>NC_135232.1:232160883-242160883 GCF_051348905.1 Ranitomeya variabilis
TTAAAAAAAAAAAAAAGTTAAAGGATCAAACTTAAAGGGAACCTGTCACCCCCAAAATGGAAGATGAGCTAAGCCTACCGGCATCAGGGGCTTATCTACAGCATTCTGGAAGTCCCCGATGTATCCTGAAAGATGAGAAAAAGAGGTTAGATTATACTCACCCAGGGGCGGTCCGGTCCGATGGGCGTCGCGGTCCGATCCGGGGCCTCCCATCATCTTACGATGACGTCCTCTTCTTGTCTTCACGTTGCAGCTCCGGCACAGGCGTACTTTGTCTGCCCTGTTGAAGGCAGAGCAAAGTACTGCAGTGCGCGGGCGCTGGGCCCCTCAACAGGGCAGACAAAGTACGGGGCATGTCCAGTGTAAATTGTCAGAAATTTGGTGCATTTAGCTTAGAAAATGGTCCCCGATTATTCTTTTGTACGTGACAATTGGGCCACGTTCACACGTTCAGTATTTGGTCAGTATTTTACATCTGTATTTATAAACCACATTCAGAGGAAAAGTATAATAGAAGCACGTCACCACTTCTGTGTTGCTCACCCACTCCTTTGGTTTTGGCTCCGTGGCCTTATGCAATGGAGAGAAAGATTTGATTACGATTAGAAGCCATCAGAGAGGAGCACTGCTATCTATTTCCAGCAGATTACAGGGCATTGATAGTGTGGTGTGCATGAGCACTAAGGGTATGTGCACACGTTCAGGATTTCTTGCAGAAATTTCCTGAAGAAAACCGGAAATTTTCTGCAAGAAATCCGCATTTTTTTTTGCGTTTTTTTCGCGTTTTTTTAGCATTCTGCAAGCGTAATTAGCTTGCAGAATGCTAAAGTTTTCCAAGCGATCTGTAGCATCGCTTGGAAAACTGACTGACAGGTTGGTCACACTTGTCAAACATAGCGTTTGACAAGTGTGACCAACTTTTTACTATAGATGCAGCTTATGCAGCATCTATAGTAAAAGAGAGAATGTTTAAAAATAATAAAAAAAATAAAAAAATGCTTATACTCACCCAGACATCTCCTCACCGGCGTCCGGCTCCTCTTCCTATAGCTGGTCTGTGCGCACAGGACCTTCCGTGACGTCACGGTCACGTGAGCGGTCACATGACCGCTCACGACCAATCACAGGACAGTGACGTCATCGGCAGGTCTTTCGCCGCACACCAGCTACAGAAACCGAACGGCAGCGTGCAGTGGAGGCGGGAAGACATCGAGGGTGAGTATAGGACTGTTTTTTATTTTAATTCTTATTTTTTGACCACTTATATGGTGCCCAGTGCGTGGAGGAGAGTCTCCTCTCCTCCACCCTGGGTACCAACCGCACATAATCTGCTTACTTCCCGCATGGTGTGCACAGCCCCGTGCGGGAAGTAAGCAGATCAATGGACCCCTAGGTGTGCGGAATCCCCTGCAATGCCGCATTTTAATGAACATGTTGCTTTTTTTTCCGCGATGCGATTTTTTCGCGGGAAAAAAAGGCTACATTTGCACAAAAAATGCGGAATACACTTAAAATAATAGGAGGCATATGTAAGCGTTTTTTTCGCGTTTTTATAGCGAAAAAAACGCGAAAAATACTGAACGTGTGCACATGGCCTAACAGTGCAATCTCTGTAGTCACACCGTCACCATCACTTTTTAGTACGATGCATTGATTGTGTCCATGGAGCCGCCTGAATTTGTAGTAATTCGTATTCCTTGTTTCTTTTGTTAGTTCTTCTCACGACTAACTGAACGCTTTGTGTATGGAGTTGATGTGTTGGTGGAAACTGTGTGGAGAATATGGACAGATCTGCTGGATGTCCTAGGGATTGACGGTGAGTAGGTTATTTAAAGCGTGTCTTCCTTCTTAAAAGGATTGCTAACGCTCTAGATAAGGTTGCTTAGTGAGGAAAGATCTTCGTAATGTCACATTTAATGTGATGTAACATTAACAAAAGAAAACAAATGCATAGAGGAAGTACAAACCTACAATGAACAAATCACATATAAAAGTTAAAGGGGTTGCCACTACTAAGACAATCCCTTCTAAAACACCAAGCTTGCGGGCCATTTCCCCATTCAGACACGTGAAAATAATGAAATAGGCACACTCCTTTACAACAAGCTCTATGATCTGTTTTTTAAATGTATCTACTGTCATTGTCACAGTAACTTTGTCACTGACAAAATATCTTGCAACTGATGGCTGCAAAGTTCTCTGCTCCTTTGTTTGGCTGGAAGAGCTGGGCACTGGTTCATTGGTTTGGATGCCGTCTTTCTCATCCACTGCTTTCAGTACTTCTGGATGAAAGCGCTGTAAATGTCTCTTTAGATTAGAAGCTCTGGTAGGAGCATTTTAATCTTTGCCTGAATATGCACTGATCTTGGCTTCACAGCATTTGTTTTCGTCTGGATCATTTGTCATACACTGACAGACATAATGTTTTCTATCTTGAGTGATGGTGAAATGTTCAAATACAGCTGATTTAATGTGATGCCGCTTTGACATTATCAGGTTTTTAATTCTGCATTCACAATCCAAATGACAATTGTTTTTCCTAAAAACAATTGTACAAAATTGCCAGGTCGTACAACTGATATAGTGGTCAGTAATACTGTTATTCCTCATGTACTCACAGTTAACTGATGCAAAGTTTGTTGAAAGGATAATACTTCTTACAGTCTTCCTCTTCTGTGTAGCAACTGTGAGATGCTTGGAAGACGCACACCTAGTAAACATCTAGTCTAGAGGAGGAGCTTTACTACTAAGAATTTGCAACACATTTCACTTTCAGTTTCATACATTGTAAGTAGGGGGGTTGGGGCAGCATGAGGTTAACCAAGTATAAGATTAGATAAGGGTAGTGGAGAACATTGACACACAAGAAGTAAAGGCCCCGTCACACATAGCGAGATCGCTAGCGAGATCGCTGCTGAGTCACAAGTTTTGTGACGCAACAGCGACCTCAGTAGCGATCTCGCTATGTGTGACACGTACCAGCGACCCGGCCCCTGCTGCGAGATCGCTGGTCGTGTCGGAATGGCCTGGGCCGTTTTTTGGTCGTTGAGGTCCCGCTGACATCGCTGAATCGGTGTGTGTGACACCGATCCAGCGATGTCTTCACTGGTAACCAGGGTAAACATCATGTTACTAAGCGCAGGGCCGCGCTTAGTAACCCGATGTTTACCCTTGTTACCAGCGTAAATGTAAAAAAAAAAAAAAACAGTACATACTCACCATCTGATGTCCGTCAGGTCCCTTGCCGTCTGCTTCCCACACTGACTGAGCGCTGCAAAGTGAAAGTGAAAGTACAGCACAGCGGTGACGTCACCGCTGCGCTCTGCTCTCACTGTACGGCGGCACTCAGTCAGAGCGGGAAGCAGACGGCAAGGGACCTGACGGACATCAGATGGTGAGTATGTACTGTTTTTTTTTTTTTGGTAACCAGGGTAAACATCGGGTTACTAAGCGTGGCCCTGCGCTTAGTAACCCGATGTTTACCCTGGTTACCCGGGTGCTGCAGGGGGACTTCGGCATCGTTGAAGACAGTTTCAACGATGCCGAAGTCGTTCCCCTGATCGTTGGTCGCTGGAGAGAGCTGTCTGTGTGACAGCTCCCCAGCGACCACACAGCGACTTACCAACGATCACGGCCAGGTCGTATCGCTGGTCGTGATCGTTGGTAAATCGCTATGTGTGACGGGGCCTTAAGAAATGTCTCTATCTCCAGCAGAACTGCTTATCACTGTTGTTCATAGTTTGATAGAACATATATATTTGAGTAACATTTATAAAAATTCATATGAAAGTTCAATTATGAAATATTAATACATTTTTTTAAAGCTGGAGTCGGTACATTTCTACCGACTCCAACCAAAACTAACTCCGACTCCATGACTCCGACTCCACAGCCCTGATTACTAGCCTGGGAAGCTCCATGGATATTACCCCCTTCCCAGGCTATAAACATCTGCCTTTCCCTCTGCTGGTTCCAAAAATTGCGCGGGAGCCCACCCCATTTTTTCCATTAAATAATCGTTTATTAATTAAATGCATGTCCAGTAATTTGCACACACTATTCTATATGTATGTACTGTATGTAATCCATCGCTTCTATCATGTCTGCTCCTGGAGTGATTTTACAGAAGCAAGCAGATGAATTACTGGCTTTTCTTCTATCTTTTTCAGTTCAATATAAATACATACAATACAGACCAAAAATTTGGACACACCTTCTCAGTTAAAGATTTCTCTGTATTTTCATGACTATGAAAATTGTACATTCACACTGAAGGCATCAAAACTATGAATTAACACATGTGGAATTATATACTTAACAAAAAAGTGTGAAACAACTGAAAATATGTCTTATATTCTGGGTTTTTCAAAGTAGCCACCTTTTGCTTTGACTGCTTTGCACACTCTTGGCATTCTCTTGATGAGCTTCAAGAGGTAGTCACAGGGAATGGTTTTCACGTCAGGTTTAAGTGGGATTTCTTGCCTTATAAATGGGGTTGGGATAATCAGTTGTTGAGCAGAAGTCTGGTGGATACACAGCTGATAGTCCTACTGAATAGACTGTTAGCTGCTTTTTTCTTGCCATAATACAAATTCTAAGTAAAGAAAAACGACTGGCCATCACTACTTTAAGAAATGAAGGTCAGTCAGTCTGAAAAATTGGGAAAACTTTGAAAGTGTCCTCAAGTGCAGTGGCAAAAACCATCAAGCGCTACAAAGAAACTGGTTCACATGAGGATCGCCCCAGGAAAGGAAGACCAAGAGTCACCTCTGCTTCTGAGGATACGTTTATCCGAGTCACCAGCCTCAGAAATCGCAGGTTAACAGCAGCTCAGATTAGAGACCAGGTCAATGCCACACAGAGTTCTAGCAGCAGACACATCTCTACAACAACTGTTAAGAGGAGACTTTGTGCAGCAGGCCTTCATGGTAAAATAGCTGCTAGGAAACCACTGCTAAGGACAGACAGCAATCAGAAGAGACTTGTTTGGGCTAAAGAACACAAGGAATGGACATTAGACCAATGGAAATCTGTGCTTTGGTCTGATGAGTCCAAATTTGAGATCTTTGGTTCCAACCACCGTGTCTTTGTGCGATGCAGAAAAGGTGAACGGATGGACTCTACATGCCTGGTTCCCAACGTGAAGCATGGAGGAGGAGGTGTGATGGTGTGGGGGTGCTTTGCTGGTGACACTGTTGGGATTTATTCAAAATTGAAGGCATACTGAACCAGCATGGCTACCACAGCATCTTGCAGTGGCATGCTATTCCATCCGGTTTGTGTTTAGTTGGACCATCATTTATTTTTCAACAGGACAATGACCCCAAACACACCTCCAGGCTGTGTAAGGGCTATTTGACCAAGAAGCAGAGTTATGGGGTGCTACGCCAGATGACCTGGCCTCTACAGTCACCAGACCTGAACCCAATTGAGATGGTTTGGGGTGAGCTGGACCGCAGAGTGAAGGCAAAAGGGCCAACAAGTGCTAAGCATCTCTGGGAACTCCTTTAAGATTGTTGGAAGACCATTCCCGGTGACTCCCTCTTGAAGCTCATCAAGAGAATGCCAAGAGTGTGCAAAGCAGTCATCAAAGCAAAAGGTGGCTACTTTGAACCTAGAATATGACATATTTTCAGTTGTTTCACACTTTTCTATTAAGTATATAATTCCACATGTGTTAATTCATAGTTTTGATGCCTTCAGTGTGAATTTACAATTTTCATAGTCATGAAAATACAGAAAAATCTTTAAATGAGGTGTGTCCAAACTTTTGGTCTAAAATATATATATTTAATATATTTTATATATATATATATATATATATATATATATATATATATATATATATATATATATATATATATATATATATATATATATATATATATATATAGCACTGTGCTTTTTTTTTTTTTTTCTCGCATCCATTGACTTGCATTGGCGAGTCTTGTCCGAGTTATCCAGCACGTTGTGATTATTTTTCTCAGTCTGATTTCAGCTGAGAAAAAAATCGCATGTAACTCATTGAATATTAACATTGGTCAGTGCAGTCCGATTTTTTTTTTTTTTTTTTTTTTTTAAATCGGATTGCACTCGTCCGTTTTTCTCACAAATGGGTATGAGCCCTTAGACTGACCATCAAAACGAGATTAATGGTGCTCTAGCGTTAACCAAATTCCCTTTTTATTATAGCCTCATCATAAATGGCTGAGTCGCAAACCAGGTACAGTTGCCATTAAAAGGAGACTGTCAATGAGTTTTTGCTATGTAATCTGAGGACAGCATGAGGAGGAAGGGGTAAAAACACATATTTCAACTGTCACATGTCAGGCTGTGTGCGGTTTACTTACAATGAAGGTTTTATCACCTGTTGATTATCATTGCCAGAGCTACAGCTGTGAGTGCATGCTAGTCCAACTACACCGCTTAGGCTGTGTGCACACGTTGCAGATTTTTTGCGTTTTTTGCATGTTTTTGCTATAAAAACGCGAAAAAAACGCATACATTATGCATCCCATCATTTAGAATGCATTCCGCAATTTTTGTGCACATGATGCGTTTTTTTCTCCGCGAAAAAAACGCATCGCGGTAAAAAACGCAGCATGTTCATCAATTTTGTGGATTTCCCACTATATTATTGCATTGGGAACCTCCAGAAAAAAACGCACCAAAAACGCAAGAAAAACGCATGCGGATTTCTTGAGAAAATGTCCTGTTTTGCTCAGGAAATTTCTGCAAGAAATCCTGAACGTGTGCACATAGCCTTAACGTCACGTTGACAAAGCAGCTGCTTATCTTCCGCTCTGGTGAAGTGTGACAAACATGCAAAATAATAGGAAATCAGGAAGGAGGCAAACACTTTCTCACTTTTTTTTCCCTTTTTGTTTATCACATCGCCTGCTTTTGAACACATTTTCTATGATCTCTGAACATTCGTTTGAATAATTTTATTGTTAATTTTGTGAAATGCATTTTTTTAATCTGCTGGTTTAAAGCATAAGAAGCAAATTTAAATTAACTTTTTTTTTTTTCTGTATTTCTTTTCCAGCTTCCAACCTCACTCACTACTTTAGTCCGGCTTCAGTTGCCAGTAACCCTACTCGGGTCCTGATGCTGGTAGTGGCTGTTCTCCTGGCCTATTGGTTTGCCTCTCTCTTCCTTGGATTTTTCTTCTACATTTTACATGTGGTCTTTGGACGTTTTTTCTGGCTGGTCAGAGTGTGCCTTTTCGCTCTCTCCTGCATTTATATCCTCCAGAAGTATGAAGGAGAACCGGAGCACGCCGTGGTGCCTCTTTGTTTTGTTGTAGCCATCTACTTTATGACGGGGCCAGTTGGCGTTTACTGGAGGAGGAATAACAACAACCACCTGGAAGACAAGATCGATCACTTAGACAATCAGATCAGGCTATTAAATATCCGTCTCTCAAGGGTCATAGAAAGTCTGGATAGAGCCAACGAGCAGTAAACCTCATGTTTGGTAGATGACACCAGCCCCCTCTAGCACATAAGGCACTCTTGTTTATAAGCCGGCTGTTTGATGTGAGTCTACACTGTCATCAGATTATGGATCTTTGTGGCTGAAAAATAATCTTAATCGGAATAAGCCAAAAAATTAAACAATTTTGCCAATTTAGAATTTCAGATAAAAAAACAAAAAACTTATCGTGGGGTTCGTATAATAGTATCAATCCTACTGCTAGCTTAAATTGTAGAATAGAGGATTTTTCTACTTTGCTATATAATGTATTGTAGGCCTTCCAAAAGTCTGACTCTTGTTTTTAGGGTTATTCTCTAAAATACTGTTAGAGTAGAGTTTCAATTCCTTAGCCAATTTTCTCATTTCTCTGAACATCCGAGCATCTGCAGCGAGTTCAGAATCCCCCTCAATTAATTTTTTAGTTCCATCAACAAACTGTGAGCCCCCCCATTAAACTCCATAGAAAGAATCTGCATTTCATTCGCCGCTCATTTGTTAAACATTTTTTCCCAAAGGTGTCAGGATCAATTTTGCCGGTACCAATATATTTGGTTACTATTATAGAATATTTTTTGCTTTAAGAGCACCTTTTAAGGCTAGGCTTTCACATAGGTTTGTGCAGGTGATCTGCACCAATATCTTACCAAGGGAAAAAAAAGCTTCTAAATCTGTTTATATGGAAATCAAATTTTCTGTTCATACGGGGAGTTTTTTTAAGCATTCTCTGTCTTGGAGAGCTTTAGTAAAAAACGCCCTCAGGGGAAAACAAAAAAAAAAGTACATGTTACTTCTTTGACCTAGATATTGCATTAATGCACTCCAAACTAGATACTGTCCAATCAAAAGGCTGAAAAAAACCTAGATGTTCCAAAACCACTTCAGAGACAAAATAGACAAAAATGGGACATTTCCTGTAGTGGTTTTCGCTTGGGGCAAAAAAACCTCAATCTTTGAAAGCCTTAAAAAAAATAAAAACAAAAAACCTCTGCGCATAGCCTTAAAGTGACAGCACTCTTTAAGTACATTATGTAAGGCTGGAAACATTGTTTTTGATTCAGGTTTTTTAAGTGAACCCTGATCCACATCTGGCTTTGGCTTAAAAACTGCATCAAAAAGTAAATGATTCCAGTCTGTTATTCTCATCTTTTTAAGATATCACTAGTGATGAGCGAGTAAACTCGTTGCTCGGGTGGTCTCCGAGTATTTGTAAGTGCTCAGAGATTTAGTTTTTGTTGACGCAGCTGTGGCTGCTATTCAGCCTGAGTACATGTGGGGGTTGCCTAGTTGCTAGGGAATCCCCACATGTAATCAAGCTGTCTAATAGCCGCAAATCATGCAGCTGTGGCAAGGAAAACTAAATCTGCGAGCAGTCACAAATACTCGGAGACCACCCGAGCGTGCTCGGGAAAACCTGCCTTTCTGGTGTCTACTCCCTTCGCTCTTACTCTGGCATAGAGGAGAATGACAACAAATGATCCATTTTCACAGGGGCCTCATAGATCCTGTTGATTTATCTATTGATCCTATTTTAAAAGTTCTATTTTTTTTTTTATGACCTCAAATGACATCCCGGTGAAATGTAAACCAGTATGAAGTCTTCTTCGTTGGGTAGGATCCACACTCTGATTAGAGATTGGATCCCTATAATGCAAGTGTGCACTAAGCTAATCTCTTGGTTTTTTGTGTGTGTTTTTTTTTTTTTTTTTTTTCCTTGAGTGGAAGCCAGATTTCTCAGTGACCTTAAAGTCATTTTTCTTTCCCTTTCTTAGTAGTAAGACCAATTTGACACAAGCTGAAATGTACTCACTCCTGTGAAATTGGCGCTAAGGTTCAAGAAGAAAGTATCTAAAATATGTATTGGAAGAAAGTGTTATTTATGTGCATCCTTCACAGCAGCTCACTGCCTAAAGTCTTGCATCTGCTAAGAATATCCGTGTGTATAAAATCTGTATCGGTTTTGACTTGTGCTTTTCTAGATATATATATATATATATATATATATATCAAGATAATATTTTTAAATAGGAAGTAATTACTGTTGTGGTTTTCTACTTTTTTGTGCTTTGTACACAATTGTGTGCATTACTTAGGTAGAATATACATAGACAATTCTACGTGCTGTTACCGCTGTGCTTTATGTTGTACTACACTTTGTAGAATAGCGGGTTTTATTAGACAAGTTTATATCGTATTGGTTTTTTTTAACGTGTTGTCTTCGGTTGTAGGGGGTGGATTAAAACTTACTTTCCAAATTTTCCTTGGTGGGAAATTTAGCAGCTTAATGTCTCCACGCCTGTTGCTGCTTAGATCTTTCTCAGGGTTTGACAAGCGGCAGTAACCTAGTTGTGTTCAGTCCGTTACTTTTGTGCCCATTTGCCATTATTTTTCCTTCTGTTTGTGATGACGCAGAGTGACTAAGCCATTTTAACATTTTGTGCTGTATAGGTTTCTGGATTCCTTTTCAGGTAATATTTTACTGTAAAATTTTGCGATTCATACTCGCATCACTTTGTAGGGAATCATGTGGTCAATTCATGGGCTGAATTTGATACATTGTCTGGACCTGATATATATTTTTTTATTTTTGGGGGGTCATGTAGTTCTTACATAATTGTTTTATGCCTGGATAACTTTCTTATATAAATAGGAAAACATAAATCCATATGTTTTATTTGATTGTAGAGGTATGATCTGTAAAGTTTATGGCTGTTCCCACCTTTGATCTTTACCCCTTGGCAAAGACCAAAAAATGCATACTTGGCACAGTGAATAAAAAGGACCATATCACTGGAACCATATGTTGGACTTTTACAAAAAAAATAGGAATAAAACATAAGCAAAAACTAGATACTTTTGACCTGGCAACAGGTCCTCCTTAACTAAGAGACCGCATAGGTGTACTAAAAATTATTGTGAGATACTAGTAGACCCCATCTGAAAAGTTAATGGACAGGACGTTGGTTGTCTAACTCTTTGAAACATCACTAGCTAGTTATGGGGGGGGGGGGGGGGGAGAGATAATTTTGTATTCCTCTTCCTAGTCTACTTGAATTTAGAGGTGATGGTTATTTGTTAGTGTACCCTAAAGGCAGCAAAGAATTCCTTTTGGTTTAGTTCCATAGTGTGTATCTTTTTTCTTTTTATGTGCACTGTCGCTCCATTTATTCTAATAGGGGTACTGAAAACAAGCTATGCGTTGCGCTCGGCTATCTGTCAGTCCCACTAAGAATGAAAGGAGCAGAGGTGCACATGATTGAGCACATCTCCATTCAGGTGATGCTCTTCCGATCCCCTTTCTTGGAAGTTCTGGGGACCTCCAGTGATAACTTTATCCCAGGAGATGGTGGGTAGTGTTAAAACTTGAGAATACCCCATTAACAACATTTAGAAATGTGTTATATGGCCTAGGTAACAATAGACTGGAGATGTTCAGTGATTTGTGTAAAGGTCATTGCGTAGGGAAGGGGAGAAGGTGAGCTGTGAATGGTGAATTCTGTGTAATCTATGTAGTGGTGTTGTGATTGTAAACCGCCTGTAATAAGAGGAAAAAATAACCTCATTTTTGGATCTGTATGTATATATTTTTTTTAATCTAGATGATGAAATTGAGAAGTGAAAACAATATCGCCCCGAATTCTTAAAAATATGTTGAACATAAAACCTTGTCTGAGGGCAACCTTGTCTGATTTGCTATGTCTTTCCTCATGTGCAGGCATTGCGGGAGCTTAGGTATCTATGGCTATGACCACTGATAGTGACTGTTAGCAAGTTGCTAGTAGTCGTAACTAGAGATGAGCGAATATGTTCTGAAAACGATCGCCGAATTTGCCATCTTTGTGTCGAATTTATGTTTGACGATCATTTCCTAATATATTCGCTCATCTCTACTCCCATTGACTCCAATGGCGTTCGGCGAATATTGCAAATACAGCGATCGTAATCCAAACTGAATATTGAAATATTTGCTCATCTCTAGTCGTAACCATGGATACCTAAGGTCCTGCAATGCCTGCACATGAGAAAAGAAATATAGCGAATAAGAAGAACTATACTACATTTCTAATTGGAGGTATTTTCTATTATTATTATTATTATTATTATTATTATTATTATTACACTTGCTACACATTGGGATAGGATCTTGTAGATGGGAATAGCCCCTTTTAAGCTTCTGGGCAGATTTGGAGGGATACATAGTGGGTAATCTTTGTAGTAAAAATGTATAGGCATCTTCACGGTATTCCCATGTGCTGTTCCTATAATTGGCATCACTATTTACATTCATGTAGGAAATAGTTTGTATGTCTATGGTGCACCCTTCTTCTAAGCTCCGAGAGGGTAGCCAAACCACTGCAGCTGACGATCAGTGACAGTACTGCACTTCATCCTAGAAACGTTTATTATCTTCACATACGCAGATTCTTTCTTGTACCCTCACATAGCTGCCACCACTGTTAGTTGCAGATGGGTACACATCCTACTACTCAGGAATATTAGATTAGCACTGATGCTGACACCATACCTTGTATATAGCCTAACCTAGGAAAATGTAGAGCAGAAAGTACGAAATACATAGTCTAGGTATGGGACCTTGTGCTTTAACTGGCAAGCATGCAGCTGATTCACATAGTTGTCCTGATGACTTTTGTTGGGGCTGCAAATGTATAACACTGGAAAGATCCTGCCGGAGATGGTGTATACAGTGCGGAAAAAAGCATTTGATACACCGCTGATTTTGCAAGTTTTAAATAATGGAAGGGTCTGTAATTTTTATTGGAGGTACGCTTCAACTGTGAGAGATTAGAATCTAAAAATGAAAAACAAAATCAATTTTCATTTTATTGCATGAAATATGTATTTGATGCAATAGAAAAACAGAACTTAATGGAGCCTGTCAGGTCCCCCATGCCCTCCGACCCAGCAGCATTCTCCTATGTAGGACTAAATTCCCTGCCCTAACCATCCCAGTATGTTTTTCTGTACAAATGAGGTTTCAAAAAATGCATTTATATTGTCCCCGTTTCCTATGCTAATGAGGGCTTTGACTAGTCAGTGGGGCGTTAGTTGCCCCAGTCAGCCCTCTTTCCATGTCATCATGCCCCTGTAGGTGTGATAACATAATTTGCATGCGAGGGGTCATCACTGCTCATGCAGATCTGGCGCATGTGCGTCTCACATTCCGGCAGCGTCCTTGTCTGTGTTCCCGGTTTAGAGGTGCGCACTGCTCATGACTGGAAGCCATCTGCTAAGCTTCTGGACATGTACAGTGCGCCTCTGAAGCTGGGAAGTGTACAGCTGCCTGCAGAGGTGCAGTGACGCTCCCGAAACGTGCGTGTGTGCAAGATTTGCAGGGACTGACAATGGCGGCTCCTGCAAACTATTATCATGCCCTCGGGGGCATGATAACCTGGAAAGAGGGCTGACTAGTCTGGAGCAACTAATGTCCCATCGACTAGTCAAAGCCCTCATTAGCATGAAGAAGCTGGGACAATATAAATGCTTTTTTTAAACCTCATTTATACAAAAAAAAATGTTATACAGGGCTGGGTAGGCAGAGAATTTACTCATAAATCAGTGAATGCTGCTGGGTTGGAGGGCATAGGGGACCTGACAGGTTCCGTTTAATATTTGGTATAGAATCCTTTGTTTGCAAATAGAGAGGTAAGACATTTCCCGTAGCTCCCAAATTTGCAGAAAGTATTTTGACCCACTCCTCCATACAAATCTTCTCCAGGTCTTTCAACATTCGTGACTGTGCCTGGGTAACATTGCATTTCAGATGCCTCCAAAGATTTTTCTATTGGGTTCAGGTCTGGAGACTGGCTAGGCCAACTCCAGGACCTTGAAATGGTGCTCAATGAGCCACTCCTTTGTTGTCCTGGCTGTGTGTGTTTCAGGCGATTGTCATGCTGAAAGACCCAGCCATGACCCATCTTCAATGTGTTTCCTTAGGGAAGGAGGTTGTTGGCAAAAATCTTGCGATACATGACCCCATCCTTCCTCCCCTCAATACGGAGCAGTCATCCTGTCCCTTTGCAGAAAAGCACACCCAAAGTAAGAGGTTTCACTCACTATGCTTCACAGTTGGGACGGTGTTCTTGGTGTTGTACTCATCCTTCTTCCTCCAAAAACGGCAAGTGGAGTTGATGCCAAAAAGTTCGATTTTTGGTCTCATCTGACTTTCTCCCATGCTTCCTCTTGAACATCCAGATGGTCATTGATAGTGTTGAGCGATACCTTCCGATATTCAAAAGTATCGGTATCTGATTGGATCGGCCGATATCCAAAAAATATCGGATATCGCTGATACCGATGCCAATACAAGTCAATGGGACACAAATATCGGAAGTGATCCTGGATGGTTCCCAGGGTCTGAAGGAGAGCAGACTCTCCTTCAGGCCCTGGGATCCATATTCATGTGAAAAATAAAGAATAAAAATAAAAAATATGGATATACTCACCCCTCCGACGGCCCCTGGCTCTCACCGGTGCAAGCGTCTGCCTCCGTTCCTAAGAATGCAGTGCGTGAAGGACCTGCGATGACGTCGCGGTCACGTGCCGGTCACCCGACCAATCACAAGACAGCGACGTCATCACAGGTCCTACACTCACTGCATTCTTAGGAACGGAGGCTGCCGGTTGCACCGCTGAGAGCCATGGGCCGTCGGAGGGGTGAGTATATCCATATTTTTATTCTTTATTTTTTACATGAATATGGATCCCAGGGCCTGAAGGAGAGTCTGCTCTCCTCCAGACCCTGGTAACCATACGCACCGCACACGCCGAAGATGACTGGGAATTTATATGAACTTCCGATATCACAAAAATATCGGAACTCGGTATCGGAATTCCGATACAACGAATATCGGCCGATACCTGATATTTGCAGTATCGGGATGTTCAACACTAGTCATTGAACTTCAACCTGGGCCTGGACATGTTCTGGAGTGAGCAGGGGGACCTTGTGTGCCCTGCAGGATTTAATCCATGACGGCATAGTGTGTCATTAACGGTAATGCTTGAGACTGTGGCCGCAGCTCTCTTGAGGTCATTGACCAAGTCCTCCCATGTAGTTCTGGGCTGATTCTTGACCTTTTTTCAGAATACTAATCATAATTTTATTTATGTAGCGCCAACGTATTCCTCAGCGCTTTACAATTAAGCAGTGACGTATACAGACAAAGTCAATACAAGGTAAGACAGTTTAAACAGTTGCAGTAGGCTTGAGGGCCCTGCTTACAATCTACAAAGAATCATATTTACCCCACGAGGTGAGATCTTGCATGAAGCCCCCAGATCGAGGAAGATTGACAGTCATTTTGTTTCTTCCATTTTCTAATAATTGTGCCAACAGTTGTTGTATTCTCACCAAGCTGATTGCCTATTGTACTGTAGCCCATCCCAGCCTTGTTTTGGGCTACAATTGTGTCCTTGGTGTCTTTAGACAGCTCTTTGGTCTTGGCCATGGTGAAAAGGTTGGCGTGTGATTGTGTGGACAGTTGCAATTAATGCAGGTAATGAGTGCCGAGTAGGAGGGCTTCTTAAAGAAAAACTAACAGGTCTGTGAGTGCCAGAATTCTTGCTTGTTGGTAGGTGATTAAATGCTTATTTCATGCGATAAAATGCAATTATGTACAAATCGTTCAATGTGATTTTCTGATTTTTATTTTTAGATATAGTCTCTCACAGTTGAAGTGTACCTACGATAAAAATTAGACACCTCCATTCTTTGTAGGTGGGAAAACTTGCAAAATCGTCATTGTATCAAATACTTATTTTCCCCACTGTATACTTAAATGTTGTAGTCCCCAATGTAAAATTAAAGAAAAACAGAATCCACAAGCCTCCTGCACAATTTCCCTGTGCTCTTGTGAAATTGGTTATCTGCATATCTTGTGTGGCATGTCAGCAGCCGCCACTAGAGTGCAGCACTCACACTTCTCGGGTGTATTGAAATACTTACCATCTGCCCCGGTGTCCAGCACTGCTTCGCTCCTCTCCTGACCTGAAATCACACTAGCCCACCTGTAGAGTGGCTAACTGTGGACTGGAATTCGCTTTCTCAATCTGTGTATGAAGCCTCATTTTGAATCTCATAGGCTTACATTGGGATAGCAGAACTCCCCCCACCCCCCACCCACCCCCAAAAGTGTGACCCAGAAGGTGACTGGACCGGCTCTGGTAACCTGGGAAGACTGTGGTCGGTAAGTATTTTAATACACTACAAGATGTACAAAATGCTGAGACATCTACTTTGGTAACTTGTATGTCTGCACCAGATTGCCCTTTCAGTATTAGAAAAAACAGTCCAAGGGAAGGCAATACCTAATTAGCATAACCTATACTTGCCTGACCTAGTTTTGCCACTGTCGTCCCTATCAATCTGTGCTACTACAGGTCGCCATCCATAGCTGTGATCTCAAATGTACAACACCAGAACCCTGAGGACAGTGATTGGCTGCAGTGGTCACGTTTTTAGAAGGCACCTCACTGTTGCAGTAAACAAATACTGGTGGGGACCATCAGAGTGGTCGTGGTGGATTTATCGGGTGAATATAGGCTATTTTGAGGTATTCCCTCCTTCAGGCAAATTTCCCCCGGGACGATTTAACGGTATGAGGGGGCACATTTTATAAGCGTTTATTTCATCGTGTGCAGGGAGCATAACTAAAAGAGCCACCTTGTCAGAATGCAGCATTAGTGCTGCACAAGGTGGCTCTTTCAGTTACAAACGCCTGAGGGGGGTGACAGGTTCCCTTTAACATTTGTCTATTCCTACGAAATGTCTTGGGAGACAGACTCCCTCTAGTGGCAAGGCGCGGTATTTTTGGCATTGAATTTAGGTTTGGTTATATTAAGTTTCAGTACAAAACTGTAGAAGTACCATCATGTAGTCATTATATACTTACTAGATTGGGATATATTGCTATGGAAATGTAGAATTTATACCTTTTTTTTTTTCCTTTTTAGTCCTTTGGTCTTTTGTGTCCCTTTGCTGCTAAAATGTGAACTGTGTATAACTTCTGCTACTGACGAGTGTTATAGATTAGATTCGATAAGTACAATCTCTGCACTAATAAGGATCTCGCACTGATTGGTATTGCATATATTAGAGTAGGGATTGGCAATATATTTTAAGATTTAAATATGCTTCTAGTTTTTGAGTCTTGCACTATACCAAATTGTGTCTGTGCATAATTGTAAGGTTCTATATATATTGCTACTGTCAGTGTTCTCTATAGGTGTATGGCTTAGAAATAATAGAAGATAATTTAGGAAATGCCATATCCCCCTTAGTTCTTACCTGTAATGCAGTAATCTTCATAGCTACCTAGGACTTTACGATTCTCTAGTATTAGGAAACGCTGCAATGTCATTAGACGTCACAGGGGTGTTTAAAATAATTCAAGTAGCATTACTCGCCTAGTGTGTGGTCCAGCAATCCTTGACCCGCTGGCAATGCTCCTGGTCTACCTGCTTCACTTAGTGATAAAACCATGATGCCTGTGGTATGACATGTGATCTCTGCAGCCACTGATTAGCTGCAGCGGTAAACAAAGGCTGTAAGTGCTACAGGAGGGTCAGCGCTGGGGCAGGAACACGTGATTAGCGTAATTTTTTCTTTTTTTTAGATCAATTTCAGGTGTTTTTAATGAGACTTGATAGCTGGAATAAGGAGTTTGGAGACAGCAGCACAGAGGACGTGAGCAGGGCCTCTTTAAATGTGTTGGATCAGCTTTCTAACACGAATCCTTATTTAGAATATTGTGCAGATGTTGGAATAAGGCTTTGATTATATTATTCATTAAAGGGTCTTTACTACTAAATTGAGCGTTGTCCTCAGCTCCATAGAACGTGATCCTTTACATAGAAGTATAGTAAATAAAGCAGTGGTCACACATAGTGATGAGCTAGCGTGGTCTCCCCTGTTCATGCATTTCTCATCTAGACACAGGATATATTTAGTGGGGGGAAAAAAATAAAAATAATAATAAAAAAAAAAAATATATATATATATATATATCTCTGAAAGGTTTCCCTTAGTACTTCTTATTTATGGAGACCTTCTGCTGATGGTAGTGGAGGGGTAGTGGAGGAAGGGTATATTTTTTTAAAGTAGGTTTCTTCTCATGAATCTCAGACTAAGCCACTGGTGGCAGCTCATACCCTCTTCCAATGAAGACCTTATTTTAAACCAAATAAGTAAATTAGTATAGAAATATCTTTTTGTCTTCGACGTCTATCTCTAAGGCTACGTTCACATTAGCGTTAAGCTAATGTGCGTCGGATTTGCGTCGGCGACGCAGCGGCGACGCATGCGTCATGCGCCCCCTATACTTAACATGGGGGACGCATGCGGTTTTTTTTGTTGCGTTGTGCCACACATGCGTCTTTTTTGCCGCAAGCGTCGGACCAAGAAAACGCAACAAGTTGCATTTTTCTTGCGTCCGATTTTCGGCAAAAACCGACGCATGCGTCGCAAAACGCAGCGTTTTTGCGTGCGTTTTGCCGCGTTTTTGCGTGCGTTGTGCGTTGCGTCGCCGACGCAGCGGCGCACAACGCTAGTGTGAACGTAGCCTTAGAGATGCTTTATATATGTTTATCAGAATAATTGTATGTAGAGTTTTAGTATTGCTGACTCCATTTGCCATAGTAGTATACGGAGTAAGATGGGTATCTGTGTATGCCTATACGGGTCCAAACAATGCATGGATGACATGCAGTTCTACCAGCAAAGCAAACCATGGCAAAATATTTACTGATGCTATATAAATGTGTGTATGCTTATAAAAATTAATGACATTCACGCTTAAAGGGAGTATGTCAGCAGGATTTCACTCCCTGTACTATGTATATGCGCATGTAGCCCTTTTGTAGACAAATCCAGCAAGGCCTTTACATGACCAGTCCGTTCCTCTATTACAGAGAAATATGTGTTTTTCAATTGATATGTAAATGACTTAAGAGCTGTTTGAAGATCTGAAACCTCTGTCACTCCAGCTCTATTCCCCACCCACTGTTGCCGTCTCCTACTGGACTGCCTCTATGCTGTGTGTCTTCGTGCAAAAGAGCCATCAGTCAAGCAGCAGAACTTGATGCTGAGCAGAGAATAGATCTGGAGCGACAGTCTTCAGAATTACATATGGCTCTTAAGCCGCATTTGCATATAAATTCAGACATGGATTTCTCATGAATGGAGGAAAGGGCTGCCCATGTAAAGGTATTGCTGGACTTCTCTTAAAAAAAAAAAAAAGTTGCACGCGTATAGGAATAGTGGGGGGGTTAATGCAGCCAACAAAATTCCTTTAAGCTATATGAGCAATTTTCAGAAGCCGAGCAACTGATGCTCTTGGAGACCCCCCCAGTTGGGCATATTATGGCAGAAAATAACATAATGTTCCCTAAATTAAAAGGGTTAGTCATATTTTTTTTTCCTTCCTCTTAAAGCAGAACCACTCTTGCCCCATGGTATTCACTAGAATACTGATTGACTGCTATACTATACACAGCCCTTTAGCAAGGGTGGCACTGTTTCAGGGAAGAAAAAGGAAAAAAAACAACTTTGTTGAAATGTAAGCTTCTGAAGAGCTTAGCTTTAGTAAGAATATACTGTCATTTTTTTATACACTAGATATTGACTTTTTGTGTGTTTACATTGATGAAATTCTCTGTTCAGCTGTAAAACAACTTATTAAAGACAACCGTGGTGGTTTGGTACTTGTATTACTCGTTTCTGGTAATCTGACTCTATTGTACTTAATGGCTACTGTTAGCACCGTGACGGCAAAATCCAATATCTGTGTGTGGTTACACTTACTAAGAGTGTTTGACAAAGTATTGACATTTGCGCGCATGCACATAATCGAACATCATGTTCTTTTCTACATTTCTTAACATTCTGAATATTTATATATCAGTAATCATGTGCGTTTCCTGTAATCCTTGGGTAAATACTAGATTTATTGCTGTACTCTGGAAATCTATTTTTAAATAGAATATTTCCCATTCGTTATGTTCTATCAATAAATCTATTTGCTGTAGTGGGAGACTTTACAATAAAAATGGTATTAATAAATCACTTTTGTGAAAAACCAAATGTCAGATCTGTTTTTTGGTGATGGTGGCACACATATATGAAGGTCATGCTGACATGTTCAGGATTTGTCTATGACTCAACCAAGAGGATCCATGGCAGCAGTGTACTCCTCAGCAGTTGTGCGCACAGATCTGCATGAAAATTAGCCCCATTAACATTCAGTAGAATTAATCTGCTGCTTTTCCATGCAGAATCTGACCAGAATGAACATGTTCAGTCTTCTCACTGTCAAAAATTTGCATAGATCTTTTCCAAAGCATGTGAATGTGGCATAAAGTATCACATTGACTAGCTTTTCTCATGGAATTTTAGCAGATTGATAAGAGTGAATTGGTTTTACATGTTTGTGAAACATGGGTTGTTTTGGCTCAGAAGACACTGCCCTGGGTCTCCCCAGATGAGCTAACTGCTTCTTATATGCTTATGATGCAGTTAGTTCAGGTTGGGTGACCCGGTATTTGGCCTGGTGTTTTTTTCATCCTGTGTTTCTTGGATGAATGAAGCTGGCCTTAAAGTCCTAAGCCATGTAGCCAAAACTTCAGTCCTCACGGCCCCCAAAAATCTTGTTTTGAGGATTTCCTTAGTCTGGCAATTTCTGATGCCTTCATAACATTTCCATCACCTTTGTAATATTAGGAAGTCCTGTGAACCTGGTCTGCTGAGGGGCGTGAGACCTGGAGTTCCTGCTGATGAGATTTGTTGTAATCATCTGCTATGGTCATCTGAGTATTTGTATGGAGCATTGTTTAAAGGGATCCTGTCACCCCCAAAATCGATGATGAGGTAAGCCCACCGTCATCAGGGGCTTATCTACAGCATTCTGTAATGCTGTAGATAAGCCCCAGATGTTACCTGAAAGAGGAGAAAAAGAGGTTATATTCTACTCACCCAGGGGCGGTCCCGCTGAGGTCCGGTCCGATGGGTGTCTCAGGTCCGCTTCGGCGCCTCCTATCTTCATTCCATGATGTCCTCTTCTGGTCTTCACGCCGCGGCTCCGGCGCAGGCTTACTTTGTCTGCCCTCAAAGTACTGCAGTGCGCAGGCGCCGGGCCTCTCTGACCTTTCCGGCGCCTGCGCACTACAGTACTTTGCTCTGCCCTCAACAGGGCGGACAAAGTACGCCTGCGCCGGAGCCGCACCGTGAAGACCAGAAGAGGACGTCGTGGAATGAAGATGGGAGGCGCTGTACCAGACCGGAGACACCCATCGGAGCGGGACCGCCCCTGGGTGAGTATAATCTAATGTCTTTTTCTCCTCTTTCAGGTAACATCGGGGGCTTATCTACAGCATTACAGAATGCATTACAGAATGCTGTAGATAAGCCCCTGATGCTGGTGAGTTTACCTCACCATTGATTTTGGGGGTGACAGGTTCCCTATAAGTACATTAAACTCTGAAGGATTACCGCTCATGACTTGGGGCAACAATCCAACATGACATGTAGACATGGTCTACTGATGACACGGGAAGCTCAAACACATGCATGTCCACCAGCAAAGAAGGAGGCTACTGGAACTGGTGTCGTTGAAAATACTATGAATGCTGTAACATGAAAGTAAGTAGAATTTAGAGTACAGAATGTGTTTTTGTAGGGTTACCCTATTTCAGAAGGTACACCCCTTAAGGAATTCATCTTAGGGGTGTGGGGAGCATTTTTACCCCACAAGTGTTTCACAGATTTCTTCACAATTGAGCTGTGGGAAAGATACATTTTGTTGGAAAACGAAGTAGATTTAAAGGGAACCTGTCACCAGAAATAATGCTGTTAACCTGCAGATATGAGGTGTATCTGCAGGGTAACAGCGTTACTAACCTGCCCAGCGACTTCACGCAACCAAATACAGCAGGGTGAAAATGAACTTTATTCTCCCCGCCAGCATTTGCTTTCAGTTATGTAGGAGGCGCAGGATCAGTCACTGCTGAGAATACAGAGCAGCGGCTGTAACTGCACACCCGGCCCTGACTGACAGCCAGCCCCAATGTAGAGCCAGTGTCAGTCAGGGCCGGGGACGCGGTTACAGCAGCCGCTCTGTATTCTCAGCAGTGACTGATCTCACACTGGTGTCTCCTACATAACTGAAAGCAAATGCTGGCGGGGAGAATAAAGTTCATTTTCTCCCGGCTGCGTGTAGGCGCCTGGTAGGTTTGTAACGCTGTTACCCTGCAGATAACCTGCAGATATGCAGTGTAATGGCGTTATTTCTGGTGACAGGTTCTTTTTAACTCAAAATCTTTCTATGGTATCATGGCTAACAAGAGAAAAGTACCCTGTAATTTACCACTCTCTCCTCCAGGGTGGATTGATTTAAATCACGCCGATTTAAATCATGATTTAAATCACGATTTAAATCAAAAGATTTTTTTCTATTTAAATCGGATCGATTTAAATCATGATTTTAATCATGATTTAAATCACTGATTTAAATCAAAAGGTTTTTTTTAATATAAATCACGATTAAAATGAGAAGTGAGAGCAGTGCGCATGTGCGCCCATAGTTACACGGACGAAACTAGGGGCAACGATCTAACGCCAGGGTGAGGGGGGGACCCCAAAGTAAGTAAAAATCTTTTTTGTTTTACTATATGGCAATAGGTAGGTG
Source organism: Ranitomeya variabilis (assembly GCF_051348905.1). Taxonomy (NCBI): domain Eukaryota; kingdom Metazoa; phylum Chordata; class Amphibia; order Anura; family Dendrobatidae; genus Ranitomeya; species Ranitomeya variabilis. The sequence goes on from NC_135232.1 coordinate 232,183,059, forward strand.
TTTAAAAGCAGCATGTCTTAATTGTATAAACTATTAATAGCCTCCACATTTTGTTCATACTGCCCCTTTAATTCCACACTTCTAGCTTGGTTTCACTTTTGGTTTAGTTTCTTTTTCCATTCAGTTGACATGCCCAAACTTGTTGGATAGTCAGCATCCTACAGAAACCTCTGGAAGAGCATGGCCAGGGCCGGACTGGGACTAAAATTCAGCCCTGGCATTTGAAGTTACACAGGCCCACTTGTCACATGGTGACTGTATAATATCTTTGTACACTTGTAGGCAGGGCCGGTTTTAGGCAAAGTGGGGCCCTAGGCAAAGTTTAAAATGGGTCCCCAAATGCTAACATATTGCACATCACACAGAAGCCTTTCTGTTGTATTTACGTGCGCTGATCTCAGGCCGCTAAACGAGTTTGATCGACAATACTGAAGTTGTTCCACGCTTGTTTCCCGGCCTCTTTCCACCAGCTGAGGAATAATGATGAGACAGAACGATCACTAATAGATCACTAACAGATCACCATACAGTATCATGTTTTCAGCAGCACATCTACAGTTTACACTGGCAATGTGCTGCTGACAACAAGGCTTTTTGTTCCAGCAAAAACAATCCGAATATGCAGCATTTTACTTGTTTAGTAAAATACACCCCATAGTCCTCCATATATTATAATGTGCTCCATAGTCCTCCATATAGTATAATACACTCCCTATAGTCCTCCATATATTAAAATACACTGCTCAGTCCTCCACATAGTATAATACACTCCTCATAGTCCTCCATATAGCATAATACAATCCTTATAGTCCTCCATATAGCATAATACAATCCTCATAGTGCTCCATATAGTATAATGCACCGCCACAGTCATCCATGTAGTACAATTCACTTCCCATAGTATAATGCACCCCATAGTTCTTCATATAGTATAACGTATTCCCCATAGTCCTCGATACAGTATAATGCAGCCCACATAGAGTATAATGCAGCCACCCCAGAGTATAATGCAGCCACCCCAGAGTATAATGCAGCCACCCCAGAGTATAATGCAGCCACCCCAGAGTATAATGCAGCCACCCCAGAGTATGTAACCCCCATAGAATATAATACAGCCCACCTCCCCATAATATATAATGTAGCCCCCCATAGAATATAATGCAGCCCCCCATAGTATATAACGCAGCCTCCCCCATAGAATATAATATACCCCCACAATAGTATATAACACAGCCACATAGTACATAACATGGCCTCCCCCATAGAATATAATATACTCCCCATAGTATATAGCAAAGCCCGCATATTATATAGCACAAACCGCATAGTATACAGCACAGCCTGCATACTATAGCACAGCTCGCGTAGTAGATAACACAGCCCACACAGCAGTATTCAGCACAGACCACACAGTAGTATACAGCACAGACCACACAGTAGTATACAGCACAGCCCACGTAGAAGTATACAGCACAGTCCACACAGTAGTATACAGCACAGCCCACAGAGTAATATATACAGCACAGCCCACAAAGTAATATATACAGCACAGCCCACAAAGTAATATATACAGCACAGCCCACAGAGAACTATATACAGCACAGCCCACAGAGAACTATATACAGCACAGCCCACAGAGAACTATATAAAGCACAGCCCAGAGTACTATATACAGCACAGCCCAGAGTACTATATACAGCACAGCCCAGAGAGTACTATATACAGCACAGCCCAGAGAGTACTATATACAGCACAGCCCAGAGAGTACTATATACAGCACAGCCCAGAGAGTACTATATACAGCACAGCCCACAGAGTACTATATACAGCACAGCCCACAGAGTACTATACACAGCACAGCCCACAGAGTACTATATACAGCACAGCCCACAGAGTACTATACACAGCACAGCCCACAGAGTACTATACACAGCACAGCCCACAGAGTACTATATACAGCACAGCCCACAGAGTACTATATACAGCACAGCCCAGAGAACTATATACAGCACACAGTAGTATACAGCACAGAGCACAGCCCACAGAGAACTATATACAGCCCACAGTAGTATACAGCACAGAGCACAGCCCACAGAGAACTATATACAGCCCACAGTAGTATACAGCACAGAGCACAGCCCACAGAGAACTATATACAGCACAGAGCACAGCCCACAGAGAACTATATACAGCCCACAGTAGCATTCAGCACAGAGCACAGCCCACAGATAACTATATACAGCCCACAGTAGTATACAGCACAGAGCACAGCCCACAGAGTACTATATACAGCCCACAGTAGTATACAGCACAGAGCACAGCCCACAGAGTACTATATACAGCCCACAGTAGTATACAGCACAGAGCACAGCCCAGAGAACTATATATAGCACACAGTAGTATACAGCACAGAGCACAGCCCACAGAGTACTATATATAGCACAGAGCACACAGTAGTATACAGCACAGAGCACAGCCCACAGAGAGCTATATACAGCCCACAGTAGTATACAGCACAGAGCACAGCCCTCAGAGAGCTATATACAGCCCACAGCAGTATACAGCACAGAGCACAGCCCACAGAGTACTATATACAGCCCACAGTAGTATACAGCACAGAGCACAGCCCACAGAGTACTATATACAGCCCACAGTAGTATACAGCACAGAGCACAGCCCACAGAGTACTATATACAGCCCACAGTAGTATACAGCACAGCCCACAGAGTACTATATACAGCCCACAGTAGTATACAGCACAGAGCACAGCCCACAGAGTACTATATACAGCCCACAGTAGTATACAGCACAGAGCACAGCCCAGAGAACTATATATAGCACACAGTAGTATACAGCACAGAGCACAGCCCAGAGTACTATATATAGCACAGAGCACACAGTAGTATACAGCACAGAGCACAGCCCAGAGAACTATATATAGCACACAGTAGTATACAGCACAGCCCACAGAGTACTATATATAGCACAGAGCACACAGCAGTATACAGCACAGAGCACAGCCCACAGAGAGCTATATACAGCCCACAGTAGTATACAGCACAGAGCACAGCCCACAGAGAGCTATATACAGCCCACAGTAGTATACAGCACAGAGCACAGCCCACAGAGAGCTATATACAGCCCACAGTAGTATACAGCACAGAGCACAGCCCACAGAGAGCTATATACAGCACAGAGCACAGCCCACAGAGAACTATATACAGCCCACAGAGTACTATATATAGCACAGAGCCCACAGTAGTATACAGCACAGAGCACAGCCCAGAGAGCTATATACAGCCCACAGCAGTATACAGCACAGAGCACAGCCCACAGAGTACTATATACAGCCCACAGTAGTATACAGCACAGAGCACAGCCCACAGAGAACTATATACAGCCCACAGCAGTATACAGCACAGAGCACAGCCCACAGATAACTATATACAGCCCACAGCAGTATACAGCACAGAGCACAGCCCACAGATAACTATATACAGCCCACAGCAGTATACAGCACAGCCCACAGATAACCATATACAGCCCACAGTAGTATACAGCACAGAGCACAGCCCACAGAGAGCTATATACAGCCCACAGTAGTATACAGCACAGAGCACAGCCCACAGAGAACTATATACAGCCCACATCTCTTCTCTTCCTCCCCTCACCTCCTCCGAGAATGGCCCCACAGTCCAGAAAAAAAAAAAAACTCTCCTCACCTCTCCTCGTGCCCAGCGTTGCTTCCTGGTTCCTGCTCCTGTCTCAGCAGCTGCAGTCTGCCCGGGATATGACATCATCGCGCACCCGCAGTGTCAGAGGCAGAGCGGGGAATGATGGGAGAGGAGCGTCTGTAGACGCTCTCTCCTCCATCATTGCATTCAACTGTACCGGCGTCTATACGCCGGTATAGTTGAATGCGACGGCGGGGGCGGCGGATTGAGCGGCCCACCACTGGCACCGGCCCTTCTGGCATTTGCCAGAAGTGCCCTATGGCCAGTCCGGCCCTGAGCATGGCATTGTGAATGTTACACATATACAGCCTTTATTCTACTGAGTTAAACAACTCAGCTTTATCTCATGATGGAAGAACCTTTGGATGGTAAAATATTTTCCTCAAAAAGCAGTTTATTGAAAAAAATCCGATTTAAATCAAAAAAATCCGATTTAAATCAAAAAAATCCGATTTTTTTGATTTTTTTAAAAAAACATAGATTTTTATCCACCCTGCTCTCCTCGATATGTCAATACCTTACGAATGTTTGGGCATATGGCGGGGCTCCGAAGCGAAAGCGTGCCAACTTTTGGGGCCCAGGTTTTCCTTATCCTTTCCTTTTTCCTTACTTCTGGAATTCATCTACAGGTGTAGAGAATATTTTGCTTTCCCTGTCGTTTTCCAGAAACTAGTGTGAATGGATGCTGCATAATGAAAATTGCAAATACGCCATTTTAGTGTCAGATCCATAGTGGCCAGCTTGTGCTATTGGAGACGCATCACTGACAGGGAGAAGAAGCAGCCATACTTGTAATACCATGTCCAGACACAAATGCACAGACAGGATGCAGCAGGTCCCCCATGAGAAATGGCGGGGGCAGCACAGGTGCAAAATACTGATAAAGTAACCACTTACTAACCCACCAAACATCCGTGGGGGGCGGTCTAGTATTCTAATTGCACACAGGCTTGCTTAGGGAATCATTCACACCATTACACTATTACCAACGCCCCTACTATTACATCAAGTGGGCTGCCAATACCATATATGCACCCACAGGACAAATACCCCCATTACCCAGCTACCGTTGGGGGGGACCCAGCTCGCACCCTGCATTAAAAAAAAAAAGTGCAAAAAGATGTATATAATATGTGAGGTATTAGTTGATATTTTGGCCAAAATACACAAGCTTGCAACCCACGTCAAGGGTCCTCATTATCTTGTGAGTCCCTGCACCAAATTCCAAACGAATTCACTGAAAATCTTTCAATGATTGTTTTTAAAAGGTTTTATTTATTTTTTTTATCCCTTTTTTCAGTGAATTGTTTCTGAATTTGACCACAAGACGAATCCTTTCAAAGTGAAACACGCGTTGGGTGTGGTGGACTCCTTGAGATTTAGGCTATGTGTACACGTTGCGGATTTTGCTGCGGATCCGCGGCGTATTTGACGCTGTGGATCTGCAGCAATTTTCCATGCCTTGTACAATACCATGTAAACGTATGGAAAAAAATCCGCAGTGCACATGCTGCGGAAAAAAACGCGTGGAAACGCAGCATTGTTTTTTTCCGCAGCATGTCAATTCTTTCTGTGGATTCCGCAGCGGTTTACACCTGCTCCTCAATATTAATCCGCAGGTGGAATCCGCACAAAAACCGCCGCAAATCCGCAGTGCGGTTTACCTGTGGATTTTGTGAAAACAGTGCGGAAAAATCCGCACGCCAATCCACAAGGTGTGCACATAGCCTTAACCTTTTATAATGTAGCCGCTTAATAAATGTGTTCTAATGCAGACATATTCATGTATATTATACAAGGCACGTCTCTAGCTATGTTACATTTATAGCAATAAATATTTCTATGGGTATAATGTGATTTGCAAACTTTACTATCCTGCCAGACATCTCATTGTTTGCCCTATGATGTATAAACCTACTATATATTGAGTTCTATAATCCTTGATTGATTTGTCATTCCATGACTTGTAGCAATAATAATTATACTTTATGTAGAAACACTCGTGTGGCCCGTAATATATTGTTGCCTTTCTAGACTGAATGTATTGCTGTTGATAGTACATGATATCTATGTAATATACATATTGTGTATACATTATGTCCAGGTTTTTTCACCATTTGCCTTGTCTGTGGTCTTTTTTTTTTTTTTTTATACCGGTCTATCATTTTATGACTTGATTTTATTCATAAATTGTCAAAAGAAAGCATTTTTTATATTTCATTTGGCCTTGTTATAAAATGTGTTTCCTGGTGTCTCTATACTAAATTTCCCCCAATGTGTCTACAATAAAACAGACAAAGCAAACATATTACACAGAAAAGTAAAGTAATCCGCGAGAAAAAGTACACACAGCCACATACTGAATGTGAGTTGCATGTTCCTGAGTTGTTGACTCAACTGTTGCGTCATTAGGCTGTAAAGGTCGGATCATCGTCTAGCGCTTTCAATACCCTGGTGATATAATCCATTGGTGCATCGTTTTTCGCATTTCCTTTACACATATTTGAGGCATGCATCTATTCATGAATCAGGACCATCTAACTTCAGCACTACCCTTCATCAAGATTGGCGTGAACAATGCTGGTCTTGATGAACCAGGGACTTAATGTTTGCAGTGTTGACCCTTATTTTTCAAGATGCCCTGCAGTTTGCTCTGGCATGCTGGATATCAGTTTCTGGGCCAAGTCCTGGCTGACGACAACCCATTGTTGGATAATCACTGGCGTTTATCACAATTTCTGTGTTTTTGTTTATCCATCTGCTTTTTAAGAATTGACCAAAAATTCTCAGTTGTGCTGAGATCTGGAGAGTTTCCTGGCCATGGCCCTAAAATTTCAATGCATTTTTTTTATCACTAAATTGCTCGTTGATCGATGGGAGACGTTACTCTTGGAGGATGTTTAGATCCCATTCTTTATTCATGGCAGTGTTCTTGGATAAAAATGTAAGCAAGCCCACTGCCTTGGATGAGAAGACACCGTATACTTGAATATTCTCAGGATACTTTACTGTTAGCATGACAGAGGACTCAAGGTGAGCACCTTTATCTTTTCTGGACAGTTATTCTTCCAGATGTCCCAAACAGTCTGAAAGGGGCTTCATCATGAAAATAACTCTACAGGCAATCTAAGGATTGGACTGCAGCCGACTGGGGTAAATTCCTCAATTGGTCCAGGATCTTGCACAGAATCGTAAAACTGTCTTGGCACTTCTCTTGACCTGTCCCAAAACTAAGCTGAATCTACCTGGCCGTTTTTCAAGTGACTGCCAAAATGTTTTGACTTATGTATAGTTGTCACTTGTAGTTCAGGCTCCGCTCACATTCATCTGGTTCTGAGAGCCATCATGTGGGTATTATTTCTGATATAAGGTAGCCACCAACTTTGGGCCTTAACCCTATAATTAGAACTCTGAACCATTGTTGTTTTTTTTAGGTTCTTAATCCCTGTATGACGACTCTGACCATGGAGAGTTAGCAGAAAGTAAAATAGCATCGCCACGCCAATGGTAATGTATAGTTGAGGAATATTGTAAGGAGTTTTGGCGTTGGGCTATAGACTCTCAATGGAATGATCAGAACCTTCACTTCTGTAATAGACGTCTTGACCAAATTAAGGATATGTTAATAGTTTTCTTCTTCTTCTCCTCATTCCCTTGACTCAGCTACGTTCTTGGCAATTTGTCTTGAACGCAGAAAGGAACGTACCCAAGGGCTTAATGATCATGGTCGCAGAGGGTGCAACTGTGAGTGGACCCATGTGGGAGAGGGGCCTGTGCAGGAGGGGAGCCCACCTATGTCGGCGCCTATTTCTGCTGGATGTGCATCCAAAGATGTATGTTCAGCTGAACTGCATTGCAGCACAGAGACCCGCCAGTTCCCTGCACTGCAATACACATCGCTCCAGGTAACCGATGCAGCAATTCGGTAAGCGCTATAGCTATTCGGATAAGCTCTTAACGGAAGCTATTCAATCAACCCTTGTGGGGAGTTCTCCTTCAATTGAAGTCTTCAAACAGAGGCTGGACAGACATCTGTCTGAGATGGTTTAATGAATCCTGCATTGAGCAGAGGTTGGACACGACCCAGGAGATCCCTTCCAACTCTAGCATTCTATGGGGGTCATATATACCGGGATGGGAGACATGATCAGGGCTGGTTTTAGACAAAGTGGGGCCCCAAATGCTAACATATTGCACCATCACACAAAAACATTTCAGTTGTATTTACATGTGCTAAGTTCAGGCCGTTAAGTGATCGTGATCGACAATATTGAAGTCGTTTGACTCTTGTTCCTGAGTTTCTTTACACCGGCTGAGACAGAATGATGGGGAATGATAGTCCTTGACACAATATAATGCAGGTTCCATATAGTACATGTAGCGTAATGCACTCCCCATGATCGAGTATACTGCAGCTCCCCTCATAGAGTATAATGCAGCCCCCCACACAGTATAATCAAGCCCCTTCAAAGTATAATGCAGCCCCCCGACACACAGTATAATGCATACACATATATACAAATACATACAGCATAATGCAGCCCGCCCAACACACAGTATAATACATCCTCCACACACAATATAATGCAGCTTGCCCCACACAGCATAATTTAGCCTCCCCCACACAGTATAATGCAGCCACCCCACACACAGTATAATGCATACACATATATACACAGTATAATGCAGCCGCCCCCTCACAGCATAATGCATCCTCCACACACAATATAATGCAGTCCCCCTACACACAGTATAATGCAGCCTAACAGTATAATGCAGCCCCCCCACACACAGCATAATGCATCCTCCATACACAATATAATGCAGCCCCCCCACACAGCATAATGCATCCTCTACACACACTATAATGCAGCCCCCCACACACAGCATAATGCATCCTCCACACACAATATAATGCAGCCCCCCTACACATACAGTATAATGCAGCTCCCCCCACACACAGTATAATGCATACACCATACTCACCTGTCCTGGCTCCCCATGCTGCCCCAGGGCCCGCTTCGGTCTCATCGGCTCCACTGCTGGCACAGCGTGGCGCACGATGAAGTGACCTAATCGCGTGCCCACTGAGTCACAAGCAGAGGGGAATGATGGGAGAGGGAGCATCATAGAGAAAGAAGCAGAGAAGATTACCTGCTCAGGCCTCCAGAACAAATGCACTGGCAGGGTGCAGTGGACCCGATTAATGATGGCAGAAACACAGGTGCAACAATACCGATGAAACAACCACTTTCAATCTAGTGTTGGTATTTGAGTGCACAAAAAGATTATAGTCTGTATGTGGCATTGTTCACACAGGCACTGCAGATCATCTGGCTTACAGCCTATTACTAACGCACATACAGGCGGGCCGCCCAGTGCTACAAAATGCATGCTGTGTGAATAGAGGCCTATAGTTTACAGAGCCATGTTGGTCCGACTGCACCCTGCAAGATAAAAAGTTTTGTGCACTTAACCCCTTAATCCCATATGACGTACTATCCCGTCGAGGTGGGGTGGGCCTTAATTCCCACCGATGGGATAGTACGTCATAGCGATCAGCCGCGCTCACGGGGGGAGCGCGGCCGGGTGTTAGCTGCCTATCGCAGGTGACATCCGGCACTATGTGCCAGGAGTGGTCACGGACCGCCCCCGGCACATTAACCCCCGGCACACTGCGATCAAACATGATCGCGGTGTACCGGAGGTACAGGGAAGCATCGCGCAGCGTTGCTGCGAGGGTCTCCTACCTCCTATCCCTGCAGGCCCCGAATCCAAAATGGCCGCGGGGCTGCATCCGGGTCCTGCAGGGAGTACTTCCGGGTCCGGAGCAGGCTGCAGATGAAAGCTGCAGCCTGCAGCGATGTGAGTGAGAGCGCCGATCTGATAGAGTGCTGTGCACACTATCAGATCGGCGATCTGTGATGTCCCCCCCTGGGACAAAGTAAAAGAGTTAAAAAAAAATATTTCCACATTTGTAAAAAAAATAAAAATAAAAAATAAAAAAAAATTCCTAAAAACAGAAGAAAAAAAAAAATATTATTCCCATAAATACATTTCTTTATCTAAAAAAAAACAATAAAAGTACACATATTTAGTATCGCCACGTCCGTAACGACCCAACCTATAAAACTGTCCCACTAGTTAACCCCTTCAGTGAACACCGTAAGAAGAAAAAAAAAAAAAAAGAGCCAAAAAACAACGCTTTATTATCATACCGATGAACAAAAAGTGAAATAACACGCAATCAAAAAGATGGATATAAATAACCATGGTACCGCTGAAAACGTCATCTTGTCCCGCAAAAAACGAGCCGCCATATAGCATCATAACCAAAAAAATAAAAAAGTTATAGTCCTCAGAATAAAGCGATGCCAAAATAATTATTTTTTTCTATAAAATAGTTTTTATCGTATAAAAGCGCCAAAACATAAAAAAATTATATAAACGAGGTATCGCTGTAATCGTACTGACCCGACGAATAAAACTGCTTTATCAAGTTTACCAAACGTGGAACGGTATAAACGCCTCCCCCAAAAGAAATTCATGAATAGCTGGTTTTTGGTCATTCTGCCTCACAAAAATCGGAATAAAAAGGGATCAAAAACTGTCACATGTCCGAAAATGTTACCAATAAAAACGTCAACTCGTCCCGCAAAAAACAAGCCCTCACATGACTCTGTGGACCAAAATACGGAAAAATTATAGGTCTCAAAATGTGGAGACGCAAAAACTTTTTTGCTATAAAAAGCGTCTTTTAGTTTGTGACAGCTGCCAATCATAAAAATCCGATATAAAAAACGCTATAAAAGTAAATCAAACCCCCCTTCATCACCCCGTTAGTTAGGGAAAAATAATAAAATTAAAAAAATGTGTTTATTTCCATTTTCCCATTAGGGCTAGGGTTGGGGCTAGGGTTGGAGCTAAAGTTAGGGTGGGGCTAAAGTTAGGGTTAGGGTTGGGGATAAAGTTAGGGTTGGGGCTAAAGTTAGGGTTTGGATTACATTTACGGTTGGGATTAGGGTTGAGATTAGAATTAGGGGTGTGTCAGGGTTAGGGGTGTGGTTAGGGTTACAGTTGGGATTAGGGCTAGGGGTGTGTTTGGATTAGTTTCAGGTAGAATTGGGGAGTTTCCACTGTTTAGGCACATCAGGGGCTCTCCAAACGCGACATGGCGTCCGATCTCAATTCCAGACAATTCTGCGTTGAAAAAGTAAAACAGTGCTCCTTCCCTTCCGAGCTCTCCCGTGCGCCCAAACAGGGGTTTACCCCAACATATGGGGCATCAGCGTACTCAGGACAAATTGGACAACAACTTTTGGGGTCCAAGTTCTCTTGTTATCTCTGGGAAAATAAAAATTTGGGGGGCTAAAAATCATTTTTGTGGAAAAAAAAAAAGGATTTTTTTTTTTCACACCCCTGCGTTGTAAACTGTAGTGAAACACTTGGGGGTTCAAAGTTCTCACAACACATCTAGATAAGTTCCTTGGGAGGTCTAGTTTCCAATATGGGATCACTTATGGGGGGTTTATTCTGCTTGGGTACATCACGGGCTCTGCAAATGCAACATGACGCCTGCTGTCATGAATCCCAATGGCTAGGGATAGCACAGGACAAGCAAAGTACAAATATATTACGGACGAGCTCTAGGGTGATGGAACCTGGGCTGACCGCTGCCCTACGCCTGACAAACGCAACTAGAGATAGCCAGGGAGCGTGCCTACGTTGGTTCTAGACGCCACGCACCAGCCTAAGAGCTAACTAGCACTGCAGAGAAAATAAAGACCTCACTTGCCTCCAGCGGAATGAACCCCAAAAGATATAGTTGCCCCCCACATGTATTGACGGTGAAATGAGAGGAAGGCACACACATAGAGATGATATATATATATAGTTTTAGCAAATTGAGGCCCGCTGTAAACTAGAAAGCAGAACGATACAAAAGGGGACTGAGCGGTCAGCAAAAAACCCTAATCAAAAAAACCATCCTGAGATTACAAGAACCCATGTGCCAACTCATGGCACATGGGGAGAACCTCAGTCCACTAGAGCTACCAGCTAGCATAGAGACATAATAAGCAAGCTGGACAAAAAACCAAACAACTGAAAATCAGCACTTAGCTTATCCTGAAAGATCTGGGAGCAGGTAGGCAGGAACCAAACAGAGCACATCTGAATACATTGATAGCCGGCAAGGGAAATGACAGAAAGGCCAGGTAAAATAGGAAACACCCAGCCACTGATGGACAGGTGGAAACCAAAGGCCGCAACCCACCAAAGTCACCCAGTACCAGCAGTAACCACCAGAGGGAGCCCACAAACAGAATCCACAACAGTACCCCCCCCTTGAGGAGGGGTCACTGAACCCTCACGAGAACCCCCAGGGCGATCAGGGTGAGCTCTATGGAAGGCGCGGACCAAATCAGTCGCATGAACATCGGAGGCGACCACCCAGGAATTATCCTCCTGACCATAACCCTTCCACTTAACCAAATACTGGAGTTTGCGTCTGGAAACACGAGAATCCAAGATCTTCTCAACAACATACTCCAATTCTCCCTCCACCAGCACCGGAGCAGGAGGCTCAACCGAAGGAACAACGGGCACCTCATACCTCCGCAACAACGACCGATGGAACACATTATGAATAGCAAACGATGCTGGGAGATCCAAACGAAAAGATACAGGGTTAAGAATCTCCGAGATCCTATAAGGACCGATGAACCGAGGCTTGAACTTAGGAGAAGAGACCTTCATAGGGACAAAACGAGAAGACAACCACACCAAATCCCCAACAAGAAGTCGGGGACCCACGCGGCGACGGCGATTAGCAAACTGCTGAGTCTTCTCCTGAGATAACTTCAAATTGTCCACCACCTGATTCCAAATCTGATGTAGCCTGTCCACCACCACGTCCACTCCAGGACAATCCGAAGGCTCCACCTGACCAGAGGAAAAACGAGGATGAAACCTCGAATTACAAAAAAAAGGAGAGACCAACGTGACAGAACTAGCCCGATTATTAAGAGCAAATTCGGCCAGTGGCAAAAAAGCAACCCAGTCATCTTGATCAGCAGAAACAAAACACCTCAAATAAGTTTCCAAGGTCTGATTAGTTCGCTCCGTCTGGCCATTCGTCTGAGGATGGAATGCAGACGAGAAAGACAAATCAATGCCCATCTTGGCACAAAACGTCCGCCAAAATCTAGACACAAACTGGGATCCCCTGTCAGAAACGATATTCTCCGGAATCCCATGCAAACGAACCACGTTCTGAAAAAATAAAGGGACCAACTCAGAGGAGGAAGGCAACTTAGGCAAGGGCACCAAATGAACCATCTTAGAAAAGTGGTCACACACAACCCATATAACGGACATTTTCTGTGAAACCGGGAGATCAGAAATAAAATCCATGGAAATGTGCGTCCAAGGCCTCTTCGGGATGGGCAAGGATAACAACAACCCACTGGCCCGAGAACAGCAAGGCTTATCTCGAGCACACACTTCACAAGACTGCACAAAGGTACGCACATCCCTAGACAAGGAAGGCCACCAAAAAGACCTGGCCACCAAGTCTCTAGTACCAAATATTCCAGGATGACCAGCCAACACAGAAGAATGGACCTCGGAGATGACTCTACTGGTCCAATCATCCGGAACAAACAGTCTTTCTGGTGGACAACGATCCGGTTTATCCACCTGAAACTCCTGCAATGCACGTCGCAAGTCTCGTTGGATACGGCGGACAATATTACCCCATCCCTAAGGATACCAGTAGGCCCAGAGTCTCCAGGAGAGTCAGGCACAAAACTCCTGGAAAGAGCATCTGCCTTCACATTCTTTGAACCTGGCAGGTATGAAACCACGAAATTGAAACGAGAAAAAAACAACGACCAACGAGCCTGTCTAGGATTCAAACGCCTGGCAGACTCAAGGTAAATGAGATTCTTGTGATCAGTCAAGACCACCACACGATGTTTAGCACCCTCAAGCCAATGACGCCACTCCTCAAATGCCCACTTCATGGCCAAAAGCTCCCGATTACCCACATCATAATTGCGCTCGGCGGGCGAGAATTTTCTAGAGAAGAATGCACATGGCTTCATCACCGAGCCATTAGAACTTCTCTGTGACAAAACCGCCCCCGCTCCAATCTCGGAAGCATCAACCTCAACCTGAAAAGGAAGTGAAACATCTGGTTGACACAACACAGGAGCAGAAGAAAACCGGCGCTTAAGTTCCTGAAAGGCCTCCACGGCCGCAGGAGACCGATCAGCAACATCAGCACCCTTTTTAGTCAAATCAGTCAAAGGTTTAACAATACTGGAAAAATTAGCAATGAACCGACGATAAAAATTAGCAAACCCCAAGAACTTCTGAAGGCTCTTAACAGATGTAGGTTGTGTCCAGTCACAAATCGCCTGAACCTTGACGGGATCCATCTCAATAGTAGGAGAAAAAATGTACCCCAAAAAAGAAATCTTCTGGACTCCGAAGAGACACTTTGAGCCCTTCACAAACAGAGAATTGGCCCGCAGAACCTGAAACACCTTCCTGACCTGTAAAACATGAGACTCCCAGTCATCAGAAAACACCAAAATATCATCCAAATACACAATCATAAACTTATCCAGATATTCACGGAAAATATTGTGCATAAAGGACTGAAAGACTGACGGAGCATTGGAGAGTCCAAAAGGCATTACCAAATACTCAAAATGGCCCTCAGGCGTATTAAATGCGGTTTTCCACTCATCACCCTGTTTTATCCGCACCAGATTATACGCACCGCGAAGATCTATCTTAGTGAACCACCTAGCCCCCTTAATGCGAGCAAACAAATCAGTCAATAATGGCAATGGATACTGATACTTGACTGTAATCTTATTCAGAAGGCGATAATCTATACAAGGCCTCAGGGAACCATCTTTTTTTGCCACAAAAAAAAAACCTGCTCCCAGAGGGGACGAAGATGGACGAATATGTCCCTTTTCCAAGGACTCCTTAACCCCTTCCCGACCCATGACGCCTATGCGGCGTCATGGAATGATCGCATCCCTGCAGATCGGGTGAAAGGGTTAATTCCTATTTTACCCGATCTGCAGGGAGAGGGGGAATTGTACTTCAGCCTAGGGGGGGTGGCTTTGCCCCCACGTGGCTACGATCGCTCTGATTGGCTGTTGAAAGTGCAACAGCCAATCAGAGCAATTTGCAATATTTCACCTATGAAAATGGTGAAATATTGCAATCCAGCCATGGCCGATGCTGCAATAGCATCTGCCATGGCTGGAAATCATGTTCTGGCCCCCCCCACCACCCCCGATCTCCTCCCCAGTCCTCCGTTCTGTCCGGTACCCCCCTCCGTCCCCCTGTTCGCTCCCCCGTGCTCCTGTCCGCTCCCCCCGTCCTCCGATCCCCCCCCCTGTGCTCCGATCCACCCCCCCACCACCCTCTCATACTTACCGATCCTCCCGAAGTCGGTCCGTCTTCTCCCTGGGCGCCGCCATCTTCCAAGATGACGGGCGCATGCTCAGTACGCCCGCCGAATCTGCAGGCTGGCAGATTCGTTACAGGTACATTTTGATCGCTGTGGTAGGTTCTACCACAGCGATCAAAATAAAAAAAATAATAAATAACCCCCCCCCCCCTTTATCACCCCCATAGGTAGGGACAATAATAAAATAAAGAAAATATTTTTTTTTCTTTTTCCACTAGGGTTAGGGTTAGAACTAGGGGTAGGGTTAGGGGTAGGGTTAGGGTTACGGGTAGGGTTAGGGTTAGGGGTAGGGTTATGGCATGTGCACACAGAGCGGATCGGCCGCGGATCCGCAGCGGATCGGCCGCGGATCCGCAGCGGATCGGCCGCGGATCCGCAGCGGATTGGCAGCGGATTGGCCGCTGCGAATTCGAAGCAGTTTTCCATCAGGTTTACAGTACCATGTACACCTAAGGAAAACCAAATCCGCTGTGCCCATGGTGCGGAAAATTCCGTGCAGAAACGCTGCATTGTATTTTCCGCAGCATGTCAATTCTTTGTGCGGATTCCGCAGCGTTTTACACCTGTTCCTCAATAGGAATCCGCAGGTGAAATCCGCACAAAAAAACACTGGAAATCTGCTGTAAATCCGCAGGCAAAACGCAGTGCCTTTTACCTGCAGATTTTTCAAAAATCTTGCGGAAAAATCTCACACGAATCCGCAACGTGGGCACATACCCTTAGGGTTAGGGTTGGAATTAGGGCTAGGGTTGGAAATAGGGTTAAGAATAGGCTTGTGGTTAGGGTTACGGATAGGGTTAGGGGTGTGTTGGGGTTACAGTTGTGGTTAGGGTTGGGATTAGGGTTAGGGTTGGATTTAGGGTTACGGGTGTGTTGGGGTTAGGGTTGTGGTTAGGGGTGTGTTGGGGTTAGGGTTGTGATTAGGGTTATGGCTACAGTTGGGATTAGGATTAGGGGTGTGTTGGGGTTAGTGTTGAAGTTAGAATTGAGGGGTTTCCACTGTTTAGGCACATCAGGGGTCTCCAAACGCAACATGGCGCCACCATTGATTCCAGCCAATCTTGCGTTCAAAAAGTCAAATGGTGCTCCCGCCCTTCCAAGCCCCGACGTGCACCCAAACAGTGGTTTACCCCCACATTTGGGGTACCAGCGTACTCAGGACAAACTGGGCAACAACTGTTGGGGTCCAACTTCTCCTGTTACCCTTGCAAAAATAAAAAATTACTTGCTAAAACATAATTTTTGAGGAAAGAACAATTATTTTTTATTTTCACGGCTCTGCGTTATAAACTTCTGTGAAGCACTTGGGGGTTGAAAGTGCTCACCACACATCTAGATAAGTTCCTTCGGGGGTCTAGTTTCCAAAATGGGGTCACTTGTGGGGTGTTTCTACTGTTTAGGCACGTCAGGGGCTTTGCAAATGCAATGTGACGCCCGCAGACCATTCCATCAAAGTCTGCATTTCAAATGTCACTACTTCCCTTCCGAGCCCTGACGTGTGCCCAAACAGTGGTTTACCCCCACATATGGGGTATCAGCGTACTCACAACAAACTGGGCAACAAATATTGGGGTCCAAATTCTCCTGTTACCCTTGTGAAAATAAAAAATTGCTTGCTAAAACATCTTTTTTGAGGAAAGAAAAATGATTTTTTAGTTTCACGGCTCTGCGTTGTAAACTTCTGTGAAGCACTTGGGGGTTGAACGTGCTCACCACACATCTAGATAAGTTCCCTTGGGGGTCTAGTTTCCAAAATGGAGTCACTTGTGGGGAGTTTCTACTGTTTAGGCACATCAGGGGCTCTGCAAACGCAAGCTGATGCCCGCAGAGCATTCCATCAAAGTCTGCATTTCAAAACGTCACTACTTCCCTTCCGAACCCCGACGTGTGCCAAAACAGTGGTTTACCCCCACATATGGGGTATCAGCGTACTCAGGAGAAACTGGACAACAACTTTTGGGGTCCAATTTCTCCTGTTACTCTTGCAAAAATAAAATTTCTGGGCTAAAAAAATATTTTTGAGGAAAGGAAACACATTTTTTATTTTCACGGCTCTGCGTTATAAACTTCTGTGAAGCACTTGGGGGTTCAAAGTGCTCACCACACATCTAGATAAGTTCCCTTGGGGGTCTAGTTTCCAAAATGGAGTCACTTGTGGGGAGTTTCTACTGTTTAGGCACATCAGGGGCTCTGCAAACGCAACCTGATGCCCGCAGAGCATTCCATCAAAGTCTGCATTTCAAAACGTCACTACTTCCCTTCCGAACCCCGACGTGTGCCAAAACAGTGGTTTACCCCCCACATATGGGGTATCATCGTACTCAGGAGAAACTGGAAAACAACTTTTGGGGTACAATTTCTCCTATTACCCTTGGGAAAATAAAAAATTGTGGGCTAAAAAATCATTTTTGAGAAAAGAAAAATTATTTTTTATTTTCATGGCTCTGCGTTATAAACTTCTGTGAAGCACTTGGGGGTTCAAAGTGCTCACCACACATCTAGATTAGTTCCTTGGGAGGTCTAGTTTCCAAAATGGGGTCACTTGTGCGGGAGCTCCAATGTTTAGGCACACAGGGGCTCTCCAAACGTGACATGGTGTCCGCTAATGATTGGAGCTAATTTTCCATTCAAAAAGCCAAATGGCGTGCCTTCCCTTCCGGGCCCTGCCGTGCGCCCAAACAGTGGTTTACCCCCACATATGGGGTATAATCGTACTCAGGACAAACTGGACAACAACATTTGGGGTCCAATTTCTCCTATTACCCTTGGGAAAATAAAAAATTCTGGGCTAAAAATCATTTTTGAGGAAAGAAAAATTATTTTTTTATTTTCACGGCTCTGCATTATAAACTTCTGTGAAGCACCTGGGGGTTATAAGTGCTCACTATGCATCTAGATAAGTTCCTTGGGGGGTCTAGTTTCCAAAATGGGGTCACTTGTAGGGGAGCTCCAATGTTTAGGCACACAGGGGCTCTCCAAACGCGACATGGTGTCCGCTAACGATTGGAGCTAATTTTCCATTCAAAAAGTCAAATGGCACGCCTCCCCTTCCGAGCCTTGCCGTGCACCCAAACAGTGGTTTACCCCCACATATGAGGTATCGGCATACTCAGGAGAAATTGCCCAACAAATTTTAGAATCCATTTTATCCTGTTGCCCATGTGAAAATGAAAGAATTGAGGCTAAAAGAAATTTTGTGTGAAAAAAAAGTACTTTTTCATTTTTGCGGATCAATTTGTGAAGCACCTGGGGGTTTAAAGTGCTCACTATGCCTCTAGATGAGTTCCTTGGGGGGTCTAGTTTCCAAAATGGGGTCACTTGTGGAGGAGCTCCAATGTTTAGGCACACAGGGGCTTTCCAAACGCGACATGGTGTCCGCTAACGATGGAGATAATTTTTCATTCAAAAAGTCAAATGGCGCTCCTTCCCTTCCGAGCCCTGCCGTGCGCCCAAACAGTGGTTTACCCCCACATATGAGGTATCAGCGTACTCAGGACAAATTGGACAACAACGTCCGTGGTCCAGTTTCTCCTTTTACCCTTGGGAAAATAAAACATTTTTCGCTAAAATATCATTTTTGTGACTAAAAAGTTAAATGTTCATTTTTTACTTCCATGTTGCTTCTGCTGCTGTGAAACACCTGAAGGGTTAATAAACTTCTTGAATGTGGTTTTGAGCACCTTGAGGGGTGCAGTTTTTAGAATGGTGTCACTTTTGGGTATTTTCAGCCATATAGAACCCTCAAACTGACTTCAAATGTGAGGTGGTCCCTAAAAAAAATGGTTTTGTAAATTTTGTTGTAAAAATGAGAAATCACTGGTCAAATTTTAACCCTTATAACTTCCTAGCAAAAAAAAAATTTGTTTCCAAAATTGTGCTGATGTAAAGTAGACATGTGGGAAATGTTATTTATTAACTATTTTGTGTCACATAACTCTCTGGTTTAACAGAATAAAAATTCAAAATGTGAAAATTGCGAAATTTTCAAAATTTTTGCCAAATTTCCGTTTTTTTCACAAATAAACTCAGAAATTATCGACCTAAATTTACCACTAACATGAAGCCCAATATGTCACGAAAAAACAATCTCAGAATCGCTAGGATCCGTTGAAGCGTTCCTGAGTTATTACCTCATAAAGGGACACTGGTCAGAATTGCAAAAAACGGCAAGGTCATGAAGGGGTTAATATAATTCCGCATAGCAGTATGCTCTGGCAGTGACAGATTAAATAAACGACCCTTAGGGAACTTACTGCCAGGAATCAATTCTATAGCACAGTCACAATCTCTATGCGGAGGGAGCGAATTGAGCTTAGGCTCCTCAAAAACATCCCTATAGTCAGACAAAAACGCAGGGATCTCAGAAGGAGTAGATGAAGCGATTGAAATCGGAGGTGCATCATCATGAACCCCCTGACATCCCCAGCTTAACACAGACATTGTTTTCCAGTCCAGGACAGGATTATGAGTTTGTAACCATGGCAGACCAAGCACTAGTACATCATGTAAATTATAAAGTACAAGGAAGCGAATCACCTCCTGATGAACGGGAGTCATGCGCATGGTCACTTGTGTCCAATACTGTGGTTTATTCATAGCCAATGGTGTAGAGTCAATTCCCTTCAGAGGAATAGGAACTTCCAGAGGTTCCAGACTAAAACCACAGCATTTAGCAAATGACCAATCCATAAGACTCAGGGCAGCGCCCGAATCCACATAGGCATCGACGGAAATGGAAGACAGTGAAAAAATCAGAGTCACAGACAAAATGAACTTAGGCTGCAGAGTACCAATGGCAAAAGATTTATCAACCCTTTTTGTGCGTTTAGAGCATGCTGATATAACATGAGCTGAATCACCACAATAGAAACACAATCCATTTTTCCGCCTATAATTTTGCCGTTCACTTCTGGACTGAATTCTATCACATTGCATAGTCTCAGGTGCCTGTTCAGAAGACACCGCCAACTGGTGCACGGGTTTGCGCTCCCGTAAACGCCGATCAATCTGAATGGCCATAGCCATAGACTCATTCAGACCTGTAGGCATAGGGAACCCCACCATAATATCCTTAATGGCCTCAGAAAGACCATTTCTGAAGTTTGCAGCCAGGGCGCACTCATTCCACTGAGTAAGCACCGACCATTTCCGAAACTTCTGACAATATATCTCCACTTCATCATGCCCCTGAGAGAGGGCTAATAAAGCCTTTTCAGCCTGAATCTCCAGGTTAGGTTCCTCATAGAGCAATCCCAATGCCAGAAAAAACGCATCCACACTGAGCAATGCAGGATCCCCTGGTGCCAATGCAAATGCCCAATTCTGAGGGTCGCCCCGCAGGAAAGATATTACAATCTTGACCTGTTGAGCAGGGTCTCCAGAGGAGCGAGATTTTAAAGAAAGAAACAATTTACAATTGTTCCTGAAATTCAGGAAGGTAGATCTATCTCCAGAAAAGAACTCTGGAATAGGAATTCTAGGTTCAGACATGGGAGTGTGAACAACAAAATCCTGTATGTTTTGAACTTTTGCCGCGAGATTACTCAGGCTGGAAGCCAAACTCTGGACATCCATGTTAAACAGCTAAGATCAGAGCCATTCAAGGGTTAAGAGGAGGTAAGAAGCAGCTAGACAGCAATTAAGGGCTAGGCAGCAAAACTCTGAAGGGAAAAAAAAAAAAAATTTCCCTTAAACACTTCTCTTTCTCCTGCTTCAGCCCAAACAATTAACACTTTGCGGGCCGGCTATACTGTCATGAATCCCAATGGCTAGGGATAGCACAGGACAAGCAAAGTACAAATATATTACGGACGAGCTCTAGGGTGATGGAACCTGGGCTGACCGCTGCCCTACGCCTGACAAACGCAACTAGAGATAGCCAGGGAGCGTGCCTACGTTGGTTCTAGAGGCCACGCACCAGCCTAAGAGCTAACTAGCACTGCAGAGAAAATTAAGACCTCACTTGCCTCCAGCGGAATGAACCCCAAAAGATATAGTTGCCCCCCACATGTATTGACGGTGAAATGAGAGGAAGGCACACACATAGAGATGATATACACTCACCGGCCACTTTATTAGGTACACCTGTCCAACTTCTTGTTAACACTTAATTTCTAATCAGCCAATCACATGGCGGCAACTCAGTGCATTTAGGCATGTAGACATGGTCAAGACAATCTCCTGCAGTTCAAACCGAGCATCAGTATGGGGAAGAAAGGTGATTTGAGTGCCTTTGAACGTGGCATGGTTGTTGGTGCCAGAAGGGCTGGTCTGAGTATTTCAGAAACTGCTGATCTACTGGGATTTTCACGCACAACCATCTCTAGGGTTTACAGAGAATGGTCCGAAAAAGAAAAAAAATCCAGTGAGCGGCTGTTCTGTGGGCGGAAATGCCTTGTTGATGCCAGAGGTCAGAGGAGAATGGGCAGACTGGTTCGAGCTGATAGAAAGGCAACAGTGACTCAAATCGCCACCCGTTACAACCAAGGTAGGCCTAAGAGCATCTCTGAATGCACAGTGCGTCGAACTTTGAGGCAGATGGGCTACAGCAGCAGAAGACCACACCGGGTACCACTCCTTTCAGCTAAGAACAGGAAACTGAGGCTACAATTTGTACAAGCTCATCGAAATTGGACAGTAGAAGATTGGAAAAACGTTGCTTGGTCTGATGAGTCTCGATTTCTGCTGCGACATTCGGATGGTAGGGTCAGAATTTGGCGTAAACAACATGAAAGCATGGATCCATCCTGCCTTGTATGGAGCATCTTTGGGATGTGCAGCCGACAAATCTGCGGCAACTGTGTGATGCCATCATGTCAATATGGACCAAAATCTCTGAGGAATGCTTCCAGCACCTTGTTGAATCTATGCCATGAAGAATTGAGGCAGTTCTGAAGGCAAAAGGGGGTCCAACCCGTTACTAGCATGGTGTACCTAATAAAGTGGCCGGTGAGTGTATATAGTTTTAGCAAATTGAGGCCCGCTGTAAACTAGAAAGCAGAACGATACAAAAGGGGACTGAGCGGTCAGCAAAAAACCCTAATCAAAAAAACCATCCTGAGATTACAAGAACCCATGTGCCAACTCATGGCACATGGGGAGAACCTCAGTCCACTAGAGCTACCAGCTAGCATAGAGACATAATAAGCAAGCTGGACAAAAAACCAAACAACTGAAAATCAGCACTTAGCTTATCCTGAAAGATCTGGGAGCAGGTAGGCAGGAACCAAACAGAGCACATCTGAATACATTGATAGCCGGCAAGGGAAATGACAGAAAGGCCAGGTAAAATAGGAAACACCCAGCCACTGATGGACAGGTGGAAACCAAAGGCCGCAACCCACCAAAGTCACCCAGTACCAGCAGTAACCACCAGAGGGAGCCCACAAACAGAATCCACAACAGCCTGCAGACCAATCCATCTAAGTCTGCATTCCAAATGGCGCTCCTTCCCTTCCGAGCTCTGCCATGCGCCCAAACAGTGGTTCCCCCCCCTCATATGGGATATCAGCATACTCAGGACAAATTGGACAACAACTTTTGGGGTCCAATTTATCCTGTTACCCTTGTGAAAATATAAAACTGGGGGCTAAAAAATCATTTTTCTGAAAAAAAAAAAAAGCATTTTTAGTTTCACGGCTCTGCGTTATAAACTGTAGTGAAACACTTGGGGGTTCAAAGCTCTCAAAACACATCTAGATATGTTCCTCAGGAGGTCTAGTTTCCAATATGGGGTCACTTGTGGGGGGGTTGTACTGTTTGGGTACATCGGGGCTCTGCAAATGCAACGTGACGCCTGCAGACCAATCCATCTAAGTCTGCATTCCAAATGGCGCTCCTTCCCTTCCGAGCTCTGCCATGCGCCCAAACAGTGGTTCCCCCCCACATATGGGGTATCAGCGTACTCAGGACAAATTGGACAACAACTTTTGGAGTCCAATTTATCCTGTTACCCTTGTGAAAATAAAAAACTGGGGGCTAAAAAATCATTTTTCTGAAAAAATTTTTTTTTTATTTTCACGGCTCTGCGTTATAAACTGTAGTGAAACACTTGGGGGTTCAAAGCTCTCAAAACACATCAAGATAAGTTCCTTAGGGGGTCTACTTTCCAAAATGGTGTCACTTGTGGGGGTTTTTAATGTTTAGGCACATCAGGGGCTCTCCAAACGCGACATGGTGTCCCATCTCAATTCCAGTCAATTTTGCATTGAAAAGTCAAATGGCGCTCCTTCGCTTCCGAGCTCTGTCATGTGCCCAAAAAGTGGTTTACCCCCACATATGGGGTATCGGCGTACTCAGGACAAATTGTACAACATCTTTTGGGGTCCATTTTCTCCTGTTACCCTTGGTAAAATAAAACAAATTGGAGCTGAAGTAAATTTTGTGTGAAAAAAAGTTAAATGTTCATTTTTATTTAAACATTCCAAAAATTCCTATGAAACACCTGAAGGGTTAATAAACTTCTTGAATATGGTTTTGAGCACCTTGAGGGGTGCAGTTTTTAGAATGGTGTCACACTTGGGTATTTTCTATCATATAGACCCCTCAAAATGACTTCAAATGAGATGTGGTCCCTAAAAAAAAATGGTGTTGTAAAAATGAGAAATTGCTGGTCAACTTTTAACCCTTATAACTCCCTAACAAAAAAAAATTTTGGTTCCAAAATTGTGCTGATGTAAAGTAGACATGTGGGAAATGTTACTTATTAAGTATTTTGCGTGACATATCTCTGTGATTTAAGGGCATAAAAATTCGAAGTTGGAAAATTGTGAAATTTTCTAATTTTTTGCCAAATTTCCATTTTTTTCACAAATAAACACAAGTTATATCGAATAAATTTTACCACTAACATGAAGTACAATATCTCACGAGAAAACAATGTCAGAATCGCCAAGATCCGTTGAAGCGTTCCAGAGTTATAACCTCATAAAGGGACAGTGGTCAGAATTGTTAAAATTGGCCCGGTCATTAACGTGCAAACCACCCTCGGGGCTTAAGGGGTTAAATACTAAACAGCCAACACTGGATTGAAAGTGGTTGTTTCATCGGTATTGTTGCCCCTGTCTTTCTGCCATCATTAATCGGGTCCGCTGCACCCTGCCAGAGCATTTGTTCTGGAGGCCAGAGCAGGTAATCACCTTTGCTTCTTTCTCTGTGACTTTTTTGAAAACATTTTGGAGGATTTTTTAAAGGGCCACTGTCACCCCCTCCAGCCGTTATAAACTAAAAGAGCCACCTTGTGCAGCAGTAATGCTGCATTCTAACAAGGTGGCTCTTTTAGTTTTAGGTTCAAGCATACCCCAAATAAAACGTTTTTATACTTAGCCACAATTCCTGTCTCTAGCCAGGTAGGCGGGTCCTCACTCCCCAGCTTGACCAGCTCATCTGCCGTCACTCACATCTTCCTGCGCTGTTATCGTTTCAAATCCGGCGCCTGCGCTGTGTACTGGTGTCCTGCGCAGACGCAGTAAGCTCTGGCCGTCTGATGTAATGGCTGATACCAGAGAACAAAAGACATCCACAGAACACCAGGATGGATCTGCTGCACAGCAAATAGCTGTAGGACCTGCGATGATGTCACTGCCATGTGATTAGGGCAATCACATGGCAGTGATGTAATCGCAGGTCCTACAGCTATTTGCTGTGCAGCAGATCCATCCTGGTGTTCTGTGGATGTCTTTTGTTCTCTGGTATCAGCCATTACATCAGACGGCCAGAGCTTACTCATACCTCCCAACCATCCCGGATCCCGCGGGACTGTCCTGATTTTGACAGTCAGCCCCGGGATCTCGGGAGGGACATTAGTTGTCCCGCACTACGTGCCTAGGGTGGGGACAATGCAGGGGGCGGCACCTGAGTAACTTAGGTTTGTGGCTGTTTTTTTTATTTTTTTTTTATAAAAGCTGGGTCACCTCCCCACCGACCCCGCCCCCTGTGCGGCGCTGCGCTGCCTGCCACGCTGAGGGAGAGAGGCTGAGAGCTAGCAGCGATTAAGATAAGAGGTCAGCGACTCACTACCTCCTGTGTGTGCACGGAGCTCCGGCTTCTCCTGCTCTTATCTGCTATCCCGGCAGAGAAGGAGAGACGGGGGGAGGTGCCGGGACAGTGCAGAGCTGTGAGCAGCCGGAGAAACTGAAGAGCTACACATGGACATCAGCCGCCCCTGCACCACAGAGGAGATTGTGTGTGTGTGTGTGTGTGTGTGTGTGTGTGTGAGATGCTGCTTGTGTGTGTGTGTGTGAGATGCTGCTTGTGTGTGATGTGTGTGTGTGAGATGCTGCATGTGTGTGTGTGTGTGATGCTGCATGTGTGTGTGATGCTGCATGTGTGTGTGTGTATGAGATGCTGCGTGTGTGTGTGATGCTGCATGTGTGTGTGTGTGAGATGCTGCTTGTGTGTGATGTGTGTATGAGATGCATGTGTGTGTGTGAGATGCTGCATGTGTGTGTGTGTGAGATGCTGCATGTGTGTGTGATGCTGCATGTGTGTGTGTGTATGAGATGCTGCGTGTGTGTGTGTGATGCTGCATGTGTGTGTCTGATGCGGTGTGTGTGTGTCTGATGCTGCATGTGTGTGTGTGTGATGCTGCATGTGTGTGTGTGTGTGTGAGATGCTGCATGTGTGTGTGTGTCATGTGTGTATGAGGTATCTGGTGTGTATGTGATGGCTGTGTGTGTGTGATGGCTGCGTGTGTGTGATGGCTGCGTGTGTGTGTGTGTGATGGCTGCGTGTGTGTGTGTGATGGCTGCGTGTGTGATGCATTTGTGTCAAAGCTGCATGTGTTTGTGAGCTGCGTTTGTGATGCTGCGTGTGTGTGTGAGCTGCGTGCATGTGTGTGCTGCGTGTGTGTGAGCGTGTGTGTGAGCTGCGTGCCTGTATGTCATTATACAGTATGGAGAACTGTGGCCATTTATACAGTATGGAGCATCATGTGCGGTCATTAGACAGTATGGAGCATCCTGTGCGGTCATTAGACAGTATGGAGCATCATGTGAGGTCATTATACAGTATGGAGCATCATGTGCGGTCATTATACAGTATGGAGCACTATGTGTGGTCATTATACAGTATGGAGCATCATGTGCGGTCATTATACAGTATGCAGCCTCATGTGCGGTCATTATACAGTATGGAGCATCATGTGCGGCCATTATACAGTATGCATGCGGTCATTATACAGTATGGGGCATCATGTGTGGCCATTATACAGTATGGGGCATCATGTGTGGTCATTATACAGTATGGAGCACTGTGTGGCCATATTTTTTTGTTTATAATTATTGTATATGAAACCGTGTGATCAGCAGTGCTAAATGGGTGTGGTTGGGACATGGATATGGGTGTGACTAATTATGAATGGGTGTGGTCAGAGGCGTGGCCTAAAATTTGAAAACTTTGTCCCTCTTTCCCATCTTCAAAAGTTGGGAGGTATGGCTTACTGCATCTGCGCAGGACACCAGTACACAGCGCAGGCGCCGGATTTGAAACGATAACAGCGCTGAGGGGGCGGCGCCGAAAGCGCAGGAAGATGTGAGTGACGGCAGAGGAGCTGGCCAAGCTGGGGAGTGAGGACCCGCCTACCTGGCTAGAGACAGGAATTGTGGCTAAGTATAAAAATGTTTTATTTGGGGTATACTTGAACCTAAAACTAAAAGAGCCACCTTGTTAGAATGCAGCATTACTGCTGCACGAGGTGGCTCTTTTAGTTTATAACGGCTGGAGGGGGGTGACAGTGGCCCTTTAAGTCCTCTTTTTGTGTCGGTGAGCCTGGTTTGCTTAGCGTTAGCGTGACGCCACTGGTTGGGGGTTCCTGGACAAGCGGGGGCCCTCGGCAGCTGCCTGGTCTGCCTGCCCCTAATATGCCATATATACCAGGCTGGGGAACATACTAAAGAGCATTTCTGAGGCCGGATATTGGGGTGCATGGAGGTGTAATTGCTTTCACGTTTTAATTGTTAATGAGTATTATGTCTGTGAGTGTGATGGCAGCAACCTCTCGGCTCAGCAATACATTATCACATGGATGTAACTATAAGGCCGGGGTCACACATGCGTGTTTTACGGACGTAAGAGCGCAGAAACTACGTCCGTAAAACTCGCATAACATACGGCACAATTATTCTCAATGGGGCTGCTCCTATTAGCCGTATATTACGGTTCAGTATTATACAGCATTCTACGGCCGTACAAAATCGCAGCATGCTGCGTTTGTCAGCGTATTGCGCAAAAAAATCGCCAATGAAAGTCTATGGGGGCGAGAAAAATACGGATTCCACACGGACCAGCAGTGTGACTTGCGAGAAATACGCAGCGGTGTTAGTGAAAAGTCGGTAATTCAATTGCCGGCTTTTCATTTCTCCTGCACAAACCCGACAGGATATGAGACATGGTTTTCATACAGTAAACCATCTCATATCCCCTTTTTTTTTTGCATATTCCACACTACTAATGTTAGTAGTGTGTATGTGCAAAATTTCAGCGCTGTAGCTGCTAAAATAAAGGGTTAAATGGCGGAAAAAATTGGCGTGGGTTCCCGCGCAATTTTCTCCGCCAGAGTGGTAAAGCCAGTGACTGAGGGCAGATATTAATAGCCAGGAGAGGGTCCATGGTTATTGCCCCCCCCCCCCCGGCTACAAACATCTGCCCCCAGCCACCCCAGAAAAGGCACATCTGGAAGATGCGCCTATTCTGGCACTTGGCCACTCTCTTCCCACTCCCTGTAGCGGTGGGATATGGGGTAATGAAGGGTTAATGCCACCTTGCTATTGTAAGGTGACATTAAGCCAGATTAATAATGGAGAGGCGTCAATTATGACACCTATCCATTATTAATCCAGTTGTATGAAAGGGTTAAAAAACACACACATGATTTAAAAGTATTTTAATGAAATAAACACAGCGGTTGTTGTAATAATTTATTGCTCTCTCAATCCATTTCCAGGCCCTCGCTTGGCAAAATAATAAACGCACAAGATACATACCTTCTGCTGACCCGTCTCGTCCCACGAGGTAATCCATCTGAAGGGGTTAACTAATATTACAGGCAGGAGCCCTGCTAATGCAGCTGTGTGCTCCTGCTTGTAATTCCCCGGCGAATGAATGAAATGTAGGTCATTGACCTACATTTCCTTCAGTCGCGGTGATGTGCCCCCTGGTGGATGTCCTCATATGACCTGGAGCGTGGGAAAAAGTTCCCAGGCTGCAGTTCATGAGAACATCCAGCAGGGGCGCATCACCGCGACTCAATGTAAGTACAGATCCAGCTTTCCTTTCAGCACCCGGGGATTACAGGCACGAGCGAGTGGTTTATCGCAGCTCGTGCCTGTAATATTAGTTAACCCCTTCAGATGGATTACTTCGTGGGACGTGACGTTTCAGCTGAGGGTATGTATCTTGTGCGTTTATTATTTTGCCAAGCGAGGGCCTGGAAATGGATTGAGAGAATAAATTATTAAAACAACCGCTGTGTTTATTTCATTAAAATACTTTTTAATCGTGTGTGTGTGTTTTTTTAACCCTTTCAAACAATTGGATTAATAATGGATAGGTGTCATAATTGACGCCTCTCCATTATTAATCTGGCTTAATGTCACCTTACAATAGCAAGGTGGCATTAGCCCTTCATTACCCCATATCCCACCGCTACAGGGAGTGGGAAGAGAGTGGCCAAGTGCCAGAATAGGCGCATCTTCCAGATGTGCCTTTTCTGGGGTGGCTGGGGGCAGATGTTTGTAGCCACGGGGGGACCAATAACCATGGACCCTCTCCTGGCTATTAATATCTGCCCTCAGTCACCGGCTTTACCACTCTGGCGGAGAAAATTGCGCGGGAGCCCACGCCAATTTTTTCCGCCATTTAATTTTAACCCTTTATTTTAGCAGCTACAGCGCTGAAATTTTGCACATACACACTACTAACATTAGTAGTGTGGAATATGCAAAAAAAAAAAGGGGATATGAGATGGTTTACTGTATGTAAACCATGTCTCATATCCTGTCGGGTTTGTGCAGGAGAAATGAAAAGCCGGCAATTGAATTACCGACTTTTCACAGATATCGCGCTGAATGAAATATAAATACAGACTATATATATATGTGTCTCAATGACATATATATATATATATATATATATATATACTGTATATATGTTTTCGCTAACATTTGAGCACATAAATCCATTAGATGTCGGTTTTGCAAGCCTGCGCGAAAATCTCGCAGTACGGATGTCATACGGATTACATACGGAGGATGCCATGCGCAAAATACGCTGACACACCCTGACTACGGATCACTATTTTGGGAACATTTCGCCGTAGTACGGACGTATAATACGTGGCGTACTGTCTTACGCCAAGTGTGACCCCAGCCTAAGGCTATGTGCACACGATGCAGAATTAGTGCAGTTCTGCAGCGTTTTTTTCTGCTGCAGAACTGCACTGTGATTTACAGTACAATGTAAATCAATGTGGAAAAAAAAAGCTGTGCAGAAACGCTGCAGATTTCAAAGAAGTGCATGTCACTTCTTTTGTGCAGAACTGCAGCGTTTCTGCACTCATTGACTCCCATTTTGTGAGTCAAATCCGCATAAAAACTGCAGATGTAAAAACCATCTGCAAATTTTATGCGGATTTGGGTGTCAAAACCGCAGCAGAAGGAAGTGACGTCAGTGATGTGGAGGAAGTGAGTGGGCGGAGTGCAGCGAAAATGGAGTCGTACCGTCGGATGGGGATCGATGTGAGGCGTATGGTAGAAATGGTATGTATAGTGTCTGTGTGTGTCTGTCTGTGTGTCTGTCTGTGTGTGTCAGTAGTGACTCATTGTAGTCATTCGTCGGGTGGGACTACTTCTCCCATCGAAATGTGATGATGGGAGAGTTGTTCCATCATCAGGTGACTGACTACAATGGGTTAAAAACACAAACACACATATAACATGTAGTACATACTCACCACATACGTCCCCGAAGGCCACCATCCACGATCATCCTTGTCCCAAAATTAAAAAAAAAAAAAATCTTTTCCGTCGTAATCCATAGTATAGGTTGTCCCACGACGTCCTCCGGTGATACACTGCAGGAGTTAATCGCTCCTGCAGTGTATCGGAGCTGCCCGTTCTTTTCCTGGAGCTAAATGAACTCCGGGAGCTCACTTTACGGCAATTGAACTGCTGTAAAAATTTTCAGCAGTGTCGTAAAGCGAGAGTCCCGGAGTTCATTGAACGCCGGTAAACTCGCGCGCATGCGCAGGCACACTGCGGGAGCTTTAGCTCCTGTCAGTGTGTTTTGGCAGCCATGGAGAGCAGTCACATCTCCTGGGGTGGCTGTTCTCCATGGCAGATCGTCGTGGGACACTCGATATTAATGGACTACGTCGGAAAAGACTACAGATCATCAAGGGATTTGTAAGTATGGTAAAATTTAGAATATTAAAATACTTTTTCCTGTGTCTTTTTTTTTGTGTTCAGTAATTTGGGGTTAATAATGGAGAGGTGTCTTATAGACGCCTCTCCATTATTAACTGGGGTTAACGTCACCTTACAATGTCAAGGTGACATTAACCCCTTATTACCCCATATCCCACCGCTACACGGGAGTGGGAAGAGAGAGGCTAAGCGCCAGATTTGGCACATCTTAGAGATGCGCCACTTCTGGGGCGGCTGCGGGCTGGTAGTTGGGGGGGGGGGGGGCAATATCCATGGCCGCTCTCTAGGCTATGAATATCAGCCCGCAGCTGTCTGCGTAGCCTTTTCTGGCTATAAAATATAGGGGGACCCCACGTCATTTTTTTCTGGGGTCCTCCTATTTTAATAGCCAGTAAGGCCACGCAGACAGCTGTGGGCTGATATTCATAGCCTGGGAAGATTAACCCCTTCCCTGGCTACAAATTAGCAGCCTGCAGTCGCTGGCTTTCCCTTTCTGGACATGAAAATTGGGTGGGAGCCTACGCCAATTTTTTTTTGAGGGGTTAATAATGGATAGGCGTCTTATAGACGCCTCTCCATTATTAACTGGGGTTACTGTCACCTTACAATGTCAAGGTGACGTTAACCCCTTATTACCCCACTAGATGGTGGCCCGATTGTAACGCATCGGCTATTCTAGAATATGAATGTCCACGTAATATATTGCCCAGCCATGTAGTATATTGGCCAGTCAGGTAGTAGATTGCCCAGCCTCATATGTCACAGGTTAAAAAATAAAAAATCGTTACTCACCTTCCTCCGCCTTGACATGACCGTGAAATGACATCACGTAAATATTTTTCTTTCTTTTTTTTAAACTTTATCTCTTTATTTAGCTTTAAAAAAGCTGACAAATCAGCATAAAAAAACGCATAAAAACGCACTAAAAAAACACCAAAACTGCACTGCAAAAACGCATGGAAAACGCACAAAAACGCATAAAAAACACAGGAATTGTCAGCTGCGTTTTCTGCCAGAAGATGCAGATTTTATGCAGAAAATTCTGCACCAAATCTGCATCGTGTGCACATAGCCTAATACTATAGCAGTAATGTTCTCATTCCAAGTGTTGCCCGTAGCATTCCTAGAAGTTAGCCTGTTATCCTCCATTCGGGCTATGCAGGGTTAAGCTGTAGCCCCGCCCACTCGGCGGGATTACACGTTACCGACACAGTCCCAGGCTTCCTATTACAACACACAGACGGCGCTCCTTCTGACGAGACGCACCCACAAAGCAGACACTGTGATTGGCCCAGAGAAAGGCTCAGCTCGTACACCATTGGTTCTTTTCTCTAACATCCTCATATGCACGCTGCAAGCACTCGGCTGATGTGGAGCCAGTGTCCCTAGAACCAATCAGCGCTTGTGTGGTGTGTGAGTTCCATATCCCTCCGCGGCTCAGGGAACGTCACTGCCTCGGGCCCGCCTCGCAGTCCTGTCCTGAATGGGATAGTGGGCGGGTGTGATCCTCTGCTCTGTGTCAGCTCTCGGGGAGGGGAGGTCTGAGTGGCCGGTAGTACCGGCATGGTATCGGTGCTGTCACAGGCAGCCTGTCAGGAGGCGCCGCACTAGTCTGCTTCTATCTCTCGCACAGTGTGTCAGGTAACAGAATGGACGTACGCCATAGTTCACAGGAGCGCAGACAGCAGTTACTTGGAGGAATTGTCCATAGGAACTGGCTGCCATATTTATTGCTGAGGGCTAGCACAGAGCCTCTGCGTCTGACGAGTGGTCAGTAAAGGGGTTGTCTAGTCTCGGAAGGAAATGCTGCAGTCACTCTGAAGTGTGACAGTGTGAGCTATGCACACTGTGAGCTATGCACACTGTCATGATTCCTCTGTATGTCCCATGTCAGTGGATGGTCCACGTCACCTGTGATTTTTACATACTTGTGGTCACATACCGACTAGTCTTTTCCATCCAATAGAAGAGAATTGAAGGAAGCACAGGAGTCTAGTCGATAAATGTCATACATAATGTCACGTGACCGCCCAATAGAATGGGGCATACAGAGCAATCATAACAGCACACGTTTAGGATCCCACAGCCTGAGGCTACAAGTCTGCGGTCACTTTATGAGCCGTCAGAGCTGTGAGTGCACATGCACTGTGTGCTGTGAGGAGTCTCCGATGCTGGCGCCAGGAATGGCTGGCATACGACTGCAAGCATGTGATTTGCATACACGCGGTCACATGCAGACTAGACATGCGCAGCCTCACTCAATGGAAGAGAGTTGGCGAGCATGGATAAGGTTTTTAGCACTCCGTGCAGAAAAGGGCGCGTCTTCCCTTTTTGAGCTGGGCATTATATCCATAGTTGGGCCTTGGTCCTGTTTGGCCCTTATTCACATTGAGGTCATTTTTGACACATGGTAAGGTTTTAAGACTAGAGGATAGGACCGCCCCGATTTGGTACACCGTGACGTTTGTGGGATGGCCTTTACACTTTTGTGGTTTTTTTTAACAAAAACAGTGTTTACTAAGTACCCAATGTTATTCTTATGCACTATTGCTTTTACTTGCTTATAGCAGTGTATATAGTCATTTTGTTTCTATCTTAAGTTTAAGCATGTTTAAGGGGATGAATGAGTGAGAAGACACACGCAGTAATGCCTGAACCGAGTGTCTGCAAGTGAGCATCACCATCTGCTTATCAAAGATGATAAGGAGAAGGCAGAGAGAACTATATTAGTAGGAACTGAAGAGCAATGTAAATGTCACCTAAAGGAAGAGATTTGGGGAGACGCCTGATCAGGTGACAGATGTACCGACGGACGTTGTGCTAAATTTAGCAGAACGTTGGCAGCGGATGCAGTTTTACAACGCATCCACTGCCCATTGTGAGTTCCGGGGAGGAGGGGGCGGAGTTTCGGCCGCGCATGTGCAGTCGAAAATGGTGGACCCGTCGCACAAAAAAAGTTACATTGAACGCTTTTTGTGCGTCGCGGCCACCAAAACACGACGCATCCGTTGCACAACGGATGCGACGTGTGGTCATACGTCGCAATGCGTCGCTAATGCAAGTCTATGGAGAAAAAATGCATCCTGCGGGCAACTTTGCAGGATGCGTTTTTTCTCCAAAACGACGCATTGCCACGTAGGCCATAAGACAGAAGTGTGAAAGTAGCCTTATAGCCGCTATTACGAGAGACCAGACTCGAGTAAAGGAACCTAGAGTCCAGACCCGAGAAACCAGACCCAAGTGAAGAATCAAGAGACGAGACCCAAATGAAGAACCGAGAGACCAAACTCGAGTGGAGGAACCTGAGAGACCAGACCCGAGTGGAGGAACGCGAGAGACCAGACCCGAGTAGAGGAATTGAGAGACGAGACCATAAAGAACCGAGAGATACCAGAGCTAGGAGAGATAAGCCAAGTGAGCAGGGTCAGGGCCGAGAGAGAGACGACTAAGCCACAGCGGAGGGACGTTTATGTGAGGCATCGCTTCCAGTGTAGACGTACGGGACAAAGTGGGGACCGGGGCTGTGATTCAGGGAACAAACGCGGGAAGCGAGGCGGGTGTGCCAAGAAACTCACCAATCTGGAGCTTGCATCCTAGTGGGTAGTCTCGCTAACCCCCATTAGGGCCTGTGGGAAGTTTTTGTGTTGTCTAGAGAGCCCTTTTGATTGGGGTATTGAGACTAAAGCTATGTGCACACGTTGCGGAAAATTCTGCACCCAAAGCTGCAACGTGTGCACATACCCGAAGACCTCACTGACGATTACAGTTGTTTAATTGTAATAATAGATCGATGGTGTGTAAATAGCATTGTGTCAAAGCCTGTCTATCCGAATGGCTATATTCTTCTTGTAACATAACTTCCTTTTCACCCTTTGCATTGTCCCCTGATATTCTGCTGTAGGCACTCCCTTGTGTTAATCGAATAAATAGTTTTTGATTTAAGTACCACTGTCTCCTCATTGTACACACTTTCCTGTTAACACATGGATAAGAGTCTGTCCCAAGTGGGGCCTACAATCTAGTCCCCTATATCAGGCATACACTAGGACCACTTTCATAGGAAGTCAATTACCTAGCCATATGATTCTGGAATATGGGGGCAAGTTGGAGTATGCAGAGGAAATCCACACAATGATGAAGAGAACATACAAACTCCATGTATTGTACATGTTGTCTTTAGTTGGATTCCAACCTAGGACTTCAGTGGACAAACCATTGGTGCAACCACATAGGGGCCTGACAGGTAAGGGGGCGACTCCCACCCCCAAAGCAGCACCTAAAGCTCATTATGATGAACTATTGGACTGCAAAGACCCATATGCTGATCCTGCACGCTCCGTTCCTGCACAGGGGCCCTCTTCTTTCGGTGTCCCCCATACAAGTGTAAGAAGGAGCGGGTGGGGGGTACCTCTTTTATGCTGGGTCCGGAACTGTCGGGGCCGTCTCCTCTGTCCAGGGGAAAGCTGAGAGACCCAGACCAACCTTTGTACTTGTTGGCAGGATGTGTGACTAGGTTAATTAGGGGAGAGCGCGCCCGGAAGCGTTCAGACTTCGCGGGAAGAGACAGCACGCGGAAGGTAGAAGCGAGTGCTCCGTCTCCTGAGCACTGAAGCAGCGTAGGCCCGCACTATTCACACCAGCAGTGCCAGAGACTGTGATCGAGAACGTGCTGAGCGTCCGCTGCCTCCGAAAGGCAAAGTGACGGAAACTCCGGGCCTGTAAGTGCTGGGCGCTTGCCGCCTAAGAAAGACCGGGCCCGCTATCGGGAACTGTGCCCTGAAACCCCGGTCCATACCAGTCAGGTCACGTTAAGCTCCGGCCAGACACTGAACTTTGTTCCTCTGCCGACCCTGCCTTCCCGGAACCTGGAATCCGCGACAGACAGTAAGGACTCGCCGCTCCCTCAGAACCCTGCTCATCCACGTCTGGAGGACCACGCCGGACTCACTGCACGCTGACTGTTGTTGGCGCCATCTTACTGCTCGTGGACATTCCACTCTGGGAGTCTCCTGGACCGGATAAGTTATACATTAAGTGTTACTCTCCTTTCTACCTGCATCACTCCCTACTGTTGCATACCCTGCCTCCCCCCCATTTACCATACTTCTCCCTGCGTGGAGTACAAATCTGATCAGAGTAAAAACTGTGAACTCTTGCTCTGCCTCCTGTCCGTTACTGCATCCTGCTCACACAAGGACAAGTGCTGTCTAGACTAGGGCTCTGCCACCTGCTGAGCTTCAACTGTTCCATGCCCAACATGCCACATGCACCAGCCGTGCCAGTCCTCAGTGCTTATTGCACTCTGGGACTTGTAGTTTTACTATAGCTGGATGGACACATCTCAGACAATGAGCATTATTTTATATTACGCTAATACAATTTGCTATAATTTTTTTTAATTAGATATTTTTTCATGTAATTGATGCCATTTAACTACACAAGGAATAGACAGCTACTTGCACATAAAAAAAAAAAAATCTTCTTCCCCTGTGGCCTCATCCCGCCCTGAGCAATAATACCATTATTAAATGTCACTTTTTGCATCATGCAGACTATTTCCCAAGAGAAGACCTCCATCAGGTAAAAAAAAAATCACATTGACCCCAGACGCCGAGGAGTAGAGGACACCAAAAAGTCAGGGCTTGGCAGGCGGGGAACAGGGGACTATTTGATAATCACTGCGCGGAAGGATACAGTCTCTTTGTAACAGGTAAATAAGAGCGTGTCAGTAGCTGCAGAGAGTGGGAGAGCTGGAGACTCAGCAGCCGCCACCATGGGTGAGAAGGAGGAGCTCAGCGAGGAGATCATGGAGTCTAAAGTGATGTGGTACCCTGACTCCAAGAAAATAACCCAGATGGACCAGTTCAGGGCCAGGGTGAACACGAGCCATGGGCTCAGGCTGGGTGAGTGGTGCTGGGCATGGTGGCAGAAAGTGATCCTGCTGTGTGCCAGTGATGAGTGCAGGCATCCCTGGCCTCACATGCACAGGTGGTGGAGCATGGGGCACAGGTGGTGGAGCATGGGGCATACCAGGCGGGCATGTTGTCAGCTGTCATATGCTCATAAATGAAGCCGATTTCAGACTTGTTGATTAGTTGCCATTCTTGTGCCAGTGATGCCCAGACCCCCTGATTATCGGCCACATGCAATGCTGTCACAGCACGTCACGTCAGCCAATCACAGCCTGCTGCTGGTACCGATGTCTCCGCTGACATCATGTCCTGTCCCTGGCTGGGGTCAGTGACATCACATCTGCATGGCAACATGGTAGTGGTTTAGTGGCCCCCAACTTAGCGAATAAATGGATATATATTATATACTACATGGTGGCCCGATTCTAACACATCGGGTATTCTAGAATATGTATGTAGTTTATGAAGATTTAAGAATAATGCAATGAATACACAGGATTTTATTGCTCATAGAACTTAGTACAACTGAATGAAATTATTAAACAGATCATCAAAATATATAAACCATTACATGAATATCTGTTTAAATTGGTTTAAATCCCACGCCAATATCCTGATTGGTCGCGGCCGGCCGGGCGCAACCAATCAGCGAAGCGTGGTTCAAATCCCGCGCCAATTCGTGGCCGGACTGCGCCTGTCGCTGATTGGCTGCTGGCGCGACCAATCAGTGACACGGGATTTCCGTTACAGACAAACAGAATTAGACGATTATATAGTAGACTAGATGGTAGCCCGATTCTAATGCATCGGGTATTCTAGAATATGTATGTAGTTTATTTATGAAGATTTTAGAATAATACATTGAATACACAGGATACGGCCGGCCGCGACCAATTAGCGTAGTGTGGTTCAACTCCCGCACCAATTCGCGGCCGAACTGCGCCTGTCGCTGATTGTTCACGGCCGGCCACGTAGTATATAGCACAGCCACGTAGTATATAACAGCCCCCGTAGTATATAGCACAGCCCACGGAGTATATAGCACAGCCACATAGTATATAGCACAGCCACGTAGTATATTGCACAGCCCACGTAGTATATTGCACAGCCACATAGTATATTGCACAGCCACGTAGTATTTAGCACAGCCCACGTAGTATATAGCACAGCCACGTAGTATATAGCACAGCTCACGTAGTATATAGCACAGCCACGTAGTATATAACACAGCCCACAGAGTAGCACAGCCCACGGAGTGTATAACAGCCCACATAGCATATAACACAGCTCACGTAGTATATAACAGCCCATGCACGCATTATATAACAGCCCATGTAGTGTATAACATAGACCACGTAGTGTATAACACAGCCCACGTAGAGTATAGCACAGCCCACGTAGTATATAACAGCCCACGTAGTGTATAACAGCCACGTAGTATATAGCACAGCCACATAGTATATTGCACAGCCCACGTAGTATATTGCACAGCCCACGTAGTATATAATAGCCCACGTAGTATATAACAGCCCACGTAGTATATAACAGCCCATGAAGTGTATAACAGCCACGTAGTATATTGTACAGCCACGTAGTATATTGCACAGCCACATAGTATATTGCACAGCCACATAGTATATTGCACAGCCCACTGAGTATATAGCACAGCCACGCAGTATATAGCACAGCCACGTAGTATATAGCACAGCCACGTAGTATATAGCACAGCCACGTAGTATATAGCACAGCCCACGTAGTATATTGCACAGCCCACGTATATAGCACAGCCCACGTAGTATATAGCACAGCCCACGTAGTATATAGCACAGCTCACGTAGTATATAGCACAGCCACGTAGTATATAACAGCCCACAGAGTATATAGCACAGCCACGTAGTATATAACACAGCCCACAGAGTATATAGCACAGCTCACGTAGTATATAACAGCCCATGCACGCATTATATAACAGCCCATGTAGTGTATAACACAGACCACGTAGTGTATAACACAGCCCACGTAGAGTATAGCATAGCCCACGTAGTATATAGCACAGCCACGTAGTATATAACAGCCCCCGTAGTATATAACAGCCCCCGTAGTACATAGCACAGCCACGTAGTATATAGCACAGCCCACGGAGTATATAGCACAGCCACATAGTATATAGCACAGCCACGTAGTATATTGCACAGCCCACGTAGTATATTGCACAGCCACATAGTATATTGCACAGCCACGTAGTATATAGCACAGCCCACGTAGTATATAGCACAGCCACGTAGTATATAGCACAGCTCACGTAGTATATAGCACAGCCACGTAGTATATAACACAGCCCACAGAGTAGCACAGCCCACGGAGTGTATAACAGCCCACATAGCATATAACACAGCTCACGTAGTATATAACAGCCCATGCACGCATTATATAACAGCCCATGTAGTGTATAACACAGACCACGTAGTGTATAACACAGCCCACGTAGAGTATAGCATAGCCCACGTAGTATATAGCACAGCCCACGTAGTATATAACAGCCCACGTAGTGTATAACAGCCACGTAGTATATAGCACAGCCACATAGTATATTGCACAGCCCACATAGTATATAATAGCCCACGTAGTATATAACAGCCCATGAAGTGTATAACAGCCACGTAGTATATTGTACAGCAACGTAGTATATAGCACAGCCACATAGTATATTGCACAGCCACGTAGTATATTGCACAGCCCACTGAGTATATAGCACAGCCCACTGAGTATATAGCACAGCCACGCAGTATATAGCACAGCCACGTAGTATATAGCACAGCCACGTAGTATATAGCACAGCCACGTAGTATATAGCACAGCCACGTAGTATATAGCACAGCCCACGTAGTATATTGCACAGCCCACGTAGTATATTGCACAGCCCATGTAGTATATAGCAATGTGGGCATCATATCCCGGTTAAAAAAAAAGAATTAAAATAAAAAATAGTGATATACTCACCTTCCGTTAGCCCCCGGATCCAGGCGAAGCGTTTACCGATGCTCCTCGCGTGCTCTGGTCCCAAGAGTGCATTGCGGTCTCGCGAGATGATGATGTAGCGGTCTCGCGAGACCGCTATGTCATCATCTCGCGAAACCGCAATGTATGGAGCGGTCACCGGGGTGTCACGAGGAGCGGGAAAGGCCTGTTCTGGATCCGAGGGGCTGACGGACGGTGAGTATATAACTATTTTTTATTTTTTTTATTATTTTTAACATTAGATCTTTTTACTATTGATGCTGTATAGGCAGCATCAATAGTAAAAAGTTGGTCACACAGGGTTAAGAGCAGCGTTAACGGAGTGCGTAACCCCGCGTCCCATTAACGCTGCCATTAACTCTGTGTGAGCGCTGACTGGAGGGGATTATGGAGTGGGCACTGACTGCGGGAGGAAGGAGCGGCCATTTTGCCGCCGGACTGTACCCGTCGCTGATTGGTCGCAGCTGTTTTGCCACGACCAATCAGCGACTTGGGATTTCTTTGACAGACAGACAGACAGAAGGACAGACAGAAAGACGGTAGTGACCCTTAGACAATTATATAGTAGATGAATGTCTTTAATGGGGTTATATGGCGCCTTTGTTCTCCCATATGGGCCGCGCAGGGACGGTGACACCACGTCTACAGGTATCGCACGCCTGTCATGATCATTAGGATACGTGTGTGATACTTGCTGCATTCACAGGCGATGACATCTGCCCTGCTACCACCCCATGCGGATCAGATGACCCCTTTAACATTTGGAAGAAAAAACATGGTTGCTGGGAATCCCACTGAGGATGGGGCACCTTGTGTTCCCTATTTTTAATGGAGATGCGGTGACTCATGGACAGTCTATCAGACTGACAGTCAGCTGAGCTCTCTACTTGGTCCCATAGATGATTAGAGCGGTAGTGAGCATACATTCAATCCTCTACTGACTGAGGGGTTATTGGGCGCCGCACTCTGCAATCAGTGTCAGTCCTATAGACCTGATGGGAGCTGCAGCCGCTCCATTCACTCCTATCACAGTGAGGAAGGGCCGGGGAATGGGACTTGTGTCCTAGTGATTGGGGGCTCCCAGCACAGACATTTATTTGGTTATGTCTTCTGTGTGTACCCTTTTATTTAAAAAAAAAAAATCTTTAGTTTTAGAGGGGTTGTCGCAACATTGCTTCTAAACGAGCAACTTTGCATATTTAATCTTATACATTTTTGTGTTGACAAGAATGGAGGGATTGTTAATGTTCTTGTTTAGGTGCTCATCTCTAGGCTACTGGCCATCCCTGCTGTGTAGCAGCGTGTCAGTTTGTGCAGTGCTTACAAGCTCTTTTTAATAGCGTTTATAAGCGCTGATCTACAGCTGGCCGGGTCGCTGGAGCGCACAATCTGGACAGCTTTACCATCTCTGCACCTCCAGTGCAGCTGCAGTATGGGAGAAGGCCTAATTCAGACCTGTGATACCACCATGCCGATGGCCCGATCCGGCAATCTTCAGGAAAGCATTGCCCCTGGTGAATAGGAAACTGGGAGCAGGGCTTCATACTTGCAAAATTTCCGGGCCCCCTGGAGACTCCGCCCAAGCTCGACACCAGCTCCGCCTCCACCATCCCATCACCCACTCTTGGAAAAACTCAACTTCTGCACCACGTCTTCACCAATTAGATATTAACAGTTCCCATCAAACACCAGATCACATTCATAACCAGCAGCTTTTGTTCTGGCCAAAAGAATTTTTCAGCCGCCACCATGACATGGTATACTCTTTTGGCTGGGTCCTACTCTACTCTAACCTATTAAAAATAAATATATTTTATGTATCTTTCTTTAAGGGAGTGAGTCACATAATTTTTTAAAAAATGACCATAAATATCACATACAAGGGACAAATACCGTCACTCCATGACCAGGCCACATATTACAACCACATAGTGACCAAATAATACCACATACAAGGAATAAATACTGCCACACCATAACAAAATCACATATTACCACCACATAGTGATTGAATACTACAGTACTGATCAGTTATAAAACAAAACAAAACACAATACTAAGTGCCATTATACACAGGAACTCTGTATTTACTGTCAGAGTACAGGTAATACAGGGATCACCAGTGACTTTATACACAGGAGCTCTGTATACAGTGTCGGTGTACAGGTAATACAGTGATGACTGCCAGTGACATTATACACAAGAACTCTGTTTTTACTGTCAGTGTACAGGTAATACAGTGGTCACCATTGACATTTTACACATGAGCTCTGTATACAGTGTTGGTGTACAGGTAATACAGTGATCACTGGTGACATATTACACAGGAGCTCTGTATTGAATATAGTGTCAGTGTACAGATAATACAGTGATCACTAGTGACATTATACACAGGAGCTCTGTATGTAGTGTCAGTGTACAGGTAACAATATAAATTATAATCCGCCACTGTGCCCCATTAACAATAAATAGCCACTTTCCCCAGTTAAAATATAAATTAATTAGCACCTGTACTCTTTCCCCCAATTCATTACCAGTCACATCATCCTTAGCGCCACCCACTATGTACCTCCCGCTCTAACCCTAACCTGGATTCATTATATTTACATTCTCCTCCCGCCCCAATTCATTGTCATGTTGTTCTCTCCCACCATCTATTCATTATCAACTGCTCTACCCCACATTCAATACATCATTT
The DNA here is from genome assembly GCF_051348905.1 of Ranitomeya variabilis. Taxonomy (NCBI): domain Eukaryota; kingdom Metazoa; phylum Chordata; class Amphibia; order Anura; family Dendrobatidae; genus Ranitomeya; species Ranitomeya variabilis. The sequence continues at coordinate 232,225,337 of NC_135232.1, forward strand.
ACTCCCCCACCCTCAAAATTCATCATTATTCTCCCCACCCCAACTTAAATTCATCATTTGCTCTCCCCACCCCCACCTTCAGTTCAAAATTTGCTCTCCCCACCACCCACCTCCAGTTCATCATTTGCTCACCCCACCCCCACCTTCAATTCATCATTTGCTCACCCCACCCCCCACCTTCAGTTCATAATTTTCTCTCCCCACCCCCACCTTCAGTTCAGTTGCTGTCCCGGTCCCTCACATCATTTGCAGTCCCCTTCATCAATTGCAGTCCCCTATCACCCCCTCCATTCATCTGCAGTGCCCCTTACTTCATTGGCAGCCCCCTATCCCCCTCTCACTTCATCATGTGCAGTCCCCCCCTTAGACACATCATGTGCAGTCCCCCTTACCCCCGATTTCATCATGTGCAGCCCCACTCCCCTCACTTCATAATGTGCAGCCCCACTCCCCTCACTTCATCATGTGCAGCCCCACTCCCCTCACTTCATCATGTCCAGCCCCACTCTCCTCACTTCATCATGAGAGGGGGATATGTTTGAGCCGCAGAGACTCAAACATAATATACAAGCTCTTCCAGATGCTCGGATAACACCTGAGCATTCTCGGATAAGACATTATCGGATCACGTTTGTTCATCACTAATTGAAGGTCTTTAAGGGAACCTGTCACCAGAAAATATGCTAATTGCCTGCAAATATTGGGTTAATCTGATGGTTAATGGCATTACTAACCTGCCCGGCAGCCGCATACAAACACTGCGGGGAGAAAATGAACTTTTTTACCCCCAGCAGCGTTTGGGTTTCAGTCACGGGAGTGGCACCCGTGCTGGTTAAGTAAGTCCCCACTCTGAGGATACAGAGCAGTGACTGTAACTGCCCCCCTTGGCCCTGTCTGACAGTCAGCCTCAATTAGAAGTTGGTGTCCGTGTGGGGGCGCAGTTACAGTTGCCACTTTGTATTTTCAGATCGGTAACTGAACACATGCTGGCACTGTCCCCGTGACAGAAATTGAATGCTGCCGGGGGGAATAAAGTTCATTTTCTCTTACCAAATACCACTAAGGACAACATCTACAAGGAGTTTGTATGTTCTCTCTGTGTCTGTGGGGCTTTCTTCCAGGTACTCTGGTTTCCTCACACGCTCCTAAAACATAATGATAGGAAATATAGATGATGAGCCCCAATGGGAAGAGTGCTTGTAATGCCTGTAAAGTGCTTTGCCATTAATGCCGCCTTATTAGTGAGTAAAATAAATATTAACCTGCAGATATGGGGTTAATCTGCAGATTAATAGCATTCTAAAGAAGGAAGAAGGTGCTCTGGTCAGATAAAAGCAAAGCAGAACTTTTTGACCTAAATGCAAAATTTGTGGCAGAAAACTAACTCTGTACATCACATTCAAAACACCATCCCCACCATCAAACAAGGTGGTGGTAGCATCATGCTGTGTTGATGCTCTTCAGCGGGGATGCAGAAGCTAGTTAGAGACGATGGGAAGATGGATATAGCTAAATACTGGGAAACCCTGGAGGAAGACCTACTAAAGACTGGGGTGTAGGTTCACCTATCAGCAGGACAACGACCCTAAATATAATGCCTACAAGTAGTATTCAACCCCCTGCAGATTTAGCAGGTTTAATAAGATGCAAATAAGTTGGAGCCTTCAAACTTCAAACAAGAGCAGGATTTATTAACAGATGCATAAATCTTACAAACCAAAAAGTTTTGTTGCTCAGTTAAATTTTTATAAATTTTAAACATAAAAGTGTGGGTCAATTATTATTCAACCCCTAGGTTTAATATTTTGTGGAATAACCTTTGTTTGCAATTACAGCTAATAATCGTCTTTTATAAGACCTGATCAGGCCGGCACAGGTCTCTGGAGTTATCTTGGCCCACTCCTCCATGCAGATCTTCTCCAAGTTATCTAGGTTCTTTGGGTGTCTCATGTGGACTTTAATCTTGAGCTCCTTCCACAAGTTTTCAATTGGGTTAAGGTCAGGAGACTGACTAGGCCACTGCAACACCTTGATTTTTTGCCTCTTGAACCAGGCCTTGGTTTTCTTGGCTATGTGCTTTGGGTCGTTGTCTTGTTGGAAGATGAAATGACGACCCATCTTAAGATCCTTGATGGAGGAGCGGAGGTTCTTGGCCAAAATCTCCAGGTAGGCCGTGCTATCCATCTTCCCATGGATGCGGACCAGATGGGCAGGCCCCTTGGCTGAGAAACAGCCCCACAGCATGATGCTGCCACCACCATGCTTGACTGTAGGGATGGTATTCTTGGGGTCGTATGCAGTGCCATCCAGTCTCCAAACGTCACGTGTGTGGTTGGCACCAAAGATCTCGATCTTGGTCTCATCAGACCAGAGAACCTTGAACCAGTCAGTCTCAGAGTCCTCCAAGTGATCATGAGCAAACTGTAGACGAGCCTTGACATGACGCTTTGAAAGTAAAGGTACCTTACGGGCTCGTCTGGAACGGAGACCATTGCGGTGGAGTACGTTACTTATGGTATTGACTGAAACCAATGTCCCCACTGCCATGAGATCTTCCCGTAGCTCCTTCCTTGTTGTCCTTGGGTTAGCCTTGACTCTTCGGACAAGCCTGGCCTCGGCACGGGAGGAAACTTTCAAAGGCTGTCCAGGCCGTGGAAGGCTAACAGTAGTTCCATAAGCCTTCCACTTCCGGATGATGCTCCCAACAGTGGAGACAGGTAGGCCCAACTCCTTGGAAAGGGTTTTGTACCCCTTGCCAGCCTTGTAACCCTCCACGATCTTGTCTCTGATGGCCTTGGAGTGCTCCTTTGTCTTTCCCATGTTGACCATGTATGAGTGCTGTTCACAAGTTTGGGGAGGGTCTTAAATAGTCAGAAAAGGCTGGAAAAAGAGATAATTAATCCAAACATGTGAAGCTCATTGTTCTTTGTGCCTGAACTACTTCTTAATACTTTAGGGGAACCAAACAGAATTCTGGTGGGTTGAGGGGTTGAATACTAAATGACCCTCTGAAAAGACTTTTCACAATTTAAAAAAAAAATAAAGAAATAACATTCTTTTTTGCTGCAGTGCATTTCACACTTCCAGGCTGATCTACAGTCCAAATGTCACAATGCCAAGTTAATTCCAAATGTGTAAACCTGCTAAATCTGCAGGGGGTTGAATACTACTTGTAGGCACTGTATACTGCCAAAGCTACAATGCAGTGGTTTCGATCAAAGTATCTAAGTCCAGACTTAAGTGCCATTGAGAATCTATGGCATGACTTAAAAATTGCAGTTCACAGACGCCTCCATCCAATCTCACTGAGCTAGTTTGCAGGAAAGAATGGGCAAAAATTTCAGTATCTATATGTGCAAAGCTGGTAGTCACATCCTAAAAGACATGGAACGGTAATGGCAGCGTAAGGTGGTTCTATAAAGCATTGACTCAGGGGATGAATACAAATGCGCATCACAATTTTCAAATTAATTAGAAAACCATGTAATCTTTCCTTGACACTTCATAAATACTAGCTGTGTAATGTTGGTATATCACAGAAAATCCCATTAAAATGCATTTAGGTTTGTGGGTGTAATTTGAAAAAATGTGGACAAGTTTACGGGGTATGAATACTTTTCCAAGGCACTGTATCTGTAGGTTATTGGCATTGGGGACGTGGCAGGTTCCCTTTAATGTTAGTAGAGAAGTTTGCTCAAAGCTTTTCCATTTTGCAGCCTCATAGTTCACTGCAGCTTATCCATTTGTAATCAGATAACGTTGCCACTAATAGCATTGTAGGCCGTGCTCTTTCATTAAAAATCGCCTAACACTTCGTCAGAGACATAAGGTTACATGCTATTTGGTTCGCAGGCATCGCTGCCATTAAAGATCAGGACATAACTTGGTCTTGTTTATCCCTCTTTATCAAGTCTTTCTTTTTCTTATTTGATTTAGTTTTTATTTTTTTTTTAGTTGGTGCGGTCACTGCTGATCGCGGCTATGGCTGTGCCTGAGTGAGAGTTTGGCTAGAGGAGGCAGGTCATTGACAAAGTAGTGACCTTTCAGTCAAAGACTGGGGGCAGGTGTAGGCGCAGGCAAATACCCGGACTAGCAAGAGAAGACCACGTGCAGTGTCAATCCCTGCTGTATTTGTGGCTCATTAGCGTATAACTTCACTGGATGATCCCTGAAGAATGCTAACGTATATATCTTCAAAAACATTATCAATTTAATGTGTATGAAAGAGGTCAGTCACTACTTTTTTTTTACAAATCAAAAAAGAAGTCTAGCACTCATCTTCAGCAAACGAGGAATAGATTTATTTGTAGCACTTGAAACGTTTCAGTCCATAGGGACTTTCATCAGTCACTACAGTATCATAAGAAAATAAAGAAACAAAAAATGAAGTACGACCAGTACAAAAATAACCAAGGTATATACAGGATAACATACAGCAACATATAAACAATAAATTGACATACAACGTTTGCTTGAGGCAAGAGGTCAAAATGGAATATCATACTAGAATAGGATATAAAGGCAGTAGGTTGAACCGCAAATATCTACCCCCCGTGTCAAAGAAAGTGAAACAATAAGTGACCATAAGAGCCCACACAATGGAGAACGTACCATGCTAATGATAGCCAGTAGGGCTGTGTTCATGGGGAAAGAAACAGTACCCAATCAATGTACCTAACGTAAATAAACAGGAAACGAAAATAATGTATGTAAAGAATGCTTATAAAGGATATCCTGGAGAGGATGAAAAACCAAGGGTATGACTAAAATACTCACAAAGACGCCGCCACACTATAGGGCACAAAAGGTAGGAGTAATATAACTTAGGCAAAGTGCTAGTATGGTGTGGCGATAACCACCTATACAGTAAAACACCTGCAGTCTGGGAAAAGAAAAAAAAAAAAAAAAGGGGGGATTCAGACTGTTATCAAACCTAAGGATATGGCGCGCTCCAGTAAAAATGTACCAAATGTCCATGAAACATATTACATGAGGATGATGGTAACAGGAGAAAGAGAGGCACGGCCTCCAGACACGGAATCCACCGCAAGTCTGGGGAGTGTGGAGCTGTCTGTGTATAAATAGTATAGGAGGCAGGAGCCGGGTAATTAGGGGGCAGTGCCGCTAAACAGGATGTGATGTGGCGTTGGGGAAAAAAAAAATAGAATAGAACTCTGTATAATCTGTGTAACAGTGTCTAAATTGAGACGAATATACTGAGTATGATAGAAGGTGAAATATGTATACCTATTACAAGGAAAAAGTATGGTATTAGACACTTAGTGGGTCCGTGATATAGTTGCATACGTTTTATGGCATTAATGGTGTCTAGAGTACATTATGAAGAGGTGTCTCCAGGTAGTGCTAAATCAACGGAAGGGTGGCAAGATGTCAGGTGAAAGATTTTAGCGTGCCCATCCGATCGGTTCAATAGAGACGACTCTAAAAGAAGCAGAGACATATATTAGAGAATAGAACATATCACAATTATTACATATATACAATAACCACTATGGTATTACATTAGGTAAAAGCAGATAGTTCGTACTCTCTATTCAGACCTTTTGGTGACAATGTGCCTAATGAATGAATCCAAAACGCCTCACGCTTCTTGAGGGTCAGGATTCTGTTTCCACCTCTACTTGGGGGTGGTACATGTTCCAAGATTAGGAATTTCAGTTGGGAAATGTTATGTCCCATGGAGATAAAGTGATGAGGTATCGGTAAGAGAAGGTTTTTACAACGAATGGTTGATTTGTGTTTAGACACTCTATCACGGATGGATTGTGATGTCTCGCCTACATACAGTAGGCCACAAGGGCATTTAATAACATAGACTACATATGTGGAACTGCATGTGAAGTAACCATGAATTTTAAATTCTTTGCCGGAATATGGGTGTGTAATTTTGTCGCCTTTGAGAACATTGTTGCACTGTGCACAATGAAGACATGGGAAAGTCCCTTTTCTAGATTTGTGGAGAAAATGTTGCCTTGTTACCGTGCTAGGGCCTATATCGGCTTTCACAAAAGTGTCCCTTTATACTGGGAGCTTGTTTAAAGCATGGTAAAAACGGTTGTTTGAATTCAGGGACTTCAGGGTGAGCAGTGGCGAGAATTGACCAATTTTTCCGTATGGCTTTATGTATTTTGTATACCGAGGGGTGGAAGGCATGTACGAATGGAATCCGTTTAGAGGTGTCACTCTTAGGCTTGTTTGGAGTGGCTTTAGAGTCCTCTAGAAGGGGGAGGGGGTAGCCTCTCTCTTCAAATTTGTGCGTAATTTCACGTATTCGTGACTCCCTGACAGACATGTCGGATACAATCCGCTGGACTCTTTGGTACTGTGCCCTGGGTATAGATTTCTTAGTGGAGGAGGGTGGAGACTTTCGAAATGCAGTAGGCTGTTCCGGTCCGTACTCTTAGAGTACAGATCAGTGCTCAAGAGGCCCTCAGGATTTTTGATCACCAGTGTATCAAGGAAGTTCATCCTCTCAGGGCTGTGACTAATAGTGAAGCTGATGCCTGGCCAAGAGACATTGAGTGTTTCAAAGAAAGAGTGGAGAGTCTCAGTGGGACCGTGCCATATACAGAACACGTCATCAATGTATCTCTTTCACAGGACGACGTTAGCCTGGAAGAGAGGGTTCTTATAGATGATACTTTCTTCAAAGTCTATCATGTATGCATTAGCATACGGAGGTGCTACGTGCGAGCCTATCGCGGTCCCTCTTACCTGTAGATAGAATGTCTCTTGGAAGAGAAAAAAGTTAGATGTGAAAACCAATTTCAAGAGGTCAGTACAGAGTGATATCTGATCCATGTCCATGTTTGTGTTCTCTAATAAGCGGCGTGTGGAATTGATGCCTTCGATATGGGGAATGGAGGTATATAAATCCCCAACATCAAGGGTAACCAGGAGGGCATCAGTGGGTACTAGATGAGTGTCACGGATAAGATGAAGAAAGGACCCTGTATCTAAAAGGAAGGATTGGGATTTTTGTATAAGTGGAGTGAGGATTCTCTCAAGATATTTGGCAATAGGAGATAGGATAGAGTCAGTGGAGGCTACAATGGGCCTGCCGGGTGGATTCTCCAAATTCTTATGGACCTTGGGTAGCGTGTAAAAAACTGGAGTAATAGGGTAAGGGTTTGTCAAGTAGTCACAAGTTTTTTTGGTCCAAAATCCCTAAATGCGTGTATTTATGTAGGATGACTTCAATCTCATGGCGGATGGCAGAGGATGGGTCTCTATCTAGCACTTGATATACTGAAACATCACCCAACTGTCGCATGATTTCTGCTAGATACATAGTTTTATCCATAATAACTAATGCCCCGCCTTTATCAGCAGGTTTAATTACAATTGATTTATCATCTTGTAAATTTTTTAGGGAATGTCTCTCCTCCACCGTGAGATTAGGTGGATAGAAAAGGGTACCCCTCTCTATGTCATCTTTAAAAGATAGAAATGACTTTTGTGCAAAACCAATGAAGGTTTCTACAGCGTGGGAGGAATGTGGAGGTCTAAAATGACTCTTAGAGCATAAGCCCAAGCTCGAGGAGGATAGAAGTCTAGGATTACAGACACACATACTACTGTCATTACCAACAGGGGTGGTAGCAAAATATGCTTTTAATCTAATGAGGCGAAAGAAACGCTGCAGGTCCATATCTAGATCAAACGTATGGCAACGATATGATGGACAGAATGAAAGGCCCTTTTGTAAGAGAGAATGTTCCGCGACGTTAAGAGTTCTAGATGAGATGTTTATCACCAGGTTGTCCATACCTTTGATCTGGTGGTCCGTCCTGGATCTTGGTACCGTTTTGGAGTTCTGTCCCCGTCTGGTTTTCTTTTTGGATATCGGCGTGGACCTAAAAAAGAAGGGGGAAGTGACGAGGCTGAAGGACCATGATCCTTGTCTGACTCCGAGGTAGAGGCTTCTGACAATGTAGGTTGGTTTCCTCGTGTGTTCGTACGCCAAGAGTTGTCCTGCCATCGGTAGACTCTGTTATTTTTGTAATCTTCCGCGTCTCTCGCAAATTTATTACGTTTCCTTGTTTCAATGTCTCTCTTATGGCGGTCTATACGTTCCTGTATTTCAGTTTTGAGAGAGTTCAGTTCCTCCGGTGTCCCAGTAGTAGATAACTGTGCTTCAATGGTTTTGATCTTCTCGGAGTTGTCCGTGATAGCCCGTTGGAGATGTTCAACTGTCAAAGTGATTAGATCCAGAGAACATTTATTAAGAATATGCTCAAATTTCATGCAAAATTCTGATGATTCTCGAAAAAGTGTGGGGCGTAGAGGGACCCATAAACCTCTAGGGATGCGCTGTACTCGTAAGTAGTCTGTGAGGGTGGCGCAATGTAACTCAAGGTTAACCAAAGACCTAAGTTCACGTTCAAGGTCCCTTTCACAGGTTTCTTGTGGCGGTATGGAAAGAAATTCACTAGATAATTTCGACTGAGCGAGGATATTTGCCGTTTCCTCTGCGTTATATGAAAAAAACGGAAGGGTGGACATGACCTCGTGGCATGCAACACGTATGGGAAACTATACGTAAGTGAAAACACCGTGTGCACAGTCACTATATGGTGCATAGACTAGGTTCCCAGACCATCAATACAAATCAAAAAAGAAGTCTAGCACTCATCTTCAGCAAACACAGCCCTACTGGCTATCATTAGCACGGTACGTTCTCCATTGTGTGGGCTCTTATGGTCACTTATTGTTTCACTTTCTTTGACACGGGGGGTAGATATTTGCGGTTCAACCTACTGCCTTTATATCCTATTCTAGTATGATATTCCATTTTGACCTCTTGCCTCAAGCGAACGTTGTATGTCAATTTATTGTTTATATGTTGCTGTATGTTATCCTGTATATACCTTGGTTATTTTTGTACTGGTCGTACTTCATTTTTTGTTTCTTTATTTTCTTATGATACTGTAGTGACTGATGAAAGTCCCTATGGACTGAAACGTTTCAAGTGCTACAAATAAATCTATTCCACGTTTGCTGAAGATGAGTGCTAGACTTCTTTTTTGATTTGTATTGATGGTCTGGGAACCTAGTCTATGCACCATATAGTGACTGTGCACACGGTGTTTTCACTTACTACTTTTTTTTTCATGGCCTATTATTAGATAGGCCATCAATATCTGATCGGTTGGGCTGCGAAACCTGACACCCTCGCCAATCAGCTGTTATCGAAAGCAGATGTAATAATCTCACTGCTCATCCACCACGTGCCTTGTTATAATCGGGTTCACACAATATTGCCCAGTTCCCAGTCCTTGTTTGTCTACAGAAAAAGGTAATCCTAAAAAATTTTGAAGAGAAGGAATATCAACCAGCTCACCCGTGATGCATAAGCTGAGTTTCGGGAGCACAGACCCGCTGTGTCCACGCGTGTAGAATCCAAGAGAAGAAAATGTCCAGCTTCACCGAATCCGTGAAAAAAAGTTTTCTTCACTCACAAATCATGATTAAGGAAGCTTAGTCTCCAGAAACGCGTTGAGTTCTTACCCATATGGTTTGTGCTGAAGTCTGTATCCTCCATGTTTAAGTTTGTGAATAAAGAAAACTTTTTTTCACGGATTCAGTGAAGCTGGACATTTTCTTCTCTTGAATCCTAAAAAAATACAATAATCCAGCACTTGGGGATTAAAATCTCTTGAAACTTTATACACATCTGCTGAGAACAAGAGCTACTCTAAGCCCAAAATGCGTTGACGGTGTGCACATGCTGTAATGATTGCCAATATGAAGTTTTTATGGAGACGTTGAAGGGAATCTGTCAGTAATATCAACCCTACTATGCCGTCTACATGGACATGTAGGTTTTAGGAAGCTGAATAAAATTATACACTGATATCTGCGATCCAATAACTTACTCCAGAGAAATCCATGTTTTATTTATATGTAAGGGAGCTGTTCAAGACTATGGGTCGGACACTGGTCAGCATGAGATAATTTGAAATGAAGGGGGAGTTACCAGTGGGAGACATAAAACTAACACAGGACAGTTGAACTAAACTTAGTTCCCAGTGGTTGGCGCTCATGGCAACTCAGCAATTCACTACATAGAGGCGATCTGATGATCGCCTCTATGTAGCTGAGCCGATCAAGTAGTGCCAGCTTCTAGCCTCCCATTAAGGCCGGTTTCACACGTCAGTGGCTCCGGTACGTGAGGTGACAGTTTCCTCACGTACCGGAGACACTGACACACGTAGACCCATAAAAATCAATGCATCTGTGCAGATGTCATTGATTTTTTGCGGACCGTGTCTCCGTGTGCCAAACACGGAGACATGTCAGTGTTCGTGGGACTGCACGTTTTACACGGACCCAATAGAGTCAATGGGTCCGCGTAAAACACGGACCTCACACGGACATTCTCCGTCTGGGGTCCGTGTGCGTGCAGGAGACAGCGCTACAGTAAGCGCTGTCCCCCCCCCACATGGTGCTGAAGCCGGTATTCATATCTTCCCTGTAGCAGCGTTTGCTATAGAGAAAATATGAAGAATAGTGTTAAAAATAAAGATCCATGTGTCCGCCGCCCCCCCACCCCCTGTGCGCCCCCCCGCTGGTCAGAAAATACTTACCCGCTCCCTCGCTCCTTCCTGGTCTGGCCGCGCCTCCTACTGTATGCGGTCACGTGGGGCCGATCATTTACAATCATGAATAGTCGGCTCCGCCCCTATGGGAGGTGGAGCCACATATTCATGACTGTAAATGATCGGGCCCACGTGACCGCATGCAGGAGAAGCCGCGGCCAGACCAGGAAGCAGCGAGGGAGGCGGGTAAGTATTTTCTGACCAGCGGGGGGGGCGCACAGGGGGTGGGGGGGCGGCGGACACATAGATCTTTATTTTAAACACTATTCTTCATATTTTCTCTACAGCAAACGTTGCTGCAGGGAAGATATGAATCGCAGCTTCAGCACCATGCAGAGTGGGTACCACACGCTCCGTGTGGTACCCACTCGCCATACGGGCGGCACACGTGTGCCGCACGTATGGCCTCCGTGAGTTCCCAGGCACACGGACACGGATAACTCCGGTACCGATTTATTCCGGTACCGGAATTATCTGGACGTGTGGGACAGCCCTAAGGCTATTGAAACATGGCTAAAAAATAAAAAAAAAAATGTTTTTAAAAATATGAAAAAACTAAAAAAAGATATAAAAGTTGAAATCGCCCCCCTTTCGCCGCATTCAAAATAAAACAATTTTAAAAAAAATCAAACCTACACATATTTGGTATTGCCGAGTGCAGAATTGCCCGCTCAATAAAAAAAAAAAAGGATTAGCCTGATCGCTAAATGGCGTAGTGATAAAAAAGTCAAAACACCAGAATTACGTTTTTTGGTCACCGCGACATTACATTAAAATGCAGTAACGGGCGAGCAAAAGAACGTATCTGCACCAAAATGTTATCATTAAAAACGTCAGCTCAGCACGCAAAAAATAAGCCCTCAACCAACCCGAGATCACAAAAAATGAAGACTCTACGGGTATCGGAAAATTGTGCAATTTTTTTTTTTTTTTTTTAAGCAAAGCTTGGATTTTTTTTTCACCACTTAGATAAAAAAGAACCTAGACATGTTTGGTTTCTATTAACTCGAAATGACCTGGAGAATCACAACGGCAGGTCAGTGTTAGCATTTAGTGAACCTAGCAAGAAAGCCGAACAAAAAACAAGTGTGGGATTGCACTTTTTTGCAATTTCACCACACTTGGAATTTTTTTCCCGTTTTCTGTTACAAGACATGGTAAAACCAATGGTGTCGTTCAAAAGTACAACTCGTCCTGCAAAAATAAGCCCTCACATGGCCATATTGACGGAAAAAAAAAAAGTTATGCCTCTGGGAAGGAGGGGAGCGAAAAACCGAAAAAAGCTTCGGCGGTTTAGATATAAAATGTAAAAAACATACATTTTTGGTATTGCTGCGTTTCTAAAAGTCTGAGCTATCAAACTATAAAATAAATTAATCCAATTGGTAAACGTCATAACGAGAAAAAAAATCAAAACCCCAGAATTGTAGTTTTTAGACTACTGCAGCAACACACAAAAAAAATGTAATAAGAGGCAATCAAAACCTCTAATCTACGCCAAAGTGATATCAATAAAAAAAAGTTACCACTCTCGGAAAATGGCGACAGAGGGAAATTTTTTTATTTCATTTTACAAATTTTTGAATTTTTTTTTTTTTTACCACTTAAAATAAAATAAAAACTATACTATAAAACTATACATGTTTGGTATGTGTGTAATCATATTCACCTGGAGAATCATATTGCCAGGTAATTTTTGCTGTATAATTAACTCCTGGATATAATAATAAAAAAAAAATGCTAAAAACAATTGAGGAATTGCTCTTTTTTCGCAATTTTGCCGCACTTGGAATTTTTTTCCCGCTTTCCAGTACTTCAAATGATAAAAACCCTCAGACATTTATGTTGATGAAAAAATAAAAAAAGTTTATGGCTCTTTTTATAAGGGGAGGAAAAAATAAAACGCCCTCAAATATAAAATCGCCTGGTTGGGAAGGAGTTAGTTCCAATTTCTGGACTGCTATATTTTTTTTTTTCCCCAACTGTGGAGTAGATTTCTGTTAGACTTTCCTAAATTTTCTTGCTCAAATTCTAGTAAATTCTAGTAATTTCTAATAATCCTTACCTGCAAAAAAAAAAGAAATATCAAGCTTATAATAGTCTTTAATTTTGGGCAGCATCACCCATCCCTAGCCTCCACCCAGTTATTATGATTAATAAATGGCTAAATGACCAGGTCAGGATTGTAACATCTAATGTGTATAAGCAACATTACTGTAGGTAATATACCAGACTGAGACTTCTGTGGCCACGTAACCTCGGATGACTCCTTGAAATGTGGGAAAAGTTAAACCACAAGCCATCAGGCACTTGGCCTTGTGAACATAATATCTCCTATTAGGCCAGAAGGCATTAATACTAGGAGCGTTTGGGTTCACCCTGCAAGTTTACAGAATACCATACACTTTAGTGAGTGTTATTTCCATTATAGTCATTGTAAATGGTATATGAATACTATTCACTATGTGGTTAGAAGGTTATAGATCTTATTCACAAACTGCTTTTGTAACCCTTTTATGTACAAAGAGAAAAAAAAGAATAAAATATACGGTATTAACTTTTCCTTGTTCTCCTTATACTAGGTAACTACAATGAGCTGTACCAGTGGTCAGTGGAGTTCTATCCAGAATTTTGGGGAGAATTTTGGGATTTCAGTGGCATTGTCTTCTCCCGTATATATGATGAGGTATGCCTTCTTGTTAAAATGTTAATAGAAAATTCCCCACTGTGGACATGAGTCCTAATGTTTACAATATGAAGCCTCTTTGCAAATGATCATCATTGCAGAAATTAATACGATGTGTGCAGCACCAATGAAGACCTCCATGTGCTTCTCACAAAATTAGAATATCATCAAAAAGTTAATTGATTTCAGTTCTTCAATACAAGACGTGAAACTGGTATATACAGTACAGACCAAAAGTTTGGACACCCCTTCTCATTTAAAGATTTTTCTGTATTTTCATGACTATGAAAATTGTAAATTCACACTGAAGGCAACAAAACTATGAATTAACACATGTGGAATTATATACTTAACAGAAAAGTGTGAAACAACTGAAATTATGTCTTATATTCTAAGTTCTTCAAAGTAGCCACCTTTTGCTTTGATGACTGCTTTGCACACTCTTGGCATTCTCTTGATGAGCTTCAAGAGGTAGTTGGTCACACAGGATTAATAGCAGCGTTAACGGAGTGCGTTACCCGCGGCATAACGCGGTCCGTTAACGCTGCCATTAACCCTGTGTAAGCGCTGACTGGAGGGGAGTATGGAGCGGGCGCCAGGCACTGACTTGACGGAAGTAGGGAGGGACTAATTCTCTGCCGGACTGTGCCCATCGCTGGCGGCCGCAAACAATCAGCAACGCGGGATTTCCGTTACAGACAGACAGACGGAAGTACCCCTTAGACAATTATATATATAGATTTTCAGTTGTTTCACACTTTTATTAAGTATATAATTCCACATGTGTTAATTCATAGTTTTGATGCCTTCAGTGTGAATTTACAATTTTCATAGTCATGAAAATACAGAAAAATCTTTAAATGAGAAGGTGTGTCCAAACTTTTTGTCTGTACTGTAGAGTCATTACAAACAGAGTAATCTATTTCAAGTGTTTATTTCTGTTAATATTGATGATTATGGCTTACAGCCAATGAAAACCCAAAAGTCATTATCTCAGTAAATTAGATTACTTTATAACACCAGCTTGAAAAATAATTTTAAAATCCGAAATGTTGGCCTACTGAAATGTATGTTCTGTAAATGCACTCAATACTTTGTCGGGGCTCCTTTTGTATCAATTACTGCATCAATGCGGCGCGGCATGGCATGGAGGCGATCAGCCTGTGGCACTGCTGAGGTGTTATGGAAGCCCAGGTTGCTTGATAGCAGCCTTCAGCTCGTCTGCATTGTTGGGTCTGGTGTCTCTCATCTTCCTCTTGGTTAAGGTCAGGCGAGTTTGCTGACTAATCAAAGACAGTGATGCAGTTGTTTTTAAACCAGGTATTGGTACTTTTGGCAGTGTGGACAGGTGCCAAGTCCTGCTGGATAATGAAATTTCCATCTCCGAAAAGCTTGTCGGCAGTGGGAAGCATGAAGTGCTCGAAAATGTCCTGGCTGCGCTGACTTTGGTCTTGATATAACACAGTGGACCTACACCAGCAGATGACATGGCTCCCCAAACCATCACTGATTGTGGAAACTTCACATAGACCTCAAGCAGCTTTGATTGTGGCCTCTCCGCTCTTCCTCCAGACTCTGGGACCTTGATTTCCAAATGAAATGCAAAATTTACTTTCATCTGAAAACAACACCTTAGACCACTGAGTAATAGTCCAGTTGTTTTTCTCCTTGGCCTAGGTAACATGCTTCTGGCGTTGTCTATTGGTCATGAGTGGCTTGACACAAGAAATGCGACACTTGTAACTCATGTCCTGGATACGCTTGTGTGTGGTAGCTCTTGAAGCAATGGCTCCAGCAACAGTCCACTCCTTGTGAATCTCTCCAACAATTTTTGAATGGCCTTTTCATAACAATCCTTTCAAGGCTGCGGTTATCCCGGTTGCTTGTGCACCTTTTTCTACCACACTTTTTCCTTCCACTCAATTTTCCATTGATATGCTTGGATACAGCACTCTGTGAACAGCCAGCTTCTTTAGCAATGACCTTTTGTAGCTTACCTTCCTTGTGGAGTGTGTCAATGACTGTCTGCTGGACATCTGTCAAGTCAGGAGTCTTCCCCATGATTGTGGAGCCTACTGAAACAGACTAAGAGACCTTTTTAAACGCTTACCGTAGGAAACCTTTGCAGGTGTTTTTGTTAATTATTCTAATTTACTGAGATAATGACTTTTGGGTTTCCCTTGGCTGTAGTCCAATCATCAACATTAACAGAAATAAACACTTGAAATACAGTTGTGGCCAAAAGTATTGACACCCCTGCAATTCTGTCAGATATTACTCAGTTTCTTCCTGAAAATGATTGCAATCACAAATTCTTTGGTATTATTATCTTCATTTAATTTGTCTTAAATGAAAAAACACAAAAGAGAATGAAGCAAAAATAAAAACATTGATCATTTCACACAAAACTCCAAAAATGGGCCAGACAAAAGTATTGGCACCCTCAGCCTAATACTTGGTTGCACAACCTTTAGCCAAAATAACTGCGACCAACCGCTTCCGGTAACCATCAATGAGTTTCTTACAATGCTCTGCTGGAATTTTAGACCATTCTTCTTTGGCAAACTGCTCCAGGTCCCTGATATTTGAAGGGTGCCTTCTCCAAACTGCCATTTTTAGATCTCTCCACAGGTGTTCTATGGGATTCAGGTCTGGACTCATTGCTGGCCACCTTAGAAGTCTCCAGTGCTTTCTCTCAAACCATTTTCTAGTGCTTTTTGAAGTGTGTTTTGGGTCATTGTCCTGCTGGAAGACCCATGACCTCTGAGGGAGACCCAGCTTTCTCACACTGGGCCCTACATTATGCTGCAAAATTTCTTGGTAGTCTTCAGACTTCATAATGCCATGCACACGGTCAAGCAGTCCAGTTCCAGAGGCAGCAAAGCAACCCCAAAACATCAGGGAACCTCTCCCTTGTTTGACTGTAGGGACCGTGTTCTTTTCTTTGAATGCCTCTTTTTTTCTCCTGTAAACTCTATGTTGATGCCTTTGCCCAAAAAGCTCTACTTTTGTCTCATCTGACCAGAGAACATTCTTCCAAAATGTTTTAGGCTTTTTCAGGTAAGTTTTGGCAAACTCCAGCCTGACTGTTTTATGTCTCGGGGTAAGAAGTGGGGTCTTCCTGGGTCTCCTACTATACTGTCCCTTTTCATTCAGACACCGACGGATAGTACTGGTTGACACTGTTGTACCCTCGGACGGCAGGCCAGCTTGAACTTGTTTGGATGTTAGTCGAGGCTCTTTATCCAACATCCGCACAATCTTGCGTTGAAATCTCTTGTCAATTTTTCTTTTCCGTCCACATCTAGGGAGGTTAGCCACAGTGCCATGGGCTTTAAACTTCTTGATGACACTGCACACGGTAGACACAGGAACATTCAGGTCTTTGGAGATGGACTTGTAGCCTTGAGATTGCTCATGCTTCCTCACAATTTGCTTTCCTGTCCTCAGACAGTTCTTTCTTTTTTCCATGCTCAATGTGGTACACACAAGGACACAGGACAGAGGTTGAGTCAACTTTAATCCATGTCAACTGGCTGCAAGTGTGATTTAGTTATTGCCAACACCTGTTAGGTGCCACAGGTAAGTTACAGGTGCTGTTAATTACACAAATTAGAGAAGCATCACATGATTTTTCGAACAGTGCCAATACTTTTGTCCACCTCCTTTTTTATGTTTGGTGTGGAATTATATCCAATTTGACTTTAGGACAATTCCTTTTGTGTTTTTTCATTTAAGACAAATTAAATGAAGATAATAATAACAAAGAATTTGTGTTTGCAATCATTTTCAGGAAGAAACTGAGTATTATCTGACAGAATTGCAAGGGTGTCAATACTTTTGGCCACAACTGTAGATCACTCACTCTGTTTGTAATGACTATATATAATATATCAGTTTCATGTTTTGTATTGAAGAACTGAAATAAATTAACTTTTTGATGCTATTCTAATTTTGTGAGAAGCATCTGTATACTGTATGTCATGGAAATAGACTACAAACAAACTCTTCCACTTGTTAATGTAGTTCAGATTCTCTTTGCTCTGCCTGTCAGCAGGGTATAGGATGTTTTCTGTCTGCACTTTTATATCAAAATATTGAATCATATCTGAAAATCCAAAAGTAAAATAATACAGTATGTATAAGTGACTTAGGGTATGGTTCTACACTATATACATCAAAATCATATAGAAAGAATGGTGTGAAATGACCAAAGTGGAAAAAAAAATCAGTAAAAAATATATTTTTATTGATGAAATTTTAAAAACCGTAATAAAAATATCAAAGTTAGCCATAAGATGGCACCATGCAATATAAAAGGAATACAAGGATATCCTACAGGTAAAATACAAAGGCGACAACAGACCTGATGCTGCGCTCATCGCTGAGGACACTGAGGGAGACTGCACATGGGGGGAGACAGTCAGGGACTAATCTCTGATGATGCTTCATTTCAGGGAGGGGCAGGGACTGTGACCACAGCCTCTGGCCCCTGGTGGTGAAAAATACAAAAGCCGTTCGATAGTGTAGTTAGAGAATAGTAGGGAATTTTTAAAGCAAGGATATTAGAAAATAGCTTAGAATTATAGGACTAAATAGATAGGAAGTTAGGAGAAAAATGCATTTTGGCTTCAGATTTGTCCTTACAACTAGAAACCCTAACCTGACACTAATCTACAGGTATCTTATGTTCTGCAATCTTGTATTACCCTCCAAGGTCATATGTCCATTCACATTCCTATATCAGTTGTTATAAACAGACATGAGGGCATATGGGGTCTGCAAGTCAGATTTCTTGAAAACATATCTGATTGCAAAAGCAATGCATGAGAAAGGATCAGACATTGTGTTACCAGCTAATCCCTTGGGTAAGTGAGAAGTATTCAGCTGTTGTGGTGAGTCCATGAGCTGAGTTATTTCACAGTCAAATGATAAACATAGACTGAAAATTCCCTATTGATGTAATATTTTCTCCTGGCGGATACAGAATAGTGAGGGGGCAATAATGCCTGTACTAATGGTGGCCACATACTTTCCAAAACGACACCTACCGAACCGCCGCTGAATGGACTGAGGTCATCGTGTTACTTTTTTAACATATTGTGACGCTTTTTTTCCAGAAGATTGTTATAATGTAGCAATATTCTGCCGCCGTACCCGCAAGAGCAAATTTTATGTGGGGTGGGGGGGTAAGAATAGTACCTGATCTTTGTTCTCGAGACAGATAAGTGTCCACCATAGCAGCACCAGAACCACTGTCAGTACATGAATGCAGCATCAAAAACACCGTCAGAACATGAATGCAGCATCAAAAACACCCTCAGTACATGAATGCAGCACCATAAACACCGTCAGTACTTGAATGCAGCGCCATAAACACTGTCAGTACATGAAAGCAGCATCAAAAACACTGTCAGTACATGAATGCAGTGCCAAAAACACCATCAGTACATGAATGCAGCGCCATAAAAAACCATCAGTACATGAATGTAGCACAATATACTTTTGTATCGCATGAACCTACAATTCCAAGTATGTCATTAACAATGGTAAGGAGATAATCGGAGCTGCTGTTACAATTAATCAGACTGCAGACCATACAGGAACCATATAACTGAGGAGACGCAGGCAGTATCACAAATAAACATTTACATCCATGTACCTTATAGGTAACATTATCTCTGATTGGAGTCGTCCCCATCCCTTTTGTCTCCGTGTAGTACAGACGTCATGAGGAGATATCATACCCAGAGATCGTCTTTCCAGCCTACACCCCCTTCTTCAGCAGCACTTCCCGACATGGTCCATTAAAAATAAAAGTATCTTTAATGCTGCGCCCCGTATAAATAATTGCCTCTTTCTGTTCTTCCTGCACAAAATACCCTCCCCACGCTGCCCCTTTCCATAATGTTCCTTCACCTAATATCCCCCACACTGCCTCTCTTTGTAATACCCCCCATACACTCCACCCCAATAAACTTTTTGTTTTACAAAATCCCATACACCCGAGTGTATGGTACTATATTGCTATCTTGGCTCATTACCATATAAAATAATTGAGTTGAGTTTCTAACTTGTTTTATTGTTAAAACTTGCTAATAGAATTTTTAGTAATCTATATATGAGAGAGCAAAGTATATTTTGTGAGAAATTGTCCTGTCTTAAAGGGAATATGTCAGCAGGTTTTTGCTATGGAATCTGAGAGCAGTATATTATAGGGCAAGAGAGCCTGATTCCAAGGATGTATTTCTTACTGGGCTGCTTTGTGAAGTTTTGTTAGAATCCTTGTCTTCTCATTTATAGACGTAGCAGGACTCAGATAGCTGAACCCTGTATAAACCTGTTCACTCTCCTGACTGGCAGCTTCCTGTCTACACTGTGCATTGTCAGCAAGCTGCAAATCAGTGGCGGGGTTACACAGATCAGCCTGACTGCTGTGTGCATGAGACCTAGTCCTGCAGTGATAATCTCCCGCTGATAAAACACTGTTTGCATTGGAACTACTGCACACAGCCTAATAAGTGACATATCCCTGGAATCAGGGTCTCTTGCCCTATATTATCCTACTCTTTGATTTAAAAAAAAAAAAAACCTGCTGACAGATTCCCAGATTCCCTTTAATCTAATATATTTGCTTCTCTGATTTTGATGTTTTTTTTTTTTTTTTATCAAACTTGCCCATTCAAGTGAATTGATCCACAAAAAAACCCAAAAGCCATCACACAGCATTTATAGGCTGTCTGTTTCACACTGTCTGATGCTAGGAGTAGCTGTCACGCTGCAGCTATGCAGGTAACTACAACTTCCACTAGATGGCAATAGAGTGGAAGGATAGTAGCAAGTCTGCAATAGCAGATCTGTAGTGCTGCAGCGAAGCTGCCACCGGGTGGCAGCAGAATAGTCAAACAAGCCAAGTCAAAACCTAGACTGTCACGCAGTACAAAGAGAAAAAACAAGCACAGAGATAGTGGAGAGCCAAAGGGTAAATACCAGGCAAAAGGCAGAAGTACCAGGGACCAGAGGCAAATTCAAGTCAGAGTCAAAGCCGAGTCAAACACCGGGAAATCCAAAAGCAATCAGGAAACACTAAGACAGGATGGGCAGGGAAGGAGAAGTAGACATGGGCAAGGTCAGAGCGCAGCAGGACCAAGCAGGGTACTAGCAGAGTCAGATACTCATGCCGTAGGCAGAAAATATAACTGACACCGCCTGCAGGATGCAGTGGAGCTAAATAGCAAACCTGAACCCAGAATAAGGCAGAGCAAAGTTAACCCTTGACATGTTCAGCCCGGGAAAAGGGCAGACAGAACTCAAAACCCGGGCTGGATTTTGACAGTAGGGAAACTTCCATGTTTTTTTGCATGGTAAAAATGGCTACTTGGGCTAAAAATGGATAAAAGTGTAATGAAGCACTCTGAAGAAAACTGAAAAAATTTTAGATATGGGCAAATTCCAGCTGCAGTGTCAGTGCTTCTTGCTATGTTTGTGATAGCGAAGTCAGAGGTATCTGTTTTCTAAAGATATGTCAGGAAGTCTTTTTTTGCTTACTTTGTAAGATTGCAGGAAATCCAATATTTTTTTTTCTCATTTTGAGTTTATGCACATTTACAGGCAGCTATAATTCTTATGGTCGCAGAGACCCCGCTCAAAGGCTTTTTTTGTATTAATGCTAAGGTCTCGTGGCAGAACGAGACTGGAGAGCAAAACTTTACAGCGATTAGGGCTTGCTGTAGACTTAAGAAAATTTGTCAGTAGGAGCAACCTTCCTAAGCCGTCTATTTGGGCGTGTAGGGCATAGGAAGCTTAATAAAATGACTTGATATCTGTGATTAACCCCTTAATCCCATATGACGTACTATCCCGTCAAGGTGACCTGGGACTTAATTCCCAGTGACGGGATAGTACGTCATAGCGATCGGCCGCGCTCACGGGGGGAGCGCGGCCGGGTGTCAGCTACTATTAAGTAAAAAAGTAAAAAAAAAAATTTCCACGTGTGTAAAAAAAAATTCCTAAATAAAGAAGAAAAAAAAATATTATTCCCATAAATACATTTCTTTATCTAAAAAAAAAACAATAAAAGTACACATATTTAGTATCGCCGCGTCCGTAACGACCCAACCTATAAAACTGTCCCACTAGTTAACCCCTTCAGTGAACACCGTAAGAAAAAAAAAAAAAAAAACGAGCCAAAAAACAACGCTTTATTATCATACCGCCGAACAAAAAGTGAAATAACACGCGATCAAAAATACATATATAAATAACCATGGTACCGCTGAAAACGTCATCTTGTCCCTCAAAAAACGAGCCGCCATATAGCATCATAACAAAAAAAATAAAAAAGTTATAGTCCTCAGAATAAAGCGATGCCAAAATAATAATTTTTTTCTATAAAATAGCTTTTATCGTATAAAAGCGCCAAAACATAAAAAAATGATATAAATGAGATATCGCTGTAATCGTACTGACCCGACGAATAAAACTGCTTTATCAATTTTACCAAACGTGGAACGGTATAAACGCCTCCCCCAAAAGAAATTCATGAACAGCTGGTTTTTGGTCATTCTGCCTCACAAAATCGGAATAAAAAGTGATCAAAAACTGTCACATGTCTGAAAATGTTACCAATAAAAAGTTCAACTCGTCCCACAAAAAACAAGGCCTCACATGACTCTGTGGACCAAAATACGGAAAAATTATAGGTCTCAAAATGTGGAGACGCAAAAACTTTTTTGCTATAAAAAGCGTCTTTTAGTGTGTGACAGCTGCCAATCATAAAAATCCGATATAAAAAAACGCTATAAAAGTAAATCAAACCCCCCTTCATCACCCCCTTAGTTAGGGAAAAATAATAAAATTAAAAAAATATATTTATTTCCATTTTCCCGCTAGGGCTAGGGTTAGGGCTAGGGTTGGGGCTAGGGTTGGAGCTAAAGTTAGGGTTGGGGCTAAAGTTAGGGATAGGGTTGGGGCTAAAGTTAGGGTTGGGGATAAAGTTAGGGTTGGGGATAAAGTTAGGGTTAGGGTTTGGATTACATTTACGGTTGGGATTAGGGTTGGGATTAGAATTAGGGGTGTGTCAGGGTTAGGGGTGTGGTTAGGGTTACAGTTGGGATTAGGGTTAGGGGTGTGTTTGGATTAGTTTCAAGTAGAATTGGGGAGTTTCCACTGTTCAGGCACATCAGGGGCTCTCCAAACGCGACATGGCGTCCGATCTCAATTCCAGACAATTCTGCGTTGAAAAAGTAAAACAGTGCTCCTTCCCTTCCGAGCTCTCCCGTGCGCCCAAACAGGGGTTTACCCTAACTTTAGCGTACTCGGGACAAATTGGACAACAACTTTTGGGGTCCAAGTTCTCTTGTTATCTCTGGGAAAATAAAAATTTTGGGGGCTAAAAATCATTTTTGTGGGAAAAAAAGGATTTTTTATTTTCACGGCACTGCGTTGTAAACTGTAGTGAAACACTTGGGGGTTCAAAGTTCTCACAACACATCTAGATAAGTTCCTTGGGAGGTCTAGTTTCCAATATGGGGTCACTTATGGGGGGTTGTACTGTTTGGGTACATCAGGGGCTCTGCAAATGCAACGTGACGCCTGCAGACCAATCCATCTAAGTCTGCATTCCAAATGGCGCTCCTTCCCCTCCGAGCTCTGCCATGCGCCCAAACAGTGGTCCCCCCCCACATATGGGGTATCAGCGTACTCAGGACAAATTGGACAACAACTTTTGGAGTCCAATTTATCCTGTTACCCTTGTGAAAATACAAAACTGGGGGCTAAAAAAATCATTTTTCTGAAAAAAAAAAGAATTTTTATTTTCACGGCTCTGCGTTATAAACTGTAGTGAAACACTTGGGGGTTCAAAGCTCTCAAAACACATCAAGATAAGTTCCTTAGGGGGTCTACTTTCCAAAATGGTGTCACTTGTGGGGGGTTTTAATGTTTATGCACATCAGGGGCTCTCCAAACGCAACATGGCGTCCCATCTCAATTCCAGTCAATTTTGCTTTGAAAAGTCAAATGGCGCTCCTTCGCTTCCGAGCTCTGTCATGTGCCCAAAAAGTGGTTTACCCCCACATATGGGGTATCGGCGTACTCAGGACAAATTGTACAACATCTTTTGGGGTCCATTTTCTCCTGTTACCCTTGGTAAAATAAAACAAATTGGAGCTGAAATAAATTTTGTGTGAAAAAAAGTTAAATGTCCATTTTTATTTAAACATTCCAAAAATTCCTGTGAAACACGTAAAGGGTTAATAAACTTCTTGAATGTGGTTTTGAGCACCTTGAGGGGTGCAGTTTTTAGAATGGTGTCACACTTGGGTATTTTCTATCATATAGACCCCTCAAAATGACTTCAAATGAGATGTGGTCCCTAAAAAAAAATGGTGTTGTAAAAATGAGAAATTGCTGGTCAACTTTTAACCCTTATAACTCCCTAACAAAAAAAAATTTTGGTTCCAAAATTGTGCTGATGTAAAGTAGACATGTGGGAAATGTTACTTATTAAGTATATTGCGTGACGTATCTCTGTGATTTAAGGGCATAAAAATTCAAAGTTGGAAAATTGTGAAATTTTCAAAATTTTTGTCAAATTTCCGTTTTTTTCACAAATAAACACAAGTTATATCGAATAAATTTTACCACTATCATGAAGTACAGTATGTCACGAGAAAATCGCCAAGATCCGTTGAAGCGTTCCAGAGTTATAACCTCATAAAGGGACAGTGGTCAGAATTGTAAAAATTGGCCCGGTCATTAACGTGCAAACCACCCTCGGGGCTTAAGGGGTTAATTGGGTTATTCCAGAAAAATCCACGTTTTTCTTAATATGTAAATGAGGTGTTAAGTTCTTTGGGTGGCACAGAGCGCTGTCCGAGAGTCTGCCTTCTTGCTACATGTGTGACGTCAGTCTCTGTTCATGAAATTTCGGGATTCCTTGATTCTGTGCAGTATTCTGCCCCTCTATGGACACTGGCTTTAACTTCCTTCTATACAGGCGTCGCATCGGTGCACGTCCGAGATTTCATGAACCGAGCCTGATGTCTCACATGTAGCGTAGCGAGGGGATCAATTTACATGCTGCAAATAAGGTGTCCGATTGTAAGGCCACGTTCACACATTGAGTATTTGGGGAGTTTTTTTTTTTACTAATTGTTTATAAGCCAAAACCAGGAGTGGGTGATAGATACAGAAGTGGTGACGTGTTTATATTATACATTTCCTCTGATTGTTCCACTCCTGGTTTTGGCTTATAAATACTGAGGTAAAAAAACTCACCAAGTACTCAACATGTGCATGTGGTCTAAGGGAAAATCTCTGTCCTGCCCATAAATCTTAGCTCCTCATGTAGATATTAAGAAAAACCTGGATTTTTCTGGAATAAGGTATCGGTATGTCGCTTGCGCAAATCTTTCTGTCTCTTCATGTAATCCCAGACAGACTCAATTACGTTAAAGGGGTTGTCCATCCTTGGGATGCACGTCAGCAGTCACTCTGTGTGAGTTCAGACTTGTGAATCCTCACATCACACGGACCGCATTCTGCTTGCTTCCGGCCACATTTTGACTAGACTTGCATTGAGCAAAGCTGCATACATCTAGTCATCACGTAACTGCATGTATGCAAATCAAATAGAATGACTGCAGACTTGTACTCTAAGGGTGGATGACCCCTTTAAGATCAGGGCTCTTTGGAGATCATATCATCACTTCCAGGACTTCTTGTTCCTAAGGGTATGTGCACACGTCAGGATTTTGTCAGGATTTTTCCTCAGGTTTTGTAGCCAAAACCAGGAGTGGAACAATTAGAGGAAAAGTATAATAGAAACATATGCACCACTTCTGCATTTATCACCCACTCCTGGTTTTGGCTACAAAACCTGAGGAAAAAGCCTGACAAAATCCTGACAAAATCCTGACGTGTGCACATACCCTTAGGGTATGTCTCCATGATCAGGATGGCCGGCGGTATCGCCGCAGCGGCGAAGCCGCTCGGCGCTAAGCCCCGCCCCCTTTCTGGGACGCGATGGTGCCGGATGTGTACAGTACACATCCGGGATCATCGCACCCCTCGCCATAGGGCCCTGTGATATGCCTTGCGGGGACGCTGCGTCCCCGCAAGGTGTACGGACATGCTGCGATCTGAAAAGACGCGCAGCATGTCCGGAGTCGCAGGGCCGCCGCGTGCGGGTTTCCACGCATAGTGGAGACGGGATTTCATAAAATCCCCTCCACTATGCTGGAACATCTGGACGCTGCTTGTTTGACGCTGCAGCGTCAAACAAGCAGCGTTTACTTACCGTGGAAACATACCCTGACACTGAAAATAGTTCTTAAACTGAACCTGCACCCTGATTCTTGCTGCCCATATCGGGGACAGCATGAATCAGACACTTGCTGTATGTTTGCAGCCACACATATTACTATTTGAAAGGCTTCGATGTTTCAGAGAAAATATACTTTTAAGATCCATAGTTGGTGATAAGACTAGTCTGGTGCCACCCCTGGCCGGCTTTTCCAAATGCCACTTCAGGTGATTGACGGGTCTCTCCCAATGTACACAGTGGGAAGAGCCAGCCTGGGGGGAAAGCCAGAGTAGTCTCATTTCTGGCTATAGTCTCCGACTAGATCTTTTAAGTGCTGTATACCTTCTTCTCTGAATGAAAGAATGGATCAGGTGACAGGTTCCCTAAAATGACGTTGGTTGTATGTTTGGTGTCGTTGTCCTGCTGTAGAATAAATTTGCAGCCAATCAGAGGCTGCCCTGATTGTATTGCATAATGAACAGTATCTGTCCATATTTCTTGGCATTGAGGACACCATTAATGCTGAACTAAATGCCCAGCTCTATTTGCTAAAATGTAGCCCCAATCTGGCAAGGAGCTTCCACCATGCTTCATTGTTGCCTGGAGACACTCTTTCTTGCTATAAGAGTGCGGTGCCCCAGGGTCCTGGTCGTCACAGTGGTATTGCTTTCCTCTCGGGGAGAGTGATGCTACGTTTGGAGGCAAAGAAGGATAACTGCATCCAGGTACCACAAACATGCAACATATTTCACACTCCAGACCATCAGGGGGAGCTTCTGCTCCTACTCCTATTTATTGAGTCACTCACTATATATATATATATATATATATATATATATATATATATATATATATATATATATATATATATATATATATATAACTGGTAGTCTGTGGGGAAAGTTAGTCAGTTCCGGACGTAGTCAGTTCCTGGCAGAGCTCCAGACAGGAGTTCAGTTAGTTCCAGACCAGAGTCTGAGGAGGATGAAAGGTTAAAGGAGCTGTGCATGCCCTCAGAGTTGCAGCTCCCAGAAAGAGACATTGAAAGGCAGAACTGTATTGCAGCGAGCGTGAAGGAAGTCGAAGCAAAGGAGAGGATACCAGAAGGGGACCAGCCCCGTTCAAGCTGTCTCCTTCTGAGGTGCAAAATCCCGGTAACTGTAACACAGAGGGAGTAAGGACCTCTACACCCTATTTCAGAGACCGGCAGGACAGCTAATTGCAGGTTACCTGCACCCAGGAGGCACCTACAGAGCCGGGTTATCTAAGAGACCCTATAAACAGGCTCAAGTCACCATTCATACTGGTATTGTCCTACCCTATATGGGGGACAGAGAGAACGAAACACCACATCTGTGAGACCCTTATGTGAAGCCATAGGCAGTAAGGGACTACACCACCGCAGTGCAAGGGAAGGCTACTGATTTCCACCTGGACAAGGGAACTCTGGACTTACCTCCAAACCGGCCGGACTCTGCCTGCCCTGTGATCTGGTGCCCTGGACTGTGGATGCTGAAGTCTTCAGTAAAAGGTAAAGAGACTGCAACCTTGTGTCCTCGTTCTTCTCTGCGCCTCTCACCACACCACCATCAACACGCCGGGAAGCCCTGGGGATATACCATCTAGCTGCCATAACATCACCCCAGCGGACCCCTTAAAGCAGCATCGGTCACCCTGACCGAATACCACACGTGGCGTCACGAACATAAACTCTATCCCTTAAAGACCTCTCCCCTTTAATACAGACGTCCCAGGGCCACGGACCGGGTCAGCCACTGTGATATCCCCCTGTGAACCGCAGTACCCCACGGCCCTTGGGGGGCGCTCCAAGAGCTCGTACACACAATCGTATTTTCGGTACGAGTGCTGTCCATCAAAAAAAAAAAAAAAAAGGCCCTCATTCGGATCAATGTTATTCAATGGGGCAGTGCAGATGAGCAGGTTTTCTTTTTTGTTTTTTTTTAATATTACTGACCGAATCTGCATGTGAAAAAATTGGAGTATGCGCTAATTTCTTCTGGAAACCTGATGAGACTTGACCATTAAGGTCCGAGTTCGTGAAAAAGTGATTGGATGCTAAACGGAACCAAAGTATAGTATGCGATTTGTACAGATACATTGCAATTCTGTAACACAGGAACGTAGGAAAATGTAAATGGTTTTGTAATTGATTAATAGCTGCTGCTGTACATAAAATGGATTGCACTCGGATAACAGATGTTAAATATCAACACTAGTGATGAGCGAGTGTACTTGTTGCTCGGGTGACCTTTGAGTATTTATGACTGCTCGGAGATTTAGTTTTCAACGAGGCAGCTGAATTATTTACAGCTACTAGCCTGCTTGATTACATGTGGGGATTCCCTAGAAACCAGGCAACCCCCACATGTACTTATGCTGGCTAGTAGCTGTAAATCATTCAGCTGCCGCTATGGAAACTAAATCTCCGAGCAGTCATAAATACTCGGAGGTCGCCCGAGCGTGCTCTGGGAAACCGGAGCAAAAGTACACTCACTCATCACTAATCAACACCAAATATCTCAAATATCATCATTGCGGTACACGTGCTACCATTTTTCGCCACCTCATGTCTTGTATTTTTGTGCATAATTTGAGTCACTTGGCCTTGTTTCCATGTTGGAAGGTGTGGCTTTTTGGCTGCAATTCTCCCATGAAGACCTCTTCTGGCCAGACTTATCTGAAGTGTAGATGGGTATAGCTGGGTCACCCTGATTGCTGCCAGGTCTGAGCTGGTGGCACTGCAGGATATCTTTGTATTTTTAAAGTAAGGTAAGCATGATGTGTATTTCATCTTTGGTCCACCAATGTGTCTGCAGTCCTCCACTTTGCCCATTTCTTGGTGTCCTGAATGCTGAGAAAATACAGATGGATACTTATCCATCATGCAGTACCATCAGGGAGGAATCTGATTGGTTCCAAATTTATTCTGCAACAGGACAATGACCCCAGACATACAACGTAAGTAACAACTATCTTCAGCGTGAAAAAGGAGTCTTGGAAGTGATGATAATATGGCCCTCAAAGAGCCCCGATCTCAACATCCTAAAGGACAGAAGAAACCTTCATACATAGAAGATCTGTCATGCGTTCCTCAAGATGGTTGGAACAGTATTTTTGCCAAGTTCCTACAAAAATTGCATGCAGTTTTACCTAGAAAAATTGATGCTTTGGAGACATGGGTTGGTCACACCAAATATTAAATATAAAAATAAGCTAATAAGACTTTTCTATTTTAACACCTGCCTGAAACTTTTGTACAGCACTATCTAACACTCTCCTAGAAGTTAATGGTAGCTGTATGAATACATATACCTCCAGCTCTCTATAGCAGTGAATTCCTTCTGTCACTGTAAAAGATGTCAGCAAATGTTGAAGAGAGAAGTAACGGTGTGTGGACCCTATTGGGGTCTGTCCTCACCTCCGTCCATTGCAGATCCCATCACCTATACCTGAATATTTAGCACAGCATGCTCCATTGTTTCCTTAAAATGATGGACACCATGTATTTATATTTTGTACACAAAATTGTCTTTCAGGCCGCACTGATGTCTGGCAATTCCACTTGTTCTGCTCTTATGACAAATTAAAGATGGCAATGTAAATAAAGCCTAACCCGCACCTTCTGAGTCTCGTACCGGCAATACAGACCAACCCTTAGTAATAGAGTCCTTACATATTCTTAAAATTGGAGGATGAGATGATCTGTCGATCATATGAGGTAAAGGTGGTTTGGAGGCTCTTCATATACAAGTGGAAGGATTTGACATGATCACCTTTATTTGCAGGTAATAGACAGATCCAAAGGGATTTCTGATGTTCCAGAATGGTTTCATGGGAGCCGCCTGAATTATGCAGAGAACCTTCTGAAACACAAGGACAATGATAGGATTGCCCTGTACGCCATAAGTAAGTGTCGGCTGACATAATGGTAAGAATTCCATGATGGCTGTTTTCAGCAGAAACAAGCTGATGGGCCCTTTTATGTGCTGCACCTATCATATGCTTTACAGCTAAGGGTTAGCGACATGGCTGCTTTACATTTGTGTATGCTGTGAATAATCACAACATAGAGAAATAGAAAAGGGTTAAATGTGGAGAAAAATAAATTCTTCTGTTGGGAAATGTTAGTTTTTAATTTTTTGCCTTTTGCTTGATCATCCTGATCTGCCTTGGCCGTATTACCATATAAACATGTTAGCGTGAGTCTCCTTTTACACTGCTATCTGCAATGTGTGTTTGAGGTTTCCACTTGAAGGGACATTTGGTAGAAACCTGGGATGTAGACCTCACCCATAAACTTTAATGTGACAAAGAAAATGCATGCCGTACAGTATACTTATACTGAAAGGCTCTGTATGGAGTAGGAAACTTGTTTGGCTCTCCTTGTACTGTATGTTTGTCCAATAACCCCTCTGCCTCCATTGCCATAAAAAGATGGGATAAGTAGCAGCCAAACACTAGAAGGTGCAAATTGATATGCAGGATCCTGTCTATCGGCCATTTTGGTAATTTCTGGCTGCTGGATGGGAGCCCTGAGAACTACCTCCTGGCATCCGCGGCTCTTCTTTTGACTAGCTGGCCTGAGGTAACGTCATCGTTGCAGTGTGATGCACATGTGATTTGCAATGACTCAAAAGAAGAGCCGTGGATGCCAGGAAGTAATTTGCACCAACTCTACCAAGCTCCTCTGGCATTTCTTATCTTTTTGGATAAATGACATGTTAAAATCCAACATAGTGAGACTGTCTGTCCTCATACACATGAGTTTTATGTAAGTGAATTGTTCCCCTGTGAAGCAAAAAAATGATCTAAAATACTGGTAAAATTCTGATGAAATTAGTGAACGTGTGAGCATGGCCTCAGACAGATTTCCTGCCTGAATGAAAGTCGGTCGGCAGTATAAAAAGTATTTGGTCATTTTATTACCTCAGTATTTGGTCAGTATTTTACATCAGTATCTGTAAGGCAAAATCAGGAGCGGATGATAAATACAGAAGTGGTGCATATGTTTCTATTATACTTTTCCTCTGACTGTTCCACTCCTGGTTTTGGCTTACAAATACTGATGTAAAATACTAAACGTGTAAAGTAGGCCTTAGAGTCCTTCTGCATGGGAAGAAGCGTACTGTATGAGGGTGGATGATCCTTTGGTCTCCTTAGGCTGCCGTCACACTAGCAGTATTTGGTCAGTATTTGACATCAGTATTTGTAAGCCAAAACCAGGAGTGGAACAAACAGAGGAAAAGTATAGTAGAAACATATGCACCACTTCTGCATTTATCACCCACTCCTGGTTTTGGCTTCCAAGTACTGATGTAAAATACTGACCAAATACTGAGGTAATAAAATGACCAAATACTTTTTATACTGCCGACCGACTTCATTCAGGCAGGAAATCTGTGTGTGACGGCAGCCTTACAGTTTGCATATTGCCCCTGATGCTATTATTCACATGGAGGAAATGTCGTAGGTCTATGCTTACATGCCAGTGCCAACTGGTGGAAAAGGACCTAACAATATGTTTTTCAGAAGTCAATGCTGATTTGATGAGTGCTGCATATCGTCTTGAGCTAGAAGACAGCAGTGTTCCCCATTCAGCCACACTGTGTCCATGCTCCTAATAATCAATGTCTTCCTACAAAACAGATGGTCATGGCCGAAAGTGTTGACACCATTGATAGTTTATTTCTCTTGTGTGAATTGGAACAACACAAAAAAACTGCGGAAAAGGCAAATTAGGCATCATTTCATACAAAACCCCAAAATGGCACCATCCCAAAATTGTATGTAAAAAACTTTGTTTCACACTCACCTGTGGCAAGTAACAGTGTGGGCAATATGAAATTCACACATGATAAACCAGATAAAAAAGGGAGAAGTTGACTCATAGTAACATAGTTATTAAGATTGAAGGAAGACTTTAAGTCCATCTAGTTCAACCCATAGCCTAACCTAACATGCCCTAACATGTTGATCCAGAGGAAGGCAAAAAAAAAAACCATGTGGCAAAGAGTAAGCTCCACATTGGGGAAAAAAATTCCTTCCCGACTCCACATACGGCAATCAGACTAGTTCCCTGGATCAACGCCCTATCAAGGAATCTAGTGTATATACCCTGTAACATTATACTTTTCCAGAAAGGCATCCAGTCCCCTCTTAAATTTAAGTAATGAATCACTCATTACAACATCATACGGCAGAGAGTTCCATAGTCTCACTGCTCTTACAGTAAAGAATCCGCGTCTGTTATTATGCCTAAACCTTCTTTCCTCCAGACGTAGAGGATGCCCCCTTGTCCCTGTCTCAGGTCTATGATTAAAAAGATCATCAGAATGGTCTTTGTACTGTCACCTCTTATATTAGCCTTCGTTTTTCCAAACTAAATAGCCCCAACTGTAATAACCTATCTTGGTATTGCAGACTCAATCTTTGCATTGTGTGTCTGTGTATGCCACACTAAGCATGGAGAACAGAAATTGGTGAAGTGAACTGTTTGAGCACTTAAAAAACTAAATTGTTGAAAAATATCAACAATCTCAAGGTTACAAGTCCATCTCTAGAGATCTTGATGTCCACGGTGCGCAATATAATCAAGAAGTTTACAACCCATGGCACTGTAGCTAATCTCCCTGGACGTGGACGGCAGAGAAAATTGATGAAAGGTTGCAACGCAGGATAGTCCGGATAGTGGATAAACAGCTCCATTCATGTTCCAAAGAAATTCAAGTTATCCTCCAGGCTCAGGGTACATCAGTGTCTATCTGACGACATTTGAATGAAATGAAACCTTATGGCAGGAGATCCAGGAGGACCCCACTACTGACACAGAGACATAAAAAAGTTATACTGCAGTTTGCCAAAATGTACCTGAGGAAGTCGAAATCCTTCTGGGAAAGCTTCTTGTAGACAGATGAGACCAAGATAGAGTTTTTTGGTAAAGTACATTATTCTACTTTTTACCGAAAACTGAATGTTTTGTGGTTGTTTTTCTGCCTTCTATAGTGGTCAGCAATGAGCCTGGACCTAAATCCCATTGAACACCGGTGGACAGATCTTAAAATTGCTGTTAGGAAAAGGCACTCTTCAAATGTGAAAGACCTGAAGCAGTTTAAAAAAGAGTGGTCCCAAATTCCAGTTGAGAAGTGTAAGCAGCTTGTTGATGGTTATAGGAAGTGTTTGATTGCAGTTATTTATTTGTGCAACCAAATATTAAGTTGTGGGTGTCAATAATTTTGTCCGGACCATTCTTAGGGTTTTGTGTGATATTATGTCCAATTTGCCTTTTTCCAGTTTTTTGTGTTTTTCCAATACACTCAAAGGAAATAAACGTGTAGAACAAAACATGTGTAATTGCAATAATTTTCTAGGAGCAATACTTCATTTTCTGGAACAATTTCAAGCGTGCCAACACTTTCAGCCAGGGCTGTATTTGTGTTTTCTCACTTGCTGATCTCCTGCGGTGTCTTGCCCTCAACCTCCCAGTACCGTGGAAGAATAAGCAATAAGTCTAATGTGTTTACCGGCTGAATGTGCCTATTAGCTATTTATTAGGTCCGTCTCTGCCAGGCACTTGGCATTCTTACCATTATACTGAGCTGTATCTCGTTATTATTCTCAGGGGAAAGCAATGAGAATGTGGAAAAAGTGACTTTTGAAGAGTTGAGAAGAGATGTTGCTCTGTATGCAGCGGCCATGAGGAAGATGGGGGTCGAAACTGGAGATCGTGTTGTTGGTAATTGTCTGCATTTTCTTGTATGTTGGCAGTCAGCCGTCCGCATCGCAAACTCTGTGACCTCGAGGCAGAAAATATATTAATCATTAGCCATGAGTTCCGTGTTTAGTTTTCTGCTAATTCTTTTATTTTTCCAGCCAGGATTTGTCCTGTCATCATCACCTGTGTAGAGATAAAAAAAACATTGGGACACATTTATCAAAAGTGTGTCATTTGTTTATCGCCCAAACTTAGACTAGACCCTGATACTAATGTGCTAAATTTATCGCTATTGTTTGCTGTTAGACTAGACAGTCAAAAAATAAGACCATTATCAAAATTTACGTCACCTATTAGTTGGCTTACTTTATGCCAGAAATGTGCCCCAAAATTTTGGAGAAATGCATGGCGTCTTAGGCTACGTCTTTTTCTGATAAGCCATTGTCCTTTCCAGCAATGTTCCTCTTCTTCTGACAAGTCATAAAAAATCTCTAAAACACAGTTAGAAAAAAAATGCAAACTATAAATCGGTCCTATATTTATTAAAGCACCACTCCTCCAGTGTTTTTAATTTATTTTACCGCTGAAGTGTCGCTTATCTAAGTTCCCTCGCCTAGTTTCATACTCGCCAGCCGCCGTCTTTATCTTTTGGACATCTTCTGCAGGTTGTGACCTGCTGGATCACTCCAGTGTTTGCTGGGAGATGCGGAAGTCACAGCACAATGTAAGTCTATGAGAGCCAGGAGGACAAGGTTCTCATAGTCTTACATTGAGAGCTGGTGACCGTTACCTCTGACTTCCGTTTTGTTCGAAGTTGCTTTCACAAGATGGCGGATCGGGACCGGAACTGTGCCCAGGAAAAGCTGAAGACAGCGACTGGTGAGTATAATTCTAGGGGCAGGGAACTTATGTTAGGAGCACTGCTCCAGGGCTGAAATAAAGAAAAACCCTGCAGTGGTGCTTTAAGTCATTTGTCTCTTTTTCCCTTGTGTTATTTGTTGATACGTTCTACTCCAAATTCTTCAAAATATGTTAATACTCTTTTTAATTTTGCCTTTATTTAGCCTGTTTTGTGACTATTCAGAGCAAAAAGGTCACACGTTTCATATTGTGGAATTTGCACAAAAAAATCTCTCCCAATGGGAGGGCTGCAGTGCATTTGCATTACTTTTTTTTTTTTTTTTTTTTTTTTTAAAGTCACAATTGATGAATTGGCTGCAAAACATTGTGAAACCCCAAACCTGGCCCACAGTGTTAAACATAAAAAAACAACAAAACAGTTGAACACACAGAAGACTTTAAAAAAAAGGAAGCACAAATTAAAACAAAAAAATCGCAAATGGAAAAAAAAGGTGAAAAATGCCAAAAATAGACTAAAAAATGTAATAATGAATTGGGCCCATAGTGCGGGCTATGAAAGACAGCTTTTTTTGCCCAAATTATGCAAGAATCCTGATAAATATGCCCCTTATGGTAGGAAAGTACCGTATGTCACCCAATCATGACCTCACTGGCCTTTTTTGTAGTGCTTCTGCTTCTCATAGACATTAAAAGGGTGTACATGTATATTCTACGCAAAGGTTGCCACATGGCATCACAACGTTTGCTGCTACATGGTTCCCAGGTGACGGTATCTTCATGTGGCAGAGCTACCTTCCCAATGTTCTGAAAACTAGACTGTATAAATGGCTATTCCCATCTCTAACATTTATGGTATACCCACAGGCTAAGGCTGGGGTCACACTAGTGTATTGCATCTGATGCGATATGCTAATGACCCTCGGCTCCTGCTCTGCTGCGAGCGGGAGCCGAGTGTCATGCGTTTGTGCTCCGAGCCTCTCGCACAGGGAGGATCGGAGCACAGCTGCGGAGGAGGCGGAAAAACTAATTTCTCCATCTCCTCCATTGCTGAGGTCCGCTTATAACGCACAGCACTCGGATGATATCCAAGTGATGTGCGCTGTCTCACTCGCACCCATAGGCTCATATGGGTGCGAGTGAGCCGAGAGTCGGCCGAGTGTCCATGACAATCGCAGCATGCTGCGATTGTCTCAGACCGAGGAAAACGTCCGACAAAAAGTCGGCTGCTGGGAGCTGCCCCATAATTTAGCATTGGTCCGAGTGCAATGCGATTTTTAATCGCATTGCACTCGTCCGTTTAAGTCGCCAGTGTGACCCCAGCCTTAGACATAAAGTCTGATCAATGCAGGCCCACCACCGTGACTCGCATCCTCTTGTGAGGTGGCCATGCTAGTGCTGCTCTCTCTTCATTTGTATGGCAAATGTGGCTAATGAATGACGCATCCTGAGTGGGTGTCTGTAGGAAGGCTGTAGTAGAAGGTCTCCTTACCACACAAAACCTATTAATCTGCACAGGGCTTTATCTTATCATAACATTTCAGTAAGGTTAGACAGTAAAGTATGCAATCTATAGGTAATGTATGGGGTCGGCCATTATGTGGCAACATCTCTGTAGCTAGGATTGTAAGTAAGGGCCTTTCTTCTCCAGGGACCTCATTATCTCGTTAATACTGACATCTGAGGCTATTTCTGTTTGTAAATTGGTTCACAGAATTGTCCAGATGAGTATGATAAAATAAGCATGTGCGAGCTGTCCGTGGGCAGAGGTTGTCCATAGCCGTGTCTGTGGGGATGAGTGTTAGTATACAGGAGGTCATCGCTATCTCGGCTCAGGGTCTGACATGCAAATAACTTTTATTACAGATTTTCTTAAGCTGTATCTTAACCCCTTCGTGATAAGATGATCTTTTCATTTTGGGCTTCCATTTTTTCCTCCTCTTCTTTCAAGAGCCATAAGTTTGTTTTTTTTTCCTCCAACATAGCCATTTGAGGACTTGTGTTTTTGGGGAACGAGGTGTAGTTTTGCTTGAAACCATTAATTTTATCTTACAATGTACTGGGAAATGGCAAAAATAATGGCAGGGCTACAGTGAAATGGCTAAAAACAAAATCTCAAAAAAATGGCAAAATCGCGTCTTTTTTTCTCTCCCAGTGTTTATTGTGAGGTAAAACTGACATGAATAGTGGTGGTTTTGTTTTTAAATTTTTAATGGCAAATTTTCACGATTTTCAGAGACTTGTAATTTTTTTTTTTTTCCATCAATGGACCGGTATAAGGACTTGTTTTTTGTGTGGCAAGCTAATCTTTTTATGCCTGATGATGAAGAGTCTGGAGTAGTCTCAAAAGCTTGCAATTTGTTACCATCTTTTCAGTGAGGCCGGCGTCACACTGGCGAGTTTTACGGACGTAAGAGCGCAGAAACTACGTCCGTAAAACTCGCATAACATACGGCACAATGCTTCTCAATGGGGCTGCTCCTATCAGCCGTATATTACGGTTCAGTATTATACGGCTTTCTACGGCCGTACACAATCGCAGCATGCTGCGTTTGTCAGCGTATTGCGCAAAAAAATTGCCAATGAAAGTCTATGGGGGCGAGAAAAATACGGATTACACACGGACCAGCAGTGTGACTTGCGAGAAATACGCAGCGGTGTTAGTGAAAAGTCGGTAATTCAATTGCCGGCTTTTCATTTCTCCTGCACAAACCCGACAGGATATGAGACATGGTTTACATACAGTAAACCATCTCATATCCCCTCTTTTTTTTGCATATTCCACACTACTAATGTTAGTAGTGTGTATGTGCAAAATTTCAGCGCTGTAGCTGCTAAAATAAAGGGTTAAATGGCGGAAAAAATTGGCGTGGGCTCCCGCGCAATTTTCTCCGCCAGAATGGTAAAGCCAGTGACTGAGGGCAGATATTAATAGCCAGGAGAGGGTCCATGGTTATTGGCCCCCCCCCGTGGCTAAAAACATCTGCCCCCAGCCACCCCAGAAAAGGCACATCTGGAAGATGCGCCTATTCTGGCACTTGGCCACTCTCTTCCCACTCCCTGTAGCGGTGGGATATGGGGTAATGAAGGGTTAATGCCACCTTGCTATTGTAAGGTGACATTAAGCCAGATTAATAATGGAGAGGCGTCAATTATGACACCTATCCATTATTAATCCAATAGTATGAAAGGGTTAAAGAACACACACACACACACGTTATTAAAAAGTATTTTAATGAAAGAAACACAGCGGTTGTTTTAATAATTTATTGCTCTCTCAATCCATTTCCAGGCCCTCGCTTGGCAAAATAATAAACGCACAAGATACATACCTTCTGATGTCCTATCACGTCCAACGAGGTAATCCATCTGAAGGGGTTAACTAATATTACAGGCACGAGCTGCGATAAACCACTCGCTCGTGCCTGTAATCCCCGGGTGCTGAAAGGAAAGCTGGATCTGTACTTACATTGAGTCGCGGTGATGCGCCCCTGCTGGATGTTCTCATGAACTGCAGCCTGGGAACTTTTTCCCACGCTCCAGGTCATATGAGGACATCCACCAGGGGGCGCATCACCGCGACTGAAGGAAATGTAGGTCAATGACCTACATTTCATTCATTCGCCGGGGAATTACAAGCACGAGCACACCGCTGCATTAGCAGGGCTCCTGCCTGTAAAATAATTAACCCCTTCAGATGGATTACTTCGTGGGACGTGACGGTTCAGCTGAGGGTATGTATCTTGTGCGTTTATTATTTTGCCAAGCGAGGGCCTGGAAATGGATTGAGAGAGCAATAAATTATTAAAACAACCGCTGTGTTTATTTCATTAAAATCCTTTTGAATCATGTGTGTGTGTGTTTTTTAACCCTTTCGTACTATTGGATTAATAATGGATAGGTGTCATAATTGACGCCTCTCCATTATTAATCTGGCTTAATGTCACCTTACAATAGCAAGGTGGCATTAACCCTTCATTACCCCATATCCCACCGCTACAGGGAGTGGGAAGAGAGTGGCCAAGTGCCAGAATTGGCGCATCTTCCAGATGTGCCTTTTCTGGGGTGGCTGGGGGCAGATGTTTTTAGCCACGGGGGGGCCAATAACCATGGACCCTCTCCTGGCTATTAATATCTGCCCTCAGTCACTGGCTTTACCATTCTGGCGGAGAAAATTGCGCGGGAGCCCACGCCAATTTTTTCCGCCATTTAACCCTTTATTTTAGCAGCTACAGCGCTGAAATTTTGCACATACACACTACTAACATTAGTAGTGTGGAATATGCAAAAAAATGGGGATATGAGATGGTTTACTGTATGTAAACCATGTCTCATATCATGTCGGGTTTGTGCAGGAGAAATGAAAAGCCAGCAATTGAATTACCGGCTGTTCACAGATATCGCGCTGAATGAAATCTAAATACAGAATATATATATATGTGTCTCAATGACATATACCGTATTTTCCGGCGTATAAGACGACTGGGCGTATAAGACGACCCCCCAACTTTACCAGTTAAAATATAAAATCTTCTTAAAAGTCGGGGGTCTTCTTATACACCCTATGTCGTCTTATAGGGCCGGTGAATATGTGCCTTTTGGGGGGGGGGGAGTGATCCTGATGACGAGGGGGCGTCTCACAGGAAAGTGAGTATCCCCCATTACCTTATCGTAGCGGTGCAGCGTGGGGGTCTCAGTGCTGGGAGTGGCGGCGGCGGCTGCTGTGCTCTGGTGCGGCGGCTGCTGTGCTCTGGTGCGGCGGCTCCTCTTCTGTGTGGGGCCTCTGTGCTGTGCTGTGCGGTGGCGGTGGCGGCGGCATATCTTTATCCAGTTGGGGCTCCTCCGGCATCTCCTTAGCCCTGGAGGCCCCGCCGCAACTCCATGAGTGCAATGCAGCGGCCATTTTCCCGGAGGCAGCTCAATAGGTGCGATGCGGTGGCCTCCGGGAAAATGGCCGCTGCTCAGATTCAGATCTCGTCCCGAAATCTCGGGACACGAGATCTGAATCTGAGCAGCGGCCATTTTCCCGGAGGCCACCACATTGCACCGATGGAGTTGCGGCGGGGCCTCCAGGGCTAAGGAGATGCCGGAGGAGCCCCAACTGGATAAAGATACGCCGCTGCCGCTGCCGCCGCCGCCACCTCACAGCACAGAGGCCCCACACAGAAGAGGAGCCGCCGCACCAGAACACAGCAGCTGCCGCCGCTCCCAGCACTGACACCCCCACGCTGCACCGCTAGGATAAGGTAATGGGGATTACTCACTTTCCTGTGAGACGCCCCCTCGTCATCAGGATCACTCCCCCTCCCCACCCACCATATACACCGGCGTACAAGTCGATTCCCGGCGTATAAGACGACCCCCGACTTTTAAGAAGATTTTCGGGGGTTAAAAAGTCGTCTTATACGCCGGAAAATACGGTATATATATATACTGTATATATGTTTTCCCGAACATTTGAGCACATAAATCCATTAGATGTCGGTTTTGCAAGCCTGCGAGAAAATCTCGCAGTACGGATGCCATACGGATTACATACGGAGGATGCCATGCGCAAAATACGCTGACACACCCTGACTACGGATCAATATTTTGGGAACATTTTTCCGTATTACGGCCGTAGTACGGACGTATAATACGTGGCGTATTGTCTTACGCCAAGTGTGACGCCGGCCTTAGCCATTAAAAGGTATCAACCACTGAGGACTCTCAATTCCAATTATTTTTCTATCTACTGGCTAACACGGTACAAAGATATATTTCTCGGTCTCCCATGACAGCACTACGGAGAGAGGGGATCCGCCCTTCAGGGACAGGAAACCTACAGATAAAAGGGCGGTACCTCTCCCTCGCATCAGTTGGTTTCCTGTCCCTGACAGGGAACCTCTCTATCGGACGGTACCTGACATGAAGACCGATGGACCGAGACCGGGACCGGGCGGTCGAGTTCCGGCAGCGAGGAGGCTCCTGCCGCGGCTTGTCCGGCTCCCGAAGCCGCCACCGCTGGGACCGAGGGGTCCTTCAGGGTGAGCGAGGGGAGAACGCCGCCAGACTCCATAGGAAGAAGGGGCGCTGATCACCCGGAGCTCCTGTGCCGACCGCTGCACGCTCCGGGTGTACAAAGATGGCCGACGCTCCGGAAATGCGGCAAGGACTTCCGGGTCATCGCGCGCGCATGCGCAGTAATATCTTCTCCCTGGGAGCGCGCAGGAAACCGGAAGTGCGGCAGACGCTGGGGGATTGGCGCCGGTTACAAAAAGGGAGATTGTGCACACATGGGTGTCGCACTTTCTCCCTGTAACCATGGAGGACAGCGACACGCAGGAGCTGCAGCCTGGACAGCAGCGCCACGCAAAGAGCACCAGGAGTGGATCTAGCAGCCGTTCCACACGGCGCAGCAGATCCGCTGCGAAAACTAATACTCCGTCTCAAGGACCTTCCTTACCAGGCCCGAGTCCCCCTCCAGAACCGGTACCTGCCTTCACATCCAGGTGGTGAGTGATCTTCGTGAATGTACATATTTATAATGGAGCTCCCTCTTCTCCCTTACTAGGGTAAGAAGAGCACGGAGAAAAGGAAAAATAGGGTCTGCCCCACCTGTAACAAAGCTTTACCAGTAACCTGGGAGAAAAAGCTTTGCAAGTCATGCATCCAACGCTTACTATGTGAGGAGACCCCCGACTTCGCTTCTGAACTAAAAAATGTGATCAGATCTGAGGTTCAGAATGCCCTTCTATCCTCCAAAAAAGAGGTGAAGAAGGTGAAGGAATCAGTACATTCCCACTCGGGCCGATCGTCGTCCGAAAATGCTGACTCGGACGATTCAAAATCCCTCCTTTCCTCGTCCGAGGAAGAGTCGGGCCGACATTGCTTCCCACTAGAGGAAGTAGATTCCTTAGTGAGAGCAGTTAGGGCTACTATGGGGGTGGAGGAACCCAAACCCAACAAAACGGCCCAAGATGTGATGTTTGGAGGTCTGGGACAAAAAAAGAGAAGAACTTTTCCCCTAAATCCTAATGTCCAGACATTAATTAAAAAAGAATGGGAGAAACCGGATAGAAGAAATTCCTCGGTACCCTCCCTTAAAAGAAAATATCCCTTCGAGGATGAGGCTTCCTCTTTCTGGGATAAGGCACCAAAACTAGATGTTGCAGTAGCCAAAGCCTCGAAAAAATTCGCGCTGCCATTCGAGGACATGGGTACCCTCAAAGACCCGTTAGATAAAAAAGCGGATACTTTCCTCAAGGGAGCATGGGAATCAGCTGGGGGTAGCCTGAGACCTGCAGTTGCAGCTACTTGCACCTCCAGATCCCTTATGGTGTGGATCGACCAGCTGGAAAGTCAGATTAAAGACGGGTTACCCAGAAAACAATTGCTGGATTCGTTCCCTGCAATGAGAGCAGCAGCAGCGTTCCTGGCGGACTCCTCGGCGGACTCTGTACGCCTAACATCTAAGGCCGCTGCTCTTTCCAACGCTGCCAGAAGAACCTTGTGGCTAAAGAGCTGGCCGGGAGATCTACAGACAAAATTAAAGTTATGTTCTATCCCCTGTGAGGGCAATTTTTTATTCGGAGAAACCCTGGATGACATCCTCCAAAAGGCGGGGGATAAGAAGAAGGGGTTTCCAAATCTGGGTCCGACTCCATTTAAACAGTCTTTTCGGAGCCGCAGATTTTTTCGTCGTAGACCCCCCAGAGAGCAGAATAAGTGGGAAGAAGGAAGGAGAAGGGATAGGGGTTACCTCTTTGGCAACACCTCCCGTGACAAAAAGTTCTCCAAATGACATTTATCCTCCGGTGGGAGGAAGACTAACATCGTTCCTTCCCGCCTGGGAAAAAATTTCCAACAACATCTGGATCCTAAATCTCATACGGTATGGCCTAAAAATAGATTTTGTGTCTTTCCCTCCCCGGAACTATGTGATAACAAAAACAAGATCTTCGGCTGCAGAACAGACTGCATTAGAGGAGGAAATCATGACCCTACTACAAAAATCGGTGATTCGGGAAATATCTCCTCAGGAGGTAGGGGAAGGTTTTTTCTCCCCTCTATTTTTAGTACCAAAGCCCGACGGGTCATTTCGGACAATTATAAATCTAAAAAACCTAAACAGATACGTCGTAAATTACAAATTCAAAATGGAGACGATAAGGTCCACTATAAAGATTCTCTTCCCGAACTGCTACATGGTCGTAATAGATCTAACCGACGCATACTATCATGTGCCCATCCACAATCAATCCCAAAAATTCCTCAGGATGGCAGTCTCCATAAAGGGCCAAATAAGGTTTTTTCAATACAAAGCTCTTCCATTCGGGATTTCAATAGCCCCACGTATATTTACGAAAATAATAGCGGAAATGATGGCCCACGTGAGGGAACAAGATATACTAATAGTCCCTTACCTGGACGACTTTCTTATCGCAAGCAACTCAGCACAAAGTTGCAGAGAAAAGAGAGACCAAGTGATGACCATCCTGAGGGACTTGGGATGGCTTATAAACATTAAAAAAATCGAAATTGGAACCCTGTCAAGTACAAGAGTTCCTAGGACTGACATTGGACTCTCGGGTCCAAGAATGCCGGCTTCCGGGTCCCAAAAAAGACAGCATATTGTCCATGATAGCGCGAACGTTACACAATCCCTCAATGACTCTAAGGAGGGCAATGTCGCTTCTGGGCTCCCTGTCCTCATGCCTACCAGCGATACCCTTTGCGCAATTTCATACAAGAGAGCTTCAGTGGCACATCCTGGAATGGCAATTGTTACTAAAAAACAAATTGGAAAGCCGGCTCACCCTAGATTCGTCAGTTATTCATTCCCTTCTCTGGTGGGGAAAAGACCAAAACCTGTCAAAGGGAGTCCCTTGGGTACCAAACATCTCTCGGATAATAACAACCGATGCAAGCCCCAAAGGGTGGGGGGCCCACCTGGGGGACAAAATAGCCCAGGGAAATTGGTCAGATCAAATACTATTAGCATCCTCAAACCAAAAAGAACTTTGGGCGGTATATCATGCTCTTCTTTTTTTCCTAGCCGATATTCAGGGACACCATGTCCGAGTTCTTTCGGACAACAAAGTGACTGTAGCCTATATAAACCACCAGGGGGGAACAAGGTCTCGTTCACTGATGAGTTCCTCAGCCAAAATTATCAAACTGGCGGAAGAAAACTTACAATCCCTCTCGGCACTACACATCCAGGGTTCAAACAACGAAAGGGCAGATTACCTGAGCCGGACTCAGTTAAAACAAGGCGAGTGGTCCCTAAACCAATCCATCTACAATCAGATCACAAAAATGTGGGGGACACCAACAATAGACCTGTTCGCCAATTGCAAAAACAAAAAAGTAGGCAAATTTTGTTCTCTAAGCCCAGAAGGGAATCCCCAGGCTCTGGATGCTTTTCTGATTCCATGGACACACAAACTGACATACGCCTTTCCGCCAACCATTCTGATTCCAGCAGTCATTCGGAAAGTCAGAGAGGACAAAACAAAAATGATCCTGATTGCCCCATTCTGGCCAAAAAGAGCATGGTTTTCCTGGCTAAGGATACTATCGATATCAGACCCGTGGGTTCTACCGGATATGCCAGACCTTCTACATCAAGGTCCAATCTTCCACCCACAGGAGTCGAACCTCCATTTGACAGCCTGGTTTTTGAACGGGGACTATTAAGACAAAGAGGTTTCTCAGATAACTTAGTGGCTACACTCTTAAAAAGTAGAAAGCCCATCACCACTAAAATTTACGGGAAGACATGGAGGAAATTCCTATCTGTCTCCAAGGTAAATATCCAGGACAGGCCTTCAATTCCTAAAATTCTGGAGTTCCTACAAAAAGGTCTGGAGCAGGGGCTGGCAGTCAGTACCCTGAAGGTACAAATAGCAGCTTTAGGAGCCTTATATAACCAAAACATTGCTGCTAACCCATGGGTAATAAGATTTATTAAGGCGGTTACAAGATCAAAACCCTTAGTTATTCAAAAAACACCCTCATGGGACCTAAATTTAGTCCTTTCAGCATTAACGGGCCCTCCATTTGAACCTATACAAACGATTTCCATAAAAACATTATCACTTAAAACTATTCTCTTAGTAGCTCTAACATCGGCGCGCCGAATAAGTGACATCCAAGCCCTCTCCTCTAATCCACCTTTCACTAAAATCTTGGATGATAGAGTCATTCTTAGACCCGACCCAGCCTATTTGCCAAAAATGGCATCAAAATTTCATAGGTCACAGGAGGTATCCGTACCATCCTTCTGTCCAGACCCGAAAAACGAGAAAGAGCTAAACTTCCATAATCTAGACGTTAGAAGATGCCTAGTCCAATACTTAGATTC
This sequence comes from Ranitomeya variabilis, assembly GCF_051348905.1. Classification (NCBI taxonomy): domain Eukaryota; kingdom Metazoa; phylum Chordata; class Amphibia; order Anura; family Dendrobatidae; genus Ranitomeya; species Ranitomeya variabilis. The sequence continues at coordinate 232,269,890 of NC_135232.1, forward strand.
CACCAGGGAGTATAGGAAGGAAGGCTCTTTGTTTGTCTGTTTTCAGGGTCCCAGAAAAGGATTCCGGGCATCCAAGGGGACTTTAGCCAGATGGATTAAGGAAGCAATAGCCTTGGCATATTCATTCTCGGGGAATACGATCCCAGATGGTATAAAAGCGCATTCCACAAGAGCAGTAGCTACCTCATGGGCTGAGAGGTCAGAGGTATCAATAGAGCAAATCTGTAAGGCGGCCACCTGGTCATCACCATCAACCTTTTTTAGGCACTATAGACTAAATCTAGCCTCTGTATCTGACTTAACCTTCGGACGAAGGGTCCTTGAGGCGGTGGTCCCTCCCTAAGCTTAATCTCTGCAATTCTCTCCGTAGTGCTGTCATGGGAGACCGAGAAAGTCATAGTTACTCACCGTTAACGGTGTTTCTCGGAGCCCATGACAGCACCTGCTTATTCCCTCCCATCACGAGTGCGGTGAGCACCTTTTTAAATATAATTTATATAATTTATATGATGTATATACTATACGTTTAGGCACGGGGTTCCTCTATTAAGAAATGTTATAAAATAATGTTCTCTCTGTTGCAACTAACCTGGAGGTCCTCTGATGCTCTGTAAACCAACTGATGCGAGGGAGAGGTACCGCCCTTTTATCTGTAGGTTTCCTGTCCCTGAAGGGCGGATCCCCTCTCTCCGTAGTGCTGTCATGGGCTCCGAGAAACACCGTTAACGGTGAGTAACTATGACTATCTCTCCTGTATGAATATGACTGGGAATCCTAAAATGCACATCTTTGTTCATCTTGTTTGTAAATCACATGTCCACGTTCAGTTAAAGCAAAATCCTTTTTTTTTTCCTTTAGGCTACCTTCCAAACTGTGTACAGACAGCGGAAGCGATGCTGGCTGCTGCAAGCATTGGGGCCATTTGGAGTGCCACGTCCCCTGATTTTGGAGTGAATGTAAGTTATATGACTTTGTTAAAGGACTTGTCCAACATAGAGATATATTGTTTGTATTAGGCTGCAGTGGTCAGGGGGCTAGAAGAGCATGCTGTGGATGTGCAGTGGTCAGGGGGCTAGAAGAGCATGCTGTGGATGTGCAGTGGTCAGGGGGTCAGAAGAGGATGCTGTGGATGTACAGTGGTCAGGGGGCTAGAAGAGGATGCTGTGGTTGTGATCAATTCATTGCTTCCAGAGCCAGCACACACCTCCGTGGGGCTGCTGCAACATATTGCTTTAACCTATGCATGTGTGAGAATAAAATATGTATTTCAATGTTGGATCACCCCTTTATCCTTTTAGAAGTTTTTTTGCTTACAATAAAATCCAAGATTGTACAATACCTGGCAATAAATAAAAGGGGGTTAGTATTAGAAAATTATTAGGGTATGTGCACACGTTGCGGATTCTGCTGCGGATTTTTCCGCAGCGGATTTGGAAAATTTACAGTGCAAAACCACTGCGGTTTTCACTGCGGATTTCATCGCGGTTTCTTCTGTGGATTCCTCTGCGGGTTTTCAACTGCACTTTCCTATTGGTGCTTGTTGAAAACCGCTGCGGAATCCGCAGAAAGAATTGACATGCTGCGGAAAATAATCCGCTGCGTTTCCGCGCGGATTTTTCCGCAGCATGTGCACAGCGGGTTTTTTTTCCCATAGGTTTACACGGTACTGTAAACTTTGGGAAAACTGCTGCGGATCCGCAGCAAAATTCGCAGCGTGTGCACATACCCTAAGAGGCTCTGTGAAGTATGAATACTGGCACATCTTCACTTAGAACTCCACATTATGCCGCTCCGTCGCCCACCAGTGCTGACATTACAGGGGCAAACCCTGTAGTTAAAGGGAACCTGTCACCTGAATTTGGCGGGACCAGTTTTGGGTCATATGGGCGGGGTTTTCGGGTGTTTGATTCACCCGTTTCTTACCCACAATATTGCCTTGCGCAGGCATGTACTCCGGAGGACAGAGAATGAACTTCAATCCAATATTGCGGCCAGCATGCAGCCAGCGGGTAAGGAAAGGGTGAATCAAACACCCGAAAACCCCACCCATATGACCCAAAACTGGTCCCGCCAAATTCAGGTGACAAGTTCCCTTTAAGAGAAATGTTATTGCCCAGTTGTTATCGTATGCCATTTCTAGGAGTAACTGTACGTTGTAGGAAATGCCAGCATTCTTAAAATAAGATGTGATCCTTGTGTCTGATTCATTTGTGTCTTTTTAATAATATACCGATTTTTAGAAGCATGCATGTGGTCGGCGCTCATAGCAATGCAACAATTCTACTACATAGGAGCGATCTGAGCTTCGCTCCTATGTAGCAGAGGCGATCGAGTTGTGCCAGCTTCCAGCCTCCCATCGAGGCTATTAAAGCATGGCAAAAGTAAAACCAAAAATGTTTAAAAAAATATGAAAAAAATAAAATATAAGTTTAAATCACCCCCCTTTCGCCCCGTTCAAAGTAAAACAATAAAAAAAAATCAAATATACACATATTTGGTATCCCCGCGTTCAGAATCGCCTTATCTAACAATAAAAAAGTTAACCTGATCGCTAAACGATGTAGCGAGAAAAAAAATTTGAAATGACAGAATTTTTTTGGCTGTCGCAATGTTGCATTAAAATGCAATAATGGGCGATCAAAAGAACGAATCTGCACCAAAATGGTGTCATTAAAAACGTCAGCTCGGCACACAAAAAATAAGCCCTCACCCAACCCTAGATCACGAAAACTTGAGACACCTCGGGTATCGGAATATGGTGCAATTTTTTATTTATTTTTTTCTAGCAAAGTTTGGAATTTTTTTTCACCACTTAGATAAAAAATAACCTAGACGTTTTTAGTGTCTATGAACTCGTAATGACCTGGAGAATCATAATGGCAGGTCAGTTTTAGCATTTAGTGAAACTAGCAAAAAAGCCAAACAAAAAACCAGTGTGGGATTGCACTTTTTTTGCAATTTCACCGCACTTGGAATTTTTTTTCCTTTTTCTAGTACATGACATGCTAAAACCAATTATGTCGTTCAAAAGTACAACTTGTCCCGCAAAAAACAAGCCCTCACATGGCCATGTTGACGGAAAAATAAAAAAGTTATGGCTCTGGGAAGGAGGGGATTGAAAAACGAAAAAACGAAAATACCCCGGGTCATGAAGGGGTTAACATCTTTTAACCACTTGAGGCTTCAAAAGCCGTGAAGCAGCAAAAAGTGACTTGACCATTATCTATGTGGCTTCTGCTTGGAAACCATCAGCATTTCATGTAGAAATTAAAAAGATGTTTATTTTGCTGTGTTTTTTTTATGCAAATGAAAAGCTGCTTTTTACATTACCAGGAACTCCTATGCGATTTCAGAAATCTCATGCATTCACTCTTTTTTTTCCCTCCTGAATTTGAGAACTGCAGTGATTTTGAAGTCTGCAGCATGTCAATTTTTTCACCTTTTTTCACCCTTAGAAAGCAATGGGAAAGGGGGAAAAACGCTGCAAAAAACATAATCGCTTTTTTCAGCGTTTTTGATGAATAAAACTTTATTAAATTACTGTAGGCAAACCGCAGCAGAAACGCTTGAAAAAATGCAGTGAAAAACAATGCCAAATGAGCAGATTTTGCTTGCAGAAAAAATGCAGCCAAATCACTGCGTGTGAACATGGCCTTATACTTCAAATCCCTTTTTGCAAGCCATAGGTTGACCCTGCAAAGCAATACTGTGAGTCATAGTTAAAGGAGTTGTCCACTACTTGGACAACCCCTTTTGAATCTGTTTGAATTTTGCAAAATAATAACATCTATGCTCAGCTCTGGTGCCGGCGCCGTTCCAGTGGTGTTGGTACTGGCTCTCCCGGAGATTGCGGTACATTGTGTCATGCTATCCCTGGGGCCAATCAATGCTGGCTTCACTCTCCCCATCTTCGGACGTATCACGTCCATCTGGAGGACGTTAGGAAGCAGCAGCTCTCACTTCTTCCAGGTGTCAATTATGTCTGTATAAGAGGAAAGTGAAGCCAGCGCTGATTGCTTGCAGGGATTGTTATGTCACACAATCCCTGAGCTAGCCAGTGCTGATACCACTGGAGTGGCGCTGGCAGCGGAGGTAAATATAATTGTTCTTATTTTACAAGGGATTGAGAACAGTGGACAATGCCCTTAAAGGGAACCTGTCACCCTCCCAGGTGTTTGTAACTAAAAGAGCCAACTTGTGCAGCGCTAATGCTGCATTCTGACAAGGTGGCTCTTTTAGTTCTTGTTCCTGCCACTGCTGAAAGAATCGTTTATCAAATTTGTCCCTCATACCTTAAAATCGCCAGAATGCAGCATTAGTGCTGCACAAGGTGGCTCTTTTAGTTACAGACGCCTGGGGGGGGGGGTGACAGGTTCCCTTTAAATACTCTCTCCTGGGATATAATATTATGTAGGAAAGCTAAATATCTTACCGCATTATTGGAGCCAAGAAACCTTCTTATAAGGGTTGTACCAACTTGTACTAAAACTACCAGTAATCAGCAAGGTATCACCCATCTTCTGATTTGGGAAGCTGTAGGTTGTAATGGGAAGGAACATCTGGATGGAGATCACTATATATCTGGTGTGACAGAGTCACTGGCTTTGTAGAGGAAGGGAGGTATGTGTCACTGCGCATGCGGCGGTCAATGATGTGAAACCGGAATGTTTTTGTGCTTCCAGCACACTAGGTGCTGAGAGGCCGCGTGCAGAGTTTTCATGTGAGCACCCGCAGTACGGGAGGGAGGGTGCTCACCATACCCCTTTCCCTGCAGGTGTTTGAGGACCTGCAGTGATGTCATGATCACGTGACTAGCACATGTGATGATATACCTAGACCTGTACTTCAGTCTGTGTGTGTGGTGCTGTGGGGAGAAGCTGTACTTCCCACAGAAGTTGAGGACTGAGAGTGGGTTTTCCCTAACAGTGTGCGGGAGAACCCTGCACAAAGGAGCACTGAACTGTTTGCTATTATTTTAGTTTTTTTTCTGTTGTGCCTGAAGGGGTGTGTTTTGTTTTAAGCACCGTGGCTTATGCTGCCTATAATAAACCCACTGGTGTTTTATGTGCACGTGCTCCTGAGTACGGGTACTATACAACAAAAAAGTGCTAGCACGCTATATGGCATTTCTGCATGGTACACACAATTTAGTTCAGTAACCAGTACCCATGAGCAAGAAGACTATCTGACCTATCATCATAGTTAAAGATCAAACACTGAAAAAAGATGATACGAAGTCCCAGAAGTATCAAAATATAAACATCTTTATTGTTAAACACATTATCAAACACAGGTGAAGGAAGTGAGATACAGAACCGCACTTGAAAAAATGCTGTGCCGAGGCGCGTCCCCAGGACATCTTGACTGCACTCAGACCGGTAAATAGCCTTCTATATTTCGTGATTTTGGTATTAGATAGCACAGGGCAATTTGAGCCAAAGGAGATGTGATGGTGCATCTTGCTAGCTATTAAACTGCAGCAAGTATAGTATTATATTGATTATGTCTCTCTATAATATTCTTATATTGAATATGTCCAGACTATGACAATTATTGGATATTCTAGATCGTAGAGTGAATATGCTCACATTGTGACACCTATGAGAGGCTATAGATTTGGTTTACTTATAATTAGAGTTCCTGGGCACGCGCCTCCCCGTTTTTTGTACAGCATTTTTTCAAGTGCGGTTCTGTATCTCACTTCCTTCACCTGTGTTTGATAATGTTTTTAATAATAAAGATGTTTATATTTTGATACTTCTGGGACTTAGTATCATCTCTTTTCAGTGTTTGACAAAAAAAGTGCTATATACACATGGTCAAAATTGTTGGTACCCCTCGTTTAATGACAGAAAAACCCACAATGGTCACAGAAATAACTTGAATCTGACAAAAGTAACAATAAATACAAGATCTATGAAAATGAACAAATGAAACGTGCCGTCTGGAGAAGGCAACCTTCAAACACGAGACAACTGGAGCAGTTTGCTCTTGAGGAGTGGGACAAAATACCTGTGGAGAAGTGCAGAAGTCTCATTGACAGTTACAGGAATCGTTTGATTGCAGTGATTGCCTCAAAAGGTTGTGCAACAAAATATTAAGATAAGGGTACCATCATTTCTGTCCAGGCCTATGTCATGAGTTTTATTTTGTTAAACATTCTGTGGAAGCATGGTTGAAAAGCAATGTCTGACTTTCATTTGTTCATTTTCATAGATTTATTATTTATTATTACTTTTGTCAATCAAGTTATTTCCGTGACCATTGTGGGGTTTTCTGTCATTAAACAAGGGGTACCAACAATTTTGACCATGTGCGTATCACTTCACTTCTAAAAGATTACTGTAGATATCCCTATGTCATCGTATTAATCGGCAGTCGCAGAGGAGGAGGCTTAAATAAATTCTGGTAATTAAGTCTTGCCTGTAACAATAATTCTCCTTGCATGCTACCATGTAGCCATCTAGTTGATTTTCTCCCCTGCATTTCTCGATCTGACCACCAGAGAGCACTAGCACCTTACTCTTCCCTTCTTCCCGACTTGAGCGCTTGTCACTTCACAAAATCTTTGAGTTCTTTTACTTGCGGAGAGGTGCAGGAAAGTGTTAACCTAATTTCCACATTTTCATATGTTGTAAATGTTCGCTTGTTCTGCAATTCTCACTTCATTAAAAATCAATCTCTTCCCATAATTCTTCATTGCCGGCCAGTCAGTTGTGCTCGTCTTGGGGTTATTGCACTAAATCATCTGATAGACCACAATGACACAGTGATGCTCCATCCCGGGAACGCTTCTGACTCATTTCTGACTGTATAATTTTGTGTTCTCTTGGCGTCATCACTCTTAATTTAACCATTGTCTTTTCTGAGTAGTCTCCTCCGGCTACTTGATTGGCATCAGAAGGGCTCTTCAGGAACACTGCAGCCTGGCCCGAGAGTTAGGAACTAGCAATTTGGTGGCATCGGCTATGCAATCTGGCATTCCAGGGTGATTACATACAGATCTGCTTAGCTGAGCATCTTCTATGTCTGAAAAACATTCCAATCTTAAAGTACCACTCCAAAGTTGTTAGGTTTTATTTCATTTTACCATCAGGTAGGTATCAGTAAGGTATGCTCCATTGGGGTAATAAAATACTTACCTGACTTTTGCCGTTTCGCACCACACAACTCCTCTTCTCCACCACCACGTGACCGGAGTTGTGACTAGTCTGTTCGCTCCAGTGTGAGGCCCAGAAGTCACTTCTCAATGTGATCAATAAACAAGAAAACAGCCACACTCTCTCGGGTTATATCTTGCAAAGGGTGATATATTTATTCACAAGTGTTGAAACATAAGTATATCTACACACACAGCAGGATTAGAAACGGAGTAACGTTTCGACCCTATTCCGGGTCTTTCTCAAACTGCAAGTAAACGTAAACTACAATTAGTGTACTGTACATATAAAAAAAAGCACGTGAAATTAATATTTACAAAAGTATATACAACTATATTCACAATCAATAATTCATAAGTCCCGTTGTAAGAGAAAAAAAAGTTCATGAGGTGCAGTAAATGCACTAAAATCCTCTCCCTGGTCTCTCGTGGGTTAGGTAATTTATGGAAAGCCATGTATAACGAGACTAGGACCGGAAATATGCTAATTAAAGAGGTTAAGTGGTCAGTTAATGCCTAGTGGTGGACTTGATGTGTGCAGGTATAAATCACCTTAAGCACTGACCTGTATAGTTGATAGTGGACGTAATGAGGTTTGGTCCCTTTAAGGGCTGTGGGTAGAGAAAGAGGGAAGGAGAATCCCTTGTAAGGAAATGTATAATCCATATGAAAAAGAGTGGCGCAGGGTATGGGGTAATTACCAACCTCCTATTGGCGTGTTGCTGGGGTATCCTGCTTCTTTAGGGTGTGTGTCTGCATTGGTGGCAGTGATTCTATTCGAGGCCATGTCAAAGGGAGGTGTGGAGCGCGGTGTGCGGCGCGCTGTGTCACCGGCGCCTGCGCAGTGTGTGACATGAGATAGAGGCTTGGAGTCTCTGTGGCTGCTGCGTATAGCTGCGCATGCGCGATACGTGCTAGAACTCCGGTATGGGGATCGCACTGTAGTTCATGGCGGCTGCGCAGTGTGGACTAGCTGTGTCTGTAGCTGTGCTGTAGCCGCGCACGCGCAGTGCGTGCTTGTGAAGTGCCAGGAGTCTGTGGATCCTCATTCTCCCCTATAGAAGGGTACCTGTCATAAACCAAAAGGCTGGGCTGCCTGAAACAGGGATGATGACTATACAAATGAGGCACAGAGTGTATGATGAGGGCTGGTGGGGATTATCACTGGTTGGGTAATTAGAGTGGAACCCAAATGATGGGTGGTAGAAAATTAGGGATTGCTCCAAAAAGTTTGTATGGACCAGAAAGAAATAATAAAATGAAAATAAAAATAATGAAATGAGAGAGAATTAAATAAAATAAAATTGTACTGAAAATACTGAAAATCAATGATATGTTGGAAGTTCGTACAAAAATATTGCAGATATAAACATGCATGTCTAGTGGGATACCGGGATAAACGGTATAGTATACTGAAAGTGAAGTGATATAGAGTAGAAATGAAATAAATGAAAAAAATGAGGTAAAATAAATGAAATAAAGTAAAAATAAAATAAGATAAATAAAATGAAATAAAAAAAATAAAAATTAAAATAAAAAATATAAAAAATAAACAATAGAAAATAATAAAAATAAAGTACAAAATAAATGAAATAAAAAATAATCAAAAATGAAAGAAAAAATGAAAAAACACGAAAAATGCTGTACCTTACCCATGGCGGGTGTTAGGAATAATTAGTCAGGTCAGTGCGTCTGTAAGAATAAATGAAGGGTTAGGACTAAAGTAATAGCTCTAGTGCATTATGACCACATCTATCCACCACTAAGTTTTCAAAAACATCCTACAAATGTATAATTCTATACAGAAGAGTAGCTCCTTAATCAATCACGAAATTCTTACAGAGTACAACGGGCACAGCAGTTCAACTATGAATCTCAAGTTGATAGATCCAGTTCCCTATTGAGTCCCTTTGGTGTGATGGTTTGTAATGTGTGTATCCAGTAGGCTTCCCTCTCTCTAAGTAGTTTATTGTGGTTGCCGCCCCTCCTTGGTCTCTCGACCTGTTCCACAACTTGTAATCTTAGTTGTGAAACTGAGTGTTTTGCTGATATGAAGTGTTCTGGAATGGGTAACCACGTCTTTTTGCACCTAATTGTGGATTTGTGGCTTGATATGCAGTCGCGGACGTGTTGTGGTGTTTCGCCTACATACATAAGGCCGCAGGGGCACATGACTGCATACACCACAAAAATAGATTCGCATGTAAAGAAACCTTTTGCCTTGTATCTCTAGCCAGAATGGGAGTGAATGACATCCTCCCCTTTAATGACGTTTGAACAACATGCACATCCCAGACATGGGTAAGTCCCCACTCGTTTTGAGCCAATGAAACTTTGTTTGGGTTGTTTTGTTAGGCTGCCAATGTCCGCCTTAACCCATTGATCCCTTAGGTTAGGTGGTTTTCTTTTGCACATAAGTGCTGGATTTTTGAAGGCTTCAATGTCAGGATATGACCTGTGGAGAAGTGGCCAGTGTTTATTAATTATATTGTAGAGTTTAGGCATTATCGGGTGGTGGGTATGTACAAAGGGAATACGTTCAGGTTTGGCGGATGTGTTGCGGGAAGGTGTAGGTTCCAGGGCTCTCTGTATTTCGATGTTTAGGAGTTGTTCTGGATAATTTCTGTCTTTAAATTTGTCAGACATTTCATTAAGACGAGTTTCTAGTAGATTTTTATCGGACACAATTCTTTTGACCCTTTGGAATTGGGAGCGGGGCAAACTATTCTTAGTGGATCTTGGGTGACAGCTGGTATACAGTAAAAGGTTATTTGAGTCAGTTGGTTTGGTAAAAATATCTGTCTCCAATTTACCTGTGTTGTTTCTAATGACCATTGTATCTAGGAATGAGATTTTGGTCAAATTCCAGGTCAGGGTGAATTGGAGTTCAGGTCTAACCGAATTAATGAAGTTATGAAAGGAGGATAGACTTTCAGGGGTGCCTTCCCATAGACAAAAGATATCGTCTATGAATCTGATCCAACTTTTGGCAGGAGTTCTGAAGAGCTCATTTGTGTAAATGAAGGTGCATTCGAATGCATCCATATATGAATTTGCGTATGCAGGTGCTACGTTCGCGCCCATAGCGGTCCCACAGATCTGCAAATAGTACTGATCGCCAAAAAGAAAAAAGTTATTGTACAGGACAATTGTCAGTAGCTCTAGGCAAAATTGTTGTGAATTATGTGGCAAATCTGAGCTTTTGAGAAGGTCTTGTACTGCTTGGAGGCTCTGGGAATGTTGTATAGATGTGTACAGACTTTTGACATCAAAGGTGGCCAGGATACACTGTTGTGAGAGGTTGGGAAATCCTCTAATAATCTCCAAGAAGTGACTCGTGTCCAAAATGAAGGATCTGGTTCGTTTTGTGAGGGGTGTAAGGATTTTTTCTAAAAAGACGGATAGTGGGGACAGGATGGAATCTGTGGATGCCACTATAGGTCTACCCGGGGGGGTTTGTGAGGGATTTGTGTATTTTTGGTAAGATATAAAAAACCGGGGTTACAGGATGTTGATTAATTAGAAAGGTTGCTGTTTTTTGGTCTATTGTGTTAGAGGTCAAATATCTGTTTAATGTTGATTCTATCTTCCTCTTAATGTCACTAGTCGGATCATGGGTGATCCGTTTGTATGTCGGTACATCAGATAGTGGGTTCTTGATTTCCCTGATGTAGTCTGTTTGGTTCATAATTACTATAGCCCCTCCTTTGTCTGCTGGTTTGATAGTTATGTGCTTGTTGCTCTTGAGTGACTGTATGGCTTGTTTCTCTAGATCTGATATGTTGTTACGTGTCGGGAAGGCCCCCTTACTGTGTTGTTCTAATACCTGGTTAATGTCCTTTTGTGTAAGGTCAATGTATGTCTCTGTGGTGTGGTAGCCCCGTGGTGGGTTGAAACTGCTCACATTGCGTAACCCCACCATGGAAATGGAAAGTTCAGGAATCTGGAGTGTAGTGTTCCTTGTTAGCGGATCCTGTTGAAGTCCAAAATGTGTTTTCAGGCGAATGCTACGGAAAAAGCATTGTAGATCTTGATCAAGTCTAAATTTACCCCAAGGTGGGGTGGGGCAAAAAGAGAGACCCCGCTGTAGGACAGTCAGTTCGGATGGGGTTAGTGTGTAATCGGAAATGTTGATAACCGAGTTGATGGTCCTACCTGAGATCGTGTTGTCATCCGCTCTGGAACTATTGTAGTGGCCCCTCCTGGTCGGTCTCCTCCTGTTGTCTGTGAGTTGTGCCTCCTGGGCGGACGACCTGATAAAAAACGAGCTTGTGGATGGCTGCTGGTGGATCCTTTGCTGTCTGAACTGAAGGAATCTGGTCTTCTGTTGCCATAATTTCCATGTCTGTAGGCCCCACTCGGTGAATCGTTCCATCTATAAACGCGGTCCTGTTGGTAATCGTCCGAGTCCCTCTGGAATTTTGCTCTTTTTCTGTCTTGTAGACTTTTATGATTGTCATCGATGATTTTATCTGTTTTGGTCTTCAATATTTGACAATCTGTTGTAGAAAGAGTAGAGGTTAGCTGTTCTTCAATGGCGGACACCTTCTTCTCAGATTCACTGTGTGGAGAGAATCAATAGTTAACAGAATAATATCCAATGAGCATTTATTCAAAATTTGTTTGAACTTTTCACAAAATTCCGGGTTGTCCGAGAAAAGTGTGGGGCGCAGATGTCATCGGAGGCCCCGTGGTATCCTGCTTTGCCTGTAATACTCTGCCAGAGAGATAGAGTGAAGGTCATAGGATATAAGCTTTCTTCGTTCCTTTTCGTAGTCTCTGGTTCTAATTTCGTGGGCGGGAACCTTTAGGAAATCGCCCGGGTTCGTGACCTTAGAAAGGATTCTTGTGGCCGTTGATTCATCAAACGCAAACGTCTTGGTTGTCATCGGGGTGCAGGTGCTGCTGCCACTTCTCAATGTGAGTCAGTGAGACCCAGATCGCAGCTCTCATAGACTTACACTAAAGATGGCTACTTCCTCTATTAATGTATGATGTACTGGCAAATAGGTTCAGTCACAAGATGGTGAAGTGTGACTGAAGCAGCTCTGGAAACGGCAGAGGACCTGATCGGTAAGCATATTAATACACCCAGGTACATATGATGCCAGTACCTAACCAATGGTGAAATAAAACAAGACACCGGATTCTTCCCATCTGCGTCCGTGTCAATGGTGCCCATTTTGAACCCTTTTTACTTTTTCATCATTTCAGTTAATTTGGTTAAGGACTTCTTTACATGGGTAATAACACTTTCTTCTGAACATTGCAGCCATGGTCACACTGACCAAACCCCCATTCATAGTTTGATCACAGATTTTTGGTCTATAATATAATCGTTGTAGGCAGCCATCTTTCTGAACTGGAGATGTGAAGGCAATATGCAACTTTTATCGGGATCTACCAATATTTATTGCGACTCCGTACAGTATGCAGCAGTTTGGGAAATAATATCTAAATATAATATCTATGATAGCTAAAAGCTGTATACCTGATGCGTGTAGACCTGATGAAGGCCATTGGGCCCCCTTCAGGTGAGCGTAAGGCCATGTTCACACGTTCAGTATTTGGTCAGTATTTTACCTCAGGATTTGTAGGCCAAAACCAGGAGAGGAACAATCAGAGGAAAAGTATAATAGAAACACGTCACCACTAGTGTTGAGCGATACTTTCCGATATCGGAAAGTATCGGTATCGGAAAGTATCGGCCGATACCGTCAAAATATCGGATCCAATCCGATACCGATACCCGATCCCAATGCAAGTCAATGGGACGAAAATATCGGAATTAAAATAAACCCTTTATAAACTTGTAGGTTCATTCTACATGAAGGAAAACAACTAAGAATAATGTAGGATGTATTGGGGGACGTGGCGGAGACATTAAAGGCACAGAGGTTTAGCCCAATGTAATAGAATAGCAGGTTTTTGTTTTTTTTTTATGACGTTCGGCGGTAGAAAGATTTAGACTATGTTAATTTTTTTTTATTTTGTCAGATATTGATGTTTCACTACTTCCACGCCCTTCACCTTCTTTTTTACTTCTCCCACACTTTCTTCTTCATTATCCTCATCATCAGCTTCTTTGACATCAACTTCTTCACCTTATTCATCTTCTTCTTCATCTTCTACCTATTATTTTTTTGGTTACATTGTTCATATTCTTTTTATTTTACTATTATCTTCATCATATTCTACTTCTTCATCATATTCTTATTTGTGACAGGCATTCCCGTAGTTGTTATCTATAAAAGTTTGAAGATTACACCTTCCGTTCTGCCTGTCACAAAACAGTTACATTTGTCCGCGTTCAGTTTGGCCTGCAGCATCAGGCTTTATCCAGGGGCACCACGAGGAGGAACGGACTCACCCCCATACACTGCTTAGTCTTCTTCTGCTTATAATTTAGATAACTGATATTTAGTGTTATGCTTAATGTTCTTCTGCTCTTTGTTCTGCAGCCTCTTGTTCTTCTGCTTCTCCGTCTTCCAGGTCGTCGTCGTCTCCAGGGTCGTCGTCTCCGGGGTCGTCGTCATCGGGGTGGTCTTCAGGGTCGTCGTCTCCGGGGTCGTCGTCATCAGGGTGGTCTTCGGGGTCATCGTCTCCAGGGTCGTCGTCATCACAGTGGTTGTCGTCTCTGGTGTCGTCGTCATCTTAGGGGTGGTCTTCCGGGTCATCGTGTTTAGTCTCTTGAACTTGGAAATGTAGCAGAAGGTACAAGAAGGCTGAGAAAATGCCGAGAACCAGCTGATGGAACTGGAACTCGGATGGCTACCCGAAGGTCCAAGAGCCAATGGAACTACCGAGGACCAGCTGACGTTACTGGAACTCGGTTACTAAGCAGGAGGTACCCGTGCCTGAAAGCACTACCAAGGACCACCTGACGTTGGTGGAACTCGGATACCCAGAGGGAGGCACCTAAGCCAAAGGCTCTGCCCGGAACCAGCTGACGGTACTGGAACCAGGATGGGGAGCAGAAGGTACAAGAGCAAAAGACACTGCCGAGAACCAGCTGACGGTGCTGGAACCCGGATGGGTAGCCGAAGGTCCAAGAGCCAATGGAACTACCGAGGACCAGCTGACGTTACTGGAACCCGGTTACTAAGCAGGAGGTACCCGTGCCTGAAAGCACTACCAAGGACCACCTGACGTTGGTGGAACTCGGATACCCAGAGGGAGGCACCTAAGCCAAAGGCTCTGCCCGGAACCAGCTGACGGTACTGGAACCAGGATGGGGAGCAGAAGGTACAAGAGCAAGTGTCTGCGTGGCTTTTGCAGGACACGATGCCGGCTGCACAGCAGGGGAACAGCTGGCGGTGCTGAACCCCACTGACACATTGGCTGGTGTTTTTCTCTGTGCAGCTAGCAGTACCGGGCCCCAACTGGCGGTGTTGGAGCCCGGGGTCAGCAGGAGGAGGAGATGGAGCAGAGTGTAGGCCGAAGCCTGCACTGGCGGCAGCTTTTGGGTCTGTTGTGCCTGCGTGGCAGTTGCAGGACACGTTGCCGGCTGCACAGCAGGGGAACAGCTGGCGGTGCTGAACCCCACTGACACATTGGCTGGTGTTTTTCTCTGTGCAGCTAGCAGTACCGGGCCCCAACTGGCGGTGTTGGAGCCCAGGGCTCTGCAGGGGGAGCAGAGTGTAGGCCGAAGCCTAATTGAACCAATTTCAAAGGTAACCTTTAACCCCCCCTCAGGGGTTACAAAGTAGAAGAGCCACAGCTTATGCAGCAGTAGTGCTGCACAAGTCAAAGGTTGCTCTTTTAATTTCGCTCCTTGCACACGCTGAATGAAACACGTATAACATTTAGCCCTTTAAACAGTCAAACTGTGTTGGAGGCGCGAGTTCCCTTTGTAATGAGACGCAGCACAGATGTCAAGAATCCCACCTTGGTGCTGGGTGCAGCCTCCTGAGCGTTGTTATTTGCTGTACAGGAGTCTGCGCTGTCGTGTGATCCCCTGGCCTAGCGCTGTTAGCGCTGCCCATGTTCTGGCATCATTTAATGTCGGCCGGTGCGGTTCGCGATGACCATGAATCCCAGCCCCGCAGTGTCTTAACATTGTTAAAACACTGCGGGGCTGGGATTCAGGGCCTGGCGCAGCACATATGTTCGCCTCTGACACTCGGGTCCTTACACCCGCTTCAGACTGTGCGGCGTCATCTGATCCCTTATCGCATGCCACGGCCATGAAGCCGCACAGTCCGCAGAAGGCGGAAGGAGATGAGGGACAGGCGAACTGATGCACTGATCATGCCCGTCAATCACACCCTCGCAGTCCCAATAAATAAGACAACGAGGGGCGTTGTGTGGGTCAGGGCGGCCGCAGAGGCGCAGGCAGCCAAACAATGATGCCAGAAGACGGGCAGCGCTACCAAGGGGGTTGCAGCGTGTCATTACAAAGGAAAGTCACACCACCGGGACGGTTAAATGGTCACACAGAGGACACATTTTAGACGTGTTTTCAGTTCCACATGTGCGAGGAGAATACGTTTATGAGCCACCTTGCACACATGCAGCATTACCGCTGTACAAGGTGGCCTTTAAAACGTACAAACGCCTGGGGGAGGGGGGACAGGTTCCCTTCAATTTCAGTTCTTGTGTCTGCGTGGCTTTTGCAGGACACGATGCCGGCTGCACAGCAGGGGAACATGTTGTGAATTTGGATTCTGGGCTCCCCCGGTGGCCGCTTGTGGAATTGGACTTGTCATCCTCTTTCCTGTTTCACCTGTTTCCATCAGTAGTGGGTGTCGCTATTTAAGCTCATTTCTCTGGTGGTTTCTTGCCGGTCAACAATGTTATCTGATGCCTCTCAGTGCTTGTTCCTGCTTCTGACAACTACTAGATAAGTTGGACTTTTGTCCATGTTTCGTTTTGCCTATTTGTTCCAGTTCACAGCTGAAGTTTTGTTACTGTGTCTGGAAAGCTCTCGTTGATCAGGGATTGCTACTCTGGTGTTATGAGTTAATGCCAGAGTTTAAGGTAATCTCTGGATGGTGTTTTGTTAGTGTTTTTCTGCTGACCATGAAAGTATACTATCTGTCTTCTGCTATCTAGTAAGCGGACCTCAAATTTGCTAAAGACTATTTTCCTGCTGCGTTTGTTGTTTCATCTGAACTCACCGTCATTATATGTGGGGGGCTACTGTCTTCTTTGGAATATTTCTCTAGAGGTGAGCCAGGTCTTATATTTCCCTCTGCTAGCTATTTAGGTCTTAGGCCAGAGCTGGGCATCTAGCAATAAATAGGAAATGCTACCTGGCTATTACTAGTTGCGCGGCAGGCTTAGTTCATGGTCAGTATAGTTCCGTCTTCCGAGAGCTTGTCCCTCTATAGGCTTGCTATGATCTCTGCCTGCAGAGATCATGACAGTTTGACCGGCCAATAAAGTGTTAAAGACCCAGGTTGAGAAAGGAGAGTTATAAGAAGTCTGCTGGAATTTTTTTTTTTTTTTTTTTTTTTTCCTCCAGTTTGCCTTGCTGCAGTCTTTTTTCTCTCTCTCCTCCTAATCTCTGTATGGCTCTGTGTGCACCTGACAATAATGGATCTTCAGAGTGTAACTGCGGGTTTGAATAATCTCATCACGAAAGTACAAAATTTACAAGATTTTGTGGTACATGCTCCAGTATCTGAGCCGAGAATTCCTTTGCCGGAGTTCTTCACAGGGAATAGAGCTAGCTTCCAGAATTTCCGAAATAATTGTAAGCTTTATTTGTCCCTGAAGTCTCGTTCAGCTGGAGACCCTGCTCAGCAGGTTAGGATTGTGATTTCCTTGCTCAGGGGTGACCCTCAAGATTGGGCCTTCTCATTGCCAGCAGGGGATCCTGCGTTGCGCGATGTGGATGCGTTTTTTCTGGCCTTGGGCTTGCTTTATGAGGAACCTCATTTGGAACTTCAGGCAGAAAAAACTTTGATGGCACTATCTCAGGGGCAAGACGAAGCTGAGGTTTACTGCCAAAAATTCCGTAAATGGTCTGTGCTTACTCAGTGGAATGAGTGCGCCTTGGCGGCAACTTTCAGAGAAGGTCTCTCTGATGCCGTTAAGGATGTTATGGTGGGGTTCCCTGTGCCTGCAGGTCTGAATGAGTCCATGACAATGGCTATTCAGATTGATAGGCGTCTGCGGGAGCGCAAACCGGTGCACCATCTGGCGGTGTCTATGGAAAAGACGCCAGAAAGTATGCAGTGTGATAGAATTCTGTCCAGGAGCGAGCGACAGAATTTTAGACGGAAGAATGGATTGTGCTTCTATTGTGGGGATTCTACTCATGTTATATCAGCATGCTCTAGGCGTACAAAGAAGCTTGATAAGTCTGTTTCCATTGGCACCATTCAGTCTAAGTTTATTTTGTCTGTAACCCTGATTTGCTCTTTGTCATCCATTGTCACGGACGCCTATGTTGACTCTGGCGCCGCTCTGAGTCTTATGGATTGGTCCTTTGCCAATCGTTGTGGTTTTGATTTAGAGCCTTTGGAGACTCTTATTCCTCTGAAGGGGATTGACTCCACCCCATTGGCTAATAATAAACCACAATACTGGACACAAGTAACCATGCGTATCAATCCGGATCACCAGGAGATTATTCGTTTCCTGGTGCTGTATAATTTACATGACGATTTGGTACTGGGATTGCCATGGTTGCAGTCTCACAATCCAGTCTTGGACTGGAGAGCAATGTCTGTGTTGAGCTGGGGATGTAAGGGTATTCATGGGGACTTACCTTTGGTTTCTATTTCGTCGTCCATTCCCTCTGAAGTCCCTGAGTTCCTCTCTGATTATCAAGACGTCTTTGACGAACCCAAGCTTGGGTCGTTACCTCCGCACCGTGAGTGCGATTGTGCCATAGATTTGATACCGGGTTGCAAATATCCAAAGGGTCGTTTGTTTAATCTGTCTGTGCCGGAACATGCTGCTATGCGGGAATATATAAAGGAGTCTTTGGAAAAGGGACATATTCGTCCATCTTCTTCTCCCTTGGGAGCTGGGTTTTTCTTTGTCTCAAAAAAGGACGGCTCTTTGAGACCATGTATTGATTTTCGGCTTCTGAATAAGATCACTGTTAAGTACCAATACCCTTTGCCATTGCTTACTGATTTGTTTGCTCGTATAGAGGGTGCTAAGTGGTTCTCTAAAATTGATCTTCGTGGGGCGTATAATTTGGTGCGGATCAGGCAGGGGGATGAGTGGAAGACCGCATTTAATACGCCCGAGGGCCACTTTGAGTATTTGGTCATGCCTTTTGGTCTTTCTAATGCCCCTTCAGTTTTCCAGTCTTTTATGCATGATATTTTCCGCGATTTTCTGGATAAATTTATGATAATATATCTGGATGATATTCTGATTTTTTCTGATGACTGGGACTCTCATGTCCAGCAGGTCAGGAGAGTTTTTCAGGTTCTGCGGTCTAATTCTTTATGTGTGAAGGGGTCTAAGTGCGTTTTTGGGGTCCAGAAAATTTCCTTTTTGGGGTATATTTTTTCTCCCTCTTCCATTGAGATGGATCCCGTCAAGGTGCAGGCTATTTGTGACTGGACTCAGCCCTCCTCTCTTAAGGGTCTTCAGAGATTTTTGGGCTTTGCCAACTTTTACCGCCGATTTATTGCTGGTTTTTCGGATGTCGTTAAACCACTGACTGATTTGACCAGACATGGCGCTGATGTTGCTAATTGGTCCCCTCATGCTGTAGAGGCCTTTCAGGAGCTTAAGCACCGTTTTGCCTCTGCCCCTGTGTTACGTCAGCCTGATGTGAATCTGCCTTTTCAGGTTGAGGTTGACGCTTCGGAGATCGGAGCTGGGGCAGTGTTGTCGCAGAAAGGTTCCGACTGCTCCGTCATTAGGCCTTGTGCCTTCTTTTCTCGCAAATTTTCGCCCGCAGAGCGGAATTATGATGTTGGGAATAGGGAGCTTTTGGCCATGAAGTGGGCGTTTGAGGAGTGGCGCCATTGGCTAGAGGGGGCTAAGCATCAGGTGGTGGTATTGACTGACCACAAAAATTTGATTTATCTTGAGACTGCCAGGCGCCTGAATCCTAGACAGGCGCGCTGGTCTTTATTTTTTTCTCGCTTTAATTTTGTGGTGTCATACCTACCGGGTTCTAAGAATGTTAAGGCAGATGCCCTTTCTAGGAGTTTTGACCCGGACTCTCCTGGTAATGCTGAACCCACAGGTATCCTTAGGGAGGGAGTAATTTTGTCGGCCGTTTCTCCTGATCTGCGGCGGTCCTTGCAAGAGTTTCAGGCGGATAGACCGGATCGTTGTCCGCCTGATAGACTGTTTGTTCCGGATGATTGGACCAGTAGAGTCATCTCTGAGGTACATTCTTCTGCATTGGCAGGTCATCCCGGAATTTTTGGTACCAGGGATTTGGTGGCAAGATCCTTCTGGTGGCCTTCCCTGTCACGAGATGTGCGAGTCTTTGTGCAGTCATGTGACATTTGTGCTCGGGCCAAGTCTTGTAGTTCTCGGGCTAGCGGACTGCTGTTGCTCTTGCCTATTCCTAAGAGGCCTTGGACACACATCTCGATGGATTTTATTTCAGATCTGCCTGTTTCCCAGAAGATGTCTGTCATCTGGGTGGTCTGTGACCGTTTCTCTAAAATGGTCCATTTGGTTCCTCTGCCCAAGTTGCCTTCTTCTTCTGAGTTGGTTCCTCTGTTTTTTCAGAATGTTGTCCGATTGCACGGTATTCCTGAGAATATTGTTTCTGACAGAGGTACCCAATTTGTGTCTAGATTTTGGCGGGCATTCTGTGCTAGGATGGGCATAGATTTGTCTTTTTCATCTGCTTTTCACCCTCAGACTAATGGCCAGACCGAGCGGACTAATCAGACCCTGGAGACATATCTGAGGTGTTTTGTCTCTGCTGACCAGGATGATTGGGTTGCTTTTTTGCCATTGGCAGAGTTCGCCCTCAATAATCGGGCCAGCTCTTCCACCTTGGTGTCCCCGTTTTTCTGTAATTCGGGGTTTCACCCTCGATTTTCCTCCGGTCAGGTGGAATCCTCGGATTGTCCTGGAGTGGATGCGGTGGTGGAGAGATTGCATCACATCTGGGGGCAGGTTATGGACAATTTGAAGTTGTCCCAGGAGAAGACTCAGCGTTTTGCCAACCGTCATCGTCGTGTTGGTTCTCGGCTTTGTGTTGGAGATTTGGTGTGGTTGTCTTCTCGTTTTGTCCCTATGAGGGTCTCTTCTCCTAAGTTTAAACCTCGGTTCATCGGCCCTTATAGAATATTGGAGATTCTTAATCCTGTTTCTTTCCGTTTGGACCTCCCTGCGTCCTTTTCCATTCATAACGTTTTTCATCGGTCGTTATTGCGCAGGTATGAGGTACCTGTTGTACCTTCAGTTGAGCCTCCTGCTCCGGTGTTGGTGGAGGGTGAGTTGGAGTACGTTGTGGAGAAAATTTTGGACTCTCGTGTTTCCAGACGGAGACTCCAGTATCTGGTCAATTGGAAGGGTTACGGCCAGGAGGATAATTCTTGGGTCAATGCATCTGATGTTCATGCTTCTGATCTTGTTCGTGCCTTCCATAGGGCTCATCCTGGTCGCCCTGGTGGATCTGGTGAGGGTTCGGTGCCCCCTCCTTGAGGGGGGGGTACTGTTGTGAATTTGGATTCTGGGCTCCCCCGGTGGCCGCTTGTGGAATTGGACTTGTCATCCTCTTTCCTGTTTCACCTGTTTCCATCAGTAGTGGGTGTCGCTATTTAAGCTCATTTCTCTGGTGGTTTCTTGCCGGTCAACAATGTTATCTGATGCCTCTCAGTGCTTGTTCCTGCTTCTGACAACTACTAGATAAGTTGGACTTTTGTCCATGTTTCGTTTTGCCTATTTGTTCCAGTTCACAGCTGAAGTTTTGTTACTGTGTCTGGAAAGCTCTCGTTGATCAGGGATTGCTACTCTGGTGTTATGAGTTAATGCCAGAGTTTAAGGTAATCTCTGGATGGTGTTTTGTTAGTGTTTTTCTGCTGACCATGAAAGTATACTATCTGTCTTCTGCTATCTAGTAAGCGGACCTCAAATTTGCTAAAGACTATTTTCCTGCTGCGTTTGTTGTTTCATCTGAACTCACCGTCATTATATGTGGGGGGCTACTGTCTTCTTTGGAATATTTCTCTAGAGGTGAGCCAGGTCTTATATTTCCCTCTGCTAGCTATTTAGGTCTTAGGCCAGAGCTGGGCATCTAGCAATAAATAGGAAATGCTACCTGGCTATTACTAGTTGCGCGGCAGGCTTAGTTCATGGTCAGTATAGTTCCGTCTTCCGAGAGCTTGTCCCTCTATAGGCTTGCTATGATCTCTGCCTGCAGAGATCATGACAGGAACAGCTGGCGGTGCTGAACCCCACTGACACATTGGCTGGTGTTTTTCTCTGTGCAGCTAGCAGTACCGGGCCCCAACTGGCGGTGTTGGAGCCCGGGGTCAGCAGGAGGAGGAGATGGAGCAGAGTGTAGGCCGAAGCCTGCACTGGCGGCAGCTTTTGGGTCTGT
The DNA here is from genome assembly GCF_051348905.1 of Ranitomeya variabilis. Lineage (NCBI taxonomy): Eukaryota > Metazoa > Chordata > Amphibia > Anura > Dendrobatidae > Ranitomeya > Ranitomeya variabilis. The sequence goes on from NC_135232.1 coordinate 232,291,534, forward strand.
TGTGCCTGCGTGGCAGTTGCAGGACACGTTGCCGGCTGCACAGCAGGGGAACAGCTGGCGGTGCTGAACCCCACTGACACATTGGCTGGTGTTTTTCTCTGTGCAGCTAGCAGTACCGGGCCCCAACTGGCGGTGTTGGAGCCCAGGGCTCTGCAGGGGGAGCAGAGTGTAGGCCGAAGCCTAATTGAACCAATTTCAAAGGTAACCTTTAACCCCCCCTCAGGGGTTACAAAGTAGAAGAGCCACAGCTTATGCAGCAGTAGTGCTGCACAAGTCAAAGGTTGCTCTTTTTTAATTTCGCTCCTTGCACACGCTGAATGAAACACGTATAACATTTAGCCCTTTAAACAGTCAAACTGTGTTGGAGGCGCGAGTTCCCTTTGTAATGAGACGCAGCACAGATGTCAAGAATCCCACCTTGGTGCTGGGTGCAGCCTCCTGAGCGTTGTTATTTGCTGTACAGGAGTCTGCGCTGTCGTGTGATCCCCTGGCCTAGCGCTGTTAGCGCTGCCCATGTTCTGGCATCATTTAATGTCGGCCGGTGCGGTTCGCGATGACCATGAATCCCAGCCCCGCAGTGTCTTAACATTGTTAAAACACTGCGGGGCTGGGATTCAGGGCCTGGCGCAGCACATATGTTCGCCTCTGACACTCGGGTCCTTACACCCGCTTCAGACTGTGCGGCGTCATCTGATCCCTTATCGCATGCCACGGCCATGAAGCCGCACAGTCCGCAGAAGGCGGAAGGAGATGAGGGACAGGCGAACTGATGCACTGATCATGCCCGTCAATCACACCCTCGCAGTCCCAATAAATAAGACAACGAGGGGCGTTGTGTGGGTCAGGGCGGCCGCAGAGGCGCAGGCAGCCAAACAATGATGCCAGAAGACGGGCAGCGCTACCAAGGGGGTTGCAGCGTGTCATTACAAAGGAAAGTCACACCACCGGGACGGTTAAATGGTCACACAGAGGACACATTTTAGACGTGTTTTCAGTTCCACATGTGCGCGGAGAATACGTTTATGAGCCACCTTGCACACATGCAGCATTACCGCTGTACAAGGTGGCCTTTAAAACGTACAAACGCCTGGGGGAGGGGGGACAGGTTCCCTTCAATTTCAGTTCTTGTGTCTGCGTGGCTTTTGCAGGACACGATGCCGGCTGCACAGCAGGGGAACAGCTGGCGGTGCTGAACCCCACTGACACATTGGCTGGTGTTTTTCTCTGTGCAGCTAGCAGTACCGGGCCCCAACTGGCGGTGTTGGAGCCCAGGGCTCTGCAGGGGGAGCAGAGTGTAGGCCGAAGCCTAATTGAACCAATTTCAAAGGTAACCTTTAACCCCCCCTCAGGGGTTACAAAGTAGAAGAGCCACAGCTTATGCAGCAGTAGTGCTGCACAAGTCAAAGGTTGCTCTTTTAATTTCGCTCCTTGCACACGCTGAATGAAACACGTATAACATTTAGCCCTTTAAACAGTCAAACTGTGTTGGAGGCGCGAGTTCCCTTTGTAATGAGACGCAGCACAGGTCTCAAGAATCCCACCTTGATGCTGGGTGCAGCCTCCTGAGCGTTGTTATTTGCTGTACAGGAGTCTGCGCTGTCGTGTGATCCCCTGGCCTAGCGCTGTTAGCGCTGCCCATGTTCTGGCATCATTTAATGTCGGCCGGTGCGGTTCGCGATGACCATGAATCCCAGCCCCGCAGTGTCTTAACATTGTTAAAACACTGCGGGGCTGGGATTCAGGGCCTGGCGCAGCACATATGTTCGCCTCTGACACTCGGGTCCTTACACCCGCTTCAGACTGTGCGGCGTCATCTGATCCCTTATCGCATGCCACGGCCATGAAGCCGCACAGTCCGCAGAAGGCGGAAGGAGATGAGGGACAGGCGAACTGATGCACTGATCATGCCCGTCAATCACACCGTCGCAGTCCCAATAAATAAGACAACGAGGGGCGTTGTGTGGGTCAGGGCGGCCGCAGTGGCGCAGGCAGCCAAACAATGATGCCAGAAGACGGGCAGCGCTACCAAGGGGGTTGCAGCGTGTCATTACAAAGGAAAGTCACACCACCGGGACGGTTAAATGGTCACACAGAGGACACATTTTAGACGTGTTTTCAGTTCCACATGTGCGAGGAGAATACGTTTATGAGCCACCTTGCACACATGCAGCATTACCGCTGTACAAGGTGGCCTTTAAAACGTACAAACGCCTGGGGGAGGGGGGACAGGTTCCCTTCAATTTCAGTTCTTGTGTCTGCGTGGCTTTTGCAGGACACGATGCCGGCTGCACAGCAGGGGAACAGCTGGCGGTGCTGAACCCCACTGACACATTGGCTGGTGTTTTTCTCTGTGCAGCTAGCAGTACCGGGCCCCAACTGGCGGTGTTGGAGCCCGGGGTCAGCAGGAGGAGGAGATGGAGCAGAGTGTAGGCCGAAGCCTGCACTGGCGGCAGCTTTTGGGTCTGTTGTGCCTGCGTGGCAGTTGCAGGACACATTGCCGGCTGCACAGCAGGGGAACAGCTGGCGGTGCTGAACCCCACTGACACATTGGCTGGTGTTTTTCTCTGTGCAGCTAGCACATCTGGGCCCCAACTGGCGGTGTTAGAGCCCAGGGTCAGCAGGAGGAGCAGGGGGAGCGGAGTGTAGGCCGAAGCCTGCACTGGAGCAAGTTGAAAGGAAACCTTTAACCCCCCCCCCCCCCCCCAGGCGTTTGTAGCTGGAAGAGCCATCGTGTACACCACTAATGCTGGAAAAGGTAAACTTAGCTCTTTTAATTATGGTCCTTGCAGATGCTGAACCTAACACTTATGAAATGTGTCCCCTCACAGCGTTCAACCGTCCGGTAGGTGGAACTTTCCTTTGTCATGTGACGCAGCACAGCCGTCATTTTTACCCCCTTGGCGCCGTGCGCCGCCTCCTCAGCGTTGTTTGAATCTGTCCCGGAGCCTGCGCTGTTAGGTTACCCCTTGGCCATGCACACATTTCGCGCTGCCCGTCTTCTGACATCATTTGCTGTCAGGCTGGCTGCGCCTGTGTGGGTGCGCTGTCCGAGATTCAGCCTCGCGGTGTCGTGTAATGTAATCCCACCGCGGGCCTGGGATCCGTGGCCATGCGCAGTGCATATCCTCACCTCTCACTCCCCTCCCTACGGCTTCTTCAGACTGTGCGGTGTCACGGCCGTGGCATGCTATTAGGGATCAGCTGACACCGAACAGTCTTTAGAAGCCGTAGGGAGGGGAGTGAGAGGCGAGGATATGCACTGCGCATGGCCACGGATCCCAGGCCCGCGGTGGGATTACATTACACGACACTGCGAGGCTGAATCTCGGACAGCGCACACACACAGGCGCAGCCAGCCTGACAGCAAATGATGTCAGAAGACGGGCAGCGTGAAATGTGTGCATGGCCAAGGGGTAACCTAACAGCGCAGGCTCCGGGACAGATTCAAACAACGCTGAGGAGGCGGCGCACGGCGCCAAGGGGGTAAAAATGACGGCTGTGCTGCGTCACATGACAAAGGAAAGTTCCACCTACCGGACGGTTGAACGCTGTGAGGGGACACATTTCATAAGTGTTAGGTTCAGCATCTGCAAGGAGCACCATGAAAAGAGGCACTTTTTCCCTTTGCATCATTACTGCTGCACAAGGTGGCTCCTTCAGTAACAAACGCCTGGGGGGGGGGGGGGGGGACAGGTTCCCTTAAATTTAACTTGTTGTGCCTGCGTGGCGGTCGCAGTACACGTTGCCGTATACACAGCAGGGGAACAGCTGGCGGTGCTGAACCCCACTAACACATTTGCGAGGTGTTTGGCTCTGTGCGTACAGCACTTCTGGACGGCAACTGGCGGTGTTGGAGCCCAGGGACAGGTGGAGGAGGAGGAGGTTGGAGGAGGTAGGAGGGATTGCCACACACACAGCAGGGGAACAGCTGACGTTACTGAACCCCAATAACAGAGGAGGGACTGTTGACTGTGCGTACAGCACTTCTGGACGGCAACTGGCGGTGTTGGAGCCCAGGGACAGGTGGAGGAGGAGGAGGTAGGAGGGATTGCCACACACACAGCAGGGGAACAGCTGACGTTACTGAACCCCAATAACAGAGGAGGGACTGTTGACTGTGCGTACAGCACTTCTGGACGGCAACTGGCGGTGTTGGAGCCCAGGGACAGGTGGAGGAGGAGGAGGTTGGAGGAGGTAGGAGGGATTGCCACACACACAGCAGGGGAACAGCTGACGTTACTGAACCCCAATAACAGAGGAGGGACTGTTGACTGTGCGTACAGCACTTCTGGACGGCAACTGGCGGTGTTGGAGCCCAGGGACAGGTGGAGGAGGAGGAGGTTGGAGGAGGTAGGAGGGATTGCCCCACACACAGCAGGGGAACAGCTGACGTTACTGAACCCCAATAACAGAGGAGGGACTGTTGACTGTGCGTACAGCACTTCTGGACGGCAACTGGCGGTGTTGGAGCCCAGGGACAGGTGGAGGAGGAGGAGGTTGGAGGAGGTAGGAGGGATTGCCACACACACAGCAGGGGAACAGCTGACGTTACTGAACCCCAATAACAGAGGAGGGACTGTTGACTGTGCGTACAGCACTTCTGGACGGCAACTGGCGGTGTTGGAGCCCAGGGACAGGTGGAGGAGGAGGAGGTTGGAGGAGGTAGGAGGGATTGCCACACACACAGCAGGGGAACAGCTGACGTTACTGAACCCCAATAACAGAGGAGGGACTGTTGACTGTGCGTACAGCACTTCTGGACGGCAACTGGCGTTGTTGGAGCCCAGGGACAGGTGGAGGAGGAGGAGGTTGGAGGAGGTAGGAGGGATTGCCACACACACAGCAGGGGAACAGCTGACGTTACTGAACCCCAATAACAGAGGAGGGACTGTTGACTGTGCGTACAGCACTTCTGGACGGCAACTGGCGGTGTTGGAGCCCAGGGACAGGTGGAGGAGGAGGAGGTTGGAGGAGGTAGGAGGGATTGCCACACACACAGCAGGGGAACAGCTGACGTTACTGAACCCCAATAACAGAGGAGGGACTGTTGACTGTGCGTACAGCACTTCTGGACGGCAACTGGCGGTGTTGGAGCCCAGGGACAGGTGGAGGAGGAGGAGGTTGGAGGAGGTAGGAGGGATTGCCACACACACAGCAGGGGAACAGCTGACGTTACTGAACCCCAATAACAGAGGAGGGACTGTTGACTGTGCGTACAGCACTTCTGGACGGCAACTGGCGGTGTTGGAGCCCAGGGACAGGTGGAGGAGGAGGAGGTTGGAGGAGGTTGGAGGGATTGCCACACACACAGCAGGGGAACAGCTGACGTTACTGAACCCCAATAACAGAGGAGGGACTGTTGACTGTGCGTACAGCACTTCTGGACGGCAACTGGCGGTGTTGGAGCCCAGGGACAGGTGGAGGAGGAGGAGGTTGGAGGAGGTAGGAGGGATTGCCACACACACAGCAGGGGAACAGCTGACGTTACTGAACCCCAATAACAGTGGAGGGACTGTTGACTGTGCGTACAGCACTTCTGGACGGCAACTGGCGGTGTTGGAGCCCAGGGACAGGTGGAGGAGGAGGAGGTTGGAGGAGGTAGGAGGGATTGCCACACACACAGCAGGGGAACAGCTGACGTTACTGAACCCCAATAACAGAGGAGGGACTGTTGACTGTGCGTACAGCACTTCTGGACGGCAACTGGCGGTGTTGGAGCCCAGGGACAGGTGGAGGAGGAGGAGGTTGGAGGAGGTAGGAGGGATTGCCACACACACAGCAGGGGAACAGCTGACGTTACTGAACCCCAATAACAGAGGAGGGACTGTTGACTGTGCGTACAGCACTTCTGGACGGCAACTGGCGGTGTTGGAGCCCAGGGACAGGTGGAGGAGGAGGAGGTTGGAGGAGGTAGGAGGGATTGCCACACACACAGCAGGGGAACAGCTGACGTTACTGAACCCCAATAACAGAGGAGGGACTGTTGACTGTGCGTACAGCACTTCTGGACGGCAACTGGCGTTGTTGGAGCCCAGGGACAGGTGGAGGAGGAGGAGGTTGGAGGAGGTAGGAGGGATTGCCACACACACAGCAGGGGAACAGCTGACGTTACTTAACCCCAATAACAGAGGAGGGACTGTTGACTGTGCGTACAGCACTTCTGGACGGCAACTGGCGGTGTTGGAGCCCAGGGACAGGTGGAGGAGGAGGAGGTTGGAGGAGGTAGGAGGGATTGCCACACACACAGCAGGGGAACAGCTGACGTTACTGAACCCCAATAACAGAGGAGGGACTGTTGACTGTGCGTACAGCACTTCTGGACGGCAACTGGCGGTGTTGGAGCCCAGGGACAGGTGGAGGTGGAGGAGGTTGGAGGAGGTAGGAGGGATTGCCACACACACAGCAGGGGAACAGCTGACGTTACTGAACCCCAATAACAGAGGAGGGACTGTTGACTGTGCGTACAGCACTTCTGGACGGCAACTGGCGGTGTTGGAGCCCAGGGACAGGTGGAGGAGGAGGAGGTTGGAGGAGGTAGGAGGGATTGCCACACACACAGCAGGGGAACAGCTGACGTTACTGAACCCCAATAACAGAGGAGGGACTGTTGACTGTGCGTACAGCACTTCTGGACGGCAACTGGCGGTGTTGGAGCCCAGGGACAGGTGGAGGAGGAGGAGGTTGGAGGAGGTAGGAGGGATTGCCACACACACAGCAGGGGAACAGCTGACGTTACTGAACCCCAATAACAGAGGAGGGACTGTTGACTGTGCGTACAGCACTTCTGGACGGCAACTGGCGGTGTTGGAGCCCAGGGACAGGTGGAAAAGCAGAGGAACACAATGTAGGCCGAAGCCTGAGAAAGTCGAAAGGGAACCTTTAACCCCCCCCCCAAGGCGTTTGTAGCTGAAAGCACCAGCTTGTGCAGCACAAAAGATGCAAAAGGAAAAGGTGGCTCTTTTCATCATGCTCCTTGCAAACACAGAACTAAACACTTATAAAATGTGTCCCCTGCAACCGTAAAACCGTCCTGGAGGTGGGACTTTCCTTCGTAATGTGACGCAGCACAGCCGTCATTCCTACCCCCCCCCGGCGACGCGCACTGGCTCCTCAGCGATGTTTGATTCTGTCCCGGAGCCTGCGCTGTTATGTTATCCCGTGGCCAGGCACACTTAGCGCTTCCCGTCTTCTGGCATCATTTGGTGTCAGGATGGCTGCGCCTGGGCGGCCGCGCTGGCAGAGAGCCCGCCTCGCAGTGTCTTCTGATTTAATCCCACCGCGGGCCTGGGATCCATGGACATGCGCAGTGCATATCCTCGCCTCTCACTCCCCTCCCTACGGCTTCTTAAGACTGTGCGGTGTCACGGCCGTGGCATGTTATTAGGGACCAGCTGACACCGAACAGTCTGAAGAAGCCATAGGGAGATAAGTGAGAGGTGGAGGTTCAGATATGCACTGCGCATGTCCATGGATCCCAGGCCCCCAGTGGGATTAAATCAGAAGACACTGCGAGGCGGGCTCTCTGCCAGCGCGGCCGCACAGGCGCAGCCATCCTGACACCAAATGATGCCAGAAGACGGGCAGCGCTAAGTGTGCCTGGCCACGGGATAACATAACAGCGCAGGCTCCGGGACGGAATCAAACAACGCTGAGGAGCGGGTGCGCGGCGCCGGGGGGGTAGGAATGACGGCTGTGCTGCGTCACATTACGAAGGAAAGTCCCACCTCCGGGACGGTGTTACGGTATCAGTGGACACATTTTATAAGTGTTAAGTTCTGCGTGTGCAAGGTGCTAAACAAAAATAGCTACCTTTTCCTTGTGCAGCATTACTGCTGCACAAGGTGGCTCTTTCAGTAACAAACGCCTTGGGGGGGGGGGGGGGGGACAGATTCCCTTACATTTCAGTTGTTGTGTCAGCGTGGCGGTCGCATGACACATTGCCGGCTACACAGCTGGGGATCAGCTGACGTTACTGAAACCCAATAACACTGGGTCGTATGTTTTGACTGTGCAGACGGCACTTCTGAGCCTCAACTGGCGGTGTTGGAGCCCAGGAATTTAAGTTCAGGTGGTAGAAAGATGAACACAACAGGAGACCTGGATAACGTATACAGTGACCTAATTATTTAATCAGGAGGAGGAGTGGCAAATTCCTGCGAGATCCAGGCCTTGTTCATTTTCAGGAAAGTAAGCCGGTCAACGTTATCGGAGGATAGTCGCATGCGACGGTCAGTTAGTACACCACCTGCAGCACTAAAGACACGTTCCGATAATACACTGGCCGCAGGGCAAGACAGCACCTCCAATGCATACTGGCTTAGCTCTGGCCATGTATCCAGCTTTGAGACCCAAAACTTGAAAGGGGAAGAGCCGTCTGGGAGTACAGCAAGAGGGCAAGACATGTAGTCTGTCACCATCTGACGGAACCGTTGCCTCCTGCTGACTGGAGCCGTCTGTGATGGTGTAGACTTTTGTGGGGGGCACAGAAAACTGTGCCACAGTTGGGCCATACTGGTCTTGCCTTGGGCAGAGGCACTGCTTCTGCTCCCTCTTTGTGCAGAGCCTCCACCACTGCCTGGACGCACTGAGCTGCTTTGGAATGCACTAGCAGCACTTCTCTCAGTTGGAATGGAGAAGATGATGGAATTGACCAGTGTGTCTTGGTACTCCCGCATTTTTCGCTCCCGGTTCAACGGTGTGATGAGGCTTTCTACGTTGTCCCGGTAGCGAGGATCGAGGAGGGTGAACACCCAATAATCAGACATGTTGAGAATGTGGGCGATGCGGCGGTCGTTTCTCAGGCACTGCAGCATGTAATCCACCATGTGCTGCAGACTGCCAACTGCCCAAGAAACGCTGTCCCCTGCTGGAGGCGTGATCTCTGCCTGCTCGTCATCACCCCACCCTCGCTGTACACACTGAGTACTGGACAATTCGGTAACTCCCTCCTCTGGACGGACGTCTTCCTCCTCCATTGACTCCTCCTCATCCTCCTCACAAACTGTCCCCTGCCTACGCGTTTGTGAGGAACCACGTGGCGCTGACTGTCCAGAAGATGATGGAAATGGTGAATCCTCATCCTCCACCTCTTCCACAACATCATCCCTTAGCGCTTGCAGTGATTTTTCAAGCAGGCAGATAAGGGGGACAGTCATGCTGACTAGTGCATCATCTGCACTCGCCATCCGCGTGGAATAATCAAAGGGACGCAAAACCTGGCAGACGTCATTCATAGTGGCCCACTCTGTGGTTGTGAAGTCTGTACGGCGCTGACTGCGACTTTTTTGCGCCTGAAGCAGCTGGTACTCCATTACAGCTTGCTGCTGCTCACACAACCGCTCCAACATATGTAACGTGGAATTCCACCTGGTAGGTAGGTCACATATGATGCGATGTTCCGGCAGGCGGTGTCGGCGCTGCAGAGCCGCAATGCGCGCTTTTGCCGTGCTGGAACGCCGCAAGTGAGCACACTCTAGGCGGACCTTGTGCAGCAGTGCATCAAGATCCGGATAGTCCCTCAAAAAGCTCTGCACGACCAAATTGAGCACATGTGCCAGACATGGGATGTGAGTGAGGTTGCCGAGGCCCAGAGCTGCCACCAGATTTCGGCCATTATCACACACTACCATGCCTGGCTGGAGATTCGCTGGCACAAACCACACATCGCTCTCCTGCTTGATGGCATTCCAGAGCTCCTGCGCTGTGTGGCTACGATTCCCCAAAAAAATTAATTTCAACACGGCCTGTTGACGTTTGGCCACGGCTGTGCTCATGTCGGTCGTAACAGGTACACGTTCATCACGGGTCCATGTGGAGGTGGACTGTGACGGCTCCTGCAGCGATGATTCTGAGGAACTGGTGTAAGAGGAGGAGTCAATGCGTACAGAATGGATTCCTGCAATCCTTGGAGTGGGCAGGACACGTCCTGTGCCACTCGCACGGTCTGTACCCGGCTCAACGACATTAACCCAATGGGCAGTGAGGGAAAGGTATCGCCCCTGTCCATGTTGACTGGTCCACGCATCGGTGGTGAGGTGGACCTTGCTACTGACGGCGTTCAGTAGCGCGTGTTTTATGTGTCCCTCCACATGCTTGTGCAGGGCAGGGACGGCTTGCCTGCTGAAGTAAAAGCGGCTGGGCATATTGTACTGTGGGACTGCCAATGACATCAAGTCACGGAAGCTGTCAGTCTCCACCAGCCTGAATGACAGCATTTCCAGTGACAGAAGTTTGGCAATGCCTGCAGTCAGAGCCTGTGCTCGTGGGTGGTTTGACGAGAAAGGCCGCCTTTTCTCCCATGCCTGTACTACCGATGGCTGTAGACTGGGCTGGGAGTGTGTGGATGACTGGGAAAGTGGTGCTGCGGGTGGAATTACAGCGGGTCTCTGGACAACAGGGCCAGAGGTTCTTCCACGGCGATCCTGGGAGGAAGCCGAACCAGCTGCGTGTGAGCTAGAGGAAGAGGCAACACGAGCTGAAGAGGTGGTAGCTGCCGCTGTTGGTTGGCCTACCTCTTCAGTGTGTTTTTCTAACTCCGCCGGGTGCCTGTTGCGCACATGTTTCCACATGTTGGAGGTATTGAGGTTGCTGACATTTCGACCTCTTTTGACTTTTTGATGACACACGTTGCATCTGACATAGCAAATGTCATCTGCAACTGTGTCAAAAAAGGACCAGGCACTGCAAGTCTTGGGAGCGCCCTTTTTGGCTTTTGGAAGAGACATGCTCCTAACGGGTGCCAAAGCGGAGGCTGCAGGATCCGCAGTCTTCCCCCTCCCTCTCCCTCTTTGGGCCGTACGGGGAATCTCTTCCTCAGAGCTGCTCCCACCACCTTCCTGTCCCTCACGCCAAGATGGGTCGAGGACCTCATCATCTACACTACCCTCTGCCCCCAACTGCTCCTCCTGGGTAGTCTCAGCAGCAGAGCACGCACCAGTAAGTGGCACCTGAGTGTCATCATCAGCTGATGCGGCCTGCGATGTGGTGACCGGAGCCACTGGCCCACCCGCCTCTTCAGAGGAAGACAGAAAAAGATGTTGGGCATCACTGCACCCTGCCTCTTCTTCCATTTCTCCAATGCTGCTTGGCTGGCCCCCTGTTTCCAAGCCAAGAGATTCAGAGAACAGAAGTAGAGACGGCTCCTGTCCTGGGCTCTCTGTCTGCCTGGGCAATTTGGCAGGTGGTGAAGAGACAGATGGCTGCTCTCCAGTGCTCTGTGTCTGAGAGGATGTGGCACTAATGGAAGTTGATGCATTAGCTGCCATCCATCCGACAACAGCTTCAATTTGTTCTTGACGCAGCAGCGGTGTACGGCGCTCTGACACAAAGCTGCGCATGAACGACTGTTGCCTGGTGAAAGTGGGTGCTGATGAGTCACCGGTGCCCGCAGCAGGCACAGAATCCCCACGTCCCCTCCCTGCTCCGCGCCCACGCCCACGTGCCTTACTCACTGCCTTCTTCATCTTGGTTGACTGATAAAGATAAGCAGAAAAGTACTAACGGATTTGTGTGCTTATTCCTGAGCAACTCCTCCTAACAGGTATAAGAAACACTAATTTTCTAAAGTGTGGACTAGACTTTAATATGAGCTAATGTGGCCTACACAAATGTAAAGTGGTGTAACTGGTGTGTTTGGTGAACTTTATTATTTATTTATTTTTTGGGGGCTGAACTGACAACAGATAGAGCTGCAGTCACACGGAGACCGTGCAGACAGACGTAAACGGCGCTGCAAGGCCCAAAAACCCTCCTCTACGTTATCCTATGTAGTGTTTTTCCACAAGTTAGCTGGAGACGGGTGGAAAGACACTAATAGGATTTTTTTAAATAAATTAGCAGCAACCTAGACTACTTGAAAAAAAAAGAAAATTGATTTGGCGGTATGACGCAGTGAACAACCCTGAGCTGGAGACAACCAGGTTATGGCTGCTCACAGACTACAGGGCGAGCTGCAATCACACGGAGACCGTGCAGACAGCCGTAAACGGCGCTGCAAGGCCCAAAAACCCTCCTCTACTTTATCCTATGTAGTGTTTTTCCACAAATTAGCTGGAGACGGGTGGAAAGACACTAATAGGATTTTTTTAAATAAATTAGCAGCAGACTACACTACTTGAAAAAAAATTAAAATTGATTTGGCGGTATGACGCAGTGAACAACCCTGAGCTGGAGACAACCAGGCTATGGCTGCTCACAGACTACAGGGCGAGCTGCAATCACACGGAGACCGTGCAGACAGCCGTAAACGGCGCTGCAAGGCCCAAAAACCCTCCTCTACTTTATCCTATGTAGTGTTTTTCCACAAATTAGCTTGAGACGGGTGGAAAGACACTAATAGGATTTTTTTAAATAAATTAGCAGCAGACTACACTACTTGAAAAAAAATTAAAATTGATTTGGCGGTATGACGCAGTGAACAACCCTGAGCTGGAGACAACCAGGCTATGGCTGCTCACAGACTACAGGGCGAGCTGCAATCACACGGAGACCGTGCAGACAGCCGTAAACGGCGCTGCAAGGCCCAAAAACCCTCCTCTACTTTATCCTATGTAGTGTTTTTCCACAAATTAGCTGGAGACGGGTGGAAAGACACTAATAGGATTTTTTAAAATAAATTAGCAGCAGACTACACTACTTGAAAAAAAATTAAAATTGATTTGGCGGTATGACGCAGTGAACAACCCTGAGCTGGAGACAACCAGGCTATGGCTGCTCACAGACTACAGGGCGAGCTGCAATCACACGGAGACCGTGCAGACAGCCGTAAACGGCGCTGCAAGGCCCAAAAACCCTCCTCTACTTTATCCTATGTAGTGTTTTTCCACAAATTAGCTGGAGACGGGTGGAAAGACACTAATAGGATTTTTTTAAATAAATTAGCAGCAGACTACACTACTTGAAAAAAAATTAAAATTGATTTGGCGGTATGACGCAGTGAACAACCCTGAGCTGGAGACAACCAGGCTATGGCTGCTCACAGACTACAGGGCGAGCTGCAGTCACACGGAGACCGTGCAGACAGCCGTAAACGGCGCTGGAAGGCCCAAAAACCCTCCTCTACTTTATCCTATGTAGTGTTTTTCCACAAATTAGCTGGAGACGGGTGGAAAGACACTAATAGGATTTTTTTGAATAAATTAGCAGCAGACTACACTACTTGAAAAAAAAAAAAAAAAAAAAAGAACAGTATGAGGCAATGAACCACCCTCCCTGAACTGAATACAACCAGCTATGGATGGCCTATGTGGCTGCACTCAGACTAGAGAGTGGGCTGCACTCACACACACACACACACACAGACCTTGCAGATCGCTGTGAAAACAGCGCTACAAGGCAAAAGCAAGGTGAATAGTAGGTGAACACAGCGGTTGCTAAATTAGCCTTTGGAAAGCACAAAGAAGCAAATCGCTATCTCTAAACTGTCCCTCAGTCAGCAAACAGCGTCCTGTCACTAACTGAATTCACAGCAGAGTGATCGCAAAATGTTAAAGCAAAGAAAGGCGGGCACCGCATAAAAGATATGTAAGCTCCAGGGATCAGCCACGTGCATATATAATGTATACACTCAACACAAGAAAAAAAGAATATGCACACAGTGGGATCAACCTGATATGATAAATTTTATTTTATTATAGAATAACACCTCACTACACATAAAGGCAAAGCAGGAAGGAACATACATTTAAAAACATCTAAAAACCAAACAGACCTACCCTCAACCCCCCACATATACAATCAAGGGCCTATAAATGAAAAAATTTTTTGCATGTACAAATACCGTAGAGAGCATAACATACAATTGGACAAATGAGAAACAATACAGGTATATAAATTTAATTTCTAATGCAGCCAATTGGCATAATGCCCCTACACAGACAAATGTATTAATAGAGCCCTAAACAATAGCCCTACCTCCCAGTCCTGTTACAGGCCTGTGGTAAAAACACAATACCATATACCAGGTTAATATCTGGTGTAACCACAGCCTGTCCTAAGTCTAACACCCCAAGTAATACATTACCAAGCTAAAGGTGAAGTATCCTGCCACCAAAGATGATAATGTGTCTAAGTCCAAGAAGTGCCTATGGGGCAGGAACACAATAGGCTGGTAGAGGTATATATACCTAAGTGCGGCTGGGGTAGATGAAAGAGTCCAGGACCGGATCCAAGGCAGCAGAGAGGAGGGGGGGAGGAGGGACAAGGCCCCACGCGTATCGACGCTGCTAGAGCGTCTTCGTCAGGGGAAGGTAAATCCCTTGATTTACCTTCCCCTGACGAAGACGCTCTAGCAGCGTCGATACGCGTGGGGCCTTGTCCCTCCTCCCCCCCTCCTCTCTGCTGCCTTGGATCCGGTCCTGGACTCTTTCATCTACCCCAGCCGCACTTAGGTATATATACCTCTACCAGCCTATTGTGTTCCTGCCCCATAGGCACTTCTTGGACTTAGACACATTATCATCTTTGGTGGCAGGATACTTCACCTTTAGCTTGGTAATGTATTACTTGGGGTGTTAGACTTAGGACAGGCTGTGGTTACACCAGATATTAACCTGGTATATGGTATTGTGTTTTTACCACAGGCCTGTAACAGGACTGGGAGGTAGGGCTATTGTTTAGGGCTCTATTAATACATTTGTCTGTGTAGGGGCATTATGCCAATTGGCTGCATTAGAAATTAAATTTATATACCTGTATTGTTTCTCATTTGTCCAATTGTATGTTATGCTCTCTACGGTATTTGTACATGCAAAAATTTTTTTCATTTATAGGCCCTTGATTGTATATGTGGGGGGTTGAGGGTAGGTCTGTTTGGTTTTTAGATGTTTTTAAATGTATGTTCCTTCCTGCTTTGCCTTTATGTGTAGTGAGGTGTTATTCTATAATAAAATAAAATTTATCATATCAGGTTGATCCCACTGTGTGCATATTCTTTTTTTCTTGTGTTGAGTGATCGCAAAATGGCGCCAGCGACTTTTAAACTGCAGCATGACATCATTTCAGCAGCCAATCACAGCCTTGCCAGTAGTTTCATGCCCTCCATGCTAAACAGGATGTGCCCACACTTGGAATCATTCTCATTGGCTGAATTTCTGCATTTTGAATCTTTGAACTTCCGATTCCGGTATCCGATACGCGGCAAGTATCGGAATCCCGGTATCGGAATTCCGATACCGCAAGTATCGGCCGATACCCGATACTTGCGGTATCGGAATGCTCAACACTAGTCACCACTTTTGTATTTATCACCCACTGCTGGTTTTGGCTTAGAAATACTGAGGTAAAATACTGACCAAATACTGCACACGTGCACATGGCCTAAGTCTCTGACCTATGTACCTATGTGATGGGAGCTTTCCCAGTATTTGCTACTAAGCAGTATGTGAAATACAATGTAAGATAGCATGGTTGCTGGTTAGCATGTCCCCATGTTCAATGTATGAGAGGCGTGTTCTGCTCAGATATTTCTGACCTTACTGGGACATAGAGGACACAAGACTACACTGCCACATGTATCGGCCATAGCATAATGCAAGAGAGCAAAACAAAGACAATATTGAGCTTCCTTTTTGCCCAACTAATCAGAGTTTGACATTTATTTTCCAAATTGGAAAAATAAATACTCAGCTGAAGTACTAATTGACCGATATCTGCACCCTGTAGTAAGTAAGACGCAGACTCCCTGTCTAGGCTGAACCACAAGTCCCAGCCAGACTGTTGTAATAGAGAACCACGTCTACATCCCACAATGCTGTTAGCAGTAAAGCAGGGCGCCACCTAATGGCAGAAGTCCTAGGAGAGGATTCAGACACAGAAGTAAATTACATTAAGAGACATTAAGCCTACATCCACAGAAGATCTGTGGTTAGTTCTCCGAGCTGTTTGGGATAACTTTCCAACAGAAGTTCCTTCAAAAACTGTGTACCTAGAGGAATTGCTGTTTTGAAGGTAAAGGGTGATCACCCCAAATATTAATGTGATTTAGATTTCTCTTTTGTTCATTTTGTTCCCTATCATTTCATCTTCATCTCTGAAAAGCCACTGGATGCATCTATTTGCCGTCAGTCTACATGGATTACCGGGGCTTCTGTTAGGGTCCGATGTCTATTTCTAGTTTGGATTTCAATAAGCGGACCAGATAAGAACGGCAGCCGCTCATCTCCCCTGCATTCATTGATTTAATATGTAGCGCGTTGATTTTATATTGCTGCTTCTGTTCTGCCTCCAGATCTGATTCATTACCTCATTGGTATCTGTCTGTATATATTTTGCTCCTCCAGTTTTGTAGGCGAGCGCATGTCTTCTAGGGAAACGTGACCTAAGCTTCCTGTGTGTTTTGTAAGGAAAGTATTTTTATAGGTGCTACCTGGCAGCGCCGATGTGTAAGTGATGGTTCATTTACTGTGTGCGTTGCTGCAGCAGGATGATAAGATGCTATTTGTGGCTGCAGACGAGTGGTGACATCGGCATGAATGATGCGGGCACAGAATGTAATAAAGGGGCTGTCCACGGTGATGTTTTATTGATGGGGCGAATGCATCTCTATGTTTTGGAGCTGTGCCTGGATAATATTCTGTCTGAGATGGACAGAACCTTTTCAGATAAGTTTTTTAAGTTTGAGAATTTATTGCAGAAATTTCTGTATCTGAGCTGTATTCGGCAGCGAGCACATGGGTTTTTGCAAGCTCCATTTCAGATTGGGCAGTTGCTGAATTTTTGTAGCAAATTTTCCTCTGTTGAAGAAATTTATTGAAGGAATTGCTCACAAAACTTGATTTACTGCCTAAAATTAATAATACAAGTGAATATATAACTGCAATATATCTTATTGGAGAAAAGTGCCTCTTTCTCCAATTATGGGCCATTTCTTCTCCCCCTTACTACCTCCTGAAACTATACACTCTTAAAAACTGCTCAAATCCATCTAGACAGACAAGACCGACTTTCACTTTCCTTAGGAATCATCTTAAATTCTGCCTATAGATGTCTTTGGAGAGGAGGGAGGAGACAGAACTGCTGGAGTGATCCAGGCAGAGAGACAGATTCTGCTTTCTAGTAAGCGTTGCATCTTGCCCCAGTGCTGCTGGATTCACAGCTACCATGCTCAGTAATGTTGTATGACATACTCTGTGCTGCTGATTTAGAGGATGTGTTACAGCTAGATGAATGACCTGGATCTCCTTCTTCCGTGTGCTATGTATGGAAGACAGCTTAACAGTTAGTCTCCATCCACTAAGTCAGAGATGACTGTAAATGCAGAGAGAAAAACTGCTGATAAATGCAGAATACAAGTCTTATAAGCCAGAAGGCGTGTTATTGTCCTTATAGATTGTGATATATGTGATGCAGTAACCCCTGTAACAGGTAGGGGGCGCTGCATGGTCTCCCCGGGATGTGCACGGAGTTGTATTGAGGCCGTGAGAATTGACCTGCAGTGATGTCAGGATCACGTGACCAGCCCATGTGATCCATTACTGTGGGTGTGGTTCCAGGTACATAACGTGACCAGAGTGTGGGTCACATGTTCCTGTGTGGTTCCAGTGTTTGGACCTGAAGGGTCCAAGTGCAAAATCCCTGAGGGAGTTCCTGAGGGCTCGGTGTGTTCCTGTGTTGGAAGCCTGAGAGGAGGCTTCCTGGAAAGCACCTGCTGGCGTGGGAGGTCCTAGTAGGAGGACCGGATCCCGGAGCAGTGCACAGTGGATCCGGGGAAGCTACAATCCTTCAGTGGCTCTGGACTAACTAGTGTGTGCCGGCCAGGCAAGTTGGTGATCCCTGTAAGGCAGCTTACCCGGAGGTGTGGACTGGCAAGGAGTCAGCAGGTGGAGCCGGAGCTCCCGTCAGGTACCGTACAGGCCGGTAGTGCTTGTGAAGTTCTATGAACTGTGTGGTCTCCCTTGGGAACTGGTTAAGGGAGGACCAGCGTGTTTAGAGACGGCAACCCGGAGTCACATGTGCTGTCTGTGACTTGGGACGTTGGTGTAGTGTACGGCGTACGGACACCCTGGTAACTGGGCGAAGTGAGAGGCCCAGCACGTTAGTGTCCGTGAGGCAAAGCCGTACACGGAAGTGTTTGAAGCTGCAACTAAATATCACCAGTTGGTGCCTGTTGTGTTTCATGTTATGAACTGTGCGTAACCCGGTTTATGAGGCTTAATAAACCGCATGGACTGCTTTGTTTTATAAACCCGTGCCCGTGTGCTTGAATATCGCGGCCAAGTGAGTGTCCCCCAACACTCTTAGTAAGAGAAACTTTACAATTGGTGGAGAATTTTGGCAACAATCCCGCTAGCACACGTGGAGTTAATTGCTGTGGCAGAGCCACGAAGATGACAAGCGTCTAGCTGTAACTCGGTGGGGTTACGAAAGTGACAAGCGTCTGCTGTGACTCGGCGGGGTCACGAAGGTGACAAGCGGCAGCGGTGGAGCCGTGCAGAGCCGTGTGGAGAGTAGCCGTGGTTGCAGCGAGAGGTTCCACAGTAGGCGGAGCTGCAGTGACTTGTGGTTGGCAGCACCTGGAGGTGCCGGTTATGTGTGACTGCAGCGGGAGCTGTGGCGGTACCAGCAGGAGCTGGTGAAGTGACATAGCGAAAAAAAAAAAAAAAATTTCTCTTTTTGTGCAGACTCTTAAAGGGCCAGTACAAGCCCAGAGATAAAGGGGTGTACTGTGCGAACTGGGGCCTGAGTGCTGTGGGGGAGTCCACGGGGTGTATCCCAGGGAGGGGAGTATCCCTAATAGTGAGCGGTGGCCCAAACGGGGATGGTTGCCCAAAAGGGGGCGGAGACCCAAAAAGGGGCGGTAACCCGAATAGGGGTAATGGCCCAAAAAGGGGTGGAATCCCGAAGGGGGGCTGAATCTCGAACCGGGGTGGTATCAAAAAGCGGAGCACTTGCCCAGAAACGGGGCGGAGCCAAAAAAGGGGCGGCAATCAGTGAGGTGTCACGACTGTGTCCTTTTTGGCTGGATGGAAAGTGTGTGCAAGGGTTGATAGACCCGGGGAGAGAAGCGTCTGTGCTGAGAACCCGTCCAGGTGATTCTGTGTCACCTGGCGACACTGAATATCTCCAGGTAGCCACTATCTACATTGTCGCAGCGGAGGTTTCCACATACCATGACGTGGTTGTAGACCCGATCTTGCCGTATCCTATGGTAATAGGACAAGACTTGGTAGCACTGTGGGAAAAGGCTGAAGTGTTTGTGGACATAATGTGGATGTCAGTTAGTAATATTGAGAAGGCGCCCCCTAGAGTTGACAGTCCTAAGGTAGGCCTGACCAGAGGGAAAGGTGCGACTGTCCAACTAACTGACCTGACGTCACCTGAAGTGTGCCACAATACGACTGATAGTGGTCTGCTGGATAAAACACGTGGAGCTGACACCCAGACAGAGAGTGACTTGCAGGGTCATCAGACTGTGGGGTGTGACACAGATTCTGGGGGTGACTGTGATAAATCATGGCCAGTAACAAGCGCATATGCCCTGGTGACAGGTGGAGGACGGGGTCCAGGACCTGTGGTAACGGGTGGAGGACGGGGTCCAGGACCTGTGGTAACGGGTGGAGGACGGGGTCCAGGACCTGTGGTGACAGGTGGAGGACGGGGTCCAGGACCTGTGGTGACGGGTGGAGGACGGGGTCCAGGACCTGTGGTGACAGGTGGAGGACGGGGTCCAGGACCTGTGCTGACGGGTGGAGGACGGGGTCCAGGACCTGTGGTGACGATTGGTGGCGACTCCCATTCAGACGGTGACTCCAGTGGAAAAGAGTGTAATAAGGTTGACTCAGGCAATTCTTCCTCCCGTCGCCGGAGACGTAAAAGAGCCAAAGGGGCTGAACCAGTTGCTCCGTGTGAGGAATTGACGGAAGATGCTGAGGACCTGGGGTGTATGAAGTACTCTGAAGTCCCAGGGAAAAGGGACGAACCTAGTGACGTCACCGCTGAGACCCAAGAGAGGGCCGACCCTGACAGTGCAGAGTCGGAGGGTGCAGAAGTGGAGGAGGCCACCAAGGAGATGGTGCCGGAAGTGAATACCTCCTCAAGTGTTGGATGTTTCACCAGTCCGGAGGATGGGAGAAGCGAGATGGAATTGGTTATAGAGACGGTGAACGACCATGTCGAACGAGAAAGGGTCCTGAGACAAGCGGCTGAGCGCAGAGTGGATGAGCTGGAGAAGGAAGTCTCTGAGCTCAGAGGCCACCTGTTCAGATGGCAAAGTGTGTATCAGACCCTAACCTAAAGGAAGACATTGTAGTGCTTAGAGAAGCACTAAAAGGCCCTCTACAAGGAAAAGAGGTGGTGGTCGCAGACTTCTCGTGCCAGTACCAGAATGGTAATGAAAGTAAAGCTGAAGAGGAGTTGGCGCTAAGAGCAGAACAAGATGGTCACCCGGTTGTGACAGGTGTCTTGATGGAAAGGTCCATGGCAAGGCAGGAGCCATCTGTTCTTGAAGGAAGTGAGACTCCGCTCTTCAAGTGCTTGATAGATGTACCCGTAGAGGCGCAAGATGCATGTACCCGCGAGGGTGTGCATGAGGCCTTTAAAAAGGCAGTGGAAGCGTGTAGTGTGCACTGGGCACTGGAGACGAAACAGTTGGTGGTACTGTCTACTAAGGAAGTCACAGTGAAGAGGGTGGCTGTCCTGAGGGACATGCACCTACGGTGCCTCCGCACGAAGCAGAGGGTCCTGTTGGGGAATGGTGAGGCCACTCGTTGTTTGGAGCAAGCCAGGAAAGCTCAAAGTCGTCTGGGCTTGGTAGAGGACACAGTCCAAGTGCCCAGAGCTCTGGTAGCGAAGCTCATTGGCCGATTTGGAAAAGCGATGCAGGAGATGGTGGATGTGTCAGGTGTGAAGAGACTGAGGATTCCGGCTGAAGACGAGGCCCAGGTGGGTGAAGATGGAATGGTGTCATTCCTGGTTGTCGGGTCCAAGGAAAGTCTAGCGAATATCCGGATGCTCCTGAGGTATCGCGTGGCCTACCTGAGAGAAATAGAGCAGCTGAGACTGTACAGACGGCAGGTCAATAAACAGCTGCAGAACACAAGGTGGCGGCCGCCTTCTTCCCAACGAAAAGGAAACAAAAAGGACATGTACAGTAGTAGACGTAGTGATGGAGGGTCAGACTCTGATCAGTTGCTAGTCTCGACTGTAAGTGGGACTAATGTCCGTACCAACCGTGGGTGGCGACCCTGGAGAGAAAGGTCGAGTAAAGAGACAAACTTGACTAAAGGTTTGATGTCACGGACAGACTGTAACTTAAGGGCCAAAACTCAAGGCCTACATGTTGACCGCTGGGGGCGGGGTAAACTCAACAACTGGATGGGTCTGTGTGATGCTCAAAACCGACTGAGACGGTTCTCTCGACAGGTAGGGCAAGGCAACGTGCATGACATATCCCGTGATCCCACGTGTATGACAGGTGTTCAACCCTACAGGTGTGAACAGAGGGGGGGATATGTGATATATGTGATGCAGTAACCCCTGTAACAGGTAGGGGGCGCTGCATGGTCTCCCCGGGATGTGCACGGAGTTGCATTGAGGCCATGAGAATTGACCTGCAGTGATGTCAGGATCACGTGACCAGCCCATGTGATCCATTACTGTGGGTGTGGTTCCAGGTACATAACGTGACCAGAGTGTGGGTCACATGTTCCTGTGTGGTTCCAGTGTTTGGACCTGAAGGGTCCAAGTGCAAAATCCCTGAGGGAGTTCCTGAGGGCTCGGTGTGTTCCTGTGTTGGAAGCCTGAGAGGAGGCTTCCTGGAAAGCACCTGCTGGCGTGGGAGGTCCTAGTAGGAGGACCGGATCCCGGAGCAGTGCACAGTGGATCCGGGGAAGCTACAATCCTTCAGTGGCTCTGGACTAACTAGTGTGTGCCGGCCAGGCAAGTTGGTGATCCCTGTAAGGCAGCTTACCCGGAGGTGTGGACTGGCAAGGAGTCAGCAGGTGGAGCCGGAGCTCCCGTCAGGTACCGTACAGGCCGGTAGTGCTTGTGAAGTTCTATGAACTGTGTGGTCTCCCTTGGGAACTGGTTAAGGGAGGACCAGCGTGTTTAGAGACGGCAACCCGGAGTCACATGTGCTGTCTGTGACTTGGGACGTTGGTGTAGTGTACGGCGTACGGACACCCTGGTAACTGGGCGAAGTGAGAGGCCCAGCACGTTAGTGTCCGTGAGGCAAAGCCGTACACGGAAGTGTTTGAAGCTGCAACTAAATATCACCAGTTGGTGCCTGTTGTGTTTCATGTTATGAACTGTGCGTAACCCAGTTTATGAGGCTTAATAAACCGCATGGACTGCTTTGTTTTATAAACCCGTGCCCGTGTGCTTGAATATCGCGGCCAAGTGAGTGTCCCCCAACACTCTTAGTAAGAGAAACTTTACAAGATATATACAACAGCTTATTTTGAAAGCTCTCTGAAACATCAAGAGGGGCCCCTTGGGGTAGTCAGCCTGTATACCTCATCCACTAAATGGTTGATAATGTTTCAGTCAGAAATAACAAAGCTTTCCATATGCATCTAGTGCACGTCTATTTCTACTAAGCCCCAAATGAAAACATCAAAAGTTAGAAAACTGGCAGAGCCGAAGCGAATATATGGCCCATTAGATGTTGCAGAGTTCCCACCAGGGCTGTGGAGTCGGTAATCCAAACCTCCGACTCCTCAATTTCCCGACTCCACGACTCCGACCACACAGCACGGCCTCACTACTGAGCATGTACATAAAGTGCAGCACAGAATTATCTCAGCTAAACCTCCAACTCCACAGCACGGCCTCACTACTGAGCATGTACATAAAGTGCAGCACAGATTCATCTCAGCTAAACCTCCAACCCCACAGCACGGCCTCACTACTGAGCATGTACATAAAGTGCAGCACAGATTCATCTCACCTAAACCTCCAACTCCACAGCACGGCCTCACTACTGAGCATGTTCATAAAGTGCAGCACAGATTCATCTCAGCTAAAAGCCGAGATCCTTACATCAAGAACAGAACATTTATACAGACATTTCATAACTTTCCCAAATTCTTATGAAAACATTTACAGCACATCCTGCATTGTACTACTGTACACAATTTATGATATATTGTCAGAGTCGTTCTATTTTATACCGACTCCACAAAATTGGACACTGACTCCGACTCTACGCCCACTTCTTATGAGCTGTGGTACTTGTGTCAGTAAGGGCTCATTGAGATGTCTGTGCAAATCGCTCGGACCACAGACTGGCTGCAGGTCTCCCAACCGCAGCAT
This sequence comes from Ranitomeya variabilis, assembly GCF_051348905.1. Lineage (NCBI taxonomy): Eukaryota > Metazoa > Chordata > Amphibia > Anura > Dendrobatidae > Ranitomeya > Ranitomeya variabilis. The sequence goes on from NC_135232.1 coordinate 232,314,781, forward strand.
GATGGCTTCATATATTTCTGTGAGGCTGTCACGGTCTGGTAGGGAGAGCCATAGTGAGTCCATGCTTTGCCGTCCATGTTCGGACCAATTTGCACAGACATCTGAATGAGCCTAAGTCAGGGCAGGTTTTTACCACTGAGAGGGAATAAAAAACAATTGTTAGCGAATAGCAGAAGAGATCTTAGAAAAAAACACATGGTATGCTAACAGCAGTAAAGTTCATTGCTTTATTTCAAAAGGGCTTACCTCATTTTTTTTTTTAATGAAGTAAATGCAGGACAAGTGATAAAATATTAATATACTTATTCAGTCCCTCATCAGTGTTTCTTCAATTACTGCATCACTGCAGCCAATCGCTGATCTCATCCCTGATGCTTGTATGTATGGCTGGTGTCGAGTGATTGGCTGCAGCGGTCATAACTGGCTGCTGCTAACCACGTCTATTTTAAACCTGCAACAATCCCTTTTTAGCTTCTAAGTGTTTGTTTTTTTTTGTCTTTCTTTAGGGAGTGCTGGACAGATTTTCCCAGATTCAGCCCAAGTTGATCTTCTCAGTGGAGGCCGTAGTTTATAACGGGAAGGAACATGGTCATTTGGAGAAACTTCAGAATGTGGTGAAAGGTATTGGCTGGCATCCAATTACATATGTCTAGTACAGGGTACAGGTGGTTTATAAAGCGGTTGTCCAGGAATACAATACTTATTCTTAGGATAGGTCATCAATGTCAGATTGGTGGGGGTCCGACACCAGCCACTCTCACAGATCTGTTGCTAGTAGTTCCCTCCCATTAAGTACCCAGTGTACGGAGCCAGAGCTCACTGTGGGACTGATGTGCATTAATAAGGAATTATCCATCGTTTTGCTCTGTCTATTAAGAATGCAGCAATGCCGAACCGCTCTGTTTTCTCTGCCTGCTCATCCCACTCTCGTAGCTGAATACCACTCTGCTTCTGCTTTCCTCAGGATTACCAGATTTGAAGAAAGTTGTCGTCATCCCTTATGTTCTCCCAAAGGATAAAATAGACATCTCCAAGATTCCCAACAGGTTGGTGGGGATGAGGGCTGCTAGCCATTGTAGTGTGTTTTCTTTCATAGATGTGACAAATGAATAATTCATGAAATATCCGTCCTTTTCTTTCAGTATAATTATGTATATACAGTATTACTCAAGAAGCATTAGACTGGAATCTGGCACATTTTTTTTATTGCTTGTGGAATTTTCATTGACTTTTTTTCTAGTTTTCTGTAGAACTTAAAAGGTCTGGAAAAAAATGTAGAAAATTAATAAGATAAAAAATGGCACAACAAAATCTTGTAAACAATGCCACTAAAAACACTGAAGAAAGGATGTGGAGGCGGCCTTATAGTCACCGCCATATGTGACCATCTCCATTGATGAACCGTGTATTCGGGATGGTGCAATCCACCATGTTGGATCCAAGTCTCCCTCTACAGCTGAGCTCTGAGGGGCCACCGCACCCATGGGAGTGCTAAGAGTATACATTTTCTTTTTTTAATTTGTCGTTCTGCAAAAGCAATTCTGCGCCGTAATACTTGGTTCTCATTTACAACTCTGCTTCAGCCTTTTCTTTGTGAACATACTCTAGTATGTCTTTTATTCTAACAAGTCCTGGACTTTGACAACTGATTACACTTTTTAATATATAAGCAAGGAATGTTAGTGGCAGCATGGAGAATTGGTCTGGATTAAAGTGATTCTGTCAGCACAAAATGACTGTTCAAACCAAGCAAAGGCTCTTAGTGCACCCTTGGTGTGGCCGAGGAGTTCACTTCACCTTCCCCCATGCTTGTTTCACATCTCTGTCCTGCTCTTCTTTAACTGATAGAACTGTTTTTACAGGAGGCAAGAAAAGACTGAGATAGGGTAGATGGAAAACAAGTAGGTGGGAAGGTGCACTGAACTGTTTGGCTACACCGAGGGTGCACCAAGTGCTTGTGCTTGGTTTGAACAGTCATTTTGTGCTGACAGAAATCCTTTATGTAGCGCCTAACGAGTAGTCGTGCACAGAAGAACAGACTAAAGCATGCAAGAAGCATTGCCAAGTATTGAAACTTGATCTCCAAGTAGACCTGCTTATCAGTGTCAGATGAGCAGACCAATAATGATATAGCTGGTCATCTGCATGGGCCACAAGGTGACTCAATGGTTAGTACTGTAGCCTTGCAGCAATGGGGTCTTTGATTCGTATCCCACCATGGACAACATCTGCACACTCCAAAGACATTCTGATAGAGAATTTAGATTGTGAACCACAATGGGGACAGTGATGTTGATGTTTGTAGAGCGCTGTGAAATTTATGGCACTATATACATGAGTAAAATAAATAAAGGCTCAGGCATATAGCTGTATTTTCGGTCCAACTGTGATCCGATAAACCAGCATCTCTCACTCGGATGAATGTTAGTATGTGGAGCCGGGCACATTTTTTCTCTCTGACCATCTCAGATATTGAGATCACACTCGGCTCTTCAAGTCAGTAAGTACATGATAAACATTGGACTGCACTCGGATGACATCTAAGGCTACGTTCACATTTGCGTTGTGCGCCGCAGCGTCGGCGCCGCAACGCACAACGCAAACAAAAACGCAGCAAAACGCATGCACAACGCTGCGTTTTGTGCCGCATGCGTCCTTTTTTTCATTGATTTTGGACGCAGCAAAAATGCAACTTGCTGCGTCCTCTGCGCCCGGACGCGGGCGCCGCAGTGACGCATGCGGCGCAAAACGCAAGTGCGACGCATGTCCATGCGCCCCCATGTTAAATATAGGGGCGCATGACGCATGCGGCGATGCTGCGGCGCCCGACGCTGCGGCGCTGACCGCAAATGTGAACGTAGCCTAAGTGCAGTCTGACTTCCTCAGACTGACAGAATAGAAAAGATTGAGACTTTTTATCTCCTTTTCCTGATCACAGAAAATCAGATCACACTCTGATCAGAGGGTGATTTGCATAATAGACCCAATTTTCTGGGATGAGAGAATCTACGACTGCTGTCTACACCTGACCTAAATCATTAATAGTCCCCTGTACTGGAAAGTCATTGGGCATTTTTTCTTGCCAGTTCTGAAAAGTGAACCAGGGGTCATCACTGATGTGGTTTATTTAGTCTTAGGGCTGTCCGTGTTCAAATCAAATCGCACACGGACCAATGTTATTGGATAGGGCTGTTCAGTTTAATCTTGATATGGACCAAGTGTTCACTTGAAAAAAAGAAAACATCACAGCATGCACTAGTGTCTGGAGACTCGCCCATTGAAGTCTATAAGTGCACACAAATAAAATTCGGATTCCAAACAGATTATCTGTATTGTATCTAATTTTTCTGAATACATTACAATTCTTAATACAGTTTTCAAAATCAAATACATTTTCATATGTTAATAGCTGATATATAAAAACTGATGCACTGAAGGAATACGGATGGCAATACTGATCCTTTTTTTCCGGATGTAAATTGGACTCATTGTCATACACTTTTTCACTTTCTCATCTGAACCTGGCCTGAACAACGGTTGTTACTGTATCTGCAAATCCCCCTCTCTGTACCATCGTATTGAGACCACCTACAGCACTAGTGAATGGACGAAATTCCTGGTTTGTCTCCCCCCCCCCCCCCCCCCCATCTTTGTTATCGGAATGATAGGTACCATGTGTACTCTTGTATAAGCCGAGTTTTTCAGCACATTTTTTTTGTGCTGAAAATGCCCCCAGAAGACGTCAGGGGAGGGGTGGAGCAGTGGGTTACAGGAGGCAGAGCCGACTGCTGCGGCTAAAGCTTGTGCCCGCTGCTAAAGAGAAATTAATATTCACTGCACTGGCAATGAATATTCATTTCTCTTATAGTGCGCACAGTTACAGCCGCAGCCACTGGCTTCCAGCAGTGGCCGGGCTCTTACGGGTGCCCACTCATTAAGTTAATGAATATTCCCTCCTCTCCACTCCCATAGGCGTGGAGAGATGCTGGCAGCGGAACGAGATGCTGCGAGGGCGCGCAGGGAATGTAAGTGGGATGGGTTTTTTTTGGTTTTTTTTATAGGGATGGGGACTGGAGCCATGCTTATAAGGATAGGAAATAAGGAGCCATGCATACAAGGACGGGGATGAGGAGCCATGCATACAAGGACGGGGATGGGAAGCCATGCATACAAGAATGGGGATTGGGAGCCATGCATACAATGACGGGGATGGGGAGCCATGCATACAAGAATGGAGAGAGTCCTTGTATGCATGGCTCCCCATCCCCGTCCTTGTATGCATGGCTCCCCATCCTTGTATGCATGGCTCCCCATCCCCGTCCTTGTATGCATGGCTCCCCATCCCCATTCTTGTATGCATGGCTCCCCATCCCTGTCCTTGTATGCATGGCTCCCCATCCCTGTCCTTGTATGCATGGCTCCCCATCCCCGTCCTTTTATGCATGGCTCCCCATCCTTGTATGCATGGCTCCCCAACCCCGTCCTTGTATGCATGGCTCCCAATCCCCATTCTTGTATGCATGGCTCCCCATCCCCGTCATTGTATGCATGGCTCCCAATCCCCATTCTTGTATGCATGGCTTCCCATCCCCGCCCTTGTATGCATGGCTCCTCATCCCCGTCCTTGTATGCATGGCTCCTTATTTCCTATCCTTATAAGCATGGCTCCAGTCCCCATCCCTATAAAAAAAACCCATCCCACTTACATTCCCTGCGCGCCCTCGCAGCATCTCGTTCCGCTGCCAGCATCTCTCCACGCCTATGGGAGTGGAGAGGAGGGAATATTCGTTAACTTAATGAGTGGGCACCCGTAAGAGCCCGGCCACTGCTGGAAGCCAGTGGCTGCGGCTGTAACTGTGCGCACTATAAGAGAAATATAGCCCATCAAGAGAATGTCAAGAATGTGCAAAGCAGTCATCAAAGCAAAAGGTGGCTACTTTGAAGAACCTAGAATATAAGACATAATTTCAGTTGTTTCACACTTTTTTGTTAAGTATATAATTCCACATGTTTTAATTCATAGTTTTGATGCCTTCTGTCATGGCGCCGCTGCTCCTGCTGCTGTGCCTGCCGCCCCGTCAGCCGCCCCTTCTCCCGCTTGCCGACATACTTACCTGCACCGGCACGCTCTTCCTGCTTGTGCACGTTCTCTCTTCTGACTCACCGCAGCTTCCCGGTTCTCGCCGCATGCGCACCTCGCACTCCATGTTTCATCTGCGCACGTGCACTTCCTCTTTTGATATACAGGCGCTCCGTAGCTCCTCTCTGTGACCCTGGAGGACCCAGACCCGGAAGTCCTTCTGCACACCATGTATTTAAGGTAAACCCTTCCGCTGCTCCTTTCCTGATTGTCATTTGGGGTTCTCATGACCCAGGCCCTGTATCTCTGTCCAGTCCACGCCTGCCCTGTGTCTTCGCTATACCTCTGCCCAGTCCACGTCTGCCCTGTGTCTCCGCCACATCTCTGCCCAGTCCACGCCTGCCTGTGTCTCCGCCATATCTCTGCCCAGTCCACGTCTGCCCTGTGTCTCCGCCACATCTCTGCCCAGTCCACACCTGCCCTGTGTCTCCGCCATATCTCTGTCCAGTCCACCCCTGCCCTGTGTCTCCGCCACATCTCTGCCCAGTCCACGTCTGCCCTGTGTCTCCGCCACATCTCTGCCCAGTCCACGCCTGCCCTGTGTCTCCGCCATATCTCTGCCTAGTCCACGTCTGTCCTGTGTCTCCGCCACATCTCTGCCCAGTCCACGCCTGCCCTGTGTCTCCTCCATATCTCTGTCCAGTCCACGCCTGCCCCCTGTCTTCACCATACCTCTGCCCAGTCCACGTTCGTCCTGTGTCTCTGCCATATCTCTGTCCAGTCCTAGCCTTGTCCTGTGTCTCCATCATATCCTATCTGCCCCGTGTCTCGGTCCTATCCAGCCTACTCTGCGTCTCTGTTCTGCTCAGCCTGTTCTGCATCTTCCCTCTTGCGTTTGAATTTCCTACCACCTGTCCCCGGGTATCAGCTTCTGCGGCAATAGTCTCCCTCGGGCCTGCCCCTAAAGCTCCCTGTATTGGGGGTGGTCTACCAGGTCAGCTCACCCTTGGGAGGTTCGTTGTTGTGGTTCTGCGGGTTCACTCTAGGAGTTGCTAAAACCTCACACCTTCAGTGTGAATGTGCAATTTTCATAGTCATGAAAATACAGAAAAATCTTTAAATGAGAAGGTGTGTCCAAACTTTTGGTCTGTACTGTATATGTCTTACTTATTACAGGAGGAATGTCTTGAGAAATTTGTTCTGTACGGTTGTGTGAGCAAAATACACTCTTCTATGCCTTCAAACTACAAATTTGATAAGATTTGTTTTAGGAGCGCTCTGGAAATCAACACACCGCAGCTTTGTATGGTGTACCCAGGATTTCTGATTTATTAGCACATGTACAGCGGCATGTGAAAGTATTCACCCCCTTGGGTTTTTACCTATTTTGTTACATTACAACCTGTGTATAAATATTTTTGTGATCTGATTTGTGTGTGACGCATCAACACTAGTCTTAAGTTGGTGAAGTGATAAAAAAATCTAGGCTTAAATTTATGGGATCAAATAGCTAAAATTTGGCATGTGCATATGTATTCACCACTTTTGTGATGAAGCCCCCAAAAATTTCTGGTGCAAGCAATTACCTTCATAAGTCACATGCGTAGTGTGAAAGGGAGTCCACCTGTAACCAAACAACTCCATGAAGGCCAAGGAAATCTCCAAACAAGTCAGAGACAAAGTGGTTGAGAAGTACAAGTCATTGTTGGGTTGTAGAAAAAAAAATGTCCCAATCTCTGATGATCCCCCGGGAGCACCAACAAATCCATGATCATTAAATGAAAAGAACATGGTACCACAACAAACCTGCCAAAAGAGGGCTACCCACAAAAACTCTCAGCCCGGGCAAGGAGAGCATTAATCAGAGAGGCAGCACAGAGACCAAAGGTAACCCTGAAAGTGGTGCAGAGTTCCCAAGCAGCAACATGGGGATTCTATGGGAGTGAACATGGGGATTCTATGGGGGTGACATGCAGCACATGGGGAGGCTATGGGGGTTACATGCTGCACACGGGGGTGTCATGCTGCACATAGGGAGACTATGGGGTGTCATGATGTACATGGGGAGGCTATGGGGGTGTCATATTGCAGACGGGGAGGCTCTGGGGGTGTCATGCTGCACATGGGGAGGCTGTGTGGGGCTCATGCTGTACATAGGGAGGCTGTGTGGGGCTCATGCTGTACATAGGGAGGCTGTGTGAGGCTCATACTGTACATGGGGAGGCTGTGTGGGGCTCATGCTGTACATGGGGAGGCTGTGTGGGGCTCATACTGTACATGGGGAGGCTGTGTGGGGCTCATGCAGTATATGGAGAGGTTGTGTGGGGCTCATGCAGTGTAAATGGGGAGGTTGTGTGGGGCTCATGCCGTATATAGGGGGGCTGTGTGGGGCTCATGCCATATATAGGGAGGCTGTGTGGGGCTCAAGCCGTACATGGGGAGGCTGAGAGGGGTTCATGCTGTACATGGGGAGGCTGTGTGAGGCTCATGCTGTACATGGGGAGGCTGTGTGGGGCTCATGCTGTACATAGGGAGTCTGTGTGAGGCTCATGCCGTATATGGGGAGGCTGTGTGGGGCTCATGCTGTACATGGGGAGGCTGTGTGAGGCTCATGCTGTAAATGGGGAGGCTGTGTGAGGCTCATGCTGTACATGGGGAGGCTGTGTGAGGCTCCTGCTGTACATGGGGAGGCTGTGTGAGGCTCATGCCGTATATGGGGAGGCTGTGTGGGGCTCATGCTGTACATGGGGAGGCTGTGTGAGGCTCATGCTGTAAATGGGGAGGCTGTGTGAGGCTCATGCTGTACATGGGGAGGCTGTGTGAGGCTCATGCTGTACATGGGGAGGCTGTGGGGCTCATGCTGTAAATGGGGAGGCTGTGTGAGGCTCATGCTGTACATGGGGAGGCTGTGTGAGGCTCATGCTGTACATGGGGAGGCTGTGTGAGGCTCATGCCGTATATAGGGAGGCAGTGTGGGGCTTATGCAGTGTATATGGAGAAGATGTGTATGGCTCATGCCATATATAGGGAGGTTGTGTGGGGCTCATGCCGTATATAAGGAGGCTGTGTGAGGCTGATGCTGTATATAAGGGGCTGTGGGGGGGGGGTTAAAATATATGTATGTATATATATATATATATATATATATATATATATATATATATATATATATTATATATATAGAGGGGTGTCAGCATACTTAATTATGCTCAATATTAAGTGATAAAATTAATATTCGTAAATTAATGTTGAGTAGAATTAATTTCAAGCTATTAGTTCGGCCATCCACAACAGTCATGGTCTCTCAAGTGGCTCCTTGGGGAAATTAATTGCCCACCCCTGATCTAACATGAAGGAGCTGGAGCAGTTTTGTCTTGAGGAATGGGCAAAAATGCCAGTGGTAAGATGTGGAAAGCTCATAGAGACTTATCCAAAGGGACTTGCAGCTGTAATTGCTTTAAAAGGATACTTTACAAAGTGCTGACTTTAGGGGGTTGAATAGTTATGCACACTGAAGTTTTCAGTTATTTTGTCCTACTTGTTGTTTGCTTCACAATAATAAGAAAGCAAAATGTTCACAGTTTTAGGCAAACCCTAAAAAACTGTGAAATTCCAGGTTGTAAGGTAGCACAACACAAAAAATGCCAAGGGGATGAATACTTTCACAGTCCACTGTAGGCACTTTAAATAGGGTCACAGACAAAGAAAGGAAAAGTTCCCTTGGAACCAAGAGCCAATAGTAATATTAGGGGCATGAATAGAAATGTGAAACTCCTCCCGCACATCAGTGTTAGTTGATCCCTATGACACTGTGGTTACAAGACTAGATGGAGAACAGTCATAAAATGGAATCTGTTCTCTCACAGTTGTATGTGCACATTACATAAGCAGGGGATTAATTACATAGAGCTGTGCCCTATGCAAAGCTTTTAATGGGAATCTGTGCCAGGTTTTTGCTAACCTATAGCAGCATGATGTTTGAGAAAAGATCCTGATTCCGGTCATGTATTACTTGCCAGGTTTTGATAAAATGACTTATCTCTACTGCGTATCTACCAGTTCTCTCAATGATGAGCTTTGTATAACCCCGCCCACACCACTGATTGGCAGCTTTCTGCCTATGCACAGCATACATAGAAACCTGTCGATCAGTGGTGGGAGTGTGGTTGGACTACATGACGGCAGCAGGCCAAGTAGTCCTCTAGTGGTAAACTCCTGCTGATAAAACTACAACAAGCAGCCCAGTAAGTAGCATATTGCTGGAATCGGTGTCTCTGTCTCTACCTCACGGTGCTGTTAAATTAGGTAGCAAAAATTTTGACAGATTCCCTTTTAAATTCATCCATCTTTTGAGCATGCCACCTCAGTCCAGACCCCAGACTAGATCCCTAAATTGGATCTTAGACCATTTACTTTATCTTGCTTATGGCTTCTTTTGTCTTCAGGTCCTGGTGTGCATGGACATGTGGCCAGCTAAGTGTCCTGGCGGTATGCCACGCAGGGCATCAGGACCTTGTATGCGGCACCATGTACAGCGCCACCTTAATGTCATAGTGAGATAACAGCTGCACATTTTTGACTCCTGTCGGCCATTTTATGTTCAGCTTTCCCTTGTAGACCTCATTGGTTGAGTTTTCTGTCAAAATTATAGACATTAAATTGGTTCTTCCATCTAAAATGAAGATCGGCCTAATTTTCCTGTAACCTAAGACGAAGGTGATGGCACAGCCGCTGAATGGAAGGAGGGTATAGACTGATGCTGACCGCTTTGAGGCTACGCTCACACTTCTGTTTTAACATTTCCTTTTTTCTGTTTTTCGGATTTAATGTAAAAAAAAAATCTGATTCAAATGTAGGTAGGGGGGGAAATTATCATGGGGTCCGTGTGGGCTCAGTTATGCGCCCATTTTAGGACCGAAGAAAAGCTTCTACCTGATGCGCTTTTCTTCCATTTACATAACAGAACCCAAGTGGGCCCCATAATAATCAGTAGGGGCCCCCTGATTCCTATTACATCAATTAGAAAGATCCGATTTTTTTACATTAATTCTGATTCTGTTCCTTAAAAAACCAGGACAGATAAATAAAATGTTAAAACGCAGGTGTGAAGCCTGATAATAAAACCACCTATGCAAATGGAAGGCGCAGAAGCAGGTTTATCCCCGGAAGTTAAGAGCCAAGAAAACATCCAGACTGTGTACTTCACCCCTGGTCACCGAGCGGTTAACACATATTTCAGGAGCTGCTAAATTATGGTAATGCATTGACATTTTTCATGTAAATTTCTGGGACAAGCATTCACTTGAGTGTCTGGAAGAGAAGATTTATCTCTTCATAATGAGTGAAAATTGAAAATCATATTGCGGCGAGCGCCCTCCCTCCATTTCTTTTGCATTATTATAGTTATTTTTGTGTGATTATTTTTCCGCTAAATGTAATTTTTCATGGCGAGTTGCGGTACTTACCCATTTACCGATTAAGATAGGAAATGGCTTGGTTCTTCGGTATAGTGACTAGATGTGTCACCAGTGGGGATTTCCAGTGCCACGTATATGGGCCCACTGTGCATTATTACGTATACACTTTATTATGGTGGGCATCTTGTACCTGATTAAGACCTTCTTATCTAGCATAAAAACCCCGAACCTGTTTGATGGGCTCTTTCTTTGTCTTTGCCGTCTGTCTCCATTTTCCTTGCTATTGTGCTCTCCCATCTGCCAAGTAAAAGGCAATTCATAAATCTTCCGCCTTATTGCATGGTCTGTACTTGTGCCTGACCTTCCTTTCTTGCACTTTTATCTCTGAAATTGTCTTTCCTAATGCACTTTGTAGAAATAATTAAATGTTTAATTTATATATGAATCCCATTTGTGCTTGAGACTCAGGCTGTCGCGGCGGTACAGTACCATGAATTTATTAACTGTACTGTTGGCGCTGCATAAAATCTCCTGCATCTCCCATTTTACGCGCTTTGTGCTGGCATCTGCCAAGAGGAAAAGTTTGTCACAAAACAGAATGTCTGTGCCAGTGTCAGGCATTTGTATTGGCAGTAATAACGAAGTGGCAGAGTCATCGCAGACATGGTGCCACAGAGGCATTATCATAATTCATGTTGCTTGCGGGTGATGTATTTGTGGCACTTCGCTTTTGCCAGGTGTTTTTTTTTTAAATCTGCCATATAGCTATGGACCTTTTTATCTAGTGCTACTTTTTTATGGTCTTTATCAAGGAGGCAGCACTTACAGGGTAATAATACAGATCGGCCTAAAGACACGGCCTCAGAGGATCCTGTGGGCACCGCCAACTTGATAAACACCATAAAAATGAGCACTTAATAAAATACCCGTATGGTGGATGTTAATGAAGAAATAATTGAAATGTTCACAAGATCAGTGGTAATAAAAAAAGAGCAAAAACTGGTCCCTCTTGACAGCTGAAATGTCCTCTTTAAAGACTTGTGTTTATTTCTTAGTAAATAATAGTATTCCTATACTATAACACGTTTGGAACTTTTCTTCTTAAAAAAGCCTGTTATTCTTCCTGGAAATGCACAAGTAAAGTGACAGCTGTGTTACCCCTCGGGGGTGTGTCCCTCCACTCTCACTGTCCTATCAGTGCTGGAGGTGTCACATTGTGTAGAGACACACCCATCAGTCATGGCCAATCGGAATGGCCAGTTTGTTTTATGAAATTCCAGGAGGAATAACAGATGACTGCACAAGGCAAAGTTACAAGAAAAGATGCCTCAGAATTTCTATTTTAAGGGGAATACAAGTATTTTACTTATACCAACAGCAAGGAGGCCTGATGGGGCATTTTTAAGGGGTCTATCTACATGTTATTTACATAAACATGTCATTACTTAATAAATCTATTACATTGCTTATTGTACCCGAGGGAAGTATTTAGTATAGCCCAGTGGGTGCCATTAGACTTTTTCCGGGACACCATTAGAAATGGTCAACAAGCTTTAGTGTCACTTAAATCGGGATGACCTTTTGAAGTTCTCACTTATCTGCATGTTAGGTGAAAATTTGCTGATCGGTAGGGTCCCGGCACAGTTCCTGATGTAAAGTTTTCTTATAAAGACTTAAATCGGCAGAATTTTAGCACAACAAGTTTTGATGTCTGCGAATTGAAAATGCCGCTGCGAACAATAATATGGGCTGTAAATGTGGATCGGTATATCATTAATACAGCTATGTAGCAATACACTTAAGGGTTTGTCCTGTCTTATTTCTTCAGGAGCACAAGTCTCCCCTGCCTCCTGGCTTATTGCTTGCCCGGAGCTGTGCGCTCTTGAAGATTTCCAGTTTGGACAAATGGCCGTGTCGTGCTGGTGGCTGAGTCATCTCTCAGGCTGCCAGCATAAGAGAAAATGCATAGGGGGACTGAAGCAGGTCGACGCCAGCATTACATGCTCCTTGCCTAGGAAACTGACCACCTCTGAGACTGCAAAGTTAGCCGGTATCCTTGGCAACAAGCCGTAACCTCTAGAACTAAAAATCCCTCTGTCCTTGAGAATAGAGAGGATTTTTTTTAATAAGAAATAAAGTTGCTTGTTTTTACCAATCTTGATAGGATGAAACAACCCCTTTAACCTATAACCAATCCATATTAAAAAATTAAAGTTTAGGTTCTTTGGAGCAATGCATGCACCACATGAATAGTTAATTTTTAACCAATAATCATAAGGGGATACATTATTACTGATGCAGTAAAATGCTGATGAGGGCTTCCTAAATTGTTTCTATGCAGATTTTAGTGTTTTTGTTGATTTTCACAACATATGATATTTTGGCAGAAAATGAGAAATTGATGGCTCTTTGGTACTGCGCACTGATCCACCGGGTAATGTAATTTACAGAAATGTTCTTCTCTTTTACCAGTGTATTTCTGGATGACTTCTTGGCAACTGGAAAAGTTGGGGACCAACCCCCTCAGCTGGAATTTGAGCAGCTGCCCTTCAACCATCCTCTTTATATTATGTATTCATCTGGCACAACAGGTGCCCCCAAGTGTATGGTGCACTCCGCCGGGGTAAGCATTGGACCGCTAACTTTAGTCTATGACAGATGTCTATTTTGTAGTTATAAAACCACTGTTTCTAGATTATGGAAATTCATTGTATTGTTGCAGGATGTATCTTGCACTGGTTTATTGCTTCAAAGCAAACATATTGGAAATTCCTATTCTACACCACCTTTTTTTACCCTGTGCTGCGCCATCATTGCAGACTGAGTGGTGTAATGTTGGTGCACCCTCTGCTGGTTTGCTTTTTTTGCCTGTCGTTAAGGCCCATAAGAATGAGTGCACCTAACAATGCTCATTCACGATTATTGGTCCTTCTAAACAGGCTGGAAATCACTCAATGAGCGAAGAAACCCGCTCCTCCATCGTAGGAAATTTATTTTTAAGCAAATTTGAAAATCATTCTCGGCTGCACAATATCACATGGAAACTTGCTGTTGAGACAATAATAGGTTAACAATACAAACCCTGAACAAAAAATACAAAAACATGTTTAATCTGATGTTTGGATGATTATGGAGGACAGAAGCAGACGACTCACATATTATATATGTACAGGTCCTTCTCAAAAAATTAGCATATAGTGTTAAATTTCATTATTTACCATAATGTAATGATTACAATTAAACTTTCATATATTATAGATTCATTATCCACCAACTGAAATTTGTCAGGTCTTTTATTGTTTTAATACTGATGATTTTGGCATACAACTCCTGATAACCCAAAAAACCTGTCTCAATAAATTAGCATATCAAGAAAAGGTTCTCTAAATGACCTATTACCCTAATCTTCTGAATCAACTAATTAACTCTAAACACATGCAAAAGATACCCGAGGCTTTTAAAAACTCCCTGCCTGGTTCATTACTCAAAACCCCCATCATGGGTAAGACTAGCGACCTGACAGATGTCAAGAAGGCCATCATTGACACCCTCAAGCAAGAGGGTAAGACCCAGAAAGAAATTTCTCAACAAATAGGCTGTTCCCAGAGTGCTGTATCAAGGCACCTCAATGGTAAGTCTGTTGGAAGGAAACAATGTGGCAGAAAACGCTGTACAACGAGAAGAGGTGACCGGACCCTGAGGAAGATTGTGGAGAAGGACCGATTCCAGACCTTGGGGAACCTGAGGAAGCAGTGGACTGAGTCTGGCGTGTGCAGGAAATGGGCTACAGGTGCCGCATTCCCCAGGTAAAGCCACTTTTGAACCATAAACAGCGGCAGAAGCGCCTGACCTGGGCTACAGAGAAGCAGCACTGGACTGTTGCTAAGTGGTCCCAAGTACTTTTTTCTGATGAAAGCAAATTTTGCATGTCATTCGGAAATCAAGGTGCCAGAGTCTGGAGGAAGACTGGGGAGAAGGAAATGCCAAAATGCCTGAAGTCCAGTGTCAAGTACCCACAGTCAGTGATGGTGTGGGGTGCCATGTCAGCTGCTGGTGTTGGTCCACTGTGTTTCATCAAGGGCAGGGTCAATGCAGCTAGCTATCAGGAGATTTTGGAGCACTTCATGCTTCCATCGGCTGAAATGCTTTATGGAGATGAAGATTTCATTTTTCAGCACGACCTGGCACCTGCTCACAGTGCCAAAACCACTGGTAAATGGTTTACTGACCATGGTATTACTGTGCTCAATTGGCCTGCCAACTCTCCTGACCTGAACCCCATAGAGAATCTGTGGGATATTGTGAAGAGAAAGTTGAGAGACGCAAGACCCAACACTCTGGATGAGCTTAAGGCCGCTATTGAAGCATCCTGGGCCTCCATAACATCTCAGCAGTGTCACAGGCTGATTGCCTCCATGCCACGCCGCATTGAAGCAGTCATTTCTGCCAAGGGATTCCCGACCAAGTATTGAGTGCATAACTGAACATTATTATTTGATGTTTTTTTTGTTTGGTATTAAAAAACACTTTTATTTGATTGGTCGGGTGAAATATGCTAATTTATTGAGACAGGTTTTTTGGGTTATCAGGAGTTGTATGCCAAAATCATCAGTATTAAAACAATAAAAGACCTGACAAATTTCAGTTGGTGGATAATGAATCTATAATATATGAAAGTTTAATTGTAATCATTACATTATGGTAAATAATGAAATTTAACACTATATGCTAATTTTTTGAGAAGGACCTGTATGTAGTACTTAGTAGCTTGTATCAGTCCTAGCCATTGAAGCCCGTCCTTGCCACTGCAGGCAGATCTTAGAATCCAGGAACAAAGCCTTCTCGCACGCATTTACTCATCTTACTATAACGTCAGCAGAGCAGACGATGTGTGAAGCGCGCACGAGCCTGTCTGCTGACTACAATGTGCATTCTCACCTAAGGAGCTGCTGTGTCTTCAGCACTTCCATCAGATGTTCCTGGCGTGTGAGACTGCAGGGTGACATTAACCATGTGCTTACTAGAAGGTTTCTGACTAGATTGATGATTATTTGGGTGGGGGAAGGACACTGGGGGGGTAATCTCCTGCTATAAACATTTTTCCTAAATAAAAAATACCTGTAAAAGGTAGGATCCATTGATGCCATGTGATGCGCAGCATTAACCCCTTAACGAACGCCGATACGCCTTTTAACGGCGGACGCTAAGGGTACTTAATCCACAGCGCCGTTAATTAACGGCGCTGTGGAAAAAGTGAATAGCGCCCCCCAGAGTCGGATTTTCTCTGGGGTCTCGGTTGCCGAGGGTAGCCGAGACCCCAGAGAACATGATTCGGGGGGTTTTTACCGACCCCCGAGTTGCGATCGCCGGTAATTAACCGTTTACCGGTGGTCGCAACAAAAAAAAAAAAAAACGCGATTTGCCGTTTAATTTCTCTGTCCTCCGATGTGATCGCACATCGGAGGACAGAGAAATGTGGTCCCCGATGGCCCCCAATAGCCCCCCAATACTTACCTACCTCCCCCGGTGCTCCTCGTGTCTCCCCATGGGCGCCGCCATCTTTTTTCCGGGAAAAAATGGCGGGCGCACGCGCAGTGCGCCCGCCGCCCGGCACCCGGATGTTCTTTGGGGTCTCGGCTGCCGGGGGTAGCCGAGACCCCAAACAACATGATCGGGGTCGGTTTGCACCGACCCCTGCTTTGCGATCGCCGGTAATTAACAGTTTACCGGCGACCGCAAAAAAAAAAAAAAAAAAAAAGCGATCAGTTATTTCTCTGTCCTCTGATGTGATCGCACATCAGAGGACAGAGAAATAGGGGGATTCGGGGACCCTATCATACTCACCCGGGGTCCCTGGGTCCTCTTCTGTCTTCTCCTGCCAGCCGGCTTTTTCATCATGGCGGGCGCATGCGCAGTGCGCCCGCCATCTGCTGCCATCTGCCGGCCGGCAGGAGAAGACAAGTTGGGGCTAAAATTAGGGTTAGGGTTAGAGTTAGGGTTAGGGTTAGGGTTGGGGCTAAATTTAGGGTTAGGGTTAGGGCTAGGGTTAGGGTTAGGCTACTTTCACACTAGCGTTTTTTGGCTTCCGTCGCAATGCGTCGTTGGAGAAAAAACGCATCCTGCAAAAGTGCTTGCAGGATGCGTTTTTTCTCCATTGGCTTGCATTAGCGACGCATTGCGACGGATTGCCACATGTCGCATCCATCGTGCGACGGATGCGTCGTGCTTCGGCGGACCGTCGACACAAAAAAAACTACATGTAACTTTTTTGTGCGACGTGTCCGCCATTTCCGACCGCGCATGCGTGGCCGGAACTCCGCCCCCGCCTCCCCGCACCTCACAATGGGGCAGCGGATGCGTTGAAAAAACAGCATCCGCTGCACCCGTTGTGCGGCGCTTACAACGCTAGCGTCGGTACGTCGGCCCGACACACTGCGATGGGCCGAGTACGACGCTAGTGTGAAAGTAGCCTTAGGCTTCTTTCACACTTGCGTCGGTACGGGGCGGTCGCAATGCGTCGGCCCGATGTACCGACGCACGTTGTGAAAATTGTGCACAACGTGGGCAGCGGATGCAGTTTTTCAACGCATCCGCTGCCCAGTCTATGTCCTGGGGAGGAGGGGGCAGAGTTACAGCCACGCATCCGTGGAAATGGCGGACGCGACGTACAAAAAAAAGGTTACATTGAACTTTTTTTGTGACGACGGGGGCTAAAGTTATGGTTAGGGTTGGGGCTAAAGTTAGGGTTGGGGCTAAAGTTAGGGTTAGAGTTGGGATTGGGGTTAGGGTTTGGATTAGGGTTGGGATTAGTGTTACGTTTGGGATTAGGGTTGGGATTAGTGTTACGTTTGGGATTAGGGTTGGGATTAGGGTTAGGGTTGGGATTAGGGTTAGGGGTGTGTTGGATTTAGGGTTTTGATTAGGGTTATGGTTAGGGTTGAGATTAGGGCTGTTTTGGGGTTAGGGTTGTGATTATCGTTAGGGTTGTGATTAGGATTATGGATCGGGTTGAGATTAGGGTTAGGGCTGTGTTGGAGTTAGGGATGGAGTTATAATTTGGGGGTTTCCACTGTTTAGGTACATCAGGGGGGTCTCCAAACACGACAGCCAATTTTGCGCTAAAAAAGTCAGATGGTACTCCCTCCCTTCTGAGCTCTGCCGTGCGCCCAAACAGTGGTTTACCCCCACATATGGGGCATCAGCGTACTCGGGATAAATTGGACAACAACTTTTGGGGTCCAATTTCTCCTGTTACCCTTGTGAAAATAAAAACTTGGGGGCTAAAAATCTTTTTTGTTGGAAAAAAATATATTTTTTTATTTTCACTACTCTGCATTATAAATTTCTGTGAAGCACTTGAGCTTTCAAAGTTCTCACCACATATCTAGATAAGTTCCTTAGGGGGTCTAGTTTCCAAAATTTGGTCACTTGTGGGGGTTTCTACTGTTTAGGTACATTAGGGGTCTGCAAACGCAACATAACGCCCGCAGACAATTCTATCAAAGTCTGCATTGCAAAATGGCGCTCCTTCCCTTCCGAGCTCTGCCGTGCGCCCAAACAGTGGTTTACCCCCACATATGGGGTACCAGCATACTCAGGACAAATTGGACAACAACTTTTGGGGTCCAATTTCTCTTGTTACCCTTGTGAAAATAAAAATTTGGGGGCTAAAAAAATCTTTTTTGTGGGAAAAAAAATATTTTTTATTTTCACTACTCTGCATTATAAACTTCTGTGAAGCACTTGGGCATTCAAAGTTCTCACCACATATCTAGATAAGTTCCTTGGGGGGTCTATTTTCCAAAATGGGGTCACTTGTTGGGGGTTTCTACTGTTTAGGTACATTAGGGGTCTGCAAAGGCAACATAACGCCCGCAGACAATTCTATCAAAGTCTGCATTCCAAAATGGCACTCCTTCCCTTCCGAGCTCTGCCGTGCGCCCAAACAGTGGTTTACCCCCACATATGGGGTACCAGCATACTCAGGACAAATTGGACAACAACTTTTGGGGTCCAATTTCTCTTGTTACCCTTGTGAAAATAAAAACTTGGGGGCTAAAAAATCTTTATTGTTAAAAAATATATATTTTTTATTTTCACGACTCTGCATTATAAACTTCTGTGATGCACTTGGGCATTCAAAGTTCTCACTACACATCTAGATAAGTTCCATGGGGGGTCTAGTTTCCAAAATGGGGTCACTTTTGGGGGGTTTCTGCTGTTTAGGCACATCAGGGGCTCTCCAAACGCGACATGGCGTCCGATCTCAATTCCAGTCAATTTTGCATTGAAAAGTCAAATGGCGCTCCTTTGCTTCCGAGCTCAGCCATGCGCCCAAACAGTGGTTTACCCCCACATATGGGGTGTCGGCGTACTCAAGACAAATTGTACAACAGCTTCTGGGGTCCATTTTCTCCTGTTACCCTTGGTAAAATAAAAATTTGGAGGCAAAAAGATCATTTTTGTAGAAAAAATGTGATTTTTTTTATTTTCACGGCTCTACGTTATAAACTTCTGTGAAGCACCTGGGGGTTTAAAGTGCTCACCACACATCTATATAAGTTCCTTAAGGGGTCTAGTTTCCAAAATGGTGTCATATGTGGGGGGTCTCTACTGTTTAGGCACATCAGCGGCTCTCCAAACGTGACATGGCGTCCGATCTCAATTCCAGCCAATTCTACATTGAAAAAGTAAAACGACACTCCTTCTCTTCCAAGCTCTGCGGTGCGCCCAAACAGTGGTTTACCCCCATATATGGGGTATCGACGTACTCAGGAGAAATTGTACAACAACTTTTGTGGTCTAATTTCTCCTGTTACCCTTGTGAAAATAAAAATTTGGGGGCAAAAAGATCATTTTTGTAGAAAAAATGAGATTTTTTATTTTCACGGCTCTACGTTATAAACTTCTGTGAAGCACTTGGGGGTTCAAAGTGCTCACCACACATCTAGATAAGTTCCTTGGGGGGTCTAGTTTCCAAAATGGTGTCACTTGTGGGGGGTTTCCACTGTTTAGGCACATTAGGGGCTCTCCAAACGCGACATGGAGTCCGATCTCAATTCCAGCCAATTCTGCATTGAAACAGTCAAACGGTGCTCCTTCACTTCCAAGCTCTGCGGTGCGCCCAAACAGTGGTTTACCTCCACATATGGGGTATCGGCGTACTCAGGAAAAATTGCACAACAAAATTTGTGGTTAAATTTCTGTTTTTACACTTGTGAAAATTAAAAAAAATGGTTCTGAAGTAAAATGTTTGCAAAAAAAAGTAAAATGTTCATTTTTTTCTTCCACATTGTTTTAGTTCCTGTGAAGTACGTAAAGGGTTAATAAACTTCTTGAATGTGGTTTTGAGCAGCTTGAGGGGTGCAGTTTTTAGAATGGTGTCACACTTGGTTATTTTCTATCATATAGACCCCTCAAAATCACTTCAAAGGTGATGTGGTCCCTAAAAAAAACATGGTGTTGTAAAAATGAGAAATTGCTGGTCAACTTTTAACCCTTATAACTCCCTAACAAAAAAAAAATTGTTTCCAAAATTGTGCTGATGTAAAGTAGACATGTGAGAAATGTTATTTATTAACTATTTTTTGTGACATATCTCTCTGATTTAAGGGCATAAAAATACAAAGTTTGAAAATTGCAAAATTTTAAAAATTTTCGCCATATTTCCATTTTTTTCATAAATAATCGCAAGTAATATCGAAGAAATGTTACCACTAACTTGAAGTACAACATGTCACGAAAAAACAATCTCAGAATCAGCGGGATCCGATAAAGCGTTCCAGAGTTATAACCTCATAAAGTGACACTGGTCAGAATTGTAAAAATTGGCTCGGTCATTAAGTACCAAATTGGCTCTGTCACTAAGGGGTTAAATGAATGCCGACCGGCAACATGGTGGTGTAATAGCTTTGTTTATTTTTCTTGTTTGATAACATTGTATACAATCTTTAAGAAATTGTTTTTCTTCTTTTACTTCTAGGGAATACTGATAAAACATTTATCTGAGCATATCCTGCATGGCAATACTACCAGCAGTGATGTCATCATGTATTATACAACGGTACGCCAGTTTTATAGAATTATTCCAGTCTTGAGTTTCGATTTACTGCTCTTTCCTATCCAGGAAAAATAAATGCAGGCCTGTGACTACGTTCAGCACATGCGCCGGGAACTTTTACTGTCCATATCTTTAATATGTTGATATAGTGAAATGTGAAAAGAGCCTTAGCCACAACTTATCTCACTATTCCATGGGACTCGCACTCTGCATGACTGTCCACACATGTCTCAGATTGTATTCCACAGTGCTTCTTGGGGATTTTTTCAGTTTTGAGATGTTACTCCTTTTGCTTTTACCATGCCTGCTTTTAGTATACAGTATGTCTTAAACTATAGAACACTAGGTACAACTTAAAAAGGTTTGGGAGGACACCAAACTCAACCTTAGTAACCAGTGCCAGGTAGCTGCTGCCAAGGCTAATAAAATAATGGGCTGCGTTAAGAGAGACATAGATGCTCGTGCCGAGAAATATGTATATATATATATATATATATATATATATATATATATATATATATATATATATATATATATATATGTATATGTATATGTATATGTCATTTGGCTCACTCACCAGTCTCCATTGATGACTCCATAGTCTCATTGTTCTTTAAAATAAAGAAAAGACTTTTATGTTTGTATGGAAACTACTAGACATATAGGATGCCATTTTATTCTAGTTATGTTCTTAGGTGTAAGATGATCGTGACAGTGCCATTATCTAGTTAAGTGAGCAATAAACCCTTGAAATTAGGGCTGCTTGCAGATTTGGCAGCTGCTTTTCAACTATCCCATTCAGATTTTCTTACAATTTGTGTGTTTCCGTGCAGGCTGGCTGGATGATGTGGAATTGGCTAGTTACGGCAGTTGCCACCGGAGCCTCCCTGGTGCTTTATGATGGCTCTCCTCTTGTGCCGAGTCCGAATGTGCTGTGGGACCTTGTGGACCGGCTGGGGTAAAGTAGATAAAATGGCTACTTCTTCAGAATGGTCTATCAGAATGACTCTGTCTAGGAGAGGCAGAAAATAACCCAGTGCACGACGATGCCTTAAAGTGTCTTCTTTGCTAAAGTCCCCTATACTAACCTCTAGTTCAGGACTTCACTACGTGATCCACTACCGCATGGCCATATTCAATGATTTATGGTTGTTACATGATGATTAGAAGTGAAGGCATTCACTTTATACTTGAGGAGTTCAGGAAATATTACCGGCACTTGCTTTATCGCCTACCACTCGTGATATATTGTTGTAGAAAGTACAATACAGACACGTAAACCACCCACTTTATATGAAGATGGATTAACACACCATTTTGTACTTAAAATATATAGACGTGTGTAATTGTACCGATTCAGGTTCCAGCTGAAGCTTGGCAGCCCCTAGCCGGAGTGCTGGCACTATTCCGGTGTCTCTCCACGTGATCATACATTGTAGGCTTATAGTAAATGACTCATTATGCTTATTTAATTTTGCCTTGACGTCTCTGCAGTATTTTCCCAGTGACATTTAGCTGAGAGCTCGGTTGAAAGGTTATGTCCCACAGAGATGACTCTTTCTAGAGAAAGGTTAATCAAATCTAAGAAATACTGGTGGGCTAACCATGGCCGTCCAAATCTTACTTTCTCAAATTGTCTGTTCTCTCTAAAAGAGCTAGTTAATGTAATTGGGGGATATATTATAATAAGCTCCGTGTTAGATGGCAGAGGAATATATGTTAGCGTTGGCCCATGTCAATTCGATTTGTTACAGAAGACTGCCTACCTGATTATTGCCCAGCAATTGTACCCAACTGAGCTGCAAAACCAGCCAGCTACCTTGCTGAGAGGTAATCGTTTTCAGATTGGTGGCGTTCTGACACACGACTACCCCACCGCTCAGTGAATCTCATCTCTGGTGGCGGCCGGTTGTAGAGCAGGAGAGCACATCACCATCAAATATTTAAGCCGTGTGCCCACGATGAGTTTTTGACGCTGCGTATTTTCACTTTGTAAAAAAACACGGCGTACTAACACAGAACCCTAATTTACCTACGGTAATAGGTACAGAAAATATGCAGCATCAAAAGCTCATTGTGGGAACATAACCTTCATGGCAGTTGCCTGGTTGTACAAATCAGCTGATGAATATGGAGCTGGTCCACAGTACCTAACAACCACTAGTTGATGGAGTTGTGCTGCTCTACTCCACAAGCTTTTTCATCCGACCACTGGTGGTGCTGAGAACAGCTGATCGTTGAGGGTGCCATGTGTCGATGGGTCATCCATATCGCATCCATGTGGTGTATGCCATGTTGAGGAGGCACATTCAGATGGACTCGGCATTTCCACATTCATTAAAATGAATACCTATAAATTGATTCAAGTCATTGAGGCATTGTTTGTCATGTTTGTTTTCTTACAAATTCACTACTTGTTTCTTAACCCTTCACCCCAAAGCCTGTTTTCACCTTCCTGACCAGGCCGATTTTTACAATTCTGACCACTGTTACTTTAGGAGATCATAACTCTGGAAAGCTTCAATGGATCCCACTGATTTTGACACTGTTTTCTCATGACATATTTACTTCATGATAGTGGTAACATTTATTTGACATGACTTTTATTATTTTATGGCGTTTATTTGTGAAAAAAAAACCCTGAAATTTGGTGAAAATTTAGAAAATTTCGCAATTTTCAAACTTTTCATTTTTATGCCCTTAAATCAGAGAGTCATATCACACAAAATAGTTCATAAATAACATTTTCCACATGTCTACTTTACATCAGCACAATTTTTTAAACATCATTTTTTTTTGTTAGGAAGTTGTAAGGGTTAAAAATTGACCAGTGATTTCTCATTTTTACAACAAAATTTGCAAAACCAAGACCTCATTTTTTTTTTACTTTTGCAAGGGTAACAGGAGAAAATGGACCATACAAGTTGTTGTGCAATTTCTCCTGAGCATGCCAATGCACCATACAGTACAGACCAAAATTTTGGACACACCTTCTCATTTAAAGATTTTTCTGTATTTTCATGACTATGAAGGCACACTGAAGGCATCAAAACTATGAATAAACACATGTGGAATTATATACTTAACAAAAAAGTGGGAAACACCTGAAAATATGTCTTATATTCTAGGTTCATCAAAGTAGCCACCTTTTGATGACTGCTTTGCACACTCTTGGCATTCTCTTGATGAGCTTCAAGAGGTAGTCATCGGGAATGGTCTTCCAACATCTTGAAGGAGTTCCCAGAGATGCTTAGCACTTGTTGGCCCTTTTGCCTTCACTCTGCGGTCCAGCTCACCCCAAACCATCTCGATTGGGTTCAGATCTGGTGACTGTGGAGGCCAGGTCATCTGGCATAGCACCCCATCACTCTCCTTCTTGGTCAAATAGCCCTTACACAGCCTGGAGGTGTGTTTGGGATCATTGTCCTGTTGAAAAATAAATGATGGTCCAACTAAACGCAAACCGGATGGAATAGCATGGCGCTGCAAGATGCTGTGGTAGCCATGCTGGTTCAGTATGCCTTCAATTTTGAATAAATCCCCAACAGTGTCACCAGCAAAGCACCATCACACCTCCTCCTCCATGCTTCACGGTGGGAACCAGGCATGTAGAGTCCATCCGTTCACCTTTTCTGCGTCGCACAAAGACACAGTGGTTGGAACCAAAGATCTTAAATTTGGACTCATCAGACCAAAGCACAGATTTCCACTGGTCTAATGTCCATTCCTTGTGTTCTTTAGCCCAAACAAGTCTCTTCTGCTTGTTGCCTGTCCTTAGCAGTGGTTTCCTAGCAGCTATTTTACCATGAAGGCCTGCTGCACAAAGTCTCCTCTTAACAGTTGTTGTAGAGATGTGTCTGCTGCTAGAACTCTGTGTGGCATTGACCAGGTCTCTAATCTTATCTGCTGTTAACCTGCGATTTCTGAGGCTGGAGACTCAGATAAACTTATCCTCAGAAGCATAGGTGACTCTTGGTCTTCCTTTCCTGGGGCGGTCCTCATGTGAGCCAGTTTCTTTGTAGAGCTTGATGGTTTTTGCCACTGCACTTGGGGACACTTTCAAAGTTTTCCCAATTTTTCGGACTGACTGACCTTCATTTCTTAAAGTAATGATGGCCACTCGTTTTTCTTTATTTAGCTGCTTTTTTCTTGCCATAATACAAATTCTAACAGTCTATTCAGTAGGACTATCAGCTGTGTATCCACCAGACTTCTGCTCAACACAACTGATGGTCCCAAACCCATTTATAAGGCAAGAAATCCCACTTATTAAACCTGACAGGGCACACCTGTGACGTGAAAACCATTCCCTGTGACTACCTCTTGAAGCTCATCAAGAGAATGCCAAGAGTGTGCAAAGCAGTCATCAAAGCAAAAGGTGGCTACTTTGAAGAACCTAGAATATAAGACATATTTTCAGTTGTTTCACACTTTTTTGTTAAGTATATAATTCCACATGTGTTAATTCATTCATAGTTTTGATGCCTTCAGTGTGAATGTACAATTTTCATAGTCATGAAAATACAAAAAAATCTTTAAATGAGAAGATGTGTCCAAACTTTTGGTCTGTACTGTATGTGGTGGAAATCTACTCTTTGGGTGCACGGCAGGGCTCAGAATGAGCACCATTTCACTTTTTGAATGTAAAATTTGCTGGCATAGTTAGCGGACGCCATGTCATGTTTGGAGAGCCCCTGATGTGCCTAAACAGTGGACTCCCCAAACAAGTGACACCATTTTGGAAACTAGACCCCTTTGGGAACTTATCTAGGTGTGTATTGAGTACCTTGAACCCCCAGTTGCTTCACAGCAGCTTACAATGTAGAGCCGTGAAAATAAAAAAATCAGATTTTTTTTCCCCAGATAAATCTTTTTAGCTCCAAATTTCATAAGGTTAACATGAGAAATTGCTCCATACAATTTGTTGTGCAATTTCTCCTGAGTGCGCAGATACCTCATATGTGGAGGAAAACAAATGTATGGCAGGGCTCGGGCGCCATGTTGCGTTTGCAGAGCCTCTGATGTTCCTAAACAGTGGAAACCCCTCACAAGTGGCACCATTTTGGAAACTAGACCCCTTTAGGAACTTATCTAGATGTGTAGTGAAGACCTTGAACCCCCATGTTCTTCACAGAAGTTTATAACGCTAAGCTGTGAAAATAAAGAAAAAATCAAATTTTTCCTACTAAAATTTGTAGCTACAAATTTTGTATTTTCACAAGGGCACAAGGGTCAAAGGAGAAAATGGACCCCAAAGTTTGTTGTGCAACTTCTCCTGAGTTTACTGATACCCCACATGTCATCGAAAACTACTAGCTCAGAAGTGGAGAAACGCCTTATTATAGTTCAGATTTTACTGCACTTGTTTGAGGCTAGCACCGATCGTGGCCATTGCTGTGGGGTGTCAGCTCTCACACAGAGCTGACACCCGCACGCGATCGCCGCAACACTCAGCTTAAGGCTGCACAATTGTGCCACCCTACATATACTGCTGTTTGTGGGAACGCGGCTCCTGCAGAGCAGTATATGTACGACGCATGTCAGGAAGATGTTAAAGGGAACCTATCACCAGAAAAAACGCTATTAACCTGCAGATGTGGGGATAATTTGCAGGTCACTAGCCTGCACTTACCTGAACGCTGTGGGGAAAAAATAAACTTTTATCCCTCGGCAGCATTCGAGTTTCAGTTACTGAGCCGGCGCTGGTTGTCAGGCCCTCTCCACTGATAAGCAGCTTACTGTTAACCTCTTCATGACCTTGGGATTTTCCGTTTTTCCGTGTTCATTTTTCGCTCCCCTCCTTCCCAGAGCCATAACTTTCTTATTTTTCCGTCAATATGGCCATGTGAGGGCTTATTTTTTGCTAAACCAGTTGTACTTTTGAACGACATCATTGGTTTTACCATGTCGTGTACTAGAAAACGGGAAAAAAATTCCAAGTGCGGTGAAATTGCAAAAAAAAGTGCAATCCCACACTTGTTTTTTGTTTGGCTTTTTTACTAGGTTCACTAAATGCTAAAACTGACCTGTCATTATGATTCTCCAGGCCATTACGAGTTCATAGACACCAAACATGTCTAGGTTCTGTTTTATCTAAGTTGTGAAAAAAAATTCCAAACTTTGCTAAAAAAATTGCGCCATTTTCCGATACCCGTAGCGTCTCCATTTTTCGTCTGGGGTCGGTTGAGGGCTTATTTTTTTGCGTGCCGAGCTGACGTTTTTATTGATACCACTTTTGTGCAGATATGTTCTTTTGATCGCCCGTTATTGCATTTTAATGCAATGTCGCGGCGACCAAAAAAACGTAATTCTGGCGTTTCGAATTTTTTTCTCGCTACGCCATTTAGCGATCAGGTTAATCCTTTTTTTTATTGATAGATCGGGCGATTCTTAGCGCGGCGATTCTAAATATGTGTAGGTTTGATTTTTTTATTGTTTTATTTTGAATGGGTCGAAAGGGGGGTGATTTAAACTTTTATATATTTTTTTTATTTTTTCACATTTTTTTTTACTTTTGCCATGCTTCAATAGCCTCCTTGGGAGGCTAGAAGCTGGCATAGCCTGATCGGCTCTGCTACATAGGAGCGATCATCGGATCGCTTCTATGTAGCTTAATTACAGGCTTGCTATGAGCGCCGACCACAGGGTGGCGCTCACAGCAAGCCAGCATCAGCAACCATAGATGTCTCAAGGACCTCTATGGTTACTATCCTGACGCATCGCTGAGCCCCGATCATGTGACGGGGGTCGGCTATGCGCTCATTTCTGGCCCGATGGCCGTAACCGCCGGTTAAATAGCGGCGGATGGATCGCGATTCCACCCGTCGCTATTGTGGGCACATGTCAGCTGTTCAAAACAGCTGACATGTCCCGGCTTTGATGCGGGCTCACCGCCAGAGCCCGCATCAAAGCGGGGGTTCTGACCTTGGACGTACTATCCCATCCGAGGTCAGAAAGGGTTAATATACAATGTACACAGAAAGCTTTGGTGTTGGCGGGGACAGCTTTCTCATCTCTGCTATATCTAAAGCCTCTGGGTCATAACAGCTGCACCCAGTAAACTGAGTGATACATTATTGAATCAGGGTCTCCATTCCTACATTATTCTGCTCTCAGATGCGGTAGCAAAAACCTGGTGACAGATTCCCTTTACAGAGACGTGCCACATGACTTAGGATAAGGAGCCAAACCAGATACTCCATTTTGCAGACATGCATTTCGGGTGCTTTGCCCCTCATCAGTGCAAAGTAAGGGGTCTGAATTGGCTGTATGAGAGCCCACAGACAGGGGATCTAAAGGGTAATGTTTCTCCTTGTGGAGAATGCCAGTCCATCATAAGGAGACTTATAAACTAACCAGTTTTCTTCTATGTAAGTAAACTTAGATTTCTATAGATTTTTCAAGCCTGGGCTTTGTTTTTTACAGGATAACCATCCTGGGGACTGGAGCCAAGTGGTTGTCTGTACTAGAGGAGAAAACCCTTAAACCTCGTAAGTTTCTTCCTATCATATATTTGAAATGATTAGCTGACCATATGATTCGTGGAAGTACTAGGTCCACCAGAGTAGGAACTGTTCTTACTAGCTTCCCAGTCTGCCCAGTGGAGGGGTTCCTGAAGGCTCGGTGATCCCTACCATCTGTGAGATCTAAATGACCTATTATTTTAATGATCACCTGTTATGGCTGGTTGTTTGGTCAGTGTTTCCTCACTGTCTGTAAGCAAATATCAGGAGTGGAGCTTATGAAAAGGAAAAAAAAAAAGATTTTTAGAGCCTCTCCTGGTTTTCACTTTAAAATACTGATGAAAAATTGATGTGTGAATTAGGCCTAAGGCCGGGGTCACACTTGCGAGTGCAATGCGTGAAACTTGCGTGAGTCTCTCCTCAATGCCCAGCACTGCCGCCGGCACTAGGGACCGAAGCGTTCAGCTGCATAGAAATACATACGGCCCCGAGTGCCGGCGGCAGTGCTGGGCATTGAGGCGAGAGACTCGTGCCAGTTTCGCGCATTGCACTCGCAAGTGTGACCCCTACCTAAGTCTGTAAATCAGTGCAGAAAAAATACATCATTGAAAAAAATCTATAATGCGCTATATTTATTGGGTATGGATGTAAGAGGGATGATGTTGAAGTGAGGGAATTATTTAGGTATAATTAGGTACATTTGCTGTTCACAAAAGAAAGTTTCGACACATCAACAGCAATTAAATATTTACTGTCTACAAAAAAGAAGGATAAGAATTTATAGACTCACATGTACTAGTGATGCAGATTAGGAATTTACAGATTACAATTACCTCGCTTACATCTCACTTTCTTGGTCATGTGAAACCTGACTAAGATTCAGGCCCGGATCACCCGAGGAGCTCCTGACCAAACTCAATAGCCTCTTGGGCATTCACGACAAGGTTATTGAGTTTGACTTTGGAGTTACGGGGACCAGTCTGGGCACTGCAGTCGGTTCTCAGAACATGACTGTCGGACATGTGAAACCTGCCTAGGAGAGGAGAATGCCAGTGTCGATAGATGATGTTTCTAAGACCAAATGAAATCTGAATAATGGATGAGATGAGAAATCATACAGCAAATGCGTATAATGCCTGTAGTGTGATCAGACAAGAAGTAACTCAAAATATCATGGATTGTTAACAGGTGAAACGCACAGTCTTCAGACTCTTCATACAATATTGTCAACGGGATCGCCTTTGAAGCCACAAAGCTACGATTATGTGTATGAACACATAAAGAATCATGTCCTCCTCGGCTCCATCTCTGGTAAGTATATGAGAAGCTGTGATCTTACACTGCCTCAATATGGCGACAACATATTCTGGAGTGTCCTCTCTCACAGCCCCAATCTCGACACGAGGGCCTTCTTCAGCCAATGAACGTATCAGTTTGTGTTTGGAATCTGTGGAAAATAACCGATGAAAACCACAGGAGAACATCTAGTCCAGGCCCCCAGTGCGAACCACCAGTCTCTGTGCTTCTCACGTTTGTTATTTTCTCAAAGGTATACTAATAGGAGAGGACGTGTAATGTTTAATTAGCGGGATTTTGGCGCCGTTTGATATTTTCACTCATTAATTGTACTTTTTGGTTGCTCCAGTTTTTACGTAGTTAACCTTTATAAGCAAAACCAATACAATCTCCTGATTAAATATAATATATGTAGCAATTTCCAACTGGGAAATGAGTTCTTCACTTGCGTGTGTTTTGTAGTTTGTAAAAGTACATTAATTAACATCTGCCTCCCAGTTTCTGTAGCTCATTATAGAAGGATAAAGAAGATTTGGTACAAGTGCAAATCCTTGATTTTTATTTTTATTATATCCACTTATTGAAGGTTATTCTGTAAAATACTACAAAACGTAAAGATGCAGCTTACAAAAGTACATGGTCTAAAAAAAGGAGACCTATCTGCATGTTCTCTGACCTGGTCATGTATGAGATAAGGCAGTGGTCATGGGGAAAAATGTTTGTAAACTTTGTAATTCCACTGGAGTCGACCTTTCCCAAACATTTATGCTTTCCAATTTGAGGGCAACTTAACAGAGACCGAGACAGTGATTCCTGTTTTGTGTCACTTACTTGTATCCATGCTGTAGTTTTGATAAAAGCTCTGTTTTATCTGCTGCAGCTCTGCTAGTCCTCTCAATCTTAGATGTTGCCTAACCTTGCCTGTGCCATTGATTGGCAGTTTTCTTCCTATGCACAGTGTAGGCAGAAACATGTAAATCAGTCTGAGGTCCTGATAATAGAAGACTACTAGTAGCTTATTATTGAGAGGACTTGCAGAGCTGCAGCAGATAAAGTGCTGTTTTATCATTATTGCAGCAAGAAGCCAAGTAAGTGGCCCAGTTCTAGAATTGGAGTCTCTACTCCAACTTTGTATTACTCTTGCATAAGGCAGCATATACCTGCTGACACGATGTTTAAATGGCTTCCTACAGGGAAAAATACATTAGTTACCTCTACAGTTTTGTTTTTTTTCGCGTTTTTGTGACTCCAGGTCATACACCACCAGTCATGTCTGATGTTGGCATCTACCTCAGATTTTATCAAGATGGTGAAAATAGATTACACTTTTGTAATGCAATCCCCTATCTAAAATGCGATATTTATATTATTTGTCTGAGAATGTGCAGTATAGGGGAGACCTGCGCTAACATCTCTCACGTCTACGTACTCTTTTTAAGTCCATGTAGGTCTGATCTGAATAATCTACTATATCTTCCATGAGGCTATGAGTAATTAGTGAGCAAGTTATATCATTTAATTTACTCATTCATACAATATATTTTACAAATGAGGTTAATGACTGTATATGTATATATATATATTTTTTTTGTAGGTGGCACGGATATTATATCTTGTTTCATGGGACAAAATCACAACATTCCTGTTTACAGAGGGGAAATCCAAGCCCGAAATCTTGCAATGGGGATAGAGGCGTGGAATGAAAATGGTGATTTTAATTTATTTATTTTTTATTAATTTTATGATGTTTTCCATAAGACCCATATTTGAATATACCGGCATATAATGTAAGTACCTGCAATAACCTGTCTGATTCTTCACAAGCTTTTGTATCATGTTATGCCGCTTAAGAGCAGAAGTGGCGCACTGGAAGAGATAGAAATTTGCCAGCTGCCATGGTAAAGTAGATTGGAAATTAATGTATGAATTGTTGCTACAGTCCCAGTTGTGTGATGAACGTGCCAGCCTTATCACAAGATGTCACAGAAGCCCCCTCATAAATGACACCTGCTGTTTACATGAGTGCATTCATTGTGACTGTAGCTTCAAACAATCTATTTTATGGACCCCAGACTGCAGGCAGGCACAGCTTCTCTACTTTTTTTTTTATTAATTTGGTGCAGTCTCCTCATCCTTTTCTTATGGCAGCAGGGGGTGGTAGCAGGAGAACATTGTGACCGACCTTTACCATTGATTTATTGTCATGAGGACTGATTGTGAACTTTTCCACTGGATATTTTTCATTTGAGCAATGAGAATGACCTTGAACGTGAAAGAGTTGACTTCAGTCATTCAGTCATAAAGTATGTAGTACTCCTTTGTGGGCAATCTGCCAGGCATAAGTCATGTGTAAGAGCACTTCCTCTCTTTACTTGTAGTGGTGTCTTCAGCGTGCTGAGGGAGTTCCTCTTTAATAGGTCTCAGGCATAAAATGTAAGCGAGGGGCTTCATACCAGAACTAGAAGTGGGGCCCTCCTCCACCATTCACAGTAATGAAATAAAGTGCGGTAGGTTCACAAGACCGTTTTCATCCTAAGGCCACATTCAGTGTTTGGTCAGTATTTTACCTCAGTATTTGTAATCCAAAACCAGCAGTGGGTGATAAATACAGAAATGGTGATGTGTTTCTATTATACTTTTCCTCAGATAGTTCCACTCCTGGTTTTGGCTTACAAATACTGAGGTGAAATACTGACCAAACACTGATAGTGTGAATATAGCCACAGCCCAATATGTTTTTTTAAGGACCCATAAACTTGCATTTCCACTTTTGATCCAACACTGAGATCAAAATCAAACATGTCTCCAGTAGGACATGTACACAGCCCCATAGGATATCATGGGTACGAGTTCTGTCTATGAAAACCACGGAACTCGTCCGAGATAATCGGTCATGTGCACGAGCCCTAGCAGTGATAGTGCACCCACTGATATTATAGCAGTGAGATAACGTGCACTGTGACATCACCGTACAGGAATAGTACACAAAGTCATGTCTCAGCATAAATATAGTGATGTCTCCATGTTTCACTCATGTTCATGGTGACGTCATAGCGTAAGCAAAATTCATACAGTTATGTCACAGTAAACGGCGATAAGAGACATGCAGTCACACAGTAATATCCCAGCATAAGTATAATACAGTATAGTGATGTCACCATATATGACTTACTGTATGAGCAAAATTCACACAGTGATGTCAGAATGCTTAGATGAATGAACAGGGTGACATAAAACAAAGATTGATGCCACAATACACCATTAGTACACACAATGATATCACTATATGCAGTAACCCTGTACTCTGCATCAATCTTTGTTTTCTCCCCCGATATGATGTCACTTTGTCTATTATCCTTGTATTCTGTGAATTATGCTTATGCTGTGACATCACCATGTGACATCACTGTTGTAGGTTTGTGCAGGGACAGCTTCCACCCCTCCTGATATCATCCATAGTGTCTCAAGCTACACCCTACCTCTAAGTGTTTGGCCCACCCACTGGAAATTATGCTTTGGCAGATTTAGATAAATCAGTGGCAAAAATTTACTAAAGTAATTTGTATAGGAACTGTTGTGCATGCTTTGACCTCATTTACCATTGATTTACTCACTTATGCGCCCTGGTCGTCAGGGGTTGTGACTTGGCCAAAGAAGTCCGTGAGAGGGCCTTATTTAGAAAGCAGGCCTGACTTATTTTGTGATGTGTGCCAAAATGAGACCCTGATTCCAGCGATGTATTAATTACTGAGCTAATGTTAACAGCAGTTTTCATTAAATTGTTATTTTATCTGCTGAAGATCTACTGTTTCTCTGAGCTGTCTACACCCATGACTGACAACTTTCTGTGTACACTGTGCATAGGCAGAAAGCTGCCAATCAGTGGTGGGGGCTGGGTAATATAGAACTCAGAAACATGGAGGACTGCCTGGCAGAAGGTTTCTAGTCCTCTAGTGATAATCTCTTGCTGATAAAATAGAGATTTGTATCAAAACTATAGCAAGCAGCGCAGTAAGTGACACATTGCTGGAATCAGGGTCTTTGTCTCTACATTATGCTGCACTAAGATAAAGCAGAAAAAAACAGATGACAGATTTCCTTTAAAGCTGAAGATAGATTTTGGATGGACTAGTTGTGTGACCTTGTGCTGGAGTCTGTATCCTTTGGCGCTAATATATGATAACTGCTCTGACGTTTTGCCAAACTGTAGAGTGTTTAAAAATTGCTTGATAACTTGGGCTGGTAAGTGAGCCCCCGAAGGTCTTGCTTCCAGGCACAATTTATATAATATATACACTTTTATGTAGCACTTTCAGTTGATTAAAATTAGATTTTTAATGGGGGATGAATAATTGTAATGTGATTGGTGAAATTGGAAGGAATGCAAATGTAACATTCCCCAGGGAGCAGCTACTTTTATCTGTATTTTATCAGTGGTAATGAAGACCCTTTCATTAAACTTTGCTGATTTTCATCTAAGTGCAGTCTAGAGTTCATGGTAGTTTTAGATTGGCTGGCACATATGCTTATTAAGGAACACGAGTACAGGTGTTTGTGACTACGTTTTTAAAGGAGTTTGTGCATTTTCTGAAAAAGTTTGGCTATAATCTGCTGTAGCTACAAAAAGAGTAACAAACAAGCAAACTGAGAATTACTTACACTCCCCAGGTCCAGTGCCTCCACTGATACCCCACCCTTTGTTTATCTGCAGCACTGACATCATGTCGACAACACTGCAGGCAATCTCAGACAGAAGCTGCTGAGCTCACTGATTGGCTGCAGTGTTGTCGACATGATGTCAGTGCCGCAGACCGAGACTGGAGCAGCGGTGGAAGCACTGGACCCGGGGAGGGTAAGTAATAATCAGTTTGTTGTTGTTTTTTTTTAAATACAGTAACTTATAGCTACAAAATTTCTGAAAAATGCCATTTAAGTAATATAAATCTACTTAAGAGTTAATATTTTGCATTGAATCATACAGTCCATTTGTACTATTCATGCTAAACATTCAAGGGTTTAACCCCTTCACCCCCAAGGGTGGTTTGCACGTTAATGACCGGGCCAATTTTTACAATTCTGACCACTGTCCCTTTATGAGGTTATAACTCTGGAACGCTTTAACGGATCTTGGTGATTCTGACATTGTTTTCTCGTGACATATTGTACTTCATGATAGTGGTAAAATTTCTTCGATATAACTTGCGTTTATTTGTGAAAAAAACGAATATTTGGCGAAAATTTAAAAAATTTCGCAATTTTCCAACTTTGAATTTTTATGCCCTTAAATCACAGACATATGTCACGCAAAATACTTAATAAGTAACATTTCCCACATGTCTACTTTACATCAGCACAATTTTGGAACCAAAATTTTTTTTTGTGACGGAGTTATAAGGGTTAAAAGTTGACCAGCAATTTCTCATTTTTACAACACCATTTTTTTTAGGGACCACATCTCATTTGAAGTCATTTTGAGGGGTCTATATGATAGAAAATACCCAAGTGTGACACCATTCTAAAAACTGCACCCCTCAAGGTACTCAAAACCACTTTCAAGAAGTTTATTAACCCTTCAGGTGTTTCACAGGAATTTTTGGAATGTTTAAATAAAAATAAACATTTAACTTTTTTTCACACAAAATTTATTTCAGCTCCAATTTGTTTTATTTTACCAAGGGTAACAGGAGAAAATGGACCCTAAAATTTGTTGTACAATTTGTCCTGAGTACGCTGATACCCGATATGTGGGGGTAAACCACTGTTTGGGCGCATGGCAGAGCTCGGAAGGAAAGGAGCGCCATTTGACTTTTCAATGCAAAATTGACTGGAATTGAGATGGGACGCCATGTTGCATTTGGAGAGCCCCTGATGTGCCTAAACATTGAAACCCCCCACAAGTGACACCATTTTGGAAAGTAGACCCCCTAAGGATCTTATCTAGATGTGTGGTGAGCACCTTGACCCAACAAGTGCTTCAC
The DNA here is from genome assembly GCF_051348905.1 of Ranitomeya variabilis. NCBI lineage: Eukaryota > Metazoa > Chordata > Amphibia > Anura > Dendrobatidae > Ranitomeya > Ranitomeya variabilis. The sequence continues at coordinate 232,350,075 of NC_135232.1, forward strand.
AGAAGTTTATAATGCAGAGCCGTAAAAATAAAAAAATCATATTTTTTCACAAAAATGATCTTTTCGCCCCCAATTTTTTATTTTCCCAAGGGTAAGAGAAGAAATTGGACCCCATAAATTGTTGTGCAATTTGTCCTGAGTACGCTGATACCCCATATGTGGGTGTAAACCATTGTTTGGGCGCAGGGCAGAGCTCGGAAGGGAAGGAGCGCTATTTTACTTTTCAAGGCAAAATTGACTGGAATTAAGATGGGATGCCATGTTGCGTTTGGAGAGCCCCTGATGTGCCTAAACATTAAAACCCCCCACAAGTGACACCATTTTGGAAAGTAGACCCCCTAAGGAACTTATCTAGATGTGTTTTGATAGCTTTGAACCCCCAAGTGTTTCACTACAGTTTATAACGCAGAGCCGTGAAAATAAAAATTCCTTTTTTTTTTCACAAAAATGATTTTTAGCCCCCAGTTTTGTATTTTCCCAAGGGTATCAGGATAAATTGGACCCCAAACGTTGTTGTCCAATTTGTCCTGAGTACGCTGATACCCCATATGTGGGGGGGAACCACTGTTTGGGCGCATGACAGAGCTCGGAAGGGAAGGAGCGCCATTTGGAATGCAGACTTAAATGGATTGGTCTGCAGGCGTCACGTTGCATTTGCAGAGCCCCTGATGTACCCAAACAGTACAAACCCCCCACAAGTGACTCCATATTGGAAACTAGACCCCCCAAGGAACTTATCTAGATGTGTTGTGAGAACTTTGAACCCCCAAGTGTTTCACTACAGTTTATAACGCAGAGCCGTGAAAATAAAAATTCTTTTTTTTTTTCACAAAAATGATTTTTAGCCCCCAGTTTTGTATTTTCACAAGGGTATCAGGATAAATTGGACCCCAAAAGTTGTTGTCCAATTTGTCCTGAGTACGCTGATACCCCATATGTGGGGGGAACCACTGTTTGGGCGCATGACAGAGCTCGGAAGGGAAGGAGCGCCATTTGGAATGCAGACTTAAATGGATTGGTCTGCAGGCGTCACGTTGCATTTGCAGAGCCCCTGATGTACCCAAACAGTACAAACCCCCACAAGTGACCCCATATCGGAAACTAGACCCCCCAAGGAACTTATCTAGATGTGTTGTGAGAACTTTGAACCCCCAAGTGTCTCACTACAGTTTACAACGCAGTGCCGTGAAAATAAAAAAATCTTTTTTTTCCCACAAAACTTATTTTTTGGCCCCCAGTTTTGTATTTTCCCAAGGGTAGCAGGAGAAATTGGACCCCAACAGATGATGTCCAATTTGTCCTGAGTACGCTGATACCCCATATGTTGGGGTAAACCCCTGTTTGGGCACACGGGAGAGCTCTGAAGGGAAGGAGCACTGTTTTCCTTTTTCAACGCAGAATTGGCTGGAATTCAGATCGGATGCCATGTCCCGTTTGGAGAGCCCCTGATGTGCCTAAACAGTGGAAACCCCCCAATTATAACTGAAACCCTAATCCAAACACACCCCTTACCCTAATCCCAACAGTAACCCTAACCACTCCTCTAACCCAGACACACCCAACCCTATTCCCAACCGTAAATGTAATCGAAACCCTAACCCTATCTTTAGCCCCAACCCTAACTGTAGCCCAAACCCTAGCCATAACCCTAGCCCTAACCCTAGCAATAACACTAGCCCTATCACTAGCCCTATCACTAGCCCTAACACTAGCTGTAACACTAGCCGTAACCCTAGCCCCAACCCTAGCCCTAACCCTAGCCCCAACCCTAGCCCTAACCCTAACCCTAGCCCTAACCTTAGCCCCAACCCTAGCCCTAACCCTAGCCCTAACCCTAGCCCTAACCCTAGCCCTAACCCTAGCCCTAACCCTAACTCTAGTCCTAACTCTAGCCCTAACCCTAACCCTAATGGGAAAATGGAAATAAATACATTTTTTAATTTTTTTATTTTTCCCTAACTAAGGGGGTGATGAAGGGGGGTTTGATTTACTTTTATAGCGGGTTATTTAGCGGATTTTTATGATTGGCAGCCGTCACACACTGAAAGACGCTTTTCATTGCAAAAAATATTTTTTGCGTTACCACATTTTGAGAGCTGTAATTTTTCCATATTTGAGTCCACAGAGTCATGTGAGATCTTGTTTTTTGCGAGACGAGTTGACGTTTTTATTGGTAACATTTTCGGACACGTGACATTTTTTGATCGCTTCTTATTCCGATTTTTGTGAGGCAGAGTGTTCAAAAACCAGCTATTCATGAATTTCTTTTGGGGGAGGCGTTTATACCGTTCCGCGTTTGGTAAAATTGATAAAGCAGTTTTATTCTTCGGGTCAGTACGATTACAGTGATATCTCATTTATATCATTTTTTTATGTTTCGGCGCTTTTATACGATAAAAACTATTTTATAGAAAAAATAATTATTTTGGTATCGCTTTATTCTCAGGACTATAACTTTTTTATTTTTTTGCTGATGATGCTGTATGGCGGCTCGTTTTTTGCGGGACAAGATGACGTTTTCAGCGGTACCATGGTTATTTATATCAGTCTTTTTGATCGCGTGTTATTCCACTTTTTGTTCGGCGGTATGATAATAAAGCGTTGTTTTTTGCATCGTTTTTTTTTTTTTTTTCTTACGGTGTTTACTGAAGGGGTTAACTAGTGGGGCAGTTTTATAGGTTGGGTCGTTACGGACGCGGCGATACTAAATATGTGTACTTTTATTGTTTTTTTTATTTTATTTAGCTAAAGAAATGTATTTATGGGAATAATATTTTTTTTTTTTTTTCTTTATTTAGGATATTTTTTTTTTTTTACACACATGTGGGGAATTTTTTTTTTACTTTTTTACTTTGTCCCGGGGGGGACATCACAGATCATTGATCTGGCAGTGTGCACAGCACTCTGCCAGATCTGCGATCTGCTGTGCAGGGCTGCAGGCTTACCAAGTGTCTGCTCTGAGCAGGCACTCGGTAAGCCACCTCCCTCCCTGCAGGACCCGGATGCCGCGGCCATCTTGGATCCGGGACCTGCGGCGAGGAGGGAGGTAGGAGACCCTCGGAGCAACGCGATCACATCGCGTTGCTCCGGGGGTCTCAGGGAAGCCCGCAGGGAGCCCACTCCCTGCGCGATGCTTCCCTATACCGCCGGTACACCGCGATCATGTTTGATCGCGGTGTGCCGGGGGTTAATGTGCCGGGGGCGGTCCGTGACCGCTCCTGGCACATAGTGCCGGATGTCAGCTGCGATATGCAGCTGACACCCGGCCGCGATCGGCCGCGCTCCCCCCGTGAGCGCCGCTGATCGGTGATGACGTACTATCCCGTCGGTGGTCATACGGGCCCACCCCACCTCGACGGGATAGTACGTCCGATGTCAGGAAGGGGTTAATATTTGCATAAATACATTAAAACTTTGTATTTAACATGACTCGGTAGTTAGCACTGCAGCCTTACAGCGCTGGAGTCCTGGGTTCCAGTCCCACCAAGGACAACATCTGCAATGAGTTTGTATGTTCTCCCCATGTTTGCGTGGGTTTCCTCCGGGTGCTTCGGTTTCCTCCCACACTCCAAAGACATACTGATAGGGAATTTAGATTGTGAGCCCCATTGGAGATAGTGCCGATGATGTCTGTAAAGCGCTGTGGAATTAATGGTGCTATATAAATCCGTAATATCAATAAAGAAATAACTTTAAGTGGAAGATTTAACTGATTAGGTGCCAAATATTTGATTGCTAATATCTCTGCATCGGTGAGACGAAATGAAGGAAAATAAGTTTTATTCTACTCTGTAGCCACTATTGCACCATATGTCCAGTTTAATGTGAAAAGGATAAAAAGAAAATGAATGAGCAATTGCCCTGCAGTAAATAAATAGCAATAGTGTATGAAAATAATTTAGGGTGCTTGGTTGACATAATTTTTAACCAAAAAACGTAAAACCCATCCCACCACGTTACGGTGACCCTATTAGGACAGTTTCAACCTCTAGAATTAATACCTTACCATATGTCTAATGACCTGAATGTGAATAAGGGCTGAGAAGTGCCCACGCCCCGACTAATGGACACCCAGCCATGGGGAGCTATAGAAATGTAATGTCCAGCTCAAAGAAGTGGGAGGCCGCACGCCTGACAGAGTGCAAAAACCTGAAGCAAAAAACAAAAATGATCTGGAATATAAATAGATTCACCGTGGCGTGGTGGGATGGATTTTTGCTATTTATTTACTGCAGGGTATTTGCTCCTTTTGTTTTTATCTTGGGTATTGACTGCTTAGTGGCCAGTGTGAACATGCATGTACACAAGCTGCATGCACACCAACTTATATTTCAGTTCATTCCTTCAGTTAATGTCAAAAGGAGCAAAACCTTTTTCTTTATTATTTGGCTCCAAGCATTGCCTCAAAATCTGCATGTGTGATTCCAGGCTAAAGCATGCTATACTGACTTGTGTTACTACTATTTATGACAGTCATCTATAGACCGGGCAATAGAGGTGTAATAGTACAGGTACAACACAATGATGTAATAGTACAGGGATAACACGGAGTTGTAATAGTACAGTGGTGTAATATAGAGGTGTAATAGTACAGGTACAGGGATAATACAGTGGTGTAATATAGAGGTGTAATAGTACAGGTACAGGGATAATACAGTGGTGTAATATAGAGGTGTAATAGTACAGGTACAGGGATAATACAGTGGTGTAATATAGAGGTGTAATAGTACAGGTACAGGGATAATACAGTGGTGTAATATAGAGGTGTAATAGTACAGGTACAGGGATAATACAGTGGTGTAATATAGAGGTGTAATAGTACAGGTACAGGGATAATACAGTGGTGTAATATAGAGGTGTAATAGTACAGGTACAGGGATAATACAGTGGTGTAATATAGAGGTGTAATAGTACAGGTACAGGGATAATACAGTGGTGTAATATAGAGGTGTAATAGTACAGGTACAGGGATAATACAGTGGTGTAATATAGAGGTGTAATAGTACAGGTACAGGGATAATACAGTGGTGTATTATAGAGGTGTAAGGCTACTTTCACACTAGCGTCGGCCCGACGTACCGACGCATACTGTGCAAGCGCCGCACAACGGGGGCAGCGGATGCTGTTTTTCCACGCATCCGCTGCCCCATTGTGAGGTGCGGGGAGGTGGGGGCGGTGTTCCGGCCGCACATGCGCGGTCGGAAATGGCGGACCGTCGGCACCAAAAAACATTACATGTAACTTTTTTGCTGCCGGCGGTCTGCCACAACACGACGCAACCGTCGCACGACGGTTGCGACGTGTCGCAATGCGTCGCTAATGTTAGTCTATGGGGAAAAATCGCATCCTGCAGACGACTTTGCAGGATGCGTTTTTTCGCCAAAACGACGCATTGCGACGTATGCAAAAAAACGCTAGTGTGAAAGTAGCCTTATAGCACAGTAATAATACAGTGCTATAATATAGAGGTGTAATAGTACAGAAATAATACAGTGCTATAATATAGAGGTGTAATAGTACAGTGAAAATACAGTGGTGTAATATAGAGGTGTAATAGTACAGGAATAATACAGAGGTGTAATAGTACAGGGATAACACAGAGTTGTAGTCGTACAGTGATAATACAGTGGTGTAACAGTACAGGTATAATGTAGAAGTGTAATAGTACAGGAATAATACAGTGGTGTAATAGTACAGGGATAATACAGATGTGTAACAGTACAGGGATAACACAATGGTGTGATAATATAGTGGTGTAATAGTACAGGTATAATACAGAGGTGTAATAGTACAGATATAATACAGTGGTGTAATAATACAGGTATAATACAGAGGTGTAATAGTACAGGGATAACAGAGTTGTACTAGTACAGGAATATTACAGAGGTGTAATAGTACAGGTATAATACAATGGTGTAGTAGTACAGGTATAATGCAGTGGTGTGATAATACAGAGATGTATTAGTACAGGGATAATTCAGAGGTGTAATAGTACAGGGATAATACAGAGGTGTAATACTACAGGGATAATACATTGGTGTGATAGTGCATGTATAATGCAGTGGTGTGATAATACAGGGATAATTCAGTGGTGTAATAGTACAGGTATAATGCAGTTATTAGGGTTGAACAATTAATAAAATGTTCAATTCTCTAGTTGCCTACTCCTGGCCTAATGGATATTGATCATGTGCACTAAAGAAATACACCAGACACAGTCAGCTGTAACTCTCCTTGATCAATGTGTGGCTCAGCTCCAAGAAGGGAAGTTTATTAGTCAAACACAATGTTATATATCTCCTGTAAGGGGGCTCGGTTAGCTCTAAAATGGGAGTGATCGGATGTATTCCATTGGTTAGTGGGTTGGGCATGAGCAAGTCCATGGGCGGATCCATGAGGTCATCAGGGTGGGTTGGTCCGTGAGGTCATCAGGGTGGGCGTCATCTTGGATACCAGACCACACGGCATGCAGATACAGGAAATGGCGGCCATCTTCAGTGTCTTCATTGTTCATCTTGGATACCAGAGCACACGGCTCTGGTAGAGGAGATGGCAGCCATCTTAAGTGTCTTACTTTGTCTGAGGAAAACTTATGTAAGGTTAAACAATACATGTTATGGGTTGCTTCTCTCAATTACCTTATGTGTTGAGGTTAATTAAGTATTTGATCTTATGGCTCTCCTCAACACAGTGGTGTAATAGTACAGATATACAGTGGTGTAATACAGGGATAGAACCCTCGGATCCTTCAGACGGAACCTGAAAACCCATCTCTTCAAGAAAGCCTACAGCCTGCAATAACCATTCTGCCGCCTCGCCAGAGCCGCCGCCTCACCCCCTACCTTCTGCCTCTTCCCCACTATCCCATAGAATGTAAGTCCTCAAGGACAGGGTCCTCTCCCCTCGGTACCAGTCTGTCATCGTAAATTTGTGTACTGTAAATGATATCTATAACCTTGTATGTAACCCCTTTCTCATGTACAGCACCATGGAATTAATGGTGCTATATAAATGAATAATAATAATAATAATAATACAGAGGTCTAATAGTACAGGGATAATACAGAGGTGTAATAGTGCAGGGATGATACAGAGGTGTAATAGTACAGGTATAATACAGTGGTGTAATAGTACATATATCATACAGAGGTGTAATAGTACAGGGATAATACAGAGGTGTGACAGTACTTGTGTAATAAATTAATTTAAAAAACAGTATCGCTCTGTACAGGACCAAAGTTATAGAAGAATAATAGCCACAGTGATGTCACCGTGCAGATATGATAAAGACTGTGGTCGTAGTCGGGCACTCACAGACAGAAGAGGGCCCCTGTGCAAGAACAATATTTGAGCAGTTTGCAGTCCAATATGTCATCATAATGCACATTGTTACCTGCATTGGAGGTGGAGATGGCCCCCTTACCTCTTGGGGCCCTGAATGGCTGCACAGTTGGCACCAGTGGAATGCCACCTCTGCATAGAGTGTCACTATACAAAGCAGGAATAGGAAACAGTGATGTCACAATATACAGATTTAAACAGTATGAAGTGATAAGAAATGGTTATTGCACTCACTTGCTGATGTCACTGTATGGGAAGATAGCTCCATGATGTCATACCACAAGGATAATAAAGTCAGCTTATAGAAGAATAATGCCCACAGTGGTTTCACAGTACAGAAGGAACAAACACATTGATTTCCCACTACAGGGATAATTGCAGTGATGTTACCACTCAAGGATGATAACCTTGAGGGTATGTGCACACGTCTGGATTTCTTGCAGAAATGTCCTGAAGAAAACCGGAAATTTTCTGCAAGAAATCCGCATTTTTTTTTTGGCGGTTTTTTTCGCGTTTTTTTTAGCATTCTGCAAGCGTAATTAGCTTGCAGAATGCTAAAGTTTTCCAAGCGATCTGTAGCATCGCTTGGAAAACTGACTGACAAGTTGGTCACACTTGTCAAACATACTGTTTGACAAGTGTGACCAACTTTTTACTATAGATGCTGCCTATGCAGCATCTATAGTAAAAGATAGAATGTTTAAAAATAATAAAAAAAATAAAAAAATGGTTATACTCACCTGCAGACAGCTGATCTCCTCAGCGGCGTCCGTTCATATAGCTGGTGTGTGTGTGCAGGACCTTCCATGACGTCGCGGTCACATGACCGGTCTCGCGACCAATCACAGGACCGCGACGTCATCGCAGGTCCTTCACCGCACACCAGCTATAGGAACCGAAGCGGCAGCATGCACCTGAGAGGCGGGAAGACATCGAAGGTGAGTATATCACTATTTTTTATTTTAATTCTTTTTTTTTGACCAATTATATGGTGCCCAGTCCGTGGAGGAGAGTCTCCTCTCCTCCACCCTGGGTACCAACCGCACATGATCTGCTTACTTCCCGCATGGTGTGCACAGCCCCGTGCGGAAAGTATACAGATCAATGCACTCCTAGGTGTGCGGAATCCCCGCAATTCCGCATTTTTAATGAACATGTTGCTTTTTTTTCCGCGATGCGATTTTTTCACGGAAAAAAATGCAACATTTGCACAAGAAATGCGGAATACACTGTAAATAATAGGAGGCATATGTTAGCGTTTTTTTCGTGTTTTTATAGCGAAAAAACGCGAAAAATACTGAACGTGTGCACATGGCCTGATGGTAAATCTAAAAGAAAATGCACACAGTGATGTCACCATACAAGAACACAGTCGTTTCACAGTGCAAACAACAAACGTTGGTGATCCAGAGATAACTATTGCCTATATTGTACTGTAACCTCTGCATCCCGTAACAGAAGTGTGAATTCAGCTTTGGATGTACAGGATGTGTATGGATCAGGATATAAATAAGTGAAGCATCATTGCATTCATGTGTATGGGGAAGCTGGGATATGTAAAATACAGTGGGAAAATAAGTATTTGATACACAGCCGATTTTTTTCAAGTTTACCCACCTATAAAGAATGGAGAGGTCTGTAATTTTTTATTGTAGGTACTGTACACTTCACCTGTGAGAGACAGAATCTTAAAAAAAAATCCAGAACATTGCACTGTATGATTTATACATAATTAATTTGCATTTTATTGCATGAAATAAGTATTTGATAGAATCGAGAAACAGAGCTTAATATTTGGTACAGAAACATTTGCTTGCAATTACAGAGGTCAGATATTTCCTGTAGTCCTTAACCAAATCTCCAGACACTGCAGCAAGGATTTATCCCACTCATCCTTACAGATCTTCTCCAGATCTTTCAGGTTTCAGGGCTGTCGCTGGGCAATACTGATTTTCAGCTCCCGCAAAAATTTTCTATTGGTTTCAGGTCTGGAAACTGGCTAGGCCACTCCAGGACCAGGACCTTGAAGTGCTTCTTTCGAAGCCACTCCTTAGTTGCCCTGTTTGTTTTTTGTCACTGTCATGCTGGAAGACATAACCACTACTCATCTTCAATGCTCTTACTGAGGTTAGGAGGTTGTTGGCCAAAATCTAGCAATACATGATCCCATCCATCCTCCCTTCAATACGGTGCAGTCATCCGGTTCCCTTTGCAGAAAAGCACACCCAAAGTATTATATTTCCCTCACCATGCTTCACGGTTGGGACGGTGTTCTTGGGCTTGTTCTCATTCTTCTTCCTCCAAACACGCCAGTGGAGTTGATACCAAAAAGTTCTATTTTGATCACATCTCACCACATGACCTTCTCCCATGCCTCCTCTGCATCATCCAGATGGTCACTGGCGACTTTGAAAAGGGCCTGGACATGTTCTGGAGTGAGCAGGGTGACCTTGCATGCCCTGCAGGATTTTAATCCATGATGGCCTAGTGTGTTATTAACGGTAATGTTTGAGACTGTGGTCCCAGCTTTCTTCAGGTCAAAGACCAGGTCCTCTTGTGTAGTTCGGGGTGGATTCCTGACCTTTCCCAGAATCATCCTTACCCCACGAAGCAAGATCTTGTATGGAGCCCAGGACCAAAGAAGATTGACAGCCATCTTGTGATTCTTCCATGTTCTAATAATTGTGCCAACAGTTGCTGCCTTCTCACCAAGCTGCTAGGCTATTGTCCTGTAGCCTATGCCAGTCTTATGCAGGTCTACAATTGTTCCTGATGTCCTTAGACAGCTCTTTGGTCTTGGCCATGGTGGAAAGATTAGAGTGTGATTGATTGAGTGTGTGGACAGAGGTGTCCTCTTATACAGGTAACAAGTTCAAACAGGTGCAGTTAATACAAGTAATGAGTGCAGAATAGTATGGCTTCTTAAACAAAAACTAACAGGTCAGTGAAAGCCAGAATTCTTGCTGGTTGGTGGGTGATCAAATACTTACTTCATGCAGCAATAATAATAATAATTTTATATATATAGTGCCAACATATTCCGCAGCACTTTACAATTATGCAATAAAATGCGCTTTAATTATGTAAAAATCATACAATGTGATTTTCTGGTTTTTATTTTTAGATTGTCTCTCACAGGTGAAGTGCACCCACGATAAATATTACAGACTTCTCCATTCTTTGTAGGTGGGAAAACTTGCAAAATCGTAATAGTATCAAATACGGTACTTATTTTCCCCACTGTGTATGGGAGCCATAACTTTTCTGAATCAGAGCCATTAAACTTTAGTAAAGCGCCCTAATGTCCAGATATGTGTGAATAATATGAATACGTATTTCCAGTTTATCATACCTGTTCTGTGACAATATTGAGTGCTTTCTCCTGTGTGTTATTTCTGCACTGTGAACGTTCATTAGGAGGAAGATAAAGAATTTGGGCACGATGTGGTTAATAATCTGCCACCGACAGAACAACGCGCGGGCGCGGTGTAATAGTTTTGCGTTTGTTGTGTCAATCCATTGCACTCCCCTGTGAAGGTGTTAATGCCAGGTTTGCAATGAATCTGCTTAATTAAGTGGGTCACACTAAACAGTCTTCTTCAGAACCTTCAATCTGTGAATCAGATACGCATATGCCACCGAATTTACATAGCACACAGACACATCTGAATAAATAAAGCCAGTCTGTGTAGTTCTAATTTAGTAGTTACTAGGGGAAAAAGCAAAAAAAAAAAGAATTTAGGCTGTAGATCAGTTCTTGGCTGTTTGTCCTTCCTGCTCGGTGGCAGGTGTAATGAACAATGTGTCTTTGATTGTCTGAAACTGGCTAATCTGTATCGCCTTATCCTGTACAGCGTAATGCTAATGTTCTCATTTAATTCTGCAGGTAGATGGTCATTTCTTTCCTTCTTGCCTTCTCCTTTTTCTGCAGGAAACGCGGTGTGGGGAGAAAGTGGCGAGCTGGTCTGCACTATTCCATTACCATCTCAGCCCACGCACTTCTGGAACGATGAAGATGGCAGCAAATATCAGAAAGCGTATTTCTCCAAATTCCCAGGTATCACATTAATTTTCTATATTAATGTATCAACACATGTTGGAAACATGACCTGCCATCGTAATGAGAAATCCAAAAGACAGCAAGTAGTCGTATGTGACCAACAGTCTGTGGAAACCTAATGAGCGGGGTAAACCAACTGTAATGGTGTTCATGGAAACTACAAATAGAAGAAAATGACCAGCGCATCCAAACTAGTGTGTACAGGTGGCAACTAAAAAAATATATAACTATAGAAAAAGATTACGGTAAGTTGCACCCTGAATGGGTAAGAATCATAACTCTAGAACACTGGAACTGCATTACTGCCATAGAAAATAGGAAAACGCTACATTATGTACTTATGAAATATTGGATAAACGGAACTTTAAAATTGCTATGAAAAATTACAGTAAAAAAACAAGGTACTTAGCATATAGATTGGCCAATATATGTGAGCCCAACAGCCAACGTCAAGGCGTTCTTCATTGTTGGGTCCCTATCCTGATATGACACTGCTCCTGGGCAAGAAGCCTACAACTTATGGGGCAGGAAGTAGTAGGCGTGCATGTGTTAAGAAAGGCTTTCTACAAATAGAAGAAAATGATCAACATAACCAAACTAGTGTGAACCGGTGCTACCTAAAACAAGGTATAACTGTAAAAAAAGATTAAGTCGCACCCTCAATGGAAAACTGTAATCTCAGAGCAGGACGATATTTCAATCAGAACTTGGTATTTCATATGTTGCCTCTAAGACAGGTTCTTAAATTTATTATGTTACCATCTACTGCACAAGTAAATATTATATATATATATATATATATATATATATATATATATATATATATATATATATATATATATATATATATATATATACATACCCTTTTATGTATACCTTTACATGAACATCCTCCATAAAATGTTCTGGTTTCAGATGAGTTCTATTCAGGATATGAAATGTGTCAGGTTTCTTCTTCTGTAGGAGGACCCCTGCTGTGGCGGAGCTAGTGGCTCTGTAGTACAGTGTCAAATCTGACCATGGTTTTCCTGTGTGTCTCCAGCTCCCTCCAGCATATTCATCTGCCAGCTGTTCTAGCAAGTTCTGAAGTAGAAATAGTGACTTTATGGTTAAATATATAATATTACTGTTTCTGCGTTCACACAAGTATGTGTAAAGTGCACAAGGTACAAATGGTCCTCGGGTAACTTGGAACCTCTAGTGATTGGTTTTACATGTATTTTACCAGCATGTCTGTTATCATATGGAAGCTAGTGGGAAATGAGTTATAAGAAAACATCAGCCTGCCTTAAAAATCATCTCCATGTAAATAGGAAAAATATAATAATTCTGCTAACCACAATGTATGGCCACGATGTTGTGTGACCTTCAGCTTCTTAATTGTCATGTCTCATCATTTTGTTACAAGAGTGTACCACTTCCCTGCCTACTTGGTCCCTGCTTGTCAGAGTATTCACTGCTGATTTATTGACAGTTCAGACTAATGGCAGAGTTGCTCTGCTGAAGCAAACAGTGTGCTCTCTGATGCAGTTGCTAGCAGAGGTAACCTGGCCTCTGCAGCATTGGAGGAGCGAACGGTGCTGAATCTGTCTGCATCGAGCCATCTGGCCAGCTTCAGAGCAGTGCTTACAGTCTCCATAGAAAGAGATTTCGAGCACTGCGCTCTTTGCCTAGGACACTGGCCACTGCTGGTAGACTTCAGTGGTGGCCGGTAATATAGACAAGGAGGAGTAAACTATAAATTTAAAAATCCCCTCGTTCTTGAGAATAAAGAGGAGTTTTAATAACAAATTGCAAAGTTTTTACAAGCACATTGCAAATGTACCATTAAATAACTTGAAAATAACCCTTTTAAGCTTGTTCTCATACATATACATTAGCGCAGTCAGCGAGCTAATGATGCAATATAATGTTACTATTTCAGAATTAGAGTGACCATTTGTGCTGTAACCTTCTCTGGTATTTTAGGTATCTGGGCCCATGGAGACTACTGCAAAATAAATCCTAAAACAGGAGGGATTGTTATGCTGGGACGCAGGTGTGTATTATTGTTGTGAGCCTATAATTTGTATTTTGACGGGGCAGCAGGCCACACACGACTAAGACTCCCCTTTACGTAAGTGACCAATGATACAACTTTCCAAGGTCAGAGGCTCGAATACCGGTGCTTCTCACAAAATTAGAATAACAACAAAAAGTTAATTTCTTTCAGTTCTTCAATACAAAAAATGAAACTCATATAGTTATTACAAACAGTGATCTATTTCAAGTATTTATTTCTGCTAATGTTGATGATTATGGCTTGCAGCCAATGACCCCAAACCCCAAAGTCATTTCAGTAAATTAGAATAATTAACAAAAACACCTGCAAAGGCTTCCTAACCATTTAAAAAGGTCCCTTAGTCTGTTTCAGTAGGCTCCACAATCATGGGGAAGACTGCTGACTTGACAGATGTCCAGAAGGCAGTCATTGACACACTCCACAAGGAGGGCAAGCCATTAAAGGTCATTGTTGAATCTGGCTGTTCAGAGTGCTGTTTCTAAGCATATTAATGGAAAGTTGAGTGGAAATAAAAATTGTGGTAGAAAAATGTGCACAAGCAGCCAGGATAACCGCAGCCTTAAAAGGATTGTTAGGAAAAGGCCATTCATGCTGCTGGAGTCATTGCTTCAAGAGCCACCACACACAGACATATCCAGGACATGGGCTACAAGTGCCACATTCCTTGTGTCAAGCCACTCATGAACAATAGAAAACGCCAAAAGCGTCTTACCTGGGCCAAGGATAAAAAGAACTGGACTGTTGCTCAGTGGTTCATGGTGTTGTTTTCAGATAAAAGTAAATTTTGCATTCCATTTGGAAATCAAGGTCCCAGAGTCTGGAGGAAGAGTGGAGAGGCCACAATCTAAGCTGCTTGAGGTCTAGTGTGAAGTTTCCACAATCAGTGATGGTTTGGGGAGCCATGTCATCTGCTGGTGTAGGTCCACTGTGTTTTATCAAGACCAAAGTCAGCGCAGGAAATTTTAGAGCACTTCTTGCTTCCCTCTGCTGACAAGCTTTTTGGAGATGGAAATTTAATTCTCCAGCAGGACTTGGCACCTGTTCACACTGCAAAAAGTACCAATGCCTGGTATAAAAAAAAAAAAAAGTATCACTGTGCTTGAATGGCCAGCAAACTCGCCTGACTTTAACCCCATAGAGAATCTATGGGGTATTGTCAAGAGGAAGATGAGAGACACCAGACCCAACAATGCAGACAAGGTGAAGGCTGCTATTAAAGCAACCTGAGCTTCCATAACACCTCAGCAGTGCCACAGGCTGATCTCCTCCATGCCACGCCGCATTGATGCAGTAATTGATGCAAAAGGAGCAATGACCAAGTATTGAGTGCATATACTGAACATACATTTCAGTAGGCCAACATTTCGGATTTGAAAATCATTTTTCAAGCTGGTGTTATAAAGTATTCTAATTTACTGAGACAATGACTTTTTGGTTTTCATTGGTTGTAAGCCATAATCATCAACATTAACAGAAATAAACACTTGAAATAGGTCACTCTGTTTGTAGTGACTCTATATAACGAGTTTCACTTTTTGTATTAAAGAACTGAAATAAATTAACTTTTTGATGATATCCTAATTTTGTGAGAAGCACCTGTACATTCTGCCAGCCGCCCTACATGACTAACAATGGTCCTCCATCTTTTGTAATTTGTGAGATACGTTGACATGAGACTTGTACGTTGCTACAATATATACAGTGATACATCTGGACTCCAGAGGAGTGTCGCTTGTGTTTTCAGCATCTGTAGCTTTACAATAACCCAAACCTACTCCAGTTTTTAGACGTGGCTATAAAAAAAGCTGTCTAATTACCGCTGTGCAAATATTGTACATTTTCCCCTAGAGTATAAATGGTTTAATTCCTCGTTCATTTTACTTGCAGCGATGGAACACTGAATCCGAATGGGGTACGATTTGGAAGCTCCGAAATCTACAATATAGGTACAATTATCCGGTGCCTACAATATGCCCTCCGCCAGCCACTGAATAGGTTAATTTTCTATGTAATGGTAGCGAGGAGGTTGAAAATAAGAAACTGTCATTATTTTAAGTGGGAAGAAATGACTAATGTGTAGCCAGGATTTGTAATGCAGAAGTTCACTACTGGGACTTGCTAATTAAACACATCTTCAACATTCGGCTGCTGACTGGCTATACTAACAAAGCCATTATTACGTCTCCTGAATGGATACAGATTAGACTCCCACTGCTCCCCTCCAATTCCCTTTTACGCGTCTCCATCAGACATTACCTGCTGCTTATTACTGGGTCTTAGAGGATAGATCAGGTCATATAGACGTTATTGGAAAAACCTCATTGAGCTGTAACAGCTCTCTAAGTAGTGGAAGACCCAAGCATAGAAAAGCTCAGAGACGATCGGTAGGAAAGTATAGCAGAATACACGAATGTGATAACAAAATGAATTGCAATAATGTGAGATCTGAATGGTTCTACTGCACATATGGTGGAATAGACCAGGTATGCTCATTCTGTCCAGTGTATTAGAGAAGGATGTGAGCTGTAATTGGGGATCTGTAATAAGTGACTTTGTCTTGTTGCAGTTGAATCATTTGTGGATGTGTCAGACAGCCTCTGTATCCCTCAGTACAATAAAGATGGGGAGGAAAGGGTCATTCTTTTCCTTAAGATGAACAATAACTGCATCTTTACCCGTGATCTGGTGAAAAGGATAAAGGACTCCATTCGCATAGCGCTGTCTGCCCGGCACGTGCCAGCCCTGATCCTGGAAACAAAAGACATTCCGGTAAGAAGATCACTTCTGACTGTATTGTAATGCACCCAATAAAAAAATTCAGGTTCATGCTAAAATTTGCAAACTAAATTTTTCTTATTGTGTGAACTAAGCATGTCATCGTGCCCAGACCTGCCTGATCACAACGTCCTTTCTACAGCATTGTACTGGACCAATGGACGTATTGGGAATCTCTGGGGTTGATGAACCAATCATTGGGTCTTGGCTCTGGGACACCTTATAAGAGGGTTCAATGGAGTAATTACCCCTAGAGCTTAGTGTTAAGCAGGGGCATGAACTTGACAGTTGCTAGCACTCTACCAAAGAATGTATGGTCGGTCCAGCTGCTGATTGTCTCAGTGTGCCACAAACCGTGAAACACCGCGTGAGTTGTTGGATGGGGTGGCAGCTTTCAAAGGAATAATCTTGGGCTGATTTTTCTGCTAAACACATTTCATATGCTGATTTCTGCTACTCATCACATTTCTCTCTTCAACAACTGATTTGGCAGCATCATTTATTCTTGTTTGTCTCACCTGGTGACGTAGCTTCTCAAAGCTCTCTGCACCAATCATCTCTCTGTGCTGCACAGCAGCTGCTTATCTGGACTGAGGGGCGGACTTCCTGAAGCAACAGAGGCTGAAGAAAATGGTCGGCCACTGGAGGACTTGAGCAGTAGTCCACAAGGAAGCTGTAGCTGTTACTATGCTATTTGCGCATATTGTAACACCTTATTTAGACACTGTATGTCACTCGCATACATTTGAACACTGTATGTCACTCGCATACATTTGAACACTCTATGGCAGGGGTGTCAAACTGCATTCCTCGAGGGCCTCAAACCATGCGTGTTTTCAAGATTTCCTTCTCATTGCACAAGATGCTGGAATCATTCTGTGCAGGTGATTAAATGATCACCTGTGCAATACAAGGAAATCCTGAAAACATGACCTATTTGCAGCCCTTGAGGAATGCAGTTTAACACCCCTGCTCTATGGCACTCATATATTTGGACACTGTTTGGCACTCGCATATATTTGGACGCTGGTTGGCACTCGCATACATTTGGACACTGTATGGCACTCATACATTTGGACGCTGTTTAGCACTCGCATACATTTGGACACTGGCACTCGCATACATTTGGACACTGGCACTCGCATACATTTGGACGCTGTTTGGCACTCGCATACATTTGGACACTGTTTGGCACTCGCATACATTTGGACACTGTTTAGCACTCGCATACATTTGGACACTGGCACTCGCATACATTTGGACACTGGCACTCGCATACATTTGGACACTGGCACTCGCATACATTTGGACACTGGCACTCGCATACATTTGGACACTGGCACTCGCATACATTTGGACACTGTTTGGCACTCGCATACATTTGGACACTGTTTGGCACTCGCATACATTTGGACACTGGCACTCGCATACATTTGGACACTGGCACTCGCATACATTTGGACACTGGCACTCGCATACATTTGGACACTGTTTGGCACTCGCATACATTTGGACACTGTTTGGCACTCGCATACATTTGGACACTGTATGGCACTCATACATTTGGACGCTGTTTAGCACTCGCATACATTTGGACACTGTTTAGCACTCGCATACATTTGGACGCTGTTTAGCACTCGCATACATTTGGACACTGTTTAGCACTCGCATACATTTGGACACTGTTTAGCACTCGCATACATTTGGACGCTGTTTGGCACTCGCATACATTTAAACACTGTATGTCACTCGCATGAATTTGGACACTGCATGTCACTCGCATACATTTGAACACTCTATGGCACTCATATATTTGGACACTGTTTGGCACTCGCATACATTTGGACACTGTTTGGCACTCGCATACATTTGAACACTGTATGGCACTCATACATTTGGACACTGTTTGGCACTCATACATTTGGACACTGTTTGGCACTCATACATTTGAACACTGTATGGCACTCATAAATTTGGACGCTGTTTGGCACTCGCATACATTTGGACACTGTTTTGCACTCGCATACATTTGGACACTGTTTAGCACTCGCATACATTTGGACACTGTTTAGCACTCGCATACATTTGGACACTGTGTGGTACTCGCATAAATTTGAACACGGCACTCGCATACATTTGGACACTGTATGGCACTCATACATTTGGACGCTGTTTGGCACTCGCATACATTTGGACACTGTATGGCATTCGCAT
The DNA here is from genome assembly GCF_051348905.1 of Ranitomeya variabilis. Taxonomy (NCBI): domain Eukaryota; kingdom Metazoa; phylum Chordata; class Amphibia; order Anura; family Dendrobatidae; genus Ranitomeya; species Ranitomeya variabilis. Next base: position 232,368,527 of record NC_135232.1, read on the forward strand.
ACATTTGAACACGGTTTAGCACTCGCATACATTTGGACACTGACACTCGCATACATTTGGACGCTGTTTGGCACTTGCATACATTTGGACACTGTTTGGCACTCGCATACATTTGGACGCTGTTTGGCACTCGCATACATTTGGACACTGTTTGATACTCGCATACATTTGGACACTGTTTGGCACTCGCATACATTTGGACAGTTTTGCACTCGCATACATTTGGACACTGTTTGGCACCATACATTTGGACGCTGTTTGGCACTCGCATACATTTGGACGCTGTTTGGCACTCGCATACATTTGGACGCTGTTTGGCACTCGCATACATTTGGACGCTGTTTGGCACTCGCATACATTTGGACGCTGTTTGGCACTCGCATACATTTGAACACTGTTTGGCACTCGCATACATTTGGACGCTGTTTGGCACTCGCATACATTTGGACACTGTGGTACTCGCATAAATTTGAACACGGCACTCGCATACATTTGGACACTGTATGGCACTCATACATTTGGATGCTGTTTGGCACTCGCATACATTTGGACACTGTATGGCATTCGCATACATTTGAACACGGTTTAGCACTCGCATATATTTGGACACTGTTTGACACTCGCATACATTTGGACGCTATTTGGACACTGGCACTTGCATACATTTGGACACTGTTTGGCACTTGCATACATTTGGACACTGTTTGGCACTTGCATACATTTGGACACTGTTTTGCACTCGCATACATTTGGACACTGTTTGGCACCATACATTTGGACGCTGTTTGGCACTCGCGTACATTTGGATGCTGTTTGGCACTCGCATACATTTGGACACTGTTTGGCACTCGCATACATTTGGAGGCTGTTTGGCACTCGCATACATTTGGACACTGTTTGGCACTGGCATACATTTGGAGGCTGTTTGGCACTCGCATACATTTGGAGGCTGTTTGGCACTCGCATACATTTGGAAGCTGTTTGGTACTCTCATACATTTGGACGCTGTTGGCACTCGCATACATTTGGACGCTGTTTGGCACTCGCATACATTTGGACGCTGTTTGGCACTCGCATACATTTGGACATTGTTTAGCACTCGCATACATTTGGACGCTGTTTGGCACTCGCTTACATTTGAACACTTGAGTGTCAAAATTGCATTGTGTTTAACCTGTTTATGTGGTGCACTGTCATGGACTTGCACCATCATGTCTACAATGCACCGCTTGTTCCCTGTTTTAATCAAAAAGATTTATGTAACAAATCAAATTGCTGGGTAATACGTTTGCAAGGGGTATGAACAACACTGCTGTTCCTATTAGGATTAACCACCTCAAGGTCGCATTTTTATGATTCTGGCTTCTTTTTGGTTTTTTTTTGTTGCAGTGTCCTCCATAGTTTATTAAGGGGTTCATCATGTCTGACCTATAAATTAATCCGAATACATAATAATAAAACCTAGTTTTAATTTTTTGTTGTTGTTTTATTATATCTTGCTATAAATGGCCTCTTTTTATTGCAGTCTACCAGCTCTGATAGTGTTAATATGTCTAAGGGGAAAACAAAATCAAAACCTTTCCAAAATGTTCTGAAAGTTTGGAAAAGAATTGCGACCTTGAATGATTATAGAACTGCCAAATTTCATCATGATCTGAGTCTTTTTTTTTCCCATAAGTCATAAGCATCTGAAAAACAGGATTTAACATAATGCTGCCTCACTAGATTTAATGTAAGGAGCTATGAGTTTGGCAGGGAACAGTGGAGACCGCATTCTTAAGCTTTCTCTAATGTATCTGTGGGATGCAGAATGTCTTCATTTCTGGCTGTTTAATAACTTTCTATTTTACTTTATTCACTTTGGGAGTCCCAGGTGAATTCCCTATTTTTTTTGTTGATTTCTTTTCAGCTGTTTTCCATTTTTTTTGCTCTTGAAAACTAATTATGCGTGTGTTTTATATTTGTTACTTTACTTCTGGATGGTATTTTAAGATTTTTTTCAATGTCATTATAAAAATTGCTTTAAACAGCGAAGAAAGCATCAGTCTTCATGTGTCTGTTGAAAAGAATAATTGGTAGAAAATGATGCTAAAAGGTGTTTTCCAAGCGCACGGATGATTAAAGCATTGTAAAACTTATGGGAAATGAAGAAAACTAATAATATATAGTTGCTGTTAAAATTCTGCTTTGCTCCTGAGCTGTCACTTGGTCATTGGGCCTCCAGCTCTTTACTTCCCACTTCTGTCCATTCAAAGCACAGAGCACAGAGATTTGGGGTCCGATAAGTCAAAGCAATTTTCCCAACTTTTAATGTTTTCACACCAGTTTCTCAGGGGAAGCTGTGGCGGACCAGGGTGCTGCGGGGCGTGACATGAATTAGATGAGATGTGGCATGTTCTTTTCCATAAATCTCACTCTAGTCAGGGACCAGACTAAGATTTGTGGCGAGACACACAAAGGCCACTCGTCAGATGCCTCTTAATGAATCGGGGGTCTGACTCCTACACGCCCTGTCTTCAAGACCGGTGGGAAAATCGCCGGTCTTGAGGAATTGGAGCTTTTGTGTCTATACTAAATGGGATGTAGCCTCTCAGTCAAGCACAGTCCTTCATGCAGGAGACTGGGCTCAGCCAGCCGCTCTGAAAGCAGTGTGGTTAGATCAAACGGTTATGTCATTTGGGGCATAGCCATTGATCCTCAGCAACTTGTGAGTTACTGGGAATGGTGGGAGAAGTATACATGGTGGGAGAAATACAGGCTCTACAGAGAAGAAGAATCTTATCAACTGGTGGCCAGAGAATTTGTGGGGCATTTCAGAATGCTAGATAACATTATAGTAACCCCTACAGTTCATGGAGAGTGTGGTGCCAGTGTCAACAGCTATCACTTTGTGGCACTATTTTGTGTAACATTAACTACAGGAAAGTCTCAGGATAGCACATACTAAGTGAAGTGATAAGTGTTAGGAGGGAGAAACAGTGTGGGCAGCAATTTAGCCATCTTGAGACTGTATAGAAGCCTCAGGATGGTGCTTTGTAGGTGGAGAGGGTGGATACTGAGAGTGGAAGTGAAACTGTGGGTCAAATACTACTTTGCACATGGGAATTGTAGTCTACTCTAGAGGAAAAGATGGAGGGTTGGCAGAAAATTCAGGATGTAAACAATTGCCAACTACAAAGGTGGCTCCTGGGGCTGTGTGGGAGTTAAAAAAAAGCATCATAAGGGTAATAGGGAGATTCAGGGACTAGTTGCAGGGACATTCAGATCATATTTTTTGTGCCAGGAAAATCTCGTTTAATGTTGTATGAAAGTGTCCCGTTAGAGTATAGGGACTGGTAATGAGCATAGGGACTTCATTGTTGAAGTTTTGTTAATGTTAATTTATCTTATCTGAATCCACCTCTTTGTCTTATTTTGCGGTGACATATATCTTCAGTAACACTGGTGTTAGCAAAATCTGTTCTTTGGGCCACCGTTCTTAAGTAAAAACTAGAAGGAATCCCAGTAGTGCTTTTGACATTTTGGAATGATCTCATTGTTCACTTCATGTTCTTGGTAACTAGTGATTGAAAGATACTACTTTTCTGAGTACTGATGTCAGTTAATTCTATTGTCAACATTTAAAAAAATGAAAATATAGCCCATTCTAAAAATGAACAACCTTAAATTGGTCATTAACATGTGCTGTTTCCTTATTTTGCACAATATAAAATTATGGAGAGTACCCCAAATCCTAAATTTATTGACTAGAGTTGCATGTAAGTACATGACCCTACTAAAATAAATTTATTTGGATAACATAACCTTTTAACCCAAATTGCATAAAGTACCATTCTGTTTTTTTTTTTTTGTTTAACTTCACCATCCCTGGATAGGTATCAGTAATGTATGTTCCTTGTGTCTTGTAAAATACTTACCAGCGGCCGTCTGTTACGGTTTCCAGTGCAGCTCCGGTCCCTCTCCGTCATCTTGTTGCCAGAAGTCACTGGTATTGGTTACTATCTCTGTTAATATAAGTGTTTGACAGCCTTGCTCTGAGTCTCATAGATTTGCATTGAGAATTCCCCCCCCTCCTCCAGCAAAAACTGGAGTGATCTGGCCAGTCACAACTCTGGTCACGTGGTGCAGAAGATGACTCGGTGCGGTGTCGAGAACAGCGGAAGACGACTGTATTTTGTATCACGCATACATACTACCTACATTACCAATAACAGATCAGTGGTGAAATAAAACAAAAAAAAACCTGAAGTGGTTCGTTAACCAATAAATTCCTAGGTCTACTTACTGTTTGTTAGCTTTGGGTTCTTCCAGAATGCGTTCATCACATTCAGTGGTCCCGTTGGGGCTTAGGTCCAAACCTCCTGCAAAACAGGTTTTGGACGTAGGCACCGACTGGGCCATTGATTATAATGATGCAGATTGAGTCACCATGAGCTCTGTCGTGCATCATTTTCAGGCGTATAGGCCTACTGGAGGCGAACACTCCTACGTATTAGACTGCATTTGGGTGTCCATCTCCAGAGCACATGGTGACTCTGTCTCCACCATTATTGTCAATGGTCCCATCGACATATATGTCCAAAACCTGTTTTGCAGGGGGTTCAGACGTAAGCTCCAACGGGACCACTGAATGTGGTGAAGAACGCACTGTGAATCCCTGGATAGGTATCAGTAATGTATGTTCCTTGTGTTTTGTAAAATACTTACCAGCGGCCGTCCCTGGATAGGTATGTTTATAGCTCTAGCACTGTAGCTGTTCAGGTCTCCTACCCCACTTCTGTTCATCTGTTTGCTTGATGAGATGTTATCCAAATAGATGGTGTGTGAATGAGCTGGACAATCCTAGCACATTGTAATGTTGACAGTATGGTTGACACATCACTACAGCTATCTTTCTCCACTTCCCCATACACATGAATGCTGCTCAACTTGGCAGAGCACTAATAGGATCTTTGTGGGGTGAGCGGAGTTAGCCACTGCCAAACACCTCTACTTGGAGAGTAAGAGGATCGATTTAGATAGTTGGCACATTCAGCCATCTACAAACTAATGAGTACATGGACCTTTTAGATCTAGTTGTTGCAGTAAGAGAGCTAAAATAAAGGAAATACAAACTTTAAACCACCTTGTAAATTGTGCATATATATATATATATATATATATATATATATATATATATATATATATATATATATACACAGGAAATACAGTGTGTGTGTGTGTGTATGTATATATATATATATATATATATATATATATATATATATATATATATATATATAGCCTTATACTCGTGTTGTACAATATGAAGTAACCTGTGGTATCTTTCTTTGCTTTCTAGTATACTATTAGTGGGAAGAAGGTAGAAGTTGCTGTGAAACAAACCATCGCAGGCAAGGAAGTAGCTCACCGCGGGGCTTTCTCCAACCCACAATCCCTGGATTTGTATCGCAATATTCCTGAGCTACAGAATTACTGAACACTGGGCACAAGAGACTGTCTATGTGGCATGTACCTGTTCATGCCAATCGTGTACATATACTGTATGTAGGTGGATATGTCTTGGTCTTTAACATGGAAATGTAGTAAAATGGGCAAAATATTCTATCTATCCATCGATCGCCCACCTAATTTTTCTCATACTTTGTTGTTCTTTTAAAAAGAAATCCAGTTTTCTTCTTTTTTTAGTCTGATAGGAATCCTTAAATATCTGATTGGTAAACTACTACATTTATAGGGTTCAGCCTTTATGGTATGCAACTTGGATGTGGTTGAAGACCACCTGAAGAGCAATGGTTTTGCTGCATTTACACCTAGCTTTCTATGGCCGTGGTGATAATAAAGGAATTGGCTCTTGGAATGTAAATGAGCCAGTACACCTCAGGGCCCCATAATCATCAAGTAGAAGTTGGCCGAACCCCAGGATTTCTGCAGGATCAGCCCACCATTTACGGTATATGGAGATTCCCTTGTTGTTGGAATTCAGTCTGATCCTTTTGATCGGCGGGAAGATAAGTTGCTGCTCGGCAAAGCCACTTTCATAGACAACCAAGGAACACTTGTCCAAGCCGATCATACCGGTGTATGAGGGAGTCAGGAGAGATAGCTGTCAGCTGAACGATCCTTTAGCTGATAGTTATCTCAGGTATATGGTCAGCTTAAAACTACTGAAAACACCTCCTATGATTCATTAATGGGGCAAACTTATCAAAACTGTCTAAAAGACAAAGTTGTCTTTGTTGCCCATAGCAACCAATCATATTGCAGTTTTCAATTTACTAAAGCTGTTTGAAAAAAGAAGGCTGAGCGCTGATTGGTTTCTATGGCAGCAGAGACAGGCTTTTCTTTTAGACGCTTGATAAATTTCTCCTTTGTGTCTAAGGGTGCTTTCACATTGCATCTTGTTACACGCTCGGTGGCACATCGGGGTTGATGTCTGAACTTCCCTGCAAAACCATATTCGGACGTGAGGCCCCACCGGGGCCACCGAGCGTGTAACAAAACGCAATGTGAACGCACCCTATGGGGCTTCCCGCAGAACGCTGCTTGTCAGTGGTGGAGGTTTTTTTTTATGTAGATCATTAAGGCAGATCCTCATTTTTCTCCTGCACTTAAACCTTTTAGACCTTTTGGTATGTGAGAGCCTATGTGCATTCCCTTTCTACAGCCTTAAAACAGCAGGTACGACTATACAGGACAGTGCAGATCTCCTCTTACCATGGTGCTTTTCGGCAGTTACAACACTGCAAATGGCGTTCTGGCGGCAGAATCCATTTTCCGATAATTAACGTCATTAAGACATTTTTATATGACACCTTTTTATTCCCGGATCGTCCCTAAAAACAAATGCAAAGTTCTGCAATCTATTGCGGTATTGCTGGAACCTCTCTGCATTCCCTTTTGTATAATATGTGAGCGGCCAGAAGACGATGGGCAATGATGGAGGGACTGCACACCTTAGACGTGCAGCACTATATTGTTACATTCTGCAATGTTTATAGCTCTAGCAACAACCTGAAGAAGTGCAATGCAATGGTTTTACGTTTTATTATTATTATTTTTTTCCAAAGACCATTTCTGTCCTCTGGTTACTGATGTGTTTGCTTTACTGTGAGATTTGTTTACAGGGTTTCCATAATTGTACCTCTATAATGTAGGCAGATGTGGGTAATACAGAATGACTTATGCCAAACCCAAGTGCACTACCCCTGCATCCTGCTGCTTATTGGTCAGTCCGGGTGGGATTTATGTGGAACTTTCCGTTAGCCAATTGGCTAGCTGCTTCCTCCCGTTATTTGTTACTGTGTGCGGTTGTGGCTGCACCCTTTACTGCCCATGTAATTTGGGCACGCTTGGTTTTCCAGTTGCATTAGGAGCTGTTCACAATCTTTTATGTATTCCTTCTACAATATTCCAAAAACCATAACAGGAAACAAAACAATGCAGTGTCATGATCTTGGCAAGTGAAAGATAAGGTCATACCAATGATATTTGTTGCTTTTAAAGTTATGTTGCATATTTGCTCTATACAACAAGATACAATTGCTTTTATATGTTACAACACAGTGGCCCACATTTACTAATGCTTTCTATTATTCATCATTGAGGGAATCGTTCAAAAGATTTATGCTGCTCCATCTGAGAGTAGCATAACGTAGGAGTAGACACCCTCATTCCAGTGCTGGGCAACTTATTGGCTTTTTGATGAACCATTGTTATCTGCTGCAGACCTGCTAGTCCTCTCAATGATTGGTTTCTGTCATGTACCTCCCAATATTCAGGAGCTACGTCTATCCCCCCCTCCTGCAACTGATTGTCGACTTTGGGTCTATGTACAGTGTAAACAGAAAGCTGACAATCAGTGGTGTGATGGGATTAATACAGCGTTTATGATTGAGAAGACTAGCAGAGCTGCTGCAGATAAAACTGGTATTGTTCAAACCACAGCTAGGAGTCCAGTAAATGGCACTGTGCTGGTGTCAGGGTCTCTGTCCTTATATTATGTTGGTCTCCGAGAATTATAACCTTGGTTACAGATTCCCTTTAAACTTAGTCAATGCAGTCTGAACAGGCACCAAAATTTATCTCGGTGAGAAATATTGCATGATTAATTTCATACCTAATACACCAAATGTGATACTATTCTTAACACCAACCCTCAGTTGCCTTACTTTAGATCATTATTTTGTGCCTAAATATAGGTGCACACCAATAAGCTGGTGTCTCTTTAGATCTGCCTGATCAGCTCCTCCCCCCTCTTTTTAGATACTTGAAAAATGAGGTGCACACATTGGTTGTCTAAAATGATTTGGATAAGAAAGTACAACTTACACCAAATATCTGACACAATAACAGTGAATGTGGGCCACTATTTTACCTTCTGTGTGGATAGCGACACCTTGTTACATGTTTGATTGCAGTATGAGAATGCATTGTATGTGTATTAAACGGTTTATTGTTATGCATTAAAGTCACAACCTTTTCAGTATATGGCAATCTGCTTTCTTTTTTTTTAAAACTATTTGGATTTTCAGACAATAACTCCAATATAATCCTATAATGCCTCACAAGCAATATTTTGAAGCAGTCTACCCCCACCGTTGAATGTGGCTCCCAAGATGCAAGGGGCATTAGATACTATCATAACTAAGGATGAGCGGGCCCGTGGAAGCTCGGGTTCTTGGACCTGAACCTCATAGAAATCAATGAAGACCCAGACTTTTGTAGATGGAAAATCCCTCTCTCTTTCTTTCCTCCCTGACCTCTCAAACGGTAAAACAGACTTCCAGGAGAAATCCATGTTTGAGTTCAGCAGTATGAACCTCAAACTTTACAGTTGGGTTTTTTTCATCTCCTGTCATAACCTAAGTATAGCAATGCAAGTCTGCTAAGGAGTAAGAAGCACCACAGTGGGATAATTGCCTAAATCCTACTTCGCTGCTACTTCTAACTTTAATTCTTTGCTGGATTTATTGGTCAAATAGCTTGGGTTGGCAGGGAATTGTGGCAAGAATAATCTGGTAGCATGTTATTAAAGACTTAATGCATTAATGTTGAGAAAAATGACAGCCATATTTGGTAACATAGTAAAAACCTAAAGTAGCATGCATTGTGTGCTGCAACATGGGGAATGGCAGTGAAGAAATAGGCTTCATGTTCCTAAACTACTTTAAGCTACTAAATACATTTTTCCTGGACTGGGAAAAATAGGGTGAGTGTTACATTTTTTTATGTTGCCAGATAATGGCTTTGCTCAATCTTGGTATTAATCAGTTTTACGGAAGCACACTGTAGGCTGAATGTGGCCCCCGGGCTGACAATTGGGAGTGATTCATAGATACCGAATGAAATTCAATCAGTAATGGATCAATAATTTCTCTTCCAAAAAGGAAGTTCTAAAAAGAACTAAAAATTAGCATGCAATATTGCAAATTGGAATATAAAGACAACTAGAACATTATTCTCTGTTGTTTCTCTAATGGCTTTTTTCGTTAGTGAAACCGTTATTTTGCCATTATGGTAGACCTTTTAAGAAGCCAAATGTTACATTTTTTGCATCGTTTACCTCATTTACCCATGTCATGCCCCAATTACTTTATCCAGTAATACCAGAACAGTAGCTGTGCACATATGAGCAGTACATCAGTAATAGACTAGATAGCGATGGTGCCAGAGTCCATATAGAACTACAGGAAAGTATCTGTCACTTACATGGCTGATTTCAGTTTATTGTTTAAAGAATACCTGATTCCTTATTTTCTGGTCTATACATTAATAGAAGAGTCATAGAATCCGCCCTATAGACAAAGTCTGTAATCCTAGTAGCTAAAATGACGCTATGTTGTGTTCCATTTGGCTACTAGGGCTATTGAAATAATACGCCGTCCACATAACGGAGTTCGGTGTAATCAGGAGTACTGGTAACGCAGCCTTTTTTGCATGTCAATCGTTGGTAATGGAGACTTCTCCAGGTGAAGCAACATGGCATTTCCTGTGGAAATGTACAAACTGCTTGCAGCATATAAAGGTGAAGTATGCACAGACCCTTAGGGTAAATTCACTTCAAAGTCACTTATGTGCTACAGATTTACAGCGCAGATTTACCAGCAACAATTTCACAGCGAAAGGGTAGGTGTACATGACCATTTTCTCTCCATCCGAGAAAATCGGTCCGATTATGTGAATCACACCCAGATCAGCGTTGGATCAGAGTGGGATCTTATTTTCTCGGAGGTGGAGGAAAAAAAAGGTTTTCCTCCTTCTACGTTATGTCAGTCCGTGAAAATCGAACTGTACTCGGATGTCATCTGAGTGCAGTCTGTTTTTTCACAGACCCATAGACATGAATGGGCACGTGTCATCTGATTCCTGGAGGCAAATTGTGCATGCTGCAATTTTTTATTTATTTTATTTTTTTTTCATTTTTCTTCCTCAGTCCACTCTGTTGTAGGGAAAATCAGACGTGTGCACAGCCCCATAGAATAACATTGGGTACGAATGCTTCTGTCAAAACCAAGTATAGCACTCGTCTGATTTCTACGGTCATGTGCACGAGCCCTAATGCCATAACAGCTAGGAAGATAGGGTTAAACAAATCTCATCTACACATTATGGATATTTTCTCCATATAAATTGACGTGCAGTGTAATTTTTTTGTTTAATTCGTCATGGAGTTTGCCCAAAATCGCAGCAAGTCTACTCTAATCTCAAACCTGTTAGTGATTTAAGACCCCTAAATACATTACACTAATGTTACCGGATTGAGCCAACAGTCTAATGTGTGTGGGGTCCAGATAGGTGATTGTTGCTGAGCCTTTTATTCTCCCTACAGGTAAAGAGGTAAAGCCACCAGATATAGCTGGCAGCTGCTTTCTGATGAGCACACAGGAGCAATTTTTTTTTTTTTTAGCATATTAGAAAATTACTGATGGTAAAAACCGACACACTGCTGAAAATCTCATCGAAAAACATTGATGACAATAAAAATCACTTTCTCTGGACGTCAATACTGAAGATTTCTTTTCAATGGCTTGAAATTCATTACTGACTGATACACAAAGTATATAGCAGCACCTCATATTTGGTAATATCTGATCTTATCGCTAGCCCCTGACAAAAAGTGCTTATTAAAATGTGGAATTGTTAGTTTCTGGCAGACAGGTACATTATCTGTAAAATACTATTTTCAATTCTCGGATACAGATTTAGAAATAAGAGTTTTCTTCATTGTCTAGAATTCGTTATGTAGCAGTGCTTTCAATGAAGCCAAGGTGAAATGATTAAGATGTATCTGCTCTACATCAGGTGAAACCTTCTGAGACAATGTGGAAGATCTGTGTGATCTTTGGTTTGAGAAACGCGGAGACCATATTCTCCCAAGTGTCACTTTCTCAGGTAAACCAGGAGTGACGGAGAAACGAAGGGACAAGTGACAAGTGAAAATGAAATGGTTTGCACAGCGGCTCATTATTGTATAGTATGTGACTTGTAGACATCTCCTGGGTCTGTTACTGATTTGCTTTGAGCTGCTTATTAAATGAGATCTGTGAAGCGAGAAGTTCTATGTGATGTCCTCAATGGCCTCGTTGTGGTTAAGTCTCCATCCTCTATTGTATTCTTCAGGAATAAATAACTAAATTGATACAACTTTGCATAGGAAAATGAATCCATGTTCCCCCAGGAACAGTGAACAAAACAATAAAGAGATCTCAATTAATTGGGAAAAGTAATACTTAAATGCAGTGGTGACTGTAAGTGTCGCTGCTGTGTACGTAGTATACACGGAATACAACACTGAGATCTCCCACTGTATAATAGCTGAAGAAAGGGTTACTGGAGCAAGAAAATGTTTAATGCATCACTTAATAGTGGAGATGGATAGATTGTGTCTTTGTTTAGCCTATATGTTCCAGGTTTTAACCTAAGCTATCACATCACTCATGCCTCACTCACGTGCACAACATCTTCCTGTAGCAATAGCTATTTGTCATGACACAGCTGTTGGATGACTCCTTTTCTGGCCTTAACACTAAGGCTTCTTTCACACTTCAGTTGTTTGGCGTCAGTCACTTCCGACATAGTGACGGATCCGTCACAATTGTTGAGAAAACGGTTCTAACGGATCCGTTTTTTTAACGGATCGGTTACTTGGGGGTTGTCTAGGAAAAATATCTACTTTTTGGAGCATGCGCAATTGAAAAAGTGGATTGGGGCGACGGATCCACCGAAATGACGGTCGCCATGGATCCGTCGCCCATAGGCGGCCTTTCTATGGAATGGCGGACGCGACGGATCCGCCGCGAACCTCCATTTCGGCGTTGACTAAAAACGTTTCAATGTCCGTCTATGTCTAGACAACGTCCGCCAAATTTCAAAGGATCCGTTGCATGGCGGATGGAATCCGTCGCTAATGCAAGTCTATGGGAAAATAGCAGATCCGCCAAAAAAAAAATGACGGATCCGTTATTTGAGGAAAATGGCGGTATTAGACTGACGCCAAACAACTGAAGTGTGAAAGAGGCCTAAGGGGCACCCTAGTTTGCCCTGTTCCCCGGGATACATCAAATGTCAAAGCCCTTGCCCTTGCAAGGAGGTGGCAGGACCCCTCATCTGCCCCTCCTTCACATGGAACCTATGCGACCTCCTTTTTGGATAAAACTTGTATATGGTTGTGAAAATCTGTAATGGAATGTTGTGATTGCAAAGTGTGTACCGCCATGTGCTGCACCCGAAAGTTATACATCGTAATGTATTCATGTGTTACCCCTATGTTGTGGTATGTAATGTATGTGATTTGCTTTGTACCTGCTAAGCCTGTACTTATGTAAGAGACAGGGATAGTAATAAGTTAAAGATGTGGGCTGGGTCAGCAGCAGAGAGGGGGAAGGAAACTGCTGCTCCCTAGTCGGAAGCTCAGGTACGTTCACCCAGAGCAGACATGCTGAAGAGACAGGGCACAGCCAGACTCCCGGATGGGAGAGATCTGTTGCCCAGGGCTCAAGAGGGCTGAAAAGGACTTAAGGACTCAAGGATTTAAGGACTGCAACACGGGTCTCCAGGTGTTTGGAAGGGCCCTCCCCGCTGAAGGGGTTTTAAGCACCCGGATCCCAGCAAGTGGACTTCTGTGAACTTCGGCTACTGCGGCCATTGTGGGTACAACCATAGCAAGTGTCAGGGAGAGAACAGGAATCCAGTGTTGGAATTGTCTCTTTTGTCTACATCTCCTCATCGTTCATTAAAAGTTATTTCCCTGTTGGAAAACAGTTGCATTTTTGGATTATCATTGCCTAGACTACAGTGACCAGAGAAGAGAAGGGAGCTCTTGGGGAAAAGGCAGTGTCAGTCCTATATTGCATGTACAAGGGGCCTGGGTGTCTTCAGACTGTGTTTAGTGGGTGAGCTCGGTCAGGACTACCGCCCCGGGCCCCTTGTTACACCCTATCTCCTGAATTAACCCTCCATCTGGTCTCGTCCCTCACCCAGGGAGAAGGGGCCGCTACTATGCACCGCAGTACACTAACCCGACAAACAGGGCGACAAAGACAAGGGGTAACTGAAAACTTCACACACACCAAATACTCACATATAACAGAGGAATCCACTGGGGTGTGCAGGAAGAAACCAAAATAGGAAAGTATAAGTAATTATCAAGCTTACAAACCAAACGAGTCGTTTATAACTCCTTCAGCAATCCTTCTCATGCCAACTTCTCTCCCTCCTTTAACCATGCAGAAAAAAGCGAAATCTGACGAGGATTAGTACTAGAACCGAGATGATATAAGGAAAAAGAGTGGCTAACCGAGCACAGCTGAGCACATGGATTTCCAACATGGCCAATTCACCCTTGTTCTGCTAGAAGAAATAAACACTTTTAATAAGCCGGAGAAGTGCTTCTTCACAGCGCCAGAGTAGGAGCAACCAGACACTGCGGTCCTATGGCTCTGCTCCGTTGCGGTAACCCCATGACACTGTTGCAGTGCCTCTAGTAGTGTGAAAAAGTACAGGTGCTTCTCACAAAATCGAATATCATCAAAAAGTTCATTTATTTCAGTTCTTCAATACAAAAAGTTAAACTCATATAGAATCATTACGAACAATGTTTATTTCTGTTAATGTTGATGATTATGGCTTACAGCCAATTAAAACCCAAAAGTCATTATCTCAGTAAATTTGAATTCTTTTTAACACCAGCTTGAAAAATGATTTTCAAATCCGAAATGTTGGCCTACTGAAATGTATGTTCAGTAAATGCACTGAGTACTTGGTCTGGCTCCTTTTGCATCAATTACTGCATCAATGCAGTATGGCATGGAGGTGATCAGCCTGTGGCACCGCTGAGGTGTTATGGAAGCCCAGATTGCTTTGATAGCAGCCTTCACCTCGTGACAATATCCCATAGATTCTCTACGGGGTTAAGGTCAGGTAAGTTTGCTGGTCAATCAAGCACACTGATACTGTTGTTTTTAAACCAGGTATTGGTACTTTTGGCAGTGTGGACAGGTGCCAAGTTCTGCTGGAGAATGAAATCAAGCATGAAGTGCTCTAAAATTTCCTGGTAGATGGCTGCGCTGACCTTGGTCTTGATAAAACACAGTGGACCTACACCAGCAGATGACATGGCTCCCCAAACCATCACTGATTGTGGAAACTTCACACTAGACCTCAAGCAACTTGGATTATATGCCTCTCCACTAGTGATGAGCAAATAGCATTGTTGCTCGGGTCTCCCAGAACATGCTCGGGTGATATCCGAGTATTAGTGCTCGGAGGTTTAGTTTTCGTCGCCTCGGCTGAATGATTTACGGCTGTTAGACAGGCTGAATACATGTGAGGAATGTCTGTTTGTTAAAGAATTCCCACATGTATTCAGGCTGACCAGCAGCCGTAAATCATGCAAACTTACATTGAAAATCAATGGGGCCGCAAAAACAATGGAAGCTTGTTTTTGCGGTGCACCATGAATTCCCTTTTTGCGGATTGCCATTTTTTTTTGGTCCCTACTTTTTCCCTACTATTCTAATACAGAAAAACGGCGATCCGCAAGATTTTTGCGGCAGACCGGGAAAATGGCGGCCATTGATTTTCAATGGGGCCCATGTCCATAAGCCCTGAAATATATCGAGCAACCTCGATATTTTTTCACGGCCGTAAATACGGCCTTATGGCGTATGGCGCTCCTACGAATTTTTGCGCCCCTATAGAAATTCATTGGGGCCCCAAAAACAGGCCGAAAAAACACGGCAAGTTGTAAACCAGCCTATCCCCAGACTCTGGTACCTTGATTTCCAAATGAAATGCAAAATGTACTTTCATCTGAAAACAACACCTTGGACCACTGAGCAACAGTCCAGTTCTTTTTCTCCTTGGCCCAGGTAAGACACTTCTGGTGTTGTCTATTGGTCATGACTGGCTTGATACAAGGAATGTGACACTTGTAGCCCATGTCCTGGATACGTCTGTGTGTGGTGGCTTTTGAAGCAATGACTCCAGAAACAGTCCACTCATTGTGAATCTCACCCAAATTTTTGAATGTTTTTTTCTTAACAATTCTTTCAAGGCTGCGGTTATTCCGGTTGCTTGTGCACCTTTTTCTACTACACTTTTTTCTTCAACTCAACTTTCCATTAATATGCTTGGATACAGCACTCTGTCAAAAGCCAGCTTCTTTAGCAATTAACTTTTGTGCCTTACCCTCCTTGTGGAGTGTGTCAGTGACTGCCTTCTGGACTTCTGGACATCTGTCAAGTCAGCAGTCTTCCCCATGATTGTGGAGCCTACTTAAACAGACTAAGGGACCCTTTTAAACGCTTAGGAAACCTTTGCAGGTGTTTTTTGTTAATTATTCTGATCAGGGGCGGACACAGACAGCTTGGGGCCCCTGTGCAGGAAATGTGTCTGGGCCCCCCTCCCTTTAAGGTGACAAATATATATATATATATATATATATATATATATATGTATATATATATATATATATATATATATATATATATATATATATATATATATAGCCACACACACATACATGTTTATATGAAAAGGAGAAACAAGGAGCCGAAAGTACAAATGTACAAAGATAGTTTATTAATTAAAATTTCTCAAGAAAGCAGCGTTGGAGCGCTGCGAAACGTGCGTTGGGGCACTCTCACCGGTGGGACCCTCTTTTGTCTACCTCCCCTCATTGTGGTAAGCATGGCACCTTTCCATTTTTATTGCTGTGTGGCGAGATTTTGTATAAATAAATAGGGCACTGGCCCTTACTTTACTACTATCTCTTTTCTATGACCGCACAGCACTGTGCTTATATTATATTAGGTGCTTTGTGCTTCCTACTTCTCCAGCACTGCGTATTATATTGGCATGTATTATCTTTCCATCTTTTATCTGTACTTATGTACGGTCATTACATTGTGTGTGGGGGGGTTGACCGACTGAGGTGTTCCCTTTCTTGTCCCCCTTATGTATTGTTGTGGTATTCCCCATTACTTTGCTTTTTGTCCTATTTTTAATTAATAAACTATCTTTGTACATTTGTACTTTCGGCTCCTTGTTTCTCCTTTTCATATAATGTTGCTGGAGCAATGAATTAAGCGCCCGGGTTATTATTCATTATCACACTTGTGTTGTTTTGTTTCCCGGGTCAGGCTCATTATGGTTTTTGTCTTTTTTATATTATTACACATACATGTTTGTATTACTTAGTCTCCTTTATTATGAATTTTGCTGTCCCTTACAGATTGGGTTTTATAGAGCCCTGTTTTTTATTACAAACCGTCCTGTCTTGTTAGCTGTATCATGCAATGATGGCTGATGGAGCATGGAAAAGCTTCTTTTCTAAAGGAGGAGCTGATGGACTGGTCGTCTGGTCACCGGCTCCTCCATCAGTAGTCATTTTACATCTAACAAGAGAGGGGACTATGTAATAAAAGAGGGCACTGTGATTAACAAAAATAACAAGAATACACTATGTAAGAGACAGCACTGTACATAGAAGCAGAGTAAGATATATAATAAGGGATGGCACCATATATAACTAGAGAGGATGGTATGTAATAAGGGACGTTGTTATTCATAACAAAAGAGGAAACTATGTAACTAAGGATAGTGTTATACATAATAAGTGAGTACACTATATACTAAGGGACTGTGCTATGCATAATAAGTGAGTACGCTTTATACTAAGGAACAGTGTTAGACATATTAATCAATAATGACGACTTCCTCCACCTCCCCCTGTTCCTATAGCCATTATAAATCCCCCTTCCTCCCATCCCAATCCCCCACACCCCTCATTGTCTTCCTTTCCCTGCATCCCATTATTGCCCTCTCCCCCACCCTCATGATTGCCCTCTTCCCCACCTCCATCATTGCCGCCTCCCCAGCACCCCCATCATTGTCCTTTCCACTGCCACTATCATTGCCTCCTCCCCCACCACCCCATCATTACCCATTCCACCACCTCCATCATTTCCTCCTCCCCCACCATCCCCATCGCCCTTTCCACCACCACCATCAGCCTTCCCCCCACCCCATCACTGCCCATTACACCGCCTCCATGATTTCCTCCCCCACCATCCCCATTATTGCCCATTCACCACCTCCATCATTTCCTCCTCCCCCACCACCCCCATTATTGCCCTTTCCAACACCCCCATCATTACTTTCTCCCCATTACCATCATTGCCCTCTCTGTCAACCCAATCATTGCCTTCTGCCCCATCACCCCATCATTGCCCTTTCCTCCACCTACACACACATACAGCACCATTCACCTCTCTGCATATACACACACACACATACACACAGCACCATTCACCTCTACATACGCACACACACAGCACCATTCACCTCTCTGCATACACATACACAGCACCATTCACCTCTCTGCATACACACAGACACACACAGTACCATTCACCTCTCTGCATACACACACACATAGCACCATTCACCTCTCTGCAAACATACACACACCTCACCTCTGCGCATGGTATCCTGAAGCCGCACCATCGCCAGCAGTTTCCTGTCTCGCACAGCCGCGGCGCTAAATGATGATGTCATTCAGCCGCTGCTGTGTGAGACAGGAAGCGTGGGCAGGAAACAGGACGGATCCTTTCCCTGCAGCTCCACTCCGCTGCCATTTTCTCTTGCAGGCAGGGGAGCTGCAGGGATTGCTCCCTGCCCGCCGCACATGAGGGCATCTGGCCAGGGGCCCCCCGGAGCCTTGGGCCGGATAAACTGGCCAGATTTGCCTCATTAATAGCAGCCCTGCAGGGGACCCTCAGGTGCATCCGGGCCCTGATGCAGCCGCATCGGTTGACTCGGAGGTATGTCCGACCATGATTCTAATTTACTGAAATAATGATTTTTGGATTTTTATTTGCTGTAAGCCATAATCATCAACATTAACAGAAATAAACACTTGAAATAGATCACTCTGTTTGTAATGACTATCTAATATATGAGTTTCACTTTTTGTATTGAAGAACTGAAATAAGTTAACTTTTTGATGATATCCTAATTTAGCGAGAAGCACTTTTGTCTTTGGAGTGTGGAAGGAAATCCCAGGCAAAAATGGAGAGAGTATACAAACTCCTCCTAAATTAGTGAGAAGCACTTCCTTTTGGAAGATAACTTGTCTACATGAAAACAAGACAGACAACTGCTGTAAATGTGTCAGGTGAGTCTGTTGGTGGAACGCTTCCTCCTTGGAGTTATACACTTATCTGTCACCTTAACAGAGCGGTAAGGCTATTATGTATTTTGAGTGGATCTTGGACCCCATTGCTCGTGCAGCGTTTAGACATGAGTGGTTTTTGAATTGAACTTGAAGGGTAAGAATCAGATAAAGTTTGAATGTGATCTGCTGGTTGAACCTGAAGCATCAGCATTGTGCACCTGTCATCTGCAATGGTATATTGCAGCGCTTTTCATTTGTGCACCTCTTACAAAGGGTTAAGCATTATTATTACATGAAAATATTACAGTTGTTGAATATCCTACGAGCCTGAACACGGCTCATATAACTAGTTGCTCATCAGTAGATGTAAAATAAATATTCTTAAAATTAAACTATAGAAGCAGAACAGAAATTCATTGCTGAACTTTCTACTCACTTTGGGGTTGAGCAGGCTATTACAAAGCAGAAAATTGTTGGCAGATAGCAGTGGGAGAGATCAATGTGTCAGATTGCTATCCTCAATCTTCAGCAAATGTGTTAGTTGAGGGCATAATTCAACTGTGCTGGTGTGAATTGGATTACAAGTGTTGGTGAGGCAGAATAAAATAGAGTTTGATAGCAACATGTGTATCTCTCGATAGCTAGTATGACGGGGGCTGCTTTAATTTCACACAGGAACGGGCATAAGATAGCTAGCCACACCACTGTGTAATGAGAACATGCTGCACTCTTTTGATAGAAGGAAATAGAATGTGCGACTGGAAGCAATGTAGTCGACTTTATGGGCCATGTACCCACTCAGAGGACAGATTGCCTAAAGATCTCTTTTTCCAAACAAGAGTATTTGCATACAGTATTGTGCAAAAGTTTAAGCAGATGTTTGAAAAATGCTGCAAAGACAGAATATTTTTAACCCCTTAACTCCCGGAGCGTTTTTCGTTTTTCGCTCCCCTCCTTTCCGGAGCCATTTTCCGAGACCCATAGAATTTCCATTTTTCCTGATCTCAGGTTGGCTGAGGGCTTATTTTTTGCATGCTGAGCTGACATTTTTAATGATACCATACCGGTGCAGATACGATCTTTTGATCGCCCGTTATTGCATTTTAATGCAATGTTGCTGTGACCAAAAAAACGTAATTTATTTTATTGTACATGAGTTGGTGACTCTAGGTTAGCACCTGTTCACATTTAGTCTATGTTGGGATGTGACGGTCAGTTTTTTGATATTTGTATTCATTAGCCTTCTGACTGAGCACTCTGCCTTTTAGCTTCAGGCGTTTTTAATCAAGACAGGACTCTACCCCTCCACAGAGATGTAGATTTTTAGTCTAAGAGAAGACTCACAGGTTCCCATACAGATGAAGACTTTATTCTAAGTGAGGATGGCATTGATAGGTCCTGGTAAACGAGAAATGACTTATCATGGCTACCAGGTACATATGAATTGGCCAATTTATGCGCTACACTTTCTCAATTTTTTATATTTCTAGTGCAGTAATGCAATTCAATTGTCACGTTTCATGCTTGTAAGTTGTTGCGCTACAGAGTGCTGCCTTATTTATTTTATTGTACGTGAGTTGGTGACTCTAGGTTAGCACCTGTTCACATTTAATCCATGTTTGATGTGACGGTTAGTTTTTTTATATTCACGCATAGTGTTATGTCCCCACAGAGCCCCCCACACAGTATGATGTCCCCTTACAAAGTTTTAAGTCCCCACACAGCCACCTTGCATATTATTATGTCCCCAAATAGCCCCTTTACATAGTATTATGTTCCCACAGTTTCCCACAATGTACTGACAAAAAATAAATAAAGCTCCTCACCAAACCCTGTTCGTCCGCTGCTCCGATCTGCTCTGTGTACTGGGCACAGCTGGTGTGATGTGGTGATGTCATCGTGTCAGATACGCTGGCTCAATGATAGAAGAGGGAGCATTATTGTTTTCACCAGAATCTGCATTCTGAGAATGCAGATACTTGTGAAAGCTAAATACTCAGAGGGGACGTGACTGGAACAGTCAAGGGGCCACATGAGGCCCTCAGGCTGCACTTTGCCCAGCTCTGGTGTAGTCACATCACTATGCAACAGTGTTAACAACAGCCCTTGATAAAAGTTAAAATCCATAGTTTCATAGATGCAATCTCGTGTAACCTTTTCCGTAATAGCCTTCAAAAGACACATTCATGGACAATGTGTCCTTGGTGGCTACGGTTGGATGGAGGGACAGTAATCAACTTATGCATTGTTCATATGCAGCGTTTGTAAAATCCCTTATCCTACATTCTCACATTTGTGTGAAATGTCCATGTGTTTCCAGGTTTTTTTATCGGACGGCACACGGACTTTTATAGTTATAGTTTATAGTTTTATAGGTCCATTCACACATACATGAAAATCACGAATCTGAGAATGAGATCTGTGAGGGTCAGAGAATGTTCTGTTCTGATCCGATTTTGAGGATCAGAATAGGACATGCCCAATGCGTCGATAAAAGCGGGCAGCACACCAACACTGCACGCAAATATAGGGATGTGGCCCAGGGCCGGATTTAAGAGGTGGGTGGCCCGGGGCCCATTTTGGAGGGAGGCCCATTTTTCAAGGTGCTGCAATATGTAATGCAAAAACACAAAATGAAACGAACACAATTTTATTTACAAAAATCATTTACGCAGAGTAATTCAGGTAAAGTCATTCATTTTTTACAATCCAGGCACTTTCCTTGATTTTCGTGCTGCAAAATCATTAATGATGTCACTAAAATCCAAATTGATGCTCATGATAGCCAAATTTACAAGTTCCTGCTTCATGGATGTCCTTAATCGGTTTTCAACTAATTTGAGTTTTGAGAAGGAACGCTCACCACTGCAGTTTGTTACCATCAAAATTAGATATATCCTTAGAGCTATCTCAATATTTGGGAAAGTGTCCTGCACACCCTTTTCCATGATAAGCTTGTACATGAAAAGTTCAGTGCTGATATCTTTTGGCTCCTCGTCTGTGAATAAATTGGCAAATGTTACAAACTAACACAGTTCATCAATAAATGTAATGTCCAAGTCATCTGAATAAGACCTGACGAGTTGCTCTGCTGTGGCCTTAAGCTCGTCTGAAGACAGTTCTTTCAGGTGGCTAAAAAAGCTCAATTTGCTTGATATATCTTTATATGCTTGAAGACGTTGGTCAAGAGAAGCGATAAACTGATGAATGATAGGCAAGAAAGTTTCTGTTCTGTATTTTTCAGAAGGGCTGAGTTGTACTTCCGTATGGCCATAATCCAATGGAATGAGACACGTTTCAGCGCCTGTGTCGAGTTATCGTCTGAACATACTCAGATGAACCAGACAGCTTTTCGCCTTGCTTCTCATAAATTTTGAAGGAGTCACGCTTTGATGCAACATAGTTTTTTAAGCTGGTCAGTGACGCCACAGCAGTGTTTAGATCGAGTTTTGCATGTTGTTGATTTTTACTAGTAGCATCTGTTCTTTGCAGGATATCATTCCAGAAGGTGGTGTTAATACAAATTTCAAGCTTATTCATTTGTCTTAATAGTCCTTCTGCTTAACACCGCTGGGCTGTATATATATGAGGAGCTGCTGCTGGGCTGTATATATATATATATATATATATATATATATATATATATATATGGGGGGGTGCTGGGCTTTATATATTAGAAGCTGCTGCTGGGCTGTATATATATGAGGGGCTACTGCTGGGCTTTATATATTAGAAGCTGCTGCTAAGCTGTATATGAGGGGCTGCCTCTGGGCTTTATATATTAGAAGCTGCTGCTGGGCTGTATATATATATGAGGGGCTGCTGCTGGGCTTTATATATTAGAAGCTGCTGCTGGGCTGTATATATATGAGGGGCTGCTGCTGGGCTGTATATATATGCCGGGCTGCTGCCGGGCTGTATATATATGAGGGGCTGCTGCCGGGCTGTATATATATGAGGGGCTGCTGCCGGGCTGTATATATCAGAGGCTGTTTACCTGTATATATCAGAGGCTGTTGCTGTGCTGGCTGTATATGTATGAGAGGCTTCTGCTGGGCTGTATATATATGAGGGGCTTCTTCTGAGCTGTATATATATATGAGGGGCTGCTGCTGGGCTGTATATATTAGAAGCTGCTGCCGGGCTGTATGTATCAGAGGCTGTTGCTGTGCTGGCTGTATATAGAATAGAGGCTGAGGGGCTGTATAAAGTGTATACACAGCACTATACTGTAAACAGGTCCACACTATATGCATACAGTATACACAGACACACTGTAATGCAGGGTATAGTGTGGACCTGTATATACAGT
This sequence comes from Ranitomeya variabilis, assembly GCF_051348905.1. NCBI lineage: Eukaryota > Metazoa > Chordata > Amphibia > Anura > Dendrobatidae > Ranitomeya > Ranitomeya variabilis. The sequence goes on from NC_135232.1 coordinate 232,391,518, forward strand.
ATGGTACTATGTAGGACAGGAGCTGCAAGAAAGATACACAGACACACATAGACACACACACATACAGACACACACACACACACAGAGATCACACTCACCCACCGCAACACTGTGAAGACTGAACCACTTCACTTCTGGATCTTCAGTGACTGAAGATCCAGAGTGAAGTCCTGCCGCTCTCCGCGGTGGAGAATCCTCTTCTTGCGCCGACATCGTGGCTCTGCCTCCTTCCTTGAAGGTAGCTGAACAAACTGTCATCTGATCTAGTCCGAGGGAGCGATAATATAGCTGAATAGGTAGCGCCTAGAAGCTTCTGTTGGCATCATGTTGCCATAAGCTAAGCATTTAATTACAGGGAGGGTACTAAGGAAGCCTGGCTAGGCTAGCCAGGTCAGTGGATGCTGACGCAGGTCAGGTGCCATGACTCTGCCGCTCTGCGTCAGCCACTGAGATGTAGGATCGTAGCCAGATCGCTACACTTTCAATAGTTTCTCTTTTGTTAAATGTTCCTTATCATTAGAAACGATTCACAGCAAAGAGACGTGTATTTTACATCTTTTGAGATATGTATTCCTATATTAGTGGGAGTCCCCCCGCTTGGTGGGTGGCCCAGGGCCCGGGCCCCTTGGGCCCCCCCGAAATCCAGGCCTGATGTAGCCTTATTATGTATTAGTGTATAGTGTACTCACTTATTATATATAGCACAGTCCCTTAGTATATTAGTGTACTCACTTAATATGTATAGCAAAGTCCCTTATTAAGCACCATCCTCTCTAGTTATATATGGTGTCATCCCTTATTATATAGCTTCCTCTGCTGTTATGTACAGTGCTGTCTCTTACATAGCATATTCTTGTTATTTTTGTTTTTCACAGCGCCCTCTTTTATTACATAGTCCCCTCTCTTGTTAGATATAAAATGACTGCTGATGGAGCAGTCGGTGACCAGAAGACAAGTCCATCAGCTCCTCCATTAGAAAATAAGCTTTCTCATGCTCCATCAGCAGTCATTGCATTATATATCTAACAAGAGAGGACGGTATGTACTAAAAAACAGGGCTCTATATAATCCGACATGTAAGGGACGGTGCTGTATATAACAAGAGAGGGCACTGTGTAATAAGAGATAGCAATATATGTAATAAAAAAAGACTATGTAATATATATACATGTATGTGTGTGTGGCTATATATATACAGTACAGAGCAAAAGTTTGGACACACCTTCTCATTTAAAGATTTTTCTGTATTTTCATGACTATGAAAATTGTAAATTCACACTGAAGGCATCAAAACTATGAATTAACACATGTGGAATTATATACTTAACAAAAAAGTGTGAAACAACTGAAAATATGTCTTATATTCTAGGTTCTTTAAAGTAGCCACGTTTTGCTTTGATGACTGCTTTGCACACTCTTGGCATTCTCTTGATGAGCTTCAAGAGTAGTCACCGGAAATGGTTTTCACTTCACAGGTGTGCCCTGTCAGGTTTAATAAGTGGGATTTCTTGCCTTTCTTGCCCAGCTCTGAAAATAGCAAGGTCACATACATTGTATGCATACATATGTCTCCCCCCTGAATATAGATATGTACCACGCACCATTAAAAATATAAAGTGATAACCAGTACTGTGTCCCCCATTAACTATAATCTCTGACTCCCAATAACATAAATTATTCAGTCTGTGACTCTACCCAATTAACTGTAAGGTATTGTGCAAGGTTGTAAGGCATAGTCTATTTACTATGTAGGTATTCGCCTAACATCTGCACTTTTTCTTTGCACAGCCGGCACTTTAGCTTCCTTGACAACCACATCTAGCCTACTGTCCACCTCACATGAGGATGTAATATGGAGGTTTGGAGTTTATATTAGACTCCATTGGAATGCATAAGTGTCAATACTTTTGCATCCATGCTGTTGCCTTTCACTTTTACGGCTATTAACCTTTGAGGAACTTGGTTCCTGTTTTTCCTATTCATAATGTGCAAATCTATTTTCCTTTTTTTGAGCACTGCTCAGTACTTACTTTAGTGATTAACCACCTTGTATTCTTAGGCTATACTTCTATATTATTACTCCATTTGTCCTGCTTTTGGTAGTACTACTCTGTTGAATAATTTCTTTTTAATATGTATTTATATTGTATTAACCCCTTTACCCCCAAGGGTGGTTTGCACGTTATGGACCGGGCCAATTTTTACAATTCTGACCACTGTCCCTTTATGAGGTTATAACTCTGGAATGCTTCAACGGATCCCAGTGATTCTGACAATGTTTTCTCGTGACATATTGTACTTCATGATAGTGGTAAAATGTCTTTGATATTACCTGCGGTTATTTGTGAAAAAAATGGAAATTTGGCAAAAATTTTGAAAATTTCGCAATTTTCCAACTTTGAATTTTTATGCAATTAAATCACAGAGATATGTCACACAAAATACTTAATAAGTAACATTTCCCACATGTCTACTTTACATCAGCACAATTTTGGAACCAACATTTTTTTTTGTTAGGGAGTTATAAGGGTTAAAATTTGACCAGCAATTTCTCATTTTTACAACACCATTTTTTTTTTAGGGACCACATCTCATTTGAAGTCATTTTGAAGGGTCTATATGAAAGAAAATACCCTAGTATGACACCATTCTAAAAACTGCACCCCTCAAGGTGCTCAAAACCACATTCAAGAAGTTTATTAACCCTTCAGGTGTTTCACAGCAATTCTTGGAATGTTTAAATAAAAATTAACATTTAACTTTTTTTCACAAAAAAATTATTTCAGCTCCAATTTGTTTTATTTTACCAAGGGTAACAGGAGAAAATAGACCCCAAACGTTGTTGTACAATTTGTCCTGAGTACGCCGATACCCCATATGTGGGGGTAAACCACTGTTTGGGCACATGGCAGAGCTCGGAAGGGAAGGAGCGCCGTTTGACTTTTCAATGCAAAATTGACAGGAATTGAGATGGGACGCCATGTTGCGTTTAGAGAGCCACTGATGTGCCTAAACATTGAAACCCCCCACAAGTGACACCATTTTGGAAAGTAGACCCCCTAAGGAACTTATCTAGAGGTGTGGTGAGCACTTTGACCCACCAAGTGCTTCACAGAAGTTTATAATGCAGAACCGTAAAAATAAAAAATCATTTTTTTCACAAAAATTATCTTTTCGCCCCCAATTTTTTATTTTCCCAAGAGTAAGAGAAGAAATTGGACCCCAAAGGTTGTTGTACAATTTGTCCTGAGTATGCTGATACCCCAAATGTGGGTGTAAACCACTGTTTGGGCGCATGGGAGAGCTCGGAAGGGAAGGAGCGCCGTTTGACTTTTCAATGCAAAATTGACAGGAATTGAGATGGGACGCCATGTTGCGTTTAGAGAGCCACTGATGTGCCTAAACATTGAAACCCCCCACAAGTGACACCATTTTGGAAAGTAGACCCCCTAAGGAACTTATCTAGATGTGTGGTGAGCACTTTGACCCACCAAGGGCTTCACAGAAGTTTATAATGCAGAGCCGTAAAAATAAAACAAACATTTTTTCCCACAAAAATTATTTTTTAGCCCCCAGTTTTGTATTTTTTCTGAGGGTAACATGAGAAATTGGACACCCAATGTTGTTGTCCAATTTGTCCTGAGTGCGCTGATACCCCATATGTGGGGGGGAACCACCGTTTGGGCGCATGGGAGGGCTCGGAAGGGAAGGAGTGCCATTTGGAATGGAGACATATGGAATGGTCTGCAGGCGTCACATTGCGTTTGCAGAGCCCCTAATGTACCTAAACAGTAGAAACCCCCCACAAGTGACATCATTTTGGAAAGTAGACCCCCTAAGGAACTCATCTAGATGTGTTGTGAGAGCTTTGAACCCCCAAGTGTTTCACTACAGTTTATAACGCAGAGCTGTGCAAATAAAAAAACATTTTTTTCCACAAAAATTATTTTTTAGCCCCCAGTTTTGTATTTTTCCAAGGGTAACAGGAGAAATTGGACCCTAAATATTGTTGTCCAATTTGTCCTGAGTACGCTGATACCTGATATGTGGGGGGGAACCACCGTTTGGGCGCATGGGAGGGCTCGGAATGGAAGGAGCGCCATTTGGAATGCAGACTTATATGGAATGGTCTGCAGGCGTCACATTGCGTTTGCAGAGCCCCTAATGTACCTAAACAGTAGAAACCCCCCACAAGTGACACCATATTGGAAACTAGACCCCCCAAGGAACTTATCTAGATGTGTTGTGAGAACTTTGAGCCCCCAAGTGTTTCACTACAGTTTATAACGCAGAGCCGTGGAAATAAAAGATCCTTTTTTTCCCACAAAAATTATTTTTTAGCCCCCAGTTTTGTATTTTTCCAAGGGTAACAGGAGAACTTGGACCCCAAAAGTTGTTTTCCAATTTGTCCTGAGTATGCTGATACCCCATATGTTGGGGTAAACCCCTGTGTGGGCACACAGGAGAGCTCGGAAGGGAAGGAGCACTGTTTTACTTTTTCAACGCAGAATTGGCTGGAATTGAGATCGGACGCCATGTCGCGTTTGGAGAGCCCCTGATGTGCCTAAACAGTGGAAACACCCCAATTATAACTGAAACCCTAATGCAAACACACCCCTAACCCTAATCCCAACGGTAACCCTAACCACACCTCTAACCCAGACACACCCCTAACCCTAATCCCAACCCTATTCCCAACCGTAAATGTAATCCAAACCCTAACCCTAACTTTAGCCCCAACCCTAACTTTAGCCCCAACCCTAACTGTAGCCTTAACCCTAGCCCCAATCCTAACCCTAGCCCTAACCCTAGCCCTAACCCTAGCCCTAACCCTAGCCCTAACCCTAACCCTAGCCCTAAACCTAGCCCTAGCCCTAACCCTAGCCCTAGCCCTAACCCTAGCCCTAACCCTAACCCTAATCCTAACCCTAGCCCCAACCGTAACCCTAGCCCTAACCCTAGCCCTAACCCTAACCCTAATCCTAACCCTAACCCTAGCCCTAATGGGAAAATGGAAATAAATACGTTTTTTAAATTTTTTAATTTTTCCCTAACTAAGGGGGTGATGAAGGGGTTTTTTATTTACTTTTATAGCGTTTTTTTAGCGGATTTTTATGATTGGCAGCCATCACACACTGAAAGACGCTTTTTATTCCAAAAAATATTTTTTGCGTTACCACATTTTGAGAGCTATAATTTTTCCATATTTAAGACCACAGAGTCATGTGAGGTCTTGTTTTTTGCGGGACGAGTTGACATTTTTATTGGTAACATTTTCGGGCATGTCACATTTTTTGATTGCTTTTTATTCTGATTTTTGTGAGGAAGAATGACCAAAAACCAGCTATTCATGAATTTCTTTTGGGGGAGGCGTTTATACCGTTCCGCGTTTGGTAAAATTGATAAAGCAGTTTTATTCTTCGGGTCAGTACAATTACAGCGATATCTCATTTATATAATTTTTTTATGTTTTGGCGCTTTTATACGATAAAAACTATTTTATAGAAAAAATAATTATTTTGGCATCGCTTTATTCTGAGGACTATAACTTTGTTATTTTTTTGCTCATGATGCTGTATGGTGGCTCTTTTTTGCGGGACAAAATGACGCTTTCAGCGGTACCATGGTTATTTATATCTGTCTTTTTGATCGCGTTTTATTCCACTTTTTATTCGGCAGTATGATAATAAAGCGTTGTTTTTTTGCCTCGTTTTTTTTTTTTCTTACGGTGTTTACTGAAGGGGTTAACTAGTGGGACAGTTTTATAGGTTGGGTCGTTACGGACGCGGCGATACTAAATATGTGTACTTTTATTGTTTGTTTTTTTTTATTTAGATAAAGAAATGTATTTATGGGAATAATTTTTTTCTTTTTTTCTTTATTTAGGATTTTTTTTTTATTTTATTTTTTTTACACATGTGGAAATTTTTTTTTTTACTTTTTTTACTTTGTCAGGGGGGGACATCTCAGATCGGTGATCTGACAGTTTGCACAGCACTCTGTCAGATCAGCGATCTGACTTAGAGCACTGCAGGCTTACCAGAGCCTGCTCTGAGCAGGCACTCGGTAAGCCACCTCCCTCCCTGCAGGACCCGGATGCCGCGGCCATCTTGGATCCGGGACCTGCAGCGAGGAAGGAGGTAGGAGACCCTCGGAGCAACGCGATCACATCGCGTTGCTGCGGGGGTCTCAGGGAAGCCCGCAGGGAGCCCCCTCCCTGTGCGATGCTTCCCTATACCGCCGGCACACCGCGACCATGTTTGATCGCGGTGTGCCGGGGGTTAATGTGCCGGGGGCGGTCCGTGACCGCTCCTGGCACATAGCGCCGGATGTCAGCTGCGATCGCGCTGGACGTACTATTCCGTCCTTGGGAAGAAGGGCCCACCCCACATGGACGGAATAGTACGTCCAATGACAGAAAGGGGTTAATAAACTCTTTTTTATGGTTGAATATACTCCTCTATCATTCCATTGATTTAATACGTTGCGTTGGGCCCTCTTATGTTCATATTAATAATACTTATTCCTCAGCGTAGCTTTTTAATGGTGCTGAGAAATAAGTGTATAGCATCCCCCAGCATCGCAAAATCTCCGGGGTCTCAGCTACTGGTGGAGAACATGATTTGGGTCGGTTTTTGCTGTCCCCAGTCTTGTGATCGCAAAAAACAAAATAAGTCAAATTTTCCATTCATTTCTCTCTCCTCTGATATGATCTAGCATACCAGAGGAGAGAGAAATGGGGTTCCCCAAGCCCCCCAAATACCTTCGACCTCCCCGAACCCTCCAGGTCCATCCACCAGACTTCCGTGTAATTTTCCCAGAAGAAAATGTGCACCCAACGAGATCTGCCAGCCAGCACCCTGCAACAGTAGGAGATTTTTCCTATTGGTTAATTTTGATCACTGTGATAGACCCTATCACAGTGATCAAAATTAAAAAAATAGTAAATCAAACCTCCCTTAGTTAGGTAAAAATAATTAAATAAAAAATGTTATTTTTTCCATTCTTTGCAGTTATGGTTGGGTTAGGGTTGGGGTTAGATCTAAGGTTGGGGTTAGAGCTAGGCTTAGGGTTGGGCTAGGGTTAGGGTTTAGGTTAGAGCTAGGGTTGGGGTTAGAGCTAGGGTTGGGGTTGGTCTAGGGTAAGGGTTGTGTTGGGGTTAGGGTTGGGTTGAAATTATGGTTGTGTTAAGGTTAGGGTTGTGTTGGGGTTACAGTTGGGGTTACGGTTGTGTTGTTGGGGATAGGGTGTTGTTGTGGTTAGGGTAGTGTTGAGGTTAGGGTTTTGGTTATGGTTGTGGTTAGGGTGGGGATTAGGGTTAGGGGTGTGTTGGTGGTAAGGTTGGTATTAGGGCTCTGTTAGGGTTGGAGTTAGAATTGGGGGGTTTCACTGTTTAGGTACAGTGGGGAAAAAAAGTATTTAGTCAGTCACCAATTGTGCAAGTTCTCCCACTTAAAAAGATGAGACACCTGTAATTGACATAATAGGTAGACTACAACTATGAGAGTCAAAATGAGAAAACAAATCCAGAAAATCATGTTGTCTGATTTGGCAATATTTATTTTGAAAATTATGGTGGAAAATGAGTATTTGGTCATTAATAAAAGTTGATCTCAATATTTTGTTATATATTCTTTGTTGGCAATTACAGTAGTCTAACATTTTCTGTAAGTCTTCACAAGGTTGGCACACACTGTTAAAGGTATGTTGGCCCATTCCTCCATGCAGATCTCCTCTAGAGAAGTGATGGTTTCGGCCTGTCGCTGGGCAACACGGACTTTCAACTCCCTCCAAAGGTTTCCTGGTATTGAAATCTAGAGACCGGCTAGGCCACTCCTGGACCTTCATATGCTTCCTATGAAGTCACTTCTTCGTTGCCCTGGCAGTATGTTTGGGATCATTATCATGCTGAAAAACCCATCCATGTTTCATCTTCAATGCCCTTGCTGATGGAAGGAGGTTTTCACTCAAAATCTCATGATACATGATGCCTGTGTTGCTAGGGAATCCCCACATGTATTCAAGCTGTCTAGCAGCCGCAAATCATGCAGCTGCGTCAACAAAAACTAAATCTCCGAGCACTCACAAATACTCGGAGACCACCCGAGCATACTCGGGAAAACCCGCGCAACGAGTATACTCACTCATCACTACTCGAGAGATCTGGACCTTTTCGTTTAAAGTTTCATTTTTAATTGTCTTTACCTAGGGACATTAAAGGGGTATACCCATCTCCAAGATCCTATCCCAGTATGTAGTAGGTGTAATAATAATATTAGCAAATACCTCCAATTAGAAATGTAGTATAGTTTTTTTCTGATTTGCTATGTCTCTTACCTCATGTGCAGGCATTGCAGGACCTTAGGTATCCATGGTTACCACCACTGATATAATAAAAGTTAGTTAGCTAGTTGCTAGTGGTCATAACCATGGATACCTAAGCTCCTGCAATGCCTGCACATGAGAAAAGGGACATAATGAATCAAAAAACTATACAAAATTTCTAATTGGAGGAATTTGCTAATATTATTATTATTACACCTACTACATATTGGGATAGGATCTTGGAGATGGGAATACCCCTTTAAGCACAGAGTAATTGTAGAGAGCTTCTTAAAGACACAACCTTAGAGGATCCTATGAACAGAGCTCTCTTGGTAAACCTGTAAGCAGGTTGCGGGATGCAGTGACAGGCAGGAGGCAGAGCAAGGGTTAACAGGTTTAGTAACAAGGGAATACTCCACGCAGGGAGGTAAAGGGTTAAACAGTGAAGGAAACAGTATAGATGGCAAAGGATATTGGGAGGTAAAGAATAACGGTTCTAGTAACGGCAGTTCCTGTGAAGCACTTGTGTCAGACGTTCCTCAAACTGTATCTCCTGCTGGGAACTGAATAGCGCTGGCAACGGCTGGTGCGGTGTCATTTCCAGGAAGGTCCTGTGGGCATCAATACCCCGTGTCTGGCGGCAGCGGTCGGTCTCCGGTACCTTCCGCTGAGCCTAGTCCATATGCTACCGTGGCTGATAACGGTGCGGGTCACAGAACTGTACGAGCCCAACATGCTTAGCAAATATAAACTGGCAAAATCAGGGTCTCCAGTGAGCGGGAAAGTATATGCTGGTAAGGTGGGTTACACAAGTCTATCCAGTACTCGGTTCTCTCTTTGCGGCACGTGCGCTATACTCACAGTCATGAAGCACATGGCACCTCGATCTCTGTCAGCTACTGGGTACGCTGCACTCTTCTCTCTATGCTGTGTGCTGCCTGCTCCTGCCAAGACTAAAGCCCCAGTGCAGCACCCCAGGTTACCAGTTGCGGCAGTAATGTTGCTTTTCCTTCGGTGAAGGTAATGTCGTGCTCAGAGGCAAAGGAGTTCTCTTCACCAGGTAAGGCGCACACATGCAACACATTCTGAATCCAGGCCAGGAGGGGGAGCTCAAGACCCGGATTCAGGGGAGCTTCCCTATGCTTTATGTCTCCTGACCTGGAGGAGGAGCAGGTTTAGTCTGGGAGAGACACAGAAGTAGAAGGAAGTCTGGAACTGAGTGCAGACAGAGGCCTGACAGCCACAGGGAGCTGCAGCCTCTGGAAGGAGGAAGAACCTGGAAGGGTTGAATGTGGGGTAGTCGGAAGGGAAGGCGCACAGAAGAGGAGCAGAGCTCAGAGGGGAACTGTGGCAAGGCACCCTCAGAGCTGAAGCGCAGTAGCCGGGAACCGGGAGCCTGAGGCTCTTGTGGGACTCTAGGACACAGAGCAGAACCAGAGGGTACGACACTACACGTTACCTGCCCGCACCACGCCTGAGACGCAGCAACACCTGAGGAGCTGGAGCATGTTAGAGTCCCTGTAAAAGGGCTCAAGTTGCCCGTCGTGCAGGTACATGTCCCAGGACAGGGGGAAACTGAGGACCCTGTAGGAAGCTTCAGGCAGCAGGAACCTCATCTTGAAAGGCGCTAGTTGGAAAGGCTCACGGACCTCTACTGGTACAGGAGAACTCTCACTTGCCTCTGAGCCGGCTGGACCACCATCATCCGTGCCTGGTACCCTGGACTGTGGCCAGCAACCTACAGTAAACCAGGTAAAGACTTATAACTTGTCTCCTCCATTTATTCTCCGGCTTTACCATCTACGCCATACACCATAATGCCCCTGGGGACACCGCTTCACCTATGGAAAGTGTAACATCTGGGCTGCAGCAATAGCCCCCAGAGGACCCCTTTAATGCAGCGTTGGTCCAACTACTGACCGAACTCCACAGGTGGCATCACAACAAACTTTGAACATTTAACCCCCTTTCACGTTGATGCCCAGGGCCACGGACCGGGTCGCAGCCACCGTGATATCCTCCGAGTATCCCACTACCCTGTGGGCGCGTCACCAACAACCACTGGCGCTGTTTCTCTGGCTGGGTGCTGCACTGGCTCTCTCTCTGACAGCACGCACACAGTACTCACTAGCCCGGAACGTTCAGCACCTTGCTCCATGGTGATCAACGGGCACCCTGCATGTCTCTCCTCACAGTCTCTGTCAGCGGTGGCGGTGGGGGTGCTTGAGGGTGGGGCTGCGCTATACGGATGCTCCAGCACCACTGTACTCACTGGTCCCTGCGGCTCGTGGCGGGAGACAACGGATGCTAAGAAAAAAAAATAGAGGAGAAAAGGGAATTTCATAAGAGCAAAAGCTGGCCACATTTGACCTGGTGACAGATTCTTTTTGAAAATGATCGTTCTTAGCAGCAAATTGTAAACAAGACATATGCTGCCGAGAACAATGGCAGCCTATGCAAACAGAATAATCTTTCACTGCGCTCATGAGGGATTTAGTCTGCCTGCCTAACCAGGTTATTAATCGACCGCCGGTCAGCCACAATTTGGGTGGTGTAAACCTGCCCTAGGTTTAACTTATATATTGTCTCTTTATTTATGCCTGTGATTTTCTTCTAAGTCAGGGCTTACACTGTGACCTGTGGTCACGCAACAATAAGATCACAAATGTAGCCCTGAGAGATACAACTAATGATAGTAAGGGTATGTGCACATGTCAGGATTTCTTGCAGAAATTTTCCTGACAAAAACCGGACATTTCTGCCAGAAAACTGCATGCGTTTTTTCATGCGTTTTTGATGCGTTTATTGTGCGTTTTTTGTGCGTTTTTTCCAAATGCATAGAATTGCGGGAAAAACACGGAAAATCTGCAAAATTATTGAACATGCTGCTTTTTTTACCGCGATGCGTTTTTTTTGGGAAAAAAACGCACCATGTGCACAAAACATGCAGAATGCATTCTAAATGATAGGATGCATAATGTATGCGTTTTTAATGAGTTTTTATAGCGTTTTTATCATGAAAAAACGCGAAAAAAACGCGAAAAAACCTGAACGTGTGCACATACCCTCAATGTGGTTACACTGTGTTGAATTTTTGCCAACTATCAAGTAGTAGTAGCAACTTGCCATTGTCATTCTGAACAATTAGTGATGATAAGGCAGGTCAACAATGAAGCAATTAACAATAAGCTTGGAATACAGGTCCTTCTCAAAAAATTAGCATATAACATTATTTACCATAATGTAATGATTACAATTAAACTTTCATATATTATAGATTCATTATCCACCAACTGAAATTTGTCAGGTCTTTTATTGTTTTAATACTGATGACTTTGGCATACAACTCCTGATAACCCAAAAAACCTGTCTCAATAAATTAGCATATTTCACCCGTCCAATCAAATAAAAGTGTTTTTTAATAACAAACAAAAAAACCATCAAATAATAATGTTCAGTTATGCACTCAATACTTGGTCGGGAATCCTTTGGCAGAAATGACTGCTTCAATGCGGCGTGGCATGGAGGCAATCAGCCTGTGACACTGCTGAGATGTTATGGAGGCCCAGGATGCTTCAATAGCGGCCTTAAGCTCATCCAGAGTGTTGGGTCTTGCGTCTCTCAACTTTCTCTTCACAATATCCCACAGATTCTCTATGGGGTTCAGGTCAGGAGAGTTGGCAGGCCAATTGAGCACAGTAATACCATGGTCAGTAAACCATTTACCAGTGGCTTTGGCACTGTGAGCAGGTGCCAGGTCGTGCTGAAAAATGAAATCTTCATCTCCATAAAGCATTTCAGCTGATGGAAGCATGAAGTGCTCCAAAATCTCCTGATAGCTAGCTGCATTGACCCTGCCCTTGATGAAACACAGTGGACCAACACCAGCAGCTGACATGGCACCCCACACCATCACTGACTGTGGGTACTTGACACTGGACTTCAGGCATTTTGGCATTTCCTTCTCCCCAGTCTTCCTCCAGACTCTGGCACCTTGATTTCCGAATGACATGCAAAATTTGCTTTCATCAGAAAAAAGTACTTGGGACCACTTAGCAACAGTCCAGTGCTGCTTCTCTGTAGCCCAGGTCAGGCGCTTCTGCCGCTGTTTATGGTTCAAAAGTGGCTTTACCTGGGGAATGCGGCACCTGTAGCCCATTTCCTGCACACGCCTGTGCACGGTGGCTCTGGATGTTTCCACACCAGACTCAGTCCACTGCTTCCTCAGGTTCCCCAAGGTCTGGAATCGGTCCTTCTCCACAATCTTCCTCAGGGTCCGGTCACCTCTTCTCGTTGTACAGCGTTTTCTGCCACATTGTTTCCTTCCAACAGACTTACCATTGAGGTGCCTTGATACAGCACTCTGGGAACAGCCTATTTGTTGAGAAATTTCTTTCTGGGTCTTACTCTCTTGCTTGAGGGTGTCAATGATGGCCTTCTTGACATCTGTCAGGTCGCTAGTCTTACCCATGATGGGGGTTTTGAGTAATGAACCAGGCAGGGAGTTTTTAAAAGCCTCAGGTATCTTTTGCATGTGTTTAGAGTTAATTAGTTGATTCAGAAGATTAGGGTAATAGGTCATTTAGAGAACCTTTTCTTGATATGCTAATTTATTGAGACAGGTTTTTTGGGTTATCAGGAGTTGTATGCCAAAATCATCAGTATTAAAACAATAAAAGACCTGACAAATTTCAGTTGGTGGATAATGAATCTATAGTATATGAAAGTTTAATTGTAATCATTACATTATGGTAAATAATGAAATTTAACACTATATGCTAATTTTTTGAGAAGGACCTGTATTAAATAAAGTCTTTCACTGTATAGCATTAATGTTCCCCTAGCAAAGGTGGTGTGCCCATTCGGGGGAGTCATAATGTAAGTTTTAATAATCAAAATAACTTGGCACTCAGAGGATTATTTGCAAGATGATTATTCCATTTTATTTGTGCATCCAGTTAAAGAATAAACGTTTTTGGTCCATACATCAGACCTTCATCAGAAATTCCTTCTTATCAAACTGAAATATAGGCAGATCATAGAATAAAATAAATAACAATATACAAAAAGTGCACAATATAAAGAACAACGGTATTGCAGTTATATTTTTCCAGACCAGATCCAACATGTGACGACAAAGAAGTGCGCAATCGTGGCGGCTGGAGCAAATCCGGTATCGTGATCCGTGAGCTGTGAGTGCTTCCTATTATCAAGAGCTAAACAAGCTATACAGCTGTAAGTAAAGGTAAGGAAAAGAACAAATGGCATGGAAACAAAAGGTTATGGCACAAGACGGTCAATCCTGTAAGAGGACTCCATATGTGGTCGAGGTCAATGCTACCTCAAAGGATACTAGGTGGAGGAATAGTCCGGGTGCTTGAGAAAGGTGTTGTGCACTACAACAAATAAGAGATAACCTATGAAGAAAAGTGTGACAACATCTGTTAATTGGGAAATTGTTAGCGTCCGTATAGGTATCCGGCTGTAAGGAGAATTTTAACATTAATGACTAATATACGTGACCTGATATAGGAATTAAGATAGTGGTATAAGGCACAAGATTATATGGCCGACCGAAAAGAAAAGAAAGCAGTGGAAGAAAGTATAGGGACCATGTGGCAACCACACAATGACACTAAACTAATTAAATGCTGCTGAGCTGTGGACTATGGGAACATTACAGGGCCCTAAGGTAAATAATGGAGCATATGGAGTAACGTTACCTGGAAAAATGCACGTAGATATATCAAGGCCAGATAGGCCTGAGCTGGGTAACCCGGGACCAAGAGGAGAGAGGCAGAAAGCCTATGGCATATAAGGGAAAAGTATATATATATGTAATAACCCCAATCTAGGTACAAGACTCCCCAGGAAAAATGACCATTGGTGTACACCCAGTTACCTCTATATTCCTGAAGAGGCTGTGCTGGGTGCAGGCGCAAACCCGCCGCTATGGATGGCGCTGGGAAAAGATACATAGACGAAACTTGTCTAAATATTATGTATGATAGCCACCAGCGGTGGGCGCTATGTAATATGAGCCAGTAGTTACCTTACAACGCCAGCTATGTGGCGTGGAGACAGAGGTTCCCGGAGACCGCTGTGCTATGGCGGTACTTCCGGGTATAAATGCCCTGTAAGATCGGGTCATGTGACCCGCCGCATCATCCCGGTCACGTGACCGCGGCATGATCCAACTGCGCATGCGTGCCTGGCGCTTTATTGAAGCTGAATGAGTCATGAGAGCAGCGGTTACTGCAGGGGGATCGTATCATGTAGAACTGCGCATGCGTTGGGGCCAGAGCTTGCATGGAGCTCATACAGAGAGAATAATGTGGGCGAAGGCTTACATGGTGGTTGCCAGGGCGACCATGTCGCCATGAAGGAAGACAAGCATGAAACAATAGGATTGAGTAGACAGATAGAGACACTTGAGTGGTTCAGAGCCAGTGCTCATATATCCTACCATCTATAGTGCCGTATACGACCGTCAGTGCCCCGTGTGAGTCGTGAGACTAACGATTCTGGGGAAAAAAGGAAGAGACATAACAGAATTAGACCAACAAATTTAAAACAACCTTATAAACATATTACCACAATTAAGGAGCTATATACATATTTTCAATATTAAGACTAGAGGAATGCTGCTACATCATAGTCCCTATTAAGTCCCTTAGGTTCTAGGGTCTGCAAGGTAAAGATCCAGAATGCTTCCCGTCTTTTGAGTATATTTATGCGATTCTGGCCTCTCCTCTGGGGATCTATCTGGTCCAATACCTGAAATCGGAGTTGGGAAATGTTATGATTTTTTTCAATAAAGTGGTGGGGGAGAGGTAGATGCGTTTTCTTGCACCGAATGGTGGATTTGTGTTGGGACACTCTGTCCCGAACAGCTTGCGTGGTTTCCCCCACATATGCTAGGCCACAAGGACACTTGATGACATAGATGACGTACGTGGATTCGCAAGTGTAAAAACCCTTGATCGGTAGGGCTTTACCCGTTTGCGGGTGGAAAACTGTGGGGCCCTTTTGGACATTGCTACACTGTAGGCAATTGAGGCATGGGAAGGTACCCTTTCTCTGAGTTTGGAGGAAAGTTTGTCTGGCTACAGTTGTCTCTGGGCCTATATCAGCTTTGACCAACCTGTCTTTTAAATTTGTAGCGCGTCTGAAACATGAAAGAAATGGAGATTTAAATTCAGGGATAAGTGGATAACTTTTAGACAAGATGTTCCAATGCCTCCTGATAGTAGATTGTACCAGGCCTGAGAATGGGTGAAAGGTTGTGACAAAAGGAATTCTTTTTGTACCAATATTGGACCTTCTCTGTGATGTATTTGTTTTGGCCTTGGAGAGTATCCCCCGTGGATAGCCTCTGTTAGAAAATTTCCCCTCCATCTCTGTCAGTCTGATTTTCTTTCTACTGTTATCCGAGACAATCCGTTCTACCCTTTGGAATTGGGACTTGGGGATGGAATTTTTTGTTGAGGGAGGGTGACAGCTACTGAAATGGAGTAGGCCGTTACGGTCTGTAGGTTTGGTATATAGGTCAATGGCAAGAGAACCATCCCTCTCTTTGTAAACCAAAGTATCCAGAAAACTAATTTGCTTGGTGTCATGTTGTATGGTAAATTTCAATTCTGGCCATATGTTATTTATATGGTTGTCAAATGTCAAGAGTGACTCCATAGGTCCATCCCATATACAAAAAATGTCATCAATGTATCTCCGCCATATTTTACAATGACTGATGAACAGAGGTTGGGAAAAAACGAAGTCATTTTCAAAGGCTGCCATGTAGGCAACCGCAAAAGGCCAAAACAAATACATCACAGAGAAGGTCCAATATTGGTACAAAAAGAATTCCTTTTGTCACAACCTTTCACCCATTCTCAGGCCTGGTACAATCTACTATCAGGAGGCATTGGAACATCTTGTCTAAAAGTTATCCACTTATCCCTGAATTTAAATCTCCATTTCTTTAATGTTTCAGACGCGCTACAAATTTAAAAGACAGGTTGGTCAAAGCTGATATAGGCCCAGAGACAACTGTAGCCAGACAAACTTTCCTCCAAACTCAGAGAAAGGGTACCTTCCCATGCCTCAATTGCCTACAGTGTAGCAATGTCCAAAAGGGCCCCCACAGTTTTCCACCCGCAAACGGGTAAAGCCCTACCGATCAAGGGTTTTTACACTTGCGAATCCACGTACGTCATCTATGTCATCAAGTGTCCTTGTGGCCTAGCATATGTGGGGGAAACCACGCAAGCTGTTCGGGACAGAGTGTCCCAACACAAATCCACCATTCGGTGCAAGAAAACGCATCTACCTCTCCCCCACCACTTTATTGAAAAAAATCATAACATTTCCCAACTCCGATTTCAGGTATTGGAGCAGATAGATCCCCAGAGGAGAGGCCAGAATCGCATAAATATACTCAAAAGACGGGAAGCATTCTGGATCTTTACCTTGCAGACCCTAGAACCTAAGGGACTTAATAGGGACTATGATGTAGCAGCATTCCTCTAGTCTTAATATTGAAAATATGTATATAGCTCCTTAATTGTGGTAATATGTTTATAAGGTTGTTTTAAATTTGTTGGTCTAATTCTGTTATGTCTCTTCCTTTTTTCCCCAGAATCGTTAGTCTCACGACTCACACGGGGCACTGACGGTCGTATACGGCACTATAGATGGTAGGATATATGAGCACTGGCTCTGAACCACTCAAGCGTCTCTATCTGTCTACTCAATCCTATTGTTTCATGCTTGTCTTCCTTCATGGCGACATGGTCGCCCTGGCAACCACCATGTAAGCCTTCGCCCACATTATTCTCTCTGTATGAGCTCCATGCAAGCTCTGGCCCCAACGCATGCGCAGTTCTACATGATACGATCCCCCTGCAGTAACCGCTGCTCTCATGACTCATTCAGCTTCAATAAAGCGCCAGGCACGCATGCGCAGTTGGATCATGCAGCGGTCACGTGACCGGGATGATGCGGCGGGTCACATGACCCGATCTTACAGGGCATTTATACCCGGAAGTACCGCCATAGCACAGCGGTCTCCGGGAACCTCTGTCTCCACGCCACATAGCTGGCGTTGTAAGGTAACTACTGGCTCATATTACATAGCGCCCACCGCTGGTGGCTATCATACATAATATTTAGACAAGTTTCGTCTATGTATCTTTTCCCAGCGCCATTCTTAGCGGCGGGTTTGCGCCTGCACCCAGCACAGCCTCTTCAGGAATATAGAGGTAACTGGGTGTACACCAATGGTCATTTTTCCTGGGGAGTCTTGTACCTAGATTGGGGTTATTACATATATATATACTTTTCCCTTATATGCCATAGGCTTTCTGCCTCTCTCCTCTTGGTCCCGGGTTACCCAGCTCATGGCTATCTGGCCTTGATATATCTACGTGCATTTTTCCAGGTAACGTTACTCCATATGCTCCATTATTTACCTTAGGGCCCTGTAATGTTCCCATAGTCCACAGCCCAGCAGCATTTAATTAGTTTAGTGTCATCGTGTGGTTGCCACATGGTCCCTATACTTTCTTCCACTGCTTTCTTTTCTTTTCGGTCGGCCATATAATCTTGTGCCTTATACCACTATCTTAATTCCTATATCAGGTCACGTATATTAGTCATTAATGTTAAATTTCTCCTTACAGCCGGATACCTATACGGACACTAACAATTTCCCAATTAACAGATGTTGTCACACTTTTCTTCATAGGTTATCTCTTATTTGTTGTAGTGCACAACACCTTTCTCAAGCACCCGGACTATTCCTCCACCTAGTATCCTTTGAGGTAGCATTGACCTCGACCACATATGGAGTCCTCTTACAGGATTGACCGTCTTGTGCCATAACCTTTTGTTTCCATGCCATTTGTTCTTTTCCTTACCTTTACTTACAGCTGTATAGCTTGTTTAGCTCTTGATAATAGGAAGCACTCACAGCTCACGGATCACGATACCGGATTTGCTCCAGCCGCCACGATTGCGCACTTCTTTGTCGTCACATGTTGGATCTGGTCTGGAAAAATATAACTGCAATACCGTTGTTCTTTATATTGTGCACTTTTTGTATATTGTTATTTATTTTATTCTATGATCTGCCTATATTTCAGTTTGATAAGAAGGAATTTCTGATGAAGGTCTGATGTATGGACCGAAAACGTTTATTCTTTAACTGGATGCACAAATAAAATGGAATAATCATCTTGCAAATAATCCTCTGAGTGCCAAGTTATTTTGATTCTTGGATTGACGGGATGGAAACCTGACTTGAGCACCACATAGGAACCTTGAGTGCCGTGTGCATTTTCCTTATCCATAATGTAAGTTTTGTCTGCAGCTCTTGGCCTAGCGGGATCACCCGCTTTTCCTGCTAAGCCGCAAGTCTCTCTCTGACGTAGTCTACTAGAGTGCATTGAGCCTCCCATGCACTAACCAGCCCCCTCCCAACATGTTGTCATAGTCACAGCTGACCCCGGTACTGTAGGTTGTAGCAGTAAGAAACGGCTCTGTCCCTCTGCAATCACAGGGATGCCTAACCTCTTGCAGTCTCCTCGCGGATCTTCTCAACTTGACCATTGGTGGAAGTCTCTTGGGCTTAGTGCTTAAAGGACTAGGCCGTGGCTCTTGAGAGGCGACATCTGGTGTCTGAGGCTTGAGGCGTAGTACATGCTGGTCCTAACCAGCGCAGATGGAACACGAAGTCCTCCTGAGTGGAATCTGGGCCTCGCCATGTGGTGACCTGCACCTTGGTGGCGCAGACTTCTCACTGAAACCTATCACGCTGCTCTCCGTGACATCCCTGGAGTGCGTATGCTCCTATGTCTTCTCTGGTGCCAAATCTCTCTGCTGTATGGCAAGCAGGCCTTTTATATTCTGGGCTGCCGGTCACCTGATCAGGTCCAGTACCTAAAGTTGCTCCTTGCAACCCTTCCGGTGCAACTTTGTTCTGTCTCGTTTTGCTTGGCCAGGAGATGGAATTCTTTCTCCACTGATGTGACCTTCCAGGCAGGCTTTTTAGGGATATCTCTGCTACTCCTTACAATGTCATGCAAAAAGCCAGTGGATGGTGAAATTCAGGGTAGGGCTGAAGGCCAAGTGCACATTTTATGTTTTTGTGGAGAGCGCTGTTTTTTTGTAAGTTGAATAAAAAATCCTCACATTTTAATACAAGGCTGTTCAGAATTGTGTTTGTTTTGATTGCTCATAGATTTCTCAATGAAGGCTACCTCATCCATCAGCATCATCCAATAGAAATGAAGTTTTCCACCAGCAGTCATTTTATGGATTGGAGAGCTGCACAGTCTGTGAAGATGGCAGCACTCACAAGTGCAGGAGGAGAACTTGTCATTCCTTCATATAATTATGAACATGGATAGGAAAAGGTCAGCTCAACACTCATCGCTTACCATGTGCACGGAACGCTGTCCTGATCTCACATGTGCCTAATATAGAAAAAGGGTTATAGTTCAAATGCTTTATTTAAACAAGCTAAAATAGCATGGCACTAGGCTTGTAAAAGTATTAGCAAGATGAGAGAAAGCAACACGTTTCAGCCGCAAAACTGCGATCTTAGTCTTCTCCACCAGCGGCCATTTTATGGACTGGAAAGCTGTGCAGTATGTGAAGAAGACAGCACTCACAAGTGTAGGAGGAGAACCTATCATATTTATATAATAGTAAGTGCCACAAAATGATGTCCTCAAAACATCTGGTAAAATAAATATAATGAGGCCAACCCCATTAACGCATTCTGCAGCCAGCAATAGACAGTGTAAAACAGAGGCTATACGAAGCAACCTGTGCAAAAATGATTTTTAATCCTAGTTGCATTAATTTTAGTAATTAAAAATGGTTCCCAAATGTGCACAATCCCTTAGGGCAGACCAATTAAGGATAAGGCTATCGTTGTTATTAATTCCAGTTAAACGGTTGTGCTAATAGAAAAACTTAACGGGAACCTGTCACCCCCTCTGGCATTTTTAACTAAAAGAGCCACCTTGTGCAGCACTAATACTGCATTCTGTGAAGGTGGCTCTTCTTTTTGTGCTCCCTTCTAACACAGCAATATTAATTTTTATAATTTTTGAGCCATACCTTTAGTCTGTCCGGGGGCACGTTTTTTCCCCCAGACACAACTGCCTCCCAGCCATCAGTCAGCCCCTCCAGGCGCCGCCTCCTCTATCTTCAGTAGCGATCCGCCCTGCAGTGTGTTCTGATTTTTTCACACTGTGGGGCGGGATCTCGGGCCTCAGGTACATGCAGGCGCGAGATGAATTTCATCAGGTGATGTGAGTCGAAGGGCAGCGCAAACGACGTATGCCCGAAAAAGAAAAGCACAGCGCAGGCGCCGGGTACGTTACTGAAGATAGAGGAGGAGGCGCCCGGAGCACGGAGGGGCTGACTGATCATAAGACATTTTTTTGATTGCCATTTTCAGGTATCCATCTTTGACTCTTCACTGTGCATTCATCTTTTGGTATGTTCAATTGATATCTGTATACTTTTGTATGTCTATTTCAGGCATTATTATTTGAGTTCAGTTCTCTCATTTACCCATGTGTATTCTTTATACTTGATACACCCATGGGCTCTTATTTTTTGTCTTATTTCATATTTAACTTAAATAAAATTTAGACTTACATTTTTGGATAAATCTTTGCTTGGCATTTATATATTTTTACGGTTCGGTAATGTTGATGACATAAAATGAATTGCCTAACCGGCAAATGCATGATAGTATTAATATCTAATGATTAAAATGTTAAACTTTATAGGTGTACAAAAATTAATATGTACATTAATTATTTAACAGTAGAAATATCTCCACTTACAGGATTTTATCCTCTCGAAAACAACAGGATCAGCAGTTCAAAATTGGACATTTTGGATACTTATCTTCTCCGACTTCATCTGCTGTAGAAGTTGAGAGGTCCCCCGATATCAACTGGTTCGAGAGAGACTACCGATATCAACGGGTTCGGTGGACATTAGTATAAAGTGTGTGTGGGCCTTTAAATGATGCAGGTCTGGTAAGGATTTAGATAACATAATTAGTTTCTTGTACAACTCAGGGAAGCACTTGAGCAAGTCTTGATGTGACAATGCTTTTAGATTTCAGTGACTAGCATATTGAACCTGTAAATTGAAACTCTGAGAGGTCACCGCATTTGTCTGATCACGGTATTTAATAATTCCACTCAAGCTTTACAGACCTTAGAATCATTTAAATCCATGCCTGCCAATGTCTCAAGATGTGTTCTCCGTCTCCATGAAAACAGGATATTACCATTCTGTTTGTATCTAGTATTTTTGAATAGCACTAGAAAATGATTAGCTAAAACAATTCTAAAAATTTTGTCCAAAGCAAAGCTAACATGGAGCACATTCAGCAGAACTTCTGTCTGTAAGTAACGGAGATAGTAATGAATGCTAAATACATGCTACTTTCCCAGTCAGATATTAAAAGATCATTATAGATCTAGATAACAAAATGGAGTTAGGATCAGAGTTGAACCAAAATGTTGCCAGGACCCTAGTACAGCAACAACTTCAATAGTTCATGGCCACTGGACTAGAGCCCTTTGAAATGCCTTCTGCTTGACAGCGCTTCCAGTAGGCCTCACAATGAAATTACATTTTGGCAAGATAGACATGTGACGTCACCCCAGATGTACTAATCAAAAGAGGCACCGGCAGGTCTTACAAAGTTCACAGGACTTCGGTACAGTATACACAGACTACCGACGGGATCAATGGACCAGTGCCCAATGAATGTTTTTATTCAAACCTACTCAGAATACAAAAAATAAAGTAAAGATAGAAGACAGATTAGATTAGGAACCAGAGTAAAATCTGCAATAGATATAAACAAACTAGATCTAGGATGTAAAAACGACATAAAACACATCAATAAAAAACAGCACTACAGTAAAGACTATGTTATTCTGGAACATTGAAGCTGACTTAGTAACCATCTAAGTTGGCTAGATTTATATAATCCACCATCTGGTGACCTCATTAGGTCACATTTATTATCACTTGTCATGGTGAGGAGCAGACTCAATACTGGGTCTTGTGGTATGAATGATGGGCTGCCTGATTATAACTGATAGTCTACACGCAAGTCAAAACTAAATCATAGTTTTTGACTTTAAATAAATTAGAATATCAACACAAAATATAGGTATTAAAAATGTTTTTTAAAAACAAATGGCAATAAACTGTTCTTTTATAAAGCTAAATGCATTTATGAGTATTAATATTGATTTCATATTGAAGAAACATATATTACTAACTCTTCTTTACTAAAACTTACAAATGTTAATAGAGGTAGATTATGTAAAGACAAGCCAAGGCAAAGGTGGGCAAGACTTTGGCATCTACTGATCTTAAAATTTGGAAAATGTTGAGTTCACACAAACTCCTGACTTCAATAATTTGATTCTTATCCCTATAACTTGTTTTTTATTTAAACTGGGTTGCAGAGTCTAAGTGATTCCCTGATTCTCACCTTTAATCCTGGCAAAGCAGTATTCTTCAGGATAATCTTCATGGTCACAGTCACTAGAATAGTAACCACATGGCTGCAATAGTGGCAGGAGCAACAAGACGAGAAAGACTGTGATAGAGTAGTGCAGACAAGTTAGTATTATCATCAGATTGGAATGTGGTTGAACACTTGCCTATATCATGGACATAGGATAAGAGTTTATGAATAGTGTGAAACCCAAGGATCCAGACGGGATCATAGTCCAGAATCAGACTCAGGAATAGAACTACAAGTACCCAAAACAGCATTCACAAACAAGAAAATAAACAGACCGGGAACTTGGACAAAGAACAAATCAGGAGCAAACTAGGAACAAAGTCAAAGTTGACCGCAGGTAATAAATATGAAAATTGGCTGAGTCCATTTGTAAAAGGACCTCGGGCGGTATCTCTGGTCGAACTGCTGCTCCATAATGCAGTGGCACGTTACAGGAAAATTGTGTCTCAGTGTACTCTCAGATGTGGGGTGCATTACACCCACTTGTAGGCCACAGGCCTCCACTGTCTCCAGGCCTCCATCTTCAGGAGCTGCCACACACAACTTAGGGGACACCAAGTTCATTTCAACAAACAGAAGTTTACTGGTCAGTAAAAGCTTATCAGTTTGTGAAATGTGGGATAGGGCACAACACTTTGTATTCCTCACGTCTTCAGCCGTACCAATCGATCATCTTGCACTATCCCTAAGCCCAATGATTTTGTCAGCCCCAGGAAATTCCTGTCTGGTTCCTCAGTGCACCCAGGATCGGCCAGAAGCCCTTCACACAGTTCCAAATGCATCTTCCCCTGTGCGCCAGAGGACACATTGCGCCCTTTAGCCCTCATGATGGGCCTTGGGCTCCTGACATTGTTGGAGTATCTGCACAGATAACCTCACTAATCCCCTCCCATTGTGGGATAGTTCCAACATTAAGGGTACCGTCACACATTGAAATTTTCATCGCTGCGACGGCACGATTTGTGACGTCGCAGCGTCGTATAATCATCGCTCCAGCGTCGTAGACTGCGGTCACACTTTGCAATCACGGCGCTGGAGCGATGCCGCAGTCCCCGGGTAACCAGGGTAAACATCGGGTAACTAAGCGCAGGGCCGCGCTTAGTAACCCGATGTTTACCCTGGTTACCAGCGTAAACGTAAAAAAACAAACAGTACATACTCACCCGTCGGTGTCCTTCAGGTCCCTTGCCGTCTGCTTCCTGCTCTGAGTGCAGCCGTACAGTGAGAGCAGAGCGCAGCACCGCTGCTCTCACTTTCCGGCCGGCACTCAGAGCAGGAAGCTGACGGCAAGGGACCTGAAGGACACCGACGGGTGAGTATGTACGGTTTGTTTTTTTACGTTTACGCTTGTAACCAGGGTAAACATCGGGTTACTAAGCGCGGCCCTGCGCTTAGTTACCCGATGTTTACCCTGGTTACAAGCGAAGACATCGCTGGATCGCTGTCACACACAACGATCCAGCGATGTCAGCGGGTGATCAAGCGACGAAAGAAAGTTCCAAACGATCTGCTACGACGTACGATTCTCAGCAGGGTGTCTGATCGCAGTAGCGTGTCAGACACAGCGATATCGTAACGATATCGCTAGAACGTCGTAGCGATGGAAATTTCAATGTGTGACGGTACCCTAAGTGTATCTTATACCTGCATCTTGATCTAACTATAGTTACTATGCAATAACAATATGTACTGAGCCTATTCTTATCTTATGTCCTCTTCTATCTCTTACCCTATACTGTTCAATGCCATATCACAGTCTATTTACAATAAACAGTAAAACCCACCGAAAATAGTTCACATTTCACATGACACTATAAGTATATACAGCGGCATGTGAAAGTTTGGGCACCCCTGGTCAAAATTACTGCTATTGTGAAGAGTTAAGCAAGTTGAAGATGAAATGATTCCTAAAAGGCCTAAAGTTAAAGATGACACATTTCCATTGTATTTTAGGCAAATAAAATTGTCATATTTTACATTTTAAAAATTACAAAAAGGAAAATGGGCTGCTAACCCCCTAACGACAGCCGATACGCCTTTTAAAGGCAGCAGTTAAGGATACTTAAACCACAGCGTCGCTTTTTAACGGCGCTGAGGTTTAAGTGTACAGTGCCCCCCAGAATCAGAATTTCTCTGGGGTCCCTTGTTTGAGGGATTTTCATCCATTCTTCCTAGGACAATTATTCCAGTCCTGTGAGATTCCTAGGTTGTCCATTTTGAGGTCTAGCTACAGATTTTCAATGCTGTTCAGATCAGGGTACTGTGAGGGTTGTTGTAAAACCTTCAGCTTGCACATTTTATTGTAGATTATTGTGGATTTTTACGTGCGTTTGGGATGATTATCGATTTGTAGAATCCATCTTCTTTTCAATTTCAGCTTTTTTACAGATGGTGTTATGTTTGCATCAAGAATTTGTTGAAATTTCATTGAACCCATTCTTCCCTCTACCCGTGAAATATTCCCTGTGCCATTGGCTGCAACACAACCCCAAAGCATAATTGATTCACCAACTGAAAGCCGCAACACATGCAGGGATTGCCTAACAAACGCCTTAGCTGAGCACGTTCGCTTACCACTATTGGCGATATGTTCTTTTCCTGAAATTCTGTGCTTTTTTTTCCACACATACAGTGGGGGAATTAAGTATTTGATCTCTTGCTGATTTTGTAAGTTTCATCACTACCAAAGACATGAACAGTCTATAATTTTAAGGGTAGGTTAATTTTAACATTGTGAGGTAGAATATCAAAACTAAAATCCAGAAAAACTCATTGTATAGATTATATAAATGTATTTGCATTCTGCAGTGGGAAATAAGTATTTGATCCCTCTGGCAGACAAAACCTAATACTTGGTGGGAAAAAAAACTTGTTGGCAAGCACAGCAGTCAGATGTTTTTTTGTAGTTGATGATGAGGATTATACACATGTCAGGAGGAATTTTGATCCACTCCTCTTTGCAGATCATCTCTACAATGTGTTCCAAATTATTATGCAAATAATATTTCCTCATATTTTCTCTAAATTGCCTATCTGAATTGCAGTCATTGTTATTTTCCAGTCATCTACTATTCTAGTATAATTGCAATGTTTTGGAACAAACTCCCTATGAAAACAGTATCTTTTTAAAAAAAATAAACACTCAAAATGCATGTTCCAAATGATTATGCACAGCAGAGTTTTCAACCTTTTTTATTTTATTTTGAACAAAAAAATGGTCAATTGTGAAGTTATAAGCATTATCAGCTTATTACAAAATGAAATCATACAGTTTTCAAGTGAAAACTTTATTCTAGGTGATGTTACATTTGCACATAGGACCCCTTGTTCGAAAGAAGCTTCTGAACTCTCTCGTCCATTGAATTTGTCAGTTTTTGGATGGTTTCTGCTTCAATTGTTTTTTACATGTGGACAGAATACCCTCCCAGAGCTGTTGCTTAGATGTGACCTGCCTCCCGCCATCATAGACACTCCTTTTGATGATGCTCCAGAGGTTCTCAATGGGGTTGAGGTCAGGGGAAGATGGTGGCCACACCATAAGTTTGTCCTCTTTTATGCCCATAGCAGCCAGAGATGCAGATGTGTTTTTTGCAGCATGAGACGGTGCATTATCATGCATGAAAATGATCTTGCTGCGGAAAGCACGGTTCTTCCTCTTGAACCATGGCAGGAAGTGTTGTTTTAGAAACTCCACATAGATTATGGAGTTCATCTTTACCCCTTCAGGGATCAGAAAGGGGCCGACAATCTCTCTCCCCATGATTCCAGCCCAAAACATTACTCCACCTCCTCCATGTTGGCGCCTTAGCTGTGTTTTCATGGGGTGTCCATCAACCAGCCATCCTCCACTCCATCCATCTGGACCATCGAGAGTTGTACGGCACTCATCGGTGAACAAAACAGTTTGGAAGTCAGTCTTCATGTATCGTTTGGCCCCCTGGAGCCATTTCTGCTTGTGAGCAGTGGATAGAGGTGGTAGACAGGATGGCTTATGCACAGATGCAAACCTCTGAAGGACCCTGCATCTTGTTGTTCTGGGGACGTTGGAGGCACCAGCAGCTTCAAAAACTTGTCTGCTGCTATGACAAGGCATTTTTGCAGCTGCTCTTTTAACCTTACGCAATTGCCTGTTGGAAAGAGTCCTCAATTTTTCCTTAGCACGCACAGGTGCGTGCTGGGAATCAGCTACATACTTCTTGATTGTGCGATGATCACGATGAAGTGTCTTGGCAATGTTGATTGTAGTCATGCCTTGACCTAAATACTCCACAATTTGTTGCTTCTCAGCAGCCGACACATCCTTTTTCTTTCCCATTTTGGCAAAAAATGTAGGCTGCTTAATAATGTGGAACAGCCTTCTTAAGTAGTCTTGCCTTTATTTGGACACACCTGCCAAACTAATTTGCACAGGTATCTGCAATTGCTTTCAGTGATATAAAGAGCCCTGACACACATCACCATCAATGAGCTTAAATGACAAACAAAAAAATTCTAAACTTATCACTCATAAACTCTTTGTGCATAATAATTTGGAACACAGTGTAAATCATTAAGATTTTGAGACTGCCGCTTGGCAACTCAGAGCTTCAACTCCCTCCATTAGTTTTCTATGGGATTAAGGTCTGGAGACTGGCTAGGCCACTCCATGACCTTAATGTTCTTCTACTTGAGCCACTCCTTTGTTGCCTTGGCTGTATGTTTTGGGTCATTGTCTTGCTTGAATACCAAGCCATGACCCATTTTTCATGTCCTGGCGGAGGGAAGGAGGTTGTCACTCAGGATTTTATGGTACATGGCCCCATCCATTCTCCCATTGATGCGGTGAAGTTGTCCTGTGCCCTTAGCAGAGAAACACCCCCAAAACATAATGTTTACACCTCCATACTTGATAGTGGTGACAGCGTTCTTTGGGTCATAGGCAGCATTTCTCTTCCTCCAAACACGGCTAGTTGAGTTAATGCCAAAGACCTCAATTTTTGTCTCATCTGACCACAGCACCTTTTCGCAATCACTCACAGAATCATCCAGATGTTCATTGGCAAACATAAGACAGGACTACACATGCGCCTTTTGGGAAGGGGACCTTGCGGGCACTGCAGGATTTTAAGCCATTACAGCGTAATGTGCTACCAATGGTTGTCTTGGTGACTGTGGCCCCAGCTGCCTTGAGATCATTAATAAATTCACCCCGTGTAGTTTTAGGCTGATCTCTCACCTTCCTCATGATCAACGATACCCCACGAGGTGAGATTTAGCATGGTGCCCCAGATCGATGTTGATTGACAGTCATTTTGCATTTCTTTCATTTTCTTACAATTGCACCAACAGTTGTCTCCTTCTCATCCAGCGTCTTATGTGGCACCCCAGGAATCCGGTTGCCACAATGGCATTGCATTCCTCACAGTGGGGGGGGGGGGGGGGGGGGGTTGATGTCGTGCCTGGGAGTAAGAGGGATCCCCTTGGTAGGTAACACGAACATACAACACCTTCCTGACTCCAGACCAGAAGGGTGAGCTCTAAACCCGGTTTTAGGGGAACTTCCCTATTAGTTCTGGTCTGGAGGTGGGGTTAGGCAGTGTAGTGTAAGACAGAGAAGGGAGAGAAAGGACATGAGGAAAGAGACTAGGAATGGGACTGTAACTGAGCTCTTCCCAGGATAAAGCGCAAAAGAATCTGGACACCGGAGTCCTTGGTTGCACGGGTACTAAAGGTCCAGCAGCTAGAACTGGAGGGCAGGAGATTGCAGGTCTCCTGGCCCATATAATACTTGGAGGCACCACAACAAGTCAGGAGTCTGGGGCTGCCAGTGAGAAGACAGTGCCAATGAAATGCTCATGCTGTTAACCATATGGGTTAGGAGTAACAGACACTGAGAGGAACTTGTGTAAAGCTTCAGGCAGCAAGGGACAAAAAATTCAGAGCCGAATGAAGGCCTCCGAACCCACCTGGCTAAATGGAACCCAAGTGACTCCAGGCTGCCCGGACCCCATCTACACCTGTAACCTGTGCCCCGGACTGCACCTGAAATTCACCAGTAAAAGGTAAAGGAGACTGAAAACCCTGTGTCCTCCAATTATTTCCTGCAACCGCAGTCCTGCACCCCACCAGCTATCATCCCTAACCAACTGCACCGGTAGCGCTGGGGACTAAGCTCTACCTGTGGGGAGCTATACCAACTCTGCTGCAACACCATCAGCCCCAGTAGTCCACTTTAAGCAGTGGCGACCATCCCTGGCTGAGCACCACAGGTGGCGTCACAAACATTTCACCATAGACTTTATTTCCCACTACACTTCATCCCCTTTAATTGGATGCCCAGGGCCACAGACCAGGTCACCGCTTCCGTGATCATCCCTTTAAGTACCACCGGACCCGACCCAAGTACCCCACGGTCCTATGGGGTCCTCCACTTACATATGGTTTTGTAGCCCATTCCAGCTTTGTGCAGGTCTATGATCTTGTCCCTGACATCCTTATAAAGCTCTTTGGTCTTGTCCATGTAGTAGAGGTTAGAGTCTGACTGATTAATTGAGTCTGTGGACAGGAGTCTTTTATAAAGGTGACTATGTAAAACAGCTGTCTTTAATGCAAGTAACGAGATGATTAGGAGCGTCTAACTGGTCTGTAGGAGCCAGAACTCTTAATAGTTGGTAGGGGATCAAATACTTATTTCACACTGCAAAATGCAAAAAAATTATATAATTTATTCAATGTGATTTTCTGGATTTTATTTTTGATATTCTATCTCTCAATTTTAAAATTAACCTACCCTTAAAATTATAGTCTGTTCATGTCACCAGGAGAATCTCATCTGGAGAATTTCACTGCGGTGAACTTGCCTCTGCATCGTGCGACTTTCTCAAGGTAGCGGGGATCTCACCGAGGTCACCGCAGTTCATCCCGGCTGGGAACGGAGCCTCAGTGATGTCACGACTAGTCACCAGTGGTTCTTAGCCTGGACAGTTGCATCTTAGCACCATCCAGGTTGAAAACTAATTATCCCTCAGACCTGGATTACGGCGTGGGACAGAACGACAGACAGGTATGGTATATTGTTGTTTTTTTATTTTTGGTTTATTACAGCAGAACGAGGGCTTCAGTGGAATTAGGCGAGATCATAAATATGGTTTAATTGAGATTATTAAAGGAGTCTGTCATTCTTTCAATTAAAGGACTTTTTTCTGGGTGTCTGTGTTTTATACAATGTGACTATGGGGTTAGTAATGGGGGCGTTTAATTGATGCCTCTCCATTACTAACCTCGGGGCTTGATGTCACCTGACGGTGACATCAACCCCCCCAACTATGACCTCACTTTTGACCACTACAAAGCAAGTGTGAAGAGAGAGGCTAAGTGCCAGAATTGGCGCATCTTAGCGATGCGCTTTTTCTGGAGCGGCTGAGAGCTGATGCTTTTAGCTTGGGGGGGACAATATCCATGGCCCCTTCCTACGTCATTTTTTTTAGGGTCCCACATTTTAATAGCCAGTAAAGGCTAAGTATACAGCTGTGAGCTGATATTAAAAGCCTGGGAAGCTCCATGGGTATTACCCCCTTCCCAGGCTATAAACATCGGCCCTCAGCCGTCGGCACTCCCTCTGCTAGTTACAAAAATTATGCAGGTTATCATGAATTATCGA
This sequence comes from Ranitomeya variabilis, assembly GCF_051348905.1. NCBI lineage: Eukaryota > Metazoa > Chordata > Amphibia > Anura > Dendrobatidae > Ranitomeya > Ranitomeya variabilis. Next base: position 232,422,060 of record NC_135232.1, read on the forward strand.
TCTTAGAAATTTTAGTTTTATGATCATTTTAAAGTCTATTTAGGCTGCCGATCACCTGACAAAAGAGTAAAACACTCATTATTGGGTGAAATGCCACACAGAAGATCATGGTTCTCAGCAGTGCAAAGTTCTGTAAGAACAGGATCTATTACAGACCTTTCAGCAGGGACTATTTTAGACAAAATGGGGCCCTTGGCAAAAGTTTAAAGTGGGGCCCCAAATGCTAACATATCGCACCATCACACAGAAACATTTCTGTTGTATTTACAAGTGCTAAGTTCAGGCCGCTAAACGAGCGGGATCAACGACACTTGTTTCCTGGCCTCTTTAGGGTAGGTGCACACGTTCAGCATTTTTTTTGTCAAAATGGGGTGCAGAGTGTACATTAATGAGAAAAAAATGAACTTTTTTGAATTTACCAAATGGCTGCAATGGAACAAAGAGTGAAAAATTTAAAGGGGTCTGAATACTTTCCGTACCCTCTGTATAGTAAAATGCACTCCCCAAGGTCCTTGGTAGAGTATAATGCATCTTCCTCAGAGTATACTGCAGCCACCCTTAGAGTATACTGCCGCCTCTCTCATAGAGTATACTGCAGCCCCCTCATAGAGTATACTGCAGCCCCCCTCAGAGAATAATGCAGCCCCCTCAGAGTATGATGAAGACCTCACACACAGTATAATGCAGTGCACTCAGAGTATAATGCAGCCCCCTCAGATTATAATGCAGGCCTCTTCCCCCCAACACACACAGTATAATGCAGCCCCTTCACACACAATGTAATCTGGCCCCCCAGAGTATAAAGCAGCCCCTTCAGAGTATAATGCAGCCATACACACAGTATAGTGCAGCCCCCCACACAGTATAATGCAGCCCCCGAACACAGTATAATGCAGCTCCCTAAGACTATAATGCAGCCCCACACACACACAGTATAAAGCAGCCCCATCAGAGTAAAATGCAGCCCTACACACAGTAAAATGCACACAAACACACGCAGTATAGTGCAGACCCCCACACAGTATAATGTAGCCCCCAGCACAGTATAATGCAGCCACCCCATACAGACAGTATAGTGCAGTCCCCCACACAGTATAGTGCAGCCCCTGCACACAGTGCAGTCCCCACACACAGTACAATGCAGCCCCTCATACATGCAGTATAATGCAGACCTACACACAGTATAGTGCAGTCCCCCACACACAGTATAGTGCAGTACCCCCACACACACTATTGTGCAGCAGACAGACACACTGTAATGCAGACACACACATACACAATACTTACCTCTCCTCCTCATTCCCCAGCTGCTGTGACTTCTGCAGAGGGTCTCAGCGTCTCATCAGCTCCACTGATGAAACACGCTGAGTCAGAGCACAGGGGAAGTGATGGGAGAGGGAGAGTCACACGATGCTCTCTCCTCCATAACTACTTTCAACTGTATCTGCATCTATGATGCCAATAAGTTGAATGCGCAATGCGTGGAGGGGGCGACGCCTGACCCCTCTTACTCAGGGGCCCCCTTAGTGGCCACTGGCTTGGGGCCCCTGGAGGAGTGGGGGCCCTAGGCGGCTGCCTGGTCTGCCTGCCCCTAATGCCGGCCCTGTCTTTCAGAGTGCATCCGAAGCTGGGTTGGCCTTTGTAAACAGTCGATTAAACAACTGACAATAAGTAATCTAGCAACTGATCTGGTCATTCAGTGCCCCAAGTTGACCCGTGTAAATGAGCTTTAAGTAGCAGGGCCATGATGAGCTCATCAGAAGTTGCAAAAAAGAGGGCCACAGCAGCACTCTGTAGAGACCAATATATATGCAAGCAAAATCTAACATAATTGCTGAATAAACTGTACTAAAATATATATATATATATATATATATATATATATATATATATATATATATATATATATATTTTTTTTTTTTTTAAAGTACTTACAAAAATGAAGGTTCTTAGCTCATATATTGGCCAATTCATGTGAGCCCATTAAGTGTTAAGGTGACACTTCTCTGATGGGTTCTATGCCTATCATCTAAAACATGCATCTCTTGGGCTTTAAGCCTACAGTGTGAATGGGCAAACATGACTCTCCTGGGTTACAAACCTGCACATTTAAATGGGCTGGTAGGAACCATAGCTCCGGAGGACTTCCTGAACTACAACTGCCAAACGTTCCTGTGAAACCCTCTCTCTCCTCCGGGATTATCTAGAGACCAAACACTGGACTACACTCCCATCTCTGCTACAAAAGGTAACCCAATTACTAACTGACGCTTTGTTACCTATCATACTTTTATGGGCATAACTTTATGAAACATATGATTGTGGTTCATTTATCTAAAGGGATATACCCTTAGCGCAAATATATGGTTTTTTAATTATTTTTTTTAGAATCTATACATTTATTTATGTTATGTGATTGGTCTATTTTGATTTTAAATTGTTACGGAATGAGGATAGGTCATCTCTATGACTAATGGTGTCAATAACGCCGGAAATGCATCAGTGGCTACAATGGAACATTACAGTAACTTAACAGAATCACCATTAAAGAAAACCCATTTCTAATGTTCCCTGGAAGTGCCAGCTTTTCTTCTTTGCTTTTTTTAGTACAGTATAGTAGAGAAGCTCTATGGACATGTGGAGCGCCCCCACTGCCGCAGGGCCGAGGGGTACCCGGTACCGGGCCTCTGCATCTCAGTCCTGGGGTTGTCACGGTGGCTAGGCCCGGTCCGTGATCCTGCTGAGGGGTGTCCAGTGAAAGTTGAGAATGAGATGATGTTGTGATGTGGTGTAGGTCGCGGTGAATAGCGAGGACACCAGGTTGCAGTCTCTTTACCTCTTTGCTGAAGGCTTCAGGATCCTCAGTCCGGAATATGGTTAACCAGGCTACCTGAGTCTGGCCGGTCCGATGGCACCTCCAGAGTTCCCTTTGCAGGTGGAAATCTGTGCCTACCTTCTAGCGCTTGTGTGTTGTAGTCCTTCCCTGCTGTGCTTACGGGATAGTCCTCACAACTGTTGTGCCTGTTTCTGAAGTTCCCTCACAACTCGATTATGATGTTCTTCTTCGTCCCCCCAGATGATATGGCTAGGACGCACCCATATGATGGGTAGGCTCGGAGGTCTTCCGGGACCCTAGAGTCGCCATTCTCCAAATGTTGCCCCCTGTGTCTGCTTAGGTGATTTTGGGTGAGACAGCCCGCCTAGAACTGACTGTCCTGCCGTAGGTTTGAAGTAAGGCCTGGAGCTCAATACTTCCTCGGCGTTTCCGGCCACCGGCTGCGCGCCTCAGTAGGATGTTGCCTCATCTTACAGCACGACTCCTACTGGTGTTTCTCCTTGTTGTGTTGATCTCGTTTCTCACTCAGCACAATAAACCTCGCTTCTTGTCCTTTCTTGGGGTACCGCCGCAATGAAGTGCAGGCGCGGTCCCGTAACGTTCTTTCTGTTCACTAGGCCTCTGTCAGGATCCCACCCCTGACAGGGACCCCTGTTGTGAACTCTATTTCTGGGCTCCCTCTAGTGGTCACAAGCGGTACTGTGTAGTGTTGTCCTTCTGCAGGTTGGCTTCATCAGCTGGTTCGTTATCCTTGGTTGGTTTTCTATTTAGCCCACCTGGATACTCAGTTCCTTGCCTGCTATCAATGTATTCAGTGCTCTTCAGATTCCGTGTGTCTACCTTGCTCCCAGTCTCTCCAAGACAAGCTAAGTTTTTGTTTGATCATTTTTTGATTATCAGTGTTCATTATGTTTTTAGTCCAGCTCGCTAAAATGTGATTTCTTCGCTTGCTGGTTGCTCTAGGGGACTGAGTTTCTCCCCCACACCGTTAGTTGGTGTGGGGGTTCTTGAAATCTCAGAGTGGATATTTTGTAAGGGTTTTTTACTGACCGCATAGATTCCCTTTTCTATTTTCTGCTATCTAGTATTAGTGGGCCTCATTTGCTGAATCTGCTTTCACCCCTGTGTACGTGCCTTCCTCTTACCTCACCGTTATTATTTGTTGGGGGCTTCTATATCTTTGGGGATTATTTCTCTGGAGGCAAGAGAGGTCTTTCTTTCTCTCTAGGGGTAGTTAGTTCCTTAGGCTGGCTCGAGACGTTTAGGAATTCAGGCACGTTCACCGGCTACTTCTAGTGTGTTTGGTTAGGTTCAGATTTGCGGTCAGTCCAGCTTGCCACCTCCCTAGAGCTTGTCCTATGTTTGTTACTTAGCTGGAGTAATTTGTGATCCTCAACCACTAAGGATCATAACAGACCCCCCTGAATCTTCCCCTGCAACACCCTCTGCCACAGGATGTTCCCTGGTTCCAACCCAGTCAGCTTCTCTCTAACTTCCTATCTAACCCCCAGTTTTACCAGATTGTGAGGAGTGGCCTAATACATAGCACCCTTAGCTCCCCCTGGAGGCCAGACTGTGAAGTGTATTGGTGTCTGTGATACCTGGTCAGGTGAACTCCTTCAGTGCCATCAGACGTACCATAGCCCCCCTTAGCGGCGGAGCATCAGTACTGCAACGACCAGGACTCTGGGGTGCTGCACTCCCCCCCGGTTAAATCCAGTACTCCTGGACTGGGAAGAAAACAACAATACATGTCAGCAAAAAGACATACACATTTTTTGAAATGCAATAACAAGTAAATTTTGAACAGAGCTTCCCTTTATGGGAGGTGAGGACACTTGAACGTTACAAACATGGTTAAATATTTTAAATAACATACTGTAAATAACTTCTCTTACCCAACCGGGTATTCTACTTAGTGCAATTTCTGAACAATAATTTAACATTGCCTTTAAGGACGTATACGCTGAATCCACTAAAGACCTTCTTATAAAACACTATAAGGCTAATCAACTTTTCTTCATTTTCCACCTTTACATCTGAAGGACCACCTGTCTATCTGCCCCAGGCCTACTGCCTCTCGCTCTGTTGCAGGACCACCCCATTCCTCATCCGGGCCTACTGCCTTTCTGCTACTATACACAGTATAGAACTTATCAACCTTCTCTCAGTTTAGGATCGCTGAGCCATCTCTGTACGGCTCCTAGGAGGACTCACCGACTAACCCCGTACGGGTTGTAGCAGCAAGAAGACACATAGAAGGACGTACAGTTAACTATATACAAATGATGAAGCATTCTTGCTTACTCAGTTTCTGCTGGGCAGGAGGCGGCCTCCTTCTCCCAGACAGGGGTCTGGGTGGCCACCGTTTAGGTTTCAACGCCAGCTGGGGCACCAGTTACCACTGCGGCCAAGCTCCCGGCCACTACAGTGGCGGTGGTAGTAACAGTGCAGGTTGTGGTCTTTACCATGGTGCAAGTTGGAGTAACCACCGTGGTCTTTGTAGTGATGGTGAATCGGTCACAGGAGGGCATCTTCACCACAGGGGGCTGTTTTACGGGCACCTTGGTTGGGGGTTTCGTAGGCTTTTTCTTTTTTTTGGACGTTTAAAGCGAACCACCCCTTCTCCCCAAAGTGCCGGGTGTAGGTGACTTCGTCCCCTGGGTAGAGGTCCCGGTCCGGATGACCCTCCCTCAAGTGAAACTCAACATCCCTCTGGTTGACAAACACTTCCGCGCACAGGCCCGGCTCTTTAATGAAGCCCCAACCTCCGCGGAGCTTGAAGGCGATGACGGTGCCCTGCCTGCGCGGGGCCTGGTGAGCGGTGGGGTCCTTGCGGGCCCGGTCCTTGACTGCCAAGTCTTTTTGATGGTAGGCCTCCAGCCCGGCCCGGTACGCCTCCTCCTTCTTTTCCCACTGCTGTTCTAGCTGGGCCTGGTATTCCTCCCAGCTAAGGGCCTGCACCATCTCACCATCCTGGGTCGCCACCCCGGGGAACCCCATAAAGTTGGCCCCGGGGTTCACCCAGAGGCAGACCGTGCGCTCCGCATAGACCGCGCCCGGCAGGGTGAATGGCGAGATCGGGGGCTTCAGGAGGTGCTCCATGCCCGTGGCCTGGTCCCAGGGAAGGAGGCGCTGGAGCCGATAGGTCCCAGGGGAAGGTGGACCTGCAACTGGGCCTATCAGCAGGGTCGGCGGGCTTACCGGCCGGTGGAACGTCCTCTCTCACAGCGGGTTCCACTAACGGTGACATTGGTGGAGACCTCGGCAGCAAGTCGATCAGCGGCGCGGGAACCGAGGTCGGGGATCCCTCCGCTGGCATCTCCTGGGGTGCGGCCTTGGCTTCCATCCGCAGCCGGAGAAGCCGTTCAATTAAGTCCTCCATCTCAAGTTGCAGGAGATCCGCATCGGCTGTGGAGACGGGGCCACTACGCTCCTCCGGGTAGTTGGGGGAGTTCTCCACTTCAACCCCACATTCTGAGCCCGAGCGGTCAGCCATCTCATCCTCCACGTGGGCCGCTTCCTGGTCCTTTTCCCGCTCTCTCCTTCGTGGGCGGTTGTGTTTTCTCTGTCTCCGCCCACCATTGAGAATCAGGAGTGTTATGGTTCTCAATGGCAAGAGAACATAGCCCAGCATACATAGGAACTAGCTCTTGGAAGGATGGAAACTTAAACTGACCATGAACTAAACCTGCCGCACAACTAACAGTAGCCGGGTAGCGTAGCCTGCGTTTTATCCCTAGACGCCCAGCGCCGGCCGGAGGACTAACTAATCCTGGCAGAGGAAAATATAGTCCTGGCTCACCTCTAGAGAAATTTCCCCGAAAGGCAGACAGAGGCCCCCACATATATTGGCGGTGATTTAAGATGAAAATGACAAACGTAGTATGAAAATAGGTTTAGCAAAATCGAGGTCCGCTTACTAGATAGCAGGAAGACAGAAAGGGTACTTTCATGGTCAGCTGAAAACCCTATCAATACACCATCCTGAAATTACTTTAAGACTCTAGTATTAACTCATAACATCAGAGTGGCAATTTCAGATCACAAGAGCTTTCCAGACACAGAAACGAAACTGCAGCTGTGAACTGGAACAAAATGCAAAAAACAAACAAGGACAAAAGTCCGACTTAGCTGGAAGTTGTCTGGTAGCAGGAACATGCACAGAAAGGCTTCTGATTACAATGTTGACCGGCATGGAAGTGACAGAGGAGCAAGGTTAAATAGCGACTCCCACATCCTGATGGGAACAGGTGAACAGAGGGGATGATGCACACAAGTTCAATTCCACCAGTGGCCACCGGGGGAGCCCAAAATCCAATTTCACAACAGTACCCCCCCCTCAAGGAGGGGGCACCGAACCCTCACCAGAACCACCAGGGCGATCAGGATGAGCCCTATGAAAGGCACGGACCAGATCGGAGGCATGAACATCAGAGGCAGTCACCCAAGAATTATCCTCCTGACCGTATCCCTTCCATTTGACCAGATACTGGAGTTTCCGTCTGGAAACACGGGAGTCCAAGATTTTTTCCACAACGTACTCCAACTCGCCCTCAACCAACACCGGAGCAGGAGGCTCAACGGAAGGCACAACTGGTACCTCATACCTGCGCAACAATGACCGATGAAAAACATTATGAATAGAAAAAGATGCAGGGAGGTCCAAACGGAAGGACACAGGGTTAAGAATCTCCAATATCTTGTACGGGCCGATGAACCGAGGCTTAAACTTAGGAGAAGAAACCCTCATAGGGACAAAACGAGAAGACAACCACACCAAGTCCCCGACACAAAGCCGAGGACCAACCCGACGCCGGCGGTTGGCAAAAAGCTGAGTCTTCTCCTGGGACAACTTCAAATTGTCCACCACCTGCCCCCAAATCTGATGCAACCTCTCCACCACAGCATCCACTCCAGGACAATCCGAAGATTCCACCTGACCGGAGGAAAATCGAGGATGAAACCCCGAATTACAGAAAAAAGGAGACACCAAGGTCGCAGAGCTGGCCCGATTATTGAGGGCAAACTCCGCTAAAGGCAAAAAAGCAACCCAATCATCCTGATCTGCAGACACAAAACACCTCAAATATGTCTCCAAAGTCTGATTCGTCCGCTCGGTCTGGCCATTAGTCTGAGGATGGAAAGCAGACGAGAAAGACAAATCTATGCCCATCCTAGCACAGAATGCCCGCCAAAATCTAGACACGAATTGGGTTCCTCTGTCAGAAACGATATTCTCCGGAATACCATGCAAACGAACCACATTTTGAAAAAACAGAGGAACCAACTCGGAAGAAGAAGGCAACTTAGGCAGGGGAACCAAATGGACCATCTTAGAGAAACGGTCACACACCACCCAGATGACAGACATCTTCTGAGAAACAGGAAGATCCGAAATAAAATCCATCGAGATGTGCGTCCAAGGCCTCTTCGGGATAGGCAAGGGCAACAACAATCCACTAGCCCGAGAACAACAAGGCTTGGCCCGAGCACAAACGTCACAAGACTGCACAAAGCCTCGTACATCTCGTGACAGGGAAGGCCACCAGAAGGACCTTGCCACCAAATCCCTGTTACCAAAGATTCCAGGATGACCTGCCAACGCAGAAGAATGAACCTCAGAAATGACTTTACTGGTCCAATCATCAGGAACAAACAGTCTACCAGGTGGGCAACGATCAGGTCTATCCACCTGAAAATCCTGCAAGGCCCGCCGCAGGTCTGGAGAAACGGCAGACAATATCACTCCATCCTTAAGGATACCTGTAGGTTCAGAATTACCAGGGGAGTCAGGCTCAAAACTCCTAGAAAGGGCATCCGCCTTAACATTCTTAGAACCCGGTAGGTATGACACCACAAAATTAAACCGAGAGAAAAACAACGACCAGCGCGCCTGTCTAGGATTCAGGCGTCTGGCAGACTCAAGATAAATTAAATTTTTGTGGTCGGTCAATACCACCACCTGATGTCTAGCCCCCTCAAGCCAATGACGCCACTCCTCAAAAGCCCACTTCATGGCCAAAAGCTCCCGATTCCCAATATCATAATTCCGCTCGGCGGGCGAAAATTTACGAGAAAAAAAAGCACAAGGTTTCATCACGGAGCAGTCGGAACTTCTTTGCGACAAAACCGCCCCAGCTCCGATTTCAGAAGCGTCGACCTCAACCTGAAAAGGAAGAGCAACATCAGGCTGACGCAACACAGGGGCGGAAGAAAAGCGGCGCTTAAGCTCCCGAAAGGCCTCCACAGCAGCAGGGGACCAATCAGCAACATCAGCACCCTTCTTAGTCAAATCAGTCAATGGTTTAACAACATCAGAAAAACCAGCAATAAATCGACGATAAAAGTTAGCAAAGCCCAAAAATTTCTGAAGACTCTTAAGAGAAGAGGGTTGCGTCCAATCACAAATAGCCCGAACCTTGACAGGATCCATCTCGATGGAAGAGGGGGAAAAAATGTATCCCAAGAAGGAAATCTTTTGAACCCCAAAAACGCACTTAGAACCCTTCACACACAAGGAATTAGACCGCAAAACCTGAAAAACCCTCCTGACCTGCTGGACATGAGAGTCCCAGTCATCCGAAAAAATCAGAATATCATCCAGATACACGATCATAAATTTATCCAAATAATCACGGAAAATGTCATGCATAAAGGACTGAAAGACTGAAGGGGCATTTGAAAGGCCAAAAGGCATCACCAAATACTCAAAGTGGCCCTCGGGCATATTAAATGCGGTTTTCCACTCATCCCCCTGCTTAATTCGCACCAAATTATACGCCCCATGGAGATCTATCTTAGAGAACCACTTGGCCCCCTTTATGCGAGCAAACAAATCAGTCAGCAGTGGCAACGGATATTGATATTTAACCGTGATTTTATTCAAAAGCCGATAATCAATACACGGCCTCAAAGAGCCATCTTTCTTAGACACAAAGAAAAAACCGGCTCCTAAGGGAGATGACGAAGGACGAATATGTCCCTTTTCCAAGGACTCCTTTATATATTCTCGCATAGCAGCATGTTCAGGCACAGACAGATTAAATAAACGACCCTTAGGGTATTTACTACCCGGAATCAAATCTATGGCACAATCGCACTCCCGGTGCGGAGGTAATGAACCAAGCTTAGGTTCTTCAAAAACGTCACGATAGTCAGACAAGAATTCAGGAATCTCAGAGGGAATAGATGACGAAATGGAAACCAAAGGTACGTCCCCATGCATCCCCTTACATCCCCAGCTTAACACAGACATAGCGTTCCAGTCGAGGACTGGGTTATGAGATTGCAGCCATGGCAATCCAAGCACCAACACATCATGTAGATTATACAGCACAAGAAAGCGAATAATCTCCTGATGATCCGGATTAATTCGCATAGTTACTTGTGTCCAGTATTGTGGTTTATTACTAGCCAATGGGGTGGAGTCAATCCCCTTCAGAGGTATAGGAGTTTCAAGAGGCTCTAAATCATACCCACAGCGTTTGGCAAAGGACCAATCCATAAGACTCAAAGCGGCGCCAGAGTCGACATAGGCATCCGCGGTAATAGATGATAAAGAACAAATCAGGGTCACAGATAGAATAAACTTAGACTGAAAAGTGCCAATTGAAACTGACTTATCAAGCTTCTTAGTACGCTTAGAGCATGCTGATATAACATGAGTTGAATCACCACAATAAAAGCACAACCCATTTTTTCGTCTAAAATTCTGCCGTTCGCTTGTGGACAGAATTCTATCACATTGCATATTCTCTGGCGTCTTCTCAGTAGACACCGCCAAATGGTGCACAGGTTTGCGCTCCCGCAGACGTCTATCGATCTGGATAGCCATTGTCATGGACTCATTCAGACCCGCAGGCACAGGGAACCCCACCATAACATCCTTAACGGCATCAGAGAGACCCTCTCTGAAATTCGCCGCCAGGGCGCACTCATTCCACTGAGTAAGCACAGACCATTTACGGAATTTTTGGCAGTATATTTCAACTTCATCTTGCCCCTGAGATAGGGACATCAAGGCTTTTTCCGCCTGAAGCTCTAAATGAGGTTCCTCATAAAGCAACCCCAAGGCCAGAAAAAACGCATCCACATTGAGCAACGCAGGATCCCCTGGAGCCAATGCAAAAGCCCAATCTTGAGGGTCGCCCCGGAGCAAGGAAATCACAATCCTGACCTGCTGAGCAGGATCTCCAGCAGAGCGAGATTTCAGGGACAAAAACAACTTGCAATTATTTTTGAAATTTTGAAAGCAAGATCTATTCCCCGAGAAAAATTCAGGCAAAGGAATTCTAGGTTCAGATATAGGAACATGAACAACAAAATCTTGTAAATTTTGAACTTTCGTGGTGAGATTATTCAAACCTGCAGCTAAACTCTGAATATCCATTTTAAACAGGTGAACACAGAGCCATTCCAGGATTAGAAGGAGAGAGAGAGAGGAAGGCTGCAATATAGGCAGACTTGCAAGTGATTCAATTGAAAGCACACTCAGAACTGAAGGAAAAAAAAAAAAAAAAAAAAATTTTTCAGCAGACTTCTTTTTTCTCTCCTTTCTCTGCCAATTAATTTAACCCTTTGTTGGCCGGTCAAACTGTTGTGGTTCTCAATGGCAAGAGAACATAGCCCAGCATACATAGGAACTAGCTCTTGGAAGGATGGAAACTTAAACTGACCATGAACTAAACCTGCCGCACAACTAACAGTAGCCGGGTAGCGTAGCCTGCGTTTTATCCCTAGACGCCCAGCGCCGGCCGGAGGACTAACTAATCCTGGCAGAGGAAAATATAGTCCTGGCTCACCTCTAGAGAAATTTCCCCGAAAGGCAGACAGAGGCCCCCACATATATTGGCGGTGATTTAAGATGAAAATGACAAACGTAGTATGAAAATAGGTTTAGCAAAATCGAGGTCCACTTACTAGATAGCAGGAAGACAGAAAGGGTACTTTCATGGTCAGCTGAAAACCCTATCAATACACCATCCTGAAATTACTTTAAGACTCTAGTATTAACTCATAACATCAGAGTGGCAATTTCAGATCACAAGAGCTTTCCAGACACAGAAACGAAACTGCAGCTGTGAACTGGAACAAAATGCAAAAAACAAACAAGGACAAAAGTCCGACTTAGCTGGAAGTTGTCTGGTAGCAGGAACATGCACAGAAAGGCTTCTGATTACAATGTTGACCGGCATGGAAGTGACAGAGGAGCAAGGTTAAATAGCGACTCCCACATCCTGATGGGAACAGGTGAACAGAGGGGATGATGCACACAAGTTCAATTCCACCAGTGGCCACCGGGGGAGCCCAAAATCCAATTTCACAACACAGGAGGCGAATCTCGGCTGCTGACGGACACGTCCTCAAGGTACAGAAATATTTAGATTGGGCGGCCATTGTCTTTCGCGCTCTTCAGCTTGTCTATGCCCACTTCCATGCCCTTCTTCTTCTCCTGCGCTCTCCTTAGCGCTGTAATGGCGGCGGTTTTAGCGGGAACTTTTGGCGGCAAGTGGCAATGCACATTCTTTGCAAATAGTCAAAGTCCAAGTACAATAAATCACAGTTCCAAGGCACACATGACCTGATTCTTCAGGCTTAAGTAGATCCTGTTCGTGACGCCAAGTTGGAGTGCCCCCACTGCCACAGGGCCGAGGGGTACCCGGTACCGGGCCTCTGCGTCTCAGTCCTGGGGTTGTCACGGTGGCTAGGCCCGGTCCGTGACCCTGCTGAGGGGCGTCCAGTGAAAGTTGAGAATGAGATGATGTTGTGATGTGGTGCAGTCTCTTTACCTCTTTACTGAAGGCTTCAGGATCCTCAGTCCGGAATACGGTTAACCAGGCTACCTGAGTCCGGCCGGTCCGATGGCACCTCCAGAGTTCCCTTTGCAGGTGGAAATCTGTGCCTACCTTCTAGCGCTTGTGTGTTGTAGTCCTTCCCTGCTGTGCTTACGGGATAGTCCTCACAACTGTTGTGTCTGTTTCTGAAGTTCCCTCACAACTCGATTATGATGTTCTTCTTCGTCCCCCCAGATGATATGGCTAGGACGCACCCGTATGACGGGTAGGCTCGGAGGTATTCCGGGACCCTAGAGTCGCCCCTCTCCAAATGTTGCCCCTGTGTCTGCTTAGGTGATTTTGGGTGAGACAGCCCGCCTAGAACTGACTGTCCTGCCGTAGGTTTGAAGTAAGGCCTGGAGCTCAATACTTCCTCGGCGTTTCCGGCCACCGGCTGCGCGCCTCAGTAGGATGTTGCCTCATCTTACAGCACGACTCCTACTGGTGTTTCTCCTTGTTGCGTTGATCTCGTTTCTCACTCAGCACAATAAACCTCGCTTCTTGTCCTTTCTTGGGGTACCGCCGCAATGAAGTGCAGGCGCGGTCCCGTAACGTTCTTTCTGTTCGCTAGGCCTCTGTCAGGATCCCACCCCTGACAGGGACCCCCCTGAATCTTCCCCTGCAACACCCTCTGCCACAGGATGTTGCCTGGTTCCAACCCAGTCAGCTTCTCTCTAGCTTCCTATCTAACCCCCAGTTTTACCAGATTGTGAGGAGTGGCCTAATACATAGCACCCTTAGCTCCCCCTGGAGGCCAGACTGTGAAGTGTATTGGTGTCTGTGATACTTGGTCAGGTGAACTCCTTCAGTGCCATCAGACGTACCATAGCCCCCTTAGCGGCAGAGCATCAGTACTGCAATGACCAGGACTCTGGGGCGCTGCACTTGCAAACTGTGTCCACAATTATAGACTTTCAAATAAACACATTCTTTAATCGATGACTAAATTTCTACTCTTCTAACAATGTTATAATTTTAGCATTTGAACAAAGTAGCAATAATTCAAGGCTTTCAGCAAGAGAAACTAGAAGTAGAACTGTTGATAATTATGGACTCTTTGTTTTGCCATCAAAGCTGATTTAATACTTTTAGGCTCAGTATTTGCTATCTGTGTTCTAGCAGCTAATTATAAACTCCATTTTTCATTGTTCATTAGTTTTGTTTGCCTCCATTAGTTAAGAAGACCAGTTATTAGCGTTCTATAATTGCTTTTTTCACTGAATGTGGGCTACAATGCTCTGACATGCATTATTACACTTGGCCAGGACTATGAATTGAGAGCATGACTCTACTAACATCTCCAAGTATTCCTTCCCAGTGCTTTATATTAGGACTAAAGATTCTGTACAGTAAGATTCCATTAGTAGCCTATCAATGAAAATCATACAGTGTTAGAGCGGTAAGTCTTTACCCCAGACCCCCAGTGCGTGCTGCATTCAACTGTATCGACATCATAGATGGAACAATGGAGGAGCGAGAATCAGGTGACGCTCCCTCTCCCATCAGTCCCCTCTACCTCTGCCTCTGACACTGCGTGTGTGCGATGAAGTGACATCATCGAGTACCCACTGTGTGTCCGGCAGATGGCAGTGCAGCTGCTGATACCGGAACAGAGCCGGAATCAGCGTGGGAGCGAGAAAGAGAGGTGAGTATTGTTTTTATATATACAGTATATATCACTGAGTCCTGGTTGAATTATATTCTGTGAGGGGAGTGGGCAGGCTGTATAATACCCTATGAGGGGAGGCTGCATTATATTCTGTGGGTGGAGGCTGCATTATAACCTATGATGGGAGGCTGTATTATATTCTGTGGGGGAGGAGGCTGAATTACACCCTGTGAGGGGAGGCTGCATTATGTTCTGTGTGGGGAGGCTGCATTATACCCTATGAGAGGGGCTGCATTATACCCTATAAGGAGAGTCTGCATTATATTATGTGTGGAGGGGAGGCTGCATTATACCCTATGAGGGGAGCTGTATTATACCCTATGAGGGGGCTGCATTATACCCTATGAGGGGAGGCTACATTATACCCTATGAGGGAAGGTTGCATCATATTCTATGTTTGTGGGCAGGCTGCATTATACCATATGAGGGGGCTGCATTATACCCTATGAGGGGGCTGCATTACACCCTATGAGGGGGGCTGCATTATACCCTATGAGGGAAGGTTGCATCATATTCTGTGTTTGTGGGGAGGCTGCATTATACTCTATGAGGGGGCTGCATTATACCCTATGAGGGGGCTGCATTACACCCTATGAGGGGGGCTGCATTATACCCTATGAGGGTGGCTGCATTATACCCTATGAGGGGGCTGCATTATACCTTATAATGGGGCTGCATTATACCCTAAGAGAGGGCTACATTATATTCTATGGGGGCTGCATTATACCTTATGAGGGTGTGGCATTATACTCTGAGGGGGCTACATTATATTCTGTGGGGGGCTGCATTATACTATATGAGGGGGTTACATTATACTCTATGAGGGGGCTACATTATATTGTATGGGGGGCTAAATTATATTCTATGAGGAGGGCTACATCATTTTCTTTGAGTGAGCTACATTATATTTTATGTGGGGACTACCCCAACCCCTGCTACATAAATAAGACGTGTACTACCTTATATTATACCCTAATATTAGCAATTAGTGGTCTTGTATTTATTTCTATGTAGCTACATAGTGGGGCCCAAGAATGGTTTTCTCTGGTGGGCCCAAGGTGCTTCAGTCTGACGCTGTTTATATGCATATGAGCACGTTAATTTTATTTTATCTATACATACATATACTCTACCTTGATTACAACTATTGCGCCTTTGGTGATTGTATTCCTTGATATCTAGGCACTTTGCACTTTATTGTTATTGGGAGTGCCTTCACTTTAAATGCACTTTTTACAATTCAGTCATTTATATTATATCTAGTTGCTGCTACGTTTTTCAGCCACTGACAGTCCAATCCCTTTGTTTATATATTTTAAATTATCTTTTAATACTTTCTCAATAAAATATTGTATTTTATAATATCTATGCTTATGCCTCTTTATCCCCGTTGATATTTTAAATTCTGATTTTGTTTATTCTGATATGTATGAGTTTACTTCATAATTATTTATGGACTTTTTTGTTGTATATAAACTTTTAGGAAGTAGGCTGCATACTCTAACAATATGTACTTAGTCCTTTATTTTGTACTAGATGGAGGGCTGTAATGTCATGATAGGGGCAGGCTTTGCAGCGTTGAGAATCTCTCCCCATGTGCTCACCCACCTATCCACTCTCTCTGCATTGATTTTGTCCTAGCGATGCTGTTGCACTTCAAGAGTCTCATTTGCCCGTTGTTGTCTTCGACGTTGTGCTTTTGCTGCTTTCCTTTCATTGTCATTGGCGTACTTTGTACTTGTATTGCGCTAAAAGTAAAATGCCAGTACTATGCTGGCTGTTGCACCATATAGCCACACATTAATATGTGCCCCTAATAGAACCACTTGGTATGGCACACCAGCACAATAATAAAACAATAAAACAATACATAAAATTAATATTAATACTCTGGTGATTCTGGCACATAATGTGTTAATATGGCACGGGACATTGTTCGGACAGCGTATATCTTAGGAGCAGCAGGATGGGGCTGTAACCCTGATGAAGAAGGACGCAGTTGATTTTTGGCCCCAGCGAGGCTCCATAGACCTGGTGATGTCACACGCTGCCGAACATTGTCGGCCATTTTTTTCCCGAGCATCCAGGGACGCCGCCGGCCGGGGAGCCTCTGGCTCTGCACGGCTCTCCCGCCTACTTTGTTTAGACACCGTAGTGTCTCAAACATCATTACCTACCCAACACCCATGTTATTGGGATGACATTTCACGACCGGGCACTGTGGAATCTGGAGTTAGGTAAGCGCCTGGGTACTTCATACAGCAGGCTGCAACCTGCTTGATTGTGGAGCGGCAGTACTGCAACGACCAGGACTCTGGGGCGCTGCAATTGCACACTAGTGTTTGCACTTGATTCAAATGTTTTTTATACCCTCTGCAACCATTAAGCTTACTATCAAGCAGGACATACTGTAATTGATATTATCATTTGTATGCACCAGAGTATTATTATTAATTTTATTTATTGTTTTATTTATAGTTTAATTATTATGTTGGTGTGCCATACCAAGTGGATCTATTAGGGGCACATATCAAAGCGTGGCTATATGGTGCAACAGCCAGCTTAGTACTGACATTCTACTTTTAGCGCGATACCTACTTTTATCTTTTAAACAGTGAAAATCATATATTATATAAAGTCATTACAAACAGAGTGATCTATTTCAAGTGTTTATTTCTGTTAATGTTGACGATTATGGCTTACAGCCAATGAAAACCGAAAAGTCATTATCTCACTAAATTAGAATACTTTATAACACCAGCTTGAAAAATGATTTGAAAATCCAAAATGTTGGCCTACTAAAATGCATGTTCAGTAAATGCACTCAATACTTGGTCGGCGCTCCTTTTGCATCAATTACTGCATCAATGAGGCGTGGCATGGAGGCGATCAGCCAGTGGCACTGCTGAGGTGTTATGGAAGCCCAGGTTCCTTTGATAGCGATCTTCGTCTGCATTGTTGGGTCTGGTGTCTCATCTTCCTCTTGACAATACCCCATAGATTCTGTATAGGGTTAAGGTCAGGTGAGTTTGCTGTCCAATCAAGGACAGCGATGCTGTTGTTTTTAAACCAGGTATTAGTATTTGGTATTGGGCAGTGTGGACAGGTGCAAAGTCCTCCTGGAGATTGAAATTTCCATTTCTAAAAAAGCTTGTTGGCAGAGGGAAGCATGAAGTGCCTAAAGTTTCCTGGTAGACGGCTGCACTGACTTTGGTCTTGATAAAACACAGTGGACCTAAACCAGCTGATGAAATGGCTCTCCAAACCATCACTGATTATGGAAGCTTCACACTACACCTCAAGCAATTTTGATTGTGTGCCTCTCCACTCTTCCTCCAGACTCTGGGAAATTGATTTCCAAATGAAATGCAAAATTTACTTTCATCTGAAAACAACACCTTGGACCACTGAGAAACAGTTTAGTTCTTTTTCTCCTTGGCCCAGGTAAGATGCTTCTGGTGTTTTCTATTGGTCATGAGAGGCTTGACACAAGGAATGCAACACTTGTAGCACATGTCCTGGATACGTCTGTGTGTGGTGGCTCTTGAAGCAATGACTCCAGCTGCAGTCCACTCCTTGTTAATCTCCCCCAAATTTTTGAATGGCCTTTTCTTAACAATCCTTTCAAGGTTTTTCTACCACACTTTTTCCTTCCACTCAACTTTCCATTAATATACTTGGATACAGCACTCTGTGAACAACCCAATGACCTTTTGTGGCTTATCCTCTTGGTGGAGTATGTCAATGACTGCCTTCTGGACATCTGTCAAGTCAGCAGTCTTACCCATGATTGTGGGATGATGATTCTCCTGTCTCTACAAATTATTTGTTGATGTCTTCTTTTAAAACAGAGAGGCTTTAAGAGAACCATCACTTTTTTTTTTTTTCATAATGGTGACATCTAGGAACGTAATTCTGTCGCCTCCTACCTCACAAGTAAAGGTGAGGCCTATGTTGTTACAATTCTGGTGTGTCACAAAGGCCTGAAAGGACTGCTTGTCACCAGACCAGCTTACTAGGATGTCAAAAAATAATTTTAGAGCACCACACAGCATCCCTGAACAGTACAGTATTCTCCCACCAACCCAAGAGCAGATTAGCGTAAGTGGGAGTGCACAGGTTTCCTATTGAAGTGCCCCTGACTTGGTGGTAGCATTTTCTATATAATAGGAAAGAAATTATAGGCAAGAATGGAGTCAAGCAGTTCCACTACAAACATATTAGATCCAGTGACCTTGGAGCCGCATGAGACTTTCTCTGGAGTAGGTGGAACCTTAACTGACCGCAAACCCTAAACTGACACCGCAACAGAAGTAGCCGTGGGGTGTACCTAACACATCCTAGACACCTCGACACAGCCGGAGAACTAAATACCCCTATAGATGGAAATGGGAATTCTATCTTGCCTCAGAGCAGAACCCCAAAGGATAGGTAGCCCCCCACAAATATTGACTGTGAGTATTAGAGGAAAGACACACGCAGGCAGAAAACAGAATTTAGCAAAAGAGGCCACTCTAGCTAAATAGAAAAGGATAGGATAGAATACTAAGCGGTCAGTATTAAAACCCTAAAAATATCCACAGCAGATAATACAAAAATTCCACATCTAACTAAAGACATGGAATGTATATCTGCATCTCCTGAGAATCCAACATGACTGAAAAAAATCCAAACACAGTCTAAGCTGGACAAGAAAAAACAATGAATAGTACTGAATAGTAAAGCACACAGCATGTGTGCTGCAGAAACAAAACCCAGACACTTATCTTGGCTGATTTGGCAGCAGGGCAGGAGGAACCAGACAGAGATGTAAGACCTCCAAGAACAATGGACAACTGGCAAGGGCTAATGGATCCTGCAAACCTAAATACCCAGAGAGAGCTGCAATCAGCAGGGACACCTGCTCAGGATTGCAACCCAGGGACAACTGTATTACCGCCAACAACCACCGGAGGGAACCCAAGAGCAGAATTCACAACAGTTAAGACCCTTATGAACCTTCAGCAGGGAATAAAAGGTTGCTAGTACCAGTCTTTTCAGTAATAGAAAACCAAATTAGCTCTTAGGCTGTGTGCACACGTAGCATATTTTTCACATTTTTTTCGCGGTTTTTCGCTATAAAAACGCTATAAAACCGCGAAAAAAACCCGCTACCATTAAGCATCCTATGTAACAGAATGCATTCCGCATTTTTTGTGCCAATGTTGCATTTTTTTCCTGAGCGGAATCGCATTCCAGAAAAAAACGCAGCATGTTCATTAAAATTGTGGAATCACGGCGATTCTGCACCCATAGGAGTGCATTGATCTGCTTACTTCCCGCACGGGGCTGTGCACACCATGCGGGAAGTAAGCAGATCATGTGCGGTTGGTACCCAGGGTGGAGGAGAGGAGACTCTCCTCCACGCACTGGGCACCATATAATTGGTAAAAAATAAAAGAATTAAAATAAAAAATAGCGATATACTCACCTTCGATGTCCCCCGCAGTCTTCCGGCCTCTCCGCTGCACGCTGCCGCTTCGGTTCCTATAGCTGCTAGGCGGTGAAGGACCTGCGATGACGTCACGGTCTTGTGATTGGTCGCGAGACCGCATGTGACCGGTCACGTGACCAATCACAAACCGTGACAACAGCTATAGGAACGGACACCGCTGAGGTCTGCAGGTGAGTATAACCATGTTTTTTATTTTTTTTATTATTTTTAAACATTCGATCTTTTACTATAGATGCGGCATAGGCAGCATCTATAGTAAAAAGTTGGTCACACTTGTCAAACACTATGTTTGACAAGTGTGACCAACCTGTCAATCAGTTTTCCAAGCGATGCTACAGATCGCTTGGAAAACTCTAGCATTCTGCAAGCTAATTATGCTTGCAAAACACTAGTTTTCTGCGGGTATATGCATGCTAATTCTGCATGCGATATACCTGCGGCAGGAGGCGCAGAATTGCCGCGGAAATTTCCGCGGCAATTCTGCAACGTGTGAACTTAGCCTTAGAGATAAGTCTACGTCCAAGGGCTTGATCCATAATCTCTGTGAGACCCCAAGAATAGTCAGGGAGGGGGTTCTGATGGAGGTCCTCATATATCTCTTTATCTATCAAAATTGATAGGGACATTTTGAGGTAGTCCTTATTATCCATGATAACCACGTTCCCACCCTTGTCGAATGGTTTTGAAGTAATGTTTCGATTGTATTCAAACTCAGTCAATGCCTCACTCATCTCATCTGGGAGATTGGCGAATAGCTGGTGGTTTCTAGAGGTAATATTACGGATTGCTTCTGTGACTAGCTTTTCAATATATCATTACTATTGAAATTATCTGACAGTGGCATATGTGGGCTTTTCAGTCTTTGACAAACCTCTGCTTAAAGCACCCCTTTTTAACATGCATTTAACGACTTTTTTTGTGTATAGTAAGTGGGTCTTTTTAAGTACTTTCTTGTATCCCTAGGCAAGGCATCACTCTTCCTCATTACACAAATACACATCACTTGATCTGCTTTAACCAATGAGCTTTCAAGTCATACAGCTTGGAGTTGGAAAATGTGTGTAAAAATCATGACATGGTCAAAATACTCACTTGTCTAATAATTTGTGCATGCAGACTAAATCTGGCAAAATGAGTGTTAGGGGTCGAGTTTCCGCCTCTGCACAGGGGGAGTCTCAAGCCGTTGCCGCTGCAGTCTCCCATTCTTCTCCAGCCGCAGTGGAGCCTGCTCAGCGGAGATGTCAGTCTCAGCATCTGGCTCAGCCTCATACTGTGCGGATGATTACTGATGCCTTTCCAGGCTCAGCCATTGTAGCCAGTACTGGTCAGCGGTGAGCAGACGTCTCTGGGACTAAGTCCTGCTTTTCCCCTTCTGATCATGCCCAAGGTAAGACCTCTCATTGGAGGTCAGGGGTCACATGCTCAGGTACTGAAGCAGCTCCCATTGGTCCTCTAGGAAGGTCCTGAAGTTGATCAGGTACTGTGGCAGCTCCCATGGGTCCTCTAGGAAGGTCCTGAAGTTGCTGCAGCTATAAAAGGTTTGCTTGGCCGCACGGCCATGCGCTAGGATCAGCTTATGTCATGAGATTTTGCTATTTAGTGATCTTGTCTGCTTGTGGTCAGGGTCTGGCTGAAATAAGCCACTAGAATACCAGCACCTCCGGTGAGGAGTTTTGTATGGTGAATTCAGGGCTGGCGTAATGCCATTAGAATTCTGGCTCCACCAGAGAGGAGGTGGTTGTGTGCTTGCTACTCCCTGACCACTGATTGCTTTTGCTCTGTTAGGCAGCTGTGTTCACCTGTGACGCTAACAGGGCACAGCGTTTTCCCTTCTGTGCGACTCTTTGAAGTAACAGAGTTCGCTTATACCGCCATATTGGGCCGCCATTTCCTAGCAGTAGGTTCGTCTCCTGTACGGTGGAATCCGGGCTGTGAACGCACCAATAATTTTATCTAAATATACTCTGTGCATTCCGCCCTAACAATGAGTGATGATTTTTTTATGTTATTGCCAGAATTTAAATAGAAAGAAAATTGAGGAGACATTTTACAATAAACCCAGATAGATTTTCTAACTGGTTTTAGATATTCTACATTTCTACAAGTGTTATGAAGAAAAAATTCCATGAGAAAAGTTCTGGGTTGTTACAACATGTGGACCTTATATTAGAAATCCCTAAAGCATGAATGACTTAAGCTGGGATCTTTAAGGAGAACTTTCTTCCGAAGGTAAATATGTTCTGTTCCCTCCACTTAGTTAGGGTGCTATGGATGTTAACTTTTAGCTAAATCTTGTGCTTCCAAAAATATCAGATACAAATTTCCGCTACTTGTTAAAATCTTAAGGTAACAAGTTGTCCAGCATATGAAAATTGTTATAAAATAATTCAATGAAATATTCATCCTTACCAAGTCTCTGCAGCTCTCATTCACCCAATTCCCACAGCAGGGCTGGACTGAACATCCCGCAATTCTGGAAAATGGCAGATGGGCTGGTTCAGGAATGGGTTGCATAGCTGTAAACACTTTTAACAGTGTCTGTGTCTTCAGGATGTGGATACTGGTACCGTGTTTCCCCGAAAGTAAGACCCTGTCTTACATTAATTTTACCCCAAAAAGTCCCACCCTGTCTTACTTTCGGGGGAGGTCTTACATTAGCTGCAGAAATACGTTACCAACGTGTGGTGTCCTCCCCCAGATCTTGCGTAGTTTTCCGTTGGTGGCGTAGTGGTGTGCGCATGTCCAAGGTCCCAAATCCTCTGCCAGGGGATTGAAAATTGCAGCGATGTCCGTTATTCCTGCGGTGTTCGGTGGGCGCGGCCATCTTGCTTTGGCCGCGCGTGCGCAGAAGCGGCGCTCTGCTGGCCGCGGCTTCAGGAAAATGGCCGCGGGCATCCGCGCGTGCGCAGATGGCTGTCGCGGCGGCCATTTTCCTGAAGCCGCGGCCAGCAGAGCGCCGCTTCTGCGCACGCGCGGCCAAAGCAAGATGGCCGCGCCCACCGAACACCGCAGGAATAACGGACATCGCTGCAATTTTCAATCCCCTGGCAGAGGATTTGGGGGATAGCGGCGGCCCAAAGGTAAGGGCCTTATATTTCACAGCGGCCCCCCAACCCTGCCTTACATTCGGGGGAGGCCTTACATTGAAGGACCCCCCCGTAACCCCCACCCTGTCTTACTTTCGGGGGGGTCCTACTTTCGGGGAAACACGGTAGTAACAACGGCAGTGGAGCAGAGAGCCATGGACTACGCCACTTACTCAGTCAGACTGCATCCGAACCAGAGACTGCAGTGAGGAGGTGAGCACTTCTGTTTGACATGGGAGCAAGGTGAGGTGAGTATAAGTTTATTTTTATACTTTGCTGGGTACAATAATATTACTATAAAGAGGCATAATGGTGGTGGGGGTTGGAGGTAAGTGGCAGCATTATAAAGAAGCCAAATGGGGGGCATTATTATAATGAGGTGCAAGGAGTGATTATTCTAAAGTCACACAAAGACATTATTACAAGGAGACACAGGGGGGTCATTATTATGAAAAGGAATGGTAGTATTATCACTACTGTATTGATGACAATATTGACCTCTGTACAGTTGTGTTTGGTAATGATCAGTATGATGGCATTATTCTGTCATTATGTGTTGGTATTATTGGTCTTGCAGTAAATCTTGATTTCTTTCAATGTCAGGAGGAATGATATTTGTTATAGAGACTCTGATCTGGGGAAGTGGGAGTCAGCACCGCTCTATGTTCATGCAAATGCTAGGAATGAATTTCATTCCCAGTCTTACCCTACCCTTCAGGTTTCTTCTTGACCCATCGTGACACACTGTCAATGGCTGGAAATAGCCATTTCAGGAAGGGGTTAATATAGAGTATATTCTTAGGCATTGCATTATTCCATAAGGACTGGAAAATTCTCTTTGCATTTCACATGCCTTTTTCTTTTAGGCCGGCGTCACACTAGCGAGTTTTACGGACGTATGAGTGCATAAACAACATCCGTAAAATGCGCATTACACACGGCCCAATGAATCTCTATGGCCCAGCTCCTATCTGCCGTATATTACGCATCCGTAATATACGGTCTTGTACGGCCGTAGAAAATCGCAGCATGCTGCGTTTGTCACCGTATTGCGCAATAAAATCGCCAATGAAAGTCTATGGGGGCGAGAAAAATACAGATTCCACACGGACCAGCAGTGTGACTTGCGAGAAATACGCAGCGGTGTTAAGTGAAAAGCCGGTAATTCAATTGCCGGCTTTTCCTCTCTCCTTCACAAACCCGACATGATATGAGACATGGTTTACATACAGTAAACCATCTCATATCCCTTTTGTTTTGCATATTCCACACTACTAATGTTAGTAGTGTGTATGTGCAAAATTTGGGTGCTGTAGCTTGTAAAATAAAGGGTTAAATCGTGGAAAAAATTGGCGTGGGCTCCCGCGCAATTTTCTCCGCCAGAGTGGTAAAGCCAGTGACTGAGAGCAGATATTAATAGCCTAGAGAGGGTCCATGGTTATTGGCCCCCCCTGGCTACAAACATCTGCCCCCAGCCACCCCAGAAAAGGCACATCTGGAAGATGCGCCTATTCTGGCACTTGGCCACTCTCTTCCCATTTCCGTGTAGCGGTGGGATATGGGATAATGAAGGGTTAATGTCACCTTGCTATTGTAATGTGACATTAAGCCAGGTTAATAATGGAGAGGCGTCAATTATGACACCTATCCATTATTAATCCAATAGTACGAAATGGTTAATAAAACACACACACATGATTACAAAGTATTTTAATGAAATAAAGACACATGTTGTTGTAATATTTTATTAGAGTCTTAATCCACCTGAAGACCATCGTCATGAAACAAAGTTAAAAAAACAAACAACAATATTCCATACCTTCCGTCGTTATGTCCCACGATGTAAATCCATCTGAAGGGGTTAAATCATTTTACAGCCAGGAGCTGTGCTAATGCACTCGCTCGTGCCTGTAAAATCCCGGGTACTGAATGGAAAGCTGGGTGATCTGTAGTTACCTTGAGTTGCGGTGATGCGCCCTCTGCTGGATGTCCTCATGAACTGGAGCCTTGGAAAAGTTCCCACGCTCGAGTTCATATGAGGACATCCAGCAGAGGGCGCATCACCGCAACTCAAGGTAACTACAGATCACCCAGCTTTCCATTCAGTACCCGGGATTTTACAGGCACGAGCGAGTGCATTAGCACAGCTCCTGGCTGTAAAATGATTTAACCCCTTCAGATGGATTTACATCGTGGGACATAACGACGGAAGGTATGGAATATTGTTGTTTGTTTTTTTAACTTTGTTTCAGGACGATGGTCTTCAGGTGGATTAAGAGTCTAATAAAATATTACAACAACATGTGTCTTTATTTCATTAAAATACTTTGTAATCATGTGTGTGTGTTTTATTAACCATTTCGTACTATTGGATTAATAATGGATAGGTGTCATAATTGATGCCTCTCCATTATTAACCTGGCTTAATGTCACCTTACAATAGCCAGGTGACATTAACCCTTCATTACCCCATATCCCACCGCTACATGGGCGTGGGAACAGAGTGGCCAATTGCCAGAATAGGCGCATCTTCCAGATGTGCCTTTTCTGGGGTGGCTGGGGGCAGATGTTTGTAGCCGGGGGGGTCCTATAACCATGGACCCTCTCTAGGCTATTAATATCTGCCCTCAGTCACTGGCTTTACCGCTCTGGCGGAGAAAATTGCGCGGGAGCCCACACGAATTTTTTCCGCGATTTAACCCTTTATTTTACAAGCTACAGCGCCCAAGTTTTGCACATACACACTACTAACATCAGTAGTGTGGAATATGCAAAAAAAAAGGGATATGAGATCGTTTACTGTATGTAAACCATGTCTCATATCATGTCGGGTTTGTGAAGGAGAAATGAAAAGCCGGCAATTGAATTACCGGCTTTTCACATATATCGCGCTGAATTAAATATAAATACAGAAGATACAGTATATACATATATATGTGTCTCAATGACATATATATATATATATATATATATATATATGTGTATATATATATATATATATATATATATATATATATATATGTGTATATATATATATATATATACTGTATATATGTTTTAACGAACATTTGGGCACATAAATCCATTAGATGTCGGTTTTGCAAGCCTGCGAGAAAATATCGCAGTACGGATGCCATACGGATTACGTACGGAGGATGCCATGCGCAAAATACGCTGACACACCCTGCCTACGGATGACATACGGATCACTATTTTGGGGACTTTTCTGCGTATTACGGCCGTAAAAAACGGACCATATTTACATACGCTGAGTGTGACGCAGGCCTTAGTCTCAGTTCACATTACATTTTTACCCTCTATTTACTGTATGTGCCTAGAAAAGCTTCCAATATATATATGTTAAAGATCATAGATGCCATTACCTAACATATATAGGGTATAATGGTAGCCCCTTAATGGATACATCATTGAATTTGTAAAAGTTTTTCATGGCATATTTTTTAAACGGATGGTTACATTGCCTCTGGGAGATGGATGCCACGCTTAGACATCTGGCTGTAATGACATGCAGTTTAGAGATATGTTATGGAAAGCTATTGAAAGCTCTTCACATTTATGTTCAACAAACACTTATGGTCAAATCCGTCAGCCATACACTCACATAATAAAAAAATTGTGTATGCAGGAAACATTTTATTTGAGATCACTCAATATAATCATTTACAACATTGCTTCATTCCCCTTTTTGCTGTATAATTACAGTGGGGAAAAAGTATTTAGTCAGCCACCAATTGTGCAAGTTCTCCTACTGAAAAAGATGAGAGAGGCCTGTAATTGACATCATAGGTAGATCACAACTATGAGAGTTAAAATGAGAAAACAAATCCAGAAAAGCACCTTGTCTGATTTGGCAAGATTTATTTTGCAAATGATGGTGGAAAATAAGTATTTGATCACCTAAAAACATACAAGTTTTCTGGCTCTCACAGATCTGTAACTTCTTCTTTAAGAGGCTCCTCTGTCCTCCACTCATTACCTGTAGTAATGACACCTGTTTGAACTTATTATCAGTATAAAATACACCAGTCTACAACCTCAAACAGTCACACTCCAAACTCCACTGGTTTGGTGAAGACCAAAGAGCTGTCGAAGGACACCAGAAACAAAACTGTAGCACTGCACCAGGCTGGGAAGACTAAATCTGCAATAGACAAGCAGCTTGGTGTGATGAAATCAACTGTGGGAGCAATAATAAGAAAATGGAAGACATACAAGATCACTGATAATCTTCCTCGATCTGGGGCTCCACGCAAGATCTCACCCGAAGGGGTCAAAATGATCCGGTGAGCAAACATCCCAAAACCACACAGGGGAAACAAGTGAATGACTTGCATAGAGCTGGGACCACCATAACAAAGGCTACCATCAGTAACACACTACGCTGCCCGGGACTCAGATCCTGCAGTGCCAGACGTGTCCACCTGCTTAAGCCAGTACATGTCCAGGCCCATCTGAAGTTTGCTAGAGAGCATTTGGATTGTCTAGAAGAATATTGGGAGAATGACTTATGGTCTGATGAAACCAAAGTAAAACTGTTTGGTAGAAACAAAACTCGTCGTGTTTGGAGGAGACAGAATGCTGAGTTACATCCAAAGAACACCATACCTACTGTGAAACATGGGGGTGGCAACATCATGCTTTGGGGCTGTTTCTCTGCATAGGGACCTGGACGACTGATCCGTGTACATGAAAGAATTAATTGGGCCATGTATTGTGAGATTTTGAGTGCAAACCTCCTTCCATCAGCAAGGGCATTGAAGATGAAACATGGATGGGTCTTTCAGCATGATAATTATTCCAAGCACACTGCCAGGGCAACGAAGGAGTGGCTTCGTAATAAGCATATGAAGGTTCTGGAGATCAGTCTCCAGATCTCAACCCCATAGAAAACCTTTGGAGGGATTTGAAAGTCCATGTTGCCCAGCGACAGGCCCAAAACATCACTGCTTTAGAGGAAATCTGCATGGAGGAATGGGCCAACATACCACCAACAGTGTGTGCCAACCTTGTGAAGACTTACAGAAAACGTTTGACCTCTGTCATTGCCAACAAAGGATATATAACAAAAAATTGAGATGAACTTATGTTAATGACCAAATACTTATTTTCCACCATACTTTACAAAATGAATCTTGCCAAATCAGACAAGGCGATTTTCTGGATTTGTTTTCTCTTTTTGACTCTTATAGTTGTGATCTACCTATGATGTCAATTACAGGCCTCTCTCATCATTTTAAGTGGGAGAACTTGCACTATTGGTGGCTGATTAAATACTTTTTTCCCCTCTGTATGTATACCGGGTAGGCAAAAATAAGAAAGCTGCTGTTTGTCCTTTATCTGCCTCATGTGACCTTCGGCGCATGTTTGTACATTAGAAGCTTTCCCAGCGTATACTCCAAAGAAGCATTCAAAAATATATTTTATATTATGTTTTACTGGCAAAACGGGAAAAATCCCCAGTAGGCAAAAATTCAACATGTACTATGATTAACATTGTAGACTTTTGTGCTCCACTTCATAAAAACTGGATAAAGCACATTAATGGCAGATAGGAGATATAAAAGGATAGATCTAAAATATGGATTATGTACATGAAACAGTTGTGGAAACATGGACATACGGTTCTTTAGTTATCTGTTCTGGTTCTTCTTGGCTAATTTTCTGTTTTGTCTCTGCTTGTTTTCTTCTCTATCCAGAATGTTTTGTCAGTTCATGAACTTCAATCTCTTCTGTGTACTGACAGCTTGCTTATCTGTTTGCAGAGTATCTAGCGCCAAATATCAAAAGCACACAGAGTTCAGTCATATATGCTCTATGGATTTCTCTATCTTTTTGCATCAATGGCCACTTCTCCTGATGCCGTTTGAAAAGAAACCTAAAATAATATTTTAAAAGAGGAAGAATGTTGTAGAAGGAAGAGGAAGGCAATATAAAGTGATCTTAGTTGCATTTATTTCTATTTTTATCACTTTATTATCGACCTCTGGGGTATGGTTTCTGCAGAGGGCACTAGTAGAGACTGGTGGAAGCAATTAGTAACTTGGGCTACTAATACAGGAAGGGTTCAATAATGCATTGGGAATGAAAGCTTTTGGGTTTACAAAGTTTACCAAACAGTTACCTGTTGATTCTGACCCTCTTGATTAAAACTATTGGTCAAGTTTTTAGAATGTGTGATGTGCAGAAATTCTCCTTAGGCGATACAGTGACTTCACTGTTCTTGTCACAATTATGTTTTCAGGGTACAGTTTTGATAGCCACATACCTAACTTAGACTTCCAATAGGGACAATATTGGAGGTCTAAACAAGGTGTGTGGCTATCAAGTTCTTCACATCACTACAACCACACTTATCCTTTTGGCGAATAATTTGGCATCTGGCAAATGTGGGGTGTCAAGACTGTGTGGAAGCCCAAATTAAAATACATTTTTCCAAGCTTTGGCAAATGGTGGTGGGCCAATGATCCCTGACCCTTACTGTGGCCTTCTAGCTCATTGAGTTGGGGAAGATTTTCTAGTTGCACTTCTTTTGCATGTATTCCAAACTATATCCTATTTTGTATTCTGTTTCATTCTGTGTAGTGTGCTTTATTATTTGAGTGTAGTGTTGCCTCATTACTTGCTCTGAATTTTGTGTCTTCCCATCCATCAAGTAACCATTAGATTGGTTAAAACTTATGTGCCACTGTGTTTATTTGTAGAAGCTACTTACTACCTTATAGCTGCATTATAAATCAATGTATGTTCCGTATTTTTCGGACTATATGACAGACTTTTTTCCTCCAACAATGTGGAGGAAAATGGGGGTGCATCTTTTAATCCAGATGTACCTGCTCTGACTGTGGATGTGGAGGTGGGGGAGGCGGCAGCAGTGGAGCAGCGGGTCACAGGAGGCAGGAGCCAGCTGCTGTGGCTAACTCATGTGCCCACTGCTAAAGAGAAATGAATATTCACTGCATTCCATGCCCATGGGAGTAGAGAGCAGTGAATATTCATTTTTCTTTAATAGCGGACACACTGTTAGCCGCGGAAGCCAGCTGCTGTGGCTAACAATGTACCCGCTATTAAAGAGCAATTAATATTCACTGCTCTCCATGCACATAGTCCCAGCGTGGGGAGCAGTGAGTATTCCGGCAGCTGTCCTCGGCTTGTAAGCAGCACATGACTTCACTGCCATGCGCTGCTTACAAGCATAAATCAGCTGCTAGCATCAGAACAGGATGCTGCAAGGGAGGATAGGATGGTAAGTATAATGGTTTATGTTTTTTTAACGCTTTTCTCATCGGGGCCATACCAGGATGGGGATGAGGGGGCCATGCATACCAGGATAGGGATGAGGGGGCCATGCATATCAGGGTAGGGATGAGGGGGCCAGGCATACCAGGATATGGATGAGGGGCCCATGTATACCAGTATAGGAATGAGGGAGCCATGCATGCCAGGATGGAGATGAGGGGACCATATATACCAGGATTAAGGATATTAGTACAGAATTGACCACATTTTTTGCTCCAATTGTTTTTATCTAATTTCCTCCTCTAAAACCTAGGTGCATCTTATGGTCCGGTGCATCTTATAGTCCAAAAAATATGGTAATTGACAAGCACCACATGGACCCTATGGGTTGGTAAACATTATCTTTCATGTCCTAGCTCAGCTGTCTGTGTGAGACCTCTGTCACTTGTACAGTATTATTGAATAAAATTGGTCAGTGTGCTATCATTTTGCTATCTCATTTTAGTATGGATAGTAAAAAATGTATAATACAATTATCTGAATGAGCCCCGAGGGTTCGTTTAGACGACCATAATATACAGGTGTATGCTATACAAGTAAAAATTGGACAGCAGACTGACCATTGTAATTAGGGTTGTTCAGGTGACAGTTTTTCACACTGACGGAGTACCCATGTGAAGAAAAATCACAGCATGTGCTATTTTTTTACAAGTCTCAGATGAGACTCACCCATTTAATGGGTGCATAAAATAAATCGAATTCCATACGAATCATTTATGTGGCATCCGTTTCCTACAGATACATTGGAACTGTCATTAGTGTTTTCTGATATGAAATTCGGGTGACTTTTCATATATTGGCTTAAAGGTGAGTTTCACGTTGCTAAATATATAAACAGTTAATAAAGTGGCATTGTTGATCAAAGCACCCAGTCAGATCTTTTTTTTCTGTTTTCTAACCCTCCTTGAAAAAAAGAAACCTGTAATCTGTGTTTTTATGCACATGGTCTTTATTTTTTTGTTACTATAAATCTGTCCTTTAAGCCTTGTATTACATAATTTTAAACAGGAGAGCACGGAGTGCTTTTTGAAAGTTCTTTCTGCTTTGGCCACAAGATCTAATTGAACTTTGAGCAAATCATGAATACTTAAAATGGTAGTAATTTCAGTAGATGTACGTATACATGTATATAAAGATTAAAAAAGAATGGAACAAAATCATGTACAAATGTATGTGTATGAAAACGTCTAGCATTAGCATTCTGTAGAGATGTGGCGTCCCGAAGATATCTAATTCTATGAAATCAATTTACACTTATATAAGAGACCTATTTGAAACATATGGAGATGCATACTAGAATGTGATAGTGGAAGTGACCAGAATGCTATAAAATCATAAGTCATCTTGTACGTTCATGCCACATCCTTTTTCTAGGAATTGATAACAGGCCTCACAGAGAAGCAATTTTAAATTTAATACTGATGATTTCTGTGGAACATCACCACTAAGGGTTCTTTAATACTTAGGAAAGCAAACCTATTAAATATTTATCTGCCTTTTGACTGAGAGCAGTGTGAGGGAGCTATAACTATGAGATAATTCTGATGTCTGCCCCTGGGGCTCAGTTACTTCTAAAAAGATCTTAAAGTCACATGAGATGAAAATGTCCCAGGAAAAATCATTCTAGCAGTACAAGCCTTATTTTTATTAATGCCAGTAGCTTACTGATCTAAATCTTTCAAGGATGAGGACATAAAATCCCTATTTACTATTCTAAAGAAGTACTGAATTTCTTCCATATTGTGTTTGCCATGCAGCATATTTAGCAAGTACAAAAGAACACCCAAAATATATTAAATCTTTATGGAAATGAGTCTGAAAATCAATGGTTTAAAATGTATCTGTTATTACAAGTAACTTTTCAGAATAAGCTACCATGAGTTTGCACATGAAGAATAACCATTATAAACCATTATATGACTTGCGTTCTCTATTTTCATCAGTTTTCCCCTTTATAGGTTTTGGCTCTAATTTTCTGTTTTCTCTAAGCTAGTGTGTGGAGGCTAGCTCCTATGATGTCTACCATTCACAGCACAGTCTACATAGACAGGAGGGATTCTGGCTCTCTTCTCTCTACATAACACATGTTCAGAATCGGCAACTGCAGCAGGACTTTATGCAGCAGTATTGAGGAATGTAGCTGTGAATCCAGCTTTTGGAATGAGATAAGACATACAGTGGAGGAAATAAGTATTTGATCCCTTGCTGATTTTGTAAGTTTACCCACTGACAAAGACATGAACAGTCTATAATTTTAAGGGTAGGTTAATTTTAACATTGAGAGATAGAATATCAAAAATCAAGTGCCGGAAAATCACATTGTATAAATTATATAAATTTATTTGCATTTTGCAGTGAGAAATAAATATGCAAAATCTCACCTCGTGGAGTATCCTTGATCATGAGGAAGGTGAGAGAGCAGCCTAAAACTACAAGGGGGGAAACTTGTTAATGATCTCAAGGCAGCTGGGATCACAGTAACCAACAAAACAGTACACCGTAAATCCTGCAGTGCCCGCAAGGTCCCCCTGCTCAAGAAGGCACATGTGCAGGCCCATCTGAAGTTTGCCAATGAACACCTGGATGATTCTGTGAGTGATTGGGAGAAGGTGCTGTGGTCAGATCAGACAAAAATTGAAGCCCTTGGCATTAACTCAAGTTGCCGTGTTTGGAGGAAGAGAAATGCTGCCTATGACCCAAAGAATACCGTCCCCACTGTCAAGCATGGAGGTGGAAACATTATGTTTTGTGGGTGTTTCTCTGCTAAGGGCACAGGACTACTTCACCGCATCAATAGGAGAATGGATAGAGCCATGTACCGTAAAATCCTGAGTGACAACCTCCTTCCCTCCGCTAGGACATTAAAAATGGGTCATGGCTGGGTCTTCCTGCAAGACATTGACTCAAAACATACAGTCAAGGCAACAACGGAGTGGCTCAAAAAGAAGCACATTAAGGTCATGGAGTGGCCTAGCCAGTCTCCAGACCTTAATCCCATAGAAAACTTATGGAGGGAGTTGAAGCTCCGAGTTGCTAAGCCTTAAAATCTTAATGATTTTGAGATGATCTGCAAAGAGGAGTTGGCCAAAATTCCTCCTGACATGTGCGCAAACCTCATCATCAACTACAAAAAACGTCTGACTGCTGTGCTTGCCAACAAGGGTAAGTATTAAACTCCCATCTCCATCTCCAAGAGTTCTCTCTTGCTGCACCAGTTTTCTGGAAAGCACTACCCTGATTAAGCCGATTAATACCTAGCTCCCACATTTTTAAGCGTGATTTCAAAACATATGTCATTAGACAGGCCTATCACCTCACTTCCTTAATCTGACTCTTCTCTGTCTCCACATCCTCCATGCACCCAATAGCACTTGGTAACTATAGTTAACAGATAGTGGCTGGTGACTAGTTCACGCCGCTTTATTTGAAATGGACTATTTATTATAATAATGACTGGAACATAAATGACACTTTTTACCTATTGTGTCACCCCTAATTCCTTATAGATCGTAAGCTTGCGAGCAGGGCCCGCACTCCTACTGTAACTGTAGGAATATATGTTATTTTGTATTGTCTTTACTGTTTATACATGTTCCCGCTTAATTTTAAATTGCTGCGTAATATTGTGGTGATATATAAATAAAATTATCATTATCATCAGAAAATGACCTATTGATCATATGAAGAGTTTTGTGTGGAATATATATTTTTTAAAAATTGTTGCTAATGTTATTTTTCACATCACACTCTTTATTAAAAATAAAAAAAAACAGAAACCTTGCTATTTACACACTGCACCTGTTTTTTTTTTTAAGACTGTAACTTCCTATTGTTTCAGGAAAAACACATGTACAGTACCGTTCAAATGTTTAGGGTCACCCAGACAATTTTGTGTTGTCCATGAAAACTCATACTTTTATTAATGAAATGAGTTGCCAAATGAATTGAAAATCTAGTCCAGACATTGACAAGGTTAGAAAAAAAAGATTTTTATTTGAAATAATAATTTTCTCCTTCAAACTTCGCTTTCGTCAAAGAATGCTCCCTTTGCAGTAATTACAGCATTGCAGACCTTTGGGATTCTAGCAGTTAAATTTGCTGAGGTAATCTGGAGAAATTTCACCCCATGCATCCAGAAGCCCCTCCCACGAGTTGGTTTGGCTTGGTGGGCACTTTTTGCGTACCATACGGTCAAGCTGCTCCCACAACAGCTCAATGGGGTTGAGATATGGTGACTGCGCTGGCCACTCCGTTACAGATAGAATACCAGCTGCCTGCTTCTTCCCTAAATAGTTCTTGCATAATTTGGAGGTGTGCTTTGGGTCATTGTCCTGTTGTAGGATGAAATTGGCTCCAATCAAGCGCTGTCTACAGGGTATGGCATGGCGCTGAAAAATGGAGTGATAGCCTTCCTTATTCAATATCCATTTTACATTGTACAAATCTCCCACTTTACCAGCATCAAAGCAACTCCAGACTATCACATTACCTCCACCATGCTTGACAGATGGCGTCAGACACTCTTCCAGCATCTTTTCAGTTGTTCTGCATCTCACAAATGTTCATCTGTATGATCCAAACACGTCAAACTTGGATTCGCCTGTCCATAACACTTTTTTCCAATCTTCCTCTGTCCAATGTCTGTGTTCTTTTGCCCATATTAATCTTTTTCTTTTATTAGCCAGTCTGAGATATGGCTTTTTCTTTGCCACTCTGCCCTGAAGGCCAGCATCCCGGAGTGGCCTTCTCACTGTAGACTTTAACACTGATGTTTTGTGTGTACTATTTAATGAAGCTGCCAGTTGAGGACCTGTGAGGCGTTGATTTCTCAAACTGGAGACTCTAATGTACTTGTCTTGTTGCTCAGTTCTGCAGTGGGGCCTCCCACTTCTCTTTCTACTCTGGTTAGAGCCTGTTTGTACTCTCCTCTAAAGGGAGTTGTACACACCGTTGTAGGAAATCTTCAGTTTCTTGGCAATTTGTCGCATGGAATATCCTTCATTTCTATGAACAAGAATAGACTGTCGAGTTTCACATGAAAGTTCTTAAAACTGCACGTAATTCTAAAACCTGATTTAAACAATAGGCAATTTTCTAATGACTGCTTCCCTAAGGGCATGAAA
Source organism: Ranitomeya variabilis (assembly GCF_051348905.1). NCBI lineage: Eukaryota > Metazoa > Chordata > Amphibia > Anura > Dendrobatidae > Ranitomeya > Ranitomeya variabilis. The sequence continues at coordinate 232,457,421 of NC_135232.1, forward strand.
AGTAAAAGGGAAAGTTATGTACCGTATATACTCGAGTATAAGCCGAGATTTTCAGCCCATTTTTTTGGGCTGAAAGTCCCCCTCTCGGCTTATACTCGAGTCATACCCGGGGGTCGGCAGGGGAGGGGGGGCGGGGGCTATCTAATTATACTCACCTACTGCTGGCGCGGTCCCTGCGCGTCCCTGCTTCTTCCAGCGCTGCATATTCTTCCTGTACTGAGCGGTCACATGGTCCCGCTCATTACAGTAATGAATATGCGGCTCCACCTCCCATAGAGGTGGAGCCGCATATTCATTTCGGTAATGAGCGGTAACTGCACCAGTAATGAGCGCTAGCAGTAGGTGAGTATACAGCGCTGGGCAGCGCTGCGCGATATTTACCGCTCCTCGTTCCGGTGCGGCTCCGTCATCAGCGTCCTCTGGCTGTGATGCTCAGGTCAGAGGGCGCGGTGACGTAGTCAGTGCGTGCCCTCTGCTGAACGTCAGTGCTGAAGACGGAGCCGCACGAGGAGCAGGTAAATATTGAAAGTTCCGGGGGTCCTGAGCGAAGAGAGGTGAGTATGTGATTTTTTTTTTTAATCGCAGCAAAAGCATATGGGGCAGTGACTGTACGGATCATCTGTATGGGGCCATAATGATTGTGTAGCACTATAAGGGGCAGTGACTGTACGGATCATCTGTATGGGGCCATAATGATTGTGCAGCACTATAAGGGGCAGTGACTGTACGGAGCATCTGTATGGGGCCATAACGATTGTGCAGCACTATAAGGGGCAGTGACTGTACGGAGCATCTTATGGGGCCATAACGCATGTGCAGCACTATATGGGGCAAGTGTCTGTACGGAGCATCTTATGGGGCCATAACGCTTGTGCAGCATTATAAGGGGCAGTGTCTGTATGGAGCATCTTATGGGGCCATAACGCTTGTGCAGCACTATCTGTGGCAAGTGACTGTATGGAGCATCTTATGGGGCCATAACGTTTGTGCAGCACTATATAGGGCAAATATCTCTATGGAGCATCTTATGGGGCCCTTATTACCCTTTATGCAGGATTATATGGGGCATATTTTAATATGGAGCATCTAATGGGGCCCATCAAACTTTATGGAGCATTATGTGGGGCTCCTGATTCAATATGGATTCAAAAACACTTAACCTACTGATGTCTCAATTAATTTAACTTTTATTGGTATCTATTTTTACTTTTGAAATTTACCGGTAGCTGCTGCATTTTCCACCCTAGGCTTATACTCGAGTCATTAAGTTTTCCCAGTTTTTTGTGGCAAAATTAGGGGGGTCGGCTTATACTCGGGTCGGCTTATACTCGAGTATATACGGTAATTGCCTGGCTTTTGCTCCTTTTTTATTTGCTCATTTTTGATTCCTTATGTGGTTCAAGCAATATCAGCTCCTTGTTTTCCAGGGATTGTGTGACATTATGTCATGTGAGCCCTTCAGCAAATCAGCAGCTGCTAGTGGTCCAGTCACTCTCAATTCCTTTGGACAAAATGACATCGGAAGAGGTCAGAGAAGTGCAGAGGCCCATTGGCGGCTGTTGATTGGCTGATGGGTTCATGTGACATAACAATATGCCAACATTGCTGGAATCGTGCCGGCTACGATGGCGACTACAGCTTGTTTTTATTTTACATGGTGAAATATAGTAATTGATAAGGGGTTGTCGAAGTAGTGGTCAATGCCTTTAAATATGTGAAGCAAGGTCATTTATTAGACTTTCCACCCCAGTCTAGCAAGCTCCTAAACCAATTGCATCTTAGAAGATCCACGTCTTTGGTGACTTTATCCCACAGCAATGTATAATTTGCAGGTAAAGAAACTACATTTTCAGTTCATTAACTCCCCCTCATTACTTAGCAAAGATTCTTTTGAGTACCTGCTTACTATGTAAGGACCTAAAATGAATGTAAATCAGTCCACCAGAGTTAAGAAGAGATGCTTCAAAGGAACATCAGCTATCTCCAGAAGTAAACATCTACAGTACTTAAAGTAATTGACAAGCCTTTCTTTTCTTCATAGCCTGTGTAATGCTGAATCATTTCCGTGTACCATCCTTAATTAGTCTCAGTTTGTAGAGCAGAGCTGGACAGGTGTCAGCATCTTGTTCCCTTTATGTATTAAGATGAAAGGCTGCTCTGAACATTCATTCTCACACTCCTTTTCTTGACGTTGAAATCATCAACTAAATCATCTAATACAGCACAGCAAAGGGAAAGATCCATTTAATTCATTGTCTTATGTTGAGTTCCCTTTTAGAGATCTAGGCAGTGAATAAACAATCTGCTTAAAAATAAAAGTGCAGAGTTTATTTGGGAACAAAGGAAAATTCAAAGGAGGCTGCAAATATTGTTAACCCCTATACAGTGATGAAAAAGCTATTTAGTCAGGGACCAATTGTGCAAGTTCTCCCACTTAAAAAGATGAGAGAGGCCTGTAATTGACATCATAAGTAGACCACAACTATGAGAGTCAAAATGAGAAAACAAATCCAGAAAATCACCTTGTCTGATTTTGCAAGATTTATTTTGCAAAATATGTTGGACAATAAGTATTTCGTCACCTAAAAACATGCAAGATTTCTGGTTCTCACAGACCTGTAATTTCTTCTTTAAGAGGCTCCTCTGTCCTCCACTCATTACCTGTAGTAATGGCACCTGTTTGAACTTGTTATCAGTATAAAAGACACCTGTCCACACCTTCAAACAGTCACCCTCCAAACTCCACTATGGTGAAGACCAAAGAGCTGTTGATGGACACCAGAAACAAAATTCTATCCTTCACCAGGCTGGGAAGACTGAATCGGCAATAGGCAAGCAGCTTGGTGTGATGAAATCAACTGTGGGAGCAATAATAAGAAAATGGAAGACATACAAGACCACTGATAATCTCCCTTGTCTTTGGGGCTCCATGCAAGATCTCAACCCATGGGGTCAAAATGATCACAAGAACGGTGAGCAAAAATCCCAGAGCCACAGTGAATGACCTGCATAGAGCTGGGACCACCATAACAAAGGCTACCATGAGTAACACACTACACAACCAGGGACTCAAATCCTCCAGTGGCAGACGTGTCCCCTGCTTAAGCCAGTACATGTCCGGGCCCGTCTGAAGTTTGCTAGAGAGCATTTGCATTATCCAGAAGAGTATTGGGAGAATGGCTATGGTCTGATGAATCCAAAGTAGAACTCTTTGGTAGAAACAAAACTCGTCATGTTTGGAGGAGACAGCTAAGTTGCATCCAAAGAACACGATACCTACTATGAAGCATGTAGGTGGCAACATTATGCTTTGGGGTTGTTTCTCTGCAAAGAGACCAGAATGACTGATCCGTGTACATGAAAGAATGAATGGGGCCATGTATTGAGAGATTTTGAGTGCAAACCTTCCATCAGCAAGGGCATTGAAGATGAAACGTGGATGGGTCTTTCAGCATGATAATGATCCCAAGCACACTGCCAGGGCAACGAAGGAGTAGCTTCGTAAGAAGCATATGAAGGCCCTGGAGTGGCCTAGCCAGTCTCCAGATCTCAACCCCATAGAAAACCTTTGGAGGGAGTTGAAAGTCCGTGTTGCCCAGGGACAGGCCCAAAACATCACTGCTCTAGAGGAGATCTGCATGGAGGAATAGGCCAACATACCACCAACAGAGTGAGCCAGCCTTGTGAAGACTTACAGAAAATGTTTGACCACCATCATTGCCAACAAAGGATATATAACAAAATATTGAGATTAATTTTTGTTAATGACCAAATACTTATTTTCCACCATAAGTTGCTAAATAAATCTTGCCAAATCAGACAAGGTGATTTTCTGGATTTGATTTCTCATTTTGACTCTCATAGTTGTGGTCTACCTATGATGTCAATTACAGGCATCTCTCATCTTTTTAAGTGGGAGAACTTGCACAATTGGTCACTGACTAAATACTTTTTTTCCCCACTCTATGTGGCATAATATATTACCATTGGGAGGCGTCATTGACTGTCAGGTATACCGGGCACTGCAGATTGGTTTTAAGCAACACAATTAAAACTTCTCTTGTTAACCTATGGATTCAGTTTAGATACCTTATAACTTATAATGCTATGCATAACGGTATATGCCCCTTTTACGTGTCAGATATTGTTACATATAAGTCCCAGAAAATGGTTTCTTGATATTCCATATTGCACATATCCTCTATAGTGAGGAATAGTTTCATGACAGCATGGTGGAGTGGCAATGAGCTATCATGGCAGTCAGAGACCTTTCAGTGGCCTCCAGGTTGGCCTGTCAGCCATCTTAACTTAAGTGAACGCAGCCTGAACATGGTGGGCTTGGAGGAGCATGTACGAGCAAGGATTGCACAAGAAAGTCTAGAATGGCTGCAAAGCCTTCTGTCTGGGATGCAGGTTGTAGATGGCGCAGAGGAAGAGAGTCACGTGGCAAGCCTCATTACTGCTAGAGCTCCCAAACATCTGAGTCCCAGCCCAGTGTTGTGGCATCGGAAACAGCGCCCGTTAGCTGATGACGTCAGGAGGCACTGTTCGGGACACAGGGCCCTGCGCGGGACACAGCAGGTGCCCGAGTCAGAAAATTTTCTGGCTGTCAGTGCCACATGACCAGAGAAGGACTTGTCCATCATACAGAGACCGCAAGACTGGGCTCTAATGAGTGCTGCAGGTATGGAATGCAGAAGGGTAGGGCCGGTTAAAGACAGTGCTGCAAGAGGTCTTACAGCAAGAGGGACAGATTAGGACTGGCCAGGAAAGAATTAATACAGGGAAACATAGGAATTACATTACAATGGATAGTTGGGCCAAAACGGTCGATAGAAGGGGTGTTCGACTTGAGTCAGGTGATAGAGAGCACAGCCTCACACACAACCTCGCGGATGTATGCCTGCGATGAAATTTCATCTTCTGAATTTTCTTTTGCATGTTCCAGCAATGGAAACAGAAGGAAGGCTCAGAGGGGGCATGTCAGGAGTATTCATCAAGGTCGGGGGAGGACCAGCGGTTCAGGAGAAGGTCATCACAAGAGCATTACAGATCATCTGGATTCATATAGAGACATTTTAAACAAGCTGGAGCGCATTGTGTTTACAGCAAAACGCCTGTGAATTACAAGACAAAATAAAAGTAAGTGTGGATTTGGTCAAAGTAGTTGACAAAGTCAGATTTTAGGAAAACCCGACATGGGCTTTTACTTTTGGAGGGATTTGCAGGTTTGGTAGTGGGGCGAATTCCTCCCTCCACTCCGGGTATTGGGAGTGGCTCTATGTCCACGATTCCCATTTAATCTCAGGTTTGCCTTGGGTGTGTCAGTTTGTTTTTTGCAAGCTGCAGAGCAGGAGGCTCTGTGCAACCCAGTCCTGTGAGAAGCTAACACAGAGCCAGGGGCTTCAAAGCGGCTGACGCTCCCAAGAGATACGGTGGTGCCATTTCCCACGGCAATGGGTTGGAACATGGACTGTTTTTGTGGACCCGGCTGTATACCGGAGGATATTGTTTTCCTGTTTATGTAAATTTCTGGAATAAAGACATTTTATGTTGAACTTTCTATGGTCCATGCCTATCTGTCTCACTGTGTAAACCCCGCTGCACTACACGAGTAAGAATCGCGTCCAGACAGCACTTGGTCTCCCATCATCATGGTCAAGACCATTTTGCTTCATCTGGAGCTAGAAATTCTGCGAGGTAGACAAGTGGGGTACCCATTCGGATTTCTGAACAAGAACAGCCTGAAGTGCCAGCCGGATAAACACCAAGGATAGAGATTGAGTGTCCACCGGAGGGCGAGTATCTTGTGCTGCAGGCATGGTACATTCCACTTTCTACTTACGACACAAAGTTTCCTAAACCGTTTGGAAAGCAAATGTGGGTTTACCAACTTACCTTTACTACCAGGTGAGGAGACCTGTTCCCAGCATGTTGGTATTTCTGTATCACAAGGTTTGTTTTTTAGAGACTGTTTTTTGTGGAATAGCTCCTCTGGGTACTCAACTGGGTGTAGAAACAAGGTATAAAATCAGACACGCTAAATACATCGACGTGTGGTCCCTGGTTTCTATAGATCAGGTGACTATTGACAAGGGGCGTTCATTTGAAAGAGGGGATAGGAAGCCAAAAGTAACAAAGATTTTCAGTAATTCACTATAGGCTTTCCGTGTAACTCATCAGAATTGCTCTTTGCAGCCTGAGAAATGCTCGGAGCTAATGGTATACATAGATACAATTTTCAGCGCACACAAGCTACATGGCAGTGCGGCATGGTGAAGGTTCAACAAAGAGTTTTGTTATCGCCTATGGATTGCCCGAGCGTGGGTTAGGCTGCGAAAGCAATGGATGTGTGGATCCAGCTAATTTTTAGCCCAGAGAGAGCCACAACGTTTCTTTCTTGGGGATGCCGCTCTTGCCAGTCAAGGACTAATGGTGGTGGCCCCCAAACCCATCGGAGCACGCTGTTTGTGTAACGAAAGACATTTTAATTTCTATGCTAGATGCAAGTTCCAACATTAATGCTCAGTTTGTGGGGTCCCATTCAGCTATACGTTACTTCCATAGGCAGAAGCAGAGTCCCAGAATTCGCTCTGACAAAACAGTAAAAACATCAGTAATAATGGGCACATTCCTGTATTGGTAAGAGCTGCATCCCAGTCCTTAATCAGGAATTTAGTGAAGTTTTTTTATACCTTATCTTTTCTTGCCAGTTGCTGTGTTTTGTTCAAATTTGAAGTTGATTACAGATCACATTATAACAGTCTGGTATAAATTAATGGCGGAAGTTGCCTTAGACAGAAAGGTAAGTCCGTCCATTGATAACCTGAGAATATCACCATTAGGGCTAATGCAAAAAAAAGACGCTGGTAAATTCTGCCTCGTTAACCACTTGTCTTACCCACTGGGGTCATCCATTAGTGATGGTATATAAAAGTATCAGGCGGTAGTCAAATGCTATTTCTTTCATAGAGCGATTTTACTGATGCAAAAGGCCGGCAAAGGCGCTTTGTTGGCCAAATCGGATATAGAGGCGGCTTTCAGATTATTGACCATACATCATGAGTGTTTCAATCTATTGGGATGTTACCTTGAGGGTGAATATTTCATTGATATGTGCTTTTAGAATGGATCCTCAGATTCGAGACATGCATTCCTTTGACAATACATTACCTTCATTATTTTCTGTAGGTCCAGAATGTCACAACCGACAAAGTGTAGTCCAGCAGACAACACAAGTTATACCTACCATGGGATGGAATGGGGTGAGGAAGGCCCTTACCGTAGGGAACGAGAGATGGAGACACCTCCTGAACTCAACCTAAGCCTTTCCCTAAACTCCCTTAACACTCCCTTAACAAGTGGGTCCTTCTCCCCCACAGCCGTCACGTGACTAGTCCCTGATTGTCACCTCACTAATCCCTGGCTAGTGCAATGGCCGACAAGGACGCTAGCCTCACCAGTGCAAATAATAAACAACACAGGGAGTGTGACAAAACACAAGACAGACAGATACAGGGGAACTTATACTAAACAACTGTCTCTGCTGCAAAGCACCACACAGCAGAGGGTAAGGCACCAGGGCCACGAACTCCACAAAAACAGCGGACTCACTACTGCAACTAGAAGCACCTGCATAAGTTTGTCCGTCTGCACCAGTGTGTTCTCCTCCCTTGAAAGAACAACAGGGGGTAGATTTGGTGTATGTCTCTCCCTGAGGCATCTATCTACCTGAATTTCAAGGGCCATGGTGGCCTCCAATGACCAAGGAGTAGCATACTGCACCAGAGTATCCTGAAGCCTAGCTGACAGACCCTGACAGAAATGGCTCCTAAGAGCAGGGTCATTCCATTGCGTGTCAGTGGCCCATCTCTGAAACTGCAAGCAGTACTCCTCAGCCGGCCGGCCTCACTGCTTGATTTTATGGAGTCTAGACTCAGCCAAGGAGACGCCATCAGGATCCCCATACACCAGTGCCAAAGCTGTGAAAAACTCTTCCACTGACCGCAAAGATGGTGAATCGGTTGGCAGGGAAAAGGCACAGGATTGGGGATCACCCTTGAGAAGGGAGACTATAATCCCCACATGCTGTTCCTCACTCCCTGAGGAACGAGGACCAAGCCTGAAATACAATTTACAGGCTTCTTTGAAGACCATAAATTTGTCTCTCCCTCCAGAAAATATGTCAGGGAGAGATACTTTAGGTTCCGGTTGGGCCAGGACTTGAGTCGAGACCAAGAACTCCATCACCTGCTGAAGTTGCAGCACCATCTGAGTCCTGAACTTGGAAACCTCATTCGTGAGGGACTGGATTAAGCGAGCAAAAGCCTCACGAGTCACGACCGACAAGGTAAAGTCCAGCGGGATGGAATGGGGTGAGGAAGGCCCTAACCGTAGGGAACAACGGATGGGGATACCTCCTGAACTCCAACCTGAGCCTGTCCCTAAACTCTTCCAGCGCCTTAAGTGAGTCCTTCCCCTCACCGCCGTCACGTGCCTAGTCCCTGATTGTCAACTCACTAATGCCTGGCTAGTGCACTGGCCAGCAAGGATGCTAGCCTCATCACTGCAAATAATAAACAACACAGGGAGAGTGGCAAAACACAAGACAGACAGATAGATGGGAACTTATACTTAACAACTGTCTCTGCTGCAAAGCACCACACAGCAGATGGTAAGGCACCAGGACCACAAACTCCACGAAAACAGCGGACTCACTACTGCAACCAGAGAGCTCTTTACTCCAGGCTTGATCAATATAGAATACTCTATCAGCGACAGTCAGCTGATGGAACTTTTTAAAGGATGGAGGAGGTGGTCACCACCCACATCAGCTGACTAGCAACAAAGCGGCTGCCAGCAAGGGAAACTGACGTTAACCCTTGCTGGCCCAAAAGGAAAAAAAAACATTTAAATTTTAGCAGAACCAGAGCTGTGATAAATCCAAAAATGAATCGTGACACAGGTGATTTGGCAGTGTGTCACTACTTGTTGCATACATTTAATGGTTTGATGTCAGAATTAGGTGTTCAGTTGTCAGCAGAAAAGACAGAGGGCCCATGCACATATTTGAGTTTTCTGGGCATTGAAATCAATATGAAAATTTTGGTTTTCAGGTTGCCAGGTGAAAAGTGTAAAAATTACAGAACAATGTATTACATAGTTACATAGTTATGTAGGTTGAATAAAGACCTAGATCCATCAAGTTCAACCCTTCTCCACCAACTTTACATTTCGTCACTAATCTAGCTCTAAACTGCAATGTTATGTGTATCAAGGAAATCATCCAGTCCTTTTTTAACCCCTTCACCCCCAAGGGTGGTTTGCACGTTAATGACCAGGCCAATTTTTACAATTCTGACCACTGTCCCTTTATGAGGTTATAACTCTGGAACGCTTCAACGGATCTTGGCGATTCTGACATTGTTTTCTCGTGACATATTGTACTTCATGATAGTGGTAAAATTTCTTCGATATAACTTGCGTTTATTTGTTAATCAAATGGATATTTGGCCAAAATTTTGAAAATTTCGCAATTTTCCAACTTTGAATTTTTATGCCCTTAAATCACAGACATATGTCACGCAAAATACTTAATAAGTAACATTTCCCACATGTCTACTTTACATCAGCACAATTTTGGAACCAAATTTTTTTTTTATTATTGAGTTATAAGGGTTAAAAATTGACCAGCAATTTCTCATTTTTACAACACCATTTTTTTTCAGGGATCACATCTCATTTGAAGTCATTTTGAGGGGTCTATATGACATAAAATACCCAAGTGTGACACCATTCTAAAAACTGCACCCCTCAAGGTGCTCAAAACCACATTCAAGAAATTTATTAACCCTTCAGGTGTTTCACAGGAATTTTTGGAATGTTTGAAAAAAAGTTAAATGTTCATTTTTATTTACACAAAATTTATTTCAGCTCCAATTTGTTTTATTTTACCATGGGTAACAGGAGAAAATGGACCCCAAAAGTTGTTGTACAATTTATCCTGAGTACGCTAATACCCCATATGTGGGGGTAAACCACTGTTTGGGCGCATGGCAGAGCTCGGAAGGAAAGGAGCGCCATTTGACTTTTCAATGCAAAATTGACTGGAATTGACATGGGACGCCATGTTGCGTTTGGAGAGCCCCTGATGTGCCTAAACATTGAAAACCCCCACAACTGACACCATTTTGGAAAGTAGACCCCATAAGGAACTTATCTAGATGTGTGGGGAGCACTTTGACCCAACAAGTGCTTCACAGAAGTTTATAATGCAGAGCCGTAAAAATAAAAAATCATATTTTTTCACAAAAATGATCTTTTCGCCCCCATTTTTTTATTTTCCCAAGGGTAAGAGAAGAAATTAGATGACAAAAGTTGTTGTGCAATTTGTCCTGAGTACAACGATACCCCATATGTGGGTGTAAACCATTGTTTGGGCGCAGGGCCGAGCTCGGAAGGGAAGGAGCGCCATTTGACTTTTCAATGCAAAATTGACTGGAATTGAGATGGGATGCCATGTTGCGTTTGGAGAGCCCCTGATGTGCAGAAACATTGAAACCCCCCCACAAGTGACACCATTTTGGAAAGTAGACCCCTTAAGGAACTTATCTAGATGTGTGTTGAGCACTTTGACCCAACAAGTGCTTCATAGAAGTTTATAATGCAGAGCCGTAAAAATAAAAAATCATATTTGTTCACAAAAATGAAATTTTTTTGCCCCCATTTTTTTATTTTCCCAAGGGTAAGAAAATAAATTAGACCACAAAAGTTGTTCTGCAATTTGTCCTGAGTACGACGATACCCCATATGTGGGGGTAAACCACTGTTTGGGCGCATAGCAGAGTTCGGAAGGGAAGGAGCGCTATTTTACTTTTCAATGCAAAATTGACTGGAATTAAGATGGTACGTCATGTTGCGTTTGGAGAGCCCCTGATGTGCCTAAACATTAAAACCCCCCACAAGTTACACCATTTTGGAAAGTAGACCCCCTAAGGAACTTATCTAGATGTGTTTTGGGAGCTTTGAACCCCCAAGTGTTTCACTACAGTTTATAACGCAGAGCCGTGAAAATAAAAATTCCTCTTTTTTTTCACAGAAATTATTTTTTAGCCCCCAGCTTTGTATTTTTACAAGGGTAACATAATAAATTGGACACCAAAAGTTGTTGTCCAATTTGTCCTGAGTATGCTGATACCCCATATGTGGGGGGGAACCACTGTTTGGGCGCATGACAGAGCTCGGAAGGGAAGGAGCGCCATTTGGAATGCAGACTTAAATGGATTGGTCTGCAGGCATCACGTTGCATTTGCAGAGCCCCTGATGTACCCAAACAGTAGAAACCCCCCACAAGTGACCCCAAATTGGAAACTAGACCTCCCAAGGAACTTATCTAGATGTGTTGTGAGAACTTTGAACCCCCAAGTGTTTCACTACAGTTTATAACGCAGAGCCGTGAAAATAAAAATTATTATTTTTTTCACAAAAATGATTTTTTAGCCCCCAGTTTTGTATTTTCACAAGGGTAACAGGATAAAGTGGACCCCAAAAGTTGTTGTCCAATTTGTCCTGTGTACGCTGATACCCCATATGTGGGGGTAAACCACTGTTTGGGCGCATGGCAGAGCTCGGAAGGGAAGGAGCGCCGTTTGGAATGCAGACTTAGATGGATTGGTCTGCAGGCGTCACGTTGCATTTGCAGAGCCCCTGATGTACCTAAACAGTAGAAACCCCCCACAAGTGACCCCATATTGGAAATTAGACCCCCCCAAGGAACTTATCTAGATGTGTTGTGAAAATTTTGAACCCCCAAGTGTTTCACTACAGTTTACAACGCAGAGCCGTGAAAATAAAAAATCTTTTTTTTCCCACAAAACTTATTTTTTAGCCCCCAGTTTTGTATTTTCCCAAGGGTAACAGGAGAAATTGGACCCCAAAAGATGTTGTCCAATTTGTCCTGAGTACGCTGATACCCCATATGTTGGGGTAAACCCCTGTTTGGGTACACGGGAGAGCTCTGAAGGGAAGGAGCACTGTTTTACTTTTTCAATGCAGAATTGTCTGGAATTGAGATCGGATGCCATGTCCCGTTTGGAGAGCCCCTGATGTGCCTAAACAGTGGAAACCCCCCAATTATAACTGAAACCCTAATCCAAACACACCCCTTACCCTAATCCAAACGGTAACCCTAACCACACCCCTAACCCTGACACACCCCTAACCCTAATCCCAACCCTATTCCCAACCGGAAATGTAATCCAAACCCTAACCCTAACTTTAGCCCCAACCCTGACGGTAGCCTTAACCCTAGCCCTAACCCTAGCCCTAACCCTAGCAATAACCCTAACCCTAGCCCTAACCCTAGCCCTAGCCCTAACCCTAGCAATAACCCTAGCCCTAACCTTAGCCCTAGCCCTAGCAATAACCCTAGCCCTAACCCTAGCCCTAACCCTAGCAATAACCCTAGCCCTAACCCTAGCCCTAACCCTAACCCTAGCAATAACCCTAGCCCTAACCCTAGCCCTAACCCTAACCCTAGCCCTAACCCTAACCCTAGCCCTAACTCTAATGGGAAAATGGAAATAAATACATTTATTTTATTTTTTTATTTTTCCCTAACTAAGGGGGTGATGAAGGGGGGTTTGATTTACTTTTATAGTGGGTTATTTAGCGGATTTTTATGATTTTGCGTTACCACATTTTGAAAGCTATAATTTTTCCATATTTGAGTCCACAGAGTCATGTGAGGTCTTGTTTTTTGCGGGACGAGTTGACGTTTTTATTGGTAACATTTTCGGGCACATGACATTTTTTGATCGCTTTTTATTCCGATTTTTGTGAGGCAGAATGATCAAAAAACAGCTATTCATGAATTTCTTTTGGGGGAGGCGTTTATACCGTTCCGCGTTTGGTAAAATTGATAAAGCAGTTTTATTCTTCAGGTCAGTACGATTACAGCGATGCCTCATTTATATCATTTTTTTATGTTTTGGCGCTTTTATACGATAAAAGCTATTTTATAGAAAGAATAATTATTTTGGTATCGATTTATTCTCAGGACCATAACTTTTTTATTTTTTTGCTGATGATGCTGTATGGTGGCTCGTTTTTTGCGGGATACGATGACGTTTTCAGCGGTACCATGGTTATTTATATCTGTCTTTTTGATCGCGTGTTATTCCACTTTTTGTTTGGCGGTATGGTAATAAAGCGTTGTTTTTTGCCTCGTTTTTTTTTTTCTCACGGTGTTTACTGAAGGGGTTAACTAGTGGGACAGTTTTATAGGTTGGGTCGTTACGGACGCGGCGATACTAAATATACTGTGTACTTTTATTGTTTTTTTTTATTTAGATAAAGAAATGTATTTATGGGAATAATATATATATTTTTTTCTTTATTTAGGAATTTATTTTTTATTTATTTTTTTACACATGTGGAAAATTTTTTTAAAAACTTTTTTACTTTGTCCCAGGGGGGGACATTACAGATCGGTGATCTGACAGTGTGCATAGCACTCTGTCAGATCGGCGATCTGCTGTGCAGCACTGCAGGCTTACCAGCGCCTGCTCTGAGCAGGCACTCGGTAAGCCACCTCCCTCCCTGCAGGACCCGGATGCCACGGCCATCTTGGATCCAGGACCTGCGGCGAGGAGGGAGGTAGGAGACCCTCGGAGCAACGCGATCACATCGCGTTGCTGCGGGGGTCTCAGGGAAGCCCGCAGGGAGCCCCCTCCCTGCGCGATGCTTCCCTATACCGCCGGTACACCGCGATCATGTTTGATCGCGGTGTGCCGGGGGTTAATGTGCCGGGGGCGGTCCGTGACCACTCCTGGCACATAGTGCCGGATGTCAGCTGCGATATGCAGCTGACACCCGGCCGCGATCGGCCGCGCTCCCCCCGTGAGCGCGGCCGATCGCGTATGACGTACTATCCCGTCGGTGGTCATACGGGCCCACCCCACCTCGACGGGATAGTACGTCAGATGTCAGAAAGGGGTTAAAAGATGCTATAGTGTCAGTCATTACTATCTCCTGTGGTAGGGAAATCCACAGTCTGACTGCTTTAACTGTAAAGAACTCATTCCTGTTCAGCTGTCGGAATCGCCTTTCTTCCACCCATAATGAACACCCCCTAGTCCTCTGCATGGTCCTTGGAAGGAGCAAGTCATGTGCCAGTGTATTGTACTGGCCACAAATATATTTATACATGAGATTCCCTCTGAGGCGGTTTTCTTCTATGCTAAACAAGGCCAACTTTTCCAACCTCTCCTCATATGAGAGTCATTCCATCCCTTGTAATAATCTAGTTGCCCGTTGTTGAACTGATTCTAACTTCTGAATATCCTTTTTTAGAATGTGGAGCCAAAAACTGGACCCCATATTCTAGATGTGGCCTCACCAGTGATTTATAAAGGGGTAATAATATGTTGGGATCCTGGGATTTTATCTCTCCTTTTATACATCTTAAAATCTTCTTTTCTTTTGCATCTGCTGCTTGACATTGAGTACTGCTGCTCAGCTTACTTGTACCGAGAATACCCAAGTCCTTCTGTTCTGTTGTCCCGAGTTGTTATGACCCCAATGGCGAGGGTCTCAGAGGAACGTGGAAGTCTGCAGAATACAAAAATCCAGCTCATAGGGCAGTGGTAACTGGTTGACCATATATCTACTCCTAACGCCAACACTAGAAGTAGCCGGGGATCATTCCTACGTTGATTCTAGATGACACGCGCCAGCCGGAGAATCTAGCTACCCCTAGTAGAGGAAAACAAAGACCTTTCTTGCCTCCAGAGAATGGGACCCCAAAGCTGGATAGAAGCCCCCCACAAATAATGACGGTGAGGTAAGAGGAAATGACAAACACAGAAATGAACCAGGTTTAGCACAGAGAGGCCCGCTTACTGATAGCAGAATAAAGAAAGGTAACTTATATGGTCAACAAAAACCCTATCAAAATCCACACTGGAAATTCAAGAACCCCCGAACCGTCTAACGGTCCGGGGGGAGAACACCAGCCCCCTAGAGCTTCCAGCAAAGGTCAGGATATAGATTAGGAACAAGCTGGACAAAAATACAAAACCAAAACAAATAGCAAAAAGCAAAAGGCAGACTTAGCTGATATAACTGGAACCAGGATCAGTAGACAAGAGCACAGCAGACTAGCTCTGATAACTACGTTGCCAGGCATTGAACTGAAGGTCCAGGGAGCTTATATAGCAACACCCCTAACTAACGACCCAGGTGCGGATAAACGGAATGACAGAAAAACCAGAGTCAAAAAACTAGTAACCACTAGAGGGAGCAAAAAGCAAATTCACAACAGTACCCCCCCCTTAGTGAGGGGTCACCGAACCCTCACCACGACCACCAGGGCGATCAGGATGAGCGGCATGAAAGGCACGAACTAAATCGGCCGCATGAACATCAGAGGCGACCACCCAGGAATTATCCTCCTGACCATAGCCCTTCCACTTGACCAGGTACTGAAGCCTCCGCCTGGAGAGGCGAGAATCCAAGATCTTCTCCACCACGTACTCCAACTCGCCCTCAACCAACACCGGAGCAGGAGGCTCAGCAGAAGGAACTACAGGCACAATGTACCGCCGCAACAAGGACCTATGAAATACATTGTGAATAGCAAACGACACAGGAAGATCCAGACGAAAAGATACAGGATTAAGGATTTCCAATATCTTGTAAGGCCCAATAAAACGAGGTTTAAATTTGGGAGAGGAGACCTTCATAGGAACAAAGCGGGAAGAAAGCCACACCAAATCCCCAACGCGTAGTCGGGGACCCACACCGCGGCGGCGGTTGGCAAAGCGCTGAGCCTTCTCCTGTGACAACTTCAAGTTGTCCACCACATGATTCCAGATCTGCTGCAACCTATCCACCACAGAATCCACCCCAGGACAGTCAGAAGGCTCCACATGACCCGAAGAAAAGCGAGGATGGAAACCAGAGTTGCAGAAAAAAGGCGAAACCAAGGTGGCGGAACTAGCCCGATTATTAAGGGCAAACTCAGCCAACGGCAAGAATGTCACCCAATCGTCCTGATCAGCAGAGACAAAACACCTCAAATAAGCCTCCAAAGTCTGATTGGTTCGCTCCGTCTGTCCATTAGTCTGAGGATGGAAAGCAGACGAAAACGACAAATCAATGCCCATCCTACTACAAAAGGATCGCCAGAACCTGGAAACGAACTGGGATCCTCTGTCTGACACAATATTCTCAGGGATGCCGTGCAAACGAACCACGTTCTGGAAAAACACAGGAACCAGATCGGAAGAGGAAGGCAGCTTAGGCAAAGGAACCAAATGGACCATCTTGGAGAAGCGATCACATATCACCCAGATAACGGACATGCCCTGAGATAGCGGAAGATCAGAAATGAAATCCATGGAGATATGTGTCCAAGGTCTCTTCGGGACAGGCAAGGGCAAGAGCAAACCGCTGGCACGAGAACAGCAAGGCTTAGCTCGAGCACAAGTCCCACAGGACTGCACAAATGACCGCACATCCCTTGACAAGGAAGGCCACCAAAAGGACCTGGCCACCAGATCTCTGGTGCCAAAAATTCCCGGGTGACCTGCCAACACCGAGGAATGAACCTCGGAAATGACTCTGCTGGTCCACTTATCCGGGACAAACAGTCTGTCAGGTGGACAAGACTCAGGCCTATCAGCCTGAAATCTCTGCAACACACGTCGCAGATCCGGAGAAATAGCTGACAAGATAACTCCATCTTTAAGAATACCAACAGGGTCAGCGACTGCAGGAGCATCAGGCACAAAGCTCCTAGAAAGAGCATCGGCCTTCACATTCTTTGAACCTGGTAAATACGAGACAACAAAATCAAAGCGGGAGAAAAACAATGACCAGCGGGCCTGTCTCGGATTAAGGCGTTTAGCAGACTCGAGATACATCAGATTTTTGTGATCAGTCAAGACCACCACACGATGCTTAGCACCCTCGAGCCAATGACGCCACTCCTCAAATGCCCATTTCATGGCCAACAACTCCCGATTGCCCACATCATAATTTCGCTCGGCAGGCGAAAATTTCCTAGAGAAAAAGGCACAAGGCTTCATAACAGAGCAACCAGGGCCTCTCTGCGACAAAACGGCCCCTGCCCCAATCTCCGAAGCATCCACCTCAACCTGAAAGGGAAGTGAGACGTCAGGCTGGCACAAAACAGGCGCCGAAGTAAACCGGCGTTTCAACTCCTGGAAAGCCTCCACGGCAGCAGGAGCCCAGTTAGCTACATCGGAGCCCTTCTTGGTCATATCCGTCAAAGGTTTCACAATGCTAGAAAAATTAGCGATAAAACGACGGTAGAAGTTAGCGAAGCCCAAGAACTTCTGAAGACTCTTAACTGACGAGGGCTGAGTCCAATCAAGAATAGCTCGGACCTTGACTGGGTCCATCTCCACAGCAGAAGGGGAAAAAATGAACCCCAAAAAGGGAACCTTCTGTACACCAAAGAGACACTTTGAGCCCTTGACAAACAAAGAATTTTCACGCAAAATTTTAAAGACCAACCTGACCTGCTCCACATGCGAATCCCAATTATCAGAAAAAACCAAAATATCATCCAGATAAACAATCAAAAATTTATCCAGATACTTCCGGAAAATGTCATGCATAAAGGACTGAAAAACTGAAGGCGCATTGGAGAGCCCAAAAGGCATCACCAAGTACTCAAAATGACCTTCGGGCGTATTGAATGCGGTTTTCCATTCATCACCTTGCTTAATGCGCACAAGGTTGTACGCACCACGAAGGTCTATCTTGGTGAACCACTTGGCACCCTTAATCCGGGCAAACAAGTCAGACAACAGCGGTAAAGGATACTGAAATTTGACAGTGATCTTATTTAAAAGCCGATAATCAATACAAGGTCTCAAAGATCCGTCCTTTTTTGCCACAAAAAAGAATCCCGCACCAAGAGGGGAAGAAGACGGACGAATATGTCCTTTTTCCAGAGACTCCTTGATATATGAACGCATAGCAGTATGTTCAGGTACCGACAGATTAAACAGTCTTCCCTTAGGAAATTTACTGCCTGGGATCAAATCTATAGCACAGTCACAGTCCCTATGAGGAGGCAGTGCACTAGACTCAGACTCACTGAAGACATCCTGATAATCAGACAAATACTCCGGAACTTCCGAAGGCGTAGAAGAAGCAATAGACACAGGCAGGGAATCCTCATGAATACCACGACAGCCCCAACTTGAGACTGACATAGCCTTCCAGTCCAGGACTGGATTATGGGTCTGTAACCATGGCAGCCCTAAAACGACCAAATCATGCATTTTATGTAAAACCAGGAAACGTATCACCTCGCGGTGTTCAGGAGTCATGCACATGGTAACCTGAGTCCAATACTGCGGTTTATTTGCTGCCAATGGTGTAGCATCAATACCCCTAAGAGGAATAGGATTTTCTAATGGTTCAAGAGTAAATCCACAGCGCTTAGCAAATGAGAGATCCATGAGACTCAGGGCAGCACCTGAATCTACAAACGCCATGACAGGATAAGATGACAGTGAGCAAATCAAAGTTACAGACAGAATAAATTTAGGTTGCAAATTACCAACGGTGACAGGACTAACAACCTTAGCTATACGTTTAGAGCATGCTGAGATAACATGTGTAGAATCACCACAGTAGTAGCACAAGCCATTCCGGCGTCTATGAATTTTCCGCTCATTTCTAGTCAGGATTCTATCACATTGCATTAAATCAGGTGTCTGTTCAGACAACACCATGAGGGAATTTGCGGTTTTTCTATCACATTGCACCGAATTAGGTGTCTGTTCAGACAACACCATGAGGGAATTTGCGGTTTTGCGCTCCCGCAACCGCCGGTCAATTTGAATAGCCAGTGCCATAGTATCATTCAGACCTGTGGGAATGGGAAAACCCACCATAACATTCTTAATGGCTTCAGAAAGGCCATTTCTAAAATTAGCGGCCAGTGCACACTCGTTCCAATGTGTCAGCACGGACCATTTCCGAAATTTTTGGCAATACACTTCAGCCTCGTCCTGCCCCTGAGACATAGACAGCAAGGCCTTTTCTGCCTGAATCTCAAGATTGGGTTCCTCATAAAGTAAACCGAGCGCCAGAAAAAACGCATCAAGATCAGCCAATGCCGGATCTCCTGGCGCCAGCGAAAAAGCCCAATCCTGAGGGTCGCCCCGTAAGAACGAAATAACAATTTTTACTTGCTGAGCAGAATCTCCTGATGAACAGGGTCTCAGGGACAAAAACAATTTACAATTATTCACGAAATTCCTAAACTTAAACCTGTCTCCGGAAAACAGTTCAGGAATCGGTATTTTAGGTTCTGACCTAGGATTTCTGATAACATAGTCTTGTATGCCCTGCACACGAGTAGCCAGCTGGTCCACACTTGTAATCAAGGTCTGGACATTCATGTCTGCAGCAAGCATAGCCACTCTGAGGTAAAGGGGAAGGAGAAAAAAAAAACTCAGAATCTTCTTTCTTATAATCCCTCTTCTGCAATGCATTAAACATTTAATACTGGCCTGGCAAACTGTTATGACCCCAATGGCGAGGGTCTCAGAGGAACGTGGAAGTCTGCAGAATACAAAAATCCAGCTCATAGGGCAGTGGTAACTGGTTGACCATATATCTACTCCTAACGCCAACACTAGAAGTAGCCGGGGATCATTCCTACGTTGATTCTAGATGACACGCGCCAGCCGGAGAATCTAGCTACCCCTAGTAGAGGAAAACAAAGACCTTTCTTGCCTCCAGAGAAGGGGACCCCAAAGCTGGATAGAAGCCCCCCACAAATAATGACGGTGAGGTAAGAGGAAATGACAAACACAGAAATGAACCAGGTTTAGCACAGAGAGGCCCGCTTACTGATAGCAGAATAAAGAAAGGTAACTTATATGGTCAACAAAAACCCTATCAAAATCCACACTGGAAATTCAAGAACCCCCGAACCGTCTAACGGTCCGGGGGGAGAACACCAGCCCCCTAGAGCTTCCAGCAAAGGTCAGGATATAGATTAGGAACAAGCTGGACAAAAATACAAAACCAAAACAAATAGCAAAAAGCAAAAGGCAGACTTAGCTGATATAACTGGAACCAGGATCAGTAGACAAGAGCACAGCAGACTAGCTCTGATAACTACGTTGCCAGGCATTGAACTGAAGGTCCAGGGAGCTTATATAGCAACACCCCTAACTAACGACCCAGGTGCGGATAAACGGAATGACAGAAAAACCAGAGTCAAAAAACTAGTAACCACTAGAGGGAGCAAAAAGCAAATTCACAACACCGAGTATACTCCCATTTAAGGTATATGCAGCAATAGGCTTACTCCATCCTAGATGCATTACTTTATATTTGTCTATATTAAATCTCATTTGACAAGTGTTTGCACATTCATGATTGTTTTGCAATATTGTATTGTCAAGGTCAGATTTTAATATCCTACATAGTTTGGTGTCATCGGCAAAGACTGACACTTTACTCTCAACCCCATCCACAAGGTCATTAGTAAAGAGGTTACAAAAAATTGGTCCTAGCATAAATCCCTGTGTGCTGACTATATCCCATTTAGAGAATATACCATTTAAGATAGCTCTTTGTTTCCGGTCATATAGCCAATTCCTTACCAATCTGCATATAGTTTCCCCCAGTCCTTGCTTTTGTAGCTTAAATATAAGTCTGTTTTGTGGAACTCTATCAAATGCCTTTGCAAAGTCCATATAAATCACGTCAGCCGCATTGCCTACATCCAGATTTGCACTCACCTCCTCATAGAAACTCAACATGTTAGTTAGACACGACTTATTCTTCATGAATCCATGCTGGTTGTCAGTATTATACTATTCTCTGCAATATATTTTTGCAGGACTTCTCTTTTAATGTCCTAAAAATTTTGCACACTACTGATGTCAGTCTTACTGGACATTAGTTGCCCGGGTCCACCTTCTTACCTTTCTTAAATATTGGTACCACATGAGCCATCCTCCAATCTTGTGGCAGCACCCCTGTTACAAAAGAGTCTAAGAATATGAGATACAGTGGTCTGTCAATTATTGAGGTCATTTCCCTCAGTATCTGTGGATGAATGCCATCTGGGCCAGGGGATTTGTCAATATTTAAATTGCTCAGACGTAAATGCACTTCTTTTTTGTTAAACTAGTTATATCAGGTTGTGAATTTTGATTTTTGCCTTGTTGAATGATCCCTGTAACAGACAGTTCATTGGTGAACGCGGATTAAAAGTGCCTATTTAATATCTCTGCCTTTTCTTTGTCCTCTGTGATTATCTTGTTATTGTCATCTTTTAAGGGGCCGATACCATCTATTTTTTTCTTTTTGGCATTGATGTATTTATAAAAAATGTTGGGATTTATTTTAATGTCGTTGGCTATTTGTTTCTCTGTAGATAACTTTGCCAGCTTGATTTCTTTTTTACATTTCTTATTTAGATCTTTATACTCCTGAAATGCTATTTCAGTATTCTCAGCTTTCAAGATTTTGAATACCCTTTGTTTTTGCCTTATTAAACTTTGCACTGTCATGTTCATCCATAATGGTTTATTTTTATTCCTTGACAATTTATGACCAGAGGGTATAAGTTTTTTGCATGATTCTAATAGTATTTCCTTAAAAATGCCCCATTTATGTTCGGAATCCCCAGTTACCAAGATGTTGTCCCAGTCTATACCATTAAGCTCTTCCCTTAATTTGTTAAAATCAGCTTTCTTAAAGTTCCACGTTTTGGCATTACCACTTTTGAATGTTTGATTGAAAATTACATTGAACCTTACCATGTTATGGTCACTGCTTCCCAAATGCTCTCTGACCTGTAGATCAGAAATTGTATCTGGTCTATTTGACAGAACCAGATCCAGCAGATTACCTCCCCTGGTCGGTTCATCTACCAGCTAAGATGGGTAATTGTCCTGGGCTGTGAATAAGAAATTGTAGCTTTTATCACAACCAGAAGATTCTATGTCTCATTGAATGTCTGGATAGTTAGAACTCCCACTATAAGAACCCTGTTACTGTTTGCTGCCTTTTTAATTTGTTGTAGCATTTCATCCTCTACCTGTTCAGCTATATTAGGAGGCTTGTAGCAAACTCCAATTAGCAGCTTTCCGTTATTACCATCCCCATGTACATTTACCCATAGTAACTCTACATTGCTGTAACTCCCCCAATCTCTTCATTGAGCACAGGTTTTAATATGGATTTTACTAAGATGCACACCCCTAAACTTTTTTATCTTTCCTATCCTTTCTAAATGTAGTGTTCCTGTCTACATTTGTTACCCAGTCATGGCTCTCATCAAGCCAGGTTTCTGTAATGCCCACCACATCGTATTCTGCTACTGTCATAAGAGTTTCCAGTTCATCCATTTTGTTTGCTAGACTTCTTGCATTTGCCAGAAGACATTTAATATTATTAGTACATTTGTTACTCCTATTCAGCTCCCTGCTTTTCTTACATATCTCAGCCCCCTAAATCCTCATTTACCTCTAATGCCTCCCCCTCTCTCTACTCTATCTATCCCCTTATTAGAACAACTACCCTCCCTCCCCAAATCCTAGTTTTAATGCTCCTCCATCTGTCTTACCATTTTTTCCCCAAGCACAGCTGCACCCTCCCCATTGAGGTGCAGCCTGTCCCTACCGTAGAGCCTGTAGCTGACAGAGAATTTGGCCCAGTTCTCCAAGAACCCAAACCCTTCCTTCCTGCACCAATTTCTAAGCCACTTATTTATCTCCCTAAGCTCCTGCTGCCTATTTAATGATGCTCGTGACACTGGCAGTATTTCTGAAAATACCACCTTGGAGGTCCTGGCCTTCAGCTTTTCTCCTAGTTCCCTAAAATCATTCTTAAGGAACCTCCACCTCCCTCTAACTTTGTCATTGGTACTGATGTGTACCGTGACTGCTGGGTTTTCCCTAGCCCCACCCAGCAATCTGTCTATCCGATCCGCGATGTCGAATCCGAGCACCCGGCAGACAACACACTGTTCGGCATTCACAGTCTCAGCGGCAGATGACCCTGTCTGTTCGTCTAACTATAGAGTCCCCTATCACCAACATCTGTCTGGCCTTTGCTGCACTCCTATTTCCCTCCTTCCTATAGCAGTTATTTTCCTGGTTGCTAGGAGCAATGTCCTGCTGCAGTGATCCCAGTCCTGGGTTTGCAATCCTAATATCAGCCAAACAGGCATATTTACTAGGTTGTGCCAGATCAGGACTGGGCTCCCTGGCACTTTTCCCCCTACCCCTACCCCTTCTTGTAACATTTACCCATCTGCTTACTTCTCTTTCCTGATCTTCCCCACCTCCACCCTCCTCCATTTCACTGGCACCAGCCAGCACAAGCTCAGTGAGCTCTACAAGTTAGCAGTGCTAAGAAAGTAACATTACATCAACTTCGGGTCTTGTTAGGTCTCATGATATTAGCATACAAGAGAAGCAACTGGAGGTGTATAGGGACTTTCTCCAGTCTTTTAATGGTTGGGCATTGTTTCAGGATGATGAGGAGTATAGTGAGGACCCCATTCTGTTCACTCATGTAGCGGGAGGTGACGGCTTTGCTACAATTTTTAGGAGACATTGGTGT
The DNA here is from genome assembly GCF_051348905.1 of Ranitomeya variabilis. NCBI lineage: Eukaryota > Metazoa > Chordata > Amphibia > Anura > Dendrobatidae > Ranitomeya > Ranitomeya variabilis. The sequence continues at coordinate 232,481,055 of NC_135232.1, forward strand.
AAGGGGCAATGGTGTTCTCATAAGATTGACATATTTTTGTCTAGAAATATGACTTTGCTCGAGCTGATCCCTATAGTAGTGGTATTAGAGCTTTGGGATGAACAGCAATAAAATAATTTGTTTCTGGACAGACAATAGTTCAGTAGTGGTTATGGTCAAGTCCCAAACATCAGCGTAACCTCAAGTCTGGGCCTCATTGAGACACTTGGTGTTGAGATGTCTCCAGTATAATATCTGATTTAAGGCCAAATATGTTACAGGCAATCAAGATGTGGTAGCTGACACTTAATACCGTTCATCATCTTAGTACCTTCATCTGTAAGTGGAGCCAGTGGGTCACATATGCCCAGGTTTTGTTTTGGACATTAGTTGAAAGGAACTTCTCAATCTAAAATAGAATTTGCCCTTGGCGGAAACGTTGCATGAACTTACTAAAATATGAGTGAATAGCTATTCTATGTGAAAGGGATAGTACTGGAAGACCCAGGTTCGCTGTTATCGGTAATGGTAGATTACTTATCGGAATTAAGTTGATCGGGTGGTTCTGAAAGTAAGGTGTGTAAAAGCTGGCCTTTTTCTTTAAGTTACATGAGAGGACCGATGTTCCTAAAGTATTCGCAGTCAGACAAGTTGTCGAGGTGAAGTTCGTGCAATAAAGCGTTGGCTTTTGACATGGGCTGTCTCATAGCCTTCCAATTTTTGGGTAAATTAATACAGATTTGGGCAATAGTTTGTGGGACTCCCGAAGAGGTAGTACTGTTTAGGGCTGCATTCTCTCTTGATTCTTTTGGGGCTTTTATGAATTGGCGAGCTGGTTCCGCCCAGTAAAATTTTAATTAAAGAGCTTTTCTTTAAGGATGTGGTAGTTTCTGGGAACATATTGAGGATTTGCATAAAAAACGGGGGTTACGTGGCTATCTGTTCTAAGTTACAGACTGAATTTTGTCCGGTGAGGATGGTGAAAGAATATATGAAGGTGAGAGGTTCAGGTGAAGTTTTTCTTCTATACAGTATATGGAAAATTCTCTATTAATGCGCTACCAGTTTTTGGCAATGCTCAAAACTGGGAGTGTGATAGTTGGGTTTGGTTTCTTCTGAATTCGGGACACACTCTTTGAGAATTGGTGCAGCCACTACAGCTAATGCTTGCATGACAGCGTGGCAAATACAGGCTCTGATTGGCGATAAAATTATTACCGCTGGTCAGAGAGTTGCAGGTCCCACGCTGTCAGAGAACAGTGTGAGCCAGCAGCTGTGACATGGGCTAAAAAGGTTACTCCCAGTTACAGGCATCAGCTGATGAGAGAATACTATTCCCATCAGCCTTCGGCTGCTGACTGTGAAAACAGTGGGAGCGTGCACAACTGATGGGAATATTCATCAGTCGGCACATGTGCTATAAATAAATGATGTGGGGTATCTTCTATATTTAATAACCAGTGCAGGCAAAACTGATAGCTGCAGGCTGCAACACTCAGTTGTCAGCTATATCGTGGCTGGTTATCAAGAATAGAGGAGTCCCCTGCCATTTTTTCTAATTATTTAGATAAATAATTAAAAGAAATGGAGTGGGGTCCCCCCATTTTTGACAACCAGCCAAGCTAAAGCAAACAGCTGGGGGCTGGTATTCTCAGACTGGAAAGGGCCATGGATATTGTTCCCCCCAGCCTCAACATAGAAGCCCACAACTGCCCCAGAAAATGTGCTCCAAATCTGGTGCTTAGCTCGGCTCTTCCTACTTGCCCTGGTGTGGTGGCAAGTGGGGTAATATTTGAGGGGTTGATGTCAGTTGTTTTATGGCTCCTGACATCAAGCCCACAGTTCAGTAATGGAGAGGCATCTATAAGACACCCCCATTACATTACTAATCCCATAGTTAGACTATAAAAAAGACACAGCCAGAATAAAATCCTTTAATTGTAATAATGACACAGACTCCTTCATTTGAAATAAAAATAAAAAGTAGTTATACTCACCTTTACGCCTAATCCATTGAAGCCCATGTCACCTGTAAAAAAAGCAGAAAATAATGAACAACCATACAATCACCTTTATGGCTAATCCACTGATGCCCATGTCCCCTGGGAAAAAATAAAAATAATAAACAACTGTATCCCTCACCTGTACGACATGAAGATAATCCATGTTGAACCATGATGATCCAGATGATTTGGATAGCGGTCACATCAATGACTGTGTCCCTGTCAGCTAGCTCGCAGCATCTAGCGCTGAACTGCTGAGAAAAAGTTCACCGGAGTTCAAAGCTGGTGAACCTCGGTGACCTCACTTAGAGCACTGCTGTGCCCTAAGTGAGGTCGCTGGGGTTCATTACGATCCTTTGTCAGTGTGAGCTGGCTGGTGAGGATAGTGGTCACATCACTGATGTGACCGCTATTCAAATCATACTGACCGTCAAGGGACAGTATAGATTATCTTCACATCGGACAGGTGAAGGTGATTATTGATTATTTTTCTTCTTTTCCAAGGAACATGGCATCGGTGGATTAGGCGTAAAGGTGAGTATTTTTTTCTGGACGTGTCGTTTTTACAAACTAACTATGGGGTTAGTAATGGGGGCATCTTATAGATGGGTCTCCATTATTAACCCCTAGGCTTGATGTCAGTTGCCAATACAAAGCTGACATTAACCCCACAACTATTACCCCACTTGCCACTGAACCAGGGCAAGTGGGAAGAGCAAGGCTAAGAGCCAGAATTGGTACATCTTATTAATGCAACATTTCTGGGGCAGATGAGAGCTGATGTTCTTAGCCTAAGAAGAGGGCAAATATCCCAACCCCTTACCTGGCTTTTAATATCAGTCCACAGCTGTCTGTTTAGTTTTTGCTGGTTTGAAATTGTGGGAGGACCCCACGTCATTTTTATTCTGAGGTTCTTCCATAAAATAACCAATAAAGGCTTATCAAACAGCTGTGAGCTGATATTGATAGCTTGGGAACCTTTAGGGATATTGACCTCCCTCCCAGAATATTTCATCAGCCCTCAGCCATCGGCTTTCCCTCTGCTGCTTATGAAAATATGAGGGACCCCATGAGTTTTTTTTTTATTTATTAACAAGAATAGTAAGGCCACATCATAGCAACTGTTTATATTGCTTGGCAAGCACCAGTGTCAGACTGATGAAGCCCTGGAGTCAGACACTCTGCACTCTGGCATTCAACAGTCTGACACTGGAGCTGTTGTGAGTCATTGTGGCTTCAACTCAGGCAGTTACCAGCTGCGAGGCCTGGAAACTTCATGGGAAATTTTGAGTTATACTCACCTTTATGCCTAATCCATTGAAGCTTATGTCACCTGTAAAAATCAGAAAATAATAAGCAACCATATACTCACCTTTACACCTAATTAATTGATGCCCGTGTCCCCTGGAAAAAAAGAAAAATAATAAACAATTATATCTCTCCCCTGTCTGATGTGAAGATAATCCATACCATCCCACGACGATCCGGATAATATGGATAGTGGTCACATTAGTGACTGACACAGGTAATCACTCCTGCGGTGTGTAGTGCTGAGCTGCCATGAGTAAGTTCACCAGAGATTAAAGCTGATGAACCCAAGTGACCTCACTTACAGCACTGTAGTTCTCAAACAGCGAGCAGTGCTGTAAGCGGTGGTTCATCAGCTTTGAACTCCGGTGAACTTTCTCAAGGCAGCTCAGTGCTAGACACTGCAGGAGCGATTACGCACGTGTTAGTGTGTGCCAGCTTGTTGTGGGACAGCATGGATTATCTCCACATCGATCAGGTAAGGGATATGGTTGTTTATCACTTTTCTTCTTTTCCACAGGACATGTGCATTGGTGGATTAGTCGTAAAGGTGAGTATATGGTTGTTTATTATTTTTCTTTTTTTACAGGTAACATGGGCTTCAATGGATTGTGTGTATAGATGAGTATAACAGCACCTTTTCATTTTCATTTCAAATAAAGGAGTCTGTGTCATTATTTCAATTAAAGGATTTTATTCTGGCTGTATCTCTTTTACAATCTAACTATGGGGTTAGTAATGGGGATGTCTTATAGATGCCTCTCCATTACTAACCAGTAGACTTGATGTCAGCGGCCATAAAACAGCTGACATTAAGCCCACAAATATTACCCCACTTGCCACCGCGCCAGTAAAAGAAAAGTTCCCAGAAACCAACCCACAGGCCCAAATCAATACTTAAAGTGTAGTAAACGTGTGACACTGTTGTTCTAAGCAGCAATCTGGGAGTCAGAGATGCTTCCAGGGGTCTTCCCAAAGCTGTTCTCCTTCCATTCAGCACTTTTTCAATCGATTTCAATATTTTCACTGCCCCCAACCCTCTTTGTAGGGTCTGCCAGAAAAATGCTCAGATTTCCCATTGACTCCCATTTTACTTGTTACTCGAAATGAGCATCCGAGTATCAGGAATTGCTTGGTTCGAGTAACAAGCATCTGAGCATTTAGAGCTCGCTCATCCCTAATGCTGAGGGAAGATATAGATTCTATGTCTGTAGGGACCTTCACTAATGGTTGTAAGAACTGGAGATAGTTGTGGATAGAAATCCACATGTTTTTGTCTCGTATAATTAAATGCAAAAGTTACATTTGAGGGCTATTCCCTTAAGTGGTCACTGCATATGGCAAGATCAATATTTTGGGTGCATTACTGGATCATAGATCTGGGCCACATCCATTTGACTGCTTCATCGATCTAATTTAAAAGCACAATTCAGTGCACATGAATGAAAGGAACATGCACCTTTTCTATGTACCAGCTTAAATTAGATAGACACGACAGTCACGTGGGAATATCACATGGCCACTTGTCTTATGGCACTTTATGGACAAAGAGGTGACCTTTCAGCCTTTGCATGTTGGTTAGCTTTCTGAAATACAAAAGAAATTAGAAAATGAGAAAATTTAAAGATTTTGCAATTTTTGTAACTGTATAAGTGTCTGCTGAGACTGGAAAATAGCAATTTTCCCTTTCATCTTCAAACACAACATAGTTATGCACCGATCTACATGCATCATTGTGTGCATACATGCATACTTATTTTGATTACCTAATACAAGCAGTTTTAGGAAGCAGTTAGAAATTTAATTACCGTCTCACCTATTTCAAGTACATTTAAAACTTTATCTGAATGTCCTGTTCTTTTTTTTTATTGAACATTTTGCAAGGCAAGGTAGATCCAATTTAACACATTTTCCTTAGATATAACTTCAATGTCCTGCTGTCATTGTCACATCTTTTTAACGTCACTTTGTCACAAGTTTTAAGTTAAATAGACCTTTTTTATACCCTTTTAAAAATATTTTTTTGGAACCAAACAGTGTGTGTGTGCTAGAGGAATTTATTCATCTTCATTATTCCGAAGTCCATCTTTAATGGGAAGGGCAGCCTCTCAAGATTCGGGTAGACTTTATTATCTTGTGCTCACCTCTCTGACTTCATTGTTAAAGCTGGTGTGACTGTGATGTTCTTCCAAGGCACTCTTTCACCACCCGCTAGTTCTTCTCTTTTATAACCTTTTAATACAATTTTTCTTTCATGTCTTTTTTGCTAACAAACCCACTAAGATCTGATTGCATTCTTTGTAGGATACATATGTTTGGTGAACAACCCTTATTCTGTCAGGAATGAACTACATATTTTTTTTAATTTTTTTATATACTATTGTATCCTCATGGATTGTTCATGATAACATAGTTTTTTGGGTGTAAGACTTATTTTTATTTGCCTGATTTAACGGTTACTGTGTGTCTATTTTGTAACCTTTTTAAAGTAGTGCGATTGATTATTTTCAAAGTGTCTTTGTTGATCTAATGTTTGAAAGAACTGCTTAATCCCCTCATCACCAATATGATAGAGACCTTGTAGTGAACAAATTAATTAACTTAATTTATATTGGATTCATTGGTCTTCAAAGTGAACATGTAACAGAAAATTGATTTCAGACATTTGTGTAATTAGAACTTCTAGTTTTTCTTAATTGAGAAGCATGAAAGTAGACAAATGTTTTACTTATATATTGATTTGACTGGAAATCATTGGGTGGTATAGAGGATAACGGTAGAAATAACACATAATCCACATGATAATACAATGCTTCTTTATAGGGCAGATTACCTACATAATATAACATGGCATATGCCATAGATTTTTTTACTGCAAGGCCCAGGAGAACAAAGAGTGCCTTTGTATGCAAAAAGTGAAGCACATGTATACATGTAAGCGTAAAAGTGGACATGTCACCCTTTATTAGCTATGTCTGTCTAGAAATGTGTGACCCTGTCTTTATCCTGTTGGCGATGCTGTTAATTGTGCATGTTGACTTCTTTAATTCACACCATATTCTCTGATTCATATATATGTGTGTAAAAAAACAACATTGCATTTGGGAATGATTTGTTTGAACACTTTGCTCTACAATGGAATTCATATTTGTTCTTCTGGATTTGCTGGGGAAAAAAATGGAAAGTGCAGGTATTGTCTTTGAGTGAGTCACCCATTTTAATTGTGTTTGAAAATTTGGTGTCTAAGTTTGTTGTGTCTGGAAAGCATATGAGATAATTTGGGTAGGGGTATTTTCAGTTTGGATTTTGTCAGACCCCAGAGCCTTGTCTAAAGGTACCTTCACACTGAACAACTTAACAACGATAACGATAGCGATCCGTGACGTTGCAGCGTCCTGGATAGCGATATCGTTGTGTTTGACACGCAGCAGAGATCTGGATCCTGCTGTGATATCGCTGGTCGGAGCTAGAAGGCCAGAACTTTATTTGGTCGTCAGATCGGCGTGTATCGTTGTGTTTACCAGCAAAAGCAACGATGCCTGCAATGTTTTACAATGGTAACCAGGGTAAATATCGGGTTACTAAGCGCAGGGCCGCGCTTAGTAACCCGATATTTACCCTGGTTACCATTGTAAAAGTAAAAAAAAAACTACATACTCACCTTCTGATGTCTGTCACGTCCCCTGGCGTCCGCGCTGCTGCTCAGAGCTTCCTGCACTGAATGTGTCAGTGCCGGCCGTAAAGCAAAGCACAGCGGTGACGTCACCGCTCTGCTTTAGGGCCGGCGCTTACACAGTGCAGGGAAGCGGACGCCGGCGGACGCGACACACACCGGAATGTAAGTATGTAGTGTTTGTTTTTTTTACATTTACACTGGTAACCAGGGTAAACATCGGGTTACTAAGCGCGGCCCTGCGCTTAGTAACCCGATGTTTACCCTGGTTACCCGGGGACTTCGGCATCGTTGGTCGCTGGAGAGCTGTCTGTGTGACAGCTCTCCAGCGACCACACAACGATGAAACAGCGACGCTGCAGCGATCGGCATCGTTGTCTATATCGCTGCAGCGTCGCTTAATGTGACGGTACCTTAAGGATAGCTAGCTGTTATCAACTGGTGTAAGGAGTAGGAAATAAGAGCACATCTGTACTTCAGTAGTTACTGGGTAAATTGGCCATCAGGATTGTTCTGGGCAAAGATGCCTGTTTGCCCATAAGAGAGAAGGAAAATGAAACCAACCCAGCATGAACTATTTCCCTAATGGAGCTTTGGGATGGGATGAGGAGGGCAAGTGCAGGTCAACCGTAGAGGCTGTGATAACCAAAGCAGGTGAGCAGAATCCTGAGGAGAGTGAAGTGTGATCACTGCCTGAAGAAGGCAACAGGCCAATGTAAAGGTGGGGATGTTGATACTGAAGAGAGGACTGTCCATGAGTGAAAAGAAGCACAGTAGGGATGATGTTCTAAGGCACAGTGGAGAAGTGTTGTAGGCATGGGCCCACAGGGGTAGGTGTCTTGAGCACCAATGTCTATAAATGTCTGTAACATTTCAACCCCCACAGTCTACATATGTGCCGCCTCTTCTTGACGTAGTACACCAAGTGCCTGTCCGGTACTTTCTGTGCAGAGTGCAGCAGTTGAGATGAGTTCAGTGCATCTGCAGTGACTGTTATAATAGCCCTCAGTATACTGAAATGAGCTTTGTCATCATAGTTTTTGCCACAAGCCGCGACGTCATCGCAGGTCCTACACTCACTGCATTCTTAGGAACGGAGGCTGCCGGTTACATTGCTAAGGCCCAGGGTCCACCGGAGGGGTGAGTATATCCATATTTTTTATTTTTATTCTTTATTTTTTACATGAATATGGATCCAAGGGCCTGAAGGAGAGTCTCCTATCCTCCAGACCCTGGGAACTTCCGATTCCGATTTCCGATATCACAAAAATATCGGAACTCGGTATCGGAATTCCGATACAGCAAATATCGTCCGATACCCGATACTTGCGGTATCGGAATGCTCAACACTAGTAATTATCCAAAAAAGAGAGTCTTTATTCCAGCTATGATAAAATAGCAATGTTTCGGCCGAACATCCGGCCTTTTTCAAGCATACACAATAGTGCCATGGGCTGTCTTAAATAGTGTACACTCCACGCAGGGAGCCAATCACCATCCAGTGTCAGCCCACTATTAAAATATTCAACATTTAAAAAAAACAGAAATAGACCTCATATATATGTGCATATACAGATTACATACAAGTGAACCACCGCCATATATATCAATATAATAATCAATCCATAAATATAGAAAAGTGCAATATATATCTCATTCTATCCATGTGCTTCCGCGATGTATCATCATCTCCATGGTAATCATTAACCAATAAATTCAGCTCCACAATGAACTTCCTGTATTACCCTGGCTAATCAAAATTGATGGCGCCGAACTGCATAAGTGACCAATCCGATCTCTCCATACAATGGTGTGTGGCTAGAACCACCAATCCACTGCGGTCATTCAGCGAGATGTACTTACATCATCATCGGTTGCCCCAACTCTGGCATTCCAGCCGGTCCCTCGGTCTCAACACAGGTCGCGGTGCGCGTGCATCAGCGCTCCACGTCACCGCCGAGACTCCCCGCCCAAATGGGGAGGAGCTCAGCACCGACACGTCGCGCATCAGCAACGCCCACAGGAGATGAACTGCTATTGAATGAAGACATTATTGAATCATGCAGGGCAAAGCTTATTATTGAATACTGTCTTCATTAATTACTAAGCGCTGCTTTTATGTTTTTGCACTTTTGCTAATAGGGTTAGGACTAGAGATTGCTATAGAGCTTGGCTTAGGGGAAAGTTAGACTTTGGGTTAGGGACAGGAACAGGGTTAGAGATAGGTTTATGACTTGGGTTAGGGTAATAAAACTGTTACATAAAAGAAATAAACATGTATTAAAAATACAAAGTAAAAAATATAATGATTAAATATTTATTTATAACATTTTAGATCTGATTTCCACAAAAAGAACTGAGAAAACTAGAAAATCCAAGCAGAAATCTACTTGGGGGATATGGGGTTCAATAATGGACTGGTGGAAGGTACGCAGAATGAGTCCTGTGTTTACTCGAGTGACCTGAGAGTGAGAGGCCTAAACTGTGTGTGAGGGTGACGGGAGTTCAGGAGTCCCATGGGAAAACTGTAAATGGTGTCAAGAATGGGATTGTAAAAAGACTATGAAATGCTTCAAGCTATGTGCCTCCTGATGGCTGCTTGGAAATTAAACATTGTGAACTGCAAAAGGCAAGTGCAAAAGCAAAACAAAAATACAAGTGTTTATACAGGAGCAACTACGTGGACGTCAGTGAGGCTGCTAGTGTAGGACACCTACAGCTCATGTTTCATGGGGGCTTTTACTGTACGTATCCCACCCTGCTGACTTACCAAAGAGGGTTTACTTCTTCATTTACCAGGGAACTGACACCTAACAGAAATATGGAGATAAAAGAGAGAATTCTATTTCTAAAAGTAGCTTGGAAAGTGAGATTACACAGTCAATTGGGTTTTATGGTTTTAAGGGGTTTTCTGGTTTCTGCGCACGGGCTGCCGTATATTTTTTTAGAAAAACAAACTTTGGATTAGTCATTCTACCCGGGTCCAGGGCTGAGTCTCTACCGTTGTGTCTCCAGCTTCTGTTATTGTCTGCGGTGCTGATGTCACATTGACAGCGCTGCAACCAGTCAGTGAGCTCAGTGGCTCTGAGTGGCTTGATCCGCTTTCTCAGGATGTGCAACTAAACACAATTATTGGCTGCAGCGCTAACGATGTGACATGAGCACTGCAGACAATAACTGACAAGGAGAGCGACAGCAGAAACTCAGTGCTGGACTTGTACAGGTTTTTTTTTAAAAAACAAAACAAAACAAAACTGCAGTCAAGAGAGAGGATTTTTCTGAAAACAGAAAACTCATTTAAAGCACACCATTTTCTGCTAAACAAGCTGTCTCTCCGGTCTCTGGGGAGAGGTCTGTAATCTGTCACTTCCTAGAGACTAAAGGCCCCGTCTCACATAGCGATTTACCAATGATCACGACCAGCGATACGACCTGGCCGTGATCGTTGGTAAGTCGCTGTGTGGTCGCTGGGGAGCTGTCACACAGACAGCTCTCTCCAGCGACCAACGATCAGGGGAACGACTTCGGCATCGTTGAAACTGTCTTCAACGATGCCAAAGTCCCCCTGCAGCACCCGGGTAACCAGGGTAAACATCGGGTTCCTAAGCGCAGGGCCGATGTTTACCCTGGTTACCAAAAAAAACAAACAGTACATACTCGCCTTTCGGTGTCCCTTGCCGTCTGCTTCCTGCTCTGACTGAGCCGCCGTACAGTGAGAGCAGAGCGCAGCGGTGACGTCACTGCTGTGATCTGCTCTCACTTTCCGGCCGGCAGTCAGTCAGAGCAGGAAGCAGACGGCGAGGGACCTGACGGACATCAGATGGTGAGTATGTAGTTTTTTTTACATTTACGCTGGTAACCAGGGTAAACATCGGGTTACTAAGCGCGGCCCTGCGCTTAGTAACCCGATGTTTACCCTGGTTACCAGTGAAGACATCGCTGGATCGGTGTCACACACACCGATTCAGCGATGTCAGCGGGACCTCAACGACCAAAAAAAGGTCCAGGCCATTCCGACACGACCAGCGATCTCACAGCAGGGGCCTGATTGCTGGTACGTGTCACACATAGCGAGATCGCTACTGAGGTCGCTGTTGCGTCACAAAACTAGTGACTCAGCAGCGATCTCGCTATGTGAGACGGGGCCTTAAGTCCATTAACACTTCTCTGTCTAACTTGAATTAATTTAATTTGCCATAAAGTATGCTTCTCCAATATAATAGCACCCTTGGGAAATTCTATATACATTGATGTATATATATAGTGTGTCTGTAAAGTCATGGTGCACTTTTGACCAGTCACAGGATCTATTTATAGTTTACATTTTGGCGCCCTTTCTCTCGCCCAATCATATCAGACCTGTTCATGAGGAGAGATAACAAGAACCAATCAAACAACACAAACTCATTGAAGCTGTTGCTGAACCCCCAGTCGGATTAACCTCTGATAAACTGAACTCTGATTAATACACTGCCAGGTCTGTGACATCATGCAACCACAAGCTTATGCTAGCTGTGTGGCTTTCCATGCCAGTCGAGATGTGGACGGTACAGAGGAAAGTTCAGTGTGTTCTGTGCGCCCTCAGGCTTTTACTTTTGGGGTTATGTGAAGCAACATGTGTACATTGAATGTGTCGGCGACATTAATCACTTAAAACAGAGGATCACAGACGTTATTCACTCTGTTACACCAGACGTCCTTACTAGTGATGAGCGAACGTGCTCACCACTACTCGTTACTCGCCCGAGTATCAGTGCACTCGGTGTACTCACCGAGCACCGAACATTTCCTGGATTATTCGGCGGCAACTGGTGTCTCCATCCCAGCATTTTTGGCGGACTTTAGAGACCAAACCACGCTGCAGGGATTGTCTGCCAGGCCATGAAATGCCACAGCCATCTTTGTTGTGGTCATGCAGTGATTGGCTTGGCCACACAGCATCATCCTGAGTATAAGAGACCTGGCGCCGCCCTGCTCACCGCATTCAGCTCCGGATTCAGCAAGAGTAGGGATAGCTGCTGCCGAGATAGGGTCAGAATCTTGGTTTTTATAGTTAGTGTAGGTCTGCAAATGTTAAATCCACAACTCCTGAGAAACCAACAATCCTTTTTAGGGCTAATTCGTGGGTCCCAATATTGCAGCGCTAGGTAGGCAGGGCACAGCATATCCACATCAGTGCAAGGCCTGCAGGCACTGTATGTGCGTACATTGCTCCCACTGCATCCCACCCAAAGCTCCATAACTGTCTGCTGCTGCTGCAGCTTCTTTACTATATACCTAGTTGCATTTTTTTCCCAAAAAATTCACCCCCCCAAAAAAATACAGTCTGTTCTTTCAGACTGAGGCCTGTTTAAAAATCATAGTTTGTCAGGCATACGTAGCATAGTTGTGTGTGCTAGCCTTGTGTCACTGTTTTTTTTGTGTGTTTTAAATTCACCAAAAAAGGCCTCATAAATCTACGTGCTCCAAGTTTGGGCATTGTAGGCTGGTTTTCCACTGTTTTTGCTGTCTATTACTCTACTTATATACAGCACTATTTTGCATTTCAAAAAATACAGGCCACATATTTGGCAGTGTGGTATTTCCGTGACAGGCCTCATATATCTGCGTGCTCCAAGTTTGGGCATTGTAGGCTGGTTTACCACTTTTTTTGCTGTCTGTTACACTACTTATATACAGCACTATTTTCCTTTACAAAAATACAGGCCACGTATTTGGCAGTGTAGTATTTCCGTGGCAGGCCTCATATATCTGCGTGCTCCTAGTTTGGGCATTGTAGGCTGGTTTACCACTTTTTTTGCTGTCTGTTACTCTACTTATATACAGCACTAATTTGCATTCAGAAAATACAGACCACATATTTGGCAGTGTGATATTTCCGTGACAGGCCTCATATATTTGCTTGATCAAAGTTTGGGCATTGTATGCCGGTTTACCACTTTTTTTGCTGTCTGTTACTCTAATTATATACAGCACTATTTTCCATTACAAAAAATACAGGCCACATATTTGGCAGTGTGGTATTTCCGTGACAGGCCTCATATAACTGCGTGCTCCAAGTCTGGGCATTGTAGGCTGGTTTACCATTTTTTTGCTGTCTGTTACTCTACTTATATACCGCACTATTTTTCAATACAAAATATACAGGCCACATATTTGGCAGTGTGGTATTTCCGTGACAGGCCTCATATATCTTCGTGCTCCAAGTTTGGGCATTGTAGGCCAGTTTACCACTTTTTTTGCTGTCTGTTATTCTACTTATATACAGAACTATTTTCCATTACAAAAAATACAGGCCACATATTTGGCAGTGTGATATTTCCGTGACAGGCCTCATATATCTGCGTGCTTCAAGTTTGGGCATTGTAGGCCGATTTACCACTTTTTTTAACTGTCTGTTACTCTACTTATATACAGCAATATTTTGCATTACAAAAACTACAGGCCACTTATTTGGCAGTGTGGTATTTCTGTGACAGGCCTCATATATCTGTGTGCTCCAAGTAGGCCGTTTTGCCACTGTTTTTGCTGTCTGTTACTCTAATTATATACAGCACTATTTTGCATTTAAAAAAAAACAGGCCACATATTTGGCAGTGTGGTATCGCTGTCAGACGTCTGATGTATTTGTGGCGGCCTACAAATTGTGGAAATTCAGGCCTACATTCAGCTTTATTTGCTGTCTGTTACCCTAGTTCGGTACACTATTTTAGTTTAAAAAATTAAAAAATACAGGCCACATATCAAACAGTGTGGTATCTCATTAAAAATACTTCTCTTTCAAGTTGTTATGGCTGCTTCATGACTGTGTTAAATGCTCCAACTGCCTAGAGGCAGTGACTTCGCACATAGAAAGTCTGAGGACCAAAGTGTGAACGCTTTTGCGGTGGTGTACTCTGTCTCTGTATTACGAAGGTGTGTGATCCCGCCAAAAGCGGTACTGCCAGAAAACGAGGAGCCATGTTCACAGTGACCGCCAGAGAGCGAGGCACCGTGCGCTCCATGACCGTGAGTACAGCGCACATTCGCAGTAGAGAGGCACAGTTCATGCTCCGTGTTCAGCTTTGCAAAACAATAATTAAAGGGCACAGAGGAATGAGAGAGGACATTGGTACGGTCAGCAAGGTACTCCCTCAGCATTCTCCAAAACAAAGCACTCCTTGTGAGAATCCCCCATGCATCAGGGCCAGGGCAATAGGAGGGTCTGAGAAAACTCCCCGAACTTTGCCAGTGTTCCACTGCCTCTGCTGGATTGGAGTTGTGTCTCTCCTGTTATGAACCTGGTGGTTAGGTGCACCTGGAATGACCTGATGGTTAAACTGAAAGACAGGACAAGCTCTGGGAAGTGGGAACTCTGCTGACCGCAAATCCTAATCCTAACACACACACTAGAAATAGCTGTGGAGTGTACCTAACTCTCCCTAGACGCCTCTTCACAGCCTAAGAGCTAACTACCCCTAAAGATAGGAAAATAAGCCTTAACTTGCCTCAGAGAAATTCCCCCAAAGGTAAAGGCAGCCCCCCACATATATTAACTGTGAGTTAAGAGGAAAGTCACAAACACAGGGATGAAACAGGTTTCAGCAAAGGAGGCCGGACTTACTAGATAGACTGAGGATAGGAAAGGAATCTATGTGGTCAGCACAAAAAACTACAAAAAGCTACGCAGAGTGTGCAAAAATACCCCCACACCGACTCACGGTGCGGAGGTGCCACTCTGCAACCCAGAGCTTCCAGCTAGCAAGGCAATATCATGTTAGCAAGCTGGACAGGAACTTAGCAAGCACTAAGAAACATATTAGTACACCAATGAACAACAAATGAACCAGCAGGGACTTAGCTTATGCTGGAGTAGACAGGTCATCAGAAAGATCCGAGAGAGATCTGAACCAGTACCGATACATTGACAGCTGGCATGGAGTAACGATCTGAGTGGAGTTAAATAGAGAAGCCAGCCTAGCCGCAAACGAGGGCAGCTGAGGACACAACCTCAGAACCAGCAGTTCCACTCACAGCCACCAGAGGGAGTCCACGAACAGAACTCGCCGAAGTACCATTCATGACCACAGGAGAGAGTTCGAGAACGGAATTCACAACACTCTCCCACCTGTACTCCTTGCTTGGCCAACGAACTGTGACCTCTTCTGCCAGCGTTTTCAGATGGTAATTTTTTTAATAATTCAGCAAGAAGGGCCCTATGGTCCTCCAACATTGTAGTACACCTGGCTGCCTCTGGAATAAGAGAAATAAAGTTCTCCTTGTAGTGTGGGTCCAGAATTGTCAAAAATCAGTATTGCCTTTCACCTAAAACTTTGAGAATGCGAGGTTGACGGGAAAGGCAGCGTAACATAAACTCAGCCATGCGTGCAAGACTGCTAACAGTCGATACTTCCATGTCCTCACCAAGAGGACAACTGACCATGGTCTCCTTCTCCTCCTTGTCCTCAGGCCTCCACGACTTGTTGACAAACCTCAGTAATATCATTGTAAATACATCACTGTAAATACATTCCACTGTAGTTTTTTTCTCCCCCACCTCATTGTAGATTGTAAGTTGTCACGTGCAGGTTTCTTTGGGGGGGTTTAATTATTGTTATCGTTGTTACTTAGTGTAGATTGTAAGCTGTCACAAACAGGGTAGTTGATTTCTGTTTAATTATTATATTATTGTTATCATTGTTACTTAGGACTGTTGTGTTTGAAACTCTAAATATGTTGACGCTATATAAATAACTACAGGTCCTTCTCAAAAAATTAGCATATAGTGTTAAATTTCATTATTTACCATAATGTAATGATTACAATTAAACTTTCATATATTATAGATTCATTATCCACCAACTGAAATTTGTCAGGTCTTTTATTGTTTTAATACTGAAGATTTTGGCATACAACTCCTGATAACCCAAAAAACCTGTCTCAATAAATTAGCATATCAAGAAAAGGTTCTCTAAACGACCTATTACCCTAATCTTATGAATCAACTAATTAACTCTAAACACATGCAAAAGATACCTGAGGCTTTTAAAAACTCCCTGCCTGGTTCATTACTCAAAACCCCCATCATGGGTAAGACTAGCGACCTGACAGATGTCAAGAAGGCCATAATTGACACCCTCAAGCAAGAGGGTAAGACCCAGAAAGAAATTTCTCAACAAATAGGCTGTTCCCAGAGTGCTGTATCAAGGCACCTCAATGGTAAGTCTGTTGGAAGGAAACAATGTGGCAGAAAACGCTGTACAACGAGAAGAGGTGACCGGACCCTGAGGAAGATTGTGGAGAAGGACCGATTCCAGACCTTGGGGAACCTGAGGAAGCAGTGGACTGAGTCTGGTGTGGAAACATCCAGAGCCACCGTGCACAGGCGTGTGCAGGAAATGGGCTACAGGTGCCGCATTCCCCAGGTAAAGCCACTTTTGAGCCATAAACAGCGGCAGAAGCGCCTGACCTGGGCTACAGAGAAGCAGCACTGGACTGTTGCTAAGTGGTCCCAAGTACTTTTTTCTGATGAAAGCAAATTTTGCATGTCATTCGGAAATCAAGGTGCCAGAGTCTGGAGGAAGACTGGGGAGAAGGAAATGCCAAAATGCCTGAAGTCCAGTGTCAAGTACCCACAGTCAGTGATGGTGTGGGGTGCCATGTCAGCTGCTGGTGTTGGTCCACTGTGTTTCATCAAGGGCAGGGTCAATGCAGCTAGCTATCAGGAGATTTTGGAGCACTTCATGCTTCCATCGGCTGAAATGCTTTATGGAGATGAAGATTTCATTTTTCAGCACGACCTGGCACCTGCTCACAGTGCCAAAACCACTGGTAAATGGTTTACTGACCATGGTATTACTGTGCTCAATTGGCCTGCCAACTCTCCTGACCTGAACCCCATAGAGAATCTGTGGGATATTGTGAAGAGAAAGTTGAGAGACGCAAGACCCAACACTCTGGATGAGCTTAAGGCCGCTATTGAAGCATCCTGGGCCTCCATAACATCTCAGCAGTGTCACAGGCTGATTGCCTCCATGCCACGCCGCATTGAAGCAGTCATTTCTGCCAAAGGATTCCCGACCAAGTATTGAGTGCATAACTGAACATTATTATTTGATGGTTTTTTTGTTTGTTATTAAAAAACACTTTTATTTGATTGGCCGGGTGAAATATGCTAATTTATTGAGACAGGTTTTTTGGGTTATCAGGAGTTGTATGCCAAAATCATCAGTATTAAAACAATAAAAGACCTGACAAATTTCAGTTGGTGGATAATGAATCTATAATATATGAAAGTTTAATTGTAATCATTACATTATGGTAAATAATGAAATTTAACACTATATGCTAATTTTTTGAGAAGGACCTGTATAAATATTAATATTAGAACACAGAGAAGCAGGATGGAGATGTTAATTATGGCATCATTGCCGATCACCATCTTGGTGAATTCCTCAAAGTTTTGGAGGATGGTACATATGTCTGACATCCGTGTCCACTCATGAGATCTTATGTGTGATGTCAGAACTGAATACCGACGGCCTTGTTAATGCTGGTAGTCTACAAATGCCTTCTTCTGCTCACAAATCCTTTCCAAAATATGTAGAGTTCCAATGCATGGGGAGGACATGACACATCAGTCGGTGAGCCAGAAGCTGCAAGTGCTGCAGAAGCACGGCAAGGGCGGATGAAGCTCTAGCTGACTTTCTAAAATGGGTATGCAGAGCCTCGTACTTTTCTTAGCAAATCTGGCACCTCCGTGTCGCTTTTCTGAAAACGTTCAACAATGAGGTTAAGCACATGGGCCAGGCATGGCACGTGTGTGAGCTTGCCTCGACACAGAGCAGCCACCAGGTTCCAGCCATTGTCACACACGACCATGCCTGGCTGTAGGTTGAGCGGTGTCAGCAACAGATTTGCCTGCTCTTTATGAGCTGTCCACAACTCTTCATCATTGTGCGGCTTGTCACAGCATATTACCTTCAGCACAGCCTGTTGCCGCTTGGCTGAGGCAGTGCTGCAGTGCTTTCAGCTTGTGACTGATGTGTTACTTTTGGAGATGGAGGCTGAAGAGGATGCAAAGGAGGAGGAGGTACAGGAGCTGTAGACTGTGGGGGGCAACCCAGATTGACATAGGGCCTGCAATACTCGCGGTTTGGAGGATGTGCACCATCTCAAGGTTGGACTGGGTCCCGGCTTCCACTATCTTAGTCCAGTGTGCCGTTAGTGAGATGTACCATCCCTGACCACGTGTCTGTGGTTAGGTGGACTTTCCCAATAACAGCATTGTGGAGGGTACGGGTAATGTTGTGGGACACGTGCTTGCTTGTGTGATGTCATGATGGCAGACCGGGAAAAATTGTGGTGGCTGGGTAATGAGTACCTTGTGATGGTCACCGCCATCAGGTTGCGGAAAGCTTACGTCTCCCACGGGCCTAAAATGCAACATTTCCAGCGCAAGCAGATGTCAAATTTGTGAATTTAGTACTGTGGCGTTGGCTGCGTATTTCGGCTTGCTTTCCAAGGACTGGGACAAGGACATGGACGTGCTTGTTGATGGTGCTATTTCAGTTTGTGTGCAACTGCAGATGCAGGGCATGAGGCATCTTAAAATGCACCATAGACAGTGGATTGGCTTGCATGCACAACATTGGAAGAAGCAGTGGTATCACCCGCAGACACTGTTCATGGAGCCTTGTGTTCAACCAACAAAGTCAGGTGCTTTGCTGCCATGTGCCTGATCATGCTTGTAGTGGTTAGGATGGGATTTTTGCTACCTCTGCTGCTGCGGGCATGGCCGGTGGTGCAAATGGCCTTTTTGGAGTTATCGGCACAGTCTTTAAAAAACAACCAGGCTGTTACAGGGACATTCAGTGTCTCCCTCTCCCACACCACCTCCTCACTTCGACCCCGGTCTTTCGGTGTTCCCCAAGGCTGAGTTCTAGGATCCCTACTCTTCTCCATCTACACCTTCGGCCTGGGACAGCTGATGTAATGGCACGGTTTGCTATATCATCAGTACACGAAGATCTACCTATCTGTACCTGACATCACCTCCTTAGTGACCAAAATCACACATCTTCACGCTATTTCATACTTCTTCTCTGCTCGCTTTCAAAAAGTGGACATGGACAAAAAAAACCCAAATACATCATATTTCAACCATCTCACGCTAAATAGACATGAGAGCTGTGTATGCATCATTCGGTACCACTTTAGTAGGAGGGAAAGTTTGCCCAAGAGAAAATGTTTTTCCAGACATTTTTGAAGCTGTGATCTTCATCTTCTTGGTGTGGATGTTGTAAATTTCAAAGTCGTCATCCACATCAGCATCGTCCATATCTTGTAAAGAGGAAATCTGGCGTTTCCCAGGTTACTGGTTATCTACGTTTAGTGGCATTCCTTTAACAGTGTTCGTTACACTATAACAAATAATTTTCGACTGCGACATTCGGATATTATTGGTAATATGTATGGGTGAAGATGAAGAAGCTTGTGCCACGGGTGGGTTTATAGTTACGGACGGTGCACTCCTCTTTAAACTTATTTTTTCACAAGCATCCATTAGTTTGTTTGGTTTTCCTCCAACACTGATCTGCTTTCTCTAATTCAGCATCTCACGAACATGTTGCACTTTGCCCTTTAGACAGACACGTGCGTCTTTGGCAACACATTTTTAATGAGGCCTTCAGCAATGTCTCCTCATTCTCCACCACTAGATCACCAGGCTTCACGTGTTCCGTGCTGATACAGACAGTCATTTTTTTGGAAAGGGTGTCTATGATCCACATGAAATATTTTTTAAAAATGTACCCCCATGAGCAAATGCTTGTCAGGCCAGGCACTCCATTACAAGTCTCAGAGACCCACACCCCTACATTAGGCCTACTTATTAACTCTGTCTCCTGCAATGTCTCTTCTTTACCTGCCACTAGATGACCAGGGTGAACGTGCTCTGTAATGTTATAGGCCAGTGAATTTTGGGCAAGGGGGCTGTGATGGCACTATTTTATTTATTAAAAAAGGACCTCCCATTGCCAATTGTTTGTCAGCTCATGC
Organism: Ranitomeya variabilis; assembly: GCF_051348905.1. Lineage (NCBI taxonomy): Eukaryota > Metazoa > Chordata > Amphibia > Anura > Dendrobatidae > Ranitomeya > Ranitomeya variabilis. The sequence goes on from NC_135232.1 coordinate 232,501,056, forward strand.
ACTCCATTACACGTCACATAGACCCACACCCCTACATTGGGCTACTTCTTAACTCTGTTTCCTGCAATGTCTCTTGCTTATCTCCGACTACATGATCTGGATGAACGTGTCCTGTACTGTTATAGGCCACAGAATTTTGTGCAAGGGGGGCTGTGATGGCAATAGTATATTTTTAAAAAAGGTACCCCCATAGGTGAAACCACATCCTTGTTGGCAAAGACTTCATAACATTTGTGTACCTTAAAGAGCTCACTTGAAAAGATCCTTTTTGTGTTGTCTGGTTGCTCACATTGGACACAATACACTTCATATAAATTTGATAAAGCAATGCTGTTAGTTTGGCTTAGTAGTTCATTACAAATATTTCTGTCCTTGAGAGCCATAACTTGGGCTGCATCAAATGTACAAATGGCGAATATACAAATGGCAATTTTGAATCCAGATTAAAATACTGTACAGATGTGACAGACAATGCTCATAGTGACACAATCTTGAGAAATGTTTGTTTATTCACTTCACAAACAGTTCTAAGCCTCTATGTGTTTGCTGTTTGTAATTGTAAAACATTAAGGTTTACTGAAACTCTGCCTGTGGTGCTTTGATCGAAATCCTTGTGGCTTCTATATTCTAGGGGTTTATGGCCCCTCGTCTGATGACTAGATGATATTTCAGTTTCATACAACCTTGAAAGCTGTCCACTTGAAGGCTGGGTGAAATTAGAGTTACTACATACAGTAGTGTAAATCACTATATAAGACCAGAGAAACATGAGTAAGACAGATTCAAAAACTGGGGTACCTGTACATGTACAGTGTGCTCATACCTGCATAAATGGGGATGCCAATGCAGTGTAGGTAATCTCCCAGGGGTTCTCTGTCTTGGTGTTGCTTCTCGGATATTCCAGACGGATGATGTTTAAAAGCATCTTGGTGACGGTGTAAGTATACTGTATGTAGTTAATCTTTATATATATTTAATCATTATATGTATTTAATCCTTATATGTAGTTAACCTTTGTATGTTAACATATACAAAAGTGTACGCACTCATACTATTCAATCATACTATTCCTTAAATTTTGTACTTTGCAATAAATTTGCATTGCAAGTATTAGCCTTCTTTAAAGCCGTATCTGAACCTTAGTGTTAAAAACCTGGCAAATAAAATTGCAAAATTCTCCTGTAAGTAATTCTGAAAAGAGGGAACCACCATACCATTAAAAAATACAATTGGATTTTTATGGGCCTATCCAGTATGTGGGTTCCAAGGTGTAATGGGGTGCATATGACTATGCAGCAGGGCAGACCTTGCTGTCACTGTGTAAACAAAGGAGTACGGGAGTACAAAATGCATATTGTTAAGTGGAAGTAGTAGAGAAGAGGTATGATTCGTCAAACTTAATTTGACAGGTGGACCTGCCCCTATCAAAGTGTATCAAAGTGTGTAACCCCACCCCTCCCTGTCTGCCTGCTTTCCCTCCGTCTGGCTGGTTTCCCCTTTTGATATACTATGATATTGTTATCACAGTATTTGATGCAGTGATTATCACAGTATTTGATTGTTTTTATATCCTATTAGATTGTCATATTATATGTAGTTATTGTGAGCTTGCTTCTGTAATCAGGGCAATGTATTTTAGAAGCAGTGTTTCTGTCGGTCACACAAACAGAAGTGTCTGTGTGAGACATACAGCTAATGGTCATCTCATTTTACACAGAGTAGATGACGTGCTTCAAGTATGACCTTCTCCTTACTTAAACATAAACAGATGTGTCCATGCAAGACATTCACCAAATGGTCATGCAATCAACACAGCAAAAGAGATGTGGGGGAGATATACAAACAGTCATATGTATAACCTGTGTTTTTGCAGCATTATTTGATACTGTAATTCTCATTTTATTTGAGTTTTATAACACACCAGGCTCATTGTATTGGGTATATTATGTATATCCTGTGTTTTTTCAGCATTATTTGATACTGTGACTCTCATTTTATATGAGTTTTATAACACACCAGGCTCATTGTATTGGGCATATTATGTATATCCTGTGTTTTTGCAGCATTATTTGATACTGTGATTCTCATTTTATATGAGTTTTATAACACAGTAGGCTCATTGTATTGGGCATATTATGTATAACCTGTGTTTTTGCAGCATTATTTGATACTGTGACTCTCATTTTATATGAGTTTTATAACACACCAGGCTCATTGTATTGGGCATATTATGTATAGCCTGTGTTTTTGCAGCATTATTTGATACTGCGATTCTCATTTTATGAGTTTTATAACATACCAGGCTCATTGTATTGGGCATATTATGTATAACCTGTGTTTTTGCAGCATTATTTGATACTTTGACTCTCATTTTATGTGAGTTTTATATCACACCAGGATCATTGTATTGGGCATATTATGTATAACCTGTGTTTTTGCAGCATTATTTGATACTGTGACTCTCATTTTATATGAGTTTTATAACACACCAGGCTCATTGTATTGGGCATATTATGTATAACCTGTGTTTTTGCAGCATTATTTGATACTGTGAGTCTCATTTTATATGAGTTTTATAACACACCAGGCTCATTGTATTGGGCATATTATGTATAACCTGTGTTTTTGCAGCATTATTTGATACTGTGATTCTCATTTTATAAGAGTTTTATAACACATCAGGCTCATTGTATTGGGCATATTATGTATATCCTGTGTTTTTGCAGCATTATTTGATACTGTGACTCTCATTTTATATGAGTTTTATAACACAGCAGGCTCACTGTATTGGGCATATTATGTATATCCTGTGTTTTTTTGCAGCATTATTTGATACTGTGATTCTCATTTTATGTGTTTTATAACACAGCAGGCTCACTGTATTGGGCATATTATTTATATCCTGTGTTTTTGCAGCATTATTTGATACTGTGATTCTCATTTTATATGAGTTTTATAGCACATCAGGCTCACTGTATTGGGCATATTATGTATATCCTGTGTTTTTGTAGCATTATTTGATTCTGTGACTCTCATTTTATATGAGTTTTATAACACACCAGGCTCATTGTATTGGGCATATTATGTATAACCTGTGTTTTTGCAGCATTATTTGATACTGTGATTCTCATTTTATAAGACTTTTATAACACATCAGGCTCATTGTATTGGGCATATTATGTATATCCTGTGTTTTTGCAGCATTATTTGATACTATGACTCTCATTTTATATGAGTTTTATAACACAGCAGGCTCACTGTATTGGGCATATTATGTATATCCTGTGTTTTTTTGCAGCATTATTTGATACTGTGATTCTCATTTTATGTGTTTTATAACACAGCAGGCTCACTGTATTGGGCATATTATTTATATCCTGTGTTTTTGCAGCATTATTTGATACTGTGATTCTCATTTTATATGAGTTTTATAACACAGCAGGCTCACTGTATTGGGCATATTATGTATATCCTGTGTTTTTACAGTATTACATTTATATGAAGTTGATATGAGTTTGCTGCTGTAATCACAGCAATGTATTTTATCCCCAATGATCACATAATACAAAATGATCGTGTTTCTGCAGCATGTTATGTGAAAGGCATTCTGTGTATAAAACTAATTAGAATAGTCAACTAAGGTCCAAAAAACTAAGCAAAACCAAAAGAAAACCTTATATGTTCAGATACTGAATAAAACCAATTTTATTAAATCTCTAAAAACCTTAGAACATCAACAATCAACATACAGACAACCGTGCCAGACTGAACTGCCTCTCGCACTGTATTTGTACTGAAATGCCCTACCTTACAGCGGAGGTTGGCACCCTAAACATATATTCGAGATAGGCGCCCCCGCTCAACGTCGACTGACCACTATTGCTCCAATCTGCCAGCTACACAAAGTGATGCATTTATGTCAACATGCCACCAAGGACAGATAGAGGAAGGTCTTGCCGACTAGTATTACAGGGCAATGATGGCAGTAAATCACCCATGTGATAGAGGTGCACAACACCATACCCTAAAGTGCAACAAGTGCAAAAAACAGTACTACACATATACCCATTACCTTGCTCTAACTGCTCCCTGCCGAACTAACTCTTGCCTGGCAGTGGAGGTTGGCACCCTACTGTGAAGCGGATATGGCGCCCCCACTCCGCGTCAGCTGGCCCTAAGAGCTAGCCCTAACTGTGCTGTTAAACAGAAAAAAGATATTTCATGCACAGTGTGGCCCACCAGCTTGTTATGGCCGAGGCACCAAAATTTCAGGCAGGAAATCTGGGTACAGTATTGATGTATAGCTGTAACACCATTCTATGATACACATATATAGCAGTTATGATAGCCAGGTACTTATCATTTCTGATGTATACGAACGCCTTGAAAGGCATTCTGTGTATCACAGACTAGGTGTCGTGTTTCAGGAGCTATTTCCATGCTTAAATACAACCAGATGTGCTCATGTAGGAACAGAGCAGTATTTTTGATACTGTGACTCTCATTTTATATGAGTTTTATAACACACCAGGCTCATTGTATTGGGCATATTATGTATATCCTGTGTTTTTGTCAAGTATAAAGCGGGTGTTTTATACATTTCTAAAAAAAGCAAAGACAGGGTATTGTAAAATTTTTAAAGATTTTAATGTAATAAAATAAATACATCTCAAAGACATTTCAATACTATAAAATTCATACAGAATGATATAAAAATCATCACATGTACAATTAACATTCATCATTACACTTCTTACAAAATAGATAATATACAGTGTTACAGTTCAGCTACAACAGCACATTTCAGTGGGATTACAGCGTGATGTACAACAGCATACAGTGGTGATGAGTTTAATAAGATATAGTATCACTTATTTTACAAGTGTTCAGAAAGTGGTGATAGCATAACTTTCAACACTGTCAGGGTCTGTGTTAAGAGGTGTTTACCAAATATGTGTTCTGACTAGCAGATAATTAATTAAAATCCAATAAAGTGTGTTAAATAGACATCATACGGATATCGTAGTGAATCAAAGTGTATTAAATTGATTACTGATACGATTCCCACAAATTGATAACAAATTGTTATCAAAGTGACATCAAAGCATATTAAATAGATATAACACCGAAATCGTAGTGTATCAAAGTGTATTATTACACCTATTATTATATAGGACTTTTTATATATATATATAGTCCCAATAATATTTATTCTCTTTTATTGATATTTTCATACACCTATAGTCCCAATAATATTTATTCTCTTTTGACAATTTGATACATCTATTATTATATAGGCCCCTTTATTTATAGTACATGCATGTACTATTGGAAGCGTCTGCTTCATTCGAAGAGCACCCGATCTGAGCGTATGTGGCTGGCAGTATAATGGCTGTTGATTAACACATGGCTCCAGGAGTGGAGCAGCCTTAGCTTTGTTCAGACAGTCCTGTTTTTTTTTTTTTTTTTGTCTTTTTGGTCTATGGAAGCGTTTATTTATAGTCAAATAATATTTTTTCTCTTTTATTGACTATTTGAGACACCTGCAGTATTTATATAGGACCCTCTTTACATTTTATAAAAAAGTCATATGAATAAATTTTGTTGTTCAATTAGATTTAATCAGCCGGGGGAGACACTTTGGACCGCCGCATTAGGCGGCCCAACTGCACCCCCCTGCCGGCTGCGCCCGGGGCATATGCCCCGGCTGCCCCCTCCTAGATACGCCACTGGATAGCTGCCAGGTACCACTCCAGGGTGGCATCTGGCAGTAGCAGCAGACCTCAAGGGTACAGGACACTGTAATGACAGGTGCACTCAGGTACTGTTGGTATACTGTCTGGCTCAGCTGATTCATTGACTGGCAGGTACTGGCAGCCACGGCTGGCTTGCACAGTCGCTGGCAGATACGGATGATGTACTGGCAGGCGGGTACAGTCATATATGGCTGGTATACAGGCAGACATGGTTAGTATACTGGCAGGTCGGTGCAGATGGGCATAACTGATATACTGAAGGTAGGCAGGCATGGCAAATACACTGGCAGGCGGGCATAGCTGATATACTGGCACAGGTAGGAGCCAGTTAGAAATGGAGGAACAGTAACAGTTTTAGGATGGACTGGGTCACTGGCAGATGCGACTGGAATAGAGGAAAGGGTAGGACCAAGTTCAGACTGACGGACAGGGAACCGCAGGTGTAGTCAAGCAGGGAACCGCAGATGAGGTCAAGCAGGATACCGCGGATGTGGTGAAGCAGGAAACCGCAGACACAGACAGGCATGGAAACGCAGATGTGGACAGGTGAGACATGACACGTTTCAAATGGAATGAACAGGATCAGGTAAGTGTGACATGTGTGACGGCCCACCAGGGTGGTATAATTGAGGATACTTGTATGCACGCCTGAATAATCCCTGCACTTGCTGTAAATATACTTGTTTCTTTATAGTTCATTTTTTTAACTGGACACAAAATGTTGCTGTTGTTGAACTTGGTTAAGAGACTGTATTATGTCTATAAGATGATTTAGGAGTGTTTTATAAAATGAAACACCGTAAAAGGAAGCGTGACCATCTTGTGCAAGGTCTGCAGGAATGAGGGGTGAGTGAAGCTGTGCTGGAGAGGGATCCGATTATATCCTCTCGTGACAGCACCCCTCTGAGTTAGAAGCAGCTGCAGATTGGAGCTGAGCTGGTCTGGGATCCGAACCTGTCCTGATGCGAGGGAATTCCTGCTGTACAAGCTGTTAAGGAACAGAAGGGACTAAGACCTGGAGAGAGAGGTGCTACGCCCCATGACAGAGTCACACCACAGGCATCCTCGGTATTGCTCACCGGCTGGAAGAGCTCCAGATCCGCATGCGAGTGCTGATTATTTTGTTCGGAAGAGACCCGGAGTAAGGACACTAAAGCCGACTGCGACGCCACAGTAAGTAAAGGTGCACACATCACAATATATTTTTGGCGCCAAGAGATGTAAGGCCTATAGTTAGTTGATTAGGTATGTTGACTTTACGGACCACGTTCTCTTGCGGTTCAGTGACTGAATATTATATGCTACTCTTTGGTGCTGACACACCATGCAGCGAACCCCAGACAAGACTTGTGCTTCCTATTTGTCTGCTGGAAGAGGAGTCTCTGTGGAACAATATAAAACAGAGCAGTGGTTCAGCTCCAACAGTCTTTGTCCATAGCACCTTTGCTGATATGTAGGTAAAGATGGTTAATTTTGGAATATTCTTAATATAATCGTGGATGGACTTTTCCTCTAGTTTTCTTGAGATTACACCAGAATGGGAAGGGAATATTTGATTGGGAAATAGGAATAGAAGTATTTATTCTTAGGATTGTGAATCACTGTGCTGAACCGCAGGCGAGCCCGTGCTTTGCACTGATTTAATTAAACCAGCTTCTCTCAGGGTATAAAAAGGTAACGGCAGCTGGTTCAGATGGACACTCCAACAGGTAAATTTACGTAGAGAATATAACAGAAACAGTTCTCTTGGGGGCTGAGCTGTTCAGCACAGAAGATATAGCCTTCTGGTGAAATATTTTTGTTTGATGTGTTCGCTTTGTGTCTTTATCAAAACCGAGTAGGAATAATTTAATCCCTAAGTAAAATAGATACAGAAAGTAGACTGTATGAAATTGGTTCTTTTCCCATCTGTGACTCCGCTGTATCTGGAACAACACCCTCTGTGCATGATTTACATAAGCACTTGATAATTACAAGGGCAAGTACACACAGGGCAGACAGGCTCAAGTTCACACAAGACCAATACAAGGACAGATACACACAGGATAGAAAGGACCACATTCACACAGGGTACTTACAATGAAGTAGTAAGTGTACTCGCAGGACTCTGATGTTGCACAACGACAGCAGAATAGGGATAGGTGCTGGTTCAGACACTGCAGGTACTGGTTCAGACCAGATACTGCAGGTGTTTGAGATAGGTATTGGTTCAGACACTGCAGGTATTAGAGATAGATACTGGCTCAAACACAGGAGGTTTCGGGAAAGAATCGGACTTAGATACACACAGGTTCAGGGATAGGTCCTAATTGAGACAAGGGCAGACACAGGTTTAGGGTTCAGGCCTGGGTATTCCATTCCCCAGGGTGGCGGAAACAGGTAATAAAACCTGTAGACAATTAATTACGCATGTAAATAATTGATGGGTTGAGGTGTAACAACGCAGCTGTAATACATGAACCCTTAGGCTGCCGTCACACTAGCAGTATTTGGTCAGTATTTTACATCAGTATCTGTAAGCCAAAACCAGGAGTGGGTGATAAATGCAGAAGTGGTGCATATGTTTCTGTTATACTTTTCCTCTAATTGTTCCACTCCTGGTTTTGGCTTACAAATACTGATGTAAAATACTGACCAAATACTGATAGTTAGTGTTGAGCGATACCTTCCGATATCGGAAAGTATCGGTATCGGAAAGTATCGGCCGATACCGTCAAAGTATCGGATCTAATCCGATACCGATACCCGATCCCAATGCAAGTCAATGGGACGAAAATATCGGAATTAAAATAAACCCTTTATAAACTTGTAGGTTCATTCTACATGAAGGAAAACAACTAAGAATAATGTAGGATGTATTGGGGGAGGTGGCGGAGACATTAAAGGCACAGAGGTTTAGCCCAATCAAATAGAATAGCAGGATTTTTATTTTTTTTTATGACGTTCGGCGTTAGAAAGATTTTGACTGTTATTTTTTTTTATTTTATTTTGTCAGATATTGATGTTTCACTACTTCCACGCCCTTCACCTTCTTCTTTACTTCTCCCACACTTTCTTCTTCATTATCCTCATCATCAGCTTCTTTGACATCAACTTCTTCACCTTATTCATCTTCTTCTTCATCTTCTACCTATTATTTTTTTTGTTACATTGTTCATATTCTTTTTATTTTACTATTATCTTCTTCATATTCAACTTCTTCATCATATTCTTATTTGTGACAGGCATTCCCGTAGTTGTTATCTATAAAAGTTTGAAGATTACACCTTCCGTTCTGCCTGTCACAAAACAGTTACATTTGTCCGCGTTCAGTTTGGCCTGCAGCATCAGGCTTTATCCAGGGGCACCACGAGGAGGAACGGACTCACCCCCATACACTGCTTAGTCTTCTTCTGCTTATAATTTAGATAATATCTTTTGCTCTGATATTTAGTCTTATGCTTAATGTTCTTCTGCTCTTTGTTCTGCAGCCTCTTGTTCTTCTGCTTCTCGGTCTTCCGGTTCGTCGTCGTCTCCAGGGTCGTCGTCTCCAGGGTCGTCGTCTCCGGGGTCGTCGTCATCGGGGTGGTCTTCAGGGTCATCGTCTCCAGGGTCGTCGTCATCACGGTGGTTGTCGTCTCCGGGGTCGTCGTCATCGGGGTGGTCTTCAGGGTCATCGTCTCCAGGGTCGTCGTCATCACGGTGGTTGTCGTCTCTGGTGTCGTCGTCATCTTAGGGGTGGTCTTCCGGGTCATCGTGTTTAGTCTCTTGAACTTGGAAATGTAGCAGAAGGTACAAGAAGGCTGAGAAAATGCAGAGAAACAGCTGATGGAACTGGAACTCGGATGGCTACCCGAAGGTCCAAGAGCCAATGGAACTACCAAGGACCAGCTGACGTTACTGGAACCCGGTTACTAAGCAGGAGGTACCCGTGCCTGAAAGCACTACCAAGGACCACCTGACGTTGGTGGAACTCGGATACCCAGAGGGAGGCACCTAAGCCAAAGGCTCTGCCCGGAACCAGCTGACGGTACTGGAACCAGGATGGGGAGCAGAAGGTACAAGAGCAAAAGACACTGCCGAGAACCAGCTGACGGTGCTGGAACCCGGATGGGTAGCCGAAGGTCCAAGAGCCAATGGAACGACCGAGGACCAGCTGACGTTACTGGAACCTGGTTACTAAGCAGGAGGTACCCGTGCCTGAAAGCACTACCAAGGACCACCTGACGTTGGTGGAACTCGGATACCCAGAGGGAGGCACCTAAGCCAAAGGCTCTGCCCGGAACCAGCTGACGGTGCTGGAACCAGGATGGGGACCTATTCAAGCTTGTCTTCCTAGAGCCCCAACTAGCAGTGTTGGAGCCCAGGGTCAGCAGGAGGAGGAGATGGAGCAGAGTGTAGGCCGAAGCCTGCACTGGCGGCAGCTTTGGGTCTGTTGTGCCTGCGTGGCAGTTGCAGGACACGTTGCCGGCTGCACAGCAGGGGAACAGCTGGCGGTGCTGAACCCCACTGACACATTGGCTGGTGTTTGGCTCTGTGCAGCTAGCAGTACCAGGCCCCAACTGGCAGTGTTGGAGCCCGGGCTCTGCAGGGGGAGCAGAGTGTAGGCCGAAGCCTAATTGAACCAATTTCAAAGGTAACCTTTAACCCCCCCTCAGGGGTTACAAAGTAGAAGAGCCACAGCTTATGCAGCAGTAGTGCTGCACAAGTCAAAGGTTGCTCTTTTAATTTTTCTCCTTGCACACGCTGAATGAAACACGTATAACATTTAGCCCTTTATACAGTCAAACTGTGTTGGAGGCGCGAGTTCCCTTCGTACTGAGACGCAGCACAGATGTCAAGAATCCCACCTTGGTGCTGGGTGCAGCCTCCTGAGCGTTGTTATTTGCTGTACAGGAGTCTGCGCTGTCGTGTTATCCCCTGGCCTAGCGCTGTTAGCGCTGCCCATCTTCTGACATCATTTAATGTCGGCCGGTGCGGTTCGCGATGACCATGAATCCCAGCCCCGCAGTGTCTTAACATTGTTAAAACACTGCGGGGCTGTGATTCATGGCCTGGCGCAGCACATATGTTCGCCTCTCACACTCGGGTCCTTACACCCGCTTCAGACTGTGCGGCGTCAGTTGATCCCTTATCGCATGCCACGGCCATGAAGCCGCACAGTCTGAAGAAGGCGGAAGGAGATGAGGGACAGGCGAACTGATGCACTGCTCATGCCCATCAATCACACCCTCGCAGTCCCAATAAATAAGACACCGAGGGGCGTTGTGTGGGTCAGGGCGGCCGCAGAGGTGCAGGCAGCCAAACAATGATGCCAGAAGACGGGCAGCGCTACCAAGGGGGTTGCAGCGTGTCATTACAAAGGAAAGTCACACCTCCGGGACGGTTAAATGGTCACACAGAGGACACATTTTAGACGTGTTTTCAGTTCCACATGTGCGAGGAGAAAACGTTTATGAGCCACCTTGCACACATGCAGCATTACCGCTGTACAAGGTGGCTGTAAAACGTACAAACGCCTGGGGGAGGGGGGACAGGTTCCCTTCAATTTCAGTTCTTGTGTCTGCGTGGCTTTTGCAGGACACGATGCCGGCTACACAGCAGGGGAACAGCTGGCGGTGCTGAACCCCACTGACACATTGGCTGGTGTTTTTCTCTGTGCAGCTAGCAGTACCGGGCCCCAACTGGCGGTGTTGGAGCCCAGGGTCAGCAGGAGGAGGAGATGGAGCAGAGGGTAGGCCGAAGCCTGCACTGGCGGCAGCTTTGGGTCTGTTGTGCCTGCGTGGCAGTTGCAGGACACGTTGCCGGCTGCACAGCAGGGGAACAGCTGGCGGTGCTGAACCCCACTGACACATTGGCTGGTGTTTGGCTCTGTGCAGCTAGCAGTACCGGGCCCCAACTGGCGGTGTTGGAGCCCGGGCTCTGCAGGGGGAGCAGAGTGTAGGCCGAAGCCTAATTGAACCAATTTCAAAGGTAACCTTTAACCCCCCCTCAGGGGTTACAAAGTAGAAGAGCCACAGTTTATGCAGCAGTAATGCTGCACAAGTCAAAGGTTGCTCTTTTAATTTTGCTCCTTGCACACGCTGAATGAAACACGTATAACATTTAGGCCCTTACACAGTCAAACTGATTTTGAGGCATGAGTTCCCTTCGTAAAGAGACGCAGTACAGCAGGCAAAAATGCCACCTTGGTGCTTTGCGCGGCCTCCTGAGCATCGTTATTTGTTGCACAGGAGTCTGCGCTTTTGTGTTATCCCTTGGCCTTGCGATGTTAGCGCTGCCCATCCTCTGACATCATGTTATGTCGGCCGTTGCGGTTTGCGATGACCATGAATCCCAGCCCCCCAGTGTCTTAACATTGTTAAAACACTGCGGGGCTGGGATTCATGGCCTGGCGCAGTACATATGTTCGCCTCTCGCTTGGGTTCTTACACTCGCTTCAGACTATGCGGCATCAGCTGATCCCTTATCGCATGCCACGGCCATGAAGACGCACAGTCCGAAGAAGGCGGAAGGAGATGAGGGACAGGCGAAGAAATGCACCGTTCATGCCCATCAATCACACCCTCGCAGTCCCAATAAATAAGACACCGAGGGGCGTTGTGTGGGGCAAGGCGGCCGCAGAGGCGCAGGCAGCCAAACAATGATGCCAGAAGACGGGCAGCGCTACCAAGGAGCTTGTTGCGTGTCAATACAAAGGAAAATCACACCTGAGGGACGTTTTAATGGTCGCAGAGGACTCATTTTTAGACGTGTTCACTTCAACATGGGCAAGGAGAATAAGTTTCTGAGCCACCTTGCACACATGCAGCATTACTGTCGTACAAGGTGGCTGTAAAACGTAAAAACGCCTGGGGGAGGGGGGACAGGTTTCCTTCAATTTCAGTTCTTGTGTCTGCGTGGCTGTTGCAGGACACGTTGCCGGCTACACAGCAGGGGAACAGCTGGCGGTGCTGAACCCCACTGACACATTGGCTGGTGTTTGGCTCTGTGCAGCTAGCACATCTGGGCCCCAACTGGCGGTGTTAGAGCCCAGGGTCAGCAGGAGGAGGAGAGGGAGCAGAGTGTAGGCCGAAGCCTGCACTGGAGCAAGTTGAAAGGGAAACTTTAACCCCCCCCCAGGCGTTTGTAGCTGAAAGAGCCATCGTGTACAGCACTAATGCTGGAAAAGGTAAACTTAGCTCTTTTAATTATGGTCCTTGCACATGCTGAACCTAACACTTATGAAAAGTGTCCCCTCCTACCGTGATACCGTCCGGTAGGTGGAACTTTCCTTTGTGATGTGACGCAGCACAGCCGTCATTCTTACCCCCTTGGCGCCGTGCGCCGCCTCCTCAGCGTTGTTTGAATCAGTCCCGGAGCCTGCGCTGTTAGGTTAGCCCTTGGCCATGCACACATTTTGCGCTGCCCGTCTTCTGACATCATTTGGTGTCAGGCTGGCTGTGCCTGTGCGGCCGCGCTGGCCGAGATCCCGCCTCGTACTGTCTTCTGATTTAATCCCACTGGGGGCCTGAGATCCGTGGCCATGCGCAGTGCATATCCTCGCCTCTCACTCCCCTCCCTACGGCTTCTTCAGACTGTGCGGTGTCACGGCCGTGGCATGCTATTAGGGACCAGCTGACACCGCACAGTTTGAAGAAGCCGTAGGGAGATGAGTGAGAGGTGGAGGTTCAGATATGCACTGCGCATGTCCATGGATCTCAGGCCCCCAGTGGGATTAAATCAGAAGACAGTACGAGGCGGGATCTCGGCCAGCGCGGCCGCACAGGCGCAGCCAGCCTGACACCAAATAATGTCAGAAGACGGGCAGCGCAAAATGTGTGCATGGCCAAGGGCTAACCTAACAGCGCAGGCTCCGGGACTGATTCAAACAATGCTGAGGAGGCGGCGCACGGCGCCAAGGGAGTAAGAATGACGGCTGTGCTGCGTCACATCACAAAGGAAAGTTCCACCTACCGGACGGTATCACGGTAGGAGGGGACACTTTTCATAAGTGTTAGGTTCAGCATGTGCAAGGAGCACCACGAAAAGAGGCACTTTTTCCCTTTGCATCATTACTGCTGCACAAGGTGGCTCCTTCAGTAACAAACACCTGGGGGGGGGGGGACAGGTTCCCTTAAATTTAACTTGTTGTGCCTGCGTGGCCGTCGCAGTACACGTTGCCGTATACACAGCAGGGGAACAGCTAGCGGTGCTGAACCCCACTAACACATTGGCGAGGTGTTTGGCTCTGTGCGGACAGCACTTCTGGACGGCAACTAGCGGTGTTGGAGCCCAGGGACAGGTGGAGGAGGAGGAGGTGGAGGAGGTAGGAGGAGGTAGGAGGGATTGCCACACACACAGCAGGGGAACAGCTGACGTTACTGAACCCCAATAACAGAGGAGGGACTGTTGACTGTGCGTACAGCACTACCAGGCAACAACTAGCGGTGTTGGAGCCCAGGGACAGGAGGGGGAGGTGGAGGTGGAGGAGATAGGAGGGATTGCCACACACACAGCAGGGGAACAGCTGACGTTACTGAACCCCAATAACAGAGGAGGGACTGTTGGGACTGTGCGGACAGCACTTCTGGACGGCAACTAGCGGTGTTGGAGCCCAGGGACAGGTGGAGGAGGAGGAGGTGGAGGAGGTAGGAGGAGGTAGGAGGGATTGCCACACACACAGCAGGGGAACAGCTGACGTTACTGAACCCCAATAACAGAGGAGGGACTGTTGACTGTGCGTACAGCACTACTGGACGGCAACTAGCGGTGTTGGAGCCCAGGGACAGGAGGGGGAGGTGGAGGTGGAGGAGATAGGAGGGATTGCCACACACACAGCAGGGGAACAGCTGACGTTACTGAACCCCAATAACAGAGGAGGGACTGTTGACTGTGCGTACAGCACTACTGGACGGCAACTAGCGGTGTTGGAGCCCAGGGACAGGAGGGGGAGGTGGAGGAGATAGGAGGGATTGCCACACACACAGCAGGGGAACAGCTGACGTTACTGAACCCCAATAACAGAGGAGGGACTGTTGACTGTGCGTACAGCACTACCAGGCAACAACTAGCGGTGTTGGAGCCCAGGGACAGGAGGGGGAGGTGGAGGTGGAGGAGATAGGAGGGATTGCCACACACACAGCAGGGGAACAGCTGACATTACTGAACCCCAATAACAGAGGAGGGACTGTTGACTGTGCGTACAGCACTACTGGACGGCAACTAGCGGTGTTGGAGCCCAGGGACAGGAGGGGGAGGTGGAGGTGGAGGAGATAGGAGGGATTGCCACACACACAGCAGGGGAACAGCTGACGTTACTGAACCCCAATAACAGAGGAGGGACTGTTGACTGTGCGTACAGCACTACTGGACGGCAACTAGCGGTGTTGGAGCCCAGGGACAGGAGGGGGAGGTGGAGGAGATAGGAGGGATTGCCACACACACAGCAGGGGAACAGCTGACGTTACTGAATCCCAATAACAGAGGAGGGACTGTTGACTGTGCGTACAGCACTACCAGGCAACAACTAGCGGTGTTGGAGCCCAGGGACAGGAGGGGGAGGTGGAGGTGGAGGAGATAGGAGGGATTGCCACACACACAGCAGGGGAACAGCTGACATTACTGAACTCCAATAACAGAGGAGGGACTGTTGGGACTGTGCGGACAGCACTTCTGGACGGCAAATAGCGGTGTTGGAGCCCAGGGACAGGTGGAGGAGGAGGAGGTGGAGGAGGTAGGAGGAGGTAGGAGGGATTGCCACACACACAGCAGGGGAACAGCTGACATTACTGAACCCCAATAACAGAGGAGGGACTGTTGACTGTGCGTACAGCACTACCAGGCAACAACTAGCGGTGTTGGAGCCCAGGGACAGGAGGGGGAGGTGGAGGAGATAGGAGGGATTGCCACACACACAGCAGGGGAACAGCTGACGTTACTGAACCCCAATAACAGAGGAGGGACTGTTGACTGTGCGTACAGCACTACCAGGCAACAACTAGCGGTGTTGGAGCCCAGGGACAGGAGGGGGAGGTGGAGGAGATAGGAGGGATTGCCACACACACAGCAGAAGAACAGCTGACGTTACTGAACCCCAATAACAGAGGAGGGACTGTTGACTGTGCGTACAGCACTACTGGACGGCAACTAGCGGTGTTGGAGCCCAGGGACAGGAGGGGGAGGTGGAGGAGATAGGAGGGATTGCCACACACACAGCAGGGGAACAGCTGACGTTACTGAACCCCAATAACAGAGGAGGGACTGTTGACTGTGCGTACAGCACTACCAGGCAACAACTAGCGGTGTTGGAGCCCAGGGACAGGAGGGGGAGGTGGAGGAGATAGGAGGGATTGCCACACACACAGCAGGGGAACAGCTGACGTTACTGAACCCCAATAACAGAGGAGGGACTGTTGACTGTGCGTACAGCACTACCAGGCAACAACTAGCGGTGTTGGAGCCCAGGGACAGGAGGAGAAGCAGAGGAACACAATGTAGGCCGAAGCCTGATTGGAGAAAGTCGAAAGGGAACCTTTAACCCCCCCCCCAAGGCGTTTGTAGCTGAAAGAGCCAGCTTGTGCAGCAAAAAAGATGCAAAAGGAAAAGGTGGCTCTTTTCATGATGCTCCTTGCAAACACAGAACTAAACACTTATAAAATGTGTCCCCTGATACCGTGTGACCGTCCCGGAGGTGGGACTTTCCTTCGTAATATGACGCAGCACAGCCGTCATTCCTACCTCCTTGGCGCCGTTCCCCGGCTCCTCAGCGTTGTTTGATTCCGTCCCGGAGCCTGCGCTGTTATGTTATCCCTTGGCCAGGCACACTTAGCGCTGCCCATCTTCTGACATCATTTGGTGTCAGGCTGGCTGCGCCTGTGCGGCCGCGCTGGCCGAGAGCCCGCCTCGCAGTGTCGTCTAATGTAATCCCACCGCGGGCCTGGGATCCGTGGCCATGCGCAGTGCATATCCTCGCCTCTCACTCCCCTCCCTACGGCTTCTTAAGACTGTGCGGTGTCACGGCCGTGGCATGCTATTAGGGACCAGCTGACACCGCACAGTCTGAAGAAGCCGTAGGGAGATGAGTGAGAGGTGGAGGTTCAGATATGCACTGCGCATGTCCATGGATCTCAGGCCCCCAGTGGGATTAAATCAGAAGACACTGCGAGGCGGGCTCTCGGCCAGCGCGGCCGCACAGGCGCAGCCATCCTGACACCAAATGATGTCAGAAGACGGGCAGCGCTAAGTGTGCCTGGCCAAGGGATAACATAACAGCGCAGGCTCCGGGACGGAATCAAACAACGCTGAGGAGCCGGGGCACGGCGCCAAGGGGGTAGGAATGACGGCTGTGCTGCGTCATATTACGAAGGAAAGTCCCACCTCCGGGACGGTCACACGGTATCAGTGGACACATTTTATAAGTGTTTAGTTCTGCGTGTGCAAGGAGCTAAACAAAAATAGCTACCTTTTCCTTGTGCAGCATTACTGCTGTACAAGGTGGCTCTTTCAGTAACAAACGCCTTGGGGGGGGGGGACAGGTTCCCTTACATTTCAGAGTTGTGTCAGCGTGGCGGTCGCAGGACACATTGCCGGCTACACAGCTGGGGATCAGCTGACGTTACTGAAACCCAATAACACTGGGTCGTATGTTTTGACTGTGCAGACGGCACTTCTGAGCCTCAACTGGCGGTGTTGGAGCCCAGGAATTTAAGTTCAGGTGGTAGAAAGATGAACACAACAGGAGACCTGGATACTGTAGACAGTCACCTAATTATTTAATCAGGAAGAGGAGTGGCAAATTCCTGCGAGATCCAGGCCTTGTTCATTTTCAGGAAAGTAAGCCGGTCAACGTTATCGGAGGATAGTCGCATGCGACGGTCAGTTAGTACAACACCTGCAGCACTAAAGACACGTTCCGATAATACACTGGCCGCAGGGCAAGACAGCACCTCCAATGCATACTGGCTTAGCTCTGGCCATGTATCCAGCTTTGAGACCCAAAACTTGAAAGGGGAAGAGCCGTCTGGGAGTACAGCAAGAGGGCAAGACATGTAGTCTGTCACCATCTGACGGAACCGTTGCCTCCTGCTGACTGGAGCCATCTGTGATGGTGTAGACTTTTGTGGCGGGCACAGAAAACTGTGCCACAGTTGGGCCATACTGGTCTTGCCTTGGGCAGAGGCACTGCTTCTGCTCCCTCTTTGTGCAGAGCCTCCACCACTGCCTGGACGCACTGAGCTGCTTTGGAATGCACTAGCAGCACTTCTCTCAGTTGGAATGGAGAAGATGATGGAATTCACCAGTGTGTCTTGGTACTCCCGCATTTTTCGCTCCTGGTTCAATGGTGTGATGAGGCTTTCTACGTTGTCCCGGTAGCGAGGATCGAGGAGGGTGAACACCCAATAATCAGACATGTTGAGAATGTGGGCGATGCGGCGGTCGTTTCTCAGGCACTGCAGCATGTAATCCACCATGTGCTGCAGACTGCCAACTGCCCAAGAAACGCTGTCCCCTGCTGGAGGCGTGATCTCTGCCCGCTCGTCATCACCCCACCCTCGCTGTACACACTGAGTACTGGACAATTGTGTAACTCCCTCCTCTGGACGGATGTCTTCCTCCTCCATTGACTCCTCCTCATCCTCCTCACAAACTGTCCCCTGCCTACGCGTTTGTGAGGAACCACGTGGCGCTGACTGTCCAGAAGATGATGGAAATGCTGAATCCTCATCCTCCACCTCTTCCACAACATCATCCCTTAGCGCTTGCAGTGATTTTTCAAGCAGGCAGATAAGGGGGACAGTCATGCTGACTAGTGCATCATCTGCACTCGCCATCCGCGTGGAATAATCAAAGGGACGCAAAACCTGGCAGACGTCATTCATAGTGGCCCACTCTGTGGTTGTGAAGTCTGTACGGCGCTGACTGCGACTTCTTTGCGCCTGAAGCAGCTGGTACTCCATTACAGCTTGCTGCTGCTCACACAACCGCTCCAACATATGTAACGTGGAATTCCACCTGGTAGGTAGGTCACATATGATGCGATGTTCCGGCAGGCGGTGTCGGCGCTGCAGAGCCGCAATGCGCGCTTTTGCCGTGCTGGAACGCCGCAAGTGAGCACACTCTAGGCGGACCTTGTGCAGCAGTGCATCAAGATCCGGATAGTCCCTCAGAAAACTCTGCACGACCAAATTGAGCACATGTGCCAGACATGGGATGTGAGTGAGGTTGCCGAGGCCCAGAGCTGCCACCAGATTTCGGCCATTATCACACACTACCATGCCTGGCTGGAGATTCGCTGGCACAAACCACACATCGCTCTCCTGCTTGATGGCATTCCAGAGCTCCTGCGCTGTGTGGCTTCGATTCCCAAAATAAATTAATTTCAAGATGGCCTGTTGACGTTTGGCCACGGCTGTGCTCATGTCGGTCGTAACAGGTACACACACGTTCATCACGGGTCCATGTGGAGGTGGACTGTGACGGCTCCTGCAGCGATGATTCTGAGGAACTGGTGTAGGAGGAGGAGTCAATGCGTACAGAATGGATTCCTGCAATCCTTGGAGTGGGCAGGACACGTCCTGCGCCACTCGCACAGTCTGTACCCGGCTCAACGACATTAACCCAATGGGCAGTGAGGGAAAGGTATCGCCCCTGTCCATGTTGACTGGTCCACGCATCGGTGGTGAGGTGGACCTTGCTACTGACGGCGTTCAGTAGCGCGTGTTTTATGTGTCCCTCCACATGCTTGTGCAGGGCAGGGACGGCTTGCCTGCTGAAGTAAAAGCGGCTGGGCACATTGTACTGTGGGACTGCCAATGACATCAAGTCACGGAAGCTGTCAGTCTCCACCAGCCTGAATGACAGCATTTCCAGTGACAGAAGTTTGGCAATGCCTGCAGTCAGAGCCTGTGCTCGTGGGTGGTTTGATGAGAAAGGCCGCCTTTTCTCCCATGCCTGTACTACCGATGGCTGTAGACTGGGCTGGGAGTGTGTGGATGACTGGGAAAGTGGTGCTGCGGGTGGAATTACAGCGGGTCTCTGGACAACAGGGCCAGAGGTTCTTCCACGGCGATCCTGGGAGGAAGCCGAACCAGCTGCGTGTGAGCTGGAGGAAGAGGCAACACGAGCTGAAGCGGTGGTAGCTGCCGCTGTTGGTTGGCCTAGCTCTTCAGTGTGTTTTTCTAACTCCGCCGGGTGCCTGGTGCGCACATGTTTCCACATGTTGGAGGTATTGAGGTTGCTGACATTTCGACCTCTTTTAACTTTGTGATGACTGTTGTGAATCCGCTTTTTGGGCTCCCCTGGTGGTTGCTGGTGGTACTGGTGACTTGTGTGTGCTTTGCTGTCTCAGTTCACCTGCTCCCATCAGTGTTTGGGAGTTTCCTATTTAGCCTTGCTCTCCAGTCATTTCCTTGCCGGTCATCATTGTAACCAGAGCCTTCGGTTGCATGTTCCTGCTACTAGTCTGCTGATCAGCTAAGTGGACTTTGTCCTTTTGTTTTGTATCTTTTGTCCAGTTTGCAGTTTTTGTTTTTCTCTGTAGCTGGAAGCTCTTGCGGGCTGAAATTGCCACTCCTGTGTCATGAGTTGACACAGGAGTCTTAAAGTAATTTCAGGATGGTTTTTTGAAAGGGTTTTCAGTTGACCGTGAAGTCCTCTTTTGTATCCTTCTGCTATCTAGTAAGTGGACCTCTCTTTGCTAAATCTACTTTCATACTGTGTATGTCTTTTCCTCTTAACTCACCGTTATTACATGTGGGGGGCTGCTATCATCTTTTGGGGTATTTCCCTAGAGGTAAGCCAGGTCTGTTCCTTCCTCTACCAGGCGTAGTTAGTCCTCCGGCTGGCGCGTGGCATTTAGGAAGTCGTAGGTATGCTCCCTGGCTACTATTAGTTGTGTGGTAGATTTAGCTCACGGTCAGCTCGAGATTCCATCACCCAGAGCTCGTCCGTTATTTTTGTGTTCTGATGTTTCCTTGCCATTGGGAATCATGACAGTATGACCGGCCTGTGTTAAAGTTATTGGCAGAAGAAAGGAGAGAAAAAAGAAGTCTGTAGATTTTTTTTTTTTTCCCCCTATGCTTGCTCCATAGTTGGATCAGTTGTATTTCAGCTCTAATTACAGCCTTTGCCTTTCTCTCCTTATAATCCTTGAATGGCTCTGAGCTCACATGTTTAAAGATGGATCCTCAGAGTTTGGCTGCAGGTTTAAATAATCTTGCTACGAAGGTTCAAAATTTACAAGATTTTGTTATACATGCTCCTATTTCTGAACCTAAAATCCCTACACCAGAGGTGTTTTCCGGTGATAGATCTCGGTTTCTGAATTTCAAATATAATTGTAAATTATTCCTTTCTCTCAGACCTCACTCCTCAGGAGATCCTGTCCAGCAGGTTAAGATTGTAATCTCTTTGCTGCGAGGTGACCCTCAGAATTGGGCATTTTCATTGGCACCAGGGGATCCTGCGTTGCTCAATGTGGATGCGTTTTTCCTGGCTTTAGGGTTGCTTTATGAGGAACCTAATTTGGAGATTCAAGCTGAAAAAGCTTTGATAGCCCTATCTCAAGGGCAAGATGAAGCTGAGATATACTGCCAAAAATTTCGTAAATGGTCTGTGCTTACTCAGTGGAATTAGTGCGCCCTAGCGGCAAATTTCAGAGAGGGCCTTTCTGATGCCGTTAAAGATGTTATGGTCGGGTTCCCTGCGCCTACAGGTCTGAATGAGTCCATGACAATGGCTATTCAGATTGATCGGCGTTTGCGGGAGCGCAAACCCGTGCACCATTTGGCGGTATCTTCTGATGAGACGCCAGAGAAAATGCAATGTGACAGAATTATGTCCAGAAGCGAGCGGCAGAATTATAGGCGTAAAAATGGGTTGTGCTTCTATTGTGGTGATTCTGCTCATGTTATATCAGCATGCTCTAAGCGTACTAGGAAGGTTGACAAGTCTATTTCAATTGGCACTTTGCAGTCCAAATTTATTTTGTCTGTAACCTTGATTTGTTCATTATCAGTTATTACCGTGGATGCCTATGTGGACTCTGGCGCCGCTCTGAGTCTTATGGACTGGTCCTTTGCCAGGCGCTGTGGGTTTGATTTAGAGCCTCTGGAAGTCCCTATACCTCTGAAGGGTATTGATTCTACACCTTTGGCTTGTAATAAACCACAGTTCTGGACGCAAGTGACTATGCGTATGACTCCAGACCATCAGGAGGTGATTCGCTTCCTTGTGTTGTACAATTTACATGATGTTTTGGTGCTTGGATTACCATGGTTACAATCTCATAACCCAGTCCTTGACTGGAAAGCTATGTCTGTGTTAAGCTGGGGATGTCGGGGGGTTCATGGGGACATACCTTTGGTGTCCATTTCGTCATCTACTCCCTCTGAGATTCCGGTATTTTTGTCTGATTATCGTGATATTTTTGAAGAGCCTAAAATTGGTTCACTCCCTCCCCACAGGGATTGTGATTGCGCCATAGATCTGATTCCTGGCAGTAAATTTCCAAAGGGTCGTTTGTTTAACCTATCTGTACCTGAACATGCTGCTATGCGCGAGTATATTAAGGAGTCCCTGGAAAAGGGACATATTCATCCTTCTTCATCACCTTTAGGAGCCGGTTTTTTCTTTGTCTCTAAAAAGGATGGCTCTCTGAGGCCTTGTATTGATTATCGACTCCTGAATAAAATTACAGTCAAATATCAGTATCCGTTGCCTTTGCTGACTGATTTGTTTGCTCGCATAAGGGGGGCTAAGTGGTTCTCTAAGATTGATCTTCGTGGGGCGTATAATTTGGTGCGAATTAGGCAGGGGGATGAGTGGAAAACCGCATTTAATACGCCTGAGGGCCATTTTGAGTATTTAGTAATGCCTTTCGGCCTTTCTAATGCACCTTCGGTCTTTCAGTCCTTAATGCATGATATTTTCCGTGAATATTTGGATAAATTTATGATTGTGTATTTGGATGATATTTTGATTTTTTCTGATGACTGGGAGTCTCATGTTCAGCAGGTCAGGAGGGTTTTTCAGGTTTTGCGGGAGAATTCTTTGTGTGTAAAGGGTTCAAAGTGTGTTTTTGGGGTTCAAAAAATTTCCTTTTTGGGGTACATTTTTTCCCCTTCTTCTATTGAGATGGACCCTGTCAAGGTTCGGGCTATTTATGACTGGACGCAGCCTACTTCTCTGAAGAGTCTTCAGAAATTCTTGGGCTTTGCTAATTTTTATCGTCGATTTATAGCTGGTTTTTCTGGCGTTGCTAAACCTCTGACGGATTTGACTAAGAAGGGTGCTGATGTTGCCAATTGGTCCCCTGCTGCTGTGGAGGCCTTTCGGGAGCTTAAGCGCCGCTTTTTGTCTGCCCCTGTGTTGCGCCAGCCTGATGTTTCTCTTCCCTTTCAGGTTGAGGTCGATGCTTCCGAGATCGGAGCGGGGGCGGTCTTGTCGCAGAAAAGTTCCGACTGCTCGGTGATGAGACCTTGCGCGTTCTTTTCTCGAAAATTTTCGGCCGCCGAGCGAAACTATGATGTTGGTAATCGGGAGCTTTTGGCCATGAAGTGGGCATTTGAGGAGTGGCGTCATTGGCTTGAGGGTGCCAGACATCAGGTGGTGGTTTTGACTGATCACAAGAATCTGATTTATTTAGAGTCTGCCAGGCGCCTGAATCCTAGACAGGCACGTTGGTCGTTGTTCTTTTCTCGGTTTAATTTTGTGGTCTCGTACTTACCGGGTTCTAGGAATGTGAAGGCAGATGCTCTTTCTAGGAGTTTTGAGCCTGACTCTCCTGGGAATTCTGAACCTGCTGGTGTCCTTAAGGATGGGGTAGTTTTGTCTGCTGTCTCCCCAGATCTGCGACGTGCTTTGCAAGAATTTCAGGCGGATAGACCTGATCGTTGTCCGTCTGGTAGACTGTTTGTTCCTGACGATTGGACCAGTAGAGTCATCTCGGAAGTTCATTCTTCTACTCTGGCAGGTCATCCGGGAATTTTTGGCACCAGAGATTTGGTGGCTAGATCCTTCTGGTGGCCTTCCCTGTCTCGAGATGTGCGTGTTTTTGTGCAGTCTTGCGATGTGTGTGCTCGGGCCAAGCCTTGTTGTTCTAGGGCTAGTGGGTTGTTGTTGCCCTTGCCTATTCCGAAGAGGCCTTGGACGCACATCTCTATGGACTTTATCTCGGATCTCCCTGTTTCTCAGAAGATGTCTGTCATCTGGGTGGTGTGTGACCGTTTTTCTAAAATGGTTCATTTGGTGCCATTGCCTAAGTTGCCTTCCTCATCTGAGTTGGTCCCTCTGTTTTTTCAAAATGTGGTTCGCTTGCATGGTATTCCGGAAAACATCGTTTCTGACAGGGGTACCCAGTTCGTGTCTAGATTTTGGCGGGCAGTCTGTGCCAGGTTGGGCATTGATTTGTCTTTTTCGTCTGCATTCCATCCTCAGACCAATGGCCAGACGGAGCGAGCTAATCAAACTTTGGAGACTTATTTGAGGTGTTTTGTGTCTGCGGATCAGGATGATTGGGTTGCCTTTCTGCCGTTGGCAGAGTTTGCTCTTAATAATCGGGCTAGTTCTGCCACTTTGGTTTCTCCTTTCTTTTGCAATTCAGGGTTTCATCCGCGTTTTTCATCTGGTCAGGTTGAATCTTCGGATTGTCCTGGAGTGGATGCGGTGGTGGATCGGTTGCATCGGATTTGGGGACAAGTGGTGGATAATTTGGAACTGTCCCAGGAGAGGACTCAGCAGTTTGCTAACCGCCGTCGTCGTGTTGGTCCTCACCTTCGTGTTGGGGACTTGGTGTGGTTGTCTTCCCGTTTTGTCCCTATGAGGGTTTCTTCTCCTAAATTTAAGCCTCGGTTTATCGGTCCTTATAGGATTTTGGAGATACTTAACCCTGTGTCCTTTCGTTTGGACCTCCCGGCATCTTTCGCTATCCATAATGTATTCCATCGGTCGTTGTTGCGGAGATATGAGGTACCGGTGGTTCCTTCTACTGAACCTCCTGCTCCTGTGCTGGTGGAGGGTGAATTGGAGTACGTTGTAGAGAAGATCTTGGATTCCCGTATTTCCAGACGGAGACTTCAATATCTGGTTAAATGGAAGGGCTATGGTCAGGAAGATAATTCTTGGGTAACTGCCTCTGATGTTCATGCCTCGGATTTGGTTCGTGCCTTTCATAGGGCTCATCCAGATCGCCCTGGCGGTTCTCGTGAGGGTTCGGTGCCCCCTCCTTAAGGGGGGGGTACTGTTGTGACTCCGCTTTTTGGGCTCCCCTAGTGGTTGCTGGTGGTACTGGTGACTTGTGTGTGCTTTGCTGTCTCAGTTCACCTGCTCCCATCAGTGTTTGGGAGTTTCCTATTTAGCCTTGCTCTCCAGTCATTTCCTTGCCGGTCATCATTGTAACCAGAGCCTTCGGTTGCATGTTCCTGCTACTAGTCTGCTGATCAGCTAAGTGGACTTTGTCCTTTTGTTTTGTATCTTTTGTCCTTTTGTTTTGTATCTTTTGTCCAGTTTGCAGTTTTTGTTTTTCTCTGTAGCTGGAAGCTCTTGCGGGCTGAAATTGCCACTCCTGTGTCATGAGTTGACACAGGAGTCTTAAAGTAATTTCAGGATGGTTTTTTGAAAGGGTTTTCAGTTGACCGTGAAGTCCTCTTTTGTATCCTTCTGCTATCTAGTAAGTGGACCTCTCTTTGCTAAATCTACTTTCATACTGTGTATGTCTTTTCCTCTTAACTCACCGTTATTACATGTGGGGGGCTGCTATCATCTTTTGGGGTATTTCCCTAGAGGTAAGCCAGGTCTGTTCCTTCCTCTACCAGGCGTAGTTAGTCCTCCGGCTGGCGCGTGGCATTTAGGAAGTCGTAGGTATGCTCCCTGGCTACTATTAGTTGTGTGGTAGATTTAGCTCACGGTCAGCTCGAGATTCCATCACCCAGAGCTCGTCCGTTATTTTTGTGTTCTGATGTTTCCTTGCCATTGGGAATCATGACAGATGACACACCTTGCATTTGACATAGCAAATGTCAGCTGCAACTGTGTCAAAAAAGGACCAGGCACTGCAAGTCTTGGGAGCGCCCTTTTTGGCTTTTGGAAGAGACATGCTCCTAACGGCTGCCAAAGCGGAGGCTGCAGGATCCGCAGTCTTCCCCCTCCCTCTCCCTCTTTGGGCCGTACGGGGAATCTCTTCCTCAGAGCTGCTCCCACCACCTTCCTGTCCCTCACGCCAAGATGGGTCAAGGACCTCATCATCTACACTACCCTCTGCCCCCAACTGCTCCTCCTGGGTAGTCTCAGCAGCAGAGCACGCACCAGTAAGTGGCACTTGAGTGTCATCATCAGCTGATGCGGCCTGCGATGTGGTGACCGGAGCCACTGGCCCACCCGCCTCTTCAGAGGAAGAGAGAAAAAGCTGTTGGTCATCACTGCACCCTGCCTCTTCTTCCATTTCTCCAATGCTGCTTGGCTGGCCCCCTTTTTCCAAGCCAAGAGATTCAGAGAACAGAAGTAGAGACGGCTCCTGTCCTGGGCTCTCTGTCTGCCTGGGCAATTTGGCAGGTGGTGAAGAGACAGATGGCTGCTCTCCAGTGCTCTGTGTCTGAGAGGATGTGGCACTAATTGAAGTTGATGCATTAGCTGCCATCCATCCGACAACGGCTTCAATTTGTTCTTCACGCAGCAGCGGTGTACGGCGCTCTGCCACAAAGCTGCGCATGAATGACTGTTCCCTGGTGAAAGTGGGTGCTGATGAGTCACCGGTGCCCGCAGCAGGCACAGAATCCCCACGTCCCCTCCCTGCTCCGCGCCCACGCCCACGCCCACGTGCCTTACTCACTGCCTTCTTCATCTTGGTTGACTGATAAAGATAAGCAGAAAAGTACTAATGGCTTTGTGTGCTTATTCCTGAACAACTCCTCCTAACAGGTATAAGAAACACTAATTTTCTAAAGTGTGGACTAGACTTTAATATGAGCTAATGTGGCCTACACAAATGTAAAGTGGTGTCACTGGTGTGTTTGGTGAACTTTATTATTTATTTATTTTTTGGGGGCTGAACTGACAACAGATAGAGCTGCAGTCACACGGACACCGTGCAGACAGACGTAAACGGCGCTGCAAGGCCCAAAAACCCTCCTCTACGTTATCCTATGTAGTGTTTTTCCACAAGTTAGCTGGAGACGGGTGGAAAGACACTAATAGGAATTTTTTGAAAAAATGTGCAGCAGCCTGCACTACTTAAAACAAAATGAAAATTGATTTTGCGGTATGACGCAGTGAAGAACCCTGAGCTGGAGACAACCAGGCTATGGCTGCTCACAGACTACAGGGCGAGCTGCAGTCACACGGAGACCGTGCAGACAGCCGTAAACGGCGCTGCAAGGCCCAAAAACCCTCCTCTACGTTATCCTATGTAGTGTTTTTCCACAAATTAGCTGGAGACGGGTGGAAAGACACTAATAGGATTTTTTGTTAAAAATTAGCAGCAGACTACACTACTTGGAAAAAAAAAAAAAAAAGAACAGTATGAGGCAATGAACCACCCTCCCTGAACTGAATAGAACCAGCTATGGATGGCCTATGTGGCTGCACTCATACTAGAGAGTGGGCTGCACTCACACACACACACACACACACACACACACAGACCTTGCAGATCGCTGTGAAAACAGCGCTACAAGGCAAAAGCAAGGTGAATAGTAGGTGAACACAGCGGTTGCTAAATTAGCCTTTGGAAAGCACAAAGAAGCAAATCGCTATCTCTAAACTGGCCCTCAGTCAGCAAACAGCGTCCTGTCACTAACTGAATTCACAGCAGAGTGATCGCAAAATGGCGCCAGCGACTTTTAAACTGCATCATGACATCATTTCAGCAGCCAATCACAGCCATGCCAGTAGTTTCATGCCCTCCATGCTGAACAGGATGTGCCCACACTTGAAATCATTCTCATTGGCTGAATTTGTGCATTTTGAATCTGGGAACTTCCGATTCCGGTATCCGATACGCGGCAAGTATCGGAATCCCGGTATCGGAATTCCGATACCGCAAGTATCGGCCGATACCCGATACTTGCGGTATCGGAATGCTCAACACTACTGATAGTGTGACTGCAGCCTTACACAATTAGATTTCATGCTTTTGTTACCAACCACATGAACATAGAGATCCATCCTAACTCTCAGGCCTGGTAAAATGCTCGGCAGGTGTCTTGCCTCCTTGTGGGCATCCTCCCTATTTTCTTTTGTTTGCAGCAAACACATAGACATTACCATCAATTTGTCTCTTCCTTTATCTGCAGAATTACAACCTGCTTTTAACTTGCCAATTATTGCAATTCACCAGCAGCAAATTTGTAATTAGTGCGAGTTATAGTGTGGGACTAATGGTTGTTTGCCTGGTAGCACAGGTGTGTTTGTATCCGTAGCGCTCACAGCAGCATCTGGACCGTTCTCAGATATTTACTCCTTACGCTACAGACTGCAGCGATCTCCGGCTGAGCCCTACCAGGAATACTTTGGAGACCTCCAGATCTTCACCATGTGATTTCTTATGTATTCTTCTGTATGCAGAAAAGTACTTTTCATATGAAATTAAATTTCTATTCCTACGTTCTAACTTTAATTAGGCAGTCCAGGACTAAACAACTGATGACATCTCTATAGAGAGAACAACGGAGAAAAAATCCCGGAAGCTTTTTTAAATTGTATAAAATAGTTTAGAAAATTTTATTTGAACAAATACAAAAAGATAAAAACACACACAAACACGGTAATGAAAGTGCTTAAATTTAAAGACACCAGATATGCCTAGGCCCTCATAAGTAATAGCATCTATGCTCAGCATAATAAGATGAGAACCACATGCTCCTGTAGTTCTAGCAGACACCAACTCCTAGCACTAAATCATGTAGTAATTCCATCCCATATGGCATAGGAGGATGAACGTCAGCAGCGATGTAAAGTGTTAATTTAGCAAACCATTGCTTAGCTACATATAAACCACAAAACCCTGGGGTGCGTGCCATGGCCCCCTCAACGTCTAGGTGAGACATGCTGCTTTTTTTGGTTTATATGTAGCTAAGCAATGGTTTGCTAAATTAACACTTTACATAGCTGCTGACGTACAGCCGATGGTTGGTCCGCCTCGCGGTCACGTGGGGCGGATACTTCCGGTTGGCGGTGCGCTTATTTGTCTCGTCCACCGCTACACTGTGATCCAAGGGGGGAGCCATTCCTCTGGTGATGACGTCGGGCTATGACACCCTAAGCTCTGGGGTATGTTACGGGCCGCGTAATAGGTTGAACGGTATGTTCCTTTTATTTGAGAGGTACAGATTGGCGGTATGAAGTTTTCTGGCGCCGTTTGAAGATGGAATCTTATTGGCTCCGCTCTGTTTACAATTCCCACATGGCTTCGCAAGGATTGGTGGAGGTTTCCGTGACAACCCCGATGCTGGCGATTGATTGCTTGAGATATCAACAGTATATTATGTCAAATATGAGATGATTAGGGGTATATGTGGGTGATTCATGGGGGAGGTGTGGGCGTTTGGTGAAGTGCATTTTAAACATGTTAGATGTCTGTTTTTTGTATTGTAATGTATTTTTTATTGGGTGGTGGGCGGCTGAATGGTGATTGGTGCCCTGTGTGGCACACACACTATTTAAAGCTGGTCATGAGCACTCTGTTATGCTTGATAAAGGCCCTTTGGGCCGAAACGTCGCTGTTATATGGCAGAATAAACTTCTACTTTTATACTACACACCTGGATGGAGCGCTGTTCCTTTATCGCTTGAATCTTCTATGGTCCTGGATGGTTCCCTGGACTTGAACGGGCGCCCCAGTTAGTGAGTGCTGTCAGCCTTCTGTTTGCTTCTTGGACTATTGGAACCTGGTCTGACGTGCACCCAGCCGTAATGACGGAAGGAATGATGAACCCAGAGATGGGTGATCTGGAGAATGCCATAACCTTTTCTTATACCGATGATGATGCTGCCCGGATTTTGGCCGACACAGGTATGGACAGTACGTTTCTGAGTAAACCTACTACTGATATGCTCAGGAGAAAATTGGAGACTGAAAGGAGGAGATTAATCTCTTTTGAGTTACATGTTCTGACCCTGACGGAATACTACAGGGCCCGGAGGATCCCACGTGGGTTACGGTCCCATCTCAGACCTACCCTATTGCCAGATAATGTACAATTTTGTATGAGATTTGAATCTATCTCTAATAAATATGCATTCGACATCATGCTACTAAATATCAAATGTTTAAAGGAAGAAATGATTGTCATAAGGAAGAACATCACGGATCTGGAGGATCAAGTGAAGGCCCAGCTGACAGCCCAGGACTGGGGCCCCTTGAAAACAAAGATGGAGGAAAATCTGGTAAAGTTCAGGAGTGATATCGAGATCACAAAGAGGACTAAGTGGTTCCGGGATGCAGAGGACTATAAGGTGGGCCGAATTTTCTCTTGGCAGATGGGCCCTAATCAGCATTCTAATAATAGGAACAAGAGATTTAATACATCTAAAAGATGGAGAAGACCGCAAGAGAGAAAACAGTCGAACTTTGGCTTTACCACTGCAGATTCGGAATCCACTGATGACTCCATGGATGGGGGGTCCAAGAAGGTCCAATAGCAACATTTTTTGGGCAAGGAGAGGGTGGACAAAACCACACCCGGAGACGTGGCCGGCGAGGGG
The DNA here is from genome assembly GCF_051348905.1 of Ranitomeya variabilis. Lineage (NCBI taxonomy): Eukaryota > Metazoa > Chordata > Amphibia > Anura > Dendrobatidae > Ranitomeya > Ranitomeya variabilis. Next base: position 232,531,469 of record NC_135232.1, read on the forward strand.
GCCATAAACACAAGAAACGGAGGGACTTCTCGGGAACAACGGACAGGACGGAATACGACAATGAGGACCAGGAACACGAAGGACAACTAGAAGACAGTAAGGAGTTGGTGGTTAATATTTCATCTTTTGCTTTATCTGACATTGAGAGTTAGGTTTTATCTAAAGGTTTATCGTTCTGCCCATCGAATGGTCCGGATTGGTTTGGGATAGAGTGTGATCTACAGGCATTTTTTAGGAGACTGAGGCTATCTTCTTATTTCTCTGACAAAACAGATATCCCTAGAACTGTTGTTGATAATATGGTGAAAAGTTTCACTTTAAAGGAGGTAGGATTATATAGCAAAAGCAACTTTCAACCACCCAATAGGAACCACTTCATTGAATCATATATTGAACTGGTACAAAGGGATATGGAGAAATTGAAAAAGAATTTTAAATCTGCTTCAGTCCATAATATGACATTTGCTGAAAAGAAAACCCTTACTGCTTTGGCTGAGAATACTCTAATCACGATAAAACCAGCCAACAAGGGTGGGGCGGTTTTAATAATGGACAACTCTAAATATAGGGCTGAGATCCTTCGGCAATTAGATGATGGGGCAGTATATGAGAGACTGTCATGTAATCCGACGACACGGTTCCAGAAGGAATTACAGCTTGTGATTAGTGACTCCCTAGCCATGGGACTCATTGACCATAAGCTGTCTGAATACTTGATTATTGAAACTCCGGTAATTCCTGTCCTGTATATATTACCAAAAATACATAAGGACTTGTATAATCCCCCGGGACGACCTATCGTGTCGGGGAGGGGTTCCCTCTTCAGTAACACTGCTATTTTTTTGGATCGGATACTGAGACCGTTTGCCATTTCAGCACGGTCCTATATCAGAGACACGAGTGACTTCCTAAATAAGATTGATGATCTGACTATTTCTGAGGCAACTATCCTGGCATCATTTGACGTCGTGTCGTTGTACACGTCCATTGAGCACGACAAAGGACTTGAGGCTGTCTCTCATGTGCTATCGGGCTCTGACATGGCCCCAGAGTGTGCACGACTTGTCCTCACATTGCTTGAATTCATCCTCAGGTGGAATTTTTTTCTGTTTGGGGATGAGTTTTTCTTGCAATTGAGAGGTACCGTCATGGGGTCCAACGTGGCCCCCACCTATGCCAACATCTACATGGTGGTACTTGAGGACAGGTACGTGTACAATTCCAGCCTCTGGCGCCATGTCAGAGCCTGGTGGCGCTATATAGATGACATTTTTCTGGTATGGGAGGGGGATCTTAAGGAGTTGGATACCTTTCATGAGTTGCTAAATCAGATATATCCGGAGTTAAAGTTAAAGTGAGGAGGATAGTCTCCGATGAGGAGCGAGTGGATTTACGGCTCGGTGAGATGTGTGCTAAGTTTATTGCAAGGGGATACCCTACTAGTGAGGTGGCCAGATATAAGGACAAGGCCATAAGTTGTTCCCGTGAGAGCATCCGTAAGAAAACTCGAGCGAAACCGACATGTGACAGGATTCCTTTCGTATCAACATACAATTTGGTGAGCAATCGTGTTGGTAATATACTCAGGAGACATTGGACCCTATTACAGCGTGGTCTACCGTCTGTTTCAAATTTTAGGATGTACCCTATGATGTCTTATAGAAGGGGGCGTAATTTCAGGGATAGGCTAGTAAAATCTGATATTGGGGCCTCAAAGTCCCTGGTTCAAAGCACCCTGAGTGCAGCCAAACACGGGAATTTCCCGTGTTTGGGCTGTGCTTGTTGTAATAACATGCTAAAAGGGGAGTTTTTTTACCATCCACACACTGGAGAAAAAAAATTTTTGAAAGAGAGATACACCTGTTCTTCAAGCTATGTTGTATACATGATTGTGTGCCCATGTGGACTCACCTATGTAGGTGAAACAACCATGGAAGTGAGGGCCCGTATCAGCAAGCACAAGAGTACGGTGAGAACAGGGCTTACTGAGTTACCAGTCCCTAAACACTTTATTGAGAATAGACACTCAGTAAATCAATTGCGATTTAGGGTTATTGATAGTGTTCCAGCACTCAGGAGGGGTGGTAATAGGGCACAAATTCTTAAAAGGAAGGAATTACGGTGGATCTACACATTAGGGTCTTTGCAACCTAAGGGTTTAAATATTGATTTTAATTTGCATACCTGTGTCGCTTAATTTTTGGTATAGTATGGGTGGGTGGGCATCATGGTGGGTATATGTTTCTTTTAATGTTCCCTTCCGCTAAGTGAATATATTTATATTACATTTTTTTCTTTTCCCTTTGTCTCCCCTCTTCCCTCTTGTTATACTTTAGGATAACATTGCTACAGTCGATTGTCAAAAGGATTGGGTTATATTGGAATCAGCGGACACGTGGTGACTAGGGTTGAGCGACTTTTATTTTTATAGGATCGGGTCGGGTTTCACGAAACTCGACTTTCTCAAAAGTCGGGTCGAGTGAAATCGGCCAATCCTATAAAAAAGTCGGGGTCGGGGTCGGCCGAAACGCGAAACCCAATGCAGTGCAATGGGATACTATGGTTCCCAGGGTCTGAAGGAGAGGAAACTCTCCTTCAGGCCCTGGGATCCATATTTAAGTGTAAAATAAAGAATTAAAATAAAAAATATTGATATACTCACCCTCTGACGGGCCCTGGTAGTAATCGGCATCTTCCGTTCCTAAGAATGAGCGCGTTCAGGGCCTTAGAAGACGTCACGGCTTTGTGATTGGTCGCGGCGGCCCACGTGACCACTCAGCGACCAATCACAAGCCGTGACGTAATTCTCTCAGGTCCTAAATTCCTCGTTCTAGGAATTTAGGCCATGAGAATTACGTCACGGCTTGTGATTGGTCGCTGAGCGGTCACGTGGGCCGCCGCGACCAATCACAAAGCAGTGACGTCATCTAAGGCCCTGAATGCGCTCATTCTTAAGAATGAAGGCTTAATTCTTTATTTTACACTTAAATGTGGATTCCGATACCGATTTCCGATATCGCAAACATATCGGAACTCGGTATCGGAATTCCGATACCAGATTCAGAAGATCGCCGACCTCATGGCCGACCCCACACAGGGGTCGGGTCGGGTTTCATGAAACCCGACTTTGCCAAAAGTCGGCGACTTCTGAAAATGGTCGACCCGTTTCGCTCAACCCTAGTGGTGACATTTGGATGTTTTCTATACCAGCTCCCCTCCTTGTGCTTCTCGACTGTCGCGCGTATAGGATGTGATGTGGACATGCTATCACTTACTTGGCAATCATTGATAATATGGTGATATGTTTTAACGTTATGTATGTTTTGTTTTTCCTTCTGGATTAGTGGTGTCATTGATTCCTGTGCGTCTTGGTCGCCTAGGTGACGCTCCTGACTGGACGCAGTGGTGGACAGTCGGGTGGGCGTGCACAGCCGATGGTTGGTCCGCCTCGCGGTCACGTGGGGCGGATACTTCCGGTTGGCGGTGCGCTTATGTGTCTCGTCCACCGCTACACTGTGATCCAAGGGGGGAGCCGTACCTCTGGTGATGACGTCGGGCTATGACACCCTGAGCTCTGGGGTATGTTACGGGCCGCGTAATAGGTTGAACGGTATGTTCCTTTTATGTGAGAGGTACAGATTGGCGGTATGAAGTTTTCTGGCGCCGTTTGAAGATGGAATCTTATTGGCTCCACTCTGTTTACAATTCCCTCATGGCTTCGCAAGGATTGGTGGAGGTTTCCGTGACGACCCCGATGCTGGCGATTGATTGCTTGAGATATCAACAGTATATTATGTCAAATATGAGATGATTAGGGGTATATGTGGGTGATTCATGGGGGAGGTGTGGGCGGTTGGTGAAGTGCATTTTAAACATGTTAGATGTCTGTTTTTTGTATTGTAATGTATTTTTTATTGGGTGGTGGGCGGCTGAATGGTGATTGGTGCCCTGTGTGGCACACACACTATTTAAAGCTGGTCATGAGCACTCTATGTTATGCTTGATAAAGGCCCTTTGGGCCGAAACGTCGCTGTTATATGGCAGAATAAACTTCTACTTTTATACTACACACCTGGATGGAGCGCTGTTCCTTTATCACTTGAATCTCTATAGAATAGGTCATCAATATGAGATTGGTGGGGAACCAACAGCCGACCCCCCCAACAATCAGCTGATATCTGCTCCGGCTGTTCCCAGATATAAGCAATGTATGGGACGGGAAACAGCAGATCAGTGCATTGTTTAGTAGCCAGGAACTGCACCTTATCTCCAATTTTGCAAGATTTTGAAATGCCGAGTGGGGCCACAAATCAGCTAAAAATATTAAAATAGGAAATTATCAACTAATAATTCTCCACCTCCCTCTGCTAATACTAGAAGCATGTCTCATCATCAACTTTATATATAGTTACATAGGTTTAAAGACCTGAGTCCATCCAGTTCAACCTTTCTCCACCAACTATACATTTTATCACTAAATTATCTACAACCCATAATGTTATTTGTACTGAAGAAATCATCTATCCCTTTTTTATAAGCTATTATACAGGGTGTGCCATTTATATGGATGCACCTAATTAAATGGGAATGGTTGGTGATATCAACTTCCTGTTTGTAGCACATTAGTATATGGGAGGGGGAAAACTTTTCAAGATGGGTGGTGAGGTGACTATGGCGGCCATTTTGAAGTCAGCCTTTTTGGATCCAACTTAATTTTTTCCAATGGGAAGAGGGTCATGTGACACATCAAACTTATTGAGAATTTCATAAGGAAAACAATGGTGTGCTTGGTTTTAATGTAACATTATTCTTTCATGAGTTTTTTACAAGTTTATGACCTCTTATAAAATGTGTTCAAAGTGCTGCTCATTGTGTTGGATTGTCAGTGCAATCATCTTCTCTCACTCTTGACACACTGATAGCCACACTGCAGAAGAAATGCTAGCACAGGCTTCCAGTATCCGTTGTTTCAGATTCTGGAGTCATCTGAAAGCAATTGTCTATGCTGTGAAGATACGAGATGTGCAGCATCTGAAACAATGGATACTGGAAGCCTGTGCTAGCATTTCTTCTGTGGTGTTGCTATCAGTGTGTCTAGAGTGGGAGAAGAGGGTTGCATTGACAATCCAACATAATGGGCAGCACTTTGAACACATTTTATAAGTGGTCATAAACTTGTAAATAACTCATGAAAGAATAAAGGTACGTTAAAACCAAGCACACCATTGTTTTTCTTGTAAAGTTCTCAATAAGTCTGATGTGTCACCTGACCCTCTTCCCATTGGAAAAAATAAAGTTGGATCCAAAATGGCTGACTTCAAAATGGCCGCCATGGTCACCACCCATCTTGAAAAGTTTTACCCCTCCCATATACTAATGTGCCACAAACAGGAAGTTGATATCACCAACCATTCCCATTTAATTAGGTGCATCCATATAAATGGCCCACCCTTTAGTGTCTACCATTACTACCTCTTGTGGTAGAACATTCCACAGTCTGATTGCTCTTTCTGTAATGAACCCTTTCCTATTTAGCTACCGGAAATGCCTTTCTTCCACATGTAATGAGTGCCCCCTGGTCCTTAGTATGGTCTTTGGAAGGAATAAGTCATGCACCAGTCCTTTGTATTAACCACATGTGTATTTATAGATATACAGGTCCTTCTCAAAAAATTAGCATATAGTGTTAAATTTCATTATTTACCATAATGTAATGATTACAATTAAACTTTCATATATTATAGATTCATTATCCACCAACTGAAATTTGTCAGGTCTTTTATTGTTTTAATACTGATGATTTTGGCATACAACTCCTGATAACCCTAAAAACCTGTCTCAATAAATTAGCATATCAAGAAAAGGTTCTCTAAATGACCTATTACCCTAATCTTCTGAATCAACTAATTAACTCTAAACACATGCAAAAGATACCTGAGGCTTTTAAAAACTCCCTGCCTGGTTCATTACTCAAAACCCCCATCATGGGTAAGACTAGCGACCTGACAGATGTCAAGAAGGCCATCATTGACACCCTCAAGCAAGAGGGTAAGGGTACCGTCACACAGTACCATTTTGATCGCTACGACGGCACGATCCGTGACGTCGCAGCGATCGTATGAATATCGCTCCAGCGTCGTAGACTGCGGTCACACGTTGCAATCACGGCGCTGGAGCGATGCCGAAGTCCCCGGTAACCAGGGTAAACATCGGGTAACTAAGCGCAGGGCCGCGCTTAGTAATCCGATGTTTACCCTGGTTACCAGCGTAAACGTAAAAAAACAAACCGTACATACTCACCCGTCGGTGTCCTTCAGGTCCCTTGCCGTCTGCTTCCTGCTCTGAGTGCAGCCGTACAGTGAGCAGAGCGCAGCACCGCTGTGATCTGCTCTCACTTTCCGGCCGGCACTAGTCAGAGCAGGAAGCAGACGGCAAGGGACCTGAAGGACACCGACGGGTGAGTATGTACGGTTTGTTTTTTTAACGTTTACGCTGGTAACCAGGGTAAACATCGGGTTACTAAGCGCGGCCCTGCGCTTAGTTACCCGATGTTTACCCTGGTTACAAGCGAAGACATCGCTGGATCGCTGTCACACACAACAATCCAGCGATGTCAGCGGGTGATCAAGCGACAAAAGAAAGTTCCAAACGATGTGCTACGACGTACGATTCTCAGCAGGGTGTCTGATCGCAGTAGCGTGTCAGACACTGCGATATCGTAACGATATCGCTAGAACGTCACGAATCGTACCGTCGTAACGATGGAAATTTCAATGTGTGACGGTACCCTAAGACCCAGAAAGAAATTTCTCAACAAATAGGCTGTTCCCAGAGTGCTGTATCAAGGCACCTCAATGGTAAGTCTGTTGGAAGGCAAAAATGTGGCAGAAAACGCTGTACAACGAGAAGAGGTGACCGGACCCTGAGGAAGATTGTGGAGAAGGACCGATTCCAGACCTTGGGGAACCTGAGGAAGCAGTGGACTGAGTCTGGTGTGCAGGAAATGGGCTACAGGTGCCGCATTCCCCAGGTAAAGCCACTTTTGAACCATAAACAGCGGCAGAAGCGCCTGACCTGGGCTACAGAGAAGCAGCACTGGACTGTTGCTAAGTGGTCCCAAGTACTTTTTTCTGATGAAAGCAAATTTTGCATGTCATTCGGAAATCAAGGTGCCAGAGTCTGGAGGAAGACTGGGGAGAAGGAAATGCCAAAATGCCTGAAGTCCAGTGTCAAGTACCCACAGTCAGTGATGGTGTGGGGTGCCATGTCAGCTGCTGGTGTTGGTCCACTGTGTTTCATCAAGGGCAGGGTCAATGCAGCTAGCTATCAGGAGATTTTGGAGCACTTCATGCTTCCATCGGCTGAAATGCTTTATGGAGATGAAGATTTCATTTTTCAGCACGACCTTGCACCTGCTCACAGTGCCAAAACCACTGGTAAATGGTTTACTGACCATGGTATTACTGTGCTCAATTGGCCTGCCAACTCTCCTGACCTGAACCCCATAGAGAATCTGTGGGATATTGTGAAGAGAAAGTTGAGAGACGCAAGACCCAACACTCTGGATGAGCTTAAGGCCGCTATTGAAGCATCCTGGGCCTCCATAACATCTCAGCAGTGTCACAGGCTGATTGCCTCCATGCCACGCCGCATTGAAGCAGTCATTTCTGCCAAAGGATTCCCGACCAAGTATTGAGTGCATAACTGAACATTATTATTTGATGGTTTTTTTGTTTGTTATTAAAAAACACTTTTATTTGATTGGACGGGTGAAATATGCTAATTTATTGAGACAGCTTTTTTGGGTTATCAGGAGTTGTATGCCAAAATCATCAGTATTAAAACAATAAAAGACCTGACAAATTTCAGTTGGTGGATAATGAATCTATAATATATGAAAGTTTAATTGGAATCATTACATTATGGTAAATAATGAAATTTAACACTATATGCTAATTTTTTGAGAAGGACCTGTAAATGAGATCCCCTCTGAGGAGTCTTTTTTCTAAATGAAACAAGCCCAACTTTTCCAACCTCTCGTCATATGAGAGGCCTTCTATTCCTTATAATAATCTAGTTGCCAGCCTATGAACTGACTAACTTCTAAATATTCTATTTAAAATGTGGAGCCCATAATTGGTTCCCATAATCTTGATGTGGCCTCACAAATTATTTATAGAGAGATAACAATACATTGGGAGCTCAGGATTTTATCTCTCTTTTATACACCCTAAAATCTTGTTTGTAGTGATGAGCGAGTGTACTTGTAGCTCGGGTTTTCCCGTGCACGCTCGGGTGGCCTCTGAGTATTTGTTAGTGTTTGGAGATTTAGTTTTCATCTCAGCAACTGAATGATTTACAGCTACTATCCAGCCTGAGCACATGTGGGGATGCGTGGTTGCTAGGGAATCCCCATATGTAATCAAGCTGGCTATTAGCTGTAAATCATTCAGCTGCCAGGATGAAAACTAAATCTCCGAGCAGTCATAAATACTCGGAGGTCACCTGAGCGTGCTCGGGAAAACCCGAGCAACGAGTACACTCGCTCAAAACTACTTGTTTGATTTTGTGGCTGCTGCTTGACATTGAGTACTACTGCTCATCTTACGTGTAACCAGAATACCCAAATGTAGTCCCGAGTATACTCCCATTTAATGTATATGAAGCAATAGGATTACTCCGTCCTAGGTGCATTATTTTACATTTATCTACATTAAATCTCCTTTGCCAAGTGTTTCCTACATAGTTTGGTGTCGACATCAAGAACTTTACTATAAATCCCTTCCACAAGGCCATTAATAAAGAGGTTAGGCTGGTTTCACACTTGTGTTTTTGTCCGCTGCGTTTTAGCGCTAAAAAACGCATGCGTTTTTTTTCTACACTTAACATTAAAAAACGCATGCGTTTTTTAGTGTGCGTTTTGACGCGTTTTCAGCAACGCATGCGTTTTTTTACGCATGCGTTCATTTGCAGAAATGCAACATGTAGTAACTTCTAGCGGCGTTTTTTTGCCGCAAAAAAAAACGCATGCGTTTATTCGCGGCAAAAAAATGCATTGCTGTCTATGTAAACGCATACGTTTTTAAGCACATGCGTTTGCTTGCGTTAAAAACGCATGCGTTTTTATAGAAAAACACAAGAAAACACAAGAAAAAACAAGAAAACCCTAACCCTAACCCTAACCCTAAACACAAGAAAAAACAAGAAAACCCTAATCCTAACCCTAACCCTACCCCTAACCCTAACCCTAACCCTGACAAGCCACCCCCCACCATCAAGGTCATAAAGGGATCCAAACCCTAACCCTAACCCTACCCCTAACCCTAACCCTATATGACAGTCAATACTCTACGAGTTTATATTTTTAGTACTCTATAGCAATACCGTATATCTTGGGGTGTCCACATTGAACAAAGCTTTTTATTAGAAGAATGTCCTGGTCACCAGGTCAACATAATAGCCAATTCCTATGGATCCCTAGGATCCCTAGGGTTAGGGTTAGGGGTAGGGTTAGGGTTAGGGTTTGGATGCCTTTATCACCTTGATGGTTGGGGTTGGCTTGTCAGGGTTAGGGTTAGGGGTAGGGTTAGGGTTAGGGTTTGGATGCCTTTATCACCTTGATGGTGGGGGGTGGCTTGTCAGGGTTAGGGTTAGGGTTTGGATGCCTTTATCACCTTGATAGTGGGGGGTGGCTTGTCAGGGTTAGGGTTAGGGGTAGGGTTAGGGTTTGGATGCCTTTATCACCTTGATGGTGGGGGGAGGCTTGTCAGGGTTAGGGTTAGGGTTAGGGGTAGGGTTAGGGTTAGGATCCCTAGGGTTACTAGGGATCCTCTTATGAACTGGTGGCCTAGGAACAGCATGGACGAGCTCTGGAGTAGGTGGCCTCTATACTGACCGCAGACCCTGAACTTAACACATCAACTAGAAGTAGCCGTGGGATGTTCCTGTCACTCCCTAGACACCTCGTCACGGCCGGAGGACTAATTACACCTAAAGAAAGAAATAGGAATACTATCTTGCCTCAGAGAAAATTCCCAAAGGAAAGGCAGCCCCCCACAAATATTGACTGTGAGAGGAGAGGGGAATTACAAACGCAGACTGAAAACAGAATTTAGCAAAGGAGGCCACGCTACCTAGAAAGAAAAGACAGCAAAGAGTACTGTGCGGTCAGTATAAAAAATACTACAAAATCCACCACAGAGAATACAAAAATCTCCACACCTAACTAAAGGCATGGAGGGTAACTCTGTGACTCCAGAGCTTCCAACTTGGCTGAGTAAATCTTAACACAGACAAAGCTGGACAAGAAAAAACCGCATGTGGACTGCAAAAACAGAGCCAGGACTTATCTTTGATGATTTGGACAATCCAGAAGGAGAAACCAAGCAGAGATGTGGATCCCTAGAAAACAATGGACAACTGGCACTAAGTAAAGGAAGGAGCCAGACTAAATAGCCCCGTCCAAAGTGGAAGCAGCTGATGACTGTTGTGAAGGACAAACAGCAGCACTACCACTTATAACCACCGGAGGGAGCCTAAGAGCAGAACCCACAACAGAATTCACAACAGGATCCTAACCCTAACCCTAACCCTAGCTATTTCTGTTTATAGTGGGTTTTCTAGTTGATTTTGATGATTGGCAGCTGTCACACACTTCTCAGCATGCATTTAAAAAACGCAAATGCAGGACAAAAAGGCATGTAAACGCCGCAAAACACCACATTTTTTTTCTGCATGCAAAAACGCATGCGTCTAAAAAACGCGGCGTTTTGCCGCGTTTACATGCATTTTTTCACCACATGCTTTTTTTTAAATATGCTGCAGATCAAAACGCAAGTGTGAAACCAGCCTTAGAAAAAAACGGTCCTAACACAGATCTCTGTGGTACTCCACTACTGGCTACATCCCATTTAGAGAACATACCATTTATGACAACTCTTAGAAAAGGGGATATTTTCAACTTCTCTACCTTTCTCGACCACTTCAAAACTTAGCTACTTCATTTCTTTTCTGCAGACATCCCCACTATCATCATGGGCGACTTCAACATCCTCATTGATGCTTCCACCCCAGCTGCCTCTAAACTGCTATCACTCACTGCCTCCTTTGGCCTCACTCAATGGTCCTCCGCAGCCACTCGCAAAGATGGTCACACGCTGCACGTTATCTTCACCCGCCTCTGTTCCCTTGCTAATCTCACTAACTAACCCCTCCCCCTGTCTGACCAAAACCTACTGACATTCTCTTCTCCTTTCCTAGCGCGCAACCCCCAATCCACAAACTCACTCACCCTCGCAGAAATCTCAAACACCTCAATTTAGAATCACTCTCTGATTCCCATCTCCCTCTTACAGACATAGCTTCCATTCATGACACAGATGCTGCTGCAACTTTTTATAACACCACAATAACAGCAACACTTGACTCAGCCGCCCCCCTCATGCATAGCAAAACTCGTGCAATCAACAGGCAGCCCTGGCTGACCAGCCTGACCAAAGAACTGAGATTGGCTTACAGGGTCGCTGAGCGGAGATGGAAGCAATCCCGCTCTGCCAAGCACTTCATCGCATACAAGCAGTCGTTCGCCAGCTTCAAGTCCATGCTCACTACCGCAAAACAAACTTCTCATCTCTCAAATCCTCCCTGTCTCACAACCCTAAACAGGTTTTCAACACTTTCAATTTTCTACTCTGTCCCCCAGAACCTCCCCCCTCTCCTCTCATTTCTGCTGAAGACTTTGCCTCTTTCTTTAAGCAGAAGATTGATACGATCAGAGAAAGCTTTGGCCCGCAGCCCCCAATGCCCCTCTTAGCTGCTTAACCCTGTTCCTCCAAAACCAGCTTCTCCACCATGACAGAAGATGAGCTCTCCACCCTCCTGTCAAGATCGCATCTCACCACTTGCACTCTTGACCCGCTCCCGTCCCACCTCATCCCTAACCTCGCCACAGTCTTCATCCCAACCCTAACACACCTCTTCAACCTCTCACAACTGGTGTCTTCCCCTCCTCCTTCAAGCATGCCAAGATCACACCCATCCTCAAAAAGCCCTCCCTCAACTCATCCTCTGTGTCTAGCTATCACCCAATATCCCTTCTCCCTCATGCCTCAAAACTACTGGAACAGTATGTCCATCTTGAACTGTCCTCCTTCCTCTTGTCCTGCTCCCTCTTTGACCAGTTACAATCTGGCTTCTGACTGCATTACCTAACTGAAACTGCCCTAACTAAAGTCACCAACGACCTACTAACTGCCAAGAGCAAGCGACACTACTCTGCCCTCCTTCTCCTGGACCTGTCTTCTGCCTTCGACACTGTCGACCATTCCCCCCTGCTACAGATTCTCTCATCTTTGGCTTCACAGACTTGGCCCAATCCAGGATCTTGTCATATCTAACAGACCAAACATTCAGTGTCTCCCTCTCCCACACCACTGCCTCACCTCGCCCCCTGTCTGTCGGTGTTCCCCAAGGCTCAGTCCTAGGGCCACTACTCTTCTCCATCTGCACCTTCGGCCTGGGACAGCTCATAGAATTCCACGGTTTGCAGTATCATCTCTACGTCGATGACACACAGATCTACCTTTCTGGACCCGACCTCACTTCCTTACTGACCAATATCCCACAATGTCTGTCTGCTATTTCAGCTTTTTTTTCTGCTCGCTTTTTAAAACTGATCATGGACAAAACAGAATTCATCATCTTTTCCCCATCTCACTCTGCCCCACCATGAGACCTATCCATCAATGTCAATGGCTGCTCACTTTCCCCAGTCCCACATGCTCTGTGCCTCGGAGTGATCCTCGACTCTGCCCTCTATTTCAAGCCTCATATCCAAGCCCTTGCCTCCTCCTGCCAACTCAAACTAAAAATATTTCCCAGATCTGTGCATTCCTTGACCATTAAACCATTAAAACGCTAGTGCATGCCCTTATCATCTCCCATCTCGATTACTGCAACCTCCTACTCTCTGTCCTCTCCTCTAGGACTCTAGCACCACTCCAATCCATCCTACACTCTGCTGCCCGACTAATCCACCTGTCTTTCCATTATTCTCCAGCCTCTCCTCTCTGCCAAGCCCTTCACTGGCTTCTTATTGCGCAGAGGCTCCAGTTCAAAACCCTAACTATGACATACAAAGCCATCCACAACCTGTCTCCTCCATACATCTGTGACATGGTCTCCCGGTACTTACCCACACGCAACCTTCTATCCTCTCAAGATCTCCCAGTTGTAAACTTTATATACCTCAGATATAGATTGCGCTGTGGGACTGCATGCCGGACAGGTATGGGTATATCGTTGTTTTTTTATTTTAATTTTTTTACAGGAGATCGATGGCTTCGCATGGATTACTAGTAACGATAAAATGGTCAAACAGTGTTTAGTGTTTTATTTCATTAAAATACTTTTTTCGGCTGTGTCTTTTTTTAACTCTTTACAAACTTTAGGATTAGTAATGGATAGATGTCTTATTAACACCTCTCTATTACTAAGCCAGCTTACTGTCACCTTGCAATACAAAGGTGACATTAACCCCTTATTACCCCATATGCCATCGCTACAGGGCAGTAGGAAGAGAGAGGCTAAGTGCCAGAATTGCGCCTTTTCAGGGCAGATGTTTTTAGCGGGGGGGGGGGGGCAATAACCATGGTCCCTCTCTAGGCTATTAATATCTGCCCTCAGTCACTGGCTTTCCCTCTCTGGCGCAGAAAATTGCGTGGGAACCCACACCAGGTTTTTCCATGAATAAATTCTTTTATTAAACACATACATACACACATGTGTATAGGTACAGTATATATATATGTGTTTTGAAGATTATTTGGTTTTAAAACGATGTGTACAGTTGTATTTTACAGTGCGATTTTAACATGAGCTTTTACATGCAGAGAACTGCTGTATGTAAAACCTCATGTTAACATCGTATTGCATACGCATGTCATATGGATGCTCCATGGAGAAATCGCATGGAAATTGCATTACACTCGCATGACACTCGCAAAGCACTCGTCTGTTTTTTCGGTTCTGAAATCGGACATTTTTTTTCCCGAAAATGGGTATGAGCCTTGACAAATCTAAACATACAAGCTTTTCCAAAGGCAAATGTAGCATAAGTATGTGAACTGTTTGTTTAAGCTATAAGGAGACAAGACTGATTTGGTAATTAAACATTTTCCAAAATATTAATCTCACATGTACAGGTTTCTTTCTCTTTTGAATTTGCGGTCAATCAGTAATTATATTATACTACCACCTGGGGGCACTGTTGCTCCAGGCAGTAGAGGCTCTCATCAAGAAATTGGAGGGTTCTTCTAATGCATCCAACAAGCAGCAATGTGTTTAACCACTGTGTGTGTGTTTGCTCACAAATTTCAGTTTGCTTACTTGGCCAACAGGGAGGTCTTGACAGGTTAAATGAGATTATAAGAACAAAGAAAAGTCATATTGCCCATGGTTTTGTAATTATAGTCACTTGCACAACAAAGTAAAATAAAATGCACAGTACTGAATATTGGATAGAGGCTGACTTATTTATTAAAGGAGCAATTTGTGATCATGGCAAGAAATTGATGATTCCTGAAAAGAAGCAGACAGAACAGTTTAATGATGTTGCTGAGTATTTCTATTCATCTCTGGTCTCCTGCAGTGTTTTCTCTGATGAAATAAAACTTAGAGTAATCCCTCTCCAGGTCTCTGATGAAGCCACGGTATTTTCTCGCCCTCTGGAGGAGCAGCCTCCGGCATTCCTGACATTATAGCTGTTATGTTATTCAGAAGTCCCTGCAGATTATTGGAGTGTGATATATATATATATATATATATATATATATATATATATACACATACACACACACGTTCAGTATACATATATATCTATATACTGTAGCTTTAGCTATATATAGTAGTTGCTGCCACAATAATATGCAACAGTGTATATGATATTTAGCATATAAGTACAGCTGTTATGTCCTTCAGAAATATCTGCATACTATTGTACTGTAGTACATTATATATATATATATATAAATATATTATATATATATATATATATATATATACACATATATATATGTATATATATATATATATATATATATATATATATATATATATATATATATATATTACATACCTCCCAACCGTCCCGGATCCAGCGGGACTGTCCCGATTTTGACAGTCAGCCCCACGATCCCACACTGGTTGGGAGGTGTGCAATATCACCCGGTCAGCTCCCTGAGTCCCTGCACCCGCAGAGCAGCACACCACATATTGGCTGCTCTGTTCGCACAGGACTTGTGATGAAGTCACAGGATGGGAGGAGTCGGGGTCACATGATCGGGAGGACCTCCGTGTACAGGACTCTGCTGGTTGTCATGGCGCCGGACGAGGGTAAGCGTATGTGTGAGGTCAGGAGGTGTTTACAGTGTGGATGTAGCATAGCCGTGTGTGTACGAGCTGCATGGATCAGAGAAGCGTGTGAAAGGTGTATGGAGCGGAGTTGTGTGTGTAAGAGGTGTACAGAGCCGTGTGTAGGAGGTGTATGGAGCACAGCCGCGTGTTTACGAGGTGTACGGAGTGGAGCAGCATGTGAAAGGTGTATGGAGCAGAGTCGTGTGTGTAAGGCTACGTTCACATTTGCGTTGTGCGCCGCAGCGTCGGCGCCGCAACGCACAACGCAAATAAAAACGCAGCAAAACGCATGCACAACGCTGCGTTTTGCGCCGCATGCGTCGTTTTTTTCATTGAATTTGGACGCAGCAAAAATGCAACTTGCTGCGTCCTCTGCGCACCGACGCGGGCGCCGCAGCGACGCATGCGGCGCAAAACGCAAGTGCGCCGCATGTCCATGCGCCCCCATGTTAAATATAGGGGCGCATGACGCATGCGGCGCCGCTGCGGCGCCCGACGCTGCGGCGAGGACCGCAAATGTGAACGTAGCCTAAGACGTGTGTGGATCGGAGCAGAGTGTGAAAGGTGTATGGAGCAGAGTCGTGTGTGTACGAGGTGTACGGAGCGGAGCCCCGTATGTACGAGGTGTACAGAGCAGAGCCACGTGTGTACAAGGTGTGCGGAGCACAGCCAGGTGTGTACAAGGTATACGGAGCGGAGCAGCGTGTGCAATGTGCATGGAGCGGAGCCGTGTGTGTACGAGGTGTACGGAGCGGAGCCATGTGTGTGAAAGGTATACAGAGTGGAGCAGCGTGTGCAATGTGTATGGAGCAGAGCCGTGTGTGTACGAGGTGTACGGAGTGGAGTCGTGTGTGTACGAGGTGTATGGAGCAGAGCTGTGTGTACGAGGTGTACGGAGTGGAGCCGTGTGTGTATGAGGTGTACGGAGCGGAGCCGTGTGTGTACGAGGTGTACGGAGCGGAGCCACATGTGCAAGGTGTATGGAGCGCAGTCGTGTGTGTACGAGGTGTATGGAGCGGAGCCGTGTGTGTACGAGGTGTACGGAGTGGAGCCGTGTGTGTATGAGGTGTACGGAGTGGAGCCATATGTGTACGACATGTACGGAGCGGAGCCGTGTGTGTACGAGGTGTAGGAGTGGAGCCTTGTGTGTACGAGGTGTACGGAGTGGAGCCGTGTGTGTACGAGGTGTACGGAGTGGAGCCGTGTGTGTACGAGGTGTATGGGGAGGAGCCGTGTGTGTATGAGGTGTACGGAGCGGAGACGTGTGTGTACGAGGTGTACGGAGCGGAGCCGCGTGTGCAAGGTGTATGGAGCGGAGTCGTGTGTGTACGAGGTGTATGGAGCGGAGTCGCATGTGTACGAAGTGTACGGAGCGGACGCTGGCTGTGTCGGATCGGAGCAGGTATTGCTCTTCGCTCTGACACTGACTGGCACAGGAGACACGGAGAGGTCTTTATCAGTGGCGTATCACAGCTGCAGCGACGTGAGCAGTCAGCGGCGCAGCTGGATGACACCATTCAGCGCCATGGGAGTGGAAGCTGCCGGCTGCTGCGAGGATGCGCGGTGAAAGGTGTGTGTGTAGTGATGGAGAAGGCAATGGTGGGAGTGGGGTAACCATGTGTGGCCATTATACTGTACCCAGCATCATGTGGGGCCATTATACAGTATGGAGCATAATGTGGCCATTATAATAATAATAATCTTTATTTTTATATAGCGCTAACATATTCCGCAGCGCTTTACAGTTTGCACACATTATCGTCGCTGTCCCCGTTGGGGCTCACAATCTATATTCCCTATCAGTATGTCTTTGGAATGTGGGAGGAAACCGGAGTACCCAGAGGAAACCCACGCAAACACGGAGAGAACATACTAACTCTTTGCAGATGTTGTCCTTAGTGGGGCTTGAACCCAGGACTCCAGCGCTGCAAGGCTGCTGTGCTATCCACTGTGCCACCGTGCTACCATTATACAGTATGGAGCATTATATGTGGCCATTATACAGTATGCAGCATCATGTGTGGCCATCATACAGTACGAATCATCATGTGGGGCTATTATACAGTATGGAGCATAATGTGGCCATTATACAGTATGGGGCACTGTGTGGCCACTATACAGTATGGAGCATCATGTGGAGCCATTATACAGTAAGGAGCATCATGTGTGGCATTATACAGTACGGAGCATCATGTGTGGCCATTATACAGTACGAAGCATCATGTGGGGCTATTATACAGTATGGAGCATAATGTGGCCATTATACAGTATGGAGCATCATGTGTGGCCATTATACAGTATGGAGCATCATGTGTGGCATTATACAGTATGGAGCACTGTGTGGCCATTATACAGTATGGAGCACTGTGTGGCCATTATACAGTATGGAACATCATGTGGAGCCATTATACAGTATGGAGCATCATGTGTGGCCATTATACAGTATGGAGCATCATGTGGGGCCATTATACAGTATGCAGTATCATGTGGGCCCAATATACTGTATGGAGCATCATGTGGGGCCAGTACACTGTACGCAGCATCATTTGGGGCCATTATACAGTATGGAGCATCATGAGTGGCCATTATACAGTATGGAGCATCATGTGTGGCCATTATACAGTATGGTGTGTCATGTGTGGCCATTATACAGTATGGAGCATCAGCTAAATGGGTGTGTTTGGGGTGTGACTAGTTGTGAAATGGGTGTGGTTAGAGGTGTGGCCTAAAATTTGCCATGGCACGTGCAGGCGCCGCTAACTTTGTCCCTCTTTCCCTTCCTCAAAAGTTGGGAGGTATCATGTGGGGCCATTATACAGTATGGAGCACTGCGTGGCCATATTTTTTTTTGTTTACAATTATTGTTTACGAAACATTGTGATCAGAAGTGCTAAATGGGTGTGTTTGGGGCGTGACTAGTTGTGAAATGGGTGTGGTCAGAGGTGTGGCCCAAAATTTGCCAGGGCGCGGGCAGCGCGCCGCTAACTTTGTCCCTCTTTCCCTTCCTCGAAAGTTGGGAGGTATGTATATATACACTCACCGGCCACTTTATTAGGTACACCATGCTAGTAACGGGTTGGACCCCCTTTTGCCTTCAGAACTGCCTCAATTCTTCGTGGCATAGATTCAACAAGGTGCTGGAAGCATTCCTCAGAGATTTTGGTCCATATTGACATGATGGCATCACACAGTTGCCGCAGATTTGTCAGCTGCACATCCCAAAGATGCTCCATACAAGGCAGGATGGATCCATGCTTTAATGTTGTTTACGCCAAATTCTGACCCTACCATCCGAATGTCGCAGCAGAAATCGAGACTCATCAGACCAAGCAACGTTTTTCCAATCTTCTACTGCCCAATTTCGATGAGCTTGTACAAATTGTAGCCTCAGTTTCCTGTTCTTAGCTGAAAGGAGTGGTACCCGGTGTGGTCTTCTGCTGCTGTAGCCCATCTGCCTCAAAGTTCGACGCACTGTGCGTTCAGAGATGCTCTTAGGCCTACCTTGGTTGTAACGGGTGGCGATTTGAGTCACTGTTGCCTTTCTATCAGCTCGAACCAGTCTGCCCATTCTCCTCTGACCTCTGGCATCAACAAGGCATTTCCGCCCACAGAACTGCCGCTCACTGGATTTTTTTTCTTTTTCGGACCATTCTCTGTAAACCCTAGAGATGGTTGTGCGTGAAAATCCCAGTAGATCAGCAGTTTCTGAAATACTCAGACCAGCCCTTCTGGCACCAACAACCATGCCACGTTCAAAGGCACTCAAATCACCTTTCTTCCCCATACTGATGCTCGGTTTGAACTGCAGGAGATTGTCTTGACTAGGGTTGAGCGAAACGGGTCGATCATTTTCAAAAGTCGCCGACTTTTGGCTAAGTCGGCGTCTCATGAAACCCGATCCGACCCCTGTGCTTGTCGGCCATGCGGTACGCGACTTTCGCGCCAAAGTCGCGTTTCAATGACGCGAAAAGCGCCATTTCTCAGCCAATGAAGGTGAACGCAGAGTGTGGGCAGCGTGATGACATAGATCCTGGTCCCCACCATCTTAGAGAAGGGCATTGCAGTGATTGGCTTGCTGTCTGCGGCGTCACAGGGGCTATAAAGGGGCGTTCCCGCCGACCGCCATCTTACTGCTGCTGATCTGAGCTTAGGGACAGGTTGCTGCCGCTTCATCAGAAGCAGGGAGAGCGTTAGGCAGGGTCCACTAACCACCAAACCGCTTGTGCTGCAGCGATTTCCACTGTCCAACACCACCTTCGGTGTGCAGGAACAGTGGAAGCTATTTTTTTTTTTTTTTCCCCTCAGCGCTGTAGCTCATTGGGCTGCCCTAGAAGGCTCCGTGATAGCTGTATTGCTGTGTGTACGCCACTGTGGAAACCAACTGCTTTTTTCAAAGCACATATCCTCTTGTTCCTTCCTTTCTGCACAGCTATCTTTTTTGTTTGTCCACACTTTTTATTTAATTTGTGCATCAGTCCACTCCTATTGCTGCCTGCCATACCTGGCTTACATTACTGCAGGGAGATAGTAATTGTAGGACAGTTTTTTTTTTTTTTTTTTTTTTTTTTTGTGGGAGATTAAGATTGGCATTTCTGCTACAGTGCCATCCCTGTGTGTGCCATCTCTCACTGAGTGGGCCATAGAAAGCCTATTTATTTTTTCCGTGATTTGTGTTCTAAAATCTACCTCAACACAGAAACACTACATCAATCAGTGGGAGAAAAATATTGGCCTCAGTCAGGGCTTGTGTGCCACTGCTGTGTGTGCGCTATCTCTCATTCAGTGGGCTATAGCAAGCCTATATTTTTTTTTTTTTTTTTTTTTTAATATTATTTGGTTTCAAAAGTCTCCCTGAAAAAAAAAAAAAACCTAAAAAAACAGTGGGAGAGTAATATTGCCCTTTCAGCTTGTGTGCCAGTCTTGACTCCTGGGTGTGCCACCTCTCTCCCTCTCATTCAGTGGGCCATAGAAAGCCTATTTATTTTTTTTTTTAAATATTATTGGGTTTCTAAAGTCTCCCTGAAAAAAACAAAAAATACATAAAAAAACAGTGGGAGAGTAATATTGCCCTTTCAGCTTGTGTGCCAGTCTTGACTCCTGGGTGTGCCACCTCTCTCCCTTTCATTCAGTGGGCCATAGAAAGCCTATTTATTTTTTCCGTGATTTGTGTTCTAAATTCTACCTCAACACAAAAACACTACATCAATCAGTGGGAGAAAAATATTGGCCTCAGTCAGGGCTTGTGTGCCACTGCTGTGTGTGCTATCTCTCATTCAGTGGGCTATAGCAAGCCTATTTTTTTTTTTTTTTTTTTTTTTTTTTAATATTATTTGGTTTCTAAAGTCTCCCTGAAAAAAAAAAAAAACCTAAAAAAACAGTGGGAGAGTAATATTGCCCTTTCAGCTTGTGTGCCAGTCTTGACTCCTGGGTGTGCCACCTCTCTCCCTCTCATTCAGTGGGCCATAGAAAGCCTATTTATTTTTTTTTTTAAATATTATTGGGTTTCTAAAGTCTCCCTGAAAAAACAAAAAATACATAAAAAAACAGTGGGAGAGTAATATTGCCCTTTCAGCTTGTGTGCCAGTCTTGACTCCTGGGTGTGCCACCTCTCTCCCTTTCATTCAGTGGGCCATAGAAAGCCTATTTTTTTTTTTTTTAATATTATTTGGTTTCTAATTCTCCCTGAAAAAAAAAAAAAAACCTAAAAAAACAGTGGGAGAGTAATATTGCCCTTTCAGCTTGTGTGCCAGTCTTGACTCCTGGGTGTGCCACCTCTCTCCCTCTCATTCAGTGGGCCATAGAAAGCCTATTTATTTTTTTTTTTAAATATTATTGGGTTTCTAAAGTCTCCCTGAAAAAACAAAAAATACATAAAAAAACAGTGGGAGAGTAATATTGCCCTTTCAGCTTGTGTGCCAGTCTTGACTCCTGGGTGTGCCACCTCTCTCCCTTTCATTCAGTGGGCCATAGAAAGCCTATTTTTTTTTTTTTTAATATTATTTGGTTTCTAATTCTCCCTGAAAAAAAAAAAAAAACCTAAAAAAACAGTGGGAGAGTAATATTGCCCTTTCAGCTTGTGTGCCAGTCTTGACTCCTGGGTGTGCCACCTCTCTCCCTCTCATTCAGTGGGCCATAGAAAGCCTTTTTTTTTTTTGGTTTTTTTAATATTATTTGGTTTCTAAAGTCTCCCTGAAAAAAACAAAAAAAACATAAAAAAACAGTGGGAGAGTAATATTGCCCTTTCAGCTTGTGTGCCAGTCTTGACTCCTGGGTGTGCCACCTCTCTCCCTTTCATTCAGTGGGCCATAGAAAGCCTATTTTTTTTTTTTTTAATATTATTTGGTTTCTAATTCTCCCTGAAAAAAAAAAAAAAACCTAAAAAAACAGTGGGAGAGTAATATTGCCCTTTCAGCTTGTGTGCCAGTCTTGACTCCTGGGTGTGCCACCTCTCTCCCTCTCATTCAGTGGGCCATAGAAAGCCTTTTTTTTTTTTGGTTTTTTTAATATTATTTGGTTTCTAAAGTCTCCCTGAAAAAAACAAAAAAAACCTAAAAAAACAGTGGGAGAGTAATATTGCCCTTTCAGCTTGTGTGCCAGTCTTGACTCCTGGGTGTGCCACCTCTCTCCCTCTCATTCAGTGGGCCATAGAAAGCCTTTTTTTTTTTTGGTTTTTTTAATATTATTTGGTTTCTAAAGTCTCCCTGAAAAAAACAAAAAAAACATAAAAAACAGTGGGAGAGTAATATTGCCCTTTCAGCTTGTGCGCCAGTCTTGACTCCTGGTTGTGCCACCTCTCTCTCTCTAATTGTGGGCCATAGAAAGCCTTTTTTTTTTTTTTTTTTAATATTATTTGGTTTCTAAAGTCTCCCTGAGAAAAAAAAATAAATAAATTAGGTGGGAGATTAATATTGACATTAGTGCTTGAGTGACAGTCCTGCGTGTGTGTCATCTCTGTGATTTTGTGCCACAGAAAACAGAGTGTGTAACATTGTGCCTGATTTTCCTTGTGGTCTCACCAACCTGTTAAGGGATATTGAAATCATACTGAAGTTATAGCTCACCGTGTAAGTTGTTTGATAGCAACAAATAAAGTTACTTTGGTTAAGATTTTAAAACAATGAGGAAGTCTGGTGCAAGAGGTCGTCGTGGGCGTTCATTGTCAGCTGGTAATGATGGTAGTGGTAGTGGAGCATCAGGTGGTCGTGGGGATAAAAATATTCCACCTAAGTCTGGAGCTGTGGAGCCAGTTTCGTCGTCAGGCTACACAAGGCCTCGAACGCTCTCTTTTCTGGGAGTAGGAAAACCGCTTTTAAAGGCGGAGCAGCAACAGCAAGTTTTGGCTTACATTGCAGACTCAGCCTCTAGCTCTTTTGCCTCCTCTTCCGAAACTGGTAAATGTAAAAGCAGCGCGTCGCTTGTGGATGTTCACGGTCAGGGACAAGTCGCTTCCTTGTCCTCCTCAGCAAAAACTACAACAAGAGAGAAGGATGCAGCAGGCGACACAACGGGTCACTCCATGGAGCTCTTTACACATACCGTCCCTGGCTTAGAAAGTGAAACATTTAACAGGCCATGCCCATTACAAGTATATTCTGACATGGAGTGCACTGATGCACAGCCACAGCCAGAGTACTATGCTGCTCCTTTGACTCAGACCACCACATTGCCCTCTCAGGGTACAGATCCACAATCAGACCCTGATGAGACTATGTTGCCCCGCCACGAACGCTATACCACCGACCGACACAGTGACACAGACGAAGTTGCACACGAGCTCGAAGAGGAGGTAATAGATGACCCAGTTATTGACCCCGATTGGCAGCCATTGGGGGAACAGGGTGCAGGCGGCAGTAGTTCAGAAGCGGAGGTGGAGGAGGGGCCGCAGCAGGCATCAACATCGCAACAGGTTCCATCTGCCGGGCCCGTATCTGGACCAAAACGCGTGTCAAAGCCAAAACCTGTTGGAGCACAGCGTTGCCATCCGGTTAAAGCTCAGTCTGCAATCCCTGAAAAGGGATCAGAGTCTAGGAAGAGTGCAGTCTGGCATTTTTTTAAACAACATCCAACTGATCAGCGCAAAGTCATCTGTCAAAAATGTTCAACTAGCTTAAGCAGAGGTCAGAATCTGAAAAGTCTAAATACTAGTTGCATGCATAGACACTTAACCACCATGCATTCTCAAGCCTGGACTAACTACCAAACGTCCCTCAAGGTTGTAGCACCCTCGGCCAATGAAGCTAGTCAGCAACGCAACATCCCTTCCGTCACTGTAAGGCCACCATTTTCCGCACCACCGGCAGTATCTGTGCAGGTTTCTTTGCCAGCCAAAAGCAGTCAGGGTCAGGGAATCACCAGTTTTGTAGGAGGAAATATTGCATGTAGGGCACCGGCGGAAACAATACCGTCTCCAACCGTCTCTCAGTCTGCCATGTCCACCGGCACACCCGAAAGTTCCACGATCTACAGCTCTCTGTTGTGAATTTGGATTCTGGCTCCCCCGGTGGCCGCTTGTGGAATTGGACTTGTCATCCTCTTTCCTGTTTCACCTGGTTCCATCAGTAGTGGGTGTCGCTATTTAAGCTCATTTCTCTGGTGGTTTCTTGCCGGTCAACAATGTTATCTGATGCCTCTCAGTGCTTGTTCCTGCTTCTAGACTACTACTAGATAAGTTGGACTTTTGTCCATGTTTTGTTTTGCCTATTTGTTCCAGTTCACAGCTGAAGTTTTGTTACTGTGTCTGGAAAGCTCTCGTTGATCAGGGATTGCTACTCTGGCGTTATGAGTTAATGCCAGAGTTTAAGGTAATCTCTGGATGGTGTTTTGTTAGTGTTTTTCTGCTGACCATGAAAGTATACTATCTGTCTTCTGCTATCTAGTAAGCGGACCTCAAATTTGCTAAGACTATTTTCCTGCTGCGTTTGTTGTTTCATCTGAACTCACCGTCATTATATGTGGGGGGCTACTGTCTTCTTTGGAATATTTCTCTAGAGGTGAGCCAGGTCTTATATTTCCCTCTGCTAGCTATTTAGGTCTTAGGCCAGAGCTGGGCATCTAGCTATAAATAGGAAATGCTACCTGGCTATTTCTAGTTGCGCGGCAGGCTTAGTTCATGGTCAGTATAGTTCCATCTTCCGAGAGCTTGTCCCTCTATAGGCTTGCTATGATCTCTGCCTGCAGAGATCATGACAGTTTGACCGGCCACTAAAGTGTTAAAGACCCAGGTTGAGAAAGGAGAGTTATAAGAAGTCTGCTGGAATTTTTTTTTTTTTTTTTTTTTTTTTTCCTCCAGTCTGCCTTGCTGCAGTCTTTTTTCTCTCTCTCCTCCTAATCTCTGTATGGCTCTGTGTGCACCTGACAATAATGGATCTCCAGAGTGTAACTGCGGGTTTGAATAATCTCATCACGAAAGTACAAAATTTACAAGATTTTGTGGTACATGCTCCGGTATCTGAGCCGAGAATTCCTTTGCCGGAGTTCTTCACAGGGAATAGAGCTAGCTTCCAGAATTTCCGAAATAATTGTAAGCTTTATTTGTCCCTGAAGTCTCGTTCAGCTGGAGACCCTGCTCAGCAGGTTAGGATTGTGATTTCCTTGCTCAGGGGTGACCCTCAAGATTGGGCCTTCTCATTGCCAGCAGGGGATCCTGCGTTACGCGATGTGGATGCGTTTTTTCTGGCCTTGGGCTTGCTTTATGAGGAACCTCATTTGGAACTTCAGGCAGAAAAAACTTTGATGGCACTATCTCAGGGGCAAGACGAAGCTGAAGTTTTCTGCCAAAAATTCCGTAAATGGTCTGTGCTTACTCAGTGGAATGAGTGCGCCTTGGCGGCAACTTTCAGAGAAGGTCTCTCTGATGCCGTTAAGGATGTTATGGTGGGGTTCCCTGTGCCTGCAGGTCTGAATGAGTCCATGACAATGGCTATTCAGATTGATAGGCGTCTGCGGGAGCGCAAACCGGTGCACCATCTGGCGGTGTCTATGGAAAAGACGCCAGAAAGTATGCAGTGTGATAGAATTCTGTCCAGGAGCGAGCGACAGAATTTTAGACGGAAGAATGGATTGTGTTTCTATTGTGGGGATTCTACTCATGTTATATCAGCATGCTCTAGGCGTACAAAGAAGCTTGATAAGTCTGTTTCCATTGGCACCATTCAGTCTAAGTTTATTTTGTCTGTAACCCTGATTTGCTCTTTGTCATCCATTGCCACGGACGCCTATGTTGACTCTGGCGCCGCTCTGAGTCTTATGGATTGGTCCTTTGCCAATCGTTGTGGTTTTGATTTAGAGCCTTTGGAGACTCTTATTCCTCTGAAGGGGATTGACTCCACCCCATTGGCTAATAATAAACCACAATACTGGACACAAGTAACCATGCGTATCAATCCGGATCACCAGGAGATTATTCGTTTCCTGGTGCTGTATAATTTACATGACGATTTGGTACTGGGATTGCCATGGTTGCAGTCTCACAACCCAGTCTTGGACTGGAGAGCAATGTCTGTGTTGAGCTGGGGATGTAAGGGTATTCATGGGGACTTACCTTTGGTTTCTATTTCGTCGTCCATTCCCTCTGAAGTCCCTGAGTTCCTCTCTGATTATCAAGACGTCTTTGACGAACCCAAGTTTGGGTCGTTACCTCCGCACCGTGAGTGCGATTGTGCCATAGATTTGATACCGGGTTGTAAATATCCCAAGGGTCGTTTGTTTAATCTGTCTGTGCCGGAACATGCTGCTATGCGGGAATATATAAAGGAGTCTTTGGAAAAGGGACATATTCGTCCATCTTCTTCTCCCTTGGGAGCTGGGTTTTTCTTTGTCTCAAAAAAAGACGGCTCTTTGAGACCATGTATTGATTATCGGCTTCTGAATAAGATCACTGTTAAGTATCAATACCCATTGCCATTGCTTACTGATTTGTTTGCTCGTATAGAGGGTGCTAAGTGGTTCTCTAAAATTGATCTTCGTGGGGCGTATAATTTGGTGCGGATCAGGCAGGGGGATGAGTGGAAGACCGCATTTAATACGCCCGAGGGCCACTTTGAGTATTTGGTCATGCCTTTTGGTCTTTCTAATGCCCCTTCAGTTTTCCAGTCTTTTATGCATGATATTTTCCGCGATTTTCTGGATAAATTTATGATAATATATCTGGATGATATTCTGATTTTTTCTGATGACTGGGACTCTCATGTCCAGCAGGTCAGGAGAGTTTTTCAGGTTCTGCGGTCTAATTCTTTATGTGTGAAGGGGTCTAAGTGCGTTTTTGGGGTCCAGAAAATTTCCTTTTTGGGGTATATTTTTTCTCCCTCTTCCATTGAGATGGATCCCGTCAAGGTGCAAGCTATTTGTGACTGGACTCAGCCCTCCTCTCTTAAGGGTCTTCAGAGATTTTTGGGCTTTGCCAACTTTTACCGCCGATTTATTGCTGGTTTTTCGGATGTCGTTAAACCACTGACTGATTTGACCAGACAAGGCGCTGATGTTGCTAATTGGTCCCCTCATGCTGTAGAGGCCTTTCAGGAGCTTAAGCGCCGTTTTGCCTCTGCCCCTGTGTTGCGTCAGCCTGATGTGAATCTGCCTTTTCAGGTTGAGGTTGACGCTTCGGAGATCGGAGCTGGGGCAGTGTTGTCGCAGAAAGGTTCCGACTGCTCCGTCATTAGGCCTTGTGCCTTCTTTTCTCGCAAATTTTCGCCCGCAGAGCGGAATTATGATGTTGGGAATCGGGAGCTTTTGGCCATGAAGTGGGCGTTTGAGGAGTGGCGCCATTGGCTCGAGGGGGCTAGGCATCAGGTGGTGGTATTGACTGACCACAAAAATTTGATTTATCTTGAGACTGCCAGACGCCTGAATCCTAGACAGGCGCGCTGGTCTTTATTTTTTTCTCGCTTTAATTTTGTGGTGTCATACCTACCGGGTTCTAAGAATGTTAAGGCAGATGCCCTTTCTAGGAGTTTTGACCCGGACTCTCCTGGTAATTCTGAACCCACAGGTATCCTTAGGGAGGGAGTAATTTTGTCGGCCGTTTCTCCTGATCTGCGGCGGTCCTTGCAAGAGTTTCAGGCGGATAGACCGGATCGTTGTCCGCCTGATAGACTGTTTGTTCCGGATGATTGGACCAGCAGAGTCATCTCTGAGGTACATTCTTCTGCATTGGCAGGTCATCCCGGAATTTTTGGTACCAGGGATTTGGTGGCAAGATCCTTCTGGTGGCCTTCCCTGTCACGAGATGTGCGAGTCTTTGTGCAGTCATGTGACGTTTGTGCTCGGGCCAAGTCTTGTAGTTCTCGGGCTAGCGGACTGCTGTTGCCCTTGCCTATTCCTAAGAGGCCTTGGACACACATCTCGATGGATTTTATTTCAGATCTGCCTGTTTCCCAGAAGATGTCTGTCATCTGGGTGGTCTGTGACCGTTTCTCTAAAATGGTCCATTTGGTTCCTCTGCCCAAGTTGCCTTCTTCTTCTGAGTTGGTTCCTCTGTTTTTTCAGAATGTTGTCCGATTGCACGGTATTCCTGAGAATATTGTTTCTGACAGAGGTACCCAATTTGTGTCTAGATTTTGGCGGGCATTCTGTGCTAGGATGGGCATAGATTTGTCTTTTTCATCTGCTTTTCACCCTCAGACTAATGGCCAGACCGAGCGGACTAATCAGACCCTGGAGACATATCTGAGGTGTTTTGTCTCTGCTGACCAGGATGATTGGGTTGCTTTTTTGCCATTGGCAGAGTTCGCCCTCAATAATCGGGCCAGCTCTTCCACCTTGGTGTCCCCGTTTTTCTGTAATTCGGGGTTTCACCCTCGATTTTCCTCCGGTCAGGTGGAATCCTCGGATTGTCCTGGAGTGGATGCGGTGGTGGAGAGATTGCATCACATCTGGGGGCAGGTTATGGACAATTTGAAGTTGTCCCAGGAGAAGACTCAGCGTTTTGCCAACCGTCATCGTCGTGTTGGTTCTCGGCTTTGTGTTGGAGATTTGGTGTGGTTGTCTTCTCGTTTTGTCCCTATGAGGGTCTCTTCTCCTAAGTTTAAACCTCGGTTCATCGGCCCTTATAGAATATTGGAGATTCTTAATCCTGTTTCTTTCCGTTTGGACCTCCCTGCGTCCTTTTCCATTCATAACGTTTTTCATCGGTCGTTATTGCGCAGGTATGAGGTACCTGTGGTACCTTCAGTTGAGCCTCCTGCTCCGGTGTTGGTTGAGGGTGAGTTGGAGTACGTTGTGGAGAAAATTTTGGACTCTCGTGTTTCCAGACGGAGACTCCAGTATTTGGTCAACTGGAAGGGTTACGGCCAGGAGGATAATTCTTGGGTCAATGCATCTGATGTTCATGCTTCTGATCTTGTTCGTGCCTTCCATAGGGCTCATCCTGGTCGCCCTGGTGGATCTGGTGAGGGTTCGGTGCCCCCTCCTTGAGGGGGGGGGTACTGTTGTGAATTTGGATTCTGGCTCCCCCGGTGGCCGCTTGTGGAATTGGACTTGTCATCCTCTTTCCTGTTTCACCTGGTTCCATCAGTAGTGGGTGTCGCTATTTAAGCTCATTTCTCTGGTGGTTTCTTGCCGGTCAACAATGTTATCTGATGCCTCTCAGTGCTTGTTCCTGCTTCTAGACTACTACTAGATAAGTTGGACTTTTGTCCATGTTTTGTTTTGCCTATTTGTTCCAGTTCACAGCTGAAGTTTTGTTACTGTGTCTGGAAAGCTCTCGTTGATCAGGGATTGCTACTCTGGCGTTATGAGTTAATGCCAGAGTTTAAGGTAATCTCTGGATGGTGTTTTGTTAGTGTTTTTCTGCTGACCATGAAAGTATACTATCTGTCTTCTGCTATCTAGTAAGCGGACCTCAAATTTGCTAAGACTATTTTCCTGCTGCGTTTGTTGTTTCATCTGAACTCACCGTCATTATATGTGGGGGGCTACTGTCTTCTTTGGAATATTTCTCTAGAGGTGAGCCAGGTCTTATATTTCCCTCTGCTAGCTATTTAGGTCTTAGGCCAGAGCTGGGCATCTAGCTATAAATAGGAAATGCTACCTGGCTATTTCTAGTTGCGCGGCAGGCTTAGTTCATGGTCAGTATAGTTCCATCTTCCGAGAGCTTGTCCCTCTATAGGCTTGCTATGATCTCTGCCTGCAGAGATCATGACAGCTCTCCAGTCCAGCTCACCCTACATGAGACTCTGGTTAGAAAAAGGAAGTACTTATCCTCGCATCCGCGTACACAGGGTTTTAACGCCCACATAGCTAGACTAATCTCGTTAGAGATGATGCCCTACCGGTTAGTTGAAAGCGAAGCTTTCAAAGCCCTGATGGAGTACGCTGAACCACGATACGAGCTACCCAGTCGACACTTTTTTTCCAGAAAAGCCATCCCAGCCCTGCACCAGCATGTTAAACAGCGCATCGTCCATGCACTCAGGCAATCTGTGAGTACAAAGGTGCACCTGACTACAGATGCATGGACCAGTAGGCATGGCCAGGGACGTTATGTGTCCATCACGGCACACTGGGTGAATGTGGTGGATGCAGGGTCCACAGGCGACATCAATTTAGGGACAGTTGTGCCTAGCCCACGGTCTAGGAAACAGTTGGCTGTAGGCGTTCGCACCCCCTCCTCCTCCTCCTCGTCCTCCTGCAGAAGCTACAGCTCTTCCACAGAACGCAGTCGGCCAACCACTCCATCGGCAGATGACACTGTTGCACACCAGTTGTCCCATTATGGGCCAGCTACTGCCAAGCGTCAGCAGGCTGTATTGGCTATGAAGTGTTTGGGCGACAACAGACACACCGCGGAAGTTCTGTCCGAGTTCTTGCAACAAGAAACGCAGTCGTGGCTGGGCACAGTAGATCTTGAGGCAGGCAAGGTAGTGAGTGATAACGGAAGGAATTTCATGGCTGCCATCTCCCTTTCCCAACTGAAACACATTCCTTGCCTGGCTCACACCTTAAACCTGGTGGTGCAGTGCTTATTGAAAACTTATCCTGGGTTCTCCGACCTGCTCCTCAAAGTGCGTGCACTTTGCTCACATATCCGACGTTCGCCTGTACACGCCAGCCGTATGCAAACCTATCAGCGGTCTTTGAACCTTCCCCAGCATCGCCTAATCATAGACGTTGCAACAAGGTGGAACTCAACACTGCACATGCTTCAGAGACTGTGCGAACAGAGGCGTGCTGTTATTTATTTGTGGGAGGATACACGGGCAGGCAGTAGGATGGCAGACATGGAGTTGTCAGGTGTGCAGTGGTCGAAGATACAAGACATGTGTCAAGTCCTTCAGTGTTTTGAGGAATGCACACGGCTGGTTAGTGCAGACAACGCCGTAATAAGCATGAGCATCCCCCTAATGCGTCTGCTGATGCAAAGTTTGACGCACATAAAGGAGCAGGCGTCTGCACCAGAGGAAGAGGGAAGCCTTGATGACAGTCAGCCATTGTCTGGTCAGGGCAGTGTACAGGACGAGGTAGCGGGCGAAGAGGAGGTGGAGGACGAGGAGGATGATGGGGATGAGTATATTTTTAATGCGGAAACTTTCACGGGGGCACAGGAAATTGGTTGCGTGTCACGGCCGGGTTCTGGTTTTTTGAGGGACACAAGTGACGTAGATTTGCCTGCAACTGCCCCTCAACCAATCACAACCGGAGATTTGACAACTGGAACTTTGGCCCACATGGCGGATTATGCCTTACGTATCCTAAAAAGGGACACACGCATTACGAAAATGATGAACGATGACGATTACTGGTTGGCCTGCCTCCTTGATCCACGCTATAAAGGCAAATTGCAAAATATTATGCCACATGAGAACTTGGAACTAATATTAGCAACCAAACAATCAACTCTTGTTGACCGTTTGCTTCAGGCATTCCCAGCACACAGCGCACGTGATCGTTCTCACACGAGCTCCAGGGGGCAGCAGACTAGGAGTGTTAGGGGTGCACACATCAGAAGTGGCGTTGGACAGAGGGGTTTTCTGACCAGGTTGTGGAGTGATTTTGCTATGACCGCAGACAGGACAGGTACTGCTGCATCAATTGAAAGTGACAGGAGACAACATTTGTCCAGTATGGTTACTAACTATTTTTCATCCCTTATCGATGTTCTCCCTCAACCGTCATTCCCATTTGATTACTGGGCCTCCAAATTAGACACCTGGCCAGAATTTGCAGAATATGCATTGCAGGAGCTTGCTTGCCCGGCAGCAAGTGTCCTATCAGAAAGAGTATTCAGTGCTGCAGGGTCAATATTAACCGAAAAAAGGACTCGTCTGGCTACCCAAAATGTTGACGATCTAACATTCATTAAAATGAACCACAACTGGATTTCAAAATCTTTTGCCCCACCTTGCCCGGCCGACACCTAGCTTTCCTATGAAAAGCTCTTGCCTGTGAATTACTTTTCTAATGTCTAATTTGCTGCTGCAGATTGTACAGCATACGACATGTTTACACCTCCCTAAATGGCCAAACTCCCCACACGGGGCCGTGGTATCGCGACTTGGCGCAAGCACCCGTGAGACTGCTGTTTGTCTGAAGAGGTGGGTGTGCTCGCTTTTGGTTGACGGCATTGCTACTGGGTCCCTCATAGTACAATGTAGTGTCTCTGGCGGTGGTGGTGCGCACCCAACGTCAGACACACCGTTGTAACATGAGTGGCCCTGGGGCGGTCCCGCCGGCCTCAAGAGAGTTCCCCCCTACCCCAGCTCAAACTGGGCTCTACTACGTGCAAAATTATGTCGCACAGCTCCACCAATCTTTAGTCTATTCGCTGACATCATTCAATGTCTGGCACTGACAATACAAATTTGTAGACATCTATGATGCAACTTAAAGTAGTCTGTGTCTGTGTCCTATATTGGCACCATTAAATAGTTACTGCCAAATTACTATGTCAGAAACACAGCAGATGAGCCCACCCCTGTACCTAAGTATGCCATCTTTTTTTTTGTTTTGGTTGTTTTGCGAGACATTAACATCTATTTATATTTTGGGAGTACTGGGACAGACACTCCTTGCACTACTCCTCCACTCAGCACCAAGCTGCCTGCCCGTGTATCCATGTAACCGCTGTAAAACTGCCATGAGCCTATTGTTTGTTATTTTAGGCCTTTGATAGCCTGTCTGCGGTCCCTACTCCTCCACTGACCACCAAGCTGCCTGCCCGTGTATCCATGTAACCGCTGTAAAACTGCCATGAGCCTATTGTTTGTTATTTTAGGCCTTTGAAGCCTTTCTGCGCTCCCTCCTTCCACTAGTCCTCCACTGACCAGACCACTGCTGCCCGTGTACCCCTGGAACCAATTTTAAAGTGCCTACAGCCAGCCCATTTTATTGTGTTAGGCCTTCGAAGCCTGTCTGCGGTCCATACTTCCACTAGTCCTCCACTGACCAGACCACTGCTGCCCGTGTACCCCTGGAACCAATTTTAAAGTGCCTACAGCCAGCCCATTTTATTGTGTTAGGCCTTCGAAGCCTGTCTGCGGTCCATACTTTAAATACTCCTCCACTCACCACCAAGCTGCCTGCCCGTGTATCCATGTAACCGCTGTAAAACTGCCATGAGCCTATTGTTTGTTATGTTAGGCCTTTGATAGCCTGTCTGCGGTCCCTACTTTAAATACTCCTCCACTCACCACCACCAAGCTGCCTGCCCGTGTATCCATGTAACCGCTGTGAAACTGCCATGAGCCTATTGTTTTTTTATGTTAGGCCTTTGATAGCCTGTCTGCGGTCCCTACTTTAAATACTCCTCCACTCACCACCACCAAGCTGCCTGCCCGTGTATCCATGTAACCGCTGTAAAACTGCCATGAGCCTATTGTTTGTTATTTTAGGCCTTTGATAGCCTGTCTGCGGTCCCTACTTTAAATACTCCTCCACTCACCACCAAGCTGCCTGTGTATCCATGTAACCGCTGTAAAACTGCCATGAGCCTACTGTTTGTTATTTTAGGCCTTTGATAGCCTGTCTGCGGTCCCTACTTTAAATACTCCTCCACTCATCACCAGCTGCCTGCCCGTGTATCCATGTAACCGCTGTAAAACTGCCATGAGCCTATTGTTTGTTATTTTAGGCCTTTGATAGCCTGTCTGTGGTCCCTACTTTAAATACTCCTCCACTCACCACCAAGCTGCCTGTGTATCCATGTAACCGCTGTAAAACTGCCATGAGCCTATTGTTTGTTATTTTAGGCCTTTGATAGCCTGTCTGCGGTCCCTACTTTAAATACTCCTCCACTCACCACCAAGCTGCCTGTGTATCCATGTAACCGCTGTAAAACTGCCATGAGCCTACTGTTTGTTATTTTAGGCCTTTGATAGCCTGTCTGCGGTCCCTACTTTAAATACTCCTCCACTCATCACCAGCTGCCTGCCCGTGTATCCATGTAACCGCTGTAAAACTGCCATGAGCCTATTGTTTGTTATTTTAGGCCTTTGATAGCCTGTCTGTGGTCCCTACTTTAAATACTCCTCCACTCACCACCAAGCTGCCTGTGTATCCATGTAACCGCTGTAAAACTGCCATGAGCCTATTGTTTGTTATTTTAGGCCTTTGATAGCCTGTCTGTGGTCCCTACTTTAAATACTCCTCCACTCACCACCAAGCTGCCTGTGTATCCATGTAACCGCTGTAAAACTGCCATGAGCCTATTGTTTGTTATTTTAGGCCTTTGATAGCCTGTCTGCGGTCCCTACTTTAAATACTCCTCCACTCACCACCAAGCTGCCTGTGTATCCATGTAACCGCTGTAAAACTGCCATGAGCCTATTGTTTGTTATTTTAGGCCTTTGATAGCCTGTCTGCGGTCCCTACTTTAAATACTCCTCCACTCATCACCAGCTGCCTGCCCGTGTATCCATGTAACCGCTGTAAAACTGCCATGAGCCTATTGTTTGTTATGTTAGGCCTTTGATAGCCTGTCTGCGGTCCCTACTTTAAATACTCCTCCACTCACCACCACCAAGCTGCCTGCCCGTGTATCCATGTAACCGCTGTGAAACTGCCATGAGCCTATTGTTTTTTTATGTTAGGCCTTTGATAGCCTGTCTGCGGTCCCTACTTTAAATACTCCTCCACTCACCACCAAGCTGCCTGTGTATCCATGTAACCGCTGTAAAACTGCCATGAGCCTATTGTTTGTTATTTTAGGCCTTTGATAGCCTGTCTGCGGTCCCTACTTTAAATACTCCTCCACTCATCACCAGCTGCCTGCCCGTGTATCCATGTAACCGCTGTAAAACTGCCATGAGCCTATTGTTTGTTATTTTAGGCCTTTGAAGCCTTTCTGCGCTCCCTCCTTCCACTAGTCCTCCACTGACCAGACCACTGCTGCCCGTGTACCCCTGGAACCAATTTTAAAGTGCCTACAGCCAGCCCATTTTATTGTGTTAGGCCTTCGAAGCCTGTCTGCGGTCCATACTTCCACTAGGCCTCCACTGACCAGACCACTGCTGCCCGTGTACCCCTGGAACCAATTTTAAAGTGCCTACAGCCAGCCCATTTTATTGTGTTAGGCCTTCGAAGCCTGTCTGCGGTCCCTCCTTCCACTAGGCCTCCACTGACCAGACCACTGCTGCCCGTGTACCCCTGGAACCAATTTTAAAGTGCCTACAGCCAGCCCATTTTATTGTGTTAGGCCTTCGAAGCCTGTCTGCGGTCCATACTTTAAATACTCCTCCACTCACCACCAAGCTGCCTGCCCGTGTATCCATGTAACCGCTGTAAAACTGCCATGAGCCTATTGTTTGTTATGTTAGGCCTTTGATAGCCTGTCTGCGGTCCCTACTTTAAATACTCCTCCACTCACCACCACCAAGCTGCCTGCCCGTGTATCCATGTAACCGCTGTAAAACTGCCATGAGCCTATTGTTTGTTATGTTAGGCCTTTGATAGCCTGTCTGCGGTCCTTACTTTAAATACTCCTCCACTCACCACCTAGCTGCCTGTGTATCCATGTAACCGATGTAAAACTGCCATGACTGCCTACTGTTTTTTATTTTAGGCCTTTGATAGCCTGTCTGCGGCCCCTACTTGCAATACTCCTCCACTGACCACAATGCTGCCTGGAGTGCCTGCCTGTGTATCCATGTAACCGATGTAAAACTGCCATGACTGCCTACTGTTTGTTATTTTAGGCCTTTGATAGCCTGTCTGCGGCCCCTACTTGCAATACTCCTCCACTGAGCACAATGCTGCCTGGAGTGCCTGCCTGTGTATCCATGTAACCGATGTAAAACTGCCATGACTGCCTACTGTTTGTTATTTTAGGCCTTTGATAGCCTGTCTGCAGCCCCTACTTGCAATACTCCTCCACTGACCACACCAATGCTGCCCGTGTACCCCTGGAACCTATTTAAAAGTTCATAGAGCCTAGTTATATATTTTATTTACTATTAATAAGGCCATGATGGACTACGCTGTACCACGCTACAAGCTAACCAGTCGACACTTCTTTTGCGAGAAAAGCCATCCCAACCCTCCACCAGCATGTAGAAGACCGCATTGTCCATGCACTCTGGCAATCTGTGAGTACAAAGGTGCACCTGACAACAGACGCATGGACCTGTAGGCATGGCCACGGAAGATTACGTGTCCATTACGGCGCAATGGGTTAATGTGGTGGATGCATGGTCCACAGGGGACAGCCTACTAAGTCTGTCTGCAGTCCCTAATTCAAATTGTCCTCCACTGTCTAAATCGGAACTTCCACCTTCTGGCTTTCGGCCTATAGTATCAGAAATTAAACTGCATTTGGCCTTCAACTTTGGTTAGGGCCTACTAACGGCTTCTGCCCCTCCCTGGTGTTGTCCTCAACTAAATAAAGCTGAGCTTCAACCTTCCGGCTCTCATTAAGTGGTTTTTAAAAAAAAATGGTGGTTAGGGCCTACTAACGGCTTCTGCCCCTCCCTGGTGTTGTCCTCAACTAAATAAAGCTGAGCTTCAACCTTCCGGCTCTCATTAAGTGGTTTTAAAAAAAAAAAAAATGGTGGTTAGGGCCTACTAACGGCTTCTGCCCCTCCCTGGTGTTGTCCTCAACTAAATAAAGCTGAGCTTCAACCTTCCGGCTCTCATTATGTGGTTTAAAAAAAAAAAATGGTGGTTAGGGCCTACTAACGGCTTCTGCCCCTCCCTGGTGTTGTCCTCAACTAAATAAAGCTGAGCTTCAACCTTCCGGCTCTCATTAAGTGGTTTTAAAAAAAAAATGGTGGTTAGGGCCTACTAACGGCTTCTGCCCCTCCCTGGTGTTGTCCTCAACTAAATAAAGCTGAGCTTCAACCTTCCGGCTCTCATTAAGTGGTTTTAAAAAAAAAAAAAATGGTGGTTAGGGCCTACTAACGGCTTCTGCCCCTCCCTGGTGTTGTCCTCAACTAAATAAAGCTGAGCTTCAACCTTCCGGCTCTCATTAAGTGGTTTTAAAAAAAAAAAAAATGGTGGTTAGGGCCTACTAACGGCTTCTGCCCCTCCCTGGTGTTGTCCTCAACTAAATAAAGCTGAGCTTCAACCTTCCGGCTCTCATTATGTGGTTTAAAAAAAAAAAATGGTGGTTAGGGCCTACTAACGGCTTCTGCCCCTCCCTGGTGTTGTCCTCAACTAAATAAAGCTGAGCTTCAACCTTCCGGCTCTCATTAAGTGGTTTTAAAAAAAAAATGGTGGTTAGGGCCTACTAACGGCTTCTGCCCCTCCCTGGTGTTGTCCTCAACTAAATAAAGCTGAGCTTCAACCTTCCGGCTCTCATTAAGTGGTTTTAAAAAAAAAAAAAATGGTGGTTAGGGCCTACTAACGGCTTCTGCCCCTCCCTGGTGTTGCCCTCAACTAAATAAAGCTGAGCTTCAACCTTCTGCTCCAAATTACCATTTTAAAAAATGCAATAGGCTTTTCCGGCCTACTAAAGGTGTCTGCCCCTCCCTGGTGTTGTCCTCAACTGAACAAAGCTGAGCTTCCACATTCTGGCTTTCGCCCTATACTATCAGATATTAAACTGCATTTGGCCTACTAGTGTGGTTAGGCCCTTGAAACAGTGTCTGCTGCTCTTGGGTTTGCTACTCCACTGAACAAAGCAATGCCGCCTGTTTAGTCCTGTTACCAATTTTGAACTGCATGTAGCCTACTTTATTCTTTGGCCCTATATCTGTTTCCTCCTCATCCTGCCCATTGCCCAGCCACTGCTAAATGAGTCTGCTGGTACATTGACCTAGACCACTACATTCCCCTTGTACTCTACACAGCCAGAATCTGTCCCTGCTGAAAGTAAGGTTCCCCTTCCCGCATGTTATACCACCTTACACAGGGACAAAGAGGAAGGTGCAGATGAAAGTGCAGGTTCCTTCATCAGGTGGGGGGGCATACTCGTTGGCGACGTCACTGGCACAGGGCCCCTCAGAGTACGCAAAAGTGTCGCTGCTGGTGGGAGGCGCCCCCGCCATGCAAACACACCGCCGTACTTTGAGGGGCCCTGTGCCAGTGGCAATGCGAACGAGTGGGCCCCCCCTGCTTGCTCAGGATCACAGCACTTGCAACTTTTAAATACTTACCTTTCCCTGCAACACCGCCGTGACGTAGTCCGCATTTCCTGGGCCCACGAAAAACTTGAGCCAGCCCTACTCCCCCCACAACTTTCCCCCAATTCCCTATGCCCAACTATTATTATACAGTTAATTAAGATTGGCAAGCTTCAGAAACAAGAATGGATGTTTTTGGCATTAAAATGGGCACTGTAGGTGTTTTCCTGGCCTCCACTCACTGCCGACTATGCTTCCCCATTGACTTGCATTGGGTTTCGTGTTTCGGTCGATCCCCGATTTTTAGCGATAATCGGCCGACTGCACTCGACTCGACTCTGGACAAAATCGGGTTTCCCAAAACCCTACTCGATCTTAAAAAAATGAAAGTCGCTCAACCCTAGTCTTGACCATGTCTACATGCCTAAATGCACTGAGTTGCCGCCATGTGATTGGCTGATTAGAAATTAAGTGTTAACAAGAAGTTGGACAGGTGTACCTAATAAAGTGGCCGGTGAGTGTGTATATATATATATATATATATATATATATATATATATACATATACATATACCTCCCAACTTTTGAAGAAGGGAAAGAGGGACAAAGATTGTGGCAAATTTTAGGCCCTGCCTCTGACCACACTCATTTCACAACTAGTCACACCCAAATCCACGCCCCAAACACACCCATTTAGCATTGCTGATCACACTGGTTCATAAACAATAATAATAAAAAAAATATATGGCCACACAGTGCTCCATACTGTGTAATGGCCACACATGATGCTCCATACTGTATAATGGCCACACATGATGCTCAATACTGTATAATGGCCACACAGGATGCTCAATACTGTATAATGGCCACACATGATGCTCCATACTGTATAATGGCCACACATATTGCTCTATACTGTATAATGGCCACACAGTGCTCCATACGGCATAATGGCCACACATGATGCTCCATACTGCATAATGGCCACACAGTGCTCCATACTGTATAATGGCCACACATAATGCTCCATACTGTATAATGGCCACACATGATGCTCCATACTGTATAATGGCCACACATGATGCTCAATACTGTATAATGGCCACACATGATGCTCAATACTGTAAAATGGCCACCCAGTGCTTCATACTGTATAATGGCCACACAGTGCTCCATACTGCATAATGGCCACACATGATGCTCCATACTGTATAATGGCCACACAGTGCTCCATTCTGTATAATGGCCACACATGATGCTCCATACTGTATAATGCCCACACATGATGCTCAATACTGTATAATGGCCACACATTATGCTCAATACTGTAAAATGGCCACACAGTGCTCCATACTGTATAATGGCCACACATGATGCTCAATACTGTATAATGGTCACACAGTGCTCCATACTGTATAATGGCCACACATGATAATCCATACTGTATAATGGCCAAACAGTGCTCCATACTGTATAATGGCCCCACATGATGCTCAATCTATATATATAATTGTCTAAGGGTTTAATTGTCTGTCTGTCCTGGAAATCCCGCGCCTCGACCAATCAGCGACGGGCACAGTCTCTGATTGGTCGAGGCCAGCCGGCCTCGACCAATCAGCGACGGGCATTGTCCTCCACTGCTGTCAAGTGCCGCCATTGTGTTGTCTAAGGGTCTAATTGTCTGTCTGTCTCGGAAATCCCGCCTTGCTGATTGGTCGAGGCCAGCCGCAAATTCTGGAATCATCATTGTCCTCCACTGCTGTCAAGTGCCGCCATTGTGTAGGGTGTGCCTGCGTCTCCCTGTATGGGTAGCATATCCCTGTGTTTCTATCTTAGAATGGGTCGTAAACGAAAATACAACAATGAGAATGACAGAAAAGCAGCAGCAGCAGCAGCAGCAGCAGCAAGAAAACGACAACATCGGGAACAGGAGACACCACAACAATCTGCCGCCAGACAAGCCCAGGATGTGGAATCTCACAGACAACGTCGCCAACAGGAGACCCCACAACAAACTGCTGCTAGACAAGCCCAGGATGCAGAATCTCATAGACACCGTCGCCAACCGGAGACACCACAACAAACTGTTGTACGACAGGAACATCATGATCGCCAAATTCATAAAAAACGAATGCTCTACCAACTAAGGCACGACCAGGACAATATTCAACAACTTGCACATTACGTAACAGACAATGAAAGTACAATTCATGAACACTACTGTGGGAATATGAATGCAGATTGCTCTAAATGCGACTCTCTGAATTTCATTGATGAAAAACCATCTGACAATCAGTTTACTCAATGCTGCCAAAAAGGAAAAGTTATGCTACCGAGACCTCACTACTCAGATCTGTTTGAGCAGTTAATGAAAGGAATGCGTCATCACAAGTCCTGCGCGCCTGCGTGGAAAGGACCTGCCGTGACGTCACTGTCATGTGACCGCAACACGGT
Organism: Ranitomeya variabilis; assembly: GCF_051348905.1. Taxonomy (NCBI): domain Eukaryota; kingdom Metazoa; phylum Chordata; class Amphibia; order Anura; family Dendrobatidae; genus Ranitomeya; species Ranitomeya variabilis. The sequence goes on from NC_135232.1 coordinate 232,571,824, forward strand.
CATGTGACCGTGACGTTATCACAGGTCCTGTGTGACAAGGACCTGCCGTGATGTCACGGTCATGTGACCGCGACGTCGTCACGTGACCGCAACGTCATCACACCCTGGGACCGGAAGCTGCCGCCTGCACCCCACACAGGCGACAGAGCTACAACGCGCCTGCGGAAGGTGAGTATATGTTTATTTTTAATTTTTTTAACCTGTGTCATACATGGCTGGGCAATATACTACGTAGCTGGGCAATATACTACGTCACTGGGCAATATACTACGTCACTGGGCAATATACTATGTGGCTGGGCAATATACTATGTGGGCTGTGCAATATACTACGTGGCTCTGTGCTGAATACTACGTCACTGGGCAATATACTACGTCACTGGGCAATATACTATGTAACTGGCCAATATACTACGTAACTGGGCAATATACTATGTGGCTCTGTGCTGTATACTACGTCACTGGGCAATATACTACGTGGCTGGGCAATATACTACATGGGCTGTGCAATATACTACGTGGACATACATATTCTAGAATACCCGATGCGTTAGAATCGGGCCACCATCTAGTACTGTATAATGGCCACACATGATGCTCCATACTTATAATGGCACCACATGATGCTCCGTACTGTATAATGGCCACACCGTGCTCCATACTGTATAATGGCCACACATGATGCTCCATACTGTATAATGGCCATACATGATGCTCCATGCTGTATAATGGCCACACATGATGCTCCAAACTATAATGGCCACACAGTGCTCCATACTATATAATGGCCTCATATGATGCTCAATACTGTATAATAGCCACACAGTGCTCCATACTGTATAATGGCCACACCGTGCTCCATACTGTATAATGGCCACACATGATGCTTCCTACTGTATAATGGCCACACAGTGCTCCATACTGTATAATGGCCCCACATGATGCTGCGTACAGTATAATGACCCTATGTGATGCTCCATACAGTATAATGGGCCCACATGATTCTGCATACTGGGTAATGGCCTCACATAATGCTTTGTACAGTATATAATGGCCCACATGATACTGCGTACTGTATAATGGCACCACATGATGCTGCATACAGTATAATGGCCTAACATGATGCTCCATACAGTATAATCTCTCCACATGATGCTCAGTACAGTATAATGGCCCCACATGATGCTGGGTACAGTATAATGGCACCACATGATGCTCCATACTGTATAATGGCCCCACATGATGCTGGGTACAGTATAATGGCCCCACATAGTTACCCCACCCCATAGTTGCCCTCACACCCCATCATTGCCTTCTCCCCAACCCCCATCATTGCCTTCTCCATCACTGCACACACACACACCTAAACACACACACACCTCTCACCACGCTCCCTCACAGCAGCCAGCAGCTTCCTCTCCCACGGTGTTGAATTATGTCATCTAGCAGCGCCGCGCTGCTGACTGCTCATGTCGCTGCAGCTCTGGTACACCACTGATAAAGACCTCTCAATGTTTCCTGTGTCAGTCAGTGTCAGAGCGAGGAGCAATATCTGCTCCGATCTGACACAGCTAATGATCACGCTAGCAGTTTAAAGCAGCGGTACACTCGGTCTGAGGCCATGTGGGAAAAGGAGGATCCCAGCTGGGACATCGGGACAGAATCTCAAAATTGGGACTGTCCCGCTGGATCTGAGATGGTTGGGAGTTGTGCACACGTGACTCTGCTCCATACACACATATGGCTCCCCTCTGTACACCTCGTACACACATGGCTCCGCTCCGTACACCTCGTACAGACACGACTTCGCTCCGTACACCTTGCACACACGGCTCCGCTCCGTACACCTCGTACACACGTTGTTCCGCTCCGTACACCTCGTACACATGTGGCTCCACTCCGTAAACCTCGTACACATGCGGCTGTGCTCTGCACACCTCGTACACACCCAACTTCGCTCCGTACAACACCTCGTACACACGCGGCTCCACTCTGTACACCTCGTACACATGCAGCTCTGCTCCGTACACCTCGTACACACACGGCTCTGCTACATCCACACTGTAAACCCCTCCTGACCCCACACATAAACTTACCCTCATCCAGCACCATGGCAACCCAGCAGAGTCCTGCATACATGGAGGCCCCGATCATGTGACCCCTGACTCCTTCCCTCCTATGACCTCATCACAAATCCTGTGTGGACAGAGCAGCCATATATGTGGTGTGCGGCTCTGCGGGTGGAGGGATGAGGCTGAGGCTCACATTGCAGTGCAGGAAAAGTAAGGTCCCGGTCATGACAGCGGGGCAGACTCTCAAAATCGGGACTGCCCCGCTGGATCTGGGACGGTTGGGAGGTACGTATATATATATATATATATACAGTATATATATGGTATATCTACAGTATATATATATATGTATATATATATATATATATATATATAGTTTATGTAAAATATGCAAATATGCCTGTGTGGCACCTCAGGAGTTCAGGTACCACAGTGGTATTGCCTACCTCTCGAGGAGGGTGATGTCATGCCTGAAAACGAGGAGAATCACTTTGGCAGGTAAGCTGTATATTCAACACATTCTGACTCCAGGCCAGAAGGGGAAGCTCTGAACCTGGTTTTCAGAGGAGCTTCCCTAGATAATATACATTCTGGTCTAGAGGAGGAGTTAGTTAGTCTGGTGCAGACAAGGAGCAGAGAAGGAGCACAGGAGAAGTCAGGAGCTAGAGGAGAGCTGCTAGTGGGCTCCCTCTAAGGTAGAGCACAGAAACCGGGCACTGGGAGCCCGAGGCTGTGTGGAACTACAAGTCCCCTGGCAGAACCGGAGGGCAGGAAACTGAAGGTGACTTATCCACATTACACCTGAGGTACAGCAACAACCAGAGCCCGGAGTCATCGTGAATAGAGACCTCAAGGAAACATCTTGAGTTGCCTACTGTGTAGGTACTGTCCCATGACAGGAGAGAAAGAGTACCTTGCCAGAAAGCTGCAGGTAGCAAGGGACTAATATTCAGTGCATAGTGGAAGGCTCACAATCTGACCTGACCAAGGGGGTTTAATCCGTTTCCAGGCTGCCTGGACTCCACCATCACCTGTTGCCAGTACCCTGGACTGAAACTGACTGCCAACAGTAAACCAGGTAAAGACATTGCAACTCCCTATCCTTTGTTTATTCTGTCACCACACCACTCTGGCCAAACACACCGAGAGCCCTGGGGACCCCACTTCACCTGTGGGAAGTGAAACCATCTTTGCTGCAGCACCATCACCCCCAGTGGACTCCTTTAAGCAGCATCAGTCACTCTTGACCGAGAACCACAGGTGGCGTCACAAACTTTTATTATTTTCACATCCCCTTTAAAGACTGTTCCCCTTTTACTTGGGCGCCCAGGGCCATAGACCGGGTCGACGCCACTGTGACCTCCCTTTAACAATGACCGCACCCTGTACCGAGTACTCCTGGGTCCTGGAGGGCGACTCACCCGGACTTCTGAGCAACATAACATATATACAGTACACTGCTCAAAAAAAGAAAGGGAATACTAAAATCCCACATCCTAGATATCACTGAATTAAATATTTCAGTTGTAAATCTTTATTCATTACATAGTGGAATGTGTTGAGAACAATAAAACCTAAAAATTATCAATGTAAATCACAACTAATATCCCACAGAGGTCTGGAGTTGGAATGATGCTCAAAATCAAATTGGAAAATGAAGTTTCAGGCTTCTCCAACTTCAGTGGAAATGCCTCACGAGAAGGAAATGATGCTCAGTAGTGTGTGTGGCCTCTACATGCCTGTATGAGCTCCCTACAATGCCTGGTCATGCCCCTGATGAGGCGGCGGATGGTCTCCTGAGGGATCTCCTCCCAGACCTGGACTAAAGCATCCGCCAACTCCTGGACAGTCTGTGGTGCAATGTGATGTTGGTGGATGGTGTGAGACATGATGTCCCAGATGTGTTCAATCGGATTCAGGTCTGAGGAATGGGTGGGCCAGTCCATAGCTTCAATGCCTTCTTCTTGCAGGAACTGCTGACACACTCCAGCCACATGAGGTCTGGCATTGTCCTGCATTAGGAGGAACCCAGGGCCAACCACACCTGCATATGGTCTCACAAGGGTTCTGAGGATCTCATCTCGGTACCTAATGGCAGTCAAGCTACCTCTGGCGAGCACATGGAAGTTTTGCAGCCCTCCAAAGAAATGCCACCCCACACCATTACTGACCCACTGTCAAACCGGTCATGCTGAAGGATGTTGAAGGCAGCAGATCGCTCTCCACAACGTCTCCAGACTCTGTCACATCTGTTACACGTGCTCAGTGAGAAACCTGCTTTCATCTGTGAAGAGCACAGGGCACCAGTGGCGAATTTGCCAAGCCTGGTGTTCTGTGGCAAATGCCAAGCATCCTGCACGGATTTGGGCTGTGAGCACAACCCCCATCTGTGGATGTCGAGCACTCAGACCATCCTCATGGAGTCAGTTTCTAACCGTTTGTGCAGACACATGCACATTTGTGGACTGCTGGAGGTAATTTTGCAGGGCTCTGGCAGTGCTCCTCCTGTTCCTCCTTGCACAAAGGCTGAGGTTGCGGTCCTCCTGCTGGCTTGTTGCCCTCCTACGGCCCCCTCCATGTCTCCTGGTGTACTGGCCTGTCTCCTGGTAGCGCCTCCAGCCTCTGGACACTACGCTGACAGAGTGTTGTGAATTTGCTTTTTGCTCCCTCTAGTGGTTACTAGTTTTTTGACTCTGGTTTTTCTGTCATTCCTTTTATCCGCACCTGGGTCGTTAGTTAGGGGTGTTGCTATATAAGCTCCCTGGACCTTCAGTTCAATGCCTGGCAACGTAGTTATCAGAGCTAGTCTGCTGTGCTCTTGTCTACTGATCCTGGTTCCAGTTATATCAGCTAAGTCTGCCTTTTGCTTTTTGCTATTTGTTTTGGTTTTGTATTTTTGTCCAGCTTGTTCCAAATCTACATCCTGACCTTTGCTGGAAGCTCTAGGGGGCTGGTGTTCTCCCCCCGGACCGTTAGACGGTTCGGGGGTTCTTGAATTTCCAGTGTGGATTTTGATAGGGTTTTTGTTGACCATATAAGTTACCTTTCTTTATTCTGCTATCAGTAAGCGGGCCTCTCTGTGCTAAACCTGGTTCATTTCTGTGTTTGTCATTTCCTCTTACCTCACCGTCATTATTTGTGGGGGGCTTCTATCCAGCTTTGGGGTCCCCTTCTCTGGAGGCAAGAAAGGTCTTTGTTTTCCTCTACTAGGGGTAGCTAGATTTTTCCGGCTGGCGCGTGTCATCTAGAATCAACGTAGGAATGATCCCCGGCTACTTCTAGTGTTGGCGTTAGGAGTAGATATATGGTCAACCCAGTTACCACTGCCCTATGAGCTGGATTTTTGTATTCTGCAGACTTCCACGTTCCTCTGAGACCCTCGCCATTGGGGTCATAACAGTTTGCCAGGCCAGTATTAAATGTTTAATGCATTGCAGAAGAGGGATTATAAGAAAGAAGATTCTGAGTTTTTTTTTTTTTTTTTTTTTTCTTCTTCCCCTTTACCTCAGAGTGGCTATGCTTGCTGCAGACATGAATGTCCAGACCTTGATTACAAGTGTGGACCAGCTGGCTACTCGTGTGCAGGGCATACAAGACTATGTTATCAGAAATCCTATGTCAGAACCTAAAATACCGATTCCTGAACTGTTTTCCGGAGACAGGTTTAAGTTTAGGAATTTCGTGAATAATTGTAAATTGTTTTTGTCCCTGAGACCCTGTTCATCTGGAGATTCTGCTCAGCAAGTAAAAATTGTTATTTCGTTCTTACGGGGCGACCCTCAGGATTGGGCTTTTTCGCTGGCACCAGGAGATCCGGCATTGGCTGATCTTGATGCGTTTTTTCTGGCGCTCGGTTTACTTTATGAGGAACCCAATCTTGAGATTCAGGCAGAAAAGGCCTTGCTGGCTATGTCTCAGGGGCAGGACGAGGCTGAAGTGTATTGCCAAAAATTTCGGAAATGGTCCGTGCTGACACATTGGAACGAGTGTGCACTGGCCGCTAATTTTAGAAATGGCCTTTCTGAAGCCATTAAGAATGTTATGGTGGGTTTTCCCATTCCCACAGGTCTGAATGATACTATGGCACTGGCTATTCAAATTGACCGGCGGTTGCGGGAGCGCAAAACCGCAAATTCCCTCATGGTGTTGTCTGAACAGACACCTGATTTAATGCAATGTGATAGAATCCTGACTAGAAATGAGCGGAAAATTCATAGACGCCGGAATGGCTTGTGCTACTACTGTGGTGATTCTACACATGTTATCTCAGCATGCTCTAAACGTATAGCTAAGGTTGTTAGTCCTGTCACCGTTGGTAATTTGCAACCTAAATTTATTCTGTCTGTAACTTTGATTTGCTCACTGTCATCTTATCCTGTCATGGCGTTTGTAGATTCAGGTGCTGCCCTGAGTCTCATGGATCTCTCATTTGCTAAGCGCTGTGGTTTTACTCTTGAACCATTAGAAAATCCTATTCCTCTTAGGGGTATTGATGCTACACCATTGGCAGCAAATAAACCGCAGTATTGGACACAGGTTACCATGTGCATGACTCCTGAACACCGCGAGGTGATACGTTTCCTGGTTTTACATAAAATGCATGATTTGGTTGTTTTAGGGCTGCCATGGTTACAGACCCATAATCCAGTCCTGGACTGGAAGGCTATGTCAGTCTCAAGTTGGGGCTGTCGTGGTATTCATGAGGATTCCCTGCCTGTGTCTATTGCTTCTTCTACGCCTTCGGAAGTTCCGGAGTATTTGTCTGATTATCAGGATGTCTTCAGTGAGTCTGAGTCCAGTGCACTGCCTCCTCATAGGGACTGTGACTGTGCTATAGATTTGATCCCAGGCAGTAAATTTCCTAAGGGAAGACTGTTTAATCTGTCGGTACCTGAACATACCGCTATGCGTTCATATATCAAGGAGTCTCTGGAGAAAGGACATATTCGTCCGTCTTCTTCCCCTCTTGGTGCGGGATTCTTTTTTGTGGCAAAAAAGGACGGATCTTTGAGACCTTGTATTGATTATCGGCTTTTAAATAAGATCACTGTCAAATTTCAGTATCCTTTACCGCTGTTGTCTGACTTGTTTGCCCGGATTAAGGGTGCCAAGTGGTTCACCAAGATAGACCTTCGTGGTGCGTACAACCTTGTGCGCATTAAGCAAGGTGATGAATGGAAAACCGCATTCAATACGCCCGAAGGTCATTTTGAGTACTTGGTGATGCCTTTTGGGCTCTCCAATGCGCCTTCAGTTTTTCAGTCCTTTATGCATGACATTTTCCGGAAGTATCTGGATAAATTTTTGATTGTTTATCTGGATGATATTTTGGTTTTTTCTGATAATTGGGATTCGCATGTGGAGCAGGTCAGGTTGGTCTTTAAAATTTTGCGTGAAAATTCTTTGTTTGTCAAGGGCTCAAAGTGTCTCTTTGGTGTACAGAAGGTTCCCTTTTTGGGGTTCATTTTTTCCCCTTCTGCTGTGGAGATGGACCCAGTCAAGGTCCGAGCTATTCTTGATTGGACTCAGCCCTCGTCAGTTAAGAGTCTTCAGAAGTTCTTGGGCTTCGCTAACTTCTACCGTCGTTTTATCGCTAATTTTTCTAGCATTGTGAAACCTTTGACGGATATGACCAAGAAGGGCTCCGATGTAGCTAACTGGGCTCCTGCTGCCGTGGAGGCTTTCCAGGAGTTGAAACGCCGGTTTACTTCGGCGCCTGTTTTGTGCCAGCCTGACGTCTCACTTCCCTTTCAGGTTGAGGTGGATGCTTCAGAGATTGGGGCAGGGGCCGTTTTGTCGCAGAGAGGCCCTGGTTGCTCTGTTATGAAACCTTGTGCCTTTTTCTCTAGGAAGTTTTCGCCTGCCGAGCGAAATTATGATGTGGGCAATCGGGAGTTGTTGGCCATGAAATGGGCATTTGAGGAGTGGCGTCATTGGCTCGAGGGTGCTAAGCATCGTGTGGTGGTCTTGACTGATCACAAAAATCTGATGTATCTCGAGTCTGCTAAACGCCTTAATCCGAGACAGGCCCGCTGGTCATTGTTTTTCTCCCGCTTTGATTTTGTTGTCTCGTATTTACCAGGTTCAAAGAATGTGAAGGCCGATGCTCTTTCTAGGAGCTTTGTGCCTGATGCTCCTGGAGTCGCTGATCCTGTTGGTATTCTTAAAGATGGAGTTATCTTGTCAGCTATTTCTCCGGATCTGCGACGTGTGTTGCAGAGATTCCAGGCTGATAGGCCTGAGTCTTGTCCACCTGACAGACTGTTTGTCCCGGATAAGTGGACCAGCAGAGTCATTTCCGAGGTTCATTCCTCGGTGTTGGCAGGTCACCCGGGCATTTTTGGCACCAGAGATCTGGTGGCCAGGTCCTTTTGGTGGCCTTCCTTGTCAAGGGATGTGCGGTCATTTGTGCAGTCCTGTGGGACTTGTGCTCGAGCTAAGCCTTGCTGTTCTCGTGCCAGCGGTTTGCTCTTGCCCTTGCCTGTCCCGAAGAGACCTTGGACACATATCTCCATGGATTTCATTTCTGATCTTCCGCTATCTCAGGGCATGTCCGTTATCTGGGTGATATGTGATCGCTTCTCCAAGATGGTCCATTTGGTTCCTTTGCCTAAGCTGCCTTCCTCTTCCGATCTGGTTCCTGTGTTTTTCCAGAACGTGGTTCGTTTGCACGGCATCCCTGAGAATATTGTGTCAGACAGAGGATCCCAGTTCGTTTCCAGGTTCTGGCGATCCTTTTGTAGTAGGATGGGCATTGATTTGTCGTTTTCGTCTGCTTTCCATCCTCAGACTAATGGACAGACGGAGCGAACCAATCAGACTTTGGAGGCTTATTTGAGGTGTTTTGTCTCTGCTGATCAGGACGATTGGGTGACATTCTTGCCGTTGGCTGAGTTTGCCCTTAATAATCGGGCTAGTTCCGCCACCTTGGTTTCGCCTTTTTTCTGCAACTCTGGTTTCCATCCTCGCTTTTCTTCGGGTCATGTGGAGCCTTCTGACTGTCCTGGGGTGGATTCTGTGGTGGATAGGTTGCAGCAGATCTGGAATCATGTGGTGGACAACTTGAAGTTGTCACAGGAGAAGGCTCAGCACTTTGCCAACCGCCGCCGCGGTGTGGGTCCCCGACTACGCGTTGGGGATTTGGTATGGCTTTCTTCCCGCTTTGTTCCTATGAAGGTCTCCTCTCCCAAATTTAAACCTCGTTTTATTGGGCCTTACAAGATATTGGAAATCCTTAATCCTGTATCTTTTCGTCTGGATCTTCCTGTGTCGTTTGCTATTCACAATGTATTTCATAGGTCCTTGTTGCGGCGGTACATTGTGCCTGTAGTTCCTTCTGCTGAGCCTCCTGCTCCGGTGTTGGTTGAGGGCGAGTTGGAGTACGTGGTGGAGAAGATCTTGGATTCTCGCCTCTCCAGGCGGAGGCTTCAGTACCTGGTCAAGTGGAAGGGCTATGGTCAGGAGGATAATTCCTGGGTGGTCGCCTCTGATGTTCATGCGGCCGATTTAGTTCGTGCCTTTCATGCCGCTCATCCTGATCGCCCTGGTGGTCGTGGTGAGGGTTCGGTGACCCCTCACTAAGGGGGGGGTACTGTTGTGAATTTGCTTTTTGCTCCCTCTAGTGGTTACTAGTTTTTTGACTCTGGTTTTTCTGTCATTCCTTTTATCCGCACCTGGGTCGTTAGTTAGGGGTGTTGCTATATAAGCTCCCTGGACCTTCAGTTCAATGCCTAGCAACGTAGTTATCAGAGCTAGTCTGCTGTGCTCTTGTCTACTGATCCTGGTTCCAGTTATATCAGCTAAGTCTGCCTTTTGCTTTTTGCTATTTGTTTTGGTTTTGTATTTTTGTCCAGCTTGTTCCAAATCTACATCCTGACCTTTGCTGGAAGCTCTAGGGGGCTGGTGTTCTCCCCCCGGACCGTTAGACGGTTCGGGGGTTCTTGAATTTCCAGTGTGGATTTTGATAGGGTTTTTGTTGACCATATAAGTTACCTTTCTTTATTCTGCTATCAGTAAGCGGGCCTCTCTGTGCTAAACCTGGTTCATTTCTGTGTTTGTCATTTCCTCTTACCTCACCGTCATTATTTGTGGGGGGCTTCTATCCAGCTTTGGGGTCCCCTTCTCTGGAGGCAAGAAAGGTCTTTGTTTTCCTCTACTAGGGGTAGCTAGATTTTTCCGGCTGGCGCGTGTCATCTAGAATCAACGTAGGAATGATCCCCGGCTACTTCTAGTGTTGGCGTTAGGAGTAGATATATGGTCAACCCAGTTACCACTGCCCTATGAGCTGGATTTTTGTATTCTGCAGACTTCCACGTTCCTCTGAGACCCTCGCCATTGGGGTCATAACACAGAGACAGCAAACCTTCTTGCCACAGCTCGCATTGATGTGCCATCCTGGATGAGCTGCACTACCTGAGCCACTTGTGTGGGTTGTAGAGTCCATCTCATGCTACCACGAGTGTGAAAGCACAACTAACATTCAAAAGTGATCAAAACATCAGCCAGAAAGCATTGGTACTGAGATGTGGTCTGTGGTCCCCACCTGCAGAACCACTCCTTTATTGAGTGTGTCTTGATAATTAACAATATATTGTCTATTCCATTTGCACAACAGCATGTGAAATTGATTGTCAAACAGTATTGCTTCCTAAGTGGACAGTTTGATTTCACAGAAGTTTGATTTACTTGGAGTTATATTCTGTTGTTTAAGTGTTCCCTTTATTTTTTTGAGCAGTGTATATGTAAAATGATAGATAGATAGATAGATAGATAGATAGATAGATAGATAGATAGATAGATAGATAGATAGATAGATAAATATGTATAAAATATCTATACATACAGCTCTGGAAAAAATTAAGAGACCACTGCAAAATGTTTAGTTTGTCTGATTTTTCTCTTTATAGGTATATTTTTGAGTAAAATATAAATTGTTCTTTTACTCTATAAACTTCTGGCAACATGTCTCCGAATTTCCAAGCAATAAATTATGTATTTTTTTCTGACAAAGAAAAATGGTCAAAATTTAAAAAACAAAAAAACAAACAGTGTTTTCAGACCTCAAATAATGCAAAGAAAACAAGTTCATAATCATTTAGAAACAACAATACTAATGTTTTAACAGAGGAAGAGTTCAGAAATCAATATTTTGTGGAACAACCATGATTTTTAATCACAGCTTTCATGCGTCTTGGCATGCTTTCCCCCAGTCTTTCACACTGCTTCTGGTGCAAAAATGTAAGCAGTTCTTTGTTTGATGGCTTGTGATTGTGACTATCCATCATTCTCTTGATTACATTCCAGAGGTTTTCAATGGGGTTCAGGTCTGGAGATTGGGCTGCCGATGACAGGGTTTTGATGTGGTGGTCTCTTAATTTTTGTAAGAGCTGTATATACAGTGGGTACTGAAAGTATTCAGACCCCTTTAAAATTTTCACCCTTTGTTTCATTGCAGCCATTTGGTAAATTCAAAAAAATTCATTTTTTTTCTCATTAATGTACACTCTGCACCCTATCAAGACTGAAAAAAAACAGAAATGTAGAAATTTTTGCAAACCATAACTCCAACACAACCGTAACCCCAACTGTCACCCCAACACAACCCTAACCCCAACACAACCCTAACCCTGGCCCCAACCCTACCCCTAGTCCCAACCCTAACCCTATCCCCAACCCTAACCTTAATTCGAACTCCAACCCTAACCCTAGCCCCAACCCTAAGCCTAACAGCAAGGAATGGAAAAAAATTAAAAAACATTTTTTTTTTGTTTTGAGTTAATGATATGCTCGTGCTCCGGGGAGGCCTGGGTGGGGGGTTCTTGATGTGGTGCCCTGATTAGGTATTCATAATGCAGCCTGCTGACAGGTTACTGATCCCTCAGTGACCTGCCCCCTAGTTTACATAATGAATATTATATGAACATACTGAAAAAAACAGCCTTATGCAGGCAGGTGCCAGCCATGGCACCTGCTCTGCAGCATAATTGCATGGCATGTTTAATATGTTTATAATAAATGTGGTTGAGGTTATCCTGGTATTTAAAAAAGAAATCCATTTGAAAATGGCGCCCGCCACAGAAGCAGCTATCGGTGTATATAGGTGATCCCGCAGTAACAGCTATTGGATCACCTATATACACCAATAGCTGCTTCTGCGCAGGTGCCATTTTCAAATGGATTTTTTTTAAATATCAGGATAACTTCAACCACATTCATTATGGCAGCTGGCACCTGCCTACAAAATGTTTTTTTTTTTCTTTTTTTTTCTTTTTTTTAAAGTATGTAAATATATTCATTATGTAAACTAGGTGGCAGGTCACTGACCTGTCAGCAGTCTTCATTATGAATAACTAAGACCTCTCCCAGTTCCACCCGGAGCACGAGCATATCATTAATGCAAAACTGAAAATAAAGATTAAACAACAACCACAAGATGGGTTTAATCAACCAAGGTATCATTGTAATCAGTATAACGGTGCTGACTTGACACTGTCTTTAGGTTACTTTGCACAATCCTGCTGACAGTTTCCCTTTAATGATATTTGACTGCATGTTTTGTGTTGTTGAACTGTTGCAAAATAAATTTGGAGCCAAGCAGTTGCTTCCCTGATAGTACCACATGATATATATATATATATGAGAGGGAGGGACAGGGGGGTAGCCGTGGCTGAGGTAAAAGTCTCTTGCACACCCTGACCTCCCGTCACATACAAACCACAGGTCTCCGTTCCGTTACCTCTCATATTCTCGAACTCCCTCTCAGGGCTTTCTGCACTGCACTGCACGTACTCCTCAGACGATGAAGAATAAACAGTCACAATACAATTCAAAGCTTGAACTATTAACTTTACTGCTTCTGATGCACAGTGCATACATATTATTTCCATCATCAGCATCAGGGTGGACATTAGGCAATTTCTCCTCTGTCCCTGTCTTTCCTTCTCTGTCACTAAGCACGCTTCCGGGACGGACCGGCATCTCCGATCTCTCAGCGTCATCTCTGCTCAGTCCTGCTTCAGTAGGGGTACCTCTAAACTGTTTCACCCCGGTCTTGAGTACATCCACTCATGTAACAAGCCACCACATTCTGAGTGACCTGCCCGTACTGTTTAATCTTCCTCTGGCACCTGCAGACCCATTTATTCTGCACTGTCAGCACTTTTCCTGGTGTTATAACCCGATGAGGCTCTGTACCAGAATACTGTATGACTGGGTGCTTATCTTCAACGTTACAGAGCTAACTGCCCTGTCAGAGCGCTCCCGCCCAACTGATTCAAATTCCAGATGTTTCCCAGGTTAACGGCTGTTAGCTCCTCCCACTTAACTATTTACAAGCGGAGTATCACTCCACCCCATCTAGTGGGCCAACTTGGGTACTACGCTCTCCCTAATAAATACTAGAAACAATACAATATTTAAAAGCATAAATAAACATTAAATATACATAACATATTTCATGGCTTTAGTCAACCCCCCTTGCATATAAGTATCTGTATGTCTCAACATTGAGGACATCAAGAAAAGGGGCAACTGTAAAGAAAGTAAATGCAGTGGTCGGCCACTTAGTGCAGCATAAGCATGTCACATCATGTTTACTTCCGTTCATAATCAGTAGATGTCCAGCAGTGCCATTCATATCAGAACTTGCAGTAATTAGTTGGGTCCAGCTAAACCCATCTACTGTTTGGAGAAGTCTGGCTAGAAAGGGTCTTCAAAGAAGAATTGCCTTAAAAAGTCATAACATCAACTTGGAAACAAGGCCAAGTGACTCACCTATGCACAAAAGGAAAAGGTACTGGGACGCAGAAAAATGGCAAGATGTATTTGCGTTTTTAGATGTCCCCCCTGTGATATTTGTGCTCCCATGTGATCTCTGTGCCCCCTGTGATCTCTGTCCCCTCCAGCTATGTGCCCCTCTGTGATCTTCATGTCACCCCCTGGTGATCTTTGTGCCTCCCCCGGCGATGCGGTCTGCCCCAGGTCCAACGTGCAACATTGCTGCTGGGGCTAAAGAGGAGTAAAGACAGTGTGGGCGTGCACTTGTAAGAGCTCCAGCAGGAGCTGGACATTAAATGTATTAAATTTAGTATTGAGAGAGGTGGGGATGGGGGGCTGCTTTATTCAGAGGGAGTGTGTGTGTATCTGTGTGTGCGTGTGTAAAAATTTTGCAGAGAAGTAGTGTGTGTGTGTGTATATATATATATACATATTTTGCAGAGGGGCAGTGTGTGAGTATATACTTTGAAGAAAGGTTGTGTGTGTGTGTAAGGGGTAGTATTTTGCAGGTTTTCTATGATGTGATGTTAAATTGCCATATTGGCACTTTCTGATAAGTAAGTGGGTTTTGGGTTGCCGTTTCGGCACTTGGTCTGTAAAAGGTTCACCATCGCTGGTATGGGGGCTGTGATGATCATACTGTATGGGGGGTCTGTGATGACCATACTCTGGGCTGTCGTGACCATACCATATGGAGCGCTGTGGTGACCATACCTTGTGGAGAGTGGTGGTGATGATACTGTGTGTGGGCTATGGTGACCATTCTATGTGAGTGAACAAAATCCGTGAGCACTGCTACGGGGGTGCACGGGTAGGTTCCCACACCTTAGTACTCTAAAGATAAATGAACCCGGCATTCAACTTAGATGCAACTTGAACATTTATTGCGTTGTACCAAAAACGTTTCGGTCGAGTGCGACCTTCTTCAGTTACTACAAAATGTACAACATGAAAAATAAATTAAATAAACGCACATGAACATAGGTGAAATTACTTTAAACAAAAGAAAAGAAAGAACAAAAGGAGAAACAAAACAAAAGTATATACAACATATGGGATTGGTCATAACTTAAATCAGGTAATGGGAAACCCGGTGGGGTACCACATAATAAGCCTAAACCACATAGCAAATGTACCATGGTTTGGGTAAGGAGTAAAAAAAATGCGCTAGCATACCGTACTTAGAAGCAATTGTGTGTTGCTTAGTGAGCGGAACTCAATAGATCTGGTTGGAATCTCTGAGGATACAAAAAGATGCCGGCCAATGTTTACCAATGGAATGGCCTGCGTGTTTAGCCTTATTATGTGGTACCCCACCGGGTTTCCCATTACCTGATTTAAGTTATGACCAATCCCATATGTTGTATATACTTTTGTTTTATTTCTCCTTTTGTTCTTTCTTTTCTTTTGTTTAAAGTAATTTCACCTATGTTCATGTGGGTTTATTTAATTTATTTTTCATGTTGTACATATTGTAGTAATTGAAGAAGGTCGCACTCGACCGAAACGATTTTGGTACTACGCAATAAATGTTCAAGTTGCATCTAAGTTGAGTGCCGGGTTCATTTATCTTTACATTCTATGTGAGTGACTGTTGGGATCACCGTACTGTTTGCAGGTGTATGTTGACCATACTGTATGGGATCTGTGGTGACCATAATGCTTGGGGCTGTGGGGTGATCCTACTAAATGAGGGGTTGTGGTGACCATATTGGATGGGGGCTGTGATGACAATACTGTATGAGGATCTGTGGTGACCATCATACTGTCTGCTAATGAAAGGGGCAGAGCGCACTACATAATCAATCTTAATGCAACACGGGTGCTACATAGAGTAGTTAAGATTATGTCAAAAAGAGAAAAAGAACTTCTTAATAATGTGCACACCAGAATCATAGAAAAGCATCAATATTTATTAGAAAACATCATGGACAACATTAAAAACATCTAAAAGGGAAACACTCGCTGCCATCACCATCTGAGGTATATAACCTGCAAAATATGCACAGGATGCTATATAATTAGATATCCAAGATTCTGACAAAAGATACAGAGCATATTAAAGTATGGTAACTGAGTAATAAGGACAAAGAGATACATATGTATTCATGTGATAAATCACAAATGATATAACATAGTCTAAGATCCAGTATACAAAAAAAGGTTGCACTCTATCATGCTAAAGCATGTCAAAGTGAAATATGTGAAATTTAAATAGCAATACGGCTTTTGAATATTAGGAAAAATATGAGACTCTTAGCATAAAATTTTGCCAAATTATATCTGCCCATCGACCACCGTCAAGGGGGTCCCAAAGTCTGATGGGTCCCTGCGTATGTGAATACCTCATATTGTAGTTCACCGGGGTTGGTTCAGTATGACAGATAGTGTAACCACAGGAAAAGTTCACAGCAAAACGTATTTAATGTCCAAATTCACACAGTGTACAGCATACGGTATCCTCTGGATCGCAGCTGGGAAACAAGACAGTCCATAAATGCGTCTGGTTGCCGAGAGCGAATGCACCACTGTATCACGCTGCGGGGTGCCAGGAGTTCGCTCTGCTGGCTCTGTGTTAACTCACAAAGGCTGAGCTTCTGCAGAGCTGACTGTTCTGCAAGTTGCAAACTCCAAACTGACACCCAAACCCTATACCGCAGGGTTTTTAATAACCAACTTGTGGCCGTAGGCCACATGGAAAACCCGGCCGGAGGAAACAGACCAACCTCACTACCTTCCTGTATTCCGTTTAAAAAATAAAGTCCATAATGGGTTTTCCTGAACAATGCCTTGGTCAAATAGCTTGACCAGGTCCACACTTACTTTGCCCTGTGACTCACAGGAGTCCTATTGTGAATACAAGGCACTCCAGCGGGTCTAATAGGACTCCATCCACATCGTAGGGGATATATATTGACCCTCGCATATGATCCCCCTCACTGCCTCACAAATACCCCCCCTGTTCAAACTTGTGGGGTTGAACACTTGTCACCATACAGAAGGCCCATGACAGGGCATCTGCATTTCCTTGCGATTTCCATGCCCGATGTTCAGTGGTGAAATTAAAATTCTGCAAGGATAGAAATCATCTGGTGACCCGAGCATTCCTCTCCTTGGCATTTCTCATCCATACCAACGGGCGAATGATCTGTCACCAAATGAAACTGTCAACTGAGTTAATAATAGCATAGGGACTCCAAGGCCCACTTATGGCAAGGCACGTTTTCACTGTACTATAATTTTTCTTGGCTGGGGTGAGTTTCCTACTTAGGTAGGTGACTGGATGTTCCTCCCCGCTCACCTCCTGCGTCAAGACCGCTCCTAGGCCTGGAGCGCCTGCCAGGGCCTAGGGGTACTCGGTACCGGGTACCATCATCATTAAAGGGGGTGGTCATGGTGGCAGCGACCCGGTCCATGGCCCTGGGCGTCCAAATTTAAGGGAAGGTTTTTAAAGGGGTTTGTTGAATAAAGTTTGCTTTCCTCTCTCAGACTATCCACTCTTCTCTCTGTCTCTCCCTCCGACAGACTAACTAACTCCTCCCCCAGGCCAGAATATATATAATCTAGGAAGCTCCCCTGAAACCAGGTTCTGAGATCCCCCTTCTGGCCTGGAGTCAGAACATGTTGCATGTATGTGAATGCCTGTTAAAGGGATCCTTCTTCGCTTCCAAGCATAGCATTGCTCTCCCCATGAGGAAAGCAATGCCACTGTAGCAATTGGTTACCTGGGGTGTTACAGGTCCAAATTAGAGGCATCCGTCTGTACAATGAAGCATTTCTAGAAGTTGGAGCTAATGAGGATGGGCTGTACGCACAGCGCCACCTTCATAGATTGGTATGCTTCCTCTGCCTGGGGGTTCCACCAAACCATGACCGACTTCTTTCCCTTGAGGAGATCCGGTAATACCCAACGATCCTGAGAAGCGCTCTCCTCTTTTTGGTGGTAACAGGTCGGGGCCAGTTCTGAATGGCCTCGATATTATTTATTTGGGGTTTCATAACCCCACGGCCTATCACGTATCCCAAGTACCGGGCTTAATAAAGCTCTACTGCACATTTCTTGGGATTTGCCATCAAGCCCACGGTTCTGAGCGAATCTACTACCGCTTGCACCTGTGACAAGTAGGTATGCCAGTCAGTACTAAAGATGATGTCATCCAAGTATGCTGGTGCATACTTCCGATGGGGTTCCAGCACTATGTCCATCAGCCTCTGGAATGTGGCTGGCACCCATGTAGTGCAAAGTGCAGGACGACATAGTGGTACAGACTTTCTGGTGTTATGAAGGCGGTCTTTTCCTTTGCCAACTCTGTAAGAGGCACCTGCCAATAACCCTTGGTCAGATCGAGCATGGTAATGTACTGGGCCTGACCCAGTCGCTTCATCAGCTCGTCCACCCGGGCATTGGGAACAGGTCGAACTTCGACACTCCATTTAATTTGCGGATGTCATTACAGAATCGTAATGATCCGTTCGGCTTCGGGATTAGCACAATTGGGCCAGCCCAGGCAC
Source organism: Ranitomeya variabilis (assembly GCF_051348905.1). NCBI lineage: Eukaryota > Metazoa > Chordata > Amphibia > Anura > Dendrobatidae > Ranitomeya > Ranitomeya variabilis. Next base: position 232,590,182 of record NC_135232.1, read on the forward strand.
TCCGGGATTCCTTGGCTACTCTCAGTTGTAGCATTTGTTTTACCTCACTCGCGATTGTCTCCGGGCCTCGGGCACACAGTATGGTTTCATTTCTACCCTTACGTGAGGCTCAGTGACAATGTCATGCTGGATGACAGAGGTATGACCGTGTAATCCCGAGAATACATCCGTATTCTCCCTCATCAATTTCTGCACCTCTCGCCGCTGCTGTTTCGAGAGGGTGTCTCCTATCTTTACCTCTCCCTCAGCCTCTGTCTGGACTGACATCGAAGGGTCCCCAGATGACACGGGAGTCACCTCCATAAGCATACACTCCTGGTCCTTCCATGCTTTCAACAAATTAACGTGATACACTTGTTCGGGTTTCCTTTTCCGGGGCTGGCAAACTTGGAAGTTTACTTCCCCCACTTTTTCCTGAACTTCATACGGCCCTTGCCACTTGGCCATAAGCTTGCTTTCAGTGGTGGGCACCAAAACCAACACCCGATCTCCTGCTTTAAAAGAGCGGGCTGTGACCTTTTTGTTGTATACGCGGCCCTACGCTGCCTGAGCATCCACCAAATGCTCTTTTACAATAGGCATGACAGCTGCAATTCAGTCCTGCATATTAGCCACGTGCTCAATGACACTCTTATGTGGTGTAGGTTCCTGCTCGCACGTCTCTTTGGCTACGTCCAGGAGACCCTTAGGATGCCTGCCATACAGTAGCTCAAAGGGTGAAAATCCTGTGGAAGCCTGCGGTACCTCGCGAATGGCAAACATCAAGTAGATCAACAACGTGTCCCAATGCTTTCCATCATTGGAGACTACCTTCCTAAACATGGATTTGAGGGTTTTGTTGAAGCGCTTGACTAGTCCATTGGTCTGAGGGTTATACACCGACATGCGCAACTGTTTTATCTTGAGGAGACTGCACAGTTCCTTCGTCACCTTGGACATGAACGGAGTCCCCTTATCAGTGAGAATTTCCTTCGGTAACCTAGCTCAACAGAACATGGCAAACAACTCCCGGGCAATAAGCTTAGCCGAGGTGTGCCAAAGTGGAATGGCCTTCGGGTATTGGGTGGCGTAGTCTACGACTACTAATATGTGTTGGTGGCCCTGGGAGGATTTTACTATTGGCCCTACCAGATCCATCGCAATCCGCTCAAAAGGTACCATTATGATGGGCAGAGGCATCTATGCACTCGTGATGGGTGAGATTAGTTGGCACTCCGGACACGTATCACAGTATCTCTGGACCTCAGCGTAAACCCCAGGCCAAAAAAAAAGCCACAGTATGCGCTACTGCATCTATTCGGCCCCCAAATGCCTTCTCAGCATGTGGGTGTGAGCCATGTCGAGCACCTCCCGATGGTAGGATTGGGGCACTACCAATTGTTCTACCACCTTATCCTGGATTTTATCAACCCTGTATAATAACTCCTGGCTGATCGTCATACGTGGGAACACGTCTCCGCACCCGGTTGCTGAGGCACCCCATTTACCTCGATTACTCTTTCCCCTGCCCAGGTCAAAGTGGGATCCTGGAGCTGAGCTGTCCCGAACTTACCAGGGACACTTCCAGCTCGGGGATCGTGGGGTCTCCTCGACCTCTCCTGCCAATACCTCTAGGGGAAACCTATCGGGGTTACACTCGGTCCCTAGGTTGGTGACCACTACGGCAGGTATCCCTGGCTTGGGATCTTCGGGTTTTGCACCCGGAATTACATTTATCACTGGGAGGGTTAATGCTGGTCTCCCACAGGGACCAGAACAGGGGTAAGTCTCTTCCCAATACAGTCCCATACCAGAGTCTTTATTACTCCCACCACATGTCTTATCTTTCCACACAGGGTGGAAAACATAACCTCTGTGGTTGGGTACTTTTGGAGTTCCCCATGTATGCATACCACCCTACCTTCCATCCATTGAGGTTGTCCCCAGCAACTTGAGACCCATGTACCAAAGTCACTAAGCTTCCTGAGTCCAAGAGAGTGTCCGTATGGTACCCATTAACGAGTTCCTTGCTCAACTGAGGTTCGGTATCTACAGTACCTGTAGTGGTGGTGCAGACTGGCTGAACATATATGGACACTCGACGAGTATACCCACAGTCCATGGGTTCAACTGTCAGAGGGCAGTTGACAGCCATATGTCCAGGGCCCTGGCACTGCCAACACTTGATAGCTGCGGCGTGACTGGACCTTGGGGCCAACTTAGGGGACACGGGTCTGCTTGGCCCCAGCAGAGGGACGTGGATTTTTCCCAGGCTCCAGGATTGGTGGGGCCTGCCGTGTCAGCCGTAATGGAGCTGTGTCCCATATAAAGTCTTGAGTGGCCATGTACCACTCAATCAGTCCCCCCACCTGGTCCAGAGTGTCCGAGTCCCCTTACCCAACCCAATGCTGTATGGCTGCTGGCAGAGCTCTCACCAGCTGGTCGACCACCACCCTCTCCAACATCTGAACCAGAGTCAAAGTCTCAGGTTGGAGCCACCTTTTCACAAGCTGCAGCAAGTCATAAACCTGAGACTGGGCAGGCTGAGCTTCCACAAAAGTCCATGAAAAGACCCTTTGGGCTCTCACATAGGTATTAACCCCCAGTTGGAAAAGGATCTCACCTTTTAGCTTGGCGTAGTCCAGGGTGTCCTCCCGACTGAGGCCAAAGTAGGCCTTTAGCACGTCACCCCTCAGGAACGGAGCCACCACTTTGGCCCACTGGGACGTTGGCAGGTTTTCCCGCTCTGCCATGCACTCATAGAAGGGGAGGAAAGCTTCCACACCATCTTCTGGACTCAGCTTCCTCAAAACGAAGCGGACCTTGTTTCGGGCCTCGTGACATTCCGGGGTAGATGCAGAAGGTGCCTCATGCAGGTCTACCATTTGCTGCAGCAACAGGTTATTGGTTTGTTGCTGTGTGAGGACCAGATGCCTCAGGATGTCCCCCATTTTGTCCGCAGGCCTGGGTTGCAGTGTGGCAGGCCTAATGACAGACATGCAGCTGGCTTTGGGGTATGCATGAATTCACACTGCCCGCATCCTCCAACCAACTGTAGTGCAGTGGGGTTGGTTCAGTGTGACAGAAAGGGACCACTGGAAAAGTTCACAGCAAAATGGGTTTAATGTTCAAACTCACACAGTGTACAGCATACTGTATCCTCCGAATCGCAGCCGGGAAACAAAACAGTCCATAAATGCGTCTGGTTACAGAGGCCGACTGCACCACCTTATCATGCTGCGGGGTGCCAGGAGTTAGCTCTGCTGGCTCTGTTAACTCACACAGGCTGAGCTTCTGCAGAACCGACTGCTCCGCAAGTTGCAAACTCCAAACTGACACCCAAACCCTATACTGCAGAGTTTTTAACAATCAATCTGTGGCCTTAGGCCACATGGAACACCCGGCCGGAGGAAACGGACCAACCCAATGCCTTCCTGTAGTCCGTTTAAAAAATAAATCCCATAAACGGGTTTTCCTGAACAATGCCTTAGCCAAATTGACCAGGTCCACGCTTACTTTCACTTTGCCTTGTGACTTACAGGCATCCTGCTGTGAATACAAGGCATTCCAGCGGGTCTAATAGGGCTCAGTCCGCATCCTGGGGTATATATATCGACCCTCACATATGATCCCTCTCACTGCCTCCTAATATATACACACACACACACACACACACACACACACACACAAACATAAACACATATAGTATACACATACCTTATATACACACAGATACACACATATACTGTACATACATATACACACACACACACATACATACACACATATACATATACTGTACATACATAGACAAACATATGTACATTTACAAACACACACATACTAATCTATGCCGTCAGGTGTTAGGATGAGCTGTGGAGAAGGCAGGCCACATAGTTCACACAGGCAGGCCACATAGCTGGAGAGGGCTGCAGAACCCACTGTGGGGGATGGGGATGCAGAGCAGAGAGGAGTTCAGCTTCCTGCTGCAGTGCTGTCCCATGCAGTGAGCTTTCTTCCCCCAACCTCTTCTCTGTGAGATGCGTCTGGGAAGGGAACAGTGGAGGAAGCAAAAGACCCACTGTAAGTCCTGCTCGTCTTCCATTGTTTTCCCCTGTGTGTTGTGCAGCCTGGACCCTCTGCTACAGGTGAACACTCACCATTTGGACGTGCCATGAGATGGCAGCCAGTGAGCGCTCTCACCAGTCTGGTGGGGAAAGTGTTCATTGGCTTGCGTCTCTCTCCCTGCACGACATGCCCCCTTTTTGAATTCCTGCACTCTGCGCACCTTTTTCTCCCTAGGTACTCACTCGATTATGGAAGGGAGTGAGAGGGGCCCGATGCAGCAAGACACCAGGCCCCTCTTACTCCAGCCTGTATTCTTGACTGAGTGGCCCCATAGCAGCGGCATGGTCTGCCGTTATGGGCAGTAGGCATGTGCCTGCAAGGGCCCTTCTGCACATCTGGGCCCTGGGGCGGTTATGTAAGAAGAAGGACGGGAGCAGGGGTACCTCTCTTGCGCCAGGTCTGGAACTGTCGGGGCTGTCTCCTCTGTTGTCCGGGGGAAAGCTTAGAAACTCAGACCGACCTTTGCTCTTGAGAGCAGGGGGAGTGGCTAAGCTAAAAAGGCCACAGTGCGCACGAAATCAGTCAGTCCTGGCGCTCCGGGCTAGTAAGTGCTGTGTGTGTGCTGCCTAGGAAGGTTCGGGTGACTCACCAAGGACTGTGCCTCACCTCTCCCGCTTTTATCTGTGGAGCCACATTAAACTCTGACGGAGTTGGGGATTGCACTTCATACTGCACAACAAACCCTGGATTCAAGACCCTGTCCAAGACAACAAGGACCCACTGTCATCACCAGAAATCGGATCATCAACACCTTCAGGACGACACCGGACTCACCGCACGCTAACTGCTTTGGCGCCAACGTTTGAACCAAGGACTCTACAGTCAGGAAGCCATCAGACCAATAACTTAACCCTTAAAGAACTGCTGCATTGCTTATTGCTGTTGTTTAACTCACCCTGCACACCAATTGTGTTTATAACACGCCCTATACTCCTGTTTGCCCCTTCCCACTCTCTGTGTGGAGTAAAACCCCTGTTTAAGTAAACTATAGTTAACCCTTGCTCTGCCTCTTGTCCGTTACTGCATCCCGCAACCTGCTCACAGTTATATAAATTTATTTGCATTTTGCAGTGAGAAATAAGTATTTGATCCCACTGGCAAACAAGACCAGACAACAAGACAAGTTGGACGTTTATTTTAGCTGATGATGAGGTTTGCGCACATGTCAGGAGAAATTTTGGTCTGCTCCTCTTTGCAGGTCATCTCTACATCATTAAGATTTTGAGGCTGTTGCTTGGCAACTCGAAGATTCAACTCCATCCATAAGTTTTCGATGGGATTAAGGTCTGGAGACAGGCTAGGCCACTCCATGACCTTTATGTGCTTCTTTTTGAGCCACTCCTTTGCTGCCTTGGCTGTATGTTTTGGGTCATTGTCTTGCTGGAAGACCTAGCCACAACCCATTTTTAATGTCCTCGAGGAGGGAAGGAGGTTGTCAGTCAGGATTTTGCGGTACATGGCTCCATATATTCTCCCATTGATGACAAACTACAGATGGGCCTGCACATGTGCCTTCTTGAGCAGGTGGACCTTGCGGGCTCTGCATGATTTTAAACCTTTACGGTGTATTGTGTTACCAATGGTTTTCTTGGTGACTGTTGTCCCAGCTGCCTTGAGATCATTAACAATTCCCCCCGTGCAGTTTTAGGCTGCTCTCTCATCTTCCTCATGATCAAGGATACCCCACGAGGTGAGATTTTGCATGGTGCCCCAGATCGATGTCGATTGGCAGTCATTTTTTATTTCTTCCATTTTCTTACTATTGCACCAACAGTTCTCTCCTTCTCACCCAGCATATTAAGTATGGTTTTGTAGCCCATTTTAGCTTTGCGCAGGTCTATAATCTTGTCCCTGACATCCTTAGAAACCTCTTTGGTCTTGCCCATGTTGTAGAGGTTAATGTCTGACTGATTAATTGAGTCTGTGGATAGGAATCTATAAAGGTGACTATGTAAGACAGCTGTCGTTAATGCAGGTAAAGAGTTGATTAGAAGTGTCTAACTGGTCTGTAGGAGCCAGAACTCTTAATGGCTGGTAGGGGATCAAATACTTATTTCTCACTGTAAAATGCAAATACATTTATATAATTTATACAATGTGATTTTCTGGATTTTATTTTTAATATTCTATCTCTCAATGTTAAAATTAACCTACCCTTAAAATTATAGACTGTTCATGTCTTTGTCAGTGAGCAAACTCACAAAATCAGCAAGGGATCAAATACTTATTTCCCCCACTATACCTGAGGATGGAGCGCGTGGGGTATGGGTACCAGAAGTTTGGTGCCAGGGCTGTCTAGCAAACCACTCTCCCACACCCTGGGTATTTGAATACAGATCTAGTGCAGTGATCTGAATCTTGGTAGCGGGTAAAGGAAAGTCTAGCTAATATTCTGGGTAATGATATATGAATTTATCAGGTTAGTTAACGAGCAACAAAAAGGAAGAAAGCCACCTGCTACAGACCGTGTAGAAAAATGTAATTCTTTATACAACAGCAGAAACCAGGGCCACTATCAGGGCATTACTGCTCTTACTGCTGTATGGGGCCCAATGACCAGCAGCATAGAAAGGTGCCTGCAGGTTCGGGGACCCGGTATTGCGCTTCTGCTCACCGAGCACCATTGTGCACTAAAGTACTGTGCACTGCGGCACACACGTCGGCACTGGGGCTCGGGAGATTTCTCTGACCTGTGCACGGCTGTTTTACCTTGACGGCTGCACATCTCCTGCTCCCTCAGTGTTCTCAGTACTTCTGGCACATACGCAATGATGTCATTGCGTATGCGCCGACATGTACCAAACGATGGAAGCAGAGCTGCGGTGCTGGGGAACGACTGTGAGGTAAGTATAAAAAACATTTTTGTTTTCTTTATAAAATTAATTAAATGAGTGAGGGGAGGAGGAGGGGGACTGCAAATGATGGCGGGGACTGCACATGAAGAAGTGTGAGGAATGGGACTGCACATGATGAAGTGGGGGGGTGAGGGTGACTGCACATGATGAAGTGGGGGGTAAGGGGGACTGCACATGATGAAGTGGGGGAGTAAAGGGGACTGCACATGATGAAGTGGGGGGTAAGGGGGACTGCACATGATGAAGTGGGGGAGTAAAGTGGACTGCACATGATGAAGCGGGGGGGTAAGGGGACTGCACATGATGAAGTGGGGAGTAAGGGGGACTGCACATGATGAAGTGGGGGTAAGGGGTGCTTCACATGATGAAGTGGGGGTAAGGAGACTGCACATGATGAAGTGGGGGTAAGGGGTACTGCACATGATGAAGTGGGGGAAAGGGGGATTGCACATGATGAAGTGGGGGAAGGGGAATGCACATGATGAAGTGGCGGGTAAGGGGAACTGCACATGATAAAGAGGGGGTACGGGGACTGCACATGATGAAGTGGGGGAAAGGAACTGCACATGATGAAGTGGTGGGAATAAGGGGGACTGCGCATGATGAAGTGGGGAGGGGACTGCACATGATGAAGTGAGGGGAGGGAATGAGGAACTGCAAATGATGAAGTGGGGGTGAGGGCAACTGCAAATGAATTGAGTATGATTGACGGGGCAACAATTGAATTGAAGGTGGGGGGTGGGGAGAGAAAATGATGAACTGAAGGTGGGGGTCGGAAGGTGGGGGGTGAGTGGAGCAAATGATGATCTAGTGGAAGAGCCAATTATGATGAATTTTGAAGGTGGGGGAGTAAATTATGTATTGAATGTGGGGTAGAGCAATTTATAATGAATAGAGGGTGGGAGAGAAAGACATGACAATGAAATGGAGTGGAAGGGGCATGTAAATATAATGAATTGTGTTAGGGTTATAGTGGGAGGTACATCATGGGGGGCGTTGAGGATGAAGTGACTGGTAATGAATTGGGGAAAAGAGTACAGGTGGTATTTAATTTACAGTATATATTAAATGGGGAAAGTGACTATTTATAGTTAGTGGGGACACAGTGGCGGATTATAATTTATATTTGGAATGGTGGGTTGCATAATAGCCAGTTATATATTGATGGTGGGTGCACATCTGTATTCAGATGTGTAGTGTAGAAGAAAGGGGAAAAAGTGGGGAATGTGCTTTGGAAGCCGTGCTCCAGGTAATTGTGTTATTTTATGCAGAGATGAGTCCTGGCTGGAAGAAGTGATGGTGGTCTGTGCTGGATGAAAAGGAAAGGCAAAGATTAAGGACTTCAGCTAGAGACATCACTGGCGAGTCAGTGTGTTACCTAAACACTGACACTATACATTGCATACTATATACAGAGGTCATGTGAATAATGTCACTAGTGATCACTGTATTATGTGTTGTGAAATTGGATTTTGGGCTCCCCCGGTGGCCACTGGTGGAATTGAACTTGTGTGCATCATCCCCTCTGTTCACCTGTTCCCATCAGGATGTGGGAGTCGCTATTTAACCTTGCTCCTCTGTCACTTCCATGCCGGTCAACATTGTAATCAGAAGCCTTTCTGTGCATGTTCCTGCTACCAGACAACTTCCAGCTAAGTCGGACTTTTGTCCTTGTTTGTTTTTTGCATTTTGTTCCAGTTCACAGCTGCAGTTTCGTTTCTGTGTCTGGAAAGCTCTTGTGATCTGAAATTGCCACTCTGATGTTATGAGTTAATACTAGAGTCTTAAAGTAATTTCAGGATGGTGTATTGATAGGGTTTTCAGCTGACCATGAAAGTACCCTTTCTGTCTTCCTGCTATCTAGTAAGCGGACCTCGATTTTGCTAAACCTATTTTCATACTACGTTTGTCATTTTCATCTTAAATCACCGCCAATATATGTGGGGGCCTCTGTCTGCCTTTCGGGGAAATTTCTCTAGAGGTGAGCCAGGACTATATTTTCCTCTGCCAGGATTAGTTAGTCCTCCGGCCGGCGCTGGGCGTCTAGGGATAAAACGCAGGCTACGCTACCCGGCTACTGTTAGTTGTGCGGCAGGTTTAGTTCATGGTCAGTTTAAGTTTCCATCCTTCCAAGAGCTAGTTCCTATGTATGCTGGGCTATGTTCTCTTGCCATTGAGAACCATAACAGTTTGACCGGCCACAAAGGGTTAAATTAATTGGCAGAGAAAGGAGAGAAAAAAGAAGTCTGCTGAAAAATTTTTTTTTTTTTTTTTTTCCTTCAGTTCTGAGTGTGCTTTCAATTGAATCACTTGCAAGTCTGCCTATATTGCAGCCTTCCTCTCTCTCTCTCCTTCTAATCCTGGAATGGCTCTGTGTTCACCTGTTTAAAATGGATATTCAGAGTTTAGCTGCAGGTTTGAATAATCTCACCACGAAAGTTCAAAATTTACAAGATTTTGTTGTTCATGTTCCTATATCTGAACCTAGAATTCCTTTGCCTGAATTTTTCTCGGGGAATAGATCTTGCTTTCAAAATTTCAAAAATAATTGCAAGTTGTTTTTGTCCCTGAAATCTCGCTCTGCTGGAGATCCTGCTCAGCAGGTCAGGATTGTGATTTCCTTGCTCCGGGGCGACCCTCAAGATTGGGCTTTTGCATTGGCTCCAGGGGATCCTGCGTTGCTCAATGTGGATGCGTTTTTTCTGGCCTTGGGGTTGCTTTATGAGGAACCTCATTTAGAGCTTCAGGCGGAAAAAGCCTTGATGTCCCTATCTCAGGGGCAAGATGAAGTTGAAATATACTGCCAAAAATTCCGTAAATGGTCTGTGCTTACTCAGTGGAATGAGTGCGCCCTGGCGGCGAATTTCAGAGAGGGTCTCTCTGATGCCGTTAAGGATGTTATGGTGGGGTTCCCTGTGCCTGCGGGTCTGAATGAGTCCATGACAATGGCTATCCAGATCGATAGACGTCTGCGGGAGCGCAAACCTGTGCACCATTTGGCGGTGTCTACTGAGAAGACGCCAGAGAATATGCAATGTGATAGAATTCTGTCCAGAAGCGAACGGCAGAATTTTAGACGAAAAAATGGGTTGTGCTTTTATTGTGGTGATTCAACTCATGTTATATCAGCATGCTCTAAGCGTACTAAGAAGCTTGATAAGTCAGTTTCAATTGGCACTTTTCAGTCTAAGTTTATTCTATCTGTGACCCTGATTTGTTCTTTATCATCTATTACCGCGGATGCCTATGTCGACTCTGGCGCCGCTTTGAGTCTTATGGATTGGTCCTTTGCCAAACGCTGTGGGTATGATTTAGAGCCTCTTGAAACTCCTATACCTCTGAAGGGGATTGACTCCACCCCATTGGCTAGTAATAAACCACAATACTGGACACAAGTAACTATGCGAATTAATCCGGATCATCAGGAGATTATTCGCTTTCTTGTGCTGTATAATCTACATGATGTGTTGGTGCTTGGATTGCCATGGCTGCAATCTCATAACCCAGTCCTCGACTGGAACGCTATGTCTGTGTTAAGCTGGGGATGTAAGGGGATGCATGGGGACGTACCTTTGGTTTCCATTTCGTCATCTATTCCCTCTGAGATTCCTGAATTCTTGTCTGACTATCGTGACGTTTTTGAAGAACCTAAGCTTGGTTCATTACCTCCGCACCGGGAGTGCGATTGTGCCATAGATTTGATTCCGGGTAGTAAATACCCTAAGGGTCGTTTATTTAATCTGTCTGTGCCTGAACATGCTGCTATGCGAGAATATATAAAGGAGTCCTTGGAAAAGGGACATATTCATCCTTCGTCATCTCCCTTAGGAGCCGGTTTTTTCTTTGTGTCTAAGAAAGATGGCTCTTTGAGGCCGTGTATTGATTATCGGCTTTTGAATAAAATCACGGTTAAATATCAATATCCGTTGCCACTGCTGACTGATTTGTTTGCTCGCATAAAGGGGGCCAAGTGGTTCTCTAAGATAGATCTCCGTGGGGCGTATAATTTGGTGCGAATTAAGCAGGGGGATGAGTGGAAAACCGCATTTAATACGCCCGAGGGCCACTTTGAGTATTTGGTGATGCCTTTTGGCCTTTCAAATGCCCCTTCAGTCTTTCAGTCCTTTATGCATGACATTTTCCGTGATTATTTGGATAAATTTATGATCGTGTATCTGGATGATATTCTGATTTTTTCGGATGACTGGCACTCTCATGTCCAGCAGGTCAGGAGGGTTTTTCAGGTTTTGCGGTCTAATTCCTTGTGTGTGAAGGGTTCTAAGTGCGTTTTTGGGGTTCAAAAGATTTCCTTCTTGGGATACATTTTTTCCCCCTCTTCCATCGAGATGGATCCTGTCAAGGTTCGGGCTATTTGTGATTGGACGCAACCCTCTTCTCTTAAGAGTCTTCAGAAATTTTTGGGCTTTGCTAACTTTTATCGTCGATTTATTGCTGGTTTTTCTGATGTTGTTAAACCATTGACTGATTTGACTAAGAAGGGTGCTGATGTTGCTGATTGGTCCCCTGCTGCTGTGGAGGCCTTTCGGGAGCTTAAGCGCCGCTTTTCTTCCGCCCCTGTGTTGCGTCAGCCTGATGTTGCTCTTCCTTTTCAGGTTGAGGTCGACGCTTCTGAAATCGGAGCTGGGGCGGTTTTGTCGCAAAGAAGTTTCGACAGCTCCGTGATGAAACCTTGTGCTTTTTTTTCTCGTAAATTTTCGCCCGCCGAGCGGAATTATGATATTGGGAATCGGGAGCTTTTGGCCATGAAGTGGGCTTTTGAGGAGTGGCGTCATTGGCTTGAGGGGGCTAGACATCAGGTGGTGGTATTGACCGACCACAAAAATTTAATTTATCTTGAGTCCGCCAGACGCCTGAATCCTAGACAGGCGCGCTGGTCGTTGTTTTTCTCTCGGTTTAATTTTGTGGTGTCATACCTACCGGGTTCTAAGAATGTTAAGGCGGATGCCCTTTCTAGGAGTTTTGAGCCTGACTCCCCTGGTAATTCTGAACCTACAGGTATCCTTAAGGATGGAGTGATATTGTCTGCCGTTTCTCCAGACCTGCGGCGGGCCTTGCAGGATTTTCAGGCGGATAGACCTGATCGTTGCCCACCTGGTAGACTGTTTGTTCCTGATGATTGGACCAGTAAAGTCATTTCTGAGGTTCATTCTTCTGCGTTGGCAGGTCATCCTGGAATCTTTGGTACCAGGGATTTGGTGGCAAGGTCCTTCTGGTGGCCTTCCCTGTCACGAGATGTACGAGGCTTTGTGCAGTCTTGTGACGTTTGTGCTCGGGCCAAGTCTTGTTGTTCTCGGGCTAGTGGATTGTTGTTGCCCTTGCCTATCCCGAAGAGGCCTTGGACGCACATCTCGATGGATTTTATTTCGGATCTTCCTGTTTCTCAGAAGATGTCTGTCATCTGGGTGGTGTGTGACCGTTTCTCTAAGATGGTCCATTTGGTTCCCCTGCCTAAGTTGCCTTCTTCTTCCGAGTTGGTTTCTCTGTTTTTTCAAAATGTGGTTCGTTTGCATGGTATTCCGGAGAATATCGTTTCTGACAGAGGAACCCAATTCGTGTCTAGATTTTGGCGGGCATTCTGTGCTAGGATGGGCATAGATTTGTCTTTCTCGTCTGCTTTCCATCCTCAGACTAATGGCCAGACCGAGCGGACGAATCAGACTTTGGAGACATATTTGAGGTGTTTTGTGTCTGCAGATCAGGATGATTGGGTTGCTTTTTTGCCTTTAGCGGAGTTTGCCCTCAATAATCGGGCCAGCTCTGCCACCTTGGTGTCTCCTTTTTTCTGTAATTCGGGGTTTCATCCTCGATTTTCCTCCGGTCAGGTGGAATCTTCGGATTGTCCTGGAGTGGATGCTGTGGTGGAGAGGTTGCATCAGATTTGGGGGCAGGTGGTGGACAATTTGAAGTTGTCCCAGGAGAAGACTCAGCTTTTTGCCAACCGCCGGTGTCGGGTTGGTCCTCGGCTTTGTGTCGGGGACTTGGTGTGGTTGTCTTCTCGTTTTGTCCCTATGAGGGTTTCTTCTCCTAAGTTTAAGCCTCGGTTCATCAGCCCGTACAAGATATTGGAGATTCTTAACCCTGTGTCCTTCCGTTTGGACCTCCCTGCATCTTTTTCTATTCATAATGTTTTTCATCGGTCATTATTGCGCAGGTATGAGGTACCGGTTGTGCCTTCCGTTGAGCCTCCTGCTCCGGTGTTGGTTGAGGGCGAGTTGGAGTACGTTGTGGAAAAAATCTTGGACTCCCGTGTTTCCAGACGGAAACTCCAGTATCTGGTCAAATGGAAGGGATACGGTCAGGAGGATAATTCTTGGGTGACTGCCTCTGATGTTCATGCCTCCGATCTGGTCCGTGCCTTTCATAGGGCTCATCCTGATCGCCCTGGTGGTTCTGGTGAGGGTTCGGTGCCCCCTCCTTGAGGGCGGGGTACTGTTGTGAAATTGGATTTTGGGCTCCCCCGGTGGCCACTGGTGGAATTGAACTTGTGTGCATCATCCCCTCTGTTCACCTGTTCCCATCAGGATGTGGGAGTCGCTATTTAACCTTGCTCCTCTGTCACTTCCATGCCGGTCAACATTGTAATCAGAAGCCTTTCTGTGCATGTTCCTGCTACCAGACAACTTCCAGCTAAGTCGGACTTTTGTCCTTGTTTGTTTTTTGCATTTTGTTCCAGTTCACAGCTGCAGTTTCGTTTCTGTGTCTGGAAAGCTCTTGTGATCTGAAATTGCCACTCTGATGTTATGAGTTAATACTAGAGTCTTAAAGTAATTTCAGGATGGTGTATTGATAGGGTTTTCAGCTGACCATGAAAGTACCCTTTCTGTCTTCCTGCTATCTAGTAAGCGGACCTCGATTTTGCTAAACCTATTTTCATACTACGTTTGTCATTTTCATCTTAAATCACCGCCAATATATGTGGGGGCCTCTGTCTGCCTTTCGGGGAAATTTCTCTAGAGGTGAGCCAGGACTATATTTTCCTCTGCCAGGATTAGTTAGTCCTCCGGCCGGCGCTGGGCGTCTAGGGATAAAACGCAGGCTACGCTACCCGGCTACTGTTAGTTGTGCGGCAGGTTTAGTTCATGGTCAGTTTAAGTTTCCATCCTTCCAAGAGCTAGTTCCTATGTATGCTGGGCTATGTTCTCTTGCCATTGAGAACCATAACAATTATGTGTACACTGACACTGCATACTTTGTACAGAGCTCCTGTGTATAATGTCACCAGTGATCACTGTATTATCTGTACACTGACACAGTATACAGAGGTTCTGTGTATAACGTCACTGGTGATACCTGTATTACCTGTACACTGACACTATATACAGAGCTCCTATGTACAATGTCTCCGGTGATTACTGTATGACCTGTATACTGACAGTAAATACAGAGCTCCTGTGTATAATGGCACTTAGTATTTTTTTTATTAATGATCAGTATTGTAGTATTCAGTCACTATGTAGTGGTAATATGTGATCTGGTCATGGTGTGGCGGTATTTATTCCTTGTATGTGGTATTGTTTGGTCACTATGTGATGGTAATATGTAATCTGGCCATGGGGTGGCAGTATTTGTTCCATGTAGGTGCTATTATTTGGTCATTATGTAGTCTGGTCATGGTGTGACAGCATTTGTCCCTTGTAATGTGGTATTAATGGTTATTTTTAAAAAAAGTGTCTGTGACTTATTCCCTTAAAGAAAAATACATAAAAATATATTTATATTTTATAGTTAAGAGTAGAATAGGGCCCAGCCAAAAGAGTCTACCGTGTCATGGTGGCGGCTTAAAAATTCTTTTGGCCAGAACAAAAGCTGCTAGTTATGAATGTGATCTGGTGTTTGATAGGAATTGTTAATATCTGATTACTGAGGACATAGTGGAGAAGTTGAGTTTATCCAAGATTGGGTGGTGGGATGGTGGAGGCGGAGCTGTTGTGGAGCCTGGGCAGAAGCTCAAGGGGGCTTAAAAATTCTGACAGCATGGGGCCCCGAAATTCCTAGTGGCAGCCCTGGTAGTAACTATGATAATGAAGATAATGCTAATCTTATTCCTCAGTGATGTCATAGAACCCTAACTGACTCACGAGAATATACTGGCTGCTGGTTTTGCCTGTAGAGGTGAAATACAGTACCAATACTAATGTATATGCTTTGAATGTGCACCCTTGTAACCAACATAAAGGTGCGTGCCTTGTTAAAAATTCTGCTTAATTTTATCAGTGAGAGCAAGACTAGCAAAACAGGGATGGTGATATTTACTTTCTAAGAATGGATCTGTGCTAGAATACTGGCTTTTGTGAATGATAAAACATTTTGCCAACACAAATAATAATTATAGTAATAATTGTAGTGATCTTAGGGCCAAATACCCCATAGTATAAAAAAGCAAAAAACATCCAACGCTTTGAGAGGTGAAGGGCATCTGTGTCTCTGTAATTGACCACTGATTCATTGGTAATGTCTCCACATTTCTGCCTTACCAAGATTCTGCCAAGGGTCAGTAGTAACCAAGAGAAAATTAATATATTTTACATCAGTGATTCAGTTCAATGTGATAGTCCATTTCATGCACTGGTTGGTGCCTCAGTATGTGGTGTTGAGAAGTTTACTAAAATCAGTGGTGTGTACAGTGGCAAACCCGTCAGCTCTAATGAAAGATGTCTAACAGGGTTCACAACTATTCGGGAACTGTAATACTATTGGTCTTCTCATATGGGTGTAAATGTGCCCACGGTGGTACCCATAGGCGAGTGTCATGTGTCCAACACCACGACATGTTACAGAGAAAGGAGTGTTGTGGTTGTGGATGTACAACACTATTGCTGCGTCTGTTACCACCACTGTCCATTCTGATGTACTTGGTGCAGTATCACTCACTTTGACTCTTTCAATTACGAGGCCAGACCAGTTCTTACAATATCCATTTTATGTGAGGCCAAACTGGTGAACAGGGGGTAAGGTCATGCAGGTCCTGGTGTGTCGCTATGACCCTGATACCCTGAGTCCTTGCCTATGTCAGGCCCAGAGGCTGCTTGTAGAGAAAATGTTCCCTGTTTCAGTAGTCGCAGCAGGGCGCTACCTTATTCCAAGGTCCTCTTCTAGCTGGACAGTATGTTTCCCGGACTTATAAGATTTCCTGTTGCAGGGGTGCCCACTTATGTCATGTCCTGCCATCTCTGTAACTAGTTCCTTTCCATGCTGAATCTTGAACTTCCAACACTGGTAAACCAGTCTTCTCCCTTTCACCTCCTCTCCAACACTAACTACTCACCTCCTACATCTCTAAAACCTTCCCACTGGTTCCCCTAAGGAACCACCTCCCTCCAGGGTCTGGCTTGCATTAACCCTCCAGGAGTCTGACACAACCATGGCCATAGGGATAAATACTTTTATATAATAAACAAAACCACAGCACATTATAACTTTTAGTACACACTTACCACAAGGTTTTCATGAGGGGGACAGGGCTCCTTGTCCACCCTGTTACAAATACCCCTGCTTTAAATATGGTCATCCCCGACCAGAAAAATAAGCACCAAAAACATTATAACATACTAGTCATAATTTTACCTTTTTTCTTCTCCAGCATCTCAACGTTTTCTTCCTACCTTTTTCATTCATCACAATCCCAGTTCCACTTGGTTGGGACCCCGGAACAGAGTGTTCATGTCCCTTCAGCAGAGGGGGCACTAGGCCCCATTGGCAGCAACAGCTAATTAATGTTTCAAAATCTTGAACTCCTCTAGCAGTTACAGTTCCTCGGGTCCTACCGACTCCATCTCCTTTTTGAAGAAAAACTAGAACAAGACCCTGTGAACTCGGCATTCCGGTAAACTAGAACAGAGGCTGGATCCAGAGACATCTCCTTCAAACGCTCTTCTTTTTCCGTACCTCCCAGGATCTAGGTCAGTGTTCCCCAACTCCGGTCCTCAAGAGCCACCAACAGGTCATGTTTTCAGGATTTCCTTAGTATTGCACGGGTGATAATTGCATCACCTGGACAGGCAAGCATTCAATCACCTGTGCAATACTAAGGAAATCCTGAAAACATGACCTGTTGGTGGCTCTTGAGGACCGGAGTTGGGGAACACTGATCTAGGTGATGAAGGCCTCCTCCATTTCCATGGTTGTTCAGGGAATTGTTGACTCCCAGAGTCATCCTGCAGAAGTCCTGTGCCAACCATAAATACCTAGGCAGAACAATCATGAGACAAGCAGATAGAAGCACCGGATCCGGCCACATAGGGCATTTCTGAGATGGGAGGCTGTCTCTCATCCTCCTTGGCCCAAACAGGGGTCTAGGTTTCCACATCTTCCATCCGTTGCTCTTCCTTCTGACCTCCACTGGTGGACCCCACAGACTCGCTCCTGCATTTATGCAGGTGTCGGCGCTCAAACTCAGCCTCCTCCTCCAACTTTTCTACCTCTTCACTGGTAGCGGGGCGAGTTACCCCATTGCATACCAACTTTTGCAGCACCACATCTTGTAGAATTTTACTTTTTCCCCAAGATACAAGCTATGCAGTCTTGCTTCACCATGGCCCGGTTCACATATACTTCATCTCCTGTCTCATGCTGCTTGATGAACGTAAACCCTCCATATTTGGCTCCTCCCACGGCCATAGGATCCCAAGAGCATTTTTGTCTACTAAGGATGAGGGGCCCCACATACCTTGGCTCCAGTTAAGCTCATCAGGCCAGACCCTTTTTTGGGGGTACAGGTGCGGAACTCGGGACACCCTATCTTCCTCAGCTTCTCCTTCCGCAGGGCTCTCACACATTTGTAGGTGCGGTGTTTCACCGGTTGCCTCCAGCAAGGTCAACCTAGCAAGAGTTGACTGACATGACGCGGCAGTATCAATGAGGGCTGGCACCCGGTCTTCGGTCACCATCTGTCTCCAGTATTGGATCTGGACCTCGTACTGGTAGAGCCTTACCTTGGACTGAGGGATCGTCTGACACTGCATGGAAACTGGGAGGCACGTTGCCTGGCCTGTAGTCAGACCTTCCGGTTGGTCACCTCCTGCTGTCGTCCTGGGGACACGAGGTGGATCACCTCCTCTTCCATAGAAACTTCCATTTTGGCTTCTCTGGCAACACTCTCTCTGAGGTGAGCTCTGTCCATCGCTATTAACAAGTCTGCTCCTGTCGGCATTGGGCAAAATGGTGCTGGCCAGTCACTCACCGTCACTCACCTAAAAGTCAAAAAGAGGCATAGGAGTGCACCAATTTCAATTTGTCACTATACAAGGTTAAATGGGTTGTCCAAAGCTAAGTGAATTTGATACTATAGGTCTGTTTAATTTAATAATTAAACCACTTATCTAATATACAGTACTTCAGTTTAAAAATTCCCTATGTGTGCTTTTTTCTTACTTTGTTTCAGTCTCCCAACATGCACTCAGGTTTCTTAAAACTGATCATCATCAGGGTGCTGGGACTGCTGTCAATACCACTGCTTCTGGTTTGCCCGCCAGGGCCGTGGGGTACTCGGTACCGGATCCGCTACTTAAAGGGATGTGTCACGGTGGTGAAGACCAGGTCCGTGGCTCTGGGTGCCCATGTTAAAGGGACGGTCTTTAAAGGTATTTTTGTAGAAATAAGGAAAGTTTGTGATGCCACCTGTGGTATTCGATCAGGGATGACCAACGCTGCTTAAAGGGGTCATCTGGGGTGATGTTATGGCAGCCAGATGGTATAACTTCCCACAGGTGAAGTAGGTCCCCAGGGCTCCCGGTGAATAGATGGAGGATGGTGAGTGGTGCAGTAAAGAACGAAGGAGACAGTTGTGCAGTCTTTTTACCTGGTTTACTGATGGTAGCAGGCAGCTACAATCCAGGGCACCAGATCACAGGTACGGGCAGGGTCTGGCCAGCTTGGAAGCGAGTTCAGAGTCCAGCTTTATCAGGTGGAGTTAAAAGCCTTCCTTCTAGCGCTGTGTTGTTATAGTCTCTTACTGCCTATGGCTTTGTAGCAAGGTCCTCTCAGTTATCTCTGTCCTTTATTGAAGTGGGACACAAACCCATACGACAGGTGACTCGAGCCTTTTTACAGGGTCGCTATCACGACCTGGGCTCTATGTGTCACTGTGTCTCCTGGATGTTAGGGCGAACAGGTGATGTATAATCCAGCTGTACTGCCAGTTTCTGCTATGTGCATTAGAGTCCCACAAAAGCCTCGGTAGACCAGTAGCAGCTATTCTCCCTTGTTGTCACTCTCCTGTGCTTCGCTCTCCGGCACTTTAGCTAAAGGCTGTTCTTCCTTCTGTATCTCGCTATCTAAGAGCTACAGCACTTCAGGCTGTACAGCCCCTCACCCGTCCTTCTGCCTCAGACTGCTCCAGTCTACTATCTGGCACCAACTGACTAAAACTTCCTAACTGCCTAGCAATGGCCTAACAACTGACTCCTCCTCCTGACCAGAGAGGGCAGCTCCCCTGAAGTCGGGTGCAGAGCTCCCCCTTCTGGCCAGAAGTAAGAATGGTGTTGTATGTGCTGATTACCTGTTAAATGGATCCTTCCCTGCTTCCAAGCGTGACATCACTCTCCCCGTGAGGAAAGCAATGCCACTGTAAGAACCGGTTACCTTGTGTGTTACACTTCCTTTTCGACCCTGAAATAAAACATCATCAGTTGGTGGTGCTGCGGTCACTTACCACAGCTTTGTCATCGCCGTCCCTTGATGAAGTTGTCTTTCAGTAGTTGTGATGCAAATATGAACGCAGATTCACACACACTGCCTGCATTTTCCCTCCACACTGCGTCTGCCCCTCCTCATTAGTTGGTAATGATTAAAGGAGTGAGAGTTGCAGCAGCACCACCTCCTGATGGGGCACTGTGGGGGCACTGCAGTCACTCCCACTGCTTTCATTACCGTTCCCTGATGACATCTCCTTTAAGAAAACGAGGTGATGGGGATAAAAGCAAGCTGTGGTCACTTTTGCATCACCACTACTGAAACAGGACATTATCAGGTTACGGTCATGACAGAAGCTGTGGTAAGTGACTGCAGCGCTGTTCCCTGTTGACGCTTCATTTCAGGGTAGAAAATAAAGTAATGGAAGTGACAGCCACCCTAGCAAGCCCATGAAGATCCACTTGGGAATCCGCAGTGCATGCTGGGAGTATTAAAGGAGTATTGCCATCTCCAAGAACCTATACCAATATATAGTAGATGTAATTATAACAATGTTAGCAAATACCTCCAATTACAAATGTAGTATAGTTCTTCAGATTCACTATGTCTTTTACCTCATGCGCAGGCATTGCAGGAGCTTAGGTATCCATCGTTACGACCACTAACTAATAGTGATGAGCGAGTGTACTCATTGTTCGGGTTTTCCCGAGCACGGTCGGGTGGTCTCTGAGTATTTATGACTGCTCGGAGATTTAGTTTTCATCACAGCAGCTGAATGATTTACAGCTACTAGCCTGCTTGATTGCATGTGGGGATTCCCTAGCAACCAGGCAACCCCCACATGTACTCAGGCTGGCTAGTAGCTGTAAATCATTCAGCTGCCGCGATGAAAACTAAATCTCCAAGCAGTCATAAATACTCGGAGACCACCCGAGCATGCTCTGGAAAACCTGAGCAACGAGTACACTCGCTCATCACTACTAACTTATAGTGATGAGCACGTATACTCGTTGCTCGGGTTTTCCAGAGCATGCTCGGGTGGTCCCCGAGTATTTGTAAGTGTTCGGGGATTTAGTTTTCATCGCCTCAGCTGAAAGATATACAGCTACTAGCCAGCTTGAATACATGTGGGGATTCCCTAGCAACAAGGCAACCCCCACATGTACTCAGCCTGGCTAGTAGCTGTAAATCATTCAGCTGTGGTGATGAAAACTAAATCTCCGAACACTAACAAATAGGGTTGAGCGAAACGGGTCGATCATTTTCAAAAGTCGCCGACTTTTGGCTAAGTCGGCGTCTCATGAAACCCGATCCGACCCCTGTGCTTGTCGGCCATGCGGTACGCGACTTTCGCGCCAAAGTCGCGTTTCAATGACGCGAAAAGCGCCATTTCTCAGCCAATGAAGGTGAACGCAGAGTGTGGGCAGCGTGATGACATAGATCCTGGTCCCCACCATCTTAGAGAAGGGCATTGCAGTGATTGGCTTGCTGTCTGCGGCGTCACAGGGGCTATAAAGGGGCGTTCCCGCCGACCGCCATCTTACTGCTGCTGATCTGAGCTTAGGGACAGGTTGCTGCCGCTTCGTCAGAAGCAGGGAGAGCGTTAGGCAGGGTCCACTAACCACCAAACCGCTTGTGCTGCAGCGATTTCCACTGTCCAACACCACCTTCGGTGTGCAGGAACAGTGGAAGCTATTTTTTTTTTTTTTTTCCCTCAGCGCTGTAGCTCATTGGGCTGCCCTAGAAGGCTCCGTGATAGCTGTATTGCTGTGTGTACGCCACTGTGGAAACCAACTGCTTTTTTCAAAGCACATATCCTCTTGTTCCTTCCTTTCTGCACAGCTATCTTTTTTGTTTGTCCACACTTTTTATTTAATTTGTGCATCAGTCCACTCCTATTGCTGCCTGCCATACCTGGCTTAGATTACTGCAGGGAGATAGTAATTGTAGGACAGTCCCTGTTTTTTTTTTTTTTTTTTTGTGGGAGATTAACCCCTTTCTGTCATTAGACGTACTATTCCGTCCATGTGGGGTGGGCCCTACTTCCCAAGGACGGAATAGTACGTCATACGCGATCGGCCGCGCTCACGGGGGGAGCGCGGCCGATCGCGGCCGGGTGTCAGCTGCATATCGCAGCTGACATCCGGCACTATGTGCCAGGAGCGGTCACGGACCGCCCCCGGCACATTAACCCCCGGCACACCGCGATCAAACATGATCGCGATGTGCCGGCGGTGCAGGGAAGCATCGCGCAGGGAGGGGGCTCCCTGCGGGCTTCCCTGAGCCCCCCGCAGCAACGCGATGTGATCGCGTTGCTGCGAGGGTCTTACCTCCCTCCCTGCCTGCTCCAGACCCGGATCCAAGATGGCCGCGGATCCGGGTCCTGCAGGGAGGGAGGTGGCTTCACAGAAGCCTGCTCAGAGCAGGCACTGTGAAGCAGCCTGCACTTCTCGCAGATCGGTGATCTGTCAGAGTGCTATGCAAACTGACAGATCACCGATCTGTATTGTCCCCCCCTGGGGCAAAGTAAAAAAGTAAAAAAAAAATTTTCCAAATGTGTAAAAAAAAAAAAAAAAAAAAAAAAAATATTCCAAAATAATGAAAAAAAAAAAAAAATATTATTCCCATAAATACATTTCTTTATCTAAATAAAATAAAAAAAACAATAAAAGTACACATATTTAGTATCGCCGCGTCCGTAACGACCCGACCTATAAAACTGGCCCACTAGTTAACCCCTTCAGTAAACACCGTAAGAAAAAAAAAAAAAAAAACGAGGCAAAAAACAACGCTTTATTATCATACCGCCGAACAAAAAGTGGAATAACACGCGATCAAAAAGACGGATATAAATAACCATGTTACCGCTGAAAACGTCATCTTGTCCCGCAAAAAACGAGCCGCCATACAGCATCATCAGCAAAAAAATAAAAAAGTTATAGTCCTGAGAATAAAGCGATACCAAAATAATTATTTTTTCTATAAAATAGTTTTTATCGTATAAAAGCGCCAAAACATTAAAAAAATGATATAAATGAGATATCGCTGTAATCGTACTGACCCGACGAATAAAACTGCTTTATCAATTTTACCAAACGCGGAACGGTATAAACGCCTCCCCAAAAAGAAATTCATGAATAGCTGGTTTTTGATCACTCTGCCTCACAAAAATCGGAATAAAAAGCGATCAAAAAATGTCACGTGTCCGAAAATGTTACCAATAAAAACGTCAACGCATCCCGCAAAAAACAAGATCTCACATGACTCTGTGGACTCAAATATGGAAAAATTACAGCTCTCAAAATGTGGTAACGCAAAAAATATTTTTTGCAATGAAAAGCGTCTTTCAGTGTGTGACGGCTGCCAATCATAAACATCCGCTAAAAAACCCGCTATAAAAGTAAATCAAACCCCCCTTCATCACCCCCTTAGTTAGGGAAAAATAAAAAAATTAAAAAATGTATTTATTTCCATTTTCCCATTAGGGTTAGGGTTAGGGCTAGAGTTAGGACTAGAGTTAGGGCTAGGGTTATTGCTAGGGTTAGGGCTAGGGTTGGGGCTAGGGTTGGGGCTACAGTTAGGGTTGGGGCTAAAGATAGGGTTAGGGTTTGGATTACATTTACGGTTGGGAATAGGGTTGGGTGTGTCTGGGTTAGAGGAGTGGTTAGGGTTAATGTTGGGATTAGGGTAAGGGGTGTGTTTGGATTAGGGTTTCAGTTATAATTGGGGGGTTTCCACTGTTCGGGCACATCAGGGGCTTTCCAAACGGGATATGGCATCCGATCTGAATTCCAGCCAATTCTGCGTTGAAAAAGGAAAACAGTGCTCCTTCCCTTCCGAGCTCTCCCGTGTGCCCAAACAGGGGTTTACCCCAACATATGGGGTATCAGCGTACTCAGGACAAATTGGACATCATCTTTTGGGGTCCAATTTCTCCTGCTACCCTTGGGAAAATACAAAACTGGGGGCCAAAAAATAAGTTTTGTGGGAAAAAAAGGATTTTTTATTTTCACGGCTCTGCGTTGTAAACTGTAGTGAAACACTTGGGGGTTCAAAGTTCTCACAACACATCTAGATAAGTTCCTTGGGGGGTCTAATTTCCGATATGGGGTCACTTGTGGGGGGTTTGTACTGTTTGCGTACATCAGGGGCTCTGCAAATGCAACGTGACGCCTGCAGACCAATCCATTTAAGTCTGCATTCCAAATGGCGCTCCTTCCCTTCCGAGCTCTGTCATGCGCCCAAACAGTGGTTCCCCCCCACATATGGGGTATCAGCATACTCAGGACAAATTAGACAACAACTTTTTGGGTCCAATTTATCCTGATACCCTTGTGAAAATACAAAACTGGGGGCTAAAAAAATCATTTTTGTGAAAAAAAAAAAGAATTTTTATTTTCACGGCTCTGCGTTATAAACTGTAGTGAAACACTTGGGGGTTCAAAGTTCTCACAACACATCTAGATAAGTTCCTTGGGGGGTCTAGTTTCCAATATGGGGTCACGTGTGGGGGGTTTGTACTGTTTGGGTACATCAGGGGCTCTGCAAATGCAACGTGACGCCTGCAGACCAATCCATTTAAGTCTGCATTCCAAATGGCGCTCCTTCCCTTCCGAGCTCTGTCATGCGCCCAAACAGTGGTTCTTCCCCACATATCGGGTATCAGCATACTCAGGACAAAATTGGACAACAAATTTTGGGGTCCAATTTATCCTGTTACCCTTGTGAAAATACAAAACTGGGGGCTAAAAAATCATTTTTGTGAAAAAAAAAAAAGAATTTATTTTCACGGCTCTGCGTTATAAACTGTAGTGAAACACTTGGGGGTTCAAAGTTCTCACAACACATCTAGATAAGTTCCTTGGGGGGTCTAGTTTCCAATATGGGGTCACTTGTGGGGGGTTTGTACTGTTTGGGTACATCAGGGGCTCTGCAAATGCAACGTGACGCCTGCAGACCAATCCATTTAAGTCTGCATTCCAAATGGCGCTCCTTCTCTTCCGAGCTCTGTCATGCGCCCAAACAGTGGTTCCCCCCCCACATATCGGGTATCAGCATACTCAGGACAAATTGGACAACAAATTTTGGGGTCCAATTCATCCTGTTACCCTTGTGAAAATACAAAACTGGGGGCTAAAAAATCATTTTTGTGAAAAAAAAAAAAAGAATTTATTTTCACGGCTCTGCGTTATAAACTGTAGTGAAACACTTGGGGGTTCAAAGTTCTCACAACACATCTAGATAAGTTCCTTGGGGGGTCTAGTTTCCAATATGGGGTCACTTGTGGGGGGTTTGTACTGTTTGGGTACATCAGGGGCTCTGCAAATGCAACGTGACGCCTGCAGACCAATCCATTTAAGTCTGCATTCCAAATGGCGCTCCTTCCCTTCCGAGCTCTGTCATGCGCCCAAACAGTGGTTCCCTCCCACATATCGGGTATCAGCATACTCAGGACAAATTGGACAACAAATTTTGGGGTCCAATTTATCCTGTTACCCTTGTGAAAATACAAAACTGGGGGCTAAAAAATCATTTTTGTGAAAAAGAAAAAGAATTTATTTTCACGGCTCTGCGTTATAAACTGTAGTGAAACACTTGGGGGTTCAAAGCTCTCAAAACACATCTAGATAAGTTCCTTAGGGGGTCTACTTTCCAAAATGGTGTCACTTGTGGGGGTTTTTAATGTTTAGGCACATCAGGGGCTCTGCAAACGCAACATGGCATCCCATCTTAATTCCAGTCAATTTTGCATTGAAAAGTAAAATAGCGCTCCTTCCCTTCCGAGCTCTGCTATGCGCCCAAACAGTGGTTTACCCCCACATATGGGGTATCGTCGTACTCAGGACAAATTGCACAACAACTTTTGTGCTCTAATTTCTTCTCTTACCCTTGGGGAAATAAAAAAATGGGGGCGAAAAGATCATTTTTGTGAAAAAATATGATTTTTTATTTTTACGGCTCTGCATTATAAACTTCTGTGAAGCACTTGTTGGGTCAAAGTGCTCACCACACATCTAGATAAGTTCCTTAGGGGGTCTACTTTCCAAAATGGTGTCACTTGTGGGGGGTTTCAATGTTTAGGCACATCAGGGGCTCTCCAAATGCAACATGGCGTCCCATCTCAATTCCTGTCAATTTTGCATTGAAAAGTCAAATGGCGCTCCTTCCCTTCCGAGCTCTGCCCTGCGCCCAAACAATGGTTTACACCCACATATGGGGTATCAGCGTACTCAGGACAAATTGCACAACAATTTTTGGGGTCCAATTTCTTCTCTTACCCTTGGGAAAATAAAAAATTGGGGGCGAAAAGATCATTTTTGTGAAAAAATATGATTTTTTATTTTTACCGCTCTGCATTATAAACTTCTGTGAAGCACTTGTTGGGTCAAAGTGCTCACCACACATCTAGATAAGTTCCTTAGGGGGTCTACTTTCCAAAATGGTGTCACTTGTGGGGGGTTTCAATGTTTAGGCACATCAGGGGCTCTCCAAATGCAACATGGCGTCCCATCTCAATTCCAGTCAATTTTGCATTGAAAAGTCAAATGGCGCTCCTTTCCTTCCGAGCTCTGCCATGCGCCCAAACAGTGGATTACCCCCACATATGGGGTATCAGCATACTCAGGACAAATTGTACAACAAATTTTGGGGTCTATTTTCTCCTGTTACCCTTGGTAAAATAAAACAAATTGGATCTGAAATACATTTTGTGTGAAAAAAAGTTAAATGTTCATTTTTATTTAAACATTCCAAAAATTCCTGTGAAACACCTGAAGGGTTAATAAACTTCTTGAAAGTGGTTTTGAGTACCTTGAGGGGTGCAGTTTTTAGAATGGTGTCACACTTGGGTATTTTCTATCATATAGACCCCTCAAAATGACTTCAAATGAGATGTGGTCCCTAAAAAAAAATGGTGTTGTAAAAATGAGAAATTGCTGGTCAACTTTTAACCCTTATAACTCCGTCACAAAAAAAAATTTTGGTTCCAAAATTGTGCTGATGTAAAGTAGACATGTGGTAAATGTTACTTATTAAGTATTTTGCGTGACATATGTCTGTGATTTAAGGGCATAAAAATTAAAAGTTGGAAAATTGCAAAATTTTCAAAATTTTCGCCAAATATTCGTTTTTTTCACAAATAAACGCAACTTACATCGAAGAAATTTTACCACTATCATGAAGTACGATATGTCACGAGAAAACAATGTCAGAATCGCCAAGATCCGTTGAAGCGTTCCAGAGTTATAACCTCATAAAGGGACAGTGGTCAGAATTGTAAAAATTGGCCCGGTCATTAACGTGCAAACCACCCTTGGGGGTGAAGGGGTTAAGATTGGCATTTCTGCTACAGTGCCATCCCTGTGTGTGCCATCTCTCACTGAGTGGGCCATAGAAAGCCTATTTATTTTTTCCGTGATTTGTGTTCTAAATTCTACCTCAACACAAAAACACTACATCAATCAGTGGGAGAAAAATATTGGCCTCAGTCAGGGCTTGTGTGCCACTGCTGTGTGTGCTATCTCTCATTCAGTGGGCTATAGAAAGCCTATTTTTTTTTTTTTTTTAATATTATTTGGTTTCTAAAGTCTCCCTGAAAAAAAAAAAATACCTAAAAAAACAGTGGGAGAGTAATATTGCCCTTTCAGCTTGTGTGCCAGTCTTGACTCCTGGGTGTGCCACCTCTCTCTCTCATTCAGTGGGCCATAGAAAGGCTATTTTTTTTTTTGGTTTTTTTAATATTATTTGGTTTCTAAAGTCTCCCTGAAAAAAAAAAAAAAAACATAAAAAAACAGTGGGAGAGTAATATTGCCCTTTCAGCTTGTGTGCCAGTCTTGACTCCTGGGTGTGCCACCTCTCTCCCTCTCATTCAGTGGGCCATAGAAAGCCTATTTATTTTTTTTTTTAAATATTATTGGGTTTCTAAAGTCTCCCTTAAAAAACAAAAAATACATAAAAAAACAGTGGGAGAGTAATATTGCCCTTTCAGCTTGTGTGCCAGGCTTGACTCCTGGGTGTGCCACCTCTCTCCCTCTCATTCAGTGGGCCATAGAAAGCCTATTTATTTTTTTTTTTAAATATTATTGGGTTTCTAAAGTCTCCCTTAAAAAACAAAAAATACATAAAAAAACAGTGGGAGAGTAATATTGCCCTTTCAGCTTGTGTGCCAGTCTTGACTCCTGGGTGTGCCACCTCTCTCTCTCATTCAGTGGGCCATAGAAAGGCTATTTTTTTTTTTGGTTTTTTTAATATTATTTGGTTTCTAAAGTCTCCCTGAAAAAAAAAAAAAAACATAAAAAAACAGTGGGAGAGTAATATTGCCCTTTCAGCTTGTGTGCCAGTCTTGACTCCTGGGTGTGCCACCTCTCTCCCTCTCATTCAGTGGGCCATAGAAAGCCTATTTATTTTTTTTAAAAAAATATTATTGGGTTTCTAAAGTCTCCCTTAAAAAACAAAAAATACATAAAAAAACAGTGGGAGAGTAATATTGCCCTTTCAGCTTGTGTGCCAGTCTTGACTCCTGGGTGTGCCACCTCTCTCTCTCATTCAGTGGGCCATAGAAAGGCTATTTTTTTGGGGGTTTTTTTAATATTATTTGGTTTCTAAAGTCTCCCTGAAAAAAAAAAAAAAAACATAAAAAAACAGTGGGAGAGTAATATTGCCCTTTCAGCTTGTGTGCCAGTCTTGACTCCTGGGTGTGCCACCTCTCTCCCTTTCATTCAGTGGGCCATAGAAAGCCTATTTATTTATTTTTTTAAATATTATTGGGTTTCTAAAGTCTCCCTTAAAAAACAAAAAATACATAAAAAAACAGTGGGAGAGTAATATTGCCCTTTCAGCTTGTGTGCCAGTCTTGACTCCTGGGTGTGCCACCTCTCTCTCTCTCATTCAGTGGGCCATAGAAAGGCTATTTTTTTTTTTGGTTTTTTTAATATTATTTGGTTTCTAAAGTCTCCCTGAAAAAAAAAAAAAAAACATAAAAAAACAGTGGGAGAGTAATATTGCCCTTTCAGCTTGTGTGCCAGTCTTGACTCCTGGGTGTGCCACCTCTCTCCCTCTCATTCAGTGGGCCATAGAAAGCCTATTTATTTATTTTTTTAAATATTATTGGGTTTCTAAAGTCTCCCTTAAAAAACAAAAAATACATAAAAAAACAGTGGGAGAGTAATATTGCCCTTTCAGCTTGTGTGCCAGTCTTGACTCCTGGGTGTGCCACCTCTCTCTCATTCAGTGGGCCATAGAAAGCATTTTTTTTTTTTTCCTTGATTTGTGTTCTAAAATCTACCTCAACACAAAAACACTACATCAATCAGTGGGAGAAAAATATTGGCCTCAGTCAGGGCTTGTGTGCCACTGCTGTGTGTGCTATCTCTCATTCAGTGGGCTATAGAAAGCCTATTTATTTATTTATTTTTTTTCTTATTATTTGGTTTCTAAAGTCTCCCTGAAAAAAAAATATAAATAAATAAAAAAACAGTGGGAGAGTAATATTGCCCTTTCAGCTTGTGTGCCAGTCTTGACTCCTGGGTGTGCCACCTCTCTCTCTCATTCAGTGGGCTATAGAAAGCCTATTTTTTTTTTTTTTTTTTTAATATTATTTGGTTTCTAAAGTCTCCCTGAAATAAAAAAAAAACTTAAAAAAACAGTGGGAGAGTAATATTGCCCTTTCAGCTTGTGCGCCAGTCTTGACTCCTGGGTGTGCCACCTCTCTCTCTCTAATTGTGGGCCATAGAAAGCCTTTTTTTTTTTTTTTTTTTTTTTTATATTATTTGGTTTCTAAAGTCTCCCTGAGAAAAAAAAAAAAATAAATTAGGTGGGAGATTAATATTGACATTAGTGCTTGAGTGACAGTCCTGCGTGTGTGTCATCTCTGTGATTTTGTGCCACAGAAAACAGAGTGTGTAACATTGTGCCTGATTTTCCTTGTGGTCTCACCAACCTGTTAAGGGATATTGAAATCATACTGAAGTTATAGCTCACCGTGTAAGTTGTTTGACAGCAACAAATAAAGTTACTTTGGTTAAGATTTTAAAACAATGAGGAAGTCTGGTGCAAGAGGTCGTCGTGGGCGTTCATTGTCAGCTGGTAATGATGGTAGTGGTAGTGGAGCATCAGGTGGTCGTGGGGATAAAAATATTCCACCTAAGTCTGGAGCTGTGGAGCCAGTTTCGTCGTCAGGCTACACAAGGCCTCGAACGCTCTCTTTTCTGGGAGTAGGAAAACCGCTTTTAAAGGCGGAGCAGCAACAGCAAGTTTTGGCTTACATTGCAGACTCAGCCTCTAGCTCTTTTGCCTCCTCTTCCGAAACTGGTAAATGTAAAAGCAGCGCGTCGCTTGTGGATGTTCACGGTCAGGGACAAGTCGCTTCCTTGTCCTCCTCAGCAAAAACTACAACAAGAGAGAAGGATGCAGCAGGCGACACAACGGGTCACTCCATGGAGCTCTTTACACATACCGTCCCTGGCTTAGAAAGTGAAACATTTAACAGGCCATGCCCATTACAAGTATATTCTGACATGGAGTGCACTGATGCACAGCCACAGCCAGAGTACTATGCTGCTCCTTTGACTCAGACCACCACATTGCCCTCTCAGGGTACAGATCCACAATCAGACCCTGATGAGACTATGTTGCCCCGCCACGAACGCTATACCACCAACCGACACAGTGACACAGACGAAGTTGCACACGAGCTCGAAGAGGAGGTAATAGATGACCCAGTTATTGACCCCGATTGGCAGCCATTGGGGGAACAGGGTGCAGGCGGCAGTAGTTCAGAAGCGGAGGTGGAGGAGGGGCCGCAGCAGGCATCAACATCGCAACAGGTTCCATCTGCCGGGCCCGTATCTGGCCCAAAACGCGTGTCAAAGCCAAAACCTGTTGGAGCACAGCGTTGCCATCCGGTTAAAGCTCAGTCTGCAATCCCTGAAAAGGGATCCGAGTCTAGGAAGAGTGCAGTCTGGCATTTTTTTAAACAACATCCAACTGATCAGCGCAAAGTCATCTGTCAAAAATGTTCAACTAGCTTAAGCAGAGGTCAGAATCTGAAAAGTCTAAATACTAGTTGCATGCATAGACACTTAACCACCATGCATTTTCAAGCCTGGACTAACTACCAAACGTCCCTCAAGGTTGTAGCACCCTCGGCCAATGAAGCTAGTCAGCAACGCAACATCCCTTCCGTCACTGTAAGGCCACCATTTTCCGCACCACCGGCAGTATCTGTGCAGGTTTCTTTGCCAGCCAAAAGCAGTCAGGGTCAGGGAACCACCAGTTTTGTAGGAGGAAATATTGCATCTAGGGCACCGGCGGAAACAATACCGTCTCCAACCGTCTCTCAGTCTGCCATGTACACCGGCACACCCGAAAGTTCCACGATCTCCAGCTCTCCAGTCCAGCTCACCCTACATGAGACTCTGGTTAGAAAAAGGAAGTACTTATCCTCGCATCCGCGTACACAGTGTTTTAACGCCCACATAGCTAGACTAATCTCGTTAGAGATGATGCCCTACCGGTTAGTTGAAAGCGAAGCTTTCAAAGCCCTGATGGAGTACGCTGAACCACGATACGAGCTACCCAGTCGACACTTTTTTTCCAGAAAAGCCATCCCAGCCCTGCACCAGCATGTTAAACAGCGCATCGTCCATGCACTCAGGCAATCTGTGAGTACAAAGGTGCACCTGACTACAGATGCATGGACCAGTAGGCATGGCCAGGGACGTTATGTGTCCATCACGGCACACTGGGTGAATGTGGTGGATGCAGGGTCCACAGGCGACATCAATTTAGGGACAGTTGTGCCTAGCCCACGGTCTAGGAAACAGTTGGCTGTAGGCGTTCGCACCCCCTCCTCCTCCTCCTCCTCGTCCTCCTGCAGAAGCTACAGCTCTTCCACAGAACGCAGTCTGCCAACCACTCCATCGGCAGATGACACTGTTGCACACCAGTTGTCCCATTATGGGCCAGCTACTGCCAAGCGTCAGCAGGCTGTATTGGCTATGAAGTGCTTGGGCGACAACAGACACACCGCGGAAGTTCTGTCCGAGTTCTTGCAACAAGAAACGCAGTCGTGGCTGGGCACAGTAGATCTTGAGGCAGGCAAGGTAGTGAGTGATAACGGAAGGAATTTCATGGCTGCCATC
The DNA here is from genome assembly GCF_051348905.1 of Ranitomeya variabilis. Lineage (NCBI taxonomy): Eukaryota > Metazoa > Chordata > Amphibia > Anura > Dendrobatidae > Ranitomeya > Ranitomeya variabilis. Next base: position 232,621,935 of record NC_135232.1, read on the forward strand.
TCCCTTTCCCAACTGAAACACATTCCTTGCCTGGCTCACACCTTAAACCTGGTGGTGCAGTGCTTATTGAAAACTTATCCTGGGTTCTCCGACCTGCTCCTCAAAGTGCGTGCACTTTGCTCACATATCCGACGTTCGCCTGTACACGCCAGCCGTATGCAGACCTATCAGCGGTCTTTGAACCTTCCCCAGCATCGCCTAATCATAGACGTTGCAACAAGGTGGAACTCAACACTGCACATGCTTCAGAGACTGTGCGAACAGAGGCGTGCTGTTATTTATTTGTGGGAGGATACACGGGCAGGCAGTAGGATGGCAGACATGGAGTTGTCAGGTGTGCAGTGGTCTAAGATACAAGACATGTGTCAAGTCCTTCAGTGTTTTGAGGAATGCACACGGCTGGTTAGTGCAGACAACGCCGTAATAAGCATGAGCATCCCCCTAATGCGTCTGCTGATGCAAAGTTTGACGCACATAAAGGAGCAGGCGTCTGCACCAGAGGAAGAGGAAAGCCTTGATGACAGTCAGCCATTGTCTGGTCAGGGCAGTGTACAGGACGAGGTAGCGGGCGAAGAGGAGGTGGAGGACGAGGAGGATGATGGGGATGAGTATATTTTTAATGCCGAACCTTTCCCGGGGGCACAGGAAATTGGTTGCGTGTCACGGCCGGGTTCTGGTTTTTTGAGGGACACAAGTGACGTAGATTTGCCTGCAACTGCCCCTCAACCAATCACAACCGGAGATTTGACAACTGGAACTTTGGCCCACATGGCGGATTATGCCTTACGTATCCTAAAAAGGGACACACGCATTACGAAAATGATGAACGATGACGATTACTGGTTGGCCTGCCTCCTTGATCCACGCTATAAAGGCAAATTGCAAAATATTATGCCACATGAGAACTTGGAACTAATATTAGCAACCAAACAATCAACTCTTGTTGACCGTTTGCTTCAGGCATTCCCAGCACACAGCGCACGTGATCGTTCTCACACGAGCTCCAGGGGGCAGCAGACTAGGAGTGTTAGGGGTGCACACATCAGAAGTGGCGTTGGACAGAGGGGTTTTCTGACCAGGTTGTGGAGTGATTTTGCTATGACCGCAGACAGGACAGGTACTGCTGCATCAATTGAAAGTGACAGGAGACAACATTTGTCCAGTATGGTTACTAACTATTTTTCATCCCTTATCGATGTTCTCCCTCAACCGTCATTCCCATTTGATTACTGGGCCTCCAAATTAGACACCTGGCCAGAATTGGCAGAATATGCATTGCAGGAGCTTGCTTGCCCGGCAGCAAGTGTCCTATCAGAAAGAGTATTCAGTGCTGCAGGTTCAATATTAACCGAAAAAAGGACTCGTCTGGCTACCCAAAATGTTGACGATCTAACATTCATTAAAATGAACCACAACTGGATTTCGAAATCTTTTGCCCCACCTTGCCCGGCCGACACCTAGCTTTCCTATGAAAGGCTCTTGCCTGTGAATTACTTTTCTAATGTCTAATTTGCTGCAGCTGATTGTACAGCATACGACATGTTTACACCTCCCTAAATGGCCAAACTCCCCACACGGGGCCGTGGTATCGCGACTTGGCGCAAGCACCCGTGAGACTGCTGTTTGTCTGAAGAGGTGGGTGTGCTCGCTTTTGGTTGACGGCATTGCTACTGGGTCCCTCATAGTACAATGTAGTGTCTCTGGCGGTGGTGGTGCGCACCCAACGTCAGACACACCGTTGTAACATGAGGGGCCCTGGGGCGGTCCCGCCGGCCTCTAGAGAGTTCCCCCCTACCCCAGCTCAAAATGTGCTCTACCACATGCAAAATTATGTCGCACAGCTCCACCAATCTTTAGTCTATTCGCTGACATCATTCAATGTCTGGCACTGACAATACAAATTTGTAGACATCTATGATGCAACTTAAAGTAGTCTGTGTCTGTGTCCTATATTGGCACCATTAAATAGTTACTGTCAAATTACTATGTCAGAAACTCAGCAGATGAGCCCAACCCTGTACCTAAGTATGCCACCTTTTTTTTTGTTTTGGTTGTTTTGCGAGACATTAACATCTATTTATATTTTGGGAGTACTGGGACAGACACTCCTTGCACTACTCCTCCACTCACCACCAAGCTGCCCGTGTATCCATGTAACCGCTGTAAAACTGCCATGAGCCTATTGTTTGTTATTTTAGGCCTTTGAAGCCTGTCTGCGGTCCCTCCTTCCACTAGTCCTCCACTGACCAGACCACTGCTGCCCGTGTACCCCTGGAACCAATTATAAAGTGCCTACAGCCAGCCCATTTTTTTATGTTAGGCCTTTGAAGCCTGTCTGCGGTCCCTCCTTCCACTAGTCCTCCACTGGCCAGACCACTGCTGCCCGTGTACCCCTGGAACCAATTATAAAGTGCCTACAGCCAGCCCATTTTTTTATGTTAGGCCTTTGAAGCCTGTCTGCGGTCCCTCCTTCCACTAGTCCTCCACTGGCCAGACCACTGCTGCCCGTGTACCCCTGGAACCAATTATAAAGTGCCTACAGCCAGCCCATTTTTTTATGTTAGGCCTTTGAAGCCTGTCTGCGGTCCCTCCTTCCACTAGTCCTCCACTGACCAGACCACTGCTGCCCGTGTACCCCTGGAACCAATTATAAAGTGCCTACAGCCAGCCCATTTTTTTATGTTAGGCCTTTGAAGCCTGTCTGCGGTCCCTCCTTCCACTAGTCCTCCACTGGCCAGACCACTGCTGCCCGTGTACCCCTGGAACCAATTATAAAGTGCCTACAGCCAGCCCATTTTCTTATGTTAGGCCTTTGAAGCCTGTCTGCGGTCCCTACTTTAAATACTCCTCCACTGACCACCAAGCTGCCTGCCCGTGTATCTATGTAACCGCTGTAAAACTGCCATGAGCCTATTGTTTGTTATTTTAGGCCTTTGAAGCCTGTCTGCGGTCCCTCCTTCCACTAGTCCTCCACTGACCAGACCACTGCTGCCCGTGTACCCCTGGAACCAATTATAAAGTGCCTACAGCCAGCCCATTTTTTTATGTTAGGCCTTTGAAGCCTGTCTGCGGTCCCTCCTTCCACTAGTCCTCCACTGACCAGACCACTGCTGCCCGTGTACCCCTGGAACCAATTATAAAGTGCCTACAGCCAGCCCATTTTTTTATGTTAGGCCTTTGAAGCCTGTCTGCGGTCCCTCCTTCCACTAGTCCTCCACTGGCCAGACCACTGCTGCCCGTGTACCCCTGGAACCAATTATAAAGTGCCTACAGCCAGCCCATTTTTTTATGTTAGGCCTTTGAAGCCTGTCTGCGGTCCCTCCTTCCACTAGTCCTCCACTGGCCAGACCACTGCTGCCCGTGTACCCCTGGAACCAATTATAAAGTGCCTACAGCCAGCCCATTTTTTTATGTTAGGCCTTTGAAGCCTGTCTGCGGTCCCTCCTTCCACTAGTCCTCCACTGGCCAGACCACTGCTGCCCGTGTACCCCTGGAACCAATTATAAAGTGCCTACAGCCAGCCCATTTTTTTATGTTAGGCCTTTGAAGCCTGTCTGCGGTCCCTCCTTCCACTAGTCCTCCACTGGCCAGACCACTGCTGCCCGTGTACCCCTGGAACCAATTATAAAGTGCCTACAGCCAGCCCATTTTTTTATGTTAGGCCTTTGAAGCCTGTCTGCGGTCCCTCCTTCCACTAGTCCTCCACTGGCCAGACCACTGCTGCCCGTGTACCCCTGGAACCAATTATAAAGTGCCTACAGCCAGCCCATTTTTTTATGTTAGGCCTTTGAAGCCTGTCTGCGGTCCCTACTTTAAATACTCCTCCACTGACCACCAAGCTGCCTGCCCGTGTATCCATGTAACCGCTGTAAAACTGCCATGAGCCTATTGTTTGTTATGTTAGGCCTTTGATAGCCTGTCTGCGGTCCCTACTTTAAATACTCCTCCACTCACCACCAAGCTGCCTGCCCGTCTATCCATGTAACCGCTGTAAAACTGCAATGAGCCTATTGTTTGTTATTTTAGGCCTTTGATAGCCTGTCTGCGGCCCCTACTTGCAATACTCCTCCACTGACCACAATGCTGCCTGGAGTGCCTGCCTGTGTATCCATGTAACCGATGTAAAACTGCCATGACTGCCTACTGTTTGTTATTTTAGGCCTTTGATAGCCTGTCTGCGGCCCCTACTTGCAATACTCCTCCACTGACCACAATGCTGCCTGGAGTGCCTGCCTGTGTATCCATGTAACCGATGTAAAACTGCCATGACTGCCTACTGTTTGTTATTTTAGGCCTTTGATAGCCTGTCTGCGGCCCCTACTTGCAATACTCCTCCACTGACCACAATGCTGCCTGGAGTGCCTGCCTGTGTATCCATGTAACCGATGTAAAACTGCCATGACTGCCTACTGTTTGTTATTTTAGGCCTTTGATAGCCTGTCTGCGGCCCCTACTTGCAATACTCCTCCACTGACCACAATGCTGCCTGGAGTGCCTGCCTGTGTATCCATGTAACCGATGTAAAACTGCCATGACTGCCTACTGTTTGTTATTTTAGGCCTTTGATAGCCTGTCTGCAGCCCCTACTTGCAATACTCCTCCACTGACCACACCAATGCTGCCCGTGTACCCCTGGAACCTATTTAAAAGTTCATAGAGCCTAGTTATATATTTTATTTACTATTAATAAGGCCATGATGGACTACGCTGTACCACGCTACAAGCTAACCAGTCGACACTTCTTTTGCGAGAAAAGCCATCCCAACCCTCCACCAGCATGTAGAAGACCGCATTGTCCATGCACTGTGGCAATCTGTGAGTACAAAGGTGCACCTGACAACAGACGCATGGACCTGTAGGCATGGCCACGGAAGATTACGTGTCCATTACGGCGCAATGGGTTAATGTGGTGGATGCATGGTCCACAGGGGACAGCCTACTAAGTCTGTCTGCAGTCCCTAATTCAAATTGTCCTCCACTGTCTAAATCGGAGCTTCCACCTTCTGGCTTTCGGCCTATAGTATCAGAAATTAAACTGCATTTGGCCTTCAACTTTGGTTAGGGCCTACTAACGGCTTCTGCCCCTCCCTGGTGTTGCCCTCAACTAAATAAAGCTGAGCTTCAACCTTCTGCTCCAAATTACCATTTTAAAAAATGCAATAGGCTTTTCCGGCCTACTAAAGGTGTCTGTCTGTGTGCCCCTGCCTGGTGTTGTCCTCAACTAAATAAAGCTGAGCTTCAACCTTCTGCTCCAAATTACCATTTTAAAAAATGCAATAGGCTTTTCCGGCCTACTAAAGGTGTCTGTCTGTGTGCCCCTGCCTGGTGTTGTCCTCAACTAAATAAAGCTGAGCTTCAACCTTCTGCTCCAAATTACCATTTTAAAAAATGCAATAGGCTTTTCCGGCCTACTAAAGGTGTCTGTCTGTGTGCCCCTGCCTGGTGTTGTCCTCAACTAAATAAAGCTGAGCTTCAACCTTCTGCTCCAAATTACCATTTTAAAAAATGCAATAGGCTTTTCCGGCCTACTAAAGGTGTCTGTCTGTGTGCCCCTGCCTGGTGTTGTCCTCAACTAAATAAAGCTGAGCTTCAACCTTCCGGCTCTCATTAAGTGGTTTTAAAAAAAAAAAATGGTGGTTAGGGCCTACTAACGGCTTCTGCCCCTCCCTGGTGTTGCCCTCAACTAAATAAAGCTGAGCTTCAACCTTCTGCTCCAAATTACCATTTTAAAAAATGCAATAGGCTTTTCCGGCCTACTAAAGGTGTCTGTCTGTGTGCCCCTGCCTGGTGTTGTCCTCAACTAAATAAAGCTGAGCTTCAACCTTCCGGCTCTCATTAAGTGGTTTTTAAAAAAAAAAATGGTGGTTAGGGCCTACTAACGGCTTCTGCCCCTCCCTGGTGTTGCCCTCAACTAAATAAAGCTGAGCTTCAACCTTCTGCTCCAAATTACCATTTTAAAAAATGCAATAGGCTTTTCCGGCCTACTAAAGGTGTCTGTCTGTGTGCCCCTGCCTGGTGTTGTCCTCAACTAAATAAAGCTGAGCTTCAACCTTCCGGCTCTCATTAAGTGGTTTTAAAAAAAAAAAATGGTGGTTAGGGCCTACTAACGGCTTCTGCCCCTCCCTGGTGTTGCCCTCAACTAAATAAAGCTGAGCTTCAACCTTCTGCTCCAAATTACCATTTTAAAAAATGCAATAGGCTTTTCCGGCCTACTAAAGGTGTCTGTCTGTGTGCCCCTGCCTGGTGTTGTCCTCAACTAAATAAAGCTGAGCTTCAACCTTCCGGCTCTCATTAAGTGGTTTTAAAAAAAAAAAATGGTGGTTAGGGCCTACTAACGGCTTCTGCCCCTCCCTGGTGTTGCCCTCAACTAAATAAAGCTGAGCTTCAACCTTCTGCTCCAAATTACCATTTTAAAAAATGCAATAGGCTTTTCCGGCCTACTAAAGGTGTCTGTCTGTGTGCCCCTGCCTGGTGTTGTCCTCAACTAAATAAAGCTGAGCTTCAACCTTCTGCTCCAAATTACCATTTTAAAAAATGCAATAGGCTTTTCCGGCCTACTAAAGGTGTCTGTCTGTGTGCCCCTGCCTGGTGTTGTCCTCAACTAAATAAAGCTGAGCTTCAACCTTCCGGCTCTCATTAAGTGGTTTTAAAAAAAAAAAATGGTGGTTAGGGCCTACTAACGGCTTCTGCCCCTCCCTGGTGTTGCCCTCAACTAAATAAAGCTGAGCTTCAACCTTCTGCTCCAAATTACCATTTTAAAAAATGCAATAGGCTTTTCCGGCCTACTAAAGGTGTCTGTCTGTGTGCCCCTGCCTGGTGTTGTCCTCAACTAAATAAAGCTGAGCTTCAACCTTCTGCTCCAAATTACCATTTTAAAAAATGCAATAGGCTTTTCCGGCCTACTAAAGGTGTCTGTCTGTGTGCCCCTGCCTGGTGTTGTCCTCAACTAAATAAAGCTGAGCTTCAACCTTCTGCTCCAAATTACCATTTTAAAAAATGCAATAGGCTTTTCCGGCCTACTAAAGGTGTCTGTCTGTGTGCCCCTGCCTGGTGTTGTCCTCAACTAAATAAAGCTGAGCTTCAACCTTCTGCTCCAAATTACCATTTTAAAAAATGCAATAGGCTTTTCCGGCCTACTAAAGGTGTCTGTCTGTGTGCCCCTGCCTGGTGTTGTCCTCAACTAAATAAAGCTGAGCTTCAACCTTCCGGCTCTCATTAAGTGGTTTTAAAAAAAAAAAATGGTGGTTAGGGCCTACTAACGGCTTCTGCCCCTCCCTGGTGTTGCCCTCAACTAAATAAAGCTGAGCTTCAACCTTCTGCTCCAAATTACCATTTTAAAAAATGCAATAGGCTTTTCCGGCCTACTAAAGGTGTCTGTCTGTGTGCCCCTGCCTGGTGTTGTCCTCAACTAAATAAAGCTGAGCTTCAACCTTCTGCTCCAAATTACCATTTTAAAAAATGCAATAGGCTTTTCCGGCCTACTAAAGGTGTCTGTCTGTGTGCCCCTGCCTGGTGTTGTCCTCAACTAAATAAAGCTGAGCTTCAACCTTCCGGCTCTCATTAAGTGGTTTTAAAAAAAAAAAATGGTGGTTAGGGCCTACTAACGGCTTCTGCCCCTCCCTGGTGTTGCCCTCAACTAAATAAAGCTGAGCTTCAACCTTCTGCTCCAAATTACCATTTTAAAAAATGCAATAGGCTTTTCCGGCCTACTAAAGGTGTCTGTCTGTGTGCCCCTGCCTGGTGTTGTCCTCAACTAAATAAAGCTGAGCTTCAACCTTCCGGCTCTCATTAAGTGGTTTTAAAAAAAAAAAATGGTGGTTAGGGCCTACTAACGGCTTCTGCCCCTCCCTGGTGTTGCCCTCAACTAAATAAAGCTGAGCTTCAACCTTCTGCTCCAAATTACCATTTTAAAAAATGCAATAGGCTTTTCCGGCCTACTAAAGGTGTCTGTCTGTGTGCCCCTGCCTGGTGTTGTCCTCAACTAAATAAAGCTGAGCTTCAACCTTCTGCTCCAAATTACCATTTTAAAAAATGCAATAGGCTTTTCCGGCCTACTAAAGGTGTCTGTCTGTGTGCCCCTGCCTGGTGTTGTCCTCAACTAAATAAAGCTGAGCTTCAACCTTCCGGCTCTCATTAAGTGGTTTAAAAAAAAAAAAATGGTGGTTAGGGCCTACTAACGGCTTCTGCCCCTCCCTGGTGTTGCCCTCAACTAAATAAAGCTGAGCTTCAACCTTCTGCTCCAAATTACCATTTTAAAAAATGCAATAGGCTTTTCCGGCCTACTAAAGGTGTCTGTCTGTGTGCCCCTGCCTGGTGTTGTCCTCAACTAAATAAAGCTGAGCTTCAACCTTCCGGCTCTCATTAAGTGGTTTTAAAAAAAAAAAATGGTGGTTAGGGCCTACTAACGGCTTCTGCCCCTCCCTGGTGTTGCCCTCAACTAAATAAAGCTGAGCTTCAACCTTCTGCTCCAAATTACCATTTTAAAAAATGCAATAGGCTTTTCCGGCCTACTAAAGGTGTCTGTCTGTGTGCCCCTGCCTGGTGTTGTCCTCAACTAAATAAAGCTGAGCTTCAACCTTCCGGCTCTCATTAAGTGGTTTTAAAAAAAAAAAATGGTGGTTAGGGCCTACTAACGGCTTCTGCCCCTCCCTGGTGTTGCCCTCAACTAAATAAAGCTAAGCTTCAACCTTCTGCTCCAAATTACCATTTTAAAAAATGCAATAGGCTTTTCCGGCCTACTAAAGGTGTCTGTCTGTGTGCCCCTGCCTGGTGTTGTCCTCAACTAAATAAAGCTGAGCTTCAACCTTCCGGCTCTCATTAAGTGGTTTTAAAAAAAAAAAATGGTGGTTAGGGCCTACTAACGGCTTCTGCCCCTCCCTGGTGTTGCCCTCAACTAAATAAAGCTGAGCTTCAACCTTCTGCTCCAAATTACCATTTTAAAAAATGCAATAGGCTTTTCCGGCCTACTAAAGGTGTCTGTCTGTGTGCCCCTGCCTGGTGTTGTCCTCAACTAAATAAAGCTGAGCTTCAACCTTCTGCTCCAAATTACCATTTTAAAAAATGCAATAGGCTTTTCTGGCCTACTAAAGGTGTCTGCCCCTCCCTGGTGTTGTCCTCAACTGAACAAAGCTGAGCTTCCACATTCTGGCTTTCGCCCTATACTATCAGATATTAAACTGCATTTGGCCTACTAGTGTGGTTAGGCCCTTGAAACAGTGTCTGCTGCTCTTGGGTTTGCTACTCCACTGAACAAAGCAATGCCGCCTGTTTAGTCCTGTTACCAATTTTGAACTGCATGTAGCCTACTTTATTCTTTGGCCCTATATCTGTTTCCTCCTCATCCTGCCCATTGCCCAGCCACTGCTAAATGAGTCTGCTGGTACATTGACCTAGACCACTACATTCCCCTTGTACTCTACACAGCCAGAATCTGACCCTGCTGAAAGTAAGGTTCCCCTTCCCGCATGTTATACCACCTTACACAGGGACAAAGAGGAAGGTGCAGATGAAAGTGCAGGTTCCTTCATCAGGTGGGGGGGCATACTCGTTGGCGACGTCACTGGCACAGGGCCCCTCAGAGTACGCAAAAGTGTCGCTGCTGGTGGGAGGCGCCCCCGCCATGCAAACACACCGCCGTACTTTGAGGGGCCCTGTGCCAGTGGCAATGCTAACGAGTGGGCCCCCCCCTGCTTGCTCAGGATCACAGCACTTGCAACGTTTAAATACTTACCTTTCCCTGCAACACCGCCGTGACGTAGTTCGCATTTCCTGGGCCCACGAAAAACTTGAGCCAGCCCTACTCCCCCCACAACTTTCCCCCAATTCCCTATGCCCAACTATTATTATACAGTTAATTAAGATTGGCAAGCTTCAGAAACAAGAATGGATGTTTTTGGCATTAAAATGGGCACTGTAGGTGTTTTCCTGGCCTCCACTCACTGCCGACTATGCTTCCCCATTGACTTGCATTGGGTTTCGTGTTTCGGTCGATCCCCGACTTTTAGCGATAATCGGCCGACTGCACTCGACTCGACTCTGGACAAAATCGGGTTTCCCAAAACCCTACTCGATCTTAAAAAAATGAAAGTCGCTCAACCCTACTAACAAATACTCGGAGACCACCCTAGCATGCTCGGGAGAACCCGAGCAACGAGTACACTTGCTCATCACTACTAACTGACTAACTGTCACTAATTCAGTGTTCGGAACCATGGTTACTTGAGCTACTGCAATGTCCTGCACATGGGGCAAGTTACATAATCAGAAGAATCTGAAGAACTATATTACATTTCTAATTGGAGGTATTTGCTAATATTATTATTATTGCACCTACTACATATTGGGATAGGATGTTGGAGATGGGGGATACCCTTTTAAACGAATCATCATCAGGAGTAAGAGAAAAAACACACAAAAAATAGAGTAGAGACAGAACTTTAGGTAATTTTTGGTTGAAGTATATTAAAAAAGTGGTCAGATTATTAAAATAAATTAAATAGACATACAGTATGAAATTCACTTTGCTTCAGGCCACCCCTTTAACCCCTTTCTGCCATTGGACGTACTATTCCGTCCATGTGGGGTGGGCCCTAATTCCCAAGGACGGAATAGTACGTCCAGCAGGATCGGCCGCGCTCACGGGGGGAGCGCGGCCGATCGCGGCCGGGTGTCAGCTGCCTATCGCAGCTGACATCCGGCACTATGTGCCAGGAGCGGTCACGGACCGCCCCCGGCACATTAACCCCCGGCACACCACGATCAAACATGATCGCGGTGTGCCGGCGGTACAGGGAAGCATCGCGCAGGGAGGGGGCTCCCTGCGTGCTTCCCTGAGACCCCCGGAGCAACGCGATGTGATCGCGTTGCTGCGAGGGTCTCTTACCTCCTATCCCTGCAGGCCCCGGATCCAAAATGGCCGCGGGGCTGCATCCGGGTCCTGCAGGGATTACTTCCGGGTGCCGTGCAGGTGCTGGTAAGCCTGCACGGCTGTAAGTGAGATCGGTGATCTGACAGAGTGCTGTGCACACTGTCAGATCACCGATCTGTGATGTCCCCCCCTGGGACAAAGTAAAAAAGTAAAAAAAAAAATTCCCACGTGTTAAAAAAAAAAGAAAAAAAAATTCCTAAATAAAGAAAAAAATATATATATTATTCCCATAAATACATTTCTATATCTAAATAAAAAAAATCAAACAATAAAAGTACACATATTTAGTATCGCCGCGTCCGTAACGACCCCACCTATAAAACTATATCACTAGTTAACCCCTTCAGTGAACACCGTAAAAAAAAAAAAAAAACCGAGGCAAAAAACAACGCTTTATTCTCATACCGCCAAACAAAAAGTAGAATAACACGCGATCAAACAGACGAATATAAACCATGGTACCGCTGAAAACGTCATCTTGTCCCACAAAAAACGAGCCGCCATATAGCATCATCAGCGAAAAAATAAAAAAAGTTATAGTCCTAAGAATAAAGTGATGCCAAAATAATTATTTTTTCTATAAAATAGTTTTTATCGTATAAAAGCGCCAAAACATAAAAAAAATGATATAAATGAGGTATCGCTGTAATCATACTGACCCGAAGAATAAAACTGCTTTATCAATTTTACCAAATGCTGAACGGTATAAACGCCTCCCCCAAAAGAAATTCATGAATAGCTGGTTTTTGGTCATTCTGCCTCACAAAAATCGGAATAAAAAGCGATCAAAAAATCTCCCGTGCCCAATCATGTTACCAATAAAAACGTCAACTCGTCCCGCAAAAAACAAGACCTCACATGACTCTGTGGACTCAAATATGGAAAAATAATAGCTCTCAAAATGTGGTAACGCAAAAAATATTTTTTGCAATAAAAAGCTTCTTTCAGTGTGTGACAGCTGCCAATCATAAAAATCCGCTAAAAAACCCGCTATAAAAGTAAATCAAACCCCCCTTTATCACCCCTTTAGTTAGGGAAAAATAAAAAAAATTAAAAAATGTATTTATTTCCATTTTACCATTAGGGCTAGGGCTAGGGCTAGGGTTAGGGTTGGGGCTAGGGTTAGGGTTAGGGCTAGGGTTAGGGCTAGGGTTACGGTTGGGGCTAGGGTTAGGGTTGGGGCTAGGGTTAGGGTTGGGGCTAGGGTTAGGGTTAAGGCTACAGTTAGAGTTGGGGCTAAAGTTAGGGTTAGGGTTGGGGCTAAAGTTAGGGTTAGGGTTTGGATTACATTTACGGTTGGGAATAAGGTTGGGATTAGGGTTAGGGGTGTGTCTGGGTTAGAGGTGTGGTTAGGGTTACAGCTGGGATTAGGGTTAGGGGTGTGTTTGGATTAGGGTTTCAGTTATAATTGGGGGGTTTCCACTGTTTAGGCACATCAGGGGCTCTCAAAACGCGACATGGCGTCCGATCTCAATTTCAGCCAATTCTGCGTTGAAAAAGTAAAACAGTGCTCCTTCCCTTCCGAGCTTTCCCGTGGGCCCAAACAGTGGTTTACCCCCACATATGGGGTATCAGCATACTCAGAACACATTGGAGAACAACTTTTGGGTCCAATTTCTCCTGTTACCCTTGGGAAAATACAAAACTGGGGGCTAAAAAATAATTTTTGTGGAAATTTTTTTTTATTTTCACGGCTATGCGTTATAAACTGTAGTGAAACAATTGAGGGTTCAAAGCTCTCACAACACATCTAGATGAGTTCCTTAGGGGGTCTACTTTCCAAAATGGTGTCACTTGTGGGGGGTTTCTACTGTTTAGGTTCATTAGGGCCTCTGCAAATGCAATGTGACGCCTGCAGACCATTCCATCTAAGTCTGCATTCCAAATGGCGCTCCATCCCTTCCGAGCCCTTCCATGCGCCCAAACAGTGGTTCCCCCCCACATATGGGGTATCAGCGTACTCAAGACAAATTGGACAACAACTTTTGGGGTCCAATTTCTCCTGTTACCCTCGGGAAAATACAAAACTGGGGGCTAAAAAATAATTTTTGTGGGAAAAAATGTTTGTTTTATTATTACGGCTCTGCATTATAAACTTCTGTGAAGCACATGGTGGGTCAAAGTGCTCACTACACCTCTAGATAAGTTCCTTAGGGGGTCTACTTTCCAAAATGGTGTCACTTGTGGGGGGTTTCAATGTTTAGGCACATCAGTGGCTCTCCAAACGCAACATGGCGTCCCATCTCAATTCCTGTCAATTTTGCATTGAAAAGTCAAACGGCGCTCCTTCCCTTCCGAGCTCTCCCATGCGCCCAAACAGTGGTTTACCCCCACATATGGGGTATCAGCGTGCTCAGGACAAATTGTTCAACAACTTTTGGGGTCCATTTTCTCCTGTTACCCTTGGTAAAATAAAACAAATTGGAGCTGAAGTAAATTTTGTGTGAAAAAAAGTTAAATGTTCATTTTTATTTAAACATTCCAAAAATTCCTGTGAAACACCTGAAGGGTTAATAAACTTCTTGAATGTGGTTCTGAGCACCTTGAGGGGTGCAGTTTTTAGAATTGTGTCACACTTGGGTATTTTCTGTCATATAGACCCCTCAAAATGACTTCAAATGAGATGTGGTCCCTAAAAAAAAATGGTGTTGTAAAAATGAGAAATTGCTGGTCAACTTTTAACCCTTATAACTCCCTAACAAAAAAAAATGTTGGTTCCAAAATTGTGCTGATGTAAAGTAGACATGTGGGAAATGTTACTTATTAAGTATTTTATTTTGTGTGACATATCACTGTGATTTAATTGCATAAAATATCAAAGTTGGAAAATTGCGAAATTTTCAAAATTTTCGCCAAATTTCCATTTTTTTCACAAATAAACGCAGGTAATATCAAAGAAATTTTACCACTATCATGAAGTACAATATGTCACGAGAAATCCAGAATCAGATGTCAAAATGTCAGAATCACCGGGATCTGTTGAAGCGTTCCAGAGTTATAACCTCATAAAGGGACAGTGGTCAGAATTGTAAAAATTGGCCCGGTCCATAACGTGCAAACCACCCTTGGGGGTGAAGGGGTTAAGCCCCTCAGTGGCTCTTGTAAGCTTTTGCATTCATTAGCATAACGCTATGAGACTATAATATATAGCCCATAATAGGAAGATGCAAGTCTGTAAAATAATATAGAATATAAGTTCGACGAACGTCTAAACCTAATAATGAATTGTTGTGACAATGAACAATTATTGATGCTAATCTTTGCAATTTTACAAATAGAACTTAAAAAAGGATTCTTTAAGAAATCGTAATTTTCCATCTAATTTAATAGTGTTTGACCAACTATAAAAAACAAAGAAAGAAAAAAACCCTCAGAGGTTATTTAAGAACCAAGCCTGAAAGCTTATATTGAAGGTTAGCACTAGAGAACTGGGTCATAGCAGAAAGCAATGGGTCAGCGGTGAGGAACAGATGCAACGTGTTTACAGGCAATGATGATAATCTCTGATGACTGGGATACATATTAATTTACATAAAACATCCAGGATTTAATGATAATCTGAGCCTTTGTGGTCCCAACATTGCCAGATTATTATTCTTAATATTATTATCTGCTGGATAGGGAGTGTTTTTTTTCCTGCACATTTAACTAACCCCTCTACAGGCTGATGAGAGCATAATACGAAGGAGCCAGGGGACGATTATTATGCTGTACGTCTACAATACCTGTTATGTGGCCCCAATGTTGTCATTTCTCCACCTTCCAATGTACAGTATATTGCATTTTCTGGCCAGTCCTGATTGACTCACCAAGTGTTCAGGGCATATGATAATGTTACTCCGGCCGGCAAGGACTTTATAATCAGCACGCGTTTCACAACCTTATTTGTGCCTGAATGAAAAACATGATAGCCCTTCAATAAATCGCACAATGCATAGTCAAGCATCCTGGTCCCCCTCTGAATCCTAGAGATGGTATGTTAGCTGCTGGAGGGTCCGCTGTGGGATACGGGAGATTTCCAGGTACAGGATGATGGTGATTTAGTCCTTTGCTAAACTAAAACCAGATCTAAATACAAAACAAATAACAGCTGCACCTCCTGAGGGCTCCGCGCTGCATTCTGGGTGTCATTTTCTTCATACATTTATGCTGCTGTGATATTCTTGAGTCTGGGATAAAATAAAAACATGCTAATCTGCACATTTGGTATGTCATCGCACAGGGTGTTTTCTGTGATTTACAGCTTTTTTCATATTACCAATTAGAATAATATTAAGGCTTTGTCTCACGTAACATGATGCGTCCTTTGTTCGGATGCAGTCCACATAAAAGTCCTTGAGAATGTCGGTATTGAACATGTTTCATTGATTTCTGTATCGCCTTGTGAGAGATAAATAACAGAAAATGTGTACAAATAAATAAATAAAGGAATAAACAGTGGTAATGTAGGTTATGGCAAGGCCTTGCAGACATGTGCTGTGTTTCTACTTTGTATAGAACTACTTAGAATATGCAATCAGTATGTACAAATTCAGACCTTGACACTTTAAAACCCACTTAGGTGGTCCTCTAGGCATTGGTCCTTGCTATTACACAGCCAATGGAAATGAAATACTTCTGTCTTTTTATCTATACCAACTGGCAGGAATCACATAAGATGAAGCAATCTGCAAACAACACTGTAATGTAGCATAGTCTAATATATAATTGCCTAGAATACTACTTCCTGCAATTTGTGCCAACTTCCGTGGCTTTGTCCGGAGCTAATGTCCGGAGATAATGTCCGGAGCTAATGTCCGGAGCTAATGTCCGGAGCTAATGTCCGGAGATAAGTGACGTCACCAGTGTCCTACACCCAGGCAGAGCACAGGGGCCCCAGGCAGCATATGGGGCCCCAGGCAGAGCACAGTGGCCCCAGGCAGAGCACAGGGGCCCCAGGCAGCATATGGGGCCCCAGGCAGAGCACAGTGGTCCCAGGCAGAGCACAGGGGCCCCAGGCAGCCTATGGGGCCCCAGGCAGAGCACAGTGGCCCCAGGCAGAGCACAGGGGCCCCAGGCAGCATATGGGGCCCCAGGCAGAGCACAGGGGCCCCAGGCAGCATATGGGGCCCCAGGCAGAGCACAGTGGCCCCAGGCAGAGCACAGGGGCCCCAGGCAGAACATGGGGCCCCAGGCAGAGCACAGGGGCCCCAGGCAGAGCACAGGGGCCCCAGGCAGCATATGGGGCCCCAGGCAGAGCACAGGGGCCCCAGGCAGAGCACAGGGGCCCCAGGCAGCATATGGGGCCCCAGGCAGAGCACAGAGGCCCCAGGCAGCATATGGGGCCCCAGGCAGAGCACAGTGGCCCCAGGCAGAGCACAGGGGCCCCAGGCAGAACATGGGGCCCCAGGCAGAGCACAGGGGCCCCAGGCAGAGCACAGGGGCCCCAGGCAGCATATGGGGCCCCAGGCAGAGCACAGGGGCCCCAGGCAGCATATGGGGCCCCAGGCAGAGCACAGTGGCCCCAGGCAGCATATGGGGCCCCAGGCAGAGCACAGTGGCCCCAGGCAGCATATGGGGCCCCAGGCAGAGCACAGTGGTCCCAGGCAGAGCACAGGGGCCCCAGGCAGCTTATGGGGCCCCAGGCAGAGCACAGTGGCCCCAGGCAGAACATGGGGCCCCAGGCAGAGCACAGTGGCCCCAGGCAGAGCACAGGGGCCCCAGGCAGAACATGGGGCCCCAGGCAGAGCACAGGGGCCCCAGGCAGCATATGGGGCCCCAGGCAGAGCACAGGGGCCCCAGGCAGCATATGGGGCCCCAGGCAGAGCACAGTGGCCCCAGGCAGAGCACACACCAAATCGGAGGCCGAGGGTCCCCGCCAACCGAATCGGAGGCCGAGGGGCCCCGCCAACCAAATCGGAGGCCGAGGAGCCCCGCCCACCAAATCGAAGGCCGAGCGGCCCCGCCCACCAAAGCGGAGGCCGAGGGGCCCGGCCCCGCCCACCAAAGCGGAGGCCGAGGGTCCCCACCCACCAAATCGGAGGCCGAGGGTCCCCGCCCACCAAATTGGAGGCCGAGGGGCCCCACCAACCAAATCGGAGGCCGAGGAGCCCCGCCCACCAAATCGAAGGTCGAGGGGCCCCGCCCACGAAAGCGGAGGCCGAGGGTCCCCACACACCAAATCGGAGGCAGAGGGACCCCGCCCACCAAATCGGAGGCCGAGGGGCCCCGCCCACCAAAGCGGAGGCCGAGGGTCCCCGACCACCAAATCGGAGGCCGAGGGTCCCTGCCCACCAAATCGGAGGCCGAGGGTCCCCGCCCACCAAATCGGAGGCCGAGAGTCCCCACCCACCAAATCGGAGGCCGAGAGTCCCCGCCCACCAAATCGGAGGCCGAGGGGCCCCGCCAACCAAATCGGAGGCCGAGGAGCCCCGCCCAACAAATCGAAGGCCGAGCGGCCCCGCCCACCAAAGCGGAGGCCGAGAGTCCCTGCCCACCAAATCGGAGGATAAGGGGCCCCGCCAACCAAATCGGAGGCCGAGGGGCCCCGCCAACCAAATCGGAGGCCGAGGAGCCCCGCCCAACAAATCGAAGGCTGAGCGGCCCCGCCCACCAAAGCGGAGGCCGAGGGGCCCGGCCCCGCCCACCAAAGCGGAGGCCGAGGGGCCCCGACCACCACATCGGAGGCCGAGGGGCCCCGACCACCACATCGGAGGCCGAGGGGCCCCGCCCACCAAATCGGAGGCCGAGGGGCCCCGCCCACCAAATCGGAGGCCGAGGGGCCCCGCCCACCAAATCGGAGGCCGAGGGGCCCCGCCCACCAAATCGGAGGCCGAGGGGCCCCGCCCACCAAATCGGAGGCCGAGGGGCCATGCCCACCAAATCGGAGGCCGAGGGGCCCCACCCACCAAATCGGAGGCCGAGGGGCCCCGCCAACCAAATCGGAGGCCGAGGGGCCCCGCCCACCAAATCGGAGGCCGAGGGTCCTCGCCCACCAAATCGGAGGCCGAGGGTCCCCGCCCACCAAATCGGAGGCCGAGGGTCCCCGCCCACCAAATCGGAGGCCGAGGGGCCCCGCCCACCAAATCGGAGGCCGAGGAGCCCCGCCCACCAAAGCGGAGGCAGAGGGACCCCGCCCACCAAATCGGAGGCCGTGGGGCCCCGCCAACCAAATCGGAGGCCGAGGGTCCCCGCCCACCAAATTATTCTTACATTTGAATAAATAAAGTATATATGGATTCTAGACTCCCGATTCTTTAGAATCGGGCTGCCATCTAGTGTACAATAAATACACATTAAAGGACTATTCCCAACATTAAAGTTGTCATTTATCCATAGGAGAGGAGATCACTTTCTCATCACCACTAGACCCAGGCTCTAAAGTGCTGTGTCAGAACCGAGTGGTGGTCACACATGTGCGCCATATGTCCACGTGACCGCTGGAGATGGTCCAGTACAGCATTTATCTCCCACACTACCATAAAAAGTCAAAAAACGCAGGTGTCATATATGTATGTTCCCTTCCCCATTCTTATGGGTCATTCATTCTGACAAGGACCCCCAGAGTTAACACCTGTCCTGTTGGGCATAACACTTTAAATATGCTGTTTGACAAAAATAGACATTCCCCTTTCGGCACCCTCATCTATTAAAGTAGAGAACAGTGCAAGAGGTGGGCTGAAATTCAGAACTTCCATTTGTAAGAACTTTATTGTCGGGTGAATGTGAAATGTGTATGGGCATTTGTGAGTTACTGCTGATTGGGGTTTAGATTACATTTGCAGAATACAAATAGTCACTGGCGGACAAATTTATTTATTTAACTCACTTTTCATCACTATCCCCAATGAGGCTCACAATCTAAATCAGTATGTCTTTGGAGTGTAGGAGAAAACAAGAGTACCCCACACAAATATGGGGAGAACATACACATTTCTTGCAGATGTGGTCCTTGGGAGAATTTGAACCCAGGACCCCAGCGCTGCAAGACTGCAGTGCTAACTACTGAGCCACCGTGCTGCCCAAATAACATCACTATACAAGTAACAAGTATAATCACCATATTGTTACTTAACAAAATCCTATATACCATGACTATTATTAACAATAGTGCTATATAAGGTACAAATAATATCAACACACCATGACAATATATCACCACCACATAAGGACAATATAATACCACCATTAATACTGATCATTATCAAAAAATACTACCAATATTATCATGAATACTGCAATATAAAGAACAAACATTACCGCAGACCATAACCACAACATTCCAGCATACAGTAGTAATATTACCACCACAGTAAATCCATTGTACTAAGACGAGTATTACCATCACACACTGACCAAATGATGGTAGATACCAATCCTACTATGGCGCTTGTTTTCAGGTGACGTTTTCTCTTCTTGGGGTCCTTGAATTTCTTTTTCTTCTCTATTTGGCCTAGACCATCATGAATATTTTTTCCATCCATGATTTGTTCCTGCAGAATTTAATGAATAGACATGCCGCTTTACTAGCACTCTCCCCACTTTTTTCCATCTCAATACGATCTCCATATGTCTATAACCATCCACATCCTCCTCTGGGGCTAACACAGTAGTAATAATCATGATAATAGTGCCCCCTCTCTGTTTCCATATAGCAATAGTGCCCTCGATATGCCTTCACATTGTATTAATGCCCCCTTTTTGTCTCCATATAGTAACAGTGACCTTTCTATGTTTTAACATGCAAAACCAAAGAAAAGACAATGTGTGCATATACCCTAATGAAAATAAATAAGTAAAAAAGCAAGTGCATTAAATAACATAGGGTATTTAGTAAACACTGTTTTTGATTAAAAAAAAAGCATAAAGCTGTCCCACCGCGACAAGGTATACCCAACTGGGACAGTACCTATGCTGTGCAATGTTAAAACCTATCTAGTGTGAACAGTGGCAAAGAGTCATGGGTTCCCAACCAGATACCCAGCAACATGGTAATAATGCCACCATTTTGCCTCCATATAGTAATAATGCCCTCTCTTTGCCTCTATGTAGTAACAGCACCCTTGCTGTGCTTCCTCCTCTCTGTGTTGTAATAGTGCTCCCCTCTGTGCCTCCATACAGTAACAATGTTTCAATGTCGTAATAGTTTCTTCTATGTGACTCATTATAGTAATAGCGCCAGGGTTTGTGCCTCCCCATGGTAAAAGTGCCCCTCCATGCCTCCACATAGTAATTTTGCCTTCGTTCTTGCCTCACTGTATAGTAATAGCACCCTCTTTGTTCTTAGGTAATAAAATAATCAGGCCAACTGAAACTCATCATCTCATCTCACACCCATGACCAATGGTGGTGTCCTCTTTCCCATCCTCTGCAATCTGCAGCGAATGCAGCCAATGCAGAAGACACGATGGAGATGCCTGATGTCCTCTGTGTGAGCCAGAGTGTGTGGCACAGCAGGGAGTCAATGCTGTTCTGTCACAGTTTTTAACGTTATTGCTGGCTTTAAGACACAGATATTGTTATAAGTATTGCAGACCTAAGCATCGTATGTCAGCAGGGGCTTTAGGTCAACCAAAACCTGCTGATACCCCCCAGACCTAAGCATCCCACAGCCGGACTGGCCCATCTGACACTTGCCAGAATTGCCAATTGGCCAGTTCAGTCCTTTTAGAAACTAGCTACACAGAAGGTCCTTTATTATGGAGGTCCTGTGGTGATTGCATGGGGTCCCAATAGAGTGATTCCCTGTAACTAGCACATTTAATGAGGAGATAGCACAACTTATTTAAATAGTTTGTACCAAGATTTTAAGCTATCCCCTTACAATGGGGTAGGGAATATCTTCATGATCGCTGGGGGTACGAATGCTGGGACCCCCACTGATCGCAAGATTTTGAGTAACTTAAAATCTTGGTACAAACCATTTAAAGACCTGTTGCCAGTTCAAAAGTGATCAGCTCTTGCACTTATTTTATTCCAACTGCTTCCCTGAGTAGTTTTTTTCATGGTATTTAACAAGGGGGCACGACTCACTGGATTCTCTGGGTTGGGTGCATGTTTTTAGGCTGCTGTAGATTATTATTCTCTGAGCAACACTCCCTTGGTAAAGACCATAAAAATTAGCACTAAATACAAATAAATTATTATAACTATGGAACCGTATAACAGATTTTAAAAGAACAAAAAATGGAGTACTCATAGCATCAGGGGGAACAAAATAAGAGCCAAAACTGACACATTCCCACCAGATGAAGATAGGAGAAATGCGCATTGGGGCAGAGGGATGCAGCTCTGTATCCACACTTCTTACTAGAGGTATGAAGCGATGGCCGAGGGACCACCACGGTGCAGAAAGACTACCGTACACAAGATGAGGTGCAAAAAACAAAGGGTAGATTTATTAGAAGGCAAGGGATGAAGTGGATGAGGAAGATGCAAACAGGGGTATGCAATGGCAAAAGATAATTTACAAGAGTTATATTCTTTAGCCTGTCCAACTGTTACAGAATCAATATATGTCCCACAAGTAAATGCAAACAATAAACAAAGAATAATGCTACTCTACGTATAACCTCCCTGGCCTTTACTAAGCAGGCCTCACGGCTGCCATGTTCTGACTATCGAAGCCTACACTAGGCCCTGACATGTGCACAAAACAGGAACAAACTCACGGTGATGTTGGGGTCTCAGATCCAGTCCCAGGGGGCCCCCAGCAGTCTAGTACGGTGGTGTGCACGGCTTTCTCTCAGCTCCATGAAACGTGGTCTTCTCCTTGCTTCGGGGTCCTGGAGGTGCTCCCGGAAACTGTAAATCCCTTTCTCGGTATCTTCGTGGCTTCTCAAACTCACACAGGACAGCCATTCTTGCTACAAAAGTCTGTCAAATTTCACAAGTCCACTCCGTTACAGCCTGTGGTTAATGTCTTGCAGCAAAACAGCACAAAGTTCTCTCTGCAGCAGCTTCAGTTATCACACGCTGATCAGGCTTCACCTCCACCCTCTGCTCAGTCCAGTTCATCCACACAGTCTATTGCAGGGGAGAAGCAGTTTGCACCTCGCCACTTGGGTCCCTTCAAGGTCCTCGAACAGGTTAACCCTGTGGTCTACCGTCTGACCCTTCCTCCACACCTAGGTATCACCGACACCTTTCATGTGTCACTCTTGAAGCCCGTATACATGTCCCGGTTTTCCGAGTCATCTGCCGGGACATCGGGTTCGTCTACGGACGATTATGAGGTGAACGCTATTTTGGGGTGCAAGGTGGTACGTGGCAAATAATTCTATTCGGTGGACTGGAAGGGTTATGGCCCAGAGGACAGGTCCTGGGAGCCTGCTGAGCACATTCGAGCTCTGGAGCTCATTGCTGCTTTCGAGCGTAGAGAGGCCCAAGGAGGGGGGGCATGTTAGGGGTTGAGTTCCTGCCTCTGTACAGGGGGAATCTCGAACCATCTCCGATGCGGTCTCCCGTTCTTCTCCAGCCACAGTGGAGCCTGCTCAGCGGAGACATTGGTCCCAGTGTCTGGCTCAGCCTGATATGGTGCGGATGGTTACTGCTGCCTTTCCAGGCTCAGCCATTGTAGCCAGTACTGGTCAGCGGTGAGCAGACATCTCTGGGACTAAGTCCTGCTTTTCCCCTTCTGAGCATGCCCGGGGTCACTGTGGCAGCTCCCATTGGTCCTCTAGGAAGGTCCTGAAGTTGCTCAGGTACTGTAGGAGCTCCCATTGGTCCTCTAGGAAGGTCCTGAAGTTGCTGCAGCTATAAAAGGTTTGTATGGCCGCACAGCCATGAGCTAGTATCAGCTTATATTATTAGCTTTAGCTACTCAGTGGTCTTGTCTGCTTGTGGTCAGGGTCCAGCTGAAATAAGCCACTAGAATACCGGCACCTCCGGTGGGGAGTTTGTATGGTGAATTCAGGGCTGGCGTAAAGCTATTAGAATTCCGGCTCCAACAGAGAGGAGGTGTTTGTGTGCTTGCTACTCCATGACCACTGATTGCTTTTGCTCTGTTAGGTAGCTGTGTTCCCCTGTGACGCTAACAGGGCACAGCGTTTTCCCTTCTGTTCGACTCTGTGAAGTAACAGAGTTCGCTTCTATTACCATTTTGTGCCACCATTTGCTAGCAGCAGGTTGGTCTCCTGCACGGTGGACCCTGGGCTGCGAAGGCACCAATAATAATATCTAAATATACTCAGTGCATTCCGCCAGCCCTAACATAATGCTAGCACCAGGGTCTGGCTAGCAATGGCGGACACACAGCAATCCATGCGGTACATCCAGCAGCTGGAGGGTAGGTTGGCGGCTCTCGAGCGCACAACCTCAGCTGTGGATGTAACCGCAGTTGCTGTTCAGGCTGCTAGCGTGGCTGCAGCAACCTTGTCCACTGCCACCCCTGTTCCAACTCTATCTCGCCTCCCGCTGCCAGAAAATTTTTCTGGTGATAGTAAATCTTGTAGGGGTTTCGGGAGCCAGTGCTCTATACATCTCGAGCTTCTGGCCGCATGTTTCCCCACAGAGCGGGCTAAGGTGGGATTTATTGTGTCTCTTCTGTTGGACAGGGCATTGGAGTGGGCTTCGCCACTGTGGGAGTGTGGCAATCATATAGTGCAGAGTGCTCCATTGATCCTGAGCACTCTGAAACAGGTCTTTTTAGGACCTCGTGTCACCCATGATACGGCGCTCCAACTGTTGGCATTGACTCAGGGCTCGTTCTTGGTCAGCCATTTTGCCGTCCACTTTCGCACCCTAGCATCTGAGCTGGAGAGGTCGGCTAAAGCCCTTATTCCGATATTTTGGAGGGGGCTGGCTGACCATGTGAAGGACGCTCTGGCCACTAGGGAGATTCCCGCCACACTGGAGGAGTGTAATGATTATAAGGGATAACTCAGGAGACTCTTTGCATGGAACAAGACAACTACAGGACACAGTTTTATAAGTTGTAAAGTCTATATTATCACACGGTGATTCAAACAGGTGCAGAGAGAAACTCAAGTCCACAACACTTGGTGTAAATATTAAGCACAGCTTAGCAGTCTATAGGGAACTTCAGAGGAAAATGCAATCACGCAGAAAGTCTATGAAGCACAATTATTCTTGAGGATACTTGACATGAATAAGTACTTGTTTTAGTCCAAACACAGATAGATATGCTTATAAGGCAGTTCAAATAATATCTTAGCACAACCAGGGAGGCCTGGTTAATAGTCTCAGGTTTAAGCAGATCAGCAACAGCTTACATGTCCAGCAAATGCAGATGGAAACAAACACAAGCAGCCAGATAGAGGATTGCTGGAAACCGATGTATGCAGCAGAAACTCAGAGCAGAGTAGCAGGATCTCCACACAGGTTCACAGGAGCAGGTGCAGGTGCAGGTGCAAAGCCAGGGAGTCTTCAGGAGCTGGATGCAAGGCAGAATACTCTAGCACAGACTAAAGGCTGGGGTGGAGTTATATAGCAGGAAGACACAGTGCACATGAGACCAAAAACGCCATCTTGGAAAAGGGCAGTAATGCACGAAAAGGTAATCAAAATGTTCAGAGTCCTGACATTACTCCCTCCTTAGAAGTGGCCTCAGGACGATCCTGGACCTGGTTTTTCATGGAATCTTTGATGAAAACGAGAGATCTGCTGTTGGGCATTGATGTTTTTCACAGGTTCCCAAGAGTCTTCCTCAGGGGGATATCCCTGCCATCTTATAAGATATTGGAGCCGATTCCTGCGAATCCTGGAATCAATAATTTCCTCCACCACAAATTGTTTTTGCCCATCAATCACCACAGGCTGTGGAGGTGGCACAACACGTCCCTGGAAGGTATTAGGAGATACAGGCTTTAGTAAAGATACATGAAAAACTGGGTGTACTGTTATGGTTCTCAATGGCAAGAGAACATAGCCCAGCAAACATAGAACTAGCTCTTGGAAGGATGGAAACTAAACTGACCATGAACTAAACCTGCCGCACAACTAACAGTAGCCGGGTAGCGTTGCCTACGTTTTTTATCCCTAGACGCCCAGCGCCGGCCGGAGGACTAACTAATCCTGGCAGAGGAAAATATAGTCCTGGCTCACCTCTAGAGAAATTTCCCCGATAGGCAGACAGAGGCCCCCACATATATTGGCGGTGATTTTATATGAAATGACAAACGTAGTATGAAAATAGGTTTAGCAAAATTGAGGTCCGCTTACTAGATAGTAGGAAGACAGAAAGCGCACTTTCATGGTCAGCTGAAAACCCTATCAAAACGCCATCCTGAAATTACTTTAAGACTCTAGTATTAACTCATAACATCAGAGTGGCAATTTCAGATCACAAGAGCTTTCCAGACACAGAAACGAAACTACAGCTGTGAACTGGAACAAAATGCAAAAACAAACGAGGACTAAAGTCCAACTTAGCTGGGAGTTGTCTAGCAGCAGGAACATGCACAGAAAGGCTTCTGATTACAATGTTGACCGGCATGGAAGTGACAGAGGAGCAAGGCTAAATAGCGACTCCCACATCCTGATGGAAACAGGTGAACAGAGGGGATGATGCACACCAGTTCAATTCCACCAGTGGCCACCGGGGGAGCCCAAAATCCAATTTCACAACAGTACCCCCCCCTCAAGGAGGGGGCACCGAACCCTCACCAGAACCACCAGGGCGATCAGGATGAGCCCTATGAAAGGCACGGACCAGATCGGAGGCATGAACATCAGAGGCAGTCACCCAAGAATTATCCTCCTGCCCGTATCCCTTCCATTTGACCAGATACTGGAGTTTCCGTCTGGAAACACGGGAGTCCAAGATTTTTTCCACAACGTACTCCAACTCGCCCTCAACCAACACCGGAGCAGGAGGCTCAACGGAAGGCACAACCGGTACCTCATACCTGCGCAATAATGACCGATGAAAAACATTATGAATAGAAAAAGATGCAGGGAGGTCCAAACGGAAGGACACAGGGTTAAGAATCTCCAATATCTTGTACGGGCCGATGAACCGAGGCTTAAACTTAGGAGAAGAAACCCTCATAGGGACAAAACGAGAAGACAACCACACCAAGTCCCCAACACAAAGCCGAGGACCAACCCGACGCCGGCGGTTGGCAAAAAGCTGAGTCTTCTCCTGGGACAACTTCAAATTCTCCACTACCTGCCCCCAAATCTGATGCAACCTCTCCACCACAGCATCCACTCCAGGACAATCCGAAGATTCCACCTGACCAGAAGAAAATCGAGGATGAAACCCCGAATTACAGAAAAAAGGAGACACCAAGGTGGCAGAGCTGGCCCGATTATTGAGGGCAAACTCCGCTAAAGGCAAAAAAGCAACCCAATCATCCTGATCTGCAGACACAAAACACCTCAAATATGTCTCCAAGGTCAGATTTGTCCGCTCGGTCTGGCCATTAGTCTGAGGATGGAAAGCAGACGAAAAAGACAAATCTATGCCCATCCTAGCACAGAATGCTCGCCAAAATCTAGACACGAATTGGGTTCCTCTGTCAGAAACGATATTCTCCGGAATACCATGCAAACGGACCACATTTTGAAAAAACAGAGGAACCAACTCGGAAGAAGAAGGCAACTTAGGCAGGGGAACCAAATGGACCATCTTAGAGAAACGGTCACACACCACCCAGATGACAGACATCTTCTGAGAAACAGGAAGATCCGAAATAAAATCCATCGAGATGTGCGTCCAGGGCCTCTTCGGGATAGGCAAGGGCAACAACAATCCACTAGCCCGAGAACAACAAGGCTTGGCCCGAGCACAAACGTCACAAGACTGCACAAAGCCTCGCACATCTCGAGACAGGGAAGGCCACCAGAAGGACCTTGCCACCAAATCCCTGGTACCAAAGATTCCAGGATGACCTGTCAACGCAGAAGAATGAACCTCAGAAATGACTTTACTGGTCCAATCATCAGGAACAAACAGTCTACCAGGTGGGCAACGATCAGGTCTATCCGCCTGAAACTCCTGCAAGGCCCGCCGCAGGTCTGGAGAAACGGCAGACAATATCACTCCATCCTTAAGGATACCTGTAGGTTCAGAGTTACCAGGGGAGTCAGGCTCAAAACTCCTAGAAAGGGCATCCGCCTTAACATTCTTAGAACCCGGCAGGTAGGACACCACAAAATTAAACCGAGAGAAAAACAACGACCAGCGCGCCTGTCTAGGATTCAGGCGTCTGGCGGACTCAAGATGAATTAGATTTTTGTGGTCAGTCAATACCACCACCTGATGTCTAGCCCCCTCAAGCCAATGACGCCACTCCTCAAAAGCCCACTTCATGGCCAAAAGCTCCCGATTCCCAACATCATAATTCCGCTCGGCGGGCGAAAATTTACGCGAGAAAAAGGCACAAGGTCTCATCACGGAACAATCGGAACTTCTCTGCGACAAAACCGCCCCAGCTCCGATTTCAGAAGCGTCGACCTCAACCTGAAAAGGAAGAGCAACATCAGGCTGACGCAACACAGGGGCGGAAGAAAAGCGGCGCTTAAGCTCCCGAAAGGCCTCCACAGCAGCAGGGGACCAATCAGCAACATCAGCACCCTTCTTAGTCAAATCAGTCAATGGTTTAACAACATCAGAAAAACCAGCAATAAATCGACGATAAAAGTTAGCAAAGCCCAAAAATTTCTGAAGACTCTTAAGAGAAGAGGGTTGCGTCCAATCACAAATAGCCTGAACCTTGACAGGATCCATCTCGATGGAAGAGGGGGAAAAAATATATCCCAAAAAGGAAATCTTTTAAACCCCAAAAACGCACTTAGAACCCTTCACACACAAGGAACTAGACCGCAAAACCTGAAAAACCCTCCTGACCTGCTGGACATGAGAGTCCCAGTCATCCGAAAAAATCAAAATATCATCCAGATACACAATCATAAATTTATCCAAATAATCACGGAAAACGTCATGCACAAAGGACTGAAAGACCGAAGGGGCACCTGAAAGACCAAAAGGCATCACCAAATACTCAAAGTGGCCCTCGGGCGTATTAAATGCGGTCTTCCACTCATCCCCCTGCTTAATTCGCACCAAATTATACGCCCCACGGAGATCTATCTTAGAGAACCACTTGGCCCCCTTTATGCGAGCAAACAAATCGGTCAGCAGTGGCAACGGATATTGATATTTAACCGTGATTTTATTCAAAAGCCGATAATCAATACACGGCCTCAAAGAGCCATCTTTCTTAGCCACAAAGAAAAAACCGGCTCCTAAGGGAGATGACGAAGGACGAATATGTCCCTTTTCCAAGGACTCCTTTATATATTCTCGCATAGCAGCATGTTCAGGCACAGACAGATTAAATAAACGACCCTTAGGGTATTTACTACCCAGAATCAAATCTATGGCACAATCGCACTCCCGGTGCGGAGGTAATGAACCAAGCTTAGGTTCTTCAAAAACGTCACGAAATTCAGTCAAGAATTCAGGAATCTCAGAGGGAATAGATGATGAAATGGAAACCACAGGTACGTCCCCATGCGTCCCCTTACATCCCCAGCTTAACACAGACATAGCTTTCCAGTCAAGGACTGGGTTATGAGATTGCAGCCATGGCAATCCAAGCACCAACACATCATGTAGGTTATACAGCACAAGAAAGCGAATAATCTCCTGATGATCCGGATTAATCCGCATAGTTACTTGTGTCCAGTATTGTGGTTTATTACTAGCCAATGGGGTGGAGTCAATCCCCTTCAGGGGTATAGAAGTTTCAAGAGGCTCCAAATCATACCCACAGCGTTTGGCAAAGGACCAATCCATAAGACTCAAAGCGGCGCCAGAGTCGACATAGGCATCCGCGGTAATAGATGATAAAGAACAAATCAGGGTCACAGATAGAATAAACCTAGACTGTAAAGTGCCAATTGAAACAGACTTATCAAGCTTCTTAGTACGCTTAGAGCATGCTGATATAACATGAGTTGAATCACCGCAATAGAAGCACAACCCATTTTTTCGTCTAAAATTCTGCCGTTCACTTCTGGACAGAATTCTATCACATTGCATATTCTCTGGCGTCTTCTCAGTAGACACCGCCAAATGGTGCACAGGTTTGCGCTCCCGCAGACGCCTATCGATCTGGATAGCCATTGTCATGGACTCATTCAGACCCGCAGGCACAGGGAACCCCACCATAACATCCTTAATGGCATCAGAGAGACCCTCTCTGAAATGCGCCGCCAGGGCGCACTCATTCCACTGAGTAAGCACAGCCCATTTACGGAATTTCTGGCAGTATATTTCAGCTTCATCTTGCCCCTGAGATAGGGACATCAAGGCCTTTTCCGCCTGAAGCTCTAACTGAGGTTCCTCATAAAGCAACCCCAAGGCCAGAAAAAACGCATCCACATTGAGCAACGCAGGATCCCCTGGAGCCAATGCAAAAGCCCAATCCTGAGGGTCGCCCCAGAGCAAGGAAATCACAATCCTGACCTGCTGAGCAGGATCTCCAGCAGAGCGAGATTTCAGGGACAAAAACAACTTGCAATTATTTTTGAAATTTTGAAAGCAAGATCTATTCCCCGAGAAAAATTCAGGCAAAGGAATTCTAGGTTCAGATATAGGAACATGAACAACAAAATCTTGTAAATTTTGAACTTTCGTGGTGAGATTATTCAAACCTGCAGCTAAACTCTGAATATCCATTTTAAACAGGTGAACACAGAGCCATTCCAGGATTAGAAGGAGAGAGAGAGAGAAAGGCTGCAATATAGGCAGACTTGCAAGAGATTCAATTACAAGCACACTCAGAACTGAAGGGAAAAAAAAAAAAAATAAAAAAATCTTCAGCAGACTTCTCTTTTCTCTCCTTTCTCTGTCAATTAATTTAACCCTTTTGGGGCCGGTCAAACTGTTATGGTTCTCAATGGCAAGAGAACATAGCCCAGCAAACATAGAACTAGCTCTTGGAAGGATGGAAACTAAACTGACCATGAACTAAACCTGCCGCACAACTAACAGTAGCCGGGTAGCGTTGCCTACGTTTTTTATCCCTAGACGCCCAGCGCCGGCCGGAGGACTAACTAATCCTGGCAGAGGAAAATATAGTCCTGGCTCACCTCTAGAGAAATTTCCCCGATAGGCAGACAGAGGCCCCCACATATATTGGCGGTGATTTTATATGAAATGACAAACGTAGTATGAAAATAGGTTTAGCAAAATTGAGGTCCGCTTACTAGATAGTAGGAAGACAGAAAGCGCACTTTCATGGTCAGCTGAAAACCCTATCAAAACGCCATCCTGAAATTACTTTAAGACTCTAGTATTAACTCATAACATCAGAGTGGCAATTTCAGATCACAAGAGCTTTCCAGACACAGAAACGAAACTACAGCTGTGAACTGGAACAAAATGCAAAAACAAACGAGGACTAAAGTCCAACTTAGCTGGGAGTTGTCTAGCAGCAGGAACATGCACAGAAAGGCTTCTGATTACAATGTTGACCGGCATGGAAGTGACAGAGGAGCAAGGCTAAATAGCGACTCCCACATCCTGATGGAAACAGGTGAACAGAGGGGATGATGCACACCAGTTCAATTCCACCAGTGGCCACCGGGGGAGCCCAAAATCCAATTTCACAACAGTGTACCTTCATAGTCCTAGGCAGCTTCAGACGGCAGGCCACAGAGCTCACAATACCGTTGATCTTGAAAGGGCCAATGAATTTCTGTCCAAGTTTTTGTGAAGGAATGTTTAACTTCAGATTCTTAGTTGATAACCATACGGAATCTCCTACCTTGAACATGGGTGCAGGTTTACGGAATCTATCAGCCGATCTCTTATAACGTTCTTGAGCCGTGGTCAGGGATTCCTTCAGAACCTCCAGATTTTGCCTCATCTCAGTCAGCCTTTCCTCAACTGCTGGAACCAGAGAATTGATCGGAGACCTAGGTAAGATACATGGATGATAACCCAGATTGGCAAAGAAAGGAGTGAACTTAGTGGAGGCGCTCTGTGAATTAATGCATGAAAATTCGGCTAACGGCAGTAATTCCAACCAATCATCTTGGAGATGGCTGACATAGCGTCTTAGATATTGTTCCAAAGTCTGGTTGGTACGCTCAGTCTGACCATTTGTCTGGGGATGGTAAGCGGAAGAGAGACAGACATTAATATTGAGTGCAGAGCGAATCCCCTTCCAGAATCTTGAAGTGAACTGTACGCCACGGTCAGAGATGATCTCATCCGGGACCCCATGCAGCCGGAAGACATTCTGAATAACCAAGTTCACTGTATCCTTTCCTGAGGGGAGGCCGGTGCATGGAACAAAATGAGCGGCTTTAGTCAGGCGATCAACTACTACCATGATCGTATTCATGCCCCCCGATGTAGGCAGCTCCACAATAAAGTCCATTGATATAGACCCCCAAGGTCGGGACGGAACAGGTAATGATTGCAGGAGACCCGTAGGTGCCACATGAGGAGTCTTGTAATGAGCACATACCTCGCAAGAGAGAACATAGTCCTTAGTATCCTTCAGGCAAGTTGGCCACCAGAAAAATCGGCTTAGGAACTCTTGTGTCTTCCGTACCCCCCTGTGACCAGCCAACTTGGAGTCATGTACCAACTTGAGGATCTGCAGATGGATGGCCTCAGGGACGTAGATACGTCGATCTCTGAACCACATACCACCCTTAAAGACAAGATTAATATCCACAGGTTGGCTGGCCAGAAATACATCACCGTCATAGGCCTCCCTGCACTCCTTCCACAAGTCCTGATCATGGATAACTCCGATGAAATTGGCATTAGATAGAATGGTCTTGGACGGGGCTCCAGGTATGGAATCCGCAGCATGGATTCGGGATAAAGCATTAGCCTTCCCATTACGAGAACCTGGAAGGTACAAGATAACAAAATTAAATTGATTTAAAAATACATTCCAACGAGCCTGACGAGGAGAAACGGACATCTAGCGGATCTGAGGAGCTCTAAATTGCAATGGTCAGTAAGCACTATGATCTGTTGTGCAGCTCCTTGCAGTTGATGCCTCCTGTTATGGACCTGGTGGTTAGGAGCACCCGGAATGACCTGATGAGTAAACTAGTAATCAGAACAAGCTCTGGGAAAGTGGGAACTCTGCTGACCGCAAATCCTACTCCTATCACACACACTAGAAATAGCTGTGGAGCGTACCTAACTCTCCCTAGACGCCTCTTCACAGCCTAAGAGCTAACTACCCCTAAAGATAGAAAAGAAGCCTAACCTTGCCTCAGAGAAATTCCCCAAAGGTAAAGTCAGCCCCCACATATATTGACTGTGAGTTAAGAGGAAAGTCACAAACACAGGAATGAAACAGGTTTTAGCATAGGAGGCCAGACTTCACTAAATAGTCAGAGGATAGCAAAGGGAACTATGCGGTCAGCACAAAAAGACTACAAAAAACCACGCAGAGTAAGCAAAAAGACTCCCCACACCGACTCACGGTGTGGAGGTGCCACTCTGCACCCCAGAGCTTCCAGCTAGCAAGGAAATATCATGATAGCAAGCTGGACTAGAAATTAGCAGTACTAAGAAATATATTCAGGAAGCAGTAACAACAAATGAACTAGCAAAGACTTAGCTTCTGCTGGAGTAGACAGGTCCTCAGAGAAGTCCAAGAGAGATCTGAACCAATACTGAAACATTGACAGCTGGCATCAAGTAACGATCTGAGTGGAGTTAAATAGGGAAGCCAGCAGCAATAAACGAGAGCTGCTGACAAAGCCAACCTCAGTGACCAGCAGTTCCGCTCAAAGCCACCAGAGGGAGTCCAAGAGCAGAACTAACCAAAGTACCATTCATGACCACAGGAGGGAGTCCGAGAACGGAATTCACAACAGCCTCCATTCCTTGAAAGCCGCAATAATAGCCAGCAATTCCTTGTCTCCCACATCGTAATTCTCCTCTGCTGAGGTTAGTCTACAGGAAAAGAAAGCACAAGGATGTAGCAGACCCTTCTCTCCAGTTCTTTGGGAGAGAATAGCCCCCAAGGCATTATCAGAAGCATCCACCTCCACAATGAAAGAAAGTGTTGAATCTGGGTGTATCAACAGCGGTGCTGAGGTGAAACAGATCTTGAGCCGATCAAAAGCTTCTTGAGCCTGTGATGACCACTTAAAGGGCTTTTCCTTCTTTGTCAAGGAAGTAATGGGACGGACAATATCAGAAAATTTTCGAATAAAATGTCTGTAGAAATTTGCAAAACCAATAAAGCGTTGCACCTCCTTAACGTTCTTGGGTACCGGCCAGTTAAGGATAGCCTGAATCTTACCAGATTCCATTTTCAGCCCCTGGGGAGAGATGATATAACCTAAGAACTGTATCTCAGAATGATCGAACTCGCATTTCTCCGGCTTGATATACAGATGGTTCTCTTTCAGACGTCTTAAAACAGCTTTGACATGTTCTTCATGTTCCTGTAGAGAGTTAGAAAAGATTAGAATATCGTTCAAATAGATCACCATAAACTGGTCCAACAAATCTCTGAAAATGTAATTAGCAAGGTATTGAAACGTTGCAGGGGCATTACAAAGCCCGACGGGCATCACGAGATATTCAAAGTGTCCATACCGGCATCGCAATGCTGTCTTCCACTCATCCCCTGGACGAATACGCACCAAATTATAAGCCCCATGAAGATCCAGTTTAGAGAACACCTTAGCATGGCGGACTCTTTCCAGTAATTCGGGAATCAGAGGCAAAGGGTAACGATTCCGTACGGTTACCTTATTGAGCTCTCGATAGTCCACACAGGGTCCCAGGGACCCATCCTTCTTCTTTACAAAAAATATAGGCGCCCCTGCTGGTGAAGAACGATGTATGAAGCCTTTGGCCAGATTTTCATCAATATACTCCTTTAAGGCTTGAAGCTCAGGTGCCGCCAAAGGATATACGTTACCAAAAGGAATAGCTGCCCTAGGAAGCAACTCAATGGGACAGTCATAATGCCTGTGTGGAGGAAGCTGATCTGCATTCTTCTTGTCACAGATGTCAGAGAACTCTTTATATGCTGAATGTAAAGTAAATACCTGTACCGGTGGTTCCGTAGCTGTGGACTCGGGGACAGCTTCAGTTAATGCTGAGTTGCTCCTTGTTGGAAAGATAATCTCCTTGGTCTCCCAGTTGATAGTTGGATTCTGAGAATGCAGCCAAGGGATGCCTAAAATCACAGGAAAATGAGGAGAAGAAATGAACAAGAAAGAGAGTTGCTCTTGATGATTAGGCTCCAACAAAATCTCAAGGGGTGCGGTCTCCTGATCCACAGGCCCGGAGATTAAAGGTGACCCATCCACTGTTTCCATGGTAATTGGAGAGGCTCTTTGCTGAATTTCAATACCATGTTCCTTGGCAAATGCGATATCCATAAAATTGATACATGCACTAGAGTCAATCATAGATGTACTGGAAATCCACTGACCTGTACACAGGATCTTAATTGGGAGAGAACAGTGAGAGTTCTTTTCATTTAGCTCCTTGGCTGGTGAAGTCATAGAAAGTGAATGGAATACAGCATTTAAAGGCAGGCTACATTCAGAGATGTCAGATTCATCATCATAGTTGTCATACTCCCCTACTGCTGCCAGCACCTTGTTAGGCTGCTTGGGACACTTGGGACTGTTGATTAGAAAGTGGTCAGACTGGCCGCAGTAGAAACATAGACTTTCTCCAAGGCAATGCTCCCGGCGCTCATTACTCTCGCATCTCTGAACAGAATCAATTTGCATGGGCACCTCTACCTCTCGAGATGTTTTACCTGCAGGCTCCTTGGAAGGAAGGTAAAAGTTAGAAATACGGTTATATGCAGCAAACTTCTCCTGCCTACGCTCAGTAAGGCGAATGTCAATGGGCACACAATGCTGTATAAATGTCTCTAGCTCTTGTGGTGATTCAGAGCGAGCTAATTCATCCTTTACAATGCTAGACAGACCCCTTTTAAAAATAGGTAATTGTGCATAACTGTCCCAATTACTATCTACCACTAATCTCCTGAATTCAGTAGCATACTCAATAACAGAACGTTTAGCTTGGCGTAAAGACAATAAAGCAGATTCAGCGGTTGCACGGCGATTAGGATCATCAAACATTAATGCCATAGCGGCCAAAAAATTGTCCAAATTATTTAACTGCGGGTCACGAGACTCAATCATCGGATTCGCCCAGGCGAGCGCTCGTGCGATCAGCAGCATTATTACACACACTACTTTGGATCTATCATTAGGAAAACGGTCAGCATGCACATCAAAATATAGCATAGATTGATTCACAAAGCCATGAAATTTGTCGCGATCACCATTAAATCTGAATATGGGCAACTTAGGTGGGCTAGCTGGTGGCGGTTGCCCAGGTGGTAAAGTCGCTTGTGCAGCCATTTGCGTGCTTATGTCCTGAAAAGCCCGTCCATACTGGGACTCTATGCCAGCAAGTTTGTTTTCCTGGGCTGCCATGCGGGTGCTTAAGTACTGCAAAGTCTGTCCAAACACTTATTGATTGTGTTCAAAGCTTCCAAACTTCTTTTGCAGACCTTCCACATCTTTCTGCAGTGATCTAATTATGGAGAACACCTGCTCTAGTCTGCTTTCTGCAGTCATTGTTCCAGCAGTCTCTTCTTTTGAGGCTAGAGTATCCTGTAATGATTATAAGGGATAACTCAGGAGACTCTTTGCATGAAACAAGACAACTACAGGACACAGTTTTAAAAGTGGTAAAGTCTATATTATCACGCGGTGATTCAAACAGAGAGAAACTCAAGTCCACAACACTGGGTGTAAATATAAACGCAGCTTAGCAGTCTATAGGGAACTTCAGAGGAAAATGCAATCACGCAGAAAGTCTATGAAGCACAATTATTCTTGAGGATACTTGACACGAATAAGTCCTTGTCTTAGTCCAAACACAGATAGATATGCTTATAAGGCAGTTCAAATAATATCTTAGCACAACCAGGGAGGCCTGGTTAATAGTCTCAGGTTTAAGCAGAGCAGCAACAGCTTGCATGTCCAGCAAATTCAGATGGAAACAAACACAAGCAGCCAGATGGAGGATTACTGGAAACCGATGTATGCAGCAGAAACTCAGAGCTGAGTAGCAGGATCTCCAAACAGGTTCACAGGAGCAGGTGCAGGTGCTGGTGCAAAGCCAGGGAGTCGTCAGGAGCTGGATGCAAGGCAGAATACTCTAGCACAGACTAAAGGCTGGGGTGGAGTTATATAGCAGGAAGACACAGTGCATATGAGACCAAAAACGCCATCTTGGAAAAGGGCAGTAATGCACAAAAGGTAATCAAAATGTTCAGAGTCCTGACAAGGAGTTAATAGCTGAGTCCACTCATATTGACCTCCGTTTTCACGAGCGGAGGTTAGAGCAAGCCCAGTGTAGGCAGAAGTTTTGGCTAGCTCCCACCTTCGCCAAACCTTTGGAATCTCCGGTCCAGGCGCCCGAGTCACATGAGGCCTTGGAGGTGTCACGAGCGGGATCTAAGTCCTGGACCGCTCATGCACTCCAGGTTTGTCATGTTTGCCAGCACTCAGGACATCTTGCCATCAAATGTCCCCAGCAGTCGAGGAAACGTCAGCGTCTAGTGGTAGTAGGTGGAGGTACACTAGACACGGTGAAGTTTGCCTCCAAATTGTCCCTTAAGGGGACAATTACTATAGGCTCATTTACCCACTCGGTAGAGCTCTGCGTGGATTCTGAGGCGTGGGCAATTTTATGACTTCTGCCTTCGCCCACATCATGCAATTCCCCTGGTAATGTTAGCTCAACCAGTAACCGTACAAGTGGTAAATGGGTCGACACTGCCCTCACAGATAACACACCAGACCATCCCGTTTTCTCTGTCCATGTTGCCATCTCATCAGGAAATTATATCTCTGCTCGTCATTCCTGAGGGAATTGATGAGGTCCTGATAGGGATACCTTGGCTACGGTACCACTCTCCTCATATTGAGTGGTCCACAGGCAGAATTTTGGGATGGGTTGAATCTTGTGGGGGTAGATGTCAGAGGAAATGCGTTCAGGTTGCTACTACTGAAGTACCTGCAGATCTATCCTCTCTCCCCAAGCAATATTGGCCCTATGCGGACGTGTTCTCCAAAAGAGCTGCGAAGACCCTTCCACCTCACCACCCCTATGACTGTCCTATTGACCTCTTGCCTGGTGCTGAGCCTCCCCGGGGTCGAGTCTATGCATTATCTCTCCCGGAGACTGAGGCAATGTCACAGTACATCCAGGAAAATCTGGCGGGAGGATTCATTAGGAAGTCAGTGTCACCTGCAGGGGCTGGGTTCTTCTTCGTGCAGAAGAAGAACGGGGAACTACGTCCATGCATAGATTACAGGGGTCTTAACGCCATTACCGTTAATAATAAGTATCCTCTGCCCCTGATATCTGAGCTCTTTGATAGGCTTCGGGGAGCAAGGGTATTTACAAAATTAGATCTGCGGGGTGCTTACAACCTGATTCGCATCGGCGAGGGTGACGAATGGAAGACGGCTTTTAACACCAGGGATGGGCACTATGAATATCTGGTGATGCCCTTTGGGCTCTGTAATGCCCCAGCCGTTTTCCAAGACTTTGTGAATGACATCTTCCAGAATATGCTCTCCACCTCAGTCGTAGTTTATCTGGATTATATTTTCATCTACTCTCCAGACATTGACTCCCACCGGAGAGATGTTTGCAGAATCTTCGACCTCTTACGGGCAAATTCCCTCTACGCAAAGTTGGAGAAATGTGTGTTTGAGCAGGAGTCCTTACCTTTCCTGGGCTATATCATCTCCGCCCAGGGATTGGCTATGGATACTGCCAAACTACAGGCTGTGATGTACTGGCAGGAACTCCATTCTCTTAAAGCGGTGCAGTGCTTTTTGGGGTTCATTAATTACTATCGCCAGTTCATTCCACACTTCTCAACTTTGGTAGCTCCCTTGGTTGCCCTCATCAAGAAGGGAGCAAATCCCAAATTGTGGTCTGAGGAGGTCTCCAAGGCCTTTCACTCCATTAAGTCACACTTCGCTAGAGCTCCCATCCTACATCGCCCCGATGTAGATAAGCCATTTATAATGGAGGTGGATGCCTCATTGTGCTGGAGCAGTCCTTTTCCAAAAGTATGCTCAAGGTCGGAAACATTCTTGCTTCTTCTTTTCCAAGACCTTCTCACCAGCGGAGAGGAATTATTCCATCGGGGACAGGGAGTTGCTAGCCATGAAATTGGCCTTTTCAGAGTGGAGACATCTCTTGGAGGGGGCTCGTTTTCCCTTCCAAGTCTTCACAGACCACAAGAATTTGGTGTACTTGCTGACAGCCCAGCGTTTAAATTCTCGCCAGGCCAGATGGTCCTTGTTTTTCTCCCAGTTTCATTTCACTCTCCATTTTCTTTCCGGGGAGAAGAACATTCGTGCAGATGCTCTCTCTTGCTCCGTGGTATCATCTGAGGAGGAGGAAGAGGAGCCTCGGCTTATTGTCCCCACCGAGAGCCTGAGAACTGTGGCCCCGGTTTTGCTAGAGTCTGTGCCTCTGGGCAAGACTTTTGTACCATCCAGTCTGCGTCCGGAGGTTCTCTCTTGGGCTCACTTGTCCAGGGTGGGTGGACATTTTGGGTCCAAAAGGACATCTGAGCTACTGGCGAGGACATACTGGTGGCCGCATATGGCTCGTGACGTCACAGACTATGTTCGGGCGTGTGTCTCTTGCGCCAGGAACAAGTCTCCTCGTCAACGGCCAGCTGGGTTGCTTTACCCCCTGCCAGTGGTGGACAGGCCCTGGGAGATGGTCGGGATGGATTTTGTGGTGGGCTTACCCAAGTCTCGTAGCTGCACCATTATCTGGGTGATCACCGACCATTTTCCAAAATGGTGCACTTGGTGACTCTTTCATGGCTACCTTCTGCATTGGCTCTGGCAGCATTGTTCATCAAGCATATCTTTCGCCTACATGATATGCCGGACAAAATTGTCAGTGACCAGGGTCCCCAGTTTGCGTCTCGATTCTGGAGAGAGCTTTGCTGTCTACTCAGTATTGAGTTGAAACTCTCCTCGGCATGTCATCCCGAGACAAATGGGATGGTTGAGAGGGCCAACCAGACCCTGGTCACATATTTATTTTGTTTCTGCCAGGCAGGATGACTCGATATCCTTGCTACCGTGGGTGGAGTTTGCGCTTAACAATGCCGTAGCCTACTCCACCGGTCAGACTTCATTCCTCCTAAATTACGGCCAGCATCCACGTGTCCCTGTGCCATGTCCGAGTCTTCTGCCATCTCCAGGGTGGCAGACTGGGCTGTGGAGGCATGGGAGATTTGGGACCGCACTCAGGATGCCATTCGGGCCTCCAAAGAGAGAATGAGGTGCTCCGCCGATACACATCGGCGCCCCGCTCCGACCTTTGCTTCTGGTGACTTGGTGTGGCTCTCCGCCCGTAACATCAGGCTGTGAGTTGAGTCCACTAAGTTTGCACCTCGCCACTTGGGTCCCTTCAAGGTCCTCAAACAGGATAACTCTGTGGTCTACCGTCTGTCCCTTCTTCCACGCCTAGGTATCACCGACACCTTTCATGTGTCCCTCTTGAAGCCCGTATACATGTCCCGGTTTTCCGAGTCATCTGTCGGGACATCGGGTTGGTCTACGGACGATTATGAGGTGAACGCTATTTTGGGGTGCAAGGTGGTACGTGGCAAAAAATTCTATTTGGTGGACTGGAAGGGTTATGGCCCAGAGGACAGGTTCTGGGAGCCTGCTGAGCACATTCGAGCTCTGCAGCTCATTGCTGCTTTCGAGCGTAGCGAGGCCCAAGGAGGGGGGCATGATAGGGGTCAAGTTCCCGCCTCTGCACAGGGGAAACCTCGAACCATCTCCGATGCGGTCTCCCGTTCTTCTCCAGCCACAGTGGAGCCTGCTCAGTGGAGACATTGGTCCCAGCGTCTGGTGTAGCGCCCCCACCGCCGCAGGGCCGAGGGGAACCCGGTACCGGGCCTCTGAGTCTCTGCTCTGGGGTTGTCACGGCGACTAGGCCCCGGTCCGTGACCCTGCCGTGGGGCGCACAGTGAATAATAGATATGGATGATGGTAGTGACGTTGTAGTGGTGAGGCCGTAGTGATGGGGGTGGTGCGGTGGTGCGGTGCAATAAATAATGAGGACACCAGGTTGCAGTCTCTTTACTTCTTTACTGAAGATCTCTGGGTCCTCAGTCCAGAATACGGCTCACCAGGCTGCGCAAGTCCGGCCGGTCCAATGGCACCTCCAGAGTTCCCTTCACAGGTGGAAATCGGTGCCTTCCTTCTAGCGCTATGTGTTGTGGTCCTTCCCTGCTGTGCTTACGGAAAGTCCCCCACAACTGTTGTGTCTGTTTCTTAAGTTCCCTCACAACTCGATTAGATGATGTTCTGCTAATCCTCCGTCCCTCCCTGATGTTCTGGTTGGGACGGCACCCGTTTGACAGGTAGGCTCAGAGCTCTTCCGGGACCCTAGAGTCGCCCCTCTCCACAAGTTGCCCCCCAAGACTGCATAGGTGATTTAAGGTTAGACAGCCCGCCTTAAACTGACTGTCATGCCGCTGTTTGGAGTATTGCTTGAAGTTGAATGTTACGATACTCCCTCGGCGTTCCGGCCACCGGTAGTGCGCCTCAGTAGGATGTTGCTTCGGTCTTACAGCACGACTCCTACTGGTATTTCTCCTTTGCGTGATCTCGTTTCTCACTCAGCACAATCTATCTCGCTTCTAGTCCTTCCTTGGGCACCGCCGCTACCCGGAGCAGGCACGGTCCCGTTACGTTCTTTCTTGGTGCCAAGCCTCTGTCAGGATCCCACCCCTGACAGAGACCCTACTGTATCTTCCCCTACAACACCCTCTGCCACAAGGTGTTGCTTGGTTCCAACCCAGTCAGCTTTCTGATCTAACTTCCTGCCTGACCCCCAGTTTACCCACTATGGTAAACTATTAGCTCCCCCCGGAGGCCCAGCTGTGAAATGTATTGGTGTCTGTGATACCTGATCAGATGAACTCCTTCAGTGCCATCAGACGCACCATAGCTCCCCATAGTGGCGGAGCCACAGTACTGCAACGACCAGGACTCTGGGGCGCTGCACTGGCTCAGCCTGATACGGTGCGGATGGTTACTGCTGCCTTTCCAGGATCAACCATTGTAGCCAGTACTGGTCAGCGGCTTTTCCCCTTCTGAGCATGCCTGGGGTAAGACCTCTCATTGGAGGTCGGGGGTCACATGCTCAGGTACTGTGGCAGCTCCCATTGGTCCTCTAGGAAAGTCCTGAAGTTGCTCAGGTACTGTAGCAGCTCCCATTGGTTCTCTAGGAAGGTCCTGAAGTTTCTGTAGCTATAATAGGTTTGCATGACTGTACGGCCATGCGCTAGTATCAGCATATGTTATGATCTTTAGCTACTCAGTGGTCTTGTCTGCTTGTGGTCAGGGTCCGGATGAAATAAGCCACTAGAATACCGGCACCTCCGTTGAGGAGTTTGTATGGCTGGCGTAAAGCCATTAGAATTCCAGCTCCACCGGAGAGGAGGCTTTTGTGTGCTTGCTACTCCCTGACCACTGATTGCTTTTGCTCTGTTAGGCAGCTGCGTTCCCTTGTGACGCTAACAGGGCACAGCGCTTTCCCTTCTGTTCGACTCTGTGAAGTAACAGAGTTCACTTCTACCGCCATATTGTGCCACCATTTGCTAGCAGCAGGTTGGTCTCCTGCACGGTGGACCCCGGGCTGCGAACGCACCAATAATAATATCTAAATATACTCGGTGCGTTCCGCCAGCCCTAACAGTGGGTCCCTGGCTACTGGCTTATACAAGGTAACTTGATCTTATGGTTTGAATTTTAGGATTTCATGTTTATTATATATGTTGGCCCTGCTCGCGGTAGTGCTCTGGCACCTTATTCACTATCTCTGTATGTACTATTTCTATATGCACAATATATATTTATATTATTAAGATTATACACTGTGTGTGGTGCCTGGTCCCTACTGCTTGCAGTCTGAGCTAACGGATTGTATGTATTTAACATGTGTTTTTATAACTATCTAGGTTGAACATATACATACTTACCATTATCCGTTTTGGACACTGATTATTGTAGCCCCTTATGTACCTGATATATATTATGCCACTTTGAAGCCATACCCGCCTTTCCCTTCCTGTATTTGTTTTTTCTTTCCCCATTTATATTATTTCATGTGTTTTAATATTCATAGGTTTTTTATTGTGGTAAAAAAATTTTTTTATGTTTTTTAACCAATTTCAAAAAGCGTCAGCTTTGGTGATAATTATATAGGATTTCACTTGTTGTTACTGGGTAAATACACAAATCTGGTATGTGGTTAATTCTATCCAGTTTGAAGTGTTCACCCCTACTGGGTTACTTTATAGATTGAAGGACTTTTTTGTGATAAAACAGGTCTAATACTAATAGTCTTTTCATATAGGACAATGGAATCTTTGAGCACGTTATTCTGCAGGGCACCGGTGTGATGGCAACCTCTGCGCTATTATACAGGGTGGGCTATGTATATGGATACAACTAAATCAAATGGGAATGGTGACAGTTTTCTTGTGTAGGGTGTCTTGCATTGAAATCTGTGGCAAAGATCTGGGTACTGCGTTCACCAGACATCAACACAATATCTATCCGCTCCTCATGTGTTAACCTCTGCGACATGTCAATGGCTGTAAACAAAGAGAAACTTGTAAATAACTCATGAAAGAATAAAGTTATGTTAAAACCAAGCACACCATTGTTTTTCTTGTGAAATTCTCAATAAGTTTGATGTGTCACATGACCCTCTTCCCATTGGAAAAAATAAAGTTGGATCCAAAATGGCCGACTTCAAAATGGCCGCCATGGTCACCACTCATCTTGAAAAGTTTTCCCCCTCCCATATACTAATGTGCCACAAACAGGAAGTTGATATCACCAGCCATTCCCATTTTATTTAGGTGTATCCATATACATGGCCCACCCTGTCGTTACTCCACTGCCTCTTTAAGTGTGATAAGTAAGATACAGTTTATAGGTTACTATAGTGGTAAGTTTTGTAGACTGATTTTATTAAGTACTAGCTGAAGAGC
The DNA here is from genome assembly GCF_051348905.1 of Ranitomeya variabilis. Taxonomy (NCBI): domain Eukaryota; kingdom Metazoa; phylum Chordata; class Amphibia; order Anura; family Dendrobatidae; genus Ranitomeya; species Ranitomeya variabilis. The sequence continues at coordinate 232,664,904 of NC_135232.1, forward strand.
CCCTCACTCCTCTTATTTCCCCCCTCACTCCTCTCATTCCCCCCTAACTCTTGTCATTTTGACCTCACATCTGTCATTTTCCGATCACTCCACCGTTTTACCTCACTCCTCTTAATTTGCACTCACACCTTTTCATTTTCACCTCACACCCCTCATTTTCACCTCACACCTCTCATTTTCCCCTCAGTATATACATATTTGTCATCTCCCTTATATATAGTATACACCTGTATGTCATCTCCTGTATATAGTATATACCTGTATGTCATCTCCCCTGTAAATAGTATATACCTGCTGTATGTCATCTGTTATGGACCTGGTGGTTAGGAGCACCCGAAATGACCTGATGGTTAAAATGGAAAAACCTGGACAAGCTCTGAGGAAGTGGTAACTCTACTGACCGCAATCCCTAATCCTATCACAAACACTAGAAATAGCCGTGGAGCGTACCTAACTCTCCCTAGATGCCTCTTCACAGCCTAAGAGCTAACTACCCCTAAAGATAGAAAGAGCAGCCTACCTTGCCTCAGAGAAATTCCCCAAAGTAAAGGTAGCCCCCCACAAATATTGACTGTGAGTTAAGAGGAAGTAACAAACACAGGAATGAAACAGATTTTAGCAAAGGAGGCCGAATCTTCTCTAGATAGACAGAGGATAGGAAAGGGAACTATGCGGTCAGTATTAAAAACTACAAAAACCACGCAAAGTGTGCAAAAAAGACCTCCACACCGACTCACGGTGTGGAGGTGCAGCTCTGCACCCCCAGAGCTTCCAGCTAGCAAGGAAATATCATAATAGCAAGCTGGACTAGAAACATAGCATGTACTGAGAAATATATACAAAAACCAATGAACAGCAAATGGACTAGCAAGGACTTAGCTTCTGCTGGAGTAGACAGGTCATCTGAGAAATCCAAGAGAGATCTGAACCAGTACTGAGACATTGACAGCTGGCATGAACTAACGACCTGGGCAGAGTTAAATAGGGAAGCCAGCAGCAGCAATAAACGAGGGCAGCTGAGAAAGCCAACCTCAAAGATCAGCAGTTCCACTTAAAGCCACCAGAGGGTGTCCAAGGACAGAACTCACCAAAGTACCATTCACGACCACAAGAGGGAGCCCGAGAACGGAATTCACAACAGTCATCTCCTCCTGTATATTGTATATACCTATGTGTCATCTCCTCCTGTATATAGTATATACCTGTATGTCATCTCTTCTGTATATACTATATACCTATATGTCATCTCCTCCTATATATAGTATATACCTATATGTCATCTCCTGTATATAGTATATACCTGTATGTCATCTCCCCTGTATATAGTATGTACCTGTATGTCATCTTCTCCTGTATATAGTATGTACTTGTATGTCATCTCCTCCTGTATATAGTATATACCTGTGTGTCATCTCCTCTGTATATAGTATATACCTGTGTGTCATCTCCCCTATATATAGGATATACCTGTGTGTCATCTCCCCTGTATATAGTATATATGTGTGTGTCATCTCCTCCTGTGTATAGTATATACCTGTGTGTCATCTCTCCTGTATATAGTATATACCTGTGTGTCATCTCCTCCTGTATATAGTATATACTTGTATGTCATCTCCTCCTGTATATAGTATATACCTGTGTGTCATCTCCCCTGTGTATAGTATATACCTGTGTGTCATCTCCTCCTGTATATAGTATATATCTGTATGTCATCTCCTCCTGTATTAGACCGCGTTCACACGTTATTTGCTCAGTATTTTTACCTCAGTATTTGTAAACTAAATTGGCAGCCTGATAAATCCCCAGCCAACAGGAAGCCCTCCCCCCTGGCAGTATATATTAGCTCACGCATACACATAATAGACAGGTCATGTGACTGACAGCTGCCGTATTTCCTATATGGTACAGTTGTTGCTCTTGTAGTTTGTCTGCTTATTAATCAGATTTTTATTTTTGAAGGATAATACCAGACTTGTGTGTGTTTTAGGGCGAGTTTCATGTGTCAAGTTGTGTGTGTTGAGTTGCGTGTGGCGACATGCATGTAGCGACTTTTGTGAGATGAGTTTTGTGTGGCGACATGCGTGTAGCAACTTTTTGTGTGTCGAGTTGCATGTGACAGGTTAGTGTAGCAAGTTGTGTGCAGCAAGTTTTGCGCATGGCGAGTTTTGCGCGTGGCGAGTTTTATGTGTGGTGCGTTTTGAGTATGTGCAAGTTTTGTGTGAGGCAACTTTTGCATGTGTTGCAACTTTTGTGCATGTGGCAATTTTTCCGCGTGTGCAAGTTTTGCGTGTGGCGAGTTTTCCATGAGGTGAGTTTTGCACGTGTGGTGAGTTTTGCGTGAGCCTAGTTTTGCATGTGGCAAGTTTTGTGCGTGGCGAGTTTTGAGCGGCGACTTTTGTGTTTCGACTTTTATGTGGCGAGGTTGGTCTATGTGTGGTGAAATGTGTGCTGAGGGTGGTATATGTGTTCAAGCACGTGGTAGTGTGTGGCGCATTTTGTGTGTGTGTTCATGTCCCCGTGTGTGGTGAGTATCCCATGTCGGGGCCCCACCTTAGCAACTGTTTGGTATATACTCTTTGGCGCCATCGCTCTCACTCTTTAAGTACACCTTGTTCACATCTGGCAGCTGTCAATTCGCCTCCAACACTTTTCCTTTCACTTTTTCCCTTTTATGTAGATAGGGGCAAAATTGTTTGGTGAATTGGAACGCGCGGGGTTAAAATTTCACCTCACAACATAGCCTATGCCGCTCTCAGGGTCCAGACGTGTGACTGTGCAAAATTTTGTGGCTGTAGCTGCGACGGTGCAGATGCCAATTCACGGACATACACACATACACACATACACACACATTCAGCTTTATATATTAGATGTACAGTGTTTTTTTATAGTCAAGATAAGGAAACTGATTTTTAGCAATAAAATAATATTTAGAAATTAAAATCTCTGTACATTTATTTTAGGCTTGAAAATTATTGTTTGCCTTAGAAATGGTATAAAACTGTCCTTCAGATACATTTTTCTCCATTAAAAAAAAAAAACAGCGAGCTGTGTGGTATCCCACAGTAACGAAAATGAACTAATCTGCCTAATGTTAACTGAAGGGTGAAAAATCTTTTAAACATACATTACCAATGTAACCGGTGGCACTTTCATGGCACGCTTGATGGTGAAGCGGGCCATCACTCAGTCTTACAATGGGACAGGAAGGAGCTTCTTTTTACATCTATGCTCTGTGTCGATATTACATCTTATGTGTGTCCTCTTTTTGTTCGTTCCTTATAATCTTATTAAGGCTCTTTCCATTATTTCTATCTAGTAGCTCACAACCCTAGCAGAGAAGAGTAAACCCTGAATTTGCTCCCCGGAAGGGATTCATTAAGATACTGCTTTATAATACATCTGGAGGCACATGACCCCTGACTACAGTGGCTAGAAAATAAAATTATTTTTTTTCACCTTCTGCAGGCATTTCCATTATATATTTTATTCTTATTTTCCAGACCGATATCAGAATTGAAGTAGGGATTTGAGGTCAGTGCGAGCATCACACTACTGACAATTCCGAATAGCCTGGACTTATTCTTGCAGGTGTATGTGAAAGATTAGATGACATACTTTACTACTTAAATAATATTCTTTATTGATTTTTTTGCTATAATATTTGTAATTTTTGGGTAATTTTTTATTATTTGCACACCACTGCCATCGCTATATCCTTGGCTTTTCTTGGCTTTTAGAGCTCAGATTATCTCCAGCTATGATGGAGCTACTTCATCTCCAGTGCCAGCTAACCTCATCCATGTCGGGAGTTCCAGCTGTCACTAATAATGGTCCCTTCTTGTCACTTTACCACCTAAGGATGTCAGGCTGGTAGGATTGCAAGAACAATATATGGGCCCTTTACAGTCCAATAGCTCATGAAAATGCAACAATTCAACCTGTTTTGGAGGCAGAAATGGGCCCCCTTATCTCTTGGGCCTCAGTGTGACTGCACAGGTAGCACCAATGATATGCACGCCCATGGATGATGGGTAAAGCCAGCTGCCAGGAGGCTGAGATTGTTGGGTAGCCAAAAATGTCTAGGCAACAGCCTCAATAGGATTCTTTCATTGCACATTAATGACATGTTGCCTAGTGTACTCAAGCTATTGTAGGATAGTGGCCTCATGAGATAAATTGGCTTCACTTGTACCTCTGTTAGTTTGTGGATGACAGTGGTATTCAGATAATTTATTTTTTTGTTTCCGAATTATAAACACAGTCTTAGACACATTAGTCCACAGTTGTCTGTGGTGTGTCCTAGGCATTGTCACAGCATTTAAGGGGTGTATTGTCTAGCAAAAACATAAATTTACAGAGACATGATGCACAACCTTCAACGTTCAATGATTGCTCTTACCTAGAACATACTTCAGACACCTATGGACTAGTGTGCCTTAGGTTATGTTCACACCAGCATTAGGATCCATTTGCTCTCTGATCACCAGAACATCAATGGCTGCACTGGGGGTATAGTTATAGTGGTTCCAGAAAAAAAGTTACACCTGGGTTCTGATGCCTGAAGGGTCCCAAATGCTCTTTGCCACAAAAGAAGACAATAGATTTATAATTTCCACATATTATAGTTTTAACAGATTTGGGTACTTAAAACTAAACTTTTGTTCTGCCGAGAAGTCTCACTGACCCATTTTAAAGCAAACCTGTCAGCAGGTAAACTACAGGCATTGTCATGTTGCCTCTATGACACTGATCAAAATTATACCTGGGGTGAAGAAATACATATTGTGGTTCTTGTATAATCAGTGTTAGACGTTTTCAGTTAATGAGAAGCTCGAGCTCCGGGGCAGGACTGTAGGCAGAGTCTTATCTTTTGCTCTAAGCCAGAAAAACCAAGGAAAAACCTTCTCACAGGCCGCCCAGAAGCACAAACATGTTCCTCATCATAGAGACAGACTGTTTGTGCTTCGGGGTGGGTCTGGGGGCTGAGTCTTATCTTCGTGCTCTACACCAGAGAACCCAAGAGACCTGCCCGGGCACAGGCCGCCCTGAAGCACAAACATGTTCCTCATAGAGACAGACTGTTTGAGCTTCGGGGCGGGTCTGTGGGCTGAGTCTTATCTTGGTGCTCTAGGCCAGAAAAAAACAAGAAGAGACCTGCCCACAGGCCGCCCTGAAGCACAAACTGTCTCTAGCTCTCTGTCTCTATGAAGAGGAATATGTTTGTGCTTCCGGGTGTCTTATGGGCAGGTCTTTTCTTGTTTTTTTCTGGTCTAGACCACTAAGATAAGACTCTGCCTACAGTCCCACCATGAAGGAGGAGCATTTCATTAACTGAAAACTTCTAACACTGATTGCACAAGAACCATAAAACAGATTTCTTCACCCAGGTATCATTTTAATCAGTGGAACAGCTTCAACATGACAATGCCTGTAGTTTACTTAGAAAAATCCTGCTGACAGGATCGGTTTAGCCCATAAAGATACATGGGGATGTGTTATAATCCAATACATAATCTATCCATTGTATTTGTTACAGCACCTGTAATTACAGAAACTGTGATGCCAAGTGTGTACAGAGCCTCGATACATGGTTTAATATTTATCTATTTTATTTCCATTTTTATAGATTATTTTTCCTTTGGGTGTTTTCACACACAGCCATTTCAGAAGACGAAGGCTTCTCGCTCATGCATTATAATTGCATGAATGTACATGACTGCATAAGCAAAGTAAAAGGAATACAAATTGAGTGGTTCCAGAATTCTGACACGAGTATTGGAAGACATGGTGAAAAAAATCAGGACCAGCGAAACAGATGAAATAAATATCGTTTAAGTAATCTAAGCAGCAGCATCCACAGACTTCATTTTTTTTTGCAGAAACTCTTCTAAACAGTTTCCACTACTGCTGTTGCTGTTCATTGTCACTAGTATCCAATGGATCTCACTTTCTTATAATGTTGTCCACTGTGTTCCATCACACTTCCCTTGAATTCTTTCTGTTCTTTCTGTCAAATCTACTGAGACTGCTACTTTATGGTCTGTGTTATGTCTCACCTGGTGAGGTGTATCCTCAAAGCCCTTGGTCTGCATGAGCAGCTGTTATGCAGTATGAACAGATGACATTGGTTCAATAGGGAGATCCGGATGGAACAATGGGAGCTGTTGCGGCAAAATGATAATAGGAGGAGCAGAGTTAGCCAGTGTTGCGGCAGGCAGCAGAGCTAGGTTTGTTACAGAGTCCAATGCAAAGCTGTCACAGTTATTTGTCACAGAGTTCTATACAATATTGGTACAGCAGTATAGCACAGATACCCAGATTTAGCATAGTTGAGAGAGTCCAGGCAGAACTGGCCAGCAATATGGCATAGTCAAGGAAGCAGTCCAGTGTACCAGCTTGCTTGCCTAATTGTAGAATATTCTGGTGGTATCCTGCTGTCTCGGCAGACATATAAGGTTTGGGAGTATGATATCAGAGGTGCGCACTGTGGAGCAGACAGAGCTGGAGGAAGGAGGAATATACAACACCCAGTGTTGGATACAGGAGAGGTGAGTAATGCTCTAAACCAGAGCTCCTGATAGTAGTGTCAACCTAATTTGTAAGGCTAGTTTCACACTAGCGTTTTGCTGAGCTGCGTACGGCTGCGGACTTCCTCTGTGAATCCCCGCCCACGGCCATACCTCTGCCGCTCAGCTCCACCCACTTCCGCATGCGGCCTGCGTACCTATCTTTAACATTATGTACGCAGGTCGTGCGGATGCATGCGGATGCCTCCACATGCGTCGTTTTGACGCTGGAGAGAAAAAAATTTCAACCAACTGCGTTTGACGCGGGTCGCCGCGTCGTCAAAACGATGCATGCAGAGGCATCCGCACGACCTGCGTACCTAATGATAAAGATAGGTACGCAGGCTGCATGCGGAAGTGGGCGGAGCTGAGCGGCGGAGGTGCGGCCGTGGGCGGGACTTCACAGAGGAAGTCCGCAGCCCTCCGCAGCTCAGCAAAACACTAGTGTGAAACTAGCCTTAATGCTGTGATGTGCAGAGTAAAAAATACTTGTTGGTGTCAGTTCTGTAATCGGGATCACTGAGGAGATCCTGAGCCCTTTGGTTACTATGTTCTACAATACTAAGATCGAAATTATAAAGGAGACTTTGACACAATGATAATGTGGTTTTCTGGACAGATTCAGAACATTATTCAAATATTGTGTTGCCACCAGATAAACAAGTTGGAAAATAAGAGTTAAATAGATCTAGGAGATAATTACCAACGTGTGATGATAATTTCCAGTCATCACATAAATCTCTGGGTTGTACTTCAACAGATAAGATATTTTACATTCAGAACACTCCCAGAATATTTATGGCAATTGTCAATGTAACAGCAGCTCGATAAAGGTAAGAAGACATGTAAGTTATTCTTTATCTTGACAATTGGCTTCTAAAGGCAATATTAGCATCACTTCTACTGGAACATCTGACAAGGGCGATAAAAGTACAATACAATTTAAGATAGGCAATAAATCTAGGAAAATCACAAAAACACAATACTGGTTCTGTTGAGTTAGCCCTAGTACATGGATTCCTCCGAAATGCAATGTGTTACGGAAAACTGCAAGCGGTGAGCAATGTTGCACTTTTGCTATGTAATAATGGAGTTCTGGGATCGCATCTAGATTGATTATGTTCTTTTGGTTTCCATCTTTTTTTCCCTCAGAACTCAAGTCTCCTACCACATTACAAAAAATTAGGTCAGGTTTCCAACACAACTATCCCTAAAATAAATGTGTGTCAGAAATAGGCAGTTGACAGTAAAGTCACACAGAGCTGAGAAGCCTCTGCAATGTGCCAGTAAGCTGTGTGGTTCAGTGCTTTTTTCAAATTAATTTTTTATGGCCATGTGGTTTAGCTTGTAAATCTGCTGTTCACCTACAAAATTGTCTGGCAAAATGTGAGGGACTATTCATGCATGGTTACATGATTAAGCAGGAAAACTGCAATTTTACTCTCAAAACTAAGCTGCCATTAACAATCCATTAAAAACCCATGCTGAATTGCACATTGGCATGTTTTTTTGGATCTATGGCTGCTTAAAGGGAATCTGTACGCAGGTTTTGCTTCCCCATCTGAGAGCGGCATGATGTAGGCAACGAGACCCTGAATCCAACGAAGTATCACTTAGTTTGTTGGGTGCCGTGGTTCTGACACAATCAGAGCTTTTAGATTTAGCAACGCAGCAGAGCTGGGAAAGCTAGGATCTACAAACCTTATTTTCTCTGTATGGCCACAGTGTTTCAGAGAAAAATATACCTGGCTGATAAAAGCTGAGGATTGTAAAATCGGACACGCTAAGAACACATTTAATCTGATCCAGCACACTGATGAAAAATGGCCATTTATACTCGTATGCAAATGAAAATAAAGCTGAATATATGAAAACTGCTTTAGATTACTGGAAAAATAATTTAGGAAGGATGCACAAAAATAACCACTGAGTTGAATACACATAAAAAAAGAATTCATTTTGCTCAAAAATGTATATGTAAATTAGCTTTTTTTTCTTATCTGCTAATAAAACATTAGGGCACATGCAGAAGTTCAATATTTTCAGCAGATTTTTCTGGATCAAAAAACACAGTAAGAGCAGGAAAAACATTGTACTTTTTATCCATTTTTACATGCATTTTTATGCATTTTTACTCATGAATTTGAGTGAGTGAAAAACGCTTCAAATATGCTAAAAGAAATGACTTGCTGCACATTTGAAAAAACGATTTAATGGTTCAAATCCGCAAGGAAAAAAGAAGAAGCCTGTGCAGGAGATTTCAGAAATCTCATTCACTTTCCTAGCACTGTAAAACCCTGCATATTTTAAACTTGAAAAACGTGCAAATAAAGCTCAGCAAAAATGCAGTGTGTGAGGAAGCTGTAAAGGGATTATTCCCATCACGGACAACCTATTCCATATGGGAAGTACCATGGCTATTGGGATAAAAAGGATAAAACATTCCGCCTACTGTGGCAAAGGAAGGGGAATGTAACATTACATAGTGATCATTGAGGTAAATGTCTCAAGCCACTATAGCGATTTTTGGCCAGACATTCTTTGTTAGGCAGGGGTCACACTTGCCAGTGTGATGCGAGAGACTCGTGCCAGCCTCTCACATCAATACCCGGCTCTGCTGCCGGCACTCAGACCGGAGAGTGCAGCTGTATAGAAATACATGCAGCCACACGCTCCAGTCCAAGTGCCGGTGGCAGTGCTGGGTATTGATGCGCGAGTTTCTCGCATCACACTCGCAAGTGTGACCCCGGCCATACACCCAAAGTCACAGTGTATAAAAAACCATCACAAATAAAAGCAGCCATCTTTGCTAATGCTCGGTCACAAAACTAATGTACTGCTTTTGCCTTAGGCCGGGGTCACACTTGCGAGTGTGATGCAAGAAACTTGCGCGAGTCTCTCACATCAATACCCGGCACTGGGACTGGAGCATGCGGCTGCATGTATTTTTATGCAGCTAAGAAGTATCGTTTCTCCTTGCAGAGATCGACATGTGAAACGATACTTCTTGGATATCGGTCAGATGCCTCTCACACAGCCAAACCAGATCTCCGCTTTGCACTGACGAGGGGCAGTACCCCGAAACACAGTGTGTGCAAATTGAGATTCTGGTTTGGCTTTTATCCTAAGTCATGTGACAAGGCTTGTTAAAGGGTCAACATTGACTTGTAGGATTGCTACCTTCCAATACGTGGCACTAGAGTTCTAGCTCTCTTCCTCTCTGAAGAGACAATTTGCATAATTAGCATTCTTATGCAGCAGCACACTCCGGTCCCGAGTGCTGGCGGCAGTGTCGGGTATTCTTGAGAGAGACTTGCGCAAGTTTCTCGCATCACACTCCCAAATGTGACCCCAGCCTACCTCTCTATAATAGAAATATGTCTTAATAGGAGACAATGACTTCCATGATTATTTGATGACATTCTATAACCTTGTAACATACCTTATATTTCTAATCCTCATTATTTCAAGATCTCTGATTACTGTCTATGATTAGGAACATACTTATTCCCATACAGAAGACCATGAAGAGGTTGTATTAAAGCTAGGGTTACACGACGACGCTTGTCATGCCACACCAAAATCGCTGTATCACATCTAATGGTTTCCCATGTGTCGCCTTGTGGCCTGCGACCGACTGAGACTATGTCACAGAGTTAGAAAATGTGTTGGATCTCTGTCACTGGTCACACACGACTCTATTGCCATAAACTTTAGTGCAAGTCACAATTGATTGTGACTTGTTTGTGTTTTTTTTTTTGATAAGCAAAAATCTCCACTCTAAATAATTCACTTGACAGCACTTTGCAAACAAGTTGCTTTTGGTCATGCATCTTGTCTAAAGACCATTACAATGTAACACATGGCACCGTGTAGCCCCTGCCTAAAGCTAGAGTCTCTAGGCTAAGGCTACATGGCAACATATGTCACAACAGGCAAATCGGAGTGTCACATTGTGATATTGTATCTAATGATTTTCTATGTTGTCAAACTGCAACATAGAGTCAAAAATGTTTCCATATTGTGTTTGCTTTTCTTTCTCTGTCCACCAGTCACATGCAAAACACTTGCCATGGACTTGCAAGTCACAAACCACTGCCACCTGCGTGCAACTTGTCTGCAATTTGGCAATTTTTCACAGCAAAATAGAGCTTTAAAATAGTTGTGTGACACAAGACACAGACAAGTTGCACAGACGTTTATGGTCATTCATCTTGTTTAAAAACTGCTATAATGCAACCCAGACCACAGTGTAGCCCCTGGCTATGGCTGGAAGCCCTCGTCTAAAGGTACCTTCACACTACACGACTTTGCAACGATAACGATAGCGATCTGTGACGTTGCAGCGTCCTGGATAGCGATATCGTTGTATTTGACACGCAGCAGCGATCTGGATCCTGCTGTGATATCGCTGGTCGTTGCTAAAAGTTCAGAACTTTATTTGGTCGTCAGATCGGCGTGTATCGTTGTGTTTGACACCAAAAGCAACGATGCCAGCGATGTTTTACAATGGTAACCAGGGTAAATATCGGGTTACTAAGCGCAGGGCCACGCTTAGTAACCCGATATTTACTCTGGTTACCATTGTAAAAGTAAAAAAAAACAAACAGTACATACTCACCTTCTGCTGTCTGTCACACGTCCCCCGGTGTCCGCTTCCTGCACTGCCTGTGATTGCCGGCCGTAAAGTTACCAGGGGACTTCGGCATAGTTGGTCGCTGGAGAGCTGTCTGTGTGACAGCTCTCCAGCGACCACACAGCGACGCTGCAGCGATCGGCATCGTTGTCGATATCGCTGCAGCGTCGCTTACCTTAAGCCAAGGGCTACACGACAACATGTGTCACAACACTCAAATCAGAGTGTCACATTGTGTACTTACAACAGACATGGCATCAGACTGTGGTCCATTGTGCTTGGTTTCCATTGGTTCTTGCTAGTCACACGTGACACACCTGCCTTGGACTTGCAGGTCACAAACGACTGCGACTTGCGTATGACTTGTCGGCGATTTGGTCATTTATTTACAGCAAAGTAAAGCTTTAAAATAGTCACGCGACAGCAAATCACAGACAAGTTGCACAGAAGTTTTAGGTCTCGCGACTTGTCTGAGAATTCCTGTCACACGACACTTGTCGCTGTAGAGCCCCAGCCTTACGGTCTGGTGTAGGCAATGCTCTGTATGCGAAACATCCTGATCTACGGCTTCATTATTGCAAACTATCAGGACAGGCATCTAGTGTTGCTGCTGTCAGCTTTTTTTAACCCTTGCTGCTGACATTGACACAGCTACTACAGGAACATGCTATATCGGCTGTCCTATCATGTCACATCATTTTTCCTTCAAATATTAATCACTCTATTTAATAAAATAGATGAAAAACTAAATTCTGTTTTCCCATTTTTCCGCTTAAGTTCATGCTAGTAATGTATACCAAAATGCCCAAAATAAGGCGGGCAGACCTCCTCACATTTTCCCTAGTTTTCGAGCCATGTTCCAATGCTTCAGCAGGCCCCTAAACACCTCTTACCTGCCTCTTCCAGATGATTACTGGCAGCATGTGGAGCCGACACACAGTGACAGGACTCCCTCGTGTTTCAGACCACTAATTTGGACAGCTTTCTCCTCATACATTTTTCATGTGCTCCTCACCATGTTATTTTCTCCCTCACTGAAGCATGGTGTGGCACATTTGTTTGCTGAATGGTTTCTGCAGAAATTGTTGCTGACTATGATTTTATATGACTCTGCCCGATATCTGTCCGAGAGTGGATGTGACTTTCAAGATACGTAGAAAGTTGCTGCTGCAGCAATATGCGTGGCGTCAACATCCACGATGTCTTGTATGGCTCCTGGAAAAGAAAATGCATTTTCAAGGCCATGGAAATGTCATTAGAGCAAATCAAGTTCCACAATACACACCCCGCCATATGCTCTGCTGGCACAAGCACGCGGCTCAATATTCCTGTTTTTGCCAGTTTTATTCTTTCACATCTCCTTATGTATCAAAGCAGAATTAGTTCAGCTTAGGTCAATGATATTTCATGGTTTTCTTGTTCTATAATTAAGGATTTGGACTGGTGGGACCAGAGCAGAAATGTCTATGACTTGATGCATACAGACACTTACTCTTGCATTGCCCTCTTGCATTTCATCCAAATCAAAGAGCAAAGAAGCATCTTGTCCTTTCATATATGTCTTGACTTACGTTTTTTTTCTGTGGCTTGAAATGTTTAGTGTGGGGATTTTGCCCTCTTCATAGCAGCACTTATTAATCAATGAACACTATGACTATGACAGTGAAGTACAAGGCTACGATGGGGGTACTAACATTTAGAAGAACTTTTACTGCAATTTGTCACTTATAGAATGTATAGTAAAATGTTGTATCTGCTAATCCAGAAATTCTGCTTGTCCCGCAATTATTAAGGAGATATACCTGTAGGATTATCATAAGTGTCACAAAGTCAGAAACAGAAGTGATATCTAATGTATCTTGCATTTTCATCAGTTTTCCAATCTGCAGGCTCTATCTCTAATTTGCAATTGACTCTGAGCTGGTGGTAGGAGAACAACTGCTATGATATCTTCCCATACATTACACACACACATGGATTACTGCGCATAAAAGCAGCAAGGGCATGGAGGAAATCACAAAACAATAACGAGAAGTGTAGCTGTGAATCCAGCTCTGGCATAAGCTAATATACTTGATGGAAAGCCGCGGTACAAGGTATTTTCGTGACTGCGCTCCTCTCTCATATTCACTGTTCTTTTCCCATATACTTCGATATGCTGGGTAACTCCACTCCTCTCTGTGCTGGAAGTCCATATTACTTTCACCAAGACAGGTTTGAGCTGGCGTTTTTTTTCAGAGTGCATGATAAGGTCAGGAGGCAGGGGGAGGGGAAGAATGACATCATAGTTGGACAAGGAAGTATATCCTGCAGATAAAAATATATTACAAAGTTTTTTTTATTATATTTACTTGATCTACTGATTTATTCCAAGTTTATTCCAATTCAGATAGTGATAATCTGCTGATTAAACACTGATTTATTTAAACAGAAACACGCAGCCTAGTAAGCGGCACATTTCTGGAATCAGTGCCTCAGCTCCTTCACCATGCTACTCTCAGAACACATAGCAAAAACCTGCTGACGGATCCCCCCCCTTTTTTTTAAATCTGAGAGCAGCATGATGCAGGGGCAGAGACCCTGATTCCAATGATGTGTCACTTACTTGGCATGCCTGGCCCAGCGTGTGCAGTAGTTACCATACATTTCAGGAGAAGGGTTAACTCTTGTAATCCCAGCCAGCTCTCTCCAGTCCATTGATTTCTAAACATCAGTAAGCTGCTTAGATACCCCATCCCTCCTCACCCTCTGGTCTTCTGAAAAGAGTTGCCATTGTTAATCACCAGTCCCAAAGTTTTCACAGCAGGCAAAATAAAGACTCTCTGCTTTCATATGCCTTGTTATCTCTATGTGTAAATATAGAGATAACAATGTAGAGTCATAACAAATCACCAGCAGCTAAATGTGTCATACCAGAACATGTGCTGGGCTTTATAGTTCTACTAATATTGCAGTTAGGGGGCCTTCATCAGGCTTTCTAATAGAGAAGGAAATAGATGCTTATGCAAAAGGAAAGAAAGAAAAGGGTTTGCCTCTGCTGCATCTCCTAGCCTCCTCCTGCTTTTCCATAACATACTAGAGTCCATTTTACATCACTTCTTATATAATACCATTTTATATGAAGCAAGGTAGGAGTACACATCTCTCCTATGTTTACATGCTGCACAGTACAAGTCTCCCCCCACACAGTGGTATCTCCCAGCACTAAAGCAGGAAGTCTCATTCAACTGTCAGAATGGTGAGAAAGAGGAGAGCCTAATGGAGGGCCCAACTTCAGTTGCCTTCACTCTCCCTTTGTCAAAGGTTCAGAGACTTTTTTTCACTAAGTTATGATTTTTTTTGTTTAGCTTTCCTAAGAATATCTATATTTGAGAAAGTTTTATATTTTTTACTATGTAACTTAAAAAAAGTTTTCCAGAAGGTGATAGGTTCTTTTAAAGGGAATCTGTTAGCAGGTTTTTTCTATGTAATCTGAGAACAGCATGATGTAGGGACAGGGATCCTGATTCCAGTGACGTGTCACTAACTAGGCTACATGTAGTTGTAGTTTCAATACAATCACTGTTCAATCAGGAGGAGATTGTCCCTAGAGGACTAGATGCCTCTTGCCATGTAGTCCTCTTGCTCTGTGCAAATCCACCCCCACCACTGATGAGCATCTTTCTGCAGCACAAAGATTTGCCAATCAGCTGTGTGGGCAAAGTTATAGAGGGCTCGGAGAACTGGTATATCTACAGTAGAGAAAACAGGGATTTTATCAAAACTGCAGTAATCAGTTGAGTAAGTGACAACTTGTTGGAATCATGGTCCCTGCCCCTACATCACGATGCTCTCAGATTACATAGCAAAAACTTGGTGAATTATTCCCCTTAAGCCTTTTCTGAAAAAAATTTTTTTTGACCTTATTTTCTTGAGCAAAATGTAAACTTTTGAAGTGCTACAATCAGGTCCATTTTTTATTATCCCCCAAAAGTATCTGTTTGCTTTTTCGGGTCATATACCTTTCCTCTTATTTAAAATCCAGGCTGACAACAGAACAAAATGAATTTTCTATTTTTTACTTTTTTCTGTTCTAGGTATTTTTCCAGGACGTCCCTCCCATCAGCACCACCAGGAGGTTGTCCTTCTTATCCTTGATAGGGACAGGAAACACAGAAGAGGTTAAATAGCCCCTCCCCGCCTCCACCCCTCAGTGTTTTTCCTGTCCATATCAGGGACAGACGCAGAGGAGCATTGGCGCAGCTTACCGTGCCGAAGATTCCAATAGCCGGTTGAGCAGGGCTCCCGGAGCGGCTTCATCCCTCTCCTGAGGGCTCTGAACAGCGGAGGATACTGACTCCGCAGGATCGTGCTGATACCGAGGGAGGTCCCTCAGCGCAGGTTGAGCTTTGTGCTCCCGTCTTCGGCGCACCCCTCTCCAGAGGGCTCTGCGCCTCCAGCTGTACCCGGTCCATGCCGGCGGTGATCGGACCTAAGCACGCCATTGAGCGTGCCGTGTCTTCGTGCGGGTCGTGTCACGCTGCGTCATCGGGGAGCGCCGCGTCATCGAGCGTGCTGCTTCATCGAGCGTGCCACAGCACTCAGCGGCCGCTTTAACTTCCGGTGACGTTCCTGGACAGCCGGACCTCATGGTCATCGACGGGGACGCTGAAAGAAACACAGCCTATGGCTGTGGTATGCAGCCCAGGGGATGGGATTCCCGTCCATGGATTAGTGGGCGTTCCAGGGACCCTGCAGTCATCAGGAAGAGATCACCTGCGGCTAAGCTCGGAAGGAGGACGAATCAGATGATTTGAAGGCAGGTAAGATAACCTATTTAACCTCAAACATCTGACAGCACACTGGTCCTAGAGAGATGGAAGGTGCAAATCGTCCAGATATCCAGTCCTCAGAGCTCACCCCTGAACATGTAAGTTATACATAATGGGATTGCCTCACATTACCAGTCACACACAAGCTATAGGGTGTTTCCGTATCTATTTCAGGATAAAGAAGCGTCCAAGCGTCCAGCGGCAGTCCAAAAACGCAAGACGAGTAAATGCCCTCTATGCTCTAATAGACTGCCAGAAGGACATACGAAGAAAGTGTGTGATGGCTGTATGGCAGGACTGCTTAAAGGGGAACAGACCTCCTTTCTGGATAGTATCAAAACTATGATCAGGGAGGAAGTACAGTCCACAGTATCGGCACTAATGCCAGTCGAATCCCCCCGCCCTAAGAAACCTAGGTGGGAACAGGATCTTAGTTCAGAAGAGGGTGAGCTTTCAGCTTACTCCATATCTGACTCCATGGAGGGCGAATGCTCTTTAAATATCCTCCCAGAAGAAAGAAAGAGATATCTATTCTCTTCTGAGCACACGGACACACTACTGCAGGCGGTTAGAAATACCATGAAGGTAGAAGAGGCCACAGAACCCCTTACGGTCCAAGACGAGATGTTTGGCGGGCTCAGAGCTGGCAGGAACAGAGTGTTTCCCGTGAATCACCACATTCAAAAGATGATCTTGGAAGAATGGGGCGATGTAGGAAAGAAACTAGTAGTCCCAAGAGATTTTAAATACCGTCTACCTTTTGCTCCAGAGGAGACCAAAATTTGGGAATCTGTACCTAAAGTGGATATACCTGTAGCCAAGGTCTCAAAAAAGACCGCCATTCTATTTGAGGATTCCTTGGGTCTCAAAGACCCTATGGACAAAAGATCGGAAGATCTCCTCAAAAAGGCCTGGGAAGCTTCAGCTTCAAATATTGCGGCCACCTCAGTTGCCAGATCAATGTCACTGTGGGTAGAAAAATTAGAAACCTAGATTAATAATAAGACTCCCAGAGATGAAATCCTGAAGTCTTTACCACTCCTGAAGATGGCTACAGACTTTATGGCCGATGCTTCGGCAGAATCAGTTCGGTTTGCTGCAAGAAACAACGCTTTATCTAACGCAGCAAGAAGAGCTTTATGGCTCAGATCATGGTCAGGTGATACGCAGTCAAAAAACAAACTGTGTTCAATACCCTTCTCTGGCCTTCATGTCTTCGGTCCAGTATTGGACGAATTGCTTGAAAAAGCAGCAGATAAGAAGAAGGGCTTTCTTGAAGAAAAAACAAAGAATACACCTTCCTTTCATAGGACTCGGTCCCATCCCAGACAAGACAATAGAGGGAAAGGGAAAGGCAGAAGATGGAGCTACCCGAAAGGGGGTAAAGGCAGGGGTACCTTTCAGGATCAGAAGTCAAGAACCAACAAACAATGACGCCAACTTAGTGGGTGGAAGGCTTCTGTACTTCCTACACGGTTGGAAAAACATCACTCAAAACTCATGGATCTTAAGTTTGATAGAACGGGGTACAGAATAGAATTCAGCCAAACACCTCACAAAAGATTTTGTCTAACTTAAACCCAGTCATTATCGGTTCATCAGAGACTTCTAAAGGATATTCAGGAACTTATCCAAATAAAAGCCATCATTCCGGTACCCCATTCCCAGAGGTTCAAAGGACACTATTCAAGTCTGTTCTCCATAAAGAAGCCAAGGGGAGAATACCGTACGATCATAAACTTGAAACCTTTAAATCTATCAGTAGCTTACAAACAGTTCAAGATGAAATCCCTCAAATCTGTAATACCTCTAATCCAGAAGGGATCAGTAATGAGCACATTAGACCTAAAAAGTACCTACTACCAGGTTCCCATCTTCGCCTCACACCAACAGTATCTCAGATTCGCTATAAAAGACCGAGATCACATTCTACATTATCAGTTCACGTGCCTGCCATTCGGACTCTCGTCTGCTCACCAAACTCATGGCAGAGGTGATGGCCTTCTTAAGGAAAAAAGGGATTCTCATCATCCCTTATCTGGACGACATCCTACTTATAGCAGACTCCCCGCAACAGATGGAACAGAACTTGACAACGATGTCACTCCTAAAAAGTCTAGGATGGCTAATAAACTTTAAAAAATCAAACCTCAAACCCAAAACAAGGAAATTATTTCTCGGAGTAATCCTAGACTCAGTTCAGGAACATAAATACCTCCCGCATCACAAGCAGGAATCATTCAAAAAAGAAATCCTAACATTACAAAAGCAAAAGTGGACATCCATAAGAAAGGCCATGCGGGTACAGGGCTTAATGACATCATGCATTTCCAGTGTTCAGTGGAGTCAATATCACTCAATACCCCTGCAGCAAGATATTCTCTCACTTTGGGACGGCAGAGATGTAACCCTGGACAACAAAGTGCGCTTATCCCTAGACGCGAAAAGTTCACTGTCATGGTGGACCATAACAAAAAATCTCAAAAAAGGAAGGCCTTGGAGAACATCTCCGTGTATAGGCATCACTACGGATGCAAGCCTCAGCGGCTGGGGAGCCCACATAGAAGAGAACTACTCTCAAGGGACTTGGCCTGCATCAGTACGAAGCAGGTCTTCAAATTACAGGGAACTCAGGGCAGTCTGGAAAGCCTTAAGGATATTCCAGGAAAAATTAGAAGACCAACACATCCGTGTCTTTTCAGACAACTCAACGACAGTAGCTTTTCTACTTCACCAAGGAGGTCCAAAACATCGTCACTTACCTGTCAGATACAATATTCTCCTGGGCAGAACATACAGTCAAATCAATAACGGCAGTTCACCTTAAAGGCACCGAAAACCAGGTAGCCAACTTTCTAAGCAGACAGAAATTATGCCCCACAGAATGGTCCTTAAACGAGGAAATCTTCCTCCAACTAACCCAACGTTGGGGCTTCCCGGAGGTAGATCTGTTCGCCTCAAGGAAGAATGCAAAAACACAAAGATTCTTTTCGCTGAATCCAGGAGACAGACCATCAGGAATAGACGCACTGGCTCAAAACTTGGTATTAGAGCCTTTCCTCCGTTGGCTCTAATACCAAGGGTATTGAGAAAGATCCAGGAGAGCCAGACATCAGTTATCTTGATAGTCCCATACTGGCCCAAAAGGAGCTGGTTTCCTCTACTGAGATGGATGTCCTTGGAGGATCCAATCCATCAACCAGCAGTGCCGGACCTTTTATTTCAGGGCCCCCTAGTTCATCAAAACCCGGGTCTACTACAATTAATAGCATGGATCCTTTAAAAGAGATCCTAAGATCAAAAGGCCTCTCGGAGCCGGTCATTGCCACTATCCAAAACAGTAGGAAACCTGTAACTTCCGCAATATACAGGAAAATATGGAAAAAGCTTTTCTCCCAGAGTACAGCTCCTGTATCGGTCTCTCAGGGTCCAGATATTCCAAAAATTCTAGACTATCTCCAGTTGGGCTTAGATAAAGGACTAAGACCTAATACATTGGAGGTACAAATCTCAGCCCTCAGTTCCTTCTATGACTTCCAGCTAGCCTCCCATCCATGGATAGTGAGGTTTGTCAAGGCCATTCAGAGACTTAGGCCTACAATTCGCAGTTCAGTGCCTCCCTGGGATCTAAACCTGGTCTTGAATGAACTCTGTAAGGAACCATATGAGCCACTAGCTCAAGCAAACTTAAGAGCTGTAACCTTTAAAGCTCTCTTCCTAGTGGCAATAACTTCAGCGCGACGTATCGGTGAGATCCAATCTTTATCCATTAAAGATCCATACTTAAAGTCAAGAAATTGTTCTGCCTACATTCTGCCAAAACTTCAGGAATGTCAAAGAGCGGTCTCTTCACGCTTTAGATGTCAAAAGGACAATTCTACACTACTTAGAGATCACAAATGATTGGAGAATTGACTCCAACCTCTTCATCCAGATGGCCGGAAGAAATAAAGGGAAGAAAGCATCCAAAGCTACTCTAGCTAGATGGATTAAGTCTACCATCACGGCAGTCTACATCTCCGCAGGAAGAACCCCTCCAGAAAGCCTCAAGGCACATTCTCTGAGAGCAATATCAGCCTCATGGGCAGAAAGCGCTGGGGCTTCTGTGGACCAAATATGCAAAGCTGCAACATGGTCGAGATCAAATACCTTCTGTGGGCATTATAAATTAGATGTCCCAAACTACATTTGGGAGGAGTCCTCCAAGCTGTAATCCCGCCCTAAAAACTAGGAGTTATTTGGTATTTCTCCTGGTGGTGCTGTCAGGAGGGACGTCCTGGAATGTAGGAATTAGTCCTACCGGTAACAGTGTTACCAGGAGTCCATCATGACAGCACCCGTTATATACCCTCCCTTGAGTTCCTGTCTGATATGTGATGTAAACACGTGTAGAGAGGAATTTCAATCAAATAGAGTTGCATCCATCCTGGTGTGGTACTTGAAAAAATCACTGAGGGGTGGAGGTGGGGAGGGGCTATTTAACCTCTTCTGTGTTTCCTGTCCCTATCAAGGATAAGAAGGACAACCTCCTGGTGGTGCTGTCATGATGGACTCCTGGAAACACTATTACTGGTAGGACTAATTCCTACTTTTTCAATAGATAATATTTACCCAAAAAATAAATCTTCAAATTTCACCATGCAAAGGAATAATGTCAAATCAATCTATCTATCTATCTATCTATCTATCTATCTATCTATCTATCTATCTATCTATCTATCTATCTATCTATAATCTTTATATATAGCATGTAACATATTGCTGAATTGCAAAGAAAAGCATGAAAGACTAACACCAAAATGAAAAAAAAATTCTAATATGAATTTACAGTGGTGTGATTAAAACATACAGTAGCCTCCAGGTTTAGTCAGATAGTAGTCTATAGAGATTAGGGTACGGTATATGGGAGACTATCAATTCCCTTCTATTCCTTATCACTTACCCTACCTTGCTGCGGAGGTTGGCACCCTAATATTAGGCATTGCTGCAGCCAGGTACACAAGGACGGGTGAGCAGCAGCAGGGCAGAGAAAGAGTGGGGAATTGAACAGGTATGACATGTTTGCTTTATTATTTTATGACATCGCCTACTTTTTCCATAACTCAGAACATGCCCTTTAGATAAGGTCTAAATACAAGGTTAATAGTCATCCATGTACAGTATTTTTCTACTGGAATCACAAAAGTATATACCTTCAGTGTCACGTATTTTGGTGCATGTGGGTTCAGATATAGCAGAATCATTTTAAACAAATCCCATCTGACGCCATTGACTTGAATGGGGTCTATAGAGATGCCATCTATTTTTCAATGTGGAGTGTAGTGCTACAGATTGTGCTATTCTAGCTGTCAAAATTGCCACAAAGGAGAAAAGAAAATCTTCCGGAGGCTCATAATAACACCGATATGATAAGAGCCCCAATGGGATCAACGAAACCATTTAGTACAATGTTTGGGAGTAAATGTTTCCTTTAAGGAGCTGGGTAGTCTAGAAATAAACCCAGCCTTGATTATCTTTCATCCTTCAATGCTGTATTTACATACATTCTTATATTCTGTAACTTGACATTTGGAAAGAACGATGACCGCAGTATTTCCCAAATGCGATGCAGGCAGAATTCTCATGTGTGCAGCCTTTGTTAAGGTAGCGCTCGCCTCATCCTCTGCCTGATGCTATTAGGAATATTATCTATATTTCCACTGGGACAAGGAACTGGTTAACAACAATAGATTTCTTTTTACAGTTCTGTCAACCATTCTTTACATTTCTCTGACTGATCTCTGTTACTTAATAAATGACTCTTTGCATAAAGACATTAACACACACATGCACAGAGAACAACCAAGCAGTTATTTCACTAATGCAAAACTAAATGCTAAATGAGGCATTGTACGGTTGTAGTATTTCTGGATATCAGGAAATCATTATGATGGCACTCGTTATAAGTGCGACGGAATAAGAAGTTGACACAGAGGAATAATGGTCCATGCAAACTCAAGTGTCCTCTGCCTTTTGTACATTCATTACTCGGTGATATGAGGAGAACCATGCAATACCAAGCCTGAACTAATAGAATCCAACACCATGGCAGAACAGAAGCAACGTCGCAGGCAGAAAATCGCAAAATGTTGCTAAGCATAATACATTCAAAGTAATGCATCCAAATATTAATTCTTCTGTATGTTTACAATATAATTATATACAGTGGGGAAAATAAGTATTTGATACACTGCCGATTTTGCAAGTTTTCCCACCTACAAAGAGAGAGGTCTGTAATTTGTATCATAGGCCATCCGCCGGTACAGCCGATGCAGCCACACCGGGACCCAGAGGTGGAGGGGGGCCCTTGCAGCCCAGCGCTCACTGACATCGGGCCCCTCACACGCCCACCCATAATCATTCTGGTAGGCAAAACCCGGGAGAGGGCACTGAAAAAGGATGTGTGTCACGCAGGAAGAGAGACGCTGGCCAATGAGAGCGCTCACTGGCTGCTGGCTCTGGCTTTCTGCATGGCGCACGCCAATGGTGAGTGTTCAACTGTATGCATAGAGCAGGACTTACAGTGCGTCTTCTGATCTTCACTGTTCCCTTCCCAGCAGCATCACATTTAGAGTTCGGGGGAGGAGAGCTCACTGCACTGTACTGTTTCCCCATCTCTACAGTGGTTTCGGCAGCCCTCTCCAGCTGATCTATAAACTATGTGGCAGACCTCCTTCATATCGGAACACCTAATATAGAAGATTAGTATGTATGTGTGTGTATATGTTTTTTATGTGTATATATCTGTGTTTGTATCTATGTGTTTATTGTGTGTGTGTATTATTATTATTATTTATTTATATAGCACCATTCATTCAATGGTGCTGTACATGAGAAAGGGGTTACATACAGGGTTATAGATATCATTTACAGTACACAAATTTACGATGACAGATTGGTACAGAGGGGAGAGGACCCTGTCCTTGCGGACTTACATTCTACGGGATACTGGGGAAGAGACAGAAGGTCAGGGATGCGGCAGGTCAGGTGGTTGGTGAGGCAGCAGCTCGGGTGGTTGGTGAGGTGGCAGCTTGGGTGGTTGCTGAGGCAGCAGCTTGGGTGGTTGGTGAGGCGGCAGCTCGAGTGTTTGGTGAGGCGGCAGCTCGGGTGGTTGGTGAGGCGGCAGAATGGTTATTGCAGGTTGTAGTCTTTCCTAAAGAGATGGGTTTTCAGGTTCCATCTGAAGGATCCGAGGGTGGTGGATAATCGGATGTGTTGAGGCATGGAATTCCAGAGGATGGGGGATATTCGGGAGAAATCTTGGAGGCGGTTTGTGAGGAATGAATAAGTGCGGAGGAGAGTAGGACCTCTTAGGAGGATCGAAGATTGCGTGATGGAAGATATTGGGAGATTAGTTCAGAGATATAGGGAGGGGACAAGTTGTGGATGGCTTTATAGATCAGTGTTAGTAGTTTGAACTGGATTTGTTGGGGAATTGGGAGCCAGTGGAGGGATTTGCAGAGGGGAGAAGCAGGGGAGTAGCGAGGAGAGAGGTGGATTAGCCGGGCAGCAGAGTTGAGGACAGGCTGGAGTGGTGCAAGGGAGTTAGCGGGGAGGCCACAGAGGAGGGTGTTGCAGTAATTGAGGCAGGAGATGATGAGGGCATGCACAAGAGTTTTAGTAGATTGTGAGATGAGGAAGGGACGGATTCTGGCAATATTTTTGAGTTGGAGGTGACAGGAGGTGGCAAAAGTTTGGACGTGCGGTTTGAAGGACAGGGCAGAGTCGAGAGTCACCCCGAGGCAGCAGATTTCAGGTGCAGGAGAGAGCGTGGTGCCCTTTGCCATAATAGATAGATCAGGTAGGGGGGATAAGCGAGATGGGGGAAAGATGATGAGTTCGGTTTTGTCTACATTGAGTTTTCGGAAGCGAGAGTTGAAGAAGGAGGATATGGCTGATAGACACTCCGGGATTCTGGACAGCAGAGAGGTGACATCTGAGCCAGAGAGGTAGATCTGAGTGTCGTCCGCATACAGGTGGTACTGGAAGCCATGGGACTTTATGAGTTGTCCTAGGCCAAGGGTATAGATGGAAAAAAGTAGGAGCCCTACTTGTGTGCATGTATGTATGTGTGTTTATATGTGTATGTATGTGTGTGTATGTATCCAGTATGTACTGTATATGTGTATATGTACATGTATGTGTGCGTGTGTATGTATGTGTGTATGTTTATTTTATTTAATATGCTTTGCTTATATAGCGCTATCTTATTCCACATCGCTTTACAGACATTATTGGCACTGTCCCCATTGGGGCTCACAATCTAAATTCCCTATTGGTATGTCTTTGGAATGTGGGAGGAAACCTGAGTACCTGGAGGAAACCGACGCACACGGGGAGAACATACAAACTCCGTATTTATGTGTGTTTGTGTGTATGTATATGTATCTGTATTTATCTATGTGTGTGCATGTGTATACAGAATGTTTGTATGTATGTATGTAATGTGTGTGTTTGTGTGAATGTACAGTCGTGCTCACAAGTTTACATACTCTGGCAGAATTTTTGTTTTCTTGGCCTTTTTTCAGAGAATATGAATGATAACACTAAAACCTTTTCTCCACTCATGGTTAGTGGTTGAGTGAAGCCATTTATTGTCAAACTACTGTGTTTTCTCTTTTTAAATCATAATGACAACCCAAAACATCCAAATGAGCCTGATCAAAAGTTCACATACCCCATTTCTTAATACCGTGTGTTGCCCCCTCTAACATCAATGACAGCTTGAAGTCTTTTGTGGTAGTTGTGGATGAGGTTCTTTATTTTCTCAGATGGTAAAGCTGCCCACTCTTCTTGGCAAAAAGCCTCCAGTTCCTGTAAATTCCTGGGCTGTCTAGCATGAACTGCACGCTTGAGAGTGGCTCAATGATATTGAGGTCAGGAGACTGAGATGGCCACTCCAGAACCTTCACTCTATTCTGCTCTAGTCAATGACAGGTCGACTTGGCCTTGTGCTTTGGATCGTTGTCATGTTGGAACATCTAAGTATGTCCCATGCGCAGCTTCCGAGTTGATGAGTGCAAATTTACCTCCAGTAGTTGCTGATAACGTGCATTAATCTTTCCTTCAACTTTGACCAAGTTTCCTGTGCCTTTGTAGCTCACATATCCCCAAAACATCAGCGATCCACCTCCGTGCTTTACAGTAGGAATCGTGTTCCTTTCATCATAGGCCTTGTTGACCTTTCTCCAAATGTAATGTTTATGGTTGTGGCCAAAAAGTTCAATTTTTGTCTCATCACTCCAAATTATCTTGTTCCAGAAGTTTTGAGGCTTGTCTTTGTGCTGTTTTGCATATTGTAGGTGAGATACTTTGTGGCATTTGCACAGTATTGGCTTTCTTTTGGTGACTTAACCATGCAGCCCATTTTTCTTCAAGTGCCTCCTCATTATGCATCTTAAAACAGCCACACATCTAGTTTTCAGAGAGTCTTCTCCATGATTGTGGAGCCTACTGAAACAGAATAAGGGACCTTTTTAAACATTTAGGAAGCCTTTGCAGGTGTTTTTATTAATTATTCTAATTTACTGAGATAATGACTTTTGGGTTTTCATTGTCTGCAAGCCATAATCATTAACATTAACAGAAATAAACACTTGAAATAGATCACTCTGTTTGTAATGACTCTATATAATATATGAGTTTCACTTTTTGTATTGAAGAACTGAAATAAATTAACTTTTTGGTGATATTCTAATTTTGGGAGAAGTACCTGTATGTATTTTTACAGATCTGGGAAGGTCCAAATAGAACTTTTGCTATGGGGCCCTGTGATTTCTATGTACTCCTTTGCTTGCAGGGCAGTGATAATGAGGGTAATCTGGTTTATTGCTCAAAGCCTTGAGGCCCCGGGGGTCCCATCACCAGATTGCCCTCATCATAAGTGACATGTCGGGCAGGTAGGGGGGCCCAGAAACATTTCTCGAACAGAGGCCCCAAGCTGTCAGTGTATGCTGGAGAGACAGAATCTAAATATAAAAAACAGAAAATCACATTGTATAATTTTTACATAATTAATTTGCATTTTATTGTATGAAATTATTATTTGATACAATAGAAAAACAGAACTTAATATTTGGTACAGAAACCTTTGTTTGCAATTACTGAAGTCAGATGATTCCTGTAGTTCTTGACCAAGTTTGCACACACTCCAAAAGACATGAACTGGGTGAGACCGATGCTGATCTGCACCCAGTGTCTCGATATCAACAATGGTGGGATAACGAGCTGGTGGGATAACGAGCTGTCGGTTCTCTGTTCCACCTTTCAGCCCATACTTCTTAGTCTTAGCGGACCAGGCATGAACTAGTGAAGTAAAAAAGGGGGAGAAGCCAGCGCTGCCTATGGTCAGAACGCAAAACATAAAGTGCACATGCACATATTGATTTCTAACTGTATTTCAAAAATGAGACATTTAGCAAACAATTGATCAATTCTTTAAGCCACCCCGCCACGTCATGGCATTCTCATAATGGGGCAGTCCTACTCTACGTTTTTTATATTCGCAGTGCCACTACGGCCTCTAAAAAGCAAGACCACATTAAATGCAAGCTGTACCTGAAGCATTTCTGAATCACTCCCATGGCACCAGAGAGGACAACACAGATAAAGGATGACCAGGTCTGGACATAGACATTTCAGGTACAACCTCCACACTGCCTAACCAGCACCACAGATGAGCTAGTGAACCCCAATCCACACAATCCACACAGCAGACTGGAGCAGTTTGGTATCAGTGGAACGCAACAAAATAGGTAGTATTTTTCTTTCGAGCACTTGCTTTACAGACACTTAAAAAAAAAGGGGTAAACACACAATTATTGCACAGTGGACATTGAATGTCCATGTCTACCCTTAGTGGTCTCATGCCATTTATGGGGTGTAACCCGTTGCTTAATGTGCTCCAATGTTTGTACAGGGACCATTCACTGTTGGTGTCCTCCCCTAGTAGTCTTGTGCCATTTATGGGGCGTAATCCACTGCTACATGTCCGTCGATATAATGTCAAAGGCTTTTAAGTCACATTTAATCCAAATGTGGAATGTAAGAAAATATAAAAATAATAATTAGATATTGAAATGTACTCATCTGTTTAATCGGCAATGACTTTGTATCCACCTATGTCTATTGACTGGGCAGAACAGTACTGTAGTCTGATTGGTCTCCAGGGCACCTCGCGGCATGATACAGAAAGGCTACCGACCCTCTTGCTGGCTCTCCTCTGTTGTTCATCAATTAGATTGTTCACAAGTACATTTTCTGTCCTTCCCTGCTGCTGTCTAGCAAAGTCTTCATTTTCTGCAGCTAATTAGAATAGCTCTATAGTAAAAGCGTACACAACAAAGTAAGTGTTTTTAAACATTTTGGCAAATTAGAATATTCTATACAGAAATGTGCAGTTTTGTGTATTTTTTTCAATCAAAGGCTGTAGTGGATTCCCCCAAATTTTAACGTACAACTGAAATTGGGTGCTATCAATCCCTAAAACGAAGGAGCAGATGCAGACAATAAGAGCTGCTCTCTTCCAATGCTGGGACAGACTCCAAAGAAGGTGTATGAATTTTATATGGAGGAGAATAGCCCTTTCCGAACACTTTTGCTCCTTTAGTTGAGCAGTTGGTATGGGTCTCAGCACTGAGATCCATCATCCCACCAATCTAAACTTCTGACTTGAATCTATATGAAGGCCATAGTTTAGAAAAATAACACTAACACTTCATGGCTTTGTTCACACTTCACACATGGTGATTTTGCAGTTTTATTTTCTGCAAATAAAGCCTTCACTTGGCAGTAAAAATGCTGCATATAAATTGCAACAAATAGCTGCATTTTTTCTGGGGGGTTTACTCCATTTTTCAGATTACATGTGTGATTTGTCTACAGCATATATTAATAAAGTGACTTTTAATCAGTAAAAAAAATACAAAGGCAGCACTAATGTTAGTTGCATTTTTGCAGCGAACACACTGAAAAAAGCTGCTTGTACTATAAAATGCAGCATCTTTTCTGTAGAAATAAATGCAGCAAAAAAGGCTACAAAAACACCATTTATGAACACAGCCTAAACCATAAAAAAGATGGATATTTTTGCATCATAAAGTACCTGTGTCAATACAACCTTAAAGAGCATTAGTAACATGACAATATTTTTAGTCCGAGTGCAATCCGACAAAACATTGGATCACAATTCGACCAATGTTAGTCAATGTGACCATGCGTGCACATGTCCGATTATTTTCTTCAGACAGAGTCAGTCCGAGGAAAAAATACATCATAGTGTCTGTGGGAGAGAGGGAAAAGGTTGGAGCTTGACACGTTTACACATATATCACAAGCCGTTGCAGATGAACATAGCTGGTGGGTGTCATACCTGCTGGTGATTTCAGCCGAAGTGAGAAAGAAGAAAGGGTGTTTCCAGCACGTCCATCCAGTTTATTTTAAACTGGATGGACGTGCTGGAAACATCCTTTCTTATTCCTCTGAAAAAATTACATCATGTCCGTGTTTGATCCGATATTTGGATTGCACTCGGCCATGTAACTCAATGAGTCCATGGAAAACATCAGACTGTACTCGAATGACATCTGACTGTCACTGACTGACAGAATGGAGAAGTGGAAAAATGTTTTTTCCGTCTTCCTCTTTTGAGAAAATTGTTCTCACACTATGATCCGAGTTTGATCAGAGTGTGATTAGCATAATCAGACCGATTCTCTTAGCTGAGAAAATATACGCTGGTGCGTCCCTAGCCTAATGTTCAGACTAAACTTCACCAGGCAAATGTAATTCCCTTCTACTTTTTCTGGACAGCTGCAACTACAATTGGTATATTTTAGTCTTGTATTATAGGAATTGCTTTTGTTTTCTGTAGTGAAAAGGACTTTTAAAAAACATAGTTCTCATAGTTCAGCTTAGAGCTGTGAGTTTTCTATGACCTGCTAATCTATGGCGATAGAAACTTTTATCCTTGACCCTTTGTTCACATCAGCATTGTGGTTTCTCTTTATACCAAAGCCACAATACTGGGTCGGATCCATTGCACAATAGGATTCATTGGGTTCCATCAAGTTGTCTTTGCTTTGATGGAAGAAATATTGTGCTGCAAGAGTTCAGAGTTTGTCTTCTTTTCTGACAAGATCCAGTGGATAGATAAAGCTGCCACAATATGTAGTTTTCAGATGAATTCCATATTTGCTGATATCCCTTTTTGATTTCATTTGCACAATTTTTCACTGAGTCACTGTTCTGGTTGGATTACTCATTGAATGAGGCAAACCCAATTTTTCTAATGCAGAATTCACAAAAATAGTAGAAAAGTAGCAAGTGCTGGAGTCTAAAAGCTTCTTGAAAATATTCTGATGTATGTGAACCATGGTGACAAACTTAACTTTTTTCTTTTCTCTGGACAGGTTATCAAAAAATCACAGACAGAATATTTTTTACAGACACGTGAGAAAACCATAATAATAATTAATCAGTGATCCATGTCTGCAGCCCATAATTTGATAAGAAGACATGAGCTGCATTCACTGTAACCTGTAAAATTAAGATAATTACAGTCATAATAATCTGTATGTTTCTTCAGCTTCAAAAAAATCAGACACACTTTATATTTTTTTCTACAGATGGGGCAAAAAAGTACCCTATTTTCCTGAAATTTCAGGATGCTGGCAACCCAGATGTGAATGCAGTTCTGTAAACCCCATTAATATGTATGGGATGTGGATTGTTACTGAATCGGTGTGAATTTAGAAACTGTGTAAACAGTAAAACTGCTGTAGAAACTGTACCACGGAATATATCAGGGGCGCAGATGCACAAGTGCCCTAGAAAACAGTGCCCACATTTTGCTCCCTAGAAAGTAATAGTTCCCCGTGTGCCCCTTTGAGAGTCACAGTCACCTGAGTTCCCTTATAACAATAAGTGCCCACTTAACATTGAATAATGTCCCGAGTCTCCGCCCCTGTACAGCTCCCCTATACACAGCATGATGCTCTCTTATACATAACATGATGCCTCCTCACTGTAACGTACCCGCACATAGTATACTGAATCCTTAGTAGCCCCCTAAACTGCTTGATGGCCCCAACACTGTATGATAGCCCCTTCACTGTAATCCCCACACTGTATGAGGGCCCCCTAAATAGCCTTCATATAGTATAATGTGCCAGGTAGTCCTCAATATAGTATAATGCATTCCCCATAGACCTGTATAGTATAATGTATTCCCCATAGGCCTGTATAGTATAATGCACTCCCCATAGGCCTGTATAGTATAGTAAATGCACTCCCTATAGGCCTGTATAGTATAATGCACTCCCCATAGGCCTACAGTATAATGCACCCCCATAGGAAGCCAGTACAGTATAATGCACCCCAATAGGCAGCCAGTATAATATAATGCACTCCCATTAGGCAGCCAGTACAGTATAATGCACCCCCATTAGGCAGTCTGTATAGTATAATGCACCCCCATTAGGCAGCCAGTACAATATAATGCACCCCCATTAGGCAGCCAGTACAATATAATGCACCCCCATTAGGCAGTCTGCATAGTATAATGCACCCCCATTAGGCAGTCTGTATAGTATAATGCACCTCCATTAGGCAGTCTGTATAGTATAATGTACCCCCATTAGGCAGTCTGTATAGTATAATGCACCCCCATTAGACAGTCTGTATAGTATAATGCACCCCCATTAGGCAGTCTGCATAGTATAATGCACCCCAATTAGGCAGCCTGTATAGTATAATGCACCCCCATTAGGCAGCCAGTACAATATAATGCACCCCCATTAGGCAGTCTGTATAGTATAATGTACCCCCATTAGGCAGTCTGTATAGTTTAATGCACTCTCATTAGGCAGTCTGTATAGTATAATGCACCCCCACTAGGCAGCCAGTATAGTATAAGGCACCCCCGTTATGCAGCCAGTATACAATAATGCACCCCCATTAGGCAGCCAATACAATATAATGCACCCCCATTAGGCAGTCTGTATAGTATAATTGGGTGGATTAAGGGTAGCCAGGGCCCCGGGCTGTTCAGACACTGTGGGCCCCCCCGGTCATGTGACGGGGGGGGGGGGGGGTCATGTGACGGGGGGGTCATATTATACCCGAACCAGATTATTCCAGAAAAATGGCCGGGCCCTACTCTACTGTAACCTATTAAATATTTGTTAAAATCTGCAATATAATTTAGGTATATTTTGACCAATAATATCACATACAAGGAACAAATACCACCGCACCATGACCAGACCACAAATTACAAACACAGTGATCGAATAATATCACATACAAGGAACAAATACCACCGCACCAGGTCAAGACCACATATTACCACCACTTGGTGACCAAATAGCACATTCAAGGGACAAATACCACAACACCATTTCCAGACCACATATTACCACCACATAGTGACTGAATACTACAATACTGATACTGATCAGTAATAATAAAAAAAACAAAACACAATACTATCACCATAAGTGCCAGTATTCACAGGAGATCTGTACTTGGTATGCAGTGTCTGTGTAGAGGTAATACAGAGATCACTGGTGACATTGTACACAGGACCTCTGTATATAGTATAGTGTATAGTGTCAATGTATAGGTAACACTGACTCACCAATGACGTCTCTAGGTGAAGTCCTTCATCTTTCATCCAGCACAGACCGCCATCATTTCTTCCAGCCAGGACTCGTTTCTGCAGGAAATGACACAGTTATCTCGAGCTCTGCTTGCAGAACACATTACTTAATTTTTCACAACTTCTACATTACACATGGAGAAAAAAAGGCGATATAGAGTCACTCTGCACAGTAACAGGACCGCCCCCCCATTTAAAACAGTATACTCAAAAAATAAAATAAATACATCACTGCAGTAATAATATCCCTTAATTAGCCCCTATGGTAATAATATTCCCCACCCTGGCCCCGTGTGTCTCATTCCTGGCTCCTGCCATATGTTCTCCCATCCTGCACTCATGAGTATCCATTCTACCCCATGTGATCTCCCCATCCAGCCCCATCTGTCTCCATCGTATTCTCCTGCCCCATGATCCAATCCTGCCCCATGTCTTTCATTCTGCCCCGTCTCTACATTCTGCCCATGCCTCCAATCCTGCCCCCAGTGTGTCCAGCAATCTGCCCCAGTGTGTCCAGCATATTACCCCCAGTGTGTCCAGCAATCTGCCCCAGTATGTCCAGCATATTGCCCCAGTAACCAGCAATCTGCCCCAGACAGTGTCTCCAGCAATCTGCCCCAGTGTCTGACTCCAGCATATTGCCCCCAGACAGTGTGTTCAACAATCTGCCCCAGTATGTCCAGCATATTGCCCCAGTGTGTCCAGCATATTACCACCAGTGTGTCCTGCAATCTGCCCCAGTATGTCCAATTGTCCAGCATTGCCCCCAGTGTGTCCAGCAATCTGCCCCATTGTCTCCAGCATATTACCCCCAGTGTGTCCAGCAATCTGCCCCAGTATGTCCAGCAATCTGCCCCAGTGTCTCCAGCAATCTGCCCCAGTGTCTCCAGCAATCTGCCCCAGTGTCTCCAGCAATCTGCCCCAGTGTCTCCAGCATTGCCACCAGTGTCTCCAGCAATCTGCCCCAGTGTCTCCAGCATTGCCCCCAGTGTGTCCAGCAATCTGCCCCAGTGTCTCGAGCAATCTGCCCCAGTGTCTCCAGCATTGCCCCCAGTGTGTCCAGCAATCTGCCCCAGTGTCTCCAGCATTGCCCCAGTGTCTCCAGCATTGCCCCAGTGTCTCCAGCAATCTGCCCCAGTGTCTCCAGCAATCTGCCCCAGTGTCTCCAGCAATCTGCCCCAATGTCTCCAGCAATCTGCCCCAATGTCTCCAGCAATCTGCCCCAATGTCTCCAGCAATCTGCCCCAGTGTCTCCAGCATTGCCCCCAGTGTCTCCAGCAATCTGCCCCAGTGTCTCCAGCAATCTGCCCCAGTGTCTCCAGCAATCTGCCCCAGTGTCTCCAGCATTGCCCCCAGTGTCTCCAGCAATCTGCCCCAGTGTCTCCAGCAATCTGCCCCAGTGTCTCCAGCAATCTGCCCCAGTGTCTCCAGCATTGCCCCCAGTGTCTCCAGCAATCTGCCCCAGTGTCTCCAGCAATCTGCCCCAGTGTCTCCAGCAATCTGCCCCAGTGTCTCCAGCAATCTGCCCCAGTGTCTCCAGCAATTTGCCCCAGTGTCTCCAGCATTGCCCCCAGTGTCTCCAGCAATCTGCCCCAGTGTCTCCAGCAATCTGCCCCAGTGTCTCCAGCAATCTGCTCCAGTGTCTCCAGCAATCTGCCCCAGTGTCTTCAGCATTGCCCCCAGTGTGTCCAGCAATCTGCCCCAGTGTCTCCAGCAATCTGCCCCAGTGTCTCCAGCAATCTGCCCCAGTGTCTCCAGCAATCTGCCCCAGTGTCTCCAGCATTGCCCCCAGTGTGTCCAGCAATCTGCCCCAGTGTCTCCAGCAATCTGCCCCAGTGTCTCCAGCAATCTGCCCGTGTCTCCAGCATTGCCCCCAGTGTGTCCAGCAATCTGCCCCAGTGTCTCCAGCAATCTGCCCCAGTGTCTCCAGCAATCTGCCCGTGTCTCCAGCATTGCCCCCACTGTGTCCAGCAATCTGCCCCAGTGTCTCCAGAAATCTGCCCCAGTGTCTACAGCAATCTGCCCCAGTGTCTCCAGCATTGCCCCAGTGTCTCCAGCAATCTGCCCCAGTGTCTCCAGCAATCTGCCCCAGTGTCTCCAGCATTGCCCCCAATGTGTCTGTCCACAGTCCACCGTTAGCTTATAAAAAAAAAACAGTCTCCTCACCTTACCAGCGCTCCATGCGGCGAGCTCCCTCCAGCCGCGCACACTCGCCGGCGACTGACAATGACGTCAGACGCCGGCGACGTGTGAGCTGCGGCCGACTTCAGCTGCCAGCCTCCAATTGGCTGGCTGGCGGCTGTTGTTAACTATTGAGGTGCGGGCGAGCGCCCGCACCTCAATAGGAAAGCGCCGCAGCGCCGGAAGGGGCCCGGTGAGCAGATGAGAAGGGGCCCGATGCGGACCCCCTCTCTCTGCCCACCGGGTCCGGGGGGCGGGGCACATAAATGCCGGCGGGCCGGGCACACTCTGGCGAGATTATCAGAGGGTCAATCTGCGGTGGCCCAGGGCCCCCCAAGCCACTGGGCCCTGGGCTACCGCCCATATTGACCCTCTGATAATCCGCCCCTGAGTATAATGCATCCCCATTAGGCAGCCAGTACAGTATAATGCACCCCCATTAGGCAGCCAGTACAGTGTAATGCACCCGATAAAAAAATGCAATACTTACCTCTCTTCCTCCATGTTCCCGCGGTGCTTTGAGCGGCCGCTCATCTCCAGACAGCAGGCGCCTAGTAGTGACGTAATCGCGACCCCGTCAGTGTCGGCAACATCAGACACTGACAGGGGGATGATGGGAGAGGGAGCGTCAGCGTAACGCTCCCTCTCTCATCAATGCGGTGAGCTGTATCGGCATCCAGCCGATACAGCTGACCGTGCGATGACAGGCAGGGGGTCCACTGCTGGCACAGGGCCCCCATCTCCTCCTCAGGGGCCAATAGTGGGCGGGCAGCAGAGCAGAGAGATCGTGTCTTCCTGCTCTGCCACAGAATGTAACCGTATCGGAGAGCTGTGCATGCCAATACAGCTACATCGCGTAGCTCCGGGTGGGTCCTCTCAGAGCGTGGGGCCCGGGGCCACCACCCCCTCTGCCCCCCCAGTAGCTACGCTACTGCTGGAACATCATTGTGTCACTGTTCAGAAATTCCAAAAGGGGCTGGCATTAGCAGATCCCCTTCCTGCACGAACCAAGTTGTCACACCCTATGTGACCGCGATCGCTATGCCCCGGGGTTTTTCTTCCATGTAGATCTAGAGTAAAATCAGTGACTGAAAGTCATTTTACCCCCTGAAATCACCAGTTAATTTTTGAAAAAGGTAGCCTTCACTTTAGGACTGGCCAAAATCTGTGGCTTGCTTACTTTTTAAAAACATATTCATATGCTAAAAGATGTATGCACCTTAAATAGGACTTTTCAAATTTTTTCATGTAGAACTGGATATACAATGTGGTGACAGTTTACATACGTACCGGAGACACTGACATACATAGACCCATTCGAATGAATGGGTCTGTGCACATGTCAGTGTGTTTCAACAAATCGCCAATTTTGCCCGGCTCTTCCCACTTGCCCTGTTGCGGTGTCAAGTGGGGTTCATATTTGTGGGATTGATGTCACCTTTGTATTGCCAGGTGACATCAAGCCGATGGCTTAGGGTACTGTCACACAGTGCAATTTTGATCGCTACGACGGCACGATCCGTGACGTCGCAGCGTCGTATGATTATCGCTCCAGCGTCGTAGACTGCGGTCACACTTTGCAATCACGGCGCTGGAGCGATGCCGAAGTCCCCGGGTAACCAGGGTAAACATCGGGTTACTAAGCGCAGGGCCGCGCTTAGTAACCCGATGTTTACCCTGGTTACCAGCGTAAACATAAAAAAAACAAACAGTACATACTTACATTCCGGTGTCTGTCCCCCGGCGTTCTGCTTCTCTCCACTGTGTAAGCACCATAGCCGGAAAGCAGAGCGGTGACGTCACCGCGTCACCGCTGTGCTCGCTTTCCGGCCGGCAGGCGCTCACAGTGCAGAGAAGCTGAGACGCCGGAGGACTGACACCGGAATGTGAGTATGTACTGTTTTTTTTTTTTTCGTTTACGCTGGTAACCAGGGTAAACATCGGGTTACTAAGCGCGGCCCTGCGCTTAGTTACCCGATGTTTACCCTGGTTACAAGCGAACACATCGCTGGATCGGTGTCACACACAACGATCCAGCGATGTCAGCGGGTGATCAAGCGACGAAAGAAAGTTCCAAACGATCTGCTACGACGTACGATTCTCAGCAGGGTCCCTGATCGCTGCTGCGTGTCAGACACTGCGATATCGTAACGATATCGCTAGAATGTCACGAATCGTACCGTCGTAGCGATCAAAATTGCACTGTGTGACAGTACCCTTAGTAATGGAGAGGTGTCTATATGACACCTCTCCATTACTAATCCTATAGTTGTATGGTAAATAAAGACAAAGCCAGTATAAGGTTTTTATTTATTTATTTATTTAAATAATTTAAAAAACAGCATGGGGACCCTTCTATTCTTGATAACTAGCCTTGCTGAAGGCAGCATAGGCGGCGGGTGAGGAAAACTCTCATCAACTGCTGCTGCACTGTTATTAGAATAGAAAAAAAACAAAACACATAATCAGGTTCCTTGCATCGTGTTCTCATACACTTTATGCAGTAAATAGCACTCTGTGTCTGTACTGCTACATACTTAGGCAGTTAACTGGTTCATGCAGCTTTACATGAACACCCGAGCCTTACACTATGGCTGGTCCAAATAACTAAAGCAATTGTTAGCATCCACCTCTCGTGTCTCCCCTTTTCCTCATAGTTTGTAAGCTTGCGAGCAGGGCCCTCATTCCTCCTGGTATCTATTTTGAACTGTGATTTCTGTTATGCTGTAATGTCTATTGTCTGTACAAGTCCCCTCTATAAGTTGTAAAGCGCTGCGGAATATGTTGGCGCTATATAAATAAAAATTATTATTATTATTATTATTATTATTATTATTAGTGGCAGCAGGTGTAGGCTGATGGGAGTAACAGTCCCATCAGCTGCCGCCTGCTGTCATTGTTATCTCTTGAATACAAGTCTCATCATTCTCCCCTGCTTGCACTGATCGCCGGCAGAGCAGGGAGAATGAGTCTTAAGAACCCAGCATCGGGGAACAATGCTTACTGTAGCGCTTCTTCCCTGGTGCCCATCCAGGCGCCCATGTGGTACTGAAGTATTACACACATGGACACTGTCATCTCCCACACTGTTTTTTTCCAGCCTTAGTGTGTAAGAGTATGTGCACACAATCAGGAAATGCTGCAGGTTTGACTCTGCATATTTATGTAAAACCTGCAGCGGCCAGGCCAGTTGTTACAGCATAGTGGATAGGATTTCTAGAAACCCCATATCCACAGTGCTTGCGTAGTCACCTGTGGATCACCTGGTGACACTGACTTGCGTCTCTTCTCTCAAGACAGCAGCATGTCAGTTTCTCTAGTG
The DNA here is from genome assembly GCF_051348905.1 of Ranitomeya variabilis. Classification (NCBI taxonomy): domain Eukaryota; kingdom Metazoa; phylum Chordata; class Amphibia; order Anura; family Dendrobatidae; genus Ranitomeya; species Ranitomeya variabilis. The sequence continues at coordinate 232,702,120 of NC_135232.1, forward strand.
AAGATGCAACAGAAATTACATCAATAGAAATGTACTAAAAGCAGTAAATCTGCATGGTTCAGTCAACACATGCGGATTTACCTGTGTCCAATAGAAGCCAGTGCTTTGGAGTACACCCACAGAGGCTATTTTCAGAGTACCCCCAAAAAGGCTTTTGCAGAATCCCACCACAGAGGCTATTTTGCAGAGTACACCCACACAGGCTGTTTTGCAGAGTACACCCACAGAGGCTGTGGGGTCCTGTCCCTATACTAATCAGAGCAGAATGGCGGTGCCACCCATGATCTGGCAGTTATACAGGCTGGGTCACATGGTGAGTCGGCCAATCACAGCCTTGCCAATGCTCGGCATATTTGTGATGGCTGCAGATGTGGCCACAGCCGAAAAGCTTGTTGATTGGCTGTGTTGCAGCATTTCAACATCAAGCGTTATTCATCATCTAAACTCTGAACACTAAATCGGACTCCATGAGATGTCTGTGTTCCGGTTCGCTCATCACTACTAAAGACGTCACTTGTAAGTCTGTATTACATGTACACACTCACTACATACTATATACAGAGCTCCTGTGTATTATATCACTGGTGATCCCTTTATTATTACCTGTGCACTTACGCTATACACAGAGCTCCTGCAAATAATGTCCCTGGTGAGCACTGTATTACCACACTGACACTGTACAGCTCTGGCAAAAATTAAGAGACCACTGCAGAATGCTCAGTTTGTCTGATTTTTCTCTTTATAGGTATTTTTTTGAGTAAAATGCAAATTGTTCTTTTAGTCTATAAACTTCTGACAACATGTCTCCGAATTTCCAAGCAATACTTTTTGTTTTTTTTTCCTGAAAAGGAGAAATGGTCAAAATTAAAAAAACAACAACAGTGCTTTCAGACTTCAAATAATGCAAGCAAAGAAAACAAGTCCACAATCATTTAGAAGCAACAATACTAATGTTTTAACTTAGAAAGAGTTCAGAAATTAATATTTTGTGGAATAACTATGATTTTTAATCACAGCTTTCATGCGTCTTGGCATGCTTGCCACCAGTCTTTCACACTGCTTCTGATGCAAAATGTAAGCAGTTCTTCTTTGTTTGATGGCTTGTGACTATCCATCATCCTCTTGATTACATTCTAGAGGTTTTCAATGGGGTTCAGGTCTGGAGATTGGGCTGCCCATGACACTGTTTTGATGTGGTGGTCTCTTAATTTTTGCCAGAGCTGTATATATATAGCTCAAGTGTATAATGTCACTGGTGATCACTGATTTACCTGTATACCATATACACAGGAGCTCTGTATATAGTGTCAGTGTACAGGTAATACAGGGATCACCAGTGTCATTATACATGGGATCTCTGTATATCTGGCAAAAATTAAAAACCCTGTCATGGGCAGAACAATCTCCAGACCTGAACCCCATTGAAAACCTCTGGAATATAATCAAGTGGATGATGGATAGTCACAAGCCATCAAAGAAGAACTGCTTAAATTTTTGAGCCAGAAGCAGTGTGAAAGACTGGTGGAAAGCATGCCAAGACGCCTGAAAGCTCTGGTTAAAAATCATGGTTATTACACAAAATATTGATTTCTGAACTCTTCCTGAGTTAAAACATTAATATTGTTGATTCTAAATAGTTATGAACTTGTTTTCTTTGCATTATTTGAGGTCTGAAAGCACTGGGTTTTTTTTTAATTTTGACCATTTCTCCTTTTCAGAAAAAAGCCCCAAATTTATTGCTTAGAAATTCGGAGACATGTCAGAAGTTTATAGACTAAAAGAACAATTTACATTTTACTCAAAATTATACCTATAAGGCCTCTTTCACACTTCAGTTGTTTGGCGTCAGTCTAAAACCGTCATTTTCCTCAAAAAACGGATCCGGGTTTTTTTTCGACGGATCAGTTTTTTTCCCCATAGACTTGCATTAGCGACGGATTGTGACGGATGGTCGTCCGTTCCATCCGTCATGCGACGGATCCGTCAAAATTTAGCGGACGTCATCTAGACATTGACGGTCATTGCAACGTTTTTTGTCTCCGTTGGAATGACGGATCGCGACGGATCCGTCGCGTCCGTCATTCCATAGAATGGCCACCTATGGGTGACGGATCCGTCGCGACCGTTATTTCGACGGATCCGTCGCCCCAATCCGTTTTTTAAATTTTTTTCAATTGCGCATGCTCCAAAAAGTATATACAACCCCCGAGTAACGGATCTGTCAAAAAACGGATCCGTTACATCCGTTTTTCCAACAATTGTGACGGATCCGTCGATCCGTCACTTTGTCGGAAGTGACTGACGCCAAACGACTGAAGTGTGAAAGAAGCCTAAGGAGAAAAATCAGACAAACTGAACATTTTGCAGTGGTCTCTAAATTTTTACCAGAACTGTAGAGTGTCAGTGTACAGGTAATACAGTGATCACCGGTGACATTATACACAAGAGCTCTGTATATAGTGTTAGTGTACAGGTAATACAGTGATCATCAGTGACATTATATACTGGAGATCCGTATATACTGTCAATATACAGGTAATACAGTGATCACCAGTGACATTATATACTGGAGATCTATATATAGTGTCAGAGTACAGATAATATAGAGATCACCAGAGACATTATACACAGGAGATATTGTGTCAGTGTACAGGTAATACAGTGATCAACAGTGACATAATACACAGAAGCTCTGTATACATTATATACTGTCAGTGTACAGGTAATACAGTGATCACCAGTACCATTATACACAGTAGCTCTGTACATATGTAATGTCACTAGTGATCACTGAATTACCTGTGCATTATAAACAGAGCTCCTGTGCATAATGCCACCGGTGATCACTTTCTTATCTGTAAACTGATACTATATACAGAGCTCCTGTGTATAATGTCACCAGTAGTAATATTAGTACTATTAGTATTGTAGTCTTTATTCAGGATCATTATGATAATATTATTCGGTCACTATGTGGTGGTAATATGTGATCTAGTTATGTTGTGGCGGTATTTGTCTCTTGTACGTGGTATTATTTGGTCACCAGGTAGTGGTAATATGTGGTCTGGTCATGGTGTGGCAGTATTTCTCTCTTGTATGTGGTATTATTGGCACTTGCTTTAGTGGAGTGTGTTTTGTATAGAGGTAACGGGAACATTCTTTATTTCCAATAGAGATTGAATACTTGGACATTTAACTCCCTCCCTTTCCTGTGACTAGTACACAGTATCAAATATGCACTGACAGAGGTTCTCTGATAAGAACAAGTAATCACCGATAAGCGATGTTATTGATTGGTGGGGGTCCCACTGCTGGGACCTGTGCCGATTGGCAGAATATGCAACTTTTTTCCCTATTAGTATGGAGTGGCTTGGTCTACTCCACCACTGATCCATTCATTCCATAAGTGTCTGCATGCTGCACTTAGCTTTTCCTGGAAGCTCCAAAGAGGATGAATGAAGCTGTGGTCAGACATCCGAACTGCAACTCTATATTAAAGTGGAGATAAGAGTGCCCTATCAGGGATAAAAGTTCCCCTTTCTTCTGATCTGTGGGGTTTCCGATAAGTTATCACCTGCCTAACCTGTGGTTTGGTGATAACTTATTTTCATCAAAGAACCCCTTTAATGTAAACTACCATAATTATACATCCCAGTTATGGTGGCGCACAGCAGATGAAGAGGAGCCTCCTGTGTTTTACAGGCGACGCTCCACCATAAGAGGGATAATGGCCATGGCTGCCAACTGTCCAGAAATTCCAGGACAGCCTGTTAAAATAGGACACAATTTTCCGTCTGTAAAAAAAAATGCAAGGATTCTGTGAATTTTTTTTAAAACTTATACAGATTGTTATGAAAGTAATTATCATCATTTTACAGTTTACAGTGATGTCTTTATATCAGAATTCTTGGCATGGATCACATATTCATAATGATTTGTCATGGTTCTCCAATGTGACCCGTAATAATATTGTTTGACCGTGATTTTTGGATTAGCTGTCCAGAAAAAAATAAAAAAGTCAAGTTGGCAACCCTGATACCGGCTTGCAGGTATTTGCATAAAGCAGTAGGGTGGGCTCCTAGAGTCCATTCCTCCTGTGGCCCCAGACACCCCAGTCCGACCCTGGTTCTGGTGTATTTTGCCTGTGAATCTTCGGTCTTGAATCTCCGGTAGTCCTCCAAGGGTGAAATACGCCGGTTTCCTTGCCCAGCTTGATGCCTGAGAACACCTTCTACTGTTAGTGAAATGTGTCTTTTTCTTATCCTGCTTTTTGTGAGTTTTTCCTGTAAATACATTGGTCTCATTACTTGATTATCAATAAATACAATTGATAGGACCTGAATAAGAAGCCGCCTCAGCACCTCAGGATCTGGGAGAGGTATCATTAGTCCCACACTATTGGGAAGCCTGCCCCTCAGGATTACACAATGTTCCATGCCCTCCAGAGAAACTGCCATTTGTCACCCAGAGAGTATAATAAAGAGTGGCTTCTCAGCATTCACAGCAGCTCTCGCCATTAACCTCTTCCCGGCCATGCTGTACAGTAACTCCAGCCCAAACTGTATCCATGTGGTGGGTATGGAGCGATGCAGGCAATATCAGCCACCCCACTGCCACTCCGTGCCCACTCCCCGCAGCCCCCACTGCTCTGCTAGTGGATCCCACAAGCTGCCAATCCCGTGCCCACGCCCACTCTCACACTGAAGGAGTTGCACGGGAGTCCTCCTGGCCAGAGCTCTGTCACTGGTGGGGCTGGGAAGATGCAGCAGGCAGGAGGGGAAGCCTCTCACTACAGCCCAGGTCGGGGTCCTGCACAGGGCTAGCCGCCCACTAGTCCAAGCCATGGATGTTACCACTCTGCTGTGCTAGGTGCCAGGAAAGTTGTTGCCAGCAGCCTCTCCTTTCTCTCTCTGACATGTGGGCAGCCAGCATCTCTACAGGTGGCACTGCCAGGGGGCACTTCTAGAGCGATCACCACCAGGATATGCCCTTGGTTTGCTAAGCTCTGCTTGGGACCCCAAAGATGCCAGCTGGGATAGTGGCCATGCTCTGTGCCCTGCACCTGCTCTCGCTTGCTCTGCTCTGGAAAGGTCAGTGAAAGTTTCCTTCTTCTTCTCCTCTTCCTCCTCCTCCTCCTCCTTTCTCCAGTCTTGCTGCTCCTTATCCTTGTCAGATGTGGGGAAGTGACAGGCGTGCAGCAGCCCCCGGGGTGTAATGGAAAAGTGCTGAAGAGAAGCCATACACTGAGGAGCAGCTCGGGGAGAAGCTGGGGACGGTGTCCCCTCCCTGGTGCAGCAGAGCTGAGGTGCTCATTTAACTCGTCAGTGCCCGCTGACCAGCTCAGCTCTGCTCCGCTGTGCACTCCCAACACACAGAACATGTGGCTGCTCACCATGATAGGAAGAGGCAGCGAGCAGACATTTTACTTGGGCACAAGAATTGCCTTAATCAGCTCACAGAGCAAAGTCACACACATCCACTGAAGTTATATAACCCCCAATAAAGCCTGGGCCCAGCCTAGGGAACATCTGCAAGTGTGACCTAATGATGCGCACACTATACTGCCAAATAGTAGATAATGGCCACATCTAAGATCCCAGAATCACCCACGATCATCCTCAGCCCCTGTTCACACAAGCATTAGCTCCAGACACAGGAGATTTAGAGGAAAGTTGTATTACTTGGCAGCACATGTGCCAGCTACCTTCTACTATGACCCCAGGGGAGCAGTCCACTGATCAGCACCCCAGCTCTGCTACATCCCCAGTGCTGAGACCCCAGGAATATACTGCACTAATCGGAGCTGCCGAGACCCTCATCGCAGGACTTGTCACCTTAGCAATAGGTCAAGTCATCTCAGCCATTATTCTCTATCCAATAAGAAAGCCTCCATTGTAAATGAATGAGCATTTCTTGATTAATGTGTGATATCATCCTGCATTTTTCTACCTTCACTTTCCAGGATCATCAGTCTCTAGTGACATATATTATTATAAGACTGAACTTAGGTAGCACTAAGTGGTGCCATCACCTTACTATTCCTGGCAGTGCTGGGATGAAGAGTGATGGCCATACAGTAGGCACTGTATAGACTTATATTCTTCAGCGACTGCCGACCATGGGGGCGATGATTGGGGCACATCTTTATTTGTTGTGGCAATTGCCGCAATGATTTCTGTGGTTGTGCAATAAATCAGCACAGTAGGATGAAAGCATAAAAGTCTGCAGTGGCAATCCTTGTAAAGTGTCATAAATGTAATAATCTGCTGGTATCTTGGATGGTCCAGCATTATCCAGCTACTCGTTAGATCCAGACCCAAGCTTTGAGTGTAAGCTGTGGGATTGTGCTGGGAGTTCAGAGACACGTCCCCTTCATTCACTTACCGCCACTTTGAAGTTCCCCACCTGGGACACAATGAAGCATGCCAACCTCTGCACACTATTACTGTACCCCAAGCGAAGGCCATCATCAGCTTGGTGGACCATGGGCATGTCATATGTGGACAAATCACTCACTTGTATGTAATTGGTATGTGTTATGCCCTTCTGTGTGCCTGGCAGCTGGGCACAGCTGGTAAGAGTTACTGTGAATGGGCCCTTATTGCTCTGCCAACAGATTCACCATCTTGAGGCTACATTATGACAGCACAATACGGCCTTTTGGCTTCGGAAATGAGAAGCTCAATAGAAACATGCTGTGATTCATTAGTTTGTTGGGGATATTATAGTGGGCACACAGATCTGGAGCATTTCAGTGGTCCCAGACCTGTAATCACCATTTACGTGGACTAATTGCCTTACATTGCTGTGTTTGTAGCCTTATATGTAGAATATTAGTGAAATGAATGCTGTGTGATAAGTAGGCTACGTTCCAAAGTGACAGTCGGACGTGCCCTGTATAAATGGGGAGGCTGTGGACACACATGGCGGAGCAGATCCCAACACAAACACTGCTGTGAAGCCGGATTATTTTCAGCTCTTTTTAGCCATTGCCCGTGACTAGTTAACTGCATTTAAATATATTTAATGCTGTCACATTCTTATCCGCCATTGTATTCACCAGAGCTGTACACAGACTGTTCTCAGTCCATGTCCCCTGCAGGGGTCACAAGCTAATTTCTGGCTACAAAGCCACTTCATCTAAACCTGGTTTATGAAATGAATTAGAGAACCAAAATACCGAGAACAAACATATTAGTTATTCAACATGTTCCACAGCACTTTACAGACATGTCCCCATTGGGGCTCACAATCTAGATTCCATATCAGTATGTGGGAGGAAACCGGAGAACCCGGAGAAAACCCACGCAAACACGGGGAGAACATACCAACTCCTTCCAGATGTTGTCCTTGGTGGTTTTTGAGCCTATGTAAATATATGAAGAACGCATAATGTGTCATCGCCTTGGCTGGATCCAAACCGAGACCTGATGCGCCATAAGTTTGGGGGATTTTGTGACCTCAGTAAATGTTCTCAGATACACCTCTATTGGATACATTTATTGTGAAACTTCTCTGGTGCTTGGTTTAAAGGTGCTGATTTCAGTCATTTCTGAAGAAAACCAGTACAAAGGAGTTCTCCTAAATCTTCAGCCATTTGTCTTGTAGTAACAAGTATTAGTCTTGTTCTTCACCTTGACTTGCTGAGAAATGAGATCTGTGGGTGTTAAAAGTGACATCTGTGGCTGTACAGTGCCTCACACTTCTCACTCTCTCCTTGCCTCCTCCCAACTTTGCTTTCTCATCCTTCTTCATGAGTTCCTCCCCTTTTCTCTTGCGATTCTTCATCCTCCTGGATGGTCTTCAGCTACCTATTGTCTCCCATGTGAGAGATGTGGGGCGCCTCGCTTTATTCATAGGTAATGCCACTTATAACTCTCCAGGGATCCAGCAGGAAGCTTTAGTTCCTCTTGTGTTTCTATTCTAGAAATGAGCCCGGTTATCAGACAGGGCTATTGTTATCAGTCTATAAAAAGGCGAGTATAGGTATCTCCAGTGTTTATATAAAGCCCTGTCCTGATCAAATCAATGGCGATATTTTACTGGCCTCCTCACTGCTGCCGGCCTTTGGAAGATTGACTTCTTGTTTTAATTACATGGGATGATGCATTAACCAATTAATGAACCTTAGGAAGCAATCCTTGCCATTCTTGTACCGCGGAATGTCTTGCACCACTTACCTTGTGTTATAAGTGTGGCGTTGAGTGAATCGGAAAGAATCATAAAGAAACTAATGTAATGTTACATGCAGATAGTGGCTCCACTATTTCTCAGTTCAGCAGGTCATGCTTGGATTTGTAGTCCCACAAAAACTGGCGTGACAAAGGCTTCTTGAGTTTGATATAATGCTCTTCTAATAGTTTCTTGTCTTCTTATGTTTCATCTTTCTATTGACAAATATTTTACACACAAACATATATTATATATAAATATATATAGTGCAATGTATACATCCTCCTGTCATAAAGGATAGACACATATTACACACAAACGCATATGTATACGCACATAATACACAGACGCACACATACATACACATATATATGTAATTTTGTTTATATAGCTATATTTAATTTATATATAATTACAAATATATATTTATTTTTGTTTATATATGAATTTTTATTTATGTAAGTACATATTTAATTTTTATATATTTATGTCATATGTAAATATATATAATAACATAAATATATTTAAACAAATAAATATGTATATATATGTGTGTATGTATATATATAAATAAAACAAACTTGATAGGTTATTAGATAGATGAACCATGTCTCTCGTTTTCCAATCTGCAAAGAAAACTGAAAGAAAGTAGCATGTCCCTGATATCCATCACTCATGATTACATTAGAGATCTGTGCCTGTCAGAAGACAGACGATGGTTTGGTGATGGGTGACTGGATCTGGCTTATGAAGGGATTTCCTAATAAAATTACAGCACACTTTATTTTAATCCTAGAAAGTATTGCTTTCGCATCATTGTTTTTGACTAATAGAAAAGAGATGTTCTGCCTCACATGATGATTGTCATGTTGTTAGAGAAGATTTTTGGTCGCGCCTGTAATGTCATTTCATAAAACAGAGGAGGATATTGAAGTCAAATAGGGCAAAATAAATGAGATTGAGGCGCACATCCCAACATAATTCCAGATCTATTTAGTGAAAAGGACAAGATCAATTTACATAAGGAGTTCATTTCCATGTGCGCAGCAGAGTAATTTGTCTCAGATGCCTTCTTGAATGGTGAGTATGGGGTGCGCTGCCGACCGGCGTTGTGTCTGCACAGAGATGGCACAGGGAAGATTTTAGGATCTGAATACTAACCAAATATTGATTTGCTTACTAAACTGGAGTAACTGTGGATAAATGATCAGATTTTCAGTATCTCAGGCTGAATATCTATAGGAGACAGTGACTGATGTGAGTGGCACGATCCCTATACAGTGCTAGGGAACATGTTTCCGCTATAGTAAGTACGGTTTTTAAACGAATAAGTAAAAATTATAAATGCAATAGTATTGGTATTTCCGTAAAAGGGTTTTACCAGTAAAGGCATTTATCATCTGTCTGCAGGATAGGTCTGTTGGTCCCATAGAAGTTAATGGAGTGATGGGCATCGATGCGTAGTAGCACTCCATTCACAGAGGGGACTTTGTAACCCTATTCTAGGGTCTATTTTCAGGTTGGTGGTCAGTTCTGAAGTGATCATTGCTGATTATAAATATATTATGTGCGACTATCCCTTTGATTCTTCCTTACAATGAGAAGAAAAATCAAATCGGTGTAATTGAATCGGTGTAATGCTGCCGTCACACTAGCAGTATTTGGTCAGTATTTTACATCAGTATTTGTAAGCCAAAACCAGGAGTGGGTGATAAATACAGAAGTGGTGCATATGTTTCTACTATACTTTTCCTCTGTTTGTTCCACTCCTGGTTTTGGTGTACAAATACTGATGTAAAATACTGACCAAATACTGCTAGTGTGACGGCAGCCTAAAAATCCCTAATACACTCGCGACGCCATGTATTCCAGCTACATCTGATTCTCATTTTTCATCATAAAACAATCCGTATGTGGATTTTGCAGCAGATTCCCAGCGTATTGCATCCGTGCAATGTTGAAATCTACGGTATTTTCATGGACGAATGAGCAGGTTGCCCAGAATTAAAGATCCACCGCTTGCTCTTCTTTTCCACCTAGAAAATGTCCTCAGCATGTAGAGAAGATTTCTATAATTTACTCATGTGCTTTGTACTGTAATCAACTGGGGATTTTACCTGTGCAAAATTGCAACAAATCCGCCATGTGTGAATTCCCCCTTATGTTCAAGTGTGAAGGAGCAAGTGTTATTGTCCATCCTAGAGGGCTCCAACACTGACTTTCCTTCTTTTGTATCCCTCTCTGCTGATGAAGACATTATTCTCCTCCCTGTGAACACTGGATTCATTTGTTTTTGTGTCCTATTCTTTTCAGTGCTTAATCCTTTCCGTGCCAGAAGTGACAAGAGAGCATTGAATTGCGTCATTAGCACGTAGAGGAACATGACACGTTATTGGTGGACAGATAATCGGAACACGCCACTGCATCTGGGACATGTTACATTCATTTACAAGGGGACTGAACATGGCCGGATATGCTGTGTAAGCAATACAGAAATATTCACTCCTGCAGTCACCTTGGTTAGGATGGCACCATAATAATGACGCAACCTCTGTGGCAGAGTTTTTGGGGTACTTTGCCCAGCTCTGGTGTGTGTCTGAGTTTGGCAGTGACACCAGGCCATTGCTTTGTTGGCATCTTTGCATGTTCCTTGGCTTCCGTCCTCGCTGGCAGCTGTGCAGCTGTCTCTGTTATGTGAAGGCAACGAAGGGTCAATGTGCTCCTGTCCCTGATGAGCCGTGTTTTCTTCTCTGGTACTGTCTTTTCTGTCTGTCACTTAAAAGGAAGGATCTGAAGTATCATAGAATTCTTCACAAGGGTCATATTTTTACACAATCCTTTGAATGTGGTGTCTTTTTTTAGTTTTTTTTAAAACATGTCTTCATGCTGTCATGAGAAATGTGTTTTTGTCAGATAATTGTATAACATTTTAGAAGATATTACATTAACCCTTTGAAGCCACACTTTTTTCATATTTTGCCTCAGTTCTTCTTTCGCAACCAAGAAATCTGTAGAAAAGAGGATAAATACCTGAACACCCAGGTTTTCTATCCCAACAAATTTCCATTGAAAAACTGTTATTCAGTAGAAGACCTGGGAATGGATTTTCCTTAGAGTCATTATGCCTCGCCATTGTTCACCACCTGTAATGGCTGTAGTAGATGAGTAAAGGTAGACACGCAGAAGTCATAGTTTTGGAAACAAGTGGGAAAACTTTGGTAGCATGTCTGTCTTCAGAACTGATATGTGTTACTCGCCTTTGTTTTTCTGACAGCATGGTTCTACCAGTGTATTATAAAAATGAAGGCAAGTACAAGACAAGATCAGAAAGAAGAATAAAACCAGCGAGAATTCCCCCTTCCCTCCTGCCACCGTATTGGCATGCTAAGTCATTACCAGGGTGTGCAGCCTCCAATCTTAAGACTGAAGAACAGTGAAAGGCTGTGTCTCCTGAAAAGTGCACATTCCCTCACTGGGTCGTGTAGCCCTTAATTCTATTTCATCGTCTGCCAGTGTATTCTCCCATGGCAAGCTAAAGCTTTTGCGGTTTAAGAATGAAAATTCAAAGTATTTTTGTTGGAAGGACACAGTTATTTTACTAGAAAATTGTATTCCAAGGACATAGAGCTTAGCAATTATATCACCTAACAGACGTTACAGTTTGTCCTCATAAATCTCACCCTTTCCACCTTGTGATGTTCACCATACCAGATATCCACCTAAGGCTGTCACTTATATGTAGCATTTGGAAAAGCAAGCATTACATTGCGATTTTCCACAAACCAGTTTAATGTTTGATCTTCAATGCTACCTAACACATTTGTATGTCACAGTCTTCTAAGTTCATATTGAGGAACATTCTTTGGATATACAGTGCCTTGAAAAAGTATTCATACTCTGTGAAGTTTTCCACATTTTTTTCATGTTACACCAAAGAGCTTAAGTGGATTGTATTTGATATACCAACACAAAGTAGTAAGCATTTGTGAAGTGTAAAGAAAATGATACATGGCTTCTGAATATTTTAAAATATAAATCTGAAAATTGTGATGTGCATTTGTATTCTGCTCACATTGAGTCAATACTTTGTAGGACCACCTTTGACTGCAAGTACTGCTGCAAGTCTTTTGGGATATGCTCCTATCAGCTTTGCACATCTAAAGGATGACATTTTTGCCCATTCTTTGCAAACTAGCTCCACCTCACTGAGATTGGATGGAGGCGTCTGTGAACAGCAGTTTTCTTGCCACAGATTTTCAATGCAATTTAGGCCTGGACTGTCACTGGGCCATTCACACACAATAATATGCTTTAATGTAAACCATTCCATTGTAGCACTGGCAGTATGTTTAGGGTTGTTGTCCTGCTGGAAGGTGAACCTGCACCCCAGTCTCAAGTTTGTTGCATTCTCTTACAGGTTTTCCTCCCGGATTGCTCTGTATTTAGCTCTAGCCGTCTCCCCATCATCTATAACCAGCTTCCCTGCCCCTGCTGAAGAAAAGCATCACCACAGCATGATGCTGCCACCACCATGTTTAAAAGTGGGGATGCTGTTTGCAGGGTAATTTGCAGTGTATGTTTTTTGCCACACATAACGTTTTTCATTTAGCCCAAAAAGTTCTTCTTTGGTCTCTTCTGACCAGAGCACCTTAGTCAACAGGTTAGCTGTGTCCCTTACATAGTTTTTTGCAAACTGCAAATGGAATTTCTTATGGCTTGCTTTCAAAATTCGTTTTCTTCTTGCCACTCTTCTATAAAATCTAGACTTGAGGAGTGCACAACTAGTAGTTGTCCTGCAGTCAAATTCTCCCACTGCCTCTCTTGGCTGCTTAGCTCTACGTGCTTTGGATGTCAGTTTAGGTGCACAACAACGTTATTGTAGGTTTGCAATTGTGCCACACTCATTCCATTTTGGATGATGGATTGAAGCGTGCTCCATGAGATATTTTTTAATAACCTAACCCTTCTTTACTCTTATCCCTGATATGTCCAGTGTGTTCCTTTGTTTTTGTATTCCTTTGTTTTCATGATACTGTTTGATCTCTAATGTTCTCAACAAACCTCTGAGTCTTTCACATAACAGCTGTAGTTATACTGAGAATAAATTACACACAAGTGGGTGGACTCGATTTACTAGTGTGACTTCTGGAGGCAATTGGTCACTCAGGATTTTATTTAGGGGTATGAAATTGCAGGGGGCTGAATACAAATGCACATCACAATTTTCATATTTACATTTTTTAAATATTTAGAAAACCATGTATCATTTCCTTTATACTTTACAAATACTTGCTACGTTGTGGCAGTATAGCACATACAATCCCAATAAATGTATTTCAGTATGAGTGTGTAACTTTACAAAATGTGGAAAAGTGCACGGCATAAGAATAATTTTTCAAGGCAGTGTACAGTCTCTTACTATACTGTCCTACCTCTCTCTGCTCAGCCCATACCTCAGGTTAGTTGGTAGTCTGTGACTCCAGTCTGTCAGTTTTTCTGGCGATTTGTGGTTCAGTACTTAACAACTGATGTCCTAACTGCAGGACTAGCCATTGATATGAGACTAATGAGGTCTAACACCCAGCACTCCCACCCATGACTGTAGGATATCTCATCAATTTGAGATTGGTGGGTGTCCAACACCTGGTTCCCACCCCAATCAGCTAATCTGCTCTGTTAGTGACTGGATATATATGATGCACAACCCTGTACATCGCTTAGTAGCCGCTGCTGAGTACTGCAGTTTTATCTACCATTTACCAATTAGACTTCTATAGACAGACTGTGAGCCAGCTGAAAATCACTACCGTCAAACACCCTATGACAGCTGATGAGCTAACATAGAATCTGCTGGGAATTTTCGCTGGATCACAATATGTATAGAATTATTTTTGAACCCCAAAGTTTATATAAGTTACGGTACATTATAGTCTTGACGCTGACTAGAGTACCCATAGATTAAGTTGGGGAGCATTCATTAATTTACTTCTATTTTTGCTTCTCCTAATTTTTAGAGCAGATGAGAGAAGAAGAATCAATGAAGGAAGACGGCACAAACAAAGATTGCGTAGTTGTAATGATCTTGTGTCGGGATTTGCACTGAAAGATGGCAATTTATGTACAATCAGATTGACTTCACTTAGAGCAGACGAAATGTCAGTAAAATAACCGTTGTGTGACCTTTATTATTATAGAAAGGAATAAGATGAACTGGTTAAACAGAGATGGAAATATTCATTTGTACTGACAAGGAGACCCATGGATAATATTTTACCAGAACGAATATTGACCAAGGAAATTGCCCTTCTCCTTGCCAAAGATATCATTTTACTACTTAAAAAAGACAACATAGCACGTTATGCAAAATTAACTTTTTAGCTATCATTGTGCAATTTACTTGCTCCTCAGAGCATTGAGGCATAGAACTGAGGCCTGTTTTACCCATAAAAATACCTACATGTAATCAAATATTAAATAAAGGGTCATATGCATAAAAAACATATACATACTATACATAAAGGCACAAACATAGATCAGTTTCTTAGAGGGAATCTGTCCCTAGATTTTTGCCACCCAATCTGAGAATAGCATGATGTAGAGACAAAGACCCTGATTTAATCGATGTGCCAGTTACTGGGATGCTTGCTGTAAGTTTGATAAGATCACTGTTTTATCAACAGGACACTATCACTAGAGGACTAGTAAACCTGCTCCTATGTTGTCTTCCATATTCATGAGCTATGTATAACCCCACCCCCACTACTGATTGGCAGCTTTCTGCTTATGCACAGTGTACATGGAAAGCTGCCAATCAGTGGGCGGGGTTATACAGAGTTCAGCATTCAGAGACCTGGTAGATCGGAAGCCATAACAGTGATATTATAAAGAATATAGCATGCAGCCCAGTAAGTGACACATAACCATAATCAGGTTCTCTGCCATACATCATGCAGGTTTTAGATGGAGTAGCAAGAACCTGATGAGAAATTCCCTTTAAAATACAGTTCTCAACACTGAAATGTTCGTTTTCAAGACCAAGAAGGAAAAGTTGTGGAGTTATTAAAATGTCAGGATCGACAGACATGTTAATTATATGCAAATGATGAAAAAATAGAAACAACATTTTCAAGACAACCTCAATTTATTCAGTATCAAGTACCATGAGCACCATGCACAGAAATGCACACACTTATGCCTTGGCTGTTATCAATAAGGTTATTAATAGTTTTCTGAGGAATGTACTGCCTCGCTGAATGCTGTTGGGCGCAGAAATCATCAAGATCCGCAGCTAGCAGCTCCCTTTGCAATAGCCGACTAATAACATCCGAGATGTGCTCGAAAGGAGACAAGTCAGGAGACGCTGCAGGCCTTGGTAGCATATTTATGCCATATAGGCTCTCAGAGAAGTACGAGCACCATGCAGTCTTGGGTTGTCATGTTGAAAAACTGCTCCTGGGGCAATGTCCCATTCCCTCGTCAAGGCCTCCTCATGGTGTCATGGGTAGGCAATTGCAAAGAGGGCAGCCAGTAGCTGATCCTGATGATTTACGAGCGCAAGTGCATCAAATATAGTAAAACATTCCTCAAATAACCATTAATAGCATATGTGATAACATGTCGACGTGTGTAAGTGCGTGTATTTCTGCGCTTGGCATTCATACTCGATAAATCAATGTGTTTTGAAAATGTTTCCATTTTGTCATCATTTTTATATTATTAACATGTCCGTCCATCCTGTGATCTCCTTAAATCCAGGATCTTTCCTTGTTAGTGTTGAAGTTTCAATGCTGAGGAGGATATTTAGGTCCCAAATGGCCAATGGGATGGTATGTACTCATCTGGGTTATAGATGTGGCAATCATTCAATGCAATTACAAACTTACAAGTAAAGTATACAGATGGGACATAGTATGGAAATGTGCCCAACTCAACTCCCCAGTGCACTGGGCAGAGAGCAGTGATAAGGCATGCCATGTCAGGCGACATGTTAGCGCGAATGTGAAAGTGGTCAGTTTATTCAAGATGAAGAAGTATCGGTGTGTGGAACATCTCTACAAGCTGGATATTGTGGTGCACATGTCATATTTAATGTTGTTTTCTTCTAATGTTTGAGTACATACGGTAATAAAGATGTTTATGGATATCGTTAATTTTATACTGTTAACCTTTATATTTTGGTAGGTTACAGTATATCTAAGCTAACAATCTCCATTGTATTAACGCAAAGTTGCTGCAGGTCATAGATCTCTATGTAAGGCATATGCCTGTATGTGGATGACTAATGAGTGACATCTCACGTGCCAACCCGAGGAAGTAGGACAACAAGGAATACGGCTGACCCAATCTGAGAGTAGTCAGAGGAGTTGTTCTGGTATAGTTACTATAACTGTTACTGTTCACTTGTTCTTATTTTCATTTTATTTGGATTCCTAAACCTACTATTACACTGGTAATTATTAATATGTTTACATTAATGTGTCTAGATATTGTCAGTCAGTTCTGCCAGATGTTCTTTATGACAGAACATCAGACTGTTTAGTATGATTAATGTGCATACAAATTGTGTGTATGCATACCTATATACAGTATACATAGATCTACACCTATATATCTCTATATACATGTATAAGTCACACACGTGATTTATTTCTATCTTGGATCTGTCACATACGATTATACGGGCAGTGGAGTTCCCCATGCAGTTAGATCACATCAGAGCGTATCTGCCGCAAGGCTTATACATAGACTAATTCCCACACTAAAGACTTCATTCATGATCCATTCATGTCACTCAGATCTACATATAAATACGGTTGCCGCAAGAATCTGGCAGCCCAAGACTAACTTAAAACAATACCACAGAGAACTGTTTCTGGAGCAAGATTACCTGAAATAACCCCATGTAGTTAGATACATTTACAATGTGACTATAGATGGAAGACACAAGGTCCGATATAGAGATTTTCTACCATCGATATCCTTACAGTAAACCGAGTATCGCATATAACACTGTCGTTTTCAACTAAGTGATGAAATCATATAATTCATAGAATAAGCTGGGAGATCGGTTCATAAACCATTATTAATGAGGTGGTTAATTTCTTGTGGAGCATTAGACTGTCTTCTTACAGGAAAACATTTTTCCAAAAGACTTACAACATTCCACAATTTAAAGGCATTTTGAACAGTCTTTTCCAAAACTCACCAGAGGGAAGGGTTGTTACAAAATAAAGTAAGCTATGTTATTTACCAGGGTGGATTGATTTAAATCACGCCGATTTAAATCATGATTTAAATCACGATTTAAATCAAAAGATTTTTTTCTATTTAAATCGGATCGATTTAAATCATGATTTTAATCATGATTTAAATCACTGATTTAAATCAAAAGGTTTTTTTTAATATAAATCACGATTAAAATGAGAAGTGAGAGCAGTGCGCATGTGCGCCCATAGTTACACGGACGAAACTAGGGGCAACGATCTAACGCCAGGGTGAGGGGGGGACCCCAAAGTAAGTAAAAATCTTTTTTGTTTTACTATATGGCAATAGGTAGGTGTTTAAAAGCAGCATGTCTTAATTGTATAAACTATTAATAGCCTCCACATTTTGTTCATACTGCTCCTTTAATTCCACACTTCTAGCTTGGTTTCACTTTTGGTTTAGTTTCTTTTTCCATTCAGTTGACATGCCCAAACTTGTTGGATAGTCAGCATCCTACAGAAACCTCTGGAAGAGCATGGCATTGTGAATGTTACACATATACAGCCTTTATTCTACTGAGTTAAACAACTCAGCTTTATCTCATGATGGAAGAACCTTTGGATGGTAAAATATTTTCCTCAAAAAGCAGTTTATTGAAAAAAATCCGATTTAAATAAAAAAAATCCGATTTAAATCAAAAAAATCCGATTTTTTTGATTTTTTAAAAAAAACATTGATTTTTATCCACCCTGTTATTTACACCTTACTGTTTGGGGTAACGCTCGGTGCCCGAAAGTGATGACATCTCATCTATTCTGTAACGCTATGACCAATGATTAACTACAAGGTCAGGTGACTAATGAACAGGATAACCTCACTTTTAGTTGAATGACATCCTGTCCGTCAGTCACCAGACCTTGCAGCCAATCAGTGGCCATAGTGGTGAGAGAACAGAATGGATGGGACAATATCACTTCAAGTCCCGATGGGGATTTACCCTTGACCTACTGTCTCCTTCCCCACAATCCTGTAGATTGTAAGCCCGCAAGGGCAGGGTCCTCTTCCCGCTGTACCAGTCTGTCATTGTTAGTTTTGTTTACTGTAAGTGATATTTGTATTTTGATGTAACCCCTTCTCATGTACAGCACCATGGAATTAATGGTGCTATATAAATAAACAATAATAATAATAATAATAATTATGCTAGGAGTTTAAGGCGGCCAGGGTGGTAGTCGTGGCAATGGGCTGTGGTGTTCCCACACCCTGGTGCCCCACAGATGAAATACAATGTCCCTTCTGCTGCATGTGCAGCATTCACAGCAGTACACTCACATTTACTGTCAGAGTCCCCTCAGCTTCTGTCACTCCAGCTCTGTTTCCACGAGCTCCACAAAGCATTTCAGAGACAATGTCCTTTTTCAACAGTTCATATTTACTTAGCAGTTGGGTAGCCATCACAAATGTAGCTCAGTGTACACAGAGTGGCATCTCTCAAGCTCTCCCTGCCTTCTCGGAAACCTCTGTTCCTTCTGGCAATCCCTGCCTCACTTCTGGCAATCCCTGCCTCGCTTCCGGTAGTCCCTGTCTTGTCATGAAAATCTCTGTCCCATCCGTGCCTTGGGGCCCACCAGCTTTCTGCCATTCCCCTGGTCTGGCTTCAAGTTATAGGGTAATAGGCTCGCTGTGTCAGCTGCCCCTAGTCACTGCCATAAGCTTCGGATCCTTCCTCAGAACAGTACTGTCTAAGCTGGAGACTGGCTGCACGACACTTAGCCTGGGGCCCCATCTTGCCAAAGCAACCTTATCCCCATGGCTGTCAGACTGTCCTCTGTCACTGCTTCATTCTTACTGACTCTAACCAGGAAGTGCCTCCCTATATCCCACTGCTCTATGCTGCACTGCTCTATAGCTCATCCCAACTGGAAAACCCCTAATGCTCACTATACTATTCTATCTAGATCCCTATCTCTCTGGTGCCTGCACTATTCTAATCCCTGTATGGCCCTATACAACCTATTCTATCCCTAAGCTTATAAACAGTGCATATCAAATACATACATAGCAATATTACATGAATACATTGGTAAACGACAAGGTACCGTATGCAGTCCTTGTGAACAGTGTCCAAAGAGGGGGATCATGTGACGACCTCGGTCTCCTCGTTACAGGAGCAGCAGCACTAAAATGGCAGAGGAGTACAGTAAGTAACACTTCTTAATGACAACCTCTTCCTTTTGGCCTATTTTATTAAAAAGTGGAAAAAAAACCATGTATAGCTAAATAAAATGTTAAACCTATTCTATGGCTTCCTCTTACCAGACAGCAGTGCACTATGGCTCATATAACAGTTACTGAGTCATTTTGAATATCATCTGGTTTGGGGCCATACATATCTAGTACCGCAGACCTTTAAGAGTGCCATCACCTTTTAGATCAGAGATTTTTAGAGATGTTGAGAAACCTAATTGCATTTTTCATGACATGTAATGATCTTTTTTATTCTACATCATCTTCAGTGGGAACAAATACAATAGGGAAAGAAAAATGTTGACAGGCGGAAACAACTAGGATTTTTAATATTCTTTTCTTCAGATTTTGCACAATTTCTTAAAATGAGTACTCTGGAATTATTACCAGAACACTTGCCTTATGTCTGGAGGTATCCCCATCACAGTTTACAATATACACTGAAAAAATATGTAACACTTGTGTTTTTTCTCCCAATTTTCATGAGCTGAACTCAAAGATCTAAGACTTTTTCTATGTACAAAAAAGGCCTTTTTTTTCTCAAATATTGTTTGAGAAAATTCAGCGCCGTGTACAGTAAAATCACACTGACAGGTTAGAATAGAGTAGATATATGCACATAGAATGTGTGTATATACATATATACACTCACCGGCCACTTTATTAGGTACACCTGTCCAACTTCTTGTTAACACTTAATTTCTAATCAGCCAATCACATGGCGGCAACTCAGTGCATTTAGGCATGTAGACATGGTCAAGACAATCTCCTGCAGTTCAAACCGAGCATCAGTATGGGGAAGAAAGGTGATTTGAGTGCCTTTGAACGTGGCATGGTTGTTGGTGCCAGAAGGGCTGGTCTGAGTATTTCAGAAACTGCTGATCTACTGGGATTTTCACGCACAACCATCTCTAGGGTTTACAGAGAATGGTCCGAAAAAGAAAAAAAATCCAGTGAGCGGCAGTTCTGTGGGCGGAAATGCCTTGTTGATGCCAGAGGTCAGAGGAGAATGGGCAGACTGGTTCGAGCTGATAGAAAGGCAACAGTGACTCAAATCGCCACCCGTTACAACCAAGGTAGGCCTAAGAGCATCTCTGAACGCACAGTGCGTCGAACTTTGAGGCAGATGGGCTACAGCAGCAGAAGACCACACCGGGTACCACTCCTTTCAGCTAAGAACAGGAAACTGAGGCTACAATTTGTACAAGCACATCGAAATTGGACAGTAGAAGATTGGAAAAACGTTGCTTGGTCTGATGAGTCTCGATTTCTGCTGCGACATTCGGATGGTAGGGTCAGAATTTGGCGTAAACAACATGAAAGCATGGATCCATCCTGCCTTGTATGGAGCATCTTTGGGATGTGCAGCCGACAAATCTGCGGCAACTGTGTGATGCCATCATGTCAATATGGACCAAAATCTCTGAGGAATGCTTCCAGCACCTTGTTGAATCTATGCCACGAAGAATTGAGGCAGTTCTGAAGGCAAAAGGGGGTCCAACCCGTTACTAGCATGGTGTACCTAATAAAGTGGCCGGTGAGTGTATATGTCAGTGAGACACCTATATATGTATATTTATATTTAACCCCTTCACCCCCAAGGGTGGTTTGCACGTTAATGACCGGGCCAATTTTTACAATTCTGACCACTGTCCCTTTATGAGGCTATAACTCTGGAACGCTTTGATGGATCTTGGCGATTCTGACATTGTTTTCTCGTGACATATTGTACTTCATGTTAGTGGTAAAATTTATTCGATATAACTTGCGTTTATATGTGAAAAAAATGGAAATTTGGCAAAAATTTTGAAAATTTCGCAATTTTCCAACTTTGAATTTTTATGCCCTTAAATCACAGACATATGTCACGCAAAATACTTAATAAGTAACATTTCCCACATGTCTACTTTACATCAGTACAATTTTGGAACCAAAATTTTTTTTTGTGACGGAGTTATAAGGGTTAAAAGTTGACCAGCAATTTCTCATTTTTACAACACCATTTTTTTTTAGGGACCACATCTCATTTGAAGTCATTTTGAGGGGTCTATATGATAGAAAATACCCAAGTGTGACACCATTCTAAAAACTGCACCCCTCAAGGTGCTCAAAACCACATTCAAGAAGTTTATTAACCCTTCAGGTGTTTCACAGGAATTTTTGGAATGTTTAAATAAAAATGAACATTTAACTTTTTTTCACACAAAATTTAATTCAGCTCCAATTTGTTTTATTTTACCAAGGGTAACAGGAGAAAATGGACCCCCAAATTTTTTGTACAATTTGTCCTGAGTACGCTGATACCCCATATGTGGGGGTAAACCACTGTTTGGGCGCATGGCAGAGCTCGGAAGGAAAGGAGCGCCATTTGACTTTTCAATGCAAAATTGACTGGAATTGAGATGGGACGCCATGTTGCGTTTGGAGAGCCCCTGATGTGCCTAAACACTGAAACCCCCTACAAGTGACACCATTTTGGAAAGTAGACCCCCTAAAGAACTTATCTTGATGTGTGGTGAGCACTTTGACCCACCAAGTGCTTCACAGAAGTTTATAATGCAGAGCCGTAAAAAAAAAAATCATATTTTTTCACAAAAATGATCTTTTTGCCCCCAATTTTTTATTTTCCCAAGGGTAAGAGAAGAAATTGGACCCCAAAAAATGTTGTGCAATTTGTCCTGAGTACGCTGATACCCCATATGTGGGTGTAAACCATTGTTTGGGCGCATGGCAGAGCTTGGAAGGGAAGGAGCGCCATTTGACTTTTCAATGCAAAATTGACTGGAATTGAGATGGGACGCCATGTTGCGTTTGGAGAGCCCCTGATGTGCCTAAACATTGAAATCCCCTACAAGTGACACCATTTTGGAAAGTAGACCCCCTAAGGAACTTATCTTGATGTGTGGTGAGCACTTTGACCCACCAAGTGCTTCACAGAAGTTTATAATGCAGAGCCGTAAAAAAAAAAATCATATTTTTTCACAAAAATGATCTTTTCGCCCCCAATTTTTTATTTTCCCAAGGGTAAGAGAAGAAATTGGACCCCAAAAAATGTTGTGCAATTTGTCCTGAGTACGCTGATACCCCATATGTGGGTGTAAACCATTGTTTGGGCGCATGGCAGAGCTTGGAAGGGAAGGAGCGCCATTTGACTTTTCAATGCAAAATTGACTGGAATTGAGATGGGACACCATGTTGCGTTTGGAGAGCCCCTGATGTGCCTAAACATTGAAACCCCCTACAAGTGACACCATTTTGGAAAGTAGACCCCCTAAGGAACTTATCTTGATGTGTGGTGAGCACTTTGACCCACCAAGTGCTTCACAGAAGTTTATAATGCAGAGCCGTAAAAATAAAAAATCAGATTTTTTCACAAAAATGATCTTTTCGCCCCCAATTTTTTATTTTCCCAAGGGTAAGAGAAGAAATTGGACCCCAAAAAATGTTGTGCAATTTGTCCTGAGTACGCTGATACCCCATATGTGGGTGTAAACCATTGTTTGGGCGCATGGCAGAGCTTGGAAGGGAAGGAGCGCCATTTGACTTTTCAATGCAAAATTGACTGGAATTGAGATGGGACGCCATGTTGCGTTTGGAGAGCCCCTGATGTGCCTAAACATTGAAACCCCCCACAAGTGACACCATTTTGGAAAGTAGACCCCCTAAGGAACTTATCTAGATGTGTTTTGAGAGCTTTGAACCCCCAAGTGTTTCACTACAGATTGTAACGCAGAGCCGTGAAAATAATTATTTTTTTTTTCTCAAAAATGATTTTTTAGCCCCCAGCTTTGTATTTTTACAACGGTAACAGAATAAATTGGACCCCAAAATTTGTTTTCCAATTTGTCCTGAGTACGCTGATACCCCATATGTGGGGGTGAACCACTGTTTGGGCGCATGACAGAGCTCGGAAGGGAAGGAGCACCATTTGGAACGCAGACTTAAATGGATTGGTCAGCAGCCGTCACGTTGCATTTGCAGAGCCCCTGATGTACCCAAACAGTACAAACCCCCCACAAGTGACCCCATATTGAAAACTAGACCTCCCAAGGAACTTATCTAGATGTGTTTTGAGAACTTTGAACCCCCAAGTGTTTCACTAAAGTTTATAGCGCAAAGCCGTGAAAATAAAAATTCCTTTTTTTTTCACAAAAATTATTTTTTAGCCCCCAGTTTTGTATTTTCACAAGGGTAACAGGATAAATTAGACCCCAAAAGTTGTTGTCCAATTTGTCCTGAGTACGCTGATACCCCATATGTGGGGGGGAATCACTGTTTGGGTGCATGACAGAGCTCGGAAGGGAAGGAGCGCCATTTGGAATGCAGCCTTAAATGGATTGGTCTGCAGGCATCACGTTGCATTTGCAGAGCCCCTGATGTACCCAAACAGTACAAACCCCCCACAAGTGACCCCATATTGGAAACTAGACCTCCCAAGGTACTTATCTAGATGTGTTGTGAGAACTTTGAACCCCCAAGTGTTTCACTACAGTTTATAATGCAGAGCCGTGAAAATAAAACATCTTTTTTTTCCCACAAAAATCATTTTTAGCCCCCCAAATTTTTATTTTCCTAAGCATAACAAGAGAACTTGGACCACAGAAGTTGTTGTTCAATTTGTCCCGAGTACGCTGATAACACATATGTTGGGGTAAACCCCTTTTTGGGCGCATGGGAGAGCTCGGAAGGGAAGGAGCACTGTTTTACTTTTTCAACGCAGAATTGGCTGGAATTGAGATTGGACGCCATGTCGCGCTTGGAGAGCCCCTGATGTGCCTGGACAGTGGAAACTCCCCAATTCTACCTGAAACCCTAACCCAAACACATCCCTAACCCTAATCCCAACGGTAACCCTAACCACACCCCTAGCCCTGACACACCCATAATTCTAATCCCAACCCTAATCCAAACCGTAAATGTAATCCAAACCCTAACTTTAGCCCCAACCATAACTTTAGCCCCAACCCTAACCCTGACTTTACCTCCAACCCTAGCCCTAACCCTAACCCTACCCCTACCCCTAACCCTAAACGTGACTGAAATACGTGGCACTGAAATACGTGGCACTGAAATACGTGGCACTGAAATACGTGGCACTGAAATACGTGGCACTTAAATACGTGATACGTGGCACTTAAATACGTGGCACTGAAACACGTGGCACTGAAATACGTGATACGTGGCACTGAAATACGTGGCACTGAAATACGTGGCACTGAAATACGTGCAACTGAAATACGTGCAACTGAAATACGTGGCACTTAAATACGTGGCACTTAAATATGTGGCACTGAAATACGTGATACGTGGCACTGAAATACGTGATACGTGGCACTTAAATACGTGGCACTGAAACACGTGGCACTGAAATACGTGATATGTGGCACTTAAATACGTGGCACTGAAATACGTGGCACTGAAATACGTGATACGTGGCACTGAAATACGTGGCACTGAAATACGTGCCACTGAAATACGTGGCACTGAAATACGTGCAACTGAAATACGTGCAACTGAAATAAGTGCAACTGAAATACGTGCAACTGAAATACGTGGCACTAAAATATGTGGCACTGAAATACGTGATACGTGGCACTTAAATACGTGGCACTGACACACGTGGCACTGAAATACGTGATACGTGGCACTGAAATACGTGGCACTGAAATACGTGGCACTGAAATACGTGGCACTGAAATACGTGGCACTGAAATACGTGGCACTACGACTGTCAGAAAATGTTCATTAAACGGTTAGGGGTGAGGTTAGGGGGAGAGTTAGGGTTAGGGTTTGGATCTCTTTATCACCTTGATGGTGGTGGGTGGCTTTTCAGTGTGTTTTCTGTTTTTTTTCGATAAAAACGCATGCGTTTTTAACGCAAACGCATGTGCTTAAAAACGCAAGAAAATACTGCAGGTTGTATTTCTGAAAATGAACGCATGCAGAAAAAAAACGCATGCGTTTGAAAACGCGACCAAACCCGTACAAAAAAACGCATGCGTTTTCAATGTTAAATATAGGGAAAAAACGCATGCGTTTTTTTGTGCAAAAAACGCTGCAGACAAAAACGCAAGTGTGAAACCAGCGACGCTTTTTATAGCAAAAAAGTTTTTGCGTCTCCACATTTTGAGACCTAGAATTTTTCCACATTTTGGTCTACAAAGTCATGTGAGGTCTTGTTTTTTGCGGGACGAGTTGACGTTTTTATTGGTAACATTTTCGGACATGTGACCATTTTTGATCACTTTTTATTCCGATTTTTGTGAGGCAGAATGACCAAAAACCTGCTATTCATGAATTTCTTTTGGGAGAGGCGTTTATACCGTTCCGCGTTTGGTAAAATTGATAAAGCAGTTTTATTCGACGGGTCAGTACGATTACAGCGATATCTCATATCATTTTTTTATGTTTTGGCGCTTTTATACGATAAAAACTATTTTATAGAAAAAATAATTATTTTGGTATCGCTTTATTCTCAGGACTATAACTTTTTAATTTTTTTGCTGATGATGCTGTGTGGCGGCTTGTTTTTTGCGGGACAAGATGACGTTTTCAGCGGTACCATGGTTATTTATATCAGTCTTTTTGATCGCGTGTTATTCCACTTTTTGTTCGGCGGTATGGTAATAAAGCGTTGTTTTTTGCCTTGTTTTTTTTTTTTTTTTCTTACGGTGTTTACTGAAGGGGTTAACTAGTGGGACAGTTTTATAGGTTGGGTCGTTACGGACGCGGCGATACTAAATATGTGTACTTTTATTGTTTTGTTTTTTTTATTTAGATAAAGAAATGTATTTATGGGAATAATATATATATTTTTTTAATTATTTATTTAGGAATTTTTTTTAATTTTTTTTACACATGTGGAAAAATTTTTTTTTAACTTTTTTACTTTGTCCCAGGGGGGGACATCACAGATCGATGATCTGATAGTGTGCACAGCACTCTATCAGATCACCGATCTCACTTACATCGGTGCAGGCTTACCAGCGTCTGCACTGAGCAGACACTCGGTAAGCCACCTCCTTCCCTGCAGGACCCGGATGCCGCGGCCATCTTGGATCCGGGACCTGCAGCCAGGAAGGAGGTAGGAGACCCTCGCAGCAATGCGATCACATCGCGTTGCTCCGGGGGTCTCAGGGAAGCCCGCAGGGAGCCCCCTCCCTGCGCGATGCTTCCCTATACCGCCGGTACACTGCGATCATGTTTGATCGCGGTGTGCCGGGGGTTAATGTGCCGGGGGCGGTCCGTGACTGCTCCTGGCACATAGTGCCGGATGTCAGCTGCGATATGCAGCTGACACCCGGCCGCGATCGGCCGCGCTCCCCCCGTGAGCGCCGCTGATCGGTGATGACGTACTATCCCGTCGGTGGTCATACGGGCCCACCCCACCTCGACGGGATAGTACGTCCGATGTCAGGAAGGGGTTAATGCAGCGCTAGATAGCATAAAAGCCGCTAATTCAATTGCCAGCTTTTGCTCTCTCCTTCACAAACCCGACATGATATGAGACATGGTTTACATACAGTAAACCATCTCATATCCCCTTTTTTTTTGCATATTCCACACTACTAATGTTAGTAGTGTGTATGTGCAAAATTTGGCCGCTGTAGCTGCTCAAATAAAGGGTTAAATGGCGGAAAAATTGGCGTGGGCTCCCGCGCAATTTTCTCCGCCAGAGTGGTAAAGCCAGTGACTGACGGCAGATATTAATAGCCAGGAGAGGGTCCATGGTTATTGGCCCCCCCCTGGCTACAAACATCTGCCCCCAGCCACCCCAGAAAAGGCACATCTGGAAGATGCGCCTATTCTGGCACTTGGCCACTCTCTTCCCACTCCCGTGTAGTGGTGGGATATGGGGTAATGAAGGGTTAATGTCACCTTGCTATTGTAAGGTGACATTATGCCAGATTAATAATGGAGAGGCGTCAATTATGACACCTATCCATTATTAATCCAATTGTCTGAAAGGGTTAAAAAACACACACACACATGATTTAAAAGTATTTTAATGAAAGAAACAAACAGGTTGTTTTAGTATTTTATTGCTCTCTCAATCCATCAGGAACACCCTCGCTTGGCAAAATAATAAACATACAATATACATACCTTCTGATGTCCTATCACGTCCCACGAGGTAATCCATCTGAAGGGGTTAACTAATATTACAGGCACGAGCTGCGATAAACCACTCGCTCGTGCCTGTAATCCCCGGGTGCTGAAAGGAAAGCAGAGTGATCTATACTTACATTCAGTCGCGGTGATGCGCCCCTGCTGGATGTTCTCATGAACTGCAGCCTGGGAACTTTTTCCCACGCTCCAGGTCATATGAGGACATCCACCAGGGGGCGCATCACCGCGACTGAAGGAAATGTAGGTCAATGACCTACATTTCCTTCATTCGCCGGGGAATTACAAGCACGAGCACAGCTGCATTTGCAGGGCTCCTGCTTGTAAATTATTTTAACCCCTTCAGATGGATTACTTCGTGGGACGTGACGGGTCAGCAGAAGGTATGTATATTGTGTGTTTATTGTTTTGCCAAGCGAGGGTCTGCAAATGGATTGAGAGAGCAATAAAATATTAAAACAACCGCTGTGTTTATTTCATTAAAATACTTTTAAATCATGTGTGTGTGTGTTTTTTAACCCTTTCAAACAATTGGATTAATAATGGATAGGTGTCATAATTGATGCCTCTCCATTATTAATCTGGCTTAATGTCACCTTACAATAGCAAGGTGGCATTAACCCTTCATTACCCCATATCCCACCGCTACACGGGAGTGGGAAGAGAGTGGCCAAGTGCCAGAATAGGCGCATCTTCCAGATGTGCCTTTTCTGGGGTGGCTGGGGGCAGATGTTTGTAGCCAGGGGGGGCCAATAACCATGGACCCTCTCTAGGCTATTAATATCTGCCGTCAGTCACTGGCTTTACCACTCTGGCGGAGAAAATTGCGCGGGAGCCCACGCCAATTTTTTCCGCCATTTAACCCTTTATTTGAGCAGCTACAGTGGCCAAAGTTTGCACATACACACTACTAACATTAGTAGTGTGGAATATGCAAAAAAAAAGGGGATATGAGATGGTTTACTGTATGTAAACCATGCCTCATATCATGTCGGGTTTGTGAAGGAGAGAGCAAAAGCTGGCAATTGAATTAGCGGCTTTTATGCTATCCAGAGCTGCATTAAATATAAATATACATATATAGGTGTCTCACTGACATATATATATGTATATATACACATTCTATGTGTATATATCTAGTCTATTCTAACCTGTCAGTGTGATTTTACTGTACACCGCGCTGAATTGCCGGCTTTTCAAAGGACACCGGTGCGTAAAAATCAGACAGAACTCGCATGGTGCGAGTGCTGTGCGATTTTTTTCTCGCACCCATTGACTTGCATTGGCGAGTCTCGTCCGAGACTCACAGCAAATCGCAGCATGCTGCGATTTTTTTCTCAGTCCGATTTCGTCCGAGAAAAAAATCGCAAATGAAAAGACACCTATTGAATAACATTGGTCCGAGTGCAATCCGATTTTTTATCGGATTGCACTCGTCCGTTTTCCTCGCCAGTGGAAATGAGCCCTTAGGCTGGCTGTCACGGGTGTGTCAGGTGTGACAGACAGTCATCCTCGATCCAGCTGTAGAAGGTCTTTGCTATTAGCTCAAGCAGGTTCTTGATTTTTGCATTTCTGTTATGGAGCGATATCCTCCCTCTAGTACCCAATAGTTACCTCCACCTTCTGCTGCTAATTGCACACCTGTGCTGTAGATTTAAATGCATTCAGTTGCTGCAGCATGGTGCTGGTGTTAGCTCTTACGTGTTTCTGTCTAGATGGAAGTACTAACAGTCTGTTAGTTCTTTCTCAGAAGACTCTTGGAGGATTGCTGGCGTGACATCTCGTTTGTCTTCTCAAGCGAAGTATGCCCCTCGTTCGTCTACCCTCTGTCTTTAGTTGTAGTGGGGACTGACTAGTGACTCCCCATCCCCTCCTTAACCAGGGCCTATCACTAGGGTCAGGCAGGTTTCTGCTCAGCAATAGGTGCAGAACCAGTATAGGGATGGTTAGGGTAGATAGGGTGATTTTAGATCTGCCTAGCAGTCTCCACTCCCCACTTCCCTAGTTTTTGGGCTCCCCCTACCTCTCCCCGTTGTTGTGCACTTACTTATTCTTCACCCAGCATGACATTGGCACCATTAAAATGAAAGCTATAAAATGTTCAGTTTTAAAAAATTGGTGGGTTCCGGGCGTGTCAGAAAACTGGTCAGTATCTGGTGTGACCACAATTTGCCTCATACAGTACAACACTTCTCCTTTGCATAGCGTTTATCAGGTTGTTGAAAGCAGCAAGACCAGGTGTATGATGATGAGAGTATTCCATCAGCCGGCACTGATGAAAACATGACGTGGGGTCCCCTCTATTCTTGATAAGCAGCTCAGGCAAAACTGGCAGCTGTGGGTTGCGGCCTTCAGCTGTCAGCATTATCTTGACTGGTTATGAAAAGTAGAGGGGTCTCCACGACTTGTTTTCAAATTATTTAAATTAATAATTTTCAAAAATGGGGGGTCCTCTTAGTTTTGGACAGCCAGCCAAGCTAAAACAGACAGCTGAGGGCTGGTATTGTCAGACTAGTAAGGGGCCATGGATACTGCCTCCACATCCTAAAAATAACAGCCTGCAGATGCACCAGAAAAGGTGCATCTATTAGATGCGCTAATTCTGGCACTTTGCCTGGGTCTTCCCATTTGCCCTGGTGCCGTGGCAAGTGGGGCAATATTTGTGGGGTTGATGTCAGCTTTCTAATCTCAGTTGATATCAAACCTAGAGTTAGAAATGGAAAGGCATTTATAAGATACTAACTCCATAATCAAAAGTAAGAAGGACACACAGAAAAAAAGTCTTTTAATTTATATAAATACACTGAAAAACTCCTTTACTTGTAATAAACACTCCCCAACCTCGTTTATCAATTTAGTAATGTAAAATAAAAAATAATACAACACCATATTAATCACCTGTCCAATGACAATAAATTTGTCTCACGAAGAAGCGAAGCCAACTCAGCTACATCTGGATTGCATCGCTGAGCAGTGGCATGATGTGACGACAAAGCTGTGAATCCAGCAGACACTGAACACTGAACTGAGTTTGAGAACTGCTGCCTGTGACCAGTAGTGACTTCAATGATGTCACCGCAGGTCACTGAAGCTGCGCTCTCAGACTCCGCTTAGTGTCTCCTGGATTCATAACTGATTGGTTGCATCATGCCACTGTTCAGCCATGCAATCAAGATTTAGCGGAGTTGGTCTCTTCATATTTTTAGGCTGGGGAGGGCCAATATCCATGGCCACTTCCCAGTCTGAGAATACCAGACTTGGCTGGTTGATTGGCAGGTTATCAAAAATGGGGGAAACCCCAAGCCATTGTTTAATTATTTCTTTAAATAATTTTAAAAAAATGCGTGGGACCCCTCTATTTTTGATAACCAGCCAAGATAAAGCTGACAGCTGAGGGATGCAGCCCGCAGCTGTCTCCTTTAACTTGACTGGTTTTCAAAAATGGGGGAACCTCACACCATTTTTTAAAATTATTTATATACAATTAAATTTAAGTTCATAGCAGCCAGTTCTCATGCTGCGTTGCACCAGTGCTGGACTGATGAATGACTGTGGGTTCAGCACTCAGCACTTCAGTATTCATTAGTCCTGCACTCGAGCTACCATGAGACCTGGTGGCTATGAACTCAGGTAACCTTAAAGGATACAAGAGTTCACAGTCACCGTGTCTTCCGGCAGCTGATGTCAAAAGGTGAACAGAGTTCATCGGCTATGAACTTCAGTAGCCTTTTGACATCAGCACACGGCACTGAAGCTAAGTTCACCAGCTCAGCTCAGTGTCTCCTGGATTCACAGCTGAGTGGTCAGATCATGCAACCACTCATCCATGCAATCCACATGTAGCAGAGTTGGAGCACATTGTGGGACATATGGATTATCATCGGATAGGTGAGGAATATGGTGCTTTATTATTTTTAATTTTACAATGATACATAGGTGAAAGAAGGTGGGGAGTGTTTAATTTAAATAAAGGAGTCTGTGATTTTATTTAAATTAAAGGACTTTACTCTGTGTATGTTTTTATTATATTGGATTATGGGGGTTAGTAATGGGGGTGCCTTATAGACGCCTCTTCACTATTAACCTGTTGGCTTGATGATCCATGAGCACTTCCCAGTCTGAGAATATTAGTCCCCAGCTGTCTGTTTTAGCTTGTCTGGTTGTCAAAAATGGGGTGGGGGACCCCATGCCATTTTTTTAAATGATTTATTTAAATAATTTAAAAAAAACGGTGTGGGGACTCCTTTATTTTTGATAACCAGCCAACATAAAGCTGACAGGCGACTGCTGATGAATACTCTCATTATCATATGCCTTGCTTCTATGAGAAAGACCAGGCGTATGATGACGAGAGTAGTACTCTAATCAGCCGACGCCTATCACCAGCGGTAAACTCTTTATTGCTGGTCAAAGCTGCTGGCTCACACACTGTCTTCTGTGTGACAACATGGGAACCGCAGTGCTCTGACCCGCTGTAACGAACTTACCGCTGATCCGAGCCAGTGTTTCCCACGCTATCACACAGATGACAGCGTAGGAAACACTAGACGTTCAGGTCCCCATTTGATTTGAATGTGGTCTTGGTTCGAGTTTGAATTCAGGTAACCAAACTTTTAAAAAAAATTAAAAGCCCATCACTAGTGGAGACCCTGATAAGAACAACGAGCATGAAAATTAGCTTCCCTGAGACCATTTCTGACAGTTTGTGCAGAAATTCCTTTGGTTATGGAAACTGATTGTTTCAGCAGCTGTCTGGGTGGTTGGTCTTAGACAATCTTGGAGGTGAAGATGGGGGATGTTGAGGTCCTGGGCTGGCATGGTTACACATGGTCTATTGTTGAGGCTGGATGGATGTACTGCCAAATTCTCTGAAAAGCCAATGGAGACAGCTTATGGTAGATACATGAGCATTCAATTCACAGACCACAGCCCTGGTGGACATTCCTGCAGTCAGCATGCCACTTGCACACTTCCTCAAAATGCGCGACATCTGTGGCATTGCGCTGTGTGATAAAACTGCACATTTGAGTGGCCTTTTATTGTGGTCAGCCTAAGGCACACCTGTGCAATAATCATGCTGTCTAATCCGCATCTTGTACAATAATCTTGCTGTCTAATCAGCATCTGCATATGCCACACCTGTGAGATGGATGGATTATCTCAGCAAAGGAGAAGTGCTCACTAACACAGATTTAGGGCACCGTCACACAGTGCCATTTTCATCGCTACGACGGCACGATTCGTGACGTTGCAGCGTCGTATAAGTATCGCTCCAGCGTCGTATACTGCGGTCACACGTTGCAATACACGGCGCTGGAGCGATAATTTCATGACGTATTTGCGATGTAGAAGCCGTTGGTTACTGTGCGCACATCGTATACAACCTGTGTCACACAATGCAATCATGCCACCACAGCGGGACACTAGATGACGAAAGAAAGTTTCAAACGATCTGCTACGACGTACGATTCTCAGCGGGGATCCGGATCGCAGTAGCGTGTCAGACACAGCGATATCGTAAATGCATCGCTGGAACGTCACGAATCGTGCCGTCGTAGCGATCAAAATTGCACTGTGTGACGGTACCCTTAGACAAATTTGGGAACAATATTTGAGATAAAAAAGCCTTTTTGTGTACCTAGAAAAAGTCTAAGGGTACTGTCACACAGTACCATTTTGATCGCTACGACGGCACGATCCGTGACGTCGCAGCGATCGTATGATTATCGCTCCAGCGTCGTAGACTGCGGTCACACGTTGCAATCACGGCGCTGGAGCGATGCCAAAGTCCCCGGTAACCAGGGTAAACATCGGGTTACTAAGCGCAGGGCCGCGCTTAGTAATCCGATGTTTACCGTGGTTACCAGCGTAAACGTAAAAAAAACAAACAGTACATACTTACATTCCGGTGTGTGTCCCCGGCGTTCTGCTTCTCTCCACTGTGTAAGCGCCAGCCGGAAAGCAGAGCGGTGACGTCAGACGTCACCACTGTGCTCGCTTTCCGGCTGGCAGACGCTCACACAGTGGAGAGAAGCTGAGACGCTGGAGGACAGACACCGGAATGTAAGTATGTACTGTTTGTTTTTTTACGTTTACGCTGGTAACCACGGTAAACATCGGGTTACTAAGCGCGGCCCTGCGCTTAGTTACCCGATGTTTACCCTGGTTACAAGCGAACACATCGCTGGATCGCTGTCACACACAACGATCCAGCGATGTCAGCGGGTGATCAAGCGACGAAAGAAAGTTCCACACGATCTGCTACGACGTACGATTCTCAGCAGGATCCCTGATCGCTGCTGCGTGTCAGACACTGCGATATCGTAACGATATCGCTAGAACGTCACGAATCGTACCGTCGTAGCGATCAAAATGGTACTGTGTGACAGTACCCTAAGATCTTTCAGTTCAGTTTGTTGAAAAAGGGGAGCAAAACCAAGTGTTGTGTTTATATTTTGTTCAGTGAACATTTATTATATTTGCAGGGCACATAATGTTCTTATTTTTTCTATAACAAATGCTAATATTGTTGTAGAACCCTGCAGCACCCAGAATATGTTATGCAGTTATTTGTATATATAATAGGTTCCATGTGAGATATATGTCCCTAATGCATCAGCCCACAGGCTGCGCCCCTGGGCAGAGGAGACAAGATATCCCCCTTCTGACCTCCTCCACCTTTGTAATTCCCACAGTAAATATCAGCAGGCTCCGGCCACCTGCGGCTATTGTAATGTATGTCAGGCCTGCAGCTTTTGAATGGGCCTGCCCTCTGTATCTGTTGTGATATATATTCTGTGTTCTGTGAGTAAAGAGTTGTCACACTGGAAATACGTGGAGAAGCAGTGATATTTTATATGCGCCCATGTAATCAAGGAATTCCAGTCAGCGTCCTTCATTCAGAATCCAGCCAAAGCAGAGTGGACCTCCTGAACCACGGGGTGGTACTGAAAGATGTACTCCAGCACAGCAGACCCCATTACACTGGTGGCAGACAGCGGGATGTGATACCCATCTACAGGAGGAAAGGAATGAATGGAAAGATTCATTCATTCATTAAAAGACCTGGTGGAAGCTCGAGGGTTAATCGCCAGTAACAAAACAAAAGCAGATTTGATAGCAGCCATCATGGAACACGACAGTGCAGCGCCCCCCAATGTAGGCAGTAGAGATCATACGAGAGGTGATGGCTGATGTGCGTACTGATCTGAAGGAAAAGATGGCCGAGCTAGCCAAGATGGAGATGGCAGAGCGGACCAAAGTGGAGCTGGCCAAGATGGAGATGGCAGAGCGGAGAGAGGAGAGTCAGCGAGCAGGGGGAGCTCTGGCCTCTGCCCAGGTACCTTCAATAGTAAGCCACAAAAAGATCCAGTATGATGCCTTCTGACAGTTGGGGGAGGCAGAGGAAGACATTGATGGCTTTCTGCAGGACTTTGAGCGGCAGTGTGCCCTTCATCAAGTGAAGCTGGAGGAACGGGTTCAGATTCTGGCCAGCAAGCTGACAGGGCAGCGGACACCTATCGCATGGTACCTGATGAGGACTGTATGGACTATGAGCGGATCAAAGAAGTGATCTTGGCCTGGTATGCGCTGACACCAGAGGCATACCGCCAAAAGTTCCACGGACTTATAAAATGGGTAATCGATACCCACGCTGAATGGGCCTGCAAATTACGGCGGTCACTGCTACAGTGGGTACAAGGGAGCCAAGCAACCACTAAGGAGGACGTCCTCCAGCTCTTCTTGTTAGAGCGATTCTTTAATGGACTAACCCCCAAGACACAGGAATGGCTTCGGGACAGACGACCAACGACTGTTGAGGAGGCCGCTCGTCTGGCCGACGAACACCATGATGCCAGGAGGTCTCAGTCGGCCGGATCAAAGATGGTCACTAGGGGTCCTCCCATGGGTCTGGAAGCCCCCAAACCACAGAAGATTGTAGGGGGACCAGCTCAAAACCCGACCTACCACAGTCCCGGTGGGGCGTGATGCCACACCTGCCATCAGCTGGGCCACCTGCAAAGACAATGTCCCAACCGGTCTCAGCGTACCCAGTGGCCAAAGGTGGGAACAGCTACCTTCAGCCGGGCTGCAGTACACTGCTACCAAAGCAAAGGTGATCCGGCATTGGGGGCTATGACTAACCAGGGGATGGAAGAGATGGAGGAAGTGCTGCATGAAGTAGACCCCGTGCAGGCGGCCCGGGCAGATAATCGACAACAGCATCGACAAGTCGTGTGGGTTAATGGGAAATGTATGCAGGGACTAAGAGATTCCAGAGCAACTTTGACCCTTGTGAAGTCTCATCTCGTCCGGGACCAAGAGAAGACGGACTGGACAGTGGCAGTCCATGTAGCAGGGGGAGCCATACATCGACTGCCCACTGCCAGGATTCACCTGAACTGGGGAGTCGGGGATGGCCTGGTTGAGGTCGGCTTGATGGAGGAATTGCCTGCAGACGTCTTGCTGGGAAATGACTTGGGAGCTATGTTGTCTACCTTCTCGGTCGGCCCTCTGGCTGAGACATATCCTGTGACCACCCGGAGACAAGCTCGAGCTGCGGAGGTGGAATCACACTCAGAGGAGGCCCAGGTAAGACACCCCAGCCCTACACGTATTCCCATAGCCAGACACATTTCTCGCGCCACCCCAGCTGAATTTAAGAAGGAGTTACTTGAGGATCCTTCATTAGAGGGATATCGTGGGAAGGCACAGGAGGCGAGAGGAGTACTGGAAGGGGAGCAGTTTGTATGGCAGCAGGGACTCCTCTACCGGGTTACCGAGCAGCACCACACAGGGACGAGCCCCACTATAAAACGACAGCTGGTAGTTCCCAAGAAGTACAGGCAGGAGTTACTGCGAATCTCTCATGACATACCCTTGGCTGGGCACTTCGGCGTCAGTTGCACCAGGCATTGTCTGACACAAAACTTCTTTTGGCCGGGGGTAACCTATGATGTACGTCAGTACTGCCAGACCTGTGACAGTTGCCAGCGCATTGGCAAGAGGGGAGATCGATGCAAGGCCAAATTACGCCCCCTCCCCATTGTGGAGGAACCATTTAGCCGAGTAGCCGTTGATCTGATAGGGCCGTTAGCCAAACCCAGTCCGTCAGGGAAAAGGTATATATTGACAGTGGCAGATTATGCCACACGGTATCCAGAGGCGGTTGCGTTACCTAACATATTGGCAGAGACGGTGGCGGCTGCCCTGCTTCAGGTTTTCTCACGGGTTGGATTTCCCCGGGAGATTATCTCGGACCAGGTACCCAGTTTACAGCAGAAGTGACCAACCAACTGTGGAAGCTGTGCGGCATTAAGTCCATTAGGAGCGCCCTGTACCACCCGCAAACCAATGGGTTGTGTGAACGCTTTAACGGAACGTTGAAACAACTCATTGGGACTTTTACCAGGACCTATAGGGACTGGGAGAAATTCTTGCCACACCCTCCTGTTTGCCTATCGGGAGGTACCCCAAGAATCCACAGGGTTCTCCCCGTTTGGACTGGTATACGGGAGGCGGGTAAGGGGACCCCTAGACTTAGTGCTAGAACACTGGGAAGGGGAGGGCACCATAGAAGGGGTACCTATTGTACCCTATGTGCTGGAATTCCGGGACCGCCTACAGGAGCTGACCCAGGCTGTACGTGGGAACCTGCAGGTGGCCTAACGGTGCCAGCTCATATGGTACAATCGAAGGGCCAGAGAACGCACCTTTGAGATAGGACAGAAAGTCCTGGTGTTAGAACCCACTAGGCAGAACAAGTTCCAAGCTGCATGGCAGGGGCCCTACCAGGTAGTGGGGAAAATAGCCGACACCACCTATAATGTCGCTGATTGTGACGACCCCAGGGTTATCAGCATGTTCCATGTGAACATGCTGAAGCCCTACCGGGAGCGCCCTGAAGAGGTAGTGGCCATCTGTGCACCCGAAGCAGAGGATGTAGCCGGACTCCCCTTGCCTGATGTCTTAGGGGAGAGGACTCAGTCTAAAACATGGGACCAGGTACACTGGGGTGAAGACCTAGGTCCCCGGGAGAGACAGCAGGCAGAGGCGTTGTTGAGGCAGCGACAGAGGATGTTTTCAGGGAGACCGGGGTACAACCACCTGGCACAACACAAGATTGAGACCCAGGATCAGACTCCCCTGAGACAACCCTCCTACGCGTCCCTGAGTCTGTACAAGAAGGGATGCGACAAGAGATACGAGAGATGTTGCGTTTAGGGGTCATTGAAGAATCAGATAATCCCTGGGCATCCCCCGTAGTGTTAGTGCCCAAGAAGGATGGGACTACATGGTTTTGTGTAGACTATCCCAGGCTCAATGAGAAAACGGTGACGGATGCGTATCCCATGCCGCGCGTGGATGAGCTGTTAGACCTGCTGGCGGGGGCAAAGTATTTGACCACCATCAATCTATGCGAAGGCTACTGGCAGATTCCCCTTAGTCCTGACGCTATTCCCAAGTCTGCATTTGTCACCCCGTTCAGCTTATTCCAGTTTTGAGTTATGCCATTCGGTATGAAGAATGCCCCTGCGACCTTCCAGAGGCTGGCTGACCGGCTTCTGGATGGTCTCCAGGACTATGCGTGTGCCTACCTGGATGACATCGCCATCTACAGCGCGACATGGGAAGAGCATCTAAATCACCTAGAGACAGTATTAGACAGGATCCACAAGGCCGGAATCAACCTGAACCCAAACAAGTGTCACATGGGCAAAGCGCAGGTTCAGTATTTAGGACATTGGGTGGGAAGTGGGAAACAGCGACCAGAACCAGCCAAGATTGAGGCCACAGCCAAATGGCCCACCCCATGCACTAAAAACCAGGCGTTTCTAGGGACAGCGGGGTATTACAGGAAATTTGTCCCCAATTACAGCAGCGTAGCCAAGCCCCTCACTGATCTGACCTGTAAGAACGAACCCCGCCTGGTAACCTGGACCCCAGAGTGTGAGGAAGCCTTCCGCCAGCTAAAGGACGCCCTCACCAATACCCCTGTATTGGCCGCACCCGATCCAACTAAACGTTTACTTGTTCACACAGACGCTTCTATGTTTGGATTGGGGGCAGTACTGAGCCAAGTCGGGCCGGACGGCCAAGAACACCCGGTAGCTTACCTGAGTCGGAAACTACTGCCCTGTGAATTAAGCTATGTGGCCATCGAGAAGGAGTGCCTGGCAGTAGTATGGGCACTCAAAAAGTTACAACCATATTTGTATGAACGACAGTTTTCCCTCCTAACGGACCATAATCCCCTAGTCTGGCTTAATCGGGTCTCCGGAGACAATGCCAGATTACTGCGGTGGAGTTTAGCCCTACAACCTCTGGACTTCACCATCCACTACAGACCCGGCAAACAAAACGGTAACGCCGATGGACTAAGTCGACAAACAGAACTTGTACCAACCCCATAAACTTCGGTCATCCCCAAACCGATCCGTTAAGGATCAGACTGTGTATGCCGATCGCGTCGCTGAAAGGGGGAGCCATGTTACAGAACCCCCCAGCACCCAGAATATGTTATGCAGTTATTTGTATATATAATAGGTTCCATGTGAGTTATATGTCCCTAATGCATCAGCCCACAGGCTGCGCCCCTGGGCAGAGGAGACAAGATATCCCCCTTCTGACCTCCCCCCACCTTTGTAATTCCCACAGTAAATATCAGCAGGCTCCGGCCACCTGCGGCTATTGTAATGTATGTCTGGCCTGCAGCTTTTGAATGGGCCTGCCCTTTGTTTCTGTTGTGATATATATTCTGTGTTCTGTGAGTAAAGAGTTGTCACACTGGAAATACGTGGAGAAGCAGTGATATTTTATATGCGCCCATGTAATCAAGGAATTCCAGTCAGCGTCCTTCATTCAGAATCCAGCCAAAGCAGAGTGGACCTCCTGAACCACGGGGTGGTACTGAAAGAGGTACTCCAGCACAGCAGACCCTGTTACAATCATCATTAACAATAATTGTAATGGTCAAATTATCACATATAAAAAACATGTGCCAGAACATAGATAATTATGTGAGACAATAGACCATTTGTAAGGGACATAACACAATATTTGAAAATATACAGTATACATCCTCCTATTCTTAGCTTATTGTTTGGCATTTTCACATGTTACTTATTACATTCCTTCGTTTATAAATGTACACTACAATCATGTCACGCATTTAAAGGGAACCTATCACCCCGTTTTTTAAAGATTAGATAAAAATAGTGTGAAATAGGGGCAGAGCTGGGCTTTACATTACTGCCTTTTTGGTGCCTTTACACCCCCGTTAGGCTGCCCAAATACCTTTGTGAAGTGGCCGTTTTCTGCTGTCACTCAAGTTGGTCAGGTCGGATGGGCGTGGTCACAGCGCTGTTTGTCCCCCAGGATCCTGCTCATCATTACGTTGGTGGCGTAGTGGTGTGCACATGTCCAGCAGGCGAATCCACTGCCCAGGAGATGAATAACAGCGCGGTCTTCGCTATTCAGCCGTTTACCGGTGGGCGCGGCCATCTTTCCTGTGGCCGCGCCTGCGCAGATGGAGCGCTCTGCTGCCCGGGGCTTCAGGAAAATGGCCGCCGCGATCTCCATCTGCGCACGCGCGGAATCCCGCGGCCATTTTCCTGAAGCCCCGGGCAGCAGAGCGCTCCATCTGCGCAGGCGCGGCCACAGGAAAGATGGCCGCGCCCACCGGTAAACGGCTGAATAGCGAAGACCGCGCTGTTATTCATCTCCTGGGCAGTGGATTCGCCTGCTGGACATGCGCACACCACTACGCCACCAACGTAATGATGAGCAGGATCCTGGGGGACAAACAGCGCTGTGACTACGCCCATCCGACCTGACCAACTTGAGTGACAGCAGAAAACGGCCACTTCACAAAGGTATTTCGGCAGCCTAACGGGGGTGTAAAGGCACCAAAAAGGCAGTAATGTAAAGCCCAGCTCTGCCCCTATTTCACACTATTTTTATCTAATCTTTAAAAAACGGGGTGATAGGTTCCCTTTAAGAATTTCAAGTAGCAACAGTCATTTTCTTGCAGGAATGTTCAAGGTTCTGTGCTGTAACTCTCTAAATAACTGCTATTTGCATTATCATAGAAACTTTCATGTTGACCAGTTCTGATTTTATAATAAAGGTAATCCCATCTCAGTAAGGCTATGTAGTCTCTTCCATGAAGAAGAAAGCTGTTCTCTAGGACCACCTATTAGGGTTACCCACCCAAAAACTCAATGATGACCATACAAGGAGCTTTGTGACATGATTTAGGATATTGGTTTGGCTGAATATCCCAATTTATAAGGCAAGGGTCCTAGAAGAGGCTGATTTGCATCCCTTTTCTCCCAAGAAGCATTGCCATGTCTATAAGTCTCTCCTTGCCAGTTTGGCTCTCTCTCCTCCCTAAACCCTAGACCTGGGGCGGACATACCATTGGTGTTGTCTGAGCAGCCGCTCAGGCACCTGGGGTTTAAGGAGGTCAACTTCCAAAACAGCAAGCAGATTTTGACACAGACACAAAGTGGGGCCCATATACTGTTCTTGCCACGGGTGGAAAAAGGAGATGATCCTGCTTCCAAATTTGCAAAATTTTATTGAATTAAAAAATAGGTTGATCATGAGTGTAGACACAGCTACGCGTTTTGAACATCCATTGCATCCTTTAACAAAGCTACACATGTGCTGACAACAAAGTAATTTAAATAGCCATAGACCAATCAAAACACATGGTGAGACACATGATAAAATGTCATGATTAGATAAAAACACCACATGATAATGTATGTGAATAGTGCATATGTACCCATTCAATCACACTCCTGTGATGTTTTTATTAATATTTGTTTATGTGTGCCTATCAAAGGAAGTCAAACCTTTGGAACCCACAATGATCCCATTTATGTAAAGGGCTGCAGCTCTGCATTTCCTTCAAAAGTTTTCCCTGCGC
The DNA here is from genome assembly GCF_051348905.1 of Ranitomeya variabilis. Classification (NCBI taxonomy): domain Eukaryota; kingdom Metazoa; phylum Chordata; class Amphibia; order Anura; family Dendrobatidae; genus Ranitomeya; species Ranitomeya variabilis. The sequence continues at coordinate 232,743,806 of NC_135232.1, forward strand.
AGATGCATTCATGGCCAATTGACTGAGAAGGAAATTGCAGCTGGCCTCATGTGTTTGTATGGAGCTGTGCTGCAGCATGTATATGTAGTACATACAGTGGGGAAAAAAGTATTTAGTCAGCCACTAATTGTGCAAGTTCTCCCACTTAAAAAGATGAGAGAGGCCTGTAATTGACATCATAGGTAGACCACAACTAAGAGAGTCAAAATGAGAAAACAAATCCAGAAAATCACCTTGTCTGATTTGGCAAGATTTATTTGGCAAATCGTGGTGGAAAATAAGTATTTGGTCACATAAAAACATGCAAGATTTCTGTCTCTCACAGACCTGTAACTTCTTCTTTAAGAGGCTCTTCTGTCCTCCACTCATTACCTGTAGTAATGGCACCTGTTTGAACTTGTTATCAGTATAAAAGACACCTGTCCACAACCTCAAACAGTCAAACTCCAAACTCCACTATGGTGAAGACCAAAGAGCTGTCGAAGGACACCAGAAACAAAATTGTAGCTCAGCACCAGGCTGGGATGACAGAATCTGCAATAGGCAAGCAGCTTGCTATGACTAAATCAACTGTGGGAGTAATAATGAGAAAATGGAAGACATACAAGACCACTGATAATCTCCCTCGATCTGGGGCTCCATGCAAGATCTCACTCCGTGGGGTCAAAATGATCACAAGAACGGTCAGCAAAAATCCCAGAACCACATGGGGGACTTAGTGAATGACCTGGATAGAGCTGGGACCACCATAAAAAAGGCTACCATCAGTAACACACTATGCCGCCAGGTACCTGGATCCTTCAGTGCCAGACGTGTCCCCCTGCTTAAGCCAGTACATGTCCGGGCCCGTCTGAAGTTTGCTACAGAGCATTTGGATTATACAGAAGAGTATTGGGAGAATGTCATATGGTCTGATGAAACCAAAGTAGAACTGTTTGGTAGAAACAAAACTTGTCATGTTTGGAGGAGACAGAATGCTGAGTTGAATCTAAATAACACCATGCCTACTGTGAAGCTTGGGGGTGGCAACATCATGCTTTGAGGCTGTTTCTCAGCAAAGGGACCAGGACGACTGATCCATGTACATGAAAGAATTAATGGTGCCATGTATCGTGAGATTTTGAGTGCAAACCTCCTTCCATCAGCAAGGGCATTGGAGATGAAACATGTATGGGTGTTTGAGCATGATAATGATCCGAAGCATACCGCCAGGGCAATGATGGAGTGGCTTCGTAAGAAGCATATGAAGGTCCTGGAGTGGCCTAGCCAGTCTCCAGATCTCAACCCCATGGAAAACCTTTAGAGGGAATTGAAAGTCTGTGTTGCCCAGCGACAGGTTCAAACATCACTGCTCTAGAGGAGATCTGCATGGAGGAGTGGGCCAAGATACCACCAACAGTATGTGCCAACCTTGTGAAGACTTACAGAAAACGTTTGACCTTTGTCATTGCCAACAAAGGATATATAACAAAATATTGAGATGAACTTTTGTTAATAACCAAATACCTATTTTCCACCATAATTTGCAAAATAAATCTTGTTTTTTCATTTTGAATCTCATATTTGTGGTCTACCTATGATGTCACTTACAGGCCTCTCTCATCTTTTTAAGTGGGAGAACTTGAACAATTGGTGGCTGACTAAATACTTTTTTCCCCACTGCATATACAAACTGTGAAGTAGTGGAACAGCCAATTCATTTTTGATCTCCCAGCAATAATCACTTGATGGCATGTCCTAGCGATATGCCATGACTTGCTAATATACTGACAAGTCAAAATTTGCAAATTAGCTTGGAAGTGCAAAGGGGGCGATTCGAATGCACATCCCAGCTAAATTATATGTGACTTCAAAGCTTGATATCTCAGCACTGGCGGAGCACAGGTTTAATACAAGCCAAGTGTCATTTTTATTGTTGTACAGAGACCTATGCAATCATACCATTAGTTTTAGTAGTAAAATTCTCCTGACAAGTTCTCATTATCAGAATTATGCCAGAATATATTTTTTTCAAAAGACTTGTAGCTCAGAGTAACTTAGCAATGCCTTGAAATAGACACTAATTCTTCCTCCTCTTCCTGGTTCCTGGTCCTCCGTGACTGTATCTTGCTGCTAATTAGGAACTGATTAAACTTTCAAGTGATTATTGTTTACATGTGTAAAAAGCAAGAAAACTTTTCCCACAAGCTTCTTGCTTCTCATCCAGACTACTTGCATTCACCTGTGTCCTGACAACTTTAGCCAATCCTCTAAAATACACTGATCTGTTAGGGCAGAACAAGACAAAGTGATGTTCAAAGTTTCTGATTCTCTAGCGATACAACCGAACAGCTGGTTCTTCATCGACAATAGCTGTCCCATAGCGTGTATGACCAACTTCTGCAGTGAGGGCGGTGCCACCACGCTGCATGGAAAATGGACACCTGCTATTGCAGAATAGCATGAATCAACATTGTATTCTCAACCGGGAAAAAAGGAACTATCGGAGGACAGAACCCTTGGCAATAAGGTATACACAAACTTGTACCAAGGTATTGGTTTTTTTTTGGGGGGGAGACGGTTTGTTATTGAGGACTTCATTTATTTTATTAGTGTACAATACTGATCAAGAAATATGATTGTAGGGATATTTAGTTAATTAGCAAAATGATCTAGATTAGGAGGTTGATACATGGCATTATGTTGGTAATTTATGGAAAAGTTTAATTAACGAGGATGACCTCATATAATTGGTAGATATATTATTATGAATTTTATGCTGCTAAAGTATAGCAACATTTTTATGAAACAATAGATATGGTAGCTTATACATAACTAGAACATACAGTTGAAGCCAGAAGTTTACATACACTATATAAAAAGACACATATGCATGTTTTTCTCAATATCTGACATGAAATCAGAATAAACCTTTCCCATTTAAAATCAATTAGGATTACCATAATTATTAATATTTGCCAAATGCCAGAGTAATGAGAGAGAGAAAATGTTTTAAGGGATTTTTATTACTGCAAAGTCAAAAGTTTACATACACTTAGATTATAATGCTTTTAATTCTGGACTAACCATATGACGATGTCATGTGTTTGGTAGCTTCTGAAGGTTTTTTGCCAACATCTGAGTTAATTGGAGACACACTTTTGGATGTATTTTAATGTGCACCTGAAACACACTGCTTCTTAGTGTAGCATCATGGGAAAGTCTAAAGAAATCAGCCAAGATATCAAGAAGAGAATTGTGGACTTGCACAAGTCTGGCTCATCCTTGGGTACAATTTCAAGATACCTGAAGGTGCCTCGTTAATCTATGTAAACAATTATATGCAAGTACACACAAGATGGGAATGTCCAGCTATCATACCGCTAAGGAAGGAGATGGGTTCTGTGTCCCAGAGATAAATGTACTTTGGTCTGACATGTGCATATCAACTCACGGATAAAAGCAAAAGACCTTGTGAAAATGATGGCAGAAGCTGGTAAGATTGTGTCAATATCCACAGTGACATGAGTACTGTATCAACATGGGCTGAAAGGCCACTCTGCCAGGAAGAAGTCATTACTCCAAAAGAAACATAAAAATACCTGATTAATGTTTGCCAATGCACACAGGAACAAAGACCCTAATATTTGGAGACACGTCCTGTGGTCTGATGAAAATAAAATTGAATTTTTTGGGCATAATGACCATCAATATGTTTGGATTTAAAAGGGAGAAGCTTGGAAGCCTAAGAACATCATCCCAACTGTGAAACATGGGGGTGGCAGCATCATGTTGTGGGGTTGTTTTGCTGCAGGAGGGACTTGTGCACTATAGAAAATAGATGGCATGACAAAAGAAGATTATGTGGCATAACTGAAGCAACATCTCAAGACATCAGCCAAGAACTTAAAGCTTGGGCGGAAATGGGTCTAACAAATGTATAATGACCCAAAGCATACTGCCAAAATGGTAACAAACTGTCTTAAGGATAACAAAATCAATGTTTTAAAGTGGCCATCACAAAGCCATGATCTCTATCCAATTGAAAATGTATGGGCAAACTGAACAGGCAGGTGTGAGCAAGGCGACCTACAAACCTGGACCAGTTACACCGGTTTTGTCAGGAGGAATGGGCCCAAATTCCGAACAACTACTGTGAGAAGCTTGTGGAAGGATATCCCAAACGTTTGACCCAAGTCATTCAGTTTAAGGGCAAAGGTACCAAATACTAATGAAATGTATGTAAACTTTTGACTTTGCAGTAAGTAATAAAAATGTCTTAAAACATTCATTATTCTGACATTTATCAAATATTAGTGTAGCGCCCCCACTGCCGCAGGGCCGAGGGGTACCCGGTACCGGGCCTCTGAGTTTCTGCTCTGGGGTTGTCACGGTGGCTAGACCCAGTCCGTGACCCTGCTGAGGGGCGCCCAATGAAAGGTGTGGGTGGTGATGCTGTAGTGGTGCAGTGCAGGTCGCAGTAAATAACGAGGACACCAGGTTGCAGTCTCTTTACCTCTTTACTGAAGGCTTCAGGATCCTCGGTCCGGAATACGGTTAACCGGGCTGTGGGAGTCCGGCTGGTCCGATTGCACCTCCAGAGTTCCCTTTGCAGGTGGAAATCTGTGCCTACCTTCTAGCGCTTGTGTGTTGTGGTCCTCCCCTGCTGTGCTTACGGGATAGTCCCCACAACTGTTGTGTCTGTTTCTGAAGTTCCCTCACAACTCGATTATGATGTTCTTCTTCGTCCCCCAGATGATATGGCTAGGACGCACCCGTATGACGGGTAGGCTCGGAGCTCTTCCTGGACCCTAGTGTCGCCCCTCTCCTGTTGTTGCCCCCTATGTCTTCTTAGGTGATTTGGGTGAGACAGCCCACCTATAACTGACTGTCCTGCTGTAAGTTTGAAGTTAGGCCTGGAGCTCTATACTTCCTCGGCGTACCGGCCACCGGCTGCGTGCCTCAGTAGGATGTTGCCTCATCTTACAGCACGACTCCTACTGGTGTTTCTCCTTGTTGCGTTGATCTCGTTTCTCACTCAGCACAATAAACCTCGCTTCTTGTCCTTTCTTAGGGTACCACCGCGATCAGGTGCAGGCGCGGTCCCGTAACGTTCTCTCAGTTCGCTAGGCCTCTGTCAGTATCCCACCCCTGACAGGGACCCCCCTGAATCTTCCCCTGCAACACCCTCTGCCACAGGATGTTGCCTGGTTCCAACCCAGTCAGCTTCCAACTAACTTCCTATCCAACCCCCAGTTTTACCAGATTGTGAGGAGTGGCCTAATACGTAGCACCCTTAGCTCCCCCTGGAGGCCAGACTGTGAAGTGTATTGGTGTCTGTGATACCTGGTCAGGTGAACTCCTTCAGTGCCATCAGACGTACCATAGCCCCCCCCCCTTAGCGGCAGAGCATCAGTACTGCAACGACCAGGACTCTGGGGCGCTGCATTAGTAATTATGGTAGTCCTAATTGACCTAAAACGGCAAAGATTTATTCTAATTTCATGTCAGATATTGAGAAAAACATGTATACTGTATGTGTCCTTTTATATAGTGTATGTAAACTTATGGTTTTAACTGTAGAGGCCATTAACCTTTCATAGTGGTGCCATTTAGTTTGACCAACTCTGTGTCTAACAAGATCCAATTCCCCCATGTTTTTGTATATTTCTCCATATGCTCCTATCCTTAGTATTTGCCATTCTTTACATTCTAAATGACATATCTTCCTTCAAAAGATGACATAAGACAATTGAGCACCCCTGTGAAAAAACAGTATGTTGACTCTTGAGTTATAAAACTCAATAGTTTTATCACTGGCATGTAATCCTATAGATAGTAGGAAGCAATTTTAATGAGTTTTTTTTCTGGTTATTTAATAAAAGACTTCTAAATCTCTTCAGTGAGCACACTGTGAACTCTCAGGATTCTATGGCATTGCCAGTGAGAGTGTGCAGTCACATGACTGTAAGTATTTAATTTGCATTCTTCTGCCACATTCCAACTAGACATGCTAGGCCTTACTCAATTCACCTGTGTTGAGCAAGGTTGAGCTCATCTAGTTGGCACGTGACTGCATGTATTCAATTCGCATACTTGTGGTCATGTGACCACCAGCTCTCATCAGCATTACCAGAGAATCCTGATAGTGTACTGTGCACTCGCTGTAAGAATTAAGAAGTCTGTAGTCACATGGATTGCAGAGTTTTATCAGAAGCTCAAATAACCTCTTTAATCCATGTTCACATGCGAAAGTGTTGAATTTTTTGCCATGATTGCCAAGGGGCTATCTTACTATGATATTGAAAAATAAATGCACTCCGCAAGGCAATTGCATCATGTGAACATAGCCTTAAGGTAGCAGTGGCCTCTTGAGCTACTGGGCTTCCAAGCAGCTGCACATTATGCCCATATAGGATGAGCTAATCTCCCCATGCAGTATTCAGATATATCTGTGACTATGTTCTTATGATTCTCCTAGTGATAAATGAGGCTTTGAATCGTCACTTGTAGTTAAAATCCTTATTGACCTGTGCAATATCTACCATCAGCACATCACATCTAACATGTACATTTTGCCACAAAGGAAGTGCCAATCTGAGTCCATTTTGCTTCCAGTTAAATGAAATAAATTGCACTATAGTGACTGCTAAGCACCAGTTTTACAGTAATGGCAGATTATACAAATCCATGAATAAAGGAGCACAGTATGCAGTGGGTTAATGATATTTCTAAAAACCAGAATAGCTGTATTTGACTGGGGGTGGCAAGTTTAACCTTTCTTCACAATTTAGTAGCCAGGTGGATGATTGCCCCACTGGACAGACAGATTCATACATAAAGAATATTACATAAACAGCTCAAAATACATATATATATATATGTACTGTATATATTGTGACAAAGTCCCTGGCAACGTTTTGGAGGAAGAGATATGTATCACTGCGGTTGTTAGCTTCAGTGATATGAACCTAGAAAAGTGCTCCAGCACACTAAGGGCGGAGATGGGTTAATCTGCCATGTTTTGGGCTAAGTTGAGTGAACTTCTGAAGAGTAGGTGGAGTCCAGAAGATGAATACACAGCCTTCTGGCTCATTCAGGGTTGGTTGTGCAGCAGATCCAGCTCCACGAAAGGCAGATGGAACTCCTGGCAGAGGTTGTACACAGCAGAGAAACTAGTGCAGGTGATGTCTCATACGTTCAGAAGGAGGTAAGATGAGACATGCAAAAGATGACCCCAGGTGATGATGTTGAAGGCATTTTTGACTGTGTTTGAAAGGGTAGCAGAACAGCAATGTCTCAGAATTAGAGTCCAAACAAACCTCTTATTGAGTTAGGAGAACTGACCTACATGGAAATATCAATCCCACAATACCTTTTTTACGCAACAGAGGCCAATTGGGATTCAAGGGTTTGACCAGGAGCAGGAAGAAATTAAAGGACACATATGCCAACAATACAATACAAGTCCCTGAGAATAACCAATCTCTTCAAACATACGCTGACTGCCTTTTTCTTTTTGGTCTTCCAACACATTTCAATAAATTCAATGTCATCAAGGATTTACATCTTTTGGCAGCAAGCTCATCTTCAAAAAGATATTTACACAAGACTCATGATGGACATACAATAAATGATACTGGAGGTCTCTCTGATTTCTCCAGTCAAGAATTACGAGCACTAGAGATCTTAGAGGAACTCAATAGCGACATCCCAGAAGATGAGATAGAATTGAATAATGAATTTGGATCAAAATGGAAAAAAACTTTGAAACCCAAATCAACCAACATGCCACCCCTACTAACTTGTCCTGCTGTGAAGGTGTTTGTGGATATGGTATCTAAAGATATATTAGGGTTGCCTGAGAGAACAATGAGATCATATGCAGACTCTGAGGAAAGAAGAACCCTTGAGGAAATGAAACAGTGGGATGATGTCATTTTTAAACCCAGTGTCAGGACACTGAACATGTTTTACCTTTTGTGCATTACTGCCCTTTTCCAAGATGGCGTCTTTGGTCTCATGTGCACTGTGTCTTCCTGCTATAAAACTCCACCCCAGCCTTCAGTCTGTGCTATAGTATTCTGCCTTGCATCCAGCTCCGGACCTCTGATTACTCCCTGGCTATACACCTCCTCCTGTGAACCTGTGTGGTGATCCTGCTACTCAGCTCTGAGTTCCTGCTGCATACACAAGTTTCCAGTAATCCTCCTTCATCTGCTGTTCGTGTTTACTTCCATCTGCATTTGTTGGACATGTAAGCTGTTTCTGCTTTGCAATAACCTGAGACTATTAACCAGGCCTCCCTGGTTGAGCTAAGATATGATTTGAACTGCCTAATAAGCATATCTATCTGTGCCTGGACTAAGACAAGGATTTATTCATGTCAAGTATCCTCAAGAATAACTGTGCTTCATAGACTTTCTGCTTGATTGCATTTTCCTCTGAAGTTTCCTATAGACTGCTAAGCTGTGTTTATTATTTGCACCAAGTGTTCTGGACTTGAGTTTCTCTCTGCACCTGTTTGAATCACCGTGTGATAATATAGACTTTACCACTTATAAAACTGTGTCCTGTAGTTGTCTTGTTGCACGCAAAGAGTCTCATGAGTTATCCCCTATAATTATTACACCCAGTGACAAAGGGGGGTAACATTGTCATCTGGCCTAAACAGAAATATTTATTGTAATCCAAGAAAAGAACTCACAAAGAATGCTATAGATCTCTGTAGTGATCCCAGGGTACAGTGTTTGGATGAATATAAAACATAATTCTTCATGGTTAAGAATCCCAAAGTGGCAACATTTTATATGCTTCCAAAGGTCCATAAAAACCTTAAGAACTCACCTGGAAGACCCATTGTTTCTGGCATAGAGAACCTGACAGAAAAAGCCAATCAATGCTAGATCAGGAATTAAGATGATATGTTTACAGCCTTCCCTCCTGTACCAGAGACAGTATGGAAATTCTACAAGTGTTACAGGGGTATCAGCTAGACCAACAGGAACTCCTGGTAGCTTGCGATGTAGAAAGCCGTTACACCAGTATAGGCCATGAAAAGGGCTGTAAGACTGTAAAATTCTTTCTATGTAAGAACCATGTAAACCAGGGGTGTCAAACTGCATTCCTTGAGGGCCGCAACCAGGTCATGTTTTCAGGATTTCCTTGTATTGCACAGGTGATAATTTAACCACCTGCACAGATAATGATTCCTGCACCTTGTGCAATGCTAAGGAAATCTTGAAAACATGCATGGTTTGAGGCCCTCGAGGAATGCAGTTTGGCACCCCTGATGTAGACAACTTAATACTTAGAGAATTTGTTCTGAATCTTTTGATGTACAATAACAAATTGTATTGTGGTACCATGAAATTTATCTTAAAACAGAACTATTTTCTTTTTGATGGCCGCACCTACATTCACAAACCTATACTTGGGATGGTGGGAGGTAGAGACAGTTTTCGGTGAAGACATGACATGTTTTGTTCATATTGTAGCTGTGCTTAGCAATAACCATCTCAACCTGAAACTCACACTCACCTTCCACAGAAATTGTATTCCTTTCTTTGACATCATGATACAGGGAGACACAGATAATATAATACAGACCGACTTATATAGAAAAGGAATGGCAACTAATAGTATTCTTGATGCCAGAAGTGCTCATTCTATCAACTATGAGAGCAATCCCGAAAGGTGAATTCCTGTGGCTGCATTGGAATTGCTCCACATTTGAATGTTTCAAACTCCTTGAAAGGAGAAAAGGAGACTCTTCCAAGAGAATGATCAAAAAGTCTTACAATCTTGCTTTGAAGATTGATAGAAAAGAACTCAGTCCAGAAAAATCGAGACAAGAGTCGGGATAATAAAATCAGTTTAATTATGGAATATCATGAGTCGCAGAAGATGCTGAGTATTCTTAATAAGCATTGGGATATCCTTAGATCGGATTGTGATGTTAAGGAATACTTATTGCCATGGGCCTCATCAGGCTACAGGAAAGCTACGTCTATCCCAAACCTTTTGGTATCGAATCATTTCAAACATATTAATACAACACCATTGATGAGAGACCCTGGATTTTTTTCCATGTAAAATGTGTAAAGCCTGTCAAATTCTCATCCCCAAAAAATCTTTTGTAGATGCCTCTGGAAAAACATCATATCTATCAGCATTTGAACTGCTCTACTGCAGGAGTAGTATACTGTATAGAGGGCACATGTTGGTTGAGATATGTAGGCAAAACAATGAGAGATTTGAAAACCGGCATAAGAGAGTGCATTAGGAATATAATCAACTTTGACAACGATGAACACAGCAGTTAAGAGCAGAAAATAACATTTATTCCCACTCCAATAGCAAGACACTTTAAAAACAAACATGGATTACGATGGAAGGAACTTAACCCTAGAATGCATGAACTCACAAATCTACACTTTTACGTAACGGGGACCTTTTAGGTTAAGGGATGGTCAATCTGTCAATTAAAATTAGACAATAGAGGTGGAGATCTAGATTCTATACTTTTCAAGCAGGAGAGTGAGTGGATTTTCAGGCTTAACACTGTCAATCCACTCTGTTTAAATTAAAATTTTAATTTTGGTTGTTTTTTTATGAAACAGTCCTGGAGATTTACAGTTTGAATCTGCACTACACCCCTTGAGCTGTATGCTAGGACGTGTATATTTGCTCATGGCACACTATTCATACACATTTTTTTATGTAGAATATAACCCATAATGGAATCTAATTTTTTGACCCACCCTTCGGGGGACAGGATATATATAATGCTCTAAATCATAATTTGTGTGTATTAATATAATAATTCAAATGAATTTTCTTTTCATCCCCTTTTTCCTCCTTTAGGAACATATGATAAGAGTACTTCTGAATATGTGGTTTTGAGTTTATTAATTATTAGGAACATAATTCATACAGTTCCTTTATATGTTAATTGGTAAAATGGGCTATGTAGAGTTATCTAATGGGATGCAATGTTTAAATTTTTAGATTTTGTATTTATAAAGAAATATGATATATGTACTATGAGGGGCAGGTAATATCTTACTTAGATACCATCCAAAAATACATAGTATGGGTCAAGACTATCTATAATGTAATGATCTCCAAAATTAGTACAAATCCATTATCTTGGTACTGTGTACTAACTACTGAGGACTCTCAATTCTAAATATTTTACAAATCCATTAGAAATACAAAATAATGTATATTGAGTAAGCGCATTGTAATGTCAACTGGATAGCCTATGATATAGATCAGGGGTGGCAATTAATTTTCCCAAGGGGTCACATGACAGACCGTGACTTCATATCCATCATATTCCATCACTTCATATCAAGCAGAATTAAGTATGCTGACATTCTCCTATGTAAAATATGAGCTTGCACACAGAGCCTTGTATATACAGTAAGAGCCCACATACAGACCTCACACAGCCCCTATACACTGTAAAAGGCCCCACATAGCCTCCCCATGGTCAGCATGAGACCCCACATAACCTCCCCATGACCAGAATGAAATCCCACATAGCCTCCCCATGTTCAGCATGAGAACCAGAAAGAACTTGACTCTCAAATGAAGGGTAATAGATCCAAAACTGGGGGTAATATAAGGTCCCAAGGGCTTGCTGAGGGGTTACTAAAGGCCTTTGCTATGGACTTACTTTGTTGGAGATGTCACAGTACAGGGTACATAGCTGTCCATTGTCCTATGTCAATCAAACTTATGGACTGTATCATGGGAAGGCACTGTTTGTATTATGCTTGTACAGTCTGCGGTGTGGAATATAAGCCCAGTGAGAGGCCACAAGAATTTCCCGTGACAATGGGGTAAATAGCTGTATATGTGGGGATGCCAAGGACTACCCTGTTGTTAGAGTCTGTATAAAACTAACTCTGGCACTGAGTCCCATGAGGTTGGAGTAGTTAAAGAACTGCTACACCCAGCAATAATAGGGCGGTACTTTAGCTTGTTCTGATACTCATGGCAAGAGGGAGAGGTGTCAAGTTACTCAGATAGAAGCTGGGAGCCGACAAAAGGTTTCCATATTTCATTGAAAAGGAGGATCTGCAATATCGGGTCATTAAATGGAGAGGGGAAGTATTAAAGCATCTGTTAGTACAGGGACCATATTGGCATAAGGTAAAAGACCTGACCCATTCTCATGTCTTTGGTGGGCATCTGGGCATAGACAAAACCCAGGAGCAGGTATTTCAAAGGTTCTACTGATCCAGGTGTCACTGAGAGATTGTTAATTTTCTTGTCCTACCTGTCAGCTATCTGCTCCTGTCTCCCACTTCTGCAGTCTCCTGGTGCTGTTATCCATTATAGAGGTCCCATTTGACAGAATTACCATGGTCCTTTGTCAGGCTCCTAGTTAAGTCAGCCAGAGGGCACCAATATATCCTGATAGTCATGATGTCATGAAATACAACGACCCAACATGGAGTCGGTCAGCGGACGGCACGACAAACACACAAGGGGATGGAAATTGGGAGGAGGGCCCTATTGATAGAGAACTGAGGGATGGACACCTCCTGCTCAAACATGAGCCTGTTCCTGCACCCCCCCTAATGCCCTAAGTTGGTCTTTTCCCCAACCCCACTCAGGAACCTCGTCCCTTGCTGTTACCTAGCACTGCCCTGGCTAGACCACTGCAGATGAAACAACATGAGACAGTGACAGACGCGAGGCAGATGAGGAAAAAACACCACACTTAGCTTCCAGACTCAGCTGCCAAGCTCCACACCGCAGATGACACAGAAAGGGGACTCCAAACTCCAGAAGTAGCTGACACCACAGAGCTGCAACTGCACGGCTGGTCTCCATAGAATAACTATCACCAAAAGTCAGCTGATGCATCAGGTGACCATTTAAAGGATGGTGGGAGTGGTCACCACCCACATCAGCTGACCTAAGAACTCCGCAGTTGCAGCAGATTGCCAGCAAGGAAAACTGACATTAACCCCCGCTGGTCCTGAAAGGAAAAAAGCTACATTTGTAACATAGTGGAACCAGAGCTGCCACTAATCTAAAAATGGATTGTGACACATGGATTATGCAGCATGGAACAGAGGCGGTACCCCTAAGATACTCCTCCGCCCGGAGCATAGCCTGAGAGTTAATATTTTCTCCCAGATGGGCCAGCCAAAGGAGATCCTGATGGACCAAGAAATGCTGTTTATGTCCAAGGTAATGAGAGAGTTATGTAAGGCTCTCCAGATTGAACAACTCAGGTCATCGGTGTACCATCCGCAGATGGACGGCCTAGTGGAGAGGTTCAATAAAACCTTGAAGACCATGCTTAAGAAGGTTGTGGAAAAGGATGGCTGAGATTGGGCTTGCCTACTCCTATGCCTGCTGTTCTCTATTAGGGAAGTTTCATGGGCCTATACGGGGTTCTCGTCATTCGAGTTATATGGACGGCACCCTGTGGGATGGATATTGCAAAGTAAATCTGGGAAGCAGAGGTTGCACCCAACAATATTAGCATCGATAATGTGGCACAGATGCAGGACAGGATCGCTAGGGTGATGCAGATCGTGAATGAGAGCCTCCTTCAAACACAAGAGGCCCAGGCAAGGGTCAACAGTCAGTGAGGCTGGGACAGTTTAGCCCTGAAGACCGAGTGTTGATGTGATCCCCACGGTTGAAAATAAATTTCTGACCAAACGGTAGGAACCATATGAGGTGGTCGAAAAGCTGAGTGTTGTCAGCTACAAGATCCACCAGCCAGCGAGAAGAATGTTGTACCAAGTGTACCACAGTAACCTGCTTAAATCATGGAGAGACAGGTAACCGGTGCAGCCTACGTGCCTGGGGGCCAATCCTGAAACCAAAAGCTGTATAGAATACCCAAAACTTGCTGCAAGGTGAATTAGAAGGAGGTGAGGAGAATGTTGAGCCTGGGTGTCATCGAGGAGTCAAAGAGCCGCTGGACCAGCTCGGTTGTCCTTATGCGGAATCCTGATGGAGAGTGGCGTTTCTGCAACGACTATAGGAAGCTAAATGGGTTGTCTACATTTGATGCGTATCCAATGCCCTGTGATGAACTCATAGAGTTCCAGTATTCCAAAATGCCACAACGTACTTCCTCACAAAAAGTATGTCACTGCTTACCTCGACAATATTGTGATTCATCCAAGATTGGTGAAGTCATCTGCAGAAAGTCCAGGCCGTGCTGGATATGCTGTGCAAGGCAGGGTTTACCATAGACCCATAGAAATGTGCCATGGTGAAATAGGAGGGAAAATACTTGAGCTACATCGTAGGAAGAGGAGAAATAAAGCCGAAACTGAATAAGGTGTAAGCAATCCAAAATTAGCCGCAAATGGTCTCCGAGAAACAGGTTTCAGTGTTTCTGGGAATGGTGGGATGCTATCGGTGGTTAATTTCACCATTATGACCTTAAGGGAATGAAGACGTCGATGGCCAAATGGTCTCCTGAAGCAAAGATGGTGTTCCAAGAGTTGAACCACACCATATGTAAGCAGTGGGTCTTGATCGTACCTGACTTCAGTAGGGAATTCGTAGTCTAGCCGGACTGTGTTGTCCCAAGAAGTCAATGGGGAGGAACTTCCAGTAGAAAACTCTCCTTTCGGCAGAAAAAATATGCCATTGTATGAGAAGAATGCTTGGCCATCAAATGGGCAATTGAAACCCTGTGGTACCACCTGTTAGGCCGGAAGTACTGTCTAGTGTCAGATTATGCACCCCTGAGATGGATGAGGGAAAGGAATTGGAAGAATGTCCAGGTGACTACATGGTTTCTAGGGCTACAGGACTTCAACTTTAATGTTATGCAGCGGCCTGGTAAGCTGCTTGGTAATGCAGATGCTCTGTCTAGACTTCTCTGGCGATTGAAAGTTCTAAAACCCCCTGGCTTTGGGTAGAGGGGGGATATATGACCAAGTCACTGGCAACGTGCAAAGGGGAGATATGCATCACTGTGGTTGTTAGCTTCAGTGATATGAACTGCTTCCACAGAATAAAAAAAATAAAATAAAACTCATAAAATAGGCCTGGACAGAAATGATCAAACCTCTGAAAATAATGTGACAAAAGGGACATGTTAAATCAAGGTGTGTCCACTAACTAGCATCACAGGTGTCTACAATCTTGGAATCAGTGAGTGGACCTGTATATAGGGCTACAGATACTCACTGTAGTATTTGCGAAGCGAAGGAAAAAGTTGTCTCAGGAGATTAGAAAGAAAATTATAGACAAACATGTTAAAGGTAAAATTTACAAGACCATCTCCAAGCAGCTTGATGTTCCTGGGACTACAGTTGCACATATTATTCAGAAATTTAAGATCCATGGGACTGTAGCCAACCTCCCTGATTGTGGCCGCAGGAGGAAAATTGATGACAAATCAAAGAGACAGATAATGAAATGGTAACCAGAAAGCCCAGAAAAACTTTGAAACAGTTTAAAGGTGAACTTCAAGCTCAAAGAACATCAATGTCAGATCGCACCATCAGTCGTTGTATGAGCCAAAGTGGACTTCATGGGAGATGAACAAGGTGGACTCCATTGTTGAAAAAAATTCATTAAAAAAACAGACTGGAGTTCGCCAAACTACATGTTGCCAAGCCACAAAGCTTCTGGGAGAATGTCCTATGTTCACAGACAGAAAAATGAAGCATATCAAGAAAAGAACACTGTCCCTACTGTGAAACATGGAGGAGTCTCTGTTATGTTCTGGGACTGCTTTACTGCATCTGGCACAGGGTGTCTAGAATCTGTGCAGGGTACAATGAAATCTGCGGGGAGGCATCTGGTATATAAGTCACCCTCCCCTATATGTATGTAAAGGAGTGACTTTGTTGCTATGGACATGTAATGTATATACTGTGAAGCTAATGTAATGTGCTGTCCCCATTGTTCATTAATGTGTGTCATTCATTGTAATGTGGTGTATTCAATATGTCTAGGATTAGGGATAAGATAGCATAGAGGTTAGTATAGGATAATAGTGGGGTTAGCTTAAGGGGGGCACATTAGAGCACAGCAATAGCATAGAATAGGTTAGTCAGATACAGGCAGCACAGGAGTTAAGCGGTTGGGAGGGGCTACAGAGCAGAGCAGCACATATAAGAAAAGCACTTCCTGGTAGAAGCCAGTTTGAGCCCGGTAGTGATGAGCAGTCTGGCTCTTTTTGGTGATCCGGCTCTCATGGCTCCGCTCACCAAAAATAGCTGGCTCTTTTTGGATCCTAAATGGATCGCTATTAAATATGTGTTCAAAATATGTGAACACATATTTATGCTGATGTAATGCATCCGAAACCCCACCCACCTGAAACTCCGCCCACTTGCCAGTAACCAATTAAATTTATGAGTAGGTGTCGTTCTGTTGAGGTAGGCGGAGTTACATCTTGCCGACGTCTGTGATTTTATGCCCAGTGAGAGCCAGAGAATTCAGTGGCTCTCACTGGGGTGCTGGCTCCCATCGTTCACAGCAGGGAACTGGCTCTTTGTACTGGTTGTTTGCGAACGACCCATCTCTAGAGCCCGTGCATCTTGCCCAAGGGCGGAGAGCATGTTGCTTATGGGACAGCCTCAGTCTGTGAAGATAGAGCTGCTTGGAGGAGAGGGGCCTCAGGCCTTGGGAGAATGTGAGTGGGCACCAGCTTAGTGGAATTATCTCCAGGAAAGATCCGGGGTCTATGACCAGGACAGCAGCAGCTATGATAGTGCTCCCGTCACCTTTTCCTATGGAAGCTGGACAAGGGGATTTTAATGACGCAGAAAGGACAGATGGGACAAGAATTGTCCACAGAAGAAGCTGAGACTACTGAAGGTATGAATGGTATGAAAGGAGAAGACATAGAAATAATGAAGTTTGCCTGGAAGCCAGGGAGAGAAAAGGATATGAAACTCTGTACGAACTGTGCTGCTGAAGTGACATGTGCCTGTGTTTTCAGTAAAGTTGATATATTTGCAAAGAACTGTGACTCTGCAGTGATTCTTGGAACTTGAAAGCCTGAAGTCAGAGTGGCGGAAACTGTAAGTGCTATGCAACTAAAGGAACTTTATATTTCTCCTGTGAGGCGCCAGGGTGAGGTAACGCTAACCCCTGTTGTCACAGCTACCACCCTGGTCTCCTTACAGGTAGGTGCCTGTTCAACATCTAGGAGTTTGGTATCTAGGTTGTCGTTAAGCTGCTAAGTACTTTGTTAAGTCCTGTCTTTACCTGAACCCTCCCTGAGTCTGTATAGCCTAGGCCTCTACTCTAAACCTGTACCTTTGTCTAATCTTGTCTGTACCTGCTTCCCTGGGTCTCTTTGGCGTAGGCCTGAACTCTGAACCTGTACTTGTATCTGATCTTGTCTATACCTGCTTCCCTGGGTCTGTATGGCCTAAGCCTGAACTCTGAACCTGTACCTTGTATCTGTTGTACCCTAATCCTGCTGTGTCTGAATCAGGACCTACCCCTGTACCTGTTGTGTCTGAATCAGGATCTCTCTGTTAAACTTGCTGTGACTGAATCAGTAGTAAACGTGCAGTGTCTGAATCAGTATCTACTACTACACCTGCTGTGTCTGAATCACTACTAAACCTGTAGTGTCTGAATTTATACCTATCTCCCAAACTTGCTGTGATTAAATCAGTACTAAACAAGCAGTGTCTGAATCAGTATCCTTCTTCCATACCTGCTGTGTCTGAATCAATACCTACCTCCAAACCTGCTGTGTCTGAATCAGTCCCTACCTTTAAACCTGCTGTGTCAGAAGCAGTACACTTTTCTAAACCTCCTGTGTCTGAATCAATATCTACCTCCAAATCTGCTGGGTCAGAAGCAGTACCTTTTACGTAACCAGCTGTGTCTGAATTAGTACCTATCTCTAATCTGTTGTGCCTGAGCAACATGTGTGTTCACTGTGTACACTTGCTACTTCATTGTATGAATCCTGTCTGTCCTGTGTGAACATGGTCCTATCTGTCGTGTGTGAACCTGGTCGTGTGTGAACCTGGTCCTGTCTGTCCTGTGCAAATCTTACCTTGTCTGTCCTGTGGGTACATGTCCTTGTTTTTGTCCTGAGTGAACCTGACCCTGTCAGTTTTGTGTGAACCTAGTCCTGTCTGCCCTGTGAGAGCCTGTCAGCACTTGTGGTTCCTTGCCTCTCTGCACCTGCGGTTCCTTGCCTGTTCGCACCTGCAGTTCCTTGCCTTTCGGCACCTGCGGTTCCTTGCCTGTCCACACCTGTGGTTCTGTAGCTGTCCTTACCTGTGGTTCCCTGCCTGTCTGCACCTGCGGATCCTTGCCTGTCCACACCTGCCGTTTCTAGCCTGTCCGCACCTGTGGTACTGTAGCTGTCCACACCTGCAGTTTCCTACCTGTTCGCACCTAAATTACCTGAAACATTTAGATGTGGTTACTGCTTTCTAAGGAGGTCACACCAGATGTAAAAGTAAAGGTTCTCATACTTTTGTCACGCATATGTGATATTCGATCATTTTTTCACATTTAAGAATTACAAAGTGTAATATGTTTGACACCTTTGTTTGATTTGGTGTTATTTGGTGTTCTGTAGCTACTTACAGGACTTCTGTGAAAATCTGATGTTGTTTTCAGTAAATTTATGCAGAAATATGGAAAATTCAGATGGGTTCAAAAACTTTAAAGCCCCACTGTGTATCTATAAATAAATATATACACTCACCGGCCACTTTATTAGGTACACCATGCTAGTAACGGGTTGGACCCCCTTTTGCCTTCAGAACTGCCTCAATTCTTCGTGGCATAGATTCAACAAGGTGCTGGAAGCATTCCTCAGAGATTTTGGTCCATATTGACATGATGGCATCACACAGTTGCCGCAGATTTGTCGGCTGCACATCCCAAAGATGCTCCATACAAGGCAGGATGGATCCATGCTTTCATGTTGTTTACGCCAAATTCTGACCCTACCATCCGAATGTCGCAGCAGAAATCGAGACTCATCAGACCAAGCAACGTTTTTCCAATCTTCTACTGTCCAATTTCGATGAGCTTGTACAAATTGTAGCCTCAGTTTCCTGTTCTTAGCTGAAAGGAGTGGTACCCGGTGTGGTCTTCTGCTGCTGTAGCCCATCTGCCTCAAAGTTCGACGCACTGTGCGTTCAGAGATGCTCTTAGGCCTACCTTGGTTGTAACGGGTGGCGATTTGAGTCACTGTTGCCTTTCTATCAGCTCGAACCAGTCTGCCCATTCTCCTCTGACCTCTGGCATCAACAAGGCATTTCCGCCCACAGAACTGCCGCTCACTGGATTTTTTTTCTTTTTCGGACCATTCTCTGTAAACCCTAGAGATGGTTGTGCGTGAAAATCCCAGTAGATCAGCAGTTTCTGAAATACTCAGACCAGCCCTTCTGGCACCAACAACCATGCCACGTTCAAAGGCACTCAAATCACCTTTCTTCCCCATACTGATGCTCGGTTTGAACTGCAGGAGATTGTCTTGACCATGTCTACATGCCTAAATGCACTGAGTTGCCGCCATGTGATTGGCTGATTAGAAATTAAGTGTTAACAAGAAGTTGGACAGGTGTACCTAATAAAGTGGCCAGTGAGTGTATATCTATATCACAAATGTGTGCCTAATGTGTTGCGGACATGCAACATCTTCCTGAGCAAAGCTGCAAAAAATCATTAAAAATCATTAAAAGATGCAGCATTTCATTTATTTTGTGACATTTCAGTTATTTTGTGTCACAGTGTGCTAGGTTTATTTTGCCCTGACAGGTCTTTTCATGAAAGCAATGTTCGCACTGTCATACTTGATGGTACATTTATTTGCATGTTATCCAGCCCTAGATAAACATTTCAGAACTGCAGCAGATGTGATAAAATAATCTATATTACCTCCTGATTTTCTGGCAAGTCAGGCAATCTCTGTGTCAGTTCCCAAGAATCCGGCAAGTGACGACTGTAGCCAATCAGTGGCATCATGACTCATTGCTGATCGGTGAGGCCAGTAATCTGGCATGTAACTAATAAGGTCTCTTTTGGAATTCAGCAATGATGTCTGTGCCAAAGACCAGGAGCAATGTGGGAGCTTCTGTATTGGATTGTCAGGGGTAGAGAGGAGGTAAATATTTTTTTAAGACTAAATAACCTGTTTAAGTAAATAATTGTGAATCTTTTGAAATTCTTTAACTCACATTAATTTTTAGATGAAAAGTTTGCTCATTAAATAAAATTGTCTTTATTCCTCCATACAATGAATAAAATGAGCAGGATAAGAGCTGTGCCAACTGCTGGTGTCATCATGGTGTACCTATTATGATATGATTAAGGGCGGATATGCCTAAAATATGTTGTTGGATGGTGGTTACTGGAAATCCGCCAGTGCAGGGCCCTCTACTCCCTCTGTAAATGTTATTTTGTTCATTATACTTTATATTTGTATTTTGTATGTAAATCCATTTTCATGTTCAGCACCATGGAATCAATGGAATAAATAATACTTATCCTCCTGGGTTTTATGTGACTCTAGACTAGAACTTTCACTTACTGGAGTTCATGATTAATAGAATCACCTACATTTTCATTAAATTAGCAAGTCACTACAACATATTTACCTGTCCCCACTTCTGTCACCATTGGCAATTCCTAGGGATGATGCTGATGGGAGTTTGGGTAATGCCGTCTTTGATGTATGTGATTGACAGCACTATAGAATGTGTATAAGAAGCAGTCTTGCTGGCTGGCCAATCACAAGTGCAGGTCAGTGGCGCAATCAATGGGTGGGTTCATGGGCATTTTTCTCATTGCTCACTTGGGTTTTGACCTGGCTGACAGTATCTTTGCCTAGCCCGTTGATGTCCTTTGAATGGACCCTTGGTCTGCCAGACCTCTTTCTCTGTCTGTTAGGATTGCCGATCTCCCGAACGCTAACCCAACCCCCGTTGACTACTTTTTAGGTCTGATTTTGTCCAGATTCTTGTGTGACAACCAGGGTGCTCCTGGATCTTGCTATGTGAGGGGCTTGCACAAAGTTTGTCTGCGGTAGTTAGCAGATTCCGCAAAGGCCCACACATCTGTCCTTCAGATCTTTACATCATATTTTTTTATTTATCGTGTCAATCGATTAAATAAGAAATAATGTAAATTTTATCAAAATCTTGTTAAAATGTTCTTACCATTTTTTGTATTCAGCTATGAATATATATGCACTGCTCAAAAAAATAAAGGGAACACTAAAATACCACATCCTAGATATCTCTGAATCAAATAGTCCAGTTGCAAATTTGTATTCATTGCATAGTGGAATGTGTTCAGAACAATAAAACATAACCATTATCAATGTAAATCAAAATGAATATCCCATGGAGGTTTGGATTTGGAATGATACTCAAAATCAAAGTGGAAAATCCAACTTCAGTGGAAATGCCTCATGACAAGGAAAAGATGCTCAGTATTGTGTGAGGCCACCACGTGCCTCCCTACTGTACAACGCCTGGGCATGCTCCTGTTGAGGCGGCAGATGTCTCCTGAGGGATCTCCTCCCAGACCTGGACTAATGGATCAGCCAACTCCTTGACAGTCTGTGGTGCAATGTGATGTTGGTGGATGGAGCAAGACATGATGTCCCAGATGTGCTCAATCGGATTCAGGTCTGGGGAACGGGCGGACCAGTCCATAGATTCAATGCCTTAATCTTGCAGGAACTGCTGACACACTCCAGCCACATAAGGTCTGGCATTGTCCTGCATTAGGAGGAACCCAGGGCCAACCGCACCAGCATATGGTCTCACAAGGGGTCTGATGATCTCATCTTGGTACCTAATGGAAGTCAGGCTATCTCTGGCGAGCACATGGAGGGCTGTGCGGCCCTCCAAAGAAATTCCACCTCACACCATTACTGACCCACTGCCAAACCTGTCATGCTAAAGGATGTTGCAGGCAGCAGATCGCTCTCCATGGTATCTCCAGACTCTGTCACGTCTGTTGCATGTGCTCAGTGTGAACCTGCTTTCATCTGTGAAGAGCACAGGGCACCAGAAGTGAATTTGCCAATCCTGGTGTTCTGTGGCAAATGCCAAGCATCCTGCATGGTGTTGGGCTGTGAGCACAACCCCCTTCTGTGGACGTCGGGCACTCAGACCATCCTCATGGAGTCGGTTTCTACCCATTTGTGCAGACACATGCACATTTGTGGCCTGCTGGAGGTCATTTTGCAGGGCTCTGGCAGTGCTCCTCCTTGCACAAAGACAGAGGTAACGGACCTGCTGCTGGGTTGTTGCACTCCTACGTCCCCCTCCATGTCTCCTGGTGTACTGGCCTGTCTCCTGGTAGCACATCCAGCCTGACAGACACAGCAAACCTTGCCACAGCTCGCATTGATGTGCCTTCCTGGATGAGCTGTACTACCTGAGCCACTGGTGTGGGTTATAGAGTCCGTCTCATGCTATCACAAGTGTGAAAGCACAACCAACATTCAAAAGTGACCAAAACATCAGCCAGAAAGCATTGGTACTGAGATGTGGTCTGTGGTCCCCACCTGCAGAACCACTCCTTTATTGAGGGTGTCTTGATAATTACCAATAATTTCCATCTGTTGTCTATTCCATTTGAACAACAGCATTGTCAATCAGTGTTGCTTCCTAAGTGGACATTTTGATTTCACAGAAGCCGTGTTTGAGTAGTGTATATGTGTATGAAAAAAGTTTTGAACAAGCCCTGTGTGTATCTTTGTCCTGCCTTTATGGTATTACCTCTGTTTACACTTGCAATGTCTTGTTGATGTTTCTGGAAAATTTTGAGAGCAAGCATTCCATGTTTTACAGTTTTACTTGTCAAAAACACCATCAATCAGAGAGGAAGGAGAAGGACCCTGTTATAAATAAGTGACATTTGTAAAGATTTATGACAATACATTTTAAAACTGAATCCTTCATACCTTTCTTCATCAAGAGCAGAATCCATGACAATAGCGTGAACATAACCTCAGACTACGGGCAGGTGCAGACGAGCATATTTTTTGACATCCCAGAAAATCGGATCAATTGTGTCAATGACATTCTGATCAGAGTTTGATCAGAGTGTGATCATAGTGTGATCCGATTCTCCCAGATGAGGAGAAGATAGAGAAAAAAAGTCTCCATTTCTTCATTCTGTCAGTCTGTGGAAATCGGACTGTGCTCAGATGTCATCCGAGTGCAGTCCTATGTTTCCCACACACTCATTGACTTGGATAGCCAATATCAGATCAAACTTGGGTATGCTGAAATCGGACATGTGCACGGCCCCACAGACTTACATTGGTCCAAAACATCAGATTGCATTTGCACCGAAAATACGCTTATCTGCACCTGCCCTAATTGTGGGCTGTCTAACCACAGTAGGTATAGAGACACATAGGTCTGCAAAGAAGCTACGTACACCAAATGGTAGAATATATATTTTTAACTAAGTCGAATTGTAAAGTAGCTTTGTTTTTCTTTTATGCACTGGGGCTGTAAAAAAGTTGCTAAAGTTCTCATGATCTTTAAGAAAAGTAGGTAAAATGCTTTAAAAGCATTTCCCTATTGAATGAAGATTGCATCTTTAAAGTGGAGGGATGCATGTTAATCTATGTCTTTTAAAGGCAGCAATAACTGGTTATTGACTCTCGGCAGTTTGCAGCTTTGTCTCCAGCAGCAGCTTTGGGAAGGAGCATATAGCGCTATTCGAAACTGTTCATTTCCACTGATCGGTGAACTTCGCCTGTGAACTTTTCCCCTTGTGCTGTATTTACATTTATCTTTGCCGACTCGCCTGATTTTAGAGCACTGACAATGTTCCTAATGAAACAGTTCACTGCCAGAAAGTGAAATTTTTCTTTATAAATCTAAACACACCCAGGAGAGTTGGATGTGCCGGTTCCATCTCAGTGCTGCGGTTTCACATATAAAATGAACTATCAGCATTTAGAAGCCTCAGAATAGTAATTCTGTCTGAATTAGCCCCACAGCACTTACGCTATAGCGGTAACAGATGCTTTGAGCATTCACAACAATTAGTAATTAAAACAAAACTGGCAATGTTGATTTGATTAAAAAGTTATGTTTATTAACAGTATTTTCCCATCTGCTTTGTGTAACCAGCAGATCTTTGCTGTTCTGCATGTAGCGGGGTGTTGATCAAACACTGCATCTTGACCGATGCCTCTCTCTTGGAACTATGGTCCCTCACTGGTGGCTCTCCCAGCAAGATGGGAGTTGTACATTTGCAATGACTGGAGAACCAAAAATTAAAGACCACGGTCATAAAGAGGACCTGTCACTTAGCAGTGCTCAGTGCTGGGACATTGGATTACTACAAAACTTAAATGGAATCTGTCAGTAGGACCAACCCTCTAAGCCGTATAAATGGTCATGTAGGTTATAGGAAAATTAATAAAGTGATAGCTTCATATCCGTGATCCAATGTCTTATTCCAGAGAAATCCATGTTTAGGGCTATAGGTAGGACTCAGATCTGCATGAGAATCTGCCTCCAGGGATTATTATAAATAAAAAGGGACGTTAACAGCGTGAGCCATGTACCGTATTTTGCAAATTATAAGACGCACTGGATTATAAGACGCACGTGGGGTGGAAAATTGGAAAAAAAAACCATTTGTAAATAAACCTTACCCATGGGGCAGGCAGTGGTGGTGGAGCGGGATCACAGGAGCCAGGGTCGCTGCTTCAGGAGGTTGGCGTCAACAGGAGTAGGGCGATGCTGCAGGCCCATCCTCTTAGAAGGGTCGCTGATTCAGGAGGTCGCTGTAATTCAGATAAAACAGGACATTCCTTGAGTAAGCTTATGCTCCCACGGTCAGGAACCGGCAGCGCTTTGGATGCAGCACATGTCCGCTCTGTCCAAAGCGCTGCCGGCTTTTGAACGCAGGTGATTCCGCATGTGTTCATTGAACCGTGCGGAATCACTGCGCCCAATACATTGGATGGGAAATTTATCTTGGGGAGACGGAGTGTCTCCACAAGATAAATTGACATGTTGTGGTCTCGAAAGACGTGCCACATGTCCGTCTCCTCAGGGAAGTCAGATACGTCCCTGTACGCATAGTGTAGATGGGATTTCTTAAAATCCCGTCCACTACGCTGTAACATCTGGCCACTGCAGGTTGGACCCTGCGGATGTACGCAGCATCCAATCCACAGCGTTTACTGACTATGGGAACATACCCTAAGGACTAGGATTTAGTCTGAAATGCGTAGGAAAAAACACAGTTTTTCTAGTGCCACAAATGTTTTGTTTTAACTGAATTACAATAAAGTCTTCGTCTGTCACAATGGAGCAGGAGTATTTTTCTATCCCGACAGAGAATCGCTGGCAATTTCAACCTTGGAGAGAGGGATCCCACTTTCTTTTGTAGATCAGTGTCTGGCCCATAGTCCTGAACAGCTCTCATTACATATAAGAAAAATATGGATTTCTCTGGAATAAGACATCGGATCACAGATATCAAGGTAGCATTTTATTCAGCTTCCTATGACCTGCATGCCCCTATAGACGGTTTAGGAGTGTTGATCTTTCTGACAAGTTCTCATTAAAGAGAATTTGTAACTTTCCATAAATATGTAGTTTTCTTTGTTTACCTGGTGGAAACTTCACTGGTTGTTGTTTTTCTTTAATTCCTGTGGCTTTTCATTCCTAAGACAGGGCCACCATTAGGGCATTACTGCCCTTACTGCTGTATGGGGTCCGGTAAGCAGCAATACAGGGGGGGGGGCAGGACCCCCGTCTTGTGCTTCTGCTCACCAGGCCCCATCGTGCAGTGAAGTTCTGTGCGCGGCGCACTCCTTGGCGCTGGAAGTTTTTCTCAGAGCTCCACAGCTGTCTGACATGGATGGCTGCACAGCTCCCACTCCCTCCGGCCTCTGGACCTCTGGTCAAGTGACGGCACGTATGCGATGACGTCATCATCACATACGCGCTATCCTGTACGAGGTCATCAGAAGTAAAGCTGCGCCTTCAGGGGAACGTCAGTGAGGTAAGTATGAGAACATTTCTTTATAAAATGAATTAAATGAGTGAGGGAGGAGGTGGAGAGAGATTTCAAGTGATGGAAGGAAGACTGTAAATAATGAAGTGAGGGAGAGGGTGGGGGACTGCAAATGATGTGAGGGAGGGGACAGGAGACTGCAAATGATGAAGTGTGGGAGGGTGACTGCAAATGTTATAGTGGGGGTGAGGGGGGACTGCACATGATGAAGTTGGGGGAGAGGGACTGCAAATGATGGAGTGGGGGAAGGAAACTGCAAATGATGTAGTGAGTTGGGGGGACTGCAAATTATGAAGTGAGTGGGGGGACTGCAAATAGTGAAAAGAGTGGGGTGACTCCAAATTATGAAGTCAGTGGGAGGAGGACTGCAAATGATGAAGTAAGTGGGGGAGAGGAAATGCAAATGATAAACTGAGGGGGAAGGGGACTGCAAATGATGAAGTGAGATTGGGGAGGGGCACGCAAATGATGAAGTGAGGGAGGGGTACTGCACAGGATATGGGGGAGGGAACTGCATATGAAGTGAGTGAGGGAAGGGGGGCTGCAAATGATGAAGTGAGTGGGGGAGGGGGATGGCAAATGAAGTGCGAGAAGGGGGGCTGCAAATGACGTATGTGAGGGAGTGTACATGATGAAGTGAGGGGGGACTGCAAATGTTGAAGTGAGTGGGAGGAGGACTGCAAATGATGAAGCAAGTGAGGGAGTCGAACTGCAAATGATAAACTGAGGGGGAAGGTGACTGCAAATGATGAAGTGAGATTGGGGAGGGGAACTGCAAATGATGAAGTGAGGGAGGGGGGACTGCACAGGATGTCCGGTGAGGGGACTGCAAATGAAGTGAGTGGGGGAAGGGGGACAGCAAATGATGAAGTGAGAGGCAGGAGGGGGACTGCACATGAAGTGAGTGAGGGGAGCTGCAAATGATGAAGTGAGTGGGGGATGGGATGGCAAATGAAGTGGGGGAAGGGGGGCTGCAAATGAAGTATGTGGCGGAGGGGGACTGTACATGATGAAGTGAGGGGGACTGCAAATGATGAAGTGAGTGGGTGGAGGACTGCAAATTATAAAGCAAGTGGGGGAGGGGAACTGCAAATGATAAAATGAGGGGGAAGGTGACTGCAAATGATGAAGCGAGATTGGAGAGGGGCACTGCAAATGATGAAGTGAGGGAGGGGGACTGCACAAGATGTCGTGGGAGGGGACTGCAAATGAAGTGAGTGGGGGAAGGGGGACTACAAATGACGAAGTGAGTGGCTGGAGGGGGACTGCGCATGAAGTGAGTGGGGGGAGGAAGCTGCAAATGATGAAGTGAGTGGGGTAGGGGGATGGCAAATGAAGTGGGGAAGAGGGGCTGCAAATGAAGTATGTGGGGGAGGGGGACTGTACATGATGAAGTGAGGGGGACTGCAAATGATGAAGTGAGTTGGGGAGACGGGGCAATCATCACTGCAATGGAGGTGCCGATATAGCAAGATTAGTACATGAGCATCGACTCTACTAATAAATACAGGACATAGATATCAGTGTCTCTTGCTGCATAAGGCATCTAGACAAAGGAAAACTATCACTTTTGACACCCCCGTACAATGGAAATATCAGTTTGACCGAGCATTCCTGCAAATGATGAATTGACGGTGGGAGACGGGGGACAGAAAATGATGAATTGATGGTGGGGGATGGAGGACTGCATACATGGATTGAATGTGTGGGACATGGGAAAGAAAATGATGAATTGAGGGTGAGGGACTGCAAATGATGAACCGAGGGTGGGGGACGAGGGACTGCAAATGATAAATTGAAATTGGGGGGTTGTTTAAGGCCCCGTCTCACTAAGCGATTTACCAACGATCACGACCAGCGATACGACCCGGCCGTGATCGTTGGTAAGTCGCTGTGTGGTCGCTGGGGAGCTGTCACACAGACAGCTCTCTCCAGCGACCAACGATCAGGGGAACGACTTCGGCATCGTTGAAACTGTCTTCAACGATGCCGAAGTCCCCCTGCAGCACCCGGGTAACCAGGGTAAACATCGGGTTACTAAGCGCAGGGCCGCGCTTAGTAACCCGATGTTTACCCTGGTTACCAAAAAAAACAAACACTACATACTCGCCTTTCGGTGTCCAGATCCCTTGCCGTCTGCTTCCTGCTCTCTCACTGACTGCCGGCCGTACAGTGAGAAGTGAGAGCACAGCAGTGACGTCACCGCTGCGCTCTGCTCTCAGTGTACGGCGAGACTCAGTCAGAGCAGGAAGCAGAGTCGCAGACGGCAAGGGACCTGGACACCGAAAGGCGAGTATGTACTGTTTGTTTTTTTTGGTAACCAGGGTAAACATCGGGTTACTAAGCGCGGCCCTGCGCTTAGTAACCCGATGTTTACCCTGGTTACCAGTGAAGACATCGCTGGATCGGTGTCACACACACCGATTCAGCGATGTCAGCGGGGCCTCAACGACCAAAAAAAGGTCCAGGCCATTCCGACACGACCAGCGATCTCGCAGCAGGGGCCTGATCGCTGGTACGTGTCACATATAGCGATATCGCTATGGAGGTCGCTGTTGCGTCACAAAACTTGTGACTCAGCAGCGATCTCGCTAGCGATCTCGCTATGTGAGACGGGGCCTTTAGAGTAAGTCATGACAGGGGAGAGCAAATAATGATGACTTTTGAAGCAAACAATTATGAATTTTGATGGTGGGAGGAATAAATGATGATGTATTGAGACTGGGGGAAAGAGTACATGGGCTAATTAATTTATATATTTATTAGGTGGGGTAAATGGCAATTTGTAGTTGGTGGGGGCACAGTGGTGGATTATAATTTATATTTGGAATGGTAGGTTGAAAAATAACTAATTGTGTTTTAATTGTGGGTGCATATCTGTATTCAGCTGTCTATTGTAGAAGTAAGAGAAAAAGTGGTGAATGTGCTCTGGATGGGAGTCTCTAGGTAACTATGTGTTATTTTATGCAGAGATGAGTCATGGCTGGAAGAAGTGATGGCCGTCTGCTCTGGAAGAAGAAGAAAATAAAGATGAAGGACTTCAACTAGAGACATCACTGGCAAGTCAGTGTGTTACCTGTACACTGACACTATATACTGTATACTATATACAGAGCTCCTGTGTATAATGTCACTGGTGATCGCTGTATTATGTGTACACTGATATAATATACTGAGCTCCTGTATATAATGTCACCGGTCATCACTGTATTGCTTGTAATCTGACACTACATTCAAAGTTCCTGAGTGTAATGTCACTGGTGATCATTGTATTACCTGTACACTGACAATATATACAGAGCTCCTGTGTACAATGGCACTTAGTATTGTGTTTTTTTATTAAAGATCAGTATTGTAGTAGTCGGTCACTATGTGGTGGTAATATGTGGTCTGGTCATGGTGTGGCGGTATTTGTTTTTTGTATGTGGTATTAATCAGTCACTATGTGGTGGTAATATATGGTCTGGTCATGGTGTGGCAGTATTTCTCCCTTGTATGTATTGTTATTTGGTCACTGATGGTAATATGTGATCTGGTTATGGTATGTTGGTATTTGTCCCTTGTATATGGTATTATTCGGTCACTATGGGGTGGTAATATATAGTCTAGTCATGATGTGGTGGTATTTGTTCCTTGTATGTGGTATTATTCGGTCACTGTGGTGGCTATATGTGGTCTGGTCACGCAGTGATGGTATTTGCCCTTTGTATGTGGTATTATTTAGTCACTATATGGTGGTAATATGTGGTCTGGTCATGGCTAGATGGTCATGTGTTAGATGGGAACTGTAAATGTGTGATTGGTGAGGACGTGGTGCAGAAGAAGAGTTTTTCCAAGAATGGGCGGTGGAACTGTGGAAGGTTCAAGGCGTGGGGGCAGAGTCTCATGGGGGCCCAAAAATTTTGCCAGTGTGGGGCCCAGAAATTCCTAGTGGCAACCCTGACCTAAGATATGGCCTCCTTTTCCTTATTGCACCCTATATCTAAATCTAGTCTTGTTAGCTAAGAGGTTTTGGGACTCATATTGAGGAACACACAGTTGATTAAAAAGACTAGATTTACATAGAATGAAGAGAGTGCCATATCTCAGGAATGGATGTGACAATAAAAAGTAAACTATACCAGATTCAGGAAAACAGCTGTCAGGATGATCTATAGCAATAAGGATTACCCCTGCTTTTTAATCCAATGCAACAGCACTGAGAAATCAAGGTACATACAAATTAGTGACATGCCCCTAATACACTAACAAGCTAATAAATAATAAAACAATTTGCATGTGGCTTTAAAGGAAACTTGTCATGTATAAAAAAACACAACCTGCAGATATAAAGTCAATTTGTAATAGTGTTCTGAAGCTGCCCTATGCCCCCACTGAGAGCTCCGCTGTCGGGAGGAAATTAACTTTATTTGTCCCAGCAGCCTGGGCTTTCAGTCATAGGGGTGGGCCAGTATGGCTTCAGTCACCTCTCAGTGCATAGTGAGTGGCGACTGCGACCGTGCTCACGGCACTGACTGAGTGCCGGCTCTAATTCTATCCCTTTAAGACCCACCAGTAAATTATTTTGCACTCCATGGTTATTATTGGATGTCACCCATTTGTGTATTTGTTTATATATGTAAAAAGCATCTTTATCTGTTCATTGTGGATTATGTATCTCAAAGGGGTTTCACACTTTTAGGAAAGAGGACTCCAAATGCTCTATAGTACCTAAAATTACAAACAGAACCACTGAGCTCAGGCACTGGTTACAGAGCTAATGTGTCCTGTCGATGTGACATCTGCAGGCAAAACACAGAGACTAGGGTAGTGGTAGGAAGGCTGCGTTGACCTAGAGGGAGTGAGTTGTTTTATTTTAGAGTACTTGGGGTCCACTATCCTGAAGGGGTAAAATCCCCTTTAAATAATTTGGTAACATTTTCTCTGATTTGATGGACTAATTTAGAGGTCATTGCACTTAATACGGTAAAACAGAATTCTAATCCAAATTCCGAGCTTTTTCTTTTGACCTTACTACATTTCTCTTGTTTTCTTCATACATCTACAACTGTCCTTCAATATAATCCTCATAGGTCCGAGCTTCTAATATTTTCTCCCAGTTGAGACGCCCCAGGGATCAGTACTCGGTCCCCTTCTGTTTCCTCCTTAGAAATTTCCCTTTGAAACTTCATCAGGTTTGGTTTTAAGTGCCAAATGATACTAATGATATACATTTATACACTGCCTCTCATGAATTACTCTTCTCACTTACAACCAACACGCTGAGTGTCTCTCTGATCTCTACTTTTGATGTTTCTCTAGTAGAAATAGAAAGTAGTTTTATAGAATTGTATTACATCATAAAAAAGGATTATGGGATATTACCTCTTTTGTTAAGAATTTGTGTCAGTGGGTAATTAGTAAAAATAAAAATCTAGATGATATAGGTGAGGCCATGAAAGTCATACTAAAGTCTTTCTAAACTGTGGTTCAGTGTTTAGCATTGTAGCCTTACAATACAGGGTTTGGGGTTCAAATGGGACAAAATGAAACATCTGCATGAAGTTTGTATGTTTTCTTAGTACCGTTAAGGATTTCCTCTGGGTGCTTTAGCTTTTATCTGTTTGATTCAAGTAACGAGCCTTAGGTCAAGCATCACATGGTGGCCAGTGTTTAGTACCAGACTAGACACTGACACAATCCAGGAGCTAATTAAAAACAACTTACATTTTATCTTTGTCACGCTTGGACACGGGTAAGTCGGGTGGACGTCACAGCATACAAATATGAAAGGAGAGGAGGGCTCTAACGATAGGGAGTGGGGGATGGGACACCTCCTGACACCAACCTCTGCCTGTTCCTAAGCTCCCCTAACGCCCTATGTGGGTCCTTCGCCCTGCCGTCATCACATGCTTAATCCTTGATTTGTCACCTCAATATACCCTGGCTAGTCCACAGGCCAGCAAGGATGCTAGCCTCACCACTGCAGATGGTAAGACACAGGGAAAGTGACAAAAACAAGATAAAGAAAAAAGGAAGAAATACTATGCTTCAGGCTCTGTTGCTAAGCTCCAAAACAGCAGAGAATACGGCACCAGGAGTCTCACTTCAACAGCCTCAACACCATCGACACAGGAGAGTTCCAAACCCCTAGCTGGTTTGCATAGAAGTAAACTCTATAACCAACGATCAGCTGATGGGTCATGTGACCATTTAAAAGGTGGGAGTGGTTACCAACCAACATCAGCTAACCAACCTAAAAAAACAGCCAGCAAGAGACTGACAGTAACTCTTGCTGGACGAAAAGTAAAAAACAACATTAACCCCTTAATCCCATATGACGTACTATCCCGTCAAGGTGATCTGGGACTTAATTCCCAGTGACGGGATAGTACGTCATATGCGATCGGCCACGCTCACAGGGGGAGCACGGCCGATCGTGGCCGGGTGTCAGCTGACTATCGCAGCTGACATCCGGCACTATGTGCCAGGAGCAGTCACGGACCGCCCCCGACACAATAACCCCCGGCACACTGCGATCAAACATGACCGCAGTGTATCGGCGGTACAGGGAAGCATCGCGCAGGGAAGAGGCTCCCTGCATGCTTCCCTGAGACGAACGGTACAAGGTGATGTACTCAACTTGTACCGAGCGTCTCCTCCCTGCAGTCCCCGGATCCAAAATGGCCACGGGGCTGCATCCGGGTCCTGCAGGGAGTACTTCCTGGTGCAGACCAGGCTCTGGTAAGCCTGCACTGCTGTATATCAGATCGCCGATCTGACAGAGTGCTGTGCAAACTGTCAGATCGGCGATCTGTGATGTCTTCCCCCCTGGGACAAAGTAAAAAAGTAAAAAAAAAAAAATTTCCACATGTGTAAAAAAAAATAAATAAATTCCTAAATAAAGAAAAAAAAAATATTATTCCCATAAATACATTTCTTTATCTAAAAAAACCAAACAATAAAAGTACACATATTTAGTATCGCAGCGTCCGTAACGACCCAACCTATAAAACTGTCCTACTAGTTAACCCCTTCAGTGAACACCGTAAGAAAAAAAAAAAAAACGAGCCAAAAAACAACGCTTTATTATCATACTGCCAAACAAAAAGTGGAATAACACGCGATCAAAAAGACGGATATAAATAACCATGGTACCGCTGAAAACATCATCTTGTGCCGCAAAAAAGAGCTACCATGCAGCATCATAAGCAAAAAAATAGAAAAGTTATAGTCCTCAGAATAAAGCGATGCCAAAATAATTATTTTTTCTATAAAATAGCTTTTATCGTATAAAAGCGCCAAAACATAAAAAAAATATAAATGAGGTATCGCTGTAATTGTACTGACCTGAAGAATAAAACTGCTTTATCAATTTTACCAAAAGTGGAACGGTATAAACGCCTCCCCCAAAAGAAATTCATGAATAGCTGGTTTTTGGTCATTCTGCCTCACAAAAATCGGAATAAAAAGTGATAAAAAATGGTCACGTGTGCGAAAATGATACCAATAAAAACGTCAACTCATCCCGCAAAAAACAAGACCTCACATGACTCTGTGGGCCAAAATATGGAAAAATTATAGGTGTCAAAATGTGGAGACGCAAAAACTTTTTTGCTATAAAAAGCGTCTTTTAGTGTGTGACAGCTGCCAATCATAAAAATCCGATATAAAAAACGCTATAAAAGTAAATCAAACCCCCCTTCATCACCCCCTTAGTTAGGGAAAAATAATAAAATTAAAAAAATGTATTTATTTCCATTAGGGCTAGGGTTAGGGCTAGAGTTAGGGCTAGGGTTAGGGTTGGGGTTAGGGCTAGGGTTAGGGTTAGGGTTAGGGCTAGGGTTAGGGCTAGGGTTAGGGTTAGGGCTAGGGTTAGGGTTGGAGCTAAAGTTAGGGTTAGGGTTGGGGCTAAAGTTAGGGTTAGGGTTGGGGCTAAAGTTAGGGTTAGGGTTGCGGCTAAAGTTAGGGATAGGGTTGGGGCTAAAGTTAGGGTTAGGGTTGCGGCTAAAGTTAGGGTTAGGGCTGGGGCTAAAGTTAGGGTTAGGGTTGGGGCTAAAGTTAGGGTTAGGGTTGGGGCTAAAGTTAGGGTTAGGGTTTGGATTACATTTACGGTTGGGATTAGGGTTGGGATTAGAAATGGGTGTGTCAGGTGTTATGACCCCAGTGGACAGGGTCTCAGAGGAACGTGTAAGTCTGCAAAATACAAAAATCCAGCTCATAGGGCTGTGGTAACTGGGTTGACCAAATAGCTACTCCTAACGCCAACACTAGAAGTAGCCGGGGATCATGCCTACGGTGATCGCTAGATGACTCGCGCCAGCCGGAGAATCTAACTACCCCTAGGAGAAGAAAACAAAGACCTCTCTTGCCTCCAGAGAAAGGGACCCCAAAGCAAGATACAAGCCCCCCACAAATAATAACGGTGAGGTAAGAGGAAATGACAAACACAGAAATGAACCAGGTTCAGCAAAGAGAGGCCAGCTTACCAATAGCAGAATATAGCAAGATAACTTATCTGGTCAACAAAAACCCTATAAAAATCCACGCTGGAGATTCAAGAACCCCCGAACCGTCTAACGGTCCGGGGGGAGAACACCAGCCCCCTAGAGCTTCCAGCAAAGGTCAGGATACAGATAGGAACAAGCTGGACAAAAATACCAAACAAAACAAAAGCAAAAAGCAAAGAAGCAGACTTAGCTTGAAAAACAGGAACCAGGATCAGAGGACAAGAGCACAACAGATTAGCTCTGATTTCAACGATGCCAGGCATTGAACTGAAGGTCCAGGGAGCTTATATAGCAACGCCCCTGAACTAACGGCCCAGGTGAGGATATAGGAAAAGACAGACGCTCCAGAGTCAAATCACTAATGACCACTAGAGGGAGCAAAAAGCAAAATCACAACAGTACCCCCCCCTTAGTGAGGGGTCACCGAACCCTCACCACGACCACCAGGGCGATCAGGATGAGCGGCATGAAAGGCACGAACTAAATCGGCCGCATGAACATCAGAGGCGACCACCCAGGAATTATCTTCCTGACCATAGCCCTTCCACTTGACCAGGTACTGAAGCCTCCGCCTGGAGAGACGAGAATCCAAGATCTTCTCCACCACGTACTCCAACTCGCCCTCAACCAACACCGGAGCAGGAGGCTCAGCAGAAGGAACCACAGGCACAACGTACCGCCGCAACAAGGACCTATGAAACACGTTGTGGATAGCAAACGACACAGGTAGATCCAGGCGAAAGGATACAGGATTAAGAATTTCCAATATCTTGTAAGGACCAATAAAACGAGGTTTAAATTTGGGAGAGGAAACCTTCATAGGAACAAAGCGGGAAGAAAGCCACACCAAATCCCCAACACGTAGTCGGGGACCCACACCGCGGCGGCGGTTGGCAAAGCGCTGAGCCCTCTCCTGTGACAACTTCAAGTTGTCCACCACAAGATTCCAGATCCGCTGCAACCTATCCACCACAGAATCCACCCCAGGGCAGTCAGAAGGTTCCACATGACCCGAAGAAAAACGAGGGTGGAAACCAGAGTTGCAGAAAAACGGCGAAACCAAGGTGGCGGAACTAGCCCGATTATTAAGGGCAAACTCAGCTAATGGCAAGAAGGTCACCCAATCGTCCTGATCAGCAGAGACAAAACACCTCAAATAAGCCTCCAAAGTCTGATTAGTTCGCTCCGTCTGTCCATTAGTCTGAGGATAGAAAGCAGACGAAAACGACAAGTCAATGCCCATCCTACTACAAAAGGATCGCCAGAATCTGGAAAGGAACTGGGATCCTCTGTCTGACACAATATTCTCAGGGATGCCGTGCAAACGAACCACGTTCTGGAAAAACACAGGAACCAGATCGGAAGAGGAAAGCAGTTTAGGCAAAGGAACCAAATGGACCATCTTGGAGAAGCGATCACATATCACCCAGATAACAGACATGCCCTGAGACACCGGAAGATCAGAAATGAAATCCATGGAGATATGTGTCCAAGGTCTCTTAGGGACAGGCAAGGGCAAGAGCAACCCGCTGGCACGAGAACAGCAAGGCTTAGCTCGAGCACAAGTCCCACAGGACTGTACAAATGACCTCACATCCCTAGACAAGGAAGGCCACCAAAAGGATCTGGCCACCAGATCTCTGGTGCCAAAAATTCCTGGGTGACCTGCCAACACCGAGGAATGAACCTTGGAAATGACTCTGCTGGTCCACTTATCAGGCACAAACAGTCTGTCAGGTGGACAAGAATCAGGCCTATCAGCCTGAAATCTCTGCAACACACGTCGCAGATCAGGAGAAATAGCTGACAAGATAATACCATCCTTAAGAGTACCAACAGGTTCAGCGACTCCAGGAGCATCAGGCACAAAGCTCCTGGAAAGAGCATCGGCCTTCACATTCTTTGAACCTGGTAAATACGAGACAACAAAGTCAAAACGGGAGAAAAACAATGACCAGCGGGCCTGTCTAGGATTCAGGCGTTTAGCAGACTCGAGATACATCAGATTTTTGTGATCAGTCAAGACCACCACACGATGCTTAGCACCCTCGAGCCAATGACGCCACTCCTCAAATGCCCATTTCATGGCCAACAACTCCCGATTGCCCACATC
This sequence comes from Ranitomeya variabilis, assembly GCF_051348905.1. Lineage (NCBI taxonomy): Eukaryota > Metazoa > Chordata > Amphibia > Anura > Dendrobatidae > Ranitomeya > Ranitomeya variabilis. The sequence continues at coordinate 232,780,385 of NC_135232.1, forward strand.
ATAATTTCGCTCCGCAGGCGAAAACTTCCTAGAGAAAAAGGCGCAAGGTCTCATAACAGAGCAACCAGGGCCTCTCTGCGACAAAACGGCCCCTGCTCCAATCTCTGAAGCATCCACCTCAACTTGAAAGGGAAGCGAGACATCAGGCTGGCACAAAACAGGCGCCGAAGTAAACCGACGTTTCAACTCCTGGAAAGCCTCCACGGCAGCAGGAGCCCAATTAACCACATCGGAGCCCTTCTTGGTCATATCCGTCAAAGGTTTCACAATGCTAGAAAAGTTAGCGATAAAACGACGGTAGAAGTTAGCGAAACCCAAGAACTTCTGAAGACTCTTAACTGACGAGGGCTGAGTCCAATCAAGAATAGCTCGGACCTTGACTGGGTCCATCTCCACAGCAGAAGGGGAAAAAATGAACCCCAAAAAGGGAACCTTCTGTACACCAAAAAGACACTTTGAGCCCTTGACAAACAAAGAATTTTCACGCAAAATTTTAAAGACCATCCTGACCTGCTCCACATGCGAGTCCCAATTATCAGAAAAAACCAGAATATCATCCAGATAAACGATCAGAAATTTATCCAGATAGTTCCGGAAAATGTCATGCATAAAGGACTGAAAAACTGAAGGGGCATTAGAGAGCCCAAAAGGCATCACCAAGTACTCAAAATGACCTTCGGGCGTATTGAATGCGGTTTTCCATTCATCCCCTTGCTTAATGCGCACAAGGTTGTACACATCACGAAGGTCTATCTTGGTAAACCACTTGGCACCTTTAATCCGGGCAAACAAGTCAGACAACAGCGGCAAAGGATACTGAAATTTGACAGTGATCTTATTTAAAAGCCGATAGTCAATACAAGGCCTCAAAGATCCGTCCTTTTTAGCCACAAAAAAGAATCCCGCACCAAGAGGGGAAGAAGACGGACGGATGTGTCCTTTCTCCAGAGACTCCTTGATATATGAACGCATAGCGGTATGTTCAGGTATCGACAGATTAAACAGTCTTCCCTTAGGAAATTTACTGCCTGGAATCAAATCTATAGCACAATCACATTCCCTATGAGGAGGCAATGCACTGGACCTGGACTCGCTAAAGACATCCTGATAATCAGACAAGTACTCCGGAACTTCCGAAGGCGTAGAAGAAGCAATAGACACAGGCAGGGAATTCTCATGAATACCACGACAGCTGTCATGATTCTCAATGGCGAGAGAACATAGCCCAGCATATATAAGAACTAGCTCTTGGAAGATGGAATCTAAACTGACCATGAACTAAACCTGCCGCACAATTAACAGTGGCCGGGTAGCGTGCCTACGTTTTATCCCTAGACGCCCAGCGCCAGCCGGAGGACTAACTAATCCTAGCAGAGGAAAATACAGTCCTGGCTCACCTCTAGAGAAATTTCCCCAAAAGGCAGACAGAGGCCCCCACATATATTGGCGGTGATTTTAGATGAAATGACAAACGTAGTATGAAAATAGGTTTAGCAAAATCGAGGTCCGCTTACTAGATAGCAGGAAGACAGAAAGGGCACTTTCATGGTCAGCTGAAAACCCTATCAAAACACCATCCAGAAATTACTTTAAGACTCTAGTATTAACTCATAACACCAGAGTGGCAATTTCAGATCACAAGAGCTTTCCAGACACAGTAACGAAACAGCAGCTGTGAACTGGAACAAAATGCAAAAACAAACAAGGACGAAAGTCCAGCTTAGCTGGGAGTTGTCTAGTAGCAGGAACATGCAAAGAAAGGCTTCTGATTACATTGTTGACCGGCATGAAACTGACAGAGGAGCAAGGTTATATAGAGACTCCCACATCCTGATGGGAACAGGTGAACAGAGAGGATGATGAACACAAGTTCAATTCCACCAGTGGCCACCGGGGGAGCCCAGAATCCAATTTCACAACAGTACCCCCCCCTCAAGGAGGGGGCACTGAACCCTCACCAGAACCACCAGGGCGATCAGGATGAGCCCTATGAAAGGCACGGACAAGATCGGAGGCATGAACATCAGAGGCAGTCACCCAAGAATTATCCTCCTGACCGTATCCCTTCCATTTGACCAGATACTGGAGTTTCCGTCTGGAAACACGGGAGTCTAAGATCTTTTCCACAACGTACTCCAACTCACCCTCAACCAACACCGGAGCAGGAGGCTCAACGGAAGGCACAACCGGTACCTCATACCTGCGCAATAATGACCGATGAAAAACATTATGAATAGAAAAAGATGCAGGGAGGTCCAAACGGAAGGACACAGGGTTAAGAATCTCCAATATCTTGTACGGGCCGATGAACCGAGGCTTAAACTTAGGAGAAGAAACCCTCATAGGGACAAAACGAGAAGACAACCACACCAAGTCCCCAACACAAAGCCGAGGACCAACACGATGACGGCGGTTGGCAAAAAGCTGAGTCTTCTCCTGGGACAACTTCAAATTGTCCACTACCTGCCCCCAAATCTGATGCAACCTCTCCACCACAGCATCCACTCCAGGACAATCCGAAGATTCCACCTGACCGGAGGAAAATCGAGGATGAAACCCCGAATTACAGAAAAACGGGGACACCAAGGTGGCAGAGCTGGCCCGATTATTGAGGGCGAACTCCGCCAATGGCAAAAAAGCAACCCAATCATCCTGATCCGCAGACACAAAACACCTCAAATATGTCTCCAAGGTCTGATTAGTCCGCTCGGTCTGGCCATTAGTCTGAGGATGGAAAGCAGACGAAAAAGACAAATCTATGCCCATCCTAGCACAGAATGCCCGCCAAAATCTAGACACGAATTGGGTCCCTCTGTCAGAAACGATATTCTCCGGAATACCATGCAAACGAACAACATTTTGAAAAAACAGAGGAACCAACTCGGAAGAAGAAGGCAACTTAGGCAAGGGAACCAAATGGACCATCTTAGAGAAACGGTCACACACCACCCAGATGACAGACATCTTCTGAGAAACAGGCAGATCCGAAATAAAATCCATCGAGATGTGCGTCCAAGGCCTCTTCGGAATAGGCAAGGGCAACAACAATCCACTAGCCCGAGAACAACAAGGCTTGGCCCGAGCACAAACGTCACAAGACTGCACAAAGCCTCGCACATCTCGTGACAGGGAAGGCCACCAGTAGGACCTTGCCACCAAATCCCTGGTACCAAAGATTCCAGGATGACCTGCCAACGCAGAAGAATGAACCTCAGAGATGACTCTACTGGTCCCATCATCAGGAACAAACAGTCTACCAGGTGGGCAACGATCCGGTCTATCCGCCTGAAACTCCTGCAAGGCCCGCCGCAGGTCTGGAGAAACGGCAGACAATATCACTCCATCCTTAAGGATACCTGTGGGCTCAGAATTACCAGGGGAGTCAGGCTCAAAACTCCTAGAAAGGGCATCCGCCTTAACATTCTTAGAACCCGGTAGGTATGACACCACAAAATTAAACCGAGAGAAAAACAACGACCAGCGCGCCTGTCTAGGATTCAGGCGCCTGGCAGACTCAAGGTAAATTAAATTTTTGTGGTCAGTCAATACCACCACCTGATGTCTGGCCCCCTCAAGCCAGTGACGCCACTCCTCAAAAGCCCACTTCATGGCCAAAAGCTCCCGATTCCCAATATCATAATTCCGCTCGGCGGGCGAAAATTTACGGGAAAAAAAAGCACAAGGTCTCATCACGGGGCAGTCGGAGCTTCTCTGCGACAACACCGCCCCAGCTCCGATTTCAGAAGCGTCGACCTCAACCTGAAAAGGAAGAGCAACATCAGGCTGATGCAACACAGGGGCGGAAGAAAAGCGGCGCTTAAGCTCCCGAAAGGCCTCCACAGCATCAGGGGACCAATCAGCAACATCAGCACCCTTCTTAGTCAAATCACTCAATGGTTTAACAACATCAGAAAAACCAGCAATAATTCGACGATAAAAGTTAGCAAAGCCCAAAAATTTCTGAAGACTCTTAAGAGAAGAGGGTTGCGTCCAATCACAAATAGCCTGAACCTTGACAGGATCCATCTCGATGGAAGAGGGGGAAAAAATGTATCCCAAGAAGGAAATCTTTTGAACCCCAAAAACGCACTTAGAACCCTTCACACACAAGGAATTAGACCGCAAAACCTGAAAAACCCTCCTGACCTGCTGGACATGAGAGTCCCAGTCATCCGAAAAAATCAGAATATCATCCAGATACACAATCATAAATTTATCCAAATAATCGCGGAAAATGTCATGCATAAAGGACTGGAAGACTGAAGGGGCATTTGAAAGACCAAAAGGCATCACCAAATACTCAAAGTGGCCCTCGGGCGTATTAAATGCGGTTTTCCACTCATCCCCCTGCTTGATTCGCACCAAATTATACGCCCCACGGAGATCAATCTTAGAGAACCACTTGGCCCCCTTTATACGAGCAAACAAATCAGTCAGCAGTGGTAACGGATATTGATATTTAACCGTGATTTTATTCAAAAGCCGATAATCAATACACGGCCTCAAAGAGCCATCTTTCTTAGACACAAAGAAAAAACCGGCTCCTAAGGGAGATGACGAAGGACGAATATGTCCCTTTTCCAAGGACTCCTTTATATATTCTCGCATAGCAGCGTGTTCAGGCACAGACAGATTAAATAAACGACCCTTAGGGTATTTACTACCCGGGATCAAATCTATGGCACAATCGCACTCCCGGTGCGGAGGTAGTGAACCAAGCTTGGGTTCTTCAAAAACGTCACGATAGTCAGACAAGAATTCAGGAATCTCAGAGGGAATAGATGATGAAATGGAAACCAAAGGTACGTCCCCATGAGTCCCTTTACATCCCCAGCTTAACACAGACATAGCTTTCCAGTCGAGGACTGGGTTATGAGATTGCAGCCATGGCAATCCTAGCACCAAAACATCATGTAGATTATACAGCACCAGAAAGCGAATAATCTCCTGGTGATCCGGATTAATACGCATAGTTACTTGTGTCCAGTATTGTGGTTTATTACTAGCCAATGGGGTGGAGTCAATCCCCTTCAGAGGTATAGGAGCTTCCAAAGGCTCCAAATCATACCCACAGCGTTTGGCAAAGGACCAATCCATAAGACTCAAAGCGGCGCCAGAGTCGACATAGGCGTCCGCGGTAATAGATGATAAAGAACAAATCAGGGTCACAGATAGAATAAACTTAGACTGTAAAGTGCTAATTGAAACAGACTTGTCAAGCTTCTTAGTACGCTTAGAGCATGCTGATATAACATGAGTTGAATCACCACAATAGAAGCACAACCCATTTTTTCGTCTAAAATTCTGCCGCTCGCTTCTGGACAGAATTCTATCACATTGCATATTTTCTGGCGTCTTCTCAGTAGACACCGCCAAATGGTGCACAGGTTTGCGCTCCCGCAGACGCCTATCGATCTGAATAGCCATTGTCATGGACTCATTCAGACCCGCAGGCACAGGGAACCCCACCATAACATCCTTAATGGCATCAGAGAGACCTTCTCTGAAAATCGCCGCCAGGGCGCACTCATTCCACTGAGTAAGCACAGACCATTTACGGAATTTTTGGCAGTATATTTCAGCTTCATCTTGCCCCTGAGATAGGGACATCAAAGCTTTTTCCGCCTGAAGCTCTAAATGAGGTTCCTCATAAAGCAACCCCAAGGCCAGAAAAAACGCATCCACATTGAGCAACGCAGGATCCCCTGGTGTCAATGCAAAAGCCCAATCTTGAGGGTCGCCCCGGAGCAAGGAAATTACAATCCTGACCTGCTGTGCAGGATCTCCGGCAGAGCGAGACTTCAGGGACAAAAACAATTTGCAATTATTTTTAAAATTTTGAAAGCAAGATCTATTCCCTGAAAAAAATTCAGGCAAAGGAATTCTAGGTTCAGACATAGGTGCATGAACAACAAAATCTTGCAAATTTTGTACCTTCGTGGCGAGATTATTCAAACCTGTAGCTACACTCTGAAGATCCATTTCAAACAGGTGAACACAGAGCCATTCAAGGATTAGAAGGAGAGAAAGAGAGGAAGGCTGCAGTATAGGCAGACTAGCAAGTGATTCAATTATGAGCACACTCAGAACTAGAGAAAAAAAAAAAAAAAAAAAATTTTCAGCAGACTTCTTTTTTCTCTCCTTTCTCAGCCAATAATTTAACCCTTTTTGGCCGGTCAAACTGTCATGATTCTCAATGGCGAGAGAACATAGCCCAGCATATATAAGAACTAGCTCTTGGAAGATGGAATCTAAACTGACCATGAACTAAACCTGCCGCACAATTAACAGTGGCCGGGTAGCGTGCCTACGTTTTATCCCTAGACGCCCAGCGCCAGCCGGAGGACTAACTAATCCTAGCAGAGGAAAATACAGTCCTGGCTCACCTCTAGAGAAATTTCCCCAAAAGGCAGACAGAGGCCCCCACATATATTGGCGGTGATTTTAGATGAAATGACAAACGTAGTATGAAAATAGGTTTAGCAAAATCGAGGTCCGCTTACTAGATAGCAGGAAGACAGAAAGGGCACTTTCATGGTCAGCTGAAAACCCTATCAAAACACCATCCAGAAATTACTTTAAGACTCTAGTATTAACTCATAACACCAGAGTGGCAATTTCAGATCACAAGAGCTTTCCAGACACAGTAACGAAACAGCAGCTGTGAACTGGAACAAAATGCAAAAACAAACAAGGACGAAAGTCCAACTTAGCTGGGAGTTGTCTAGTAGCAGGAACATGCAAAGAAAGGCTTCTGATTACATTGTTGACCGGCATGAAACTGACAGAGGAGCAAGGTTATATAGAGACTCCCACATCCTGATGGGAACAGGTGAACAGAGAGGATGATGAACACAAGTTCAATTCCACCAGTGGCCACCGGGGGAGCCCAGAATCCAATTTCACAACAGACAGCCCCAACTAGACACTGACATAGCCTTCCAGTCAAGGACTGGATTATGGGTCTGTAACCATGGCAGCCCCAAAACAACTAAATCATGCATTTTATGTAGAACGAGAAAACGTATCACCTCGCGGTGTTCAGGAGTCATGCACATGGTAACCTGTGTCCAATACTGCGGCTTATTTTCTGCCAATGGCGTAGCATCAATACCCCTAAGAGGGATAGGATTTTCTAATGGTTCAAGAATAAAACCACAGCGCTTAGCAAATGAGAGATCCATAAGACTCAGGGCAGCACCTGAATCTACAAACGCCATGACAGGATAAGATAACAGTGAGCAAATCAAAGTTACAGACAGAATAAACTTAGGATGCAAATTACCAACGGTGACAGGACTAACAACCTTAGATATACGTTTAGAGCATGCTGAGATAACATGTGTAGAATCACCACAGTAGTAGCACAAGCCATTCCGGCGTCTATGAATTTTCCTCTCATTTCTAGTTAGGATTCTATCACATTGCATCAAATCAGGTGTCCGTTCAGACAACACCATGAGGGAATTTGCGGTTTTTCTATCACATTGCATCACATCAGGTGTCTGTTCAGACAACAACATGAGGGAATTTGCGGTTTTGCGCTCCCGCAACCGCCGGTCAATTTGAATAGCCAGGGACATGGTATCATTCAGACCTGTGGGAATGGGAAAACCCACCATAACATTCTTAATGGCCTCAGAAAGGCCATTTCTAAAATTAGCGGCCAGTGCACACTCGTTCCAATGTGTCAGCACGGACCATTTCCGAAATTTTTGGCAATACACCTCAGCCTCGTCCTGGCCCTGAGACATAGCCAGCAAGGCTTTCTCTGCCTGAATCTCAAGATTGGGTTCCTCATAAAGTAAACCGAGCGCCAGAAAAAACGCATCAATATCAGCCAATGCCGGATCTCCTGGCGCCAACGAAAAAGCCCAATCCTGAGAGTCACCCCGTAAGAATGAAATAACAATTTTTACTTGTTGAGCAGAGTCTCCAGACGAACAAGGTTTCAGGGACAAAAATAATTTACAATTATTCCTGAAATTCCTAAACTTAAATCGGTCTCCTGAAAACAGTTCAGGAATCGGAATCTTGGGTTCAGACCTAGGATTTCTGGTAACATAATCTTGTATACCCTGCACACGAGCGGCAAGCTGGTCCACACTTGTAATCAAGGTCTGGACATTCATGTCTGCAGCAAGCTTAAGCCACTCTGAGGTAAAGGGGAAAAGAAAAAAAAAAATGAGAGAGGAAAAAAAAAACTCAAAATTTTCTTTCTTATAATCCCACTTCTGCAATGCATTAAACATTTAATACTGGCCTGGCATACTGTTATGACCGCAGTGGACAGGGTCTCAGAGGAACGTGTAAGTCTGCAAAATACGAAAATCCAGCTCATAGGGCTGTGGTAACTGGGTTGACCAAATAGCTACTCCTAACGCCAACACTAGAAGTAGCCGGGGATCATGCCTACGGTGATCGCTAGATGACTCGCGCCAGCCGGAGAATCTAACTACCCCTAGGAGAAGAAAACAAAGACCTCTCTTGCCTCCAGAGAAAGGGACCCCAAAGCAAGATACAAGCCCCCCACAAATAATAACGGTGAGGTAAGAGGAAATGACAAACACAGAAATGAACCAGGTTCAGCAAAGAGAGGCCAGCTTACCAATAGCAGAATATAGCAAGATAACTTATCTGGTCAACAAAAACCCTATAAAAATCCACGCTGGAGATTCAAGAACCCCCGAACCGTCTAACGGTCCGGGGGGAGAACACCAGCCCCCTAGAGCTTCCAGCAAAGGTCAGGATACAGATAGGAACAAGCTGGACAAAAATACCAAACAAAACAAAAGCAAAAAGCAAAGAAGCAGACTTAGCTTGAAAAACAGGAACCAGGATCAGAGGACAAGAGCACAACAGATTAGCTCTGATTTCAACGATGCCAGGCATTGAACTGAAGGTCCAGGGAGCTTATATAGCAACGCCCCTGAACTAACGGCCCAGGTGAGGATATAGGAAAAGACAGACGCTCCAGAGTCAAATCACTAATGACCACTAGAGGGAGCAAAAAGCAAAATCACAACAGTCAGGGTTAGGGGTGTGGTTAGGGTTACCGTTGGGATTAGAGTTAGGGGTGTGTTTGCATTAGGGTTTCAGGTAGAATTGGGGAGTTTCCACTGTTCAGGCACATCAGGGGCTCTCCAAACGCGACACGGTGTCCGATCTCATTTCCAGCCAATTCTGCGTTGAAAAAGTAAAACAGTGCTCCTTCCCTTCCGAGCTCTCCCGTGCGCCCAAACAGGGGTTTACCCCAACATATGGGGTATCAGCGTACTCGGGACAAATTGGACAACAACTTTTGAGGTCCAAGTTCTCTTCTTATCCTTGGTAAAATAAAAATTTGGGGGGCTAAAAATCATTTTTGTGGGAAAAAAAAATAATTTTTATTTTCACGGCTCTGCATTGTAAACTGTAGTGAACCACTTGGGGGTTCAAAGGTCTCACAACACATCTATATAAGTTCCTTGGGAGGTCTAGTTTCCAATCATAGACCTGAGACAGGGACAAGGGGGCATCCTCTACGTCTGGAGGAAAGAAGGTTTAAGCATAATAACAGACGCGGATTCTTTACTGTAAGAGCAGTGAGACTATGGAACTCTCTGCCGTATGATGTTGTAATGAGTGATTCATTAATTAAATTTAAGAGAGGACTGGATACCTTTCTGGAAAAGTATAATGTTACAGGGTATATACACTAGATTCCTTGATAAGGCGTTGATCCAGGGAACTAGTCTGATTGCCGTATGTGGAGTCGGGAAGGAATTTTTTTCCCCATGGTGGAGTTACTCTTTGCCACATGGGGTTTTTTTGCCTTCCCCTGGATCAACATGTTAGGGCATGTTAGGTTAGGCTATGGGTTGAACTAGATGGACTTACAGTCTTCTTTCAACCTTAATAACTATGTAACTATGTAACTATGTATGTAACAATATGGGGTCACTTGTGGGGGGTTTCTACTGTTTGGGTACATCAGGGGCTCTGCAAATGCAACGTGACGCCTGCAGACCAATCCATCTAAGTCTGCATTCCAAATGGCGCTCCTTCCCTTCCGAGCTCTGCCATGCGCCCAAACAGTGGTTCCCCCCACATATTAGGTATCAGCGTACTCAGGACAAATTGGACAACAACTTTTGAGGTCCAATTTATCCTGTTACCCTTGTGAAAATACAAAACTGGGGGCTAAAAAATAATTTTTGTGAAAAAAAAAAGAATTTGTATTTTCACGGCTCTGCGATATAAACTGTAGTGAAACACTTGGGGGTTCAAAGTTCTCACAACACATCTAGATAAGTTCCTTGGGAGGTCTAGTTTCCAATATAGCGTCACTTGTTGGGGGTTTCTACTGTTTGGGTACATCAGGGGCTCTGCAAATGCAATGTGACGCCAGCAGACCAATCCATCTAAGTCTGCTTTTCAAATGGCGCTCCTTCCCTTCCGAGCTCTGCCATGCACCCAAACAGTGGTTCCCCCCCTCATATCGGGTATCAGTGTACTCAGGACAAATTGACAACAACTTTTTGGGTCCAATTTATCCTGTTACCCTTGTGAAAATACAAAACTGGGGGCTAAAAATCATTTTTGTGAAAAAAAAAAGAATTTTTATTTTCACGGCTCTGCGTTATAAACTGTAGTGAAACACTTGGGGGTTCAAAGCTCTCAAAACACATCTAGATAAGTTCCTTAGGGGGTCTACTTTCCAAAATGGTGTCACTTGTGGGGGTTTTTAATGTTTAGGCACATCAGGGGCTCTCCAAACGCAACATGGCATCCCATCTTAATTCCAGTCAATTTTGCATTGAAAAGTAAAATGGCGTTCCTTCCCTTCCAAGCTCTGCTATGCGCCCAAACAGTGGTTTACCCCCACATGTGGGGTATCGTCGTACTCAGGACAAATTGCACAACAACTTTTATGGTCTAATTTCTTCTCTTACCCTTGGGAAAATAAAAAATTGGGGGCGAAAATATCATTTTTGTGAAAAAATATGATTTTTTATTTTTACGGCTCTGCACTATAAACTTCTGTGAAGCGTTTGGTGGGTCAAAGTGCTCACCACTAGTGTTGAGCATTCCGATACCGCAAGTATCGGGTATCGGCCGATACTTGCGGGTATCGGAATTCCGATACCGAGATCCGATACTTTTGTGATATCGGGAATCGGTATCGGGATTAATATCAATGTGTAAAATAAAGAATTAAAATAAAAAATATTGCTATACTCACCTCTCCGACGCAGCCTGGACCTTACCGAGGGAACCGGGAGCCTTCTTTGCTTAAAATGCGCGCGCTTACTGCCTTCCGTGACGTCACGGCTTCTGATTGGTCGTGTGCCGCCCATGTGACCGCGACGCGACCAATCACAAGCCGTGACGTAATTTTCAAATCCTGAATGCCTAGAATTAGGCATTCAGGACCTGAAATTACATCACGGCTTGTTGTGATTGGTCGCGTCGCCATCACATGGGCGGCACGCGACCAATCAGAAGCCGTGACGTCACGGAAGGCAGTAAACGCGCGCATTTTAAGCAAAGAAGGCTCCCGGTTCCCTCGGTAAGGTCCAGGCTGCGTCGGAGAGGTGAGTATAGCAATATTTTTTATTTTAATTCTTTATTTTACACAGTAATATGGATCCCAGGGCCTGAAGGAGAGTTTCCTCTCCTTCAGACCCTGGGAACCATCAGGGATACCGTCCGATACTTGAGTCCCATTGACTTGTATTGGTATCGGGTATCGGTATCGGATTAGATCCGATACTTTGCCGGTATCGGCCGATACTTTCCGATACCGATACTTTCAAGTATCGGACGGTATCGCTCAACACTACTCACCACACATCTAGATAAGTTTCTTAAGGGGTCTACTTTCCAAAATGGTGTCACTTGTGGGGGGTTTCAATGTTTAGGCACATCAGGGGCTCTCCAAACGCAACATGGCATCCCATCTCAATTCCAGTCAATTTTGCATTGAAAAGTCAAATGGCGCTCCTTTCCTTCCGAGCTCTGCCATGCGGCCAAACAATGGTTTACACCCACATATGGGGTATCAGCGTACTCAGGACAAATTGCTCAACAATTTTTAGGGTCCAATTTCTTCTCTTACCCTTGGGAAAATAAAAAATTGGGGGTGAAAAATCATTTTTGTGAAAAAATATGATTTTTTATTTTTACGGCTCTGCATTATAAACTTCTGTGAAGCACTTGGTGGGTCAAGGTGCTCACCACACATCTAGATAAGTTCCTTATGGGGTCTACTTTCCAAAATGGTGTCACTTGTGGGGGGTTTCAATGTTTAGGCACATCAGGGGCTCTCCAAACGCAACATGGCGTCCCATCTCAATTCCAGTCAATTTTGCATTAAAAAGTCAAATGGCGCTCCTTTCCTTCCGAGCTCTGCCATGCGCCCAAACAGTGGTTTACCCCCACATATGGGGTATCAGCGTACTCAGGACAAATTGTACAACAACTTTTGGTGTCCATTTTCTCCTGTTACCCTTGGTAAAATAAAACAAATTGGAGCTGAAATAAATTTTGTGTGAAAAAAGTTAAATGTTCATTTTTATTTAAACATTCCAAAAATTCCTGTGAAACACCTGAAGGGTTAAGAAACTTCTTGAATGTGGTTTTGAGCACCATGAGGAGTGCAGTTTTTAGAATGGTGTCACACTTGGGTATTTTCTATCATATAGACCCCTCAAACTGACTTCAAATGATATGTGGTCCCTAAAAAAAAATGGTGTTGTAAAAATGAGAAATTTCTGGTCAACTTTTAACCCTTATAACTCCCTAACAAAAAAACATTTTGGTTCCAAAATTGTGCTGGTGTAAAGTAGACATGTGGGAAATGTTACTTATTAAGTATTTTGCGTGACATATCTCTGTGATTTAAGGGCATAAAAATTCAAAGTTGGAAAATTGCGACATTTTCAACATTTTCGCCAAATTTCCGTTTTTTTCACAAATAAACGCAAGTTATATCGAATAAATTTTACCACTATCATGAAGTACAATATCTCACGAGAAAACAGTGTCAGAATCACCAAGATCCGTTGAAGCGTTCCAGAGTTATAACCTCATAAAGAGACAGTGGTCAGAATTGTAAAAATTGGCCCGGTCATTAACCTGCAAACCACCCTCGGGGCTTAAGGGGTTAAAATTTCAATAGAACCAGAGCTGCCATGAATCCCATAATGAATATTGACAATTTTCTTATTATGCTTGCTTATATAATGCCATCATCACTCTTTCTACTGAGGTTCACAATCTAAATCCCTGGAACACTCACTTTCATATAGACATCATTGAAGTGCTGAATTGCACCACCGCCTGTACTCTTCACTGTTCTTGTTTCTTCACACTCTGTACCCAGAAAAGTCACTATCAACACTTTTACATGGTAGACACAACTCTACTTCTTCCTTACTCCACTGTTAGTCCTGTTTGGTCTGCTACCCAACTATGATAATAACGTGCTATCCTATCCTAGTTTCTCCCCCTCAGGTGATAGCTTTGTGCTCTCATAGACCGCCATTACTCTGATGTTGCCTCACGTCATTCAGCTATTGACATTTACAGTACCTGCTGTTCTGTGAGTAAATTCACGTTTTGGAAAGTTTCTTGCATCAAATACAGTTCATATATCACATAATCACTGCTCCTTTTTCCTCTTCCAGGGAAAATAGTGGGGTGAGTAGCTCCTTGTCGTTGTGGCAATAACAACCTTTGTGTATTTTCTTCATGGTACACTTGCCACTATCTCCTAATCTGGACGGTTTGAAGCCTTTCTCTGCCCCTCACACAGCCTCACATGTGGCGCCCAAAAGCCGGTCACTAAACTCACTTTCTTGCCATTTCACTGTCATATACACTCCGAGTATTGAACCCTCTTGGACCCAAAACTGAAGCACCGTAACTGATAATATAAAAGATTTTTTGTATAAAATTCATCAGTTGTGACCACAAAAATGAGGGAATAATGCAGATTAAGGAATATATTGGGCAAGTATCTGGCCACTCATATATGGCCATGTTTAGAAGGAGAGTTTGAAATGGCCTCAAACACACAGATACCTGTTACTCCTCCGCTCTCCAAAATAATATGACTAGGTTATATGGTTTCCTATGACATTGAGCGCAGTGTGTGTGTGTATGTGCGAGATAGAGAAATTAGAATGAGTGTCCAAATGGTGGCAATCTCTGGTCAGTGCTGCTGTATATGCTGGTGCTATATGAGAAATGCCAGGAAGTTCCGTTAAAACGTGCAGGTTGTGTAGGTGAATATGATAAATTTAAAAAAAATATTAGTGTGTATTTACTAGAGATCCCAGGATTATGGGTAAAGACCCAGCTACAATTATGAATCATTATTGATTAGCTTCAGGACTGGCCATTATGATCAGCTGTTTCTGTGTCAGATTCATTGATTGCCTCTGCACAGGACTGCGGCATGACCACTGTGTGTGATTACAGCCTTACAGCTATAATGCATGCTAACTAGTGATGAGTGAACGTGGTCGGATCAGGTGTTATCTGAGCATGCTCGGGTAGTAACCGAGTGACTTCGGCGTGCTCAAAAAATATGTTTGAGTCCCTGCGGCTGCATGTATCTCGGCTGTTCGACATCCACAACATATGAAGGGATCGCCTGCTTGTTAGGTGCATGTGTTGTAGCTGTTGAACAGTTGCCAGGCATGCTGCCATGGGGACTTGGAACATATTTTTCGAGCACGCCAAAGTCACTTGGTTAGTACCTGAGCATGCTGGGATAACACCTTATCCGAAGAGGTTCGCTCATCATCACTAATGCTAATATATCAGGCTTTGGATTCATTACTAGGTTTACGTTGGACAGTTCCCTATCCTGTCTGTTTAGTTTTCGATTCGCTATGATTTTGGTAAAAAAAAAAAAAAAAAAAAAAAAAAAGCTACAACTTGTAAGATATTTCCTCTTTTTATGGGATCTTACCCTAGTTAAAGGAAATGTTTCATCAGAAAATTATCTACTGTTTAAATCAAGTTTTTGTGTCTCATGTACTTTTTCATATACGATTTGTAGTGAAAGAAAAATTAGTAATCTTGCAGTCTTCCAACTGGCCAGTAAAGCCATTTCAGATTCCTTCAGGAAATAACGTTAACAGTCATAGACTTAGACCCGGTTGTTGTTTGAACCATCTACTAAGCCTGCCCTTTCGAGAAGTGTTTTCAACAGACTCCTTATCATCAGAGGCAGGATTAAAATGAGAGAGAAACACCTCTATGCACTGTCGATAATATAGGATTCACCAATCACAATAGGTGATGTCACAGCTGACTCTGCTGACACTCTCTTCACAATGACCTTTAGGATTCACCAATCACAATAGGTGATGTCACAGCTGACTCTGCTGACACTCCCTTCACAATGACCTTTAGGATCCACCAATCAAAATAGGTGATGTCACAGCTGACTCTGCTGACACTCCCTTCACAATGACCTTTAGGATTCACCAATCACAATAGTAGATGTCACAGCTGACTCTGCTGACACTCCCTACACAATGACCTTTAGGATCCACCAATCACAATAGTAGATGTCACAGCTGACTCTGCTGACACTCCCTTCACAATGACCTTTAGGATCCACCAATCACAATAGGTGATGTCACAGCTGACTCTGCTGACACTCCCTTCACAAAGACCTTTAGGATCCACCAATCACAATAGGTGATGTCACAGCTGACTCTGCTGACACTGCCTTCACAATGACCTTTAGGATTCACCAATCACAATAGGTGATATCACAGCTGACTCTGCTGATACTCCCTTCACAATGACCTTTAGGATTCACCAATCACAATAGTAGATGTCACAGCTGACTCTGCTGACACTCCCTTCACAATGACCTTTAGGATCCACCAATCACAATAGGTGATGTCACAGCTGACTCTGCTGACACTCTCTTCACAATGACCTTTAGGATCCACCAATCACAATAGGTGATGTCACAGCTGACTCTGCTGACACTCCCTTCACAATGACCTCTGCACATGCTCTTAGACACTTCAGTACATAACAGTCTGTACATTGCTGTCAATGTACTTTTCTGAAACAGCTGGAAGTTAGCGTCTAAAAATGCCTGTTGACCAGTGTGAAATTTGCAAGATTTCTAATTTTTATTTTTAATACATATTGTGAAATGGGAAATAACAAAGTGATGAAAATAATAAAAAAATACATTTAACACAAAAACAATAGGTCATTTCTGGTGACACATTCCCTTTAAGACTGGTCTGGCATTTAGACTACACCTTCTAAGGGACCATTTGGTTACCTGCTATTTTTTCCTGCTCATAGCGCATCACTGTGGGCAAAGCATGTTGTACTCATGTGTAGGATGTGCATGATATTAAATGGCCATTGTCAGCTCTCCCTTCTTCCTGTAAGATTTACTTTGCACATAAGTGTTTGCAAATATTTCCTACAGACATTTAGATTCATACTGTATATTTTCTTGAAAAACTTCTATTTTTCGTTTATTATTTTTACAATGAATTTGATAGATAAGCCATTTAAAACTCTTACAGGGAAAGAGAAGGAGCGCAATTTCAGATTTATTGTTTTCATTTGTTATTCTCTTGTGTATTCTATTTCACACTACTGTAGCTGCCAAATACTCCAGGGATTTATATGGCATACTTATTTTAATTCTCTTGTGTCTAAAACTGATAAACTTTCAGACCTTACAAAGAGAAAAATATGTCAGAAGTGTTGGAAATGGACTTGATTTATTATGGTAGTGTGTCAAATTAAGATCTGTATCATTTATCCTATCTATTGTCCAAAAGTCTCTTTTAGGACTCATTCTTATGTGTTTGGAGTTCAGGCTCATTTCTTGTATTTTTCTTAGAAAACTTGGAGAATGACTCAGGGCACAGCTGATGCAATTGTTTTATAGGGAATAATTTATACATTTCTTGTACCAGAAAAGTGTAGGCCATTGGTTTTATTGTTCTGCCTCATGGCTGATGTCTTTGAGCACTGCATGTGCTGTTTGTGCTGGCTGACTGCGTTCACTGTTTCTGTGGCTGACTGCGTTCACTGTGTGCGTTGGCTGGCTGACTGCGTTCACTTTTTGTGCAAGTTGACTGCGATCACTGTGTTCAGCATTTGTACAGCCTGACTTTCATCACTTCATTCACCGATGTGCAGCCTATGATCACTATGTTCACCATTTGTGCAGGCTGACTGCAATCACTGCATTCACCATTTGTGTAGGCTGACTGCGATCACTGCGGTCACTGATTGGGCAGTCTGACTAAGTTCATGGCATGCACTGTTCACTCTAACAAAAGATGGCACCTGCTCCTTGTGCTGGTGCCATTCCCTCTTTTTACCACTCGCTGCATCTGCTCAGATTTAAAGATCGCATTAGCTCCCTATTACGGCTCTGCCCCCTCTGCTAAACACTGGCTGTGGCAACATAGAACACGATAAGTACTTAGTAGAGGGGGTGGCACCTGCACAGGGGGCAGCTGCCTTCTTAGATTTTGAGATATGGTGCACACATCAACACTGCCCTGACCGGCTATCCACGTGACCTATACGGAGAGCTGGTTGGAGCAGTGCTGAAGTCGTTCCTGACCTCGTGGGCCTCAAAGAATGACATGGCAGGCCAGATTTGTCCCAGGGGCCTTGAGTTTGATACCTATAACATAGACAATGAATGGAGCAGAGGCTGAGTTTGTACACCTCTGCCTAATTCAATATTGAGCTCTGCAGAACTTTGTTCTCAGGATCCCAACAGTCAGACTGCCAGTGATTAGCAAGTTATTCCATATCACAGTACAGTACAGTAGGGTAAATATAGGCATCTCTAATCCTCCTATGTCTAGTGCTATCAAAAGTTTTGTGGAATTGCTCTTCTGACAGACTCCCTTTCATGAACTTACTCAAGTTCCACCTGAATTTTATTACTAACTTCTTGCAATCTGATTGTCGTGACACACAGGTGTCACTGGTGCTGCCTAGGGGGCGCTATCAGGGGGGCATGAATAATCATAGTGAGTGCAGAAACAAGTCACGCCCAACTCAAGGACCTTACTCTAATGCTGTGATCACAGGACCTGGCATGGAGCAGTCACATGACCAGGGGATAGAGCCACAGCACGTGAGTGTAGGGAATGACACTGAACACACAGTGCGCAGGGCACAGACAGAAAACGCAGTCAAACAGAGCCGAGGGTCAAAGCCAGGAGGGAGTGAAGTACCTTAGGGATAAGACAAAGAGTAAACAGGGACAAGCCAAAGGGTCTGATAACCAGGAGAGACAGAGCAGTACAAAGCAGAATGCAAAGATGGAAGTCAGAGACCAAACCGAGTCATACGCAGCAAGGCACACTAGCACAGAGGCACAACGTTTACGGACGGCAGCCTGAGTCAGCAACCACAAGCCGAGTATACGGAAGTATCACCAACACACAATCTGTGAACTGCCAACATTAAATAGCGGCCCCAGAACCAAAGAGAGGCGGACTAAAATTAACCCTGACCTGACCAGGATGGAGGCGGCACCATCCTGTCCAGAGTGATGACACTGATGTAGAATTACTTTGAAACCTTTCCATAGTAAGTATTCTATTAGTGTCCCAGTGAGCTTAACAAGTGGTGTGACCGTACACAAGATATAAAAAATTTATTATTTTTGGATTTTAGCATCCTCCTTCAAAACAAGCTGACAGCTGTATAGAATCGTTGCTAGCATTGTAAGGTTGCATTTACCAAAATTTAGAAACTGGACAATAATCTTTATTCACTGAATAATGATGTAAAGGGGTTAGTGATTTTCATATACATGTTAAAGGGGTTGTCCGGCCATAGGCTATAAGTCTGCAGTCACTCTATGTGATTGGAGGCTTGTGAATCCTAATATTGTGTACAATGTGCAGTCTGTGAGGATTCTCTGGTGCTGATGCCAGGAGCTACAGGCGCATATCTGCAAGTATGTGAATTGCATACATGCGGTCACATTCAGACTAGACGTGTCAGGTCTCGATCAATACACTTGCATTGAATGAGGCCAGGCGTGTCTAGTCTGAATGTGGCTAAAAGAATACAATTTGCATACATGCGGTAACATGACCACCCGCTCTTGGTTCAGGAGAATCCTCACAGCACACAGTGCACCTGATTCAAAAGTCTGCAGTCACATAGGGGCAGGACAACCCCATTAATTTCAATTTTTAGGCGTTTCATTAAATGTCCTACTTGCGATATTAGGGAGTTTAGGTTTATTCCACCTAAACTTACATTCATTTTACTTAACACTTAACTCTGAAGTTTTGTTTCTCAGCCCACTGAACATTAATCAGATTAGCGCTGCCTTTGGTATGAGGGGAATGTTGTACAGTTTTCAACTGGCTCCTTATAGACTTCTTAATTATCTGCCATTATTCAGTAGGCAGTATCCATTGTTGAAATAAATGTGAAGATTTCTGTACACTGCCCCAAAACCATCGTCTTCCACTCTTAGCGCCTACAAGTAATTAATGTGTACAGTATAAGACTTAGACCCATTTACGAAGCTTAGAAAGGTCAGCTCCAGTGCCAACATTTTTAAAGTTCAGCATAGCTGTAATTACCAACTCCATCCCCAAATGTATATTCTTACCAGCTAGTTTGATGAAGAAAAAATAAGCAAAATGGAATGCTATCTATTATCCAATTAGATAAATGTGTTCTAAAAGCAATGCAAATTTGGCATTGGCTATACTAATGATTACAGAAAAAAAAGTTTCATTAGCAATAATGACCTAATTAAAAAGACATCATTAATGCATATTTTACTGATTTATAACACTTAAGCTATAAGCAGCATTATGGTTTGATTGTAATCTGTATGTTTCTTACTTAATACTAATTGACTTTGCCTGCGCATCCCATCAAAAGAAAATTAATTTACTCCACATTTACACTCCTCTGTGCAGCTTAGCTGCGGAAATCTAAGGCAAAATGTACTTGGTGATTTAGTTATTTTTTAAACTAGTGCAAATGTAATCATCAACATGCATTCAGAATGAAATTGTTCTGGGCACATAGCCAGCCTTGACAGGAATGGGACAGAAGTACAATGTCTCACACATTTTGTAACAAGACAGACATCGATTTATAGACAGGCTTGGCTGTATATCTATTTGAAGGGGTCTATGATGTTTTATACTCGAGGGGTCTGAGTGATCACAGAGTGGACGGAAACTGAAGAACTATGTAAATATGTAACTTGTAAGAAAATATTCCTTTTATTACCTTAACACTAGGCACTTAGGGACTGATTTTACTTCATTCCAAAAGAACTGGAAGAATGTGTTTTATACCTGAGATAGTTTATTTTTTTACTAACTGCACATATTGAAGAACATCCACCAAAAAGAAAAATATAGTGGGAAATTTATAGATCTGTTGATCCTTTGACATTGTATTAAATGGGCCACAAATAAGCTTTTATCTAGAGAATATGGTAGATTTTTTCTATAAACGTGTTTGTAGTAATGAAATAATGATAAAATAAACAATTGGATTCCCTTTATTAAGAGATTATCCCTGGCTCCATCTAATTGCATCACACTTTGGTTTCTCCTAAAAGCTTACTGTCTTACTGCTGGAAGCTCTCTCGTCAATTATGAAACCTCAGTGTTAAAGACAATTTGTAATCAGAAAATGACACCATTTATAGAAGGTTTTTATATTAAATGTATTTTGCAAATTCGTGTTACCTTTCATATTATCGAAAAGCCGTTTTGAAGAGTGGAGAGAATTGTAACCGTGATAATGAGACTGTAGAAAAGTCTTCTGTAATGAGCAGGAAGTTTGAGTGAAAAATAGCCACATTGGTCAGTGTGAAAATTGCAAGATTTTTATTATTTAGTGTTATACAAATTATGATAGAAAAAATATATATATTGCCAAAAACATATTAAAATACATTTAACACACAAACCTAATTTATACGATATGTCATTTTCTAGTGACACATTCTCTTTAGTTGGCTAATAGACAGTGGGACCCTCTATACACTTTGTGACTTGTATACCCCAGCAGGGCATAAGACAAAGGTTTTCCTGTTACAAGTTCCCCCATAGTCTGAAAGTTTTCCCATTGTAACTTCCCTCACTAGGAATCTCTGTTTCTTGCAATGCTAGGGTGTGACCTTCAAATTCTCTCCATTTTTCTATTCATATAACAGCACCCTATGCTCAGCAGTGGCATCACACATATTCCCATGTCTCCTCCCCCCAAAAAAAGCTTAAAAAAAGCTAAATAAACTTCTTCTGCTGAGAATATTTTATACATCTGAATGGCTACTGGTTATTCTATTGGTTCTATCCCCAATTACTAAGCAGCAAACGCCAGGGCTACATAGAGACCGTTTATTACACTACTGATTGATTCTACTATTCAGTGACTGCTACAGTGCACACGATTGCATGCAACTCAACGTGTTCAATGTACATGTTTGCTCAATATCGTAGGTCAATAGTTAAAAAAATAGTAGTGCTGCCGAAAGTCTCAGTGAGGCACTAGCCCTAATTGAAAGAAGTATTCCAGTAAGAAGTTATTATCTATTCGCAAGATCGGAGGTAACTTTTAGATCAATGGTGGTCTGATTACCGGGACTCTCACTGATTGTCAAATTAGGGAACTTTTATCCCCTACAAAAGGGAGCTGCATCACGCTGCTACAGTCATTCCTTGTGGGACTGCTGGAGACAGCGCTCCTGCAATCACAGTTAATGAATAAAGCAGGGGTCACAAGTGCACCTCCATTCTAATTGCCTCATTTTGGAGATCAGTGGGTGTTTCCTATTGGAACACCCTTTTAAGTTACTTTGGAGCTATATATAGTTTTTTTTCTCTCACAAAGAAATTCAAAAAATAGTGTAAACATTACTTTTCTCCATATTAATATTATATTATTATATTTTCAGAGTCTTATTACAAAGCACATAACCATATCATGATTCTATACAACGTCCAAATTGCATGGAGCCATACTACAGCACCCAAAGAAATCTATGGGCCTCATTCTCACTACAGTATGCTTCTAATTTAATTTATTATGGTGGCGTGCTCTTCTTTGCTAGATTCCTTTAAGCGCAGAATATCTCTGTAAGGGCATAGTCAGATGGCCATGTAAATCAGACCAACATCAGACCACAAGGCTCAGACTCCCCCAACCTGAGCGTGACAGCTTGGGTCGGTGGAACCGCCAGTCAGCCTGTGCATTGGTCAGATTTATACGGCGGTGTGTCTTCACTCTAACTAGTAATTTGACAGACAAGGGAAGACAAACAGCGATAAATGAAAACTGCAATCATAAAAAATGCACTCATCAAACATCAGAGCAGAACACAGGGGAGGTATAGAAAGGTGAAACCAAATAGGAGAGAATGAACTCGCAAACAAACTGAACCAGAAATCGTCAGAACATCACTCCAAAGCCAACTCCAAACACTGAACAGCTCCTCCAACTCCAAACCAGGCAGAAGGAACTATCACTGGAAACTCCCAAATGCCAGTGTGCAAGCATGTATAGCAAAAGGCAATGTCCAACACAGAACAGCTGAGGCAATCCATGATGGAGAGCTCCAGGAGATAAACTGAACTGATTAGCCCTAGCAATGCCAGAGCATACTGTTTATTATGATGGTGAAGCAGTTCTAATCAGTGCAGGAGTTCGGGTAAACAGGTGGTGCGATCTCTTGGCCCCTCTCTGTCGCGGTATCCCTGTGACACATATATTTTGAAGGATATTAAGCTTTCAGAAGTGTTTTAATAACGCAAATTTGGCCATTTTTTTGCCAGTTGCATGGCGGTAAGAGAACTTGGCATTGTTTTTTTATGGAAACACTCACACCAGTGCACTGCAAACCATATTGAGACGTAACGCTATAAAACTTTAAAACTTGGTGTCCATGTCAGCCTATAAATTATTAAGGGCTACTATCAGAGGTGTATTCTAGGAAATTAAAGTTGTAAAAGAGGGAAGGCTGTTATTACAGTCAGGTGGCACATGTATGGATTTAGACATAAAATCATCTTGCACCATCTTATGCTTTTATGCTCTTAAATGATCCTTGGTTGGTCTCTAATAGTAGATCAGGGTGAGGTTCGTTGTGTAGATTTGTGCTTTATAGAGTTAATTAGGCTTAATGGATACAAGACTATACATCTCATAGCAATGGAATGTAGGTAAGTATATGAATAGTTTGTAGATTTAATTAGTATATGATTAGGATTGGCTTTTTTCATGGAGAACAGCCACAGGCCAGTTCAGCAGATAGGATAAATACTAAAGATATTTGTTTTTCTGTTAAGAATTCCTCTGAATCCAGCTTAAAAAAAACTAGAAAAGAACTAGAAGGTGAACTCATTCAGGCCATTCATCCTCCTTACACTTGTGTAAAAGGATGAGATAGTCTGCGATATGCAGTGTGACTCGGCTGAGCTTGCATGCATGTCAGTGGATGTAATATAATGAAAAGAGTGCTGGGCTCTCATTCACCTCTGTGGAAAGCTTGCATTTTATTGCAGAGAGCAAAATTAGTTTCTGAACATTTGTCACTTCATTTCTCAGATTCCGCTTTAAAATATAATTATTTTTACAACCTATATAGCAGTGCTGCCTAGGAAAAGATGGCTCATCATTTCATATATATAGTCTCATGACAGTGTTTTCACTTCTTTAGCACCTCCCGTCCTCGTTTTAGAACATTAATTCCAAGTATATGATGAAGTGATGGCATTGTACTTAACTTGAGTACTTTATCTTAATTTTACTTTTCTGTATCACGCCATCTTATTTAATTTTCTGTAAACTCATATTACTTTGTAGGAAATAATAAAACGCAGAAGAAACATGCAGAAAGTGAATATATATATATATATATATATATATATATATATTTAATGGACAGGCTCGCACCATATTTTTAACTTGTCACAGAAGGCTATCTCATTTAAGAGGATAATGAAAACTTAAAGGGAATCTGTCAGTAGGATCAACCTTCCGTTTGGTCATGTAGGTCATAGAAAGGTGAATAAAGTGATGGCTTGATATATGTGATCAGATGGTTTATTCCAGAATAATCCACATTTTTATTTATATGTAAGGGAGCTGTTAAGGTCTATGGGCTGGACTGAGATCTCCCTGAGAATCTGAATCCAGAGATTATTATAAATGAAATTGGGCGTTACCAGTGTGAGACATGTAATGATTGATAGTTGTAATGCCCCCTTTAATTTAAAACAAGCTCTGGAGGCAGATTCTCAGGGAGATCTATGCTCGGCCCATAGATCTTAACAGCTCATTTACATATTAAGAAAAACATGGATTTCTCTGGAATAAAACATCGGATCGCAGATATTAAGGTGTCTTTTAATCAACTTCCTATGACCTGCATGCCCATTAGATGGCTTAGCAGGAGTGATCCTACTGACAGATTCCTTTTAACTTTAAAAGTAATTAACTAATAGTAGGTGCATGTTAAATTACGCTTTTTTGAATTGTGATATTCCACTTCTGTGTTTTTTGTGTTAAGGTAAGCTTTGCAAAGTCTGTAGTTATGATCCCGGCCATTGGAGCCATTAGAATGTAATGTTATTTTTATTTATCTAAATGGGTTACCAGTTAATCTGCAAAAAAGTGATTCAGTAAAGGATCGAGCAATGTATCAATGTATAACCAGGAGGAATTTACTAATTCAAAGGCCAGGCTGTGCCGCAGTAATGAACCTTAATGCGACAGGGTTCTAAAGCCGATCCCGCAGAAGACAAGCCCATGTGGAGTTGTCTTTGAAGCCAATCACTTGCTACTACGTTATTTTCTTTACAAGCTTCTTTATGAATAATATGTAACATGAGATAATATTCACAATATTCTCTGTAGTGCAATGGTAAGAACACAGATTACAGTGAGATTAAAAAAGGATGTGAACAGAACTATTTCTTTTGATTGGCCCAAAGAACCATAGTCTCTGAAATGCACTTTCAGATCCAAAGTGTTAGTGTCTGTATTCTACTTCCAGCCATAATTCCATCAACATTTTTACTTGATATACTTGATGTATACAGTTTAGTCACAAAGCTGCTATGAGGTTATTGATTCTTTATTGGCTTTTTTTAATTCCAGGCCTTTCAGCCGATCCGCAGATCATGGGTTGATGACATTCAGCTTTTTTTGCCTGCGATAATCACCTCTGCCAGCCATAGAAGGAACACACTCACCCATATAAACGAATCATGTCACTGGACATTCAGTAAAAATTTAGGAATTATTCACCTTTGGAGACAATTGTTAGGCTATGTTCACACGTTGCTTTTTTGCTGCAGCCAAAACCTGATCTCTTAGCAGTAAAGAAGCTGCAGACAAAAGCAGGATTTGCTGCTTTTTTCTGGATCCCAAAGTTAAGCTTTGTTACCGCCATACAAGCATGAACAATGCAAAGTGTTAGGTGACCAATGCAAGACATATATGAAGCCATAAAACAAAAAAAGGGCAATTTGATCAAATGATTTATTACAAACAGATTTTTATGTCTGAAAAAATATTGAATATTCTGAGCAAAAAAGTTCATATGGGTTCTTAAAAAAATACAAAACTGCAGATGTAAAAGCAGCAGGGGGAGTTGAATTGTTCGGGCATAGCTTACCTAAGACATTGAGTAGGTCAGGTATTGTTCAATTTCACACATTGGTCGGTCATTCTTTACTTTCATACATTGGTCAAACATTGAGACCTCAGACTTTGTTTACTTTCACACATATCACTAATTTAATAGTGATGAGCGAATATACTCGTTACTAGAGATTTCCCGGGCACGCTTGGGTGTCCTCCGAGTATTTTTTAATGCTCGGAAATTTAGTTTATATTGCCGCAGCTGAATGATTTACATCTGATAGCCAGCATAAGTACTTTTGGGGGTTGCCTTGTTGCTAGGGAATCCCCACATGTACTTAAGCTGGCTAACAGATGTAAATCATTCAGCTGCGGCAATATAAACTAAACCTCCGAGCACTAAAAAATACTCGGAGGACACCCGAGCGTGCTCGGGAAATCTCGAATAACGAGTATATTCGCTCATCACTGTAATTTAATTAAAGTGTACTAATCCTAACTGCTATTCTCAGGTGAGGCGATCAAGACATTTTGCTTTTAACTTGAGAAAATTACAAAAATATATGGGTTTTACATACTGCTGTACCTGTATTTTTCATTAAAAATGCTGTACAAAAACTGAGTGCAATTTTTTTTTGCTTTTTTTTGCAGAATTTTTGCACTTACTCATTACTTTCTATGGGTGAAAAAACGTTGAAAAAACGCTAAAAGAATTAACATGCTGCAATTTTCAAAAAGCAGCAGTTTTCCCAATTCAGACAGGAAAAAAAAACAAAGTGTGTACATGAGATTTCTGAAATCTCATAGCTTCTGCTGCTGCTGCTGTAAAAAGCAGCTTTTAATTTGCATAAAAAAGCAAAAGCAGCAAAAATGCAACATTTGAACACAACCTAATTATTTAACTTAAAATGGATCTATTTCAGGGTAAAAATTCAGGTGAAAATGTTTTGCACACTTATGTTTGATGTGGTCTGTGGTCATAAATCACTGGAGAGGCTCTCAGAAAAAGAGCCATAAACAAGTTGCAAGCTTTTCTGTAAGATCATCAGAGTTTCCTGATGAATTCTCAATTAACTCATTTTGCATCAAGCGATAGACGAAGCTATACGTGGAAAACAGTGCAAAATATTGTTAACCAACTGCAAAAAATATTTTTTTTAGCCAACAGATACATGCATGTTATGAAGAACAGAGAATTGTCCCTATAGGTGGACTATCCTAACACTGTGGGGCAGAGCATTTGGGTAGCAATCGTGCGAGAGAAAAACATGAGTTTAACCCCTTAATGACCGCCAATACGTCTTTTAACTGACCTGAGATATAAGAGAATAGCCTCCCCATACAGGTGACAATCCAGCATCTGTCGGCTGTACACTATAGCTGACAACTTGCTGCATCTGCCACGATCAGTGTTTGCACCATCCAAATCTATTTAACCCCTTAGATGCTGCTGTCAATAGTGACTACATCATTATAAATGGTTAACAGAGTGTGGGGGCTTCCTCTTTATCCCAATTGGTGCCCTCAGATCATGATTGTGTGGTCCTGATATTTGCCATGGCAATTTATGACCAAATAGCGGCCTTACAGTCTGTCGGCTGTAGTAATCTGTTCAGAAGTTAGAGGCATTTAGGTGGTAAAAATACACATTTTCATTTCTGTCATGCCACTTTGCATTAATTCCTGAAAAGCACCTGAAGGGTTAATAAACTACCTGACTGCAGTTTTCAGTATGTCAAGGGGTGCTGTTTCTAAAATGGTATCACTTTTGGGGGTTTCCCAATATATGGGAGCCCTAAAGTCACTTCAAACATGAAAAAGTCTGTAAAAAATTAATTTTGTAAATTTCCTTGAAAAAATGAAAAATGACTGCTACATTTTTAAACCTCCTAAAATGCTAACAAAATAAAAGAACATTTTATAAATGGTGCTGATGTAAAGCAGACATGTGGGAAATGTTATTTATTAATGTTTTGCTGTGGTATGACTATCTGGACTAAAGGGATTATCATTCAAAGTTTAAAAATTGCTATTTTTTTAACATTTTTCACAAATTTCTGATATTTTTTTATAAATAAACACAAAGCATATCAATCTAAATTTACCATTATCATAAAGTATAATGTGTCATGAAAAAACAGTTTTAAAATCACTGGGATTTGTTGAAGCGTTCCAGAGTTATTACCACATAAAGTGACACTGGTCAGATTTCAAAAATTTGGCTCCGTCACTAAGGGGTTAATCATTCATTTATTATGGTGCTTGATATCACTGGTGGTTTTGCTCTCTATGAATCTAGTAATAAATAAAAGTAGAAACAACATTAATAAATAGGAAAAAACCTAAAATGACTTCCTCTCACATTGTCTGTGATGCCTCACAGCCCGGGCATATGGTGTACATGTGCTTTGTGAATTGTGGATATACATACATGCCCATCTGTCTGTGCTCTGAAAAGATCTCAGCTGCTTTCGGGAAATATTTCAGTCTTTTTTCTTCGTTGTGCAAAGTAAACGTGCTACAGGATTAACACCTTTTTCCTAGAGAACCTGATCAGCAGGAGAGTAGCAGCTTGTGTCGGTCAGTGCCACGTGTAGATTTTCACATTCTGATTCACTTCTGTGCATGTGTTTGAGCTGCACTAGGATGAAAGGACGCCATCAACAACCCTGAGCTAACAAGACACTCATCGCCTCTTACGACACTTGTTCTAGTGTCAAATCAATACATAGTCATCGCTTTAAGATTCTGCCACCAGCAGAAAAACAACACAAATAACTTAGAAATGAACCTGAAATACAATTTACAGGTTTTTAATAGCTTTTTTTGGATTTGATTACAAGAGTCAGACCCATGGAATCACACAACGTGATGGGAATGGTAAATGTGGGCAGATGTGTGTTTATAGATAATACAGAAAATGTACGACCAAAGAAAACAAAGAGATGTAGTAGCCGGTATGCTGGGTTTACCGGTGAAGATTTCCGGCCAATCAAACAGATGTTACAGATTATAAAATTGGGCTCATTTAGCCATTCACACACATTCACACATATTTTGTTGGGATTGTCTGGCCATACTCAACAGTAGGCCGTTGGATGAACAATGCTTTGGTTGATCATTTGTCTCAAAGCCATCTCAGGTGACCTCACATATACAGAAGTGCTTGCTGGGCCAAGTGCTCATGTGTTCTCTGTGAGAAAGCTGCGGACCGACATGTTGGCCCACAGCGTATCTCAGTGAGAATAATGTAACCGGCAGTCTGATTTCAGATATGCGTGATCATCCTCTCTCCTGACCATCAGTTGGCCAGCGCCCCAAAGCAAATTAGACCATTGGCCAAACCTTTCAATATTGGCTGGTTCATCCAACATTATTCTAATGTGTGTGGCGGCCTTTAGGATCCATTCTCATCTTCCTCATCTGTGTTGATAATTCTATCTTTCAGATATCTTTCAAAAGCTGTTTACCGCTGCTATCTTTGGACTTGGCTGGCAAATCTTGATACACACCAGCCCAATTTTTTTGGCAAGAAAAGCATTTCATTCTGATCAGTTAGCCACTTGCACACATCAATTTCGAAGGATAATGGTCTGACTTGGTTGGCGCAAAGGGCTTTAAGGCTGGGGCTAGGTAAAGAATCTCTTGCAAATTCTTCTTTATGAACTACTGCATGATAGCTTAGTTCCATAAGGTTGTATTATTGTATGTACTCCATATGGGTTACCAATCGTTGCACTTTGCTTTTTCTGGTAGTTTCATAGAGAATGAATGGAATGGCAGTTGGGTGTTCATCCTGCTACTCCAACTTATAATAGGGATAAAAGATCCTTCTCCGGGATAGAAATTCCCTAATCTGCAAATCGGTGCGGGTCCCACTGGCACAAACTGCTAATCAAGTTATCATCTATCGTATGGATGATTGATCACATTTTTCACCTGTACAGCCCCTTTAAGCATAGGTACCACATACATCATAGGTACATCATAGAATTGAGGAATCGGTCACATTGAACATGGTGTCTGAACTGCATACATAATATCATAGAGCAGAAGAAGCTTTACACATACATTATTAGTTTCTAATTCAGTAGATCTTGTATTTTCGAAAATGAAATCTGTGTTCTTTCTATGCTTAGGAGTTCAGTAGGTGGTGCTATTCAGTGATTGACATCCTGTATGACTGTACTACTGGGAAACCTTGACTTCCTGTATGACTGTACTGGGAAACTGGGATTTATATGAATAAGATAACAATATCCTACAATAAGTTATTCTTAATCTTTACCCACAATATTATCAATCTGCTTAACCCCTTCACCACCAAGGGTGGTTTGCACGTTAATGACCGGGCCAATTTTTACAATTCTGACCACTGTCCCTTTATGAGGTTATAACTCTGGAACGCTTCAACGGATCTTGGCGATTCTGACATTGTTTTCTCGTGACATATTGTACTTCATGTTAGTGGTAAAATTTCTTCGATATAACTTGCGTTTATTTGTGAAAAAAACGAATATTTGGCGAAAATTTTGAAAATTTCGCAATTTTCCAACTTTGAATTTTTATGCCCTTAAATCACAGACATATGTCACACAAAATACTTAATAAATAACATTTCCCACATGTCTACTTTACATCAGCACAATTTTGGAACCAAAATTTTTTTTTGTGACGGAGTTATAAGGGTTAAAAGTTGACCAGCAATTTCTCATTTTTACAACACCATTTTTTTTTAGGGACCACATCTCATTTGAAGTCATTTTGACGGGTCTATATGATAGAAAATACCCAAGTGTGACACCATTCTAAAAACTGCACCCCTCAAGGTACTCAAAACCACTTTCAAGAAGTTTATTAACCCTTCAGGTGTTTCACAGGAATTTTTGGAATGTTTAAATAAAAATGAACATTTAACTTTTTTTCACACAAAATTTATTTCAGCTCCAATTTGTTTTATTTTACCAAGGGTAACAGGAGAAAATAGACCCCAAAAGTTGTTGTGCAATTTGTCCTGAGTACGCTGATACCCCATATGTGGGGGTAAACCACAGTTTGGGCGCATGGCAGAGCTTGGAAGCAAAGGAGCGCCATTTGACTTTTCAATGCAAAATTGACTGGAATTGAGATGGGACGCCATGTTGCATTTGGAGAGCCCCTGATGTGCCTAAACATTGAAACCCCTAACAAGTGACACCATTTTGGAAAGTAGACCCCCTAAGGAACTTATCTAGATGTGTGGTGAGCACTTTGACCCAACAAGTGCTTTACAGAAGTTTATAATGCAGAGCCGTAAAAATAAAAAATCATATTTTTTCACAAAAATGATCTTTTCACCCCCAATTTTTTATTTTCCCAAGGGTGAGAGAAGAAATTGGACCCCAAAAATTGTTGTGCAATTTGTCCTGAGTACGCTGATACCCCATATGTGGGTGTAAACCATTGTTTGGGCGCAGGGCAGAGCTCGGAAGGGAAGGAGCGCCATTTGACTTTTCAATGCAAAATTGACTGGAATTGAGATGGGACGCCATGTTGCATTTAGAGAGCCCTTGATGTGCCTAAACATTGAAACCCCTAACAAGTGACACCATTTTGGAAAGTAGACCCCCTAAGGAACTTATCTAGATGTGTGGTGAGCACTTTGACCCAACAAGTGCTTTACAGAAGTTTATAATGCAGAGCCGTAAAAATAAAAAATCATATTTTTTCACAAAAATGATCTTTTCACCCCCAATTTTTTATTTTCCCAAGGGTAAGAGAAGAAATTGGACCCCAAAAATTGTTGTGCAATTTGTCCTGAGTACACTGATACCCCATATGTGGGTGTAAACCATTGTTTGGGCGCAGGGCAGAGCTCAGAAGGGAAGAAGCGCCATTTGACTTTTCAATGCAAAATTGACTGGAATTGAGATGGGACGCCATGTTGCATTTGGAGAGCCCCTGATGTGCCTAAACATTGAAACCCCTAACAAGTGACACCATTTTGGAAAGTAGACCCCCTAAGGAACTTATCTAGATGTGTGGTGAGCACTTTGACCCAACAAGTGCTTTACAGAAGTTTATAATGCAGAGCCGTAAAAATAAAAAATCATATTTTTTCACAAAAATGATCTTTTCACCCCCAATTTTTTATTTTCCCAAGGGTGAGAGAAGAAATTGGACCCCAAAAATTGTTGTGCAATTTGTCCTGAGTACGCTGATACCCCATATGTGGGTGTAAACCATTGTTTGGGCGCAGGGCAGAGCTCGGAAGGGAAGGAGCGCCATTTGACTTTTCAATGCAAAATTGACTGGAATTGAGATGGGACGCCATGTTGCATTTAGAGAGCCCTTGATGTGCCTAAACATTGAAACCCCTAACAAGTGACACCATTTTGGAAAGTAGACCCCCTAAGGAACTTATCTAGATGTGTGGTGAGCACTTTGACCCAACAAGTGCTTTACAGAAGTTTATAATGCAGAGCCGTAAAAATAAAAAATCATATTTTTTCACAAAAATGATCTTTTCACCCCCAATTTTTTATTTTCCCAAGGGTAAGAGAAGAAATTGGACCCCAAAAATTGTTGTGCAATTTGTCCTGAGTACACTGATACCCCATATGTGGGTGTAAACCATTGTTTGGGCGCAGGGCAGAGCTCAGAAGGGAAGAAGCGCCATTTGACTTTTCAATGCAAAATTGACTGGAATTGAGATAGGACGCCATGTTGCGTTTGGAGAGCCCCTAATGTGCCTAAACATTGAAACCCCCCACGAGTGACACCATTTTGGAAAGTAGACCCCTTAAGGAACTTATCTAGATGTGTGTTGAGCACTTTGACCCAACAAGTGCTTCACAGAAGTTTATAATGCAGAGCCGTAAAAATAAAAAATCATATTTTTTCACAAAAATGATCTTTTCACCCCCATTTTTTTATTTCCCCAAGGGTAAGAGAAGAAATTAGACCACAAAAGTTGTTGTGCAATTTGTCCTGAGTACGACGATACCCCATATGTGGGTGTAAACCATTGTTTGGGCGCATAGCAGAGCTCAGAAGGGAAGAAGCGCTATTTTACTTTTCAATGCAAAATTGACTGGAATTAAGATGGGATGCCATGTTGCGTTTGGAGAGCCCCTGATGTGCCTAAACATTAAACCCCCCCACAAGTGACACCATTTTGGAAAGTAGACCCCCTAAGGAACTTATCTAGATGTGTTTTGAGAGCTTTGAACCCCCAAATGTTTCACTACAGTTTATAACGCAGAGCCGTGAAAATAAAAATTATTTTTTTTTTTCACAAAAATGATTTTTTAGCCCCCGGTTTTGTATTTTCACAAGGGTATCAGGATAAATTGGACCCTAAAAGTTGTTGTCCAATTTGTCCTGAGTATGCTGATACCCCCTATGTGGGGGGGAACCACTGTTTGGGCGCATGACAGAGCTCGGAAGGGAAGGAGCGCCATTTGGAATGCAGACTTAAATGGATTGGTCTGCAGGCGTCACGTTGCATTTGCAGAGCCCCTGATGTACCCAAACAGTACAAACCCCCCACAAGTGACCCCATATTGGAAACTAGACCCCCCAAGGAACTTATCTAGATGTGTTGTGAGAACTTTGAACCCCCAAGTGTTTCACTACAGTTTATAACGCAGAGCCGTGAAAATAAAAATTATTTTTTTTTTCACAAAAATGATTTTTTAGCCCCCAGTTTTGTATTTTCACAAGGGTATCAGGATAAATTGGACCCTAAAAGTTGTTGTCCAATTTGTCCTGAGTACGCTGATACCCCCTATGTGGGGGGGAACCACTGTTTGGGCGCATGACAGAGCTCGGAAGGGAAGGAGCGCCATTTGGAATGCAGACTTAAATGGATTGGTCTGCAGGCGTCACGTTGCATTTGCAGAGCCCCTGATGTACCCAAATAGTACAAACCCCCCACAAGTGACCCCATATTGGAAACTAGACCCCCCAAGGAACTTATCTAGATGTGTTGTGAGAACTTTGAACCCCCAAGTGTTTCACTACAGTTTATAACGCAGAGCCGTGAAAATAAAAATTATTTTTTTTTTTCACAAAAATGATTTTTTAGCCCCCAGTTTTGTATTTTCACAAGGGTATCAGGATAAATTGGACCCTAAAAGTTGTTGTCCAATTTGTCCTGAGTATGCTGATACCCCCTATGTGGGGGGAACCACTGTTTGGGCGCATGACAGAGCTCGGAAGGGAAGGAGCGCCATTTGGAATGCAGACTTAAATGGATTGGTCTGCAGGCGTCACGTTGCATTTGCAGAGCCCCTGATGTACCCAAACAGTACAAACCCCCCACAAGTGACCCCATATTGGAAACTAGACCCCCCAAGGAACTTATCTAGATGTGTTGTGAGAACTTTGAACCCCCAAGTGTTTCACTACAGTTTATAACGCAGAGCCGTGAAAATAAAAATTATTTTTTTTTTCACAAAAATGATTTTTTAGCCCCCAGTTTTGTATTTTCACAAGGGTATCAGGATAAATTGGACCCTAAAAGTTGTTGTCCAATTTGTCCTGAGTACGCTGATACCCCCTATGTGGGGGGGAACCACTGTTTGGGCGCATGACAGAGCTCGGAAGGGAAGGAGCGCCATTTGGAATGCAGACTTAAATGGATTGGTCTGCAGGCGTCACGTTGCATTTGCAGAGCCCCTGATGTACCCAAATAGTACAAACCCCCCACAAGTGACCCCATATTGGAAACTAGACCCCCCAAGGAACTTATCTAGATGTGTTGTGAGAACTTTGAACCCCCAAGTGTTTCACTACAGTTTATAACGCAGAGCCGTGAAAATAAAAATTATTTTTTTTTTTCACAAAAATGATTTTTTAGCCCCCAGTTTTGTATTTTCACAAGGGTATCAGGATAAATTGGACCCTAAAAGTTGTTGTCCAATTTGTCCTGAGTATGCTGATACCCCCTATGTGGGGGGAACCACTGTTTGGGCGCATGACAGAGCTCGGAAGGGAAGGAGCGCCATTTGGAATGCAGACTTAAATGGATTGGTCTGCAGGCGTCACGTTGCATTTGCAGAGCCCCTGATGTACCCAAATAGTACAAACCCCCCACAAGTGACCCCATATTGGAAACTAGACCTCCCAAGGAACTTATCTAGATGTGTTGTGAGAACTTTGAACCCCCAAGTGTTTCACTACAGTTTACAACGCAGAGCCGTGAAAATAAAACATATTTTTTTTCCCACAAAAATGATTTTTAGCCCCCCAAATTTTTATTTTCCCAAGGATAACAAGAGAACTTGGACCCCAGAAGTTGTTGTTCAATTTGTCCCTAGTACGCTGATACCCCATATGTTGGGGTAAACCCCTTTTTGGACGCACGGGAGAGCTCGGAAGGGAAGGAGCACTGTGTTACTTTTTCAACGCAGAATTGGCTGGAATTGAGATTGGACGCCATGTCGCGTTTGGAGAGCCCCTGATGTGCCTGAACAGTGGAAACTCCCCAATTCTACCTGAAACCCTACCCCTAACCTCACCCCTAACTGTTTACTGAACATTTTCTGACAGTCATAAGTGCCACGTATATAAGTGCCACGTATATAAGTGCCACGTATTTAAGAGCCACGTATTTAAGAGCCACGTATTTAAGAGCCACGTATTTAAGTGCCACGTATTTAAGTGCCACGTATTTCAGTGCCACGATATTTCAGTGCCACGTATTTTAGTGCCACGTATTTTAGTGCCACGTATTTCAGTGCCACGTATTTCAGGCACTGAAAAATACGTGGCACGTAAATACTTCAGTGCCACGATATTTCAGTGCCACGATATTTCAGTGCCACGATATTTCAGTGCCACGATATTTCAGTGCCACGATATTTCAGTGCCACGTATTTCAGGCACTGAAAAATACGTGGCACTGAAATACGTGGCACTGAAATACGTGGCACTGAAATACGTG
Source organism: Ranitomeya variabilis (assembly GCF_051348905.1). NCBI lineage: Eukaryota > Metazoa > Chordata > Amphibia > Anura > Dendrobatidae > Ranitomeya > Ranitomeya variabilis. The sequence continues at coordinate 232,815,957 of NC_135232.1, forward strand.
GCACTTAAATACGTGGCACTTAAATACGTGGCACTTATATACGTGGCACTTATATACGTGGCACTTATATACGTGGCCACTGAAATATCGTGGCACTTATATACGTATATACGTATATAAACGTATATTTCAGTGCCACGTATTTCAGTGCCACGTATTTCAGGTTAGGGGTAGGGTTAGGGGTAGGGTTAGGGTTTTTTGTTTTTTTCTTGTTTTCTTGTGTTTTTCTATAAAAACGCATGCGTTTTACCGCGTTTACATGCATTTTTTCACACATGTGGTTTTTTTAAAAAACGCATGCAGATAAAAACGCAAGTGTGAAACCAGACTAAAAGACGCTTTTTATAGCAAAAAAGTTTTTGCGTCTCCACATTTTGAGACCTATAATTTTTCCACATTTTGGTCCACAGAGTCATGTGAGGTCTTGTTTTTTGCGGGACGAGTTGACGTTTTTATTGGTAACATTTTCGGACACGTGACATTTTTTGATCGTTTTTTATTCCGATTTTTGTGAGGCAGAGTGATCAAAAACCAGCTATTCATGAATTTCTTTTGGGGGAGGCGTTTATACCGTTCCGCGTTTGGTAAAATTGATAAATCAGTTTTATTCGTCGGGTCAGTACGATTACAGCGATACCTCATTTATATCATTTTTTTATGTTTTGACGCTTTTATACGATAAAAACTATTTTATAGAAAAAATAATTATTTTGGCATCACTTTATTCTGAGGACTATAACTTTTTTATTTTTTTGCTGATGATGCTGTATGGCGGCTCGTTTTTTGCGGGACAAGATGACGCTTTCAGCGGTAACATGGTTATTTATATCCGTCTTTTTGATCGCGTGTTATTCCACTTTTTGTTCGGCGGTATGGTAATAAAGCGTTGTTTTTTGCCTCGTTTTTTTTTTTTTTTCTTACGGTGTTTACTGAAGGGGTTAACTAGTGGGCCAGTTTTATAGGTTGGGTCGTTACGGACGCGGCGATACTAAATATGTGTACTTTTATTGTTTTTGTTTGTTTTTTTTAGATAAAGAAATGTATTTATGGGAATAATATTTTTTTTTTTATTATTATTTATTTAGGAATTTTTTTTATTTTTTTTTACACATGTGGAAATTTTTTTTTTTACTTTTTTACTTTGTCCCAGGGGGGGACATTACAGATCGCTGATCTCACAGTGTGCACAGCACTCTGTGAGATCTCCGATCTCACTTACAGCCGTGCAGGCTGCAGCTTTCATCTGCAGCCTGCTCCGACCCGGAAGTGCTCCCTGCAGGACCCGGATACAGCCCCTCGGCCATTTTGGATCCGGGGCCTGCAGGGAGAAGACGTTCGGTACGAGGTGAGTACATCACCTTGTACCGATCGTCTCAGGGAAGCCCGCAGGGAGCCCCCTCCCTGCGCGATGCTTCCCTGTACCGCCGGTACACCGCGATCATGTTTGATCGCGGTGTGCCGGGGGTTAATGTGCCGGGGGCGGTCCGTGACCGCTCCTGGCACATAGTGCCGGATGTCAGCTGCGATATGCAGCCGACACCCGGCCGCGATCGGCCGCGCTCCCCCCGTGAGCGCGGCCGATCGCGTATGACGTACTATCCCGTCGGCGGTCATGGGGGCCCACCCCACCTCGACGGGATAGTACGTCAAATGTCGGGAAGGGGTTAAAGGGAACCTGTCACCCCGTTTTTTCCGTATGAGATAAAAATACTGTTAAATAGGGCCTGAGCTGTGCATTACAATAGTGTATTTTGTGGACCCTGATTCCCCACCTATGCTGCCGAAATACGTTACCAAAGTAGTCGTTTTCGCCTGTCAATCAGGCTGGTCTGGTCAGATGGGCGTGGTGTGTTCCCCCAGATCTTGCTTAGTTTTCCGTTGGTGGCGTAGTGGTGTGTGCATGCCCAAGTCCAGAATCCACTGCACAGGGGAGGGAAAATAGCGCGATCTGCGCTATTCCCCTGGTGATCGGTGGGGGCGGCCATCTTCCTGTGGCCGCGCGTGCGCAGATCGAGCACTCTGCTGCCCGGGGCTTCAGGAAAAATGCCGCGCGTGCGCAAATGGAGGTCGCGGCGGCCATTTTCCTGAAGCAGAGATGCGAACTCTGCTTCAGGAAAATGGCCTCCGCGATCTCCAGGTTCCCTTTAACTCCAGCCCTTTACCATGCTACCCACAGATAGGGCTGCATGTCCAATGTTTCAGATTCCCTTTAAAAGGGTTGATCAGGTTTACTTAAAGGGAACCTATCAGCAGATTTGGACAATACGAGATACAGCCTCCACCTTTCTTGGCTTACATCTAGCACTAGATGGAGGTCCTATGCTATCGCATTGGGAGGACAGTAATGTCACGATGGGGGCAGGCTTTGCAGCACTGAGAATCTCTCCCCCATTTGCTCACCCACCTATCCACTCTCTCTTTCCCCATGTGCTGACTTCTCCTGTCTCTCTCTCTTTGACTTGTCTACCCCATGTGCTATCCCCCTTGTCTGCTGTCTCTCTCCTTCCTGTGCTGTGTTCTCCCCTCATGTGGTGTCCTGTTTGAGCTGTCTCCCCATGTTGGCATTGATATTTGCTTTTTAAAGGGGTTTTCCCACGAGCAAAAGTTCATTTTAAAAATTGTCTGTGTCTGACCGTGTACAGAACATACCACAACTCCTGAGCAGGGGAGGAAGCAAAAGACAATACAGACATTACAGCAGGAGATCACAGAGGATACATTTTGTGAGGAAAAATATTGTTTAAAAACAGTCAGTAAATACCTGACAAAAGAAATCGTCTGTGATCCCCTGCTGTAATGTCAGTATTGTCTTTTGCTTCCTCTCCTGCCCAGTAGATGTGGTATGCTCCGTACACGGTCAGACAAAGACAGTTTTTAAAATGAACTTTTGTTTGTGGGAAAACCCTTTGTGACCGTCTTCCTCTGCCTGTAGATATATCCATTAGTTTATATTAACTCACATCGCACTCAATTATTTATTTTTAATTATTTCTTTCTTTTACACACTTCCCCGTCTTTTTCTCCCAGACACTGCAGCGATGTCATTATAGCCTTTGTATCTGCCCTACTTCCGGCCTTTCCCTTGTAATACACATGCGCCTCTTTGTACTCTTGCGCCTGCGCTCTTACATCTATGCACCTTGCACGCCGTGCCCCACTTCCGGTTATCGGCCTTCCACTGATCTCATAAATAGGCGACTCATCTTCACACGCTGCACCTCACTACTACAGTGGTTCATCCCTGCTCCCTGTCGGCCCTATCATCAGGTATTATCTTATTTCTTTTGGCACTTCTTATTCCACAATATATCGGCTTGGGGTACTGATTGCAGTCTTTTATTTTTCACAGTAGATACCACTATACCGTCATACAGGTAACCACTGTTTTATTACTTTTTTAGACATCACGATCTGCTTTCACTATATAGACCTCTGACGTGTATATGCTTGATACATATGTTTTGTAGGATGACATTGACCATATATAGAAATTATTATCTTTTATTTCTACGGTTCCCATAATCTTCTTTCGATATATGATGAAGATTCTATTGAACTACTGTATATCCCATTGTTTAGTTTTCATAATACATATAATTGTATATCTCTGTATTCATATATGTGTATCTCTCTCTATATATGTATATATATTAATATATCTCTCTAGTACTTGGTGTTTCATTATTTTCGCCTTTTGTGAATGCTAGACCAGTTGATTTATTGACTATAATGTTGTTTTGGACTCTATCCTTTCATTATGTTATGTTGTTTTGTAGATAATTACTTTGATAAAGGCCTTATTATGACCGAAACGTTGGTGCTGTATGACTGGTCACATTAATAAGTAAATAAAATAATTTTTTGGCATTGACATCCAGCAGTCCTCGGGTTGTTCTATTATATTACATTATTTTCCTGAGGACTATTGCATTGTGGACTGCGATCCCCTTGATCTCTTATAGCGTTCCTCTGCCTGTAGACATGACGCGCATCTGCCGCTGGGATCAGCCGAATGATTCACTGCGCCTGCGCGGAATTCGTGCAGGCGCAGTAAATCAGACTGCAGCTATCTTTGTGCAGACAGGTAGTGGCGGTCACATTAAAACTGCACATGCATTCCTCCTGTACAAAGATGGCGGTGGTCAGTGAATTATTCGGCTGATCCCGGCATCGACGTGTTTGCGACAATGTTCCGCTGGTGGTACCGTGCAAGAGGCTGGTACCACCAGCAGTTTCCATATTGAGACACCCATCACTTGGGTGTCCCAATATGGAGGTCGGTGAACTTCCACCGCTTGGAATTCTGGGATCCGGACACATCTGGATGGAACAGGATGTGAAGATATTACAAGGTAAATATACAATAGATTCTATAATGCGGTATATCTGCCCCAAGCCGATCTGGAAGATCTGAAAAAATAACTTTCATTATACTCACCTGCGGGTTGGTCTGGTCCGAGGGTGTCACTCTTCTTGGTCCGCCGCATCCCATCTTCTTATGATCGCTGTCCTCCTTCTTGGTTCATGTGGATGATGCATCCCTGCATCATCCACACAGTCTGCTCTGCATTATGCTCCTGCTTATCTGCCCTGTTGAGGACAGATCAAAGTACTACCGTGCACAGGTGCCGGGAGAGGCCCAGCACATGCGCACTGCAGGACTTTGCTCTGCCCTCAACAGGGCAGATAAGTACGCCTGCACAGGAGCAAGATTCCGGGGAGACTGTGGATGATGCAGGGATGCGTCATCCACACAAACCAAGAAGGAGGACTGCAATCATAAGAAGATGGGAGGCACCGGATCAAGAAGAGCGACACCCCTCAGACGGGACTGGCTCCGCCTCCAACTCTTGAACGTTCCACAATCCCACCACCCGCTCTTGGAAAAACTCTACTTCTGCACCACATTCTCACCAATCAAACATTAGCAGTTCCCATCGAACACCATATCACATACATAGCCATCAGCTTTTGTTTTGGCCAAACGATTTTATTAAGCCTGCTACTACGACAAGGAATCGAGCATGTGCCTTCATGTCTGACCAGTTGCTCCATTCATTTCAGGGGGCGGTTAGAGTTATGGGACTCCTGTTCTTGAGATCAGTGGGAGTTCTACTTTAGGGACCCACCACTGATCACATGAACGGGGCCCCCGTAAATCTTATCATGCCCTGAAATGATTGGAGCAGTTGATTGGGCATGCATGCAGCTGCTCGATTGCAAGGGCCAGCTCACATGGCAGATTTTAGGTCTTTTCTCTGCACAGCTGCCGCTAAAATCTGCTGTTCCGCAATCGTCATCGATGTCTCCCATAGACATGAATGGGAGGCATGAAGGAAGTGGCAGCCATGGATATTCAGCAGAATGTTGGCATGGCTGTCCGGGCCAATTTCTGCTTGAAGATCTGCCATGTGAATGTGAACTGGCCCTAAAAATTATGTTGTGAATAGAGAATACATATTAGGTTACTAGACTACCTCCTTTAAGACAGGCAACTGTACCTTACTGAATGTAGACAGGCAGCAGTCAGTAGGGTTGAACCTAATAGTACTTAGTATGTGAACCTACAGTGACCATGAAGGAGCCAACGAACATATATGTGAAATCTAACAAATTGTATTAATAGAATTGGAGATTTAGTAATCTAGACAAAGTAGCAAACCCATTGAGAAGATGGAAACACTAGATATTGTAGGACATAGACACAGAAAAAAACATTCAAAGAACCAACCATATATGTATGATAACAATATGGGTTCCACACAGTAGATGACAATAAGACAATGAATCTATATTACAAAATGCTAAATAATGGTACAATGCTTATAGAGTATATTAAACACATCTTCTGTATATTGTATACAACTCAAAGACCTACGTTATTGAATAACATGGTGGAAGAAAATTTAACATCATATGGATGGAAATACCCCTAAACTAATATTGGTCAGCATCGCCAGAATGGTCACACAGGTATACTACGGAAGAGGTCCACTAAATTATTGACAAAATACATACCTTGTCACCAGACTAACAAAGTATATGCAGTAACTTGCACCTCACTGATCACATATGTCAATATACTATAGTGTAATAATTAATCAATTTGAATATCTGTAGCTGATGTAGTGATGAGCGAGTGTGCTCGTTACTCGAGTTTTCCAAGCATGCTCGGGTGCTCTCCAAGTATCTTGGGCGTGCTCATAGATTATGTTGAGTCCCCGCAGCTACATGATTTGCGGTTGCTAGACAGCCTGAATACATGTGGGGATTCCCTAAAAACAGGCAATCCTTGCATGTATTCAGGCTGTCTAACAGCGACAAATCATGTAGCTGCGGGGACTCAAACATAATCTATGAGCACACCCAAGATACTCGGAGAACACCTGAGCATGCTCGGAAAACTCGAGGAACGAGCACACTCGCTGATCACTAGTGCTTAGTAGTTTTCTGGCAGGCAGCAGACAGAGATGGCCTCCAGCTTCATACTGCATGAGCAGGGAGGGGGGCAGAAGAAGAGTAACGGGTGGGTGTGCTAATGGGTGGGAAGTCGGATGGGGGATGGGAGGTTGGATAGGCGAGTGGACGGGTGAGCTCACCTCATCACTTTCGGGCCCTCAACTCCTGCATATAATGTGCTGCAAGGGCCCAGGGAGGGTCGGCAGCATCTGATGTCACTGCTGTCAGATGTGGCCGGTACCCTCTGATGCGGCCATACAATGCAAGTAGCTGTTGCTGCGAGTGACTTAATAAAGCAAAGTAAACTATTTAGCTTGGGGCACAGCATGCCATGCAGTCTGCCAGGCCATTTATACAGTGGCTCAGCAGACACAGCGTGTGTCACCCAGTCCTTGCCTCCCTCCCCCTTTGCTTCTGCTCACCGGACCCCATACACCAGTAATGGCAGTAATATACTGATGGCGGCCCTGGCGCCACTCTTATACATTTGCTTTGTATAGTAATTCTGCTCAGCCCTATTCCATCGACAGACCTTAGACAACTAGTAAAAAATATTTTGTATAACATTATATCTTTTCAGCCTGACCTGATTACATGCTTTGTAAGTGTTACCTTAATGCAAGCACTTATCCAGGATGTCAACTTGATTTTATTTTTTTTTCTGGACAGAATCTCCAAAAATCATGGACATACATTTTTTTTTACGAACACATTAGCTGACCATAATTAATCATTAGGATTAAAGTGATACATGTCTACAGACAATAAATCCTATATGAAGACATCAGCTTCATTCACTGTGAACTGTAAAATGGTGATAAATACATCCATAAAAATCTATACAAATCTCTGCAGCTTGAAAAAAATCACGGACGCGTTAAAATTGTTTTACAGACAGGGGGAAAATTCCTATTTTTATGGACTGTCCAGGAATTTTTTGGCAGTTGGCAACCCTGCCACCTATGAGATACTGTTCACTGGGATATCTTCCTCCTTGTTTGACTACTAAATTATATTGTCCATTTCTACATTTTAAGGGAAAAACTGCCAAAATTATTTCCCAGTAAATAAAGCTATTTTCTGAGTATTAATTCTTCTTTCACATAGGCTTCCCTTTTCATGCTAGCCTTTTCTACATACTTTTTTTTATAAACATGTGTTGGAAAAATGCAAGAAAAAAGTGACCTTAAAAATACCCTAAAAGTGCAAAGAAACATCATATGGTAAACATTTTTCTTTTACATGAAAGCCAACATCTGGGTGCATCAAGGAGATGTACTCGGGGGATTTCACAGATCACACTGCTGCCACCAGTTTGGCACGATAACAGCCGTCGGAGGTCACACAGATTTCACCGCTGTCACCAGTTTGTCATGGGGTGCAACTCCACTGCCTCCAATTGCCAGGACAATTAAGCAATTGACTGTCAAGTGATGGACGAGGTTGTGACTGCTTCAACTACTGGATTGGTTATTAGGGAACCCTCAGCGAGTGTATGTTATATACACTCCTGATTCCAGCACATTGAGATATATATATATATATATACACTCACCGGCCACTTTATTAGGTACACCTGTCCAACTTCTTGTTAACACTTAATTTCTAATCAGCCAATCACATGGCGGCAACTCAGTGCATTTAGGCATGTAGACATGGTCAAGACAATCTCCTGCAGTTCAAACCGAGCATCAGTATGGGGAAGAAAGGTGATTTGAGTGCCTTTGAACGTGGCATGGTTGTTGGTGCCAGAAGGGCTGGTCTGAGTATTTCAGAAACTGCTGATCTACTGGGATTTTCACGCACAACCATCTCTAGGGTTTACAGAGAATGGTCCGAAAAAGAAAAAAAATCCAGTGAGCGGCAGTTCTGTGGGCGGAAATGCCTTGTTAATGCCAGAGGTCAGAGGAGAATGGGCAGACTGGTTCGAGCTGATAGAAAGGCAACAGTGACTCAAATCGCCACCCGTTACAACCAAGGTAGGCCTAAGAGCATCTCTGAACGCACAGTGCGTCGAACTTTGAGGCAGATGGGCTACAGCAGCAGAAGACCACACCGGGTACCACTCCTTTCAGCTAAGAACAGGAAACTGAGGCTACAATTTGTACAAGCTCATCGAAATTGGACAGTAGAAGATTGGAAAAACGTTGCTTGGTCTGATGAGTCTCGATTTCTGCTGCGACATTCGGATGGTAGGGTCAGAATTTGGCGTAAACAACATGAAAGCATGGATCCATCCTGCCTTGTATGGAGCATCTTTGGGATGTGCAGCCGACAAATCTGCGGCAACTGTGTGATGCCATCATGACAATATGGACCAAAATCTCTGAGGAATGCTTCCAGCACCTTGTTGAATCTATGCCACGAAGAATTGAGGCAGTTCTGAAGGCAAAAGGGGGTCCAACCCGTTACTAGCATGGTGTACCTAATAAAGTGGCCGGTGAGTGTATATATATATACAGTACAGACCAAAATTTTGGACGCAACTTCTCATTTAAAGATTTTTATGTATTTTCATGACTATGAAAATTGCAAATTCACACTGAAGGCATCAAAACTATGAATTAACAAATGTGGAATTATATACTTAACAAAAAAGTGTGAAACAACTGAAAATATGTCTTATATTCTAGGTTCTTCAAAGTAGCCACCTTTTGCTTTGATGACTGCTTTGCACATTCTTGGCATTCTCTTGATGAGCTTCAAGAGGTAGTCACCGGAAATGGTCTTCCAACAATCAGCACTTGTTGGCCCTTTTGCCTTCAGTCTGCGGTACAGCTCACCCCAACTATCTCGATTGGGTTCAGGTCTGGTGACTGTGGAGGCCAGGTCATCTGGCGTAGCACCCCATCACTCTCCTTCTTGGTCAAATAGCCCTTACACAGCCTGGAGGTGTGTTTGGGGTCATTGTCCTGTTGAAAAATAAATGATGGTCCAACTGAACGCAAAACGGATGGAATAGCATGCCGCTGCAAGATGCTGTGGTAGCCATGCTGGTTCAGTATGCCTTCAATTTTGAATAAATCCCCAACAGTGTCACCAGCAAAGCACCCCCACATCATCACACCTCCTCCTTTATATTTCATGGTGGGAATCAGGCATGTAGAGTCCATCTGTTCACCTTTTCTGTGTCACACAAAGACACGGTGGTTGGAACCAAAGATCTCAAATTTGGACTCATCAGACCAAAGCACAGATTTCCACTGGTCTAATGTCCATTCCTTGTGTCCTTTAGCCCAAACAAGTCTCTTCTGCTTGTTGCCTGTCCTTAGCAGTGGTTTCCTAGCAGCTATTTTACCATGAAGGCCTGCTACACAAAGTCTCCTCTTAACAGTTGTTGTAGAGATGTCTCTGCTGCTAGAACTCTGTGTGGCATTGACCTGGTCTCTTGTCTGAGCTGCTGTTAACCTACGATTTCCGAGGCTGTTGACTCGGATAAACTTATCCTCAGAAGCAGAGGTGACTCTTGGTCTTCCTTTCCTGGGGTGGTCCTTATGTGAGCCAGTTTCTTTGTAGCGCTTGATTGTTTTTGCAACTGCACTTGGAGACACTTTCAAAGTTTTCCCAATTTTTCGGACTGACTGACCTTCATTTCTTCTTCTTGCCATAATACAAATTCTAACAGTCTGTTCAGTAGGACTGTCAGCTGTGTATCCACCAGACTTCTGCTCAACACAACTGATGGTCCCAACCCCATTTATAAGGCAAGAAATCCCACTTATTAAACCTGACTGGGCACATCTGTGAAGTGAAAACCATTTCCGGTGACTACCTATTGAAGCTCATCAAGAGAATGCCAAGAGTGTGCAAAGCAGTCATCAAAGCAAAAGGTGGGTACTTTGAAGAACCTAGAATATAAGACATATTTTCAGTTGGTTCACACTTTTTTGTTAAGTATATAATTCCACATGTGTTAATTCATAGTTTTGATGCCTTCAGTGTGAATTTACAATTGTCATAGTCATGAAAATACAGAAAAATCTTTAAATGAGAAGGTGTGTCCAAACTTTTGGTCTGTACTGTATATATATATATATATATATATATATATATATATATATATATACATATATATATATTCACACACACACACACATACACCCTGGTACAGTCACTTTCAACTCCACAGTAATAAAAAGAAATCACTAGCTGCGACCACCAATCGTTTATACAGACCGATTGGACACTCATTACAAAGTAGCATATGGCTTCAGGGGTGTGGTTTAAAGAGCAAAAGGGCTATTAAATTTTATATATTTAATCCGGAAAGGTAGGCAGTGTTTATAAAAATATACAAAGATGATACAAAAAGGGGAACAAAACAATACAGTATATACAATTACATGGGATAAAAGGAATAACAAAAGAAAATTACCACAGCTGTGTCATGGAAATAGCTCAGAGCCTAGCGGAGGGAGGTACTCTTTAGGAAAAAGGACAGAACCACATCAAGCTGTACCATTCCAGGACTGAGAAATGGCCAAATCCAAATTCCGCTTTTCATTAGATCAAGGTTACACCCACACACCTCTCCTTGGTGAGCTCATGTGGGGGCTGGTCGTGGGATGTGTTAGGTCCTATATAATTTTATAAGATCCCCAATTTGCAGGATATCTTCGCCTGTGGAGGTCCCAGGCTGTAGATATTGTCATCATATTTCCTATTGCGATTTTACCTTTTTATAGAGATAAAGCATGGTATGGATAGCACCATCCATTAGAGTGTTTTGTGAGTTAATGCGTTATGTGCGTCCATTCACTATGATGCTAAAAATATATCTCCCATAAATATTGGATTGATACAAACCCCAATATTCATCACTGACCACTGGCTCTAAAAGGTCTGGGCGCCATGATTTGATCAGAGGAAGGTTATGCCTCTGTGTAAACAAATCTCAGTCTTGATGTCTTTTTCCCAGGGCAAATCTCCTATTGTTATTGCATGTTCACTGCAGGAGGTCCCTGCTTCAATGGAGGCTTAAGTGTCAGCTCTCACTTCCTCAGTTAAAATTAGTTTCTCTCTTCCCCAGCCATAATTAATCTCATATGTTCAATGTGGAGTCCTACTTTAAATGGTAGTTGAACTGTTAGTTCTTTCTCACTACCTCAGCTATAATTAATCCCATGTGTTCAATGTGAGGGTGATATGTCTCCTCTCTGGAGATGTCTTATGGATTTTAACTTTTCTCTATGACAATTGTAAATGCAAAAATATGCCATTTTTGGAAAAAACAGGGGTTTGACTTATTCCTATGAGGTGAAATCTGTTACTTAAGTTATGGCTCATCAATGGCATCTCCACTGACTCAGTGTCCTCATCACAATTCATCCTTGTTATAGGAGATGCAATATTCCTGACTGCTCCACTTTTCGGCTGAAGGTCTGCACAGTTATTATTCCCATGGCCCAGTGTGTGGTATTAGAGACTCTATGCCTGTCATTATTGACACTGCGCCTGAAAATCCCTACAGAGGCAGTAAACTATTGAGATAAAGGAATGCTATGAGAAAATATATACTGGGAGTAAATGATGTTACCAGTGTATATGCTGACTGTTAATGTCAGGCAGAATCGCTTCTAGAAATAGTCATTGTATAATAATAGTCACAGTATGCATGACATCATTTATGGTGCTGTTCTACCTTTTATTCATAATCCCAAATGATAAGATCATTTTACTGTTTGCTTTACTTATCAGAGAGCTAAATCCACATTTCACAAGACTAAATGCTAGGTCTAGTCACCAGACAAGCAGCAACCAAGGAAGCACATTAATCAATCTGTTTCTTCTGTGAAAAATGTTGGACTTTCAGGGTATGTACACTAGAGATGAGTGAACCCGAACAGTATGTTTCGGTGTTTATACCGAATACTCAGTGTCCGGTGCTGAACTTTAAACAAGGACTTCTCCCGAAAGTCCGTTTTAGGGTTTGGATGAGAGACAGAGACCATTTTACATCGCTAAAGTTCGGATCCCCATTGACTTCTATGGAGTTTGGGTTCTGATTCAAGTTCAGTCAGAGTTCTCGTACCCGAACCGAACTTTGGAATAAAGTTCGGTTGAACTAGATGAACCCGAACATCCATGGGTCCACTCATCCCTAATGAGCACAGGTTGACTGCAGCAGATTTTTCTGCAGCAAAAACCAAAGTGTTGGCAGGAAAAACGGTACACAAAATACATACATTTTTTTATTTATCCATTTATTTGAATGGTCGAAAATAACTGCAGAAACGAAGAAAGAACTGACCTGCTGCAGATGAGAAAAATCACTTTGATGGTTCAAATATGCAAGGGAAAAAATAATTAGCATGTGCATGAGATTTCAGAAGGCTGTAGTCCTTAACTTTAGGAGTAGAGGATGGGGAGAGACATGTGAAACCTCACAGTTCTTGGTCTCACTCCTCATTTCTTATAAAGCTAAATCATGGCCTGAGTCATTTATTTCCTGCACACGTGAAGTCTCTCATAGCCATCGTCAGCTCAGAGAGGACTCATATGCTACCGAACTAATTCACACCCTTCAGTCCCATGATGAGCGTTTGGTGAGTTTTTGATGTTGCAGATTTTCCGTACCTATTATTTAAATTAGGATACTTGGGTTTTTTAATTTAGTTTTTGTAACACCTTTTTATTGCGATTTTTGTCTCTTTTTGGTGTGTCGTTCATTAAGTAAAGCTGATTTGTTTTTGATACTTTCAGGTAATTGGTTTGACAAAACTTTATTACTATATTTAGGTGCAGGTTAAACGTGTTCTTGATGCATTTCTGCACTAAAAATGCATGCACAATTTTTACCAGCGGATTTTCTGCATCTAATGCAAGACTATGGAAAAATCTGCACAGAAAACTCAGCGTACCCACAAAAGAAATAGAAATGCAGATTTGAAAGCCGCACCACAGGTCAGTTGATGCTGAGTAAAATAAAAGAACAGTGGGCATGAGAGTACTATAAATCCCATTCACTTTGCTGGAAATGAAGCTGTGTTTTTGATGCAGCAAAAATATGCAGCTTCAAAAATGCATCTAAGGCCATCATGGGAACGTAAACTTTGGCCATGTGCACACGTTGAGTTTTTTACCTCAGTGTTTGTAAGCCAAAATTAGGAGTAGGTAAAAAATGCAGAAGTGCTGACATGGTATACTTACCTTCTGATTGTTCCTAGTTTTGACCAAATACTGAATGTGTGCACATGACCTAAAGGTTTTTACTAAATAAACACACATAGCAGGTTAACGCCTGTAGATATGTTCTAAAATTCTGATTAATGAGCATTTAACCACTCGGGGGCTCATGGTTTGTGTATGATCCGTTCATTTCAATAAAGGGAGACTAGCTCTCGTCTCCAGTCAGAAAAAGACAACTTCTTTGAAGTTTCCTTCACATTTGAGTTTTACATTTCATGCACTTTTATACATTTTTGTTGTTGTCTATAATTGAGAAGTGAGAATATGTGAAAAAGCCGTACCTTAGGCATGCTGCATTTAGTAAAAAAAGGTAGTGTGTTTTGTATTTCGTTATTGACTTCAAGCTGCCATCTTGCCGCAAACAAACTTGTCAAAAATGTTAGGAAAAAAGCTGCAAAAATTATACATGCGAATAGACCTCCTTTGGAGAGCACAAGCCTACAAAATGGGCAAACAAGGTGCAAGGTTTAGCAAGAAAATGCCACCAAAACACTTAAGGGGTTGCCCTGTACTAACCACTTGATGATCTGGCCATACGGTAGGTCATCAATATAATATCGCCGGAGGTCTGACACTTGATACCTTCATCAGCTGAAATCTGCTTCCGAGGTTGCCAGATATAAAGGAAGAACACTGCAGTTTTATATATTTCCACCGCTGACACCAATCTGTGACGGATCGCACAGGGGAAGGGGTGTGTCAACTTCACTCACCTCCGGGGAGGGGAGAGAAGGACCAAGCAGGGATCGGCTTTCTGGCGCCACCACTTGCCCCAAGTCAGTCAGGGAACTGCACCAAGGTCAAATAGTCGCCGGAAAAGCTTCCCTTATAGGTACAAGTTATTGATGCGCTCCCAGTGAGGGGGGATATACATCACCAATCCAAGCTGGGGATACATATATAAACCTCCCGGCCATTACTGTCAGGGCTCGTCACTAACACAGTAAGGTATGCTGCCACCAATTCCTCTTTCGATATAAGCTCCGTCCGACAGCAGGCTTATATCGGGTCAGAAATCAACCAGGGTAGCATATAATAACCAACTGAGCATCCGAAGATTAATTTTATATTTAATCATCGAAAGGCGCACTAGAAAGATACAGGTATATATTTACAAAAGCAGATATGCAGGTGTACGGTCAGGAGTATAGTACAAAGGTAGGGATACAGATAGATTGCAATTACCATGTTATGTAGCATGTGACCACAGGAAGGTGCTGATGGATCACAGGTCCAAATGTTTGTTGTGAAATTCTCTGGCCACGTCAGCTAATGGGCCTCTGTTATGATCCAGTGACCTTGAAGCCGCATGAGACTTTCTCAGGAGAAGGTGGAACCTGTACTGACCGCAAACCCTAAACTGACACCGCAACTAGAAGTAGCCGTGGGGTGTACCTAACACATCCTAGACACCTCGACACAGCCAGAGGACTAAATACCCCTATAGATGGAAATGGGAATTCTATCTTGCCTCAGAGCAGAACCCCAAAGAATAGGCAGCCCCCCACAAATATTGACTGTGAGTATAAGAGGAAAGACACACGCAGGCAGAAATCAGGATTTAGCAAAAGAGGCCACGCTAGCTAAATAGGAAAGGATAGGACAGAATACTAAGCGGTCAGTATTAAAACCCTAAAAATATCCACAGCAGATAATACAAAAATTCCACCATCTAACTAAAGACATGGAAGGTATATCTGCATCTCCTGAGAATCCAACTTGACTGAAAAATCCAAACACAGTCTAAGCTGGACAAGAAAAAACAATTAATAGCACTGAATAGTAAAGCACACAGCATGTGTGCTGTAGAAACCAAAACCAGACACTTATCTTTGTTGATTTGGCAGCAGGGCAGGAGGAACCAGACAGAGATGCAAAACCTCCAAGAACAATGGACAACTGGCAAGGGCTAATGAATCCTGCACACCTAAATACCCCAGTCAGAGCTGCAATCAGCAGGGACACCTGCCCAGGATTGCAACCCAGGGACAACTGCACTACCACCAACAACCACCGGAGGGAACCCAAGAGCAGAATTCACAACAGGCCTCCTGCCAATAGAAAGTCTGAGTTTATTATCCCCTAGGCTGCCCCCTCCCACACGCTGTGCCCTTGCCTGGGCTTGTGCAGTCTCTCTCCTCCCATATCTGAGAGTATGGTTTTCTGTCCAGAACCGTCGATGCTCATAACTTTCCTCCCAAGGGTCTAACTAAGATGGCAGCTGCGCCACTGAATTCTGCTGGATTTTATCTGTGCAGGAAGACAAAATATGTCTACCGTATGTAATTCCCAGTAGCTATGCTTTATAGCTCAATAACGCAGAGTTCTACAGGTGGCTTCCAGTAACGGGCATGTGGGGGAAGGAATGCCGATTCCAATTATGTGCTCGGCTAGGCTCAGGGATATTGCATATCTCAGAGCCCTGTGCTGGTCTGAGATCTGTGGTGCCATGATGTCTGCTTGAGTCAAAGGACTCCAGTTGGCTGGTCCTGCACAAGAATTCACACCCCTGTGATAATTACGGAACTTGGTGCTGGGAGACACAGGGTCAATGTTCTTTCGGCCCTTCCCCCTGGAGAGCTTCAAAGGCCTATTTGCTTGGGCTAATTAAAGTAAAACATTGATCTGCTCTGTCCAAGAAAGTGCCTTCACTGGATAATAATGTCCCATTGTATAAGGTGTATTTGACTTGCCTTTTGGCCTGGGGAATGTCAAAGGTGGGGGCTCGGTTTGGCGCTAGTATCTTTGGGCCACTGCATCTGACAGGGAATTCCATAAGATATCAAAATGATATCAATTAGATATCATTTTCCCATATCTCACAGATATCTCTGGTGGTCTGACACTTGATATCTTCATCAGCTGAAATCTGCTTCTGAGGTTGCCAGATATAAAGGAAGAACACTGCAGTTTTATATATTATGTAGTGGCCGTTGCCAGGTACTGTACCTTTTCTCCTATTCACGTGACCCCATTCTACTACTTGATTTTCAGCTGTTTATTCCAGGACAATCCCTTTTAAAGGAAAGCCATCATTTTTTTTAAATCAGGTTTTTGTTTTACATGTATTTTTAACATTTTTGTGACTTTTTTGCATATAATAATCTTTAGAGAAAAAATAGTGATCTTATAATTTTCATACTGGCCATTTAGGCTATTTTACACTATTTTAGACTCATTGCCTGTTTTAGATAATAGTTTTCAGCAAGGCTTCTTATCAACAAAGGCAGGATTACAATGACATGTAACATCTCTATACACATCTGATAACACAGGATCCATAGGTGATATCACAGCTGACCCTGCTCTTCCTCCCTTCACGATGACTTTTGAACATGCTCATTAGCTGCTTCAATACAAAAGACAGGGTCAGAGTTTGTTCGTTGTGGCTAATGTACATGTGTAATTGCCTGAAACAACTGGAAGTACGAGTTTAAAAAATCCAGTGTGTAGATTACAATTTTATTTATTATAGAGATTATGATACGGAAAAAAAAAACATTGTAAAAAAAGTATAAAAAAATACATGTAACCCAAAAACAAAAAGGTAATTTTCCAATTGCAGCTTCCATTTAAGGAGGTTTGTTGTGATCATCATCATCATCTTAAAACAAAAAAAAACACATTTTACTCCGTGTAAAGTTGTTAGCTGATCACAACCTGTTGAAATTTGGAGAACACTACAGGCAGTGAACAAGTCTAAGGGTACTGTCACACTCTGCAACTTTCCAACGATCACGACCAGCGATACGACCTGGCCGTGATCATTGGAAAGTCGTTGAGTGGTCGCTGGAGAGTTGTCACACAGACCGCTCTCCAGCGACCAACGATGCCGAGGTCGCGGGTAACCAGGGTAAACATCGGGTTACTAAGCACAGGGCCGCGCTTACTAACCCGATGTTTACCCTGGTTACCAGTGTAAAAGTAAAAAAAAACAAACCGTACATACTCACATTCCGGTGTCTGTCACACGTCCCCCGCCGTCTGCTTCCCGCTCTGACTGAGTGCCGCCGTAAAGTGAATAGTGAAAGTAGATCACAGCGGTGACGTCACCGCTGTGATCTGCTCTTACTTTCCGGCCGGCAGTCAGTCAGAGCGGGAAGCAGACGGCTAGGGACCTGAAGGACACCGGAATGTGAGCATGTACGGTTTGGTTTTTTTTACTTTTACGCTTGTAACCACGGTAAACATCGGGTTACTAAGCGCGGCCCTGCGCTTAGTAACCCGATGTTTACCCTGGTTACAAGCGAACGCATCGCTGGATCGGTGTCACACACAACGATCCAGCGATGACAGCGGGAGATCCAGCGATGAAATAAAGTTTCAAACGATCTGCTACGACGTACGATTCTCAGCAGGGTCCCTGATCGCTGCTGCGTGTCAGACACTGCGATATCGTATGGATATCGCTGGAACGTCACGGATCGTACCGTCGTAGCGACCAAAGTGCCACTGTGTGACAGTACCCTTAGATTTCCCTGAAATAGTAACAATGATGGCTTTATCTGCATTGTAGTTGTCAGAGGAAATAAAAGCTTAGTTTTACAGACTATTTACTTCTCAGCCAGAGCATATCACTTACCTGGGATAATGTCATCATTACTGTTTTTACTAAGGTGGGGGGCACATTCATATGTAAAGATGCACACAGATCTGCAATGTAAAATCCTTAGTTACATCTTCAGTTACTTTTTCTGTGTCCCTGTGTTGTGGCATATGTAATGATGTTACTGCAATCATATTTCTAGGGGGAAAGTGAATGTAAAAAGTCCATTAGGTTAATTGGTGCATGACTAGCTTTGAGCTAAGGGACATTATCTGAAAATGACAAAACGTAGGTGTACTGCCAAGAACATTGGCGGAATGCCTCTCTGATTGGTCCCATTGTACTCTGATTTATCGAGGTAAAGAGCAGCCTGTTTTTAAGAGAATAAATGAGCGTCACTTAGAATATTGATCATTGGCCATAAAGATGGCTCAGAAATGATCTTTGATGAGCCCAAACAGACCGCTCCTGTCCTTGGGAAGTTCCCAAGCCACGTGCATGTGACTGATTTAGAGAGTAGGTGATCAGCGGCCGTAGAATTAGGACAATCTTGGGTTGCCAAAAACCACATCCTGTCTTTGGTCACTGCTGTAGATCTGTTATCTCTAAGGTACTTTAGAGGAATGAGTTGCATTTTGGCGAGGAAAGAAATACAAGCTAATTGATTTTATTCTGGTCTTGTTTTCTCCTGATTCTATGACGTTAGCTAACTGTCCATGCTCTCAGCTATTTCTCATAGAAACTCAACCTTTCTACAACCTTCTGGCAGTTTAAAACATTTACAGAAATATTTTGGATTATACTATGACAGCTAATTTTCATTACGCTGTCCCTCTGTTATTCCTCCTGAAAATGTAGTATTTAATTGGTGCTACCTTTCCCTTTGTCGATAGGTTGTGTCGCTGCACATTTAGGGGGCAATGTTTGGTTATTTCCTATCCTGTGGATAGGGGATAAGTTCCAAACTGTAAAATACCCATTTAAGACTTAGGCTGCACACAGGCTGTTATGTCTCTTTCTATAATACTTTTCCTTCAGAGCCTATTCATTTTCAGAAATTCAATTTTCTGTTGTGAAAAATAAAAAATATGTAAAATTTTCATTTACCTTTTAGGTAAATTTAGCAATGGAAAAAAACCTCTATTCAAAGCAAGAGATGCCTGCGGGGCTGCTGATCAGTCACTAGGTGGCGTGTTCTAGACCTTGAAGTCATGATTAATCCAAGCAGGGAATTCCTCACTATTGGTCTATGCAGAACAGCTCCATGCTATTATTTTTAATGTTCTTCCTTGATGTTACGCTAAGTGACCTAGTAAGTGCTTCATTGCGGTTTACGTAAGAAAAAAAGGTTGACTTCTTTCCAGTCTCATGCATTTCAGCATTCCTCTACATTTAAGCCTGTAGCTTAGCTCTTACATGGTGTAGGCCTTTGCCCTCTTTTAAATGAAATCTTATTCCAGTCTTTGATAAATGCCTAGTGTATCTGCTGGTTAGATGGGATGCAGCCTGGAGCTTTCTTTCGCAAATGGTTTCAGTAATTAATCCCACGAGTCCTGTCAGTATTCTTGGCTTCTCCATTACTTACAGGCAGCAATGTAGATAAATGGGGCTGGCTATTATCCCATTTGTATAAATCATGCTTGTTTTTGGAGTTAACGCAGTGGGATGTTACATCGTCCTGATAGTTCCATGTTTCCTTAAGCTGGTGATTGACAAGGATTTTTTGTATGTCAGATCTTCATAAGGCAGATACTAACACCTCTCTGAAATACAGGGATTTCTGTGTATTTTCTCATCTTTGCTTTAGCTTCTTCTAAACATTTGTTTAACTCTTTCTTCTGTTTAATGATAGCTTTATTTTTTATTACTCTTTTTGCAGTGTTTTCATAAAAAAATCTAGGTCTTGATATTGATGGCTTGTTCCTCGGAAAGTCAATTAAATTCAGTGGGGGTATGACCATTTGCCAGCTGGCCAGATGACCACCGCGGAGGGTTAAAGGGTTGTTTTACATGCCGATCATCGTTTTATAAGTCATGCTACCATAGATTTCGTGTCAGACGAGCCTAGTACTGCAGCTCAGTTATAATGCCTTCAATAAGACAGAAATGCAGAGAGTTGCAGTATCATGCTCAATATAGTCGACTGGCCTCTACTGTGGAGATTGAGGCAGTCAGTCTCCTTTTATCTGATATTGATGGCCCATCCAAAAGCTATTGCATAGATGCTTTATCAATATGAAGTCAAAGACAACCCATATAGTTTCTCATTCTGATGGAGGACACCATCAATGTTATCGGTATCCTTTAACTCTTAATATAGCTTTCACTGCAGGACTTGGTTCAAACCACAATCGCCTAATAGGTCCCATAAAATATTGTGTTTTTCACTTTTTCACCCCTGTATCCTGTATGTGGCCTTCACTCTAGAGGTTTTGGGCTGTGTTCACGGAGTAGCTGCTGGCCGGTGGAGTGAGTTATCAGTAAAATGGTCAGCAAGTGGCAACAATTACAGAATCAATGGTCATGGAGGTTATAAGGAGGATAGCCAGAATCAAGTCCAGGAAATTAGGTACAGACATTTACAAAAGAGATGTTAAACATTCCAGGATCAAATCCAATAAGACAATCATCATAGTAGTGGATTCAAAAGTGCTTTCAGACTACAGAAGAACAATCAGTAATAAGTGCATCACAAGCAAAACACCAACGATTGACACCAAAGCCGTGTCACATGGGGGTTTAGATAGAATGTCAAGCACCCCAATTAGTTGCTGAAACCTGTTCTGCTAATGGGTGCTGGCTGGATCAGACACTGGCCGGTCATCAGGGCCTGAGTTAAATATATTTACAAAGTAAATGTCTAGGTAGCAAATACTCTGCTCAGTAGAAAAGGTTAACACAGATGGATGTCCTCATGGTATTGCTGAGTGGCATGTGGCATCTAGCAGAAGGAGATGTGTTTCCTGATGGAATGACGAGCCAAAGAGCCAATGGGCTACCGAGCAACAATATCATTACCACCTTCCCCACTGTCAGTCTAGCAGCTGTGTGTAACAGCAGAGGAAGATAGCTCTGCAGATGAGGAAAACAGGCTATACAAATAGTATTGCAAAATGGCATCTTCTAAACTTCATTTGGATTGAATAGAAAGTCAACAAGATTGTATTTTACGTACTAAAATTTTGAACTCCAAATTCAGGACATTTAAGTCTCCTCCTTAGAACTTTATGAGCACCAAATGTTATCGCAGTATTGGCAAAATCTGTATTCAGTAAAGATGGATTTTATCCATGAATTTAGAATATTGAGAAACAAAGATCAGTTCAGGAGATGGAAGAATCAGATTTCTCTGATAATATGTATAGCAAAGGTTCTTATTGTCATGCGTGCACTATTCAGATAAATATATATGTTATTAAAATGACGTTTGCACTTAAAAAAGCTTCTAACTTGTAAACAATGTTCTAACAATGTCTGTGCTATTGATGCCTTCTCATAAGAATACCTTCCATTTCTTTGACTTATTAGGAAAACAGAATACCATCTTTCAGTTTTTACACTACTTAGGATGATTTGTGGAGAGGATTTCAGAGCTGTATACTTTAACACTTTCCTTATAATGCACAATATTATTTAATGGAAACACCCTCTGGGCTAATTTAGGCAAGGTCACATTTGATGAACAGTGAATTCAAATATAAGCATTTTACATGGATTATTCCTTGCGCTACAGATGTCATGTGGCACCACATTTGTCTAAACCAAAATTCTGCATAAAATCCATGTGATTCCATATAATAAGGGGACAGAGAAATTCTCACAGCTTTGGAAAGGACAATAACTACAAGTGAGGATCAGAGCATCTCTGATTGATTGACACAATGAAGAGTATATGTCCATCAAGAGGACAAGTCATTTCTCACGTGTGTCCTCAATATTCTATGTCAGGATTCCTTTCCTCTGCTGACTACAAAATCATATTTGTTGAGGCTGAATATCAAAATACTAACTATGTTTTGGGAATTGGTATAAACATTATCGTGTAAAAGTGGGTTTACATTAACTGATTCGCGTCATTAAATAGCAGCTAATTAGTAAAATATTTACCATCCGGTGATCGTTTAATAGCCTATCTGTCTGAAAGAGACCCTGACAGCTGATCAGTATCGTCAAATCTAATTTTGTAAATGTTCAAAGCTTTTACTACAGAATTCTGATGAGAAAGCTTTGATGAATTGAGCTCATTGACTGCTTAAAACTTTTCCTTTCCATTACACAATATTTGTATGTCGTGGCTTGTATATGCCATCACTTCATGAATGATCGTGTTGTCATTTCCTGGGTCTCAACCGTAGCGCTGCATAAAAGGGTTATCCAGGACCTCTCGGTTCCATACGTTTCCATCTATCGATTGCTTGTCAAGCATTTGCAGGTATCATGCACAAGTCTTATTCTCATAAATAGCACATGTGCATGATACCTGCTGGCCATGCATGATACCTGTTGGCCGTACATGAGACCTGGCAAGCATCATACAGATGTTACGTCAGTAGCGCCTCTCACCTCCTGATGTGGGCGTGAGGAAAACTCTTTTAGCTCTGTCATCCTTGGAACTTCTGCGCACAATATCTTCTGTAGAAGTGTTCTAGACATATGGATCTGTGTCCTCTAGGGGCTACAAAGTGATGTGGTTACAACCAGTATGCCAATTAATGGAAGTGGGCTACAGAACATGCACATTGATGGAAGTCATAGGGTTTGCAGAGAAGCCAAGAAGTAATGAGAGGGTTTTTTCAGCTTATTATGACTTCACTTGGGTTATGAAGGTAGAGAAATCAATCATTTAAGAGTTTAGATAATAACAATCCTCCTGAATACATATAAAATGCAGCAGAAGTGCTGGGATAGTATGTAAGCACATCCAATTAAAAACCTGAAAAAATATCCAGAGGGATTCATACCTAGGTACATATAAAGGTAGAGGAACCCTAGAAGGATATTTCCACATTAAGCTTTCATTGAAAAGAAATGTTACAATTCAGGCAACATATTTTCTAAGTACTTCTCACATTCCTGAACTTGGACTTTTCGCTTTAATAATATTGTCGATCAAATTCAAGTGTCGGCTGCTAGAAAATGAAAGAGAGGAAAAAAAAAGCAAAAAAAAAAAAACCAACAAATCCATATTCCTTGTAGCAAGATGACTGATTGGTAACATATGTGAGATGCTGCAAAACAAGAGGGTGATGGAGCAGGATCAGGTGTGAGTGACTTACACCATAAAAAAATGCCTTTTCTAGATATTGTATTTGGTGTTCGTTTAACCCATTACTTTAACTTGTAAAATGCACTGCAGTAAGAATGCTCAGTCCCTTCTTCTATCACCTAAGAGGAACATTTGCATTCAGATGTACTGAGTAGTCGGAGCACAAAGCATGCTTTATGCAGTCTTGCCTTATTTCCTTCCACCCAGGCATTCCATCATTCAAATACATGGTAATTGTGCAAGCATTGAAAATCCAAGGCTAAATGTTGTCATTATTCAGGTACAATTGGCCATCACTGCAGGCATTTCTGGCAGAGCGTACAGTGAGAAGACGCACCGCTATATCTGTGCTGAAATCTATCACCGCAGCGCCTTATTTTCTGCATCGGTCCCCCATGTTCCTTATTAGGGGCAGACTTAGTCACAAATATCAGCACAGGTTATACCACTTGTTCAGCAATGTCCCTTTTTAATCTCCCATCTGCTCCCCTAATAACCTGTCCACGTCTGCCAATTTACCCACTGTGAGAATATTGGCCCTCTGATAAGTCAAATAAAATGCTTTACAAAGGAAGATCCCGAGGAATAATGCAGCCAAAATGGAAGACACATAGTTTATCTAAGGTCATTTGTGCGGTGTAATTGCTGCTTTGATGGCCATTATTCTACATTTTGTTGACATAATGAGTTTTTTCTTTACATTTGCCGGTCTCTTTTCAGCCACATCGGGACTGTTTAAGCAATGTTATGTCTTCTCGCTCCAGATAAAAGCCTGGCACTTGCTTATTTCTGTATCATCAAGTTGAAAAAGGATTCCCAGTGAATGGCTTTATCCAGACTTGTATTACCTTATATAACTCATAATTGTATTTATTTTCTATTTAAAATGGTTGGCCAACCATCGGGACAAGGTTTTATTTATATAAATATTTGTATTTTGGGCTAAAAATAATTTTTACAATGCAGCTTCATTACAAATTTTGCTTTTACAGGCTCTTTGTTTCCCTGGAAATTCAACTTCAAAGTATAATGTTTGTGACTGTAAAGCTCAGGAAAAGGAGCTCAGAAATATACAGATAAAAAGAGGTAAAACTCTCCTGTTAGATTGTCAGCGCGAGCTCACTGACGGACTCTCTTGTTTGTGCAGCTTTCCGGTCCTTAAAATGGCCGCTGGTGGAGGAGCATGTGACCAGCCTGTCCATCAGCCTCCTCCAGTAGAAAAACAGCTTTCCCTTATGAGGTGCTTTACGATTGGAGGAGACTGATGGACATCTGGTCACATGCTCCTTCACCAGCGGCCATTTTGTGGACAGAAGTACTTTTCAGTATGTGAGGAAAGCTGCACTAATTAGAGGAACTGGCCAACCTCTTTACCTGAGAGTCTGAATTTGTAACTCTTCTATCTGATTTGCTCTGAGCTCTAGATGACTTTACAGTTCAATTCACAGCAAGTTTGTAATAGCCAAATGGTACCAAATTTGTAGTGAAACCCAATTGCAAAAATGATTTATAAAATACACGTCTTTAAGTAAAAAAGAAAGAAACAATTGTCCTCAAGGTGGCCAACCCCTTTAATTTGTTTCACTGTCATTAGATGAACTAATCCTTTTAAAGCTTATCTGAGCTCAGCTTTAACTTTACTAAAGTTTAGCTTAAATAAACAGTGGGATAGAAGCATATTCCCACAGCAAAAAGTGATGGTAAATGACTAAGATTTGAGGAATGCAGTAACACCAGAAATGAATGGGAAGAAGCCGTTCAACTTTGTCCATGTTCAACCAATGGACGAGTGCTTGTGCTTAAAGGGGTATTTTCATCTCCAAGATCCTATCCCAATATGTAATAGGTGTAACAATAATAATACTAGCAAATATCTCCAATTAGAAATGTAATGTAGTTCTTCTGATTCGCTATGCCTCTTTCCTCATGTGCAGGTATTGCAGGACCTTAAATATTGCAGGCTCCTTAAAATTCTTCTTTATCATTTAAAATATACACATGGTGCACATGCTCTCCTAGACAAATGCCAAAACATGGACAGAGGACCTTAGATATCCACGGTTACGACCACTAGCAACTAGCAAACTGTCACTATATCTGTGGTTGTAACCATGGAAACCTAAGGTCCTACAATGCCTGCACATAAGGTAAGAGAATCAGAAAAACTATACTACATTTCTAATTGGAGATATTTGCTAATATTATTATTATTACACCTACTACATAGTGGGATAGGCACTTGGAGATGGGAATACCCCTTTGAGAGCTATATGAAGATTGGTGATGGCATCTTCCATGGA
This sequence comes from Ranitomeya variabilis, assembly GCF_051348905.1. Classification (NCBI taxonomy): domain Eukaryota; kingdom Metazoa; phylum Chordata; class Amphibia; order Anura; family Dendrobatidae; genus Ranitomeya; species Ranitomeya variabilis. The sequence continues at coordinate 232,841,716 of NC_135232.1, forward strand.
ACCTCAACTGTTCAGGGCAGGTGTGTCTGAACCCTTTCCTATTACCTCTGCCACTAGGCACTGCTGCAGTTGTACTGTGGATGGCGCTAGCAGATGCAATCATGGTCCTGTTTTACCTTTGTACCTGGGACTTGTGGTCCCACCCTGATAGAGTTTGTCTTATTGCAGGATACTCAGAAAAAAAAAGACCATGAACACTCCGTTAGTGAAGTAAAAAATGCTGAAGCTTTACTGATTAGGTACAGTAGGGGCATTCATATAGAAAAATGTGTCCCTCAATTGTGACAATTGGCATAGTGTGCTGCTCATTCAAAGCAATGGAATGGTCACACTACATGAATCGAATAGAGCACCATGCTACACTTAACGTGGCGAGATAATCATCGTATTGGTGGCTCCTATCCATTTAGAATGTCTGCACATCAGTAAGTATGAACACAATGTGCACAGCCTACTTACATTTTTTGTGTTACTTGGCTTTGACCCATAGGATAAGCCCTGTAAATGGTTTTAATATTTTGGAGCTGGAGATATTTTTAGACATTTCTGTTGACATCAATAGCTTCCGCATTATTATCAATAGGAGAAATTTTTTTGCAGCTAAATGTTATGTTTTGTTTTTTTTAAAGTAAAAGTGCTCTATCTCAAGAAATGTGCACATAACAATTTCCTTTTTAACAAACATGTTCTATTCTTTTTGGGTCTCTGAACTGAAAGCAGAAAATGCCAGTCAAGTGACTTTCATTTGTACTGTGTTTAAAAGAAAATAAGTAGCGGTTCATTTTTGAATAATGAAGATTATGCTGCGTTCACTGAATGCTATTGTGACAGTGTCGCCTTTACAGTCAATTCAATGTTTGATAATTGGTATTTAGGAATTTTTATTTACACTCTGCATTTTTGACCTCTGTGGTTTTTCTTGGTTTTATCGCATACATTTTTTATTTAAACTGAATAAGGCTTTACTTGTGTTCCAGATCTGTCATTTATTTTCACGTTCAAAAATTGGAAACATTATCAGACATCTTAGAACTGAGGAGGCTGGTGTACTTATGTTGAAAAGCCATGTAAGAATGGCAATATCATCTTGATATCATAATGAGCATTTTATGAGTCTAGAAAAAGAGTGAATCCAAGCATATTTCATTTTGACACCCCCAGCCTGATTGTCAGCTGCAACTTGTTCTCGTACTGAACAGTGTGACATTTCAGCAGCAGGGAGGAGGACACTGAGGAGCTGTCAATCAGGATAGATGGGTGGAAATTGAGTTTAAATTTTCATGAAGAATTATGCAAATATTCCGATGTGGACTTCCAAAGTAACTACACCAGCCCCATAAGGTCTAAAAGATCTTTTTAATAATATGCACAGCTTTTAATATGACATTTGGTGATCCATCCGCTTTAATATAATATCTAAGACATGTTGAGTGTAGTCATTTCCAATTTTAGCAATACAATAACTTTTGATTTTCCATGTGGAGACATTGCAGGAAATGTACACAACTGTTTTGTTAAGTTTTTGTACATTGTTTGGATATAACGATATACCTATACTAGATGCAAAGTATCAAATATTTAGCAAACAAGTTTCTGAAAAGATGATACCCCTTTTGCCTTGCATTATTCATTAAATATACTGTTCCAGAGGGAAAGGCGAAAAGAGTGAAGCATGACAATCATTGCTATAACCCCCAAGAAGATCATTAGTTTTCAAACCCATTTTTGTCCAGTCCCCAGAGAGATCATCATCCGGGTCAGGTTCTAATGATGCATATAATCAATCTAAACCTCTTAAAACAGCAGCACGTGGAAAGGTAAGTATAGTGTGGGAGCTCTCATTCTTTTGTTGTGCCCATAATAACCTTTTTAAGTTGACACTGTTGCTACTAGATTAGCTTTTAATGCAGCATTTCATTATCAAACTAAGATAATGGGCAGCTATACTCATCCTGTCCAATATTTAGACAGTGCAAACTATTCGGGCTTTGAAAATGTGCCAAATGTATCACAGTGGTTCATGCTGATATGTATAGCACATTTTTCTCTTCATCTTTACACTACCTTTTGGTTTGATTTGCATCACTTTTTTGTTGCATCATGTTGCACTTTAAGCCACACCATTTTTCCAACCAAACCAGCCACATAGTCACTCTCCTTTGACAGTAAGGTGCAAACTGTTTTTTAGACTCATAATAAATGTGTGTAAGGTTAGGTGCAGACCAGCGTATCCAATGCTTTGGGCCAAAGGTAGTCTATGTGGCCATGCACATCGCAGCATACTATTCGGATCACACTCGGCTATGCAAGTCAATGAGTCCATGGAAACCAATGGGCTGCACTCGTATGACATCTGAGTGCAGTCCAATTTCCACGCACTGATAGAATGAAGAAGGTGGAGAAATTTCAACTCAGCGCGTGCATATCAGCCCACAGCTGTCAGTTTAGCTTTTGCTGGTTAGTAAATATAGGTGAGACCCCACATCATTTTTTGGAGGTCCCCCTACAATAGCCAGTAAAGGCTAAGCAAACAGCTGTTAGCTGATATTAATAACCTGGGAACCTTTATGGCTATTGGTCCCTACTCAGATTACATCAGCCCCCAGCTGTCGGCTTTCCCTCAGCTGGTTATGAAAATTAATGAGGACCCTACACAAGTTTATTTATTTATTTAAACAATAAATACAAGTACAGAAAAATAAGCACGCAAAGCAGTGATTATAAATCACGCTGTCATATTTTTATCTATCATCTATCATTAATCATGCTCCTCATTGCTATCTATCTCTATCTCTGAACATCTTTAATGCCTAAAACTCTTTAATTTCTATGCTGCATTTTATTTCATACATGTCCCACTGACAGCACACAGATATCACATGGATGTCACATACGTACACTCGGCTGTCACATGGACACGGATCTCACCACTGCTGGTTTTTCCTGAGCAGTTTGCAGACTTAGGCCACGTCAGTATTTTACTTTAGCATTTGTAAGCCAAAACCAGGAGTAGGTGATAAATACAGAAGTGGTGACGTGTTTCTAATATTCTTTTCCTCTGATTTTGACTTACAAATACTGATCAAACACTGAATGTGGGAACGTGGCCTTAGGCTTTGGAGCAGAAGTCGTATAGCTTTATCTCTTATTCATTCTTATTATTTGCTTTTGATTGTGTGACAGCTGCAATAAGTTCATTTGTGTTAAGTCTCTATAAGCAATTGTTCCTCGCTGCATCATTCTTTACCCCCTTGGATGTTCTTTCTATCCGTCCTCATCTTACACTTGTGTACATCTGTAGCGAGAGCTGCGGGCCAGGCCTCCTGTTCCTCACAATCCCCAGCGAGGGGTGCTGCTCTAATTATATATACTGTTAATTCACAGCTCAGCGATCGGCCTTAAGCCATGTACACAAGTGGTTTCTTTATTTTTTCTAACCCATTAATAAATCTTGAGTAGTAGTAGAATGCTGCTTGGTAGATGGAAATATGAATATTTCTAGTTACAGGGCTATATTTAGAGATCTGCTTCACAAATCTTGCAACCAAAATGTATGCAACATTAATTAGCCATATAAATCTTATATTTATCTCCGACTTTCTATCTCCGACTGTCTTGTATATAATTTGCACACGTATTTAAACCCCTTGAGGACCAATTGATTTTTCTTTGTTTTGTTTTTGCTTTTATTTTTCCCTCCCCTTCTTCCAAGAGCCATAACTTTTTTGTTTTCCCACTAAGGGTATGTTTCCACGGTAAGAAAACGCTGCTTGTTTGACGCTGCAGCGTCAAACAAGCAGCGTCCAGATGTTCCAGCATAGTGGAGGGGATTTTGTGAAATCCCGTCTCCACTATGCGTGGAAACCCGCACGCGGCGGCCCTGCGACTCCGGACATGCTGCGCGTCTTTTCAGATCGCAGCATGTCCGTACACCTTGCGGGGACGCAGCGTCCCCGCAAGGCATATCACAGGGCACTATGGCGAGGGGTGCGATGATCCCGGATGTGTACTGTACACATCCGGCACCATCGCGTCCCAGAAAGGGGGCGGGGCTTAGCGCCGAGCGGCTTCGCCGCTGCGGCGATACCGCCGCCCCTCCGGACCGTGGAGCCATACCCTTAGGGTATGGGTATGTGTCCACGTTCAGGATTGCATCAGGATTTGGTCAGGATTTTCCATCAGTATTTGTAAGCCAAAACCAGGAGTGGAACAATTAGAGGAAAAGTATAAAAGAAACATATGCTCCACTTCTGCATTTATCACCCACTCCTGGTTTTGGCTTACAAATACTGATGGAAAATCCTGACCAAATCCTGATGCAATCCTGAACGTGGACACATACCCTAACATAGCCATACGAGGGTTTGTATTTTTGTGGCACTAGTTGCACTTTTGAATACCACCGTCTATTTGATTATATGATGTGCTGGAAAATGGGGAAAAAATACCAGATGAGATGAATAAAACACAATTCCACAATTGTTTTATGGGTTTTGTTTTTACAATGTTAGGCCGGCCTCACACTAGCGAGTTTTACGGACGTATGAGCGCATAAACTACGACCGTAAAATACGCATAACACACGGCCCCATGATTCCCTATGTCCCAGCTCCTATCAGCAATATTTTAATGATCCGTATTATACGGTCTTAAGAGAACACTCAAAGAGGCACAGATATAAATAACTTATAATATATATATATATATATATATATATATATATATATATATATATATATATATATATATATATATATATCCTTTATCGTGCCAGTGAGAGAAGAGGAAAAAAGTGGAACCCACTCAACGTGTATATAAAAACAAAATCTGAGCAATGGATAAACAAGGGACCCAGTCAAGAAAATAGGCAATATTTAAAAATTTAATTTTATTATAATGAAATATAGTAAGCAATAATCCACAAGGAAAATGATAAAATAATTATACACAAAATGCGCACGTATGCTGGACCAAAAAACATACCAATCATATAAATATATATAGGCAAAAAATTAAAAGTTAAAAACCCCCAAAGGTAAAATAAATACAATATATTTAATAAAAATCATATACTGTGTTAAAAGCAAAAGGTGGGGGAGGGGAAAGGTAAAAAAATGTGAATACAAGGGGAATAAATTCCAAATATAAGAGAGTGAGGACTAAATAAAAAATATATAAAAATCATTAGCCTCAAAAAAGTGCACAGTGCCAGATAATCAATAGATTATGCAATATAAAGTGAGGGTCCACTGGCCCCAGAATAAATCATTACACTCTCAAAAACATAAAGTGAGCAAGTGCATGTAAACAAGGCAGCAGAATTGCTAACACAGTAAATTAGATGTATACCTTTCAGGGGTTAATAGGTCCAGTAGTACGTGCACCCCGACGCGCGTTTCGGAACAAGTCCTTCGTCAGGAAGATGCTAAAGCACTTGCTCCTGCAGAGGGCGTATCACCGCGACTCAAGGTAACTACAGATCAAACTGCTTTTCATTCAGTACCCGGGGTTTTACAGGCAGGAGCGAGTGCTTTAGCACAGCTCCTGGCTGTAAAATGATTTAACCCCTTCAGATGGATTTACATCGTGGGACATAATGACGGAAGGTATGGAATATTGTTGTTTGTTTTTTTAACTTTGTTTCAGGACGATGGTCTTCAGGTGGATTAAGAGTCTAATAAAATATTACAACATGTGTCTTTATTTCATTAAAATACTTGTAAATAATGTGTGTGTGTTTTATTAACCATTTCGTACTATTGGATTAATAATGGATAGGTGTCATAATTGACGCCTCTCCATTATTAATCTGGCTTAATGTCACCTTACAATAGCAAGGTGACATTAACCCTTCATTACCCCATATCCCACCGCTACACGGGAGTGGGAAGAGAGTGGCCAAGTGCCAGAATAGGCGCATCTTCCAGATGTGCCTTTTCTGGGGTGGCTGGGGGCAGATGTTTGTAGCCAGGGGGGGCAATAACCATGGACCCTCTCTAGGCTATTAATATCTGCCCTCAGTCACTGGCTTAACCACTCTGGCGGAGAAAATTGTGTGGGAGCCCACGCGATTTAACCCTTTATTTTACAAGCTACAGTGCCCAAATTTTGCACATACACACTAATAACATTAGTAGTGTGGAATATGCAAAAAAAAAAAGGGATATGAGATGGTTTACTGTATGTAAACCATGTCTCATATCATGTCGGGTTTGGGAAGGAGAAATGAAAAGCCGGCAATTGAATTACCGGCTTTTCACATATATCGCGCTGAATTAAATATAAATACAGAATATATATATATATATATATATATATATATATATATATATATATATATGTGTCTCAATGACATATATATATATATATATATATATATATATATATATATATATATATACTGTATATATGTTTTAACGAACATTTGAGCACATAAATCCATTAGATGTCGGTTTTGCAAGCCTGCGAGAAAATATCGCAGTACGGAGGCCATACGGATTACATACGGAGGTTGCCATGCGCAAAATATGCTGACACACCCTGCCTACGGATGACATACGGATCACTATTTTGGGAACATTTCTGCGTATTACGGCTGTAATAAACGGACCGTATTTACATACGCTGAGTGTGAGGCCGGCCTTAGTTCTGCAGTAAAAATGAAGTGGAAATAGGATTCTGCAGGTCAGTATGATTACAATACTACCAAGCTTGTATATATATTTTTTTATTATTATTTAACCGCTTCACAACAATGCTTGTCCTATTTCAAAGTGAGTTCCCGCAAATGGACATACCGATATGTTCTGGCGATTATGCACAGGAGCTGTGCACACGCGATTGCCATCAGGAGCTCGACTTAAATGTTAGCCAACTCACAGCCCGGGTTGGTGCCTGCATTCACCCTGACTGTTTAACCCTCTAAATGCTGCGATCAATAGCAATTGCAGCATTTAGAAGGTTCAGAAAGGGAAGGGGTTCCCTCTCGTACCTGATTGGCACCCCTGTGAAGTGATTGCGGAGGTACAATGGTTGCCATGACAGCAGGAGGTCAATTAACCCCTTCATGACCCAGCCTATTTTGATCTTAATGACCTGGCCGTTTTTTGCAATTCTGACCAGTGTCCCTTTATGAGGTAATAACTCAGGAACGCTTCAATGGATCCTAGCGATTGTGAGATTGTTTTTTCGTGACATATTGGGCTTCATGTTAGTGGTAAATTTAGGTCGATAATTTTTGCGTTTATTTGTGAAAAAATAAAAATTTGGCGAAAATTTTGAAAATGTCGCAATTTTCAAATTTTGAATTTTTATTCTGTTACACGAGAGAGTTATGTGACACAACATAGTTAATAAATAACATTACCCACATGTCTACTTTACATCAGCACAATTTTGGAAACAAAATTTTTTTTGCTAGGAAGTTATAAGGATTAAAATTTGACCAGCGATTTCTCATTTTTACAACTAAATTTACAAAACCATTTTTTTAGGGACCACCTCACATTTGAAGTCAGTTTGAGGGGTCTATATGGCTGAAAATACCCAAAAGTGACACCATTCTAAAAACTGCAACCCTCAAGGTGCTCAAAACCACATTCAAGAAGTTTATTAATTATAATTTGTCCTGAGTACGTCGATACCCCATATGGGGGGGGGAAACCACTGTTTGGGCACACGACAGGGCTCGGAAGGGAAGGAGCGCCATTTGACTTTTTCAATGAAAAATTGGCTCCAATCTTTAGCGGACACCACGTCGCATTTGGGGAGCCCCTGTGTGCCTAAACATTGGAGCTTCCCCACAAGTGACCCCTTTTTGGAAACTAGACCCCCCCAAGTTGCTTATCTAGATGCATAGTGAGCACTTTGAACCCCCAGGTGCTTCACAAATTGATCCGTAAAAAATGAAAAAGTACTTTTTTTTCACAAAAAAATTATTTTAGCCTCAATTTTTTCATTTTCACATGGGCAACAGGATAAAATGGATCCTAAAAATGTGTTGGGCAATTTCTCCTGAGTACATTGATACCTCATATGTGGTCACAAACCACTGTTTTTGCACACGGCAAGGCTCGGAAGGGAAGGAGCGCCATTTGACTTTTGAATGAAAAATTAGCTCCAATCGTTAGTGGACACCATGTCGTGTTTGGAGAGCCCCTGTGTTTCTAAAGATTGGAGCTCCCCCACAAGTGTCCCCATTTTGGAAACTAGACCCCCCCAAGGAACTTATCTAGATGCATAGTGAGGACTTTGAACCCCCAGGTGCTTCACAAATTGATCCGTAAAAATGAAAAAGTACTTTTTTTTCACAAAATATTTCTTTTAGCCTCAATTTGTTCATTTCCACATGGGCAACAGGATAAAATGGTTCCTAATATTTATTGGGCAATTTCTCCTGAGTACACTGATACCGCACATGTGGGTGAAGGGAAGGAGCGCCATTTGACTTTTTGAATAAAAAATTAGCTCCAATCGTTAGCGGACACCTTTTCGTGTTTGGAGAGCCCCTGTGTGCCTAAACATTGGAGCTCCCCCACATGTGACCCCATTTGGAAACTAGACCTCCCATGGAACTAATCTAGATGTGCGGTGACCACTTTAAACCCCCAAGTGCTTCACAGAAGTTTATAACGCAGAGCCATGAAAATATAAAATCATTTTTCTTTCCTCAAAAATTATTTTTTAGCCCTCAATTTTTTATTTTCACAAGAGTAACAGGAGAAATTGGACCCCAAAAGTTGTTGTCCAGTTTTTCCTGAGTACACTGATACCCCATATGTGGGGGGGATCCACTGTTTGGGCACACGTCGGGGCTCGGAAGGGAAGTAGTGACGTTTTGGAATGCAGACTTTGATGGAATGGTCTGCGGGCATCATGTTACATTTGCAGAGCCCCTGATGTGCCTAAGCAGTAGAAACCCCCCCACAAGTGACCCCATTTTGGAAACTAGACCCCCCCAAGGAACTTATCTAGATGTGTGGTGAGCACTTTGAACCCCCTAGTGCTTCACAGAAGTTTATAACGCAGAGCCGTGAAAAATCATTTTTCTTTCCTCAAAAATTATGTTTTAGCAAGCAATTTTTTATTTTCTCAAGGGTAACAGGAGAAATTGGACCCCAATAGTTGTTGCCCAGTTTGTCCTGAGTATGCTGGTACCCCATATGTGGGGGTAAACTACTGTTTGGGCGCATGTCAGGGCTCGGAAGGGAGGGAGCACCATTTGACTTTTTGAACGCAAGATTGGCTGGAATCAATGGTGGCACTATGTTGCGTTTGTAGACCCCTGATGTGCCTAAACAGTGGAAACCCCTCAATTCTAACTCCAACACTAACCCCAACACACCCCTAACCCTAATCACAACCCTAATCCCAACACACCCCTAACCACAACCCTAACCCCGACACACCCTTAACACTAATCCCAACCCTAATCCTAACCCTAATCCCAACCGTAACCACAACCCTAACCCCAACACACCCCTAACAATAACCCTAACCATAACCCTATCCACAAGCCTAATCTTAACCCTATTTCCAACCCTAGCCCTAATTCCAACCCTAACTCTAATTCCAACCCTAACCCTAAGTCTATGTGCCCACATTGTGGATTTGTGTGAGATTTTTCCGCACCATTTTTGAAAAATCCGCAGGTAAAATGCACTGCGTTTTACCTGCGGATCTACCGCAGATTTCCATTGTTTTTTTGTGCGGATTTCACCTGCGAATTCCTATTGAGGAACAGGTGTAAAACGCTGCGGAATCCGCACAAAGAAATGCAGCGTTTCCGCACAGTATTTTCCGCACCATGGGCACAGCGGATTTGGTCTTCCATAGGTTTACATGGTACTGTAAACCTGATGGAAAACTGCTACGAATGCGCAGCGGCCAATCCGCCATGGATCCACAGCCAAATCCACACCATGTGCACATAGCTTAGTTCTAACCCTAGCCCTAACCTAAGCCCTAACCCTAGCCCTAACCCTAGCTCTAACCCTAACCCAAGCTCTAACCCTAACACTAGTTCTAACCCTAACCCTAGTGGAAAAATAAAAGTAAATATATTTTCTTTATTTTATTATTGTCCCTACCTATGGGGGTGATAAAGGGGGGGTTCATTTACTATTTTTTTTATTTTGATCACTGTGATAGGTTTTATCACAGTGATCAAAATGTACCTGGAACGAATCTGCCGGCCGATTCGGCGGGCGCACTGCGCATGCGCCCGCCATTTTGGAAGATGGCGGCACCCATGGAGCAGACGGATGGACACCGGGAGGCTCGGTAAGTATGAGGGGGGGTCGGAGCATGGGGGGAGTCGGAGCACGGGGGGAGCGGACAGGAGGATGGGAGAGTGGACAGGCGGATGGAGGGGAGCGGAGCATAGGATGGAGGACTGGGGAGGCGATCGGTGGCAGTGGGGGGGGGGGGCAGATCAGGGTTTCCAGCCATGGCCAATGATATTGCAGCATCGGCCATGGCTGGATTGTAATATTTCACCAGTTGAAATATTACAAATCGCTCTGATTGGCTGTTTCACTTTCAACAGCCAATCAGAGCGATCGTAGCCACGGGGGGGTGAAGCCCCCCTGGGCTGAAGTACCACTCCCCCCTGTCCCTGCAGGTCGGGTGAAATTGGAGTTAACCCTTTCACCCGATCTGCAGGGACGCGATCCCTCCATGACACCACATAGGCATCACAGGTCGGATTGGCACCGACTTTCATGACGCCTACGTGGCGTCACAGGTCGGGAAGGGGTTAGTGAACTCTTAATCTGCCAGTTACAGTGGCCTGTTAGACATGCAACAAGCTACCATGGATGTAAAAGGTGTTTTGTCATTGTAACATTGACAGGTGTAATGCATTGCAATGTAGATGATCAGACAAAGTAAAAAAAAATAAAAAAAAAATTTGTAAAAATTATATACCCCCCCACAAAATAAAGTACAAAAAAATATACACAAGCCAATAAATAAACATATTTATGCAGTAACAAAAATAAAATGTACATGTATTTGGTATCACCACATCCAGAATGTCCCAGTGTTTAAAACTTGCACTAGTTAGCCCCTTCAGTGAACACAGTAAGAAAAAATATACAAAAAATGTTGCAAAAAGAACAGTTTTTCCACCTTACCACAAAAAAAGTGGAATAAAACACGATCATATAGTTTAATATAAATAAAAACTGTATCCCTGAAAATGGCATCTCGTCTTGCAAAAAAACAAGTCATCACAAAGCTCCATCAGTGGAAAAATTGAAAAAAGCTATAGCTTGATGGTGATTTCTTTCTATAAAATAGTTTTTATTGTGTAAAAGCAGAAAAACATAAGAAATAGATCAATGTGGTACAGTATGGCTGTAATCTCCATAATAAAGGAGATGGAGCCAGGAAATTACAGGCCTGTGAGCCTTACTTGTATACAAGGAAAGATTTTTGATCAATTTATTAAAGGGAACCTGATACCAGGTTAGGCCGATATAAGTTACGGCCACCCCCTTTCAGGCTATAGCCATTATGACCAAAAAGTAAAAAAGTTATGGCTCTAGGAAGAAGGGGAGCAGAAAATGAAAATGCAAAATCAAAAATACCTCTGGCCGTTAAAGGGAACCTGTCACCCCCCCCCCCAGTCGTTTCAAACTAAAAGAGCCACCTTGTGCAGCAGTAATGCTGCATTCTGACAAGGTGGCTCTTTTACTGTAGTTCTGGGTGCTGTAACTTGAGAAATAATCAGTTTTATAATTTGTCTGAAATACCTGGTCCTCAGTCAAGTGGGCCGGCGTTTCCTGTTATGACCCCAATGGCAGAGGGTCTCAGAAGTAATTACCAAGTCTGCAAACACAAAAAACCAGCTCATAGGGCAGTGGTAACTGGGCTGACCGTATATCTAATCCTAGCATCACAAATAGCAGCAGCCGGGGAACGTGCCTACGTTGGTTCTAGACGTCTTGCGCCAGCCGGAGAACTAACTAACCCTAGAAGGGAAAAGATAGACCTTTCTTACCTCCAGAGAAAAGACCCCAAAAGTTGGATACAAGCCCCCAACAAATAATAACGGTGAGGTAAGGAGAAAAGACAAACGTAAGAATGAACTAGATATTTAGCAAAGAGAGGCCCACTGACTAATAGCAGAATATAGTAAGATGACTTATACGGTCAGCAAAAACCCTATCAAAATTCCCACGCTGGATATTCAAGAACCCCCGAACCGTCTAACGGCCCGGGGGGAGAATACCAGCCCCCTAGAGCTTCCAGCAAAATCAGGAATCACATTTAGTACAAGCTGGACAAAAAATAAAGCAATGCAAATAACCAAAAAACAAAGAAGCAGGACTTAGCTTAATTTTGCAAGATCCAGGACCAGCAGACAGGAGCAAACAGAAAGGAACTGATTACAACGATGCCAGGCACCAGACTTAGAATTCAAGAAGTTTATATAGCAACACCCCTGGACTAACGACCCAGGTGGGTGCCAAAACTGAAGAAAGACAATCCCAGAGTCATATCACTAGTGACCACAAGAGGGAGCCAAAAAAGTCTAATTCACAACAGTTTCCCCCCTGCTTCAGACAGCACACAGCTGTCACTCACATCTTGGCACCACCTCCTCCTCACCGCTGTTTTCAACAGTAGCCAGCGCCTGCGCTCTTTTCCCCTGCCCGGTGCAGGTGCAGTGAGCGCTGCCCGTCTTTCCTCATATGCAGCCCAGCTGACTGCGCCTGCGCGGCCGCCCTGCTTGTGAATCCCAGCCCCGCAATGTGAATAAATCATAAGTCACTGCGGGGCTGGGAATCACAAGCAGGGTGGCCGCGCAGCGCAGCTGGACTGCATATGAGGAAAGATGGCCAGCGCTCAGTGCGCCTGCACCAGGCAGGGGATAAGAGCGCAGGCGCCGGCTACTTTTGAAAACAGCGGTGAGGAGGAGGCGGCGCCCGGTGCCAAGAAGATGTGAGTGACAGCTGTGTGCTGTCTGAAGCAGGGGGGAAATGCTGGCCCACTTGACTGAGGACCAGGTATTTCGAACAAATTATAAAACTGATTATTTCTCAAGTTACAGCACCCAGATCTAAAAGAGCCACCTTGTCAGAATGCAGCATTACTGCTGCACAAGGTGGCTCTTTTAGTTTGAAACGACTGGGGGGGGGTGACAGTGGCCCTTTAAGGGGTTAAAATATGGCAATGCAAAAACTTTTTTTTGCAAAAAAAAAAAATAATAACTTTTAGGCTGCCGTCACACTAGCAGTGTTTGGTCAGTATTTTACATCAGTATTTGTAAGCCAAAACCAGGAGTGGGTGATAAATGCAGAAGTGGTGCATATGTTTCTATTATACCTTTCCTCTAATTGTTCCACTCCTGGTTTTGGCTTACAAATACTGATGTAAAATACTGACCAAATACTGATAGTGTGACGGCAGCCTTAGTGTGTGAAAGCAGCCAAACCTAAAAAAAAACACTATTTATATGGTATCCCTTTAATCATACCGACCTGAAGAATAAAACTGTCTTATTTCATATACCGCATGAGGAATGGTGTAAAAAATAAATAAACTGAACTGCTGTTGATTTCTTTATTCTGCCTTCCAAGGATCGCAGTAGTGCTCAGCTCACATTTATCCTGTGCTCTTCGCTGAGCACTTACTCTAGGGTTTATGTGTAAATCTCTGAAATACGTGATTCAGATGGAACCATGATGGAACATTCCCTATAATGAGACAGATGAAGTCACTTTGGATTCTGTCTGGCTTTTGATTTGGTGGTATCCATCTTCTGAAGTGTGCATAAAAGCACTGGCGACCACAGTCCTGAGCACCTCTGAAAAGAAGGACACCACTGAACAGAGGCCAGATGGCGTCCATAGTATATCTACCTGCCTCATTATAGTGAATTCTAATTCATGACAAGTTGTGACGTTCCCTATTTCTCTATACCAGGAATCTTGCTCTAGTCATTGACTGAAGTGAGATTTGTGGCGTACTGGATTGAGTCACACGCTACTCATCAGACGCTCCAGATTCAGAGTCTGACCACACAACGCTGCAATCAAATTACATTAAATGTTAGAAAATTAATTACTGAAAGTAAGAGATTGTGTTAGGTAACACTTTTTCTAAGGTTTTCTAGAAAAACACAGTTTCAGAAAAAAAAACAGATTCCGGTAAATTGATTATTTTACTTGTTTGCTAGCCACTCATATACACCTGAAAATCTGCTTGAAAACTGATAAGAACATAGCACAACTGCATACAGCAAGTGCACTGCACCATATTAGGGTATATCATTCTAATTACCGTCTTAATATTTTATAAATGATACATGCTCATCAGCAATAAAATTTCCTCCTGAATATGGCATCAGAAAGATAGCACAGAAGATGACTGAGTGGTTGGGGAGTGAAGCGTTTAGAATCAATCAGTTTTTATTGTTGGATACACAGAAGCAAACAGCTGGCACTCTCCCTCATCTCTCAGCTTGTGTCTCTGATTTCCAGAGATGTCATAGGCTGCCTTCCAACTCTTTCTCACTGACTCAACATGCTTATCAAGGGAATAAAGAGGATTTTGGATGTAACTGATTACAATTTATTGCGTGTAATCCTATTTGAGAAAATGGTAAATTTACACTTTAGAAGTTATGCTTACATATTTCTCCAAATGTGTTTAACATTTCCATTAAGGTAGTACAATAAGCACAAGTCTAATCTTCTGTTCCAACTTCTGCAAATCCACAAAGTATGGAGACCAGTGCAAGTTTATCAGAGGATGCTTAAACTGAGTTTGTCAGTAGTTCTGACCCCTTGCTGATAATGGTAGATAATTGGGGTAAAGTAGTTTGAACATAACGTGTATGGCAGAACCCCCCCAAAAAGGAACAGCATTTAGTTCCTCGCCCATAGGGTTAAGCATGCCTTTGCTGTGAAGTGTCCTGGGTAGTGGCGTAACTTAAGTCCGTTGGATCCCGGTATAAAATTTGGACCTGGTTCCCCACCTCCATGTTGGTCAGCTTGTAGCATTCTAGAACCTATAAAAGACATCCATGTTCGCCCCCATATAATAATGTCGCCCATTCTGCCCCCCTTATTTAATAATACTCTCCATCCTGGCCCCTTCCTATAATAATGTGCCCCATCCTGGGGCCCTTCCTCCATTAATATTCTCCATCCTGGCCTCTTCCTGAAATTATATCAGGCTTCCTGTAACAATGCTCCCAATACTTGCCCCTTTATTAAATAATGTCTCCTATCCTTGGCCTCATCCTATAACAATAGCTCCCATCATGTCTCCCTTACCATAATAATGTCCCATATTCTGGGCCCCTTATTGTATTACTACTGTCCCTGTTCCTGGACCATTTGTTGTATTAATGTCCCCCATCCTGAGCCCCTTGTATTAATGCCCCATATCCTGGGTCCCTTCTTGTATTAATATTCTCCATCCTGAACCCCTTCTTGTAATAATGTTTCCCATACTGGGCCCCTTCTTGTATTAACCCCTTCACCACCTTGCGATTTTCTGTTTTGCATTTTCATTTTTAGCTCCCCTTCCTCCCAGATGAATAACTTTTTCTTATATTTCTGTCAATATTGCCGTATGAGGGCTTGTTTTTTTGCTGGATGAGTTGTACTTTTGATGACACCATTGATTTTTACCATATAATGTACTGGAAAAAAGGAAAAACATTCCAATTGCAGTGAAATTGCAAAAAAAAGTGCAAATCCCAAATTTTTGTATTTTATTTACGATGTTCTCTAAATGCTAAAAATGACCTGCCAATATGATTCCCTAGGTTAGTACAGGTATGGAGATACCAAACATGTATAGGTTCTTTTTTTATTGAAGTGGCGAAAAAAAATCCAAATTTTCTAAGAAAAAACAATTGTCACCAGTTTCCGAGACAGGTAGCATCTCCATTTTTCTTGATCTGGGGCTGAGAGAGGGCTTTACAAGGACAAATAATACCCCCACACCATTAACGTGTTTTACCAACTCATAGTATCTGACTATTACCAGCACCCTGTTTCTGAACAAAATCCACTATACCAAGACCAATATACCAATAATACCACATATAAGGGACAAGTAATACTACCACACCATGCATTATCAGCATATACAGTGGTGACAAGTTAATAACACCATATTGATCAGTAATAAAAACCATTGTATTAAGACCAATATTACCCCCCTCCATAGTGCCCTACACAGTAACACTCTCACTTTTGTTCCCTTCACAAATACAGTATTCTTTCAAATATAAAGCATTTCAGTGATGTTCCCAGGTGTGACCATCTCACCCAATCTGTGGTCCCATTACAGTAATAATTTCACTCTTTGTGCCCAAATACCGATGCCACCCTCTCCCCGTGGCACCGGTACAGTAGTAATGTTCAGCTTTTCTACCCCATACAGTAATAGTGTCCACCTTTTATACTCGATACAGTTTGAACATCCCCTAATGTGGCCCCATCCATTGTGGATCCCACATACTGACAATGACATTAACTGTGTCCCCAAAGACCATTTTGGGCCTCCTACATTAATAATGCCCCCCATTGTGGCCACAAACACTGGTTATTTCCCCTGTTGTGGCCCCCATACCTTAATTATGTCCCTTTTGTGGCCTTATTACACTGATAATGCCTCCATGGTGGTCTCTGTACAGTAATAATGCAGCCTCAATGGTCCTCTTCGAATAGCAATTAAAAGGCGATGTAATGCAGTGATTGTTGTTGCACCGCCTGTGGAGAGATGTCTGACATCACTTGCTGCTGCGAGACTCTGATTGTGGATAGCATAGGTACTGTAGGGCAGGGAGTTAGTGGCTCTCTGCTCCAGTATGGTTTTCAGCTGGATGTGCATTTGAGGAAGCGCATCCAGCTGAAATTAGCATTGGCCACCAACAGCTCCACCCCCTGCTCTGGGCCCAATCTCAATCATTATGCCCCTGAGTACAGATACAACCATAAAGGGCAGATGAGCATGAATTACCATATATAAAGTCTTGATACTGAGTGTCTAGCAGATCTCTATTATATTAGATTAATAAAAGATTTTTTTTTAATTCCACATTGTTTATCTGGGGCAATAACAAAAATGAATGTATTCTTGCAAGCAAAGACTTAGGGAGGTGTCATGATCTCCATGGCCAGAGAACTAGCATAAGCCTCTATAGGAACAAGCTCTTGGAAGATGTAACTATACTGACCATGAACTAAACCTACCGCATCATCTAGAAGTAGCCAGGTAGCATGTCCTACTTTTTATCCCTATATGCCCAGCGCCGGCCGGAGAACTAAATAATGCTAGCAGAGGGAAATATAAGACCTGACTCACCTCTAGAGAAATGCCCAAAAAAAAGGAGACAGAAGCCCCCCACATATATTGGCGGTGATATGAGATGAAACAACAAACGCAGCAGGAAAATAGTTTTAGCAAATTTGAGGTCCGCTTTCTAGATAGCAGAAGACAGAAAGCATACTTTCATGGTCAGTAGAAAACCCTAACAAAACACATCCAGAAATTACTTTAGGACTCTGGCATTAACTCATAATACCAGAGTGGCAATTCCTGATCAACAAGAGCTTTCCAGACACAGTAACGAAACTGCAGCTGTGAACTGGAACCAAAATACAAAAACAAAACATGGACGAATGTCCAACTTATCTAGTAGATGTCTGGGAGCAGGAACAAGTACAGAGAGGCTTCTGATAACATTGTTGACCGGCAAGCATCTAACAGAGAAGCCAGGTTATATAGCGACACCCAGATCTAATCAGAACAGGTGAACAGGGAAGATGATGTCACAAGTTCAATTCCACCAGTAGCCACCGGGGGAGCCCAGAATCCAAATTCACAACAGTACCCCCCCCTCAAGGAGGGGGCACCGAACCCTCACCAGAACCACCAGGGCGATCAGGATGGGCCCTATGAAAGGCACGAACCAGATCAGAGGCATGAACATCAGATGCAGTGACCCAAGAATTATCCTCCTGGCCATATCCCTTCCACTTGACCAGATACTGGAGTCTCCGTCTGGAAACACGGGAGTCTAGGATTTTTTCCACAACGTACTCCAACTCACCCTCAACCAACACCGGAGCAGGAGGCTCAACGGAAGGCACAACCGGTGCCTCATACCTGCGCAATAACGACCGATGAAAAACGTTATGAATAGAAAAGGATGCAGGGAGGTCCAAACGGAAGGAAACAGGGTTAAGAATCTCCAATATTTTATACGGACCGATGAACCGAGGCTTAAACTTAGGAGATGAGACCCTCATAGGGACAAAACGAGAAGACAACCACACCAAATCTCCAACACAAAGCCGAGGACCAACACGACGGTGACGGTTGGCAAAAAGCTGAGTCTTCTCCTGGGACAACTTTAAATTGTCCATCACCTGCCCCCAGATATGATGCAATCTCTCCACCACCGCATCCACTCCAGGACAATCCGAGGATTCCATCTGACCGGAGGAAAATCGAGGATGGAACCCCGAATTACAGAAAAACGGGGAAACCAAGGTGGCAGAGCTGGCCCGATTATTGAGGGCGAACTCCGCCAATGGCAAAAAAGCAACCCAATCATCCTGGTCAGCAGACACAAAACACCTCAGATATGTCTCCAGGGTCTGATTAGTCCGCTCGGTCTGGCCATTAGTCTGAGGGTGAAAAGCAGACGAAAAAGACAAATCTATGCCCATCCTAGCACAAAATGCCCGCCAAAATCTAGACACAAATTGGGTTCCTCTGTCAGAAACGATATTCTCAGGAATACCATGCAAACGAACAACATTTTGAAAAAACAGGGGCACCAACTCGGAAGAAGAAGGCAATTTGGGCAGGGGAACCAAATGAACCATCTTAGAAAAACGGTCACACACCACCCAGATGACAGACATCTTCTGAGAAACAGGCAGATCTGAAATAAAATCCATCGAGATGTGTGTCCAAGGCCTCTTAGGAATAGGCAAGGGCAACAATAATCCACTAGCCCGAGAACAACAAGGCTTGGCCCGAGCACAAACGTCACAAGACTGCACAAAGCCTCGCACATCTCGTGACAGGGAAGGCCACCAGAAGGATCTTGCCACCAAATCCCTGGTACCAAAAATTCCAGGATGACCTGCCAACGCAGAAGAATGCACCTCAGAGATGACTTTACTGGTCCAATCATCAGGAACAAACAGCCTATCAGGCGGACAACGATCCGGTCTATCCGCCTGAAACTCCTGCAAGGCCCGCCGCAGGTCTGGAGAAACGGCTGACAAGATAACTCCCTCCTTAAGAATACCTGTGGGGTCAGAGTTGCCAGGTGAATCAGGCTCAAAACTCCTAGAAAGGGCATCCGCCTTAACATTCTTAGAACCTGGTAGGTACGATACCACAAAATTAAACCGAGAAAAAAATAATGACCAGCGCGCCTGTCTAGGATTCAGGCGCCTGGCGGTCTCAAGATAAATCAAATTTTTGTGGTCAGTCAATACCACCACCTGATGTCTGGCCCCCTCGAGCCAATGGCGCCACTCCTCAAACGCCCACTTCATGGCCAAAAGCTCCCGATTCCCAACATCATAATTCCGCTCAGCGGGCGAAAATTTACGGGAAAAGAAGGCACAAGGCCTCATCACGGCGCAGTCAGAACTTTTCTGCGACAACACTGCCCCAGCTCCGATCTCAGAAGCGTCGACCTCAACCTGAAAAGGAAGAGTCACATCAGGCTGACGCAACACAGGGGCAGAAGAAAAACAGCGCTTAAGCTCCTGAAAGGCCTCCACAGCATCAGGGGACCAATTAGCAACATCAGCACCCTGTCTAGTCAAATCGGTCAATGGCTTAACGACATCCGAAAAACCAGAAATAAATCGACGATAAAAGTTGGCAAAGCCCAAAAATTTCTGAAGACTTTTAAGAGAAGAGGGCTGCGTCCAATCACAAATAGCTTGAACCTTGACAGGATCCATCTCAATGGAAGAGGGAGAAAAAATATATCCCAAAAAGGAAATTCTCTGAACCCCAAAAACGCACTTAGAACCCTTGACACACAGAGAATTAGACCGCAAAACCTGAAAAACCCTCTTAACTTGCCGGACATGAGAGTCCCAGTCATCCGAAAAAATCAGAATATCATCCAGATACACTATCATAAATTTATCCAAAAAATCGCGGAAAATATCATGCATAAAGGACTGGAAGACTGAAGGGGCATTAGAAAGACCAAAAGGCATCACCAAATACTCAAAGTGGCCCTCGGGCGTATTAAATGCGGTTTTCCACTCATCCCCCTGCCTGATCCGCACCAAATTATACGCCCCACGGAGATCAATCTTAGAGAACCACTTGGCCCCCTTTATGCGAGCAAACAAATCAGTCAGCAACGGCAATGGGTATTGATATTTAACCGTGATTTTATTCAAAAGCCGATAATCAATACATGGTCTCAAAGAGCCGTCTTTTTTTGACACAAAGAAAAAACCGGCTCCTAAGGGAGATGACGATGGACGAATATGTCCCTTTTCCAAGGACTCCTTTATATATTCTCGCATAGCAGTATGTTCAGGCACAGACAGATTAAATAAACGACCCTTTGGGTATTTACTACCCGGAATTAAATCTATGGCACAATCGCACTCACGGTGCGGAGGTAGTGAACCAAGCTTGGGTTCTTCAAAGACGTCACGATAGTCAGACAGGAACTCAGGGATTTCAGAGGGGATAGATGATGAAATGGACACCAAAGGTACGTCCCCATGAGTCCCCTTACATCCCCAGCTCAACACAGACATAGCTCTCCAGTCAAGGACTGGGTTGTGAGACTGCAGCCATGGCAATCCCAGCACCAAATCCTCATGTAGATTATACAGCACTAGAAAACGAATAGTCTCCTGGTGATCCGGATTAATACACATAGTCACTTGTGTCCAGTATTGTGGTTTATTATTAGCCAATGGGGTGGAGTCAATCCCCTTCAGAGGAATAAGAGTTTCCAAAGGCTCTAAATCATACCCACAACGATTGGCAAAGGACCAATCCATAAGACTCAAAGCGGCGCCAGAGTCGATATAGGCGTCAGTAGTAATAGATGACAAAGAGCAAATCAGGGTCACAGACAAAATAAATTTAGACTGTAAAGTGCCAATGGAAACAGATTTATCAAGCTTTTTAGTACGTTTAGAGCATGCTGATATAACATGAGTAGAATCCCCACAATAGAAACACAACCCATTTTTCCGTCTAAAATTCTGCCGCTCGCTTCGGGACAGAATTCTATCACACTGCATGCTTTCTGGCGTCTTCTCAGTGGACACCGCCAGATGGTGCACTGGTTTGCGCTCCCGCAGACGCCTATCGATCTGAATGGCCATTGTCATGGACTCATTCAGACCCGCAGGCACAGGGAACCCCACCATAACATCCTTAATGGCATCAGAGAGACCCTCTCTGAAAGTAGCCGCCAAGGCACACTCATTCCACTGAGTAAGCACAGACCATTTACGGAATCTTTGGCAGTAAATTTCAGCTTCATCTTGCCCCTGCGATAGGGACATCAAAGTTTTTTCTGCCTGAAGTTCCAAATGAGGTTCCTCATACAGCAAGCCCAAGGCCAAAAAAAACGCATCCACATTGCGCAACGCAGGATCCCCTGGTGCCAATGCAAAAGCCCAGTCTTGAGGGTCGCCACGGAGCAAGGAAATCACAATCCCAACCTGCTGTGCAGGGTCTCCAGCAGAACGAGATTTCAGGGACAAAAATAGCTTACAATTATTTCTAAAATTCTGAAAGCTAGATCTATTCCCTGAGAAGAATTCCGGCAAAGGAATTCTCGGCTCAGATACCGGAGCATGAATAATAAAATCTTGCAAATTTTGTACTTTCGTGGTGAGATTATTCAAACCTGCAGTTACACTCTGAAGATCCATTATTAACAGGTGAACACAAAGCCATTCAAAGATTATAAGGAGAGAGAAAAAAAAGAAAGACTGCAGCATAGACAGACTGGCAAGTGATCCAATTAAGAGCACAGAAAAAAAAAAAAAAAAAACTCTCAGCAGACTTCTTATTTCTCTCCTTTCTCAGCCAAGGATTTTAACCCTTTAGTGGGCCGGTCAAACTGTCATGATCTCCATGGCCAGAGAACTAGCATAAGCCTCTATAGGAACAAGCTCTTGGAAGATGTAACTATACTGACCATGAACTAAACCTACCGCATCATCTAGAAGTAGCCAGGTAGCATGTCCTACTTTTTATCCCTATATGCCCAGCGCCGGCCGGAGAACTAAATAATGCTAGCAGAGGGAAATATAAGACCTGACTCACCTCTAGAGAAATGCCCAAAAAAAAGGAGACAGAAGCCCCCCACATATATTGGCGGTGATATGAGATGAAACAACAAACGCAGCAGGAAAATAGTTTTAGCAAATTTGAGGTCCGCTTTCTAGATAGCAGAAGACAGAAAGCATACTTTCATGGTCAGTAGAAAACCCTAACAAAACACATCCAGAAATTACTTTAGGACTCTGGCATTAACTCATAATACCAGAGTGGCAATTCCTGATCAACAAGAGCTTTCCAGACACAGTAACGAAACTGCAGCTGTGAACTGGAACCAAAATACAAAAACAAAACATGGACGAATGTCCAACTTATCTAGTAGATGTCTGGGAGCAGGAACAAGTACAGAGAGGCTTCTGATAACATTGTTGACCGGCAAGCATCTAACAGAGAAGCCAGGTTATATAGCGACACCCAGATCTAATCAGAACAGGTGAACAGGGAAGATGATGTCACAAGTTCAATTCCACCAGTAGCCACCGGGGGAGCCCAGAATCCAAATTCACAACAGGGAGGAAGGATCATGTTGGAGGGTGTCTAACACGGTATCTTACTGTGACTTCTGATAACTGTGAGAATATAGTAACACTTGCTCTGGAGGAATTTGTTTCACACTGTGCTTGTGAAATTGCTTTTTATAGAAGGGGCAGTAAATTAATTGCATGATATAATCAACCCTTCAATGCTAATTGCAATCAATTACTGGATAGCATAGGTATTGTGTTATGCAAACCAGGTATGAAATAACATGTGTCCTTTCTACAAAGAAAACATCACCTTGTAACAGATCCCCTCTGTTCTTCTTCCTTCACACATCTGCCTCCTCCCGAGCACCTGTCTTCTGCATTCTCATTAATGATATGTTTGAAATCCTTGACGAGGACTCACATCTCTACCTGTAGATATCATTTTGCCGTTTTTCTTTCATCAGGTGAAAAAAGTTATTTGTAAAAAAATTTGTGCAATGTTCGGCTTTAATAAAGACTTCAGTATTAGCTGTTCTGCAATATGACATGTGCTGGTTTTATTACATTTGTGTCAAACATGAGCAGCAGGATCATTATTCTGTAGACCGGAAATGGATACTTAAACCATTCATTGTATAATCCACTTAATTCAAGTGGTTTTCCGGGAGTCATACATTCAGGTGTGGCAGTGGGCAAAAGATTTTGGTGTGTCCAGTTATCACATTATCCATAGCAAATGTAATGTAGCAAATAGCTCCCAATAATACCACCACATTACTACTGAATAAAAACTACTGTATAAAGACCAATATTATCTCCTCACTTTTCCTACAACCTTCCTGTTTTACCCACCTACACACTCCCCATTGCACTTCTACCCCAATTCTGTTTCTGTTGCTGCCCTATTTCCTCCATTGTATACCTCATGTATTGTACACTGTCCCCAAATACTATACTCCAGAAGCAAGTGTCATATCTATTTGCCCCCAAAAGATTAGTGAAACTCGGTCACCTCAGGAAACAGTAGTGCCACATAGATGGTGCCAGAAAATAATTGTGCCAATTGTTTCCCAAACTATTATAGTAATACACCACAGTAAAAGTATAGCATTGTGACCCACAAAGCAATTATGCCATGTTTGTGCCCCACACAGTAAAAGTGCCAGTATATGGTTATAGTGTCTTCTCAGTGCCCACAAACAATAACAATACCTCTTTTTGTCCAAACATAGTAATAGTGCTCCATTTACCACACACTAATAAAGTGTCCATCATTGTGCCTCATACAAAGTAATGCCCCTTTTCTGCCCCCACAAGATAATATTACTCAGTTATGCCCATACAAAGCAATGTTACCTCTTTTGTGCATTGTAGACATTAATAATGTGGATTTAGCAGTACTAATTAGTACTATTACTTTTTGTGGGCAGAAATATACAATTACTGGTAATGATACTCCATTTCTGCCCCAATCCCACAAAAAGCGGTGCTCTGATCCTGATCTGTAAACTCGGTGGCCTGCTTCAGGAATTAAAATGCGGTGATGTCAATGTGCCATCTGCAAGGGGAAGATGACATCCGGTGCATAGGCTTGACTTCTTGTAGGCTGTGGGTGGGTTGTGCTCTATTACAGAGAAAATGGTAGGGCAGGGTGCTTAAACTATCCTTATACTAAGAAGGGGTAATTGAGGGGTTTGAGGTTCTTTATAGCTGGAGATCCAAACTGATCTGGTAATCTGTATTTAATAAATTAGTTGAATATAAGGTATTTCAAATCTGGCTAAACTATGATTACAGTCATAAGAAAAAGTAAGTACACTCTGATTTCTGTGGTTTTAGATTTGAGGACATAATAAAAAAAATCTGGTCCTTTTGAAGGTCTTAACCCCTTTACCCCCAAGGGTGGTTTGCACGTTAACCCCTTCACCCCCAAGGGTGGTTTGCACGTTAATGACCGGGCCAATTTTTACAATTCTGACCACTGTCCCTTTATGAGGCTATAACTCTGGAACGCTTCAACGGATCTTGGCGATTCTGACATTGTTTTCTCGTGACATATTGTACTTCATGATAGTGGTAAAATTTATTCGATATAAGTTGCGTTTATTTGTGAAAAAAATGAATATTTGGCGAAAATTTTGAAAATTTCGCAATTTTCCAACTTTTAATTTTTATGCCCTTAAATCACAGACATATGTCACGCAAAATACTTCATAAGTAACATTTCCCACATGTCTACTTTACATCAGCACAGTTTTGGAACCAAAATTTTTTTTTGTGACGGAGTTATAAGGGTTAAAAGTTGACCAGCAATTTCTCATTTTTACAACACCATTTTTTTTTAGGGACCACATCTCATTTGAAGTCATTTTGAGGGGTCTATATGATAGAAAATACCCAAGTGTGACACCATTCTAAAAACTGCACCCCTCAAGGTACTCAAAACCACTTTCAAAAAGTTTATTAACCCTTCAGGTGTTTCACAGGAATTTTTGGAATGTTTAAATAAAAATGAACATTTAACTTTTTTTCACACAAAATTTATTTCAGATCCAATTTGTTTTATTTTACCAAGGGTAACAGGAGAAAATAGACCCCAAAATTTGTTGTACAATTTGTCCTGAGTATGCTGATACCCCATATGTGGGGGTAATCCACTGTTTGGGCGCATGGCAGAGCTCGGAAGGAAAGGAGCGCCATTTGACTTTTCAATGCAAAATTGACTGGAATTGAGATGGGACGCCATGTTGCATTTGGAGAGCCCCTGATGTGCCTAAACATTGAAACCCCCCACAAGTGACAACATTTTGGAAAGTAGACCCCCTAAGGAACTTATCTAGATGTGTGGTGAGCACTTTGACCCAACAAGTGCTTCACAGAAGTTTATAATGCAGAGCGGTAAAAATAAAAAATCATATTTTTTCACAAAAATGATCTTTTCGCCCCCAATTTTTTATTTTCCCAAGGGTAAGAGAAGAAATTGGGCCCCAAAAATTTTTGTGCAATTTGTCCTGAGTACGCTGATACCCCATATGTGGGTGTAAACCATTGTTTGGGCGCAGGGCAGAGCTCGGAAGGGAAGGAGCGCCATTTGACTTTTCAATGCAAAATTGACTGGAATTGAGATGGGACGCCATGTTGCATTTGGAGAGCCCCTGATGTGCCTAAGCATTGAAACCCCCCACAAGTGACACCATTTTGGAAAGTAGACCCCCTAAGGAACTTATCTAGATGTGTGGTGAGCACTTTGACTCAACAAGTGCTTCACAGAAGTTTATAATGCAGAGCCGTAAAAATAAAAAATCATATTTTTTCACAAAAATGATCTTTTCGCCCCCATTTTTTTATTTCCCCAAAGGCAAGAGAAGAAATTAGAGCACAAAAGTTGTTGTGCAATTTGTCCTGAGTACGACGATACCCCATATGTGGGGGTAAACCACTGTTTGGGCGCATAGCAGAGCTCGGAAGGGAAGGAGCGCTATTTTACTTTTCAATGCAAAATTGACTGGAATTAAGATGGGATGCCATGTTGCGTTTGCAGAGCCCCTGATGTGCCTAAACATTAAAAACCCCCACAAGTGACACCATTTTGGAAAGTAGACCCCCTAAGGAACTTATCTAGATGTGTTTTGAGAGCTTTGAACCCCCAAGTGTTTCACTACAGTTTATAACGCAGAGCCGTGAAAATAAAAATTATTTTTTTTTTCACAAAAATGATTTTTTTAGCCCCCAGTTTTGTATTTTCACAAGGGTATCAGGATAAATTGGACCCAAAAAGTTGTTGTCTAATTTGTCCTGAGTATGCTGATACCCC
This sequence comes from Ranitomeya variabilis, assembly GCF_051348905.1. Taxonomy (NCBI): domain Eukaryota; kingdom Metazoa; phylum Chordata; class Amphibia; order Anura; family Dendrobatidae; genus Ranitomeya; species Ranitomeya variabilis. The sequence goes on from NC_135232.1 coordinate 232,868,326, forward strand.
ATATGTGGGGGGGAACCACTGTTTGGGCGCATGACAGAGCTCGGAAGGGAAGGAGCGCCATTTGGAATGCAGACTTAAATGGATTGGTCTGCAGGCATCACGTTGCATTTGCAGAGCCCCTGATGTACCCAAACAGTACAAACCCCCCACAAGTGACCCCATATTGGAAACTAGACCCCCCAAGGAACTTATCTAGATGTGTTGTGAGAACTTTGAACCCCCAAGTGTTTCACTACAGTTTATAACGCAGAGCCGTGAAAATAAATTCTTTTTTTTTTTCACAAAAATGATTTTTTAGCCCCCAGTTTTGTATTTTCACAAGGGTAACAGGATAAATTGGACCCCAAAATTTGTTGTCCAATTTGTCCTGAGTATGCTGATACCCGATATGTGGGGGGGAACCACTGTTTGGGCGCATGACAGAGCTCGGAAGGGAAGGAGCGCCATTTGGAATGCAGACTTAAATGGATTGGTCTGCAGGCGTCACGTTGCATTTGCAGAGCCCCTGATGTACCCAAACAGTACAAACCCCCCACAAGTGACCCCATATTGGAAACTAGACCCCCCAAGGAACTTATCTAGATGTGTTGTGAGAACTTTGAACCCCCAAGTGTTTCACTACAGTTTATAACGCAGAGCTGTGAAAATAAATTCTTTTTTTTTTTCACAAAAATGATTTTTTAACCCCCAGTTTTGTATTTTCACAAGGGTAACAGGATAAATTGGACCCCAAAATTTGTTGTCCAATTTGTCCTGAGTATGCTGATACCCGATATGTGGGGCGGAACCACTGTTTGGGCGCATGACAGAGCTCGGAAGGGAAGGAGCGCCATTTGGAATGCAGACTTAAATGGATTGGTCTGCAGGCGTCACGTTGCATTTGCAGAGCCCCTGATGTACCCAAACAGTACAAACCCCCCACAAGTGACCCCATATTGGAAACTAGACCCCCCAAGGAACTTATCTAGATGTGTTGTGAGAACTTTGAACCCCCAAGTGTTTCACTACAGTTTAAAACGCAGAGCCGTGAAAATAAAAATTATTTTTTTTTTCACAAAAATGATTTTTTTAGCCCCCAGTTTTGTATTTTCACAAGGGTAACAGGATAAATTGGACCCCAAAATTTGTTGTCCAATTTGTCCTGAGTATGCTGATACCCGATATGTGGGGCGGAACCACTGTTTGGGCGCATGACAGAGCTCGGAAGGGAAGGAGCGCCATTTGGAATGCAGACTTAAATGGATTGGTCTGCAGGCGTCACGTTGCATTTGCAGAGCCCCTGATGTACGCAAACAGTACAAACCCCCCACAAGTGACCCCATATCGGAAATTAGACCCCCCAAAGAACTAATCTAGATGTGTTGTGAGAACTTTGAACCCCCAAGTGTTTCACTACAGTTTACAACGCAGAGCCGTGAAAATAAAAAATCTTTTTTTTCCCACAAAACTTATTTTTTGGCCCCCAGTTTTGTATTTTCCCAAGGGTAGCAGGAGAAATTGGACCCCAAAAGATGATGTCCAATTTGTCCTGAGTACGCTGATACCCCATATGTTGGGGTAAACCCCTGTTTGGGCACACGGGAGAGCTCGGAAGGGAAGGAGCACTGTTTTCCTTTTTCAACGCAGAATTGGCTGGAATTCAGATCGGATGCCATATCCCGTTTGGAAAGCCCCTGATGTGCCCGAACAGTGGAAACCCCCCAATTATAACTGAAACCCTAATCCAAACACACCCCTTACCCTAATCCCAACAGTAACCCTAACCACTCCTCTAACCCAGACACACCCAACCCTATTCCCAACCGTAAATGTAATCCAAACCCTAACCCTATCTTTAGCCCCAACCCTAACTGTAGCCCCAACCCTAGCCCCAACCCTAGCCCTAACCCTAGCAATAACCCTAGCCCTAACACTAGCCGTAACACTAGCCCTGACCCTAGCCCTAACCCTAGCCCCAACCCTAGCCCCAACCCTAGCCCCAACCCTAACCTTAGCCCTAACCTTAGCCCTAACCCTAGCCCTAACCCTAGCCCTAACCCTAGTCCTAACCCTAGCAATAACCCTAGCCCTAACTCTAGTCCTAACTCTAGCCCTAACCCTAACCCTAATGGGAAAATGGAAATAAATACATTTTTTAATTTTTTTATTTTTCCCTAACTAAGGGGGTGATGAAGGGGGGTTTGATTTACTTTTATAGCGGGTTTTTTAGCGGATTTTTATGATTGGCAGCTGTCACACACTGAAAGACGCTTTTTATTGCAAAAAATATTTTTTGCGTTACCACATTTTGAGAGCTGTAATTTTTCCATATTTGAGTCCACAGAGTCATGTGAGATCTTGTTTTTTGCGGGATGCGTTGACGTTTTTATTGGTAACATTTTCGGACACGTGACATTTTTTGATCGCTTTTTATTCCGATTTTTGTGAGGCAGAGTGATCAAAAACCAGCTATTCATGAACTTCTTTTTGGGGAGGCGTTTATACCGTTCCGCGTTTGGTAAAATTGATAAAGCAGTTTTATTCGTCGGGTCAGTACGATTACAGCGATATCTCATTTATATCATTTTTTTTATGTTTTGGCGCTTTTATACGATAAAAACTATTTTATAGAAAAAATAATTATTTTGGTATCGCTTTATTCTCAGGACTATAACTTTTTTATTTTTTTGCTGATGATGCTGTATGGCGGCTCTTTTTTTGCGGGACAAGATGACGTTTTCAGCGGTACCATGGTTATTTATATCAGTCTTTTTGATCGCGTGTTATTCCACTTTTTGTTCGGCGGTATGATAATAAAGCGTTGTTTTTTGCCTCGTTTTTTTTTTTTTTCTTACGGTGTTTACTGAAGGGGTTAACTAGTGGGCCAGTTTTATAGGTCGGGTCGTTACGGACGCGGCGATACTAAATATGTGTACTTTTATTGTTTTTTTTATTTTATTTAGATAAAGAAATGTATTTATGGGAATAATATTTATTTATTTTTTTCATTATTTTGGAATATTTTTTTTTTATTTTTTTTACACATTTGGAAAATTTTTTTTTTACTTTTTTACTTTGCCCCAGGGGGGGACAATACAGATCGGTGATCTGTCAGTTTGCATAGCACTCTGACAGATCACCGATCTGCGAGAAGTGCAGGCTGCTTCACAGTGCCTGCTCTGAGCAGGCGTCTGTGAAGCCACCTCCCTCCCTGCAGGACCCGGATCCGCGGCCATCTTGGATCCGGGTCTGGAGCAGGCAGGGAGGGAGGTAAGACCCTCGCAGCAACGCGATCACATCGCGTTGCTGCGGGGGGCTCAGGGAAGCCCGCAGGGAGCCCCCTCCCTGCACGATGCTTCCCTGCACCGCCGGCACATCGCGATCATGTTTGATCGCGGTGTGCCGGGGGTTAATGTGCCGGGGGCGGTCCGTGACCGCTCCTGGCACATAGTGCCGGATGTCAGCTGCGATATGCAGCTGACACCCGGCCGCGATCGGCCGCGCTCCCCCCGTGAGCGCGGCCGATCGCGTATGACGTACTATTCCGTCCTTGGGAAGTAGGGCCCACCCCACATGGACGGAATAGTACGTCTAATGACAGAAAGGGGTTAATGACCGGACCAATTTTTACAATTCTGACCACTGTCCCTTTATGAGGTTATAACTCTGGAACGCTTCAACGGATCCCAGAGATTCTGACACTGTTTTCTCGCGACGTATTGTACTTCATGATAGAGGTAAAATTTCTTTGATATTACCTGCGTTTATTTGTGAAAAAAATGGAAATTTGGCGAAAATTTTGAAAATTTCGCAATTTTCAAATTTTGAATTTTTATTCTGTTAAACGAGAGAGTTATGTGACACAAGATAGTTAATAAATAACATTTCCTACATGTTTACTTTACATCAGTACAATTTTGGAACCAAATTTTTTTTTGTTAGAAGGGTTAAAAGTTAACCAGTGATTTCTCATTTTTCCAACAAAATTTACAAAACCATTTTTTTAGGGACCACCTCACATTTGAAGTCACTTTGAGGGGTCTATATGGTAGAAAAAACCCAAAAGTGACACCATTCTAAAAACTGCACCCCTGAAGGTACTCAAAACCACTTTCAAGAAGTTCATTAACCCTTCAGGTGTTTCACATGAGCAGAAGCACCGTGGAAGGAAAAAATGAACATTTTACTTTTTAGTCACAAAAATGACATTTCAGCAACAATTTTTTTATTTTCTCAAGGGTAAAATGAGAAAATGGACCTCAAAAGTTATCCAATTTGTCCTGAGTCCACTGATACCCCGAATGTGGGGGGGGAACCACTATTTGGGCGCACAGCAGGGCTCGGAAGGAAAAGAGCGCGATTTGACTTTTTCAAGCTAAATTTGGCTGGAATTGAGATCGGACGCCATGTCGCGTTTGGTGAGCCCCTGATGTGCCTAAACAGTGGAAACCCCCCACAAGTGACCCCATTTTGGAAACTAGACCCCCTAAGGAACTTATCTAGATGTGTGGTGAGCACTTTTATCCCCCAAGTGCTTCACAGAAGTTTATAACGCCCGGGCGTGAAAATAAAAAATCCTATTTTTTCCACAAACATGATCGTTTAGTCCCCAATTTTTTATTTTCACAAGGGTAACAGAAGAAATTGGACCACAAAAGTTGTAGTACAATTTGTCCTGAGTATGCCGATACCCCATATGTGGGGGGAACCACTGTTTGGGCGCACGGCAGGGCTCAGAAGGGAAGGAGCGCCATTTGACTTTTTCAAGCTAAAATTAGCTGGAATTGAGATCGGACGCCATGTCGCGTTTGGTGAGCCCCTGATGTGCCTAAACAGTGAAAACCCCCCACAAGTCACCCCATTTTGGAAACTAGACCCCCTAAGGAACTTATCTAGATGTGTGATGAGCACTTTTATCCCCCAAGTGCTTCACAGAAGTTTATAACGCCTGGGCGTGAAAAACAAAATCCTATTTTTTCCACAAACATGATTGTTTAGTCCGCAATTTTTTATTTTCACAAGGGTAACAGAAGAAATTGGACCACAAAAGTTGAAGTCCAATTTGTCCTGAGTACGCCGATACCCCATATGTGGGGGGAAACACTGTTTGGGTGCATGGCAGGGCTCAGAAGGGAAGGAGCGCTGTTGTGAATCCGCTTTTGGGCTCCCCTGGTGGTTGCTGGTGGTACTGGTGACTTGTGTGTCTTTGCTGTCTCAGTTCACCTGCTCCCATCAGTGTTTGGGAGTTTCCTATTTAGCCTTGCTCTCCAGTCATTTCCTTGCCGGTCATCATTGTAACCAGAGCCTTCAGTTGCATGTTCCTGCTACTAGTCTGCTGATCAGCTAAGTGGACTTTGTCCTTTTGTTTTGTATCTTTTGTCCAGTTTGCAGTTTTGTTATTCTCTGTAGCTGGAAGCTCTTGTGGGCTGAAATTGCCACTCCTGTGTCATGAGTTGACACAGGAGTCTTAAAGTAATTTCAGGATGGTTTTTTGATAGGGTTTTCAGTTGACCGTGAAGTCCTCTTTTGTATCCTTCTGCTATCTAGTAAGTGGACCTCTCTTTGCTAAATCTACCTTCATACTGTGTATGTCTTTTCCTCTAAACTCACCGTCATTACATGTGGGGGGCTGCTATCATCTTTTGGGGTATTTCCCTAGAGGTAAGCCAGGTCTGTTCCTTCCTCTACCAGGGGTAGTTAGTCCTCCGGCTGGCGCGTGGCATCTAGGGTTAATCAGGTATGCTCCCTGGCTACTATTAGTTGTGTGGTAGATTTAGCTCACGGTCAGCTCGAGATTCCATCACCCAGAGCTCGTCCGTTATTTTTGTGTTTTGATGTTTCCCTGCCATTGGGAATCATGACAGTATGACCGGCCCGTGTTAAAGTTACTGGCAGAAGAAAGGAGAGAAAAAGAAGTCTGTAGAGTTTTTTTTTTTTTTTTTTTTCTATGTTTGCTCCATAGTTGGATCAGTTGTATTTCAGCTCTAATTACAGCCTTTGCCTTTCTCTCCTTCTAATCCTTGAATGGCTCTGATCTCACCTGTTTAAAGATGGATCCTCAGAGCTTGGCTGCAGGTTTAAATAATCTTGCTACTAAGGTTCAAAATTTACAAGAATTTGTTATACATACTCCGATGTCTGAACCTAAGATTCCTACACCAGAGGTGTTTTCCGGAGATAGATCTCGGTTTCTGAATTTCAAATATAATTGTAAATTATTCCTTTCTCTCAGACCTCACTCCTCTGGAGATCCTGTCCAGCAGGTTAAGATTGTGATTTCTTTGCTGCGAGGTGACCCTCAAAACTGGGCATTTTCATTGACACCAGGGGATCCTGCGTTGCTCAATGTGGATGCCTTTTTTCTGGCTTTAGGCTTGCTTTATGAGGAACCTAATTTGGAGATTCAAGCTGAAAAAGCTTTGATAGCAATATCTCAAGGGCAAGATGAAGCTGAGATATACTGCCAAAAATTTCGTAAATGGTCTGTGCTTACTCAGTGGAATGAGTGCGCCCTAGCGGCAAATTTCAGAGAGGGCCTCTCTGATGCCGTTAAGGATGTTATGGTCAGGTTCCCTGCGCCTACAGGTCTGAATGAGTCCATGACAATGGCTATTCAGATTGATCGGCGTTTGCGGGAGCGCAAGCCTGTGCACCATTTGGCGGTATCTTCTGAAAAGTCGCCAGAGAATATGCAATGTGACAGAACTCTGTCCAGAAGCGAGCGGCAGAATTACAGGCGTAAAAATGGGTTATGTTTCTATTGTGGTGATTCTGCTCATGTTATATCAGCATGCTCTAAACGCACAAAGAAGGCTGACAAGTCTATTTGCACTTTACAGTCTAAATTTATTCTGTCTGTAACCTTGATTTGTTCATTATCAGTTATTACTGTGGATGCCTATGTGGACTCTGGCGCCGCCCTGAGTCTTATGGATTGGTCCTTTGCCAGGCGCTGTGGGTTTGATTTAGAGCCACTGGAAGTCCCTATACCTCTGAAGGGTATTGATACTACCCCTTTGGCTAGTAATAAACCACAATTCTGGACGCAAGTGACTATGCGTATGACTCCAGACCATCAGGAGGTGATTCGCTTCCTTGTGTTGTACAATTTACATGATGTTTTAGTGCTTGGATTACCATGGTTACAATCTCATAACCCAGTCCTTGACTGGAAAACAATGTCTGTGATAAGCTGGGGATGTCGGGGGGCTCATGGGGATGTACCTTTGGTTTCCATTTCGTCATCTACTCCCTCTGAGATTCCAGCATTTTTGTCTGATTATCGTGATGTTTTTGAAGAGCCTAAGATTGGTTCTCTCCCTCCCCACAGAGATTGTGATTGCGCCATAGATCTGATTCCTGGCAGTAAATTTCCAAAGGGTCGATGTTTAATTTATCTGTGCCTGAACATGCTGCTATGCGAGAGTACACTCACCGGCCACTTTATTAGGTACACCATGCTAGTAACGGGTTGGACCCCCTTTTGCCTTCAGAACTGCCTCAATTCTTCGTGGCATAGATTCAACAAGGTGCTGGAAGCATTCCTCAGAGATTTTGGTCCATATTGACATGATGGCATCACACAGTTGCCGCAGATTTGTCGGCTGCACATCCCAAAGATGCTCCATACAAGGCAGGATGGATCCATGCTTTCATGTTGTTTACGCCAAATTCTGACCCTACCATCCGAATGTCGCAGCAGAAATCGAGACTCATCAGACCAAGCAACGTTTTTCCAATCTTCTACTGTCCAATTTCGATGAGCTTGTACAAATTGTAGCCTCAGTTTCCTGTTCTTAGCTGAAAGGAGTGGTACCCGGTGTGGTCTTCTGCTGCTGTAGCCCATCTGCCTCAAAGTTCGATGCACTGTGCGTTCAGAGATGCTCTTAGGCCTACCTTGGTTGTAACGGGAGGCGATTTGAGTCACTGTTGCCTTTCTATCAGCTCGAACCAGTCTGCCCATTCTCCTCTGACCTCTGGCATCAACAAGGCATTTCCGCCCACAGAACTGCCGCTCACTGGATTTTTTTTCTTTTTCGGACCATTCTCTGTAAACCCTAGAGATGGTTGTGCGTGAAAATCTCAGTAGATCAGCAGTTTCTGAAATACTCAGACCAGCCCTTCTGGCACAAACAACCATGCCACGTTCAAAGGCACTCAAATCACCTTTCTTCCCCATACTGATGCTCGGTTTGAACTGCAGGAGATTGTCTTGACCATGTCTACATGCCTAAATGCACTGAGTTGCCGCCATGTAATTGGCTGACTAGAAATTAAGTGTTAACAAGAAGTTGGACAGGTGTACCTAATAAAGTGGCCGGTGAGTGTATATTAAGGAGTCCCTGGAAAAGGGACATATTCGTCCTTCTTCATCTCCTTTAGGAGCTGGTTTTTTCTTTGTGTCTAAGAAGGATGGCTCTCTGAGGCCTTGTATTGATTATCGACTCCTGAATAAAATTACAGTCAAATATCAGTATCCGTTGCCTTTGTTGACTGATTTGTTTGCTCGCATAAGAGGGGCTAAGTGGTTCTCTAAGATTGATCTTCGTGGGGCGTATAATTTGGTGCGAATTAAGCAGGGGGATGAGTGGTAAACCGCATTTAATACGCCTGAGGGTCATTTTGAATATTTAGTAATGCCTTTCGGCCTTTCAAATGCACCTTCGGTCTTTCAGTCCTTTATGCATGATATTTTCCGTGAATATTTGGATAAATTTATGATTGTGTATTTGGACGATATTTTGATTTTTTCTGATGACTGGGAGTCTCATGTTCAACAGGTCAGGAGGGTTTTTCAGGTTTTGCGGACTAGTTCTTTGTGTGTAAAGGGTTCAAAGTGTGTTTTTGGGGTTCAAAAGATTTCTTTTTTGGGGTACATTTTTTCCCCTTCTTCTGTTGAGATGGACCCTGTTAAGGTTCGGGCTATTTGTGACTGGACGCAGCCTACTTCTCTTAAGAGTCTTCAGAAATTCTTGGGCTTTGCTAATTTCTATCGTCGATTTATAACTGGGTTTTCTGGCGTTGCTAAACCTTTGACTGATTTGACTAGAAAGGGTGCTGATGTTGCCGATTGGTCCCCTGCTGCTGTGGAGGCCTTTCGGGAGCTTAAGCGCCGCTTTTCGTCTGCTCCTGCGTTGCGCCAGCCTGATGTTTCTCTTCCCTTTCAGGTTGAGGTCGATGCTTCCGAGATCGGAGCAGGGGCGGTTTTGTCGCAGAAAAGTTCCGATTGCTCAGTGATGAGACCTTGTGCGTTCTTTTCTCGTAAATTTTCGGCTGCCGAGCGAAACTATGATGTTGGTAATCGGGAGCTTTTGGCCATGAAGTGGGCGTTTGAGGAGTGGCGTCATTGGCTTGAGGGTGCCAGACATCAGGTGGTGGTTTTGACTGATCACAAGAATCTGATTTATCTGGAGTCTGCCAGGCGCCTGAATCCTAGACAGGCACGCTGGTCGTTGTTTTTTTCTCGGTTTAATTTTGTGGTCTCATACTTACCGGGTTATAAAAATGTGAAGGCAGATGCTCTTTCTAGGAGTTTTGAGCCTGACTCTCCTGGGGATTCTGAACCTGCTGGTATCCTTAGGGATGGGGTGGTTTTGTCTGCTGTCTCCCCAGACTTGCGACGTGCTTTGCAAGAATTTCAGGCAGATAGACCTGATCGTTGTCCACCTGGTAGACTGTTTGTTCCTGATGATTGGACCAGTAGAGTCATCTCGGAAGTTCATTCTTCTACTCTGGCAGGTCATCCTGGAATTTTTGGTACTAGAGATTTGGTGGCTAGGTCCTTCTGGTGGCCTTCCCTGTCTCGAGATGTGCGTGTTTTTGTGCAGTCTTGTGATGTTTGTGCTCGGGCCAAGCCTTGTTGTTCTAGGGCTAGTGGGTTATTGTTGCCCTTGCCTATTCCGAAGAGGCCTTGGACGCACATCTCTATGGACTTTATTTCTGATCTCCCTGTTTCTCAGAAGATGTCTGTCATCTGGGTGGTGTGTGACCGTTTTTCTAAAATGGTCCATTTGGTGCCATTGCCTAAGTTGCCTTCCTCATCTGAATTGGTCCCTCTGTTTTTTCAAAATGTGTTTCGCCTGCATGGGATTCCGGAAAACATCGTTTCTGACAGGGGAACCCAGTTCGTGTCTAGATTTTGGCGGACATTCTGTTCCAGGTTGGGAATTGATTTGTCTTTTTCGTCTGCATTCCATCCTCAGACTAATGGCCAGACGGAGCGAGCTAATCAAACTTTGGAGACTTATTTGAGGTGTTTTGTGTCTGCGGATCAGGATGACTGGGTTGCCTTTTTGCCGTTGGCAGAGTTTGCTCTTAATAATCGGGCTAGTTCTGCCACTTTGGTTTCCCCTTTCTTTTGCAATTCAGGGTTTCACCCTCGTTTTTCATATGGTCAGGTGGAATCTTCGGATTGTCCGGGAGTTGATGCTGTGGTGGATCGGTTGCATCGGATTTGGGGACAAGTGGTGGACTGTTGTGAATTTGGATTCTGGGCTCCCCCGGTGGCTACTGGTGGAATTGAACTTGTGACATCATCTTCCCTGTTCACCTGTTCTGATTAGATCTGGGTGTCGCTATATAACCTGGCTTCTCTGTTAGATGCTTGCCGGTCAACAATGTTATCAGAAGCCTCTCTGTGCTTGTTCCTGCTCCCAGACATCTACTAGATAAGTTGGACATTCGTCCATGTTTTGTTTTTGTATTTTGGTTCCAGTTCACAGCTGCAGTTTCGTTACTGTGTCTGGAAAGCTCTTGTTGATCAGGAATTGCCACTCTGGTATTATGAGTTAATGCCAGAGTCCTAAAGTAATTTCTGGATGTGTTTTGTTAGGGTTTTCTACTGACCATGAAAGTATGCTTTCTGTCTTCTGCTATCTAGAAAGCGGACCTCAAATTTGCTAAAACTATTTTCCTGCTGCGTTTGTTATTTCTTCTAAAATCACCGCCAATATATGTGGGGGGCCTCTGTCTCCTTTTTGGGCATTTCTCTAGAGGTGAGTCAGGTCTTATATTTCCCTCTGCTAGCATTATTTAGTTCTCCGGCCGGCGCTGGGCATATAGGGATAAAAAGTAGGACATGCTACCTGGCTACTTCTAGATGATGCGGTAGGTTTAGTTCATGGTCAGTATAGTTACATCTTCCAAGAGCTTGTTCCTATTGAGGCTTATGCTAGTTCTCTGGCCATGGAGATCATGACAGTTTGACCGGCCCTCTAAAGGGTTAAAATCCTTGGCTGAGAAAGGAGAGAAATAAGAAGTCTGCTGAAAATTTTTTTTTTTTTTTTTTCCTCTAGTAGTTAGTGTGCTCTTAATTGGATCACTTGCCAGTCTGTCTATGCTGCAGTCTTTCTTTTTTTTCTCTCTCCTTCTAATCTTTGAATGGCTCTATGTTCACCTGTCTATAATGGATCTACAGAGTGTAACTGCAGGTTTGAATAATCTCGCCACGAAAGTACAAAGTTTGCAAGATTTTGTTGTTCATGCTCCGGTATCAGAGCCGAGAATTCCTTTGCCGGAATTCTTCTCAGGGAATAGATCTAGCTTTCAGAATTTTAGAAATAATTGTAAGTTATTTTTGTCCCTGAAATCTCGTTCTGCTGGAGACCCTGCACAGCAGGTTGGGATTGTGATTTCCTTGCTCCGCGGCGACCCTCAAGATTGGGCTTTTGCATTGGCACCAGGGGATCCTGCGTTGCGCAATGTGGATGCGTTTTTTCTGGCCTTGGGCTTGCTGTATGAGGAACCTCATTTGGAACTTCAGGCAGAAAAAACTTTGATGTCCCTATCGCAGGGGCAAGATGAAGCTGAAATTTACTGCCAAAAATTCCGTAAATGGTCTGTGCTTACTCAGTGGAATGAGTGTGCCTTGGCGGCTACTTTCAGAGAGGGTCTTTCTGATGCCATTAAGGATGTTATGGTGGGGTTCCCTGTGCCTGCAAGTCTGAATGAGTCCATGACAATGGCCATTCAGATCGATAGGCGTCTGCGGGAGCGCAAACCAGTGCACCATCTGGCGGTGTCCACTGAGAAGACGCCAGAAAACATGCAGTGTGATAGAATTCTGTCCAGAAGCGAGCGGCAGAATTTTAGACGGAAAAATGGGTTGTGTTTCTATTGTGGGGATTCTACTCATGTTATATCAGCATGCTTTAAGCGTACTAAAAAGCTTGATAAATCCGTTCCCATTGGCACTTTACAGTCTAAATTTATTTTGTCTGTGACCCTGATTTGCTCTTTGTCATCTATTACCACGGACGCCTATATCGACTCTGGCGCCGCTTTGAGTCTTATGGATTGGTCCTTTGCCAATCGTTGTGGGTATGATTTAGAGCCTTTGGAGACTCTTATTCCTCTGAAGGGGATTGACTCCACCCCATTGGCTAATAATAAACCACAATACTGGACACAAGTGACTATGTGTATTAATCCGGATCACCAGGAGACTATTCGTTTTCTGGTGCTGTATAATCTACATGATGATTTGGTGCTGGGATTGCCATGGCTGCAGTCTCACAACCCAGTCCTTGACTGGAGAGCTATGTCTGTGTTGAGCTGGGGATGTAAGGGGACTCATGGGGACGTACCTTTGGTGTCCATTTCATCATCTATTCCCTCTGAAATCCCTGAGTTCCTGTCTGATTATCGTGACGTCTTTGAAGAACCCAAGCTGGGTTCACTACCTCCGCACCGTGAGTGCGATTGTGCTATAGATTTAATTCCGGGTAGTAAATACCCAAAGGGTCGTTTATTTAATCTGTCTGTGCCTGAACATACTGCTATGCGAGAATATATAAAGGAGTCCTTGGAAAAGGGACATATTCGTCCATCGTCATCTCCCTTAGGAGCCGGTTTTTTCTTTGTGTCAAAAAAAGACGGCTCTTTGAGACCATGTATTGATTATCGGCTTTTGAATAAAATCACGGTTAAATATCAATACCCATTGCCGTTGCTGACTGATTTGTTTGCTCGCATAAAGGGGGCCAAGTGGTTCTCTAAGATTGATCTCCGTGGGGCGTATAATTTGGTGCGGATCAGGCAGGGGGATGAGTGGAAAACCGCATTTAATACGCCCGAGGGCCACTTTGAGTATTTGGTGATGCCTTTTGGTCTTTCTAATGCCCCTTCAGTCTTCCAGTCCTTTATGCATGATATTTTCCGCGATTTTTTGGATAAATTTATGATAGTGTATCTGGATGATATTCTGATTTTTTCGGATGATTGGGACTCTCATGTCCGGCAAGTTAAGAGGGTTTTTCAGGTTTTGCGGTCTAATTCTCTGTGTGTCAAGGGTTCTAAGTGCGTTTTTGGGGTTCAGAGAATTTCCTTTTTGGGATATATTTTTTCTCCCTCTTCCATTGAGATGGATCCTGTCAAGGTTCAAGCTATTTGTGATTGGACGCAGCCCTCTTCTCTTAAAAGTCTTCAGAAATTTTTGGGCTTTGCCAACTTTTATCGTCGATTTATTTCTGGTTTTTCGGATGTCGTTAAGCCATTGACCGATTTGACTAGACAGGGTGCTGATGTTGCTAATTGGTCCCCTGATGCTGTGGAGGCCTTTCAGGAGCTTAAGCGCCGTTTTTCTTCTGCCCCTGTGTTGCGTCAGCCTGATGTGACTCTTCCTTTTCAGGTTGAGGTCGACGCTTCTGAGATCGGGGCTGGGGCAGTGTTGTCGCAGAAAAGTTCTGACTGCGCCGTGATGAGGCCTTGTGCCTTCTTTTCTCGTAAATTTTCGCCCGCTGAGCGGAATTATGATGTTGGGAATCGGGAGCTTTTGGCCATGAAGTGGGCGTTTGAGGAGTGGCGCCATTGGCTCGAGGGGGCCAGACATCAGGTGGTGGTATTGACTGACCACAAAAATTTGATCTATCTTGAGACCGCCAGGCGCCTGAATCCTAGACAGGCGCGCTGGTCATTATTTTTCTCTCGGTTTAATTTTGTGGTATCGTACCTACCGGGTTCTAAGAATGTTAAGGCGGATGCCCTTTCTAGGAGTTTTGAGCCTGACTCGCCTGGTAACTCTGAACCTACAGGTATTCTTAAGGAGGGAGTTATCTTGTCAGCCGTTTCTCCAGACCTGCGGCGGGCCTTGCAGGAGTTTCAGGCGGATAGACCGGATCGTTGTCCGCCTGATAGGTTGTTTGTTCCTGATGATTGGACCAGTAGAGTCATCTCTGAGGTACATTCTTCTGCATTGGCAGGTCATCCTGGAATTTTTGGTACCAGGGATTTGGTGGCAAGATCCTTCTGGTGGCCTTCCCTGTCACGAGATGTGCGAGGCTTTGTGCAGTCTTGTGACGTTTGTGCTCGGGCCAAGCCTTGTTGTTCTCGGGCTAGTGGATTATTGTTGCCCTTGCCTATTCCTAAGAGGCCTTGGACACACATCTCGATGGATTTTATTTCAGATCTGCCTGTTTCTCAGAAGATGTCTGTCATCTGGGTGGTGTGTGACCGTTTTTCTAAGATGGTCCATTTGGTTCCCCTGCCCAAATTGCCTTCTTCTTCCGAGTTGGTGCCCCTGTTTTTTCAAAATGTTGTTCGTTTGCATGGTATTCCTGAGAATATCGTTTCTGACAGAGGAACCCAATTTGTGTCTAGATTTTGGCGGGCATTCTGTGCTAGGATGGGCATAGATTTGTCTTTTTCGTCTGCTTTTCACCCTCAGACTAATGGCCAGACCGAGCGGACTAATCAGACCCTGGAGACATATCTGAGGTGTTTTGTGTCTGCTGACCAGGATGATTGGGTTGCTTTTTTGCCATTGGCGGAGTTCGCCCTCAATAATCGGGCCAGCTCTGCCACTTTGGTGTCCCCGTTTTTCTGTAATTCGGGGTTCCACCCTCGATTTTCCTCCGGTCAGATGGAATCCTCGGATTGTCCTGGAGTGGATGCGGTGGTGGAGAGATTGCATCATATCTGGGGGCAGGTGATGGACAATTTAAAGTTGTCCCAGGAGAAGACTCAGCTTTTTGCCAACCGTCACCGTCGTGTTGGTCCTCGGCTTTGTGTTGGAGATTTGGTGTGGTTGTCTTCTCGTTTTGTCCCTATGAGGGTCTCATCTCCTAAGTTTAAGCCTCGGTTCATCGGTCCGTATAAAATATTGGAGATTCTTAACCCTGTTTCCTTCCGTTTGGACCTCCCTGCATCCTTTTCTATTCATAACGTTTTTCATCGGTCGTTATTGCGCAGGTATGAGGCACCGGTTGTGCCTTCCGTTGAGCCTCCTGCTCCGGTGTTGGTTGAGGGTGAGTTGGAGTACGTTGTGGAAAAAATCCTAGACTCCCGTGTTTCCAGACGGAGACTCCAGTATCTGGTCAAGTGGAAGGGATACGGCCAGGAGGATAATTCTTGGGTCACTGCATCTGATGTTCATGCCTCTGATCTGGTTCGTGCCTTTCATAGGGCCCATCCTGATCGCCCTGGTGGTTCTGGTGAGGGTTCGGTGCCCCCTCCTTGAGGGGGGGGTACTGTTGTGAATTTGGATTCTGGGCTCCCCCGGTGGCTACTGGTGGAATTGAACTTGTGACATCATCTTCCCTGTTCACCTGTTCTGATTAGATCTGGGTGTCGCTATATAACCTGGCTTCTCTGTTAGATGCTTGCCGGTCAACAATGTTATCAGAAGCCTCTCTGTGCTTGTTCCTGCTCCCAGACATCTACTAGATAAGTTGGACATTCGTCCATGTTTTGTTTTTGTATTTTGGTTCCAGTTCACAGCTGCAGTTTCGTTACTGTGTCTGGAAAGCTCTTGTTGATCAGGAATTGCCACTCTGGTATTATGAGTTAATGCCAGAGTCCTAAAGTAATTTCTGGATGTGTTTTGTTAGGGTTTTCTACTGACCATGAAAGTATGCTTTCTGTCTTCTGCTATCTAGAAAGCGGACCTCAAATTTGCTAAAACTATTTTCCTGCTGCGTTTGTTATTTCTTCTAAAATCACCGCCAATATATGTGGGGGGCCTCTGTCTCCTTTTTGGGCATTTCTCTAGAGGTGAGTCAGGTCTTATATTTCCCTCTGCTAGCATTATTTAGTTCTCCGGCCGGCGCTGGGCATATAGGGATAAAAAGTAGGACATGCTACCTGGCTACTTCTAGATGATGCGGTAGGTTTAGTTCATGGTCAGTATAGTTACATCTTCCAAGAGCTTGTTCCTATTGAGGCTTATGCTAGTTCTCTGGCCATGGAGATCATGACAGTGGACAATTTGAAGTTGTCCCAGGAGAGGACTCAGCAGTTTGCTAACCACCGGCGTCGTGTTGGTCCTCGCCTTCGTGTTGGGGACTTGGTGTGGTTGTCTTCCCGTTTTGTCCCTATGAGGGTTTCTTCTCCTAAGTTTAAGCCCCGGTTCATCGGTCCTTATAGGATTTTGGAGATTCTGAACCCTGTGTCCTTTCGTTTGGACCTCCCGGCATCTTTCGCTATCCATAATGTATTCCATCGGTCGTTGTTGCGGAGGTATGAGGTACCGGTGGTTCCTTCTACTGAACCTCCTGCTCCTGTGCTGGTAGGGGGTGAATTGGAGTACGTTGTGGAGAAGATCCTGGACTCCCGTATTTCCAGACGGAGACTTCAGTATCTGGTTAAATGGAAGGGCTATGGTCAAGAAGATAATTCTTGGGTAACTGCCTCTGATGTTCATGCCTCGGATTTGGTTCGTGCCTTTCATAGGGCTCATCCAGATCGTCCTGGTGGTTCTCGTGAGGGTTCGGTGCCCCCTCCTTAAGGGGGGGGTACTGTTGTGAATCCGCTTTTGGGCTCCCCTGGTGGTTGCTGGTGGTACTGGTGACTTGTGTGTCTTTGCTGTCTCAGTTCACCTGCTCCCATCAGTGTTTGGGAGTTTCCTATTTAGCCTTGCTCTCCAGTCATTTCCTTGCCGGTCATCATTGTAACCAGAGCCTTCGGTTGCATGTTCCTGCTACTAGTCTGCTGATCAGCTAAGTGGACTTTGTCCTTTTGTTTTGTATCTTTTGTCCAGTTTGCAGTTTTGTTATTCTCTGTAGCTGGAAGCTCTTGTGGGCTGAAATTGCCACTCCTGTGTCATGAGTTGACACAGGAGTCTTAAAGTAATTTCAGGATGGTTTTTTGATAGGGTTTTCAGTTGACCGTGAAGTCCTCTTTTGTATCCTTCTGCTATCTAGTAAGTGGACCTCTCTTTGCTAAATCTACCTTCATACTGTGTATGTCTTTTCCTCTAAACTCACCGTCATTACATGTGGGGGGCTGCTATCATCTTTTGGGGTATTTCCCTAGAGGTAAGCCAGGTCTGTTCCTTCCTCTACCAGGGGTAGTTAGTCCTCCGGCTGGCGCGTGGCATCTAGGGTTAATCAGGTATGCTCCCTGGCTACTATTAGTTGTGTGGTAGATTTAGCTCACGGTCAGCTCGAGATTCCATCACCCAGAGCTCGTCCGTTATTTTTGTGTTTTGATGTTTCCCTGCCATTGGGAATCATGACAGAGCGCCATTTGACTTTTTCAAGCTAAAATTAGCTGGAATTGAGATCGGACGCCATGTCGCGTTTGGTGAGCCCCTGATGTGCCTAAACAGTGGAAACCCCCCACAAGTGACCCCATTTTGGAAACTAGACCCCCTAAGGAACTTATCTGGATGTGTGATGAGCACTTTTATCCCCCAAGTGCTTCACAGAAGTTTATAACGCCCGGGCGTGAAAAAAAAAATCCTATTTTTTCCCCACAAAAATGACCTTTTAGTCCCCAATTTTTAATTTTCCCAAGGGTAACAGGAGAAATTGGACCCCAAAATCTGTTTTCCAGTTTGTCCTGAGTATGCTGGTACCCCACATGTGGAAGAAAACTAATGTTTGGGCATTCATTGGGGCTCGAAAGGGAAGTAGTGACGTTTTGGAATGCAGACTTTGATGGAATGTTCTGCAGGCATCATGTTCCATTTGCAGAGCCCCTGATGTGCCTAAACAGTAGAAACCCCCCAAAAGTGACCCCATTTTGGAAACTGGACCCCCTAAGGAACTTATCTAGGTGTGTGGTGAGAATTTTGAACCCCCAAGTGCTTCACTAAAGTTTATAATGCCCAGGCATGAAAATAAAAAATCCTATTTTTTCCCACAAAAATGATCTTTTAGTCCCCAATTTTTAATTTTCCCAAGGGTAACAGGAGAAATTGGACATCAAAAGTTGTTGTCCAAATTGTCCTGATTACGCTGGTATGCCATATGTGGGAAAAAACTGTTTAGGCATACGTTGGGGCTTGAAAGGGAAGTAGTGACATTTTGGAATGCAGACTTTGATGAAATGGTCTGAGGTCGTAATGTTCCGTTTGCAGAGCCCCTGATGTGCCTAAACAGTAAAAAAAAAACACAAGTGACATCATTTTGGAAATTAGACCCCCAAGGAACTTATCTAGATGTGCCCCCTTTTTGGAACTAATGTATGGTTTCCTGTGAAGTAAATTAGTAGTGCATGGAGGTGTGGTACAATTTGAAGCAATCCTTCATACACAGGCCAGGTTTTTCGGAGCAGGTGTCACATTGATAAATGGTGTCCTTGCGTATTCCCCTTTTGTAACACACTTGGCACCTTTTTTGCGGCTTACCTTTTCTGCCAGTTGGTGGGACCACCCCCGGAAAATGCTGGCCTGGTACGATACGAGCACCTTCAGTTCCAGAAGTACTGGGGCCCTCTCCTTCCGGAGTGCCAAATATCAGGGCCTTAACCACTACCTCCTGGAACTGAAGGTATGATGTATCGGTGTGGCGTGCACATCGTGACAGCGGGAAAGCGTTCAGCATTGCCATTTGTACAATGTGCACGGCCAGCTTTTTGTACCACACCTTGGCCTTTCTCAAAGCACTTTACGGTTGCAGGAGTTGATCAGAGAGATCAACGCCCCCCATGCTTTTGTTGTACCCCAGTACAGAGTCCGGTTTGAAGACCTGTGTGGAGGTACCCCGTACAGTGCTGAGGGCGCTGCCATCACCGTGTATGGTGGTCAAGAGAAGGACATCCCTCTTGTCCTTGTACTTGACCACCAGCAGGTGGTCGCTACATTGGGCTTTGCTCTCACCTTTTCTGAGCATCTGCCCAAGTAGCGTCTTTGGGAGGCCTCTCTGATTTTTGCGGACAGTACCGCAGGCTGTGGTACCTCGGGCAGAGAGGGATTTGTAGAGTGGGATGCTGGTATAAAAATTATTGGTATAGAGGTGATAACCTTTATCCAGCAGTGGGTGCACCAAATCCCACACAATCTTCCCACTCACTCCCAGGACAGGAGGACACTCAGGGGGTTCAATCCTGGTGTCCTACACTCTAAACCTGTGGATGTACCCTGAGGTACTCTCACACAGCTTGTAGAGTTTTTGCAGGGGTTTGTGATCAAAACGTACGGTTGTAGTCAGGTGGTGCAAAGGGGGGTGAAAAAAAAAAAAGGAAAACGGCAGGCACAAACTCCGATAAGTGAACTTCGTCACTTATCAAAGTTTGGCGGCTACGGGATGTGAGTACGGAGTTGGCGCAAAGGGGCTGAGGAAAAAAAGCGAGCGTCGATCGGTGAACTGCGTCACCAATCAACGCTCGTCGGCTACTAAATGTGAGTGCAGAGGCGGCGCAAATGGGGGTGGAGGGGGGTAAAAAGAGGGGGATGGGGGATTGGGGGGATGTGGGGATTGGGGGGGATGTGGGGATTGCGGTGGATGAAGGGGGATTGGGCAGGGATCAGGGATAAAACTTATGTTTAGTTGTCTTCTTTCTTTAGCAGGGATTGCGGTGCTACAGGCTGCTGTGGCACCACAATACCCAGCACAGCAGGGAGATCCAGCAGGGAGATCCAGGCACAAGATCCAGCAGGGAGATCCAGCAGTATGACCGCTCTGTAGGAATCCTCAGCTAGAGTGAGGACCCCTGCAGAGCGGTCATACACAGGTCAGGCAGGTGACGAGACAGGTCACAGAGCGGTCATACTACTCCTGTGACCTGTCATTGGTGGGATCGACCATAACATCGATCCCACCAATCAGAGCTTTCCTCATCACCCTGGCAACTGCTGGTGACCTGGCTGTGACCTGCCTGGATCGGAGCTGTTAGCTCCGATCCTAGGCAGGTCACAGCCAGGTCACCTGCAGGGCACAGAGCGGTCACCGCGTGACTGCCGCAGTGCCCTGTGATTGGCACGATCGACGATGACATCGATCATGCCAATCAGCTCCTGCAGGCCCTGCTGGGCCTGTGCTAGGTTCTATCCTAGGATCGGTGCTATTAGAGCACCGATCCACGCAGGTTCCGGCAGGGCACAGCGCTGTAATACCGCACTGTGCCCTGCGATTGGCGCGATCGATGCGACCGTCGATCGCTCCAATCCGAGGTGCTTTTGCCGGTGCCTGGCGTTGCCAGGCACCGGACCTAGGATCGAGTACATCGGTACTCAATCCTAGCCTGTGACATCATTGTTTCAGCCGCTCCGATTGGCTGAAACAATGAGAATGGCTGTGATTGGCTGTTCAGAATTGAACAGCCTATCACAGTGATCGGGAGGCCGGGTGGGCGGTGACAATGCCCTGGATGCCGACACCATCTTCCCTAAGGTAAGATGGCATTGGAATTTTAATGCGATTATCGCATTAAAAGGCATGATGTACTATCCCGTCGAGGGTCAGATAGGCCCAGGTCACCTCGACGGGATAGTATGTCTAAGGTCAGAGAGGGGTTAAAATTAAAGAAATACAACCTCAGATGAACTGCCTTTCTGTTGTAGATAAACATTTGCAAGTGTGTTAGGGATCATTGTTCCATGATCTACTTTTGACCTAGCTTTAGCTTTTGAGTCGATGGCTACATATTTGATTCTAGAATACTTTGGTAAGAACATGGTTGACTCAAAGACTGCAAGGTGCCCCTGTCCTGCAAAACAAGTCCAAATCATTACACTTCCACCACAATGCTTGATAGTTTATATGAGATGTTTGTGCAGATATGCAGTGGTTTGTTTTTTTGCCAAACGTGGCACCGGGCATTAAGGCCAAACATCTCCACTTTGGTCTCATCTGTCCAGAAGGATGATATTCAAGAAGTCTTCGACATTTAACATGCTAACTGAGGATTTTAGATTAGTTGTAGCTCTTTGTTTACGTGTACAATTTGTCTGAGCTTTGCACAGTCTGACATTGTAAATTTGCTGTGACGTCCTCTCCTGGGAAGTTTGTCAACTGTTTTGAATGTATTCTACTTGTGAATAATCTTTCTCTCTGTTGAATAATAGACTTGAAATTGCCTTCTATCCTTTCCAGGGCAGCAGCAATTGCTTCTCTAAGATAATTGTTAATCTTTCCTCAATGGTTTTATTAACACATCTGATTGCTCTGGTACAACAAATTGTAAAAACTTCTGCTTTTATATAGGTGATCACACTTGCTGACTAATAATTAATCAAGGGCATTTGGTCTGCAGCACTTGGCTGTTACTTACCCTCTTAAACCTGTTGTCCCGCAAACAAAATACACTTTAGTTAATAGATCTTGGAATAGAAATAATTTCCACAATTGAATGTGTTTAAAAAAATATTCATATGCTGAAATAATGTTATAAATATGCCCCTGCTGTGTACTGTGTAATGGTGGTGTCTGAGCATGCAGGAGCATGGTCGACAAATACCACAGCTCCTCACTAGGGGAGGAAGCAAAAGAGTATACAGACAGGACAGATTAGCGACAGCTAAAAAGAACAAAGTAGTCTCTGTGACTACTGTAATTTTTCCTAATGACCTTTTATACACCTACCAAACCCGGGTCATCTTGCTTTTTTATTCAAAGTGAGTAAAGCCCAGAACTCTGCTTGACTGTATAGCGTTGAGAGGGGTAATTACCTGCACCATTATTGTATATCATCCTTGTTCTCTGTGTATGCGTCAGTATTCTCATATGTGGCTTGGTACACATGCTATATTGTAAAGGTGGGATAAATCAGCCCGATTCCCATTTTTTATTCAGTCACTTTCATGTTTTTATAATTAATTACTGGCAATTTGATTTGAGATCAATTCCAGGGCTTGCTATATTGTGTACATTGTATATTCCTCCGCACTATTGTTTTTCCTGTGATTTATGTTGCCTTTATTTGCATATACAGTACAGACCGAAAGTTTGGACACACCTTCTCATTTAAAGATTTTTCTGTATTTTCATGACTATGAAAATTGTACATTCACATTGAAGGCATCAAAACTATGAATTAACACATGTGGGATTATATACTTAACAAAAAAGTGTGAAACAACTGAAATTATGTCTTATATTCTAGGTTCTTCAAAGTAGCCACCTTTTGCTTTGATGACTGCTTTGCACACTCTTGGCATTATCTTGGTGAGCTTCAAGAGGTAGTCACCGGGAATGGTCTTCCAACAATCTTGAAGGAGTTCCCAGAGATGCTTAGCACTTGTTGGCCCTTTTGCCTTCACTCTGCGGTCCAGCTCACCCTAAACCATCTTGATTGGGTTCAGGTCTGGTGACTGTGGAGGCCAGGTCATCTGGCGTAGCATCCCATCACTCTCCTCGGTCAAATAGCCCTTACACAGCCTGGAGGTGTGTTTGGGGTCATTGTCCTGTTGAAAAATAAATAAATAGATAAATGGTCCAACTAAACGCAAACTGGATGGAATAGCATGCCGCTGCAAGATGCTGTGGTAGCCATGGTTCATTATGCCTTCAATTTTGAATAAATCCCCAAGAGTGTCACCAGCAAAGCACCCCCACACCATCACACCTCCTCCTCCATGCTTCACGGTGGGAACCAGGCATGTAGAGTCCATCCGTTCACCTTTTCTGCGTCACACAAAGACACGGTGGTTGGAACCAAAGATCTCAAGGTGACTTGAAGGTGACTACCTCTTGAAGCTCATCAAGAGAATGCCAAGAGTGTGCAAAGCAGTCATCAAAGCAAAAGGTGGCTACTTTGAAGAACCTAGAATATAAGACATATTTTCAGTTGTTTCACACTTTTTTGTTAAGTATATAATTCTACATGTGTTAATTCATAGTTTTGATGCCTTCAGTGTGAATGTACAATTTTCATAGTCATGAAAATACAGAAAAATCCTTAAATGAAGAGGTGTGTCCCAACTTTTGTTCTGTGCTATATATATATATATATATATATATATATATATATATATATATATATATATATATATTTATTGTTGCTAATATTTATATTGTGCTTTACTCCAGCATATGTCCATTCTTTCTCATACTGAGTTTTATTGCAGGCATTCCTATAATTTGGCCCAAGTATGTTAGGTGGTTCATTTTATATATAACGACTTGCCATTTTTTAGTACATTTGTTGGGTTTTCCTATGTGGTTTGCTCCCAGGGAATGCTTATTAGCACAATGGTATATACCTATCTAGGGTATTTGAGTGTATCTTTTTTAGCTTGCAGACGGTTGACAGTGTGTGCATACTCCTTTTTGCAGCTTTGCATTGTCTCCCATTGGCTGTTCTTTTCTTAACACTATTAGCGCAGGTGTCTCTTATTAGTGTCAGTAAATTGAGTTCACTTATGTGTAATTTATCAACAGTATGTCTATAGCTGTTTTGCGAAGGCCTTAGAGGTTTGTTTGAAAGCATAAGCAATCAAACAGCATCCTGATAATCAAGGAACACACCAGACAGGTCAATCATAAAGTTGTGGAGAAGAGTAGAGCAGGGTTAGGTTATAAAAAAAATAGCCCAATCTCTGAAATCTCACAGTTCAATCTATCACCCAAAAATGGAAGGAGTATGGCACGAACTACCAAGATATGGCCATCCACCTAAACTGACCTCCCAAGCAAGGAGAGCAGTAATTAGAGAAGCAGCCAAGAGGCCCATGTTCACTATGGAGAAGCTGCACCTCAGGTGGGAGAATCTATCCACAAGAAAACTATTAGTTGTACACTCCCCAGATCTGGATTTTATAGAAGACTGATAAGAAGAAAACCACTTTGAAAGCAAGACATAAGAAGTCCCATTTACAATTTGCAAAAAGTCATGAAGGGAACACAGCCAGCATGTAGAAGAAGGTGCTATGGTCAGCTGAGACCTAATTATTACTTTTTGGGCAAAATGCAAAATACTATGTGTGGCGGAAAACTAGCACTACACATCACCCTGAAATCACGATCCCCACCATAACACATGGTGGTGGCAGCATCACGCTGATGCCTATCTTCAACAGGGACAGGGATGCTGGTAAGAGTTGATGGAAAGATGGATGGAGCAATACAGGACAGTCCTGGAGTAAAACCTTTTAGAGGCTGCAAAAGATTTTGAGACTTGGGTATTGATTCACCTTCCAGCAGGAAAATGACCCTAAACATACTGCCAGAGCTACAAAGAAATGGTTAAGATCAAAGCATATTCATGTGTTTGAATGGTCCAGTTGAAGTCTAGACCTAAATGCCATTGAGATTCTGTTGCGAGACTTGAAAGTTGCTGTTCACAGATGCTCTCCATCCATTCTCGCAGAGGTAGAGCTAGTTTGTAAAGAAAAATGGGCAAAAATGTCAGCTTTTACATGTGGAAAGCTAGTAGAGGCATACATCAAAAGATTTACAGCACTAATTGCAGAGAAAGGTGGTCCTATAAAGTATTGACTTGGGGGCTGAATACAAATGCACCTCACAATTTTCAGATTTATATGTTTAAAATAATTTGAAAATCATGTATCATTTCATTTACACCTCACAAATACTTGCTACTTTGTGTTGGTATGAATTACAGTAAAATGCATTTAAATTTGTGGGGGTAACATGAAAAAATGTAGAAAAGTTTACAGGGTATGAAACTTTTTTAAGACACTCTAAAGACACATGACAGTTTATTCTGAAAAGTTAATGGACAATGCATTTACCCTTTGAGGAATATACAGATAGCAGTAAAGTGCCCAAATATGATATTCTCTCGCCGTACTAATATATGTGTTGGAAAAAAAGCTCTCTTGGCATAAACCAAGTAGCATGCATGATGCCAAAAGGCAAATCTAGAAGGGAGCTGATCTGAAGCTGAGAAAAAAAGATCTGCCAAGCACACGCAAGACCACTACCTGGTAAATGGTAGAATTGCTAGATTAGAGTTTGCCCAACCAGCACAAATAAGCATGAATGCTTTATGGTGGGCATCATATTCAACCTCCAAGCCAGGGTTGGTCTTCTTCCAGGAATAGTAATGCTTCACTTCCTCTTCTACCACTATGGAGATTATGACAACTCTTCTGGAGGCACAATAGGTGTTATCTCTAGGTTTTGCGACATTTGCAGGCTTGTAGATAATTTGTAATCATGAAGTAACAACATGTTAGCGGGTAAAACACATTACTATTACTATAGCCTGTGAACTCTTGAAGCAAAAACACAGATGGCAATCAGTGCCGAGCACAGTAGTCACTCTGAACAAGTCCTGGCTTAGCAATAAGTGGTTGTGCTTATATGTGTCCGCATATTATTATGTGACTTTGCAGAAGGCTTCACTAGATACTTTCTTATACCTGGATAGATAAATCAGATTTAAAAAGCAAACTTGTTTCCAAATTGATATTATATGGGTTAAATAGTCAGACATACAATAGATACTTACAAGAACACACAGCCGTCTTTTTAATATTTTGGACCATACCTACATGCAAATCATATGCTCTACCATTAGAGAGAAACCTGCTAGAGGAGGGGAAAAATGTTAAACTTATAATATATGCTTGGCTGATTCCTTAAAGGTCAACTGGTTTTCATGTAGATCAGAATTGGACATCACAAATTAATGAGTCTGACTAATTGGTTTGTTACAGCAGATTTTTTCTATTTAATGTATTCGTTTTGGGAGCAGAAAGGGGCATAAAGACTTTTAACTGCTTTTTGTCTTTTATTGATAAATGCCTGTTGTGATTGCTGTGTGGACCTATTTGTTATATACTGAGTTTATTTCATATCATATAAATTTTGTTTGTATGATTTCTATAATATTATGATTCATTTTTTGCTGTCAATGGTAAATTTTGCATTAGGCTGGAATCATTTGTGCAGTTTTTGTGTCAGTTTTAGGGGCCAAAGTCAGGAGTGAATCCAAACAGAAGAATTAAATTAAGAAAAGACTATTTAGATTACTGTATATACTCGAGGATAAGCCGACCAGAGTATAAGCCGAGTATAAGCCTAATTTTGCCACAAAAAACTGGGAAAACTTAATGACTCGAGTATAAGCCTAGGGTGGAAAATGCAGCAGCTACTGGTAAATTTCAAAAATAAAAATAGATACCAATAAAAGTAAAATTAATTGAGACATCAGTAGTTTAAGTGTTTCTGAATATCCATATTGAATCAGGAGCCCCATATAATGCTCCATACAGTTCATGATGGGCCCCATAAGATGCTCTGTTATGGTTCTCAATGGCAAGAGAACATAGCCCAGCAAACATAAGTACTAGCTCTTGGAAGGATGGAAACTAAACTGACCATGAACTAAACCTGCCGCACAACTAACAGTAGCCGGGTAGCGTTGCCTACGTTTTTTATCCCTAGACGCCCAGCGCCGGCCGGAGGACTAACTAATCCTGGCAGAGGAAAATATAGTCCTGGCTCACCTCTAGAGAAATTTCCCCGATAGGCAGACAGAGGCCCCCACATATATTGGCGGTGATTTAAGATGAAATGACAAACGTAGTATGAAAATAGGTTTAGCAAAATTGAGGTCCGCTTACTAGATAGCAGGAAGACAGAAAGGGCACTTTCATGGTCAGCTGAAAACCCTATCAAAATACCATCCTGAAATTACTTTAAGACTCTAGTATTAACTCATAACATCAGAGTGGCAATTTCAGATCACAAGAGCTTTCCAGACACAGAAACGAAACTACAGCTGTGAACTGGAACAAAATGCAAAAACAAACGAGGACTAAAGTCCAACTTAGCTGGGAGTTGTCTAGCAGCAGGAACATGCACAGAAAGGCTTCTGATTACAATGTTGACCGGCATGGAAGTGACAGAGGAGCAAGGTTAAATAGCGACTCCCACATCCTGATGGAAACAGGTGAACAGAGGGGATGATGCACACCAGTTCAATTCCACCAGTGGCCACCGGGGGAGCCCAAAATCCAATTTCACAACAGTACCCCCCCTCAAGGAGGGGGCACCGAACCCTCACCAGAACCACCAGGGCGATCAGGATGAGCCCTATGAAAGGCACGGACCAGATCGGAGGCATGAACATCAGAGGCAGTCACCCAAGAATTATCCTCCTGACCGTATCCCTTCCATTTGACCAGATACTGGAGTTTCCGTCTGGAAACACGGGAGTCCAAGATTTTTTCCACAACGTACTCCAACTCGCCCTCAACCAACACCGGAGCAGGAGGCTCAACGGAAGGCACAACCGGTACCTCATACCTGCGCAACAATGACCGATGAAAAACATTATGAATAGAAAAAGATGCAGGGAGGTCCAAACGGAAGGACACAGGGTTAAGAATCTCCAATATCTTGTACGGGCCGATGAACCGAGGCTTAAACTTAGGAGAAGAAACCCTCATAGGGACAAAACGAGAAGACAACCACACCAAGTCCCCAACACAAAGCCGAGGACCAACCCGACGCCGGCGGTTGGCAAAAAGCTGAGTCTTCTCCTGGGACAACTTCAAATTGTCCACTACCTGCCCCCAAATCTGATGCAACCTCTCCACCACAGCATCCACTCCAGGACAATCCGAAGATTCCACCTGACCAGAAGAAAATCGAGGATGAAACCCCGAATTACAGAAAAAAGGAGACACCAAGGTGGCAGAGCTGGCCCGATTATTGAGGGCAAACTCCGCTAAAGGCAAAAAAGCAACCCAATCATCCTGATCTGCAGACACAAAACACCTCAAATATGTCTCCAAGGTCTGATTCATCCGCTCGGTCTGGCCATTAGTCTGAGGATGGAAAGCAGATGAGAAAGACAAATCTATGCCCATCCTAGCACAGAATGCTCGCCAAAATCTAGACACGAATTGGGTTCCTCTGTCAGAAACGATATTCTCCGGAATACCATGCAAACGGACCACATTTTGAAAAAACAGAGGAACCAACTCGGAAGAAGAAGGCAACTTAGGCAGGGGAACCAAATGGACCATCTTAGAGAAACGGTCACACACCACCCAGATGACAGACATCTTCTGAGAAACAGGAAGATCCGAAATAAAATCCATCGAGATGTGCGTCCAGGGCCTCTTCGGGATAGGCAAGGGCAACAACAATCCACTAGCCCGAGAACAACAAGGCTTGGCCCGAGCATAAACGTCACAAGACTGCACAAAGCCTCGCACATCTCGAGACAGGGAAGGCCACCAGAAGGACCTTGCCACCAAATCCCTGGTACCAAAGATTCCAGGATGACCTGTCAACGCAGAAGAATGAACCTCAGAAATGACTTTACTGGTCCAATCATCAGGAACAAACAGTCTACCAGGTGGGCAACGATCAGGTCTATCCGCCTGAAACTCCTGCAAGGCCCGCCGCAGGTCTGGAGAAACGGCAGACAATATCACTCCATCCTTAAGGATACCTGTAGGTTCAGAGTTACCAGGGGAGTCAGGCTCAAAACTCCTAGAAAGGGCATCCGCCTTAACATTCTTAGAACCCGGCAGGTAGGACACCACAAAATTAAACCGAGAGAAAAACAACGACCAGCGCGCCTGTCTAGGATTCAGGCGTCTGGCGGACTCAAGATAAATTAGATTTTTGTGGTCAGTCAATACCACCACCTGATGTCTAGCCCCCTCAAGCCAATGACGCCACTCCTCAAAAGCCCACTTCATGGCCAAAAGCTCCCGATTCCCAACATCATAATTCCGCTCGGCGGGCGAAAATTTACGCGAGAAAAAGGCACAAGGTCTCATCACGGAACAATCGGAACTTCTCTGCGACAAAACTGCCCCAGCTCCGATTTCAGAAGCGTCGACCTCAACCTGAAAAGGAAGAGCAACATCAGGCTGACGCAACACAGGGGCGGAAGAAAAGCGGCGCTTAAGCTCCCGAAAGGCCTCCACAGCAGCAGGGGACCAATCAGCAACATCAGCACCCTTCTTAGTCAGATCAGTCAATGGTTTAACAACATCAGAAAAACCAGCAATAAATCGACGATAAAAGTTAGCAAAGCCCAAAAATTTCTGAAGACTCTTAAGAGAAGAGGGTTGCGTCCAATCACAAATAGCCTGAACCTTGACAGGATCCATCTCGATGGAAGAGGGGGAAAAAATATATCCCAAAAAGGAAATCTTTTGAACCCCAAAAACGCACTTAGAACCCTTCACACACAAGGAATTAGACCGCAAAACCTGAAAAACCCTCCTGACCTGCTGGACATGAGAGTCCCAGTCATCCGAAAAAATCAAAATATCATCCAGATACACAATCAAAAATTTATCCAAATAATCACGGAAAATGTCATGCATAAAGGACTGAAAGACTGAAGGGGCATTTGAAAGACCAAAAGGCATCACCAAATACTCAAAGTGGCCCTCGGGCGTATTAAATGCGGTCTTCCACTCATCCCCCTGCTTAATTCGCACCAAATTATACGCCCCACGGAGATCTATCTTAGAGAACCACTTGGCCCCCTCTATGCGAGCAAACAAATCAGTCAGCAGTGGCAACGGATATTGATATTTAACCGTGATTTTATTCAAAAGCCGATAATCAATACACGGTCTCAAAGAGCCATCTTTCTTAGCCACAAAGAAAAAACCGGCTCCTAAGGGAGATGACGAAGGACGAATATGTCCCTTTTCCAAGGACTCCTTTATATATTCTCGCATAGCAGCATGTTCAGGCACAGACAGATTAAATAAACGACCCTTAGGGTATTTACTACCCGGAATCAAATCTATGGCACAATCGCACTCCCGGTGCGGAGGTAATGAACCAAGCTTAGGTTCTTCAAAAACGTCACGATATTCAGTCAAGAATTCAGGAATCTCAGAGGGAATAGATGATGAAATGGAAACCACAGGTACGTCCCCATGCGTCCCCTTACAACCCCAGCTTAACACAGACATAGCTTTCCAGTCAAGGACTGGGTTATGAGATTGCAGCCATGGCAATCCAAGCACCAACACATCATGTAGGTTATACAGCACAAGAAAGCGAATAATCTCCTGATGATCCGGATTTATCCGCATAGTTACTTGTGTCCAGTATTGTGGTTTATTACTAGCCAATGGGGTGGAGTCAATCCCCTTCAGGGGTATAGGAGTTTCAAGAGGCTCCAAATCATACCCACAGCGTTTGGCAAAGGACCAATCCATAAGACTCAAAGCGGCGCCGGAGTCGACATAGGCATCCGCGGTAATAGATGATAAAGAACAAATCAGGGTTACAGATAGAATAAACTTAGACTGTAAAGTGCCAATTGAAACAGACCTATCAAGCTTCTTAGTACGCTTAGAGCATGCTGATATAACATGAGTTGAATCACCGCAATAGAAGCACAACCCATTTTTTCGTCTTAAATTCTGCCGTTCACTTCTGGACAGAATTCTATCACATTGCATATTCTCTGGCGTCTTCTCAGTAGACACCGCCAAATGGTGCACAGGTTTGCACTCCCGCAGACGCCTATCGATCTGGATAGCCATTGTCATGGACTCATTCAGACCCGCAGGCACAGGGAACCCCACCATAACATCCTTAATGGCATCAGAGAGACCCTCTCTGAAATTCGCCGCCAGGGCGCACTCATTCCACTGAGTAAGCACAGCCCATTTACGAAATTTCTGGCAGTATATTTCAGCTTCGTCTTGCCCCTGAGATAGGGACATCAAGGCCTTTTCCGCCTGAAGCTCTAACTGAGGTTCCTCATAAAGCAACCCCAAGGCCAGAAAAAACGCATCCACATTGAGCAACGCAGGATCCCCTGGAGCCAATGCAAAAGCCCAATCCTGAGGGTCGCCCCGGAGCAAGGAAATCACAATCCTGACCTGCTGAGCAGGATCTCCAGCAGAGCGAGATTTCAGGGACAAAAACAACTTGCAATTATTTTTGAAATTTTGAAAGCAAGATCTATTCCCCGAGAAAAATTCAGGCAAAGGAATTCTAGGTTCAGATATAGGAACATGAACAACAAAATCTTGTAAATTTTGAACTTTCGTGGTGAGATTATTCAAACCTGCAGCTAAACTCTGAATATCCATTTTAAACAGGTGAACACAGAGCCATTCCAGGATTAGAAGGAGAGAGAGAGAGAGAAAGGCTGCAATATAGGCAGACTTGCAAGAGATTCAATTACAAGCACACTCAGAACTGAAGGGAAGGGAAAAAAAAAATAAATCTTCAGCAGACTTCTCTTTTCTCTCCTTTCTCTGTCAATTAATTTAACCCTTTTTGGGCCGGTCAAACTGTTATGGTTCTCAATGGCAAGAGAACATAGCCCAGCAAACATAAGTACTAGCTCTTGGAAGGATGGAAACTAAACTGACCAAGAACTAAACCTGCCGCACAACTAACAGTAGCCGGGTAGCGTTGCCTACGTTTTTTATCCCTAGACGCCCAGCGCCGGCCGGAGGACTAACTAATCCTGGCAGAGGAAAATATAGTCCTGGCTCACCTCTAGAGAAATTTCCCCGATAGGCAGACAGAGGCCCCCACATATATTGGCGGTGATTTAAGATGAAATGACAAACGTAGTATGAAAATAGGTTTAGCAAAATTGAGGTCCGCTTACTAGATAGCAGGAAGACAGAAAGGGCACTTTCATGGTCAGCTGAAAACCCTATCAAAATACCATCCTGAAATTACTTTAAGACTCTAGTATTAACTCATAACATCAGAGTGGCAATTTCAGATCACAAGAGCTTTCCAGACACAGAAACGAAACTACAGCTGTGAACTGGAACAAAATGCAAAAACAAACGAGGACTAAAGTCCAACTTAGCTGGGAGTTGTCTAGCAGCAGGAACATGCACAGAAAGGCTTCTGATTACAATGTTGACCGGCATGGAAGTGACAGAGGAGCAAGGTTAAATAGTGACTCCCACATCCTGATGGAAACAGGTGAACAGAGGGGATGATGCACACCAGTTCAATTCCACCAGTGGCCACCGGGGGAGCCCAAAATCCAATTTCACAACAATGCTCCATACAAAATACGCCTCATACAATGCTCCACAAATGCTGATTATGGCCCCATAAGATGCTGCATAGAGATATTTGCCACATATGCTGCACATGGCCCCATACAGATATTTGCCCCATATAATGCTGCACATGGCCCCATACAGATATGTGCCCCATATAATGCTGCACATGGCCCCATAAGATGCTCCATACAGATATTTGCCCCATATAATGCTGCACATGGCCCCATAAAATGTTCCATGCAGATATTTGCCCCATATAATGCTGCACATGGCCCTATAAGATGCTCCATACAGATATTTGCCCCATATAATGCTGCACATGGCCCCATACAGATATTTGCCCCATATAATGCTGCACATGGCCCCATACAGATATTTGCCCCTTATAATGCTGCACATGGCCCCATACAGATATTTGCCCCTTATAATGCTGCACATGGCCCCATACAGATATTTGCCCCATATAATGCTGCACATGGCCCCATAAGATGCTCCGTACAGATATTTGCCCCATATAATGCTGCACATGGCCCCATACTGATATTTGCCCCATATAAGGCTGCACATGGCCCCATAAGATGCTCCATACAGATATCTGCCCCATATAATGCTGCACATGACCCCATAAGATGCTCCATACAGACGTTTGCCCCATATGCTGTTGCTGCGATTAAAAAAAAAAAATCACATACTCACCTCTCAGGCCCCCGGCACTTGCTATTTTCACCTGCTCCCCGTTTCACCGATGAGCGCCACTGTGTCTTTGCCGTCCTCTGCACTGACTGTTCAGGCAGAGGGCGGCGCGCACACTAATCGCGTCATCGCACCCTCTGACCTGAGCATCACTGCAGAGGACGGGGAAGATGCAGCGGCGCCAGTGGTGGAACGGGGAGCTGGTGAATATTGCGCACTGTGCTATACTCACCTGCTCCTGGCGCGGTCCCTGCACATCTGTTCCCAGGCGCCGGCAGCTTCTTCCTTTAGTGAGCGGTCACATGGTACTACTCATTACAGTAATGAATATGCGGCTCCACCCCTATGGGAGTGGAGTCGGGTCCATATTCATTACTGTAATGAGCGGTACCATGTGACCGCTCACTACAGGAAGAAGCTGTCAGTGCCCGGGAACGAGGGACATGCAGGGACCACGCCAGGAGCAGGTGAGTATTATTACACAGCTGCCGCTCCCCCTCCCCTGCCGACCCCTGGGAATGACTCGAGTATAAGCCGAGAGGGGCAATTTCAGCCTAAAAAAATGGACTGAAATTCTCGGCTTATACTCGAGTATATACGGTACTTTTTTAACCTCTGTTAACTTTTGCTCTAAAAACTGTGTTGAAAACTGCCACAAAAATTACTTATTTCAGCATAAGTGCCGTGTACAAGAAATTATGCTAGGCAATAATCTGTACATGCTTCTTAGGACAGTGCAATAAAAGAACTCCATAGTTGAAATTATCTTAATAGTTTGGAAAATGGCCCTTTAAGACCAGATGATATCGGCCCATTAACAAGCTCCGAATGACTATGTACAAGTCAATGATGTTCAGTTCTTGGTCTGTTTACATGGACGAATTAAAGCAAATGTGAAGAGAGCAATGGTTAATATGATTATTCTGCCCTTATACAACATGCATGCTGCTGGTATCATATTCCGGGTCAGATCAGATCACCTGAGGAACAAGAATTTAAAATGTTTACACAGACGGATAATTGAGATTGAACATTCTCATTGGTCGTCAAAATCTGCCTTAAGTCCTGTTCTGAAAAGATATATTTGTGAGAGCTTAATAAAAACATTTCAAGATATATAGCATTTAATATTTAAATGTTAATTTAACAATTTTTCATTTCTGGGCTACTATAATTTGGCTAAAAAGATTTTTTTTTTAAACTCAACAACTTTATATATTCAAGACTTCGCATTGTGTGTAGGATCCATTTCAACTGCTGACTTGCATTATATTATGTGTTCCTTTAGACATAAACCGTACGTCCACTTTATGCAAACTAAATTATTTTTTCCTGATCGTTAAAACATGTTCTGCTAGTCCATTATTACACCTTATCTAAGGTCTAAAGGTCTATGGTCTAATGGATCAGAAGTAAAGAATTTGTTTTTTTTTAAGTGGAAGTACCTTTTATCTCTAAAGGAACATATAATTAGCCTACATTCAGATGACTGTAGTTTTTGTTCTGGTGCTGTCCATGTGGTGAACGTGCTGCAGCAGACCCAAAGTTAATCTCTGTGCAAGTCCATACAGGCTATCCATATGGTCCATGTGAAAAAAATGGCAACATAATCTAGTTCGATTTATGGACCAGACTAGTGCATTTAAATAGCGGGCAACGATTGCAATTTTCCAACATGACAGGTCCAATAAACTCAGTGGACCATGTGACAGTAGCATAAATGACTCATAATTTATTTGGAAGACCAGCCATTAATTGTTCATAATCTCCAAGGACAGTCCTAGGTGTCTCTTATGATGTATTACTATTAAATAACCTCACAAAAATATGCCTTAAAAATACTCACTTGAACGTCCATTTCCTTCAGTATTCTTGTTCAGGTTTCATCTATCTATCTATCTATCTATCTATCTATCTATCTATCTATCTATCTATCTATCTATCTATCTATCTATCTATCTACCTATAGCAGGTGAAATAAGTATTGAAGTATGGTTTCTTTTCTTTGCCAGTGTGGATTGGATGGGTTGTTACCGACTTTCGGTGCCAATAGCTCCTATAGAAATATATTTACTTACAAAGTTGGTGACTTCTTCAATACTTCAATATCACAGGATTGACTAAATTTAAAAAGTTTACAGATCGATGTGAATACTTTTCTGCCCAATGATGCCAAAAGTATTCTAGGAGTGATACCTTTATTGGCTAACCAGAAAATAATATGTTTGCAAGCTTTCAGAGCACAGTGGCTCCTTCTTCAGGCAAGATCACAAATAGATTAATAAGAAAAAAGCACAACATTTAAGGAATACTACAGTAGGACATTTGTTCAGGGGTGGGAGGTGTGAAGCCTCCTAAAGATAAGGCAAGGAAATCAAATTAGGCATTTTCTTTCAAATGGAGAGGCAGTGGGAATGTACTTCTTAAGGTACCGTCACACTCAGCGACGCTGCGGCGATATAGACAACGAGCCGACCTAAACTAGATCGCTGGAGCGTCGCTGTTTAGGTCGCTGTAGAAACGTCAAACACAGCAACTCCAGAACGATGCAGGAGCGATCCAGTGACGTAATGGTGACTCACTTCTCGTTCTCGCTGGTTGTTAGCTCCATGTCAAACATTGCTGGCGTCGTTGCTTTTGATGTCAAACATGACGATACACGCCGACCTGGCGACGAAATAAAGTTCTGGACTTCTAGCTCCGACCAGCGATGGCACAGTGGGATCCAGATCGCTGCTGCGTGTCAAACACAACGAGATCGCTATCCAGGACGCTGCAACGTCACAGATTGTTGTCGTTCTCGTTGCAAAGTTGCTGAGTGTGACGGTACCTTTAGTTATCCTGAGTCCATCTGGTGGAAGTGTGAATTGTATCCATGTAGTGACTCATAAAACAGCCGAGACGTGCAGAGTTGTTCATTCCCACACTTCCACAATACATAGTAGTAGCAGAAGTGATAACATATCCACTCACTGTATATCCTAACATTTTGGTTGTGTGGGTCATACAGTAAACCTGTGCCACACATGAAGCTATCTCTGCTTCTCTTCTGCATCCTTAGTTTTGAAATCACAGTATCCGCAAGCATATGAGAGTAGATGGAGGGGGTACAAGCGAACCCAATCCCTCCATCAGCCCTGTTATGGTGGAACATAAGCCCTTAATCAGACTATCAGCTGCAAAAAAACTCCTTTCCAGATTAGCTGCTTCCATCATTGGTTTGCCAAGAGAAAATGCAATTTACCTATGTAAATATTTTCAATATATATTTGCTTTTCTGCAGGAATTTCCAGCCTGAAATAAGGCACACAGGATGAATGACATCTATTTCAGCCCATTTAATAAAACGCAGGGATTTAGAGAAGATAGGACCAAATTAACTAGCATTGAATAATCATCTTAAGACAATATTAGTTTCTAGAAGGCTAAACCATATATTCCACCTAGCCAATAACTAAATGACTCAACATTATTTCCTTCATTTTTCTGCAATGTAGCAGTATTGTGACTATTCTCGTCGGTGTCTTGTAAGACGTTTCACTTTAGACTCACAACTCTACTGTTTTATTTGTTTGATGAATGTTGGCATGAAGCAAACAGCCAGGAAGGGGCTTCATTGTTGTTTAGGTAAATATTTCTCAGTCTTTTTGGACCTTGAGTATGGGGTCAGTACATGATATGCTTTACTGTCAGTGTCTGCCTGGAGTCTCGCTGTAGCCCGTGTGATTGACAGGTTTGTCCGTCTGAGATTATTTAAGCTTTGTGTGATGTGTCCTCAGACACTGTGTATGTGACTGAATGTAGAGAGAATGATTGCACTACCTTCCCCAGGAAACTGAAAGCTAGGAAATCCCAGGAGACTTGGTTCAGTTCCATTGGGTCTTCAAGAGAAGCAAGTTTCTTCTCACTTGTTTGAAAAGTGCATTCATTTGTTACAAAAATGTCTTTTCAAACAAATGAAGGTTTTTTTTTCCTTGTATAGTGCTATCAAATAGGAGATCCTATTTATAGAGAACCACAGAAGCCTCAGGTAAGGGGAGAACACTTGGCACTTGGTATTCCTTTGTCTAATTTTTCAATCAATGTAACCGGAATATCCTAAGGAGGTATAATTTGGCAAGTGATTATAAATAAAATAAATAAATGTCAAATCTGCGTTAAAAGAGTATTCCCATCTCAGTAAGTGATGATTAATTGCTAGGATATGTCATAACTGAATGATTGATAGGGTCTGATCTTACACCCATAGATCTTGAGAATGAATGGTCTGCAGTGCTGCCTCCCCTGCAGAGTATTTCCCTATACTGTGGCACCCTCAGTCACCCTACATTTGTGAAGATAAAAAATTGTGAAGGGTACACAATGCTGCAGTCTCTTCATTCTAACAATAACGCGTCACAAGGGCTGACATACTGTACCATTGGTGAAAACGC
The DNA here is from genome assembly GCF_051348905.1 of Ranitomeya variabilis. Taxonomy (NCBI): domain Eukaryota; kingdom Metazoa; phylum Chordata; class Amphibia; order Anura; family Dendrobatidae; genus Ranitomeya; species Ranitomeya variabilis. The sequence continues at coordinate 232,905,532 of NC_135232.1, forward strand.
ACTGGTGCCCAAAAAGTAATGGGGCCCACTTACACCTCCAAATACTCATAAATGGGGTCATTAATGATGAGATACTGGACCGCAAAGGGCTCATATCCTGTTCTTACACAGGGGCCCTATTCCTTCTGTGTGCGCCCCTGACGTGTCAGACCATAAGTGGTCATATACTGGTGTGAAATGACTTGCTAAAACTAGAATATCCCATTTATATATTATCCTAATAGAATAGGCTTACTATCTAGGTTATATATATAAGAAACACATGACAGGGGAGACATTTGACAAGAGGAAAAATTAATCATTTAACCAGATGTTATGATTTTAGCATTTTAGCAGGAAACTGAGACTCAAAGTTAAAGAAGTTGTACGAGATTTTTTTTTTTTTTTTTTTTTTAAAGGCTTTCTTTTCCCCAGAAGCTGCACTACACTTACCCATGGGTTATTCTTAGGCTATGTGCACAAGTTGAGTAATTGATTGCAGAAATTTCTGCAATGGAATTTGTTGTCAGCAAAAACACAACGGAAAAAAAGTGAGTTTTTACGAATATTTACATGTGATTTTTTTAATGCGTTTTTGTACAGCAATGAATACTTTTTTGATCTAAATAAATATACAGTGGGGCAAAAAAGTATTTAGTCAGTCAGCAATAGTGCAAGTTCCACCACTTAAAAAGATGAGAGGCGTCTGTAATTTACATCATAGGTAGACCTCAACTATGGGAGACAAACTGAGAAAAAAAAAATCCAGAAAATCACATTGTCTGTTTTTTTATCATTTTATTTGCATATTATGGTGGAAAATAAGTATTTGGTCAGAAACAAACAATCAAGATTTCTGGCTCTCACAGACCTGTAACTTCTTCTTTAAGAGTCTCCTCTTTCCTCCACTTATTACCTGTAGTAATGGCACCTGTTTAAACTTGTTATCAGTATAAAAATACACCTGTGCACACCCTCAAACAGTCTGACTCCAAACTCCACTATGGTGAAGACCAAAGAGCTGTCAAAGGACACCAGAAACAAAATTGTAGCCCTGCACCAGGCTGGGAAGACTGAATCTGCAATAGCCAACCAGCTTGGAGTGAAGAAATCAACAGTGGGAGCAATAATTAGAAAATGGAAGACATTCAAGACCACTGATAATCTCCCTCGATCTGGGGCTCCACGCAAAATCCCACCCCGTGGGGTCAGAATGATCACAAGAACGGTGAGCAAAAATCCCAGAACCACGCGGGGGGACCTAGTGAATGAACTGCAGAGTGCTGGGACCAACGTAACAAGGCCTACCATAAGTAACACACTACGCCACCATGGACTCAGATCCTGCAGTGCCAGACGTGTCCCACTGCTTAAGCCAGTACATGTCCGGGCCCGTCTGAAGTTTGCTAGAGAGCATTTGGATGATCCAGAGGAGTTTGGAGAGAATGTCCTATGGTCTGATGAAACCAAACTGGAACTGTTTGGTAGAAACACAACTTGTCGTGTTTGGAGGAAAAAGAATACTGAGTTGCATCTATCAAACACCATACCTACTGTAAAGGATGGTGGTGGAAACATCATGCTTTGGGGCTGTTTCTCTGCAAAGGGGCCAGGACGACTGATCCGGGTACATGAAAGAATGAATGGGGCCATGTATCGTGAGATTTTGAGTGCAAACCTCCTTCCATCAGCAAGGGCATTGAAGATGAAACGTGGCTGGGTCTTTGAACATGACAATGATCCAAAGCACACCGCCAGGGCAACGAAGGAGTGGCTTCGTAAGAAGCATTTCAAGGTCCTGGAGTGGCCTAGCCAGTCTCCAGATCTCAACCCTATAGAAAACCTTTGGAGGGAGTTGAAAGTCCGTGTTGCCAAGCGAAAAGCCAAAAACATCACTGCTCTAGAGGAGATCTGCATGGAGGAATGGGCCAACATACCAACAACAGTGTGTGGCAACCTTGTGAAGACTTACAGAAAACGTTTGACCTCTGTCATTGCCAACAAAGGATTTATTACAAAGTATTGAGATGAAATTTTGTTTCTGACCAAATACTTATTTTCCACCATAATATGCAAATAAAATGATAAAAAAAACAGACAATGTGATTTTCTGGATTTTTTTTTCTCAGTTTGTCTCCCATAGTTGAGGTCTACCTATGATGTAAATTACAGACGCCTCTCATCTTTTTAAGTGGTGGAACTTGCACTATTGCTGACTGACTAAATACTTTTTTGCCCCACTGTATTTGAGAACAGGAAAAAAAAAGTTTGTGGTGTAATCTCCTTGTTCAACACCTTCTTTTTCATGCTTATTTGCTCCGTCCCAGGCTGATAATTCATATTTGAAGCGCCAGTTCTGGCACCTAGCCCAGGCTCTTCCTGATGCCCTGGTGCAGACGCATGGGGGTAATAGCATTAGGGTTTGGTGTCAGCAGCTATCGCTGACACCGAGCCCTAGGTTTAGTAACTAAAAGGTGTCAGCCAGACACCCTCATTACTAATAAGGACATGATAAAGTCCAAAAAATGGTACAAATAAAAAGTAGCTCATGAGGGGTATGTCATACCAGAAAAATGCCCCTCCTGTCAGGAAATCAGTATGCTGGTATCAAATGAAAACAATTATGTCATAGTTTGTCCATATACTGTTGTGCTCAAAAGTTTACATACCCCAGCAGAATTTTTGCTTTCTTAGCCTTTTTTAGAGAATATGAATGATAACACCAAAACTTTTTATCCACTAATGGTTAATGGTAGGGTGAAGCCATTTATTGTCAAACTACTGTGTTTTCTCTTTTTAAATCACAATGACAACCCAAAACATCAAATGACCCTGATCAAAAGTTCACATACCCTGGTGATTTGGCCTGATAACATACATAGAAGTTGACACAAATGGGTTTGAATGGCTACTAAAGGTAACATCCTCACCTGTGACCTGTTTGCTTGTAAACAGTGTGTTGGCATAAAAGGTGAGTGAGTTTCTGGAATCCAGACAGACTCTTGCATCTTTCATCCAGCCACTGACGTTTCTGGATTGTGAGTCATGGGGAAAGCAAAAGAATTGTCAACAGATCTACGGGAAAAGGTAGCTGAATTGTATAAAACAGGAAAGGGATGCAAAAAGGTTTCCAAGGAATTGGTAATGCCAGTCAGCAGCGTTTAAACTGTGATTAACAAATGGCAAGTCAGGAGCTCTGTAAAAACAAAACCAAGTTCAGGTAGACCAACAAAAATTTTGTCTCCAACTGCCAGGAAAATTGTTTGAAATGCAAAGAAAAACTCACAAATAACATCAGCTGAAATACAGGACTCTCTAAAAACTAGCAGTGTGGCTGTTTCAGGATGCACAATAAGGAGGCACTTGAAGAAAATGGGCTGCATGGTCAAGTTGCCAGAAGAAAGCATTACTGCGCAAATGCCACAAAGTATATCACCTACAATATGCAAAACAACACAGAGACAAGCCTCAAAACTTCTGGAACAATGTACTTTGGGTCGATGAGACCAAAATTGAACTTTTTGGCCAAAACCATAACATTACATTTAGAGAGAGGTCAACAAGGCCTATGATGAAAGGAACACTATTCCTACTGTAAAGCACAGAGGTGGATCACTGATGATGTTTTGGGGATGTGTGAGCTACAAAAGCACAGGAAACTTGGTCAAAGTTGAAGGAAAGATGAATGCAGCACGTTGTCAGCAAATACTGGAGGCAAATTTTCACTCATCAGCCCGGAAGCTGCACATAGGACGTACTTGGACTTTCCAACATGACAACGATCCAAAACACAAGGCCAAGTCGACCTGTCATTGGCTACAGCAGAACAAAGTGGAGGTTCTGGAGTGGCCATCTCAGTCTCATGACCTCAAAATCATTGAGCCACTCAGGGGAGATCTCCAGCGCGCAGTTCATGCTAGACAGCCCAGGAATTTACAGGAACTGGAGGCTTTATGACAAGAGGAGTGGGCAACTTTACCATATGAGAAAATGAAGAACCTCATCCACAACTACCACAAAAGACTTCAAGCTGTCATTGATGTTAGAGGGGGCAATACATGGTATTAAGAAATTGGGTATGTGAACTTGATCAGCATCAGGTGAAACGTAACACAATACATTGTATACCTTGTAACCCACTACAAACACCTGATTGCAAGACCTAATAATAAACATCAATAGAGGATAAGATAAAGTACAGACATACTGCCACCCCCTCTCACCACTCCAGTGCCGTTTCTCCAACGCTTCATCACTCCCATCACTTACAGGAGGCAAAAGGCTCCAGGGATTAGGTGTAAGGCGAGTGTATATACACTGTGTTTTTTAAAATTTTTCATGTCAATATTTATTTATTTTTTTTTAACCTTTTTTTCACTTTGAGCCCTGGCGCCGGATGATGACTAGGCCCATCAGCCACAGCCTGCTCTCGCTGTAGTCTGTGATGAAGTAGTAGTCTCTCATAAGCCGACGTCTGTGACCTGCGGTACTCTTTTTACTGCGGGTCACAGTCACATCTGCGAGGTCACGCTGACATCTGACAGCGTGACGCTAACAGCGCTCTGACTATTGGTAATGATGTTACGTTACCGCCGATCAGAACCACTATGCTGGTGTTTCTTGCGCTGTCACACAGATGATATTATGGGAAACACCCGATATGAATTTCGTAAAAACACAAGCAAAACAAAAACTCAGCAAACTGGCAAATATTTTTAAATCTGCGTTTTTGACTGACGCAATTGAAGTCAATGGGTGAAAAGCGCATAAAAACGCAGAAAGAATTGACATTCTGAAGGTTTAAAAGCAGCACAAATCCGGAAAGGAAAATTACTGATCTTGTGCTCAACGCTTCAGGATTTTAATTGACTTTGCTAGCATAAGGATTCCCTGAAGAAAAAAGAGAAAATGCCAGCCTACCAGAACGGACTCCAAGTGGACCACTTGAGTATTAAATGAAAAAAACAGGATGAGTCCAGCTGATAAAAAAGGCTTGTCTTTATTCCAGATTTATAAAAATGGTTACATGGCACTCAAATGCACAGCTACGCGTTTCGAACTCAGCCCGTGTTCGAAATGCGTAGCTGCGCATTTGGATGCTATGTAACCATTTTTATGAATCTGGAATAAAGACAAGCCTTTTTTATCAGCTGGACTCATCCTGCTTTTTTCATAAGGATTCCCTAGTGTTTTTGTGTCAATTCCGCATGGAAAAAACGCTGCAAAACCGCAGTGTGCACACAGCTTTAGCATTGCAGTTCATGTTAAAGTGTGATTAAAGTACCACTGCAGCGGGGGTTTTTTCAGTGCTAGAGTGGTGCTTTAAATGTAAGCACCCTGCCCCTGGTCATATACTCACCCTCCGGCATCTTCACTGGTCCCATGGCACCATCTTGTGACAGTAGCTTCTGACTGGCCGGAAGTCAGAATCTATTCCACAAGCTCTCAGTACAAGTCTATGAGAACCTGAATAAGTCTCTCATAGACTTGTATTGAAAAGTGATCTCCGTGCAGCTCCATAAAATACTGGAGCTGCCAACAGGTCACTTTTCACAGAAGACCAATGGGAGGAGTTGCAAAAACCGATGAAAACGCCGAAAGGTGAGTATCAGAAAAGGGGCAGGGGATTTATATTTAAAGCGCCACTCCAGGAGTGAAATAAAAATAAATGCTGGAGTGGTGTTTTAAAGCCAAAGAACACAACTAATTCCCAAAAGAAATTTTAAAATTTTCAGAATCTACAAATCTGTCCAGTTGGTTTGAAATGAGCAGTAATGCTGAAAGACATGATGACTGTATTAAGGGGCATGATGGTAGTGCTATGTGATAGCAGTGGTGAGGTAGACAATAGCAGGAGTGAGATATGTAATAGCAGTGGTGAGGTAAATGATAACAGTGGTGAGATATGTAATAGCAGTGGTGAGGTGGATGATGACAGTGAGGAGGTAGGTGATAGTAATTGTGAGATATGTGATAAAAGTCTCCCCTTTTTTCCTCAGAGATTGTAAACTTGCGAGCAGGGCCCTCATTCCTCTTGGTATCTGTTTTTATCTGTGTTTATTGTTATGCTGTAATGTCTACTTTCTGTACAAATCCCCTCTAAAATGTAAAGTGCTGTGGAATATGTTGGCGCTATAGAAATAAGATAATTATTATCATGAGAAGTGGTACGATAGATTACATCACTGATGAGGTTTGTGACAGTGGTAAGGTGTAACAGAAGTAGTGGTGGAACCACTGTGCCGAAGTCCGAGGAGAGCCTGGATGGGCTTAACTAGGTGAACACCTGACTCTTCGCTAGAGCGCCTGATGGTGAGGTTAGACTTGGCTTCAGGTACTACACCAGGACAGACCTCGGATGCATGGCAGCTGACACCCAAGGGGCAAGAAGCTGGAACGGCCTAGAAGGGAAAGTTCAGCTGGTGTAGGCATGGCAATTACACAGGAGTGGCAAGTGCTGTCGGGGATAGCTGGAATACAGGCAGGTATTGTCAGGTGCAGACAGGGACAGGTGGTATACAGGCGGGCACTGGCAGGTGCAGGATGGTTTGGCTGATACACAGGCAGGTACTGGAAGATAAGCTAGAAAAGGGAACATGAGAACTAGCAAGCATGCAAGCAAACAAAGGTATACATGTTGCTCTGGCACTTCTCATTAGGAGGAGGTGCCTTAAATAATAAGTGTCTCCCAGTCATTTGCTGGGGACACTTTAGGATAGCACCTGCAGTCCCTTTAAGAAGGAGGGAGCGGGTATGCCCACGGACTAAGCACAGTGCCTGAGGATCCACAAGCCGGGCGCAGACCCTGAGCAACAGCAGGAGAAGGAGGAGGATAGGGTCCGTGTTGGTGAGTAAGTCGGCATCACTGCTGGGCATGGAGTAAAGCATGTAGGGAAGCCAGCGCTACATAAGGTAGATGATTACAGTAGTGAAATATGTAGTAGCAGTGGTAAGGTAGATGATAACAGTGGTGAGATATGTGATAGCAGTGGTGAGGTAGATTTTAGCAGTGGTGAGATATATGATGGCAGTTGTGAGGTAAATGATTGCAGTTGTGAGGTATATGATGGCAGTGGTGAGGTAGATGATGGCAGTGGTGAGGTAGATGATGGCAGTGCTGAGATATGTGATAGCAGTGGAGCAGTGGTGAGGTAGATGATAGCAGTGGTAAGGTAGATGATAGCAGTGCTGAGGCAGATGATTGCAGTGGTCAGATATGTGATAGCACTAGTGAGGTAGGTACATGATAGCAATGGTGAGTTAGATAATAGGAGAGGTAAAATAAATGATTTTAGTTGTAAGATACAGTGGGGCAAAAAAGTATTTAGTCAGTCAGCAATAGTGCAAGTTCCACCACTTAAAAAGATGAGAGGCGTCTAATTTACATCATAGGTAGACCTCAACTATGGGAGACAAACTGAGAAAAAAAAAAAATCCAGAAAATCACATTGTCTGTTTTTTTAGCATTTTATTTGCATATTATGGTGGAAAATAAGTATTTGGTCAGAAACAAACAATCAAGATTTCTGGCTCTCACAGACCTGTAACTTCTTCTTTAAGAGTCTCCTCTTTCCTCCACTCATTACCTGTTTAAACTTGTTATCAGTATAAAAAGACACCTGTGCACACCCTCAAACAGTCTGACTCCAAACTCCGCTATGGTGAAGACCAAAGAGCTGTCAAAGGACACCAGAAACAAAATTGTAGCCCTGCACCAGGCTGGGAAGACTGAATCTGCAATAGCCAACCAGCTTGGAGTGAAGAAATCAACAGTGGGAGCAATAATTAGAAAATGGAAGACATTCAAGACCACTGATGATCTCCCTCGATCTGGGGCTCCACGCAAAATCACACCCCGTGGGGTCAGAATGATCACAAGAACGGTGAGCAAAAATCCCAGAACCACGCGGGGGGACCTAGTGAATGAACTGCAGAGAGCTGGGACCAATGTAACAAGGCCTACCATAAGTAACACACTACGCCACCATGGACTCAGATCCTGCAGTGCCAGACGTGTCCCTGTGCTTAAGCCAGTACATGTCCGGGCCCGTCTGAAGTTTGCTAGAGAGCATTTGGATGATCCAGAGGAGTTTTGGGAGAATGTCCTATGGTCTGATTAAACCAAACTGGAATTGTTTGGTAGAAACACAACTTGTCGTGTTTGGAGGAAAAAGAATACTGAGTTGCATCGATCAAACACCATACCTACTGTAAAGCATGGTGGTGGAAACATCATGCTTTGGGGCTGTTTCTCTGCAAAGGGGCCAGGACGACTGATCCGGGTACATGAAAGAATGAATGGGGCCATGTATCGTGAGATTTTGAGTGCAAACCTCCTTCCATCAGCAAGGGCATTGAAGATGAAACGTGGCTGGGTCTTTCAACATGACAATGATCCAAAGCACATCGCCAGGGCAACGAAGGAGTGGCTTCGTAAGAAGCATTTCAAGGTCCTGGAATGGCCTAGCCAGTCTCCAGATCTCAACCCTATAGAAAACCTTTGGAGGGAGTTGAAAGTCCGTGTTGCCAAGCGAAAAGCCAAAAACATCACTGCTCTAGAGGAGATCTGCATGGAGGAATGGGCCAACATACCAACAACAGTGTGTGGCAACCTTGTGAAGACTTACAGAAAACGTTTGACCTCTGTCATTGCCAACAAAGGATATATGACAAAGTATTGAGATGAAATTTTGTTTCTGACCAAATACTTATTTTCCACCATAATATGCAAATAAAATGATAAAAAAACAGACAATGTGATTTTCTGGATTTTTTTTTCTCAGTTTGTCTCCCATAGTTGAGGTCTACCTATGATGTAAATTACAGACGCCTCTCATCTTTTTAAGTGGTGGAACTTGCACTATTGCTGACTGACTAAATACTTTTTTGCCCCACTGTATGTGATAACAGTGTTGAGGAAGGTGATAACAGTTATGAGATCGATAATAACAGTAGTGAAGTAGATACAGCAGTGGGAAGGTAGATTATGTCAGACAGGAGGTAGATAACACCAGTGGTGAAATATGATAGGAGTTGTGAGGAAGATAACAGTGGGCTATATGTGAGAGGTCTTCATGTTGCTTACCTTATATCGAAAGCAAATATTGCGGTATCAAAACATGAGACGTTTAGATACAGATATGTTAAAAGATACAGAATAACAATTTTTAATTGGGTCAGAAAGGAAACAATGAAAATAAAGCAATGTTTCTTCCCCACATATGGTAACAGCAGGGTTACTTTTCCTCATTTACAGAAACAGATGGGTGGCAGCAGATAAACATCAACTGGTCCATGATGCCTGCTCAATAGCTTAGCTGGTCTTACAGTTACCCTAAAGCCTCAAACCTGACATATCAGCTAGAGATCCCATTAGTGTCTTCTCAGCAGCAAACCGGATCTCCAGGTTTCATCACTAATAGTGTACTGCACTATTATGTGAAGTGTAATGGAAAACTTTGTTTTTTCCTTGAGACCCAAGGAATAATGAGCTTGTTCTGTATTTCAATTTGAGCACACTGTTCTCCATTACATATGCATATTGACCTAGCATATTACTGTTCTCTGAAGAATTACGAAAGTCCTTTGTTGCCCATTACTCTGCATTCTTATATCCATTTAGAAAAATAACCAACGCAAAAGGTGCGATAAAGCTGAATGCACCATTGTGAGCAACAGACATTTCTATTCCTGTTTTCAGATTAGCCAAATGAAGATCAATGTTTCTATAAATCTCAATGACATGTTAATGCAAACCTTAAAAAAGATAAAATGCCTTTTATCGCAGTCTAAGGAAAACCTAATAAAGATTTAACAGTCCATGAAGTCATGGAATATTCAAGGCTGTACTGTATGTTTGAGCTTCCTCCTCCATTAATTTGTTATACAGACTGGTTTCCTCATCGCAGGACACACAGATTATGCCATCAGCAAGTCAGTGGGATCATTAAGTTTTGCAGATATTTTCATATATAAAGGCATCACAATGTTTAGCATTTATAATAAAATGGATCTAGAATTGCATATGACCTGTGGAGTATGTTTAACAGAAACTTTTACAAGAAGAATTGTTGGGTGTATACACCCATTTGTATCATATGAAAAGAGAATTAATTTATTTATGTACTTTACTCTCTTGTATAGCACCATTCATTTCCATAGCGCTTTACTGACATCAACATCACTGTCTCTATTGGGGCTCACAATCTAAATTCCCTATCAGTATGTGTTTGGGGAATTCTACATTCAGTTCCCTTCTGTCATTGTTGAATGTTAGTAGATGTAATTTGGGCAGATATATCTATTGATCCCCAGAATTATTTTATCAGGTATATCTAGCAAAGTTCTTTTTTAATGCTATCATTCAATGGGTCGGCATGTGTGGAAGGTGTCAGCAGTGTTATCTTCTGATATCTCACATTAAAGAATTGACAGATGGCATTATTTATGTAGGAGTATCAGTCTAGGGTTGGGTAATCTATTCAATATTAAACATGTTGTTTCAGCACAATCCAATAGCCTTTTGCAAATTTACAAATTTCTTTTTTATTGTGCTGAGCCCATCATTCCTCCTGCACTCGCACAAATTTCAGCACACTTTCAATGATGTAACATTATGCATGTTCAATCATGGTTTCATTCAAACTGCTGCTCACTGGGGACATGCAGTAAATATCAACAAAAGATTGAGGACTCCTTGTTCTAGTGATCAGGGGGCAACAAGTGGTAGATGTATTTTTATATTGGGAAAACTATTTTAAGCCTTAGAGATAGTATTTAGTTTCCCTCAGGCATAGTCATCACTTTACTCTGGAGAGCTATGATGAGAAACTCTTTAAAATGTAGCTGGATGATCTAAGTGATATTGGTGGGCTGAGTACCTGGTACATCTCTTGTACAACTAGAAACAATTTCTACCAATAAAATTACTTTTCTATCATGTAGGTTCAACAGTGCGCTCTTCTACATCAGTGTTATAGTTGGACACCATCTATCACCTAGTACTGACTGATCACGTGGTCCTTATACAATCTTTTTGATGGAATAAAAACTCCTACAGAAAACAACCCAAACATCAGCCTGTAAATACTGGAAGCTATGTTCAGTACATAGTGGCCACTTGCCGTACATTGCATTCACATAATAGTCAGGACCATGAGGTTTTGTTTTTTGCAATTGAATCATATTCTGAAAGTCCCTATTCACTTAATCTTAATAGTCTCCATTTGATGTGTATGTCATGAAAAATATCCAAAGTGATCTGCAATGTATACCACAGTATAGTATTTGCTATGTCACTGCTCTACACATTTTATGGCATACTGATGTATACCATACCGACAGAGGTCAATGTTGAGTTAATGGAACCACTTGGAGATATTTGTTGGGAGCTTTTCCTTTGAACACAGTAAGGTGAGACCATTAATGTGATGTGATCAGGGCCTAAGTTATTGCTATTAAGTTACATTTTGAGAAGAGGAGCTCGATCCCCAGGGCATCGAGTTTGCGTGAAACCACAAATTTCAGGAAATTCAGCACAAACTTCAACATTCAGAGATTCAATTTGCAGTTTGAAAATTCTCCCATGCTCAGGATCATTTCCCAGAATGCTGAAGCATCAGGGAGTGGCTAATGTCTTTTTGCGTTGCTTTACGGGCCTACCCATACTGCCATGCAACCATGACATTTTACGGATTATAATACTTTGTAAATGGGGGATGGGATGAGGGGGAGACAAAATTTTTGAAATTTGCAGTTTCATATGGATTTTAACATTTTGAGATTTGATTCTCTGTTCGCCCAAAAAAATAATCTTGCCCGTCGCAAGTTCCCTCGCTGCTGAAGCATCAGAGCAGGTTAACGTCATTTTGTGTTCCCATAGTCGCTTGCAGGCATAACATCTTAAGGATTATCATACTTTGTAGAGTGGGGTTCAGGATCTGGGCCATCTGAGATCACCTTTACCAGTGGAGCACAGTTTGTATGACAGAGTTGTCTTCCATCTCCAGAGTCACACTCTACGAGAGCATGAGTGAATCTCTTATGGTCATCGGGGTCCTCTTTCTCTCTTAGATTGTAAGCTTTTATGATCAGTTGGGTCCTCTCTCTTTCCTGTGATGTGCAAGCTCTTATGATAAGTTGGGTCCTCTCTCGTTCCTGTGAAGTGTAAGCTTTTATCATCAGTTGGGTCCTCTCTTTCCTGTGAAGCGTAAACTTTTATGATCAGTTGGGTCCTCTCTCATTCCTGTGAAGTGTAAGCTCTTATGATCAGTTGGGTCCTCTCTCTTTCCTGTGAAGTGTAAGCTCTTATGATCAGTTGGGTCCTCTCTCTTTCCTGTAAAGTGTAAGCTCTTATGATCAGTTGGGTCCTCTCTCTTTCCTGTGAAGTGTAAGCTCTTATGATCAGTTGGGTCCTCTCTCTTTCCTGTGAAGTGTAAGCTCTTATGATCAGTTGGGTCCTCTCTCTTTCCTGTGAAGTGTAAGCTCTTATGATCAGTTGGGTCCTCTCTCTTTCCTGTGAAGTGTAAGCTCTTATGATCAGTTGGGTCCTTTCTCTTTCCTGTGAAGTGTAAGATCTTATGATCAGTTGCATCCTCTCTCGTTCCTGTGAAGTGTAAGCTCTTATGATCAGTTGGGTCCTCTCTCTTTCCTGTGAAGTGTAAGCTCTTATGATCAGTTGGGTCCTCTCTCTTTCCTGTGAAGTGTAAGCTCTTATGATCAGTTGGGTCCTTTCTCTTTCCTGTGAAGTGTAAGATCTTATGATCAGTTGCATCCTCTCTCGTTCCTGTGAAGTGTAAGCTCTTATGATCAGGTGGGTCCTCTCTCTTTCCTGTGAAGTGTAAGATCTTATGATCAGTTGCGTCCTCTCTCGTTCCTGTGAAGTGTAAATTCTTAGGAATAGTTGGGTCCTCTCTTTTTCTTGTGAAGTGTAAGCTCTTATGATCATTTGGGTCCTCTCTCTTTACTGTGAAGCGTAAGCTCTTATGAGCAGTGGGGTCTTCTCTCTGTCTCTCTTGCATGTAAAGTGAGATAATCAGCAGAGATTTCTCTCTCCTGTCCCCTGAGTGTATTTTCTAAGCCAAATATAAGCATTACAATATTGAAATTTGCTAGAAATATTCAGCACAAAGTGAATTTTGGGGGAAAATTTAGCAAAGTTGGCAAGTTCGTGTTTCAAAAGATTCACTCATCTCTAGTTATATTCATAAAATAAATAGTTTCTTGTAAACAATTAATGCATAGGTAATATATGCAGCAGAATGATACCTGAATGTCACAATAAAACAATACTGAGTTTATATATTATCATTTAAACTGAATTCTAATGATAAAGAAGCCTGATTTACACGATCAAGTTGTTTTATATAGGTTGAGTTCACTTGTTAGAGCAGACTTTTCTTATAGCTCTGTAATAGGGTGCCTTGACCAGCATTGTAAGTACCTCATATCCAAGTCTAACAAACTTCCTTTCATTTGCATGCCTGCAGCAAAGTCAAGCCCCATTACAAAGTGTTAATCAAACTTCCATGCATATTCATACTGCACGTCAGGTGAATGCGGCAGACTTCTTCAAGCAGACTGAGAAGTACAGATACGGTTTATTCTTATAATTAGTTTTTGCTGTACAAGAGATAATTGAATGTACTGCATTTCCAGAGGGGTCTTTTTTGATTTCATGCATTCTCCATGTCCTCTGCTCCAAGAGAATAAGTTGAACAGAGAGGACACTGATCACATAGAAGTTTTCAGTAAGACTCTGCAGTGGAAACATATTACAATAAATGGGACCATTTGGTTCTGTGCCAAAACGTTTCCCCTTTCGATGAAACTGTGAGGCAATTCTCTTGTTGGTTATTTTCATGCACCAATTTACAATACACTCTAAAGATGGATATAATAGTAACCAATATGTGCAAAAATCCAGGAAGTGTGAAAGGTTTCACAGCCTCTGAGATATCCAGTACACTTATATATAATGTAATGGCTTACTATGTGAATGTAATGTGGTCAGACTTTTAACGAGTGGCACACTGAAAATGTGTTAAAAAAAATACTGTATATACTTAAGTATAAGCCTACGCCAAGTATAGGCCGAGGCACATACTTTTGCCAAGGAAAACTGGGTAAGGTTTTTGACTCGAGTATAAGCCGGGTAAGCATTGTCCCCTCATCCCTGTCTTGCTATGCGTGGCTCACCCCATTGCTGTCCTGGTATGAATGCCTCCCCATCCCTGTCCCTGTCTGCATGCCTGCCCTGTCCCTGTCATTGTATGCATGCCTCCTTCTCTGTCCTGGTATGAATGCCTCCCGTCCCTGCCTCTGTCTGCATGCTTCCTCCGTACCGTCCCTGTATGCATGCCTCCCCCTTCCCTGTCCTGGTATGAATGCCTCCCCCGTTCTGTCCCTGTGTGCAGCCAAAACGAGATGCAGTGCCAGCACCGAGCGCATGCAGGTAGGTGACTATGATGTGTGTGGCGGCTCCTGGCACCCGCTGCTCTGACTCTCCCCTCCCCCGCCAGCTTTCTGTACCATGACTCGTATATAAGCCGAGGGGGAGCGTTTTAAGGAAAAAAATGTGCTGAAAAACTCGGCTTACACATGGGTATATATGGTAATTGTTAGTAGTTAGTGTAATTGAGAGATGCGTTTAAAACAATTAACATGTTTTACTAATTAAATGCATAACAATTTCATAGTTCACCACTCCAGCAATTCTTTTAATTTTTGAAAATGAATAAAAATAGGATCTGTTGAATGAGAAATATCCTTTTGTCATGCTGTGGCGGTCTTCAGTAAGAAGAGAAGCCTCAAACTGTCCATGGAGCTGGGACCCTAACTATCCCTGTCCCGGGGGTACTCTGTCCCTGCAGTACTCTTGTAGGTAGAGAGACCAGAGTCTCCGACCCTACTATGCTCCTTTTAAACCCTGATCTGTCCCCTCCCCCACCTCATGAGGCATGGGACAGAAATGTCAGGTAAACAAGACACAAATACAAAACAGGGATAACCAAACCTCTATCATGCAAAAGCACTAACCAACAATAGGGAGGATGGGGACAGGGAAGAAAAAACTAAATGGGAAAAGGGACTGGGAGATAAACACACGTACAACAACAAACTATAGAACACCACAACTCCAACTCCAAACTTTAACTACTTAGCTTTAGCACACAGCACAGGAAGACAAACTCCAGTTGCAACAACTACTATTGAGCACAGCATCTCCTAACAGCAAGGAAGCAGAGCTTTCAATGGCAGGACAGAGAGGGTCTGGGCAGGTTTTATAGGAAGACTTAACGACCAGATCAGAAGTAGCTGAAATGGAGCTGCATGTTTCTCACCAGCATAGAAAAAGTTGTTGACCTCTTTAGCACCAAATGAAACCAAACCTTTAATCTATGATACAAATACACAATCTAAATGGAAGATCTGCGATTCACAATATGCAGTGATCTTCTACCTCCAGATCTCCTAATCTCCTAGGTTGGCGTGACATACTCGTGATACATTTAGGCTATGTGCACACGTTGCGGATTTTGTTGCGGATCTGCAGGGTTTTTCGACGTGCAGAATTGCACCAAATCAGTGTGTAGTGCACAACCAATGTTAATCAATGGTAATCCAGAATAGGTGTGCACATGCTGCAGAAAAATCAGCGCAGATTCGCAGCGTTTTATTTTCCGCAGCATGTCAATTCTTTTTGTGGATCTGCAGCGTTTCTGTACCCATTGACTTCCATTGAGTTAGTCAAATTCGCAGCAAAACCGCAGGTGTAAAAAGGTTTGCGGATTTGCTGTGGATGTGCATGCGAAAAATGCTGCAGAAAGGAAGTAGGAAGAGTGTATGGGCAGAGACTATGTGTGAGCGGAGAAGATGTGCGGGTCTGTCTGTTGGTGTCTGTGTGTATCTGTGTGTGTATTCGGGGGTTTGCGGGCGTGCGCGTGGCTGTGTGCGGGTCTCTGTGTGTGTGTGAGTGTGTCTGTTTGTAGGCAGGCATCGTTTAATGGGACTTCTACTCCAATTCGGCTATGTCTGCTGTCACATATAACAGTGACTGCATTAGCCGATGATGGGATAGTAGTCCCATCATCCGGCTACTGTGTTCAGTAGTAAAAAAAAAAAACATTGATACTCACCAAACAGCTAATCTCTGACACCCTCGATCTCCTGCAAAAGAAAAATAAACTACCACAAATACTCTCTGTTCTGATGTAATCCATTTAATAACAAGTGTCCCATGACGATCTCCCGTGTAGAAGAGTCACATCGGGAGATGTGACCACTCTACCCGGCTCCGGTGATACAGTGACAGGAGATAATCCTCCCGCAGTGTATCACTCCTGCCGCCTAGAGTTCAGGGTCATTCCATATCAAGTGATCCAAATATGAATATTTATTTTACCTGACGTCTTTACATTTTTTTTATTTTGTGTTTTTATGAAGTACAACTTTAGTTAATTACAAATTAAAAGTTTTGATTTTTTTTCTTCATCAGTTAATTTTTTACAGATTTTTAAAGTTTTGAAAAAGTGCGGATTTTGGCCTGGTATGGCTTTACATTTTTTATCATATCTCGGGCTAGAATTAAGATAAAGAGGTGGGATAGACATTATTTTTCTCAGAATGGTGCCAGCTTTCACAAGACTACAGTATGTTTCTTTATATTTTGTTTTGGAGAAATCAAATTCAAAATTTTGATGCGCAATTGTGAAAAAAATTATGTTTTAAAATTGTGAAAACATGCATGTGTGTTACTTGTGCTCTTGTTTATATTTGTACAGTGATTCATGTTGGGACCTGTCAACATTTTTTTTTTTTTTTAAGCCTTGAATCATCTGATTTTATGTTTGTGCGAGTTTCTTCCCTTTTTCTTTTCAAATTACAACTTATTGAATTCAACATTTATATGCAACAATAAAGAAACACAAAAAACAAATACCGAAGTGCCAGAATAAATACATCTTAATCACCATAACAACTTGCTCAGCATTTTCAAACTGAATTCATTGAACAAGCCAAAAGAAAAAAGGTGATCGCATCCTCAAGTGTGATTTTCCAAATACAGTCTCATCCTAATTATATGTTAAAAACAAGATTAAAAGAACCAATATTTTTACCACCTATTTATACATGGAACAATTTTTTTTTCTATTATATCACTAAACATGTCATTTATGAAGTGTTTAAGAAGAATAGTAGAGCAGTTAAATCCTCGTTTTATAAAATATGAACTAATCAAACAATAGTAGGTTTTTACACTGGCTTTTATCATCAATGTGTCCCTTCTAGTGGGTGAAATGTGATCTTGTCCATATGCGATCACTAGCAATGGCCATTTCCTTCTGTGTCAGAGTATGTACGGCTGTCATGGTGCTCGGCTCCACCTGAGTTCATATCTGATTTTTGTTAACTTTTACAATGTCTGGTTTTCTTGGATACACAAAGGACCAGAAGGTGCAGAAAAGTCACTTCTACGTCTTCATTTTCACAATCTTTGGAGAGTCCAGTAGCCACCAGCTCCGATCATATTCACAGGTCACATCACCAGTTATGTCATCCATGGCCGATCTTGTGCCGCCTTCTACCACGTCATGGACGTCACTGTCTTTATTTCCACTACATGGAATGACAGTGTGGTATTCCCGAGTCCCTGTGATGGGTTCTGCTTCCTGTAACCGATGTTTTCACAAACTCGCCTCCTCTTCGTAGTCCTGGTTTGTACAATACATGAACTGGATGTTAAAAATATTTTTCTCCCTCCATTTGAGGAGTTGCCTGGGTGTTAAGATTTCGTGTGATTACTGCCTCTGGAGGCCCGTGCTGCTGGCCTGTCACCTGCTATGCATTCACTGTCCCCCCCTGGTCATTCTCAGCCCTAAGGCCTGTCCCACACGTCCAGATAATTCCGGTACCGGAAAAATTGGTACCGGAGTTATCCGTGTCCGTGTGTCTGTGTGCTCACGTGGCACATCAGTGTGGCACACGTGCGGCAGCCATGTGCCGCCCGTGTGCCGACTGGGTACCACACGGACCGTGCAGGAGACAGCGCTAGAGATAAGCGCTGTCCCCTGCATCTGGTGCTGAAGCCGGAATTCATTCCTTCTTCCCAGCAGCGTTCGCTGGAGAGAAAGAATGAAAAATCATTGTTTTTTTTATTTTTTTTGTGTTTAAAATAAAGATCCTTGTCACCACCCCCCTCCCACCCCCTGTGCGCCCACCCGCTGGAAATAAAATACTCACCCGGCTCCCTCGATGCTTCCCCTCAGCGCCGCAGCTTCTTCCTGTATGAGCGGTCACGTGGTACCGCTCATTACAGTGATGAATATGCGGCTCCACCCCTATGGGAGGTGGAGCCGCATATTCATCACTGTAATGAGCGGCACCACGTGACTGCTCATACAGGACAAGCTGCGGTGCTGAGAGGAAGCATCGAGGGTGCCGGGTGAGTATTTTATTTCCAGCAGGCGGGCGCACAGGGGGTGGGAGGGGGGTGTTGACAAGGATCTTTATTTTAAACACAAAAAAAATAAAAAAACAATGATTTTTCATTCCTTCTCTCCAGCGAACGCTGCTGGAGAGAAGAAATGAATGGCGGCTTCAGCATCACAAGCTGGGGGGACAGCGCTTACTGTAGCGCTGTCTTCTGCACGGCACACGGACGGCACACGGATAGCATCCGTGTGCGGTATGTGTTTTACATGGACCCATTGACTTTAATGGGTCCGTGTGATCCGTGCGCTCCCACGAACACTGACATGTCTCCGTGTTTTTCAAACGGACACACGGTCCCTGAAAACACGCTGACATGTGCAGAGACACATTGATTTTAATGTGTCTACGTGAGTCAGTGTCTCCGGTACGTGAGAAAACTGTCACCACACGTACCGGAGCCACTGACGTGTGAAACCGGCCTAACAAAGCTTTCTCCTCTGTCCTCTCCTGCTTCTAAGGCTACTTTCACACTTCCGTCGGCCCGACGTACCGATGGACGTTGTGCAAAATCTAGCACAACGTGGGCAGCGGATGCAGTTTTACAACGCATACGCTGCCCATTGTGATGAGCGGGGAGGAGGGAGCGGAGTTTCGGCTGCGCATGCACGGTCAAAAATGGTGGGTGTGTCGCACAAAAAAATGTTACATTGAACTTTTTTTGTGACGACGATCCACCAATTACCGACGCATCCAGTGCCACAACATATGGAACGTGTGTCCATACATCATGATGCATCGGTAATACAAGTCTACGTGCAAAAAACGCATCCTGTGGGCAACTTTGCAGGATGCGTTTTTTGCACAGAATGACGCATTGCAACGTCTTTATAAAGACGGAAGTGTGAAAGTAGCCTTAGCTGTAACATAATAAAATAATACGATCCACCAATTACCGACGCATCCAGTGCCACAACATATGGAACGTATGTCCATACGTCGTGATGCGTCGGTAATACAAGTCTACGTGCAAAAAACGCATCCTGCGGGCAACTTTGCAGGATGTGTTTTTTGCACAGAACGACGCATTGCAATGTCTTTATAAAGACAGAAGTGTGAAAGTAGCCTTAGCTGTAACATAATAAAATAATACAGTAATATCTAAAAATCATGGATTATTTGGTAAATATAGACCCTACACTGTTAGACCACAGGCTGAACAGATCTGAAATCAAGATTTTTGAACTGACACTGTAATAGTTTTATTTTTTAAAATATGATCCCATCACGATCCCAGCTTGTGTTTTGGTACAGATGTGGCTAGGAGCATAGCAGGCACATATGCCGTTTTGACATTTTTAAATTAAACGCTTTTTTTGGAAATGCATTTTAAATTATTGCGCTTGCGTTTGCATAGGTAAAATATTATCAAAGATACTCTTTTGACATATCTCGTGAAAGCCTGTACAGTTCTGAGTAGAATGGTGTTTATTTTTTTCTCTATCTTTTTTCTAGCCTGAGTTATGGGGAGAAATGTAAAGGCAGGCAACACCGAAATTCGCACTTTTTCCAAACTTTGAAAATCAATAAAAATTTAAAAAAAAATCTACAAATTTTTTTTCTTCACATTTTGCATTCTCTGACACACTATTACCAAATAACAAAATCTCAAAAGAATTAAAAATATAGTGGTAAAAATCATTGGTTCACTTGGCATGGAATGACCCTTCACTGGATTTCATGCTGTCACTCGTGGCACCGCTGCGTGAGAAAATTCTCATGCAGCGGTAGTGCCATAAAGTGAGAGCACAAACTAAGATGAACTCTGATACACTGCATGAGTGATTATCTTCTGTCAGTGTATCGGAGGCTGGGTAGGGCAGTCACATCTCCCAATGTGACTGCTCTACACGGGAGATTGTCGTGGGACACTCGTTATTAAATGGATTACATCAGGACAGGGAGTATTTGTGGTTTTTTTTTGTAGGAGATCGAGGGCTTTGCATGGATTAGGAGTAATAATAAAAAGGAAACTGTGTTGTGTTTTATGTCATTAAAATACTTTATTCTGGCTGTGTCTTTATTTAACATGTAACAACTATAGGATTAGTAATGGATAAGGGTACTCTCACACTCTGCAACTTTCCAACGATCACGACCAGCGATACGACCTGGCCGTGATCGTTGGAAAGTCGTTGTGTGGTCACTGGAGAGCTGTCACACAGACCGCTCTCCAGCGACCAACGATGCCGAAGGCCCCGGGTAACCAGGGTAAACATCGGGTTACTAAGCGCAGGGCCGTGCTTAGTAACCCGATGTTTACCCTGGTTACCAGCGTAAAAGTAAAAAACAAACAAACAGTACATACTCACATTCCGGTGTCCTTCAGGTCCTTTGCCGTCTGCTTCCCGCTCTGACTGAGTGCCGCCGTAAAGTGAAAGCAGATCACAGCGGTGACGTCACCGCTGTGCTCTGTACTGCCTTACGGCCGGGAGTCAGTCAGAGCGGGAAGCAGACGGCTAGGGACCTGAAGGACACCGGAATGTGAGTATGTACGTTTTGTTTTTTTTTTACTTTTACGCTGGTAACCAGGGTAAACATCGGGTTACTAAGCGCGGCCCTGCGCTTAGTAACCCGATGTTTACCCTGGTTACAAGCGAAAGCATCGCTGGATCGCTGTCACACACAACGATCCAGCGATGACAGCAGGAGATCCAGCGACGAAAGAAAGTTCCAAACGATCTGCTATGACGTACGATTCTCAGCAGGGTCCCTGATCGCTGCTGCGTGTCAGACACAGCGATATCGTATGGATATCGCTGGAACGTCACAGATCGTACCGTCGTAGCGATCAAAGTGCCACTGTGTGACAGTACCCTAAGTGTCTTATTGACACCTCTCTATTACTTAGCCGTGGGGTTGATATCACCAAACAATACAAAGGTGACATCAACCCACCCAACTATTATCCCACTTGCCACCACTAAAGGGCAAGTGGGAAGAGCAAGGCCAAGTGCTGGAATTGGCGCATCTTAGAGATACGCCTTTTCTTTGGTGGTTGAGAGCTGATGTTTTTCAATATCCATGGCCCCTTTCTAGGCTATTAATATCAGCCCGCAGCTGTCTGCATAGCTTTTGCTGATTATTAATTATAGGCGTCCCCAAGTCATTTTTTTTTTGGGGGGGCTCCTCTATTTTAATAGCCAGTAAAGACTAAGTATACAGCTGTAAGCTGATATTAATAGACTGGGAAGCTCCGTGGTTATTACCCCCTACCCAGGCTATAAACATCTGCCCCAGTCGCTGGCTTTCCCTCTACTGGAAAGCCACACAATTTTTTTTTTCCATTTTTTTTAAATGTAACAGAAATTGCGTTTCATGCAGATTTCGTGTGTGTGTCTTTATTTAACTCTTTATGTACCATTTTATGTTCATTACTAAACATCGAGCTTGGAATTATACACTATATATATACTATTCACTTATATTTGTTTTGTGTGTGTAAACATTATATGTGACCATGGTATGTAATGATATTATGGTCTTCAATGGAGTATATAAAAGAAGAGGTTGGACAAGGAAATGACATCACAATTTTTTTTGTTAAATAACATACCTTTATTTAGCTTACAAAAACAAATACAAATCCACATAAGAAACGTATGAAAATCCGCATTAACCCCTTCCCGACCTTTGACGCCACGTAGGCGTCATGAAAGTCGGTGCCAATCTGACCTGTGACGCCTATGTGGCGTCATGGAGGGATCGCGTCCCTGCAGATCAGGTGAAAGGGTTAACTCCAATTTCACCCGATCTGCAGGGACAGGGGGAGTGGTGCTTCAGCCCAGGGGGGGTGGCTTCACCCCCCCCATGGCTATGATTGCTCTGATTGGCTGTTGAAAGTGAGACAGCCAATCAGAGCAATCTGTAATATTTCACCTATGAAAATGGGTGAAATATTACAATCCAGCCATGGCCGATGCTGCAATAGCATCTGCCATGGCTGGAGACCCCGATCTGCCCACCGCCACCGATCTCCTCCTCTCCGTCCTGTCATGTCCCCTGCTCCCCTCCGTCCTCCTGTCTGCTCCCCCCATCCTCCTGTCTGCTCCCCCCATGCTCCAATCCCCCCCGTGCTTCAATCCCACCCCCCCATACTTACCGAGCCCCGATGTCCCTCCCGGTGTCCGTCCGTCTTCTCTATGGGCGCCGCCATCTTCCAAAATGGTGGGCGCATGCGCAGTGCACCCACCGAATCTGCCGGCCGGAAGATTCTTTCCAGGTACATTTTGATCGCTGTGATAGAACCTATCACAGCGATCAAAATAAAAAAAAAATAGTAAATAACCCCCCCTTTATCACCCCCATTGGTAGGGAACATAAAAAAATAAAGAAAATATTTTTATTTTTATTTTTCCACTAGGGTTAGCTTTAGGGCTAGGGTTGCACTTAGGGTTAGGGTTGCACTTAGGGTTAGGGTTGCACTTAGGGTTGCACTTAGGGTTAGGGTTGCACTTAGGGTTAGGGTTGCACTTAGGGTTAGGGTTGCACTTAGGGTTAGGGTTGCACTTAGGGTTGCACTTAGGGTTAGGGTTGCACTTAGGGTTAGGGTTGCACTTAGGGTTAGGGTTGCACTTAGGGTTAGGGTTGCACTTAGGGTTAGGGTTACAATTAGGGTTAGTGTTAGAATTAGGCTATGTGCACACGGTGCAGATTTGGCTGGGGATCCGCAGCGGATTGGTTGCTGCAGATTCGAAGCAGTTTTCCATCACATTTAGAGTACCACATAAACCTATGGAAAACCAAAACCGCAGTGCCCATGGTGCGGAAAATACAGCGCAGAAACGCTGCGTTGTATTTTCCACAGCATATCAATTCTTTGTGCAGATTCCGCAGCGTTTTACACCTGCTCCATAATAGGAATCCGCAGGTGAAATCCGCACAAAAAACACTGGAAATCTGCGGTAAATCCGCAGGTTAAGCGCAGTTCATTTTACCTGCAGATTTTTCAAAACCGGTGTGGAAAAATCTGCACACAAATCCGCAACGTGGGCACATAGCCTTAGGGTTAGGGTTGGAATTAGAGTTAGGGTTGGAATTAGGGTTAAGATTAAGGTTAGGGGTGTGTTAGGGTTAGGCTTGTGGTTAGGGTTATGGTTAGGGTTGGGATTAGGGTTAAGGGTGTGTTGTGGTTAGGGTTAGGATTAGGGTTAGGGGTGTCTTGGGGTTAGGGTTGGAATTAGGGTTAAGATTAGGGTTAGGCTTGTGGTTAGGGTTGGGATTAGGGTTAGGGGTGTGTTGGGGTTAGGGTTGTGATTAGGGTCATGGTTAGAGTTTGGATTAGGGTTAGGGGTGTGTTGGGGTTAGTGTTGGAGTTCGAATTGAGGGGTTTCCACTGTTTAGGCACATCAGGGGGTCTCCAAATGCGACATGGCGCCACCATTGATTCCAGCCAATCTTGCGTTGAAAAAGTCAAATGGTGCTCTCTCCCTTCCAAACCCCAACGTGTGCCTAAACAGTGGTTTACCCCCACATATGGGGTACCAGCATACTCAGGACAAACTGGACAACAACTTTTGGGGTCCAATTTCTCCTGTAACCCTTGGGAAAATAAAAAATTCTGGGCTAAAAAATTATTTTTGAGGAAAGAAAAATTATTTTTTATTTTAACGGCTCTGCGTTACAAACTTCTGTGAAGCACTTGGAGGTTCAAAGTGCTCACCACACATCTAGATAAGTTCCTTTGGGGGTCTAGTTTCCAAAATGGGGTCACTTGTGGGGGGTTTCTACTGTTTAGGCACATCAGGGGCTCTGCAAATGCAACGTGATGCCCGCAGAGCATTCCATCAAAGTCTGCATTTCAAAACGTCACTACCTCCCTTCCGAGCCCCAACGTGTGCCCAAACAGTGGTTTACCCCCACATATCGGGTATCAGCGCACTCAGGACAAACTGGCAACAACTTTTGGGGTCCAATTTCTCCTGTAACCCTTGTGAAAATAAAAAATTGTGGGCTAAAAATAATTTTTGAGAAAAGAAAAAATATTTTTTATTTTCACGGCTCTGCGTTATAAACTTCTGTGAAGCATTTGGGGGTTTAAACTGCTCATCACACATCTAGATTAGTTCCTTGGGAGGTCTAGTTTCCAAAATGGGGTCACTTGTGGGGGATCTCCAAAGTTTAGGCACACAGGGGCTCTCCAAACGCGACATGGTGTCCGCTAACGGTTGGAGCTAATTTTCCATTCAAAAAGCCAAATGGCGCTCCTTCCCTTCCGAGCCTTACCGTGCGCCCAAACAGTGGTTTACCCCCACATATTTGGTATCAGCGTACTCAGGACAAACTGGACAACAACTTTTGTGGTCCAATTTCTCCTGTTACCCTTGGGAAAATAAAATTCTGGGCTAAAAAATCATTTTTGAGGAAAGAAAAATTATTTTTTATTTTCATGGCTCTGCGTTATAAACTTCTGTGAAGCACTTGGGGGTTCAAAGTGGTCACCACACATCTAGATTAGTTCCTTGGGGGGTCTATTTTCCAAAATGGGATCACTTTTGGGGGAGCTCCAATGTTTAGTCACACAGGGGCTCTCCAAACGTGACATGGTGTCCGCTAACGATCGGAGCTAATTTTTCATTCAAAAAGTCAAATGGCGCTCCTTTCCTTCCGAGCCTTACTGTGTGTCCATTGTCCAAACAGTGGTTTACCCCCACATGTGAGATATCGGTGTACTCAGGAGAAATTGCCCAACAAATTTTAGGATCCATTTTATCCTGTTGCCCATGTGAAAATGAAATAATTGAGGCTGAAAAATTTTTTTTGGAAAAAAAGTTCTTTTTCATTTTTACGGATCAATTTGTGAAGCACCTGAGGGTTTGAAGTGCTCACTATGCATCTAGATAAGTTCCTTGGGGGGTCTAGTTTCCAAAATTGGGTCACTTGTGGGGGAGCTTCAATGTTTAGGCACACAGGGGCTCTCCAAACGCGACATGGTGTAAGCTAAAGATTGGAGCCAATTTTTTATTCAAAAAGTCAAATGGCGCTCCTTCCCTTCTGAGCCCTGTCGTGTGCCCAGAAAGTGGTTCCCCCCCACATATGGGGTATCAGCGTACTCAGAACAAATTGCTCAACTACTTTCAGGGTCCAGTTTCTCATTTTACCCTTGGGAAAATAAAAAAATTGTTGTTAAAACATCATTATCGTGACTAAAAATTTAAATGTTCATTTTTTCCTTCCATGTTGCTTCTGCTGCTGTGAAACACCTGAAGGGTTAATAAACTTCTTGAATGTGGTTTTGAGCACCTTGAGGGGTGCAGTTTTTAGAATGGTGTCACTTTTCGGCATTTTCAGCCATATAGACTCCTCAAACTGACTTCAAATGTGAGGTGGTCCCTAAAAAAAAATGGTTTTGTAAATTTTGTTGTAAAAATGAGAAATCACTGGTCAAATTTTAACCCTTATAACTTCCTAGAAAAAAAAAAAATTGTTTCCAAAATTGTGCTGATGTAAAGTAGACATGTGGGAAATGTTATTTATTAACTATTTTGTGTCACATAACTCTCTGGTTTAACAGAATAAAAATTCAAAATTTGAAAATTGCGAAATTTTAAAAATTTTCGCCAAATTTCCATTTTTTTCACAAATAAACACAAAAATTATTGACCTAAATTTACCACCATCATGAAGCCCAATATGTCACGAAAAAACATTCTCAGAATCGCTAGGATCCGTTGAAACGTTCCTGAGTTATTACCTCATAGGACACTGGTCAGAATTGCAAAAAATGGCCAGGTCATTAAGGTCAAAATAGGCTGGGTCATGAAGGGGTTAAAAACGCATTAAATCCACGTGGATTTTCAACTGCATTTTCTGCCAAGAGAGGAAGAATCCGTGCAGAAAATTCCACAGGCAAATCCGCAATGTGTGCACATACCCTTATAGTTATGAAGCAATGAAACAATTATGAGATGGTGTTTAATGTTGAGGCTAGATATAATTGCATCAAATTCAACCTATAGCCTAACATGTTAATCCAGAAGAAGGTAAAAAACCTCATGTAGCAGACACTAATAGCTCCATATTAGGGGAAAAATTAATTCCCAACTCCAAATATGTCGATCAGACTAGATCCCTGGAACAACATTCCATCACAGAATTTAATACCCATAACCTGTAATATTATATGTCTCCAAGAAGAGCACCCAGGCTCTCTTTGAGCTTTTTTAGTGATTCAACCTTTACAATGTCATGTGACAGAGAGTTTCTATAGTCTCACTGCTCTTACAGTAAAAAATTTGCATCTGTGATAATGATTAAACCTTCTTTCTTCTAGACATAGAAGATGCACCTTGTCATCATTGCTAGCAGGGGTGTAAAAAGATCATTAGAACGATCTCTGTACTGTCCCTTCATATATTTCAACACTGTTATAAGATACTAGATGGTGGCCCGATTCTAACGCATCGGGTATTCTAGAATATGTATGCGTAGTGTATAGCACAGCCCATGTATTATATTGCACAGTCTACGTAGTATATTGGCCAGCGCACGCAGTACATTGCGCAGCCCTCTCAGTAAATTGCGCAGCCCTCTGAGTACATTGCGCAGCCCTCTGAGTACATTGCGCAGCCCACGTAGTA
Organism: Ranitomeya variabilis; assembly: GCF_051348905.1. Classification (NCBI taxonomy): domain Eukaryota; kingdom Metazoa; phylum Chordata; class Amphibia; order Anura; family Dendrobatidae; genus Ranitomeya; species Ranitomeya variabilis. The sequence continues at coordinate 232,932,579 of NC_135232.1, forward strand.
CATTGCGCAGCCCACGTAGTACATTGCGCAGCCCACGTAGTACATTGCGCAGCCCACGTAGTACATTGCGCAGCCCACGTAGCACATTGCGCAGCCCACGTAGCATATTGCACAGCCCACGTAGTATATGGCCCAGCCACGTAGTATATTGCGTAGTAGCACAGCCCACATAGTATATTGCCCAGCCAATGGAGTATATTGCCCAGCCAACGGAGTATATTGCCCAGCCCATGTAGTATATTGCCCAGCCCATGTAGTATATTGCCCAGCCCATGTAGTATATAGCAGAGCCCATGGAGTATATTGCCCAGCCTATGTAGTATATAGCAGAGCCCATGGAGTATATTGCCCAGCCAATGGAGTATATTGCCCAGCCAACGGAGTATATTGCCCAGCCCATGTAGTATATTGCCCAGCCATGTAGTATATTGCCCAGCCATGTAGTATATAACAGAGCCCATGGAGTATATTGCCCAGCCTATGTAGTATATAGCAGAGCCCATGGAGTATATTGCCCAGCCTATGTAGTATATAGCAGAGCCCATGGAGTATATTGCCCAGCCTATGTAGTATATAGCAGAGCCCATGGAGTATATTGCCCAGCCTATGTAGTATATAGCAGAGCCCATGGAGTATATTGCCCAGCCTATGTAGTATATAGCAGAGCCCATGGAGTATATTGCCCAGCCTATGTAGTATATAGCAGAGCCCATGGAGTATATTGCCCAGCCTATGTAGTATATAGCAGAGCCCATGGAGTATATTGCCCAGCCTATGTAGTATATAGCAGAGCCCATGGAGTATATTGCCCAGCCTATGTAGTATATAGCAGAGCCCATGGAGTATATTGCCCAGCCTATGTAGTATATAGCAGAGCCCATGGAGTATATTGCCCAGCCTATGTAGTATATAGCAGAGCCCATGGAGTATATTGCACAGCCTATGTAGTATATAGCAGAGCCCATGGAGTATATTGCCCAGCCTATGTAGTATATAGCAGAGCCCATGGAGTATATTGCACAGCCTATGTAGTATATAGCAGAGCCCATGGAGTATATTGCCCAGCCTATGTAGTATATAGCAGAGCCCATGGAGTATGTTGCACAGCCTATGTAGTATATAGCAGAGCCCATGGAGTATATTGCCCAGCCTATGTAGTATATAGCAGAGCCCATGGAGTATATTGCCCAGCCTATGTAGTATATAGCAGAGCCCATGGAGTATATTGCCCAGCCGACGTAGTAAATAGCAGTGAGGGCATCACATGCCTGGTAAAAAAAAGAAAGAAAATAAAAAATCGCTATATACTCACCTTCCGGAGCCTCCGCATCCAGAACCGGGCTTTCCCGCTTGCGACGCGCCGGTGACTGATCCATGCTGCGGTCTTGCGAGATGATGACGTAGCGGTCTCGCGAGACCGCAACGTCATCATCTCGCGAGATCGCAGCATGGAGCAGACACCGCCGCGTCGCAAGAGGGAAAGTCCGGTTGTGGATCCAGGGGCCGCCGGACGGTGAGTATATAGCGATTTTTTATTTTGTTTTATTATTTTTAAACATTAGATCGTTTTACTATTCATGCCGCATAGGCAGCCTGAATAGTAAAAAGTTGGTCACACAGGGTTAATAGCAGCGGTAACGGACTGCATTACACCGCGGCATAACGCAGTCCGTTACCGCTGCCATTAACCCTGTGTGAGCGGAGGGGAGTATGCGGGCGCCGGGCAGTGAGTTCGGGGAGTAAGGAGCGGCCATTTTCTTCCGGACTGTGCGCGTCACTGATTGGTCGCGGCAGCCATGACAGGCAGCTGCCGAGACCAATCAGCGAACGAATAACCGTGACAGAAAGACGGAAGTACCCCTTAGACAATTATATAGTAGATTCCCTAAACCTTTCTGTTTCCAAACTGAAGTTTGATAACCTGTTTATTATTGCAGTCCACCCATTACCTTAATAACCTTGGCCACTTTTCTCTGCACCCACTCTAGTTCATCTATGTCTTCTCTATACACTGAACTTTGTGGTCAATGAATTGATAGCAGATCTTAAAGTGGCCAGTTTTTGCTCTTCTTTTATTCCTGCTGTTCCACTAAATATTTTTTTTTCAAAAAAACCATACACATTAGTACTAAATAAAAGAGCCCATATGCCCAGAAAAATGTAATACTCTGAGGAGCTATGGGAATAATAATAAGAGCAAAAACTGGCCAATTTTTATTTGGGGTTGATCATTAATGCTTGACTCGGCAGTGCTTAAAATTCAAGATCCATCTGTTGAAAACGGAAAGGATTTTAATAACCAGTAAATTGCAAAGTTGCTTGTTTTTACAGGCAGTTTTCAATTTTTGTATTTTATTATTTAAAAGGTGGGTGCTGGATTACTACAGGTTGCACATGCTCAGTCTTAATGTCTCCTTAAAAGGGGTAGTGCAACTTAATTAAATATTTTGCTAAGAGCTTACAATAGTCTAAAATAAAATAAAAAAAAGGTTATTATATCTCTCCCGTAATAATTCCCTTAGTTCCTCAACAGTCTCTGTTCACCTAAAGCCGGCATAGATAATGACTTAAAATCTCTTGTAACTTTCAAGTCATATGCTTCTGTTGTACTTTAACAATAATAACATTTGGCATAAATATATTATTTATTCTTTATTTTATTTTATTTTTATATAGCGCTAACATATTTCGCAGCGCTTTACAATTTTGCACACATTATCATCGCTGTCCCCGATGGGGCTCACAATCTTAATTCCCTATCAGTATGTCTTTTGAATGTGGGAGGAAACCCACGCAAACACGGAGAGAACATACAAACTCTTTTGCAGATGTTGTCCTGAGTAGGATTAGAACCCAGGACTCCAGCGCTGCAAGGCTGCAGTGATAACCACTGCGCCACCGTGCTGCCCCCTTTCTTAATACAGAAAATAAGTCCCTTAATAAAAATACACCGATCAGGTATAATGTTACAATGTATAGTATTTGTTGCACTATAAATATACCGGCAGGTTCAACCGATGACCTATAAAAAATTGTCTCATTACCAAGATGCTACACAAGAAACATCTCATGAATGGAAAAACCAGTGAGCTGTCTCAAGACCTTTGCAACCTCCTTCTTGCAAAATATACTGTTTGCATTGGTTAAAGAAGAATTTCTAAACTAATGAAGGTTCCAGTGAGCACTGTTACGGCCATAATCCAGAAAAGGAAAGAACATAATTTCACCTTAAACTGACCACGAGCAGGTGTTCTTTGCAAAATTTCAGACAGAGGAGTGAAAAGAATTATCAGAAGAGTTGTCCAAGAGCCAAGAACCACCTGTGGAGAGCTACAAAAAGACCTGGAATCAAAAGGTACAATTGTTTCAAAGAAAACTATTAAGTAACACACTCTACCTCCATGGCCTGTATGCATGCTCACCAAGTAAGACTCCATTGCTGAACAAAAAGCATGCTGAAGTGTGTTTACAGTTTGCTCAACAACATTTAACTAAGTGTGTGAAATATTGGGAAAATATAGTCTAGTCAGATGAGACCAAAATTTAACTCTTTGGATGCCATAATACACACCATGTTGGGTGGCCAAAATGCACCGCATATCACCACAAAACACCATACCAACAGTGAAGTTTGGAGGTGGGAACATCATGGTGTGGGGCTGTTTTTATAACTTCATATAATTGAAGGAAGGACAAATGTACAAAGACATTCTTGATAAAAATCTGCCATCTACCAGGATGATGAAGATGACATGAGGATGGACATTTCAGCAAGACAATGATCCCAAACACACAGCCAAGGAAACGCTCAATTGGTTTTAGAGAAAGAAGACAAAGCTGCTAGAACGGCCCAGCCAATCACCTGACCTGAATCCGATAGAAAATTTATAGGCGGAACTAAAGCTCAGCGTTCATAGAAGGAGCCCACGGAACCTTCAGGATTTGAAGAGTGTTTGTGTGAAAGCATGGACCAAAATCACACCTGGGCAATGCATGCGACTTTTTTCTTCATACAGGAGGCGTCTTGAAGCTGCCATCACCAACAAAGTACGAAGTACCAAATAAATTTCAGTACATGTGTTCAATGCTTTTTCCCTGTATCATTTCTCATTATTACACATAATTGATGGACATCTATGGTTTGATTTCTTTGCCTGTGTGGATTGGATGCGTTGTTACCGACATCTGGTGAGGATTTCATGTGAATATCACCTTTAGAAATGTATTTACTTAGAAACTTGGTGACGTGTTCAATACTTATTTCACCCGCTGTTTATATGCAGACTCAGTTAAGTGGACCAATCATCCAATTGAGTTTTCATAAAAGAAAGCTTAGCTCTTCCTTAAATTTGTCAAATACTAAATGAATAGGAAGACTGTAAAATGTATATATTACCAATTGTTTATATTGCCCTAATATATTGTGTAGTGTACTTAGGTAGCCCACATATAAATGAGTCACTATCCATTAAAGATCTTTAAAATCTAAATTCATTTTCTTATCATTAACAAAATGGGGCTAATTTTGTGGGATGTCATTTTTGTAGTGCAGAAGGAAGCTTCATGAAAGTAGCGAACCTATCTCCCTAAAATGAAATGCTGCAACGTTGCCAGCTATAATTACATATTTTTTTCTTTTCTTGATGGAAATTGTGTATTTTATTTTGATATATGATATTAGCTGAAGAGCCCGGCGTTGCCCGGGCATAGTAACTAACTGTGATTAGTTATAACACCTCACTTCTCTCATTTTCCCCCTCACATCTCTCATTTTCCCCCTCACTCCTCTCATTTTCCCCCATAACACCTGTCATTTTGACCTCACACCTGTCATTTTCCGCTCACTCCACTATTTTCCCCTCACTCCTCTCATTTTGCACTCTCACACCTCTTCATTTTCACCTCTTACCTCTCATTTTCTCCCTCAGTATATACCTGTATGTCATCTCCCCTGTATATAGTATATACCTGTATGTCATCTCCCCCTGTATATAGTATACACTGTGTGCAGAATTATCAGGCAAGTTGTATTTAGAGGATTATTTTTATTATTGATCAACAACTATGTTCTCAATCAACCCAAAAGACACATAAATATCAATGCTTAATATTTTTGGAAGTTGGAGTGGTTTTTTTTTAGATTTGGCAATCTTAGGAGGATATCTGTTTGTGCAGGTAACTATTACTGTGCAGAATTATTAGGCAACTTAATAAAAACCAAATATATTCCCATCTAACTTGTTTACTTTTACCAGGTAAACCAATATAACTGCACAAAATTTGGAAATAAACATTTCTGACATGCAAAAACAACCCCCCCAAAATTAGTGACCAATATAGCCACCTTTCTTTATGATGACACTCAACAGCCTTCCATCCATAGATTCTGTCAGTTGATTGATCTGTTTACGATCAACATTGCGTGCAGCAGCCACCACAGCCTCCCAGACACTGTTCCGAGAGGTGTACTGTTTTCCCTCCCTGTAGATCTCACAGTTTATGAGGGACGACAGGTTCCCTATGGGGTTCAGATCAGGTGAACAAGGGGGCCATGTCATTATTTTTTCTTCTTTGAGACCTTTACTGGCCAGCCACACTGTGGAGTTTTCTTGAACGATACCGACTTCTTCCTGTACCACTGCTTGAAGAAGTTGTCTTCCTTAAACTGGCAGTAGGTCTGGGAGTTGAGCTTCACTCCATCCTCAACCTAGAAAGGTCCCACAAGTTCATCTTTGATGATACCATCCCATACCAGTACCCCATCTCCACCTTGCTGGCATCTGAGTCAGTGGAGCTCTCTGCCCTTTACTGCTCCAACCTCTGGCCCATCCATCTGGCCCATCAAGAGTCACTCTCATTTCATCAGTCCATAAAACCTTTGAAAAGTCAGTCTTAAGATATTTCTTGGCCCATTCTTGATGTTTTATCTTATGTTTCTTGTTCAAAGGTGGTCGTTTTTCAGCCTTCCTTACCTTGGCCATGTCCCTGAGTACTGCACACCTTGTGCTTTTTGTTACTCCAGTAATGTTGCAGCTCTGAAATATGGCAAAACTGGTGGCTAATGGCATCTTGGCAGCTTCACGCTTGATTTTCCTCAATTCATGGGCAGTTATTTTGCGCCTTTTTTGTCCAACACGCTTCTTGCGACCCTGTTGGCTATTTGCCATGAAACGCTTGATTGTTTGGTGATCACGCTTCAAAAGTTTGGCAATTTCAAGACTGCTGCATCCCTCTGCAAGACATCTCACAATTTTGGAGTTTTCAAAGCCTGTCAAATCTCTCTTCTGACCCATTTTGCCAAAGGAAAGGAAGTTGCCTGATAATTAAGCACACCTTATATAGGGTTTTGATGTCATTAGACAACACCCCTCCTCATTACAAAGATGCACAACACCTGATTTACTTAATTGGTAGTTGGCTCTCAAGCCTGAACAGCTTAGAGTAGGACAACATGTATAAAAGTATCATATGATCAAAATACAACTTGCCTAATAATTCTGCACACAGTGCATAGCTGTATGTCATCTTGTCCTGTATATAGTATATACCTGTATGTCATCTCCTCCTGTATATAGTATTTACCTGTATGTCATCACCCCTGTTTATAGTATATACCTGTATGTCGTCTTTTCTGTACATAGTATATACCCATATGTCATCTCCCTTGTATATAGTATATAGCTGTATGCCATCTCTGCTGTATATGGTATATGTCATCTCCCCTGTATATAGTATATACCCGTATGTCATCTCCCCTGTATATAGTATATACTTGAATGTAATCTTCTCCTGTATATAGTATATACCTGTGTGTCATCTCCTCCTGTATATTGTATATACCTATTTGTCATCTCTCCTGTATATAGTATATAACTGTATGTCATCTCCTCCTGTATATAATATATACCTGTGTTATCTGCTTCTGTATATAGTATATACCTGTATGTCATCTCCCCTGTATATTGCATATACCAGTATGTCATCTCCTCCTGTATATAGTATATACCTGTATGTCATATCCTCCTGTATATAGTATATACCTGTATGTCATCACCCCTGTTTATAGTATGTACCTGTATGTTGTCTTTTCTGTACATAGTATATACCCATATGTCATCTCCCTTGCATATGGTATATAGCTGTATGCCATCTCTGCTGTATATGGTATATACCTGTATGTCATCTCCCCTGTATATAGTATATACCTGTATGTCATCTCCCCTGTATATAGTATGTACTTGAATGTAATCTCCTCCTGTATATAGTATATACCTGTTTGTTATCTCTCCTGTATATAGTATATACCTGTGTGTCATCTCCTCCTGTATATAGTATATACCTGTTTGTTATCTCTCCTATATATAGTATATACCTGTATGTCATCTCCTCCTGTATATAATATATACCTGTGTCATCTGCTCCTGTATATAGTATATACCTGTATGTCATCTCCCCTGTTGTGGATTCTGTTTGTGGGCTCCCTCTGGTGGTTACTGCTGGTACTGGGTGACTTTGGTGGGTTGCGGCCTTTGGTTTCCACCTGTCCATCAGAGGCTGGGTGTTTCCTATTTTACCTGGCCTTTCTGTCATTCCCTTGCCGGCTATCAATGTATTCAGATGTGCTCTGTTTGGTTCCTGCCTACCTGCTCCCAGATCTTTCAGGATAAGCTAAGTGCTGATTTTCAGTTGTTGGTTTTTTTGTCCAGCTTGCTTATTATGTCTCTATGCTAGCTGGTAGCTCTAGTGGACTGAGGTTCTCCCCATGTGCCATGAGTTGGCACATGGGTTCTTGTAATCTCAGGATGGTTTTTTGATTAGGGTTTTTTGCTGACCGCTCAGACCCCTTTTGTATCGTTCTGCTTTCTAGTTTACAGCGGGCCTCAATTTGCTGAACCTATATATATCATCTCTATGTGTGTGCCTTCCTCTCATTTCACCGTCAATACATGTGGGGGGCAACTATACCTTTTGGGGTTCATTCCTCTGGAGGCAAGTGAGGTCTTTATTTTCTCTGCAGTACTAGTTAGCTCTTAGGCTGGTGCGTGGCGTCTAGAACCAACGTAGGCACACTCCCTGGCTATCTCTAGTTGCGTTTGTCAGGCGTAGGGCAGCGGTCAGCCCAGGTTCCATCACCCTAGAGCTCGTCCGATATTTTGTATTACTTTGCTTGTCCCTTGCTATCCCTAGCCATTGGGATTCGTGACAGTATAGCCGGCCCACAAAGTGTTAATTGTTTGGGCTGAAGCAGGAGAAAAAGAAGTGTTTAAGGGAAATTCTTTTTTTTTTTTTTTTTTCCTTCAGAGTTTTGCTGCCTAGCCCTTAATTGCTGTCTAGCTGCTTCTTACCTCCTCTTAACCCTTGAATGGCTCTGATATTAGCTGTTTAACATGGATGTCCAGAGTTTGGCTTCCAGCCTGAGTAATCTCGCAGCAAAAGTTCAAAACATACAGGATTTTGTTGTTCACACTCCCATGTCTGAACCTAGAATTCCTATTCCAGAGTTCTTTTCTGGAGATAGATCTACCTTCCTGAATTTTAGGAACAATTGTAAATTGTTTCTTTCTTTAAAATCTCGCTCCTCTGGAGACCCTGCTCAACAGGTCAAGATTGTAATATCTTTCCTGCGAGGCGACCCTCAGAATTGGGCATTTGCATTGGCACCAGGGGATCCTGCATTGCTCAATGTGGATGCGTTTTTTCTGGCATTGGGATTGCTCTATGAGGAACCCAACCTGGAGATTCAGGCTGAAAAGGCTTTATTAGCCCTCTCTCAGGGGTATGATGAAGCGGAAATATATTGTCAAAAATTTCGGAAATGGTCGGTGCTTACTCAGTGGAATGAGTGCGCCCTGGCTGCAAACTTCAGAAATGGTCTTTCCGAGGCCATTAAGGATATTATGGTGGGGTTCCCTACGCCTACAGGTCTGAATGAGTCGATGGCTATGGCCATTCAGATTGATCGGCGTTTACGGGAGCGCAAACCCGTGCACCAGTTGGCGGTGTCTTTTGAACAGGCACCTGAGACTATGCAATGTGATAGAATTCAGTCCAGAAGTGAACGGCAAAATTATAGGCGGAAAAATGGATTGTGTTTTTATTGTGGTGATTCAGCTCATGTTATATCAGCATGCTCTAAACGCACAAAAAGGGTTGATAAATCTTTTGCCATTGGTACTCTGCAGCCTAAGTTCATTTTGTCTGTAACTCTGATTTTTTCACTGTCTTCCATTTCCGTCGATGCCTATGTGGATTCGGGCGCTGCCCTGAGTCTTATGGATTGGTCATTTGCTAAACGCTGCGGTTTTAGTCTGGAACCTCTGGAAGTTCCTATTCCTCTGAAGGGAATTGACTCTACACCATTGGCTATGAATAAACCGCAGTATTGGACACAAGTGACCATGCGCATGACTCCCGTTCATCAGGAGGTGATTCGCTTCCTTGTACTGTATAATTTACATGATGTACTAGTGCTTGGTCTGCCATGGTTACAAACTCATAATCCTGTCCTGGACTGGAAAACAATGTCTGTGTTAAGCTGGGGATGTCAGGGGGTTCATGATTATGCACCTCCGATTTCAATCGCTTCATCTACTCCTTCTGAGATCCCTGCGTTTTTGTCTGACTATAGGGATGTTTTTGAGGAGCCTAAGCTCAATTCGCTCCCTCCGCATAGAGATTGTGACTGTGCTATAGAATTGATTCCTGGCAGTAAGTTCCCTAAGGGTCGTTTATTTAATCTGTCACTGCCAGAGCATACTGCTATGCGGAATTATATTAAGGAGTCCTTGGAAAAGGGACATATTCGTCCATCTTCGTCCCCTCTGGGAGCAGGTTTTTTTTTCGTGGCAAAAAAAGATGGTTCCCTGAGGCCTTGTATAGATTATCGCCTTCTGAATAAGATTACAGTCAAGTATCAGTATCCATTGCCATTATTGACTGATTTGTTTGCTCGCATTAAGGGGGCTAGGTGGTTCACTAAGATGGATCTTCGCGGTGCGTATAATCTGGTGCGGATAAAACAGGGTGATGAGTGGAAAACCGCATTTAATACGCCTGAGGGCCATTTTGAGTATTTGGTAATGCCTTTTGGACTCTCCAATGCTCCGTCAGTCTTTCAGTCCTTTATGCACAATATTTTCCGTGAATATCTGGATAAGTTTATGATTGTGTATTTGGATGATATTTTGGTGTTTTCTGATGACTGGGAGTCTCATGTTCTACAGGTCAGGAAGGTGTTTCAGGTTCTGCGGGCCAATTCTCTGTTTGTGAAGGGCTCAAAGTGTCTCTTCGGAGTCCAGAAGATTTCTTTTTTGGGGTACATTTTTTCTCCTTCTACTATTGAGATGGATCCCGTCAAGGTTCAGGCGATTTGTGACTGGACACAACCTACATCTGTTAAGAGCCTTCAGAAGTTCTTGGGGTTTGCTAATTTTTATCGTCGGTTCATTGCTAATTTTTCCAGTATTGTTAAACCTTTGACTGATTTGACTAAAAAGGGTGCTGATGTTGCTGATTGGTCTCCTGCGGCCGTGGAGGCCTTTCAGGAACTTAAGCGCCGGTTTTCTTCTGCTCCTGTGTTGTGTCAGCCAGATGTTTCACTTCCTTTTCAGGTTGAGGTTGATGCTTCCGAGATTGGAGCGGGGGCGGTTTTGTCACAGAGAAGTTCTAATGGCTCGGTGATGAAGCCATGTGCATTCTTCTCTAGAAAATTCTCGCCCGCCGAGCGCAATTATGATGTGGGTAATCGGGAGCTTTTGGCCATGAAGTGGGCATTTGAGGAGTGGCGTCATTGGCTTGAGGGTGCTAAACATCGTGTGGTGGTCTTGACTGATCACAAGAATCTCATTTACCTTGAGTCTGCCAGGCGTTTGAATCCTAGACAGGCTCGTTGGTCGTTGTTTTTTTCTCATTTCAATTTCGTGGTTTCATACCTGCCAGGTTCAAAGAATGTGAAGGCAGATGCTCTTTCCAGGAGTTTTGTGCCTGACTCTCCTGGAGACTCTGGGCCTACTGGTATCCTTAGGGATGGGGTAATATTGTCCGCCGTATCCCCAGACTTGCGACGTGCATTGCAGGAGTTTCAGGTGGATAAACCGGATCGTTGTCCACCAGAAAGACTGTTTGTTCCGGATGATTGGACCAGTAGAGTCATCTCCGAGGTCCATTCTTCTGTGTTGGCTGGTCATCCTGGAATATTTGGTACTAGAGACTTGGTGGCCAGGTCTTTTTGGTGGCCTTCCTTGTCTAGGGATGTGCGTACCTTTGTGCAGTCTTGTGAAGTGTGTGCTCGAGCTAAGCCTTGCTGTTCTCGGGCCAGTGGGTTGTTGTTATCCTTGCCCATCCCGAAGAGGCCTTGGACGCACATTTCCATGGATTTTATTTCTGATCTCCCGGTTTCACAGAAAATGTCCGTTATCTGGGTTGTGTGTGACCGCTTTTCTAAGATGGTTCATTTGGTGCCCTTGGCCAAGTTGCCTTCATCCTCTGAGTTGGTCCCTTTATTTTTTCAGAACGTGGTTCATTTGCATGGGATTCCGGAGAATATCGTTTCTGACAGGGGATCCCAGTTTGTGTCTAGATTTTGGCGGACGTTTTGTGCCAAGATGGGCATTGATTTGTCTTTCTCGTCTGCATTCCATCCTCAGACGAATGGCCAGACGGAGCGAACTAATCAGACCTTGGAAACTTATTTGAGGTGTTTTGTTTCTGCTGATCAAGATGACTGGGTTGCTTTTTTGCCACTGGCCGAATTTGCTCTTAATAATCGGGCTAGTTCTGCCACGTTGGTCTCTCCTTTTTTTTGTAATTCGGGGTTTCATCCTCGTTTTTCCTCTGGTCAGGTGGAGTCTTCGGATTGTCCTGGAGTGGACGTGGTGGTGGACAGGCTGCATCAGATTTGGAACCAGGTGGTGGACAATTTGAAGTTATCTCAGGAGAAGACTCAGCAGTTTGCTAATCACCGTTGCCGCGTGGGTCCCCGACTTCTTGTTGGGGATTTGGTGTGGTTGTCTTCTCGTTTTGTCCCTATGAAGGTCTCTTCTCCTAAGTTCAAGCCTCGGTTCATCGGTCCTTATAGGATCTCGGAGATTCTTAACCCTGTATCTTTTCGTTTGGATCTCCCAGCATCATTTGCTATTCATAATGTGTTCCATCGGTCGTTGTTGCGGAGGTATGAGGTGCCCATTGTTCCTTCGGTTGAGCCTCCTGCTCCGATGCTGGTGGAGGGAGAATTGGAGTATGTTGTTGAGAAGATCTTGGATTCTCGTGTTTCCAGACGCAAACTCCAGTATTTGGTTAAGTGGAAGGGTTATGGTCAGGAGGATAATTCCTGGGTGGTCGCCTCCGATGTTCATGCGACTGATTTGGTCCGCGCCTTCCATAGAGCTCACCCTGATCGCCCTGGGGGTTCTCGTGAGGGTTCGGTGACCCCTCCTCAAGGGGGGGGTACTGTTGTGGATTCTGTTTGTGGGCTCCCTCTGGTGGTTACTGCTGGTACTGGGTGACTTTGGTGGGTTGCGGCCTTTGGTTTCCACCTGTCCATCAGAGGCTGGGTGTTTCCTATTTTACCTGGCCTTTCTGTCATTCCCTTGCCGGCTATCAATGTATTCAGATGTGCTCTGTTTGGTTCCTGCCTACCTGCTCCCAGATCTTTCAGGATAAGCTAAGTGCTGATTTTCAGTTGTTGGTTTTTTTGTCCAGCTTGCTTATTATGTCTCTATGCTAGCTGGTAGCTCTAGTGGACTGAGGTTCTCCCCATGTGCCATGAGTTGGCACATGGGTTCTTGTAATCTCAGGATGGTTTTTTGATTAGGGTTTTTTGCTGACCGCTCAGACCCCTTTTGTATCGTTCTGCTTTCTAGTTTACAGCGGGCCTCAATTTGCTGAACCTATATATATCATCTCTATGTGTGTGCCTTCCTCTCATTTCACCGTCAATACATGTGGGGGGCAACTATACCTTTTGGGGTTCATTCCTCTGGAGGCAAGTGAGGTCTTTATTTTCTCTGCAGTACTAGTTAGCTCTTAGGCTGGTGCGTGGCGTCTAGAACCAACGTAGGCACGCTCCCTGGCTATCTCTAGTTGCGTTTGTCAGGCGTAGGGCAGCGGTCAGCCCAGGTTCCATCACCCTAGAGCTCGTCCGATATTTTGTATTACTTTGCTTGTCCCTTGCTATCCCTAGCCATTGGGATTCATGACACTCCCCTGTATATTGCATATACCAGTATGTCATCTCCTCCTGTATATAGTATATACCTGTGTGTCATCTCCTCCTGTATTAGACCTTGTTCACAAGTTATTTGGTCAGTATTTTTACCTGTTTGTAAGCTAAAACTTGGAGTCAAACAATCAGAGGAAAAGTATATTAGAAACATGTGACTACTTCTGTATTTTTCTCCCACTCGTGGTTTTGGCTTATAAATATTGAGGTAAAATATGTCATCTCCCCTGTATATAGTATGTGCCTGTAAGTCATCTCCTCTTGTAGATAGTATATGAATGTACTGTATGTCATCTCCCCTGTATCTATATATATAATTGTCTAAGGGTTATCCTGTCTGTCTGTCTGTCCTGGAAATCCCGCGTCTCTGATCGGTCGAGGCCGCCAGGCCTCGACCAATCAGTGACGGGCACAGCATGGCGACGATGATGTCATAAAGGTTGCCTCGACCAATCAGCGACGGGCACAGTCTGCCGCGAATTCGCCTCAACCAATCAGCGACGGGCACAGTATCGACGTAGATGTCATAATGGTTGCCATGGTGACGATGATGTCATAAAGGTTGCCTCGACCAATTAGCGACGGGCACAGTCTGCCGCGAATTCTGGAATCATCATTGTCCATATACTACGGGGACATGCATATTCTAAAATACCCGATGCGTTAGAATCGGGCCACAATCTAGTATAGTATATACCTGTGTGTCATCTCCTCCTGTATACAGTATATATCTGTATGTCATCTCCTCCTATATATAGTATGTACCTGTGTATCATCTCTCCTGTACTGTATATAATATATAGCTGTATGTCATCTCCTCCTGTACATAGTATATACTTGTATGTCATCTCCTCCTGTATATAGCATATACCTGTGTGTCATCTCTTCCTGTATATAGTATGTACCTGTGTGTCATCTGCTCCTGTATATAGTACTAGCTGAAGAGCCCGGCATTGCCTGGGCATAGTAAATATCTGTGGTTAGTTATAGCACCTCACGTCTCTTATTTTCCCATCACCCCTCTCATTTAGCACCTCACTTCTCTCATTTTACCCCTCACACCTCTCATTTTCCCCTCACTCCTCTCATTCCCATCTCACTCCTCTCGTCATTTCAATCTCACATCTGTCATTTTCTGATCACTCCATTATTTTCCCTCACTCCTCTCATTTTGCACTCACACCTTTTCATTTTCACCTCATACCTCTCATTTTCACCTCACACCTCTCATTTCCCCTCAGTATATACATGTTTGTCATCTCCCTTATATATAGTATACACCTGTATGTCATCTACTGTATAGAGTATATACCTGTATGTCATCTCCCCTGTATATAGTATATACCTGCTTTATGTCATCTCCTCCTCTATATACAGTACCTATGTGTCATCTCTTTTATATGGTATATACCTGTATGTCATCTCCTCCTGTATATAGTATATACGTGTGTCATCTCCTCCTGTATATAGTATATACCTGTATGTCATCTCCTCCTATATATAGTATATACCTGTATGTCATCTCCTCCTATATAGTATATACGTGTGTCATCTCCTCCTGTATATAGTATATACCTGTATGTCATCTCCTCCTATATATAGTATATACCTGTATGTCATCTCCTCCTGTATATAGTATATACCTGTAAGTAATCTCCTCCTGTATATAGTATATACCTGTGTGATATCTGCTCCTGTATATAGTATATACCTGTGTGTCATCTCCCTTGTATATAGTATGTACCTGTATGTCATCTCCTCCTGTATTAGACCTCATTCACACGTTATTTTGTCTGTATTTTTACCTCAGTATTTGTAAGCTGAATTGGCAGCCTGATAAATCCCCAGCCAACAGGAAGCCCTCCCCTCTGGCAGTATATATTAGCTCACACACATAATAGACAGGTCATGTGACTGACAGCTGCCATATTTCCTATATGGTACATTTGTTGCTCTTGTAGTTTGTCTGCTTATTAATCAGATTTTTATTTTTGAAGGATAATACCAGACTTGTGTGTGTTTTAGGGCGAGTTTCATGTGTCAAGTTGTGTGTGTTGAGGTGCGTGTGGCGACATGCATGTAGCGACTTTTGTGAGATGAGTTTTGTGTGGCGACATGCGTGTAGCAACTTTTTGTGTGTCGAGTTGCATGTGACAGGTTAGTGTAGCAAGTTGTGTGCAGCAAGTTTTGTGCATGGCGAGTTTTGCGCGTGGAGAGTTTTATGTGTGGTGCGTTTTGAGTATGTGCAAGTTTTGTGTGAGGCAACTTTTGCATGTGTTGCAACTTTTGTGCATGTGGCAATTTTTCCGCGTGTGCAAGTTTTGCGTGTGGTGAGTTTTCCATGAGGTAAGTTTTGCACGTGTGGCGAGTTTTGCGTCATCCTAGTTTTGCATGTGGCGAGTTTTGCATGTGGCGAGTTTTGCATGTGGTGAGTTTTGAGTTTCGACTTTTATGTGGCGAGGCTGGTGTATGTGTGGTGAAATGTGTGCTGAGGGTGGTATATGTGTTCAAGCACATGGTAGTGTGTGGCGCATTTTGTGTGTGTGTTCATATCCCCGTGTGTGGTGAGTATCCCATGTCGGGACCCCACCTTAGCAAATGTACGGTATATACTCTTTGGCGCCATCACTCTCATTCTTTAAGTCCCCCTTGTTCACATCTGGCAGCTGTCAATTTGCCTCCAACACTTTTCCTTTCACTTTTTTCCCATTATGTAGATAGGGGCAAAATTGTTTGGTGAATTGGAAAGTGTGGGGTTAAAATTTCGCCTCACAACTTAGCCTATGACGCTCTCGGGGTCCAGACGTGTGACTGTGCAAAATTTTGTGGCTGTAGCCGCGACGGTGCAGATGCCAATCCCAGACATACACACATACATACACACACACTCACATTCAGCTTTATATATTAGATATACCTGTATGTCATCTCCTCCTGTATATAGTATATACCTGTGTGTCATCTCCTCCTCTATTAGACCTCGTTTACACGTTATTTGGTCAGTATTTTTACCTCAGTATTTATAAGCTAAAACTTGAAGTAAAACAATCAGAGGAAAAGTTTATGACAAACACATCATTCATCACCTCTGTATTTTTCTCCCACTCGTGGTTTTGGCTGATAAATACTGAGGTAAAATACTGACCAAATACTGAACGTGTGAATGTGGCCTTACACACAGCATCCACACAGCCTCATACTGCAGCAGCACCTCACTTCTCTCATTTTGCCCCTCACAGCTCTATCCATGAGGCTCCTCCCTTTCCATTTGAAAAAACTGACCGTCACATCCATACATAGACTAAGTGTGAACAGGTGCTGAACCTAGAGTAACCAACTCATATATAGTCAAGTAAAAAAGGCAGCACACTGCAGCGCTAAGACATGCAAATATGAAACATGAAAACTGAACTGCAATACTGCACTAGAAATATGAAAAATGAGAGCGTTTAGCGCATAAAAATGGCCAATTTTGTGTGTACCTGATAGCCCCTTTACGGCATCTCTCTTATATCAGGTCCTACGCTTGCCTACCTCGCTGAGAATAAACGTCTCCATGTGAATGGGTACCTGTGAAAACCTCTTCCTAGACTCATATTCTCTCTCTCTGTGGAGGGGTATTGGACCTGTTGCGATTAAAACACCTGGGCTAGGAGGCGGAGTGCTCGGTCAGAAGGCTAAATAATATATTTGAAAAAACTGACCGTCACATCCATACATAGACTAAGTGTGAACAGGTGCTGAACCTAGAGTAACCAACTCATATATAGTCAAGTAAAAAAAGGCAGCTTTCCATTGTCGTCACAGTCTTACCTCACAGGAGCAACTCCATTCTAGATACGATGGAGCTAGATGTGGCCTGTGCCTGCTATGTGGAGTGGGCATGGCTGATAAATACACACACACACACACACACACATACACTCAACTTTATATATAGAGATATTCTGTACATAAAAACACGCACACAAATGCGTGTATGTGTATGTTGTTCATATGATGAAACCAGAATGATGTAGAATGTGTGTAATGATATACAATAAATCAGTAAAGTGTACATAAATTAACAAGTGTTCTCCATCACCACAGAAATAACCGAACATAATTTCACTAGCTAGATATTAGCGAATAAATCTACCTGTCAGTGTTGGTATTAATATGATGCATATGTAACATTCCCCAGTCGATTCTATTTCTTATTGGGCATATGTATAGAGGCAGAAATCATTATGAATTGCTTTGTGCGTCTGTCGTCTCCGGGATTCACAGGGGCTCACACCTTCCTTGTATTAGATAGTGTAGAACAGTGTTACTTCCCAGGATAATTCTTAGGACTTGTGGGTATTACATTACTATTACGCATAGCTTGTCAGGCTTTCAAATTAATTACTGTAACAATGGCAAGACTTACACATGATGTTAATCCAGTCATATCTTCACATTGAGTCTCAGCAAAAGGTATTACTAGACAAATTACTGCTGAATGTTAAATGTAGATTTATTCAGCCGGAGTTAATTATAATCTCTATTTAGTTTTCAGTGATACATTCTTGCCATACTTATTCTAGCAGAGGACATTAATTTTTATTCTAGTATAAAGGTGAATGTAATAATCTTGGATTAGACGATGGATTACTGTAATATGATTTTCCGTCAGAATTGCAATTTGCAGGGATCTGTTACTTTCTGTAAGTGGATTTTGGGACATATGATTACTGAGTAATAGGGGAAAGCACTAAAAGGTCATTTAAAGAACTGCCAAACTGGGACCTATCAGATGTCTAGTGAAGTAGAAGTGTTTCATTGATTACAGCCGTTTGTACAAATGAGCTACAGTATATTGTGAACTTGCACTTTACAACCACCATTGTAATATTAAAAATAGTTTCTATCCATACCCAACTGTTAGATGGTCCGCCATAACCCTGTGCAAAACTGATTCAGAAAGGCATACATAAGTTTGCCCAAATAATAACAAAATTGGAATACAATAAATATGCAAAGTGAGGCTTTGATTTGTATTTTGACGCAAAGCATAAAGAAATCACCAAAGTATTGGATTCTTGTGGGAATCCTGATGGACCAGATTAAAGTTTATACAGTCCATCGCAGTACATTTAACTCACTTAAAAAACTAATCTATCACCACCGTCGTAGCTCTAAAATTAACAGTAGCCATGATGTCAGTGTGCACACCAATCCCATGACAATGTTATACAGTTATCGACTATATAGTTAACAAGTTAACGATCATACGGTTAAAATGAAAATTCTGCAGCCCCCATTACAGATTCGGTTTATTAGCAAAATTTAAAAAACTTTATTATGTTTGCAATAAACCAAACCATAACAATTTATATGGGTCGACACAACTAATACAACAAATCGTTTCTCCAAATTCAATACGAAATTGAACTTTTTTTTTGTTAATCAGTTTTATTGTTTGTTTTTTTTAAGGTAAAGCAGCACAGGAAATATAACTCAAATGGTAAAAGAACAGAAAGAGGGTACATAGTAACAAATTGTGTACAGTGTAGTACGACTTCATCCTAAAAAGACTGCACCAGGGTGCACTCCCACATGCAGTGCTAAGACGTGGCCCTGTGAAGTTTGCATTCCTAGCATGGGCCATGGTAAGTGGGACAGTATTGCCGGTTCATACAGGACTTTGTCATTCAGGGAACAAAAAGGGCACTTTTAGAGACTATTACAGTTGCAGTATTCAACCTCTTGAATACAGTTCCTCATAAATCCACACATCTTAAGTAGACCTTATACAACTAATCAAGAACTTCATTAGTTACCTCAGGGGTACTTTTGATGAGATGCATCAAAGACCTGGACTAGTTAGGGTTTGGTGATTTTAATGTTTGATTGCTTATTAGAAATATTTCTAAGTCAGTAGAGTAGTTTAAAAAGATAAAAGAATATATTATTGCCTTACACAAATGAGAAAAAGGATACGAAAAAGATAGTAAAGACATTAAATGTTCCTAGAAATTAAACTGGAATCTGAGTTTTCAAGTTCACTGGTTACACTACCTGGATGTGGCAGAAAAAGGAAGCTTTCACCAGGTGCCACCAGATTAGTGAGGAAGTAGGGGGTCAGAAACCATCTAGTGACTTCAAAAGATGCAGAAAGATGTCTTCAAAGCCAGCAAAGAGGCTTCAGTTTGTCCACTATGGAGCATACTGAACACTGAAGGTCTTCATAACTGAACTTTCAGGACATACACCTTTACTGATCCAAATGCACTAGGAAAGTCAGCTCCAATTTGCTCAAAATTATATAAATGAGCCACAAAAGTCTGGGGGCTCTGATCTTTGGAAAAGATTCTGGAGTGGCCATCACAGTCGTCTGGCTTGATCCCCATAGAAAATGTTTGGTGAGAATTGAAAAAGGCAGTTGTAATGCACTAACCCAAGAATATTAGTGAATTGGAGGCCATTGCCTTTGAGAAGTGGGCTAACATTCCTCGGTAACACTGCCAGAAGCTGGTGTATGGCTATGCATTACATTTGCGCCATGTCTAGTGTTGAGCGATACCGTCCGATACTTGAAAGTATCGGTATCGGAAAGTATCGGCCGATACCGGCAAAGTATCAGATCTAATCCGATACCGATACTCGATACCAATACAAGTCAATGGGACTCAAGTATCGGACGGTATCCCTGATGGTTCCCAGGGTCTGAAGGAGAGGAAACTCTCCTTCAGGCCCTGGGATCCATATTAATGTGTAAAATAAAGAATTAAAATAAAAAATATTGCTATACTCACCTCTCCGACGCAGCCTGGACCTCACCGAGGGAACCGGCAGCGTTCTTTGCTTAAAATGCGCGCGTTTACTTCCTTCCGTGACGTCACGGCTTGTGATTGGTCGCGTGCCGCCCATGTGGCCGCGACGCGACCAATCACAGCAAGCCGTGACGTAATTTTCAGGTCCTCAATGCCTAATTCTAGGCATTCAGGATTTTAAAATTACGTTCCGGCTTGTGATTGGTCGCGTCGCGGTCACATGGGCGACACGACCAATCACAAGCCGTGACGTCACGGGAGACAGGAAACGCGCGCATTTTAAAATTACGTCACGGCTTGTGATTGGTTGCGTGCCGCCCATGTGACCGCGACGCGACCAATCACAGCAAGCCGTGACGTATTTTTCAGGTCCTGAATGCAGAATTAGGCATTCAGGACCTGAAATTACGTCACGGCTTGCTGTGATTGGTCGCGTCGCGGTCACATGGGCTGCACGCAACCAATCACAAGCCGTGACATAATTTTAAAATGCGCGCGTTTCCTGCCTCCCGTGACGTCACGGCTTGTGAGTGGTCGCATCGCCCATGTGACCCGACGCGACCAATCACAAGCCGGAACGTAATTTTAAAATCCTGAATGCCTAGAATTAGGCATTGAGGACCTGAAAATTACGTCACGGCTTGCTGTGATTGGTCGCGTCGCGGCCACATGGGCGGCACGCGACCAATCACAAGCCGTGACGTCATGGAAGGAAGTAAACGCGCGCATTTTAAGCAAAGAACACTGCCGGTTCCCTCGGTGAGGTCCAGGCTGCGTCGGAGAGGTGAGTATAGCAATATTTTTTATTTTAATTCTTTATTTTACACATTAATGTTGTTTCGATACCGATACCCGATACCACAAAAGTATCGGATCTCGGTATCGGAATTCCGATACCCGCAAGTATCGGCCGATACCCGATACTTGCGGTATCGGAATGCTCAACACTAGCCATGTCCTAACAGCCAAAGGTCGTCTACTAAATACTAAAGATGATTGTCATGAAGGGGTTGAATAATTCTGAGTCTGCAGTAGTCAGTAAAGTGGCATTTTGTGTTGAATTTGGAAAAACACTTCTTATTTTAGTTGTGTTGAGATATTTAAATTATTCTTGTTTGACTGGTTTATTGCAAATAGCAGAATGTTGGTAGACTTTGATAGTAAACCTAATTTGCATTTGGGGTTGACTAATTTTGATTGCCACAGTACATTGAACAAAATTACAAGAAATATTCTTCCTTCTTGTGGGCAATTATATTACAATACTTTATATATAAGAACCCAGTGTCTATTTATGTGTAACAATAATCATTACAATAAAAATTTAATTGTCAAGTTCAATACCACTGCTGTAGTTTTACAGAGTTACTATTGGAACTGATTGCTAATAGATGCTTTCTTCTAATTATTGGCTGTTTGCCTTCAGTTAACCACATACTCCTACTATTTTTGAGTAAATTTTATATTTGTTAATTGAAAAAGTTGTAAAATAGCAGAACTGATATTAAAGATAATCGAAAAATCCTGACTAGCGGTCCCACTATGGTGTAGAAAGCAGCTAATAACACCGATTGCCTAAGTGAGTAAATGTGCTAATATGCCCTGGTTTAAAGGGAAAGTAGCGCTACCAAGACTTACAATAAAAAACTGCTCCTCAAGGAATATGACATCACCTGCTTCAGGTTCTCCCGTGAGCCAAAAAATGCTTTGCTTTTGTTGATTAGTTTATTGGGTTAATTGCATCGGTGTACTATTGATCCAAGGATGTTCATACTTACCTTTAAAAGATTGTTAGGCTGATTGGATCTGTAATCCCTGAGGAAAGAGGAAACTACTTATGAAAGCATAGGATGTTTTTGACTCACAGGAGAATCCATAGTAATTGACTTCACATTGCTTGAGCATCAGTTTTGGATTATAAATCCTGGTAGAGACACTGATATTGATTTTGGAACACCCTGTACCCAGGGAATTGCTTATGCCAGTATATTATCCATAAGGTTATCCACAGCTGTTGGGAACCCTCAAGGTCCATGTTACTTGCAGCAGGATCTGAGGAAGGGGAGAATGTGAGGAGGAGCAGCAGAAGGTGGATTTTGAGATGGATATTGAGATGGCAGAGGTTGCCAATCAAAGTGAAAATGACAACGATGCTGACTCGGCTAACCATTTGTCATGGTGAGATGTGGAACATAAACCAACAGGGTCATCAGTCAAGCTTTTCAGCATGGCAAGCTGTATGATGGAATGATTGTAGAATGTCTGGTGCATTGTTTCTATCAAGGAAAGTAAGACTATTGGATAGCCATGCTTTCAGACACTCATTATAAAAGCAAAATGAGGGAATTTTCCGAAAAAGAGTCCAAATTGGAGTATTATCAGCATAAGCTGTGTTTCCTGTACAGCAAAGCTTTAGCACAACAGAAGCCTGCCAACCGCACGACTGAGCAATCCTTCTGCTATCCCATGGAGCAATTTCTCCTTCACCTGTGCCAATGTTAGGGATATAAGAAGCAGTCAAAATAGCGACAGCAACTACAGTATATTTGAAATTATTTACCAGATGTTTTATCTGCCTCTGCACCAACCTGATGCAGACCAACAGCAGCTAAACAGAGAGTTACAGTCATACTTAGAGTGCACCTTCTCTCCTGCAGATACGCTGAGCCCTGATCCCACGGTCTTCTGGGTCAGCAGATTGGACAAGTGGCAAGAACTGGCCCAATTTACAATAGGCGTACTATTTAATCTAGCTTCCATTCTACTGTCAAAGAAAGTATTCAGCTCTGTCAGTGGCTTTGTGAGCTTGAGAATAGAGATTGAGATTTTCAGAATATTTAATGTGTATAGGGATAGCCCTATTATCCTCCACATCAGACACTGGTGGAAATGAGATTATGGGATTATGGTATAGTATGTTGGAATTCACCTTGCCCATCCTTAACCAGGAGGTAAGCCGCTATAATATGTGTTTAGCAACAGATCTTCTCTCCCTTCATTACTATATAAACATGTATGTTGGGCCAAGCTGGGCATGCATATTTATTGGTAGGCGGAAGAATTCTTGTGGGCATCGCTTGTTTGACAGCTACATACATGTGTTTAGAGTCTATGTATCCGCATAAATTGTAATGTAATATAAATTATCTTATTTTCCTGTTTTCCAATATTTTGGACAACCATTTCCTATACACAAGATCCAATGCTGGCACATTTTTTTCTTTGAGAGTACAGTATTGCTGTTAGCTTCACTTTTTCCCTCAGTGACAGAATGGCTTTCCGCAATGCCATAGACTGTTCCAAAAAAGGAACCAAATGTCTAACCACAGGGAGGGCACAATCCATTTAATATCTCTCCACGCGCACATGGTGCCCAGCAGAACTCATCCTTATGGAAGCTTTTCCCATATTTTCTTTCTCTTGATCTACCATAGTTCATGGCTTTGTGCTTATAATGAAATTGACTAAAGGCATACCATCTCCATGTAGTCAGTCTGAAGTAACGCATCTTACAGAGACATAAATGATATGACAGTGCCCACAAATTGATTGCACGGTTAGCTATGTTTGTTTCATCATATGTCAAAAATAAGTTAAAGCTGTATTTTCTGATACATTGTAAAGTTATCCATAGATGGCTAGCTTCTATCTGTCCTACCATGACAATGCTATCTATTTGTAGAGCAGTTTCAATATTTACACAACCATGAAATAAATCTTTGATTCAAGTAACAGGAATGAAGAAAAACCTTTAATTGGATTCATTCTGTTTTATTCTTCTGTATCCTTTATAATTCTAGTTTTCTATCTAATGAGGCTGTGTCGGATCTGCTGACATGTCTGTATTCGTAAATACTTAGATAAATAAGCTCTAAAGCATTCGCAGAGCAATGTGTTGTTTATTCCTCCTGTAAATGAAGGAATGCGCTGCTTGTCTCAATAGGACATTGCCCTACACAATCTAAATACCGCCATACAAATTAGGCTAATGTCGGATGAACTCTGTGCATGGAGACGCTGGCCAACTGATCATCGTGGGAGATGTTGATCGGGCATTTATCTTTTGGACTGCCGATCACTTTGTTCTAACAGAGATAAGTAGCTGGCTTTCTCATAAAGAACACAGGAATGTTCACCTGAATGAGTTCTCCTGTGTATGGGGGGATGACCATCAGCTGAACGAAGCATAATTTGGCGAACAGCCATGTAATATGTATGGCCGGCTTAATACTGTAGAATCAGTGTTAAAATTGTTAGTATGTTTAATGATAAATCAAGAGTAGAAGAAGTATGTGGCACTCACCAATTCAAAAAAATGCAACAGTCCTTTATTCTAAACTTCAGGACATGTACACAAAATCAGACGTGCAGGTTACAGAGGCATGCGGGGAGAGCCAGAGTCCATTCTGTCTCTCCCCGTATGCCTCCATAACCTGCACATCTGATTTTGTGTCTGTGTCCATGTCCTGGAGTTTGGAATAAAGGACTGTTGCACTTTTCCAAATTGGTGAGTGCCGCATACTTCTTCTACTCTTCATTTACATGTTTAATTCCGTGCTAAGCACTGCACACCATTCGATTAACCGCTACACCTCGATGCACAGGATTTATCATCTCCACGTGGGAAGCCTTATGTTTGCTACTGCTGTTTACTTTTTACTTCTCAGTTTAAAAAAATCTGTAATGATAAATCACTTTGACGAGAGGAATAGCAGCATTCAGGTGTCACTAAATTTAAACACTTGAATGTTTGACATTTGTCTAAGGCCTCATCCAGATGTCTGTTTTTCGCGTGCGAGTGCTGTCCGTGGTTTTCACACTCATACCTGTAATAGTCTATGGGGCCATTTACAAACGAGTGTTCGGTGGAAGATCACAGGGAAGTCCGATTTTGTGGGTCAGATATGATGCAAGTATATGAGTCTGTGGAAAAATCAGACTACACTCAGATTTCATTTTCACAGACTGTCAAAAAGAAGAAGGTGGAGAATATTTTTATTTCAACACAATTGAGAGAAACTGAGAAACTGATGACACTCTGATCAAACATCAAAATAATCCATCCATTTTTCTTGTTCGTGAGAAAAATGTACATTTGAATGAGGCCTTAGAATGGCTCCAGCACATATATTACATGTGTCTTTAGGCTACTATTATACAGACAGGCTAAAAGGATGTTCTTTGGCACCTAATGGGCAGCATACAATGAGGATACCATTTGGTTTCTGTATGGTAAAACCTGTAAAGACTGCTATTCCATACAAAAGCATCCAGTAAAAATTCAGCAAACATTTTCTAATATGGGATCATCAGAGTGAAGGAGGCCACTCCTGACATAAACCTCACATGAGCATTGCAGAATGCAGTGAGAAAAGAACCCCGAGTGTGCCATTTCTATCAAGTATTAAAGTGTAGACCTTTTATTTGTGATCATTTTAAAGGGAATCTGTCACCCCAAAATTGGCCTATAAGCTAAGGCCATCGGCATCAGGGGCTTATCTACAGCATTCTGTAATGCAGTAGAGAAGCCCCCAATGTCACCTGCAAGATAAGAAAAAGAAGCTAGATTATACTCACCCAGGGGTGGTCCCGGTGCGGTGCGGTCCGGTCCGATGGGCGTTGTGGTCCGGGTTCAGCGCCTCCTATCTTCATACGATGACGTCTTCTACTTTGCTGCCTGCTGCGGCTCCTGCGCAGCGTACTTTATCTGCCCTGTTGAGGTCAGAGCAAAGCACTGCAGTGCGCAGGCGCCGGGCCTCTCTGACCTTTCCCGGTGCCTGCGGAGTGATTGAATGTGTTTGCTGGACTATGATGTTTTAAACTCTTCCTCTTCAAAATGAGTTTAAAAAATGTTAGTTAAAAAACCCCATAGATATTTGTACTTATAGAATGAAAATCTTATCCCAGGAATCTCTGCAAGACAGCAAATAATAATGATTAACCCTCCGCTCTGCTATTGTCGCCTCTGGGGTGGCAGTTAACAATGCCCAATAAAAGTGATTTAATCATGCTGTACTGGCTTGTAGCGTAATATCCGATGCAATTGCTTTTATATATCATAGATCATATAAATTATGTTCAGTGGAGAGATAGAAATACAGAGCTATCTTCACACATTATAGATCACAATGAATTGTGTCAATAAAACAGCATTTAATTTCATGTACAAGATGTATGGCTGATAGCATTGGGTAAATATACTTTGCTGAGATCCTCAGAATGTGAGATGCCGTGTGACAGCTCTGTACCCGAAGTATTCACTAATCCCATCTTAGCTTTGAGGAGTGTAGAAATGGGAAAGAGATAAAACGACGGGATCCATATTTTAAAACCATTTTAAAGCCGTCATATCTTTCTACTATTACATCTCTTTTCATTACAGTGCGCTTAGTGATAATATGTAAAATGAGACACATTAAAAGGGAAAGTGCAGAAAATACATTTTGAAAGATTAAACTGAATTAGTGGATCAATTTTAAGGTTGGATGATACTCCGAGCTGTAAAAAAATGCATGCATGTGGGGCAGGTTGCCCCTGTCCTGTCTTGTTTCAGTTCAGTATTACTAACAGCTCTTTAAAAAGGCTGAGATTAAATATGATTAATTTTTTGTCCAAAAACAGCTGCAGAATTCATTATGGATTTTGTGCTACAATTTCTATAGAATGGGGCTGTCTTGCAGTGTCAGGGGATGAATAAGGACCACAGAGGTGCTGTTTCTAGTAAACCACTTTGTTTAAAGCGCCTTTCACATGTCACTGTGTGGTGACAGTTTTCTCAAGTACTGGAGACACTGAAACATGTAGATCCATTCAAATTAATGGGTCGATGCACATGTCAGCGTGTTTTCATGGACCTTGTGTCCGTGTGCAAAACACGCAGACATGTCCGTTTTCACCCAGACACATGGGCAGCAAAACGTGCTACACATGTGCACACGGAGAACAGTGCACACTGTCCTCCGTGTGCACGGACGGCCGCCGGGGAAGTAGCGTTACTGTAAGCCTCTGTTCCCCGGCGGCTGGTGCGAGCAGCGCGAGCAGGAGAGAATAAATGAATGAAAAACCTGAAGTGGGGTCCCCCTATGTTTTTAAACGAACCCGGCAAAACTCAGGTGCGGGCTGCTATTCTCAGGCTGGTAAGGGACCATGGATATTGGCCCCCCTGCAGCCTACAAACGGCAGCCCGCAGCTGCCCAGAAAAGGCGCATCTATTAGATGTGCCAATTCTGGAGCTTTGCCCATTTCATCCCACTTTCCCTGTAGTGGTGGCAAAAGGGGTAATGAGGGGTTAATGTCACATTCCTATTGTAAGGTGACATTAAGCCCAGCTTAGGAATGGAGAGGTATCAATAAGACACCTATCCATTACTAATCCTATAGTTGGTAAAGGGTTAAATAAACACCACACACTAGGAATAAAGTATTTTAATGAAATCATACACCACACAGTTTTGCCATCTTTATTGTTTCTGCTAATCGAATCAACACCCTCGATCTCCTGTAAAAAAAATTAAAATAATAAACCAACAGTATGCCCATATCTGTCTGTCCTTCAGTCAGTCCCACACTGCAATCCATATCTGGAGAATGTACAGTTTACAACTGGGAGCAGTGCTAATGCGACTGGCCCTGCTGTAAACTACTGGGGAATGAATGAGAAGCAGCAGGCACAGGCTCAGTAACTAGCGGTGACGTCACTGAGGGAGGATGCAAGTGATGAGGGCACTGTGACAGAGCTTGAACTGCCATGACCTCATCACTTGCATTCTCCTTTGGTCCTGAGGTCACAGGAGTTCATGTCATGTCGGTAGCGAGCACAGATTCAGTGACGTCACCGCTAGTTACTGAGCCTGTGCCCACTGTTTCTCATTCATTTATCCTCCCCTGCTCACGCCGATCGCCGGCAGAGCAGGGGAGAATGGATGACAGCTGCCTTCAGCACCAGCCGCCGGGGAACAGCGCTTCCAGTAGTGAAACTTCCCCGCTGGCCGTCTGTGTGGTACTGATGCGGCACACAGGCAGCACACGGTTGCCACACATGTGCCGCACGTAGTATACACATGGACACTGATATCTCCGGTACCATTTTTTCTGGTACCGGAAATATCAGGACATGTGAAACCGAAAAGAAATCTGTCACCAGGTATTTGATACCTTTTCTGACAGCTGCATGATGTAGGAGCAGAAACCCTGATTCCATTAATGTGTCACTGATTTGCTTAGTGTAGTTTTTTAAATTATCGTTTTATCAGCAGGAGATTATCATTAGAGGACTATGTGGCCTGCTACCAAGTAGTCCTTTATATTCACGCACCCTGTATATCTCTACTCCGTCATGAATTGTCCACTTTCTTCTTATGCACAGTGTACACAGAAAGTTGCCAATCAGTAGTGTCGGCAGGGTTATGTGGAGCTCAGCATTCAGAGAACTGCTAGATCTGCAGCAGATAAAACAGGTTTTAATAAAAACTGCAGA
The DNA here is from genome assembly GCF_051348905.1 of Ranitomeya variabilis. Lineage (NCBI taxonomy): Eukaryota > Metazoa > Chordata > Amphibia > Anura > Dendrobatidae > Ranitomeya > Ranitomeya variabilis. The sequence continues at coordinate 232,961,071 of NC_135232.1, forward strand.
ACCAAGTATAGTAAGTGATACATCACTGGAATCAGGATCTCACCCTCCCTACATCGTGCTGCTCTCAGATGGGGTAGCAAAAACCTCATGACAGATTCCTTTTTGCACAATATTTTTGATCTTATAAAAGTAATTTAAAAAAAATTACAAATAGTAGTAGTCATTCTCACCAACCCTGTGCAGCTCTTGTTTCTGTGCTTAGATGGAACCGGTAAGTAGAGACCATGTGAACAGAAGTTATGCAGATATGGTGAAGGTGAATATTATTTCTATTATTTTTAACCAGTTTGAGAAATTTTTATAACATTTTCATCTGCTGTAAAAAGCTCTTTAAAGGGGTATTCCCATTACCAAGATACTATACCAATATGCACTAGGTGTAACAATTATATTAGCAAATTCCTCCAATTAGAAATGTAGTATAGTTCTTCTGATTCACTATGTCTTTTACCCCATGTGTAGTGCATTGCAGTAGCTAGGGTATCCAAGGTGACATTATGAATCAGAAAAACAATACTACATTCTAATTGGAGATATTAATATTAATACACCTACTACATATTGGGGTAGGATCTTGGAGAAGGGAATACTAATATAAAGTTATCTCTTTATCTTCATACAGCATTGTGAAGCATTAGTGTATTAAATGACAAAAACATAAATTTTCCTCCATTGAAGTTCTCTAACCTTCATATTCTTTTTTTCTCCTTCACAGTGACAGAAAGTCGGGTGACAATGGACACTATACAGAGGTTCTCATCCGTCCCGGTATATCTACCTGTGAGTTATCATGTTTGTAGTTCTGAAGTTTCTTTCTTCCTTAAAGAAGCCAATCAAGACCTCATGAAAAACTCAAGCTTACAGTCTCGAACAGAACCACTTTTCATATACAAAGCCAAGGTGCCACCAGCAATAAATGCCACCTATGGACCCTACTCTGCAGAACAAACTGTGCCAAAAAATGTGATTATTACCTCAAGTACTTTCAGTTCTACCAACAGATTCACATTTAACTGGCAGTTAAAATCCCACATCATCGAGAGCACTATATATTCTGAGAAACCCAAAGTTCAGGCTTTATTTTATATCACAGGAAAGGACTGGCAGGACTATCATCCATCAGAGATTTTACCATGTGTCAGAATGGTTGCTGTCTTAGAAAACCGTGAACTTTCTGCAAGTTGCCGACTGAAAGGACAGCTGGGGTTATGTGTAGCAGAGCTAGAGTTCCTGCCTAGTTGGTTGAGTACTTCTCCTTCCACAGATGGTCATGTATTCTCAGTTCCCCCACAAGGAATACCAGTTGAACTGCACTACGTTGTATATACCACCAATGAAGATGAAGAATGTTCTTCAGAGCAAACAAAATGGTCAAATAGGATTCAACAAAATAAAGACACTGACCAAAAAGTTACAAGTGCAATGGAAAGATTTGGCAGCGTAATTGTATATCCCACTCAAGACACCATGAGAATGTCAGTGCTCCCACTGGATAACAACATACAGATCCGATACCCCCCGAGTCCAGTGAAAGTAGGAGACATCGTAACATTCTTTGTATCAGTGGCTGGAAGCTCCATGATCCATCAGTTCATGTTGAGGTATGTTGGGAACTATGAAAAAAGATGACTTTTTTTTACCCTGTAAGCCACGTGTGCATTGGCCTTTGGAAAATTCAGGCATTGAGTTACCAGGTCATAAGAATAACCCACCAAAGCATATATTCTTTTCTAGCTTGCCATTGAATAGAACACACATGTTGATAATGTGGCATTCTTAGATTTTTATTAATTCATTCAATACTGCTCTGTAACAAATAAAATCCAGAACAAATTCTTCAAGATGACCTACCACCACACTTGACATGTCTGTTTTAGGAAATTGCAATTTCCATGATTATCTATGAAATTAACCATGGGTGTACAGCACTGGACGGTATCATACTGTGTAGCGGTACACCTCCAACTAGTAAGCGCGCAGTCAGACGGCCATTTAAATTGGACCGAGATCGGAACTCAGTGTATGGACAGTGGCTCTGCCAACCCGAGCATGACAACAGCATAGAATGAAGCTGTCACACTTGGGTCGTGAGAGCCGCCGGCCAGTCTGTGCACTGCGTTCCAATCTCAGACCGATTTATACTGCCGTCTGACTACGCCCTAGCACCCTGCTATAGACTTATTCAAAAACTTCTATGCGACATAACAAAGGAATGGGCACAATATAAAGTTCTAATCACACAATCAAATAAAAATCTTCTTCTTGCATTCTTTAATGATTTATACTGTACTGGCCGAGTAAATGGTTGGAAAGTGTATTTGATTTTTGACTATTAAGTACAAAACATTATTTATTTTGGTATCTATTTGTCCCTTTGTACAAAAGAATGATGGTTAGTAGGTGAAGATAACCACATTTACATTGTTACTTTGCTCATATGATCATCAGCAAGAAAGTGGCTGAAACAAACAGAATTTGCCCAGTTATAGGTGCTGGGATTAGAGAAAACTCATTTTATTATTATTATTATTTATTATTATAGCGCCATTTATTCCATGGGACTTTACATGTGAGGAGGGGTATACATAATAAAAACAAGTACATTAATCTTAAACAATACAGGTCACAACTAGTAAAGGAGGAAAGAGGACCCTGCCCGCGAGAGCTCACAATCTACAAGGGATGGGTGAGAATACAGTAGGTGAGGATAGAGCTGGTCATGCAGCGGCTTGGTTGATCGGTGGTTACTACAGGTTGTAGGCTTGTCGAAAGAGGTGGGTCTTGAGGGTCTTTTTGAAGGTTTCGATGGTAGGTGAGAGTCTGATATGTTGTGGTAGAGAGTTCCAGAGTAGGGGTGATACGCGAGAGAAATCTTGTATACGATTTTGGGAAGAAGAGATAAGAGGGGAGTAGAGAAGGAGATCTTGTGAGGATCGGCGGTTGCGTGCAGGTAAGTACCAGGAGACGAGGTCACAGATGTATGGAGGAGACAGTTTGTGGATGGCTTTGTATGTCATGGTTAGGGTTTTGTACTGGAGTTTCTGGGTAATGGGGAGCCAGTGAAGGGATTGACAGAGGGGAGAGGCCAGGGAATAGCGGGGGGACAGGTGGATTAGTCGGGCAGCAGAGTTTAGAATACTGTAGATTGGAGGGGTGCGAGAGTGTTAGAGGGGAGGCCACAGAGCAGGAGGTTACAGTAGTTGAGGCTGGAGATGATGAGGTCATGGACTAGGGCTTTTGCAGATTCTTGGTTTAGGAATGTACGGATCCGTGAAATATTTTTTCTGATAGTTTCCCCAATGCAATGGCAGTGACCATTAGACTTATTAAAGGGGTTATCCAGGACTAAATCATTTTTTACAATGACCAAAAATCTAATAGGCAGGTTGTTGCTAACTAGCTAGCAACTACCTGCCTGTTCTATCCGGCGCCAGCTCAGAGGGGTCACTGACCTTTCCTACCGATGATTTTGTTGCACCTCGTCAATATAGCAGCTCTTCTTCCAGGCTGCTCTGTCGATGGGGCGTGACTGCTGACGTCATGCTGATTGACCGCTGATTTCTTGCAATTAGGCAGCCGAGAGCCTGCTGTCAATCAGTATGAAATCAGCAGTCATGCCCCATTAAAAGAGCAAGGAAGAGAAGAGGCGCTGCTCTGTCAATGTGATGTCAGCTGAAGCCGCAGAATCACCAGCAGGAGCAGTCAGTGACTGATCTGCACTGGGCAGAACATGCAGGTAGTTAGCAACTATCTGCTTGTTACCTTTTAGGCCAATAGTAAAAAAATAACAATCCTGAATAACCCCTTAAATATAGTGACTCAGATGGTGACTTAGCTGAAGTCATCTCAAGTATTTACTAATTTGGGTATACCAGTTGCCATACCAAGTGAACTAACATATAATATTAATTAGTAGTACCTCAGAGGTTAAGATGTCAGCAATAGACAAAATAGTTTTGATTTTTTTTATGTTACTTTTAAATTTCTGAACCTTCATTATTGGGTGACGTTTACTACCTATAAATGGTAGACTGCTTTGAAACAAGCACCTGAAATGAACAGCATGTTACAAGGGCACTCTTTATGGTCACCCAGTAGCTCTAAAAATGGCAACCATTAACAGTTGGCAGTAGCCATTCCATTTACCAGATCCCCTGGGCTGCCCTGGTCTATACCCTTTAAATCTGGTGCAAAGATCTGGAAGTACACAAGGACCACTACCGGGGCCACAAAGTTGGCTGTTGTTCGGTGGTGTGAGTTGGCAAGAAAAATACTCAGGAAGCCGGATCAGAAGCAGGATATATACGTATAGGTAAGTGCAAAATAGTAGGCAGGAGAATATTCAGTAAACAAGCCAAAGTTAGATTCAGGAATATCCACTAAAAAACAGGAGCTGAAATACACACAAGAGCTAGTTGGGTTACAACTGGCAATTAGAACTGATTCCTAAGGGTTTAAGTAATGAGACGTTCAACCGAGGGCTGCCATCAGAAAGATAGACAAACTAGCTTGGATTAAACCCCAAATATTCTGGACTGGCCAGAGCCACAAGTCCCAGGAGTAGTGCAGTGCTACCAAATACTCACTGATGACTATAGAAGTGGCAATAGATAGAACAGGCATCGGAACAGATGTCACTCTGCAATGCAAGAATTGGCCGTAGGTCTCCTGATCCCGAGGCTGATAATTTGGGTTAGGACACCCTCTACTGGTCTATACTTTGATGTCCGTATACAGATCATCAGGGGTGGACATATCATTGGCACAACCTGTTCAGCCACACAGGGGCCCAATAGATAAGGGGATCATTTTCCACTTCCAAAGTAGTTGGATTTTTGCTTTATTGAAATGCAAAGAGCCCAAACAATGTGCTCCAGAAGGGCCCTTTTCTGTCTGTGTCCTTCAGTACACATCATGAAATCCGCTCATCGGAAAGCAGCCTCAGAAAAGCGAGACCTGAAAATACTAAATATCCACTTTGGTGTAGCTTAAGATGAAGACATAAAAAGGCCTTATAACCATAACATCTAAACATATAAAATATTGGACGAAAGAGAGAAAATGTTTTCAGCATGAACAGGGCGACGTTTCCGTAAGCCCACTGAAAAGTCCCCATATTAGGCTTCTCCATTCATTGTAATTGAAGCAGTTGTTTCTCAGAACCCTGAAGTTTTGTGACATCTCTTCAGGTTATTTAACCACTTCAAAGTCATTCAGAAAGTGAGGAAACTGTTAAAGCACGGTCCAGTTAAGCCCAAATTTGTCAGTGTAATATTTTTCTGACTCGGTCACAGTCTTGCAGGCAGTAATAGGATCGGATTAGCCAGTTTTAATTAGTTTCCTTTTCAAAAGATTCACTCATATTTTTCCTTAATTTTTTTTTCCGTTTGGCAGATCTAGCCAATTATCTTCAAACAAGTTTTCCTTCCATTAATGTTTTTTTGTTTCATTTCGAGTGACACAAGGACAGACGCAAGGAGACAATGTTACACTGAGGCTGCACCCCATTGGCGTGCTTCATTAGCAGAAAATCTTCTATCACAAGATGAGAATTTGCCTTCATTTCCATCCGAGTTTGGCTTTACTTAATGCCAGATCGTCATCTTTCTCCATGAGCTATCTCACTTGGTAATCTTCTCCTGTATGCAACATTGTTTTTGTGGCAAACATGACCTGATTTCATTAAATTCAGGCTTATAACATCAATTAATTTCTTACTTGTCTATGCAGATTTACTGTAAAAGAACCCTCGTAGATTGATGTAAAAACATGGTAACATTGAAATACGCTGCATGTAGAGTGATGTTCTACTTTTACATAAAGCTTAACAAATATATAATTTTAATGGATTTAATGGTTCAGTCTCTTCCATTATCAATTTTCTATTTGTTGCTGGTGAATATGAACATTTTTTCTTATAGTCAGAGGCTGAATGTTGCGTTACTTCCACTGTAGGAAATTATAGCTTATAGGGCAAGAGCATTTGGAAAACTACCATATTGAAGTGCTGTTTTGTAGGGAACCATGATATGGCTTCCATACAATGCACCTCTGGCATATGTAAGTTTCTTCTGTCAAATTGCATAAATATGCTACAAAAAATGAATGGCATGACCTCATGGACACACAGTAAAACATTGCTCCAAGGTGGAAGAGCCTGGAGACAACATATGAAGGTTGCACCACTCTACACCTAAGACTATTACACATCCATGAGAATGTTACCATCCGCGATAAATGGAAAAAGTTTATTCTCTTATTTTTTTTCACTAAAGGAGTAACTTTGTTCCCAAACCAATAAAAAGACCCCGAAAAGTCCCATGTTTTTATTAAAATGTATCTTTAACCCCTTAGTGACAGAGCCAATTTTTTAAAATCTGACCAGTGTCAATTTATGTGGTAATAACTCTGGAACGCTTCAACAAATCCCAGTGATTTTGAGATTGTTTTCCCGTGATACATTATACTTTATGATCATGGTAAACTTAGGTCGATATGTTTTGTATTTATTTATGAAAAATATCAGAAATATGAGAAAAATGTTAAAAAAATGTGCAATTTTCAAACTTTGAAAGATTATCCCTTTAATCCAGATAGTCATACCACAGAACTACATTAATAAATAACATTTCCCTCATGTCGGCTTTACATCAGCACCATTTGTAAAATGTTATTTTATTTTGTTAGCATTTTAGGAGGTTTAAAAATGTAGCAGCAATTTTTCATTTTTTCAAGGAAATTTACAAAATTTATTTTTTTAGGGATATATCCTTGTTTGAAGTGCCTTTAGGGGTCCAATATATTGGGAAACACCCAAAAGTTATACCATTTTTAAAACAGTACCCCCTGACATATTGAAAACTGCTGTCAGGTAATTTATTAACCCTTCAGGTGCTTTTCAGGAATTAATCCAAAGTGGCATGACAGAAATGAAAATGTGTATTTTTACCACCTAAATACCTCTAACTTCTGAACAGATTACTACAGCCGTTAGACTCTAAGGCCGCTATTTGGCTGTGAATTGCCATGGCAAACATCAGGACCACAAAATCATGATCTGAGGGCACCATTTGGGATAAAGAGGGAGGCCCCACACTCTGTTAACCATTTATAATGAAGTAGTCACTATTGACAGCAGCATCTAAGAGGTTAAACAGATTTGGACGGTGCAAACACTGATCATGGCTGATGCAGCAAGTTGTCAGCTATAGTGTACAGCCGACAGCTGCTGGATTGTCACCTGTATGGGGAAGGTATTCTCTTATATCTAAGGTCAGTTAAAAGGCGTATTGGCGGTCATTAAGGGGTTAAAGGGGTCTTCCCATTTACAAGATACTAACCCAACCTGGTAGTTATAATAATATTAGAAAATACCTCCAATTTTATTTTTCTCTTGTAGGTTTTATATATTTTATGGCCAATGTGAACATGCGCTTATCAGCTGCATGTGTACCAACTCAAGTTTTGTCGCTTACCCCATGGACAGGACACTGCTGTAGCTTAGGTATCCATGGTTATGACCACTCATATAGCGACAGTTAGTTGTTAGTGGTCGTAACCAAGGATACCTAATCTACTTCAATGCCCTGCACTTGGGGTAAGCGACATAGCAAATCAGAAGAAGTATACTATATTTCTAATTGGGTTATTTGTTCATATTTTTATTGTTACACCTACTACATATTGGGATAGGACCTTGCAAATGGGAATACCCCTTTAAGCAACGGATCCAGTGTAAACGAATCGTAAGTATTTCGATCTCATCCATGTGTCATGGATACCAATTGGCTTGTATGACTGAGTCTGATTTGCAAACACTGGCCAGATTAGGAACAGCTCTGAGTCTCATGGATTTCACACACAAGTCTATGTTTTTCACTGATGTATGTATAGATCCATTTAAGAATATGGATCCTACTGCTTTCTGATAAAAATATCTAACAGCGCTCTCGTGTCACTCGGATATGTGAATTCAGCCTTGGAGCAATACAATCTCTAAACACTTCTGATCAGGCTCCATTTGCATTGTTCCAGTGTGTACATGAACTTTACCGGATGTATATTGGTTAGTATTTTGCATCAGTATTTGTAACAGTAAAAAGATCGGGAACAAAATCCTTTTTATACTTTCTATCTGTAGGTTCTTATGCCTGGTTTTGGCTTAGACATACTGAGGTGAATTACTTACCAAAATCTGTACATGTGAAAGTGGCCATAGTGATTACTATTGACTAAATGAAAGTAATCAAATAAAGCTATAGCCACCATGAGGGTCACTACCTAGGAGAATATGCCAATGGGATACATTACACGGTTCTCATGTATGAGCCATCAGCTGTGGGGTTTTTTGTTTACTTAAAGTATTATTTCTGCTCTGCTCCACTTCTATATTGGGAGGGGAGTGGTGTTGGTTATGGCACGTCTACTGATACCTGCCAGGACATTGTGCACCTGTCCGAATCTAATGAATAAGATAGGTGCACGATACCTGCCAAGTAGAGTTGAGCGAATTTGCTCGGATTTGGTCTCCGAATCTGAATTTGCCATATTTGTGTCATATTGGTACTCTATTCGTGCCGAATGTATGTTTGATGATCGGTTCCAAACATTTTCGGTAAAATTCTATTTCCATTGACTCTAATGACGTTCGGCTGTGTTCAATGAATATTGCAAAAACAATATTCACCGCAGATCGTATTTGGAACCGAATGTGAACAAATTCGCTCAACTCTACTGCCGATTGGCTACCCGTGACTTCACCAGCTCCCCATACCTTTCGATATGGAAGTGTGCAAAGCATGAAACTGAATAGTCTCAAAGGGTCATTTAACCACTCCTTAATTTTCTGCAAAAAGTTCTATATATAACTGTAAGCTTTATAAGATATAACACAAAATATAGACAAAATCAAGACATCTTTAATGAGAAAAATAAAATAGTATGTAGTGGCCAAGAATGAGCAGAATGTCCGCTATAGTAGATCAAGCACCACATATGGTCCTCCACTCGTACTTATCTTTCTTATTGTGTAGTCAGTTAGCAAGTTGATGAAAGGGAACAGTTTTACAGGAACTAGTTTACATGATATTCCCTCCTGCAGTGATGAATACCAATTGGAGATATTCAGTGGCTGTTGTCGAGTTCAAAAGGAAAATTGCCCCTAAGTTATTTCTTTGAAGACTTTCTCATCAGCCCCTACATCACTGTCCCATAGTATATCACATGCAATATTCTAGCCCTGTGGTTTTTCCAGAATTTATCATGCTGGGGTTTGATTTATCCTGGCTATCTTTTTGCTCTGCATATAATTAAACTTATTTATTTCAACATGTATTTTTCATATGATACATTATAGCTCCTAAAATGGGTACAATTGGAGATTAAATTTTAATGTTATAAAATACTTTATACATTTCCTAAGAAGTTTATAGATAAATGTTGTTTATTTAAGCAGCATGAATATATTAGTTGTCAGTTGCCACATACCGTAAAATAACCTAGAATTGTCCTGCGTGTCTCAAGTTGATCAGAAAATGAGTGTCAATCTTGGCCAAAGTAATCCATAAAATGTCAGGTTTTATTTTCTATTGGAAAATATTGCTTGGATTCTGACAAGGGTTCGCCCAATTTTGTTACATTTTTTGTCACTCCCCTAACCCCAATTTTAAAGCTTTCCACTATGTTAGTTTTTGTATTCTTTAAACATACATGCAATGGTTTTGGTAATTGTAATTATTTGCAAACAATGTAGCAGGCTGAATTACTGCAAAGGACAAGAAATAATTTTTATAAGCATCTGGAAAAGCTAGTGAGCAAGCTTGTGACGTTTCTTTTCCAAAGTTTGTTTGGTCCTAAGGGTATGTTTCCACGGTCAGGATTGCATCAGGATTTGCTCAGGATTTGACGCAGGTAAAATCTGCACCAAATCTGCACCTGAGCTCACTGGCAGGTCACCGGCATTTTTGATGCGTTTTGATGCGTTTTTCATGCGTTTTTTTATGCGGATTTGGGTGTGTTTTTGTAAGCTAAATAAAGATATACAAAAAAAAAAGAATTGTGATGTAATTTCTTGTCCAATCTCTTCATTTACATACTCCATTGAAGAATAATGTTTACACATACAGCTAGATAGATAGATAGATAGATAGATAGATAGATAGATAGATAGATAGATAGATAGATACTGTAGATCAATGGTCCCCAACCTTTCTGACCTTGAGAGCCACATTCAGTTCTGAGAGAGGGTCGCGAGCCACATTCAGCTCTGGGAGAGGGTCGCGAGCCACATCCAAGTCTCGACTCCCTTACAATAATGGCAACCAAAGCCCCCATTATGGGTATGATGATAATCAAAGCTTTTCCACATAAATCACCCCAAAGCAGAATACCAAGATCCAGGGGTTATCACAATACCCCTTCAGTATTCTCCCATCAATCACTCCCAAAACATGGTTGCATATAGCTTCAAGCACCTCCTCTCCCAGGTAGTATCATCCAGTTTTCAGCTTACCATACTTAAACTATATCTAAACCCCAAATACCAGTATATGTGCATCTACATCTGCTCTTTTATGCAGGGCTGCTCACAAAATTCATAATTTTAAAATGTGATCTTCATACCTGTTTGCTAGATCTGGCGCTAATGCACCAAGCTGGCAGACAGCCGCGAGCCACAATTCATGGGACCGCGAGCCATATGTGGCTCCCAAGCTACAGGTTGAGGACCCCTGCTGTAGATAGATAGATAGATCGATCGATAGATACTATAGATGGATACAATATATCGATAGATAGAAAATAGATAAATAGATAATAGATAGATACGATAGATAGATAGATGGATACGATAGATAGAAGATACGATAGATGGATACAATAGATAGAAGATACGATAGATGGATCACACATACGAGAAACTCAGATGAGTCTCACATCTTAATACCCAGCCCTGCCGCCAGCACTCGGGACCGGAGTGTGCGGCTGCATGTATTTCTCCTCAGTGCCCGCAGCAGTGTCGGGTATTGACCCCGGCCTTAAACGCAATATGTTTAATTTAAAAAAAAAAAATTGAAAAAAAGAATGGCGTGGGCTCCCGTGCAATTTTCTGCGCCAGAGAGGGAAAGCCAGTGACTGAGGGACCGATGTTTGTAGCCTGGAAAGGGGTTAATACCCATGGAGCTTCCCAGGCTATGAATATCAGCCCGCAGCTGTCTGCGTAGCCTTTACTGGCTATAAAAATAGGGGGACCCCCCAAAAAAAATGACTTGGGGTCCCCCTATAATTTATAGCCAGAAAGGCTACGCAGACAGCTGTGGGCTGATATTCAAACCCTAGAGAGGGGCCATGGATATTGGCCCCCCCCCTGGCTACAAATACCAGCCCCCAGCCGCCCCAGAAATGGCGCATCTGTAAGATGCACCAATTCCGGCACTTAGCCTCTCTCTTCCTACTCCTGAGTAGCGGTGGGATATGGGGTAATTAGGCGCTTAATGTCACCTTTGTAAGGTGACATTAAGCCGGCTTAGTAATGGAGAGGCGTCAATAAGATACCTACCATTACTAATCCTATAGCCGTGAAAGGGTTAATAAAACACACACACATGCAGAATAAAGTATTTTAATGAAATAAAACACCACACAGTTTTGACCATATTTTTATTGTACGCTCAATCCATGCGATGCCCTCTTCTCCTAGAAAAAATTAAAAATAATAAATCAACAGTATTCTCCCTGAGTCCGACGCAGTCCGTAATAACGAGTGTCCCACGACGAGTCCAGTTCTGCTACATCTGGATGCCTGACATCCAGACATAGCAGAGCTTGTAGATAATTGCTGGAGATAACTCTCCAGCGATCACCTACATTCTAGCACTCACGGTCAGCTGGCCGTGAGAACCAGCCTAGTGTGACCGGAGATAACCCCCGGTCACGTGCACGACAGTTCGCGCGGTAAGCTAAGTTATCGCGAGAACTTAGCTTGCCATGAGAAGTGCAGTGGACGCAGACTTCCGACGGCGGGACAGGTAAGCCTGCGTGTGAATTAGTAGACATGCGTAGTAAGCTGCATTGGCACAGTTAGTACGCATGTGACTAATCATTAGATGCCGTTTTACCCCATCTAATGATTGTCTATGGTAAATTTATGGAGCGGCGGCCGCCTCTGTGTTGTAACGCATAGTAGAGACGGGATTTCATGAAATCCCCTCCACTATGCTGTAACATCTGGACGTGGCAGGTTTGATGCTGCTGCTCTACGCAGCGTCAAACCCGCAGCGTTTCCTGACCGTGGAAACACAGCCTTAGTGTGTGACTTGAGATTCATTGGAGAGAGGTATTAAAGGGGTTTTCCACTTTTAGAAAAGCGGTACCCAAACATTTGCAATCATATAAAATAACAAAGCCAGAAAGTACTCAGACTAACGCGGTCCAGTGTTGGCTCCCTGTCGCTGCTAAGGTGTGCTTTGGCTGCAGTGATGATCTCATGACTACAGCACACATCACCGCTGCAGCTAATCACTGAACTTGGTGCACTGCCGCATCTATTTAATTACTTGAACAGTCATTCAAGGGTGAATACTGCTTTGCAATATGTGCTCATGTTGATCATTTGAAAGCCCCTATACTAGATCTAAATGAGCAATTGTTATAAGACTCATTGACAACAAGGGTAGGAGTTTGATGTTCATTGAACTGGCACTGAATGGGATAGACGTGGGAACAGATAGTAGCATGGGCAAGACATACCCTCTGGGGAATATCTGCTCCAGTAAATTGGTGAAATATAATTGCAGGGCAGGCCAGGTTTGTGCTGGTAATGGGTGATTCAATTATTAGAGGAACAGACAGGGTAATTTATCACAAAGTTTGGAATCAACGCAGGACGTGTTGTTTTCCCGACACTCGTATTTGACATATTGCACTTTGGGTTGTTAGATTCATGGGAGGAGCTGGTGAGGACTCAGCGGTCATAGTGCACACCGGCACCAATGACAAAAGTGGAAGGTCCTTCCAAATGATTTCAGGGATTTAGGCAATAAGCTTAAGGAAAGGACCTCAAAGGTAGTATTTTTTAAATAATATCTGTATCTTATGCCAAACCAAAGAGGCAATGGAAGATTAGGGATGTATTTAAGTGGCTCAGGAATTTCTTCAAGGAGAAGGGTTTTGGGCTCCAGGAGAACTGAACCAACTTTTCTGTTGGCTCTATGTTTCATATTAGGTATGAGCAACACCTCAATGGGGAGGATGCAGCTATGCTGAGGGAAAGAATGGCTAGAAGGATGGAACTGTGCTTAAACTAGGGACTGGTGAGAAAGGCAATTACAGTACAGGAAGGGAATGTAATGTAGATAGTGGTGAAGTTATAAAAGTGGGGGTGGAATGGTGGAAGGGGCTAGAACAGTTAATGCAGAGAGGAGTAACAGGAACAAAAAAAATACATAAAGTGCATGTACAGTATACTAATGCCAGAAGCATCACCACTAGTGTTGAGCGATACCTTCCGATATTCGAAAGTATCGGTATCGGATTGGATCGGCCGATACCGGCAAAATATCGGATCTCGCCGATACCCGATACCAATACAAGTCAATGGGACACAAATATCGGAAGGTATCCTGGATGGTTCCCAGGGTCTGAAGGAGAGGAAACTCTCCTTCAGGCCCTGGGATCCATATTCATGTAAAAAATAAAGAATAAAAATAAAAAATATGGATATACTCACCCTCGGACGGCCCCTGGACCTTAGCGATGTAACCGGCAGCCTCCGTTCCTAAGAATGCAGAGTGAAGGACCTTCGATGACATCACGGCTTGTGATTGGTCGTGTGTGGCCACTCATGTGACCGCTCACGTGACCAATCACAAGCCGCGACGTCATCGCAGGTCCTACACTCACTGCATTCTTAGGAACGGAGGCTCCCGGTTACACCACTAAGGTCCAGGGTCCGCCGGAGGGGTGAGTATATCCATATTTTTTATTTTTATTCTTTATTTTTTACATGAATATGGATCCCAGGGCCTGAAGGAGAGTCTCCTCTCCTCCAGACCCTGGGAACCATACACTGGGAACTTCCGATTCCGATTTCTGATATCACAAAAATATCGGAACTCGGTATCGGAATTCCGATACAGCAAATATCGGCCGATACCTGATACTTGCGGTATCGGAATGCTCAACACTACTCACCACAAGATTAACCCCTTCATGACCCAGTCTATTTTGACCTTAATGACCTGGCCATTTTTTGCAATTCTGACCAGTGTCCTATGAGGTAATAACTCAGGAACGCTTCAACGGATCATAGCGATTCTGATAAAGTTTTTTCGTGACATATTGGGCTTCATGTTAGTGGTAAATTCAGGTCGATAACTTTTGCATTTATTTGTGAAAAAAATGGAAATTTGGCGAAAATTTTGAAAATTTTCACAATTTTCAAAATTTGAATTTTTATTCTGTTAAACCAGAGAGTTATGTGACACAAAATAGTTAATAAATAACATTACCCACATGTCTACTTTACATCAGCACTATTTTGGAAACAACATTTTTTTTTGCTAGGAAGTTATAAGGGTTAAAATTTGACCAGCGATTTCTCATTTTTACAGCAAAATTTACAAAACCATTTTTTTAGGGAACACCTCACATTTGAAGTCAGTTTGAGGGGTCTATATGGCTGAAAATACCCAAAAGTGACACCATTCTAAAAACTGCACCCCTCAAGGTGCCTAAAACCACATTCAAGATGTTTATTAACCCTTCAGGTGTTTCACAGCAGCGGAAGCAACATGGAAGGAAAAAATTAACATTTAACTTTTTAGTCACAGAAATGATTTTTATCAACAATTTTTTTATTTTACCAAGAGTAAAATGAAAAACTGGACCCCGAAAGTTGTGGTACAATTTATCCTGAGTACTCCAATACCCCATATGTGGGGGAGAACCACTGTTTGGGCGCACGACAGGGCTCGGAAGGGAAGGAGCGCCATTTGACTTTTGAATGAATAGTTGGCTTCAATCTTTAGCGGACACCATGTCGCGTTTGGAGAGCCCCTGTGTGCCTAAAGATTGGAGCTCCCCTACAAGTGACCCCATTTTGGAAACTAGACCCCCCAAGGAACTTATCTAGATGCATAGTGAGCACTTTAAACCCCCAGGTACTTCACAAATTCATCCATAAAAAGGAAAATGTACTTTTCTCACAAAAAAGTTCTTTTAGCCTCAATTTTTTCATTTTCATATGAGCAACAGGATAAAATGGATCCTAGAATTTGTTGGGCAATTTCTTCTAAGTACACCGATACCTCACATGTGGGGGTAAACCACTGTTTGGGCACACGGCAAGGCTCGGAAGGGAAGGAGCGCCATTGGACTTTTTGAATGAAAAATTAGCTCCAATCGTTAGCGGACACCATGTCGCGTTTGGAAAGCCCCTGTGAGCCTAAACATTGGAGATCCCCAACAAGTGACCCCATTTTGGAAACTAGACCCCCCAAGGAACTTATTTAGATGCATAGTGAGCACTTTAAACCCTCAGGTGCTTCACAAATTGATCCGTAAAAATGAAAAAGGACTTTTTTTCACAAAAATGTTCTTTTAGCCTCAATTTTTTCATTTTCTCATGGGCAACAGGACAAAATGGATCCTAAAATTTGTTGGGCAATTTCTCCTGAGTACACCGATACCTCATATGTGGGGGTAAACCACAGTTTGGGCGCACGGCAGGGCTCGGAAGGGAAGGAGCGCCATTTGACTTTTTGAATGGAAAATTAGCTCCAATCGTTAGCGAACACCATGTTGCGTTTGGAGAGCCCGTGTGTGCCAAAACATTGGATCTCCCCCACAAGTGACCCCATTTTGGAAACTAGACCCCCCCAAGGAACTTATCTAGATGTGTGGTGAACACTTTCAACCCCCAAGTGCTTCACAGAAGTTTATAACTCAGAGCCGCGAAAATAAAAAAATCATTTTTCTTTCCTCAAAAATGATTTTTTAGCCCACAATTTTTTATTTTTACAAAGGTAACTGGAGAAATTCGACCCCAAAAGTTGTCCAGTTTGTCCTGAGTACGCTGATACCCCATATGTGGGGGTAAACCACTATTTGACACGTCAGGGCTCGGAAGGGAAGTAGTGACGTTTTGAAATGCAGACTTTGATGGAATGGTCTGCGGGTGTCACGTTGCGTTTGCAGAGCCCCTGATGTGCCTAAACAGTAGAAACCCCCCACAAGTTACCCTATTTTGGAAACTAGACCCCCCCAAGGAACTTATCTAGATGTGTGGTGAATAGTGTTGAGCGATACCGTCCGATACTTGAAAGTATCGGTATCGGAAAGTATCGGCCGATACCGGCAAAGTATCGGATCTAATCCGATACCGATACCCGATACCAATACAAGTCAATGGGACACCAAGTATCGGACGGTATCCTGTATGGTTCCCAGGGTCTGAAGGAGAGGAAACTCTCCTTCAGGCCCTGGGATCCATATCAATGTGTAAAAGAAAGAATTAAAATAAAAAATAGGGATATACTCACCCTCCGACGCAGCCTGGACTTTACCGCCGTAACCAGGAGCCGTTGTACCTAAGAATGCGCGCTTGAAGGGCCTTAGATGAGGTCACGGCGCTCTGATTGGTCAGTAGCGGTTGCGTGACCGCTACGCGACCAATCACAAAGCAGTGACGTCACCTAAGGTCTTTCAAGCGCTTGAAATACCTTAGAAGACGTCCGCAGCTTCTGATTGGTCGCGTAGCGGTCGCGTGAACGCTACGGACCAATCACAAAGCAGTGACGTCACCTAAGGTCTTTTAAGCGCTTGAAAGACCTTAGGTGACGTCACTGCTTTGTGATTGGTCCGTAGCGGTCACGCGACCGCTACGGACCAATCAGAGCGCCGTGACGTCTTCTAAGGCCCTTCAAGCGCGCATTTTTAGGTACAACGGCTCCCGGTTACGGCGGTAAAGTCCAGGCTGCGTCGGAGAGGTGAGTATATCCCTATTTTTTATTTTAATTCTTTCTTTTACACATTGATATTAATCCCGATACCGATTCCCGATACCACAAAAGTATCGGATCTCGGTATCGGAATTCCGATACCCGCAAGTATCGGCTGATACCCGATACTTGCGGTATCGGAATGCTCAACACTAGTGGTGAACATTTTCAACCCCCAAGTGCTTCACAGAAGTTTATATCGCAGAGCTGTGAAAATAAAAAATCATTTTTCTTTCCTCAAAAATGATTTTTAGCCCACAATTTTTTATTTTCACAAAGGTAACAGGAGAAATTCGACCCCAAAAGTTGTTGCCCAAATTGTCCTGAGTACGCTGATGCCCCATATGTGGGGGTAAACCACTATTTGGGCACATGTCGGGGCTGGGAAGGGAAGTAGTGACATTTTGAAATGCAGACTTTGATGGAATGGTCTGCGGGAGTCACGCTGTGTTTGCAGAGCCCTTGATGTGCCTAAACAGTAGAAATCCCCCACAAATGACCCCATTTTGGAAACCACACCCCCAAAGGAACTTATCTAGATGTGTGGTGAACACTTTGAACCCCCAAATGCTTCACAGAAGTTTATAACGCAGAGCCGTGAAAATAAAAAATCATTTTTCTTTCCTCGAAAATGATTTTTTAGCCTGGAATTTTTTATTTTCACAAGGGTGACAGGAGAAATTCGACCCCAAAAGTTGTTGTCCAGTTTGTCCTGAGTATGCTGGTACCCCGTATGTGGGGGTAAACCGCTGTTTGGGTACACGCCAGGGTTCTGAAGGGAGGGAGCACCAGTTGACTTTTTGAACGTAAGATTGGCTGGAATCAATAGTGGGGCCATGTCGCGTTTGGAGACCCCCTGATGTGCCTAAACAGTGGAAACCCCTCAATTCTAACTCCAGCACTAACCCCAACACATCCCTAACCCTAATCCCAACTCTAACCATGACCCTAATCCCAACCCTAACCCCAACACACCCCTAACCACAACCCTAACCCCAACACACCCCTAACCCTAATCCCAAACCTAACCCTAACCACAAGCCTAACCCTAAGACTATGTGCCCACGTTGTGGATTTGTGTGCAGATTTTTCCGCATGGTTTTTGAAAAATCCGCAGGTAAAAGGCACTGCGTTTTACCTGTGGAGTTACCACGGATTTCCAGTGTGTTTTGTGCGGATTTCACCAGCGGATTCCTATACAGGAACAGGTGTAAAACGCTGCAGAATCCGCACAAAGAATTGACATGCTGTGGAAAATACAACTTAGCGTTTCCGCATGGTATTTTCTGCACCATGGGCACAGCGGATCTGATTATCCATAGGTTTACATGGTACTGTAAACGTGATGGAAAACTGCTACGAATCCGCAGATAAATCCGCACCATGTGCACATAGCCTAATTCTAACCCTAACCCTAATTCTAACCATAACCCTAACCCTAATTGCAACCCTCACCCTAATTGCAACCCTAACCCTAGTTCTAACCCTAACCCTAACCCTAGTTCTAACCTCAACCCTAACCCTAGTTCTAACCCTAACCCTAACCCTAGTTCTAACCCTAACCCTAGTGGAAAAATAAAAATAAATATATTTTCTTTATTTTATTATGTTCCCTACCTTTGGGAGTGATAAAGGGGGTTTATTTACTATTTTTATTTTGATCACTGTGATATGATCTATCACAGTGATCAAAATGAATGAACAAATCTGCCGGCCGGCAGATTCGGCAGGCGCACTGCGCATGCGCCCGCCATTTTGGAAGATGGCATCGCCCATGGAGAAGACGGACGGACACCGGAGGTCGATAAGTATGGGGGGTGGGATCGGAGCACGGGGGGTGGGATTGGAGCATGGGGGAGCAGACAGGAGGACGGAGGGGAGAAGAGGACAGGACGGAGGATGGAGGGGAGGAGATCGGTGGCAGATCGTGGTCTCCAGCCATGGCCGATGATATTGCAGCATCGGCCATGGGTGGATTGTAATATTTCACCAATTTTCATTGGTGAAATATTATGATTGCTCTGATTGAAAGTGAAACGTCACTTTCAACAGCCAATCAGAGCGATTGTAGCCACGTGGGGGGGGGCGAAGCCACCCCCCTGGGCTCAAGTACCACTCCCCCTGTCCCTGCAGGTCTGGTGAAATTACAGTTGACCCTTTTACCCGATCTGCAGGAATGCAATTCTGCCATAACGACACATAGGCATCACAGGTTGGATTGGCACCGACTTTCATGACACCTACGTGGCGTCACAGGTCGGGAAGGGGTTAAGGTATTACAAATAATAATTAGTGATGATCGAATAGTGAAATATTCAGATTCAGGAAAATTGGTCCAAATAATTTCTAACATCCGTGTATTCGTTCCAAATAATGAATAAAATGCAAGTCAATGGGAAAGCCGAATATTTTTCTGCTGGACCCAACAAACAGGTCTGGGGGCTTGAGAAAAAAAGCTTAAATGATTTAGAAAGTGCTAAAACTAAATGGTAACAGCATGGAGAAGATAGAAGATACCTGCAGGCATTTCTGACTCGCATATGGTTTCTGTTAATAGTGTTGTCAGACTACTATGCCGGTTTTACGGATTTATAAGAAGACCTACCACACCAAACCTAAATTGTTTGTTACAGTGAAAAATGATAAAACATTTTTTCCTTCATGATTACATGCATATAACACAAAATAAAAATAAAAGAATATGTTCACACGTAGCGTTTTGGCTTTAGTTTTTCCTTTTACATTAGTGAGGACCCTCACTTATACATTTGGAAGGTCCCTCCCTCATTCATAGCTTGATAGTGGAATACATATTCCCCAGCACTTTACAATGCCAGCTAAAACGTGCCCATTTGAATTTTGGGCTTTGCACACTACCACCACCATATCCACCGCTATGTCATTATGCTGCCCTCGCTTCACATTTTCAGAGGGCCAGCAGGTGCCATGAAATCTGAGTTTGGGAAGGGCCCTCAGGTGGCTCTGTATCATACATTTGGGAGAGCTCTCAATCCTACATTTGGGAGGTCCCTGCCTCATTCAAAATTGTTAGCTAGATAGTGGAATACATATTCCCCAGCACTTTACAATGCCAGCTAAAACATGACCTTTTGAATTTTGCGCTTCGTCCACCACCACCACTACGTCTACTGCCATGTCATTATGCGGCGCTCACTTGACATTTTCAGAGGGCCATCAGGTGCCGTGAAACCTGAGTTTTGTGAGCTCCACAGTTCATTTTGTTCAACAGATCCCAATGGAGCCACTGTCATAGCAGGTGAAGCCGCTGTAAGGTGAATTATAATACAGGGGTAGGGGGAGCTGTATGACCAATGTCAGTAAATTAGATTCTACCAGACACCAAAAGCATTTGAATTAAATTCTGAATACAGTGTATGCAAGGGAGGGCCTGTATTGTGGTCAGTCTGTTAGGCCTGAAACCCATGTCAGGAGCATGTATAAGTCTCATTTTACTTGGAAGCAGCCTCCTCAAGGGAAAGAGACAGGAGTGCCATTGACCAATCTGCACAAGCCTATGCACTTCTGGAAGCTAACCAACCTGACAGAATGTCTCCTTTGCATGGTTTTGAGCAACAACAAAGTAATTACAGGATATGTACCAGAGAGTGTTGAGGTCTGTGGAGTGTATTACTCAGGTGACAGGCAGTGCTACAGAGCTCAGCTAAAGGACTTAGTGTGGCAATTACCATGTTCCAATATAAGTAAGGCTGTGGCCTGAATAAGTTTGTGGAGCATATTAACCCAGTCTCTTAGACCACACCAGGCCACCACAGTTTTTTTTCTACCAAAATTTAGAAAATTTAAGGAAAGCAACAGTTTAATAAATAGACACAAGTTTTAATTAGAAGCCTAGAAAAGCCAGGAATGGTCTTTGGCCAGCACCAGACAATGTAAAGTGCTAACGAATATGTATGCCCTGTCTAAGTAACAATTTGGGAAAGGGAAAACTAAACACTGCGCTGGGACCAAAAAGTGGATGTGGTTGCTGAATGTTCTTACTGTATGTGCAACTGCAGGTTGTGGGCAAGAGGCATCAGCAAATCCTTCCTGGACAGCAGATTGGGAAGAATGTAACACGGGGAAGGGGCAGTGGTTTCACCCTCAGACACAGATTTTCGTCCACCTACTGGGGTGCTCGGCTGCCATGTTCTTCTGCATGCTGGTGGTGCTCAGGTTGGCAGTGTTTTTGCCTCTTCTCTGCTTGGTATGGCAGATGTTGCAGACTTCAGTTGTTTTGTCTGAAGGACTTTCAGAAAAAAACTGCCATACAGGGGAACAACACACCCTTGGCCTGTTATCTAGTCGAGTGGGGGGGGCTCTGTGGAACAGTTGACCGAGCTTTCCCTTTAGTCACACCACTACCTCTTCTTGCCTGTTTTCATGCTGCGGATCCATCCCTCTCTGCACTGCTGTACTCGCTATGTGTGCCACCATGCCAGGTTAGATCAGTGGCCTCATCATCAACCACGTCGCCTTCCAATATATCAATATGATCCTCCTGAGTTGCGATTTTAGGATGACCTGATGACAACTGTGCATCATCATTATCCTCCACCTCTTCAGACATGAATTGACGTTCTCCAACATGGCTTTCTTCTGGCCGTGGGTGCTCAAATATTTGTTCATCACCGCATTCCACTTCCTCATGACCCTCTTTAATGGTGCACGGTGAGATGCCACAATAATTACAAGGGAACATAAACAGTTTTTCGGAGTGGCCAGCTTTGCGGTCATATGTCTCCTGGGACTCTTGATGGATGGAGGAATGAGGACCAGGTTGTGGATTGTGAGGCCCACAACTTGGCTACTGAGACTGGACCATGTGGAAGACTTGGTGGTGCTGCTTGTCCACACACTGGAACCTTTGTGTGCCATCCAACCCACAACATCCTCACACTTGTCTGGGTATGACAGTGGTGTAGCACGCAGATCAAATTTTGACAGGAAGCTAGAACGAGTAAGTCACCTTCTGCTCTGTCACATGGCTTTGGCGGGCACCACCACATCCCCGTTCCTTAATGTCACCGTTTCCCATATTGAATAGTGTCATGCACAAATTCCCAGTATCTAGCAATATGTGGGTAACTTTTTTAGCCATCAGCTTTATTACTCATGGCAACAGCAGACTCAGGTAAATTACTGGTAAATAGTGACGTTTGCGTATGTCAGCAGGCTTTACGCCAGTAGCACAACTGCTAGACAAATGTATGCTATTTCACTAATAACAGAGACTTTTTTATATATTGCCTTCTTTACACACACCATCAGCATCTCAGGTAAAATACTGGTAAATAGTGACATCTGCGTATGTCACCAGGCTTTACGCCAGTCGCACAAGTGCTAGATAAATATACGCTATTTCACCGAAAGGCAAGGAATATTATTTAGCTCTAAAAAAAGCTGTTTATTATATGCTGGTGAAACAACACCATACAATGAACCATAAATATTGGTCTGCACCAAGGGTTGCTCCTACTGTGGTGGTACCTTATTCAGAACATGAGAAAGAGGACACTCCGAGATACAATATACAGGCTCATACTCACATGCGAGAAACTCGGATGAGTCTCGCACGTCAATGCCCGACACTGCACCCAGCACTCAGGAGCAGAGCGTGCCACTGAATGAATTGCTATGTGGTCGTACGCTCCAATCTGAGTGCTGGGTGCAGTGCCCAGTATTGACATGCGAGACTCATCCGAGTTTCTCGCATGTGAGAATGAGCCCTAAGAAAGAAAAAAATTGGAGCAAAAATGTCCAAAACAATCATAAAAATTGTAAAAGTTGTATAAGTTTATTACAGATAATTATATTAA
This sequence comes from Ranitomeya variabilis, assembly GCF_051348905.1. Classification (NCBI taxonomy): domain Eukaryota; kingdom Metazoa; phylum Chordata; class Amphibia; order Anura; family Dendrobatidae; genus Ranitomeya; species Ranitomeya variabilis. The sequence goes on from NC_135232.1 coordinate 232,983,902, forward strand.
CATCAGAAACTGAAATTTACATATCATATTTAGCATAAATTACTAAAGCAAGTTAGTTAGATCAAGCACAGTGCTTAATTAACTAACTTGTGTCAGTGCAGAACTTCTATGCTTTATAACTGCAATCAGACTTCAAAAAGTGAAAGGCCTATAGTGGGAATAAGTAAAAGAAAATCGTAAAAATATATTTTTTTAAATCACAAAATAATAATTAAAAAAATGTATATATTGTACCGATAAATATTTTTCTGTAAAAAAGTACACATATTTGGTATCGCCGCATCCGGAACTACCAGACCTATAAAACTGTCATAGTAGTTAATCCCTTCAGACAACACCCTAAAAACAAAAAAATAAACAAGGCAAAAAACTATGCTTATTCATCATACCTCTGAACAAAAAAGTGGAATACAACGAGATCAAAAAGACGAATGTAAATAAAACTGGTGTTGCAAAAGACATCATTTTGTCCCTCAGAAACAAGTCGCCATACATCTCCTATCAGCAGAACAATGCTAAATGTATAGGTGCAAAAAATAAGTATTTTTTTCTATAAAATAGTTTTTGTGTAAAAGTGCAAAAACATAAAAATGATATAACTGTGGTATCGCTGAAATCTCACTGAACCGAATGATAAAGCTGCCTTATCAACTTTACCACACGTGGAACAGCATTAAAGAAAAACAAAAAAACCCACTGTTTCTGAAATGTAGAAAGTGAGCAAAAAATGTCATGTGACCAAAAATGGTACCAATAAAAACGTCAACCCGTCCTGCAAAAAGCAAGTCCGAACATGAATATTTCAGCAGAAATATGGAAAAATTATAGCTCTCAAAATATGGAGATGCAAAAAGTTGTTTTTGCTAAAAAAAGCATTTTTTAGTTTGTGACAGAAGCCAAACATAAAAAAAAGAATATACAGTAGGTACGGAAAGTATTTAGACCCATTTACATTTTCTCTCTTTGTTTCATTGCACTCATTTGGTAAATTCAAAAACAGTTCTTTTTTTTCACATTAATGTACACTCTGCACCCCATCGTGACTGAAAAAAACCCCAGAAATGCTGTAATTTTTGCAAATTTATTAAAAAAGAAAAACTGAAATATCACATGGTCATAAGTATTCAGACCCTTTGCTCAGTATTGAGTAGAAGCACCCTTTTGAGCTAGCTAGTACAGCCATGAGTCTTCTTGGGAATGATGCAAAACGTTTTCACACCTGGATTTGGGGATCCTCTGCCATTCTTCCTTGCCTCTCGAGTTCCGTCAGGTTGGATGATGAACATTGGTCGACAGCCATTTTCAGGTCTCTCCAGAGATGATCAATTGAGTTTAGGTCAGGGCTCTGGCTGGGCCAGTCAAGAATGGTGACAGAGTTGTTCTGAAGCCACTCCTTTGTTATTTTAGCTGTGTGCTTAGGGTCATTGTCTTGTTGGAAGGTGAACCTTCAGCCTAGTCTGAAGTCCAGAGCACTCTGGAAGAGATTTTCATCCAGAATATCTCTGTACTTGGCCACAATCATGTTTCCTTCAATGACAACCAGTCCCATGCCCCAAATCCAGGTGTGAAAAACTTTTTGCATCATTCCCAAGAAGACTCCTGGCTGTACTAGCTAAAAAGGGTGCTTTTACTTAATACTGAGCAAAGGGTATAAATACTTATGACCATGTGATATTTCAGTTTTTCTTTTTTAATAAATTTGGAAAAATTACTACATTTCGTTTTTCAGTCAAGATGGAGTGCAGAGTGTACATTAATGAGAGAGAAAATGAACTTTTTTGAATTGCAATGAGACAAAGAGTGAAAAATGTAAAGGGGTATGAATACTTTCGGTACCAACTGTAAATCTTGTATCACTGTAATTGCACCGACCCGAAAAATAAAGTTGCCTAAACACTTATACTGCACGAGAAATGGCGTAAAAAATAAATGAAATCAATTCTTTACCTGCTTTTCATTTGTTCATTCTGCCTCCCAAAGATCGCAGTAAGGCTTGGCGCACATTTATCCTGCACTCTGTGCTGAGCGCTTTCATCGGGGTTTCCATGTACATTTCTGAAACACGTGACGGAACCCCCGGCGAAAGATTGCCTTTAATGAGGTAGATGGAGGAACTATGGATACAGTCTGGCCTGTGATCTGGTGGTGTCCATTTTTTTTAGGCGTGCATAAAAGTGCAGTCGACCACAGTTTTGTGAACCTCTGAAAAGAAGGAAACCGCTGAACAGAGGCCAGAAGGAGTCCAGAGTAACTCTGCTGCCTCATTACAGTGAGTGGATCCCTCGGGGGTTTCATCTTAATTCGGAGATTTAGATGGAAACCCGATATAAGTGCTCAGCATAGAGCGCCAGATAAATGTGATCCCAATTATGTGAAATGTTTCCAATAAAAGCTTCAGCTCAATCAACAAAAACAGCAAGTCCCTGCTCAACTGTCCGGCCAAAAAAACTGATTGCAGCTGAATCCATTTGTTAAATCATTGAAATTAATGTGAACGGAACCATTTTAAAATGTTTTTTTCTTTAGTTTGATACTAGTCAAGCTTTTTTGTTTACTGGGTCCATTCCAATTGGATTATTACTGGACTTATGAACTCAGCCTAACATAGATAGCATACCTGCAGCTGAACAAATAAATCTTCCCTGGTCTTGTGAATTCTTCATGTGCAGTAGCTAAGTGATGTTTTACCGCTTAAAATGTATCTATTTGCTATACAGACTTCTTCTATGTAAAATTCTGTAGTATTACCCAAATCATAAATAAAGAAGTGATTGTCTTGTTGAAGATATTGATTGAGGGTTCTTTAGTTTACTGGTCTACTGGGCTCACTTTTCCTACCCTCATGCTGTAACTAAACCTGTCAGAAGATATTTGCTGCCCAAATCATGGCCAACATGAATGGGTGTAAGGCACCATCATTGCAGGCACTAATGCTTTGCTCATAAATGCAGCAATGTTTAATGAAAAAACCTAACATAGTTTAGCAAGGGCTAGGGACTAGTGTTGAGCATTCCGATACCGCAAGTATCGGGTATCGGCCGATATTTGCTGTATCGGAATTCCGATACCGAGTTCCGATATTTTTGTGATATCGGAAATCGGAATCGGAAGTTCCCAGTGTATGGTTCCTAGGGTCTGGAGGAGAGGAGACTCTCCTTCAGGCCCTGGGATCCATATTCATGTAAAAAATAAAGAATTAAAATAAAAAATATGGATATACTCACCCCTCCGGCGGTCCCTGGACCTTACCGATGTAACCGGCAGCCTCCGTTCCTAAGAATGAGGAGTTTAGGACCTGCGATGACGTCGCGGCTTGTGATTGGTCGCGTGAGCGGTCACATGAGCGGTCACGCGACCAATCACAAGCCGCAACGTCATCAAAGGTCCTAAACTCCTCATTCTTAGGAACGGAGGCTGCCGGTTACATCCGTAAGGTCCAGGGGCTGCCGGAGGGGTGAGTATATCCATATTTTTTATTTTAATTCTTTATTTTTTACATGAATATGGATCCCAGGGCCTGAAGGAGAGTTTCCTCTCCTTCAGATCCTGGGAACCATCCAGGATAGCTTCCGATACTTGTGTCCCATTGACTTGCATTGGTATCGGGTATCGGTATCGGCGATATCCGATATTTCTTGGATATCGGCCGATCCCATCCGATACCGATACCTTTGAGTATCAGAATGTATCGCTCAACACTACTAGGGACATATCTCGCAGCCCAGCTTGGTTTGATCTATAGATTCTGTGTATTTGTCCCCATACATCAACATGAATAGGCTTAATGGTTTCCTTTAATTGCTAAGCTGTAACATCACGTCGTGAAAAGTCTTCAATGGTTGTAGTGAAACCTCTCTTATTACAATATCTGTAGTACTGGATGAATTAAGATGTCCATGCACATGACATAACTGTCGGTCAGACCTCTGTTTTGCAGAGGGCTATCTTCTCTGGACTCCCCAATATGAGCATTGGCCAAGTGCTCAAATGCTCTCAACAAGAAGAGAGGAAAATGCTGCTGCCACACTCCTTTGGCACCACAATTTGGGCTTGGACTAAACCAAGGTCTATGGTGGGTAGGGTAATAAATCCGACAGTGATATTATATGCTACTCATGGGAGGCAACCTGAACACCTCACCCAAAAGCAAACAGGATCCAGATACTTTTCTGGATAAATACTCTTCAACCCACATTGGCAATGCAGAGACATAGTACTGTGATTTTATAGCACGGTGCTAATCAGGACGCCTTAAATGTGGACCTTGTTGGAATAAGGTTTTATATTTTTATTTAGAGTGAATATTTTGTATTGACGTTTCCAGAGAAGGAAATGTCCTGCTTACTAGCTTGTCACAATAAGGATCTTAGTCTTTTCAAGGGCACTTCTTACAAAGATGCTTTGTCTGTTGAAAAATAGAAAAGACAGAAGCAGAACAACTTCATGTCAGAAGCCAGTTGTAAGAAAAGTAAATGCAATTATTGTTCTTAGAAAGTATGCTGGCCTGCAGTTTATGTACCCATTTCTGAAGTTCAGATCATTAGGAGTAAGGACGACAGTTGCATGATTTTTTTCACCAATTAACAGAACAATGTTTTTATTTCATAATGATGTTTCCTATGGAAGAATGACTACTACTGACTAGTTTTGACATTTTTTCATGAAGAATTGGTCCTCCAGAAATCTCACACTTAAAATTGATGGCCTGCTGTAGGTCCCTTGTGTGTCACTGCATCACTATGCAGTTACTTTATAACTTTGATTGGGGTATTCTCAAGATTGGAAATTATTCCCTGTTCGCAAGATTAGTGGTTAATTTCCCAGTCATTGGAGTCAAACCACTGGGAGTTCAACCAATCCCAAGAACTGGGGCTCTGAAAAGCTCTGCATGAATGGATCAGTGGCAGATCCATTGCTACGCCTTTCATACTTAATGGAACTGCTGAGGATAGCTGATCGTTGCTCTCAACTGGTCTTCAGTATTCTCATAAATGAATGGTGTTGCGGTGTGCATGATCGACCACCGCTCCATTCACAAGGAGCTAGACATTCACACGTGATTAGTCAATCGCAGCTTCAAGTCCCCTAAAGGTACTAATAAGAACAGTGAAAAGTAAAAAAATTAAACTTTAAAAAAATATAAAAAAAATCAAAAAACAAAAAAGTTCAAATCATCTCCATTTTCCCACATTAGAAATAAAGGTAATACATTTTTTAAAAAAAACACACGTGTAATATCGGCGCATTCACAAAAGTCTGATCTGTCAAAATATAAAAATAATTAACCTGATGGGTAGACACTGTAAATGACAAAAAATAAAGGATGCCAAAATTAATTTTTTTGGTCTCTACAATGCCACAAAAATGTTTTAACAAGCGATTAAAACAAATCTATCTCAATATTGCATCAATAAAAATGTTGTCTTTCCCCGCAAAAAATAAGCCATCACAGAGCTCTATCAATAGAAAAGTGAAAACGTTATGGGTCTCGTAAAATGGTGACAAGACCCACACCATTTTTTTTTCAGGGATCTGATTTTTTTCACCACTGAAATAATAAAAAAAGGTTGTTTTATGGTATCACCATAATTGTACTGATGAGCATAAGTATATTGCACGGTAATTTTAACACAAAATGTAGACCCTAAAACCATTTCCCAAAAAACAATGTCAGAATTGTGGGGGGGGGGGTTTCAGTATCTCCCCACTTTAATTTTTTTCTCGTTTTCCAGTACACTATGTGGTGAAATCAATTTCATCATTCAAAAGCACAACTCATCCCACAAAATCATGCTGTCATATCTCTATGTGGGCAGAAAAATAAAAGCGTTATGGCTCTGGGAAGAAGGGGAGGGAAAAACAAAAACTCAAAAACAGAAATTGGCCACATTGTCAAGGGGTTAATAAGTACTACTGCAAACAAGTCACCTCTAATATCTAAAAAAATTAACATGTGAAGCTTACGTGTCTATTCTGTACCCTTTTGGATGGATATAATAATTAGTTTGCAAGGTGTTTAAGCATTATTCCATTCTTGAAGCACATAGCTTTGTTTCAGCACCACGGACAGCGTGAGATGTGTTCAGTTTTAGCAACACAACAAAGCAAAGAAAGTCCAACCCGATACTAAGTGAGCTGAGAAGAGAAACACCAAATATTGCAACAATCTCCTTGAAACTCTAAATTTCAATTCCCTGGAACATATAATGCAAGATTATTTTAACTAAAATGAGTGATTGCATGCCCTTTGGGCACGCGCGGTGATTACGAACCACGCAATGGGTTGTACCAGACTGGCATATGTGCAGACGAATAGCAAACATAAATACCTCTCCTGCCACTCCCACCTTGTGTATGAAAAAGCTCTGTAGTTAATACTGTTCGGGTAGAGCTATCCGATAGCCCTATCTATGAAGAAAGTTAATGGGTAGAGCTGTCCTATAGCCCTATTCCTAAAGGAAATGAACGTGTAGAGCTATCCGATAGCGCTATTCCTCATTGTTCCTAGGCGTAAGCTATTTCATATGGTTGAGTGCACTTGGGATCTGCCCCAAGGCTCTGCCCATGCCCAATGTTTGGTCCACAGACCGCGGCTAGGAGTTAGTCTCACTTTTGTGTACATCATTTTTGGCTTTAACAATTGTTAAAAAGCATAATAAAAGACTTCTTTGTACACACAGTTGACAGTAAACCATTTGTCAACGTTAGGAATAAGTTTACCTTGCTTCTGTGTCTCAAATATTTTGATCCTTATTTGTTGGCTTTTCCTTCCCCTGGAGAACATATAACTGCCCGTGTAAAAACACTGGGAGAGGCAAATAAATTCCTACAATATCCAAGGAATGTCCCTGAGATTTATTGATGGTCATTGCAAAAGCCAATATGACAGGATACTGACGCCGTCGCATTTGGACTGGCAAGTTTTTATCTTTGGAAATCAGGTCAATTCTTGGAATAAGAACTATCTGACCCTTTGCTTTTCCATTTAAAGCAATGGCATGAATAATGTTTGCTTTTAAGCTTTTCACATAAAGCCTTGTGCCATTATAAAGGCCACACTTTCTGTTAAGATTACGCAGGAGCATAATTACAGCTCCTGGTTTCTGCTTTAGTTCATGACTGAGGAGGCATCCCAGTGGGATTCAAAGAGTTAAGAAACTCTACAGGGTAATCTGTGAGAATCACACCCTCCTCTTCAACAATTGTGTCGATGGAGCGATATGTTGAGTATTCACCTTGAACTTGACTAAGAATTTTGTCAATCAAGGCGCGAATGTCATCATTCAATGGCGTAAGAATTGCTTTATTGGCAATTGCTTCTACCATTGCATCTGTAATCTCAATTGAGTCTCCAAAAATAGCTGTAATTAAATCACCCTCTTCAATAAAAGAATTCAGGATCTCAATTGTGTCCTCTGGTAGACGATATACATTTGACAACTCTCCATTGCCAAGTTTCAGTAACCATGAGTTGTACTCAACTTTGTCCTGAGACGTTCGGATATTCTGTTGTAACTGGAACCGTGAAAACTGATTCCAGGATTTTGAGTATTTAATAGTGTTGAGCGATACCTTCCGATATTTGAAAGTATCGGTATCGGATTGGATCGGCCGATACCGGCAAAATATCGGATCTCGACGATACCGATACCCGATACCAATACAAGTCAATGGGACACAAATATCGGAAGGTATCCTGGGTGGTTCCCAGGGTCTGAAGGAGAGGAAACTCTCCTTCAGGCCCTCGGATCCATATTCATGTAAAACATAAAGAATAAAAATAAAAAATATGGATATACTCACCCCTCCGGCGGACCCTGGACCTTAGCGATGTAACCGGCAGCCTCCGTTCCTAAGAATGCAGAGTGAAGGACCTTCGATGACGTCGCGGCTTGTGATTGGTTGTGTGACCGCTTATGTGACCGCTCACGCAACCAATCACAAGCCGCGACGTCATCGCAGGTCCTACACTCACTGCATTCTTAGGAACGGAGGCTGCCGGTTACATCGCTAAGGTCCAGGGGCCGTCCAAGGGTGAGTATATCCTTATTTTTTATTTTTTTTCTTTATTTTTTACATGAATATGGATCCCAGGGCCTGAAGGAGAGTCTCCTCTCCTCCAGACCCTGGGAACCATACACTGGGAACTTCCGAATCCGATTTCCGATATCACAAAAATATCGGAACTCGGTATCGGAATTCCGATACAGCAAATATCGGCCGATACCCGATACTTGCGGTATCGGAATGCTCAACACTAGTATTTAATGGTGGACTGTACAATTTGGGCTCTTTTTCCACTTTCCACTATTGGTAGGGTTTGACGAAAGTCACCACCGTTTATGAAAACTTTTCCACCAAATGGTCTTTTTTTTCACATATTTCTTGGAACAAATTATCCACTACGTTCATATTAAAACAGGGAGACATTGTTACTTCGTCCCAAATAATGACAGATGACTCCCTAAGCTCCTTTGCTTGAAGTGAGGTTGGCTTAATTTTTGACACTGTGGTCTCATTTGTTGTAATTCCAAGGCCAAACTAGGTGCTACCCTTTTGTATTAATGTAGCTGCCAATCCAGTGGAGGCTACTGAGCAAATAGACTTCTTTTCTGTTTGTAGTGTCTTGTGCAAGCAGTTGTACAAAAATGTCTTACCACTGCCTCCTGGGCCGTCCAGAAAAAAAACAGTGTGAGCTAGTGTCGTCTTGCTGTGATGCAGCATTGACTGCTTACATAATTGCATCGAAAGCTGATTTCTGAGCTTCATTAAGCATAGCTTTCAATTGCTCAGCCTCCTGCTTTATTACAGCATAATTCAGTTGGTCCAGTATTTCATCTGGAACATTTACTGGAGTTGGCAATCTGTAGTCAGCACAGGACTTTTTATTGCTTAAGAGCACTTCATTAATATCACAAAGAGCTAGTTGCTCAGTAATTTCTGGAGTATACCGCCTGGTGTAATCCTCCATAAATTCGGTTTTATATTTTTGCCATAATGCCAATGGTTTAGCTAGTTCCCCATATACACAAATTATAGCAAATAATTTGCGAAGTTGGTAGGGCATTTGGAAAGCGATTGCATCCGTTATACCGTCTTCCCAATGGGAATCGTCTTCCAAAAGATGAAGATCAGTGCATGCATTTTTATACGTGTCATGTATGTGTGGCGCCCCTAGGGGTATTTGCCACAAAAATAGTTATTGACACAAAATACAAATATTAAAATAGCAAGACTGCACTACCATCTCCGGCCAGAAGGGGGAGCTCCAGAGACTCCCCTTGATCTATTCTGGTCTGAGAAAAAGATTGGCAGTTGGGTTGAGGAGCTGAAAGTGAGAGGTCGTATAACTGAACTCCTAACAGCCCTATGACGGATTATAGGCCCTGTGACAAAACACTCCGGGATCGCCTTTGCTGGGGTCAAAGGTCACGTGGTTTGTGCATTAAACTCTAAGGCGTACAGCAGGATTCTGAGTAGACTGACCATAGGTCAGGTTTATTAACGTGAAAGCAATCATAAAACAAAACATAAACATAAATCCTTGCCTGTCCGGCACTAACTAAACAAACACGTTCCTAACTAACAACTGGGGGGGCTTCTCCCACCCAGCTAACATTACACAGTGCATGAGCACAGCTCCCACTCACGTTTGTCTCACACAGACAGGCATTCTGTGTGCCCCAGGCTGACACCTGAAACCTCCAGCTGGTCAGCCTTTATTCCTGCACTTATTAACCCCTCGGTATCCTGAAGATACTGAGTGGCCTAATTCACATAGGACAAATACCTGGGCGAGATATACCTGCCCCCGACTACCAGACCGACATGACTCTTACATATCCTCCCCCCCTGCTCAGACCACTCAGGTCGAGCAAGAATACTCTCCAAACAGTGTACTTGGGACAGGGCATCAGCGTTCCCCATCTGCACCCCGGGGCGGTGCTCCACCGTGAAAGAGTAAGCCTGCAGGGCAAGGAACCACCGGGTTACCCGACTATTACGGTCCTTGTGGAGATGCATCCACTTGAGAGGGGCATGGTCCGTGACCAGCCTAAACTTCCTACCTGCCAGGTAATATTTGAGGGAGTCGAGAGCCCATTTGATGGCTAGGCACTCTTTTTCAATCACGGCATACCTCTGCTCATGTACATTCAGTTTCCGACTGAGGTAGAGGACCGGGTGTTCGACTCCGTCCCTTACCTGGGAAAGTACAGCTCCGACACCAGTATCAGAAGCATCAGTTTGCACCACAAACTCGCTGCTGAAATCAGGAGTCACTAGTATGGGCTGAGAGCACAAAGCCCGTTTCAGACTGTGGAAGGCCTCTTCAGCCGCTGAGGACCATTTTACCATGACGGAATCCCTTCCTTTGGTAAGATCCGTCAAGGGGGTAGCCATGGCCGCAAAGTTGGGTATGAACCGGCGATAATAGCCGGCAATGCCCAGGAAAGCTTGAACTTGTTTCTTGTTCACTGGTTGCGGCCAGCCCTGAATTGCCTGTATTTTGTCGATCTGGGGTTTAACCACTCCTCTGCCAATCACTTCTTCAAGGCCGATGTGACATTTCTTGGGATTCGCCGTTAAGCCTGCGTCTCTCAGGTCATCAATCACCGCCTGTACCTTCCGGAGGTGAGCTTCCCAGTCCACGCTGTAAATTATGATGTCGTCTAGGTAGGCAGAAGCGTACTGCCTGTGGGGCCTCAAGACTCGATCCATCAATCTCTGGAACATTGCTGGGGCTGCGTGAAGTCCAAACGGCATGTAGATATACTGGAACAGCCCTTCCGGTGTAGCAAATGCCGTCTTCTCTCTGGCCGCCTCGGCCAGAGGGATCTGCCAGTACCCCTTTGTTAGGTCCAGGGTCGTAATGTATCGGGCTTTACCCAGCCGATCGATCAACTCATCGACCCGGGGCATAGGGTAGGCATCAAATTTAGAAACCGCATTCAGTTTCCTAAAGTCATTGCAAAACCGTATAGAGCCATCCTTCTTAGGTATCAACACAATTGGACTGGACCAGGCTCTGTGCGACTCTTCAATGACTCCTAAGTCCAACATTGCCTTCACCTCCCGGGAGACGGCTTCACGGCGTGCTTCCGGAATCCGGTATGGCTTCACATGAACTGTGACACCAGGCTCTGTGACAATCTCATGTTTCACTAGCCTAGTCTGGCCAGGTTTTTCCGAGAAAAACTGTTGGTTCTGTAACAAAAACTGCTTAACCTCAGATTTTTGTCGTTCAGAGAGAGTCTCGGCAATCTGCACCTCCGGTACGGTAGGTGAGCAAACCGGACGAGGCAGATCCGCTGTTAGAGCAGCGCGGTCTTTCCAGGGTTTTATCAGATTCACATGATAAACCTGTTCAGGTTTTCTCTTACCAGGCTGGTGCACTTTATAGTTCACTTCTCCAACTCGTTCCATGACCTCAAAGGGGCCCTGCCATTTTGCCAGAAATTTACTATCCACCGTAGGGATTAGGATCAACACCCTATCCCCGGGTGCAAACGTACGGACCTTGGCGCCTCTATCATAACTTAGCCTCTGGGCTCCCTGGGCCTGTAACATATGTTCCCTAACAACGGGCATGACAGCAGCAATACGGTCCTGCATTTGCGTTACATGGTCTATCACCGTTTTAAAGGGAGTGACTTGACCTTCCCAGGTTTCTTTTGCGACGTCCAACAGTCCACGGGGACGACGGGAGTATAATAGCTCGAAAGGCGAGAACCCTGTGGAAGACTGGGGAACTTCCCTAATGGCAAACAGCAAATAGGGTAACAAGTAATCCCAGTTCTTCCCATCTTTGTCTATCGCCTTCCGGAGCATCTGTTTTAAGGTTTTATTGAACCGCTCAACCAACCCATCTGTTTGAGGGTGATAGACAGACGTACGCAACTGGTCTATTTGTAAGAGCCTGCAGAGCTCCTTCATCACCCTTGACATAAAGGGAGTCCCCTGGTCGGTGAGTATCTGTTTTGGAATTTCCACCCGACTAAACACTTGTACCAACTCTTTGGCGATCGTTTTGGTAGCAGTGTTACGCAAAGGGATGGCTTCTGGGTAACGAGTGGCATAGTCCATGATGACGAGGATATGTTGGTGCCCACGTGCGGACCGGGGAAGGGGCCCAACCAGATCCATCCCAATTCTCTCAAAAGGGACCCCAATGATAGGGAGGGGTACCAAAGGGCTACAGAACCGAGTTTTAGGCGCAGAGACTTGGCACTCTGGACAGGACTCACAATAATTACGCACATCATTATGTATTCCGGGCCACACAAAACAATGTGATATCCTTTCTGTGGTTTTCTGTACCCCCAGATGTCCCCCCATTATATGTCCGTGGGCCAGGTCCAGTACCTTCCGCCGATAAGGTTTGGGTACCACTAACTGTTGCACAATATCTTCCCCTTTTTTCTCTACCTGGTAGAGTAAATCATTTTCAAGAACCATGTACGGGTACGCTAGCCAAGTGTCAGGTTCTACGGGTACCCCATCTATCATTTTTACATTTTTCCTAGCCTGAGTCAGGGTAGGATCTCTCATTTGCTCACTGTGGAAGTCATCCAACTGGACTCCCAAATCGGGTAGGCAGGGTGCTGGATGGCTGTCTGCCTCCGCCTCTCGCTGAGTTTCCTCAGTTTCCTCAGTTTCCCCCGCCATAACTGAGAAGGGGAACTGAAGGTTACATTCAATAACCTCCCCAGCAACATCTTCCTGTGGGGTCCCGTCTAGGAACTCGGGACCTCCAGATGGCATGGGGGAAGGTTCACAGCTACCGTGAAGGAGCAACTGATTCTCCCATAACTGCCAGAAATGGGGAAAATCCCTACCCAGGATTATATCATGTAACAATGCGGGAACGAGTCCCACTTTGTGTTGCACAGACCCATAGGGAGTGGAAATCGGTATGACCGCTGTTAGGTACGAGCAGGTGTCACCATGCACACACGTTACAGAGAATTTGTCAGACGAACCAGACGGAAGTGCCACCAGACTAGCTTTCACCAGAGTCACCACACTTCCAGAGTCTAGTAACGCCACAACACTTTTCCCATCAACAGATAATTCACACAGGTGTTTTGCTATATCATTTTGGCCCGCATTCACATTCACCAGCCGTGTAACCAAAGACATGCGTTTCTTAGAGTCTATAACATCGCACTGCATAGGTTCAGTGGTAACAGGACAGTTCGCAGAAACATGGCCCTTCTCACGGCAACGGAAACACCTAACAGGCCCCCTACTGAGACCACCGTCCCATACTCTCGGTCTCGGGGTGCGAGCAGTCACGGGTTCCTCCCCCACAGTTTTTTGCGATTTTCCTTCACCCGTAGTCACTGGAACAGTCTTACCGGTTCCACGAGGAGAAGGCACAGACCGGGTGCTAGCGGTTTCGTCGGGAAGTCCTTCTGCCACGGAATAACGCTCGACCAACTCCACAAGTTGATCCGCTGTCGTGGGATTTCCTTGGCTTACCCACCTTTTCAGCACTGGAGGTAGCACTCTCAGGTACTTGTCCAGGACAACCCGCTGGATTATTTCTGGGGTTGTCAGTACCTCGGGTTGCAGCCATTTCTTTGTCAAGTAGATCAGGTCGAACATCTGAGACCGCGGCGGTTTATCAGGCTGGTATGTCCACTGGTGTACCCTCTGCGCACGGACAGCCGTCGTTACACCCAGCCGGGCCAGGATCTCAACTTTCAGCTTCTCAAAGTCCTGAACGACTTCCGGGTCCAAGTCATGGTAAGCTTTTTGGGCCTCGCCGGAGAGAAACGGAGCAATCAAATCGGCCCATCGTGCCTTCGGCCACTTCTCCCTCAACGCCGTCCGCTCAAACGTTGTCAGGTACGCCTCAACGTCATTTTCCGCGGTCAGCTTTTGCCAGTATCGACTCACATGGATCCTCCTGGACTCTGCTTCCGGGTCAACCTCAGGCATGCTCACCAAGCGTTGCGCCACCTGTTGGAGAAGCTGGCGGTCTGCAACCGTCATGTCCAATAACTCCTTCAGCTGTGCGGCCATCAAGCGATTAGCTTCATGCTGTGCGGCAGTGGCCTGCTGCTGTACGGCAGTGGACTGTACTAGGGCTTTCACCACGTCTTCCATACTGTCGCCTGTGCCACGCGATGCCCGCATTCTCCACCACAATGTGACAAAACACTCCGGGATCGCCTTTGCTGGGGTCAAAGGTCATGTGGTTTGTGCATTAAACTCTAAGGCGTACAGCAGGATTCTGAGTAGACTGACCGTAGGTCAGGTTTATTAACGTGAAAGCAATCATAAAACAAAACATAAACATAAATCCTTGCCTGTCCGGCACTAACTAAACAAACACGTTCCTAACTAACAACTGGGGGGGCTTCTCCCACCCAGCTAACATTACACAGTGCATGAGCACAGCTCCCACTCACGTTTGTCTCACACAGACAGGCATTCTGTGTGCCCCAGGCTGACACCTGAAACCTCCAGCTGGTCAGCCTTTATTCCTGCACTTATTAACCCCTCGGTATCCTGAAGATACTGAGTGGCCTAATTCACATAGGACAAATACCTGGGCGAGATATACCTGCCCCCGACTACCAGACCGACATGACTCTTACAGCCCGTAATACCGATAGTAGGAAAAGAGGAATAGAGAAAAAGGACATTGTGAGAACCGGGTAGTAATAACCTCTACCCAGAATAGGCGTAGAGACGGATACCGGATCCGTGGCTATATTCATTATATATGTCATGCTATATAAAGGGGACCACCAACAATAGAAAAAATATATATAGAAAATATCTTCAAATATTTTATTAGATCGACCAAAAAAACACAAAACAACACACTACAGTAATAAAAACATTTAAAAACAGGTATGACATCATAGATTCCTATAAGGAACCTCCCCCTGGACATGTAATATGATAGGGATCATTAAATAGCAAATAATTGTTTCATCATGGGTACAGCTGTCCTAAATACACATGTAAGCAGATGATAAAGCTATACATAACATGACCTGTGGTCACCCAGATCAGTACAAGATGAAGATAGTAAAAATTAGTACCTGGCCCAGCTCGCAGCACAAAATAATAGGCACTAATGTAAAGTTATGTGGTCCTGTTATTATAATGAGCCAAATAGGCTGTCCTGCTAATATGAACCAGTAGTGACCATAATACATGAAATAGACCAGATAGAATATCGTGTTTTTAGGCAAGTGAATATCCAAATATGTATATAGCGGATATACCCCTAATGGATAGGTGGTGACGGAGAGATGAATAGAATAAAGCACATGGATAGTATCTAGGACTAATGAGGTACAAAAAACACTTAAATTCTTAACCACATATATAAAGTAGAATAACAGCCGAGGGGTGATCAGCCCCTAATGTTGAAATTCATATATGGTAGATATACAGCTGTCCTATATACACAGAAACCATAGTCAAATTGTCCATAGCCCCAAAATATGCAGACACAAACACTGTGTCTGCAAAAAGGTGGAATGGTATATGCGGCATATAGAGGAGCATAAAGCCGCTATATAGGGCAGGATACTGCCATCTCTGTACACACTTAGAATAGTAATGCTAATAGAACATAACCAGGATACCCATCCATACAGAGGTCCAGGGGGCAAAGCCCAACGCGTGTCGCCACTAGAGTGGCTTCGTCAGGAGCGGGTGCCATAATGTGCGGCTGACTACTATATATATACATAGACGCTTACCCTAATGAATTATCCCCGTCAGCTGTGGTGCGGCGACATGATGCCATAGGACTGGGTGTAAAATATCAGCGTGCCCAGCGCCAGAAACCGCACGCGAGCACTTCCGGGAGTGCCAAAATGGTCGTATAAGCACTAGGTGCGCATGCCCAAACCCCCTGTCAATAGGATAGAGACAGAGGAGGTATTCCGGAGCACCAAGATGGCTGCGAGGGGCACATATAGCGCATGCACTGGTTAGATACTCCACCCCCCTAAAAGAATATACATACAGGGACGAACCATCCTGAGACTGTCAGGATGATTCGTGCTGGAGCAAGATAGTAATACATAATATCCACACTATACTAGTGCGGTAATGCCCCATCAGGCACAAGAATAAAGATATTGCGTTGTTTACACAAATTCTCTATACTAGAAACAATAATGAAAGGTATATGGTGATGGAAGTGAACACATGTACAATCATTGAAATATACGCGAATATACCATAATGTATGAGGGTGCTGGCAACAAGATATCTCGTATCCGTCATCCTTATAATACAGGATTAAATAAAAATAAGATCGTATGTTAAAGTAACAAGGGATAATCTGATATCAATCATCCCAACGCTAAATCAAATACTATTATATTACGCGCAAATATGAACCCTCTCCAGTACACTTATCCACCCATAATTCCTACACCAGATATCAGATTGAACTCCAAGAGTACATCCCATATGAACAAGGGCATGGTATATAACAGATAGCCCAAAAGAGCAGTTTATAATCAAAGTGTGAAGTATTTATTCAGCAAAAAAGAAGAAGAATAGGGCGTAAAAAACACATGTACAAGCCCCATATGTTAGCATATACACTCACTGGCCACTTTATTAGGTACACCTGTCCAACTTCTTGTTAACACTTAATTTCTAATCAGCCAATCACATGGCGGCAACTCAGTGCATTTAGGCATGTAGACATGGTCAAGACAATCTCCTGCAGTTCAAACCGAGCATCAGTATGGGGAAGAAAGGTGATTTGAGTGCCTTTGAACGTGGCATGGTTGTTGGTGCCAGAAGGGCTGGTCTGAGTATTTCAGAAACTGCTGATCTACTGGGATTTTCACGCACAACCATCTCTAGGGTTTACAGAGAATGGTCCGAAAAAGAAAAAAAATCCAGTGAGCGGCAGTTCTGTGGGCGGAAATGCCTTGTTGATACCAGAGGTCAGAGGAGAATGGGCAGACTGGTTCGAGCTGATAGAAAGGCAACAGTGACTCAAATCGCCACCCGTTACAACCAAGGTAGGCCTAAGAGCATCTCTGAACGCACAGTGCGTCGAACTTTGAGGCAGATGGGCTACAGCAGCAGAAGACCACACCGGGTACCACTCCTTTCAGCTAAGAACAGGAAACTGAGGCTACAATTTGCACAAGCTCATCGAAATTGGACAGTAGAAGATTGGAAAAACGTTGCTTGGTCTGATGAGTCTCGATTTCTGCTGCGACATTCAGATGGTAGGGTCAGAATTTGGCGTAAACAACATGAAAGCATGGATCCATCCTGCCTTTTATGGAGCATCTTTGGGATGTGCAGCCGACAAATCTGCGGCAACTGTGTGATGCCATCATGTCAATATGGACCAAAATCTCTGAGGAATGCTTCCAGCACCTTGTTGAATCTATGCCACGAAGAATTGAGGCAGTTCTGAAGGCAAAAGGGGTCCAACCTGTTACTAGCATGGTGTACCTAATAAAGTGGCCAGTGAGTGTATTCACACTATAGAATCGCTCTCAATAGTTAGAAAAACCAAACTCCCCTGACACAAACAACTACATCCCTGACCAATCATTCCCATATAGGTAGAGATGCCCATCCAAATTGGATTCTAAGATCCGCAAAGAGGAGACTTAGCAGAATATGGAGGAATGGTTCCTAGAGTGTGAATAATAAGGAGGCATGCGAGCTGGTACCGGGCAAAATAAATAAATATTTTACATGTCCTAAGATATACATATATGTCTGTGACATATGACCGATATAAAGACTATTTGACAAGTGGAAACACCCCACCCGGATACTAAATGCCGAACCATGACAGATAACAAATTAAGGTCCCAAGATGTACTCCTCATAGTTGTTTATAGAAACCAGTGAAGAGAAACTCTTCATTGAGTCCCCTAGGAGTCATGCTCTGTAGATTGTAAATCCATTTTGTTTCACAACACAAAAGCCGCTTAACAATGTCTCCACCCCTTATGTTCAAGTGTACTCCTTCCAGTCCCATGACTTTGAAGTTAGAGGTTTTGCATTGATGGTAGTCCAAAAAATGCGCGGCCACAGAGGAAAGAGTCTTATTTTTCACCCGGTCCCTTGCTGCCGTAGAAATACTTGAAAGATGCTGTTGCATTCTCCTCCTTAATTCTTGCGTGGTCTGTCCCACGTACACCTTCGGGCAATCACAAAAGATAGCATACACCACATTCCTGGATCTGCAGTTGAAAAATTCCTTCGGCTGTATTCGGAAAGGTACTGTGGGAATAGAAAAGCCATCTTGTGAGATCATAAATTGGCAGATATTACATCCCCCGCAGGGATAAGAGCCAAAGGTTCTAGTCCCTCGATTCAACTTCACAACTGGGCGCTGGTAGTGACTGTGACAAAGGTCATCCCTAAGATTTTTTGCCCTTCTTGCTACCATACAGGGTGAGTTGGAGACCACTTATGGAATTCGTTTATCAGTCATGAGAATATCCCAATTACGACCTAAAAGCTTCCGTATATCCGACCACTGGTTATTAAAAGTGGTGATAAGGGCTAAGGGGTGTGTAGATCCACGTACCTTTTTCTCAAAAAGATGTTTCCGATCCTGTTGACAGGCATGTTGAAAGGCCTCCGAGATAAGTCTCTGTGGATATCCTCTTTTCTTGAAACGAGTGGATAGGTCCCTTGCTTGATGTCTGAATTCTTCATCCGTGCTACAATTTCTTCTAACACGAAGTACATGTGTTTTTTACGCCCTATTCTTCTTCTTTTTTGCTGAATAAATACTTCACACTTTGATTATAAACTGCTCTTTTGGGCTATCTGTTATATACCATGCTCTTGTTCATATGGGATGTACTCTTGGAGTTCAATCTGATATCTGGTGTAGGAATTATGGGTGGATAAGTGTACTGGAGAGGGTTCATATTTGCGCGTAATATAATAGTATTTGATTTAGCGTTGGGATGATTGATATCAGATTATCCCTTGTTACTTTAACATACGATCTTATTTTTATTTAATCCTGTATTATAAGGATGACGGATACGAGATATCTTGTTGCCAGCACCCTCATACATTATGGTATATTCGCGTATATTTCAATGATTGTACATGTGTTCACTTCCATCACCATATACCTTTCATTATTGTTTCTAGTATAGAGAATTTGTGTAAACAACGCAATATCTTTATTCTTGTGCCTGATGGGGCATTACCGCACTAGTATAGTGTGGATATTATGTATTACTATCTTGCTCCAGCACGAATCATCCTGACAGTCTCAGGATGGTTCGTCCCTGTATGTATATTCTTTTAGGGGGGCGGAGTATCTAACCAGTGCATGCGCTATATGTGCCCCTCGCAGCCATCTTGGTGCTCCGGAATACCTCCTCTGTCTCTATTCTATTGACAGGGGGTTTGGGCATGCGCACCTAGTGCTTATACGACCATTTTGGCACTCCCGGAAGTGCTCGCGTGCGGCGCCGCTTCCGGCGCTGGGCACGCTGATATTTTACACCCAGTCCTATGGCATCATGTCGCCGCACCACAGCTGACGGGGATAATTCATTAGGGTAAGCGTCTATGTATATATATATAGTAGTCGGCCGCACATTATGGCACCCGCTCCTGACGAAGCCACTCTAGTGGCGACACGCGTTGGGCTTTGCCCCCTGGACCTCTGTATGGATGGGTATCCTGGTTATGTTCTATTAGCATTACTATTCTAAGTGTGTACAGAGATGGCAGTATCCTGCCCTATATAGCGGCTTTATGCTCCTCTATATGCCGCATATACCATTCCACCTTTTTGCAGACACAGTGTTTGTGTCTGCATATTTTGGGGCTATGGACAATTTGACTATGGTTTCTGTGTATATAGGACAGCTGTATATCTACCATATATGAATTTCAACATTAGGGGCTGATCACCCCTCGGCTGTTATTCTACTTTATATATGTGGTTAAGAATTGAAGTGTTTTTTGTACCTCATTAGTCCTAGATACTATCCATGTGCTTTATTCTATTCATCTCTCCGTCACCACCTATCCATTAGGGGTATATCCGCTATATACATATTTGGATATTCACTTGCCTAAAAACACGATATTCTATCTGGTCTATTTCATGTATTATGGTCACTACTGGTTCATATTAGCAGGACAGCCTATTTGGCTCATTATAATAACAGGACCACATAACTTTACATTAGTGCCTATTATTTTGTGCTGCGAGCTGGGCCAGGTACTAATTTTTACTATCTTCATCTTGTACTGATCTGGGTGACCACAGGTCATGTTATGTATAGCTTTATCATCTGCTTACATGTGTATTTAGGACAGCTGTACCCATGATGAAACAATTATTTGCTATTTAATGATCCCTATCATATTACATGTCCAGGGGGAGGTTCCTTATAGGAATCTATGATGTCATACCTGTTTTTAAATGTTTTTATTACTGTAGTGTGTTGTTTTGTGTTTTTTTGGTCGATCTAATAAAATATTTGAAGATATTTTCTATATATATTTTTTCTATTGTTGGTGGTCCCCTTTATATAGCATGACATCTTTTTCTTGGTGTCCATGTATCTTACTTAGGTCATGCTTTGGGTTGAACCATTGTCTTTTGCTATTATGTTGGATGGTGCCCTCCACCTCTTTGTTGCATGTATATTCATTATATATAATACAGCAACCGGAAGGAAGTGAGGTGATATCAGCTTCACCAGGGTAAGACGCAACAACAGACACAGAGTTCAGCGGTACTCCCAGAGGGGGCAAACTGACAAAAAGGACTCGGGTTGTCCGTCGAACCAGAGCACAGAAGAGACAGATTGGGTCGGCAGCCAGTTCACAAACAGCAGCAGGGCCGTACAGAAACTGCGCATAATAAGAGGTGGAAATCCTGACAGGGTCAAAGTAATTCAGGGTTCTTATACAGACTCCGGTGACAGTATTGGTGGCAAATCCCTTTTTGTTGAAGTAAATTGGTTAAACGTTTCAGCGCCTCAGTCTTTCATTTGGACAATAACCATCGACCCAGGATCGGGGTCATCACAGCTGAGAGGACCTGCTGCTGACCAAGTAAGTGTCTGTTCCTTCATGATATCCCTTACACTGTGCATCGCCTGAGGCAACAGCACCGGGTCAAGCCACTAGTGACATCCCCCTCAAGAGACGGACCTCATTGATCTGGTGCTGGGTACCTCGGTCTCCTGGGCGTCACATATGACTCCATTGACAGTCCTTAAGTCAGCATAAGACTTTGCTCCTCTTACGTGAAGTAAAAGGAGTCTTAGGTAATACAGCTCACCATCTGTTAAAGAGACTGTATACATTCGGGCAATTGTTTACCCAAATTGAGTCCGTTGTTTTTTCCATCCTTATAGTACAGCTTTTCTATCCCAGACATAGTGTTCAGGGATTTCACTGTACAAATACTGATGGGCGGAAGAGGCAACTCTGTTTAGCTCAAAATAAACCTGCAGAGTAGAGACTTTTGAGTCTGAAATAACCATATCCACATTACCATCTTCGAAAAACACTTGCTGCATGTTTTCAAGGTGAACAGCAAGCCTAAAAGGTATGTGAAGCATCATGCTTTTTATTTTTTTTGATTCTCCACATGCCCTCAGGGGCGCTTATATACCAAGAATCTAGGTACATAGCTGGTTCATTCCAATTTAATGTATCAAACTTGATATTGGCACAGTCATGTCCTTTGTATACATATTTGAAAAGATATTTAACACTCTTTATTGAAGCACATATCTCAACATTGATATGGCAATTGTACTTGAGTAATAAATAAGGGTTGTATGGAACTACCCATCTATTGTTGATTTCTCACGTTCCTCATCTAGTTTTCCCAGTATTGGGTTGACGGTACTGTGGGTAACCATCAACATTGGGGTTTGTCTCTGTATTAAACCATATCCTCCAGATCGCAGCCGGGAAACACGCCAGCCCACCTCAGAGACCGGTTGCCATGGACGACTGCACCACCGTGTACGCTGTGGGTGCCAGCCCTTTCAGCTCTGCTTGCATGTGTTGCCTCACACAGGTGGAGCGCTGCAGAGCCCTCTGCTCTGCACACTTCCAAAATCAAACTGACACACCCAACCCTCTGCTTAAGGTTTTTTTTTACAAGGAACCTGTGGTCGTAGGCCACATGGAAAACCCGGCCAGGGAGGAAATAGACTGCCCCACTACCATCCTGTAGTCCGTTTAAAAAATAAAAGCCCAGAGCAGGTTTCCTTAAATCTGCATTATACAAATAGCTTGCCCAAGACCAACACTTTTATTTTGCTTTGCAATCACAGCTATGCCTGTGACTGCAAGCCACTCCTACGGTCTCAATACGCTGCTGTGTGCATCCTGGGGGGAAACATAGCAATCCTTACATGTGACACCGGTCACTGCCTCACAACAGACACGCATGCACAGACATACACGTACATACATATACCCTCATGCACATGCATAGGGATACACACAGGCACAGGCACAGGCACAGGCACACATACACACACACACATACAGTGGGGCAAAAAAGTATTTAGTCATTCAGCAATAGTGCAAGTTCCACCACTTAAAAAGATGAGAGGCATCTGTAATTTACATCATAGGTAGACCTCAACTATGGGAGACAAACTGAGAAATAAAAATCCAGAAAATCACATTGTCTGTTTTTTTATCATTTTATTTGCATATTATGGTGGAAAATAAGTATTTGGTCAGAAACAAAATTTCATCTCAATACTTTGTAATATATCCTTTGTTGGCAATGACAGAGGTCAAACGTTTTCTGTAAGTCTTCACAAGGTTGCCACACACTGTTGTTGGTATGTTGGCCCATTCCTCCATGCAGATCTCCTCTAGAGCAATGATGTTTTTGGCTTTTCGCTTGGCAACACGGACTTTCAACTCCCTCCAAAGGTTTTCTATAGGGTTGAGATCTGGAGACTGGCTAGGCCACTCCAGGACCTTGAAATGTTTCTTACGAAGCCACTCCCTCGTTGCCCTGGCGGTGTGCTTTGGATCATTGTCACGTTGAAAGACCCAGCCACGTTTCATCTTCAATGCCCTTGCTAATGGAAGGAGGTTTGCACTCAAAATCTCACGATACATGGCCCCATTCATTCTTTCATGTACCCGGATCAGTCGTCCTGGCCCCTTTGCAGAGAAACAGCCCCAAAGCATGATGTTTCCACCACCATGCTTTACAGTAGGTATGGTGTTTGATGGATGCAACTCAGTATTCTTTTTCCTCCAAACACGACAAGTTGTGTTTCTACCAAACAGTTGCAGTTTGGTTTCATCAGACCATAGGACATTCTCCCAAAACTCCTCTAGATCATCCAAATGCTCTCTAGCAAACTTCAGACGGGCCCGGACATGTACTGGCTTAAGCAGTGGGACACGTCTGGCACTGCAGGATCTGAGTCCATGGTGGCGTAGTGTGTTACTTATGGTAGGCCTTGTTACATTGGTCCCAGCTCTCTGCAGTTCATTCACTAGGTCCCCCCGCGTGGTTCTGGGATTTTTGCTCACCGTTCTTGTGATCATTCTGACCCCACGGGGTGGGATTTTGCGTGGAGCCCCAGATCGAGGGAGATTATCAGTGGTCTTGAATGTCTTCCATTTTCTAATTATTGCTCCCACTGTTGATTTCTTCACTCCAAGCTGGTTGGCTATTGCAGATTCAGTCTTCCCAGCCTGGTGCAGGGCTACAATTTTGTTTCTGGTGTCCTTTGACAGCTCTTTGGTCTTCACCATAGTGGAGTTTGGAGTCAGACTGTTTGAGGGTGTGCACAGGTGTCTTTTTATACTGATAACAAGTTTAAACAGGTGCCATTACTACAGGTAATGAGTGGAGGAAAGAGGAGACTCTTAAAGAAGAAGTTACAGGTCTGTGAGAGCCAGAAATCTTGATTGTTTGTTTCTGACCAAATACTTATTTTCCACCATAATATGCAAATAAAATGATAAAAAAAACAGACAATGTGATTTTCTGGATTTTTATTTCTCAGTTTGTCTCCCATAGTTGAGGTCTACCTATGATGTAAATTACAGACGCCTCTCATCTTTTTAAGTGGTGGAACTTGCACTATTGCTGAATGACTAAATACTTTTTTGCCCCACTGTACATACAGACACATACACAAGCACAGACATACATACATACACAGCCATACATGTACAGACACACATGCACAGACACACACACACATACTGTACATACACACAAAAGCACAGTCGTACATTAACTGACATACACATTCACACACACGCACATGCACAGATATACAAACACGGACAGACGCACATATGCACACACACATGCACAGGCACATATGCAGAACACACATTTCTTATATTTTTTCTTTCATTTGAGATAACTGTGAGGGCAGTAAAAGGTCTTGTCTCAGCAGCCTTGAAAGTGTTCTTTTGTATTATCTTTGAATTTAACTAATGTCTGTACAGTAACTACCTCCCAAAGTTAATGAGAAATCATTTTCAAGGCATTCACACACAAAATAAAAGTTGACTGAAGGGTTAGACACATTAGCAGATTAACATTTCCAGCAAAACATTCTAAGTGATTTAATTATTTTTGACAATGAAGTTCAGTCTTATAGATTTTCAGCCAACTCTGCAAAAGATGTCTCCTTTTGTTCTTTTTATACAAAATGGTTTATTAAGTGCTGATGTGTTTTCTCTCCTGCACTTCGAATAATAATCATAAAGAGATTCATATAGTAGGACGCATTAGTGTGGAATATCATAAGAGACTTTTGTGAGAACCAGTTTTTGATTGTTTATGGTCTACGTGACTTATGATGTGCTAATGCCACCAGGGACATGGACCTTCACAATGTTTTGCCGAGAGTAATTTTATTGTGATATATATGCTGTGATTTACCTATTTTTTGTTTCAATACATTTTTTGAATACAGTCTAATAGTAGTCCAGCAATGACAGTGTTAATAGAAATGTTATTTCATCTGCTTGAACTAAGCTTTTTTCAACTCTAAGCTCTATTTGCAGTATAATACTGCAGCATAAATCATTCATTCTGCAGATGCTATTTGTTATTCATATGATTATAATTAAAACCTCCAGTGCATGGCTACATATCCATGACCTGGACCTTCTCTGTTACTGTCTGCTGCAGTTTGGCTCCCTGTGCTTGTTTACACGATGAAACATAGATGCGGACGTGCAATGACTTTACTTTTCTTTATACTGTAGTAATACATGCTGCACAATGTTCCAAATCCATGAAAGGTTGTTGTAATGTTTATAATTACATAGCCAAGGTCAGCCAATGCTCATGATGAACATATAGGTGACACAAAAGTTTGTTGTGTAGCAACACTACAGTGTCCACCCTTAAAAGAACTGTGGAATATGATGGCGCTATATAAGTAAGTAAAATAAATAGCACGGTGGCGCAGTGGTTAGTACAGCAGCCTTGCAGCGCTGGAGTCCTGGGTTCAAACCCCACCAAGGACAACATCTGCAAAGAGTTTGTATGTTCTCTCTGTGTTTGCATGGGTTTCCTTCGGGTTCTCCGGTTTCCTCCCACATTCCAAAGACATACTGGTAGGGAATTTAGATTGTGAGCCCCATCGGGGACAGTGATGATAATGTGTGCAACCTGTAAAGCGCTGCGGAAAATGTTAATGTTATATAAAAATAAAGATTATTATTAGCTTTTCAGGAATTACATTAAAGGATCTGTCCACCACTCGGACAACCCCTTGTCAATCAGTAAAGTTCTTCCATGTAAAATAATAGCAGCCATGCTTGCCTTGTTGCCGCAATGTCGGCACAAAACGAAACTGACCCCCGGAAGAAGTGAGAGCTGCTGCTGCTCTCTAAATTCCTCCAGACATGCGAAGGAAGTGAGAGGGAAGCCTCTGCTGATTGACTGCAGGGCTCGCGTGACATAACAGTATCACACTAGCCTCAGGAAGGCAGGTGCTGATATCGTTGGAACGGTGCCCACACTGGAGGCTGTTATTATTTTACATGGGTGAACTATGGTAACTGAGAAAGGCTTGTCCAAGTACTGGACAACCCTGTAAAGTTACACAATTTGTCATGATACCAATTTAATACCCTAATAATACCAACCGATGGCATTCATCAAGATGGATGTCTTACCAATGGCATCTGTCGGTTGTATGTTTCCTTTTCATGTTTAAAGGTTTTGTTCAGTCTGAATTGATATATCTGTGGTCACACTGTGCACTTTGAGGATTCGCCAGTTTCTGTGTCAGGACCGGCGGGTATGGATTCTTCATGCATACTCCTGGGCAGAGCCCATCTAGTGGGCACAGCCTCGCTCCATACACAAGTGTATGGAAAGAGGCTGCACCCACTAAACGGGCTCTGTCCGGGAGTAAGCATAAAGCATTTGTACCCTCTAGTCCCGGGTCAGAAACCGATAAATCCTTGCAGCGCACAGTGCATGCGCTGGGGGGATTCATAAGTCTGCCGTTACACAGCGTGACTATAGACTTTCCATTTTAGACCAGACAACTCTTTTAACCTGATCAACATCCTCTGTACATGTACAATGCATGTCTGGTGTGTGTGAATGGCACGGGCTCAGGAGCTGAGCCCGCACCATACATAGTGGGTGCTGGCAGTGCTATATTCACGATCTCTAGAGGAATTAAGCAAAACGTTTTAAAAATATTAAGAATGAAAAAAAAGAAAAGTTTAAATTACCCCTTTACAAAAATAAAGAAATGAAAAATAAGCATATTCAAGATTGCGGTGTCTGCAAAACTTCAATCTATCAAAATATCAAAATATTTAACCCAAATGTTAAATGACGTAAAGCAAAAAAAATATCAAAATGCCAGAATTGCTCTTCTTTGCTTGTCGCATCTTCCCCCAAAATGTAAACCACTTTGACATTTTTTTTTTAAATTCTGTGGAAGCATGGTTGAAAAGCAATGTCTGACTTTCATTTGTTCATTTTCATAGATCTTTTATTTATTATTACTTTTGTCAGATTCAAGTTATTTCTGTGCGCATTGTGGGTTTTTCTGTCGTTAGATGAGGGGTAACAACAATTTTGACCAAGTGTGTCTCTGCTTGTGGAACTCATACTCAATGCTGAGCAAATCATGATGTTTTGAATTTTTTTTTCTATTTTTAAATCATTAGTATAACCTTAACATGTCTGTCCAGACTGCCACAAATTTTGCTCCTTGGTGCTGAAATTTCAGTGTTGAGGAGTGTGTTTATATTGTATATGTTCGGTAATCCAGATGTGTGTGCCAACTGGCAGTTGTACACTGGTATCAATGTAAGTGATTGCTAAATATGTATAATCTTGTCAAGTGATTTGCTATATTAGTCTGAAGTACCTGGTGAGTACAACATTATCACTACTAGATTATAGACAAGTGTTTGAAATTGCCAGTGTGAGGACGTGCATAATTGATTTCAGTGTCATCCTCGGGAGGCCCGGAACGCTCTAGCTGATCGTTATGAACGTGCTTTAATTGTTAGAAGAGGCCTCACTGGGGCTTTGGGGTACGGTAAAACGACAAAAAGAGTCTGTATGTGAACAAACATGATATTTAAGTCTGAACATTGCAGACTAGTAGGAGATTTATAAAAACCTATAAAATTACGCTGCTTTTAAATGTATATTGTATTGCTTTGTTTAAATAACCAAAGTGAGATGCTTTCTTGTGAAAGAGGTCAGTAAATTCTGTTTAATGATTATTTTACTTTACATATTATCAAAATACGATAGTGAAACATTGACAGTCAAAACGTCAATAAGGGAGTTGTCCTGTGATAACTTGCTAATCAGTGTGGCGTACCATCACTGGAACTCATGCCGACGAAACAGTGGCCTTAACAAGATCAGTGTCATTATAACGCTTCTGAATAAAAATATCAGCCCATTCTGTGCACTTTAATAATAATTTCCCCTCACTATGTTCCCTGCAAAAGATATGACTTCTACAGTCTCTATAAAATTTTGTCTCCATATCGTCCACCCTTAGAAACGATAAGACACCATCTCACCTTATTACTTGTAACCATCATAACCTCCACACAATCCGCCCTTATGAACTATGTTTTCCACATCGTTGCACCTTATGAACTAACCTTTGCAATATCCGCTCTTATGAAGTATAACACCTAATTTTCTCTTATGAACTATCCCTTTACATCATCCACCCTTATGAACTATAACCTTTGCACTATCCACTCTTATGAACTATGAAAACACACCATCACCTCTTATGACTTATAGTCTCTACTCCATCCTCATTATGAATTATAACTACCACACTTTCGCTACTTCATGCTTTTCCCTCTCCACTGTTTCTCCACACACTATCACTATATCTACACTGCTCCTCTTGCCGCCTTCTCCAGTCTACCCCCTGCAGTCTACCCGCATCTTTAGTCTTTAGTGTATCCTCTAGTCTATATTGTCCCCTCTCTGTATTTCTCCCTCTCCATAATGTGCCTCTCTCAATATTACACCTTATTTATACTATACTCTGTCTATAATGTGCCTATTCCCTATAGCCACCGGTACAAAGTATTATGACCTAATAATAATAATAATAATTTTATTTATATAGCGCCAACTTATTCCGCAGCGCTTTACAAATTATAAAGGGGACTTGTACAGACAATAGACATTACAGCATAACAGAAATCACAGTTCAAAACAGATACCAAGAGGAGTGAGGGCCCTGCTCGCAAGCTTACAAACTATGAGGAAAAGGGGAGACACAAGAGGTGGATGGTAACAATTGCTTTAGTTATTCGGACCAGCCATAGTGTCCTATGCACAATACTAGGGCCCCCACAACCCTCCATACACAGTGTGATGGCACCACAGATCCCCACACACAGTGTGATGCTGGACATAGCCCCTATACTCAGTATTTTGTTACCATAGCTCCTTATACGAAGTATGATGAACCATAGCACATAACACAGTATGATGTGCCCACCGTCCTTTTATACATAGAATGGTGGTGACTAGTGTTGAGCATTCCGATACCGCAAGTATCGGGTATCGACCAATATTTGCTGTATCGGAATTCCGATACCGAGTTCTGATATTTTTGTGATATCGGAAATCGGAATCGGAAGTTCCCAGTGTATGGTTCCCAGGGTCTGGAGGAGAGGAGACTCTCCTTCAGGCCCTGGGATCCATATTCATGTAAAAAATAAAGAATAAAAATAAAAAATATGGATATACTCACCCCTCCGGCGGACCCTGGACCTTAGCGATGTAACCGGCAGCCTCCGTTCCTAAGAATGCAGTGAGTGTAGGACCTGCGATGACGTCGCGGCTTGTGATTGGTCGCGTGAGCGGTCACATGAGCGGTCACGCGACCAATCACAAGCCACGACGTCATCGAAGGTCCTTCACTCTGCATTCTTAGGAACGGAGGCAGACGCTTGGACCGGTGAGAGCCAGGGGCCGTCCGAGGGTGAGTATATCAATATTTTTTATTTTTATTCTTTATTTTATACACGAATATAGATCCCAGGGCCTGAAGGAGAGTTTCCTCTCCTTCAGACCCTGGGAACCATTCCGATATTTTGTGTCCCATTGATATGCATTGGTATCGGGTATCGGTATCGGCGATATCCGATATTTTTTGGGTATCGGCCGATCCAATCCGATACCGATACCTTTGCATATTGGAAGGTATCGCTCAACACTAGTGGTGACCATAGCCCCCTTTACAATGTATGATAACCTATAGCCCACCATAAACAGTATGAAGTCACGACGATCTCCATAAACACAGTATGATGGTGACTATATCCCCTATACAGTATAATGTCCCCCACAGCTATATAAAGTATGATCACTCCACAGCCCTATAACCATCAGTATGATGGCTCTGCAACCCCCACAAACAGTATGACACTGACTATAGCCCCTTATACATCGTATGATGACAACATACCCCCATACACAGTATGATGCCCCTACAACCCCTATAAATAATATGATGCCCCTCCTTGCCCTTATATACAGTATGAGGCCTCAAAGCCCATTATGTACAGTATTATATATATACTATATAAAGTATGATGCCCTATAGCCCTGTATACACAGATTATGTGCTAAAAAAAACTTTATACTGACCTTATTGTGGTTCCTCACCTACTGCAGCTTCTGTCATCTTGTATGGCTTCTCATCACATTATGATGGTGAAAATTGCCCCCTATACACAGTATGTTGCTACCATAACCCCTATACGAAGTATGATGAACCATAGCCCTCATACACAGCGTGATGCCCCCCACCCCCTCTATACATACAATTATGGCGACCAAGGCTCCCTATACAAAATATGGTAACCCATAGCCCACCATACACAGTATGATGCCACAACATCGTCCATAACACACAGCATGATGGTGCCCATATGCCTTATGCACAATATAATGTCCCCCACAACTATATGTAGTATTTTCGCCCCCACAGCCCCTTATCCACAGTATGAGGGCTCTGCAGCCCCCAAACACAGTATGAAAGTGACTATAGCCCCTTATGCATCATATGATGATACCATAGCCCCTCACAATGTGATGTCCCTACTACCGCTATAAACAATATGATGCCCCATAACCCCTATAAACAGTAGGAGGCCTCGTAGTCCTCTGTGCACAGTATTATGGCCCATATCTCCAAATATATATTATAATGCCTCTATAGCGCTAAAAGAAAATCATTATACTCGCCTTATTGTGGTTCCTCACCCACTGCAGCCTCCCTCACCTTGTACAGCTTGTCTCACTGTGGACCTACATGGGTGGCATAATGAAGTGATGTCATCTCATCGCCTGATGTCCCCTGTACAGTGCTGCCCTCCAACAGTTCACAGACCAGAACCTGCCTGTGTCTTTCTGGAGTAAGTGCAGGGAGCCAATTGCTTTCTGCTACAGCTTATAACAGTATCAGCATCTCAAGGATGCAAATACTGTTAAGCTTTGTAGGTCAAATTGACCTGGTCGATGCGGCCCACTGAAGAACTGGACCTGCTCCAGAGAGTGGCAAAATGGCACCTGAGGCAAATTGCTTATGTCACAGTCACCTCATGGCAGAAGTGGGCCTGCCTCTAGTTCTATCATCTTATGAAATGGAAAACCCCTTTAACATTTTGCAGTAAAGATGGCACCTAAAGTAACATTCTCAGCTATAGCTGGCAAGGTATGCATAAAAGTAGTCACCAGCCTGCCCTGTAGGCCATACGTTCTGGGAGTTGATCATCGTAAGTACAATACACTATACGTTTCTGGAAAGAACCTATTGTCATTTGTTATTTTAGTGTTCTGAGATTTGTGACATTTTTTGTATTCATTCATTTGCAAAATAGACATTATTAGAAGGGCATATATCCCTTTATGTCTTATAGTTTCAGTACTGTTGAACTTAATTAAAGTTATTGTGAGTGTAAATTAGTCAGAGACCACAGTGATCAATAATTAGCAGTAATTATTTTGTACTGTAAAGAGGATAAAAATAAGGCCATTTATAGTTGTAGGTGCGAAAAGCGAAATGGCAGGTGCTGGACTTCTCATAACAAGAAATGAATTTATTGGATTTGTATTACAGACATAAAAGGCAGAACAAGCTATCCTTGAAGCAGTTATCTCTCTGCAGCTGAAATCAATACCTAAAGGAGCATGGTTTTCATGCATTAGGCTGATGGTTACTAATTAGATTTTACCATTAGATGCACTATTTACAGTGTTATTCTGAACCTATTCTTTTTTCAACTATATTCTCTATATTTTTGGACTAAAATGCTTGGATGCTCGTTACTCGAACCAAGCAATTCCTATTATTCGCATGCTTGTTTCAAGTAACGAGTATAATGGGAGTCAATGGGAAAATCAAACATTTTTCAGGGAGACCCTACTAGGAGGTCTAGCGGCAGTGAAAATGTTAAAATGGATGGAAAAAGTGCTCAACTGAAGGAGAATAGCATGGAGAAGACACCTGGAAGTATCTCTGACTCCCAGATCACTGCTGAGAACAATGGTGTCACACTTTTATTTCACTCTAAGAAATTGCAGTTTACAGGAAAAAATGACCTAGGATGGTGTCATGAAACTTTCCCAGGTCTTTGACAGCGTACCTCTGCCTCTGCTGTGTGTCTACCTTGCCTCTTCTCCTTGGTTGCACAAGTAAGAAGCTTTTCCCTTGCCGCCAGCATTGTCTGATGGGATTTTTTTCAACATATTTTCCACAATGGCCTTTTGGTATACCACCA
This sequence comes from Ranitomeya variabilis, assembly GCF_051348905.1. NCBI lineage: Eukaryota > Metazoa > Chordata > Amphibia > Anura > Dendrobatidae > Ranitomeya > Ranitomeya variabilis. The sequence continues at coordinate 233,016,179 of NC_135232.1, forward strand.
TTTTAGAAGACCTCTCTACCTAAGGAAAGAGAAATGCAAAGTTCTCCTTGCTCCTTGAAGTGTGGGTCTAGCAAGGTGAACAACCAGCACTCTTTTTTTGGCCAAGAAAAATTTAAAGCGAGGCTCATGGGAAAGGCAGTGGTACATAAAGTCTGCCAAATGTGCCAAGCTCTTTACAGCAAATGTTTCGATGTCTCCACCATGATGACTCTTCATCTCCTCTTCCTCATTATTACTCTCCTCAGCCCATTCACGTAGGAGAGACAGGATAAGGTTGTGTGGATACTAGCCTCTGTTGCGCTAGCCACCAACTCCTGTTCTCTCTCCTCCTGCTCCGCCTCACCTCCTCATTGTTGCCCAATCCACGCTGAGCAGATGAGGATGAGCTGGGTAGTATCTCCCTGTCTCATGTCTTCCTCTATTTCCTCCTGGTCCTCATGCATAGCTTCATGTTTACTTGTCAGTAACGACTATTTAAGTAGGCACAGAAGCAGGATCGTTGCTCTGAGTATTGTGTCATCACCGCTCACCATCTTTGTGGAGTCCTCAAGTCTTGGAGAACAGTACAAATGTCAGACATCCTTGCCCACTTTTCAGTTGTTATGTGAGGAGGCTGACCAGAATACCGATGGGCGTGTTGGAGCTGGCACTCAACATCTGGCCTCTGCTGCTCACAAAGCCTTGCCAGCAAATGCATTGAAGAGCTCCAGTGAGTGGGCACGTCATACACCAGTCGGTGAGCTGGTACTTGCATGCGCTCCTGTAGCACTACTAAAGCGGGGGTAGCTGTAGCTGACTTGCAAAAATGGATGTTGATGTAGCATACCATGACCAGAAGCTCTTGCAAATCTGGGTATGTTTTTAGAAACCGCTGAACTACCAAGTTGAGCCTGTGTGCGAAGCATGGTACATGTTTGAGCATGCCAAGCTTCACAGCCGCCACCAGGTTACACCATTATCACACAAGATCATGCCTGGTTGGAGGTTCAGCAAAAGCCATAGATCTGTCTGGTCTGTTATTCCTTTGAGTAACTCTGCTGTAGTGTGGGGTTCTTCTCCTAGACTAATTTGCTTCAGCAGAGCCTGTTGCTGCTTTACTAAGAGAGTGCTGCAGAGCTTCCAGCTTCTGGCTGATGTGGATGATGTGCTCTTAGATGACACATTGGAGATTAAGCATGAGAAAGTACAGGCTAGGGTGCAGGAACTGATTTATGACGTGGAGGAAACCCTGTTATAAGTAAAGCCAGCAATCTTTGGCATCAGTAGCACATGTGCCGTGCCAGTGTGGGACTGTACTCCAGCCTCCATAATATTTACCCAGTGTGCCATTATGGAAATGTAGCATCCCTGGCCTCAGGCACTTGTCCATGTGTTGGTTGTTAAGTGGACAGTCTAAGTAAATGTGTTGGTAATGGCACGGTGATGTTCCTGGACACATGCTGGGCTGGTACAAAGTGGGGACCCTACACCATTGAAAAAGAGGCGGCTGGGGATGAGGGACTGCTGCCACCATGACTCTGCGGAAATCCTCCTTGTCAACAAGCGTAAACAGCAACATTTCCACAACAAGCAGCCAGGAAATGTGCCTGCTTAGCCTTTGGGCCCATGGTTGGGTGGCTGGAAATTTTCTCTTTTGTTCCAAGGCCTGCGATAGGGAAAGCTGAATGCTGTGCTGGGACAAGGATTTTGAAGTGCCTGATGATGGTGTGTCAGAACGGGCAAAGTCAGGTGCAGGGCAGTAGGCATCTCTGCCAGTGTCATGGGCAGGGTATTGAGAAGCTTCTAGGACAGGGGAAGAGGTAGTTGTGTCACTCATTGGCATCAATCATGGACCCAGGTATTTGACCCACCAAGTCGGATGCTTAGATGACATGTGCCAAATCAAACAAGTGGTGGTTAGGCTCTTAATGGTCAGACCCCTGCTGATCTTGACATGTCACAGGTTGCAAATTACCATATTTTGTTCTCAGAATCCTCTTTTAAAAAAATTCTCAGACTAAGGAAGCCCTTTCTCTTTGATGGAGAAATTTTAGTAGTATTGGTGCTCTGAGGAACAGTTGCCCTCCCTCCCTCTGGTCACCCCACTGCCTTTCCCTGCCTTTTTCAGTTCTGCTGATCCCTCTCCTTCAGGCCGGCGTCACACTAGCAAGTTTTACGGACGTATGAGAGGTGCAGAAAATACGGATTGCATACGGCCCAATGATTCTCTATGTCCCAGCTCCTATCTGCCATATTTTACTGATCCGTATTATACGGTCTTGTACGGCCGTAGAAAATCGCAGCATGCTGCGTTTGTCACCGTATTGCGCAAAAAAAATCACCAATGAAAGTCTATGGGGGCGAGAAAAATACGGATTACACACGGACCAGCAGTGTGACTTGCGAGAAATACGCAGCGGTGTTCTATAGAAAAGCCGGTAATTCAATTGCCGGCTTTCTCTTTCTCCTTCACAAACCCGACATGATATGAGACATGGTTTACATACAGTAAACCATCTCATATCCCTTTTTTTTTTTGCATATTCCACACTACTAATGTTAGTAGTGTGTATGTGCAAAATTTGGGCGCTGTAACTTGTAAAATAAAGGGTTAAATCGGGGAAAAAATTGGCGTGGGCTCCCGCGCAATTTTCTCCACCAGAGTGGTAAAGCCAGTGACTGAGGGCAGATATTAATAGCCTAGAGAGGGTCCATGGTTATTGGCCCCCCCCTGGCTAAAAACATCTGCCTCCAGCCACCCCAAAAAAGGCACATCTGGAAGATGCGCCTATTCTGGCACTTGGCCACTCTCTTCCCACTCCCGTGTAGCGGTGGGATATGGGGTAATGAAGGGTTAATGTCACCTTGCTATTGTAAGGTGACATTAAGCCAGATTAGTAATGGAGAGGTGTCAATTCTGACACCTATCCATTATTAATCCAATAGTACGAAATGGTTAATAAAACACACACACATTATTTAAAAGTATTTTAATGAAATAAAGACACAGGGTGTTGTAATATTTTATTATACTGGTAATCCACCTGAAGACCCTCATCCTGTAAAAAAGGTAAAATAAAAAATCAACAATATTCCGTACCTTCCGTCGTTCTGTCAGTCCCACGATGTAAATCCATCTGAAGGTGTTAAATCATTTTACAGCCAGGAGCTGTGCTAATGCAGTCGCTCCTGTCTGTAAAATGTTGTGAATGAATGGAAAGCAGGGGCATGTCCTGTAGTTACCTTGAGTCGCGGTGATGCGCCCTCTGCTGGATGTCCTCATATGAACTCGAGCCTGGGAAAAATTCCCATGCAAAGTGAGACAGAAACCTATGTGTCATGGATGGGCATGTTTCTTGTGCTGCAGCAACAGGCATAGTCGCACCTGCCTCACGTCCTCAGTGTTTGCGTTCACCATCATCAGCACTTCCATTTCCACGTCCTTTAGCGCACACCTTATAAATTTTCTAATTGCTAGGTCTCTTGAAACCTGCAGCAGTCAAAGTGTTTTTTTGCAGCTTAATGCTACCAAAATGTACCACAAAGCATGTAATATTCTATGGATGGGTAATTGAATCCAGAAAAAAAATTTCAATGCTTTTTTGGAGTGTGATATATCACCAAAATGTACTACAAAGTGCATAAAATTCTATGGATCAGTAATTGAATCCAGAAAAAAAGTCAACTTTTTTTAAGTGTTATGTACAACTGAAATGTACCTCAAAGCACGTAATACTCTATGGATGACAATATAGTACATTATTTTTTCTACTAGGAGAAATCACTTTGTAGAATGGGCAACATGATCTGCTCATTCAATTGTCAATTTCCAACTACTAGTGACATGAGTAAGGAGTCTTACAGTGTCAACTTAAATGGGTTGTTTTTTTTAAAGAAACTATGTCCTAAACTCTGTAAAGTACCTGAAAAAACAATTTCAGCGAGTGCTCACCCACCCTAGGTCAAGTTAACCACTGCTGCTTTGGCCTCAGTGTTTTGGCTGCAGTAGTGATATCATATCAACAGTGTGCGTTACAGCTCTAAGCAATTGCTAAGTTGTGTTTCTGAAATCAATGATTGAGACTGGAGCAGTGGCAGGGAACCAAAATTGGATCTAGTAAAGATGAATACCTGCAAAGTTAGTTATTTTAGGCATTTTACAGAGCTAGGGGCCTACTTTTCTGAAAGGGGACAACCCTAAGAGGCCTACTTTCCTGAATAAGGACAACCCTATTAATCTAATGGTGTCCATGAGATAGTAGTTAGCTGAACACTAGGGGCATGAACTGACCTTTGGAAGTTTGGGTTCTGGTACCTTACCCAACTTTATTTCAGAGTTCAGTTGTGGTACCAGAACTTTACCTGAACTTCAAACAGAACCCGAACCACAATGAAAACATTGATGACCCAAACTTTTGAGTTGGACAATTCTCATTACCCCCCTCTCTTTGTAACTAACTTCCCACTAACTTTGAACATTGCAACTGACTTTTGAAAGAAGTCTGTGTTCAGCATTTAGCACCGGACACTAAGTGTCCGGTGCGAACCTTGAACTTTTAAGTTCTGGTTTGCTCATCTCTACTGAACACATTTGTCCAAAACTGTTTCTCCCTGTTTTTTCAATGTGATGAGAGAGGTATAAGTTTATGCATGAGATGTCTTATGTCTGGTGGAAACAGAAATCCAAGCATTTTAAAATCCAAACTTGGGAACAATCATATTGCCCATAGATATTAGGTCATCATCGAATCATGATGAAATTGGTGGTATTAGACCACCTTTTGTTTCATATGTATTCCCATAATAAGACATGTAGTATTTATAGACTTATTGAACGTCAGTGTCAGATGTTCTGTCATTTGTGCTAAACACCTTGAGTAAAAATGTTCTGCATCACTTACTGTATTTCACCCCATCTTTTATTTTTGAGTGTTTTTTTTTTTTGCACAGCCATTACATAAGAAATTCATGGAAGATGTGACTGTTCTGGTACATCGAGTCTTTGTAAAACACCAGCATAGTATGAAGTCTATGATATTTGCTCTTTTATGTACTATTTACTATTGAGGGGAATAACTATCGCTGCAGCAATTTTGCCGAAAACCACAAGGACATGCATGGCGGCAAATCTGCAACAAATAAGATGGATTTAGGCTGGAGTCACATGAGCGTATGTTGTCTTGTGCGACATAATTGGGGCTGATTATGCAAATTACACTCGGCTCAAACTCAGTGCTCTGTGCTCTCATCCACTTGCATGAGAGAATCGCAGCACAGGTGCAGAGGAGACGGAGAAAGTAATTTCTGCATCTCCTCCATTGCCAACGTCCCTGATAATTGGAGTGCACTTAGATGATATCTGAGTGCAGTCTGATGTTTCACTCGCACCTATAAGGGCTGTCCCACACGTCCAGATAATTCCGGTACCGGAATAAATCGGTACCGGAGTTATCCGTGTCCGTGTGCCTGGGAACTCACGGAGGCCATACGTGCGGCACACGTGTGCCGCCCGTATGGCGAGTGGGTACCACACGGAGCGTGTGGTACCCACTCTGCATCATGCTGAAGCCGCGATTCATATGTTCCCTGCAGCAGCATTTGCTGCAGAGAAAATATGAATAATAGTGTTTAAAATAAAGATCTATGTGTCCGCCGCCCTCCCACCCCCTGTGCGCCCCCCCGCTGGTCAGAAAATACTTACCCGGGTCCCCCGTCGGCTGTCGCTCCTTCCTGGTCTGGCCGCGGCTTCTAGTGTATGCGGTCACGTGGGGCCGATCATTTACAGTCATGAATATGTGGCTCCACCTCCCATAGGGGCTGAGCCGACTATTCATGATTGTAAATGATCGGGCCCACGTGACCGCATACAGTAAGCCGCGGCCAGACCAGGAAGGAGCGACAGCCGACGGGGGACCCGGGTAAGTATTTTCTGACCAGCGGGGGGGCGCACAGGGGGTGGGAGGGCGGCGAACACATAGATCTTTATTTTAAACACTATTATTCATATTTTCTCTGCAGCAAACGCTACTGCAGAGAGGATATGAATCGCGGCTTCAGCACCATGTGGGGGGGACAGCGCTTACTGTAGCGCTGTCTCCTGCACGCACACGGACCCCAGACGGAGAATGTCCGTGTGAGGTCCGTGTTTTACACGGACCCATTGACTCTATTGGGTCCGTGTAATACGTGCGCTCCCACGAACACTGACATGTCTCCGTGTTTGGCACACGGAGACACGGTCCGCAAAAAATCAATGACATCTGAACAGATGCATTGATTTTTATGGGTCTACGTGTGTCAGTGTCTCCGGTACATGAGGAAACTGTCACCTCACGTACCGGAGCCACTGACGTGTGAAACCGGCCTAAACTTGTTTGGGTGAGTGCGATCCAATTCTCAAATTCATGAGAATCGACATAAGAAAATAATCACACATCTGAGCTGCCCCAAAACTGGTCCGAGTGCTGAGTGCGTGGGAGTGAGCCCTAATATGTAGATTTCTTTGCAAATTTGCCACTGCAGATAAGGTGACTGACTGCAGCAGTTATATAGGGGAAAATATGCAACAAATCCACAATAGATCTACATTTTAAACACTATAGCAGATGTCAAATTCTGTCTGAATTCCAGACACATCTACTTCGATATTTGTCATATACTGTGGATTTTTTTTTTCAGATGGAAAATTCACAGTATATCGGCCTTTTGTGTGTGTACCCTTAAGCCAACATCTATCAATAGAAACAGTCATAAAATAACAGGAATCCAACAACAGGAGTCCCATATAAAAGATTTTATGTTTAGTATATGTGATTACAGATTTCTTTCCCATGTGTCTTTCCATGTGAATTGCAACACACTGTGTTTTTCATCATGGTGTAAGCTTCATCATGGTGCAACCAAGAACATCTTCCTCTCGTTTTTATCCCCTGGACTTAATCCAGCATCACTTATATCAAGAGCAGAAGACAGAAATGGACAATTTAGATCACATAGTTTAAATATTTTTTTGTGTACTTACCCCATCCAATTTATCACGGACAATATCTTTAATAAAACCTAAAATATAATTTGCATTTACAACAAAATGATTACAAAAAAATAAAAAACCTTCCCATGGTTTTATTAGAAGCAATACTTTTTCAGTTTTATTAATGTTGCAAATTGTATAAATAAATAAATTGCTTTTAAAAGTTTTAAGATATTAGCATTTAACTTAATATCTGTGATGAATGGGACTTCTAACTTTGCTAAATATCAAATAACGCTGAATAGATTTAAGGATTCCTACTGTTGGAAATGTAGGGATCAGCGGTACGTTCCAGATCTGTTGTTAGTAAACCCAACTGTTTGAAATGCTGGCTGAGAATGACTGCTAAATAAAGAGATGGAAAGGCTTCATAGTACACATATTCATATATTCATGGATCATTGTCCTGTGTATTCTCAGATTAGTATTCCTTCACTATTCTCTTCTTATAAGCTGCTCGCTGCTGTCTGTCCCTATTGCACCCAGAATACATTTCCATATATTCTGTTGACTTTTTTAAACATCCTCACTCCTTTTTTAGAGTAAGCCCCCTGCATGATCAGAATATGTTGACATCAGGCAGACTTTAATTTTCATACAGTGCTGCCAAATTTTAGACAGATTCAATCTGTATATCCCATGAAAGCCATCTTTACCCCTCTCTCCCAGCAGCTTTTTTCCCTTATTCAGAAACAATTGGAACCAGAATATGAGTCTTCATGCAGCTGCTATTGATCTCTCGGAATCAGAAAAATGGTCAAAATACATAATAAATATTTGTTGTTGTTGTTGAAAATCTTCTCCATTCCCGCATTAATATCTATTAACCTCTTACTGCCAAAGCCAGCTTTCACCTTCCTGACTAGGACAAATTTTTCAAATCTGAAATGTTTCACTTTATGTTGTTCTAACTCTGGAGTTCTTGCACACATCCCAGTTATCCTGAGAATGTTTATTCTTGTTACATTGTACATTTACAGTGGAAAGTTTAGGTTGATTATGATTTGCCTTTATTTCTGAAGATGTTTAAAATTTTTGCAAAATTTTATTAAAAATTGTCAATTTTCGATCTTTAAATTTTTATGCCTTTAACCCCTTCACCCCGAAGCCTGTTTCCACCTAAGTGACAGGGCCAATTTTTACAATTCTGACCACTGTCACTTTATGAGGTCATAACTCTGAAACGCTTCAACGGATCCTGGTGATTCTGACACTGTTTTCTCGTGACATATTGTACTTCATGATAGTGGTAAAACTTCTTCGATATGACTTGCATTTATTTGTGAAAAAAACAAAAATTTGTCGAAAATTATGAAAATTTAGCAATTTTCAAACTTTTAGTTTTTATGCCCTTAAATTAGAGAGTTATATCACATAATATAGTTAATAAACAACATTTCCCACATGTCTGCTTTACATCAGCACAATTTTGGAAACATAATTTTTTGTTAGGGCGTTATAAGGGTTAAAAGTTGACCAGCGATTTCTCATTTTTGCAACAAAATTTGCAAAACCATTTTTTTACGGACTACCTCACACTTGAAGTGACTTTGAGGGGTCTGTATGACAGAAAATGCCCAAAAGTGCCACCATTCTAAAAACTGCACCCCTCAAGGTACTCAAAACCACATTCAAAAAGTTTATTAACCCTTCAGGTGCTTCACAGGAATTTTTGGAATGTTTAAAAAAAATTGAACATTTAACTTTTTTTTCACAAAATTTTTACTTCAGATCCAATTTGTTTTATTTTACCAAGGGTAACAGGAGAAATTGGACCACAAAAGTCGTTGCACAATTTGTCCTGAGTACGCCGATATCCCACATGTTGGGGTAAACCATTGATTGGGCACATGGCAGAGGTCGGAAGGGAAGGAGCGCCATTTGACTTTTCAATGCAAGATTTGCTGGAATTGAGATCGGAACCCATGTCGCGATTGGAGAGCCCCTGATGTGCCTAAACAGTGGAAACCCCCACAAGTGACATCATTTTGGAAAGTAGACCCTCCAAGGAACTAGATATGTGGTGAGCACTTTGAACCTCCAAGTGCTTCACAGAAGTTTATAATGTAGAGCCGTAAAAAAAAATTTCATACTAATTTTCACAAAAAATGATCTTTTTGCCCCAAATTTTTTATTTTCCCAAGGGTAACAGGACAAATTGGACCCCAAAAGTTGTTGTGCAATTTGTCCTGAGTACGCTGATACTTCATATATGGGGATAAACCACTGTTTGAGCGCATGGCAGAGCTCGGAAGGGAAGGAGCGCCGTTTGACTTTTCAATGCAAAATTGGCTGGAATTGAGATCGGAACCCATGTCACGTTTGGAGAGCCCCTGACATGCTTAAACAGTGGAAACCCCCCACAAGTGACCCCATTTTGGAAAGAAGACCCCCTAAGGAACTTATCAAGATGTGTGGTGAGCACTTTTAACCCCCAATTGTTTCACTAAAGTTTAGAATGTAGCGCTGTGAAAATTAAAAAATCATTTTTTCTTTCCACAAAATGATGGTTTAGCCCGCAATTTTTTTTCCCAAGGGTAACAGGAGAAATTGGACCACAAAAGTTATTGTCCAATTTGTCCTGAGTAAGCTGATATCCCATACATGGGGGGAACCACTGTTTGGGCGCACGGCAGAGCTCAGAAGGGAAGGAGCGCCGTTTGAAATGCAGACTTAGATGGATTGGTCTGCAGGCGTCATGTTGCAATTGCAGAGCCCCTGGTGTACCTAAACAGTAGAAACCCCCCACAAGTGACCCCATATTGGAAACTAGACCCCCCAAGGAACTTATCTAGATGTGTTGTGAGAACTTTGAACCAAAAAGTGTTTCACTACAGTTTATAAAGCACAGCCGTGAAAATAAAAAATATTTTTTTCCACGAAAATGATATTTTAGCCCCCACATTTTATTTTCCCAAGGGTAACAGGACAAATTGGACCCCAAAAGTTGTTGTCCAACTTGTCCTGAGAACGCTGATACCCCATATGTTGGGGGGAACTACTGTTTGGGTGCACAGGAGAACTCGGAAGGGAAGGAGCACTGTTTTAGTTTTTCAAAGCAGAATTGGCTGGAATTGAGATCGGACGCCATGTCGCGTTTGGAGAGCCCCTGATGTGCCTAAACAGTGGAAACTCCCCAATTCTAACTGAAACCCTAACCCCAACCCTAACCCCAGCCCTAACCCTAGCCCTAACCCAAACCCTAACCCTAGCCCTAACCTTAGTCCTAACCCTAGCACTAACCCTAACCCTAATGGGAAAATGGAAATAAATACATTTTTTAAAATTTTATTATTTTTCCCTAACTAAGGGGGTGATGAAGGGGGGTTTGATTTACTTTTATAGCTTTTTTGGCGGATTTTTATGGTTGGCAGCCATCACACACTAAAAGACGCTTTTTATTGCAAAAAATAGTTTTTGCATCACCACATTTTGAGAGCTATAATTTATCCATATTTTGGCCCACAGAGTCATGTGAGATCTTGTTTTTTGCGGGACGAGCTGACGTTTTCATTGGTACCATTTTCGGGCACATGACATTTTTTGATCGCTTTTTATTCCGATTTTTGGGAGGCGGAATGAACAAAAACCAGCTATTCCTGAAATTCTTTTAGGGGGGGCGTTTATACCGTTCCACGTGTGGTAAAATTGATAAAGCAGCTTTATTCTTCAGGTCAGTACGATTACAGTGATACCTCATTTATGTAATTTTTTTTATGTTTTGGTGCTTTTACACAGTAAAAACTATTTTATATAAAAAAATAATTGTTTTTGCATCGCTTTATTCTGAGAGCAATAACTTTTTTATTTTTCTGCTGTTGATGCTGTATGGCGGCTTTTTTCACCTGTATGATAATAAAGCGTTGTTTTTTGCCTTGTTTTTTATTTTCATTTTTTGCGGTGTTCACTGAAGGGGTTAACTAGTGGGATAGTTTTATAGAGCGGGTCGTTATGGACGCGACGATACCAAATATGTGTACTTTTATTGTTTTTTTTAACTTACATAAATAAATGGATTTATTGGGAAATGTTTTTTTTTTCGTTATTTGGGGATTTTTTTTTTTTTTACTTTCTACCATTGTCCCAGGGTGGGACATCACTGTATTAGATCAGATCGTTGATCTGACAGTGTGCATAGCACTCTGTCAGATCAGCGATCTGACAGGCAAGTTCAGGAGACTTTCCGGTGCCTGCTCTTAGCAGCTCTCAGCAGGCGCCGGCTAGCCAGGTCATTTCATGACCCGGAAGGAGTCCCGTGGCCATCTTGGATCCAGGGACTCCTTCCGGATCACCGGAGCAATGCGATCTCATCGCGTTGCTCCGGTGGGAGAGCGCAGGGAACCCCCGTCCCTGCGCGATCCCCCTCTATGCCGCTGTCACTACTGACAGCGGCATCAGAGGGGTTAAATGCCCACGATCGGCGCTAGCGCCGATCGTGGGCATTGCTGCGGGGTGTCAGCTGTCATATACAGCTGACACCCGCACCCGATCACCGCGGCGCTCAGCACGAGACCGCGGTGATCAGTGCGCCGTACTAGTACTGCGGCTGGCACAAATGCAGTGCCAGCAGCGCAGTACTAGTACGGCGCATGGCGCGAAAGGGTTAAAACAGATAGCCATACTACACAAAATAGTTAATAAACAACATTTGACAAATCTCTACTTTACAAAAGCATAATTTTTGAATTGATTGGTTAAAAAATAAGCTGCAATATTTCATTTTTTCTTTCATTAAAACTAAAATACCTATATTTTTAGAGACCACTTCATGTTGACAAGACTTTCAGGGCCTATATGTTAGAAAAATCCCCATATAAGACCCCATTTTAAAAACTGCACACTTCAAAGTATTAAAATCTGTATTTAGAAAGTTTGTGAACCATTCAAGTACAAGAATTCAAGCTGGGAAAAAAATGGAACATGTTAATTTTTCTTACTAAATTGTTGCTTTAGCCTCAATTTTTATTTTTTTTTCGCAAGGGTAAAATTTGAAAATGTACCTTTATAATGTATTATGCCATTTCTCCAGAGTATGCCATTGCCCCATGATATTCAGGCAAGTGCAAATCTCATGAGGAAAGGAGTGTCATATTGGAATCAAGATTTTACTGAAATGGTTTGCAGGTGGCATGTCACATCAGCAGAGCCCCTGAGGTGCCAGAACAGCAGATCTCCTCCCAAAATTAACACCATTTTAGAAACTACACCCGTCAATTAATTTATCTAAGGGTGGAGTGAGCATATTGATACCACAGGTTTCACAGAATTATATGCCATTAGATAATGAAGAGAAAATAAATGTCCCGACTCTGTTGCCGGGTGTCCCAGGACCAGAGGCTCCCTCCATGTCCCTAACGCTATGGGTGCCCTTGTTCGCCCTGTTCTCCAGATTACTTCTGATGGTGAAGATGCTAGGGCCACGTACCTTTCCTTTTACTCCTGAATCCACCCTCAGTCTATACCCTTTCCCCACTCAGGGAAGAGGGGAGTGGTAGTGTACTGTAATACACCAACCAGACTAACAAGATCATACATACAAACAGGGTAACGAAAAAGACCAAACATACAAATACACTCACACAAACAACAGAGGTAAACACCAGGGAGTGAAGGATGGGGTTAAACCAAAGTGGAAGAAGAAAAGGAATTATCACACACTCAAAATCTAGCAACAGTCACAAATAAACCCACCAATTGCCTTCTCCTATAATAACCACCAACAACCTCCAGCAATGCAGCATAAGCTACCTCTGATAATGAGTGCTAGCCAGGGCCTAGTTTATATAGGAGTGGCTAACAGTGCACAGCTGAGAGCCCAAATGTCACAGGAGCTCTTAGCAGAGCAGATTAAACTCTGCACTGCCAAAAGAAATTTACACCGTTTAATAAGAAGGTGAAGCGCTTCTAATCAGTGCACGAGTAGGAGAAATCAGATGCTGTAGTCTTCTGGCTCCTCTCTTCCTCTGTCATGGTAAACCCGTGACAATAATTACATTTCTCTGACTAAAATGTTGTGAGGTCTTGGCAAGCCCTATTCTTCATCTTTTAACCCCTGTACCGGGATTTGGACTTACACATGGATCCTTGGTTGTGTTACTGGAGTAGCTGTTGTTCAGTGGAGCAGGCTAGCATAAAAGTCAGTTAGCTGGTCAGAACCACGAGGTAAAGAGACAAAATTGTCAGACAGAAGAATAGGCAGTAATTGGTCCGATGTCAGAAACAGAATAAACAAAATGATTACAAAAGCAACTGACAGATTTGTGGATAAAAGAATATCTGTAGCAGTCAGCCAGAGATGGCTCCCAGCAGAAAGCTGTTTGCATCAGATATGTAGCACACTGCAGAAAAACACAGGGACCTGGAGGGGGAAGACTAGTCCTAGCAATCCTCAAGTTTAAGAGCCACATGCTGCTGCTCCAGTAGCATCTGCAGCATTAGTGCGACGCCACCTAGCAAACAAGGCTTAGGTAGAAGCAGCATGATGTGACAAGCCTAAAGTAATAAAAAGCATGGTTAAAGTTTTTTTAAAAATACCTTTTTTAACTGTTTCTATTGAATTATGTTTAGGATTCTCATATTTTAGCCATTGTAGAGAGTGACCAGAAAGTGTGTTTCTGTTTGGATGTCTTGCACTGCAAGAATTACACTGCCAACCCATAGTTCTGAATGGTCACTATGCAGTGATTAAATATCCCTTTGGTGGCTCTGTAGAGAAATGTAATAATCTTTATTTCTAGCTTTCTGTATGAATTACAGCTGGTTGTTGGTGGTTCCAGTCGGGGGGATGGGGGGGACACTTTGCAATTAGCCTATTGTCAAGAAAACCCTCTAAGGTTAGGTCCACATATGTCCAGCTCTACAGTATAATTTCCATCTGGCATTTAACAAAAATGCTGGATGGAAATTGATGGAGGAACTTATCCCATTGTTTGCAATGGGATGATTCAAACATGTCTCGCCAATCAGTTTTTGCATCAGTCTGGTGGAGTGATCACAACGTTCCACATAACAGTAGGATTCAGCTCTGGACCAGCAACTGGGGGTATATGATAAAAAAAGCCAGCATCAGGCTCAAAAACTGATCCTGACACAAGGGATATACTGTACATAAACCTAACCAAGCAGGGATTGTATTTAACCCATGAAGTTTTTAATTTATTAAAATAAATTCAACTTTTAAGAGGAAATTTCATTAACAGGATCTTCCAAGGTAAAATGGCACATACTTTGTATTAATGACGTAATAACTATCCAGCTAATCACGACGATAACTATATTATTTATGAAAATAAATGACGAGGTCATGACATCTGTTACTGTAGATAATATGGTATAGAGTATGTTATTAATATAATTGTCTAAGGGTCACTTCCATCTGTCTGTCTTTCTGTCTGTCTGTCACGGATATTCATTGGTCGCGGCCTCTGTCTGTCATGGAAATCCAAGTCGCTGATTGGTCACGGCAAAACAGCCACGACCAGCACAGTCAGCGACGGACACAGTCAGGCAGAAAAATGGCCGCTCCTTCCTCCCTGCAGTCAGTGCCCGCTCCATACTCCCCTCCAGTCAGCGCTCACACAGGGTTAATGGCTGCATTACACCGCGTTATGCCGCGGTGTAACACACTCCCTTAACGCTGCTATTAACCCTGTGTGACCAACTTTTTACTATTGAGGCTGCCTATGCACCCTCAATAGTAAAAAGATCTAATGTTAAAAATAATTAAAAAATAAAAAATCGTTATATACTAACCGTCCGTTGGCCTCCGCATCCAGAACCAGCCTTTACTGCTCCTCTCGACGCTCCGGTGACCAGTCCATGCATTGCGGTCTCGCGAGATGATGACGTGCGGTCTCGCGAGACCACTACGTCATCATCTCGCGAGACCGCAATACACCACGCGACCAATCAGCGACATTGCCGCACGATTTAAATCCCGCTTCGCAGATTGGTCGCGCCCAGTCGGTGTGCCCAATCAGCGACAATGGCACGGGATTTAAATCCCGCTTCCCTGATTGGTCGCGCCCAGCTGACATTGGCGTGGGATTTAAATCCCGCTTCGCTGATTGGTCGCGCGCGCCAGCTGGGCGCTACCAATCAGTGAACTGGGATTTAAATCCCACGCCAATGTCGGCTGGGCGTGACCAATCAGCGAAGCAGGATTTAAATCCCGCGCCAATATCGCTGATTGGTCGTGCCGGCTGGGCGCTACCAATCAGCGAAGCGGGATTTAAATCCCACGCCAATGTTAGCTGGGCGCGACCAATCAGCGACATTGGTGTGGGATTTAAATCTCGCTTCCCTGATTGGTTGCGCCCAGCCGGCGCGACCAATCAGCAACATTGCCGAGGGATTTTTTTACTATTGAGGCTGCCTATGCAGCCTCAATAGTAAACAGATGTAATGTAAAAAATAATAAAAAAACAAAAAACCTGCTATTCTCACCTTCCGTAGTCCGACGATGCGCTCGTGCCGGCCGCCATCTGCAGTCCCCAGAGATACATTGCGAAATTACCCAGAAGACTTAGCGGTCTCGCGAGACCGCTAAGTCATCTGGGTAATTTCATAATGCATCCTGGGAACGGAAGATGGCAGCAGCCGCGCTTCTCGGCACAGCTTCGTGGGCTGTGTTATATACTGCGTGGGCAGTGTTATATACTGCGTGGGCTGTGTTATATACTACGTGGCCTGTGTTATATACTGCGTGGCTGCTATATACTGCGTGGGCTGTGTTATATAGTACATGGGCTGTGTTATATACTCCGTGGGCTGTGTGATATGCTGCGTGGCCTGTGTTATATACTGTGTGGCCTGTGTTATATACTGCGTGGCTGCTATATACTGTGTGGGCTGTGTTATATAGTACGTGGGCTGTGTTATATACTCCGTGGGCTGTGTGATATACTGCATGGCCTGTGTTGTATACTACGTGACCTGTGTTATATACTGCGTGGCTGCTATATACCGCGTGGCCTGTGTTATATACTGTTTGGGCTGTGTTATATACTGCGTGGCCACTGTTATATACTGCGTGGCCTGTATCAACGCATCGGGTATTCTACAATATGTATGTATGTATATAGCAGCCACATAGTATATAGCATAGGCCACATAATATTTGCTATATACTACGTGGCCTGTGCTATATACTATGTGACTGCTATATACATGCATACATATATATTCTAGAATAACCGATGCGTTAGAATTGGGCCACCATCTAGTGTTATTAATAACCAGGCTTATTGTGATTTTTAACAATGACATCTATTGTCTAAGAACTGTGGAACTCAGCTGGTTCAGTAACCTCACTATTATATCAAATTGGAGCTCAAAAATGATATCTCAGAAATTAGAGCCTAAAATCGCAATTGGGAAGAGGAAATACGATGTATAATTATGTACTAATTTGAAAAACGCTGGGTTAAACTATCACTGAGAAAAATTTGGGTGTATGGGTGGATGGCAGTCACCACTTTAATGAACAGTGTCAGGCAGCTGCTGCCAAGTCAAACAAAATTATGGGAAGCATTAAAAGAGGCATGGACACTCATGACAATAAGGGTATGTTTCCACGTTCAGTTTTGCTTCAGGCTTTGGTCAGGATTTTATGCAGGTAAAATCCTGACCAAAACTGCACCTGAGGTCACTGGCAGGTCACCTGCGGTGTACCTGCGTGTTTTGCTCATAGTAGCAACATGCTGCGTTTCGAAAAAACGCACCACGCATGCGTTTTCGCGGCAAAAACGCATGCGTTTTTTAACGCATAGTGGAGTCTGGATTTCATGAAATCCCATCCACTATGCTGTAACATCTGGACGCTGCGTTTTTGACGCTGCGGAAAAACGCAGCGTCAAAAACGCAGCGTTTCCTGAACGTGGAAACATACCTTTACATAGATTTGCCTTTATACAAGTCACTAGTACGGCCATACTTAGAATAGTATGTAGAATTTGGTCTCTGGTGTATAAGGCTACTTTCACACTAGCGTCGGGCTCGGCCCGTCACTGTGCGTCGGGCCGACGTTCCCGACGCTAGCGTTGTGTCCGCCGCACAACGGGGGCAGCGGATGCATTTTTCCAGTGCATCCGCTGCCCCATTGTGAGGTGCGGGGAAGTGCGGGGAGGTGGGGGCGGAGTTCCGGCCGCGCATGCGCGGTCGGAAAAAGCGGACCGTCATGAGCAAAAAACGTTACATGTAGCGTTTTTTGCTCCCGACGGTCCGCCACTGCACGACGCATCCGTCGCACGACGGGTGCGACGTGTGGCAATCCGTCACAATGCGTCGCTTCATGTTAATCAATGGTGAAAAAACGCATCCTGCAAACACTTTTGCAGGATGCGTTTTTTCAGCAAAACGACGCATTGTGACGGAATGCAGTTAACGCTAGTGTGAAAGTAGCCTAAGATGTACATAGCTAAACTAGAGCGGGTGCAGAGAAGAGCAACAAAGGTTATTAAGGGAATGGGTGGACTGCAATACCAAGACAGGTTATCAAACTTGGGGTTATTCGGTTCTGAAAAACAAAAGGCTTAGGGGCGATATTATTACAATGCACAAATATATGAGGAGACAGTACAAAGAACTTTGTAATGATCTACTTAGACTTAGTCTTGCAACAGGGAAAAGGGGACATACTCTATGCCTAGAGGAAAGAAGGATAAACCATAATCACAGATGCAGATTCTTTACTGTAAAAGCAGTGAGGCTATGGAACGCTCTGTCATATGATGTTGTAATGATTGATTCACTAATATAATTCAAGGAGGGCCTGGATACCTTTCTTGAAAAATATAATATTACAGGACATGGATGCTAGATTCTGTGATGGGACATTGGCCAGGGAACAGTCTGATTGCTGTATGTGTAGTTAGGAAGGAATTTTCCCCTTAATATGGAGATATTAGTGTCGTCCCCCGGGGTTTTCACCTTCATCTAGATCAATATGTTATTCTATAGGTTGAACTCAATGGTCTTAAGTCTACCTTCAATCTTCAAAACTATGAAACTATGAAATTATAACTTGTTGATAGGATTTTATCAATCTCATACTAATGCTGTAGAAAATGTGGCATAAATTGGCATTTAACATTCACACTGCAGGTCAATTTCCTCTGTAGATTTTGACCCTTGACATCAAAGTCTACAAAAAATCTTCTTATAACTAGGATTTTGGCACAGATTTTGATTTTGATTTTCTGCATATCTGCGACAAAACCTGAAGTGGAAAATGAGTATGTGTGAACAAATGAGGGAAATTATTTTTAGAAGAATGTACTGTATGTGAGTTCTGAAAGTAATACAGAGAATATTTTTACAGTTATTACAAACACTTGATTGATCGTCTGTTGTTATGTCTTTATTGGCAATAAGCAATTTTTCTCATTAACAACTAATGAAAATAAACACCATTTCCAGCAATTATAGTTGTACTTTTATCACTTTTCTTCGGCTTTCTGTGAATACTTCAGATATGGAACAACTTGTTAGATTAAATGGAAACTGATTTCTATTTCTCTGTAATTTCAATACACAAGAGCAACATTGCAGACGAGATTTTGCCATTTAGACACCTGCTGCTTAATTTTAATTGCAAATTAGGGTTCACATTTGTTTCAGTACAAAATCTATTGTTTCAATATTTGCTGGAAGCAACACTTATGATTTGGATATGCCATTACTTTATTTGTGAAAACAAGATCCATAGAACAGAAAACATAATATTATAAATAGGACCCTATACTAGGGGTGGACCTACTGCCAATTCAGCCGGTGCAGCTGCATCGGGGCCTGGAGGATAAGCAGAGCCCTTGTAGGCAGGGGCATATTGCAAGGGGCCCAGCTTTCTGCTGCTTCCAGTAGACCAATGCCAGCACTGTATTAGATGTATACAAGTGCCACTCGGCATCCCCATATTGCAGACACTGCCAGCTGTGTGTGTGTGCATGTCTGCTTCAATCTGCCTGAGAAGAGAGATGAGATCAGCAGAGGTCCAGGGGGTCGGGGCAGGGGGTATGGGACAAGGCTTCATCTGATTCTTGCTGTCTTGTCTGCTTTCTGTGGAGGCTCTATCTGCCCTGTGAGATTTATTGCACCATCTTACACTTACATACAGATCAGGTCGCTCTGTCAGTGGGGTCATCAGCTCCAGCATACCCAATCTGTATGTAAGCTGAAGCTACAGCAATAACTCACAGTGATCCTCAGATAGAGACTGCAGTGCATGGTTCTGAGCCCTGCTCCAGGACGTCCTGCAATGTATATGTAAGGGAGGACCGGGCTGTGGGTACCTGTGAGACACTTGGTCCGGAACTGCTGAGGCCATGTCCAGTGTTGCAGGGGGAAGAAAAGGGGAGACAAACAGAACCCATGACCTGGAGAGAAGGGGTGTGGTAAGCGAGGGGAGGAGAGAGGGTCTAGTACGAGTAGAGCCAGAGGGTTCCCGCTGGAGGAAAGAGAGCAGGGACCATCTGCACACTGCGGAGGGAGTTGAAGCATGGAGCAGAGACCCAGGACAGGTTCAGTGAGGACTACCAGGTACCAGTGGGAGCACAGAGAGATGGGCGCCGAGAAAAACAGCGCAATGCGGGTATCCAGGTATCAGCAGGGATACTGAGGGATGTGCACCAAGTGAAACCTCGTGGTGCGTGCATCCAGTTATCGGCAGTTACGCAGGGGAGCACACCCCGAGTAGAGATTTGTGCAGAGCCTCACACTTCGGCTCTGCATTTTAATGGACTAGGCGCAGGGGTCAGGAACCTTGGCCCTCCAGCTGTGGGAGAACTACAATTCCCAGCATGCCTCAACTGCTGCAAGTTGCTAGGGCATGCTGGGAGTTGTAGTTTTATAACAGCTGGAGAGCCGAGGTTCCCCACCCCTGGTAGGGGCTCAGCAGGCAAAACCTGTGACCGCCCGCTGCCGCCAGAAGCGAGACTGTGTGTTGGGCGGGGAAGCCTAAAGTCGCAGTGTCGGTCTCCGCTGCCATTCCATCATCCATCGAGCTGCAAGTGACTAAAGGATAACGGAATCACAATATGTTAAATTTAATAAAAAGACTGTTGCGTTGAACTACTATTACACTGGTTTACCTGCTATATCCCTGCTAGGAGTTCATTATTGTTAATTTAATTGCACTCTTGTTAACCCTTGCTCTGCGCCTCTGCGTTACTGCATCCGTTTACCTGCTTTACATTTGGCGTAGTCGGTAGGATGCAGTCCTTGAACACAGAGGCAGCAGGCAAATCCATCATGAGTGCCCCAAGGTCCAGTTTGCCACTGGGGGCCATGCTCAGCAATCTCCCAAAATTCACAGGGAGTAATATAATGTTGTGGGACTAGACCAAGCGGGTTAAAAACATGTTGAGGATGCACCCCATGACCTCTGCTATGCAAGCGGAGATTGTTGTGATGGCCCTGGATGATGAGGCTCGGGTACTGTGATGTTTCGTCCCCCCCATGAACAGGATACTCTGGATAAGGTGATGCAGATCCTGAAGAGGTGCATGGTGATCCCACCAAAGTTGGGGAATAACGGATACGACTGTTCCACCACTCCAGAGGGAGGGGGAGTCTGTGACTCAGTACATTAATGCACTGCAGGAGGTGAATGCGCATATCATGAAACAGGATGATGTGGGGGCTATAGGAGTGGGACCCCTTAATGTGATACTGAGGGATCAGTTTGTAGCGGGCCTCTGGGACACGCCGCTTAAACAAGATTTGTGAGAGCGCCTGAATAATTAACCGCATATGATCTTCCTAGAAATAGGGGTGGAAACGCAAATGAGAGAGCAGGAACAGGGGACAGCGCCTTGGCAGGGATAGTCCGGAGCAATGAGGTACCCACCCGCCCGCGGCTGAACCAGAGTGGGCCTGGAAAATCTGGAAGGAAATATGGGAAATGCGAGAAGAGTGATCCAGCCTTAGAAGAGTCCCCGCTTTAGCCCAAAATGCATCAAGAAATAGCAGCGAGTCAGAGACTCACTTGTTCGTTGAGCCTTGTCAGCAAATGAGACAGCCCCGTGCAGAGTGAGATCCGACTTGTTTCAATGTGGGAAAACCAGACAATACACCAGAGGTCGTGCAGGATGGGCACAGTCCTTACCCAGCAGCACTAGTGGGCTTCGTTGCTGGGGTACGCTGCCCAGAGCCTGAAAGACCAAGGAGGAGAGATGGGAGTCCCGAAGGTTTAATCTCTATGAGCCCTACCATCTGGGCTGAAGTGAATGGGTGAGCTGTTCAAAGTTTAATTGATACCGGATTCCAAGTGACCACTGTGCCAGAAGCTTAATTTAGACGCAATTTTCCAGAAGTGTTGCGGCTGGAATGGGGCCCGGTGATCAGACTGATGGCAGCCAACTAGTTGCCCAGCCCAGTTGCAGGGGTGCTCTGGATGGAGACTAGAGAGTGCTGAAAGGATGTTGGCCAAAAAGGGGTCGTGTTGGTCGCTGGAGATGTTGGATGCGGGCCTGCGGTGACTCTCGGGATGAATGTACTGAATGAAATCGGATCCCTCCTGATCACTGATCCACAAGAGGCTTTTTTGGACCATTAGAGCCTGTGAACTCCCCAGAGAAAGGTATTTCAGCAACTGATTCAGGATGCCCAGGCTCAGGAATTGTCAAGCGAAGGGAAAGTTCTAGGAAAGGTTATAGTTTCCTCTGCTGCTAACCCCAGGACTCCTCATAGCTTGGACATTAGCCACAGTCCATGACGGTAACGTTGTAGTGCGGTGCGTCAACCTGGGAGAAGATAGTGTCACCCTCCCACCTAAGAGTGAAGTTGCTCAGGTCCTAGGAATGCCAGAAGAACTGGTGCAACCGGAGGCTATGCAGTTGGCAGTAATGCAAGGAGATCCCTGGACCCTAGCCTTTACAATGACACCGGAGCACTCATCTGGAAGCATGAAGGAGGGTCATCGAATTTTGGAGCAGATGCGGGCCGAATTGATGGGACTCTCACCGCAACAGGTGCAACAGGTGGAAGCTGTGTTAGAGTGCTACCAGGAGGTCTTTGCCCACCATGAAGATGACTTTGGGTGAACTCAAGCTGTCACCCATGAAATTCCCTCGGGAAGTGCTGAACCAGTTCGGGAAAGATATCGACAGATACCTCCTCAGATGTATAAGGAAGTAGAGGAGATGCTGGCTTACATGCTGCAGAACGGAGTCATACTGGAGAGTCAGAGCCCACGGCCAGTCCGGAAAAAGGACGGAACCCTGCACATCTGTTTTTATAACAGATGACTGAATGCTTGTACGGTGCAGGACTCTTGTCCATTGCCCAGAATTGAGGAATCTCTGTCTGCCTTGGGAAAGGCAAAGTATTTTTTGTCCCTGGATTTGGCCAGCGGGTACTGGCCAAACACGACTGGCCGAAGATGGCATTCCTACTGCCCATGGGACTGTTTGAGTTTTATAGGATGCCCTTTGGCCTGACCAATGCCCCAGGACGTTTCAGTGGTTGATGGAGAGATGCTTGGGAGACTTGAATTTTGAAGCAACACTCATCTACCTCGATGATATCATCATCTAAGTGGCCACCTTCGAAGAACATCTTCGGCAGCTGTAGCAAGTGTTGAGTCGGCTGCACAGTCATGGCCTGAAGGTGAAGCCCCCAAAAATGTCACCTTTTCTGCGAACAAATTGATTATCTGGAACACATTGTATTCGGTGAAGGAGTGTGGCCTGCCCGTGAGAAGAAAGGCCCACTCTGACAACGGTGAAGGACGTTCGGGCCTTCTTGGGGCTCAGCGGGTAATACCGAAGATTCGTGAAGGATTTCACTCGCCTCGCTAATGCGCTGTTGGAACTGCTAAAAGGAGTGCTGTCTGGTTCAAAGAATCGAGCTATTCAATGGGGAAGCAGTCAGGAAGAAACCTTAAGAGTAGTGTTGAGCGATACCGTCCGATACTTGAAAGTATCGGTATCGGAAAGTATCGGCCGATACCGGCAAAGTATCGGATCTAATCCGATACCGATACCGGATACCAATACAAGTCAATGGGACACCAAGTATCGGACGGTATCCTGTATGGTTCCCAGGGTCTGAAGGAGAGGAAACTCTCTTTCAGGCCCTGGGATTCATATCAATGTGTAAAAGAAAGAATTAAAATAAAAAATAGGGATATACTCACCCTCCGACGCAGCCTGGACTTTACCGCCGTAACCGGGAGCCATTGTAACTAAGAATGCGCGCTTGAAGGGCCTTAGATGAGGTCACTGCGCTCTGATTGGTCCGTAGCGGTCGCGTGACCGCTACGCAACCAATCACAAAGCAGTGACGTCACCTAAGGTCTTTCAAGCGCTTGAAATACCTTAGAAGACGTCCGCAGCTTCTGATTGGTCACGTAGCGGTCGCGTGACCGCTACACGACCAATCACAAAGCAGTGACGTCTTCTAAGGTATTTCAAGCGCTTGAAAGACCTTAGGTGACGTCACTGCTTTGTGATTGGTCGCGTAGCGGTCACGCGACCGCTACGGACCAATCAGAGCGCAGTGACCTCATCTAAGGCCCTTCAAGCGCGCATTCTTAGGTACAACGGCTCCCGGTTACTGCGGTAAAGTCCAGGGGCCGCCGGAGAGGTGAGTATATCCCTATTTTTTATTTTAATTCTTTATTTTACACATTGATATTAATCCCGATACCGATTCCCGATACCACAAAAGTATCGGATCTCGGTATCGGAATTCCGATACCCGCAAGTATCGGCCGATACCCGATACTTGCGGTATCGGAATGCTCAACACTACTTAAGAGCCTTGAAAATAGCCTTGACAGAGGCTCCAATACTCGCCTATGCGGATTTCTCACAGCCCTTCATCCTTCACACTGATGGAAGTCTACATGGTCTGGGGGCTGTTCTATCACAAATACAGGGAGGAAATCACAAATGCAGGGAGGAAAGGAGTGAGTTATAGCCTATGCGAGCCAGTCTCTTAATGACTCGGAACGGAACTCGGATAATAACAGCTCCTTCAAGTTAGAACTGCAAGTGTTGGTGTGGACAATGACCGAAAAGTTTGCAGGGTATTTGTCAGGGTCTGAAGTCCTGGTGCCCACCTGGAAAATCTGAAGTTGGGGGCCTTGGAACAGCAATGGTTGGCAAGCATGGCGAAATATCGGTACAAGATCGCTTACCAGGCCAGGATGACTCATGAGCAGTCCAAACATGACCAAGATGAAGAGTTGGAGGCAGAAGAGATTCCTGTTTTTTGCGACCTTGCTAGGTCATTGGTGGTGACGCAGGCACAGATCGGAGAACAGGTGCTGGGATGCCCTCGGGATGACTGGGTGCAACCTCAATAAGCAGGAAAGGAATTTGCCCAGCTGAGACAGTGGGTGGCCGTGAAACAACATCCCAGCTGGCAAGAGAGAGATGCTTTGTCCCCAGGGGCTCTGCAGATTATGAGACAGTGGGAGAGGCTTCAGCTGGAAGATGGGTTGCTATATAGAAGAGTGCAGCTGCTATGAGAATTGCGGGGTCACTTGGCAAGTGGTGCTCCTGGAGAAGTTGATCCATGTGGTGGCCATAAAGGCCCATGTGAGAGAGGTTCAAATGAAGACGTTCCAGTGGTTGCAGAAGTTGGTGTATCACCCCCGATTGAAGACTGCAGTAGAGGAGGCCTGCCAAAGATGTCGGAGCTGCGAGGTAACTAAACCTCCAGAACAGAGAGCTCCGACACAGACCATCGTGACTTCTGTCCCCTTGGAGATATTGATGATTGACTACTTAGCTGTAGGCCTGGCACATCTCAGGTATGAACACTGTCTGGTGATGACTGACCATTACACCAAGTTCGCAGTAGTGACTCCGACCCAGGAACAGACTGCTGAATCAGCTGCACAGGCCATTTACCGAGACTTCATCCGGGTCTACGGGTGCCCAACATGGATCCATTCTGACCAGGGTGCCTGCTTCCAAGGTCGAGCGATGGAAGAGTTACATAGTTTGTAATGGATCGAGAAGTCAAGAACTATTTCTTGTCATCCTCAGGGGAATGGAGCTTGTGAACACTTCAATTGGATGTTGTGTTATGATCCCAATGGCAGGGGACCTCTAAGATTACAGCAAAGTCTGCAAAACATAAATACCAGCTCATAGGGAAGTGGTAACTAGGCTGACCATATACCTGATCCTAGCGCAAACACTAACAGCAGCCGGGGAACGTGCCTACGTTGATTCTAGACGTCTCGTGCCAGCCGGAGAACTAACTACCCCTATCAGGGAAAATAAGACCTCTCTTGCCTCCAGAGAAAAGACCCCAAAGTAATACAAGCCCCCAACAAATAATAACGGTGAGGTAAGAAGAAAAGACAAACGTAAGAATGAACTAGATTTAGCAAAGAGAGGCCCACTGACTAATAGCAGAATATAGTAAGAAGACTTATATGGTCAGCAAAAAACCCTGCAAAATATCCACGCTGAATATCCAAGAACCCCCGAACCGACTGACGGTGTGGGGGGAGAATATCAGCCCCCCTAGAGCTTCCAGCAATAACAGGAATCACATATTGTACAAGCTGGACAAAAAATATGAACAATGCAAATGATCAAGAGTACGAAAGCAGGACTTAGCTTATCTTGCAAAGAACCAGGACCTGAAGACAGGAGCAAACAGAAGTGAACTGATAACAACGAAGCCAGGCACTGGACTTAGAATCCAGGAAGTTTAAATAGCAACACCCCAGGCCTAACGAAGCAGGTGAGCACAAACCTGGTAAAAGACAATCCAAGTGCCAAATCACTAGTGACCACAAGAGGGAGCCAAAAAGTATAGTTCACAACAATGTTGATACAGATGCTCTGAACATTGTAGGAAGATCAGAAGATACAGTGGCCTGAGTTCATAGCTGAATTGGTGTGGGTGTATAACTATCAAGTGCACAGTACAATGGGATACACCCCATATACCTTGCTGTTCAGACGAATAGGACCAGAGATCATTGAGCTGGAGTTAGACCCAGAAGAGGACTATCTGTGGACAGGGGTGTCTTCCTGGGTTCAGGAACACCGACATCGACTACAGACTCTTCACCGGCTGGTGCAGGCAAAGTTTTGAGAACTCCAGCACCCTAAAATGACACCTACTCGAGGGACAACTCTGAGAACAGGAGATCGGGTGTTTATCCGGAACAAACGGCCCCAGGGAAAACTGGACTACAGATGTGAAAAGACCCCACATCAAGTGACACGCCGAGTCAGTTCTGATGGGCCAGTACATGAGATTCAACCTGAACGAGTTAAAGGAGCGCCTACCTGGTTGGTTCACCAAAGTATGTTGCAGCCCTGCTTGTCCTGAGGGCCCGAAGAAGGAAAAGAAGTGCCAAACATCACCAATGCGCCCACTTCAACGGTTCTCGACATTGACGAAGAAGAGATGCCAGCCTCGCCCCAAGACCTTAACAATTCACTGTCTAATGCCCCCAAGGAAGTAAGCACTGAGGTGCCAATGCTTGAAGTGACAGAATGGCAGACTCATCGGACCAAAATACCCTCTCACCTCCTATCGGTCAACCTGAATTACGCCAATCGGACCAGACAACAGCTGGAGTGCCTCACACCCATTATGAACAGGATCAATTCATCTGGCAAGGAATTATTCAAGGAGTAGAAGAATGCAAATACCTGGTGAAGGAGCTCTTGCCAGTGGAATGGCGAGTTAAAGGACAACGGGGGTGAAAAGAGGAGGACAGGGCTGTGGGTACCTATGAGACACCGGGTCCGGAACTGCCAAGGCTGCGTTCAGTGTTGCAGGAGGAAGAAAGGGGGAGACGAACAGAACCCATGACCTGGAGAGAAGGGGCGTGGTAAGTGAGGGGGGGGAGAGAGGGTCTAGTGCGGGAAGTGCCAGAGAGTTGCTGTTGGAGGACAGAGAGAGCAGGGACCGGCTGCGCACTGCAAACGAAGTTGAAGCATGGTGCAGAGACCCAGGAAAGGTTCAGCAAGAACTCCCGGTTACTAGTGGGTGCACAGAGAGATGGGCATCGAGTGAAACCTCGTGGTGCGTGCATCCAGTTATTGGCTGGTGTGCAAGGGAGCACACGCCGAGTAGAGACTTGTACAGAGCTTCACACTTCGGCTCTGCAGTTTAATGGACTAGGGGCTCAGTGGGCAAAACCGGCGACCGCCCGCTGCTGCCAGAAGTGAGACCATGTGTTGGGAGGGGAAGCCTGAAGACGCAGTGTCAGCCTCCTCCGGCATTCCATCATCCATCGGGCTGTAAGCAACTAAAGGATAGCTGAGTCACAATAACTTAAATTTGATATAGATTTGATAAAGACTGTTGCGTTGAACTACTATTACACTGTTTTACCTGTTTCCACCCTTCCTGTTATCTCCCTGCGAGGAGTTCATTATTGTTAATTAAACTGTTCCAAGCGGCCGCTTTTCCCCTTACTTGTATAATGGGTCTCTAAAGGACATTATAAATGGATACCCGCTGTTATTTTCTACCATAACTTCCCCTGATGAGTATTTAAAATGAAACGCGTTGGGAGAGGGAATTTTGTGGTGACGGTATGGATCTCGACTGGTGATTCAGTTTGGGGTAATGTATGGATACAAATACTGTAGAAGGTACCTCCCCCTTAATATAGGACATCGGCAATAAGGATCCCCAATTTTTTCATTCGAGGAACAAAAGAATATGAGGTGAGATTGTTCCTTTTTGTAAGTATATATTTATAACATGATGTGTTATTTTTTGTCCGCAAAAGATCGGTCAAATGTTAATGCTTTCACACAGTAGTATTATTGGGAACATGTGCCTCCCTGACAACTATACTTTTGGTATTCCTTGTATCATATTTACTGTGGATTAACCCCTTTCTGACATTGGACGTACTATCCCGTCGAGGTGGGGTGGGCCCGTATGACCACCGACGGGATAGTACGTCCAGCGCGATCGGCGGCGCTCACGGGGGGAGCGCGGCCGATCGCGGCCGGGTGTCAGCTGATTATCACAGCTGACATCCGGCACTATGTGCCAGGAGCGGTCACGGACCGCCCCCGGCACATTAACCCCTGGCACACCGTGGTCAAACATGATCGCGGTGTGCCGGCGGTACAGAGAAGCATCGCGCAGGGAGGGGGCTCCCTGCGGGCTTCCCTGAGACCCCCCGAGCAACGCGATGTGATCGCATTGCTGCGAGGGTCTCTTACCTCCTCCTCGCTGCAGGTGCCCGGATCCAAGATGGCAGCGGCATCTAGGTCCTGCAGGGAGGGAGGTGGCTTACCGAGTGCCTGTTCAGAGCAGGCGCTTGGTAAGCCTGCAGTGCTGTAAGTCAGATCGGTGATCTGACAGAGTGCTGTGCAAACTGTCAGATCACCGATCTGTGATGTCCCTCCCTGGGACAAAGTAAAAAAGTAAAAAAAAAAATTTCCACATAAGTAAAAAAAAAATAAAAAATTCCTAAATAAAGAAAAAATATATATATATTATTCCCATAAATACATTTCTTTATCTAAATAAAAAAATAAAACAATAAAAGTACACATATTTAGTATCGCCGCGTCCGTAATGACCCCACCTATAAAACTATATCTCTAGTTAACCCCTTCAGTGAACACCGTAGGAAAAAAAAAAAACGAGGCAAAAAACAACGCTTTATTATCATACCGCCGAACAAAAAGTGGAATAACACGCGATCAAAAAGACAGATATAAATAACCATGATACCGCTGAAAACGTCATCTTGTCCCGCAAAAAACGAGCCACCATACAGCGTCATCAAAGAAAAAATAAAAAAGTTATAGTCCTCAGAATAAAGCGATGCCAAAATAATTATTTATTCTATAAAATAGTTTTTATCGTATAAAAGCGCCAAAACATAAAAAATGATATAAATGAGGTATCACTGTAATCGTACTGACCCAAAGAATAAAACTGCTTTATCAATTTTACCAAACGTGGAACGGTATAAACGCCTCCCCCAAAAGAAATTCATGAATTGCTGGTTTTTGGTCATTCTGCCTCACAAAAATTGGAATAAAAAGCCATCAAAAACTGTCACGTGTCCGAAAATGTTACCAATAAAAACGTCAACTCGTCCCGCAAAAAACAAGACCTCACATGACTCTGTTGACCAAAATATGGAAAAATTATAGGTCTCAAAATGTGGAGACGCAAAAACTTTTTTGCTATAAAAAGCGTCTTTTAGTGTGTGATGGCTGCCAATCATAAAAATCCGCTATAACAAATGCTATAAAAGTAAATCAAACCCCCCTTCATCACCCCCTTAGTTAGGGAAAAATAATAAAATTTAAAAAATGTATTTATTTCCATTTTTCCATTAGGGCTAGGGTTAAGGCTAGGGTTAGGGCTAGGGTTAGGGTTAGGGCTAGGGTTAGGGTTAGGGCTAGGGTTAGGGTTAGGTTTAGGGCTAGGGTTAGGGCTAGGGTTAGGGTTAGGGCTGGGGTTAGGGTTGGGGCTAGGGTTGGAGCTAAAGTTTGAGTTAGGGTTGGGGTTAAAGTTAGGGTTAGGGTTTGGATTACATTTACGGTTGGGATTAGGGTTGGGATTAGAGTTAGGGGTTTGTCAGGGTTAGGGGTGTGGTTAGGGTTACCATTGGGATTAGGGTTAGGGGTGTGTTTGGATTAGGGTTTCAGTTAGAATTGGGGAGTTTCCACTGTTTAGGCACATCAGGGGCTCTACAAACGCGACATGGCGTCCGATCTCAATTCCAGCCAATTCTGCATTGAAAAAGTAAAACAGTGCTCCTTCCCTTCCGAGCTTTACTGTGCGCCAAAACAGGTGTTTACCCCAACATATGGGGCATCAGCGTACTCGGGACAAATTGGACAACAACTTTTTGGGTCCAAGTTCTCTTGTTACCCTTGGGAAAATATAAATTTGGGGGGCTAAAAATCATTTTTGTGGGAAAAAAAAGATTGTTTATTTTCACGGCTCTGCGTTGTAAACTGTAGTGAAACACCTGGGGGTTCAAAGTTCTCACAACACATCTAGATAAGTTCCTTGGGAGGTCTAGTTTCCAATATGGGGTCACTTTTGGGTGTTTCTACTGTTTGGTTACATCAGGGGCTCTGCAAATGCAATGTGATGCCTGCAGACCAATCCATCTAAGTCTGCATTCCAAATGGCGCTCCTTCCCTTCCGAACTCTGCCATGCGCCCAAACTGTTGGTCCCTCCCACATATGGGCTATCAGCATACTCAGGACAAATTGGACAACAACTTTTGGGGTCCGATTTCACCTGTTACCCTTGGGAAAATACAAAACTGGGGGCTAAAAAATCATTTTTGTGAAAAAAAAAAGAATTTTTATTTTCACAGCTCTGCGTTATAACCTGTAGTGAAACACTTGAGGGACCAAAGCTCTCAAAACACATCTAGATAAGTTCCTTAGGGGGTCTACTTTCCAAAATGGTGTCACTTGTGGGGGGTTTAATGTTTAGGCACATCAGGGGCTCTCCAAACGCGACATGGCGTCCCATCTTAATTCCAGTCAATTTTTGCAAAATTTGAAAAGTCAAATGGCGCTCCTTCCCTTCCGAGCTCTGCCATGCACCCAAACAGTCGTTTACCCCCACATATGGGGAATCGGCGTACTCAGGACAAATTGCACAACAACTTTTGTGGTATAATTTCTTCTCTTACCCTTGGGAAAATAAAAAATTGGGGGCGAAAAGATAATTTTTGTGAAAAAATATGATTTTTTATTGTTACGGCTCTGCATTATAAACTTCTGTGACGCACTTGTTGGGTCAAAGTGCTCACTACACATCTAGATAAGTTCCTTAGGGGGTCTACTTTCCAAAATGGTATCACTTGTGGGGGGGTTTAATGTTTAGGCACATCAGGGGCTCTCCAAACGCGACATGGCGTCCTGTTGTGAATTCTGCTTTTGGGCTCCCTCCGGTGGTTGTAGGTGGTAATGCAGTTGCCCCTGAGTTGCAGCCCTGGTCAGGTGTATCTGCTGATTGCAGATCTGACTGGGGTATTTAGGTGTGCAGGATTCATTAGTCCTTGCCAGTTGTCAATTGTTGTTGGGAGGTGTAGGACCTCTGCCTGGTTCCTCCTGCCTTTCTGCCAAATCAGCAAAGATAAGTGTCTGGTTCTTTTTCCCTGTGGCACACATGTTGTGTGCTTCACAATTCAGTGCTATTCTTTGTGTTTTCTTGTCCAGCTTAGATTGTGTCAGTATTTTCTCAGTCTTGCTGGATTCTCTGGAGTGGCAGATATACATTCCATGTCTTTAGTTAGATTGTGGAACTTTTTGTATTATCTGCTGTGGATATTTTTGGAAGTGTTTTAATACTGACCGCCTAGTTATCTGTCCTATCCTTTCCTATTTAGCTAGAGTGGCCTCTTCTGCTAATTCCTGTTTTCTACCTGCGTGTGTCTATTCTTCTCCTACTCACAGTCATTATTTGTGGGGGGCTGCCTATCCTTTGGGGGTCTGCTCTGAGGCAAGATAGCATTCCCATTTCCATCTATAGGGGTATTTAGTCCACCGGCTGTGTCGAGGTGTCTAGGGAGTGTTAGGCACACCCCACGGCTACTTCTAGTTGCGGTGTTAGTTCAGGATTGCGGTCAGTACAGGTTCCACCGTCTCCAGAGAAAGTTTCATGCGGCTCCAAGGTCACCAGATCATAACAGCGTCCCATCTTAATTCCAGTCAAGTTTGCATTGAAAAGTCAAAAGGCGCTCCTTCCCTTCCGAGTTCTGCCATGCACCCAAACAGTCATTTACCCCCATATATGGGGTATCGGCGTACTCAGGACAAATTGCACAACAACTTTTGTAGTCTAATTTCTTCTCTTACCCTTGGGAAAATAAAAAATTGGGGGCAGAAAGATAATTTTTGTGAAAAAATATGATTTTTTATTTTTATGGCTCTGCATTATGAACTTCTGTGAAGCACTTGTTGAGTCAAAGTGCTCACCACACTAGATAAGTTCCTTAGGGGGTCTACTTTCCAAAATGGTGTCACTTGTGGGGGGTTTAATGTTTAGGCACATCAGGGGCTCTCCAAACGCGACATGGCGTCCCATCTTAATTCCAGTCAATTTTGCATTAAAAAGTCAAATGGCACTCCTTCCCTTCCGAGCTCTGCCATGCGCCCAAACAGTCGTTTACCCCCACATATGGGGTATTGACGTATTCAGGACAAATTGCACAACAACTTTTGTGGTGTAATTTCTTCTCTTACCCTTGGGAAAATAAAAAATTGGGGGCGAAAAGATAATATTTGTGAAAAAATATGATTTTTTATTTTTACGGCTCTGCATTATAAACTTCTGTGAAGCACTTGTTGGGTCAAAGTGCTCACCACACATCTAGATAAGATCCTTAGGGGGTCTACTTTCCAAAATGGTGTCACTTGTGGGGGGTTTCAATGTTTAGGCACATCAGGGGCTCTCCAAACACAACATGGCGTTCCATCTCAATTCCAGTCAATTTTGCATTGAAAAGTCAAATGGCGCTCCTTCCCTTCCGAGCTCTGCGGTGCGCCCAAACAGTGGTTTACCCCCACATATGGGGTATCGTCGTACTCAGGACAAATTGTACAACAACTTTTTGGGGTCCATTTTCTCCTGTTACCCTTGGTAAAATAAAACAAATTGGAGCTGAAATAAATTTTGTGTAAAAAAAAATGTAAATGTTAATTTTTATTTAAACATTCCAAAAATTCCTGTGAAACACCTGAAGGGTTAATAAATTTCTTGAATGTGGTTCTGAGCACCTTGAGGGGTGCAGTTTTTAGAATGGTGTCACACTTGGGTATTTTCTATCATATAGACCCCTCAAAATGACTTCAAATGAGATGTGGTCCCTAAAAAAAATGGTGTTGTAAAAATGAGAAATTGCTGGTCAACTTTTAACCCTTATAACTCCCTAACAAAAAAAAATTTTGGTTCCTAAATTGTGCTGATGTAAAGTAGACATGTGGGAAATGTTACCTATTAAGTATTTTGTGTGACATATCTCTGTGATTTAAGGGCATAAAAATTCAAAGTTGGAAAATTGCAAAATTTTCAAAATTTTTGCCAAATTTCCATTTTTTTCACAAATAAACTCAAGTTATATCGAAGAAATTTTACCACTATCATGAACTACAATATGTCACGAGAAAACATTGTCAGAATCGCCAAGATCCGTTGAAGCGTTCCAGAGTTATAACCTCATAAAGGGACAGTGGTCAGAATTGTAAAAATTGGCCCGGTCATTAACGTGCAAACCACCCTTGGGGGTAAAGGGGTTAAACTATTCGGTTGGGTTGTTACATGTAACAATATTATAGATTTATCCTTTCAGTTAATGTTAGCATGTAGTTTGGTGTTCATTCAGTGTTTTCAAAAATTTTTACAGGTGTTTTGCAACACCATTTTAAACATTAATATTAAAAGTTAAATTTTAACTATTGGTCCCACCCTGCTTGTATATATACATTTGGATTGGTGGTCAAAGCTTTATCCTCATGGTCAGATACAAACCTAAACATACGTCCTACCAGGGCCGTATTTAGAGTTTATGCTGCCCTAGGCACTTTTAGTGCTGCCTCCCCCATTGGTGAGTATGACTAAAGCTGGAGTTACACTAGCGAGGAATACAGACGAGTGCTATGCGAGAAAAAAAATAAATCGCATAACACTGGGACCAGTATTAATCTATGGGGCAGCTCCCATCATCGTTTTTTTTCTTGGCCGTATTATCCATGCGAGTGATTTCACCCGTATATCAGCCGAGACTCGCCAATGCAAGGCAATGGGTGCGAGGAAAAAAAAACGCACAGCACTTGCACCATGCGAGTGCTGTCTGATTTTTACGCACCGGCGTCCTTTGAAAAGCTGGCAATTCATGTCCGGTGTGCAGTAAAATCACACTGACACACACAAGTCAGTGACATATATATATATATATATATATATATATACATATATATTTATATTTATATTAGATAGAAGAAAAGGATAGAATAGATGGATTACATACAGTACATACAGAATAGGTAGATATTTAGATGTGTGGGGAAAATACAAGTAGTATGTTATGTGTCCAGCTTACTGTAAATGTATTGAATTAATAAAACATTATTTTTGGGAAAAAATGGCGTGGGCTCCCGCGCCATTTTCCAAACCAGACAGGGAAAGTCAGAGACTGGGGGCCAATGTTTATAGCTTGGGAAGGGGTTAATACCCATGGCTCTTCCCAGGCTATGAATATCAGCTCACAGCGGTATATTTAGCCTTTACTGGCTATTAAAATAGGGAGAATCCCCCAAAAAATGACGTGGGGTCCCCCTATAATTAATAACCAGAAAAGGCTATGCAGACAGCTGTGGGCTGATATTCATAGCCTAGAAAGGGGGAATGGAAATTGCCTCCCCCGGCTACAAACACCAGCTCTCAGCCGTCCCAGAAATGGCGTATCTGTAAGATGCGCCAATTCCGGCACTTAGCCTCTCTCTTCCCACTTGCCCTGTAGCGGTGGCAAAGTGGGGTAGTAGTTGTTTTTTTTTTGTCACCTTTGTATTGTAAGGTGACATCAAGCCTGGCTTAGTAATGGAGAGGTGTCAATAAGACTCCTATCCATTACTAATCCTACAGTTGTTTAGGGGTTAAAAAAAAGACACAGCCAGAAAAGTCCCTAGTGAATCAACCACAGGGCATGCTGGGATTTGCAGTCCCTACAGTATCAACCACAGGGCATGCTAGGATTTGCAGTCCTACAACATCTCCATAATTAGAATGACAGGACATGTAACTTGTAGTTATCCTGCAGCTACAGAATAAAAAGGCAGGGCATGAAGGGACAAGTCCCCCTTACACAAAGACTGGGAATGCTGGAACTTATGGTTCTACAGCAGCTCCAGAATCAGAAAAACAAGACATGCTGGAACGTGTACAGGGGTGGACACATACTGCAGAGGCCCCCTTATAGTGATTAGGACAAGGTTAATGTCCTGCTTCAGTGATGTCCCTCAGCACCTCCCCCTCTGTTCATATCCTCATGTCAGCAGCGGCACAGGCAGCAGCAGAGGGAATCACAGTGTGATGCTCCAAGTGATCAGATGCTCCCTCCCTCCCAGCAGACAGCAGCATCAACACTAACAGGTGAGGGACAGGGCCCCTCTCACCATAATCTTGTGCAGTCTGCAGCAGAGTGGGCCCGGCCTCTCCTGCTAGCGCTGAAGCTGCCGGACATGCTGGGACTAATAGTTCCACACAAAGCACTGCACAACTGACCTGGACACAAAAATCTGCACCATCCTCCCCCACAGCTGCTCCGTCGCTCAGGCAGGAACTGAACTTGGCGCCACAACGAGGAGGGGCGGGGCCTGCACTGTGACGTGTTTCCTCTTCCAGCTCCCTGTGCAGTACACGTGACAGCGCAGGATCCGAGAACCCCGAAGCAGCCAGAAGACGTACGTGGGAGAAAGGGAGGGAGGGTGGGTGGTTTTTGGTGGGCGGGCCCCGGACTATTAAAAAAAAAAACAACCTTGCTCAGGCACCACCCCCCGCATCCTCCTGCCCAAGGCGCGTGCCCTCAAGTGCCTAGTGGCAAATACGGCCCTGGTCCTACCAGAAAGTACCGTAATGTGTCCACTGCCCACTTTATGGCCAAACACTCCTTCTCTACAACTGAGTAATTCCTCTCACATGAGGATAGCTTTCTACTCAGGTAGAGAACAGGTTGCTCCTCCCTGTGTATCTCCTGGGAAAGGACTGCTCCTACCCTGATATCTGAGGCGTCTGTGGCCACCAGGACTAGTTGCTTACACAGAGACTCTTTAATTTATTTAAAGGCCGTCTCTGCCTCTTTAGACCATTTGACCATTACTGATTTCGTCCCCTTAAGTAGGTCAGTCAGGGGCACGGCCATCTTGGCGATGTTCGGGATCAACCTCCCGTAGTATCCCATGAACCCTAGGAAGGCTTTAACTTGCTTCTTGAATAACAGTCTCTGTCATGTTTGAATTGCTACCACTTTACTGATCTGCGGTTTTATTTCACCTCGACCCACTACATACCCCAGGTACTTGGCTTTTTCTTTCCCCAAGGTATACTTCTTCAGTTTATTGAAAATCCCGCCTTCCTTAGAGCATCAAACTCCACTTGGACTTTTTCCAGATGACTCTCCCAGTCCAGGCTAAAGATGACAATATCAGCCAGGTATGCAGCTGCTTATTGTTTATGGGGTGCCAGGATTTTATCCATAGCTCTCTGGAAGGTCGCCCGGGCCCCCTGCAGTCCAAACGGCATCTGGACATACTGGAAGCATCCATCTGGGGTAAAAAATGCAGTGTTCTCCTTGGCTCCTGGTGCCATGGGAATCTTCCAATAACCCTTTGTCAAATCCAAGGTGGATATGTACCTTGCGGGCCCAATTCTCTCAATAAGCTCATCGACACGTGGCATGGAATATGCATCAAACTTGGAGACCTTTAACTTAACTTTCGATAGTCATTGGGGTTGTGGCACCATCGGACCAGAGGTAATGTAAACACTAGCATTGATGCTCTTAACAATGCCGCACGTGCTAGGACTTATCTGTGTGTATATATAATAGCTACGCCTATGGCAAGTGAAACTATGTTGCCACAAAGAGGTCTAGGTTATGTGGCGGAGGACTTAATTTTTGTAACAAGCTTGCCTCTGGCCTGGGGTGCCAATGTATTGGTACCTATTTTCATCATTGCTGTGATTTTTTGTCTTGTATTATTCTTAATAAAATTTGGGTAATTTTTTGTACTTTGAGGTCTGATGTGTACAAATTATTGTAGGTTATATACGTTTTGTTGTAGGGGACCGTTAAGGTGGATTTATCTCCTGATGGACATAAGGTTAATTTGGTATAACCCTGTGTATTGTTTGTCTATTAGGTAATTTCGATAGTCATTGCAGAACCTCCATTCGCCATCGGGCTTAGGGACCAGGTCAATCGGGCTCAACCAACCACACCTGGACTCCTCTGTGACCCCGTGTATTAACATACGCTCCACCTCCTTGGAGATCACTTCTCAACGGGCCTCTGGAATCTGATAAGGGTTTACGTTGATGCGCAAATGTGGCTTCATCAGAACTTCGTGTTCTAAGATCTGCGTGTACCCCAGCAATCCTGAGAACAGGTCCCTGTTCCTCTGGAACAATTCCCGGCACTGCTGCTTCTGGGCCTTCGACAGCATCTCCGCTACACCTCTGCGACACCTCAACCTCGCCGTCTCACCCAGCTTCTCTGCCACTTCGTACAGCCCTTGCCACTTGGCCAAAAACTTGCTCTCCACAGTAGGAATTAACACAAGAACTCGGTCTCCCGGATGGAACTGCCTCACTCTGGCTGACCGGTTGTACACCCTGGCCTGAGCTTCTTGTGCCTGGAGGAGATGTCCTTTTATGATGGGCATTACCTTCGCAATCCTCTGCTGCATCATGAGGAGGAGACTAAGTGGATGTCAGCCATACAAAAGATCGAAGGGCGAGAACCCCGTAGAGGCCTGTGGAACCTCACGGATGGAGATCAGCAGATACGGTAAGAGACAGTCCAGTCTCTACCTTCTTTCTCTATGGCTTTCCTCAGCATACTCTTCAGTATTTTATTAAATCTCTTGACAAGGCCTTCTGTCTGTGGATGGTACGCTGAAGTCCACAACTGGAAGATTTGCAGGACCTTGCATAACTCCCTCATCACCTTACTCATGAAAGGTGTTCCCTGGTCGGTTAGGATCGCCTTCGGTAAACTTGTCTGGGAAAACATCTGGATCAATTCATGGGCTATATTCTTCACGGAGGAGTTTCTCCAGGAGAATTGCCTCAGGATAGAGGGTGGCATAGTCCAGGATGACCAATATATACTGATGCCCATGAGCTGATTTAACGAGGGGACCGACCAAGTATATAGCAATTCTCTCGATCGGCACCTCAATAATGGGCAATGGCATGAGGGGACTCCGAAAGTGAGAGGTGGGGCAGTTAACTGACATGTGGGACAGGACCTGCAATAGTTTATTATTTCCCGGTGACACCCAGACCAATAGAACCTCATCACAATCCGTTCCTGCGTTTTTCCACTACCAGATGTCCCCCCAAGATGTGTGAATGGGCCATGTCCAACACCTTCCGTCTATAGGGGCCCAGCACTATTAACTGCTCCACCCACTTCTCCCTTATTTTTGTGACCCGGTACAACAACTCCCCACTCAGCATAAAATAGGGAAACCTTGTGTCAGTCCCCGGCTCCTGTGCAACCCCATTAATGACAATGACATTGTTAAAGGCTTCTTTCAGAGTTGGGTCCCTTTTTTGGACAGTCCCAAAATTCTCACTGGTCACCACTAACTCTGGAATATCAGACACAGGGGCTTTTCTTCCTCTTCCCCCACAAGGACACAAAAGGGAAACCCGTCTGCCTCTGGCTGTGGTGATACCTTATTAGGGTTCACTGATTCCCTATTCGCGCCAGCAAACTCAGAACCCTTCCCCCACAAATCACAAAATAAACAAAAGTCCTGGCCTATAAATATAGGGTGCAACAAGTCCCGAAGGAGGCCGACCTCATGGGATTCAGTACAGTGGGCCGTTTCAATGTCCACTCTGGCCATAGGATAGTCCTTAGCATCACCATGAATGCACCTCACACCGACCTTTTTCCCCTGGATCAGTTGAAGTGGAAGGGTGGCCCTCACAAGGGTCACTAGACTCCCGGAGTCTAGCAGTGCCTTACCTCCACCCGTTCACTTTCACGGGACATGCGTGAGGCCCCTTGCTTTGTGGACAGTTCACACTGCAGGCCGGATACGTGTAATATCAACTTCGGCATCCTATGCTGCAGTCCATCTGCTCAGGGGTCAGGGGACCGCTATATGGCCTGGGCTGTGGCACCTCCAGCAAACAATATCACCCATAGGGACCTTGGCACCACCTCTACTGCCCTTTTGGACCTTAGGCACCCCACCCCCTTTTGGGCCTCTGCCCCCTGTTGGGACCCCCAGTATGGAGAGGGCTGCTTTCCCACCTAACTTTCTATCCCCTGGTATCTCTCGACCAGTCTGACTAGTTCATCGGCATTCCAGGGATCACCCTGGGCAACCCAAGTCTGTACGGGCCTCGGCAGGGAGTGCACAAACCTGTCCATCACCACCTGTTCTACCATCTGCACAGGCATAGAGGACTCTGGCTGCAGCCACTTCCCGACCAGGTGCAACAGGTCAAACATTTGGGAGCACGGTGGTTTATCCCGGTGATACGCCCAATGGTGAACCCGCTGTGCCTTGAGAGTCATTGTTACTCCCGAGCATGCAAGAATCTCAGTTTTTAGCTTGCTATACTCTTTGGGGTCCTGCAAAGCTAAACCATAATAGTCAAGTATGGCGCCAGTACCTCTGCCTACTGCTCTGGCGGGAGTCTCTCCCTCTCCGCAAGCCTTTCAAACACCGTCAGGAAGGCCTCAGCATCATCCCCGGGAGTCATTTTCTGCAAAGCCAGTCTTACCACCTTCCAAACAAGAGCAACATTAGCCGGACCTGGGGTTGGGGCGCTTGTTCTGCCCTGGATGGCAGTTGCCAGAAGCTGCATCTGCTGCCGTTGCTCCTGCTAGCTCTGCTAGATCTGCCATAACAACAGCCTGTTGGTCTCTTGCTGCTGCTGCTGTGACTGGACCAGGTGTTTCAGCAGGTCCTCCATCTTGTCTGGTGATGCTTGCTGGCTTGCGACAGCCTTAACCACGGACATGCAATCCTTCTTGTAGCCATCTCATGTCTCTGCTAGGAATGCTGCCTGCATGTCTACCACCAATTGTAGGAAAACAGGAGGCTTGTTCCTTTAAAAGTTCATGTAGGTTTATTGCTTCATAAACCCAGAAGCAAAAACAGAAAGTAAACAGCCTTTAAATCAGGCAAAAACAAAGTACAAATGTCCATAGCAGGGCTCTGCTGCGCCAGGCCTGTGGGCACACAGGCTGGAGTAATGTCCAGTACTCAGGCTCAGTCTTGAGCCACACACAAGAGGCCTTCTCCCTCCCAACACACAGACCATGTTCCAAACAGCCTCCATTATATAGGCTGTAACCACACCCAGAGGTGAGGTATGTGGGTAACCAGACCCACCCATCTCTCATAGCTACCTGCAACGAAAATCTGGGTTATATCACAGAGACAAGACATCTCTGTGACACATACCTCCCATTAACTATGCGACCATTAGCCACATTACAATATAGAGGGATATATGATGGTTCATACTGTATATAGGGGGTTATGTTGGAAATCATGCTATATATATTAAGGCTCTGTGAGTGCTCCTGCTTTATACAGGGGCCTCTGTGAGGGCTCTTACTGTATATAGGGGGCTCTCTGAGGGCTCATGCTGTATATAGGAGACTGCGAGGGCTCCTGCTGTATATAGGGGCTCTGTGAGAGCTCCTAATGTATATAGGTGACTGTGAGGGCTCCTGCTGTATATAGGGGCCTCTGTGAGGGCTCATGCTGTATATAGGGGCCTCTGAGAGGGCTCCTGCTGTATATAGGGGGCTCTGTGAGGGCTCCTGCTGAACATAAGGGCCTCTGTGAGGGCTCCTGCTGTACTGTATATAGGGGCCACTGTGAGGGCTCATGCTGTATATAGAAGCCTCTGTGAGGGCTCCTGCTGTATAGGGGGCTCTTTGATGGTTCCTAGTGTATATAGGAGGCTATGTGGGAGCACATATTGTATATAGAGAGAGCTGTGTTGGGGGCTTTTCCTGTAGTATGTCTTTTACAGAATACTGTTGTATGGAATAGTGCAGTCTATTACACTATTCCATACTTTTATTTGTAGTATACGACCAGATGCCAGACATACAAGTATAATGTAATATAATATATACATGGTCCGCCTCTGCCAGTTCCAGCAGTTATCACGTAACCACGAGGATGCTCTTTGCACACTTGCTTGCATGCAGGGCTGCCACTAGGAATTTTGGGGCCCCATACTGGCAAAATTTTCAGGGCCCCCCCCCCGAGATTCCACCCAGGCTCCACCCCAGCCCCACCTCTACCCCACGAACTGTCCACAGCCCCGCCTCCACCCCTCGAACTGTCCACAGCCCCAACGCTCTCTCTTGGAAAAACTCCACTTCTCACCAATCACACATTAACAGTTCCCGTCACTAGATCACACAAATAGCCAGCAGCTTTTGTTTTGGCCAAAAGATTTTTTATGCCACCACAATGACAAGGTAGACTCTTTTGGCCGAGCTCTACTCTACTCTAACCTATTAATCATTTGTTAAAATATCCAGTACAATTTAGGTATATTTTTATTTATTTTTCAATTTTTAAAATGACCAATAATATCATATACAAGTGACACATACCACCGCACCATGACCAGACACCATATTACCACTACATAGAGACCTATAATACCAAATACAAAGAACAAATGCCACCACACCATGTCCAGACCACATATTACCACCACAGTGACCGAATAATATCACATACAAGGAGCAAATACCGCTACACCATGGCCGAACAACATATAACCACAACATAGTGACTGAATACTACAATACTGATCATTAATTAAAAAACACAATACTAATATCACCATAAGTGCCATTATAAACAGGAAATCTGTACTTAGTATGCAGTGTCTGTGTAGAGGTAATACAGTGATTACCGGTGACATTATACATAGGAGCTCTGTATATAGTGTCAGTGTACAGGTAATACAGTGATCACCGGTGACATTATACACAGGAGCTCTGTATACAATATATAGTGTGCAGGCAATACAGTGATCCAGGTGACATTATACACAGGAGCTCTGTATACAGTATTAGTGTACAGGTAATACAGTGATCAACAGTGACATTTTACACACAAGAATTGTATATATTGTACAGGTTATACTGTGATCAATGACATTATACACAGGAGCTCTGTATATAGTGTCAGTGTAAAGGTAATACAGTGATCACTGGTGACATTGTACACAGGTCTGCTGTATATAGTATATAGTACAGGTAACACACTGACTCACCAGTGACATCTCTAGGTGAAGTCCTTCATCTTTGCTTTTCATCTTCATCCAGCACAGACCGTCATCACTTCCAGCCAGGGCTCATCTCTGCAGGAAATAACACAGTTAGCTAGAGCTCCACTTGCAAAACACATTACATAATTTTTTCCCAACTTCTAAACTACACCAGATGAAGAAAAAAAGGCGACATAGTGTCGCTTTGCACAGTAACAGGACCGCCTCCCACATTTAAAACAGTATCCTCAAAAAATAAAATAAATACATCACTGCAGTAATAATATCCCTTGATTAACCCTTATGGTAATAATATCCCCCATCCTGGCCCCCGTGTGTCTCATTCCTGGCTCCAGCCATAAATTCTCCCATCCTGGCCCCTATGTTCTTCCATTCTAACCCATGTGATGTCCGATCCTACCCCATCTGTCCCGTGATCCTGCCCCACCTGTCCCGTGATCCTGCCACATCTGTCCCGTGATCCTGCCCCATCTGTCCCATGATCCTGCCCCATCTGTCCCGTGATCCTGCCCCATCTGTCCCGTGATCCTGCCCCATCTGTCCCATGATCCTGCCCCATCTGTCCCATGATCCTGCCCCATCTGTCCCGTGATCCTGCCCCATCTGTCCCGTGATCCTGCCCCATCTGTCCCGTGATCCTGCCCCATCTGTCCCGTGATCCTGCCCCATCTGTCCCGTGATCCTGCCCCATCTGTCCCATGATCCTGTCACATCTGTCTCCATTTTATCCATCCTGCCCATGATCCTGCACCGTGTCTTCATCCTGCCCCATGTCTCCATCCTGCCCCATGATCTTGCACCATGTGTCTCCATCCTGCCCCTTGATCCTGCCCCATCTGTCTCCATCCTGCCCCATGATCCTGCCCCATCTGTCTCCATCCTGCCCCATCTGTCTCCATCCTGCCCCATGATTCTGCCCCATCTGTCTCCATCCTGTGTCTCCGATCCTGCCCCTGTTTCTCCCATCCTGCCCCCTGTGTCTCTCATCCTGCCCCCTGTGTCTCCCATCCTGCCCTCTGTGTCTCAATTCTTCCCCATGTCTCCATTCTTCCCCCTGTATCTCCATTTTTCTTCGTGTCTCCATTCTTCCCCCTGTGTCCCCTTACTTCCCCATGTGTCTCCATACTTCCCCGTGTCTCTATACTTATCCCTGTGTCTCCATTCGTCCCTCTGTATCTCCATTCTTCTCCTGTGTCTCCATTCTTTCACCCTGTGTCTCCATTCTGCCCCCTGTGTCTCCATACTTCACCCGGTGTCTCCATATTTCCCCGTGTCTCCCATCCTGTCCCCGTGTCTCCCATCCTGCCCCGGGCTTGCCGCTTTCAATAAAATTAAAAATAACTTTCTTCTTAACTGGCCGCACTCCTGCAACAAAGTTTGCTCAATGCAGTCCAGGCACGCACTCGCTGGCGAATGACAATGACGTCATATGCCAGCGACATGCACGCTGAAGTCAGCTGCCAGCCTACGATTGGCTGGCAGCTTTCAACTATTGCCATGCGGGTCCGGGCCCGCACAGCAATAGAATTTAACTGAATCTGCGTCTCTCCAGGTGGGTGCAGGGCCGCCATCAGGGCATTACTGCCCTGACTGCCGCTGGGGCCCAATGATGAGAAGAGATGGGGCCCGATGAGGGCCCCCTCTGGTCATCGGTCCCCATATGCCAGTCAGGGCAGTAATGCCCTGATGGCGGCCCTGCTTGCATGTGCTAACTAGAGTGTCGGCCATGTCTTACAGTGTTCTATTCACTGACATAGCTGACTTTCAAGTTGTCACTTGACTGCCAGTATGACTGCGCTGGAACCAACAGAACCAAATCTTAACCAGGGCGGTGATAATGAGGGCAATCTGGCTTGTTGCTCGGAGCCTGAGGCTCCAGGGGGGCCCATGGCCAGATTGCCCTCATCATAAGCAGCATGCTGGGCAGGGAGGGGGGCCCAGACACATTTCATTCACAAGGGCCCCAAACTGTCAGTGTCTGCCCCTGCCCTATACCAAGTGGTGCAAAGGGTCTAAGTATTGTGGGACACTCTCCTATATATCACATAAACACAAAAAAAAGAGAAGGAAAGTCCAAAATAAAAAGTAACAACTTTTATTAAACACATAGTTTAAAACAACACTGTATTATCACAAGTACAATGAAAATGACATAAATGGATAGTGCGGAACAAATGTTGCAAAAAGCACCCAGACCCACAGAAATAAAGTGGATGGGAGACCAATGAGAGTAGCAGCATTACATGTAAAGTGCCAGTGCTTCATATCAATCCTACCCAATCCTGATGTCAGAGGCGTATCTAGGGTTTTGGTTCAGGGGGGGGGCGAAACTTCTGAGTGGGCCCCTAACCAGGTAACCTTGATTACAACTCAGTGATGCCCCCTAATAGTAGAGGAGATCCTCAGCAGATGACCGCGATGTTACTGGAGAAAATCTCTAACGACCAACATGGATATTACCGCTATACGGTCAGTGGTAGATAGTTACCAGTCCTACAGAACATATAAGAGATCACAGCACAGTTACAAATAATGACTTACCGCTGACGATCTCTCTGATGGAATCATTCGCTTTTCCCGTCTTTTCCATCTGGCCCAGACCGACATGACAACTTCTTCCAGCAACGACTCACCTGCAGAGAATACAACAAAGACACATTTCACTTCTCACATTCCAGCCCCATCACCATCTATTCCCAACTTACACAAACTCCTCATCCTGCTGATATCTCAATACTGAGCGGCTGCTGCCATATGTGACCCTATTACTGCACCTGATACCCCAATACTGCGCCGCTGCTGCCGTATGTGACCCTATTACTGCCCCTGATACCCCAATACTGAGCCGGCTGCTGTCGTATGTGTCCCTATTACTACACCTGCTGTGTGATTCTCTGTGCCTTCTAAATTCTAAAGCACCCCTCTATAA
Organism: Ranitomeya variabilis; assembly: GCF_051348905.1. Classification (NCBI taxonomy): domain Eukaryota; kingdom Metazoa; phylum Chordata; class Amphibia; order Anura; family Dendrobatidae; genus Ranitomeya; species Ranitomeya variabilis. The sequence continues at coordinate 233,061,116 of NC_135232.1, forward strand.
TATTGTAATGCCGGGTGCAAGTGCCCTAGAAAACAGTGCCCATATTTTGCCACCTAGAAAGTAATATTGCCCTTTGTGCCCCTTTGATAGTCACAGTAACCAGAGTTCCCCATAACAATAAGTGCCCACTTTACATTTAATAATGTCGCGAGTCTCCCCCCTGTACAGCTCCCCTATACGCAGTATGATGCTCTCTTATACACAGTATAATGCCCCCTCACTGTATAGTACCACCCACACACTATACTGACTCCTAAGTAGCCCCCAAACTGTTTGATGGCTCCAACAATGTATAATGACCCCCACACTGTAATCTCCATACTGTATGATGGCCCCCTAGATAGCCTCCATATACAGTAGCATAATGCACCAAATAGTCCACAATATATTATAATGCACTCCCCATAGGCAGACTCTATAGCATAAGGCAGCCCCCATAGGCAGACTCTATAGCATAAGGCAGCCCCCATTGGCAGACTCTATAGCATAAGGCAGCCCCCATAGGCAGACACTGTAATAAGGCAGCACTCCCATAGGCAGACCCTGTAATAAGGCAGCCCCCATAGTCAGACCCTGTAATAAGGCAGCTCCCATAGTCAGACCCTGTAATAAAGCAACCTCCATAGTCAGACTCTGTGATAAGGCAGCACCCCTATAGTCAGATCTTGTAATAAGGCAGCCCCCATAGTCAGACCCTGAAATAAAGCAGCCCCCATAGTCAGACCCTGTAATAAGGCAGCCCACATAGTCAGACCCTGAAATAAGGCGGCAGACCCTGTAATAAGGCTGCACCCCCATAGGCAGACCCTGTAATAAGGCGGCACCCCCATAGGCAGACCCTGTAATAATGCAGCACCCATAACAAAAATACTCACCTCTCTTCTTCCTGGTTCCTGTGCTGCAGTGCTCCCACTGATCTCTTGACCGTGATCTTGATCTCTTGGCAATGACATCATCGCACCCGCTGTCAGTGTCGGCGATGTCAGACACCAACACTGACAGGGGGATGATGGGAGAAGGAGCGTAAGGCTCCTTCTCCCATCAATGCGGTCAGCTGTAGCAGCATGTAACCGATACAGCTGAACCAGCAATGATGGGTGGGGGCCCCCGGCGGGCCCACCACCTTCTCAGGGGCCCATAGTGGCCGGGCAACAGAGCAGGGAGATCGATTCTCCCTGCTCTGCTGCAGAATGTAACTGTATCGGCTCACTGAGCACGCCAATACAGTTACAGTAGCATAGCTCCGGGTAGGCCCCCTCAGAGCACCAGGCCCGGGGTGCCCGCACCCTCTGCCCCCCAGGTAGCTACGCTACTGCCTGATGTACATTCACAGTGTGCCTCAAAAAATCTAAAGCCACACCAGGCAATGTTCGAGTCCAAAGTCCAAACTCAGTAGTAGTAATTCAGAAGCTACCATAAGGGGTCATAGGTAGGGAGGACACCAATGATCAAGCAGTAATTGTGACTACAGACATTGGAAGCCCATGCAAAATGTGCATTGGGGCTGCCAGCACCAGACCCTGTGTGGAGACTATGGGTAATTTATTGCAATGTCTGTAGTCACAATTAATGCCTGATCACCGGTGTCCTCCCTACCCCTGACCCCAAGTATTCGATTTACATGTATGTGGTCATGTGGCGACTAGACATGCATGGCTTATCTCAATGAAAATGAGTTGAACGAGGCCAGGCATGTCTTGTCGGAATGTGGCCATAACTATACAAATCACATACTTGCCCTCACATGACCATCCTCTCTTTCCATCGGAAAGAGAGAATCCTAAAAGTATGCAGTGCATGCACTGTGAGAATTCAGAAGTCTGCAAGAGTGACTACAGACTTTTATCATGAACCTGGACAATCCCTTTAATTATAAAATGAAGCCCTGTAGCATTCCAATCCTAACAGTATAATATACTGTCAGGATTCAGTTTTGCTTCCAGGTTTCAGCAGTCATCAAATGGCCACTTCACTCTTATGCGATTTTTATACTTACAGTCATGTGAGAACTAGTTTTCTTCCTGTTTCTCTCAATTTTTCACTGAACATTGAGAGAATTAGGGAGAGCAGCTAGTTGGTATGTGAAAAAGTGTGCAAATCACATATGTGCTTGGGGGGCAATCTTAATTCTTGCCTCCGGTGTTGGAAAACCTAGATACACCTCTGTGCAACACATCTAAAAAAAGTTGGAACAGGGCCATGTCTACCAATGTTTAGCATCCCCTCTTCTTTCAGTCTGTAGCCATCTGAGAAGCGATAAGACCAATTGCTGGCGTTTTAGCAAAAGAATATTGTCCCATTCTTGTCTGATCTAGTTTTCTAGCTGCTCCACACTCCTGAGTCTTCTTTTACCTATTTTTTGTTTTAGAATGTTTTCTATTTGTGAAAGGTCTTGACTGCAGGTGTATGGCCAACTCATCACTCAAACTCTTCTTCTGTGAAGCCATGCCATGATGGGTGCAGTATGTGTTTTAGCATTGACTTGCTTAAATATGCAAGGCTTTCCATGAAATAGACATTGTTTAGATGGGAGCATATGTTGGTCCAAATCCTTCATGTAATGCTCAGCATTGATAGTGCCTTCTAAAATGTTTAAACTGTGTGGCCCTATACCTTCAGAGATGCAGGCTTAGAACTTTGCAAGGATAACAAGTTGGATGGTCCCTCTCCTCTTGATTCCCCAGGAGATGGTGTCTTTGATTTCCTTAAAGATTTTGACATTTTTTTCATCTGACCATAGATCAGTTTTCTATTTTGCCTCAGTTCATTTTGAGTGATCTTTATCCCAGAGAAGACAACAACGTTTCTGGTTTGGGTTGATATTTAGTTTCTTGTTTGTGTGATTGAGTTTTAATCTGCATTTGTGGATTACACGGCAAACTGTGTTGACAGACTATGATTTCTGAAAGTATTTCTGATCTCATGCAATGATTTACATAACCAAGTTAGTTTATTAATGCAGTGCTGCCTTAGGGCCCATTGATCATGAGAATCCAATATTGACCATCGGCCTTGTGCACATGAATTTCTCTGAAATCTCTGAATCTTTTGATGATATTATGTACTGTAGACAGTGGGATATTCAAACTCTTTGCAATTTTACGTTGAAGTACGTTTCTCTGAAACTGTTCTGCACGTTTTAGACACTGTTGTTCAAAGATTGGTCAACCTCTGATCATCTTTGATCCTGATAGACTCTACCACTATAACATGATCTTTCATACACAATCATGTCACTTAGTTGAAAATTAACGCTTCAGATGTTTTTCATTAGTGCCACTTACTTTTCCAGCCTTTGATAATCTTCTCTCAACTTTTTTGAGATGCGTTGCCACCATCTATTTCTAAATGACTTCAAATTCATTAACTCAAATTCAATAACTTTCATCTCTTGATCTGTGTTCTAGGTTCGGTTGTGAATAAAATATGGCTGTAAGATATTTCCAAAACATTGCATTTTTGATTTCTTTACATTTTACACAGGGTCTCAACACTTTTTTAATTGGAGTTGTTGTTTATTTTGGTCAATTTTTTTGTATAAAGGCTGAAGTTACCAATAGATATTAGAAAAAGGCCATGTGAATCCTTCTTCAATTGAAAAATTAGCTAGAAGTAGGTAGAAAAAAATAAAAAAACCAGAGCAATTCTGCTTAATAAGATAGAGATAGGACATTTTGCTTCTGTATTTTGAACTTTTTCCTTTGGTTAATTGCAAAAGTTACCGCACCTTGGGATGTATTGAAACATTGTTTTGGGAATTTTATAAGATTTTTTATTGCTTGTAATCCAGCAAAACTGCTGTTTTTTAATGCAAATCCTAGGAAAAAACTGATTAAGGCATCCTAACTTAATACAGCCTGCAGTTTTGTATGCATGTTTTGTGCCAAACACAGGAGTGAATACAAGAGGGAGGATACATTATAAAAATAGTATATTTAAATTGAGCCTGTCGTAGACTGATTTCTGTCACTGCCTTTTACTTATTCTAAATATTAGAACACGTTATGATTTTATTCTATGGCATCTTTCCTAATCGTATCAAGGGTTGCATACTCAGGTACAGTATATATAATGTTATGCGTTCACAGATTTCTGTTATTTGGATTTATTATGAGTACAAGTTGTTCTGACCTATGGCGTGTAGAACGGAGAGTTGGGACTAATAATCTTTTCTCACTGTAATGATCCGGGTCCTGTTGCACTATAGAAACCTGTTATCCTCTGTCACCGCAGATTCGTAGTGAGCACAAGAAATGTTGTGACAGATGTAATTTATTTTTTCTTAACAAGTACTTGAGAAACACGTTGTTCTCATTTCCACTTGCTATTAGGGGTTGTAAATAATTGCAAACAAAGAAGTATTTGACGGTCAAGAACAATTTACATTTCTTTCAGATAATAGGCTGTCATTTGACAATGCTTAATACTGCCATGTATGAATGGCTGTGGGATTAACCCCTTGTCTACAGCAGAAAACCTGCTGGGGTGCGAGGTTCTTTAAAAAAAAGATCAAATATCCTACTTTAATTTAATGTAATGAATTCCAGCCTGGCCCTGTACCCTCATCACAAACTTTGGGCAAGCAAGACATTTGGCAAAGCTGGTATTCAAAATGCCCTCATTGTTGATGCTTGATGTGCCATAGCATCCAGTAATGTATTTTGGAATAGGAAAGAGAATATTGTTGGGTCTAGTCAAGCAATGTTATAGGATGATGAAAACAGTTCCAAGATTAGCAGCTGGAAAGGACATGCCCTGTTAAGAGCGTATCAATCACTGGGTTTTTTGGAGGTGTGTACATTAAAATCAATATTCAGCTTACCTCAATACAAAACAGCTAAAGAGGCACAATTTAAAAGAAATAATACCCAACCACTGTAATTATGGGGATGATGTTTTCATGAAGCTCTTAAAAACATCTGAACTGTTAATAATAAGGGGCTGTCAGTGAGATGTGTTTTGCAACGTGACAGTGGCTAATGCAGTTGCAACTGTGACTAGATAATACTCCAGACTTAGAGGCTGTGAAGGATGCCGCCAGAGAGATCGCAAAGAATCCCACCGCTGCCACCACATGTGAAGAACCCGCACCTCGCCACCCCGCCTGATGCCACTATTACGTCCAAGGGATCACGTGGTACGCTCTCCTCACTTACACATGTCTGGGAACAAGTAAGGTCAGCTTGGCACAGTTTTACACGGACACCCCCTTTCCACATGGGTCCTGGGAGACATGAGGAGTGAGAGGATGTGGCGCACGCAGATGTTGACCTGGCATCACACTCGCTCACAGCCCTGACAGGCTGAGAGGCCCCTTTCACTAGCACCAGTGAAACAGAGTGCTGCCAGCCTTGTACGACTGCCACCAGTTTCTCATTAAATATACACCTAGTCCATTAACAGGAATATATCTGGCCAGAAACCAGCCCCAGTAGCAAGGAAAGTTCAGCCGATAATATGAATGTCTGGATTCGTAGATCGAGATAAAAGAGCAGCCCAAGGTTAAATTATGTATTTAATCGCCTTAGGGGCACAGTAGACAAAACACTATATGCACAATGGTTATACATATGCAATGGTCACATATGCAAATACAAATAGTGGTAGTACAAAAGTATGCAGAATACAAGAGTCAGTTACCAGTCAAATGAAACACCTGACTTGCTGGGGAGGGTCTGCCACATGGGAGGCTGGTGGTCCCCTTTATTCCTTGACTTCTCCCCATACGATATGTCAGTCCTATGGAGGCAATTTTGGCGTCATCGGATCGACCAAACACAGCTTTGCTACCTGGCTCCTTCTAGTCTCTCTTGTTTTTCTCCCCACCGCTGGAATGCTAAGACAGATCAAGACCCTGTAAGGTATTTGGCCTGTTCCAGAGATCTTGAACATGTAACTGGTCTGTGGCTAGGATGTTTGATAGTCCATATTCTACTTATGAAATCCTAGCTGTCTGAACAAAGTGGTTACATGGCATGGGCTCAGCAGCAAGTTTGGATACTAGCTAAGATGGTGAGAGGTGTGAAATTCTTTTAAGCTAAAAAAAAAAAAAAGAGAAAGAAATTTTTTTTTTCAGCTCACCCTTGGTTAGTTCCTGATGGACTTGAGGAGAAGCCCGGGATCACATCTCTGCCAGATACTGGAGTGATCACTTGTGATGGAAAGGAGGGAATCCAGCTTGATCCATTAAAATCACAAATTTTTATTTGTTTCCATGGAAAAGAATTGCTGCTATGGCATATTCAACCAGAATAAACCAGAGGAAGGGTGACAATAGAAGACTGAATGCGTTTCGAACACAGCGTGTGTTTTTAGACTCAATATGTCATAGCAGCAATTCTTTTATATGAAAACAAATAAAGAAAAAATATTTTAATGGATGAAGCTGGATCCCCTCCTTTCCTTCACAAGTGTCCTATTACAGCTACACATGTTTTCAGGAGGATTGTAGACTGCCATTAAATCCCCCCATCCCTGAAACCTCCCCCTTTAGAGGGCAGCACTTTCTGGTGTTCCGCAACCTCCCCTCATCAGGATAACCTGTCGGCAGTAACATTGTCAGGGCCCTTCTTGTGGCAAATGGTGAAGTAGCAAGGATCCAGAATAGCAACCTCTAATTCATTCTGAATATTGTTTGTAATCAGCTGACGGGGTTGTGGTCCATTTCCACGATGAATTAGTGTCTGTACACGTATGGCTGTAGACGCTGCAGGGCCCACACAATTGCCAGACATTCCATTCTCCATTGTGCAGCAGGTCACCTCCCTAGGCAGGAACTTCCGACTCAGGTACAAAACAGGGTGTTCTTGGCTCATATAGTGTACCTGGCTGAGCACAGCACCGAGGCCAAGGCCACTGGTGCCGGTCTGTACTACAAAAGGCCATATAAAGTTGTCTGCTTGTAGTACCGGGAAGTTGGGAACAGCGGTCTTCAGTGCCTGGAAGGCCGTCTCACAGTCATTTGTCCAATCGACTGCAGAGGGCAGCTTCTTCATGGTGAGGTCCATCGGGCTTTGTAAGGCTACTACAGTGAGGGACGAATCTCCTATAGTAGCCCTTGGTGCCCAAGAGTGACATCACCTATTTCTTGGTCCTAGAGTTGGGGCAGAATGAGATCGAATCCACCTTCTCAGGCTCTGGCTTTTAATTCCCCCCTCCTACACGGTGACCCAGATAGTGGACCTCACTCATGTCCAGCTGGTACGTTTCCAGCTAAATAGCAAAGCCTGCCCGGTGGATCCACCCAAGCACCCGAGCCAGATTCTATAGGTGATTTTCACAGGTGGGACTAAAGATGGCAATATCGTACAGGTACGCAACCAGGTACCTTTTAAGTCCCTTGAGCAGTGTGTTGACCATCCACTGAAAAGTTGCCGGGGCATTTTTCATGCCAAATGGCATCACTGTCGACTCATGCAGTCCGAATGGGGTGATATAGGCAGAGTGTTTCAGAGCCTCATGGGTCCAGGGAGTCTGCTAATATCCCCGGCTCAGTTCCTTGATGGTCGAGCAGGTCATCAATGCGCAGCATTGGGTACGCATCAGTGACTGTGACAACGTTGAGCACCCTGTAGACCACGCAGAACAGGGTTGTCTGCTCTTTCTTTGAGATGAAGACTACAGGTGAGGCCCAAGCACTGCTGAATGTTTGAATAACCCCCAGTCTCAGCATGTTCTCAATCTCCTGGCACATGTGCTGCTGCTCCTCTAGGGAGGCCCGATATGCTGAACACCAAATATCGGGGTGATTCCCGGTGTCCACGTGATGGACAGCTGATGATGTCCTTCCAGGCTTGTTGCTGAACAAATCCCAGAAGGGGTGTGGGGTTGCCCACAGCTGGGACCATTGGTCCAAAAAGATGTGGTGACAAACCTCCATATCCTTGGTGGTCTCACTCACCGAGGCCTGGGCGAGCATACACTGGAGGGTGTCTGCCTCTCCTTCTTCTGCCAGGCTGCATATGGGGAGCATGCAGGCCTCCTGATTATGATGTGCCTTCATCATGTTCATGAGGAAGGCCTTTAGCTCTCCCCCGTAAGGTCCAGGGTGATCAGCATTGAGCATTGAGCTGCTGATCACAAGGTACGGGCCTTCCCAGATGCACTGAAGCATGTCCTGGGGTATGGGGACCTGTACCCACACGTTTTGACCCTCCTAGTAGGTCCTGTTACAGGAATTTTGGCTTTACCATCACTTCTTATCGGCCTGGGCTCACGTCATATTATCGTGTTCCAGCTGTGCCTAGGCAGGGAAGTGCATGACATACTCAACTAACGACAATGCTCCAGTGGTGACTAACTCTCCTTCCCAGACCTCTTTCACCAGAGCCAGGGGTCCCCGCACACATCGCCCGTACAGGAGCTTAAAGGGGAAAACCCCTTTGAGGCCTTCGGAGCCTCCTGGTAGGCAAATAGCAGATATGGGAGGTACTGCTCCCGGTCGCACCTGTGGGAGTCAACCAACATCTTAAGCCTTTGCTTCAGGGTGCCATTAAACTGTTTGAAGACCTTTAGTCTGTGGGTGGTACGGCCTTGTCACTGGATGTTGCACCTGTATCTGGCTACAGAGGGACTCCATCAGCTATGTCATTAACTGGTTCCCCTGGTTGGTGAGCATTTCCTGGGGAACACCTACTCGAGAGAAAATCTCCAGTAGGGCAGTGGCTACCTTGTCAGCCCGAATGGATGCCAAGGCTACCGCTTCCGGGTACTGGGTGGCATAGTAGACTAGCATCAGTACTAACCATTTCTCGGAGCTGCTGGTTATAGCCATCCATCCAAACAGATCCACAGCCACCCTCCTGAAAGGTTCTTCAATACTGGGCATATTTACCAGTGGGGCTTTGGGCCCCCCGCCTTCCCCACCATCTGACAGGTGTCACCCGAACAGAAGTAGACAGCCACCTTGGCCCCCAGCCTTGGCCAATAGAAATGCTGGGCTAGCCTAGGCTTTTTGTTATTCTAGCTGTGTAGATGTTTGGCCACTGGAATCTCATCTGCAATCTGCAACAACTCCGCACTGAACAGATAGGGTACCACTAACTTTCAGTCCCTAGGCCACACCTATGGTGAACCTTGCTGGACCATTAAACAGTACTGCTGTCCTTGGTCCCAGACCACTCTCTCGAGTTCTAAGTCTGAGGGGGCATGTGCTGCCTGCTCCTTGAGAGCTTTCAGGCAGTCATCAGTTTCCAATGCCACCTGAAACTACTGATTGGACAAGACGAGACTGCCAGGTGTTCTGTAATTTCCACCGAGACCTGTCTCCTGGCTTTTGTCTGAATCAGCCGCCACTTGGTTGGAAGGGGGTACGGTGTCGGACGCCTGAGGGGCCCATGGTGATACCTGTGTGTGTGACAGCAGCCATGGCCACTGCAGGTAGTGTTTGCATCTCCTCTACTCTACTTCCGGGTCTGTCCAGAGTGACTAACCTGGCCCTATTGACATCTCGATTGTGAAGGAACTGCAATTAGGCTTTACCTGGGAGCCCTACGTCTCCTGAGACAGCCCTGCCCTCAATAGCATGCTCCCCCTCTACAGCTGTCTTCCCTCTGTTTGTCTGTCTGTGACAACCTCACAGGAAAACTAGTTCCAGTATGCCGGCTGGCCACACTCTTAGGCATTATTACAGCTTGCTTGACTGAGCTCCTCCCCCATCTGAGTACATCACCCCCTGCCACATCCCCAACAGTAGGCATGTTAATCACATTGACATCAACAGGGGTGGATATTATGTTGTTGTCTGGAGGATCAAGCCTTGGGGGTTCAGTGGTCACATACTGGCACTTTAGCTGCCACAAGCCTGTCCCAAGAAAAACACTTACAGGAATATTCGAGGTTATCCCCACCTCCCGCTCTTCCTTTCTTGTGCCCCAATCCAAATACACCTTGGCAATAGGCAGCACTGGTTCGACTCCTCCAATCTCGGAGACAGCAAGGATTTTACAGGATAACAAATTCTGTGGGGACACCACTTAAGACTGCACAAGAGTCATCTCAGCGCCGGTGTCACGTAGTCCCATGAAAGTTGTCAAGGGACCTTCCAGCACCCCCACCCACACACAAAACAGTTGCTGATTTCTGGGACAGGAACAGCTCCTTCTGGCGCTGGAGACATATGGCTTTGAAGTGTCCTGGCTGTTTGCAGGGATGGCATAGTCGGAGTTCACCCCTTGGGTTTGGTGGCAGGAACAGTAGGCAATGCATTCATCTTACTCCCTCACCAGCCAGCAGGTTTGTTAGCCTCTGGAGTCCTGTTGTTGGAGTACTCATCGGCAAGTGTCAATGTTGCAGAGGCCCCCTTTGGCTTCTGGTCACGGAGATACTGCAGGGCATCCTCTGGGCAGTTCCACAAAAGCTGCTCAGTTGCGATGAGCTGCTGGACGATGGTGAGCTCCGGTCCCATGGTCCGTTGGTTAACTGCTCTCAGTAGGGTCCTCATGTGATCAGCTCAGCTGTCTGCAGGGCCCTGCTGCCAACTCCAGAGCTTCTGGTATGTCTCTGAGATCAAGTTATGCTTCCGCACCAGAACCTGCTTGATATCCTCATAGCTCAGGGTGGTCTCGCTTGACAGGTACCCAAAGATTTCCAGGGCCTTACCCATGAGGTGAGAGGTTAAGAACAGGAGCCACTGGTCCTCAGGCAGATGGTATTGATGACAGGTATTTTCAAATTCCAGCAAGAAAGTGTCCAAGTCCCCTCAAGTGTCAAGCAGGAGGAATTCCTCTGCCTGTAGCTTCAGGCCCCGATCTCATGGGACTCGCGACTGGCTGGGCTCTGCATCTGGAGCTGAAGTTGGAGCTTGAGCATTTGTCGCTGATGCTCGCACTTGGCTTCCTCGTGACATTCTGCTGTTGCTGTTTCGTGATGTTCAGCTGCAGCCATGAGGATCTCATAGTAGGCCTTGTATCCTGCCTCGAGTCTGGCAAGGGCAGCTTGCAGGAGTGTATCTGAGCCTGCCTGGCTGGGGGGACAGACAGGTGGTGAGCGGCCCACTGGGGTGGCTGACCGCTGGAGACAGACTTCTTGGGGAGCCTGGGCTAGACTCCCCCCTCTGCTTGAGCCACCGCTTTGTCAATAGTCTTCCACCTCCTCCCCACAATCTGTATACTTAGCCATCTCGCTGGCTCTGCCCCAGTTGCCACTGGCCATCCTTGCAATCTTTTGTCACTGACACAGAGCTGCAACTTGTTGAACCCACACACCTTACAATGTTTGCACTCAGACTGTCTAGTGCTGAGCTGATCTTAAGACCCCAGCGGCAAAAAGCTACTGCTCGTAGTCTTTACTGTCTGGTAGTATGAGTCCCACACTCACACACATTATTATCTTGATTCCGTGCTGCTACCACATGTAAAGGAAGGCACAAAACAGATTACTTAGAATCCCAGCCCTGCCACCACACATGAAGAACCCTCACCTTGCCACCCCGCTTGCCGTCAATATTACTATACATGCCAGGGATCATATGGTACGCTCTCCTCACTTGCACCAACATGAAGTTCCGCACCCCCTGGGAACACATAAGGTCAGCTTGGCACAGTTTTACTCAGACACCCCCTGTCCACATGGGCCCTTGGAGGCACGGGGAGTGAGAGGACGTAGCTCATGTAGCCGCATTGTGACGTGGCACCACACTCGCTCACAACCCTGACAGTCTGAGAGGAACCTTTCACTAGCACCAGTGAAACAGAGCACTGCCATCCTGGTAGGACTGCCGTCAGTTTCTTGTTGGATTTAAGCGTGGTCTGTTAATGCGATTATATGGGGCCAGAAACCAGTCCCAGTAGCATGGAAAGTTCAGCCGAGAACATGGACTTGTGGATTTGTGGATCGAGATAAAACAGCAGCCCAAGGTTAAATTATATTTTTAATCGCCTTAAGGGCACACTAGACATAACATTATATACACAATGGTTAAACATATAAAATGGTCAAATATGCAAATACAAATAGAGGCAGTACAAAATTATGCAGAATCCAAGAGTCAGTTATCAGTCAGATTAAAGGCCTGGCTTTCAAGGAAGGGGCTGCCACATAGGAGGCTGGTGGTCCCCTCTGTTCCTTGACTTCTCCCCACACAATATGTTGTTGTGACCTCTCCAAAAAAAAAGCAATAGGCCATGCTTTACATGAGCATTTAACCCCTTGGAGTGGCCCCCCTCATGGCCCCTGGGCTGAACCTAAATCCTCTACCCTTGCAACTTGCAGCTCAGAAAACTAAAGATAGGTCCTAACTCCTTAGTGAACGGTCTTAAGAAGGTGGTTTTGGCACCATCCGATCTGGCCGAGCCAATGCTATGTGTTGAGACCAAACACAGCTTTGCTACCTGGCTCCTGCCAGACATTCTGTGCAAGTAGAACAGATTTAGATCCTGGAATGCCTTACGCCTGTTCCAGAAATCTTAAAAATGTAACTGGTGACTAGGACGTATGATAAGTCCATATTCTCCTTATGAAATCTTGCACTTCATGGGCTCCATAGGCGGTCTTCCTGTAGGATTTTGGATACTAGCTAAGCTGGTGGGTGATGTGAATTTCTTTTTTGAAGCTGAGAAGGCTGGGCCACCTGCTGAGCCAGGTGTTCTGTTACAGCTGCACATATTTTGAGGAAGATTGTAAGCTGCCATTAAATCCTCCCATCCTTTACAGGGGTCATTTAGATAAACCAGTCACAGATGTTAAACAACTGCCGATCAACTATATACTAGTCTATACGACCATAATTCTATGAGCACAGAATGATTGTTGACCATGTCATTCTTCTAGAAAAAGTATTGGCCTGCACTCTGTCGTGTGGCGAGGTGCTGGTGTAATGGGCCAGATGACCCTTAGTCTATACAGTAGAAATTCACCTCATACTCTGTAGTTTTAGGGATATGCAAGAAAATAATGTTTATTACAATTGGTGGGAACAAAAAAGTAAAATTGGTAAAGCGCAGGAGAAATTTCTAGAGCGAGTATATTCGAGTGAATTAGGGCCAATGCCATTGAATAATAGCTTATGGTTTATACACCAGTCATGATGAAGTTAGAGCTGAAGTAAAAAGTGAAAAATTCCTTAAAGGGGTTGTCTGTTGTGAATTTGCTTTTTGCTCCCTCTAGTGGTTACTAGTTTTTTGACTCTGGTTTTTCTGTCATTCCTTTTATCCGCACCTGGGTCGTTAGTTAGGGGTGTTGCTATATAAGCTCCCTAGACCTTCAGTTCAATGCCTGGCAACGTAGTTATCAGAGCTAGTCTGCTGTGCTCTTGTCTACTGATCCTGGTTCCAGTTATATCAGCTAAGTCTGCCTTTTGCTTTTTGTTATTTGTTTTGGTTTTGTATTTTTGTCCAGCTTGTTCCAAATCTATATCCTGACCTTTGCTGGAAGCTCTAGGGGGCTGGTGTTCTCCCCCCGGACCGTTAGACGGTTCGGGGGTTCTTGAATTTCCAGTGTGGATTTTGATAGGGTTTTTGTTGACCATATAAGTTACCTTTCTTTATTCTGCTATCAGTAAGCGGGCCTCTCTGTGCTAAACCTGGTTCATTTCTGTGTTTGTCATTTCCTCTTACCTCACCGTTATTATTTGTGGGGGGCTTCTATCCAGCTTTGGGGTCCCCTTCTCTGGAGGCAAGAAAGGTCTTTTGTTTTCCTCTACTAGGGGTAGCTAGATTCTCCGGCTGGAGCGTGTCATCTAGAATCAACGTAGGAATGATCCCCGGCTACTTCTAGTGTTGGCGTTAGGAGTAGATATATGGTCAACCCAGTTACCACTGCCCTATGAGCTGGATTTTTGTATTCTGCAGACTTCCACGTACCTCTGAGACCCTCGCCATTGGGGTCATAACAGTTTGCCAGGCCAGTATTAAATGTTTAATGCGTTGCAGAAGAGGGATTATAAGAAAGAAGATTCTGAGTTTTTTTTTTTTCTTTCTTCTTCCCCTTTACCTCAGAGTGGCTATGCTTGCTGCAGACATGAATGTCCAGACCTTGATTACAAGTGTGGACCAGCTGGCTACTCGTGTGCAGGGCATACAAGACTATGTTATCAGAAATCCTAGGTCAGAACCTAAAATACCGATTCCTGAACTGTTTTCCGGAGACAGGTTTAAGTTTAGGAATTTTGTGAATAATTGTAAATTGTTTTTGTCCCTGAGACCCTGTTCATCTGGAGACTCTGCTCAGCAAGTAAAAATAGTTATTTCGTTCTTACGGGGCGACCCTCAGGATTGGGCTTTTTCGCTGGCGCCAGGAGATCCGGCATTGGCTGATATTGATGCGTTTTTTCTGGCGCTCGGTTTACTTTATGAGGAACCCAATCTTGAGATTCAGGCAGAAAAGGCCTTGCTGGCTATGTCTCAGGGGCAGGACGAGGCTGAAGTGTATTGCCAAAAATTTCGGAAATGGTCCGTGCTGACACATTGGAACGAGTGTGCACTGGCCGCTAATTTTAGAAATGGCCTATCTGAAGCCATTAAGAATGTTATGGTGGGTTTTCCCATTCCCACAGGTCTGAATGATACTATGGCACTGGCTATTCAAATTGACCGGCGGTTGCGGGAGCGCAAAACCGCAAATTCCCTCATGGTGTTGTCTGAACAGACACCTAATTCGGTGCAATGTGATAGAAAAACCGCAAATTCCCTCATGGTGTTGTCTGAACAGACACCTGATTTAATGCAATGTGATAGAATCCTGACTAGAAATGAGCGGAAAATTCATAGACGCCGGAATGGCTTGTGCTACTACTGTGGTGATTCTACACATGTTATCTCAGCATGCTCTAAACGTATAGCTAAGGTTGTTAGTCCTGTCACCGTTGGTAATTTGCAACCTAAATTTATTCTGTCTGTAACTTTGATTTGCTCACTGTCGTCTTATCCTGTCATGGCGTTTGTAGATTCAGGTGCTGCCCTGAGTCTTATGGATCTGTCATTTGCTAAGCACTGTGGTTTTACTCTTGAACCATTAGAAAATCCTATTCCTCTTAGGGGTATTGATGCTACGCCATTGGCAGCAAATAAACCGCAGTATTGGACACAGGTTATCATGTGCATGACTCCTGAACACCGCGAGGTGATACGTTTCCTGGTTTTACATAAAATGCATGATTTGGTTGTTTTAGGGCTGCCATGGTTACAGACCCATAATCCAGTCCTGGAAGGCTATGTCAGTCTCAAGTTGGGGCTGTCGTGGTATTCATGGGGATTCCCTGCCTGTGTCTATTGCTTCTTCTACGCCTTCGGAAGTTCCGGAGTATTTGTCTGATTATCAGGATGTCTTCAGTGAGTCTGAGTCCAGTGCACTGCCTCCTCATAGGGACTGTGACTGTGCTATAGATTTGATCCCAGGCAGTAAGTTTCCTAAGGGAAGACTGTTTAATCTGTCGGTACCTGAACATACCGCTATGCGTTCATATATCAAGGAGTCTCTGGAGAAAGGACATATTCGTCCGTCTTCTTCCCCCCTTGGTGCGGGATTCTTTTTTGTGGCAAAAAAGGACGGATCTTTGAGACCTTGTATTGATTATCGGCTTTTAAATAAGATCACTGTCAAATTTCAGTATCCTTTACCGCTGTTGTCTGACTTGTTTGCCCGGATTAAAGGTGCCAAGTGGTTCACCAAGATAGACCTTCGTGGTGCGTACAACCTTGTGCGCATTAAGCAAGGTGATGAATGGAAAACCGCATTCAATACGCCCGAAGGTCATTTTGAGTACTTGGTGATGCCTTTTGGGCTCTCCAATGCGCCTTCAGTTTTTCAGTCCTTTATGCATGACATTTTCCGGAAGTATCTGGATAAATTTTTGATTGTTTATCTGGATGATATTTTGTTTTTTTCTGATGATTGGCATTCGCATGTGGAGCAGGTCAGGTTGGTCTTTAAAATTTTGCGTGAAAATTCTTTGTTTGTCAAGGGCTCAAAGTGTCTCTTTGGTGTACAGAAGGTTCCCTTTTTGGGGTTCATTTTTTCCCCTTCTGCTGTGGAGATGGACCCAGTCAAGGTCCGAGCTATTCTTGATTGGACTCAGCCCTCGTCGGTTAAGAGTCTTCAGAAGTTCTTGGGTTTCGCTAACTTCTACCGTCGTTTTATCGCTAATTTTTCTAGCATTGTGAAACCGTTGACGGATATGACCAAGAAGGGCTCCGATGTAGCTAACTGGGCTCCTGCTGCCGTGGAGGCTTTCCAGGAGTTGAAGCGCCGGTTTACTTCGGCGCCTGTTTTGTGCCAGCCCGATGTCTCACTTCCCTTTCAGGTTGAGGTGGATGCTTCAGAGATTGGAGCAGGGGCCGTTTTGTTGCAGAGAGGCCCTGGTTGCTCTGTTATGAAACCTTGTGCCTTTTTCTCCAGGAAGTTTTCGCCTGCCGAGCGAAATTATGATGTGGGCAATCGGGAGTTGTTGGCCATGAAATGGGCATTTGAGGAGTGGCGTCATTGGCTCGAGGGTGCTAAGCATCGTGTGGTGGTCTTGACTGATCACAAAAATCTGATGTATCTCGAGTCTGCTAAACGCCTTAATCCGAGACAGGCCCGCTGGTCATTGTTTTTCTCCCGCTTTGATTTTGTTGTCTCGTATTTACCAGGTTCAAAGAATGTGAAGGCCGATGCTCTTTCTAGGAGCTTTGTGCCTGATGCTCCTGGAGTCGCTGATCCTGTTGGTATTCTTAAAGATGGAGTTATCTTGTCAGCTATTTCTCCGGATCTGCGACGTGTGTTGCAGAGATTTCAGGCTGATAGGCCTGAGTCTTGTCCACCTGACAGACTGTTTGTCCCGGATAAATGGACCAGCAGAGTCATTTCCGAGGTTCATTCCTCGGTGTTGGCAGGTCACCCGGGAATTTTTGGCACCAGAGATCTGGTGGCCAGGTCCTTTTGGTGGCCTTCCTTGTCAAGGGATGTGCGGTCATTTGTGCAGTCCTGTGGGACTTGTGCTCGAGCTAAGCCTTGCTGTTCTCGTGCCAGCGGTTTGCTCTTGCCCTTGCCTGTCCCGAAGAGACCTTGGACACATATCTCCATGGATTTCATTTCTGATCTTCCGCTATCTCAGGGCATGTCCGTTATCTGGGTGATATGTGATCGCTTCTCCAAGATGGTCCATTTGGTTCCTTTGCCTAAGCTGCCTTCCTCTTCCGATCTGGTTCCTGTGTTTTTCCAGAACGTGGTTCGTTTGCACGGCATCCCTGAGAATATTGTGTCAGACAGAGGATCCCAGTTCGTTTCTAGGTTCTGGCGATCCTTTTGTAGTAGGATGGGCATTGATTTGTCGTTTTCGTCTGCTTTCCATCCTCAGACTAATGGACAGACGGAGCGAACCAATCAGACTTTGGAGGCTTATTTGAGGTGTTTTGTCTCTGCTGATCAGGACGATTGGGTGACATTCTTGCCGTTGGCTGAGTTTGCCCTTAATAATTGGGCTAGTTCCGCCACCTTGGTTTCGCCTTTTTTCTGCAACTCTGGTTTCCATCCTCGCTTTTCTTCGGGTCATGTGGAGCCTTCTGACTGTCCTGGGGTGGATTCTGTGGTAGATAGGTTGCAGCGGATCTGGAATCATGTGGTGGACAACTTGAAGTTGTCACAGGAGAGGGCTCAGCGCTTTGCCAACCGCCGCCGCGGTGTGGGTCCCCGACTACGCGTTGGGGATTTGGTATGGCTTTCTTCCCGCTTTGTTCCTATGAAGGTCTCCTCTCCCAAATTTAAACCTCGTTTTATTGGGCCTTACAAGATATTGGAAATCCTTAATCCTGTATCTTTTCGTCTGGATCTTCCTGTGTCGTTTGCTATTCACAATGTATTTCATAGGTCCTTGTTGCGGCGGTACATTGTGCCTGTAGTTCCTTCTGCTGAGCCTCCTGCTCCGGTGTTGGTTGAGGGCGAGTTGGAGTACGTGGTGGAGAAGATCTTGGATTCTCGCCTCTCCAGGCGGAGGCTTCAGTACCTGGTCAAGTGGAAGGGCTATGGTCAGGAGGATAATTCCTGGGTGGTCGCCTCTGATGTTCATGCGGCCGATTTAGTTCGTGCCTTTCATGCCGCTCATCCTGATCGCCCTGGTGGTCGTGGTGAGGGTTTGGTGACCCCTCACTAAGGGGGGGGTACTGTTGTGAATTTGCTTTTTGCTCCCTCTAGTGGTTACTAGTTTTTTGACTCTGGTTTTTCTGTCATTCCTTTTATCCGCACCTGGGTCGTTAGTTAGGGGTGTTGCTATATAAGCTCCCTAGACCTTCAGTTCAATGCCTGGCAACGTAGTTATCAGAGCTAGTCTGCTGTGCTCTTGTCTACTGATCCTGGTTCCAGTTATATCAGCTAAGTCTGCCTTTTGCTTTTTGTTATTTGTTTTGGTTTTGTATTTTTGTCCAGCTTGTTCCAAATCTATATCCTGACCTTTGCTGGAAGCTCTAGGGGGCTGGTGTTCTCCCCCCGGACCGTTAGACGGTTCGGGGGTTCTTGAATTTCCAGTGTGGATTTTGATAGGGTTTTTGTTGACCATATAAGTTACCTTTCTTTATTCTGCTATCAGTAAGCGGGCCTCTCTGTGCTAAACCTGGTTCATTTCTGTGTTTGTCATTTCCTCTTACCTCACCGTTATTATTTGTGGGGGGCTTCTATCCAGCTTTGGGGTCCCCTTCTCTGGAGGCAAGAAAGGTCTTTTGTTTTCCTCTACTAGGGGTAGCTAGATTCTCCGGCTGGAGCGTGTCATCTAGAATCAACGTAGGAATGATCCCCGGCTACTTCTAGTGTTGGCGTTAGGAGTAGATATATGGTCAACCCAGTTACCACTGCCCTATGAGCTGGATTTTTGTATTCTGCAGACTTCCACGTACCTCTGAGACCCTCGCCATTGGGGTCATAACAGTTGTCCAATTCAAATCGATAAGTCTGCAGTCACTATGTGTGACTGCAGACTTATGAAAATCCTCAGCGTATGCGCTGCAGGGATTTGTCGGTTTCTGAGTCTTGACTTGCGGGTATGTATGTGTTATACATACTCCTGGCCAACGCCTGTCTAATGGGTGTGGCCTCACTCCATACACTTGTATTGAGCAAAGCTGCGGCAGTCCACTTGGCGTGGATGTTTTTTTTCAAAATGTTAGCTAAGTCAAGATTGGTTTAATAATGGCAAAATGTGAAAAAAAAATGTGCCTTTACGAATTTATGGCGACATTTCCAAAAGTGTTATGCCAGAAAACTGGAGTAAACTGCTTGATGAATTTGTAACATTATTTCGTTATCATCAGGGGAAAAATGTCTGTGTTTGTAATAGAAACATATTATAAGACGCATCTATGATAGCTGCACTACAACTATCCATCACACGAGAAGTAAAGTATGGAAAAGTTCTATTGAAACAGCAAGCAGAGATCCTAAATATCATGAAAATTGGCCACTTGGACAAATTGTTTAACTTAACTTTTCATTACATAATGAATAATTTTCACTGATCTGGCATTGAATACGGAGGAATAAATAATGCTTAGTGTATGGAGGAAAAAAACACATCGGCAGATTAAGGACATTTGAGATCACATACTGTACTTGCAATTTTGCTATGACTTCATGAGAAAATAATGATAGCCTTCATCAAATATTTAGGTTTAGTTTGGGTTTATTTTACACTGAAGCTCTGAAGATGTCACATCCAGAATATTGTGCCTCTATTTTTCAAAGAAAAGTCCATTGTTAATTTACTGACTATATAATACCGTAATGTGTAGAAAATTGTACGTGTATTCCACACCTAACAGACTTGTGAAGGGGGGCTTTTAATAATCCATTTTATATTAGGAAATGATACATAATTCTTGAACTATTTTGAGGACATATTATTGACCATTATTTGTTTCCTACTTGGATACAAATCACAACATCATAATGCTCTTTTGTGAATCAATACAGTTTTGAGCACATGTATTTTTTTGCCTAAATTAACTATATGGTTGAAAAGGTTAGCCATTTTTTAATCTTTACTTTTTTCCTTAAAACTAACAGTAACTTCTAACAGATGCAACTACCTGCCTGCTGTACCCGGCGCCGGAATAGAGCAGTCACCGACTGCTCCTGCTGGCGATTCAGCTGTTCCATGTCAACACAGCAGCTCTTCTTTTTCTGGACTGCTCTGTCAACGGGGCATATCTACCAACATCATGCTCGTTGACAGACAGCTTCCTGTTGTTAGACAGCAAGGAGCCAGCATAATGTCGACTGTCATCTCTGTCAACAGAGCAGAGCAGATGAGAAGTCACTGCTCTGTCAACATGACATCAGCAGAAGCCGCTGAGTTACCAGAAGGAGCGGTCTGTCACTGCTCTGTGCCAGTAGAGATCGTCTCTGGGCATAAGAGGCACGTGGTTAGCAACTACCTACTGTTAGTTCTCAGGCACATAGTGAAAAAATATAGCCCCAGATAGCCCCTTTAAAAACCTACAATGCAAAACTGCTAAGATTCATGTTAAAAAGGAAATAAGAAAATAAAAGGAAATAGCTTTATGTTCAGGCATATCAAGAACTTTACATAAAAATTGAAATATGAAGTTTGCAACAATGAAAACCTCAATCCTGAATTTTCAATGCATATTTTAATGACCCATATGAAAAGATACTAATGTACTCTTTTTTATGTAGCATACCTCATGTATTGGCTCTTCAAAATAGTATGTATATTCCATACCTTAGGGACGGCATTAGAAAATGTTATTTCTTAGTTGTAAAGCAGTGATTATAATAACAAACCTTGTGTAAATATGTGTGGCTCTCATGGTAAAATTGTAGGGAATGAAGATATGATTTTGGAAGTTCCTGTCTAAAACCCCTAGGAATGTGTTAATGTCAAAATGATTTCTGAATTCATTCCGTATCTAGATGATTCTAATACCGGAATGATTAAGCATGACCATTTAAATTAAAGGAGGTTAAAACGTAATTCAAATCATTTTAATTAATTTAGAGCCATGTAAATCAATTTAGAGAGGCGGACTTAGTAATTAGAAACTTGTGCCCTCATGTTAATCTATTTTTTAATTGACAGGCTGGGATACAATGTAAAAACACAATAATGGCAACAACTGCTATATTGAGAACTTTAGTCCATTTTCAATTTAGGGATTCAATACTCTTGGCCATATAGTATTTTGGACCCGAGTTTAAGGATTAGTAGTATAGTGCCCACAATTTTCTGTGGACTACTTTATCTTATCGTAGCTCTGATTTTGTACATAAGCATAGAGTGGAGGCATATGGACTTTAAGGGCTTATAATCATCTGCAAGGACAATGGACGAGTGGAGTCTGATAAAAAAAATCAGATTGCACTCTGACCAATGTTAATCTATGATTCCCTGCTCATCTACGATTTTTTATCACAGCTGAAATCTAACTAAGAAAAATATTGCAGTATGATGTGATCGTCCTCCTATCCTAGACGAAACTCACCAATGCAAGTCAATGGGTGCGATAAAAAAAAAAATCGCACGGCACTCGGACAATGTGAATGCCATCCAAGTTTTGTACACCCATGTCCTTGAAAACCCGACATTTCTTCTGCTGCGTACAGTAAAATCACAACATGACCCAACAGAATAGAATAGATAGATAAAAAGATGTTGATGACATATATAATTAGTACAGTGCTTGTGTAGCTTACTGTACATATACATTATTACTGAATAAATTATTTTCTGAAAAAAATGGCGTGAGATCCTCTGAAATTTTATTAACCAGCAGAGGGAAAGCTGACAGCTGGGGGCATATGTTTATAGCCTGGGAAGGGGGTAATACCAAAGGAGCTTCTCAGGCTATTAATATCAACTCACAGCTGTATTCTTAGATTTACTGGTTATTAAAATGGGGGAACCCAAAAAAATGACATAGGGTCTCCCTATAATTAATAACTAGCAAAGGCTAGGAAGACAGCTGTGGGCTGATAATAGCAGCCTAGGAAGGGGCTTTGGATATTTGCCCCATCCCAGACTAAAAACATCAGCTCTCAGCTGCCCCAGAAATGGTGTATCCATAAGATGCACCAAATCTGGCACTTAGCCTCGCTCTTGCCACTTGCTCTGGTGAGGTGGCAAGTGGGTTGATAGAATAAGGGTTGTATTGTCAGGTGACATCGAGCTCAGAGGTTAGTAATGGAGAGGCATCTATAAGATGCCGCCATTGCTAACCCCATAGTCAAATTGTGAAAAACATAATGCCCAGAATAAAGTCCAATCCACTGAAGCCAATGTCCCATGTAAAAGAATTAAAATAATCAACAACCATGTTCCTCACCCATCTGACTAGAAGATAATAATCCAATTTTCCAGCGATGTGTCTTTCTCTGCTACATCTAGATGGCAGTCTGCATTGTTGTTGCATGATGCGACTATGCAGCCTGCCATCCAGCAGAGAAACTGGCTGCGCGTGCTTGCTAAGCTCGGTGCCTCATAGTGACGTTAAAAAGTTGAGCAGAGTTCATATCGAATGAACTTCTTTGACCTCACTGACGTGACTAGTGATGGGCGAACCCCCCGATGACCGGATCGGCGGGTTCGCCTAAGTTTTTTTGTAACGTTCGAGCTCGGGGCCAGAGATGATGCGAACTTGCGTCCAAACCCCGAGCTTAGACTTTACAGATATGGGATGGGACGGGGGGGGGGGGCTTTAAAAGAAAGCATAAATGTAATAAACATTATAACTATACTTACCTGTCCAGCTTCGGGTCCTCCTGTCCCACTGTCTCCTGGCCGCATCTGCTTCTGGGGCCGCTCATTACCTTATGGCGGTATTCACTGCGTGTGGCAGTCTTCGGCTTTTTCCAGCAGTGTTCATGTGTTGACATCACCAGGAGGATGCGTCGCTGGACAGGTAAGTATAATTATAATGTTTATTATTAATTTTATGCTTTCTTTTACAGCCGCCCTGGACCCGAACTGGACCCAAGCTGTAACATGGGTTTCCCATGGAAACCTGTGTTCGGGACCTTGTGACCGAACACTATGTGTTCGGTACGGTTCCAGAACTTTACAGTTCGGATTCGACCATAAGTGTGAGAAAGTTGGGCTTAGGGTTGGTGTTAGGTTTATGCTTATGGTTGGGCTTAGGGTGGAGTTGGGGTTAGCGTTAGGCTTAGTGTTAGGGTATGGCTTAGCATTGCGCTTATTGTTAAACTTGGGCTTAGGGTTGCAGTTAGGATTGGGGTTAGTGTGTTTTCATAAGTAAAAAAAAAATATTGATGATATGACAACTAGTGTTGAGTGCAAGTTTGCATTGGGGTGCTTGGGTATGCACTGAGTATCAGAAAGATACTTGAATATCCAGCCTGCTTGATTCATGGCTGCTGGACAGCTAAAAAAATCATGCAGGGATGCCTGTCATACATGCAATACTCGGTGCATATCCGAGCACCCAATGCAAGCTCGAGTAGCGAGCACTTGTTCTCAACACTAATGACGACATACTCAATATGACAATCTAATGTTATCAAATTCTATCTAGTAACTTTGGGTTCAAATTCCTTGCTATACCCCTGAATAAAATCCTTAAGGGGTGCAGTTTCCAAAATGAGATCACTTGTGTGGTTTTTCGCTGTTTAGGCACATCAGGGGCTCTCCAGATGCAACATAATGTCCGCTCTCGATTTCAATTTTTTTTTTTTACTTTCAAAAAGTCAAATGGTGCTCTTTCCCTTCTGAGCCCTGCCGTGTGCCCAAACAGTAGTTTTTGCTCACAAATGGGGTATCGATCTACTCAGGTGAAATTTCACAGCAAATTTTGGTGTTCATTTTCTCCTGTTACTCTTGTCAAAGTAGAAAATGTGGGGCTAAAGTTAAATTTTTGTGAAAAAAGTAAAATGTTCATTTTTCATTCCATTAATTTCAGTGAAGTATCTGAAGGGTTTATGAACTGCTTTTGAGGTTTTGAGGGGTGCAGTTTTTGAATGTTGTCACTTTTGGGTGTATTCTATCATATAGGCCCTTCAAAGTCACTTTAAGGCTGTGTGCACACGTAGCAGATTTTTTGCGTTTTTTTTGCGGTTTTTCGCTATAAAAACGCCATAAAACCGCGAAAAAAACGCTAACATTAAGCATCCTATGCAACAGATTGCAATCCGCATTTTTTGTGCACATGCTGTATCTTTTTCCTGAGCGGAATCGCAATCCAGAAAAAAACGCAGCATGTTCATTAAAATTGCGGAATCGCGGCGATTCTGCACACATAGGAATGCATTGATCTGCTTACTTCCCGCACGGGGCTGTGCACACCATGCGGGAAGTAAGCAGATCAAGTGCGGTTGGTACCCAGGGTGGAGGAGAGGAGACTCTCCTCCACGGACTGGGCACCATATAAGTGGTAAAAAAAAAAGAATTAAAATAAAAAATAGCGACATACTCACCTTCTGGCGGCCCGACCTTCTCAGAGGCTTCCGAGGTGTGTGTGAAGGACCTGCGATGACGTCGCGGTCACATGACCGCGACGTCGGTCACGTGACCGCTACGTCAATGGAAGGTCCTGAACACACAGCATTAGGAACGGAAGCCGCTGAGGTGAGTATAACCTTTTTTTTAATTTTTTTTAACTATTTTTAACATTCTATCTTTTACTATAGATGCTGCATAGGCTGCATCTATAGTAAAAAGTTGGTCACACTTGTCAAACACTATGTTTGACAATTGTGACCAACCTGTCAAACAGTTTTCCAAGCGATGCTACAGATCGCTTGGAAAACGCTAGCACTCTGCAAGCTAATTATGCTTGCAAAACGCTAGTTTTCTGCGGGTATATGCATGCAAATTCTGCATGCGATATACCCGTGGCAGGAGGCGCAGAATTGCCGCGGAAATTTCCGCGGCAATTCTGCTATGTGTGAACTCAGCCTAAATGTGACGTGGTAACTAAAAAAAATTGTTTTGTAAATTTTGTTGGAAAATGAGAAATTGTTGATCAATTTTGATCCCTTCTAACTTCCTAGCAAAAAAACTTTAAAAAATGATGCAGATGTAACGTTGACCATATGAGAAATGATATTTATTAACTATTTTTTGTAGTATAACTGTCTGAGGAATAAGGAATAAGGAATAAAATTAAAATGTGAAAATTTAAAAAAAAAATCTATTTTTTAAATTTCTCCTGTTACCCTTGGGAAAATACAAAACTGGGGGCTAAAAAATAATTTTTGTGGAAAAAAAAGGAGTTTTTATTTTCACGGCTCTGCGTTATAAACTGCAGTGAAACACTTTGGGCTTCAAAGTTCTCACAACACATCTAGATAAGTTCTTTGGGGGTCTAGTTTCCAATATGGGGTCACTTGTGGGGGGTTTCTACTGTTTAGGTACATTAGGGGCTCTGCAAATGCAATCTGACTCCTGCAGACCAATCCATCTAAGTCTACATTCCAAATGACGCTCCTTCCCTTCCGAGCTCTGCCATGCACTCAAACGGTGGTTCCCCCCCACAATTGGGGTATCAGCATACTCAGGACAAATTGGACAACTTTTAGGGTCCAATTTCAACTGTTACCCTTGGAAAAATACAAAACAGGGGGCTTAAAAATAATTTTTGTGGAAAAAAAAAGAATTTTTATTTTCACGGCTCTGCGTTATAAACTGTAGTGACACACTTAGGTGTTCAAAGCTCTCACAACTGTCATGATTCTCAATGGCGAGAGAACATAGCCCAGCATATATGAGAACTAGCTCTTGGAAGATGGAAACTATACTGACCATGAACTAAACCTGCCGCACAACCAGAAGTGGCCGGGTAGCATGCCTACGTTTTTTAACCCTAGATGCCCAGCGCCAGCCGGAGAACTACCTAATCCTAGCAGAGGAAAAGACAGTCCTGGCTCACCTCTAGAGAAATTTTCCCAAAAGGCAGACAGAGGCCCCCACATATATTGGCGGTGATTTTAGACGAAATGACAAACGTAGCATGAAAATAGGTTTAGCAAAATCGAGGTCCGCTTTCTAGATAGCAGGAAGACAGAAAGGACACTTTCATGGTCAGCAGAAAACCCTATCAAAACACCATCCAGAAATTCCTTTAAGACTCTAGCATTAACTCATAACACCAGAGTGGCAATTTCCGATCACAAGAGCTTTCCAGACACAGTAACGAAACAGCAGCTGTGAACAGGAACAAAATGCAAAAACACACAAGGACAAAAGTCCAACTTAGCTGGGAGTTGTCTAGTAGCAGGAACAAGCACAGAAGGCTTCTGATTACATTGTTGACCGGCAAGAAACTGACAGAGGAGCAAGGTTATATAGCGACTCCCACATCCTGATAGGAGCAGGTGAACAGAGGGGATGATGCACACAAGTTCAATTCCACAAGTGGCCACCGGGGGAGCCCAGAATCCAATTTCACAACACACAACACATCTAGATGAGTTCCTTAGGGGGTCTACTTTCCAAAATGGTGTCACTTGTGGGGGGTTTCAATGTTTAGGCACATCAGTGGCTCTCCAAACACAACATGGCGTCCCATCTCAATTCCTGTCAATTTTGCATTGAAAAGTCAAACAGCACTCCTTCCCTTCCGAGCTCTCCCATGCGCCCAAACAGTGGATTACCCCCACACATGGAGTATCAGCGTACTCAGGACAAATTGTAAAACAACTTTTGGGGTCCAATTTCTTCTCTTACCCTTGGGAAAATAAAAAATTGGAGGCAAAAATATAATTTTTGTGAAAAAATATGATTTTTTATTTTTACGGCTCTGCATTATAAACTTCTGTGAACCACTTAATGGGTCAAAGTGCTCAACACACATCTAGATAAGTTCCTTAGGGGGTCTACTTTCCAAAATGGTGTAAATTGTGGGGGGTTTCAATGTTTAGGCACATCAGGGGCTCTCCAAACGCAACATGGCGTCCCATCTCAATTCCTGTCAGTTTTGCATTGAAAAGTCAAACGGCGCTCCTTCCCTTCCGAGCTCTCCCACACGCCCAAAAAGTGGTTTACCCCCACATATGGGGTATCAGCATACTCAGGACAAATTGTACAACAACTTTTGGGGTCCAATTTCTTCTCTTACCCTTGGGAAAATAAAAAATTGGGGGCAAAAATATCATTTTTGTGAAAAAATATGATTTTTTATTTTTACGGCTCTGCATTATAAACTTCTGTGAACCACTTAATGGGTTAAAGTTCTCAACACACATCTAGATAAGTTCCTTAGGGGGTCTACTTTCCAAAATGGTGTCACTTTTGGGAGTTTTCAATGTTTAGGCACATCAGGGGCTCTCCAAACGCAACATGGGTTCCCATCTCATTTCCAGTCAATTTTGCATTGAAAAATAAAATGGCGCTCCTTCGCTTCTGAGCCCTGCCATGTGCCCAAACAGTGGTTTACCCCCACATATGGGGTATTGGCATACTCAGGACAAATTGTACAACAACTTTTGGGGTCCATTTTCTCCTGTTACCCTTGGTAAAATAAAACAAATTGGAGCTGAAGTAAATTTTTTGTGAAAAAAAGGGAAATGTTCATTTTTATTTAAACATTCCAAAAATTCCTGTGAAGGGTTAATAAACTTCTTGAATGTGGTTTTGAGCACATTCAGGGGTACAGTTTTTAGAATGGTGTCATACTTGATTATTTTCTATCATATAGACCCCTCAAAATGACTTCAAATGAGATGTGGTCCCTAAAAAAAATGGTGTTGCAAAAATGAGAAATTGCTGGTCAACTTTTAACCCTTATAACTCCCTAACAAAAAAAAATGTTGATTCCAAAATTGTGCTGATGTAAAGTAGACATGTGGAAAATGTTACTTATTAAGTATTTTGTGTGACATATCTCTGTGATTTAATTGCATACAAATTCAAAGTTGGAAAATTGCAAAATTTTCAAAATTTTTGCCAAATTTCCATTTTTTTCACAAATAAACGCAGGTAATATCAAATAAATTTTACCACTATCATGAAGTACAATATGTCTCAAGAAAACAGTGTCAGAATCACCGGGATCCGTTGAAGAGTTCCAGAGTTATAACCTCATAAAGGGACAGTGGTCAGAATTGTAAAAATTGGCCTGGTCATTAACGTGCAAACCACCCTTGGGGGTAAAGGGGTTAAATGTATAGGAAAGTGTAACCTGCTGTGATTTACAATATAATCGGCTGCTGGAAAAACAGATACTTAATTGCAAGCTGTACTTTTTACTTTGGTGGCCTATAGACAATATATTGAACTGTATGTTGGGTGCACTTGTCAAGAAACTCTCCCAAAATATGTACTAATCATAAAGAGGAAAAGTGTAAACAGATCCCTCCATGTCACAGTTATCATTGGGGGATTTGCATTATTCATATAATCAACTAAAATATTTAACCCATCTGAAAAATGCCACAGATATTTATAAGTTTCTGTACTTAAATACTCTCCACATCTGCTAGAAAAATTCAGGCACTCCTCTCTTGGGAACTGTCTTGATGTTGTAAATTGATCTAAATGAATAATTTATATTTGTCAGACTGACCAGACTCCTGCTGTCACAGAGCACAAACTCCACGAATACCTGCATATTATTACCCACTTAAACACATAACTGGCAAACAAACACACGGGAGAATTGCAAGTTAATGTTCTAATCTGCAGCAGTGACGAGTTTGTTAGCATTGTCAAATGGACCTCAATCTAATATATAAAGCTGAATGTGTGTGTGTGTGTATGTATGTATGTATGTATGTATGTCCGGGATTGGCATCTGAACCGTAGCAGCTACAGCCACAAAATTTTGCACAGTCACACGTCTGGACCCCGAGAGCGTCATAGGCTATGTTGTGAGGTGAAATTTTAACCCCGCGCTTTCCAATTCACCAAACAATTTTGCCCCTATCTACATAATGGGGAAAAAGTGAAAGGAAAAGTGTTGGAGGCGTCGCAGCTACAGGCACAAAATTTTGCACAGTCACACGTCTGGACCCTGAGAGCGTCAAAGCTATATTGTGAGGTGAAATTTTAACCCCGCGCTTTCCAAGTCACCAAACAATTTTGCCCCTATCTACATAATGGGGAAAAAATGAAAGGAAAAGTGTTGGAGGCAAATTAACAGCTGCCAGATGTGAACAAGGGGGACTTAAAGAATGACAGCGATGGCACCAAAGAGTATATACTGTACAGTTGCTAAGGTGGGGCCCCAACATGGGATAATCACACCACCACGGGGATATGAACACACACACAAAATGCGCCACACACTACCACGTGCTCGAACACATATACCACCCTCAGTGCACATTTCACCACACATACACCAACCTCGCCACATAAAAGTAGAAACACAAAAGTCGCCGCTCAAAACTCGCCACGCGCAAAACTCTCCACATGCAAAACTCGCCACACGTGCAAAACTCGCCACACGCAAAACTTGCACACGCAGAAAAATTGCCACACGCAGAAAAATTGCCACATGCACAAAAGTTGCAACACATGCAAAAGTTGCCTCACACAAAACTTGCACATACTCAAAAGGCACCACACATAAAACTCGCCACGCGCAAAACTCGCCATGCGCAAAACTTGCTGCACACAACTTGCTACACTAACCTGTCACATGCAACTCGACACACAAAAAGTTGCTACACGCATGTCGCCACACAAAACTCATCTCACAAAAGTCCCTACATGCATGTCGCCACACGCAACTCAACACACACAACTTGACACACGAAACTCGCCCTAAAACACACACAAGTCTGGTATCCTTCAAAAATAAAAATCTGATTAATAAGCAGACAAACTACAAGAGCAACAAATGTACCATATAGGAATCCGGCAGCTGTCAGTCACATGACCAGTCTATTATGTGTATGTGTGAGCTAATATATACTGCCAGGGGGTGGGCTTACTGTTGGCTGGGGATTTATCAGGCTGCCATTTTAGCTTACAAATACTGAGGTAAAAATACTGACCAAATAACGTGTGAACGAGGGCTAATACAGGAGGAGATGGCATACAGCTATATACTATATACAGGAGATGACACACAGGTATATACTATTTACAGGGGAGATGACACACAGGTATATACTATATACAGGAGGAGATGACACACAGATATATACTATATACAGGAGAGATGACACACAGGTATATACTATATAGAGGAGGAGATGACATACAGGTACATACTACATACAGGAGGAGATGACATACAGGTATATACTATATACAGGAGGAGATGACACACAGGTATATACTATATACAGGAGCAGATTACCTACAGGTATATAGTATATACAGGAGGAGATGACACAGGTATATGCTATGTATAGGAGGAGATGACATACAGGTATATACTATATACAGGAGATGACACACAGATATATACTATATATAGGTGAGATGACACACAGGTATATACTATATACAGGAGATTACATACAGGTATATCTAATATATAAAGCTGAATGTGTGTATGTATGTATGTGTGTATGTCCGGGATTGGCATCTGTACCGTCGCAGCTACAGCCACAAAATTTTGCACAGTCACACGTCTGGACCCCGAGAGCGTCATAGGCTATGTTGTGAGGTGAAATTTTAACCCCGCGCGTTCCAATTCACCAAACAATTTTGCTCCTATCTACATAATGGGGAAAAAGTGAAGGGAAAAGTGTTGGAGGAAAATTGACAGCTGCCAGATGTGAACAATGAGGACTTAAAGAATGAGAGCGATGGCGACAAAGAGTATATACCGTACAGTTGCTAAGGTGGGGCCCCGACATGGGATACTCACCACACACGGGGATATGAACACAAACACAAAATGCGCCACACACTACCACGTGCTTGAACACATATACCACCCTCAGCACACATTTCACCACACACACACACCAACCTCGCCACATAAAAGTCGAAACACAAAAGTCACCACTCAAAACTCGCTACATGCAAAACTCGCCATATGCAAAACTAGGCTCACGCAAAACTCGCCACACGTGCAAAACTCACCTCATGGAAAACTCACCTCATGCAAAACTTGCACACACAGAAAAATTGCCACATGTACAAAAGTTGCACCACATGCAAAAGTTGCCTCACACAAAACTTGCACATACTCAAAATGCACCACACATAAAACTCGCCACGCGCAAAACTCGCCATGCACAAATCTTGCTGCACACAACTTGCTACACTAACCTGTCACATGCAACTCAACACACAAAATGTTGCTACACGCATGTCGCCACACAAAACTCATCTCACAAAAGTCGCTACATGCATGTCGCCACACGCAACTCAACACACACAACTTGACACATAAAACTCGCCCTAAAACACACACAAGTCTGGTATTGTCCTTCAAAAATAAAAATCTGATTAATAAGCAAACTACAAGAGCAACAAATGTACCATATAGGAAATACGGCAGCTGTCAGTCACATGACCTGTCTATTATGTGTATGTGTGAGCTAATATATACTGCCAGGGGGGAGGGCTTCCTGTTGGCTGGGGATTTATCAGGCTGCCAATAGCAACCAATCACAGCTCAGCTTCTATTTTGCTACAGTTAATTAACCTGAGCTCTGATTGGTTAATATAGGCAACAAAGACATTCTCAGTATAACAAAGCTAATATATGTTGTGAAATGCTTCTATTTGCTTAGTTTTTGCCTTTTAATAATTACATTTCTATCTATTTGTTTTGTGGTTTTTGTGTGCAGAATAAATTTTTGTTAACACATTCTATTTTGCTAACAGCAGTCATTAACCCGGGCGAAGCCGGGTAGTACAGCTAGTAATTTAATATAATGCTTAACAGCCATATCAAGTTCCAAGATGGGCATTAGTTCCTTAATGTTCCTTCTGCCAGTATTGGATATGTTCAACCTTTCACTGTGTGTTAAGTGAAAATTAAATAGTGAATTTTATATTAATATGATTGTAGGTCAAATTCACACTAGCATGGAAAGGTTCCATTTCACTCAATTTATTATTGAAGAACAATTACAACAAATCCCAAGATGGAACATTTCATGTGGGATGGCTTTCATTTCCATTCTCTGTGGAATTAATTCCAGTATACAAGTGGAAACAGAATCGAGGGGAATTCTTAGTGTTAGTTTATTATTCTGTTATTATGTGATTAATACCTGATTATATTGTAGACTAAATGTAGAGAGAAAAAGAGGGGTTGGTTGGCACAGAACAAACTTCAATACGTGTGGACCACTGCTGCAATTGTGGAGTGTGGATATCCGGGGGTTAATGCTTATTCGTTTTGGAAGGATCGGGCGGTGCTGAACCTTGAATGGTAACACATCCAAATGCAATAAAAGAAAAGAGAAAAAGGAGGCAGCACTCACCCTTCTTTCTTCCTTTGTAAAAAGTCCTTTTAATTCATAACGTTAAAACTTGACATACAGGTACGGTGTCGGCTAGGGCATATGTGCGGAGAGGGAGCGGTGAAGACAAGACGACGGCCGTTTCGCACTTGCGTGCTTCTACGGGTCCCCGTAGAAGCACGCAAGTGCGAAACGGCCGTCGTCTTGTCTTCACCGCTCCCTCTCCGCACATATGCCCTAGCCGACACCGTACCTGTATGTCAAGTTTTAACGTTATGAATTAAAAGGACTTTTTACAAAGGAAGAAAGAAGGGTGAGTGCTGCCTCCTTTTTCTCTTTTCTTTTACTGATTATATTGTACTTTTAGAATAACCAGTGATACTGTAATAATTAATGTTAGTATAATGGGAGCACTTAGATATATCAGAACAGGGTATTGCTATATTCACTCTAAGGCTACTTTCACACTAGCGTCGGGAACAACCCGTCGCTGTGCGTCGGGCCGAGGTTCCCGACGCTAGCGTGGTCTCCGCCGCACAACGGGGGCAGCGGATGCATTTTTCCCACGCATCCGCTGCCCCATTGTGAGGTGCGGGGAAGTGCGGGGAGGTGGGGGCGGAGTTCCGGCCACGCATGCGCGGTCGGAAAAAGCGGACCGTCGGGAGCAAAAAACGTTACATGTAACGTTTTTTGCTCCCGACGGTCCGCTACCACACGCCCAAGCGTCGCAAAACGGACGCAACGTTTGGCAATGCGTCGCAAATGCGTCGCTAATGTTAGTCTATGACGAAAAAACGTATCCAGCAAGAACTTTTGCTGGATGCGTATTTTCGGCAAAACGACGCATTTGCGACGTATTGCAGTTAACGCTAGTGTGAAAGTAGCCTTAATATACCATCACATCTTCTAACCTGCGCTTATTTCCTCTTCTTGTGTTTTCTTCCTTTTCTAGAGCCTGTTCTCTCTACTCTCCCTAAAATACTTTCTCCTCTTTCCAAGCTGTCATATCGCTGTACATCCCCCTCCACCTCCTTGCTGCTAATTCTAATGGCTCGTGCAGTTGACAATAATTTTAGTCCAAGTACAATCCATCAAAACGTACTTGCACCAATGTTATTGTATGTGGCTTGGACCAAGTGGTCTGAGGAAAAAAAATTGAAATATTCTCGATTGGCCTCCGATAATTATTGTGATTGGATGGCACTCGCCCATGCATGTCTATGGGTCTATGGAAAACATTTGATCGCACTCAGATAACATCCAAGCGCTGCCTGATTTTCACCGACAGACTAAATGGAAGAAATGGAGAAACTTTTTTTTTTCTCTAATTCCCTACATCAAGATAAACTGTTGCCCTAACATACAATTGTCTGCTCCTGCCCTAATTCTGAGGGAAGGGGAGGGAGAGTAGAGTGAGCCATGAGGAGCAGGACCTAAGATGAATTTGTAACATTTTTTATAAAGCACTCGGGTCGAAAAAGACGTTGACACTTCACAGTAGCAAAATGATAGAAAAAATGTAAATCTTTTTATAAAGTTGCTTAACATTGTATTTAGGAAACGACTGAACAAAAAACAATTCTGTATGAAGGTGTACATATTTCTCTGAGTG
This sequence comes from Ranitomeya variabilis, assembly GCF_051348905.1. Classification (NCBI taxonomy): domain Eukaryota; kingdom Metazoa; phylum Chordata; class Amphibia; order Anura; family Dendrobatidae; genus Ranitomeya; species Ranitomeya variabilis. Next base: position 233,094,975 of record NC_135232.1, read on the forward strand.
AACCTCAGCAAGCAATTATGACAAAATTAACACCACAAATACGTGTGACTAGAGTTGAGCGACTTTTACTTTCTTAGGATCGAGTCGGGTTTCGCAAAACCCGACTTTGTCAAAAGTCGGGTCGGGTGAAATCGGCCGATTATTGCGAAAAGTCGGGGATCCGACTGAAACACGAAACCAAATGCAGGTCAATGGGGAAGCAAAGTCGGCAGTGAGTGGAGGACAGGAAAACACTTACAGTGCCCATTTTAATGCCAAAAACATCAATTCTTGTTACTTAAGCTTGTCAATCTTAATTTGCCTTATAATAATAGTTAGGCATTGAAAATTGGGGGTCATTTGGCTAAAGTTGTGGGGGGGTAGGGCTGGCTCAAGTTTTCCGTGGGCCCAGGAAACGCGGACTACGTCACGGCGGTGGAGCAGGGAGAGGTAAGTATTTCAACTCTGCTAGTGCTGTGACCCTGAGCAATCAGGGGGGGCACACTCGTTCGCATTGGCACTGGCACTGGCACAGGGCCCCTCAAAGTACGGCGGTGTGTTGGACGGCAGGGGCGCCTCCCACCGGCAGAGACACTTTTGCGTACTATGAGGGGCCCTGTGCCAGTGACGTCGCCAACGAGTATGCCGCCCATCTGATGAAGGAACCTGCACTTTCATCTGCACCTTCCTCTTTGTCCCCGTGTAAGGTGGTATAGTATGCGGAAAGGGGAACCTGACTTTCAGCAAGGTCAGATTCTGGCTGTGTAGAGTGCAAGGAGAATGTAGTGGACTGGGTCAATGTACCAGCAGACTCATCTAGCAGTGGCTGGGCAATGGGCAGGATGAGAAGGAAACACAGTTAGTAGGCCCAAATAATAAAGTAGGCTAAATGCAGTTCAAATGTGGTAACAGGACTAAACAGGCGGCATTGCTTTGTTCAGTGGAAGACAACTGTAATGAGTGGCAGGCACAGTTAGGAGGGCCAAATAATAAAGTGGGCCAAATGCAGTTCAAAATTGGTAACAGGAGTAAACAGGCGGCACTGCTTTGTTCAGTGGAGGAGAACAACAAGCAGCGGCAGACATCGTTAGTAGGCCCAACCAAACAAGTAGGCCAAATGCAGTTAAATATCTGATATAGGCTGAAAGCCTGAAAATTGAAGCTCAGCTTTGTTCAGTGGAGGAGAAAAACAAGCAGCGGCAGACACCGTTAGTAGGCCCAACTGTCATGGTTCCCAATGGCAGGGGAACGTCAGGACACATAAATAACGGACAAGCTCTTGGGTGATGGAATCTCGAGCTGACCGTGAGCTAAACCTACCACACAACTAATAGTGGCCGGGGGGCGTGCCTAAGTTTTATCCCTAGACGTCTCTCGCCAGCCGGAGGACTAACTAACCCTAGTAGAGGAAAAAACAGACCTGGCTTACCTCTAGGGAAATTCCCCCGAAAAGGAGACAGAAGCCCCCCACATATATTGACGGTGAGTTCAGAGGAAAAGACATACGCAGTATGAAGGTAGGTTCAGCAAAGCGAGGTCCGCTTACTAGATAGTAGAAAGATACAAAAGGGAACTGCACGGTCAGCTGAAAACCCTTTTAAAATACCATCCTGAAATTACTTTAAGGCTGGGGTCACACATGGCGTAAGAAAATACGCCACGTATTATACGTCCGTACTACGGCCGTAATACGGAGAAATGTCCCCAAAATATTGATCCGTAGTCAGGGTGTTTCAGCGTATTTTGCGCATGGCATCCTCCGTATGTAATCCGTATGGCATCCGTACTGCGAGATTTTCGCGCAGGCTTGCAAAACCGACATCTAATGGATTTATGTGCTGAAATGTTAGGGAAAACATATATACAGTATATATATATATATATGTCATTGAGACACATATATATATATTCTGTATTTAGATTTCATTCAGCGCGATATCTGTGAACAGCCGGTAATTCAATTGCCGGCTTTTCATTTCTCCTGCACAAACCCGACAGGATATGAGACATGGTTTACATACAGTAAACCATCTCATATCCCCCTTTTTTTTGCATATTCCACATTACTAATGTTAGTAGTGTGTATGTGCAAAATTTCAGCGCTGTAGCTGCTGAAATAAAGGGTTAAATGGCGGAAAAAATTGGCGTGGGCTCCCGCGCAATTTTCTCCGCCAGAGTGGTAAAGCCAGTGACTGAGGGCAGATATTAATAGCCAGGAGAGGGTCCATGGTTATTGGCCCCCCCCGTGGCTAAAAACATCTGCCCCCAGCCACCCCAGAAAAGGCACATCTGGAAGATACGCCTATTCTGGCACTTGGCCACTCTCTTCCCATTCCCTGTAGCGGTGGGATATGGGGTAATGAAGGGTTAATGCCACCTTGCTATTGTAAGGTGACATTAAGCCAGATTAATAATGGAGAGGCGTCAATTATGACACCTATCCATTATTAATCCAATTGTAGGAAAGGGTTAAAAAACACACACACACACATGATTACAAAGTAGTTTAATGAAATAAACACAGCGGTTGTTGTAATAATTTATTGTTCTCCCATTCCATTTCCAGGACCTCGCTTGGCAACATAATAAACGCACAAGATACATACCTTCTGCTGTCAGATCTCGTCCCACGAAGTAATCCATCTGAAGGGGTTAACTAATATTACAGGCAGGAGCCCTGCAAATGCAGCTGTGCTCCGTGCTTGTAATCCCCGGGGAATGAATGAAATGTAGGTCATTGACCTACATTTCCTTCAGTCGCGGTGATGCGCCCCTGCTGGATGTCCTCATATGACCTGGAGCGTGGGAAAAAGTTCCCAGGCTGCAGTTCATGAGAACATCCAGCAGGGGCGCATCACCGCGACTGAAGGAAATGTAGGTCAATGACCTACATTTCATTCATTCCCCGGGGATTACAAGCACGGAGCACAGCTGCATTTGCAGGGCTCCTGCCTGTAATATTAGTTAACCCCTTCAGATGGATTACTTCGTGGGACGAGATCTGACAGCAGAAGGTATGTATCTTGTGCGTTTATTATGTTGCCAAGCGAGGTCCTGGAAATGGAATGGGAGAACAATAAATTATTACAACAACCGCTGTGTTTATTTCATTAAACTACTTTGTAATCATGTGTGTGTGTGTTTTTTAACCCTTTCCTACAATTGGATTAATAATGGATAGGTGTCATAATTGACGCCTCTCCATTATTAATCTGGCTTAATGTCACCTTACAATAGCAAGGTGGCATTAACCCTTCATTACCCCATATCCCACCGCTACAGGGAGTGGGAAGAGAGTGGCCAAGTGCCAGAATAGGCGCATCTTCCAGATGTGCCTTTTCTGGGGTGGCTGGGGGCAGATGTTTTTAGCCACGGGGGGGCCAATAACCGTGGACCCTCTCCTGGCTATTAATATCTGCCCTCAGTCACTGGCTTTACCACTCTGGCGGAGAAAATTGCGCGGGAGCCCACGCCAATTTTTTCCGCCATTTAACCCTTTATTTCAGCAGCTACAGCGCTGAAATTTTGCACATACACACTACTAACATTAGTAGTGTGGAACATGCAAAAAAAAAGGGGATATGAGATGGTTTACTGTATGTAAACCATGTCTCATATCCTGTCGGGTTTGTGCAGGAGAAATGAAAAGCCGGCAATTGAATTACCGACTTTTCACTAACAGCGCTGCGTATTTCTCGCAAGTCACACTGCAGGTCCGTGTGGAATCCGTATTTTTCGCGCCCCCATAGACTTTCATTGGCGTATTATTTGCGCAGTACGCTGACAAACGCAGCATGCTGCGATTTTGTACGGCCGTAGAAAGCCGTATAATACTGAACCGTAATATACGGCTAATAGGAGCAGCCCCATTGAGAATAATTGTGCCGTATGTAATGCGAGTTTTACGGACGTAGTTTCTGCGCTCTTACGTCCGTAAAACTCGCATGTGTGACCCCAGCCTAAGACTCATGTGTCAGCTCATGACACCGGAGTGGTAATTTCAGCCCACAAGAGCTTCCAGCTACAGAGAATGATATAACTGTAAACTGGAACAAAAAATGCAAACAAACTTAGGACTAAGAGTCCAACTTAGCTGATCAGTAGTCTAGGAGCAGGAACATGCAACAGAAAGGCTCTGGTTACATTGATGGCCGGCAAGGCAATGACTGAAGAGCAGAAATAAATAGGAACTCCCCACTACTGATGAAAACAGGTGAACTGAGAAAGAAAACACACCCGAGTCACCAGTACCACTAGCCACCACCAGAAGGAGCCCAAAAGCAGATTCACAACAGTACCCCCCTCAAGGAGGGGGCACCGAACCCTCACAAGAACCACCAGGGCGATCCGGATGAGCCCTATGAAAGGCACGAACCAAATCAGAGGCGTAAACATCAGAAGCAGTTACCCAAGAATTATCTTCTTGACCATAACCCTTCCACTTAACCAGATATTGTAGTCTCCGTCTGGAAATACGGGAGTCCAAAATTTTCTCCACAACATACTCCAATTCCCCCTCAACCAGCACAGGAGCAGGAGGTTCGGTAGAAGGAACAACCGGCACCTCATACCTCCGCAACAACGACCGATGGAAGACATTATGGATAGCGAAAGATGCCGGAAGGTCTAAACGAAAGGATACAGGGTTAAGAATCTCCAAAATCCTATAAGGACCGATGAACCGAGGCTTAAACTTAGGAGAAGAAACCCTCATAGGGACAAAACGGGAAGACAACCACACCAAGTCCCCAACACGAAGACGAGGACCAACACGACGACGGCAGTTGGCAAAATGCTGAGTCTTCTCCTGGGACAACTTCAAATTGTCCACCACCTGTCCCCAAATCCGATGCAACCTATCCACCATAGTATCCACTCCAGGACAATCCGAAGACTCCACCTGACCGGAAGAAAAACGAGGGTGAAACCCCGAATTGCAAAAGAAAGGAGAAACCAAAGTGGCAGAACTAGCCTGAATTTTGAGGGCAAACTCTGCCAACGGCAAAAAGGCAACCCAGTCATCCTGATCCACAGACACAAAACACCTCAAATAAGTCTCCAAGGTCTGATTAGTTCGCTCCGTCTGGCCATTAGTCTGAGGATGGAACGCAGACGAAAAAGACAAATCAATGCCCATCCTAGCACAGAATGCCCGCCAAAATCTAGACACGAACTGGGTCCCCCTGTCAGAAACGATATTTTCCAGAATACCATGCAAGCGAACCACATTTTGAAAAAACAGAGGAACCAATTCGGATGAGGAAGGCAACTTAGGCAAAGGTACCAAATGAACCATCTTTGAAAAACGGTCACACACCACCCAGATGACAGACATTTTCTGAGAAGCAGGGAGATCAGAAATAAAATCCATAGAGATGTGAGTCCAAGGCCTCTTCGGAATAGGCAAAGATAACAACAATCCCCTAGCCCGAGAACAACAAGGCTTGGCCCGAGCACAAACATCACAAGACTGCACAAAAACTCGTACGTCTCGAGACAGGGAAGGCCACCAGAAGGACCTAGCCACCAAATCCCTAGTACCAAAGATTCCAGGATGACCTGCCAACGCAGAAGAATGAACCTCCGAGATGACTCTACTGGTCCAATCCTCAGGAACAAACAGTCTACCAGGCGGGCAACGATCAGGTCTATCCGCCTGAAACTCCTGCAAAGCCCGTTGCAGGTCTGGGGAAACAGCAGATAATATCACCCCATCCTTAAGGATACCTGTAGGTTCAGAATCACCAGGGGAATCAGGCTCAAAACTCCTAGAAAGGGCATCTGCCTTCACATTTTTAGAACCTGGTAGGTATGAGACCACAAAATTAAACCGAGAGAAAAACAACGACCAGCGTGCCTGTCTAGGATTCAGGCGCTTGGCAGACTCAAGATAAATCAGATTCTTGTGATCGGTCAATACCACCACCTGATGTCTAGCCCCCTCAAGCCAATGACGCCACTCCTCAAAAGCCCACTTCATAGCCAAAAGCTCCCGATTACCAATATCATAGTTTCGCTCGGCGGGCGAAAATTTTCGAGAAAAGAACGCACAAGGTCTCATCACGGAGCAGTCGGAACTTTTCTGCGACAAAACCGCCCCAGCTCCGATCTCGGAAGCGTTGACCTCAACCTGAAAAGGAAGAGCAACATCAGGCTGACGCAACACAGGGGCAGAAGAAAAGCGGCGCTTAAGCTCCCGAAAGGCCTCCACAGCAGCAGGGGACCAATCAGCAACATCAGCACCCTTTTTAGTCAAATCAGTCAAAGGTTTAGCAACATCCGAAAAACCAGTTATAAATCGACGATAAAAATTAGCAAAGCCCAAGAATTTCTGAAGGCTCTTAAGAGAAGTAGGTTGCGTCCAATCACAAATAGCCCGAACCTTGACAGGATCCATCTCAATGGAAGAAGGGGAAAAAATGTACCCCAAGAAAGAAATCTTTTGAACCCCAAAAATACACTTAGAACCCTTCACACACAAGGAATTAGCCCGCAAAACCTGAAAAACCCTCCTGACTTGTTGGACATGAGAGTCCCAGTCATCCGAAAAAATCAAAATATCATCCAGATATACAATCATAAATTTATCCAAATATTCACGGAAAATATTATGCATAAAGGACTGAAAGACTGAAGGGGCACTTGAAAGACCAAAAGGCATTACTAAATACTCAAAATGGCCCTCGGGCGTATTAAATGCGGTTTTCCACTCATCCCCCTGCTTAATTCGCACCAAATTATACGCCCCACGAAGATCAATCTTAGAGAACCACTTAGCCCCCTCTAGTCGAGCAAACAAATCAGTCAGCAGTGGCAAAGGATACTGATATTTGACTGTAATTTTATTCAAGAGTCGATAATCAATACACGGCCTCAAAGAGCCATCTTTTTTAGACACAAAGAAAAAAACGGCTCCTAAGGGAGATGAAGAAGGACGAATATGTCCCTTTTCCAGGGACTCCTTAATATACTGTCGCATAGCAACATGTTCAGGTACGGATAAATTAAACAAACGACCCCTTGGAAATTTACTGCCTGGAATCAGATCTATGGTACAATCGCAATCTCTGTGAGGAGGGAGTGAACCAAGCTTAGGCTCCTCAAAAACATCACGATAATCAGACAAAAATGCCGGAATCTCAGAGGGAATAGATGATGAAATGGAAACCAAAGGTACGTCCCCATGAGCCCCCTGACATCCCCAGCTTAACACAGACATTGCTTTCCAGTCAAGGACTGGATTATGAGATTGTAACCATGGCAATCCGAGCACCAAAACATCATGTAGATTGTACAACACAAGGAAGCGAATCACCTCCTGATGGTCTGGAGTCATACGCATAGTCACTTGTGTCCAGTATTGTGGTTTATTACTAGCCAATGGCATAGAATCAATACCCTTCAGAGGTATAGGGACTTCCAGAGGCTCTAGATTAAACCCACAGCGCCTGGCAAAGGACCAATCCATAAGACTCAAAGCGGTCGACATAGGCGTCCGCGGTAATTGACAATAATGAACAAATCAAGGTCACAGATAGAATAAACTTAGACTGTAAAGTGCCAATTGAAACAGACTTATCAACCTTCTTTGTGCGTCTAGAGTATGCTGATATAACATGAGTTGAATCACCACAATAGAAGCACAACCCATTTTTTCGCCTAAAATTCTGCCGTTCGCTTCTGGACAGAATTCTATCACATTGCATATTCTCTGGCGCCTTCTCAGAAGACACCGCCAAATGGTGCACAGGTTTACGCTCCCGCAAACGCCGATCAATCTGAATAGCCATTGTCATGGACTCATTCAGACCTGTAGGCGCAGGGAACCCCACCATAACATCCTTAATGGCATCAGAGAGACCCTCTCTGAAATTCGCCGCCAAAGCGCACTCATTCCACTGAGTAAGCACAGACCATTTACGAAATTTTTGGCAGTATATTTCAGCTTCATCTTGCCCTTGAGACAGGGCCATCAAGGCTTTTTCAGCCTGAATCTCTAAATTAGGTTCCTCATAAAGCAACCCCAAAGCCAGAAAAAACGCATCCACATTGAGCAACGCAGGATCCCCTGGTGCCAATGCAAATGCCCAATCTTGAGGGTCACCTCGCAGCAAGGAAATTACAATCTTAACCTGCTGTGCGGGATCTCCAGCGGAGCGAGGTCTCAGAGAAAGAAATAATTTACAATTATATTTGAAATTCAAAAAACGAGATCTATCTCCGGAGAAAAATTCTGGTATAGGAATTCTAGGTTCAGATATAGGAGCATGTATAACAAAATCCTGTAAATCTTGAACTTTTGTGGCAAGATTATTCAAACCTGTAGCCAAACTCTGAGGATCCATTTTAAGCAGGTGAGATCAGAGCATTCAAGGGTTAGAAGGAGAGGGAGACAAAGACTGCAATTAGAGCTGAAATGCAACTGATTCAACTATAGAGCAAGCACCAAGGGAAAAAAAAAAAAAATTTGCAGACTTCTTTTTCTCTCCTTTCTTCTGCCAACAGTTTTAACACTTGGCCGGCCATACTGTCATGGTTCCCAATGGCAGGGGAACGTCAGGACACATAAATAACGGACGAGCTCTTGGGTGATGGAATCTCGAGCTGACCGTGAGCTAAACCTACCACACAACTAATAGTGGCCGGGGGGCGTGCCTAAGTTTTATCCCTAGACGTCTCTCGCCAGCCGGAGGACTAACTAACCCTAGTAGAGGAAAAAACAGACCTGGCTTGCCTCTAGGGAAATTCCCCCGAAAAGGAGACAGAAGCCCCCCACATATATTGACGGTGAGTTCAGAGGAAAAGACATACGCAGTATGAAGGTAGGTTCAGCAAAGCGAGGTCCGCTTACTAGATAGTAGAAAGATACAAAAGGGAACTGCACGGTCAGCTGAAAACCCTTTTAAAATACCATCCTGAAATTACTTTAAGACTCATGTGTCAACTCATGACACCGGAGTGGTAATTTCAGCCCACAAGAGCTTCCAGCTACAGAGAATGATATAACTGTAAACTGGAACAAAAAATGCAAACAAACTTAGGACTAAGAGTCCAACTTAGCTGATCAGTAGTCTAGGAGCAGGAACATGCAACAGAAAGGCTCTGGTTACATTGATGGCCGGCAAGGCAATGACTGAAGAGCAGAAATAAATAGGAACTCCCCACTACTGATGAAAACAGGTGAACTGAGAAAGAAAACACACCCGAGTCACCAGTACCACTAGCCACCACCAGAAGGAGCCCAAAAGCAGATTCACAACACCCAACCAAACAAGTATGCCAAATGCAGTTAAATATCTGATATAGGCTGAAAGCCTGAAAATTGAAGCTCAGCTTTGTTCAGTGGAGGAGAAAAGCAAGGAGCCGCAGACACCGTTAGTAGGGCCCAACCAAACTAGTAGGCCAAATGCAGTTTCATATTCAAAATATAGGCTGAAAGCCTGAAGATTGAAGCTCAGCTTTGTTCAGTGGAGGACAGCTGTATAGAGTGGCGCAGACAGACACAGGTAGTAGGCCTAAAATAAAAAAGTAGGCTCAATGCAGTTTAAAATAGGTTACAGGGGTACACAGGCAGCATTGGTTTGGTCAGCGGAGGACGATTGCAAGGAGTGGCGCAGACTTACTAGGCCTAAAATAAAAAAAGTAGGCTCTATGCAGTTTGAAATAGGTTACAGGGGTACACAGGCAGCATTGGTTTGGTCAGCGGAGGACGATTGCAAGGAGTGGCGCAGACAGACTTAGTAGGCCTAAAATAATAAAGTAGGCTCAACGCAGTTCTAAACTGGTAACAGGAGTAAACTGGCGGCACTGCTTTGTTCGGTGGACGACAACTGGAAGAAGTGGCTGACACAGTAAGTTGGCCAAAATAGTAAAGTGGGCTAGATGTCTGCAAAAAAAATGTTCCTAAATAAACAGGTGGCAAAGCTAGGTACAGGGGTGGGTTCCTCTGCTGAGTAGCAGACAATGGTAGTTCGTGCACAGTATTCACAGGTCTAAATGGAGGGCAGGGCCCCTGTATATTTTTACTATCATCTATCATTTCAACAAATTTGTATTGGCAGTGGCATTGAAGCATTAAACAACACAGACTAAACAGTGGTGGAGCAGTGAGAGGTAAGTTTTGCAAGTGGTAGAGCACTGTTTGAGCTGGGGGGGACACTCTCTTGTGAATGGTGGTAATGGCCCAGGGCCCCTCATATTACGACGGTGTGTCTGACATTGGGTGTGCACCACCACCGCCAGAGACACTTCATTGTATTATGAGGGACCCTGTGCCAGTGCCGTCGGCCAAAAGTGGGCACACCCACCTGTCCAGGCAAACGGCACTCGCACGGGTGCTTGCGCCAAGTGATGACCACGGCCCCGTGGGGGGAGTCAGCCCATTTAGGGAGGTGTAAAAATGGCCTATGGTGGACGTTCAGCAGCTGCAAATGGAGGAATCGGAGCAGTCAGTAAGAGGAGGCCAAAAGCAAAACCTTTTTACAGGAAAGCTACGTGTCAGCAGGGGAAGGTGGGGCAAAATAATTAGAAATCCATGATTGGTTCATTTTAATGAAGGTTAGATAATCAACATTTTGGGTAGCCAGACTAGTCCTTTTTTCGGTCAGTATTGAACCAGCAGCACTGAATACTCTTTCTGATAGCACACTAGCAGCTGGGCAAGCGAGCTCCTGTAATGCATATTCTGCCAATTCAGGCCAGGTGTCTATTTTAGATGCCCAGTAATCAAAGGGGAATGACGTGTGAGGGAGAACATCGATAGGGGAGGAAAAATAGTTCGTAACCATACTGGACAAATGTTGTCTCCTGTCACTTTGAATTGATGCAGCAGTACCTGTCGTGTCTGCGGTCATTGCGAAATCACTCCACAACCTGGTCATAAAACCCCTCTGTCCAATGCCACTTCTGATTTGTGCACCTCTAACACCTCTGCCATGTTGCCCCCTGCAGCTCGTGTGAGAACCATCACCGCCGCTGTGTGCTGGGAATGCCTGACCCAAACGGTCTACAAGAGTTGCTTGTTTGGTAGCCAATATTTGCTCAAGGTTCTCATGTGGCATGATATTTTGCAATTTCCCTTTATAGCGTGGATCCAGGAGGCAGGCCAACCAGTAATCGTCATCGGTCATCATTTTGATAATGCGGGGGTCCCTTTTTAGAATATGCAAGGCATAATCAGCCATGTGGGCCAATGTTCCAGGTGTCAAATCACTGCTTGTGCTGGGTTGAGGAGCACTTTCTAGCAAATCAACATCACTTGTCTCCCGCAAAAACCCTGTACCTGACCTTGCAACGCCACCAGTTTCTGTTTCCCCCTGAGAAGCTTCCTCCTCCCATAAATATTCATCCCCATCCTCCTCCTCCTCCTCCTCCTCTTCGTCCGCCACCTCGTCCAGGAGAGTTCCCTGAGCAGACAATGGCTGACTGTCATGAAGGCTTCCCTCATCCTCGGCTGCAGATGCCTGCACCTTAATGTGCGTCAAACTTTGCATCAGCAGACGCATTAGTGGGATGCTCATGCTTATGATGGCGTCGTCTGCAATTACCAGCCGTGTGCATTCCTCAAAACACCGAAGGACTTGACAGAGGTCTTGTAGCTTTGACCACTGCACACCTGACAACTCCATGTCTGCCATCCAACTGCCTGCCCATGTATGTGTATCCTCCCACAAATACATTACAGCACGCCTCTGTTCGCACAGCCTCTGAAGCATGTGCAGTGTGGAGTTCCACCTTGTTGCAACATCGATTATTAGGCAGTGCTGGGGAAGCTTCAACGATCGCTGATGGTTCTGCATACGGCTGGAGTGTACGGGCAACCGGCGGATGTGCGAGCAAAGTCTTCGCACCTTCAGGAGCAGGGCTGGTAACCCCGGATAACTTCTCAGGAAGCACTGCACCACCAGGTTCAAGGTGTGAGACAGGCAAGGTATGTGTTTCAGTTCTGAAAGGGCTATGGCAGCCATAAAATTCCTTCCGTTATCACTGACTACCTTGCCTGCCTCAAGATGTACACTGCCCAGCCATGAATGAGTTTCTTGCTGCAAGAACTCAGCCAGAACTTCCGCGGTGTGTCTGTTGTCACCCAAACACTTCATTTCCAACACAGCCTGCTGACGCTTACCACTAGCTGTTCCATAATGGGACACCTCGTGTGCAACACTGGCAGCTGCGGATGGAGTGGTCGTGCGACTGCGCTCTGTGGACGGGCTTTCACTTCTGCTAGAGGAGGAGGAGGAGGGGTGGTGAACGCCTACAGCCAACTGTTTCCTAGACCGTGGGCTAGGCAGAACTGTCCCACTATGGCTGTCCCCTGTGGACCCTGCATCCACCACATTAACCCAGTGTGCCGTGATGGACACGTAACATCCCTGGACATGCCTACTGGTCCATGCATCTCTTGTGAGGTGCACCTTTCTACTGACTGATTGCCTGAGTGCATGGACAATGCGGTCTTTGACATGCTGGTGGAGGGCTGGGATGGCTTTTCTCACAAGGAAGTGTTGACTGGGTTAGGTCATAGCGTGGTACTGCATAGGCCATCAGGGCTTTGAAAGCTTTGCTTTCAACCAAACGGTAGGACATCATCTCTAATGAGATTAGTCTAGCAATGTGGGCGTTCAAACCCTGTGTACGTGGATGAGAGGATGAGTACTTCCTTTTCCTAACGAGAGTCTCTTGTAGGGTGAGCAGGACTGGAGAGCTGCATATGGTGGAACTAGCGGTGGTGGTGGTGGACATGCTAGATTGAGAGTGGGTTGGTGAGGGTATTCTTGCTGTTGGCCTACATACAGTGTTTCCTACCAACAACCTGGTGATTCCCTGACTGCTTTGGACTTGCGATGATACCTCCACATTTGCTGCAGGTGGTGTCCTAAACAGTGGTCAGTGAGGGAAGCAATGTAGCATTGCTGACTAGCTTCATGCAGAACGGGTGCACCTATGTTATGGGACGTTTGGTAGTTAGTCCAGGCTTGCAAGTGCATGCTGGTTAAATGTCTACGCATGCACATTGCACATTGTATTTAAATTTTTGACATTCTGCCCTCTGCTAAAGGTCCTTGAGCATTTCTTACAGATAACTTTGCACTGATCATTCGGATCTTGGTTAAAAAATTGCCAGACTGCACTCTTCCTACTATCGAATACCTTTTCAGGCATTGCACGCTGTGCTACTTTCACTGGATGGCCACGCTGTCCTAAAACTGTTTTTGGTTTTGACACATGGTTTTGGCCAGATACGGGTCTGCCAGATGAAAGCTGTTGCGATGTTGATGCCTGCTGCGGCTCATATTCCTCCGCTTCAGAGCTACTGCCAGCGGCACCCTGTTCCCCCAATGGCTGCCAATCGGGGTCAACAACAGTGTCATCTATCACCTCCTCTTCAATGTCCTGTGCACCTTCCTCTGTGTGACCGTGTAAGGTGCAATAGCGTTCGGGGTGGGGCACCATAGACTCATCAGGGTCAGGTTCTGGCTCAGTACACTGCGAGGGCAATGTTGTGATCTGAGTCAATGGAACAGCATAATAATCTAGCTGTTGCTGTGCATCTGTGCACTCCATGTCCGATTCATCTTGTAATGGCCTGTTAACAATTTCCCTTTCTAACCCAGGCACGGTATGTGTAAAGAGCTCCATGGAGTAACCTGTTGTGTCGCCTGACGCATCCTTCACTGTTGTTCTGGGTGAAGGACACAAGGAAGCGACTTGTTCCTGACCAGGAGCATCCACTGACGACTCGCTGCTTTTAAATTTTGAACTTTCTGAAGAGGAGGCGAAAGAGCTAGAGGCTGAGTCAGCAAGGAAAGCCAAAACTTTTTCCTGCTGCTCCAGGTTTAAAAGCAGTTTTCCTACTCCCAGAAAAGGGAGTGTTCGAGGCCTTGTGTAGCCAGACGATGATGCTGGCTCAACAACTCGAGCCTTAGGTGCTATTTTGCTTTTCCCACTACCACCAGATGCTCCACCACCACCACCATCATTACCAGCTGGCAATGACCGCCCATGGCCAAGACCTCTTCCACCAGACTTCCTCATTCTTGGGAAAATGTAACCAAACAAACAACCGTTATATGGTACTGTAAAACAAGGTAGAAGGTGTATGTAAACTTGTTGTGAATTTAAATCTCCCTTTCTATATGTGTGGGAGACTGCTGCAAAAATCAGGCCCACTGTATTACACTACACAGTGTACGTGGCAGAAAGTGGCTGGCAGCTATACTCCAAACAGAACTGACGCATATGCACTTAGTGGCAATATAAATCTCCCTTTTTATGTGTGGGACACTGCTGCAAATAAAAAACAGGCCCACTGTATTACACTACACAGTATAAGTGGCAGAAAGTGGCTGGCAGATATACGCCAAACAGAACGGATGCAGATGCACTTAGTGGCAATATAAAACTCCCTTTTTATGTGTGGGAGACTGCTGAAAATTCAGGCCCACTGTATTACACTACACAGTATAAGTGGCAGAAAGTGGCTGGAAGATATATATATATAAAAAAAGGGACTGTACTACAATAACAATCTCCCTACAATGATCTCAGGACAAGTATGGCAGCCAGCAATAAAAAGGACTGCTGTACACAAAAGTGTGGACAAATAAACAATAGAACTGTGCAGAAAGGAGCAACAGGATTTTTGCTTTTAAAAAAGCAGTTGGTTTGCACAGCGGCGTACAAACAGCAATGCAGCTATCAGGGAGCCTTATAAGCTACAGAGCTGATGCACAGAAATCTAGCCTCCACTGTCCCTGCAAAAAAAAGGTGGTGTTGGACAGTGGAAATCGCTACAGCACAAGCGGTTTGGGGGTTAATATTTCCTCCCTAACAATATCCCTGCTTCTGACGAAGCTGCAGCAACCTCTCCCTATGCTCAGATCAGCAGAAGTAAGATGGCGGTCGGTGTGCACGCCCCTTTATAGCACCTGTGACGCCGCAGAAAGCAAGCCAATCACTGTCATGCCCTTCTCTAAGATGGTGGGGACCGAGACCTATGTCATCATTCTGCCCACACTCTGCGTCCACCTTCATTGGCTGAGAAATGGCGCTGAAAGCATCATACGAAACGCGACTTTGGCGCGAAGATCGCCGACAGCATGGCCGATCCCGCACTGGGATCGGGTCAGTTTTCACGAAACCCGACTTTGCCAAAAGTCGGCGATATTTGAAAATGTCCGATCCGTTTCGATCAACCCTACGTGTGACTGTAACCTTATTCATGCTCTGAAATAGAGACTGCTTCCAAAATCTGACACAAAGGCATATTCATGTTTACCTGTGATCTCAACCTATAGGCAGACAACCAAGAACAGTACAAGTTGTGGCCTACACAATATTATTGCATAAGCCACAACTTGAATCTTCGTTAATGTTTTACTATAAGTAATATGCTTATTCAGCCACAAATTATATGTTTAGGATGTTTCATTTAAAGGCATACTGCACTCTACATGTCTTTGTCAATCAGAACGAGAGCCCTCCTGCTATAGAGGCACACAGTAGTAACAGTTTAAAGTGGGATTAAAAAGTTTGGATATCCCAGGTTAAAATTGCTGTTATTGTGTTGACTAAGTTGAAGATGAAATGATCTCTAGAAGGTCTAAAGTTAAAGATGACACATTTTCTTTGTATTTTAGGCAAAAATATATATATTGTCATTTTTTACACTTTAAAAATTACAAAAAGAAAATAGACTTTGGGCACCCTTGGAGATTAGTGTGCTCAAATAACTTTGACCAAGGTTTCAGACCTTAAATAGCCTGTTAGGATTATGGCTTGTTCACTATCATCATTAGAAAAGGCCAGGTTATATGTTTCCCAGCTTTATAAAAGCCCAGCCTCCTCTAACCTTGTGCCAAAAAAAGTCACCATGGGTTCTCCTAAGCAGCTGCCTAACACTCTGAAAATGAAAATGGCGGAGGCCCACAAAGCAGGAGAAGGCTATAAGAAAATAGTAAAGTGTTTTCAAGTTGCCCTTTCCTCAGTTTGAAATATAATTTAGAAATGACCATTAACAGGAACAGTAGAGGTCAAGATAAGGTCATCAGAAGAAAACAAGTGTTGCCTCCTCACCATATAATTCAGTGTAAGACGTATGCAAAAGAACATCTAAACAAACCTGATGCATTATAGAAACAAGTCCTGTGAATCGATGAGGTTAAAATAGAATTCTTTGGCCACAATGATCAAAGGTACAGTAAGTGTGGAGAAAAAAAGGCACAGAATTTCAGGAAAAGAACACATCACCAACCATTAAGCATGGGGGTGGATCAATCATGATTTGGGGCTCTGTTGCAGTAAATGGCACGGGTAACATTTCATGGGTAGAGGGAAGAATGGATTCAATGAAATTTCAGCATATTCTTGATGCAAACAGAACACCATCTGTAAAAAAGCTGAAGTTCAAAAGAAGTTGGCTTCTACAAATGGATAATGATCTAAAAACACTAAAGACCTTTCAAAACCCACAATAGGCTACATCAAAAGGTGCAAGCTGAAGGTTTTACAATGGCCCTCACAATCTCCTGATCTGAACATCATGGAAAATCTGTGACTAGACTTCAAAATAGTGATGCTTGCAAGATGACCCAGAAATCTCACAGGACTGGGAGAATTTTCCAAGGCAGAATGGATGAAAATCCCTCAAACTAAAATTGAAATACTCTTCTCTAGCTGCAAAAATTGCTTACAATCTGTGGCACTTTCAAAAGGAGGTGCTACTAGGTACTATCCATGCAGGGTGCCCAAACTTTTGCATTGGCCCATTTTCCTTTTTTTAATTTTTAACTCCTTTCTGACATCAGTCATAATAATATGCCAATGTCGGACACCTTCCCTTTGATGTGGGCTCTGGCGCTGAGCCCATATCTTTTCCGGCACATGTCAGCTGTTTTGAACAGCTAACATGTGCCGCTAACAGCCGCGGGTAGAATTGTCATCACCCAAATTGAGATCATGAAAAATGGAGACGCTGCAGGTATCGGAAAATGGTGCATTTAGTGTACATAGTAAAAAAGTAAAACAAAAACCAACTGTGGGATTGCAGTTTTTTTGCAATTTCACAGCACTTTGAATTTTTTTCCCATTTTCCAGTACACAATATGTTAAAACCAATGGTGTTATTCAAAAAGTACAAATCGTCTCGCAAAAAACAAGCCCACACATGGCCGTTTTGACAAAAAAAAAAAAGTTATGGCTTCGGAAAGAAGGGGAGCAAAAAATGAAAATGCAAAAACAAAAATACCTCTGGTCGTTAAGGCTACTTTCACATTAGCGTCGTGCACTGCACGTCGCAATGCGAAGTTGCAGCGCACCAACGCATACTGTGCAAGCGCCGCACAACGGGGGCAGCGGATGCTGTTTTTCAACGCATCCGCTGCCCCATTGTGAGGTGCGGGGAGGCGGGGGCGGAGTTCAGGCCACGAATGCGTGGTCGGAAATGCTGCAGATGACGCACCAAAAAATGTAACATGCAACGTTTTTTGGTGGCGACGGTCCGACGCAACACGACGCAACCATCGCACGACGGTTGCGACGTGTGGCAATGCGTCGCACTGCGTCACTAATAAAAGTCTACGGAGAAAAAACACATCCTGCAAGCAATTTTGCAGGACGCGTTTTTTCTGCAAAATGACGCATAGCGACGTGCAGTGCACGACGCTAGTGTGAAAGAGGCCTTAGGGGTTAAAATGTAAAAGATGAAAAAAAAAATATTTTGCCTAAAATACAAAGCAAATCTGTCATCTTTAACTGTAACCCTTTTAGAGATCAACTTGTTTAACTGGTCACAATAACATTTTGACCAGGAGTGTCCAAACTTTTACATGCCACTGTATATCCTACACTTAAAAGTGCAGGGTATATGTAGTTCAATGGTTAGCATAAGTTTCCTGGTAGGTCAGAAATCAATTATTTCATACTGAAATTGTTTAGCTTCTGAAAACCTTATTAATACTGTACCTTAGAAAACTTGAATTTAAAGACAGCTGTTTTTGCTTTGGATTAATCTCAATTTTTATTTTAGCCCCGAAAGCCTTGGCAGAAATTGCATGTAGTCAGTTTGCTTTATTTTCATCACATCTATAGACTTCTACTCTTAGGGTGCCTTTACATGGACTAACCGGTGGTGCTAGACGAACCTCGATTGATAAACCTTTACCGATTGGTGGTCGTTAAATTGCCAGTTTACACAGGCAGACCAAAGTAAACAATGTAATAAATCACTTAGTGTGTACAGACTGCCTTGGTTTTCGGCAGTGCGAGTCCTATTTACACAGGATTACGTATTGACAAGAATGATGATGTTTTGCGCCACGCAAAAGACTATTTCATCTCATTTTATCCTACGAACGAACGTTTTACGCATTTATCGAATGACCGTCTGTTTGCACTGACATTCTGTCCTGAAAAAAGAGTTCTCAACTCTTGAACACGATCATCTTTCAGTGTAAATGCAACTTTAGTTTTCTCTATTATCAGACAGCTAACAAGAGGTAATTATTCACTGGCTCACTGACTGTGCGAAAAACATATGGTAAGCATTGCCTAAATCAAGGTGAAATTCACATTTGTTATGGAGGCAGGGCCTTCCTGTGAGAATAACGATTGATGATTTTATTGAAACTCCTTTTTCTTCAGAGTCTGGTAGCCTCGCAGGTCCAGTAGGTTGCCTCTTCCAAATAATCAACCACAAGCAAAAACAAATAGCACATATGTTCTTGTAGGGCTGAAAATCAATTAGCAGAGTAAATCCCAAGGAAACGATCTTGTGAGCTGATTATGGCATAAGTCCAAAATCCTGCTTTGAAGATGAAAACAATTGTCACGCTCGTCCTGTTAAGAATATGAGAGCAGTAAAACACACAGTCAGAGCTCTGAGGTCTAAAAACCCCGCAGCCGAGAGGAGTAACATCCACACCTGCATGTGCTATAAGGGGAGGGATGTAGGTGTGAATAATTATGGAAGGATAAATCAGTGCTTGAAGAACAGCATGTCTGAATAGAAATGACTCTAATAGCAAGTCTTGCTGAATATAAATTTAGACTTGTTCGCATAAAAGGTTATGAAATACTAAAATTACTTTCAAATAGAATTCCTAAAACTATGACGAATGATTCAATTAATTGGCTATTATTGTGCACGGTGCTGTCGATTTATATGTTTTTAGAAGTTTCTGCTTAAGAACAGAAATATAAATAACAAGGCAGTGATCTATGTAGTAATAGCGCACATTTGTTGTCCACGTCATCAAGATATTTTTCCTGGGGACGTGGCCTGCTAGCAAGTGTGGCAGCTGCATAGTTGCAGAGCTCCTGCAGCCCAGGACCTTTAGCAGCCCATCCCGGTTCAACTCAGCAATCAGCACCCATCTTCCTCCAGCTACTCACCCACAGCTCCTGCAACCACCCAGGCACATGATGACACGTGGCAGATCTCAAAAGAGGGAATCCCCACCGAGATTGCCCTAATTCTTTGCGAGGGGGAAGTCCACCAAAGCAACAGGTAAAATGGTGCCTGCGTCCCCTTCAGGCTCCTCATGCTCCTCTGGGGGCTCTGGCAGAGGTGCAGGCACAGAGAGGATTCATCAACACCACTCTGCCCCACTCACTAAGGAGGATATGCAGGAGTTTTTGTCCTCTTTGAGGGCTTCTTTAAAAGAGGACATGCATAATATGCTTAGAGAGCTGAAAGGAGAAATCTCAGCTCTGGGAGAGCACACCTCTCATTTAGAGAATAAAATGGCTGAATATGCCACTTCTTTCAATGCACTAGTCAACGAAAATGAAGCCTTAAAGGAAGAATTGGCTTGTGTCAGTGACAAAACATGCGACTTGGAGGATAGATCACGCAGGAATATTGTTCAGGTGAGAGGGATCCCTGAGGAGGTCTTGGATAAGGATTTGCCTGCTTTCCTGCATAACTTTTTAAAGGCTAGATTCTTGTATCAATTTTGAGAAATATCTTTCCACCAATTGTGTAGAATTAGTGAGGACTATTCCTAAATATGAGAGTTCATCACTCACCCATTTAAAGGGATTCTCCCGTGTTAGGGCTAGCGGAATGCACCAAATAATTAGAAAGAGTAAGGTGCGTTCGCAGCCCATGGTCCACTGTACAGTGAGGGAACCTGCTGCTAAGTAATGACGGACTATATGGATGTACAATGTGGATACACACACGGGTTAACTTCACCCTGTGTGAAGGAAGCGAACCTTGTTGCATCACAGGGCCGCAGTACCGCACCAAGAGCGCAAGCAAGGAGTCTCAGAACTCAATCCCAAGACACAGGATTTGAGTTCATATAGACCTCTTGCGCTCGACACCCCAACTGGGGTGTCAGAGTGAAAGAAATAATATTAATAAAGATGCACGAGAGTGCGTGCGGTGCCGCACTGGCGGACGCCACTAACCACCAAGGCTTGGGTCAGGAAAGCGCTGTGAAAGCGCACGGCACCGCACTGGCGGTCACAGCAATAGACGCTGCTTTGTGTGTTACGTGCTCATGGCTAAATCGGGCGCTAGATTGCAATCATCCACCTTATGCGAGCAGTCATACACAAGGGAGGGGATAATTAATGAACGACTTTCACACATCAACACACACACGTTTCCAAGTTTACACTAGCGCATGGCCGTGCGGTCATGCGAACCTTTGATAGCTGCAGCATGTACAGTACCTTCCCAGAAGGACCAATGGGAGGCTGCCACAGAAGTTGAGCACCTTCAGGACCTTTCTGGAGGACCAATGGGATCTGCTGCAGTATCTGAACATGTGACCCTCGATCTCCAATGGGAGATCTTGCCCTGGGCATGCTCAGAAGGGGAAAAGCAGGACTTAGTCCCAAAAGCGTCTGCTCGCCGCTGCCCAGCACTGGCTTCAATGGCAGAAGCTGGAAAAGTAGCAGTAACCCTATGCACAGAGTGAGACTGAGCAAGTCACTGGAACTGACATCTCCACTGAGCAGACTCCACTGCGGCTGGAGAAGAATGGGAGACCGCAGCAGAGATGGTTTGAGATACTCCCTGTGCAGAGTTGGGAACCCGACACCAAACATCTCGCTTCAAAAATTCTTCAGTTGTGGGTGGAACAAATACAGGAAAGATTTAGTTTATAGTATGAGACATTAGCAAACTCCTCCAAAGCAAGGATAATAGCACAGAAAGATGATTCTACATTAGTACAAGAGATAATTACATCATCTGCGTATAATCCATTTTTGTGAGACGCGTGTCCAACTCTTATACCTGCTATATCCTGGGTACTCCTTATTTTTTCCGCCAAAGGTTCCATGCACAAGGCAAAAATAATAGGAAGCAATGGACAGCCTTGACGTGTAGCATTAGATATACAAAACGACTCTGAAAGGAACCCTGATAATAACACTTTGGCAGAGAGATTCGAGTACATAGCACATATCACCGAGTAAATGGGGCCTTTAAAAAGAGAGGTGACTGTGGTTCAGGTTAACTTGACACCATCAGTGGGACTATTGCATAAAGGGACAACTGATTTTCCTTTATCAGGTATATATATCCGATATCAGGGGTATAGTGTAACTTATTCTGATTGCGGATAGGCTCACCTTTGCAGCTAAATGGAAGGGAATGTCTCTTCCCACCATGAGAGAAGTCAATATACATTGTCAATATGAACAAACTCTGGTGCACTCATCAGTTACTCATCAGTTACCAAGAAAAAGGTTGATTGAGCGCATTGAAGATATATGTCTTTTCATATGCTTTTTCATGCAAGTGTCGATATGTTTTCTGTTTTATACATTATGTCAATCTATGACATTTATGCTTATGTTTCCCTTGTTTAAGCCCCTACGTTGGGGGTGTTGTTGCTTATATGTATTCTTTTTTTACAATATGCAATAAAAATTTATTGAAGTAAAAAAAAAGATATTTTTCCTGTTTACTTTTACAGTCATGCTGATTGTCAAAGACATTCTGCATAGCTGTTGGCAAAATGGGATCAAATTCCGTCAGAGACCATGACACAGTAGTTCAGTTCAGACTTGGCTTCTCCTGTTCTTTATTATTGGTATTATCCAAAAACCCATGAAGCCTTTACATATAGGCACAAAGCATGAATTAACCCCTGCTCAACTAAGCACTAATTAAACATTATCTCCCCTGATTAAACAGGTGGTCTGTTACTAACTAAGTGAAAATGAAACAAAAAGAACAAGCATTACTTCACATCATTAGTAGTGATGAGCGAATATACTCGTTACTCGCGATTTCCCGATTAAGCTTGGGTGTCCTCCGAGTATTTTTTAGTGCTCGGAGATTTAGTTTTCTTCGCCGCAGCTGGATGATTTACAGCTACTAGCCTGCTTGATTACATGTGGGGATTCCCTAGCAACCAGGCAACCCCCACATGTACTTAGCCTGGCTAATAGCTGTAAATCATTCAGCTGAGGCAATGAAAACTAAATCTCTGAGCACTAAAAAATACTCGGAGGACACCCGAGCGTGCTGGGAAATCTCGAGTAACGAGTATATTCGCTCATCAATAACCATTAGTCCTGAGTCACAGACGCAGACATCTTCTGTCCTTCCAGTCCACCTGTGTGTAATTTATTCTCAGCATATCTACAGCAGTTCTTTGAAGGCCTCAGATGTTTGTTCGAAAACATTAGGGATCAAAAAGCATCATGAAAACCAATGAACATACCAGACAGGTCAGGGATAAAGTTGTGGAGCAAATTTAAACAGGGTGAGGTTACAAAAAATAGCCCAAGCTCTGAACATCTCATGAAGCACTGTTCAATGTATCATACAAAAATGGAAGGAGTATAGCACAACTGAAATCCTACCAAGATATTGTCATCTACCTAAACTGACATCCCAAGTAAAGAGAGCACTAGCTCAAGAAGCAGCCAAGAGGCCCTTGATCACTCTGGGGGAGCTGCAGAGGTCCACAGGTCAGGTGAGTGAATCTGTCCACAGGACAACTATTAGTCATATAGTCCACAAATCTGGCCTTTATGGTAGTGGCAAGAAAAAAGCCATATTTAAAAGCAAGCCTTAAGAACTGCCGTTTGCAGTTTGCATAAAGCTATGTAATGCCAGGCAGAGCAAGTATAATTATATACAGTGTTGGCACGCTTCAAATTGTTCCAGAAAATGAAATATTTCTCCCAGAAAATTATTGCAGTTACACGTGTTTTGTTATACACTTGTTTATTTCCTTTCTTTATTTTGG
Source organism: Ranitomeya variabilis (assembly GCF_051348905.1). Classification (NCBI taxonomy): domain Eukaryota; kingdom Metazoa; phylum Chordata; class Amphibia; order Anura; family Dendrobatidae; genus Ranitomeya; species Ranitomeya variabilis. The sequence goes on from NC_135232.1 coordinate 233,118,170, forward strand.
AACAACACACAAAATAGATAAGAAAAAGGCAAATATGGCATCATTTCACACAAAATCTCAAAATTGGGCTGGACAAAATTGTTGTATATACCGTATTTTGTGGACTATAAAATGCACCGGACCATTAGACGCACCCCAAATTTTCAGAAAGAAAATAGGGAAAAAAATGTGTCAAATAGGGGTCCGTCTTACAGTCCGAATTCAACTTACTGGGGAGGGTTTTCGGCACAGGTGGAGGAGTGGTCACAAGGGTTGTTCGGTGGTCCAGGCTGGTGCGGTGGCCTCCGGGAAATCCTACCCAGGCTGGTGCGGTGGTGCTGCTCTGTGGTGTGGCGGGGCTTCCCCAGAATTTTTCGACAGGTGCACTGTGGGGCAGCAGTGCTCTGTGGGGCTGCAGTGCTCTGTGGGGCTGCGATGCTCTGTAGGGCTGCGGTGACCTGTGGAGCTGTGGTGCTCTGTAGGGCAGCAGTGGCCTGTGGTGGCCTATGGGGCTGCGGTGCTTTGTGGGGCTGCGGTGGCCTGTGGGGTGGCGATGGCCTGTTTGGCGGTGGTGGCGGTGCTCTGTGGGATGGGGCGGCGGTGGTCTGTGGGGAGGCAGGGCTCCACCGGCATTTTGTGAATGCCCGGAGACCCACGCAGATCCATTCCTGCGATAAGGTGGCCTCCGGGAAAATGGCCGCCAGGGGTGGCGCATGCTCAGATTCAGATCTCAGCAACGAGATCTCCTTGGGACGAGATCTTGTTGCCAAGATCTGATTCTGAGCATGCGCTGCCTCCAGCAGCCATTTTCCCGGAGGCCATCGCATCGCAGGAATGGATCTGCGCAGGCCTCCAGGCATTCACGAAATGCCCCACAGACCACCGCCACCACCGCTGTCAACTCACAGAGCACTGCCACCACCTCCCAACAGGCCTCCGCCACAACAGAGAATCGCTCCAGCCTGGGAAGGGAGGCTGCAGCATCAGACCGTAATTATAAGTATATTCCGACTATAAGACGCATCCCCCATTTTCCCAAAAAATTTTTTGGGAAAAAGGTGCATCTTACAGTTCAAAAAATATGATACTTGTATCCATGACCTTCTTCCTTGTAATATTGTATTCATTAAGTAGTGCCACATGGAAGCATAATACAACAGTAAGTAGGGTGCCTATGGTTTGCCTACAAAGTTCCATGGCTTAATTTTTCTTCCTTACAGGCTTTGTGCACTCTGCCTTTGACTTATCCAGAATAAAGTAGTATATGAACAGCAAGAGATGTTTTAAATCAAAACAAAAACACACCACTTACTTATTCTATTCCCTTGTGATATTAAGATACACTACATGGTTATGAACTAGCAGCAGCTAAACAGTGTCTTCAGTGTGCATACTACTGGCATTATTAGTACTGTGTGGTGATCCCAATAAAGTATAGCACATGACTGCTGAGGCCATTGATTGGCCACAGTCATATACTGGCCGCTTGTAAACAAAGACCACAAGAACCACTGGAACATCTTTCATGGAAACAGAAAAGGAGCTCTTATATTTGCATTTACATACCTTAATTGCTATTTTAGTTTTCTTTATGAAAATCAAATAACTCCTCCAAAATCAGTCCCGGAAGACTTTTTTGTTATAAGTCAACTTTTTATTTGCCCTACTTAACTGCCTAATGACAGAGCCAATTTTGACCTTAATGACCCGGCCAAATTTTACAATTCTGACTACTGTCACTTTATAAGGTTATAACTCTGAAACACTTGAACGTATCCCACTGATTCTCAGACTTTTTTTTCATGACATATTGTACTTCATGATAGTGGTCAAATTTCTATCATACGACTTGCATTTATTTGTGAAAAAAAGGAAATTTGTCAATAATTTTTGAAAATTTCACAATTTTCAAACTTTCAATTCTTATGCCCTTCAATCAGAGAGATATGTCACACAAAATAGTTAATAAATAACATAACATTACCCAAGTCTACTTTACATCAGCACACATTTTTAAATATAATTTTTTTATTTGGAAGTTAGAAGGGTTAAAAATTGACCAGCGATTTCTCATTTTTCCAACAAAATTTACAAAACCATTTTCTAAGGAATCACATCACATTTGAAGCGACTTTGAGGGTCTATATGATAGAAAATACCCAAACGTAACACCATTCTAAATACTGCACCCTTTAAGGTGCACAAAACCACATTCAAGAAGTTTATTAACCCTTCAGGTGCTTCACAGGAACTGGAGCAATGTGGAAGGAAAAAATGAAAATTTTAATTTTTTCACAAAAACTTACATTTAGACCCAAACTTTTTTATTTTCACAAGGTTAACAGTAGAAAATTGACACCAAAATTTGTTGTGCAATTCCTCTTTATTATGCCAATACCTTATTTGTGGGGGAAATCTGTGTGGTTGCATAGCAGGGCTGAAAAGGGTAGGAGTGCCATTTGTCTTTTTCAATGTAAAATTTGCTGTTATAATTAGAGGACGCCATGTCGTGTTTGGAGAGCCCCTGATGTGTCTTAACAGTGGAGACCCCAACAGGGAACCTCATATTAGAAACCACACCCCTCAAGGATTTTGCTTGATTTTTGTCCCTGCCCTACATGTTTCACGGTTGTTAGACTACCCAAAACACATGGAGGGATCTGTGATACTCCGTGCATGACTGAGCACCTGATGCAAACTCAAGCAGCGAACACTTGCGCTAAAAAGCAGCCATCATATTGTCATTTCTTTAACCTTTGAAACCCCCCAATTCTAACCCCACCCTAACCCCAACCCTAACCCAACCCTAACCCCAACCCCAACCCTAACCATAACCCCAACTGCAAAGAATGGAAAAAAAAATTATATTTTTTATTTAACTTAGACAAAGGGTGATTTAATTTACTATTATTTTTATTTTGATAACTGTGATAGGGTTTATTACAGTGATTAAAAGGAAGCAATAGGAAAAATGTACTATTGTTGCCGGGTACCATCCGGCAGATCTCGGCGGGCGCACTGCACATGCGCCTGCCTTTTTCCAGAAAGATCACATTATTTACTGAATAACGGTGACCACTTGATCGGCCATCAAAAAATCTGGCTCTGATCGTGTTCTCCGGTGTCTCAGCTACCGCCGGTAGCCGAGACATGGGATATTTTCTAACTTTGGAGGAGCTGCAGCCTCATTCCTGATAAGTACTCTTAGCGGCCACCATTTTAAAGTGGATTGGCGGTCACTAAGGGGTTAATATTAGTTGTAGAACAAATAAATCACTATTTAGGACCTCAGACTTTATATATATATATATATATATATATATATATATATATATATATATATATATATATATATATATATATATATATATATATATGTGTTAAGGATGGCTTACTTTCCTGGCATTTGTCTGTGGCCTCTCTATAACCTTGCCTACTTCCCAGCCTTAAAAATAAAGACTTTTCATAAATAAGGGCTCATTGATTGTCCCTGGAATATTACTTTGTGATTCTGGAGTCAGTTTACCAGTGCAGTATTACTCAAGATAAAAGTCTTCCTGCATTTACTACTGATCTGATTGGTAAAGAACAACGCCTCACAAGTCACCTTGACGAAAGAACTTTTTCAATAAAACATAGGGAAGTGTTCTGAGTACATTTTGTTTTTGATTAAGACAGATGATCTAGCCGACTCCAGTGTTAATCTGTGTGATTCATGTACGAAACAAGCCTTTTGGGTGAAAACAGTTCAAAACAATTTTGAAGCAAGTTTGCCGTTCAGAGAATGCATGATGTGTCTACGTTTACTGTCAGGTAGAGCTGTACAAATATAGAAAAATAGTCGAGGATGGTATATACACTTTAGGGTCACCTAAGGCTACCCAAAGCAATCTTGCGTATCATGGTAGAACTAGAAATTTGTAGGATTAAATTTCTCTCTTTTAAGCCTAGATTTTATCAGCATAAAGATACATTGGGGTGAACTGTACAAATATAGGAACTTTTACTGAATTGAAAGTCAGTAAAACAAATTCTACCTTATGAATTGTGCTTAAACCACGAACAGCTCCAGACCAACAGTTGAGGGAGAACCCTGTCAGTGGCAGTCGGGCTACTTGTTCGCTTAGTTATATGTGAAGTGGCTACAGCGCTTGCATCAATTTACAAAATCATATATGGTTACAAGTCTAAACTAGACAACAATGTCTGGAGAGAATCTGATTTCTATATCTGTCAATAATGATTTTGCACATTTTCATATGTCCTATTGGGGAATATTTTCTCTTACTTTACATTAAAGCAAACAGCAGTTATGTGCATTATAAATAATGGATGGCTGAATGAATGAGCATTTCTTACATAGAGAGCAATTCTATCCTTTCAAAAGGAACCTTTATTCGAAAGAGGGTTGTCTAAACTAGATACGGTGTCATGATCTCAATGGCATGAGAACATAGCATAAGCATATATAGGAACTAGCTCTTGGAAGATGGGAACTGAGCTGACCATGAACTAAACCTAACGCACAACTAGCAGTGGCCGGGTAGCATGCCTACGTTGATTCTAGATGCCCAGCACCAGCCGGAGGACTAAATAAAGCTAGCAGAGGAAAATATTAGTCCTAGCTCACCTCTAGAGAAATACCCCGAAAGGAGACAGAGGCCCCCCACATGTATTGGCGGTGAGTTGAGATGAAATAACAAACGTAGTATGAAAATAGGTTTAGCAAATTTGAGGTCCACTTACTACATAGCAGAAGACAGAAAGGACACTTTCATGGTCAGCTGAAAACCCTATCAAAAACACCATCCAGAAATTACTTTAAAACTCTGGCATTAACTCATAACACCAGAGTGGCAATTCCTGTTCACAAGAGCTTTCCAGACACAGTAACGAAACTACAGCTGTGAACTGGAACAAAAATGCAAAAACAAACATGGACAAGAGTCCAACTTATCTAGTAGTTGTCTAGGAGCAGGAACAAGCACAGAGAGGCTTCTGATAACATTGTTGACCGGCAAGCAACTAACAGAGCAGCAAGGTTATATAGCGACTCCCACATCTTGATGGGAACAGGTGAACAGAGAAGATGAAGACACCAGTTCAATTCCACCAGTAGCCACCGGGGGAGCCCAGAATCCAAATTCACAACAGTACCCCCCCCTCAAGGAGGGGGCACCGAACCCTCACCAGAACCACCAGGGCGATCAGGATGGGCCCTATGAAAGGCACGAACCAGATCGGAGGCATGAACATCAGATGCATTCACCCAAGAATTATCCTCCTGGCCGTATCCCTTCCACTTGACCAGATACTGGAGTCTCCGTCTGGAAACACGAGAGTCTAAGATTTTCTCCACAACGTACTCCAACTCACCCTCAACCAACACCGGAGCAGGAGGCTCAACGGAAGGCACAACCGGTACCTCATACCTGCGCAATAATGACCGATGAAAAACGTTATGAATAGAAAAGGATGCAGGGAGGTCCAAACGGAAGGAAACAGGGTTAAGAATCTCCAATATCTTATACGGGCCGATAAACCGAGGCTTAAACTTAGGAGAAGAGACCCTCATAGGGACAAAACGAGAAGACAACCACACCAAATCCCCAACAGAAAGCCGAGGACCAACACGACGGTGGCGGTTGGCAAAAAGCTGAGTCTTCTCCTGGGACAACCTCAAATTGTCCACCACCTGCCCCCAGATCTGATGCAATCTCTCCACCACAGCATCCACTCCAGGACAATCCGAAGATTCCACCTGACCAGAGGAAAATCGAGGATGAAACCCCGAATTACAGAAAAACGGGGACACCAAAGTGGCAGAGCTGGCCCGATTATTGAGAGCGAACTCCGCCAATGGCAAAAAAGCAATCCAATCATCCTGGTCAGCAGACACAAAACACCTCAGATATGTCTCCAGGGTCTGATTAATCCGCTCGGTCTGGCCATTCGTCTGAGGATGGAAAGCGGACGAAAAAGATAAATCTATGCCCATCCTAGCACAGAATGCCCGCCAAAATCTAGACACGAATTGGGTCCCTCTGTCAGAAACGATATTCTCAGGAATACCATGCAAACGAACAACATTTTGAAAAAACAGAGGAACCAACTCGGAAGAAGAAGGTAACTTGGGCAGAGGAACCAAATGGACCATCTTAGAAAAACGGTCACACACCACCCAGATGACAGACATCTTCTGAGAAACAGGCAGATCTGAAATAAAATCCATCGAGATGTGCGTCCAAGGCCTCTTAGGAATAGGCAAGGGCAACAATAATCCACTAGCCCGAGAACAACAAGGCTTGGCCCGAGCACAAACGTCACAAGACTGCACAAAGCCTCGCACATCTCGTGACAGGGAAGGCCACCAGAAGGACCTTGCCACCAAATCCCTGGTACCAAAAATGCCAGGATGACCTGCCAACGCAGAAGAATGAACCTCAGAGATGACTCTACTGGTCCAATCATCAGGAACAAACAGTTTATCAGGTGGGCAACGATCAGGTCTATCCGCCTGAAACTCCTGCAAGGCCCGCCGCAGGTCTGGAGAAACGGCTGACAATACCACTCCATCCTTAAGGATACCTGTGGGCTCAGAGTTACCAGGCGAGTCAGGCTCAAAACTCCTAGAAAGGGCATCCGCCTTAACATTCTTAGAACCCGGTAGGTATGACACCACAAAATTAAACCGAGAGAAAAATAATGACCAGCGCGCCTGTCTAGGATTCAGGCGCCTGGCGGTCTCAAGATAAATCAAATTTTTGTGGTCAGTCAATACCACCACCTGATGTCTGGCCCCCTCAAGCCAATGGCGCCACTCCTCAAAAGCCCACTTCATGGCCAAAAGCTCCCGATTCCCAACATCATAATTCCGCTCAGCGGGCGAAAATTTACGGGAAAAGAAGGCACAAGGCCTCATCACGGAGCAGTCAGAACTTTTCTGCGACAACACTGCCCCAGCTCCGATCTCAGAAGCGTCGACCTCAACCTGAAAAGGTAGAGCAACATCAGGCTGACGCAACACAGGGGCAGAGGAAAAACGGCGCTTAAGCTCCCGAAAGGCCTCCACAGCATCAGGGGACCAATCAGCAACATCAGCACCCTTCTTAGTCAAATCGGTCAATGGCTTAGCAATATCCGAAAAACCAGCAATAAATCGACGATAAAAGTTAGCAAAGCCCAAAAATTTCTGAAGACTCTTAAGAGAAGAGGGCTGCGTCCAATCACAAATAGCTTGAACCTTGACAGGATCCATTTCAATGGAAGAGGGGGAAAAAATATATCCCAAAAAGGAAATCCTCTGTACCCCAAAAACACACTTAGAACCCTTCACACACAAAGAATTAGACCGCAAAACCTGAAAAACCCTCCTGACTTGCTGGACATGAGAGTCCCAGTCATCCGAAAAAATCAGAATATCATCCAGATACACAATCATAAATTTATCCAAATAATCGCGAAAAATATCATGCATAAAGGACTGGAAAACTGACGGAGCATTAGAAAGACCAAAAGGCATCACTAAATACTCAAAGTGGCCCTCGGGCGTATTAAATGCGGTTTTCCACTCATCCCCCTGCCTGATTCGCACCAAATTATACGCCCCACGAAGGTCAATCTTAGAGAACCACTTGGCCCCCTTTATGCGAGCAAACAAATCAGTCAGCAACGGCAATGGGTATTGATATTTAACAGTGATTTTATTCAAAAGCCGATAATCAATACATGGTCTCAAAGAGCCGTCTTTTTTTGGCACAAAGAAAAAACCGGCTCCTAAGGGAGATGACGATGGACGAATATGTCCCTTTTCCAAGGACTCCTTTATATATTCTCGCATAGCAGCGTGTTCAGGCACAGACAGATTAAATAAACGACCCTTTGGGTATTTACTACCCGGGATTAAATCTATGGCACAATCGCACTCTCGGTGCGGAGGTAACGAACCAAGCTTGGATTCTTCAAAGACGTCACGATAGTCAGACAGGAACTCAGGAATTTCAGAGGGAATGGATGATGAAATGGAAACCACAGGTACATCCCCATGAGCCCCCTTACATCCCCAGCTCAACACAGACATAGCTCTCCAGTCGAGGACTGGGTTGTGAGATTGCAGCCAAGGCAATCCTAGCACCAAATCATCATGTAGACTATACAGCACCAGAAAGCGAATAATCTCCTGGTGATCCGGATTAATACGCATAGTTACTTGTGTCCAGTATTGTGGTTTATTATTAGCCAATGGGGTGGAGTCAATCCCCTTCAGAGGAATAGGAGTCTCCAAAGGCTCTAAATCATACCCACAGCGTTTGGCAAAGGACCAATCCATAAGACTCAAAGCGGCGCCAGAGTCGACATAGGCGTCCGTGGTAATAGATGACAAAGAGCAAATCAGGGTCACAGATAGAATAAATTTAGACGGTAAGGTGCAAATGGAAACAGATTTACCAAGCTTTTTAGTGCGCTTAGAGCATGCTGATATAACATGAGTAGAATCACCACAATAGAAACACAACCCATTTTTCCGTCTAAAATTCTGCCGCTCGCTTCGGGACAGAATTCTATCACACTGCATACTCTCTGGCGACTTCTCAGTGGACACCGCCAGATGGTGCACTGGTTTGCGCTCCCGCAAACGCCTATCGATCTGAATAGCCATTGTCATGGACTCATTCAGACCCGCAGGCACAGGGAACCCCACCATAACATCCTTAATGGCATCAGAGAGACCCTCTCTGAAAGTCGCCGCCAGGGCGCACTCATTCCACTGAGTAAGCACAGACCATTTACGGAATCTTTGGCAGTAAATTTCCGCTTCATCTTGCCCCTGAGATAGGGACATCAAAGTTTTTTCTGCCTGAAGCTCCAAATGAGGTTCGTCATAAAGCAACCCCAAGGCCAGAAAAAACGCATCCACATTGAGCAACGCAGGATCCCCTGGTGTCAATGAAAAAGCCCAGTCTTGAGGGTCGCCCCGGAGCAAGGAAATCACAATCCTGACCTGCTGTGCAGGGTCTCCGGCAGAGCGAGATTTCAGGGACAAAAATAATTTGCAATTATTTCGAAAATTCTGAAACCCGGATCTATTTCCCGAGAAAAATTCCGGCAAAGGAATTCTCGGCTCAGATACAGGTGCATGACAAACAAAATCTTGCAAATTTTGTACCTTCGTGGCGAGATTATTCAAACCTGCAGTTACACTCTGAAGATCCATTACAAACAGGTGGACACAGAGCCATTCAAGGGTTAAGAGGAGGTAAGAAGCAGCTAGACAGCAATTAAGGGCTAGGCAGCAAAACTCTGAGGGGAAAAAAAATAAAAAATTTCCCTTCAACACTTCTTTTTCTCCTGCTTCAGCCCAAACAATTAACACTTTGAGGGCCGGTCAAACTGTCATGATCTCAATGGCATGAGAACATAGCATAAGCATATATAGGAACTAGCTCTTGGAAGATGGGAACTGAGCTGACCATGAACTAAACCTAACGCACAACTAGCAGTGGCCGGGTAGCATGCCTACGTTGATTCTAGATGCCCAGCACCAGCCGGAGGACTAAATAAAGCTAGCAGAGGAAAATATTAGTCCTAGCTCACCTCTAGAGAAATACCCCGAAAGGAGACAGAGGCCCCCCACATGTATTGGCGGTGAGTTGAGATGAAATAACAAACGTAGTATGAAAATAGGTTTAGCAAATTTGAGGTCCACTTACTACATAGCAGAAGACAGAAAGGACACTTTCATGGTCAGCTGAAAACCCTATCAAAAACACCATCCAGAAATTACTTTAAAACTCTGGCATTAACTCATAACACCAGAGTGGCAATTCCTGTTCACAAGAGCTTTCCAGACACAGTAACGAAACTACAGCTGTGAACTGGAACAAAAATGCAAAAACAAACATGGACAAGAGTCCAACTTATCTAGTAGTTGTCTAGGAGCAGGAACAAGCACAGAGAGGCTTCTGATAACATTGTTGACCGGCAAGCAACTAACAGAGCAGCAAGGTTATATAGCGACTCCCACATCTTGATGGGAACAGGTGAACAGAGAAGATGAAGACACCAGTTCAATTCCATCAGTAGCCACCGGGGGAGCCCAGAATCCAAATTCACAACAATACGGTAACCCTTTTAAGAAAATTAAAATATATATAATGAGGCTTTTTTGCTCTTTGTGACTTTGATTTTCACTATTTAACCCAAATGACCTTTCTTAAGACTGTTAAATGAATTTCTCAGAACCAGACAAAACTTTGTTCAGCAGAATAACATTTAGTATTTGTAGATTTGAGAGGATATTTGCATTTCACTGCAATTCTACTGATAAGGCTGCTTTCACACTATATTCAAGAGATTTACCCTTCAATATGTCTTCTTCCATTAAAAATAGAAACAAGTCTTAGTACAAACAAAAGTGTAAACTTCCCTAAGGCAATGGTTTCTTTCTCCTTTGTAATAAAAAACATTTCTACTTTTGATTAAGTACGATGTATAGGAGAGCGGATCTGAACATAGTATGAAGTCAATTTCAGCATCACCCTTGACCAATTGTTGACTTGATGACTTAACAAAGGTGAGGGCATGTTAAGCATTTCTGTTCCATGGACTAGAACTCAGGTGACCTCTCAATTGAATAAAGAAATGATGAAGAAGTTATGAAAATGGCATCAAGCACTGTTACCTGAAAATATCACATCCCAAAATAAATATTGTACAATATGCCTCCTGAAATTGATAATACAAAGTGCTCCCTAAAAAGTATTATATTACACAATTACCCCCAAAAATGAATTTTTACTCTGCTCGCTAAAATGAATTATATGACAATGATCCACTATCATGATTTCTTATACATATTGGTTTGAATTGTCCAAGGTTAAGAAAAATATCCATTAATTGCCAAACTAATTAATACTTAACTTTTACTCAGAATCAATAAAGTGAGAATCTATCATTGAATATATAAAAGTGTGTCAATAAATACTTGTACCAGAATTCAAGGAAAACCTTTTGTATATTTAATAATAGATTCCCATTTTATTAATTCCGAGTACAAGTTATATTTTAATTAGTTTGGCAATTAATGAGAATATTTCTTGCCTTCGGCAGTAGGTAGTGAGGGTAGTTTCTATATTTCCTACCAAACTGGGCAGCACAGGGCATGTAGTCCATATAAAACCAGATTGGGCGCAAACCTGCTGTGATTTTAGCAAGATCTCTGAAGCAAGGGGAGCTGGCTAAATCACATCACTGGCTGTAGATGGATCTTGTCTACCTCGTTTTAGTTCTCATGTATACTGCAAAGCCTTTAAGGCATTGTATGGATTTATAATGCTATATGTATTGAACTATTTTTTCCTATCAGCATTGTTTTGTACAGCCAGCATACGATGGTACATGGCATGATTTTATTTATATAATTTGTGCAATGCCCAACACCTTATTTTAAATCTGAGATGACAGCTATTTCTCCTGTCAACAATATATCCATGCACAGTCTGTTTGTTTATAGAGAACCTATCAGCATGATTTTGTAATGTAAAGTAAAGACATGTAATGACACTGTAATACTGATTACATTGATACCTTTGGTGAAGAAATTTACTTTGTTGTTGTTAATCACCATTTGGAGTTTTCTGCTAATTAAATTTCAGTGCATAAGGGCCAAACTGCTCACTGGGTCTCTTCTCTTCCCTGTCTCTGATTCCCATCCCCTCCACCTGCCTCCAGTCTGTGATTTCTGATTTCCTGGTCCCTCCTCCTGCCTCCAGTCTGTGATTTCCTTGCCCCTCCGCCTGCATCGGGTCTGTAATTCTGTGAGCAGGCTGCGGGATGCAGTGATGGACAGGAGGCAGAGCAAGGGTTAACAAGTTTAATAACAGAGGAATACTTCACGCAGGGAGGTAAAGGGTTAAACAGGGGATTAAACAGTTCAAATGGCAAAGGATATTGTGAGTTGAAGAACAATGGTTCAGAGAGCGGCAGTTCTGATGAAAGTCAGTGGTTCCTAAGTCCATGAAGTGAATAGCACCAACAATGGCTGGAGCTGTGTCTTTTCCAATGGGGTCCTGTGGGCAACAATGCCCCATCTTCTGGTGGCAGTGGTCGGTCTCCGGTACCTTCCGCTGAGCCCCTAGTCCATATACTGCAGTAGCTGACAAGGGAACGGGCCACAGTCCTGAACGAGCCCAAAGTGGCTCTGCAGATATACACTGGCAAAGTCAAAGCGCAAGTGTTTGGGCAAATATTCACTGGCAAAATCAGGGCGCAAGTGTCTATCCCATTCCCAGTCACTCTTATGTGGCACGTGCGTTGTACTCACAGACACGGACCATACGGTGCTTTGTTCTCTGGTAGTCACTGGGCTCACACTACACCTTTCTCTGTAGTCACTTGGCACACACTATACATCCCTCTCTCCTTCTGTTTCCTGCTGTTGGTGGCGGGAGATGGTGGACTCTGGCCTGCACAATTCTAAAGCTCCCAGGACAAAGCCCTTCTCTCCCTGGCTGCTGCTGATGCTCCCAGGTTCCCTCAGTGCAGCAGTTCCTCTGCAGACAGTGGTGGACCCTCTCAGCGTGGCCTATCATGGCACCAGTGCTCTGTGGGGAGGAAGGGGCCCGCCGCTCACCTGACTGTGCTGCCCCGTGTTGGCGCTACTCTCCCTTCTGCTGCGCACGCATTCTCCTTTATATCCCCCTGCCCACCTCGGTCAGGAGGAAGGTCCGACTCAAGATTCCCCCAGAGAACGGGGATGCAGCCTTTTCAGTTCCGGACCCGGCACGCAGGTACCTGTGGTCTGGTCGTCCCCTTACTATTCCCTGGCTCCTCCCCTGCCTCCAGTCTGTGATTCCCCGGCCCCTCTGTCTGCCTCCAGTCTGTGATTTCCTGGCCCCTCCATCTGCCTCCAGTCGATGATTCCTCAGCTGCTCCGCCTGCCCCCGATCTGTGATTCCCCGGCCCCTCCGTCTGCCTCCAGTCTATGATTCCCTGGCTCCTCCATCTGCCTCCAGTCTGTGATTTCCAGCCCCCTTCGCCTGCCTCTGGTCTGTGATTACCCTGCCCATCTGCCTACCTCCAGTATTTGATTCCCCGGACCCTCTATTTGCATCCAGTCTGTGATTCCCTGGCCCCTGTGCCCGCCACCGGTCTGTGATTCCCCAACCCCTCTGACTGCATTCGGTCTGTGATTCTCCAGCCCCTCTGCCTGCATTGAATCTGTGATTCCCCGACCCCTCCACCTGCATCTGGTCTGTGATTTCCTGGCCCCTCAGCCTGCCTCCAGTCTGTGATTCCCCAACCCCTCCACCTATATCCAATCTGTGATTCCCCAGCCCCTCCCCTGCATCCAGTCTGTGAATGACAGATCCCTGCTCAGATTTTAATCATGTGAGGCAGGTCACTCACAGACTGGAGGCAGATGGAGGGGGACAGGCAGAAGACCCAGTGCACAGTCCGGCCCCTGTGCACCGAAATCTAATTAGCTGAAAACTTCAAATGGTGATTTCTTCACCAAAAGTATCAATTTAATCAATATTACAGCACCATTGCAACCATGTTTTACATTACAAAATCATGCTGATGGGTTCTCTTTAACTGTTCATAACTTTTGAATGGAGAGATGTGAGTAGGCTACTACTAGACACTACAGACCTCTGGTGGCAGAATACTTCCAGGGCAAACAAAAGGATTAGGTGGTGATGCTGAAAATGCTCAATCCTTCTTTTCCCCAGTCATTTTTTATCCCTTGACTTCATTTGCAAATCCTTTTGGGGATTATCTAAAGGACCCATATTCATTAATTGGGAGCCAGTTATGTCATCATCACCAGGATTGGCCAACGTTTCTCTGATGGATATGATGGCCTTTAGTTGCAATGACTTAGTTGCCTATTTAAGGTTATTACTATAAAGGAATATGAATCTTTAACTGGAACGAATTTCTGTTTTCCCTCGGGTAACCTTGTGTACTTAGCATACCTCTGAGATACTCGGCGATAGCAAAGTCAAGAAGGACATGCTACCGTGATGACATTAGAGTGAACTGAAGTTATGCAAAGTGTATTTTATTGTCTCTGAACATTTTTTCCATTAAATCAGGCTCTCCTTCAAATACAGCAATGTAGACAATAGGTATTTCATGTGATGATTATTCTGTGATTTGGCTCATGTGGTCTATTTTGCTTTCGAATTAAGAGTATAAGGTGACCAACCAATTATGAAATTCTCCATCTTTCATGTTGAGCCCCTTGGCCTTTCCAGTACCATAGTTTGTATTTTAGGGCTTTAGTTCGAGAATTGGTGGATTAGTGTTTAATCGTTAGTTAAGTAATGTTGTGTGATGCATTAAATGTACTTAGCTAATGCCTTCATTCTGATTTCTGTTTACTACGAGGGTGACTGGTGCACAATTAAAAGGGGCCCTCGCTGTCATTTTAATCCTGATGCAAATGGACCAACTCATTTTCCCAATTTTAAAGGCACCCTCATTATGTCCTGCCTGCCATTCCCTGTTCTGGATTTGTAATTAAAAGCTACTTCAGTAACACTTTGCAAAATGTGTAATCTTTGGTTGACACAGAAAGGACAGTGTAAATGTGTAATTAGTAGCCACCGAAAGCTTAGTGTCGGTTATCATGGCATTGCACGGGCAAATAATTAGCATTTAGAAAGCAAAGAGGTGGGTGGCAGTAGCTTTCACTAGCAACATTAATTTACTTTATTTAATTGTCAGCCATGGCTACAGTTGATTAGCTTTAACCTCTTCATGACTCAGTAGGCACATAGAAAAACATAATATGGTGATTTAACCCGCTGCGCAAGTCTGTATAGAGTTGGAAGGGTTAACAGGTAATTTTATTTCCAGAAGCTAATTTCTCAAAGACGCATTAAGAACAGAGGACATTATGAATAGCACCATGGGTGTTTTTTCATCTTGGCATCAAAAATCTGTTTCTGTTAGTTGCAACCATTGTTTATCCTAGGCAATGCTTCAGCTTTGTGTCACAAACTGGGAGAGGATAACAAATAACATTACACAACAAATATCAACCTCGTCATTCATTAAAATGTTTAAAGCATTAAAACAGGAGCCTGGGGTGCAAATTTTGTTAACAGGGATTACAGACCCTGAGCTAAAGTGTGGAAATCATTCAAACAAAAGGTACTTAATACCTTCGGAAGAAAATGCCCAAATAGATGTTTTTCTTGTGAACATTCATCCTGTAAGTTACATTCAAGCAAAATGACCCATAGGAGAAGGCTATAGAATTGTGATTGTACTGTCATCTTTTTGATGGCACCTGTGAAAATTTGCTTCTCAAATAGGGGAACATATATGAAGAAAGTTGTATGTAAAAGTTTCTGCACTGCTCATAACAACCGATCAGATGAGTTTTTAGGGCAGTGTTGGAAATAGAAGTGACCTTAATGGAGTCTAGAGGGATGTAAAAAATAAATACAATTCAGTTGTACTTTAGAAATTCTGTGCTGATTCTGGTCATGCATATCCCCAAATTTCTCTGCCAAAATTCCTTACAATACATGATTCAGTTTCATGCTTCTAATGTACTTTTACTTATATACAGATGAGTCTCACAAATTTAGAATATCATCAAAAAATTAATTTATTTCAGTTCTTCAATACAAAAAGTCAAACTCATATTATAAACAGTCATTAAAAACGCAGTGATCTATTTCAAGAGTTTATTTCTGTTAATGTTGATGATTATGGCTTACAGCCAATGAAAACCAAAAGTCATTATCTCAGTAAATTGGAATTCTTTATAACACCAGCTTGAAAAATTATTTTAAAATCCGAAATGTTGGCCTACTGAAATGTATATTAAGTAAATGCACTGAGTACTTGGTCGGGGCTCCTTTTGCATCAATTACTGCATCAATGAAAAGCCGGAGGAGTGTATGCTCCAGTAAGGGGGGAAATAGGAGAGCAGGGCAGGCCAGACAGGTGCTGGTAGTGGAGGACTCAATTATTAGGGGAACAGATAGGGCAATCTGTCACAAAGACAGGGATCATCGAATGGTGTGCTGCCTACCTGGCGCTCGAGTCCAAGACATCGCTGATCGGGTTGACAGATTACTGGGAGGGGCTGGCGAGGACCCAGCGGTCATGATGCACATTGGCACAAATGATAAAGTTAGAGGTAGGTGGAAGGTCCTTAAAGAGGGTTTCAGGGAATTAGGCTGCAAGCTAAAAGCAAGGACCTCCAAGGTGGTATTTTCTGAAATACTGCCTGTACCACGTGTCATGCCAGAGAGGCAATGGGAGATTAGGGAGGTTAATAAGTGGCTCAGGAATTGGTGTAGGAAGGAGCGGTTTGGGTTCCTGCAGAACTGGGCCAACTTCTCAGTTGGCTACAGGTTCTATGCTAGGGATGGGCTGCACCTCAATGGGGAAGGTGCAGCTGTGCTGGGGGAGAAAATGGCTAGAAGGTTGGAGGAGTGTTTAAACTAGGGTATTCATTCATTTTATAGGAGGGGAAGATAGTGCAGATAGAGATCTGGGCACAAATAAAGAAGCTGGGGGTGGCGGTGGCATGGGGGTTGGAGTTAGAACAATTAATAATTTAAGAAAGAATAGAGGTAAGGAGAGATATATAAAGTGTATATATACTAATGCCAGAAGCCTCGCCAACAAAATGGAGGAATTAGAATTAATTTTGTTGGAGCATAATTATGACATGGTGGGGATATCTGAAACATGGCTGGATGAGAGCCATGACTGGGCTGTTAACTTACAGGGCTATAGTCTGTTCAGAAATGACCGAACGGATAAGCGGGGGGGAGAGGTGTGTCTATATGTAAAATCATCCTTAAAACCCATCCTGCATGATAATATAGGTGAATCTAACGAAAATGTAGAGTCCCTGTGGGTGGAGATAAGGGGAGGGGGAAAAAATAATAAATTACTGATAGGGATTAGAAAAATGTTTAGAATTGAGAGTTCTCAGTGGTTGATACCTTTTAATGGCTAACTGAAAAGATGGTAACACATTGCAAGCTTTCGAGACTACACAGTTCTCTTCATCAGGCATAGACTAATACAAATTCTGAAAATTCTGAAAATTAGCCATTAAAAGGTATCAACCACTGAGGACTCTCAATTCTAAACATTTTTCTATCTACTGGCTAACACGGTACCAAGATATATATCTTTCCTGTATCAAAATGATAGGGGTTAATTATAAGTCTCCAAAAATAATGGAAGCAACGGAGAATATCCTCGTAAAGCAAATAGATGAAGCTGCGACTCAAGGAGAAGTCATTATTATGGGGGACTTCAACTACCCTGAAATAGATTGGGGAAAAGAAACCTGCAGTTCCAGCAAACCGATTGGTTTTTGACAACTATGAGAGACAACAACCTTTCACAACTGGTTCAGGACCCAACAAGAAGGGGGGCACTGCTAGACCTAATATTAACCAACAGGCCAGGCCGCATAGCAAATATAAGGGTTGGGGGTCACTTGGGGAATAGTGATCACAAAATAATAAGTTTTCATGTATCCTTTAATAAGATATGAAGTAGAGGGTTACAAGGACACTAAACTTCAGGAGGGCAAATTTCCAATGGGTGAGGGATGATCTTGGTGCAATTAACTGGGACGATATCCTGAGACATAAAAATACACAAAGAAAATGGGAGACGTTTATTAGCATCCCGGATAGGACCTGTGCACAGTATATACCGTATGGGAATAAATATACTAGAATTAGGAGGAAACCAATATGGCTAAATAGAGCTGTAAGGGGCGCAATAAATGAGAAAAAGAAAGCATTTAGAGAATTATAGGAAGTACATAGTGATGAGGCATTAAATAAATATAGAAAATTAAATAAATTCTTTAAAAAGCAAATCAAGGCAGCAAAGATTGAGACAGTGAGACTCATTGTTAGGGTTTGCGGAACGCACCGAATATATTTATTGATGGGATTGGTGCGTTCGCAACCTGGGATCCACCGTGCAGGAAAGAACCTGCTGCTAAGTGAATGGCGGCTCAATATGGCGGAATGAACCAGCTCTGTTAACTTCACAGAGCGGCCGCGAAAGCAAAGCTCTGTGCCCTGTTAGACTCACAGAGGCACAGGCTAACTACCCAGATGAGAGCAGTCAGTGGTCATGCATGCACACAACACTCCTCGCCGGAGGTGCCAGCATTCTAGGGGCTTATTACAGCCAGGTCCCTGAATACACTCAAACACAATCTCCTCGCCGGAGGTGCCAGCATTCTAGGGGGTTATTTTAGCCGGGTCCCTGAACACATTCAAACACATGACCACAGTGGCGCAAAGCACGTAACTTTGGAAGATACTAGCGCATGGCCGTGCGGCCATGCGAGCCTTAAATAGCTGCAGCACATACAGGACCTTCCTAAAAGGACCAATGAGAGACTGCTACAGAGACTGCATACCTACAGGACCTTCCTAGAAGGACCAATAGATTTGGCTGCAGTACCTGAGCATGTGACCCTTGATCTCCACTGAGAGATCTTACCCTGGGCATGCTCAGTGTGTGCAAAGCAGGACTTAGTCCCAGAAAAGCCTGCTCGCCGCAGATCAGTGCAGGGTACAATAGCAGAGCCTGGAGAGGCAGCAGTAACCCTTTGCACAGAATCAGTCCCAGTGAGACGCTGGGACCGACGTCTCCGCTGAGCAGAAGCCACTGCGGCTGATGGAGAATGGGAGACCACAGCAGACACGGATCGAGACTCCCCCTGTGCAGCAGAGGAAACTCGACTCCTAACACTCATTGCCAGAGAGAGTAAAAATAATCCCAAAATATTCTTTAACTACATAAATAGTAAGAAACTAAAAAATGATAGTGTTGGCCCCCTTAAAAATAGTCTGGGTGAAATGGTGGTGGTGGATGAGGAAAAAGCCAATATGCTAAATGACTTTTTTTCAACAGTATTTACACAAGAAAATGCCATGGCAGACAATATGATCAGTGATAAAAAAAATCCCCATTAAATGTTACCTACTTAACCCAGCAGGAAGTACGTCGGCGTCTAGAAATCACTAAAATTGACAAATCCCCGGGCCCAGATGGGATACACCCCCGAGTAATGCAGGAATTAAGTACAGTCATTGATAGACCATTATTTTCAATCTTTAAAGAGTCCATAATAACAGGGTCTGAACCACAGGACTGGCGTATAGCAAATGTGGTGCCAATATTCAAAAAGGGGACAAAAATTGAACTCGGAAATTATAGGCCAGTAAGCTTAACCTCTACTGTGGGTAAAATCCTGTAAGGTTTTCTAAGAGATATTTTACAGAAGTAACTGAAGAGGAATAACCTCATGACCCAATATCAGCATGGGTTTATGAGGGACCATTCCTGTCCGGCTAATCTGATCAGTTTATATCAAGAGGTAAGTTCCGGACTGGACCAAGGAAACGCAGTGGACGTAGTGTATATGGACTTTTCAAAAGCGTTTGATAATGTGCCACACAAAAGGTTGATACATAAAATGAGAATAATGGGGATAGGGGAAAATATGTGTAAGTGGGTTAAGAGCTGGCTCAGGGATAGGAAACAAAGGGTGGTACTTAATGGAGCACACGCATACTGGGTCACAGTTAGCAGTGGGGTACCACAGGGGTCAGTATTGGGCCCTCTTATTTTTAAAATATTTATTAATGACCTTGTAGGGGGCATACAGAGCAGAATTTCAAAATTTGCAGATGACCCTAAACTCTGCAGGGTAATCAATACAGAGGAGGGCAATTTTATATTACAGGAGGATTTATGTAAATTAGAAACTTGGGCGGATAAATGGCAAATGAGCTTTAATGGGGATAAATGTAAGGTCATGCACTTGGGTAGAGCAAATAAAATGTATAATTATGTGCTTAATTGTAAAACACTGGGCAAAACAGTCAATGAAAAAGACCTGGGTGTATGGGTGGACGACAAACTCACATTTAGTGACCAGTGTCAGGGAGCTGCTACAAAGGCAAATAAAATAATGGGATGCATTAAAAGAGGCATAGATGCTCATGAGGAGAACATAATTTTACCACTATACAAGTCACTAGTTCGACCACACTTAGAATACTGTGTACAGTTCTGGTCTCCAGTGTACAAGAAAGACATAGCTGAACTAGAACAGGTGCAGAGAAGAGTGAACAAGGTTATTAGGGGATAGGGTTGTCTGCAATACCAAGACAGGTTATTACACTTGGGGTTATTTAGTTTGGAAAAACGTAGGCTAAGGGGTGATCTTATTTTAATGTATAAATATATGAGGGGACAGAACAGAGACCTTTCTGATGATCTTTTTACTCATAGACCTGAGACGGGGATAAGGGGGCATCCTCTACATCTGGAGGAAAGAAGGTTTAAGCATAATCACAGACGTGGACTCTTTACTGTAAGAGCAGCGAGACTATGGAACTCTCTGCCGTATGTTGTTGTAATGAGTGATTCATTACTAAAATTTAAGAGGGGACTGGATGCTTTTCTTGAAAAGCATAATATTATTATTTGATTAATAATACTATTAACCACCGCGCTAAACCGAAACTGGAATATCAATGTACTTACTTTTGATATGGCTATTACTATGTTGTACATAGGTTGCACCTGTGGTGTTAGCCCTGATGAAGAGGGGAGTTACCTCTCGAAACTAGTTGGCAGCTTGTCTCTCTCGCGCACCCGTCCCTGCTTTCTGTGACGTCACACTAGCTCTGCCCCATCTCGGCACCGCGTCCTCAGCGTTGCTTCCGGACGGGGCACGCGAGGCGCTGGTACCTCCTCCCCACTCGCCGGTATGTTCTCGTCCAGGAACCGTGGCCTCTGGCACGCACACCGGACTCTAACCCTCCCAGCTCAGCGGGTTACTTTATCGGCACCGTATCCAGTGGACTACCTTGCCTACCTCACCGCGGGTACCTTCATAAGCAAACATGTGGTGAGTGCCAACTAATTCCTATTAATACCACTGCAATTATTGTGGCCAGTAACTTCCTAATATTCTAGTGTATTGCTTGCAAATCACTTTATTCTCTACTTTGTTTACTCACCAGCATCAGTTTACCACACTGTGGAAAGACAAATACCAAAACCTCACATAAGAACATCCCAAGTGTAAACTGTACAACCTTATATAAGGAGTAAGTGCACCCAGCTAATACCCTTGATACTTTGTGTGTACAATATAAACAATATACGGTTTTACACACTTTGCCTTCCAGTATCGGTTCACTACACTGTGGAAAGAGAAACTATTAACCCCACATTGAAACACCACAGGTGCAACCTATACAGCCTCATAAAAAGAGTAAGTGTTTGTAACCAACACCCCTTTTTTTTGTTTTTTGTTTTTTTTGTAAGGTCCAAATCAAATAATATATCACTATGCTGTACACTCTACCTTTCAGCAAACCACTGTAACCAGGTGTAACCCTTCACTCACAAGGGACCCCAGACAACATAGTAATAGCCATATCAAAAGTAAGTACATTGATATTCCAGTTTCGGTTTAGCGCGGTGGTTAATAGTATTATTAATCAACTGGTTTAATTTTTAACAGAGTTTTGCACAGAACCTGTTTTAACCACCTGCAGCTTCCGTGGCTCCCTACCTCATCCTTCCAGGTGAATAAGCGCCAGTGTATATACGTTTTATTCTCTAATATTATTATTATTATTACTATTATTTATTTATATAGCACCATTAATTCCATGGTGCTGTACATGAGAAAGGGGTTACATACAGGGTTATAGATATCATTTACAGTAAACAGGTTTACAGTGACACACTGGTACAGAGGGGAGAGGATCCTGTCCTTGCGGACTTACATTCTATGGGATAGTGGGGAAGAGACAGAAGGTAGGGGTGAGGCGGCGGCGGCTCTGGCGGTGGTGAGGTTATTGAGGTTATTGAGGTGGTGAGGCTATTATAGGCTATATACACTAGTTTCCTTGATAGGGCGTTGATTCAGGGAACCAGTCTGATTGCCGTATGTAGAGTCGGGAAGGAATTTTTTTCCTCAATGTGGAGCTTACTGTTTGCCACATGGGATTTTTTGCCTTCCTCCGGATCAACATGTTAGGGCATGTTAAGTTAGGCTCTGGATTGAACAAGATGGACTTAAAGTCTTCCTTCAACCTTAATAACTATGTCACTATGTTACTATGTAATGTGGCGTGGCATGGAGACGATCAGCCTGTGGCACTGCTGAGGTTGTTATGGAAGCCCAGGTTGCTTTGATAGCAGCCTTAAGCTCATCTGCATTGTTGGGTCTGGTGTCTCTCATCTTCCTCTTGACATTACCCTATAGATTCTCTATGGGGTTAAGGTCAAATGAGTTTGCTGGACAATTAAGCACAGTGAAACCGTTGTTTTTAAACCAGGTATTTGTACTTTTGGCAGTGTGGACAGGTGCCAAGTCCTGCTGGAGAATGAAATGTCCATCTCCAAAAAGCTTGTCGGAAGAGGGAAGCATGAAGTGCTCTAAAATTTCCGGGTAGATGGCTGCGCTGACTTTGGTCTTGATAAAACACAGTGGACCTACACCAGCAGATGACATGGCTCCCCAAACCATCACTGATTGTGAAAACTTCACACTAGACCTCAAGCAGCTTGGATTGTGTGTCTCTCCATTCTTCCTCCAGACTCTGGGACCTTGATTTCCAAATGAAATGCAAAATTTACTTTCATCTGAAAACAACACCTAGGACCACTGATCAATAGTCCAGTTCTCTTTCTCCTTGGTTCAGGTAAGATGCTTCTGGCGTTGTCTGTTGGTCATGAGTAGCTTGACACAAGGAATGTGACACTTGTAGCTCATGTCCTCAATACGTTTGTGTGTGGTGGCTCTTGAAGCAATGACTCCAGCAGCAGTCCACTTGTTGTGAATCTCCCTCAAATTTTTGAATGGCCTTTTCTTAACAATCCTTTCAAGGCTGTGATTAATCCAGTTGCTTGTGCACCTTTTTCTACCACACTTTTTCTTTCCACTCAACTTTCCATTACTATGCTTGGGTACAGCACTCTGTGAACAGCCAGCTTCTTTAGCAATTAGTTTTTGTGGCTTATCCTCCTTGTGGAGTGTGTCAATGACTGCCTTCTGGACATCTGTCAAGTCACCAGTCTTCCCCATTATTTTGGAGCCTACTGAAACTGACTAAGTGACCTTTTTAAATGCGTAGAAAGCCTTTGCAGGTGTTTTTTTTGTTAATTATTCTAATTTACAAAGATAATGACTTTTGAGTTTTCATTGGCTGTAAGCCATAGTCATTAACATTAACAGAAATAAACACTTTAAATAGATCATTCTGTTTGTAATAACTCTATATAATATACGAGTTTCACTTTTTGTATTGAAGAACTGAAATAAATTAACTTTTTGATGATATTCACATTTTGTGAGGAGCACCTGTATTTCAATAACTAAAGAAAAAAACTAAAATGTATTGTTTCCCAGAGACAACTGCTAAAACTTATTTTTTTACTACAGGCCTAAGAATTAACTGGCAGGTAATTGCTAACTACCTACCTGTTGTGCCAAGAGCCGTTCTCTGTCAGCACAGAGCGGTCACAGACCATCCAACCGGTGATTCAGCGGCTTTCACTGATGTCACGTCAATAGAACTGCAGCTTCTCTTGTGCCCTATTGTATTGACAGAGTGTGACTACCGATGTCATACTGATTGACAGCTGACTCCCCAGTGCATAAATGTGGGGAGCTGGCATCAATCAGAATGATGTCGGCAGTCATGTCGCTCAGCCTGTAATAAGAAGAGCTGCTCTTTTGACATGGAACAACTGAATCACTGGCAGGAGTGGTCAGTGACCTCTCTGAGCCAGCGCTGGGTGGAACAGGCAGGTGTTTACCTCTGTTATCAATTAGCTGCCTGTTCCTTTTTTTATAAGCAGATAGTAAAAAAAATCCTGGATAACCCCTTTAAGGCTCATGTACATATCAAAACTTTGTGCAGTGAATTGATATATGATCCATTTGGCTAACCATGTGCTGGCATTCAGAGGTTCAGAGATGAGAGAACCACACAGCAATATATGGAGGAAAATTATATTGGCTCAAATAATACAGGCTTGTATAGTATGGCTTCATAACATGAGCATGTGCACGAGACCCAATGTTTTAATTTTCTTAAAGAGAATTTGTTGCTAGGCTTTTACCACCTAATCTGAGAGCAGCAGAATGTAGAGGCAGAGACCCTGAGTCAAGTGATATGTCACTTTCTGCACTGATTTCTGTAGTTTTGATAGAATCACTGGGGTAACAGCAGATTATCATTAAAAGACTGGTAAACCTGCTGCCGTGTAGTCCGTTATATAAATAAACTCTATATAACTCCGCCCCCACCACTGATAGGCAGCTTTCTGCATATGCAGAGAGTACATAGAAATCAGCCAATCAGTGATGTGGGTGGAGTTATACATAGCTCAGAAGATAGTAGACCTGCCGTAGATAAAACAGTGATTCTAATAAAACTGCAACAAGCAGCCTAGTAAGTGATACATCACTGGAATTCGGGTCTCTGCCTTTACGTCATGCTGCTCTCAGATGGGGAAGCAAAAAGCTGGTGAGTAGTGTTGAGCATTCCGATACCGCAAGTATCGGGTATCGGCCGATTCTTGCGGTATCGGAATTCCGATACCGAGTTCTGATACTTTTGTGGTATCGGGAATCGGTATCAGAACCATATTCATGTGTAAAATAAAGAATTAAAATAAAAAATATGAATATACTCACCTCTCCGGTGGCCCCTGGATCTTACCGCTGTAAGAACGGGGGGAACGGAGGCTCCCAGTTACAGCGGTAAGGTCCAGGGGCCGCCGGAGAGGTGAGTATATGGATATATATGGATATACTCACCTCTCCGGTGGCCCCTGGATCTTACCGCTGTAACCGGGAGCCTCCGTTCCTAAGAATGAGCCCGGGAAGGACCTTCGATTACATCGCGGCTGACGTCGCGGCTTCTGATTGGTCACGTGAGCGGTCACATGAGCGGTCACGCGACCAATCAGAAGCCGCGACGTCATCGAAGGCCCTTCATGCGCTCATTCTTAGGAACAAAGGCTCCCGGTTACAGCGGTAAGATCCAGGGGCCACCGGAGAGGTGAGTATATCCATATTTTTTATTTTAATTCTTTATTTTACACATGAATATGGATCCCAGGGCCTGAAGGAGAGTTTCCTCTCCTTCAGACCCTGGGAACCATTACGATACTTTGCGTCCCATTGAAATGCATTGGTATCGGGTATCGGTATCGGCGATATCCGATATTTTTCGGGTATCGGCCGATCCTATCCGATACCGATACTTTCAAGTATCGGACGGTATTGCTCAACACTACTGGTGAGAGATTCCCTTTAAATTGTACCGTATGAAAAAGACCCCACAGTTTTTTTATACTTGACCCCTTCTTTTGTGCACTCTAAACAAGGGTTGGATACCTCTACTTTAGACAGAAGATCATTTTGGAAACCAGTCAGTCACTCAGCTCTGGATTAAATATAAAATAACTCCTTGTATTTCCATTTGGGAGGCAATATAATAAATGCTTTCCTTAGATACATACTTCTTTTTATCTGTTTCCCTACCTTCTCCTTTTGTCATTTCTATGGCAGATGACAGGAAACCATCAAATTCAACAGCATGATATAAGTATCAAAAGCGGAATCTCTAGAGGTATTCCGGGCTAGATATGTGTTTAAACAGAACATATTTTTCATGTTTTAAAGACGCCAACACATTTATTGAAGCTCTATAGATTTGATGTCTATGCTGTATATTATTGTATATTCTGATTTCTGCCTTTTTGATGGACATATTTTCTTTTTTAATAATGTGCAATAATGATAGGATGTACTGTACACGTTCTAGTCATGTGTTTATATGGTTCAGCTGATCTAATATCTAATATCCAAATATATCAAAAGTTACTGATAATAATACAGCTTTATACCATTGCATCTTCTTGGCTGATTTTAAAGGAATAGTGTAGGTAAGGCCTTCTTAATGGAATGCTATAATGCAATTATTATTAGCGGTTAGAACCATCCAGAAGTGCTGGGATGGCTTTTACGTTTTTTTTAATCAAAATTAAATAAACAAAGCACACTATAATATTTTCATGCACTATTGCTGTTTATTTAGTACTAGGTATTTGATTTCTAGGTTTTTATCTTATTTTGTCTGTTTAGTGGCCAGTGTGAACATGTGCCTACCTGCTCATGTACCTACCAGTTCATATCCTCAGGTGGTTCATTTTTTATACAAAGCCTCCTCATTTCTAGGAGTGAAAAGTAATTGGTCAAACTTTGCCAATATAAATTGTTCGTTTTTAATGCATTGTAGAGAATCTGCAATGACTGCCTGAAGTTTGGAAGCCATGGACGTCACCACCAAAAGCTGGGTTTCCTCCTTTGTGATGCATTGCCAGGCCTTTACTGCAGCTGACTTCAGTTATTGCTTGCTTGTGGGTCTTTCTGCCTTAAGTTTTGTCTTAAGCATGTGAAATGCTGCTCAATGGAGTTGAGATCTGGTGATTTCATAGTTACAAAGTTAAATAGGTTGAAATAAAGACCTAGGTCCATCAAGTTCAACCTTTCTCCACCAATTGTACATTTTGTCACTAATTTAACTATAACCTGAAATGTTCCGCATATCAAGGAAATCATCCATCCCTTTTTTAAAAGCGGTTATACTGTCTGCCATTACTAGATCTTGTGGTAGGTTATTCCACAATCCGACTGCTCTTACTGTAAAGAACCCTTTTCTATTTAGCTACCGGAAACGCCTTTCTTCCAGCCGTAATGAGTGCCCTCTAGTCCTTAGTATGTTCTTTGGAAGGAATAAGTCATGTGCCAGTGTTTTGTACTGACCACATGTGTATTTATACATGTAAATGAGCTCTCCTCTCAGGCGTATTTTTCTAAGCTAAACAAGCCCAACTTTTCCAACTATTCATCATATGAGAGGCCTTCCATCCCTTGTAATAATGTAGTTGCCCGTCTTTGAACTTATTCTAACTTCTAGATATCATTATTAAAATGTGGAGACCAAAACTGGAACTCATATTCTAGATGTGGCCTCACCAGTGATTTAGAAAGGGGTAATAATATGTTGGGATTGCGGGATTTTATCTCTCTTTTTATAAATCCTAAAACCCTGTTTGCTTTTGCAGCTGCTGCTTGACATTGAGTACTGCTGCTCGCTTACTTGTAACCAGAATACCCAAGTCCTTCTCCTGATCTGTAGTCCCGAGTATACTCCCATTTAATGTAGATGCAGCAATAGGATTACTCCGTCCTAGGTGTATTATTCTACATTTATCTACATTAAATCTCATTTGCCAAGTGTTTGACCATTCTGTCATCTTATTCAGATTGTTTTGCAATATTGTAATGTCAAGGTCAGATTTTAATATCCTACCTAGTTTGGTGCTGTCAGCAAAGACTGACACTTTATTCTCAATCCCATCCACAAGGTAATTAATAAAGCGGTTGAAAAGAATCGGTCCTAGCACAGATCCCTGTGGTACCCCACTGCTGACTATATCCCATTTAGAGAATGTTGACGACTCTTTTTTTTCCTGTCATTTAGCCAATTCCTTACCCATCTGCATATTGTCTCCCCTAGTCCTTGCTTCTGTAGCTTCAGTATAAGACTGTGCAGTATCAAATGCATTTTCAAAGTCCAGATTAATCACATCAGCTGCATTCCGAACATCCAGATTTGCTCTTACCTCCTCATAGAAATCCAACATGATAATTAGACACGACTTATTCTTTATGAATCCATGCTAGTTGTCAGTTATTATACTATTATCTACAATATATTTCTGCAGGTCATCTCTAAGGCTACTTTCACACTAGCGTCGGCCCGTCGCATTGCGTTGGGCCGACGTACCGACGCATACTGTGAAATCGCAGCACAACGGAGGCAGCGGATGCAGTTTTACAACGCATCCGCTGCCCCATTGTGATGTCTGAGGAGGAGGGGGCGGAGTTCCGACCGCGCATGCGCGGTCGGAAATGGCGGACATGACGCACAAAAAAATGTTACATGGAACTTTTTTTGTGCTGACGGTCCGCCAAAACACAACGCAACCATCGCAATGCGTCACTAATGTTAGTCTATGGGGAAAAAACGCATCCTGCAGACAACTTTGCAGGATGCTTTTTTTCACCTAAACGACGCATTGCAATGTGCGTCGTACGACACAAGTGTGAAAGCCGCCTTATAATGCCCTCAAAAATATTGCACACTACTGATGTCAGGCTTACTGGACGGTAGTTGCCTGGATCCACCTTATCACCTTTTTAAATATCAGTACCACGCAAGCCATCCTCCAATCCCGTGGCACCACCCCTGTTACAAGAGGGTCTAAGAATATGCTATACAGTGGTCTGTCAACTATTGAGGTCAATTCCCTCAGTATCGGTGGATGAATGCGATCTGGGCCAGGGGATTTATCAATGTTTAAATTCCTCAGACATGGGTGTGCTTCTGTTTGTGTTAAGCTAGTTATATCAGCTTGTGAACTTTTTGCCTTGTTGAATGATCCCTGTAATGGACAGTTCATTGGTGAACACGGATGAAAAGTGCCTGTTTAATATCTCAGCCTTTTCTTTGTCCTCTATAACTATTTTGTTATTGTCGTCTTTTAAGGGGCCAATACCATCTGTTTTTTTTTTCTTTTTGGCATAGATGTATTTATAAAAAATGTTGAGATTTATTTTAATGTTGTTGGCGATTTGTTTCTCTGTAGATAACTTTGCTAGCTTGATTTCTTTTTTGCATTTCTTATTTAGTTCTTTATACTCCTGAAATGCTATTTCAGTATTCTCAGCTTTCAAGATTTTGAATGATGTTTTTGTCTTATTAAACTTTGCACTATCTTATTTATCCACAATGGTTTCTTTTTATTCCTTGACATTTTATTACCAGAGGGTATAAATTTTCTGCAGGATTCTAGCAGCATTTCCTTAAAAATGCCTCATTTATGTTCAGTATCCCCAGTTATCATGACGTGGTCCCCGTCCACATGATTAAGCTCTTCCCTTAATTTGTTGAAATCAGCTTTCCTAAAGTTCCAGGTTTCGGCATTTCCCTTCTTGAATGTTTGCTTGAAAATTACATTGAGACTTACCACTTTATGATCACTGCATCACAAATGTTCCCTGACCTGTAGATCTGAAATTGTATCTGGTATATTTGACAGAACTAGATCCAGCAGATTACCTCCCCTGGTCAGTTCATCTACCACCTGAGAGAAGTAATAGTCCTGAACTGTGATTGACTCAGCCATTGCAGAATATTCCTAATCTGAGAGCAGCAGAATGTAGAGGCAGAGACCCTGAGTCAAGTGATATTTCACTTTCTGCACTGATTTCTGTAGTTTTGATAGAATCACTGGGGTAACAGCAGATTATCATTAAAAGACTGGTAAACCTGCTGCCGTGTAGTCCGTTATATAAATAAACTCTATATAACTCCGCCCCCACCACTGATAGGCAGCTTTCTGCATATGCAGAGAGTACATAGAAATCAGCCAATCAGTGATGTGGGTGGAGTTATACATAGCTCAGAAGATAGTAGACCTGCCGTAGATAAAACAGTGATTCTAATAAAACTGCAACAAGCAGCCTAGTAAGTGATACATCACTGGAATTCGGGTCTCTGCCTTTATGTCATGCTGCTCTCAGATGGGGAAGCAAAAAGCTGGTGAGTAGTGTTGAGCATTCCGATACCGCAAGCATCGGGTATCGGCCGATACTTGCGGTATCGGAATTCCGATACCAAGTTCTGATACTTTTGTGGTATCAGGAATCGGTATCAGAACCATATTCATGTGTAAAATAAAGAATTAAAATAAAAAATATGAATATACTCACCTCTCCAGTGGCCCCTGGATCCTACTGCTGTAACCGGGAGCCTTTGTTCCTAAGAATGAGCGCATGAAGGGCCTTCGATGACGTCGCAGCTTCTGATTGGTCGCGTGACCGCTCATGTGACCGCTCACGCGACCAATCAGAAGCCGCGACGTCAGCCGCGATGTCATCGAAGGTCCTTCACGGGCTCATTCTTAGGAACGGAGGCTCCCGGTTACAGCGGTAAGGTCCAGGGGCCGCCGGAGAGGTGAGTATATGGATATATATGGATATACTCACCTCTCCAGTGGCCCCTGGATCTTACCGCTGTAACCGGGAGCCTCCGTTCCTAAGAATGAGCCCGTGAAGGACCTTCGATGACGTCGCGGCTGACGTCGCGGCTTCTGATTGGTCGCGTGAGCGGTCACATGAGCGGTCACGCGACCAATCAGAAGCCGCGACGTCATCGAAGGCCCTTCACGCGCTCATTCTTAGGAACAAAGGCTCCCGGTTACAGCGGTAAGATCCAGGGGCCACCGGAGAGTGGCGGAGTATATCCATATTTTTTATTTTAATTCTTTATTTTACACATGAATATGGATCCCAGGGCCTGAAGGAGAGTTTCCTCTCCTTCAGACCCTGGGAACCATTCCGATACTTTGCGTCCTATTGAAATGCATTGGTATCGGGTATCGGTATCGGCGATATCCGATATTTTTCGGGTATCGGCCGATACTATCCGATACCGATACTTTCAAGTATCGGACGGTATCGCTCAACACTACTGGTGAGAGATTCCCTTTGAATTGTACCGTATGAAAAAGACCCCACAGTTTTTTTATACTTGACCCCTTCTTTTGCGCACTCTAAACAAGGGTTGGATACCTCTACTTTAGACAGAAGATCATTTTGGAAACCAGTCAGTCACTCAGCTCTGGATTAAATATAAAATAAGCGCACTCCTTGTATTTCCATTTGGGAGGCAATATAATAAATGCTTTCCTTAGATACATACTTCTTTTTATCTGTTTCCCTACCTTCTCCTTTTGTCATTTCTATGGCAGATGACAGGAAACCATCAAATTCAACAGCATGATATAAGTATCAAAAGCGGAATCTCTAGAGGTATTCCGGGCTAGATATGTGTTTAAACAGAACATATTTTTCATGTTTTAAAGACGCCAACACATTTATTGAAGCTCTATAGATTTGATGTCTATGCTGTATATTATTGTATATTCTGATTTCTGCCTTTTTGATGGACATATTTTCTTTTTTAATAATGTGCAATAATGATAGGATGTACTGTACACGTTCTAGTCATGTGTTTATATGGTTCAGCTGATCTAATATCTAATATCCAAATATATCAAAAGTTACTGATAATAATACAGCTTTATACCATTGCACCTTCTTGGCTGATTTTAAAGGAATAGTGTAGGTAAGGCCTTCTTAATGGAATGCTATAATGCAATGACTATTCCCTCAGTATCGGTGGATGAATGCGATCTGGGCCAGGGGATTTATCAATGTTTAAATTCCTCAGACATGGGTGTGCTTCTGTTTGTGTTAAGCTAGTTATATCAGCTTGTGAACTTTTTGCCTTGTTGAATGATCCCTGTAATGGACAGTTCATTGGTGAACACGGATGAAAAGTGCCTGTTTAATATCTCAGCCTTTTCTTTGTCCTCTATAACTATTTTGTTATTGTCGTCTTTTAAGGGGCCAATACCATCTGTTTTTTTTTTCTTTTTGGCATAGATGTATTTATAAAAAATGTTGAGATTTATTTTAATGTTGTTGGCGATTTGTTTCTCTGTATATAACTTTGCTAGCTTGATTTCTTTTTTGCATTTCTTATTTAGTTCTTTATACTCCTGAAATGCTATTTCAGTATTCTCAGCTTTCAAGATTTTGAATGATGTTTTTGTCTTATTAAACTTTGCACTATCTTATTTATCCACAATGGTTTCTTTTTATTCCTTGACATTTTATTACCAGAGGGTATAAATTTTCTGCAGGATTCTAGCAGCATTTCCTTAAAAATGCCTCATTTATGTTCAGTATCCCCAGTTATCATGACGTGGTCCCCGTCCACATGATTAAGCTCTTCCCTTAATTTGTTGAAATCAGCTTTCCTAAAGTTCCAGGTTTCGGCATTTCCCTTCTTGAATGTTTGCTTGAAAATTACATTGAGACTTACCACTTTATGATCACTGCATCACAAATGTTCCCTGACCTGTAGATCTGAAATTGTATCTGGTATATTTGACAGAACTAGATCCAGCAGATTACCTCCCCTGGTCAGTTCATCTACCACCTGAGAGAAGTAATAGTCCTGAACTGTGATTGACTCAGCCATTGCAGAATATTCTACTTCTTTGCCTTAAAATACTGGGTTGGTTTTGGAGCGCCCCCAGATGCAGGGCCGCGGGATACTCGATACCGGGCTTCTCTGTCTCAGTTCTGGGGTTGTCACGGTGGCTAGACCCGGTCCGTGACCCTGCTAAGGGGCGTCCAATGAAAGTTGTAAGTGGTGGTAGGTGGTGCAGGTCACGATGAATAACGAGGACACAGGGTTGCAGTCTCTTTACCTCTTTACTGAAGGCTTCAAGATCCTCAATCCAGAGTACGGTTAACAGGGCTGTCTGAGACCGGCCAGTCCGATGGCACCTCCAGAGTTCCCTTTGCAGGTGGAAATCTGTGCCTACCTTCTAGCGCCTGTGTGTTGTAGTACTTCCCTGCTGAGCACCACGGGATAGTCCTCACAACTGTTGTGTCTGTTTCTGATGTTCTTTCCCACAACTTATCTCTGTTCTGATGTTCTTCTCCGTCCCCCAGATGATATGGATAGGATGCACCCGTATGACGGGTAGGCCTGGAGTTCTTCCGGGACCCTAGTGACGCCCCTCTCCCACAGTTGCCCCCTATGTCTGCTTAGGTGATTTAGGTGAGACAGCCAACCTATAATTAACTGTCCTGCCATTGGTTTGAAGTAATGCTTGGAGCCCAATACTTCCTCGGCGTTCCCGGCCACCAGCTACGCGCCTCAGTGGGATGTTGCCTCGATCTTACAGCACGACTCCTACTGGTGTTATCTCCTTTTTGCTTTGATCTCGTTTCTCACTCTCCACAATAAACCTCGCTTCTTGTCCTTTCTTGAGATACCGCCGCGATGTAGTGCAGGCGCGGTTCCTTAATGTTCTTTCCTGTTCGCTAGGCCTCTGTCAGGATCCCACCCCTGACAGGGACACCCCTGAATCTTCCCCTGCAACACCCTCTGCCACAGGATGTTGCCTGGTTCCAACCCAGTCAGCTTCTGTTCTAACTTTCTATCTAACCCCCAGTTTTACCAGATTGTGAGGAGTGGCCTAATACATAGCGCCCTTTGCTCCCCCTGTAGGCCAGACTATGAAGTGTATTGGTGTCTGTGATACCTGGTCAGATGAACTCCTTCAGTGCCATCAGACGTACCATCACTTTCCTTAGTGGCGGAGCATCAGTACTGCAACGACCAGGACTCTGGGGCGCTGCACTTTCACAGTATGTTTTGAGTCATTGTCCATCTGTACTGTGAAGTGTCCTCCAATCAACCTTGCTACATTTAGTTAAATCTGAGCAAAAAGTATAGCCCTGTACACTTCATCTGACTGCTTCTGTCTTCTGTCACATCATCAATAAGCACTAGGGACTTAGTACTATTCAAAGCCATGCATGCCCATGTCATCATACTTCCTCCACCATGTTTTACAGAGGATTTGCTTTGGATAATGAACTGTTACAAGCCTTCTCCGCATTTTCGTCTTCTCATCTTTCTGGTAGAGGTTTATTTTTGTTTTATCTGTCCAAAGGATGCTTTTGCAGAACTTGCAAATGCGACATCTGGAATCAGCTCCAGACCTTTTACTTAATTTTTGATGGGTTAACGAGGGAATAGCCCATGTGGCACATTAATGAACGTTTGAGATAATTATCCAATTACCTTTAGTCCCATTAAAAAGAGGCAGCTACATATTAAAGAGCTCTAATTCCTAAACCCTTACTCCAATAGAAAGTGAATTACCTCAAATTAAAGCTGAGAATCTGCACTTAAAGCCCACATTGATTATATAACTGTATATTGAATTTGTTTTGGAAAATTGCTAAAATGCCAAAACTTGTGTCTGGAACTAACTACATGTGATGAATTCGGATTATATTGTACCATACATGTGCATAAAGTTATGCAATTCCTTGGCATTGTAAATGTAAGTATAAAAATAATCTGATTTCCAGAATCTGGAGAAAACTATTTATGTAAATTATAACTGTCTAAAAACATTTGTCTTTACCAATAATGTTTGATCTAAAATTTTAGAAGGGAGTAGTAATGAGCCAACCCATTCTAGGGTCCAACGAGTTCCGCTGAACATCTAAAACATTTTTTAGATGAATAGGGGGCCCTAACATCGTTGTTTGCCACACTGTCATCTGCATGACTACACGACAAACAGGCTCTGATCGGTGGTAAGATTATTACCGCTGGTCAGAGAGCTGCAGTTCCCATTGTCAGATGACAGCATGAGCCAGCAGTTGTTACTAGCGGTAAAAAGTTTACAGCCAGTCACAGGGGTCAGCTGATGAGAGAGTAATACTCCTATCAACCTGCGTCTGCTGTCCAGGAAAACATGATGCCTGTGTTATTAATAAATAATAATAAAAATGACATGGGGTCTCTTCTATTTTTAATAACCAGCGATAACTCGTTTGAAAGAAAGACACTGACTCCTTCATTTGAAATAAAAATAAAAAAGCATAGTTATACTCACCATACGCACATTCAATTGAAGCCCTTGTCCCCTGTAAAAAAATAAACAACCATTTCCCTCAATTGTCCGAAGTGAAGATAAGCCATACTACCCCATGGCATAATCCATGTCTGCAATATGTGGTTTACAACCTGTACGGTGCCATGATGCGACCATCCAGGCTGATAATAATGGGAGAATGATATCCTGTTTCTGAATCTATTTTTCAAATAAAAGATTTTATTCCAGCTGTGTCTTTTTAGCAATCTAATTAGGCGGTTAGTAATGGAGAGGCATCTTATAGATTTCTCTCCATTACTAACCTGTGAGCAATATGTCAGCGGCCATAAAACAGTTGACATCAATCTAACAACCATAACCCCACTTGCATCAGGGCAAGTGGGAAGAGCCGGACAAAGCACCAAAATTGGAGCATCGAATAGATGCGACTTTTTGGGGCAGCTGCAGGTTGCTATTTTTAGGCTGGGGGTGGCGGTTAACCATGGCCCCTTACCAGCCTGAAAATACCAGCCCCCATCTGCCTTAGCCTGGCTGGTTGTCAAAGATGAGGGGGGAACCCCGTGCTGTTTTTTTATTATTTGTTTAAATAATAAAAAAACAGCTTGAGGACCCCTCTATTCTTGATAACCAACCTTGATAAAGTGGAAAGCTGAGGAATACTCAAAGCTGTTAGTTTTGCCTTTGCTGGTTATCAAAAACAGAAGAGACCCCACGTCATTTAAAAAAATATATATATTTTTACTGTATATATTTATTTATAGCGCACAGTTGCTGGCTGATGAATAGTCCCATCAGCGGCGCCTGCTCTTACTTTTATTAGCAACAGCAGGTGCAGGCTGATAGAAGTAGTACTCTTTCATCAGCCGATACCTGTGACCATGCTTGCTCATGCTATCATCTGACATCTTGGGAACCACAGCTGTCTGACTGATGGTAATAATCTAATGTTTCTTGCGCAGTCAGATGAAGCAGTGGTCAGATTGTAAAACTGTGTAATCCCCAACCCACACCCATGATTGGCAGCTTCC
Source organism: Ranitomeya variabilis (assembly GCF_051348905.1). Lineage (NCBI taxonomy): Eukaryota > Metazoa > Chordata > Amphibia > Anura > Dendrobatidae > Ranitomeya > Ranitomeya variabilis. The sequence goes on from NC_135232.1 coordinate 233,153,857, forward strand.
TGTGTACACTGGGTATTGTGAGCCAGTTTCCAATCAGTGGTCAGGGCTGGGTTACACAGATTAGCTGGTCTGGCATGAAGATGAGACCAAGTCGTGTAGTGATAATCTCCTGCTGATAAAACACTGGTTGTAAGGAAACTACAGCACACAGCCTAATAACATCTGTTGAGTTGAGCTCTCTTGCCCTATAATAGGCTGCCCTCAGATTACATAGCAAAAACTGGCTGACAGATTCCCTTTAATGATCTATCTCTTTCCATCATGTCCTTACCATCTGTAACAGCATTCAGGTGTTTGGGAAACATAATTTTAATCAGTACTTGTGTTCTTTACCATGGATCTTCCAGGATATAAAGAATATGTGGTGAGTTTATATGTGGTCTGCAAAACCAGTATCAGCACGGGTTTACTAGGGACCGTTCATGTCAGACTAATTTGATCAGTTTCTATGAAGAGGTAAGTTCTGGACTGGACCAAGGGAGCCCAGTGGATGTAGTGTATATGGACTTTTCAAAAGCTTTTGATACGGTGCCACACAAAAGGTTAATACATAAAATGAGAATAATGGGGTAGGGGAAAATATGTGTAAGTGGGTTAAGAGCTGGCTCAGGGATAGGAAACAAAGGGTGGTTATTAATGGAGCACACTCGAACTGAGTCGCGGTTAGCAGTGGGGTACCACAGGGGTCAGTATTGGGCCCTCTTCTTTTTAACATATTTATTAATGACCTTGTAGGGGGCATTCAGAGCAGAATTTCAATATTTGCAGATGACACTAAACTCTGCAGGGTAATCAATACAGGGGAGGACAATTTTATATCACAGGGTGATTTATGTAAACTAGAAGCTTGGGCTGATAAATGGCAAATGAGCTTTAATGGGGATAAATGTAAGGACATGCACTTGGGTAGAAGTAATAAGATGTATAACTATGTGCTTAATTCTAAAACTCTGGGCAAAACCGTCAATGAAAAAGACCTGGGTGTATGGGTGGATGACAAACTCATATTCAGTGGCCAGTGTCAGGCAGCTGCTACAAAGGCAAATAAAATAATGGGATGTATTAAAAGAGGCATAGATGCTCATGAGGAGAACGTAATTTTTCCTCTATACAACTCACTAGTTCGACCACACTTAGAATACCGTGCACAGTTCTGGTCTCCGGTGTATAAGAAAGACCTAGCTGAACTGGAGCGGGTGCAGAGAAGAGCGACCAAGGTTATTAGAGGACTGGGGGGTCTGCAATACCAAGATAGGTTATTTCACTTGGGGCTATTTAGTTTGGAAAAACGAAGGCTAAGGGGTGATCTTATATTAATGTATAAATATATAAGGTGACAGAACAGAGACCTTTCTGATGATCTTTTTAATCACAGACCTGAGACAGGGACAAGGGGGCATCCTCTACGTCTGGAGGAAAGAAGGTTTAAGCATAAAAACAGACGCGGATTCTTTACTGTAAGAGCAGTGAGACTATGGAACTCTCTGCTGTATGATGTGGTAATGAGTGATTTATTACTTAAATTTAAGAGGGGACTGGATACCTTTCTGGAAAAGTATAATGTTACAGGGTATATACACTAGATTCCTTGATAGGGCGTTGATCCAGGGAACTAGTCTGATTGCCGTATGTGGAGTCGGGAAGGAATTTTTTTCCCCAAGGTGGAGCTTACTCTTTGCCACATGGTTTTTTTTTGCCTTCCTCTGGATCAACATGTTAGGGCATGTTAGGTTAGGCTATGGGTTGAACTAGATGGACTTAAAGTCTTCCTTCAACCTTAATAACTATGTAACTATGTAACTATATGTATTCCAGGCAGAACTGGAGTGTGTCAATAGAATTTATAGAAATCCCTTAACAAAGTTAGGGCTGATTCACAATAAATGGAACAGCAGTAATGTAAAGGGCAACATAACTATTTGTACATAGTAGTTTTATATAGCAGACCAACAGAAAGGGAACCTGTCACATTGTAGATGTAGTCCGAACTGGGGACAGCACGGAATAGAGAAGAAGAAGCTGAGGTGTGTAGGTTTGTTGGAAGAGTCCAGTGTGCGGTCCTACTCAGTGATTGATAATGATTGATAGTTCTCTCCCTTTTGCAGTCAGGGAGGAAGACAAGAAGACTGTCAATCATTCAGTAGGACCGCCCACTGGAAATATCTGCATATAAACACAAGGAATTTCAATAAATAAAATGAAAGTGTTACTGAAACTCTTTACATAAAAATGGATATTAAAGAGAAACGGTCACCTTGAAAATGCATTTCAATCTGCAGATACCATATTACAGAGCAGGGGACGCTGAGTAGAATGATATATAGTTTTGTGATAAAAATATTCAGTATAACCTGTATTTTCACAATTTAATCCTCTGCTTTTTGTGGAGTCTTCAGTCCAGTGGTGGGACCTATCCCTAACTAACCGTTTTCTTTGTATAAGTGTGCTAACAGAGGTAGCTGTCAGTCACTGATCGGACCGTTAACTGGACAAAGTCTCTGAAAAAGCAGAAGTTTAAATGCTCAAAAACAGGTTATACTGATTGTTTTCTCACAAAACTATATTTCAATCTGCTCAGTTCCCTTTGCCGCCTGCAGATTAGACTGCATTTTCATGGTGACAGGTTCCCTTTAATCTGAGCAGCTGTTCCTGCTCTATTACATCCTGCGGGCAGACCAGAAACCATTTTAACCATGGCAGGTTCCCTTTAAAGTGCTGCATAGAAGAAAGCGACCAGGTTCTTTTTACCCACAAACTCCTGCGCTTATGTGAGAGTGAGAACCTAAATCAATCAGTATGGACCCATGACTGGTGGATTTTCAGTAACCAGTGCTGCCATCAGTTCTTTAGTACAGAAGTTTACACTCCACAAGACCAACGCAATCATCTCTGACACAAGAACCTGTTCTTAGGTTAAATTTTAGATTCATTCAACATCTTTTTAACAATTTCAACAATTCTAGAGTTATTTCGTGAAGGAATTTGATGGGAGTCTCACAGGTTTTCCTTTAATTATCTTGGTTTACCTGCAGTCCAGTGTAAAACCTCAGAAACATATTGTGCTATTTCCAAAACCTTCTTTCACTCATCTGCCAGCAGAAATGATATAATCTGCTTTTTTTTTTTTAGTTTAATCTGACCTTCATTGAGTTTTCTACTATGCCTCAAACTACACTGGTCCACCTACTAAGGCATATGGTGTTTCTTGAGATGGTCTCCTGGATGCTTGTTGCCCCACTTTTTTAAGTAGAGAGAAAGGCAGCTTCAAAGGGTATGACTTTCCTTGACATATCCAGAATGGCTAACGATGCCCATTAATTCTTTAATTTTATTGTAAATGTAAAGTAAGTGACTGCTTTCTTCAGTAATAACAGTGGATCACCAGGAGGTACCAGCATTAGCAGCCACCATTATAATCTCATCAATGGAGGAACGACAACCCCATCAATCTTACTAATTAGCGCAGCCAAATCCAATGTTACTGTTCATTTTTATCATTGCTAGTGTATTTAACATAATCAGAGACGAGATGTAAATCTATATTCATCTGTGCATATCATTTTATACCTTTTTAAGGCTCTGCTTGTCTGAGCAGACTCTTTTCTTTGTGCGAAAAACATTTGAAGATTATGTCTCTGGACGAGAAGCTGTAACAGTGTGGCGCAACGTTCAGAGTCAAGAGCACAGCATGTCTACCCTTGTCAGATTGTCTATAATTTGTCCTGCTAAAGATACTGTCAAACAACACAATACAAGTCTTTCCACAATGTATCGCTGTATGCATGATTACAATTGGAGCATTACATTACAATTAACCTCTTACATGATGAAGGTTAATAAATTGTCGCTGGGGAAGGTTTTCAGGAATTGAATTACTGCACCTTAAGGGTTAACTCTCAAACGTGAAAAATCTTCAAAGTTCTGATTCCTAATTAGAATAATAATTGTCAGAGCTTATAGTTTTCTCGTATTATGTCATTTCCTTTTCAACAACTCTCTTAAGCTTTTCTGGTTCATGTGCAGAATTTACAATTATTTTTGACATTTTGCCACATTTCTGTGGGACGGGGAAAATTAGGGAAGCAGTGATGAGCTAAACATGACAAGACAAGTCTGTAATTGCACACTAAATTGTCCCCTTTTGTTTTTAATCTTTCAATCAATATAATAGAGGCAGCAATTTAATAGCAGAACTACAAGAGCTTTTACTTATTGTAGTACACAATTGCACATTCTATCAGGTAGAAAACAAGGAGGTATTTTACTAAATTTTCAGGTTCCCCAATAACCAATAGGATCTATAGCTCAAGGCTCTGTGCCACTGAATGAGACAAAGCAGTATAGTTTTCTCCTACTGTCAATACTGCCTGCGATCAGCAGGGATCATTGTAGTCAATTCTTATGATCCCTGCTGATTGGTTGTTGGGGGTACAGTATTTTTCAGACTATAAGGCGCACTGGACCATAAGATTCACCCCAAATTTTCAGAAGGAAAATAGGAGAAAAAATTAATGTGTCAAATGGGGGCCATCTTTCAGTCCAAATTCAGGTTACCGGGGGGATCGGCAGCGCTGGTGGAGCATGGTCACAGGGGGTGTTCGGTGGTCCGGTGATATGACTCCCATCCCAGGCTGGTGTGGCAGGTTCAGTGGCCTCCAGGAAATTCCATCCCAGGCAGGTGCGGTAGGAGCGGCTTGTGCAGGGCAGTGCTCTGTGGTGCGGGGGGGCTCCGCCAGCATTCTGTGAAAGCCCGGAGGTCCCTGTACACCGGACGAGATCTCGTTGCCAAACTCGTTGCAGCCCCCGGTGGCCATTTACCCAGAGGCCACCGCATCGCAGCACTGGATGTGCGTGGGCCTCCGTGCTTTCATAAAATGCTGGCAGAGCCCTCCGCACCACAGAACACCACTGCCAAATCTGCAGCACCAGCCGCACCAGCCGCACCAGCCTGGGAAGGGAGTGTGATCATCACCCTGCAGCGTCAGACCAGGACCGCCGCAGTATCGCCTGACTCCTGCTGCCGCCACAGTATTTGTAGCTATATTCCGACTATAAGACGCCCCCCCCATTTTCCCCCGAAAAAATTTGGGAAAAAGTGCGTCTTATAGTCCAAAAAATATGGTTATATTCTTGAAAAATGCCACCAATCCTTGATATACTTAAAATAAACTTGCCATAGTTTCCTATGTATAATACTTGGGCAACTTGTACATAGGAATCATATGGCAACATTGCAAAATTCAGAATTGTTCCCCCAGCAAAAATAAAATTTGGTGGAGTTTGCCAGACACTGCACACTGTCCCAGTCACGAAAGGCTATACTTCCCAACTTTTAAAGACAAGGAAAGGGATATGTAGTATGGGACATAAACAGAAATAATGTCCCAGCATCCTAGTGGTTACACCCATTACTATATTCCTTTTAATGGCATCACACAGTTTGATGCCCACAAAAATACCCCCCCCACACAGTATGATATCCCCCCAGCGAATTCCCCCCAGTAATACCCTCACAAGCACAGTATGATTCCTTCACAGTGACACCAGCAAAGCATAATGTGCCTACAGTACTACCATCACAGAATGATACTCTTACAGTTCTCTCACACATATAATTAGTCCAATAGAGGGACCACCCATAGTATGCTGCCACCACAGTCACTTCCCACAGAATGATTTCCCCACAGTGGCCTTCCACAATTACAACACACATTATAAGGCATCTACAGTGACTTCCCCTACAGTGTGATGACCCTGGCATCCCCATCACATCCCTGTCTTTTTTTCCTGGAATGGCTCTTTGGACACAGTGCAACAGTATTTGTGTGCTTTTTGGCATTTGATGTCAGAAAACGATATAATAATCAAATGAAAGAGAAATGGCATAAACTATTAAAGTCTCTGGAAATTTAGAGTACAGCTGTCACAGGCTTATAGCAACAGAGAGGAGCCAGAAGACCGCAGCATCTGATTTCTCTTACTCCTATACTGACTAGAAGCACTTCAACTTCATATTAAACAGTGTAAATTTATTTTAGCAGTGGAGGGGGTGATCTGCTCTGTTGAGAACTCCTGGAGCATTAAGGCTCTCAGCTGTGCACTGTTAGTCACTTCCGTCTTCTATATAATCTGGGCCCTGGCTAGCACTCATTGTTAGAGATAGCTTATGCTGCATGGCTGGAGGTAATTGTTGTTGGTTATTATTGGAGAAGGCGTTTGGTGGATTTATCTGTTACTGTTGCTAGGTATTGAGTGTGTGATAATTCCCTTTCTTCTCCTACTTTGGTTTAACCCCATCCTCCACTCCACGGTGCATTAATCTGTTATATGTGTGAATATATTTGTATGTTTGGTATTTTTCATTACCCCTGTTTGTATCACCTTGTTAGTCTGCTTGGTGTATTACGGGACACTACTACTCAGCTCTTCCCTGAGTGGGGGATGGGTACGGACTGAGGGCGGATTAAGGAGCTGAGGCAAGGTACCTGACTCCAGCATCTTCACCATCAGAAGTAATCCGGGGGGCAGGGCAAGCTAGGGTGCCCCTAGCATTAGGGAAAGGGAATTTGGTCTATCTGTGGGTTTTTGGCTATATGCTAGGCAAAGTGCAATAGGGGATATACTCTGAGTCAAAAATAGGTGGTTAAGTATAGTTTCATTTGTTTACTCTGTGGTATCTATTATTGTGCAGCACATTACCCTGGTATTTTGGACTGGTGGGAGATACAAATATATGTGGGGATTGGTCTTGCACACACTGTAAAAGGGTAAACGTATAACAATAAGGTGTCGGAGATACGACTACTCTGGTAATTAGAAGTGTGTTAGAGGGCATTTGTGCAATAAATCAGTGCAATAAATCGCTATATATAAATTATTTTGATAGGTGCATAATTATCTGTACTTGTGGTATATACTGCTATTCCAGTGACTATAAATAGCTTACTGGCGGGCATTTGTGCAATATCTTATATATCGCTATATATAAACATTTCTCTGATAGATCGATAATTATTTGTACCTGCAGTATATACTGCGATTCCAGTGACGGAAAGTAGTTTGCCGGTAGGCACTTGTGCAATATACTGTGTAATAATCTGCTGTATTTAAAACTATCCTAATATGTTCCAAGCATACAGCACCTTTAAAGCGACACCTTAGCTATAACTTAATCACACACAGAGCTAATTATTCCCCCCACCCACTTTGGTATATTTCCTCTGTCCTTTCCCCCCCCCCTCCCCCCTCTCTCTTCTATGGTTATAGGAGCCAGGGTAAGTAGATAGGGTTACGGAGGAGCAGTCGACGAGAGCGGGGGCGCCACTGGCGTGTTTATTTAGGGGTGCCAACCTCCGCAGCCAGGTAGGGACAGTATCTTTTAGGGATTGTGAGGGTCAGTTATACTAGGCCTTCCACAGCATATTACACCCCTATTCCAATTCTCGACTGAAGTGTCTATATTTTGAGTTGTTACGAGGGCTATTCCAGTTTTCTGGTTGCATAGGCTAACTCACTTTATTTAGAATTTTTGCTGTGGCCGTTATATATATATCCCCTTTTGCATCCCACCTCCCTTTTCCATTTTCCTAGCGGCACTCCTTGTGTTGATACGGGCCTTTTCTTTCTGTCCTGCTGTATAGTAGGGTATTATAGAGTATATCAGGACCAGCCGACGTTGAGTGGGGGCGCCAATTTGCGAACAAGCTAGGGTGCCAACCTCCGCTGCTAGGAAGGGTTTAATAGGGAATTACAGGGATAACCAGTAGCCCTTTTGTTCACATTGAGTGTAGGTTGGCGGGTTTTTTGTCTACTACAATTTTAACTATTTTTCTAATAAAGTATTTTTAGGTATTAGTTGTCTGTTAAATAAAGTGTTTGAACACTATACCAACATATTACTATTTAATTTAATTTGGGAAAGGGAAGGAGCCCCTTGTCCCGGGACACCCGACAACAGAGTCGTAACAATGGCCTTCTCTACGATGGTCCTGGGAGTGCTAGAGCCTTGTCTGTGTACATAGTGTGTAATGTTACAAGCCTACCTATTGCCTTGTAATCGTAATGAGATGCCTCTTCCAATTCTGTCCCAGGCTATACAAAAAAAAAAACTGACAAATGTGTTTCAGATGAGAAGAAATACCAACCAATCGTGTGTAATTTAATGATCAGTATGGGAATACTAGAGTATTTCAGAATTAGTATTCTTTTGGAATATGTTAAGCATTTCTTTAATATAGACATTTATGTACAGTAAGTAAAAAAAACCACCAAAATTGTAAAATCTGTTTTAAATAAAAACCTAATTTAAAAAATATGTAATATTCTGATGTTAAATTTACTTTAAGTAATGTGTCACAGGCATCACTGTAATGACAGCTTTATATAGTATCAAACCTCCACAGTGACAGTATTGATAAATCTGTCCCAATGTGTATGTGATGCATAAAATTAAGAACGAGTGAGTAGAATGTACAGGAGTAGGTGACACTGGTATGAATTCTTTATAAAACGATATCTTTTGTTTGCGAATTCATGCAAGTAAAATATATTTTGAAACCAGAAACACTTATTTACTTGGCTTGTCTAGAAATCTGTTTTCATAGATTTGTGGCAGTTTCTAGAAACACTGCCTCTTCAGATTTCTGTCAGCGACAGAAAGAGCATTTCATTTCATGGCAGCTTAATTTTTGCATTGGGTACAGACGAGCAATCTCTGATTATGGAGCGGAATTCTAAATCTATAAAATAAGGTGAATCTTCACTTGATCTGCTTTTCCTTCTTGACAAAAAGACGGTTTTGGACAAGAATCATAAGCATCACATTGAAAAATAATACTTGCATCACCCTTGCCCTGAGCTGTCTTGCCCAAAACGCAGCGTTCATGTCATCTTATAGGTGGACAAGCACCCATCTGTGTCAGAATATGAAAACCCCATATCATTTTACCAAAGCATGGTGCACTTCACAAGTAAAATCCCGCAGAGGTCAAATGGCTGGAATAACAAAGTAAGTCATCTAAAGGCAATTGGAAATGATGTTGCTAGTAGTCCTTCTCCAGAGAATTTGTTAGGCATGGATTTTCTCTAACTTTACAAAGGGCAGCCCCGTTAGCAAAGGTTACAATACTGAACTCTTCAGCTTAACATAGGTGAGGAGGAGAAAGTGGCACTGCTATTTTAAGACAGATCATGGGTGACTGGAAGAAGATAACAAACACCAGTCTCCTCATTTAAATGCATTATGGAAATGTGAGCTGTCAACACAAGCATTCCTATAAATATGCAAAGTAGACTCAGCGATCTCCTGCCAAGGCACAAGGGTGGCAAAGAAGAGATGGAGAAGGTGGAGGCACATGGAACTGTACAGAGAGGGGGCATGTGTATAGGAGCATGCGGAGAAGCAGACAGCTAAGAGACAAGTCATTACGTGTTAGTTACACTTCTTGTTCACTTGTTACTCTACTATGCTGCATATATACATTATATGCAGTAATCATTTATCCATGCTATGTATCACAAGTAGCCAACTGGTTCTAGAAGCTATAAAGCAATAAGTCTACGGCATGTCAGGCTTGACGTGTCGCTATCCGCAAATAGGAACGTTACCCTTTGGATCCTGATCAGAGGTCCCTCACCCAGCCAAACTAGAGCTCACACTTTTCACTGACGAGGAGCAGTACCCCGAAACACACTGTCTACAAATTGAGATTTTGGTTTTGGCTTTTATCCTAAGTCACGTGACAATGCTCATTAGAGAGTCGATATTGACTTTTAGGATTACTACTTCATATAGGTGGCACTAGAGTTCTAGTCCTCTTCCTCTTTGAAGAGACAATTTGCATAGTTCCCAGAGGAGCATTGCGTCTTAAGTCTCCTCACCTCGGCATGTCAGACTTGATGTGTTGATCTCCACAAGGAGGAACGTTATCCCTTGGATCCCAATCAGACGCTTCTCACCCAGCCAAACTAGAGCTCACACTTTGCACTGACGAGGGGCAGTACCTCGAAACACACTGTCTACAAATTGAGATTTTGGTTTTGGCTTTTATCCTAAGTCACGTGACAATGCTCATTAGAGAGTCGATATTGACTTTTAGGATTACCACTTCATATAGGTGGCACTAGAGTTCTAGTCCTCTTCCTCATTCAAGAGACAATTTGCATAGTTCCCAGAGGAGCATTGCGTCTTAAGTCTCCTCACCTCAGCATGTCAGACTTGATGTGTTGATCTCCACAAGGAGGAACGTTATCCCTTGGATCCCAATCAGACGCTTCTCACCCAGCCAAACTAGATCTCATACTTTGCACTGACGAGGGGCAGCACCCCAAAGCGCAAATAGAGATTTTGGTTTTGCTTTTATTCAAAGTCACATGACAAAGTTTGTTAGAAAGTCAACATTGACTTCTAGGATTGCTATTTCCTAGCGTTCTTGTCCTCTTCCTCTCTGAAGAGGCAATTTACTTTGACTTACCAGTTTAACTACAGATATACTTTCTTTGTCCAGTAGTCTAAACGTTTCACTGTGTTATTTAAATAACACATATCTTAAAGCAATGTGTAGTTTTAAGTAACTTGTATCATTTGTTTCACCAGTTTTGCCCTCTGCAGGCTCTATCTCATATTTTCATTTGGCTCTTAGATAGTAAGTGTTGTTTCTATGGTGTCTCCCATACATTGCAGTTAAAAATACAACACATTTCTGCTTTCCTGTCTCTATATAGTACATCTTCAGAAGCAACAGTAGCAATATGTAGAATATTAAATAGAAACACTGTAGAAAACAGCAAGATGAGCGACAGACATATCATTTTTGTAACCTGTGCAGGTGCACAGGAGCCCAAGATGTAAGGATGTCCACTTCCATCACCAAAATCGGTGGAATTGTGTATTATTATTAGTTTTGGACTGCAAAGAGCCAATATATATTTCTTACACAGATACCCTCTGATTTGTGGGGTTCTCTCTCTCTCACTTTGCTTCTTTCTCCTCCTCCCCCTTAGACTTCAGTAGCTAAGATCTGATTCCTCTGTAGCTGACAGTCCATCTTGTCTCGAGCGAATAACGAGTTTAGAGTTAGGAGGGAGGAAAATATGTGGATGATTATTGAAGGAAGAATCATATTTCCTTGGGAAAATTAACAGTATTATGCAAAGTTTGTTGCTATGAAACTTCATAGTGTTTTCCAAGCCATAGATCAGTGTTTCTCAGCTCCAGTCCTCAATCAAAACCGACCAACAGATCATGTATGGATGGAATTATCAAGACCAACCAACAGATCATGTATGGATGGAATTATCAAGACCAACCAACAGATCATGTATGGATGGAATTATCACCTGTGCATTTCTAAAAAAATACTAAAAACATGTTCTGCTGGTGAGAACAGTGCAATAGATGGCTTAGTATTAGGATATGCCATAAGAGAGGTGTGGACAGGACAGGACTCGTGGGAGTCCACATCTTTAAGACACGCAGTAATCAACATAATGAAGGCTTCTGATTCAAATCACTTGTGAAGATGGATCTCTTGCTTAGAATACAGATTTCCATGTCCAAACACCTGGGTTTGCTTCCACCATAACTGGCCCTGCTGCTTCACGTTTTACACATGAGGTGCCATATGGTGGAGTAAGAAGTGCAATATCTGTGTGGATGCACATGATAATGAGGGATTTCTCTCCCGCACAAGTAACGTAACTCTAGTACATTACAGAAATCTAGTGAAACTGAAGAACACAGCATGATTCACTCCAAAGTTTGCAGTCTTTTAAAAAAAAACAAACAGAAACATTGTGAAATGTGAAAGAACTCTGTGGTATAATACAAACTGTGACTACAAAATGCAGATAATGTGCTGTGTGTTTCAAGGAACGTAACAGAATAAATCAGGCTCACTGTATTCATAAAGGAAGCACCACCTCTGTCTCTCCTCACTTGTCCCCGCTCCTATCACTAGTGACTGATGGTATCTGTGCGTCTGCATGTATATATGGCAGACATCAACCCAGAGACTGGAGGAACAAAGGGTCTGAATCAGAGGCATAGCTAGGGTTTTGGTTCAGTGGTGGCAAAGCTTCTGAGTGGGCCCCTAACCAGGTAACCTTAATTACAATTGGGTGGCACACTCTAATAGTGGAGGAGAATCTCAGCAGATGACCGCACTGTTACTGAAGATAATCTCTATATAAAGACCAACATGGATATTACCGCCATATGGTCAGTGGTAGATACCAGCCCTACAGAACATGTAAGAGATCACAGCACAGTTACAGATAATGTCTTACCGCTGACGTTCTTTCTGATGGAATAGTTCATTTTTCCCATCTTTTCTATCTGGTCCAGACCAACATGAGAACTTCCATCTCGGCTGCAGAGAATACAAAAAATACATGTTTCACTTCTCATATTCCAGCCCCATCACCATCTATTCCCAACCTACACAAACTCCTCATCCTGCTGATACCCCAATACTGAGCCGCTGCTACACCTGCTGTGTGGTTCTCTGTGCCCTCTAAATTCCAAAGCACCCCTCTATAATTTAGTAATGCTGGGTGCAAGTGCCCTAGAAAACACTGCCCATATTTTGCCCCCTAGAAAATAATAATGCCCTCTGTGTGCCCCTTTGATATTCACTGTAACCTGAGTTCCCCTATAGCAATAAGTGCCCACTTTACATTTAATAATGTCCCAAGTCTGCCCCCCCTGTACAGCTCCTCTATACACAGTATAATGCATGATGGCCCTTTCACTGTTATCCCCACACTGTATGATGGCTCCATATATAACCTCCATATAGTGTAATGTGCCAGATAGTCCTCAATATAACACAAGGCAGCACCCCCATAGGCAGACCCTGTAGTATAAGACAGCACCCCTATAGGCAGACCTTGTAGTATAAGGCAGCACCCCTATAGGCAGATCCTGTAGTATAAAGCAGCACCCCATACGCAGACCCTGTAGTATAAAACAGTGCCCCTATAAGCAGACCCTGCCGTGCCGCATAAGACAGTACCCCTATAGGCAGACCCTGTAGTATAAGGCAGCACCCCATAGGCAGACCCTGTAGTATAAGACAGTACCCCCATAGGCAGACCCTGTAGTATAACATAGTACCCCTATACAAAATAGATCAATGGCCGCACTCATCTGTGCTAAAAATAAGGAAATGTGAAATATGTGGAATGTGAATAGCATAATGGCTTATGAACTTTATGAAAAAACACATGAGATTTTTAGCACAAGATTTGCAAACGTTGTGAGCCCATTCACCAAAACGTCAAGGTAATCTCAGATCGAATGGGTAACTACACTGACTGCCTGGTGTGAACACTTACCTATGGTATCTGAGCTGACTGCCTAATGTGAACACTTACCTATGGCTAATAACAGGATAAAGCCTACTTATATAGGAGGCTCAGAACCAACTGTGTTGAGATGTAATTAAAATCACAGCCTGGAGAAGGGCAGGACGTTCAAGTCAGAAAATAGTATATAATAAAATAGATCAACTGACCGAACAATATATATATAATTTATACTAGTGCATAGCCAAAAAAAGTCAAATACAAAATAGATCAATGGCCGCACTCATCTGTGCTAAAAATAAGGAAATGTGAAATATGTGGAATGTGAATAGCATAATGGCTTATGAACTTTATGAAAAAACACATGAGATTTTTAGCACAAGATTTGCAAACGTTGTGAGCCCATTCACCAAAACGTCAAGGTAATCTCAGATCGAATGGGTAACTACACTGACTGCCTGGTGTGAACACTTACCTATGGTATCTGAGCTGACTGCCTAATGTGAACACTTACCTATAGTACCCCTATAGGCAGACCTTGTAGTATAAGGCAGCACCCCTATAGGCAGACCCTGTAGTATAAGGCATCATTCCCATAGGCAGACTCTTTAGTATAAAGCAGCACCCCTATAGGCAGACCCTGTAGTATAAGACAGTACCCCTATAGGCAGACCCTGTAGTATAATGCAGCACCCCATAGACAGACCATGTAGTATAAGGCAGCACCCCTATAGGCAGACCCTGTAGTATAAGCCAGTACCCCCATATGCAGACTCTGTAGTATAAGGCAGCACCCCCATAGGCAGACTCTGTAGTATAAGACAGTACCCCCATAAGCAGATCTTGTAGTATAAAGCTGCACCCCATAGGCAGACCCTGTAGTATAAGACAGTGCCCCTATAGGCAGACCCTGCAGTATAAAACAGTACCACTATAGGCAGACCCTTCAGTATGAGACAGAATCTTCATAGGCAGACCCTGTAGTATAAGACTACCCCTATAGGCAGACCCTGTAGCATAAGGCAGCACCCCCATAGGCAGACCCTGTAGTATAAAACAGTACCCCTATAGGCAGACCCTTCAGTATGAGACAGAACCTTCATAGGTAGACCCTGTAGTATAAGGCAGCACCCCATAGGCAGACCCTGTTGTATAAGGCAGCACCCCCATAGGCAGACCCTGTAGTATAAGACAGTACCCCCATAGGCAGACCCTGTAGTATAAGATAATACCCCTATAGGCAGACCCTATATACCAAGAGTGTGCAAAGCACTCATCAAAGCAAAAGGTGGCTACTTTGAAGAACCTAGAATATAAGACATATTTTCAGTTGTTTCACACTTTTTTGTTAAGTATATAATTCCACATGTGTTAATTCATAGTTTTGATGCCTTCAGTGTGAATTTACAATTTTCATAGTCATGAAAATACAGAAAAAGCTTTAAATGAGAAGGTGTGTCCAAACTTTTGGTCTGTGCTGTATATATATATATATATATATATATATATATATATATATATATATACACTCACCGGCCACTTTATTAGGTACACCATGCTAGTAACGGGTTGGACCCCCTTTTGCCCTCAGAACTGCCTCAATTCTTCGTGGCATAGATTCAACAAGGTGCTGGAAGCATTCCTCAGAGATTTTGGTCCATATTGACATGATGGCATCACACAGTTGCCGCAGATTTGTCGGCTGCACATCCCAAAGATGCTCCATACAAGGCAGGATGGATCCATGCTTTCATGTTGTTTACGCCAAATTCTGACCCTACCATCCGAATGTCGCAGCAGAAATCGAGACTCATCAGACCAAGCAACGTTTTTCCAATCTTCTACTGTCCAATTTCGATGAGCTTGTACAAATTGTAGCCTCAGTTCCCTGTTCTTAGCTGAAAGGAGTGGTACCCGGTGTGGTCTTCTGCTGCTGTAGCCCATCTGCCTCAAAGTTCGACGCACTGTGCGTTCAGAGATGCTCTTAGGCCTACCTTGGTTGTAACGGGTGGCGATTTGAGTCACTGTTGCCTTTCTATCAGCTCGAACCAGTCTGCCCATTCTCCTCTGACCTCTGGCATCAACAAGGCATTTCCGCCCACAGAACTGCCGCTCACTGTATTTTTTTTCTTTTTCGGGCCATTCTCTGTAAACCCTAGAGATGGTTGTGTGTGAAAATCCCAGTAGATCAGCAGTTTCTGAAATACTCAGACCAGCCCTTCTGGCACCACCAACCATACCACGTTCAAAGGCACTCAAATCACCTTTCTTCCCCATACTGATGCTCGGTTTGAACTGCAGGAGATTGTCTTGACCATGTCTACATGCCTAAATGCACTGAGTTGCCGCCATGTGATTGGCTGATTAGAAATTAAGTGTTAACAAGAAGTTGGACAGGTGTACCTAATAAAGTGGCCAGTGAGTGTATATATATCTACTATATAATTGTCTAAGGGGTACTTCCGTCTTTCTGTCGGCAACTTCCGTCACGGAAATCCCTCGGCGCTGATGGGTCTCGCCAGCAGCCTGTCCTGGCTGCCGCGACCAATCAGCGACGGGCACAGTCCGGCCAAGAATTAGTCCATCCCTACTCCCCTCCAGTCAGCGCTCACACAGGGTTAATGCCACCATTAACGGACCGCATTATGCCGTGGGTAACGCACTCCGTTAACGTTGCTATTAACCCTGTGTGTCCCCAACTTTTTACTGTTGATGCTGCCTATGCAGCATCAATAGTAAAATGATGTCATGTTAAAAATAATAAAAAAAAACAACCTGCTATTCTCACCTTCCGTAGTCCGCCCATGCGCGCACGGTTGCCGCCAGCTTCCGTTCCCAGAGATGCATTGCGAAATTACCCAGAAGACTTAGTAGTCTCGCTTTGCTGGATCCCAGCTGGTGAGTATATAACTAATTTTTATTTCAATTTTTTTTTTAACAGGGATATGGTGCCCACACTGCTAAATACTACGTGGGCTGTGCTATATACCGCGTGGTTGCTATATAGTACCTGGCCAGTGTTAGATACTATGTGGGCTGTGTTATATACTGCGTGGGCTGTGCTACATATTACGTGGCCAATGTTATATACTGCGTTGGCTGTGTTATATATTACGTGGCCAGTGTTTAATACTATGTGGGCAGTGTTATATACTGTTTGAGCTGTGTTATATACTGCGTGGCCACTGTTATATACTGCGTGGCCTGTATTAATGCATTGGGTATTCTACAATATGTATGTATGTATATAGCAGCCACATAGTATATAGCACATGCCACGTAGTATTTGTCTGCTATATACTACATGGCTCCTATATACTACGTGGCCTGTGCTATATATTATGTGGCTGCTATATACATACATACATACATATTCCAGAATACCTGATGTGTTAGAATCGGGCCACCATCTAGTATATATATATATATATATATATATATATATATATATATATATATATATATATATATATATACACTCACCGGCCACTTTATTAGGTACACCATGCTAGTAACGGGTTGGACCCCTTTTGCCTTCAGAACTGCCTCAATTCTTCGTGGCATAGATTCAACAAGGTGCTGGAAGCATTCCTCAGAGATTTTGGTCCATATTGACATGATGGCATCACACAGTTGCCGCAGATTTGTCGGCTGCACATCCCAAAGATGCTCCATACAAGGCAGGATGGATCCATGCTTTCATGTTGTTTACGCCAAATTCTGACCCTACCATCCGAATGTCGCAGCAGAAATCGAGACTCATCAGACCAAGCAACGTTTTTCCAATCTTCTGCTGTCCAATTTTGATGAGCTTGTACAAATTGTAGCCTCAGTTTCCTGTTCTTAGCTGAAAGGAGTGGTACCCGGTGTGGTCTTCTGCTGCTGTAGCCCATCTGCCTCAAAGTTCGACGCACTGTGCGTTCAGAGATGCTCTTAGGCCTACCTTGGTTGTAATGGGTGGCGATTTGAGTCACTGTTGCCTTTCTATCAGCTCGAACCAGTCTGCCCATTCTCCTCTGACCTCTGGCATCAACAAGGCATTTCCGCCCACAGAACTGCCGCTCACTGGATTTTTTTTCTTTTTCGGACCATTCTCTGTAAACCCTAGAGATGGTTGTGCGTGAAAATCCCAGTAGATCAGCAGTTTCTGAAATACTCAGACCAGCCCTTCTGGCACCAACAACCATGCCACGTTCAAAGGCACTCAAATCACCTTTCTTCCCCATACTGATGCTCGGTTTGAACTGCAGGAGATTGTCTTGACCATGTCTACATGCCTAAATGCACTGAGTTGCCGCCATGTGATTGGCTGATTAGAAATTAAGTGTTAACAAGAAGTTGGACAGGTGTACCTAATAAAGTGGCCAGTGAGTGTATATATATATATATATATATACTATACAAAATATCAAAGTATACATATGGAGGAGACATGGAAACACGAAAAGAGAGGATTAGAGTCCAGTAGGACATGGGAAGGCATTTAGGAAAGCCACCATACTTATAACAGGGACAAAGTTTAGCAGAGACAATCAAGTCAGTACTGTCCCCTAGTGGAAATCTAGTAAACCATTCTTAATAAATACATGATTGTGCATTTCACATCAGGGGCTGCAATGAGAGTCTCTGTGGTCCAGACACATTATGGGTAAACATCAAATAGCCTACACCAGATCATATATTTATTAAGAATAGTTTACTAGCTTTCCTCTTGGGGGCAAGTACTGACTTGATTGTCTGTTTAACTTAGTCCCTGTTACAAGCATGGCGGCTTTCCTAAATGCTGTCCCATGTCCTATAGGACTCTAATCCTCTCTTTTGCTGGTTCCCATGTCTCCTCTGTATGTATACTTTGATATTCTGTATAGTCTATCTATATCATAGAATCATAGAATGTTAGAGTTGGAAGGGACCTCCTGGGTCATCTGGTCCAACCCCATGCTCAAAGCAGGATTCACTAAACCGTCCCAGACAGATGTCTGTCTAGCCTGTGTTTGAAGACTTCCATGGAAGGAGAACTCACTACCTCTCGTGGCAGCCTGTTCCACTCATTGATCACCCTAACTGTCAAAAAGTTTTTTCTAATATCTAATCTGTGTCTCCTCTCATTCAGTTTCATCCCATTGCTTCTTGTCTTTCCTTGTGCAAGTGAGAATAAAGCCGATCCCTCTACACAGTGACAGCCCTTGAGATATTTGAAGACATATATTAAGTCTCCTCTCAGTCTTCTTTTTTGCAAGTCATATATTCCCAAATCCTGTAACCATTCCTCATAGGACATGGTTTGCAGACCGGTCACCATTCTGGTCGCTCTTCTCTGAACTTGCTCCAGTTTGTTGATGTCTTTTTTTAAATGTGGTGCCCAAAACTGGACACAGTATTCCAGATGAGGTCTGACCAAAGAGGAGTAGAGGGCAATAATGACTTCACGTGATCTAGACTGTATGCTTTTGTTAATACATCCCAGAATTGCATTTGCCTTTTTTGCTGCTTCATCACACTGTTGACTCATGTTCAGTTTATGATCTATTAGTATACCCAAGTCTTTTTCACATGTGCTGTTGCTTAGCCCTATTCCTCCCATTCTGTATATGCTTTTTTCATTTTTATTGCCCAGATGCAGTACTTTGCATTTTTCCTTGTTATATATTTATGTATGTATTTTATATGATTAGTATATTTAGCATTTTCTACTTGGTGGTTTTTGGTTACTCCAATTTTCTTGGTGTTTCACTGTATGTTGGAGTACTCCACTGCTCCGATTTTCTTTTCCATATATAGGTAGAACACTGTATAAGGTTTCTGGACATGTTCTTAGCCTGGTTGCGAAATTTGTGCTTTATGGATACAGTTTTAGTCTAATACCTCTCAATAGATATAATTCTATATATTATATTCCTTAGGACCTCTGTTTAAATAAGACTTTAAACTTATAACTACACAATTAATTGGTGCATCTGGTGGTAGACCTAAAGAATGGAAATGCTTTGACCAAAATAACAAGCTTTCCTCCAGGATGATTAACATAAGAACTCTCCAGACCCACAGTGTAACAATCACTCAGATGAAATCAGCGCACCATTAATATTATGTCACTACTGGAAATTGGAAATGATATTAATGCAGCCAGTGGAGAATCTCTGTGTTCCTATCTAATTCCTTATTTTCTTTCCCTATATGAAAATGATATATTTTCTTTTGCCAGCTGCTCTGGGGCTGCTCTGGATAGGAGTCATAGCGCATTTAATTAAGAAGACAATTTTATGTACTCAAAGTATGACAATTATGTAAGTGTGATTTTATGTAAAACATCTGCAAGAAAAACATTTTCCATTTAGTTAATACTAAAGTTTTGCTGGAAAATTTTACTAGTTGGATACAAATCACTGTAGATTTATGCCTATGAAATAAATTGACTGTTATTACTACTTACTGCTATGCATGTGCTCTGCTTAAACACAAAAAGCAGCACTTATCGTGTATCCTGCATTATCCTAAATTCACTAGCTGGAATTTGATATATACTGTACTTGGTAAATCACACTATTATGAGTCTCACTTAAGTTTGCAATTTTTTTTGTAAATAAATATGCTGTGTGGCTTTGTATGGTATTTGTTGTTATTTTGGTACTTTTAGCTGTAATTACTTAAAAAAATACTTTTCTTTTACATCATTTTACATTTTATGTGCAATTAGTCAGTGCCAAACTGAGATGAAAGAGCAATGCTTGCAACACAGACCCCAGCAGAGCAGAAAAAGAGTGGCATGCAATGGACAGTTCAGTGAATTTTCCTTTTCTTGATCATGTCCCTCAACACTCCCATAAACAGAAAGAAATGGAATCTAAAAACACTTAAACAGAACCTGTCATCACGATTTTACATTCCAAACTAATAACGTTTATGTAAATATGCTTAATTACTGAATGAATCATCCCCTTTCTTGTAGAAATCCATTTAACTGTTTCAGAAATATTAATCGTTGAAATTCCCTAGATGAAGCAATTGGTGAAACGCTCATTGTGTGAGGTTTTATACTTGGACATTTAGATGTAACCGCCTTATTTGAACCTTTTGCAATAAATAAGGAATACCCTCAGTGTCATTCATATGCCCAATATGAGAGTGATTGATTGATTGATCTCTTGACTCAGACTTTCCAAAAAGTATCCTGTGTACTATGAAAATCTGTAAAGAAAATTGGCGTGCACTCGGTAAATGTTTCGAGGTGCTGGTTGAACAGGGTGTGCAATCTTTGAACCACGTAGAGAGTAATTCAGACACAACTGACTCAGGCACGGGAGCACCTCGTTCCTCCTTTGTATACAGCAACTTTTTGACAAAGACCCAGGAGGGGTTGAAATGTTATCTATATCTATGACTGTACATGTCTACCTTTCACCTTCACTTGTATGAAAAAATCCTGCCTTTTTTGGAACAAGAGTGTTACATGAGTTACTCTCTACATGCTATGAAAGTCAGACCCTTACTTTATCTTTTGTCCCCAGCCAGATATCGTGCAGTGTGCCCCCCCCAGCCATGATCTCTTTTCTGATCCTCTAAGTTACCTATGCACAGTATCAGGGGCGGACACAGACAGCTTGGGGCCCCTGTGCAGAAAATGTGTCTGGGCCCCCCTCCTTTTAAGGCAAGAAATATATATATATATATATATATATATACATACACACACACACACACACACACACACACACACACACACACACACACACACACACACACACACACTATGGGACTGTGCTATACATAAGTGAGTACACTTTGTACTGAGGGACTGGGTTAGGCATAATAATCGACAATAACGTCTTCCTCCACCTTCCCCTGTTCCTAAATCCATTATAAATCCCCCTTCCTCCCATTCCCCCACATCCCTCATTGTCCTACTCCCCCTCGCATACCATTATTACCCTCTCCCCCACCCCCATTATTGCTTTCTCCTCACCACCCCATTATTGCCCATTCCACCACCTCCATCATTGCCTCCTCCCCATCACCCCATCATTGTCCTTTCCACTGCCACCATCATTGCCTTCTCCCCCACCACGCCATCGTTACCCATTCCACCACCTCCATCATTTCCTCCTCCCCCACCACCCCCATTATTGCCTATTCACAACCTCCATCATTTCCTCCTCCCTCACCAACCCTATCATTGCCCTCTCTGTCAACCCAATCATTGCCTTCTGCCCCATCATTGCCCTCAACCCAATCACTGCTTTCTGCCCCATCACCCCCATCATTGCCCTCTCCTCCACCTACACAGAGACACACACAGCACCATTCACCTCTCTGCACACACACAAACACACATCACCATTCACCTCTCTGCATACACACACACCACCATTCACCTCTCTGCACACACACACACACAGCACCAGTCACCTCTCTGCACACACACACCACCATTCACCTCTCTGCATATACACACACACAGCACCAGTCACCTCTCTGCATACACACACACAGCACCATTCACCTCTCTGCATACATACACACCACCATTCACCTCTCTGCACACACACACACACAGTACCAGTCACCTCTCTGCACACACACCACCATTCACCTCTCTGCACACACACACAGCACCAGTCACTTCTCTGCATACACACACACCACCATTCACCTCTCTTCCCATACACACACACACAGCACCAGTCACCTCTCTGCATACACACACACACCACCATTCACCTCTCTACACACACACACATAGCACCAGTCACCTCTCTGCACACACAGCACCATTCACCTCTCTGCACACACACAGCACCATTCACCTCTCTGCACACGCACACACACACACAGCACCAGTCACCTCTCTGCACACACACACCACCATTCACCTCTCTGCACACACACACACACAGCAACAGTCACCTCTCTGCATACACACACACAGCACCATTCATCTCTCTGCAGACACACACACAGCACCAGTCACCTCTCTGCAAACACACACCACCATTCACCTCTATGCACACATACACACACACACAGCACCAGTCACCTCTCTGCATACACACACACCACCATTCACCTCTCTGCACACACACACACACACACACAGCACCAGTCACCTCTCTGCATACACACACACCACCATTCACCTCTCTGCACACACACACACACCACCATTCACCTCTCTGCACACACACACACAGCACCATTCACCTCTCTGCACACACACACAGCACCAGTCACCTCTCTGCACACACACACCACCATTCACCTCTCTGCACACACACACACACACACACACACACACACACACAGCACCAGTCACCTCTCTGCATACACACACACACAGCACCATTCACCTCTCTGCAGACACACACACAGCACCAGTCACCTCTCTGCACATACACACCACCATTCTCCTCTCTGCACACACACACACAGCACCAGTCACCTCTCTGCACATACACACCACCAGTCACCTCTCTGCACATACACACCACCAGTCACCTCTCTGCACATACACACCACCATTCACCTCTCTGCACACATACACACACACACAGCACCAGTCACCTCTCTGCACATACACACCACCAGTCACCTCTCTGCACATACACACCACCATTCACCTCTCTGCACACATACACACACACACACAGCACCAGTCACCTCTCTGCACATACACACCACCAGTCACCTCTCTGCACATACACACCACCATTCACCTCTCTGCACACATACACACACACACACACACACACAGCACCAGTAACCTCTCTGCATACTATAGGGGAAAGAAATGCAGACACAAAGCGCAAAATAGGGTCTTATCCTCTAGATAACCAGGAGAGCTTTCTTAGAATTGCTCACCTGATTTGCTTGAATGAAGAGCATGTAGCGATTTCGGCTGCTGCAGATCCACAAGCCGATCAACGGCCGTATAACAATATAAACTGTGCAGGAGGTGTGGGATAAATCCGCGCTGCCTTAATGATGAAGTTCCAAGGATCATAAATTTAAACAGTGGTTTATTCAACGCGTTTCAAGGTCAGTGCGACCTCTTCTTCAGGAAATTCCACATACGACATTGTTGTATGTGGAATTTCCTGAAGAAGAGGTCACACTGACCTTGAAACACTTTGAATAAACCTCTCTGCATACACACACCTCAGCACACGGTATCCCAAATCGCACCATCGCCGGCAGCTTCCTGTCTCCCACAGCCGCGGTGCTGAATGATGATGTCATTCAGCCGCTGCTGTGCGAGTCATAACAACTCCAGATCCAACCTGGCGGGCATGCTTTGACTTCTGCTCCCTCGGGTATATGGCACCAGCTTGTGCTCTGTCCCCCAGTTATACAGCAGACGTCTCGTTCTCGTTGCTTCATATCCATACACCCCCCCACCTCGGGGATGGACGCTGTTCCTCACCTGCACCGGACTGCGTGGCTGGCTCCTGGGGGCCCCAGTTGTGCTTGTGGTTGCCATGGTGTCGGGAGCAGCCACACAAACGGGCCTCTGAATTTCCTGGGATCTTGTGGCCCAGCCCCCCACAATGTGCAGAGGATTGTGGGAGGATCGTTCAGTCAGCACTCACACTGCAGCAAGAAAGGCAGGAAGTGAGAGTGAAATAGGTCAATTCCCTGCAGCTCTGCTCCCATTCTCTGTTGCAGGCAGCGGAGTGCAGGGATTGCTCCCTAGCCGCCGCACATGAGAGCAATCTGGCCAGGGGCCCCTCGGGGCCGGATAAACTGGCCAGATTGCCCTCATTATTAGCTGCCCTGCAGGGGCCCCCTAGAGCCTCTGGGCCCCGATACAGCCGCACCGGTTGAACCGGCGGTATGTCCGCCCATGCACAGTATACTACATGCTTACTTGATACACTTATATCACAGTCTATCTTTCTTTATGGATTTCCTCTATATAAAGTGGTAGCACCATTTATATGTACCGTAATTGCTGAAACCACCAAAATATCTAACGATTCAAAGCATTTTCCAAGGATGGTTTGATAGCCAAGTCAATTGCATCCTTTTCCTAAAAGACTGCTTATTGCCATTTTGCTCATTCCTTTCTCTTTGCTGTGCATATTAATGCAGACAGCGATATACGTCTGTTCTACTCTTTCAGCAGTCTTCTTTTGCATGGTTAGTAATCACATCTTGAGTTGTGAATCAGTCATTAACAATGATCCAGAGAAGGTGTCATCCTGCTGAGGTCTTCGTGCATTGTTAGGTCTTTGATGCATTGCTAGCTGTCATTGGAGATGCGCTGCTAAATCATTTTCCCTATATTCTCTCTTCTGCAGGGTCAAAGCTGCTCTTGGCGCCAAAGTGATTGCTATGAGAGTGGATGACTCTGAACAATGGAAAGTTCAAAGACTGATGGAGAACGGAGAAAAACACACAACTGTCACTCTAAACTGCTTACGGCAAAGTCCCTATACCCAGAGCAGGTATGTTAAATCAAGGGAAAGTCTATTCATTAGCTGATACGGCTTAGATAGTTATTTATCATACGTACAGACAGCTTTGGATCAGGAAACTGTCTTCTTGCAAATCAACACAATGTGAAAACTATTTTTTTCTCGTATTTCCTCAATGCTGTAGTATCATGACTGATGTCTGTTTAATCTTATAAAAATGCTTAGAACATCGATATTATCTTCTTCACTTTTAAAAGCAGTGCTGTGTTTTTTTGTGTTGTTTGTGTATCCAGAATATGGCATTGTGTTCTGATCTTTTGCCTTATGCTTTTTTTGAAATATCATATCTCAAGATATTTTTTTAGTCCACGTTCATATATCACAGGAACATATAAAGGAAAAGATTTAAAATAAAACTAGCGCTCATAGTTTTTATATACAGTGAGTGAGAAGGAAATGGTTGCTTACATTATCCCTGGCACCCTTTGGTACCTATAAATAAGTGTTTCTATGTCAGCCAAGAATGACCTAAATGGAAATACCCCTTTTAAGGCTCTGTGCACATTACCTTTGAGCCTTCCATTAGAGTTAAATAAAGGAAGAATTCTCAGATGAATTTTTCCAATGTATGTGTCACGGGTGTGTCATATGCTACAGACAGTCGCTCTGCATCTGGCTGCAGAAGGTCTCTGCGTTTAACATTGCAGTCGCCTTCTTAATCCTTTTGACTTTTTGATCCAGTGGCAACCTCCCTCCGGCTCTAATTAACATGCCTGGACTTGGGTGTTTATAGACTCTCAGTCTGCTTCAGGGAGTCACCGGTGATATTCACATTTTCCCCTTGTGAGAGCCTGGAGCTATAGCAGTCGGCTTACTTAATCTAGTGCTGTTGGAGGACATTTGGTGTTATCTCTCTGGATTCTGCTCAAGCTAAGTTGCTTCCCCCTTGTTTGAGAAAAAAAGGCAAATTGTACATTTTTTCACACAAAAAATTGTTGGCACCTTTCCATAATTGTGGTTAAACAACTTTGTTTCAAGCGTGTGATGTTCGTTCAAACTCACCTGTGGTAACTAACAGGTGTGGGCAATAGGAAAATCACACCTGAAACCAGATAAACAGGAGAGAAGTTGGCTCAATATTTGCATTGTGTGCCTGTGTGTGCCACACTAAGCATGGAGAACAGAATTAGAAGAGAACTGTCTGAGGACTTGAAAAATATCAATAATCTCAAGGGTTCAAGTCCATCTACGTGCACAACATAATTAAGAAGTTTACAACCCATGGCACTGTAGCTACTCTCTCTGAATGTGGATGGCAGAGAAAAATTGATAAAAGGTTGCAACATAGGATAGTCCATATGGTGAATAAACAGACCCAATAAAGTTCCAAAGAAATTGAAGCTGTCCTGCAGGCTCAGGGTATATCAGTGTCACCGTGAACTAACCTTTGACTTTTGAATGAAATTCAGTGCTATGTCAGGAGACTTAGGAGTAGAGATGAGCAAATTTAATTGAGTCAGGGCTTATTCGGGAAGCTATAGCGCTTACCAAATAAGCTGCACAGGAAACCCAGCTTCCTGGATCGCTCCGGCTACTCTGCTGTTCGGCTCCGCAGCTGCAAGTGTCGCGGCTGTGTGACAGTCACGAGACATATATGGAGAGCCCAATAAACAGGTTCTCCATACAATCAAATTTGCTTATCTCTACTCAGGAGGATCCCACTGCTCACACAGAGACATAAAAAAGATAGACCACAGTTTGCCCAAAATGTACATGAGTAAGCCAAAATCATGCTGGGAAAGCATCTTGTGGATAGATAAGACCAAGATAGAGCTTTATGATAAAGCACATCATTTTACTGTTAACCCAAAACAGAATGAGGCCTACAAAGATAAGAACACAGAACCCATAGTCAAATATGATGGCGGTTCAAAGATGTTTTGCGGTTGCTTTGCGGTCTCTGGCACAGGGTGTCTTGATTGTGTGCAAGGCATAATGAAATCTGAAGATTACCAAAGAATTTTGGGTCACAACATAGTGCCCAGTGTCAGAAAGCTGGGTTTGCTTCCTAGGTCATGGGTCTTCCAGCAGGACATGACCCCAAACATACTTCAAGAAGCACACAGAAATGGATGGAAACAAAGCGGTGGAGAGTTCTGAAGTCACCAGCAATGAGTCCAGATTCCCATTGAACACCTTTGGAGAGATCTTAAAATTGCTGTTGGGAGAAGGCACCCTTCAAATATGAGAAACCTGGAGAAAATTGTAAAAGATGATTTGTCCAAAATTCCAATTTGAAGGCGTAAACTTTTTTTTTATGGTTATAGGAAACGATTGGTTGCAGTTATTTATTCCAAAGAGTGTGCAACCAAGTATTAAGTGCCAACAATTTTGTCTGTCCCATTTTAGTGGTTTTGTGTGAAATTATGTCCAATTTGCCATTTTTTATCTGTTTTTTTTGTGGTGTTCCAATACACACAAAGTATACCAGAGTAAAAAGAAATTGAAATATAACAGCATGAGGCTTTGTGTGCACAATGTCTTTCTCAGGCGAACTTCACCCGGAATCAGCCTGAAAAAGTGCTGCAGAAGCACCCCATAAAATAAGCAGCAATATCAAACAAATTGCTATCTACGTGTTTCATTTTGTGTCACTTCTTTTAACTGCTTCAGGGTTCATGAACCCTGCAGCCTTAAAAGAAGCGACATGTCCATTCTCCTAGAGGCTACCTATGGGTAGTAAGTAAGAGCCACTGCAAATTGGACTGCCAACTCGAAGAAAATGACTGCCTGCGTTTTCCTGAAGCAACTTTGCCTGGGAAAGCTCCGTGGCTGGGTTGGGTGTGCACTCAGCCTGAAAAGAGGTCAAAATAACATTACTTTGGCCTCTATAAGGTGAAAAGGGTAAATGGATACACTTTTCCAACGCAAATGCTGAGAGAAAAGTAAAAACAAAGGAGAATATTTATCAACACTGTCTAATTCTTAGATTGTGCAAATTTAACAAGACCATTATAAAATGCACATTTATAGAAGAGGTCACGCTGCTTGATAATTAGGGTGCATCTTTGGACTGTTTAGACTACATTTACACTATCAGTTGACTTGCATTTTACCAGAAATTTGCTACAAAATTTTGAAGCATTATTTGGACCACAGCTTCACGTTTAGGCCACAACCCTTTCCTCTAGATCAGTATTTCCCAAACTCCAGTCCTCACGGACCCCACATGTCATGTTTTCAGGATTTCCATAGTGTTGCACAGGTGAGACAATTCCTGATGCCTTGATGATACTTCCACTACTTGCACAATACTAAGGAAATCCTGAAAACCTGACCCGTGGGGTCCGTGAGGACTTGAGTTTGGGAAACTGCTCTAGATCATATCTCCTTCTTCCAATGAGGCCAAGACTAGGACACAAAAGAAACACAGTGTGGTTCACCAGTTTCCAGTTAATTCTAATGCATTTTGCTTAATAAATCTCCCACATAGTCTGAACACAGCCTAAATTGAAAAATTCATGTTTGCCTTCAACATAGAAAATAATTTCAAACCTTTTTAGATTAAATAAGGAAAAAAATGCTATTCATTGGTATTCAAGGATATCACTTCAGTTCTTTCCTAATTTATACTATCTCTAAAAATCTGAAAATAATGGCTTTCATAATCATGACATGGTTTCTGCTGAGACCTACATGTCTGAGGTATGTGTGAATTCTCTGCTGGTCACCAGTGCAGTGACTACAGTCACATCATAGTTATACAAATGTGACATTCGGTTTGAGTCTAGTAGATATAATTAGGGGTCGATTCAACATTGTAGTTGCGCCTTTTTTTATTTGTCGCAAATATATTCTAGTCTCTCACCAGAATTTTTATGTATGCTAGATATTTTTGTGCAATTTTGCACCGTGTGACTTTTCATGCTAAAATGTTGCAAAAAAGGCAAAAAAAAATGTGACTTTCATAAAAATTCATGAACTGCTTGCACCATTTTGATGAACTAAAAAAATGACAACGAATACCACAAGCCAAAAAAAAGAAAAATTAATCAAAACACCTATAAAAACATATAAATGTCTGGACCAAACAATGTAAATGGTCAGGTAAGCAAAGGAAATATTCAAAATCATTTGAAAGCAGAAATAGTTATGCTAAATGACACAGTAGTATAATCTAATAGTGGTCTTTACCTAGGACGCTGGTGTATGTCAGGTCCCCTGAAGAAGCAAGATAAAACGTGCGTCGGGGTGGAGGGAGATGGGACCCAAAATATACCTTTGACCTAGGTAAAGACCCACTATTAGATTGTACTACTGTGCCCATGAGCATAACTATTTCTGCTTACACATTTTCATATTAACATTGGTATCATCTCGCTAGATCTTTTAATATTGATTATTACTTTACTGAGATTAATGTTAATACTTTACTGGGATTATATCACTGCAACCTAATTCACACATCTATTCTGTATAGGTCCATTTCATGTGTGTCTCAATTTGTGAGGCGTCTTTTTTCTTAACTTTTGTATATTATATTCTGTATATTTTGAGTAAATAATAAACATAGCTGTTTTTTCAAATGATTTTGAATATTCACTTTGCTTGCCAGGCTATACAGATTTTTTGGTCCAGACATTAGATGTTTTCATGAGTTTCTAAGTGAAATCTGATATGGCAGTTGACCATTATTTAGATGGACATGTTACATTAATTTAAAACTATGCAAACACATTGAGCCTGATTCATCAGAATTTTGGTACATAAGCTTTGAAAAGTTGTATCATTTGGGACAACTAAACCTAAGTTGCTAAAAATGTGCAACTTTTGCCGTTATCACGCCATTTTTGCCCAGCTCTGATAAAGTAGATGAGCGTCAGTATTCCTCATGAAACAAATCTTACTCCAGTCTTGAGGCGCAAGTCACTTGCCAGGCATGATAGATTTATTAAGAAGTGTTCTCAGTGAATCAGGAGCACACATCCTAATTAAGACTGGCATGAAAGTACTAGTCTTTATGAATCGGGACCTTTGTTCCATAAAGAGTACAAGGCTGGAGTAGTTAGAAACATATCCATTGTTTGAATATAGAAAATAACAATCAATTACAATTTCAAAATATCAATACAAAAAACAACTAGAAATGAGTGTCCAAGTATAAAACCTCTATATTGCACCTACCACAACACATGTATGTTTCACCAACCCCAGATGAAGCCATTGGCGAAACGCACATCAGATCAGATTTTATACTTGGACACTTGGATGTATCTGTCCTCTCTGCATTATTTTCAATAACTAAGGGATGCATTAAATGTTTTGCCTTCAACTCAGAGAAGAATTTCAAAACTCCTGAGATTAAAGGAAAACAAAATGCTATTTATTGATATTCAAGGACATTACTTCAGTTCTTTTTCTAACTCATACCATTTCTAAAAATCTGAAAATAATGTCTTTCATAATAATGAAATAATGATTTCTGTTGAGAACGAAGTGTCTGAGGTATGTGTGAATTCTCTGCTGGTTACCAGTACAGTGAGTACAGTGACATTATCATGGTTATACAAATGTTACAATCTGTTTGAGTCTTTTGGATACAAGTACTTAGATTTTGTTCTGTCCAGGGATTATGTAAAACACCTATGCAAACACATTGTTCCTTTTTCTGACAGTTTACCTTTTCTAGACATTAGAATCCCAGTTAGAGAGGAATACTTACCATAAATGTGATATTTTTGTTTCCTTTTGGTTCTATCACCTCCCGAAAACATTAAAAGATGTATTAGTTTGGCAATTTAACATTGTATATCATAACACAGTGTGCATTTATTGAACTGCAAGCGCAACTGAGTGCAATAACCAATGCATGAATACATTTGTTATCTAATGGTTCCTATAAAGTATTCTACTGCTGTTTATTATGTATCAGTCTTTTTGACTATTACTTCTTTCTCTAGATTATGGTGCTTTAGACTACTTTTTTATTTTTTTCCCAATCTTTCGTTAATGAGCAGGATTTACTGAGCTGCTTGTCTGTAGAATTTCGATGTTGAACCTTATATAGCACCCTTTATGCCATTAAGTGATTGCTTTGAAATCACATAAGCACTCGGATGTAGGACTTGGCAGTGCTGCCGTAATGGCTAACCTCACCATTAAAATTACGGCTTCTGTCAGAGAAAGAATACAGTCTGCATCTGCCCTGGGAATTTCATATTTAATGTCTAATATATGTTACAAAAAGGTAATCATAAAGTTCATTTTATTGAACATTAGTAGCTTATGTCGTAATGGGGCTCATTTGTGGTTCATAAGATCCCTCAGGCAGGGATGAGGACGGGATATCTGCCTGCCCTGAATGTTTTGATGGAGTCTGTGAGTAACAGGACAATAACCCTTTACTTTTTAAACCACTGAAAGATATATTAAATGTTTTATGTCCATTTTTGAATAAGGAGGCAGTTCTCGTCATCAGAAGCAGCTCTCTTTATGGCCCAGTAATCAGCCCCATCACTTGATCACACAGAAAAATTGAACTATGTATTGATATCTTCTTCAATGATCATAGCCTCTGGAAACCTTCATTTTGC
Organism: Ranitomeya variabilis; assembly: GCF_051348905.1. Classification (NCBI taxonomy): domain Eukaryota; kingdom Metazoa; phylum Chordata; class Amphibia; order Anura; family Dendrobatidae; genus Ranitomeya; species Ranitomeya variabilis. The sequence continues at coordinate 233,185,166 of NC_135232.1, forward strand.
TATATATTTTGCCTGTCCATGCCTATACTATTGAAATCAATTTTGTGTCTTGGGAGTGGAAGTGAATTAAGAGACTCTGTAGCTCCAACATAAAATCCCAAGGGGCCTCCTCACGTTGATGATACCGGCCTTCATATGTGACGGAGGGGTCAGGTATGTCTACTTCCGCATCTCAAACCATATACCCTTGCTCAATGGAAAATTGAAAAAGCATTTTCTGTACAGACATAATAATAATAATCTTTATTTTTATATAGCGCTAACATATTCCGCAGCGCTTTACAGTTTGCACACATTATCATCACTGTCCCCGATGGGGCTCACAATCTAAATTCCCTATCAGTATGTCTTTGGAATGTGGGATGAAACTGGAGAACCTGGAGGAAACCCACACAAACACGGGGAGAACATACAAACTCCTTGCAGATGTTGTCCAAGGTGGGATTAGAACCCAGGACCCCAGCGCTGCAATGCTATCCACTGAGCCACCATGCTGCCCACATAACCTTTTCCTCAGGGTACGTTCTTCTTTGTTATCTCTCATGGGTGTATAGCATGAACCTTTACAAATGGCTACTTACTAAAAGTTGAATCGGCCAATTGATCTGATCATTTTCGGTAGTGTCAGATGCTTTGCAGCCTACAGATCATACAAAAAGCAATGGCAGAGCTACCAATACAGCAGTCATAGCCGCTATTATGGGGCCCATGGGCTAAAAGGAGCATCAGGATGTTGATTTATAGTACCAGTGCTTGTAAGAGAGAGGACTGTGCAGCATAGCACCCATGTGTTGTGTGGAGGCCATCTCGAGGGGATGCAATGCACACAATAGTCACACCAATACTAAAGCAGTGTATGAGACAGTAGCATCGGGTCACAGAAGCAGAACACTTACATGAAAGCTCAGCCGCAACAAGAGTGCATTGATCACCTAGCTAGATAATAGGATTAAAGGGATCTGTCAGTAGGATCAATCATCCTAACCTGTCTATATGGGCATGTAGGTCATAAGAAGATGAATAAAAGGATATCTTGATATCTGCAATCCAATGTTTTATACCAAAGAAATCCATATTTTCCTTATATGTAAAAGAGCTGTTAAGATCTATGGGCTGGACACTGATCTGCATGAAAGTCTGGCTCCAGGGATTATTTTAAATAAAAGGGGGAGTTACCAGTGTGATGTGTAATGGCCACTCTCTCCTCTCCTGATCTTACTGCAGAGCTGTGTGTGATTATACCTGACACGTCTGCAGGTTAATACAGCAGAGCTGTGAGAGCTGCAGCTGATAACATGTTTGTTATGAGTTCAGTTCTACTGTTCTGTGTCAGTTATATGTTTCATGAAGATCAATGTCCGGCCCATAGCCTGGAACACCTCATTTACATATAAGAAGAACTTGCATTTTTCTAATAAAACTTCATATTGCAGCTATCAACATATTTTATTCAGCTTCCTATAACCTGCATGCTCATTATAGACACCTTAGGCGGGTTGATCCTTCTGACAGATTCCCTTTAAAGATGATTTTCAGCACAACAAAGGGACACATTACAAATCTTAAAGGAAATGTATGATTTTTATAGGGGCTTAGTTTACTTCATGGCTATGTTTTTGGTTTAAAATGTGTTTTTGAGCTAACAGACTCCCTTCTAAGGAGCATAAGTGGCTCGAGTCGTGGTGATGCGCCCTCTGCTGGATGAACTCATATGAACTCGAGCCTGGGAACTTTTCAGAATATTTTCCCAGGCTCGAGTTCATATGAGTTCATCCAGCAGAGGGCGCATCACCGCGACTCGAGGTAACTACAGTACATTCCCCTGCATTCCATTCATTCACCAAGTTTTACAGTCAGGAGCACAGCTGCATTAGCAGAGCTCCTGGGTGTAAAATGATTTAACCCCTTCAGATGGATTTACAGTGTGGGACAAGACTGTAACGACGGAAGGTATGGAATATTGTTGTTTGTTTTTTTAACTTTATTTCAGGTGACAAGGGTCTTCAGGTAGATTAAAATTGTCTTTATTTTATTAAAATACTTTTTAATAATGTGTGTGTGTTTTATTAACCATTTACTACTACTGGATTAATAATGGATAGGTGTCATAATTGACGCCTCTCCATTATTAACCTGGCTTAATGTCACCTTACAATAGCTAGGTGGTGCAGTCAGCACCCGTCCATTCTTCATTACCCCATATCCCACTGCTACACGGGAGTGGGAAGAGAGAGGCTAAGTGCCAGAATAGGCGCATCTTACAGATGTGCCTTTTCTGGGGTGGCTGGGGGCAGATGTTTTTAGCTGGGGGGGTCCTATAACCATGGTCCCTCTCTAGGCTATTAATATCTGCCCTCAGTCACTGGCTTTCCCACTCTGGCGGAGAAAATTGCGCGGGAGCCCACGCAAATTTTTCCCGGGATTTAACCCTTTAATTTAATAGCTAGAGCCACAAAATTTTACACAGAGACACTTCTTACATTAGTAAAGAGGAATATGTAATAAAAGAAGGGATATGAGATGGTTTACTGTATGTAAACCATGTCTCATATCCTGTCGGGTTTGTGAAGGAGATAGGAAAAGCCGGCAATTGAATTATGCTGCTATCTAGCGCTGAATTAAATATAAATATATATATATATATATATATATATATATGTCTCACTGACATCTATATATATAATTGTCTAAGGGTTTTTCTGTCTGTCTGTCTGTCCTGGAAATCCCGCGTCTCTGATTGGTCAAGGCCGCCAGGCCTCAACCAATCAGCGACGGGCACAGCATGGCGACGATGATGTCATAAAGGTTGCCTCGACCAATCAGCGACGGGCACAGTCTGCCACGAATTCGCCTCGACCAATCAGCGACGGGCACAGTATCGACGTAGATGTCATAATGGTTGCCATGGCGACGATGATGTCATAAAGGTTGCCCCGACCAATCAGCGATGGGCACAGTCTGCCGCGAATTCTGGAATCATCATTGTCCATATACTACAGGGACATGCATATTCTAGAATACCCGATGCGTTAGAATCGGGCCACAATCTACTATATATATACAGACTGTATATATGTTTTTAAGAATATTTGAGCCGATGGATCCATGATATGTCCATTTTGCAAGCCTGCGAGAAAAAATCGCCGTACGGAAGCCATACGGATGACACACGGATAAATTTGTGCGTAAAAATCGCATCCTCGCATTGAATACGGAACAGTGTTTTGGGACAATTACTGCGTATTACGGCCGTAAAAAAGGGACCGTATTTACTTACGCCTAGTGTGACGCCGGCCTAAAGATTATGAATGTGGAAACATAATTCTCTAATTAATAAGGGGATCCATTTATATGTCTAATGGAGGATAGGAAGCAGTGAACTGATTTTTATGGGTGACACCTTTATTTTATTTTGTTTTACTTTGCATTAATGAGCTTCACAAAGCTTTTTGCAAGTAGAAAGTTGTGAAATATATGCACAAATGTATCACCCTTCCCTGAACACTGACCTAAAAATCATGCAATCTAATTCTATTCTGTAGTCTCATTTACACAGTAAATGCCAGCGAGGATAAAGTTTGATTCTATGCATTTTTTTAAAGAGGTGCAGTCAGCACCCGTCCAGTCTGTTCAGTCTGTTCACCAAGTACTTATGATGTTAACAATAGAAATGTTTTTTTTTTTCATTTTGGCAAGTAATGCGCTGCAGAATATTGTGAAATCGCAACTCACAGCAATCTGTTTTGTATAGATTTCATATACAAAGGGTTTCTAACTCATATTTGTAATGATGTAGGGAATCTTTTACTCTCTGTCAGCGTTCTGTGACATCCTTTTTACTGTTGGTTTTACAGTTGGTTGCAATGCTACCCCCAGGAAACAAAATAAAAACTAATAGTTTTATGGTGAACAGATGTTAGCACGGTAGCACATATGCAAAGATTCTTAAACATACATTATTGACGAGAAGAATAAGCCAAGGCACACATTATTTTCAGAACATTTTATTTTTAGACAGCATGTGCTAAAGTTATTTCCCTGTAGGAATCAAAGACGTACAGTGATGGTAATTCATTGTACTAAGCTCACCAATCCACATGTCTGAATTAATTATTAGAAATCTTAGTAAGCAAGAATCAGAACCAGCGCCCATACAATGTGGCATACAGCGCTCCAAAGAAAATGTAATAGAGTGTTCAAATAATTGTGCCATACAACAGTCCAAATAACAGTTTAAAAAGGTTATCCAGGATAATATAGTTTGTTTTACTATATTCCTAAGCATTAACCGGTAGGTAGATGCTAACTGTTAACTGTCTGTTGTGCTTGTCGCCGATCTATGCCAGCACAAAACAGTCACAGACCACTCGTGCTGGCAACTCTGCTGACATCAAATTGACAAAGTAGCAGTTTATCTTATGCTTTGCTCTGTTGACAGGGTGTGACTACTGACGTCATGCTGATTGACAGTCAGCTCCCTGCTGGGGAGCCAGTTGTCAATCAGTATAATGTTGGCAGACACGTCCCGTCAACAGAGCAACCTGGAAGAAGAGGAGCTGCTCTGTTGATATGAAGCAGCAGAATCGCTGGCAGGAGTGGTTGGTGAGCGCACTGAGCCATCTGCCTGTTAGTTTTTAGACCTGTAGTAAAAAATATAATCATCATGGACATCCCCTTCAATAGAATGCCCCAATTGGTGCCTAACAGGAATCAAATAAAACTATATGTGATTAAAACAATAGTTTCCATAGAGTTCTAAAATAAAATCACCAATAGTACTCAAGTAATAACTTATAACAACGTCCTATTAAAAGAGTTGTACAGTTTTCATATGACATACTATGTTGCCTATATAAAAGAGTGGCATACACATAGAGCACAAACAGAAATTATGATTTTTATTCTCTTAAGGGACTGCCAGCCTCCTCCTTTTTCTGATTGCTGTCCTTAGATGTGGCAGTAAGTCAAAGTCTTTAAAATTAAAGGGAACCTGTCACCCCCAAAATCGAAGGTGAGCTAAGCCTCTTTTTCTCATCTTTCAGGATACATCGGGGGCATATCTACAGCATTACAGAATGCTGTAGATAAGCCCCTGATGCTGGTGGGCTTAGCTCACCTTCGATTTTGGAGGTGACAGGTTCCCTTTAACTATCAATTGCAAAATGGTTTTATATGTTATAGGGGCTGCTATGTGGTGCTGAACACACACTGGTGTTTGCAGGGCCTACATGATCTACACACAGAGTGGTGTACGGGCTTGTAGTAAGTCTACAGGTATATACACTCTCACTTTCACAGCTATACACGGCCCCTCTCTGACTTACTATTTGGCATATACACCACTTGTGCACGCGGCTCATGCAACAGCTGCACACTCCAGAGCAGTGTTTTGACTGATCGGTGGGGTTCCCAGGACTGGACCACCATTGCTTCTGCAGTAGAAATCTGTTTTAGAGAAAGCCATAGTTGAAACTACGGTATATACTGATGAGTTATTATAATGGTAGTGGGGTGGTGCTGCATTTACGGTTCTCCTGAATCTCTTTCTATTTCCCACCCACTGCCTGCCTCCTGTCTCTGACTGATAGTTCACGATGAAGGAGAGCTGTAAGAGCAGCGCCCACCCACAGCACTTCTCATTAGTGTAAAATTTCATCTATGGATTTCTCCGAGAAACGTGAGGATTTATGCAGCATTTACATACATGCCATCAGTTTAAAGGGAATCTGTCACCTCATATGCATATGCGAAAAGCATATAAGCTGCGGCCACCACCATTAGGGGCTTATCTACAGCATTCTATAATATTCTAGGAGGACTCACCAGTTTTATCACCTAGTCGTTATAATACTCTCTCGCTTTGCTTGCCATACTATGTCATTGTTACTAGACATTACTCTACATCCCACCTAATCCGTAGTTTAATTTTATTTGTAAATATGACTTTAAGCTTACTTACTGTATTTGTCAGTCTTAACAAGATTTTCTAGCTATTCCAATTTGCATAATTTAATTAATCTGGAATTATTAAAAATGTATCACACAAAGGGAAGAGATGAAGTGCTAATTAACTATAGTAATGCTTTCAAAATATAATTTAACAGATATGTAAAAGACTGTGAAAAGTCTGCTAATGGCAGCTCTGTTACTGTTAATGTGCCTGACTTAGTAGTTTAGTAAAACATATACATAGGAAGGTCCTTGATAGTACTTAAAATTCTGTATTATATGTACTTGATAATATGTAGGCAAGTGTTTGATAATATTCTCTACTCTATGGGTCGGAGTCATTGCAACTTGCGTTTCGTATGCCAGTCTAAATGGCCAAATCGGTCAAATACAATGTAATCATACATGATACTCAGAGGAAGTGAATCTGGCAGAGAATACAAGACAAAATCTGAGCACAATCCAAAATTTCACCCACTTACTACCATTATTTTAATACCCTGCAGCACTTCTCTCTGCATTCCTCGGCTGTGGTGTAAGTAGCATATCCATCTGTATTTCTCCCTCTGTAGTCCTTTGTTTAACCCTCCGGTTACCCCGTTATTTTCCACAGTCCCCAGCATAGAATTTTTGTTGCCCACTGACTTCCGGCCCCATTCATCACATAAATTCCGTATACGGTATGTTTTCTAGATACCTTTTACCACACGGACACGTATCTAACATTTGTCCTGCACTTCCCCTCTTCCTTACACCTATATTTGATTGTGCTTGGATTTTGGCTTGTATTCTCTGCCAGATTCCCTTCCGCTGAGTATCATGTATGATTACATTGTATTTGACCGATTGTTTCTTCTTTTTGTACATACTTTGGTTATTTTGTTTTTCTGTATTTATTTGCACTCTTTACATTTTGTAGTAACTGAAGAAGGTTCATGTTGAACCGAAACGTTTTGAGTATACTGCAAAATAAATTCTTCTGTTCCAGCATCCTAAGTTGAGTGCTAAGTTTTATGTTGATTAAGTCTAAGTGAAGGGACGTGCAGGAGTAAGATGCGAATTAAACATTAGGAGGTGCACTTCCCTTAATTAGGTGCATCTTATCACTAGACTCGAGTGACAGTTCGTTAGAGGATGATGCTAAAAGCTGTGGGCAGCACTGGTGTCCCCCACTGCTTCTATCTCCACCCTCTGACAACATCTTTGTTCACAGAAATTATGGCAGTGGCAGATATAGAAGCAGGGAGGCAGTGCCGCACTCACATCTCCCACAATGTCATCCCCCCAGGATTCAGGATGTCTTCAGAAGTGGCAACCACACAATAAACTAGAGAGTAACTGCAGTGCTGCCCCATGTGACGTCCTGTTCCAGCAAGGCCGATGGGCACTGTGGGGAGTACAGCCCCAGCCTCCTGTGAATCACTTTTGAGCCTTGGTTCAAACCAAACGTTATATGAAGTACAGAAAAAAAACATATTTGGGGATTAGCTAGATTGGTAAAGGAGAAGGGTATTGTATTGTGTAATAAAGCAAATTACAAAAGCAGTTTGGGTGTAACCACTAGTGATGAGCGAATATACTCGTTACTCGAGATTTCCCGAGCACGCTCGGGGGTCCTCCGAGTATTTTTTAGTGCTCGGAGATTTAGTTTTCCTCACCTCAGCTGAATGATTTACAGCCATTAGCCTGCTTGATTACATGTGGAGATTCCCTAGCAACCAGACAACCCCCACATGTACTTAGCCTGGCTAACAGATGTAAATCATTTAGCTGCAGCGATGAAAACGAAATCTCCGAGCACTAAAAAATACTCAGAGGACCCCCGAGCGTGCTCGGGAAATCTCGAGTAACGAGTATATTCGCTCATCACTAGTAAGGATAGATATCTAGAAAATGCATATAAAGTGATGGACCACTCCTTTACTATACCTGACAATACAGAATGTTGTTATCACCTTAAATGAGTTTTCCACAATTAACATTTTTATTCTACTGGGTTAGGGAGGCTAAAAATTACAAAATTACCTATCTCACCCATGGGTGCTCCAGTAAGCCAGAAAGGCCTTTCCATCGCTGTCCCCAGTCTTAGTTGACAAGCTGTGTGGTGTGGTTATGATGTCGTTGCTGGAATGTAGTGACAGAGAGACATTGCTAGATTATAAAAGGCTGAGTATAGCTAATTGTGTTTTTAACCTTCAGAAGCCGATGTAAAACCTCTTTCATTACACCTACTGGTCATATTACCTGTAACCGATATTTGCCAACTTTGCTGGATAGTGACCAGAAGATCATTCTTAATAAGTCTTCTGAAACATCAGACACTTTCTGCTGTAACCATGTTCTTTTAGCACTCCTTTATGTGACTTGAGACCCAAGAAGCCTTACTTGCTGATTTCTAGGAGGTTTTTGTAGGGCTCCGGTGCCACTTCAAGGACTACAGGATGTCTCCCCTACATCTCATAGTCTCTTGGAGGTTCCAGGAGAGTTTGCAAGTATTCCTCGAATTCCTTTAAAATGTAATACCTGAACTCAGCCCTAAATGGGAATTGCAAATTTTCCATCAACTTTTATTTGGTACCTGTATCTCTTATCCTGTTGCTTTAAAGAGTTTCTTCATTAAGGTAAATATGGAATGAGAAGAAATAGTTAGCAGGGGGCATTTGTTCTTTTGCTTCATAAGTGATTATTATGTACAGGAGTGCCAGAAATATCTTAAGTTAAATTTTGTAAAACCATTGTGATTGAAATTCATTCTTCACTATTAGCCTGCTTTTGCAAGCCCTGCCAATCACAGCTCTCCATTCTCCTCACTTGCTGTGCCAATAAGCACAGATTTATAATTATCTATAGGCACTGTAATAAGAAATGTGGCTCTATTTATAGAGGTCCCCAATCACAGTGCATTGAGTGATTGCATTTCTAGTGTGATCATGTTCAGCATCTGGTAGGAATTTATCTTCAGCTGCTTCATAAGTAAAACATAAAGATGTAGTTATTCAGAATAATTGCACAGCCACCATTATTGATTTACGACTTGTAGAATAGTCAGTTGGAATTTGGTAGTGTGCCCAATATCAAAGGCATAGCAAAGTGCTTGCTTAAAAATCAGTCAAATCTTGACAAAAGAGGTAATATTCCGAAGATTTCTTTGCATCAGAATAACAATGATGTATATTGGTCATCTAAAAGATTCTGTGGAAATTGTCCTTATATGTTTTATATAGGATACAGCTTAGAGAACAGGGTAGGTTCACACACAGGCTGCAGAAATAGGTTTTCTTGCATTGCACTTTTCCTGCTCAGGAATAGTCTGTTACAAAGCACACACTTATGGGCCTTCCCCTTACAGATGATGGTTGAGCATTCATAAAACACTCTGCCCAATCATAACTCTGCAGCCATACTAATCTGCACCAGTCTCTATGATCAGTGCGGAGATAACAAAAAGCTGATGTGATGCTTTTAGCCTGGAGAACACGGGTAAGTAACAGACTGGACTCATGACATAAAGTATTATTAATTACTATATTGCTGTAGACAACCACAGATTTTAAATTTAACAACTTATTTGACCTAGGAACCAATAGTACTGGCATCACACCAGGGTTTTAAAATGTAACCCGTCTCTGTCCTGAAACATTCTAGATACTGTTATCAACCATTTTTACGTCCTAGACCACCAAAGATACTGAAACTAAGTTTTTCTCTATAAATAGCAAAAGACAGACCATCACTTCCTAAACAGAAAACAGCTGTGTACAGGTGCTTACTAAGAGTAGCCATCTCCATATACAGTATAACCAACAAATAAAGTACCAATAAAGAAAATTGGAAACATTGAGAATATTTAAATAAATTGGCCAATTCATGTGTACCCGGCAGCCACAATAAGGCGATTCTCGTTGCTGGAACCCGCCTAATGTGAATCCTTTTTTAAGGCTGAAAGCCTACATTTATAAGGGAAGGAAGGATCCTGACGTAATTAAAAACGCCTGAGGTTGAGGGGTGGAGTGCTCAGTCAGAAAGCTAATTCATACAAATATCAAAAGTCAGTTAATAACAGAAAACAGGTGTGTACAAGTGCTTTCTAATACTGGAATATTAACAAGCAGGAAGTAGCACACAACTGTCAGATAATGAGACAGAAGAGAGACCCAATCTCAGTCTCTCTTTGTTAAAGGACCAAAGTTATTGCTAAATTTGTCAGGAATTTTTTAATTTTTTAGTTTTACTATAGATAAAACTGTAATTTTTACATATGAAGGGGTTGCTGAATGTAGCTATTTAGGAACAAATGTAAGATGGTTTCCTGCCTGTTGTGAAGTAGTAGGAGGACAAGGCTAGGAGCAACAACTGAAATCTTGTCTCTGCTTCTTAATGTGCATTGGCTGCCTGTGTGTATAGTATGTAGCTAGACACTCAGCTGAACCCTTTTCAGGCAGGTGATTCCTTATTTGGCAGATTTACCCTTAACAATCAGTGATGTTCTATAAGCAGCTGTATCTTCCTCCATTATCAGAGCTTCATTATACTCAAGGACCTCTTATTACATGATTGATAAATATTGCATATACTTCAGTATAAGCCAACCTGAATATAAGCCGAGGCACCTAATGTTAAAACAAAAAACCTGGGAAAACTTATTGACTTATTGTCCCCTCATCCCCATCCTGGTATTCATTGGCCCCTCATCCCTATCCTGGTATGCATGGCCCCCTCATTCCTATCCTGGTATGCATGGCCCCCTCATTCCTATCCTGGTATGCATGGCCCCCTCATTCCTATCCTAGTATGCATGGCCCCTCTCATCCCTATCCTGGAATGCATGGCCCCCTCATTCCCATCCTGGTATGCATGGCCTCCTCATCCCCATCCTGGTATGCATGACCCCCTCATCCCTATCCTGGTATGCATGACCCCCTCATCCCTATCCTGGCATGCATGGCCCCTTCATCCCTATCCTGGTATGCATGGCCCCCTCATCCTTATCCTGGTATGCATGGTCCCCTCATCCCTATCCTGGTAGACATTGTCCCCTCAACCCTATTCTGGTGTGCATGACCCCCTCATCCCTATCCTGGTATGCATGACCCCCTCATCCCTATCCTGGTATGCATGGCCCCCTCATCCTTATCCTGGTATGCATGGTCCCCTCATCCCTATCCTGGTATGCATTGTCCCCTCATCCCTATCCTGGTATGCATGGCTCCTCATCTCTATCCTTGTATGCATGGTTCCTCATTCCTATCCTGGTATGCATGGCCCCATCATCCCTATCCTGGTATGCATGGCCCCCTCATCCCTAACTTGGTATGCATGGTCCCCTCATCTCTATCCTTGCATGTATGGCTCTTCATCCCTATCCTGGCCTGCATAGCTCCTCATCCCTATCCTGGTATGCATGGCCCCCTCATCCCTATCCTGGCCTGCATAGCTCCTCATCCCTATCCTGGTATGCATGGCCCCCTCATCCCTATCTTGGTATGCATTGCCCCCAGCAGAAAAACATAAAAAACCACAAAAAAACATCCTACTTACCATTTCTGTGTTCCCTCGCAGCATCTTGTTCCGATGCCAGCAGTTGCAGACTCGGGGCGATGACGTGTGCCTGCTACTAATGGGAATGAATATTCACTGGGCAGTGCATATTCATTGCCTTAAGTAGCGGGCACACGTGATCACCTGGCCGCTGCAGGAAATCGACGGCTGCAACTAGTGTGCCCGCTATTAAAGAGAAATGAATATTCACTGCGAGTGCAGTGAATATTCTTTTCTCTTTAGCAGTGGGCACAGGCCACTGCTAAAGTCGGCAGCAGCCAACTCCTGCCTTCTGTGACTCGCTGCTCCGCCGCTGCCGCTCCCCCTCCATCTTCTGGGACCCTTACTCGAGTATAAGCCTATGGGGGCTTTTTCAGCACAAAAAATATGCTGAAAAACTCGGCTTATTCTTCAGTATATAGGATAACAATTCTCAGTTTGAAGGAGAAAAAATCAATTAATTTTCCCTTTCTATTTTACGTAACAGCTAGTTAACAAAATGGCAAAAAAGGTCAAGTGCTGACAGACCTGCCCTCACTACATTCTCTTCTACCGAACAGATACTTATACCGCCATTTTTCATGGTTTTTCTCATAACTGATAGGTCCTCTTTAAGTATAACATCACAAGGGCAAAAGAACAAACATATAAGATGTCTGTTTATCTATTTGAAATTGATTTAAAAGTGACAACCTTTTTTAAAGTTGTATCTGAAAGAAGAGCATGAGCGTACAAAAGTTAATATTCAGAAAAACTGCTTTACGGCTAGTTTTTTTTATTACTAGCTGAATTGCAATCAGGAGCAATCAGAATCTACAGTGGAAATAAAATTACTTTTTTCCTTCCTGAATTTCGCCAACTTTGTACAGACGCTTTTGTGGCTTATCCTCACACATTCTGAATTCAGTGTTAATTTTTTTTATGGATGATGGATCAGAAATGTGCACTGAATATTTTGGAATGCAAGTGAGTGAGACTTTAAAAAAGTAAGTATTTGCCTGTTGATGTAAAAAAAAATGTAGTACAGATTTTCGGATGTTAACATTCTGAGGATTGAGCACAAATAGTTTTTGATAATATTTCATCCCAGAATATGGACTATGATTTCCAGTTATGTAAATCTCGGAAGGGTGCCAGTGAGGTTTGCGCTTTCACTCATTCTGGAAATCATTGCACATTGTGCAGTGTTTATAATAGCCCCTGCTGAGGACTGTCGGTGCCACCCGTCATGCTTTGTTACTCTTGTTTAATCCCTTACTGTACATTCGGCTGCTTACAAGTCTCGCTGCTCAAATGTTTTCCATTTAAATCTTGTTGCCTCACTGACTCTTATGTCTTTGCATCTCATCCTTTTGCATTTGCGTCTGCTGTTTTGAATCCAACTAAATTAAAACCCCTTTTTAGAATCTAACATTTGTCGTTACTCATTTTACCTAAAAATATAACATCCTGAAGACAATGGTTACTGACCTTGAAGGTGACATCTAATACAGTTTTTATTTTACTGTAAAATATCACAGTCAACTCCTTGGTGGCTTATAATAAAGATTTGCTTGGTGACTTCTAATACAGTTTTAACTGCAAATAAATTTAGGGTCACTGAATGTAAAAGTGCTGTTGCAATGCTTGTATTACAGCCTCTGTGCCTCCTCCATATAAAGAATATGGACAGCAATAAACAGCTTTGGTATTTTACTGATAGCTTCAGCTTCACTAGCAAGGATTTTTGGCTATACTCCATAGTGTGCAAAAGATTTAGGCAAGTGTGGAAAATGAATGCTTTAAAACATAAAAGTATTTAATACATTATTAAATAAAATGAACAAACAAAAATGAATTGTAAATCAAATCACTATTTGTTGTGACCAACTTTTGCCTTCAAAACAACATCAATTCTTCTGGGTTCACTTGCACACAGCTCTCAAAAGAACTCCACAGAGTACATCGGAAAACTTCAGGCAGGCTGGTGGAGTGAAACAAACTGTTTTTTTTGTGGGAGGAAGGAACATTTTATTGGGGCCTGTCCTTTGATTCCTAAACAAAAAGACATGATTAACCCTTGGGAGTCTGGAGTTTGATAATCAAGGGTATGTTTGTCTTCAACCTGTTATTCTTCACCTTTGACAGCAGAGGTGGTGCTAGAGAGCCGGACTGAGAAAATTTCTGTGTTTATAGACAGTGGAGCTGGAGTCAGCATAGTTGATGCTGAGTTTGCTAGAACTCATGGGCTTGCTTGCTTTACCTTAGCTAAACCTATTCCTATTTATGCCATCTACTCAGCACCACTTGCACAGTGAGCACTGACACAGATTGTTCATAACATAAGACTGAAGGTGGGGTCCTTTCATTATGAGTTAATTCCTTGTTATGTCCTGGAGGGTCTCACTACTCCAATTGTACTGGGTTGGTGAAACATAAACCAGTTGTGGATTGGCAATCCAGAGAAATTGAGGAGTGGGGAGATTACTGTCATGATAAGTGCCTAAACATTTCCCTTTCTGCAGTATCTACGGGACCTTACCTGCATTTATGTCTGGATTGAGGATGTATTTTCTGAGACAGGGTGTCAGGATTTGCCTCCCTATCATGCCTATGACTGTCCTATTAACCTGATTCCTGGGGCTAAACTAACCAAGTCCAGACTGTACAATCTGTCTAATCCTGAGAGATAAGCCATGAAAGATTTTATTGCGGAGAGTCGTGAGAAGAGACATATCATCTTAACCCATGGAGGCAGGGTTCTTTTTCGTGAAAAAGAAAGATGGCGGTCTCCGTCCCGTTTACATTTCTGGGAATTGAAATTGAATTACAATCTGAGATCCATATCCTATTCCTCTGATTCCAGATTTATTCAACCAGGTGGTAGGAGCTAAGGTTTTCTCCAAGTTGGATTTAAGGGGGACCTATAACTTGGTTAGAGTCAGGGAAGGGGATGAATGGAAAATGGCGTTCAATACCCCTGGGGGACATTTTGAGGGTTTGGTTATGCCTTTCGGTCAGAACTATGCAGCAACGAAGGAGTATGACAACGAAGAGGTATGATTTTTCTAAAGGGTCAGATGCTGCTTAGCAGGCTTTTTCCTCCTTGAAGAGTTGTTTTGACACTGCACCTATACTCAGTCAACCTGATGTTTCTCAACCTTTTATCATAGAAGTGGATGCGTCGAAAGTGGGGGTTGGGGCTGTGTTGTCTCGGGGTCTGTCCCTGGGTAAATGGCAACCGTGCGCCTTCTTTTCCAAAAACGTGTCCTTGGCTGAGAGAAATGATGATGTGGGTAATATAGAGCTTTTGGTGATTAAATTGGCATTCGATGAGTGGCGACATTGGTTGGGCGAGACAGTACATCCTATTACTGTTACCAAAGACCAAAAGAACCTGTCATATCTTCAATCATCGTCAATCGGCTAAATGTCTCAATCCTAAACAAGCTATGTTGTCCCTGCTCTTTACTAGATTAAATTTTGTGGTCACTTTCTGTCCAGGAGTTAAAAACACTAAGGCAGATGCTTTGTCCCGGAGCTTGGGGACCCTGCCACTATTTTGCAGAAGGGGGTAGTCAACTCTGCCTTATACCCTGACCTGGTGGGTAAGGTATTGGAGGCTCAAGTGATTGCCCCTGCCTTCTGTAGTTAGGGAACATCATAACTCTGTACTTGCTGATCATCCAGGTGGTAAGGCAACCGCTGACCTCCTTTCTCATAGTTTTTTGTGGCCGGGGTTGCATCAGGATGTGGTTGAACAGTTATCTGCTTGCAGTGTTTTGCGCATGTTCTAAAGTATCACATACTCGTCCATCTGGTCCTCTTCTTCCACTAACCATTCCTAGCAGACTGTGGACACACTTGTGCATGGATTTTTTTACTGACTTACCAGTTTCAACAGGCAAGACTGTTGTTCTAGTGGTTGCGGATAGGTTCAGTAAATGGTGCATTTCATGACTTTAGCAGCATTTCTGAATAGCAGGACTCTTGCTCAGATTTTTGTTAATGAGATCGTGAAGCTCACAAGGTTCCCTCTGATGTGGTGTCAGATTGGG
The DNA here is from genome assembly GCF_051348905.1 of Ranitomeya variabilis. Lineage (NCBI taxonomy): Eukaryota > Metazoa > Chordata > Amphibia > Anura > Dendrobatidae > Ranitomeya > Ranitomeya variabilis. The sequence continues at coordinate 233,200,690 of NC_135232.1, forward strand.
GGACCCAGTTTGTTTCTTAGTTTTGGAAAACGTTCTGTACTCGAATGGGGGTGCAGCTGTCCTTTTCCTCTGCTTTCCATCCTCAGTCAATTGGACAGACCAAACGCACTAATCAGAATTAGGAGACTTACCTCAGGTGTTTTGTCTCCAAAAACCAGGAGGATTGGGCATCTTACTTACCGTTGGCCAAGTTTGCTATTAATAATTATCGCTAAGAATCTAGCTGGTGCTGCTGTTTGTTCAAATTTGCCTTTGTCTTGTATCTTGTTGGAAGAACTAGTAGTCGGTTAGTTTCTTCTCTGAAGACTCTTGGAGTATTGCTGGCATGACATCTCGGTGGTCTTCTCAAGCTAAGTGTATCCCCTCATTCGTCCACTCTCCTTGTCTTTAGTTGTAGTGACTAGTGTAACCCTGTCCCCTCCCTATCCAGGGCATATCGCTAGGGTCTGACAGGGATTAGGTTCCTGCTTGGAGATAGGTGCAGAACCTGGTGTTGTTTGATCTGCTTAGGGGTCTCGACTCCCCCTTCCCTAGTGTTTGGGCTTCCCCCATCCTCTACTTGTTGTTGTGCACTTTACTTCTCCCTCATCCAGCGTGACATGGTTAGTTTGGGAAATCTCTGTCAATAATTATAATATGAAAATTGAACATCTGAAATTTAATTTGGACTGTGGTATCAATAAGTATTTTTCTAATAATAAATGTAGACTGGGAACCTTTAACATCTGTCAGAAGCCATAATCTCAAAAAGGCTACCTAGGACAGACTTGGTACTACAGACACTCTGTCTGGCAGATTCCAGTGAAACCCCATCCTTTGCCCTTTCACCCCTGTACAGGAATCTGGTGTTAGAGCAGGGTCCACTGGATTGCTTCCACAGAGGGCTTGCTGGCAGAAGGAGCAAACCCGAAGTAAAAAAAGTCAAGATAGCTGGGTCAGAACCAGGAGGGCATTCAAGTAACAATATTAGAAGACAAACAATGGTCATGAAACAGACAACATACATTCAACAAGCAATCAGGAGCAGATAGCACAAGAGAAGAGTTAAGGTACCGTCACACTCAGCGACGCTGCGGCGATATAGACAACGAGCCGACCTAAACTAGATCGCTGGAGCGTCACTGTTTAGGTCGCTGTAGAGACGTCAAACACAGCAACTCCAGAACGATGCAGGAGCGATCCAGTGACGTAACGCCGACTCACTTCTCTTTCCCGCTGGTTATTAGCTCCATGTCAAACAGCCGGAGTGTACCGACTGGCTAGAAGGAGACGCTGCGACGCCCCCTATGCTCGTTGCTGGCATCATTGCTTTTGATGTCAAACATGACGATACACGCCGACCTGGCGATGAAATAAAGTTCTGGACTTCTAGCTCCGACCAGCGATGGCACAGCGGGATCCAGATCGCTGCTGCGTGTCAAACACAACGAGATCGCTATCCAGGACGCTGCAACGTCACGGATTGTTGTCGTTCTCTTTGCAAAGTTGCTGAGTGTGAAGGTACCTTAACTTTAACTGGCAGTGAGAGTCAGAGGTTCAAGAGTATGAATAGCAAACAGTCCTGCCAAGGTCTTACAGAAAGGAGCCAAGAATTAACCCCATGGCTCCCTGACAGAGTAGCTTCAACAGAGTCAGAAATTAAACAGGACTGTTGAACCGTTCTGCGTCGCCCGCAATAAAGGCACTGTGCCTCTCAGCGACCGATGTGGAAACAAAGGGCACAGGCAATAAATTTTGAACATTCACAACAAGGTGATTTATAAAATACTCAATTACCATGGTTTTTTTTAACTGTCTTGGGACGTATTAGCTAAACATTTTAAAGCAGGGCATTGAAGGGTATGCAGTGTTTGTGAGAATACAAAATTAAAACTTTTGTGGCAAAACATGCCCACTACAACTCTCTGTAATAATGAATTTGCAATAATAGATTTTCTTTGTTCACAAAGAGAGAGTAGATTGACAAAGAAAAGGTTATGTTTTGGAGTAAAAATTCCATTCATTGGTACACTAGGCCAAACGTTAATGGTAAAGTTGTAAGAACTGGCATAGAAATGAAGGGGGGAAATTAAGAAAATGTTATGCTTTAGTAGACAAAAGAATGAAAATAGTAATTTTAGCCTCACCCTTAAATGCCACGATAGGTAATTGTTAGGAGATCCCTTTGTAATTGATAGGGGTCCTGGAAGAGTTTTTTATACTGGCATTATCTCAGTCTTTAACTAGTTTGTACACCAGATTTATAAAAGGCACATAAACCACTTAAAGTGTAACTGTCCTTTCAGAAAAACTCTCAGCAGAATGGCTGTGCCTACCTCTAGCTCCTCTCCTCCTCCTTTGCCTCTCCATAGAACTTCACGATGATCACCCCTATCTCAGTAATGGGAAAATCTGAAAATCACTAAAGACAGATTTTGCTTGTGAATTGAGAATTTTGAGACTGAAAGATCAGTCCAGGAGGAGAAAGATACTGATTTCTCTGATAAGATACATAACAAAGTTGCTTATTTTCTATTCATTTTTTTATGAAAAAAATATATGAAAATAAAGCAAGGGTTACAATATGATAATTTGACTATATGCAGGCATTGATTATCAAAACACTTCACTTGAAAAACCTGGCACAAAATCATTAAAAAACAAATCTATATTTCTAGAGGCCTTGCCTATAATGCATGATACAGCCATACCTACAGTTTAGTCTATAGTTATAGTGAAAAGCTGCATTCACAATTCTGCAAGCTTCAGAGCTGAAATCCCCGGACAGCACAGTCTCTACATTTGCCTTATTATGATACAAGGCAAAGAAACTCAACCACTTCATTACAGGAGCTCAGCTGCAATGTTACAGATGGATTTGTTGAGAAGTTTTCTGACTTTTTCGAATATCAAGCAGAATAATTGTAAATACATTTTAAGATTGTAATTCAGGACCTATGCAATATAAGTAATGTAATATGTACATATGTAAATGATGAAGTCAAGTTAAGGATGCATGTTTTGTGATTGGGAAGTAAGCCGCTGCCAAATGCCTCTGGTGACACCTTATTTAGGCTACGTTCACACGTTCAGTATTTGGTCAGTATTTCACAACAGTATTTATAAGCCAAAATCAGGAGAGGAACAGAGAAAAGGTGTAATAGAAGCACGTCACCACTTCTGTATTTATCACCCAGTGCTGACTGACCAAATACTGAAGGTTAAGGTACCTTCACACGAAGCGACGCTGCAGCGATAGCGACAACGATGCCGATCGCTGCAGCGTCGCTGTTTGATCGCTGGAGAGCTGTCACACAGACCGCTCTCCAGCGACCAACGATGCCGAGGCCCCCGGGTAACCAGGGTAAACATCGGGTTACTAAGCGCAGGGCCGCGCTTAGTAACCCGATGTTTACCCTGGTTATCAGCGTAAAAGTAAAAAAAACAAACAGCACATGCTCACCTGCGCGTCCCCCAGCCTCTGCTTCCTGACACTGACTGAGCTCCGGCCCTAACAGCAGAGCGGTGACGTCACCGCTGTGCTTTCACTTTCACTTTAGGGCTGGCGCTCAGTAAGTGTCAGGAAGCAGACGCTGGGGGACGCGCAGGTGAGCATGTACTGTTTGTTTTTTTACTTTTACGCTGGTAACCAGGGTAAACATCGGGTTGCTAAGCGCGGCCCTGCGCTTGGTAACCCGATGTTTACCCTGGTTACCAGTGTAAAACATCGCTGGTATCGTTGCTTTTGCTTTCAAACACAACGATACACAGCGATCGGACGACCAAATAAAGTTCTGAACTTTATTCAGCGACCAGCGACATCACAGCAGGATCCTGATCGCTGCTGCGTGTCAAACGAAATGATATCGCTAGCGAGGACGCTGCAACGTCACGGATCGCTAGTCATGTCGTTTCGTGTGAAGGTACCTTTAGACCGTAGCATTACCCTGACAATAAATGGATTGGATATATTAAAATCTGACAACCCGATCCTTCTTTCCCCAAAAAAATTCCTAAGGGGAGGAAAGTCAGTTCTTGTCCAATGACAGTTATTTATGTAAAAAAATTATTTCAAGCACTGTGAGGTTTAGTTTACAGATTGGACATACTGATTGTGCTACTGTAGCGCCCCCACTGCCGCAGGGCCGAGGGGTACCCGGTACCGGGCCTCTGAGTCTCTGCTCTGGGGTTGTCACGGTGGCTAGGCCCGGTCCGTGACCCTGCTGAGGGGCGTACAGTAATAGATGTGATGGATGATGGTGGGGGTGAGGCTGTAGTGGTGCGGTGCAGTAAATAACGAGGACACCAGGTTGCAGTCTCTTTACCTCTTTACTGAAGGTCTCTGGGTCCTCAGTCCGGAATCCGGATAACCAGGCTGCGCAAGTCCGGCCGGTCCGATGCCACCTCCAGAGTTCTCTTCACAGGTGGAAATCTGTGCCGTCCCCTTAGCGCTAGGTGTTGCGGTCCTTCCCTGCTGTGCTTACGGAAAGTCCCCACAACTGTTGTGTCCGTTTCTTAAGTTCCCTCACAACTCGATTAGGTGATGTTCTGCTAATCCTCCGTCCCTCCCTGATGTTACGGTTAGGACGGCACCCGTTTGACGGGTAGGCTCGGAGCTCTTCCGGGACCCTAGAGTCGCCCCTCTCCACAAGTTGCCCCCCAAGACTGCATAGGTGATTTAGGTGAGACAGCCCGCCTTAGACTGACTGTCCTGCCGTTGGTTTGGAGTATTGCTTGAAGCTAGATATTGTAATACTCCCTCGGCGTTCCGGCCGCCGGTTGTGCGCTTCAGTAGGATGTTGCCTCGGTCTTACAGCACGACCCCTACTGGAATTCTCCTTGTTGCTTTGATCTCGTTTCTCACTCAGCACAATCTATCTCGCTTCCAATCCCTCCTTGGGCACCGCCGCTATACTGAGCAGGCACGGTCCCGTTACGTTCGCTCAAATTGCCAAGCCTCTGTCAGGATCCCACCCCTGACAGGGACCCTACCGAATCTTCTCCCGCAACACCCTCTGCCACAAGGTGTTGCCTGGTTCCAACCCAGTCAGCTTTCTCCCTAACTTCCTGCCTGACCCCCAGTTTTACCAGTGTGTAGGGAGTGGCCTAATGAATAGAACCCTTAGCTCCCCCTGGAGGCCCGGCGGTGAAATGTATTGGTGTCTGTGATACCTTATCAGATGAACTCCTTCAGTGCCATTAGACGTACCATAGCTCCCCTTAGTGGCGGAGCCACAGTACTGCAACGACCAGGACTCTGGGGCGCTGCACTACCATATTACAAGAGTTACTTAAGTTAAAGGGAATCTGTCACCAGGTTTTTTCTACCCCATCTGAGAACAGCAAAATGTAGGGGAAGATATCCTGATTCCAGCAATGTGTCACTTACTGGGCTGTTTGCTGTCATTTTGATAAGATCACTGTTTTATAAATAAATAATAGCAATATTTATTTTAATATAGCGCTAACATATTCCGCAGCGCTTTACAGTTTGCACACATTATTATCGCTGCCCCCGTTGGGGCTCACAATCTAAATTCCCTATCAGTATGTCTTTGGAATGTGGGAGGAAACCGGAGTACCCGGAGGAAACCCACGCAAACACAGGGAGAACATACAAACTCCTTGCAGATATTGTCCTTGGTGGAACTTGAACCTAGGACCCCAGCGCTGTAAGTCTTCAGTGCTAACCACTGAGCCACCGTTTTATCTGTTGCAAATCTAGCAGTTCTCTGATTGCTTTGCTCGGTGTTACCCCGCCCACACCACTGTTTGGTAGCCTTCTGACCATGGTCGGTGTACACAAAAAGCTGCCAATCAGCGGTGGGGGTGGGGTTACACAGAGCTCATGAATATGGAGGACTATCTGGCAGCAAGTTTACTAGTCATTTAATGATAATCTGCTGTTTATAAAATGGGGATTTGATCAAAACTACAGCAAGCAACCCAGTAAGGGACACATCGCTGGAATCAGGGTCTCTGTCTCTACATTTTACCACTCTCTGATCCTATTAAAAAAAAATTATGAAGAATACGTTACATTATTTATAATATTTCATTTTAGAACTCTACATTTGTTTTTGCGACATGTCTATTGGTTCCTTATATTATTATTTTTGTGTATACGCAATAAATAATCATTACCATGATTGGAAAATTCTATTGAAAGTTATATATTCCAGATAAACCACATTAACCTTAATTTGAGATTGCAAGTAAATGCAAGATGAAGAAAAGCTGCTGCTGTACTCTCTTGAATTATCTCGGAAAACTTTTTAAGAGCAAACAACTAGGAGCCAAGATATTTTGCTTACATAGCAGTCTGTTCCTTGGACATATAACCTTTTAAGTAATTTAAGTGCTGACACCTAAATACTGTCTTATTATCAGCAGCCCTAATAGAATTATACCCTTCTCCTCACAAAGCGGGATACACATTACTATTTATCTCTATCCGTAGGCTTGATAAAGAATGATACAGTTGTAAATTTTATTATATTTGTCGAGAAAAGTACTGGAATTGTTTATTGTAGTAGCTCTAGAAGAAAGCAATGTCTGAGTAATGTTAATAGTATCATACATTTGTGTCGCCATGTACCTGGATCTTGAACAAATTTCATTGAAAACGTAAATGTTTAAGCTCAATCTAAGACAAAATGTCAAGGTGCAGAAGGAATCAGCATTAACCTTATTATTAGGATCCACTTCCCACTAAAGTTAAAAATGTAACTGTCCTTATAGTATGATTATGTCATATAGAAAAGATCAGTAAGGATCTAAGGAAGATGAGGCGGTAACTTATGGCCACTTTAACACGACTGTCATATAGGCACATTTTTGCATTTATTTTACAGGTGCAAATCCTGGCGGAACCAGGAATCAAAGATCTCAAAGAAAGAATATAATTTGGATTATTTTTATTGTGCAAATGGGATGCTCATTTGGAACAGGAGTGTCTAAACCCCTTAAAGACTGGGCGATTTTTTGTTTTCTCACATCTGTTTTTCTTCCTCTTATTCCAGGAGCCATAACTTTTTATATTCCTTAAAGGGAACCTGTCACCCCAAAATTGAAGGTGAGCTAAGCCCACCGGCATCAGGGGCTTATCTACAGCATTCTGTAATCTTTTTATGATGACGTCCTCTCCTGGTCTTCACGCTGCTGCTCCGGCGCAGGTGTACTTTATGTGCCCTGTTTAGGGCAGAGCAAAGTACTGCAGTGCGCAGGCGCTGGGCCTCTCTGACCTTTCTCGGTGCCTGGTCGGTACAATTAGGCAGATACCAAGATACACTCCACCCGCAGCTATTACAACATCTTTGTGTCAGAAAGGAGGTCACACAGAGTCCATGTGTGTATATACTTCTGCACATGCTCCTGATGAGACAGTGGAATGTCTTGTGGAATCTCCAAGACCTAGACCAGGGCATCGGTGAGCTCTGGAGAGCTTGTGGCTTGGTCATGTTGAATGCACTAACATATAATGTGCCAGTCAATGCCATCAATGCGTTCATCATGTAGCAACTGCCTACACAGTCTGGAAACATGAGACTCGGGCATTGTCTCTCATCAGGAAAAACACAGTGCCCACTGCACAAGTATAAGGTCTGACAATGGCTGTAAGGGTACGTAGCAGCAGTCATGGCATTATTAGCTGTCATGTGGAGGTTTGTGCAATCTTGCAGTGATGCGTCTCAGACTTTTATTGACACTGCTAAGCAGTTATGCTGGATGATGTTGCAGCATAATATGGACCACAGTGTCTCCAGGCTCTTTACGCCTTTCACATGTACTCACTGTGAGCCTTCTCTCGTCTGTTAAAAGAATAGGGCACGAATGGTGGACTGTCAAATTCTGGTGTTCTCTTGCTAAATCTAATCAGGATTCAAGGTTCTAAGTTCCACTACAGGATTTTGGGCCCTCATGCCGCCCTCATGAAATTTGTTCCTGACCGTTTAGCCAGAGACATGCAAACCAGTAGCCCACTGGCATCATTTTGTAGAGTTTTGCCGGTGCTCCTCCTATTTTTCATTGCACGAAAGAGCAGATGCTGATCCTGCTGCTGGGCTGATTCCCTTCTAAGCCCCTGTCTGCCTCTATTAGGTAATGGCCCATGAGCTGGTATTTGCTTTCTGTTCTTTAGACTGTGCTGGGAGACACAGCAACGCTTCTTGTGATGATATATATGGATGTGCCATCCTGGAGGAACTGGACTAACTGTACAATCTGAATTGGCTACAGGTACCGATTTATGGTGCTATTGATGACAAAAACGCTAGTAAAATGCAAAACTAAAGAATCACTCAGGAAGTATAAAAATAAATTAATTGTCTGTGGCCACCACCTGCAAGACCATTCCATTCTGGGGGCTTGTCTTACCGTTACCCCTCTAGTGTACCGGCTTTCAGTTTCATTTGCACAAAAGCAGGTGACATTAATTCACAATCGCTTATTTCCTAAATAGACAAAATTAATATTACTGAAGTTAAATTGTGTTGAGGTTATCCAATTATGTGTTATCTATCTATCTATTTGTCTATCTGTCTGTCTCTTTATGCACTAAAAGGAAGAAGTTTCTCTGTGACTCAGAGAGGACCCTGAGAACCAGGCAAGTGAGACAGTGGGACTGTGTGTATGTGGTGCGGGTGGCCAGAGCATGCTAAAGCAGACATCTGTGCGGGCCATGACTACGGCCCTGGCTGCCACCCACATTAGTTTCATACTGCCTGTTCTGGAGTTGAAGATGTTGGTTGTTTGAGGAGGCCTTTGGAGTGTTGTTCAGAAGACGGCTGCTTTGTAATTTGTCTGGGTGCATATCCTCATCCTCTCCTATTTTTTTTTCCTTCCTTTACTCCCCTGTGTTCCACTTTATTGTTTGTGAGTGCATATTTGCATGATTGGTATTTTCATTTATCCCTGTACATCTTCCCTTCCCTATTCTTACACACTACTGCCCCACACTTTCTTGGGTGGGTGAAAGAATGGATAAGGGCTGATTTAGGAGCTCAGTAGGGCATGTGACCCCAGTGTCTTCACCATCAGAAGTAATATGGGAAGCAGTGATAGCTAGGATGCCCCTAGATTTAGGGATAGGGAAGGAGCTCATACTTCGGGGCATTCCTCGACAGTGCTGTGACATTCTATCTACCTATCATTTTTAAAGCAAAGAAAACCATTTTTGCAGTAAAACATTTTGTACGGTCACACAGTAGTACAGGGTAAGGCTTTGGTAAAAGTCCCCATTGTATTAGTCATGTCAAGCATACGTGCAACACAGGACCTTTTATCAATAGCTACAAGCTAGACCTTTGCATATATTCCCTTGGGTCAAGAATATGAATAGGAAACATTTAACCTGAAACCTTAATTGGCATCCCTGCAGTTTGACTCAAAGACATAGCTCCAGCATCAGCTTTGATTGAGTGGTTGGCCTGCTCAGAAGTTTTATTTATGGCAGCTTCCTTTTTATATATATATATATATATATATATATATATATATATATATATATATATATATATATTTTTTTTTTTTTTTTTAGACTGTATTTATTGGACGCAGGAAAGGCTGCTGGACTTGCCCTTTTCTTCCTCTGAATTCCAGCAGAGAACCACTGATGTGAACTGTAATTCGCCTGTAGTTGTGAGTGATTATGTGTCTGCAGCACTCTGCAAGCAACACTTTTTGGGAGGTCTCCCACTGTGCCAGGCTGATTAAATTCTGCTTGCTCTCAGTGTCTTCGTGTGAGGCTTTATTTGACATGTTGTAAGGTTAGGCCTGGGCATTGCTTTATTTTTATTTATTTTTTTCTTCCATTAATTCATTTATTTATTTACTTTGATTGCTTTTTTGGAAACAAGCAGCCTTCAGTATTATGTGTATTTTTGTTTGCTTGTAGAAGGTTTACAATTTTTCACAGCTAAACATATAATTTTCCTTGTAAGAAAAAAATACAGCTTTGGATGAAATACAATTTAGTGTAATAAATTTCATAATAAATATTGTGATTTACCCTATAAATGATTTTTTTTTAAAAACTTCTTTGCTGGTAGCAGGCAATTTATTGTGGATTAACCCCTTTCTGCCAGCTGACGGAATAGTACGTCAGCTGGCAGATCCCCTGCTTTAAGGTGGGCTCCGGCGGTGAGCCCACCTTAAAGCCGCGACATGTCAGCTGTTTTGTACAGCTGACATGTGCGCGCAATGAGCGCTAGTGGAATCGCGATCCGCCCGCGCCCATTAACTAGTTAAATGCCGCCGTCAAGCGCTGACAGCGGCATTTAACTGGCGCTCCCGGCCGCGCGGCCGGAGGTGCTCGCACCGCTGACCCCCGTCACATGATCGGGGGTCAGCGGAGCATTGCCATAACAACCAAAGGTCTCCTTGAGACCTCTATGGTGGTTGATGACGGAATGCTGTGAGCGCCACCCTGTGGTCGGCGTTCAAAGTACACGACCATTTCTACTACATAGAGGTGATCTGTACTTCACCTCTATGTAGCAGAGGCGATCGTGTTGTGCATGCTTCTAGCCTCCTATGGAGGCTATTGAAGCATGCCAAAATTAAAAAAAAAAGTGTTTAAAAATATAAAAAAAATAAAAAATATATAAAAGTTTAAATCACCCGCCTTTCGCCCCAATCAAAATAAAAGAATAATAAAAAATCAAACCTACACATATTTGGTATCGCCGCGTTCAGAATTGCCCGATCTATCAATAAAAACAAAGGATTAACCTGACCGCTAAATGGCGTAGCGAGAAAAAAAATCAAAACACCAAAATTACGTTTTTTTGGTCGCCGCGACATTGCATTAAAATGCAATAACGGGCGATCAAAACAACGTATCTACACCAAAATGGTATAATTAAAAACGTCAGCTCGGCACGCAAAAAATAAGCCCTCACCTGACCCCAGATCACGAAATATGGAGACGCTACGGGTATCGGAAAATCGTGCAAATTTTTAATTTTTTTTTGCAAACTTTTGAATTTTTTTCCACCACTTAAATAAAAAATAACCTAGACATGTTAGATGTCTATGAACTCATAATGACATGGAGAATCATAATGGCAGGTTAGTTTTAGCATTTGGTGAACCTAGCAAAAAAGCCAAACAAAAAACAAGCGTGAGATTGCACTTTTTGTGCAATTTCATCACACTTGGAATTTTTTTCCCGATTTCTGTTACACGGCATGGTAAAACCAATGGTATCGTTCAAAAGTACATCTCGTCCAGCAAAAAATAAGCCCTCACATGGCCATATTGATGGAAAAATAAAAAAGTTATGGTTCTGGGAAGGAGGGGAGCAAAAAACGAAAACGAAAAAACGGAAAAAGCTCCGGGGGTGAAGGGGTTAAATAGTGAAAAACTTTATTTTACTTCATGACATTTTATAGTGTACATGCATTTTACCTCTTTTCCTAGAATTGACAACACTGACATATCTGTGCTCTTACAATTCAGCGCTCTTATGGCATCATCAAATAATCATTCATTTTAGTTGATCCACATTATAGCTGGCTTTAATAGCAGAAGTTTCAGTAAGGCTATGTCTCCACGTTCAGGATGGCCGGCGGTATCGCCGCAGCGGCGAAGCCGCTCGGCGCTAAGCCCCGGCCCCTTTCTGGGACGCGATCATGCCGGATGTGTTAACTCTTCACATCCGGGATGATCGCTCTCTCCCATAGCGCCCTGTGATATGCCTTGCGGGGACGCTGCGTCCCCGCAAGGTGTACGGACATGCTGCGATCTGAAAAGACGTGCAGCATGTCCGGAGTCGCAGGGCCGCCGCGTGCGGGTTTCCACGCATAGTGGAGACGGGATTTCATAAAATCCCCTCCACTATGCTGGAACATCTGGACGCTGCTTGTTTGACGCTGCAGCTCTGCGCAGCGTCAAACAAGCAGCGTTTCCTGAAAGTGGAAACATACCCTAAGAGGCAAAAAAACTTTTTTCTTAGATTTTTCTTATCCCAGTGGTTCACTTTTTTAATTTACTATTCTTCTGGGTGTTCGTCTTTATAAGAGCACGTGCAGACACCTGTAAAAATCGTATGAGTGCTATCCATCGTTTTGACTGATACTGTAGCACTCATTCCCATGTTCTTCTATGGGGTCATGCACATGTCCGATTTCTTTTCATCGGACCAAGTGGAAAAAAAATAACAGCATGCATGAGGTGCATTCGATTAGATCACACTTGACCATTGATGTCTATGGGTCCATGGTAAAAATCGGACTGCACTTGGATGACATCCGAGTATGGCTCGATTTTCACAGATTGAGAGAACGGAGAAGATGATAAATTTTGTGTTTTTTTATTCTAACAAACAGGCAGTCCCTGCATGGGCTGCGGCTGCAGAACAACCACGAAACATGCAACCGCGGGGACTTGAACATATTTTTTGAGCATACTGAAGAACACCTTGTCCAAGCACTTTAGCTCATCACTAACTTTAATGTATGCCTATAGCTCTGAATGCTCTACTTTCAACACCCTTCAATAAAAGTTTAACCCTGATGTTACAGATATTTCTTTCTATATTGCTAGCTAGCATAGTAGTAATGGCGTGAAGCAATAAACTTCACAAGACTCCCTGCCTCACCAAACCATCTGCTTTAACGCTCTCCCGTTTGTGGATCTCGGCACTGTTAATTAGAATATTTTGGTAGCTTTAGCCTAATCACCTAAACTGGGAATTGGGCCAGATTTCACTAGACGACAGATTGTGCTACAGTGATGTCTTCAGAGTTCTGTAATCTGGAGTAGAATTACTACATTTCATAATGACAATTAATTGACAATATTTACAGTACAATTATGTTTTAATGATTCATGGTGTACACAGTAAAAAATAACGTATGACATAATTGACAATCTTTATTGTAGATGTGTTTCCATGGCATTTTCAAATCATATAAGTCTTATTAAGAAGTTTTGGCAATAAATGGCTGAAAAATAATGCTGCATTATATGTAAAAAATAAATAAACTGCCACTAACCCCAAACACGATAAAAAGAAAAAAATGGGTAAAAAAAACAAAATGCAGTGCAGGGAAACTTGACAATATTTTGCTATAATAGTAGATATACTTTGAAAACTGCTTTTGGAATGATTGGAGAGACATCGGATCGCAGATATGAAGGTGTCACCTTATTCAGCTTCCTGTGACCTACATGCCCATATAGTCGGCTGGCAGATTTGCTTTAAGAAAAGCGTGGATTTCTCAGGAATAAGACGTCGGATTGCAGAGATGAAGGTATCATTTTATTCAACTTTCTATGACCTGCCTGACCACATACATCAATTGCTTAGAGAGAGTTGATGCTACTGGCAGATTCCATTTAACCTTACCTTTAGCTGATAAAAGGGAATTTCTCGGGAATTTCCAAACTTCAATACACTTATCAATCAACAACGTTAGGTCTTATGCCCATGCAGAGACATGTAGAAGGCTGGACTGAGGCATGTGGGGTCTCTGTGTCTCTAGTACGGAGCTGTATCCACTCTGTAAGGACCCCCTATATTGTTCTGTACAGTGAATATATTTTCATTTAGAGGAGATTACGCACATTGGAGAAAGCAATGACGTTTTGTCTTTTGTAAAATCTCCTTTGTATGAAGTCAGAGGTGTAGTAGGGCTTCATTGAAGTCTATGGCAGCCGCATTATTTCTCTGGACACTTTGCATGAGCCCTTATGATAACAAGTTATGAAACAAAATATGAAAACCAAATAGTCTACCCGATTACACTAATAGGCAATTCCTTCAGTTCACGAATGTATCTTATTTGTATGAGTTTCCTTTAAACTTGTCACTTGTAATTTATTAGCATTGCTCCGTGCGCCATGCAAGGCTGCACCTTAGCGCTATCCCTCTGCCATAGAAAAGTGGTTAAAAAAGGGCTAAAAAAATAATAATGAGACTTAACTGAGTGAGCGTGTACTATGAATTCCTTCCAGACGCATGATGTTCATTAGTGAAAAGATTTGGAGACATCATTTAAGTACAACTTGAAGGGACTGTCTCTTGTCTACAAGAATCACTAATGAAGTCCCAGAAATCAAATAGAATATTCCGCCTCTGGAGACACACTAGAACTAAGTGGACTTTTCATTATCTATAATCCAGCAAGGCTTGTAATATCTACTTATGTTAGAATTACAGCTGCATTTTCGAGTGACATTAGAGGGTTTGTGTTGGTGATCACGTTACCGGAGTGTGCATTTTATAGGACAAGATAAGGATGTAGATTCATGCACTATGCAAGTACTTTCAGCTTCAAAAATGCAGAGCGGTGGAATAATGTATGGACAGTCAGACACTGCCAGACAGCGCTTCCTTCGAGAGATTAGAACTGCATAACAGATTATCATTAAAATCAAGTTAACTCATTCAATTTTTACATGGTTAAGAAGGGATTTGATAAGATAAGAACAAAAAAAATCTACAACCAAAAGACAATTGACTATATTTATGCTGAACTGAAGTGCAAACTGTGGCATTTCTTCAAACAGTCATCAAATAATCCACAAAAATCCTGATATGTAGACAAATGTTATTAACATGACATAACACACCATTAAAACAAATGCAAGCAGAGTATCCCTACCAAAGCAGGAATTGATTAGGGATCCACATTAGGGAAAATCCCGACTCGCGTTTCGCAACGTAGCTTCTTCATGGGGGTCGTGGTAGAAAGGGGAACGCAATTCCGGCTTTTTAAATGCAGCGGTTGTCACGGTGCTGGCGTCCATCGAGCACACAACAGGAAGCGGCGGGTAGGGCGTCACACGTCATCAAACTCCCGCCCAACTCCGACGCATCAGGAGAGGGGAGGGAGAGGATGACGCATAGGGATGTGTTACCACGGCAACCCGGAGAGGCCGACAGGCGCAAGCGCACTACGCAGCCAATAAAGAATACAGACCGGAAGAGGTGGTGAGTAATGTGCAACACTAAGTGAGTGTGTGAGGCTATGTGGGGAGACTGTATAAAGCCAATAAAAAGAAGAAGAGGATGCAATAATGATGAAGGTAATTGTGAAAATAATAACAGATCAATAAAGTGCATACAAAGATGTTCACCCATAAGGGTTAGATAGAACAAATAAAAGGGAATTTGGATATCAATATAACAAATAAATAAAGTGCATATAACAGTGTACACCCATAAGGGTTATGTCAGACAAAAAAGGGGGAATTTGGATATGATAAATAGTGCAAAAATAGGATATACAATAAATAACAAATACAGAGTGATAAAAAACTTTATATAAATAAATAATACATAATAAATCCACATATAAAGGATTAAAAATATTGAAGTCCTTTTCTTGAGTAGGAGGGTAAGACCTAAGAGGGCAACATCGTGAGTGAAGTGTAGGAAACCATAATTTTACTTATGCTATGGATTGCCTTGAGTTCATTCTGCCTTGTTTAAATTCCCTTTTTGTATAATTATGATAATTTCTATTTTTTAATTTATTATGAATAAAATATTTTAAATTTTATTTCCTGGGTTTGTACTTCCCTTTTTTTTTGGTTTATATTAGTAAGCACTAGCCCACTATAGCGCAGTACTTGCAGCGGCCACTAAGCAATCTGTGGGGCTGCTGTGTTCCGCCCCACATGCTGCTTGTTTCTGGCCACTGCTGGGGCAATTTTCAGCTGTTCAATGGGGGTGGGACAACTCACAATCTCATATTGATGGTTACACAATGAAGAGCCCTGTATTTTCTTCTTTCATTAGATGTCATATAACTGTTTTAAACAATCCTTTCGACAATGTACACCTCTGTGGTCACATACTTTTTCCACTGGAAGACAATGCTCTGAGACAGATGGGGCAGGTGAGTATTTCTTTTAATTTCATGGCCCTACTTGGGTTTTTAGGATAAAACAAGGCTCAGGGTCGACATTGACTGTTACTTCCAATAGGTGGCACTAGAGTTCTAGTCCTCTTCCTCTCTGAAGAGACAATTTGCATATTTCCCAGAGGAGCATTGCGGCTTTAAGTCTCCTCACCTCGGCATGCTTATCATGTCACTCTCCGCAAGGAGAAACGATACTTCTTGGATCTAGGATAAAACAAAGTATTGTAAAATCCCTTTAAGGGACTCTGTCAGAGTAATCCACCCCACAAATTGTTTAGATGGTCATGTTGTTCTCTGAAAGATAATGTCATCCATATGTTTACTTATGCAATGTGTTGCTTCATGACTCAAAAAAATAGACGTTTTAATTAATATGCAAATTAGGCTGAAGTGCTCTGGATGTGATCAGAGCACTTCCCAAGCCTCTGCCTCCCTGGTTTTATGCCATGCCCAGCCCCAGTGTCCCCTGCTTGACTGTCTGCTCACTGGCCTGAACAAACAGCAAAGGAGCTGTCGGTGAGAGCTGTCAGAGGAAGGTCGGTCTCGGCGAAGAATAGAACCATGGAGGCAAAAGCAGGCAACAGATTCCATGTGTAAAGGTGTGGCTGACTTTAAGTGCGTAGCATGACCATATAAACAGTTTTGGGGAGTGGATTATTTTGACAGATTACCTTCAGGGGAATTTTACTGAAAAAACGAATCACTATGTGCTTGATCAAGGTCTTTTCTTTATACTTTTATTCTGCTTATAATATACTGTACTCCTGTTTTTTTGTATTTAAAGGTAAAAAAGCTGCACAAAAATGCTTGCACAGTAAATTGCTAACATTAGTTGTAGTCAGACTGTGAACCTTTGGGTTTAACTTTATTGCTTTTGGTTAGAATCAACATTCTTGGGAAGTAAATATTTTTTATTAATGTATTTCAAGGAGCATTTACATCTGGGAGAAAAACATGACCTCTATGATAAAATTATAAGAAATTTCTATAGTCATTTATTTACTTCTACAGTCATCCCTCAAGTTATAATATTCATGTATTCCAAAACCTAAATCACGCACATGTGTTATGCATAGAAGCACCAAGAATGCAGTATACCAAAGGAAAATAGATAGCTGTAAAAGACATTTACTCTCAGTAGAAAGAATATTAAAAAAATGGGAGAACCAAGCAGTTAAAGGGAATCTGTCAGTAAGATCAATCCTCGTGTGCCGTCTATATGGGCACTTAGGTCATAGGAAGCTGAACAAAATGATACAATCCAATATCTTTTTCTGGAGAAATCCATGTTTTTCCTATATGTAGATAACCTCTTCCACCATATGTACAGGACACTGATGTGCATGAGATTCAGCCTCCAGAGCTTACGTTAAATGAAAATAGGTGTTACCAATGGGAGACATGTATCTAACACAGGACAGTAGAACTGAACTTTGTCTTCTTACAAACACTTTTACTGCAGCTCTCACAGCTCTGCTGTATTGTGAGATGGAAGCTGAACGGAACCTGCAGATGTGTCAGGTATAATCACACACAACTCTATAGTGAGATCAAGAGAGACAGGAGCAACCATTACTTATCTCACTGGTTATGCCACTTGGATTTATAATAATCTATGGAGACAGATTCTCATACAGATAGCACAGGTCTACAAAAAAATATTTTTTGCAATCATCACAGGTGACTTTGTACTTTTCTGAATCATCTTTTTGTCCTGATTTCAAAAATGTATATAGTTTTTCTGTAGCACGTATAGCTTCCATGGAGCAGCATCATTATTATAAGTTATAGGAAATATACTGGCGACATTAAGAAAACTGTAATCTTTATATCAGAAAAAAATGCTTCACCTTGCAAAACAGTTTTTATTGAACCAAAATAATTTCACATGCAAAATAGAAACCAAAATATGAGCAGAAATTAAAAGTGCTTGACATTAGATTGTCGTTGATACGATTTTTCAGGGTTGTCCCTATATAACATCCAACAGTAATCTGCCATCATTGAGTCATTCCAAAATCCCTGGTAGCGGTGTTCCATTACTTTAATGTCCTGGTGAAACCGCTCACCTTGTTCATCGCTTCCATCCCCAAGATTTTGAGGGAAGAAATCTAAATGTAAATGCAAAAAGTGCATGTAATGCAACTGCGGAGCAGTTGCACTCAGCCAGCACCAGGGGGCGATGTTACTGGAAAAAGGGTTGCACTTACTGTGTAGCACTTCAGTGCAGAAGTGCAGGCTGTCACCAAGAGGTGGCAGAGTAGTTAGACAGGCCGAAGTCAGAAACAAACAGGGAGATAAAGTACCAGAGGACACAGCAAAGCACAAGGTCAGAGACGAGCCATAAGTCAGAGCCAGATGGGAGCGCGGTATCCAAAATGTGAGACGGAAAGAGGAGTCAAGGTACAAGCCAGAGGGTCAAAAGCCAGTCGGGAACGCAGCGCCAGAGACAGAAAAACCGGAGGCGGAGTTCAGAGTTCAAGCTGAGTCATACACTATAGGGAAATCACCAAATGTGCACTCAGGGATAGGGAACAGGTCAGACACATATACAGGAAGTCAGAGGCAGAAGGATCACTAGGGTATACAGATCAGCTGCTCTAGCCTGGAAGCATGAACTATCACTGACAAAGGCTACCTAAAATTGCACCAATAAATAGCCACCCAAGAACGAAAGAGAGGCAGGAAAAGTTATCCCCTCCATGACCAGGCTGGGGAAAGAGAAGCAAGAAGCAAACCCCGACCTGGATCATGACAGTGCATTTTCAGAGACCTGCGACATCCAAGACACTGGTATGCATTTAGCAGTTCTTCAACACCTTCAGCATATTCTGGAGATTTTTGTTTTCCTAAGAAGTTTTCACAGATCCACTTGAAGCTTTTCCAAGATCTCAATTCCTTATAATTCAGAGTTTCTTCAAACACATCATTTCTCATAAGCTGTCTGATCTGAGGGCCAACAAATACCCCTTCCTTCAGTTTTGCTGGTGAAATGCTGGAGAATTTCTGTGAAATGTACTGGAACCCTTGTGAATTTGTCTTTGCCATGGCTTTCACAAGGTTTTTAATCTATATTTAGTGGAGGAAGAAAGATTTTTGTTGAAGCAAGTAAAGGATTATGCTGAACATTGTCTCTACCTGGAGCATAGATGTTTCTCTGTCCCCAATCACGACGAACACAATGCTCTACTGCATTTCTACTGTCCCATAAACACAAGAAGCAAAAAAATTTTGTGAAACCTCCTTGCATTCCCATTAGCAGACCAATCACTTTAAAATCTCCACAGATATTCCATTGATGATGCTAATATTGTATAGCATCCAAAACAACTGACAGATTTTCATATCTTTCCTTTAGATTACATGAGTGAGCAATAGGGATTGATGGTTACATATTTCCATTGTGAAGCAACACTGCTTTCAAACTTCTCTGGTATGAGTCAATAAACAATTGCCAGTCTGCAACAAAACTGTAAGGATTCCGAACTTTCCTTGTGCCTGTTCGCCCTGATCCAAAATGGAGTCGTGGATCTCGCCCTGTCATGAAACTTCTTGTCCGTCCTGCTTATTTAAGTCCGTGTAATGTTTTCTCCTGTGCCTGTGTACTTTGTGCTGCTGGCTCCTGAGCTTCTGCCTGTTTGCTGGTGAACTCCCTGCTTCTGCTGCTCACTACTCGGTGGTCTGCCTCACCCCATTCAGCTGCCTCTCGCCTCTTGAGCTGTTGCAACAGGCAGCACACCAGGGGAAGGATCTCCTTTGTTTGCAAAACTTTTCCCAGTGTTGTGCCTCTTTGCACAACCACACCAGGAGAGCAAAGTTCAAGCTGTGCTTTTCTCTCCAAGAAAGATTTACTCATCTACTACGCTTAGATAGCGCTTTCCCTTTTTCCCCTCGTCCTCTTTCCCAGGACATCATTCACACAACGCACCATCTGCGAATTATTGCACTCCTACTAACAAGTACTGTGAGCGCACATGTGTGATCAAGTTTTGCTGGACTTCCTCACTTAAGTACTGTGTGCATTCGCACTAATAACCTTATTAGACTTCCTCGTTTAAGTGTCTTGTTCACTTCAACGTCATTTCCTTGCTGGTCTGATTCGTATTAGGGGTCGCACCCCGCTACTCAATTTGCTGTGATTTACTATATTGTGCTGAGCACCTTGTTACTATTGCAGGAATATCTGTATTATGTTCTGTTCGCTATCCTGTTTGCTATTATTTACTATATAGAGCTGAGGACCTCGTTACAATTGCAGAAATATCTGTGTTAGTTCTTTTTGCATTTCTGTTTTGAGTAAATACATCTTTTGCCGCAACTTTGCTCTCAGACTGGCTTTATCCCACTCTATCAGATTTTGTATTACCCATATAATTATTACAAAAATACTCTTGATTCAGTGCTTCAAAGAGGCCATTCACATTGTTACAGTACACCATTGGTCCATCAACTGTGAAAAACAGTGTTAAAGTGTTACTTCTGTTTCAGTAATAACACACTTTGTCATCATGTGAGTATATCACATGAGGGACCCAGCTTTTGTCTTGATCACCAAGTGGACACTTGATGTTCGTCCTTCCTTCATAGTCGAAGATGACCATGGCTTCTGGGCTAGAAGAGAGTTAGTCGCTATGAGTCCGGAGGTGGCTGATGAGGCCAATCCGGTCCCTGAAGGTTCAGCCACATACATGACATAAGGAAGCAGATGTAGTCAGTACACCAGATTCTGCTTGTGCCTTGCGGACAGCACGCTTTCTTTTTGCATCCAAGATTTTCCTATCTTCAGCTGCATATGCTCCTGAGGTGATCCTGTCCCGCCAACCTGGACAATCCAGGGCAAGCTCTTCCCATTCATTGATGTTGACTTCCAAGTTTTTGAGAGATGCCTTAAGGCATTCTTTATAGTGCTTCTTCTGCCCCGCAACTGCTCGCTTTCCTTGGCACAGTTCTCTGAACAGCAGTTGTTTCGGTATTTGGCTGTCGGGCATTCTGACCACTTGTCCAGCCCACCTGGCTTGGACTTTCAACAGGAGACTGTAGACACTGCAGAGCCCAGTTTGTTCCAGAATTGCCGTGTCTGGGACATTGTCTTGCCACCTGAGGTGGTGGAGCCTGCGGAGACAACTCATGTGAAAATGATTAAGCTGTTAAGCATGCCGATTGTAGACTGTCCAGGTCTCGCTAGCATAGAGAAGTGTGGTGAGGACCACCGCACAGTAGACCTTCAGCTTGGTGGTAAGGCTGAGTCCACTTCGTTCCTAGATGTTCTTACGCAGTCTCCCGAAGCCAGCACTGGCTTTGGCAATTCTGTTATTGACCTCAGCATCTATGGTTACTTAAAGTACATCTAGTACATCATTTTAATATCATGAGTGACTGAAGGTACTTGGCCTTTTGATGTAAAAGAACCACACACATAGCAGAATCTGCTCTGATGATTGGAACACTATCGGGAAATTTTTCTCTTTTAAATCAGATCAAACAGTAGAGTAAGGTCAGTTCAATGGTGGTGACAAACTAAAAAAAAAATGCGACGAGCTGACTGACAATATGTAGATATTTCCCCAGAAATGACAGTGGCAGCTTGTATTTAGAAATGATTTTACTGGAGGTAATCTGGTAGATAACTACCACATTTTTCGAACTATAAGACGCACTTTTTCCCCTGAGAGTAGTGGCTTTTCCTACTGAGAGTAGTGGCTGTAAGGATGCTCCGGTGCAGACTGACAGCTGATTCTGCACTGATGCTTTGTTAAACTGGCTGTCAGTCAAAGACCCATCATATGCTTACAGCCGCCGCTCAGTCCTGTAAGCGGTCACTGAAGCTGCACAGGTACGCCTGTATGACTGAAAGTAATTTTTTCTTCTGTGCCGAACTTTCAGTAAAGCAGTCAGGCATCTTCCTAATGCTATGTACCTGCAGATTAACCATATATCTGCAGGTTAATAGCATTATCTAACCTAACAGGCTCCTTTAATGGTCCTGTGCATTACTCACAGTATACTAAATAAAATGAAATAGAGCCATTTTCAGCAGGTGTCCAAAGCAGCTCATCCAGGCACAAGAGCAGTGCAGAACCTGTAGTTCTGTGCTATCCCATAGGGAAGTGCCACTAGACAGCCACTCAGTGCAGTGGTCGAGAGGGGTTTTACTAGTGGTATGCCCATGCTGAGTGCTTGGATCAGTAAATCAGTGGTGGGGCAGATCCGGGTTGCTTGTGTCATTTTATGCTGAGTATGATGACAAATGAAAGTCCATTTATGCTGAAAATATTGTAACCCCAGGACATTGTAGCTGGAGGGAACATTGTATCTGTTTCAGGGAAAGCTTAGTAGTATCCATTATTAGTGTGGAGCCCCCTGCTTCTGAATCATAAATCTGTACGTTTAAGAAGTAGTAGCTGCATAATTCTAACCTTTAGGAGCGGTAAGGGCGACATTTACGGTAATACATAGCGAAGAACCTGACTTCAGGTAGCTGGAATGACGAGGACGGAATTTTTCGACTTTAGTTGTATCAATTACTTACACTCCTGTTCATTCTCAGCAAGATTTTTTTTTTCACCATAAACAAGATAAAAGCATAATTATTTTTGCAGATTATGTATGGAGCCATGGTTTTCCACAAAGACGTACATTATAAGGAAAGAGAACATTAGAAAATAGCACGAGATGCAATAAGGCTTTGCAGCCCCATGTTTGATATGTCAGACATTCCGGAGCACTTACTCCTCATTATCCCGTATTTATCATCAGCGCGCCGTGTATGTGTTCACATAAAGCTTTTAGAATAAGTAAGTAGCACAGAACTGCCGAAATAATACTTGCAATACTCAGCGAGTGCCACTACTCATATTTACATTTTAATGCATATTTATGGAGATATTTTTATGAGAGACATAATTGAGGCATTCAGAATGGAGCATCAAGATTTTGGTGACAGGATACAAAGTCAGCAGTGCTGTTCCTGAGCGAGTATTTGTTTTTCCCTTCGCTTTACATGTCCCTGTTTCCATTTATAAGACCAGATATTTCTATATCCATACACACTGATGACGATGAGATTCTCCGTGCAGTTATTTTTATTGCAGTACACAAGATCCTTTTGTCCAATCCTCCTGCTCTATACTTTATCATCAGCACTAAGATAAACTTCTATTGTGGAAGTGACTGATTTATCATATAAGACAATGGGCTCCCAGGTGGAGAATAGCAATCTAACCTGATGTACTTATTCTCTACAGGCTAGCAGTTCTTATTCCTGATGTTTTCTAAGATATTCTAAGATTATTGTTTCATCTCTTCATAACTTTCTATCAGTTTAACATTCCTAGTCTGGATCATGTCCTGGTGCAGAGGAAGGTGCTATAGGACTGAGCGATGGAGTCCTGCAGCGGTATTTATGCCGTACGATTACTATTAACGAGTTTTTCTAGGAACTGTCATTTCACAATAATTATAAACTGCTCAAAAAAATGAAAGGGAACACTTAAACAACAGAATATAACAACAAGTAAATCAAACTTCTGTGAAATCAAACTGTCCACTTAGGAAGCAACACTGTTTGACAATCAATTTCACATGCTGTTGTGCAAATGGAATAGACAACATATGGAAATTATTGGCAATTATCAAGACACACTCAATAAAGGAGTGGTTCTGCAGGTGGGGACCACAGACCACATCTCAGTGCCAATGCTTTCTGGCTGATGTTTTGGTCACTTTTGAATGTTGGTTGTGCTTTCACACTCGTGGTAGCATGAGTCGGATTCTACAACCCACACAAGTGGCTCAGATAGTGCAGCTCATCCAGGATGGCACATCAATGTGAGCTGTGGCAAGAAGGTTTGCTGTGTCTGTCAGCATAGTGTCCAGAGGCTGGAGGCGCTATCAGGAGACAGGCCAGTACACCAGGAGATGTGGAGGGGGTCGCAGGAGGGCAAAAACAACTCAGAAGCAGGACCACTACCTCAGCCTTTGTGCAAGGAGAAACTGGAGGAGCACTGCCAGAGCCCTGCAAAATGACCTCCAGCAGGCCACAAATGTGCATGTGTCTGCACAAACGGTTAGAAACCGACTCCATAAGGATGGTCTGAGTGCCCAACGTCCACAGATGGGGGTTGTGCTCACAGCTCAACACCGTGCAGGATGCTTGGCATTTGCCACAGAACACCAGGCAAATTCACCGGTTTTAATGAATAGGAAATATGTTTTTTTTATTTTCTGCTATCTAAACCTGGGATGCATCATATAGTAAGGTGCATCCTATAGTCTGACAAACTTGATTGTCATTCTTCCCTTGTGCCCTTTACATAAAGGTAAAAAAGGTAGAATTTTCTATTGTAAGGGGATATAAGTAGGATTTTTATCATAGTTGTGAGACAGAAAGGGGGTTTTTATTACCCACCAGCTGCCTGGGGGGAATCAATACAACCATGATATGTCCCCACTGCCAGCTGCGAGGACACCTGACACAGAAAAGCCCGAGGTTGCATTGTCCAGTGTGTGAACTGGAAGAGGCCCTTGGAAAATGGCAGGGCACTGCTCTTCTATAAGATTTCACTGTACACAGGGTTCTGTTTCTGGGTCGAGAATGTGGATTTGTAATTGACTCTGGGGAGCTTGATGTTCTAGTCAATTGCTGAGCGTGCAGTACTTTGATACTGGTTAGTTCTGAACCAGTTCATAAGCTATAGCCTCAATTATTCATCAAGCTGGAGCAGTGTGTGGGGATTCCTATAGTCTGCCAACAAATATTCACCAATTTACACCATTTGAACAATTCTTAAACCAGTGCATCTTTACGACGTCTAGTTTTTAGGGTGGTATAGATGGTGCATACAGTGCTGAACAGTCTAACGTTACATGGATTGTGGGTGACCCTCTCTATAGTGTATTGATGCCTTGATCTGTGCAGTAGAGCAATGCAACATTAAAGCTTAGTATCTTTAGTATGTAATTAAATTACACATATGTACAATTATTGAACCTGTTGGCACCCTTAAAATTGTTCCAGAAAATGAAGCATTTCTCCCAGAAAATTATTGCAATTACACATTTGCTTATACACATGTTTATTTCCTTTGTGTGTATTGTATATGTGTGTATTGGAGCAACACAAAAAATAGAGAAAAAACGGCAAATTGGACATAATAATTTCAAACTAAACCTCAAAAATGATCCTGACAAAATTGTTGGTATCTTTCCAAAATTGTGGGCAAAAAAACTTTGCTTCTAGCATGTGATGTTCGTTAAGAGAACTGTCTGAGGACTTGAAACCCAAAATCGTTGAAAAATATCAACAAGCTTGTGCTGTGTTGTGTGTGATGTGCTTTTGTCCACAGTGCACAACATAATCAAGAAGTTTACAATAGTTGGTATTGTAGCTAATCTCCCTGAACGTGGACAGCAGAGAAAAATTGATGATAGGTTGCAACGCAGGATAGTCCGGATTGTGGATTAGCAGCCACTATTAAGTTCCAAAGAAATTCCAGCTGTCCTACAGGCTCAGGGTGCATTAGTGTCAGCACAAACTATCCATCAACATTTGAATGAAATGAAATGCTATGGCAGGAGATCCAGGAGGACCCCACTGCTGACACAGAGACATTAAAAAGCTAGACTGCAGTTTGCCAAAATGTATGTGAATAAGCTAAAATCCTGATAAGAAAGTGTCTTTTGGACAGATGAGACCAAGATAGAGCTTTTTGGTAAAGCACATCATTCCACTGTTTACTGAAAACTGAATGAGGCATAGCAAGAAAAGAATACAGTATCTACAGTCAAATATGGTGGAGATTTAAGGATGTTTGGGGTTGTTTTGCTGCCACTGGCATTGGGTACCTTGCCTTTGTGCAAGGCATCATGAAATCTAAAGATTACCAATGGATTTTGAGTCACAATGTAGTGCCCAGTGTCAGAAAGCTGAGTTTCCATCCTTGGTCATGGATCTTCCAGCAGGACAATGACCTCAAATATACTTCCATAAGCACTCAGAAATGGATGGAAACAAAGCACTGGAGCGTTCTGAAGTGGCCAGCAATGATTCTGGATCTAAATCCCATTGAACACCTGTGGAGAGATCTTAAAATTGCTGTTGGGAGAAGGCACCCTTCAAATAGGAGAGACCTGGAGCAGTTTGCAAATGAAGAGTGGTCAAAAATTCCAGTAGAGAGGAGGAAGAAGCTTGTTGATGGTTATAGAAACTGATTGCAGTTATTTATTGCAAGAGAGTGTGCAACCAAATATTAAAGGGAACCTGTCACCTGAATTTGGCGGGACCAGTTTTGAGTCATATGGGCGGGGTTTTCGGGTGTTTGATTCACCCTTTCCTTACCCGCTGGCTGCATGCTGGCCGCAACATTGGATTGAAGTTCATTCTCTGTCCTCCGGAGTACACGCCAGCACAAGGCAATATTGCCTTTCGCTGGCGTGTACTCCAGAGGACAGAATGAACTTCAATCCAATATTGCGGCCAGCATGCAGCCAGCGGGTAAGGAAAGGGTGAATCAAACACCCGAAAACCCCGCCCATATGACCCAAAACTGGTCCCGCCAAATTCAGGTGACAGGTTCCCTTTAAGTTGAGGGTGCCAATAGTTTTGTAAGAAATTATGTCCAATTTGCTTTTTTTTTTTGTGTGTTGTTCAAATACATACAAAGGAAATAAACATGTGTATAACAAAGCATGTGTAATTGCAATCGTTTTGGGGAGAAATACTTAATTTTGAAGGGTGCCAACACTTCTGGCCATGACTGTATATAATATAAATTTCACAGTTAAATATCGGCACTGTGTCCTAGGTACCTGCACGTACTATAGGCACAAAACCCTTTTACAGTATATTGTACGAGCCATAAAGACCCGTCAGTTCAAGGAGACTGTGAAGCTGATTTCTCTCCGAAGTTGTCAGACGACTGGACTAGCTTAGTGATTTTCTGCATCTCGTAATATTTTGGATTTCTTAAACACTGTAATTTCTGAAAATGGTTTGGAACATTGTGCTCCTTCTCTTACAATGCTGGATAGTCCAGTGTGATAAGTAATATGTTGCTTGGGGACTCATTTTATACTTAAAGTAACATTTACATACAGAAAGAAATAAAATATCTCTCCAGGCTTCGAATTGTTGGTTATTAAGTTATCTTAGAGTAAAAAGGCATCTTTACTCAGAGTACATCTTCAGTCTTCTGACTGAAATTTCCTGTTAAGTTATTCCAGCCGAATAATATTGAGAGGTGGGAATACACTGCAGGGAGGAATCAAGTTTCAGCAACACATAAAAAAAATCACAAATTTGGAGTTTTTTAGAGTCATGTAGAAATATTACAAAGCTTAATCTAAACTCAACAACTCAATTTCTTTTTTTAATCATTTTTTTTTTATTTTTCATCAAACTACGCCTCACCTCCATTTTCAAATTTCTGGCAATGTAGTGATTAATTGATTAATGTGGTTCTGGCTCCAATAATAGCAACTCATTACAGCCATTACCCATGGGTGCTGCAGGGGGCATATAATATTGCACACCCATGAGATATTAACCTGTGGGAAAACGAGCTCTCCACAATGGTTAATGGAGTTAGAGTCCTTTATATGGGACTTTTCGATTTGTCTTCCCTATGTAGACCTTGTAAAAGGAGATATCAAGATGAGAAAAGCCTTAAATACTTCAATTACCAGGAGAAGCCAAATATTGTAAGTGACATAATAAAATGCCAGCCTGCCTTGGAAAAAAATGTAGGCAAAATTTAAAAACTTTTTTCTTATTCAGTGCTGTTTCTTTTTACACTCCAAGGACCGAGTTATTAGTGACCAACTCTGCATCCAGCACATAGGCTCGAAAAGAGATCGTTCTTGAAGAATGGGAATAGCTGGATGATGCAATATGTCACCAACTTGTGCATTCCATGCCTGGAAGACTTTGTCCTGTCCTTAAAATCATGGAGGTCATACAAAATACTAGATGTAGTAGTAATGGATGTGGGGTACATTCATTTTTGTATCAAATAATTTTAATACTATTTTTTTAATGAAAGTTATATTATTGACCTTATTATGTTAGGGGTTAAAAAATGTTCTATAAAACTCAATCATGTTAAAATTTTGGAAGTTGTACTTATATTCAATGAGATATTGATTAAAATCTTATTATACATGATAATTAATAGTGATGAGTAGGGTTGAGCGAAACGGGTCGATCATTTTCAAAAGTCGCCGACTTTTGGCTAAGTCGGCGTCTCATGAAACCCGATCCGACCCCTGTGCTTGTCGGCCATGCGGTACGCGACTTTCGCGCCAAAGTCGCGTTTCAATGACGCGAAAAGCGCCATTTCTCAGCCAATGAAGGTGAACGCAGAGTGTGGGCAGCGTGATGACATAGATCCTGGTCCCCACCATCTTAGAGAAGGGCATTGCAGTGATTGGCTTGCTGTCTGCGGCGTCACAGGGGCTATAAAGGGGCGTTCCCGCCGACCGCCATCTTACTGCTGCTGATCTGAGCTTAGGGACAGGTTGCTGCCGCTTCGTCAGAAGCAGGGAGAGCGTTAGGCAGGGTCCACTAACCACCAAACCGCTTGTGCTGCAGCGATTTGCACTGTCCAACACCACCTTCGGTGTGCAGGGACTGTGGAAGCTATTTATTTTTTTTTTTCCCCTCAGCGCTGTAGCTCATTGGGCTGCCCTAGAAGGCTCCGTGATAGCTGTATTGCTGTGTGTACGCCACTGTGGAAGCCAACTGCTTTTTTCAAAGCACATATCCTCTTGTTCCTTCCTTTCTGCACAGCTATCTTTTTTGTTTGTCCACACTTTTTATTTAATTTGTGCATCAGTCCACTCCTATTGCTGCCTGCCATACCTGGCTTAGATTACTGCAGGGAGATAGTAATTGTAGGACAGTCCCTGTTTTTTTTTTGTTTTTTTTGTGGGAGATTAAGATTGGCATTTCTGCTACAGTGCCATCCCTGTGTGTGCCATCTCTCACTGAGTGGGCCATAGAAAGCCTATTTATTTTTTCCGTGATTTGTGTTCTAAATTCTACCTCAACACAAAAACACTACATCAATCAGTGGGAGAAAAATATTGGCCTCAGTCAGGGCTTGTGTGTCACTGCTGTGTGTGCTATCTCTCATTCAGTGGGCTATAGCAAGCCTATTTATTTATTTTTTTTTTTAATATTATTTGGTTTCTAAAGTCTCCCTGAAAAAAAAAAAAAAACCTAAAAAAACAGTGGGAGAGTAATATTGCCCTTTCAGCTTGTGTGCCAGTCTTGACTCCTGGGTGTGCCACCTCTCTCTCTCATTCAGTGGGCCATAGAAAGGCTATTTTTTTTTTTGGTTTTTTTAATATTATTTGGTTTCTAAAGTCTCCCTGAAAAAAAAAAAAAAAACATAAAAAAACAGTGGGAGAGTAATATTGCCCTTTCAGCTTGTGTGCCAGTCTTGACTCCTGGGTGTGCCACCTCTCTCCCTCTCATTCAGTGGGCCATAGAAAGCCTATTTATTTATTTTTTTAAATATTATTGGGTTTCTAAAGTCTCCCTTAAAAAACAAAAAATACATAAAAAAACAGTGGGAGAGTAATATTGCCCTTTCAGCTTGTGTGCCAGTCTTGACTCCTGGGTGTGCCACCTCTCTCCCTCTCATTCAGTGGGCCATAGAAAGCCTATTTATTTATTTTTTTAAATATTATTGGGTTTCTAAAGTCTCCCTTAAAAAACAAAAAATACATAAAAAAACAGTGGGAGAGTAATATTGCCCTTTCAGCTTGTGTGCCAGTCTTGACTCCTGGGTGTGCCACCTCTCTCCCTCTCATTCAGTGGGCCATAGAAAGCCATTTTTTTTTAATTTTTTTAAATATTATTGGGTTTCTAAAGTCTCCCTTAAAAAACAAAAAAAACATAAAAAAACAGTGGGAGAGTAATATTGCCCTTTCAGCTTGTGCGCCAGTCTTGACTCCTGGGTGTGCCACCTCTCTCTCTCTAATTGTGGGCCATAGAAAGCCTTTTTTTTTTTTTTTTTTTTAATATTATTTGGTTTCTAAAGTCTCCCTGAGAAAAAAAAATAAATAAATTAGGTGGGAGATTAATATTGACATTAGTGCTTGAGTGACAGTCCTGCGTGTGTGTCATCTCTGTGATTTTGTGCCACAGAAAACAGAGTGTGTAACATTGTGCCTGATTTTCCTTGTGGTCTCACCAACCTGTTAAGGGATATTGAAATCATACTGAAGTTATAGCTCACCGTGTAAGTTGTTTGACAGCAACAAATAAAGTTACTTTGGTTAAGATTTTAAAACAATGAGGAAGTCTGGTGCAAGAGGTCGTCGTGGGCGTTCATTGTCAGCTGGTAATGATGGTAGTGGTAGTGGAGCATCAGGTGGTCATGGGGATAAAAATATTCCACCTAAGTCTGGAGCTGTGGAGCCAGTTTCGTCGTCAGGCTACACAAGGCCTCGAACGCTCTCTTTTCTGGGAGTAGGAAAACCGCTTTTAAAGGCGGAGCAGCAACAGCAAGTTTTGGCTTACATTGCAGACTCAGCCTCTAACTCTTTTGCCTCCTCTTCCGAAACTGGTAAATGTAAAAGCAGCGCGTCGCTTGTGGATGTTCACGGTCAGGGACAAGTCGCTTCCTTGTCCTCCTCAGCAAAAACTACAACAAGAGAGAAGGATGCAGCAGGCGACACAACGGGTCACTCCATGGAGCTCTTTACACATACCGTCCCTGGCTTAGAAAGTGAAACATTTAACAGGCCATGCCCATTACAAGTATATTCTGACATGGAGTGCACTGATGCACAGCCACAGCCAGAGTACTATGCTGCTCCTTTGACTCAGACCACCACATTGCCCTCTCAGGGTACAGATCCACAATCAGACCCTGATGAGACTATGTTGCCCCGCCACGAACACTATACCACCGACCGACACAGTGACACAGACGAAGTTGCACACGAGCTCGAAGAGGAGGTAATAGATGACCCAGTTATTGACCCCGATTGGCAGCCATTGGGGGAACAGGGTGCAGGCGGCAGTAGTTCAGAAGCGGAGGTGGAGGAGGGGCCGCAGCAGGCATCAACATCGCAACAGGTTCCATCTGCCGGGCCCGTATCTGGCCCAAAACGCGTGTCAAAGCCAAAACCTGTTGGAGCACAGCGTTGCCATCCGGTTAAAGCTCAGTCTGCAATCCCTGAAAAGGGATCCGAGTCTAGGAAGAGTGCAGTCTGGCATTTTTTTAAACAACATCCAACTGATCAGCGCAAAGTCATCTGTCAAAAATGTTCAACTAGCTTAAGCAGAGGTCAGAATCTGAAAAGTCTAAATACTAGTTGCATGCATAGACACTTAACCACCATGCATTTTCAAGCCTGGACTAACTACCAAACGTCCCTTAAGGTTGTAGCACCCTCGGCCAATGAAGCTAGTCAGCAACGCAACATCCCTTCCGTCACTGTAAGGCCACCATTTTCCGCACCACCGGCAGTATCTGTGCAGGTTTCTTTGCCAGCCAAAAGCAGTCAGGGTCAGGGAACCACCAGTTTTGTAGGAGGAAATATTGCATCTAGGGCACCGGCGGAAACAATACCGTCTCCAACCGTCTCTCAGTCTGCCATGTACACCGGCACACCCGAAAGTTCCACGATCTCCAGCTCTCCAGTCCAGCTCACCCTACATGAGACTCTGGTTAGAAAAAGGAAGTACTTATCCTCGCATCCGCGTACACAGGGTTTTAACGCCCACATAGCTAGACTAATCTCGTTAGAGATGATGCCCTACCGGTTAGTTGAAAGCGAAGCTTTCAAAGCCCTGATGGAGTACGCTGAACCACGATACGAGCTACCCAGTCGACACTTTTTTTCCAGAAAAGCCATCCCAGCCCTGCACCAGCATGTTAAACAGCGCATCGTCCATGCACTCAGGCAATCTGTGAGTACAAAGGTGCACCTGACTACAGATGCATGGACCAGTAGGCATGGCCAGGGACGTTATGTGTCCATCACGGCACACTGGGTGAATGTGGTGGATGCAGGGTCCACAGGCGACATCAATTTAGGGACAGTTGTGCCTAGCCCACGGTCTAGGAAACAGTTGGCTGTAGGCGTTCGCACCCCCTCCTCCTCCTCCTCCTCGTCCTCCTGCAGAAGCTACAGCTCTTCCACAGAACGCAGTCTGCCAACCACTCCATCGGCAGATGACACTGTTGCACACCAGTTGTCCCATTATGGGCCAGCTACTGCCAAGCGTCAGCAGGCTGTATTGGCTATGAAGTGCTTGGGCGACAACAGACACACCGCGGAAGTTCTGTCCGAGTTCTTGCAACAAGAAACGCAGTCGTGGCTGGGCACAGTAGATCTTGAGGCAGGCAAGGTAGTGAGTGATAACGGAAGGAATTTCATGGCTGCCATCTCCCTTTCCCAACTGAAACACATTCCTTGCCTGGCTCACACCTTAAACCTGGTGGTGCAGTGCTTATTGAAAACTTATCCTGGGTTCTCCGACCTGCTCCTCAAAGTGCGTGCACTTTGCTCACATATCCGACGTTCGCCTGTACACGCCAGCCGTATGCAGACCTATCAGCGGTCTTTGAACCTTCCCCAGCATCGCCTAATCATAGACGTTGCAACAAGGTGGAACTCAACACTGCACATGCTTCAGAGACTGTGCGAACAGAGGCGTGCTGTTATTTATTTGTGGGAGGATACACGGGCAGGCAGTAGGATGGCAGACATGGAGTTGTCAGGTGTGCAGTGGTCTAAGATACAAGACATGTGTCAAGTCCTTCAGTGTTTTGAGGAATGCACACGGCTGGTTAGTGCAGACAACGCCGTAATAAGCATGAGCATCCCCCTAATGCGTCTGCTGATGCAAAGTTTGACGCACATAAAGGAGCAGGCGTCTGCACCAGAGGAAGAGGAAAGCCTTGATGACAGTCAGCCATTGTCTGGTCAGGGCAGTGTACAGGACGAGGTAGCGGGCGAAGAGGAGGTGGAGGACGAGGAGGATGATGGGGATGAGTATATTTTTAATGCCGAACCTTTCCCGGGGGCACAGGAAATTGGTTGCGTGTCACGGCCGGGTTCTGGTTTTTTGAGGGACACAAGTGACGTAGATTTGCCTGCAACTGCCCCTCAACCAATCACAACCGGAGATTTGACAACTGGAACTTTGGCCCACATGGCGGATTATGCCTTACGTATCCTAAAAAGGGACACACGCATTACGAAAATGATGAACGATGACGATTACTGGTTGGCCTGCCTCCTTGATCCACGCTATAAAGGCAAATTGCAAAATATTATGCCACATGAGAACTTGGAACTAATATTAGCAACCAAACAATCAACTCTTGTTGACCGTTTGCTTCAGGCATTCCCAGCACACAGCGCACGTGATCGTTCTCACACGAGCTCCAGGGGGCAGCAGACTAGGAGTGTTAGGGGTGCACACATCAGAAGTGGCGTTGGACAGAGGGGTTTTCTGACCAGGTTGTGGAGTGATTTTGCTATGACCGCAGACAGGACAGGTACTGCTGCATCAATTGAAAGTGACAGGAGACAACATTTGTCCAGTATGGTTACTAACTATTTTTCATCCCTTATCGATGTTCTCCCTCAACCGTCATTCCCATTTGATTACTGGGCCTCCAAATTAGACACCTGGCCAGAATTGGCAGAATATGCATTGCAGGAGCTTGCTTGCCCGGCAGCAAGTGTCCTATCAGAAAGAGTATTCAGTGCTGCAGGTTCAATATTAACCGAAAAAAGGACTCGTCTGGCTACCCAAAATGTTGACGATCTAACATTCATTAAAATGAACCACAACTGGATTTCGAAATCTTTTGCCCCACCTTGCCCGGCCGACACCTAGCTTTCCTATGAAAGGCTCTTGTCTGTGAATTACTTTTCTAATGTCTAATTTGCTGCAGCTGATTGTACAGCATACGACATGTTTACACCTCCCTAAATGGCCAAACTCCCCACACGGGGCCGTGGTATCGCGACTTGGCGCAAGCACCCGTGAGACTGCTGTTTGTCTGAAGAGGTGGGTGTGCTCGCTTTTGGTTGACGGCATTGCTACTGGGTCCCTCATAGTACAATGTAGTGTCTCTGGCGGTGGTGGTGCGCACCCAACGTCAGACACACCGTTGTAACATGAGGGGCCCTGGGGCGGTCCCGCCGGCCTCTAGAGAGTTCCCCCCTACCCCAGCTCAAAATGTGCTCTACCACATGCAAAATTATGTCGCACAGCTCCACCAATCTTTAGTCTATTCGCTGACATCATTCAATGTCTGGCACTGACAATACAAATTTGTAGACATCTATGATGCTACTTAAAGTAGTCTGTGTCTGTGTCCTATATTGGCACCATTAAATAGTTACTGCCAAATTACTATGTCAGAAACTCAGCAGATGAGCCCACCCCTGTACCTAAGTATGCCACCTTTTTTTTTGTTTTGGTTGTTTTGCGAGACATTAACATCTATTTATATTTTGGGAGTACTGGGACAGACACTCCTTGCACTACTCCTCCACTCACCACCAAGCTGCCCGTGTATCCATGTAACCGCTGTAAAACTGCCATGAGCCTATTGTTTGTTATTTTAGGCCTTTGAAGCCTGTCTGCGGTCCCTCCTTCCACTAGTCCTCCACTGACCAGACCACTGCTGCCCGTGTACCCCTGGAACCAATTATAAAGTGCCTACAGCCAGCCCATTTTTTTATGTTAGGCCTTTGAAGCCTGTCTGCGGTCCCTCCTTCCACTAGTCCTCCACTGGCCAGACCACTGCTGCCCGTGTACCCCTGGAACCAATTATAAAGTGCCTACAGCCAGCCCATTTTTTTATGTTAGGCCTTTGAAGCCTGTCTGCGGTCCCTCCTTCCACTAGTCCTCCACTGACCAGACCACTGCTGCCCGTGTACCCCTGGAACCAATTATAAAGTGCCTACAGCCAGCCCATTTTTTTATGTTAGGCCTTTGAAGCCTGTCTGCGGTCCCTCCTTCCACTAGTCCTCCACTGGCCAGACCACTGCTGCCCGTGTACCCCTGGAACCAATTATAAAGTGCCTACAGCCAGCCCATTTTTTTATGTTAGGCCTTTGAAGCCTGTCTGCGGTCCCTCCTTCCACTAGTCCTCCACTGACCAGACCACTGCTGCCCGTGTACCCCTGGAACCAATTATAAAGTGCCTACAGCCAGCCCATTTTTTTATGTTAGGCCTTTGAAGCCTGTCTGCGGTCCCTCCTTCCACTAGTCCTCCACTGACCAGACCACTGCTGCCCGTGTACCCCTGGAACCAATTATAAAGTGCCTACAGCCAGCCCATTTTTTTATGTTAGGCCTTTGAAGCCTGTCTGCGGTCCCTCCTTCCACTAGTCCTCCACTGACCAGACCACTGCTGCCCGTGTACCCCTGGAACCAATTATAAAGTGCCTACAGCCAGCCCATTTTTTTATGTTAGGCCTTTGAAGCCTGTCTGCGGTCCCTCCTTCCACTAGTCCTCCACTGACCAGACCACTGCTGCCCGTGTACCACTGGAACCAATTATAAAGTGCCTACAGCCAGCCCATTTTTTTATGTTAGGCCTTTGAAGCCTGTCTGCGGTCCCTCCTTCCACTAGTCCTCCACTGACCAGACCACTGCTGCCCGTGTACCCCTGGAACCAATTATAAAGTGCCTACAGCCAGCCCATTTTTTTATGTTAGGCCTTTGAAGCCTGTCTGCGGTCCCTCCTTCCACTAGTCCTCCACTGACCAGACCACTGCTGCCCGTGTACCCCTGGAACCAATTATAAAGTGCCTACAGCCAGCCCATTTTTTTATGTTAGGCCTTTGAAGCCTGTCTGCGGTCCCTCCTTCCACTAGTCCTCCACTGACCAGACCACTGCTGCCCGTGTACCCCTGGAACCAATTATAAAGTGCCTACAGCCAGCCCATTTTTTTATGTTAGGCCTTTGAAGCCTGTCTGCGGTCCCTCCTTCCACTAGTCCTCCACTGGCCAGACCACTGCTGCCCGTGTACCCCTGGAACCAATTATAAAGTGCCTACAGCCAGCCCATTTTCTTATGTTAGGCCTTTGAAGCCTGTCTGCGGTCCCTACTTTAAATACTCCTCCACTCACCACCAAGCTGCCTGCCCGTCTATCCATGTAACCGCTGTAAAACTGCAATGAGCCTATTGTTTGTTATTTTAGGCCTTTGATAGCCTGTCTGCGGCCCCTACTTGCAATACTCCTCCACTGACCACAATGCTGCCTGGAGTGCCTGCCTGTGTATCCATGTAACCGATGTAAAACTGCCATGACTGCCTACTGTTTGTTATTTTAGGCCTTTGATAGCCTGTCTGCGGCCCCTACTTGCAATACTCCTCCACTGACCACAATGCTGCCTGGAGTGCCTGCCTGTGTATCCATGTAACCGATGTAAAACTGCCATGACTGCCTACTGTTTGTTATTTTAGGCCTTTGATAGCCTGTCTGCGGCCCCTACTTGCAATACTCCTCCACTGACCACAATGCTGCCTGGATTGCCTGCCTGTGTATCCATGTAACCGATGTAAAACTGCCATGACTGCCTACTGTTTGTTATTTTAGGCCTTTGATAGCCTGTCTGCGGCCCCTACTTGCAATACTCCTCCACTGACCACAATGCTGCCTGGAGTGCCTGCCTGTGTATCCATGTAACCGATGTAAAACTGCCATGACTGCCTACTGTTTGTTATTTTAGGCCTTTGATAGCCTGTCTGCGGCCCCTACTTGCAATACTCCTCCACTGACCACAATGCTGCCTGGAGTGCCTGCCTGTGTATCCATGTAACCGATGTAAAACTGCCATGAGTGCCTACTGTTTGGTATTTTAGGCCTTTGATAGCCTGTCTGCAGCCCCTACTTGCAATACTCCTCCACTAACCACACCAATGCTGCCCGTGTACCCCTGGAACCTATTTAAAAGTTCATAGAGCCTAGTTATATATTTTATTTACTATTAATAAGGCCATGATGGACTACGCTGTACCACGCTACAAGCTAACCAGTCGACACTTCTTTTGCGAGAAAAGCCATCCCAACCCTCCACCAGCATGTAGAAGACCGCATTGTCCATGCACTCTGGCAATCTGTGAGTACAAAGGTGCACCTGACAACAGACGCATGGACCTGTAGGCATGGCCACGGAAGATTACGTGTCCATTACGGCGCAATGGGTTAATGTGTTGGATGCATGGTCCACAGGGGACAGCCTACTAAGTCTGTCTGCAGTCCCTAATTCAAATTGTCCTCCACTGTCTAAATCGGAGCTTCCACCTTCTGGCTTTCGGCCTATAGTATCAGAAATTAAACTGCATTTGGCCTTCAACTTTGGTTAGGGCCTACTAACGGCTTCTGCCCCTCCCTGGTGTTGCCCTCAACTAAATAAAGCTGAGCTTCAACCTTCTGCTCCAAATTACCATTTTAAAAAATGCAATAGGCTTTTCCGGCCTACTAAAGGTGTCTGTCTGTGTGCCCCTGCCTGGTGTTGTCCTCAACTGAATAAAGCTGAGCTTCAACCTTCCGGCTCTCATTAAGTGGTTTTTAAAAAACAAAATGGTGGTTAGGGCCTACTAACGGCTTCTGCCCCTCCCTGGTGTTGCCCTCAACTAAATAAAGCTGAGCTTCAACCTTCTGCTCCAAATTACCATTTTAAAAAATGCAATAGGCTTTTCCGGCCTACTAAAGGTGTCTGTCTGTGTGCCCCTGCCTGGTGTTGTCCTCAACTGAATAAAGCTGAGCTTCAACCTTCCGGCTCTCATTAAGTGGTTTTTAAAAAACAAAATGGTGGTTAGGGCCTACTAACGGCTTCTGCCCCTCCCTGGTGTTGCCCTCAACTAAATAAAGCTGAGCTTCAACCTTCTGCTCCAAATTACCATTTTAAAAAATGCAATAGGCTTTTCCGGCCTACTAAAGGTGTCTGTCTGTGTGCCCCTGCCTGGTGTTGTCCTCAACTAAATAAAGCTGAGCTTCAACCTTCTGCTCCAAATTACCATTTTAAAAAATGCAATAGGCTTTTCCGGCCTACTAAAGGTGTCTGTCTGTGTGCCCCTGCCTGGTGTTGTCCTCAACTGAATAAAGCTGAGCTTCAACCTTCCGGCTCTCATTAAGTGGTTTTTAAAAAACAAAATGGTGGTTAGGGCCTACTAACGGCTTCTGCCCCTCCCTGGTGTTTCCCTCAACTAAATAAAGCTGAGCTGCAACCTTCTGCTCCAAATTACCATTTTAAAAAATGCAATAGGCTTTTCCGGCCTACTAAAGGTGTCTGTCTGTGTGCCCCTGCCTGGTGTTGTCCTCAACTAAATAAAGCTGAGCTTCAACCTTCCGGCTCTCATTAAGTGGTTTTTAAAAAACAAAATGGTGGTTAGGGCCTACTAACGGCTTCTGCCCCTCCCTGGTGTTGCCCTCAACTAAATAAAGCTGAGCTTCAACCTTCTGCTCCAAATTACCATTTTAAAAAATGCAATAGGCTTTTCCAGCCTACTAAAGGTGTCTGTCTGTGTGCCCCTGCCTGGTGTTGTCCTCAACTAAATAAAGCTGAGCTTCAACCTTCTGCTCCAAATTACCATTTTAAAAAATGCAATAGGCTTTTCCGGCCTACTAAAGGTGTCTGTCTGTGTGCCCCTGCCTGGTGTTGTCCTCAACTGAATAAAGCTGAGCTTCAACCTTCCGGCTCTCATTAAGTGGTTTTTAAAAAACAAAATGGTGGTTAGGGCCTACTAACGGCTTCTGCCCCTCCCTGGTGTTGTCCTCAACTAAATAAAGCTGAGCTTCAACCTTCTGCTCCAAATTACCATTTTAAAAAATGCAATAGGCTTTTCCGGCCTACTAAAGGTGTCTGTCTGTGTGCCCCTGCCTGGTGTTGTCCTCAACTGAATAAAGCTGAGCTTCAACCTTCCGGCTCTCATTAAGTGGTTTTTAAAAAACAAAATGGTGGTTAGGGCCTTCTAACGGCTTCTGCCCTTCCCTGGTGTTGTCCTCAACTAAATAAAGCTGAGCTTCAACCTTCTGCTCCAAATTACCATTTTAAAAAATGCAATAGGCTTTTCCGGCCTACTAAAGGTGTCTGTCTGTGTGCCCCTGCCTGGTGTTGTCCTCAACTGAATAAAGCTGAGCTTCAACCTTCCGGCTCTCATTAAGTGGTTTTTAAAAAACAAAATGGTGGTTAGGGCCTACTAACGGCTTCTGCCCCTCCCTGGTGTTGCCCTCAACTAAATAAAGCTGAGCTTCAACCTTCTGCTCCAAATTACCATTTTAAAAAATGAAATAGGCTTTTCCGGCCTACTAAAGGTGTCTGTCTGTGTGCCCCTGCCTGGTGTTGTCCTCAACTGAATAAAGCTGAGCTTCAACCTTCCGGCTCTCATTAAGTGGTTTTTAAAAAACAAAATGGTGGTTAGGGCCTACTAACGGCTTCTGCCCCTCCCTGGTGTTGCCCTCAACTAAATAAAGCTGAGCTTCAACCTTCTGCTCCAAATTACCATTTTAAAAAATGCAATAGGCTTTTCCGGCCTACTAAAGGTGTCTGTCTGTGTGCCCCTGCCTGGTGTTGTCCTCAACTAAATAAAGCTGAGCTTCAACCTTCTGCTCCAAATTACCATTTTAAAAAATGCAATAGGCTTTTCCGGCCTACTAAAGGTGTCTGTCTGTGTGCCCCTGCCTGGTGTTGTCCTCAACTGAATAAAGCTGAGCTTCAACCTTCCGGCTCTCATTAAGTGGTTTTTAAAAAACAAAATGGTGGTTAGGGCCTACTAACGGCTTCTGCCCCTCCCTGGTGTTGCCCTCAACTAAATAAAGCTGAGCTTCAACCTTCTGCTCCAAATTACCATTTTAAAAAATGCAATAGGCTTTTCCGGCCTACTAAAGGTGTCTGTCTGTGTGCCCCTGCCTGGTGTTGTCCTCAACTAAATAAAGCTGAGCTTCAACCTTCTGCTCCAAATTACCATTTTAAAAAATGCAATAGGCTTTTCCGGCCTACTAAAGGTGTCTGTCTGTGTGCCCCTGCCTGGTGTTGTCCTCAACTGAATAAAGCTGAGCTTCAACCTTCCGGCTCTCATTAAGTGGTTTTTAAAATACAAAATGGTGGTTAGGGCCTACTAACGGCTTCTGCCCCTCCCTGGTGTTGCCCTCAACTAAATAAAGCTGAGCTGCAACCTTCTGCTCCAAATTACCATTTTAAAAAATGCAATAGGCTTTTCCGGCCTACTAAAGGTGTCTGTCTGTGTGCCCCTGCCTGGTGTTGTCCTCAACTAAATAAAGCTGAGCTTCAACCTTCTGCTCCAAATTACCATTTTAAAAAATGCAATAGGCTTTTCCGGCCTACTAAAGGTGTCTGCCCCTCCCTGGTGTTGTCCTCAACTGAACAAAGCTGAGCTTCCACATTCTGGCTTTCGCCCTATACTATCAGATATTAAACTGCATTTGGCCTACTAGTGTGGTTAGGCCCTTGAAACAGTGTCTGCTGCTCTTGGGTTTGCTACTCCACTGAACAAAGCAATGCCGCCTGTTTAGTCCTGTTACCAATTTTGAACTGCATTTAGCCTACTTTATTCTTTGGCCCTATATCTGTTTCCTCCTCATCCTGCCCATTGCCCAGCCACTGCTAAATGAGTCTGCTGGTACATTGACCTAGACCACTACATTCCCCTTGTACTCTACACAGCCAGAATCTGACCCTGCTGAAAGTAAGGTTCCCCTTCCCGCATGTTATACCACCTTACACAGGGACAAAGAGGAAGGTGCAGATGAAAGTGCAGGTTCCTTCATCAGGTGGGGGGGCATACTCGTTGGCGACGTCACTGGCCACAGGGCCCCTCAGAGTACGCAAAAGTGTCGCTGCTGGTGGGAGGCGCCCCCGCCATGCAAACACACCGCCGTACTTTGAGGGGCCCTGTGCCAGTGCCAATGCGAACGAGTGGGCCCCCCCCTGCTTGCTCAGGATCACAGCACTTGCAACGTTTAAATACTTACCTTTCCCTGCAACACCGCCGTGACGTAGTCCGCATTTCCTGGGCCC
Source organism: Ranitomeya variabilis (assembly GCF_051348905.1). Taxonomy (NCBI): domain Eukaryota; kingdom Metazoa; phylum Chordata; class Amphibia; order Anura; family Dendrobatidae; genus Ranitomeya; species Ranitomeya variabilis. Next base: position 233,241,569 of record NC_135232.1, read on the forward strand.
ACGAAAAACTTGAGCCAGCCCTACTCCCCCCACAACTTTCCCCCAATTCCCTATGCCCAACTATTATTATACAGTTAATTAAGATTGGCAAGCTTCAGAAACAAGAATGGATGTTTTTGGCATTAAAATGGGCACTGTAGGTGTTTTCCTGGCCTCCACTCACTGCCGACTATGCTTCCCCATTGACTTGCATTGGGTTTCGTGTTTCGGTCGATCCCCGACTTTTAGCGATAATCGGCCGACTGCACTCGACTCGACTCTGGACAAAATCGGGTTTCCCAAAACCCTACTCGATCTTAAAAAAATGAAAGTCGCTCAACCCTAGTGATGAGAGCGTGTGCTCGTTACTCGAGTTTTCCGAGCATGCTCGAGTCTCAACCAAGTATTGCTGAGGCTCGGATGCGATGTTTGGATCCCTGCCCCACATGTTTCGTGGCTGTATTTCAGCCAGTTTCTGCTGTGGGGCATAAAGTTACCCCCACAACTTCGGTCTTCGGGCCACCGGTTTCATGCTTCAGGAAGGAGGAAGCTCAGTCGCAGCTTCTCGCCAGCTCTTCACTCTCCTTTGCTCCTTCCTCCTTCACGCTCTCTACAAACTGTTCTGTTCCTTTCTTTCCTTTCCAGGAGCTGCAGATCCCCACATCTGCACGGCCCCTCTGTCTTCCTGACTGCACTCAGTCCCTGTCTCTGGCAAACTCTTCTACTTGCCTTCCAGCCAGAATATATATAGGGGAGTCACCCACAAACTGGATCAGAGTTCCCCCTTCTGGCCTGGAGTAAGAACATGTTGCATGTTTGTGATACCTGTTAAAGGGATTCTTCCTCGCTTCCAAGCATGGCATCACTCTCCCCGTGAGGCAAGCTATACCACTGTAACAACTGGTTACCTGGGGTGTTGCACAACATGCAGGGCATAGACCTGAGTATCGCATCCAAGCACTGGCAATACTCGGATGAGACTCGAGCATGCTCAGTAAACTCGAATAATGAGCACACTCGCTCATCACTAATAATTAACTCCTTCATGACCTTGGGATTTTCCGTTTTTCCGTGTTCATTTTTCGCTCCCCTCCTTCCCAGAGCCATAACTTTTTTATTTTTCCATCAGTTTGGCCATGTGAGGGCTTATTTTTTGCGGGATGAGTTGTTTTTTTGAACGAAATCATTGGTTTTACCATGTCGTGTACTAGAAAACGGGAAAAAAATTCCATGTGCGGTGAAATTGCAAAAAAGTGCAGTCCCACACTTGTTTTTTGTTTGGCTTTTTTGCTAGGTTCACTAAATGCTAAAACTGACCTGCCATTATGATTCTCCAGGTTTTACCAGTTCATAGACACCTAACATGACTAGGTTATTTTTTATCTAAGTGGTGAAAAAAAAATTGCGTCATTTTCCGATACTCGTAGAGTCTCCATTTTTCATGATCTGGGGTCGGTTGAGGGCTTATTTTTTGCGTGCCGAGCTGGCGTTTTTAATGATACCATTTTGGTGCAGATACATTCTTTTGATCGCCTGTTATTGCATTTTAATGCAATGTCGCGGCAACCAAAAAAACGTAATTCTGGTGTTTCGAATTTTTTTCTCGCTACGCAGTTTAGCGATCAGGTTAATGCTTTTTTTTATTGATAGATCGGGCGATTCTGAATGTGGCGATACCAAATATGTGTAGGGGGTTTTTTTTATTGATTTATTTTGATTGGGGCGAAAGGGGGGTGATTTAAACTTTTATATTTTTTTTATTTTTTTCACATTATTTTTTACTTTTTTTAACTTTTGCCATGCTTCTATAGCCTCCATGGGAGGCTAGAAGCAGGCACAACGCGATCGCCTCTGCTACATAGCAGCGATCTGATGTTCGCTGCTATGTAGCAGAAATGGAGGTATGCTGTGAGCGCCGACCACAGGGTGGCGCTCACAGCTATCCGGGATCAGTAACCATAGAGGTCTCAAGGACCTCTATGGTTACAATGTAGAAGCATCGCCGACCTCCGATCATGTGATGGGGGTCGGCGATGCGCTCATTTCCGGCCGCCTGGCCGGAAGCGCCGGTTAAATGCTGCTGTCTGCGTTTGACAGCGGCATTTAACTAGTTAATAGGAGCGGGCAGATAGCGATTCTGCCCGCGCCTATTACGGGCACTTGTCAGCTGTTCAAAACAGCTGACATGTCCCGGCTTTGATGCGGGCTCACCGCCGGAGCCCGCATGAAAGCGGGGTTCAGACCTCGGACGTACTATCCCGTCCGAGGTCAGAAAGGGGTTAACTATTTCACTTGTGACAGATTTAAAATAGACCATCATTTTTGATTAAGAGATTCTGTTAAAAGTAGTTTGTTGGCAGGTTTTTGATAGCCCATATGAGAGCAGTATAATGTAGAGACTAGTGATGAGCGAATATACTCGTTACTCGAGATTTCCCGAGCATGCTCGGGTGTCCTCTGAGTATTTGTTAGTGCTTGGAGATTTAGTTGTCATCGCCGCAGCTGAATGATTTACAGTTATTAGCCAGGCTAAGTACATGTGGAGGTTGCCTGGTTGCTAGGGAATCCCCACATGTAATCAAGCTGGCTAATAGCTGTAAATCATTCAGCTGTGGTGAGGAAAACTAAATCTCCGAGCGCTTACAAATACTCGGAGGACACCCGAGCATGCTCGGGAAATCTCGAGTAACGAGTATATTCGATTTTCACTAGTAGAGACCCTAATTCCAGTGATGTGTCACTTACTGGGCTGCTTGCTATAGTTTTGATGAAATCACTGTTTTATCTGCTTTAGATACGCCAGTTCTCTGGCTTCCCACATCACTGACTGACAGATTTCTGTGTACTCTGTACATAGGCAGAAAGCTACCAATAAGTGGTGGTGACGTGGTTGGACTACCTAGTAGAAAGTTTACTTGTCCTTTAGTGATAATCTCCTGCTGATAAAACAGTGATTTTATAAAAACTGCACTAAGCAGCCGTAACTGACACATCACTGGAATTAGGGTCTCCGTCTCTACAGCATGCTACTGTATAACTAGGGAGCAAACACCTGGTGACAGATTCTCTTTAAACTGTTCTGTTTCAAGAAAATTTCTACTTCCTATACAAATTCACCTTTTCCATTCAACAGATGTTTTAGTAATCTAGTGAAACACATCTGTCTTGGGAATTAATATTTGAAAAAATAATATATATTCTTTGGGGAAGTAAAAAGCGGTAAAGCAATTTAGGCTAAGGCTTATTATTGCAATTTCTTTGGAAGTCATTTAAGGTGGCTTAGCCGCTGTGGCAATAAAAGTCTTAGCATAGATTGTCCCTGGGACAGTTCTAAGGATCACAGGAAAGACGTAAGGGCTATAGAGAGGATAAACACCAGACCCTTCTGTGGTAATAGTAAGCACCATAAGAGGAGTCCCAATTTGATCTTTAATAGTGGCCCCTTCCATTTTATGTTCGATTCTATCACTACTCTGCCTCATTATTGCTCTTATCTGCCACCACCCATATATACATCCCCCCACCCACTAATACACCTCCATATTCTCACCTATGCACATCTCAGGTGCCAATCAATATTTTTTTACCTTCGTTTGATCTTCATCTAATCTCCATTTCCAGATCTCCACTCTTCCTATTCTGGCCAACTGAACCCCATGATATCCATTTGAACACTACATAATTGAGCTCGCTCCATAGAAACCTAATCTTTTCCTGTATTCCCCCGTAAGCCATTTTTATGAACATACATACCTTTTACAACCATACTCCTCTACCCCTGCTTACATTGATCCTTTCCTCGCTTTTCCCCTCCCCATAATCCCATCTCTTTCCCATCCCCATCCCCCTTTCCACTCACCTCTCCCCTTTAATTACCATTACCCTCAGATGTATTTTCTATTCACTCTTTTTGTATAATTTTTATATTTTGTATATATTTCTTATTAGTATATTACCTAATAGACACCAACATTGTATTTATACGCGATTTAGATGTCCTATCACTTGCTGGATCAAAATTAAATTCACTTATTGCAGCAAGATTTCAACTCTTCATCTTTTTTGGTGCTGAGGTTTTTACGTCCACATTGAGTCAGGACTGCTATCTTTTCCTCGATGACGTACAATTTTCAGACCAGTGTTGCCGGTCTTCTCCTCCCCTATTCTATTTTCTATACCCCACCGATAAGTCCACCCTTATTTTCTCTTGAATTGTATTAAGTTTTACAATTTGTCATGATACCAATTCAATACAATTTCACTCTATCTAATAAAACAGAAGTATCCAGTAAAGGCATACTTTGTCTCACCATGAGAACCTACGAATGATGGATGGCTGATGGATGGTCATGTTTTTTTTAATCTCTTGCACCATACACCTATGGATATTTTGGGTTTAGTGACAAGTTATGGATGGACACCTCCGTTTGACCTTCTATTTTCCATCACTGATGCTCCGTTTTCTACAACCAACATAAAATACAGCCGTATACCAGAACTGTAGAAAAACATATGGACATCACATCCAAAAATAATACTTTGCTCTAATGCAGCTAAGCAAAAAATTAGAAAACTGAACATGAGGTTCTTTGTTTAACATCCTAGTCAGACTGTATGAAGCCCACTGCCATGTCATGGTGAACCTTTCAGCAGATCCCTAGCATTATATCAACATATGATTCTTGGACATGCTGTCCGTGTCCTTTTTCTACAATTCAGAATGAAATATAGCCATAGCTTGCATGGTACTGTAAAACAAGGAGCTAAAATGAGATGACTTGTGGGGTTTGTAGTTTTACACTCTTATATAGAAGTACGTAATGTGGCGTACTATTTTTTATCAGACAGGTGCAGGGCTCATACTTGGTGCCACCTTCTTCTTGTTAATAATTCTAGTATATCTTCATTCTATTCTCCAGGGCTTTACTAGACTCACACATCCTGCAATCAGACACCAGATGCTCTTATATATTTCATTTACTTGACAAAAATGAGTCAATCCCTGGGGGTACATTATTCTTTGTAATGAAACCATCAATAATTTCCTGTACATCAGTGCCAACGACACTACTTTGTACAACGTTGCAATGCTGATATCCATTCATGCAAATATTACGGTGAATTGAGGGGGAGGATGATTTTTCAGAAGAGCTTCTCAATCATTACAGTAATTAGCAAAGGACACGAGTGTAGGAAGTACAGCACGAGATTTACAGTTCACAATGTGATTAATGGCATGTTTATACTGAGATTAGCTTTTACAGTTTGGTGTTAAAAAAATAATTAAAAATATGAATTCACTTCTCCCTCTTCATAGACTCATTCATTTTGTGGGCTTATGACTACAAGAATCCTAAATTTTTCATGCAAGAAAACTTTAAAAAAAGTATTGTTACGTGCCAACTAGACAAGCTCTGCATCATACAATTCAAGTGGCTGGAGCAAGGCTTAGCACATCAAGTTGTAATTTGGGTGGAAGTACGCATACTGTATACTTGCAGTTATGTGACCGCCCGCTCTCACTCGCAGTACTGAAGAATCCTAACAGTATGTGGTGTGCACACTGCTAGGATTCAGAAATCTGCATAGAGTGATTGCAGACAAAAGATCAGACACCTTCTTTATTATTTATTTATTTTATCTATGGTTTGGAAACCAAGAAGAATATGCTGTTATCTATACTTTTGCTTATGTAAGCCTGTAATAGTGACTTGTAAGCTGATATTTCATATAACATAGTGTGCATTTATCTTTGTTAACTAGTGATGTTTGCTGATATGCTAATTGTGCATTGTATTATGGAGCCAATTTGTTGACTTCAAATGCAGAGAGGGAAAAACTATGCAAATAGATTAAATAATCAAGTAATGCTACTTGATCTCATAGGTTATATGTATAAAGAGACCTCAGAGACAGAGGGATGGGGTGAGAGACAGCCAAAGATTCTGCCAAGGCATATACATTCAAAGGACCAGAGACAGGACAGCAGTCAATATCATGGCACCATAACGAGGGACACGGATCTATCTTTCTACAGGAAAAAACCTAGGGGCTCTGGTTGGAAGAATACAGATCTGCTCCATTGACCATCGCTGGACCATGGAAACGTTTGGAGAAAACCAGGATTGGGACCTGTGGTCGCCTGCCTCCGTGGAGATGTTTGGATAAGCCAGGTTGTGACTTTCGTGCCAACTGGCCTTGTACCTCATATAGACTCAATGGACTGTCATCCTCCTATGCTTCTGTTTCAAAAAGGAGAAAAAAAGCGCAATAGGGTCTTATCCCACATACTAAGGATAGTATATTTCAATAAAACTGCTCACCTTGTTGATGAGAAGCACACGCTCAAATTGTCGGCTGCTGCAGATCCACGGGACGGTAACAGGCCATATATTAAAATGTATTGGAGGTGTGTGGATATTTTCTGCGCTGCCGCAACAATATAATTTCAAGACTTGATGAGGTAGTAATGGTGGTTTATTCAATGCGTTTCAGGGTTCCAATGACCCCTTCCTCAGGAAATGCCACACAAGAATCCTGAAATGCATTGAATAAACCACCATTACTACCTCATCAAGTCTTGTAATTATATTGTTGCGGCAGCGTAGAAAATATCCACACACCTCCAATACATTTTAATCTTCCTATGCTTGTCGTTACCTCCTCTCTGTGTGTGTACCACAGGTGGGGTAGCTGCCCTGGGAGCTGTGACGTAACATCTGCCATTATCCCGGCGGGTCAGCGGAAGGGTGAGACTCTGTAATGTGCAACATCTTGGGGAAATTTGCTGGGACTGTTCTATGTGTCATCTACCTGTTTTTTGGTTCAATAAAGCATTGCCACACTGTTTTACCCTCACCCTGTGTTGTCTGAGTAGCATTATGCCCACGTTAACAGGTGGGACGATCCCTGGTCCATGCGGTTTTGGCTAGAGGAGCTAGGCGCCCGTCGAGCCACCCCCCCCCCACCGTTTCCCCACAGAGGCATTTTGTCTACACGGGAACATCCTGTTAGAGCTGCTGACCTCACTAATTGGCTGGTTCACACAAGCATTTAAAAAAAAATTCTGAATTTCATCCAGACAACTTGGGTGATTTTTTTCCTCACTTGCCATCCGTGTGCAATCTTATTTTTTTCAGCAGTAGCTATTAATCAACAGAAGGTGAGTACATTGTGTTTTTTTATAGTAAACTGCAGCCAGTGGAGAAATTCAATTGAAAGGGAACAACCCTTTAAAGCACTCATCCTCCCTATAGGTGTAGACCAGCAATACCCTGCTGCAGCCACTTTACAGTTGACGGAGTTGTATAGGTTTGCTCCGCAACTTATCACTTCCGGCCATTGCCATGACCAAGAACAGTTGACCGGTATGGGTTCCAGGTGTGACACCCAAACCAATTTGATATTGATGACCTATCCTAAGGATCCTAAGAGCATCACTATAAGGCCGGAGACACACTGGTGCGAGATACGGCCGAGTCTCGCTGGTTAAAAGCAAGCTGTGGCACCTGCACTCCGGAGCGGAGCGTGCAGCTGCATAGCAATACATGGAGCCACACGCTCCGCTCCGGAGTGCCGGTGCCACAGCTTGCTTTTAACCAGCGAGACTCGGCCGTATCTCGCACCAGTGTGTCTCCGGCCTAAAGTACTGGATAGCACCTTTAAGTGGTCAGCGTCCCTTGATATATTTGTTGATGTGTTAGAATTAAGTTGTTGTTTTAACCAGGGTTATTTAAGTGGTAGAATTTTTCTCCACAAAGTTAAAAGCTAAGTGCTGAAAATAAAAATAATTTCATCACACTCCACATAGGCAAGATTGAGCAGTCTATTATTAGCGAAATAAAAATACAGTACAAAGTAATTACAGTTTTCACCTGCTTAATATTAGTTCACTTGCTCCAGAAACTTTTGCAGATAAGTTGGCATGCAGCTCATCGGGACATTTTTATGATTTTCCTTTCTACTGTCAGAAGTGGTGTAACTACATATTACAGTTCCAGCTTGATGTACTGTAATTAGTGCCTCTAAATTTGTAGTTAAATAAGACAGTTCTAATAATGATTTTACAGTAATATAATTATACCAATATTAAAAAAAGCAGAAATGGCGTAATTTTGGAATTTGAATGGTAAAACTTCAAATATTGTCTAATATGGCAGGCCAATATTTCAAGGCTCCAAGAAATAAAATCTTACAGAAGACTTTATGTGCCATTAGGTGGAATGAACCAGTCATTTTTGTTTCAATAGATTCACATTTTTGTACTGATTTATATTGTATGCAGAGCTCCAAATCCCACTGTCAGCCTATTAGTGACGCCCATACTATTCGATCAGGTGGGCTGCACAGCACTATCTAAATGCATCCCGTGTGGACACCCCAGTACACAAGACCTAACATGCTGGACCTGGCTGCACCCTGAAAAATAAAGTGCAAAAAATATTGGCTGTACATTATATGCATGTGCATTACCTGCATGTGAACAGTGCCCTATACAGGCCTCTAATGTGCAATCATATACTGAGCAGTCACCCCCTCCATGGACTGGTAGGCTGTGAGTGGTAATAGTATTTTGCACCTGTGTTGCCACCATCTTTGCTACATGGATTTGCTGCATCCTGATGCATTTGTTCAGAGACCTGGACAGGTAAGCACTGCTGCCCCTTTTCTGCTGTATTAATACTGCAAAGATGTATTGTGGTCCTTATTTGGCGCAACTTAAAACTACACATACTGGTCTAATATGTAAAGGAAGTGTCCTAATTCTCTTGCTCTTTAACTTGTCATTTACTCTTTTTGAGTTGATGGTGCCTCTTTATGAGTGTTCTGCCAGCACTGTCGGAACTGGGACTCCTTTTACTCACTTCCCACGCTTGCTCCTCCTATTCTCCAATGGCCGGCCTTCACAAAACTTAAAGCCCACCTCTCTGTTATGCCTGGCTGGCATTTTGCAGTAATTTATCAGTGGAAGACATAGTTTTTAGTGATTTGCAGGTTGCCTACTTTATACATTGCCTAATAAGTTGTCTAAAAGTAAAGGTACCTTTTATGGATAGAATATTGGATCTAAGAACAACACGGTGTCTCAAATCATACAATTGACATGCATCCTCCTTTATCTAGAGCATATACTGTTACATAAATATACAGTCAGGCAGGACTTCCACTGAAATAAACCTTTTATTAAAGGGAGTCTGTCAGCAGGGTTTTGCTATGTAATCTGAGAGCACCATAATGTAGAGTAACAAAGCCTGATTCCAGCGATGTGTCACTTACTGGGCTGTGTTTTGCTGTTTCAGTACAATCAGCGTTTTATCAGCAGGAGATTATCATTGCAGGACAAGCTGACTCATGCCTCCTAGACCAACCATGCAGCCAACACTCTGTCACTATACATTGTACAGAGAAAGCTTCCAATCAGTGGTGTTGGCCGGGTTACAACATTATGAGCACTGCTAAGTCTACAATGGAGAAAACTGTGATTCTATCATAACCACTGCACCCAGTAAACTAAGTGATACATCTCTGGAACCAGGGCCTCAGGCCTTACACAATGCTGCTGACAGATTCCCTTTAGCCAAGGTGACATAGCTTTTCGCTTTGACCCTTTCACGGGATGTGCTGCTTCCCTCTTGGTTGGTTCTTGGTGCCTGCTCCATCAAGTCCTTAGAGGACATCCCCTCTATTAATTTGCCAGTGCCGCTGCTTTTACTTTAATTGCGTAACTATAAATGTTACATGATCATTCTAGATGCTATCATTATTGTAAGCACAGCGACACCAGGAATGAATAATGCTAGAAATATTAAAAGAAAACAAACTGAGAGGACGTCTGGTGGATATTATTATTCATAAACATAACGTGTCCCAGTGGAAGACAATTGAAAGGAATGGATTAAGTAAAATGTCTTCAATGAGAATCTAGCGACGGTGACATTTGTGGTTGGCTTTTTTTGTATTTCTATGTTGAAAGCTACAACCATCAACTTTGTATCGAACCCAATCTATTGTCTTCTTGATATGCCTCTTCATCACACTTGACAATTAAAAGCCCCCGGCTAAGTCTGTGCATGAACTCTCGTCGTCTGCAGAAGGCAGCGATGATCATTTCAGGTTAATATTTCCAGCAATCAAGCTTGATACATGACTACAAGAGCATACAATAAAAGAGATTCATTTCCCTTTTCATGAACTCTTAATCTGAAAAAGAAAGGAGACAAAAGAAGGCAAACATTCAGTATTCAGCTTCATTTATTCCTAACCTGCTCCTTTGTATTTGGGAATGTTTGAGCAGGGAATGTGATTGTGAATGCTGAAAAGTTGCACTTCTTGAAATGGTTGATGTGTGAGCGCAGTGCAGCAGTTCTCCAGCAGAGCAGGCTGTAGCTGATACAGTACTTCTTGATTTACTATATATAAATGCACACAAAGGATAAATGGCGCCTGCTTTTTCTTCAGCATATACGAACACAGGCGTCGTAGGTGTTCCAAATGGTCCTTAGCGGCTGTCAAATTCTCTGTTTCATAACGCACAGCTAAAAATTGCCTAGGCATTAGGGGTTTCTAAAACTGGTTACTCCAGCACGGTAACAAAAGAACTGCTCGGCTGAATGTAGTTCAGCTTCTGAAGAATGATGTAGCACGGAGGCACAAGAACCTATCAAAGTCAGAATGGTTCTGTATTCCCCAATGTGTTTTGAAGTTTTGCTCATCACAAGTTTGAAATGGGAGAAGTTGTCACCCACTTTAAATAGATAGGCATAATGTTAATGCGTCAAAAGCACTACGCACTATCCATGCCTTACAGGGAAATTGCCACAAAAATGCTAGTTATGCATTCCAACATTCTCAAGCGTATAGTTAAAAGATTAAGCCAGATATACAGGGGAAGGGAACTGAAAAGCTATCAAAAAGTTTTTTGCTTTATAGCATTCACTGTGATTTAATTACTAGATTGTTCATCATGCCATTTACTAGAGACGTAAGTTGAAATCACATTTCATTTATAGCACAGATGTTCTCTTATGTGGCAAAGGGGCTGTTCAGCCCACTCATGTCCCAGGCCTCAAGAGAGCCTGCCACCTCTGTACCCCTAAGAGCTTTTGTGTTTACTCTTACCTTTCTGGAAATTTCATTAAAGGGCTTGTCCAGGCTTGGGGTACAAGTCTGCAGTCACGCTTTGCGCTGTCAGGATTCTCCTGTGCCGGCACCAGGGGCAGGAAGCCATGTAACCACAAGTATTTGATTTGCATACATGCAGACTATAAGTGCACAGCCATGCTCATCACAAATTAATTGAGTGAGGCTTGACATGTCTAGTTGGCATGTGGCCGGAAGTATGCAAATAAAAGAAATATCTAAATATTTCTGTTTAACCCCTTCACCCCCAAGGGTGGTTTGCACGTTAATGACCGGGCCAATTTTTACAATTCTGACCACTGTCCCTTTATGAGGTTATAACTCTGGAACGCTTCAACGGATCTTGGCGATTCTGACATCGTTTTCTCGAGACATATTGTACTTCATGATAGTGGTAAAATTTCTTCGATATAACTTGCATTTATTTGTGAAAAAAACGAATATTTGGCGAAAATTTTGAAAATTTCGCAATTTTCCAACTTTGAATTTTTATGCCCTTAAATCACAGACATATGTCACGCAAAATACTTAATAAGTAACATTTCCCACATGTCTACTTTACATCAGCACAATTTTGGAACCAAAATTTTTTTTTGTGACGGAGTTATAAGGGTTAAAAGTTGACCAGCAATTTCTCATTTTTACAACACCATTTTTTTTTAGGGACCACATCTCATTTGAAGTCATTTTGAGGGGTCTATATGATAGAAAATACCCAAGTGTGACACCATTCTAAAAACTGCACCCCTCAAGGTGCTCAAAACCACTTTCAAGAAGTTTATTAACCCTTCAGGTGTTTCACAGGAATTTTTGGAATGTTTAAATAAAAATAAACATTTAACTTTTTTTCACACAAAATTTATTTCAGCTCCAATTTGTTTTATTTTACCAAGGGTAACAGGAGAAAATAGACCCCAAAATTTGTTGTACAATTTGTCCTGAGTACGCTGATACCCCAAATGTGGGGGTAAACCACTGTTTGGGCGCATGGCAGAGCTCGGAAGGAGCGCCATTTGACTTTTCAATGCAAAATTGACTGGAATTGAGATGGGACGCCATGTTGCATTTGGAGAGCCCCTGATGTGCCTAAACATTGAAACCCCCCACAAGTGACACCATTTTGGAAAGTAGACCCCCTAAGGATCTTATCTAGATGTGTGGTGAGCACTTTGACCCAACAAGTGCTTCACAGAAGTTTATAATGCAGAGCCGTAAAAATAAAAAATCATATTTTTTCACAAAAATGATTTTTCGCCCCCAATTTTTTATTTTCCCAAGGGTAAGAGAAGAAATTGGACCCCAAAAATTGTTGTGCAATTTGTCCTGAGTACGCTGATACCCCATATGTGGGTGTAAACCATTGTTTGGGCGCAGGGCAGAGCTCGGAAGGGAAGGAGCGCCATTTGACTTTTCAATGCAAAATTGACTGGAATTGAGATGGGACGCCATGTTGCGTTTGGAGAGCCCCTGATGTGCCTAAACATTGAAACCCCCCACAAGTGACACCATTTTGGAAAGTAGACCCCTTAAGGAACTTATCTAGATGTGTGTTGAGCACTTTGACCCAACAAGTGCTTCACAGAAGTTTATAATGCAGAGCCGTAAAAATAAAAAATCATATTTTTTCACAAAAATGATCTTTTCGCCCCCATTTTTTTATTTCCCCAAGGGTAAGAGAAGAAATTAGACCACAAAAGTTGTTGTGCAATTTGTCCTGAGTACGACGATACCCCATATGTGGGGGTAAACCACTGTTTGGGTGCATAGCAGAGCTCGGAAGGGAAGGAGCGCTATTTTACTTTTCAATGCAAAATTGACTGGAATTAAGATGGGATGCCATGTTGCGTTTGGAGAGCCCCTGATGTGCCTAAACATTAAAAACCCCCACAAGTGACACCATTTTGGAAAGTAGACCCCCTAAGGAACTTATCTAGATGTGTTTTGATAGCTTTGAACCCCCAAGTGTTTCACTACAGTTTATAACGCAGAGCCGTGAAAATAAAAATTCTTTTTTTTTTTCACAAAAATGATTTTTAGCCCCCGTTTTGTATTTTCACAAGGGTATCAGGATAAATTGGACCCCAAACGTTGTTGTTCAATTTGTCCTGAGTACGCTGATACCCCATATGTGGGGGGGAACCACTGTTTGGGCGCATGACAGAGCTCGGAAGGGAAGGAGCGCCATTTGGAATGCAGACTTAAATGGATTGGTCTGCAGGCGTCACGTTGCATTTGCAGAGCCCCTGATGTACCCAAACAGTACAAACCCCCCACAAGTGACCCCAGATTGGAAACTAGACCCCCCAAGGAACTTATCTAGATGTGTTGTGAGAACTTTGAACCCCCAAGTGTTTCACTACAGTTTACAACGCAGAGCCGTGAAAATAAAAAATCCTTTTTTTCCCACAAAACTTATTTTTTGGCCCCAAGTTTTGTATTTTCCCAAGGGTAGCAGGATAAATTGGACCCCAAAAGATGATGTCCAATTTGTCCTGAGTACGCTGATACCCCATATGTTGGGGTAAACCCCTGTTTGTGCACACGGGAGAGCTCTGAAGGGAAGGAGCACTGTTTTCCTTTTTCAACGCAGAATTGGCTGGAATTCAGATCGGATGCCATGTCCCGTTTGGAGAGCCCCTGATGTGCCTGAACAGTGGAAACCCCCCAATTATAACTGAAACCCTAATCCAAACACACCCCTTACCCTAATCCCAACAGTAACCCTAACCACTCCTCTAACCCAGACACACCCAACCCTATTCCCAACCGTAAATGTAATCCAAACCCTAACCCTATCTTTAGCCCCAACCCTAACTGTAGCCCCAACCCTAGCCCCAACCCTAGCCCTAACCCTAGCAATAACCCTAGCCCTAACTCTAGTCCTAACTCTAGCCCTAACCCTAACCCTAATGGGAAAATGGAAATAAATACATTTTTTAATTTTTTTATTTTTCCCTAACTAAGGGGGTGATAAAGGGGGGTTTGATTTACTTTTATAGCGGGTTTTTTAGCGGATTTTTATGATTGGCAGCCGTCACACACTGAAAGACGCTTTTCATTGCAAAAAATATTTTTTGCGTTACCACATTTTGAGAGCTGTAATTTTTCCATATTTGAGTCCACAGAGTCATGTGAGATCTTGTTTTTTGCGGGATGCGTTGACGTTTTTATTGGTAACATTTTCGGACACGTGACATTTTTTGATCGCTTTTTATTCCGATTTTTGTGAGGCAGAGTGATCAAAAACCAGCTATTCATGAATTTCTTTTGGGGGAGGCGTTTATACCGTTCCGCGTTTGGTAAAATTGATAAAGCAGTTTTATTCGTCGGGCCAGTACGATTACAGCGATATCTCATTTATATCATTTTTTTTATGTTTTGGCGCTTTTATACGATAAAAACTATTTTATAGAAAAAATAATTATTTTGGTATTGCTTTATTCTCAGGACTATAACTTTTTTATTTTTTTGCTGATGATGCTGTATGGCAGCTCGTTTTTTGCGGGACAAGATGACGTTCTCAGCGGTACCATGGTTATTTATATCAGTCTTTTTGATCGCGTGTTATTCCACTTTTTGTTTGGCGGTATGATAATAAAGCGTTGTTTTTTGGCTCGTTTTTTTTTTTTTTCCTTACAGTGTTTACTGAAGGGGTTAACTAGTGGGGCAGTTTTATAGGTTGGGTCGTTACGGACACGGCGATACTAAATATGTGTACTTTTATTGTTTTTTTTATTTTATTTAGCTAAAGAAATGTATTTATGGGAATAATATATATATATTTTTTTCTTTATTTAGGATATTTTTTTTATTTTTTTTTTACACACGTGGGGAATTTTTTTTAACTTTTTTACTTTGTCCCAGGGGGGGACATCACAGATCATTGATCTGGCAGTGTGCACAGCACTCTGCCAGATCTGCGATCTGCTGTGCAGGGCTGCAGGCTTACCAAGTGTCTGCTCTGAGCTGGCACTCGGTAAGCCACCTCCCTCCCTGCAGGACCCGGATGCCGCGGCATCTTGGATCCGGGACCTGCAGCGAGGAGGGAGGTAGGAGACCCTCAGAGCAACGCGATCACATCGCGTTGCTCCGGGGGTCTCAGGGAAGCCCGCAGGGAGCTCCCTCCCTGCGCGATGCTTCCCTATACCGCCGGTACACCGCGATCATGTTTGATCGCGGTGTACCAGGGGTTAATGTGCCGGGGGCGGTCCGTGACCGCTCCTGGCACATAGTGCCGGATGTCAGCTGCGATATGCAGCTGACACCCGGCCGCGATCGGCCGCGCTCCCCCCGTGAGCGCCGCTGATCGGTGATGACGTACTATCCCGTCGGCGGTCATACGGGCCCACCCCACCTCGACGGGATAGTACGTCAAATGTCGGGAAGGGGTTAAAGTTATTCTTCTGCTTCCCTGAGGGAAGTAGAAATGATTTTTGGATCGCATTCAGGTCAGGCCGACCCCCACATTATTTTTCCATTGTGTAACCCGTCTTTTATATGTCTAGTCCTGGGCTCAAGTTTCCAGGATGACCTAGATTGTAGCATTGAAATTGCTGGTATATAACTGGATTATGATACGATACGATACACTTTATTGATCCCGTGGGAAATTATGGTATCACAGCAGCACAACTTAAATCATAAAAATCATAAAATGAAATACTTAATTGACATGACAGTGGAGTTGAGAGAAGAACATTATACATTATACATTAGAATAGGACATACACAACGAGTGAACTGAAATGTAGAGGAATAAAGTAGACATTCACCTTGATGATTTAACCCTAATGTTATTGTTTATAGGCTAGTTAGGAGGAAGCACATTATATAGTAAACGCCTTGTCTTTGCCAACTACCCTGCTTCCAATAGTAAATATAAAATGTCAAGCCTGGCCATGAGGGACCATGTGTTTAAGCTTTGAAGCTTAGACTCACCAGGCCAAGATGTCACAAATGACACCCTCTGTAGCAGAGATGTATCTGGGGGGCAGGCAGGGCATATGCCCCTGTCGCAGCCAGGAGGCGGTGCCATCAGGCTGCCTGATGCATTTGTCTAAGGTGTCTCCCTGGTGGTTGCATTCTACCACCCCATGGACTGGAAGCCAGCCGTTCGCTAAGCCAGCTGTCGAGCTGATATCCAGCTCACAGAAGGTGCAGTGCGCTGGCTCCCAGTGATCAATTGTACTCACTTCTGAAATTGAAGCTCTAACCGACATCAGCAGCATGATCAGGTCATGTAGTCACACTGCTGACATCACTCGCCTGTGCTGCAGAGGCAGCAAGAACATTGTTGGTAAGTGCTCCAGTGGTGAAAACACTGAATATTGATTGTAATGGGAGGCTTGAAGACTTGAGGACACAGTTTGGGGAGCAAGGAAGGGACAGGTGCAGACACAATATGGAGGGGAAAGATTTGTGGACACAGCTTAGGGAGCATGGAAGGGAAAGGTGTAGACACAATGTGGGAGGAAGATTTGTGGGCATAGTTTGAAGAGCAGGGAAGGAGCAGGTGCAGACACAATATGAGGAGTTGGCGAAATTTGAAGACACAATATGAGCAGGTGCAGGGGCGGAGATGGGTGCCTATGTGAGGAAACGGTATGAGGGGATGGCTGCAGATATATAATGGGTAGAATGGGTGTGGAAACAGCATGAGGAGCGAGGGGGGAATGTATGAGGAAACAGTATGAGGTTGGTTAGGTGCAGACATAATATGGTGAGTGAGGGCATAGGTGCGAACACAGTGTGAGTATCAAGGGGGGAATGTATGCTAACACAGTATCAAGAGCAAGGGGAAGAATGTATGCGGACACAGTAGCGAGGGTGATGCGATAGGTGCAGACACAGTATGAGGGATCTTACAAATCCGTCCGTTATACTCAATGCTAATTTATAGCTAAGCAACAGAAAAAGCACAAATAACTAATGTATTCAAATAAAATCATTTTTATTCCAATAATTAAAAATAAACAATAAACAATAAACAAAATAATATAACCTTAGACCTCAAATGTAAGGGACTGCTTAGGTACTCCTCTCATTAAACACAAAATGCATTTTACAGCCAATAAACATAAAAGGAAGCAGCAGAGCATTGAGAAGTGTATCACCATGACGCACTAACATGGTGTAACATTCCACCTCTTGTGGTAATAAGGTGAAGTATGGCTAGCAACTGCCTCAGTCTACCTCTAAGCTACTGTCATCCCGCAAACTGCATACTTGTAGGCTTGAAAGATCATAAACTATCCTCCAAACTACATCCAATTACATATTGCTAAAGATAGACAGTGGATGTGGCATAATACTTACAACGTGTGAGACGAGTCCACCAGTCCCTCAACCCCGACGCGCGTTTCGTCGCCGAACTTCCTCAGGGGGCGTGTCGGGGAAGAGGGAAAGCCGGTCTCTTAAATGCCCGATAACCAATCCACAGCCGGGATTACTGATCACGTGAGCCCCACTCCAGATCATGTCCGGCGCGCCGCATCATTCACCCGCCATCCGGAAATGACTCATCACCCTCGGTCTGCGAACAGGTAAACAGAGACGCTGCCATAGTAACGGCTCGCGTACTCGTCAGCTGTTCAGAGCGACCGAGGCGATCCGAGTCTGTGGCTAGGCAAACCAAAGACGGCGCGCACTATCAAGAGAAAGGCTCACTGATCAACTACAGAGTATTTTATTAATAGAATAAAAGAGAAGCAAGAAAAACGGAGTAATTGTCCCTAGTGCTATATGGCTAGTGCATAAACATAGTGCGCGCCGTCTTTGGTTTGCCTAGCCACAGACTCGGATCGCCTCGGTCGCTCTGAACAGCTGACGAGTACGCGAGCCGTTACTATGGCAGCGTCTCTGTTTACCTGTTCGCAGACCGAGGGTGATGAGTCATTTCCGGATGGCGGGTGAATGATGCGGCGCGCCGGACATGATCTGGAGTGGGGCTCACGTGATCAGTAATCCCGGCTGTGGATTGGTTATCGGGCATTTAAGAGACCGGCTTTCCCTCTTCCCCGACACGCCCCCTGAGGAAGTTCGGCGACGAAACGCGCGTCGGGGTTGAGGGACTGGTGGACTCGTCTCACACGTTGTAAGTATTATGCCACATCCACTGTCTATCTTTAGCAATATGTAATTGGATGTAGTTTGGAGGATAGTTTATGATCTTTCAAGCCTACAAGTATGCAGTTTGCGGGATGACAGTAGCTTAGAGGTAGACTGAGGCAGTTGCTAGCCATACTTCACCTTATTACCACAAGAGGTGGAATGTTACACCACGTTAGTGCGTCATGGTGATACACTTCTCAATGCTCTGCTGCTTCCTTTTATGTTTATTGGCTGTAAAATGCATTTTGTGTTTAATGAGAGGAGTACCTAAGCAGTCCCTTACATTTGAGGTCTAAGGTTATATTATTTTGTTTATTGTTTATTGTTTATTTTTAATTATTGGAATAAAAATGATTTTATTTGAATACATTAGTTATTTGTGCTTTTTCTGTTGCTTAGCTATAAATTAGCATTGAGTATAACGGACGGATTTGTAACATTGGGCAAGCACTTAGTGATATTGGATCATTTGGTTGATTAAATACAGTATGAGGGATGTGCAAGGTGGCAGTGGGAAGAGATGACCCAGTTTGGAAAGGAGAGGGCAGTGCAAAGGGTATGTACCAAGGAATTTATTTATCCAGGGGCTCAGCATAGGGCAGATATATCTAAGGGTATAGTGTGAGGATGTGCTGCAAAAGACCAGGGAAGATGGAAGTCTGCAGGGACGATCTGTGGCTGTAAAAATTCATCATGGACAAGGAGTTTACAACAGTGAAACATAATGCACCGAAGGAACCAGAAAAAGACACATTAAAAAATTAATTTTTCCAATAGCCACTTTGTCAAGGTTTAATGAGTTTTCCAGGGTAATAAATAAATAAATAAACATTCTTATGGTTTGTTATTGCTTATATCCTAAACTTCTTGCCAGATTTCCTTCTGTGCCTCTAGACTAGAAAGCAGAGCTGTATCTGTCCCACAGCTCACACACGCTCATCCTCAGTTCTCACCTACTTCACCTACAAAGCACCTTCTTGAGACTACTATACAGTCTCATGGCTAAATTGCTGCACACACAGTTCCTCCTTCCTAACATTCCTCCCTCTTTTATCCTGATACTATCCTGCAGTCAGTAATTTTATAGATGCTGATACTGGCTTTCTTAATGTAGTTATACAATGTAGCATCATTTGATCTAGCATTCTGCTAGTCCCAGTTTCATCCCTTTCAGCTAAAGTCACAGGATGATAAGATTATTTATTGTATAGGGAGCCTTCAATGTCTCTGAGTGCTCCCTCTCTCACTGTATACATTACCAGTGATTGCAAACCATGGTCCCCATGACATCAACTGCAGCGCTCCTGAGTGAGCATATTGTCACGCGAGTCTTGTGAGACACGGTGACGACATCGATAGAGTGGTGTCAATGCGAGAAGTGAATACTCTGTCTGGCTCATTACAAGGGATATGCATTTTTTACATAAATGGAACAAAAAAAATTATTCATTTTTTAAAAATAAATAGTTGTTTTTAACACTTTCTTCTCCGGATCTGTTGCTGGACATCTCCTTTACCAAGTTGCGATTGTGAGCAACGAGCAGCGATACAATAGGGTATATATTATTTAAAAACTTGTTGTCCTAGTAGTTGACAACCCAACTAAGGAGAACATAAGACAGAAGTGCTGCAAAAGTCTTATAGTACAGTATAAAAATCTATAAAACCTGATAAATGTGTCATTCACTACTTTGAATTGTTATTATAAAGTGATAAGAATAATAAATATAAGATGTGAATAGTCAGGAATGGTTTGTAATTACTACCAGCCAAACATAAGCTTGTTCTCCAGTTCTGCACGCTTTCCTTTGCTTAGTTCTGACATCCGTACTCCGACTCCCTCTGATGAGTTATGAGAATGTGACAAGAAACTGAACAAAGTCTAAACAGGTTTCCTCCAGTGCCTTTCCCAAGTGGCTTTTTTTTGTGTGTTTGTGTCCATAAGCACAGACTCCTTTTCAATTTATTGGGGCTCTCAATCACTACTTTCAAAACACATATCCAGGTCAGGAATCCTATCTTCTTGTTAATGTGTGGGGACAGGAGCTCGATTTGAAAGAATGCATTAGAGATTATAGAAACTTGAGCCTGGACCCATTTCTTCCTTATGTCACGAATAACTATTTGCAGACATAAGATATTGCACAGATCTTCTTTATGAGATTCTCTACATCTTGCCAGCATCTTTACATCTATTGCAGATTAGGGAGTTGGGGATATCATACATCAGAAATAGGTTTGTGTCGCTTTGTAAAGGAATACCTTGGAGTCCCCTGCTTATATTGCCTATCAGAAACAGACGCCGCCGCTCAGAGAGTTTCTTCAAGAACAACTTTTTTCGAACAGCTTAATATCATATCTCTTATGCTGATGAATAATGCAAAGGGCAACCATTATCAGGAGTGCCAGGCAACAGAACGTAAGGACAATATTTAATAAGGAGGAATTATATATAAGCGAACCCATTCACATGGGCAGTTCAGTTAATAGTCTCATTGTGCCAGCGCTCATGATTAGCTTAGTTATTACTTTCCTTGCTGAGTCCTTTGATAATAAATCGTTAGGGTCGAAGTTAGGAATGCATAATGTTATATTTTATTTCTATATTTATTATAATATTTATATTAAGGTCTTACCATGTGAGAATTACTATTAATATAACGTTATTTCACCTGGTTACCGTGGAATTTACTGTAATACATTGAAATAGATAATAGAAAATATGGCAACTTCATAAATTAAAGGTTAATAAATATTTCTTGAAGAATTGTCTTTCAGTAGCATTATAGTAGTAGTAGTCTCCTGTAGTATTGTCCTGGAGCTACAGCACAATAACTATAACACAACCGTGGTGCTGGGGATTCACCTGTGTAGGTTAAAGGCTATGGGGTCAATCTTTTAAAGGGGCTATCCCACGTAAAAATGTACATTTTAATCAATGGCTCTTGGTGTAATAATAAATTGCGCAACTAGATGTCTTAAAAAATGTTTCTGTGCTGGGATAATCTCATAAATGTGCCCGTTATATACTGTGTAATGGCTGTGTTCGACAATGCAAAGCCGCTCCAGTTTATTGTCGGCACATACCACGGCTCACGGCCAGGAGTGGAAGCATAAGTCACTTATGATTAGAGAGTTTACAGAAGGAACATCAGGGGCTTACAGCTGCTACTTTCTCAGGTAACATATTTCCCTGCCTGAGTCAGGTAACACATTTCCTTATTTTATCACAGGAGTGAGCGTTTCTGCCTTGTCTCCAACCCTCAGAAATAAAGTCAGTGGCATTTAAGCTCAGCGGCCATTGTAACTCCCATATCACTGGCTTGGTTTTTCATGAGCTCAGAGGGCTGTAGAAAGGGGTAGACATATCATTAGTGAAACCTGTGAAGCTACACAGGAGCCCAAGAGGTAAGGAAGCCCACTTTCACTTTCAAATCAGCAAGCAACTTCTGTTACTGACACAAATGGGGACCATATACTGATCTTGCACAGTGTCCACCACTGGCTAGAGCCATGGCAGAAACACTCCTGTGATAAAACACAGAATGTGTTACCTCAGGAAGGGAAATATGTTATCTTAGAAAATCGCAGCTGTGAGCCCCTGCTGTTTCTTTTCTATACACATTTATCATAAGTGACTTGTGTTTTTTTTTTCCCCTGGCCAGGGACTGTGGTGTGTGTCAACCATAAACTGGAGCAGCTCTGCATGGTTGGACTCACATAAAGAATACATAACATGGGCACATTGCTAACACTATCTCAGCTCAGGAACATTTGTTTTAACCCCTTTTTGACATTGGAGGCAATATTCCGTCCATGTGACCTGGGCCTATTTGACCA
This sequence comes from Ranitomeya variabilis, assembly GCF_051348905.1. Lineage (NCBI taxonomy): Eukaryota > Metazoa > Chordata > Amphibia > Anura > Dendrobatidae > Ranitomeya > Ranitomeya variabilis. The sequence goes on from NC_135232.1 coordinate 233,263,637, forward strand.
TGGACGGAATGTTACGTCATCGCGATCGCCAGTGCACACGAGGGGTGCACCGGCGATCGCCGCCAGGTGTCAGTTGATTCTGACAACTGACACCTGGTACTAGGTGCCAGAAGTGGTCACAGACTGCTCCCAGCACTTTAACCCCCGAAATGCTGTGATCAAACATGATCACAGCATTCCAGAAGCTGACAGAGAGCTGACAGCCCCTTTGCGTTTGGATGGGAAACCCCGTGGCGTGATGCAGGGTCACGATCGTTGCCATGGTGACCCGATGTCATCCTGGTCACCAGAGCTAGGAAACTTGCTGATCATGTGCTGTGCATGATCAGTAAGTCTCTCTATCAGTGCAGAGCTGACAGTTTCTATAGCATGGAGAGGCTGCTACATCTCCATGCTACAGAAGCGATCAGCCTGAAAAAAATGATTGTCCAATAGTGAGACTAATAAGTAAAAAAGTTATAAAAAAGTAAAACATTTCTTTTAAATAATTGTAAAAATATCTAAAAAAAAAAAATCAAAAATAATAATATAAAAATCAATATACACTCACCGGCCACTTTATTAGGTACACCATGCTAGTAACGGGTTGGACCCCCTTTTGCCTTCAGAACTGCCTCAATTCTTCGTGGCATAGATTCAACAAGGTGCTGGAAGAATTCCTCAGTGATTTTGGTCCATATTGACATGATGGCATCACACAGTTGCCGCAGATTTGTCGGCTGCACATCCCAAAGATGCTCCATACAAGGCAGGATGGATCCATGCTTTCATGTTGTTTACGCCAAATTCTGACCCTACCATCCGAATGTTGCAGCAGAAATCGAGACTCATCAGACCAAGCAACGTTTTTCCAATCTTCTACTGTCCAATTTCGATGAGCTTGTACAAATTGTAGCCTCAGTTTCCTGTTCTTAGCTGAAAGGAGTGGTACCCGGTGTGGTCTTCTGCTGCTGTAGCCCATCTGCCTCAAAGTTCGACGCACTGTGCGTTCAGAGATGCTCTTAGGCCTACCTTGGTTGTAACGGGTGGCGATTTGAGTCACTGTTGCCTTTCTATCAGCTCGAACCAGTCTGCCCATTCTCCTCTGACCTCTGGCATCAACAAGGCATTTCCGCCCACAGAACTGCCGCTCACTGGATTTTTTTTCTTTTTCGGACCATTCTCTGTAAACCCTAGAGATGGTTGTGCGTGAAAATCCCAGTAGATCAGCAGTTTCTGAAATACTCAGACCAGCCCTTCTGGCACCAACAACCATGCCACGTTCAAAGGCACTCAAATCACCTTTCTTCCCCATACTGATGCTCGGTTTGAACTGCAGGAGATTGTCTTGACCATGTCTACATGCCTAAATGCACTGAGTTGCCGCCATGTGATTGGCTGATTAGAAATTAAGTGTTAACAAGAAGTTGGACAGGTGTACCTAATAAAGTGGCCAGTGAGTGTATATTATATCTCTAAATAGATATTTGAATGAAAAAAGACCAAAACAATAAAAGTAGACATATTTTGTATTGCCGCGTCCGCAACAACCCGACCTATAAAACTGTCCCACTAGTTAACCCCTTTAGTGAACACCATAAAAAAATAAATAAAAAAACAAGGCAAAAACCAATGCTTTATCATCAAACCGCTGAACAAAAAATGTGATAACACGTGATCAAAAAGACAGATATACAGTGTGTATGGAAAGTATTCACACCCCTTTACATTTTTCACTCTTTGTTTCATTGCACTGATTTGGTTAATTCAAAAAACTTCATTTTTTTCTCATTAATGTACACTCTGCACCGCATCTTGACTGAAAAAAACTGAAATGTAGTAATATTTGCAAATTTATTAAAAAAGAAAAACTGAAATATCACATGGTCATAAGTATTCAGACCCTTTGCTGAGTATTGATTAGAAGCACCCTTTTGAGCTAGTACAGCCATGAGTCTTCTTGGGAATGATGCAACATGTTTTTCACACCTGGATTTGGGGATCCTCTGCCATTCTTCTTTTGCAGATCCTCTCCAGTTCCGTCAGATGAACATTGATAGACAGCCATTTTCAGGTCTCTCCAGAGATGCTCAATTGGGTTTAGCTCGGGGTTCTGGCTGGGCCAGTCAAGAATGGTCGCAGAGTTGTTCTGAAGCCACTTTTTTGTTATTTTAGCTGTGTGCTTAGGGTCATTGTCTTGTTGGAAGGTGAACCTTCTGCCAAGTCTGAGATCTAGAGCACTCTGGAAGAGGTTTCCGTCCAGGATATTTCTGTACTTGGCCACATTCATGTTTCCTTCAATGACAACCAGTTGTCCTGTCCCTGCAGTTGAAAAACACCCCCATAGCATGATGCTGCCACCACCATGCTTCACTGTTGGGATTGTATTGGGGAGGTGATGAGCAGTGCCTGGTTTTCGCCACACATACCGCTTAAAATTATCACCAAAAAGGTCTATCTTCATCTCATCAGACCAGATAATCTTATTTCTCATAGTCTGGGAGTCCTTTATGTGTTTTTTAGCAAACTCTATGCAGGCTTTCATATGTCTTGCACTGAGGAGAGGCTTTAGTTGGGCCACTCTACCATAAAGGCCCGACTGGTGGAGGGCTGCAGTGATAGCTGACTTTGTGGAACTTTCTCCCATCTTCCTAATGCATCTCTGGAGCTCAGCCACAGTGATCTTGGGGTTCTTCTTTACCTCTCTCACCAAGGCTCTTCTCCCACGATTGCTCAGTTTGGCTGGACGGTCAGATCTAGGAAGACTTCTGGTGGTTCCAAACTTCTTCCATTTAAAGATTATGAAGGCCACTGTGCTCTTAGGAACCTTGAGTTCTGCAGAAATTCTGTAACCTTGGCCAGATCTGTGCCTTGCCACAGTTCTGTCACTGAGCTCCTTGGCCAGTTCCCTTGACCTCATGATTCTCATTTGGTCTGACATGCATTGTGAGCTGTGAGGTCTTATATAGACAGGTGTGTGCCTTTCCAAATCAAGTCCTATCAGTTTAATTAAACACACCTGGACTCCAATGAAAGAGTAGAACCATCTCAAGGAAGATCACAAGGAAATGGACAGCATGTGACTTAAATACAATTGTCTGAGCAAAGGGTCTGAATACTTATAACTATGTGATATTTCAGTGTTTCTTTTTTATTAAATTTGCAAAAAAAATTATATTTCATTTTTTTCCATCAAGATAGGGTGCAGGATGTACATTATTGAGAACAAAATGAACTTTTTTAAATTAACTAAATGGCTGCAATGAAACAAAATTTTAAGGGGTCTGAATACTTTCCGTACCCACTGTAAATAAACATGGTACCGCTGAAAATGTCATCTTGTCCAGCAAAAAAAAGCCACCATATAGCTCCATCAGTGGAAAAATAAAAAAAAGTTATAGCTCTCAGAATAAAATGATGCAAAAATAATTATTTTTTCTATAAAATAGTTTTATTGTATGAAAGCCAAAGCATAAAAAAATGTAAATGAGGTATCGCTGTAATCGTACTGACCCGAAGAATAAAACTGCCTTATCAATTTTACCACACACAGAACGGCATAACCCCCCCCCCCCCACAAAGGAAATTCATAAATTGCTGGGTTTTGTTCATTCTGCCTCCCAAAAATTGGAATAGAAAGCGATCAAAAAATGTCATGTGCACGAAAATGGTACAAATAAAAACATTGACTTGCCCCGCTAAAAAAAAAACCTCACATGACTCTGAGGGCCAAAATATGGAAAAATTATAGTTCTCAAAATGTGGTGATGCAAAAACTATGTATTGCAATAAAAAGTGTCTAATAGTGTGTGACAGCAGCCAAACATAAAAACTCGATATAAGGCCTCTTTCTCACGCCCTGATATTTCCAGTACCAGAGATATCAGTGTCTGTGTGTGTAATACTTGCGGCACACGTGTGGCATGCATGTGCCGCATCAGTACCACACAGACTGGCGACAGGGAAGAAGCGTTACAGTAAATGCTGTTTCCGGGAGCCAGGTGCTGAACTCGGCTTTCATCATTCTCTCCTGCTCTGCCGGCGATCGGCGAGAGCAGGGGAAAATGATGAAAGTTATATTTAAGTGATAAAAGAGACAGCATGCAGCAGCTGATGGGACTATTACTCCCATAAGCCGATCCTTGCTGCCGGTAATAACAGTGACAGCAGGAGCTGCTGATGGGGGTATGCATCAGCCGCTGACTGTGTTATAAATAAACTAGATGGTGGCCCGATTCTAACGCATCGGGTATTCTAGAATATGCATGTCCACGTAGTATATTGCACAGCCCACGCAGTATATTGCCCAGCCACGTAGTATATTGCCCAGTCACGTAGTATATTGCCCAGTCATGTAGTATATTGCCCAGCCACGTAGTATATTGCCCAGTGACATAGTATATTGCCCAGTGACGTAGTATATTGCCCAGCCACGTAGTATATTGCCCAGTGACATAGTATATTGCCCAGCCACGTAGTATATTGCCCAGTCACGTAGTATATTGCCCAACCACGTAGTATATTGCCCAGCCACATAGTATATTGCCCAGTCACGTAGTATATTGCCCAGTGACGTAGTATATTGCCCAGCCACGTAGTATATTGCCCAGTCACGTAGTATATTGCACAGCCCACATAGTATATTGCCCTGTCACGTAGTATATTGCACAGCCCACGTAGTATATTGCCCAGCCCATGTAGTATATTGCCCTGTTACGTAGTATATTGCCCAGTCACGTAGTATATTGCCCAGTCACGTAGTATATTGCCCAGCCACGTAGTATATTGCCCAGTGATGTAGTATATTGCCCAGCCATTTAGTATATTGCCCAGCCACGTAGTATATTGCCCAGTGACGTAGTATATTGCCCAGTCACGTAGTATATTGCCCAGTCACGTAGTATATTGCCCAGCCACGTAGTATATTGCCCAGTGACATACTATAATGCCCAGCCACATAGTATATTGCCCAGCCACATAGTATATTGCCCAGTGATGTAGTATATTGCCCAGCCACGTAGTATATTGCCCAGTGACGCAGTATATTGCCCAGCGACATAGTATATTTCCCAGTCACCTAGTATATTGCCCAGCCACGTAGTATATTGCCCAGTCACGTAGTATATTGCCCAGTAACGTAGTATATTGCCCAGCGACATAGTATATTGCCCTGCGACGTAGTATATTGCCCAGCCACGTAGTATATTGCCCAGGAACATAGTATGTAGTATATTGGTCAGCCACGTATATTGCCCAGTAACGTAGTATATTGCCCAGTGATATAAAATAAAAAATAAACATATACTCACCTTCCAAAGTGCCGTTGAAGTCCTGGTGCCTGTGTACGGTGCACGCGGCAGCTTCCGGTCCCAGGGTTGGTATGAGCGCAGGACCTGTGATGACTTCGCGGTCACATGACCGTGACATCATGGCAGGTACTTCTCGCGCAGGCGCGCAGGACCTGTGATGACGTCGCAGTCACATGACCGTGACATCATGGCAGGTCCTTCTCACGCTGGTGTGCAGGACCTGTGATGACGTCGCGGTCACATGACCGTGACGTCATGGCAGGTCCTTCTCTCATAGCATCCTTGGCACCGGAACCTGCCGCTTGCAATGCCGAGGACACCGCACCACGTCTTAGGGTGAGAATAACCTTTTTTTTAATTATTATTATTTGTAACAAATCTTTTTACTATTGATGCTGCATAGGCAGCATCAATAGTCAACAGTTGGTCACACAGGGTTAATAGCTGCGTTAATGGAGTGCATTACACCGCGGTCCATTAACGCTGGCATTAACCCTGTGTGAGCGCTGACTGGAGGGGAGTATGGAGCGGGCACTGACTGCGGGGAGGAAGGAGCGGACATGTTGCCGCCGGACTGTGCCCATCACTGATTGGTCGTGGCAATGGTCATGGACATTTTGCCATGACCAATCAGCGACTTGGATTTCCATGACAGACAGAGGCCGCGACCAATGAATATCCGTGACAGACAGACAGACAGACGGAAGTGACCCTTAGACAATTATATAGTAGATAAATGGAAAAAAATGGCATGAGTTCCCTGTATTTTCTATAACCAGCAAGGCAAAACTTACAGCTGGGGGCTGCAACCTTCAGCTGCTAGCTTCAACAAGGTTGGTTATCAAGGTGTCCCCACACTGTTTTTTTTAAATTATTTAAATAAATATATAAAAATGCGTGGGGTCCCCCCCATTTTTGACAACCAGCCTTGCTAAAACTTACAGCTGGGTGCTGATATTCTCAGGCTGGTAACAGACCATGGATATTGCCCCCCAGCCTGAAAATAGCAGCCTGAAGCTGCCCAGAAAAGGCACATGTATTAGATGCGCCAATTCTGGGGCCTTGCCCAGCTCTTCCCGCTTGCCCTGTAGCGGGGGCAAGTGGCTTTCATATTTCTGGTGTTGATGTCACCTTTGTATTGTCAGGTGACATCAAGCCCACGGATTAGTAATGGAGAAGTGTTTATAAGACACCTATCCATTACTAATCCTATAGTTGTATGGTAAATAAACCCATATCCAGAATAAAGTCTTTTATCTATATATAAAACTCAAAATCTGTAGTAGCCCGCTCTATACAAATCCACAGTTCTCGCCCGATTTGGGTGAAATTTGGCACGCCCACTCTCCACTCACAGGAGCAGAATACTGCGCATGTTAAATCTCACTAGCATCCCCCGAGCTGAAGCATGTCAATTTCTGAAGAGGAGACACTAGTCTCTACAGCGGATTTTGACCAATAGAATGTTATTACATGCGATAAATCTGCATGTACTGACAAACAAAAGCAGTCATTAGAACGCAACGCTTTGATCACAGCGAAAATACCCTGCATCCAAAACGCTACTGTTCCTGATTATGGGCACGTAGCCTTACAATCATTTCATCCATTTTTTTACCATTGACTTGCTACTAATCTTCAGAAAGACTGTGAAATGTTCTGGATTGTAAAACAGATCTGTCTGTAGAAATGTAGAAATGTGTGTAATCTGCGATTACAAGAGGAATAAGCCTGCTCTATGGGAGGTGAATAACAGGATAAACTGTCTGAACTTCCCGTCATGCAGAGGAGCATAGTTATAGATTAGTGTTGTCCCGTGAAATAAAGTAAAGCACACTATGGAGAGATTACAAGCAATAAGTGATAGCTCTTTCCCCATACATAAGCTTTTGCCGTTCTGTCTGTGCAATCATAATCTGTTTTTGCCTCAATATCATTAACATAATAGTCCCTGAGCCTTTACATGACTCCATTCCACTACATCCTAAGCAGAGATTAGTGTCAGTGACTGGGATTTCATTAGCACAGAGCACTTGCCAAATTTTGTTTTAAGTTCCATTTCATCACAGCAGAGCAGACATAGCAGTTAATATTTCATAATTCAGCCATGTTTTGCATTACAGTTCTGTTCTCCCGCAGCAGTCGTTGGGGAAAGTTCTTGGAAACAGAGCAGGACAGTTGCGGTTTCAATAAAAAGTGCACAATGTTCTTTGTTCAAGTCGTTTCCTAGGCTTCCTAACCAGGGAGTGTTGTTGCAGATTACAAACTGTTGTTTCTTTTCTTCTCATCTCCACCAGGACCTGATCCTGCGATGTCTTCCTCTATTGTCAGGTGCCACCGAATTCATTCTGAGAGCGGCACTGGTGATATAAGAAACATTGGAATCAGAAGTTCTGGAAGGTGCAGCTGTTTAGAATAGTTTGGCTGGGACCTGCAGTACTGTCCCATCTGGCAGTATGGCTATGTGTACTGTTGAGCAGATTTTTATCAACTACCTGCTCCAGCCAATTGGAGAGCACCACACCCTACTTGAGCTTCTAACTTACTGCTGGAAGCTGCCAGATATATTCTTGTGCTTCTCTCGTTCAGTCCCATTTAGCTTCTTGTTGCATCGTTTTCCTTGTTTTAACCTAAGCTTGTGTTTCTGACTATTCTTATGGATTCTGATGTTATACTTTTCCTACCCTCTTGGTTCTGTTAAGAAACACACAATGATCTATATAGACCATAAATCAAACCTAAAATAGGGTAGGATGTGACGTGATTTGTCTTATACGGTCGGGGTGCACTGTGAGAACTTCAGTGTGAGCCACTGATAAAAGGGGATAAACCACCAAACCACCATACGATAGGAAATCACCAAAGATCACCACAGCATAAGGATTAATAACATGCCTTTATTGAATGTATTGGCAATACATGTATCAAAGATAGTAAGTTTTTATAAGATAATACAAAAAAATTTTTTATATTAAAAAAATATATTAAAGATTAATAACAAAACCGCAGGAATAATTTAATATAATATATGGTACCCAAGAATCCCCGAATATACAGGTAGCAACCCCCTAAGATACAAATTACCTTTTTTCGCTGTGTTTCACACAAAAAATATTTTTCCGGAATTATATATATGTGTAAAAAATGTGAAAAACTATATACGTCAAAAATTTGTAAAACCGTGCCAAAATCACATAAAAATATATCATATCATAAATAAACAACCATAATGGTATAATATATATAAATTGAATCATATAAAGTGATAGCAGTGCATTTTAAACAAAGTGTCTATGTGCATAAGGTGATAATATCACAGCGAGGTGAATGGGGTTATTTACTGCATACAAAAGTATATAGCAGGATATTATAACAAGGTAGGTATACTTTATATTTATTGCACATATAAGCCCTCTAGTAGTGGTGACTCATAAGTCAATAGCCATATATACTAACATTATACCATATGCCTATGTGCCCATTTATTTGGTTAGTGACTAGATAGTACACTCAATACCATATGGTGCACTTCCATAAGTCGGCTAGTTAGAGGTTAGGCAAGCAAGATACCACCGCAAAAGGGTTATGAACTACCTGTAGTGGAGGCTGGGTACGGGACCTGCGTGCGCCCGACGCGCGTTTCGTATGGTGGTTTGGTGGTTTATCCTCTTGGTTCTGACCTGGATACGTGACCACTTCTGTCATATTGCACCATGCAGCTGAGTCCGTGGCCACAGCCCAGGGGTCATTGTTTAAGTCCAGATGCTGCACAGGAGTTAAAGCGTGAAGGGTAAGGCATCCCCTGGTATCTGGTAAGCAGATTGACTTGCACTAAGCCAGTCCGTGGTAGCCATTATAGAGCTGCCAGGTGACCACTGGTAGAATTTCTTTTAATTTTTCATGATAATTCACATTAACCAAGTTTCAACAATTAAGAATATTTGTACAAAATCACCATTCAAGGTCATTGGGTTTTATTAAAAAATTGTACCGTTTAACTTTTAAAGGCTCTTTGTATCCCAGCACATTCAACTTTGATGTGGTCTGTGGTCATAAATCAGCTGATAAGAGCTCATAATAAGACAGATAAAGCTGTTACAAACTCCCCATCAAAATGTCATAGCGAGCTGACAACTTACGGTTCGCTCGCCTGCAGCCAGCAATAGAGAGTACAACATGAAGACTACAGACGGCAAATGGTGCTACATTTTTGAAGAAACCCAATTGAAAACAAATAATTTTTGCCACAATTACAGGCACTTAAGTAAAAAAAACTGACCACAATTGTGGACAACTCCTTTAAACATTCTTATATTTTCAAGTATCCATTGGCACGATTAAACCTGTAGTGCATTCTGCCATCGACCTATTCTGTGGTGATAAGCTAATGTTAACAAAACTCAACTTTAACTACCTATGCTATAAAGAAATGAACAATGATTGCACATTATTTTAAGTAATACCTAATAATTGATGCCCACATGCATAACTAAGGCTTCTTTCACACTTGCATCGGTACGCGGCTGTCTCTAAGCGTTGGCGCGACGTACCGACGGATGTTGTGAAAAAAAAAATGTTTTCATTCGTTTATTAATTTTCTGAATAAATCATACAATACACACATCTGTATTCATGTCCATCATTATCAATTGTAAAATGAAGTACAGATAATTACAGTATATCACCACATTTAACACATCGCAAGAATACAAATAGTGTATGTCAATCATTTATGCCTTATAAAACTTCTATGATATAACATTAAATACCTTAACTACCATTAGTAGTGTGCCGCCAAATAGAAAATTCCACATAAATTTCACCTTTGTAAGCAAAGTCCCCGAAACCATAAACCCCATTTCTTACATAAAGATTAAATTATTGTAGACTATAAAGTATGACAGGAGGAATTCCATCTGCCCCAGATCTTCTTAAATTTACCTGGACATCCTCTGTTCTGGTATAGTGTTCGTTCATATGGGATAATTGAGTTCACCAAATCAATCCAGGCCCTGAGAGATGGACAAGAACCACCCATCCACCGTAACGCCAACACCTTTCGTGCCATAAAGAGTGTCTCTCGTAGAAAAATCCCAGTATAATGGTCCCAGGATTCCGCATCCCACACCCCGAATATGCAGGTCAATGGTTCAAGTGGGACAGGGATCGACAATAGAGATGTTAACAACGTCGTCACCTCTTTCCAGTAATGAAGAATAACAGGACAATTCCAGATCATATGAATGAAATCTGCATCTCGTGAGTGACACCGCAAACAATCCGATGAATGTAGGTGACCCATTTTAAAGAGATGGGTCGGAGTCAGATAGGACTGGTATATGATATACAATTGGGTCATCCTATTATTAATTGATGGGGAGACTTTAGTTGGAGATTCTAGAATATCTTCCAATTCTTCTCCCAGTACATCAGGAAGAAGTCCCTCCCACTTCCTTTTAACAGAACTTATGGTAGACCCCACGCCCACGGACAGCAGATATGTATATAAAGAGGAAATAAGTCCCTGAGGACCTTGCGAATTTCGGATCCCTATTAAAGGCAAAGATGAAATAGCTCGACCTGTACCCATATTCCGCATGTGCGATTGAAAGGCTGACCTTAATTGTAGATAATGGAAAAATTGAGATCTCGGGATATTATAAATATTTTGTAATTGTTCAAAGGATAGAAAAATCCCCTGATTATGTACATTGCCCACCGAGAGAACACCATATGAAATCCAATAGTCAGTGAACGGATGATTCAGTAATCCCGGGAAGTAACTGTTGTTGCACAATGGCATCTCAGCTACTATATCTACGAATTTAATGACCTTTTTAATTTGTCTCCATATTAAGCGCGCCAACCGGAGTAAAGGTAACAGCCAAGGGACAACAACTCTCTCCAGCTCCAAAAACCCCAATGGACAATCAGTCCGGGCAGAGTGGAGTAGGTGGCTCTCAGAGTTAGGTAAAAGACTATTGGGCATCCATTTATTTATCGCCCTAGCGTGCCCGGCGAGATAATATAAGTAAAAGTCTGGTAAAGCCACCCCGCCTCCCTGTTTCGGTCTCTGTAAAGTAGATAGTTTAAGTTTAGGCCTGGTCTTCCCCCATATAAAGGATGTAATTAAGGAGTTTAAAGTCGCAAAGAAGGATTTAGGTATTGGCACAGCACTATGCTGAAGGCAATAGCTTAACTTGGGGAGTAATATCATTTTGATTAGGTTAATACGACCAGCAACAGAGAGTGGGAGTTTGTCCCAGGTTGCAAATTTAGATTTGACCAGATCCAATAATGGGTAAATATTAATTTGTAAATCCAACTGACTATGTCGAGACATGTGGATGCCTAGATATTTAAAGGTAGAAACAATGGGCAGCGACGAGAGAGCCTCGAGACTCGGCATTGGGGTATGAGAAAGAGGTATCAGAGCATATTTATCCCAGTTTATATTAAGCCCGGAGAATTTACTAAATTTATCTATAGTCGTTATTACTTGCGGCAGCGTTTCCTTTGTTTTATCCATAAATATCACCATATCATCAGCATAAAGTCCAATAATATCCACACGATCCGCAATATGTATTCCCTTAATATCAACGGAGGACCATATACGTATTGCCAAAGCCTCTATTGCCAGGGCAAACAGGGCTGGGGACAAAGGACATCCCTGACGAGTCCCCCTATGTAGGGAAAACGGTTCAGAAATAGAATTATTCACAACCATTCGTGCCCTGGGTTTCGTATATAATATATCTATCCCTCTCAGAAATGTATCCCCAAAACCGTATCTCCGCAAACATGCAGATAGGAAGGACCACTCAAGAGAATCAAAAGCTTTAGCCACGTCTAATGATGCTAGTGCCCAATTATTATCTGGTTCTAGAGAGCTATATTGAATGACTGACTGAACCCATCTAATATTGATGGAAGTAGTTTTACCAGGCATAAAAGCAGTTAGGTCTGGATGTATAAGGTCCAGTATGATCGTATTTAGCCTGGTAGCCAGAATTTTAGCAAAGATTTTGTAATCTACATTTACCAAAGATATGGGTCGATACGATCCACAGTCCAAGGGATCCTTCCCCTCTTTCCTGAGCACAATAATATTTGCATCGTAAAATGTTTCGGGGATAGACCCTCCCTCCCAGATTTCCCTGAGTACCTTCAGCAAGAGCGGCGCCAGCTTATCCCGATATTTCCTATATAGGTCAATGGGAAAACCATCAGGTCCAGGGGCCTTCCCAGTAGCCATATCCGCTATAGCTTGTTCCACTTCCTCCAGAGTGAACTCAGCGTTGATAAAGGTCCACTGGGTTGGGGTCAACGAGGGAAACGTTATATCTGATAAGTAAGCTAAACATTCAGAAACATCAAGGCCGCTACTAGATTCATATAATGATTTGTAATGATCATGAAAACTTTGTAGTATTTCATCAGTATTAGATACTAATGAACCATCGAGTGTACGAATCTGCAGAATTGTATTAGAGGTGTTGTGTTGGCGTACTAAAAAAGCAAGAAGTGTGCTGGCCTGATTCCCCAGTTCAAAATAGGATTGACGGGTCAAAAATAATTTGCGCTTTGACTTAACATCTGCATGCTGGGTATACAACCTCTGGGAAGTAAGCCACTCAGCCCTGTTACCGCTAGTTTGATTAGCTATGTATGCAGCCTCCGAGTCTGTTAACCGCTTCTCTACTTCATCATCCTCCCTCGTCGTTATTCTTTTAATATAGGAAATTGTAGAAGACAAGCACCCCTTAAGTATGCCTTTAGGGTATCCCAAAATAAACCAAGATTTTGGGGATCCGGATGTGCAGAAATGAAGCAATTTAACTGGTCAACCATCCTATCACTAGAGTCTATTAATTTCAACCAGAAAGGATTCAATTTCCAGGACATATTGTTATAAGATTGACCATGTTTAAGTTTGAGAATAACCGGACTGTGATCCGAAATCCCCCTATTACCATGTTCAATGCCATCCACCCTCAATGCCAAACTACTAGACCCAAATATGTAGTCTATACGGGACAAGGATCGCTTAGTAGATGAGTGACAAGTATACCCCCTGGTCTCAGGGTGACTCATTCTCCATAGGTCCAGCCATCCACTACCATCCATAAACAGTGCCAATTGGGAAGGTGGCTTAGTCAGAGGTTCCCCAGATACTGCATCATCCAGCCTTAATCTATCCAGGGAATTATTCATAACTAAATTAAAATCACCCATACAGATAACATTAGCATCAGGATATTTTAAGGAGAAACCCATTGCAATACGAAGAATCGATGTATTAGCAGGGGGGGTTATAGACACATAGTATCACATATTCACACGAATTGATGAGTGCATGCACAAAGACAAAGCGACCCTCAGGATCTCGCCGTGCCTCCCTGGCCTCCCATCTAACGTCCCTGTGTATTAACAGAGAGACCCCTCTTGAATAACTAGTGTGAAATGCATGGAGAGACCACTGTACCCACGGCTTCTGTATACAGCGGGCTGTATCTCTAGTCAGATGTGTCTCTACCAGTGCTACAACATGAGGGCGGTGACGTTTAATCTGCGAAAATACCTTGATTTTCTTCCGGGGAGTTTTAATACCCTGTATATTCCAGGTCATACATATAATTTCAGACCCCATGTTTATATATAAAGGAAGAAATAATGTAGAGTATTATTCGGGCAAGGCTCAGGGACATCACGGAAAATACAAAGGTAGTATTGGTGGCGACTGTATACATCAAACAATCAAAACTGGTATAGAAAACCAAACCAAACAAAACTTGAACAATAGAGGAGTATGGTGCTATACTCCTGCAGTCAAATAGAAAAGGGGATACCCTCACTGAATCCAGCGTCCGGTATTGTTGATAACCTCAGCACCCATATGAAGAGCTCCGTTTATATTGCCATTAGACAAAAAAGCACAGATTAGGAGTCTTTCACATTAGACATCCTGTGAGACCACAACCATTCGGCCACTTCCCCTGGGTCGGTAAAGAATAAAGAGGAACCATCATGGACAATGCAGAGCCGGGCTGGATAGAGCATGGAATAGACAACATTCTTATCTCTAAGTTGTTTCTTGATATCCATAAATCGTGACCGCTGCTTTAGGAGCTCCATGGAAAAATCCGGAAAGATCGATATTGTAGCGTTGTTGAATTTAATAGGACCCTTCTGTCGCACCAGATGAAGAACAGCATCCCTGTCCCTACAATTGAGGAGACGTGCCAGGAAAGGTCGAGGTGGAGTTCCAGGCGGAATCCATCTCCCAATGAGGTCTTACGCCAGTCTTCCAGAAATTGTTCAGGTTGCTGACCCTCCGAACGCTCCGGCAAACCAATGATTCGAATATTATTGCGGCGTAATCTGTTCTCCATATTATCTGCCTTCTGTTTCCAGTCGTCTACTGAGCCAGCGGCTTTTGTCAATTTAGCCTCCATGGGGGCAATGGTATCCTCCACATGAAACACTCTTGTTTCAACCTCCGAAATACGCCCTCTCATAGCCTGCATATCATGTCGCAAGCGACCCACTTCAGTATGCACATCCTCTATTTTTTCCGTGAGAGATGATCTAGTGAGGGAGATAACCTGCATTAATTGCTCAGATGCCTGTTTAAGAGTCAGCTCCTCATGTTCTCCCTCCTCATTACTATCAGAGAGACGATTTTTACGCTGGACCTGTGCAGGATTATTTCTGAGAGTGCGTACATTATCAGGGGGATCTTCCCTGGCGTACTTCCTCAATTTATCAGCAGCTCCTGCTCATTTGGTGTAATGCATGACAAGCAACAAGTTGGACCCCACAGTTTGAGTGCAGTTATATTTGGAGACAGTCCGCTCCCCAGACTCAGACACAGCAGGGTT
The DNA here is from genome assembly GCF_051348905.1 of Ranitomeya variabilis. Classification (NCBI taxonomy): domain Eukaryota; kingdom Metazoa; phylum Chordata; class Amphibia; order Anura; family Dendrobatidae; genus Ranitomeya; species Ranitomeya variabilis. The sequence goes on from NC_135232.1 coordinate 233,278,809, forward strand.
AAATGCCGGATTATGTCCCAAAGAGACCACTAGGCGGTCAGGTGAAGTGTTAAAAGTTATAAGAGCAGCAGCTTCAATGTGCACCTGGGCTCTATGTGTCGGAGCGTGCCCACAGTCTCCACAGGGGGGTGCAGCAGGGAGGGGGTTAATCCCTCTAAAGTTTATGATGCCGGCAAAGGAAGTGTTTATCTAATAGGGATGGCGCAGGGCCCAATCTTCCAGGGCACACACCGCACCACCCCCTTATTATTCCCTGTTGTCTGTTCACCTCCTAGGCACCGCTGATATAACAATGAGCGCCGCTTCCCTCACTGTTAGGGCGCGCGCTGCAGTAATAGCTGCTGCTCCCCATCAGGTAACACCGCCTGCCTCAGCTCCCGCTCACCGACGTTCCACAGCGCTCACCGCTCAGGATCCGGAGACCGCCTGTTCCAGGGGGTAAAAGCCCGGGACCAGCAAAAGCCGACGCCGCATCCTGTCTCTTCACAGCGCGCACACAGAAAATGGCTGCCGCTGCACGTGGAGTTCCTCAGCCACCCAAGCCACCGCAGCTCCTGGCGTCCGAAGTCTTCACATCAGCCGTCTGGAGGGCCCACAGAGTTCCTGGGGTTATGGGGTTCCAGTACCGGTCAGTAGTACCCTCCAACTGGGGGGTCCAAATGGCAGAATAGGTCAGGATTATTGGAGCTCATACAAGGTGCGTCTTCCTTCTTCGGCTACATAGCCACGCCCCCGATGTTGTGAAAATTTGGCACGATATGGGCAGCGGATGCAGTTTTTCAATGCATCCACTGCCCATTCTAAAGTCCCGGGGAGGAGGGGGCGGAGTTCCGGCCAGGCATGCGCGGTAGGAAATAACGGATGCGACGTATGAAAAAACGTTCCCTTGAATGTTTTTTCATGATGATGGTCCACCAAAACACAATGCATCCAGTGCACGATGGACGCGACGTATGGCCATATGTCGCGATCCATTGGCAATACAAGTCTATGGTAAAAAAAATGCATCCTGCAGGAACATTTGCAGGATGCGTTTTTTTCCCAAAACGATGCATTGCGGCGGAGGCCAAACGACGCAAGTGTGAAAGTAGCCTAAGGCATCCTGGACCTATATAAAGGTTCACACAGTCCCTAAGGTTCTGTATTTCATTTATTTAACAGTCTTCGGCTCGATCTTGATGGATGGACGATCTGTAGGAAGATCGATCTTTGGCACGCCTACATAGGTCTGCCAGGGTCTTCTCCTCCGGTACCTTGATAGTATTAAGCTATCAGGTTGTTGTTATTCCTCTTCGCCTTGTTTCTTCTATTCTTCTGACCATGATGTCCTTTTCCAGTGATTGCTAGTGTTGAGCATTCCGATACCGCAAGTATGGGGTATCGGCCGATATTAGCGGTATCGGAATTCCGATACCGAGTTCCGATACTTTTGCGATATCGGGAATCGGGATCGGGATCCATATTCATGTAAAAAATAAAGAATAAAAATAAAAAATATGGATATACTCACACACCGACGGCCCCTGGCTCGCAGCGGTGCAACCGGCAGCCTCCGTTCCTAAGAATGCAGTGAGTAGTAGGACCTGCGATGACGTTGCGGTCTTGTGATTGGTTGCGTGACCGCTCATGTGACCGCTCACGTGACCGCGATGTCATCGAAGGTCCTTCACTCTCTGCATTCTTAGGAACGGAGGCAGACGCTTGCAGCGGTGACAGCCAGGGCTCGTCCGAGGGTGAGTATATCCATATTTTTTATTTTTATTCTTTATTTTTTACATGAATATGGATCCCAAGGCCTGAAGGAGAGTTTCCTCTCCTTCAGACCCTGGGAACCATCCAGGATCACTTCCGATATTTGTGTCCCATTGACTTGTATTGGTATCGGGTATCGGTATCGGCGATATCCGATATTTTTTGGATATCGGCCGATCCAATCCGATACCGATACTTTCAAATATCGGAAGGTATCGCTCAACACTAGTGATTGCTCTTTTCGCACGATGTGTCCAAAATAGGCAAGTCGCAGCTTGGTGATCTTTGCTTTGACAGACATATCTGGCTTGATTTGTTCTAAAATTATATTTGTTTGTTCTTCTTGCCATCTATGATATTGATAATATATTTCTCTAGCACTGCATTTCTACACTACAGTTCTGTACTTTAGAGTAATAAGCAATGGCGCTGTACAGTGCCTACATAGCATGGAACACTTTTGAGACCTCTAGAATACGGTGTCCAACAGAACATGGTTTAGTTCTTAAAAATAAACTTCTCTATGATTATGTAGGAAATTGAAGACATATGAATGTACAGTAAGGTCCAGTACAATTCAGGAGCCATGTAGAGAACTATCTATGTATATATATAATATATATATATATATATATATATATATATATATATATATATATATATATATATATATATATATATATATATATATATATATATATATATATATCTGATATCTGTGCGCCCACATATACATTATATTATATATATTATTATATATTATATATATATTGTATTTTTTTATCTTTTAATCCAGTTGCATGCCTCTGTATGTGAGGATATCACAATAATATACTGCTGGATTTCTCAACCACTATTTAGTCTACTTTTCCGCCCTTCGGCTTTCACGTAACTCATTACCATAATCTTGGTTCATATAAACTTATCCCATTAACCAAATGCTACTTTTCATTGAAAATTACAAGCTCATGATCAGATGTGACAGAACAGAAAACGCATATGCTGCCTCTTTTCAGCTTTTCGTTTCTGGGTATTTCTCTCATGTAGCGTTGCTGCGGAGCTATAAATCTTAACAATGGGAACTATGTGTGGGAGGTAAATTCTAGAGAAGTGCCCTCACAGTCGTTTTTTTTGGCAATGGCAGATAGGAGACAAAGCACTTGTAGGAGTTATGGATCTTTGTATAATTACTTTGCAGTTTACTCTATCTAGTCAATTTCAGGCTGCTGAAAACAATGGAAAGTCTTAAAGAGCTGTTATAAATATTCAGCTTTCAGTGGACAAAGCAATTAAATAGTCTATGTGAAATCCCTATAGATTATTAAATTATCAGATGTTTTCTACTAAGCAATTGTTATCAGTCTTTAGTCTGAAAACCTTCTGTGCAAAGATATAAACTGTTCTGTACATATTTTTACCAAATAGATACTCAGATACAAATTAAAATAGCCCGAGGAAAGAAAATATAGTAGTATTCTAAACAAAAGCGAGCATCCTGGGACTGGTATCAGATTTGTATGTTACAGGTGGCACTTCAGCATGTATATTGTCTGCACAAACCTGGACCCCAGTAGGTCTGTCCAGCCAAATCGAAATTATCATTGAACACTCCAGGTCTCATTTGTCTTACAAATAAAGTAATGTAGAGTAGCCAAATCTCATCTTCCTTGCCACAGTCTAAGGGCTCTTTCACACTTCCTGATATTTCCTGTACTGGAAAAACCAGTACCAGAGATATCAGTGTCCGTGTTTGTGTAATACTTGTGGTATACGTGTGGCAACCATGTGCCGCACGTGTGCCACATCAGTATCCCACGTACCGGCGCCTGGGAAGCAGCGGTACGGTTGTGCTGAAGACAGCTCTTTTCATTCTCCCCTGTTCGCACTGTCATCAGCACTAGCAGGGGACAATGAAGAGAGTTGTAATCAACTTATAACAGCAAGAACAGCTAATTGGAATATTCATAAGCCGCAGCCTTCGCTATCAATTAATCAATAAATAATAAAAAAAATGGCATGGGGTACCACTGTATATTTAATAATCAGCCAGGCAAAACTGACAGCTGTGGGCTGCAACCCTTAACTATTAGCTATAACAAGGTTGGTAATCAAGAATAGAGGGGTCCCCATGCCACATTTTTAAATTATTTAAATAAATAATTGAAAAAAAACTATGTGGGGTCCCCCCATTTTTGACAACCAGCCAATCTAATGCAGACAGCTGAGGGGCCATGAATATTGTCCCCCCATCCCAAAATTAGCAGCGCATAGCCACCCAAAAAAGGCACATCAATTCAACTCTTCCCACGTGTCCTGTGACAGTGGCAAGTGGGATTCATATTTGTGGGGTTAATGTCACCTTTGTATTGAGTGGTGACATCAAGCCTACGGCTTAGTAATACAGAGGCGTCTATAAGACACCTCTCCATTACTAATCCTATTGTTGTATATAAGGATGATTTTAATTTTTTGTATATTGCATTTATTATTATCTGGATCTGTAGAGATTAAATTTGTGGAGAATCATTTATCCACAAATCAATTTTGCGTGGGAAAACCCGCAAACAGCGTATTAGAATTTTGTCTGATCTGCTCATTTCTAGTGTCCATCTCATGATGAACACAATAGCAAAGCAGGTGATTGTATTTATTTATTTTACTCACTTATATAGTGCAGTAAATTTCACAATGCTTTATAGACATCATCACTGACCATTGGGGCTCACAATCTAATTTTCCTATCAGTATGTCTTTGGACTGTGGGAGGAAACTGGAGAACCTGAAGGAAACCCACACAAACACGGGGAGAGCATACAAACTCCTTGCAGATGTTGTCCCTGGTTTGATTTGACCCCGGGCCCCCAGAGCTGCAAAGCTGCAGTACTAACCACTGAGCCACCTCAGCATAAAAGACTGAAAATCATGGAAGTTTCAGACTTTCTGCCTGTAAGTTAATGGCTCCTTCAGGCTTTCGTCTTTAGACGAAAGCATCCAAAGGAACAGGAGAAGAAGCACAAACGTAGCGTGACAGTAGCCATATCACCACTCCTGAAGACAAAAGCAAGGTTTGTCACATACTAGGAGGAGGGAATTAATGACAGAAAAATTATCCTCTGGGACTCGGAACTGAAAATATTCTGTTATAGACTCGATATTCTATGAAATTGTGTGTTTCCAGCTTTGTGATAAATTTTGGGGAAAGGCTTTTTGTTTAGTGCCAGCTATAATATAAGTATTATCAGTGAACATAAGGGCTCAACTTCACTGATACTATAGTAAATAAATTAATGCAAAGAAAATTTTCCAAGAGAGTGAAGAATTGTAAATAGGGTTAGTGGCTATCTTCATAGTACATATACATGGTAATCCATGTATATGTAATATGGAGATGTGACAAAGAGATTTTGCATTTTCATGGTCATGTAGTACATGAAATGTCAAATATCCCATCATAAATAATCAAGAAGGCTGCTCCTATTTATTGGGAAAATTCTCGTGTCAAAAAGAGTTGAATAGAAACCTTAGAATAGATCCTTACTCAACTGTTCTTTTTCTAGAGGCACTGACTATTGTAAACTGTAGTAATTGGTTAGAAAAGTCCAAAATAATTATTGGTCACTAGATGGTAGCCCGATTCGAATGCATCGGGTATTCTAGAATATGTATGTAGTTTATTTATGAAGATTTTAGAATAATACATTGAATACACAGGATTCGGTCAACCGCGACCAATTAGATTATCGGACGCGGTGTCCACCGCTTGTCCTGCTTGACACTCAGGACAAGCGGTGGACACCGCGTCCGATAATCGCTGCACTTGCGCCATATACAGCTTTTCTCTTGAACTGACCCTGGCCTGAAGTGGGATTAACCCCCTGTTGACCCATATAGCTTTGAAGCGCTCTATGAGAGGTATATTGATTAAGGTCTAATTTATGACCGAAACGTCAATACTGTATGTACTCTCTTTCTATTAAATTCTCACTTGCATCTTACCACGTGTGTGCCAAGTCTATCTATAATACTGTATGGTTTGGGCACCTGCTTGAGCACCACAACTTATAGTAGTGCCTACGGCAATTTTCCACATCTTGCAGTAATGTCCCCATTCTGTTGCTGTTCTCTAGCACATTAAAAAAAAATTGTTCTCACCTTCCCAAACTTCCTCAACATGCAGAGTCCTCTTCTATACCAAGTGCCGACCACTGATGGCTGGTAGCATGTACTGCAGTGCAGGGACCCGGAGGGTCTCTGCGCTGCAATACATTTCAGCTGACTATGCGTCCTCAGGCAAACCTCCAACTGAAATAGTTGTTGAAAAAAATTCCAAGATTTGTATGATTAAACGTTTTTGAGTTTGTCGCAATTTTCAGAGACTCTTTAACGTTTTCATTTTTCAGGACCTGGGGCTGGGCGATGGCATTTTTTTTGTGCCCTGATCTGACGGTTTTATTGATACTATTTTGGGGTAGATATGATCTTTTAATCACCTGTTATTGCAATGTTGTGGTATCCAAAAAACATAATAGTTTACCGTTCTGATAAATTTACTTTAAATTTTGATAGATCGCACATTTCTGAACACAGTGATGCCAAATATGTGCATTTTTATTGTTTTTTTTCAATGGGGCAAATGGGGGGGTGATTTTTTTTAATTTTTCAAATCTGTTAAAAAAATGTTTTTACTTTGTTTAATAGTCTCCTTTGGAGACTTGAAGCTGCAATTGGATGATCGCCTGTTCTATACATAGCGCTATGTACTGTATATCAAAAATCATGATCTAAGAATGCCGGCAACGAGCTAGCATTCACTGGAGATTCACAATGAAAGGCATGTGGGTTTCTCTAGACCCCCAGCTGTCATGGCAATCCATCGACGAGTCACGATCTTGTGACAGGGGCACTAATGGGCAGGATTTGTGACGCGCTTCCTCCTGGCGCATGTTAAATCCCGCAGAGTCTCCACTGCTGATAAGACTATACTGAAATGGTTAAATTATTGTTTCTCACAAGTTTTCATTTTGTGCAAACAAATTTTATGAAGTAAAACTGATAAAACCTGAAGCAGATAATTGCTTGACGATCATTCCCTTCATTCTCAAAGAATAATTTCTCATAACTGACACTTTATCCTCAATTACTTCACATTTATGGCTGCGTTCTATATATTTATGTGCACACACATGGTAGGTGCTGTAGGTGTGAAATCAAACTATCACATATTATTAATGCAAAGCGATGACAGATGGGGAAGGAGATGACTCAAGTAGAGGGGGAGATCACAGGCAGTGAATGGAGAAGTCGTGTTTTTAATATTGTGGCAGAAAAACTATACAAATATACATATTACTATTACACATTCACTACTGAGAATGTTGTGTCTCCTACTGCAATTCATAATCAACATTTTTTTTACCTCTGTCCACATGACCTGGGTATTGCAGCTGTGTCCCATTCACTAATAAATGTACTGTATGGCATTCTGCTGTGTGATAAAAAATGATAGCATGGTAATTTTGTAGATATCAAAATACTCATTTTTTTTGTTTTGGTCTTGTCAGCAAGCAAAAATATAACAACTGTACATTTTAAGGTGTATTCCCATCTTCAAGATCCTATCCCAATATGTAGAAGGTTTAATAATAATAATACTAATAATACTAATATTAATGTTAGCAAATAACTTCAATTAGAAATATAGTACAGTTCTTCTGATACGCTATGTCACACTCTCCATGTGCAGGACATTGCCATAGCTTAGGTATCCATGGTTATGACCACTCACAGCTAAATAATTAACCATTACTGTATGAGTGGTTATAACCATGGATACCTAAAGTACTGCAGTGTCCTGCATATGAGGCGAATCAGAAGAACTATACTGCATTTCTAATTGGACGAATTTGCTAATATGTTATTACTACACATACTACATATTGGGATAGGACCTTGGAGATGGGAATATCCATTTAAGGTCCAATTGTACAAACAGACCATCAGCATTAAACAATGATCAGGATATTCGGGTCGGTTTTCAACGTCCCCATCACCGAATAATCCCCTAGCATATTATAGGAGAGAGAAATGGGGTCCCCCGAGCCCCCCGGTACCTCTACCATCCCAGTACCCTCCTGCTTTATTCCCCAGCCCTCAGTGTCGGTGCATGAGCAGTGCGCCCGCCGAGATCTGCTGGCTGGTACACGGTAACATTAGGAGATTTTTCCCATTGGTTCATTTTGATCACTGAGATAGACCAGATCACAGTGATCAAAATAAAAAAAACTGTAAAACAAGCACCCTTTGGTCATTCCCTTAGACAAAAATAATAAAACAAAACAATTATAATTTTTTTCATTATTTGCAGTTAGGGTTAGGGTTGGCACAGAAACCATTTTTTTAAGGACCACATCACATTTGAAGTCACTTTGAGGGGTCTATATGATATAAAATACACCAAAGTAACACCATTCTAAAAACTGCACCCCTCAACTTGCTCAAAACCACATTCAAGAAGATTATTAACCCTTCAGGTGCTTCACAGGAATTTTTGGAATGTGGGGAAAAAAAATTACATTTAACTATTTTTTTTTTTACAACAAATTTACTTCCGATCAAAATGTTTTTATTTTGACAAGGGTATCAGGAAAAAATGGACCCCAAAATTTGTTGTGTAATTTCTTCTAAGCATGCCGGTACCTGTTATGAGGGAGAAACCACTCTTTGGGTGCATGGCAGAGCTCGGAAGGGAAGGAGCGTAATTTTACTTTTTGAATTCAAAATTTGCAGGAGTAAATAGCGGACGCCATGTTGCATTTGGAGAGCCTCTGATGTGTCTCAACAGTAAAAATCCTCCACAAGTGACACCATTTTAGAGACTAGATCCCCCAGTCAGGGAACTGATCTAGAGGTGTAGTGAGCATATTGAAACCTCAGGTGCTTCACAGAAGTTTATAACGTTGAGCTGTAAAAAAAAAAAAAATTCCCTACAAATATGTTTTAGCGCAAAATATTGCCTTTTCAAAAGGGTAACAGGAAAAATTGCACCATACAATTTGTTGTGCAATTTCTCCTGCGTACGCCGATACCCAATATGAGTGAAAAAACTACTGTTTGGGCGCACAGCAGGGCTCGGAAGGGAAGGCGTGTCATTTGACTTTTTGAATGTAAAATTTCCTGAATTATTAACGGACGTCATGTCCCATTTGGAGAGCCCCTGATGTGAATAAACAGTGGAAACCCCCCTCAAGTGACCCCATTTTGGAAACTAGACCCCTCAAGGAATGTATTTAGATGCTTGTGAACACCTTGAACACTCATGTGCTTCACAGAAGTTTATAACGTTGAGTCATGGAAATAAAAAAATCAAATTTTTCCCACAGAAATGTTATTTTGGCCCCAAATTTTGTATTTTCATAAGGTTAACAGGAGAAATTGCACCATACAGTATGTCCTGAGTACGCCGAAACCCCATATGTGGAGGAATACTACTTTTGAGGCACAGTGCAAAGCTCAGAAGGGAGGAGGCGCCATATCGGAGTTCAGATTTTGCTGGAATGGTTTGAGAGTGCCATGTCACATTGGCAGATCCCCTGAGGGCCAGAACAATAGAAACGCCCTATATATGAACACATTTTGCAAACTACACCCCCTAATGAATTCATCTAGGGGTGCAGTGATCATATTGACACCACATGTGTCTCACAGAATTTTATACCACTGAGCTGTGAAGAAAGAATAAATTACATTTTTACCATTAAAATGTTGTTTTAGCCCCAAGTTATTCATTTTTCTAAGGGCTAATAGAAATTTTTTTTACAACAAACTAAGGTCCATTTTTTTCCTGAGTTCGCCAAAATCCTACATGTAATCGGGAAATATTTTTCAGTACAAGCTCAGAAGTCAAGGAGCGCCAGATTTTACTGTTATGATTTGCAGCTTCCATGACTCACTGGGAGAGTCCATGAGGGGCCAGAACAGCAAAACCCTCCCATAAGTGATGCCATTTTACAAACTTTACCTCTCAATGAATTCATCTAGGGGTGCAGTGATCATATTGACGCAATGGGTGTGTCACAGAATTTGATACCATTGAGCAGTTAAGAAAAAAATTACTTCATTTTTACCACTAAAATTTTGTTTTAGCTGCAGATTTTATATTTTCACACAAGAAGTGGTTAAAATGGCACCAAAATGTATCCAACAATTTCTACTGAACGTGGCAATACCCAATATCTGGATGTACAGTACTACTTAGCCATGTGGAGAGACTCAGGAGGAACGGAGTGCTATTTACCTCCTGGAGTGCAGATTTTACTAGAACAGTTTGCGGACTCCATATACAGAGCCCCTTATTGCTAGAAGAGCAGAATTCCCCCTCAAGTAACCTCATTGTAGGAGACTATACCCATTGGGAATCTTATCTACAGCTGTGGTGATGATTTTGACTCCCAAGGATATTTACCAAAAACAAGCAGCAATGAATGTTGCCGAATGAAAATTGCAAACTGCCGTTGTAGTGACCACTACGCTGTAGTGACCAGTACGCTGAAATCACCAGTTCGTTATGCCCAGTCGGTGCATCTGGAGACACATACCTGTAAATTAGATGGTCTCTCATCACTTCAGAAATGCCAAACATGGAAGCAATATGTGGTTTAGGTGCACTGAGGGACTCAGAAGGGAGGGGCATTTGGATTCTGGAGCGCAGAATTTGCTGAATTTTTTTTGGCGAGTGAGGAGCCATTTCTCTTTTCCCGAGCCTTTGTACTACCAGTAACGTGGAAACCCCCTTTATTTCTATTAACAGATGACAGACCTGAGTGGGGGATTGAGTTGAAGCATTTATGGGGAACATTTTACATAACGTTTGGGATCACATTTTTCCAGCGCTCTACGCTGACCACTTACTTTGGGGTTTCCATCTAAATCTCTGAGTGACATGATACAGATGAAACCCAAGGAATCCATTAACTAAAATGAGGCAATAGAGTTACTCTGGACTCCATCTGGCATCTGTTCAGCAGTGTCCTTCTTTTCAGAAGTGCACAAAACGGTGGCCGACGACATTTTTATGCAATCCTGAAAAGGCGGACACTGCAGGATCACAGGTCAAATGGTGTCCACAGTGCCTCCATCTACCCCATTATAGGGAATCATCCGTTGGGGGTTCCGTATGATTCACGTGTTACAGAGATTTATACGGAAACCCCGATGCAAGCGCTCAGCGCAGAGTGCAGGATAAATGTGCGCCAAGCCTTCCCGCGATCTTTGGGAGGCAGAATGAAAAAATCAACAACAGGTAAAAACTCGGTTTTATTTATTTTTTACATCGTTCCTCTGGCAATATAAGTGATTAGGTGACTTTAATCTTCAGGGCTGTGCAATAGCAGCGATACCATATTTATCAGTGTCAATATTATATTATCAGGTTTTTGTGTTTGGCTGCTGTCACACACTAAAAGACACCTTTTATTGCAAAAAATAGTTTTTGCATCACCACATTTTGAGAGCTATAATTTTTCCATATTTTGGCCCACAGAGTCATGTGAGGGCCTGTTTTTTTGCGGGGCGAGTTGACGTTTTTATTGGTAACATTTTCGGGCACATGACATTTTTTGATCACTTTCTATTCTGCCTTTTGGCTGGCAGAATGAAAAAAAATCAGCAATTCAGGAAATTTTTTGGGAGGGGTTATGCCATTCCGTGTGTGGTAAAATTGATAAGGCAGTTTTATTCTTCGGGTCAGTACGATTACAGTGTTACCCCATTTATATCTTTTTTTATGTTTTGACTCTTTTACAAAATTAAAACTATTTTATAGAAAAAAAAAATTTTTTGCATTGCTTTATTCTGAGAGCTATAACTTGTTTTATTTTTCTGCTGATGGAGCTGTATGGCATCTTGTTTTTTGCAGGACAAGATGTCATTTTCAGTGGTACCATGTTTATTTATATCCGTCCTTTTGATCGCATTTTATTCCACTTTTTGTTTGTGGTATGATGATAAAGCGTTGGTTTTTTGCCTTGTTTTTAATTGTTTTGTGGTGTTCACTAAAGGGGTTAACAGTTTTATAGGTCAGGTCGTTGCAGACGTGGCAATACCAAATATGTGTACTTTTACTGTTTATATTTTTTTCATTCAAACATTTATAGACACAATATGCTTTGATTTTGTATCATTTTTTATATTTTTAAAAAATATTTTTACAATTATTTTAAACTTTTATTTTTACTTTTTTACTTTATCCCATATTGGGACAATCATTTTTTGAATGCTGATCGCGTCTACAGCATGGGGATGAGGCAACATCCCCATGCTGTATAACTGTCAGCTCTGAACTGACACAGAAACTTGCACTGCATGATCAGCAAGTTTTCTAGATCTGGTGACCCGGATGTCGTCACAACAACATCCGTGTCACCATGGCAATGATCGGGACCTCACTTCACGCCACGGAATCTCTGATCCAAAGGCAGAGGGTCTGTCAGCCCTTTGCCGGCTCCCGTAATCCCGTGATTGCTTTTGATTGCAGCATTTAGGGGGTTAAAGTGCCAGGAGCGGTATGTAACTGCTCCTGGCACTAAGTGCCAGGTGTCAGCTTTCAGAATCAGCTGACAGCAGGCGGCTATTACCCACACACAGCCCATGTGCACGGTCAATCGCGATATCATAATAATACGTCTCTGGTTAGGCCCAGTGCACAGGGACATATTATTATAACAAACGTCAGAAAGGGGTTAATATTAGATTAAGAAGCGCTCCTCTGCATTTCTTTCTTCAGATGTTGGAGTCTAATTTCTTGCAGTTATTGGGTGATGTAGCCATTGTGGTTCTTGCATACATAATTAATACGCTAACATTTTTTTCAATACTTATCATGATTATTCAAAATGGCTTTTTTTTAATATAAAACTAACATAATATTAACCCTCCAAAATTCTTCATGGCCCTTATCCTTGTGTGATACATATGGAGGTAGGCCTAGTTGTAATTAAGTAATACTTATGTGACAGACTTTGTATCTGGTATTAACAGGTGCTTTCATTTTTGCACGTAAAAATTTGTTTCTCCTTGATTTCTAGACAGGACTAGTTTATAGAGATGGGCAAACCCGAACAGTGAAGTTCGCCATCTGTACCAAACACATACTGTTAGGGTGAACTCACTTCTGCAGCATGAGACTTTCTCACGGTGCTAGCGGGGATCTCACCGAGGTCATCGCAGATCAGCTCAGCTGGGAATGCAGCCTCAGTGACCGGCAGTAACCTCGATGATGTCACCATTAGTTACTGATGCTTCACTCACAGCCGCTCATAAACCAGTTCTCAGCCAGGACGGTCGCATCTTGGCACTGTCCAGGTTGAAAACTGTTTGTCCCTCAGACATGGATTACAGTGTGGGACAAAACGACAGACAGGTGAGGGATATTGTTGTTTTTTCTTTTTGTTTTCTTACAAGAGATGAGAGGGATTCAATGAAATGGGTGTTAGGTGAGTAAAACTGTGTTTATTTTTAACCCCTTCCTGACATCAGACGTACTATCCCGTCGAGGTGAGGTGGGCCCGTATGACCGCCGACGGGATAGTACGTCATCACCGATCAGCGGCGCTCACGGGGGGAGCGCTGCCGATCGCGGCCGGGTGTCAGCTGCATATCGCAGCTGACATCCGGCACTATGTGCCAGGAGCGGTCATGGACCGCCCCCGGCACATTAACCCCCGGCACACCGCGATCAAACATGATCGCAGTGTATTGGCGGTATAGGGAAGCATCGCGCAGGGAGGGGGCTCCCTGCGGGCTTCCCTGAGACCCCCGGAGCAACGCGATGTGATCGCGTTGCTCTGAGGGTCTCCTACCTCCTTCCTGGCTGCAGGTCCCGGATCCAAGATGGCCGCGGCATCCGGGTCCTGCAGGGAAGGAGGTGGCTTACCGAGTGTCTGCTCAGAGCAGACACTTGGTAAGCCTGCAGCCCTGCACAGCAGATCGTTGATCTGGCAGAGTGCTGTGCACACTGCCAGATCAATGATCTGTGATGTCCCCCCCTGGGACAAAGTAAAAAAGTAAAAAAAAAAATTTTCCACATGTGTAAAAAAAAAAAAAAAAATTTCCTAAATAAATAATAAAAATAAAAAATATATTATTCCCATAAATACATTTCTTTATCTAAATAAAAAAAACAAAACAATAAAAGTACACATATTTAGTATTGCCGCGTCCGTAACGACCCAACCTATAAAACTGCCCCACTAGTTAACCCCTTCAGTAAACACCGTAAGAAAAAAAAAAAAAACGAGGCAAACAACAACGCTTTATTACCATACCGCCGAACAAAAAGTGGAATAACACGCGATCAAAAAGACTGATATAAATATCCATGGTACCGCTGAAAACATCATCTTGTCCCGCAAAAAACAAGCCGCCATACAGCATCATCAGCAAAAAAATAAAAAAGTTATAGTCCTGAGAATAAAGCGATACCAAAATAATTATTTTTTCTATATTTTAGTTTTTATCGTATAAAAGCGCCAAAACATAAAAAAATGATATAAATGATATAACTCTGTAATCGTACTGACCCGAAGAATAAAACTGCTTTATCAATTTTACCAAACGCGGAACGGTATAAACGCCTCCCCCAAAAGAAATTCATGAATAGCTGGTTTTTGGTCATTCTGCCTCACAAAAATCGGAATAAAAAGCGATCAAAAATGGTCACGTGTCCGAAAATGTTACCAATAAAAACGTCAACTCGTCCCGCAAAAAACAAGACCTCACATGACTCTGTGGAGCAAAATGTGGAAAAATTATAGGTCTCAAAATGTGGAGACGCAAAAACTTTTTTGCTATAAAAAGTGTCGCTGGTTTCACACTTGCGTTTTTGTCTGCAGCGTTTTTTGCACAAAAAACGCATGCGTTTTTTCCCTATATTTAACATTGAAAACGCATGCGGTTTTTTTGTACGCGTTTGGTCGCGTTTTCAAACGCATGCGGTTTTTTTCTGCATGCGTTCATTTTCAGAAATACAACCTGCAGTATTTTCTTGCGTTTTTAAGCACATGCGTTTGTTTGCGTTAAAAACACATGCATTTTTATCGAAAAAAAACAGAAAACACACTGAAAAGCCACCCACCACCATCAAGGTGATAAAGGGATCCAAACCCTAACCCTAACTCTACCCCTAACCTCACCCCTAACCGTTTAATGAACATTTTCTGACAGTCATAGTGCCACGTATTTTAGTGCCACGTATTTCAGTGCCACGTATTTCAGTGCCACGTATTTCAGTGCCACGTGTTTCAGTGCCACGTGTTTCAGTGCCACGTATTTCAGTGCCACGTATCACGTATTTCAGTGCCACGTATCACGTATTTCAGTGCCACATATTTTAGTACCACGTATTTCAGTGCCACGTATTTCAGTGCCACGTATTTCAGTGCCACGTGTTTCAGTGCCATGTATTTAAGTGCCACGTATCACATATTTCAGTGCCACGTATTTCAGTGCCACGTATTTCAGTGCCACGTATTTCAGTGCCACGTATTTAAGTGCCACGTATCACATATTTCAGTGCCACGTATTTCAGTGCCACGTATTTCAGTGCCACGTATTTCAGTGCCACGTGTTTCAGTGCCACGTATTTCAGTGCCACGATATTTCAGTGCCACGTATTTCAGTGCCACGTATTTCAGTGCCACGTATTTCAGTGCCACGTATTTCAGTCACGTTTAGGGTTAGGGTTAGGGGTAGGGTTAGGGTTAGGGCTAGGGTTGGAGGTAAAGTTAGGGTTGGGGCTAAAGTTAGGGTTGGGGCTAAAGTTAGGGTTAGGGTTTGGATTACATTTACGTTTGGATTAGGGTTGGGATTAGAATTATGGGTGTGTCAGGGCTAGGGGTGTGGTTAGGGTTACCGTTGGGATTAGGGTTAGGGGTGTGTTTGGGTTAGGGTTTCAGGTAGAATTGGGGAGTTTCCACTGTCCAGGCACATCAGGGGCTCTCCAAGCGCGACATGGCGTCCAATCTCAATTCCAGCCAATTCTGCGTTGAAAAAGTAAAACAGTGCTCCTTCCCTTCCGAGCTCTCCCGTGCGCCCAAAAAGGGGTTTACCCCAACATATGTGTTATCAGCGTACTCGGGACAAATTGAACAACAACTTCTGGGGTCCAAGTTCTCTTGTTATCCTTAGGAAAATAAAAATTTGGGGGGCTAAAAATCATTTTTGTGGGAAAAAAAAGATGTTTTATTTTCACGGCTCTGCGTTATAAACTGTAGTGAAACACTTGGGGGTTCAAAGTTCTCACAACACATCTAGATAAGTTCCTTGGGAGGTCTAGTTTCCAATATGGGGTCACTTGTGGGGGGTTTGTACTGTTTGGGTACATCAGGGGCTCTGCAAATGCAACGTGACGGCTGCTGACCAATCCATTTAAGTCTGCATTCCAAATGGCGCTCCTTCCCTTCCGAGCTCTGTCATGCGCCCAAACAGTGGTTCCCCCCCACATATGGGGTATCAGCGTACTCAGGACAAATTGGAAAACAAATTTTGGGGTCCAATTTATTCTGTTACCCTTGTAAAAATACAAAGCTGGGTGCTAAAAAATCATTTTTGAGAAAAAAAATAAAAATTATTTTCACGGCTCTGCGTTATAATCTGTAGTGAAACACTTGGGGGTTCAAAGCTCTCAAAACACATCTAGATAAGTTCCCTAGGGGGTCTACTTTCCAAAATGGTGTCACTTGTAGGGAGTTTCAATGTTTAGGCACATCAGGGGCTCTCCAAACGCAACATGGCGTCCCATCTCAATTCCAGTCAATTTTGCATTGAAAAGTCAAATGGCGCTCCTTCCCTTCCAAGCTCTGCCATGCGCCCAAACAATGGTTTACACCCACATATGGGGTATCATCGTACTCAGGACAAATTGCACAACATTTTTTGGGGTCCAATTTCTTCTCTTACCCTTGGGAAAATAAAAAATTGGGGGCAAAAAGATAATTTTTGTGAAAAAATATGATTTTTTATTTTTACGGCTCTGCATTATAAACTTCTGTGAAGCACTTGGTGGGTCAAAGTGCTCACCACACATCTAGATAAGTTCCTTAGGGGGTCTACTTTCCAAAATGGTGTCACTTGTAGGGAGTTTCAATGTTTAGGCACATCAGGGGCTCTCCAAACGCAACATGGCGTCCCATCTCAATTCCAGTCAATTTTACATTGAAAAGTCAAATGGCGCTCCTTCCCTTCCAAGCTCTGCCATGCGCCCAAACAATGGTTTACACCCACATATGGGGTATCAGCGTACTCAGGACAAATTGCACAACATTTTTTGGGGTCCAATTTCTTCTCTTACCCTTGGGAAAATAAAAAATTGGGGGCAAAAAGATCATTTTTGTGAAAAAATATGATTTTTTATTTTTACGGCTCTGCATTATAAACTTCTGTGAAGCACTTGGTGGGTCAAAGTGCTCACCACACATCTAGATAAGTTCCTTAGGGGGTCTACTTTCCAAAATGGTGTCACTTGTAGGGAGTTTCAATGTTTAGGCACATCAGGGGCTCTCCAAACGCAACATGGCGTCCCATCTCAATTCCAGTCAATTTTGCATTGAAAAGTCAAATGGCGCTCCTTCCCTTCCAAGCTCTGCCATGCGCCCAAACAATGGTTTACACCCACATATGGGGTATCAGCGTACTCAGGACAAATTGCACAACATTTTTTGGGGTCCAATTTCTTCTCTTACCCTTGGGAAAATAAAAAATTGGGGGCAAAAAGATCATTTTTGTGAAAAAATATGATTTTTTATTTTTACGGCTCTGCATTATAAACTTCTGTGAAGCACTTGGTGGGTCAAAGTGCTCACCACACATCTAGATAAGTTCCTTAGGGGGTCTACTTTCCAAAATGGTGTCACTTGTAGGGAGTTTCAATGTTTAGGCACATCAGGGGCTCTCCAAACGCAACATGGCGTCCCATCTCAATTCCAGTCAATTTTGCATTGAAAAGTCAAATGGCGCTCCTTCCCTTCCAAGCTCTGCCATGCGCCCAAACAATGGTTTACACCCACATATGGGGTATCCGCTTACTCAGGACAAATTGCACAACATTTTTTGGGGTCCAATTTCTTCTCTTACCCTTGGGAAAATAAAAAATTGGGGGCGAAAAGATCATTTTTGTGAAAAAATATGATTTTTTATTTTTACGGCTCTGCATTATAAACTTCTGTGAAGCACTTGGTGGGTCAAAGTGCTCACCACACATCTAGATAAGTTCCTTAGGGGGTCTACTTTCCAAAATGGTGTCACTTGTAGGGAGTTTCAATGTTTAGGCACATCAGGGGCTCTCCAAACGCAACATGGCGTCCCATCTCAATTCCAGTCAATTTTGCATTGAAAAGTCAAATGGCGCTCCTTCCCTTCCAAGCTCTGCCATGCGCCCAAACAATGGTTTACACCCACATATGGGGTATCCGCTTACTCAGGACAAATTGCACAACATTTTTTGGGGTCCAATTTCTTCTCTTACCCTTGGGAAAATAAAAAATTGGGGGCGAAAAGATCATTTTTGTGAAAAAATATGATTTTTTATTTTTACGGCTCTGCATTATAAACTTCTGTGAAGCACTTGGTGGGTCAAAGTGCTCACCACACATCAAGATAAGTTCCTTAGGGGGTCTACTTTCCAAAATGGTGTCACTTGTAGGGGGTTTCAGTGTTTAGGCACATCAGGGGCTCTCCAAACGCAACATGGCGTCCCATCTCAATTCCAGTCAATTTTGCATTGAAAAGTCAAATGGCGCTCCTTTCCTTCCGAGCTCTGCCATACGCCCAAACAGTGGTTTACCCTCACATATGGGGTATCAGCGTACTCAGGACAAATTGTACAACAACTTTGGGGGTCCATTTTCTCCTGTTACCCTTGGTAAAATAAAACAAATTGGAGCTGAAATAAATTGTGTGTGAAAAAATTTTAAATGTTCATTTTTATTTAAACATTCCAAAAATTCCTGTGAAACACCTGAAGGGTTAATAAACTTCTTGAATGTGGTTTTGAGCACCTTGAGGGGTGCAGTTTTTAGAATGGTGTCACACGAGTATTTTCTATCATATAGACCCCTCAAAATGACTTCAAATGAGATGTGGTCCCTAAAAAAAAAATGGTGTTGTAAAAATGAGAAATTGCTGGTCAACTTTTAACCCTTATAACTCCGTCACAAAAAAAAAATTTTGGTTCCAAAATTGTACTGATGTAAAGTAGACATGTGGGAAATGTTACTTATTAAGTATTTTGCGTGACATATGTCTGTGATTTAAGGGCATAAAAATTCAAAGTTGGAAAATTGCAAAATTTTCAAAATTTTCGCCAAATTTCCATTTTTTTCACAAATAAACGCAAGTTATATCAAATAAATTTTACCACTAACATGAAGTACAATATGTCACGAGAAAACAATGTCAGAATCGCCAAGATCCGTCAAAGCGTTCCAGAGTTATAGCCTCATAAAGGGACAGTGGTCAGAATTGTAAAAATTGGCCCGGTCATTAACGTGCAAACCACCCTTGGGGGTGAAGGGGTTAAATAATAAAGTAAAAGGGTGTTTTGTTTTACTTCAAATGAAAGACTTTATTCTTGCTGTGTCTTTATTTACCATATAACTATATGATTAGTAATGAATAGGTGTCTTATACTACATTACTAATCCGTGGGCTTTATGTCACCTGACAATACAAAGTTGACATCATTCCCACAAATATGCACCCCACTTGCCACCACTACAAGGCAAATGGGAAGAGCTGGGCAAAGCACCAGAATTGGCTGGGGGCTGCTATTGTAAGGCTCGGAGGGGGCAATTTACATGGCCCTTTATCAGCCTGAGAATACCAGCACCCAGCTGTCTGCTTTAGCAAGACTGGTTGACAAAATGGGGGGACCTCACGCCGTTTTTTTAAAATGATTTCATTAAATAATTCAAAAAATCGGAGTGGGGACCCCTATATTCTTGATAACCAGCCTTGCTGAAGCTGACAGGTGAGGTATGCAGCCCCAAGCTGTGAGTTTTGCCTGGCAGGTTATCAAAAATATGTGGGAACCACGCCATTTTTTAAAAAATTATTTATTTACAGTGCAGAAGCTGGCTGATAAATACTCCCATCAGCCGCTGCTGCTCTC
Organism: Ranitomeya variabilis; assembly: GCF_051348905.1. NCBI lineage: Eukaryota > Metazoa > Chordata > Amphibia > Anura > Dendrobatidae > Ranitomeya > Ranitomeya variabilis. Next base: position 233,298,721 of record NC_135232.1, read on the forward strand.
ACTGCTATGAGGCGTTGGCTGATGGGATTAGTAGTCCCATCAGCTGACACTAGTGACTGGAGGTAAACTTTATACCTCCGATCACAGCTGTGCGCTCACAATGTAGGAGCCGCGGCTGTCTGACCGACTGTGTTGATTTTACCGCCAATCAGAAGCGGTGTTTGCCGCGCTGTCATGCACGTGACAGTGTGGCAAACACTGGATGTTTGGGCCCCCCATTCAAAACAGAGGGGGGTCAGTGTTTGGGTCCTGGTACTGTTACAAATAGTGTTGAGCGATACCTTCCAATACTTGAAAGTATCGGTATCGGATTGTATCGGCCAATATCCGAAAAATATCGGATATCGCCGATACCAATACCCGATACCAATACAAGTCAATGGGACACAAGTATCGGAAGGTATCCTGGATGGTTCCCAGGGTCTGAAGGAGAGGAAACTCTCCTTCAGGCCCTGGGATCCATATTCATGTATAAAATAAAGAATAAAGATAAAAAATGTTGATATACTCACCCCTCCGGCGGCCCTGGCTCTCACCGGTCCAAGCGTCTGCCTCCGTTCATAAGAATGCAGGGAGTGAAGGACCTGCAATGACGTCGCGGCTTGTGATTGGTCGCGTGAGCGGTCACGTGACCGCTCACGCGACCAATCACAAGCCGCAACGTCATCGAAGGTCTTTCACTCGCTCATTCTTAGGAACGGAGGCAGACGCTTGGACTGGTGAGAGCCGGGGCCGCCGGAGGGGTGGGTATATCCATATTTTTTATTTTTATTCTTTATTTTTTACATTTATATGGATCCCAGGGCCTGAAGGAGAGTCTCCTCTCCTCCAGACCCTGGGAACCATACACTGGGAACTTCCGATTCCGATTTCCGATATCACAAAAATATCAGAACTCGGTATCGGAGTTCCGATACCGCAAATATCGGCCGATACCCGATACTTGCGGTATCGGAATGCTCAACACTAGTTACAAGGTAACATAGTTAGCAAGGCCGAAAAAAGACATTTGTCCATCCAGTTCAGCATATTTTCCTTCAGAATAAATCCCCAGACCTACATCGTTCTAAAGAATCTAATAACTGTAAGATACAATATTGTTATGCTCCAGGAAGACATCTGGGCCTCTTTTGAACCCCTCAACTGAGATCGCCATCACCACCTCCTCAGGCAAGGAATTCCGGATTCTGACTGCCCTAACAGTAAAGAATCCTCTTCTATGTTGGTGGAAAAATCTTCTCTCCTCCAGACGCAGAGAATGCCCCCATGTGACCGTCACATTTTTTGGTATAAACAGATCCTCGGAGAGATATTTGTATTGTCCCCTTATATACTTATTGCAATGATTATAAGTAGGGTTGAGCGACTTTCATTTTTTTAAGATCGAGTAGGGTTTTGGGAAACCCGATTTTGTCCAGAGTCGAGTCGAGTGCAGTCGGCCGATTATCGCTAAAAGTCGGGGATCGACCGAAACACGAAACCCAATGCAAGTCAATGGGGAAGCATAGTCGGCAGTGAGTGGAGGCCAGGAAAACACCTACAGTGCCCATTTTAATGCCAAAAACATCCATTCTTGTTTCTGAAGCTTGCCAATCTTAATTAACTGTATAATAATAGTTGGGCATAGGGAATTGGGGGAAAGTTGTGGGGGGAGTAGGGCTGGCTCAAGTTTTTCGTGGGCCCAGGAAATGCGGACTACGTCACGGCGGTGTTGCAGGGAAAGGTAAGTATTTAAAAGTTGCAAGTGCTGTGATCCTGAGCAAGCAGGGGGGGCCCACTCGTTCGCATTGCCACTGGCACAGGGCCCCTCAAAGTACGGCGGTGTGTTTGCATGGCGGGGGCGCCTCCCACCAGCAGCGACACTTTTGCGTACTCTGAGGGGCCCTGTGCCAGTGACGTCGCCAACGAGTATGCCCCCCCACCTGATGAAGGAACCTGCACTTTCATCTGCACCTTCCTCTTTGTCCCTGTGTAAGGTGGTATAACATGCGGGAAGGGGAACCTTACTTTCAGCAGGGACAGATTCTGGCTGTGTAGAGTACAAGGGGAATGTAGTGGTCTAGGTCAATGTACCAGCAGACTCATTTAGCAGTGGCTGGGCAATGGGCAGGATGAGGAGGAAACAGATATAGGGCCAAAGAATAAAGTAGGCTACATGCAGTTCAAAATTGGTAACAGGACTAAACAGGCGGCATTGCTTTGTTCAGTGGAGTAGCAAACCCAAGAGCAGCAGACACTGTTTCAAGGGCCTAACCACACTAGTAGGCCAAATGCAGTTTAATATCTGATAGTATAGGGCGAAAGCCAGAATGTGGAAGCTCAGCTTTGTTCAGTTGAGGACAACACCAGGGAGGGGCAGACACCTTTAGTAGGCCGGAAAAGCCTATTGCATTTTTTAAAATGGTAATTTGGAGCAGAAGGTTGAAGCTCAGCTTTATTTAGTTGAGGGCAACACCAGGGAGGGGCAGAAGCCGTTAGTAGGCCCTAACCACCATTTTTTTTTTTTTTAAAACCACTTAATGAGAGCCGGAAGGTTGAAGCTCAGCTTTATTTAGTTGAGGACAACACCAGGGAGGGGCAGAAGCCGTTAGTAGGCCCTAACCACCATTTTTTTTTTAAAACCACTTAATGAGAGCCGGAAGGTTGAAGCTCAGCTTTATTTAGTTGAGGACAACACCAGGGAGGGGCAGAAGCCGTTAGTAGGCCCTAACCACCATTTTTTTTTTTTTTAAAACCACTTAATGAGAGCCGGAAGGTTGAAGCTCAGCTTTATTTAGTTGAGGACAACACCAGGGAGGGGCAGAAGCCGTTAGTAGGCCCTAACCACCATTTTTTTTTTAAAACCACTTAATGAGAGCCGGAAGGTTGAAGCTCAGCTTTATTTAGTTGAGGACAACACCAGGGAGGGGCAGAAGCCGTTAGTAGGCCCTAACCACCATTTTTTTTTTAAAACCACTTAATGAGAGCCGGAAGGTTGAAGCTCAGCTTTATTTAGTTGAGGACAACACCAGGGAGGGGCAGAAGCCGTTAGTAGGCCCTAACCACCATTTTTTTTTTTAAAACCACATAATGAGAGCCGGAAGGTTGAAGCTCAGCTTTATTTAGTTGAGGACAACACCAGGGAGGGGCAGAAGCCGTTAGTAGGCCCTAACCACCATTTTTTTTTTTAAAACCACATAATGAGAGCCGGAAGGTTGAAGCTCAGCTTTATTTAGTTGAGGACAACACCAGGGAGGGGCAGAAGCCGTTAGTAGGCCCTAACCACCATTTTTTTTTTAAAACCACTTAATGAGAGCCGGAAGGTTGAAGCTCAGCTTTATTTAGTTGAGGACAACACCAGGGAGGGGCAGAAGCCGTTAGTAGGCCCTAACCACCATTTTTTTTTTTTTTAAAACCACTTAATGAGAGCCGGAAGGTTGAAGCTCAGCTTTATTTAGTTGAGGACAACACCAGGGAGGGGCAGAAGCCGTTAGTAGGCCCTAACCACCATTTTTTTTTTTAAAACCACATAATGAGAGCCGGAAGGTTGAAGCTCAGCTTTATTTAGTTGAGGACAACACCAGGGAGGGGCAGAAGCCGTTAGTAGGCCCTAACCACCATTTTTTTTTTAAAAACCACATAATGAGAGCCGGAAGGTTGAAGCTCAGCTTTATTTAGTTGAGGACAACACCAGGGAGGGGCAGAAGCCGTTAGTAGGCCCTAACCACCATTTTTTTTTTAAAACCACTTAATGAGAGCCGGAAGGTTGAAGCTCAGCTTTATTTAGTTGAGGACAACACCAGGGAGGGGCAGAAGCCGTTAGTAGGCCCTAACCAAAGTTGAAGGCCAAATGCAGTTTAATTTCTGATACTATAGGCCGAAAGCCAGAAGGTGGAAGTTCCGATTTAGACAGTGGAGGACAATTTGAATTAGGGACTGCAGACAGACTTAGTAGGCTGTCCCCTGTGGACCATGCATCCACCACATTAACCCATTGCGCCGTAATGGACACGTAATCTTCCGTGGCCATGCCTACAGGTCCATGCGTCTGTTGTCAGGTGCACCTTTGTACTCACAGATTGCCAGAGTGCATGGACAATGCGGTCTTCTACATGCTGGTGGAGGGTTGGGATGGCTTTTCTCGCAAAAGAAGTGTCGACTGGTTAGCTTGTAGCGTGGTACAGCGTAGTCCATCATGGCCTTATTAATAGTAAATAAAATATATAACTAGGCTCTATGAACTTTTAAATAGGTTCCAGGGGTACACGGGCAGCATTGGTGTGGTCAGTGGAGGAGTATTGCAAGTAGGGGCTGCAGACAGGCTATCAAAGGCCTAAAATAACAAACAGTAGGCAGTCATGGCAGTTTTACATCGGTTACATGGATACACAGGCAGGCACTCCAGGCAGCATTGTGCTCAGTGGAGGAGTATTGCAAGTAGGGGCCGCAGACAGGCTATCAAAGGCCTAAAATAACAAACAGTAGGCAGTCATGGCAGTTTTACATCGGTTACATGGATACACAGGCAGGCACTCCAGGCAGCATTGTGGTCAGTGGAGGAGTATTGCAAGTAGGGGCCGCAGACAGGCTATCAAAGGCCTAAAATAACAAACAGTAGGCAGTCATGGCAGTTTTACATCGGTTACATGGATACACAGGCAGCTAGGTGGTGAGTGGAGGAGTATTTAAAGTAAGGACCGCAGACAGGCTATCAAAGGCCTAACATAACAAACAATAGGCTCATGGCAGTTTTACAGCGGTTACATGGATACACGGGCAGGCAGCTTGGTGGTGAGTGGAGGAGTATTTAAAGTATGGACCGCAGACAGGCTTCGAAGGCCTAACACAATAAAATGGGCTGGCTGTAGGCACTTTAAAATTGGTTCCAGGGGTACACGGGCAGCAGTGGTCTGGTCAGTGGAGGCCTAGTGGAAGTATGGACCGCAGACAGGCTTCGAAGGCCTAACACAATAAAATGGGCTGGCTGTAGGCACTTTAAAATTGGTTCCAGGGGTACACGGGCAGCAGTGGTCTGGTCAGTGGAGGCCTAGTGGAAGTATGGACCGCAGACAGGCTTCGAAGGCCTAACACAATAAAATGGGCTGGCTGTAGGCACTTTAAAATTGGTTCCAGGGGTACACGGGCAGCAGTGGTCTGGTCAGTGGAGGACTAGTGGAAGTATGGACCGCAGACAGGCTTCGAAGGCCTAACACAATAAAATGGGCTGGCTGTAGGCACTTTAAAATTGGTTCCAGGGGTACACGGGCAGCAGTGGTCTGGTCAGTGGAGGCCTAGTGGAAGGAGGGACCGCAGACAGGCTTCGAAGGCCTAACACAATAAAATGGGCTGGCTGTAGGCACTTTAAAATTGGTTCCAGGGGTACACGGGCAGCAGTGGTCTGGTCAGTGGAGGACTAGTGGAAGGAGGGAGCGCAGAAAGGCTTCAAAGGCCTAAAATAACAAACAATAGGCTCATGGCAGTTTTACAGCGGTTACATGGATACACGGGCAGGCAGCTTGGTGGTCAGTGGAGGAGTAGGGACCGCAGACAGGCTATCAAAGGCCTAAAATAACAAACAATAGGCTCATGGCAGTTTTACAGCGGTTACATGGATACACGGGCAGGCAGCTTGGTGCTGAGTGGAGGAGTAGTGCAAGGAGTGTCTGTCCCAGTACTCCCAAAATATAAATAGATGTTAATGTCTCGCAAAACAACCAAAACAAAAAAAAAGATGGCATACTTAGGTACAGGGGTGGGCTCATCTGCTGTGTTTCTGACATAGTAATTTGGCAGTAACTATTTAATGGTGCCAATATAGGACACAGACACAGACTACTTTAAGTTGCATCATAGATGTCTACAAATTTGTATTGTCAGTGCCAGACATTGAATGATGTCAGCGAATAGACTAAAGATTGGTGGAGCTGTGCGACATAATTTTGCACGTAGTAGAGCCCAGTTTGAGCTGGGGTAGGGGGGAACTCTCGAGGCCGGCGGGACCGCCCCAGGGCCACTCATGTTACAACGGTGTGTCTGACGTTGGGTGCGCACCACCACCGCCAGAGACACTACATTGTACTATGAGGGACCCAGTAGCAATGCCGTCAACCAAAAGCGAGCACACCCACCTCTTCAGACAAACAGCAGTCTCACGGGTGCTTGCGCCAAGTCGCGATACCACGGCCCCGTGTGGGGAGTTTGGCCATTTAGGGAGGTGTAAACATGTCGTATGCTGTACAATCTGCAGCAGCAAATTAGACATTAGAAAAGTAATTCACAGGCAAGAGCTTTTCATAGGAAAGCTAGGTGTCGGCCGGGCAAGGTGGGGCAAAAGATTTTGAAATCCAGTTGTGGTTCATTTTAATGAATGTTAGATCGTCAACATTTTGGGTAGCCAGACGAGTCCTTTTTTCGGTTAATATTGACCCTGCAGCACTGAATACTCTTTCTGATAGGACACTTGCTGCCGGGCAAGCAAGCTCCTGCAATGCATATTCTGCCAATTCTGGCCAGGTGTCTAATTTGGAGGCCCAGTAATCAAATGGGAATGACGGTTGAGGGAGAACATCGATAAGGGATGAAAAATAGTTAGTAACCATACTGGACAAATGTTGTCTCCTGTCACTTTCAATTGATGCAGCAGTACCTGTCCTGTCTGCGGTCATAGCAAAATCACTCCACAACCTGGTCAGAAAACCCCTCTGTCCAACGCCACTTCTGATGTGTGCACCCCTAACACTCCTAGTCTGCTGCCCCCTGGAGCTCGTGTGAGAACGATCACGTGCGCTGTGTGCTGGGAATGCCTGAAGCAAACGGTCAACAAGAGTTGATTGTTTGGTTGCTAATATTAGTTCCAAGTTCTCATGTGGCATAATATTTTGCAATTTGCCTTTATAGCGTGGATCAAGGAGGCAGGCCAACCAGTAATCGTCATCGTTCATCATTTTCGTAATGCGTGTGTCCCTTTGTAGGATACGTAAGGCATAATCCGCCATGTGGGCCAAAGTTCCACTTGTCAAATCTCCGGTTGTGATTGGTTGAGGGGCAGTTGCAGGCAAATCTACGTCACTTGTGTCCCTCAAAAAACCAGAACCCGGCCGTGACACGCAACCAATTTCCTGTGCCCCCGTGAAAGTTTCCGCATTAAAAATATACTCATCCCCATCATCCTCCTCGTCCTCCACCTCCTCTTCGCCCGCTACCTCGTCCTGTACACTGCCCTGACCAGACAATGGCTGACTGTCATCAAGGCTTCCCTCTTCCTCTGGTGCAGACGCCTGCTCCTTTATGTGCGTCAAACTTTGCATCAGCAGACGCATTAGGGGGATGCTCATGCTTATTACGGCGTTGTCTGCACTAACCAGCCGTGTGCATTCCTCAAAACACTGAAGGACTTGACACATGTCTTGTATCTTCGACCACTGCACACCTGACAACTCCATGTCTGCCATCCTACTGCCTGCCCGTGTATCCTCCCACAAATAAATAACAGCACGCCTCTGTTCGCACAGTCTCTGAAGCATGTGCAGTGTTGAGTTCCACCTTGTTGCAACGTCTATGATTAGGCGATGCTGGGGAAGGTTCAAAGACCGCTGATAGGTCTGCATACGGCTGGCGTGTACAGGCGAACGTCGGATATGTGAGCAAAGTGCACGCACTTTGAGGAGCAGGTCGGAGAACCCAGGATAAGTTTTCAATAAGCACTGCACCACCAGGTTTAAGGTGTGAGCCAGGCAAGGAATGTGTTTCAGTTGGGAAAGGGAGATGGCAGCCATGAAATTCCTTCCGTTATCACTCACTACCTTGCCTGCCTCAAGATCTACTGTGCCCAGCCACGACTGCGTTTCTTGTTGCAAGAACTCGGACAGAACTTCCGCGGTGTGTCTGTTGTCGCCCAAACACTTCATAGCCAATACAGCCTGCTGACGCTTGGCAGTAGCTGGCCCATAATGGGACAACTGGTGTGCAACAGTGTCATCTGCCGATGGAGTGGTTGGCCGACTGCGTTCTGTGGAAGAGCTGTAGCTTCTGCAGGAGGACGAGGAGGAGGAGGAGGGGGTGCGAACGCCTACAGCCAACTGTTTCCTAGACCGTGGGCTAGGCACAACTGTCCCTAAATTGATGTCGCCTGTGGACCCTGCATCCACCACATTCACCCAGTGTGCCGTGATGGACACATAACGTCCCTGGCCATGCCTACTGGTCCATGCATCTGTAGTCAGGTGCACCTTTGTACTCACAGATTGCCTGAGTGCATGGACGATGCGCTGTTTAACATGCTGGTGCAGGGCTGGGATGGCTTTTCTGGAAAAAAAGTGTCGACTGGGTAGCTCGTATCGTGGTTCAGCGTACTCCATCAGGGCTTTGAAAGCTTCGCTTTCAACTAACCGGTAGGGCATCATCTCTAACGAGATTAGTCTAGCTATGTGGGCGTTAAAACCCTGTGTACGCGGATGCGAGGATAAGTACTTCCTTTTTCTAACCAGAGTCTCATGTAGGGTGAGCTGGACTGGAGAGCTGTAGATCGTGGAACTTTCGGGTGTGCCGGTGGACATGGCAGACTGAGAGACGGTTGGAGACGGTATTGTTTCCGCCGGTGCCCTACATGCAATATTTCCTCCTACAAAACTGGTGATTCCCTGACCCTGACTGCTTTTGGCTGGCAAAGAAACCTGCACAGATACTGCCGGTGGTGCGGAAAATGGTGGCCTTACAGTGACGGAAGGGATGTTGCGTTGCTGACTAGCTTCATTGGCCGAGGGTGCTACAACCTTGAGGGACGTTTGGTAGTTAGTCCAGGCTTGAGAATGCATGGTGGTTAAGTGTCTATGCATGCAACTAGTATTTAGACTTTTCAGATTCTGACCTCTGCTTAAGCTAGTTGAACATTTTTGACAGATGACTTTGCGCTGATCAGTTGGATGTTGTTTAAAAAAATGCCAGACTGCACTCTTCCTAGACTCTGATCCCTTTTCAGGGATTGCAGACTGAGCTTTAACCGGATGGCAACGCTGTGCTCCAACAGGTTTTGGCTTTGACACGCGTTTTGGTCCAGATACGGGCCCGGCAGATGGAACCTGTTGCGATGTTGATGCCTGCTGCGGCCCCTCCTCCACCTCCGCTTCTGAACTACTGCCGCCTGCACCCTGTTCCCCCAATGGCTGCCAATCGGGGTCAATAACTGGGTCATCTATTACCTCCTCTTCGAGCTCGTGTGCAACTTCGTCTGTGTCACTGTGTCGGTCGGTGGTATAGCGTTCGTGGCGGGGCAACATAGTCTCATCAGGGTCTGATTGTGGATCTGTACCCTGAGAGGGCAATGTGGTGGTCTGAGTCAAAGGAGCAGCATAGTACTCTGGCTGTGGCTGTGCATCAGTGCACTCCATGTCAGAATATACTTGTAATGGGCATGGCCTGTTAAATGTTTCACTTTCTAAGCCAGGGACGGTATGTGTAAAGAGCTCCATGGAGTGACCCGTTGTGTCGCCTGCTGCATCCTTCTCTCTTGTTGTAGTTTTTGCTGAGGAGGACAAGGAAGCGACTTGTCCCTGACCGTGAACATCCACAAGCGACGCGCTGCTTTTACATTTACCAGTTTCGGAAGAGGAGGCAAAAGAGCTAGAGGCTGAGTCTGCAATGTAAGCCAAAACTTGCTGTTGCTGCTCCGCCTTTAAAAGCGGTTTTCCTACTCCCAGAAAAGAGAGCGTTCGAGGCCTTGTGTAGCCTGACGACGAAACTGGCTCCACAGCTCCAGACTTAGGTGGAATATTTTTATCCCCACGACCACCTGATGCTCCACTACCACTACCATCATTACCAGCTGACAATGAACGCCCACGACGACCTCTTGCACCAGACTTCCTCATTGTTTTAAAATCTTAACCAAAGTAACTTTATTTGTTGCTATCAAACAACTTACACGGTGAGCTATAACTTCAGTATGATTTCAATATCCCTTAACAGGTTGGTGAGACCACAAGGAAAATCAGGCACAATGTTACACACTCTGTTTTCTGTGGCACAAAATCACAGAGATGACACACACGCAGGACTGTCACTCAAGCACTAATGTCAATATTAATCTCCCACCTAATTTATTTATTTTTTTTTCTCAGGGAGACTTTAGAAACCAAATAATATTAAAAAAAAAAAAAAAAAAGGCTTTCTATGGCCCACAATTAGAGAGAGAGAGGTGGCACAACCAGGAGTCAAGACTGGCGCACAAGCTGAAAGGGCAATATTACTCTCCCACTGTTTTTTATGTTTTTTTTGTTTTTTTCAGGGAGACTTTAGAAACCAAATAATATTAAAAAAACCAAAAAAAAAAAAGGCTTTCTATGGCCCACTGAATGAGAGGGAGAGAGGTGGCACACCCAGGAGTCAAGACTGGCACACAAGCTGAAAGGGCAATATTACTCTCCCACTGTTTTTTTATGTATTTTTTGTTTTTTCAGGGAGACTTTAGAAACCCAATAATATTTAAAAAAAAAAATAAATAGGCTTTCTATGGCCCACTGAATGAGAGGGAGAGAGGTGACACACCCAGGAGTCAAGACTGGCACACAAGCTGAAAGGGCAATATTACTCTCCCACTGTTTTTTTAGGTTTTTTTTTTTTTTTCAGGGAGAATTAGAAACCAAATAATATTAAAAAAAAAAAAAAAATAGGCTTTCTATGGCCCACTGAATGAAAGGGAGAGAGGTGGCACACCCAGGAGTCAAGACTGGCACACAAGCTGAAAGGGCAATATTACTCTCCCACTGTTTTTTTATGTATTTTTTGTTTTTTCAGGGAGACTTTAGAAACCCAATAATATTTAAAAAAATAAATAAATAGGCTTTCTATGGCCCACTGAATGAGAGGGAGAGAGGTGACACACCCAGGAGTCAAGACTGGCACACAAGCTGAAAGGGCAATATTACTCTCCCACTGTTTTTTTAGGTTTTTTTTTTTTTTTCAGGGAGAATTAGAAACCAAATAATATTAAAAAAAAAAAAAAAATAGGCTTTCTATGGCCCACTGAATGAAAGGGAGAGAGGTGGCACACCCAGGAGTCAAGACTGGCACACAAGCTGAAAGGGCAATATTACTCTCCCACTGTTTTTTTATGTATTTTTTGTTTTTTCAGGGAGACTTTAGAAACCCAATAATATTTAAAAAAAAAAATAAATAGGCTTTCTATGGCCCACTGAATGAGAGGGAGAGAGGTGGCACACCCAGGAGTCAAGACTGGCACACAAGCTGAAAGGGCAATATTACTCTCCCACTGTTTTTTTAGGTTTTTTTTTTTTTTCAGGGAGACTTTAGAAACCAAATAATATTAAAAAAAAAAAAAAAAAAAAAAAAATAGGCTTGCTATAGCCCACTGAATGAGAGATAGCACACACAGCAGTGGCACACAAGCCCTGACTGAGGCCAATATTTTTCTCCCACTGATTGATGTAGTGTTTTTGTGTTGAGGTAGAATTTAGAACACAAATCACGGAAAAAATAAATAGGCTTTCTATGGCCCACTGAATGAAAGGGAGAGAGGTGGCACACCCAGGAGTCAAGACTGGCACACAAGCTGAAAGGGCAATATTACTCTCCCACTGTTTTTTTATGTATTTTTTGTTTTTTCAGGGAGACTTTAGAAACCCAATAATATTTAAAAAAAAAAAAAAGGCTTTCTATGGCCCACAATTAGAGAGAGAGAGGTGGCACAACCAGGAGTCAAGACTGGCGCACAAGCTGAAAGGGCAATATTACTCTCCCACTGTTTTTTATGTTTTTTTTGTTTTTTTCAGGGAGACTTTAGAAACCAAATAATATTAAAAAAACCAAAAAAAAAAAAGGCTTTCTATGGCCCACTGAATGAGAGGGAGAGAGGTGGCACACCCAGGAGTCAAGACTGGCACACAAGCTGAAAGGGCAATATTACTCTCCCACTGTTTTTTTATGTATTTTTTGTTTTTTTCAGGGAGACTTTAGAAACCCAATAATATTTAAAAAAAAAAATAAATAGGCTTTCTATGGCCCACTGAATGAGAGGGAGAGAGGTGGCACACCCAGGAGTCAAGACTGGCACACAAGCTGAAAGGGCAATATTACTCTCCCACTGTTTTTTTAGGTTTTTTTTTTTTTTCAGGGAGACTTTTGAAACCAAATAATATTAAAAAAAAAAAAAAAAAAAAAATATAGGCTTGCTATAGCCCACTGAATGAGAGATAGCGCACACACAGCAGTGGCACACAAGCCCTGACTGAGGCCAATATTTTTCTCCCACTGATTGATGTAGTGTTTCTGTGTTGAGGTAGATTTTAGAACACAAATCACGGAAAAAATAAATAGGCTTTCTATGGCCCACTCAGTGAGAGATGGCACACACAGGGATGGCACTGTAGCAGAAATGCCAATCTTAATCTCCCACAAAAAAAAAACAAAAAAAAAAAAAAAACTGTCCTACAATTACTATCTCCCTGCAGTAATGTAAGCCAGGTATGGCAGGCAGCAATAGGAGTGGACTGATGCACAAATTAAATAAAAAGTGTGGACAAACAAAAAAGATAGCTGTGCAGAAAGGAAGGAACAAGAGGATATGTGCTTTGAAAAAAGCAGTTGGTTTCCACAGTGGCGTACACACAGCAATACAGCTATCACGGAGCCTTCTAGGGCAGCCCAATGAGCTACAGCGCTGAGGGGAAAAAAAAAAAAAAATAGCTTCCACTGTTCCTGCACACCGAAGGTGGTGTTGGACAGTGGAAATCGCTGCAGCACAAGCGGTTTGGTGGTTAGTGGACCCTGCCTAACGCTCTCCCTGCTTCTGATGAAGCGGCAGCAACCTGTCCCTAAGCTCAGATCAGCAGCAGTAAGATGGCGGTCGGCGGGAACGCCCCTTTATAGCCCCTGTGACGCCGCAGACAGCAAGCCAATCACTGCAATGCCCTTCTCTAAGATGGTGGGGACCAGGATCTATGTCATCACGCTGCCCACACTCTGCGTTCACCTTCATTGGCTGAGAAATGGCGCTTTTCGCGTCATTGAAACGCGACTTTGGCGCGAAAGTCGCGTACCGCATGGCCGACAAGCACAGGGGTCGGATCGGGTTTCATGAGACGCCGACTTAGCCAAAAGTCGGCGACTTTTGAAAATGATCGACCCGTTTCGCTCAACCCTAATTATAAGGGATAACTCAGGAGACTCTTTGCATGGAACAAGACAACTACAGGACACAGTTTTATAAGTAGTAAGGTCTATATTATCACATGGTGATTCAAACAGGTGCAGAGAGAAACTCAAGTCCACAACACTTGGTGTAAATATTAAATGCAGCTAAACAGTCTATAGGAAACTTCAGAGGAAAATGCAATCATGCAGAAAGTCTATGAAGCACAATTATTCTTGAGGATACTTGACACGAATAAGTCCTTGGTAGTCCAAACACAGATAAATATGCTTATAAGGCAGTTCGAATAATATCTTAGCACAACCAGGGGGGCCTGGGTAAAAGTCTCAGGTTTAAGCAGAGCAGCAACAGCTTACATGTCCAGCAAATGCAGATGGAAACAAACACAAGCAGCCAGATGGAGGATTACTGGAAACCGATGTATGCAGCAGAAACTCAGAGCTGAGTAGCAGGATCTCCACACAGGTTCACAGGAGCAGGTGCAGGTGTAGGTGCAAAGCCAGGGAGTCATCAGGAGCTGGATGCAAGGCAGAATACTCTAGCACAGACTAAAGGCTGGAGTGGAGTTATATAGCAGGAAGACACAGTGCACATGAGACCAAAGATGCCATCTTGGAAAAGGGCAGTAATGCACAAAAGGTAATCAAAATGTTCAGAGTCCTGACACATACATGGTTATTAGATCGTCCCTCAGTCGTCTTTTTTCTAAACTAAATAATCCTAATTTTGCTAATCTCTCTGGGTATTGTAGTTCCCCCATCCCCTCTATTAGTTTTGTTGCCCTCCTTTGTGCTCTCTCTAGTTCCATTATATCCTTCCTAAGCAACGGTGCCCAAAACTGTACACAGTGCTCCATGTGCAGTCTAACTAGATATTTATACAGAGGCAGTATAATGCTCTCATCATGTGTATCCAGACCTCTTTTTACCCCTTAACCCCCGGAGCTTTTTTCGTTTTTGCTTGTCGCTCCCCTTTTTCCCTGAGCCATAACTTTTTTATTTTTCCGTCAATATGGCCATGTGAGGGCTTGTTTTTTGCAGGACAACTTTTACCTTTGAACGACAGCATTGGTTTTACCATGTCATGTACTAGAAAACAGGAAAAAAATTCCAAGTGCTATGAAATTGCAAAAAAGTGCAATCCCACACTTGTTCTTTGTTTTGCTTTTTTACTAGGTTCACTAAATGCTAAAACTGACCTGCCATGATTCTCCAGGTCATTACGAGTTCATACAATCAAATAAATAAGGCAGCACACTGCGGCGCTAAAACATGCAAACATGAAACATGAAAATTGAACTGCATTACTGCACTAGAAATATGAAAAAATGAGAGCGCTTAGCGCATAAATTGGCCAATTCATGTGTACCTGGTAGCCACATTAATTCATCTCTCGTATACCAGGTCCTAAACTTTCTTTTCCTCGCTGAGAATAAACGTCTTCATCTGAATGGGTAACGGTGAATCCTCTTCTTAGACTAAATTTCTCTCTCTCTCTCTCTGTGGAGGGGTAATGGACCTGCTGCGATTAAAACACCTGTGGCTAAGAGGTGGAGGAGTGATCAGTCAGAAGGCTAATGAATACATATTGTATTACGAGTTCATAGACATCAAACATGTCTAGGCTCTTTTTATCTAAGTGGTGAAAAAAATTCCAAAATTTGTTTAAAAAAAAATTGCACCATTTTCCAATACACATAGCATCTCCATTGTTCATGATCTGGGGTTGGGTGACGGCTTATTTTTTTCTTGCCGAGCTGATGTTTTAATGATACCCTTTTGGTGCAGATACGATCTTTTGATTGCCATTATTGCATTTTAATGCAATATTTTGGCAACCAAATGAACATAATTCTGACTTTTTAATTGACTTTTTTTCTCGTTACGCTTTTTTACGATCGGGTTAATTATTTTTTCTATATTGGGTGATTTTGAACGCGTCGATACCAAATATGTGTATATTTGATTTTTTTATTGTTTTATTTTGAATGAGACAAAAGGGGGTGATTTTAAATTTTGTATTTTTTTATTTTGTTTATATTTTTTAAAACTTTCTTACTTTTTGCATGCTTCAATAGTCTCTATGGGAGACTAGAAGCTGCAGTACTATGGTCGGCTCTGATCAAATCGCCTGTATGTAGCAGAAATGCTTACTTGCTATGAGCGCCGACGACCGGGCGGCTCTCATAGCAATCTGGCTATGAAAATCATAGAGAACTGCTGGAGACCTCTGATTGTCATGCCAACCCATCGGTGACCTGCAATCGCATGACAGGATCACCGATGGGCGTGATTTCCAGCGAGCTTCCTGGAGCAAGTTAAATGCCACTGTCAGAGATTGACAGCGGCATTTAACTAGTTAACAACCATGGGTGGATCACAATTTCACTGGCAGCTGTTGCAGGCACATGTCAGCTGTATATATCAGCTCACATGTGCCTGGATAGGTGCGGGCTCAGCGTCGGGGAGTCCAACATCGGCGTACTATTATGCCTGATGTCGGAAAGGGGTTAATTAACCCTGTATCTGCAGGGAAATAACTTTTCAGGACATGACAGGTTCCCTTTAAATATCCAGTGAGCATCTTGCAGGGATTCATCCTGCTTTTTTTACGAGCAGGTGTGTCATCCAGGGTGAAAAAGTATAAAAATTTCACGTAATATGTTTTTTTCGTGAAACAGTTTTGTGAAAGCAGAATTAGTCTGTAAAGTTTAGGTTTAAAATTTGGAGCATTTGATGCTAAAGATGTCTTAAATTGTGAAGAAAATTAATATACCGCACAGCCTATTTGTGAAGCGTCAAATTTTTCACATGGAAAATGTGTTTCTTATTATCATCTTTATCTTCGGTATTTTCCTCTATTAATAGATATAAATGTATAGGTGCTGAAAATAGAATTATTTGCATGATAATGTGAAGTGTTTAGTAAAATGAATGTTGCAGATTTATACTGTACATCTGCCCCATTATTCATAATTTTCTGAATTTGTGTGCCGCTGAACACCCCCATCCATTATATCCCCTATTATTGGAATTATTCAAATATTTAATGGCTTCTCTCTTTTAAATAAAATGAAACATTAGACAAAGGGAACCTGAGGGAAACTTTATCGCTTGCAGTAACTCATCCATTATCAGCTTTACATTGTAGGAACCATTCAATCTACATTGTACCAAAAGTATAATGATTCATTTCAGCATGTCTATATGTGGATGGCATTTTTGAATTGGCCTAGTCAATGTTCTGGTTTATTATGTGGCATGATTAGAAGTGGACAATTAGTTTGAGAAACCATAACAATGTCAACTACAGAAATGTTTCAAATAACAGTAGTCTTGAATCATACGGTTTGCAAAACCAGAATATTGCAATGAGGCATGTGATACTTTTGTCTGGGGCAGATATTGTCCATGCTTAGGCTAAATCTGTCCCAATAGAAAACAAGGGAAGAGGAAATGTCCAGAGGCACATGCTTCCATCTCTCATACACTGAATGGAGACAAGGTTACAAGAACTGGCCTATTCATTTTCATTTTAATTGTGTAACCCCATCTGCATTGTGAATGCCATAGACACAGTGGCTCCAATTTATCAAAGTGATTACATCAGATTTATTACATATATTACTATGAAAAGTCTCAAAGTTTTTGCACATGCAACCTTTATATTTTCAACCCAGTTTTGTCCATGCAACCCCAAAATGCACAGAACTGGGGCAGGATGAGGACTGAATTAAAGCATGACTCCACAGCTCGTCTTGTTCATGACAAGTTGTGGCATGCTTTACTCCAGAAATATTACTTCAGTCCCTGACTGGTGGGAGATCTGTGGTGGCACATGTAGGCACTTTTCAGACGTGTTCATATTTGTTCAACACTGTGCATTGTTTTCTACATTTACTTTTCAGACATGCCTGAGTCAATAGAAGGCTTGTACTTCTGACTGCAACACACTCCCTCTAAAAGTGCCTGTGCAGGTGATCAGTAAATGCAGTGGCCAGATGTTACAGCATAGTGGATGGCAATTCAAGAAATCCCATGTCTACTATGTATCCAGAGATGCCTGCGGCTCAACCATGGAGACTGACTTATGGTGCGTCTCTCCAGACCGCAGCATGTCAATATCTCTTGTGGAGACTCACAAATTTCACACATACAATGTATTGGACACGGTGAATCTGCACGATTCAGTGAACATATAAGATTCATCTGCATTCAATAGACTGCAGTGCTTTTGACACAGCGAACATGCGCTGTGTCCAAAGTGCTGCCAGTTCCGGATCGTCTGTACATTCCCTAAAACCTGCATGAACAATGCAGGTGTTAATGATATGAGGCCTATATGGTGTAATGCAGTGGCCTTCAGGACAGTGCGGTCAGTATAGTAAAGAGGCAGTGACCCAGGTTAGTCCAACTTAAATGTCTTTATTTTGGCAACTTACAAAAATAACTCAAGCTTTATCCTCCAATTTGCAACTGAATTGTCCATGTGAGATGTGTGTAGACTCACCAGGGCGGTATAATTGAAGATAAATGTAATTGTACTCACACCTGGATAATCTTTGTTCTTGTTGTTAATAGATTTGTTTCTTTATAGTTAATGTTAACTGGCCACAAGGTGTCGCTGTTGTTTGAACATGGTTAAGAGACTGTGATATGTTTGTAAGATGTGAAAGACAGGAAGAGGAAGTGCTGGCATCTTAGGCAGAGTCTGCAAGAATGAGGAGTGCAGGAGGCTGTGCTGGAGAGGGATATGGTGAAATCCCCTCGTGACAGCACCCGACTGAGTAAAGAGCAGCGGCAGATTGAAGCTGAACTGGGACGGTATCCGAACCTGTCTGGATGCGAGGGAACTCCTACTGTAAAGGCTGTTAAAGAACAGAAGGGGCCCGGGTCCTGTGAAGTGAAAGGTGCCGCATCCCGTGGAAATGTTATAGCACAAGTTTCGTCAGTATTGCTTACTGGCTGGAAGAACTGTGAATCCACCTGTGGGTCCTGATTGTGTCGTTAGGAGCAGACCCAGTGATAAGAAACACTAAAAGTCCACTGCCACACCGCAGTAAGTAAACGTGCATGCATCACAATATATTTTGGCGTCAAGAGACACAAGGCCGGAACAAATCCTTTTGCTAGTTAGATATATTGACTCTACGGACCACATTTTCCTACCGGAATCAATGGCCAAAAACCCTCAATTTGTCACTACGTTTTTGTGCTGTTCAGTAACTAAAGATTATATGCTACATTTAGGTGCTGACACAGCACACAGTGAACTCCAGGAAGGCCTTGTTTTTTTTCTCTCTGTTCTGCTGGAAGAGGGGTCTCTCTGTGGAACAATATACAGTGGAGCAGTGATTCAGCAACAACAGATTTTGTCCACGGCACTTTCTCTGATGTGTATATATATATATACAGTACAGACCAAAAGTTTGGACACACCTTCTCATTTAAAGATTTTTCTGTATTTTCATGACTATGAAAATTGTAAATCCACACTGAAGGCATCAAAACTATGAATTAACACATGTGGAATTATATACTTAACAAAAAAGTGTGAAACAACTGAAAATATATCTTATATTCTAGGTTCTTCAAAGTAGCCACCTTTTGCTTTGATGACTGCTTTGCACACTCTTGGCATTCTCTTGATGAGATATATACTAGATGGTAGCCCGATTCTAGCGCATCGGGTATTCTAGAATATGTATGTAGTTTATTTATGAAGGTTTTAGAATAATACATTGAATACACAGGATTCAGCCGGCCGCGACCAATTAGCAAAGCGTGGTTCAAATCCCGCGCCAATTCGTGGCCGGACTGCACCTGTCGCTGATTGTTCGCAGCCGGCCATGTAGCGTATAACAGCCCATGTAGTAAATAGCACAGCCACGTAGTATATTGCACAGCCACGTAGTATATTGCACAGCCACATAGTATATTGCACAGCCACGTAGTATATAGCACAGCCCACGGAGTATATAGCACAAAAAAAGAATTAAAATAAAAAATAGTTATATACTCACCTTCCGTTCGCCCCGGATCCAGGCAAAGCGGTTACCGACGCTCCTCGCGCACTCCGGTCCCAAGAGTGCATTGCGATCTGGCGAGATGATGATGTAGCGGTCTCGCGGGACCGCTACGTCATCATCTCGCGAGACCGCAATGCATGGAGCGGTCACTGGAGCGTCACGAGGAGCGGGAAAGGCCGGTTCTGAATCCGAGGGGCCAACGAACGGTGAGTATATAACGATTTTTTATTTTTTTATTATTTTTAACATTAGATCTTTTAACTATTGATGCCGCATAGGCAGCATCAATAGTGAAAAGTTGGTCACACAGGGTTAATATCAGCGGTAACGAAGTGCATTACCCGCGGCATAATGCGGTCCGTTACCGCTGCCATTTACCCTGTGTGAGCGCTGACTGGAGGGTATTATGGAGCGGGCACTCACTGTGAGGAGGAAGGAGCGGCCATTTTGCCGCCGGACTGTGCCCGTCACTGATTGGTCGTGGCCGTTTTGCCACGACCAATCAGCAACTTGGATTTCAATGACAGACAGAGGCCGCGACCAATGAATATCCGTGACAGACAGACAGAAAGACAGACAGACAGGACAGACAGACAGAAAGACGGAAGTGACCCTTAGACAATTATATAGTAGATATATATATATTTGGTTAATTTTGTATTTTCTCCATATAATCGAGGATGGACTTTTCCTCTTGTTTCTTGAGTCTATACGGGGACGGGAGGGAAACGTTTGGTTGGGAATTGGAATATATATATATTCTGTAGATTGTGAACCACTGTGCTAGATCGCAGGTGAGCCCATGCTTTGCACTCAATTAAACCAGTTTGCTCTCAGGGTGTAATAAGGTAATGGCGGCTGGTAAAGACAGGCACGTCAACAGGTAAATTCCCATAGAGTAAATAGCAGAAACAGCTTTCCTGGGTGCTGAGCTGTCCAGCAGAATGGATATAGCCTTCTGGCAAAATGTTTGCTTGATGTGCGTTTATCAAAACCAAGTAGGAATATCTTAGTTCCTTAGTAAAATAGTTGCTATTGCTAACAGTGGACTTTGTGGAAATTTGTTATTTTTTCATCTCTGGCTCCACTGTATCTTGAACAACAGCCTCGGTGCATGATTTACATCCATAACAGTCCATATCAAATCCATTGCCTTGGGCAACTGCAAAGCCGTATCACTTGTGGGCGAGTCAATGGCTTTGCTTTCTCTGAATCTGGCCTGTGTTCATTCTGACACAGACCTGTCCTATACAGAGACTCCTGCTCTGATACTTGCAAGCCAAACACTTACACACCCAAACCTTAACTGCAAGTTTAAATGGGAATCGTGGACAAGGGCTACTACGAAGACCTGGAGTGAAAGGGAGAGATCCACCCCACTACCATCCTGCAGATCTCTTCAAAAATAAAAGCCCATGTCAGATTTTCCTAAATCTGACTTGGTCAAGCTATTTGACCAAGTCACATTTAGGATAATCTGACACTCCATTTTATTTTGCATTGTAATGAACGCTGTGGCTGGCTATAATTACAGTGCCCTCCAGCGGGTTTAGTATGCTTCTATGTGCATCCTGGGGGCCACATAAAGACCTTCATATATGATTCCTCTCACTGCCTCACAATGGACATAGATATTGGGACACCTATTATTATTATTATTATTTATTTATATTGCACCATTAATTCTATGGTGCTGTACATGAGAAGAGGTTACATCAAAATACGAATATCACTTACAGTAAACAAAACTAACAAAGACAGACTGATACAGAGGGAAGAGGACCCTGCCCTTGCGGGCTTACATTCTACAGGATTATGGGGAAGGAGACAATAGGTCAAGGGTTGCATTAACCCCTTCAAGATGCAGCCCTTTTTCGTTTTTGCGTTTTCGTTTTTCAATCCCCTCCTTCCCAGAGCCATAACTTTTTTATTTTTCCATCAATATGGCCATGTGAGGGCTTATTTTTTGCGGGATGGTTTTACCATGTCTTGTACTAGAAAATGGGAAACAAATTCCAAGTGTGGTGAAATTGCAAAAAAGTGCAATCCCACACTTGTTTTTTGTTTGGCTTTTTTGTTAGGGTCACTAAATGCTGCCATTGTTATTCTCCACGTCATTATGAGTTCATAGACACCAAACATGTCTAGGTTATTATTTATCTACGTGGTGAAAAAAAATTCCAAACTTTGCTAAAAAAAAAAAAAAAGTTCCATTTTCCAATACCCGTAGCGTCTCCATTTTTCGTGATCTGGGGTCGGTTGAGCACTTATTTTTTGCATGCCGAGCTGCTGTTTTTAATGATACCACATTTGTGCAGTACATTATTTTGATCGCCCGTTATTGCATTTTAATGCAATGTCGCAATGACCAAATAAACGTAATTCTGGCGCTTTGAATTTTTTTCTCGCTACGACGTTTAGCGATCAGGTTAATCCTTTCTTTTATTGATAGATCAGGTGATTCTGAATGTGGCGATACCAAATATGTGTATGTTTGATTTTTTTATTGTTTTATTTTGAATGGGGCAAAAGGGGGGTGATTTAAACTTTTATATATTTTTTTTTTTTTCATATTTTTAGCACATTTTTTTTTTGCTTTTGCCATGCTTCAATAGCCTCCAT
The DNA here is from genome assembly GCF_051348905.1 of Ranitomeya variabilis. Lineage (NCBI taxonomy): Eukaryota > Metazoa > Chordata > Amphibia > Anura > Dendrobatidae > Ranitomeya > Ranitomeya variabilis. Next base: position 233,320,515 of record NC_135232.1, read on the forward strand.
AGGAAGCTAGAAGCTGGCTTGGCCTGATGGGCTCTGCTACATAGAATCAATGCTCAGATCGCTCCTATGTAGCTGAATTCCTGCATTGCTATGAGCGCCGACCACAGGGTGGCGCTCACAGCAATCCGGCATCAACAACTATAGAGGTCTCAAGGAGACCTATGGTTGTCATTCTGACACATCACTGACCTGAGATCACATGACGGGGGTCAGCGATGCGCTAGTTAAATGCCGCTGTCAACGTTTGACATCGGCATTTAACTAGTTAATAGCGGCGGGTGGATTGTGATTCCACCTGCCGCTATTGCGCACATGTCAGCTGTTCAAAACAGCTGACATGTCGCGGCTTTGATGTGGGCTCACCGCCGGAGCCCACATCAAAGGGGGAGACACGACATGCACCGTACTAGTACTATGTACAACAACAAATTGTATTGTGGTACTGTGTTAGCCAGAAAAATTGATGTGAATACTTTTCTGCCCAATGATGAGAAACGTATTCTAGCCTCCTGGATTACAAACTGAGAGAGGATAACAACAGGGTACCTCTTGTGGTCACATACAACCCCCACATGAGCATCCTAAGGAAAATTGGTGCTGATCTCCAACCCATATTCCATAGAGATCACAAATTGAAAGACATATTCCCAGAACTACCACTTCTCTCCTATAAACAGCCCCCTAACTTAATCTGCCTGTCAGAAGTGTCCTCTCATCACCATCAGTGACTGGCACATTCCCATGTAACAATAAAAAATGCAAAACGTGTACCCACATATTACCAACAGATATAGTCCGCGTACCAAACACAAATCAGGACTATAAGGTCACGGGTTCCTTTTCTTGTACATCCTCCAACTTGGTGGACAAATAAGTACAAAGTATTTATATTGGGGAAACCATGCAAAAACTACATACTAGGATGAATCTACACAGACACACAATTGGGAATGAAATGGACACACCTGTGGAAAAACATTTCTCTGGACCTGGACACAGTATGACAGATTTAAAAGTCTTAGTACTAAAAGGTCATTTAAGGACCACAGGGAAAGAAAAATTTGGGAATACAAATTAATGAAGATGTTTAATTTGTTGACACTAGGACTCAATTTAACACCTGGATTTATGAGTCACTACATGGATACAATTCACACCTCCACCAGACGGTCTTCAGATAACTAAGAACATTATTCCCACTGCCTCTCCATATGTAACAAAATGCCTAATTTGATTTCCTTGCCTTATCTTTGGAAGGCATCACACGTCCCACCCCCCTGAACAAATGTCCTACTGTAGTATTCTCTAAATGTTGTGCTTGTTTCTTATTAATCTATTTGTAATCTTGCCTGAAGTAGGAGCCACTGTGTTCTGAAAGCTTGCAAACATATTATTTTCTGGTTAGCCCATAAAGGTATCACTCCTAGAATACTTCTGTCATCATTGGGCAGAAAAGTATTCACATCGCTGTACTAGTACGGCGCATGTCGTGAAGGGGTTAAAGCTACAGGAAGATATTTTATGACATACCATTGTAAATCCATAGGCATCAATATGGATTCTAATCCCACTTTCAGCCAAACAGCTTCCACTCTTCTGGTGGAACATTTTGCAAGCCGTGTGAATTTAAGTCTATTCACCCAGGACAGTATTTTTGAGGTCAGACTCCATTCTAGTTTATTTAGAGGTTTTTGATGGGGTTGAGGTCAGGACTCTGTGTGGGCCAGTCATGCTGGAATAGAAAAGGGCCATGCCCAAAATGTTCTCACAAAATTGGAAGCTACAGTACTCCAGTATGAATTGGTATGCTGAAACATTAACATTCACCATCACTAGAGCTAAGGTGGCCTAGGCCAGTCTCTGTAAAACAATCCTATATTCCATAGCTATTATCCCTCCTCCACTAAACTTTACAGTTGGCACAATGCAATCAGGCAGGTAACATTCTCCTGGCATTTGCTAAACCCAGACTCATCCATCACACTGCAAGATAGAAAATCATGATTCATCATTCCGCAGAGCATGTTTCCATTATTCTAGAGTTTTTTGGTGGCATGACTTACACCACTGCATCCAATGCTTGGCATTGTGCGTAGTAGTGTAAGACTTGTAGGCAGCTGTATGGATATGGAAACCAATGCCATGAGGTGCCCGGTGCACAGTTTCTGTTTTGATGTTAGTACCAGAGGAGGTTACAATCTGCATCTATTGAGTCAGTAGAGGGTTGATGATTACTTTTTTTGCTCTATGCGCACTCAGCACTCTACTGTACATGGTCAGCTACTTTGGGGCTGAGTTGCTTTTGTTCCTAAACGCTTCCTCTTTTCAATAATTTCATTGACCATTGAACTTGCAATATCCTATTACAGGAGCACACTTCAATTCATTGAGCTCTTTAAAACCATCCATTTTTTCACAAATGTTAGTAAAGGCAGTCCATGTGTGTAAGGGCTTGATTTCATACACCATTGGCAATGAATGAAAAACCTGAATTTAGTGATTGAGAGATAATTCCCAGTACTTTTGTCTATAAAGTGTTAATGCTCTATGAATACATGTTGTGATATCCAAAAACTCTGGTTTCTAATATAATTTCAAAGGGGATATTTATTGTTAGTGAATAATGTCTAGCAGAGGTCGTAGGTTCAAAAACACTGCATAGGACAGACTTGGCGCTAGCCACTCCATCTGGCAGATTCCAGAGCAACCTCAGCCTTTGCCCATGCAATCCTGCACAAGGATCTGGTCTTACGACGAGGTACGTTAGATTGCTTAGGGCTGCTAGTAGGAGAAGCAAATCAGAGGCAAGAGAAGTCAAGATAGCTTGGTCAGAACCAAGAGGGAAGTAAGGGCACAAAATCAGAAAATAAAGAATAATAAGGAAACTGGCTACGGAGATTCGCCGGTTTCAGACTGGAGACCATAGGGTATGTATGCAGTATTCATATGCCAGCCAGTGGGCACGGCCTCGCTCTATACACTTGTATGGAGTGAGGCTGCACCCTCTAGTCGGCTGCACCCACTAGATGGACCTGTCTCTAGTCAGAACTTTGAATCGGCTCAACACAAGTGTATTGAGCAAGGCTGCACCCTCTAGTCGGTCGCACACACTAGATGGACATGTCATTAGGCAGAACTTAATGTCTATGCCTGATGAAGAGACCTGAGTAGTCTCGAAAGCTTGCAATTTGTAACAATCTTGTCAGTTAGCAAATAAAAGGTATCAACCACTGAGGACTCTCAATTCTAAATATTTTTCTATCTACTGGCTAACATGGTACCAAGATATATATCTTTCCTGTAGGCAGATCTTGGAATTCACTCAACACAAGTGTATGGAGTGAGGCCGCGCTCACTGGTTGGGAATATGTATAACTCATACATACCCTCCGGTCCCAATCCAGAAACCGGCGAATCCCACAGACTTACTGTGATTTGGACAAAAGCTTTAAGCAAACTGATATATATATATATATATATATATATATATATATATATATATATACATACTGTATATATGTATATTTATGAGGCAGTTAAATCAAATTAGAAGACAAGGCCAGATCTGAAAACGGACTGGATTTCATGAGTGCGTGAAACCAGTGTGTACTGCAGTTTCTGTATTACAGTGGACTTTATGGCTAATACCTTCTTTTCTACCAGCAGCGGATGTTAATAGATGCATCCGACTTTAATGACTGTTCCTGAATGCTTTATATTGTTGTATTGCTGTAATTTCATTGCAATTTTATCATGTTTTGCCGCTTTAGAGATTTCGACTTTTTACTTATCAAACAGCTTTGGATTCAACCTCAGTCATCCTCAAAGTTGCAAATATTTCTCTTCTCCAAAGGTCAGCTCCTTTCAAAATGTCACACTCAGAGGTGAAGGAATTTTGACATTTCCAGCTTAGATTTTCTCCTCTCCATTGTTGTTATTAGTAAATCAGAAGGGATGTAGAAAGGAAAACATGCTGTAATGTATGTTGTCAATAAATAGATTTTATGTCTTTCTTGAAACTTACCAAATCAAGCCTTGTTACATAGGGCCACTATACCTGTCAACGGAATTTAGACTTTTTTTTCTTCTAAAAACCTATTGGCAGCTGAAAGGTTAAGTTACAGAATTCTAGTTTCTCTAGTCTTAAATTTTAAATGAAAAACCAAAATGATTTATAGATAGCAATGTACTAGTTAAAACTTCATGGTTTTACTGTGGTAACTGGTGTATAGGTACTAAACCTTGGTCCATCTCAGGTGCGGTAAACAAGTGCCACAAAAATCATTGTTTCATTTTCCTGCATAGCTACTGCTGCAGCTTGTCTTACGGTTTACAACCAACAAAATTGTGGCCTAATGTCAGTGACATTTATTAAATTCCCCAGCCCCGCAGTCTTCAACCCCTTAACAACCGCTAATACACAATAAAATGGCGGCGGCTAAGGATACGTATACCCTCACTGCCGTTTTAAAATGTCGATAAGGCTGTAGCGCCCACCAGAGTTTGAAAATCTCCAGGGTCTTGGCTACCGGGGGTAGCTGAGACCCTGCAGAACATGATCAGGGATGGATTTTCCAGTCTTTGAACATGTGATGGCCATTATTCAGTGAATAACGGCGATCACGAAAAAAAGGGTGCCCATTGTTAGAATGATTTCTCTCTCTTCTAATATGATATACATGTCAAAGGAGAGAGAAATGATGCCCTCCGAGACCCCCGGATACCACCGCCATCCCCGGGCCCTCCCTATCCATCTAATGAGCATTTAGAGCTAATTAATTTGCCACTTCAAACATGAATTTTATAATATTAACATATTTTTCTGAATCCTTTCAATACATAATATCTAGCCGGAACTAAAGTGCAACATTTTAGATTGCATTTTAAATGTATATAGTACAACAAATTATATTATGCTCTTATTTTAATTGGAGCATGCTGAAAAACCTCTATGAAATGCAACATAAGAATTGGGATAAATTCCTATTTAATAGCAAAATGTTTAGAATTGAGAGTCCTCAATGGTTGATACCTTTTAATGGCTAACTGAAAAGATGGTAACAAATTGCAAGCTTTCGAGACTACACAGGTCTCTTCATCAGGCATAACTGTTTATCACCCATGGTAATTCTGCTTCATGTCACCTGTCTTATCCATGTTTTTTTCTGGGTTTTTTGTGTTTTTTTTTCTGTGATGTGTTGTGCATAAATATGTGATTCTCCAGAATTTGTATTAGTCTGTGCCTGCTGAAGAGACCTGAGTAGTCTCGAAAGTTTGCAATTTGTTACCATCTTTTCAGTTAGCCGTTAAAAGGTATCAACCACTGAGGACTCTCAATTCGAAATATTTTTCTATCCACTGGCTAACACGGTACCAAGATATTTATCTTTCCTGTATTTAATAGCAGTGACAGCTGCTGAACCATGATGAAAACAAGTTATCAAAATTTCAAGGAGTGTCTTCCATCAGTACCATTCTGATATGTGCTAATAACTGTCTTAATTATTTCTTTTCTCACCATGTTTGTTGCACTTGATTCATTTCTTTTCTATTATTTGGCTGTGCAGGTCCCACTTGTATGCTACTCTGTACCGTGGTGATATAACGCAAGCAGCCCCATTATATCCAGTCTTCAGCACTTCTATTGAAGTCTCATATTCTTTTTACGCATGATTGCAATTATATAGTTTATGTTGCAGCTCATGAAGATGAAAGGAATTATCTTCATTTATCTGTGCTCATGTGAGCACCTCTCAGTGCTTCCAGCTTCTGTCTATTCACCTGTGAATACTTAATACTTTCTCGGTATTAAAGTCAAACTCTGAAGCCCTTTGATGATTTTACAATTTTAATTGATTTTCATATTTGTGTTTTGAGCTTGGCGCTTGAGAAGTAACCAAGTAAAATATGTTGCCACTTACCAAAATATGTACTTCTTTTTTAAAACCTATAGTCCAGATGTCAATCCCATGGCTGTTTAAGGGTAAGTTCACACAGGACTTTTTTGCTGCGTACTTTTGCTGCAAATTTTTGCTGCATTTTTTATGCTAATTTTCAGCTGTTTATAGGTGTATTTTTGGTGCGTTTTTTTCTTCTCTTTTTCCAGGCTAATGTCCTTGGATTTTCAGCAGCAAAAATGCAGCAATTAATGATACCTGCGTTTTTGTTGAGTTTTTTCGCTGCGTTTTTTTCAACACCCATTCAAGTCAATGGGTGAAAAAAAGCAGCAAAAACGCTGAAAGAAGTGACATGCTCTATGTCAAAAAAACACAGCAACGCACAAAACACTGATCAAACAAAAAAACAATGTGTGTATGAGATTTCTGAAATCTCATAGGCTTTGCTGGTACTGTAAAAAGCAGCTGAAAATTAGCATAAAAAAACGCAGCAAAAATACGCAGCAAAAAAGTCCTGTGTGAACTTACCCTAATAGTGTCTGAGCTTCATCTGGTGGAAAATGAAAACTCTAATGATTGGCTGAATGGAGGAAAAAAAATGTGGATGGTTCTGAAAAAAAAAGAAAGAAAAGCAAAACACACAAAAGTTATGTAGAAATAGTGAAACATTATCTCAATGTATTCTGTTTGTTTGCGTCTTCGGGGATAATATTCTTACAAATCCATCAATTGATAATAGTAGATTTAATTTCTAAGTTAGGGCTTTGTGTGTTGCAGGATCCTGAGAGCGCAGTCTTACATTACGACGTCGCATCTAATGATTTCCTACAGTGTTGCATCACGATGCGCTCTAGTTAGGACTTTTTTAGTCCCAGTAGGCAATAGTTCAAACAGGAAAAGGCTCTAGCAAAACGTTTTAGGCCCCGATTCATGAAAGCTTTCACACTAGAAGACTGTTGCAAAATGCATTAAAATTTGCTAAAATGTGGCTCAACTTGAAGTTGTACAAAAATGAAACTTTTGATGTTTTCAAACCAGTTTGAAGTAGCTCCACCAAAGTGACCAGAGCTGTTAAGGACCTGGAGCGGGACATGGCGTGACCACAATGCCCATGAAATTCTGCAAAATTGCCGGTGTTTCCTCCTCCAGAATTGCTACTCCAATCTGTGACTGTAGCATTTCTGGCAAGGCACGTAGAGGTGCACTCCACTGAGAAAATACGCAGAATTCGTGCCTTTTAATGAATTCAGCATATCATAGTTACTGCATGAACTATGAAGCCGCGTCAGGAAAATGACCCTTGTATTATCCTGAAGCTGCTTTGTCTGAGAAAAGTCGGCGGCTGTGCCGGTGTCTAAAAGATGCCATGTTCACATAGCCTTATAATGTGCTAAAATAACAAAATAAGCCATGTCTTGCTTCCTGATCCCTCACTACCACTTCTTGGTACCACTCCAGTCTCAACTTCCGGCTAACTTTATGATTCATCAGCTGGTTAACCCTTTTAAATAAAATTTTATAAATGGAGCTCTACAAATTGAATTATGATAAGTATATTGAATCACATTTGAATGATTTGGTGAATGAAAAAGGAAACAATGACTTCCACTCTCAAGGCTACTGCTATCCAATTTGTAAAAAAGAGTAAAATTAGGGTGATTGCAGGTGGGGTTTGATCTCTCATTTTTTGGACTACTTTAAGATCTATGATGCAATGAAGGAAAATTGCAAATTCTAGATGGCTTCCCTGATAATCCATTTGCAGACTTTAGATTGTGTTACTACAGCTAGGTATGCATCTTGAAAAATGCGCTGTCATAAAGGTCTTGTGAATTTTCTTAACATGTTCTTTATTATTAATAATAACTCTATTACTCTATTATATTAGAACAGAACAGGGTTGCTTATCAAGTTATAAAATATGCATTTTTATTAAGCTCTAAATATGGCCCTATAGTATATTGCTGCAAGTCAGACTGGCTGCATTATTTTATTTTAGTTGTGCCTCTTTCTTCTTTTTTTCCAATTATAAAAGGCCTTAGCTGGGAGTGAGCCATCTGTGACTGTTGGTAGAACAGGTGGGAAAGCAGCACAACAACTGTTCTACCTTCCTGAGATCAAATCGCTTAGCTCCTATTAGATAATACCTTTACTTTGCATAAAAGGAAATGGCCAGAACGTGTCACTCTATGAATTGTAAAAAATCTAAATATTGTAATGTATTTAGTGCTGTACTGTGCTTTGCTTTTTTTAGCATCATTTAAAGTGGTAGTCCCATATCGGCTTTTCTGGATTGTATTCATGATTGATTGGCATTTTCAATCAAAGGTATGGATGCATCACTTGCCTGAATTTTGCATTCGTAAAGGGAACCTGTTAACAGGTTTTTGCCATGTAATCTGAGGGCAGCATGAAGCAGTGGCTAAGACACTGACTTATTAGGCTGTGTGCTGTTGTTTCAATGCAATGAGTGTTTTATCAGCAGGAGATTATCACTACCAAGACTAGCTCCCATGTGCATCCTAGTCCAGCCACGCCCCCAGCACTGATTAGCAGCTTATTGTCAATATACCATGTGCTCAGAAAGCTGTGGGGTGGGTGAGGTTAGCTTTCTGAGCTCTGATATATGCTATATCTAAAAGCTCTGCTGCTGTGCTGCCGAGAACAATGGAATCCGCAAGAACAATGGCAGACTATGTGCACTGAACAATCTATTCAGCGTATATCTGAAGTGCGGTCATCAGTAACTTAATGTACGTGATCATAGAGAGTGCAACTAGGATCGGGCCCTTGCAGGAGGGGGGATGCTGATGCCACGGCCCATTTCAGTTGGATGTTCATCCTAGGAATTGCATTCACTTGAAATGCATTGTGGTACAGAGATCCACTGGCTCCCGTACTGCAATAGCTACACAAGTAACTGGCCAATCAGAAGCTGGCAGCTGATTTCAGTGCTCTCATCGTGGATGGCGCATGTTGTCATTGCCATGCGCCACCCTCCCTCTCTTGGACTGTCTTTGGAGCCAGAAGAGGATACTGCTCGTCATGGCAGCAGGAACAGGTAAGAAGTTTTTTTAATGTGTTACAGAAGCACTCTAGGATGGAGACATAATAAAGAAAGGGGTCCAAGATAGCGTACATCATTAAAGGATGAGACCCAGGATGGAGGACATTATTATAGGATGAGGGATATTATTACAGGATATAGGTCAGAAAAGAGGACAGTATTACAGAACAGGAGGCATTATTTCAGGATGGTAGCCAGGATGGAGGACATGATAACAGGACAAGGGACATTATTATTACAGGACGCTAGCCTGAATTGAGGGCAGTATTACAAGAAGAAGGACATTACAACAGCATGGGAGACATTATTACAGGATGTGGCCAGGATGGAAAACAGTATTATAGGAAAGGGCACATTATTGCACGATGGTGGCCAGGATCGAGGACATTACAACAACTGAATTTGAGCACAAGGACAAACATTAGTACTGTATTGGTGCATAGAGAGAAATTTTAGTACTGCACGGGGGCCACAAAATGGGACTTATGCATTAAGACTATATGGGGGCCACAAAGGGGAGCATTTCTACAGTGAGGTGGTCACAAAAAGAGACATTCACTACTTTTTTTGCTGATACAAATGATATGGGGGGAACAACAGGGTACCATTGCTGTGCAGAACACTAGAGGGGTACTACTAAACTTGTTGTCTTCATCCTAGCTGAAAGAAGTCATAGTGGCCTGTGCTGAATGAAGAAGAAAGCGAATCACTTCATTTTGATGAGTTGCCGTTAAGTCTCTAAATTTACCTATACTTTATACACTTATCTCCAGACAGCACCACTTTGTGTGTAGCGACCACTGCTGAGAACCGCACGTCAGCTCCTGAAGTACTCGGCAGAGGCTAGCACACATCGAATAGAGCTGTGCAGTACAGTGGGGGTGCTGAGTGGTAGATCCTCCACAAGTCTGATATTGATGACCAAAAAGTATTCCCAGCACAAGTTGACAATTTATCCTGCGGGTGTCAGTACAAATTTTCGCTAAGTGACAAGAGTGAATTGTGCACCTTTAACTTTTTTTGCAATGATAATCGGGTGCCCACTCAGTATAGAGCAAATGTTGTGGCATATCCTTTTCATGTTAATAGTAGCTTCAAACAGCATATTTAATAAGCTTTCTCTCCTGACACATTAATGCACTTTATATATAGTAATGTCAATTATCGGGATTAACAGGCCAGTAGCAGCTAATTAAGGCTACAACGTTACAGCTGCTTGATCACATTTTAGCATCATATTAATAAGGCAGCGGGTTGCACACTTCTGCCGCCTTATTAATGACTTGTTGACAAACATTATAGCAGATAATATGGCAGGGATAGAAGCAGTTCTCGGCTGTGCTGTCACTGTAGTGAGAAGAGCTTCTTCTGACATTATGACAGTTTCCTGTATAGAAAGAGAAGACTACAGTACAGAAACAAAGTTGTTCCCAAGCACATAACATTCTGTTCCATTGCGACAAGTCAGACTCTTGTGTCTGAATACAATGATGTACCTATAAAAGATGTATGTGCCAATGGGATAGCGAGGACACAGTGCGGTTGTGCATAAAGATACGGAGGGCAAGAGGAGAATGATTATTCCTCAAAGTGTAAATTATGGATTGCAAAAGCAAAAACCGAAAGTACATTTGGTGAAGGTTTATCAAATAAACAGCCGTTACCTGTTGCTCAACCAGTAGGAGTGTTCTGATAATAAGGGACCCAGGAAGGGTTTATGCGACCCACATGACCTCCAAATTCTATAGGGAATTTACAGATCATAGTTGTCTCCTTGCACAGTGCATTTCATGAACACTTCTAATCGAGGGGCATGGTACCCGAATTCTGGCCTTGAGGCTTCGAGTGTAAAAATGGTAAGGAATCCAGAATTATTATAGGCTATTTGACTTGACTTATCCCCTTTATGGAATATGTGTCTTAGATGGGGAAATTTCATTATGAATCTAAAGAGTTGCTGGAATTTTTGGGCCATTTTGAATACCATAACTCGGTAACTAACTAAGATATTATTCACATGTCCCTATCTGCTGTACATACGCAAAAAATTGACAATCTTCTCACTCGCTTTCTGTATATTTTTTTTAATTTCTTTGTAGTTGATGTGTCCTTTTTTTACCATCCATGTGTAATCCATTTTTCAAGGATGAAGGCTTCCGAGAGTTTTATATGAACAGTTCAATTTTTTCATGGACCTATTCACTCATAAGGATGAATTCTGCTTTCCAAACAAACCGAAGAAGGACACATCTCCATTTGTATGTGACTAGCCCAATAAATTGTCATGTGTCCAAGTGTTATCTGTGAATAAAATGGTCTGCACACAGTCACCAAACACTGACAGTAAATGAGCCGTAAGACATTCAAGCCTCAATCTCACATGGTTTTCTTGGTGTTTTTGAAAAAAAAACCCCTCATGTTAGTCAATGTTCACATAGCATCAGTGGCTTCATTGAGGCTTGCATCTGAAACTGTGTAAAATGGCAGGGGCACATTGGCAGAAACTGTGCAGCCACATAGCAGCCCAAGAGAGGGCACATTTCCACCTCCAAAGCAGGTGGAATTGGGCATCATGATGAGCTATTTTACTGCAAAGGGCCCATGTATTTTCCTTGTACTTGGGCCCCCTTCTATTTGTATCCCACAGTGGAAAGTTGGATTCGGGCATATGTGCTGACAGGACCATTGACTGTAATGATGCACACACAGTCACTAAATGCTTTGTAAGACATCATTTTCGCTGGGGTCACCTATTTGATGTGGTCTCAAAGATGTGGTTTGCCACCAGGGTAAAACGCGATGTGAACATATCCTGATGCAGATCATTTATCACCGGATCTAAGTATAGGATCCTTCTATAATAGTAATGGCAGTCTAGAGCAGGTGGTAATGCCATGCCCCAGTGCTCCATAAAAAATGGAAATTTGAACATTTGTGCCAGTAAGTCTTTTAATTTTCCTCTTGTGTATTGTATGTGCAGTAAACAGATGTATGCAGTATATTGAATGCATGATCCTAATCTAATACTTCTGCTGGCTTATGCTTTATGTATATAACATCTGCTGATCAGACAGTTTAGTCGTTGTGTCCTTAAGTCCCATTTGTCACTGAAGAGCCTCAGGAAAGGAAGCTGTCCTGAACATGGCCCAATGTCATACACAGTTATCATGAAGCCATGATGTGGCTTGGCTGTACACCTGCCGCCTTCCAGTAACATGTTGATTGACTGATTTGTGATGAGAGTTGTGTTCTCAAGTTTCCTCCTTATTTTTGTCAATTGAATAATATGCTGAATGCATCCATTATTGGCCAAAAGCCTAAATGACTTAAACTCATTTTGTAAATGACAATCAAATTTTTTCCAGACGGAAAACTATGTATGAGATAAGACAAAAAGAGGAGCGAATTTGTTTTTTTTAGAATGAAACCTGAGCTTTATTATAGTGTATCACTTATTATCATTCCTGATTTTCATTACCTTCATTTCTTTTGTAGAATTGTGATCTTTAATTCTACTGAAGTATCACGTTCTGTTTGGGAAAACTTCAATTCAAGTAAAATAAAATTAAATTTGAGTAAGACTATGTGATGATTGACCTTCTAATTAGTGTTACAGTCATAAGAAAACAAAGAAACCACTCTTGGAATTAATTGGTTTTTCATATCAGGACGCTATAAAAAATATCTTTTCATTTTTGAATTGAGTAAGTACATGTGCTGAACAATACCACATGTCAAAATATACTGTGTCTTTATTTTAACAAAAATGTGTACAAAATGCATGAGCTGTGTGGGAAATATTAAGTATACCTTTACTTTATTCAAAAAAATTAGGACAGTAAGTGGCAGCCAGGTGCTGTTGATCATATCCACTTCATAAGCAATTGTGACCACCTTTATAAAGCAGAAGTTTGGCAGTTTGCTGATCTGGAGCAATCATAAGTGTTTTGACACAATGTCAAGGAAGAAAGACATCAGCAATGATTTTACAGAAGTAATTGTTGCTGCCCATCAATCCGGGAAAGGTTGTATCATTTCCAACCATTTGGAGTCCATTGCTCTGCAGTAGTGTTCCCCAACTCCGGTCCTCAAGAGCCACCAGCAGATCATGTTTTTAGCATTTCCTTAGTATTGCCCAGGAGATGATTGTATCACCTTTGCAGGCAAGAATTCTACCATATGTGCAATACTAAGGAAATCCTGAAAACATAATCTGCTGGTGGCTCTTGAGGACTTGAGTTGGGGAACACTGCTCTACAATGAGAAAGATTGTTCGCAAGTGGAAAACGTTCAAGACTGATGACAATTTTACCAGGAGAGGACATCTTAGCAATTTAGCCCTGAAATCACACTGTGCAATGCTGAGAAAAATTGCAAAAACCCCAGAAGATATAGCTCAGACACTAAATACTTCAGCTGGCATATTAAATGTTCAAATCGAACTATAGATTGCAAAGATGCATCTGAACAAACCACAAGACTTTTGGAACAACGTTTTATGGACAGACAAGAACAAATTGGTAATGATTTGGGCTTTTTTTGCAGCCACACAACCTGGACACCTTGCAGTTTTTGAATCGTCCATGAACTCTTCTGTGTACAAAACCTTTCTAGAGTCAAATGTGAGGCTATCTATGTAAAAGCTATGTAAAAGAATGGCTAACACTGGGTCAAGGAACAGGACAAAGATACCAAGCACCCCATCATATACTGAATAATCAGAATGACTGAAAAAGAAAAGGACTAATGTTTCAATGGCCAAGCCAAAGTCCAATTGAAGTGCCGTGCCAAGACTTTAAGAAAGCTGTGCATAACTGAATACCCACAACTCAATGAACTTAAGCAATGTTGTAAAGAAAAATGGGCAACATTTACTCCAGAACAATGTGAGAGACTGACCAAGTCATACAGAGAACAATTACGTTATACTTCAAGTCGTTGCTTCGAAAGGTGATTCTATAAGCAAGTCATGGGATGTACTTAAAGGGACTCTGTCACCTGAATTTGGAGGGAACAAATTTCAGCCATAGAGGCGGGGTTTTCGGGTGTTTGATTCACCCTTTCCTTACCCGCTGGCTGCATGCTGGCTGCAATATTGGATTGAAGTTCATTCTCTGTCCTCCGTAGTACATGCTTGCACAAGGCAATCTTGCCTTACGCAGGCGTGTACTACGGAGGACAGAGAATGAACTTCAATCCAATATTGCAGCCAGCATGCAGCCAGCGGGTAAGGAAAGGGTGAATCAAACACCTGAAAACCCCGCCTCTATGGCTGAAAATTGTTCCCTCCACATTCAGGTGACAGAGTCCCTTTAACTTTCACTGTCTCGGCATTTTGGCCTAGTTTTTGTTAAATTCCATAATAATATGGTGTAATCTATCATGTGTTGTTTTTCATCTGAAGTAGTATTCTGCTAATTTTAAGACCTCCTAAGAACCAGTTTTTTTTATTATGTCATGATGTGCTAAACCATAAAAATGATTTTGCTTTTTTTTCAATGTCACTACATAATGACTATTATTGTTAATTATTATTAAGCAGTTCTTTCTTTATTTGGGTCGTCACCAAACCACTGATCCTCATCACATAACCTCTAGGTCTGCAATACCTCCCCTTACTACTTGGGAATAGTAGGGTACCGATGTTGAAAAGCACTCTAGGGGTGTGACTAATACAGGTTGTTAGGTAAGGAAGAAGGATGAACAAGTTGACAGGATCTAAGTGTGAGGGGGAAACCACATTATGTATCATTGTGATGGTCCTATGTGCCACTTGGGTCTTTTTAGCCCAGTCAACATGATGCAACAATCTGTCACTGTAACATGTCGAATAAATGAGTTAGTACCAAAAACCTAGTCTTGCATTCCAGGGTCTATTCACGAGTGAAGCCAAATATTTTGGTGGAATGCTACAGCTCCATCATTTTACTACATGGTTGTGGTCTCTGCACATTAACCCTCTGAAAAAAGGAATCTGTATGGCAGGAGTATGTTATAATAAGAATTACACGTTAATGTGAGATGCATCAGTTTTATTGTTTCTTTGTCTTTTTTGGGGAATGAAATCAAAAAGAAAAGATTAAACCTGTGTAAGGGGGTGACAGGGCCTGTCAAGTGCCTTCCATCTGGAAAGACAACATTTGCAAAATGGTTCTGATGTGATTTTATTGTATTTTTATGACTGTCTTTTTATGTGAAAATGCATAGAACTTTATAAGAACTAATTGATGTGGTTATCATGATGTAATGAATATACAATTTGAGTAATTTAAAGTGAATAGAGAAAGCAGAGAGAGGGAG
Organism: Ranitomeya variabilis; assembly: GCF_051348905.1. NCBI lineage: Eukaryota > Metazoa > Chordata > Amphibia > Anura > Dendrobatidae > Ranitomeya > Ranitomeya variabilis. The sequence goes on from NC_135232.1 coordinate 233,335,779, forward strand.
GCAAGTCTTTCCCCCCTAATCCAGACGCCTCCCAGCCATCTCTCATGGCCTCTGCACGCCGGGCGCCGCCTCCTCTTCCTTTATTAGCATTCCTGGCGCCTGCTCTGTAAGTTCGAAGGGCAGCGCAACTGCGCATGCCCCCCAAAAATAACAGCGCAGGCGCAGGGAACGCTAATGAAGGAAGAGGAGGCAGCGCCCGGCATGAGTGACAGCTGGGATTAGGGGGGAAAGACCTGCTTCCCTGGTTATTTTGAAGGTATGAGGGACAAATTTAAAAAACGATTATTGCAGCAGTGCCAGGGACCCGAACTAAAAGAGCCACCTTGTCAGAATGCAGCATCAGTGCTGCACAAGTTGGCTCTTTTAGTTACAAACGCCTGGAGTGGTGACAGGTTCCCTTTAAGATACAGTTAAATGTTTTGGGAGCAGCGAATATACACACTGGAACAGTGTTGGCACCAGAGGTGAGTATGTTATTATTTTTTAAGTGGGAAACATGGATTGAGAAGGGGTTGTCCAAGTCGTGGACAATCTCTTTAAATTATATGAATGACACTGGCCGCAATGCATGGATAAGATTACCATTTTTTCTATAAGAAAGCAATCATATATTTCTAATCTGAAAACATTTCTTGAATGGTTTTTACTTTCAGTTGTGGAGTCCAGAGATTTCCCAGTGATCACTACGTTATCCCCATTCATGGGATGGTTGAAAACTTTCATTTCTTGAACACCCCGTTAAGTTAGATTCCTCTCCACTTGCTTCGGACTTCTATTGCAGAGAGTATGGTGATGTTAGGTACACACTGCTTTAAGTTTTGCCACAGCAGGAAAAACATGTCTAGCACCCCAAAAGGTGGAAAAGCATGCCGCGATTCATGGGCACATGCCTACACTGGTCATGATGGCTCCAAGCCTATTGCTTATATACAGCTTATTCCACTCTTCAGAGTGGTGTGATGTATTGGCACGGTGTAATGCATGATCCATTGAGGCATCACCATGATCCACTTTAAAGAAGCCACCATCAATATCAAATATTTTTTAGAGGCATTGTATCCCACTTGGATCAATAGACATCTACATTGCAAAAAATAAAAATGTATTTGCAGTGAATTTTAGAAATCAGGAGAAGCTGGTCCCATGTTCTGCCTCGATGGAAGTTATGCCATTAATAAAGATCTTACACATCATCCTCCAACCACCATGTGCCGCCTTATGTGTGGTAGATGGACAATGGGACAACTTGATGCATTAGGGCTCAGAAGAAACTGCTACCTTTGGTTCCCTCATAGTTACCCCACTGGTGCCTCCCAGGTTTATAGGACATCAGTAATATTAAGGCAGCGGCATTATGCTATATTTGTAATGCACAATTTCTTAATTACTTTTTCCCAGAGACCTCTAAGATGTTTCCCATGACTTCTAAAATGAACAATATTTTCCTGTTGTTTCTTGATCCTTAGGTAAGGATCTCATGTTCTTGTGTTGCCCTCATTCCTTGAAAGCCTCTCTGCACCTAATTGATACTCTTGCAGTAAAAAGGAACCTTCAGTCATTTCCTGTCAGGGTGTTCATGTAGAAAGCCATTTATCAGGCAGTTTTTAATGAGCAGACACTGGTGGATTACCAGATTTCAGGGAGAGTTGATAGTCGGGATATTGTCACTGAGTTATGGGTGATATACAGAGAAACAAGCTCTGCCGCAATCAATAATTGCTTGCAGCCTGTTATATTGGTTTTATAAATGATAGGAGCTTTACTTCTCATAGTAACCACCTATTAAAATGTGGGTGGAAGGGGGAGCTCATCTTGTCATTGCTCCTTTCAATTTTAAAAGTGACATTGTGGCTGTTTAAATGAGGCATCGGCAACATTTTATCATAGATTTAATAGGAAGCAGTCTGGTTCCGATCTGTCTGTAGACCTGTCTTGTTTCCAATTGGGGTCCTTTCATTATTTTGTAACCGCTCCAGGTGTAAATGGGATCAGCCACCATGATTTGTCCGGGCACATAACGCTGACAAAAGCAAATTGAATACAAGTGGTTTGGTGCTTTACATTTAATATGATTTTTTTTGTGTTTTTCTGTTTTATGATTTTTTTATGATTTTTATGATTTAAGCTGTGCTGCTGTGATACCATAATTTCCCACGGGATCAATAAAGTGTATCGTATCGTATCGTAATAAGGTAAAATACAGTAGCCAAAAATAGGCTATAAAGAAGAATTTCATCATTGCTGTTTTTCTATCTAGTTTTTTTCATTATTGGGTAAATCTTGCATAATAAATCATTTTAAAGCTGATCAGGATATGCTGTCCAAGGTAAGGGCGGCTAAGTGTGGGGTCACGTGCAAAACATGGTACCAAAATATTGTGCTATTGGGTAACAGGAGTGATAAGAGACCATTCCGACATATAGTTCATGAGCGCTCAGCCCCTGTATACCACTTAGATGCCATCCAGGTATTTGTTACAGAAGCAATCAAACAGAAGAGTTGGCACATTTTTTGATTAGCATATGTTTTTTTTTACAGAAAAATAAAGATGATATGGCTCTTGGAAGGTGGAGATGAAAAAGCAGAAAGGCATAAACATTGACAAGGCTCAAAATAGTTGTATCTTAAGGAGTAAAAGTTGCAAATAACGGGAAATAGTAGCATCTCTACACCACACAGAGGCCGTCATTTTAGACAGTGATGTATGTTGTTACAGATTTAGCAAAGGAGGTAGATGCCGCCTTGAATCTGTCACAACATATATCTGTCACTTAGTCTGGATTTGACTAAAATGACACCACTTTTGATATATATGTGCCTCTGTGATTCAATTTTTCACCATTCTCAAGATATATGCTAATTGTCAGTTAACAGAAATATTATGTTTCCATCGAGAGGCTGAACCACAGCTGCTCTTAAGGTATATTGCTACCATTTATTAGAGTGGGTAATTTCAATATATGACAGGAGAGCCAGTTTCCTGACCCCTGTAGGGAAACTAATTAGCATAACTATTTTAGTGGAGCCTTGTTTGGCCAATAAGTCTCCCTACACGAACAGTTTAGTCAAAGATAAACAGTCCCCCATCAGAGTCCCCATAGACAGCCAACTACACTCATTTCTGTACTGATGAGGGTTAAGAACCCTACGACAAATGTCTGCAGATGGATTTCTTTTCATTTTGCAAATAATCTAACTTGACCAACTAGCTTTAGCCAGGTAAGGCATGCGAATGGTTTTGAAATTGATATACTTGGTAGCTTTTTCCAATAGATGGCTATACAGTAGAGAGATATGTCTCTTAATCTTAGAGTTTAAGTAATTAGCATACCATACCATTTTCCCACGGGTGATTACATTGCAATAAATGTAATATCCTTACCTACCACTGCTCCTGTGACGTATGCCTCTGTTGTAAGTGGTCATTACATTTACTGTATTTTGTTGTGTGTGTTGTGTGCTGGTGATAGAGGAAACACTAATGCTGGCATTTCTGGGGATTGTTGTTGACACTCCTTAAGTAGTAAGAACGTTCTCTCTGTTGCTGGGTGGCACATGTTGTCAAGATAAGTGTATTGTTGTTGGTGGGTGTTGTGGTGCTGCTGGGCCCGGTAATGTGTATTTGTTCTCACTAGCTTTTGATTAGGCTGGTTATTCTGTAGCCAATAGAGTAAGACCACATCTATGTACACTTCCTACAGTCTGCTGGGTGTTGCCAGTTATTCTTAACTAGCTATTGAACCCGTTCTACGCCCGGGTGGCAAGCATTTATATTGGTATATGGTCTCCATCCTGGTATGTGCTGCTCCCATCTTGCTCCCCATCCTGTCATATGCTGCTCCATCCTGCACCCCCATCCTGTCATGTGTGTGCCCCCATTCTGTCATTTGCTGCTCCATCCTGCGTCCCCATACTGTCATGTGCTCCCATCCTGCGCCCCCATCTTGTCATGTGCTCCCATCCTGCACACCCATCCTGTCATGTGTGCGCCCCCATTCTGTCATGTGCTGCTCCCATCCTGCACCCCCATTCTGTCATGTGCTGCTCCCATCGTGCGCAACCATTCTGTCATGTGCTGTTCCCATCCTGCGCCCCCATTCTGTCATGTGGTGCTCCCATCCTGCGCAACCATTCTGTCATGTGCTGCTCCCATCCTGTGCCCCCATTCTGTTGTAATGTGCTGCTCCCATTCTGCCTGTTTCCATTCTGCCATATGTTGCTCCCATCTTTCTCTCTCCGGCTCTACTGCCCGAGTGCGGCTGTGCTGAGTGCGGGCGGCTGTGCGTGGCTGTGCTGAGTGCGGGCGGCTGTGCTGAGTGTGGGCGGCTGTGCGTGGCTGTGCTGAGTGCGGGCGGCTGTGCGTGGCTGTGCTGAGTGCGCGCGGCTGTGCTGAGTGCGGGCGGCTGTGCGTGGCTGTGCTGAGTGCGGGCGGCTGTGCGTGGCTGTGCTGAGTGCGGGCGGCTGTGCGTGGCTGTGCTGAGTGTGGGTGGCTGTGCGTGGCTGTGCTGAGTGCGGGCGGCTGTGCATGGCTGTGCTGAGTGCGGGCGGCTGTGCTGAGTGCGGGAGGATGTGCGTGGCTGTGCTGAGTGCGGGCGGCTGTGCGTGGCTGTGCTGAATGCAGGCGGCTGTGCGTGGCTGTGCTGAGTGCGGGCGGTTGTGAGTGGCTGTGCTGAGTGTGGGCGGCCGTGCGTGGTTCTGCTGCGTGCGGGCGGCTGTGCGTGGCTGTGCTGAGTGCAGGCGGCTGTGCCTGGCTGTGCTGAATGTGGGCGATTGTGCGTGGCGGTGCTGAGTGCGGGCGGCTGTGCTGAGTGCGGGCGGTTGTGCGTGGCTGTGCTGAGTGCGGGCGGCTGTGCTGAGTGCAGGCGGCTGTGCGTGGCTGTGCTGAGTGCGGGCGGCTGTGCGTGGCTGTGCTGAGTGCGGGCGGCTGTGTGTGGCTGTGCTGAGTGCTGGCAGCTGTGCATGTCTGTGCTGAGTGCGGGCGATTGTGTGTGGCTGTGCTGAGTGCAGGCGGCTGCGCTGAGTGCGGACGGCTGTGCGTGGCTGCGCTGAGTGCGGGCGGCTGTGCGAGGCTTTGCTGAGTGTGGGCGACTGTGCGTGGCTGTGCTGAGTGTGGGTGGCTGTGCGTGGCTGTGCTGAGTGCGGGCAGTTGTGCGTGGCTGAGCTGAGTGTGGGCGGCTGTGCTGAGAGCAGGCGGCTGTGCATGGCTGTTCTGAGTGCGGGCAGCTGTGCATGGCTGTGCTGAGTGCAGGTGGCTGTGCGTGGCTGTGCTGAGTACGGGCGGTTGTGCGTGGCTGTGCTGAGTGCGGGCGGCTGTGCGTGGCTGTGCTGAGTGCGGGCGGCTGCGCTGAGTGCGGGCGGTTGTGCGTGGCTGTGCTGAGTGTGGGCGGCTGTGTGTGGCTGTGCTGAGTGTGGGCGGTTGTGCGTGGCTGTGCTGAGTGCGGGTGGCTGTGCTGAGTGTGGGCAGCTGTGCGTGGCTGTGCTGAGTGCGGGTGGCTGTGCGTGGCTGTTGTGAGTGCGGGCGGCTGTGCGTGGCAGTGCTGAGTGCGGGCGGCTGTGCGTGGTTGTGCTGAGTGCGAGCGGCTGTGCGTGGCTGTGCTGAGTGCGGGCGGCTGTGCATGGCTGTGCCGAGTGCGGGCAGCTGTGCGTGGCTGTGCCGAGTGTGGGCAGCTGTGCGTGGCTGTGCTAAGTGCGGGCGGCTGTGCGTGGCTGTGCTGAGTGCGGGCGGCTGTGCGTGACTGTGCTGAGTGCGGGCAGCTGTGCGTGGCTGTGCTGAGTGCGGGCGGCTGTGCTGAGTGCGGGCGGCTGTGCTGAGTGCGGGCGGCTGTGCGTGGCTGTGCTGAGTGCGGGCGGCTGTGCGTGGCTGTGCTGAGTGCGGGCGATTGTGCGTGGCTGTGCTGAGTGCGGGCTGCTATGCAAAGTGTGGGTGGCTGTGTGTGGCTGTGCTGAGTGCGGGTGGCTGTGCGTGTCTGTACTGAGTGCAGGCGATTGTGCGTGGCTGTGCTGAGTGCAGGCAGCTGTGCGTGGCTGCGCTGAGTGCGGGCGGCTGTGCGAGGCAGTGCTGAGTATGGGCAACTGTGCGTGGCTGTGCTGAGTGTGGGCGGCTGTGCGTGGCTGTGCTGAGTGCGGGCGGTTGTGCGTGGCTGTGCTGAGTGTGTGCGGCTGTGCTGAGTGCGGGCAGCTGTGCATGGCTGTGCTGAGTGCAGGCGGTTGTGCGTGGCTATGCTGAGTATGCGCGGCTGTGCGTGGCTGTGCTGAGTGCGGGCGATTGTGCATGGCTGTGCTAAGTGCGGGCGGCTGTGCGTGGCTGTGCTGAGTGCGGGCGGCTGTGCGTGACTGTGCTGAGTGCGGGCAGCTGTGCGTGGCTGTGCTGAGTGCGGGCGGCTGTGCTGAGTGCGGGCGGCTGTGCGTGGCTGTGCTGAGTGCGGGCGGCTGTGCGTGGCTGTGCTGAGTGCGGGCGATTGTGCGTGGCTGTGCTGAGTGCGGGCTGCTATGCAAAGTGTGGGTGGCTGTGTGTGGCTGTGCTGAGTGCGGGTGGCTGTGCGTGTCTGTACTGAGTGCAGGCAATTGTGCGTGGCTGTGCTGAGTGCGGGCAGCTGTGCGTGGCTGCGCTGAGTGCGGGCGGCTGTGCGAGGCAGTGCTGAGTATGGGCAACTGTGCGTGGCTGTGCTGAGTGTGGGCGGCTGTGCGTGGCTGTGCTGAGTGCGGGCGGTTGTGCGTGGCTGTGCTGAGTGTGTGCGGCTGTGCTGAGTGCGGGCAGCTGTGCATGGCTGTGCTGAATGCAGGCGGTTGTGCGTGGCTATGCTGAGTATGCGCGGCTGTGCGTGGCTGTGCTGAGTGCGGGCGGCTGTGCGTGGCTGTGCTGAGTGCGGGCGGCTGTGCGTGGCTGTGCTGAGTGCAGGCGGCTGTCCGTGGCGGTGCTGAGTACGGGCGGCTGTGCGTGGCGGTGCTGAGTGCGGGCGGCTATGCGTGGCGGTGCTGAGTGCGGGCGGCTGTGAGTGGCGGTGCTGAGTGCGGTCAGCTGTGCGTGGCTGTGCTGAGTGCGGGCGATTGTGCGTGGCTGTGCTGAGTGCGGGCGGCTGTGCGTGGCTGTGCTGAGTGTGGGCGGCTGTGCGTGGCTGTGCTGAGTGCGGGTGGCTGTGCGTGGCTGTGCTGAGTGCGGGCAGCTGTGCTGAGTGCGGGCGGCTGTGCGTGGCTTTGCTGAGTGCGAGCGGCTGTGCATGGCTGTGCTGAGTGCGGGCAGCTGTGCGTGGCTGTGCTGAGTGTGGGCGGCTGTGCGTGGCTGTGCTGAGTGTGGGCGGCTGTGCGTGGCTGTGCTGAGTGCGGGCGGCTGTGCGTGGCTGTGCTGAGTGCGGGCGGCTGTGCGTGGCTGTGCTGAGTGTGGGCGGCTGTGCGTGGCTGTGCTGAGTGCGGGCGGCTGTGCGTGGCTGTGCTGAGTGCGGGCGGCTGTGCTGAGTGCGGGAGGATGTGCGTGGCTGTGCTGAGTGCGGGCGGCTGTGCGTGGCTGTGCTGAATGCAGGCGGCTGTGCGTGGCTGTGCTGAGTGCGGGCGGTTGTGAGTGGCTGTGCTGAGTGTGGGCGGCCGTGCGTGGTTCTGCTGCGTGCGGGCGGCTGTGCGTGGCTGTGCTGAGTGCAGGCGGCTGTGCCTGGCTGTGCTGAATGTGGGCGATTGTGCGTGGCGGTGCTGAGTGCGGGCGGCTGTGCTGAGTGCGGGCGGTTGTGCGTGGCTGTGCTGAGTGCGGGCGGCTGTGCTGAGTGCAGGCGGCTGTGCGTGGCTGTGCTGAGTGCGGGCGGCTGTGCGTGGCTGTGCTGAGTGCGGGCGGCTGTGTGTGGCTGTGCTGAGTGCTGGCAGCTGTGCATGTCTGTGCTGAGTGCGGGCGATTGTGTGTGGCTGTGCTGAGTGCAGGCGGCTGCGCTGAGTGCGGACGGCTGTGCGTGGCTGCACTGAGTGCGGGCGGCTGTGCGAGGCAGTGCTGAGTGTGGGCGACTGTGCGTGGCTGTGCTGAGTGTGGGGGGCTGTGCGTGGCTGTGCTGAGTGCGGGCAGTTGTGCGTGGCTGAGCTGAGTGTGGGCGGCTGTGCTGAGAGCAGGCGGCTGTGCATGGCTGTTCTGAGTGCGGGCAGCTGTGCATGGCTGTGCTGAGTGCAGGTGGCTGTGCGTGGCTGTGCTGAGTACGGGCGGTTGTGCGTGGCTGTGCTGAGTGCGGGCGGCTGTGCGTGGCTGTGCTGAGTGCGGGCGGCTGCGCTGAGTGCGGGCGGTTGTGCGTGGCTGTGCTGAGTGTGGGCGGCTGTGTGTGGCTGTGCTGAGTGTGGGCGGTTGTGCGTGGCTGTGCTGAGTGCGGGTGGCTGTGCTGAGTGTGGGCGGCTGTGCGTGGCTGTGCTGAGTGCGGGTGGCTGTGCGTGGCTGTTGTGAGTGCGGGCGGCTGTGCGTGGCAGTGCTGAGTGCGGGCGGCTGTGCGTGGCTGTGCTGAGTGCGAGCGGCTGTGCGTGGCTGTGCTGAGTGCGGGCGGCTGTGCATGGCTGTGCCGAGTGCGGGCAGCTGTGCGTGGCTGTGCCGAGTGTGGGCAGCTGTGCGTGGCTGTGCTAAGTGCGGGCGGCTGTGCGTGGCTGTGCTGAGTGCGGGCGGCTGTGCGTGACTGTGCTGAGTGCGGGCAGCTGTGCGTGGCTGTGCTGAGTGCGGGCGGCTGTGCTGAGTGCGGGCGGCTGTGCGTGGCTGTGCTGAGTGCGGGCGGCTGTGCGTGGCTGTGCTGAGTGCGGGCGATTGTGCGTGGCTGTGCTGAGTGCGGGCTGCTATGCAAAGTGTGGGTGGCTGTGCTGAGTGCGGGTGGCTGTGCGTGTCTGTACTGAGTGCAGGCGATTGTGCGTGGCTGTGCTGAGTGCAGGCGGCTGTGCTGAGTGCGGGCAGCTGTGCGTGGCTGCGCTGAGTGCGGGCGGCTGTGCGAGGCAGTGCTGAGTATGGGCAACTGTGCGTGGCTGTGCTGAGTGTGGGCGGCTGTGCGTGGCTGTGCTGAGTGCGGGCGGTTGTGCGTGGCTGTGCTGAGTGTGTGCGGCTGTGCTGAGTGCGGGCAGCTGTGCATGGCTGTGCTGAGTGCAGGCGGTTGTGCGTGGCTATGCTGAGTATGCGCGGCTGTGCGTGGCTGTGCTGAGTGCGGGCGGCTGTGCGTGGCTGTGCTGAGTGCGGGCGGCTGTGCGTGGCTGTGCTGAGTGCAGGCGGCTGTCCGTGGCGGTGCTGAGTACGGGCGGCTGTGCGTGGCGGTGCTGAGTGCGGGCGGCTATGCGTGGCGGTGCTGAGTGCGGGCGGCTGTGAGTGGCGGTGCTGAGTGCGGTCAGCTGTGCGTGGCTGTGCTGAGTGCGGGCGGCTGTGCGTGGCTGTGCTGAGTGCGGGCGGCTGTGCGTGGCTGTGCTGAGTGCGGGCGATTGTGCGTGGCTGTGCTGAGTGCGGGCGGCTGTGCGTGGCTGTGCTGAGTGTGGGCGGCTGTGCGTGGCTGTGCTGAGTGCGGGTGGCTGTGCGTGGCTGTGCTGAGTGCGGGCGGCTGTGCTGAGTGCGGGCGGCTGTGCGTGGCTTTGCTGAGTGCGAGCGGCTGTGCATGGCTGTGCTGAGTGCGGGCAGCTGTGCGTGGCTGTGCTGAGTGCGGGCGATTGTGCGTGGCTTTGCTGAGTGCGGGCGGCTGTGCTGAGTGCGGGTGGCTGTGCGTGGCTGCGCTGAGTGCGGGCGGCTGTGCGTGGCTGCGCTGAGTGCGGGCGGCTGTACTTACTGCCTTAGTGCAGCGCTGGCTATAATAGATACAGCACCCTTGCAGCCAGCACAGCGTCACTGGTCACATGCTGGTGGTGACATCATCGAAGGTCCTGGAGCTCCGCTGGGCTCTACAGCTACCCTGACTGGAGCTGCAGAGAGCACGGAGCCCCCTTGGCAGGTATATTAGGGGGGATACGCGGGTGTGTGGAGCCCCCATGGCTGGTATATTTGGGGGGGGATAAGAAAGTTCGGCTGCTTCACTCTGGTCCAGACTGCACAGGTGCGGTGCGTCGCGCTTGCGCAGTCTATAAAGTCTTCGGACAGAGTGACGCTCCCACCATTATATTATAGATCCTATAACTCAATTGTGTTATTAATGATACTTTGTCTACCTCTGATCTGAACATTGGCTTGATTGTCTCTGCTTTGACTGACCGTCTGTTACCTGACCCTATTTCTCTGACTTGGGCACATCTCCTGATTTTGTTTGTGTCTGTCTGGTCACTTCAGTTATTGATTCAGCTAGTTTTACCACTCCTACATCAAACTCCATCTTCTTGTCCACTCTATAGTTGCAACTCAGGGAGCCCTGTTGTAAGGCCAAATCCCTGCATAGAGTTTAAAGGGTGATGAACCTGCTAAGTCAAGTTGTGCCAAGTCTTCCTACAGTAGCCTTATTGAGTTGACAGCTCTCTTACCCTTTAATCTCTTTATACCAGCTGGCGTTTTCCACAAGGAGAAACAGTACAGCCTTAAACTGTTCCTTGTAATGCTCAGTGCAACTGTGTCATGTGTACATACTCAGGACAGCTTGACTGCATTAGAAATGGCAAAGAACTGAAACAAGAAGGCTCACATTTTTACAATATTGGAGTTGTTATGAATCATCTCACAGGATACAGATCATTCGACACTTCAGTAATCTGTATCTTCTGGACCAGAACCTGATGGAATCCATGGTTTTTCTATTGAGTAGCTGGCCTGGAACAACATCACATGTGTAACACATCACAATGGAAATATCACAGAAGGCCGGCTAATCGCTAGAAGAGCAGAAGATGCCGGGAGGAAGGACGAATAGTTGCCAGATTTTTAATTACATGGGAAAATGGATGTGGTCACTATTGAGTGTGTGTGGTTTTTAAATGTCTGACAAAGTAGTTTTAGTTGAAACGCAGAATATGGCACTAATCTTTCCCTTTTCATAGCAAAAGTATTTTATTTTATGATTCTCAAGCAGTTCCAAAAGAGCTTCATCTAAGAGACGTGCCTCTTTTATTAAATGTGGTGAAAACCAATTCCACAATGAAACCTTATATTTAATAACAGTGGACCAAAGTATATAAGAAAGTGACATCATTTTTCTAGATTAAGCCAGCTGTATTTACATAGGATGATTAGGTTTTACCTGTCAGCCTAGAATTTTATGAAGGAACAGATGAATGACCTCGGGGAGACCAAAACATCCAACACTGCGGAGACACCATCACGTGTTTCTCAACGCAGTGATCCAGAACACTGCCCCCATCCCTTATGGGAAATATGCAAACGCATGTAAAGTAAGCTGCGGAGACACCATCACGTGTTTCTCAACGCAAGCAATGAATAGCCAGGCCTTTCTCCGGGAAGGAACAACCACGGGAAGGGCAGCATCCAATAAAGGAGAATATCCAATAAAGGAAGACCACCTATGCCAAGCATGGTATCCATCCACAAACAGCTGTTTCGGGGTTTTTGCCCCTCATCAGTGTGGAGTAGGAAACTGGCTATTAGGAGCAGTGCCTGGTGAAAGGCTATGAAGGAACAGATGAATGACCTCGGGGAGACCAAAACATCCAACACTGTGGAGACACCATCACGTGTTTATCAACGCAGTGATCCAGAGCACTGCCCCCATCCCTTATGGGAAATATGCAAATGCATGTAAAGTAAGCTGCGGAGACACCATCACGTGTTTCTCAACGCAAGCAATGAATAGCCAGGCCTTTCTCCGGGAAGGAACAACCACGGGAAGGGCCTGAGGAGTTTAAGGCCTGCGATGACGTCGCGGCCTGTGATTGGTCGCGTGAGCGGTCACATGAGTGGCACGCGACCAATCACAAGCTGCGACATCATCGAAGTTCTTAAACTGCTCATTCTTAGGAACGGAGGCTGCCGGTTACAATCGGTAAGGTTCAGGGGCCGCCGTAGGGGTGAGTATATCCATATTTTTTATTTTAATTCTTTATTTTTTACATGAAAATGGATCCCAGGGCCTGAAGGAGAGTCTCCTCTCCTCCAGACCCTGGGAACCATACACTGGGAACTTCCGATTCCGATTTCTGATACCACAAAAGTATCGGAACTCGGTATCGGAATTCCGATACCGCAAGTATCGGCCGATACCCGATACTTGCGGTATCGGAATGCTCAACACTACTGATGATGAGGATGACTAAAGGTGGATGTGGGAATGTGTACATTTATATATTAAAACGACGCATAGATTTATAAATGTCAGTTGCCTTCATAAGAATAAATGGGCATATACAGTGGCTTTTGAAAGCATTCACCCCCTTGGCATTTTTTGTGTTTTGCTACCTCACAACCTGGAATTTCAATGCTTTTATTGAGGGTTTGCACTAGTTCATGTAAAGAGTGTTAGGTGTTGAGTTCCCGCCGCTGCACAGGGGGAATCCTGAACCATTTTTGCTGCTGTCTCCCATTCTCCTCTAGCTGCAGAGGAACCTGCTCAGCGGAGACGTCGGTCCCAGTGTCTGGCTCAGCCTGATACTGTGCGAATGGTTACTGCTGCCTTTCCAGGCTCTGCCTTTGTAGCCAGCACTGGTCAGGGGCGAGCAGGCATTTCTGGGACTGTAGCTTTGGGACTGTACACTCAGGCAGGCAGCTCGCGTCAGTGGGGGCAATTAGCCGTTGGCTTGCATCTGGTTCCAGAGCAAGCACAACCCTAGTTAGGGTAATAGTTTTGTGTACAGCGCGACTCTGTGAGGCAACAGACATCACTTCCAGTTCACATGGGGTGAAGCTTAACCCACGTGTAAGCTCAGAGTTTATCCGCCGTTACTTTGCAGCAGATATCTCTGCACGGTGGACCCCGGGCTGCGAACGCACCTTGTAGCTACCTATCTATACTCGGTGTGTTCCGCTAGCCCTAACAAAGAGCATACCTACAACTGTGACCATTTGTTTTTATTTTTATTTTAAAGCAAACAACAAGTAGGACAAAATAATTGAAAACTTCAGTGTGCATAACTACCTCCCTAAAGTCAGCACTGTGCAGAACCTCCTTTTTCAGCAAATACAGCTGCAAGTCACTTTGGATAAGTCTCTATGAGCTTTCCACATCTTGCCACTGGGATTTTTGCCCAATCCTCAAGGCAACACTGCTCCAGCTCCTTCAAGTTAGATGGTTTCCTCTGGTGAACAGCAATCTTCAAGTCTGATCATAGATTCTCAATTGGATTAAGGTCTGGGCTTTGACTATGTCACTCAAAAACATTTGCACATTTTCCCTTAAAATAATCGAGTACTGCTTTAGCAGTATGCTTTGGATCATTGTCTTCTTGGCAGTTGAACTTTCATCCCAGTCTCAAATCTCTGACAGACTGAAGCATATTTTGCTCAAGAATATCCCTGTATTTCACATCATCCATCTTCCTCTCATCTTGGACCATTTTCTCTGTCCATGCTGGCGTTCTTGGGGTGATGAGTTGTGTTTGTTTGGCACCAGACATAGCGTTTACTTTGTTGGCCAAAAAATTCAATTTTGTCCTCATCTGACCACAGCACCTTCCTCCATACATGTAGGGAATCTTCCACATGTCTTTTGGCAAACTAAAAACAAGCCGTACAATTTTTCTGTGTAAGTTAAGGCTTTTTTTCTGCCCACTCTTCCATAAAGGCCACCTGTATGGAGTGTACAATTTATTGTGGTCGTATGGACCGATACTCCAGTCTCTGCTTGGAAACTCAGCAGCTCCCTCATGATAACATTTGATCTCTGTGCTGCCTCTCTGATTAATGCCCTCCTTGCAGGGGCTAAGAGTTTTGGTGAGCCACCCTCTCTTTGCAGGTTTCTTGTGGCATCATATTCTTTCCATTTGATGATAATGGATTTGATGGTGCTTCGGGGGATCATCAGAGATTGGGATTTTTTTTATAACCCAATCTTGACTTGTACTTCTCAACAACTTTGTCCCTGATCTGTTTGGAGATCTCCTTAGTCTTTATGGCAGGGGTCTCAAACTCGGCTGGGTATATGGGCCGCACACAGAAAAATATTTAATTTCGGGGGCCGCATTATTTGCATGACAAAGTGACATTTTTAGTGACACCATTTTTTTCTCTATGCACCTTTTGAACTGGTCCTTATCTTGTAGTAATGTGCCCCATGCTGGTCATCATCTTGTAGTAATGTGCCCCATGCTGGTTCTCATCTTGTAGTAATGTGTCCCATGCTGGTCCCTATCTTGTAGTAATGCCCCATGCTGGTCCCTATCTTGAAGTAATGCCCCATGCTGGTCCCTATCTTGTAGTAATGTGCTCCATGCTGGTCCCTATCTTGTAGTAATGCCCCATCCTGGTCCCTATCTTGTAGTAATGCCCCATGCTGGTCCCTATCTTGTAGTAATGTGCCCCATGCTAGTCCCCATTGTGGGCTGTGTGCACACGTCGCTTTTTTCGAGGTTTTTTCGCGGTTTTTAGCTATAAAAACACTATAAAACCACGAAAATAACGCTCACATTAAGCATCCTACTTAATAGAATGCAATCCGCATTTTTTGTGTACATGCTGCTATGCCCACCATGCGGGAAGTAAGCAGATCATGTGCGGTTGGTACCCAGGGGGGAGGAGAGGAGACTCCTCCATGGTCTGGGCACCATATAATTGGTAAAAAAAAGAATTAAAATAAAAAATAGTGATATACTCACCATCTGATGGCCCCAGGAGTATTTCTGCCTCTCAGCGGTGCACGCTACTGCTTCCGTTCCTATGGATGCTTTGTGTGAAGGATGCTTTGTGTGAATGATGTCACGTGACCGTGATATCATCACAGGTCCTGAACACAAAGCATCTATAGGAACGGAAGCCGCCGCGTGCACTGCTGAGGAGATCGGGGGCCATCACAAAGTGAGTATTACCTTTTTTTATTTTTTTATTATTTTTAACATTATATCTTTTTACTATTGATGCTGCATAGGCAGCATCAATAGTAAAAAGTTGGTCACACTTGTCAAACACTATGTTTGACAAGTGTGACCAACCTGTCAATCAGTTTTCCAAGCGATGCTACAGATTGCTTGGAAAACGCTAGCATTCTGCAAGCTAATTATGCTTGCAAAACGCTAGGAATATGCATGCCAATTCCGCATGCGATATACCCACGGCAGGAGTTGCAGAATTGCCGCGGAAATTGCAATTCTGCAACGTGTGCACTTAGCCTTATAGTAATGTGCCCCATGCTGGACCCTACCTTGTAGTAATGCCCCATGCTGGTCCCTATCTTGTAGTAATGTGCCCCATCCTAGTCCACATCTTATAGTAATGTGCCCCATGTTGGTCCCTATCTTGTAGTAATGCCCCATGCTGGTCCCTATCTTGTAGTAATGCCCCATGCTTGTCCCCATCTTGCAGTAATGCCCCATGCTGGTCCCTATCTTGTAGTAATGTGCCGCATCCAGGTCCCCATCTTGTAGATATGGCCCCATCCTGGTCCCATTCTTGTCGTTATGTCCCCATCCATGTCCCCATATTGCAGACATGTGCCCCATCCAGGGTCCCCCATATATTGCAGACATGTTCCCCATCCAGGTCCCCCCCATATTGCAGACATGTCCCCCATCCAGGTCCCCCCATATATTTGACAGGTACCCCATCCAGGTCCCCCCATATATTGCAGACATGTGCCCCATCCAGGTTCCCCCATATATTGTAGACATGCCCCCCATCCAGGTCCCCCCATATATTGCAGACATGTCCCCCATCCAGGTTCCCCCATATATTGCAGACATGTGCCCCATCCAGGTTCCCCCATATATTGCAGACATGTCCCCATCCAGGTTCCCCCATATATTGCAGACATTTCCCCCATCCAGGTTTCAACATATATTGCAGACATGTGCCCCATCCAGGTCCCCCCCATATTGCAGACATGTGCCCCATCCAGGTTCCCCCATATATTGCAGACATGTCCCCATCTAGTTCCCCCATATATTGCAGACATGTCTCCCATCCATGTCCCCCATATATTGCAGACAGGTCCCCCCCATTTTCACGTAGACATAAGAGAAGAAAAAAAAGATTCTTCTCACCTGTCCTCCATTCCCTCGGCGTCCTTTCTGCTCCTGTGGCCTGCCGGCACATAGACCCCGTGATGATTGCAGCCCGGTCCAGGAGCCGCCGACATCCGCGCTGTAGTGCAGTGTATTGCCGCGCAGAGACCGGCTCTCTGCACAGCAATACTAGTGTCAGCCGCCGGCCTATCAGAGGCCAACAGCAGACATCTGCATCCCGGCGCAGCGGCATATGACGTCACTGCCATGTGCAGATGTCAGCTGCTGGCCTCTGGTAGGCCGGCGGCTGACACTAGTATTGCTGTGCAGAGAGCCGGTCTCTGCGCAGCAATGCACTGCACTACAGCACGGATGTCGGTGGCTGCTGGAGCGAGCGCGATCATTACGGGGTCTATGTGCCGGCGGGCCGCATGAAGCAGCAGGAGGGGCCGCATGTGGCCCTGGGGCTGCGTGTTTGAGACCCCTGCTTTATGGTGTGGTTTGGTTAGTGCTGTCTCTTTCTCAATGGTGTTGCAGCCTCTGTGGCCTTTCAGAAAAGATGTACTGTATATGTACCAACAAACCATGTGACACTTAGTGAAAGGAAGTCCACTTGTGTGCAATCTAACAGAAATCATGGAGACACAGGCACTAAACAACATAAGCATACCTTGTACAGCCCAGAAGGATTGAGCTGCGAATTTGCCTCGCAGATCACAAGTTCAGCACCTCGAATGAACAGCGTCGTGAAAAACCCAAGAGAAGAGATGGCACTCCGAGATCTGATAAAAACTTCTTTATTGTAGAAGGTTAAAACATGGATGCAGAGGAGCATGACCCACTTCCCTACATCCAACTTTGAACCTTCTGTAATAAAGAAGTTTTTATTAGATCTCGCAGTGCCACCTCTTCATCTCTAACGTTCACTAAACATGTGACTAATAAAGGTAATTGCTTCCAACAGAAATTTTTAGGGGCTTCATAGAGAAAAGGGTGAATACATATGCACATGCCAATTTTTAATTATTTGATCACATAAATGTAATTTCTGCCCATGTTTTTCTCACTTCACTTCACCAACTTAAACTATTTAGTGCTGATGCATCACATACAAGTCCCATTACAAAAATATTTAAACACATGTTGAAATGTAACAGTATAGGTAGAAAACCTAGGGGATGAATACTTTCGCAATCCACTATATTATATATACGAATAAGACATAGATAGACAATGTGCCAACTGCCAACTGCATCTCTCCCATATGAATTAGAACAAATCTAATGATCTGTTACTTAAACAATGTTCTGCCACAAAATCCCTCTATAAACTTTTTATTGGGAGTCATCATGGTTATATTTCTTTGTTATCACAATGAAAAAAGATTATTGATAAAAAATAGTGAAAAATAGCAAGTATCGCCAGAAGAGAAATCCTGGCTTACTGCCAGCAACTATTTCTTGTGTTGGTGCTGGTAACTGGAGATCACTTTACGTGTTGCAAGATCATTATCTTGCAACACGTAAAGTGATCTCCACTGTTGCAAACAAAAATTTTCTTACATGAATCTTAAAAAATATCCCTCATTTTAATTTTAATTTAATAACCCATTATGACACATGAAAATAAGCAACTTTATAATATATTTTATAGTAGGAATTTTCTCCTTTCCCCTGTCACTCTTAATTCATGGGAATCATCTCTATACATTGAAGACAGATTTTCCCATTACTGAAATAGGAGATGACTTTAACCACAGTTATTATTCGACCGTAGGACTTTCTATGGTCAGAAACATTACAAAGCGAGTTATTTTCATAATGAAAAAATAATTAAAACAAAGGTTATTTTTAAGGACTCATTAATAAGTAATTACAGAAGGAAATGTTAGCTTTCTCGGAAAAACCTAAGAAAATTAGTAGATCCTCTATATCACATACACCAATTTTCAATTGTGTTACAAACATTTGGTTCCAGAATTCTTTTAAGAAATCCTGAACAAACAATGTAGAAAGATTGAATACTTTCATATCAATGGAGCACCAATACAACTTGCTGTCTCTATATAATTGAGACTATAGATTTTCTCATGCAGTTAATATGTCAGGGTAATCACAAGTTTTGCTTTGAGGCTAAACAGTAGGGTGTCACTGGGATAACAACTTGTGTAGGAATGCCTGCTGCTTCCCGCTAGTCTGCCTGTTCATCTTGTGTATCCATAAGAACTCCAGTGGATTTCTCCTTAATGCACAGCCATTAACCTTTTAAAGAGGAATCGGCTCACTCCACTGTGTCTGTACTGAACCTCAAGGCTTGACTTGTGATATGAAATTCGCAGCACATCAGCCAAATCGATACCGGTTTTACAGAAGGACAGCAAAGGTTTCCTGATGCTCAGTGGAAAATCTTTTGGTAGCATTAACATCACAGAGGGCCATATCATCTAAACATTTTAAGTTTAAGGCCACGATGACATAAATCATGAAATGCGGAGGTTGGCACATGTCAGCAGATTTCATTTATAGCCATGATAAAGGTGAAAAAATCCAGCGTTATTGGTTTCATATGGAAAGAAATTGAGGGCAAGCCGCAAGGAACACGTGCACGTTCGACAGGACTCAGATGTCTCTTGTTAATGAAGATTGTAAAAAATACTTCACTACCTACGTTATGCACTTTAATGATGAGAATTATTTTTTCTCATCTCGTTAATGAGAGACAAATGTAACAAAGCCATGAAAGGAATTTATGATGTAAGACCTTTACGAGTTCACATACTCACTTCTATATTAGTGTTTTTTGACAATTAAAGCACTGTACCATCAGTCACAAATCTGAAATACGTGCTCATCAAGCAACATACTCCCTCGGGGGTCACTTGTGATGTGACGTTTTGGGTAGTAATCATTTTGCTACATAGGTGGTTAAAATTCCATTTCACCTTTGTAATTTTGTCTAAGATTTCCTTTATGCCTCCCTCCCAAGTTGTTCTGATTGTTGAAGACATTGATGATCACTGCCACTCTTGGTCGAATCACCCCATAACTATAGAATGAACAGTGTCCTAGAACGTTTCCAACAACAGAGCTCCCCAAATATTGCCAACCCCGAAGCTTCCAGCACCGCTCCAATTCAGTGATCCTAGAATTTTACAAACGGACAAATAGTCACATCATTGCTTAGACATCGCCCAGTCAATACTTCATATATAGACATATTTACTGATACTGGCATACATCTTTGCTCAACCCTTTACATCTGTAGCCTCAGATAGTGTCTGGTGACATACTCATTCTGTTTTCTATTTCCCCAGTTAGTAACCATACTACTGTGTTAAAAAAAAGGTGCCATAGCTATGAGACACTGCCACATACGGTGGAGGTTGTCAGCTCAAATAAAAATGTAGCTGTAACTATTTAATAGAAGGTGTTGGCATCTCAGAAACACCTTTGAAGCAGATCTGTCAGTTTTCACAATACAAATTGCATACATGAATGAATGTTTGGGCCTGATGAGGCGGGTATAATTGCTTTGGTAATCCAAGAAAGAGTAAATGTATAATAAATAAATGTAGTGTCAGTGTACAGCCGCATGCACATGGATTGATATGACACAGTGTTCACTTTCAGCTTCAGAGACATGTCAATCACTATAAGGTACTGGCTTTATTATGCAACAAGGAAGGCGTAACGGTATTCCAAGACATAGGCCACACCAAGGGTGCACCATAGTGTCCTTATTTGCATATCAAATAAAAGTTAATTTTTATTAAAATATTAATTTAAATAACTAATTAATTGTACATTCCAAGTATGATTTAAAAAGACCCTATAGAAATGTTTAGGCAGTTTAATTGCCATTTTGAGGGTAACAGACTCCGTTTTAAAGTTTTCCTACTTACTATTAAAATGAGCATTTTATACATCCATCTTATAATATACATATCACATCATAGGTACGGGGGTGGTTGGAGGTAGATGCTTCCATTATTTTTCATCTAATAGTGCAGTGCGGGAGAATAATCCCAGAAATTATCAGAAAAAACTTGTCTAGCGTCTTCATTGATGTAACGTCACCACGTACTAATGTGAATAGTCTAGGTTAGTTAAAATATAAATAATAACATTTTAAAGTGAGCACACCAGCCTCATCAGGTCTAAGAGATCTGTTTAATAAGGGTGCTTTCACACTGCATTTTCACCTATATGTTTGTTGGTTCTGTCAGGGCTTATGTCCGAACCCCGGCAAAACTGGATTTGTGCGTATGCGCCAACAGGGCCATTGACGGAGTCAATATGTGCTCTGTTGGACATCATTTTGGGGATTATATGCCTACTGGATTCAGACACTCAGACACAGTCTATTTTGTGCCTTCAGTAGGCACATACACCTGAAAATGATAACAGAACACACGTTGACTTCGTCAGCACCATTATAGTCAATGGTAGAAAGAAGCAGGGTAGTAACACAGTTTGCAAGGAGTTACTTTTAATTTATACGTTTTAAAAGCTGAAAATGCATTTAGCATCAAAATGACAAGAGTGATAACATGTATAACGTAGGAAACAAAAAGCAGATTTTAGAGTTAATGGCGCTACAGTACATCAGTGGAAAGGGACCCGAGGGTTAACATTTCACACACTGAGGACATAAAAGTGAGCAAGCAATGAAGCAAACGCCAGCGTGATCCTCTGTTGTGGAGGTATTTGAAGTGAGAAGCAGGGAGTAATGCTCTTGATAAACGACTGGAGATCAAATCTATCCAGAATATTAATACTCTACTGGCAGAGGAAACAAAAGTCACTTTTAAATAGCCAAGGAAATGCCCCTTTTTAATCCTAAGAAAGTACGTTAGCCTTCCATTATCTGCTATAGTGGTTTTCAGTAAAAAGGAACATAATAATATAAAATACTTTATAATAAGATTTATTATATTCTGTATTCTTATTATCAAATAAACACAACATTGTGACTATTTAAATTCAATGAAAATCTTGAATCTTCCCTGCATATTTACTATCCGAATCATGAATTTATTTGACTGTAAATCATATGTTTAGGAAAAGGAATTAACACGTTTTTTTAAGAGAGGATGAAGTAAAACATGTCGTACATATATTTATTCTAAGAGTATCCCCGGAAAATAATTTTCTATTGGACCCGAGGAATCTTCTTCTGACACTGGGGTATTAAAATCTACATGTTGTGAATGTAAATCACTTCCCATCATTGTGTGGCACAATACTGATCCATTATTTCATTTTGCTGCCAGGAAAGTAATGCAGTCTGGAATTTTAAAATTATTCATTAAGCAAGATAATTACACATTTCATGGAAAAATTTACATGAAAAAAAACATATTTTGTAACAAAGTCACACAGATCTTGATAGTAGAAGCCATCCCGTACTAGATCCTTATTGTTAGAAATGTCCCTGACACTCTTATTTCTATTACCATGCAGCATGTACTATCTTCTGGATGTAAATATTCATGAAGTCGCTCTTTATACCTCCATGTTCAGGTGTTCCTGTATTCTCCACAGATTGTCCCTTTACAGCAGACGGAATCTAAAACTAAGAACTCAAAATGTTAAGCCCAGGAGCATAATAATAATTCACACACTGAGGGACAGGAACGTACCATGAAAATTGATTGATGTAATTATGGTTGGGATAGATAGATAGATAGATAGATAGATAGATAGATAGATGATAGATAGATAAAAAGAGAAAAAAATAAAGTAGCACTAGTTGTATTGTCAAAACCATAAATAATAGAAAAAATGGGGGGAGGGCAGCACTTACATAGTTAATGTGTAAAAAAGACAGACTCTTTATTAGCCCATAAAGTGCAATGCAATGTACATTGAACTTTTTGTTTTTTGATAGATATAATAGATATATAGTAGATAGTTAGGCAGAAAGACATCGGATAGATAGATCGAAAAAGAAAATGCAGCAGCACTCTTTATAAGCCAAGATATATATGAAAACATTGAGTCTACACTGTTATTACTCAGTAAGATGTACTTACAAAAATGAAGGTTCTTAGCGCATAAATTGGCCAATTCATGTATGCCCATCAACCCCGGCAAGGTGACCTCCCTCTGATGGGTCCCTGTTCTACTGTACTAAGAACCTTCATTTTTGTAAGTACATCTTACTGAGTAATAACACAGTTCAGAGTCAATGTTTTCAGTGTTTGCATATATCTTGGCTTATGTAAAGTGCTGCTGTGTTTTCTTTTTTTATATAATGCAGCTATCGCAGCTTGCACCTGTTCACACTTAGGAGGTGCATGGTTAGGTCTTTTCTCTATAGGTAGATAGACAGACAGATATAGATAGAGATAAGAGACAGATAGATAGATAATAGATAGATATGGGATAGATAGATAAAGTTGACACTGTATCCGAAAAATGGATACCAATCAATTCCCTAATAGAAGGAAAGAAAACTATCTGGGAAGCTCCACCTAATAGAGGTAGTGATTAGTGATGGGCGAACGTTCTCGGATAATGTCTTATCCGAGCATGCTCGGGTGTTATCCGAGTATCTAGAAGTGCTCGTATATTATGTTGCTTGATTTGAGCATGCTCAGATAAGACATTATCGGTGCACATTCGCTCATCACTGGTACTGATTACATGATAAAAATACATGCCTTAAAAACAGGTTTTATTATTAATTTTTGCAAATTGTCTCTTCAGAGAGGAAGAGGACTAGAACTCTAGTGCCACCTATTGAAAGTAGCAATCCTAAAAGTCAATGTCGACCCTTTAACAGCCTTATCACATGACTTAGGATACAAATCCAAACCAAAATCTCTTATTTATTTTTAAAATATATCCCTAAATTGAGGCACTATATGAAGAAAATGCACAATAGAGAAGTAGGTTATATATATGCTAGGATGTCCCAAGAAACCCCTAAATGGATTCCCTTCCTATCCTATATATGATGAACGAGATATGGCTCTCCTACTAGATAAAGATGATGAAGAACAGAGACGCCATGTATATTGTGTTAAACTCCATGGTTAGGTATGGAATCCATCTAAGGGTTTCTAGTGACGTCATAGTATACATACTACCATCCAGTTATTTTCCCTACTGTGTACATTCTCCATATTGTGTCCCAGTTTAGGGATATAATATAAAAATGTACAGGGTGGGCCACGTATATGGATACACCTAAATAAAATGGGAGTGGTTGGTGATATCAACTTCCTGTTTGTGGCACATTAATATATGGGAGGGGGGAAACTTTTCAAGATGGGTGGTGACCATGGCGGCCATTTTGTAGTCAGCCATTTTGGATCCAACTTTATAAATGGCCCACCCAGGTGTATCCATATAAATGGCCCACCCTGTATAATCAAAGTTATTTTTATGTGATATATTATTTCATGTATGCAGTAATTTAAGTTCATATCAAATTGTATCATTCCACATGTCACCTGTTAGGACTATAACAATGCCATGACAATTTTGTAAGAATTGTCATGGAAGAAAACGACCCATGTTGCGCAAAACCTTGCAGAATGTGCAAAGAGACACACATTATACACTAGCAAATCTACTACTATTGTAGTCGGGTGTTTTTGCTTTTTTTTCATAGAAATATTACCGAGAAAATGTCCAGACAAAAAAGTCTAGGAAATACTCTCTTGGAAAACCAATCTGATGCACCATAGCAAGTTTGCCGTTTTGGATGTCATAAAAGAAAAAGGGCAAATGCCTGGAAAGAGAGTGTGCTTTTGCTTTTGTGGGGTTTTTAATGCTATGTAAAAAAAAAAATCAATTTTTTTATTGGAATCCATGGCAAGTGTATGCATCCACAGTGTGGTACGCAATCGTCTGGCAATATTTTTGATAAATGCGGTGTTATTCTTTACTTTCAACTTAAACTTTTAAACCTAATTTTCCACATATTGACTCATCTGCAACCCCATATAACATATCCACCATAATAAATGTAGGATTTAAAAACCAACCCCGCCAAAAAAAAACCATTATTGCTTACCTGTCCCAACATCCCCATAGCTTCACCATTTGGTATCCGGTCTTCAGCATCTCTTCTTTTCCCCTTCTTCAATGTCGCACATTCTTTTCAACCTGTTTACTCCAGGCTTCCAAATGGAGGCGTCAGCTGTAAAGTACAATTTTTGTAAAATTTGAGGAGAATTCAGTTCCACTTGAAATAAATTTGTGGTAATATTAAACCATCTGTGACATAAGAAACAATCAATGTTTTGCTGTGATATGAACACCTTATTGTGTATTGGAGAACATAGCCTTAAAATCTGACTTAAAACGTTGTCACGCACTAAGCTGGATGGAACGTTCTAAGACAAGACATAATGGCTACAGTAAACGTATACTGATTGCAGTAATCGTAGTAATTGCATTCAGTTTTGTGCATGAAAGTCGTGTATTGTATTCTTAATATGCACTGATAAGAGCATTCATAACATAATTAACTGCCTCAAGAAAAGAATGGCTATTATGTTTAACATTCTGATTAGTAAGTGGCAGAACTGCACAGACCGCATTTCTTCTATATATTGGTTGCTTTTGCATTACAACAGTTTTAATTTTATTTCAGAGCACAATCGTTTGTTACGCTTTTGTAATTTCAAGCTGATGAAAGACAATATTAGAATTTCAAGCTCTTCACACCAGAAAAAAAAAGAAAATGCAAACAGATTTTTCATTTAATTATTCTACAACGTGCTACACGGCTGTTACAACAAGGCCAAGAATATAAAATATCGCGTTTGAAACAACATTAGAAAACAACAGCGATGATAAAACAGGGGCTTTGGTTGTGTCCGGATCTCCATTTATTCTACAAAATAAAGCCCATTGTAACTACTTTCATGCAGTAGAGTGAAACCTTTTTGAGACACCTAACCAAAATTGTGTTGTATTGTGTTCTCCTTGAAGGGGTGGTCATATAAAAAAGATGACCAGTATACTTAGGATATGGTGGAACTGAAACCTCACAGAAAATTGGGCCCGGATAAGGGTTGTTCTTTCCAAAGAGGAGGTCTTTCATAATAAACATAACGTATCTAAATGGGGAAATGAAAAAAATTTTTGCATAGTGATGGGCATGCTTATTTGTCTAAAGTCTTTGAAACAAAGAGATCTCTTGGCTTCTGTCTATCTACTCCACCCTTGACATGGTAATTTGTGCACCATTAAGTACTTACATGTGGTCAAAGTCAACCTAACATATTACTGGGAGGTGCAAGAAAACATTATTTGCAGGTGGTCAGTGCGTCATGAATGCGTAGAACAGGGTAAAGATTTTTCTATCATGGAATTAAGTAATCTAGAATATATTTGACTGCAACAAACTTTTGACAAACTTACTTAATAAACAGCAACTCCCCTTATTCTATCCTCCACTGAAATACATTGAGAGCCCTTATCAACAAATGCTGCATCCTGAGACATTGCCATGTCCACCACATAAAGACCACCATACATACTACAAACGTTTTTCTGGCAGCCAGTTCAGCCAGCTTTCCCATACACAGGAGCACTCATTTGACTGAACAATCCTATGCTTTTTTATGAGTTGTCACCAGACATTTCTTCCGGGAGCTTTTCTATTGGAGATTATGTAGTTGGACATTTCCGATTGACATCTCCCCCAACATTCAGTTGTCCAGGGCCCCATGCACAGTAAATTTGTCTGCTGATTCCTTCTATACAGGTGCTTTTCACAAAGTTAGAATATCATCAAAAAGTTAATTTATTTCATTTCTCATATATTATATAGAGTCATTACAAACAGTGATGTATTTCAAGTGTTTATTTCTGTTAATGTTGATGATTATGGCTTACAGTCAGTGAAAACCCTAAAGTAATTATCTCAGCAAATTAGAATACTTTATAAAACAAGCTTGAAAATTTATTTTAAGATCTGAAATGTTGGCCTACTGAAATGCATGTTCAGTAAATGCACTAAATACTTAGTCGGCGCTCCTTTTGCATCAATTACTGCATCAATGCAGCTTGGCATGAAAGCGATCAGCCTATGGCACTGCTGAGGTGTTATGGAAGCCCAAGTTGCTTTGATAGCAGCCTTCAGCTCGTCTGCATTGTTGGGTCTGGTTTCTGTCATATTCCTCTTGACAATACCCCATAGATTCTCTATGGAGTTAAGGTCATGCGAGTTTTCTGGCCAATCAAGCACAGTGATACTGTTGTTTTTAAACCACGTATTGGTACTTTTTGCAGTGTGGACAGATGCTAAGTCCTGCTGGAGAATGAAATTTCCATCTCCAAAAAGCTTGTCGGCAGACTGAAGCATGAAGTGCTCTAAAATTTCCTGGTAAATGGCTGGGCTGACTTTGGTCTTGATAAAACACAGTGGACCTACACCAGCAGATGACATGGCTCCCCAAACCATCACAGATTGTGGAAAATTCACACTAGACCTCAAGCAGCTTGGATTGTGTACCTCTCCACTCTTCCTCTAGACTCTGGGACCTTGATTTCCAAATTAAATGCAAAATTTATGTTCATCTGAGTCATGAGTGGCTTGACACAAGGAATGCAACACTTGTAGCTTATGTCCTGGATACGTCTGTGTGTGATGGCTCTTGAAGCAATGACTCCGTCAGCAGTCCATCTGATGGCCTTTTCTTAACAATCCTTTCAAGTCTGCGGTTACTCCGTTTGCTTGTACATCTTTTTCTACCACACTTTTTCCTTCCACTCTACTTTCCATTAATATGCTTGGATACAGCACTCTGTGAACATCCAGCTTCTTTAGCAATTACCTTTTGTGGTTTACCCTCCTTGTGGAGTGTCAATGACTGCCTTCTGGACATCTGTCAAGTCAGCAGTCTTCCCCATGATTGTGAAGCCTACTGAAACAAACTGAGGGACCTTTTTAAACACTTAGTAAGCCTTTGCATGTGTTTTTTGTTAATTATTCTAATCTACTGGGATAATGACTTTTGGGTTTTCATTGGCTGTAAGCCATAATCATCAACATTAACAGAAATAAACACTAAAAATAGATCACTCTGTTTGTAATGACTGTATAAAAGATATGAGTTTCACTTTTTGTATTGAAGAACTGAAATAAATTAACTTTTTGATGATATTCTAATTTTGTGAGAAGCACCTGTATCTGCAGGTTCAGATGACATTAGTCTAATGTGTATAGGGGCTTTTGCCTGTATGGATCTCTTGTTTATCCTTTACCATTTCCATCCTATGCAGGTACAAAAGCTCATTTTGACAAATTTCTGATATTTTTGATAATTGGAAAATGAATAATTTATATGCTGGAGCGTCGGGATCCTTGCAGAGTCCTGTGTCTCCCACTGAAATAAAGCCACTTTCTCTCATTCGAGCTGCTACTCCAGTAAGAGTCAATAAAACTATTGAGATAGCTGAGTATAGTTCTATAGGAACATATGACTTATATTTGAAAATATTACCAATTTTCTGATCATAAAAGTGTTGGCCAACTACAACTGGTAAGATCTAACTGGTAAGATTTCATCCCTGGTGAAAGGGGACTCTGTTATGACCCCAATGGCAGAGGGTCTCAGAAATAAATACCAAGTCTGCAAACACAAAAAAACAGCTCATTCGGCAGTGGTAACTGGGCTGACCGTATATCTAATCCTAGCACCACAAATAGAAGCAGCCGGGGATAGTGCCTACGTTGGTTCTAGACGTCTCGCGCCAGCCGGAGAACTAACTAACCCTAAAACGGAAAAGATAGACCTTTCTTGCCTCCAGAGAAAAGACCCCAAAAGTTGGATACAAGCCCCCAACAAATAATAACGGTGAGGTAAGAAGAAAAGACAAACGTAAGAATGAACTAGGTATTTAGCAAAGAGAGGCCCACTGACTAATAGCAGAATATAGTAAGATGACTTATATGGTCAGCAAAAACCCTATCAAAAATATCCACGCTGGATATTCAAGAACCCCCGAACCGTCTAACGGCCCGGGGGGAGAATACCAGCCCCCTAGAGCTTCCAGCAAAATCAGGAATCACATTTAGTACAAGCTGGACAAAAAATAAGAGCAATACAAATAACCAAAAAACAAGGAAGCAGGACTTAGCTTAATTTTGCAAGAACCAGGACCAGCAGACAGGAGCAAACAGAAAGGACTGATTACAACGATGCCAGGCACCAGACTGAGAATTCAGGAAGTCTATATAGCAACACCCCTGGACTAACGACCCAGGTGGGTGCCAAACTAGGGAAAGACAATCCCAGAGTCATACCACTAGTGACCACAAGAGGGAGCCAAAAAATTCTAATTCACAACAGTACCCCCCCTTTAAGGAGGGGTCACCGAACCCTCACCAAGACCACCAGGGCGATCAGGATGAGCAGCGTGAAAGGCACGAACTAAATCGGCCGCATGCACCTCAGAGGCAACCACCCAGGAATTATCCTCCTGACCATAGCCCTTCCACTTGACCAGATACTGAAGCCTCCGTCTGGAGAGACGAGAATCCAAGATCTTCTCCACCACGTACTCCAACTCGCCCTCAACCAACACCGGAGCAGGAGGCTCAACAGAAGGAACCACAGGTACAACGTACCGCCGCAACAAAGACTTATGGAACACGTTATGAATGGCAAACGACACCGGAAGATCCAAGCGAAAGGACACAGGATTAAGGATTTCCAATATCTTGTAAGGACCGATGAAGCAAGGCTTGAATTTAGGAGAGGAGACCTTCATAGGAACAAATCGAGAAGACAGCCATACCAAATCCCCAACACGAAGTCGGGGACCCACACTGCGGCGGCGGTTGGCAAAACGCTGAGCCTTCTCCTGTGACAACTTCAAGTTGTCCACCACATGATTCCAAATCTGCTGCAACCTATCCACCACAGAATCTACCCCAGGACAGTCAGAAGGCTCCACATGTCCCGAGGAAAACCGAGGATGGAAACCAGAGTTGCAGAAAAATGGCGAGACCAAAGTAGCGGAACTAGCCCGATTATTAAGGGCAAACTCAGCCAATGGCAAGAAGGTCACCCAATCATCCTGATCTGCAGAAACAAAACACCTCAAATAAGGCTCCAGAGTCTGATTAGTTCGCTCCGTTTGTCCATTGGTCTGAGGATGAAAGGCAGACGAAAACGACAAATCAATGCCCATCTTAGCACAAAAGGATCGCCAGAATCTGGAAACAAACTGGGATCCTCTGTCAGACACGATATTCTCAGGAATGCCATGTAAACGAACCACATTCTGAAAGAACAAAGGAACCAGATCGGAAGAGGAAGGCAGCTTAGGCAAAGATACCAAATGGACCATCTTGGAAAAGCGATCACATACCACCCAGATGACAGACATTCCTTGAGACACCGGAAGATCTGAAATGAAATCCATGGAAATGTGTGTCCAAGGCCTCTTCGGGACAGGCAAGGGCAAGAGCAACCCGCTGGCACGAGAACAGCAAGGCTTAGCTCGAGCACAAGTCCCACAGGACTGCACAAATGACCGCACATCCCGTGACAAGGAAGGCCACCAAAAGGACCTAGCCACCAAATCTCTGGTGCCAAAAATTCCCGGATGCCCTGCCAACACCGAGGAATGAACCTCGGAAATGACTCTGCTGGTCCACTTATCAGGAACAAAGAGTCTGTCAGGTGGACAAGAGTCAGGTCTACCAGCCTGAAATCTCTGCAACACACGGCGCAAATCTGGAGAAATGGCTGACAAGATTACTCCCTCTTTAAGAATACCAACTGGTTCTGCGACTCCAGGAGAGTCAGGCACAAAGCTCCTTGAAAGAGCATCAGCCTTCACATTCTTTGAACCTGGTAAATACGAGACCACAAAGTCAAAACGGGAGAAAAACAATGACCAACGGGCCTGTCTGGGATTCAGGCGTTTGGCAGACTCGAGATACATCAGATTTTTGTGATCAGTCAAGACCACCACATGATGCTTAGCACCCTCGAGCCAATGACGCCACTCCTCAAATGCCCACTTCATGGCCAACAACTCCCGATTGCCAACATCATAATTCCGCTCAGCAGGCGAAAACTTCCTAGAGAAAAAGGCACATGGTCTCATTACAGAGCAACCAGGGCCTCTCTGCGACAAAACGGCCCCTGCCCCAATCTCAGAAGCATCCACTTCAACCTGAAAGGGAAGTGAGACATCAGGCTGGCACAAAACAGGCGCTGAAGTAAACCGGCGCTTCAACTCTTGGAAAGCTTCCACGGCTGCAGGAGCCCAGTTAGCAACATCAGAACCTTTCTTGGTCATATCCGTCAAAGGTTTAACAACGCTAGAAAAGTTAGCGATAAAACGACGGTAGAAGTTAGCAAAACCCAAGAACTTCTGAAGACTCTTAACTGACGTGGGTTGAGTCCAATCATGAATAGCTCGGACCTTGACTGGGTCCATCTCCACCGCAGAAGGGAAAAAAAATAAAACCCAAAAAGGGAACCTTCTGTACTCCAAAGAGACACTTTGAGCCCTTAACAAACAAAGCATTCTCACGCAAAACCTGAAACACCATCCTGACCTGCTTCACATGCGAGTCCCAATCATCAGAAAAAAACAGAATATCATCCAGATAAATAATCATAAATCTATCCAGACACTTCCGGAAAATATCATGCATAAAGGACTGAAACACTGAAGGATCATTAGAGAGCCCAAAAGGCATCACCAAGTACTCAAAATGACCTTCGGGCGTATTAAATGCAGTTTTCCATTCATCTCCTTGCTTAATGCGCACAAGGTTGTACGCACCACGAAGATCTATCTTGGTGAACCAACTGGACACCTTTAATCCGGGCAAACAAGTCCGACAATAGAGGCAAAGGATACTGAAATTTAACAGTGATTTTATTCAGAAGCCGACAGTCAATACAAGGTCTCAAAGATCCGTCTTTCTTGGCCACAAAAAAGAATCCCGCACCAAGAGGGGAAGAGGATGGACGGATATGCCCCTTCTCCAGAGATTCCTTGATATACGAACGCATTGCGGTATGCTCAGGTACAGACAAATTAAATAATCTTCCCTTAGGAAATTTACTACCCGGAATCAAATCTATAGCGCAGTCACAGTCCCTATGAGGAGGAAGAGCACTGGACCTGGACTCGCTGAATACATCCTGATAATCAGACAAATACTCAGGAACTTCCGAAGGAGTAGAGGAAGCAATAGACACCGGTGGGGAATCACCATGAATTCCCTGACAGCCCCAACTTGACACAGACATTGCCTTCCAATCCAAGACTGGATTATGGGTCTGTAACCATGGCAGACCCAAAACGACCAAATCTGTTGTGAATTTGCTTTTTGCTCCCTCTAGTGGTTACTAGTTTTTTGACTCTGGTTTTTCTTTCATTCCTTTTATCCGCACCTGGGTCGTTAGTTAGGGGTGTTGCTATATAAGCTCCCTGGACCTTCAGTTCAATGCCTGGCAACGTAGTTATCAGAGCTAGTCTGCTGTGCTCTTGTCTACTGATCCTGGTTCCAGTTATATCAGCTAAGTCTGCCTTTTGCTTTTTGCTATTTGTTTTGGTTTTGTATTTTTGTCCAGCTTGTTCCAAATCTATATCCTGACCTTTTCTGGAAGCTCTAGGGGGCTGGTGTTCTCCCCCCGGACCGTTAGACGGTTCGGGGGTTCTTGAATTTCCAGTGTGGATTTTGATAGGGTTTTTGTTGACCATATAAGTTACCTTTCTTTATTCTGCTATCAGTAAGCGGGCCTCTCTGTGCTAAACCTGGTTCATTTCTGTGTTTGTCATTTCCTCTTACCTCACCGTCATTATTTGTGGGGGGCTTCTATCCAGCTTTGGGGTCCCCTTCTCTGGAGGCAAGAAAGGTCTTTGTTTTCCTCTACTAGGGGTAGCTAGATTCTCCGGCTGGCGCGTGTCATCTAGAATCAACGTAGGAATGATCCCCGGCTACTTCTAGTGTTGGCGTTAGGAGTAGATATATGGTCAACCCAGTTACCACTGCCCTATGAGCTGGATTTTTGTATTCTGCAGACTTCCACGTTCCTCTGAGACCCTCGCCATTGGGGTCATAACACAAATCATGCATTTTATGCAGAACAAGAAAACGAATCACCTCCCGATGATCAGGAGTCATGCACATGGTTACCTGTGTCCAAAACTGCGGTTTATTTTCCGCCAATGGCGTAGCATCAATACCTCTAAGAGGGATAGGATTTACCAATGGCTCAAGAACAAAACCACAGCGCTTGGCAAATGACAGATCCATAAGACTCAGGGCAGCACCTGAATCCACAAACGCCATAACAGGGTAGGAAGACAATGAGCAAATTAAAGTCACAGACAAAATAAATTTAGGTTGC
Organism: Ranitomeya variabilis; assembly: GCF_051348905.1. Taxonomy (NCBI): domain Eukaryota; kingdom Metazoa; phylum Chordata; class Amphibia; order Anura; family Dendrobatidae; genus Ranitomeya; species Ranitomeya variabilis. Next base: position 233,368,132 of record NC_135232.1, read on the forward strand.
AAATTACCAATGGCGACAGGGCTAACAACCCTTGTAAGGCGTTTAGAGCATGCTGATATAACATGTGTAGAATCACCACAGTAAAAACACAACCCATTCTGACGTCTATGATTTTTCCGTTCATTTCTAGTCTGAATTCTATCACATTGCATTAAATCAGGTGTTTGTTCAGACAACACCACCAGAGGATTAGCAGTTTTGCGCTCCCGCAAACGCAGGTCAATTTGAATGGCCAGCGCCATGGAATCATTCAGACTTGTAGGAATGGAGAAACCCACCATCACATTCTTAATGGCTTCAGAAAGGCCATTTCTGAAATTTGCGGCCAGAGCACACTCATTCCACTGAGTAAGCACGAACCATTTCCGAAATTTTTGGCAATACACTTCAGCTTCATCCTGGCCCTGAGAAATAGCCAGCAAGGCTTTTTCTGCCTGAATTTCAAGATTGGGTTCCTCGTAAAGCAATCCGAGCGCCAGAAAAAACGCATCAATATTCGCCAATGCCGGATCTCCTGGCGCTAGCGAGAAAGCCCAATCCTGAGGGTCGCCCCGCAAGAAAGAGATAACAATTTTAACTTGCTGAGCTGAGTCTCCAGATGAACGAGGTCTCAGAGATAGAAACAATTTACAATTATTCCTGAAATTCCTAAACTTAAATCGATCTCCAGAGAACAGTTCAGGAATAGGTATTTTAGGTTCAGACATTGGACTACTGGTAACAAAATCTTGTATGCCCTGCACACGAGCAGCAAGCTGATCCACACTTGTAATCAAAGTCTGGACATTCATGTCTGCAGCAAGCTTAAGCCACTCAGAGGTAAAGGGGAGGAAGAAAGAGAGGGGAAAAAAAAAAACTCAGAATTTCCTTTCTTATTATCCCACTTCTGCAATGCATTAAACATTCAACTTAGGCCTGGCATACTGTTATGACCCCAATGGCAGAGGGTCTCAGAAATAAATACCAAGTCTGCAAACACAAAAAAACAGCTCATAGGGCAGTGGTAACTGGGCTGACCGTATATCTAATCCTAGCACCACAAATAGAAGCAGCCGGGGAACGTGCCTACGTTGGTTCTAGACGTCTCGCGCCAGCCGGAGAACTAACTAACCCTAAAAGGGAAAAGATAGACCTTTCTTGCCTCCAGAGAAAAGACCCCAAAAGTTGGATACAAGCCCCCAACAAATAATAACGGTGAGGTAAGAAGAAAAGACAAACGTAAGAATGAACTAGGTATTTAGCAAAGAGAGGCCCACTGACTAATAGCAGAATATAGTAAGATGACTTATACGGTCAGCAAAAACCCTATCAAAAATATCCACGCTGGATATTCAAGAACCCCCGAACCGTCTAACGGCCTGGGGGGAGAATACCAGCCCCCTAGAGCTTCCAGCAAAATCAGGAATCACATTTAGTACAAGCTGGACAAAAAATAAGAGCAATACAAATAACCAAAAAACAAGGAAGCAGGACTTAGCTTAATTTTGCAAGAACCAGGACAAGCAGACAGGAGCAAACAGAAAGGACTGATTACAACGATGCCAGGCACCAGACTGAGAATTCAGGAAGTCTATATAGCAACACCCCTGGACTAACGACCCAGGTGGGTGCCAAACTAGGGAAAGACAATCCCAGAGTCATACCACTAGTGACCACAAGAGGGAGCCAAAAAATTCTAATTCACAACAGGACTCTTTATGGGAGTGTACTTGAAAATGGGGGAAAGGGGCCCACACACTCGTATTTATATACTGGCCACGCAGCACTCTGCAGGTCACTTCATGGTACTCTGCCACTGCAGGACCCTATCCGCTAACCCCATCTTCAAGTACACTCCCCTGAAAAGTCCCCTTTCACAAGGGGCAAATCCATCAACACCTAAGGGGTAAGATCGAACCATTTAATTATCTAGCATGGTTTTTATGAGCACCTTATATGATTGAAGTGATATGTTCACCTATTGTATGTGTCTATGTTCTACTTGCTGGACATTGTTCCCAATTTTAAATCTATAGAATACAAGTTAGGTTTTAATTTTAGTCTTCTCCATGCTGTAGGCCCTAAACTATTTGTTAACACTTTATACATTTTCTGCAAGCAGAAATGTAATCTAAAAAAACATCAAAATCTTAATTGCTGGAAATTGCATGTGCATGTTGACTTGAGACAAGGTTTTGTCTCCTTCTAGCATTATGTAGACGGAATCTCTCATTTACAATCCGGTTGAGGGCAGCACTCACTAATTCCATCTGGCATCACGGACACTATTCATTTTAAGTTTATATCTTCAAATATCCACTTCTCACATGCCACAGAATAGTTGTTAATGAGAACAGGAGGGAATGATTATATCTGAAGAACCTGACACCACAATGCACAGCAAACAAACAAGTTCCAGAAATGACTAAAAGATATTAAAGTCCTAAGACCTGGGGGTACTACATTTATTAAAACTACATTTCATACTGAGTTCCTAAAACACAGGAGGTTCCAAGTCATTTTTATACCTCCAACGTGAAATATTATTCTTTTTTACCATGATATTTCAAGGTGATATGCTCATTTCTATATATTACTCATGACATTCTGAAATAGGAGGTTACAAGATGTAATTACACAAACACAGGGAATGTGAGATTTCTTCGCTCTCTTGGGCCTAATAGTGAAGTAAATAATGATATTCCAGCTACTGAAAACCGACAGTTAAAGTCACCACCAATTTGTCTGTGAACTACATGTGATATGCTTGTTATGGTTTCTTCTAATATCCTCTAATAATATCTTTAAAGGGAAAGACGTGTATCTTATTTTCTTTTTATCTAAGCTGCTTGTTAAGCAGTGGCTTAGAAGCTGCTGCTCAACATGATATGTTCGGTGATGAATGAGAATGTTGGATTTACATGCTTTTATGGAAATCTGGTGGCTTCATAGATGAAAAGCCACCAGTCTTTCCTGTTCTAGTTGTAAGAGGAAAAGCGCAGCTTAAACTCAGTACTAGGACATTGTGGCACAGAATGGGAAGAGGAGTCCATATCTCCCTGAAAAAGAGTAACAAGCCTGAAATAAATGGTTGTAAGTTGGTGTACAGTGATTTCTTATTTAAGGCCTCGTTCATACTTCCACGAATATGGTGCTGTTCACATGTCTGTGTTTTTTCTGGACCAAAAGTCCTAAAAAAAAGAGACAGGTCCATTTTCGATGCTAGTGATGGATAAAAATTACCCTTTGGGTCCATAAAAAATCGCTGACAACAATCATTGCCATCCGTGTGCATTTATGTGCTGCTCATGATTAACATTATAGTGGATAGTTGAAGTTTTGTCATTTATTTATCCATACGTTAAAATTATTCATGAAACTCTGCTGGTAAATATAGACACACTGGCCAAACACTGATGAAAATTGAATCAAAAACATTAATGAAAAATGTGATTGTTTTTTGCGTACCAGAAAAATTCCTGACGTCAGAATGAGGTATTAGGCCGGGTGCATACAATCCGGAAGTGCCGGTGCTTTGGCCGCTGCACATGTTCGCTGCATCCAAAGCTCTGCCATCTATTGAGCGCAGGTGAATCTGCATTTGTTCACTGAACTGTGTGAATTCACGGCATCCAATAGATTGTATGGGTGAAATTTTGTCTGGAGTGTTGCGCTGCATGTCCATCTCTGCCGGTGAGCTTTCTTGAAATCTCATCCACTATGCTGTAACATCTGGCTGGTGCAGCTTGAATGCTGCACAAGTACGCAGCGTCCAACCCACAATCCTTAAGCATAAATTTTCAGATATCTAAATGATCACTGGTCAAAAAGGGATAATTTTCTTATCTTTAGCAACTGTCCTAAAACAAAAATTGAGCCCCCATGATTCACTGTACATCTAATATTGGCAGAAATTGCACATTTTAAAAAGACTCTTGTAAAAATTGCATTAAATTTACACATAAATGTGCAACATTTTTCTTGTTACTCTAAAAAAAAACAAAAAAATCACACAAGACACCAAACAAAATTTTTGCCAAATGCCCTCCTCTATTCCACTGGTATAAAATACTGTGAGTCATTATTACTATATATGGGTCCTTGTTTTTGTGATTTTTTTTTTTATGTATGTCAGCCTTCTGTTTCAAACAGGTTCTGCTGTACATTATATACTTTTTTTTTCTTTTTAATGGAAGGCTTTTTGGTACAATAGTTCAATAGCTTCATGGTTATAGAAATTTCACAGTATGTATCACACGTCAATCTATCTAAACTGTTAAATATGTGGTTTTCGGTTCATGGTAAACTAAGCATGAAATAAAAGGATGTTCTTAACCTCTATTAATGAGTCATTTTCCTTTCAAATTGTGCTAAACTAAAGACAAGAATATCTAAATTGGTTGGTTTCCTGGTTTCTGTTTTATTATTTTTATATATGATATAGCTGTATTATGTCTTGTTCCATCTGCATATTATTAGTAATATGAACATTTTTCAAAAATGTGGCTTAATATTGCCAGTATTGTAAGTTTACTCAACCTTGGGAGTACTATTTATCTGTAAGGTGAACTTTGAGGCATTTATGTGAACATCATGTCCTTGTCGGTGGAGGACTTCCTGTGAAGCACAGCAAGGAGACAAATTTTCAGATATCAGAAATGACAGAGTACCATGCTGCTTCCAAACGTTTCCGTTTTCAAAAACAAAATGATAATGACATCTAATTACAACATTTGATCACACCTGTGCTCCAAACAAAGCCAGTCTCAGTATTTACCAGTGACGATCACAAGTATGGCGTTGACTTACCCATATAGAAGATCTTATTTATTTACCAATATTAGATTCTTGACCTGATGTGCTGGGGATGGATTTCTTCTAAAGCTCTATTTAGCTTTGTTGGAGAGATTTCATACACAGGACCTTTATTTTGTATGACTGCAACATATCATTTATTACTACTGAGTGATAATGATTGGCACGCACCTCTGCATTAAAGCATCTTTTATGTTGAAAAATAGGGTTTTTTAGCGACAGACAATAACTGCTGTAATGCAGCTACTTAAATCGAAACACTTAAGACATTTCTGTTCCTGACTTCCTCATACAGATTTATGAAGTGTTATTTTAGGCTTGTTAAAAAAATAGCAGAAATGTCATGATTTTTTTTAAGTTAACCTGGTAGGCGATTCATGCACCCCAAATCGGCGCCAGCATGAATGCAGCCAGGTAAATACTTTTCTGACCAGCTCCAGTAATTCTGAGAAAATATACTTAAAAGATTCTCCTGAGGTCCATAGTTGGAGACCAGACTAGTTTCAGGCTATGGCCCACAACTGTTTCTTCCTAGCGCTGCAGCTAGTGATTGACAGGTCTCTCCCTATGCATACGTGAAGCAGAGACCTGTCAATCACCGGCTGCTGCCCTGGAAAGAGTCTGCTTTGGGCAGAGCCAAACTTCTCTGGTTATTTTTTATTGCATTTTCCTGTAATTTAGAGAAAATTATGAGAAAACATTCATAGAAAATACATACTTAGACCTTGCTGTGTTTTAAAAAAACAAAGCTGTAAATTCATAAAAATGTACTGAAAGTGTGAAAAAAACCTTTTTTTCTATTTGATGTATACAGTATATCCGAGATTTACAAATGTCGGTTTGCGCTCCATGATCGCCATGATCTGTCATGGCATGATCAGATGCAGAGTCTTACTGATATACACTGTCTTACACTGACATATATGTCACTTTTTTGGAAAATCTACTGTATATTAGACTCCAGAACAGGTGGTATATTTGAATAAAATGTAATTTATTGAACACAAAAAGTTAAAACCAGATATACATCTGAATAAATCGCATGCGTGAGCAGCGCCATACAGACGCTACCAAAGAGATAGCCGACTTCATTGGAAAAGTGCCGTGTGCATTTTAACATTGCACACGGCACTTTTCCAATGAAGTCGGCTATCTCTTTGGTAGCGTCTGTATGGCGCTGCTCACGCATGCGCAATAACTTTCTCACAGAAACTCCGGTACACAGTATCCATGGACACGCCGCTGGGCGGTAATAGTGTGTAACTTCCTTAGCAACGCTTATCTGGCGTCACTCACGCATGCGTAAAAGCTTCCCCATAGAAACCCTAGCACCTAGTAACTAAGGACACGTCGCAGGCGGAAACAATCATCCTCCGGGTCCTCCTTCAACAGAATGTCCTCCAATCGCAATAGCTCCTTCACACATAAAACCCGGCTTTCCCCCTGCCAAGACACGCCTCCTGATGAAGCGGTCTGTGAAACGCGCGTCGAGGCAGAGGGACGCCGAGGTATAGCCACACTACAGCACTTTGGTAAAGTACCATATTTATTCTGTTTCCACTAGCCTCTAGCTATTAGAATTTTGTAATCACTAGTACTTGAATTCTATTCCGGCGCATATCATTCCACATGCTTTGGTTGTAGTTGTGCCTAAATAGTCTAACTGGTAGACATTGGCTACAACACTAACAACATAGGCTAACATAGGCGCTCTTTAGGACTTTATTCATGGCAGTGAATTACCTTGTTATTTAGTTTGTTATTTCATAGAGAGGCTTATTATTGAAATGCATCAGGTATCATAGCACTGTAGGTTTATGGTGGCTTCCTTACGGCTATGTAGTCCCTCTTTTAATGGAATCTGCACTTGTTTATTTATCTGTTGATTTATTCAGATGTATATCTGGTTTTAACTTTTTGTGTTCAATAAATTACATTTTATTCAAATATACCACCTGTTCTGGAGTCTAATATACAGTAGATTTTCCAAAAAAGTGACATATGTATTATGTATTCGGTGGTATTTGTTCCCCAGGTCACGGGGCATTACACTGAGGGCAAATTTTTGTGAGTTATTACACTGACATATGTAATAAAGTGTATTACCTATGTGATCATAGGACCACAAGTCCCGTTGAGGAGTTAATAAATGTTCTGAAAAAATGTATAAAACATGTTCTTAAGTGTTAAGAAAAAAATAAGTGAAAAAAACCCTCCACCTGTAAAACAACATACATCATTCATCAGTAAAAATGTTAACTTGTCCTACAAAAAAAATAAGTTATGGGTCTTGGAATACATGACCCATTTCCCCACCTCCTTCCATGAACCTACCAAAGCATAACAAAATGCATACATTTGCTATCATCATCATGATGTCGATTTTGATTATCAAGTTAGTTGAAGTGAATAGTGAATGGCGTTTAAAAAAACCCTAAAAAATCCAAAGTTACTGTTTTGTTCATTCCACTTCCCAAAAACATTAATAAAAGGAACAAAAGTTATCTCGCAATATAATAGCACGATAAGCCCTCGGACAGCTTCAGTGGAGGAAAAAATATTAAACTTATGGCTCTCAGAATATGCTGACACAAAGCAAATTATTGTTTTTTTTCAAACAGCATATTTATTGTACAAAAGTTATAAAATATATGTAAAACTATATACTTTTGGTGTTGCCATAATCATAGTGAATCACAAAATAAAAGTTAGCACTATATTTGTGCAACATGTGAATGGCTTAATATTTAACACCACAAAAGACAACAGAAGAATTGCTGTTTGTTTTCTATTTCTCCCTATAAATGGTTGATAAACGTTAGGTAATAATACATATTTACCCTAAAAATCTGCCACTGACAAATGCAATTCATTCTACAAAAACAATCCCTTATACAATTACATAATTGAAAAAATATAAGTATGTTGAATGTAATGATGTAAAAAACAAAATAAAAAATGGTGTCCTCCAGAGGCCCAAAATGAGCCAGTCCTTAAGGAGTTTATGACTTCATCTTGACTTAAAACTAATGTAAAAAACACCAAGAAAAAAAGAAAAATATATATGAAACAATTTCTGGAAGCTACTTTACAGCACGTTTTGCTTGTTATGAAGCTTTTTAGTCAAAACCAGAAATAGATTCATAAGGAATGGCGAATGTAAAGGAAGAAATATACTTTTTTTTTTCTTGAATCACTCTAGACTTTGGCTGAAAAAACTGAATACAAATTGTAGAGTTGATAAAAAAATAATACACTTCTTGTGAAAGTTGAATTAGGTTAAGCTGAAAAAATTTGTCTTTGCACATGTCCATTATATGTCTATTGGAGCCATAACAGCTAGCCCTGTATGCATACTTTTACAAAGAAAGCTGTCAATCAATGATAAGACCACCCACTGGACCAAAAATCCCCGAAAGATGAGATGATGAAATGATGGAAACACAGGTTAAACTGAATCTTTTCTAACAAAATTATATAAAATTAAACTACCCTTCTCCCCCTGATGCTTGCAGATTGGACTGCATTCTCATGGTGACTTGTTCCCTTTAACGTTTTTACCAATCTGGTCTTTGCCAAGGGAACTGTTGTAGAATCGGTATTGATGAGAGCCAGTGATTGATGAGGTTTCTATCACCATTGTGTAATAGGCTGGGTGGTGGAATCGCTGTGCCATGGACCAAGGAAAGCCTGGAGGGGCATGACTAAGAGCCTTACCTAATCTGACCTCAGATACACCTTGGCATACGATATCATGATCTGAAGAGAGACCAAGGACGTGGACTAGGCATTTCACCAGAACTGACCTTGGGTAGATGACAACTGACCCCTAGGTATGGGTAGTTGAGATAACCTTAGGAAGGTACAGTGTATGCAGGCAGGTGCTGTAAGAACAAGGGAACCACAGATGCAGACTGGACCAGCTGACGTAGAGATGAGAATTGGCAGGTGTGACTGGACTGGCTGATGTAGAGATGAGCACTAGCAGGTGTAACAGGACTGGCTGGCATAGAGATGAGCACTGGCAGGTGCAGCAGACCATCTGATAGACAGGCAGGCTGGCACGGGTGATTGGCTGGTGGCTGTGACTGTTAGGCAGGCAAGTGTGTGGGGATATGAGCGCTGGGACCTGAGAACTAATAAGAGTGTCAGTCTACAATCTTACAACATTGCAAAGGCTCCTCCATGTTGGAGGAGGTACCTTAAATAGTAAGTGTCCTACAGCTATTGGATGGGGACACTTTTGGAGAACACATGCAGCCCCTTTAAGAAAGGGGAAGTGTGCGTGAGTGCACCCTAAGCACAGTGCAGGGGACGTGCGTGTGGTGCACGTTTGCCGGGCAGCTGTAGACCTGGAAGGAGGAGCTGGAGCAGGACAGGGGCCATTGTGGTGAGTACTCTGGCGTCTCTGCAGGGGGAGAGGAGCAGCAGGCAGAGATGCTGGCGCTACACACTACACAGCTCATCCAGCAAATTTAGCACAAGCCACTGATATTAGGGAACTCTTTAAACGCCAGCTAGCTTATCCCTTTTGGAGTATTATTGATGCATTGTCATAAGGTACACTGCCAATTGTTTTTATAATTATAAATGCTAACTAACATTCATTTTATTATATACTCTAAAAAGATTATTCCCTCCTCAGGCAGACGTTCATGGTTTAGCAGGGAATATCTGTCTTATTGTGCTAGACCAGGGTGGTCAAATTTCTGGAAGTACCTAAATGGGCTTTGTTATGCTCCTTTACCTCCCATAATAGTGATGTGTAACTTGCTATTCTGTTTTCTTAACTCCCATTCAGTTCAAAAGCTGTAACAAAAGCATCATAGCGTAGCCCTCTTCCACATGAAATGAATGAAGTGAGAAATAATCCTGTATCTTTATTCTCAATGTCCCACTGGTACGAGAAAATGCTATTTAGGCGCAAATTTAGTATGTGTGAGGCCATTTCTGAACAAGTCTATGGCTGGAACTTGTAAACGAGTGAATATTACATTTTAAACTTTAATATTTACAGATATAAAGTTATAAAGGTCCACTTCTGATAAAGCCTTACTTGCGATTTAAATATATTCAGTTTATATACACATACATTACCTATGCATGAATACATACATATATGTATATATACTACAAACCCATACAACCAGCACAAAACAGCCATACCTACTCAAAACTTCCATACGTTCCAGGGACCTAAAATATGTGTCAGACCCAGATCCATGTCATATATGAAAGTTGATGACACAAGAATTCCTAAAAAAGGTAGACAACACTTTCTAGTGACAATCTCACAGGAAAAGGCGCTGATGTCTCAAGGCCATCGGAGAAGGTGTAGTTTGCCTCCTAATAGGAAAGTGTGGCATGCACGCTAATTAGAAAGATTGCTTCTATCAGACAGGTATAGAAAAAAGGCTTGTGAGTCACCTGTGATAAATTAGAGCTATTGCAGAATTGATTAGATGATTTATGCTTTGATCAGTGCGGTAAAGATGGAACATCCATGCTAATTCATTACTACGAGGTGAGGCTGTTATTTATGTTTGTGGGAGCTTTGTTAGTAGCAGTGACATTTTCTCGATTTCTTTCAGACTCAACAATTCGCTTTATGAAATTCTGCAGATGGACTTTGAAATGGATATTGGCAGTGGTTTGGCTGGTGCCCAGCAGATTACATGGCAGGTGGAATACCCAGAAGAAGACTCTGCCAGTGAACTTGTAATTTCGGAAATCTTCGTCAGCCAGGCAGCATTTACAGGGATTGTTCCTATTGCCATGGTACAGTAAAACCTTCTTTATTAAAATCCTTAGGCTAACTTTGCTCAGATGTTGGCACATGAGTGTCTCATCTACATTATTCAAGAACACCTCTATTATTCATCATGTTTGGGTATTAAATGTTCAGTTAGGCCAGTGGTTATCAAAGAGTGGGAAATATTGTGGAAAATTTATCATGACTTGTACCATATTTATGATGTGTGTTACACTTTTTTTATGCCTTGTCCGCTTAGGGGGTGGCATAGCTGAAAAACACCATAACTTATTGGTCAAAAGGGCATGGCTCAACATGCAAAAAATGCACCAAAGAACGTGCCAAAAAGATTGCATACATTTATGGCACAAAGTAAGCTAACGGGGGATTTTCCATTTTATTGTTTTCAGTTCTTTTTCTCCTGCATCCTGCTTCCAAGAATCATAACTTTTCTATTCTTCTGTCCACATAATGTATGAGGGCAGGCTTTTTTTTTGTGGGACAAGTTGCAGTTTTGAATTACGCCATTTATGTTTTCATATGATGCAAAAAATTCCAAATCGCAAAAAAAGTGCAATTCCCCACATTTTTTTTATTTCCCATGTTCTTTTACTATACGGTAAAACTGACCTGGCAATATGATTCTCAAGGTCAATACGAGTATTCAGATGCCAAAAATGTATAGTTTTTTTTAAATTTAAGTGGTGAAAAAAATGATCATGTTGCTATTCTCCGAGACCCATAATGTTTTCAATTTGGGGCTGTATAATGGCTTATTTTCTGTGCCCTGAGCTGATGTTTTTATTGATACTATTTGGGGGTAATATGTTTTGATCGCCTCTTATTACATGTTATTGCAATGTTGCGGTGGTAAAAAAAAATGTAATTCTGGCATTTGAATTTTTTCTCATTATGACGTTTACCAATTGGATTTCTTTATTTTTATATTTTGATACAGCTGACATTTTAAATTCAGCGACACCAAGTGTTTATTTAACATATATACTCGAGTATAAGCTGACCCGAGTATAAGCCGAGGCCCCTTATTTTGCCACAAAAACTGGGAAACTTATTGACTCGAGTATAAGCCTAGGGTGGGAAATGCAGCAGCTACTGGTAAATTTCAAAAATAAAAATAGATCCAATAAAAGTAAAATTAATTGAGACATCAGTAGGTTAAATGTTTTTGAATATCCATATTGAATCAGGAGCCCCATATAATGCTCCATACAGTTCATGATGGGCCCCATAAGATGCCCCATGAGATGCTCCATACAAAATATGCCCCATATAATGCTCCATAAAGTTCATGATGGGCTCCATAAGATGCTCCATACAAAAAATATGCCCATATAATGCGACACAAAGGTTAATAATGGCCCCATAAAATGCTCCATATTAAAATATGTCCCATATAATTCTGCATAAAAGGTTAATGATGGCCCCATAAGATGCTCCATAGAATAATATGCCCCATATAATGCTCCATAAAGGTTAATGGCCCCATAAGATGCTCCATAGAATAATGTGCCCCATATAATGCTCCATAAAGATTGATGGCTGTTGTGAATTAGACTTTTTCGCTCCCTCTTGTGGTTACTAGTGATATGACTCTGGGATTGTCTTTCCTCAGTTTGGCACTCACCTGGGTCGTTAGTCCAGGGGTGTGCTATATAAACTTCCTGGATCCTTAGTCCAGTGCCTGGCATCGTTGTATCAGATCCTTTCTGTTTGCTCCTGTCTGTTGGTCCTGGTTCGTGCAAAATTAAGCTAAGTCCTGCTTCTTTGTTTTTTGGTTATTTGCTTCGCTCTTATTACTGTCCAGCTTGTACTAAATGTGATTCCTGACTTTGCTGGAAGCTCTAGGGGGCTGGTGTTCTCCCCCCGGGCCGTTAGACGGTTCGGGGGTTCTTGAATATCCAGCGTGGATATTTTGATAGGGTTTTTGCTGACCATATAAGTCATCTTACTATATTCTGCTATTAGCTAGTGGGCCTCTCTTTGCTAAATACCTAGCTCATTCTTACGTTTGTCTTTTCCTCTTACCTCACCGTTATTATTTGTTGGGGGCTTGTATCCAACTTTTGGGGTCTTTTCTCTGGAGGCAAGAAAGGTCTTTCTTTTCCCTTCTAGGGTTAGTTAGTTCTCCGGCTGGCGCGAGACGTCTAGAACCAACGTAGGCACGTTCCCCGGCTGCTGCTATTTGTGGTGCTAGGATTAGATATATGGTCAGCTCAGTTACCACTGCCCTATGAGCTGGTTTTTTGTGTTTGCAGACTTAGTAATTATTTCTGAGACCCTCTGCCATTGGGGTCCTAACAGTATGCCAGGCCAACATTGAATGTTTAATGCATTGCAGAAGTGGGATAATAAGAAAGGAAATTCTGAGGTTTTTTTTTTTTTTTTTCCTCTCTTCCTCCCCTTTACCTCTGAGTGGCTTGTGCTTGCTGCAGACATGAATGTCCAGACCTTGATTACAAGTGTAGACCAGCTTGCTGCTCGTGTGCAGGGCATACAAGATTTTGTTACCAGTAGTCCAATGTCTGAACCTAAAATACCTATTCCTGAACTGTTTTCTGGAGACCGATTTAAGTTTAGGAATTTCAGGAATAATTGTAAATTGTTTCTATCTCTGAGACCCCGTTCATCTGGAGATTCAGCTCAGCAAGTTAAAATTGTTATCTCTTTTTTACGGGGCGACCCTCAGGATTGGGCTTTCTCGCTAGCGCCAGGAGATCCGGCATTGGCAAATATTGATGCATTTTTTCTGGCGCTCGGATTGCTTTACGAGGAACCCAATCTTGAAGTTCAGGCAGAAAAAGCCTTGCTGGCTATTTCTCAGGGTCAGGATGAAGCTGAAGTGTATTGCCAAAAATTTCAGAAATGGTCCGTGCTTACTCAGTGGAATGAGTGTGCTCTGGCCGCAAATTTCAGAAATGGCCTTTCTGAAGCCATTAAGAATGTGATGGTGGGTTTCCCCATTCCTACAAGTCTGAATGATTCCATGGCGCTGGCTATTCAAATTGACCGGCGTTTGCGGGAGCGCAAAACCGCTAATCCTCTGGTGGTGTTGTCTGAACAAACACCTGATTTAATGCAATGTGATAGAATTCAGACTAGAAATGAGCGGAAAAATCATAGACGTCAGAATGGGTTGTGTTTTTACTGTGGTGATTCTACACATGTTATATCAGCATGCTCTAAACGCCTAACAAGGGTTGTTAGTCCGGTCGCCATTGGTAATTTGCAACCTAAATTTATTTTGTCTGTGACTTTAATTTGCTAATTGTCTTCTTACCCTGTTATGGCGTTTGTGGATTCAGGTGCTGCCCTGAGTCTTATGGATCTGTCATTTGCCAAGCGCTGTGGTTTTGTTCTTGAACCGTTGGTAAATCCTATTCCTCTTAGAGGTATTGATGCTACGCCATTGGCGGAAAATAAACCGCAGTTTTGGACGCAGGTAACCATGTGCATGACTCCTGAACATCGGGAGGTGATTCGTTTTCTTGTTCTGCATAAAATGCATGATTTGGTCGTTTTGGGTCTGCCATGGTTATAGACCCACAATCCAGTCTTGGATTGGAAGGCAATGTCTGTGTCAAGTTGGGGCTGTCAGGGAATTCATGCTGATTCCCCGCCGGTGTCTATTGCTTCCTCTACTCCTTCGGAAGTTCCTGAGTATTTGTCTGATTATCAGGATGTATTCAGCGAGTCCACGTCCAGTGCTCTGCCTCCTCATAGGGACTGTGACTGCGCCATAGATTTGATTCCAGGTAGTAAATTTCCTAAGGGAAGACTATTTAATCTGTCTGTACCTGAGCATGCCGCAATGCGTTCGTATATCAAGGAGTCTCTGGAGAAGGGGCATATCCGTCCATCCTCTTCCCCTCTTGGTGCGGGATTCTTTTTTGTGGCCAAGAAGGACGGATCTTTGAGACCTTGTATTGACTATCGGCTTCTGAATAAAATCACTGTTAAATTTCAGTATCCTTTGCCTCTGTTGTCGGACTTGTTTGCCCGGATTAAAGGTGCCAAGTGGTTCACCAAGATAGATCTTCGTGGTGCGTACAACCTTGTGCGCATTAAGCAAGGAGATGAATGGAAGACAGCATTTAATACGCCCGAAGGTCATTTTGAGTACTTGGTGATGCCTTTTCGGCTCTCTAATGCTCCCTCAGTGTTTCAGTCCTTTATGCATGATATTTTCCGGAAGTATCTGGATAAATTTATGATTGTTTATCTGGATGATATTCTGGTTTTCTCTGAAGATTGGGACTCACATGTGGAGCAGGTCAGGATGGTGTTTCAGGTTTTGCGTGAGAATGCTTTGTTTGTTAAGGGCTCAAAGTGTCTCTTTGGAGTACAGAAGGTTCCCTTTTTGGGGTTTATTTTTTCCCCTTCTGCTGTGGAGATGGACCCAGTCAAGGTCCGAGCTATTCATGATTGGACTCAACCCACGTCAGTTAAGAGTCTTCAGAAGTTCTTGGGTTTTGCTAACTTCTACCGTCGTTTTATCGCTAATTTTTCTAGCGTTGTTAAACCTTTGACGGATATGACCAAGAAAGGTTCTGATGTTGCTAACTGGGCTCCTGCAGCCGTGGAGGCGTTCCAAGAGTTGAAGCGCCGGTTTACTTCGGCGCCTGTTTTGTGCCAGCCTGATGTCTCACTTCCCTTTCAGGTCGAAGCGGATGCTTCTGAGATTGGGGCAGGGGCCGTTTTGTCGCAGAGAGGCCCTGGTTGCTCGGTAATGAAACCATGTGCTTTCTTCTCTAGGAAGTTTTCGCCTGCTGAGCGGAATTATGATGTTGGCAATCGGGAGTTGCTGGCCATGAAGTGGGCATTTGAGGAGTGGCGTCATTGGCTCGAGGGTGCTAAGCATCGTGTGGTGGTCTTGACTGATCACAAAAATTTGATGTATCTCGAGTCTGCTAAACGCCTGAATCCTAGACAGGCCCGCTGGTCATTGTTTTTCTCCCGTTTAGACTTTGTGGTCTCGTATTTACCAGGTTCAAAGAATGTGAAGGCTGATGCTCTTTCAAGGAGCTTTGTGCCTGACTCTCCTGGAGTTGCAGAGCCAGTTGGTATTCTTAAAGAGGGAGTTATCTTGTCGGCCATTTCTCCTGATTTGCGACGTGTGTTGCAGAGATTTCAGGCTGGTAGACCTGACTCTTGTCCACCTGACAGACTGTTTGTTCCTGATAAGTGGACCAGCAGAGTCATTTCCGAGGTTCATTCCTCGGTGTTGGCAGGGCATCCGGGAATTTTTGGCACCAGAGATCTGGTGGCTAGGTCCTTTTGGTGGCCTTCCTTGTCACGGGATGTGCGGTCATTTGTGCAGTCCTGTGGGACTTGTGCTCGAGCTAAGCCTTGCTGTTCTCGTGCCAGCGGGTTGCTCTTGCCCTTGCCTGTTCCGAAGAGGCCTTGGACACACATTTCCATGGATTTCATTTCAGATCTCCCGGTGTCTCAGGGCATGTCTGTCATCTGGGTGGTATGTGATCGCTTTTCTAAAATGGTCCATTTGGTGCCTTTGCCTAAGCTGCCTTCCTCTTCCGATTTGGTTCCTGTGTTCTTTCAGAATGTGGTTCGTTTACACGGCATTCCTGAGAATATTGTGTCTGACAGAGGATCCCAGTTTGTTTCCAGGTTCTGGCGATCCTTTTGTGCTAGGATGGGCATTGATTTGTCATTTTCGTCTGCCTTTCATCCTCAGACTAATGGACAAACGGAGCGAACTAATCAGACTCTGGAGGCTTATTTGAGGTGTTTTGTTTCGGCAGATCAGGATGATTGGGTGACCTTCTTGCCGTTGGCTGAGTTTGCCCTTAATAATCGGGCTAGTTCCGCTACTTTGGTTTCACCATTTTTCTGCAACTCTGGTTTCCATCCTCGTTTTTCCTCGGGACATGTGGAGCCTTCTGACTGTCCTGGGGTAGATTCTGTGGTGGATAGGTTGCAGCAGATCTGGAATCATGTGGTCGACAACTTAAAGTTGTCACAGGAGAAGGCTCAGTGTTTTGCCAACCGCCGCCGCGGTGTGGGTCCCCGACTTCGTGTTGGGGATTTGGTATGGCTGTCTTCTCGATTTGTTCCTATGAAGGTCTCCTCTCCTAAATTTAAGCCTCGCTTCATCGGTCCTTACAAGATATTGGAAATCCTTAATCCGTGTCCTTTCGCTTGGATCTTCCGGTGTCGTTTGCCATTCACAACGTGTTCCATAGGTCTTTGTTGCGGCGGTACGTTGTACCTGTGGTTCCTTCTGTTGAGCCTCCTGCTCCGGTTTTGGTTGAGGGCGAGTTGGAGTATGTGGTGGAGAAGATCTTGGATTCTTGTCTCTCCAGACGGAGGCTTCAGTATCTGGTCAAGTGGAAGGGCTATGGTCAGGAGTAGGGTTGAGCGAAACGGGTCGATCATTTTCAAAAGTCGCCGACTTTTGGCTAAGTCGGCGTCTCATGAAACCCGATCCGACCCCTGTGCTTGTCGGCCATGCGGTACGCGACTTTCGCGCCAAAGTCGCGTTTCAATGACGCGAAAAGCGCCATTTCTCAGCCAATGAAGGTGAACGCAGAGTGTGGGCAGCGTGATGACATAGATCCTGGTCCCCACCATCTTAGAGAAGGGCATTGCAGTGATTGGCTTGCTGTCTGCGGCGTCACAGGGGCTATAAAGGGGCGTTCCCGCCGACCGCCATCTTACTGCTGCTGATCTGAGCTTAGGGAGAGGTTGCTGCCGCTTCGTCAGAAGCAGGGAGAGCGTTAGGCAGGGTCCACTAACCACCAAACCGCTTGTGCTGTAGCGATTTCCACTGTCCAACACCACCTTCGGTGTGCAGGAACAGTGGAAGCTATTTTTTTTTTTTTTTTCCTCAGCGTTGTAGCTCATTGGGCTGCCCTAGAAGGCTCCGTGATAGCTGTATTGCTGTGTGTACGCCACTGTGCAAACCAACTGCTTTTTTCAAAGCACATATCCTCTTGTTCCTTTCTGCACAGCTATCTTTTTTGTTTGTCCACACTTTTTATTTAATTTGTGCATCAGTCCACTCCTATTGCTGCCTGCCATACCTGGCTTAGATTACTGCAGGGAGATAGTAATTGTAGGACAGTCCCTGTTTTTTTTTTTTTTTTGTGGGAGATTAAGATTGGCATTTCTGCTACAGTGCCATCCCTGTGTGTGCCATCTCTCACTGAGTGGGCCATAGAAAGCCTATTTATTTTTTCCGTGATTTGTGTTCTAAATTCTACCTCAACACAAAAACACTACATCAATCAGTGGTAGAAAAATATTGGCCTCAGTCAGGGCTTGTGTGCCACTGCTGTGTGTGCTATCTCTCATTCAGTGGGCTATAGAAAGCCTATTTATTTATTTATTTTTTTTCTTATTATTTGGTTTCTAAAGTCTCCCTGAAAAAAAAAAAAAAAAAAAACAGTGGGAGAGTAATATTGCCCTTTCAGCTTGTGTGCCAGTCTTGACTCCTGGGTGTGCCACCTCTCTCTCATTCAGTGGGCCATAGAAAGCCTATTTATTTTTTTGGTTTTTTTAATATTATTTGGTTTCTAAAGTCTCCCTGAAAATAAAAAAAAAAAACTTAAAAAAACAGTGGGAGAGTAATATTGCCCTTTCAGCTTGTGTGCCAGTCTTGACTCCTGGGTGTGCCACCTCTCTCATTCAGTGGGCCATAGAAAGCCTATTTATTTATTTTTTTAAATATTATTGGGTTTCTAAAGTCTCCCTTAAAAAACAAAAAATACATAAAAAAACAGTGGGAGAGTAATATTGCCCTTTCAGCTTGTGTGCCAGTCTTGACTCCTGGGTGTGCCACCTCTCTCATTCAGTGGGCCATAGAAAGCATTTTTTTTTTTCCTTGATTTGTGTTCTAAAATCTACCTCAACACAAAAACACTACATCAATCAGTGGTAGAAAAATATTGGCCTCAGTCAGGGCTTGTGTGCCACTGCTGTGTGTGCTATCTCTCATTCAGTGGGCTATAGAAAGCCTATTTATTTATTTATTTTTTTTCTTATTATTTGGTTTCTAAAGTCTCCCTGAAAAAAAAAAAACAGTGGGAGAGTAATATTGCCCTTTCAGCTTGTGTGCCAGTCTTGACTCCTGGGTGTGCCACCTCTCTCTCATTCAGTGGGCCATAGAAAGCCTATTTATTTTTTTTGTTTTTTTAATATTATTTGGTTTCTAAAGTCTCCCTGAAAATAAAAAAAAAAACTTAAAAAAACAGTGGGAGAGTAATATTGCCCTTTCAGCTTGTGTGCCAGTCTTGACTCCTGGGTGTGCCACCTCTCTCATTCAGTGGGCCATAGAAAGCCTATTTATTTTTTTTTTAAATATTATTGGGTTTCTAAAGTCTCCCTTAAAAAACAAAAAATACATAAAAAAACAGTGGGAGAGTAATATTGCCCTTTCAGCTTGTGTGCCAGTCTTGACTCCTGGGTGTGCCACCTCTCTCATTCAGTGGGCCATAGAAAGCATTTTTTTTTTCCTTGATTTGTGTTCTAAAATCTACCTCAACACAAAAACACTACATCAATCAGTGGTAGAAAAATATTGGCCTCAGTCAGGGCTTGTGTGCCACTGCTGTGTGTGCTATCTCTCATTCAGTGGGCTATAGAAAGCCTATTTATTTATTTATTTTTTTTCTTATTATTTGGTTTCTAAAGTCTCCCTGAAAAAAAAAAAAAAAAAAAAAAAAACAGTGGGAGAGTAATATTGCCCTTTCAGCTTGTGTGCCAGTCTTGACTCCTGGGTGTGCCACCTCTCTCTCATTCAGTGGGCCATAGAAAGCCTATTTATTTTTTTGGTTTTTTAAATATTATTTGGTTTCTAAAGTCTCCCTGAAAATAATAAAAAAAAAACTTAAAAAAACAGTGGGAGAGTAATATTGCCCTTTCAGCTTGTGTGCCAGTCTTGACTCCTGGGTGTGCCACCTCTCTCATTCAGTGGGCCATAGAAAGCCTATTTATTTTTTTTTTTAAATATTATTGGGTTTCTAAAGTCTCCCTTAAAAAACAAAAAATACATAAAAAAACAGTGGGAGAGTAATATTGCCCTTTCAGCTTGTGTGCCAGTCTTGACTCCTGGGTGTGCCACCTCTCTCATTCAGTGGGCCATAGAAAGCCTATTTATTTATTTTTTTAAATATTATTGGGATTCTAAAGTCTCCCTTAAAAAACAAAAAATACATAAAAAAAACAGTGGGAGAGTAATATTGCCCTTTCAGCTTGTGTGCCAGTCTTGACTCCTGGGTGTGCCACCTCTCTCATTCAGTGGGCCATAGAAAGCATTTTTTTTTTTTCCTTGATTTGTGTTCTAAAATCTACCTCAACACAAAAACACTACATCAATCAGTGGGAGAAAAATATTGGCCTCAGTCAGGGCTTGTGTGCCACTGCTGTGTGTGCTATCTCTCATTCAGTGGGCTATAGAAAGCCTATTTATTTATTTATTTTTTTTCTTATTATTTGGTTTCTAAAGTCTCCCTGAAAAAAAAAAAAAAAAAAAAAAACAGTGGGAGAGTAATATTGCCCTTTCAGCTTGTGTGCCAGTCTTGACTCCTGGGTGTGCCACTAGGGTTGAGCGAAACGGGTCGATCATTTTCAAAAGTCGCCGACTTTTGGCTAAGTCGGCGTCTCATGAAACCCGATCCGACCCCTGTGCTTGTCGGCCATGCGGTACGCGACTTTCGCGCCAAAGTCGCGTTTCAATGACGCGAAAAGCGCCATTTCTCAGCCAATGAAGGTGAACGCAGAGTGTGGGCAGCGTGATGACATAGATCCTGGTCCCCACCATCTTAGAGAAGGGCATTGCAGTGATTGGCTTGCTGTCTGCGGCGTCACAGGGGCTATAAAGGGGCGTTCCCGCCGACCGCCATCTTACTGCTGCTGATCTGAGCTTAGGGACAGGTTGCTGCCGCTTCGTCAGAAGCAGGGAGAGCGTTAGGCAGGGTCCACTAACCACCAAACCGCTTGTGCTGCAGCGATTTCCACTGTCCAACACCACCTTCGGTGTGCAGGGACTGTGGAAGCTATTTTTTTTTTTTTTTCCCCTCAGCGCTGTAGCTCATTGGGCTGCCCTAGAAGGCTCCGTGATAGCTGTATTGCTGTGTGTACGCCACTGTGCAAACCAACTGCTTTTTTCAAAGCACATATCCTCTTGTTCCTTCCTTTCTGCACAGCTATCTTTTTTGTTTGTCCACACTTTTTATTTAATTTGTGCATCAGTCCACTCCTATTGCTGCCTGCCATACCTGGCTTACATTACTGCAGGGAGATAGTAATTGTAGGACAGTTTTTTTTTTTTTTTTGTTTTTTTTTGTGGGAGATTAAGATTGGCATTTCTGCTACAGTGCCATCCCTGTGTGTGCCATCTCTCACTGAGTGGGCCATAGAAAGCCTATTTATTTTTTCCGTGATTTGTGTTCTAAAATCTACCTCAACACAAAAACACTACATCAATCAGTGGGAGAAAAATATTGGCCTCAGTCAGGGCTTGTGTGCCACTGCTGTGTGTGCTATCTCTCATTCAGTGGGCTATAGCAAGCCTATTTTTTTTTTTTTTTTTTAAATATTATTTGGTTTCTAAAGTCTCCCTGAAAAAAAAAAAAAAACCTAAAAAAACAGTGGGAGAGTAATATTGCCCTTTCAGCTTGTGTGCCAGTCTTGACTCCTGGGTGTGCCACCTCTCTCCCTCTCATTCAGTGGGCCATAGAAAGCCTATTTATTTTTTTTTTTAAATATTATTGGGTTTCTAAAGTCTCCCTTAAAAAACAAAAAATACATAAAAAAACAGTGGGAGAGTAATATTGCCCTTTCAGCTTGTGTGCCAGTCTTGACTCCTGGGTGTGCCACCTCTCTCTCTCATTCAGTGGGCCATAGAAAGGCTATTTTTTTTTTGGTTTTTTTAATATTATTTGGTTTCTAAAGTCTCCCTGAAAAAAAAAAAAAAAAAACATACAAAAAACAGTGGGAGAGTAATATTGCCCTTTCAGCTTGTGTGCCAGTCTTGACTCCTGGGTGTGCCACCTCTCTCCCTTTCATTCAGTGGGCCATAGAAAGCCTATTTATTTTTTTTTTTAAATATTATTGGGTTTCTAAAGTCTCCCTTAAAAAACAAAAAATACATAAAAAAACAGTGGGAGAGTAATATTGCCCTTTCAGCTTGTGTGCCAGTCTTGACTCCTGGGTGTGCCACCTCTCTCTCTCATTCAGTGGGCCATAGAAAGGCTATTTTTTTTTTTGTTTTTTTAATATTATTTGGTTTCTAAAGTCTCCCTGAAAAAAAAAAAAAAAACATACAAAAAACAGTGGGAGAGTAATATTGCCCTTTCAGCTTGTGTGCCAGTCTTGACTCCTGGGTGTGCCACCTCTCTCCCTTTCATTCAGTGGGCCATAGAAAGCCTATTTATTTATTTTTTTAAATATTATTGGGTTTCTAAAGTCTCCCTTAAAAAACAAAAAATACATAAAAAAACAGTGGGAGAGTAATATTGCCCTTTCAGCTTGTGTGCCAGTCTTGACTCCTGGGTGTGCCACCTCTCTCTCTCATTCAGTGGGCCATAGAAAGGCTATTTTTTTTTTGGTTTTTTTAATATTATTTGGTTTCTAAAGTCTCCCTGAAAAAAAAAAAAAAACATACAAAAAACAGTGGGAGAGTAATATTGCCCTTTCAGCTTGTGTGCCAGTCTTGACTCCTGGGTGTGCCACCTCTCTCCCTTTCATTCAGTGGGCCATAGAAAGCCTATTTTTTTTTTTTTTAAATATTATTGGGTTTCTAAAGTCTCCCTGAAAAAACAAAAAATACATAAAAAAACAGTGGGAGAGTAATATTGCCCTTTCAGCTTGTGTGCCAGTCTTGACTCCTGGGTGTGCCACCTCTCTCATTCAGTGGGCCATAGAAAGCTTTTTTTTTTTTTTTCCTTGATTTGTGTTCTAAAATCTACCTCAACACAAAAACACTACATCAATCAGTGGGAGAAAAATATTGGCCTCAGTCAGGGCTTGTGTGCCACTGCTGTGTGTGCTATCTCTCATTCAGTGGGCTATAGAAAGCCTATTTATTTATTTATTTATTTTCTTATTATTTGGTTTCTAAAGTCTCCCTGAAAAAAAAAAATACATAAATTAGGTGGGAGATTAATATTGACATTAGTGCTTGAGTGACAGTCCTGCGTGTGTGTCATCTCTGTGATTTTGTGCCACAGAAAACAGAGTGTGTAACATTGTGCCTGATTTTCCTTGTGGTCTCACCAACCTGTTAAGGGATATTGAAATCATACTGAAGTTATAGCTCACCGTGTAAGTTGTTTGACAGCAACAAATAAAGTTACTTTGGTTAAGATTTTAAAACAATGAGGAAGTCTGGTGCAAGAGGTCGTCGTGGGCGTTCATTGTCAGCTGGTAATGATGGTAGTGGTAGTGGAGCATCAGGTGGTCGTGGGGATAAAAATATTCCACCTAAGTCTGGAGCTGTGGAGCCAGTTTCGTCGTCAGGCTACACAAGGCCTCGAACGCTCTCTTTTCTGGGAGTAGGAAAACCGCTTTTAAAGGCGGAGCAGCAACAGCAAGTTTTGGCTTACATTGCAGACTCAGCCTCTAGCTCTTTTGCCTCCTCTTCCGAAACTGGTAAATGTAAAAGCAGCGCGTCGCTTGTGGATGTTCACGGTCAGGGACAAGTCGCTTCCTTGTCCTCCTCAGCAAAAACTACAACAAGAGAGAAGGATGCAGCAGGCGACACAACGGGTCACTCCATGGAGCTCTTTACACATACCGTCCCTGGCTTAGAAAGTGAAACATTTAACAGGCCATGCCCATTACAAGTAGATTCTGACATGGAGTGCACTGATGCACAGCCACAGCCAGAGTACTATGCTGCTCCTTTGACTCAGACCACCACATTGCCCTCTCAGGGTACAGATCCACAATCAGACCCTGATGAGACTATGTTGCCCCGCCACGAACGCTATACCACCGACCGACACAGTGACACAGACGAAGTTGCACACGAGCTCGAAGAGGAGGTAATAGATGACCCAGTTATTGACCCCGATTGGCAGCCATTGGGGGAACAGGGTGCAGGCGGCAGTAGTTCAGAAGCGGAGGTGGAGGAGGGGCCGCAGCAGGCATCAACATCGCAACAGGTTCCATCTGCCGGGCCCGTATCTGGCCCAAAACGCGTGTCAAAGCCAAAACCTGTTGGAGCACAGCGTTGCCATCCGGTTAAAGCTCAGTCTGCAATCCCTGAAAAGGGATCCGAGTCTAGGAAGAGTGCAGTCTGGCATTTTTTTAAACAACATCCAACTGATCAGCGCAAAGTCATCTGTCAAAAATGTTCAACTAGCTTAAGCAGAGGTCAGAATCTGAAAAGTCTAAATACTAGTTGCATGCATAGATACTTAACCACCATGCATTTTCAAGCCTGGACTAACTACCAAACGTCCCTCAAGGTTGTAGCACCCTCGGCCAATGAAGCTAGTCAGCAACGCAACATCCCTTCCGTCACTGTAAGGCCACCATTTTCCGCACCACCGGCAGTATCTGTGCAGGTTTCTTTGCCAGCCAAAAGCAGTCAGGGTCAGGGAATCACCAGTTTTGTAGGAGGAAATATTGCATCTAGGGCACCGGCGGAAACAATACCGTCTCCAACCGTCTCTCAGTCTGCCATGTACACCGGCACACCCGAAAGTTCCACGATCTCCAGCTCTCCAGTCCAGCTCACCCTACATGAGACTCTGGTTAGAAAAAGGAAGTACTTATCCTCGCATCCGCGTACACAGGGTTTTAACGCCCACATAGCTAGACTAATCTCGTTAGAGATGATGCCCTACCGGTTAGTTGAAAGCGAAGCTTTCAAAGCCCTGATGGAGTACGCTGAACCACGATACGAGCTACCCAGTCGACACTTTTTTTCCAGAAAAGCCATCCCAGCCCTGCACCAGCATGTTAAACAGCGCATCGTCCATGCACTCAGGCAATCTGTGAGTACAAAGGTGCACCTGACTACAGATGCATGGACCAGTAGGCATGGCCAGGGACGTTATGTGTCCATCACGGCACACTGGGTGAATGTGGTGGATGCAGGGTCCACAGGCGACATCAATTTAGGGACAGTTGTGCCTAGCCCACGGTCTAGGAAACAGTTGGCTGTAGGCGTTCGCACCCCCTCCTCCTCCTCCTCCTCGTCCACCTGCAGAAGCTACAGCTCTTCCACAGAACGCAGTCTGCCAACCACTCCATCGGCAGATGACACTGTTGCACACCAGTTGTCCCATTATGGGCCAGCTACTGCCAAGCGTCAGCAGGCTGTATTGGCTATGAAGTGCTTGGGCGACAACAGACACACCGCGGAAGTTCTGTCCGAGTTCTTGCAACAAGAAACACAGTCGTGGCTGGGCACAGTAGATCTTGAGGCAGGCAAGGTAGTGAGTGATAACGGAAGGAATTTCATGGCTGCCATCTCCCTTTCCCAACTGAAACACATTCCTTGCCTGGCTCACACCTTAAACCTGGTGGTGCAGTGCTTATTGAAAACTTATCCTGGGTTCTCCGACCTGCTCCTCAAAGTGCGTGCACTTTGCTCACATATCCGACGTTCGCCTGTACACGCCAGCCGTATGCAGACCTATCAGCGGTCTTTGAACCTTCCCCAGCATCGCCTAATCATAGACGTTGCAACAAGGTGGAACTCAACACTGCACATGCTTCAGAGACTGTGCGAACAGAGGCGTGCTGTTATTTATTTGTGGGAGGATACACGGGCAGGCAGTAGGATGGCAGACATGGAGTTGTCAGGTGTGCAGTGGTCTAAGATACAAGACATGTGTCAAGTCCTTCAGTGTTTTGAGGAATGCACACGGCTGGTTAGTGCAGACAACGCCGTAATAAGCATGAGCATCCCCCTAATGCGTCTGCTGATGCAAAGTTTGACGCACATAAAGGAGCAGGCGTCTGCACCAGAGGAAGAGGAAAGCCTTGATGACAGTCAGCCATTGTCTGGTCAGGGCAGTGTACAGGACGAGGTAGCGGGCGAAGAGGAGGTGGAGGACGAGGAGGATGATGGGGATGAGTATATTTTTAATGCCGAACCTTTCCCGGGGGCACAGGAAATTGGTTGCGTGTCACGGCCGGGTTCTGGTTTTTTGAGGGACACAAGTGACGTAGATTTGCCTGCAACTGCCCCTCAACCAATCACAACCGGAGATTTGACAACTGGAACTTTGGCCCACATGGCGGATTATGCCTTACGTATCCTAAAAAGGGACACACGCATTACGAAAATGATGAACGATGACGATTACTGGTTGGCCTGCCTCCTTGATCCACGCTATAAAGGCAAATTGCAAAATATTATGCCACATGAGAACTTGGAACTAATATTAGCAACCAAACAATCAACTCTTGTTGACCGTTTGCTTCAGGCATTCCCAGCACACAGCGCACGTGATCGTTCTCACACGAGCTCCAGGGGGCAGCAGACTAGGAGTGTTAGGGGTGCACACATCAGAAGTGGCGTTGGACAGAGGGGTTTTCTGACCAGGTTGTGGAGTGATTTTGCTATGACCGCAGACAGGACAGGTACTGCTGCATCAATTGAAAGTGACAGGAGACAACATTTGTCCAGTATGGTTACTAACTATTTTTCATCCCTTATCGATGTTCTCCCTCAACCGTCATTCCCATTTGATTACTGGGCCTCCAAATTAGACACCTGGCCAGAATTGGCAGAATATGCATTGCAGGAGCTTGCTTGCCCGGCAGCAAGTGTCCTATCAGAAAGAGTATTCAGTGCTGCAGGTTCAATATTAACCGAAAAAAGGACTCGTCTGGCTACCCAAAATGTTGACGATCTAACATTCATTAAAATGAACCACAACTGGATTTCAAAATCTTTTGCCCCACCTTGCCCGGCCGACACCTAGCTTTCCTATGAAAAGCTCTTGCCTGTGAATTACTTTTCTAATGTCTAATTTGCTGCAGCTGATTGTACAGCATACGACATGTTTACACCTCCCTAAATGGCAAAACTCCCCACACGGGGCCGTGGTATCGCGACTTGGCGCAAGCACCCGTGAGACTGCTGTTTGTCTGAAGAGGTGGGTGTGCTCGCTTTTGGTTGACGGCATTGCTACTGGGTCCCTCATAGTACAATGTAGTGTCTCTGGCGGTGGTGGTGCGCACCCAACGTCAGACACACCGTTGTAACATGAGGGGCCCTGGGGCGGTCCCGCCGGCCTCAAGAGAGTTCCCCCCTACCCCAGCTCAAAATGTGCTCTACCACGTCCAAAATTATGTCGCACAGCTCCACCAATCTTTAGTCTATTCGCTGACATCATTCAATGTCTGGCACTGACAATACAAATTTGTAGACATCTATGATGCAACTTAAAGTAGTCTGTGTCTGTGTCCTATATTGGCACCATTAAATAGTTACTGCCAAATTACTATGTCAGAAACTCAGTAGATGAGCCCACCCCTGTACCTAAGTATGCCACCTTTTTTTTTGTTTTGGTTGTTTTGCGAGACATTAACATCTATTTATATTTTGGGAGTACTGGGACAGACACTCCTTGCACTACTCCTCCACTCACCACCAAGCTGCCTGTGTATCCATGTAACCGCTGTAAAGCTGCCATGAGCCTATTGTTTGTTATTTTAGGCCTTTGATAGCCTGTCTGCGGTCCCTACTTTAAATACTCCTCCACTCACCACCAAGCTGCCTGTGTATCCATGTAACCGCTGTAAAACTGCCATAAGCCTATTGTTTGTTATTTTAGGCCTTTGATAGCCTGTCTGCGGTCCCTACTTTAAATACTCCTCCACTCACCACCACCAAGCTGCCTGCCCATGTATCCATGTAACCACTGTAAAACTGCCATGAGCCTATTGTTTGTTATTTTAGGCCTTTGATAGCCTGTCTGCGGCCCCTACTTGCAATACTCCTCCACTGACCACAATGCTGCCTGGAGTGCCTGCCTGTGTATCCATGTAACCGATGTAAAACTGCCATGACTGCCTACTGTTTGTTATTTTAGGCCTTTGATAGCCTGTCTGCAGCCCCTACTTGCAATACTCCTCCACTGACCAGACCACTGCTGCCCGTGTACCCCTGGAACCAATTATAAAGTGCCTACAGCCAGCCCATTTTCTTATGTTAGGCCTTTGAAGCCTGTCTGCGGTCCCTACTTTAAATACTCCTCCACTGACCAGACCACTGCTGCCCGTGTACCCCTGGAACCAATTATAAAGTGCCTACAGCCAGCCCATTTTCTTATGTTAGGCCTTTGAAGCCTGTCTGCGGTCCCTACTTTAAATACTCCTCCACTGACCACCAAGCTGCCTGCCCGTGTATCCATGTAACCGCTGTAAAACTGCCATGAGCCTATTGTTTGTTATTTTAGGCCTTTGAAGCCTGTCTGCGGTCCCTCCTTCCACTAGTCCTCCACTGACCAGACCACTGCTGCCCGTGTACCCCTGGAACCAATTATAAAGTGCCTACAGCCAGCCCATTTTCTTATGTTAGGCCTTTGAAGCCTGTCTGCGGTCCCTACTTTAAATACTCCTCCACTGACCACCAAGCTGCCTGCCCGTGTATCCATGTAACCGCTGTAAAACTGCCATAAGCCTATTGTTTGTTATTTTAGGCCTTTGATAGCCTGTCTGCGGTCCCTACTTTAAATACTCCTCCACTCACCACCACCAAGCTGCCTGCCCGTGTATCCATGTAACCGCTGTAAAACTGCCATGAGCCTATTGTTTGTTATTTTAGGCCTTTGATAGCCTGTCTGCGGTCCCTACTTTAAATACTCCTCCACTCACCACCACCAAGTTGCCTGCCCGTGTATCCATGTAACCGCTGTAAAACTGCCATGAGCCTATTGTTTGTTATTTTAGGCCTTTGATAGCCTGTCTGCGGCCCCTACTTGCAATACTCCTCCACTGACCACAATGCTGCCTGGAGTGCCTGCCTGTGTATCCATGTAACCGATGTAAAACTGCCATGACTGCCTACTGTTTGTTATTTTAGGCCTTTGATAGCCTGTCTGCAGCCCCTACTTGCAATACTCCTCCACTGACCACACCAATGCTGCCCGTGTACCCCTGGAACCTATTTAAAAGTTCATAGAGCCTAGTTATATATTTTATTTACTATTAATAAGGCCATGATGGACTACGCTGTACCACGCTACAAGCTAACCAGTCGACACTTCTTTTGCGAGAAAAGCCATCCCAACCCTCCACCAGCATGTAGAAGACCGCATTGTCCATGCACTCTGGCAATCTGTGAGTACAAAGGTGCACCTGACAACAGACGCATGGACCTGTAGGCATGGCCACGGAAGATTACGTGTCCATTACGGCGCAATGGGTTAATGTGGTGGATTCATGGTCCACAGGGGACAGCCTACTAAGTCTGTCTGCAGTCCCTAATTCAAATTGTCCTCCACTGTCTAAATCGGAGCTTCCACCTTCTGGCTTTCGGCCTATAGTATCAGAAATTAAACTGCATTTGGCCTTCAACTTTGGTTAGGGCCTACTAACGGCTTCTGCCCCTCCCTGGTGTTGCCCTCAACTAAATAAAGCTGAGCTTCAACCTTCTGCTCCAAATTACCATTTTGAAAAATGCAATAGGCTTTTCCGGCCTACTAAAGGTGTCTGTTTGTGTGCCCCTGCCTGGTGTTGTCCTCAACTAAATAAAGCTGAGCTTCAACCTTCTGCTCCAAATTACCATTTTAAAAAATGCAATAGGCTTTTCCGGCCTACTAAAGGTGTCTGTCTGTGTGCCCCTGCCTGGTGTTGCCCTCAACTAAATAAAGCTGAGCTTCAACCTTCCGGCTCTCATTAAGTGGTTTTTAAAAAAAAAAATGGTGGTTAGGGCCTACTAACGGCTTCTGCCCCTCCCTGGTGTTGCCCTCAACTAAATAAAGCTGAGCTTCAACCTTCCGGCTCTCATTAAGTGGTTTTAAAAAAAAAAAATGGTGGTTAGGGCCTACTAACGGCTTCTGCCCCTCCCTGGTGTTGCCCTCAACTAAATAAAGCTGAGCTTCAACCTTCTGCTCCAAATTACCATTTTGAAAAATGCAATAGGCTTTTCCGGCCTACTAAAGGTGTCTGTCTGTGTGCCCCTGCCTGGTGTTGCCCTCAACTAAATAAAGCTGAGCTTCAACCTTCTGCTCCAAATTACCATTTTGAAAAATGCAATAGGCTTTTCCAGCCTACTAAAGGTGTCTGTCTGTGTGCCCCTGCCTGGTGTTGCCCTCAACTAAATAAAGCTGAGCTTCAACCTTCTGCTCCAAATTACCATTTTGAAAAATGCAATAGGCTTTTCCGGCCTACTAAAGGTGTCTGTCTGTGTGCCCCTGCCTGGTGTTGTCCTCAACTAAATAAAGCTGAGCTTCAACCTTCCGGCTCTCATTAAGTGGTTTTAAAAAAAAAAATGGTGGTTAGGGCCTACTAACGGCTTCTGCCCCTCCCTGGTGTTGCGCTCAACTAAATAAAGCTGAGCTTCAACCTTCTGCTCCAAATTACCATTTTAAAAAATGCAATAGGCTTTTCCGGCCTACTAAAGGTGTCTGCCCCTCCCTGGTGTTGTCCTCAACTGAACAAAGCTGAGCTTCCACATTCTGGCTTTCGCCCTATACTATCAGATATTAAACTGCATTTGGCCTACTAGTGTGGTTAGGCCCTTGAAACAGTGTCTGCTGCTCTTGGGTTTGCTACTCCACTGAACAAAGCAATGCCGCCTGTTTAGTCCTGTTACCAATTTTGAACTGCATGTAGCCTACTTTATTCTTTGGCCCTATATCTGTTTCCTCCTCATCCTGCCCATTGCCCAGCCACTGCTAAATGAGTCTGCTGGTACATTGACCTAGACCACTACATTCCCCTTGTACTCTACACAGCCAGAATCTGTCCCTGCTGAAAGTAAGGTTCCCCTTCCCGCATGTTATACCACCTTACACAGGGACAAAGAGGAAGGTGCAGATGAAAGTGCAGGTTCCTTCATCAGGTGGGGGGGCATACTCGTTGGCGACGTCACTGGCACAGGGCCCCTCAGAGTACGCAAAAGTGTCGCTGCTGGTGGGAGGCGCCCCCGCCATGCAAACACACCGCCGTACTTTGAGGGGCCCTGTGCCAGTGGCAATGCGAACGAGTGGGCCCCCCCCTGCTTGCTCAGGATCACAGCACTTGCAACTTTTAAATACTTACCTTTCCCTGCAACACCGCCGTGACGTAGTCCGCATTTCCTGGGCCCACGAAAAACTTGAGCCAGCCCTACTCCCCCCACAACTTTCCCCCAATTCCCTATGCCCAACTATTATTATACAGTTAATTAAGATTGGCAAGCTTCAGAAACAAGAATGGATGTTTTTGGCATTAAAATGGGCACTGTAGGTGTTTTCCTGGCCTCCACTCACTGCCGACTATGCTTCCCCATTGACTTGCATTGGGTTTCGTGTTTCGGCCGATCCCCGACTTTTAGCCATAATCGGCCGACTGCACTCGACTCGACTCTGGACAAAATCGGGTTTCCCAAAACCCTACTCGATCTTAAAAAAATGAAAGTCGCTCAACCCTATGTGCCACCTCTCTCTCATTCAGTGGGCCATAGAAAGCCTATTTATTTTTTTGGTTTTTTTAATATTATTTGGTTTCTAAAGTCTCCCTGAAAATAATTAAAAAAAAACTTAAAAAAACAGTGGGAGAGTAATATTGCCCTTTCAGCTTGTGTGCCAGTCTTGACTCCTGGGTGTGCCACCTCTCT
The DNA here is from genome assembly GCF_051348905.1 of Ranitomeya variabilis. Classification (NCBI taxonomy): domain Eukaryota; kingdom Metazoa; phylum Chordata; class Amphibia; order Anura; family Dendrobatidae; genus Ranitomeya; species Ranitomeya variabilis. Next base: position 233,399,445 of record NC_135232.1, read on the forward strand.
CATTCAGTGGGCCATAGAAAGCATTTTTTTTTTTTCCTTGATTTGTGTTCTAAAATCTACCTCAACACAAAAACACTACATCAATCAGTGGGAGAAAAATATTGGCCTCAGTCAGGGCTTGTGTGCCACTGCTGTGTGTGCTATCTCTCATTCAGTGGGCTATAGAAAGCCTATTTATTTATTTATTTATTTTTTTTCTTATTATTTGGTTTCTAAAGTCTCCCTGAAAAAAAAAAAAAAAAAAAAAAACAGTGGGAGAGTAATATTGCCCTTTCAGCTTGTGTGCCAGTCTTGACTCCTGGGTGTGCCACCTCTCTCTCATTCAGTGGGCCATAGAAAGCCTATTTATTTTTTTGGTTTTTTTAATATTATTTGGTTTCTAAAGTCTCCCTGAAAATAAAAAAAAAAAAACTTAAAAAACAGTGGGAGAGTAATATTGCCCTTTCAGCTTGTGTGCCAGTCTTGACTCCTGGGTGTGCCACCTCTCTCATTCAGTGGGCCATAGAAAGGCTATTTATTTTTTTGGTTTTTTTAATATTATTTGGTTTCTAAAGTCTCCCTGAAAAAAAAAAAAAAAAAAAAATTAGGTGGGAGATTAATATTGACATTAGTGCTTGAGTGACAGTCCTGCGTGTGTGTCATCTCTGTGATTTTGTGCCACAGAAAACAGAGTGTGTAACATTGTGCCTGATTTTCCTTGTGGTCTCACCAACCTGTTAAGGGATATTGAAATCATACTGAAGTTATAGCTCACCGTGTAAGTTGTTTGACAGCAACAAATAAAGTTACTTTGGTTAAGATTTTAAAACAATGAGGAAGTCTGGTGCAAGAGGTCGTCGTGGGCGTTCATTGTCAGCTGGTAATGATGGTAGTGGTAGTGGAGCATCAGGTGGTCGTGGGGATAAAAATATTCCACCTAAGTCTGGAGCTGTGGAGCCAGTTTCGTCGTCAGGCTACACAAGGCCTCGAACGCTCTCTTTTCTGGGAGTAGGAAAACCGCTTTTAAAGGCGGAGCAGCAACAGCAAGTTTTGGCTTACATTGCAGACTCAGCCTCTAGCTCTTTTGCCTCCTCTTCCGAAACTGGTAAATGTAAAAGCAGCGCGTCGCTTGTGGATGTTCACGGTCAGGGACAAGTCGCTTCCTTGTCCTCCTCAGCAAAAACTACAACAAGAGAGAAGGATGCAGCAGGCGACACAACGGGTCACTCCATGGAGCTCTTTACACATACCGTCCCTGGCTTAGAAAGTGAAACATTTAACAGGCCATGCCCATTACAAGTATATTCTGACATGGAGTGCACTGATGCACAGCCACAGCCAGAGTACTATGCTGCTCCTTTGACTCAGACCACCACATTGCCCTCTCAGGGTACAGATCCACAATCAGACCCTGATGAGACTATGTTGCCCCGCCACGAACGCTATACCACCGACCGACACAGTGACACAGACGAAGTTGCACACGAGCTCGAAGAGGAGGTAATAGATGACCCAGTTATTGACCCCGATTGGCAGCCATTGGGGGAACAGGGTGCAGGCGGCAGTAGTTCAGAAGCGGAGGTGGAGGAGGGGCCGCAGCAGGCATCAACATCGCAACAGGTTCCATCTGCCGGGCCCGTATCTGGCCCAAAACGCGTGTCAAAGCCAAAACCTGTTGGAGGACAGCGTGGCCATCCGGTTAAAGCTCAGTCTGCAATCCCTGAAAAGGGATCCGAGTCTAGGAAGAGTGCAGTCTGGCATTTTTTTAAACAACATCCAACTGATCAGCGCAAAGTCATCTGTCAAAAATGTTCAACTAGCTTAAGCAGAGGTCAGAATCTGAAAAGTCTAAATACTAGTTGCATGCATAGACACTTAACCACCATGCATTTTCAAGCCTGGACTAACTACCAAACGTCCCTTAAGGTTGTAGCACCCTCGGCCAATGAAGCTAGTCAGCAACGCAACATCCCTTCCGTCACTGTAAGGCCACCATTTTCCGCACCACCGGCAGTATCTGTGCAGGTTTCTTTGCCAGCCAAAAGCAGTCAGGGTCAGGGAACCACCAGTTTTGTAGGAGGAAATATTGCATCTAGGGCACCGGCGGAAACAATACCGTCTCCAACCGTCTCTCAGTCTGCCATGTACACCGGCACACCCGAAAGTTCCACGATCTCCAGCTCTCCAGTCCAGCTCACCCTACATGAGACTCTGGTTAGAAAAAGGAAGTACTTATCCTCGCATCCGCGTACACAGGGTTTTAACGCCCACATACCTAGACTAATCTCGTTAGAGATGATGCCCTACCGGTTAGTTGAAAGCGAAGCTTTCAAAGCCCTGATGGAGTACGCTGAACCACGATACGAGCTACCCAGTCGACACTTTTTTTCCAGAAAAGCCATCCCAGCCCTGCACCAGCATGTTAAACAGCGCATCGTCCATGCACTCAGGCAATCTGTGAGTACAAAGGTGCACCTGACTACAGATGCATGGACCAGTAGGCATGGCCAGGGACGTTATGTGTCCATCACGGCACACTGGGTGAATGTGGTGGATGCAGGGTCCACAGGCGACATCAATTTAGGGACAGTTGTGCCTAGCCCACGGTCTAGGAAACAGTTGGCTGTAGGCGTTCGCACCCCCTCCTCCTCCTCCTCCTCGTCCTCCTGCAGAAGCTACAGCTCTTCCACAGAACGCAGTCTGCCAACCACTCCATCGGCAGATGACACTGTTGCACACCAGTTGTCCCATTATGGGCCAGCTACTGCCAAGCGTCAGCAGGCTGTATTGGCTATGAAGTGCTTGGGCGACAACAGACACACCGCGGAAGTTCTGTCCGAGTTCTTGCAACAAGAAACGCAGTCGTGGCTGGGCACAGTAGATCTTGAGGCAGGCAAGGTAGTGAGTGATAACGGAAGGAATTTCATGGCTGCCATCTCCCTTTCCCAACTGAAACACATTCCTTGCCTGGCTCACACCTTAAACCTGGTGGTGCAGTGCTTATTGAAAACTTATCCTGGGTTCTCCGACCTGCTCCTCAAAGTGCGTGCACTTTGCTCACATATCCGACGTTCGCCTGTACACGCCAGCCGTATGCAGACCTATCAGCGGTCTTTGAACCTTCCCCAGCATCGCCTCATCATAGACGTTGCAACAAGGTGGAACTCAACACTGCACATGCTTCAGAGACTGTGCGAACAGAGGCGTGCTGTTATTTATTTGTGGGAGGATACACGGGCAGGCAGTAGGATGGCAGACATGGAGTTGTCAGGTGTGCAGTGGTCTAAGATACAAGACATGTGTCAAGTCCTTCAGTGTTTTGAGGAATGCACACGGCTGGTTAGTGCAGACAACGCCGTAATAAGCATGAGCATCCCCCTAATGCGTCTGCTGATGCAAAGTTTGACGCACATAAAGGAGCAGGCGTCTGCACCAGAGGAAGAGGAAAGCCTTGATGACAGTCAGCCATTGTCTGGTCAGGGCAGTGTACAGGACGAGGTAGCGGGCGAAGAGGAGGTGGAGGACGAGGAGGATGATGGGGATGAGTATATTTTTAATGCCGAACCTTTCCCGGGGGCACAGGAAATTGGTTGCGTGTCACGGCCGGGTTCTGGTTTTTTGAGGGACACAAGTGACGTAGATTTGCCTGCAACTGCCCCTCAACCAATCACAACCGGAGATTTGACAACTGGAACTTTGGCCCACATGGCGGATTATGCCTTACGTATCCTAAAAAGGGACACACGCATTACGAAAATGATGAACGATGACGATTACTGGTTGGCCTGCCTCCTTGATCCACGCTATAAAGGCAAATTGCAAAATATTATGCCACATGAGAACTTGGAACTAATATTCGCAACCAAACAATCAACTCTTGTTGACCGTTTGCTTCAGGCATTCCCAGCACACAGCGCACGTGATCGTTCTCACACGAGCTCCAGGGGGCAGCAGACTAGGAGTGTTAGGGGTGCACACATCAGAAGTGGCGTTGGACAGAGGGGTTTTCTGACCAGGTTGTGGAGTGATTTTGCTATGACCGCAGACAGGACAGGTACTGCTGCATCAATTGAAAGTGACAGGAGACAACATTTGTCCAGTATGGTTACTAACTATTTTTCATCCCTTATCGATGTTCTCCCTCAACCGTCATTCCCATTTGATTACTGGGCCTCCAAATTAGACACCTGGCCAGAATTGGCAGAATATGCATTGCAGGAGCTTGCTTGCCCGGCAGCAAGTGTCCTATCAGAAAGAGTATTCAGTGCTGCAGGTTCAATATTAACCGAAAAAAGGACTCGTCTGGCTACCCAAAATGTTGACGATCTAACATTCATTAAAATGAACCACAACTGGATTTCAAAATCTTTTGCCCCACCTTGCCCGGCCGACACCTAGCTTTCCTATGAAAAGCTCTTGCCTGTGAATTACTTTTCTAATGTCTAATTTGCTGCAGCTGATTGTACAGCATACGACATGTTTACACCTCCCTAAATGGCAAAACTCCCCACACGGGGCCGTGGTATCGCGACTTGGCGCAAGCACCCGTGAGACTGCTGTTTGTCTGAAGAGGTGGGTGTGCTCGCTTTTGGTTGACGGCATTGCTACTGGGTCCCTCATAGTACAATGTAGTGTCTCTGGCGGTGGTGGTGCGCACCCAACGTCAGACACACCGTTGTAACATGAGGGGCCCTGGGGCGGTCCCGCCGGCCTCAAGAGAGTTCCCCCCTACCCCAGCTCAAAATGTGCTCTACCACGTGCAAAATTATGTCGCACAGCTCCACCAATCTTTAGTCTATTCGCTGACATCATTCAATGTCTGGCACTGACAATACAAATTTGTAGACATCTATGATGCAACTTAAAGTAGTCTGTGTCTGTGTCCTATATTGGCACCATTAAATAGTTACTGCCAAATTACTATGTCAGAAACTCAGTAGATGAGCCCACCCCTGTACCTAAGTATGCCACCTTTTTTTTTGTTTTGGTTGTTTTGCGAGACATTAACATCTATTTATATTTTGGGAGTACTGGGACAGACACTCCTTGCACTACTCCTCCACTCACCACCAAGCTGCCTGTGTATCCATGTAACCGCTGTAAAGCTGCCATGAGCCTATTGTTTGTTATTTTAGGCCTTTGATAGCCTGTCTGCGGTCCCTACTTTAAATACTCCTCCACTCACCACCAAGCTGCCTGCCCGTGTATCCATGTAACCGCTGTAAAGCTGCCATGAGCCTATTGTTTGTTATTTTAGGCCTTTGATAGCCTGTCTGCGGTCCCTACTTTAAATACTCCTCCACTCACCACCAAGCTGCCTGTGTATCCATGTAACCGCTGTAAAGCTGCCATGAGCCTATTGTTTGTTATTTTAGGCCTTTGATAGCCTGTCTGCGGTCCCTACTTTAAATACTCCTCCACTCATCACCAGCTGCCTGCCCGTGTATCCATGTAACCGCTGTAAAGCTGCCATGAGCCTATTGTTTGTTATTTTAGGCCTTTGATAGCCTGTCTGCGGTCCCTACTTTAAATACTCCTCCACTCACCACCAAGCTGCCTGTGTATCCATGTAACCGCTGTAAAGCTGCCATGAGCCTATTGTTTGTTATTTTAGGCCTTTGATAGCCTGTCTGCGGTCCCTACTTTAAATACTCCTCCACTCACCACCAAGCTGCCTGCCCGTGTATCCATGTAACCGCTGTAAAGCTGCCATGAGCCTATTGTTTGTTATTTTAGGCCTTTGATAGCCTGTCTGCGGTCCCTACTTTAAATACTCCTCCACTCACCACCAAGCTGCCTGCCCGTGTATCCATGTAACCGCTGTAAAGCTGCCATGAGCCTATTGTTTGTTATTTTAGGCCTTTGATAGCCTGTCTGCGGTCCCTACTTTAAATACTCCTCCACTCACCACCAAGCTGCCTGTGTATCCATGTAACCGCTGTAAAGCTGCCATGAGCCTATTGTTTGTTATTTTAGGCCTTTGATAGCCTGTCTGCGGTCCCTACTTTAAATACTCCTCCACTCACCACCAAGCTGCCTGTGTATCCATGTAACCGCTGTAAAGCTGCCATGAGCCTATTGTTTGTTATTTTAGGCCTTTGATAGCCTGTCTGCGGTCCCTACTTTAAATACTCCTCCACTCACCACCAAGCTGCCTGTGTATCCATGTAACCGCTGTAAAGCTGCCATGAGCCTATTGTTTGTTATTTTAGGCCTTTGATAGCCTGTCTGCGGTCCCTACTTTAAATACTCCTCCACTCACCACCAAGCTGCCTGTGTATCCATGTAACCGCTGTAAAGCTGCCATGAGCCTATTGTTTGTTATTTTAGGCCTTTGATAGCCTGTCTGCGGTCCCTACTTTAAATACTCCTCCACTCACCACCAAGCTGCCTGCCCGTGTATCCATGTAACCGCTGTAAAGCTGCCATGAGCCTATTGTTTGTTATTTTAGGCCTTTGATAGCCTGTCTGCGGTCCCTACTTTAAATACTCCTCCACTCACCACCAAGCTGCCTGTGTATCCATGTAACCGCTGTAAAGCTGCCATGAGCCTATTGTTTGTTATTTTAGGCCTTTGATAGCCTGTCTGCGGTCCCTACTTTAAATACTCCTCCACTCACCACCAAGCTGCCTGTGTATCCATGTAACCGCTGTAAAGCTGCCATGAGCCTATTGTTTGTTATTTTAGGCCTTTGATAGCCTGTCTGCGGTCCCTACTTTAAATACTCCTCCACTCACCACCAAGCTGCCTGTTTATCCATGTAACCGCTGTAAAGCTGCCATGAGCCTATTGTTTGTTATTTTAGGCCTTTGATAGCCTGTCTGCGGTCCCTACTTTAAATACTCCTCCACTCACCACCAAGCTGCCTGTGTATCCATGTAACCGCTGTAAAGCTGCCATGAGCCTATTGTTTGTTATTTTAGGCCTTTGATAGCCTGTCTGCGGTCCCTACTTTAAATACTCCTCCACTCACCACCAAGCTGCCTGTGTATCCATGTAACCGCTGTAAAGCTGCCATGAGCCTATTGTTTGTTATTTTAGGCCTTTGATAGCCTGTCTGCGGTCCCTACTTTAAATACTCCTCCACTCACCACCAAGCTGCCTGTGTATCCATGTAACCGCTGTAAAGCTGCCATGAGCCTATTGTTTGTTATTTTAGGCCTTTGATAGCCTGTCTGCGGTCCCTACTTTAAATACTCCTCCACTCACCACCAAGCTGCCTGTGTATCCATGTAACCGCTGTAAAGCTGCCATGAGCCTATTGTTTGTTATTTTAGGCCTTTGATAGCCTGTCTGCGGTCCCTACTTTAAATACTCCTCCACTCACCACCAAGCTGCCTGCCCGTGTATCCATGTAACCGCTGTAAAGCTGCCATGAGCCTATTGTTTGTTATTTTAGGCCTTTGATAGCCTGTCTGCGGTCCCTACTTTAAATACTCCTCCACTCACCACCAAGCTGCCTGTGTATCCATGTAACCGCTGTAAAGCTGCCATGAGCCTATTGTTTGTTATTTTAGGCCTTTGATAGCCTGTCTGCGGTCCCTACTTTAAGTACTCCTCCACTGACCACCAAGCTGCCTGCCCGTGTATCCATGTAACCGCTGTAAAACTGCCATGAGCCTATTGTTTGTTATTTTAGGCCTTCGAAGCCTGTCTGCGGTCCCTCCTTCCACTAGGCCTCCACTGACCAGACCACTGCTGCCCGTGTACCCCTGGAACCAATTTTAAAGTGCCTACAGCCAGCCCATTTTATTGTGTTAGGCCTTCGAAGCCTGTCTGCGGTCCCTCCTTCCACTAGGCCTCCACTGACCAGACCACTGCTGCCCGTGTACCCCTGGAACCAATTTTAAAGTGCCTACAGCCAGCCCATTTTATTGTGTTAGGCCTTCGAAGCCTGTCTGCGGTCCCTCCTTCCCCTAGGCCTCCACTCACCTGACCACTGCTGCCCGTGTACCCCTGGAACCAATAATAAAGTGCCTACAGCCAGCCCATTTTATTATGTTAGGCCTTTGAAGCCTGTCTGCGGTCCCTCCTTCCACTAGGCCTCCACTGACCAGACCACTGCTGCCCGTGTACCCCTGGAACCAATAATAAAGTGCCTACCGCCAGCCCATTTTATTATGTTAGGCCTTCGAAGCCTGTCTAAGGTCCCTCCTTCCACTAGGCCTCCACTCACCTGACCACTGCTGCCCGTGTACCCCTGGAACCAATAATAAAGTGCCTAGAGCCTATTTTTTTATTTAATTTAATATTAATAAAGCCAGGATGAACTACGATATACCACGCTATGAGCTACCCAGTTGACAATTCTTTTGCGAGAAAAGCCATCCCACCCCTCCACCTGCATGTTAAAGACCGCATTGTCCTTGCAGTCCAAAGGTATACCTGACAACAGACACATGGACCTGTAGGCCTGGCCACGGAAGGTTACGTGTCCTTTGTGGCTAAATGGGTTAATGTATTGGATGCATGGTCCACACAGGGGACAGCCTGCAAAGTCTGTCTGCAGTCCCTAGTTCAAGTTGTCCTCAACTGAATAAAGCTGAGCTTCTACCTTCTGGCTCTGATTAACTGCTGTTTTTAAAAAAATTGGCTGTTCCGTCCTTCTAAAGGTGTCTGCCCCTGCCTGGTGTTGTCCTCAACTGAATAAAGCTGAGCTTCAACCTTCAGTTCCAAACATACAACAGAAAACTGGTACAATACAAAAAGTGGCCTCCAGCTACAAAAACTTTCTCCTACAAGTAGTTAACTGACAGTTTTTTTTCCAGTGAAAACACAGATATGGCATCCAACGAGTGTTGTCCTGTCTCGTCTTCTTTATATTATTGCCAAGAAGCTGCAACTGAATAAAGCTGAGCTTCAACCTTCAGTTCCAAATTACCATTTTTAAAAAAGCAATTGGCTGTTCCGGCCTACTAAAGGTGTCTGTCTGCCCCTGCCTGGTGTTGTCCTCAACTGAATAAAGCTGAGCTTCAACCTTCTGTTCCAAATTACCATTTTTAAAAATGCAATTGGCTGTTCCGGCCTACTAAAGGTGTCTGTCTGCCCCTGCCTGGTGTTGTCCTCAACTGAATAAAGCTGAGCCTCAACCTTCTGTTCCAAATTACCATTTTTAAAAATGCAATTGGCTGTTCCGGCCTACTAAAGGTGAATGTCTGCCCCTGCCTGGTGTTGTCCTCAACTGAATAAAGCTGAGCTTCAACCTTCAGTTCCAAATTACCATTTTTAAAAATGCCATTGGCTGTTCCGGCCTACTAAAGGTGTCTGTCTGCCCCTGCCTGGTGTTGTCCTCAACTGAATAAAGCTGAGCTTCAACCTTCAGTTCCAAATTACCATTTTTAAAAATGCAATTGGCTGTTCCGGCCTACTAAAGGTGTCTGTCTGCCCCTGCCTGGTGTTGTCCTCAACTGAATAAAGCTGAGCCTCAACCTTCTGTTCCAAATTACCATTTTTAAAAATGCAATTGGCTGTTCCGGCCTACTAAAGGTGAATGTCTGCCCCTGCCTGGTGTTGTCCTCAACTGAATAAAGCTGAGCTTCAACCTTCAGTTCCAAATTACCATTTTTAAAAATGCCATTGGCTGTTCCGGCCTACTAAAGGTGTCTGTCTGCCCCTGCCTGGTGTTGTCCTCAACTGAATAAAGCTGAGCTTCTACCTTCTGCCTCTTACTAACTGCTGTTTTTTAAAAAAATTGGCTGTTCCGGCCTACTAAAGGTGTCTGTCTGCCCCTGCCTGGTGTTGTCCTCAACTGAATAAAGCTGAGCTTCAACCTTCTGTTCCAAATTACCATTTTTAAAAATGCAATTGGCTGTTCCGGCCTACTAAAGGTGTCTGTCTGCCCCTGCCTGGTGTTGTCCTCAACTGAATAAAGCTGAGCCTCAACCTTCTGTTCCAAATTACCATTTTTAAAAATGCAATTGGCTGTTCCGGCCTACTAAAGGTGAATGTCTGCCCCTGCCTGGTGTTGTCCTCAACTGAATAAAGCTGAGCTTCAACCTTCAGTTCCAAATTACCATTTTTAAAAATGCCATTGGCTGTTCCGGCCTACTAAAGGTGTCTGTCTGCCCCTGCCTGGTGTTGTCCTCAACTGAATAAAGCTGAGCTTCAACCTTCTGTTCCAAATTACCATTTTTAAAAATGCAATTGGCTGTTCCGGCCTACTAAAGGTGTCTGTCTGCCCCTGCCTGGTGTTGTCCTCAACTGAATAAAGCTGAGCTTCTACCTTCTGCCTCTTACTAACTGCTGTTTTTTTAAAAAATTGGCTGTTCCGGCCTACTAAAGGTGTCTGTCTGCCCCTGCCTGGTGTTGTCCTCAACTGAATAAAGCTGAGCTTCAACCTTCAGTTCCAAATTACCATTTTTAAAAATGCCATTGGCTGTTCCGGCCTACTAAAGGTGTCTGTCTGCCCCTGCCTGGTGTTGTCCTCAACTGAATAAAGCTGAGCTTCTACCTTCTGCCTCTTACTAACTGCTGTTTTTTTTAAAAATTGGCTGTTCCGGCCTACTAAAGGTGTCTGTCTGCCCCTGCCTGGTGTTGTCCTCAACTGAATAAAGCTGAGCTTCAACCTTCTGTTCCAAATTACCATTTTTAAAAATGCAATTGGCTGTTCCGGCCTACTAAAGGTGTCTGTCTGCCCCTGCCTGGTGTTGTCCTCAACTGAATAAAGCTGAGCCTCAACCTTCAGTTCCAAATTACCATTTTTAAAAATGCAATTGGCTGTTCCGGCCTACTAAAGGTGAATGTCTGCCCCTGCCTGGTGTTGTCCTCAACTGAATAAAGCTGAGCTTCAACCTTCAGTTCCAAATTACCATTTTTAAAAATGCCATTGGCTGTTCCGGCCTACTAAAGGTGTCTGTCTGCCCCTGCCTGGTGTTGTCCTCAACTGAATAAAGCTGAGCTTCTACCTTCTGTTCCAAATTACCATTTTTAAAAATGCAATTGGCTGTTCCGGCCTACTAAAGGTGTCTGTCTGCCCCTGCCTGGTGTTGTCCTCAACTGAATAAAGCTGAGCCTCAACCTTCTGTTCCAAATTACCATTTTTAAAAATGCAATTGGCTGTTCCGGCCTACTAAAGGTGAATGTCTGCCCCTGCCTGGTGTTGTCCTCAACTGAATAAAGCTGAGCTTCAACCTTCAGTTCCAAATTACCATTTTTAAAAATGCCATTGGCTGTTCCGGCCTACTAAAGGTGTCTGTCTGCCCCTGCCTGGTGTTGTCCTCAACTGAATAAAGCTGAGCTTCAACCTTCTGTTCCAAATTACCATTTTTAAAAATGCAATTGGCTGTTCCGGCCTACTAAAGGTGTCTGTCTGCCCCTGCCTGGTGTTGTCCTCAACTGAATAAAGCTGAGCCTCAACCTTCTGTTCCAAATTACCATTTTTAAAAATGCAATTGGCTGTTCCGGCCTACTAAAGGTGAATGTCTGCCCCTGCCTGGTGTTGTCCTCAACTGAATAAAGCTGAGCTTCAACCTTCAGTTCCAAATTACCATTTTTAAAAATGCCATTGGCTGTTCCGGCCTACTAAAGGTGTCTGTCTGCCCCTGCCTGGTGTTGTCCTCAACTGAATAAAGCTGAGCTTCAACCTTCTGTTCCAAATTACCATTTTTAAAAATGCAATTGGCTGTTCCGGCCTACTAAAGGTGAATGTCTGCCCCTGCCTGGTGTTGTCCTCAACTGAATAAAGCTGAGCTTCAACCTTCAGTTCCAAATTACCATTTTTAAAAATGCCATTGGCTGTTCCGGCCTACTAAAGGTGTCTGTCTGCCCCTGCCTGGTGTTGTCCTCAACTGAATAAAGCTGAGCTTCAACCTTCTGTTCCAAATTACCATTTTTAAAAATGCAATTGGCTGTTCCGGCCTACTAAAGGTGTCTGTCTGCCCCTGCCTGGTGTTGTCCTCAACTGAATAAAGCTGAGCCTCAACCTTCTGTTCCAAATTACCATTTTTAAAAATGCAATTGGCTGTTCCGGCCTACTAAAGGTGAATGTCTGCCCCTGCCTGGTGTTGTCCTCAACTGAATAAAGCTGAGCTTCAACCTTCAGTTCCAAATTACCATTTTTAAAAATGCCATTGGCTGTTCCGGCCTACTAAAGGTGTCTGTCTGCCCCTGCCTGGTGTTGTCCTCAACTGAATAAAGCTGAGCTTCAACCTTCTGTTCCAAATTACCATTTTTAAAAATGCAATTGGCTGTTCCGGCCTACTAAAGGTGTCTGTCTGCCCCTGCCTGGTGTTGTCCTCAACTGAATAAAGCTGAGCCTCAACCTTCTGTTCCAAATTACCGTTTTTAAAAATGCAATTGGCTGTTCCGGCCTACTAAAGGTGAATGTCTGCCCCTGCCTGGTGTTGTCCTCAACTGAATAAAGCTGAGCTTCAACCTTCAGTTCCAAATTACCATTTTTAAAAATGCCATTGGCTGTTCCGGCCTACTAAAGGTGTCTGTCTGCCCCTGCCTGGTGTTGTCCTCAACTGAATAAAGCTGAGCTTCTACCTTCTGCCTCTTACTAACTGCTGTTTTTTTAAAAAATTGGCTGTTCCGGCCTACTAAAGGTGTCTGTCTGCCCCTGCCTGGTGTTGTCCTCAACTGAATAAAGCTGAGCTTCAACCTTCTGTTCCAAATTACCATTTTTAAAAATGCAATTGGCTGTTCCGGCCTACTAAAGGTGTCTGTCTGCCCCTGCCTGGTGTTGTCCTCAACTGAATAAAGCTGAGCCTCAACCTTCTGTTCCAAATTACCATTTTTAAAAATGCAATTGGCTGTTCTGGCCTACTAAAGGTGAATGTCTGCCCCTGCCTGGTGTTGTCCTCAACTGAATAAAGCTGAGCTTCAACCTTCTGTTCCAAATTACCATTTTTAAAAATGCAATTGGCTGTTCCGGCCTACTAAAGGTGTCTGTCTGCCCCTGCCTGGTGTTGTCCTCAACTGAATAAAGCTGAGCCTCAACCTTCTGTTCCAAATTACCATTTTTAAAAATGCAATTGGCTGTTCCGGCCTACTAAAGGTGAATGTCTGCCCCTGCCTGGTGTTGTCCTCAACTGAATAAAGCTGAGCTTCAACCTTCAGTTCCAAATTACCATTTTTAAAAATGCCATTGGCTGTTCCGGCCTACTAAAGGTGTCTGTCTGCCCCTGCCTGGTGTTGTCCTCAACTGAATAAAGCTGAGCTTCTACCTTCTGCCTCTTACTAACTGCTGTTTTTTTAAAAAATTGGCTGTTCCGGCCTACTAAAGGTGTCTGTCTGCCCCTGCCTGGTGTTGTCCTCAACTGAATAAAGCTGAGCTTCAACCTTCTGTTCCAAATTACCATTTTTAAAAATGCAATTGGCTGTTCCGGCCTACTAAAGGTGTCTGTCTGCCCCTGCCTGGTGTTGTCCTCAACTGAATAAAGCTGAGCCTCAACCTTCTGTTCCAAATTACCATTTTTAAAAATGCAATTGGCTGTTCCGGCCTACTAAAGGTGAATGTCTGCCCCTGCCTGGTGTTGTCCTCAACTGAATAAAGCTGAGCTTCAACCTTCAGTTCCAAATTACCATTTTTAAAAATGCCATTGGCTGTTCCGGCCTACTAAAGGTGTCTGTCTGCCCCTGCCTGGTGTTGTCCTCAACTGAATAAAGCTGAGCTTCTACCTTCTGCCTCTTACTAACTGCTGTTTTTTTAAAAAATTGGCTGTTCCGGCCTACTAAAGGTGTCTGTCTGCCCCTGCCTGGTGTTGTCCTCAACTGAATAAAGCTGAGCCTCAACCTTCTGTTCCAAATTACCATTTTTAAAAATGCAATTGGCTGTTCCGGCCTACTAAAGGTGTCTGTCTGCCCCTGCCTGGTGTTGTCCTCAACTGAATAAAGCTGAGCCTCAACCTTCTGTTCCAAATTACCATTTTTAAAAATGCAATTGGCTGTTCCGGCCTACTAAAGGTGAATGTCTGCCCCTGCCTGGTGTTGTCCTCAACTGAATAAAGCTGAGCTTCAACCTTCAGTTCCAAATTACCATTTTTAAAAATGCCATTGGCTGTTCCGGCCTACTAAAGGTGTCTGTCTGCCCCTGCCTGGTGTTGTCCTCAACTGAATAAAGCTGAGCTTCTACCTTCTGCCTCTTACTAACTGCTGTTTTTTTAAAAAATTGGCTGTTCCGGCCTACTAAAGGTGTCTGTCTGCCCCTGCCTGGTGTTGTCCTCAACTGAATAAAGCTGAGCTTCAACCTTCTGTTCCAAATTACCATTTTTAAAAATGCAATTGGCTGTTCCGGCCTACTAAAGGTGTCTGTCTGCCCCTGCCTGGTGTTGTCCTCAACTGAATAAAGCTGAGCCTCAACCTTCTGTTCCAAATTACCATTTTTAAAAATGCAATTGGCTGTTCCGGCCTACTAAAGGTGAATGTCTGCCCCTGCCTGGTGTTGTCCTCAACTGAATAAAGCTGAGCTTCAACCTTCAGTTCCAAATTACCATTTTTAAAAATGCCATTGGCTGTTCCGGCCTACTAAAGGTGTCTGTCTGCCCCTGCCTGGTGTTGTCCTCAACTGAATAAAGCTGAGCCTCAACCTTCTGTTCCAAATTACCATTTTTAAAAATGCAATTGGCTGTTCCGGCCTACTAAAGGTGAATGTCTGCCCCTGCCTGGTGTTGTCCTCAACTGAATAAAGCTGAGCTTCAACCTTCAGTTCCAAATTACCATTTTTAAAAATGCCATTGGCTGTTCCGGCCTACTAAAGGTGTCTGTCTGCCCCTGCCTGGTGTTGTCCTCAACTGAATAAAGCTGAGCTTCTACCTTCTGCCTCTTACTAACTGCTGTTTTTTTAAAAAATTGGCTGTTCCGGCCTACTAAAGGTGTCTGTCTGCCCCTGCCTGGTGTTGTCCTCAACTGAATAAAGCTGAGCCTCAACCTTCTGTTCCAAATTACCATTTTTAAAAATGCAATTGGCTGTTCCGGCCTACTAAAGGTGAATGTCTGCCCCTGCCTTGTGTTGTCCTCAACTGAATAAAGCTGAGCTTCAACCTTCAGTTCCAAATTACCATTTTTAAAAATGCCATTGGCTGTTCCGGCCTACTAAAGGTGTCTGTCTGCCCCTGCCTGGTGTTGTCCTCAACTGAATAAAGCTGAGCTTCTACCTTCTGCCTCTTACTAACTGCTGTTTTTTTAAAAAATTGGCTGTTCCGGCCTACTAAAGGTGTCTGTCTGCCCCTGCCTGGTGTTGTCCTCAACTGAATAAAGCTGAGCTTCAACCTTCTGTTCCAAATTACCATTTTTAAAAATGCAATTGGCTGTTCCGGCCTACTAAAGGTGAATGTCTGCCCCTGCCTGGTGTTGTCCTCAACTGAATAAAGCTGAGCTTCAACCTTCAGTTCCAAATTACCATTTTTAAAAATGCCATTGGCTGTTCCGGCCTACTAAAGGTGTCTGTCTGCCCCTGCCTGGTGTTGTCCTCAACTGAATAAAGCTGAGCTTCAACCTTCAGTTCCAAATTACCATTTTTAAAAATGCAATTGGCTGTTCCGGCCTACTAAAGGTGTCTGTCTGCCCCTGCCTGGTGTTGTCCTCAACTGAACAAAGCTGAGCTTCCATATTCTGGCTTTCGCCCTATACTATCAGATATTAAACTGCATTTGGCCTACCAGTGTGGTTATGCCCTTGAAACAGTGTCTGCTGCTCTTGGGTTTGCTACTCCACTGAACAAAGCAATGCCGCCTGTTTAGTCCTGTTACCAATTTTGAACTGCATTTAGCCTACTTTATTCTTTGGCCCTATATCTGTTTCCTCCTCATCCTGCCCATTGCCCAGCCACTGCTAGATGAGTCTGCTGGTACATTGACCTAGACCACTACATTCCCCTTATACTCTACACAGCCAGAATCTGACCCTGCTGAAAGTAAGGTTCCCCTTCCCGCATGTTATACCACCTTACACAGGGACAGAGAGGAAGGTGCAGATGAAAGTGCAGGTTCCTTCATCAGGTGGGGGGGCATACTCGTTGGCGACGTCACTGGCACAGGGCCCCTCAGAGTACGCAAAAGTGTCGCTGCTGGTGGGAGGCGCCCCCGCCATGCAAACACACATCGCTGTACTTTGAGGGGCCCTGTGCCAGTGCCAATGCGAACGAGTGGGCCCCCCCTGCTTGCTCAGGATCACAGCACTTGCAACGTTGAAATACTTACCTTTCCCTGCAACACCGCCGTGACGTAGTCCGCATTTCCTGGGCCCACGAAAAACTTGAGCCGGCCCTACTCCCCCCACAACTTTTGCCAAATGACCCCCAATTCCCTATGCCCAACTATTATTATAAAGTTAATTAAGATTGACAAGCTTCAGAAACAAGAATGGATGTTTTTGGCATTAAAATGGGCACTGTAGGTGTTTTCCTGGCCTCCACTCACTGCCGACTATGCTTCCCCATTGACTTGCATTGGGTTTCGTGTTTCGGTCGATCCCCGACTTTTAGCGATAATCGGCCGACTGCACTCGACTCGACTCTGGACAAAATCGGGTTTCACAAAACCCGACTCGATCTTAAAAAAATGAAAGTCGCTCAACTCTAGTCAGGAGGATAATTCCTGGGTGGTTGCTTCTGATGTGCATGCGGCCGATTTAGTTCGTGCCTTTCACGCTGCTCATCCTGATCGCCCTGGTGGTCTTGGTGAGGGTTCGGTGACCCCTCCTTAAGGGGGGGTACTGTTGTGAATTAGACTTTTTGGCTCCCTCTTGTGGTTACTAGTGATATGACTCTGGGATTGTCTTTCCTCAGTTTGGCACTCACCTGGGTCGTTAGTCCAGGGGTGTGCTATATAAACTGCCTGGATCCTTAGTCCAGTGCCTGGCATTGTTGTATCAGATCCTTTCTGTTTGCTCCTGTCTGTTGGTCCTGGTTCGTGCAAAATTAAGCTAAGTCCTGCTTCTTTGTTTTTTGGTTATTTGCTTCGCTCTTATTTCTGTCCAGCTTGTACTAAATGTGATTCCTGACTTTGCTGGAAGCTCTAGGAGGCTGGTGTTCTCCCCCCGGGCCGTTAGACGGTTCGGGGGTTCTTGAATATCCAGCGTGGATATTTTGATAGGGTTTTTGCTGACCATATAAGTCATCTTACTATATTCTGCTATTAGCTAGTGGGCCTCTCTTTGCTAAATACCTAGCTCATTCTTACGTTTGTCTTTTCCTCTTACCTCACCGTTATTATTTGTTGGGGGCTTGTATCCAACTTTTGGGGTCTTTTCTCTGGAGGCAAGAAAGGTCTTTCTTTTCCCTTCTAGGGTTAGTTAGTTCTCCGGCTGGCACGAGACGTCTAGAACCAACGTAGGCACGTTCCCCGGCTGCTGCTATTTGTGGTGCTAGGATTAGATATATGGTCAGCTCAGTTACCACTGCCCTATGAGCTGGTTTTTTGTGTTTGCAGACTTAGTAATTATTTCTGAGACCCTCTGCCATTGGGGTCATAACAGATGGCCCCATAAAATGCTCCATAGAAAAATATGCCCCATATAATGCTCCATAAAGATTGATGGCCCCATAAGATGCTCCATAGAAAAATATGCCCCATATAATGCTCCATAAAGGTTGATGGCCCCATAAGATGCTCCAGAGAATAATATGCTCCATATGCTGCTGCTGCGATTAAAAAAAAAAAAGACATGCTCACCTCTCATCATTGGGGGCCAGGTGCCAGTGTCCTAAGCAGGCGGGGACACCAGCGCGCTATGGAGGCCAGGTACCGGTGTCACCACTGGCTCAGGCCCCCGGCACTTGCAATTTTCACCTGTGTCTTCCGTCTCTCTGCAGTGACTATTCAGGCAGAGGGCGCGCACTAAACACATCATTGCGCCCTCTGACCTGAATGTCACAGCCAGAGGATGTGGAAGACACAGCCCGGCGGTGGAACGGGGACAGGTGAATATCACATGGCTCACCCTCCCCTTTCATACTCACCCTCCTAGCGTGGTCTCTGCACTTCCCTGCTTCTCCATTGTCCTGGGGCGGCAGTTCCTTCCAATGCTGAACGGTCACATGGTACCGCTCATTAAAGTAAGGAATATGCGCTCCACGTCTATAATGAGCTGTACCACGTGACCACTGAACACCAGAAGAGCTGCCAGCGCCGGAGACCATCGGAAAAGCAGGGAAGTGCAGAGACCATGCCAGGAAGGGGTGAGTATGATGTTACAGCCGCCGACTCCTGCCGCTTCCCATCCCCTGCCAACCCCCTGGGACAATGACTTGAGTATAAGCTGAGAGGGCCACTTTCAGCCTAAAAAAATGGGCTGAAAATCTCGGCTTATACTCAAGTATATGCGGTATTTAATTTTTTATTGCTTTATTTTCCATGGGGCAAAAGTAATTTTAATGTTTTTCATATTTTTAAAAACACTTTTTTTTACATTTTTTAACAGTCCCCTAAGGGGACATAAAGCTGCAATCATCCGCTGCATAACAGCGCATCGGCACTGCTACAGTATGCCTAGTGAAAAATCACAATGTCCTAATCTCCTGTGAACACCAGGTACAGACTAGCTTTCACAGGAGAATTGTCATGGCAAGCTCAGAGGTCTCCAACAGACTTCTGGCTGACATGCCAATCCATTGGCGCCCCACGATCACATCACGGGCGCTGATAGCTGCATTGATTGACATGCCCCCCTGGTGGCACATGTTAGATGCCACTGTCAGAGATTGATAGCGGCATTTAACAGATTAATAGCAATTATCTGCCAGGAAAGTCAGGAACACGACATATCATTAAAATGTACATCATGTCATGACAGAGTTAGGCTAAACAGTGTTAAAATTAGACAGATTGATCAAACAATATGAAGCGCATGATACATTTGGCACATTTTAAGACTTTAGTGTCACGACTCTGTTATCAGATTAGCCAGGGCCAGGGGCTCCTTCCCTGTCCCTAACGTTAGGGTTGCCTTAGCTATCTTTGCTCCCCAGATTACTTCTGATGATGGTGAAGACATTGAGGTGACATATCTTGCTGGACTCCTGAATCAGCCCTATATCTGTCCCCCTCCCGTACCCAGGGAAGTGGGAACTAATATTGTATCAATGGACACAAACCAAGCAAACAAGGGAGGACATACAGGGATGAAGGAAAAATACCATTCATACAAATATGCACTCACGGACAACAGCGGGAAACACTGTGGAGGAAAGAAATGTAAACCAAATAGTAGAGGAAGAGGATTTTCAATCAACCAAAAGGCCCAAGCAGCAGCCATAGAACGATAAAAAAATTAACCCAGAAAAGGGATCTCCTGAACCGAGAACATTTCTCTGGTTTGACAAATAATTTATTGTCTGGAAGTCACTAAATGGCCTAACGAGAAAAGAATTGTTTTTTTTGGTCGCCGCTACATTGCAATAAAATGCAGTAACGGGTGATCAAAACATTGTATCTACACCAAAATTATATCAATAAAAACGTCAGCTCGGCACGCAAGAAACAAAGCCTTCACCCAGGCTCAGATCACGAAAAAATGGAAACGTTACAAGTCTCGGAAAATGGCGTCATTTTTGTTTTTTAAACAATTTATTTATTTTTTTCAACACTTAAGTTAAAAAGAACCTATATATATTTGGTGTCTGTGAAATTATAATGGCCTGGAGAATCATAATGGCAGGTCAGTTTTAGCATTTAGTGAACGTGGTAAAAAAACCCATAACTATGGAATTGCATTTTATTTTTCAATTTCACCGCACTTGGGATTTTTGTTCCAGTTTTCCAGTACACAATATACTAAAACCAATGGTGTCGTTCAAAAGTACAACTTGTCCCACAAAAAACAAGCCCTCACATGGCCATATTGACGGAAAAATAAAAAGTTATGGCTCTGGGTAGAAGGGGAGCAAAAAACGAAAACGCAAAAAAGGAAAATGTCCTGGAGGTCAATGGGTTAACCCCTGCAATGCTAACAGAAACCTGCAATATGAAGGAGATGTGCTTCTAATCAGTGCAGGAGTACGTGATATCAGAGCCTGCAGTCTTCTGGCCCACTCTGTCGTGGTAAACCCATTATGTTTGGTTTAAGTTTGCACTGTGTAAGAATTTGGTTGTTTTGATAAATAATACATAATGCATAAAACATAATGTTGCTCACTGTTTAGCTTTAAGCCTGGTTTTATATTTTACATTGTCTAATTTCTGCAATCTTCATCAAGACTGGAGTAACAAATGTCAGTCTTGAAACACATCCTCCACAGGATTATTGTTTTAGGATGCCATCTTGGTATTTTTTATATGTTTTTGTTGCAGTTTTTTAATTTCAGTAATAATAATAATAATAATAATTTTTATTTATATAGCGCCAACATATTCCGCAGCGCTTTACAACTTATAGAGGGGACTTGTACAGACAATAGACATTACAGCATAACAGAAATCACAGTTCAAAACAGATACCAGGAGGAATGAGGGCCCTGCTCGCAAGCTTACAAACTATGAGGAAAAGGGGAGACACGAGAGGTGGATGGTAACAATTGCTTTAGTTATTTGGACCAGCCATAGTGTAAGGCTCGGGTGTTCATGTAAAGCTGCATGAACCAGTTAACAGCCTAAGTATGTAGCAGTACAGACACAGAGTGCTATTAACTGCATAAAGTGTATGAGAACACGATGCGAGGAACCTGATTATGTGTTTTGTTTTTTTTCTATTTTTAATAGGCCACACAGGGATAGTTAGGTTAATGCGTTGAGGCGGTAGGCCAGTAAATAAAAAGCAGCAAAAACCACAGAAAAAATAGCGTTTGTGGTCCAACCCTCATGTAAACTGTGACTGTCTTTATAAATGTAAGCGGGTAGTTTAATGTGAAACAGATAATTAATAGTGATGAGCGATTATACTCGTTACTCGAGATTTCTTGAGTTCGCTCGGGGGTCCTCCGAGTATTTTTTAGTGCTCGGAGATTTAGTTTTTCTTGCCGCAGCTGAATGATTTACATCTGTTAGCCAGCATAATTACATGTGGGGGTTGCCTGGTTGCTAGGGAATCCCCACATGTACTTATGCTGGCTAACAGATGTAAATCATTCAGCTGCGGCAAGAAAAACTAAATCTCCGAGCACTAAAAAATACTCGGAGGACCCCCGAGCGTACTCGAGAAATCTCGAGTAACGAGTATATTCGCTCATCACTAATAATTAAACATCTACTATATAATTGTCTAAGGGTCACTTCCGTCTGTCTGTCCTTCTGTCTGTCACGGATATTCATTGGTCACGGCCTCTGTCAGTCATGGAAATCCAAGTCGCTGATTGGTCGTGACAAAACAGCCTCGACCAATCAGCGACGGGCACAGTCCGGAAGAAAATGGTCGCTCATTTCTCCCCGCAGTCAGTGCCCGCTCCGTACTCCCCTCCGGTCACAGTGCCCGCTCCGTACTCCCCTCCGGTCACAGCGCCCGCTCCGTACTCCCCTCCGGTCACAGCGCCCGCTCCGTACTCCCCTCCGGTCAGCGCTCACACAGGTTTAATGGCAGCGTTGACCGCGGTGTAACACACTCGGTTAACGCTGCTATTAACCCTGTGTGACCAACTTTTTACTATTCATGTTGCCTATGCAGCATGAATATTAAAAATATCTAATGTCAAAAATAATAAAAAAATAAAAAATAGTTACATACTCACCCTCTGGTGGCCCCCCGGATCGAAACGGCCGGTTACCGATGCTCCTCGCGACGCCCCGGTGACCGCTGCATGTAGTGTGGTCTCGCGAGATGATGACGACCGGTCTCGCGAGACCACTACGTCATCATCTCGCGAGACCGCAATGCAATCTTCAGACTGGAGCGTGCGAGGAGCATCGGTAACCGGACGCTTCGATCCGGAGGCTCCAGAAGGTGAGTATGTAACTATTTTTTATTTTAATTCTTTTTTTTAACAGGGATATGGTGCATACTACGTGACTGGCCAATATACTATGTGACTGGGCAGTATACTATGTGGCTGGGCAATATACTACATGACTGGGCAATATACTACGTGACTGGGCAATATACTATGTGGCTGGGCAATATACTACGTGGCTGGGCAATATACTATGTGGGCTGCACAATATACTACGTGGCTGGGCAACATACTATGTGGCTGGGCAATATACTACATCACTGGGCAATATACTACGTGACTGGGCAATATACTATGTGGCTGGGCAAAATGCTACGTGGCTGGGCAATATACTATGTGGGCTGCGCAATATAGTACGTGGCTGGGCAATACACTACGTGGGCTGCGCAATATACTACATGGGCTGGGCAATATACTATGTGGGCTGCGCAATATACTACGTAGGCTGGGCAATATACTACGTGGCTGGACAATATACTACGTGGGCTGCGCAATATACTACGTGGGCTGCGCAATATACTACGTGGGCTGCGCAATATACAACGTTGGCTGCGCAATATACAACGTGCGCTGCGCAATGTACTATGTGGACTGGGCAATATACTACGTGGGCTGTGCAATAAACTACGTGGGCTGCACAATATACAACGTGTACTGTGTGGGCTGCGCAATGTACTGCGTGGGCTGTGCTATACACTACGTATACATATTCTAGAATACCCGATACGTTAGAATCGGGCCACCATCTAGTTATGGAAATAATTGTTTTCTGACAGTACAACCAATACATTTGGTAAAATATTCCACACACCATCCAATTCTAGAAAAGAGATTAGCTAGAGTTGTTTTATGGAATTAGAAAAACTTGGTTCTTTTCTTCCAGAGACAGTGCCACAATTGTCCAAAAGCTGTATTTGTTATTGCAACTGCAACTTCTGTGTATTTGGCAAGAAATTCCTCCTAATAATAAAATAATTTTAAATCAACACTATGATTATCAGACATTGCTGGAAGATCTTCCCCAAAACTTTATATGACATATTTTAAATTAGCTGTACTTAGCTACATTCCTAATATACAGTAAGTATATACATATCATCCGCTAAGAAAGTGAAATAGAGCAGTGGAGTTGCCCGTGACTTTACTTTGTTTTGGTTTACTTTTCTTTAAATTGTCTGTTTCAGATCACTTGATCTCACTTCATAGGTAATTTGCTAAATAGACAATATGAAAATCATCTCCCTTAAGAATTATGAGGTCTTACCCCCAAGGAGCCGGCCACTAGGCCTATCCCTTCTGTGTAACTTGATGTCCACTGCCTGTTGTCAAATGTAATCCATCTGTATTTGCAGAGACAATGATATGGGTTACAAGAAGTTGGGCAGGTCTTTTATCTATCTGTTATAATACATTACAGAGTGTCAAGCTTTTGGTCAGAGCAGACTAGTCTTTTATTTATTTATTATGCTTGTTTATATAGTGCCGACATATTCTGCAATACTTTACAGACCTTCTCATCACAGGCCGTGGTGGAACTCCCAATCTAAATTCGCTAACAATATGTCTTTGGCGTGTTTGGACAATAGCTATAGTAATGCAAGCTGGGAAGCTTGAAAAAGAAAGTTTCAGCCCCAAAAGTGCTGGCAGAATACTGATGAATAGAAACTGTCTGCGGAAAAATAATGGATGGCTTGTTATAGAGCATGAGAATCAGGACAGTTTTTTGAGACAATAATATGTTCACAAAATTAGTTTAAAAGTAGTGTTGAGCATTTCGATACTGCAAATATTGGGTATCGGCCGATATTCGCTGTATCGGAATTCCGATACCGAGTTCCGATATTTTTGCGATATCTGGAATCGGGATCGGGATCCATATTCATGTAAAAAATAAAGAATAAAAATAAAAAATATGGATATACTCACCCCTCCGACGAGCCCTGGCTGTCACCGCTGCAAGCGTCTGCCTCCGTTCTTAAAAATGCAGTGAGTGTAGGACCTGCGATGACGTCGCGGTCTTGTGATTGGTCGCGTGACCGCTCATGTGACCGCTCACGTGACCGCGATGTCATTGAAGGTCCTTCACTCTCTGCATTCTTAGGAACGGAGGCAGACGCTTGCAGCAGTGACAGCCAGGGCTCGTCAGAGGGGTGAGTATATCCATATTTTTTATTTTTATTATTTATTTTTTACATGAATATGGATCCCAGGGCCTGATGGAGAGTTTCCTCTCCTTCAGACCCTGGGAACCATCCAGGATTACTTCCGATATTTGTGTCCCATTGACTTGTATTGGTATCGGGTATCGGTATCGGCGATATCCGATATTTTTGGGATATCGGCCGATCCAATCCGATACCGATACTTTCAAATATCGGAAGGTATCGCTCAACACTATTTAAAAGGGGTTGTCCAGGTTTGGCACAAAAGGCTATAGTCACTTTGTCAACTGCAGATTTGTGAATTCATACAGTGCGCACATTATGTACTGTTAGGATTCTTCAGTGTCGATGCCGAAAGCGGGCGGTCATGTAACCGGAAGTATGCGATATGCATATTCCCGGCCACATTCCAACTAGACATGCATGGCCTCGATCACTACAAGTGAATTGATCAAGGCTGCTCACATCTAGTCAGAATGTGGCCAGATGTATGCATATTGCATACATGCGGTCACATGACCGCCAATCCGCTGTGCTGCCACCGGAGAATCCTGATAGCGTGCAATGTGCATGCTGATAGAATTCACAAGTCTGCAGTCACATAGAATAAACGCTAAGTTTTGTTCCAAACTTGGACGACCCTTTATCTTGTGGGGAATAAGGACAGCAAAACTATGTTCATCTAGAGGTTTAGTATTAAAGCATAGGTACATGAATCTACAATAATAATAATAATAATAATAATAATAATAATAATAATTTTTATTTATATAGCGCCAACATATTCCGCAGCGCTTTACAACTTATAGAGGGGACTTCTACAGACAATAGACATTACAGCTTAACAGAAATCACAGTTCAAAACAGATACCAGTAGGAATGAGGGCCCTGCTCGCAAGCTTACAAACTATGAGGAAAAGGGGAGACACGAGAGGTGGATGGTAACAATTGCTTTAGTTATTTGGACCAGCCATAGTGTAAGGCTCGGGTGTTCATGTAAAGCTGCATGAACCAGTTAACTGCCTAAGTATGTAGCAGTACAGACACAGAGTGCTATTAACTGTATAAAGTGTATGAGAAACCTGATTATGTTTTTTTTTTTTTAATGGGCCACACAGGGATGGTTAGGTTAATGCATTGAGGCGGTAGGCCAGTCTGAACAAATGAGTTTTTAGGGCACGCGTAAAACTGTGGGGATTGGGGATTAATCGTATTAACCTAGGTAGTGCATTCCAAAGAATCGGCGCAGCATGTGTAAAGTCTTGGAGACGGGAGTGGGAGGTTCTGATTATTGAGGATGCTAACCTGAGGTCATTAGCGGAGTGGAGGCCATGGGTAGGGTGGTAGACTGAGACCAGAGAGGAGATGTAGGGTGGTGTTGAGCCATGGAGTGCTTTGTAGATGAGGGTAGTAGTTTTGTACTGGATTCTGGAGTGGATGGGTAGCCAATGTAATGACTGGCACAAGGTAGAGGCATCGGTGTAACGGTTGGTGAGGAATATGATCCTGGCTGCAGCATTCAGGACAGATTGGAGCGGGGAAAGTTTGGTAAGAGGGAGGCCGATTAGTAGAGAGTTACAATAGTCCAGACGAGAATGAATAATTGAGACAGTAAGAGTTTTTGCAGAGTCGAAAGTAAGAAAAGGGCGAATTCTAGAAATGATTTTGAGATGCAGATAAGAAGAGCAAGCCAGTGATCGGATGTGGGGGGTGAATGAAAGCTCGGAATCAAGGATGACCCCAAGGCAGCGGGCATGTTGCTTTGGAGTAATGGTGGAACCACACATGGAGATGGCAATGTCAGGCAAAGGTAGGTTAGTAGAGGGAGAGAGAACACGAGGAGTTCAGTTTTTGACAGGTTCAGTTTCAGATAGAGGGAGGACATGATGTTAGAGACAGCGGTAAGACAATCACTGGTGTTTTCTAAAAAGGTTGGCGTGATAACAGGAGAAGAGGTGTATAATTGGGTGTCATCAGCATAGAGATGGTACTGGAAACCAAATCTACTGATTGTCCAATAGGGGCAGTATACAAAGAGAAGAGGAGGGGGCCTAGGACTGATCCTTGAGGAACCCCAACAGTAAGGGGAAGGTGAGAGGAGGAGAAACCAGCAAAACATACAGTGAAGGATCAGTCAGAGAGATAGGAGGAGAACCAGGAGAGAATGGTGTCCTTGAGGCTGATGGAGCGGAGCATAGTGAGGAGGAGCTGATGATCCACAGTGTCGAATGCTGCGGAGAGATCCAAGAAAATTAGCATGGAGTAGTGACCATTAGATTTAGCTGTTAGTAGGTCATTAGAGACTTTAGTGAGGGCAGTTTCAGTAGAGTGTAAAGAGCGGAAGCCAGATTGAAGAGGGTCGAGAAGAGAGTTATCTGAGAGATAGCGTATAAGACGGGAGTGGACCAGGCGTTCGAGGAGTTTAGAGATGAAGGGAAGATTAGAGACAGGTCTATAATTAGCGGCACAATTTTGGTCGAGGGAGGGTTTTTTAAGTAATGGATGTATGATGGCATGCTTAAATGAGGAGGGAAAAATACCGAAAGTGAGGGAAAGGTTGAATATTTTTGTTAGGTGAGAGGTGACAGCCGGGGAAAGGGACTGGAGGAGATGTGACGGAATGGGGTCACTGGTGCAAGTGGTCGGGCGAGAAGATGCAAGGAGCCTGCTTACTTCTTATTCTGTAACTGGTTCAAAGTCAGAGAGTGAACTAGATGCAGTGGGGGAGGGAGGACAGTGCATGGTATGAAGAGATTGGGAGATGATTTCCTGTCGAATGTGGTCAATTTTTTCTTTGAAGTAATTGGCCAGATTGTGAGCGCGGAGATCTGTGGTTGGGGCCTGCTCTCTTGGGTTGAGTAGGGACTGGAAAGTGTCAAAGAGACGTTTAGGGTTATTTGACAGTGAGGTGATGAGGGTGTTGAAATAGGTTTGTTTGGAGAGGTGAAGGGCAGAGTTGTATGTTTTTAGCATGAACTTATAATGGATGAAATTTTCGGGTAGATTAGATTTTCTCCACAGACGTTCGGCGCACCTGGAGCACCGCTGCAGGAAACGTGTTTGCAGCGTGTGCCACGGTTGTCGCCGTCTGTGCCGAGTTGTTCTATGTATAGGAGGTCAGCTTCATCCAGGGCACTTTGCAGGGTTTCATTGTAATGCTTCAGAGCAGAATCAGGACATGAGATGGAGAAGATTGGGGCCAAAGAGGACTGCAAGTTCTTCATAAGTTTCTGGGTGTTAATGGCCTGTATGTTTCTATAAGTGTGGAAACTGGGGGTGACCTGAGCGGGATGGCAGTTCTTGATAGAGAATGAAAGAAGGTTGTGGTCAGAGAGCGGGAGAGGGGAGTTTGTGAAATCATCCACTGAGCAAAGCCGGGAGAAGACCAAGTCAAGGGAGTTTCCATCTTCATGGGTTGGAGAGTTAGTATGCTGCCAGAGGCCGAAAGAGGAGGTTAGAGATAAAATGTGAGAAGCAGATGGGGAGAGGGGAGAAGCAATGGGGATGTTGAAATCACCCATGATAAGGGTGGGGGTGTCACAGGAGAGAAAGTGTGGAAGCCAGGTGGCAAAGTGATCCAGGAACTGATGAGAGGGGCCGGGAGGACGATACCCCACCGCCACTCGCATGGAGAAGGGGACGTAGAGTCTGACAGCATGGACCTCAAAGGAAGGGAATACAAGTGAGGGTACTTGGGGGATAACTTGGAAGGTACATTTGGGTGAAAGGAGCAGACCAACGCCTCCACCTGCTCTGTTGTCTGATCTTGGGGTATGAGAAAAGTGTAGTCCACCATATGAAAGAGCAACAGCAGCGGTGGTGTCTGACTGCTGGATCCAGGTTTCAGTAAGAGCCAGGATATTAAGAGAGTTAGAAAGGAAGAAGTCATGAATGAAGGAGAGTTTATTACACACAGAGCGAGAATTCCAAAGGGCACAATTGAAAGAGACAGAAAGCATGCAGGGAATATTAATAAGGTTAGAGGGGTTTCTGGGTGTAGCAGTTGGGAGGTTTGACTGGCTATAACATGGGGGGCCGGGGTTGGGAGAGATGTTTCCAGTGACTAGGAGAAGGAGGATAGAGAGAGTGAGCAGATGGTTAAGTGATTTGTGAGAGCGTTTCTTGTGTTGGATGGTGGGACTAAATGGATCTGCGCTGTTAAGCAATGTGAACAGAGCATGAGTGCTATACATAGGAAAGGCAAGGACAGAGGGGCCGATATGGATGGAGTGTAAAGAGTTTATGCAAGGGCGGTGAATGTGAGTGAATGCAGCAGCCAGGATATAGATTATACAAATACATATGGTGAGTATTTGTTCTGTTTCAAATGAATAGGGAATAGATTTAGATTGTCTTACCTGTCTCCTGCCCTGTCTAACTGCCATGTTGTAACTGCTGAATACTTTATTTATAGAAGGCTAGCTCTTAGATCTCACTTTTTTATTTTTTTTTGGGTGTTTCTCCCCCTCTCGTTACAAATCAATCTAACTCAGTTGAGACAGCAGGACACAATAAATGTAGTGATCAGATAAACAAAAGTCCAGGTCTACATGGATCATAAACCCCTTTGAAACAGTTATGTGATCTCTCTGCATAAGGACAAGCAGAAGTGAGTTAAATATCTATAAACACAAACAAATGCATAATAACATGACTAACATATATAGATATATGCAGGATTCAATGCCGAAGATAGAATGACTCAGATACCATTCAAGCTGCTTGCTGTCAGGGAATGGAGCAATAGACATGCAGGAACCAAAATGAAATTGTGAAAAGTTACAGATTTCATTTCTTCTTAATGAATATTACTCTCTTTATTGAACGAGGTAATCCTAATTTCCTAATCTCTCTTCTGTTATGAGAGACTCAGATGTATTTTAAATGATTGCTCTTATGAATCTCTTCAACATTGGAGGAAAACATTCATAATACAAAATTGGTGATCTAAAAGCAAATTGCTGGAATCACAAGGTAGAAAAGACCCTGCGACCTCTGTTTTATGGAGAATGGAAACATCTATGGCTTTGATATGAACATCTCGTGGTCCTTCTCCAGGTAATGTTAGAGGAGACTCATTAATTAGGTTTCAGAAGCTTCTGTACAGGGTGACTAAAGATGAACGCTCACTGATCTGCTGCAGTTCTCAGTTCCTTGGTAATATCTTTAGAGTTCCTTGGGTGAAGTTGTTTTAATGTCTTCAGTCGCTTTGACTGGAATGCATTTGTAAGAAATAATTAACATGTACAAGTTGTGCACTTTCTGGTCAAAGTAACTTGGGAACTATAGGTCATCACTAGCAATGTGGTATTATAAACTGTGAAAGATTCATACTTTGCTCCTGACTTTTCATTCTGGGAGTAAATAATAATAATCTGTCTCAGACGATTTTCTCCTAATGTCCTTTAATAATGTAGCACGTCACTGTCTGAGATTTCGAGGCTTTATACTTTGTGTAGCCTGATACCACTTAAAGCCATTTTGTTCCTTTTCATCTGTTTATGCTAATAATTATTGGGATCCAGTGAATATATTACAAGGAAGAGAAGAGAGCTAACTTATTATTGGCTTAGGCAGAGAGGAGATTTTTTTTATGCATTTGTGGAGATTAAGTATATAAATTCACATGCTTTACCTGATCTTTTGTCTTCAGTTTTTGAGTTCACCGCAATGGATTTCCTATTGTAGAAACTTGCCCATAGGGAGCTCAGGGGAAAGTGTTTTCTAAAGTAAAAAAGCCTTGTAGACCTATTTATCTGGATGTTAGTCCTTCATATGGACAGTATTAAAGGGGTTATCCAGCACTTACAGTATATTTGCGCATTGGGCTAAGAACCTACAGGCAGATAGTTATGCACGTGGGCTATCTCTGATGGCGATTCCCCGGCTTCATTTCACATCTTTTCAATAGAGCAGCTCTTCCTCTTCCGCTCTGCTCTGTCAGTGCGTCACTACAGATGTCATGCTGATTGACAGCCAGCTCCCCAAATTTAGGCAGTGGAGAGCTGTCGATCAATCAGCATGACATTGACAACAACAGAGGAGAGCGGAAAAGAAGACTGTTCTGATAAAGTAAAGGCAACGGAAGCAGGGGAAGCATGAGGGGTCCATGACCATGCTGAGGCAGCAGACATCATCACCAGGCACATCAGGCAACTACCTGCCTGTTAGTTCTTAGCGGCACGCCATATGCAAAAATAATGAAACTGCTGTCTAACCCCTTTAACTCATTTATACCTACTGACAGATTCTTTTTGCACAGTTCATATGTCCAGGTTTTTTTTTCCATCAGTGGCCTCCATTGCATAACATTGCATACATCATCAGAAACTAACACATGCACACTGCTGATGGCTAGGTCTGCTTGCATGATCCTCCATCAGCAGCCATGTTAATGAACACAGCACCCTGCAGACAGGGGAGAAGACTCTAGGTCATCATTGCTTCTTAGCAGGACATCAACCCTGAGTCTGCAATATGTACATGTTACTAAGTGGCTTTCGGTGCTGTTTTCAGCATGTTTAGGAATATGATAACACTTTTTTAAGCCATGGTTTTAATAACCTACATAATTAAATTTTATGATAAAGTAAATGTTAGCTAGTTGGTTATTTTCTATTTTTCATCATTACAACACAGGACAGTTTCCATGATCATAAAATGGCTCATGATCAATTTAAAGCAAATCAGTCATCAGATTTCACAATTTGTATAGATTATGAAATAGATCTCTTAAACCTGGTGAGGCTGATGAACTTTGAAATTCCATGTCAGAAAATCTGTATAAACTGGAAGTTCAGATAAGTCCAGCTATAGAATGAAATAGCTTAATTTTTCCCCCTAAAAAGAGACAACTGGGTGTCATGCTGGTAACTTGCACACCTTCTCATAGCATTACTGCAGTTTCCTGCTGTCTCCACCTGGCTATAGGGAGGCATGGTAATACTCTGCGTGAATTTAACCATGATGTGTCCTGTAGAGCTTGCCTTCCCTTTCCTATTCCCTGCCAGCAGGAGATATACTAGGCAGCTACTCCCTCCATTCCTTGCCTGAGGTTTGGTTCCAGTTTGCAGTTTGCATCTAGAGTTTTGTTTCTCATCTCTCCAGTTACCGACCCGGCTTGTCTTGTTTTGACTGATCTCTGTGCTACTGACCCCGGCTGCGCATTTGAACCTATGATGCGTGCCCCAACCTCGGACTGTCTGACTACATCTCTGCCTGTGACCTCTGTACCTCATACCCTGCTTTAACCCATTGGTCAGCTGCTGCAGGTCCAGGCACTGCTTTGAAGTGGCACCTGGTGGCTACCTAATGGCCCAAGCCTATCTTCACCATTAGAGGATCTTGTGAAGACCTGGTTGCCATTTAGTCACTCTCTTCCAGGGTAAGCCCAGCCATTGGCTCTATACCCACCATCGTCACACTGGAAATTATACTGCCTAAAAACCTTTTTTTTTGCATTTATCCACATCAGCATTGTAAAATTAGGATTAGCTATGTTACTTTGCAGAATATAAGATTTGAATGTATCTGGCTTGTAACCTGTTGGGATATATACATTTATAAAGAATGAATTAAAACTTTAGATTATATTTACCAATATATTTTTATGTTTATGCCTTACAAGATCTTAAAAATCACACAATCAACACACTGGCGCTTTCAAGTTTGTGTTAACTAAAAGCTGCTGGGAGCTGGACAGGTTCTGTGTACCAGCCTGTCTGAAACTGATACAAAATAGGAATAGCAAGAAAACTCCTGCATATTTTAGGTTTGCTTTACTTTACATCTGTAGGACATGTGTTGCTAATAGGTTGTATAGCGCGAGATCTTAAAAATATTTTTTACTCTATTCGGTGTAATTGACTTCAGCAAATAATGCAATGAAATTTAACTTCCGTAATACAAATTATTAAACTATCTTAAGATATAATTTCTGCTTGCGTTTAGTTTATTTTCCAGTAGATGACATAGGCTTCCTTTAACAAAATCTGTTTTGTCCATAATAAATCTCTTGCATATCCGCACAAAACTTTGAAATTTATCCAGCTTCTTAAGAATTCAAAGTGATGTGATGCACAGAAATATCTCTTACTTGTCTCACATGGATCAATTGTGACCCCAATGCAGATCTTTCTGAATCATTCTAAATAAATCACAGGAACAATTGCAAATCTGAAAATCACAATGCATTAATGGATTCTCTATTACGTTTGAGAATGGACCCCTTCATTTAATATTATGTAGGTTGGGGTCAGCTATAAGCAGATGCACATTTCCTGGCCATACAATTAAGTGCTAATTTATTACTGTATTTGTATTTCTTTTAAATATTTATAGTTTCTTAACATTTCAGCTAACAGATGTTGTGTTTCTATAAATGGGTTACAAAAAAAGCAGTAAAGCCGCACCCTATAATTATATAGTCTCTATGGACATCAGGGCGCACGTCCTCACCAGGGGGTCCATCCCAGATAGAACATCCAAATCCAAACTGAAGAAAAGGACAGCGCCACACCAGATAGTGAAAAGCAGCTCACATATTTATTCTGCCTCCTGCGGCAACGTTTCGGTCCGAAGACCTTTGTCAAGCCCCTTTTGGGCTGCAAAAACAGAAAATCCCAAAGTGGTGAGGTGGTTAAAAGGGTTTTCCAGAAATGATTATTTTCTGTTTAGTGGCTTGTCCTGCAGTTATTCACCTTCTCCTGCTCCGCCGATGCATTTTTGCCAATTCTCCGGTGTTTCCCAGCTAAACTGGCGACGTGTATGTGTATCAGCAGTTGCTACTGAGAAAATTAAAATTGAGCAGAATTACTGTAAATTCAGCCTCCTCATTCGGCCCTCCACAACATTTGCAGTTTCTCATGTCGCTCTTCGGCTGAATTGATTGCACCCCCCTAATCTTAGTTTTCTTACCTTGCCACGTTCCAGTTATTACTGGGCATGTTGTATTTTCCTTACACTCACAGACTACATATGTATTTTATGCAATTCATTTGAAAGCAGATGGAGAAGGACTTATGCTGGTGGCTTTATGCTATGTAGCATAGAAAAATCTCAACCTAATTCTTATTTAGTTTTTGGAAGGGTGAGTGACTAGGGCTATTATTACAGATGGCGGTGCTCCAGGCATTCTCAGTAAATATGTCCTTTTTCAAGAATAATTAAATGTAGAACTTATGTACATTAGTTCTTATCATCCTACGCTCATTCGTTCCTTTCTAAGACAGGGAGCGAATAAGGAATTCTAAAGCTAGAGTCAAATGACTGTTTTCTCTCTATCAGAGAAAAATGGTCTGAATATGCTAATCAGACTCAGATCAGAGTTTGCTCAGAGTGCGATCAGTTTTTTCGAAAGTGGAGGGAAAAACAAAGTTTCACCACCTTTTTTATTCAGCCGGTCAGTGACAATCGGACCACACTCGGATGTCATCTTGTATTGAGTTAGGCTGTACCCTTTAGCCGGGGCCTGGCCGAGAGTATGCATATTGCTTTGGCAAAACCTCACAGCGTACAGTGCCTGCGCTGGGAGAACTCACAAGTCTGCAGTCACACTAAGTGACTCAAGACTTGTTATTCTACAGTAGACCAGAAGACTAAAAAGCAAGAAGTAAGCCCTCAGATTGGGTGTGCGTGGTAAGAAGGTACAAGCAAATATGTAATTGGATTCAGAAAAGGCAGTTTGGGGAAGTGGAGCAGAGAAGGAGAGCTCAGCTCTGTGGATACGGAACCGGATGCCCTGCATGGTGTTGCTGTGGCTTTGTGGGGACCCTGAGAAAGCAAGGGTAAACATGCTTTGCATACAGAAGATGTGATGAACAAGTTATATACCTGCTACTGACTGTATAGATGTTCCATCAAGTCTATAGTAAAAAATGTGTTTATTTTTAAAATATGGACTGAATCCTTCCTTGTCTATACTGTCAATTGGGTTCCCTTGTCATCAAATAAGTTGTGGCCATCATGAGTACAATATGGGAGGAACCCTTTGTTACGGCTAGCAGAACGCACCAAATAAATAGAGATGTTTTTATTGATATTGGTGCGTTCGCAGCCCGGGGTCCACCGTGCAGAGTACCTGCTGCTAGCAACGGCGGCACGATATGGCGGTATGGACTAACTCAGTTACTTCACCGAGTAGTCGTGAAAGAAAAGCACTGTGCCCTGTTAGGCTTCACAGAGGCACAGGCTAACTTCCCACACAGAGAGCAGTCAGTGGTCACGCATGCACACAAAACTCCTCGCCGGAGGTGCCAGCATTCTAGGGGCTTATTTCAGCCGGGTGTTGTGAATTCCGCTCTTGGGCTCCCTCCGGTGGTTGTAAGTAGCACTTTTGTGAATTCTGCTCTTGGGCTTCCTCCTGTGGTTTTGAGTGGTATAGCTGCTTCTTGGATTTAGCATCAGCAGCTGCTTCCACTGATCGTCTTTCTGCTTGGCTATTTTAGTCTGGCTTTATCCCTCAATCAATGCCAGTTGTCAATTGTTCCTGCTTGGAGTCATGGCTCTTTTGGATTTCCCTGACACTCTGACCCGTTCAGCAAAGATAAGTCCTTGCTTGTCCTTTTGCAGTCCACTTGTTGTGGACTTATTGTTCAGCACATTCTATGTTTTGTTCATTTGTCCAGCTTATCAGTATGGTTCTATTCAGCTAAGCTGGAAGCTCTGGGCTGCAGATTTTGCCCTCCACACCTTTAGTCAGGTGTGGAGATTTTTGCATATCTCTGCGGTGGACTTTTTCTAGTTTTTATTACTGACCACACAGTGTTCTTTCCTGTACTATCTATCTAGCTAGAAGTGGCCTCCTTTGCTAAATCTTGTTTAATACTACGTATGTAATTTCCTTCTCCTCTCACAGTCATTATTTGTGGGGGGCTGTCCTATCCTTTGGGGATTTTCTCTGAGGCAAGATAGCTTTCCTATTTCTACCTTTAGGGGTAGCTAGTTCTCCAGCTGTGACGAGGTGTCCAGGGAGTGACAGGAACATCCCGCGGCTACTTCTAGTGTTGTGTTAAGATCAGGAACTGCGGTCTGTACAGTTACCACCTGCTCAGAGCTAGTTGCATGTCGCTCCTAAATCACCAGTCCATAACAGTACAACTGGCCAAAAATGAGTTGAATGCATCTCAAAAGAAGGAAAAGAAAAAGAGTTCTGAGCCATTTTTTTTTCTTTAGTCTGTTTTGTCTTTTTCCTTCCTCTTAATCTCTGGGTGGATTTGGGCGCGGACATGGATGTTCAGGGTTTGTTTTCTCGTGTGGATCAGCTTGCTGCAAGAGTTCAGAGTATCCAAGATTATGTTGTTCAGACTCCAGCCTTAGAGCCTAGAATTCCTACTCCAGATTTGTTTTACGGGGATAGATCTAAGTTTTTGAACTTTAAAAATAACTGCAAATTGTTTTTTGCTCTGAAACCCCGTTCCTCTGGTGACCCCACTCAGCAAGTTAAAATAGTTATTTCTCTGCTGCTGTTGTGAATTTGGTTTCTGGGCTCCCCCGGTGGTTACTGGTGGTACTGAACTTGTGTGCTTCATCTCCTCTGTTCACCTGTTTCCATCAGGATGTGGGAGTTTCTATTTAGCCTTGCTCCTCAGTCATTTCTATGCCGGCCAACAATGTTACCAGAAGCCTTTCTGTTGCATGTTCCTGCTCCTAGACTACTATCAGCTAAGTTGGACTTGTAGTCCTAAGATTGTTTTGCATTTTTGTTCCAGTTCTCTGTGTTTGAATATTTCTGAGGCTGGAAGCTCTTGTGAGCTGAAATTGCCACTCTGGTGTCATGAGTTGATATTAGAGTCTTAAAGTAATTTCAGGATGGTGTTTTGAAAGGGTTTTCAGCTGACTGTGAAGTTCCCTTTTCTGTCTTCCTACTATCTAGTAAGCGGACCTCAATTTGCTAAACCTATCTTCATACTTTGTATGTCAATTTCCTCTAAAATCACCGACAATATATGTGGGGGCTACTGTCTGCCTTTTGGGGAAAATTTCTCTAGAGGTAAGCCAGGTCTGTATTTTCCTCTGCTAGGGTCAGTCAGTCCTCCGGCTGGCGCTGGGCGTCTAGGGATAAAACGTAGGCACGCTACCCGGCCACTGTTAGTTGTGCGGTAGGTTTAGCTCACTGTCAGCTCGAGTTCCCATCTTCCAAGAGCTAGTCCTTTTGTATGCTTTACTACGGTCTCTTGCCATTGAGAACCACGACAGTTTGGCCGGCCAAGGGTTAAAATAATTGGCAGAAGAAAGGAGAGAAAAGAAGTCTGCAGAGAATTTTTTTTTTTTTTTTCTGAGTTTGCTCATTTGTTGATTCACTTGCATCTCTGCTTACTGCAGCCTTCGTCTCTCTCTCCTTCTAATCCTTGAATGGTTCTGATTTCACCTGATTAAAATGGATCCTCAGAGTTTAGCTACAGGTTTGGATAATCTCGCTATGAAGGTTCAAAGTTTACAGGATTTTGTAATTCATGCTCCTATATCTGAACCTAGAATTCCTTTACCTGAATTTTTCTCCGGGGATAGATCTCGCTTCCAGAATTTCAAACATAATTGTAAATTATTTTTGTCTCTGAGATCTCGCTCCGCTGGAGATCCTGCACAGCAGGTCAGGATTGTAATTTCCTTGCTCCGGGGCGACCCTCAGGATTGGGCATTTGCTTTGGCACCAGGGGATCCTGCGTTGCTCAATGTGGATGCGTTTTTCCTGGCTTTGGGGTTGCTTTATGAGGAACCTCATTTAGAGATTCAGGCTGAAAAAGCCTTGATGGCCCTGTCTCAAGGGCAAGATGAGGCTGAAATGTACTACCAAAAATTTCGTAAGTGGTCTGTGCTTACTCAGTGGAATGAGTGCGCCCTGGCGGCGAATTTCAGAGAGGGTCTCTCTGATGCCATTAAAGATGTTATGGTGGGGTTCCCTGTGCCTACAGGTCTGAATGAGTCCATGACAATGGCTATTCAGATTGATCGGCGTTTGCGGGAGCGCAAACCTGTGCACCATTTGGCGGTGTCTACTGAGAAGGCGCCAGAGATTATGCAATGTGATAGAATTCTGTCCAGAAGCGAACGACAGAATTTTAGGCGAAAAATGGGTTATGCTTCTATTGTGGTGATTCAACTCATGTTATATCAGCATGCTCTAAACGTACTAAGAAGGTTGATAAGTCTGTTTCAATTGGCACTTTACAGTCTAAGTTTATTCTATCTGTGACCCTAATTTGCTCTTTATCGTCTATTACCGCGGACGCCTATGTCGACTCTGGCGCCGCTTTGAGTCTTATGGATTGGTCCTTTGCCAAACGCTGTGGGTTTAATTTAGAGCCTCTGGAAGTTCCTATACCTCTGAAGGGTATTGACTCCACGCCATTGGCTAGTAATAAACCACAATACTGGACACAAGTAACTATGCGTATTAATCCGGATCACCAGGAGATTATTTGCTTCCTTGTGTTGTATAATCTACATGATGTGTTGGTGCTTGGATTGCCATGGCTGCAATCTCATAACCCAGTCCTCGACTGGAAAGCAATGTCTGTGTTAAGCTGGGGATGTCAGGGGACTCATGGGGACGTACCTTTGGTTTCCATTTCGTCATCTATTCCCTCTGAGATTCCGGAATTTTTATCTGATTATTGTGACGTTTTTGAGGAGCCTAAACTTGGTTCACTACCTCCGCACAGAGATTGCGATTGTACTATAGATCTGATTCCGGGCAGTAAGTTTCCAAAGGGTCGTTTATTTAATCTATCTGTACCTGAACATGCTGCTATGCGGGAATATATTAAGGAGTCCTTGGAAAAGGGACATATTCGTCCTTCGTCATCTCCCTTAGGAGCCGTTTTTTTCTTTGTATCTAAAAAAGATGGCTCTTTGAGGCCGTGTATTGATTATCGGCTTTTGAATAAAATCACGGTTAAATATCAGTATCCTTTGCCACTGCTTACTGATTTGTTTGCTCGAATAAAGGGGGCCAAGTGGTTCTCTAAGATTGATCTTCGTGGGGCGTATAATTTAGTGCGAATTAAGCAGGGGGATGAGTGGAAAACCGCATTTAATACGCCTGAGGGCCATTTTGAGTATTTAGTAATGCCTTTTGGTCTTTCAAATGCCCCTTCAGTCTTTCAGTCTTTTATGCATAACATTTTCCGTGAATATTTGGATAAATTTATGATTGTGTATCTGGATGATATTTTGATTTTTTCGGATGACTGGGACTCTCATGTCCAACAGGTCAGGAGGGTTTTTCAGGTTTTGCGCTCTAATTCCTTGTGTGTAAAGGGTTCTAAGTGTGTTTTTGGGGTTCAAAAGATTTCGTTTTTGGGGTACATTTTTTCCCCCTCTTCCATTGAGATGGACCCTGTCAAGGTTCAGGCTATTTGTGATTGGACGCAACCCTCTTCTCTTAAGAGCCTTCAGAAGTTTTTGGGCTTTGCTAATTTTTATCGTCGATTTATAACTGGTTTTTCTGATGTTGCTAAGCCGTTGACTGATTTGACTAAGAAGGGTGCTGATGTTGCTGATTGGTCCCCTGCTGCTGTGGAGGCCTTTCGGGAGCTTAAGCGCCGCTTTTCTTCCGCCCCTGTATTGCGTCAGCCTGATGTTACTCTTCCTTTTCAGGTTGAGGTCGACGCTTCAGAAATCGGAGCTGGGGCGGTTTTGTCGCAGAAAAGTTCCGACTGCTCCGTGATGAGACCTTGCGCGTTCTTTTCTCGTAAATTTTCGCCCGCTGAGCGAAATTATGATATTGGTAATCGGGAGCTCTTGGCTATGAAGTGGGCTTTTGAGGAGTGGCGTCATTGGCTTGAGGGGGCTAGACATCAGGTGGTGGTATTGACCGACCACAAGAATTTGATTTATCTTGAGTCTGCCAGGCGCCTGAATCCTAGACAGGCGCGCTGGTCGTTATTTTTCTCTCGGTTTAATTTTGTGGTTTCTTACCTACCGGGTTCTAAAAATGTGAAGGCGGATGCCCTTTCTAGGAGTTTTGAGCCTGATTCCCCTGGTAATTCTGAACCTACAGGTATCCTTAAGGATGAAGTGATATTATCTGCTGTTTCCCCAGACTTGCGACGGGTCTTGCAGGAGTTTCAGGCGGATAGACCTGATCGTTGCCCGCCTGGTAGACTGTTTGTTCCGGATGATTGGACCAGTAGAGTCATCTCGGAGGTCCATTCTTCTGCGTTAGCTGGTCATCCTGGAATCTTTGGTACCAGGGATTTGGTGGCTAGGTCCTTCTGGTGGCCTTCCCTGTCGCGAGATGTGCGAGGTTTTGTGCAGTCTTGTGATGTTTGTGCTCGGGCCAAGCCTTGTTGTTCTCGGGCTAGTGGATTGTTGTTATCTTTGCCTATTCCGAAGAGGCCTTGGACTCACATCTCCATGGATTTTATTTCTGATCTCCCTGTTTCTCAGAAGATGTCTGTCATCTGGGTGGTGTGTGTCATGATCTCAATGGCAAGAGATCATAGCATAAGCATATATAGGAACTAGCTCTTGGAAGATGGAAACTGAGCTGACCATGAACTAAACCTAACACACAACTAGCAGTGGCCGGGTAGCATGCCTACGTTGATTCTAGATGCCCAGCACCAGCCGGAGGACTAAATAAAGCTAGCAGAGGAAAATATTAGTCCTAGCTCACCTCTAGAGAAATACCCCGAAAGGAGACAGAGGCCCCCCACATGTATTGGCGGTGAATCAAGATGAAATAACAAACGTAGTATGAAAATAGGTTTAGCAAATTTGAGGTCCACTTACTACATAGCAGAAGACAGAAAGGACACTTTCATGGTCAGCTAAAAACCCTATCAAAACACCATCCAGAAATTACTTTAAAACTCTGGCATTAACTCATAACACCAGAGTGGCAATTCCTGTTCACAAGAGCTTTCCAGACACAGTAACGAAACTACAGCTGTGAACTGGAACAAAAATGCAAAAACAAACATGGACAAGAGTCCAACTTATCTAGTAGTTGTCTAGGAGCAGGAACAAGCACAGAGAGGCTTCTGATAACATTGTTGACCGGCAAGAAACTAACAGAGCAGCAAGGTTATATAGCGACTCCCACATCTTGATGGGAACAGGTGAACAGAGAAGATGAAGACACCAGTTCAATTCCACCAGTAGCCACCGGGGGAGCCCAGAATCCAAATTCACAACAGTACCCCCCCCTCAAGGAGGGGGCACCGAACCCTCACCCGAACCACCAGGGCGATCAGGATGGGCCCTATGAAAGGCACGAACCAGATCAGAGGCATGAACATCAGATGCATTCACCCAAGAATTATCCTCCTGGCCGTATCCCTTCCACTTGACCAGATACTGGAGTCTCCATCTGGAAACACGAGAGTCCAAGATCTTCTCCACAACGTACTCCAACTCACCCTCAACCAACACCGGAGCAGGAGGCTCAACGGAAGGCACAACCGGTACCTCATACCTGCGCAATAATGACCGATGAAAAACGTTATGAATAGAAAAGGATGCAGGGAGGTCCAAACGGAAGGAAACAGGGTTAAGAATCTCCAATATCCTATACGGGCCGATGAACCGAGGCTTAAACTTAGGAGAAGAGACCCTCATAGGGACAAAACGAGAAGACAACCACACCAAGTCCCCAACATGAAGACGAGGACCAACACGACGACGGCGGTTAGCAAAAAGCTGAGTCTTCTCCTGGGACAACCTCAAATTGTCCACCACCTGCCCCCAGATCTGATGCAATCTCTCCACCACAGCATCCACTCCAGGACAATCCGAAGATTCCACATGACCAGAGGAAAATCGAGGATGAAACCCCGAATTACAGAAAAACGGGGACACCAAAGTGGCAGAGCTGGCCCGATTATTGAGAGCGAACTCCGCCAATGGCAAAAAAGCAACCCAATCATCCTGGTCAGCAGACACAAAACACCTCAGATATGTCTCCAGGGTCTGATTAATCCGCTCAGTCTGGCCATTCGTCTGAGGATGGAAAGCGGACGAAAAAGATAAATCTATGCCCATCCTAGCACAGAATGCCCGCCAAAATCTAGACACGAATTGGGTCCCTCTGTCAGAAACGATATTCTCAGGAATACCATGCAAACGAACAACATTTTGAAAAAACAGAGGAACCAACTCGGAAGAAGAAGGCAACTTGGGCAGAGGAACCAAATGGACCATCTTAGAGAAACGGTCACACACCACCCAGATGACAGACATCTTCTGAGAAACAGGCAGATCTGAAATAAAATCCATCGAGATGTGCGTCCAAGGCCTCTTAGGAATAGGCAAGGGCAACAACAATCCACTAGCCCGAGAACAACAAGGCTTGGCCCGAGCACAAACGTCACAAGACTGCACAAAGCCTCGCACATCTCGTGACAGGGAAGGCCACCAGAAGGACCTTGCCACCAAATCCCTGGTACCAAAAATGCCAGGATGACCTGCCAACGCAGAAGAATGAACCTCAGAGATGACTCTACTGGTCCAATCATCAGGAACAAACAGTTTATCAGGTGGGCAACGATCAGGTCTATCCGCCTGAAACTCCTGCAAGGCCCGCCGCAGGTCTGGAGAAACGGCTGACAATACCACTCCATCCTTAAGGATACCTGTGGGCTCAGAGTTACCAGGCGAGTCAGGCTCAAAACTCCTAGAAAGGGCATCCGCCTTAACATTCTTAGAACCCGGTAGGTATGACACCACAAAATTAAACCGAGAGAAAAATAATGACCAGCGCGCCTGTCTAGGATTCAGGCGCCTGGCAGTCTCAAGATAAACCAAATTTTTGTGGTCAGTCAATACCACCACCTGATGTCTGGCCCCCTCAAGCCAATGGCGCCACTCCTCAAAAGCCCACTTCATGGCCAAAAGCTCCCGATTCCCAACATCATAATTCCGCTCAGCGGGCGAAAATTTACGGGAAAAGAAGGCACAAGGCCTCATCACGGAGCAGTCAGAACTTTTCT
The DNA here is from genome assembly GCF_051348905.1 of Ranitomeya variabilis. Lineage (NCBI taxonomy): Eukaryota > Metazoa > Chordata > Amphibia > Anura > Dendrobatidae > Ranitomeya > Ranitomeya variabilis. The sequence continues at coordinate 233,441,337 of NC_135232.1, forward strand.
GCGACAACACTGCCCCAGCTCCGATCTCAGAAGCGTCGACCTCAACCTGAAAAGGTAGAGCAACATCAGGCTGACGCAACACAGGGGCAGAGGAAAAACGGCGCTTAAGCTCCCGAAAGGCCTCCACAGCATCAGGGGACCAATCAGCAACATCAGCACCCTTCTTAGTCAAATCGGTCAATGGCTTAGCAATATCCGAAAAACCAGCAATAAATCGACGATAAAAGTTAGCAAAGCCCAAAAATTTCTGAAGACTCTTAAGAGAAGAGGGCTGCGTCCAATCACAAATAGCTTGAACCTTGACAGGATCCATTTCAATGGAAGAGGGGGAAAAAATATATCCCAAAAAGGAAATCCTCTGTACCCCAAAAACACACTTAGAACCCTTCACACACAAAGAATTAGACCGCAAAACCTGAAAAACCCTCCTGACTTGCTGGACATGAGAGTCCCAGTCATCCGAAAAAATCAGAATATCATCCAGATACACAATCATAAATTTATCCAAATAATCGCGAAAAATATCATGCATAAAGGACTGGAAAACTGACGGAGCATTTGAAAGACCAAAAGGCATCACTAAATACTCAAAGTGGCCCTCGGGCGTATTAAATGCGGTTTTCCACTCATCCCCCTGCCTGATTCGCACCAAATTATACGCCCCACGAAGGTCAATCTTAGAGAACCACTTGGCCCCCTTTATGCGAGCAAACAAATCAGTCAGCAACGGCAATGGGTATTGATATTTAACAGTGATTTTATTCAAAAGCCGATAATCAATACATGGTCTCAAAGAGCCGTCTTTTTTTGACACGAAGAAAAAACCGGCTCCTAAGGGAGATGACGATGGACGAATATGTCCCTTTTCCAAGGACTCCTTTATATATTCACGCATAGCAGCATGTTCAGGCACAGACAGATTAAATAAACGACCCTTTGGGTATTTACTACCCGGGATTAAATCTATGGCACAATCGCACTCTCGGTGCGGAGGTAACGAATCAAGCTTGGATTCTTCAAAGACGTCACGATAGTCAGACAGGAACTCAGGAATTTCAGAGGGAATAGATGATGAAATGGAAACCACAGGTACATCCCCATGAGCCCCCTTACATCCCCAGCTCAACACAGACATAGCTTTCCAGTCGAGGACTGGGTTGTGAGATTGCAGCCAAGGCAATCCTAGCACCAAATCATCATGTAGATTATACAGCACCAGAAAGCGAATAATCTCCTGGTGATCCGGATTAATACGCATAGTTACTTGTGTCCAGTATTGTGGTTTATTATTAGCCAATGGGGTGGAGTCAATCCCCTTCAGAGGAATAGGAGTCTCCAAAGGCTCTAAATCATACCCACAGCGTTTGGCAAAGGACCAATCCATAAGACTCAAAGCGGCGCCAGAGTCGACATAGGCGTCCGTGGTAATAGATGACAAAGAGCAAATCAGGGTCACAGATAGAATAAACTTAGACGGTAAGGTGCAAATGGAAACAGATTTACCAAGCTTTTTAGTGCGCTTAGAGCATGCTGATATAACATGAGTAGAATCACCACAATAGAAACACAACCCATTTTTCCGTCTAAAATTCTGCCGCTCGCTTCGGGACAGAATTCTATCACACTGCATACTCTCTGGCGATTTCTCAGTGGACACCGCCAGATGGTGCACTGGTTTGCGCTCCCGCAAACGCCTATCGATCTGAATAGCCATTGTTATGGACTCATTCAGACCCGCAGGCACAGGGAACCCCACCATAACATCCTTAATGGCATCAGAGAGACCCTCTCTGAAAGTCGCCGCCAGGGCGCACTCATTCCACTGAGTAAGCACAGACCATTTACGGAATCTTTGGCAGTAAATTTCCGCTTCATCTTGCCCCTGAGATAGGGACATCAAAGTTTTTTCTGCCTGAAGCTCCAAATGAGGTTCGTCATAAAGCAACCCCAAGGCCAGAAAAAACGCATCCACATTGAGCAACGCAGGATCCCCTGGTGTCAATGAAAAAGCCCAGTCTTGAGGGTCGCCCCGGAGCAAGGAAATCACAATCCTGACCTGCTGTGCAGGATCTCCGGCAGAGCGAGATTTCAGGGACAAAAATAATTTGCAATTATTTCGAAAATTCTGAAACCCAGATCTATTCCCCGAGAAAAATTCCGGCAAAGGAATTCTCGGCTCAGATACAGGTGCATGACAAACAAAATCTTGCAAATTTTGTACCTTCGTGGCGAGATTATTCAAACCTGCAGTTACACTCTGAAGATTCATTGCAAACAGGTGAACACAGAGCCATTCAAAGGAGAGAAAAAAAAAAAAAAAAAATTTCAGCAGACTACTTATTTCTCTCCTTTCTCAGCCAAGGATTTTAACCCTTTAGTGGGCCGGTCAAACTGTCATGATCTCAATGGCAAGAGATCATAGCATAAGCATATATAGGAACTAGCTCTTGGAAGATGGAAACTGAGCTGACCATGAACTAAACCTAACGCACAACTAGCAGTGGCCGGGTAGCATGCCTACGTTGATTCTAGATGCCCAGCACCAGCCGGAGGACTAAATAAAGCTAGCAGAGGAAAATATTAGTCCTAGCTCACCTCTAGAGAAATACCCCGAAAGGAGACAGAGGCCCCCCACATGTATTGGCGGTGAATCAAGATGAAATAACAAACGTAGTATGAAAATAGGTTTAGCAAATTTGAGGTCCACTTACTACATAGCAGAAGACAGAAAGGACACTTTCATGGTCAGCTAAAAACCCTATCAAAACACCATCCAGAAATTACTTTAAAACTCTGGCATTAACTCATAACACCAGAGTGGCAATTCCTGTTCACAAGAGCTTTCCAGACACAGTAACGAAACTACAGCTGTGAACTGGAACAAAAATGCAAAAACAAACATGGACAAGAGTCCAACTTATCTAGTAGTTGTCTAGGAGCAGGAACAAGCACAGAGAGGCTTCTGATAACATTGTTGACCGGCAAGAAACTAACAGAGCAGCAAGGTTATATAGCGACTCCCACATCTTGATGGGAACAGGTGAACAGAGAAGATGAAGACACCAGTTCAATTCCACCAGTAGCCACCGGGGGAGCCCAGAATCCAAATTCACAACAGGTGTGTGACCGTTTCTCTAAGATGGTCCATTTGGTCCCCTTGCCTAAATTGCCTTCCTCATCCGAGCTGGTTCCTCTGTTTTTTCAAAATGTGGTTCGCTTGCATGGTATTCCGGAGAATATCGTTTCTGACAGGGGAACCCAATTCGTGTCTAGATTTTGGCAAGCGTTCTGTGCTAGGATGGGCATTGATTTGTCTTTTTCTTCTGCTTTCCATCCTCAGACTAATGGCCAGACCGAGCGAACTAATCAGACCTTGGAGACTTATTTGAGGTGTTTTGTGTCTGCGGATCAGGATGATTGGGTTGCCTTTTTGCCCTTGGCGGAGTTTGCCCTCAATAACCGGGCTAGTTCTGCCACCTTGGTTTCTCCTTTCTTCTGTAATTCGGGGTTTCATCCTCGTTTCTCTTCCGGTCAGGTGGAGTCTTCGGATTGTCCTGGAGTGGATGCTGTGGTGGAGAGGTTGCATCAGATTTGGGGGCATGTGGTGGACAATTTGAAGTTGTCCCAGGAGAAGACTCAGCAGTTTGCCAACCGCCGTCGTCGTGCTGGTCCTCGTCTTTGTGTTGGGGACTTGGTGTGGTTGTCTTCTCGTTTTGTCCCTATGAAGGTTTCTTCTCCTAAGTTTAAGCCTCGGTTCATCGGCCCGTACAAGATATTGGAGATTCTTAACCCTGTGTCCTTTCGTTTGGACCTCCCTGCATCTTTTTCTATTCATAATGTCTTCCATCGGTCATTGTTGCGCAGGTATGAGGTACCGGTTGTGCCTTCCGTTGAGCCTCCTGCTCCGCTGTTGGTTGAGGGTGAGTTGGAGTACGTTGTCGAGAAGATCTTGGACTCCCGTGTTTCCAGACGGAGACTTCAGTATTTGGTCAAGTGGAAGGGCTACGGTCAGGAGGATAATTCTTGGGTGACAGCCTCTGATGTTCATGCCTCCGATTTGGTCCGTGCCTTTCATAGGGCTCATCCTGATCGCCCTGGTGGTTCTGGTGAGGGTTCGGTGCCCCCTCCTTGAGGGGGGGGGTACTGTTGTGAATTTGGTTTCTGGGCTCCCCCGGTGGTTACTGGTGGTACTGAACTTGTGTGCTTCATCTCCTCTGTTCACCTGTTTCCATCAGGATGTGGGAGTTTCTATTTAGCCTTGCTCCTCAGTCATTTCTATGCCGGCCAACAATGTTACCAGAAGCCTTTCTGTTGCATGTTCCTGCTCCTAGACTACTATCAGCTAAGTTGGACTTGTAGTCCTAAGATTGTTTTGCATTTTTGTTCCAGTTCTCTGTGTTTGAATATTTCTGAGGCTGGAAGCTCTTGTGAGCTGAAATTGCCACTCTGGTGTCATGAGTTGATATTAGAGTCTTAAAGTAATTTCAGGATGGTGTTTTGAAAGGGTTTTCAGCTGACTGTGAAGTTCCCTTTTCTGTCTTCCTACTATCTAGTAAGCGGACCTCAATTTGCTAAACCTATCTTCATACTTCGTATGTCAATTTCCTCTAAAATCACCGACAATATATGTGGGGGCTACTGTCTGCCTTTTGGGGAAAATTTCTCTAGAGGTAAGCCAGGTCTGTATTTTCCTCTGCTAGGGTCAGTCAGTCCTCCGGCTGGCGCTGGGCGTCTAGGGATAAAACGTAGGCACGCTACCCGGCCACTGTTAGTTGTGCGGTAGGTTTAGCTCACTGTCAGCTCGAGTTCCCATCTTCCAAGAGCTAGTCCTTTTGTATGCTTTACTACGGTCTCTTGCCATTGAGAACCACGACAGCTGCGTGGTGACCCTCAGGACTGGGCATTCTCCCTTGAGTCAGGGGATCCGGCATTGCTTAATGTAGATGCATTTTTTCAATCGCTCGGATTATTGTATGACGAACCTAACTCTGTGGATCATGCGGAAAAAACCTTGTTGGCCCTGTGTCAGGGTCAGGAAGCGGCAGAATTGTACTGCCAGAAATTTAGAAAATGGTCTGTGCTCAATAAATGGAATTAGGATGCTCTGGCAGCAATTTTCAGAAAGGGTCTTTCAGAAGCCCTTAAAGATGTTATGGTGGGGTTCCCCACGCCTGTTGGTTTGAGCGAATCTATGTCCCTAGCCATTCAGATTGATCGGCGCCTGCGCGAGCGCAAAGTGGTGCACCATATGGCAGCATCCTCTGAACAGAGCCCTGAGCCTATGCAATGTGATAGGATTCTGACTAGAGCGGAACAGAGGGGATACAGACATCAGAATGGGCTATGTTTTTACTGTGGTGATTCTGCTCATACTATTTCTGATTGCCCTAAGCGTATTAAGAGGGTCGCTAGATCTGTTACCATTAGTACTGTACAGCCTAAGTTTCTCCTGTCTGTGACCCTGATTTGCTCATTGTCATCTTTCTCTGTCATGGAATTTGTGGATTCAGGCGCTGCCCTGAACTTAATGGACTTAGACTTCGCCAGGCGCTGTGGTTTTTCTTTGCAGCCTTTGCAGAGCCCTATTCCTTTGAGGGGTATTGATGCTACACCGTTGGCCAAGAATAAACCTCAGTATTGGACTCAGCTGACTATGTGCATGGCTCCAGCACATCAGGAAGATTGTCGTTTTCTGGTGTTGCATAATTGTAGTGACAGCTTTCTCACGTACCGGAGACACTGACACACTAAGACCCATTCAAATGCAGATGTCAACGTGTTTTGATGGACCGTGTGTCCGTGGGCGAGACATGTCCGTTTTTACCCGGACACACAGCCCGCCCAATGTCCCGCACATGTGCACATGGACAACAGTGTACACTGTCCTACATGCGCACGGGTGGCCGCGGGGGAAGCAGCGCTACTGTAAGCCGCTGTTCCCCTGCGTGTGGTGCTGAACCTGGCTTTTATCCATTGTCCCCTGCTCTGCCGGCAGCAGCGCGATCAGGGAACAATGAATGAAAGAAAAAACCGACGTCGGTTCCCCCTACATTTTACAACCAACCAAGCAACACTCACAGGTGCGGGCTGCTATTCTAAGGCTGGTAAGGGGCCATGGATATGCGCCCCCCAGCCTTAAAAAAGTAGCCCACAGCTGCCCAGAAAAGGTGCATCTATTAGATGCGCCAATTCTGGAGCTTTGCCCGATTCTTCCCACTTGCCCTGTAGCGTTGGCAAGTGGGGTAATGAGAGGTAAAAGTCATCTTCCTATTGTAAGGTGACATTAAGCCAGGCTTAGTAATGGAGAGGTGTCAATAAGACACCTATCCATTACTAATCCTAGAGTAGTTAAAGGATTAATCAAACACACCACACAGTTAGGAAAAAGTCTTTTAATAAAATATAGCAATATACACATTTTTTTTCCAACTTTAATACTCTGACAATCCAAGCGAAGCTGGCTATCTCCTGGAAAAAAAAGTCCAAAAAATAAACCAACAATATACCATACCTGTCCGGCATACAGTCAGTCGCACACAGTAATCCATATCTAGGGGAATTAACAGTTTACAACCGGGAGCGCTGCAAATGCAACCGCTCCTGGCTGTAAACTACTGGGGAATGAATGAAATGCTGGGAGCGGAGCTTCAGGGACTAGCGGTGACGTCACCAAAGCTACCTTTCTTTTCTTTTTCTGTACATTGGTGTTCACAATCTTACATCTAAAAGACCACCTAAGGCTAAGTTCACATGTTGCGTTTTTGCAGCTTTTTTGTAATGAAAAGTTTAAGCTGCGTTTTATGCTGCTTACAAAAAGCAGGTTTTGCTTAGTTTTTGCTGCATTTTTGCTGCATTTTCATTGCTGCATTTTTTGTGAGGGTACATTTGTCTCTTGTGCATGCTGATAAAGTGCATATAAAAAATAATCTGATTCAACTTCATAAAGTTTTGGCACCAAAAACACAGCAAAACCTTATACCTGTGTTCTTTGCAGCATTTTTCAGCGTTTTTCAATGGCTGAAAATGAAAAACCATACAAAAACGCTGAAAGAAGTGAAATGCTGCTTTTTGCAAAAACACAGCTCTTTGACAAAACAGTCTAAAAAAAAAAACAAGGTGTGTGCATGAGATTTCTGAATTCTCATAGACTTTGCTGGTACTGTTAAACACAGCTGAAAATATGTATAAAAAATGCAGCAAAAAAATGCAAAAATGCAACGTGTGAACATTAAAAAAAACTTTTTTTTACATTTCTCTACATTTATCTATCAGTTCTTATCAAGTGGGCATATACAGTATGTTCCATTTAAAAGCATGGTATAACATTAGGCAACAGAAAATGTTGAACCAAGGGATTTGTCAAAGTCATTATCAAAATGCTTTAGGTATTCGGTTAACTGAAAGCCTTCAAAGTTTATGGCCTCCTCACCGAAGACTGACAGTTGTGTGACATTTTGAACACATTATCAGATTACTGTCTACAGATGAGTTAGAGAGGGCTGAGTGCTGTCAGTCAATGAGAAAACAGTTTACTAGCTGGATGTAATACTTTCCTTGTCTTTCTAGTGTATAGATATTGATGTATCCAGAAAGGATTCCAAACATTTCATTTAGAGACAATAAAATTATTGTCCAAGTTCTACTAATCCATAAGATTAAACACTAATATAATTTGTGTTCTGATTCTTCAGGATTCATCTATTTTAGTTTGGTTTCATGTGATGTAAATTGCTGATATCTGGTATCCAATTTTTTTTCCATGTCTGACCATCGTATCACCTAGAACTGGCATAGATTAATGAAGCATTGTCTAATGAACACTTTGTTGTATCAGAGTCTTTGAAAAATATGTAGACTTGTTGCAGGTTGTAACAGTTGTTTAGAGAACAAAAAATTAGATCAGGTTGATTCTAGCAAAAAAAGGTCAAATTTTTCAGGAAAGACAAAAATGACCTAGGTGAAAGTGACAGCCAAGGAATGTGGTGAGGTAAGCTGAAATCCAAAATTCTTAGACACAACATAAGGGACATGCATACTGAAGTAATGGAAAAAAAAATGAAATGCTTTTCCAAGCATTATGCTATGATTCTGGAGTTATCATCACTATCTTTTAAAAGACCTACGTGCTGTAATGTGCACACAAGAACAAACAATATAATGTAGATATATAGACAGTGGGATGTGCCAGCATTTTTTGACACATATAATCTCAGCGGCTCATGAGAAAGACAGAAGTCAATGATTTTTGAATGAAGAGAAACAACGTGATGATAAAGGGGTATTCTCTAGTTTGGAAATTATCCTTTATTTAAAGGATAGGGACAACTTCCTTATCGTTGCGAGTCTGTCTGCCGGAACCCCCTCTGATTCCAAAAACTGGTCCTCAGAAGAGCTCCTTGTGACTGGAGCAGTGGTCAATTAGGTACACTGATGATCCTTTCATTTTTATGGTAGTGCCGAAGTCAATCCGAGTGCAGCTCTCTATCTCTGGCATTCCCATTAAGAATGAATGGAACAGCAGTGCACATAGTCAGTGACTGCTCCAGTCAATCGGGGTTCTTCTGAGGACCAGTTCTTGGAATTGGTGGGAGTTCAGCAGACACATGTGTCATAGTGAATATTTAATGCCTGCCGGTGCCATCTTGCGTACATTTCAGCTGGAAACAGCATATGGAGAGTGTAGTGTGAGAATAGGGAGAGTGAAAGGAGCGCATAAGGAGATTTATTGATTCCAAAATGCTCTTTTAAGAGCTACTGAGGTTGAAGATAAGTTATTTGTTAGGTGGAGATGGCATAGTGAGAGATTTCATACATAGGGGTAGAGAAAGGCAGGCACCTGGGTGTTATCAGTTCACTTATTCATTGCAAGTACATGCTGCATATCTGTGCTATTTTGCATTATGTACTGTATATTTTAGAATTTGCAACAGACTGGGATTAGGGAGAGATAGGCAGGCATTCTTCCACTACCATAATATACAAATCAGCTATTTTTAGAGGCAAATAATATTAGTTAGTACCAACATATACAAAACCAATGTTTTTGACGCTACATAATATTCCTGCATAGCAGCATATACATTTTTTTTTACAGCTAAATAATATTCCTCAGTGCCAGCATATAGTAAAATCTGTTTTAAAAGCTAATTGCTAAATAATATTAGTTGCCTATTGCTTAAAGGGAACCTGTCACCCCCTCAGGCGTTTGTAACTAAAAGAGCCATCTTGTGCAGCACAAATGCTGCATTCTGACAAGGTGGCTTTTTAGTTACAAACGCCTGCACACGCTGAAATAAACACTTTTAAAATGTGCCTTCTCATACTGTGAAATCGTCCCGGGGGCGGGACTTTCCTTCCTAATTAGACGCAGCACAGCCGTCACTCCAGGCCTCTGCACGCCGGGCGCCGCCTCCTCTTGCCACATTATCGTCCCCGGCGCCTGCGCTGTAAGTTTTTTTTTTCGGGCATGCGCAGTTGTGCTGCCCTTTGTACTTACAGCACAGGCGCTGGGGATGATAATGCAGCAAGAGGAGGCGGTGCCCGGCGTGCAGAGGCCCGGAGTGACGGCTGTGCTGCATCTGATTAGGAAGGAAAGTCCCGCCCGCGGGACGATTTCAGGGTATGAGGGACACATTTTATAAGTGTTTATTTTAGCGTGTGCAGGGAGCATAACTAAAAGAGCCACCTTGTCAGAATGCAGCATTAGTGCTGCACAAGGTGGCTCTTTTAGTTACAAACGCCTGAGGGGGGTGACAGGTTCCCTTTAAAAAGCTGAGTTTGTTTTCCCCTCTATTTGGTTAATGCTGCCTTACAATAAACCAACGGGGGCTTTAAAGAGATGGTGGTTTTCCCGTTTTTTCTACCTCTTCTGTAACGCCACGTGAATGAATTATCACAGTGGTATAAAATTGATAGTGATAGAGATGAGTCAGCTAATAACAAGTAGACATTGTAAATAAATTAGTAAGAACTAACAAAATGGAACATAAAAGTAAAATTAATGAACTGATTTATACATAACTTGCACTTTTCCTTTAGTAAATTACCTGTCTGGTTTGCATAAGCAACAACATAAATAAAACAGTTTATAACTATAATCCATTACGAGCTCTTTCCTATTATACATATGTAATTGTTTTCACAGTATTCTCAGTCCTGCTCTAAAGAGTTTAATTGTAGCTGATTATTTATGATCAGGTGGCAATAAATGCCCAGGGCAGCTAATTATTGTTTGGCTGGCAGAGCAGTGCTTGTAGTGTTACATGCAGGTCTGCTGTGCTTTGCTTGTACTAGAATTGCATGAGTAATGCTTCAGCGGAAGCCCATGGCTCATTCAATTGATTTTACTTATAATGTGCAACATTCATTAAGGTTTGTTAGGTTAATTGCTGACACAATTGGGCACCGGGGTGTATGTAAACAGATACTAAGGGAGCAGTATCATATTGTACCATGAAATAACAAGAGCCGGTATATTTCGGTTTTGTCTGTTCAGTGGATACATAATACTTTGCACATGTTCTCTAGAGATCCTGTCACTACATTTAATCAGTGTTCTGTATGCTGTCATAGATACAATATAAAGGTGCACTGTATACCTTGCATGTAACGTATTGGTCTACTACGGTAAATTAGTTCAAGTACTCTCATTAGAGGGATTGCCCACCTTTGTGGCCAGTCTTTTTTCTTACTTAAATGCATATAATTGAGGCTTAAAAAAATTAGTTGTTGGGTTTCCTTAAAAGTTTTGCACCATTTTCCTCCTATAGCCTCTGTATTACACTGTTTATTGCTGGCTGCAGATTGCCTTAATGGGGTTGGCCATATTATATTTATTTTATTAGATGTGTTGGGCACATCATTTTGTGGCACACCACTATTATATAGGTATGACAGGTTCTCCTCCCCTTGTTAGTGCAAATTTACTCAGACTATGCAGCTCTCCAGTCCATAAAATGGCTGCTGGTGGAGAAGCATGTGACCAGACCTGTCCAATTGGAAACATCACATGAGAAAACTGCTTTTCTATTGGAGGAGGCTGATGGACAGGCCTGGTCACATGTTTCAACACCAGCAGCCATTTTCTGGACTGGAGGTTGGCAGTCTGTGAGGAAAGCTGCATTAACAAGAGCAGGAGGAGAACTTGTCATATCTATATAATAGTGATGTGCCACAAAATCATAAATCATGTCCTCCACACATTATAAAGATAATGTGGCCAACACTCGGTACCTCATTCTGCAGCCAGCAATAGCAAAATACATAGGCTGTAAGAGGAAAACGGTGCAACATTTTTACGGAAGTCCAATTGCAAAATGTATTTTTAGTCCTAATTACATGGATTTAAGTAGGGGAAAAAAATTTCCCCATCATCTCATTGTTACGATGACTTATTCTTATAAGTCACTATAACTGATAAATCTTATATGCTACTAAGTTGCATTTTTTGCTGCCAGGCTTCTGTACTATATCCATTATTGAGCAGACTATGTCCATTACGGAAACAATTCTTCAATTCAGCAGATTTCCCAAATGTGGCTCACTAGTGATAGTACAGAACCTTGATGCCTAGAATGACAGCATGGCTTGGTGACATTGCACTGTCCTGACAGCACCGGGTCAGCCATACAAGCTCCAGGACAGTGATATTACTGTAGGATCGAGATAGCGTAGAGTAGTTATAATAACTTAATTAGGACACATCAAAAGTAATATGTTCTTTGCAGAGATTTTATTCACCCATTATTGAAAGCTCATCTTGTATTCTAAAGCCTTATTTGGCTTCTGTTATGTTCATTGTCATAATAAAGAAAGTTTATTCACAATCCTTAATATGGTGCAAAGTCTACTCCAGGAGCGCATGTTACTCAACTAAAGATCTAGAAACCTTTATTAGTGTCATGTCTTCTATCCTACATAGGCGCCCTCGAGAGGTGTGGTGGCCTAGAGGAGGTAGTCTATGGTCCCACTGGTTGATTGTCAAATGCCGAAATTTAAATAAAAATTATGGCTAAAACGCCTCCTGCTGTATTTGGTGTTTCACTTTGATGTAACAGTTTGCAAAATACACTGGGACAGTGTTTTTAGCAGCGGGGGTCTCTTGTGCTCTCCAGAATGTAGTAGTGACAATTAGGGTTGAGCGAAACGGGTCGATCATTTTCAAAAGTCGCCGACTTTTGGCTAAGTCGGCGTCTCATGAAACCCGATCCGACCCCTGTGCTTGTCGGCCATGCGGTACGCGACTTTCGCGCCAAAGTCGCGTTTCAATGACGCGAAAAGCGCCATTTCTCAGCCAATGAAGGTGAACGCAGAGTGTGGGCAGCGTGATGACATAGATCCTGGTCCCCACCATCTTAGAGAAGGGCATTGCAGTGATTGGCTTGCTGTCTGCGGCGTCACAGGGGCTATAAAGGGGCGTTCCCGCCGACCGCCATCTTACTGCTGCTGATCTGAGCTTAGGGACAGGTTGCTGCCGCTTCATCAGAAGCAGGGAGAGCGTTAGGCAGGGTCCACTAACCACCAAACCGCTTGTGCTGCAGCGATTTCCACTGTCCAACACCACCTTCGGTGTGCAGGAACAGTGGAAGCTATTTTTTTTTTTTTTTCCCCTCAGCGCTGTAGCTCATTGGGCTGCCCTAGAAGGCTCCGTGATAGCTGTATTGCTGTGTGTACGCCACTGTGGAAACCAACTGCTTTTTTCAAAGCACATATCCTCTTGTTCCTTCCTTTCTGCACAGCTATCTTTTTTGTTTGTCCACACTTTTTATTTAATTTGTGCATCAGTCCACTCCTATTGCTGCCTGCCATACCTGGCTTACATTACTGCAGGGAGATAGTAATTGTAGGACAGTTTTTTTTTTTTTTTTGTTTTTTTTTTGGGGGAGATTAAGATTGGCATTTCTGCTACAGTGCCATCCCTGTGTGTGCCATCTCTCACTGAGTGGGCCATAGAAAGCCTATTTATTTTTTCCGTGATTTGTGTTCTAAAATCTACCTCAACACAGAAACACTACATCAATCAGTGGGAGAAAAATATTGGCCTCAGTCAGGGCTTGTGTGCCACTGCTGTGTGTGCGCTATCTCTCATTCAGTGGGCTATAGCAAGCCTATATTTTTTTTTTTTTTTTTTTTTTTAATATTATTTGGTTTCAAAAGTCTCCCTGAAAAAAAAAAAAAACCTAAAAAAACAGTGGGAGAGTAATATTGCCCTTTCAGCTTGTGTGCCAGTCTTGACTCCTGGGTGTGCCACCTCTCTCCCTCTCATTCAGTGGGCCATAGAAAGCCTATTTATTTTTTTTTTTAAATATTATTGGGTTTCTAAAGTCTCCCTGAAAAAAACAAAAAATACATAAAAAAACAGTGGGAGAGTAATATTGCCCTTTCAGCTTGTGTGCCAGTCTTGACTCCTGGGTGTGCCACCTCTCTCCCTCTCATTCAGTGGGCCATAGAAAGCCTTTTTTTTTTTTGGTTTTTTTAATATTATTTGGTTTCTAAAGTCTCCCTGAAAAAAACAAAAAAAAACATAAAAAACAGTGGGAGAGTAATATTGCCCTTTCAGCTTGTGCGCCAGTCTTGACTCCTGGTTGTGCCACCTCTCTCTCTCTAATTGTGGGCCATAGAAAGCCTTTTTTTTTTTTTAAAATATTATTGGGTTTCTAAAGTCTCCCTGAAAAAACAAAAAATACATAAAAAAACAGTGGGAGAGTAATATTGCCCTTTCAGCTTGTGTGCCAGTCTTGACTCCTGGGTGTGCCACCTCTCTCCCTTTCATTCAGTGGGCCATAGAAAGCCTATTTATTTTTTTTTTTAAATATTATTGGGTTTCTAAAGTCTCCCTGAAAAAAACAAAAAATACATAAAAAAACAGTGGGAGAGTAATATTGCCCTTTCAGCTTGTGTGCCAGTCTTGACTCCTGGGTGTGCCACCTCTCTCCCTCTCATTCAGTGGGCCATAGAAAGCCTTTTTTTTTTTTGGTTTTTTTAATATTATTTGGTTTCTAAAGTCTCCCTGAAAAAAACAAAAAAAAACATAAAAAACAGTGGGAGAGTAATATTGCCCTTTCAGCTTGTGCGCCAGTCTTGACTCCTGGTTGTGCCACCTCTCTCTCTCTAATTGTGGGCCATAGAAAGCCTTTTTTTTTTTTTAAAATATTATTGGGTTTCTAAAGTCTCCCTGAAAAAACAAAAAATACATAAAAAAACAGTGGGAGAGTAATATTGCCCTTTCAGCTTGTGTGCCAGTCTTGACTCCTGGGTGTGCCACCTCTCTCCCTTTCATTCAGTGGGCCATAGAAAGCCTATTTATTTTTTTTTTTAAATATTATTGGGTTTCTAAAGTCTCCCTGAAAAAAACAAAAAATACATAAAAAAACAGTGGGAGAGTAATATTGCCCTTTCAGCTTGTGTGCCAGTCTTGACTCCTGGGTGTGCCACCTCTCTCCCTCTCATTCAGTGGGCCATAGAAAGCCTTTTTTTTTTTTGGTTTTTTTAATATTATTTGGTTTCTAAAGTCTCCCTGAAAAAAACAAAAAAAAACATAAAAAACAGTGGGAGAGTAATATTGCCCTTTCAGCTTGTGCGCCAGTCTTGACTCCTGGTTGTGCCACCTCTCTCTCTCTAATTGTGGGCCATAGAAAGCCTTTTTTTTTTTTTAAAATATTATTGGGTTTCTAAAGTCTCCCTGAAAAAACAAAAAATACATAAAAAAACAGTGGGAGAGTAATATTGCCCTTTCAGCTTGTGTGCCAGTCTTGACTCCTGGGTGTGCCACCTCTCTCCCTTTCATTCAGTGGGCCATAGAAAGCCTATTTATTTTTTCCGTGATTTGTGTTCTAAATTCTACCTCAACACAAAAACACTACATCAATCAGTGGGAGAAAAATATTGGCCTCAGTCAGGGCTTGTGTGCCACTGCTGTGTGTGCTATCTCTCATTCAGTGGGCCATAGAAAGCCTATTTTTTTTTTTTTTAATATTATTTGGTTTCTAATTCTCCCTGAAAAAAAAAAAAAAACCTAAAAAAACAGTGGGAGAGTAATATTGCCCTTTCAGCTTGTGTGCCAGTCTTGACTCCTGGGTGTGCCACCTCTCTCTCTCTAATTGTGGGCCATAGAAAGCCTTTTTTTTTTTTTTTTTTAATATTATTTGGTTTCTAAAGTCTCCCTGAAAAAAACAAAAAAAACATAAAAAACAGTGGGAGAGTAATATTGCCCTTTCAGCTTGTGCGCCAGTCTTGACTCCTGGTTGTGCCACCTCTCTCTCTCTAATTGTGGGCCATAGAAAGCCTTTTTTTTTTTTTTTTTTAATATTATTTGGTTTCTAAAGTCTCCCTGAGAAAAAAAAATAAATAAATTAGGTGGGAGATTAATATTGACATTAGTGCTTGAGTGACAGTCCTGCGTGTGTGTCATCTCTGTGATTTTGTGCCACAGAAAACAGAGTGTGTAACATTGTGCCTGATTTTCCTTGTGGTCTCACCAACCTGTTAAGGGATATTGAAATCATACTGAAGTTATAGCTCACCGTGTAAGTTGTTTGATAGCAACAAATAAAGTTACTTTGGTTAAGATTTTAAAACAATGAGGAAGTCTGGTGCAAGAGGTCGTCGTGGGCGTTCATTGTCAGCTGGTAATGATGGTAGTGGTAGTGGAGCATCAGGTGGTCGTGGGGATAAAAATATTCCACCTAAGTCTGGAGCTGTGGAGCCAGTTTCGTCGTCAGGCTACACAAGGCCTCGAACGCTCTCTTTTCTGGGAGTAGGAAAACCGCTTTTAAAGGCGGAGCAGCAACAGCAAGTTTTGGCTTACATTGCAGACTCAGCCTCTAGCTCTTTTGCCTCCTCTTCCGAAACTGGTAAATGTAAAAGCAGCGCGTCGCTTGTGGATGTTCACGGTCAGGGACAAGTCGCTTCCTTGTCCTCCTCAGCAAAAACTACAACAAGAGAGAAGGATGCAGCAGGCGACACAACGGGTCACTCCATGGAGCTCTTTACACATACCGTCCCTGGCTTAGAAAGTGAAACATTTAACAGGCCATGCCCATTACAAGTATATTCTGACATGGAGTGCACTGATGCACAGCCACAGCCAGAGTACTATGCTGCTCCTTTGACTCAGACCACCACATTGCCCTCTCAGGGTACAGATCCACAATCAGACCCTGATGAGACTATGTTGCCCCGCCACGAACGCTATACCACCGACCGACACAGTGACACAGACGAAGTTGCACACGAGCTCGAAGAGGAGGTAATAGATGACCCAGTTATTGACCCCGATTGGCAGCCATTGGGGGAACAGGGTGCAGGCGGCAGTAGTTCAGAAGCGGAGGTGGAGGAGGGGCCGCAGCAGGCATCAACATCGCAACAGGTTCCATCTGCCGGGCCCGTATCTGGACCAAAACGCGTGTCAAAGCCAAAACCTGTTGGAGCACAGCGTTGCCATCCGGTTAAAGCTCAGTCTGCAATCCCTGAAAAGGGATCAGAGTCTAGGAAGAGTGCAGTCTGGCATTTTTTTAAACAACATCCAACTGATCAGCGCAAAGTCATCTGTCAAAAATGTTCAACTAGCTTAAGCAGAGGTCAGAATCTGAAAAGTCTAAATACTAGTTGCATGCATAGACACTTAACCACCATGCATTCTCAAGCCTGGACTAACTACCAAACGTCCCTCAAGGTTGTAGCACCCTCGGCCAATGAAGCTAGTCAGCAACGCAACATCCCTTCCGTCACTGTAAGGCCACCATTTTCCGCACCACCGGCAGTATCTGTGCAGGTTTCTTTGCCAGCCAAAAGCAGTCAGGGTCAGGGAATCACCAGTTTTGTAGGAGGAAATATTGCATGTAGGGCACCGGCGGAAACAATACCGTCTCCAACCGTCTCTCAGTCTGCCATGTCCACCGGCACACCCGAAAGTTCCACGATCTACAGCTCTCCAGTCCAGCTCACCCTACATGAGACTCTGGTTAGAAAAAGGAAGTACTTATCCTCGCATCCGCGTACACAGGGTTTTAACGCCCACATAGCTAGACTAATCTCGTTAGAGATGATGCCCTACCGGTTAGTTGAAAGCGAAGCTTTCAAAGCCCTGATGGAGTACGCTGAACCACGATACGAGCTACCCAGTCGACACTTTTTTTCCAGAAAAGCCATCCCAGCCCTGCACCAGCATGTTAAACAGCGCATCGTCCATGCACTCAGGCAATCTGTGAGTACAAAGGTGCACCTGACTACAGATGCATGGACCAGTAGGCATGGCCAGGGACGTTATGTGTCCATCACGGCACACTGGGTGAATGTGGTGGATGCAGGGTCCACAGGCGACATCAATTTAGGGACAGTTGTGCCTAGCCCACGGTCTAGGAAACAGTTGGCTGTAGGCGTTCGCACCCCCTCCTCCTCCTCCTCGTCCTCCTGCAGAAGCTACAGCTCTTCCACAGAACGCAGTCGGCCAACCACTCCATCGGCAGATGACACTGTTGCACACCAGTTGTCCCATTATGGGCCAGCTACTGCCAAGCGTCAGCAGGCTGTATTGGCTATGAAGTGTTTGGGCGACAACAGACACACCGCGGAAGTTCTGTCCGAGTTCTTGCAACAAGAAACGCAGTCGTGGCTGGGCACAGTAGATCTTGAGGCAGGCAAGGTAGTGAGTGATAACGGAAGGAATTTCATGGCTGCCATCTCCCTTTCCCAACTGAAACACATTCCTTGCCTGGCTCACACCTTAAACCTGGTGGTGCAGTGCTTATTGAAAACTTATCCTGGGTTCTCCGACCTGCTCCTCAAAGTGCGTGCACTTTGCTCACATATCCGACGTTCGCCTGTACACGCCAGCCGTATGCAGACCTATCAGCGGTCTTTGAACCTTCCCCAGCATCGCCTAATCATAGACGTTGCAACAAGGTGGAACTCAACACTGCACATGCTTCAGAGACTGTGCGAACAGAGGCGTGCTGTTATTTATTTGTGGGAGGATACACGGGCAGGCAGTAGGATGGCAGACATGGAGTTGTCAGGTGTGCAGTGGTCGAAGATACAAGACATGTGTCAAGTCCTTCAGTGTTTTGAGGAATGCACACGGCTGGTTAGTGCAGACAACGCCGTAATAAGCATGAGCATCCCCCTAATGCGTCTGCTGATGCAAAGTTTGACGCACATAAAGGAGCAGGCGTCTGCACCAGAGGAAGAGGGAAGCCTTGATGACAGTCAGCCATTGTCTGGTCAGGGCAGTGTACAGGACGAGGTAGCGGGCGAAGAGGAGGTGGAGGACGAGGAGGATGATGGGGATGAGTATATTTTTAATGCGGAAACTTTCACGGGGGCACAGGAAATTGGTTGCGTGTCACGGCCGGGTTCTGGTTTTTTGAGGGACACAAGTGACGTAGATTTGCCTGCAACTGCCCCTCAACCAATCACAACCGGAGATTTGACAAGTGGAACTTTGGCCCACATGGCGGATTATGCCTTACGTATCCTACAAAGGGACACACGCATTACGAAAATGATGAACGATGACGATTACTGGTTGGCCTGCCTCCTTGATCCACGCTATAAAGGCAAATTGCAAAATGTTATGCCACATGAGAACTTGGAACTAATATTAGCAACCAAACAATCAACTCTTGTTGACCGTTTGCTTCAGGCATTCCCAGCACACAGCGCACGTGATCGTTCTCACACGAGCTCCAGGGGGCAGCAGACTAGGAGTGTTAGGGGTGCACACATCAGAAGTGGCGTTGGACAGAGGGGTTTTCTGACCAGGTTGTGGAGTGATTTTGCTATGACCGCAGACAGGACAGGTACTGCTGCATCAATTGAAAGTGACAGGAGACAACATTTGTCCAGTATGGTTACTAACTATTTTTCATCCCTTATCGATGTTCTCCCTCAACCGTCATTCCCATTTGATTACTGGGCCTCCAAATTAGACACCTGGCCAGAATTGGCAGAATATGCATTGCAGGAGCTTGCTTGCCCGGCAGCAAGTGTCCTATCAGAAAGAGTATTCAGTGCTGCAGGGTCAATATTAACCGAAAAAAGGACTCGTCTGGCTACCCAAAATGTTGACGATCTAACATTCATTAAAATGAACCACAACTGGATTTCAAAATCTTTTGCCCCACCTTGCCCGGCCGACACCTAGCTTTCCTATGAAAAGCTCTTGCCTGTGAATTACTTTTCTAATGTCTAATTTGCTGCTGCAGATTGTACAGCATACGACATGTTTACACCTCCCTAAATGGCCAAACTCCCCACACGGGGCCGTGGTATCGCGACTTGGCGCAAGCACCCGTGAGACTGCTGTTTGTCTGAAGAGGTGGGTGTGCTCGCTTTTGGTTGACGGCATTGCTACTGGGTCCCTCATAGTACAATGTAGTGTCTCTGGCGGTGGTGGTGCGCACCCAACGTCAGACACACCGTTGTAACATGAGTGGCCCTGGGGCGGTCCCGCCGGCCTCAAGAGAGTTCCCCCCTACCCCAGCTCAAACTGGGCTGTACTACGTGCAAAATTATGTCGCACAGCTCCACCAATCTTTAGTCTATTCGCTGACATCATTCAATGTCTGGCACTGACAATACAAATTTGTAGACATCTATGATGCAACTTAAAGTAGTCTGTGTCTGTGTCCTATATTGGCACCATTAAATAGTTACTGCCAAATTACTATGTCAGAAACACAGCAGATGAGCCCACCCCTGTACCTAAGTATGCCATCTTTTTTTTTGTTTTGGTTGTTTTGCGAGACATTAACATCTATTTATATTTTGGGAGTACTGGGACAGACACTCCTTGCACTACTCCTCCACTCAGCACCAAGCTGCCTGCCCGTGTATCCATGTAACCGCTGTAAAACTGCCATGAGCCTATTGTTTGTTATTTTAGGCCTTTGATAGCCTGTCTGCGGTCCCTACTCCTCCACTGACCACCAAGCTGCCTGCCCGTGTATCCATGTAACCGCTGTAAAACTGCCATGAGCCTATTGTTTGTTATTTTAGGCCTTTGAAGCCTTTCTGCGCTCCCTCCTTCCACTAGTCCTCCACTGACCAGACCACTGCTGCCCGTGTACCCCTGGAACCAATTTTAAAGTGCCTACAGCCAGCCCATTTTATTGTGTTAGGCCTTCGAAGCCTGTCTGCGGTCCATACTTCCACTAGGCCTCCACTGACCAGACCACTGCTGCCCGTGTACCCCTGGAACCAATTTTAAAGTGCCTACAGCCAGCCCATTTTATTGTGTTAGGCCTTCGAAGCCTGTCTGCGGTCCCTCCTTCCACTAGGCCTCCACTGACCAGACCACTGCTGCCCGTGTACCCCTGGAACCAATTTTAAAGTGCCTACAGCCAGCCCATTTTATTGTGTTAGGCCTTCGAAGCCTGTCTGCGGTCCCTCCTTCCACTAGGCCTCCACTGACCAGACCACTGCTGCCCGTGTACCCCTGGAACCAATTTTAAAGTGCCTACAGCCAGCCCATTTTATTGTGTTAGGCCTTCGAAGCCTGTCTGCGGTCCATACTTCCACTAGGCCTCCACTGACCAGACCACTGCTGCCCGTGTACCCCTGGAACCAATTTTAAAGTGCCTACAGCCAGCCCATTTTATTGTGTTAGGCCTTCGAAGCCTGTCTGCGGTCCATACTTCCACTAGTCCTCCACTGACCAGACCACTGCTGCCCGTGTACCCCTGGAACCAATTTTAAAGTGCCTACAGCCAGCCCATTTTATTGTGTTAGGCCTTCGAAGCCTGTCTGCGGTCCATACTTTAAATACTCCTCCACTCACCACCAAGCTGCCTGCCCGTGTATCCATGTAACCGCTGTAAAACTGCCATGAGCCTATTGTTTGTTATGTTAGGCCTTTGATAGCCTGTCTGCGGTCCTTACTTTAAATACTCCTCCACTCACCACCTAGCTGCCTGTGTATCCATGTAACCGATGTAAAACTGCCATGACTGCCTACTGTTTGTTATTTTAGGCCTTTGATAGCCTGTCTGCGGCCCCTACTTGCAATACTCCTCCACTGACCACAATGCTGCCTGGAGTGCCTGCCTGTGTATCCATGTAACCGATGTAAAACTGCCATGACTGCCTACTGTTTGTTATTTTAGGCCTTTGATAGCCTGTCTGCGGCCCCTACTTGCAATACTCCTCCACTGAGCACAATGCTGCCTGGAGTGCCTGCCTGTGTATCCATGTAACCGATGTAAAACTGCCATGACTGCCTACTGTTTGTTATTTTAGGCCTTTGATAGCCTGTCTGCAGCCCCTACTTGCAATACTCCTCCACTGACCACACCAATGCTGCCCGTGTACCCCTGGAACCTATTTAAAAGTTCATAGAGCCTAGTTATATATTTTATTTACTATTAATAAGGCCATGATGGACTACGCTGTACCACGCTACAAGCTAACCAGTCGACACTTCTTTTGCGAGAAAAGCCATCCCAACCCTCCACCAGCATGTAGAAGACCGCATTGTCCATGCACTCTGGCAATCTGTGAGTACAAAGGTGCACCTGACAACAGACGCATGGACCTGTAGGCATGGCCACGGAAGATTACGTGTCCATTACGGCGCAATGGGTTAATGTGGTGGATGCATGGTCCACAGGGGACAGCCTACTAAGTCTGTCTGCAGTCCCTAATTCAAATTGTCCTCCACTGTCTAAATCGGAACTTCCACCTTCTGGCTTTCGGCCTATAGTATCAGAAATTAAACTGCATTTGGCCTTCAACTTTGGTTAGGGCCTACTAACGGCTTCTGCCCCTCCCTGGTGTTGTCCTCAACTAAATAAAGCTGAGCTTCAACCTTCCGGCTCTCATTAAGTGGTTTTTAAAAAAAAAAAATTGGTGGTTAGGGCCTACTAACGGCTTCTGCCCCTCCCTGGTGTTGTCCTCAACTAAATAAAGCTGAGCTTCAACCTTCCGGCTCTCATTATGTGGTTTAAAAAAAAAAAATGGTGGTTAGGGCCTACTAACGGCTTCTGCCCCTCCCTGGTGTTGTCCTCAACTAAATAAAGCTGAGCTTCAACCTTCCGGCTCTCATTAAGTGGTTTTAAAAAAAAAATGGTGGTTAGGGCCTACTAACGGCTTCTGCCCCTCCCTGGTGTTGTCCTCAACTAAATAAAGCTGAGCTTCAACCTTCCGGCTCTCATTAAGTGGTTTTTAAAAAAAAATGGTGGTTAGGGCCTACTAACGGCTTCTGCCCCTCCCTGGTGTTGTCCTCAACTAAATAAAGCTGAGCTTCAACCTTCCGGCTCTCATTAAGTGGTTTTAAAAAAAAAAAAATTGGTGGTTAGGGCCTACTAACGGCTTCTGCCCCTCCCTGGTGTTGTCCTCAACTAAATAAAGCTGAGCTTCAACCTTCCGGCTCTCATTATGTGGTTTAAAAAAAAAAAATGGTGGTTAGGGCCTACTAACGGCTTCTGCCCCTCCCTGGTGTTGTCCTCAACTAAATAAAGCTGAGCTTCAACCTTCCGGCTCTCATTAAGTGGTTTTAAAAAAAAAATGGTGGTTAGGGCCTACTAACGGCTTCTGCCCCTCCCTGGTGTTGTCCTCAACTAAATAAAGCTGAGCTTCAACCTTCCGGCTCTCATTATGTGGTTTTAAAAAAAAAATGGTGGTTAGGGCCTACTAACGGCTTCTGCCCCTCCCTGGTGTTGTCCTCAACTAAATAAAGCTGAGCTTCAACCTTCCGGCTCTCATTAAGTGGTTTTAAAAAAAAAAAAAATGGTGGTTAGGGCCTACTAACGGCTTCTGCCCCTCCCTGGTGTTGCCCTCAACTAAATAAAGCTGAGCTTCAACCTTCTGCTCCAAATTACCATTTTAAAAAATGCAATAGGCTTTTCCGGCCTACTAAAGGTGTCTGCCCCTCCCTGGTGTTGTCCTCAACTGAACAAAGCTGAGCTTCCACATTCTGGCTTTCGCCCTATACTATCAGATATTAAACTGCATTTGGCCTACTAGTGTGGTTAGGCCCTTGAAACAGTGTCTGCTGCTCTTGGGTTTGCTACTCCACTGAACAAAGCAATGCCGCCTGTTTAGTCCTGTTACCAATTTTGAACTGCATGTAGCCTACTTTATTCTTTGGCCCTATATCTGTTTCCTCCTCATCCTGCCCATTGCCCAGCCACTGCTAAATGAGTCTGCTGGTACATTGACCTAGACCACTACATTCCCCTTGTACTCTACACAGCCAGAATCTGACCCTGCTGAAAGTAAGGTTCCCCTTCCCGCATGTTATACCACCTTACACAGGGACAAAGAGGAAGGTGCAGATGAAAGTGCAGGTTCCTTCATCAGGTGGGGGGGCATACTCGTTGGCGACGTCACTGGCACAGGGCCCCTCAGAGTACGCAAAAGTGTCGCTGCTGGTGGGAGGCGCCCCCGCCATGCAAACACACCGCCGTACTTTGAGGGGCCCTGTGCCAGTGGCAATGCGAACGAGTGGGCCCCCCCTGCTTGCTCAGGATCACAGCACTTGCAACTTTTAAATACTTACCTTTCCCTGCAACACCGCCGTGACGTAGTCCGCATTTCCTGGGCCCACGAAAAACTTGAGCCAGCCCTACTCCCCCCACAACTTTCCCCCAATTCCCTATGCCCAACTATTATTATACAGTTAATTAAGATTGGCAAGCTTCAGAAACAAGAATGGATGTTTTTGGCATTAAAATGGGCACTGTAGGTGTTTTCCTGGCCTCCACTCACTGCCGACTATGCTTCCCCATTGACTTGCATTGGGTTTCGTGTTTCGGTCGATCCCCGACTTTTAGCGATAATCGGCCGACTGCACTCGACTCGACTCTGGACAAAATCGGGTTTCCCAAAACCCTACTCGATCTTAAAAAAATGAAAGTCGCTCAACCCTAGTGACAATAATTGCTAAGTTGCTAGAAGTTGAACACAAATTTCATATTAACTTGAGGAATCTCAGCAGTAGGGAACGACTCTACTACATTACACATTAGTATATAGGAACTCTCAATGATAAAGACTGCCATTGAATGTCGCAAGTTTCATAGTTTTAGAGTTTTTAAAGTTGAAAGTAGATGTAGGTCCATCAAGATCAACCTATAACCTAACATGTTGATCCAGAAGTAGGCAAACGCCCCAGAAGACAGATTATAACCCCATGTGGTCTCTCTTACTTGGTCAATATTCACAGTATTCTGGAGAAGGTACAGGTTGTGGCCCTTGAATTACTTTTAGCCACCCTACACCAGAATAAATCGGTGTCAAAAACCCACACAGTTTTATGACTTTTAACCTTTAACACAACAACAAGCTTTTGTAGTGACATATTTCTCTGCAGCTCTTTCAGCAGGAGGACCAGACACTAAGCACCGAGCTCTAGCTCCTTGTACATTTGTTCTCTAGTTCTGGGTCCTCAGAAGACCAAGGCCACACTGCCCCAACATGTATTGCCACTCTGACCCTACATAATCTAAGTGTCACCCACTAGAGATAGGGGCATTTTCTGCAAATTTTATTCACCTACTGTACTGTGGTTCTGCAGAAAGATGTTGAACGATTATTACAGCCGGATGACTCTGTTTATAAGGCAAAAGAAAAACTGTAGCATTATTGAAAGATTAGAGACTATCCATTGGTACTGAAGATATAGTCACCAATTCAACCACACTGATGCTGTTCCAAAAAATTTAGCAATTAATCTAAGTCTTTTATGCAAGATTTTTTGCGAAAATACTTTTGAGAAATTAGGGGCCATAGTGAATTAAATACCGTATATTAATTTACCATCTCAACATATGCCAAGAAATAAATCCATCCATCCAGTCTATTTAATCTTTTAATATATGCAAATAGTGAGAGCAGCAGTAAGGAAGTCAGCCACATACATTTACATAAAGATGCACAGAATGCTGTCCTGAAAAAGGACATATCATCATAAATAATACATACAGCAAGAAATGCTGGCTCAGAGGAGGGAGATTGTGGCATCTGGAGAGTTCTCATGGAAGCATATGTGACACGACAATTTTTAAATGGTCTATCGATACTATTAATATTTATAATAGACCGCACAAAACATCTATTGTCTGACACATCCATCAAAGAATATTTTGTCAGGTCTGCCTGCGATTCCTGTAGTTTGTTGGAATCTGAGATGCTAGATGACAGTTGAAGAAGGTTATAAAATAGACTTTAATGTGCAGATTCTTAATGAGAAATATCTTCAGAAGTCACAGTGTTCCATTGCGGAAAAGGAGTCTTTGCAAGACCAAAACAAATGGGCTTTGTCAGTTGGCAGGAAGCACATTTGATTGCTTGAATAGCAGGCCCTGATTAAAGTCCATTGCAGGGAGCAAAATGTCATTACTTCCACATTATGTGATTGTTTACAATGGGGAAATGTTATCGCTGAGAAAGCAACAGCAAATGCATAGAAATGCGGGATAGAGTGGGTCAAGGCTTTGTGTGTGTATGTGTGAGTGTGTGTGTGTGTGTGTGTATGCACATGTGTGTGCGTGTGTGTATGCATATGTGTGTGTATTTATGTGCTTGTGTGTATATGTGTATGTGTGAATGTGTGCATGTGTATGCATGTATGTATGTAACTGTGTGTGTATGTGTGTGTATTTGTGCGAGTGTATGTGTGTGCGTGTGGGTAAGTGTATTTGTGTGTGTCTATCTTTTTACTGAATAAGGTTGCTTATTGTTAAGAAGTACATATTTCAATTTGATAACTAAAAGCATACAGTATTTACCGAGGCTGTTAAATGACCTCTGATCCGCTACATGCAAGCCAATCACACATATATGTGCACAGCCACAGAAAAATCATATACCATATTTTTTCAGACTATAAGACGCACCGTACCATAAAACGCACCCCAAATTTGGGGTGAAAATTGCAGAGAAAAATATTTTTTATAAGATGGGGTTTGTCTTATTGTCCAAATTTAAGATCTCTTACCTGATGGCAGGCAGTGGCAGAGCAGGGTCACAGGAGGCATGGTGGTGGCAGAGGTGAGGTGATGCTGAGGTGCGGTGGGCGGAATGGTGTGCACCTGAGCAGGGTCCCATCCTCCTTAGGTGGGCGACGCCATGGCCTGGTGTCCATGGGGAGGTTGCGGCAGTGCTGTGGCGGCGGCAGATGTGCGGTCACTTCCTCAGGTGGCGGCGGCCAGGGTCCCTTCCACATTTGAGGTGATGCCACGGCACTATTGAAGGAGAGCAGCAGAGCTGGGTGAGTCACGGTTTTCCCGGTGGCGGCGGGCTTACCGGCATTGTGGCGGCGACAGAGGTGCGGGGATGATGGGGCGCGGTGACCGGTATGGCATGAGCAGGGTCCCATCCACATTTGAGGTGAATCCGCGGCCCGGTATTGAAGGAGAGCAGCAGAGCTGGGTGAGTTACGGTTTTCCCTGTGGCGGCGGCCATCTTTCTGAGGCCGCGCGTGCGCAGATTCAGTACTCTGCTTCCCAGGGCTTCAGGAAAATGGCCGTGGGAGGCCGCGCGTGCGCAGATGGAGATCGCGGTGGCCATTTTCCTGAAGCCGAGATCCCAATCTGTGAACACGGCTTCAGGAAAATGGCCGCCACGATCTCCATCTGCGCACGCGCGGCCTCCCACGACCATTTTCCTGAAGCCCCAGAAAGCAGAAAACTCAATCTGCGCACGCACGGCCTCAGGAAGACGGCCGCCGCCACCGGGAAAACCGTAACTCACCCAGCTCTGCTGCTCTCCTTCAATACCGGGCCGCGGATTCACCTCAAATGTGGACAGGACCCTGCTCGCGCCATACCGGTCACCGCGCCACATCATCCCCGCACCTCTGTCGCCGCCACAATGCCGGTAAGCCTGCGTTCCAACTATAAGACGCACCCCCCATTTTCCTCACAATTTTTTTTGGGAAAAAGTGCGTCTTATAGTCGGAAAAATACGGTAATCAGAAGTTTGTATAATCAAACATTTTGATTGGTGTAGCCATTTTCTGAGACCGTTTTTATATTTCTATCAATGGAGCTGTGTGAAGGCATGTTTTTGACATGGTAAACTGAAGTTTTAATTTATACCGTTTTGGGGTACATAAGACTTTTTGATCACTTTTTAGGTTTTTGGCTAGATGGATAACTGAAAACCTTCATTTTTTATATATGGTATTTTATATATGGCTCTCTTTATGGCATTTACAATATGGGCTAACTAATTTGAGATTTTAATAGAATGGACTTTTCTTTTTAATTCCTTCATTTTTAATGCGTGATAAAGTGATTCATTTAATTTTGTGTATATATATATATATATATATATATATATATATATATATATATATATATATATATATATATATTTTTTTTTTTTTTTATTTATTTATTTATTTTTCATTCTTTGAAACTTTTTTGTTAACTTTTTTTTATTCCTTTTAGGGGCACTTGAACCTGTAAACAGATTGCTTCTTCTATAGGTTGCAATACTACAATATTTCAGTAAATAGTATAATCCTAGGTCTTCTATGAAGCCAAGCCCATGACTGGGCTTCATATAAGTATTGAGAGGGCAGCCACAAGGGCCTCCAGGAAGTGGGCAAATGGGAGCCGTTAAGCGTTGGCATCTGTGAGAACTTCATTTAAATGCTACTGTCAGAAATTAACAACAGCATATAAATGATTGACACTGCAGTAACGACTGTTAGAAACAAATGGCGGCTCTGCTACATAGCCAGCATCTACCATGTAGGGAGAGAGCTCCGATAGCCAGCATCTATCAAGTAGGGAGAGAGCTCAGATCCTGATATTTTCAAACCCCCTTATATGCCATCTGCAACCTGATCCAACTTTCAGATTTTTCTCTTTTGGGATAGTTTCTCCTAGTATAGGCTAGATGTGAGATCTATGCTTATCTAAGGTACCTGTCTTCGCTTTTCATATATCATCCTTTCCTATAGCTTATTTTATCTGCCTTCCTTGAGATATTTTCTCTCTCAACTCTTTAGATCTGTGTACAACTCCATACCACTTCCTGTTCTCTCTACCTTTGAGAGAGGGGAGAATGAGAGCAGAGAGCTGTCAGAACCAAGAGCTCTGATGGATTTATTGGCAATATGAAAATAATTCTGTGTGGAATTGTACATAGTCTCTAAAACTCTTTTTCAGATATACCATTCTAAAGGGTTATGTAGAATATTACATTTATATTGTTAAATGTCAATGTTTGTAGTATATAATTTCAATTGTATTAAAATTCTGCTGTAGAGAACAACTACAAAATAGTCAAGGGTAGCTGGGAGCTAATACAGTATTTCCAGGTTTAGTTGTGTTAGTGGATGTTTTAATTGAACCCAATGGCCCCTGCTTCTTTAAAACTGTTGATTTTAACACTGTCGTTGAGGGCAGCATGGAGTGTGAGGTGTCTGATTTATTAAAAGGTGTTCATCATGATGAGTGGTGTCACCAAGCTTCTTCACACTCATCCCTCCTTGTTGAAGCTGGTGAAAATATCATGAAAACACCAAAAGGCACAAGATTGTTGCACAGCCTACCATTCCGCAAAAAATTTGATGTAGCTAATAAATGCTATTTACATGTAACATAGATTCATAATTTGATTCTAGGGCTTTAGTAATTTAATATAGCAGTTCTAATCCGTCAGTAATATCTGAAGAGCAGGGAATACTGAGGAATCCAGAATAGTCTGTGAGGGCCAGAAGTGTAAGTTCGGCTCATCGGGAAAATAGATCTATCTCAGTAAAAGCCTAAACCAGGAAAATACTGTGAAAGGAATCAAAGTCTCTTAAATGACTATTGTATTTTCAGGCAACTAAATAACATTGTATAATGTACACAACAGACCATCTGCAAATTACTTTAAAATATGTTGTGTTTCACTTATTACCAGCCCAATGTGATGTCCAATCGCAGCCTCACTTCTGTCTAACTTGCTGTCCTCTGCCTGTTGTCAAGTTTAATCATCTAACAGCAGAGATGCTGAGACAGATTTCAAGTAATGATCACAGGTCTTTTTCTCCCTGCGCCTTCGCTCCTATCTGAAAAAAATCCACTACAGGTATAACAGAGAAGCAGGTTTTTCCTTTAAGGCAGGCAATCCTTTCATAAAATGGCAGGAGCCAAACCTGATGGGAAGTAAGGGAAAGCAAAATAAAGTTCCTGTAGATATACTAATGAAGAGGAACCATCACTAAAAAAAAGTGGGTGGTAAGATACAGGGCATCAATCAAGACACTTATTGTTTGGCATATGTTCTAAAAGTAGTTTTAACTTGTTGATGGTGATAAAGGTAACATGAATGAACATTTCTACAGGTTTTATATGAAAGGACAGGTACACTTTAAGTAGTGTGTGATTCTTAATGCAAATTTTGTTTAAAAACAGGAACTTTATCAAAATAATCTGCTGTAGGTTGTGAAGCTTCTCTTTTTCTTCTTAGAAGGATGGAGCGCTATTTGGCTT
Source organism: Ranitomeya variabilis (assembly GCF_051348905.1). NCBI lineage: Eukaryota > Metazoa > Chordata > Amphibia > Anura > Dendrobatidae > Ranitomeya > Ranitomeya variabilis. The sequence goes on from NC_135232.1 coordinate 233,470,766, forward strand.
TTGGAACATACTGTAAATTTTGCTAGAATAGTTTGTGGATGAAAATTGCTAATCCCCAAAAGTGCCAGAACAGCAGAAACCCCAAAAGTGACCCTATTGTAGAAATTGCCCCTCTCAATAAATTCATCTACGGCTGCTGTGACTATTTTGTAACATCCATGCCAGACTTATTTTCCTGGAAAATTGCGAATATGCCAGGTTACTATACTGTGTTGAGGCCCCATATATTATAATGCCCCCACACATTGTGCCCAGCTTGTGCTTTTGGTGACACACACACCGTAAATTGTTAAGTGCTCTCTCCCCACTATAATGATGATGTTTACTGTGGTTTAGGCACAGTGGGGCTTAGGAGGGGGCATTTGGATTTGGGAGCACAGATTTCACTGGACTTTATTTGAGAGGGTGGGAGCCATGTCACTTTTCCAGAGTATATGTTCTATCAATAACGTGGGAACCTTCTATATTTCCAGTAACAGATGACGAACCTGAGTGGGGGCTGGTTTTGTTCCAAATAAATTAGGGTTTTTATTGGTAAAATTTTGGGGTACATAATTTTTGATCACTTCCAGAATGAGCCTGGATAACATTCTTGTATTCTACGTTGAGCACTTACGTTGGGGTTTCCATGTAGATCCCACAAAAATGCAATTCAGAAGAAATCCCTAGCAAAACCTCTCCCCATAATGAGGCAGATAGAGACACTTTGGACACCATCTGCATCTGTTCCAGTGGTAATCATCTTTTTAGACGTGCACAGATCTATGTTTGACCTCATTTGTGCGCTAAAAAGACACCTAAAATGATGGGACCCCGCCATGTATGGACTGGAGCTGAAATTCAGCCATGACATTTGACATCACACAGGCCTATGCTGTCCCCATCTCCAAGCACCAGATAGGATGTATTACTACTAATGTTACCCTGGATAGAGGAAAGCAAGATTTACTGCAAGACCAATATTTCTAATCATACCTGTGGCCTGCTGGGGTAAGTGACGGAGTCAGCGACTTTGTGCTCCATCAAAACTCTTAACAGTATGGATGTCTTGAGAACATAGATACTGCCAACAATGTAGCAAACAAGAAAGCCCATGACCAGATAGGCCCTTCTGGCATTTGCCAGAATTGCCAGATTGCCAGTCCAGCCCAGTACTCCGCCAGGTCCAAATTGGCTCCATCTGCCTTAAGTGAATAGTTCTGTTGTGGGTTTTGTCTCAATAGTGGTTTTGTGGAATTTGCACGGAAACCTCAAAGTATGTCCTCAGCGGAGAGCGCAGGATAAATGTGAACCAAGCCTTATTCCAATTTTTGGGAGGTTCTGAGAAACGTAACTTTTTTATTTTTTGGCGAACAGAGCTGTATGAGGGTTTATTTTATGCAGGACTAGTTGAAATTTTTTTTGTATCATTTTGGGCTACATAAGATTGTTCAGAAATAGAAAGAAAACATACCAGCAATTTAGTTATTGTTTATATTTTTTCAACCATTCACCGTGAGGTAAAAGTGATAAGACCGATTTGTTCGTGGGTTCAGTACGATTACAGTGATACCAGACTTATGTAGTATTTTTTTGTTTGCCATTTTTATAGACTAAAACCAATATTTAACAAAAATGAATTTGGTTTTGCATCGTCATATTCTGAGAGCTGTAACTTTTTTTTGTTTTTTTTGCTGAATGAGCCATATTAATGCTTGTTTATTGCGGAAGGGCTTGGCGTTTTCATTTATATCTTTTTTTTAACTTTTGACTTTTTGATTGCATTTTATTCACTTTTTTGTGAGTCAGTAAGATGAAAAAATTAATTTTTTAGCATGTTTTTTTTTTTTTTTACAGTATACGCCATACAGAATAAATAACTTGGCAGTTTTATAGAGCGGGCCATTTCGGACACGGCGATACTAATTCTATATATATTTTTTGTTTCTTGTTGCTTTATTACAAAAGCTGCGTTTTGAATGGTGAAACGGTTTTTATTGATTTGTGTGCTTTTTTGTGCTTTACATATTTTTTGTAACGTTTTTCACTTTTTTGCTTAGTCCCATTGTGGGACATGTATAATTTTTATTTTGATCTCTGGTGTCATACACTGCAGTACTCGTGTATTGCAGTGCATGAGACTGTCAGTGTCTCTCTGACACAGCCTGTGAGACCCACATAGCCTCTGAGGCTTATAGTTGAATCACACAGGCCACCGTACCCTGGAGTCATTACATGACTTTAGGGTACCATGGTAACCATCGACACCTGCGATTCTCATCGCAGGTGTCTGATGGTTGCAAAGGGGGTCTTGTAACCCCATTGTAACCAATTGAATTTTGCTGTCGTGATTTGACAGCGGTATTTAAGAGGTTAATCAGTCCCGATCGGCTGCAAAACTGGCTGGGGCCGATTTTGCAGGGTGTCAGATGTCATGTACAGCTGACTCCCATGGGAATTGCGTCTGCTTGGCAGCTCTATACAGTTATTCCCGATCGCCATTTTAAATTAGCGATGAAGGAATAAGGCCCCTTAACGACTGCCGTTTTAATGCGTATTAGCGGTTTTTAAGGGGTTAAGTAACACAAAATCAATAATAGTAGTAAGAAACAGGGTGGCATGCTGTGTAATATTAACAAAATAAATTACCACTTTTTTAGTGTCACAGAAGATAGTGCAAGCAGAAACCGTAACCATTTTTTAGACTCCCGTTGAAAATATTTTTCCCCTAAATTGCGATTACAATTATGCAACATAGGAGCCAGCACAAAAGATTCAATTTGTAAGTCTTCAATATAAAGTTAACAAGTAGGAATAGTGCCATAAAAATGATATCAACTAGTACAGTGCAATATAGTCAATCAATAATTCAAAGAGAATGTGATAGATCAGAACATGACTAGAACACCCCTCATAAATCTGTGACAGATGTCTTCCATTGCATGATTTTCACAAGAATCATTAGGCAGTGAACGGCATTTAACAAAGTAAAGGTCAAACATAAGGCCAAAAGTGAGTGAAATCCATCACATCATGAAAAATGCTTCTGTAGGATTTTATTGATGATTTTGCTATAAGATACTAGATACCTAAACACATCAAATCAAATGTGCCAACCAATTCTCAGTAATTGTCACCTCTTGTCTCTAGCAGTGAGAGATTGTTGTTAACTACAATAGAGTGTGATATTTCAGGCGTCATATTTTGGAATGTGATTATGACTTCTGATGTTCAGAATTATTGAAACTTCAATTTCCGTACTACATATGGAGTCTCTGCCATTTAATGGAAGATATTAATTTAAATGATGCTGTTGGACCCCAGCTTTATTATATCAATAGTTTTGTTCCCTTGTGATGGAATATATTGAAAATGTCAGACCTCCTTTATGGACATCATTGATGCCAGATGAATCCAATTGACTATGATGGGATAATTTACTGGACAAAATAATGCAGCCTACGGCACGGTTTTGTTTGGTATTTTTGGTCGGATCTGCGAGGGCTCCTATAGTGCAGATGTGTACACAACCAAGCTATTATAACTATTATGAATTTAGATAAAGTCATTATTTGGCTTTGAATGTACAAACCTTGACTTGACACGTTGATACCACAAACCTTAGTGTCACATTTTCTCATGATGTGTGTACACGATAGTGGCACACTCCATGGTTTGGTTGCTGAAAAAGCACAGGTGGGCTTAAAACCTCTAGTATTAGTTAGTTGTGAGTAGGGTTGAGCGAAACGGGTCGACCATTTTCAGAAGCCGGCAGCCTTCCTTCTTAAGAATGAACGCGTGCAGGACCTTCCAATGACGTCACGGCTTTGTGATTGGTCGCGGCGGCCCACGTGACCGCTCAGCGACCAATCACAAGCTGTGACGTAATTCTCATGTACCTGAGAACCAGAACAGGACCTAGAATTACGTCACCGGCTTGTGATTGGTCGCTCAGCGGTCACGTGGGCCGCCGCGACCAATCACAAGCCGTGAAGCATTCGAAAGGTCTTTCAAGCGCCATTTTTAGGAACGGAAGATGCCGGTTACTACCAGGGTGCGTCAGAGGGTGAGTATATCAATTTTTTTTATTTTAATTCTTTATTTTACACGTAAATATGGATCCCAGGGCCTGAAGGAGAGTTTCATCTCCTTCAGACCCTGGGAACCATAGTATCCCATTGCACTGCATTGGGTTTCGTGTTTCGGCCGACCCCGACCCCGACTTTTTTTATAGGATCGGCCGATTTCACTCGACCCGACTTTTGAGAAAGTCGGGTTTCGTGAAACCCGACCCGATCCTATAAAAATAAGAGTCGCTCAACCCTAGTTGTGAGGGTACCAGAAAGATCCCATGGAGAGGTGGTAAATGTTTATTGCGGGAAATTAAAGTTAAAAACGGATCCTGTCACTTGATTTTATTACTGCTTTGCAAAATCTTTCTCAGCAACTCCCCAGATAAACTGTACATTTTAGCATTGCGTTAAAAATGAAGTTCTAATAGTGCATGTGGTATATGCTAAATACCCCTCAAAAATCATAGATGATGCTCTTTGGGTGGAGGGTTATGCAGTCCTAGTCCATTTCTGGCTTTGTTGACATTTCGTAGGCTGAAAACTATAATTCCATCAGGTGCATAAAGCTTAGGCCAGTAATAATAATAATCTTTATTTTTATATAGCGCTAACATATTCCGCAGTGCTTTACAGTTTGCATACATTATCATCACTGTCCCCGATGGGGCTCACAATCTTAATTCCCTATCATTATGTCTTTGGAATGTGGGAGGAAACCGGAGAACCCGGAGGAAACCCACGCAAACACGGGGAGAACATACAAACTCCTTCCTTTGTTGTCCAAGGTGGGATTAGAACCCAGGACTCCAGCGCCGCAAGGCTGCAGTGCTATCCACTGAGCCACCGTGCTGCCCTCAATACATCAATAATATGTATGTACATCAATAATATCAATAAGTATTATCCTAAACTTTAATAGCTAATTACTCATCAATGAACAGGAGGAATTAAAAATTAACAATTACGTTTTACTCAGATCTGCAGCTGCTGTTCCATAATATGGCCATTTTAGCATGCTCAAACTGGAGAAAGGACCTATTTAAATAGGGATTGTGGTAAGATATAAGTGGACTTTCCTAATTAACTTTGAGCAATTTTGTTAAATGTCTGCCCCTGCTGCATAGATTAACATCAGCACCAATGATGACAAATGGAAGCAAAATGTGATGAAAAATTATAAATTATTACTATAAATCACTTTTCATGACTTTTGTGGGAACAATATAAAGTTTATAAGGGAAATGACCTCACAGCAGAACTCCACAAATATTTGTATTGTATTTGCCTCTTTCAAATAAGCGAGCCCTGCAGCCAATCGTTGTCCGCTTCCAAGAGAGCCAGTGCCATCATCACCGGAACAGTGTAGATTTCTATTTATTTTATAAGGGGAAATATAGCAGTTGGGGAGGGGTTGCCTGAGTAGTGGACAACCCCTTTAATGTATATATATATATATATATATATATATATATATATATATATATATATACACAATCTCCTCCCAAAAAATATATATACAGCTCTGGCAAAAATTAAGAGGCCACTGCAAAATGTTCAGTTTGTATTTATTTTCTGAAAATCAGAAATGGTCAAAATAACAAAAAAATGCATTGCTTGAGGACCTCAAATAATGCAAATAAAAGTTCATACTCATTTAGAAACAACAATACTAATGTTTTAACTCAGGAAGAGTTCAGAAGTCAATATTTTTTTGAATAACCATGATACACCCTTCATGCGTCTTGGCATGCATTCTACCAGTCATTCACACTGCTTCTAGCGCAAAAATTTAAGCAGTTCTTCTTTGTTTTGATGGCACACACACACATATATATATATATATATATATATATATATATATATATATATATATATATATATATATATATATATATGTAAAGCACCATGAAATAAATGGCACTAGAATAATAAATAATAAATTGACCTTTTCCACTTATTTCTTTTCTGTACCTTATATTCTTGTCTATCTCATCTGACAACTTTTGTAATCACTCTTTGTTACATTTGTACAACTTTCCAGTCAAATTCCAACTGAAGGTTAGCCTCCACAGTGACAATTTTAACTCACTAGTTGCTGAAAACTTCAGAATATATATATATATATATATATATATATATATATATATATATATATATATACAGTGGGGCAAAAAAGTATTTAGTCAGTCAGCAATAGTGCAAGTTCCACCACTTAAAAAGATGAGAGGCGCCTGTAATTTACATCATAGGTAGACCTCAACTATGGGAGACAAACTGAGAAAAAAAAATCCAGAAAATCACATTGTCTGTGGTGGAACTTGCACTATTGCTGACTGACTGAATACTTTTTTGGCCCACTGTGTATATATATATATATATATATATATATATATATATATATATATATATATATATATATATATATATATATATATATATATATATATATATATATATATATTCTGAAGTTTTCAGCAACTAGTGAGTTAAAATTGTCACTGTGGAGGCTAACCTTCAGTTGGAATTTGACTGGAAAGTTGTACAAATGTAACAAAGAGTGATTACAAAAGTTGTCAGATGAGATAGACAAGAATATAAGGTACAGAAAAGAAATAAGTGGAAAAGGTCAATTTATTATTTATTATTCTAGTGCCATTTATTTCATGGTGCTTTACATATGAGGAGGGATATACATAATAAAATAGTACAATAATCTTAATCAATACAAGGCACGACTGGTACAGGAGGAGAGAGGACCCTGCCCGCGAGGGCTCACAATCTATAAGGGATAGGTTGGGATGCCCTCGGTGATGTTGAGAAAATGTCTATCACCCCATATCACTGCTCCCGTTTGCTTCAAAACTTCTGGAGCAGCATGTCCATGCTCAACTTTCCTCCTACCTCTCATCTAACTCTCTCCTTAACAACCTCCAGTCTGGCTTCAAAGGCCTTGCCCTGTCTTGGATTGCCTCATACCTTTCCGACCACATATTTAGCGTTTCCCACTCCCACACTACCTCCTTATTCTGCCCTCTCTCTGTTGGAGTCCCTCAAGGCTCTGTCCTAGGGCCCCTACTTTTTTCCATCTATGGCCTAGAACAACTCATAAAGTCCCATGGCTTCCAGTAGCACCTGTATGTGGACAACTCTCAGATCTACCTCTCTGGCCCAGATGTCACCTCTCTGCTGTCCAGAATCCCAGAATGTCTATCAGCCATATCCTCCTTCACCTCTTGCTACCTAAAACTCAATGTAGTCAAAACCGAACTCATCATCTTTTCCCCATCTCACGTATCCCCCCTACCCGATCTATCTATTATGGTAAATGGCATCACACTCTCTCCCGCACCTGAAATCCGCTGCCTCGGGGACTCTGCCCTGTCCTTCAAACCGCGCATCCAAATTTTTGCCACCTCCTGTCGCCGCCAACTCAAAAATATTGCCAGAATTGTTCCCTACCTCAGCCCACAATCTACTAAAACTCTTGTGCATGCCCTCATCATCCCCACCTCGATAACTGCAACACCCTCCTCTGTGGCCTCCCCGCTAACTCTCTTGCACCACTCCAGTCCATACTCAACTCTGCTGCCTGGCTAATCCACCTCTCTCCTCACTACTCCCCTGTTTCTCCTCTCTGCAAATCCCTCCACTGGCTCCCAATTCCCCAACAAATCCAGTTCAAACTACTAACACTGATCTACAAAGCCATCCATAACTTGTAACCTCCCTATATCTCTGAACTAATCTCCCAATATCTTGCCTCACGTAATCTTCGATCCTCCCACACTTATTCATTCCTCACACAAACACCTCCAAGATTTCTCCCGAATATCCCCCTTCTTCTGGAATTCCATGCCTCAACACGTCCAGTTATCCAACACCCTCAGATCCTTCAGACGGAACCTGAAAAACTATCTCTTCAGGAAAGCCTATGTTAGGGCTCGAGTTCCTGCCTCTGCACAGGAGGAATCTCGAGCCATCTCTGCTGCGGTCTCCCATTCTTCTCCAGCTGCAGTGGCGCCTGCTCAGCGGAGACGTCGGTCCCAGCGTCTGGCTCAGGCAGATACTCTGTGTCTGGCTGCTGCTGTTCTTCCAGGCTCTGCCATTATAGCTAGTACTGGTCAGCGGTGAGGACTCGCTTCTGGGACTAAGTCCTGCTTTCTCCCTTCTGAGCATGCCCAAAGGAAGACCTCTCATTGGAGGTCAGGGGTCACATGTTCAGGTCCTAAAGCAACTCCCATTGGTCCTCTAGGAAGGTCCTGAAGTTGCTGCAACTATAAAAGGTTTGCATGGCTGCACGGCCATGCGCTAGTATTAATCTTTGTTATGAGCTTTGCGCCAGTGTGGTCATGTATGCATGTGGTCAGGGCTCGGCTGAAATATGCCACTAGAATACTGGCACCTCCGGTGAGGAATTGTTTGTGTGCTTCTCTCACTGCATGACTACTGACTTCTATCAGCTCAGCAGTTAGCTGTGTACTCCAGTGAGCTTAACAGGACACAGTGCTTTTCTATCACGGCGACTCTGTGAAGTAACAGAGCTCGCTTATACCTCCATATAGTGCCATTTGCTAGCAGCAAGTTCTCCTCCTGCACGGTGGACCCCGGGCTGCGAATGCACCAATAATAGCATCTATATTTACTCAGTGTGTTCCGTCAGCCCTAACAGCCTACAATAACCATTCTGCCGCCTCACCACCACCCGAGCTGCTGCCTCACCACTACCCGAGCTGCCGCGCCACCTCCACCAGAGCTGCTGCACCCCCAACCTTCTGTCTCTTCCCCATTATCCCGTAGAATGTAAGTCCGCAAGGACAGGGTCCTCTCCCCTCTGTACCAGTCTGTCATCGTAAATTTGTTTACTGTAAACGATATCTATAACTCTGTACGTAACCCCTTTCTCATGTACAGCACCATGGAATTAATGGTGCTATATAAATATTACATGAATGTAATATTTGTGTGTATGTATTAGGTGAGATTCTTAAATTGCCAGAGTAGACATGGAACAGAACCCATGATGGTAAATTATCTTTTGCTGTAACTTATATTGTAGTTAGTGACGTGCTCAGTATGATATTAGAAAAGCCAAATTATGTCAGCAAAGCACATACTGTATATTCTAAATCAAGTACTAAACATTCAGTTATTAAGCAGGTTCTTGTGATAAGAGAATACTAGCAAACTCATTATCATGATTGCCCTGCACTTGTAGAATAAGCACGGTCTTTCTCGCACATCTATATCTGTTGCGGGCACTGAACCTAAAACATTAGATGAAGTAAAAACATTCTTTCGTGCTAAGGATTCAATTACAAAAAAAGGTGAATCCATAAAAAGCTTCATGCTATATATGTTTTGGCATGATCATTAATAATGTAATGTAAGGAGCCTCATAATTGCTGATTTATGGAACTGAGTAGAGTGCTAATATCTCTCAATATTCAGGTTTGTTGTAGCTTTAGCTTTCATGGTGGCTTTAGAGCCTAATCCCTACTTACCAACTATGAAAAATGCCTTCAGGGGGATTTAGCAAAATTTTAAGAGCGAAACATGCCACTTTTTGCAGGCCAGGCGCCATTTTGCAGGCCACATAAATTCTAATACCCCTTCTTTATCCATAAAAGTAATGGCAACCTTAATTAAAGATACATCAGTAGTAAATGTCGCCTTCAGTCCTGTATAATGCCAACGAAACACAGTGATATTTTTCGGATTACAGATATTGCATGATTAATGCCATCTTACTATTACCAAGCAAAACCCAATATACCAAGACTAATAATACAGCTATATAATTGACAAATAATGCCAATCACACCATGGCTACTACCAATATCACTAGACTGATAATGAACTAGCTTGATATTAAAACCATCCAGTACTAGTTAATTTTCCTTTTTTTGTCCATCTGGCAACGATTTGTTTCATTCACAACTCTTCTCTGCAGAAAGACAAGCCCACATATATTTTAGGCTCATTGCTTTTCCAGCCTCCTCCTCACTTTGACTATCCTCAACACAAATCTCATAGTGCTATACCCATCAGAAATGCCCTAGACAGTAATAATGAGTCCCTGGTGCCAAACCCAGTAAAAGTGCCCGGGTGTGCATAATGTAATAATGTCCAATCTGTGCCTGCATGTAATAGTGCCCACTCTGTGCCTTCACACAATATTACTGCTCCCTCTTTGTATCTACATGATAATATGCACCCACCGGTAGTGCTACTGCTGGGGCCCAAAAGGCGCATTAACACTTTGTGGGGGAAATATATTTTTTACTGTCTGGGGCATAAGAAGGGACACTATTGCTCTGCGGAGGCAATTAGAGGGGCATTGGGGTAGCAGCAGGATGGGTTGTTTATGTGAATATATGATGGTGGTCTTTGTAGGGTTAGAAAGAAAAGGAAAGATCTTACCTGTAGTTAACCCCTTCCCGACCTGTGACACAGCGTATGCGTCATGAAAGTCGGTGCCTTCCCGACCTGTGACGCATATGCTGTGTCACAGAATGATTGCGTCCCTGCAGACCGGGTGAAGGGGTTAACTCCTATTTCACCCGATCTGCAGGGAGAGGGGGAGTTGTACTTCAGCCCAGGGGGGGTGGCTTCACCCCCCCGTGGCTACGATCGCTCTGATTGGCTGTTGAAAGTGAAACTGCCAATCAGAGCGATTTGTAATATTTCACCTATGAAAATGGTGAAATATTACAATCCAGCCATGGCCGATGCTGCAATAGCATCTGCCATGGCTGGAGACCCCGATCTGCCCCCACCCCACCCCACCGATCGCCCCCCCAGTCGTCCTTTTTGCCCCGATCTCCGTTCCGCTCCCCTCCTCCCTCCTGTCGGCTCCCCCGGTCCTCCTGTCCGCTCCCCAGGTCCTCCGATCCCCCCCGTGTTCCGGTCCCACCCCCCCATACTTACTTAGCTCCGATGTCCCTCCCGGTGTCCGGCCGTCTTCTTCATGGGCGCCGCCATCTTAAAAAAGGGCGGGCGCATGCGCAGTGCGCCCGCCGAATCTGCCAGCCGGCAGATTCGTTCCTGCACATTTTGATCACTGTGATAAGTTCTATCACAGCGATCAAAATAAAAAAAATAGTAAATAAATCACCCCCTTTATCACCCCCATAGGTAGGGATAATAATAAAATACAGAAAATATAATTATTTTTGTTTTTCCATTAGGGTTAGGGTTAGGGGTAGGGTTAGGGGTAGGGGTAGGGTTGCACTTAGGGTTGCACTTAGGGTTGCACTTAGGGTTGCACTTAGGGCTAGGGTTGCACTTAGGGTTGCACTTAGGGGTGCACTTAGGGGTGCACTTAGGGTTGCACTTAGGGTTGCACTTAGGGCTAGGGTTGCACTTAGGGTTGCACTTAGGGTTGCACTTAGGGCTAGGGTTGCACTTAGGGTTGCACTTAGGGTTGCACTTAGGGCTAGGGTTGCACTTAGGGTTGCACTTAGGGTTGCACTTAGGGTTGCACTTAGGGCTAGGGTTGCACTTAGGGTTGCACTTAGGGTTGCACTTAGGGTTGCACTTAGGGTTGCACTTAGGGCTATGGTTGCACTTAGGGTTGCACTTAGGGTTGTACTTAGGGTTGCACTTAGGGTTGCACTTAGGGCTAGGGTTGCACTTAGGGCTAGGGTTGCACTTAGGGCTAGGGTTAGAATTAGGGTTAGAATTAGGGTTAGAATTAGGGTTAGGGTTGGAATTAGGGTTAGAATTAGGCTATGTGCACACGGTGCGGATTTGGCTGCGGATCCGCAGCGGATTGGTCGCTGCGGATTCGTATCAGTTTTCCATCACGTTTACAGTACCACGTAAACCTATGGAAAACCAAATCCGCTGTGCCCATGGTGCGGAAAATACAGCGCGGAAACGCTGCGTTGTATTTTCCGCAGCATGTCAATTCTTTGTGCAATTCCGCAGCGTTTTACACCTGCTCCATAATAGGAATCCGCAAGTGAAATCCACACAAAAAACACTGGAAATCCGCGGTAAATCCGCAGCTAAAGTGCAGTGCGTTTTACCTGCAGATTTTTCAAAAACTGCGGAAAAATCCACACAAATCCGCAACGTGAGCACATAGCCTTAGGGTTGGAATTAGGGGTAAGACTAGGGTTAGGGGTGTGTTGGGGTTACGGTTGTGGTTAGGGTTGGGATTAGAGTTAGGGGTGTGTTGGGGTTAGTGTTGGAGTTAGAATTGAGGGGTTTCCACTTTTTAGGCACATCAGGGGGTCTCCAAACGCGACACGGCGCCACCATTGATTCCAGCCAATCTTGCGTTGAAAAAGTAAAATGGTGCTCTCTCCCTTCCGAGCCCCGACGTGTGCCCAAACAGTGCTTTACCCCCACATATGGGGTACCAGCGTACTCAGGAGAAACTGATCAACAACTTTTGGGGTCCAATTTCTCCTGTAACCCTTGGGAAAATAAAAAATTGCGGGCTAAAAAATTATTTTTGAGGAAAGAAAAATGATTTTTTATTTTCACGGCTCTGCGTTATAAACTTCTGTGAAGCACTTGGGGGTTCAAAGTGCTCACCACACATCTAGATAAGTTCCCTTGGGGGTTTAGTTTCCAAAATGGGATCACTTGTGGGGAGTTTCTACTGTTTAGGCACATCAGGGGCTCTGCAAACGCAACGTGATGCCCGCAGAGCATTCCATCAAAGTCTGCATTTCAAAACGTCACTACTTCACTTCCGAGCTCCGGCATGTGCCCAAACAGTGGTTTACCCCCACATATGGGGTATCACCGTACTCAGGAGAAACTGGACAACAACTCTTGGGGTCAAATTTCTCCTGTTACCCTTGGGAAAATAAAAAAATCAGGGCTAAAAATTTTTTTGGGAGGAAAGAAAACGTATTTATTATTTTCACGGCTCTGCGTTATAAACTTCTGTGAAGCACTTAGGGGTTCAAAGTGCTCACCACACATCTAGATAAGTTCCCTTGGGGGTTTAGTTTCCAAAATGGGGTCACTTGTGGGGGGTTTCTACTGTTTAGGCACATCAGGGGCTCTGCAAACGCAACGTGATGCCCGCAGAGCATTCCATCAAAGTCTGCATTTCAAAACATCACTACTTCACTTCCAAGCCCCGGCATGTGCCCAAACAGTGGTTTACCCCCACATATGGGGTATCAGCATACTCAGGAGAAACTGGACAACAACTCTTGGGGTCAAATTTCTCCTGTTACCCTTGGGAAAATAAAAAAATCAGGGCTAAAAAAAAATTTTTGAGAAAAGAAAAATTATTTTTTATTTTCATGGCTCTGCGTTTTAAACTTCTGTGAAGCACTTGGGGGTTCAAAGTGCTCACCACACATCTAGATTAGTTCCTTGGGAGGTCTAGTTTCCAAAATGGGGTCACTTATGGGGAAGCTCCAATGTTTAGGCACACAGGGGCTCTCCAAACGCGACATGGTGTCCGCTAATGATTGGAGCTAATTTTCCATTCAAAAAGACAAATGGCGTGCCTTCCCTTCCAAGCCCTGCCGTGCACCCAAACAGTGGTTTACCCCCACATATGGGGTATCATCGTACTCAGGACAAACTGGACAACAACATTTGTGGTCCAATTTCTCCTGTTACCCTTGGGAAAATAAAAAATTCTGGGCTAAAAATCATTTTTGAGGAAAGAAAAATTATTTTTTATTTTTACGGCTCTGCGTTATAAACTTCTGTGAAGCACTTGTTGGTTTAAAGTGCTCACTATGCATCTAGATAAGTTCCTTGGGGGGTCTAGTTTCCAAAATGGGGTCACTTGTGGGGGAGCTCCAATGTTTAGGCACACAGGGGCTCTCCAAACGCGACATGGTGTCCGCTAACGATTGGAGCTACTTTTCCATTCAAAAAGTCAAATGGCGCGCCTTCCCTTCCGAGCCTTGCCATGCGCCCAAACAGTGGTTTACCCCCACATATGAGGTATCGGCGTACTCAGGAGAAATTGCCCAACAAATTTTAGGATCCATTTTATCCTGTTGCCCATGTGAAAATTAAAAAATTGAGGCTAAAATAATTTTTTTGTGAAAAAAAAGTACTTTTTCATTTTTACGGATCAATTTGTGAAGCACCTGGGGGTTTAAAGTGCTCACTATGCATTTAGATAAGTTCCTTGGGGGGTCTCCTTTCCAAAATGGGGTCACTTGTGGGGAAGCTCCAATGTTTAGGCACACAGGGGCTCTCCAAACGCGACATGGTGTCCGCTAACGATGGAGATAATTTTTCATTCAAAAAGTCAAATGGTGCTCCTTCCCTTCCGAGACTTACCATGTGCCCAAACAGTGGTTTACCCCCACATGCGAGGTATCGGCGTACTCAGGAGAAATTGCCCAACAAATTTTAGGATCCATTTTATCCTGTTGCCCATGTGAAAATTAAAAAATTGAGGCTAAAATATTTTTTTTGTGAAAAAAAAGTACTTTTTCATTTTTACGGATCAATTTGTGAAGCACCTGGGGGTTTAAAGTGCTCACTATGCATCTAGATAAGTTCCTTGGGGCGTCTAGTTTCCAAAATGGGGTCACTTGTGGGGGAGCTCCAATGTTTAGGCACACGGGGGCTCTCCAAACGCGACATGGTGTCTGCTAAAGATTGGAGCCAATTTTTCATTCAAAAAGTCAAATGGCGCTCCTTCCCTTCCGAGTTCTGCCGTGCGCCCAAACAGTGGTTTACCCCCACATATGAGGTATCAGCGTACTCAGAACAAATTGGACAACAACTTTCGTGGTCCAGTTTCTCCTTTTACCCTTGGGAAAATAAAAAAATTGTTGCTAAAAGATCATTTTTGTGACTAAAAAGTTAAATGTTCATTTTTTCCTTCCATGTTGCTTCTGCTGCTGTGAAACACCTGAAGGGTTAATAAACTTCTTGAATGTGGTTTTGAGCACCTTGAGGGGTGCAGTTTTTAGAATGGTGTCACTTTTGGGTATTTTCAGCCATATAGAACCCTCAAATTGACTTCAAATGTGAGGTGGTCCCTAAAAAAAATGGTTTTGTAAATTTTGTTGTAAAAATGAGAAATCACTGGTCAAATTTTAACCCTTATAACTTCCTAGCAAAAAAAAATGTTGTTTCCAAAATTGTGCTGATGTAAAGTAGACATGTGGGAAATGTTATTTATTAACTATTTTGTGTCACATAACTCTCTGGTTTAACAGAATAAAAATTAAAAATGTGAAAATTGCAAAATTTTCAAAATTTTCGCCAAGTTTCCATTTTTTTCACAAATAAACGCAGAAATTATCGACCTAAATTTACCACTATCATGAAGCCCAATATGTCACGAAAAAACAATCTCAGAATCGCTAGGATCCGTTGAAGCGTTCCCGAGTTATTACCTCATAAAGGGACACTGGTCAGAATTGCAAAAAACGGCAAGGTCATTAAGGCCAAAATAGGCTGGGTCATGAAGGGGTTAATTGGATTTAATTGTACTGTATTTCACTGTGTAGAATTTGTATATATAACCTTTATTTAGTGGCTGCATTTTTAGATCTTTACTATGATTTGGAGTCTACCTTGTTATAAAAAAATATTTGGGTGGGAAGGTTAGAATATATGACTTGGATCCGGCTCCATAGTCATATTCCAGGACCCGAGTGCCATCAGAGAAGGCTCCAGAACTAAGCATTCACCTAACCCTAACATTATGGGTATTCTAGAAAATAAGAATTGGAAATTAATAATAGCTGCCAAAACTGGATTTCACATCGAATAAAAAGAATTATATAAAAGGGGATATTTTGCACTGAAAATTTCAATGTATCATTACAATGTATTTTAAGATTGACAACATTATCAAAATCTATTGTAAAGTGTCTCTTTTTAAGGATCATCCCCTGCAGTCATTATTATTACGTATTGAAGTTCTGATTCTTCAAGTCTAATTGATAACGACTGCAATTCAGTAAAGTACTGGTATCAGACGTGTTTACCTCATTGTCTGATTCTGATTATACCCTTCTGATATCCTGATTCCACCCACACTATAAATTACAAGTTTCGCTCATCGCATCCCTATGGCTTCTGAAATCAGTACTGTATACATTACATGCCTTGTTCAAAAACCTTAAAGTGATTTCCTCTCCTTAAGAACCATGCTCTATACCAGGCACAGTAAAGGCTATTGTGATAAGTAATTATGTACCTATGCACATTATGTTATTTTCATTTTTACCCACAAGGAAACAAACTGATCGGTATTTGAATTTTCCCCCCGTTATTTGCAAACTATTGGCTTGGACAATTTCCTTTGGCACTCTTCCCCATAGCCAACATTTACTCCTCTTTTGTGTTTCACATCTTTGAACAATGTTGTATAATATTGCATTGAATATGTAGTATTTTGGCAGTTTTTAGCTCCATAGCATCGTTCATTCTCCACTAGTGAAATATTGGCAGATTGATTTAGTAAACTATATCTAGCCATTCAGTTGCCCTACAGCTTTTCTGTCAAACTTCAATTAAAGGGGTTTTAAATGGATTATCCCATAAACCGCATTTATCACCTATTTATGGGATAGATCATAGATGTGTTATTGCTGGGGGTCCAAAGTCCTCTAAGTGAAGTGGTAGTCAGCATGTGGGACCTCGATTCCTATAGACAGAGGCCAAGGCAGGCGTAGGTAGCACCTGCTCTCCTACCACTCCATTCACGCAGGGGACTTTGGGGTCCCAACAGTCGGATCTTCACTTAGCATACATTTATCACCTTTCTAAGTTTCAGGCCACAATGCAACCACATTTACTTTTGCATTACCATCCTGCTATCTTTGGCATAAGTTGCAGCCAATTCTTTGTATAGTCATAGTCTAGACTCTAAAGCTGTTCCTATGTTCAGTAGTTACTATGGGAAGTTGCATGTGGCTATATGTGATGCAATAATCAGCCATGTAATACATGATGACACCAATTCTACCAGAGCAGGAGCTGCTCCATGCAGTGCCTTGGCCTCAAATAGTACATATGGGAAGGGATTATCCTCATCCAATTTGAAAAAAATGGCTCACATAGGACATACATGTAAGAAAAATCTCACAGAAAAAGAACCAACCTTACCAACACCAGGTCAGATTACCAATGCACTAGAAGGACGTAGCAGACTCCCATAATAAAGGCGGCGGCAACACAGGTGCAAAAAACTGATGAACCAACTATTCACAAACCTACCAATTAATAGAGTGGGTGGTTGCCTAGTATTAAAAGTGCACACAGTTGAGGCTGGCATAGAGCCCCAAGCACACAGGTCTGTGTGATGCACCGTGGATCTGGCTTACAGCCTATTGATGACGCCCAAACTATTAGATCATGCGGGCAGGATAGTCACCCCAATCCACCAAACCAATACTAAAGGGCCCGAAGCAATAAAAAGATGAAAAATAATATATTAATAATCTATAAAATACGCAAGCTCGCAAACCCACATCAAGGGTCCTTATAATTGCGAGTCCCTACACAAAATAAAAAAATGGCTTACATACAACATGAGATGAAGAAAAATCTCACAGAGAAAGAAAGAGCCTTACGAACACCAGGTAAGCTTACCAATTAACTAGCAGGATGCAGCAGACCCCATGATAAAGGCGGGGGCAGGATTTTTCTGTGAGATTTTTCCTCATCCAATTTGCACTAAAAATACCTATTTGATATGTTAGTGTTTCATTTTTATGTGCCAAAGTGTTCCGGACCTTTCTTACAGTATGCATGTAATGATGGAAGATTGAATTTGCGATGCAAAGCATTCCAGGAAGAATGCTAACACAGCATTACCCGGAGGTGTGCATGTAACATATGGCACACATGATGGCTGATCCTTTTGTGTAAGCATTTCTATCTTCACTTATCCCCACTTAAGAATGGACAAGATGCTTTTTTCACTGTCACTTAATATTTCTATGAACTCAGCAGGAATAAATAATCTTTATGATGTCTTATCCCGCATATATTTATTTGCCTGTTACTCATCAATATACTAGACTCTGGAAATAGTTCCCTTTAGGTTGATTAAAACAAATACATTTGACAGTGCAATCGTTCATGTTAATATTTTAGCGTTGTAAAAACGTAAGCACTTAGTCTATTCTGTATTTTAATAAGCATATTGCTGCCCCAAACAGAAAGATCACAAAATAATGGCCGACTGAATGGGAGCTCAATTTACTTTCGTCTTCCTGACTCGTTAGAAAAACACAAGAGAATATAGAAGACTGATATTTCTCCATAGTTAAGCCCTTTATTTGGAGACCGCTTCTGGTCTCTGCGGGAAAGTGTGCCAGAATTGCCAGTGACAAGCAATGTCACATGTGATAGATGGCACTTACCCCGCGTGCACCAGGCTATTGTTACTGCACTTTGGGAAACTGGTGACACATGTCGTAGTGGCTGCTCCCATAGGAAAAAGTGGCTCAACTAAGCTCGTCAGAGCCATAGGAAGAATGACTTGTTCATGATATGGAGCACAGTCTCTTGCATGTGACCTTTTCAATCACCATTTGTGCACACATGTCAAGGAGCATGTTCAGGACCTTGGTTGGAGCTACATCACATCAGCTTTTTCTCCATTCCTATAAATAGACACGGATGTTCAAGTTAATGGTCTTCAACGTCTATTTCACAATTACAGTTGTTTCAGTCTTCAGGTGTGTCTCTTCCTCCATTCAATGCGATTTAATTAAATATGCGCGCGATGAATTGAATTTGTAATTATAATACCGTATAATCATTTCTTCAGACCATGTGTGCTAATGTAACCAAATTCTTTTATTTGCTTTAATATTCCAATGCTATAGAAATCTGTTTTCCATTTATGCTAAGCAAATTGCTTAATGTGGATCACTGATTCTCACACAGCAATGTCGTCCTTAATTGTATATTGTAGTGATTGTCCTAAAATATTGTTAGAAAGATGGCGCATAGCAGAAGAGCTAATTTTATAGAAACATAGTCATGATTTTAGCCAACATAATGCCACCATTAAATCATATAATGTCCATATAATACATGACATGACACCTCCAATGTAGTACTGCCATATATTGCTCAAATAATATGTACTATCTAAATAATGCTCCCTAAAAACACCCACATAATACTTCTGAGTAAGTGCCACGTAATACTGCAATTTAATGGCCAAATAATACCATCATAACCTGTTAAATTATGCTAAGTGTTTTTTTGTTGGCCTCTTCTTGACCATTTTGACACTTCAAGGCCAAATTTGTTAGAGGGTTTGTCTACTCGTCAGTTATCTCTTGTTCTACATGGAGCTGCAAGTAGATCATATTATCTTAATATCTGTATTTATTATATATGCTCAGTTTAGATCAGAAAAAAAATCCTACTTTGAGCTTTGTCATGGATCCACATTAAAGGGAACCTGTCACCTGGTTTTGAGTCTCTCAACGAATGCCATGACCTTTATCTGCTCCTGTTATGTATTGCACTGGTGTTTACATTGGCTCCTGACTCCCAATTTATATCTCGCGCCTGCACAGTAGCATTGCTGGCCCATGCAGGCACACTTTGCTCTGTTCTACTGTGGACAGATCAAAGGACATCACTGCGCATGCCCACAGAAGAGCAGAGCAAAGTGCACCTGTGCGGGCCGGCAATACTATCGTGCAACCACGAGATTCTGTTAGGCTACGTGGATGATGCAGAATCCAACATCAACATCAGTCAGAGCCGGAGGACAGCTGTTAGGAGCAGAGAGAAAGCACATCGGACTGGGCTATCCTAATTTAAATTCAGCATGGAATCAAATGAAATGGTATTTTTTAGGTATATAGGAGGAGTCAGGAGACATTGTAAGCATTTGTGGAATGCATAACAAAAGCAGATAACAGTGGTGGCATCTGTTAAAAACTTTAAAAATCTGGTCACAAGCTTCCTTTAAATCTGCAGCCAATCCAAGGCAAATATCTAATTTTTTACGGTGACTTTGCTACATTGCAAACACATAATGCCATGACAAAATTCTGCATCAAACCTACAATTTATTGTGCCGTAGGTTTGAACGCCATATCCATCTGTGTGTGCTCTTATAACTAGGGTTGAGCGACTTTCATTTTTTTAAGATCGAGTAGGGTTTTGGGAAACCCGATTTTGTCCAGAGTCGAGTCGAGTGCAGTCGGCCGATTATCGCTAAAAGTCGGGGATCGACCGAAACACGAAACCCAATGCAAGTCAATGGGGAAGCATAGTCGGCAGTGAGTGGAGGCCAGGAAAACACCTACAGTGCCCATTTTAATGCCAAAAACATCCATTCTTGTTTCTGAAGCTTGCCAATCTTAATTAACTGTATAATAATAGTTGGGCATAGGGAATTGGGGGAAAGTTGTGGGGGGAGTAGGGCTGGCTCAAGTTTTTCGTGGGCCCAGGAAATGCGGACTACGTCACGGCGGTGTTGCAGGGAAAGGTAAGTATTTAAACGTTGCAAGTGCTGTGATCCTGAGCAAGCAGGGGGGGGCCCACTCGTTCGCATTGGCACTGGCACAGGGCCCCTCAAAGTACGGCGGTGTGTTTGCATGGCGGGGGCGCCTCCCACCAGCAGCGACACTTTTGCGTACTCTGAGGGGCCCTGTGCCAGTGACGTCGCCAACGAGTATGCCCCCCCACCTGATGAAGGAACCTGCACTTTCATCTGCACCTTCCTCTTTGTCCCTGTGTAAGGTGGTATAACATGCGGGAAGGGGAACCTTACTTTCAGCAGGGTCAGATTCTGGCTGTGTAGAGTACAAGGGGAATGTAGTGGTCTAGGTCAATGTACCAGCAGACTCATCTAGCAGTGGCTGGGCAATGGGCAGGATGAGGAGGAAACAGATATAAGGCCAAAGAATAAAGTAGGCTAAATGCAGTTCAAAATTGGTAACAGGACTAAACAGGCGGCATTGCTTTGTTCAGTGGAGTAGCAAACCCAAGAGCAGCAGACACTGTTTCAAGGGCCTAACCACACTAGTAGGCCAAATGCAGTTTAATATCTGATAGTATAGGGCGAAAGCCAGAAGGTTGAAGCTCAGCTTTATTTAGTTGAGGACAACACCAGGCAGGGGCACACAGACAGACACCTTTAGTAGGCCAGAAAAGCCTATTGCATTTTTTAAAATGGTAATTTGGAGCAGAAGGTTGAAGCTCAGCTTTATTTAGTTGAGGGCAACACCAGGGAGGGGCAGAAGCCGTTAGTAGGCCCTAACCACCATTTTTTTTTAAAAAAAACCACTTAATGAGAGCCGGAAGGTTGAAGCTCAGCTTTATTTAGTTGAGGACAACACCAGGCAGGGGCACACAGACAGACACCTTTAGTAGGCCGGAAAAGCCTATTGCATTTTTTAAAATGGTAATTTGGAGCAGAAGGTTGAAGCTCAGCTTTATTTAGTTGAGGACAACACCAGGCAGGGGCACACAGACAGACACCTTTAGTAGGCCGGAAAAGCCTATTGCATTTTTTAAAATGGTAATTTGGAGCAGAAGGTTGAAGCTCAGCTTTATTTAGTTGAGGACAACACCAGGCAGGGGCACACAGACAGACACCTTTAGTAGGCCGGAAAAGCCTATTGCATTTTTTAAAATGGTAATTTGGAGCAGAAGGTTGAAGCTCAGCTTTATTTAGTTGAGGACAACACCAGGCAGGGGAACACAGACAGACACCTTTAGTAGGCCGGAAAAGCCTATTGCATTTTTTAAAATGGTAATTTGGAGCAGAAGGTTGAAGCTCAGCTTTATTTAGTTGAGGACAACACCAGGCAGGGGAACACAGACAGACACCTTTAGTAGGCCGGAATAGCCTATTGCATTTTTTAAAATGGTAATTTGGAGCAGAAGGTTGAAGCTCAGCTTTATTTAGTTGAGGACAACACCAGGCAGGGGAACACAGACAGACACCTTTAGTAGGCCGGAAAAGCCTATTGCATTTTTTAAAATGGTAATTTGGAGCAGAAGGTTGAAGCTCAGCTTTATTTAGTTGAGGACAACACCAGGCAGGGGAACACAGACAGACACCTTTAGTAGGCCGGAAAAGCCTATTGCATTTTTTAAAATGGTAATTTGGAGCAGAAGGTTGAAGCTCAGCTTTATTTAGTTGAGGACAACACCAGGCAGGGGAACACAGACAGACACCTTTAGTAGGCCGGAAAAGCCTATTGCATTTTTTAAAATGGTAATTTGGAGCAGAAGGTTGAAGCTCAGCTTTATTTAGTTGAGGACAACACCAGGCAGGGGCACACAGACAGACACCTTTAGTAGGCCGGAAAAGCCTATTGCATTTTTTAAAATGGTAATTTGGAGCAGAAGGTTGAAGCTCAGCTTTATTTAGTTGAGGGCAACACCAGGGAGGGGCAGAAGCCGTTAGTAGGCCCTAACCACCATTTTTTTTTTTTAAAAACCACTTAATGAGAGCCGGAAGGTTGAAGCTCAGCTTTATTTAGTTGAGGACAACACCAGGCAGGGGCACACAGACAGACACCTTTAGTAGGCCGGAAAAGCCTATTGCATTTTTTAAAATGGTAATTTGGAGCAGAAGGTTGAAGCTCAGCTTTATTTAGTTGAGGACAACACCAGGCAGGGGCACACAGACAGACACCTTTAGTAGGCCGGAAAAGCCTATTGCATTTTTTAAAATGGTAATTTGGAGCAGAAGGTTGAAGCTCAGCTTTATTTAGTTGAGGGCAACACCAGGGAGGGGCAGAAGCCGTTAGTAGGCCCTAACCACCATTTTTTTTTTTTAAAAACCACTTAATGAGAGCCGGAAGGTTGAAGCTCAGCTTTATTTAGTTGAGGACAACACCAGGCAGGGGCACACAGACAGACACCTTTAGTAGGCCGGAAAAGCCTATTGCATTTTTTAAAATGGTAATTTGGAGCAGAAGGTTGAAGCTCAGCTTTATTTAGTTGAGGACAACACCAGGCAGGGGCACACAGACAGACACCTTTAGTAGGCCGGAAAAGCCTATTGCATTTTTTAAAATGGTAATTTGGAGCAGAAGGTTGAAGCTCAGCTTTATTTAGTTGAGGACAACACCAGGCAGGGGAACACAGACAGACACCTTTAGTAGGCCGGAAAAGCCTATTGCATTTTTTAAAATGGTAATTTGGAGCAGAAGGTTGAAGCTCAGCTTTATTTAGTTGAGGACAACACCAGGCAGGGGCACACAGACAGACACCTTTAGTAGGCCGGAAAAGCCTATTGCATTTTTTAAAATGGTAATTTGGAGCAGAAGGTTGAAGCTCAGCTTTATTGGTGTGGTCAGTGGAGGAGTATTGCAAGTAGGGGCTGCAGACAGGCTATCAAAGGCCTAAAATACCAAACAGTAGGCACTCATGGCAGTTTTACATCGGTTACATGGATACACAGGCAGGCACTCCAGGCAGCATTGTGGTCAGTGGAGGAGTATTGCAAGTAGGGGCCGCAGACAGGCTATCAAAGGCCTAAAATAACAAACAGTAGGCAGTCATGGCAGTTTTACATCGGTTACATGGATACACAGGCAGGCACTCCAGGCAGCATTGTGGTCAGTGGAGGAGTATTGCAAGTAGGGGCCGCAGACAGGCTATCAAAGGCCTAAAATAACAAACAGTAGGCAGTCATGGCAGTTTTACATCGGTTACATGGATACACAGGCAGGCACTCCAGGCAGCATTGTGGTCAGTGGAGGAGTATTGCAAGTAGGGGCCGCAGACAGGCTATCAAAGGCCTAAAATAACAAACAGTAGGCAGTCATGGCAGTTTTACATCGGTTACATGGATACACAGGCAGCTAGGTGGTGAGTGGAGGAGTATTTAAAGTAAGGACCGCAGACAGGCTATCAAAGGCCTAACATAACAAACAATAGGCTCATGGCAGTTTTACAGCGGTTACATGGATAGACGGGCAGGCAGCTTGGTGGTGAGTGGAGGAGTATTTAAAGTAGGGACCGCAGACAGGCTATCAAAGGCCTAACATAACAAACAATAGGCTCATGGCAGTTTTACAGCGGTTACATGGATACACGGGCAGGCAGCTTGGTGGTGAGTGGAGGAGTATTTAAAGTAGGGACCGCAGACAGGCTTCAAAGGCCTAACATAAGAAAATGGGCTGGCTGTAGGCACTTTATAATTGGTTCCAGGGGTACACGGGCAGCAGTGGTCTGGCCAGTGGAGGACTAGTGGAAGGAGGGACCGCAGACAGGCTTCAAAGGCCTAAAATAAAAAAATGGGCTGGCTGTAGGCACTTTATAATTGGTTCCAGGGGTACACGGGCAGCAGTGGTCTGGCCAGTGGAGGACTAGTGGAAGGAGGGACCGCAGACAGGCTTCAAAGGCCTAACATAAAAAAATGGGCTGGCTGTAGGCACTTTATAATTGGTTCCAGGGGTACACGGGCAGCAGTGGTCTGGCCAGTGGAGGACTAGTGGAAGGAGGGACCGCAGACAGGCTTCAAAGGCCTAACATAAAAAAATGGGCTGGCTGTAGGCACTTTATAATTGGTTCCAGGGGTACACGGGCAGCAGTGGTCTGGTCAGTGGAGGACTAGTGGAAGGAGGGACCGCAGACAGGCTTCAAAGGCCTAACATAAAAAAATGGGCTGGCTGTAGGCACTTTATAATTGGTTCCAGGGGTACACGGGCAGCAGTGGTCTGGCCAGTGGAGGACTAGTGGAAGGAGGGACCGCAGACAGGCTTCAAAGGCCTAACATAAAAAAATGGGCTGGCTGTAGGCACTTTATAATTGGTTCCAGGGGTACACGGGCAGCAGTGGTCTGGCCAGTGGAGGACTAGTGGAAGGAGGGACCGCAGACAGGCTTCAAAGGCCTAACATAAAAAAATGGGCTGGCTGTAGGCACTTTATAATTGGTTCCAGGGGTACACGGGCAGCAGTGGTCTGGCCAGTGGAGGACTAGTGGAAGGAGGGACCGCAGACAGGCTTCAAAGGCCTAACATAAAAAAATGGGCTGGCTGTAGGCACTTTATAATTGGTTCCAGGGGTACACGGGCAGCAGTGGTCTGGTCAGTGGAGGACTAGTGGAAGGAGGGACCGCAGACAGGCTTCAAAGGCCTAAAATAACAAACAATAGGCTCATGGCAGTTTTACAGCGGTTACATGGATACACGGGCAGCTTGGTGGTGAGTGGAGGAGTAGTGCAAGGAGTGTCTGTCCCAGTACTCCCAAAATATAAATAGATGTTAATGTCTCGCAAAACAACCAAAACAAAAAAAAAGGTGGCATACTTAGGTACAGGGGTGGGCTCATCTGCTGAGTTTCTGACATAGTAATTTGGCAGTAACTATTTAATGGTGCCAATATAGGACACAGACACAGACTACTTTAAGTTGCATCATAGATGTCTACAAATTTGTATTGTCAGTGCCAGACATTGAATGATGTCAGCGAATAGACTAAAGATTGGTGGAGCTGTGCGACATAATTTTGCACGTGGTAGAGCACATTTTGAGCTGGGGTAGGGGGGAACTCTCTTGAGGCCGGCGGGACCGCCCCAGGGCCCCTCATGTTACAACGGTGTGTCTGACGTTGGGTGCGCACCACCACCGCCAGAGACACTACATTGTACTATGAGGGACCCAGTAGCAATGCCGTCAACCAAAAGCGAGCACACCCACCTCTTCAGACAAACAGCAGTCTCACGGGTGCTTGCGCCAAGTCGCGATACCACGGCCCCGTGTGGGGAGTTTTGCCATTTAGGGAGGTGTAAACATGTCGTATGCTGTACAATCAGCTGCAGCAAATTAGACATTAGAAAAGTAATTCACAGGCAAGAGCTTTTCATAGGAAAGCTAGGTGTCGGCCGGGCAAGGTGGGGCAAAAGATTTCGAAATCCAGTTGTGGTTCATTTTAATGAATGTTAGATCGTCAACATTTTGGGTAGCCAGACGAGTCCTTTTTTCGGTTAATATTGAACCTGCAGCACTGAATACTCTTTCTGATAGGACACTTGCTGCCGGGCAAGCAAGCTCCTGCAATGCATATTCTGCCAATTCTGGCCAGGTGTCTAATTTGGAGGCCCAGTAATCAAATGGGAATGACGGTTGAGGGAGAACATCGATAAGGGATGAAAAATAGTTAGTAACCATACTGGACAAATGTTGTCTCCTGTCACTTTCAATTGATGCAGCAGTACCTGTCCTGTCTGCGGTCATAGCAAAATCACTCCACAACCTTGTCAGAAAACCCCTCTGTCCAACGCCACTTCTGATGTGTGCACCCCTAACACTCCTAGTCTGCTGCCCCCTGGAGCTCGTGTGAGAACGATCACGTGCGCTGTGTGCTGGGAATGCCTGAAGCAAACGGTCAACAAGAGTTGATTGTTTGGTTGCTAATATTAGTTCCAAGTTCTCATGTGGCATAATATTTTGCAATTTGCCTTTATAGCGTGGATCAAGGAGGCAGGCCAACCAGTAATCGTCATCGTTCATCATTTTCGTAATGCGTGTGTCCCTTTTTAGGATACGTAAGGCATAATCCGCCATGTGGGCCAAAGTTCCAGTTGTCAAATCTCCGGTTGTGATTGGTTGAGGGGCAGTTGCAGGCAAATCTACGTCACTTGTGTCCCTCAAAAAACCAGAACCCGGCCGTGACACGCAACCAATTTCCTGTGCCCCCGGGAAAGGTTCGGCATTAAAAATATACTCATCCCCATCATCCTCCTCGTCCTCCACCTCCTCTTCGCCCGCTACCTCGTCCTGTACACTGCCCTGACCAGACAATGGCTGACTGTCATCAAGGCTTTCCTCTTCCTCTGGTGCAGACGCCTGCTCCTTTATGTGCGTCAAACTTTGCATCAGCAGACGCATTAGGGGGATGCTCATGCTTATTACGGCGTTGTCTGCACTAACCAGCCGTGTGCATTCCTCAAAACACTGAAGGACTTGACACATGTCTTGTATCTTAGACCACTGCACACCTGACAACTCCATGTCTGCCATCCTACTGCCTGACCGTGTATCCTCCCACAAATAAATAACAGCACGCCTCTGTTCGCACAGTCTCTGAAGCATGTGCAGTGTTGAGTTCCACCTTGTTGCAACGTCTATGATTAGGCGATGCTGGGGAAGGTTCAAAGACCGCTGATAGGTCTGCATACGGCTGGCGTGTACAGGCGAACGTCGGATATGTGAGCAAAGTGCACGCACTTTGAGGAGCAGGTCGGAGAACCCAGGATAAGTTTTCAATAAGCACTGCACCACCAGGTTTAAGGTGTGAGCCAGGCAAGGAATGTGTTTCAGTTGGGAAAGGGAGATGGCAGCCATGAAATTCCTTCCGTTATCACTCACTACCTTGCCTGCCTCAAGATCTACTGTGCCCAGCCACGACTGCGTTTCTTGTTGCAAGAACTCGGACAGAACTTCCGCGGTGTGTCTGTTGTCGCCCAAGCACTTCATAGCCAATACAGCCTGCTGACGCTTGGCAGTAGCTGGCCCATAATGGGACAACTGGTGTGCAACAGTGTCATCTGCCGATGGAGTGGTTGGCAGA
Source organism: Ranitomeya variabilis (assembly GCF_051348905.1). NCBI lineage: Eukaryota > Metazoa > Chordata > Amphibia > Anura > Dendrobatidae > Ranitomeya > Ranitomeya variabilis. The sequence continues at coordinate 233,498,284 of NC_135232.1, forward strand.
CTGCGTTCTGTGGAAGAGCTGTAGCTTCTGCAGGAGGACGAGGAGGAGGAGGAGGAGGGGGTGCGAACGCCTACAGCCAACTGTTTCCTAGACCGTGGGCTGGGCACAACTGTCCCTAAATTGATGTCGCCTGTGGACCCTGCATCCACCACATTCACCCAGTGTGCCGTGATGGACACATAACGTCCCTGGCCATGCCTACTGGTCCATGCATCTGTAGTCAGGTGCACCTTTGTACTCACAGATTGCCTGAGTGCATGGACGATGCGCTGTTTAACATGGTGGTGCAGGGCTGGGATGGCTTTTCTGGAAAAAAAGTGTCGACTGGGTAGCTCGTATCGTGGTTCAGCGTACTCCATCAGGGCTTTGAAAGCTTCGTTTTCAACTAACCGGTAGGGCATCATCTCTAACGAGATTAGTCTAGCTATGTGGGCGTTAAAACACTGTGTACGCGGATGCGAGGATAAGTACTTCCTTTTTCTAACCAGAGTCTCATGTAGGGTGAGCTGGACTGGAGAGCTGGAGATCGTGGAACTTTCGGGTGTGCCGGTGTACATGGCAGACTGAGAGACGGTTGGAGACGGTATTGTTTCCGCCGGTGCCCTAGATGCAATATTTCCTCCTACAAAACTGGTGATTCCCTGACCCTGACTGCTTTTGGCTGGCAAAGAAACCTGCACAGATACTGCCGGTGGTGCGGAAAATGGTGGCCTTACAGTGACGGAAGGGATGTTGCGTTGCTGACTAGCTTCATTGGCCGAGGGTGCTACAACCTTGAGGGACGTTTGGTAGTTAGTCCAGGCTTGAAAATGCATGGTGGTTAAGTGTCTATGCATGCAACTAGTATTTAGACTTTTCAGATTCTGACCTCTGCTTAAGCTAGTTGAACATTTTAGACAGATGACTTTGCGCTGATCAGTTGGATGTTGTTTAAAAAAATGCCAGACTGCACTCTTCCTAGACTCGGATCCCTTTTCAGGGATTGCAGACTGAGCTTTAACCGGATGGCAACGCTGTGCTCCAACAGGTTTTGGCTTTGACACGCGTTTTGGGCCAGATACGGGCCCGGCAGATGGAACCTGTTGCGATGTTGATGCCTGCTGCGGCCCCTCCTCCACCTCCGCTTCTGAACTACTGCCGCCTGCACCCTGTTCCCCCAATGGCTGCCAATCGGGGTCAATAACTGGGTCATCTATTACCTCCTCTTCGAGCTCGTGTGCAACTTCGTCTGTGTCACTGTGTCGGTCGGTGGTATAGCGTTCGTGGCGGGGCAACATAGTCTCATCAGGGTCTGATTGTGGATCTGTACCCTGAGAGGGCAATGTGGTGGTCTGAGTCAAAGGAGCAGCATAGTACTCTGGCTGTGGCTGTGCATCAGTGCACTCCATGTCAGAATATACTTGTAATGGGCATGGCCTGTTAAATGTTTCACTTTCTAAGCCAGGGACGGTATGTGTAAAGAGCTCCATGGAGTGACCCGTTGTGTCGCCTGCTGCATCCTTCTCTCTTGTTGTAGTTTTTGCTGAGGAGGACAAGGAAGCGACTTGTCCCTGACCGTGAACATCCACAAGCGACGCGCTGCTTTTACATTTACCAGTTTCGGAAGAGGAGGCAAAAGAGCTAGAGGCTGAGTCTGCAATGTAAGCCAAAACTTGCTGTTGCTGCTCCGCCTTTAAAAGCGGTTTTCCTACTCCCAGAAAAGAGAGCGTTCGAGGCCTTGTGTAGCCTGACGACGAAACTGGCTCCACAGCTCCAGACTTAGGTGGAATATTTTTATCCCCACGACCACCTGATGCTCCACTACCACTACCATCATTACCAGCTGACAATGAACGCCCACGACGACCTCTTGCACCAGACTTCCTCATTGTTTTAAAATCTTAACCAAAGTAACTTTATTTGTTGCTGTCAAACAACTTACACGGTGAGCTATAACTTCAGTATGATTTCAATATCCCTTAACAGGTTGGTGAGACCACAAGGAAAATCAGGCACAATGTTACACACTCTGTTTTCTGTGGCACAAAATCACAGAGATGACACACACGCAGGACTGTCACTCAAGCACTAATGTCAATATTAATCTCCCACCTAATTTATTTATTTATTTTTCTCAGGGAGACTTTAGAAACCAAATAATATTAAAAAAAAAAACAACAAAAAAAAGGCTTTCTATGGCCCACAATTAGAGAGAGAGAGGTGGCACACCCAGGAGTCAAGACTGGCGCACAAGCTGAAAGGGCAATATTACTCTCCCACTGTTTTTTTTAAGTTTTTTTTCTTTTATTTTCAGGGAGACTTTAGAAACCAAATAATATTAAAAAAACCAAAAAAAAAAATAGCCTTTCTATGGCCCACTGAATGAGAGAGAGAGGTGGCACACCCAGGAGTCAAGACTGGCACACAAGCTGAAAGGGCAATATTACTCTCCCACTGTTTTTTTATGTATTTTTTGTTTTTTAAGGGAGACTTTAGAAACCCAATAATATTTTAAAAAAAAATAAATAGGCTTTCTATGGCCCACTGAATGAGAGGGAGAGAGGTGGCACACCCAGGAGTCAAGACTGGCACACAAGCTGAAAGGGCAATATTACTCTCCCACTGTTTTTTTATGTTTTTTTTTTTTTTTTCAGGGAGACTTTAGAAACCAAATAATATTAAAAAAACAAAAAAAAAAAATAGCCTTTCTATGGCCCACTGAATGAGAGAGAGAGGTGGCACACCCAGGAGTCAAGACTGGCACACAAGCTGAAAGGGCAATATTACTCTCCCACGGTTTTTTTATGTTTTTTTTTTTTTTTCAGGGAGACTTTAGAAACCAAATAATAAGAAAAAAAATAAATAAATAAATAGGCTTTCTATAGCCCACTGAATGAGAGATAGCACACACAGCAGTGGCACACAAGCCCTGACTGAGGCCAATATTTTTCTCCCACTGATTGATGTAGTGTTTTTGTGTTGAGGTAGATTTTAGAACACAAATCAAGGAAAAAAAAAAAAAAATGCTTTCTATGGCCCACTGAATGAGAGAGAGGTGGCACACCCAGGAGTCAAGACTGGCACACAAGCTGAAAGGGCAATATTACTCTCCCACTGTTTTTTTATGTATTTTTTGTTTTTTAAGGGAGACTTTAGAAACCCAATAATATTTAAAAAAAAAAAAAAATAGGCTTTCTATGGCCCACTGAATGAGAGGGAGAGAGGTGGCACACCCAGGAGTCAAGACTGGCACACAAGCTGAAAGGGCAATATTACTCTCCCACTGTTTTTTTATGTTTTTTTTTTTTTTTTAAGGGAGACTTTAGAAACCCAATAATATTTAAAAAAAATAAATAAATAGGCTTTCTATGGCCCACTGAATGAGAGGGAGAGAGGTGGCACACCCAGGAGTCAAGACTGGCACACAAGCTGAAAGGGCAATATTACTCTCCCACTGTTTTTTTAGGTTTTTTTTTTTTTTTTCAGGGAGACTTTAGAAACAAAATAATAAGAAAAAAAATAAATAAATAAATAGGCTTTCTATAGCCCACTGAATGAGAGATAGCACACACAGCAGTGGCACACAAGCCCTGACTGAGGCCAATATTTTTCTCCCACTGATTGATGTAGTGTTTTTGTGTTGAGGTAGATTTTAGAACACAAATCAAGGAAAAAAAAAAAATGCTTTCTATGGCCCACTGAATGAGAGAGAGGTGGCACACCCAGGAGTCAAGACTGGCATACAAGCTGAAAGGGCAATATTACTCTCCCACTGTTTTTTTATGTATTTTTTGTTTTTTAAGGGAGACTTTAGAAACCCAATAATATTTTTTAAAAAAAATAAATAGGCTTTCTATGGCCCACTGAATGAGAGGGAGAGAGGTGGCACACCCAGGAGTCAAGACTGGCACACAAGCTGAAAGGGCAATATTACTCTCCCACTGTTTTTTTAGGTTTTTTTTTTTTTTTTCAGGGAGACTTTAGAAACCAAATAATATTAAAAAAAAAAATAAATAAATAGCCTTTCTATAGCCCACTGAATGAGAGATAGCACACACAGCAGTGGCACACAAGCCCTGACTGAGGCCAATATTTTTCTCCCACTGATTGATGTAGTGTTTTTGTGTTGAGGTAGAATTTAGAACACAAATCACGGAAAAAATAAATAGGCTTTCTATGGCCCACTCAGTGAGAGATGGCACACACAGGGATGGCACTGTAGCAGAAATGCCAATCTTAATCTCCCACAAAAAAAACAAAAAAAAAACAGGGACTGTCCTACAATTACTATCTCCCTGCAGTAATCTAAGCCAGGTATGGCAGGCAGCAATAGGAGTGGACTGATGCACAAATTAAATAAAAAGTGTGGACAAACAAAAAAGATAGCTGTGCAGAAAGGAAGGAACAAGAGGATATGTGCTTTGAAAAAAGCAGTTGGTTTCCACAGTGGCGTACACACAGCAATACAGCTATCACGGAGCCTTCTAGGGCAGCCCAATGAGCTACAGCACTGAGGGGAAAAAAAAAAAAAAAATAGCTTCCACAGTCCCTGCACACCGAAGGTGGTGTTGGACAGTGGAAATCGCTGCAGCACAAGCGGTTTGGTGGTTAGTGGACCCTGCCTAACGCTCTCCCTGCTTCTGACGAAGCGGCAGCAACCTGTCCCTAAGCTCAGATCAGCAGCAGTAAGATGGCGGTCGGCGGGAACGCCCCTTTATAGCCCCTGTGACGCCGCAGACAGCAAGCCAATCACTGCAATGCCCTTCTCTAAGATGGTGGGGACCAGGATCTATGTCATCACGCTGCCCACACTCTGCGTTCACCTTCATTGGCTGAGAAATGGCGCTTTTCGCGTCATTGAAACGCGACTTTGGTGCGAAAGTCGCGTACCGCATGGCCGACAAGCACAGGGGTCGGATCGGGTTTCATGAGACGCCGACTTAGCCAAAAGTCGGCGACTTTTGAAAATGATCGACCCGTTTCGCTCAACCCTACTTATAACCAATTACACAGTAAACTCGGGGGTTGGATGGATGTCAAACTCTCAATGTGCAGCTTTGTCCGATAAGTCCAGTCTTTTCTAAGTGTTTAACACCTTTGGCATGGAAAGAAAAGATTTATTACTTATGATAGTGGTTTCTGTTAGATAAAAACATGCATTAAAATTCAGTCTATGATTCTGATTCCTTCATTCATTTTCAGAATTTATAATATGCAGGTTTACAGTCTGCTCCTACTTTCACATTTTTCTCTTGAGGGTATATACCTGCTGTGTAATACATGCTGGAAGTGAGGTCTGCGTGTCCATAGAAATGTTGTTTTCTTCTCATGTATCAGAACATCTTTTTTCATAGGCCAAGGTCACACTTGTGAGTGTGGTACGAGAAAGTCATGCGAGTCTCTCGCATCAATACCCAGCACTGCTGCTGGAACTCGGGAGCGGAGTGTGCGGCTGCATGCATTTCTATGCAGCTGAAGTGACCCCGGCCTTAGAGTGATTTCCTCCTTGTGTGCTTTCCTCCCTGTTTATGGGTTGTTTTCTTTATCCTCCCTAAGAACATAGATGCTTTCCTCCCTCTCCATTTGCTTTGCACTCCCCTGTTACTGTCTTTAACTCTGAAAGAAAGGAAGGGGAGAGCAGACAGCTATCATGGTTAAGAGCAAAGCTCTCATGGGGTTGTGTCAGTTTGTCCAAGCAGATACCTCAGTGTAATAACTGGGGAAAAAAAAAAAAAAAAGAGCAAGGAGCCGCACCAACAGCTGGTTTATGTCACCTGCACACACTTATTCTATGTCCTCATCATGAATGAATTAATAAATGCCCATGCAGATATCGGGTGCTCTCCATGAAAAAATCCAAACTTGAAGTACAACAGTCTATTAGAAAATGCGAGCACTCACCATCCGCTAAAATCCACTTCTTTATTATGACATGTAGTCAAAAGGCAGGACGTATCAGGGAACAAACGTGATTCCACAAGACGACGGCCGTTTCACGCTGCCGCGCTTCCACGGGTCTTGATGCACACTGTGGATGGGTGGAGTCCTTTAAGCAGTATCCGCTCTTAGGTCACCACTAGGGTTGAGCGAAACGGGTAGTTCATTTTCAAAAGTCGCCGACTTTTGGCAAAGTCGGGTTTCATGAAACCCGATCCGACCCCTGTGCGGGGTCGGCCATGCGGTACGCGACTTTCGCCCCAAAGTCGCGTTTCAATGACGCGAAAAGCGCCATTTCTCAGCCAATGAAGGTGAACGCAGAGTGTGGGCAGCGTGATGACATAGGTCCTGGTCCCCACCATCTTAGAGAAGGGCATTGCAGTGATTGGCTTGCTTTCTGCAGCGTCACAGGGGCTACAAAGGGGCGTTCCCGCCGACCGCCATCTTACTGCTGCTGATCTGAGCGAAGGGAGAGGTTGCTGCCGCTTCTTCAGAAGCAGGGATAGTGATAGGCAGGGAACATAAAGCTGCAAACCGCTTGTGCTGTAGCGATTTCCACTGTCCAACACCACATTTGTTTGCAGGGACAGTGGAAGCTACATTTTTTTTTCCTCAGCGCTGTCGCTCATTGGGCTGCCCTAGAAGGCTCCCTGACCCTGATAGCTGCGTTGCTGTGCCTGTGTGTGTACGACGCTGTGCAAACCAACTGCTTTTTTCAAAGCACAAATCCTCTTGTTCCTTCCTTTCTGCACAGCTATCTTTTTTGTTTGTCCACACTTTTTATTTAATTTGTGCATCAGTCCACTCCTTATTGCTGCCTGCCATACCTGGCTGAGATTACTGCAGGGAGATAGTAATTGTAGGACAGTCCCTGTTTTTTTTTTTTTGTGGGAGATTAAGATTGGCATTTCTGCTAGAGTGCCATCCCTGTGTGTGCCATCTCTCACTCAGTGGGCCATAGAAAGCCTATTAATTTTTTTGCTTGATTTGGGTACTAAAATCTACCTGAAAAAAAAATCACTACATCAATCAGTGGGAGAAAAATATTGGCCTCAGGGCTTGTGTGCCACTCCTGACTCCTGTATGTGCCATCTCTCACTCAGTGGGCCATAGAAAGCCTTTTTTTTATTATTATTATTTGGTTTCTAAAGTCTCCCTGAAAAAAAAAAAAAATTCAAACAGTGGGAGATTAATATTGCCCTTTCTGCTTGTGTGCCAGTCTTGACTCCTGGGTGTGCCATCTCTCTCTCTCAAATTGTGGGCCATAGAAAGCCTATTAATTTTTTTGCTTGATTTGGGTTCTAAAATCTACCTGAAAAAAAATCACTACATCAATCAGTGGGAGAAAAATATTGGCCTCAGGGCTTGTGTGCCACTCCTGACTCCTGTGTGTGCCATCTCTCACTCAGTGGGCCATAGAAAGCCTATTAATTTTTTTGCTTGATTTGGGTTCTAAAATCTACCTGAAAAAAAATCACTACATCAATCAGTGGGAGAAAAATATTGGCCTCAGGGCTTGTGTGCCACTCCTGACTCCTGTGTGTGCCATCTCTCACTCAGTGGGCCATAGAAAGCCTATTAATTTTTTTGCTTGATTTGGTTTCTAAAATCTACCTGAAAAAAAATCACTACATCAATCAGTGAGAGAAAAATATTGGCCTCAGGGCTTGTGTGCCACTCCTGACTCCTGTGTGTGCCATCTCTCACTCAGTGGGACATAGAAAGCCTATTTATTTTTTTGCTTGATTTGGGTTCTAAAATCTACCTGAAAAAAAATCACTACATCAATCAGTGGGAGAAAAATATTGGCCTCAGTGCTTGTGTGCCACTCCTGACTCCTGTGTGTGCCATCTCTCACTCAGTGGGCCATAGAAAGCCTTTTTTTTTATTATTTGGTTTCTAAAGTCTCCCTGAAAAAAAAAAAAAAATTCAAACAGTGGGAGATTAATATTGCCCTTTCTGCTTGTGTGCCAGTCTTGACTCCTGGGTGTGCCATCTCTCTCTCTCAAATTGTGGGCCATAGAAAGCCTATTAATTTTTTTGCTTGATTTGGGTTCTAAAATCTACCTGAAAAAAAATCACTACATCAATCAGTGGGAGAAAAATATTGGCCTCAGGGCTTGTGTGCCACTCCTGACTCCTGTGTGTGCCATCTCTAACTCAGTGGGCCATAGAAAGCCTATTAATTTTTTTGCTTGATTTGGGTTCTAAAATCTACCTGAAAAAAAAACACTACATCAATCAGTGGGAGAAAAATATTGGCCTCAGGGCTTGTGTGCCACTCCTGACTCCTGTGTGTGCCATCTCTCACTCAGTGGGCCATAGAAAGCCTATTAATTTTTTTGCTTGATTTGGTTTCTAAAATCTACCTGAAAAAAAATCACTACATCAATCAGTGGGAGAAAAATATTGGCCTCAGGGCTTGTGTGCCACTCCTGACTCCTGTGTGTGCCATCTCTCACTCAGTGGGCCATAGAAAGCCTATTTATTTTTTTGCTTGATTTGGGTTCTAAAATCTACCTGAAAAAAAAATCACTACATCAATCAGTGGGAGAAAAATATTGGCCTCAGGGCTTGTGTGCCACTCCTGACTCCTGTGTGTGCCATCTCTCACTCAGTGGGCCATAGAAAGCCTTTTTTTTATTATTATTTGGTTTCTAAAGTCTCCCTGAAAAAAAAAAAAAATTCAAACAGTGGGAGATTAATATTGCCCTTTCTGCTTGTGTGCCAGTCTTGACTCCTGGGTGTGCCATCTCTCTCTCTCAAATTGTGGGCCATAGAAAGCCTATTAATTTTTTTGCTTGATTTGGGTTCTAAAATCTACCTGAAAAAAAATCACTACATCAATCAGTGGGAGAAAAATATTGGCCTCAGGGCTTGTGTGCCACTCCTGACTCCTGTGTGTGCCATCTCTAACTCAGTGGGCCATAGAAAGCCTATTAATTTTTTTGCTTGATTTGGGTTCTAAAATCTACCTGAAAAAAAAACACTACATCAATCAGTGGGAGAAAAATATTGGCCTCAGGGCTTGTGTGCCACTCCTGACTCCTGTGTGTGCCATCTCTCACTCAGTTGGCCATAGAAAGCCTTTTTTTTTATTATTTGGTTTCTAAAGTCTCTCTGAAAAAAAAAAAAAAATCAAACAGTGGGAGATTAATATTGCCCTTTCTGCTTGTGTGCCAGTCTTGACTCCTGGGTGTGCCATCTCTCTCTCTCAAATTGTGGGCCATAGAAAGCCTATTAATTTTTTGGCTTGATTTGGGTTCTAAAATCTACCTGAAAAAAAATCACTACATCAATCAGTGGAAGAAAAATATTGGCCTCAGGGCTTGTGTGCCACTCCTGACTCCTGTGTGTGCGATCTCTCACTCATTGGGCCATAGAAAGCCTTTTTTTTTTTATTATTATTTGGTTTCTAAAGTCTCCCTGAAAAAAAAAAAAAAAAAAATAGGTGGGAGATTAATATTGACATTTTTGCTTGAGTGACAGTCCTGCGTGTGTGGCATCTCTGTGATTTGGTGCCACAGAAAACAGAGTGTGTAACATTGGGCCTGATTTTCCTTGTGGTCTCACCAACCTGTAAAGGGATATTGAAATCATACTGAAGTTATAGCTCACCGTGTAAGTTGTTTGACAGCAACAAATAAAGTTACTTTGGTTAAGTTTTTAAAACAATGAGGAAGTCTTGTGCAAGAGGTCGTCGTGGCCGTGGGCGTTCATTGTCAGCTGGTAATGATGGTAGTGGTAGTGGAGCATCAGGTGGTCGTGGGGATAAAAATATTCCACCTAAGTCTGGAGCCGTGGAGCCAGGTTCGTTGTCTGGCTACACAAGGCCTCAAACGCTCTCTTTTCTGGGAGTAGGAAAACCGCTTTTAAAGCCGGAGCAGCAACAGCAAGTTTTGGCTTACCTTGCAGACTCAGCCTCTAGCTCTTTTGCCTCCTCTTCTGAAACTGGTAAATGTAAAAACAGCGCGTCGCTTGTGGATGTTCACGGTCAGGGACAAGTCGCTTCCTTGTCCTCTTCAGCAAAAACAACAACAAGAGAGAAGGATGCAGCAGGCGACACAACGGGTTACTCCATGGAGCTCTTTACACATACCGTCCCTGGCTTAGAAAGTGAAACACTTAACAGGCCATGCCCATTACAAGTAGATTCTGACATGGAGTGCACTGATGCACAGCCACAGCCAGAGTACTATGCTGCTCCTTTGACTCAGACCACAACATTGCCCTCTCAGGGTACTGATCCACAATCAGACCCTGATGAGACTATGTTGCCCCGCCACGAACGCTATACCACCGACCGACACGGTGACACAGACGAAGTTGCACACGAGCTCGAAGAGGAGGTAATAGATGACCCAGTTGTTGACCCCGATTGGCAGCCATTGTGGGAACAGGGTTCAGGCGGCAGTAGTTCAGAAGCGGAGGTGGAGGAGGGGCCGCAGCAGGCATCAACATCGCAACAGGTTCCATCTGCCGGTCCCGTATCTGGGCCAAAACGCGTGTCAAAGCCAAAACCTGTTGGAGGACAGCGTGGCCATCCGGTTAAAGCTCAGTCTGCAATCCCTGAAAAGGGATCCGATGCTAGGAAGAGTGCAGTCTGGCATTTTTTTAAACAACATCCAATTGATCAGCGCAAAGTCATCTGTCAAAAATGTACAACTAGCTTAAGCAGAGGTCAGAATCTGAAAAGTCTCAATACTAGTTGCATGCATAGACACTTAACCACCATGCATTTTCAAGCCTGGAGTAACTACCAAACGTCCCTTAAGGTTGTAGCACCCTCGGCCAATGAAGCTAGTCAGCAACGCAACATCCCTTCCGTCACTGTAAGGCCACCATTTTCCGCACCACCGGCTGTATCTGTGCAGGTTTCTTTGCCAGCCAAAAGCAGTCAGGGTCAGGGAATCACCAGTTTTGTAGGAGGAAATATTGCATCTAGGGCACCGGCGGAAACAATACCGTCTCCAACCGTCTCTCAGTCTGCCATGTCCACCGGCACACCCGAAAGTTCCATGATCTCCATCTCTCCAGTCCAGCTCACCCTACATGAGACTCTGGTTAGAAAAAGGAAGTACTTATCCTCGCATCCGCGTACACAGGGTTTTAACGCCCACATAGCTAGACTAATCTCGTTAGAGATGATGCCCTACCGGTTAGTTGAAAGCGAAGCTTTCAAAGCCCTGATGGAGTACGCTGAACCACGATACGAGCTACCCAGTCGACACTTTTTTTCCAGAAAAGCCATCCCAGCCCTGCACCAGCATGTTAAACAGCGCATCATCCATGCACTCAGGCAATCTGTGAGTACAAAGGTGCACCTGACTACAGATGCATGGACCAGTAGGCATGGCCAGGGACGTTATGTGTCCATCACAGCACACTGGGTGAATGTGGTGGATGCAGGGTCCACAGGGGACATCAATTTCGGGACAGTTGTGCCTAGCCCACGGTCTAGGAAACAGTTGGCTATAGGCGTTCGCACCCCCTCCTCCTCCTCCTCGTCCTCCTGCAGAAGCTACAGCTCTTCCACAGACCGCAGTCGGCCAACCACTCCATCGGCAGATGACACTGTTGCACACCAGTTGTCCCATTATGGGCCAGCTACTGGCAAGCGTCAGCAGGCTGTATTGGCTATGAAGTGTTTGGGCGACAACAGACACACCGCGGAATTTCTGTCCGAGTTCTTGCAACAAGAAACGCAGTCGTGGCTGGGCACAGTAGATCTTGAGGCAGGCAAGGTAGTGAGTGATAACGGAAGGAATTTCATGGCTGCCATCTCCCTTTCCCAACTGAAACACATTCCTTGCCTGGCTCACACCTTAAACCTGGTGGTGCAGTGCTTATTGAAAACTTATCCTGGGTTCTCCGACCTGCTCCTCAAAGTGCGTGGACTTTGCTCACATATCCGACGTTCGCCTGTACATTCCAGCCGTATGCAGACCTATCAGCGGTCTTTGAACCTTCCCCAGCATCGCCTAATCATAGACGTTGCAACAAGGTGGAACTCAACACTGCACATGCTTCAGAGACTGTGCCAACAGAGGCGGGCTGTTATGTTTTTGTGGGAGGATACACATACACGGGCAGGCAGTAGGATGGCAGACATGGAGTTGTCAGGTGTGCAGTGGTCGAAGATACAAGACATGTGTCAAGTCCTTCAGTGTTTTGAGGAATGCACACGGCTGGTTAGTGCAGACAACGCCATAATAAGCATGAGCATCCCCCTAATGTGTCTGCTGATGCAAAGTTTGACGCACATAAAGGATCAGGCGTCTGCACCAGAGGAAGAGGAAAGCCTTGATGACAGTCAGCCATTGTCTGGTCAGGGCAGTGTACAGGACGAGGTAGCGGGCGAAGAGGAGGTGGAGGACGAGGAGGATGATGGGGATGAGTATATTTTTAATGCGGAAGCTTTCCCGGGGGCACTGGAAATTGGTTGCGTCGCAAGGACGGGTTCTGGTTTTTTGAGGGACACAAGTGACGTAGATTTGCCTGAAACTGCCCCTCAACCAATCACAACCGTAGATTTGACAACTGGAACTTTGGCCCACATGGCGGATTATGCCTTACGTATCCTAAAAAGGGACACACGCATTACGAAAATGATGAACGATGACGATTACTGGTTGGCCTGCCTCCTTGATCCACGCTATAAAGGCAAATTGCAAAATATTATGCCACATGAGAACTTGGAACTAATATTAGCAACCAAACAATCAACTCTTGTTGACCGTTTGCTTCAGGCATTCCCAGCACACAGCGCACGTGATCGTTCTCACACGAGCTCCAGGGGGCAGCAGACTAGGAGTGTTAGGGGTGCACAGATCAGAAGTGGAGTTGGACAGAGGGGTTTTCTGACAAGGTTGTGGAGTGATTTTGCTATGACCGCAGACAGGACAGGTACTGCTGCATCAATTGAAAGTGACAGGAGACAACATTTGTCCAGTATGGTTACTAACTATTTTTCATCCCTTATCGATGTTCTCCCTCAACCGTCATTCCCATTTGATTACTGGGCATCAAAATTAGACACCTGGCCAGAATTGGCAGAATATGCATTGCAGGAGCTTTCTTGCCCGGCAGCAAGTGTCCTATCAGAAAGAGTATTCAGTGCTGCAGGTTCAATATTAACCGAAAAAAGGACTCGTCTGGCTACCCAAAATGTTGATGATCTAACATTCATTAAAATGAACCACAACTGGATTTTGAAATCTTTTGCCCCACCTTGCCCGGCCGACACCTAGCTTTCCTATGAAAAGCTCTTGCCTGTGGACTACTGTGAATTACTTTTCTAATGTCTAATTTGCTGCAGCTGATTGTCCAGCATACGACATGTTTACACCTCCCTAAATGGCCAAACTCCCCACACGGGGCCGTGGTATCGCGACTTGGCGCAAGCACCCGTGAGACTGCTGTTTGTCTGAAGAGGTGGGTGTGCTCGCTTTTGGTTGACGGCATTGCTACTGGGTCCCTCATAGTACAATAAAGTGTCTCTGGCAGTGGTGGTGCGCACCCAACGTCAGACACACTGTTGTAACATGAGGGGCCCTGGGCCTGTACCGCCGGCCACAAGAGAGTTCACCCACCCCCAGGTCAAACATTGGTCTACCACTTCCACAGTTATCTCTCACACTTCCACCAATGTTTAGTCTATGCACTGACATCCTTCCATACCTGCCACTGACAATACCATTGTGTTGACATGTATGATGGTACTTAACATAGTCAGGGGCAGTGTCCTCTATTTACCACAGTAAATACTTTGCGCTAAATTAGTCGGTCTGAAACAACGCAGGGGATCCCACCCCTGAACCTAATGATTGCACCCTTTAGTGTTTTTGTTTTGTTTTAATGCGAGACATTCACATTTATTTGTTGTTTTGGACTACTAACTGGCAGACACTCATTACAATCGGCCTCCGTTGACCAGACCACTGCTGCCCGTGTACCCCTGGAACCAATTATAAAGTGCCTACAGCCAGCCCATTTTAGTATGTTAGGCCTTGGAAGCCTGTCTGCGGTCCCTCCTTCCACTAGGCCTCCACTGACCTGACCACTGCTGCCCGTGTACCCCTGGAACCAATTATAAAGTGCCTACAGCCAGCCCATTTTAGTATGTTAGGCCTTGGAAGCCTGTCTGCGGTCCCTCCTTCCACTAGGCCTCCACTGACCTGACCACTGCTGCCTGTGTACCCCTGGAACCAATTATAAAGTGCCTACAGCCAGCCTATTTTAGTATGTTAGGCCTTGGAAGCCTGTCTGCGGTCCCTCCTTCCACTAGGCCTCCACTGACCTGACCACTGCTGCCCATGTACCCCTGGAACCAATTTTACAGTGCATAGAGCCAGCCCATTTTAGTATGTTAGGCCTTCGAAGCCTGTCTGCGGTCCCTCCTTCCACTAGGCCTCCACTGACCTGACCACTGCTGCCCGTGTACCCCTGAAACCAATTATAAAGTGCCTACAGCCAGCCCATTTTAGTATGTTAGGCCTTCGAAGCCTGTCTGCGGTCCCTCCTTCCACTAGGCCTCCACTGACCTGACCACTGCTGCCCGTGTACCCTTGGAACCAATTATAAAGTGCCTACAGCCAGCCCATTTTAGTATGTTAGGCCTTCGAAGCCTGTCTGCGGTCCCTCCTTCCACTAGGCCTCCACTGACCTGACCACTGCTGCCCGTGTACCCCTGGAACCAATTATAAAGTGCCTACAGCCAGCCCATTTTATTATGTTAGGCCTTCGAAGCCTGTCTGCGGTCCCTCCTTCCACTAGGCCTCCACTGACCTGACCACTGCTGCCCGTGTACCCCTGGAACCAATTTTACAGTGCATAGAGCCAGCCCATTTTAGTATGTTAGGCCTTCGAAGCCTGTCTGCGGTCCCTCCTTCCACTAGGCCTCCACTGACCTGACCACTGCTGCCCGTGTACCCCTGGAACCAATTTTACAGTGCATAGAGCCAGCCCATTTTAGTATGTTAGGCCTTCGAAGCCTGTCTGCGGTCCCTCCTTCCACTAGGCCTCCACTGACCTGACCACTGCTGCCCGTGTACCCCTGGAACCAATTATAAAGTGCCTACAGCCAGCCCATTTTAGTATGTTAGGCCTTCGAAGCCTGTCTGCGGTCCCTCCTTCCACTAGGCCTCCACTGACCTGACCACTGCTGCCCGTGTACCCCTGGAACTAATTATAAAGTGCCTACAGCCAGCCCATTTTATTATGTTAGGCCTTCGAAGCCTGTCTGCGGTCCCTCCTTCCACTAGGCCTCCACTGACCTGACCACTGCTGCCCGTGTACCCCTGGAACCAATTTTACAGTGCATAGAGCCAGCCCATTTTAGTATGTTAGGCCTTCGAAGCCTGTCTGCGGTCCCTCCTTCCACTAGGCCTCCACTCACCTGACCACTGTTGCCCGTGTACCCCTGGAACCAATTATAAAGTGCCTACAGCCAGCCCATTTTAGTATGTTAGGCCTTGGAAGCCTGTCTGCGGTCCCTCCTTCCACTAGGCCTCCACTGACCTGACCACTGCTGCCCGTGTACCTCTGGAACCAATTATAAAGTGCCTACAGCCAGCCCATTTTAGTATGTTAGGCCTTCGAAGCCTGTCTGCGGTCCCTCCTTCCACTAGGCCTCCACTGACCTGACCACTGCTGCCCGTGTACCCCTGGAACCAATTATAAAGTGCCTACAGCCAGCCCATTTTAGTATGTTAGGCCTTCGAAGCCTGTCTGCGGTCCCTCCTTCCACTAGGCCTCCACTGACCTGACCACTGCTGCCCGTGTACCCCTGGAACCAATTATAAAGTGCCTACAGCCAGCCCATTTTATTATGTTAGGCCTTCGAAGCCTGTCTGCGGTCCCTCCTTCCACTAGGCCTCCACTGACCTGACCACTGCTGCCCGTGTACCCCTGGAACCAATTTTACAGTGCATAGAGCCTATTTTTTAATTTTATTTAATATTAATAAAGCCAAGATGTACTACGCTGTACCACGCTATGAGCTACCCAGTTGACAATTCTTTTGCGAGAAAAGCCATCCCACCCCTCCACCAGCATGTTAAAGACCACATTGTCCTTTCATTCTGTCAATCTGTGAGTCCAAAGATACACCTGACAACAGACACATGGAGCGGTAGGCATGGCCACGGAAGGTTACGTGTCCTTTGTGGCGCAATGGGTTAATGTATTGGATGCATGGTCCACACAGGGGACAGCCTGGTAAGTCTGTCTGCAGTCCCTAATTCAAGTTGTCCTCAAATGAATAAATCTGAGCTTCAACCTTCTGGCTCTCATTAAGTGCTGTGTTTTTAAAAATTGGTGGTTCCAGCCTACTAACGGTGTCTGCCCCTGCCTGGTGTTGTCCTCAACTGAATAAAGCTGAGCTTCTACCTTCTGGCTCTCTTTAAGTGCTGTGTTTTTAAAAATTGGTGGTTCCGGCCTACTAACGGTGTCTGCCCCTGCCTGGTGTTGTCCTCAACTGAATAAAGCTGAGCTTCTACCTTCTGGCTCTCTTTAAGTGCTGTGTTTTTAAAAATTGGTGGTTCCGGCCTACTAATGGTGTCTGCCCCTGCCTGGTGTTGTCCTCAACTGAATAAAGCTGAGCTCCTACCTTCTGGCTCTGATTAAGCTTTTTTTTTTTTTTTTTTTTTTTAATTGCTGGATGGGGCCTAATACCTCTGTTTGCTGCTCCCTGGTGTTTGTCCTCAACTGAATAAAGCTGAGCTTCTACCTTCTGGCTCTCATTAAGTGCTGTTTTTTAAAAGATTGGTGGTTCCGGCCTACTAACGGTGTCTGCCCCTGCCTGGTGTTGTCCTCAACTGAATAAAGCTGAGCTTCTACCTTCTGGATCTCATTAAGTGCTGTGTTTTTAAAAATTGGTGGTTAGGGCCTACCAACGGTGTCTGCCCCTCCCTGGTGTTGCCCTCAACTGAATACAGCTGAGCTTCTACCTTCTGGCTTTCGGCCTATAGTATCAGATATTAAACTGCATTTGGCCTACTAGTGTGGTTGGGCCCTTAAAACAGTGTCTGCTGCTCTTGGGTTTGCTACTCCACTGAACAAAGCAGTGCCGCCTGTTTAGTCCTGTTACCAATTTTGAACTGCATTTAGCCTACTTTATTCTTTGGCCCTATATCTGTTTCCTCCTCATCCTGCCCATTGCCCAGCCACTGCTAGATGAGTCTGCTGGTACATTGACCCAGACCACTACATTCCCCTTGCACTCTACACAGCCAGAATCTGACCCTGCTGAAAGTAAGGTTCCCCTTCCCGCATGTTATACCACCTTACACAGGGACAAAGAGGAAGGTGCAGATGAAAGTGCAGGTTCCTTCATCAGGTGGGGGGGGGGCATACTCGTTGGCGACGTCACTGGCACAGGGCCCCTCAGAGTATGCAAAAGTGTCGCTGCTGGTGGGAGGCGCCCCCGCCGTGCAAACATACCGCTGTACTTTGAGGGGCCCTGTGCCAGTGCCAATGCCAACGAGTGGGCCCCCCTGTTTGCTTAGGATCACAGCACTTGCAAACTTGACATACTTACCTCTCACTGCTCCACCGCCGTGACGTAGTCCATGTTTCCTGTGCCCACTAAAACCTTGAACCAGCCCTACCCCCCACAACTTTTGCCAAATGACCCCCAATTTCCAATGCCCAACTATTATTATAAAGTTAATTAAGATTGACAAGCTTCAGAAACAAGAATGGATGTTTTTGGCATTAAAATGGGCACTGTAGGTGTTTTCCTGGCCTCCACTCACTGCCGACTATGCTTCCCCATTGACTTGCATTGGGTTTCGTGTTTCGGTCGATCCCCGACTTTCAGCGATAATCGGCCGACTGCACTCGACTCGACTCTGGACAAAATCGGGTTTCACAAAACCCGACTCGACCTTAAAAAAATGAAAGTCGCTCAACCCTAGTCACCACTCCTCCAACAGCGTCATCACCAGATCCTACTTATCAAATAAAATACCATGATGATACATAGAAAAATTAAAACCTGATTAAAAGAGACAACGTATGAATATACAGAGAAATCAAAATTACATAAGCTGGTACAAAATTACATCACAAAACCACATCACAAAAACACCGACATATCAAGTCTCTCATTTAACCCTAAAGGACCCGTAGCATTAACATGCATGATCCATGTACCTTCCCTTCTTAATAATAACCTATTGTAATCCCCTCCCTGTTGGGGTAAAGAGACCTTCTCCAATCCAGCAAACCGCAATACAGACACTTCTCCCCCATGTTGTGTACGCATGTGCAAAATTAATCGTGGGACACCCTTCCCAGTGCTGATTGAATTATAGTGTTCCCTAAATCTCACAAAAAGGGGCCTGATAGTTTTCCCGATATAGTAAAAACCACAGGGGCAAAATAATGCATAAACCGTATGTGTAGTTCTGCACGATATGAAGTCTCGTACTGTGTGAACATGAGGTCCTATCTTTATTACTTTATTAGTAAAATGATACTTACAATAATTGCAATGGCCGCATCTAAAGTTGCCTGTTGGTGTTCCTGCTTGAAGCCAATGAGTCTTTTTAGTAATGGTGTGATTGTGTACCAACACGTCTTTCAGGTGTCTCCCTCGTCGGCATGCAAACAGAGGACCCCTGTTGGCCGTTTGTGATAAGTCAGGATCTCTTTCTAATATATGCCAGCTTTTCCTGACGGCTGCTCTTATTAGAGAATCCATAGGACCAAAAGTGAAACTGAAAGTAAATTTTTTTTGCGCTTTATCTGCAAGTTTTTTCGTTACTTCTTGAGTCTGAACTCCTGGTTCATCTACCTTTGCTAAAGCTCTATCCAAAACAGAACGGGGATAGCCCCTGTCTCTGAACCTGTGGTAAAGCTCTTGAGACTGTTTTAGATAACCCTCTTGGCTGCTGTTCACAGGTTTCACCCTCAAAAATTGACTATAAGGGAGTGAATTTTTAGTATAGTGTGGATGTGCACTTTTGTAATGTAATAGAGAATTTGTGGCTAAACCTCTGTCTGCAATATACCACTTTCTGCACTGACCTTGACATCCAAAAACTCCAAGTTTGACCCTCCAAAGACTGAAGTGAAATTCATGTTCATTGTATTAGTCTGTCCCAAATGATCAACAAACTGTTGAAAAGTAGGTTGGTCCCCATCCCAGATTATGAATACATCGTCCACAAATCTGAGATATAATTTAATATGTCTCAAAAAAGGGTTCTCATCCATGTAGACATATCTGTTTTCAAAAACTGCCAAAAATAGGTTAGCTAATGTACATGCGACTGGCGTGCCCATGGCGGTACCTTCTGTTTGACAGTACCATTGGGAGTCAAACTGGAAGGCGTGAGTCAATACAAAACGCAGACCGTCGCAAATGAACTTAATAGTTTTTTCATCTGTGTCAGTGTGAATGAGGATTTCTTTTACTGCTTCGACTGCTTGCTGTTGCGATATGCGAGTGTATAAGCTCTCTACATCTATAGAGGTTAATGTAAAGCTCTTTTGCCATGTAAATCCCCTTAGAACTTCCAAAAAATGTTTCGTATCCTTCATGTAGGAAGGAATATCAGGGAGCAAAGGATGGAGTAGCCAATCAATGTAGCATGACAGGGGTTCTGTTAATAATCCCACTCCTGACACGATAGGGCGGCCAGGTGGATCTACTAACGATTTATGGACTTTTGGTACGTGGTACCAGTACGGTTTTTTAGGGAATTCTGGGAACAATTTTTCTGCTTGTTTTTTCGATATTACTCCAACTTCTACTTGTGTTCTTAATAAGGAACGTAACTCATTGTTATACTTAGTAGTGGGATCACTTTTTAAACGCACATAAGTCTCTAATTTCGACAACTGCCTGTTCGCTTCCGCCAGATAGAACTCCTTGGAAAGGAGAACCGTATTATCCCCTTTATCTGCCGTATGTATCACCACATCTAGCCAACTCTTTATATCTGATAATGCTCTTTGCTCCGCTGAGGAAAAATTTGGGGTAGAACTACGATAAAGCAAGGCTTCCATATCTTGTATAACCTGTCTCTCAAACACCTCTATGAGACTACCAGGGTTAATCGGAGGTACATAAGTCGACGGGACACCACCTGTGAAGGGTGTTGTAACCCTAGAAGAAAAATTAACTGTTGATGTTTCAGGATTAGCCAGGCTTAAAAGCAATTGCGTATCACTTGTTATACTGTTTTCAGTTTCACTATTTACCATAAAGCCTTAGGCTACTTTCACACTAGCGTCGTGCACTGCACGTCGCTATGCGCCGTTTTGTAGAAAAAACGCATCCTGCAAAAGTGCTTGCAGGATGCGTTTTTTCTACATAGACTTGCATTAGCGACGCAGTGCGACGCATTGCCACACGTCGCAACCGTTGTGCGACGGTTGCGTTGTGTTGCGTCGGACCATCGCCACCAAAAAGCCTCGCATTTGGTGCGTCGTGCCCGTCTTTTCCGACCGCGCATGCGCAGCCAGAACTCTGCCCCGCCTCCCCGCACCTCACAATGGGGCAGCGGATGCATTGAAAAACAGCATCCGCTGCCCCCGTTGTGCGGCGCTTTCACTGCTAGCGTCGGTACGTCGCAATGATGCAATTCGTCGTGCGTCGTACGACGCTACTGTGAAAGTAGCCTAAAGGGCCCACCGAACACGGCTCTTCTCCAGGGTAATGAGTCTTACTCACACCTGTTTGGGAAGGAAAATGTTTAAATAAATGAATTTTTCTTACTGCTTTAAACAAATCGACTCTAAACGCAACCATGTCAAAAGCTTCTGGTAAGCAGTAATTAAGCCCCTTTGATAACAAAGATAAATGTGCTGCACTCAGTTCTCATGTAGATAAATTAATAATCGTAGTTAATGGTGCATTTGATATGCTGTCCATTTCCACGAGACTTGTTTCCTTTTCCTTAAATTGTCGGGTTCTATATTTCCTGCCCCCTCGGCGTGTCCTGCGCCTAAAGGGGTTGCTGAATTCGTTGGAAAATTCAGAGGCGTCAGATTAATCGATGACGCCGGTGTTGGTTCTTCATTATTGCTGGAGTCGGAATCAGTAGTAAGATAATCTCCTCTGTATTGTCTTTTAGGACTCCTGTTTCTGTTGTACCTTGATCTGGGAAATTTACGAGGACCTTGCGTGTTTTTATTTTTGTTTTTATTCCAAGAAAACACTTGACCTGAGTCAAATTCTGTTTTATACCGGATGAATTTATCGCGTTTTCTTGATTTAATATCTGACTGGAGTACTACCATTTTATTATTATTATTATTATTATTATTATTATTATTCATACGTTGTCTCTTTTAATCAGGTTTTTATTTTTCTATGTATCATCATGGTATTTTATTTGATAAGTAGGATCTGGTGATGACGCTGTTGGAGGAGTGGTGACCTAAGAGCAGATACTGCTTAAAGGACTCCACCCATCCACAGTGTGCATCAAGACCCGTGGAAGCGCGGCAGCGCGAAACGGCCATCGTCTTGTGGAATCACGTTTGTTCCCTGATTCGTCTTGCGTTTTGACTACATGTCATAAAGAAGTGGATTTTAGTGGATGGTGAGTGCTCGCATTTTCTAATAGACTGTTGTACCTCAGTGTAATGACTTACATAAGCAAAATGGTTTCAAATTTATGATAAAGGTTATTAATAGTGACGAATGAACGTGCTCGGATAACGTGTTAGCCGAGGATGCTCAAGTGTTATACGAGTATCTTGGGTGTGCATGGATAACATGTTCGAGGCCCTGCGGCTGCATGTCTTGCGGCTGTCTAAAAAGCTGCAAAATAGGCAGCTGCAGGGACTCGAACATATTATCCAAGCACACCCAAGATATTAGAATAACACCTGAGCATGCTTGAGTAACATGTTATCCGCTCATCACTAGTTTTTAAGAAAGATGCTTAACTTTGCATTTTGGAAGCAAATCAACAGCGTCAAATCCAACCAAGGTGAAGTTCACACAAACGTGTCAAAAATCGTCCCTGTCTCATCCAGAAAACTCAGATGATTTTTTTTCTCATTTCTCATCTATATGGAATCTGCTTTATTCAGCAGCAGTTATTAAAAATGTACAACACTAAATATTCTAATAATGGCAATGCATCCCTAAAAGCTGGATGCTATACTGAGGCTCTATATGGAATCCATTTTTTGGGGGGGCCTCATCCGATATGTTGAAGAAACTAGCGCATGCTGCAATTTTTTTAATGCACAGATGTGGTCCATGAAATAAATGTCTTATCTGCACTGCCAAATTGAATAACACTAGTTTGAATGCTGTCCGTTGTTTAACTAACAGCACTGGGACTAAAAATACGCCTGTCTGTCCTTGGCCCAAAGGTCTACACAGCTTTTAAACTATTTACTAAATTGCAAGATTAATAATTTGTAAGAAGTTTAATCTATTGGTCAGTATAAGGGCTCATGCAGATGACCATATTATCGATCACACTTGACCAATGATATTCTATGGGGCCGTGCACATGTCAGATTTTTTACTCGGATGGAGCTGGTCCAAGGAAAAATTGCGGCATACATGATTTGCATTCAATATTCAGATTGCACTTGGCCATGCAAGTCAATAAGTGTGTGGAAACCAACGGACTGCAGTGGGATGACATCTGACTACAGCACAATTTCCATGGACTGACAGAATGGAGAAAATGGAGATATTTTTTCTCTATCTTCTCCGCATCTGTGAGAATTGGATCACACCATGCTGACCGTGTGATCAGAGTGTGAATAGGGTGTGATCAGCACAATCGACCCGATTCTCTAGGATGAGAGAATATACGCTCATATATACGACCTTAGCCCAGCGTCAGACTGGAGCACCTTGGGCCCACCAGACAAAATCATTCTTGGGGCCCACTATGTAGCCACATAGAAATAAATACAAGACGACCAGTTGTGTGGTAAAACACGCTAATATCAGGGTGTAATCTAAGATTGTACACTTCATAATGTTATAGAAAGAGCTGGTGCCCACATTTTGGTGCAGACTCAATGATAAATGTCCGCTGGTGTTTATTAACCACTAAGCCAATGTGTTACAGCATCAGTGCAGTGGCTGAGAGTTTATTATGACATCTCATCCATACGCTGAGAAAATCCACGGCATGAATTGACCGATGATGCAGATTTTACATGAACAATGTGTCAATTTATGCTGCGGATTTTCACCACCAATTTCATCCTTTGCAATACAAAGGATCAGGGAAGCGGTAAGGGTGCATCATTATGTAGTAGTAAATGCAGCAATATCTGCACCATATCTGTGTGGATATTACCTCTGTTAATTTGCTGTGGGATTTTCATTGTAGAAATTCTGGAGCAAATACATTGTGTGACCGTTCCCTCTAATAGTGGTGGGGGTCCTAAATCACTTATGTATGGCATTCTTAGTGATATCGAAAAAGAGCGTTCCCTCACATCCCTCATACACTTTTTACAGAAATCTCTCTGCTACCTATAAGGCCATAATTTTTTATGAAGGGCCTCATTTTCTTAGTGGTGGGGGAAAAAACATTGAGTTTGTAAGGGGTGATACAGGGGGACAGGGCTCAATCTTTCAGGGGTGATATAGGGAGAGGGGACACAGTCAGAGGTGATACTTGATTAGGGGGCTCAGGGGCGGTCAGTCAGGGGTAATAGGAGAAATAAGGGAATGGGGCCTTCATTCATCCCTAGGTGACTAAGCCCCCCTCTATCACCCATGATTAAAGCCCCTCTCCAATTTTAGTCACTTACTGTTAAGTTTAGCAGGGGGGCCTCAGTTAATTATATGTGATAATCAGGTAGTCAGGTGCAATGGTCAGGCTCACTTTTGTTCTGCACCACCAGGGAGCCGTCCATCTCCCTCTTCTCCTTACACTGTGCCTGTGATGGTGCGGGGGAGAAGAGGGGTGCACGCTCTTTAGAAATCACAGCATGGCTCTTTACTTGAGCTGTGCTGTACAGCAGAGAAGACACAGATAAGTCTAAACCTGATTGGCTGCGCTGAGGCCAATCATTGTTAGACTTATCAACAGCAGCACTGCTCTCCCTGCTGGCTCAACACACCGCTACTCCTAGAGTTAAACAACTGGGAGAACGGTGTATGTATGATCGCTGACACACTTTGCTATGCCAGCAGGTGCCAGGGCCCACCAGAGAATCCAGAATCCTCCGGTGGGCCAGTCCGACCCTGCTTTAGCCTATAGGACAACCATAAAATAAAGAATGGCCTTGGTGTTGGACACAAACAGCACCTTATGAAAGGAATGGCAGCTCTTCTAAGCAGTTTTAGTCCTCTTATTCTCACCTTTAGGGTTGAGCAAAACGGGTCGGCCATTTTCATAAGTCGCCGACTGTTGGCAAAGTCGGGTTTCATGAAACCCGACCTGACCCCTGTGTGGGGTCGGCCATGAGGTCGGCGATCTTCTGAATCTGGTATCGGAATTCCGATACCGAGTTCCAATATGTTTGCGATATCGGGAATCGGTATCGGAATCCATATTTAAGTGTAAAATAAAGAATCCAAATAAAAAATATTGATATACTCACCCTCGGACGCACCCTGGTACTAACCGGCAGCCTTCCTTCCTAAGAATGAGCGCGTGAATGACCTGCGGTGACGTCGCGGCTTGTGATTGGTCGCGTGACCGCCCATGTGACCGCTCACGCGACCAATCACAAGCCGCGACGTCACCGCAGGTCATTCACGCGCTCATTCTTAGGAAGGAAGGCTGCCGGTTAGTACCAGGACGCGTCCGAGGGTGAGTATATCAATATTTTTTATTTTTATTCTTTATTTTACACATTAATATGGATCCCAGGGCCTGATGGAGAGTTTCCTCTCCTTCAGACCCTGGGAACCATAGTATCCCATTGCACTGCATTGGGTTTCGTGTTTCGGCCGACCCCGACCCCGACTTTTTTATAGGATCGGTTGATTTCACTCGACCCGACTTTGAAGAAAGTCGGGTTTCGTGAAACCCGACCCAATCCTATAAAAATAAAAGTCGCTCAACCCTACTCACCTTAATTAAGAGAAGTGAAACTTTACAGAATGAGTATACAGATTATTCTGCGTTAAGTCAATGTCCTGCTGAAATGTCTGTATTTTTCTACATTTAAAATCCGTTTTTAGCATAATTGCAGCTCTTCTCCGCACAGAAAGTACAGCTGCTTAGACACAAATGTTATCATGTTGGAAATGTCTCACACTGAAGCTAGCAAGAGAGGAAACCATCATCACATATTTTGCTGCCATTATAATCTTTCCTTTGCTAGCAGGAAAAAATAGTGAGGAGAACTGAGCGAAGTAAAGAGATACCTATTGAAGTTTTCATGAGAGATGGGATTTTTATAGCACAGGCATGTAACACACAGCCACTCCATTGAACACATCAACCACAGCCAGAGGATTGTGCTTTGTCCTTCAGCAAGATTAGCCCGTGAGAACCATTCTGCTCAGGCCTAATGATGACTCGCAGGAGAAAGCAGTCAGCCTTATTCTATTGATTATCTTGTCTTTTTCGAAGAGATATTAAGAACTTTTCAACCTATCACAATAGAGAGCTCAGCATTCCTTACCATTCTTCTGCGACAGAGGGAGATAGGAGAGATGTTTAGAGATGCGTGAAGTAGTATATTCTGCAAGTGACCTGAATGAATATTTTTCCTTTGAAATTATCCTCTTGTGAGATGCCAAAAATGCACTTAGCAAATTGTGCATTCTGCATAAATACTTTGCTTTGTGAAGCATCAGTCCAGCAATAATAATTATTTCATAGTTTATCCCTGGCCCATACAAGTATATTGAGCTAGTCATAGCTGTGTACTAAATGATTGCAATTAATCTGTGCCTGTATGCAGTCACAGCAAACTGCATTGGCTTTCATAAGGGGTCCCCTATTTTCATATAGGTTATTAAAGATGGGAACCCCAATACTATGACATTTAGAAGACATCCTATATATATGCCATAAATATCTAAATTAGGAAATCTTCCGAAGACTGGGGTCTCATCATGCAGCTGCCAACACGTATGCTCACCTGCATCCAAAAATGAGTGCAACAGTGTGCTGTAACATAGGGATGGCACAGACAAACACCTGCTCTTATTTTCTCATGCTGGTGGTCTTGAATATTGGCCGTTTGTGGTGGCATAGCGTGTGAGCTCAACCACAAAGCCATGTTCGAACTTCTATATTAAAAGGGTTGTCCATTGCAGGGACTACCACTTCTCAATCTATATGTTTGCTCCCAGTAAAATAACAACACATATACGTACCTGCTTTGCTGGCATGGTTTCAGTGGTGTCAGCACTGTCTCACCTGGAGCTAGCGTGACATTGGCCCCAGGACTCATGTGATGTAACAATCAGCGGCCACTTCACTTTTCTCACCTTCGGACAAATCACATGAAATGACGCAGCGATTGATTTCCCACAGGGCTTGCGTGGCGTAGCAATGTCACACAATCCCTGGAAGAGACAGTGCAGACACCTCTGGAACAGCACCAGCACTGGAGATGAGTATAACTTGTTATTTTTTGAGGTAAACATATGGTATGACAAGGGGTTATTCCAGTAGTGAACAACCCCTTTACAGGTCTGTGTTAAAACCACACATTCTATAGGAAAGCAGATTCCAACGTATGGGCATGTAAAAGTATTTTCCATATATAGATAGATGTGAATATAGGTTGAAGAGTTATACTCAAAATAATAAGCTATCACCTATTCATAGGTCCCAGCTGTCAGGCCTCCTGCTGACAGTTATAGATGCTATTCCTAAAATCTATACACCCTGTATATAGTATAGTATACATTTCTTATGATCAAGATATTTTAGCCACAGCGATACATTTTCGAAACTTTATTTTAAGAAAAAAACAGCAGAACTTTCATATATTCTACTTTGCTCCCTGAAGATCAATGATAGATGTTAAGTGCAGATACCTTGTAAGTTCCAATGATCTTTTCTAAATGTTTCTTTTTGTTTTCCATTCTGAGAACCTTCTGTTGAAGAATTAATGTGATAATGTCTGACCTTTTACAGTCAGCAAGATTTAGACAGCATTGTTTGAGGTGCAATTTGTCATCATTTTACCTTCATAAGAATATTTAGATCAAATAAATGTTGAAATATCCAATGTGAAAGGTCAATCAGAATGCTGATATTAATGGAGGTCACTATTTTAACTATTTAGGACTAAAAACTCTGTGTGACCT
Source organism: Ranitomeya variabilis (assembly GCF_051348905.1). Classification (NCBI taxonomy): domain Eukaryota; kingdom Metazoa; phylum Chordata; class Amphibia; order Anura; family Dendrobatidae; genus Ranitomeya; species Ranitomeya variabilis. Next base: position 233,525,420 of record NC_135232.1, read on the forward strand.
TCTAGATAGATAATAGCTCTAATGGAAATCTGCTTGATGTACTGATATCTTGATATGTGCCATTACTTTAGTAAAGGTCTTCTCGATGAAATGTAAATTATAGCTGAGGACACTGCTTTTTAAGAGAATGTCCCTATTTTCTTCCTATACTTGTAATATAGCCGACCGATTGGTGATGGGCCGGCTCTTTGATAAATATGTGAACCATGAAACTTATTGATTTGACTTTCTAATGTAATTCTAAGAAAAGCATTTTTGACAAATAATTAAAACCTAAACCCTTAATACCTATATTTCTTGATGTCATGTAGCATCAGAGCAGTAGCTTTTCGGTGTGATGTCACCTTCGGTTCCAAATATCTTCTCGCCTGTATCTGTCAATCAAATTACATCAATACCTGTCTCAGCGACCACAAAGTCTAATCTCTTAACAGATTTGCTGTGGTTGCAGGATAGTGGTCGAGTGGTGAGGTACAGTTTTGCAGTGCTCTTGATTTATAATGAAAGTGACACAGACACTTCTGATGGGATCACCGTATGGTAAGACCTTTGTCGGCCTCATGTAGATCTCTTGATCCCATCATTAGAATAAGGCTCTTAGATGATAGCGATCCGCCACCACCACACAGTTACTTCCAGCAACTACTTTATTTTCTTTACCAAGACCCTTTTCATTTTGATCAGTCTAGACCCCTCTAATGGAATACCTCTCAACTCTGAATCATCTGGAGGCTTCTCACTGCATACTTAACGTGCTCACTATTTGAGGACAAGTACTGTCTTTTCATTACTGTGGTTAGGTTTTAACATTGGAGAGAAACATTGTGCTGCAGGACTGTTATTATACTGTAACATAGGTGCATGCATATTGTCTCTCTTGCTATGTATCCCAAAATTAAAGCGGTTGTCCCACCAGCAAAAGTACTTTTTAATCATTAGATCATGGAATAATAAGCAGCTCCACAATGTGTTGAATGTTTACATTGTCTCAAAATCTTATAAATGATAATAATAATAATCATTTTTTATTTATATAGCGCCAACATATTCCGCAGCATTTTACAATTAAGCGAGGACATGTACAGACAATAAATTCAGTACAAGTTAAGACAATTTAAACAGTGACATTAGGAGTGAGGTCCCTGCTCGCAAGCTTACAATCTACAAGGAAATGGGGGGGACACAATAGGTGAAAAGTGCTTGCAGCGCCCCAGAGTCCTGGTCGTTGCAGTATTGTCGCTCTTCCACAAGGGGGAGTGATGGTACGTCTGATGGCACTAAAGGAGTTCACCTGACCAGGTATCACAGTCACACACTACACTTCACACTCCGGCCACCAGGTGGAGCAAAAGGTTCTATGTATTAGGCCACTCCTCACACTCTGGTAAAACTGGGAGTCAGATAGGAAGTTAGAGAGAAGCTGACTGGGTTTTGCCCAGGTAACATCTAGTGAGAGAGATAGTTGCTTGGGAAGACTCAGGGAGGTCCCTGTCAGGGGTGGGATCCTGGCAGTGGCCTAGCACGAGACAGATCGTTACGGAGCCGTGCCTGCACCTCATTGCGGCGGCATCCTAAGAAAGGACACGAAGCGAATTATATTGTGGAGAAGTGAGAAATGAGATCACAGCACAAAGGAGATAGAACCAGGAGGAGTCGTGCCCCAAGATCGGCAACATCCTTCTGAGGCGCGTAGCCGGCGGCCGGAACGCCGAGGAAGTAATAGGCTCTACGCATTACTTTGAACTATGGCAGGGCAGTTAACTCTAGGTTGGCTGTCTCACCTTTACACCTAATGAAGACAACGGAGGCAATTGTGGGAGAGGGGCGTCTCTAGGGTCCCTATAAAATAACTCCAGGCCTACACCGTCATACGGGTGCGTCCTATCTAAACCATCTGGGGACGGAGAGAAAGAACAGAAACATACACGACTGTTGTGAGGACTATCCCATGGTGCTCAGCAGGGAAGTACTACAACACACAGGCTGTTATGATCCTTAGTGGCTGAGGATCACAGAATGAACTAGCTAAGTTACTGAACATAGAACGAGCTCTAGGGAGGTGGTAACTGGACTGACCGCAAAACCTGATCCTAACCAAACACACTGAAGGTAGCCGGTGAACGTGCCTAAATTCCTGGACGTCTCGACGCAGCCTGAGAAACTTGCTACCCCTATAGAGAAAGTAAGACCTCACTTGCCTCAGAGAAATGCCCCCAAAGATATAGGAAGCCCCCAACAAATAATAACGGTGAGGTAAGGGGAAAATACAAAACGTAGAAATGAAAACAGATTCAGCAAATGAGGCCCACTAATTCTAGATAGCAGAAGACAGGCAGGGAACTGTGCGGTCAGTAAAAAACCCTATACAAAATATCCACGCTGAGAATTCAAGAACCCCCACGCCAACTAACGGTGTGAGGGGAGAAACTCAGCCCCCTAGAGCTACCAGCAAGCAAGGAAATCACATATTAGCAAGCTGGACAAGGACAAATAAATAACCAAGAAACATATTGAACACTGATGATCAAAAAATGAACAAACAGAAAACTTAGCTTCTCTTGGAGAGACTGGTAACAAAGGTAGGCAGGAGAGATCAAAATAGCACTGAATACATTGACAGCAGGCAACAACTGATAGTCCAGGTGAGCTAAATAGGAAACCAGCTAAAGATAACGAGACAGCTGATCCAGCCTCAGACCTGCAGAATGACACAAAGAGCCACCAGAGGGAGCCCAAAGATAGCACTCACACAGTACCACTTGTGACCACAAGAGGGAGCCCAAAAACAGAGTTCACAACAACAGGCGCTAGTAGGAAGGCTACTGATTTCCACCGGCAAAGGGAACTCTGGATGTGCCTTTGGACCGGCCGGTCTCAGCCAGCCCTGTTAGCAGTGTTCTAGATTGTGGATGCCGAAGCCTTCAGTAAAAAGGTGAAGAGACTGCAACCCTGTGTCCTCGTCATTTACTGCGACCTACACCATTACTATCTACTCATCAAGGGAAGCCCTGGGGATATACTTCACCTGTGGGAAGTTACAACATCTAGCTGCCATTCCATCACCCCAGCGGACCCCTAGCAGCGTCGGTCACCCTGACCGAATACCACAGGTGGCGTCACGAACACTTGACAAACTCTCACCTACACCTTTATTTGGGCGCCCCTTAGCAGGGCCACGGACTGGGTCGGGCCACCGTGACACCCCTAGAACTGAGACCGAGGGACCCGGTACCGAGTACCCCGCTGCCCTGCGTTTCGGGGCCGCTCCATGCTTGTTATTTCAGGTCTGGAAATTATAATACATAGGGATTTTCATATAAAGCTGCTTGATCCAGTCATCAGCCTGTGTGTTTAAGTGCAGTAGTCAAGTATCAAGTGCAGTTATCATGTGCATGGAGGGTGTGGAGACAGATGAATAGTAAGGTGCAGATTCAGAATAATATTTGGAAGGAGGGAACAGGGCAAAGTTAGTTTACTGAGTAGTTGATGTGGTAGGCTTGTTTTGAAGAGATGGGTTTTCAGAGTGCGCTTTAATAGGTCGGGGCTAGGTATCAGTCTGATCATCTGGGGAAATGCATACCAGAGAGCTGGCGCAGCACGAGAGAAGTCTTGGAGATGGAGGTGCGAGGTTCGGATTAGGGGGGATGTTAGTCTTAGGTCATTTGTAGAATGGAGGGCACGTGTAGGGCGATAGACAGAGATGAGAGAGGAGATATAAGGTGGTGCAGAACTGTGGAGAGCTTTGTTGGTGAGAGAGATGAGTTTATACTGGACCCTGTAGCGAATGGTAGCTAGTGTAATAACTGGCACAAGATGGAGGCATCGGTGAAGCCACTGGACAGAAATATGACCCTGACTGCCGCATTCAAGATGGATTGGAGAGGAGAAAGTTTGGTGAGAGGGAGACCAATCAGAAGAGAGTTACAGTAGTCCAGATGAGAATGAATAAGAGCGACAGTAAGAGTCTTAGCAGATTCAAAGGTGAGAAAAGGTCGGATTCTGGAGATGTTTTTAAGATGCAGGTCACAAGAGCGAGTGAGTGATCGGATATAGGTAGTAAAGGAAAGTTCGGTGTCGAATATGACCCCAAGACAGCGGGCATGCTGCTTGGGAGTTATGGCTGAACCCTCCAGGGTAATTTCGATGTTGGGTAGAGTGAGGTTAGTAGAAGGGAGAAACACAAGAAGTTCAGTTTTGGAGAGATTTAGTTTCAGATAGAGGGAGGACATGATGTTAGAGACAGCAGACAGACAATCCTTGGTATTTTGAATTAGGGTAGGGGTGATGTCAGGGGAAGAAGTGTATAATTGGGTGTCATCAGCATAGAGATGATACTGGAACCCAAATCTGCTGATTGTTTGATCAATAGGGGCCGTGTATAGAGAGAAAAGGAGGGGGCCTAGGACTGAGCCCTGCAGAACCCCGATAGTAAGGGGACGAGGAGAGAAAGAGGAGCCGGCAAAAGATACAGTGAAGGAGCAGTCAGAGAGGTAGGAAGAGAACCAGGAGAGGGCTGTGTCCTTGAGGCCTATGGAGCAGAGCATAGTGAGAAGGAGCTGGTGATCCACAGTGTCAAATGCGGCAGAGAGATCCAGGAGAATCAGCAGAGAGCAATGACCTCTGGATTTAGCTGTTATTAGATCATTAGAGACTTTAGTGAGGGCAGTTTCATTGGAGTGTAAAGAGCGGAAACCAGCTTGTAAGGGGTCAAGAAGAGAGTTATCCGAGAGATAGCGGATTAGACAGGAGTGGACCAAGCGTTCCAGGAGTTTAGAGATTAAGGAAAGGTTAGAGACAGGTCTGTAGTTAGCAGTGCAGTTCTGGTCCAGGGATGGCTTTTTAAGTAAAGGGGTTATGATGGCATGTTTAAATGAGGAGGGAAAGATACCTGAAGAAAGAGAGAGGTTAAATATTTTAGTCAGGTGAGTGGTGACCACTGGTGAGAGAGACTGCAGGAGATGTGAAGGAATGGGGTCACTGTTGCAAGTTGTTGCAGAAGTGAGGAGCTTGGAAACTTCTTCTTCTGAAACAGGCTCAAAGATGTCTAGTGAGCTTGAGGTGCGGCAGGGAAGGGGATCCAGGCACTGAGGAGAATGGGCTGAGATATCCTGATGGATGTGGTTGATTTTTTCTAGGAAATAAGTGGCCAGATATTCCCCACCGAGATTGGTGATGGGAGCCTGTACTTTAGATTTGAGGAGGGAGTTTAAGGTTTCAAAAAGTCGTTTGGGGTTGTTGGATAGTGAGGTGATGAGGGTGGTGAAGTAGGATTGTTTGGCCAGAGAAAGGGCAGAGTTATAGGTTTTGAGCATGAACTTATAGTGGATGAAGTCTTCTGCTAAGAGAGATTTTCTCCACTGCCGCTCTGCACACCTTGAGCAACGCTGAAGAAAGCGTGTTTGAATAGTGTGCCAGGGCTGCCGTTGTCTGTGTCAGGTCTTTCTGCGTGTAGAAGGTGCTGCTTCATCTAGGGCATTCTTCAGTGTATAATTGAAGTGTGACAATGCTAAGTCTGGACAGGAGAGGGAGGAGATGGGGGCTAAAGATGTGTGGAGATTGTCCATAAGCTGCTGGGTATTAATGGTACGTGTATTCTGATAAGTGTGGTAAGTGGGAGTGCCCTGGGTGAGGAGACAATTCTTGACAGAGAAGGAAAGAAGGTTGTGGTCCGAGAGCAGGACAGGAGAGTTAGTAAAGTCGTGCAGCAATCCGGGACGGGAGAAAACCAGGTCCAGAGTATTCCCGTCCTCAAGTGTAGGAGAATTAGTAAACTGTGAGAGGCCGAATGAAGAAGTTAGAGAAAGAAGATGAGAGGCAGATTGGGAGAGGGGATCATTGATTGTGATGTTAAAGTCTCCCATGATGAGGGTGGGGATGTGACAGGATAGAAAGGGAGTAAGTCAGGTGGCAAAGTGGTCTTGAAACAGGCGGGAGGAGCCTGGAGGGTGATAAACAACCGCCACTCGCAAGGAGAAGGGCTTAAAGAGTCTGACAGTGTGGACTTCAAAGGAAGGAAATGTAAGTGAGGGAAACGGGGGGATGACCTGGAAAGCACATTGTGATGAAAGCAGCAAACCAACAACTCCACCCAGTCTGTTCTCAGGTCTGGTGGTATGTGAAAATTTCAGCCCACCAAACAAAAGAGCGGCAACGGCAGTAGTGTCTGAGTGCTGGATCCATGTTACTGTAATAGCCAGAAGTTTAAGGGAATTAGAGAGGAAAAGATTGTGAATGTAAGTTAGTTTGTTATACACAGACCGTGCATTCCAGAGAGCACTGTGGAAAGCGATAGGAGAAAGCATGCACTGAATGTTAATAAGATTAGCAGGGTTTCTATATGCAGCTGGAGGAGAGTAATGTATGCTGGTGGAGGGAGGCCCAGGGTTGGGGGAGATGTCTCCTTCAACTAGTAGAAGGAGAAAAAACAGAAAGAGCAGATGCCATGCTGTATCTGTGGAACTAGCTTTACCCTCCAATGTAAAGATACTGCAGCTGTTGGTCACACATACACAGCTACTGGCAAGGGAAGGAAGCCCAAATGAATATATTGATGTCACGGAATTATTACTGCCAGCTACTTATTTGTGTGAGTTTACTTATTTCCTTGTCTGTTTTTTTTCTCAGCAAAGGAAACAGAAGAGTCCTTTGCATGTGGCACCAGTATATTCACTTATGCTTCCTCCCCTTGCCAGAAGCTATGTATGTATCACCATCACCTACAGCATCTCTACATAGTCGACACAACTAATTACATTGGGCCCATTAAGGGTGCCTTTAGAAGATTATTTCAGCACAGCAACATTTTTTAGGCACTTGGAATTGTGGAATTTCTTATTTTTCCATGATTCATTAAATAAAATGTACTTTTGTTCTTGGAACAACCTCTTTAAATTTTAAATGTCTTGCTAAGTTGATTTAAAGTGCTATACAGTGTACACTACACATAATATCTAATTATAAAGATAAATTAATGTAAAGGATTGTCCACTACTTGGACAGCCCATTCTGAATCCTTTCGTTTCCCCCTGTAAAATAATAACACATACTCTCGTCCGGTTTCAAGGCCATTCCAGCGGTATTGGCATTGGCTCTCCCGGGATCACATGATATTGTTATATCTCCTCTCCAATGTGTGAAATTGACATTCGAAGGAAGCTAGAGTTTGTTATTCGAACCCCGGGAGAGCCAGTGTTGACACCACAAGATCTGTGTCTGCATCAGAGGTGAGTATAGGGGTTGTCTAAGTATTGGACAACCACTTTAAGGTTTATTTCTGATTTTAACCTTTTTGGCCAATATACCATTTTGACGTTATTGCCTAATTTGACTATTTGACAATTTCATTTTAAGAAAATCAATTCCACTACATATGAGAATGAATGATCCAAACATACAGCAAGAAAGCTGTCCTAGCAGCATACATGTAGCTGTTAATTCATGTTTTATGGAAGCTTACATTCTGCTTTCTTACAGTAACAAGAGCAACCAGAGTATTTTAATTCTTGATAACATCACAACTGGGTGTGATGTGGCAAATAAAAATCACATTATTGTGGTTCCCTAATATTTTAAGTAAAGCTAATTTTGAACTAATCAGATTACTGTGGGAAGGATTACAGGTTTTGCATCTTTACCGTCATATGGTGTGCAGGAGACTATACTCATTCTATCTATGTGGCATTTTCCTTCACATTTTTTCTAACACTGGGTATGGAATCGGTTAGAAAACACCTTGTTTGTATATGTATGTAATGTAATGTATATAATAAAAATAAATCGAACAGTAATAAATAGGGTTGAGCGAAACAGATCGGCCAATTTCAAAAGTCGCCGACTTTTGGGAAAGTCGGGTTTCGTGAAACCCGACCCGATCTCACTGTGGGATCGGGTCGGCCGTCGGCGATCTTCGCTCCAAAGTCGGGTTTCGTTTTTTATATATATATATATATATATATATATATATATATATATACACATATATGTCATTGAGACACACATATATATATATATATATATATATATATATATATATTTATATTTACTTCAGCGTGATATATGTGAAAAGCCGGTAATTCAATTGCCGGCTTTTCATTTCTCCTGCCTAAACCCGACATGATATGAGACATGGTTTACATACAGTAAACCATGTCATATCCCACTTTTTTTTGCATATTCCACACTACTAATGTTAGTAGTGTGTATGTGCAAAATTTCGGCGCTGTAGCTATTAAATTTAAGGGTTAAATCGCGGAAAAAATTGGCGTGGGCTCCCGCGCAATTTTCTCCGCCAGAGTGGTAAAGCCAGTGACTGAGGGCAGATATTAATAGCCTAGAGAGGGTCCATGGTTATTGGCCCCCCTGGCTACAAACATCTGCCCCCAGCCACCCCAGAAAAGGCACATCTGGGGTGAAGGTGCATCCGAGCATCGCCGCAAAGTAAACAGACATGCTGCGTTCTAAAAAGACGCGCCGCATGTCCGTAAATGCAGAGCTGCCGGTTGCGCGTTCGCACGCATAATGGAGACTGGATTTCATAAAATCCCCTCCACTATGCTGTAACATCTGGATGCTGCAGGTTGAACGCTGCGGCTGTACGCAGCATTCAATCTGCAGCTAATCCAGATGTAATCCGACCCATGGACATATACCTTAATTTTAAGTGCCTTCAGTTTTATGCAAAGAGTTTTTCTCATGGATTCATAGACACAGTTCCTCTTTTTATATACAGCTGTATTGAAAATTGTTGTCAGCTGCACTTTTCAGTATAGTTGAGACATCAGACTTCTGAGATTTTACAGCCATAAGGCCATCCTTTTGGCGTACATTTGGCTATGGAAGGCAATGGGCACAAACACAGTAGATGTTCCTGGCATATGCACTATGTATCTCTAAGCAAGTTAAAGGTCTCTTTTATCCTCATTATAGAGAGATAAATAGCAATAGGAACTAAGCAAAGTTTTTGATAATAAGGGTTTATTAATATATGCATAGACTGTAAAATATTACTGTTAAGTGGCTGCTAGCACTTTGTAAGTGCCATCAATTAAAGTAATTAAGCCAAATAATGTATTTATATATCACGTAAAAATGTTGCCTGTAGGATATTTTCTATAAATGAGTGGAAACATAAGACAGAAATGATATTACCGTGTTAAGGACTGCTGCAATGATTATGTCTGATTTATGGTAATCACGATGCTAACACAAAATATAATTTAGTTCTCCTGATAGATGTTGTTAGATGGAAACTGCAGTTCATCATAGCCAATAGCACTTCTCTGTACAGTATAATAGTAAAAATAAGACCAATAAATTAGGTGAAAGTAACTATCATAGTTATAACAGTAGCAAAAACATGTATTCAATAGTAAAATAATAATATAATGATATCTAGAGAACAAAATACAATGAGCAGCGTTTTGGAGTAGAGAACAACAAGCTGCTGATGAACACCTTAGCCCTGATTAACCAAGGATGTCTGATAGACAGCATAGAATTGAACCTGCCAGTAATAAAAGGCATCGCATTTATCACAATGGAAAAGATGAATTGCGTACATAGGGTAATATCGTACAGTACAAAGGGGTAGGAGGTGAGAATGATCCTCACCTAATAGGCTTGTCTATGTCGCAAACCCGAAGAATATCAACTCCTGCAGGCACGTCTGTGGATGGACAATGTCCTCATTCTGCATGTAGCATTGGAGAGTAGAACGGGACTCGGCGTGTCAATGACTGAGCTGTCAAATAGAATCAGTATTTCCATGCTCAGCTATACGGATCAAGCAATCCTTATTACGCAATTCAGGTCCTTTTCTCAAAGAACTACATTTGAGAAAGGGACCTGTTTGGACCCGAAATGTGTAGTAAAGATTACTTCAGTACTACATCCCTGAGTGTGAAACCACCCATTCTATTCAGCAGAGAGGACAATGATTTGTCAATTTCCTTTCTAACTTCCAAATTTATCACTGTGGCATACACTGTGTGTAAAATGTGGGGCAACTTGGATGAAGTTAGCCACTTTACTATTACTTACAACTTGTTGGTTGGGTTACTCTAGACTATTAATGTGTGTTTAAAAAGTATAGACAGACCATAATAAATGTTTAGTGAAAATTCACTAATGCATGCCCACATTCGAGCAGAAAATGAACATTAGATCACGGTGTGCACAATCATTCTTTTTTACCTAGACAAATAATACATTTCCCAAAGACCTGCACCAAATTGTTCAAACAATGTCCGAATTAGAAAAAGCGGGTCATTGGTCCTTTGCTTAACCGATCAGTGACATACCTAAGGCTAAATGCTCCAATTTTATGGCGCCTTATGTGATATTGTGAAACTGATCTAGTGGGCTTTGTGTGTAAAAGAGAATTGATTTTTCTGTATTATGCCAAAACTTAGTAATAACTGCTCACTCTGTCTTATTATAAGAAATATTAATGGCTTGAATAACAGCACGGGTCTCATTTGCTCTATTGGGCTGTTATTTTCAATCCTCCGTGACAAAACAAAGTAATTTACTTCGCAGGTGTAGTAGCAATATTCCTCTTCACTAGAAGGTCACGAACCATATTTAGGTTATGCATGAACCAGTTATACCATATTGTATACATTTAATTGACATATAAAACTGAAGTGGGATAATAAAAAAATCACAAGCCCCATGTTTTATAGATTTGATTGTGTGATTTTACTGCTGGGAATGACAGACATACAGAATCGAAGGGTTTGTAGGGCAGGTGGGTGAAAAATGATCTCCCTCATGAAAAAGCTAGAACTCTGAGATAAAGCTAAGCAGGTCATCTAGTTAGATCCTAGGTTCTCTGCTTTTTCACCCAGGCACTTACAGCTACAGAATACTGATTACTGTATGGCACCATAGCCATTGGAGAAGGAATTCTTCTGATGTATTGTGCAGAAAGTATGTCAGCCATTGCTCTATGCATACACTGCAAATATTTATATATACATGTTGTATCTTTTAATCCTTATGTGAAAATTTATTATCAATTAAAGGGCATAACTAAAAGAAGTAATTTAAAATGAAACATTTTATTGTCATCTTCAAATAGGCTTTGTCCTAAAATAGGTTTTTTAAATAAAGGGGATTTTTGGAGGGACCTGACATCAACGTTTTACCTCTCAAACAAAATCTACTTTCTGAAAGTATCGAAAAAAAATCATGCACCTTGAGCACCTGTACCTCTACAATCTGTCTCTGAACTTTTCATTTTAAAAGTCTACTGAGCATTTTTCACTTGAAGTGACTCACAACTAAACGTATCTCCTCTCTTTTGATTGACAATTAGCCCCTCTAGTTCAGTCCACTATCTAGCTCATGTGTAGAATGGTGCCATCATCTCTTCTCTGGAGACTTCTAGTTCATAATACATAGAGGAGCTGCTCTCAGTATGCATGGAGTGCTTGGTACCTGTATCCAGCAGACGAGGGTGCAAACAGAGTTCTATAGACTGGTGTCAAGGTATTTCCAGCCTGTATAAGTGGAGGCAGAGCTTTGAGGAAGGAAGACATTTTTACTTGAGCCTCAACAGAGATGAGTAGGATGTCTACATATAAGGTTCGAAAGCAACTAAGAAGTGTATTCTGCTTCAAGTTAAGAGAACAAATGCAATACAGTGGAGACTTTAGGGAGTCACTGCAAGCTACAGTCAAGATACGCAACCGGATCAAAATCTGAATACCTGCCCCAAATGAGAGAAGCTATCAGAACTAGTAACAGATTAAAATTAGAATTATTAATTGTAATAACCACCTCAGTGTCATTGCTACCATCTACCTGCATAATTCCAATTGTATGGCCAAAGTAAGTTCTGTTTATTATCCAGAGCAGAAAACCTACATGAAGAGGTTTTCCTTCTAATCAATGAGTTTATCATATTGCTAACATATGATCAATGCTTGTCTTTGGCGCAGGAGCCCTGTCAATTCGGCCATTGTCAAGGAATGCTTAATGTAAAGAAGGGTTTGTCCAAGCTAGATGCACCTTTAAATTTGAGTCATTCAAAACTTTGCAATTTAGCTCTTATTTAAAAATCCTCTTTGATCTAAAGATTTTTGGAATTTGTAATTTTATAATTTAATGCTCATTGTCTAGGCTATTAGTTACCACTGCAGACTTTCAGAGGTGGCTGGTCTTCTAGGCATGGGAACCAGCCAACTCCAGGGCCTTTGTGCATCTCCGATGCTTCAGAGACAAAGCCGCCTCTGCTTCCAGCAGTTCACGCAAGTGGTACAGTCATGGTACTAATCCAAACTGTCAATCATCAGGAGAGCACCGCCTCCCAATAAACAGGAGGTCAGGAGACGGGTTGCAGTGTACTCCTGAAGTTAGAAGATGAAACTATTCCCTTAATTGAATATTCTATAAATTAATTAGCCTATACTATTACCCCTTTTCAACTCTGCTTACTCAACTGACTCTGTATGAAGTCATTTCCATCATCCAATAAAACACATTAGTTCACATAAAAGTAGAGAATGAGTCGTTAATGAAATGATTACAGTCGGTATATTACACAGATGTGTTGCAAAAATTGAATAAAAGCAAATAAATTGGCCATCTTTTTCCCGTCTTTTGTTTTCAACCTATCCAAGAATAATACTTCCACTGACCTTCTTTTACAAAGCCAAGTCTATTAACAAGCAATACATTTTATCCAAATAATGACTCCTGTTTATAAAGGCACAGATGAAGTTTAAGCGGACAGCAGGTATTCAATTCCTTATCTGCTTTTCTGCCAAGTTGCTCATTCCTATTTTTGAGTTTGTCCAAAGCAATGAGGTGGCAAACATTTACACCGGCCTTGCAAAGAGCTTATTCGTATTTAAATAACGCTATTATCTCTGCATTGAGTTTCAATAGTTTTATACTCATCCTCTAGAGAATTCCTCTCGGCACTGCCATCTAATCAGCTTTAGCTTTTAATTAAACAGCTGTCATTTGCTTCCTAATTCTACTTCGACCTGATGTTCTATTAAATTTTAATTTACGGTAGGCTGGATAAGGAATATATTCCTTCAGACAACAAAGGAATACTATTAACTAGGTTACAGTTGTAATTAAAAAAAAAAGAAAAAAAAATTGGCTACTTCAAATGGCCAGGTTCAGAATGTTGTCACAATTTTGTTTTTCAATTTTTCGTTAGGACCATTTTTCACACTTGCTTCAGCCATTTGCATGAATCAAAGGGACCAGGTGCTGTGGAAAACATAAATTTATTATGCTTCAGCTATGATTCAGGGCTGGACAGATCCCAGTATCTCTGAAGGCGATGCACTTAAACACCATCACATTTAAGAAGTAATTTATAATTATCATATTTATAGTGATGGATGAATATCTCCCCGGCTCATAGGTTCTATTAAATGGCTTTTGTTGTCTAGCATTTATTTGTGCAAATGTTCAGGATGGATAACTTATTTACAAGGAGCACTAATGTTGTTAGGTCTGGCCATGATGTACTCTGGGTCTTTTGTCTGTTGCCCTTGGTCAGAAATCACCACTTTTCGTTATCCACATTCTCTGTACACGGACACAATTGAATATTAGGTAGAAGGGAAGCAACAACAGTCATTAGGTCACAGCTGCATCCGTCTCTATAAAGTAACTCATTGAGGTTAATATCACTTATTGTATCTGATGTGTAGGAGCCCTAAATGCCAAACAGGGGGAACTTACAGAGGCAAGGGCGGACAATCATTGCTGCACATGGACCTAAGAGCTAAGGTTGCTGCAACCTTTGCAACCGTACAGGAGCCCAAGAGCTAATGAAGCCCACTTTTACCTTCAAAACAGGTGGAATTTTACATTATGATGAGCTATTGGATTTCAAAGGGCCCATACACTGTTCTTGCACAAGGGCCCTCTTCTGTCTATGCCCGCCACTGCACGGAGATAAGTTGAATGTGGGGTCACGGCAAAGTTTGAGATAAGCATTGCAGTTTGGTTTGTGAAGAAATGTGGCTGTCATACAGAACTTAGATAGCTGTCTCCAAGGGGCATTGTTGACTGAGGGAGGGACACAGTGTAACATAGTAACATAGTTAGCAAGGCCAAAAAAAAACATTTGTCCATCCAGTTCAGCCTATACTCCGTCAGAATAAATCCCCAGATCTACGTCCATCTAAAGAACGTAATGACTGCAAGATACAGTTATGCTACAGGAAGACATCCAGGCCTCTCTTGAACCCCTCGACTGAGTTTGCCATCACCACCTCCTCTGGCAAGGAATTCCAGATTCTCACTGCCCTAACAGTAAAGGATCCTCTTCTATGTTGGTGGAAAAACCTTCTCTCCTCCAGATGCAGAGAATGCCCCCTTGTGACCATCACCTTCCTTGGTATAAACAGATCCTCGGAGAGATATTTGTGTTGTCCACTTATATACTTATACATGGTTATTAGATTGCCCCTCAGTTGTCTTTTTTCTAGACTAAATAATCCTAATTTTGCTAATCTCTCTGGGTATTGAAGTTCCTCGACCCCCTTTATTAATTTTGTTAACCTCCTTTGTACTTGCACTAGTTCCATTATTTCCTTCTTGAGCATCAGTGCCCAAAACTGTACACAGTACTCCATGTGCGGTTTAACCAGGGATTTGTACAGCAGCAGTATAATGCTCTCATCATGTGTATCCAAACCTCTTTTAATGCACGTCATGATCCTGTTTGCCTTAGCAGCCGCTGCCTGGCACTGGCTGCTCCATGTAAGTTTATCATTAACTAGGATCCCCAAGTCCTTCTCCATGTCAGATTTGCCCAGTGGTTTCCTGTTCAGTGTGTAATGGTGATATTGATTCCTTCTTCCCAAGTGTATAACCTTACATTTATCATTGTTAAACAGCATCTGCCACCTTTCCAACTTATCCAGATCCATCTGTAGCAGAATACTATCTTCTCTTGTGTTGACTGCTTTATATAGTTTTGTATCATCTGCAAATATCGATATTTTACTGTGTAAACCTTCTACCAAATCGTTAATAAATATGTTGAAGAGAATAGGTCCCAACACTGACCCCTGCGGTACCCCACTGGTCACAGCAACCCAGTTAGAGAATATACCATTTATAACCACCGTCTGCTCCCTACATCCCTCAGAAACCCTTTACATATTTTAGCAACAATAGAGGTTTGACTTACTGGCCTATAATTTCCAGGTTCACTTTTAGAGCCCTTTTTGAATATTGGTGCCACATTTGCTATGCGCCAGTCCTGTGGAACAGATCCCGTCGCTATAGAGTCCCTAAATATAATGGTTTGTCTATTACATTACTTAGTTCTCTTAGTACTCGTGGGTGTATGCTATCCAGACCCGGAGATTTATCTATTTTAATCTTATTTAGCTGGTTTTGCACCTCTACATGAGTTAGATTGGTGACCCTTAATATAGGGTTTTCTTTGTCTCGCGGCATATCACCTAGCATTTTATTTTCCACCGTGAATACCATGGAGAAGAAGGTGCTTAATATACTTGCTTTTTCCTCATCATCTACAACCATTCTTTCCTCTCAATTTTTTAAGGGGCCTACACTTTCACTTGTGATTCTTTTACTATTGATATAGTTGAAGAACAGTTTGGGATTAGTTTTACTCTCCTTAGCAATGTGCTTCTCTGTTTCCTTTTAGACAACTTTACTTAGTTTTTTAGATAAAGTATTTTTCTCCCTATAGTTTTTTAGACCTTCAAAGGTGCCATCCTGCTTTAGAAGTTTAAATGCTTTCTTTTTACAGTTAATTGCCCTCTTACATCTTTGTTTAGCCACATTGGGTTTTTCCTATTTCTTGTCCTTTTATTCCCACAAGGTATAAACCGCTTACAATGCCTATTTAGGATGTTCTTAAACATTTCCCATTTATTATCTGTATTCTTATTTCTGAGGACATTGTCCCAGTCAACCAGATTAAGGGCATCTCTAAACTGGTCAAACTTTGCCTTCCTAAAGTTCAGTGTTTTTGTGACTCCCTGACAAGTTACCCTAGCGAAAGTCAAGTGAAACTGTACAATATTGTGGTCACTATTTCCTAGATGCCCAATGACCAGCAGATTTGTTATTCTGTCAGGTCTATTAAATAGTATTACCATATTTTTCAGACTATAAGACGCACCGGACCATAAGACGCACCGCAAATTTTGGGTCGGAAAATAGCAGAAAAAAGAATTTTATAAGATGGGGGTCAGTCTTATTGTCTGAATTTAAGGTATCTTACCTGAGAGCCAGCAGTGGTACAGCAGGGTCACAGAAGGCTGGGTCCCTTCCTCAGGAAACCGGCTGCGGCAGAAATGGGGCAATGCTGCAGTCCCGAGGTGCGATGCTGCGGGTCCAGTGTCGGCAGTGAGGCAAAGCTGGAGCAGGGTCCCATCCTCAGGATGCCAGCAGCTGCAGAGGTGTGGCGATGCTGCGGTGGTGTGGAGTGTACCTGAGCAGGGTCCCTTCTTCGGGATGCCAGAGGCAGAAATGTTGCAGCATCGCGACCCGGTGTCCACAGTGAGCAGAGTGCATCACTGGTTTCCCTGTGGCCATCTTCCTGAAGCCGTGGGCAGCCGGAGGCTTCAGGAAAATAGGCGTCAGAGGCCTCACGTGAGCAGATTGAGATCTCGGCGGCCATTTTCCTGAAGACCAGTGCCCCCGAGATTTCAATCTGTGCATACACGGCCTCTGGCTGCGATTTTCCTGAAGCCTCTGGTGGCCCACAGCTTCAGGAAGATTGCTGCATGGAAACCAGTGATGCACTCTGCTCACTGTGGACATCAGGCCGTGGCGCTGCCACATTTCTGCCACCATCCTGAAGAAGGGACCCTCCTCAGATGCACTCTGCACCGCCCACCACCGCAGCATCACCGCACCTCTGCCACAATCCCCCGGTAAACCTGTATTCGAACTATAAGATGCACCCCCCCATTTTCCTCCCAATTTTTTTTGGGGAAAAAGTGCATCTTATAGTCCGAAAAATACAGTAGGTCTAAAAGTGCTGCTCCTCTGGTTGGATTCTGCACCAATTGTGAAAGATAATTTTTCTTCGTTATTAGCAGAAACCTGTTGCCTTTATGGGTTTTCGCAAATCTCTGTTTCCCAGTTAATATCTGGGTAGTTAAAGTCCCCCATAACAAGGACCTCATTGTGGGTTGCAGCTTCATCTGTCTGCCTTAGTAGTAGACTTTCCATGATTTCTGTTATATTTGGGGGTTTGTAACAGACCCCAATCAGAATTTTGTTACTATTTTTCCCTTCATGTATTTTGACCCATATGGACTCGACAATAGAAAAAAGAAGGAGCAGCATCCATTCCAGGTGATAGGTATCAAAAAAAGTCTTTATTCTGCCATCACAAAAATACAACGTTTCGGCCAAATGGCCTTTGTCAAGTACTTACATACTTGACAAAGGCCATTTGGCCGAAACGTATTTTTGTGATGGCAGAATAAAGACTTTTTTTGATACCTATCACCTGGAATGGATGCTGCTCCTTCTTTTTTCTATTGTGAGTATTGTTCCAACTGATCCTTGGACTTTGGAGCGTGCAGCCGATATCAGTGTGCTGTTGGTTACTTCTTTTTTACCATATGGACTCGACATCCTCATTTCCTTTGCTAATATCCTCCCTTAAAGTGGACTTTAGACAAGACTTTACATAAAGACAAACCCCTCCTCCTCTCCGATTTTTATGATCCTTTCTAAACAGACTGTAACCCTGTAAGTTAACTGCCCAGTCATAGCTTTCATGTAACCATGTATCGGTTATTCCCACTATGTCATGGTTACCTGTAGATATTTCTGATTCTACTGTAGTTCTTCCATCCTCTTTGTCAGGCTTCTGGCGTTTGTGAACATTCAGTTTAGAGGATTTTGTTTTGTTCCAATCTCCTCCCTGTGGATTGTTTTAGAAATGTTCTTACCTCCCTTCCAAGTGTGTTGTCTTGGGTCTTCTTTGCCGCACCTCATATCCTTCATCAGTATATTTTCTGGATTCATGTTCATGTCTAACGTTTTTCTTCCCATCCCCAGTGGCTGAATCTGTGGGGGTATATCTATCTTTTATGAGGCAATAATGGGTATAATAAAGAATGTGTCTAGAACTCCTGTGTTCATTGTGTCTGAGCCTGTGAGGAGCATTTTGGTCTGTCATACAGTGAATAGGATGGAAAAGTAAGAAGCCCAAGATGTCTGTTTTGTCAATTCTGTTGAGAGAAATCATAAATGAAGGAGCCATCCTGCTTGGCTGCAACCTTAAATAAAAAAGATGGAGAAAGAGAATTATTATAATCAGGGAAAATATCAACTATGAAAAATGTAATTGTTCTTTATGACTTTGTATTAATACTGTATTTAGTATTATAGTTGATATGGCTAAGAATTGGTTACCATTTGTTGGTATTATTCAATGTATCATAAAAATAGAAAAATATCTGTTATAGATTAATAGGGTACAAGTTATGTGACCCTTAGCTTATCAGTCCTTTCACAATAGTAAAATTAGACACTTGCTTTATTCACGCATGTTACAATGTCTTAGTTAATAATAGAGCTTTATTAATGCTACAGTATGGTGGTAGTCATTAATTCGCTGTTGTATTATTTACTGTAGTCCATGGCCTGGGGAGCACTACATAAACCTGCTAGAATAGTGGGATATAACCACTTGGGTACGCATACTGTACCACACATTTTGATTAAATATATGATCCCTTCAATCTAATAACCCATTTTTCAGATTTACTAATAAGCTTCCAAGTGAAATACTTACGGCGCAATAGGAGGGCGTGAGGGACAAGGAGACACCATTTTCATTTATTAATTTCTGGCCCAATATATTATCCAGAGTTTTCTCTCTGCTCCCTGAACTGTGACCCCCACCCATGAGATAAACACAACAGTTGTCAAAAGAACAGGAAAGTGCCATATTGCAAGAGAATTAGAAGCCCTATATTAATTAATGCGAGGAGGAAAAGAGCTGGAGCCCCCCCTGTTGTCTTTTGTGCAGGGCTGCCTGCTAATGGTGGAGGCCCTAGACGGAGAGGCACCGACACAGAGATAAATTATGAGAGTACTGTACATCTCAGGGTTAAGTCCAATATACCACCAGAATCCTGGGAGCCCGCCGCACACACACCTGTGTCTCATCGTTTTCTAGATGTCCCAGATACTGAGCTATCGAGACTGGCTCTCCAGAACCACTTAGCTGACCCAAGTTTGGATTCGCCATATTGGTCAAGCCCAAACGAACCTGTTGAGATGTCAGTCGTCCCTTTGGAACTTATGACCCATCATAGATATTATTTCAGTTAGGAGGTCGGGGGAGGAAATTTCAATTTGGCCCAGAGAGGCGGTTGCAAATATGGGAGTGGGCAACAGTGTTATTGTTCTGCCACGGAAGCAGCGTCACGTCAAGCGTGGAGATGGGCCAGAAACTAAGAAAGTGCCTGTGGATTCGACTGCTTCTCTGGATCCACATGCTACAAGAACCAATAACTTGACACATACAACTAACTGTAATTCCAGACCTGTACACTACCTTTATATGTACTTCCAGCTTCAATATCTGTATATTACTCTGTATGCATTTGTATTATCTAGTGCGCCTTTCGGCAATTAAAATATCAATTAATTTTGGGCTTAGTATTTATACGCTACCTGGGATTGGTGTCTGACCCTATATAAGCCTGTTAACGGACCAGGCTTATATCTAATGAGGAACTGGTGGTAGCATACTGTTTTGGTGTTACCTGTATCCCCCTGGCTCTCATTCGTCACAGAGGGAGACGGCACAGGTGTCTAAATATAAAAACAACCACTCACACATCAGTCATTGAAGAGGAGGGGATGAATAGTAGTTTAATTTCATGTAGATAAGGTGTCATTTATGTAAAGTGCACCAATATAGCTAACAGCCTGAGAGTTAGGGTACAGTCTCACAAAACGATTTACCAACGATCACGACCAGCGATATGACCTGGCCGTGATCGTTGGTAAGTCGTTGTGTGGTCGCTGGAGAGCTGTCACACAGACAGCTCTCCAGCGACCAACGATGCCGAGGTCCCTGGGTAACCAGGGTAAACATCGGGTTACTAAGCGCAGGGCCGCGCTTAGTAACCCGATGTTTACCCTGGTTACCGTCGTAAATGTAAAAAAAAACCAAACAGTACATACTCACATTCCGGTGTCCGTCAGGTCCCTTGCCGTCTGCTTCCCGCACTGACTGACTCCCGGCCGTAAAGTGAAAGCAGATCACAGCGGTGACATCACGGTAACCAGGACGACGGTAACCAGGGTAAACATCAGGTTACTAAGCGCGGCCCTGCGCTTAGTAACCCGATGTTTACCCTGGTTACAAGCGAACGCATCGTTGGATCGGTGTCACACACCGATCCAACGATGACAGTGGGAGATCCAGCGACGAAAGAAAGTTCCAAACGATCTGCTACGACGTACGATTCTCAGCAGGGTCCCTGATCGCTGCTGCGTGTCAGACACAGCGATATCGTATGGATATCGCTGGAACGTCACGGATCGTACCGTCGTAGCGACAAAAGTGCCACTGTGAGACGGTACCCTTATGTCCATCTGATTAGATCAGGCAGACTGTCTAGCACCTGTTAAAGGGAATCTGTTAACAGATTTTTGCTACCTAATCTGAGAACAAATGACAAGATGGTCTCAAACTGCTGGGACCCCACACGTCTAGTGTAAATACCTCTCTTAGGGTACTGTCACACATTGGCACTTTGGTCGCTACAACGGCACGATCCGTGACGTTCCAGCGATATAGTTACGATATCGCTGTGTCTGACACGCTACTGCGATCAGGGACCCCGCTGAGAATCGTACGTCGTAGCAGATTGTTTGAAACTTTATTTCGTCGTCAAGTGTCCCGCTGTGGCGGCATGATCGCAGCGCGTAACAAAAGTGTGCACGATATTCCCAATGTCCCGTATGACTTCTACATCGCAACTACGTCATGAAATTATCGCTCCAGCGCCGTGCATTGCAAAGTGTGACCGCAGTCTACGACGCTGGAGCGATAATCAAGCGACGCTGCAACGTCAAAGATCGTGCCGTCGGAGCGATCAAAATGCCACTGTGTGACAGTACCCTTAGGCTGAAGTCTGAATTCCTGGGTAAAGGTGGAAACCTCTCTTTAAAGCTTGTATTTATGGGTAGGTAGGATCCTGCTGTAATTAAAAGCACCACATGCTGAAGGGCAGAGTGCTCAGTCAGAGAGCTAACATACAAATAGCAAAGACGGACTGGCACTTCCAAGCTAGTGTGAACATGTGCATACTAGGAGCAACCACCTCCATATACAATATACAAAGGAAGTTGCACTCTGTCATGCTAAATCGTGCAGACATGGAATATATGAAATATGAATAGCAATACAGCTGTGGATAATAAGAAAAAATTGAGATGCTTAGCACATAATTTGGCAAATTCACGCATGCTCAGCAATCTGAGAACAGCATGATGTAGAGGTAGGAACCCCGATTCCAGCAATGCATCACATATCAAGCTGCTTAGTGTATTTTTTATAACATCACGTTTATCAGCAGGAGATTAGAGGACTAGTAAACCTGCTGCCTTGTAGTCCAGTCCCTCCCCATCACAGTGTACAAGCCAATCAGTGGTGTAGACAGGGTTATACAGAGCTCAGCATTCAGAGAACTGCTAGAACTTCAAAAGAGAAAACTTTTTAATCAAAACTGCAGAAAAAAGTAAGTGATACATTGCTGGAATAGGGGTATCTGCCCCTATATCATACTGCTGTCAGATGAGGTAGCAAAAATGTGGTGACAGATTCCCTTTTCTCAGTACGCTATCTTTGGAGTTTAGTCTACTATTTACGGGACTATTGACACTGAGACTTCCAGAGTCTAAATTTCACGAACAACTTCCTTGACTTTGTATCTTGCTGAGTAATGTGATTGTCCCTTTCACTTATCTGGGACAGGATCCATATTATCGCCCCCACGGATGCTGGTACTCTACCGCCTCTCATTGTTTTTGCTTTGTCTATCGCTTCCAGGCATAATCACTAATGTGGGTTTTTTCTGACAGCTGTTTTTTACTTAAAGTGTTCTGAATGACCTTCAGTGGCCACCATGCATTATGAACTCACTCACTTCCTGACACATTGAGATGCTGCCGGTCTACAATTTTTAACCCGGCTTTAAACGTCTTGCATTAGCCGTTCCGACATGGGAAGTGAATGTGGCTATAATTCATCCTTCATTACTTGTAATTGTGCTGCTTCATATCACTACTGCTTTCCAAATGGCACACAGAATGATCAAGGTTATACCAACTGGCCTGGCAATTGCTGAATTGAGAATCGCACATATGCCATTTATTTCTTCCAAATAGTAAGCACAGCAGTACTAATCCACTTTCAGTGCCTCCATCTCTGCAGGAATAACAATAAGGCAGTCGTTAGCCGCTCATAGAAAACACTGTCCTGTAGGAACATCTGCTCATAACTTCAGTAATTGTGGTCGACTGATCATGGTGGTAATGTGTGAATGCGAAATCCGTTCACTGGATTCTCAGCAAGCAGAACTGATTCACCTCAATGGAGAAAATCATTTTTTTTTTTTACTTTAGTCAATGCTTATAACAAAGATGAGCATAGTCCGAGTCAGTGGCGGCAGCTGTAAAGGTCTAGATCATCGCTACCGGTGGTATAAAGTAGTCACAGATGCTGGTCTTTGAGTTACTGATGTCCCCCTTTATTTACCCCACTGTCTGTTTTAGAGAAAAGTTTGATTATTACTCGCATGAGTTCAACAAGAGCAGAATCTTCTTATGTTATATGTCCACTGGAGTACAGAGAAACATTTATAAGATGGAAATCCCATCCTTAACTTTTTTATGACATAGATTAACTCCACACCGATTTCTTATTGGTCATCAGTATTATTAAGGCATCTACTCATCTTACTAGATAATGTAGGTGCAACCACAGATTTGGAGGGAAGGTTTTTAGATTGTTTTCAGAACAAGGAAAATAAAACCTACCGTATGTAAGACAAGTGTGTGAAGGAGATTAAAGTAAACCTGACACGTCAGATAATGCTATTAACCCACAGATATAGGATTACTCTGCAGGTTAGGAAGATGCTTGACTTCTGCTCTACTAAAAATGCGGCACCTGGGAGAAAATTAACTTTATTTCTCCTGGAAGCCGCCGGCTTTCCATCATACAGGCATTTCGGCTTTATTCAGCACCCACTACACTGTGAGTGGCTGCTGTTAGCACTCCTTCACTAATGCACTGCATGTAAGTAAAAGTGCCGAGGTGTGCTGACAGCTGCCACTCACAGTATAGGAGGCGGTGACTGAAGCTGCATCGGCAAGGCTGTATAATTGAAATCCAGAGGCTCCCAGGAGGAATAAAGTGGATTTTCTCCTGGGCACCACTCTTTCAATATGGTTACCAGGCATCTTACTGCATTATTATCCTTCTTAACCCCATATCTGCAGGTTAATAGGATTATGCAAAATAACAGATTCCCTTTAAAGAGAACCTGTTACCAAAAAAACACTATTAACCTGCAGATATAAGGTTAATCCTCAGGTTAATAGCGTTATAATGCTGAACAATGCCTACACTAAGGGTACCGTCACACAGTGCAATTTTGATCGCTACGACGGCACGATTCGTGACGTTCCAGCGATGCATTTACGATATCGCTGTGTCTGACACGCTACTGCGATCCGGATCCCCGCTGAGAATCGTACGTCGTAGCAGATCGTTTGAAACTTTCTTTCGTCGTCTAGTGTCCCGCTGTGGCGGCATGATTGCATTGTGTGACACAGGTTGTATACGATGTACGCACAGTAACCAACGGCTTCTACATCACAAATACGTCATGAAATTATCGCTCCAGCGCCGTGTATTGCAACGTGTGACCGCAGTATACGACGCTGGAGCGATACTTATACGACGCTGCAACGTCACGAATCGTGCCGTCATAGCGATGAAAATGGCACTGTGTGACGGTACCCTTAGCCTAACTCTGCTGTGAGAAAATTAACTTTGTTCTTCTCAGCAGCGTTCCCATTTCAGTCACTGGGTGGCACCGACATTGGTTCACTCACTGCTCTGAGAATGCAGAGCGGCAACTGTAACTTCACCCCGGCCCTGACTGACAGCCAGCCCTAATCCCGGGGGTGCAGTTACAGCCGCTACTCTGTATACTTACAGTGATGACTGAACCTGTGTCACCCCCATGACTGATACTGCACTCCCGGCCCTGACTGACAGCCAGCCCTAATGCTGGGGGTGCAGTTACAGCCGCTACTCTGTATATTTACAGTGATGACTGAACCCGTGTCACCCTCATGACTGATACTGCACTCCCGGCCCTGACTGACAGCCAGCCCTAATGCTTGGGGTGCAGTTACAGCCGCTTCTCTGTATACTTACAGTGATGACTGAACCCGTGTCACCCCCATGACTGATACTGCACTCCCGGCCCTGACTGACATCCAGCCCTAATGCCAGGGGTGCGGCTACAGCCCCTGCTCTGTATATTTACAGTGATTATTGAACCCGTGTCACCCCCATGACTGATACTGCACTCCCGGCCCTGACTGACATCCAGCCCCCATGCAGAACCAGTGTTATTTTGGGCAGTGAGAGCGGGTTCAGTCACGGGAGCAGAGCCGGCACTGGTTCATTCACCGCTCTGAGAATATAGAGCAGTGGCTGTAACCGCACCCCCGGCCTGACACTCAATCTGCATTAGGGCTCAGCTGACAAAGAAGGGGGAAAAAAAGAATGATCACATAGTCAGTGTTATAAAATATAATGATTCTTTATTAGATATAAAGTAAAACCTGGTAAGAAAGGACGTGGGTTCACAACATATACAAAATGTGCAAGGGCACAACAGGCAGTGGATGATGCTGTGTCACATAGAAGAGGTAAAACAGATGGAGCAAATACGGTATACAGTGGGAGAAATAAGTATTTGATCACCTACCAACCATTAAGAGTTCTGGCTCCTACAGACCAGTTAGACAATCCAAATCAACTTGTTACCTGAATTCAAGTCAGCTGTCTTACATAGTCACCCTTATAAAAGACTCCTGTCCACAGACTCAATTAATCGGTCAGACTATCTAACCTCTACAACACGGGCAAGACCAAAGAGCTTTATAAGAATTTCAGGGACATAACAAAGTCACAGTACCTAAGTATATGGCCCTGTATTGAAAACCATGTACTATGGTGTGCAAGTGCATGTACATAAATAGGGAAGCAATGGAAGTGTGACAAAGGTGAAAGTAATTAGCAACAAGATTCAGCACATTATAATAATGAGGGTATTATAGCCCAAATCTCACACTACCCACAGAAAGTATCTAAAGATTATACCAGTAGATTGCACACCAAGGGGAACCAGGGGCTCACACTGCCACCCCAACGTGCGTTTGAAACCATCATATGACAATCTGTTTGGTCCATTATTTAGCGACATTTATATTTATTTTCTGATACAATTTTGCACATACTCCTAATATAATTCTGCCAATTTTTCCAACAAGCTACTGATATTAGGGCTCAGCTGTCAGTTTCCCTTTACTTTTTTCCCTGACAGGTTTCCTTTCAGATGTACAGTGGGTACGGAAAGTATTCAGACCATGTGATATTTCAGTTTTTCTTTTTTTAATAAATATGCAAAAATGTCTACATTTCTGGTTTTTTTCAGTCAAGATGGGGTGCAGAGTGTACATTAATGTGAAAAAAATGAACTTTTTTGAATTTACCAAATGGCTGCAATGAAACAAAGTGAAAAATGTAAAGGGGTCTGAATACTTTCCGTACCCACCGTATAACGTGGCTTGTACTAAGGTGCTGTACAGAATACATTGCTAAAATAAATACGGTGCTTCATATTTATTCTTCAGCCTCAGTGGGAAAGGCACTTGTACGAACTGCAAAAATTGCTTGTTTGCAGTTATATGGTGGTGTATTTCTGTTCATGCTCCAAAATTACTCCCACTGCTGTCTCAAGCTGTGAATATAGGGAGGTTTTAAACTGAACACGGCATGAGGCCAATGCTTGACATGGCTGCGTATCTGCATGAACATTGGATTAACGTGCATTATTCAACACTAGCTGCCTAGAACATTTCTTGTTCTTCAATTTGTGTGTCAGGCTCGGAAGATCCAATTCCGTTTTTATCAGGAAAAGTGAATTCACGTGGAATCGTTTCTTATATTGAAGCGAAGCACCTCTTGGTAGTTTTTTATTTAATTTTTTATGTATTATTTGGTTATTAAAACCAGTAGAAGACTGCAAAACACCATATCCATCATAGTATAAACTTAAGGCTGAGTCACACATAACGATATCGTTAATGATATCGTTGCAACGTCACGCTCACGTCACGATCCCGCTAACGATCTCGTTATGTGTGACAGCGACCAATGATCAGGCCCCTGCTGGGAGATCGTTGGTTGTTGGGGAATGATCAGGACCTTTTTTTGGTCGCTGATCACCCGTTGTCATCGCTGGATCGGCGTGTGTGACGCCGATCCAGCAATGTGTTCACTTGTAACCAGGGTAAATATCGGGTTACTAAGTGCAGGGCCGCGCTTAGTAACCCGATATTTACCCTGGTTACCATTGTAAAAGTAAAAAAAAAAACAGTACATACTCACATTCTGATGTCTGTCACATCCCCCGGCGTCCACAGGGTTAAAACTGCTTTCGGCAAGAGCGCTGCTAATATGCACACGCTGCTGCCGAGAGCTTCCCTGCACTGAATGTGTCAGCGCCAGCCATAAAGCAGAGCACAGCGGTGACGTCACCACTGTTACTGCCGGCGCTGACACATTCAGTGCAGGTAGCCCTGCGGACGCCGGCGGGGGACGTGACAGACATCAGAATGTGAGTATGTAGTGTTTTTTTTTTTTACTTTTACAATGGTAACCAGGGTAAATATCGGGTTACTAAGCGCGGCCCTTAGTAACCCGATGTTTACCCTGGTTACCCGGGTGCTGCAGGGGGACTTAATGAATTGGATACATTTTTGATTATGCCGTGCACCAGAATATATTTCGATCCACTTTTTGGCATAAATGATATATGAATTTGTCAGACAATGACCGACTGCTAGTGATGAGCGTGTGTGTTCGTTACTTGAGTTTTTCGAGCATTCTTGAGTGTTCTCCGAGTATCTTGGGAGTGCTCGTAGATTATGTTCGAGTCCAAACAGCTGCATGATTTGCGGCTGCTAGACAGCCTGAAAACATGTGGGGATTCCCTAACAAACAGGCAATCCTTGCATGAGTTCAGGCTGTCTAACAGCTGCAAATCATGCAGCTGCGGAGACAAAAACATAATCTCCGAGCACACCCAAAATACTCGGAGAACATCCAAGAATGCTCAGAAAACTCAAGTAACAAGCACAAGCAACAAGCAATGTTTAGGAAAACTACATTACAGAAAATGTTGCCACTTTTCTACTGCAGGTTTCTGGCACAACATGTTCGATGCATTACCTCCATATCAAATAATCCTAATTGCAATTACAGTATGTTTCCACTGTGTCATAGAAATGACCCACGGTTCGATTACCTCTTGGTTAAAAATTGATGCTTAAAAAGTGACATTCACAGGTCTGAGAGCAAAATAAGGCTCTTGTATGAAAAGCCTTTAAATTGTGAGTTTATTGTCTTCGTTGTTTCATATGATGCTGATTACAGTTGCCTCAATGCTGCTCTACATGCACTACTGTAATATAATTTATGGATACCAGAGATAGGACTGTCCCGGTTTGGTACATGTCATGGTGTGATGACTTTTACGCTTTTTGATCAAACCATTGTCAACTGAGTATCTTATTTACCGTAATTTAAATGTACTATTACTATTTATTCCTTTGATTTCTGTAGGGTATTTGCTAATTTTGTTTTTATCTTCGGCTTTGTCTTTTAGGTGGCCACATTGTGAAGGTGTTTACTTACACGTTGCACTTATACCAACATATGTTCTGGCTCATTTCTTTGGTTTGATTTGTGTGTATAGTTGACTCAATACTAGAACCTAGAACAGCCCCTTCTCATACACCATGCTTGGCTCTGATAAAATAGAAAAGCTTATACTCTCCTCCTGTGCCGGCACAGTTCCCGCGGTGTTGGCACTTGTGGTCCTGGGGCTCTCGTGCAGTTGTTGTGACAAGTGGTGCACGACTCCCAATCAGCGCTGGCGTCACTGTTTCCGCCTTCGTTCAAATTTAACATTAGGAAATCAGAGATCAGCTGCAGCCCTGACTTCCTCTTCATGTTCAATTTGTCCAAAGATGGGGCCAGTGACGCAAGTGCTGATTGGGAGCCAAGGTCACATGTTACAACAATCGCCAAGCGTGGGGTATAACAAGGAGTTCTTTAAGACATAGAGAATTACAACGTATTACTTACAAGATAAACTATTTGGTGTTACAGGTTGCACAATTTCAATTCTGAATATTTAATTTCATAATTTACTACACAGGGTTGTCAACTTGTTTTTTTTCAGAATAACTTATTGACTGTCAACATATTTAATAGGCACATTGAAAAACCATATTAAATAAGATTATAAATTATGTATGTCCATATCTTAGAATACTGATATTAGCTTATTGGCAGCGTTAAAGGGAATCTGTCATCAGGTGTTTGCTATTTAAGCATCATGAGAGCAGCATTATGTAGGGGTAGAGGCACCAATTCTAGCTATATGTGACCTACTGATCTCCTTTCTACAGTTTTGAAAAAATCCCTATTTTCTTTGCTGCAGATCAACCGGCTCTCTAAATTTTTATCTCTGTATAAGACTGTCGATATCACTGATTGGGTGCTTTCTATACTTTTCATTGGCGTAAACCTGCTAATAGTGCTGAAGCTGGAGTTACACGGAGTAAGAGGACTGTATGTCATAAGACAACCAGTCCTCTAGTGATAATCTTCTGCTGATAAAACACTGACTTTATTGATGAAGCTATAACATGTATTTTTGGTGATGGTTTTGCAAGTGCACACATATGGTTTTATTAATATTTGAAATAAAGGTTATCTTTTATGGTATCCTTGGAATTCTCTTTTGGGGATTTTTTCTGTGAGCTAAGTCTGATCTACCCCAAATAGTTATTTTTTGTCTGTGGAAGCTATAACAAGCAGCTGAAATCAGGCTCTCTGTCCCTACATCATGTTGCTTTTAAATTACCTATCAAAAACCTGCTGACATACTCCCTTTAAGTGTGGACAGTAAAAATGATGATCATTACCTCCTTAACCCCTTAACCCCGGAAGCTTTTTTTCAGTTTTGCATTTTCATTTTTTGCTCCCCTCCTTCCTAGAGCCATAACTTTTTAATTTTCCGTCAATATGGCCATGTAAGGGCTTATTTTTTGCGGGACGAGTTGTACTTTTGAACGACACCATTGATTTTACCATGTCGTGCGGTGAAATTGCAAAAAAAGTGCAATTCCACACTTGTTTTTTGTTTTGCTTTTTTGCTATGTTCAGTAAATGCTAAAACTGACCTGCCATTATGATTCTCCAGGTCATTATGAGTTCATAGACACCAAACATGTCTAGGTTCTTTTTTATCTATGTGGTAAAAAAAATTCCAAACTGTTCCAAAAAAAAAATAAAAAATTGCGCACTTTTCCAAGACCCGTAGCGTCTCCATTTTTTGTGATAACGGGTTGGGTGAGGGCTTATTTTTTTGCGTGCCAAGCTGACGTTTTTAATGATACCATTTAGGTGCAAATTCAATCTTTTGATCGCTCATTATTGCATTTTAATGCAATTTCATGGCAAACAAAAAACGTAATTCTGGTGTTTAGATTTTTCCCTCGCTACGCTGTTTAGCGATCATGTTAATCCTTTTTTTATTGATCAATCAGGCGATTCTGAATGCGGCAATTCCAAATATGTTTATGTTTGTGTTTTTTTATTATTTTATTTTGAATGGGGCAAAAGCAGAGTGATTTGAACTTGTATATATATTTTTTTGTCATATTTTTGAAAACATTTTTTTTTACTTTTGCCATACTTCAATAGCCTCTATAGGAGGCTAGAAGCTGGCATAGTCTGATCGACTTTGCTGCATAGGAGTGATGCTCAGATCGCTCCTATGTAGCTGAATTACAGCATTGCTATGAGCACCGACCACAGTGTGGCTCTCCCAGCAATCTGGCATCAACAACCATAGAGGTCTTCAGAAGACCTCTGGTTGTTATGCCGATGCATCGCTGTTTCTCAATCACGTGACAGGAGTTAGCGATGTGCGCATTTCCGGCCCGATGGCCGGAAGTGCTAATTAAGTGCCGCTGTCAGAGTTTGACAGCGGCATTTAGCTAGGTAATGGGAACGGGCGGATCGTGATTCCACCCACGCCTATTGCGGGCATATGTCAGCTGTTCAAAACAGCTGACATGTCCTGGCTTTGATGCGGTCTCACCGCCGGAGCCCGCATCAAAGTGGGGGTTCTGCATCAAACGTACTATTCCGTCCGATGGCAGAAAGGGGTTCATGACATTTGATATGCCTTTTAATGGTATTTATTCCTCAGCGCCGCTTTTTAACGGCGCTGATAAGTAAGGGTATAGCGCCTCCCAGTGTCGGAAAATTTCTGGGGTCTTGGCTACTGGGGGTAGCTGAGACTTTGGAGAACATGATCAGGGCTGGTTTTTATGGTCGCCTGTCAAGTGGTCGCCGTTAATCAGTGAATAAGCCAATCCCCCCCCAAAAAAAATTCAGATTTAAAATTAATTTCTCTCTCCTCTGATATGATCTAGCATGTCAGAGAAGAGAGAAATGGGGTCCCCCAAGCCCAGCTGGTACCTCTGTCATCTCCGGACCCTACTGATCTGTCCCCCAGGTCCTCTTCCTGGAAAAAAATGCCAAACGCATGCGCAGGGCTCCCGCCGAGATCTGCCAACAGGTACCCGGCAACAATAGTGAATTTATGGTCGCCTGTCAAGTGGTCGCCGTTAATCAGTGAATAAGCCAATCCCCCCCCAAAAAAAATTCAGATTTAAAATTAATTTCTCTCTCCTCTGATATGATCTAGCATGTCAGAGAAGAGAGAAATGGGGTCCCCCAAGCCCAGCTGGTACCTCTGTCATCTCCGGACCCTACTGATCTGTCCCCCAGGTCCTCTTCCTGGAAAAAAATGGCAAACGCATGCGCAGGGCTCCCGCCGAGATCTGCCAACAGGTACCCGGCAACAATAGTGAATTTTTCCTATTGGTTCCTTTTGATCACTGCAATAGACACTATCACAGTGATCAAAATAAAAAAAAATAGTAAATCAAATCTCCCTTTGTCACCTCCTTAGGTGGAAAAAAAATCTAAAATAAAAGAATTGTAATTTTTTCCATTCTTTGAAGTTAGTTTTAGGGTATGGGTTGGGGTTAGAGTTGGGTTAGGGTTGTGTTAGGGTAAGCGTTTTGTTTGGGTTGGAATTAAAATTGTTTTTTTTTCAAAAGCAAAAAAAATGATGAAGATGCGATGGCTAGTGTTGAACGCAAGTGCTCGCTACTCAAGTTTGCATTGGGTGGTTGAGTATACTTGGAGTATCATGGATGTCTGCATGTCTTTTTGGGGTGTCTAACAGCCACAAAACATATGGGGCAGGAACTTGAGTATGTCACTTGAGCACCCGTGATATTTGGTGCATACCCGAACACCCGATGCAAAAACTGGAGTAGCAAGCACTTGTGCTCAACACTAATTCTGTGTCGTACCTGTGGGTTCAAGTGCTCACTATACCCCTGGATAAAATCCTTGAGGAGTGTGGCTTCCAAAATGGGATCACTAGTGAGGGGTTTCCACTGTTTAGGCACATCAGGGGCTCTCCAAATGCGACATGGCATCCACTCTTGATTCTAGCCAATTTTGCAATCAAAGAGTCAAACTGTGCTCCTTCCCTTTCAAGCCCTGCCATGCACCCAAACTGTGGTTTACCCCCACATATGGGGTATCGGTGTACTCAGG
The DNA here is from genome assembly GCF_051348905.1 of Ranitomeya variabilis. NCBI lineage: Eukaryota > Metazoa > Chordata > Amphibia > Anura > Dendrobatidae > Ranitomeya > Ranitomeya variabilis. Next base: position 233,557,434 of record NC_135232.1, read on the forward strand.
AGAAATTGCACAACAAATTTGTGGTCCATTTTCTTTTGTTATCCTATCTTTGTTGGGGTCTAAAGTAATTTTTTTGTGAAAAAAAATTAAATTTAAATTTTTTTCTTCCACGTTGCCCTAGTTCTCGAGAAGCAACTGAAGGGTTAATTTCTTGAATGTGGTTTTGAGCACCTTGAGGGGTGAAGATTTTATAACAGTGTCACTTTTGGGTACTTTCTGTCATACAGACCCCTCAAAGTCACTTCAAATGTGATGTGGCAGCTAAAAAAAATGGCTTTGTAAATTTGGTTGGAAAAATGAGAAATTGCTGGTCAACTTTTATCCCTTATAACGTCCTAACAAAAAAATATGTTTATAAAATTGTGCTGATGTAAAGAAGACATGTGGGTAATGTTATTTATAAACTATTTTGTGTGACATCTCTCTGAGTTAAGAACATAAAAATTAACAGTTTGAAAGTTGCAATATTTCACCAAATTTCTGATATTTTCACAGTCATAGCAATGAAATTTTACCACTATCATGAACTACAATATGTCACGAGAAAACTTTCTCAGAATCACTGGGATTCGTTGAAATGTTCCAGTTATTACCTCATAAAGTGACAGTGGTCAGAGTTGAAAAAAATTGTCCGGGTCAGGAAGGTGAAAACAGTCTCGGGGGTGAAGGTGTTAATTATTTGTAAATCACATTTGCTATTGCACAGAAGAACAACATAACATTGTTTGCCTATGTCACCATTGCTATTTTGCAGAAGGATATGACTGACCTGGGCTGGGTCTTCATTGTCTTCGTCTATAGCATGTACACCATGTACCGTCATGTCGAGGCCTCTTTGGAACATACCCCCTCTGTACTCCTACAAATTATCAGAGGAAGCCTATAAGGTGCACTATTTAAAAAAAACAAACTTATTTCTATTCAGAAAAAACACTGCAATAATATTTCTACCTGCGCCACAGTATGTTCAGAAAAGTTTCCCGTTCCAATGATAGCATCAGAGGTGCTGACTCAACAACATAGTGTCTGTAGTGATTATTGTACAATGCTGCCAACTATGTAAGTGATCTTTACCTTCCGCTTCATAATTTCTGCCTTTCTTCTGCTTTAGAAATCATTTTTCAGCGAAGCATACAGATAACAGTGAAGTAAGCAATGTGGAAAACTCTCCAGACATTTATCAATGATATTATCTCCGAGGAGCTACAAGCTCAGGAGCCATCCATAACAAGAGTTGCTTCCTGAACTTGTATGCTGTGTCATTAAGAGGCCATAATCCATAGCTACCTACGCTGAACGGGGCAGAGAGAGCAGCTCATTTAAAGCAATTAATCAAACGGCCGTCGTGCGGAGGTCTAAATAGAGGCTGCGCTAATGGCATCATTAGTGTTCAACTACTGTAAATTCATCAGGGGATCAGATATGTATAATCTGATGGTCACTACAATGTCTGCCGCGCGGAGAGCTGTTGAAGCATTTTAAAACCATTCTCTGGCAATCGGTCTCTGTCTGTTTGAACGTTTAGTCCCTGGAGGCAGCAGCTTTGTGTAATGTTAGTAAATATCAATGCGATCTGCCAACGCTTTTCTACTTGGATAAGAAGCTATTTTCTTCGCTGAATTCAGCACTTCAGCGTTCAGTGTTTTATCATTTTTATCACTGATATTTGTTGCTTAGACAGGTGAGATAGTGATTCTTGAGCCTTGTTTTAACTTAAAGGGAGACTGTCAGTACAAATTGACAAAAAATGAAGTACAGATGCTCCGTGCCCCCTTGGCATGGCTAAACTTTGCGCCCACTTGTTTTATATCTATGTCCACCCACTTTGGCTCCGGTAATACTGAAGCTGTCAATCAAAGAGCAGGAGGGCAGAGTCAGTGGCAAATCATACAGGTGGGAAGATGCTCCGGTTAGGGTGCATCAAGCATCATTTTGTGCTGATGGACTTCCTTAATGAACAATGGAATAGAAGTATTATTTCTGTCTAATATGTAGGAAGCTTAAACTAGACCAAGGCAAGGAAAAGATTTGACAAATCTGGCTATACATGTTAGCCACTTTCCTATTACACCATCTTTTGATTGTACCAAAATGAAAAAAAAACTATGACAATGTTGGCAGCTTTTAGTGCATTTAAATTAATAACTGAACTTAAAAAAAAGATTTGATTTGTTGTGGCCACTGTTTAATAGTGTTTATCGATGGTGGTCTCACAATGTGGCCTCCAAGGAACCACTCAAAGGGAAGAGTAATAATGCTCATCTTATTATTGATTGTGAACAGATTTATAGACCCATATACTTTTTATTGAACATTTCTGTTCATGGTTGAAGATAAGCTCAGGGATTCTGTCCTTTGGTTTGAACCTTTAGTGTAGCTCTTAGGATCAGGAGCCCCACCACTCAAATTCAGTTAAAGAGTACTTCACAACCTTTTTTTTCATATGTGAATGCCCTTTTATTTGCTAGCAGATTGGTGGGAGTCCAGATCCTGAGACCTCCACCAAATGCTCAAACCACCACCGCCAATATCCAGAACCCCCCCTGCACATCTAGAACCAGTTATTCTTTAGTAATGGCTACAATATATTGAACATTTTTTTAAAGTTTATTTGTGCATTAAGGCCCCGATTCTTAAGGACTGGCTTTTTCCTATACAAATCCAAAAAATAGGTTAAACCGCACCCTATGTCCCTTATAGCCTTCCTAGGCCTGTGGACGCAAGTCCTTGCCAGGGGGTCAGCCCAGCTAAAAAGTCCAATCCATAATGTAAAAAAGAGGACAGCGCCACAACGGTCAGTGATAAGAAAAAACGTACAGCTTTAATCTGCCAACTGCGGCGACGTTTCAAGCTTGATAAAGGTTTATACCGAAACGTCGCCGCAGTTGGCAGATTAAAGCTGTAAGTTTTTTCTTATCACTGACCGTTGTGGCGCTGTCCTCTTTTTTACATTATGGATTGGCTTTTTCCTATGTCAGTCTTAATGAGAGGCGTTCAGAAATAAATAGAGACAAATTCATTAAGAGGTGCTACTCACAACAAATATTACTACAATCAGAGAACTGACTAACATTTCTAACATTCTAAGAAATGCTACAACTTTTTAAAAATTTGATAGGCTGGAGTATCCACACCCTGTCCCACCTCAGCTCCTCACCAGCTTTGCCAATTCGGGTATAAAACTCCAAAAGTCGCAAAATGTTTGCACAGTTTGTGTTGCACAAAAATGTAGCAGCTTTGATGTAGACACTTTGATGAAATGGGGCCCAAGGCACAAATTTAGACTGAGTTCTGGTGCATTTTACCAGATTGTATTTTTTTTTTACTACATAATTAGTAGAATAGGGTAAAAACCTTTCTAATACAGATGTGTCAACTACTCCAGTTACCTCAATTGATTTTAGAACATTAGCTTCCCATAAAAACACCCAAATATGCAGAATTAAACAGATTTGTTAATGGCCATATAGCAGTTTAGTACATTTAACCTAAGTGTGCAAGTGTTGGCTTTAATCTTAGTCTCCATTATGACAATACTATTACATTTAGGCTGTACAGTTTCAAAACCTTGACCCTCGATGCATCAAAATGCTTTCAACAGAAATCTGGCATAAAACACTTTGAAAAGTCGCTAACTTTTTGCGCAACATGTGGTAGAGTAAAGATATTCCAACTTTTGGCACCTTCATGCCAGTTTCGAACAGCTCCAACAAGATGGCAGAGCTGTGGTGTTTCTTACACTTCAAATCTTACTCTAATCCCTCACTGGTGGTGAAGTGCACGGCGGCATGTGTCTCTCAATTAATCAGGTGCTTCTTACTCCAACATGTCCCCTAATCAAGAATGGTGTAAACAATGCCGGTCTTGAAGATGAACCAGGGCCCATGAGTTTTTAGATTAGTCAAATTTACTTTATAACTTATTTTTTAAATGTTTTTATACTAAACATTATATTATATCGTATGCATTACAATACATACTGTCATGCTGCTGCAGTGCAGTATAACCCAACCTCCACCAGAAGGAGCTTGAGAGGGAAGTGAGACTGCCTACACAGAGAAGCACCACAGGGCAGCAGCATAGGCACCACCAAGTGGCGAGAGAGTGGTCAAACAAGCCGAGTCAAAAAGCTACAATAGGCAGAAGTACTAAAGGGATCAACGATATACGTGGTCAGGAAGAAGCCAGGAGGTTCAGCAATGGTCAGAAGCAGATAAGACAAAGTCACAAGGCAGAAGAGAGTCCGAATACAAGCCAAGTCAGAAACCAGAGAATCAAAACCGAAACACAGGGAAAAGCTGGGAAAAGGGCAGAGAGAGGGAGACAACAGACATAGGACAAGTCAGGGATCACAGCAGGACAAACCAAGAGCAGCCAGAGTCAGGTTCACACGCCAAAGGCAGAACTATAGCTGACCGCCAGCAGGATGCATGGGAGCTAAATAGCAAACCTGAACCCAGAATGAGGCAGAGCAACATTAACCCTAGACATGATCCTCCTGGAAAAAGGGCAGATAGTGGAATATTTCATCTAATGGAAGAAATTGGATGAAATGAAAAGGCTATGCCTCAAATTAATAGCCATGTTTCATATATTTATGTCACTAAGTGGAAATCATAAACTGATATGCTTAGTTAAAAAATACTTAATGAGAGAGTTAACCCCCATTATATAAAATACATGCTTTTTTAGACCTTTTGAAGCTGAGACATACGTATTACTGAAATTATGCCATTTGCTAGGACTACATTGCAAACCCCGATTTTGTCACTTCTTTCTTTAATGTTGCTTAATGTGTCTCAGTGTGTATCCAACATACTGTTTAGAGATCAACATTTCTTTTCACGCTGCCCCAGTCTGGTACCTAGTGCAGTTCTCCATAGCATTGGTCTTCACTTTTGCACCCAGCAACCACAGCATTTTGGGGCAACTCTGGTGCTAACTAGGCCCTGTGACATTGTGACGTTATGTGAGGCTTAGTTACAAGTCCTCCTCACAGATGTCATGATATGCGTTGCTTTGCAATGTCATGGCGAGAGCCTAGCAAGCACCATTGACATCCAGATTTCAGGATAAGGCTGCTGATCTTGAATTGCTCTTCTCTAATTCTGTTGTATTTTCTTGCAGCTAAAAATCTGCTTATTCATTTTTTATTATTAGCATTTATTATCCACTATATCAATTCATCTTCATATTAAATTGTATCAATGTAAATTAAATGTATTGCAATTTTGAAAATTAGTGAAGAGTGAGACCTTTTAATACCATGCTCCTAAAGAGTTGACCTTCAACACTGAGCACTATAGCACTATCCTGCTATGTCTCTGTACACTTTTTCTCCTATAGGCACCAATTCTAAATCTCTTTTATATCAGTCTTGGAGATTTTGTATTCTAGAGTCTATCCATTATAGCTTGCCTTCCGGCAGTGCAGGGCATCATAATCTACCATCTTGGCAACTTACAAGAGAAGTGGCATAAAATTAATAAAAAATGTTATCATTTAGGCCCCATCTGTCTTAAATTGGTTGTCCAATCAAAACAAAGTATCATGTATCCACAGTATGGGTGATAACTTCTGACTGATTGTTGTCTGATCACTGGGACCCGCACCGATTATCATAATTGGGACTTTTTATCTGTGGCTGGGAACTTTTGCCCCCATAGTACCTCGGAATCCCAAAGTAGTATTCGAATATGCACACTGCCACTCCATTCTAATGCCTGCTACCTGTTTTGCTGATCGGTGTGGTCCCAGCAGTCGGACCCCAACCGTTCAACAGGTTATCCTCTTTCTTGTGGATAGCTAATATCTTGTTTTACCAGTTTAATTTTATTTTCTGGCTGGTTTATATTAATTTCTTTTATGACCTCAGCTGAAGAAATAATCCTACTAATATGTAAAGTTATAGTCCGTTATATTACTTGTGTAAAGTATCTACAGTTTATATTGCAAATAAAAATGTGAGAAGATCCAATGTTTTTAATTCTCATGATATTTTATCTTTATTTTCTTCCTACGCAGGACACTGAACTTTTAAACACTGCTATCCTGACAGGAAGGACGATGTCTATCCCTGTGAAGGTGGTGGCTGTTCAGGAGGATGGCTCTGTGATAGATGTGTCTGACTTCACTGAGTGCAAGTCCGCAGATGAAGATGTCATAAAGGTAAGATCTGTTTATGGGGTTATAAAAGTCTGCTCTGGTCTAGTTTACACATCGAAAAAATTTGTTGCAAACTTTCACTTAGTGTACATAAAAAATGGGTTGACATTTATCGAATTTTGTTTATGATGAAGAAGTTATGTAGGTTTACCTAGTAAACCACATGTATAATATATAAAGCGTACTTTATTATACATCTACTAAGTTTTTTATATTTTTAAAAACATTTTTTTTTTATTTTTTACTTGCTTCAATAGTCTCCATGGGAGACTAGAAACTGTGATCATTCGATCGTTTGTGCTACATACAGCAGGGCTTCAGCCTGACTCTATGAAGCAGAAATGCTCACTTGCTGTGAGCGCTGACCACTGGGCGGTGCTCATAGATAGCCGGCTATGACAACCACAGGGGTCTCTTGCAGACCCCGGGTTGTCATGCCAACCCATTGGTGACCCGCAGTCATGTGACACAGGCGCTGGTGGGCGGGGTTAATGATGCTCTTCCTGCACGTGTATGTTAAATGCCGCTGTCAGAGTTTGACAGTGGCATTTAACATATTAACAGCTCCGGATGGGTCGCGATTCCACCCACAGCTGTTAGGGGCACATGACAGGTGATCAGATCAGCTGTCATGTGCCAGAAAAGGTGTGGGCTCCGACGATACAGGGGAAGGAGTCCAATGTCGGATATATCCGTCATTGTACGTTATGGGGTTAAAACTCAGTAGAGATTTATTAAGACTACAAACATTATGAGTTGAAGTCAAACATCTCTTTTTCTTCCTTCCGTGGTATTTGAAAAAACAATTTTATGTTGAATAATACGCGGATGACAAAGTGCAAAAGAAGTTTTGCGGTGACGTGGATATAGGGGTTACAGAGGTGGCTTGTGCCATAGGGGGCTCAAAGGCTGCTCTCTGACATATGACGATGTCGTTATTGTCAATGGCAAACAGTAAAATTAGATGGGCCTTCATTGCAGATTTTCTAATGAACTTACAAATTTAGGTTACATCGATGAGGTTTTATATATGACATAAACACATTCATAAATCTGTCAAGTGAATTTATTCTGATGCGCAGGAAAAAAAGCAACATATGTAACAGGATTGGCCACTTTGCCTTCCTTTTTCCAAATGTGTTGGGGACAAAATGTTGTGGTACCTATAAGTAATACAAATATTCCAGGTTTTCATCCTTTGTGAAGCATCTCCTCCTTCTTCTCCCTTGTTAGTGCTGACTTCCTCAAAGACTGGATTAATTCCTGCTAAAATTTTATAGTCAGGTAACAAAGGTAGAGAGTTTCCAAAAGTTGTTTTACAGCAGTGTCTCAAATATTTCCATCACTGAGAAGGGGAGCAGAACAACGCTGGATAAAGGGAGGTGAGAATATTATCATTCTGACTGTACACTACATACAGTACAGATACACACAGCTTTAGGCAAAAAAAAGTTCACGGGAGGGCTATTTCAACTGGCATGTTAGAATTAATCCAAAAGATTACATATGGTTTGGTCTAGCACTGCAATGCTGCTGAGTATCAGGACAGTACAGATAATACCTAAATTTGTGTTTCCTCAAAAAATGTAAAATGGCTTTTTATCCCAAATCTATTTTCTCTGTTCTGATGCTTTAAGGGAACCTGTCACGTGAAATAACACTATTAACCTGCAGATACCGGCACTGACTGACAGCTGGCCCTAATACTGAGCTGCTGTCAGTCAGTGCTGGAGGTGTGGTTACAGCCGCCTCTCTCTATACACACCGCCCCTATAACTGAAACTGGAATGCCACCTAGAGGAATAAAGTTCATTTCATCCCAACGGCAAGTGTCTAAGTGCTGGAAACGGGCAGATTCAGAATGTTATGAACCTGTAGATTAACCCCATATCTGTACATTAATAGAGTTTTTTCATATGACGGGTTCTCTTTAAGTGTCATTCTGGATTCTTCTTGCAATTTCTCAGCATCCACTCATCTTTTTCTTCTCTAAAGGCTGTAATATTCTGCTCTTTTCTGTTGATTTATTCCTGGAAAGAAAGCCTTTAAATCAGGTTGGTCTAACAGGCACATCAAGGTTCTGCTCGTCTTTATTTGCTTTGTATTTTTGCTGGATGTTCGATAAAAGCTTTTCTATATTTCTATGATAATCTGATGCCTTTATACATCTATACAAATAAAAGGTTGGCTTGTATGAGCATATTTTATTGTATTTGAGTTACAATACTTTTTCATATGTTATTTTGTGTTCTTTTTTTTAACTTAGTAGGAAGTCTAAAACCAGGGTTTCAAGTATAAGATGTACACCAATGCTTTCTGAAAACAGAAGGTATTTGCTTGTAATCTTTTCCATCATAAATCCTAAAAACAAGGAATTTATTTCTCATTTTTAGAGTACTCTATGGAGCCTTACAAATAATGTATTTTTTTCCATCATGTGGCTAGCTCAAAAGTCGGAATCATTGATATATACTGTAACCACTGGGTTTTATGGCGGTCCTGCTGGTAATTACTACTAACACAGGTACTTACAAAATAATCAGGTGGGCAATTACTGAAAAACTACATGTGCTTTACTGCGAATTGCAACTGTTATGTGATTATGTTATTTATTGGCTGCATAATTTTTACAGGTAAAACACAAACTTGTTTCACCCGTAGAATACAATTTTCCAATAAATACATGCAAACCTGTGGCAAATTATAGGAAATCCACTGCACTATTGCCATGTGGTAATTGGCTGTGTGACATAATAATGCTATGTGTGACCCCAGTCTTATACACTGTCATCAGTGGGAGCTCCGTATAAACCTATAGGAAGTAACTCCACCAAGGGGCCACTGACACCAGACTGAATTTTGTCATGAAACTTGTTACGTGATTGAAAACAAGATTCATGGTATTTTTTTCTACTGTTTTACAAAAATAATCATGTGACACCTAATAACTAGAGATGAGTGAGCACTAAAATGCTCAGATGTCGCTACTCAAACTGAGCTATTCCCAATGCTCGAATGTTCATTTCGAGTACGGTAACAAGTACAATGTGATTTTCTAGATTTTATTTTTGATATTCCATCTCTCAATGTTAAAATTAATCTTACCCTCAAAATTATAGACTGTTCATATCTTTGTCATTGGGCAAACGTAAAAAATCAGCAAGGGATCAAATACTTATTCCCCCCACTGTATAATGGGAGTTAATAGGAAATCTGAACATTTTCCCAGCAGAGCTTACAAAAAGGTTTGGGGGCAGTGAAAATGTTGAAATGGATGGAAAAAGTGCTGAATGGAAGAAGGATAGGATGGGAAAGACCCCTGGAAGCATCTCTGACTCCCACATTGCTGCTGAGAACAATGGTGTTACACGTTTTCTCCACTGAAAGGATTGACAATAAAACATTCAAAACTGACAAGAAATGAAATGTTAAGAAACATTCTTTCCTGTATAATAACTTTTATATAAGGCAACATTTCAAAAGGATTTTTTAAACCAAAATTGAAATTGTTAGTAAAACAAAATGTATATTTCAGTGCATTTTATGAAGGAAGCAAGAATTGCCAAAAGTGTGATGTAAGAGAGACATCCTGTATTAGACATAAATGAGGGCATCATACATACATATGTACTCCTAGACTTATATAGGCTATGCATGAAGTGGAAATCCTGCCAAAAATTACAAGCAGGGTCATTCATACACCCTTGAAGGCACCAATTGTAGTTCCTCATTCAAATATTGTGAGCAAAGTATAGTTGTGGTTCTCCTCAACTTATAAAAGTTCTGTGCAGTGCACAGCCTTCCAAAAATTACAAGCAGGGTCATCTATACACCCTTGAAGGCAACAACTGGATGGCTTTATTAAAAGATTAAGAAAGTGTAGACCTGTAGCAGGCCAATTTTGATTTTCATTTCAAACCAACAAAATTTCACACAAAGCAGCTTCTATAATATATGACAATAGTCAATTTTTTGACCAAAAATATTTGTGAATTTTACCAGGCCAAGTGTTTTTAAAAAAAATTTAACCCACTGGAGTTTTACACAAAGCACGGTAAACTGTATGGATGAATCATAGAATGCATAAACATTTTTGGAAGTTTTTTTGTGAGTAACAAGAACCGCGTTACAGTGTATGGATGAATCATTCAATCCATAAAAAGTTTTGGAAGCTTTTTTTTTAGAGTTTAACCCATTTGCCACCTTGGGTTTTTCTGTTTTTGAGTTTTCGTTTTTTGCTCCCCTTCTTCCCAAAGCCATAACTTTTTTATTTTTCTATCAATATTGCCATGAGAGGGCTTGGTTTCTGTGGGATGAGTTGTACTTTGGAATTACTCCATTTTTACCATATAGTGTACTGGAAAAAAGAAAAAAAAATCAAAGTGCAGTGAAATTGCAAAAAAAAAGTGCAATTCCACAATTATTTTTTTTTTTACCATGTTCGTTAAATGCTAAAACTGACCTGACATTATGATTCTCCAGGTCATTACAAGTTCGTAGATACCAAACATTCATAGGTTCTTTTTTATTTAAGTGGTGAAAACAAAAACCTAAATTTGCAAGAAGAAGAAAAATTGTTACCATTTTCTGAGACCTGTAGCGTCTCCAATTTTCATGATCTGGGGCTGAAAATGGGCCTATTTTTTGCTTGCTGCGCTAACGCTTTTATTGATATCATTTTGGAGTAGACACAATGTTTTGATTGCGTGTTATTGCATTTTAATGCGAAAACTTAATTCTGGCATTTTGATTTTTTTTCTCGTTACGCCGTTTACTGATCGGATTATTTCTTTTTAAATATTGATAGATCGGGCGATTCTGAATGTGGTAATATCAAATATATGGGCTTTTTTTGTTTGTTTGGAATGAGGCAAAATGGGGGTGAATTTATCTTTTAATTTTTAAAAAAAAATTTAAAACTTTTTTTACTTTTACTGGCTTCAGTAGTCTCCATGGAAGACTAGAATCTGCGATCGTCTGATCGCCTATGCTACACATAGCAGGGCTTAAGCTAAAATGCTCATCAGCTATGAGCACCGCCCCGGCAATGACAACCACAGGGGTCTCCTGCAGACCCTGGGTTTTTATACCAACCCATTGATGACCCGCGGTCATGTGACACGAGCGCCGATGGGCAGAGCTAATGACGCGCTTCCGATGTAATTATGTTAAATGTCGCTGTCAGAGATTCCACCCTCGGTTGCTAGTTGCTAGGGGCCAGAAAAGTTGCGGGCTCATCACATCAAATAGGAGGAGGTGACCTATGATGTACCTATACATCAAAGTTCGTAAAGGGGTTAATATATGTGCTATTGTCTCGTAGTGACAAGGGACTGTGGGCACCTACCCGATCCTTTGAACTGGAGGCACCCTAGTCTATCCCTGTCCCCTGGATTATTCCTGAAGGTGAAGACATCAGGTTCTTATACCTATCTATGCTCCTAACTTAACCCTTATCTGATTGCTCCCTCACCCAGAGAGGTGAGGGGCTGAAGTGTATTGGAAAATGCTAACCAGGTAGACATGATTAGCAGACAGGAATAAAAAGAAAACTACAATCATAGAAATACAATCACAAAACAGAATGGGAAACAGAAGAGGTATGAGAAGGGAAAACCAAATGTGAGAGGATAAGGAAAAACACGCAACTCCATGCAACAATTTCCAGAAAAACTCCCCAACCGCCAATTCCCAACACTGAACTTTCTCCTCCACCACCAAACCAGGAATTAGAACTATCACTGGCAACTCCCAAGTGCCAGTGTCGAGCATATATATCAGAGGGGAGTGGCCAACACAGAACAGCTGAGACAATTCAGGATGGAGAGCTTCAGGAGAGCTAAGCCTAAGCCTTGCAATGACAGTAAGGAAGCCTGCACTTTTTAATGGGATGGTGAATCAGTTCTAATAAGTGTAGGAGTTCGTATAACCAGATGTTGTGATCCTCTGGCCTGTCTTTGTCGCGGTATCCCCTTGCCAACTATCCACAGTGACATGTAAAATTTTGGGCACCCCCAGTCAAAATTGCTGTAATTGTGAACAGTTAAGCAAGTTGTCAGTATTCCGTGTTTTCTAAGTCACCTTGTGAATGATTTTGCCCTTTGTTAAGATGGAGTTTGTGTTTTTGTCTTCCCTACTTCCTGTTCATTTGTTTAAAACCTGGGTCAGGTGTCAGCCTCTTTGCTGGAGTATTCTGATTCTGTTCTCCTTCAGCTCAGCTGCTGGTTCTGAGTGTGTCTCTACCTCTAGCTCTGGACATTTCCTGCATTTGTAAGCTACACTCTCTAGGTTATCATTAGTCTGCTGACTTGGAACTTAACCCTCGGTTCACTCCTTCTGGTAAGAACTGTGTTTTTGGAACTTTGTTTCAGGACTTGTTTTGGGACTGTGTGTTACTACTTAATCCTTCATTTACTCCCCCCGGTGGGAGCTGTTGGAAACAACACCAGTATAATACTTTAATGTGAACCTGTTTCTGAACTTACCCATGTTTATGCCACATTTGGGATCAACTTGAGAACTAGTTTCTGGACTTACCCGTGTTCATGCCACACCTGGGATTAACTTGTGGACTTGTTCTGGACTTCCCTGTGTTTACTTCATACCTGTATTTAACTCTTTCTGTGCCGACAGTGTTTGGATCTGCACCACGTCACCCGTCACACTCACCTTGCTGAAGACTCTGTCTTAAAAACTCCGCCGATTTACTGTATATATTTCAAGGACTCATTTCATTATAGGACACTGTGGGTTATCAGTATATTGTTTTGGGTGTTATTGCTGTTGTACAAATACACTATTTGCACTAAAGAAACCCGTCTCTGTCTGTTCATTGCCCCATGCTATCAGAATCCTTGAGTTCCTACAATAGTATATCAGGATACTCCAGCCCAAAAAAAGGATTCTGCTGGGGCAATGACAGAGACACGGGTAGACAAGATGTTTGCTATGATTAACTCCTTGCAGCAGGAGGTGGCGGCTATACAAAATAAGATTAGAGACATGGACTCCCGGGCTAACCACAATGTGCAGGTGTTTGGTCAGGCTCTCCAAGATTTACGTACCTTGGTAGAAGCTCAGGTTACACCACCTGCTCAGCATACACCACCTGTTCAGCATACACTACCCACCACTATGCCTAAATTGCCTCCTTTCCAGTTTAATGGTGACCGAAGTCAATTCAGCGGGTTTGTTAATCATTGCATATTATTTTTTTATGTACATGCGTCCTACTATCAGTCAGATAGGTCTAAGGTACTATGTATTATTATGCTGTTGACATCACGGGCACTGGCTTGGACAAATCCTATGGTTGAAAGTCGCGATGTCCGTCTAAATGATTTGGATGATTTTCTGGCAGCTATTGCGCAAATGTTTGATGATCCCAACTGCCGTGCCTCCGCTGAAAAATCCTTGCTTTCCTTGCACCAGGGGAAATGTTCAGTCATAGAGTATATTACTGAATTTAAGAGGTTAGTAGTGGATACCAACTGGGATAACAATGCTTTATTGCCAATTTTTAGGAAAGGGTTGTTCAGTACAATCAAGGATGAGCTAGCTCGCTCAGAGTCTCCACAGGAGTTTGAGTTATTTTTACAACACTGTGTGCGTATTGATATCCGCCTAACTGAATGCAGACAAGAGAAATGGGCGGCTTCAAATCGCATCACTAATTTTACTCTTCTGTCTAGGGAAACTACCAGCAAGAACCCGCGGGAAGCTGAGGAGGTGCCTATGCAAGTGGACTCACTACAAAAACTTGAGAGTAACGAACGCCGTGAATATCGGTTTCGTGAGCGCTTATGTTTTTACTGCGGTCAATCGGATCATTTCCTTATTAATTGTCCTAAATGTCCCAGGCGACCTAACAAAGTGTTGGCGGCAGTAGGGGACTATGACAATACGGACACTGAGTCAGAAGCTTTGGAGATCAGTTTACCTATAGATGCTGTGGTTCCCCTAACAGTGATGCCGACCTCCCCTAAAGATCAAGGGGAGAAATACTCACATTGTTCTCTTCCTATTCAGATTCGGTGGGAGGGACAGTGGATACCAAGTTCTGCTATGATAGATTCTGGAGCAGGTGGAAATTTCATAGATTCTTCTTTTGCCAGGGAACATGGTATTAAGACACAACTAAGAGCCTCACCAGTCACCATGGAAACGGTGGATGGTTCTCCATTAGTTTCCAGACCAGTAGATCGGGAGACGGTGCTTCTGAAGTGTAAGATGGAACCAGACCATCAGGAAACACTTTCCTTTATGTTAATATCTTCTCCTCATTTTCCTGTAATTTTAGGAATTCCCTGGTTGCGGTCACAGAATCCAAACATCAATTGGGAAACCAAGGAGATATCCTTCCTTCCGAAGTGTAGCCCTACCATCAGTCCACAGGTAATGGCTCCAGTTACCCAAAACTTGGAGGAAACGAAACAGGTATCTACTCTCCCTCTGGTTTACCAGGAATTCTCGGACATTTGTGACAAGAGGAAGGCAGACCAACTCCCTCCACATAGACTTTATGACTGCCCCATAGAGCTGCTTTCTGGGGCAGCGATTCCTTTCGGCCATGTTTACCCGTTGTCAGCTCCAGAATTAAAGACATTACGTGAATACATAGATGAGAATTTAGCCAAGGGGTTTATCCGACCATCCTCTTCACCAGCGGGAGCCCCCATATTCTTTGTAAAGAAGAAAGATGGCCCTCTAAGACCTTGTATTGACTACCGGGAGCTAAACAAGGTAACCATTCGTAACAGGTACCCGTTGCCTTTAATTCCTGAATTGTTGAAGAGAGTTCGCCAAGCTAAAATATTTACCAAATTAGATCTTCACGGGGCATATAATTTACTCCTTATACGTCCCGGAGACGAATGGAAGACAGCTTTCAGATGTTGGTATGGACATTTTGAATATTTAGTGATGCCATTCGGACTCTGTAATGCTCCTGCTGCTTTCCAACACTTAGCCAATGATATCTTCAGGGATTTACTGGATCATTATGTAGTAATTTACCTGGATGATATCTTGATTTTCTCTGATTCACTACAGGAACATCAGGAACATGTCAAGACCGTGCTCAGACGTTTGAGAGATAATCATTTGTACATCAAACTCGAAAAGTGTGAATTTCATTGCTCCAAGATTCAATTTTTAGGCTATGTTATTTCTCCACAGGGATTGAATATGGAGTCCAGCAAGATCCAGGCGATCATAGATTGGCCGGTACCAGGAAACATCAAAGAGGTACAACGATTCATTGGTTTTGCCAACTTTTATGGATGTTTTATCCGGAATTTTTCAGAAATTGTCCATCCCATCACTCTCCTCACTAAGAAGGGGAAGAAGTTTGTATGGTCTTCGCAAGCCCAGGAAGCTTTTGATCGCCTCAAGGTTTGTTTCACCATGGCTCCGATATTGACGCACCCGGATCCTGCACTGCCTTTTGTCATGGAGGTGGATGCTTCTGACTGTGCACTGGGAGCAATCCTCTCACAACAAACCGGAGACAAAGGTTTGTTGCACCCGTGTGCCTTCTTTTCTCGCAGGTTATCATCTGCTGAACTGAACTATGATATTGCAGATAAGGAACTTTTGGCAATCATTTCCTCCTTTAAGGAATGGAGACACCATTTGCAGGGAGCAACTCAACAGGTAGTGGTGCTCACAGATCACCGTAATCTGGAATTCCTTAAGTCCGCCAGATGCCTTTCTCCTCGACAAGCTAGATGGAGTTTGTTCTTGAACCAGTTTGATTTTATCATCTCGTACCGCCCAGGTTCACGTAATGGGAAAGCCAATGCACTATTCCGAATCCACACACTGGACTCCGTGCCTGGGACCACATCTAAGACCATCTTGTCCGATGCCAATTTCATAGGAGTGCTCCAGGACCTGGACTTGTGGAAGATCAAGCTGGCCTATGATGGTGACGTATTTCTTGCTGCCCCACGTGACAATGTGAATCTTGTCTTTCAGAATGGTGTATGGCTTAGAGAGCGCTGTATTTATGTCCCTGAGGCTGTGAGACTTTGAATTCTCAAATTGGTCCATGACTCCGTATTGGCTGGTCATCGGGGGGTACAGAAGACGCAGGAATTTTTAAGTCGATTTTTCTGGTGGCCTACCTGCTTGAAGGATGTGAATTACTATGTCTGCTCTTGTGAGGTTTGTGCCCGGTACAAAGTTCCTCATGTTTCACCTACTGGCCTTCTTAAGCCACTACCCGTACCATCTCGCCCTTGGGGGTCTATTTCAATGGACTTTATTGTGGAGTTACCCACCTCTGGTGGTAAAAATACTATTTTGGTGGTAGTGGACTGTTTAACGAAGGCTGCTCATTTCATTCCTTGCACCGGTCTTCCCTCAGATACAGAGACAGTGGATCTGGTTATCCAGAACGTTTTCCGGCTGCATGGGGTACGTAGTGTTGAGCATTCCGATACCGCAAGTATCGGGTATCGGCCGATACTTGCGGGTATCGGAATTCCGATACCGAGATCCGATACTTTTGTGGTATCGGGTATCGGTATCGAAACAACATTAATGTGTAAAAGAAAGAATTAAAATAAAAAATATTGCTATACTCACCTCTCCGACGCAGCCTGGACCTCACCGAGGGAACCGGCAGCGTTCTTTGCTTAAAATGCGCGCGTTTACTTCCTTCCGTGACGTCAAGGCTTGTGATTGGTCGCGTGCCGCCCATGTGGCCGTGACGCGACCAATCACAGCAAGCCGTGACGTAATTTTCAGGTCCTGAATGCCTAATTCTAGGCATTCAGGATTTTAAAATTACGTTCCGGCTTGTGATTGGTCGCGTCGCGGTCACATGGGCGACGCGACCAATCACAAGCCGTGACGTCACGGGAGGCAGGAAACGCGCGCATTTTAAAATTACGTCACGGCTTGTGATTGGTTGCGTGCAGCCCATGTGACCGCGACGCGACCAATCACAGCAAGCCGTGACGTAATTTCAGGTCCTGAATGCCTAATTCTGCATTCAGGACCTGAAATTACGTCACGGCTTGCTGTGATTGGTCGCGTCGCGGTCACATGGGCGGCACGCAACCAATCACAAGCCGTGACGTAATTTTAAAATGCGCGCGTTTCCTGCCTCCCGTGACGTCACGGCTTGTGATTGGTCGCGTCGCCCATGTGACCGCGACGCGACCAATCACAAGCCGGAACGTAATTTTAAAATCCTGAATGCCTAGAATTAGGCATTCAGGACCTGAAAATTACGTCACGGCTTGCTGTGATTGGTCGCGTCGCGGCCACATGGGCGGCACGCGACCAATCACAAGCCGTGATGTCACGGAAGGAAGTAAACGTGCGCATTTTAAGCAAAGAACGCTGCCGGTTCCCTCGGTAAGGTCCAGGCTGCGTCGGAGAGGTGAGTATAGCAATATTTTTTATTTTAATTCTTTCTTTTACACATTAATATGGATCCCAGGGCCTGAAGGAGAGTTACCTCTCCTTCAGACCCTGGGAACCATCAGGGATACCGTCCGATACTTGAGTCCCATTGATTTGTATTGGTATCGGGTATCGGTATCGGATTAGATCCGATACTTTGCCGGTATCGGTCGATACTTTCCGATACCGATACTTTCAAGTATCGGATGGTATCGCTCAACACTAGGTACCAGATGAGATCATCTCTGACCGGGGAATACAATTTACCTCTAGGTTTTGGAAAGGATCTTGTTCTGCGCTCCACATTAATGTTTGCTTGTCTTCTGCATACCACCCTCAGACCAACGGGCAGACTGAACAGACCAATCGAACCTTGGAGCAATATCTACGCTGTTACGTCAGTCATTTGCAGGATGATTGGCTGAAGCTACTTCCACTAGCAGAATTTTCGTATAACAACTCACAGAGCAGTTCCACGAAGGTAACGCCTTTTTTCGCCAATTTGGGATATCATCCAAATATTTTGCCTAGGTCTCCGGTTGCTACTTTGGTACCGGCAGTTCAAGACAGAGTGGCGGTGTTGCAACATAATCTTGAAGTTTTGAAAGACTCCCTGACCGCAGCACAGGAGCGTTACAAGAAGTCGGTCGATAGATTCCGGAAACCGGCACCCATGTATAAGGTAGGAGACTCGGTTTGGTTGTCCACCAAGAATCTAAAATTGGGTGTTCCTTCGCAGAAACTGGGACAGAAGTTCATCGGTCCATTCAAGATCACCGGGATTGTGAGCTCTGTTGCTTGTCGGCTGAAGCTGCCACGAACTCTAAAGGTAAACCCAGTATTTCATGTTTCTTTATTAAAACCGGTCTCTCTTAACACATTTCAGGGACATATCGTACCTCTTCCTCCACCAGTGTTGGTTGATGGTGAAGAACAATTTGTGGTACAGGACATTATCGATTCAAGACTTCATAGGAACCGGCTTCAGTATCTAGTTAGATGGCAGGGTTACTCTCCTGAAAACGATTCTTGGGAACCAGTAAGTAACATCAATGCTCACCTGAAGGTTGCTCAATTTCATCGTAGATACCCAGACAAGCCTGGTCCAGGTTCGTCCTGAGGCCATTTCTAGGAGGGGAGTAATGTCAGTATTCTGTGTTTTCTAAGTCACCTTGTGAATGATTTTGCCCTTTGTTAAGATGGAGTTTGCTGTTTTTGTCTGCCCTACTTCCTGTTCATTTGTTTAAAACCCAGGTCAGGTGTCAGCCTCTTTGCTGGAGTATTCTGATTCTGTTCTCCTTCAGCTCAGCTGCTGGTTCTGAGTGTGTCTCTACCTCTGGCTCTGGACATTTCCTGCATTTGTAAGCTACACTCCCTAGGTTATCATTAGTCTGCTGACTTGGAACTTAACCCTCGGTTCACTCCTTCTGGTAAGAACTGTGTTTTTGGAACTTTGTTTCAGGACTTGTTTCGGGACTGTGTGTTGCTACTTAATCCTTCATTTACCCCCCCCCGGTGGGAGCTGTTGGAAACAACACCAGTATAATACTTTAATGTGAACCTGTTTCTGAACTTACCCGTGTTTATGCCACATTTGGGATTAACTTGAGAACTAGTTTCTGGACTTACCCATGTTCATGCCACACCTGGGATGAACTTGTGGACTTGTTCTGGACTTCCCTGTGTTTACTTCATACCTGTATTTGACTCTTTCTGTGCCGACAGTATTTGGATCTGCACCACGTCACCCGTCACACTCACCTTGCTGATGACTCTGCCTTAAGAACTCCGCCGATTTATTGTATATATTTCAAGGACTCGTTTCATTCTAGGACACTGTGGGTTATCAGTATATTGTTTTGGGGGGTTATTGCTGTTGTACAAATACACTATTTGCACTAAAGAAACCCGTCTCTGTCTGTTCATTGACCCATGCTATCAGAATCCTTGAGTTCCTACAATAGTATTACACAAATTGAAGATGAAATTATCTCTAAAAAGTCTAAAGTTAAAAATTACACATTTCCTTTGTATTTTAACCCCTTTCTAACCTCGGACAAGATAGTATGTCCGAGGTCAGAAGCCCGCTTTGATGCGGGCTCCGGCGGTGAGCCCGCATCAAAGCCGGGACGTGTCAGCTGTTTTGAACAGCTGACATGTTCCCGTAATAGGCACGGGCAGAATCGCGATCTGCCCGCGCCTATTAACTAGTTAAATGCCGCTGTCAAACGCAGACAGCAGCATTTAACTACCGCTTCCGGCCGGGCGGCCGGAAATGATCGCATCGCCGACCCCCGTCACATGATCGGAGGTCGGCGATGCTTCAGAATAGTAACCATAGAGGTCCTTGAGACCTCTATGGTTACTGATCCCCGGCAGCTGTGAGTGCCACCCTGTGGTCGGCGATCACAGCAACCTGCAATTCTACTACATAGCAGCGAACATCAGATTGCTGCTATGTAGCAGAGCCGATCGAGTGGTGCCTGCTTCTAGCCTCCTATGGAGGCTATAGAAGAATGGCAAAAGTTAAAAAAAAGTAAAAAAAATGTGAAAAAAATAAAAAAATATAAAAGTTTAGATCACCCCCCTTTTGCCCCAATCAAAATAAATCAATAAAAAAAAAATCAAACCTACACATATTTGGTATCGCCGCGTTCAGAATCGCCCGATCTATCAATAAAAAAAAGCATTAACCTGATCGCTAAACGGCGTAGCGGGAAAAAAATTCGAAACGCCAGAATTACATTTTTTGGGTCGCAGCGACATTGCATTAAAATGCAATAATGGGCGATCAAAAAAATGTTTCTGCACCAAAATGCAATCATTAAAAACGCCAGCTTGGCACACAAAAAATAAACCCTCAACCGACCCCAGATCATGAAAAATGGAGACGCTACGAGTATCGGGAAATGGCGCAATTTTTTTTTTAGCAAAGTTTGGAATTTTTTTTCACCACTTAGATAAAAAATAACCTAGTCATGTTAGATATCTATGAACTCGTACTGACCTGAAGAATCATAATGGTAGGTCAGTTTTAGCATTTAGTAAACATAGCAAAAAAGCCAAGCAAAAAACAAGTGTGGGATTGCACTTTTTTTGCAATTTCATCGCACTTGGAATTTTTTTCCCGTTTTCTAGTACAGGACATGTTAAAACCAATGATGTCATTCAAAAGTACAACTCGTCCCACAAAAAATAAGCCCTCACATGGCCAAATTGATGGAAAAATATAAAAGTTATGGCTCTGGGAAGGATGGGAGCGAAAAACGAACACGGAAAAACGGAAAATCCCAAGGTCATGAAGGGGTTAAGCAAAAAAGTATACATTTTAATCTTTTACATTTTAAAAATTAAATAAAGGAAAGTGGATTGATGCAAATGTTTAGGCATCCTGCATGGTTAGTACCTAGTAGCACCACCTTTTGAAAGTATCAGAGTTTGTAAATGTTTTTTGTAGCCCAGAGTCTTTCAATTCTTGTTTGAAGGATTTTCATCCATTTTTCCTTGGAAACCTTCCAGTTCTGTGAGATTCCTGGGTCTTTTTGCATGCACTACTACTTTGAGGTATTTCTAAAGATTTTCAATGATGTTCAGATCAGGGAAAGGTGAGGGCCATTGTAAAACCTTCAGCTTGCTCCTTTTGAGTTAGTCTATTATGGATTTTTATGCATGTTTAGGATCATTATACATTTGTAGAAGCCATTCTCTTTTCAACTTCAGCTTTTTATAGATAGTGTTATATTTGCATCAAGGATTTGTGGAAATTTAATTGGATCCATTCTTTCCTCTACCTGTGAAATGTTCCAGTGCCATTGGCTGCAATACAACCCCAAAGCATGATTGATCCACCCCCATGTTTAATGTTTGATGAGGTGTTCTTATCCTGAAATTCTGTGCTCTTTTCTCACCACACATACCACAGTACTTGTTTCCAAAATGAATCAGACTTTTTTCATCATCATGCATCACTTTCTTTTGCATACTTCTGATGTTGAATTTTATTCTAAAGCGCAGGAGAGGTTTTCTTCTGAAAACTCTTCCATGAAGGCCATATTTGTACAAGTGTCTCTAAACAGTAGAACAATGTACCACAACTTCTGAATCTTCTAAATCTTTCTCAAGGTCTTTTTGCAGTCAAGCCAGGGTTCTGATTTGCTTCTCTAGCAATCCTACGAGCAGTTCTCAATGAAATTTTGCTTGGTCTTCCAGGCCTTATCTTCATCTCCACTATTACTGTTAACGACCATTTCTGAATTACATTTTGACCTGAGGAAAAGGCAATTTGAAAACGCTCTGCTATCTTCTTATAGCCTTCTCCTGCTTTGAGTGCCTCCACCATTTTCATTTCCAGAGTCTTAGGCAGCTGCTTAGAAGAACCCATGGCTGCTGTTTTTTGAACACACACATCTCTAAGGGTGCCCAGACTATTCCACTGAGCCATTTTCCTTTTTGAAAATTTTAAAATGTAAAAAAATGACGCTAATATACAATATATGCAGTATATAATATATATATATATATATATATATATATATATACATATATACATATATATATATATATATATATATATACACTCACCGGCCACTTTATTAGGTACACCATGCTAGTAACGGGTTGGACCCCCTTTTGCCTTCAGAACTGCCTCAATTCTTCGTGGCATAGATTCAACAAGGTGCTGGAAGCATTCCTCAGAGATTTTGGTCCATATTGACATGATGGCATCACACAGTTGCCGCAGATTTGTCGGCTGCACATCCCAAAGATGCTCCATACAAGGCAGGATGGATCCATGCTTTCATGTTGTTTACGCCAAATTCTGACCCTACCATCCGAATGTCGCAGCAGAAATCGAGACTCATCAGACCAAGCAACGTTTTTCCAATCTTCTACTGTCCAATTTCGATGAGCTTGTACAAATTGTAGCCTCAGTTTCCTGTTCTTAGCTGAAAGGAGTGGTACCCGGTGTGGTCTTCTGCTGCTGTAGCCCATCTGCCTCAAAGTTCGACGCACTGTGCGTTCAGAGATGCTCTTAGGCCTACCTTGGTTGTAACGGGTGGCGATTTGAGTCACTATTGCCTTTCTATCAGCTCGAACCAGTCTGCCCATTCTCCTCTGACCTCTGGCATCAACAAGGCATTTCCGCCCACAGAACTGCCGCTCACTGGATTTTTTTTCTTTTTCGGACCATTCTCTGTAAACCCTAGAGATGGTTGTGCGTGAAAATCCCAGTAGATCAGCAGTTTCTGAAATACTCAGACCAGCCCTTCTGGCACCAACAACCATGCCACGTTCAAAGGCACTCAAATCACCTTTCTTCCCCATACTGATGCTTGGTTTGAACTGCAGGAGATTGTCTTGACCATGTCTACATGCCTAAATGCACTGAGTTGCCGCCATGTGATTGGCTGATTAGAAATTAAGTGTTAACAAGAAGTTGGACAGGTGTACCTAATAAAGTGGCCAGTGAGTGTATATATATATATATACATATATATATATATATATATATATATATATATATATATATATATGTGTATGTGTGTTTTTGGCTAAATTACAAGGAAAATGTGTCATCTTTAACTTTAGGCCCTTTTGAGATCATTTCATCTACATCTTGCTCAACTGTTCATAATAACTGTAATTTTGAACAGGATGTCCAAACTTTTACATGTCACTGTACATTACCAGTGTTATACCTATTCCTGGCGATTTTATGTGAGGCATCCATTGCTACTGACAAGTTTCCCGGTCCCATTTTGTATTCTGCATATCCACCATCGGAAGATATCAGCTATTTCTAGGGGATCCAGTTTCTCCACTTAGCTAACTTTCCCGTCCTTTAGAATAATTTTATACACAGAATAAGTTTTGAAAAAATGCTGTACATCTAAATCCTGGGCTCAATAGAGAACTTGATGAAACAGAAGTCGAAGGGGAATGGGGTGCTATAAGTGAAAAATATGATCAAGTGGCTTGTTCACCATTTACAAAAAACGCCCAGGATAAACCGTAAAGTAAACTCAGCATAGAACTCCTCTTGCAGTGCTGCCTAAGTCCTTTTAAACATCTATTGACACCAGAATCACTACAAGATTTTATTTGTAGGTAAACTTGTCCATTAAAAAACTTCAGCAACTGACCGCACAATTAAAAATTGTAGTATAATCCTGAAAGTGAATATACACGTGCATAACAGGTTGCATTGGTTTATTTTTCATGAAAGGAGATAATAGCCTTAATTTAATAGAGATTTTCTTTTAGACGGGATCCAAGCATTCTGTAAGATAGCTGCAGGCTTTTATATTCTATGTCCTTATGAATTCTTGGTGGCTTTTTAAAGTTCCGCTACAGTGAACCTGTTTGAGTGATCTGCTTTTATATATTGTTAGACTAATACTCTGTCCTCCCACACGCCGTCCCGGATAATCCTCTTCAAACTCAAAAGAATATATCAACAATTGAGGGCAATTAAAGGAGATTTTCAGCACGCATTAAAATTTTTCTGCCCAGAAACCTTGAGAGCTTGTGCACAAATTGGCTTTTGCTTCATTTCGGTGTTCTGTTTCCATCCACTCCTGTTTGTCAATCTGCTTCGTATAAAGAATATCTCAAAACACTTCTTCCTCAGATTGTAGATGTCATCTCTCAAAAGACGCAGGTGGCAGATTGTTCTGAGATAAAAAAATACTTATTATAAAATCCAAGCGTCGGAAGTGACAAGTGCCCTGGTGCGCTGAAATTTGTTTACACTTTGCCAAAGATAACCTTTCCTTCTTCTAATCTCATTAGTTTATAGACTTATCATGACTAGAAATGCATTCAGAGGGGATGCATTTCTAATGAATGCTATTAGGAAACTATATACAGGTTTTTTTTTGTCTTGAGTTTTCATATTTTTTTATATTTTGTTTTCTGTGCCTTAGGAACAAGTCAGGTGCACAGACTTTATGCTACACCACCCACGCTCTCTGTGAGATCGTAATTTGGTCGGTATGTACTTTGTGTACCATTATATGAAATGTCCATGAGATGCCATTATGGCTACTAGAAGCAGTACTTCTAGTGGACAATAGTTCAGTGATAATGCAGCCTTTTTTGTTGGCAGCACGGTGGCTCAGTGGTTAGCACAGTTGCTTTGCAGCACTAGAATGCTGCGTTAAAAAAAATTACCCCAAGGACAACATCTGCAAGGAGTTTGTATGTCCTCCCCGTGTTTGCGTGGGTTTCCTCCAGGTTCTCTGGTTTCATCCCACACTCCAAAGACATACTGATAGGGAATTTAGATTGTGAGCCCCAGAGGGAACAGTGATAATAATGTGTGTAAAGTGTTGCGGACTTACGCAATTATAAGTGAGTAAAATAAATAAATAGTTATATACCAGGATTCTGTATACAAAAAAAGCTTTTGTGAATCAGAAGAATAAGGATACACAGTAGGGATGTATAATAGTCAAGTAGAGCTGTATTATGGATCCATAGAATATAGATCTAGATTATTACTATATGCATGAGTAATTCTTTTATAATGTTCCTTTTACAGTTTTAGTTTCAAGATAGTGGTGTTTTTGGTATGATTGTTGAATATACCGTACAACTGCAGTATGCCCTCATGTCCTCACTATGCCTCCGTGCGCATTCTGGTGAGCACAAACAGCGCCCCCTAGCTGTAACAGGGGTCACTGCCTCACAATACAGAGAGATCATACACCCGATCGTACACCCCTATTTCTCTATAAAACACTCAAAGGCTACATTCAAACATTCAATTATTGGTTAGTATTTTACATCAGTATTTGTAAGCCCAAACCAGGAGTGGGTGATAAATGCAGAAGTGGTGACGTGTTTCTATTACACTGTACTTTCCCTCTGATTGCTCCAACTGTCACATTTTAACAAATGCAGCACATTGATGGGTATTATTGTAGAGAATGAGTATACAGTAATCTGCAATGATGGAAATCTGCTCTCACTCAAACTTGCATTTTTCAGCTACAAAAGTAAAAAAAATAAAAAAAATAGGGGTAACTAGTACTATTCCTGATAGGATTCTACTATTTTTTTTTACTGCTGGGAGCAATATCCCTGAAGATAACTACAGGCAATTATGGATGCCCATTATCCTGTAATTGTGCTAGATCTAAGACACAACGCTAGGCTTTACTCTAGAATCACCTGACTTGTTAGCATTTAAAAATGCAAAATGTTGCAGATTACGGTTGTTGGAGTTTAGAATGCCCATTCAGCTCTTTCATATTCAGATATTCATAGTTTACAGAATTGCAGGTAATACTGTAAGATGAGTGATCCAGCTCCAAAGGCATCACTTCCCTGTAAATTTACCAATTGTTAGAGATAAGAGAAAAATAAGGTATTTTTAGATAAGAAGTCAGTATTCTCCAAACGTCAGAAATCACAGCATACTGCTGCATGCTCAGTATGAAGATACTTTGTATGAGGCACTTGTATGAGAGGCTTGTAGGGGCCGCTGGAGAGCTGAGCGGGGTGATGGGGGGGATTTACAGGCCATTATAGAATATTTTGTTAATTATTTTCCCACACGCACTATTAATTTTATTTTAATTTGTGACAACCCTTTTAATACGTGTAATATGCACAGAGAAGCACATTCGGATCACTCTCTTTCCTTTATAAAGAGCTGTCATGTTCAGATGTGAATTTTTTAAGTGTCTGTCGTGTGCACACTACACCTGATTTTTCCATGACCTGCTTTAACACCACAACATTTCTTTTGTAAAATCTGAAGAAATAAGCCCAATTGCATGGGTTAGTGAACAGCCTTGTAATGTTATTAGTTCAGTCTTTTCCGTGCTATGGCTTTTAAAGTGCACCTGTCACTGTGAATTAACTTCCACGATTTTGCTAGTACAGTTCCCTCATGTTCCTTACTCCCGTGTTGTGCTGTTTTATGCAGCAGGACAATGTCTTACCCTGCGGATTCATCTAGCGGACTGGCATTTGGACACCTCTTTACTCCTATTGATTACATGTTCCGAAAATCAGCAACAGCTTTGTAATGTACAAAAGAAATGTGGCCACATGTAAAAAGTGTAGAAATCACATTCCATGATTTTCAATCTTTGTTCATTTGTTTTACATGTATAGAAAGTTGAATATTTGTGTACAGGCAGAAAAACTGACATAAAAACATTTTAGAATAATTCTAGATGTACTTCCAGATCAGCCGACATTTCTCAAGTGCGCAGAGATTTAGGAAATGTCTAAAGGTTGACTGGCTTTACTTCACATAGCAACCAATCAAAGCAATCTTTCATATCTTAAAATACTCTAGAAATATGAATGCTGTACTGTGATTGGTTGCTTTCGGCAGCAAGAACAGCTTTAATTTGTCAGGTAAAATAAAATTTTAACCCTGTGATCACAAATGATAATGTTAAAAGAGCTGTCTATTACTGATTAACTCTGTTTAATTGGCTGAGGGATGTGCGAAAAATAAAAATAAAATTGATACTTCCAGAACTAACGCCTCTCCTCCATAGTCAATGCTGCATCCACCACCGGTTTGCTGCGGACGACCTCCGGTGGGGGAATAGTGTCGGAGATGGCACTGCTGCTAGAACCTTCCCTATTTCTCTCCCAGTATAAATTGAAGTTCTTTATTATTCATAGACTACCACACTCATCTTTTTCACTGCTGTAGTTATACAACACATTATCATTTGGAGTATTTGCCCAATGTTTTAGGGCTTCCTCTTCCTATCTCTAATGCTGAGCTGTAAGCTCTGACGTGCTTTCACTTTTCTAAATCACCCTAAAATGGCAAGCTCTACATCATGTCTATATTATGGTAATCCCTCCTGATTGGCTGCACAATACAATGAAATGTAGTAGATGCAAAGCATTATGAGTAAGCCCACATGGGTAAGCTTAAGGTCATGTCACGCTTCCATAGCTATAAAAATATTCTGCAACTTCTTAAAGTAATAACAGGGATGTTATAGGGTCACCCTTTCAACGAACACAAGGAATTGTATAGAAGGATACAAAAAATTGTCCTGAAATATGGTGATATTCTTCCATCTGGTTTAACTTGAAAAATGATAGACCTTTTACTATCTTGGAATCCGTGTGACATAAGC
Organism: Ranitomeya variabilis; assembly: GCF_051348905.1. NCBI lineage: Eukaryota > Metazoa > Chordata > Amphibia > Anura > Dendrobatidae > Ranitomeya > Ranitomeya variabilis. Next base: position 233,585,135 of record NC_135232.1, read on the forward strand.
AAGTGCTTGAAGAGTTTAAAAAAAAATACTCTACTATCCTCTACAAGTCATAAATGTAAGGTATCTGAAGATTTACCGTATTTTTCGCTTTGTAAGACGCTCCGGATTATAAGATGCACCCCAAATTTTGAGGAGAAAAATAGGAAAAAACTTTTTTTTAATAAATTGGTGGGGATTCTTATAATCCATGCATCTTATTGCTTACCAGGGGTTGTGGCTGCGGTGGATCAGGGTCCCAGGGTCGTTACTGGAGGCAGGAGTGGAGCATTGCTGCAGGCTGGGATGAGGGGGTCTGCAGGGGGCTCCTGTGCTGCAGGGGGGCTCCTGTGCTGCAGGGGGGCTCCTGTGCTGCAGGCTGGGATGAGGGGTGCTGCAGGGGGGCTCTGGTGCTGCAAGAGGGCTCCGGTGCTGCAGGGGGGCTCGGGTGCTGCAGGGGGCTCCCGTGCTGCAGGGCTGTCTCCAGTGCTGCAGGGCTGTCTCCAGTGCTGCAGGGGGGCTCTGGTGCTGCAGGGCTGTCTCCAGTGCTGCAGGGCTGTCTCCGGTGCTGCAGGGCTGTCTCCAGTGCTGCAGGGGGCTCTGGCGACATTTTGCATTTTGTGAAAGGCCAGAGCCCCCGGCAGTTCGTCCATGCTTTCCTGTGCGGTGGACTTCGGGAAAATAGCTGCCGGGATCTCGGGAGATGAGATCTCAGCTTTGAAATCTCATCTCCCGAGATTCCGGCGGCCATTTTCCCGGAGTCAGTCATACAGGAAAGCATGGACGAACTGCCGGGGGGCTCTGGTCTTTCACAAAATGTCGCCAGAGCCCCCGCAGCACCGGAGCCTCCAGCATCACCCGGGGCAGCAACGGACAACAGTGGCAGCGGTGGCAGGCGGCAGCGGTGGCGGACAACCGCGGCAGCAATGGCGGGCGGCAGCGGTGGCGGACAACCACGGCGGCGGACACCCCCTCATCCCAGCCTGTAACGGTAAGTGGTTTATCCGCTTTGTAAGATGCACCCCCATTTCCCCCCCAAATTTTGGGGAAATAAAGTGCGTCTTACAAAGTGGAAAATACGGTAGTTTCTGGAACCTTACCGATGATGAGATTGAAAGGCTAAAAATTTCCATTTAAGGTTTAAGAGTACCTGGAGCATGGACATTCCTTTTTTATTTAGATAAATGTCACAATATAAATAACCAAGTGAGCATACTATAGTGCTTCTGACATTATGATGTATTTTATAAAGATGAGCAAATCGATTCGCAGAACCCTGGTCCAATGGCCATGTCAGTATCCTGTCGCCATCCAACCATCCAACTGGAGCCTTGTGAACCGCCTCTTATCTGCAGGAATCACTGGTGCCTCTTCTGATTAGTAGGCCCGGCACAATGTCATTTTGATTGATAACATTGCACTGTGCTTTCTATCAGAAGAGGCACAGAGGTTACTTGCAAGTAGAAGGTGGTTTGGAGGGTTCCCATCTGACAGCCATGGAATACAGACATGGCCACTGGACCATAGTCTTGTATACTGATTTGTTCAGATCTATAGGCAACATATCCTCATTCTGACCTTCATAATAGGAATTAGAGGCCATTTGTGGGGTTCCGAGAGGTCATACCCACACCTAAGTTACTTTCCTTTTTTTCTTTAGGTATTTGTTGAAGCTGGTTAAATCACAGTAGGTCCAAGACCGCATCAAAATCAAGAATTAATTGAGGAAAGAAAGTCTATGTTTAGAGCTTTGCTGGAGGAGTGATCTTCCTGTATCAAATTGATAGACTGTGTCAAAGTAATTGACTGTAGGGCCTTGTATACCTAAGCTTGCTAACTGAAACGAAGAAGGATTGCCTCCCTTTTCATTATGTGGGTGTACAGATTTAGACAGTAACCTGTGCTTTGTACTATAAAACACAAAAGGCAAAGAGCAGACAAGTGTGGAGCTGATCACAGTCTAAAATAAGAAAGTGACCTGACTGATTGCATGTGACACCTCCACAAAATGCCAGTGTTAGCTGTAGCCTACAGTGTTAATGGTCTTGAAAGACCTTTTTAATTTTCAGACAAAATATTTGATAGTATAATATGATATAGTATTAGTATTCCATAAAAACAAACCCTAATACATTTAACTGAAAGTTGTGCCAAACGAGTATACTGTGTAACTGAGGCCATGTTTTCATATTCGAGACATCCTATTTCAAAATGCAGATACTGCTGGTATTCACAGGTGATAACATGGCTAGTAAGATATGTAGATTAGTAATACACGTCATCTGTGGCGTGCTCCAATCTTCAGCTCCATTCTTGGGTCCCCGTAGGATCTCTGCAAGTTTGTACCTTATGCAGGATAGAAAGGAGGTTATGTGTGAAGGTGGAGGCTGACTACACATTTCAGCAGGTAAGATGGCCCCAGTTTCTGTGACAGATAAGGAGGCTGGCTTAGGCTACTTTCACACTTCCGTCGGTACAGGGCCGTCGCCATGCGTCGGCCCGACGTACCGACGGACGTTGTGAAATAAATGCACAACAGGGGCAGCGGATGCAGTTTTTCAACGCATCCACTGCCCCATTGTAATGTCTGGGGAGGAGGGGGTGGAGTTTCGGCCGCGCATGCGCGGTCGAAAATGGCGGACGCGATGCACAAAAAAGTTACATGGAACTTTTTTTGTGCTGACGGTCCGCCAAAACACGACGCATCCGTCGCACGACGGATGCGACGTGTGGCAATCCGCTGCGATCCATCGCTAATACAAGTGTATGGGAAAAAAACGCATCCTGCAAGCACATTTGCAGTATCCGTTTTTTTCCCAAAACGACGGATTGCGACGGAGGCCCCACGAAGTGTGAAAGTAGCCTAAGCTAATGAAATATGCTACATACACAACTCTGGACACCTGTCAATACAGTAAAGTGAGAAAGGATCTGGTGTAACCCAAGACTAAACTTGTAGTTGGACACGAAAAATAGTTGCCTAACTTAATAATTTATTCACATTACAAAAATTTTTTCAACTAGACAACTACTTCATTTCTTTAATTAGAAAACGCAAAAACAACAAACTTCTTGTTTAGTATAAGAAACTGCCCTACTTCTTGATAACTCTCATCCACTGAGTATTCTGGAATTGAGAGTTTGAAGTATATTATTATTATTTATTTTTAGAGCACCATTGATTCCATAGTCCTGTACATGTGAAAAGGTTACATACAAAATATATATATTGTAAATTACAATGAGCAAACTAACAGTGACTGCCTGGAACGGAGAGGCAGAGGTTCCTGCCCTCCTGCTTACATTCGTCTGGGTATATCACTAATAGCCTCACATAATGTAATGCATGAACTTCCAGAACATTGCTTATTAGCATGATATCAACCTTGATTTCTTCAAACCATTCTTTGTGAGGTCTTTGTCACCTTCTAATAATCTGCTGAAGACATTCCCAGAAGATTGTGCTTTTCTGTATTTTGGCTGATACTGAATAGGATAGAGTAATTTCTCATTTTCATCCTGAGACCATATTTATGCAGAACTTTTTATTTAGTCACCAGCAAGTGTTTTCCTGCATTATATTTTTATAGACTCGGAGTAAGGTTTTCCCCAGGGTTGTAAATGAGCATAATCTCCTAGGGTTACTTTTTTCACACAGGCAGCTATTGAGCACATAACATGTAGACATTTTAGGTACCTGTTGTTCTCCATATATGCAGCACCCGCCTGGGCCCGTGGGGTAATCGGAACTGGGTTGGACGGTTCTTAAAGGGGATGTGTCATGGCAGCGGTGACCTGGTCCATGGCCCTGGGCTTGCAATCAAAAGGGGGTATTAATGATGGAAATAAAGTTATTAAAGGGAAAGGGGATGGTTCGTTACAGAGGACACAGAGGGTGCAGTTTCCACACTTTAACTCACAGTTCTTTATGGCACCCAGCTGAGTGTGCTGTGTCCTCTGGGTCTGTGGTCCAGCCAACTCCCAGGAAATTCAGGGCACACTTTGCCAGAACCCCCTTGTTATGTCCTCTCCTGGCCGTTTCACTGCGCTGGCTCCCTCCTCTCCTGCCCCGCGCCTGCACACACAGCGTCCTAAGCCAGCAGCCTCGGATCCTGTCAGGTGACGTCTTATGGGTCCCCTTGATCCTACCTGGCCACCTTTTTGGGGAGTATGTGTGGTTGTGGCTGTGGCACTTGCAGTTACCACAGCCTCCGGCTTGCTAGATGAGCCTGGTAGTTCTCCACTAGTCTTGGGGGCCGGTTCCCCCACTGTGACCTAGTGCTTCCACCCAACAGTAGTCAGCGTGGATGCAGGCCCCACGTGTGGACTTCTCACTACCCGTGCCCCTAGGACCCCTTCTTCCTCTCTCCCTCTCTGCAACTTCTTTCTGTCTTCTGGTACTGAAACGAGCTCCTCACTGCTCGAGTCCCCAGCTCCAACTGTCTGACTCTTTAACTCCCTCCTCCCTCTTGTTTCCATGTTGTTTTTCTCTCCCCCTTGTTTTTCTCTCTCCACCCACACCCTCTAACTAGTCCCTGCCTGCGCCTGAGACGTCTGGTGTTGGATGCAAGTGTCTGAGTTCTGGGTAGTGCCCCCTTCCTCACCTGAGAGTGGGGTACCACACCTCTGGCTGAGGTGCAGTACCTTTGTGGCGACTGAACCCTCAGGGGCACCACATATACACAATTATATTTCAGAATCTGAGAATGGAGATAATTGTTTTCTTTTTAAATAACATCACACCTACCTACTAATAGTTTGCAACAAATGTAAATATATGCAGGATTTAAATGGTAACTGTACTATGAAATCACTTTACAATGGGAATAATAGGCTATCTGCCAAGAAATTATATTCTTTTGTCTTACTGTTGAAAAATTACTGCAAAGTGCCATCCACTAAGCTTCTTCCCACTGTTTAACTTGCTGTCAACTGCCTGTTAAAGGGGTTTCTCACTAACAAAGTTGATTTTAATCAATAGTTCTTGGAATAATAATAATTTCCACAATTGGATGTGTTTAAATAAAATGCCCCATGCTAAGATAATCGTATCACTGTGCCCCTGCTATGTACTGTGTAATGGCTGTGTCTGACCATACAGGAATATGGTTTGAACATAACACATCTCCTGGGCAGGGGGGGACACAAAATAATATACAGACATTACAGTATGGGATCACAGCTGATTCTTTCTGTGAGGTAAAACATTTCCCTGCCTGTTTTTAAACAATGTTTTACCTCAAAGAAAGAATCAGATGCGATCTTGTGATGTATTGTCTGTATACTCATATGTGCCCTCCCCTGCCCAGGAGATGTGGTATGATCAGACCATGTTCCTGCATGATCAGACACAGCCATTACACAGTACACAGCAGGGGAACATCTATAAGAATATCTCAGCACAGGGACATTTTATTTAAATACATCCAATTGTGGAAGCTATTATTTTTCCAAGATCTATTGACTAAAATCAACTTTGTTAGTGGGAAAACCCCTTTAACAACAGGCAGTTGACAGCAAGTTAAACAGTAGGAAGACACTTAGTGGATGGCACTTTGCAGTAATTTTTCAACAGTAAGACAAAAGAATTTGCCAAACATGCTGGGCGGGTCACTCAAATATACTGAGGTGAATAGCTCTCTTCAGGCCTACAGCCTGCACTGACCCCGCTGCCTCCTCACCACTACTGAAGCTACTGCCTCACCAACACCGGAACTGCTGTGACCCCCCAACCTATTGTCTCCTTCCCCATAATTCTGTAGAATGTAAGCCCGCGAGGGCAGGGTCATCACCCCTCTGTATCAGTCTGTCATTGTTAGTTTGCTTACTGTAAGTGATATCAGTAACTTGTATGTAACCCCTTCTCATGTACAGCACCATGGAATCAATGGTGCTATATAAATAGTAATAATTATAGCTAATTACTCGCCGAGTAACAAATAATGCTGAATATATTCGCTCATCACTACTTATTACATATTAGTAAATACATAGTACTGTAAATCTATTAAATCAGTTCTCTATGAGCTTTGATTGTAGGATAGAATACGATGAACGCACTACATGTTGCATGCAATGTGCGTAATAATTTGTAAATTTGTTGCATACATGGCTGTCTATAAACACAGACTCAACATAAAAAGAAATATTTCTTACTATTATCAGTAGTGATTTTAAAACATGCCAAAATCTCATTGCTTCCAGGTATTTGCTAAATCAGTAGGCTTGTGATGTAAACTGTATATGCTTTGAGAGAATTGTTGACCCATCACCATCGCCAGTTGTAAAATTCACTCAAATTCAGTAGAAACTCCAATCATCTGACACTGAAGTTGTAATTATGACTGGTTAGGTTACATGACAGCAATGTCACCAAAAGTCCGGTAGAAGTCTTCAAATCAGAAGCTATACTTATAATGCTATTATCAGTGTAGGTCCTGCTGCAGATGCTGGTGTCCACCAAAGAAAAAGTTTATTTAAAATTATTTTTTTCATTATTCAAATGTAAGGAAAAACTACGGTACGGTATGTCTAACAAGAAATGTAAAGTAACTGAAATGTTACAATGCCAACTTGCCTAAACTCTTTATAAAACCCTGTTCTAGCATAGTCCATGACTGACATATTAGCTACCTACTACATTTTCATGTACAAAACATCTGACACAGTTTTAAGCTGAGCCACCGGCTTATGTCATATATTTCACCTACACAATCACTCATGTGTGAACGATGGCTAAAGGCAATAAAAGAGGCAATGTTACTAGTGATGAGCGAATATACTCGTTACTTGAGATTTCCCGAGCACGTTCGGGGGTCCTCCGAGTATTTTTTTAGTGCTTGGAGATTTAGTTTTGAACCTCTATATTTTGGAGTAATGAGACAAACACCTGGCCCATATCTCATCGGTGGAAAAATCTATACAGTATATGACAAAGCTCTTTACAGTCATCATTGGAGCAATTGTACATGATACATTAGAACAATGGTAGTCAACCTGTCACATTATGGAGAACTCATGAAGACCGTGTCACATGAAAAAACTGTCACCGAACACCCACAAGTGACAGTGAGAGTGCTCCGATAGGTGACAGACAAAGAGCTCCGATATGTGACAGCCATATACCCCCATAGGTGTCAGACACCTAGAATTACCTATTCACTTTCCTTCATAATACTGGAGGCAACAAAACAACTGTCACTCTAGTACCAGAAGAGCAGTGGCAACAACTCTGTTCTGTATGATCTGCCATCATTGTAAAGGTGTGTTTTCTGTCAGACTCCTTGTCGACAGCTGCATTTGCCAGGGGTTTGTGATTTATGGCAAAGAAATTGCTGTTTGGCTATCACTGCATAAGTGTCTAGAATTTACACAATATTTAATTTGTACCAATACACACACATTGCAATGTGGACTTTGACAAGACTTCTGCTCACTAGTTCACTTCTCATTTATATGCCGAACATCGTGTATGGGCAATTGTTAGACAAGTAACAGATGGAGAGACAGGAGCTAGAAATAAACAGAGAGAGCTGAGATGAGTGATCTAACAGTTGGAAAGTGGAAAATGTCTTGTATGTGGGAGGAAAATGATCAAGAAAGAAGAAATGAAGAAAGCGCTAGAGATAGACAATAAAATTATGAACACAATGCCCTCCGGCTGGTTTCACACAAAGAGTTTTCTTTAAAGCCACCGTTTTTTGAGCCAAAGCAAGAAGTGGGTTGAAAAACAATTTGAAATACTGTGTAAAGTAGGGATATTTCTCCTTACTGAATCCACTTCTAGTGTTGGCTCAAAAACTGCATCTTAAAAATCAATATGTGTAAAAATGTTCGTAATTTGTAGTGTTTGCTATTAGCAAATCCTTACATATATCAAGTAGACTGCAGCTGTAGCTGCATTAATTGTAAAATTTGGAAGTATAATACAGTTAAACACAAAACTGCAATGAAAAATTGACGGCTACAGGGGGTGGTTCACTCAGAAGTTGGTTAATATACATACTGTACGACTTAAGAGAATTCTAAAACTCACAGAAAATCTGGTTAAGATCAGGGGTAATCTCGATAAAGCGTTCTTTTCACTATTATTCATTTCTCATTGTTCACTTGACTACATGATAGGCTCTTTATTAGATTTAGTTGTACTCATACTTCTGAGTTGCTTTATGTCACGATATGGTATGAAATATCATAAGTTAGTTTTCTTGCTAGCATGCGGGGGCTAAAACCCCCCCCCTCTCTCTGGTTCTCTTTCCTTCCCTGTGTTTCTATCTGTCTGTGTAGAAGAGCTTGCCTGGTGGGGGAGTTTTATTGACGAAAGGTATTTACGACTAGCATAGCTGCAAGAGAAATTTGTGTTAGCAGGAACTGTTAGAGAAACTTCTAGAATCATGAAAATCCTTTGTTCTGTTTTTGAAAGATATTATGCAAACCGTTTAAGTTACGAACACCAAAATATATCGTCATAATCACACTCGGAGGATCTACGCATCACTATAATCACAGGCATGTAGCTCCATCTGGTGAAGAAGTAGGGATTTCTCAGTCAGTGTGCGTGACAAATAGGACTTGTTTGGTCTCGTCGGAGTGCCCACGGTACTGCGAGATGAACGATGGGTATGGTGCGATTATTTTATGTTCTGTAGCGAAGATACGGGCATCAGATATATTTAATGCCCAGTTAGTGAAACCGAAGAGGTAGGAGGATCTGGAAAAGCCAGCCCTTTCTGTGAGGTCACAGACTGCAGGTTTTAAGTTGCTGGGAGACTTTCAGGAGGCAGATTTTGAGTCTGACCTGGAGAGCTGTACCTCATGCATTGGGATGTCTGGTTGCCTGTAATGCTATGACCTAAGAACATGTGAGTTATCGTTTCTTCATTTAATCCTTTTATTTTCATAATTACCTTGTACATATTTGCAATTGTCTCATTTGTAACACCTTTGTAAAATATTTTTATAAACACTGCCTAACAATCATTTATGGGGTATATTATTTAATACTAGTTCGTTCTTCCTGCCCTAAACCGTACCCTGTCTCTGAAGGGAATTACGCTACTGTTTTTTTTGGGGTTTGCTCCAGACCCGTTCAATTGGAGCTGGTGGCAGCGACCGTGTGCCGGCTTTTGGGGGTCCCTGTAGCGACTGCGGCTTGATAATTATTGTTCCTGCCTGAGTGGGAGTAGTTATCGCGTTGCTGCAGTGCGCCCAATAGCCAGTACATAGCAGGCAGCCTTTCTGGCGACTAATTACCCCAGGTGCAGTACCTAATCTGACCTGAGGAAAAGGGGGGCGCCAGAGAGCTGCAAGTGTTACGTGGAACTGTAAGCGGGATAGACACAAATCCCTGCAGTTCATGGTATATTGAAGAGCAGTGGGATACCTAGAATAAGCCCCTGCTGTAAACTAAGAGGTCAATAGCCTCGTGTGTGTTTTTTCATCACATTGTGGCAGCGGTGGGATACCTGGGATAAGCCCCCTGCACATGTGATAGCCGTCTGTTGGTTTAAAGTCACCCCAATCCGTGACATATTGTGGGCAGCGGCTGAGGGATATTGACAGTCACGGAGTGGATCGTGACATATTGGTGGCAAGGCGGTGGGATATTAGAGCATTAGTGATTTGGTTTGAGCAATCATTCCTCTCACTAAAAACTTGCAGAAAGTTCTTGCGAGAACTCTGCGCAAATAAGTTTGGAGAACGAACTCAGTGTTTATTAGTTGTGAGACAATTGTGTACTGGTAATTATCCCTTCCCTTTCTCTTCGTTTTTCTATCCTATCTTTTATTTGGCAACCATGGTTGGGCTGGGAGAAGCCTTTTATGAACAGCAGACCAGAGACACCCTTGTTGCCTTATGCAAGTCACAGCACATTGACTATGCAAGCAAAAACAAAAGCGAACTGGTCGCAGCCCTGATGCAATGGGAAGCCGCTCTAGACCACTCACAGAGCCCAGAAGCCGCAGATGCCAGCACAAGCGAACATGGTGCTGCAGTAGAGGTCCAACCACTGAATACGGGCCCTACTGGCAACCAAGGGGGCGCAGACCTCCTCCTGCAGCTGGCTCTGCAACAATGCTCCGCAGATGACCTGGACCGACGTCTGCAGCTGATCCAGCAATACCAAGAGAGAGCTGAGCGAGAGGCCCAGGCCCAGCGAGCCGAGCGAGAGGCCCGAGCCGAGCGAGAGGCCCAGCAAGCGGAGAGGGAGTACCAGCTGCAGATGGCCCAACTGCAAATGCAGGGGTCGTCCCAGAGCCGTGAATCCAGCAGCGCTCAGACACCAAAGCCCCGGCCCGACCACTTTCCTGTTATGGAAAAGGATGGGGACTTGGACACGTTTCTGCGGGCCTTTGAGAAAGCCTGCAGACAGTACCAGCTGCCTACACAAGAATGGGCACGGTACCTGACACCAGGGCTGAGAGGAAAAGCCCTGGAGGCGTTTGCTGCACTCCCTCAAGAACAAGATGGTGACTATGAGGCCATCAAGCAGGCTCTCATAGCTAAGTACCAGCTTACACCCGAGGTGTACCGTAAAAAGTTTCGGACCCTCCTACGTGGCCCACACGACAGTTACAGTGATGTGGTGCATAGACTGGGGACCCACTTTGACCACTGGACCCAAGGACTGTCAGTGACCACCTTTACACAGCTGCGAGACCTGATGATCAAAGACCAGTTCTTCCGTCTTTGCCCAACTGAAGTGCGACAGTTCGTGATGGACAGAGAACCCAACGATGTGACGAAAGCAGCGCAGATTGCCGATGCCTATGAGGCCAACCGTAGATCGGAAGTGCGGAAGCCAGTCACCACCAGCTGGAGAGGGGGTAAGCCTGCAGCCAACGCCAGTACCCCTGCCAGCCAACACACCAGAGGTCCTGTCCCCGTGGCCAACAGCACCAGACCTACCACCGAACTTCGCCAGTGTTACCACTGCAGGCAGACTGGACACCTCAGTCACCAATGTCAAGCCAAGCAGAAGAACTCCTCATCCCAGGCCCCAGGGCCTAATGCAGCAGTTCTTTTGGTGGGTGGTGTGGCTGGGAGGGTGTGTGACAACGTACAGCCCGTCACTGTGGGAGGTCGTGTTGCTACAGGCCTCAAGGACACCGGGGCTGAACGAACCCTCATCCGACCCGAACTGGCGGCCCCTGAAGAAATCATTCCGGGGAAAACCCTGACTGTCACTGGGATTGGGGGCATCAGCTGTCCCTTACCGATGGCCCGGGTTTTTATTGATTGGGGTGCCGGGAGCGGGGTGAAGGAAGTGGGGCTGTCTGATAATTTGCCCACTGATGTTTTGTTGGGGACTGATTTGGGGAGGTTGTTTGCATACTACGTCCCTGACACCCCTCCCCAATCTACTAATGAGGGGAACGTTAACCCTGATGATGATGATGATGGGAAATCGCATGTGTTACCTGACCATGCTTTATCTTGTAGTGATGCATCTGCTAACCATTTTTTCCCTAGGAGTGATGGTGAAAATGTTGTACCTGTGCCAACTGTATCTGATAATGATGTTTCTGTGAAAGTTGATGTGTCCATAGGTACAGGAGTGCTCAGCCACGTCGCTCTGCGGAGTGAGATGGCTGAGGAACCCCTAGCAGGGGCAAGTGTCGGTGCTACAAGAAATGGGGAGATACATGGGAACCGTGAGACAGGTGACGCCATGAAATTGACCAGTGCCACCGAGGAAGGTAACTGGCCCATAAGTAGCAATGCTCCTGAGGTAATGGGGGTGGATGGGGAGGTAGAGCCCATAGCAGCGTCGGCTGTTGGGTCTGTAGAAACCCCCGGGGAGACAGCCTACATAGCTGCTGTCACCCGCAGTCAGAGTGCCCGGAACGCAGATAACTGTCTGCCTCCCGGACCCTCCTCAGTCATCAGAATGACTGAACCAGAGGTGGACCCAGAGCAGGTCCCAGAGGGCTCCCGTGGGGAAGGGACCCTGACGTCGCTTCTGGCTTCCCCTAGCCAGGAGTTTCAGGCCGCTCTGCACACAGATGCGAGCTTAGAGAGTTTGAGACAACTCGCCGAGACGCGCTTCTCCGAGACTGATAAGGAGAAGGTGTTCTGGGAAGGAGGAAGGTTGTACCGGGAGACAGTACCCGGAGAATCACAAAAGGAGTGGTTGAGGGAAAGACAGCTGGTCGTCCCGCAGCAATTCCGGGGTGAGTTGTTGCGGATTGCCCATGAGATCCCGCTAGCTGGACACTTGGGGATCAGCAAAACTAAGGCCCGGCTGTCTCAACACTTCTATTGGCCTAAGATGGGGACAGATGTGTCAAACTACTGCCGCTCTTGTGTCACCTGCCAAAGAGTGGGGAAGGCGGGGCCTGCTCTTAAGGCTCCCCTGATCCCTTTGCCAGTGATAGAGGAGCCTTTCCAGAGGATTGCGGTGGACATTGTGGGCCCGCTGGCCGTCACCAGCAGCTCTGGAAAGCAATATATTCTTACTGTGGTAGACTACGCTACCCGGTACCCAGAGGCAGTAGCTCTGTCGTCAATTAGGGCAGATAAGGTGGCGGATGCCCTGTTGGCCATCTTTTCACGTGTAGGATTTCCCAGGGAAATGCTTACTGATCGAGGGACCCAATTTATGTCTCACCTAATGGAGGCTCTCTGTAAGAAAATGCAGGTGAAGCACCTGGTATCGAGTGCGTATCACCCACAGACCAATGGCTTGTGTGAACGCTTCAATGGTACCCTCAAACAGATGCTACGCATGCTGGTTGAGACACAAGGGCGCGACTGGGAGCGGTACCTCCCACACCTGATGTTCGCTTACCGAGAGGTTCCGCAGGCCTCGACGGGGTTCTCACCCTTCGAGCTCCTGTACGGCAGGAGAGTCCGGGGACCCCTTGGGTTGGTAAGAGAATCCTGGGAAGAGGAGCCGAACCCTTCTGAAGTGTCCATAGTGGAGTATGTCATGCGCTTCCGTGACAAGATGCAGACCTTGACGCAGTTGGTGCATGACAACATGACGCAGGCTCAGGCTGATCAGAAGCACTGGTACGACCAGAACGCCCGGGAGCGGACCTACCACGTGGGTCAAAAGGTGTGGGTGCTGGTTCCTGTACCAACGGATAAGCTTCAGGCAGCCTGGGACGGCCCGTACGTCGTCCACCAACAGCTCAACCCGGTCACCTATGTGGTCACGCTTGACCACACTCGGGGTAGGCGAAAGGCCTTTCACGTCAACATGATGAAGGCTCATCACGAACGTGAACCTTTCGTCCTACCGGTCTGCAGCTTACCCGAAGACGGGGAGGAAGACGCCCTCCTGGACATGCTGGCCCAAGCCAAGGCCCGTGGGTCCATTGAGGACGTGGAGGTAAGCGCCTCGCTAGATGAACCACAGCGGTTGCAGTTGCAAACCATGCTGGAACCCTTCCGGGTCGTGTTCTCCAACCGGCCTGGACGGACTGAGTTAGCCGTCCATGAGGTGGACACCGGGAACCACGCCCCACTACGGCGAACACCCTATCGAATCTCTGACCAGGTGCAGCAGATTATGCGCCAGGAGATCAATGAGATGTTACAGCTGGGGGTGATTCGACGGTCAAAGAGCGCGTGGGCCTCACCTGTAGTTCTCGTGCCAAAGAAGGACCAGACCACCCGGTTCTGCGTGGACTACAGGGGGCTCAACGCCATTACAGCCTCTGACGCGCACCCAATGCCGCGCATCGAGGAGCTGCTTGAGAAGTTAGCTGGCGCAGAATACCTGACAATAATGGATCTGAGTCGCGGATACTGGCAGATTCCCCTGAGCCCCGAGGCGCAGGAGAAGTCCGCCTTTATCACACCCTTTGGACTGTACGAGTCCACGGTCATGCCCTTCGGCATGAAGAATGCCCCTGCCACTTTCCAGCGGATGGTCAATCTCCTGCTTCAGGGACTGGAGAAGTACGCTGTGGCGTACTTAGATGACATTGCCATCTTCAGTCCCTCCTGGGATGAACACCTGCAGCATCTCGAAGAGGTGCTCGGGCGAATTCACCGAGCAGGACTGACTATCAAGCCGGGAAAGTGCCAGATGGGCATGAGGGAGGTTCACTACCTGGGGCACCGGGTAGGTGGAAACACCCTAAAGCCAGAGCCTGACAAAGTGGGCGTGATCGTGAACTGGCCCACTCCCAGGAACAAGAAACAGGTGATGTCCTTCCTGGGCACTGCAGGGTACTATAGGCGCTTCGTGCAGCACTATAGTAGCCTGGCAAAACCTTTGACGGACCTCACCAGGAAGAAGCTACCCCACATCGTCAACTGGACAGATGGCTGTGAGGGGGCCTTCCAGGCGTTGAAGACCGCACTGTGCAACGCCCCTGTGTTGAAAGCAGTCGACAGCAGTCGACCGTTCTTGGTACAGACCGACGCCAGCGAGTTTGGCCTTGGTGCTGTGCTCAGCCAGGTTGACTCGGAGGACCAAGAGCACCCCGTGTTGTACCTGAGCCGGAAACTTTTGCCGAGGGAAGTGGCCTACTCCACCATTGAGAAGGAGTGCCTGGCCATAGTCTGGGCCCTGCAGCGCTTGCAGCCCTACTTGTACGGTCGCACCTTCACGGTGGTGACCGACCACAACCCTTTGCGCTGGCTAAGCACCATGTGTGGAACCAACGGCAGGTTGCTACGCTGGAGCCTTGCCCTTCAGCAATTTGACTTCACCGTTAAACACAAAGCGGGCAAAGAGCATGGTAATGCAGATGGACTCTCCCGCCAGGGTGAACCCACGGAGGTGCGCATGGAGGCATACCGAGAGGTCCTGCCGCCGTAGCGCACGCCAAAAGGGGGAGGTGTCACGATATGGTATGAAATATCATAAGTTAGTTTTCTTGCTAGCATGCGGGGGCTAAAACCCCCCCCCTCTCTCTGGTTCTCTTTCCTTCCCTGTGTTTCTATCTGTCTGTGTAGAAGAGCTTGCCTGGTGGGGGAGTTTTATTGACGAAAGGTATTTACGACTAGCATAGCTGCAAGAGAAATTTGTGTTAGCAGGAACTGTTAGAGAAACTTCTAGAATCATGAAAATCCTTTGTTCTGTTTTTGAAAGATATTATGCAAACCGTTTAAGTTACGAACACCAAAATATATCGTCATAATCACACTCGGAGGATCTACGCATCACTATAATCACAGGCATGTAGCTCCATCTGGTGAAGAAGTAGGGATTTCTCAGTCAGTGTGCGTGACAAATAGGACTTGTTTGGTCTCGTCGGAGTGCCCACGGTACTGCGAGATGAACGATGGGTATGGTGCGATTATTTTATGTTCTGTAGCGAAGATACGGGCATCAGATATATTTAATGCCCAGTTAGTGAAACCGAAGAGGTAGGAGGATCTGGAAAAGCCAGCCCTTTCTGTGAGGTCACAGACTGCAGGTTTTAAGTTGCTGGGAGACTTTCAGGAGGCAGATTTTGAGTCTGACCTGGAGAGCTGTACCTCATGCATTGGGATGTCTGGTTGCCTGTAATGCTATGACCTAAGAACATGTGAGTTATCGTTTCTTCATTTAATCCTTTTATTTTCATAATTACCTTGTACATATTTGCAATTGTCTCATTTGTAACACCTTTGTAAAATATTTTTATAAACACTGCCTAACAATCATTTATGGGGTATATTATTTAATACTAGTTCGTTCTTCCTGCCCTAAACCGTACCCTGTCTCTGAAGGGAATTACGCTACTGTTTTTTTGGGGGTTTGCTCCAGACCCGTTCAATTGGAGCTGGTGGCAGCGACCGTGTGCCGGCTTTTGGGGGTCCCTGTAGCGACTGCGGCTTGATAATTATTGTTCCTGCCTGAGTGGGAGTAGTTATCGCGTTGCTGCAGTGCGCCCAATAGCCAGTACATAGCAGGCAGCCTTTCTGGCGACTAATTACCCCAGGTGCAGTACCTAATCTGACCTGAGGAAAAGGGGGGCGCCAGAGAGCTGCAAGTGTTACGTGGAACTGTAAGCGGGATAGACACAAATCCCTGCAGTTCATGGTATATTGAAGAGCAGTGGGATACCTAGAATAAGCCCCTGCTGTAAACTAAGAGGTCAATAGCCTCGTGTGTGTTTTTTCATCACATTGTGGCAGCGGTGGGATACCTGGGATAAGCCCCCTGCACATGTGATAGCCGTCTGTTGGTTTAAAGTCACCCCAATCCGTGACATATTGTGGGCAGCGGCTGAGGGATATTGACAGTCACGGAGTGGATCGTGACACTTTAGTCCCAATAATTTTCCGTTATCTTTCCAATTGAAATGCCTACAAAATACCGATGACGGTAACCCATCCTGAATGGAAAGCTTGACCTTTGGATTACTTATTTTGTCCTACTTTAGCACCACTCATGTCCTATATTGTATAATTTCTTGACAAGGTGTAAACATTGTTAGAAAAACAATTTATTCATTAATATTTTAGATTCTTTTTAAGAGTTAAAATGAGTGAATGTTGATTGGAAAACTGTACAGACCAAAGTTATTATTATGTTTTTGATACAGATACCATATGTTAGATATAAGTAACCCTTGTTCTATACACATTCTAAACATTTGAGCGGTGACTAAAACTGTGCCGGCACCACCCCTATGACTGGAAGATGAAAAGCTACTGGGGGGGATAAAGTTAATTTCCTACCGACAGGGACTCTCGGTGTCCCATTAACCTGCATATTGACCACATATCAGCAGGCTAATAGCATTATTTTACATGACTGGTTCCATTTAAAAGTCTTTGTGGATCAAGCAGTCGCTCACTTCCAGTGATTCACAGGTCTTTCCCTATGCAGGCATGTAGCAAGAAACCTGTCACTGAAGGAGAGCGGTCAGGGAGAAGCTTCTGGAGACCTTCTTTATGACTTGTCACCCGAGCGGCTTGGTCCCAGTGGATATAAAAGCAGGTTTTTCTCTGAAACGCTGCAGCATTTCAGAGTCAAACTTGCCTGGCTGAGATCATACAACCAATGTCTTTATATGCTGCCTGTGGATCATACAATCAATGTCTGTACATACTTCCTGTGGATCATAAAGCCAATGTCTGTACATGCTGCCCCTAAATCATACAAACAATGCCTGTACCTGCTGCCCATGGATCATACGGCCAATGTCAGTACATGCTGCCCGTGGATCATACAGCCAATGTCTGTATATGCTGCCCATGGATCATACAGCCAGTGTCTGTACATTCTGCCTGTAGATCATACAGCCAATGTCTGTACATGCTGCCCGTGGATCATACAACCAATATCTGTACATTCTGCCTGTGGATCATACAGACAATGTCTGTAAATGCTGCCTGTGGATCATACAGACAACGTCTGTACATGCAGCCCGTGGATCATACAACCAATGTCTGAACATTCTGCCTGTGGATCATACAGCCAATGTCTGTAAATGCTGCCTGTGGATCATACAAACAACGTCTGTACATGCTGCCCGTGGATCATACAACCAATGTCTGTACATTCTGCCTGTGGATCATACAGCCAATGTCTGTAAATGCTGCCTGTGGATCATACAGCCAATGTCTGTACATGTTGCCCGTGGATCATACAGACAACGTCTGTACATGCTGAATGTGGATCATACAGCCAATGTCTGTACATGCTGCCTGTGGATCATACAGCCAATGTCTGTACATGCTGCCTGTGGATCATACAGCCAATGTCTGTACATGCTGCCCGTGGATCATACAGCCAATGTCTGTACATGCTGCCCGTGGATCATACAGCCAATGTCTGTACATGCTGCCAGTGGATCATACAGCCAACGTCTGTACATGCTGCCTGTGGATCATACAGCCAATGTCTGTACATGCTGCATGTAGATCATACAGCCAATGTCTGTAAATGCTGCCCTTGGATCATACAGCCAATGTCTGTACATGCTGAATGTGGATCATACAGCCAATGTCTGTACATGCTGCCTGTGGATCATACAGCCAATGTCTGTACATGCTGCCTGTGGATCATACAGCCAATGTCTGTACATGCTGCCCGTGGATCATACAGCCAATGTCTGTACATGCTGCCCGTGGATCATACAGCCAATGTCTGTACATGCTGCATGTAGATCATACAGCCAATGTCTGTAAATGCTGCCCTTGGATCATACAGCCAATGTCTGTACATGCTGCCCGTGGATCATACAGCCAATGTCTGTACATGCTGCCTGTGGATCATTCAGCCAATGTCTGTACATGCTGCCTGTGGATCATACAGCCAATGTCTGTACTTGCTGCCCGTGGATCATACAGCCAATGTCTGTACATGCTGCCCGTGGATCATACAGCCAATGTCTGTACATGCTGCCCGTGGATCATACAGCCAATGTCTGTACATGCTGCCCGTGGATCATACAGCCAATGTCTGTACATGCTGCATGTAGATCATACAGCCAATGTCTGTAAATGCTGCCCTTGGATCATACAGCCAATGTCTGTACATGCTGCCCGTGGATCATACAGCCAATGTCTGTACATGCTGCCTGTGGATCATTCAGCCAATGTCTGTACATGCTGCCTGTGGATCATACAGCCAATGTCTGTACTTGCTGCCCGTGGATCATACAGCCAATGTCTGTACATGCTGCCCGTGGATCATACAGCCAATGTCTGTACATGCTGCCCGTGGATCATACAGCCAATGTCTGTACATGCTGCCCGTGGATCATACAGCCAATGTCTGTACTTGCTGCCTGTGGATCATACAGCCAATGTCTGTACATGCTGCCCGTGGATCATACAGCCAATGTCTGTACATGCTGCCTGTGGATCATACAGCTAATGTCTGTAAATGCTGCCTGTGGATCATACAGACAACGTCTGTACATGCTGCCCGTGGATCATACAACCAATGTCTGTACATTCTGCCTGTGGATCATACAGCCAATGTCTGTAAATGCTGCCTGTGGATCATACAGCCAATGTCTGTACATGCTGCCCGTGGATCATACAGACAACGTCTGTACATGCTGCCTGTGGATCATACAGCCAATGTCTGTACATGGTGCCTGTGGATCATACAGCCAATGTCTGTACATGCTGCATGTGGATCATACAGCCAATGTCTGTACATGCTGCATGTGGATCATACAGCCAATGTCTGTACATGCTGCCCGTGGATCATACAGCCAATGTCTGTACATGCTGCCTTTGGATCATTCAGCCAAAGTCTGTACATGCTGCCTGTGGATCATACAGCCAATGTCTGTACATGCTGCCTGTGGATCATACAGCCAATGTCTGTACATGCTGCATGTGGATCATACAGCCAATGTCTGTACTTGCTGCCCTTGGATCATACAGCCAATGTCTGTACATGCTGCCTGTGGATCATACAACCAATGTCTGTACATTCTGCCTGTGGATCATACAGCCAATGTCTGTAAATGCTGCCTGTGGATCATACAGCCAATGTCTGTACATGCTGCCCGTGGATCATACAGACAACATCTGTACATGCTGCCTGTGGATCATACAGCCAATGTCTGTACATGCTGCCTGTGGATCATACAGCCAATGTCTGTACATGCTGCATGTGGATCATACAGCCAATGTCTGTACATGCTGCCCGTGGATCATACAGCCAACGTCTGTACATGCTGCCTGTGGATCATACAGCCAATGTCTGTACATGCTGCATGTAGATCATACAGCCAATGTCTGTAAGTGCTGCCCTTGGATCATACAGCCAATGTCTGTACATGCTGCCCGTGGATCATACAGCCAATGTCTGTACATGCTGCCTGTGGATCATTCAGCCAATGTCTGTACATGCTGCCTGTGGATCATACAGCCAATGTCTGTACATGCTGCCCGTGGATCATACAGCCAATGTCTGTACATGCTGCCCGTGGATCATACAGCCAATGTCTGTACATGCTGCCCGTGGATCATACAGCCAATGTCTGTACATGCTGCCTGTGGATTATTCAGCCAATGTCTGTACATGCTGCCTGTGGATCATACAGCCAATGTCTGTACATGCTGCCCGTGGATCATACAGACAACGTCTGTACATGCTGCCTGTGGATCATTCAGCCAATGTCTGTACATGCTGCCTGTGGATCATACAGCTAATGTCTGTACATGCTGCCCGTGGATCATACAGACAACGTCTGTACATGCTGCCTGTGGATCATACAGCCAATGTCTATACATGCTGCCTGTGGATCATACAGCCAATGTCTGTACATGATGCATGTGGATCATACAGCCAATGTCTGTACATGCTGCCCGTGGATCATACAGCCAACGTCTGTACATGCTGCCTGTGGATCATACAGCCAATGTCTGTACATGCTGCCCGTGGATCATACAGCCAATGTCTGTACATGCTGCATGTAGATCATACAGCCAATGTCTGTAAATGCTGCCCTTGGATCATACAGCCAATGTCTGTACATGCTGCCCGTGGATCATACAGCCAATGTCTGTGCATGCTGCCTGTGGATCATTCAGCCAATGTCTGTACATGCTGCCTGTGGATCATACAGCCAATGTCTGTACATGCTGCCCGTGGATCATACAGCCAATGTCTGTACATGCTGCCCGTGGATCATACAGCCAATGTCTGTACATGCTGCCCGTGGATCATACAGCCAATATCTGTACATGCTGCCCGTGGATCATACAGCCAATGTCTGTACATGCTGCCTGTGGATCATTCAGCCAATGTCTGTACATGCTGCCTGTGGATCATACAGCCAATGTCTGTACATGCTGCCCGTGGATCATACAGCCAATGTCTGTACATGCTGCCTGTGGATCATACAGCTAATGTCTGTAAATGCTGCCTGTGGATCATACAGACAACGTCTGTACATGCTGCCAGTGGATCATACAACCAATGTCTGTACATTCTGCCTGTGGATCATACAGCCAATGTCTGTAAATGCTGCCTGTGGATCATACAGCCAATGTCTGTACATGCTGCCTGTGGATCATACAGACAACATCTGTACATGCTGCCTGTGGATCATACAGCCAATGTCTGTACATGCTGCCTGTGGATCATACAGCCAATGTCTGTAAATGCTGCATGTGGATCATACAGCCAATGTCTGTACATGCTGCCCGTGGATCATACAGCCAATGTCTGTACATGCTGCCTGTGGATCATACAGCCAATGTCTGTACATGCTGCCTGTGGATCATACAGCCAATGTCTGTACATGCTGCCCGTGGATCATACAGCCAATGTCTGTACATGCTGCCCGTGGATCATACAGCCAATGTCTGTACATGCTGCCGGTTGATCATACAGCCAACGTCTGTACATGCTGCCTGTGGATCATACAGCCAATATCTGTACATGCTGCATGTGGATCATACAGCCAATGTCTGTAAATGCTGCCCTTGGATCATACATCCAATGTCTGTACATGCTGCCTGTGGATCATACAGCCAATGTCCGTACATGCTGCCTCTGGATCATACAGCCAATGTCTGTACATGCTGCCCGTGGATCACACAGCCAATGTCTATACATGCTGCCCGTAGATCATACAGCCAATGTCTGTACATGCTGCCCGTGGATCATACAGCCAATGTCTGTACATGCTGCCTGTGGATCATACAGCCAATGTCTGTACATGCTGCCCGTGGATCATACAGCCAATGTCTGTACATGCTGCCTGTGGATCATATAGCCAATGTCTGTACATGCTGCATGTGGATCATACAGCCAATGTCTGTACATGCTGCCTGTGGAATATATAGCCAATGTCTGTAAATGCTGCCTGTGGATCATACAGACAACGTCTGTACATGCTGCCTGTGGATCATTCAGCCAATGTCTGTACATGCTGCCTGTGGATCATACAGCTAATGTCTGTACATGCTGCCCGTGGATCATACAGACAACGTCTGTACATGCTGCCTGTGGATCATACAGCCAATGTCTGTACATGCTGCCTGTGGATCATACAGCCAATGTCTGTACATGATGCATGTGGATCATACAGCCAATGTCTGTACATGCTGCCCGTGGATCATACAGCCAACGTCTGTACATGCTGCCTGTGGATCATACAGCCAATGTCTGTACATGCTGCATGTAGATCATACAGCCAATGTCTGTAAATGCTGCCCTTGGATCATACAGCCAATGTCTGTACATGCTGCCCGTGGATCATACAGCCAATGTCTGTGCATGCTGCCTGTGGATCATTCAGCCAATGTCTGTACATGCTGCCTGTGGATCATACAGCCAATGTCTGTACATGCTGCCCGTGGATCATACAGCCAATGTCTGTACATGCTGCCCGTGGATCATACAGCCATTGTCTGTACATGCTGCCCGTGGATCATACAGCCAATGTCTGTACATGCTGCCCGTGGATCATACAGCCAATGTCTGTACATGCTGCCTGTGGATCATTCAGCCAATGTCTGTACATGCTGCCTGTGGATCATACAGCCAATGTCTGTACATGCTGCCTGTGGATCATACAGCCAATGTCTGTACATGCTGCCTGTGGATCATACAGCTAATGTCTGTAAATGCTGCCTGTGGATCATACAGACAACGTCTGTACATGCTGCCCGTGGATCATACAACCAATGTCTGTACATTCTGCCTGTGGATCATACAGCCAATGTCTGTAAATGCTGCCTGTGGATCATACAGCCAATGTCTGTACATGCTGCCCGTGGATCATACAGACAACATCTGTACATGCTGCCTGTGGATCATACAGCCAATGTCTGTACATGCTGCCTGTGGATCATACAGCCAATGTCTGTACATGCTGCATGTGGATCATACAGCCAATGTCTGTACATGCTGCCCGTGGATCATACAGCCAATGTCTGTACATGCTGCCCGTGGATCATACAGCCAATGTCTGTACATGCTGCCTGTGGATCATACAGCCAATGTCTGTACATGCTGCCTGTGGATCATACAGCCAATGTCTGTACATGCTGCCCGTGGATCATACAGCCAATGTCTGTACATGCTGCCCGTGGATCATACAGCCAATGTCTGTACATGCTGCCGGTGGATCATACAGCCAACGTCTGTACATGCTGCCTGTGGATCATACAGCCAATGTCTGTACATGCTGCATGTGGATCATACAGCCAATGTCTGTAAATGCTGCCCTTGGATCATACATCCAATGTCTGTACATGCTGCCCATGGATCATACAGACAATGTCTGTACATGCTGCCTGTGGATCATACAGCCAATGTCTGTACATGCTGCCTCTGGATCATACAGCCAATGTCTGTACATGCTGCCCGTGGATCATACAGCCAATGTCTATACATGCTGCCCGTAGATCATACAGCCAATGTCTGTACATGCTGCCCGTGGATCATACAGCCAATGTCTGTACATGCTGCCTGTGGATCATACAGCCAATGTCTGTACATGCTGCCCGTGGATCATACAGCCAATGTCTGTACATGCTGCCTGTGGATCATACAGCCAATGTCTGTACATGCTGCATGTGGATCATACAGCCAATGTCTGTACATGCTGCCTGTGGATCATATAGCCAATGTCTGTAAATGCTGCCTGTGGATCATACAGCCAATGTCTTTACATGCTGCCCGTGGATCATACAGCCAATGTCTGTACATGCTGCCTGTGGATCATACAGCCAATGTCTGTACATGCTGCCCGTGGATCATACAGCCAATGTCTGTACATGCTGCCTGTGGATCATACAGCCAATGTCTGTACATGCTGCCCGTGGATCATACAGCCAATGTCTGTACATGCTGCCTGTGGATCATACAGCTAATGTCTGTAAATGCTGCCTGTGGATCATACAGACAACGTCTGTACATGCTGCCAGTGGATCATACAACCAATGTCTGTACATTCTGCCTGTGGATCATACAGCCAATGTCTGTAAATGCTGCCTGTGGATCATACAGCCAATGTCTGTACATGCTGCCTGTGGATCATACAGACAACATCTGTACATGCTGCCTGTGGATCATACAGCCAATGTCTGTACATGCTGCCTGTGGATCATACAGCCAATGTCTGTAAATGCTGCATGTGGATCATACAGCCAATGTCTGTACATGCTGCCCGTGGATCATACAGCCAATGTCTGTACATGCTGCCTGTGGATCATACAGCCAATGTCTGTACATGCTGCCTGTGGATCATACAGCCAATGTCTGTACATGCTGCCCGTGGATCATACAGCCAATGTCTGTACATGCTGCCCGTGGATCATACAGCCAATGTCTGTACATGCTGCCGGTTGATCATACAGCCAACGTCTGTACATGCTGCCTGTGGATCATACAGCCAATATCTGTACATGCTGCATGTGGATCATACAGCCAATGTCTGTAAATGCTGCCCTTGGATCATACATCCAATGTCTGTACATGCTGCCTGTGGATCATACAGCCAATGTCCGTACATGCTGCCTCTGGATCATACAGCCAATGTCTGTACATGCTGCCCGTGGATCATACAGCCAATGTCTATACATGCTGCCCGTAGATCATACAGCCAATGTCTGTACATGCTGCCCGTGGATCATACAGCCAATGTCTGTACATGCTGCCTGTGGATCATACAGCCAATGTCTGTACATGCTGCCCGTGGATCATACAGCCAATGTCTGTACATGCTGCCTGTGGATCATATAGCCAATGTCTGTACATGCTGCATGTGGATCATACAGCCAATGTCTGTACATGCTGCCTGTGGAATATATAGCCAATGTCTGTAAATGCTGCCTGTGGATCATACAGACAACGTCTGTACATGCTGCCTGTGGATCATTCAGCCAATGTCTGTACATGCTGCCTGTGGATCATACAGCTAATGTCTGTACATGCTGCCCGTGGATCATACAGACAACGTCTGTACATGCTGCCTGTGGATCATACAGCCAATGTCTGTACATGCTGCCTGTGGATCATACAGCCAATGTCTGTACATGATGCATGTGGATCATACAGCCAATGTCTGTACATGCTGCCCGTGGATCATACAGCCAACGTCTGTACATGCTGCCTGTGGATCATACAGCCAATGTCTGTACATGCTGCATGTAGATCATACAGCCAATGTCTGTAAATGCTGCCCTTGGATCATACAGCCAATGTCTGTACATGCTGCCCGTGGATCATACAGCCAATGTCTGTGCATGCTGCCTGTGGATCATTCAGCCAATGTCTGTACATGCTGCCTGTGGATCATACAGCCAATGTCTGTACATGCTGCCCGTGGATCATACAGCCATTGTCTGTACATGCTGCCCGTGGATCATACAGCCAATGTCTGTACATGCTGCCCGTGGATCATACAGCCAATGTCTGTACATGCTGCCTGTGGATCATTCAGCCAATGTCTGTACATGCTGCCTGTGGATCATACAGCCAATGTCTGTACATGCTGCCTGTGGATCATACAGCCAATGTCTGTACATGCTGCCTGTGGATCATACAGCTAATGTCTGTAAATGCTGCCTGTGGATCATACAGACAACGTCTGTACATGCTGCCCGTGGATCATACAACCAATGTCTGTACATTCTGCCTGTGGATCATACAGCCAATGTCTGTAAATGCTGCCTGTGGATCATACAGCCAATGTCTGTACATGCTGCCCGTGGATCATACAGACAACATCTGTACATGCTGCCTGTGGATCATACAGCCAATGTCTGTACATGCTGCCTGTGGATCATACAGCCAATGTCTGTACATGCTGCATGTGGATCATACAGCCAATGTCTGTACATGCTGCCCGTGGATCATACAGCCAATGTCTGTACATGCTGCCCGTGGATCATACAGCCAATGTCTGTACATGCTGCCTGTGGATCATACAGCCAATGTCTGTACATGCTGCCTGTGGATCATACAGCCAATGTCTGTACATGCTGCCCGTGGATCATACAGCCAATGTCTGTACATGCTGCCCGTGGATCATACAGCCAATGTCTGTACATGCTGCCGGTGGATCATACAGCCAACGTCTGTACATGCTGCCTGTGGATCATACAGCCAATGTCTGTACATGCTGCATGTGGATCATACAGCCAATGTCTGTAAATGCTGCCCTTGGATCATACATCCAATGTCTGTACATGCTGCCCATGGATCATACAGACAATGTCTGTACATGCTGCCTGTGGATCATACAGCCAATGTCTGTACATGCTGCCTCTGGATCATACAGCCAATGTCTGTACATGCTGCCCGTGGATCATACAGCCAATGTCTATACATGCTGCCCGTAGATCATACAGCCAATGTCTGTACATGCTGCCCGTGGATCATACAGCCAATGTCTGTACATGCTGCCTGTGGATCATACAGCCAATGTCTGTACATGCTGCCCGTGGATCATACAGCCAATGTCTGTACATGCTGCCTGTGGATCATACAGCCAATGTCTGTACATGCTGCATGTGGATCATACAGCCAATGTCTGTACATGCTGCCTGTGGATCATATAGCCAATGTCTGTAAATGCTGCCTGTGGATCATACAGCCAATGTCTTTACATGCTGCCCGTGGATCATACAGCCAATGTCTGTACATGCTGCCTGTGGATCATACAGCCAATGTCTGTACATGCTGCCCGTGGATCATACAGCCAATGTCTGTACATGCTGCCTGTGGATCATACAGCCAATGTCTGTACATGCTGCATGTGGATCATACAGACAATGTCTGTACATGCTGCCTGTGGATCATATAGCCAATGTCTGTAAATGCTGCCTGTGGATCATACAGACAACGTCTGTACATGCTGCCTGTGGATCATTCAGCCAATGTCTGTACATGCTGCCTGTGGATCATACAGCTAATGTCTGTACATGCTGCCCGTGGATCATACAGACAACGTCTGTACATGCTGCCTGTGGATCATACAGCCAATGTCTGTACATGCTGCCTGTGGATCATACAGCCAATGTCTGTACATGATGCATGTGGATCATACAGCCAATGTCTGTACATGCTGCCCATGGATCATACAGCCAACGTCTGTACATGCTGCCTGTGGATCATACAGCCAATGTCTGTACATGCTGCATGTAGATCATACAGCCAATGTCTGTAAATGCTGCCCTTGGATCATACAGCCAATGTCTGTACATGCTGCACGTGGATCATACAGCCAATGTCTGTGCATGCTGCCTGTGGATCATTCAGCCAATGTCTGTACATGCTGCCTGTGGATCATACAGCCAATGTCTGTACATGCTGCCCGTGGATCATACAGCCAATGTCTGTACATGCTGCCCGTGGATCATACTGCCAATGTCTGTACATGCTGCCCGTGGATCATACAGCCAATGTCTGTACATGCTGCCCGTGGATCATACAGCCAATGTCTGTACATGCTGCCTGTGGATCATTCAGCCAATGTCTGTACATGCTGCCTGTGGATCATACAGCCAATGTCTGTACATGCTGCCCGTGGATCATACAGCCAATGTCTGTACATGCTGCCTGTGGATCATACAGCTAATGTCTGTAAATGCTGCCTGTGGATCATACAGACAACGTCTGTACATGCTGCCCGTGGATCATACAACCAATGTCTGTACATTCTGCCTGTGGATCATACAGCCAATGTCTGTAAATGCTGCCTGTGGATCATACAGCCAATGTCTGTACATGCTGCCCGTGGATCATACAGACAACATCTGTACATGCTGCCTGTGGATCATACAGCCAATGTCTGTACATGCTGCCTGTGGATCATACAGCCAATGTATGTACATGCTGCATGTGGATCATACAGCCAATGTCTGTACATGCTGCCCGTGGATCATACAGCCAATGTCTGTACATGCTGCATGTGGATCATACAGACAATGTCTGTACATGCTGCCTGTGGATCATATAGCCAATGTCTGTAAATGCTGCCTGTGGATCATACAGACAACGTCTGTACATGCTGCCTGTGGATCATTCAGCCAATGTCTGTACATGCTGCCTGTGGATCATACAGCTAATGTCTGTACATGCTGCCCGTGGATCATACAGACAACGTCTGTACATGCTGCCTGTGGATCATACAGCCAATGTCTGTACATGCTGCCTGTGGATCATACAGCCAATGTCTGTACATGATGCATGTGGATCATACAGCCAATGTCTGTACATGCTGCCCGTGGATCATACAGCCAACGTCTGTACATGCTGCCTGTGGATCATACAGCCAATGTCTGTACATGCTGCATGTGGATCATACAGCCAATGTCTGTACATGCTGCCCGTGGATCATACAGCCAATGTCTGTACATGCTGCCCGTGGATCATACAGCCAATGTCTGTACATGCTGCCTGTGGATCATACAGCCAATGTCTGTACATGCTGCCTGTGGATCATACAGCCAATGTCTGTACATGCTGCCCGTGGATCATACAGCCAATGTCTGTACATGCTGCCCGTGGATCATACAGTCAATGTCTGTACATGCTGCCGGTGGATCATACAGCCAACGTCTGTACATGCTGCCTGTGGATCATACAGCCAATGTCTGTACATGCTGCATGTGGATCATACAGCCAATGTCTGTAAATGCTGCCCTTGGATCATACATCCAATGTCTGTACATGCTGCCCGTGGATCATACAGCCAATGTCTGTACATGCTGCCTGTGGATCATACAGCCAATGTCTGTACATGCTGCCTCTGGATCATACAGCCAATGTCTGTACATGCTGCCCGTGGATCATACAGCCAATGTCTATACATGCTGCCCGTAGATCATACAGCCAATGTCTGTACATGCTGCCCGTGGATCATACAGCCAATGTCTGTACATGCTGCCTGTGGATCATACAGCCAATGTCTGTACATGCTGCCCGTGGATCATACAGCCAATGTCTGTACATGCTGCCTGTGGATCATACAGCCAATGTCTGTACATGCTGCATGTGGATCATACAGCCAATGTCTGTACATGCTGCCTGTGGATCATATAGCCAATGTCTGTAAATGCTGCCCGTGGATCATACAGCCAATGTCTTTACATGCTGCCCGTGGATCATACAGCCAATGTCTGTAAATTCTGCCTGTGGATCATACAGCCAATGTCTGTACATGCTGCCCGTGGATCATACAGTCAATGTCTGTACTTGCTGCCTGTGGATCATACAGCCAATGTCTGTACATTCTGCTTGTGGATCATACAGCCAATGTCTGTACATGCTGCCTGTGGATCATACAGTCAATGTCTGTACATTCTGCCTGTGGATCATACAGCCAATGTCTGTAAAGGCTGCCTGTGGATCATACAGCCAATGTCTGTACATACCGCCCATGGATCATACAGCCAATGTCTGTACATGGTGCCTGTGGATCATACAGCCAATGTCTTTACATGCTGCCCGTGGATCATACAGCCAATGTCTGTACATTCTGCCTGTGGATCATACAGCCAATGTCTGTACATGCTGCCCGTGGATCATACAGTCAATGTCTGTACATGCTGCCCGTGGATCATACAACCAATGTCTGTACATGCTGCCCGTGGATCATACAGCCAATGTCTGTACATGCTGCCCGTGGATCATACAGCCAATGTCTGTACATGCTGCCTGTGGATCATACAGCCAATGTCTGTACATGCTGCCCGTGGATCATACAGCCAATGTCTGTACATGCTGCCTGTGGATCATACAGCCAATGTCTGTACATGCTGCCTCTGGATCATACAGCCAATGTCTGTACATGCTGCCCGTGGATCATACAGCCAATGTCTATACATGCTGCCCTTAGATCATACAGCCAATGTCTGTACATGCTACCCGTGGATCATACAGCCAATGTCTGTACATGCTGCCTGTGGATCATACAGCCAATGTCTGTACATGCTGCCCGTGGATCATACAGCCAATGTCTGTACATGCTGCCTGTGGATCATACAGCCAATGTCTGTACATGCTGCATGTGGATCATACAGCCAATGTCTGTACATGCTGCCTGTGGATCATATAGCCAATGTCTGTAAATGCTGCCCGTGGATCATACAGCCAATGTCTTTACATGCTGCCCGTGGATCATACAGCCAATGTCTGTAAATTCTGCCTGTGGATCATACAGCCAATGTCTGTACATGCTGCCCGTGGATCATACAGTCAATGTCTGTACTTGCTGCCTGTGGATCATACAGCCAATGTCTGTACATTCTGCTTGTGGATCATACAGCCAATGTCTGTACATGCTGCCCGTGGATCATACAGTCAATGTCTGTACATTCTGCCTGTGGATCATACAGCCAATGTCTGTAAAGGCTGCCTGTGGATCATACAGCCAATGTCTGTACATACCGCCCATGGATCATACAGCCAATGTCTGTACATGGTGCCTGTGGATCATACAGCCAATGTCTTTACATGCTGCCCGTGGATCATACAGCCAATGTCTGTACATTCTGCCTGTGGATCATACAGCCAATGTCTGTACATGCTGCCCGTGGATCATACAGTCAATGTCTGTACATGCTGCCCGTGGATCATACAACCAATGTCTGTACATGCTGCCCGTGGATCATACAGCCAATGTCTGTACATGCTGCCCGTGGATCATACAGCCAATGTCTGTACATGCTGCCTGTGGATCATACAGCCAATGTCTGTACATGCTGCCCGTGGATCATACAGCCAATGTCTGTACATGCTGCCTGTGGATCATACAGCCAATGTCTGTTCATGCTGCATGTGTATCATACAGCCAATGTCTGTAAATGCTGCCCTTGGATCATACAGCCAATGTCTGTACATGCTGCCTGTGGATCATATAGCCAATGTCTGTAAATGCTGTCTGTGGATCATACAGCCAATGTCTTTACATGCTGCCCGTGGATCATACAGCCAATGTCTGTACATGCTGCCGGTGGATCATACAGCCAACGTCTGTACATGCTGCCCGTGGATCATACAGCCAATGTCTGTACATGCTGCCTGTGGATCATACAGCCAATGTCTGTACATGCTGCCCGTGGATCATACAGCCAATGTCTGTACATGCTGCCTGTGGATCATACAGCCAATGTCTGTACATGCTGCCTCTGGATCATACAGCCAATGTCTGTACATGCTGCCCGTGGATCATACAGCCAATGTCTATACATGCTGCCCTTAGATCATACAGCCAATGTCTGTACATGCTACCCGTGGATCATACAGCCAATGTCTGTACATGCTGCCTGTGGATCATACAGCCAATGTCTGTACATGCTGCCCGTGGATCATACAGCCAATGTCTGTACATGCTGCCTGTGGATCATACAGCCAATGTCTGTACATGCTGCATGTGGATCATACAGCCAATGTCTGTACATGCTGCCTGTGGATCATATAGCCAATGTCTGTAAATGCTGCCCGTGGATCATACAGCCAATGTCTTTACATGCTGCCCGTGGATCATACAGCCAATGTCTGTAAATTCTGCCTGTGGATCATACAGCCAATGTCTGTACATGCTGCCCGTGGATCATACAGTCAATGTCTGTACTTGCTGCCTGTGGATCATACAGCCAATGTCTGTACATTCTGCTTGTGGATCATACAGCCAATGTCTGTACATGCTGCCCGTGGATCATACAGTCAATGTCTGTACATTCTGCCTGTGGATCATACAGCCAATGTCTGTAAAGGCTGCCTGTGGATCATACAGCCAATGTCTGTACATACCGCCCATGGATCATACAGCCAATGTCTGTACATGGTGCCTGTGGATCATACAGCCAATGTCTTTACATGCTGCCCGTGGATCATACAGCCAATGTCTGTACATTCTGCCTGTGGATCATACAGCCAATGTCTGTACATGCTGCCCGTGGATCATACAGTCAATGTCTGTACATGCTGCCCGTGGATCATACAACCAATGTCTGTACATGCTGCCCGTGGATCATACAGCCAATGTCTGTACATGCTGCCCGTGGATCATACAGCCAATGTCTGTACATGCTGCCTGTGGATCATACAGCCAATGTCTGTACATGCTGCCCGTGGATCATACAGCCAATGTCTGTACATGCTGCCTGTGGATCATACAGCCAATGTCTGTTCATGCTGCATGTGTATCATACAGCCAATGTCTGTAAATGCTGCCCTTGGATCATACAGCCAATGTCTGTACATGCTGCCTGTGGATCATATAGCCAATGTCTGTAAATGCTGTCTGTGGATCATACAGCCAATGTCTTTACATGCTGCCCGTGGATCATACAGCCAATGTCTGTACATGCTGCCGGTGGATCATACAGCCAACGTCTGTACATGCTGCCTGTGGATCATACAGCCAATGTCTGTACATGCTGCATGTGGATCATACAGCCAATGTCTGTAAATGCTGCCCTTGGATCATACATTCAATGTCTGTACATGCTGCCCGTGGATCATACAGCCAATGTCTGTACATGCTGCCTGTGGATCATACAGCCAATGTCTGTACATGCTGCCTCTGGATCATACAGCCAATGTCTGTACATGCTGCCCGTGGATCATACAGCCAATGTCTATACATGCTGCCCGTAGATCATACAGCCAATGTCTGTACATGCTGCCCGTGGATCATACAGCCAATGTCTGTACATGCTGCCTGTGGATCATACAGCCAATGTCTGTACATGCTGCATGTGGATCATACAGCCAATGTCTGTACATGCTGCCTGTGGATCATATAGCCAATGTCTGTAAATGCTGCCCGTGGATCATACAGCCAATGTCTTTACATGCTGCCCGTGGATCATACAGCCAATGTCTGTAAATTCTGCCTGTGGATCATACAGCCAATGTCTGTACATGCTGCCCGTGTATCATACAGTCAATGTCTGTACTTGCTGCCTGTGGATCATACAGCCAATGTCTGTACATTCTGCTTGTGGATCATACAGCCAATGTCTGTACATGCTGCCCGTGGATCATACAGTCAATGTCTGTACATTCTGCCTGTGGATCATACAGCCAATGTCTGTAAATGCTGCCTGTGGATAATACAGCCAATGTCTGTACATACCGCCCATGGATCATACAGCCAATGTCTGTACATGCTGCCTGTGGATCATACAGCCAATGTCTTTACATGCTGCCCGTGGATCATACAGCCAATGTCTGTACATTCTGCCTGTGGATCATACAGCCAATGTCTGTACATGCTGCCCGTGGATCATACAGTCAATGTCTGTACATGCTGCCCGTGGATCATACAACCAATGTCTGTACATGCTGCCCGTGGATCATACAGCCAATGTCTGTACATGCTGCCCGTGGATCATACAGCCAATGTCTGTACATGCTGCCTGTGGATCATACAGCCAATGTCTGTACATGCTACCCGTGGATCATACAGCCAATGTCTGTACATGCTGCCTGTGGATCATACAGCCAATGTCTGTACATGCTGCCCGTGGATCATACAGCCAATGTCTGTACATGCTGCCTGTGGATCATACAGCCAATGTCTGTACATGCTGCATGTGGATCATACAGCCAATGTCTGTACATGCTGCCTGTGGATCATATAGCCAATGTCTGTAAATGCTGCCCGTGGAT
The DNA here is from genome assembly GCF_051348905.1 of Ranitomeya variabilis. Taxonomy (NCBI): domain Eukaryota; kingdom Metazoa; phylum Chordata; class Amphibia; order Anura; family Dendrobatidae; genus Ranitomeya; species Ranitomeya variabilis. The sequence continues at coordinate 233,618,607 of NC_135232.1, forward strand.
CATACAGCCAATGTCTTTACATGCTGCCCGTGGATCATACAGCCAATGTCTGTAAATTCTGCCTGTGGATCATACAGCCAATGTCTGTACATGCTGCCCGTGGATCATACAGTCAATGTCTGTACTTGCTGCCTGTGGATCATACAGCCAATGTCTGTACATTCTGCTTGTGGATCATACAGCCAATGTCTGTACATGCTGCCTGTGGATCATACAGTCAATGTCTGTACATTCTGCCTGTGGATCATACAGCCAATGTCTGTAAAGGCTGCCTGTGGATCATACAGCCAATGTCTGTACATACCGCCCATGGATCATACAGCCAATGTCTGTACATGGTGCCTGTGGATCATACAGCCAATGTCTTTACATGCTGCCCGTGGATCATACAGCCAATGTCTGTACATTCTGCCTGTGGATCATACAGCCAATGTCTGTACATGCTGCCCGTGGATCATACAGTCAATGTCTGTACATGCTGCCCGTGGATCATACAACCAATGTCTGTACATGCTGCCCGTGGATCATACAGCCAATGTCTGTACATGCTGCCCGTGGATCATACAGCCAATGTCTGTACATGCTGCCTGTGGATCATACAGCCAATGTCTGTACATGCTGCCCGTGGATCATACAGCCAATGTCTGTACATGCTGCCTGTGGATCATACAGCCAATGTCTGTACATGCTGCCTCTGGATCATACAGCCAATGTCTGTACATGCTGCCCGTGGATCATACAGCCAATGTCTATACATGCTGCCCTTAGATCATACAGCCAATGTCTGTACATGCTGCCTGTGGATCATACAGCCAATGTCTGTACATGCTGCCCGTGGATCATACAGCCAATGTCTGTACATGCTGCCTGTGGATCATACAGCCAATGTCTGTACATGCTGCATGTGGATCATACAGCCAATGTCTGTACATGCTGCCTGTGGATCATATAGCCAATGTCTGTAAATGCTGCCCGTGGATCATACAGCCAATGTCTTTACATGCTGCCCGTGGATCATACAGCCAATGTCTGTAAATTCTGCCTGTGGATCATACAGCCAATGTCTGTACATGCTGCCCGTGGATCATACAGTCAATGTCTGTACTTGCTGCCTGTGGATCATACAGCCAATGTCTGTACATTCTGCTTGTGGATCATACAGCCAATGTCTGTACATGCTGCCTGTGGATCATACAGTCAATGTCTGTACATTCTGCCTGTGGATCATACAGCCAATGTCTGTAAAGGCTGCCTGTGGATCATACAGCCAATGTCTGTACATACCGCCCATGGATCATACAGCCAATGTCTGTACATGGTGCCTGTGGATCATACAGCCAATGTCTTTACATGCTGCCCGTGGATCATACAGCCAATGTCTGTACATTCTGCCTGTGGATCATACAGCCAATGTCTGTACATGCTGCCCGTGGATCATACAGTCAATGTCTGTACATGCTGCCCGTGGATCATACAACCAATGTCTGTACATGCTGCCCGTGGATCATACAGCCAATGTCTGTACATGCTGCCCGTGGATCATACAGCCAATGTCTGTACATGCTGCCTGTGGATCATACAGCCAATGTCTGTACATGCTGCCCGTGGATCATACAGCCAATGTCTGTACATGCTGCCTGTGGATCATACAGCCAATGTCTGTACATGCTGCCTCTGGATCATACAGCCAATGTCTGTACATGCTGCCCGTGGATCATACAGCCAATGTCTATACATGCTGCCCTTAGATCATACAGCCAATGTCTGTACATGCTACCCGTGGATCATACAGCCAATGTCTGTACATGCTGCCTGTGGATCATACAGCCAATGTCTGTACATGCTGCCCGTGGATCATACAGCCAATGTCTGTACATGCTGCCTGTGGATCATACAGCCAATGTCTGTACATGCTGCATGTGGATCATACAGCCAATGTCTGTACATGCTGCCTGTGGATCATATAGCCAATGTCTGTAAATGCTGCCCGTGGATCATACAGCCAATGTCTTTACATGCTGCCCGTGGATCATACAGCCAATGTCTGTAAATTCTGCCTGTGGATCATACAGCCAATGTCTGTACATGCTGCCCGTGGATCATACAGTCAATGTCTGTACTTGCTGCCTGTGGATCATACAGCCAATGTCTGTACATTCTGCTTGTGGATCATACAGCCAATGTCTGTACATGCTGCCCGTGGATCATACAGTCAATGTCTGTACATTCTGCCTGTGGATCATACAGCCAATGTCTGTAAAGGCTGCCTGTGGATCATACAGCCAATGTCTGTACATACCGCCCATGGATCATACAGCCAATGTCTGTACATGGTGCCTGTGGATCATACAGCCAATGTCTTTACATGCTGCCCGTGGATCATACAGCCAATGTCTGTACATTCTGCCTGTGGATCATACAGCCAATGTCTGTACATGCTGCCCGTGGATCATACAGTCAATGTCTGTACATGCTGCCCGTGGATCATACAACCAATGTCTGTACATGCTGCCCGTGGATCATACAGCCAATGTCTGTACATGCTGCCCGTGGATCATACAGCCAATGTCTGTACATGCTGCCTGTGGATCATACAGCCAATGTCTGTACATGCTGCCCGTGGATCATACAGCCAATGTCTGTACATGCTGCCTGTGGATCATACAGCCAATGTCTGTTCATGCTGCATGTGTATCATACAGCCAATGTCTGTAAATGCTGCCCTTGGATCATACAGCCAATGTCTGTACATGCTGCCTGTGGATCATATAGCCAATGTCTGTAAATGCTGTCTGTGGATCATACAGCCAATGTCTTTACATGCTGCCCGTGGATCATACAGCCAATGTCTGTACATGCTGCCGGTGGATCATACAGCCAACGTCTGTACATGCTGCCTGTGGATCATACAGCCAATGTCTGTACATGCTGCATGTGGATCATACAGCCAATGTCTGTAAATGCTGCCCTTGGATCATACATTCAATGTCTGTACATGCTGCCCGTGGATCATACAGCCAATGTCTGTACATGCTGCCTGTGGATCATACAGCCAATGTCTGTACATGCTGCCTCTGGATCATACAGCCAATGTCTGTACATGCTGCCCGTGGATCATACAGCCAATGTCTATACATGCTGCCCGTAGATCATACAGCCAATGTCTGTACATGCTGCCCGTGGATCATACAGCCAATGTCTGTACATGCTGCCTGTGGATCATACAGCCAATGTCTGTACATGCTGCATGTGGATCATACAGCCAATGTCTGTACATGCTGCCTGTGGATCATATAGCCAATGTCTGTAAATGCTGCCCGTGGATCATACAGCCAATGTCTTTACATGCTGCCCGTGGATCATACAGCCAATGTCTGTAAATTCTGCCTGTGGATCATACAGCCAATGTCTGTACATGCTGCCCGTGTATCATACAGTCAATGTCTGTACTTGCTGCCTGTGGATCATACAGCCAATGTCTGTACATTCTGCTTGTGGATCATACAGCCAATGTCTGTACATGCTGCCCGTGGATCATACAGTCAATGTCTGTACATTCTGCCTGTGGATCATACAGCCAATGTCTGTAAATGCTGCCTGTGGATCATACAGCCAATGTCTGTACATACCGCCCATGGATCATACAGCCAATGTCTGTACATGCTGCCTGTGGATCATACAGCCAATGTCTTTACATGCTGCCCGTGGATCATACAGCCAATGTCTGTACATTCTGCCTGTGGATCATACAGCCAATGTCTGTACATGCTGCCCGTGGATCATACAGTCAATGTCTGTACATGCTGCCCGTGGATCATACAACCAATGTCTGTACATGCTGCCCGTGGATCATACAGCCAATGTCTGTACATGCTGCCCGTGGATCATACAGCCAATGTCTGTACATGCTGCCTGTGGATCATACAGCCAATGTCTGTACATGCTGCCCGTGGATCATACAGCCAATGTCTGTACATGCTGCCTGTGGATCATACAGCCAATGTCTGTTCATGCTGCATGTGGATCATACAGCCAATGTCTGTAAATGCTGCCCTTGGATCATACAGCCAATGTCTGTACATGCTGCCTGTGGATCATATAGCCAATGTCTGTAAATGCTGTCTGTGGATCATACAGCCAATGTCTTTACATGCTGCCCGTGGATCATACAGCCAATGTCTGTACATTCTGCCTGTGGATCATACAGCCAATGTCTGTACATGCTGCCCGTGGATCATACAGTCAATGTCTGTACATGCTGCCTGTGGATCATACAGCCAATGTCTGTACATTCTGCTTGTGGATTATACAGCCAATGTCTGTACATGCTGCCCGTGGATCATACAGCCGATGTCTGTACATTCTGCCTGTGGATCATACAGCCAATATCTGTACATGCTGCCCGTGGATCATACAGTCAATGTCTGTACATGCTGCCTGTGGATCATACAGCCAATGTCTGTACATTCTGCTTGTGGATCATACAGCCAATGTCTGTACATGCTGCCCGTGGATCATACAGTCAATGTCTGTACATTATGCCTGTGGATCATACAGCCAATGTCTGTACATGCTGCTTGTGGATCATGCAGCCAATATCTGTACATGCTGCCCGTGGATCATACAGCCAATGTCTGTACATGCTGCCCGTGGATCATGCAACCAATGTCTGTACATGCTGCCCGTGGATCATACAGCCAATGTCTGTACATGCTGCCCATTGATCATACAGCCAAGGTTTGTACATGCTGCCCGTGGATCATACAACCAGTGTCTGTACATGCTGCTTGTGGATCATACAGCCAATATCTGTACATGCTGCCCGTGGATCATCCAGCCAATATCTGTACATGCTGCCCGTGGATCATGCAGCCAATGTCTGTACATGCTGCCCGTGGATCATACAGCCAATGTCTGTACATGCTGCCTATTGATCATACAGCCAATTTCTGTACATGCTGCCCGTGGATTTGGTAGCATGTATCAGCTGTCAGGCTCACTTTAATGTTTTTTCATGATTGCATTTTATATAATGGAGGCAATGCTTCCGGAGGGGAATATCTCTGTCACCTGACATAACACTACTGGTAGAACAGAGCCATGGGACTCCACTACTGCCATATACAAGATATCTAAAGGTCAGTATGACCTTCACATTTTGAATGCAAACATTAGAACTCTGAGTTTTGGGCACTGGTGCTCAGGAAGGATATAATAGGACTAGAGCAAGTACAAAGGAGGGCAACAAAATTAATAAAGTGGATGGGGGAACTACAATATACAGAGAGATTAGCAAAATTAGGATTATTCAGTCTAGAAAATAAAGGACTGAAGGGTGATCTAATAACCATGTATAAGTATATAAGGGGACAATGCAAATATCTCTCCGAGGATCTGTTTATACCAAGGAAGGTGGCAGTCACAAGGGGGCATTCTCTGCGTCTGGTAGAGAGAAGGTTTTTCCACCAACATAGAAGAGGATTCTTTACTGTTAGGGCAGTGAGAATCTGGAATTCCTTGCCTGAGGAGGTGGTGATGGCGAACTCAGTTGAGAGGTTCAGGAGAGGCCTGGATGTCTTCCTGGAGCATAACAATATTGTATCTTACAGCTATTAGGTTCTTTAGAACTGATGAGCGAGTATACTCGTTGCTCGGGTGATCTCCGAGTATTTTCGACTGCTCTGAGATTTAGTTTTTGTTGCCTCAGCTGCATGATTTACGGCTGCTAGCCAGCCTGACTACATGTGGGGGTTGCCTGGTTGCCAGGGAATCCCCACATGTTTTCAAGCTGTCCAGCAGTCGTAAATCATGCAGCTGAGGAGAAGAAAACTAAATCTCCGAGCAGTTGAAAATACTCGGAGATCACCCGAGCAACGAGTATACTCGCTCATCACTATTCTTTAGGTGACGTAGATCTGGGGATTTATTCTGATGGAATATAGGCTGAATTGGATGGACAAATGTCTTTTTTCGACCTTGCTTGCTAACCAGGTTACTATGAGTCATATGTGTTTAAATACATTAGAAGCCCAGCCTTCCCAGCACTTTGTAAATTACTTAATGAAGCCATTTACACGAATAAACTGTCTGCACCTGTTGTGCTGTTTATTTTTTTATTTTTTTTCTTCCAGAAATGTGCAGGGCTTTATTGAAACATCATTATTGTGTCTAATTGTACTTAATTGTACAATTGCTTAAATGGTAATTAACTTTGAGAAATCTTTGCAACTGTGACATGTCAAATTGATGTTTCAAGATAATAACCATTATACAAGACAGGAAATGCTAAATGCCTATTTACCACTAATCTATTACACTACTTGGATTAAGAAATTGATTAGAGACAAATAATTGAATGCTGAATTTGTGATTTACAATAAAAACATTAACAAAAACACTTCCTAAAAAAATACCGGCTAACATTGCAATGCAATTAACATGTTTCAAGTTTTGTTCAGGTTATTCGATGGAGTTTTTGGCTGTGTTCACACAAAGTTTTCAATTATTCTTTTCTGAGCACTGCCGCTAACATTTAGGCTACGTGCACACGCTGCAGATTTTGCTGCGGATCCGCAGCGGATTCGACGCTGCGGATCCGCAGCAGTTTTCCATACGGTGTACAGTACAATGTAACTCTATGGAAAACAAAATCCGCAGTGCCCACGATGCAGAAAAATCCGCGCGGATTCTCTGCAGAAAAAAAGAAGGAGCATGTCACTTCTTTCTGCGGATTCCGCTGCGGATTTCAACTTGCACCAATAGGAAAGTGCAGTTGAAAACCCGCAGAGGAATCCGCAGAAGAAACCGCACAAAAATCCGCAGTGAAAACCGCAGTGGTTTTGCACTGCGGATTTTGCAAAACCGCTGCGGGAAATTCCGCAGCAAAACCCGCAGCGTGTGCACCTAGCCTAAGATATACTACGAAGTATTGAAATTGGGCTGTTTCCCACCTGAAGCTGCCCAATGAATGAGCATGTAATTTCCTTTAACCGCTTTAGGGTTTCCGAGCTGTGAAGTGATTTTAAAAAATGACGTAAGATGGATCATGTGCTCTATTTTTATTTTCTAAGACTGTTTTATGCATCCCAAAACACTAGGTGCACCGGAGTCTTTTTGCTGTGTTTTCAGAGAAGAAACTGAGCTTGGGAGGAGGTTTTGGAGATTTTCCCTTTAGGTTATGCTCTAAAAAACCCTTGTCCACATGGAACAAGAAGGATCATGTAAATTTTTGAGGTGCTTCTCCTTTAAAAAATGCTCTAATTTTGTTAATTGAATCACCTTCAGTAGCAGAAAAAAAGCACTATGAACAAAAGCGCATCAAAACTCACACAAAACAAATGCTCCAAAAATGTTTCCTAGTATGACTTCTGGATGAGGAATTTTTTTAGCCTAAATAAAGCACTTTAATAAAACTCTGCTTAAACATATCTATCAAAAAACAAAAACTGAGTGGATTCAATAAACATAGAAAATAATATTGACCCTTTATACTTTTCCTCATTATTAATCTGCTTTTAGTTGCTAAATCTGTATGTAACAAAAACCCTAATCAAAAATTAGGCATAATATGCCCTTCTTAAAACACTTATGGACACCTTCACTCAGATGGTGTTTTATTGTTCATATGCTTCCTAAATGCAAAAATAAGCAGCCTTCTAAATAGCCTTCATTAAAGGGAAACGCTCAGCAGGTTTTTGCTATGTAATCTGAGGGCAGCATAATGTAGAGGCTGAGACACAGATTTCAGCGATGTGTCACTTATTAGGCTATGTGCTATTATTTTCACACAATGAAGGTTTTATCACCAGGAGCTTGTCACTGCCTGGACCACAGTACACGTGAGCCCTGGTCCGACCAGGCTCCCTCCTCTGATGAGCAGCTTAGAATGTACAGAGAAAGCTTTGGAGGGGGCGACGTTGGCTTTCTCAGCTCTGCTTTATACTACACCTAAAAACTTTGATTGCATCACAACTGCTGCACCCAGTAAACTATATTATACTTTGTTGGGATCAGTGTTTCATTTCCTCCATTATGCTCCTCTCAAATTAAGTATCAAAAACCTGGTGACAGATTCTCTGTAAAAATACTACTATTCTGCTGCTGCTGCCAGTTTTACACATTTTCTGCTGCATAGTGTCTGTAAGTACTTTGTCTAGCTCTCTGTTTACAAACCTGATGTGAATCTGCACAACGTGGAGAGACAGAAAAGTATATATACTCTCAGGGAGGGCAGACCAAACAGTCTAGAAAAGAAGGAAAACATAGGAAGAGGAAATAAGTGTAGGATAGAGGGAATCTCTTTAGAAGTATTGCTTCAAAGGGAAAATATCTCCCTACATATGGTGTACAGCACCACAGGGAGGATGTATAGCACTGTAGTCCAATACACGTGGCATGGCTGTGCCTGTAAGACCTATTTTTGTGTTATTCAAGTTATACAGTTCATGATTTTAGGTTGCAGGGACCATTTACATAATTCTGTGCCATTAGAAATAAGCATTTGTTGTTAAAAGGGGAGCTGTTATTTGAATCATGCTGTCTGAGCTGCAGGTATTTTGTATTCTGAGATACCATGGCATTACAAAGCAAACATACTTTGAGAAGCTGCTTCGGTAATCCAGGAAAAGACCTTTGTAGACAATGCAGGGTTTTGATTGACAGGTCTCTCCCCACACACACACACCGGAGAGGCCTATCAATGGAATGGAGCGGGCTGAGAAGCTGTCCTGGAATTGCATCCAGCTACAGAGGTCTGTCCCAATAGTCCTCGGGTGACTTTTCACAGGACACTGCAGCATTTTAGAGGAATGTTGTATTCTGAGATACCGTGGCATTACAAAGCAAACATACTTTGAGAAGCTGCTTAGGTACTATAGGAAGAGACCTTTGTAGACAATGCAGGGTTTTGATTGACAGGTCTCTCTACACTCACCGGAGGCACCTATCAATGGAATGGAGCGGGCTGAGAAGCTGTCCTGGAATTGCATCCAGCTACAGAGGTCTCTCCCAATAGTCCTCGGGTGACTTTTCACAGGACCCTGCAGCATTTTAGAGGAATGTTGTATTCTGAGATACCGTGGCATTACAAAGCAAACATACTTTGAGAAGCTGCTTGGGTGCTACAGGAAGAGACCTTTGTAGACAATGCAGGGTTTTGATTGACAGGTCTCTCCCTACACACACCGGAGAGGCCTATCAATGGAATGAGCTGAGAATCTGTCCTGGAATTGCATCCAGCTACAGCGGTCTCTCCCAATAGTCCTCGGGTGACTTTTCACCGTACACTGCAGCATTTTAGAGGAATGTATTCTGAGATACCGTGGCGTTACAAAGCAAATATACTTTGAGAAGCTGCTTGGGTACTACAGGAAGAGAACTTTATAAAACACAAGATAGGGAGTACAAAAGTCCAAACCATTATTTAAAACAAAAACAACCTTTATTGATCAAGTAACAAACAATTTTACAATACACATATCATAATCATATATAATAATAAAGCAGAGAAATCAAGAGGGAGACTCTGAAGGTAGCCGGGTCAGATGCACGCTGCAATGTACATCCCAGGTCTGAGTACTGGTGCAAATGGTGGGAAAAATTAATTAATTAACCTATGCCAGCTAGGACACAATCATAAATGTCCACTAACCATATAAAACGCTGTATACATAGCCCACCATTATAATGTCCTAATAGTAATAATTGCACACTCACCCATTGGTAATTCTAGCGGGGCGCAGCCTGCACTTCACCCGGCGGCCCTGGACGCGCGTTTCGCGGAAATGGCTTTCTCAACCCTGTTGAGAAAGCCATTTCCGCGAAACGCGCATCCAGGGCCGCCGGGTGAAGTGCAGGCTGCGCCCCGCTAGAATTACCAATGGGTGAGTGTGCAATTATTACTATTAGGACATTATAATGGTGGGCTATGTATACAGCGTTTTATATGGTTAGTGGACATTTATGATTGTGTCCTAGCTGGCATAGGTTAATTAATTAATTTTTCCCACCATTTGCACCAGTACTCAGACCTGGGATGTACATTGCAGCGTGCATCTGACCCGGCTACCTTCAGAGTCTCCCTCTTGATTTCTCTGCTTTATTATTATATATGATTATGATATGTGTATTGTAAAATTGTTTGTTACTTGATCAATAAAGGTTGTTTTTGTTTTAAATAATGGTTTGGACTTTTGTACTCCCTATCTTGTGTTTTATATGTATTTGGAGTTGTCCCTTGTATTGGACCCGTTTGAGGTATCCAGGGAGGGTTATTTACCCTCAGCAACAAGTATACTGTGAGGCTTATGGTTATGTTCATATATAGGAAGAGAACTTTGTAGACAATGCAGGGTTTTGTTTGACAGGTCTCTCTCTACACACACCAGAGAAACCTATCAATGGAATGGATCAGGCTGAGAAGCTGTCCTGGAATTGCATCCAGCTACAGAGGTCTCTCCCAATAGTCCTCGGGTGTCTTTTCACTGGACACTGCAGCATTTTAGAGGAAATCGTACCCGGCTTCATGTGCGCAGCCAAGCTGTAAATTCATTCTGCTAGTGGTTTGCTGCCCTATAACCAGTTTTAGCATTATAACCCCATTTATAGCACCTTCCCTGATTACTGACTTACTGTTCTAAATGCAGCCCAAGAACAGAACGACTTAGCCCTTGTAATGATCCAACTACCCGCAGCACCCCGAGTAGAGCTATTTTCACACTGTACAATGATTACAGTAGGTGGTTTACGTAGAAGAAAACGGTTGATTTCTAAAGAGGCTGTGTCTTTACAATGTATTGTGAATGTTCTTAATGCTGTTGATTTAATAGCCTGTTTGTGGTGAATTGCCAGAATTATACCTATTGTATATACATACAGGGGAATGGGAGAGAATATTTAGCATTTTAACCAATAGACTCCTGTATTGGTTATACAGCAAAACCACCATGCTGGAGATTTTCAATTCAGCCCGAAAGCGTCTAAAAAGATAAGCAACCATAATATTTAAATTGTAATCACTTTCATGTTCTGCACCGGAGAGAGAAATATAATCTTTTTTCCATTTTCACAATACGTAAGAACAAATGTGTTATCTTAGAGGAAGTGATTGAAAATTGTTTTAATCAGTTCATGGGGACAAGCTTCTCTTGCTTTCTCCTGATTATTTTGGAGGACAAGTCTTGACTCAAGTGGATCCTTTGAATTCTAAATAAGATTTTACATCAAGGGAAAGCTTGGCGACATTAAGAATTAATGAAGCACATTATGTTCCCTTAAACATGTAATTGAAAACCACAGACCAGAGCGCACAGACTGTATATGCCTGGGATGAGGCAACAATAATAAAGAAACAGGTTAGTCACTAGAAAAGAAAACATTTATGACCTGTAGGAGAAAATGATGACGGTGCTGAAAAGTTTTATTACAGATAAAGGGTTTACTTTATTCATTCACCTTCATTATAAACCTTAAAGATGCTGTCTGTTAGTGTAGTATGTGCTCTTATCTTCAGCAAACAAATGGATGGGGTAAAAATGTAATTCTTGGTGCAAGAAATTTTGGTGGAGGTCTTTAAGATAATGTGAAATCTGAAGTGATCTGATACTAAACAGAATTCTGCAATATTATAGATAAAATCAGGGGAGTACATAGAAATCATGGGCCTCATATCATAACTGGTCTCTCTTCTTCATCTCTTCCTATCCCATCCCCATTTCAAACACTTACAAAAAACACAAGATATAAAAGATATCACCCACACGGTGTGGCAATGTGTGGTCAATCACTTGTTGTCTGATCTGTAGGACCTCGTGCATGGACCGCCCAGGCAATGGTCCTGCAGATCACTCATCTCATTCCTAGCTGGAGCAGAGAAGAGATGAAGCCCGTTGCTCATGGCCAAAAGGAAGAGGAGGAGCCATAGCATTGACGGGTGGGCCAGAAATGTCAGACTATTTAGGAGGCCAATAAGCCAGACTCCCTCAGCTTATTCGCCAGATGAATTTTGGAATTTTGGGACACTTCTGTTCTCAGCAGAGATAAATAGGCTGCCTGATGGTCACAGAGACAAAGACATACCGACAGTCATCTAGCAGGAGAAAGCAGCTAATGGATAGGGATAGGGGACAAGGTCATTGTGACCCTATTGCAGATGCATGGTCTACCTCCATTTGTGGTAGGTTCCTGGTTCAAATATTCAAAGGGTTTTTCAGACTGAAACATTGATGGCCTATCTCTAAGGTAGCAAGCAGGCACTGTTAGGGTATGTGCACACAATAAGTACTTGGTGCAGACATTTTCTGTACCCTTTCTAGGCAGATAAAATGCTGCTAAAAATATGTACATTTTTGCCACATTTTTATGCGTTTTTACATACATTTTTGGTGTTAAATTTTCCCCACTCATTAGTATGGGTGAAATCGGCAGCAAAAATGCTGAAAGAATTAATGGACTGCAAATTGATATCTGGAAGTAAAAAAAAATAAGCAACATAATGAAGATTCTTCAGGATTCTCATTCACTTTCCTGGCACCAAGAAAGCCTCGTGACGAAACTGTGCAAAAAAAACGCAATAAAAATGTGTGCACGCACAGCCTTATTCTTTTCACAGTTAAACATACAAGTGCTCATGGCACTACAGATCTGACAAGTCAGTTTAGGCATGGAAAGTCTCTTTAAGTAGTAATGCATTTTTCGTCTCTCTCCTATTACATACTGTATGCAGGGGTGGATTAAGGGTAGCCAGGGCCCCGGGCTGTTCAGACACTGTGGGCCCCCCGATCATGTGACGGGGTCATGTGACGGGGTCATCATATACCTGAACCAGATTAATCCAGAAAAATAGTTGCTGTGTGAAACTATAACCTGTCAAACATCCATTGATCTAGTCAATCTACCCTTCCGTTAGGAAGAAAAAAAACAAAAACAAAAAAAACACAATACTATCACCATAAATGCCAGTATTCACAGGAGATCTGTACTTAGTATGCAGGGTCTGGGTAGAGGAAATACAGTGATCACCGGTGACATTATACACAGGAGCTCTGTATATAGTATACAGTGTATAGTGTCAGTGTATAGGTAGCACACTTACTCACCAGTGACGTCTCTAGTTGAAGTCCTTCATCTTTCATCCAGCACAGACCGCCATCACTTCATCCAGCCAGGACTCGTCTCTGCAGGAAATAACACAGTTATCTCGAGCTCCACTTGCAGAAAACATTACTTCATTTTTCCCAACTTCTACATTACACCACATGAAGAAAAAGAGGCGAAATAGTGTCACTCTACACAGTAACAGGACCGCCCCCATTTAAAACAGTGTCCTCAAAAAATAAAATAAATACATCACTGCAGTAATAATATCCCTCCCTTAGCCCCTATGGTAATAATAATATCCCCCATCCTGGCCCCGTGTATCTCATTCCTGGCGTCAGCCATATGTCCTCCCATCCTGCCCTCATAAGTATCCATCCTGCCCCATATGATTTCCCCATCCTGCCCCATCTGTCTCCATTGTATCCATCCTGCCCCATGATCCTGCACAATCTGTCTCCAATACTGCCCCTTGTCTTTCATTCTGCCCCGTGTCTCCAGTCATGCCCCGTATCTATATTCTGCCTATGTCTCCAATCCTACCCCATCTGTCTCCAGTCCTGCCCCCAGTGTGTCCAGCATCTCTGCCCCATGTCCAGCATCTCTGCCCCAGTGTCCTGCATCTCTGCCCCAGTGTCCAGCATCTCTGCCCCCAGTGTCCAGCATCTCTCCCCCCAATGTGTCCAGCACCTCTGCCCCCAGTGTGTCCAGCATTCTGCCCCAGTGTGTCCAGCATTCTGCCCCAGTGTGTCCAGCATATTGCCCCCAGTGGGTCCAGCAATCTGCCCCCAGGGTGTCCAGCAATCTGCCCCCAGGGTGTCCAGCAATCTGCCCCCAGTGTCTCCAGCATTCTGCCCCAGTGTGTCCAACATTCTGCCCCCAGTGTGTCCAGCATATTGCCCCCAGTGTGTCAAGCATTCTGCCCCAGTGTGTCCAGCATTCTGCCCCAGTGTGTCCAGCATTCTGCCCCCAGTGTGTCCAGCATATTGCCCCCAGTGTGTCCAGCATTCTGCCCCCAGTGTGTCCAGCATATTGCCAACAACAGCCGGGCACAGAAGAGCTCCTACATCATTGTCTTTACCAAAGCATCAGAAATACAAGACTTTGGGCACAGACAATACCTGGAACAAGGAAACCCCAATAGCTCATTTATCTAGATGCTAGTTACTGCCCACTGCATATTAAAAGTGATCTGCACAGAACATGAAATGTCATCCTGCTTTAGGGTATGTTCACGCATTAACTGATCAATATTTCTGCATTGATGCCAATTTATTTTCTTAACCTAAACCACATTTCGGAGTGTTTCAGCTTTCAAAAGAATAATTTATACAACCAATGGATGAATTTAACGTTAGGTTATAAGCTTTTATTTACATAACATGGATAAACGACATAACTTCTGTCAGGGAGTGTAGATACCAGGATGAGGGACATATATGATTTGTAAGATGGACACTGGCATTATAAGGCAGACCCCCATTTAACATAAAATTAGTTTTTTCTCTTTTTCTTCACCAAATTTGGGGGTGCGTCTTATAATCAGGTGCGTCTTATAAAGCGAAAAATACGGTACTATTTTAGCATAAAACTAAGTTATTTTCTCATGAAGCAATCCTGTTTATGGTTTTAATGATCCTGTATCTTCTGTATGGAAACATTCAGTCAGTTTATCACTTTCATGTATTCTTACCTTTTCTACTTGAATACACTGTTTTCTTTATGCTATTGTATTTTTTTTTTAATCTTTGATCCTTAGCCATTTGGTCGACAGTCACAGAGAATGCCATTTTGTTATATAATACATGGTGATTCTTCCAAGTCATTTGCCAACAATGAATGCTCCTTATCAAACGGAAATAATAAAAGCAGAGCTCCTAGAAACTCGAAGCAGTCGTTTATCACTTTAGTATATCTATAATGTACTTTCTGATTTTTCTTCTTAAGATTCGTTTACTGGTTATGTTCACAGCACTTTTTTTTTCATTAATCGTCTTAGTCAATAGAAAGTTTTTTCACATAGTTTTAGGAATTTTCTAGTGAGAAATAATAATACATTCTTAATTCTCCAAGGTGCTATATGTTTAGCTGATTTTGTACGAAAACCGTGAAGCTGTAGGTGTGTGGGCTGGTGGTTAATGAAAGTCAGTCTGTTTACAGCAAGTGTTATGGAAACATTCATGGCTTTGTGAGATGTACAGAACATTAGCATATATTATTATTCAGGCACTCGTTATTTTCTATTGAAATTAAATAATTTTAATTTAAATAAATATGTACAGAGCTGAATATATAACAGCGAAAAGTAAGCGCCGCTATTGATTTTTGGCATATTATTAAATATTAGAAAAACTTAAAATAAAGAATTGTGAATTTTGTCAGTTAACAAATGGACATACCTCATGTGAAATTATTTTTCATATTTTGTTAATAAAAAAATAGACTAAAGAGGTATCCTGAGCCATAATATAATTTTATAAAATAATGTTTTATGTTAGGATGGGGAACTCGCTATTAAATGTAAGGGTACACACTTAAAGAGAGAACGGTGCAGAGAGGAGCGACCAAGCAACCAAGGTGGACTGCAATACCAAGATAGGTTATTAAACTTGGAGTTATTCAGTTTGAAAAAACAAAGGCTTAGGGTTGATCTTATTACAATGTACAAATATTTGAGGGACAGTGCAGAAATCTTTCTAATGATCTTTTTACAGATAGGCCTGGGACAGTAATAAGTGGGAATCCTCTATGGCTAGAGGAATAAAGGTTTAATCACAATCACAGACGCAAATTCATTACTGTAAGAGCAGTGAGACCATGGAATTCTCTGCCACTTGTTGTAATGGCTGATTCACTACTAAAATTGAAGAAGGGACTGGATGCACTTCTTCATTATTACAGTGGCATATAACAGTTTGGGTACCCCTGTTCAAAATTATTGTTATTGTGAACAGATAAGCAAGTTGAAGATGAAATAATCTCTAAAGGGTCTAAAGTTAAAGATGACACATTTATTTTGTATTTTAGGCAAAAAAAACATATAATATATATTTTCATATTTTACATTTTAAAAATTACATAAAAGGAAAATGGGCAGATAGAAAAGTTTGGGCACCCTGCACGGTTAGTACCACCTTTTGATAGCATCATAGCTTGTAAATGCTTTATGTAGCTGGACAAAAGTCTTTTAATTCTTGCTTGAGGGATTTTCATCCATTCTTCCTTGGAAAATTCTTCCTGTTTTCTGAGATTCCTGGGTCGTCTTGCATGCACTAATATATGAATGTCTAGTCACAGATTTTCAATGATGTTTAGATCAGAGGATTATGAGGGCCATTGTAAAACCTTCAGCTTGTGCCTTTTGAGGTAGTCTATTGTGGATTTTGACTCATGTTTAGGATCATTATCCATTTGTAGAAGCCATCCTCTTTTCAACTTCAGCTTTTTTACAGATGGTGTTATGTTTGTGTCAAGAATTTGCTGAAATTTCATTGAATCCATTCTTCCCTCTTCCCGTGAAATGTTCCTCCTGCCATTGGCTGTAACACAACTCCAAAGCATGATTGATCGACCCCCATGCTAAATGGTTGGCGAGATGTTCTTTTCCTGAAATTATGTGCCTGTTTGCTCCACACATACCTTTGATCAATTGTGGACAAAAAGTTCTATATTAACCTCATCGGTCCACACGACTTGTTTCCAAAATGCATCAGCCTTTTTTAGATGTTCTTTTGCATACTTCTGACGCTGAATTTTATGATGAGGATTTCTTTCTGAAGGTCTTTTGCAGTCAAGCGGGAGTTGAGATTTGCTTCTCTAGCAATCTTACAAGCAGCTCTCACTCAAATTTTGCTTGGTCTTCCAGACCGTATCTTGACCTAAACTGTTCCTGTTTACTGCCATTTCTTAATTACATTTTAGTCTGAGGAAAAATTAACTTGAAAACATTTTATCTTCTTATAGCCTTCACCTACTTTGTGGGCCTTCACCATTTTAATTTTAGAGTGCTAAGCAGCTACTTAGAAGAACCCATGGCTGCTTTGTTTTGTCCAGGGACTCCTGATGAAGAGGTCCTGCGTGACCTTGAAACGCGTTGGCTTTTAACCTGTTCTATTTTTATTCTAAGGATATTCCTTCACAGCAGCGCATAAGTGATAAATCCGTCCATTTTTCTTTAATATTACAGGTTGTCAGCACTAGATCCTGTGATGATTTCTGTATGTGGAGTCGGAAAGCAATTTTCCCCCTAATATGGAGCTATTAATGTCTGCCCCATGGGATTTTTGCCTTCCTGGATCAATATGTTAGACTATAGGTTGACCTTGAAGTACTTAAGTCTACCCTTCAACATTAAAAAATATGAAACTATAAAACAAATATAAGGGCACAGGAAAAGTAACATTAAATGAATCCATAGGCTCTATGGTCCTTCAGAGTATAGCCAACATTAAGTGGGGGGCGCTATTAGACTTATACGAAGGGGGTCAACCTTTATAACTAAGGCCAGGATGTTCGTGTGTAACTAGGGTGAAATAGTTACCCCATCATCCATTCATTATTGTTCACCGAGATAACCAAAAAAACTAGAAAAGTTAGTGGTGCTAATAAAAAACAGCCTCGGGGTCAGTTTTAAACTAAGTCATATGATATGACTGTTCATAAAAAGAGCATGATACAGCGGCAGAGCCTCTGAGAAGCTAAGATGGCCAGAGGTTCACCAATCTGTGAACAGCTTCAGAAAAATGTTCCTCGATGTTAAATTGCAAAACATTTGAATATCCCACCATCTACAGTGGATAATAAAATCAAATGATTCAGAGATTCTGGAGAAATCCATGTGCACAAGGGATAAGGCCAATGGTCAGTATCAGATGTATGGTTATCTAAGGACTATCAGGCAGCACTGCATTAACCCCTTTACCCCCAAGGGTGGTTTGCACGTTAATGACTGGGCCAATTTTTACAATTCTGCCCACTGTCCCTTTATGAGGTTATAACTCTGGAACGCTTGCATGGATCCCAGTAATTCTGACACCTTTTTCTCATGACATTGTACTTCATGTTAGTGGTAAAATTTCTTTGACATTACTTGAGTGTATTTGTGAAAAAAAATGGAAATTTGGCGAAAATTTAGAACATTTTGCAATTTTCCAATTTTCATTCCCTTAAATCACAGAGATATTTCACACAAAATATTTAATAAGTAACATTTCCCACATGTGTACTTTACATCAGCACAATTTTGGAACCAAAATAGTTTTTTGTTAGGGAGTTATAAGGGTTAAAAGTTGACCAGCAATTTCTCATTTTTACAACAACATTTTTTTTAGGGACCACAACACATTTGAAGTCACTTTGAGGGGTCTATATGATAGAAAATACTCAAGTGTGACACCATTCTAAAAACTGCACCCCTCAAGGTGCTCAAGAAAACACATTCAAGAAGTTTATTAACCCTTCAGGTGTTTCACAGGAATTTTTGGAATGTTTAAAAAAAATGAACATTTAACTTTTTTTCACAAAATATTTACTTCAGATCCAATTTGTTTTATTTTACCAAGGGTAACAGGAGACATTGGATGCCAAAAATTGTTGTACAATTTTTCCTGAGTACGCCGATACCCCATATGTGGGGGTAAACCACTGTTTGGGCGCAAAGCAGAGCTCAGAAGGGAAGGAGCACCATTTGACTTTTCAATGTAAAATTGCCTAAAATTGAGATAGGTTGCCCCTGATGTGCCTAAACAGTGGAAACTCCCGACAAGTGACACCATTTTGGAAAGTAGACCCCCTAAGGAACTTATCTAGATGTGTGGTGAGCACTTTGAACACCCAAGTGCTTCACAGAAGTTTATAATGTAGAGCCGTAAAAATAAATAATCTTTTTTTTTCACAAAAATGATTTTTCGCCCCCAATTTTTTATTTTTCCAAGGGTAACAGGAGAAATTGGACCCAAAAGTTGTTGTGCAATTTGTCCTGACTATGCTGATACCCCATATGTGGGGGTAAACCACTGTTTGGGGGCATGGCAGAGCTCAGAAGAGAAGGAGCGCCATTTGACTTTTCAATGCAAAATTGGCTGGAATTGAGATAGGATGCCATGTCTCGTTTGGAGAGCCCCTGATGTACCTAAACAGTGGAAACCCCCCAAAAGTGACCCCATTTTGTAAAGTAGACCCCCTAAGGAACTTATCTAGATGTGTGGTGAGCACTTGGAACCCCCAAGTGCTTCACAGAAGTTTATAATGTAGAGCCATGAAAATAAAAAAATCATTTTTTTCCACAAAAATGATCTTTTAGCCCCCATTTTTTATGCCTCCAGACTCACTCTTGGTGAGCCTGGAGGCATATGGGCTTGGTTCTTGGATTGTTACAATCATATTCAACCTGAGGATCCTGAATCTTGTGACATGTCCAGAAGATTTTCCATTCACTTAAATGCCTAGGCTACATGTTCTGGAGGTCTTAATTGACATCTACAACACTCTAATAATTGGGCTCGTATGTCTCCAGCGTGTGACTGGGATTTCGGACACATATGGAACTATCATTTTGTCTATCTAGAAAACTATGCATCTTGTGGTGCGTTCTAAGGACACTGGTCGAGTTATATAACTTTGAGGTCCTCTGGATATCTGCAATATCCCAGGCGCTTGGGTCCACATGTATACCCCTCATGATCTACTTGGACCTTGGAGGAATGTGGATCCTGACAATGGAACATCATGAATATGTACACCTCGGAATATTTTGTTCCTTGTAATGCATCCCAGGGGTTCTACCGTATACCTGGATTGGCCTACTGTGGTCCCTTGGCTCTCTATTTGTAACTATTCCCATTCTGTGTTTTTTTTTACATGCCATATGTGATATATGGGGATTCTCGCGGCGTTATATCACACTTCAATTGCTGTGAGTTGTTTGTTTTGGTCTCAGTCCAATTTTAGGTCTGTTCATCTAGGGCCATAACCACCATTTATCTTTAGCGATTACCTATCGACCCTAAGTCGACCTTGGACTGCCCCCATTATATACTCTCCCTTTCTTTTCCCTGTGTCTCTCTGTATGACCATAATTTTTTCACCTATGGCTTCGCTATATGCGAGATTTCTTGTATATATTCGCTAATCTTGAGGGACAGGGATTTTTCCAGGTCCTCTTGTTATGGCTTTGCGTGAGCTCATGAGTATATTGGTGTAACCATCATTTGTGCGTTTTTTCACCTTTACTATTTTCTATAATAAACTTCCTTATGGAGCTTTGCTGCCTCATAATAGGTTATTGCTGCGCCTCTGATTTTGTCTTGCCTTGGTTCATATGTAATGGACCACCCTTAGCCCACCCTCACATGTGTGCCGTTTATCTCCTCAGCTTTTTTTTTTATATGATGTTTATGACCGGGCAATTGTCTCGGTACATACGCATTGTATTCTGTCTATTTTCCATATGTATTTACGCTGTTCCTCCTTTTTTATGATGCTTATGATCCGGCTTACATTGGGTATACATGTGGTTCCTTTTTTACCATAGGAACCTATGGGCACATTGGTATGATTACCATTGTTGCGTGTGCTCCCCTTCTATTATTATCTCTAATGAAATACCTCATGGATTTTCTCCACCTTATAAATTGACATTGTTTTGTCTTATGTTTTATTTACATATTAAGTTATTATGTAAACTTGTTCATTATGTTTGTGCCTTTTCTTCATGCACTATATATGAAACTCGGCATCTGTTCGGCATATGCACAGTTTGTTTCCCTTGTGTTGCCGCTTTGTGTGTGCACTATCACTATGACAACTGCGTACACTTCCGGTCCCAGCCACTTCCGGTATATTCCATGTGGTGATTCTCACTGGCGAGCGATACCAGGACTGCACACCGGTTTGTACTCAATTCATCAACATGACTGAACACCGGTTTGTACTTAATTCATTTACGTGACTTGTATATAACCTCAGACAGGACGTACGACCTCACTTCCCCTGATGAAGCTGTGCCCACAGCGATACGCGTGGGCCTCTTACCTCACCCCTTGGCGTGTCTCCTATCTTCTCTAAGCATCTCTACCCATGGTATATGATTCCTTAGCACCGGTGCTTTGCCTTTGGCAATTTTCTTTAGAAATTCCTTTCCCATGCTTTGCTTTGAGCTTGTGAATCTATTGCTCTTTACTAGTGTTGAGCGATACCTTCCGATACTTGAAAGTATCGGTATCGGATAGTATCGGCCGATACCCAAAAAGTATCGGATATCGCCGATACCGATACCCAATACCAATACAAGTCAATGGGACACCAAGTATCGGAAGGTATCCTGATGGTTCCCAGGGTCTGAAGGAGAGGAAACTCTCCTTCAGGCCCTGGGATCCATATTACTGTGTAAAATAAAGAATTAAAATAAAAAATATTGATATACTCACCTCTCCAGAGGCCCCTGGACATCACCGCTGGTAACCGGCAGCCTTCTTTGCTTAAAATGAGCGCGTTTAGGGCCTTCCATGACGTCACAGCTTCTGATTGGTTGCGTGCCGCTCATGTGACCGCCACGCGACCAATCACAAGCCGCGACGTCATTCACAGGTCCTAAATTCCTAGAATGTGGAGTTTAGGGCCTGAGAATGACGTCACGGCTTGTGATTGGTCGTGTGGCGGTCACATGAGCGGCACGCGACCAATCAGAAGCCGTGACGTCATGGAAGGCCCTAAACGCGCTCATTTTAAGCAAAGAAGGCTGCCGGTTACCAGCGGTGATGTCCAGGGGCCTCCGGAGAGGTGAGTATATCAATATTTTTTATTTTAATTCTTTATTTTACACAGTAATATGGATCCGATACCGATTCCCGATACCACAAAAGTATCGGATCTCGGTATCGGAATTCCGATACCGCAAGTATCGGCCGATACCCGATACTTGCGGTATCGGAATGCTCAACACTACTCTTTACCTTGCAGCATATTCCACAGATTACTGTGGGCAGGCTCGGTTCACACTTGGTTGGGACTTTGGGCGTATAGACCAAGTCAATATCATGAGAGAACTATTGGTACCATTATTGTTGGGGTATTGAGCATGCTAAGATAATACTACAGTTTACTATATCTATTATATGGGGTTATATCAACATATACATATAACTACAGGTTAATGTGTGTTATTATTTTGGTTATTTTCTTATATTTGTAATATTAACCCCTTAGTGACAGAGCCAATTTGGTACTTAATGACCGAGCCAACTTTTACAATTCTGACCACTGTCACTTTATGAGGTTATAACTCTGGAATGCTTTAACGAATCCCGCTGATTCTGAGATTTTTTTTTCGTGACATATTGTAATTCATGTTAGTGGTAATATTTCTTTGATATTACCTGCGATTATTTATGAAAAAAATGGAAATATGGCGAAAATTTTAAAAATTTTGCAATTTTCAAAATTTGTATTTTTATGCCCTTAAATCACAG
Source organism: Ranitomeya variabilis (assembly GCF_051348905.1). Classification (NCBI taxonomy): domain Eukaryota; kingdom Metazoa; phylum Chordata; class Amphibia; order Anura; family Dendrobatidae; genus Ranitomeya; species Ranitomeya variabilis. The sequence goes on from NC_135232.1 coordinate 233,641,166, forward strand.
AGATATGTCACGAAAAATAGTTAATAAATAACATTTCCCACATGTCTACTTTACATCAGCACAATTTTGGAAACAAATTTTTTTTTGTTAGGGAGTTATAAGGGTTAAAAGTTGACCAGCAATTTCTCATTTTTACAACACCATTTTTTTTTAGGGACCACATCACATTTGAAGTCATTTTGAAGGGTTTATATGATAGAAAATAACCAGATGTGACACCATTCTAAAAACTGCACCCCTCAAGGTGCTCAAAAGCACATTCAAAAAGTTTATTAACCCTTTACATGCTTCACAGGAACTGAAACAATGTGGAAGGAAAAAATGAACATTTAACTTTTTTTTGCAAACATTTTACTTCAGAACCATTTTTTTACTTTTACAAGTGTAAAAACAGAAATTTAACCATCAATTTTGTTGTGCAATTTCTCCTGAATACACCGATACCCCACATGTGGGGGTAAACCACTGTTTGGGCGCACCGCAGAGCTTGGAAATGAAGGAGCGCCGTTTGACTTTTTCAATGCAGAATTGGCTGGAATTGAGATCGGACGTCAAGTCGCGTTTGGAGAGCCCCTGATGTGCCTAATCAGTGGAAACCCCCCACAAGTGACACCATTTTGGAAATTAGACTCCTTAAGGAACTTATCTAGATGTGTGGTGAGCACTTTAAACTCCCAGGTATTTCACAGAAGTTTATAACGTAGAGCCGTGAAAATAAAAAATCGCATTTTTTCTACAAAAATTATTTTTTGTCCCCAAATTTTTATTTTCACAAGGGTAACAGGAGAAATTAGACCACAACTGTTGTTGGGCAATTTCTACTGAGTAGGTCGATACCCCATATGTGGGGGTAAACCACTGTTTGGGTGCACCGCAGAGCTTGGAAGAGAAGGAGTGCCATTTTACTTTTTCAATGTAGAATTGGCTGGAATTGAGATCGGACGCCATGTCGCGTTTGGAGAGCCCCTGATGTGTCTAAACAGTAGAAACCCCCCACAAGTGACCCCATTTTGGAAACTACACCCCCCAAGGAACTAATCTAGATATGTGGTGATGGTGAGAACTTTGAATGCCCAAGTGCTTCACAGAAGTTTATAATGCCGAGTAAAATAAAAAATATTTTTTTTTTCCACAAAAAAGATTTTTTAGCCCCCAAGTTTTTATTTTCACAAGGGTAACAAGAGAAATTGGACCCCAAAACTTGTTGTCCAATTTGTTCTGAGTATGCTGATACCCCATATGTGGGGGTAAACCACTATTTGGGCGCACGGCAGAGCTCGGAAGGGAAGGAGCGCCATTTTGGAATGCAGACTTTGATAGATTGGTCTGCGGGCGTTATGTTGCATTTGCAGAGCCCCTGATGTACCTAAACAGTAGAAACCCCCCACAAGTGACCCCATTTTGGAAACTAGACCCCCAAGGAACTTATCTAGATGTGTGGTGAGAACTTTGAATGCCCAAGAGCTTCACAGAAGTTTATAATGCAGAGTCAGTTATGAAAATAAAAAAATATTTTTTTTTCCACAAAAAATATTTTTTAGCCCCCAAGTTTTTATTTTCACAAGGGTAACAGGAGAAATTGGACCACAAAAGTTGTTTTCCAATTTATCCCGAGTACGCTGATGCTCCATATGTGGGGGTACACCACTGTTTGGGCGCACGGCAGAGCTCAGAAGGGAGGGAGCACCATTTGACTTTTTGAGCGCAAAATTGGCTGTCGTGTTTGGAGACCCCCTGATGTACCTAAACAGTGGAAACCCCCAATTCTAACTCCAACGCTAACCCCAACACACCCCTAACCCTAATCCCAACCTGATCCATAATCCTAATCACAACCCTAACGATAATCACAACCCTAACCCCAAAACAACCCTAATCTCAACCCTAACCATAACCCTAATCAAAACCCTAAATCCAACACACCCCTAATCCTAATCTCAACCCTAACCTCAAATCTAACCCTAATCCCAATACACCCCTATCCCTAATCCCAACCCTAACCTTAACCCTAATCCCAAACCTAACCCTGATCCCAAACGTAACCCTAATGCCAACCCTAACCCTAATACCAATCCTAATCCAAACCCTAATCCCAACTCTAACTCTAACTTTAGCCCCAACCCTAGCCCTAACTTTAGCCCCAACCCTAACCCTAGCCCTAACCCTAACTTTAGCCCCAACCTTAGCCCTAACCCTAACTTTAGCCCCAACCCTAACCCTAATTTTAGCCCCAACGCTAGCCCTAACCCTAACTTTAGCCGTAACCTTACCCTAACCCTAAATTTAGCCCCAACCCTAACCCTAAACCTAAATTTAACCCTAACCCTAGCCCGAGCTTTAGCCCCAACCCTAACCTTAGCCCTAAGGCTACTTTCACACTTGCGTCGTGTGGCATCCGTCGCAATCCTTCGTTTTGGACAAAAAAAGGATCCTGCAAATGTGCCCGCAGGATGCCTTTTTTGCCCATAGACTTGTATTGCTGACGGATAGCCACACGTCGCGTCCATCGTGCACTGGATCTGTTGTGTTTTGGCAGACCGTCGTCACCAAAAAAACATTCAATGTAACCTTTTTTTTGTACGTCGCATCCGCCATTTCCGCTCATGCGTGGCCGTAACTCTGCCCCCTCCTCCCCAGGACATAGACTGTGGGCAGCGGATGCGTTGAAAAACTGCATCCGCTGCCCACGTTGTGCACAATTTTCACAACGTGCATCGGTACGTCGGGCCGACACATTGCGACGGCTCCGTACCGACGCAAGTGTGAAAGAAGCCTAACCCTAGCCCTAACCCTAACCCTAGCCCTAACCCTAAATTTAGCCCCAACCCTAACCCTAATTTTAGCCCCAACGCTAGCCCTAACCCTAACTTTAGCCGTAACCTTAACCCTAACCCTAAATTTAGCCCCAACCCTAACCCTAACCCTAATTTTAGCCCCAACTCCTCTCTCCTGCCGGCCGGCAGATGGCAGCAGAGAGCGGGCGCACAGCGCATGCGTCTGCCATTTTCTTTCCATAGGAAGAAGCCGGCGGGCAGGAGGGGATGCAGGAAGACCTAGGGACATCGGTAAGTATAGCAGGGTCCCCGAATCCCCCTATTTCTCTGTCCTCTGATGTGCGATCACATCAGAGGACAGATAATGACCGATCGCTTTTTTTTGCGACCGCCGGTAAACAGTTAATTACCGGCGATCGCAAAACAGGGGTTGGTAAGAACCGACCCCGATCATGTTCTTTGGGGTCTCGGCTACCCCCGGCAGCCGAAACCCCAAAGATCCTCCGGGTGCCGGCCGGCGGGCACACTGCGCATGCGCCCGCCATTTTTTTGCCGGAAGAAGATGGCGGCGCCCATCGGGAGCCACGAGGAGCACCGGGGGAGACAGGTGAGTATCGGGGGCTATCGGGGACCCCATTTCTCTGTCCTCTGATGTGCGATCACATCGGAGGACAGAGAAATTAAAAGGGAGATCGCGTTTTTTTTTGCGATCGCCAGTAAACGGTTAATTACCGGCGATCGCAACTCGGGGGTCGGTAAAAAAACCCCGAATCATGTTCTCTGGGGTTTCGGCTACCCCCGGCAACCAAGACCCCAGAGAAAATCCGACTCTGGGGGGCGCTATTCACTTTTTCCACAGCGCCGTTAATTAACAGTGCTGGGGTTTAAGTACCCTTAACTGCCGCCGTTAAAAGGCGTATCGGCGGTCGTTAAGGGGTTAAGCCTGTATATCATTCTGTTATTGGGGTTATTGTAACTATGGATAGGAGACACTGTATATTGGTACATTATTGTTATTTGATCAAGCACTTTATATGTTAATTATGCTGTTCTATATACATTATATATAGGGGTGATGGTCATTTGGTCCTGTATTCAGGCCTTGTTTTAAGTGGTTTTATTATGTGTTTGTCTTTTTTGAGGTGCAATTAAAGTTTGATATATTTTTTGTAAGTTCTATGGGTGTGCATACCATTATTGGTCCAGTCTTTTCTCTCTTGTGGTCCCATTTTTTATTTTTTGCAAGGGTATCTGGAGAAATTGGACCCAAAAAGTTGTTGTCAAATTTGTCCTGAGTACGCTGATACCCCATATGTGAGAGAAAACTACTGTTTGGGAGCATGGCAGAGCTCAGAAAGGGAACAATTGGCCTTTTAGAATGCAGACTTTGATGGAATGGTCTGCGGGCATCACGTTGTGTTTGCAGAGCCCCTGATGTACCTAAACAGTAGAAACCCCCCAGAAGTGACCCCATTTTGGAAACTAGACCCCCCAAGGAACTTATCAAGATGTGTTGCTAGAACTTTGAACCCCAAAGTGTTTCACTAAAGTTTATAACGCAGGGCCGTGAAAATAGCAAATCTTTTTTTCCACAAAAATGATTTTTTTAGCCCTCAGATTAGTATTTTCCCAAGGGTAACAGGAGAAATTGGACAAAAAAGTTGAAAAGTTGAAAAGTTGTTGTCCAATTTGTCCTGAGTACGCTGATACCCCATATGTGTGGGTAAACCAGCAGAATTGTATGAATTGAGATCGGACGTCATGTTGCGTTTGCAAAGCCCTTGGTGTGCCTAAACAGTGGAAACCTCCCAATTCTAACTCCAACCCTAACCCCAACACACCCCTAACCCTAATACCAACCCTAACCACACCCCTAACCCTAATCCCAACACACCCCTAACCCCAACACACCCCTAACCCTAATCCCAACCCTAACCATACCCCTAACCCAACCGTAAACGTAATCCTAACCCTAACTAAGCACCAACCCTAACTTTAGCCCCAACCCTAACCCTAACCCTAATGGGAAATGGAAATAAATACATTTTTTTATTTTATTATTTTTCCCTAACTAAGGCGGTGATAAAGGGGGGTTGATTTACTGTTTATAGCAGGTTATTATAGCGGGATTTTATGTTTGGCAGCTGTCACACACTAAAAGACGCTTTTTATTGCAAAAAATATTTTTTGCATTACCACATTCTGAGAGCTATAATTTTTCCATATTTTGGCCCACAGAGTCATATGAGGTCTTGTTGTTTGCGGGACGAGTTGATGTTTTTATTGGTACCATTATCGGGCACATAACATTTTTTGATTGCTTTTTATTACGATTTTCGTTAGGCAGAATGAACAAAAACCAGCAATTCGTACATTTCTTTTGGGGGCTGTTTATACTGTTCCATGTTTGGTAAAATTGATAAAACAGTGTCTATTAAGGATCTTGGATTGTATTATTGTATCTAACCACTTTGTCTAAATGTGGTGAGTGGCGCCTGTCTCCTAAGACACAGTGGCGGTCATGGAGCCAGTTTCTGGGGGGAACTGTACCTTTTCTAAAGGTGTCTATAAAATAAAACAGGTGCTCCTTAGCATTGAAACATTGTGATAAAGTGAACAACAAGCAGAATCATGTTCACCTGATCGAGTTGTGCAACTGTCAGACACAATTTTCCTTATACTATTGAATGATATTTTCTCAAAAATCAACTGTCCAGCTGCTGCTCCTCCCACTCAGCCAAATAAAGGCTCCAAGAGATTAATGAATATTGAAAAAAATGAAGTAAAGTGGGTGATGTCATAAGGACCATGCAACATTTAATGAAAAAAAGCGGGTTTAAGCAAAGTCAATAAACTAGTAATGCTGTTGCGCAGGGTGACAAGGTATATGTATAAACAAAGGGGTTAAACAAGCAATAGTTACAAAGTCACTTACAAAATGTTTGTAGATTGATCCATTAATCCAGATAAAACGACAATTCAGAATAGCTAAAAGTAAGTATATCTACACTCTGCACATTCACAATTTAATCCAATAACTCTATTCCGGTATTAAGTCCATTTGGGTTTAAGGAATCCAATCCATCTACTTTCGACCCTTGACATACTTTTAATGTAATCACCTCCCCTCTGATGGATTTTAATTGATTGTATTGTATACCTCAGATCCTATTAACGGACCACCATGTTTTTGCACATAATATTTTTATATTGTTTATAATCTTATAATTATTTTAAATAAAATACTTTTTTATAACCAGCATTGGGGTACCACTATTGGGACCATGTTCCCACCAGGGTACGTAAATCTTTATTTAGCGAAATGAGAGGATTAATTTATCTACCCAAACGGGGGAAACTCCATGCAAACCCCGGTCCCATGGCATCGTTATATAGATGATATAATTTTTATCTGGGATAGGGATGAGAATGATAATTTCTGTATGTGTTTCAAAGTTGGTCTGTCTTCTTCCTCCGGCATAGTAAAATTTAACAAATATACAGCATTTATAGTTCCACCACTGTGACATGGTAGTCAAATAATAAATGTAAAATAAAGGCAAATTTGTATGCATAAAATATATATATATATATATATATATATATATATATATATATATATATAAAAATTACAACACATATACACAGTATATTACTGTTAGGTGCTGTACCACATTATAGATGGCTGTAAAGGATGGCTGTAAAGGAGTGATCCTAGATTCAGATTCCCTTTAAGGAGATATGAAATAGATGGGATCTGTTGAGCCTAAGATATGGCCAAGATGTTCACCTCGGATAACATATTTATTTTTAAATAGATCTATTTAAAGGGGCTGTGTGGCCTTAAAAAAAATGTAAAAAACCAGCGCCACCCTTGTCCATAGGCAGTGTTTAGTATTGCAGTTTAGTCCTATTAAACTGAAAAATGAACAAGCTTGTGAAAAAACACAGCCATGTTTGTCTTATCTCTTACAACTCCCTCTTTTATTATCCATATAAAGCTGCAGAGTAATATAGATCATTTGGATTGATGGTGAGGGTCCTTTTCACACACAGAATTCTAGAAGCTATAAATAACAGAGTTTAGTCTATATTACTTTGTAAAACATAAAAAAACTAAAAATACAATGCAGACACTAAAGTGAAAAGTATTGGCTACTAATCTTTAAATATGCAAATTGCCTCTTCTCAGAAAAAGAGGACTTAACTCTATAGCGCCACCTGCTGGAAGTAGCGATGCTACAAGTCACAATCAACCCTTTAACTAGTCGTGCAATATGACTTAGGATAAAAGCCAAATCAGTATCTCAATTCGCAGACACAGTGTTTCGGGCTGTTGGCCCTCGTCAGTGCGAAGCATGAGAACTGATTTGGCTAGGTGAGAGGCTCTGGACTGGGGTCTAAGGGGTAATGTTTCTCCTTATGAAGAGTGGCATACCAGCTGTCTTGTCAAGGTAAGGAGGCTTATTCGCCGTGCAATGCTCCTCTGGGAAATTAAATATGCAAATTGCCTCTTCTCAGAAAAAGAGGACTTAACTCTATTGCGCCACCTGTTGGAAGTAGCGATCCTACAAGTCACAATCAACCCTTTAACGAGTCGTGCAATATGACTTAGGATAAAAGCCAAATCAGTATCTCAATTCGCAGACACGGTGTTTCGGGCTGTTGGCCCTCGTCAGTGCGAACTGATTTGGCTAGGTGAGAGGCTCTGGACTGGGGTCTAAGGGGTAACGTTGCTCCTTATAGAGAGTAATCTTTAAATAGTGAGACACGAAGAAATGTTCTACAATTCATCAGCTCTAAAAAACACCAATGAGGAGAAACTTAGATGCATGATTTATTTTCCGCCTCTCCTCTATCATTGTCACTCTGTTCTCTCTATTACAAACATTTATTATGGAGGAAGTTCTAAAATCAAGCCATGCTTTATCCACTTCTGTCATGTCGACCAATGATTTATCATCACATTCCTCAGTTAATTATACATGTCTGATATTAATTTTGACAAAGATCCCCAGACAGCACCTACTTGATTTAAAACTTCAGCCACTGTGTCCCTCAATGGTCATGATTAATGTGCTTAAAAATATCATGAGACATTTATGACACATTACACGAAGAAATGACAAGGATGGTAATGGTCTCTAAGAACGCGTGTTTGTTTTATTCTTCTCTTACCTTCTAGGGATTAGGCAGAGAGCTCGGAGCCTTTGTGCACTCCTATTGTGAAATGAACTGCAGCGTTAACCAGAGCAGTCAATTAGATTTATTAATAAAAAGGCTAAGACTGCCACTAGAGATGAGCGGTGTTCGAGTCGAACTGTTCGCCAATTTCAAATTCGAGCTGTTTTGGGCGGTGTTCGAGTCGTTCGACGAACTCGAACAATTGGCTTAAAATTCGGCTGTTCGAGTTTCTGCTCGATAACTGTTCGTTCACCAAAAGCCCAACTTGTTTTTCACATTAAAACTGTTATCAATGTTAATACATTGTTTAAGTGTATAGTGTGCGGGATGGGGGGGGATAGATCTGTGCTGAAATAATGCCAATCTCCATTTTTTTTTTTCCGCATTTACAGTGGGGTGGTGCAGTCTCTCAGCCTATCAGCAGTGCACATACAGCAAAGTGCATGTGATGCACACAAGCAAGGGCATGTGTCATTGGCTGTGTTTGTCACATGTCCTTGCCCTATAAGAACCAGCCATTTTCCCCGTCGCCACCATTTCCTCACTGTTGCAGCTTAGTGTTAGACGGCACCGCTGCTGCTGTGGGCGCTATACAGTCTAAGAGTGTGAATTGCAAGCGAATTTGCAGCTAGATAGAGAGAGATAGGTTTAGGGAGTCGGGACTAGTTGTAATATCAGCCCTTTTCAGGGTAGGTTACAGCAGTTCATAGCACTTTTTGCCAGACAGGTCTGTGCCAGTGCTGTGCAAGTGTTTGTCACAGCATTTGGTGTAATCTAGCTCAGCCAATCCTTTTGGGCTAGTAGCATTGTCAGGTAGTCATCTGAGTAGCCCGCCTGTGAAGCTAGCTACATCACCAGTGTATCTAATAATTTTTTACTGCATCTAACCCAGTAAATCGTTTTGGGCCTAGTAGCAGTGTCTGCACGTCAGTGGAGAAGCGCGCCTGTGAAGCTAGTTACACCGCCTGTGTATCTAATATTTTTTTACTGCATCTAACCCAGTAAATCGTTTTGCGCTTAGAAGCAGTGTCTGCACATCAGTGAAGAAGCGCGCCTGTGAAGCTAGCTACACTGCCTGTGTATCTAATAATTTTTTAATGCATCTAACCCAGTAAATCGGTTTGGGCCTAGTAGCAGTGTCTGCACGTCAGCCGAGTAGCCCACCTGTGAAGCTAGCTACACAGTGCCAAAAGAAATGCTGGGACAGAAGTTACCCAAAGCAAGATGGTGGCCAGGAAGAAGTCCGTGGGTGAACCGGCAAATAAGCAGGACTAGGGCCAATGCTGCCCCACGCGTATTGCCCTCTCAAGTAGGGCTTCGTCAGGCTGATGAAGCCCTACTTGAGAGGGCGATACGCGTGGGGCTGCATTGGCCCTAGTCCTGCTTACTTGCCGGCTCACCCACAGACTTCTTCCTGGCCACATCTTGCTTTGGGTAACTTCTGTCCCAGCATTTCTTTTGGCACTTTGCTGGGCGGTCTCTGCACTTTTTCTATTACTAGCATGTCCTTTTGGGATTTCCCTTACAGCCCAGTTTGTCTGGATTACATGCTTATCAGTGTCCCATGAGCCGCGCAGGTTATTGTACTTGTTGAGGTGCCTGGTGGGGCATATGCCCATTGTCATATATAGGATGGTAAATAAAAGAATTGCGGCATACATAATACACACATGGAGCACAATAGATTAATATAGATATAACTAATGACACTAGTATATCATGTGCGTATGTAAGGACCAAACAGTAGGGACAACTGTATAACAGAAATCCTAATACTCCACAGAAAAACCACAGTCAATAAATCCCATAAAAATACTTTATTAAATATATATTAAAATACCAAAACATAGAAGGAAAAGGTACATGGGGTGGGCTCAGGGGTGGGCTCAGGGTCCCCCACTGTTGGTGCACACCAGGTAAATACATTGTGAGTGTGTATGAGTGTGATATATGGCCGTTATTGGGTGTTTAGTTAGACTTGTGCATTTGCATTATATTCCCTATACGGTTTTATTCGGCCTTCTGAATTTGTTAGTATATTTGTAAAATACGTATACACTCCCTTTCATTGTATGTGATTTACATCAACAATATATGCTGTGTTGATACAGTGGGGGTATCCTATAGCCCTATGTGTATTTCTGGTATTGCTATACAGTTATTTCACTAGCCCCAATTTTGCTAAATGTACCTTTTCCTTGTATGTTTTGGTATTTTAATATATATTTAATAAAGTATTTTTATGGGATTTATTGACTGTGGTTTTTCTGTGGAGTATTAATATATAGGATGGTGTAGGATTTACATTCCCTGGCCAGTTTAGTGTTCTCAGTTGAATCATATATTGCTCCTACTCTATCTAGGGTATAGGCAGGTTTATAGCATTGCATGTTATAGCTTTACTGTTGTTTGTACGTATCATTGTACCTTGCATTGTTTGCTATGGACAGGGCTTTTTGTTTGCTGTTTTTAATTATGTTTTATGTAGTGTTTCAATAAAATCTTGTGCTTTTCCAGTATCATGTCTCTTATTCTTATACGTGGTGTGCATCTCTGGGAGTGATACTTTTTTCTTTGTGTGTACTACTAGTGATTCATCACTCACTTGCACCCCGTATTGTATTTTCATATTGTGGATATAATGTGCTCATATTGGTGTGGTGCGCCTTGGTTTTTTGCTTATTCATTAATGTAGACCCTCGTTCCCAAACTGTAACTCCTGTTGGTGGAGACAATGAGGAAGATGATGATGAGACTGAGATACCTGATTGGAACGAAAACTTGACTTTTCGGTCAGGGCAGGAAAAGGTTGGCTCTGAGGACGATGGCAGTGAGAACACACAGGGTGATGATGACGAGGTTGGAGACCCCACTTACTGTCAACCCACAGTCCGCCAGTCCATGAGGTCAGCAGGTGCAGAGGTGGAGGAGGATGCTAGTGACAACGAGCTTAGGTTGCACCTTCCTGGACAGAGACGGAGTACTGGAAGCACGTCAACAACTGCATCCTCAACCACAACTGTGCCTCTAAGCACAAGTCGTGGTGGCTCTTCAGGTCACATGGGCTCTAAGCCTTGCATAGCCTGGGCATTTTTTGACATTGCAAAGGATGACCCAACTCATGTTGTCTGTAAGATTTGTCAACAAAATCTCAGTAGAGGCCAAAAAATGAATAGTTTGAGTACTTCATGCATGAACTGTCACATGGATATGAGGCATAAGTTGCAGTGGGAAGCTCACTGTGCTACAATGCGGCCTAGTGGGCCAGGCCAACCACTGTCTGCCCCATCAAGTGCATCCGCAGCCTCTTCATCCTCTGTGACTGTGGGGATAGCAGTCGCACATGGTTTTGGACGCTGACCTTCCACCTCTTTACCCGGAACAGACAGTGTGATTGGCAGGTCGTCAGTACATTTGCAAGTGGAAACACCTGCTGGTGTTGAGCGCTCTCCGACATCGAGACTACCATATTTTGATCACGGCAACATAATATCTCCACCTGCACTTTCCTCACAGACCAGAAGTTTACCGGGGACACCCTACTCAACCCCTTCTAAGCACGGCAGCCAGTCCTCTGTCCCTCAGATGTGGACAAGTAAAAGACCATTTCCTCCTAGCCATGACAAACCTAAGAGGTTGAATTTCACCAACTGCAAGCTGTTGGCTACAGAAATGCTGCCTTTCCGCCTGGTGGACACAGAAGATTTTCGAGACCTTATGTCCATCACAGTGCCCCAGTACCAGATGCCCAGTCGCCACTGCTTGTCAAAGCTGTGCCTACGCTACACCAGCATGTCGCACACAACATCACCGCTTCCTTGAGAAACTCTGTGTGTGACAGGGTGCATTTCACCACAGACACTTGGACGAGTAGGACTGGGTAACTATGGTGACATCAGGAGAAGGGGCTGCTGTCCAAGTCTTGCCGTCACCACGATTTGCGCGTCGATCCTCTGTATCTATAAGTTCCTCCACTACTTCTGCCTCCTCAACCTCCTCTCGGTCCTCCACCTGCACCCAAAGCCTGTCTGGTAATGCCACCCGCGTTCTAACAGCACAGAAAGAATCCTGCACAGCTCCTTACTATGCTGTCACCAGGGCCCAACGGCATCAGGCGGTGTTTACCTTGAAATGTCTTGGAAATGTGAGTCACACAGCTGAGGAGTTGTGGTCAGCTCTGGAAACCAAGTCCATCAATGGTTGTCTCCACTGAACCTGCAGCCAGGGAAGGCCGTGTGCGACAATGCTGCAAACCTGGGTGTGGCCTTTCACACAATGAAGGCAATGTCACATGGGGCAATGTCACACACGTGCCTTGTATGGCTCACGTTTTGAACCTGGTTGTAAGGCAATTTTTATCCCACTATCCCGGACTAGATGGGCTTCTGCAGAGGGCACGGTCACTGTGTGCTCACTTCCGCCGTTCGCATCTCACAGCTCAACGACTTACATCTCCACAGAAGTCATTGGGCCTGCCAGTTCAAATGCGATGTGCCCACATGGTGGAATTCAACTCTGCCAATGTTGCAGCGACTGTGGCAGGACCAACGAGCCCTGGTGCAATACGTTATGACTAGAGTTGAGCGACTTTTACTTTTTTAGGATCGAGTCGGGTTTCGCGAAACCCGACTTTGTCAAAAGTCGGGTCGGGTGAAATCGGCCCATTATTGCGAAAAGTCAGGGGCCGACTGAAACACGAAACCCAATGCAACTCAATGGGGAATCAAAGTCGGCAGAGAGTGGAGGACAGGAAAACACCTACAGTGCCTATTTTAATGCCAAAAACATCAATTCTTATTACTGAAGCTTGTCAATCTTAATTTACTTTATAATAATAGTTAGGCATTGAAAATTGGGGGTCATTTGGCTAAAGTTGTGGGGGGGTAGGGCTGGTTCAAGTTTTTCGTGGGCCCAGGAAACGAGGATTACGTCACGGCGGTGGAGCAGGGAGAGGTAAGTATTTAAACTTTGCAAGTGCTGTGATCCTGAGCAAGCAGGGGGGCCCACTCATTTGCATTGGCACTGGCACAGGGCCCCTCAAAGTATGGCGGTGTGTTTGACGGCGGGGGCACCTCCCACCGGCGGAGACACTTTTGCGTACTATGAGGGGCCTTGTGCCAGTGACATATCCAACGAGTATGCCCCCCCCCACCTGATGAAGGAACCTGCACTTTCATCTGCACCTTCCTCTTTGTCCCCATGTAAGGTTGTATAGTGTGCGGGAAGGGGAACCTGGCACTCAGCAGGGTCAGATTCTGGCTGTGTAGAGTGCAAGGGGAATGTAGTGGTCTGGGTCAATGTACCAGCAGACTCGTCTAGCAGTGGCTGGGCAAAGGGCAGGATGACAAGGAAACACAGATATAGGCCCAAATAATAAAGTGGGCTAAATGCAGTTCAAAATTGGTAACAGAAGAAAACTGGCGGCATAGCTTTGTTCAGCAGAGGACAATTGTAAGGAGTGGCAGACACAGTTAGTAGGCCCAAAAAAGTACATAGGCTAAATGCAGTTCAAAATTGGTAACAGGAGTAAACTGGCGGCATCGCTTTGTTCAGCGGAGGACAACTGTAAGGAGTGGCAGACACAGTTAGTAGGGCCAAGTAATAAAGTGGGCCAAATGCAGTTTAATATGTGATATAGGCTGAAAATTGAAGCAGTAGGAATTGGAGCAGTCAGTAAGAGGAGTCCAAAAGCAAGACCTTTTTACAGGAAAGTTACATGTCAGCAGGAGAAGGTGGGACAAAATAATTAGAAATCCATTATTGGTTCATTTTAATGAAGGTTAGATCATCAACATTTTGGGTAGCCAGACGAGTCCTTTTTTCAGTCAGTATTGAACCAGCAGCACTGAAGACTCTTTCTCATAGCACACTAGCAGCTGGGCAAGTGAGCTCCTGTAATGCATATTCTGCCAATTCAGGCCAGGTGTCTATTTTATATGCCCAGTAATCAAAGGGGAATGACGTGTGAAGGAGAACATCGATAAGGGAGGAAAAATAGTTCGTAACCATACTTGTTGTGAACTCTGTTTTTGGGCTCCCTCTTGTGATCACAAGTGGTACTGTGTGAGTGCTGTCTTTGGGCTCCCTCTGGTGGCTCTTTGTGTCATTCTGCAGGTCTGAGGCTGGTTCAGCTGTCTCGTTTTCTGTTAGCTGGTTTCCTATTTAGCTCACCTGGACTTTCAGTGGTTGCCTGCTGTCGATGTATTCAGTGCTATTTTGATCTCTCCTGAATCCCTTCGTTATCAGTCTCGCCAAGAGAAGCTAAGTTTCTGTTTGGTTATTTTTTGCTCATCAGTGTTCAATATGTTTCTTGGTTATTTATTTGTCCTTGTCCAGCTTGCTAATATGTGATTTCCTTGCTTGCTGGTAGCTCTAGGGGGCTGAGTTTCTCCCCTCACACCGTTAGTTGGTGTGGGGGTTCTTGTATTCTCAGCGTGGATATTTTGTATAGGGTTTTTTACTGACCGCACAGTTCCCTGCCTGTCTTCTGCTATCTAGTATTAGTGGGCCTCATTTGCTGAATCTGTTTTCATTTCTACGTTTTGTATTTTCCCCTTACCTCACCGTTATTATTTGTTGGGGGCTTCCTATATCTTTGGGGTCATTTCTCTGAGGCAAGTGAGGTCTTACTTTCTCTATAGGGGTAGCAAGTTTCTCAGGCTGCGTCGAGACGTCCAGGAATTTAGGCACATTCACCGGCTACCTTTAGTGTGTTTGTTAGGATCAGGTTTTGCGGTCAGTCCAGTTACCACCTCCCTAGAGCTCGTTCTATGTTCAGTAACTTAGCTAGTTCATTCTGTGATCCTCAGCCACTAAGGATCATAACAGTACAGCAGGCCAAAAAAGTGTTTAATGCATCGCAGAAGTGGGATAAGAGAAGTCCTGAGTACAATTTTTTATTTTTTTTTATTTTCTTTCCTCTCCCTTTGCTGCAGTCTGTCCAACTTCTCTCATCCCCTTAATCTCTGGGTGGCTTTGAGTTCAGCTGCAGACATGGATATTCAGAGTCTGACTTCTAGTGTGGATCATCTTGCTGCAAGGGTGCAAAGCATTCAGGATTTTGTTGTTCACAGTCCTATGTCTGAGCCAAAAGTACCTATTCCTGAGTTGTTTTCTGGAGATAGATCTAGGTTTCTGAATTTTAAGAATAATTGTAAATTATTTCTTTCTTTGAGACCTCGTTCCTCTGGTGATTCCGCTCAGCAAGTTAGAATTGTTATCTCCCTGTTACGTGGCGACCCTCAAGATTGGGCTTTCTCCCTGGCGCCAGGAGATCCTGCATTGCTGAATGTGGATGCGTTTTTTCTGGCGCTTGGATTGCTTTATGAGGAACCTAATCTTGAGAACCAGGCAGAAAAGGCCTTGCTGGCTCTCTCTCAGGGCCAGGATGAAGCTGAGGTGTATTGTCAAAAATTTCGGAAATGGTCGGTGCTTACTCAATGGAATGAGTGTGCCCTGGCTGCAAATTTCAGAGAAGGTCTTTCTGAAGCCATTAAGAATGTTATGGTGGGGTTCCCCACACCTGCAAGTCTGAATTACTCAATGGCTTTGGCTATTCAGATTGATCGGCGTTTGCGGGAGCGCAAATCTGCGCACCATCTGGCGGTGTTTTCTGAACAGAGACCTGAGTCTATGCAATGTGACCGACTTCTGACCAGAATTGAGCGGCAAGATCATAGACGTCAAAATGGGTTGTGCTTTTACTGTGGTGATTCAACTCATGTTATCTCAGCATGCTCTAAGCGCGTAAAAAAAATGGCTAATTCTGTCACCGTTGGTACTATACAGCCTAAATTCATTTTGTCTGTTACTTTAATTTGTTCTTTGTCTTCCTATTCGGTTATGGCTTTTGTGGATTCAGGTGCTGCCCTGAACCTGATGGATTTGTCGTTTGCCAGGCGCTGTGGTTTGGTCCTGGAGCCTTTGGAATTCCCTATTCCACTGAGGGGAATTGATGCTACACCATTGGCTGAGAATAATCCTCAGTATTGGACTCAAGTGACCATGTGCATGACTCCTGTACATCAGGAGGTGATTCGCTTTCTTGTGCTGCATAATTTGCATGATGTTGTCGTTTTGGGTCTGCCATGGCTGCAGGCTCATAATCCAGTTTTGGATTGGAAAGCTATGCCTGTTTCAAGTTGGGGTTGCCAGGGGATTCATGGCGATGCTCCTTTGGTGTCAATTGCTTCTTCCACTCCTTCTGAGGTCCCTGAGTTTTTGTCGGACTACCAGGATGTATTTGATGAGCCCAGATCCGGTGCCCTGCCTCCTCACAGGGATTGTGATAGTGCTATAAATTTGATTCCTGGTAGTAATTTCCCTAAGGGATGACTTTTTAATTTGTCTGTACCAGAACATGCCGCGATGCGGAGTTATATAAAGGAGTCTTTAGAGAAGGGACATATTCGCCCGTCCTCCTCCCCTCTTGGTGCAGGATTCTTTTTTGTGGCCAAGAAGGATGGTTCTCTGAGACCTTGTATAGATTATCGTCTTCTAAATAAAATCACGGTCAAATTTCAGTATCCTTTGCCATTATTATCTGATCTGTTTGCTCGGATTAAGGTGTCCAGTTGGTTCACCAAGATAGATCTTCGTGGTGCGTATAACCTTGTGCGTATTAAGCAGGGGGATGAATGGAAAACAGCATTTAATACGCCCGAAGGCCATTTTGAGTACTTCGTGATGCCTTTTGGACTCTCTAATGCTCCTTCTGTGTTCCAGTCCTTCATGCATGACATCTTCCGAGAATATCTGGATAAATTTATGATTGTGTATCTGGATGACATTTTGGTCTTTTCTGAGGACTGGGAGTCCCATGTGAAGCAGGTCAGGATGGTATTTCAGGTCCTGCGTGCTAATGCCTTATTTGTGAAGGGCTCAAAATGTCTCTTCAGAGTACAGAAGGTTTCCTTTTTGGGTTTTATTTTTTCTCCTTCTACTATTGAGATGGACCCAGTCAAGGTCCAGGCTATTCATGACTGGACTCAGCCTACATCTGTTAAGAGTCTTCAGAAGTTCTTGGGTTTTGCTAATTTTTACCGTCGCTTCATTGCTAATTTTTCTGGCGTGGTTAAACCCTTGACGGATTTGACCAAGAAGGGTTCTGATGTGACGAATTGGTCTCCTGGGGCCGTGGAAGCCTTTCGGGAGCTGAAGCGCCGATTTTCTTCGGCTCCAGTTTTGTGTCAGCCTGATGTCTCTCTTCCTTTTCAGGTGGAGGTTGATGCTTCTGAGATTGGAGCAGGGGCTGTTTTGTCGCAGAGAAGCTCTGATTGCTCTGTAATGAAACCTTGTGCTTTCTTTTCAAGAAAGTTTTCACCTGCTGAGCGGAATTATGATGTTGGTAATCTGGAGTTGTTGGCTATGAAGTGGGCATTTGAGGAGTGGCGACATTGGCTCGAGGGAGCTAAGCATCGTGTGGTGGTCTTGACTGATCACAAAAATCTGATTTATCTCGAGTCTGCCAAGCGGCTGAATCCTAGACAGGCTCGTTGGTCGTTGTTTTTCTCCCGTTTTGATTTCGTGGTCTCGTACCTGCCTGGTTCGAAGAACGTGAAGGCTGATGCTCTTTCTAGGAGTTTTGTGCCTGACTCTCCGGGAGTTTCAGAGCCGGCTGGTATCCTCAGAGAGGGAGTGATTTTGTCTGCCATTTCCCCAGATTTGCGACGAGTGCTGCAGAAATTTCAGGCGGATAGACCTGACCGTTGCCCACCAGAGAGACTGTTTGTCCCAGATAGATGGACCAGCAGAGTTATTTCCAAGGTTCATTCTTCGGTGTTGGCAGGCCATCCTGGGATTTTTGGTACCAGAGATTTGGTGGCTAGGTCCTTCTGGTGGCCTTCCTTGTCGCGGGATGTGCGTTCCTTTGTGCAGTCCTGTTGGATTTGTGCTCGGGCTAAGCCTTGCTGTTCTCGTGCCAGCGGTTTGCTTTTGCCTTTGCCTGTCCCGAAGAGGCCTTGGACGCACATTTCCATGGATTTTATTTCGGATCTTCCAGTCTCTCAGAGAATGTCTGTCATCTGGGTGGTGTGTGATCGTTTTTCCAAAATGGTCCATTTGGTGCCCTTGCCTAAGTTGCCTTCCTCCTCCGATTTGGTTCCTCTATTTTTTCAGAATGTGGTTCGCTTGCATGGCATCCCTGAAAATATTGTGTCTGACAGAGGATCCCAGTTTGTGTCCAGATTTTGGCGGATTTTTTGTGCTAAGATGGGCATTGATTTGTCTTTTTCGTCGGCCTTCCATCCTCAGACGAATGGCCAAACCGAGCGAACTAATCAGACCTTGGAAACTTATTTAAGATGTTTTGTTTCTGCTGATCAGGATGATTGGGTGACTTTTTTGCCATTGGCCGAGTTTGCCCTTAATAATCGGGCTAGTTCTGCTACTTTGGTTTCGCCTTTTTTCTGCAATTCTGGTTTTCATCCTCGTTTCTCCTCGGGTCAGGTCGAGCCTTCTGACTGTCCTGGGGTGGATTCTGTGGTGGATAGGTTGCAGCAGATTTAGAACCATGTGGTGGACAATTTGAAGTTGTCACAGGAGAAGGCTCAGCGCTTTGCCGACCGCAGTCGCGGTGTGGGTCCCCGACTTCGTGTTGGGGATTTGGTATGGCTGTCTTCTTGGTATGTTCCTATGAAGGTCTCCTCTCCTAAATTCAAGCCTCGCTTCATCGGTCCTTATAAGATTTTGGAAATCCTTAACCCGGTGTCATTTCGTTTGGACCTCCCAGCGTCGTTTGCCATTCATAACGTGTTCCATAGGTCTTTGTTGCGGAGGTATGTGGTGCCTGTGGTTCCTTCTGTTGAGCCCCCTGCCCCGGTGCTGGTTGAGGGCGAATTGGAGTACGTGGTGGAGAAGATCTTGGATTCTCGTGTTTCTAGACGGAGGCTTCAGTATTTGGTTAAGTGGAAGGGCTATGGTCAGGAGGATAATTCCTGGGTTGTCGCCTCTGATGTTCATGCGGCCGATTTGGTTCGTGCCTTCCATGTGGCTCATCCTGATCGCCCTGGGGGTTTTGATGAGGGTTCGGTGACCCCTCCTCAAGGGGGGTACTGTTGTGAACTCTGTTTTTGGGCTCCCTCTTGTGGTCACAAGTGGTACTGTGTGAGTGCTGTCTTTGGGCTCCCTCTGGTGGCTCTTTGTGTCATTCTGCAGGTCTGAGGCTGGTTCAGCTGTCTCGTTTTCTGTTAGCTGGTTTCCTATTTAGCTCACCTGGACTTTCAGTGGTTGCCTGCTGTCGATGTATTCAGTGCTATTTTGATCTCTCCTGAATCCCTTCGTTATCAGTCTCGCCAAGAGAAGCTAAGTTTCTGTTTGGTTATTTTTTGCTCATCAGTGTTCAATATGTTTCTTGGTTATTTATTTGTCCTTGTCCAGCTTGCTAATATGTGATTTCCTTGCTTGCTGGTAGCTCTAGGGGGCTGAGTTTCTCCCCTCACACCGTTAGTTGGTGTGGGGGTTCTTGTATTCTCAGCGTGGATATTTTGTATAGGGTTTTTTACTGACCGCACAGTTCCCTGCCTGTCTTCTGCTATCTAGTATTAGTGGGCCTCATTTGCTGAATCTGTTTTCATTTCTACGTTTTGTATTTTCCCCTTACCTCACCGTTATTATTTGTTGGGGGCTTCCTATATCTTTGGGGTCATTTCTCTGAGGCAAGTGAGGTCTTACTTTCTCTATAGGGGTAGCAAGTTTCTCAGGCTGCGTCGAGACATCCAGGAATTTAGGCACGTTCACCGGCTACCTTTAGTGTGTTTGTTAGGATCAGGTTTTGTGGTCAGTCCAGTTACCACCTCCCTAGAGCTCGTTCTATGTTCAGTAACTTAGCTAGTTCATTCTGTGATCCTCAGCCACTAAGGATCATAACACATACTGGACAAATGTTGTCTCCTGTCACTTTGAATTGATGCAGCAGTACCTGTCGTGTCTGCGGTCATTGCGAAATCACTCCACAACCTGGTCATAAAACCCCTCTGTCCAACGCCACTTCTGATTTGTGCACCTCTAACACCTCTGCCATGGTGCCCCCTGCAGCTTGTGTGAGAACCATCTCCGGCGCTGTGTGCTGGGAATGCCTAAATCAAACGGTCTACAAGAGTAGCTTGTTTGGTTGCTAAGATTTGTTCGAGGTTCTCATGTGGCATAATATTTTGCAATTTGCCTTTATAGCGAGGGTCAAGGATGCAGGCCAACCAGTAATCGTCATCGCTCATCATTTTAGTAATGCGTGGGTCCTTTTTGAGGATTTTTTAAGGCATAATCCGCCATGTGGGCCAAAGTTCCTGTTGGCAAATCTGCGGTTGTGCTGGTTTGAGGGGCAGTTACAGGCAAATCTACGTCACTTGTCTCCCTTAAAAAAACAGAACCCGGCCTTGCAACGCCACTAATTTCTGTTGGCCCAGGAGAAGCTTCCTCATTAAAAAAGTACTCATCCCCATCATCCTCCTCGTCCTCCTCCTCCTCTTCGCCCGCTACCGCGTCCTCTACACGGCCCTGACCAGACAATGGCTGACTGTCATCAAGGCTTTCCTCTTCCTCGGCTGCAGATGCCTGCTCCTTTATGTGCGTCAAACTTTGCATCAGCAGACGCATTAGGGGGATGCTCATGCTTATTATGGCGTTGTCTGCACTAACCAGCCGTGTGCATTCCTCAAAACACTGAAGGACTTGACACAGGTCTTGTAGCTTCGACCACTGCACACCTGACAACTCCATGTCTGCCATCCAACTGCCTGCCCATGTATGTGTATCCTCCCACAAAAACATAACAGCACGCCTCTGTTCGCACAGTCTCTGAAGCATGTGCAGTGTGGAGTTCCACCTTGTTGAAATGTCGATGATTAGGTGATGCTGGGGAAGGTTCAAAGACCGCTGATAGTTCTGCATATGGCTGGAGTGTACGGGCGAACGGCGGATATGCGAGCAAAGTCTGCGCACTTTGAGGAGCAGGTCGGGTAACCCCGGATAACTTTTCAGGAAGCACTGCACCACCAGGTTTAAGGTGTGAGTCAGGCAAGGAATGTGTTTCAGTTGGGAAAGGGCTATGGCAGCCATGAAATTCCTTCCGTTATCACTCACAACCTTGCCTGCCTCAAGATGTACAGTGCCCAGCCATGACTGAGTTTCATTCTGCAAGAACTCGGACAGAACTTACGCGGTGTGTCTGTTGTCGCCCAAACACTTCATTGCCAATACAGCCTGCTGACGCTTGCCACTAGCTGTCCCATAATGGCACACCTGGTGTGCAACAGTGGCAGCTGCGGATGGAGTGGATGTGCGACTGGGGTGTGTGGACGAGCTCTTGCTTCTGCATGAGGAGGAGGAAGAGGAGGAGGGGGGGCGAACACCTACAGCCAACTCTTTCCTTGACCGTAGACTAGGCAAAACTGTCCCAAAATTGCTGTCCCCTGTGGACCCTGCATCCACCACATTCACCCAGTGTGCCGTGATGGACACGTAACGTCCCTGGCCATGGCTACTGGTCCATGCATCTGTTGTCAGGTGCACCTTTGTAGTCACAGACTGCCTGAGTGCATGGATGATGCGGTCTTTAACATGCTGTTGGAGGGCTGGGATGGCTTTTCTAGAAAAGAAGTGCCGACTGGGTAGCTCATAGCGTGGTACAGCGTAGTCCATCAGCGCTTTGAAAGCTTCGCTTTCAACTAACCGGTAGGGCATCATCTCTAATGAGATTAGTCTAGCAATGTGGGCGTTCAAACCCTGTGTACGCGGATGCGAGGATGAGTACTTCCTTTTCCTAACAAGAGTCTCATGTAGGGTGAGCTGGACTGGAGAGCTGGAGATTGTGGAACTAGCGGTGGTGCCGGTGGACATGGGTGACTGAGAGAGGGTTGGAGATGGTATTCTTGCCGGTGCCCTACATGCAGTGTTTCCTACTACTAACCTGGTGACTCCCTGACTGCTTTGGCCTGGCGACGAAAGCTGCACAGATACTGCAGGTGGTGTGGGAAATGGTCGGCTTACAGGGAGGGAAGGGATGTAGCGTTGCTGACTAGCTTCATTGGCCGAGGGTGCTGCAACCTTTAGGGACGTTTGGTAGTTAGTCCAGGCTTGCAAATGCATGGTGGATAAATGTCTATGCATGCAACTTGTATTTAGACTTTTAAGATTCTGACCTCTGCTTAAGGTTGTTGAACATTTTTGACAGATGACTTTGCGCTGATCATTTGGATGTTGTTTAAAAAAATGCCAGACTGCACTCTTTCTACTATCGGATACCTTTTCAGGCATTGCAGACTGAGCTTCTTTAACCGGATGGCCACGCTGTCCTCCAACTGGTTTTGGTTTTGCCATGCGTTTTTGGCCAGATACGGGCCCGGTAGGTGGAACCTGTTGTGATGTTGATGCCTGCTGCGGCTCCTCCTCCTCCACTTCAGAACTACTGCCGCCTGCACCCTGTTCCCCCAATGGCTGCCAATCGGGGTCCACAACTGGGTCATCTATGACCTCCTCTTCTATGTCGTGTGCGATTTCGTCTGTGTCACCGTGTAAGCCGGTGGTATAGCGTCCGTGATGGGGCACCATAGTCTCCGCTGGGTTTGATTCTGCCTCAGTACACTGCGAGGGCAATGTTCTGGTCTGAGTCAAAGGAACAGCATAGTAATCTGGCTGTGGCTGTGCATCTGTGCACTCCATGTCCGATTCAACTTCTAATGGACATGGCCTGTTAACTGTTTCACTGTCTAACCCAGGAACGGTATGTGTAAAGAGCTCCATTGAGTAACCCGTTGTGTCTCCTGACGCATCCTTCTCTCTTGTTCTGGGTGAAGAAGACAAGGAAGCGACTTGTCCCTGACCGGGAGCATCCACTGACGATGCACTGCTCTGACATTTGGCACTTTCCGAGGAGGAGGCGAAAGAGCTAGAGGCAGAGTCAGCAATGAAAGCCAATACTTGTTCCTGCTGCTCCGGCTTCAAAAGTGGTTTTCCTACTCCCAGAAAAGAGAGCGTTCGAGGCCTTGTGTAGCCAGACAAGGAACCTGGCTCAACAACTCGAGACTTAGGTGCTGTACTGCTTTTACCACGACCACCTGATGCTCCACCACCACTACCATCATTACCAGCTGACAATGACCGCCCACGGCCACGACCTCTTCCACTAGACTTCCTCATTGCTTGCAAAACGTAACCAAAGTAACACTATTTGTTACTGTAAAACAACTTATAAGGTGAACTCAAACTTCTGTAGGATTTATATATACCTTTATAGGTGCCTGACACTGAAAGGAAAATCAGGCCCAATGTTACACACTAGGTTTTCTGTGGCCCAATAATTTGAGACAGATGGCACACACAGGCCCAGCACTCAAGCAGAAATGCCAATCTTAATCCCCCACTATTTTTTTTTTTTCTGGGAGAATTTACCCCCCCCCCAAAAAAAAAGGCCCAGTATTACACAGTGTTTTCGGTGCCACACAATGAGAGAGAGATGCCACACACAGCAATGGCACGGAGTCAGACTTGACAATATTTATCTCCCACCCATTTTTTTTTTTTGGAAAAGGGAGAATTTAGAAAAAAAAAAAAAAGGACAAGTATTACACAGTGTTTTCAGTGGCACACAATGAGAGAGAGATGCCACACACAGCAATGGCACGGAGTCAGACTTGACAATATTTATCTCCCACTAATTTTTTTTTTGGAAAAGGGAGAATTTAGAAAAAAAAAAAAAAAAGGACAAGTATTACACAGTGTTTTCGGTGCCACACAATGAGAGAGAGATGCCACACACAGCAATGGCACGGAGGCAGACTTGCCAATATTTATCTCCCACTAATTTTGTTTTTTGGAAAAGGGAGAATTTAGAAAAAAAAAAAAAAAAAAGGACAAGTATTACACAGTGTTTTCAGTGGCACACAATGAGAGAGAGATGCCACACACAGCAATGGCACGGAGTCAGACTTGACAATATTTATCTCCCACTAATTTTTTTTTTGGAACAGGGAGAATTTAGAAAAAAAAAAAAAAAGGACAAGTATTACACAGTGTTTTCGGTGCCACACAATGAGAGAGAGATGCCACACACAGCAATGGCACGGAGGCAGACTTGCCAATATTTATCTCCCTGCAGTTATCTCAGAAAAGTATGGCAGGCAGCTGTAAAAGGACTGCTGCACACAAAAGTGTAGACAAACACACAAGATAGCTGTGCAGAAAGGAAGGAAAAACAGGATTTGTGCTTTGAAAAAAGCAGTTGGTTTACACAGCGGCGTACACACAAAGCAACACAGCTATCATGGAGCCTTCTAGGGCAGCCCAATGAGCTACAGCGCTGAGAAAAAAAAAAATAGCTTCCACTGTCCTGCAAACAAAAGGTGGTATTGGACATAAAGGGACCGCCCCTTTATAGCCCCTGTGACGCCGCAGAAAGCAAGCCAATCACTGCAATGCCCTTCTCTAAGATGGTGGGGACTGAGATCTATGTCATCACGCTGCCCACACTCTGCGTCCACCTTCATTGGCTGAGAAATGGCGCTTTTAGCGTCATTGAAACGCGACTTTGGCGCGAAAGTCACGTACCGCATGGCAGACCCCACACAGGGATCGGCTCGGTTTCATGAGACGCCGACTTTGCCAAAAGTCGGCGACTTATGAAAATGAACGATCCGTTTCGCTCAAACCTAGTCTCTGATCAGGGACCTATGCACCCTTCTGCACAGTTTTGAAATAGCGACAAAGATGTTTAGTGCTGACGATGCCATTATCAGCATGACTATTCCGGTCATTTACAGGCTGGAGCACACCTTAAACAGTATTCGGAGTCAGGTGGTGGGACAAGAGGAGGAGAAACAGGAGGAGTCATATGTGGAAGGGATGATATCTCCAAGGTCCAGACGGTCGGCAGCACCAAGGCGGCTGGCATTGGAGGGTGGGGGAGAGGGATTACTGAGGGCACATGGTAGCAGCCAAACTGTTGAGGAAGGTGCAGAAGCCGAGGAAGAAGTGGAGGACAAACTGGCGCTGGGCATGGAAGACTCATCAGATGAAGGAGACCTTGATCAAATTTCTGTTGTGCAAAGTAGGGGGGAGAGGGCAGAGGTAGGTAGCATGATTCTCACCTTGCCGCCACCAAGACAACAAGGACTTGGTCCTCCTTGATGCGCAAGACACATGAGTGCCTTCTTGCTGCACTACCTGCAACATGACTCTTGGATTGTCAAAATCCGAAGTAATGCTGACTACTGGGTTGCCACACTCTTAGATCCCCAATAGAAAAGCAAATTTGGCAAAATAATTCCTGCCATAGAAAGGGATTCACGCATGCAGGAGTATCAGCAGAGACTGTTACAGAATCTTACATCTGCTTTTCCACAAAACACCAGTGATGCACGTAGTGAATCTCTGTGTAATAATTATAGGGGATAACTCAGGAGACTCTTTGCGTGGAACAAGACAACTACAGGACACAGTTTTATAAGTGGTAAAGTCTATATTATCACACAGTGATTCAAACAGGTGCAGAGAGAAACTCAAGTCCACAACACTTGGTGCAAATATCAAATGCAGCTCAGCAGTCTATAGGAAACTTCAGAGGAAAATGCAATCATGCAGAAAGTCTATGAAGCACAATTATTCTTGAGGATACTTGACACGAATAAGTCCTTGCTTAGTTCAAAACACAGATAGATATGCTTATAAGGCAGTTCAAATAATATCTTAGCTCAACAGGGAGGTCTGGGTAATAGTCTCAGGTTCTTGCAGAGCAGAAACAGCTTACATCCATGTCCAGCAAATGCAGATGGAAGAAACACGAGCAGCAGATGAAGGAGGATTACTGGAACTGGTGTATGCAGCAGGAACTCAGTGCACATGAGACCAAAGACGCCATCTTGGAAAAGGGCAGTAATGCACAAAAAGGTAATAAAAAATGTTCAGAGTCCTGACACTCTGAGTTCTAACTTGCCAACCGTGGGACTGTCGAGTCATCACTCAAACCGTAACAGTAACATTGTATCATTTCAAGAATTTTTTAGACCATCCTTTGCAAGGCCACAGGAAACAAGAAGTCTGATGCATAACCAACGCCTAGAGAGGATGGTACAGGAGTATCTCCAAGTTAACCTCGATGCCATGACTGTGGAACTCGAGCCTTGCTCATTTTGGGCTTCCAATCTGGAAAAATGGCCTGAGCTCACCACTCACGCCTTGGAGATCTTGTCATGCTCCGCACCAGCGTTCTCTCTGAATGTGTGTTCAGCGCTGCTGGTGGTGTGCTGACAGATAAGCGCACATGGCTGTCCAGTGAGAATGTAGACAGACTAACGTTCATCAAGATGAACAAATCCTATATCTGCAAGAACTTTTCTACCCCTACTCTTTTTGGAGTCCCCTTGCTGTGTTTTACATGACGTTGGCATTGTCAATTCCAAGTGGGTGGGGTCGCTCCCCCCCTTTTAACCTTTGGGGTCGCTCCCCCCCTTTTAACCTTTAGAAACTACATACACTACGGCTTGGGGTAGCACAGATGGTTGAGTCTGCAGAGCTGTTTACTCATACTATGGCCTGGGATTCAGAGGTCTGCTCCAAAGCTTCAGTGTCTCCTAGTCAGCAGAGTAGCCCACCCATGAAGCAAGCTACACCGCCTGTTTTTCTAATTACTAATTTTTAACTGCATCTAGCCCAGGCAATACTTTGGGCCTAGTAGCAGTGTCTGCTACTCAGCAGAGTACCCCACCCATGAAGCAAGCTGCATCGCCTGTAGATCTAATTACTAATTTTTAACCGCATCTAGCCCAGGAAATCCTTTTGGGCCTAGTAGCAGTTTCTGCTACTCAGCAGAGTACTCCACTTATGAAGCAAGCTACAGTACATCGCCTGTAGATCTAATTACTAATTTTTAACTGCATCTAGCCCAGGAAATCCTTTTGGGCCTAGTAGCAGTGTCTGCTACTCAGCAGAGTACAACACCCATGAAGCAAACTACATCGCCTGTAGATCTAATTACTAATTTTTAACTGCATCTAGCCCAGGCAATACTTTGGGCCTAGTAGCAGTGTCTGCTACTCAGCAGAGTACCCCACCCATGAAGCAAGCTACACCGCCTTCTTCCTTTCTCAATCTAACCCCTCGGCTCTGGGGTGTCCGCTCTCCCTCCAGCTCTCTCCTTCTCACAGGTGGACTACTGCGTGTATTCACACTGTGGCGAATCTCTTGGGCCCAGGCATAAGAAGTTGTCGAGGTAATGGATAATATGTGCCCCCTTAGAAACGTCCATGACGACCCATTCGAGGAAGCAACTAAATGCCTCAAATAGTGAGCAGGATATGGAGCACCCCATGGGCAAACAGCGATCTATGTAGTATGCTCCTTCACAGAAGCAGCCCAATAGGCAAACACTATTCGGAGGCACAGGTAGTAACCCTGTTTTGGCCATTACGGTGCCCCTTCCCAACTTCTTGACCCGCCTGATTGCCTCGTCAAAGGAGGTACAATATATAGTACTGTACTTGGTTCCGCGTCGATGTTGTCATTTAATCTGGTTTCACACTTGCATTTTTTGCCGCTGCGTTTTAGCGCTAAAAAACACATGCGTCTAAAAAACGCAGCGTTTGCACGCGTTTACATGCGTTTTTTCACCACCTGCGTTTTTTTTAAAAACGCTGCAGATCAAAACGCAAGTGTGAAACCAGCCTTACTGACCTGCCCCTTGGATATGACAAATGTTGGATTAGTCTGAATGTATTGGGTTCCTTTTTTGGCACGACTCCCAACGGGGATACCACTACATCTTCTAAGGAAAGTGTTCTGAATGGACCCGCCACCATTCTACCTAAAGATATTTCTTTTTTAAATTTTTTTGTCATGACGTCAGGGTGTTGGTAGGCTGATTTTAGATTTTTACTCCAGCCTTTCTTGATTTTAAAAGGGCATGACATGCCTATATCTGTGTCTCCTCCTCCTTTTACTCCTGCACCTCTTTTCTTTTCACATGACTATATGTAGTTGTGACTTTTCCATGTGTTTGTTGTGTCTTCTGAGCAGTTTGTCAGCTTTTGGACACCTTGTAAGGTGTTTCTATGTATTTTTCTGTTAGGGTGTTAGAAGTATTAAAGTTAAGCAGCAATGTTTCATTTTTTTCAAATACCTTTACAAAATCTGTTTCTTTAGGAACCACTTTACTTTTAAAGTGCCAAAAGAAGTCTACATGTCAGAAAACCCTTATCCAAGACCTCATTTTAAAAACTGCACCCGTCAAGGTATTCAAAACCGCATTAGGTTTCTTAAGTGTTCAGGTGCTTCACAGGATTTGAAGCAAAGTAGAAAGAAAAATTAAAAAAATATTTTTCTATCACTGAAATGGTTTTTTTCTCAATTTTTTCATTTTTGCAATGTGATGCTGAGTCACAAATGTGATATTGAGTCAGTACTCATGGACAAGCTATAAGACAGGATAATTAAGAGGTCCTGGGTCAGATGCCAAGAGAGCTCGTCATTGACAGATAGCGGTAAGACAAAGGCATAGTCAGGTCAATGTCCCAGGTCAGAATTCCAGGAAGGTAAAGCATCAAGACAAAGGTGCTAGGCAAATGGATAGTCAAAGGCAAGGTCCAGAGTATTGGAAAACAAGGCACATCCCACCTTGGCTACAGCTACAACTGGAAATAATCAGACACTGACAGCTAGCTAAATAGCCAGGTAATCACCCAGAATGGGAGACACATGGAAGAAACCCAGCATTCCCTGCCCTGATTGACAGATGGATTGTTATTCACAATACTCACAGCTCAGCATTTCCCTGCCTCAGATTGAACGCCAGAGCTGTAACTCACAATACTGACAGCTCAGCACACCCCAGCCTCAGATTGAATGGCTGAACTGTCACTCACAATGACAGCTCAATGGGACCCTGGATCTATAGGACAGCTGCGCAGTCACTCACTGCATCCAGTACACAGTGAGTGGTGGAATCGTGACACACAAGGGGAACAGGGAAAATGTACTCGACAATTTGGTGTGAAAGTTCTTCTGAGTATCCTGATATCCCATATGCAGTTGTCTACTAAGAGCAATTGGACAAATTCCTTGTACCCTGGTAGCTCACATGTGGTCAGAATCTACTGTTTGGGCACATGGCAGGGCGCTGAAGGGAAGGAGCACCATTTGACTTTTGAAATGTAAATTTCACTGGAATAGATTGTGGACACCATGTCATATTTTCATAGCCTATGAGCTGCCAACACTTCAGAAACCATCACAAATGTCCCAGTATTTGAAACTAGAACCCTCAAGGAATTCATCTGAGGGTGTGATGAGATGAGGATCTTAAACCCTCCAGTGCTTCACTGAATTTTACAACTGTGGGCCGTAAAAATGAAAAATTATGTTTTTTAACTAAATTGTTACTTTCCCTCCAATTTAAATTTTTTACAATTGGTAAAAGGAAAAAATTGATCTCCAAACACAGTAATATATGTATGTTGTCGAAAACTACTGTTTAAGAACAGAACAGGGCTAGGAAAGGGAGGTGCGCGATTTGTCTTTTGGAGTGATATTTTGGTTGGAAAAGATTGCAGCCACCATGTCACATTTGAGCCTGCATTTTGACCACACACAGGGGCGTAACTACCGCGGTCGCAGGGGTCGCAATTGCGACGGGGCCCGCAGTCTTAGGGGCCCCTCCAGTCCAGCAGACTGGGCGGGCCCCTAAGAACTCTGAGCTACAAAATGGGCCGCCGGCCCTTTAAATAAACCTTCTTTACAGGCCCTGGTGCACGTGCAGGCTCTCAGTGCATGCGCGATCACGGGTGGGACTGCAGTTGTCCCGCAGCAGAGCCCCTCCACCACAGAGAGCCGCACACAACTATGGCTGCAGCTGCTCTGTGCGCACAGGACCTGTGATGAGGTCACAGGAGGGGAGGAGTCGGAGTCACATGATCAAGGGCTTCCGTGTAGTGCAGGACAGTAGTGCAGTGCTGGAGGAGGGTAAGCTTTTGTGTGAGGTCAGGAGGGGTTTGTGTGGATGTAGCAGAGCAGTGTGTGTATGAGGTGTACAGAGCGGAGCCGTGTGTGTATGAGGTGTACGGAGCGGAGCCGTGTGTGTATGAGGTGTACAGAGCGGAGCCGGGTGTGTATGAGGTGTACGGAGCGGAGCCGGGTGTGTATGAGGTGTACAGAGCGGAGCCGGGTGTGTATGAGGTGTACGGAGCGGAGCCGGGTGTGTATGAGGTGTACGGAGCGGAGCCGGGTGTGTATGAGGTGTACAGAGCGGAGCCGGGTGTGTATGAGGTGTACAGAGCGGAGCCGTGTGTGTATGAGGTGTACGGAGCGGAGCCGGGTGTGTATGAGGTGTACGGAGCGGAGCCGGGTGTGTATGAGGTGTACAGAGCGGAGCCGTGTGTGTATGAGGTGTACGGAGCGGAGCCGGGTGTGTATGAGGTGTACGGAGCGGAGCCGGGTGTGTATGAGGTGTACGGAGCGGAGCCGGGTGTGTATGAGGTGTACGGAGCGGAGCCGGGTGTGTATGAGGTGTACGGAGCGGAGCCGGGTGTGTATGAGGTGTACGGAGCGGAGCCGGGTGTGTATGAGGTGTACGGAGCGGAGCCGGGTGTGTATGAGGTGTACGGAGCGGAGCCGGGTGTGTATGAGGTGTACGGAGCGGAGCCGGGTGTGTATGAGGTGTACAAGGCGGAGCTGGGTGTGTATGAGGTGTACGGAGCGAAGCCGGGTGTGTACGAGGTGTACGGAGTGGAGCTGGGGGTGTATGGTGCAGAGCCGGGTGTGTGCGAGGTGTACGGACCAGAGCCGCGTGTGTATGAGGTGTACGGAGCGGAGCCGTGTGTGTACGAGGTGTACGGAGCGGAGCTGGGTGTGTATGCGGTGTATGGAGCGGAGCCGTGTGTGTATGAGGTGTACAAGGCGGAGCTGGGTGTGTACGAGGTGTACAAGGCGGAGCTGGGTGTGTACGAGGTGTACGGAGCAGAGCTGGGTGTGTACGAGGTGTATGGAGCGGAGCCGTGTGTGTACGAGGTGTATGGTGCGGAGCCGGGTGTGTACGAGGTGTACGGACCAGAGCCACGTGTGTATGAGGTGTACGGAGCGGAGCCGTGTGTGTACGAGGTATATGGAGCGGAGCCGTGTGTGTACGAGGTGTACGGAGCGGAGCCGGGTGTGTGCGAGGTGTACGGAGCGGAGCTAGGTGTGTATGAGGTGTACGGAGCGGAGCCGTGTGTGTATGAGGTGTACGGAGCGGAGCCGTGTGTGTATGAGGTGTACGGAGCGGAGCCGTGTGTGTATGAGGTGTACGGAGCGGAGCCGTGTGTGTATGAGGTGTACGGAGCGGAGCCGTGTGTGTATGAGGTGTACGGAGCGGAGCCGTGTGTGTATGAGGTATATGGAGCGGAGCCGTGTGTGTATGAGGTATATGAAGCGGAGCCGGGTGTGTACGAGGTATATGGAGCGGAGCCGTGTGTGTACGAGGTGTACGGAGCGGAGCCGGGTGTGTGCGAGGTGTACGGAGCGGAGCTAGGTGTGTATGAGGTGTACGGAGCGGAGCCGTGTGTGTATGAGGTGTACGGAGCGGAGCCGTGTGTGTACGAGGTGTACGGAGGGGAGCCGCATGTGCAATGTGTACGGAGCTCAGCCACGTGTGTAGGAGTAACTATGTGTGGCCATTATACTGTAGGCAATATCATGTGTGGCCATTGTACAGTATAGAGCACTATGTGTGGCCATTGTACAGTATGGAGCACTATGTGTGGCCATTGTACAGTATGGACAGGGGCGTAACTACCGCGGTTGCAGCGGTCGCCATCGCGACCGGGCCCGGCAGGTCAAGGGCCCAGGGCCGGCAGGTCAGAGCAGGGCCGGACTGGCCATCAGGCACTTCTGGCAAATGCCAGAAGAGCCGGTGCCAGTCATGGGTAGCTCGATCCGCCTCCCCCCCGCCGCCGCCGACTCACCCCCCTGCCGTCGCATTCAACTATACCGGCGCCTATGACGCCGGTACAGTTGAATGCAATGACGGAGGAGAGAGCGTCTACAGACGCTCCCTCTCCCATCATTCCCCGCTCTGCCTCTGACACTGCGGGTGCGCGATGACGTCATATCATCGCGCACCTGCTGTGTCCCGGGCAGACTGCAGCCGAGCCTGAGACCGGAGCAGGAAGCAACGCTGGCAAGAGGAAAGGTAAGGAGAATGTTTTTTTTTTTTTACTGGACTGTGGGGGCATTCTCGGGGGGGGGGGGCGAGAGATGCGGGCTGTGCTGTATATACCACTGTGCGGGCTGTGCTGGATATACCACTGTTCGGGCTGTGTCAGTCTCCTTTGCCCACTAGTCCCTGTGTGTCAGTCTCCCTTTCCCACTTGTCCCTGTGTGTCCCCTTGTGCTTGTATCCCTTGTCCCCTTGTGTCAGTCTCTTGCCCACTAGTCCCTGTGTGTCCCCTTATGCCTGTCTCCCTTGTCCCCTTGTGCTAGTCCCTTGTCCCCATGTGTCCCCTTGTGCTTGTCCCCGTGTGTCCCCTTGTGTCAGTCTCCATTGCCCACTAGTCCCCTTGTATCAGTCTCCCTTGCCCACTGTTCCCTGTGTGTCAGTCTCCCTTGCCCACTAGTCCCTGTGTCCCCGTGTGCCAGTCTCCCTTGTCCACTAGTACCCGTGTGCCCTTTGTGTCAGTCTCCCTTGCCCACTTGTCCCCGTGTGCCCCTTGTGTCAGTCTCCATTGTCCCCTTGTGTCAGTCTCCCTTGCCCACTAGTCCCCTTGTAACCTTCTCCCCTGCCTCCTAGCCCCCATGTGTCCCCTTGTGCCTGTCTTCCTTGCCCCCTTGTGCCCTCTCCCCTGCCCCCTCATCACCATTTGCTCGTGTCTTTCTCACTGCCCCTGTATGGAGGGGCTGCATTATACTATGAGGGAGGCTGCATTGTATTCTATGGGGGTTACATTGAATTTTATGGCGGGGGGGCCCCATTTGGAAGTTCGCACCGGGGCCCATAACTTTGTAGTTACGCCACTGACCACACACATTGTTAGGACTGGCGGAACGCACCAGATAATAATATTAGAGAATATGAGGTGCTTTCGCAGTCCGGGGTCCAACGTGCAGAGATGACACCTGCTGCTGAGTAATGGCGGATGGACGCTTGCTCACACTAGGGTTAAACCTCATCCAATGTGAATGGGAGCAAACTCTGTTGCTTCACAGAGTCGCCATAAATACAATGCGCCCTGTTAGCAGTCACAGGGTGCAGCTGAAAGACACTAGTCGCTCTGACCCTCGGTGGCTTTTGAGCCCGCACCTGAGGACGCCCTGAGTCAGATGCTGAGTCCAAGTGGGAGTTCCCACCCTACACTGACCGGCTGTCAGGAAAGCTCACTGATTGCGCACAGTGCCGTACAGGCAGGCACTGCGAATAGATGCTGAAACGTGTGCTAAGTGTGCAGGTACCACTGTCGGGCGCTAGGAAGCTTCCATCTTTCTCAAGCAGTCATCAACACAAGGAATGGGAATGATTAAGGAGCTTTTAACCATTGACAGACAATCATCTACACACACGTTATCAAGTTTATACTAGCGCATGGTCGTGCAGCCATGCGA
This sequence comes from Ranitomeya variabilis, assembly GCF_051348905.1. Lineage (NCBI taxonomy): Eukaryota > Metazoa > Chordata > Amphibia > Anura > Dendrobatidae > Ranitomeya > Ranitomeya variabilis. The sequence goes on from NC_135232.1 coordinate 233,674,675, forward strand.
GCCTTTCATAGCTGTAGCTCTCAAGGTCCTTCCTAATGGTCCAATAGTAGCTGCTACAGGACCTGAGCATGTGACCCCCGACCTCCAATGGGAGGGCATCCCGTGGGCATGCTCAGTATGGGAAAAGCAGGACTTAGTCCCTGAAACACCTGCTCGCTGCTGATCAGCACTGGCTACAAAGGCAGAGCCTGGAAAGGCAGCAGTAACCAAGCACACAGTATAAGCTTGAGCCAGATGCTGGGACCGACATCTCTGCTGAGCAGACTCCACTGTGGCTGGAGGAGAATAGGAGACCACAGCGGAAATGGTTCCAGATCCCCCCTGTGCAGCATTGGGAACTCGACTCCTAACATTACCCCTCCTCCTAGGGCCCCTCTCCCTGGGCCTCGCTACGCCATAGACCGCAATGAGCAGTGGAGCCCGAATGTGCTCAACAGGCTCCCAGGTTTTCTGGGCCATGACCCTTCCAATCCACCAGATAGAATTTTTTGCCATGTACCACCTTACACCCCAAATAGCATTCACCTTGTAATCATCCATGGACGAGCCCGATGTCCCGGCAGATGATTCGGAAAACCGGGACATGGGAAAGGTGTCAGTGATACCAAGGCATGGAGGAAGGGTCAACCGATAGACCACAGGGTTGACTTGTTCCAGGATCTTGAAGGGGCCTATGTAGCGAGGCGCAAACTTAGTGGACTCAACTTGCAGCCTGATGTTACAAGCGGAGAGCCACACTAAGTCACCAGGAGCAAAGGTCGGAGCAGGGCGCCGATGTGCATCGGCAGAAACCCTCATTCTCTCCTTGGAGGCCCGGATGGCATCCTGTGTGCGGTCCCAAATGTCACGTGCCTCCACCGCCCAGTCTGCTACCCTAGAATCAATGGATGACACGGGCATTGGCACAGGGACACGTGGATGCTGGCAGTAGTTAAGGAGGAATGGGGTCTGCCCGGTGGAGTCGGCTATGGCGTTGTTCAATGCAAGCTCCACCCATGGTAGCAAGGATGCTCAGTCATCCTGCCTGGTGGAGACAAAATGTCGCAGGTATGTGACCAGAGTCCGGTTGACCCTCTCTACCAACCCATTCTTCTCGGGGTGGTACACTGAAGAGAGATTCAGCTCAATGCTAAGTAAACGACAGAGCTCTCTCCAGAAGTCAGACGCAAACTGGGGACCCCGGTCACTGACAATTTTGTCTAGCATGCCATGTAGGTGGAAAACATGTTTAATGAACAGCGCTGCCAAGGCCAGTGCAGAAGGTAACCATTGAAGTGGTACCAAGTGCACCATTTTAGAAAAATGGTCGGTGACTACCCAGATAACGGAGCAGCTACAAGACTTGAGTAAGCCCACCACAAAATCCATCCCGACCATCTCCCATGGCCTGTCTGCCACCAGCAGGGAGTAAAGTAACCCAGCAGGCTGTTGCCGAGGAGACTGAATCTTGGCGCAGGAGACACACGCCCTAATATAGTCCCCGACGTCACGGGCCATATGCGACCACCAGCACGTCCTCGCCAGAAGCTCAAATGTCCTCTTGGTCCCAAAATGTCCTCCCACCCTGGACAAATTATATGGTATAAAAAGTCTTGCCTGGGGCACAGACTTGAGTGAAACCGGAGCCACAGTTCTCAGGCTCTCTGAAGGGACAATAAGCCGAGGCTCTTCCTCCTCCTCTGATGACACAAAGGAGCGAGAGAGAGCGTCAGCCCGAGTGTTCTTCTCCCTGGAGAGAAAATGGAGGGTAAAGTGGAACCAGGAGAAGAACAGGGACCATCTGGCCTGGCGAGAGTTTAGCCACTGGGCGGTTTGTAAATACACCAAATTTTTTTGGTAGGTGAATACTTGGAAGGGGTAGCGAGCCCCCTCCAGATGATGTCTCCACTCCAAAAAGGCCAACTTCATGGCTAGCAGCTCCCTTACCCCGATGGAATAATTCCTCTCCGCCGGTGTGAAGGTCTTGGAGAAGAAGAAGCAAGGATGCTTCCGACCTTGGGCATCATTCTGGAAGAGGACTGCTCCAGCTCCGACAGAAGAGGCATCCAGCTCCATAATAAATTGTTTATCATCATCCGGGCGATGTAAAATGGGAGCGCCAGCGAAGTGTGACTTGATAGAGAGGAAGGTCTTGGAGACCTCCTCCAACCACAATTTGGGATTAGCTCCCTTCTTGGTGAGATCAACCAGGGGAGCTACCAAAGTTGAGAAGTGGGGAATGAACTGGTGATAATCGTTGATGAACCTCATAAAGCGCTGCACCGCTTTGAGAGACTGGGGTTCCTGCCAGTCCATCACAGCCTGTAGCTTGGGAGGATCCATAGCCAATCCTTGGGCAGAGATGATATAGCCCAGGAAAGGCAAAGACTCTTGCTCAAACACACACTTCTCCAACTTGACATAGAGGGAGTTGGCCCGTAGGAGGTCGAAGACTTTGCAAACCATTTCTCTGGTGGGAGTCTATATCTGGAGAGTAGATGAGAATATCATCCAGATAGACTACAACCGAGGTGGAGAGCATATCTTGGAAGATATAATTTACAAAGTCTTGGAAAACGGCTGGGGCATTACAAAGCCCAAAGGGCATCACCAAGTATTCATAGTGCCCATCCCTGGTGTTAAAAGCTGTCTTCCATTCGTCTCCCTCACGGATGTGAATCAGGTTGTAAGCACCCCGCAGATCAAGCTTAGTAAATACCCTCACTCCCCGCAACCTATCAAAGAGCTCAGATATCAGGGGCAGAGGATATTTATTCTTAACGGTGATGGCGTTAAGACCCCTGTAATCTATTCATGGACATAATTCCGGTTCTTTTTCCGCACAAAGAAGAACCTCGCCCCTGCAGGTGACACTGAATACCTAATGAATCCTGTTGCCAGATTCTCCTGAATGTACTGAGACATTGCCTCTGTCTCCAGGAGAGATAATGGGTAGACTCGACCCCAGGGAGGCTCAGCACCAGGCAAGAGGTCAATAGGACAGTCATAGGAGCGATGAGGCGGAAGGGTCTCTGCAGCCCTCTTGGAGAACACATCCGCATATGGCCAATAGTGCTTGGGGAGAGAGGAAAGATCTGCAGGTACTTCAGTTATAGCAACCTGAACGCACTCCCTCAGACATCTACCCTCACAAGATTAACTCCATCCCAGAATTCTCCCTGAGGACCACTCTATATGAGGAGAGTGGTAGCCTAGCCATGGTATCCCCAACAGGACCTCATCAATTCCTTCGGGAATGACTAGCAGGGAGATAATCTCCTGATGAGATGGATACATGGATAAAGTAAATGGGATGGTTTGGTGTGTTATCTGTGAGGAGAGTGTCGACCCATTTACCACTCGTACGGTCACAGGTTTGGCGAGCATCACCAGGGGTATTGCGTGTCGCTGGGCAAAGGCAGATGACATAAAATTGCCCTCCGCCCCAGAATCCATGCAAAGCTCTACCGTCAGAGTGGATGGGCCTATGGTAATTGTCCCCTTGAAGGACAGTTTGGAGGAAAATGTTACCGTTTCTATTGTACCTCCTCCTACAACCACTAGACGCTGACGCTTTCCCGACCGCTGGGAACATCTGGAGGCAAGATGTCCTGACTGCCTTCAAACATGACAAACCTTGAGTGCACGAGAGGTCCAGGATTTAGATCCCGCTCGTGACACCTCCATGGCCTCATGTGACTCGGACGCCTGGACTGGAGATTCTCTGCCTCTGCCTACACTGGGCTCACTCCAACCTTCACTCGTTAAAATGAAGGTCAATGCGAGTTGATACAGCTATTAGCTCCTCCAGTGTGGCGGGAATCTCCCTAGTGGCCAAAGCGTCCTTCACATAGTCAACCAGCCCCATTCAAAATACAGGGTTGAAGGCTTTATCCGGCCACTCCAGCTCAGATGCTAAAGTCCGGAAGTGGACGGCAAAATGGCTGACCATGGACGAGCCCTGGGTCAATGCCAGCAGTTGGAGCGCCGTATCATGCGTGACTCAAAGTCCTAAAAAGACCTGTTTCAGAGTGCTCAGAAACAGCGGAGTACTCTGCACCACATGATCGTCGTGCTCCCACAGTGGCGTAGCCCACTCCAACGCCCTGTCCGACAGAAGAAACATAATGAATCCCACCTTTGCCCGCTCTGTTGGAAAACGTGCAGCCAGGAGCTCGAGGTGTATAGCACACTGGCTCACGAATCCCCTACATGACTTGCTATCACCAGAGTATTTATCGGGCAGCAGGAGGAAGGATAAGATCGGAACAGGGGTGGCAGTGGACAAACTTGCTGCAGCCATGCTAGCAGCCTGAACAGCTACTGCGGTAACATCCACAGCTGAGGTTGTACGCTCGAGAGCCTCCAACCTGCCCTCCAGCTGCTGGATGTACCGCTGCAGTCGCTGTTCGTCCGCCATTACTAGCCAGACTCTGGTGCTAGTATAATGTTAGGACTGGCGCAATGTACCAAATAATAATATTAGAGAATAGGAGGTGCGTTTGCAGTCCGGGGTCCACCGTGCAGAGATGACACCTGCTGCTGAGTAATGGCGGATGGACGCTTGCTCACACGTGGGTTAAACCTCACCCAGTGTGAATAGGAGTGAACTCTGTTGCTTTACAGAGTCGCCATAAATACGCTGCACCCTGTTAGCAGTCACAGGGTGCAGCTGAAAGACAGTAGTAGGTTCCCTATGAATCACCCCCACTAAACTGGTGATTGGACTCGCTCTGACCAACGGTGGCTTTTGAGCCCGCGCCTGATGACGCCCGTGCAGCCATGCAAGCCTTTTATAGCTGTAGCTCTCAAGGACCTTCCTAATGGTCCAATAGAAGCTGCTACAGGACCTGAGCATGTGACCCTCGACCTCCAATGGGAGGTCATCCCGTGGGCATGCTCAGTTTGGGAAAATCAGGACTTAGTCCCTGAAACGCCTGCTCGCTGCTGATCAGCACTGGCTACAAAGGCAAAGCCTGGAAAGGCAGCAGTAACCAAGCGCACAGTATCAGCTTGAGCCAGATGCTGGGACTGACGTCTCCGCTGAGCAGACTCTGCTGTGGCTGGAGGAGAATGGGAGACCACAGTGGACATGGTTTGAGATTCACCATGTCCAGCAGCGGGAACTTGACTCCTAACACACGTTTTTCAAAAATAAGCATGAGTTGTTGAAGCAGAGTGAAAAATGCAGACATGCCATTTTGGGGGGCTGTTGGAGACACGAACCCTATAAAATATTACATGGCTTCCTTGCTTCAAACATGTGGCACTAACTGTAGTTTTGATACACTTTGGGGCACAGAAGGGAGGGGATCATTTGTATATAGGAGCACAGATATTGCTTCTTTTGTGGGTGATAGTGGTGAGGCTTGGTAGCCTTGCTTTTCCTGAGCTTCTGTGCTACCAATAATGTGAAAAGCCCAATATTTAAGTTGACAGATGACAGACATATCTTTGGACTTATTTTTAATGTAATGAGTTGAAGATTTCATTGCTACCATTTTTGGATACATAAAATTTTGGATCACTTTTAAGGATATTTTCACAGTTATCCTTTGCTCTATGCTGAGCACTAAGGCTACTTTCACACTAGTGTTGTTTGCTGTCCGTCGCAGTGCGTCATTTTGGAGAAAAAAACGCATCCTGCAAAGTTGCCCGCAGGATGCGTTTTTTTCTCCATAGACTTGCATTAGCGACGCATTGTGACGGATTGCCACACGTCGTGTTTTGGCGCACTGTCGGCACAAAAAAACGTTCCATGTAACTTTTTTTGTGCATCGCGTCCGCCATTTTCGACCATGCATGCGTGGCTGAAACTCTGCTTCCTCCTCCCCGGAACTCACAATGGTCAGCGGATGCATTGTAAAACTGCATCCGCTGCCCACGTTGTGCTACATTAACACACTGTCTGTCTGTCCGTCGGGCCGACGGTTTGCGACGGCCCATACCGACGGACTAGTGTGAAAGAGAGAGTCCACTATTTTAACATTGCACAGAATAGTGGCTGTGGGCGGGTATTGCACATACGCCCACTAATGATGTGACTAGGGGATGTATGTGCATTACCCAGCCATGGCCACTATACAGTAGACGGAGCTGCTATCTGATTTTCTATAACTGGGCTGTTACGGCTGCCACCAACACAGGGAACAGCTGATTGGCTGGGGTGCCGGGTGTCAAATCCCCACCTATCAGATAATGATGATCCCACCAGTCATCAGTGGTGAATGAGTGGACAATCTCTTTAAGTCGGGGTTCCATCTAAATCTGCTAAATACAAGTTTCAGGATGATGGAATAATTCACTGTAATGAGGCAGGTAGTGTTATTCTGGAAACTGTCTGGCCTCTGTCTTTTGGAAACTGTCTGGCCTCTGTCTTTTTAAAGGTGCACTACATTATGGCTGACATTTGTGAATGCCTAAAAGATGGTACACTGCTGGGACAAAGTACATATTGAGACTAAATCGACTTCATCTGCTTTTACCTGCATTACAGGGAATGCTTCTGTTGGAGTTTTTGAACAAGTCAACTGCAGTTTAAGACCTGCTTTTATTTTTTATGCCTTTCATCGTCTGGTATGACTGAGAGACAGCTTAATTCTTCGGGTCAGTACACTTACAGCTAACCAGATTTGTATACAAATTTATGTTTTCCTAGTTTTACACACTAAAAAACACTTTGCTTTCAACAACCAAGCCTGTATAAAGTCCTGCTTTTTCAGGATGATTTTGATGTCTTTATTGATTCCATTTTGACTGACATTGCATATTGTGATCGCTTTCTATTCTGATTTTTGGGAGGCAGAATATACAAAATAATAGTAATTCACAAAATGTTTTTCATTTTGATTTTCTCTATTCACCTTGCGGTAAAAGTGTTAAGATGGCTTTATTCTTCTGGCTAATTTTTACAGCGACACCACATTTATTTTAATTTTTTTTTATCTCTTGCTGCTTTTACACAAATTTGCAGAAAATAATTGATAATATATCACAATATTCTGAGAGCTATAAGTTTTAAATTTTTCCACTGATAGAGTAGAGTGAGGGCTTGCTGCATATTTTTTCTGCATCAAAAACACAACATCTTACAGTTCCAGTAAAGTGGATGGGAACCTGGATAGGAAAGTAGAAATTTCATACTCCCACTGGGCTTTTTTTTAATGCAGTGTAAACTGACCTGTGGTGCATGTTTCAAATCCAAAGTGTCAATTTCTCTTGTGGGTATGTGAGTTTTTTTGTGATGATATTCCTCTTAGGCTGGAGTCACACTTGCCGTATAAAAAATCGGTCCGATTTTGACTGCCAAGAATCACACAAATGTTCCATAAGGCTATGTGCACACGTTCAGGAATTTTCGCATTTTTTTGCATTTTTTCGCTATAAAAATGCGATAAAACTGCGAAAAAATGCATACATTAAGCATCCTATTATTAGAATGCATTCCGCATTTTTTGTGCACATGCTGCGTTTTTTTCCACGGCGGAATCGCATGTTCATTCTTTGTGCGGAATCACGGGCATTCCGCACACATAGGAATGCATTGATCCGCTTACATTCCACATGTGGCTGTGCCCACCATGCGGGAAGTAAGTGGATCATGTGCGTTTGGTACCCAGGGTGGAGAAGAGGAGACTCTCCTCCAGGCCCTAGGAACCATATAATTGTTATAAAAAAAGGAATTAAAATAATAAATCGTGATATTCTCACCTTCCGGCGACCCGGCAGTCTTCCTGCTCCTCGCGATGCTTGCGTTCCCAACAGAGGCGTAGCTAGGGTTTCAACTTAGGGGGGGGCGAAACATCTGAGTGGGCCCCTAACCAGCTAACCCTGATTACAGTTACGCTTGCGCACTCTAATTGAGAATATGGTGGAACCTCAGAATATGACCGCACAGTTATAGAAAATAAATCTATATACAAAAACAAACATTGATTTTACCGCCATATTATGACGATATACAACTTTGATGGTCGCAATACTCTGAGTGCCCCTATAACAACACAGTAATGCTTAAGTGCCCACTTTACATTTAATAATGTCCCCTAAGTTCCCTCATGTACAGCTCCATTATACACAGTATGATGATTCTATAACTCCCCGATACACCGTATGATGTTCTCATGGCTCCCCTTTACACAGTATAATGCTGACAGAGCTCCCCTATATACAGTGTAATGGGCCAACAGCTCCCATATGCACAATATGCCTTCACAGTTCCCTATACACAGTATGATGGGCCCGCAGCTCCCTTATACACAGTATGATGGGCCCGCAGCTCCCTTATACACAGTATGATGGGCCCGCAGCTCCCTTATACACAGTATGATGGGCCCGCAGCTCCCTTATACACAGTATGATGGGCCCGCAGCTCCCTTATACACAGTATGATGGGTCCGCAGCTCCCTTATACACAGTGTGATGGGCCCGCAGCTCCCTTATACACAGTATGATGAGCCCGCAGCTCCCTTATACACAGTATGATCGGCCCGCAGCTTCTTTATACACAGTGTGATGGGTCCGCAGCTCCCTTATACACAGTATGATGGGCCCGCAGCTCCCTTATACACAGTATGATGGGTCCGCAGCTCCCTTATACACAGTGTGATGGGCCCGCAGCTCCCTTATACACAGTATGATGGGCCCGCAGCTCCCTTATACACAGTACGATGGTCTTGCAGCTCCCTTATACACAGTATGATGGGCCCGCAGCTCCCTTATACACAGTATGATGGGCCCGCAGCTCCCTTATACACAGTATGATGAGTCCGCAGCTCCCTTATACACAGTGTGATGGGTCCGCAGCTCCCTTATACACAGTATGATGGGCCCGCAACTCCCTTATACACAGTACGATGGTCTTGCAGCTCCCTTATACATAGTATGATGGGCCCGCAGCTCCCTTATACACAGTATGATGGGCCCGCAGCTCCCTTATACACAGTATGATGGGCACGCAGCTCCCTTATACACAGTATGATGGGCCCGCAGCTCCCTTATACACAGTATGATGGGCCCGCAGCTCCCTTATACACAGTATGATGGGCCCGCAGCTCCCTTATACACAGTATGATGGGTCCGCAGCTCCCTTATACACAGTGTGATGGGCCCGCAGCTCCCTTATACACAGTATGATGGTCTTGCAGCTCCCTTATACACAGTATGATGGGCCCGCAGCTCCCTTATACACAGTATGATGGGCACGCAGCTCCCTTATACACAGTATGATGGGCCCGCAGCTCCCTTATACACAGTATGATGGGCCCGCAGCTCCCTTATACACAGTATGATGGGCCCGCAGCTCCCTTATACACAGTATGATGGGTCCGCAGCTCCCTTATACACAGTGTGATGGGCCCGCAGCTCCCTTATACACAGTATGATGGGTCCGCAGCTCCCTTATACACAGTATGATGGGCCCGCAGCTCCCTTATACACAGTGTGATGGGCCCGCAGCTCCCTTACACACAGTATGATTGGCCTGCAGCTCCCTTATACACAGTATGATGGGCCCGCAGCTCCCTTATACACAGTATGATGGGCCCGCAGCTCCCTTATACACAGTATGATGGGCCCGCAGCTCCCTTATAAACAGTGTGATGGGCCCGCAGCTCCCTTATACACAGTATGATTGGCCCACAGCTCCCTTATACACAGTATGATGGGCCCGCAGCTCCCTTATACACAGTATGATGGGCCTGCAGCTCCCTTATAAACAGTGTGATGGGCCCGCAGCTCCCTTATACACAGTATGACGGGCCCGCAGCTTCCTTACACACAGTATGATTGGCCCGCAGCTCCCCTATATACAGTATGATGGGCCCGCAGCTACCTTATACATAGTATGATGGGCCCGCAGCTCCCTTATACACAGTATAATGGGCCCGCAGCTCCCTTATACACAGTATGATGGGCCCGCAGCTCCCGTATACATAGTATGATGGATTCACAGCTCCCTTATACACAGTATGATGGGCCCGCAGCTCCCTTATAAACAGTGTGATGGGCCCGCAGCTCCCTTATACACAGTATGACGGGCCCGCAGCTCCCTTATACACAGTATGATGGGCCCGCAGCTCCCTTATAAACAGTATGATGGGCCCGCAGCTCCCTTATACACAGTATGATGGGCCCGCAGCTCCCTTATACACAGTATGATGGGCCCGCAGCTCCCTTATAAACAGTGTGATGGGCCCGCAGCTCCCTTATACACAGTATGACGGGCCCGCAGCTCCCTTATACACAGTATGACGGGCCCGCAGCTCCCTTATACACAGTATGATGGGCCCGCAGCTCCTTATACATAGTATGATGGGCCCGCAGCTCCTTATACACAGTATGATGGGCCCACAGCTCCCTTATACACAGTATGATGGGCCCGCAGCTCCCTTATACACAGTATGATGGGCCCGCAGCTCCCTTATACACAGTATGATGGGCCCGCAGCTCCCTTATACACAGTATGATGGGCCCGCAGCTCCCTTATAAACAGAGTGATGGGCCCGCAGCTCCCTTATAAACAGTGTGATGGGCCCGCAGCTCCCTTATACACAGTATGATGGGCCCGCAGCTCCCATATACACAGTATGATGGGCCCGCAGCTCCCTTATACACAGTATGATGGGCCCGCAGCTCCCTTATAAACAGTGTGATGGGCCCGCAGCTCCCTTATACACAGTATGATGGGCCCGCAGCTCCCTTATACACAGTATGATGGGCCCACAGCTCCCTTATACACAGTATGATGGGCCCGCAGCTCCCTTATACACAGTATGATGGGCCCGCAGCTCCCTTATACACAGTATGATGGGCTCACAGCTCACATATACACAGTATGATGGGCCCGCAGCTCCCTTACACACAGTATGATGGACCCGCAGCTCCCATATACACAGTATGATTAGCCCGCAGCTCCCTTATACACAGTATGATGGGCCCGCAGCTCCCTTATACACAGTATGACGGGCCCGCAGCTCCCTTATACACAGTATGACGGGCCCGCAGCTCCCTTATACACAGTATGACGGGCCCGCAGCTCCCTTATACACAGTATGACGGGCCCGCAGCTCCCTTATACACAGTATGACGGGCCCGCAGCTCCCTTATACACAGTATGATGGGCCCGCAGCTCCCTTATACACAGTATGATGGGCCCGCAGCTCCCTTATACACAGTATGATGGGCCCGCAGCTCCCTTATACACAGTATGATGGGCCCGCAGCTCCCTTATACACAGTATGATGGGCCCGCAGCTCCCTTATACACAGTATGATGGGCCCACAGCTCCCTTATACACAGTATGATGGGCCCGCAGCTCCCTTATACACAGTATGACGGGCCCGCAGCTCCCTTATCACAGTATGACGGGCCCGCAGCTCCCTTATACACAGTATGACAGGCCCGCAGCTCCCTTATACACAGTATGATGGGCCCGCAGCTCCCTTATACACAGTATGACGGGCCCGCAGCTCCCTTATACACAGTATGACGGGCCCACAGCTTCCTTACACACAGTATGATTGGCCCGCAGCTCCCCTATATACAGTATGATGGGCCCGCAGCTCCCTTATACATAGTATGATGGGCCCGCAGCTCCCTTATACACAGTATGATGGGCCCGCAGCTCCCTTATACACAGTATGATGGGCCCGCAGCTCCCTTATAGACAGTATGATGGACCCGCAGCTCCCTTATACACAGTATGATGGGCCCGCAGCTCCCTTATAGACAGTATGATGGACCCGCAGCTCTCTGTCATGATTTGGCAGTCTGCAGTCACATAATGTGACTGCAGACATTTATTCCAAGCCTTTATCAACTTTACAGTGCTAAATAGCTTATTATTAAATTATTAAAGCACCACTCTAGCAGGGTTTTTTTCCACCGCTGGAGTAGTGTTTTAAGCGCAAGTCCCCTGCCCCGGTCATTTACTCATCCTCCGGCATATTCACTATTTTGGGGCCCTGCTGCAGTCCCACGGCTCAAACTTGTGAACGCAGCTTCTGACAGGCCAGAAGTGAGAAGCTATGTCACAAGAGCTCAATGTAAGACTATGAGGCTATGTGCACACATTGCGGATTCGTGTGCGGATTTTTCCTCACCGTTTTTGCAAAATCCACAGGAAAAACGTGCTGTGTTTTACCTGTGGATTTCCCGCTGATTTCCTGCGTTTTTTGTGAGGATTTCGCCTGCGTATTTACACCTGCGCAATCCTATACAGGAGCAGGTGTAAAACGCTGCGGAATCCACACAAAGAATTGACATGCTGTGGAAAATACAACGCAGCATTTCCGCACGGTATTTTCCACACCATGGACACTGCGGATTTGGTTTTCCATAGGTTTACATGGTACTGTACACCGCATGGAAAAGTGCTGCAAATCCGCAGCCAAATCCGCAACGTGTGCACATACCCTGAGAGTGAGAAAGAGGCCAGATCAAGGCTCCCATAGACTCACATTGATTAGTGACCTCTGCGCTGCTCCATAAAACACTGGAGCCTCGGACAGGTCACAAACTGCAGGAGACGGAGCCGAGCGGAGTCAAAAACAGAGGAAAACGCCAGAAGGTGAGTATCAGACAGAGGGCTGGGGACGTGGATTTCCAGCACCGCTCCAGCAGTGAAATAAAAAAAAATGCTGGAGTGGTGCTGTAAGGGTATGTTTCCACGTTCAGGAAACGCTGCGTTTTTGACGCTGCGTTTTTCTGCAGCGTCAAAAACGCAGCGACCAGATGTTACAGCATAGTGGATGGGATTTTATGAAATCCAGACTCCACTATGCGTTAAAAAACGCATGCGTTTTTGCCACGAAAACGCATGCGTGGTGCGTTTTTTCGAAACGCAGCATGTTGCTACTATGAGCAAAACACGCAGGTACACCGCAGGTGACCTGCCAGTGACCTCAGGTGCAGTTTTGGTCAGGATTTTACCTGCATAAAATCCTGACCAAAGCCTGAAGCAAAACTGAACGTGGAAACATACCCTAAATGTGATGCAGCTCTTGGTTACTATATGGGGGCTCCTTATACTAATACTCATAAAGACCCAGCTGGTACGTATCAAAGGCCCCTACCCCCCCATCTCCAGTCTCCCCAGACAGGAAATATTACATGATGGAGTACATATAATATCATAACAAAACATTATAATATTCAGCCCCCAGTGCCCTGTCCCCCCCTCCCCCACTTCAGCCCCAATACCCCCATCAACTCACATCCACCCCCCCAATGCCCTGTCCCACTTCACCCACCTTCAGCCCCCACAACACCCCCATGGTCTCACATTTACCCCCCAGTGCCCTGTCTCCCCTCCCCCACAATACCCCCATGGTCTCACATTCACCCCCCAGTACCCTGTCCCCCCCTCACCCACTTTCAGCCCCCACAATACCCCACGGTCTCACATTCACATCACAGTGACATACCTGAATTTAATAAACCTAAAATGTTCCATCCCCAGCACTTACTGATGAAGTTTGCAGGCAGGACCAGGAAGTGTCTAGATGAACTGCAAAGTGTGGCACTAGGACCCAGCGTGCCTGAGCCAATCCCAGCGTGCACAAAGTGAGGAAAACTGCAGCCAGGAAAAGCTTCATGATCAGGTCAGACGGGCGAAACCATTCACTGCAGGGGGGAGACTGCAGCCGCCACTGTGCTAATAGCCAGTGTGCAGAGTCTCCGTCAGACGGGAGCAGATGTTATACTGCTCTGCTCCTATGCGGTGTTCTGCCTCCTCACAGAATTGGCCCTGGCTCCCGGTGGGCCCCTTCATGTGTCAGGGCCCGGGGCGATGGCCCCCTCTGCCCCCCCAGTAGCTACGCTACTGGTTCCCAAGGATGCTTTGCGGCAATGACCTGTGATGATGTGCGGTCTCGTGAGACCGTATGTCATCTGGGGTCATTGCCGCTAGGCATTACTGGGAACGGAAGCTGCTGGGAGCATCGCGAGGAGCTGGAAGGCTGCGAGTGACACCGGAAGGTGAAAATATCACAATTTTTTTATTTTTTTATTATTTTTTAACGTTAGATCTTTTTTTACTATTGATGCTGCATAGGCAGCATCAATAGTAAAAAGTTGGTCACACTTATGTTTGACAGGTGTGACCAACCTGTCAATCAGTTTCCCAAGCGATGCTACAGATCGCTTGTAAAACGCTAGCATTCTGCAAGCTAATTATGCTTGTAAAATGCTAGTGTTTAGCGGGAAAATGCATGCCAATTCCGCATGCATTTTTCCCACGGCAGGGAGTTCCGTAATTGCTGCGGAAATTTCCGCGGCATTTCCGGACGTGTGCACATAGCCTAACAGTAATCCTTATGTAATCCGTTTGCAATGCGAGGATGTGATTTCCTCGCATCTAAGCATCTGTGTGACATCCGTGTGACATCGGTGTGACATCCGTATGGCAAGATTTTCTTGCCAGCTTGCATAATGTGGAAGCCTATTTATTGGCTCCACAAGTTCCATCCTACAAGCAAAAAAATATGTGGTCTCCTGCGCAATTTTGTTCGCCAGAGTGGGAAAGCCGATGGCTGGGGCCGATCTTTGTAGCCCGGGAAACGGTTAATAGCCATGGATCTTCCCAGGCTATGAATATCAGCCCATAACTGTATATTTAGCCTTTACTGGCTATTCTAATAGGGGACCCCCCAAAAAAAATGATGTGGGGTCCCCCTATAATTAACCCCTTCCCGATCTGTGACACAGCGTATGCGTCATGAAAGTCGGTGCTAATCCGACCTGTGAGGCACATGCTGCGTCACAGAATGATCATGTTCCTGCAGGTCGGGTGAAAGGTTAACTGTAATTTCACCCGACCTGCAAGGACAGGGGTAGTGGTACTTCAGCCCAGGGGGGTGGCTTCGCCCTCTTGTGGCTACGATCGCTCTGATTGGCTGTTGAAAGTGACTGTTTCACTTTCAATCAGAGCAATCGTAATATTTCACCAATGAAAATTGGTGAAATATTACAATCCAGCCATGGCCGATGCTGCAATATCATCGGCCATGGCTGGAGACCACGATCTGCCCCGACACCGATCTCCTCCCCTCCGTCCTGTCCTCTGCTGTCCTCCGCTCCCCTCTGTCCCCTCACCCCGCAGTCCGATCCCACCCCCCCATACTTTCCGAGCTCCGGTGTCCTTCCCGGTGTCCGTCCGTCTTCTCCATGAACGCCGCCATCTTCCAAAATGGCGGGCGCATTCGCAGTGCACCCGCCAAATCTGCCGGCCGGCAGATTCATTCCAGGTACATTTTGATCACTGTGATAGAACCATAGCGTAGCTCCGGGTGGGCCCCCTCTGAGCACTGGGCCCGGGGCGATGGCCCCCTCTGCCCCCATGGTAGCTACACTACTGGGATAGAGTCATTTTCCTCATCCATCTGAACCTGCAGCAAACTTCAGTAAATGGAAGAAACTAGTGTTGAATTAATATGATGAAATTTGAATTCCACAGTTTGCTTGAATTTGTTAAATTATTTGACTCGCATTGAAGTTATTTGATGTGAAGTGAAACTCACTTATGTTCACCAGATCCCAGAGCATAATAAACATATGATTAAAAACAAATCACCTTGTCTCTCACCAGCCTTCCCAATTCAGACCCCTGTTGGTCACCATCACTTAGCAGTAGGGCTTTGATTGCAGAGTAGAGCTCAGACATAACAACACGCTTTTCCTAAGGCCATATCAGAAATCGAACAGTGCCACTTCGGACGTCTGAGGTTAAATCAGCATGGGGTTTCCTGCCACCAAGTGTAGATGCAACAGCTGAAGAGGCCACATTGAGAACAGATCAAGCACAGGTGAGTGGCGAGGCGAGTATTTTTTTTCCAACCTTCAATAATTAAGCAGGACAGTCTCCTGCTGCACACCATTTTGCTGTATTTACACAAAATGAATCACAAAAAATTAGAATTCAGAGGAATCCAATTTTTTTGTAAAATTTAAGGCAAATTCAATTTGCCTCATATCCATTTACAGTGGCATGTAAAAGTTTGACACTGGTCAAAATTACTGTCATTGTGAACAGTTAAGCAGGTTGATGAAATGATCTCTAAAAGGGCTAAAGTTAAAGATAACACATTTCCTTTGTATTTTAGGTAGAAAAAAAATATCGTAATTTTTTACATTTTAAAAATTGCCGAAAGGAAAATGGGTAGATGCAAAAGTTTGGGCACCCTTGGAGATTTGTGTATTCACTTAACTTTGACAAAGGTTTCAGACATTAATTAGCCTGTTAGGGTTATGTCTCATTCACCATCATCGTTAGAAAAGGCCAGGTGATGCAAATTTCCCAGCTATATGTAATACTATTGTAGGAACTCGAGGATTCTGGTAGCGTGGGGCAATGAACAGACAGAGACGGGTTTCTTTAGTGCAAATAGTGTATTTGTACAACAGCGAATAACACCCAAAACAATATACTGATAACCCGCAGTGACCTGCAATGAAACAAGTCCTTGAAACTTATACAGCAAAACGGCGGAGTTCTTAAGACAGAGTCCTCAGCGAGGTGATCAAAAGGAGAATGTGAACGATGACGTGGTATGGATCAAAACACTGGCAGTGCAGAAAGAGTCAAATCCAGGTATGTAGTAAACACAGGAAAGTCCAGAACAAGTCCTCAGGTTAATTCCAGGTATGAGAATCTTGATCCTAGCTGCACTTTGTATTCACTCTCTGAGAACCACGGTCACGTGACCAACTACGTCACGTAGGTCCTGCACGCTTGCACACCGCTCGCACTCACCGCTGTAAACACATGCGGCACCTATCCTGCAGGACTCCGTCTTCAATAGGAGGTTAGTTAGTGGTGGCTTGCTGCCAGCCGGGGCAGCCACCGGCTTCTACTATATATATTTTTTGCCTGGATACACTGGAACGAAAGGAGAAATGCTACAAACCCTCATCTACCAACGGAGGTAAGAAGACCTCTTTATGTATTAACTCTTGGGTTATTTTTAGTGAGCACATCGGAGGCTAATCCCGTTTATCCTAGTACTAAATCATTATACGGTGGGACATTATACTAGCGGTCACACTTCATAGAAGGAAGTCTATTAGTTCTTATCCAACTGTGCTATTTTCCGCGCGTACCTGTATACACTTAGCTGTATACTACTATTTGTGTACATTCATTTTTACAAACTGCTAGTGGAGGTTTATTAGGTAGCGCTGCAGGAAATCCTTTAATAGCATTGAGACTTTGCGCCACCTTTTAAGACTTTTATTTTCTAAACTGTAATAAAGACAGGCAACGTTTGAATTTGCCTGTTTGCCTGGATTTTCCTGGGATATTTACAGTAATTCACAAGTTATTTGGGAATTTAATTTCCATTATTATGGTCTGGGGTTAAGAAAAAATCTTAAACTCACCTTACTGCTCACCTGTCCAGCCCTTCTGCTCCTCATTGTCACTTTCCCATTTGCTCTGGGATTCTTGGGCCTCTCATTTGATGCCTCTACTTCCCGATTTCATTAGGCCCAAGAACGTTCTGGTCAAGCAAGTGAACGTTCACAAGTTCACAACATCATGACTTCTCGATGTGCCCTTTGACCTTACGTGTGCATGCTCAGAAGTTTCCCGGGGTGATCAGAAAGTGTAGCGAGGACCGGTGATGTTGAGGAGCTGAAAGGCTAGGGAGGTGAGTGGTAAGGTGAGCATAAAGATTTTTTTTAATGTTTTAACAAAAAATGTCAAGACTGGTGATTTTCTTGCTGATCTTCTTGAGGTGGGTTGTTGGAGTCAGACGCTCATGATTGTGGCTGACAAATACCGCCTCACCATAAATCATACTCCAGTCCCTGACTGTAGTAGAATTTCTTATCATGAATTAGATGAGCTGTGGCATCTTACTCCTACTTTGGCAGAGATGTAAGAATTTAGTTTGAAAACGCCAAAAGTCGCTACATTTTTGTGCAATGCTGAATGGTGCAAACATTTTTAATTTTTCAAAGATTGCCAGAATTCTGATGAAATTGCTTTAAAAAATTGGAGCCATGTGTCATGTCGGACGCTGTTCAGACCAGGTCGTTCGACAGACAGCGGTAATTCCGCTTTTGACCACTAATTGCTCATTGGCGTCGGCTAGATTTTATCTAGCTGTTCCAGGGTTAATTTACCTGATCCTCGGATTGGAAGCTGGGCCATGCCCATTGCCTTTAAATAGTAATCCTGATCATTGGGCGTCGCCGATTATAGCTTCTGTCTTGTGCGTTGTTATCTCGGTCTGGAGTGGAGAGCTGGTTGTTGGAGATTCGTTGCTGGTGGTGTATTTTCCTTTGTCTTATTTACTCCTTCCTATATTTGTATTTATTTTGCCCTGCACATTTATAGTGTATTCCTGAGTGACTGCGGCGTGGTGTATATTTTCCTTTATCCTTGTCTGTGCTAACTGTGGGTATTGGTGTATTACCTCTTCACTGGGTGGTGGGCAGAGGTTTCAGCCTAGGGTTGAAACAGGAGACAGGGTGATGTTCGAGGCCTGGACATGCACATCATCAGTGTAAACTCCAGGTAGAGGGTCATTCAGGATTTCCCTAGTCTGAGGGAAATTGCAGGGGCCCGGGTTATTAGCTCTCGCTCACCTAGTCTCCCCGTGACATTATAATCGGCCCAAAAAAAGAAAAAAAAAAAAAAGAAAGAGGGTTTCTTTTTTTGTGTTTTGTCATGGATCCCATGACTTCCATAAACCGCCAGTTGGAGGCGCTGTCCCTACAGGTCACTGAGTTGAGGGGGGCAGTACAGCAACAGGGACTAGCAGTATCTAATGTGCAAGCTGGAGCGACAGGAAGAGTTGCTGAGCCTAAATTCCCTTTGCCTGAAAAATTTGCTGGGGAACGCAGTAAATTTGTTTCTTTTCGTGAAGCTTGCAAACTATATTTCCGTATGCGCCCGATCTCCTCGGGTAATGAGGCTCAGCGTGTGGGCCTGGTGTTGTCATTGTTAAGCGGGGTTCCCCAAGCATGGGCATTTTCTTTGCCATCTGATTCTGCTGCATTTGACTCTGTGGAGAGTTTTTTTTCTCTCTTGGAAAAATCTCCGATGAACCTGACAGAATGGCTCTAGCGGAATCTAAGATACGCACTATTCGCCAGGGGGAGCGAGTTGCAGAGGATTACTGTTCTGAATTTCATCGCTGGGCGAGTGATACGCAATGGAATGATCCAGCATTGCGGAGTCAGTTTATTCATGGGGTTTCTGGAAGGGTTAAAAAAGCCCTTCTGATGTACGAGACTACTGCTTCTCTAGATTCCGCTATGAGTCTGGTTGTCCGCATTGATCGCCGTTTGCGTCAGGGGGAGCATGAGACACCGCCTATGGGAGAGGGTTTGGTTCACGTGAGGTTGCTGCAGGTGAGCCCACGGAGCCTATGCAAATCGCAGGGGTGTCACATGTGAAGCGTCAAGCCCCTGAGCTCAGGAAGCAGGGAGCCTGTTTTTACTGTGGTAAAACTGGTCATTTTATTAACATCTGTCCTCTGCTGTCTAAGAAAAACGCAACGGCGGAAAACTTCTAAGCTCAGAGGGTGTGGAGGAGACCAATCTGAGCTTATGTATATCCTCTATGATGGTTTCGCAATGCATGCTCCCTGCTAAGGTTTTTATCGCTGGCAGTGAGCTGCCAATTACTGTTTTTGTGGATAGTGGTTCAGCCACAAATCTCATTGATGAGGAGTTTGCGCGCTCAGCAGGTTTTAGGATTGAAAAACTGTCTCATCCTATCCGCGTGGTCACCATCAATGCTGCTCCTCTCTCTCAGGGGGAGATTACTGAATTTGTGGCTGAGGTGAAACTCCACATTGGGGTTCTACATTCCGAGCAGGTAACATGTAAGGTGATCAGGAATCTTCCTGCTCAGGTGGTTTTGGGTTTTCCTTGGTTGTCTATGCACAACCCGGTAATTGACTGGAAAACTCAGGACATAATTCAGTGGAGCGAGTTCTGCCAGGAGAATTGCCTGGCCACATGTGTGGCTGCGGTGACTTCAAGCGTTCCGGAGTCACTTCTGGATTTTGTGGACGTGTTCTCGGAGAAGGGTTGTCCAGAGTTGCCGCCACATCGTCCCTATGACTGTTCTATCAGGTTTAAACCAGGGGCCAAGTTGCCTAAAGCAAGGATGTTTAACATCTCCGGTCCGGAGAGACAAGCATTAAAAAATTATATTGCTGAAAGCTTGAGCAAAGGGCACATCAGGCCTTCATCCTCGCCGGTGGCAGCAGGGTTCTTCTTCGTGAAGAAGAAAGATGGCGGATTACGCCCGTGTTTGGATTTCAGGGAGTTAAACCAGATTACGGTTCGTGATCCATACCCTATGCCACTGGTACCAGATTTGTTCAACCAGGTGGCAGGTGCTAAGTGGTTTACCAAGCTTGACCTCAGGGGGGCGTACAACCTCATAAGAGTCCGTCAAGGTGATGAGTGGAAGACGGCTTTTAATACCCCTGAGGGTCATTTTGAAAATTTGGTGATGCCTTTTGGGTTGACTAACGCACCTGCAGTGTTCCAACATTTCATCAATGATGTGTTCTCGCATGTTTTGGGGAAATTCGTTATCGTGTACCTAGATGACATCCTCATATATTCTTGCGACCTTGATGCTCATTTAAATCATGTCAGGCATGTGTTACAGCTTCTCAGAGAGAATAAGCTGTATGCTAAACTTGAGAAATGTGTATTTTCTGTTCAAGAGTTGCCTTTCTTGGGTTATATTGTGTCTGCTTCTGGTTTTAAAATGGATGCCGCTAAGGTGCAAGCGGTGCTGCATTGGGAACGTCCTGATAACCTGAAAGCACTTCAGCGGTTCCTTGGGTTTTCTAACTACTATAGGAAATTTATCAAGGATTTTTCCATCATTGCTAAACCGCTAAATGACATGACTAAAAAGGGTACCAATTTCTCCGTTTGGCCTGAGGCTGCTGTGCGCGCATTTAAATTTCTTAAGAACAGTTTTGTTTCAGCCCCCATTCTTGTGCAGCCAGACGTATCAAAACCCTTTGTTGTGGAAGTCGATGCGTCTGAGGTTGGTGTGGGGGCGGTACTATTTCAAGGCTCATCTTTGAGTGGTTTGCGTCCGTGCGCCTATTTTCCAAGAAACTGTCGTCCGCCGAACGTAACTACGATATCGGCAACAGGGAGTTGTTGGCAATCAAGTTGGCCTTTGAGGAATGGCAACACTTCTTGGAGGGGTCGATACATCAGGTTACTGTTATTACCGATCATAAGAATCTGCTGTATTTGGAGTCAGCCAAGCGTCTGTCCCCCAGGCAGGCTCGCTGGGCATTGTTTTTCACGCGGTTCAAGTTTGTTGTCACTTACAGACCGGGGTCTAAAAACACTAAGGCGGATGCTCTGTCCAGGTGTTTTCCGGGGGGTGAACCTCGGAAAAATCCAGTACCCATCCTCCAAAAGGGTGTTGTGGTTTCGGCTCTCACTACCGAGGTTGAGGCTGAGATTGCCGAGGCTCAGGAGGAGGTACCATCTGAGCTTCCCATCAACAAATCTTTTGTACCGCTTCATCTCCACTTAAAGGTTTTGGTGGAGCATCATGATGCTGTCCTGGCTGGCCACCCAGGGGTTATAGGTACCTTGGAGCTGGTGTCACGTCGGTTTTGGTGGCCCAAGATCCGACAGGACGTGGTCTCATACGTGTCAGCTTGTACCACGTGCGCTAGGGCTAAGACGCCCCGCTCCCATCCTGTTGGCACACTACTTCCTCTTGAAGTACCTAGTAAGCCATGGACGGAAATCTCCATGGATTTCATCACTGATTTGCCCTCATCAGCTGGGAACACGGTCATCTTGGTGATTGTTGATCGGTTTTCTAAAATGTCGCACTTTGTGTCTTTGCCTTCATTGCCTAATGCTAAGACTCTGTCTCAGGTATTTGTGCAGGAGGTGGTCAGACTTCATGGGGTTCCATCTGACATCGTGTCTGATAGGGGGTCTCAGTTTGTGGCAAAATTTTGGAAAGCATTTTGCTCACAGCTGGGGGTCAAGTTGTCTCATTCTTCGGCGTTCCATCCTCAGTCAAATGGTCAGACTGAGCGTATGAACCAAAATTTTGAACAGTACCTATGCTGCTTTGTCTCTGATAACCAGGAGGAGTGGTCTACCTTTCTTCCTTTGGCTGAGTTTGCCATCAATAATCACCGCCAGGAGTCATCTGGGGAGTCTCCGTTTTTTTGTGTTTACGGGTTACATCCTCAATTTTGTACCTTGAGTCAGAGGGGCTCTTCCGGCGTTCCGGAGGAGGATCAGTTAGGAGCACAATTGTCATCAGTCTGGAGGAGAGTTAAACAGCGCCTGTTGAGTGTGGGTGCTAGGTACAAACATGTGGCTGACAGTAGGCATGTGCCAGGTCCGGACCTGAGTGTGGATGACTGGGTGTGGTTATCCACAAAAAACATAAGGCTCAAAATACCGTCCCTTAAATTGGGTCCATGGTTTATTGGTCCATTTAGGGTCACCGCCGTCATTAACCCAGTAGCGTACCGATTGGAACTCCCTACGGTGTATAAGATACACAACATGTTCCACAGGTCTCTTCTAAAGAAGGTGGTGGGTTCTGTGGACGCAGTGCCTATGCCACCTCCAGTCTTGGTGGATGGTAATTTGGAGTTTGAAGTCTCCAAGGTGGTTGACTCTCGTGTAGTGCGTTGCACTTTACAGTACTTGGTACACTGGCGTGGTTATGGGCCTGAGGAGAGGTCCTGGGTACCAGCCTCAGATATTCATGTGGATCGGCTGGTCAGGTTTTGTCATCGTCGCCATCCAGAGAAGCCGGGTCCTATAAGCCGTGAGGGCCCTGGGGTCCCTCGTAGAAGGCGGGGTACTGTCATGTCAGACGCTGTTCAGACCAGGTCGTTCGACAGACAGCGGTAATTCCGCTTTTGACCACTATTTGCTCATTGGCGTCGGATAGATTTTATCTAGCTGTTCCGGGGTTAATTTACCTGATCCTCGGATTGGAAGCTGGGCCATGCCCATTGCCTTTAAATAGTAATCCTGATCATTGGGCGTCGCCGATCATAGCTTCTGTCTTGTGCGTTGTTATCTCGGTCTGGAGTGGAGAGCTGGTTGTTGGAGATTCGTTGCTGGTGGTGTATTTTCCTTTGTCTTATTTACTCCTTCCTATATTTGTATTTATTTTGCCCTGCACATTTATAGTGTATTCCTGAGTGACTGCGGGGTGGTGCATATTTTCCTTTATCCTTGTCTGTGCTAACTGTGGGTATTGGTGTATTACCTCTTCACTGGGTGGTGGGCAGAGGTTTGAGCCTAGGGTTGAAACAGGAGACAGGGTGAGGTTCGAGGCCTGGACATGCACACCATCAGTGTAAACTCCAGGTAGAGGGTCAGTCAGGATTTCCCCAGTCTGAGGGAAATTGCAGGGGCCCGGGTTATTAGCTCTCGCTCACCTAGTCTCCCTGTGACACCATGGTGTACTACTACAATAACCAGTGGGCTATACTTTCTGAGTTTCACTTACACAATATTGTGGCAGTTCTTTATATACTTTAATTGACATGACGAGGCAGTAGCATTTTATTATGTGGCACTCATTGTTAGTTGTTACTATTTGCGCTGAACATAATGTTGAAGTAATTGAAAATAATATATACTGTACTGTGTGTTCACAAGAAGGACTGTCTGTAGTGTAAGGTGGGTAATATAAAATCACAGACTGTGCCGCTGTGTTTCTACCTCTCAGCTAGTGCCTTGTTCCTTTCTTTAAGTTAGAAATAGTTGATGATTAAAATAATAACATGATACTTTCTGCCAGCAACAAGCGACCTGCCAGGCTTCTAAGATGACATTGTAAAATGGGTTTTTCCCGGCCCACAAGATCACTTTGTACTGTGCATGCATTCTTTTGTTCAAAAAAAAAAGTGCCATTGAGAATATTGTAGCTTTTTCTATACCTTCTCACTGTTCCTAGCATAGGTCCATAAAGAATGCCTTTTTATTTTTAGAAAATAATAAAATATAGTGAAATCCTTTTTTATGATATCAGACTTGTATGAAAATAATTGAATCATTATTTATATCATCAAATGCCAAATATGATTTTCAAGAGATGTGTTATTTTTATTTGATCTTCTTCCTCCCTTGGATTTAACTCCTTGTGTGAAGCATTCCCTGTAGCATAGCTTTATCTTCTCCATTCCTCAGTTAAATAAGACTACGTCAATTTTTAAGAGATGAGTGAGCACTTGTATAATAAAGCAATAATGACTTGTATATAAAGCAAAATTTAAATAGATTTTAAAAATAAGATTATAAAAAATTACTGCAGAGCTGAGTATACAGGTCTCGTATTGCTGCGAATTTAGACAATAACCACTTATTTGTCAAAAAATGTAATATAAAAAATTTATATAAATTCGCACACAACGAGATCAAAGATAAAGTGGACGTAAGTTTAATAGAACAATAAATACATAAACCTGTACACAGACAATCTACAGATATAAGCTTGCACTATTCCCAGAATAAATTCCAACTATAGTAAGGACTCCTAAGCAAAAAATGAACAGTTTGTATGGTAATTATACAACACCGTAAGTTAAATCGAATTGATGTTAATGTCACCAGCAGCCCCTTATTTGTATATAAAAGGACTATAGTAACGCTGTATCTGTCTGTAGCAATGTGTAACAGCTAGAAAGAGGATAAAGATACTGAATGCCACGCACTTATTTAAAAATAATAGCACAAAAGGAGTATTTCTATGAACTTTGTTTAGCTGAAAACTAATCCCCCACTGTGGGAATGCAGCAATAAGGACAAAAAAAAAAAACAACAATGTCCTTTAAAACTTTTGCATGCAAAAAAATATATATATTATAAAAAGGAAAAACTGGTGATAACAGTCATGATGCAAGAAGCAGCCCGGGCCGGTGGCAAAGCTTCACTAAAAAGGAGGGTAATGAGGCGTACTGCAATCGGATTAAACCGGGTCAGAAATCCGATGCATGTACGCCAATGGTTACCTTAAGCAGAACACTGATAGTGGATTGTCCTTATTGCTGCATTCCCACAGTGGGGGATTAGTTTTCAGCTAAACAAAGTTCATAGAAATACTCCTTTTGTGCTATTATTTTTAAATAAGTGCGTGGCATTCAGTATCTTTGTCCTCTTTCTAGCTGTTACACATTGCTACAGACAGATACAGCGTTACTATAGTCCTTTTATATACAAATAAGGGGCTGCTGGTGACATTAACATCAATTCGATTTAACTTACGGTGTTGTATAATTACCATACAAACTGTTGATTTTTTGCTTAGGAGTCCTTACTATAGTTGGAATTTTATTCTGGGAATAGTGCAAGCTTATATCTGTAGATTGTCTGTGTACAGGTTTATGTATTTATTGTTCTATTAAACTTACATCCACTTTATCTTTGATCTCGTTGTGCGCGAATTTATATAAATGTTTTAGATTTTAAAATTATATAATTTTGAGTAAGCCAAAATTGTTTTTTTTATATAAAAATAGGACATTTCAGTATAATTTATGAAGAAAGCAAGAACTGACAAAAATTAGGGACTCAGAAAGGAGGGCCTCATACACATTCTGTTAAAATTGCCATGTATTGGTACTTCTAGACATAAAGGCTATGCACTTTTGAGGGTTATGTACGAAAGAAAATGTACTCCAGACCATGGAATAGTCTACAGGTGAGCAATGTAATATCAATATGTGTATGTGTACATGCTGAGTAAAATTTCTGCACCATTTCTGCATCTCTTGGCAGAAAAAATGCAGCTGCAAAAGCGCGCATTTTTATTGCATTTTTACCAGCGTTTTTGATTTGAGTGTGCATGACGTGGCAGGTTTTTCATTCACTTTGCTGACATCAGGTTTTGTCACAAATCCATGTAGAAAAAACGTGACAAAAATGCACCAAATCTGCAACATGTCCACACAGGCTAAATTTTTGAAGATGTTTTTTGAGGGTTACATACCAACAAAATGTGCTCCAGACCATGGAATAGTCTATGGGTGATCAATATAATAGTGATAAAATTTTGGACAAGTTTTTTGAGGCTTATATCGCAACGAAATGTATCCAAGAAAATGCAACGCGAGGATAACGGGAAAGGCAGCAGTACATAAAGTCGGCCATATGCGCAAAGCTCCATCCAGCCAACACTTCCCTGTCTCCACCATGATGACGACTTTCTATTTCCTTCTCCATGTCTTTGTTCTCATTCCCTTCTTCAGCCGATCCATGTAGAAGAGACGGGATGAAGGTTGTGTGGCTATTAACCTGTGTAGCACTACCTACCAGCTCCTGTTCCTCCTCTTCCTCCTCAGCATCCACCTCCTCATTGTTACCCAATCTCCACTGAGCAGATGAGGTGAGGGTTGGCTAGCTACAATCTCTCTGTGTTATGTCTTTCTCCATCCCCATCTGCTCCGCATGCAAAGCTTCCCATGTTTAATTGCGAGCAGTGAGTTTATGTAGTCACAGAAGCAGAATAGTTGTGTTGACTATGGCATCATTGCCGCTCACTGTCTTTGCGAAGTCCTCAAAGTCTTGGAAAACCACACAATTGTCAGACATCCATGCCCACGTTTCAGTTGTTATATTCGTAGGCTGACCAGAATGCTGATGGGCGTGGTGGAGCTGGTACTCAATCACTGACCTCTTCTGCTCACAAAGCCTTGCCAGTATGTAGAGTGTGGAGTTCCATCTTGAGGTGACATCGCACACCAGTCAGTGAGCTGGCACTTGCATGCGCTGCTGCAGCACTGCCAGAGTGGCGGCAGCTGTAGCCAACTTGCAGAAGTGGGCGCTGACATGGAGTACCTTGACCAGAAGCTCTGGCAAATGTGGCTATGTTTTCAGAAACTGCTGAAGTAGAGCACATGTGCCAAGCATAGTATGTGTTTGAGCTAGCCAAGCTTCATAGCCATCACAAGGTTATGCCCATCATTACACATGACTGTGCCTGGTTGGAGGTTCAGTGCAAAAACCACAGATCTGTCTGGTCTGTTAGTCCTTTAAGTAACTTTACCATGGTGTGCGGTTTGTTTCCTGGACAAATTAGCTTCAGCAGAGCCTGTTGTTGCTTTGCTGAGGCAGTGCTGCAGAGCTTCCAGCTTCCGGATTATGTGGATAATGCACTCTGAGATAGCACATCAGAGATGGAGGATGAGCAAGAGCAGTAAGGGGTGCAGGAACTGCTGTAGGAGGCAGAGGAAACCCTCATAGAAGTATGTCCAGCAATCCTCGGCGTCGGCAGCACATGTGCCATGCCAGGGTGTGACTCGGCCCCTGCTTCCATAATGTTCACCCTGTGTGCTGACAGTGAAATGTAGCATCCCTGTCCACAAGCACTTTTCTGTATGTCGGTCATTAAGTGGACAATGCCAGTAAGTGCATTGGAGAGGTCATGTTCCTGGACATGTGCTGGTTAGTGTTGAGCATTCCGATACCGCAAGTATCGGGTATCGGCCGATATTTGCGGTATCGGAATTCCGATACCGAGATCCGATACTTTTGTGATATCGGGAATTGGTATCGGGATCGATATTAATGTGTAAAATAAAGAATAAAAATAAAAAATATTGATATACTCACCTCTCCGACGCAGCCTGGACCTTACCGATGTAACCGGCAGCTTCTGTTCCTTAGAATGAGCGCTTGAAAGACCTTAGATGACGTCACAGCTTGTGATTGGTCGCGTGAGCGGTCACGTGACCGCTCACGCGACCAATCACAAGCTGTGACGTCATCTAAGGTCTTTCAAGCGCTCATTCTTAGGAACGGAAGCTGCCGGTTACATCGGTAAGGTCCAGGCTGCGTCGGAGAGGTGAGTATATCAATATTTTTAATTTTTATTCTTTATTTTACACATTAATATGGATCCCAGGGCCTGAAGGAGAGTTTCCTCTCCTTCAAACCCTGGGAACCATACAGGATACCTTCCGATACTTGGTGTCCCATTGACTTGTATTGGTATCGGGTATCGGTATCGGCGATATCCGATACTTTTTGGGTATCGGCCGATACTATCTGATACCGATACTTTCAAGTATCGGACGGTATCGCTCAATACTAGTGCTGGTACAAGTCGGGGATGTCACACAAGGAGAAAAATTGGCAGCTGGGGACCGTACTTGGACAGGGACAGCTGCCTCCATGACTCAGTGGAAATTTTCCAAGTCTACCAACATACAGTGGGTAGTGAAAGTATTCAGACCCCTTTACATTTTTCATTCTTTGTTTCATTGCAGCCATTTGGTAAATTCAAAAAAGTTATTTTTTTTCTCATTAATGTACAATCTGCACCCCATCTTGACTGAAAAAAACTGATATGTAGAAATTTTTGCAAATTTAATAAAAAAGAAAAACTGAAATACCACATGGTCATAAGTATTCAGACCCATTGCTCAGACACTCATATTTAAGTCACATGCTGTCCATTTCCTTCTGATCCTCCTTGAGATGGTTCTACTACTTGATTGGAGTCCAGCTGTGTTTAATTAAACTGATAGAACTTGATTTGGAAAGGCACATACCTGTCTATATAAGACCTCACAGCTCACAGTGCATGTCAGACCAAATGAGAATCATGAGGTCAAAGGAACTGGCCAAGGTGTTCAGAGACAGAATTGTGGCAAGGCACAGATCTGGCCAAGGTTACAACAGAATACAAAAGAAGAACCCCAATATCACTGTGAGTTAGCTCCAGAGATGCAGTAGGGAGATTGGAGAAAGTTCAACTATCACTGCAGCCCTCCGCCAGTTGGGCCTTTATGGCAGAGTGGCCAGACGGAAGCCTCTCCTCAGTGCAAGGCATATGAAAGCCCGCATATAGTTTGCTAAAAAAACACATGAAGGACTCCCAGACTATGTGAAATAAAACCAGGTACTGCTCATCACCTGCCCATTACAATCCCAACAGTGAAACATGGTGGTGGCAGCATCATGCTATGGGGGTGTTTTTCAGCTGCAGGGACAGGATGACTGGTTGCCATTGAAGGAAACATGAATGCAGCCAAGTACAGAGATATCCTGGATGAAAACCTCTTCCAGAGTGCTCTGGACCTCAGACTTGGCCGAAGGTTCACCTTCCAAGAAGAAAATGACCCTACGCACACAGCTAAAATAATGGAGTGGCTTCAAAACAATTCTGTTACCATTCTTGACTGACCCAGCCAGCTCCCTGATCTAAACCCAATTGAGCATCTCTGGAAAGACCTGAAAATGACTGCTCACCAACAGAACTCTAGAGGATCTGCAAGGAAGAATGGCAGAGGATCCCCAAATCCAGGTGTGAAAAACTTGTTGCATCATTCCCTAGAAGACTCATGGCTGTACTAGCTTAAAAGGGTGCATCTACTCACTACTGAGCAAAGGGTCTGAATACTAATGACCATGTGATATTTTCTTTTTTCTTTTTTAATAAATTTGCAAAAATGTTGACATTTCTGTTTTTTTCAGTCAAGATGGGGTGCAAAGTGTACATTAATGAGAAAAAAATAAACTTTTTGAAATTTACCAAATGGCTGCAATGAAACAAAGAGTGAAAAATTTAAAGGGGTCTACATACTTTCCGTACTCACTGTAAATGGCAACAATTCCATGGCAAGCAGCCTGGAAATGTACCAGTTTGCATTTGGGCCTGTGGGTGGGTGGCTGGGAACTTTTTATTTCATTCCAAGGCCTGTGGTAGGGACAGCTGATCCCTGTGCTGTTAAAAGGATTTGCAAGTGCCTGATGATAGCAAGTCAGAATGTGCAAGTATGTAGGCATATGCACCAGTGCTTTGGACAGGGGATTGGGAAGCATCTAGCTCAGGTCAAAAGGCGTGGTGTCACCCCATGGCACCAATTGGGGACCCAATTGTTCTTAGTGGTCAGGCCTCTGCTGATCTTTAAAAAAAATGCAAAAAACCAAAGAACTTAATGATACACAGGTCCAAAAATTAGAAAAAGTACAAATTTTATTAGATAAAAACAGAGAACAAAAGAAAAAGGGGGATACGTAATAAAGAAATACAACACATATGGTGCAGAAAAATGGGCCACACAGAGACCAAGACCATGGCACATTAAGATGTTAAATATGATGTAATATTAATATGTTCTGCCAACCAAACACTCATTTTAATAGTAAGGGGTTAAATTTAACCACCATACCAATAACCTCAAAATTGAGGCCCAAGGCTAAGGGGAGTATTCAGATCGGTTAGCAAACATGAAGTACACTAGTACAAATCATGGTAGTAATAGCAGATAGCCGCAAGAGTAGCTGACAGTATCTAAAATAGGGTGTACTGAACACATGGATAATAGCCCACGAAACAATATGACAATTACGGCATTACCGTTAGTGCAGAGTATTCAGGTGTGGTCTGGTCCCTGCGCGTCCGCCCCGACGCGCGTTTCGGACCTTCCTTCTTCGGGGCCTCCACACAATTGGACATGTCCCAACTCAAGACTCTCCCCCGCCATTTCAAGGAATGTCATGGATGTGATGGTAGCCTAATTAGATTCCGAGGGATTGATAAATTAGAACCTGGTATTCGTGGTGGCAACATTTCCAAAAGACTTGCTCAAATGGAATCCAGATGGATTTGGACCCTTCACACGGTTCATCCATCTGGATTAAATGAAAATCTATCCTTTGCCCCATTTCTATGATCCTATCCTTGTTTGATATCTCGCTGTTTGTATATTGGAATGTCTATCACTATGGTGTTGTTTTTAATTGTTTTTAATTATTTTTAATCTTGTTTACTTCTTTAGTTGTTTCTGTGTCCTGAATATCTACCATCACATCCCTGCGTATTTTTATGCAGTACGCCTGTACCACCGCAGGTGTCATATCATCTTTAAATTGGAGGCAGTCATCAACCATTATAATGACTATAAGGATATATCCCCTAACACGGAACCATTCCTCTATTTACTGAAGCAAAGTGGACATGGACGTTGTATTTCACTATTAATGCAATGTATATTATGTACTAAGACTTTTTCCTTTTCTATTTGTGTCCTATTATGATTCGATATGAGGTTGGAGTAGGTATGGTCTGTGTGGTCACTTTCTTGGCATGCACGCACCGTCATCTATTGTCTCGGCTACCCCTGATGGCCCTCGGCATCTTCCCATGATCAGCTGCACCGCGGTCATGTGATGCCGACGCCGTCCGGCGTCGCTGTTGCTTTGGAGACGCGCGCGTCATTTCCTGCCATGAACGTCACTTCCGGTCACGCGGGATTATCAGGATACCTTGGGATGGTATATATTCGAGCTATTGTGGTCAGAATGCAGGCCCCCCGAAGAAGGAAGGTCCGAAACGCGCGTCGGGGCGGACGCGCAGGGACCAGACCACACCTGAATACTCTGCACTAACGGTAATGCCGTAATTGTCATATTGTTTCGTGGGCTATTATCCATGTGTTCAGTACACCCTATTTTAGATACTGTCAGCTACTCTTGCGGCTATCTGCTATTACTACCATGATTTGTACTAGTGTACTTCATGTTTGCTAACCGATCTGAATACTCCCCTTAGCCTTGGGCCTCAATTTTGAGGTTATTGGTATGGTGGTTAAATTTAACCCCTTACTATTAAAATTAGTGTTTGGTTGGCAGAACATATTAATATTACATCATATTTAACATCTTAATGTGCCATGGTCTTGGTCTCTGTGTGGCCCATTTTTCTGCACCATATGTGTTGTATTTCTTTATTACGTATCCCCCTTTTTCTTTTGTTCTCTGTTTTTATCTAATAAAATTTGTAGTTTTTCTAATTTTTGGACCTGTGTATCATTAAGTTCTTTGTTTTTTTGCATATCATTTGGATGATGGGTCTGTGTACTTCCAGATCATTATACATGGCCCTATTATTTATTTAGGGAAAAATATTGTTACCATGTATGTCTGTCATATAAGGTGTTTATCTCTGCTGATCTTTGCATAGCACAGGTTGCAAATGGCCATTTTGTTTGTTTATATCCATTTTTTTCAGCCCCCACAAAAAAAGCTGAACTTATATATTTGCCAACCAGCAGCACAGGCTTAATCCCTGTCTACAGACTGGATTCTATTACTCTCCTTGCTCCTGCGACTCCCTCTCCCTCCCTAGGCTAAGGCCAGGTTCACATTAGTGTTTGAGTCCGCAGCGTGGTGCTGTGGACTTCTTTCCTTAGCTTACTTCCGCATGCATCCTGCGTGCCTATCTTTAACATTGGGTATGCAAGCAGATGCATTGAATGTAGATGCGTCCGCGTGCGGAGTTTTGACGTGCCCGCCGAACGCAACATATTGCTTTTTCTTGCTTTCAGTAGGCACGTCAAAACGATGCACGCCGATGCATCCGCATACAAGGCATGTCCCTGCATATCCAATGTTAAAGATAGGTATTAATAATAATAATCTTTATTTTTATAGCATCAACATATTCTGCAGCGCTTTACAGTTTAACAGTTTCAAACACAAGTCATAAGTAACAACGTTAACAATACAATAATTAAAGCACAATAAGATGATACTGCTCATGAGAGCTTACAATCTACAATGAGGTAGGGGAGATACAAAGTACAGGAGCTTATTTACAACTAGATGGTGGCCCGATTCTAACGCATCAGGTATTCTAGAATATGCATGTCCACGTAGTATATAGCACTGCCCACGTAGTATATTGCCCAGTGACATAGTATATTGCCCAGTGACATAGTATATTGCCCAGTGACGGAGTATATTGCCCAGTGACGTAGTATACTGCCCAGCCACGTAGTATATTGCCCAGCCACGTAGTATATTGCCCAGCCATGTAGTATATTGCCCAGTGACGTAGTATATTGCCCAGTGACGCAGTATATTGCCCAGTGACGTAGTATTCAGCACAGAGCCACATAGTATATTGCCCAGTGACGTAGTATATTGCCCAGTGACGTAGTATATTGCACAGAGCCACGTAGTATATTGCACAGTGATGTAGTATACAGCACAGAGCCGCGTAGTATATTGCCCAGCCACATAGTATATTGCCCAGCCACGTATGTCACAGGTTAAAAAATAAAAAATAAACATACTCACCTTCCGATCCGAGGGCCCCTTGTAGTTCTAACATACTCACCATACTTGTAGTTCTGTCGCCTGTCGTCTTCCGGTCCCAGTCTGCTCGCGCAGGGCCTGTGATGACGTCGCGGTCACATGACCGTGACGTCACGGCAGGTCCTTTCCGTGCAGGCGCCTAGGACTTGCGATGATGTCGCGGTCACATGACTGTGATGTCATGGCAGGTCCTTCTGCCAGACCATCCGTGCCAACGGAACGCGCCGGTTGCATCGCGAGGAGCGGGAAAGGCAGCGTAGGTGAGTATATAAGCATTTTTTATTTTTTTATTATTTTTAACAGATGTTTTTACTATTGGTGCTGCATAGGCTGCGTCAATAGTAAAAAACTTGGTCACACAGGGTTAATAGCAGCGGTAACAGAGTGCGTTACCCGCGGCATAACGCGGTCCGTTACCGCCAGCATTAACCCTGTGTGAGCGGTGAGCGGAGGGGTGTATGCAGGAGCCAGGCAGTGAGTGCAGGGAGTAAGGAGCGGCCATTTTCTTCCGGACTGTGCGCGTCGCTGATTGGTCGCGGCAGCCATGACAGGCAGCTGGCGAGACCAATCAGCGAACGAATAACCGCGACAGACAGAAGGACAGACAGACGGAAGTGACCCTTAGACAATTATATAGTAGATGATGGTCCAGCCATCTTCAGGGGGTGAGGGATAGATGGGCATAGTGAATTAGGCTACACACTCGCCCTAACACATAAAATGACTTTGGGGAACGTGATAGGCCTCTCTGAACAAATAGGTTTTGAGGGCGTACCTAAAACTATACAAATTGTGAATGGTCCTAATTTCTTGGGGTGGAGCATTCCAGAGGATTGGTGCAGCGCGGGAGAAGTCTTGGAGACGGGAGTGGGAAGTACATATTAGTGCAGAGGTTAGTCGTAAGTCATTTGCAGAGTGCAGCGGTCGGCTAGGCCGATAGACAGAAATAAGGGAGGGGATGTAAGGGAGTGCCACACTGTGGAGAGCTTTGTGGGTGAGAACAAGTACTTTGAATTGGATCCTATAATGAATGGGCAGCCAGTGTAATGACTGGCGAAGAGCGGACATGTCTGAATACCGATTAGCCAGGTAGATGACCCTGGCTGCTGCATTAAGGATAGACTCGAGAAGGGAAAGTCGAGTGAGGGGGAGGCCAATTAATAGAGCATTACAGTAATCCAGATGGGAGTGGATCAAGGCAACAGTGAGAGTTTTTGTTGTTTCCATGGTGAGAAAAGGGCGGATTCTAGAGATGTTCTTTAGGTGTAAGTGGCAAGAGCAGGCAAGAGATTGTATATGGGGTGTGAAGGAGAGATCGGAGTCAAACGTAACACCCAGACAGCGCACC
This sequence comes from Ranitomeya variabilis, assembly GCF_051348905.1. Classification (NCBI taxonomy): domain Eukaryota; kingdom Metazoa; phylum Chordata; class Amphibia; order Anura; family Dendrobatidae; genus Ranitomeya; species Ranitomeya variabilis. Next base: position 233,709,089 of record NC_135232.1, read on the forward strand.
TGCTGCCAGGGTGTTATTATGGTGCCACCCACAGAGAGGGATATGTCAGGTTTAGGGAGGTTAGTAGATGGTGGGAGCAGAAGAAGTTCAGTTTCGGAGAGGTTGAGCTTCAGATAGAGAGCAGACATGATGTTGGAGACTACGGACAGGCAGTCACTGGCGTTCTGTAGTACAATGGGGGTAGGGTCAGGGGATGATGTGTATAGCTGTGTGTCATAGGCATAAAGATGGTACTGAAAGCCCAATCTGCTGATGGTCTGTCCAATTGGGGCCGTGTAGATGGAGAAGAGAAGGGGGCCAAGGACTGAGCCCTGAGGGACCCTGACAGTGAGAGGAAGAGGGGATGAAGTGGAGCCAACGAACGATACACTGAAGGAGCAGTCAGAAAGGTAGGAAGAGAACCAGGAGAGAGCAGTGTCCTTAATGCCTAATGACTGGAGCCAAGACAGTAGGAGATGGTGGTAACAGTGTTGAAAGCTGCAGAAAGGTCGAGAAGAATGAGTAGAGAGTAGTCACCGTTACACTTTGCTGTTTGCAGTTTCTGTTGAATGTAGGGGGCAGAAGCCGGACTGTGAAGGGTCTAGGAGGGAGTGAGTGGAGAGGTAACTGGTAAGGCGGGAGTAGACCAGGCGCTCCAAGAGTTTAGAGATGAAGGGGAGATTTGAGACTGGTCTGTAGTTATTTGTGCCAGATCGATCGAGAGAGGGTTTATTTAGAAATGGAGTAATGATAGAGTGTTTAAAGGAGGAGGTAGGTACGCAAGACGCATGCGGAAGTAGGCGGAGCTTAAGGAAAGAAGTGCTCAGCACCACGCTGCGGACTCAAACGCTAATGTGAACTTAGCTTAAATGTAGAATGTATGTGATACAAACAGCAAAGCAAACAATTAGCCCTTAGAAGTGCGGTTAGTATGATGGCTCATCTTCAGCACCAGTATAAACACTACAGGCCTCAGAGCTGTGCAATGGCGTCAGTGTGCCGAGCCGGGTGGTGCCTGTCCTTCTATAATCCCTGATTATGTCAGACAGCTGGTCTATCACAGTAATACCACAACCAAGATGGATACAGCATTACAGTGACTCACAGGCAATCCCCACAGGTTTATTGGCTGCGTAACAGGCACCAAAGATGTGGAGATTTGAGTTTTACATCGAGCATCACCCATTGCGCCCTGAGTAACGAGCACATTCAAGCACCATGATAATCGAGTGATAACCGAGTATCAACAAGCACGTTCGCTCATCCCTAGTAATTTTGGCAAACTATTTTCCATTCTGCTACATGGATTATGTTCCTATGGAAATTTGCCCCACTAATTAAATTTAGCATTTTCTAACTATACATTATGTAAGGTCTCATGTATTCTATGAGCTGTGCCGAGTTATCTTTCTATGGATGTCTTAAATGCCATATTGTAGTGCACTGAGTGTTTCTGTCAGATTTTGTATGAATCTACCTGAAAAGAACTATGCAATCTGCCTTGGATGGGAAAAGGACTATGCAATCTGCCTTGGATGCTGTATTACAGAGAAATCTGCATAACACCATACAGCATCATAAAAGCTCCGTGTATGCATCTCTGCTTTATTATAATGAATAGGACAGGTGGACTATACATGCAGATAGAAAAAAGCTTTGAATGTATTCAGTATGTGAAGGTGTAATGAAGAGAAACATATGTAACTTTATTTAAAAGGATTGCACCGTCATTTTTACATGGATATTCAGTTTTTACACCACTACTTTGACAAAACCTTGTAAGACACTTTATTCCCCCACGTGAAATAATAACAGCCAATACTCACTGCCTATGCCATTCCAGCAACTTTGGTGGCGGGTTCTCAGGGTTCACATGACATTGGTTGCAGTGTTCACGTTATATAATGGGTTATATAATGGCTAATTGGCCGCTTTACTCTCCCTTCCTTCAGATGTAACTGACCTCCAGAGGAGGTCAGAGAATGGACACAGCTCTTACCTCTTCTGGATATCAGTTTCGAATGAAGGAAGTGAGAGTGAAATGGCCCATTAGCGGCCTTCAAATTAATTGCAGGGCTCAAGTGACATAGCCACGTCATGCGAGCCCCGAGAGACCAAACGTTGATGTTGCTAGAATGGCGCCGGATGCTATTAATTTTTAGGGAAAAATATGGTGATTGAGAAGGGGTTGTCCGAGTAGTGGATAACATTTTTAATAATACATGCAGTATGTATTGTGAAAACTAGTGACAGATTAATCCTTTTATTGTGTCTCAGATACTTGTCATCTGCATGCTAAATACTGAACATTTTCTTTATTCAGGTTTCTGACAAATGTGACTCAGTCTTTGTAAATGGCAAAGAAATGAAGAGTAAAGTGGACACTATCGTAAATTTCACATACCAGCACATAACCACCCAGCTAGAAGTGACAGTCTGGGCTCCACGACTTCCTCTGCAAATCGAAATATCTGATACTGAATTGAGCCAGATCAAAGGCTGGAGAATTCCAGTGTCTGTTAATAAAAGGTGAGTAGGCACCTGTGACTATTAGCCTGAGTTCTTTATTGGATGTAATTTCATGAAAACTGCACCACTTATGGTCTTAAGACGCTGCTGAACTGTGCAGTTTTGGTGCTTTTTTCTCTCTTTTGTCTTCTATATGGATCCTGCAAAAATGCATGTAAAAAAAACACAGTTACTATATTAAGTGTAGAATCAATGTTTTTCTGTACTATAAAAAACAAATTAAAAATGAGGCTTCACATCTTGCCCAGAAACGTATCAAATAAGGGGGAAAAGATTGTTATTGGGTAGTTTGTTGCAGACATCAGCAGAAACCAAAAAACATAGTATTTCTGCAATGTGTGAACATGGCTTTACAGACACAAACAGGCCAGATGTCATGTGATGCTACATAAAGATGAGAAAGTTCTGGCAGCTCTGACTGAATGAAGGAACTAAAAATTAAATTCATAGGTCCCAACTCAACATGAGCAGTATGCACAGATGACGTCCCTCCTGCTCTGACAAATCAAAAGCAGCATCGGAGATGCCGGAAGGTTAGAGATTTGCAGGTCTTCCTTACAGCTGCTAGGTAGCACCTAACTGGATGCTGGACCAGAGACCCATGAATCCATCCACTTATCTCTAGGCCCAACTGTCCCAGACACAGTGGTCTACACCCTACAGTCTGCTGAATTTCCCTCACTGACACCAATCCACTGACATCTCCTCCTGCCGGGGTAGAAAGAAATAGAAAATGGGCTCAGATTGGGGTGTGGCCAGGGGTATGACCAAAATTTGCCTCAGTGTGCTACTTGTGCCGTGTGATCTGTACCTCAAAAGTTGGGAGGTATGTACGATGGATGAGGGTGGGTAGAATGTTTTTGTTTTTATGTAGTAGGAAGCATGCATACCAGGAAAGGAGGGGGTGAGCCATGCATACAACAAGGGGACCAGGAGAGCCGTGCATGCAACACGGGATCGGGGGAGCCAGGCATACAACATGGGACTGGGGGAGCCAGGCATACAACATGGGACCGGGGGAGCCATGCATACAATACGGAACCGGGGGAGCCATGCATGCAACACGGGACCGGGGAAGCCATGCATACAACTATGGGACCAGGGGAGCCATACATACAACGATGGAACGGGGGAGCCATGCATAGCAGGACAGTGACGGGGGGAGCCACGCATACCAGGACAGGGATAAGGGGACAATACATACCAGGACAGGGATAAGGGGACAATACATACCTGGCTTATACTCGAGTCAATAAGCTTACCCAGTTTTCCGTGACAAAATTAGGTGCCTCGGCTTATACTCAGGTCGGCTTATACTCGAGTATATACGGTACTTTTTGTCACTAAATTATCTACAACCAACAAGGTTATTTGTACTGAGGAAATCATCCTTTTCTTTTTTTAAAGTTGTTATAGTGTCTGCCATTACTACCTCTTGTGGTAGGGCATTCTACAGTCTGACTGCTGTAACTGTAAAAAACCCTTTCCTACTTAGTTGCTGGAATTGCCTTTCTTCCACCCATAATGAGTGCTCCCTGGTCCTTAGTATGGTCCTTTGGAAGGAATAAGTCATGTGCCAGTCCTTTGTATTGACCACACATGTATTTGTTCATGTAGATGAGATCCTCTGAGCCGTCATTTTTTATTAGGCTACACAAGCTAAACATAATATAAAGACTTGAGTTAAACAGTAAGTCATTTTCTGATCACATGCTCCCTTCACGATGTGGCTGTGCCTTTAGCCCAATAAGTAATTTGCAAAGAGGTACATGGAGTAATTTTCACTTTAGAAGTAGCTACATTTATCCTGATAGGGGTAAGTGCTCAAAAGCCAATAGTTGTTCTCTTAATACTTCTTGGTATAATGGATTGTCACCTCCCAGCACTAGGTAAGATTTGGACATTTATTTATGGGTTCTGCTGCCCTATGGGAACTGACTATGCATTTTAAACAGGGACCGTGGTAGGTTGGTTATACAATGTACATTTGATTAATGTAGTGCCTTTATATTACTTTGGGAATTTTCGACTGTTGTCCTTAGGGTACCGTCTCACAAAACGATTTACCAACGATCACGACCAGCGATACGACCTGGCCATGATCGTTGGTAAGTCATTGTGTGGTCGCTGGGGAGCTGTCACACAGACAGCTCTCCAGCGACCAATGATGCCGAGGTCCCGGGTAACCAGGGTAAACATCGGGTTACTAAGCGCAGGGCCGCGCTTAGTAACCCGATGTTTACCCTGGTGTTATGGTTTCCAATGGCAAGGAAACATCAGAAGCATAGAATAAACGGACAAGCTCTCGGGTGATGGAAACTAGAGCTGACCGCGATGCTAAACCTACACACCACACTAGAAGTAGCCAGGGGGCATTCCTGCGCTGTCTCTAGATGCCGCGCGCCAGCCGGAGAACTAACTACCCCTGGTAGAAGAAAACACAGTCCTGGCTTGCCTCCAGAGAATGTCCCCACAGGAGATAGCAGCCCCCCACATATAATAACGGTGAGAGCAGATGAAAAGACACACGTAGTATGAAAGCAGATTTAGCACAGAGAGGCCCGCTAACTAAATAGCAGAAAGATACAACAGAGGACTTCGCGGTCAGCTGCAAAACCCTTCAAAACACCATCCTGAAATTACCTTAACTCATGTGACAACTCATGCCACTGGAGTGGTAATTTCAGCCCAACAAGAGCTTCCAGCTGCAGAGATTCACATAAGTGCAAACTGGACAAAACATACAAAAATAGACTTAAGGACTAAAGTGTCCAACTTAGCTGAGCAGAAAACTGGGAGCAGGAACATGCAACAGAATCACTCTGGATACATTGATGGCCAGCATTAGAATGACTGAGGAGCAAGGTTAAATAGGATACTCCCACATCCTGATAGGAACAGGTGAACTGAGAAGGCAAAGCTTGCAGGACACCAGTACCACAAGAGACCACCGGGGGAGCCCACGAACCGAATCACAACAGTACCCCCCCCTTAAGGAGGGGGCACCGAACCCTCACAAGAACCACCCGGGCGATCTGGATGAGCCCTGTCATGATCTCAATGGCAAGAGATCATAGCATAAGCATATATAGGAACTAGCTCTTGGAAGATGGGAACTGAGCTGACCATGAACTAAACCTAACACACAACTAGCAGTGGCCGGGTAGCATGCCTACGTTGATTCTAGATGCCCAGCACCAGCCGGAGGACTAAATAATGCTAGCAGAGGAAAATATTAGTCCTAGCTCACCTCTAGAGAAATACCCCAAAAGGAGACAGAGGCCCCCCACATGTATTGGCGGTGAATTAAGATGAAACAACAAACGTAGTATGAAAATAGGTTTAGCAAATTTGAGGTCCACTTACTACATAGCTGAAGACAGAAAGGACACTTTCATGGTCAGCTAAAAACCCTAATCAAAACACCATCCAGAAATTACTTTAAAACTCTGGCATTAACTCATAACACCAGAGTGGCAATTCCTGTTCACAAGAGCTTTCCAGACACAGTAACGAAACTACAGCTGTGAACTGGAACAAAAATGCAAAAACAAACATGGACAAGAGTCCAACTTATCTAGTAGTTGTCTAGGAGCAGGAACAAGCACAGAGAGGCTTCTGATAACATTGTTGACCGGCAAGAAACTAACAGAGCAGCAAGGTTATATAGCGACTCCCACATCTTGATGGGAACAGGTGAACAGAGAAGATGAAGACACCAGTTCAATTCCACCAGTAGCCACCGGGGGAGCCCAGAATCCAAATTCACAACAGTACCCCCCCCTCAAGGAGGGGGCACCGAACCCTCACCAGAACCACCAGGGCGATCAGGATGGGCCCTATGAAAGGCACGAACCAGATCAGAGGCATGAACATCAGATGCATTCACCCAAGAATTATCCTCCTGGCCGTATCCCTTCCACTTGACCAGATACTGGAGTCTCCGTCTGGAAACACGAGAGTCTAAGATTTTCTCCACAACGTACTCCAACTCACCCTCAACCAACACCGGAGCAGGAGGCTCAACGGAAGGCACAACCGGTACCTCATACCTGCGCAATAATGACCGATGAAAAACGTTATGAATAGAGAAGGATGCAGGGAGGTCCAAACGGAAGGAAACAGGGTTAAGAATCTCCAATATCTTATACGGGCCAATGAACCGAGGCTTAAACTTAGGAGAAGAGACCCTCATAGGGACAAAACGAGAAGACAACCACACCAAATCCCCAACACAAAGCCGAGGACCAACACGACGGTGGCGGTTGGCAAAAAGCTGAGTCTTCTCCTGGGACAACCTCAAATTGTCCACCACCTGCCCCCAGATCTGATGCAATCTCTCCACCACAGCATCCACTCCAGGACAATCCGAAGATTCCACCTGACCAGAGGAAAATCGAGGATGAAACCCCGAATTACAGAAAAACGGGGACACCAAAGTGGCAGAGCTGGCCCGATTATTGAGAGCGAACTCCGCCAATGGCAAAAAAGCAACCCAATCATCCTGGTCAGCAGACACAAAACACCTCAGATATGTCTCCAGGGTCTGATTAATCCGCTCGGTCTGGCCATTCGTCTGAGGATGGAAAGCGGACGAAAAAGATAAATCTATGCCCATCCTAGCACAGAATGCCCGCCAAAATCTAGACACGAATTGGGTCCCTCTGTCAGAAACGATATTCTCAGGAATACCATGCAAACGAACAACATTTTGAAAAAACAGAGGAACCAACTCGGAAGAAGAAGGCAACTTGGGCAGAGGAACCAAATGGACCATCTTAGAGAAACGGTCACACACCACCCAGATGACAGACATCTTCTGAGAAACAGGCAGATCTGAAATAAAATCCATCGAGATGTGCGTCCAAGGCCTCTTAGGAATAGGCAAGGGCAACAACAATCCACTAGCCCGAGAACAACAAGGCTTGGCCCGAGCACAAACGTCACAAGACTGCACAAAGCCTCGCACATCTCGTGACAGGGAAGGCCACCAGAAGGACCTTGCCACCAAATCCCTGGTACCAAAAATGCCAGGATGACCTGCCAACGCAGAAGAATGAACCTCAGAGATGACTCTACTGGTCCAATCATCAGGAACAAACAGTTTATCAGGTGGGCAACGATCAGGTCTATCCGCCTGAAACTCCTGCAAGGCCCGCCGCAGGTCTGGAGAAACGGCTGACAATACCACTCCATCCTTAAGGATACCTGTGGGCTCAGAGTTACCAGGTGAGTCAGGCTCAAAACTCCTAGAAAGGGCATCCGCCTTAACATTCTTAGAACCCGGTAGGTATGACACCACAAAATTAAACCGAGAGAAAAATAATGACCAGCGCGCCTGTCTAGGATTCAGGCGCCTGGCGGTCTCAAGATAAATCAAATTTTTGTGGTCAGTCAATACCACCACCTGATGTCTGGCCCCCTCAAGCCAATGGCGCCACTCCTCAAAAGCCCACTTCATGGCCAAAAGCTCCCGATTCCCAACATCATAATTCCGCTCAGCGGGCGAAAATTTACGGGAAAAGAAGGCACAAGGCCTCATCACGGAGCAGTCAGAACTTTTCTGCGACAACACTGCCCCAGCTCCGATCTCAGAAGCGTCGACCTCAACCTGAAAAGGTAGAGCAACATCAGGCTGACGCAACACAGGGGCAGAGGAAAAACGGCGCTTAAGCTCCCGAAAGGCCTCCACAGCATCAGGGGACCAATCAGCAACATCAGCACCCTTCTTAGTCAAATCGGTCAATGGCTTAGCAATATCCGAAAAACCAGCAATAAATCGACGATAAAAGTTAGCAAAGCCCAAAAATTTCTGAAGACTCTTAAGAGAAGAGGGCTGCGTCCAATCACAAATAGCTTGAACCTTGACAGGATCCATTTCAATGGAAGAGGGGGAAAAAATATATCCCAAAAAGGAAATCCTCTGTACCCCAAAAACACACTTAGAACCCTTCACACACAAAGAATTAGACCGCAAAACCTGAAAAACCCTCCTGACTTGCTGGACAAGAGAGTCCCAGTCATCCGAAAAAATCAGAATATCATCCAGATACACAATCATAAATTTATCCAAATAATTGCGAAAAATATCATGCATAAAGGACTGGAAAACTGACGGAGCATTAGAAAGACCAAAAGGCATCACTAAATACTCAAAGTGGCCCTCGGGCGTATTAAATGCGGTTTTCCACTCATCCCCCTGCCTGATTCGCACCAAATTATACGCCCCACGAAGGTCAATCTTAGAGAACCACTTGGCCCCCTTTATGCGAGCAAACAAATCAGTCAGCAACGGCAATGGGTATTGATATTTAACAGTGATTTTATTCAAAAGCCGATAATCAATACATGGTCTCAAAGAGCCGTCTTTTTTTGACACAAAGAAAAAACCGGCTCCTAAGGGAGATGACGATGGACGAATATGTCCCTTTTCCAAGGACTCCTTTATATATTCACGCATAGCAGCATGTTCAGGCACAGACAGATTAAATAAACGACCCTTTGGGTATTTACTACCCGGGATTAAATCTATGGCACAATCGCACTCTCGGTGCGGAGGTAACGAACCAAGCTTGGATTCTTCAAAGACGTCACGATAGTCAGACAGGAACTCAGGAACTTCAGAGGGAATAGATGATGAAATGGAAACCACAGGTACATCCCCATGAGCCCCCTTACATCCCCAGCTCAACACAGACATAGCTCTCCAGTCGAGGACTGGGTTGTGAGATTGCAGCCAAGGCAATCCTAGCACCAAATCATCATGTAGATTATACAGCACCAGAAAGCGAATAATCTCCTGGTGACCCGGATTAATACGCATAGTTACTTGTGTCCAGTATTGTGGTTTATTATTAGCCAATGGGGTGGAGTCAATCCCCTTCAGAGGAATAGGGGTCTCCAAAGGCTCGAAATCATACCCACAGCGTTTGGCAAAGGACCAATCCATAAGACTCAAAGCGGCGCCAGAGTCGACATAGGCGTCCGTGGTAATAGATGACAAAGAGCAAATCAGGGTCACAGATAGAATAAACTTAGATGGTAAGGTGCAAATGGAAACAGATTTACCAAGTTTTTTAGTGCGCTTAGAGCATGCTGATATAACATGAGTAGAATCACCACAATAGAAACACAACCCATTTTTCCGTCTAAAATTCTGCCGCTCGCTTCGGGACAGAATTCTATCACACTGCATACTCTCTGGCGATTTCTCAGTGGACACCGCCAGATGGTGCACTGGTTTGCGCTCCCGCAAACGCCTATCGATCTGAATAGCCATTGTCATGGACTCATTCAGACCCGCAGGCACAGGGAACCCCACCATAACATCCTTAATGGCATCAGAGAGACCCTCTCTGAAAGTCGCCGCCAGGGCGCACTCATTCCACTGAGTAAGCACAGACCATTTACGGAATCTTTGGCAGTAGATTTCCGCTTCATCTTGCCCCTGAGATAGGGACATCAAAGTTTTTTCTGCCTGAAGCTCCAAATGAGGTTCGTCATAAAGCAACCCCAAGGCCAGAAAAAACGCATCCACATTGAGCAACGCAGGATCCCCTGGTGTCAATGAAAAAGCCCAGTCTTGAGGGTCGCCCCGGAGCAAGGAAATCACAATCCTGACCTGCTGTGCAGGGTCTCCGGCAGAGCGAGATTTCAGGGACAAAAATAATTTGCAATTATTTCGAAAATTCTGAAACCCAGATCTATTCCCCGAGAAAAATTCCGGCAAAGGAATTCTCGGCTCAGATACAGGTGCATGACAAACAAAATCTTGCAAATTTTGTACCTTCGTGGCGAGATTATTCAAACCTGCAGTTACCCTCTGAAGATCCATTACAAACAGGTGGACACAGAGCCATTCAAAGGGGAGAAAAAAAAAAAAAAAAAAAAAAATTTCAGCAGACTACTTATTTCTCTCCTTTCTCAGCCAAGGATTTTAACCCTTTAGTGGGCCGGTCAAACTGTCATGATCTCAATGGCAAGAGATCATAGCATAAGCATATATAGGAACTAGCTCTTGGAAGATGGGAACTGAGCTGACCATGAACTAAACCTAACACACAACTAGCAGTGGCCGGGTAGCATGCCTACGTTGATTCTAGATGCCCAGCACCAGCCGGAGGACTAAATAATGCTAGCAGAGGAAAATATTAGTCCTAGCTCACCTCTAGAGAAATACCCCAAAAGGAGACAGAGGCCCCCCACATGTATTGGCGGTGAATTAAGATGAAACAACAAACGTAGTATGAAAATAGGTTTAGCAAATTTGAGGTCCACTTACTACATAGCTGAAGACAGAAAGGACACTTTCATGGTCAGCTAAAAACCCTAATCAAAACACCATCCAGAAATTACTTTAAAACTCTGGCATTAACTCATAACACCAGAGTGGCAATTCCTGTTCACAAGAGCTTTCCAGACACAGTAACGAAACTACAGCTGTGAACTGGAACAAAAATGCAAAAACAAACATGGACAAGAGTCCAACTTATCTAGTAGTTGTCTAGGAGCAGGAACAAGCACAGAGAGGCTTCTGATAACATTGTTGACCGGCAAGAAACTAACAGAGCAGCAAGGTTATATAGCGACTCCCACATCTTGATGGGAACAGGTGAACAGAGAAGATGAAGACACCAGTTCAATTCCACCAGTAGCCACCGGGGGAGCCCAGAATCCAAATTCACAACAGTACCCCCCCCTCAAGGAGGGGGCACCGAACCCTCACCAGAACCACCAGGGCGATCAGGATGGGCCCTATGAAAGGCACGAACCAGATCAGAGGCATGAACATCAGATGCATTCACCCAAGAATTATCCTCCTGGCCGTATCCCTTCCACTTGACCAGATACTGGAGTCTCCGTCTGGAAACACGAGAGTCTAAGATTTTCTCCACAACGTACTCCAACTCACCCTCAACCAACACCGGAGCAGGAGGCTCAACGGAAGGCACAACCGGTACCTCATACCTGCGCAATAATGACCGATGAAAAACGTTATGAATAGAGAAGGATGCAGGGAGGTCCAAACGGAAGGAAACAGGGTTAAGAATCTCCAATATCTTATACGGGCCAATGAACCGAGGCTTAAACTTAGGAGAAGAGACCCTCATAGGGACAAAACGAGAAGACAACCACACCAAATCCCCAACACAAAGCCGAGGACCAACACGACGGTGGCGGTTGGCAAAAAGCTGAGTCTTCTCCTGGGACAACCTCAAATTGTCCACCACCTGCCCCCAGATCTGATGCAATCTCTCCACCACAGCATCCACTCCAGGACAATCCGAAGATTCCACCTGACCAGAGGAAAATCGAGGATGAAACCCCGAATTACAGAAAAACGGGGACACCAAAGTGGCAGAGCTGGCCCGATTATTGAGAGCGAACTCCGCCAATGGCAAAAAAGCAACCCAATCATCCTGGTCAGCAGACACAAAACACCTCAGATATGTCTCCAGGGTCTGATTAATCCGCTCGGTCTGGCCATTCGTCTGAGGATGGAAAGCGGACGAAAAAGATAAATCTATGCCCATCCTAGCACAGAATGCCCGCCAAAATCTAGACACGAATTGGGTCCCTCTGTCAGAAACGATATTCTCAGGAATACCATGCAAACGAACAACATTTTGAAAAAACAGAGGAACCAACTCGGAAGAAGAAGGCAACTTGGGCAGAGGAACCAAATGGACCATCTTAGAGAAACGGTCACACACCACCCAGATGACAGACATCTTCTGAGAAACAGGCAGATCTGAAATAAAATCCATCGAGATGTGCGTCCAAGGCCTCTTAGGAATAGGCAAGGGCAACAACAATCCACTAGCCCGAGAACAACAAGGCTTGGCCCGAGCACAAACGTCACAAGACTGCACAAAGCCTCGCACATCTCGTGACAGGGAAGGCCACCAGAAGGACCTTGCCACCAAATCCCTGGTACCAAAAATGCCAGGATGACCTGCCAACGCAGAAGAATGAACCTCAGAGATGACTCTACTGGTCCAATCATCAGGAACAAACAGTTTATCAGGTGGGCAACGATCAGGTCTATCCGCCTGAAACTCCTGCAAGGCCCGCCGCAGGTCTGGAGAAACGGCTGACAATACCACTCCATCCTTAAGGATACCTGTGGGCTCAGAGTTACCAGGTGAGTCAGGCTCAAAACTCCTAGAAAGGGCATCCGCCTTAACATTCTTAGAACCCGGTAGGTATGACACCACAAAATTAAACCGAGAGAAAAATAATGACCAGCGCGCCTGTCTAGGATTCAGGCGCCTGGCGGTCTCAAGATAAATCAAATTTTTGTGGTCAGTCAATACCACCACCTGATGTCTGGCCCCCTCAAGCCAATGGCGCCACTCCTCAAAAGCCCACTTCATGGCCAAAAGCTCCCGATTCCCAACATCATAATTCCGCTCAGCGGGCGAAAATTTACGGGAAAAGAAGGCACAAGGCCTCATCACGGAGCAGTCAGAACTTTTCTGCGACAACACTGCCCCAGCTCCGATCTCAGAAGCGTCGACCTCAACCTGAAAAGGTAGAGCAACATCAGGCTGACGCAACACAGGGGCAGAGGAAAAACGGCGCTTAAGCTCCCGAAAGGCCTCCACAGCATCAGGGGACCAATCAGCAACATCAGCACCCTTCTTAGTCAAATCGGTCAATGGCTTAGCAATATCCGAAAAACCAGCAATAAATCGACGATAAAAGTTAGCAAAGCCCAAAAATTTCTGAAGACTCTTAAGAGAAGAGGGCTGCGTCCAATCACAAATAGCTTGAACCTTGACAGGATCCATTTCAATGGAAGAGGGGGAAAAAATATATCCCAAAAAGGAAATCCTCTGTACCCCAAAAACACACTTAGAACCCTTCACACACAAAGAATTAGACCGCAAAACCTGAAAAACCCTCCTGACTTGCTGGACAAGAGAGTCCCAGTCATCCGAAAAAATCAGAATATCATCCAGATACACAATCATAAATTTATCCAAATAATTGCGAAAAATATCATGCATAAAGGACTGGAAAACTGACGGAGCATTAGAAAGACCAAAAGGCATCACTAAATACTCAAAGTGGCCCTCGGGCGTATTAAATGCGGTTTTCCACTCATCCCCCTGCCTGATTCGCACCAAATTATACGCCCCACGAAGGTCAATCTTAGAGAACCACTTGGCCCCCTTTATGCGAGCAAACAAATCAGTCAGCAACGGCAATGGGTATTGATATTTAACAGTGATTTTATTCAAAAGCCGATAATCAATACATGGTCTCAAAGAGCCGTCTTTTTTTGACACAAAGAAAAAACCGGCTCCTAAGGGAGATGACGATGGACGAATATGTCCCTTTTCCAAGGACTCCTTTATATATTCACGCATAGCAGCATGTTCAGGCACAGACAGATTAAATAAACGACCCTTTGGGTATTTACTACCCGGGATTAAATCTATGGCACAATCGCACTCTCGGTGCGGAGGTAACGAACCAAGCTTGGATTCTTCAAAGACGTCACGATAGTCAGACAGGAACTCAGGAACTTCAGAGGGAATAGATGATGAAATGGAAACCACAGGTACATCCCCATGAGCCCCCTTACATCCCCAGCTCAACACAGACATAGCTCTCCAGTCGAGGACTGGGTTGTGAGATTGCAGCCAAGGCAATCCTAGCACCAAATCATCATGTAGATTATACAGCACCAGAAAGCGAATAATCTCCTGGTGACCCGGATTAATACGCATAGTTACTTGTGTCCAGTATTGTGGTTTATTATTAGCCAATGGGGTGGAGTCAATCCCCTTCAGAGGAATAGGGGTCTCCAAAGGCTCGAAATCATACCCACAGCGTTTGGCAAAGGACCAATCCATAAGACTCAAAGCGGCGCCAGAGTCGACATAGGCGTCCGTGGTAATAGATGACAAAGAGCAAATCAGGGTCACAGATAGAATAAACTTAGATGGTAAGGTGCAAATGGAAACAGATTTACCAAGTTTTTTAGTGCGCTTAGAGCATGCTGATATAACATGAGTAGAATCACCACAATAGAAACACAACCCATTTTTCCGTCTAAAATTCTGCCGCTCGCTTCGGGACAGAATTCTATCACACTGCATACTCTCTGGCGATTTCTCAGTGGACACCGCCAGATGGTGCACTGGTTTGCGCTCCCGCAAACGCCTATCGATCTGAATAGCCATTGTCATGGACTCATTCAGACCCGCAGGCACAGGGAACCCCACCATAACATCCTTAATGGCATCAGAGAGACCCTCTCTGAAAGTCGCCGCCAGGGCGCACTCATTCCACTGAGTAAGCACAGACCATTTACGGAATCTTTGGCAGTAGATTTCCGCTTCATCTTGCCCCTGAGATAGGGACATCAAAGTTTTTTCTGCCTGAAGCTCCAAATGAGGTTCGTCATAAAGCAACCCCAAGGCCAGAAAAAACGCATCCACATTGAGCAACGCAGGATCCCCTGGTGTCAATGAAAAAGCCCAGTCTTGAGGGTCGCCCCGGAGCAAGGAAATCACAATCCTGACCTGCTGTGCAGGGTCTCCGGCAGAGCGAGATTTCAGGGACAAAAATAATTTGCAATTATTTCGAAAATTCTGAAACCCAGATCTATTCCCCGAGAAAAATTCCGGCAAAGGAATTCTCGGCTCAGATACAGGTGCATGACAAACAAAATCTTGCAAATTTTGTACCTTCGTGGCGAGATTATTCAAACCTGCAGTTACCCTCTGAAGATCCATTACAAACAGGTGGACACAGAGCCATTCAAAGGGGAGAAAAAAAAAAAAAAAAAAAAAAATTTCAGCAGACTACTTATTTCTCTCCTTTCTCAGCCAAGGATTTTAACCCTTTAGTGGGCCGGTCAAACTGTCATGATCTCAATGGCAAGAGATCATAGCATAAGCATATATAGGAACTAGCTCTTGGAAGATGGGAACTGAGCTGACCATGAACTAAACCTAACACACAACTAGCAGTGGCCGGGTAGCATGCCTACGTTGATTCTAGATGCCCAGCACCAGCCGGAGGACTAAATAATGCTAGCAGAGGAAAATATTAGTCCTAGCTCACCTCTAGAGAAATACCCCAAAAGGAGACAGAGGCCCCCCACATGTATTGGCGGTGAATTAAGATGAAACAACAAACGTAGTATGAAAATAGGTTTAGCAAATTTGAGGTCCACTTACTACATAGCTGAAGACAGAAAGGACACTTTCATGGTCAGCTAAAAACCCTAATCAAAACACCATCCAGAAATTACTTTAAAACTCTGGCATTAACTCATAACACCAGAGTGGCAATTCCTGTTCACAAGAGCTTTCCAGACACAGTAACGAAACTACAGCTGTGAACTGGAACAAAAATGCAAAAACAAACATGGACAAGAGTCCAACTTATCTAGTAGTTGTCTAGGAGCAGGAACAAGCACAGAGAGGCTTCTGATAACATTGTTGACCGGCAAGAAACTAACAGAGCAGCAAGGTTATATAGCGACTCCCACATCTTGATGGGAACAGGTGAACAGAGAAGATGAAGACACCAGTTCAATTCCACCAGTAGCCACCGGGGGAGCCCAGAATCCAAATTCACAACAGTACCCCCCCCTCAAGGAGGGGGCACCGAACCCTCACCAGAACCACCAGGGCGATCAGGATGGGCCCTATGAAAGGCACGAACCAGATCAGAGGCATGAACATCAGATGCATTCACCCAAGAATTATCCTCCTGGCCGTATCCCTTCCACTTGACCAGATACTGGAGTCTCCGTCTGGAAACACGAGAGTCTAAGATTTTCTCCACAACGTACTCCAACTCACCCTCAACCAACACCGGAGCAGGAGGCTCAACGGAAGGCACAACCGGTACCTCATACCTGCGCAATAATGACCGATGAAAAACGTTATGAATAGAGAAGGATGCAGGGAGGTCCAAACGGAAGGAAACAGGGTTAAGAATCTCCAATATCTTATACGGGCCAATGAACCGAGGCTTAAACTTAGGAGAAGAGACCCTCATAGGGACAAAACGAGAAGACAACCACACCAAATCCCCAACACAAAGCCGAGGACCAACACGACGGTGGCGGTTGGCAAAAAGCTGAGTCTTCTCCTGGGACAACCTCAAATTGTCCACCACCTGCCCCCAGATCTGATGCAATCTCTCCACCACAGCATCCACTCCAGGACAATCCGAAGATTCCACCTGACCAGAGGAAAATCGAGGATGAAACCCCGAATTACAGAAAAACGGGGACACCAAAGTGGCAGAGCTGGCCCGATTATTGAGAGCGAACTCCGCCAATGGCAAAAAAGCAACCCAATCATCCTGGTCAGCAGACACAAAACACCTCAGATATGTCTCCAGGGTCTGATTAATCCGCTCGGTCTGGCCATTCGTCTGAGGATGGAAAGCGGACGAAAAAGATAAATCTATGCCCATCCTAGCACAGAATGCCCGCCAAAATCTAGACACGAATTGGGTCCCTCTGTCAGAAACGATATTCTCAGGAATACCATGCAAACGAACAACATTTTGAAAAAACAGAGGAACCAACTCGGAAGAAGAAGGCAACTTGGGCAGAGGAACCAAATGGACCATCTTAGAGAAACGGTCACACACCACCCAGATGACAGACATCTTCTGAGAAACAGGCAGATCTGAAATAAAATCCATCGAGATGTGCGTCCAAGGCCTCTTAGGAATAGGCAAGGGCAACAACAATCCACTAGCCCGAGAACAACAAGGCTTGGCCCGAGCACAAACGTCACAAGACTGCACAAAGCCTCGCACATCTCGTGACAGGGAAGGCCACCAGAAGGACCTTGCCACCAAATCCCTGGTACCAAAAATGCCAGGATGACCTGCCAACGCAGAAGAATGAACCTCAGAGATGACTCTACTGGTCCAATCATCAGGAACAAACAGTTTATCAGGTGGGCAACGATCAGGTCTATCCGCCTGAAACTCCTGCAAGGCCCGCCGCAGGTCTGGAGAAACGGCTGACAATACCACTCCATCCTTAAGGATACCTGTGGGCTCAGAGTTACCAGGTGAGTCAGGCTCAAAACTCCTAGAAAGGGCATCCGCCTTAACATTCTTAGAACCCGGTAGGTATGACACCACAAAATTAAACCGAGAGAAAAATAATGACCAGCGCGCCTGTCTAGGATTCAGGCGCCTGGCGGTCTCAAGATAAATCAAATTTTTGTGGTCAGTCAATACCACCACCTGATGTCTGGCCCCCTCAAGCCAATGGCGCCACTCCTCAAAAGCCCACTTCATGGCCAAAAGCTCCCGATTCCCAACATCATAATTCCGCTCAGCGGGCGAAAATTTACGGGAAAAGAAGGCACAAGGCCTCATCACGGAGCAGTCAGAACTTTTCTGCGACAACACTGCCCCAGCTCCGATCTCAGAAGCGTCGACCTCAACCTGAAAAGGTAGAGCAACATCAGGCTGACGCAACACAGGGGCAGAGGAAAAACGGCGCTTAAGCTCCCGAAAGGCCTCCACAGCATCAGGGGACCAATCAGCAACATCAGCACCCTTCTTAGTCAAATCGGTCAATGGCTTAGCAATATCCGAAAAACCAGCAATAAATCGACGATAAAAGTTAGCAAAGCCCAAAAATTTCTGAAGACTCTTAAGAGAAGAGGGCTGCGTCCAATCACAAATAGCTTGAACCTTGACAGGATCCATTTCAATGGAAGAGGGGGAAAAAATATATCCCAAAAAGGAAATCCTCTGTACCCCAAAAACACACTTAGAACCCTTCACACACAAAGAATTAGACCGCAAAACCTGAAAAACCCTCCTGACTTGCTGGACAAGAGAGTCCCAGTCATCCGAAAAAATCAGAATATCATCCAGATACACAATCATAAATTTATCCAAATAATTGCGAAAAATATCATGCATAAAGGACTGGAAAACTGACGGAGCATTAGAAAGACCAAAAGGCATCACTAAATACTCAAAGTGGCCCTCGGGCGTATTAAATGCGGTTTTCCACTCATCCCCCTGCCTGATTCGCACCAAATTATACGCCCCACGAAGGTCAATCTTAGAGAACCACTTGGCCCCCTTTATGCGAGCAAACAAATCAGTCAGCAACGGCAATGGGTATTGATATTTAACAGTGATTTTATTCAAAAGCCGATAATCAATACATGGTCTCAAAGAGCCGTCTTTTTTTGACACAAAGAAAAAACCGGCTCCTAAGGGAGATGACGATGGACGAATATGTCCCTTTTCCAAGGACTCCTTTATATATTCACGCATAGCAGCATGTTCAGGCACAGACAGATTAAATAAACGACCCTTTGGGTATTTACTACCCGGGATTAAATCTATGGCACAATCGCACTCTCGGTGCGGAGGTAACGAACCAAGCTTGGATTCTTCAAAGACGTCACGATAGTCAGACAGGAACTCAGGAACTTCAGAGGGAATAGATGATGAAATGGAAACCACAGGTACATCCCCATGAGCCCCCTTACATCCCCAGCTCAACACAGACATAGCTCTCCAGTCGAGGACTGGGTTGTGAGATTGCAGCCAAGGCAATCCTAGCACCAAATCATCATGTAGATTATACAGCACCAGAAAGCGAATAATCTCCTGGTGACCCGGATTAATACGCATAGTTACTTGTGTCCAGTATTGTGGTTTATTATTAGCCAATGGGGTGGAGTCAATCCCCTTCAGAGGAATAGGGGTCTCCAAAGGCTCGAAATCATACCCACAGCGTTTGGCAAAGGACCAATCCATAAGACTCAAAGCGGCGCCAGAGTCGACATAGGCGTCCGTGGTAATAGATGACAAAGAGCAAATCAGGGTCACAGATAGAATAAACTTAGATGGTAAGGTGCAAATGGAAACAGATTTACCAAGTTTTTTAGTGCGCTTAGAGCATGCTGATATAACATGAGTAGAATCACCACAATAGAAACACAACCCATTTTTCCGTCTAAAATTCTGCCGCTCGCTTCGGGACAGAATTCTATCACACTGCATACTCTCTGGCGATTTCTCAGTGGACACCGCCAGATGGTGCACTGGTTTGCGCTCCCGCAAACGCCTATCGATCTGAATAGCCATTGTCATGGACTCATTCAGACCCGCAGGCACAGGGAACCCCACCATAACATCCTTAATGGCATCAGAGAGACCCTCTCTGAAAGTCGCCGCCAGGGCGCACTCATTCCACTGAGTAAGCACAGACCATTTACGGAATCTTTGGCAGTAGATTTCCGCTTCATCTTGCCCCTGAGATAGGGACATCAAAGTTTTTTCTGCCTGAAGCTCCAAATGAGGTTCGTCATAAAGCAACCCCAAGGCCAGAAAAAACGCATCCACATTGAGCAACGCAGGATCCCCTGGTGTCAATGAAAAAGCCCAGTCTTGAGGGTCGCCCCGGAGCAAGGAAATCACAATCCTGACCTGCTGTGCAGGGTCTCCGGCAGAGCGAGATTTCAGGGACAAAAATAATTTGCAATTATTTCGAAAATTCTGAAACCCAGATCTATTCCCCGAGAAAAATTCCGGCAAAGGAATTCTCGGCTCAGATACAGGTGCATGACAAACAAAATCTTGCAAATTTTGTACCTTCGTGGCGAGATTATTCAAACCTGCAGTTACCCTCTGAAGATCCATTACAAACAGGTGGACACAGAGCCATTCAAAGGGGAGAAAAAAAAAAAAAAAAAAAAAATTTCAGCAGACTACTTATTTCTCTCCTTTCTCAGCCAAGGATTTTAACCCTTTAGTGGGCCGGTCAAACTGTCATGATCTCAATGGCAAGAGATCATAGCATAAGCATATATAGGAACTAGCTCTTGGAAGATGGGAACTGAGCTGACCATGAACTAAACCTAACACACAACTAGCAGTGGCCGGGTAGCATGCCTACGTTGATTCTAGATGCCCAGCACCAGCCGGAGGACTAAATAATGCTAGCAGAGGAAAATATTAGTCCTAGCTCACCTCTAGAGAAATACCCCAAAAGGAGACAGAGGCCCCCCACATGTATTGGCGGTGAATTAAGATGAAACAACAAACGTAGTATGAAAATAGGTTTAGCAAATTTGAGGTCCACTTACTACATAGCAGAAGACAGAAAGGACACTTTCATGGTCAGCTAAAAACCCTAATCAAAACACCATCCAGAAATTACTTTAAAACTCTGGCATTAACTCATAACACCAGAGTGGCAATTCCTGTTCACAAGAGCTTTCCAGACACAGTAACGAAACTACAGCTGTGAACTGGAACAAAAATGCAAAAACAAACATGGACAAGAGTCCAACTTATCTAGTAGTTGTCTAGGAGCAGGAACAAGCACAGAGAGGCTTCTGATAACATTGTTGACCGGCAAGAAACTAACAGAGCAGCAAGGTTATATAGCGACTCCCACATCTTGATGGGAACAGGTGAACAGAGAAGATGAAGACACCAGTTCAATTCCACCAGTAGCCACCGGGGGAGCCCAGAATCCAAATTCACAACAGAGCCCTATGAAAGGCACGGACCAAATCAGAAGCATGAACATCAGAAGCTGTAACCCAAGAATTATCCTCTTGACCGTAGCCCTTCCATTTCACCAGATACTGAAGTCTCCGTCTGGAAACACGGGAGTCCAAGATTTTCTCCACCACGTACTCCAATTCACCCTCAACCAGCACAGGAGCAGGAGGCTCAACAGAAGGCACAAGTGGCACCTCATACCTCCGCAATAATGACCGATGGAAGACATTATGGATAGCAAAGGATGCTGGGAGGTCCAAACGAAAAGACACAGGGTTAAGAATTTCCAAAATCTTATAAGGACCGATGAACCGAGGCTTAAACTTAGGAGAAGAGACCCTCATAGGGACAAAACGGGAGGACAACCACACCAAGTCCCCAACACGAAGACGAGGACCAACACGACGATGGCGATTAGCAAAACGTTGAGTCTTCTCCTGGGACAACTCCAAATTGTCCACCACCTGCCCCCAAATACGATGCAACCTATCCACCATGGTATCCACTCCAGGACAATCCGAAGATTCCACCTGACCAGATGAAAAACGAGGATGGAACCCTGAATTGCAAAAGAAAGGGGAGACCAAAGTGGCAGAACTGGCCCGATTATTAAGGGCAAACTCAGCCAACGGCAAAAAGGAGACCCAGTCATCCTGATCAGCAGACACGAAACACCTCAAATAAGTCTCCAAGGTCTGATTAGTACGTTCCGTCTGGCCATTTGTCTGGGGATGAAATGCAGACGAAAAAGACAAATCAATGCCCATCCTGGCACAAAACGCCCGCCAAAATCTGGACACAAACTGGGATCCCCTGTCGGAAACGATATTCTCCGGAATACCATGCAGCCGAACCACATTCTGAAAAAACAGGGGCACCAACTCAGATGAGGAAGGCAGCTTGGGCAAGGGCACCAAATGAACCATCTTAGAAAAGCGGTCACACACCACCCAAATGACGGACATCTTCTGAGAAACAGGGAGATCAGAAATAAAATCCATAGAGATGTGTGTCCAAGGCCTCTTAGGAACAGGCAAGGGCAACAACAACCCACTAGCCCGAGAACAACAAGGCTTGGCCCGAGCACAAACATCGCAAGACTGCACAAAAGTACGCACGTCCCGAGACAGGGAAGGCCACCAGAAGGACCTAGCCACCAAATCTCTGGTACCAAAAATTCCCGGATGACCTGCCAACGCAGAAGAATGAACCTCCGAGATGACTCTATTGGTCCACTCATCCGGCACAAACAATCTACCAGGCGGACAACGATCAGGCCGATCCGCCTGAAACTCTTGTAAAGCACGTCGCAGGTCTGGGAAGACAGCAGACAATATCACCCCATCCTTAAGTATACCCGTAGGTTTAGAATCACCAGGGGAATCAGGTTCAAAACTCCTAGAAAGGGCATCCGCCTTCACATTCTTAGTACCTGGCAGATACGAAACCACAAAATTAAACCGGGAGAAAAACAACGACCAGCGCGCCTGTCTAGGATTCAGACGTCTGGCCGACTCAAGATAAATCAAATTTTTGTGATCAGTCAAGACCACCACCTGATGTTTAGCACCCTCAAGCCAATGACGCCACTCCTCGAATGCCCACTTCATCGCCAAAAGCTCCCGATTACCGACGTCATAATTTCGCTCAGCGGGCGAAAATTTTCGAGAAAAGAACGCACAAGGTCTCATCACTGAACAATCTGAACTTTTCTGCGACAAAACCGCCCCAGCTCCGATCTCGGAAGCATCAACTTCCACCTGAAAAGGAAGAGAAACATCAGGCTGGCACAACACCGGAGCAGAAGAAAAACGGCGCTTAAGCTCCCGAAAGGCCTCCACAGCAGCAGGAGACCAATCTGCAACATCAGCACCCTTTTTAGTCAAATCAGTCAAAGGCCTGACAACGCTAGAAAAACCAGTTATGAATCGACGATAAAAGTTAGCAAAGCCCAAAAATTTCTGAAGGCCCTTAAGAGAAGTCGGTTGCGTCCAGTCACAAATAGCCCGAACCTTCACAGGATCCATCTCAATAGAAGAGGGGGAAAAAATGTACCCCAAAAAAGAAATCTTCTGAACCCCAAAAACACACTTTGAACCTTTAACAAACAGAGAATTGGTCCGCAAAACCTGAAAAACCCTCCTAACTTGTTGAACATGAGATTCCCAGTCATCCGAAAAAATCAAGATATCGTCCAAATACACAATCATAAATTTATCCAGATATTCACGGAAAATATTGTGCATAAAAGACTGAAAGACCGAAGGGGCATTTGACAGACCAAAAGGCATCACCAAATACTCAAAATGGCCCTCGGGCGTATTAAATGCGGTTTTCCACTCATCCCCCTGCTTAATTCGCACCAAATTATACGCACCGCGAAGATCAATCTTAGAGAACCACTTCGCCCCCTCAATGCGAGCAAATAAATCTGTCAGCAATGGCAAAGGATACTGATACTTGACTGTGATCTTATTCAAGAGTCTATAATCAATACAAGGTCTCAAAGAACCATCGCTTTTAGCTACGAAAAAGAACCCCGCTCCAAGAGGAGACGAAGAAGGACGAATATGTCCCTTTTCCAAGGACTCCCTAATATACTCTCGCATGGCAGCATGTTCAGGTACAGACAGATTGAATAGACGACCCTTAGGAAATTTACTGCCAGGGATCAAATCTATGGCGCAATCGCAATCTCTGTGAGGAGGAAGAGAATTAAGAGTAGATTCCTCAAAAACCTCACGATAATCAGACAAAAACTCAGGAATTTCAGAGGGAATAGATGAAGCAATGGAGACCAAAGATGTGTCCCCATGATTTCCCTGACATCCCCAGCTTAGTACAGACATTGTTTTCCAGTCAAGGACTGGGTTATGAGTTTGCAACCATGGCAATCCCAGCACCAACACATCATGTAGATTATACAGTACAAGGAAGCGAATCACCTCTTGATGGTCTGGAGTCATACGCATAGTCACTTGTGTCCAGTATTGTGGTTTATTACTAGCCAATGGTGTAGAATCAATACCCTTTAAAGGTATAGGAACTTCCAGAGGCTCTAGATCAAACCCACAGCGCCTGGCAAAGGACCAATCCATAAGACTCAAAGCGGCGCCAGAATCCACATACGCATCCGCAACAATAGAAGATAACGAACAAATTAGAGTTACAGACAAAATAAACTTGGACTGCAAAGTGCCAATAGCAGAGGATTTATCAACTTTCTTTGTTCGTTTAGAGCATGCTGATATAACATGAGTAGAATTTCCACAATAGAAGCACAAATGATTTTTGCGCCTATAAATCTGTCGTTCGCTTCTGGACAGAAAGCTATCACATTGCATACTCTGTGGTGCCTCTTCAGAAGACACCGCCAACTGGTGCACAGGTCTGCGTTCCCGTAAACACCGATCAATCTGAATTGCCATTGTCATGGACTAATTCAGACCAGTAGGCGCAGGAAACCCCACCATGACGTCTTTTACAGCATCAGAGAGACCTTCTCTGAAAATTGCCGCCAGAGCACACTCATTCCACTGAGTAAGCACAGACCATTTTCGAAATTTTTGGCAATACATCTCGGCTTCATCTTGCCCCTGAGAGAGGGCTATTAGGGCTTTCTCAGCCTGAATCTCCAAATTTGGTTCCTCATAAAGCAACCCCAAAGCCAGAAAAAACGCATCCACATTGAGCAACGCAGGATCCCCTGGTGCCAATGAAAATGCCCAATTTTGGGGGTCACCCCGCAGTAAAGAAATAACAATTTTTACTTGCTGGGCAGGATCTCCAGCAGAATGAGATCTCAGCGAAAGAAACAATTTACAATTGTATTTAAAATTTAGAAAACAATATCGATCTCCAGAAAAAAACTCCGGTATAGGAATTTTAGGTTCAGACCGAGGAGCATGTAACAAAAAATCTTGTATATTCTGAACTTTAGAGGCAAGATTATTCAAATTGGTAGCCAGACTCTGGGGATCCATATTTCAACAGATAAAGTCTGAGCCATTCAGGGGTTAAGAGGAGAGGAAAACAGGAGACTGCAATTAGAGCTGGAGTGCAACTTCAGAGGAAGGAAAAAAAAAAAAAAAAAAGGTTTCACACAGTTCCTTTTCTCTCCTGCTTCAGCCTATAGATTAAACATTTGGGCTGGCCATACTGTTATGGTTTCCAATGGCAAGGAAACATCAGAAGCATCGAATAATCGGACAAGCTCTCGGGTGATGGAAACTAGAGCTGACCGCGATGCTAAACCTACACACCACACTAGAAGTAGCCAGGGGGCATTCCTGCGTTGTCTCTAGATGCCGCGCGCCAGCCGGAGAACTAACTACCCCTGGTAGAAGAAAACACAGTCCTGGCTTGCCTCCAGAGAATGTCCCCACAGGAGATAGCAGCCCCCCACATATAATAACGGTGAGAGCAGATGAAAAGACACACGTAGTATGAAAGCAGATTTAGCACAGAGAGGCCCGCTAACTAAATAGCAGAAAGATACAACAGAGGACTTCGCGGTCAGCTGCAAAACCCTTCAAAACACCATCCTGAAATTACCTTAACTCATGTGACAACTCATGCCACTGGAGTGGTAATTTCAGCCCAACAAGAGCTTCCAGCTGCAGAGATTCACATAAGTGCAAACTGGACAAAACATACAAAAATAGACTTAAGGACTAAAGTGTCCAACTTAGCTGAGCAGAAAACTGGGAGCAGGAACATGCAACAGAATCACTCTGGATACATTGATGGCCAGCATTAGAATGACTGAGGAGCAAGGTTAAATAGGATACTCCCACATCCTGATAGGAACAGGTGAACTGAGAAGGCAAAGCTTGCAGGACACCAGTACCACAAGAGACCACCGGGGGAGCCCACGAACCGAATCACAACACCCTGGTTACCGTCGTAAATGTAAAAAAAAAAAAAAACAGTACATACTCACATTCCGGTGTCCGTCAGGTCCCTTGCCGTCTGCTTCCCGGACTGACTGAGTGCCGCCGTAAAGTGAAAGCACAGCACAGCGGTGACGTCACCGCTGTGCTCTGCTCTTACTTTACGGCCGGCAGTCAGTCAGAGCGGGAAGCAGACTGCGAGGGACCTGACGGACACCAGAATGTGGGTATGTACTGTTTGTTTGTTTTTTACTTTTACGATGGTAACCAGGGTAAACATCGGGTTACTGTTGTGAATCTGCTTTTGGGCTCCTTCTGGTGGTGGTTAGTGGTACTGGTGACTCGGGTGTGTTTTCTTTCTCAGTTCACCTGTTTTCATCAGTAGTGGGGAGTTCCTATTTATTCCTGCTCTTCAGTCATTGCCTTGCCGGCCATCAATGTAACCAGAGCCTATCTGTTGCATGTTCCTGCTCCTAGACTACTGGTCAGCTAAGTTGGACTCTTAGTCCTAAGTTTGTTTGCATTTTTTGTTCCAGTTTACAGCTATATCATTCTCTGTAGCTGGAAGCTCTTGTGGGCTGAAATTACCACTCCGGTGTCATGAGTTGACACATGAGTCTTAAAGTAATTTCAGGATGGTATTTTAAAAGGGTTTTCAGCTGACCGTGCAGTTCCCTTTGGTATCTTTCTACTATCTAGTAAGCGGACCTCGTTTTGCTGAACCTACCTTCATACTGCGTATGTCTTTTCCTCTGAACTCACCGTCAATATATGTGGGGGGCTTCTGTCTCCTTTTCGGGGGAATTTCCCTAGAGGTAAGCCAGGTCTGTTTTTTCCTCTACTAGGGTTAGTTAGTCCTCCGGCTGGCGAGAGACGTCTAGGGATAAAACGTAGGTACGCCCCCCGGCCACTATTAGTTGTGTGGTAGGTTTAGCTCACGGTCAGCTCGAGATTCCATCACCCAAGAGCTCGTCCGTTATTTATGTGTCCTGACGTTCCCCTGCCATTGGGAACCATGATAGTATGGCCGGCCAAGTGTTAAAACTGTTGGCAGAAGAAAGGAGAGAAAAAGAAGTCTGCAAATTTTTTTGTTTTTTTTTCCCTTGGTGCTTGCTCTATAGTTGAATCAGTTGCATTTCAGCTCTTATTGCAGTCTTTGTCTCCCTCTCCTTCTAACCCTTGAATGGCTCTGATCTCACCTGCTTAAAATGGATCCTCAGAGTTTGGCTATAGGTTTGAATAATCTTGCCACAAAAGTTCAAGATTTACAGGATTTTGTTATACATACTCCTATATCTGAACCTAGAATTCCTATACCAGAATTTTTCTCCAGAGATAGATCTCGTTTTTTGAATTTCAAATATAATTGTAAATTATTTCTTTCTCTGAGACCTCGCTCCGCTGGAGATCCCGCACAGCAGGTTAAGATTGTAATTTCCTTGCTGCGAGGTGACCCTCAAGATTGGGCTTTTGCATTGGCACCAGGGGATCCTGCGTTGCTCAATGTGGATGCGTTTTTTCTGGCTTTGGGGTTGCTTTATGAGGAACCTAATTTAGAGATTCAGGCTTAAAAGGCCTTGATGGCCCTGTCTCAAGGGCAAGATGAAGCTGAAATATACTGCCAAAAATTTCGTAAATGGTCTGTGCTTACTCAGTGGAATGAGTGCGCTTTGGCGGCGAATTTCAGAGAGGGTCTCTCTGATGCCATTAAGGATGTTATGGTGGGGTTCCCTGCGCCTACAGGTCTGAATGAGTCCATGACAATGGCTATTCAGATTGATCGGCGTTTGCGGGAGCGTAAACCTGTGCACCATTTGGCGGTGTCTTCTGAGAAGGCGCCAGAGAATATGCAATGTGATAGAATTCTGTCCAGAAGCGAACGGCAGAATTTTAGGCGAAAAAATGGGTTGTGCTTCTATTGTGGTGATTCAACTCATGTTATATCAGCATGCTCTAGACGCACAAAGAAGGTTGATAAGTCTGTTTCAATTGGCACTTTACAGTCTAAGTTTATTCTATCTGTGACCTTGATTTGTTCATTATCGTCAATTACCGCGGACGCCTATGTCGACTCTGGCGCCGCTTTGAGTCTTATGGATTGGTCCTTTGCCAGGCGCTGTGGGTTTAATCTAGAGCCTCTGGAAGTCCCTATACCTCTGAAGGGTATTGATTCTACGCCATTGGCTAGTAATAAACCACAATACTGGACACAAGTGACTATGCGTATGACTCCAGACCATCAGGAGGTGATTCGCTTCCTTGTGTTGTACAATCTACATGATGTTTTGGTGCTCGGATTGCCATGGTTACAATCTCATAATCCAGTCCTTGACTGGAAAGCAATGTCTGTGTTAAGCTGGGGATGTCAGGGGGCTCATGGGAACGTACCTTTGGTTTCCATTTCATCATCTATTCCCTCTGAGATTCCGGCATTTTTGTCTGATTATCGTGATGTTTTTGAGGAGCCTAAGCTTGGTTCACTCCCTCCTCACAGAGATTGCGATTGTACCATAGATCTGATTCCAGGCAGTAAATTTCCAAAGGGTCGTTTGTTTAATTTATCCGTACCTGAACATGTTGCTATGCGAGAGTATATTAAGGAGTCCCTGGAAAAGGGACATATTCGTCCTTCTTCATCTCCCTTAGGAGCCGGTTTTTTCTTTGTGTCTAAAAAAGATGGCTCTTTGAGGCCGCGTATTGATTATCGACTCTTGAATAAAATTACAGTCAAATATCAGTATCCTTTGCCACTGCTGACTGATTTGTTTGCTCGAATAAAGGGGGCTAAGTGGTTCTCTAAGATTGATCTTCGTGGGGCGTATAATTTGGTGCGAATTAAGCAGGGGGATGAGTGGAAAACCGCATTTAATACGCCCGAGGGCCATTTTGAGTATTTAGTAATGCCTTTTGGTCTTTCAAATGCCCCTTCAGTCTTTCAGTCCTTTATGCATAACATTTTCCGTGAATATTTGGATAAATTTATGATTGTGTATCTGGATGATATTTTGATTTTTTCGGATGACTGGGACTCTCATGTCCAACAAGTCAGGAGGGTTTTTCAAGTTTTGCGGGCTAATTCCTTGTGTGTGAAGGGTTCTAAGTGTATTTTTGGGGTTCAAAAGATTTCTTTTTTGGGGTACATTTTTTCCCCTTCTTCCATTGAGATGGATCCTGTCAAGGTTCGGGCTATTTGTGATTGGACGCAACCTACTTCTCTTAAGAGCCTTCAGAAATTCTTGGGCTTTGCTAATTTTTATCGTCGATTTATAACTGGTCTTTCAGATGTTGCTAAACCTTTGACTGATTTGACTAAAAAGGGTGCTGATGTTGCTGATTGGTCCCCTGCTGCTGTGGAGGCCTTTCGGGAGCTTAAGCGCCGCTTTTCTTCTGCTCCTGTGTTGCGTCAGCCTGATGTTGCTCTTCCTTTTCAGGTTGAGGTCGACGCTTCCGAGATCGGAGCTGGGGCGGTTTTGTCGCAGAAAAGTTCCGACTGCTCCGTGATGAGACCTTGTGCGTTCTTTTCTCGAAAATTTTCGCCCGCCGAGCGAAACTATGATATTGGTAATCGGGAGCTTTTGGCTATGAAGTGGGCTTTTGAGGAGTGGCGTCATTGGCTTGAGGGGGCTAGACATCAGGTGGTGGTATTGACCGACCACAAGAATCTGATTTATCTTGAGTCTGCCAAGTGCCTGAATCCTAGACAGGCGCGCTGGTCGTTGTTTTTCTCTCGGTTTAATTTTGTGGTCTCATACCTACCAGGTTCTAAAAATGTGAAGGCAGATGCCCTTTCTAGGAGTTTTGAGCCTGATTCCCCTGGTGATTCTGAACCTACAGGTATCCTTAAGGATGGGGTGATATTATCTGCTGTTTCCCCAGACCTGCGACGGGCTTTGCAGGAGTTTCAGGCGGATAGACCTGATCGTTGCCCGCCTGGTAGACTGTTTGTTCCTGATGATTGGACCAGTAGAGTCATCTCGGAGGTTCATTCTTCTGCGTTGGCAGGTCATCCTGGAATCTTTGGTACTAGGGATTTGGTGGCTAGGTCCTTCTGGTGGCCTTCCCTGTCTCGAGACGTACGAGTTTTTGTGCAGTCTTGTGATGTTTGTGCTCGGGCCAAGCCTTGTTGTTCTCGGGCTAGCGGATTGTTGTTATCTTTGCCTATTCCGAAGAGGCCTTGGACTCACATCTCTATGGATTTTATTTCTGATCTCCCTGCTTCTCAGAAAATGTCTGTCATCTGGGTGGTGTGTGACCGTTTTTCAAAGATGGTTCATTTGGTACCTTTGCCTAAGTTGCCTTCCTCATCCGAATTGGTCCCTCTGTTTTTTCAAAATGTGGTTCGCTTGCATGGTATTCCGGAAAATATCGTTTCTGACAGGGGGACCCAGTTCGCGTCTAGATTTTGGCGGGCATTCTGTGCTAGGATGGGCATTGATTTGTCTTTTTCTTCTGCGTTCCATCCTCAGACTAATGGCCAGACGGAGCGAACTAATCAGACCTTGGAGACTTATTTGAGGTGTTTTGTGTCTGCGGATCAGGATGACTGGGTTGCCTTTTTGCCGTTGGCAGAGTTTGCCCTCAATAATCGGGCTAGTTCTGCCACTTTGGTTTCTCCTTTCTTTTGCAATTCGGGGTTTCACCCTCGTTTTTCTTCCGGTCAGGTGGAGTCTTCGGATTGTCCTGGAGTGGATACTATGGTGGATAGGTTGCATCGGATTTGGGGACAGGTGGTGGACAATTTAAAGTTGTCCCAGGAGAAGACTCAGCATTTTGCCAACCGCCGTCGTCGTGTTGGTCCTCGTCTTCGTGTTGGGGACTTGGTGTGGTTGTCTTCCCGTTTTGTCCCTATGAGGGTTTCTTCTCCTAAGTTTAAGCCTCGGTTCATCGGTCCTTATAGGATTTTGGAGATTCTTAACCCTGTATCCTTTCGTTTAGACCTTCCGGCATCTTTCGCTATCCATAATGTCTTCCATCGGTCGTTGTTGCGGAGGTATGAGGTGCCGGTTGTTCCTTCTACCGAGCCTCCTGCTCCTGTGCTTGTTGAGGGTGAATTGGAGTATGTTGTGGAGAAAATCTTGGACTCCCGTATTTCCAGACGGAGACTACAATATCTGGTTAAGTGGAAGGGTTATGGTCAAGAAGATAATTCTTGGGTAACTGCTTCTGATGTTCACACCTCTGATTTGGTTCGTGCCTTTCATAGGGCTCATCCGGATCGCCCTGGTGGTTCTTGTGAGGGTTTGGTGCCCCCTCCTTGAGGGGGGGGGTACTGTTGTGAATCTGCTTTTGGGCTCCTTCTGGTGGTGGTTAGTGGTACTGGTGACTCGGGTGTGTTTTCTTTCTCAGTTCACCTGTTTTCATCAGTAGTGGGGAGTTCCTATTTATTCCTGCTCTTCAGTCATTGCCTTGCCGGCCATCAATGTAACCAGAGCCTTTCTGTTGCATGTTCCTGCTCCTAGACTACTGATCAGCTAAGTTGGACTCTTAGTCCTAAGTTTGTTTGCATTTTTTGTTTCAGTTTACAGCTATATCATTCTCTGTAGCTGGAAGCTCTTGTGGGCTGAAATTACCACTCCGGTGTCATGAGTTGACACATGATCTTAAAGTAATTTCAGGATGGTATTTTAAAAGGGTTTTCAGCTGACCGTGCAGTTCCCTTTTGTATCTTTCTACTATCTAGTAAGCGGACCTCGTTTTGCTGAACCTACCTTCATACTGCGTATGTCTTTTCCTCTGAACTCACCGTCAATATATGTGGGGGGCTTCTGTCTCCTTTTCGGGGGAATTTCCCTAGAGGTAAGCCAGGTCTGTTTTTTCCTCTACTAGGGTTAGTTATTCCTCCGGCTGGCGAGAGACGTCTATGGATAAAACGTAGGTACGCCCCCCGGCCACTATTAGTTGTGTGGTAGGTTTAGCTCACGGTCAGCTCGAGATTCCATCACCCAAGAGCTCGTCCGTTATTTATGTGTCCTGACGTTCCCCTGCCATTGGGAACCATGACAGGTTACTAAGCGTGGCCCTGCTCTTAGTAACCCGATGTTTACCCTGGTTACAAGCGAACGCATCGTTGGATCGGTGTCACACACACCGATCCAACTATGACAGCGGGAGATCCAGCGACGAAAGAAAGTTCCAAACGATCTGCTACGACGTACGATTCTCAGCAGGGTCCCTGATCGCTGCTGCGTGTCAGACACAGCGATATCGTATGGATATCGCTGGAACATCACGGATCGTACCGTCGTAGCGACCAAAGTGCCACTGTGAGACAGTACCCTTACTGTTATCCTCTATCTGACTTTAGTACTTGACCTTTGTCCCTGTATGCATAGCACATATACATTTGGCTGTACCCTATTACCAGCAGACCATTGGTTTGACATTATATACCTGAATTTGGGGGGGATTATATTATACATATTCCTGGTGCTGTGACAACTCACTGATACTATTATGTGTTTTTAATTCATAATTTATGATTTTGCATTTTGTTAATAAAGTATATATATATTTTTATCCTATACATTTCTACTCTTCTTTGCTTCCCTTTTTTGGTGGGCTGATATAATAGAGCTAAATAGTTATTAGTATATATGAGAACAACCTTCACTGCTTTATTAGGAGTTTAGATTAAAGGGGTTTTACACTAACATATTAATGACTTTTCCTTAAGATAAGTCATCATCAATATCAGATCCGTGATGGGCCAACATCCGGCACCCCCACCAGTCAATTGCTAGCAGCTTCGGCAGTGACCTGATGTAAACAATGTAATCACAGCTCCATCCTGCTGTTTATTGATCGCTCTCAGGTACTGTAGTTCAGCTCTTGTCAACTAAAATAGTGGCTCATCTGCAGTACCAGAACGTGGCCACTAAGAAGTGTGACAGTGCTGTTGTGTCCCGCTCCATCACACTGTTTATATCCAGCCACTGCCGGATAGTTGATTGGTGGGGTTGCCATATGTTGGCCCCACCAAGATCTGATACTGATGACTGTATTCGCTGTAATACAAAATACATTTTTTTGAATCTCAATTAGAGATGAGAGAACCTGAACTGTAAAGTTTGGGGTTCATCCAGAGCTGAACTCTGAACACGCACTCCTCCGTGAAGTCCGTTTTAGTGCCTGGAGTTCGTAATAAGAAAGATTTTACAGCCCTTTTACAGCACCAAAAATTAGAGTCCCGATTGACTTATATCTATCTCCTGGTACCAGAACCGAACTTTAGACTAAAGTTTGGTTGAACCTGGTGAACACGAACGTCAAGGGGTCTGTTCATCCCTAATCTCAATGTCTATTGACATTAACCACTTGACAATTAGCACTGTCTCTGTGATATAGAAGCTAAAACTGAGTTCTATTTGGACAATTTTACACTGATCAGAAATACCAAAATGTCAATACATTGTCAAATTCTTATGTTGAACATTCTTTACTTTATTCATATGGGTTAGAGAAATGTATATGGACCAAGGGCAAAAATATTGTCAGGCTTATTGTTCGGTAACACGGTTCTCCTGGCATGTGTATTCTCCTTAAAAAAATGTTCTGTGCTACAGCGCTTTTACTGTTACTATATTTAATACACTAAATCCTCTTCATGTCTCTTAGTGAGTGCTAAACCAGGTGTGAGTTACTAAAAATAATCCCCTTGTTATTGGAAGTCA
This sequence comes from Ranitomeya variabilis, assembly GCF_051348905.1. Lineage (NCBI taxonomy): Eukaryota > Metazoa > Chordata > Amphibia > Anura > Dendrobatidae > Ranitomeya > Ranitomeya variabilis. Next base: position 233,742,693 of record NC_135232.1, read on the forward strand.
GGGATTATATGTTACAGATTTAGACTTTTGAAGATAAGCCTCAACTGTACTCTTGTAGCTTCAAATTTCAGTCTTTTCAAGGGATATATCAATTGAAAGTTATCTTTTGTTAGGAGAAATGCAAATTTTAAAAGTATTTTTTAATATATAAATGTAGTAGGAAAAGGAATATTTTTTTTTATTTTTCTACCTTTAGTCATTAGTATACAAGAAGTCTCTGAGGTAAAAAAACTTTGAAATGAGATGATTAAATTACAAATAAAAGAATACAGCAGCGCTCTGTAAGTGCTAAATTGTAAAGGGAGTCTGTCACCCCCCAAATCATATGTGAGCTGCAGCCACCGGCATCAGGGGCTTATCTACAGCATTCTGGAATGCTGTAGATAAGCCCCCCGATGTATCCTGAAAGATGAGAAACAAAGGTTATAGTATACTCACCCAGGGGCGGTCCCAGTGCGGTCCGGGTCCGATGAGCATTGCGGTCCGAGTCCGGCGCCTCCTATCTTCATACGATGATGTCCTCGTCTTGTCTTCTTGCTGGGGCTCTGGCGCAGGTGTACATTGTCTGCCCTGTTGAGGGCAGAGCAAAGTACTGCAGTGCACAGGCGCCGGGAAAGGTCAGAGAGGCCCAGCGCCTGCGCACTGCAGTACTTTGCTCTGACATGTAACATTTGCCACACATCTACATTAAATCAGCATAATTTTTTAAACATAATTATTTTTTGTTATGAAGTTAGAAGCGTTCAGCAATTTCTAATTTTTCCAGCAAAAATTTACAAAACCAAATTTTTTAGGAACCACTTCACATATGAAGAGACATGATGTTAGGGCTGGTGGAACGCACCGAGTAAATATTGAGGTAGAATAGGTGCGTTCGCAGCCCGGGGTCCACCGTGCAGGAGTGGAACCTGCTGCTAGTAAATGGCGGCACTATGCCTGAATACACACGGGTTCCGTCACCCAGCCTGCACAGGAGCGAACTCTGTTACTTCACAGAGTCGCTGAGATTAAAGAAGATGCTGTGCCCTGTTAACCTCACAGGGGAGCAGGTAGCGTACAGTGGTCGTGCAGTCAGCAACAGCACTTAAACATCTCCTCTCTGGAGGTGCCGGAATTCTAGTGGCTATACACCAGCCCTAAATTCATACACTCAAACTCCTCTTCGGAGGTGCCGGAATTCTAGTGGCTGTATGCCAGCCCTGAATTCATACACACAAACTCCTCTCCGAAGGAGCCGGAATTCTAATGGCTTACAGCCAACCCTGAGCACATGCTGACAAAGACCACAAGGTAGCTAAGCTCATACACATATGAACATAGGTTGATACTAGCGCATGGCCGTGCGGCCATGTGAACCTTTTATAGAGGAAGTTCTCCAGGACCTTCCTAGTGGTCCAATTGGAACTGCTTCAGGACCTGAGCATGTGACCCCCGACCTCCAATGAGAGGATGTCCCTTGGGCATGCTCAGTAGCGGAAAAGCAGGACTTAGTCCCAGGAGCATCTGCTTGCTGCTGAACAGTGCTGGTTACAATGGCTGAGCTTGGAAGATCAGCATTAACCTAGTGCACAGTATCTCACTGAGCCAGACGCTGGGACCGATGTTTCTGCTGAGCAGGCTCCACTGCGGCTGAAGAAGAATGGGAGACTGCAGCGGAGGTGGCTCGAGATTCCCCCTGTGCAGCGGTGGGAACTTGACACCTAACACATGAGGAGTCTATGTGACAGAAAATGCCTAGAAGTGACACCACTTTAAAAACTACACCCCTCAAAGTTCTCAAAACCACACTCAAGAACTTTATTAATCCTTTATGTGCTTCACAAGAATTAAAACAAAAAAGGAAAATTAAAAATTTTTCCACACAAATGTTGCTTTAGCCACAAATTTTTCATTTTTACAAGGGTAAGAGGAGAAAATAGACCCAAAATGTGTTGGAAATTTTTTCCTGAGTACGCCGATACCCCATTTGTGGAGGAAAACTACTATTTGGGTGCACAGCACGGCTTGGAAGGGAAGGAGCACCATTAGACTTTTGGAGCACAAAATTGGCTGAAATAGATATGGGGCACCATGTCATGATTGCAGAGCCCCTGATATATGTAAAAAAAAGTGGAAACCCCCCACAAGTTACCCCAGTTTTTAAACTACACCCCTCAAGGAATTTATCTAGACATGTAGGGAGCACCTTGCACCACAGAATTTGATAACTCTGAGCCGTGAAATTGAAAGTTAAGACTTTGCCCCCAAATTTGTCATTTTTATAAGAGTAACAGGAGAAAATAGTCTGCCCAATTTGTTGTTGAATTTCTCCTGAGTACGCCAAGAGCCCATATCTGTTGGAAAACTATTGTTTGTGCCTAAACAGTGGAAATGACCTCAGTTTGGAAACTACACACCTTAAGAGTTTATCCAGAGGTGTGCTGAGCACTTTGAACCTGCAGGTGCTTCACACAATTTTATAAAGTTGTGCCGTGAGAATAAAAAATCATGAAGAATGGATGCGGTAGAGTCAAAGACGCTTAATTCATTAAACGGACTGTCCTATATACAAAGTAAATTTTAATAAACAGAATCTTGGAATAATAACAGTAAAACTCGGCTCACTATTATCCTGCGCTCTATGATGTTGGATACATTACACTGTATGCTGCAAATGAATAGGAACTTTCTTGGTATTGAATCAGAGGCTAAAAATGTGACTTGATAATGGGATTTTCACCCTTATGCATGACTTGTTCCCTTATCTCTGATGAGCACTGCATATGTGTTGCTTGCACCAGCTAGCGACTCTATCACCTATGCAAAAGAGGCAAGTAAATACCCTTAAAGGGAACTTGTCATGTTAAAGATGGTATCTGATCTGCAGGCAGGATGATAGAGCAGGAGGAGCTGATCAGATTGATATACATTTTTTTTCAGGAAAAGTATCAGTATAACCAGTACAATGTGACACGTTCCGTTTAAAACTAAAATAATGTTTCCATTCACTGAAAATTTGAAGCTGCCATGGACTGACATACAGAAAAGTCACATAAAGAGATTATCATATAAATTGAAAAGAAAAAATCTCTGGAATATTGCATCATTACTTTTACCCTATCTATATAAAAAAAAGTTGATCTTCAATGTAAGTTTCACCCCTTATAGTGTTTTTTTTTACGCTTTTGCAAATCTTGTCCTGGGCTGGCAACTGTCCAGAAATTCCAGGACATTCTATAAAAATAGGATACTTGTTTACGCTGTTTGTAAAAAAAAAATTGAAGGCGTCCATGAGTTTTTTGAAGCTGAAAAAACCTATTCAGATTATTTTGACTGTAATTATCATCATTTTACACATTAAAGTGGATGCAGTTGATTTTTTCATATCAAAATTATTGGCTGTAGGCATGTGTCACTTATAATAAATGTCATAGATGTAATGGTAAAATGTTACCTAAATCCATAAAGCCATTTCTTAAGAGGGGACATGTCACCACCATATTTCAGGTTGAAGCATGTCTTTATCACAACCTGAAGAAAAGAGAGCTAGCACTCTAAACACTCCACAGGACCCCTGTTCAGTTATGTGTTATGACCCCAGTGGACAGGGTCTCAGAGGAACGTGTAAGTCTGCAAGATACAAAAATCCAGCTCATAGGGCTGTGGTAACTGGGTTGACCAAATATCTACTCCTAACGCCAACACTAGAAGTAGCCGGGGATCATGCCTACGGTGATCGCTAGATGACTCGCGCCAGCTGGAGAATCTAACTACCCCTAGGAGAAGAAAACAAAGACCTCTCTTGCCTCCAGAGAAAGGGACCCCAAAGCAAGATACAAGCCCCCTACAAATAATAACGGTGAGGTAAGAGGAAATGACAAACACAGAAATGAACCAGGTTCAGCAAAGAGAGGCCAGCTTACTAATAGCAGAATATAGTAAGATAACTTATCTGGTCAACAAAAACCCTATAAAAATCCACGCTGGAGATTCAAGAACCCCCAAACCGTCTAACGGTCCGGGGGGAGAACACCAGCCCCCTAGAGCTTCCAGCAAAGGTCAGGATACAGATAGGAACAAGCTGGACAAAAATACCAAACAAAACAAAAGCAAAAAGCAAAGAAGCAGACTTAGCTTGAAAAACAGGAACCAGGATCAGAGGACAAGAGCACAACAGATTAGCTCTGATTTCAACGATGCCAGGCATTGAACTGAAGGTCCAGGGAGCTTATATAGCAACGCCCCTGAACTAACGGCCCAGGTGAGGATATAGGAAAAGACAGACGCTCCAGAGTCAAATCACTAATGACCACTAGAGGGAGCAAAAAGCAAAATCACAACAGTTATGACCTCCTGCTGTGAACAGGTAATTAAAGTAGAAGATGCTGGAGGACAGACACAATGAATACCAGAAGCTGGGAGGCAACAAATTTAACACCACCGGAGAAAACTCTACTGTTATTCAAATGACTTACACCAATGTCCAACACATAGCTGGCACTTCAAAATATATTATTACCATATTCGGTCTAGCCCATACAGACAGCCGAAACGAAGAAATCCAGGATAAGGTAAAATTAACAAAACTTTATTAAGAAACAGTTAAAATTTATAGTAGTGCAAAAACAGTGCACAGGCGCCCTAACACAAGGTGGGGAGCTAAAAAATCATATACAATATAAACATCTGTAACAACAATAATAAAACCCACTGCAGAGGTGATACCTATACTTTTATACACTGCCCAGTTCAAACACTTGCTGCCTTAGCATGCATAAGGTGCATCAAATAATGTGTACGTGTTACTAAAAACAGTGATGATATCTACCTTCCAGCAGGCACAGCTTCCCACCTCACCCCAACACGCGTTTTGCAACCAGCTTCTTCCGGGGGTCGTCAACGCGTTTTGGCTGCTATTTTTACAGTGCAGACTTCATCAGGTAGCAAAAAAAACCAGACATACAATAAGTACTATAACATGACTTTATAGTGCTTATTGTATGTCTTTTTTTTGCTACCTGATGAAGACTGCACTGTAAAAATAGCAGCTGAAACGTGTTGTACTGTATTTTAAAAATATTTAAAATATATATATATATATTTTCCTTTTTTTGTTTTGAGAAAATAAATTAATTTTTATTAACGTTTTTCACTGGAAATGGATCCAATAAAAAGATCCTAAGGTGCTTGGCGCCACATTTGCTTGGAGTGTATTTTCCCTCTGGGTTATCAAGAGGCTGAAGACCAAATCCACTGCAGAGGTGGCTGGCACATTTAATGTGTCTCAGCATCAAGTACAAAGAATTAAAAAAAATTTGAAGAGACTGGAGATGTGTTTGACAAGCCTAGGTCTGGCAGACTCCGCAAGACAACTGCTTAGGAGGAACGTTTGCTGGTGAGAAAATCCAAAGCAAGCCCCTCTTCCACTGCAGCAGAGCTCCAACAAGCCTGGTTACCTTAAGTCCCTGTGTCAACTAGAACAGTTTGTAGGATTCTGTCTCGAAATGGCCTCCATGGACGAATCAGTGCCCAGAAGCCAGCACTAAACAAAAGGCAAATAAAAAAAGTGTGGTATTTGTAAAGTCCCACAGCCTGCTAAATAGATGGACACTGGAAAAGTGGCAGAAGGTGGATTTCTCTGAAGAATCTTCTGTAGAATTACACCACAGCCACCGCAAATACTGCAGGAGACCTACTGGAGCCCGTAAGGATCCAAAATACACCCAGAAAACAGTTAAATTTGGTGGTGGGAAGATCATGGTCTGGGGTTACATACAGTATGGGGGTGTGCGAAACATTTGCAAGGTGGAAGGCAATATCAATAGCCTAAAATATCAAGAAGTATTAGCTACCTCTTATATTCCAAATCTTAAAAGGGGTCAAATTCAGCAGCAGGATGGTGCTCCATCTCATACATCCATCTCTACAACAAAGTTCCTCCAGGCAAAAAAGATCAGGGTGCTCAAGGACTGGCCAGCCCAGTCACCAGACATGAACATCATTGAGCATGTTTGGGGTAGGATGAAAGAGGAAGCTTGGAAGACAAAACCAAAGAATCTAGATGAACTCTGGGAGGCATGTAAGACTGCATTATTTGCTATTCCTGATGACTTTATTAATAAATTGTATGAATCATTGTTGAACCGCATGGATGCAGTCCTTCAAGCTCATGGAAGTCACACAAAATATTAAATATGACTCTAATAGCACCACAACTTCATTCACCAATGTTATGCAACATATATTTGTATTTTAAGTTAATTATTTGTTTGAATATCACCTTACTTTCTGTGGGTGACACAATTTTTGTCTTGCCAAAATCTGACCATTCTGTGTCCATTAACTGATCAATATTTCTACATTGATGCCAATTTATTTTCTTAACCTAAACCACAAGTCGGAGGGTTTCAGCTTTCAAAAGAATAATTTATACAACCAATGGATGAATTTAATGTCAGGTTATAAACTTTTATTTGCATAACATGGATAAGCGGCATAACTTCTGTCAGGGAGTGTATCTATCTATCTATCTAACCTCTCTTTCATCCCTGCATGTATCATGCAGGGGATCTCTTTTTCAACATATTAGTTTCTTAATTGTCAGATCACAATGCAGCATAAAAAGGAAGGACAGAACAGTGTCCACCACTGAATGAGAAGGGCAGATTAGACAATCAGCTGAGCGTGTGTGTCTACCACTGAAGGAAAGGACAGAGAAGAGAAACTACTGAGCATGTGTGTCTACTAGTGTTGAGCATTCCGATACCGCAAGTATCGGGTATCGGCCGATACTTGAGGTATTGGAATTCCGATACCGAGTTCCGATATTTTTGTGATATCGGAAATCGGAATCGGAAGTTCCCAGTGTATGGTTTCCAGGGTCTGGAGGAGAGGAGACTCTCCTTCAGGCCTTGGGATCCATATTCATGTAAAAAATAAAGAATTAAAATAAAAAATATGGATATACTCACCCGTCCGGTGGCCCCTGGACCTTAGCGATGTAACCGGCAGCCTCCGTTCCTAAGAATGAGGAGTTTAGGACCTGCCATGACGTCGCAGCTTGTGATTGGTCGCGTGAGCGGTCACAATCACAAGCCGCGACGTCATCGCAGGTCCTAAACTCCTCATTCTTAGGAACGGAGGCTGCCGGTTACATCGCTAAGGTCCAGGGTCCGCCGGAGGGGTGAGTATATCCATATTTTTTATTTTAATTCTTTATTTTTTACATGAATATGGATCCCAGGGCCTGAAGGAGAGTTTCCTCTCCTTCAGACCCTGGGAACCATCCAGGATAGCTTCCGATACTTGTGTCCCATTGACTTGCATTGGTATCGGGTAACGGTATCGGTGATATCCGATATTTTTCGGATATCGGCCGATACCATCCGATACCGATACCTTTGATTATCGGAAGGTATCGCTCAACACTAGTGTCTACCACTCAAGGTTGACTTAAACTCCTGCCACGGCATAAGTCACTATTACTGAGAAAAATGTAATGCGTAGTGTAATGTTCTGTTCACAAAAGCACACACTATTTTTAATTGATGTACGGTATATTGTGAATACACTTTTTTCCACAAATTCTTAAGTTTTGAACAATACTTTTCATAAATCAACTCTTGTAAAGCTAATTCATTTAAAAATGTACAGTATAAATGAATTTTATTTAGTGTTTTTTGCCCAAACTTAATTTTTCCTTAGACCAACAAGAGATAGTGAAGATGAGGAGGATGATGAGAAGAAAGGACGCGGTTGTTCCCTCCAGTACCAGCATGCTATGATTCGGGTCTTCACACAGTTTGTTGCAGAGTCTTCAGATATTGGTGGACAGCTGACATATATGCTTGGATCAGATTGGCAGTTTGATATCACTGACCTTGTGAGTGACTTCATGAAGGTGGAGGAATCAAAAATAGCAACACTGGAAGCAGGGAAAGTTCTAATTGGACGGGAGCCAGGGATAACCACTGTGCAGGTAAAGAACTTGCATGAAACTTGACATTTTCAGTAGTTCTTTTTAAATATAAAGACATTATAAAAGTTAAAGTCTTTGAGTTGTTAAACTGTTAACTTCTATACTGTTTTCAATTATCTTTCTTTTGAGGGAAAATAATAATGAACATTTCTGTCTTAACAATTCTCATTGGGAGTTTTTAGCCCATACAACTTCCAAGAAATTGTGTAATAGGTGACCTTAAGGCAATCCTGTCAGAAGTTAGGCCCCCATCCAAAAAGTACCACTACTACATGATAATTCTTTTTCTGTGGTCTCCATAGTTGTCCACAGCTTCCCTAATCAGCTGGTAGAACAGTATGGTAATTAGGCCATTTCAGCCAGGAAGGTGAAGACAATGAAGAGTCAAGCCAAGCTGTCTACTTCTTATTCCTGCACTATATGGCTTGATTGACACCCTGAAGAGAAGGGCATATGATGGCAATTACTGTCCGGAATAATATCAAATCTTGTAGGGCTGCAGTAACTCATGTGGAGATTGACTTGAGTCTCCATCCTTGACTAAATAGACCTAATTCACAAGGGATGTCTTCCATTATTAATTTTTTTATGCTATTGGCTTGGATGGGTTAAAAATATCAAAAGCTGCTATATTCAACCATTACTGCTCCAGTGATGCCTGTCTGTCGTGGTCATCAGTCTTCGATGACAGACTACAGTAATAACATCACTTCTATATTGCACATGACTGCTTCAGTCAATCACTGTGCTCAGCGAACATGGTCATATAGATGATATTGATAAGCCCAGTGATTGGCTGCAGTGGTCTCATGTGGTCTAGTTGTGATGTTATCTTTGAAGTCTGTTAACGAAAACCTGTAGATATTCATAACCTGCTGCAGATAGCAACTATCCAAGCCTGTAGAATAAAGAATGTAATCACAGATGACCCCATTTAACTTTAGTTTTAGAAATATGACTTGTACACTTTGTCTACTAAGGACACCTAAGGGAATAGAAGAAAAGAACTATAAGGTAATGATGGCACTTTAGGGTTCAAAAACTTTCAGAGTTGATCCCATTAAATGTTTGCAATGACTAGAGTATAAGAACTACAAATGTTTCTATGTCCATATTCATTGTGCAACACTAAATACGGAGCAGTTTGAAAAGTTGCTCTTTGTGTATGCGTGTAGAGCTGTAAGTGACAGAAGAAAGGACGAGCATAAAAATCATGTTATAGGTGGTGATGAGATGATGTGTAGATGAACAAATAAATCACCTATATTTCTTGACCATATAACTTGGATGTGTATGTACCTGAACCACAGAGATTTTTGGGCTCTACAGTTTGGATGACTTTATGCTCTGTGCATATAAATATAAGCATATTTGACCTCTGCGCATCTTGATCTTTTAAACCGGGAGCCCACGATCTGGAACTAGCAGCGCTTTGGACGCAGCACATGTTCACTGCGTCAAAAACACTTCCGTCTATTGAACACAGGTGAATCCTCTGTAATCACTGAACTACTGTATACGGATTTACTGTATCCAATACATTCTATTGGTGAAATTTCTGTTGCGGAGACTAGCGTCTGCGCTAGAGAGATTGAGATGCTGCAGTCTGAAAAGACGCACCGCATGTCAGTGTTCATGGGTGATCCACAGGCGTCTGTGGATGCATAGTGAACATGGCATTTCTTGAAATCACATCCACTATACTGTAACATTTGGCTGTTGCAGTTTTCATGCTACATAAGTACGCAGCATCAAACCAGCAGCAACTCCGAATCGTGGGAACATACCCTTATTGTTAGGAGGTATTAAGATTCTTAGGCTCTTCTTGCACGAGACATTAAGCTACAAATACAAATGTTTTAAATTTTTGAAAAACAATACGATGAAAAATTGCAATAAGTGCCCATGCTGAGTGGCATTTTCACAATGTCAATTTCACAGATGTCTAATTTTAGTTAGTTCATTGGTTACAATATATATATATGTGTGTATGTATGGACTGGGCGGGAGATATGTTTCACTGAGGCTATTAGGTTCAGTGATTTGAAACCTGGAAGTCTTCTCCAGCATGTTAAGTGTTCAGAGGGCTTAATCGGCTATATTTGGGGCTGGGTTGTTGTGAACGGCTGAAGAGTGGTTGGGAGGCCATCCACCATATAAATAAAGGGTAAATACACAGCCCTTGGACTCATGCATTGTTCAATATGCCTGGAGAGGCTAACTCCAGACTGGTGCTCGTGTTTATGCTAAACTGAACCTTGTGTTTGGTAATCCTGAGCTGGTGGATCCCCACAGCCATACAGACTGTATACCATTTTTTTTTTGCTCACCTGTTTTGCCCAAAAGACCGTGTTTATTTTTGCTTTGCACTGGTTTGTGCCGCATGTATATAATAAACCAGAGAAAAGTTTAAAGAAATAGTGTTTCTGTATCTATCTCTGTGTGCAGCCAAGTGAGCCAATCAATCACAATATATATTTTTAAAACTCAGCTTTTATGGTTTTATTATTGTATGTCAAACGTGCAGCAAATTTTCAGTGATACATTTCTGCTTCTTGTATTATTGTATAGTGTATATGTGCTAATTAATAGTTTGGGGATCTAGAATAGCTCAAATGGCTTAAAAATAGATAATACATTCTATCAAATGGAAAATGTGGGCTCACTTTTTTATTGATTTTTTCTTTATTTCTTGAGTATTTATGTTTGTGGGCTTAGTAAAAAAAAAAAATAACAATGTAGGATCTTTATTAAAATTTGTATTCCATAAATTAAAAAAAGCTAATTTAGTAGATCTCTTCCAGTGTGACAGAAGTCTCTGGGCTACGCAGATTATCGAGTGAAGTGTTTTGGGGCAACGTATTTATAGAGTAGAAAAAAATCTATCACATCATGAAATACAATTTGAGCTTTAATTGACTTTGGAAGAAATGTAGTGTTTATGTGAATTGCATTTAGAAAAAAAGTTTATTGGATTTTATAACTATCTTAATTTCATGCAGATTGCAGTATACAGTGTAAGAAAATGAAAATTGCACTGTAGCACTTCAGGCAGTGCTTTAAAGTACATATGATTATTCCACATTTTTCTAGCTAATTCCCTTAATTAAGGCAATTTAGTCATGTTTTCCTGCATTTGTTACCCACACATAGAGGCTAAGTTATAATATAGTAGCTGAAGAGCCCGGCGTTGCATGGGCATAGTAAATATCTGTGGTTAGTTATAGCACCTCACTTCTCTTATTTTCCCATCACGCCTTTCATTTTCCCCCTCACATCTCTCATTTTCCCCCTCACTCCTCTCATTCCCCCCTCACTCCGCTCATTCCCCCCTAACACTTGTCATTTCGACATCACATCTGTCATTTTGCGATCACTCCACTATTTTCCCTCAATCCTCTCATTTTGCACTCACACCTTTTCATTTTCATCTCACACCTCTCATTTTCACCTCACACATCTCATTTTCACCTCACACCTCTCATTTTCCCCTCAGTATATACATGTTTGTCATCTCCCTTATATATAGTATACACCTGTATGTCATCTACTGTATATAGTACATACTTGTATGTCATTTCCCCTGTATATAGTATATACCTGTATGTCATCTCCCCTGTAAATAGTATATACCTGCTGTATGTCATCTCCTCCTGTATATTGTATATACCTATGTGTCATCTCCTCCTATATATAGTATATACCTATATGTCAGCTCCTGTATATAGTATATACCTGTATGTAATCTCCCCTGTATATAGTATATACCTGCTGTATGTTATCTCCTCCTCTATATACCTATGTGTCATCTCCTCTTTTATATAGTATATACCTGTATGTCATCTCCTCCTGTATATAGTATATACCTGTATGTCATATCCTCCTATATATAGTATATACCTGTATGTCATCTCCTCCTGTATATTTTATATACCTGTGTGTCACCTGCTCCTGTATATAGTATATACCTGTGTGTCACCTGCTCCTGTATATAGTATATACCTGTGTGTCATCTCCCCTGTATATAGTATGTACCTGTATGTCATCTCCTCCTGTATTAGACCTCGTTCACACATTATTTGGTCAGTATTTTTACCTCAATATTTGTAAGCTAAATTGGCAGCCTGATAAATCCCCAGCCAACAGGAAGCCCTCCCCCCTGGCAGTATATATTAGCTCACACATACACATAATAGACAGGTCATGTAACTGACAGCTGCCGTATTTCCTATATGGTACATTTGTTGCTCTTGTAGTTTGTCTGCTTATTAATCAGATTTTTATTTTTGAAGGATAATACCAGACTTGTGTGTGTTTTAGGGCGAGTTTCATGTGTCAAGTTGTGTGTGTTGAGATGCGTGTGGCGACATGCATGTAGCGGCTTTTGTAAGATGAGTTTTGTGTGGCGACATGTGTGTAGCAACTTTTTGTGTGTCGAGTTGCATGTGACAGGTTAGTGTAGCAAGTTGTGTGAAGCAAGTTTTGTGCATGGCCAGTTTTGCGCGTGGTGAGTTTTATGTGTGGTGCGTTTTGAGTATGGGCAAGTTTTGTGTGAGGCAACTTTTGTGCTTGTGGCAATTTTTCCGCGTGTGCAAGTTTTGCATGTGGCGAGTTTTCCATGAGGTGAGTTTTGCACGCGTGGCTAGTTTTGCGTGAGCCTAGCTTTGCATGTGGCGAGTTTTGCATGTGGCGAATTTTGCACATGGCGAGTTTTGAGTGGCGACTTTTGTATTTCGACTTTTATGTGGCGAGGTAGGTGTATGTGTGGTGAAACGTGTGCTGAGGGTGGTATATGTGTTCAAGCACGTGGTAGTGTGTGGCGCAATGTGTGTGTGTGTGTTCATATCCATGTGTGGGGAGTATCCCATGTAGGGGCGCAACCTTAGCAACTGTACGGTATAAACTCTTTGGTGCCATTGCTCTCATTCTTTAAGTCCCCCTTGTTCACATCTGGCAGCTGTCAATTTGCCTCCAACACTTTTCCTTTCACTTTTAACCCATTATGTAGATGGGGCAAAATTGTTTGGTGAATTGGAAAGCGCAGGGTTAAAATTCCGCCTCACAACATAGCCTATGATGCTCTCAGGGTCCAGACGTGTGACTGTGCAAAATTTTGTGGCTGTAGCTGCGACGGTGCAGATGCCAATCCCGGACATACACACACATTCAGCTTTATACAGTATATTAGATTGCTGGCTCCCCTCACTCTTTTTTTTGCATATTTATCATATTTGATGTTCTTAGTCCTTGACCTAAATATAAGAGAAATGAGACAACATTAAATAGGTTGTTGCATGATGGCACTACCTCCCCATATAGAGAGGCATGGTGTCTGTAGCAAAGCCCAGGAGAGAAGTAAAATGGGCTGAACAGGTAGCAGTTGCGCTCAACCCTTGGTTCCAGTGGGGACCCAAAGGTCTTTCTTCTACTGTATATAGGAAAACACCACAATAATCCATGGAATGTGGTAGATTTGGGGCTCATTTGTAGTTGCATGGCTGGCCATACATTTCAAATTACACCCCATAATGTACCTTATTACACCTACTGTATGTATCGGAACTGGTATTTTTTATTGGGGACATGCCCCAATTCTGGGATACAAAATGCAAAAGCACATCCACATATTAATGCTGGAAAGAAGCTAGGTAAATTCAACTGAAAACCTAAACCCAGTAATGAATAATTAGCAATAAGAAGCTCGCATTTGTCCGCTAATCTTTCTCCCTTGATTCAAGTGGTTTTGCAGTAAAGAAAAGTCAAAATGATATTACGGAAATGTAAAAACTGATTTTAGGAAGTATCTACTACATTGCATAACTTTTCTCCATTGGAGCACAATTTTAAGCAGTGTCGGGATCTTTGCCCGTATTGTCTACTGTATGCATGCAGAGTCTGAAATCTTTCTCCTGTCTAATGACAGGCTCAGGTTGCTGCTATAGCCCTATCCAATATTTTACATTCTAGCAAAAACCGTATACAAGTAGGAAAATGTTTGATTACAAACTCGGAAATCAATTAAATCAATTAGATTTTCCAAAAATCAGCCCCAATGTACCGTATTGTTTGTTCTAAAAGAAATAATTACCCTTAATTCTCACCACCATTCCAAAGGTCCAGCTCATCAGTCACCTGACCACTGCAGCCAATCATTGGCCACAGCGGTCACATGCTCAAAATTGTATTACTGAGTACAGGACTTCCCTGGTTTCAGCACTTACTGTCGGTGACTGATGGATTGGATATCATGACTGGAAAATGGACAGATTTAATCGCTATTTCTTTATATTATACACTCTCCACCTCATCACCAATATTGTAAAATCTCAGAAAACCCCTTGAAATGTCCAGTTTTTGGCTTTAAATGTATTACTCATGCACAGAGTCATAATAAAGCCAAGTAAATGAAGCTTATATATATTGTAGGTGAACATTTCCTTTGTTGCTTAGTGAATATTGCATGAAGCGAACTGAAGAACAAGATCTGCGGCTCTTCTGAAACATCTGTAAATTTGTAAACTCATTTTTTTCCTATAAAAATACAAGTCTGAAGAATCTTTTCTAAATACTGTGTGAACATTACTGTTCCTTTGATCAATTAAATGTGTTGCCACACTCACTGCCAGTAACTGGTTAGTGCAGTCTGAAGGCATCAGACTATCCTTATACTAAAGGGAAAAAGGGGTAACATCCATTTTTTAATATATTCATAAATGTCACAATTACCTTTGCACACACATTTAAGTTCTTTCAATACAAAAGATAGTCAGGATTTGACCATTGTGGCTATCTACATGTGTTGTTTCCTGAAACAAAAGGAAGTCTAAAAAATCCCCAGTGACCAGTGTGAAAATTGCAAGAGTTCAGTCCTTTATTTTTAATAGACTGTGATATGTAAAACAAATCTATCATCTATCATCTATCTATCTAAAAATACACACCCAAATTGCTTCTGAGAATCTGTTTTGTGTACTGTCACTGTTTTGCGAATACATTGGACTGATGAGGTCCCAGCTGTCAGCAATGCTGTCCAGTATTACTGAATGCCATTAGCTGTTTGGCCTAGATAATCATTCAAACTTTACTTCATCTGTCTTCAGAGAAGAGAAAAATGAATGTTCTGGAATGGAAAAGAAATCTTTCCAGTTAGTAAGCAACACTAACGTAGAATAATTGGTACAGAATATTTCTGGAGTCATAGGATTCAGCAAGATAATCATGTGCAATACAGAAGATTTCCCTCAATCAGTGCAAAATGAGGGAGATGAAATACCACCCACACTTCAAAGGCACACCATAAAATCACATTAGCATTTTCCATGTCTGTTAACTCTGGTAATATTTGAAGTGAATTAAAATAATGCTACTTAGCAGACCATAGCATTCATGTTAAATTAGCAAAAACAGATGATTAGCAGACTAAAAGCTTGTTTAAAGTGTAGGCACGAAGAAGGGGGATTGTTGTGAATTTGGATTCTGGGCTCCCCCGGTGGCCGCTTGTGGAATTGGACTTGTCATCCTCTTTCCTGTTTCACCTGTTTCCATCAGTAGTGGGTGTCGCTATTTAAGCTCATTTCTCTGGTGGTTTCTTGTGTCCAGTATTGTGGTTTATTATTAGCCAATGGGGTGGAGTCAATCCCCTTCAGAGGAATAAGAGTCTCCAAAGGCTCTAAATCAAAACCACAACGATTGGCAAAGGACCAATCCATAAGACTCAGAGCGGCGCCAGAGTCAACATAGGCGTCCGTGGCAATGGATGACAAAGAGCAAATCAGGGTTACAGACAAAATAAACTTAGACTGAATGGTGCCAATGGAAACAGACTTATCAAGCTTCTTTGTACGCCTAGAGCATGCTGATATAACATGAGTAGAATCCCCACAATAGAAGCACAATCCATTCATCCGTCTAAAATTCTGTCGCTCGCTCCTGGACAGAATTCTATCACACTGCATACTTTCTGGCGTCTTTTCCATAGACACCGCCAGATGGTGCACCGGTTTGCGCTCCCGCAGACGCCTATCAATCTGAATAGCCATTGTCATGGACTCATTCAGACCTGCAGGCACAGGGAACCCCACCATAACATCCTTAACGGCATCAGAGAGACCTTCTCTGAAAGTTGCCGCCAAGGCGCACTCATTCCACTGAGTAAGCACAGACCATTTACGGAATTTTTGGCAGTAAACCTCAGCTTCGTCTTGCCCCTGAGATAGTGCCATCAAAGTTTTTTCTGCCTGAAGTTCCAAATGAGGTTCCTCATAAAGCAAGCCCAAGGCCAGAAAAAACGCATCCACATCGCGCAACGCAGGATCCCCTGCTGGCAATGAGAAGGCCCAATCTTGAGGGTCACCCCTGAGCAAGGAAATCACAATCCTAACCTGCTGAGCAGGGTCTCCAGCTGAACGAGACTTCAGGGACAAATAAAGCTTACAATTATTTCGGAAATTCTGGAAGCTAGCTCTATTCCCTGTGAAGAACTCCGGCAAAGGAATTCTCGGCTCAGATACTGGACACAAGTAACCATGCGTATCAATCCGGATCACCAGGAGATTATTCGTTTCCTGGTGCTGTATAATTTACATGACGATTTGGTACTGGGATTGCCATGGTTGCAGTCTCACAATCCAGTCTTGGACTGGAGAGCAATGTCTGTGTTGAGCTGGGGATGTAAGGGTGTTCATGGGGACTTACCTTTGGTTTCTATTTCGTCGTCCATTCCCTCTGAAGTCCCTGAGTTCCTCTCAGATTATCAAGACGTCTTTGACGAACCCAAGCTTGGGTCGTTACCTCCGCACCGTGAGTGCGATTGTGCCATAGATTTGATACCGGGTTGCAAATATCCAAAGGGTCGTTTGTTTAATCTGTCCGTGCCGGAACATGCTGCTATGCGGGAATATATAAAAGAGTCTTTGGAAAAGGGACATATTCGTCCATCTTCTTCTCCCTTGGGAGCTGGGTTTTTCTTTGTCTCAAAGAAGGACGGCTCTTTGAGACCATGTATTGATTATCGGCTTCTGAATAAGATCACTGTTAAGTACCAATACCCATTGCCATTGCTTACTGATTTGTTTGCTCGTATAGAGGGTGCTAAGTGGTTCTCTAAAATTGATCTTCGTGGGGCGTATAATTTGGTGCGGATCAGGCAGGGGGATGAGTGGAAGACCGCATTTAATACGCCCGAGGGCCACTTTGAGTATTTGGTCATGCCTTTTGGTCTTTCTAATGCCCCTTCAGTTTTCCAGTCTTTTATGCATGATATTTTCCGCGATTTTCTGGATAAATTTATGATAATATATCTGGATGATATTCTGATTTTTTCTGATGACTGGGACTCTCATGTCCAGCAGGTCAGGAGAGTTTTTCAGGTTCTGCGGTCTAATTCTTTATGTGTGAAGGGGTCTAAGTGCGTTTTTGGGGTCCAGAAAATTTCCTTTTTGGGGTATATTTTTTCTCCCTCTTCCATTGAGATGGATCCCGTCAAGGTGCAAGCTATTTGTGACTGGACTCAGCCCTCCTCTCTTAAGGGTCTTCAGAGATTTTTGGGCTTTGCCAACTTTTACCGCCGATTTATTGCTGGTTTTTCGGATGTCGTTAAACCACTGACTGATTTGACCAGACATGGCGCTGATGTTGCTAATTGGTCCCCTCATGCTGTAGAGGCCTTTCAGGAGCTTAAGCACCGTTTTGCCTCTGCCCCTGTGTTACGTCAGCCTGATGTGAATCTGCCTTTTCAGGTTGAGGTTGACGCTTCGGAGATCGGAGCTGGGGCAGTGTTGTCGCAGAAAGGTTCCGACTGCTCCGTCATTAGGCCTTGTGCCTTCTTTTCTCGCAAATTTTCGCCCGCAGAGCGGAATTATGATGTTGGGAATAGGGAGCTTTTGGCCATGAAGTGGGCGTTTGAGGAGTGGCGCCATTGGCTAGAGGGGGCTAAGCATCAGGTGGTGGTATTGACTGACCACAAAAATTTGATTTATCTTGAGACTGCCAGGCGCCTGAATCCTAGACAGGCGCGCTGGTCTTTATTTTTTTCTCGCTTTAATTTTGTGGTGTCATACCTACCGGGTTCTAAGAATGTTAAGGCAGATGCCCTTTCTAGGAGTTTTGACCCGGACTCTCCTGGTAATACTGAACCCACAGGTATCCTTAGGGAGGGAGTAATTTTGTCGGCCGTTTCTCCTGATCTGCGGCGGTCCTTGCAAGAGTTTCAGGCGGATAGACCGGATCGTTGTCCGCCTGATAGACTGTTTGTTCCGGATGATTGGACCAGTAGAGTCATCTCTGAGGTACATTCTTCTGCATTGGCAGGTCATCCCGGAATTTTTGGTACCAGGGATTTGGTGGCAAGATCCTTCTGGTGGCCTTCCCTGTCGCGAGATGTGCGAGTCTTTGTGCAGTCATGTGACATTTGTGCTCGGGCCAAGTCTTGTAGTTCTCGGGCTAGCGGACTGCTGTTGCCCTTGCCTGTTCCTAAGAGGCCTTGGACACACATCTCGATGGATTTTATTTCGGATCTGCCTGTTTCCCAGAAGATGTCTGTCATCTGGGTGGTCTGTGACCGTTTCTCTAAAATGGTCCATTTGGTTCCTCTGCCCAAGTTGCCTTCTTCTTCTGAGTTGGTTCCTCTGTTTTTTCAGAATGTTGTCCGATTGCACGGTATTCCTGAGAATATTGTTTCTGACAGAGGTACCCAATTTGTGTCTAGATTTTGGCGGGCATTCTGTGCTAGGATGGGCATAGATTTGTCTTTTTCATCTGCTTTTCACCCTCAGACTAATGGCCAGACCGAGCGGACTAATCAGACCCTGGAGACATATCTGAGGTGTTTTGTCTCTGCTGACCAGGATGATTGGGTTGCTTTTTTGCCATTGGCAGAGTTCGCCCTCAATAATCGGGCCAGCTCTTCCACCTTGGTGTCCCCGTTTTTCTGTAATTCGGGGTTTCACCCTCGATTTTCCTCCGGTCAGGTGGAATCCTCGGATTGTCCTGGAGTGGATGCGGTGGTGGAGAGATTGCATCACATCTGGGGGCAGGTTATGGACAATTTGAAGTTGTCCCAGGAGAAGACTCAGCGTTTTGCCAACCGTCATCGTCGTGTTGGTTCTCGGCTTTGTGTTGGAGATTTGGTCTGGTTGTCTTCTCGTTTTGTCCCTATGAGGGTCTCTTCTCCTAAGTTTAAACCTCGGTTCATCGGCCCTTATAGAATATTGGAGATTCTTAATCCTGTTTCTTTCCGTTTGGACCTCCCTGCGTCCTTTTCCATTCATAACGTTTTTCATCGGTCGTTATTGCGCAGGTATGAGGTACCTGTTGTACCTTCAGTTGAGCCTCCTGCTCCGGTGTTGGTTGAGGGTGAGTTGGAGTACGTTGTGGAGAAAATTTTGGACTCTCGTGTTTCCAGACGGAGACTCCAGTATCTGGTCAAGTGGAAGGGTTACGGCCAGGAGGATAATTCTTGGGTCAATGCATCTGATGTTCATGCTTCTGATCTTGTTCGTGCCTTCCATAGGGCTCATCCTGGTCGCCCTGGTGGATCTGGTGAGGGTTCGGTGCCCCCTCCTTGAGGGGGGGGTACTGTTGTGAATTTGGATTCTGGGCTCCCCCGGTGGCCGCTTGTGGAATTGGACTTGTCATCCTCTTTCCTGTTTCACCTGTTTCCATCAGTAGTGGGTGTCGCTATTTAAGCTCATTTCTCTGGTGGTTTCTTGCCGGTCAACAATGTTATCTGATGCCTCTCAGTGCTTGTTCCTGCTTCTGACAACTACTAGATAAGTTGGACTTTTGTCCATGTTTCGTTTTGCCTATTTGTTCCAGTTCACAGCTGAAGTTTTGTTACTGTGTCTGGAAAGCTCTCGTTGATCAGGGATTGCTACTCTGGTGTTATGAGTTAATGCCAGAGTTTAAGGTAATCTCTGGATGGTGTTTTGTTAGTGTTTTTCTGCTGACCATGAAAGTATACTATCTGTCTTCTGCTATCTAGTAAGCGGACCTCAAATTTGCTAAGGCTATTTTCCTGCTGCGTTTGTTGTTTCATCTGAACTCACCGTCATTATATGTGGGGGGCTACTGTCTTCTGTGGAATATTTCTCTAGAGGTGAGCCAGGTCTTATATTTCCCTCTGCTAGCTATTTAGGTCTTAGGCCAGAGCTGGGCATCTAGCAATAAATAGGAAATGCTACCTGGCTATTTCTAGTTGCGCGACAGGCTTAGTTCATGGTCAGTATAGTTCCATCTTCCGAGAGCTTGTCCCTCTATAGGCTTGCTATGATCTCTGCCTGCAGAGATCATGACAGGGGATATAGTAGAGTAAATCTTTCACATTGCATACATCTCTAGATACTTTAATAAAGTCACGTTCATGAAACATAATTGCTGTAACTTCAAATACACTTTAAGACCTCATGTATTTGAGATTATCACAACTTACTGTGTGTTTAAGGCCGGTGTCACACTTGCAACTGCAGTGCGAGAAACCCACTTGAGTCTCTCGCCTCAATACCCGGCACTGCCACCGGTGCTCGGGACGGAGTGTGCGGCTACATGTATTTCTATGCAGCTGAATGCTCCGGTCCGAACCGCCGCCGGCAGTGCTGGGTATTGAGGCGAGAGACTCGTGTGAGTTTCTCGCATTGCACTTGCAAGTGTGACACCGGCCTAAGACAATTTCTCAGCAAATTTTCCTTTCCATAACCCCTCCTTTATGTGTGTAATGTAGAGTAAATGTATTAAAATATTGATCATCATCTTTCCCAGTTTCCAGCCTTGCTCTGGTACTATCTGGCTCACATGGCCTAAAATCAAACTAGCCAGATCACACAGAGGTTTATATGTGCGCCGAAAGTCACATTATCAATGTAAGCTTGTGGAGCCTTGCTCTGGGTTTCATAGGTTTACATGGGGGAAGCCGCTACCATCCAACATGGTAGACGCTCTGTGAGCCTGCAAACGTGAAGAGCGTTCACATGGGATAGAAGAGGATAAAGAGATGCTGAAAAGTAGAGAAAGAAGGCAATTGGCTATTGTTTTATTATATTTTGCGAAAACTAATTTCCATAATTAGGAGGTGTTAGGAAAAATAAATTCCTGAGACATATTCATCTAGATCTATTGGTATTGGAAAAGTATACACTAGTAATACAGCACACATATAAATCTGTGGACTCATACCATACCTTGTAATCTCTTTGACTTCATAAAAAGGCATATGTACTCTGTTCCATTGAATGTCGCATGAAGAATATATTGATTTCCCCACTACAGAATTACTCTGTAATACGGTGCTTTATGGAGGCACTATACAAAAAAACATGAAGACCCTGATTCACTAAGACTGAGATTTTGTATAGGGGACATTTGATTAAGGGGGACGTTGACACAAGATGTGTTAAATTCATTAAGAGACCCGCAGCTCCATAATGGATTTTGTGGATCTTTTAAAAGTACCAGAAACATACGCCACATCAGCACAATTACACTATTTCTATCGTCATTTGCGCCAGCTTTGTGTTGTAAATAATGATGAATTGAAGAATTTGCCTGGAATGCTTGACCATGCCCCATCCAACCCGAGCTTTGCTCCCTTTTCAAATAGTTGAGGGAACTGGCTGGAACTAGTGTAAAAATATCAAATGTTAAAAAAAGAATTTGTGCAACTTTAAGTTGTAAACATTTGTGAAATTTCAAGTTGTTTAAGCCAGAATTTTGGCAGAACCTGCTTCATCAATTGGTGTAGAAACTGCTTGATGAATTGAGGCCGAAGTGTCTATGGCTTTGTAATATGGAACATGAAGTCATTTTTATGGTTTGCGTAAGTTAATCTATGACTGATGTATACGTAATAACATATCTCCTTGGCATTTACAAGCCAGACTCTCTATGAATGGACCTATATCATGCCATACTTATAATTTTAGATACAACATTTTGATACAAAATTGCATGAACAATACTACACTACTACTGTAACATTAGCATACGTTGGCAGAAAAACCTTCTCAGATGTATGACCTTTTTTGGTCACCATGTGTATGTGACCTATTAATAGTTATATCTCTTAGTGAGACTGTCAGGTCCAAATTAATAAGTTGGCAGTCATTCTGTGTGACTGCAGACTTATGAATCCTCCCAGGGCACTCACTGTGTATGGTGGGCATTCGCCAGTTTCTGGACCAGGACTGGTGGGTACATATGCATTTTACACGCTCCCAGCCAGAACCCATCCAGTGGGTGCAGTTTCACTCCATGCACCTTTATTGAGCAAGGCTATGCCCTCTAGTTGGCCAGTCGCATCTCTAGGCAGGGTGCGGTCTTGCGTAATACAAGTGTATGGAGGGAGCCATGCACACTGGGCAGGCTCCAGCCGCTCACACAAATTGACTGTAGACTTATCGATTTGGACCTGGCAACATGGCCATACTAAAATGGTCTGACAGACTGCGTAAATACATATATGCCGAGGGCCCTCACTACCACGTTTAAGCATCTATTGGTGATGCCCTTATGTTCACTTATCTACTTTTATTTAAAATATATACAGTACTTCATTTTCAAAAAGATGGCAACAACATCTTGAAAGATTACCTACCAAAGTAAGTGCTATATGCATTATATAGAAAAAAATACTATTGGCGCACGGTATACAGTACGTTACCCATACAAGACCTTTTATGACATACTGTTCTAAAGCCATAGATATTAATATTCATTGGTCCCAGCCTTGCAGCTAAAACAGCTTCCTATGTTTTGGGTGGGCATGTGGAAATATTTTCCAATTCATCCAGAACTTCACTGGAATTCCGCGATGTTTGAACAGAAAAAGGCCATCCCTGAAGTGTTCAAACAAAGTTGGAAGCATACAATTGTGCAAAATGTCTTGGTATGCTGTGCTGAAAAATATATATTTTCCGTTCACTGGAACTAAAGGACCTAGGCCTACCCTTGAAAAACAACCCCATAGCATTATCCTACCTCTACCAGCATGGCACAATGCAGGCATGCAAGTCACATTCTCCTGACATTTTTCAAACCTAGACCCGTCCATCAAACTGCCACATAGAGAAATGTGATTTATTACTCCACAGGACATGTTTCCACGGTCCAGAATCTAGTGGGCACTTGATTTACACCACTTCATCCAGAATTTGGCAGTGTGCTTGGTGGTGTAAGGGATTGCATGCAGCTTCTCTGCCAAAGGCAGTTCTTGTAGTGATGTTAATGCCAGAGGATCTTTGGAATTCTGTAGTTATTGAGTCAGCAATACTAGATAGTTGGTGATTTTTACACACTATGTGCCTCCTCACTCGGCAACCCTGCTCAGTATGTTTACATGGTGTTTACATGGAGTTGGTGTAGTTTCTAAACACTTCAAATTTTCAACTATATAATTCACAGTTAATTGTGGAACCAATAAGAGGGAAGAAATGTTAAAAATGTAGTTATTGCAACTGTAGCATCCTATTATGTTACCAACTTACCATGCTCTATTTTAGTGAGCTCTTTAAAATGACTCATTCTTTCACAAATGTTTTTTTAGGGCAGATTCCATGGTAAAATACTTGATTTTATATACCTCTGACACTGGAACTAAAATGGAAACCCTAAATTCATGGTTAGGATTCTATATAATGGTTTTACCCATATAGTGGAAGTGGTCATGTCAAATGTTAAATTAGGGAATATTACAAGTGTGTCCTAATAATAAGCAAGCACTTCAGAAAATTTAGAGTGATGAATTATATATGTTCTGTACATTTGCTATTGTACAAATTTACCAAGTATTGTTACATTTACTTTCTCAGGTTCTTTCTCCATTGTCTGATTCTATCTTGGCTGAAAAAACAGTGACAGTTCTGGACGATCGTGTGGGAATTGTTGACCTAGGAATCCAACTTATAACTGGTCTTTCCTTGTCTGTACAAGCCAGTAAGGGTAATAAAAGAGCCATCGTTACAACGACTACAGCCAGTGATATCCTGCACGAGATGAAACAGGTACAATGATACTAAAAATGCAGAATACTGTATTTCCACAAATTACCGGTATACTGTGAAAAGGATAGTTTACCTTGACTTTTTTTTGTATTATGTCTTATTTACATACACAATGCCCACGTTTTACACAGCACTGTGAGTAAAAAGAATATATTCAGTCACTCTGATGTCTGTCTCCAGAGGGGTTCACAATCTCATTTCTCTCTCTCAGGAGAACACAAACATGCTAGGACACATTTTATAGTTTGTCAGTCAGTACAACTGTGAATGTAGAAGGAAAGCAAAGTGCGTGAGGTAACCCATGCAAACATTCACTCCTTCCCCCTGGGCCATTGTCTGTTTTTTCAATTTTATTTTTTCCTCCTCTTCTTCCAAGAGACATAACTTTTTTATTGTTCCGTCAATATGGCCATGTGTTTTGCGGGACAAGTTGTACTTTTGAATGACGCAATTCATTTTACCACAGAGTGTACTAAAAAGCAGTAAAATAGTTCTAAGTGGGGTGAAACTGCAAAAAAGTGCAATTTCACGATTGTGTTTTGGGTTTTTAATTTACCATGATCACTATATGGTAAAACTGACCTGGCAATATGATTTTTCAGACCCCAGACGTGTATAGTTTTTTTATTTGGGTGTTGAAAAAAATTTGTATAACATTGTTTTTTTTCTGCTTTGAACGCCATTTTCCAAGATCCATACAGTTTTCATTTTTCGGGATATAAGGCTATGTGAGGGCTTATTTTTTGTGCGAATGTTTTTACTGATACCAATTGAGGTTAGTATGATATTTTAAATTTTTTTTGTAATTGTTTTATTTTTAATTGGGCAAAAGGAGATGATTTGAACTTTTGTGGGATTTTTATTTTTTCCTATTTTTGAAAACTTTCTTTTTACTTTTTACTGTATTTAATAGTCCCCTTAGGGGACTTGAAGCTGTGATTGTGCAGTCTCCTGTACTATATATAGCAGTGCTTCAGCCCTGCTATGTATAGCAGAAATTATGAGCCATGGGTCAGTATTCACAGTAGTATCATAAGGACAGAGACCGTAGATTGGAATGACGCCCGCCCCTGTTGGCACATGTTAAATGCTGTTGTCAGAGGTTGACAGCAGGATTTAACAGGTGAACAGTCGCGGGCAGAGCACCACTCCACCCACAGCTGTTAAAGGCTGATTAAATCAGCCATCATGTACTGGGAAAGAATTTGTTCTCAGAATGTGAGCTTGCATCAAAGGCAGGAACACAACATATGATGTACGGCAAATATATGTAATTTGTCGTGAAGGGGTTAATTTGAAGTAACCCATGCAACCGGGCATCCATTGAGGCTTTGCGTATAAACCCAGATTTATCTTAAACGCATTGAGGCAAAATAACATTGCTTACCACTAAGACACATATAGAAACACATTCATTTCCTCAGAGTTTAAGTAATTATACGCAATGGTGCTTGGAAGTTAACCCTTAGGAATTTTCCACATTTCTACATAAGCGTTTCCTAAAACGACATCAGATCTAGCAAATGAGTCAAAAATATTTGTCAATGTAATTGTTTTAAATTCTGAAAATAATCCAATATTACATGTCTGTGAGGAGCAAAAGTATGTGAGCCTTCACTTTGATGGTCAATAACTGCATCTAAACATTCCCAGTAATTGTTAATTAGTTCTGTGCATCGTCTTGAAGGAATTTTAGCCTATTCCTCCCTAGAAAAGAGCTTCTTCTCAGATATGTTGCTGTTTTTTTTTCCATAAATTGTTCACATCCGATACTTCCACTCCGTTTCTATAGAATTAAGGTCAGAACTTTGACTTGAACATTCCAAAACTTTAACTTTATTCTTCCTTAACTATTCTTTGTTAGAACAACTTGTGTCCTTTGAATCGTTGTCTTACTTCATCACCCTATTTTCCTTCAGAATTTGCAGATACAATTCAGGATTCATTTTTTTCATAAATGATGACAGGTCATCCTGGCTAAGATGCAGCAAAACAGTCCCAAACCATGATATTACCACCACCATGTTTCACAGATGGTATGAGGTTTTTATGATATAGTACAGTGGTTTATTCTTCTCCAAACATAACACTTCTCATGTAAACTAAAAACTCTATATTGGTTTGATTCTTCCACACAATATTGTCCAAATAGCCTTTTGGCTTGTCTAATGCTTTCAATTGCTCAGAGGTTACTATGACTTTGCAGACTATTATACGCAGTGATCATTGTTGGTTGACCACTTCTGCTCCTGGAGAGAGTAAAAATAGTCTTGAATTGACTCCATTTGTACCTAATCTGTCCATCTGTGAATTGTTGGAGTCCAAAAGCTTTACAGATGTGCTTGTAACTTTTTGCAGCCTAATGGGCATCAACAGCTCTTCTTGTGAGATTTTCAGAAAAAAACCTTATTCACGTCGTGATACACTTCCATAAATATGTGTTATGCAGATCAGAAATAGATAGATCATCCATTCACACATAATTGTGATCCCATAATAATAATTTCCTAAATAATTTCCTCATTTAAAAAAAGCAAAATCTAATATTTTTGACTCATTTGTTTTATTTGGTTCTCTCAGCTACTTTCAGGGCATGTATGAAAATCTAATGTACAGTACTTTTAGATCAAGTTTATGTAGACTATGAAAATTTTGGAAGAGTTGGAAACCTTCAGGAACCACTGTATATGAAGTAGTATATTAAAATGCCAGAAGTCTATAGGCACAGGATGGGTTGGCAACATACAATATGCCAAATGTTGGTCAATAAGAGTATAGTTTCCTTTGGCCATGTTCACACATTCAGTATTTGGTCAGTATTTCACATAAGTATTTGTAAGCCAAAAGCAGAAGTGGGTAAAAAATACAGAATTGCTGACGTGTTTCTATTATACTTTTCCACTGCATGTTCCACTTCCCATTTTGGCTTACAAATACTGATGTAAAATGCTGACCAAATACTGAGTGTGTGAGCATGGCCTTTTGTGTTACTTCTATAATCACTCAGTATTGTGATGGTAGACAAAGGCCCTAGCACTCACGCATAATCACAGTCCGGGTATGACTTAAGTGATTTGGTATTGCAATCATTCAACTATTTTCTATGATTATTTTTTGGAGAACTGTTTCAGTATTACAGGTTGTGGTCAATACCTTACAGACAAATTATTGCCAAATAGTACACACAGAGTACTTAATGTGATAATTGTTTTACCTCTTCTATGTGAACCTATTTAGTATTATCTCATTCTGCTAATAATGGAGACTTTTAAAAGGGTCCCTTGTCTATTTAGTGGTCACAGTGTCCCCTGCTATGAATCCCAGTGAACTGATTTTGTCTGTGGGATATCTGGAAATAAGGGTTAAATTTCCTAGAGCCCAATTCAT
Source organism: Ranitomeya variabilis (assembly GCF_051348905.1). NCBI lineage: Eukaryota > Metazoa > Chordata > Amphibia > Anura > Dendrobatidae > Ranitomeya > Ranitomeya variabilis. The sequence goes on from NC_135232.1 coordinate 233,770,026, forward strand.
AAAAGCTTTTATGCCAGAATTCTAAAAGCTTTGAAAAAATTTGCTAAATTTTGGTGCAATGCGAAATACTCCAAAGTTTTCTGACTTTAGGCAGTCTTAGGCTGGTTTCACACTTGCGTTTTGATCTGCAGCGTTTTTTAAAAAAACGCAGGTGGTGAAAAAACGCATGTAAACGCTGCAAAACGCCGCGTTTTTTAGACGCATTCGTTTTTGCATGCAAAAAAAAAATGCGGCGTTTTGCCGCGTTTACATACGTTTTTTCCTGCGTTTGCATTTTTTAAATGCATGCTGAGAAGTGTGTGACAGCTGCCAATCATCAAAATCAACTGGAAAACCCACTATAAACAGAAATAGCTAGGGTTAGGGTTAGGGTTAGGGTTAGGATCCCTAGTAACCCTAGGGATCCTAACCCTAACCCTAACCCTAACCCTAGGGATCCTAACCCTAACCCTAAGGGTTAGGATCCTAACCCTAACTGTTGTGTATCCGCTTTTTGGGCTCCCCTGGTGGTTGCTGGTGGTACTGGTGACTTGTTTGCACTTTGCTGCTTCTGTTCACCTACTTCCATCAGCGTTTGGGAGTTTCCTATTTAGCCTTGCTCTCCAGTCATTTCCTTGCCGGTCATCATTGTAACCAGAGCCTTCGGTTGCATGTTCCTGCTACTAGTCTGCTGATCAGCTAAGTGGACTTTGTCCTTTGTTTTGTATCTTTAGTCCAGTTTGCAGTTTTTGTAATTCTCTGTAGCTGGAAGCTCTTGCGGGCTGAAATTGCCACTCCTGTGTCATGAGTTGACACAGGAGTCTTAAAGTAATTTCAGGATGGTTTTTTGAAAGGGTTTTCAGTTGACCGTGAAGTCCTCTTTTGTATCCTTCTGCTATCTAGTAAGTGGACCTCTCTTTGCTAAATCTACTTTCATACTGTGTATGTCTTTTCCTCTTATTTCACCGTTATTACATGTGGGGGGCTGCTATCATCTTTTGGGGTATTTCCCTAGAGGTAAGCCAGGTCTGTTTCTTCCTCTACCAGGCTTAGTTAGTCCTCCGGCTGGCGCGTGGCATTTAGGAAGCCGTAGGTATGCTCCCTGGCTACTATTAGTTGTGTGGTAGATTTAGCTCACGGTCAACTCGAGTTTCCATCACCCGAGAGCTCGTTCGTTATTTATATGTTTCTTACGTTCCCTTGCCATTGGGAACCATGACAGTATGACCGGCCATGTGTTAAACTTATTGGCAGAAGAAAGGAGAGAAAAAGGAAGTCTGTAAAAAAAAATTTTCTTTTTCCCTATGCTTGCTCCATAGTTGGATTAGTTGTATTTCAGCTCTAATTACTGCCTTTGCCTTTCTCTCCTTATAATCCTTGAATGGCTCTGAGCTCACCTGTTTAAAGATGGATCCTCAGAGTTTGGCTGCAGGTTTAAATAATCTTGCTACGAAGGTTCAAAATTTACAAGATTTTGTTATGCATACTCCTATTTCTGAACCTAAAATCCCTACACCAGAGGTGTTTTCCGGAGATAGATCTTGGTTTCTGAATTTCAAATATAATTGTAAATTATTCCTTTCTCTCAGACCTCACTCCTCAGGAGATCCTGTCCAGCAGGTTAAGATTGTAATTTCTTTGCTGCGAGGTGACCCTCAAAATTGGGCATTTTCATTGGCACCAGGGGATCCTGCGTTGCTCAATGTGGATGCGTTTTTCCTGGCTTTAGGGTTGCTTTATGAGGAACCTAATTTGGAGATTCAAGCTGAAGAAGCTTTGATGGCCCTATCTCAAGGGCAAGATGAAGCTGAGATATACTGCCAAAAATTTCGTAAATGGTCTGTGCTTACTCAGTGGAATGAGTGCGCCTTAGCGGCAAATTTCAGAGAGGGCCTTTCTGATGCCGTTAAAGATGTTATGGTCGGGTTCCCTGCGCCTACAGGTCTGAATGAGTCCATGACAATGGCAATTCAGATTGATCGGCGTTTGCGGGAGCGCAAACCCGTGCACCATTTGGCGGTATCTTCTGAAGAGACGCCAGAGAAAATGCAATGTGACAGAATTATGTCCAGAAGCGAGCGGCAGAATTATAGGCGTAAAAATGGGTTATGCTTCTATTGTGGAGATTCTGCTCATGTTATATCGGCATGCTCTAAACGTACTAGGAAGGTTGACAAGTCTATTTCAATTGGCACTTTACAGTCCAAATTTATTTTGTCTGTAACCTTGATTTGTTCATTATCAGTTATTACCGTGGATGCCTATGTGGACTCTGGCGCCGCTCTGAGTCTTATGGACTGGTCCTTTGCCAGGCGCTGTGGGTTTGATTTAGAGCCTCTGGAAGTCCCTATACCTCTGAAGGGTATTGATTCTACACCTTTGGCTTGTAATAAACCACAGTTCTGGACGCAAGTGACTATGCGTATGACTCCAGACCATCAGGAGGTGATTCGCTTCCTTGTGTTGTACAATTTACATGATGTTTTGGTGCTTGGATTACCATGGTTACAGTCTCATAACCCAGTCCTTGACTGGAAAGCTATGTCTGTGTTAAGCTGGGGATGTCGGGGGGCTCATGGGGACACTCCTATGGTGCCCATTTCGTCATCTATTCCATCTGAGATTCCGGCATTTTTGTCTGATTATCGTGATATTTTTGAAGAGCCTAAGATTGGTTCACTCCCTCCTCACAGGGATTGTGATTGCGCCATAGATCTGATTCCTGGCAGTAAATTTCCAAAGGGTCGTTTGTTTAACCTATCTGTACCTGAACATGCTGCTATGCGCGAGTATATTAAGGAGTCCCTGGAAAAGGGACATATTCGTCCTTCTTCATCACCTTTAGGAGACGGTTTTTTCTTTGTCTCTAAAAAGGATGGCTCTCTGAGGCCTTGTATTGATTATCGACTCCTGAATAAAATTACAGTCAAATATCAGTATCCGTTGCCTTTGCTGACTGATTTGTTTGCTCGCATAAGGGGGGCTAAGTGGTTCTCTAAGATTGATCTTCGTGGGGCGTATAATTTGGTGCGAATTAAGCAGGGGGATGAGTGGAAAACCGCATTTAATACGCCTGAGGGCCATTTTGAGTATTTGGTAATGCCTTTCGGCCTTTCTAATGCACCTTCTGTCTTTCAGTCCTTAATGCATGATATTTTCCGTCAATATTTGGATAAATTTATGATAGTGTACTTGGATGATATTTTGATTTTTTCTGATGACTGGGAGTCTCATGTTCAGCAGGTCAGGAGGGTTTTTCTGGTTTTGCGGGAGAATTCTTTATGTGTAAAGGGTTCAAAGTGTGTTTTTGGGGTTCAAAAAATTTCCTTTTTGGGGTACATTTTTTCCCCTTCTATTGAGATGGACCCTGTCAAGGTTCGGGCTATTTATTTCTGGACGCAGCCTACTTCTCTGAAGAGTCTCCAGAAATTCTTGGGCTTTGCTAATTTTTATCGTCGATTTATAGCTGGTTTTTCTGGCGTTGCTAAACCTCTGACGGATTTGACTAAAAAGGGTGCTGATGTTGCCAATTGGTCCCCTGCTGCCGTGGAGGCCTTTCGGGAGCTTAAGCGCTGCTTTTTGTCTGCCCCTGTGTTGCGCCAGCCTGATGTTTCCCTTCCCTTTCAGGTTGAGGTCGATGCTTCCGAGATTGGAGCGGGGGCGGTTTTGTCGCAGAAAAGTCCCGACTGCTCAGTGATGAGACCTTGTGCGTTCTTTTCGCGAAAATTTTCGGCCGCCGAGCGAAACTATGATGTTGGTAATCGGGAGCTTTTGGCCATGAAGTGGGCATTTGAGGAGTGGCGTCATTGGCTTGAGGGTGCCAAACATCAGGTGGTAGTTTTGACTGATCACAAGAATTTAATTTATTTGGAGTCTGCCAGGCGCCTGAATCCTAGACAGGCACGTTGGTCGTTGTTCTTTTCCCGGTTTAATTTTGTGGTCTCGTACTTACCGGGTTCTAGGAATGTGAAGGCAGATGCTCTTTCTAGTAGTTTTGAGCCTGACTCTCCTGGGAATTCTGAACCTGCTGGTGTCCTTAAGGATGGAGTGGTTTTGTCTGCTGTCTCTCCTGATTTGTGACGTGCTTTGCAAGAATTTCAGGCGGATAGACCTGATCGTTGTCTGTCTGGTAGACTGTTTGTTCCTGACGAGTGGACCACTAGAGTCATCTCGGAAGTTCATTCTTCTACTCTGGCAGGTCATCCGGGAATTTTTGGCACCAGAGATTTGGTGGCAAGATCCTTCTGGTGGCCTTCCCTGTCTCGAGATGTGCGTGTTTTTGTGCAGTCTTGCGATGTGTGTGCTCGGGCCAAGCCTTGTTGTTCTAGGGCTAGTGGGTTGTTGTTGCCCTTGCCTATTCCGAAGAGGCCTTGGACGCACATCTCTATGGACTTTATCTCGGACCTCCCTGTTTCTCAGAAGATGTCTGTCATCTGGGTGGTGTGTGACCGTTTTTCTAAAATGGTTCATTTGGTGCCATTGTCTAAGTTGCCTTCCTCATCTGAGTTGGTCCCTCTGTTTTTTCAAAATGTGGTTCGCCTGCATGGTATTCCGGAAAACATCGTTTCTGACAGGGGTACCCAGTTCGTGTCTAGATTTTGGCGGGCAGTCTGTGCCAGGTTGGGCATTGATTTGTCTTTTTCGTCTGCATTCCATCCTCAGACCAATGGCCAGACGGAACGAACTAATCAAACTTTGGAGACTTATTTGAGGTGTTTTGTGTCTGCGGATCAGGATGATTGGGTTGCCTTTCTGCCGTTGGCGGAGTTTGCTCTTAATAATCGGGCTAGTTCTGCCACTTTGGTTTCTCCTTTCTTTTGCAATTCAGGGTTTCATCCGCGTTTTTCATCTGGTCAGGTTGAATCTTCGGATTGTCCTGGAGTGGATGCGGTAGTGGATCGGTTGCATCAGATTTGGGGACAAGTGGTGGATAATTTGGAATTGTCCCAGGAGAGGACTCAGCAGTTTGCTAACCGTCGTCGTCGTGTTGGCCCCCACCTTCGTGTTGGGGACTTGGTGTGGTTGTCTTCCCGTTTTGTCCCTATGAGGGTTTCTTCTCCTAAATTTAAGCCTCGGTTCATCGGTCCTTATAGGATTTTGGAGATTCTTAACCCTGTCTCCTTTCGTTTGGACCTCCCGGCATCTTTCGCTATCCATAATGTGTTCCATCGGTCGCTGTTACGGAGATATGAGGTACCGGTGGTTCCTTCTACTGAACCTCCTGCTCCTGTGCTGGTGGAGGGTGAATTGGAGTACGTGGTAGAAAAGATCTTGGACTCCCGTATTTCCAGACGGAGACTTCAATATCTGGTTAAATGGAAGGGCTATGGTCAGGAAGATAATTCTTGGGTAACTGCCTCTGATGTTCATGCCTCGGATTTGGTTCGTGCCTTTCATAGGGCTCATCCAGATCGCCCTGGCGGTTCTTGTGAGGGTTCGGTGCCCCCTCCTTAAGGGGAGGGTACTGTTGTGTATCCGCTTTTTGGGCTCCCCTGGTGGTTGCTGGTGGTACTGGTGACTTGTTTGCACTTTGCTGCTTCTGTTCACCTGCTTCCATCAGCGTTTGGGAGTTTCCTATTTAGCCTTGCTCTCCAGTCATTTCCTTGCCGGTCATCATTGTAACCAGAGCCTTCGGTTGCATGTTCCTGCTACTAGTCTGCTGATCAGCTAAGTGGACTTTGTCCTTTGTTTTGTATCTTTAGTCCAGTTTGCAGTTTTTGTAATTCTCTGTAGCTGGAAGCTCTTGCGGGCTGAAATTGCCACTCCTGTGTCATGAGTTGACACAGGAGTCTTAAAGTAATTTCAGGATGGTTTTTTGAAAGGGTTTTCAGTTGACCGTGAAGTCCTCTTTTGTATCCTTCTGCTATCTAGTAAGTGGACCTCTCTTTGTTAAATCTACTTTCATACTGTGTATGTCTTTTCCTCTTATTTCACCGTTATTACATGTGGGGGGCTGCTATCATCTTTTGGGGTATTTCCCTAGAGGTAAGCCAGGTCTGTTTCTTCCTCTACCAGGCTTAGTTAGTTCTCCGGCTGGCGCGTGGCATTTAGGAAGCCGTAGGTATGCTCCCTGGCTACTATTAGTTGTGTGGTAGATTTAGCTCACGGTCAACTCGAGTTTCCATCACCCGAGAGCTTGTTCATTATTTATATGTTTCTTACGTTCCCTTGCCATTGGGAACCATGACACCTAACCCTAAGGGTTAGGGTTAGGGTTATGGTTAGGATCCCTAGTAACCCTAGGGATCCTAACCCTAACCCTAACCCTAACTCTAACCCTAACCCTAACCCTAGGGATCCTAACCCTAACCCTAACTCTAACCCTAACCCTAACCCTAGGGATCCTAACCCTAACCCTAACCCTAAGGGTTAGGATCCTAACCCTAACCCTAATGGTTAGGGTTAGGATCCCTAGGGTTAGGGTTAGGATCCCTAGGGTTACTAGGGATCCTAACCTTAGGGTTAGGGTTAGGGTTAGGATCCCTAGTAACCCTAGGGTTAGGGTTAGGGTTTTCTTGTTTTTTCTTGTGTTTAGGGTTAGGGTTAGGGTTAGCGTTTTCTTGTTTTTTCTTGTGTTTTCTTGTGTTTTTCTAAAAAAACGCATGCGTTTTTAACGCAAGCAAACGCATGTGCTTAAAAACGCATGCGTTTATATAGACAGCAATACATTTTTTTGCCGCGAATAAATGCATGCGTTTTTTTGCGGCAAAAAAACGCCACTAGAAATTACTACAGGTTGCATTTCTGCAACTGAACGCACGTGTCAAAAAACGCATGCGTTGCCGAAAACGCGTCAAAACGCATGCTAAAAAACACATGCGTTTTTTAATGTTAAGTATAGAAAAAAAACGCATGCGTTTTTTAGCGCTAAAACGCTGCAGATCAAAACGCAAGTGTGAAACCAGCCTTAGAGCAGGATATTCGTGTCATCTCCTGCTTGTCAAATTAATGATGAGCTGCGGTGTTCTTTACACCACAAATCTTACTCCAGTCCCTTCCTGAAGTAAGATTTGTGGCCAAGTGCATGGGTGCGTATGCCACTTTTCAGACGTGCCATATTCATTAAGTGCCATGCTCCCCTTAACTAGTCGGGAGCTTCTTTCTCCAGCACTCCCCTTAATCAAGATCCACATGAAAAATGCCGGTCTTGATAAATTGGCACTTAAGTGTCCATTCAAATAAATGGGTTATCTGTGCAATATAGGACAGGTCAGGTGCACCAGAATGAAAGATGCTTAGAATTTCTGATGGATTGATGAAAATGAGGTTTCTAAAGTAGACAACTTCCTTAAGAGCCATAGACTAGTCTTCTCAAAACTTAGTTTCTTGTAAGAAGAAGTATTATCAAATGTATAGCACAAAAAGAATAGTCGCATTGTTTACACAACCTTTTTATCTCCATTCTATATTGTCACAGTAGGATTTTCGGACTTGCTGTTTATATTAGTACATATTTTTTTGTGACACAGGTAAAGTGGTTATTACGTTTAATATCTAGCTCATTTGTGGGCAGAGCGTTATCTCACTGAAGAAAAATGACTATTTTTCTTGCATGAGCTCATTTTAGAAAATTGCATTATTATTTGTCAAGGTGAGTCTCTTGCCTCCATCTAACCTTTTTACCCAGCAGTGTCTTGTTTCTTAAATTACTGGGTATTGTTCAATCACAGGTTATACAAAGTGAATTCTTATGGAAACTTTCTCAAAATAATACTAAAATATCCTGTATACGTGTAATGATCTGTTAAACTTGACACTTGCTCATATTGGTGTAGTAACAACTCTGCAGAGATAAATATACTGTTTAAGTGAGTGTAGCCCCTACATCTAGAACAATAACTTGGCACTTTTAACACTTTGGTGCTGGACCCCAGCTGGAGTAGTGACTGAATTCAATGTAGAGACATTTATACCAGAAGTTACAATCATTTTGTCGAAAAAATATCATGAAGATAAAAAGGTGCTCTTCCTTAACCATTGTCTTGGCTCTTCGTATCCCAAAATGAGTGGACATAGATGACTAGTTATCTTCAGGGGATGTTTAAATTATGTATCTATATGTATCTAAAAGTAGTCACTCAATGGATATGATATGAATTACAGCCTGTTGAGGGATTTGCAAGCCTGTTGGGATAATTTTATGAATTTGTTTAGTAAGAAATTGGGACTCCATAACATATTTATCTAAAGGGTAGACATATCTTTATTATTATGATCGCAGACTGATTTTCACTGACACTATGATATTTTCTGTATACTGTGAAGGTAACTTTTTTTTCTGTTACAGGAGGCAGTCATCAGTGTGTGGACCTTGTTTAGCGATGGCTCAGTAACACCATTGGATATCTATGAAAGTAAAGACTTCTCTATTATGGTGTCTTCTCTAGATGAGATGGTGGTTTCCACCTATCAGAATCCTTTATCAAACTGGCCTGTTGTAGTTGCGGAAGGAGAAGGCCAAGGACCTTTAATAAAGTTAGAATTTGGAATCAGTGAGATCTGCCAGAAATCTAAAAGGAAAAGTAGCCTTGCTGTTGGAAGTGGAACTATCAAAGTTAAATTTGGCCAAAAGGAGTCTGATCAAAAGGGAAATATTAATGAAATTCAAAGCATAGATGATGAATTTAAGAAAATCGCAAGTAAAACAACTGAAAAAGTTGCAGAGCAAGAAAGGACCGCAAATGAGTGGCCCAAACAGGGATCTTCTGCAGTCAATTATGAAGATTCAAATAAAAATGCAACATCTGATTCCCCTGTAGACTATCACAAAAACTATAACGATGCCCACATTGTTCCTATTCCATATACCAGCTTTCCTACAAGAATAGCCTCAGAACACAATCAAGAAAGTGAACTTACACAGACTTCAAGGGGTCTCACAGACTTGGAAATTGGCATGTATGCTCTTCTCTGTGTCTTCTGCCTTGCAATTCTTGTCTTTTTAATTAACTGTGTGGCATTTGCTTGGAAATATAGACATAAAAGGTTTCCAGTGGCAGATCAGGCAAACATTCCACATTCACATGACTGGGTATGGCTCGGGAATGAGGTAGAACTGTTGGAAAACCCTGTGGACATTTCTGTGGCAGAAGAATGCACTACAATGATTGACAGGAGGTCGCAATTTGAAGAAAACAATTTTTTACTTAATGGTGGTTCACAAAAGAATCCATATAGTCAAATTATGAGGTCATCAGATTACACTTATGAAAAAGAGCCTAAGGATGAGCCTCAAAATGCAGGAAGTTCAAAGAGAAAACGGGTAAAATTCACATCCTTTACTACGATTTTACCAGAAGAAGGTGGTCCATATACCAATGCCGTCATCTTTGGGAATGAAGAAAATATTAAATGGGTCTGTCAGGATATGAACATTGGAGATTCACGTGAACTTAGAGACTACATGGATAGTCTTCAGGACAACCTGTAATATAATATGTTTATATTCACCTTTATGCCTTCGTTTTGTTTCTTTGTTTTTTTTTAAGTGGGACTATCAAACAGCAATAGAGAAGAAAAAGAAACCCAATAAGGTTAAGCTTATTATACAAATGCTATACTGTCAATTTATTTGGCACTAAATAAGAAAAAGGTCATGAAGAAGAAATCTGTCTAGCAGTAATATATGTATTGGGTGTCATGTCATGCTTTTATACTGTAAATGGTATTCTGGTTCTCCTGAAGGGATTACAATATGTGACATGGTATAGGTGCTGCAGGATAAAAGACCTATTGTGTGCTACCGAATTTAGGTATATCGCCAGTAAATAAGTTAGTAAGTAAATACTGCTGTGCCAGGTTTTCAATTAAAAGCACATTAGACATTTATTGTCATATTTCCAGTTCATTGTAAGCATAAATCTGAATGTATTACAAATGTATTTACGTTCATCTCAACATAAACGATCATTACTTCTTAAATACACACATTGTTAAGGTGGTTGGCAACATAATATACAAGAAATAAAGAACCATATATTTTATTCTGCCTTTTGTATTGTTGTCAACTATTCATACTCAGAGATCGAAAGTTCGGGGCAGGTATTGCAAACTCTAAGTCACTAGCCTGTGAATTTGTACTCCAGAGGGCAAACGACAAGTCCCTAGTTGAAGAAGCGCTCCTCCCATCAAAGTTTTGATCCTCTGAATATATTGCAATCATTATCTTATTTTAAAGCACTGTGTGCTTACAATTGCTCCTTTTGCCTTTTTACCCAGTAAAGTCTTCTCTTTTCTCTGCTCTATGTAGAAACAGGAAGTGTCTTTTCCCTGCATGAGTCATTCCCAGCTCCTTCCCTCCTCCCCTCCATGGACTTTTGCAGTGATGACTCATGCAGAGAAAAGAGACTTCCTATTTCTATGTAGAGCTTAGAAGGATTCAGTTAGTTTTTAATCACATAATGTCACAGACCTAATGGAAAAGACAAGAATTAATTGCGTAGAAGGACAAAATGAGCAATTGTAAGTACAATAAGTACACAGTGCTATATAATATGATGACTGCAATATACTACTAATAATAATATTTTTTATTTATATAACGCCAACATATTCCACAGCACTTTACAATTAAGTGGGGACATGTACAGACAATAAATTCAGTACAATTAAGACAATTTAAATAGTGACATTAGGGGTGAGGTCCCTGCTCGCAAGCTTACAGTCTACAAGGAAATGGGGGGACACAATAGGTGAAAAGTGCTTGTTATTTCAGGTCTGGCAATTATAATAAGTAGAGATTTTCATATAAAGCTGCATGAGTATAGATACAAATTTTGCGAGAATTTTGGGAGAATTTTTCTTTAATACTTGTATATTGGCTACTGTATGCTGTGTTTCTAATTTCCAGCACAGTAAATGATCATAACTTTGGGATTCTTGTAAAAGAAACTAGAAACAAAAAAGCCAAAATTATTCAGTTACACCATCATATTTAATAGTGATTGTGTATTGGAATACACCGTCTGACAGTCTTCTTTATACCGGAGAGATTGTGATTTACCCTTGTTGATATTGGGGACCAGATTGTGATTGCTCTACTGAGAAACCATTTTAGTATTTCACGTTTTTATTCGCCAATACTACACCTTTCTGAAGGTAATATATTTTAATTACACAATTACCATATCCATCCCATAATTACCAATGACCGCTATCATTTTGACTAAAATAACTGCAAAAATATTTTTGCATTCAGTTTTCTCCAATAAAGCACCATTTCTGCCATTACTTTTACATCATCATGTGGACAAATTATAAAAAGTTAACACAATCCTACACCGTAATTATCTATGGCCAGAGTTTCTGTTTTGACTTTTTAGTATATTTTATTTCATTGTGATGTGATCTTCATTGATGAGTATTTTGTTGTTTGTTCTTTTATCAGCCCATAAGTTTATTGTTGTCACATCTGTATCTACACCTTAATACATTTTGCAAACTGGTTCTTCACACTATGACGTCCCATGTATACTCAATTCTGAGATGTTTTATTAAATGTACCTGAATATTTCAACAGCAAAGGTGCCATCATAGCCTGACAATATCTTAGACAAATGTTATCACTTTTGAAGGACCTTAAAACAATCCTCAATTACATATATTGGAGTTGCTTACTTGTAGCCCATGCAGCATTAACTGACTATTTCTGCCAATGATAGACAGTATATGTAGGGGCAAGTTTTGCTTAAAGACAACCTATCAGCACAATTTTATAATGTAAGTAGACATGGCTGAAACTGTGATGTAATATAGATTAAACTGATACCTATGGAGAATAAATCCACTTTGTGATTCTTCTTTAATCACCAGTTGAAGTTTTCTGCTAATTAGATTTTGGAGCACAGAGGTCGGACTGTGCACTGGGTCTTCTCCTCCCTGTCTGATTCCCGGCCCCTCCACTTGCATCCAGTCTGTGAATGACCTGCCTCATTTTTTTTACATATCAACAGTGACCTGTCATTTATTAGCAGAGCGCCGTGGAATCACAGACCGGAGAAATATGGAGAGGTCGGGAATCACAGGCAGGGAAGACCCAGTGCACAGTCCGGCCCCTATGCACAAAAATCTTATTAGCAGAAAACTTCAAATGGTAATTAAAGTAGAACAACAAAGCAGATTTCTTCCCCAAAGATATCAATGTAATCAGTATTACAGTGTCATTACATGTCTTTACTTTACATTACAAAATCATGCTGACAAGTTCTCTTCAAAGAGGCCGTACACTCACAATGGCTGTTTCTCTTGACTTCTCCACAGACATGCATGCTCGATTTGGTCAAGTATTCATCTGTTCCGAATTGGAGAGTGAGTAAGCTACTGTAATTGCATCTTGTAGCAGTTTTTCCTCTTGAAAACAATGGTGACATTTGTGATGGTAGATCCTTTATCCCTTGACATAAATCAAATGAACATCTCATACAAGTTAGATGGTCATCTACACATATGAAAGTCTAATGTGTTTCTCCACCTTTAGGAGGAGGCACAGGCAGTGCTGGTTTTAGACAAATAGTTACCCTAGTCATAGTTTAAAGTAAGCCCCCAATCCCTAAATACTCCACTAACAACCCTGTCACAGTTAATTTAGTATGTTAAAACCAAAATAATAATGTGAAAAGTGTGAACTTTGGGAACGTTGTAATGAGGAACGCGGTCCTGGACTGGTCTAGGTACATCCACATCAGCATTAAACTTCATTTTTTAGGTGTAATATAGCCCTGAATGATAATACAGGGTAAACAAAGGCTAGATCCAGCTGTTCAGTAACCTTTCATGGGTCATAGGATTGTCCATTGTTCCTAATATGTGCTTTAACACATAATAATGTGCGTATATTATCTATACACATTACATATTGTATAAAACATACAATTAAATACATGCAGGAAACTTGTGAACATAGAAGAAGTGTGTCCATGAGGATACATCAGCCAGAGTGAGGCAGAAATAGTGTTTTCTGGACTGTGTCTGACTGGTGTATGGGTATTAGATTGGATTATTCTATATAATGGTATCTAAAGTAAAATATAGACATAAAATTTGCTTATAGTTGGACCTTAACTTTGACATTACAATTACAGTTTAAACCACAAGTTTATATACAGTACATTAAAAAAACACATATGCATGTTTTTCTCAATATACGAAATGAAATCAGAATATACCTTTCAAATTTTTGGTCAATTATGATTACCATAAATATTATATTCCAAAATAATGAGAGAGAGAAAGAATGTTTTAAGACATTTTTATTACTTGCTGCAAAGCTTAAAGTTTACATACATTTCATTAGTATTCGATACCATTGCCCTTAAACTGAATGACTTGTTTCAAACATTTGGGATAGTCTTCTACAAGCTTCTCACAATAGTTGGTCGGACTTTGGGCCCATTCCTCCTGACAAGCCTGTTCAGCTTTGCCCATAAATCTTCAGTAGGATTGAGATCAGGGCTTTGTGTTGGCCACTCCAAAACATTGACTTTGTCATCCTTAAGCCACTTTGTTACCATTTTGGAAGTATGCTTCCGGTCATTGTCCATTTGGAAGACCCATTTCCCCCCAAGCTTTAACTTCTAGGCTGATGTCTTGAGATGTTGCTTCAGTATTGACACATAATCTTCTTTTCTCATGATGCCATCTTTTTTTTAAGTGTACCAGCCCTCCTGCAGCAAAACAACTCCACAACATGACGCTGCCACCCTCGTGTTTCACAGTTGGGATGGTGTTCTTAGGCTTCCAAGCTTCTCCCTTTTTCCTCCAAACATAACGATGGTCATTATGCCTAAAAAGTTCAATTTTAGTTTCATCTGACCAAAGGACATGTTTCCAAAAATTAAGCTCTTTTTTACTGTGTGCATTTGCAAACATTAATCTGTCTTTTTTTTTTGAGTAATGTCTTTTTCCTGGCAGAGTGGCCTTTCAGCCCATGTTGATACAGTACTCGTTTCACTGTGGATATTAACACAACCTTACCAGCTTCCACCATCATCTTCACAAGGTCTTTTGCTTTTGTCCTTGGGTTGATATGCACATGCGGGACCAAAGCACGTTCATCTCTGGGACACAGAATCAGTCTCCTTCCTGAGTGGTATGATGGCTGGACATTCCCATCTTGTTTGTACTTGTGTATAATTGTTTGTACAGATAAATGAGGCACCTTCAGGTATCTTGCAATTGTGCAAGTCCTCAATTCTCTTCCTGATAGCTTGGCTTATTTCTTTAGACTTTCTCATGATGCTACACAAAGAGGCAGTGTGTTTCAGATGTGCATTAAAATACATCCACAAGTGTATCTCTAATTCACTCAGATGTTGCCAAAAAAGAGGCTTCCAGACACATGACATCATCATATGGGCTGTCCAGAATTGTTTAAAGGCATAGTAATCTTAGTGTATGTAAACTTTTGACTTTTCAGTAAGTAATAAAAAAGCCTTTAAACATTCTCTTTATCTCTCATTATTCTGGCATTTGGCAAATGTTAATAATTATTGACCTAAAACGGGAAAAGGTTTATTCTGACTTCATGTCAGATATTGAGAAAAACATGCATATGTTTCTTTTTATATAGTGTATGTAAACTTCTGGTTTCAGCAGAAGTGGTGTATGCAGCACAAAAAGATACATACACCATGCAGTTTTTGCACATATATTATATATTTTTATATTTATGTAGATATATGTCCATTTGCCTAGCTATATGGTGTTTTACTCGTGTTGGTGTTGATGCCTAGGAACTTCACTTTACACCTCTGCATCGTTCCAGTGATCACTTGTGCCATGTATTTATTGCACACCCCTAAATCTGCTAACATTTAATGAGCTTCAATTCTTGCAGGACTGTTTGTCATAACATTTGGGGGGTACTTAATTCATGAATAATGGTGTCAATTTCTTCTGGCGGTCTGGCCTGTTTCCGAGCTGGTGCAATTAAATATAAATGTAATCAGGGCTGCATAATAAATATTCACATTTAATTTGGTTCCTAATATCACAGTACATCAGGGGAGTCTACACTGTAAATAAGACCTGAATCAAATATTCTCTAAATGAAAATGTAATTACATTGCCCCAAAGAGAGCTGCTTCAGCTTCTTTTTCCTAAATGCTTAAAATCTGTTCAAGCTGTTAATGTTCTTCTCTTCTAAACTAAAATCAATCTTCCTAACTACTGGAAGAAAAGAGACCCAATCTTATGTAATCACTGAATCGGCAGATTGTTTAGTTTTTCCCATGTCTGGTAAATTTGTCCAGGAATAAAACATTATCATGAGTAAACTAATATATATATATATATTGTTAGGCTACTGTCACACCATCAGTATTTGGTCAGTATTTTACCTCAGTATTTGTGAGCCAAAACCAGAAGTGGAACTATCAGAGATGAAGTATAATAGAAAGACACGCACCACTTCTGTATTTTTGACCCACTCCTTGCTTTGGCTTACAAATACTGATATTAAATACTGACCAAATACCGATAGTGTGACCATAGTCTTAAGAATGTTGTTATCATAGTATTAAAGGGAACAACAGGCAGCATGAATCAAAGAAAAACTACATTATATAAATACAGTATATGTGGGCATTGTTGTCATCTGTAAGTCTAGCTAACCAGGTGGGGAAAAGCCAATGGGAACATGGCTCTTGTCACCCATCCTTGGGCATGTTTTTAACTATTAACAAATAGGAGAACCATTAAGTTTACAGGGTTAAAAACAGAGTACTTTATTAAACATGAATCAAGTGACAACAATATCATACAAAAGATAAAAAATAGCAGGATGATGTGCAAGATCACCAGCACCCCCTACCCCCTAGTACTATGCATAGTGCCTACAATGTATGAGCGCATGCTCCCAATAGAAATATATGCTTGTCACAACCAAATGGTTAGTGGCTATAAGAATGTATCAAGAGCCGCACTTACCAATGTCAAAGTGATGGGGGAGGTGGCACCGAATTGCATCCCAGAGTGCCCCAACGCACTTTTCGCCTGTTGGTATCCTGGCTTTATCCCCTTGATAAAGCCAGGATACCAACTGGTGAAACGTGCGTTGGGGCACTCTGGGATGCAATTCGGTGCCACCTCCCCCACCACTTTGACATTGGTAAGCGCTGCTCCTGATACATTCTTATAGCCACTAACCATTTGGTTGTGACAAGCATATATTTCTATTGGGAGCATGCGCTCATACATTGTAGGCACTATGCATAGTACTAGGGGGTAGGGGGTGCTGGTGATCTTGCACATCATCCTGCTATTTTTTATCTTTTGTATGATATTGTTGTCACTTGATTCATGTTTAATAAAGTACTCTGTTTTTAACCCTGTAAACTCAATGGTTCTCCTATTTGTTAATGTTCATATATGGAGTGGGGTTATCCTATGCCTCGCTTGGAGGTTGTGTTTTGCGTAAATTAACACATGGAATAGTTACAATGTGGTTTTCTGGTATTGTGATTATGTTTTTAACTATGTTTTTATCTGAAATGACCCAGTAATTCAAAGCAAAAAATGCGTATGTGAAATGCAGGAGCCGATTTGTGATTTAGGGTGCCCATGGTTCTGGCAGCATGAATCACATAACTAGTTCTCCTTTACTGGATCTGACAATTTGACATCACCTTTGAACTCAAGATCTGATTGATTGTTGTTACCATAAAAACTGTAATGCAAGTTAACGAAAACTTGTCATCAGAATGTTATACCCTTAACTAATGGCATGCATGTAAAGGTGCTTTAATGTTGATTAAATCATTAACTTTTTGTAAATATCTGTTTTGCTGTTTTAGAGAAATCTTTAGTTGATATTGTGTGCTAAAGAGTCATAAACACAGAAAGCGGGCGCTGCACTTACCGCTCTCCTGCTTCTCTCCACCAGCTACCTGCCTCCTTTCTCTAGGTCACTTATGCTTTAGTGACTTGTCAGTGAGAGATAGGAGGCAGGCAGCAGGTGAGGAATAGGGAGAGAGGCAGGAGGGTTGTAAGTGCTGCTCCTACCCACTGCACTTATAACTCATTAGCATAAAATTTCAATTGTGTATTTTTCTAAAACAGAAAAATGCATTTGTATAAGAAAGGTGAGAATTTATTCAGCATTAAAGGTGCTTTGCATACATGTCATTAGTTTGGGGTATAAAATCCTGATGACAGGTTCTCTTTAAAGGAGTTGTCCACTACTAGGACAATCCCTTCTCCATCCAAATTTTTTCCCCAGTTAAAATAAAAACACCTATACTCACCTTCTGTGCTGGTGCCATTCCAGTGTTGTTGGTATTCTCAGTGCTCATGTGAGGTTGTTACATCATGTGAACCCTGTG
This sequence comes from Ranitomeya variabilis, assembly GCF_051348905.1. Classification (NCBI taxonomy): domain Eukaryota; kingdom Metazoa; phylum Chordata; class Amphibia; order Anura; family Dendrobatidae; genus Ranitomeya; species Ranitomeya variabilis. Next base: position 233,787,323 of record NC_135232.1, read on the forward strand.
TCCCATCAGCGCTGACGTCGCTGTCCCTGCCATCGGACGTATAAATAATCAGCAGGAAGTGAGACCTGTGGTTGCCTGCTCACATCCTATTAATTACTTATAAGTCCGAAGGCGGGGACAGTGACTCCAGTGCTGATTGTGCGCAGGGCTCGTGTGACGTAACAACCTCACATGATCCCTGGGAATGCGAGTGCCAACACTGCTGGAACAACGCTAGCACAGGAGGTGAGAATAGATGTTTTTATTTTAATGGCTGCAAGCATTCAGATTGAGAAATGGTTCTCCTAGTTCTGACAAGCCCTTTAATCATGTAACTTTACTTGATTAATTCTAATTTCTGTTTTAACATTTTATACACATCATTTCCTTTTTCTAATTTTTAGGCTTGTAAAAAGTTAAAAAAAATTCTTTTTTCATATGGTGGTAAATTTCTCTGGAAACTATATCACTTAAAGTGGACACTCTTTATTCATTATTTCATCATCATCTACCAGCATTTATGATATATTTCATGCCTGTTTTATTGCAATGTATTGTTATGTTTTTTTATGTTACTTTTATTTTTGATTTTTATAGTGTTTCTCACCAGACGCTTACATGATCAAGAAAAGGACTACCGCTGCCTCTTTTTTCATACAAAATACTCATTGAATAGTGTATATGTGAAAACAACACATTCATGCACTTGTGTGAACACACTCTGAAAATATAGATTGTCATGGGTATGAGGACTAGCATGGACTGCTCCCAGACTGCTCACCATAAATTTACAGCAGGCGGACCGCAAAGGGGTTATTCCCTTTCAGTAAATGAATGTTTCCGGTTGTAGGTTGTTGCAAGGAAACAAACCACACTGTGCTCATCTTCCCGGGATCCACGACAAGTCTACACCAAAGCTCCCGGAGTCTGGCATTGGCTGAGATGCTGACATCATGTCAACAGTGCAGCAAGCAAATAAGTGCTATTAGTGGCACTGCCTGTGTAGACAGAATGCCCCCATCAGAGCCCACTGATTGTCTGATATGCTGTTAACTTGACATCAGCGCCGCAGCCAATGCCAGACACCAGAATGAGCAGTGGAAATTCACTGGTGGACCCGGGGAAGGGGAGGACATCATGGTTTGTTTCTTTATAATATCCTTCATCCAGGAACATTCATTTGCTGAAAGGAAATAACCCATTTAAGTGATTAACCTTTTGAAAAATGAATAGAGAATTATATTAATCATACCCGAAGATACAATGCCAGAGAATTCGCTCTAAAGGCCCCGTCTCACATAGCGATTTACCAACGATCACGACCAGCGATACGACCTGGCCGTGATCGTTGGTAAGTCGCTGTGTGGTCGCTGGGGAGCTGTCACACAGACCGCTCTCCCCAGCGACCAACGATCAGGGGAACGACTTCGGCATCGTTGAAACTGTCTTCAACGATGCCGAAGTCCCCCTGCAGCACCCGGTAACCAGGGTAAACATCGGGTTACTAAGCGCAGGGCCGCGCTTAGTAACCCGATGTTTACCCTGGTTACCAAAAAAAACAAACACTACATACTCGCCTTTCGGTGTCCAGGTCCCTTGCCGTCTGCTTCCTGCTCTGACTGAGCCGCCGTACAGTGAGAGCAGAGCGCAGCAGTGACGTCAGCGGTGCTGCGCTCTGCTCTCACTGTACGGCGGCAGTCAGTCAGAGCAGGAAGCAGACGGCAAGGGACCTGGACACCGAAAGGCGAGTATGTACTGTTTGTTTTTTTTGGTAACCAGGGTAAACATCGGGTTACTAAGCGTGGCCCTGCGCTTAGTAACCCGATGTTTACCCTGGTTACCAGTGAAGACATCGCTGGATCGGTGTCACACACACCGATTCAGCGATGTCAGCGGGACCTCAACGACCAAAAAAAGGTCCAGGCCATTCCGACACGACCAGCGATCTCACAGCAGGGGCCTGATCGCTGGTACGTGTCACACATAGCGAGATCGCTACTGAGGTCGCTGTTGCGTCACAAAACTTGTGACTCAGCAGCGATCTCGCTAGCGATCTCGCTATGTGAGACGGGGCCTTAAAGCCAGGGTTGTTCTCTAATTACTCGTTCATTATGAAAGTGACACTTTTTTCTCTCTAGTTTATATGGTTCATCTAAGCTTGTCAGGGAAAGTTATCAGTCATCATGTTTTCTATGTAAATACTTGTCTCTCTAGAAACTGAAATGTTTTTGGTCCCTTTTTACAACAACTATGCTCCACATCTACTCATTTTTTTGGTTGTTTTTTTTGAGCATCCAGTTGGCTCCAAGTGTTTGTCTCAAAAGGATTTTCTCATACACTGTAAAGTGTTACGGAAATCCTAGAAATGTGTCTCTTTCACAGAACCGCTTTAATTTAAGCAACAACTGAAAGCTATTGTATTTATTTGGATATGGTAGTCTCTGCAGGGGTTATCTTGATGGCCTTACCCTGAAAAATTGTGCACGTGTTTGTGCCCTCGACCGTATTAACAGTCCGAGAGCCATCCAACAAAACGTTGGATTGCACCCAGACATGAGAGCGTGGAAATCATCAGACTGTCTTATAATACAAAGACTAACAGCACATACAAAGAGGGAACTAAATCAGTAAGCTGAATTTCAACAAAGGAAAAAAGTGTACAGAACGATAAGCACATCTTTATATAAAATATCAATTTTATTGAGACCAAAAATGTGCACTGGTTTTAAAACAAGTAAAACCAGAATGCCCCCAAGAGAAATGTATATTTTGGATGCTTATTTTAGGTGTTATACATCAATACACACCCTGATTACTTAGGACTATTTTATACCTTTGTATATCATGGTGGGTGTCATATTATTGGCAGTACAGTATACTGTATACTGAGTATGTCAGTTTCTTTTGGGGGGCATTTTGTTTTTAATTGTTTTTAAATCAGTGCACATTTTTTGATCTCAATGAAATTGATATTTTTATATAACGTTGTGCTTATCATTCTGTATGCTCTTTTCCATTGTTGAAATCATCTGACTACTACTCGGATGACACCTGAGAGCTGTCTGATTTCCGCGCACTGGCACAATGGTGACGATGGAGAAATTTTGTTCTCCATCTTCTCCTCATCTGAGAGAATGAGATCACGCTGTGATCATGCTCTGATCAAACTCTGATCAGAGAGTCATCTGTATAGTCGATCCCATGCTCTCATATGAGAGAATCTACTGACATCGTTACGACCCCTTATACTTTAGAATTTAGTGAGGTCCTAGTATTTTTGGACTTTTAAGTTATGAGTTGTATGCCTGCAGTATAAGACCTTTTAAAACCGCAAATTATTTTCCACAAAGTGTATAGCAACCAAATAATTTATATTGGTCATGATGTCCACCAAACGTATTATTGATAGCTATAGAGAAATTATTGTGGGTGTATGGATAAAAAATAATGTAGTGTGCTTATTGTTTTGCTATTTTGTTTCTTCTTTTTTCAATCCAGTTATTTAGGTCCAGCGTAGTAGAACCATAGAACATTTGGATATTGTGTCCATTATACATGTGCATGTTCATTATGTTCTGCAATAATGAAACTATATTAATTGTCATCTGCTCAACTCATCCTGCTTGCTATCAGTAAAAGAAAGAATTGGAATCAAATTATTTTGTATCATGCCATATTACCATGACAGCTAGAGGCATTGAGTATCTTATTTTAAGTAGGCTGATTTTGAAAAGTTGTCCATATACTACTTTTTGGTGAACCTTTCTTCCCCATATTGGCTCATGCTTATATCAATAGTGTATAAAAGTAGAAGCACTGCTTAAAGAACCCTAGTGCCTATTTCTTGAAAGAACAAATAGACATGTCAATAAAATCCACTTTTTCGTAGCCTTTTTTTCATCAAGGGAGTGTTGGACTGCCTCCATACATCATTGGTCAAACCAAAAAATTAGATTTACCGTAATATCCTGTGTATAACTATTTTAGTGAATGAGAAGGCAAATGCAGTTCTAGCCAGAAGAAAAATAATATTTATTCTAAATTTGTGTTTTAATGGGTAAGGAAGGAAACACAAATACAAATTGAATTTAAATCTACACAAAATAGTATGTTACTATTTTCTTGCCACCATAAAAATTTTGCCTATATAGAGTAAATGGAATAATTTGTTCTAGGGAATTTGCGAGTATACATCTGATTAATGTCCTCTACAGAAATAGTTAATATGTAACATTATCTTAATGTGCATTTACATTTACTGAATTATTTTTATCAAATTTTATAAGAAGACCTTCATTACTGTAGTCTGCTTTTTATGAGAATCGAAAGTGCAGAAGCAGTGACAATGTTCCTTGGGACCTAGTGATCCATAGCGGCGTAAAACTGGCTTTGCATGAAGTCGTATGACAAATAACGTGGCTAAAAATAATAAAATTCTACAATTATAGGCTAAAAACTTGTTTGGAGGTACATATAACACATTTGTCACAATCCAATGGTGTTTAAAATATATATATATATATATACTTTTGAAAGTGGTATTTTTAGTCAAATCCTGTTTTTGCTGCTTGTCACATCTGAGACATTTATTGGCACTATGTTCCAGTTACTGTATCATGTGTCTGGACATTTTCCCCTTCGCACTCTGTAATATTTATTTAATTATGAAAATGAAAATGTCTTAGTTATAACTGCATCTTTTAAGCTAGCTGTTGGTTTTCTTCAAGGAAAAACAGTTTTATTTTTTCTTTGACACTTTAATGAGCCATGCCATATGACTTAGAATAAAGGGAATTTGCATAATTAATTTCCCAGAGGAGCATGGCATGGCTTATAAGCCTCCTTATCCAGGCATGTCACTCTCAACAAGGAGAAACGTTATTCTTTAGATCCCAGTTTGGAGCTTCTCATACAGCCACATCAGATCTCATGCTTTGCACTGACGAAGGGCAACACTCCCAAACTCAGTTTCCGCAAATTAAGATTATGATTTGGCTTTTATAATAAGTCAAGGGTTGATATTGGCTTTTAGGATTTCTGCTTCCAATATGGTGCTCATGACAGAGACCTCAGTATTCTTCTTTTCCCATTAACCAAATTCATATTTACTTTCTTACATTTCTAAAAGCATTGTTTCACAGATTTTATCCATAGGGATTTAGAGAAGCTAAAAGGTTAATGGCTACAGTATCATCTGTGTGGTTCTAGGGTGAGGAGGGGATCAATATTGGGATCAACTATCCATGATGGTCTTGGATAGATATGGGTTAAAATCTATTTGCAGATACTTCTAGTAGACCTAGGAATGTTCACTGGCTAACAATTACATGGAACTTGTCATCTGAGTCATGCTGCTTGCAGTCGGGCTGTCGTATTGCAGCATTGTGTGTGGAACTGCAGCATTTTTTGAGAAGCTGGGGGACTATGTGTCTCACATGACTTGTCTGAGAGAGGCCCTCAGTGGTTCTTACTCTGTCCCATTCCTCTTGACTAACAGGTCTCTCAATATGCATACCCATTAGGAGGAATTTGTTAGTCTTGGTGACCATCGTGTGGAGACTGGCCTAGGACCAGGATTCATGTTGCATTATACCACAGGGAAGCATTTCTGGAAACTAGGAACCATGGCTCAAATTCATTGAGGCTGTTATTTCACACACCAGTCTTTACGAGGGGCATGCAAATAAGAAGCACCAAAATAATTAGGAGGCATATGCCACTTAATGAATTCAGCCCATCTTATCAGTGATGTGTGCCTCATCATAAATGTTACTTCAGTCAGAGACTGGAGGAATTTTTTCGACATTTTTTACACCAAATTTTGCAACTTTTGTTATTGTGTTCCAATAATTTTCAGGAATAAACACTTTGATAAATCAGGGTCTTTGTTTTGCTACCCATAACAGTTAATAGCAATGAATAATAAAGCAATCCTCAAATAGAAAATACACAACTCCTTTTTTAATTAAATGTACATTGCCATGTAATGTACGAATTATTGTATGATTTGCTTACATTGTGTCATTTATTCATCATATCCAATTGCGTAATAATACAGTATGACAAAGGGGGATGCAAAGGAAAGGTCCCTCCAATATGTATTCAGATATGACAACTCATCTAAAAAGCCACTTCTGTCTACTAAAATATCATTCTTCTTATAATGTGTGTAAATATTGATCTATTTTAAGAAAATAGTACGGTAAGTTATAATTACCTAAAACACATAAAAATTAAAAAACTATTCTACTAATGAAGGAAAATGTGCACATGATAGAAGATAAAGTACTTTATTAATTAGAACAGACTCCACGTCCAGCTAATATCCCACCAATTTATAGTGTCGCACATTAATTACTTCAAGAACTCATTCCAACAACAGTTCAGAAAAACAGAATGATAGGTTTATCTAGAAACATACTTTCAAGAATGTTAATACTCGGGTGAGGAGTCAGGAAAGGAGTCGTGACTTGAGATATAAAGGCAATAAGTACAAAATGAGAAATCCTCAATAGGACTGCAAGCATTCGTCAAGGAGAATAGAAATCCATGTTCGAACATGCCCAACATAGAGAATGAATTAGATAATCTTCGTCAAGGGAAGACTTATCCGGATTCTTCCTTTTTTTAAAAAAAGGGTTTATAGTTTAAGCTCATTTCTAAAATGTGAAGAGTTCAAATTCTAGAAATGTTTTTGAGGTGTAGATAATAAAAGCGATAATAATCTTTGCTGTCATTTTCCAAGACCAGTAACATTTTTATTTTTATGTCGATAGAGCTGTGTGAGGGCTTGTTTTTTGTGTGGTGACCTGACAATTTTATTGGTATCGTGTTTTGAATTCTTCCTTTCGCATTCAAAAAACCTCCACAATTCTAGCATTTCCATTTTTTTTCTCCTTAAGGCATTTATTGATCAGGTTAAGCAATTTTATATTTTTATAGCTCAGACTTTTTCAGATGCAGCCAAACAACTTAAATTTAATTTTTTTTTTGTTTTTTTTCCCTTATTTTTAATGGTGGTCAAAGGGAGGAGATTTGATTATTTGTTTCTTTAATGTTTATATATTTTTTAAAAAATATTTTTTTAAATTTATTTTTTAGTCCCTCTAGGGGACTTGAAGTTGAAATTGACTGATCGCTTATAACTAGTGTTGAGCGATACCGTCCGATACTTGAAAGTATCGGTATCGGAAAGTATCGGCCGATACCGGCAAAGTATCGGATCCAATCCGATACCGATACCCGATACCAATACAAGTCAATGGGACTCAAGTATCGGACGGTATTCCTGATGGTTCCCAGGGTCTGAAGGAGAGGAAACTCTCCTTCAGGCCCTGGGAACCATATTAATGTGTAAAAGAAAGAATTAAAATAAAAAATATTGCTATACTCACCTCTCCGACGCAGCCTGCACCTTACCAAGGGAAGCGGCAGCGTTCTTTGTTTAAAATTCGCGCGTTTACTTGGTTACGTGAAGTCCCGGCTTGTGATTGGTCGCGGCGGCCATGTTGCCAGGACGCGGACCAATCACAGCAAGCCGTGACGTAATTTCAGGTCCTGCAGGATTTTAAAATTACGTTCCGGCGTTGTGATTGGTCCGCGTCCCGGCAACATGGCCGCCGCGACCAATCACAAGCCGGGACGTCACGGGAGGCTGGACACGCGCGCATTTTAAAATGTGCGCGTGTCCAGCCTCCCGTGACGTCCCGGCTTGTGATTGGTTACGTCGCCCATGTGACCACGACGCGCCCAATCACAACGCCGGAACGTAATTTTAAAATCCTGCAAGGACCTGAAATTACGTCACGGCTTGCTGTGATTGGTCCGCGTCCCGGCAACATGGCCGCCGTGACCAATCACAAGCCGGGACTTCACGTAACCAAGTAAACGCGCGAATTTTAAACAAACAACGCTGCCGGTTCCCTCGCTGAGGTCCGGGCTGCGTCGGAGAGGTGAGTATAGCAATATTTTTTATTTTAATTCTCTCTTTTACACATTATTACATTAATGTTGTTTCGATACCCGATACCCGATACCACAAAAGTATCGGATCTCGGTATCGGAATTCCGATACAGCAAGTATCGGCCGATACCCGATACTTGCAGTATCGGAATGCTCAACACTACTTATAACACGGTAACACAGGTGGTATCTGATGGGTGTGGTGCATGGTTAGCCCTTGAGCTGGCAGCATTTTATGGGAAATCAATATCGGTACCAGAACGCTCAATATTGGGGAAGGGGTTCAATTATACACCCATGATCTACAAATACTACATCAACAAGATAGAGCACAATAAACATGTATTATCAGCCTTCATAACTTAATTTGAAGGAGCCTTGTTGTAATTTACAACATCCAGATTTCATTCAATGAGAGGAGTCTTAACTTCCACATCTGGGCTCCATTGTTCTTTGTTTAACACAAACGTATATACATCTAATAATACCATGTTCTTCAAACTTTACTTAGCCAGCAGTTCAGCTTTTCAGTACTATGCAAATAATTGTAAGTTGTTGTAACCATTATTGCTGCCCTAGTAACTGTCTATTTAAATGACAACCTTGTACAGTGCTATACCATATGTCCCATGTTTTATGAAGATAGAAACATCTCTGTAAGCCTACGTAAACTTAGCAGTCCAATGTAGGTCTCATAGACCAACATAGTTATATGCTGAGTACATCAACTGTAACAAAATTTACTTTAAGGGGTACTCCATGAAATGTAATAGAACTAAATAATTAAAATAAAGTACCTTTAAATATTACAAATTTGACTAAATACCTTTATTTAGCAAAAATTTAGCAAAAAGGTAATCTTTAGTTAGTGCACAATCAGGATTTTAAATATGTCAGTTCCCAACAGTCCTAATTGGAAGGTTATAGGACGGGCTGCGTAAATACGTCTGCTCGAGACAGATGTTGGGTGAGGGCAGTGTCCTGTTTGGTATCGTGAACAACACGCATTCCTCTATTCTTCGAACCTGACAGGAGAAGCGTAGGATTGAGTGTTGACTAAGCCAGTAGATAACCTTTCTTTCTGACTTTCTAGATTCAACATTTATCCCCTCCTTTATTCTGCACCTGCTCCTCTGCTTGTCCTGTCAGGTTCGGGGAACAGAGGAATGCCCTTTCGGATACCTGACACGACTCTGCCCTCAACCAATGTCTGCCTCAAGCAGACGTCTTTACGCAGTCCGTCCTATAACCTCACAGCTGAGAAACTGCTAGGAGCTGAAAGATTTAAAATCTTTATGCTGCACTAACTAAAGATTACCTTTTTGCTAAATAGTACTGTTCCGCATTTAGTTAATTAGTTCAATTGTTACTCTTAGGTAAGACCCAACGACACAACTTTTTGAATCTCTTTTTGAGTAGTCATCTTACAGATGATTAATTTAAAATTTAATAATCTTCCTTTATACATTTGTTGGTTTTGGGTAGACATATAGACATTAAATATAACCCCTAATGTCTAGAAAGATCTTTAACTATCCATCATTTTCTTTTGGGATGGTGTAGATAAACTGTGAGTCACATAACCCTTCAACCAGTCAACGGCAAAGAACAAATGTTTAAATCTGCCTCCATATTATTATGGAATAATAAATAATGATTTTGTGTATAAGAATTACCAATTCTATTGTATGAGTCAGTCTGTTACAGTATCAAGTTATTATAAAACTCAAGTCCCATGAACAGATTCTTTATGGAATGACGCATGAGCTGTACATTATTATAATATTATTATATTTGAACACTTTTTAAACGTTTAAGTAGATGTATTTAGCAATCTACAGAGCTTATGATTACAGACATTTCTTTTGATCATGTAAAATATTTATATTTAATATATTCTCCTCTATTTTAATCTGAAAAACTTGTCCCCACGGTAAATAGTTGTACAAAGATGTCCTTGATGAAAGGTGAATAACTTGACGACAGTGTTATTCTCACATTGGCAATATTCTTTTTTTAAAAGCATAGTATCTACATGACTATTGTTAATATGTGGTACATGGTATAACGCTTCTTTATTGTAACAATATGTCTTTTTTCATCTTTTTCTGCCCCACGCCCTGTGTATTCAGCTTCACATAGCTGAATGACTGGTCCTATTCTTATCTACGAAAACTAAATTTCCAGGCAGAACCCTGCTTCTTCTCAGTACTGCAAATCTCAACATTCTCACTATAGGAAATGTATTGTATGTGGAGTAGATGACCATTGATAGTTTGGAATATGGTGACTGTGACTAACTATTTGACAAATAATCTATTTACAAACACCACATTTGATTGGAGGTTTATGGAGATCTTCAGGGTGTGACCATGCTCTCCCTTCATGCATAAAAGAGTTGACTATAGAATTGCTGTGCTACAAAACAGCTGTCAGAGTAATGGCAGCCACATGATGGGAATAAAGACATGTTTTATTAGAGAAGATCATAGGTGAATCTGTTTTTATTAAATTAGTCGGGGTCTTTAAGTGCAAATGCAGATTATATTATTAAGCTCTTTGGCATAGCACAGCTGAACTGTGCCGCAACCCGGGTGTCAAAAATTATATTAGACAGTGCCACTAGATGCATCTCCGCATGCTTTACTCATGACTGAAAATGGATCCAGCAGCAAGTGAAGGTGAAGAGAGCCTTGAGGAGTCATCATTAGAGATTATAATATCTGCAAATCGATGCATATTTAACCCCTTCATGACCAGGCGATTGTCTGTTTTTTCCTCCCCTTCTTCCAAGAGCAGTACCTTTTTTTACTTTTTCCATCCACATAGCCATATGAGGGCTCATTTTTCCGAGTTGTTATTTTTAATTACACTATTTATTTTATCATGTGATGCCTAGAAAGCGGGAAAAAAATTCCAACTGCATTGAAATTGCAAGAAAGGTGCAATTCCACAATTGTTTTTTGATATTTTTGTTTATCATGTTCACTGTACGGTAAAACTGACCTGGCAGTATGATTCTGCAGGTCATTATGATTATGCAGATACCAAACATGCAGAGTTTTTTTTATTTAAGTGTTGAAAGAAACTTTGGAAATTTGTAAAAAAAAAAAAAAAGTGCTTGTGTAGCCATTCTCCGAGACCTGTAATGTTTTCAATCATTGGGATATGGAGATATGGGTTATTTTTTGCACCCTGAGCTTACTTTTTTATTTAAACCATTTTAGGGTAGATACATGTGTGATCACTTCTTCTTGCATTTTATTGCAATGTTGCAGCACCAAAAAAAGGTAATTCTGGAGTTTAAATTTTTCAATATATATATATTTCAATGGATTGGACTTTTACGAATACAGTAATACACAATGTGTGCATTTTTAAAAAATTATCTTATTTTTAATTGGGCAAAAGGAGGGTGATTTGAAATTGTGTTTTTTATTTTTTAAAACATGTTTTTCACTTTTCACTGTATTGAATAGTCCCCTTAAAGGACTTGAAGCTGCCTGATCATTTGTGCTATGTATAGAGAAAATCACGATCCCCCATGAGCTCCAGCTAAATGTTGACTTTCACAGGAGAATCATCATGGGAAGCACAGAGATCTTCAGCAGACCCCTGGCTGTCATGGCAAGCGTTTGGAGGCTCACGATCATGCACCAATGAGCTTATGCTAAATGCCTATGTCAGAGATTGACAGGTGTATTTAACAGGTTAACAACCGTGGGCAGAGCACTGCTCCCCCCATTGCTATTAGAGAGAGGCCCATATTTTCTGATTAAATCAGCCATCTTCTGCTGGAAAAGATGGCATGCATCAAAGTGTGAGACATGACATATGACTTAAATGTATGTCATATGTCGTGAAGGAGTTAAAAATACGTTGTACTTGTATGTAAAATTCTGTATGTACTTGAGACCATAGTGTACATTTTGGAATAATCCTTTAACTTTATACAGAGTTCAGAATATAGACAGTTTTTTAATACTTTATTGCAAAATGCTGAACCTAGTGGAATAAACTTGATTGAAAGACAAATGTTTAACAGAGCTGCTTGTTTATTACATAAAATCTATGGGGTACAAGGTAATCACTTTTTTCTGATTTTCCAACCATTACATGTATCTAAAGAAGGTCCAGCACAATTGTTAATTCCTTAACGTCCAATGACAGGCTGATTCAGTCATTGGACGCCTCTCACTGTTTCGTGCGGGCTCCGACAATGAGCCTGCACCTTTTCCGGTACATGACAGCAGATATGATCAGCTGACATATACCCCTAACAGCCACGGGTGGAATCAAGATTCACCCACTGCTGTTAACATATGAAATGCCACTGTCAAACCCTGACAGCGGCATTTAACATGCAAGAAGCGAGTCATTACCTACACCTCGGCGCCCGTGTCACATGACAAAATAAAATAAAACAATAAAAAATCAAATATACACATATTTGGTATCGCCGCATTCAGAATCACCCGATCTATCAATATGTGAAAAGAATTAATCAAATCAGTAAACGGCGTAGCGAGAAAAAACTGAAACACGAGAACTTCGTTTTTCTGGTCGCTGCAACATTGCAATAAAATGCAATAACAGAGGCGATCAAAAGATCGTATACACCAAAATGGTATCAGTAAAAATGTCAGATCGGCGCACAAAAAATAAGCCCTTACCCAGCTCTAGATCCCGAAAAATGGAGATGCTACATGTCTTGGAACATTTATTTATTTTTTTTACAAACCTTGTAATTTTTTTTCATCACTTAAATAAAAAAGAACCTAGATATATTTGGTGTCTGTGAACTCGTAATGACCTGGAGAATCATAATGGCAGGTCAATTTTAGCATTTAGTGAACATGGTAGAAAAAAAATCCAAAAAACAATTGTGGAATTTTACTTTGTTTGCAATTTCACTGCATTTGGATTTTTTTCCCATTTTCCAGTACATGATATGGTAAAATCAAAGGTGCCATTCAAAAGTACAACTCATACTGCAAAAAATCAAACCCTCACATGACCATATTGATGGAAAAATATAAAAGTTATGGCCGTGAGAAGGAGAGCAAAAAACTACTTTTTCTTTTTTTTACTACTGCATACTTCCTTTTGCTTAACTAATGCTCATTGATCTTTATCCTTCTTGGTTTAAACTGTCCAAATTACAAATCAATAGAAAGTGTCCTTCATATGTTGGCATTGTGACTCAATTTATTGAATATTGGATGAGCAGGAAATTTAGACCTGTGAGTCAAAGTAAAACACTTTATTAATCAAAGCTATCATGCTGTAAAGTACAGTATCGGTCAAAAGTTTGGACACACAAGTACCGTATTTTCCGGCGTATAAGACGACTGGGCGTATAAGACGACCCCCCAACTTTACCAGTTAAAAAATAAAATCTTCTTAAAAGTCGGGGGTCTTCTTATACACCCTATGTCGTCTTATAGGGCCGGTGAATATGTGCCTTTTGGGGGGGGGGGGAGTGATCCTGATGAGGACGAGGGGGCGTCTCACAGGAAAGTGAGTATCCCCCATTACCTTATCATAGCGCTGCAGCGTGGGGTCTCTGTGCTGGGAGCGGCGGCTGCTGTGCTGTGCTGTGCTGTGCTGTGGCGGCTCCTCTTCTGCAGTGTGGGGCCTCTGGTGCTGTGGGGCGGTGGCGGCGGCGTATCTTCATACAGTCGGGGCTCCTCCGGCATCTCAAAGACTGGAAGCCCCGCCGGCAACTCCATGGGTACAATGCGGTCAGGTGGCCTCCGGGAAAATGGCCGCTGCTCAGATTCAGATCTCGTCCCGAGATCTCGGGAGACGAGATCTGAATCTGAGCAGTGGCCATTTTCCCGGAGGCAGCTCAATAGGTGCGATGCGGTGGCCCGGCCGCTGGGGGCTGCGCATGCTCAGATTCAGATCTCAACGAGATCTGAATCTAAGCAGCGGCCATTTTCCCGGAGGCCAGCGCATTGTACCGATGGAGTTGCCGGCGGGGCTTCCAGGCTGAGATGCCGGAGGAGCCCCGACTGCATGAAGATACGCCGCCGCCGCCACCGCCCCACAGCACCAGAGGCCCCACACTGCAGAAGAGGAGCCGCCACAGCACAGCAGCCGCCGCCGCTCCCAGCACAGAGACCCCACGCTGCAGCGCTATGATAAGGTAATGGGGGATACTCACTTTTCTGTGAGACGCCCCCTCGTCGTCATCAGGATCACTCCCCCCCCCACCCACCATATACACCCGGCGTACAAGGCGATTCCCGGCGTACAAGACGACCCCCGACTTTTAAGAAGATTTTCAGGGGTTAAAAAGTCGTCTTGTACGCCGGAAAATACGGTACATGTAGTCGTTCCACTTATGCATGTATGCTTATTGGAATTATTGGAATGTGCACATTGTAGATGCTGACATAAGGCAGCAAAACTACAAAGTGTCCCATATGAAAAGAAGGAGTAAAGAAATGCGTAAGAAAAAAAACAAATATGCTTGAAGCCTTCGATTCCTCAACTATCCCTCTTTTACTCTGATGACAGCTTTACACACCTTTGACATTCCCTCAAACAGCTCAGTCAGGTAACCTTTAATGGTTTCCAATGAACAAGTATGCCTCTTCAAAAGTTCATTTGTCAAATCACTGGCCTTCAAAAAGTGTTTGCGATTGTCAAGTGTGTTTTGCAGGGGTAGTATTGGTAAACAGTTCTGCACCCTATTCCTCAACTGTTGTAAGCCAGAATATGGCAATAATGACTCAGATAAGTAAGATGAAAATACAGCTTATAATTACTTTAAGATAAGAAGGTCAGTTTAACAAATTGCTACATTCTTTAATGTATCTTAAAGTGCAGACATGAAAACCATCAATTGATATGATGAAACCGACTCTTCTGGTGATTGTTCCCCAGAAAAGAAGACCAAGAATTATCTCTGCTGGAAAGAATAAGTTCATCAGAGTTACTATTTAGAAACCACAAATTAAGAGCACCTCAGATAACAGCTCTCATAAATCATGCACAGACATAAAGTAGCAGAAACATTTTAACATTAACTGTCCAGAGGAGACTGCAAGAATCAGGCTTCTAAGGTCGACCACCTGCAAAGAAGCCACCACTGAGGACTGTAAACAGTAAAAAGAAACCTGTTTGAGCCAACAACACAAGGACTGGACATTACTATATATCATGAGTCAAAATATGAAACTTTTGTTACCAACCTCAGTGTCTTATAAAATGCTGAGAAGGTGAGTGGATGGTTTCTATTCATTTGGCACCCACTGTGAAACATGGATAGGGATGTGTGATGGTGGGAGGAAGCTTTGCCGGTGACATTGTTGGTGATTTATTCCAGATTCAAGTCACACTTACTGAGCATAGCAATCACAACATTTTGTAACAACATGTGTGACTCAAAATATACCACCAGGCCATATAAGAGCTATGTACCCAAGTAGAGGAGGAATGGAAAGCTAAATCAGATGAGATGGCCTTCACAGTCAGCAAATCTTGATTCCATTCAGATGGTTTGTGATGAGTTGGACTGTAAAGTAAAGTCAAAGCAGCCATCCAAGTGTTTCCACCTCTGAGAATTTGTTGAAGACTATTGAAAATCCTTTCAAGTCATTATCTGTTGATTCTGCTTGAGATATTATCAAAGGGGGTGCAAAGATGTCACCAGGATAAAAAGACTTAGGGATACTTTGAAGAATCTAAGGTTTAATTAATATTCTGGTTTGTTTCATATATGTTTCTTTACTCCTTGCTTCCATTTGTAATCCTTCATGGTTTTGCTGTCTTCACTCTGAATTTAGAATGTGCACCTTCCAATTAAAACAAGAAAAAACATTGCATAAGTATGTCCAATCTTTTGACTAGTACTATAGTTTAAAAGGATAAACTAGTAGTCATAAATGAAAATGAATGCACTGTATTTGAAGATAATACATACATGTAAGAGCATACGTTAACCCTACAGTATTTGATTTCTGAAATATCTAAACATACTTCAAATACTGATCTAGTCCAAATGGCAAAATTATTATTTTCTGTTAAGTGGGTAAATTTCACGATACTATATTTGTATATTATGTTGCAGTTAGGACAGTCTCTTATTAATGAGAGGGCATACAAAGTATTGCAATGGGATCTCTAGAATTTCCTTCACCAAATCTCGTTTGGCTCAGATTATTAGTGCTACTGACTGGATAATCTTCTTTTTCTTACTAATGGCTGTGTTAAAAAACCCCAAAATGATGCAATTCTGTCAGGTCCAGTTTTCTTCAACTTTGTATTATTAGCTTCTTTATATTTAGTTAATGAGAGATATTGCAGCTTGGTATGGCATCTCCTCTGCACCTTTGCTACTTCCTGGGAGTCATGACGTCCTGATGTTGGGGCATAATGCACAATATGACGATGCATGAGGCCTAATGACTTGACATCATGAGACACCATTATGTCATGAGGACTAGGAAGCAACATAGGTGCCCACGAGATGCTGGGCAGAGGATGCCAGCCACAAAAGCGAAGTCTCGCTGCAACTAAAAAATGAACCAGCAATCAGAACAGAGTTCTGTTAATCTAAGATAGGCAACTTTTAATGCCCATTAGTGTCATAATTTTCTTGAATGAAAGAAAAGCTACATGAAAGACTGAAACCCCCCAGAGATATTACTTGGATAGGTGATGAATTGTTCTTACTGGAATACCTGATTAATTTCTGAAATGTATAATTCCAATACATTGAGATTGTACACATATTACTTATAACGTAGTTAACTCAAGAAGGTCTGTAATTCGTCTAATTTTCGTTTTACACTGAACTGGAAATACAAGTTAGAACCATGTGATTTCATAGGAACAAAACGCCCATACTGCGACTCAGGTGATTTTTTTTTGCATTGAATGGTGGACAAAGGACATATTTATTTGTATATATTATAAATAACTTTCAGGCTCTTATATTTACCTATCAGTTCTAAAATTTCATGTGTGGTCCTTTAAATTGCATCTTTTTTTGTGTTTTATCTACTGTGCCATTTTGATGTACAACACAAAGGATGGATATAGGAAAATTGTAAAAGAAAAAAAGCCCTTTTTGCCCAAAGAAACCAATCAGAAACCAAACAAATTGTGGCATTGGATTCTCTATTTGAGGGGGTATTCTCTTTTTTCTTGAGCATTGCTTCAAATGATAGAGCCTGCATGGCAGTACACCTCAGATGCGTGGAGGGGTCAACCCTCTCGACGTCTTAGTGTATGATCTTTTAAGTTGGAGAAATAAAGTCTGGAATCTGATTTCTTGCCATAGGCAACTTGGGTACTTTTTTCTAACACAGATTTCCTACATGCTATGAAAGGAAAGTGATCATCGCCTCCTTGCTTACTCTGTTCCTATAAAAAGACTGTTTATAAAACTTTTGTTTCTATAATCGAGTTTCTTAAACTAATCTAAAGAGGTTTTATTTCCATGATCTGCAAAATAACCAGTGTTTATTTATAAATTGTGTAATAATACTGTAATATGTATGATACCAGCTGGGATTCTGGTACAGACATTAAAAAAGTGATATATTTTTTTTCCTAAAGGATGTTGAAAAATAAGGGTTTCATTTTAAATGATATCCAATGGAAGAAAGGGAAAACAGGTGAAGAGGTGTCCCATAAATTTGTAACAACCCAAAGACACATCCAGCCAGTTGCTTTTTATATCTTATCTGTGAACCCAGGAAAGTTTATCAGCTCATTCCATCAGCGTTTTACAAAGTTATACTACTGACAATGGACATTAAAGGACTGCTAACTGTAGCCCTGTAGAGACTTGGTCTACTAATGGAACCACTTCATCATCGCAAGATCTATCTCCTGTGATATAATGAAATAGACTCTTCCCGATATGTGGAAGACATTGTCTATGTACAGTATCTTAGTGTGTATATTATGTATTTTATTGAACAATAAAGTGATAACGTATTACATACGCTGGATGATCATGGTGCTTTGTTAACCTGCAAACTAATGGATTTTTAATTAAAGTTATTCATGCCTGATAAACAGAAAAGATGTAAACTAAATTTTTAATGAAAGTACTTTGCCAGTGATCTGGACCAAACACATTCTGGGTCATTGTGTCTATTATTTATTTTCTATCATTGATTCTTAGTTGTAATTTGCAAAGTTGCACATAACTTGTAAACCTGAAGACTAGATGATATCCTCTCTGATGTCATTACTAAACAGCATTTCAGCACATACCTATTTCAAAAATAACTGTCCATACTTTATATGACTACCTCTTCCAAGAGGAAGAAAGGTTCCACCCTGTAAGTCAATGTTGACCCTAAAAGTCAATGCTGATATTTTAATGAGCCTTGCCACAGGACTTAGTTAGGACATTAGAATCTTCTTTAAAAAGCAATCGTCTATGGGCCTGTGTACACAGACAGAGAAACATCCATTGTCTTCAGAATGACCGTTAATACTTGCCTTGCAGCTTATATCAAATTTTGTTAACTCCTGAAAGAAGCACTTCCAGCGTATAGTGTGATTGTATTAATATAGTTAATAGTTTTTCTCCACTTATCAGTGACGTCACCGCTCTGCCGACTCTTTGGGTCACATTGTGCTCTGCATAGCCCGAAAGTGACTTTTAAAATATAAGTCCATCGAGCGTCAGAATGAGGACCTATAGGCTTACATTGTAAAATAGATATACAGCTCACTCTGAGTATAGTGTTATCCAGAGAATATGAATTATGCAGACGCAAATGAGAATAGGAGCAGAATGGCACTGGGTCCTGGAGAAGATGGCGGTAGGTGAGTATATTAATACATTCACACTATACTGCATGCACATACACTCCCTGACAGAAGTTATGTCGCTTATCCAAGTTATGTAAATAAAAGCTTATAACCCGATGTTAAATTTATCCATTGGTTGTATAAATTATTCTTTTGAAAGCTGAAACCCTCTGAAATGTGGTTTAGGTTGAGAAAATAAATTGGGATCAATGCAGAAATATTGATCAGTTAATGGACACAGAATGGTCAGATTTTGGCAAGACAAAAGTTTTGTCGCCCACAGAAAGTAATGTGATATTCAAACAAATAATTAACTTAAAATACAAATATATGTTGCATAACATTGGTGAATGAAGTTGTGATGCTATTAGAGTCATATTTAATATTTTGTGTGACTTCCATGAGCTTGAAGGACTGCATCCATGCGGCTCAACAATGATTCATACAATTTATTAATGAAGTCATCAGGAATAGCAAAGAATGCAGTCTTACATGCCTCCCAGAGTTCATCTAGATTCTTTGGTTTTGTCTTCCAAGCCTCCTCTTTCATCTTACCCCAAACATGCTCAATGATGTTCATGTCTGGTGACTGGGCTGGCCAGTCCTTGAGCACCTTGATCTTTTTTGCCTGGAGGAACTTTGTTGTAGAGATGGATTTATGAGATGGAGCACCATCCTGCTGCAGAATTTGACCCCTTTTATGATTTGGAATATAAGAGACAGCTAATACTTCTTGATATTTTAGGCTATTGATATTGCCTTCCACCTTGCAAATGTTTTGCGCACCCCCATATTGAATGTAACCCCAGACCATGATCTTTCCACCACCAAATTTAACTGTTTTCTGGGTGTATTTTTGGATCCATACGGGCTCCAGTAGGTCTCCTGCAGTATTTTTGGTGGCTGTGCTGTAATTCTACTCAAATTTCATCAGAGAAATCCACCTTCTGCCACTTTCCCAGCGTTCACCTGTTTAGCAGGCTGCGGGACTTTGCAAATGCCACACGGTTTTTTATTTGACTTTTGTTTAGTGCTGGCTTCTGGGCACTGATTCAACAATGGAGGCCATTTCGAGACAGAATCCTACAAACTGTTCTAGTTGACACAGGGACTTGAGGTGACCAGGCCTGTTGGAGCTCTGCTGCAGTGGAAGAGGGGCTAACTTTGGATTTTCTAACTAACAAACATTCCTCCTGAGCAGTTGTCTAGCAGGGTTTGCCGGACCTGGGCTTGTCAAACACATCTCCAGTCTCTTCAAATCTTTTTTTAATTCTTTGTACTTAACGCTGAGACACATTAAAGGTGCCAGCCACCTCTGCAGTGGATTTGGTCTTCAGCTTCTTGATAATCCAAGCTTTGGTCGCAGCGTGGATTTTTGGCATGTTGTCAGAGCTCAAGTTGCAGTTCAAGTGAAGGTCTGGGGTGTTGGGTTTCTTTTTATACACACACACTAATTAACCAATCATTTACTGAGCACAGGTGAGGATGTAAACTAGGATTGGGTGCATAATATGACCAAGTGACAAAACTTTTGTCTTGCCAAAATCTGACCATTCTGTGTCCATTAACTGATCAATATTTCTGCATTGATGCTAATTTATTCTCTTAACCTAAACAACATGTCAGAGGGTTTCAGCTTTCCAAAGAATAATTTATACAACCAATGGATGAATTTAACGTCAGGTTATAAGCTTTTATTTACATAACATGGATAAGTGACATAACTTCTGTCAGGGAGTAGTGTTGAGCATTCCGATACCGCAAGTATCGGGTATCGGCCGATACTTGCGGTATCAGAATTCCGATACCGAGATCCGATACTTTTGTGGTATCGGGAATCGGTATCGGATCCATATTACTGTGTAAAATAAAGAATTAAAATAAAAAATATTGATATACTCACCTCTCCGCAGGCCCCTGGACATCACCGCTGGTAACCGGCAGCCTTCTTTGCTTAAAATGAGCGCGTTTAGGGCCTTCCATGACGTCACGGCTTCTGATTGGTCGCGTGCAGCTCATGTGACCGCCACGCGACCAATCACAAGCCGTGACGTCATTCTCAGGCCCTAAACTCTTCATTCTAGGAATTTAGGACCTGAGAGTTTCCTCTCCTTCAGACCCTGGGAACCATCAGGATACCTTCCGATACTTGGTGTCCCATTGACTTGTATTGGTATCGGGTATCGGTATCGGCGATATCCGATACTTTTCGGGTATCGGCCGATACTATCCGATACCGATACTTTCAAGTATCGCACGGTATCGCTCAACACTATCAGGGAGTGTACACATATTTAATTAAAAAAATATTCAAATATTAATGGGAGTGCATCTATAACAACCTAGTATGTACATATTCATCACGCATTGCTGTAAGGATAATGATGAGGAGTTGATTCTGCTTTATATACAGCTGTGTTACAAAACCATCATCTGCTTGTAACAGAAGTGGTTTGAGCAAGCTCTGGTCACTGCGGTTAAACATTTAAATGCCGCTCTCAATCATTGACAACAGTATTTAAATGGAATGATCGCTGGCACGCTCGTATTACTATAAAGGAAGGACCCTGTAGTGCTATTGCAGTCTTCATTTGAAGCTCGGTCAGAGGCTGGGCTTCATCAGAGAACTGAAATTTTGTTATACACTGCAATACTCTAGTTATGTAGAGATTAGCAGTAGATTGCCTGACAAACATGGGAAATTACTGCTTGTTTTGTGGCTGTCGAATACTTGTGAAACATGAGATCGTGGAGGCTCAAAGATGTAATTTGAGCACCCGCAATTCTCGTTGCATACCCGAGCACCTCAGGCAAGCTCAGGTAATGAGCACTTGCGCTTATCACTAATTAACAGTTAAGAGAAATAAAAATGTTGCCTGTTGTGGGTTTTTTAACTGGGAAATTCAATTTGCAGAGAAGTTATTCTTAGTTAAATTAACCCCTTTCTGACATTGGACATACTATCCCGTCGAGGTGGGGTGGGCCCGTATGACCACCGACGGGATAGTACGTCCAGCGCGATCGGCCACGTTCACGGGGGAGCACGGCCGATCGCGGCCGGGTGTCAGCTGACTATCGCAGCTGACATCCGGCACTATGTGCCAGGAGCGGTCATGGACCGCCCCCGGCACATTAACTCCCGGCACACTGCGATCAAAAATGATCGCAGTGTACCGGCAGTACAGGGAAGCATCGCGCAGGGAGGGGGATCCCTGCATGCTTCCCTGAGACGATCGGTACAAGGCGATATACTCACCTTGTACCGAGCGTCTCCTCCCTGCAGTCACCAGATCCAAAATAGCTGCGGGGCTACATCCGGGTCCTGCAGGGAGTACTTCCGGGTCCACGGCAGGCGCTGGTAAGCCTGCATGGCTGTCTGTCAGATCGCTGATCTGACAGAGTGCTGTGCAAACTGTAAGATCAGTGATCTGTGATGTCCCCCCGGGACAAAGTAAAAAAAAAAATTTCCACATGTGTAAAAAAAAAAAAAAAAAATTCCTAAATAAAGAAAAAAAAGATATTATTCCCATAAATACATTTCTTTATCTAAAAAAAACAAAAAAACAATAAAAGTACACATATTTAGTATCGCCGCGTACGTAATGACACAACCTATAAAACTGTCCCACTAGTTAACCCCTTCAGTGAACACCGTAAGAAAAAAAAAACGAGCCAAAAAACAACGCTTTATTATCATACTGCCGAACAAAAAGTGGAATAACACGCGATCAAAAAGACAGATATAAATAACCATGGTACTGCTGAAAACGTCATCTTGTCCCACAAAAAACGAGCCACCACCCAGCATCATAAGCAAAAAAATAAAAAAGTTATAGTCTTCAGAATAAAGCGATGCCAAAATAATTATTTTTTCTATAAAATAGCTTTTATCGTATAAAAGCGCCAAAACATAAAAAAATGATATAAATGAGATATCGCTGTAATCATACTGACCCGAGGAATAAAACTGCTTTATCAATTTTACCAAACGTGGAACGGTATAAACGCCTCCCCCAAAAGAAATTCATGAATAGCTGGTTTTTGGTCATTCTGCCTCACAAAAATCGGAATAAAAAGTGATCAAAAACTGTCACGTGTCCGAAAATGTTACCAATAAAAACGTCAATTCGTACCGCAAAAAAAAAGACCTCACATAACTCTGTGGACTAAAATATGAAAAAATTATAGGTCTCAAAATGTGGAGACGCAAAAACTTTTTTGCTATAAAAAGCGTCTTTTAGTGTGTGACAGCTGCCAATCATAAAAATCCGATATAAAAAAACACTATAAAAGTAAATCAAACCCCCCTTCATCACCCCCTTAGTTAGGGAAATGTACTAAAATTAAAAAAATGTATTTATTTCCATTTTCCCATTAGGGCTAGGGTTAGGGCTAGGGTTAGGGCTAGGGTTAGGGTTAGGGCTAGGGTTAGGGCTAGGGTTAGGGCTAGGGCTAGGGTTAAGGCTAGGGTTAGGTCCAGGGTTAGGGCTAGGGTTAGGGCTAGAGCTGGGGCTAGGGTTGGAGCTAAAGTTAGGGTTAGGGTTGGGGCTAAAGTTAGGGTTAGGGTTGAGGCTAAAGTTAGGGTTAGGGTTGTGGCTAAAGTTAGGGTTAGGGTTTGGATTACATTTTCGGTTGGGATTAGGGTTGGGATTAGAGTTAGGGGTGTGTCAGGGTTAGGGGTGTGGTTATGGTTACCATTGGGATTAGGGTTAGGGGTGTGTTTGGATTAGGGTTTCAGGTAGAATTGGGGAGTTTCCACTGTTCAGGCACATCAGGGGCTCTCAAAAAGCGACATGGCATCCGATCTCAATTCCAGCCAATTCTGCATTGAAAAAGTAAAACAGTGCTCCTTCCCTTCCGAGCTCTCCCGTGTGCCCAAACAGGGGTTTACCCCAACATATGGGGTATCAGCGTACTCAGGACAAATTTGACAACAACTTTTGCAGTCGAAGTTCTCTTGTTATCCTTGGGAAAATAAAAATTGGGGGGGCTAAAAATCATTTTTGTGGGAAAAAAAAGGATTTTTTATTTTCACGGCTCTGCTTTGTAAACTGTAGTGAAACACTTGGGGGTTCAAAGTTCTCACAACACATCTAGATCAGTTCCTTTGGAGGTCTAGTTTCCAATATGGGGTCACTTGTGGGTGGTTTCTACCGTTTGGGTACATCAGGGGCTCTGCAAATGCAACGTGACGCCTGCAGACCAATCCATCTAAGTCTGCATTCCAAATGGCGCTCCTTCCCTTCCGAGCTCTGCCATGCGCCCAAACAGTGGTTCCCCCTCACATATGGGGTATCAGTGTACTCAGGACAAATTGGACAACAACTTTTAGGGTCCAATTTCTCCTGTTACCCTTGGGAAAATACAAAACTAGGGGCTAAAAATCATTTTTCTGAAAAAAAAAAGAATTTTTATTTTCACGGCTCTGCGTTACAAACTGTAGTGAAACACTTGGGGGTTCAAAGCTCTCAAAACACATCTAGATAAGTTCCTTAGGGGGTCTACTTTCCAAAATGGTGTCACTTGTGGGGTTTTTTAATGTTTAGGCACATCAGGGGCTCTCCAAACGCGACATGGTGTCCCATCTCAATTCCAGTCAATTTTGCATTGAAAAGTCAAATGGCGCTCCTTCCCTTCCGAGCTCTGCCATGCGCCGAAACTGTCATTTACCCCCACATATGGGGTATCAGCATATTCAGGACAAATTGCACAACAACTTTTATGGTCCAATTTCTTCTCTTACCCTTGGGAAAATAAAAAATTGGGGACAAAAAGATCATTTTTGTGAAAAAATATGATTTTTAATTTTTACGGCTCTGCATTATAAACTTCTGTGAAGCACTTGTTGGGTCAAAGTGCTCACCACTAGGGTTGAGCGAAACGGGTCGACAATTTTCAGAAGTCACCAACTTTTGGCAAAGTCGGGTTTCATGAAACCCGACCCGACCCCTGTGTGGGGTCGGCCATGAAGTCGGCGATCTTCTGAATCTGGAATCGGAATTCCGATACCGATTCCCGATATGTTTAAGATATCGGGAATTGGTATCGGAATTCAGATTTAAGTGTAAAATAAAGAATTAAAATAAAAAATATCGCTATACTTACCCTCTGATGCGCCCTGGTACTAAGCTGGAACCTTCCTTCCTTAGAATCAGCCTTCCAGGACCTTGCGGTGACGTCGCGGTGACGTCGCGGCTTGTGATTGGTCGCGCGGCCTCCCATGTGACCGCTCGCGCGACCAATCACAAGCCGCGACGTCACCGTGACGTCACCGAAGGTCCTGGAAGGGCTGATTCTTAGGAAGGAAAGCTGCCGGAACGAAGCCGAGGGTGAGTATATTCCTATTAGGTATATACTCACCCTCGGACACGCCCTGCTTCTTTCCGGCAGCCTTCCTTCCTAAGAATCAGCCCTTCCAGGACCTTCGGTGACGTCACGGTGACGTCACGGCTTCTGATTGGTCACGCGAGCGGTCACATGGGCGGCCGCGCGACCAATCACAAGCCGCGATGTCACCGCGACGTCACCGCAAAGTCCTGGAAGGCTGATTCTAAGGAAGGAAGGTTCCCGGTTAATACCAGGGCCCGTCAGAGGGTAAGTATAGCGATATTTTTTATTTTAATTCTTTATTTTACACTTAAATATGGATCCCAGGGCCTGAAGGAGAGTTTCCGCTCCTTCAGACCCTGGGAACCATTGGAAACCCAATGCACTGCATTGGGTTTCGAGTTTCGGCCAACCCCAACCCCGACTTTTTTATAGGATCGTCCGATTTCACTCGACCCGACTTTTGAAAAAGTCGGGTTTCGTGAAACCCGACCCGATCCTATAAAAGTAAAGGTCGCTCAACCCTAGTCACCACACATCTAGATAAGTTCCTTAAGGGGTCTACTTTCCAAAATGGTGTCACTTGTGGGGGGTTTCAATGTTTAGGCACATCAGGGGCTCTCCAAACGCAACATGGCGTCCCATCTTAATTCCAGTCAATTTTGCATTGAAAAGTCAAATGGCGCTCCTTCCCTTCCGAGCTCTGCTATGCGCCCAAACAGTGGTTTACCCCAACATATGGGGTATCATCGTACTCAGGACAAATTGCAAAACAACTTTTGTGGTCTAATTTCTTTTATTACCCTTGGGAAAATAAAAAATTGGGGGCAAAAATATCATTTTTGTGAAAAAATATGATTTTTTATTTTTACGGCTCTGCATTTTAAACTTCTGTGAAGCACTTGTTGGGTCAAAGTGCTCACCACACATCTAGATAAGTTCCTTAAGGGGTTTACCTTCCAAAATGATGTCACTTGTGGGGGGTTTCAATGTTTAGGCACATCAGGGGCTCTCCAAACGTAACATGGCGTCCCATCTCAATTCCAGTCAATTTTGCATTGAAAAGTAAAATGGCGCTCCTTTCCTTCTGAGCTCTGCCATGCGCCCAAACAGTGGTTTACCCCCACATATGGGGTATCAGCATACTCCGAACAAATTGTACAACAATTTTTGGGGTCCATTTTCTCCTGTTACCCTTGGTAAAATAAAACAAATTGGAGCTGAAATAAATTTTGTGTGAAAAAAAGTTAAATGTTCATTTTTATTTAAACATTCCAAAAATTCCTGTGAAACACCTAAAGGTTTAATAAACTTCTTGAATGTGGTTTTGAGCACCTTGAGGGGTGAGGTTTTTAGAATGGTGTCACACTTGGGTATTTTCTATCATATAGACCCCTCAAAATGACTTCAAATGAGATGTGGTCCCTAAAAAAATGGTGTTGTAAAAATGAGAAATTTCTGGTCAACTTTTAACCCTTATAACTCCCTAACAAAAAAAAAATTTGGTTCCAAAATTGTGCTGTTGTAAAGTAGACATGTGGGAAATGTTACTTATTAAGTATTTTGAGTGACATATCTCTGTGATTTAAGGGCATAAAAATTCAAAGTTGGAAAATTGCAAAATTTTCAAAATTTTCACCAAATTTCCGTTTTTTTTCACAAATAAACGCAAGTTATATTGAATAAATTTTTCCACTAACATGAAGTACAATATCTCCGTACAATAGATCCGTTGAAGCGTTCCAGAGTTATAACCTCATAAAGGGACAGTGGTCAGAATTGTAAAAATTGGCCTGGTCATTGACGTGCAAACAACCCTTGGGGGTAAAGGGGTTAAGGTCCCTTATTATGGGGTGATGTCTCTAGAGACATTAGAACATAAACATAATATGTAAAAAAATAAAAAAGATCCTCATATACATCTAAAAGTGCTGCACAAACGTTATGGCCTCATATAGTGCTGCACAAACGTTATGTCCCCCATATAGTGCTGCACAAATGTTATGGCCCCCATATAGTGCTGCACAAACGTTATGGCCCCCATATAGTGTTGCACAAACGTTATGGCCTCCATATAGTGCTGCACAAACGTTATGGCCCCCATATAGTGCTGCACAAACGTTATTGCCCCATATAGTGCTGCACAAACGTTATGGCCCCCATATAGTGCTGCACAAACGTTATGGCTCCATAGATGCTCCATACAGACACTTGCCCCATTTGCTGTTGCTGTGATAAAAAAAATCACATACTCATCTCTCTGTCGCTCAGGCCCCCAGCACTTTCAATATTCACCTGCTCCTCATGGCACTTCTCTGTCTTCTTCAGCATCTCCTGCACTGTCGTTCAGGCAGAGGGCGCGCACTAACCACGTCACCGCGCCCTCTGACCTGAGCGTCACTGCTGAAGACGCTGAAGACAGAGCGGCGGTGGAACGGGGAGCAGGTGAATATTGGGCAGTGCAGCGCTCCCCTCCCCGTTATACTCACCTGCTCCTGGCGTTGTGCAGTCCCTGCTTCCCCGCAGCTTCTTCCTGTACTGAGCGGTCACCATTACAGCTTATTACAGTAATGAATATGCGGCTCCACCTCTATGGGAGGTGGAGCCGCATATTCATTACTGCAATGAGCGGTACCATGTGACAGGAAGAAGCTGCCGGTGCCGGGGAAGCAGGGATCTGCAGGGACCGCGCCAGGAGTAGGTGAGTATAATTAGACAGCCCCCACTCCCCCTCCTCTACCGACCCTTGGGAATGACTCGAGTATAAGCCGAGAGGGGGACTTTCAGCCCCAAAAAATGGGCTGAAAATCTTGGCTTATACTCGAGTATATACGATAGATCTGGCAAAATTCAAATTCACCAAACCGTGTGCATTTTCTGGAGAAATTCGATTTTCATCAAAGTTTTTCTCCAGTAATTGAATGTTCCATATTATGACTCTAAAGCATAATAAATGTAAGATGTAAAAAAAAACCAAGCAAACAGAAAATCAAACTAATATCTCAACAGAGGAGGGGGTCAGGAAGCTTCACCATGCCATTGAATGCTGTAGACCGACGCTGGAAGTAATAAGACCAGGTGGGAGCCGATCCTGCTGTGAACACAGCCGTGAATGATGGAGGAAAGGAAGTGGATTACTCAGGCTGAATAAAGTACATTCTCACTTACCTCATTGGTGTCCTGGAGAGATCTCTTTCCTTTCCTCCATCGTTCACGGCTAATATCTCAACACTCATCTAACCAGCCGCCCTTTTCCTCTCTGCCCACTATCTAGTCCTCAATGACTCTTCTTTCCACTATCGCACACCACATCTCCAGTGTCTTCACTCTACAACAACACTCCCGGCCAAGACTAGGCCAGGGATATCCGTGCACATCTGTAACCTTACTATGTGCAGTTACCACCAAAGATTGGTCACTGCTGAAAGTCCTGACATATAATGATGAGCTTGGAAATGCAGTGCATAAGGGCAGAAGTAAGAGGTCCTGAAAACCAGACAGTGAGCAGCAAGGAGTAATATAGCCAAAGGGGTGAGCGATGAGTTGAATATTAGTTTTTACTTTTTACCGTTTGCCAGTTTTCTGAAGAATTTTACTTTAGAAAAAAGTAACCTTTTCATTGAATTGTAGGAATTCAGATAAGCTTATATGTCTGGATTAGTGATGGGCGAGCACTAAAATGCTCGGGTGCTCGTTGCTTGGGTCGAGCAAATTGGAATACTCGGGTACTTGGCCAGAAAAACGAGCCCAATGTAAGTCTATGGGAGACCTGAGTATTTTTACTGTGATCCCCCCAGGGGTCCTTTTAAGGTCTAAAAATGTCTGAAAATGATGGAAATACTGCTCAAATGACACAGGGACAGCATGGGGATCGCCCCTGGAAGCATTCCTGACTCCTAGTTCACAGCTTTAATCATTTTTTTCTGAGATTCATGCCATTTTTCCCGATGCCACAAAAAACAACTTAAAACGAAACCAAAACAGGTTTTGCTTGGAAATATGTCAAGGTACATCCTTTGCAGGTTAATGACTTGCCTGTAAGGCCAAATATTTAACCCCAGACTGAAAATTTCCTCTCCTACTTAGGCTTAGTTCAGACGCAGCGTTTTTGAAGCATTTTTGAACTTTAACATTGCTTTCAACCACTACAAATGCATTCACTGGGAAATGTCATTGTAACATTTAACAACCCTAGCTGGCCATGTATTGTGTGACACATAAGCAGACCCATCTTGTTTCATGTACGAAGGAGGAACTCTTAAAGTCAGAGCATATTTTTACTGGTGCATCTGCCGGCATTAATTTCTTAAAGGGCCACTATGAAACAGTGGGTCTCCTAAGCTGTTGCAGCCTATGCTGTGAGTGGATGGGCTGTCAAAAATTACAACGCACCACAATTCCACTTTCACAAGATGTCCAGGAGGGCCACCTGAAAAAATCTTGCAAGGCCTCAAGGCCTGCCCTGCTACCAATTCATATGCCCTGCCTTACGCCTTGGAACCCACATACTGTATGGGCCTATGAAAATCCACTTCACAATATGCATTTTGTGCTCCATACTCCTTTGTTTTACACATTGGCAGGAAGGCCAGCCCTGCTGCATAGTGAGTCATATGCACCCCATAAGGCCTTGGAACCCACATACTGGATGGGCCCATGAAAATCCACTTCACATTATGCATTTTGTGCTCCATACTCCTTTGTTTTACACATTGGAAGCAAGGCCTACCCTGCTACAAATTCATATGCACCCAATGTATTTTTTAATGGTATGATGGTTCCCTCTTTTCACAATTATTTACAGTAGTATTTGGCAATTTTATTCGCCATGTTTTTAACACAGGCTCAGATACGGCTTTTAAAAAGGCTAATACTTGCAATACAAGGCAATTTTATAGCAAACTAAAAAAATCAAGGAATGGTATGATTGAATACTGTAAGTGTTAGGGGTCGAGTTCCCGCCTCTGCACAGGGGGAATCTTGAGCCATCTCCGCTGCGGTCTACCATTCTTCTCCTGCCGCAGTGGAGCCTGCTCAGCAGAGACGTCGGTCCCACCGTCTCACTCAGTCTGACTCTGTATAAAGAAGTTACTGCGGCTTTTCCTGCTTCTGCCATTGAAGTCAGTGCTGGGCAGCGGCGAGCAGACGCTTCTGGGACTAAGTCCTGCTTTTCTCGTTCTGAGCATGCCCAGAGTAAGATCTCTCAGTGGAGATCGAGGGTCACATGATCAGATACTGCAGCTGAGGCCATTGGTCCTTCAGGAAGGTCCTGTAGGTGCTCACGCTCTGTGGCAGCCTCTCATTGGTCCTTCTAGGAAGGTCCTGTACATGCTGCAACTATTTAAGGCTCGCATGGCCGCACGGCCATGCGCTAGTATTGTTCTTTATTATGTGCTTTGTGCCAGTGTGGTCACGCTAGTGTGTGTTCAGGGACCCGGCTGAAATAAGCTCCTAGAATGCTGGCACCTCCGGCGAGGAGTTTGTGTTTGTATGTATTCAGGTACTTGGCTGAAATAAGCCCCTAGAATGCTGGCACCTCTGGCGAGGAGTTTTGTGTGCATGCGTGACCACTGACTGCTCTCTGTTTGGGCAGTTAGCCTGTGCCTCTGTGAAGTCTAACAGGACACAGTGCTTTGCTTTCACAGCTACTCGGTGAATTAACTGAGTTAGTCCATACCGCCATATAGTGCCGCCGTTTGCTAGCAGCAGGTACTCCTGAACGGTGGACCCCGGGCTACGAAAGCACCAATATCAATAAAAACATCTCTATTTACTCGGTGCGTTCCGCTAGCCTTAACAGTAAGTGCATACACTTTTGTATATATTAACATACACAGGTTAATAAGTACATATAAGGATTAAATAAATATAGTGATTACGTATATATGAAGATTAACTCGATACAGTATACTTAGATCATCACCAAGAGGCTTTTAAACATCATCCGTCTGGAATATCAGAGAAGCAACACCAAGACAGAGAATCCCTGGGAGATTACCTACACTGCATGGGCGTCCCCAATTATGCAGGTATCAGCACACTGTACATGAACAAGTACCCCAGTTTAGGCATCTGTCTTAGTCATGTTTCTCTGGTCTTATATAGTGATTTACACTATGTAGTAACTCTAGTTTCACCCACACTTTCAAGTGGCCACTTTTCAAGGTTGGATGAAACTGAGATATCATGGAGTCATCAGACGAGGGGCCATAAGCCCCTAGAAAATAAAAGCCACAAGGATTTAGATCAAACCACCACAGGCATAGTTTCAGTAAACCTTAATGTTTTACAATGACAAACAGCAAACATATAGAGGCTTAGAACTGTTTGTGAAGTGAAAAAACAAACTTTTATCAAGATTGTGTCACTATGAGCATTGTCTGTCACATCTGTAAATGTTTTACAAGAAATGCAGCTATGAGATTGTCTGAATCCTTTGGGTGTACAGTATTTCAATCTTGGTTACAAATCGCCATTTGTATATTTGCCATCTGTACATTTGAGGCAGCCAAAGTTAAGGCTCTCAGGGAGAGAAACTAATAAAGTGGACAAAGAATTAATTTTAATGAACTACTGAGCTGAACTATCTAATTTATCAAATTTATATGAAGTGTATTGTATCCGATGTTAGAAACCAGGCAACACAAAAATAAGCTTTTCAAGTGAGCTCTTTAACCCCTTCACCCCCAAGGGTGGTTTGCACGTTAATGACCGGGCCAATTTTTACAATTCTGACCACTGTGCCTTTATGAGGTTATAACTCTGGAACGCTTCAACGGATCTTGGCAATTCTGACATTCTTTTCTCGTGACATATTGTACTTCATGATAGTGGTAAAATTTCTTCGATATAACTTGCATTTATTTGTGAAAAAAACAAATATTTGGCGAAAATTTTGAAAATTTCGCAATTTTCCAACTTTGAATTTTTATGCCCTTAAATCACAGACATATGTCACACAAAATACTTAATAAGTAACATTTCCCACATGTCTACTTTACATCAGCACAATTTTGGAACCAAAATTTTTTTTGTGACGGAGTTATAAGGGTTAAAAGTTGACCAGCAATTTCTCATTTTTACAACACCATTTTTTTTTAGGGACCACATCTCATTTGAAGTCATTTTGAGGGGTCTATATGATAGAAAATACCCAAGTGTGACATCATTCTAAAAACTTCACCCCTCAAGGTACTCAAAACCACTTTCAAGAAGTTTATTAACCCTTTAGGTGTTTCACAGGAATTTTTGGAATGTTTAAATAAAAATGAACATTTAACTTTTTTTCACACAAAATTTATTTCAGCTCCAATTTGTTTTATTTTACCAAGGGTAACAGGAGAAAATAGACCCCAAAATTTGTTGTACAATTTGTCCTGAGTACGCTGATACCCCATATGTGGGGGTAAACCACTGTTTGGGCGCATGGCAGAGCTCGGAAGGAAAGGAGCGCCATTTGACTTTTCAATGCAAAATTGACTGGAATTGAGATGGGACACCATGTTGCATTTGGAGAGCCCCTGATGTGCCTAAACATTGAAATCCCCCACAAGTGACACCATTTTGGAAAGTAGACCCCCTAAGGATCTTATCTAGATGTGTGGTGAGCACTTTGACCCAACAAGTGCTTCACAGAAGTTTATAATGCAGAGCCGTAAAAATAAAAAATCATATTTTTTCACAAAAATGATCTTTTCGCCCCCAATTTTTTATTTTCCCAAGGGTAAGAGAAGAAATTGGACCCCAACAATTGTTGTGCAATTTGTCCTGAGTACGCTGATACCCCATATGTGGGTGTAAACCATTGTTTGGGCGCAGGGAAGAGCTCGGAAGGGAAGGAGCACCATTTGACTTTTCAATGCAAAATTGACTGGAATTGAGATGGGACGCCATGTTGCGTTTGGAGAGCCCCTGATGTGCCTAAACATTGAAACCCCCCACAAGTGACACCATTTTGGAAAGTAGACCCCTTAAGGAACTTATCTAGATGTGTGTTGAGCACTTTGACCCAACAAGTGCTTCACAGAAGTTTATAATGCAGAGCCGTAAAAATAAAAAATCATATTTTTTCACAAAAATGATCTTTTCGCCCCCATTTTTTTATTTCCCCAAGGGTAAGAGAAGAAATTAGACCACTAAAGTTGTTGTGCAATTTGTCCTGAGTACGACGATACCCCATATGTGGGGGTAGACCACT
This sequence comes from Ranitomeya variabilis, assembly GCF_051348905.1. NCBI lineage: Eukaryota > Metazoa > Chordata > Amphibia > Anura > Dendrobatidae > Ranitomeya > Ranitomeya variabilis. The sequence goes on from NC_135232.1 coordinate 233,820,574, forward strand.
GTTTGGGCGCATAGCAGAGCTCGGAAGGGAAGGAGCGCTATTTTACTTTTCAATGCAAAATTGACTGGAATTAAGATGGGATGCCATGTTGCGTTTGGAGAGCCCCTGATGTGCCTAAACATTAAAAATCCCCACAAGTGACACCATTTTGGAAAGTAGACCCCCTAAGGAACTTATCTAGATGTGTTTTGAGAGCTTTGAGCCCCCAAGTGTTTCACTACAGTTTATAACGCAGAGTCGTGAAAATAAAAATTCTTTTTTTTTTCACAAAAATTATTTTTTAGCCCCCAGTTTTGTATTTTCACAAGGGTATCAGGATAAATTGGACCCCAAACATTGTTGTCCAATTTGTCCTGAGTACGCTGATACCCCATATGTAGGGGGGAACCACTGTTTGAGCGCATGACAGAGCTTGGAAGGGAAGGAGCTCCATTTGGAATGCAGACTTAAATGGATTGGTCTGCAGGCGTCACTTTAATAATAATAATAATAATAATAATTTTATTTATATAGCGCCAACATATTCCGCAGCGCTTTACAACTTATAGAGGGGACTTATACAGTCAACAGACATTACAGCATAACAGAAATCACAGTTCAAAACAGATACCAGGAGGAATGAGGGCCCTGCTGCTCGCAAGCTTACAATCTATGAGGAAAAGGGGAGACACAAGAGGTGGATGGTAACAATTGCTTTAGTTATTTGGACCAGCCATAGTGTAAGGCTCGGGTGTTCATGTAAAGCTGCATGAACCAGTTAACTGCCTAAGTATGTAACAGTACAGACACAGAGGCTATTAACTGCATAAAGTGTATGAGAACATGATGGAGGAACGTGATTATGTTGTTGTTTTTTATTAATAGGCCACACAGGGATAATTAGGTTAATGCGTTGAGGCGGTAGGCCAATCTGAACAAATGAGTTTTTAGTGCACGCTTAAAACTGTGGGGATTGGGGATTAATTGTATTAACCTAGGTAGTGCATTCCAAAGAATCGGCGCCGCACGTGTAAAGTCTTGGAGACGGGAGTGGGAGGTTCTGATTATTGAGGATGCTAACCTGAGGTCATTAGCAGAGCGGAGGGCACGGGTAGGTTGGTAGACTGAGACCAGAGAGGAGATGTAGGGTGGTGCTGAGCCATGGAGTGCTTTGTGGATGAGGGTAGTAGTTTTGTACTGGATTCTGGATTGGATGGGTAGCCAGTGTAATGACTGGCACAAGGTAGAGGCATCGGTGTAACGGTTGGCGAGGAATATGATCCTGGCAGCAGCATTCAGGACAGATTGGAGCGGGGAGAGTCTGGTAAAAGGTAGGCCAATTAGTAGAGAGTTACAATAGTCCAGACGAGAATGAATAAGTGAGACAGTAAGAGTTTTTGCAGAGTCGAAAGTAAGAAAAGGGCGAATTCTGGAAATGTTTTTGAGATGCAGATAAGAAGAGCGAGCCAGTGATCGGATGTGGGGGGTGAATGAAAGCTCGGAATCAAGGATGACTCCAAGGCAGCGGGCATGTTGCTTTGGAGTAATGGTGGAACCGCACACAGAGATGGCAATGTCGGGCAAAGGTAGGTTTGTAGAGGGAGAGAACACGAGGAGTTCAGTTTTTGACAGGTTCAGTTTCAGATAGAGGGAGGACATGATGTTAGAGACAGCGGTAAGACAATCACTGGTGTTTTCTAAAAAGGTCGGCGTGATAACAGGAGAAGAGGTATATAATTGGGTGTCGTCAGCATAGAGATGGTACTGGAAACCAAATCTACTGATTGTTTGTCCAATAGGGGCAGTATACAAAGAGAAGAGGAGGGGGCCTAGGACTGATCCTTGAGGAACCCCAACAGTAAGGGGAAGGTGAGAGGAGGAGGAACCAGCAAAACAAACAGTGAAGGATCGGCCAGAGAGATAGGAGGAGAACCAAGAGAGAACGGTGTCCTTGAGGCCGATGGAGCGGAGCATAGTGAGGAGGAGCTGATGATCCACAGTGTCGAATGCTGCGGAGAGATCCAAGAGAATTAGCATGGAATAGTGACCATTAGATTTAGCTGTTAGTAGGTCATTAGAGACTTTAGTGAGGGCAGTTTCAGTAGAGTGTAAAGAGCGGAAACCAGATTGAAGAGGGTCGAGAAGAGAATTATCTGAGAGATAGCGGGTAAGACGGGAGTGGACCAGGCGTTCCAGGAGTTTAGAGATGAAGGGAAGATTAGAGACAGGTCTATAATTAGCGGCACAATTTTGATCGAGGGAGGGCTTTTTAAGTAGTGGATGTATGATGGCATGCTTAAATGAGGAGGGAAAAATACCGGAAGTGAGGGAAAGGTTGAATATTTTTGTTAGGTGAGAGGTGACAGCCGGGGAAAGGGACTGGAGGAGATGCGACGGAATGGGGTCGCTGGTGCAAGTGGTCGGGCGAGAAGATGCAAGGAGCCTGCTTACTTCTTCTTCTGTAACTGGTTCAAAGTCAGAGAGTGAACTAGATGCAGTGGGGGAGGGAGGACAGTGCTTGGTATGAAGAGATTGGGAAATGATTTCCTGTCGAATGTGGTCAATTTTTTCTTTGAAGTAATTGGCCAGATCGTCAGCGTGGAGATCTGTGGTTGGGGCCTGCTCTCTTGGGTTGAGTAGGGACCGGAAAGTGTCAAAGAGACGTTTAGGGTTATTGGACAGCGAGGTGATGAGGGTGTTGAAATAGGTTTGTTTGGAGAGGTGAAGGGCAGAGTTGTATGTTTTTAACATGAACTTATAATGGATGAAATCTTCGGGCAGATTAGATTTTCTCCACAGACGTTCGGCGCACCTGGAGCACCGCTGCAGGAAACGTGTTTGCAGCGTGTGCCACGGTTGTCGCCGTCTGTGCCGAGTTGTTCTATGTATAGGAGGTGCAGCTTCTTCCAGGGCACTTTGCAGGGTTTCATTGTAATGCTTCAGAGCAGAATCAGGACAAGAGATGGAGGAGATTGGGGCCAATGAAGACTGCAAGTTCTTCATAAGTTTCTGGGTGTTAATGGCCTGTATGTTTCTATAAGTGTGGAAAGTGGGGATGACCTGAGCGGGATGGCAGTTCTTGATAGAGAATGAAAGAAGGTTGTGGTCAGAGAGCGGGAGAGGGGAGTTTGTGAAATCATCCAGTGAGCAAAGCCGGGAGAAGACCAAATCAAGGGAGTTTCCATAATCATGTGTTGGAGAGTTAGTATGCTGCGAGAGGCCGAAAGAGGAGGTTAGAGATAAAAGGTGAGAAGCAGATGGGGAGAGGGGAGAAGCAATTGGGATATTGAAATCACCCATGATGAGGGTGGGGGTGTCATAAGAGAGAAAGTGTGGAAGCCAGGTGGCAAAATGATCCAGGAACTGGTGAGAGGGGCCGGGAGGACGATACACCACCGCCACTCGCATGGAGAAGGGGACGTAGAATCTGACAGCATGGACCTCAAAGGAAGGGAATACAAGTGAGGGTACTTGGGGGATAACTTGGAAGGTACATTTGGGTGAAAGGAGCAGACCAACGCCTCCACCTGCTCTGTTGTCTGATCTTGGGGTATGAGAAAAGTGTAGTCCACCAAATGAGAGAGCAGCAGCAGCGGTGGTGTCTGACTGCTGGATCCAGGTTTCAGTAAGAGCCAGGAGATTAAGAGAGTTGGAAAGGAAGAAGTCATGAATGAAGGAGAGTTTATTACACACAGAGCGAGAATTCCAAAGAGCACAATTGAAAGAGACAGAAGGCATGCATGGAATATTAATAAGGTTAGAGGGGTTTCTGGGTGTAGCAGTTGGGAGGTTTGACTGGCTATAACATGGGGGGCCGGGGTTCGGAGAGATGTCTCCAGCAACTAGGAGAAGGAGGATAGAAAGAGTGAGCAGATGGTTAAGTGATTTGTGAGAGCGTCTCTTGTGTTGGATGGTGGGACTGAATGGATCTGTACTGTTAAGCAATGTGAACAGAGCATGAGTGCTATACATAGGAAAGGCAAGGACAGAGGGGCCAATATGGATGGAGTGTAAAGAGTTGATGCAAGGGCGGTGATTGTGTGTGAAAGCAGCAGCCATGATATAGATTATACAAATACATATGGTGAGTATTTGCTGTGTGCCAACTGAATAGGGAATAGATTTTGATTGTCTTACCTGTCTCCTGCCCTGTCTAACTGCCATGTTATAACTGCTGAATACTTAGAAAAAAAAGTACTTTGAAAAAAAAAAAATGTACACGAATAATAGTGCACGAATGCCCCCTGCATGAATGCTTCCCCAAGCTATATCTACATTTATAGGTGGCCAGCTCTTAGATCTCACTTTTTTTTTTTTTTTGGTCTTCCCCCCTCTCGTTACCAATCAATCTAACTCAATTGAGACAGCAGGGCACAATAAATGTAGTGATCAGATAAACAAATGTCCAGGTCTACATGGATCATAAACCCCTTTGAAAAACAGTTATGCGAACTCTTGGCATAAGGACAAGCAGAAGAGAATTAAATATCTAGAAACAAAAACAATTGCATAACAAGCTGGCTAACAAATATAGATATAAGCAGGAATCAATGCCGAAGGTAGAAGGACTCTGATACCATTCAAGCTTGCTTGCTGTCAGGGAATGGAGCAATAGACATGCAGGATATTTCAGTTCAAAGAATGAATGATATGTTTTACCATTCAAGCTTGCTTGCTGTCAGGGAATGGAGCAATAGACATGCAGGATATTTCAGTTCAAAGAATGAATGATATGTTACCATTCAAGCTTGCTTGCTGTCAGGGAATGGAGCAATAGACATGCAGGATATTTCAGTTCAAAGAATGAATGATATGTTACCATTCAAGCTTGCTTGCTGTCAGGGAATGGAGCAATAGACATGCAGGATATTTCAGTTCAAAGAATGAATGATATGTTACCTGTATGAAGAGAGAAGAGATGCTTGTTATATTCTGCCATGTTATAACTGCTGAATACTTAGAAAAAAAAGTACTTTGAAAAAAAAATGTACACGAATAATAGTGCACGAATGCCCCCTGCACTTTGCATTTGCAGAGCCCCTGATGTACCCAAACAGTACAAACCCCCCACAAGTGACCCCATATCGGAAACTAGACCCCCCAAGGAACTTATCTAGATGTGTTGTGAGAACTTTGAACCCCAAAGTGTTTCACTACAGTTTACAACGCAGAGCCGTGAAAATAAAAAATCTTTTTTTTCCCACAAAACTTATTTTTTGGCCCCCAGTTTTGTATTTTCCCAAGGGTAGCAGGAGAAATTGGACCCCAAAAGATGATGTTCAATTTGTCCTGAGTACGCTGATACCCCATATGTTGGGGTAAACCCCTGTTTGGGCACACGGGAGAGCTCTGAAGGGAAAGAGCACTGTTTTCCTTTTTCAACGCAGAATTGGCTGGAATTCAGATCAGATGCCATGTCCCGTTTGGAGAGCCCCTGATGTGCCTAAACAGTGGAAACCCCCCAATTATAACTGAAACCCTAATCCCAACAGTAACCCTAACCACTCCTCTAACCCAGACACACCCAACCCTATTCCCAACCGTAAATGTAATCCAAACCCTAACCCTATCTTTAGCCCCAACCCTAGCCCCAACCCTAACCCTAGCCCTAACCCTAGCAATAACCCTAGCCCTATCACTAGCCCTAACCCTAACCCTAGCCCTAACCCTAGCAATAACCCTAGCCCTATCACTAGCCCTAACACTAGCCGTAACACTAACCCTAGCCCTAACCCTAACCCTAGCCCTAACCCTAGCCCCAACTCTAGCCCTAACCCTAGCCCCAACCCTAACCCTAGCCCTAACCCTAGCCCCAACTCTAGCCCTAGCCCTAACCCTAACCCTATCCACCAACCCTAGCCCCAACCCTTGCCCTAACCCTAGCCCTAACTCTAGTCCTAACTCTAGCCCTAACCCTAACCCTAACCCTAATGGGAAAATGGAAATAAATACATTTTTTAATTTTTTTATTTTTCCCAAACTAAGGGGGTGATGAAGGGGGGTTTGATTTACTTTTATAGCGGGTCTTTTAGCAGATTTTTATGATTGGCAGCCGTCACACACTGAAAGACGCTTTTCATTTCAAAAAATATTTTTTGCGTTACCACATTTTGAGAGCTGTAATTTTTCCATATTTGAGTCCACAGAGTCATGTGAGATCTTGTTTTTTGCGGGACGAGTTGCCGTTTTTATTGGTAACATTTTTGGACACGTGGCATTTTTTGATCGCTTTTTATTCCGATTTTTGTGAGGCAGAGTGATCAAAAACCAGCTATTCATGAATTTCTTTTGGGGGAGGCGTTTATACCGTTCCGCGTTTGGTAAAATTGATAAAGCAGTTTTATTCGTCAAGTCAGTACGATTACAGCGATATCTCATTTATATCATTTTTTTTATGTTTTGGCGCTTTTATACGATAAAAACTATTTTATAGAAAAAATAATGATTTTGGTATCGCTTTATTCTCAGGACTATAACTTTTTTATTTTTTTGCTGATGATGCTGTATTGTGGCTCGTTTTTTGCAGGACAAGATGACATTTTCAGCGGTACCATGGTTATTTATATGCGTCTTTTTGATCGCGTGTTATTCCACTTTTTGTTCGGCGGTATGATAATAAAGCGTTGTTTTTTGCCTCGTTTTTTTTTTTTTTTTCTTACGGTGTTTACTGAAGTGGTTAACTAGTGGGGCAGTATTATAGGTTGGGTCGTTATGGACGCGGCGATACTAAATATGTGTACTTTTATTGTTTTTTTATTTTATTTAGCTAAAGAAATGTATTTATGGGAATAATATATATATTTTTTTCTTTATTTAGGATATTTTTTTAATTTTTTTTTTTACACACATGTGGGGAATTTTTTTTTTACTTTTTTACTTTGTCCCAGGGGGGGACATTACAGATCATTGATCTGACAGTGTGCACAGCACTCTGTCAGATCGACGATCTGCTGTGCAGGGCTGCAGGCTTACCAAGTGTCTGCTCTGAGCAGGCACTCGGTAAGCCACCTCCCTCCCTGCAGGACCCGGATGCCGTGGCCATCTTGGATCCGGGGCCTGCGGCGAGGAGGGAGGTAGGAGACCCACGGAGCAACGCGATCACATCGCGTTGCTCCGGGGGTCTCAGGGAAGCCCGCAGGGAGCCCCCTCCCTGCGCGATGCTTCCCTATACCGCCGATACACCGCGATCATGTTTGATCGCGGTGTGCCGGGGGTTAATGTGCCGGGGGCGGTCCGTGACCGCTCCTGGCACATAGTGCCGGATGTCAGCTGCGATATGCAGTTGACACCCGGCCGCGATTGGCCGCGCTCCCCTCGTGAGCGCGGCCGATCGCGTATGACGTACTATCCCGTCGGTGGTCATACGGGCCCACCCCACCTCGACGGGATAGTACGTCTGATGTCAGGAAGGGGTTAAGATACACAAATGTGTTATGAAGTGTTTGTTAACAAGGATGTTTTACCAATGTGGGGTACCTTTTTTAAGAATATACTAGTGCCATCACAGCCCCCCCTTGCCCAAACTTCACCAGCCTATAACAGTACAAAGCACGTTCACCATGGTGATCTAGTGGCAGTTATTCAAGAGACATTGCAGGAGACAGAGTTAAGAATTAGGCCCAGTGTAGTGTTGTGTGTCTCTGAGACTTATAATGCAGTGCATGATGTGCTAAACAATTCCCCAATGGGGGTACCATTTTTAAAAATAGACTAATGCCATCGCAGGCCCTTTGGCAAAACTTCAACGGCCTATAACAGTACAAAGCATGTGCACCCTGGTGATCTAGTGGTAGTTAAAGGACACATTGGAGGAGACAGAGTTAAGAGGTAGGCCCAAAGTAATGTCTTGCCCAATTCCCCAATGTGTTGTCCTTTTCTTAAAAAATAGTGTGACATCACAGCCCTCTTTTGTCAAAATGCACCATACAGAGCACGTTCACCCTGGTGATCTACTGGCAGGAACAGGACAGATTGCAGGAGACCGAGTAAAGAAGTAGGCGCAAAGTTATGTCATGTGTTATGATCTGATGGCCCAGGAGTAGCATTGGACGTACTCTGGAGAAGGTGGTATCTATACTGACCGTGGACCCTGAACTTAACACCGCAACTAGAAGTAGCCGTGGGATGTACGTACTGATCCTAGACACCTCGACACAGCCGGAGGACTAATTAACCCTATAGATAGAAAAGGGAAAACTATCTCGCCTCAGAGAAAATTCCCAAAGGATAGGCAGCCCACCACAAATATTGACTGTGAGAGGAGAGGAAAAAACATACACAGGCTGAAAACAGGATTTAGCAAAGGAGGCCAATCTAGCTAAATAGGAAAGATAGGACAGAGAACTATGCGGTCAGTATTAAAATACTAGGAAATATCCACCACAGAAAATACAAAAAACTCCACATCTAACTAAAGATATGGAGGGTATATCTGCTTCTCTAGAGATTCCAGCTTGACTGCATAAATCCTTACACAGATTAAGCTGGACAAGAAAAAACATGAAATGCACTGAACAATGAGGCCCACAACATGTGGGCTGCAAAACAAGCAGAACTTATCTTGGTGAAAAGACCAGGAAGCAGGAGAAACCATGAAGGGATGTGAATCCTCCAGAATACAATGGGCAACTGGCACTGACTAAAGGGTGAGGCCAGACTAAATAGCCCAATCCAGAGTGGACACACCTGATAACTGCTGTGAAGGACCGACAGCAGCGCTACCACTTATAACCACTGGAGGGAGCCCAAGAACAGAATTCACAACAGTACCCCCCCTTGAGGAGGGGTCACGAACCCTCACCAGAGCCCCCAGGCCAATCAGGACGAGCCAAATGGAAGGCACGAACCAAATCGTCAGCATGAACATCAGAGGCAACAACCCAAGAATTATCCTCCTGGCCATAACCCTTCCACTTGACAAGATACTGAAGCCTCCGCCTTGAAAAACGAGAATCCAAGATCTTCTCAACAACATACTCCAACTCCCCATCAATAAACACCGGGGCAGGAGGATCAACAGAGGGAACGACGGGTACCACATATTTCCGCAACAAAGATCTATGAAAAACATTGTGGATGGAAAAAGAGGCTGGAAGGGCCAAACGAAAAGACACTGGATTGATAATCTCAGAAATCCTATAAGGACCAATAAACTGAGGCTTGAACTTAGGGGAAGAAACCTTCATAGGAACATGACGGGAAGACAACCAGACCAAATCCCCAACCCAAAGCCGGGAATCCACATGCCACCGACGGTTAGCAAAATGCTGAGCCTCCTCCTGAGACAAGACCAAATTGTCCACAACATGAGCCCAAATTTGCTGCAACCTGTCAACCACAGAGTCCACCCCAGGACAATCAGAAGGCTCAACCTGCCCCGAAGAAAAACGAGGATGAAACCCAGAATTACAAAAAAAAGGTGAAACCAAGGTAGCAGAACTAGCCCGATTATTAAGGGCAAACTCGGCCAATGGCAAGAAAGCCACCCAATCATCCTGATCGGCAGACACAAAGCATCTCAAATAAGTTTCCAAAGTCTGGTTAGTTCGCTCGGTTTGGCCATTTGTCTGAGGATGAAATGCGGAAGAAAAAGACAAATCAATGCCCAGTCTAGCACAAAAGGCCCGCCAAAACCTGGAAACAAACTGGGAACCTCTATCGGACACAATATTCTCCGGAATGCCATGCAAACGAACCACATGCTGAAAAAACAACAGAACCAACTCAGAAGAGGAAGGTAATTTAGGCAAAGGTACCAAATGAACCATCTTAGAAAACCGGTCACAAACCACCCAGATAACCGACATCCCCTGGGAAACCGGAAGATCTGAAATAAAATCCATAGAAATATGCGTCCAAGGCCTCTCAGGGACCGGCAAAGGCAAAAGCAACCCACTGGCGCATGAGCAGCAAGGTTTGGCCCGCGCACAAGTCCCACAGGACTGCACAAAGGAGCGCACATCCCGTGACAAAGAAGGCCACCAAAATGACCTACTAACCAAATCTCTGGTACCAAAAATCCCAGGATGGCCAGCCAACACAGAACAGTGAACCTCAGAAATCACTTTGCTAGTCCATCTATCAGGAACAAACAGTTTCCCCACTGGACAGCGGTCAGGATTATCAGCCTGAAATTCCTGAAGAACCCGTCGAAAATCAGGGGAGATGGCAGAAAGAATCACCCCCTCCTTCAGAATGCCGACCGGCTCAAGGCCCCCCGGGGAATCAGGCAAAAAACTACTAGAGAGGGCATCAGCCTTAACATTCTTAGAACCCGGAAGATACGAGACAACAAAATCAAAACGGGAGAAAAACAGGGACCATCGGGCCAGTCTAGGATTCAGCCGTTTGGCAGACTCGAGGTAAATCAGATTTTTATGATCGGTCAAGACCACAATATGATGTTTAGCCCCCTCAAGCCAATGTCGCCACTCCTCAAATGCCCACTTCATAGCCAACAACTCACGATTACCGACATCATAATTGCGTTCCGCAGGCGAAAATTTTCGAGAGAAGAAGGCACACGGTTTCATCAAGGAACCATCAGAATTCCTCTGAGACAAAACGGCCCCTGCCCCAATCTCAGACGCGTCAACCTCAACCTGAAAAGGAAGAGAAACATCCGGCTGACACAACACAGGGGCAGAAGTAAATCGGCGTTTAAGCTCCTGAAAGGCAGAAACGGCCGCAGAGGACCAATTCGTCACATCAGCGCCTTTCTTCGTCAAATCGGTAAGGGGTTTAACCACACTGGAGAAGTTGGCAATGAAACGGCGATAAAAATTAGCAAAGCCCAAAAATTTCTGAAGGCTCTTCACGGATGTGGGCTGGATCCAATCATGAATGGCCTGAACCTTAACCGGATCCATTTCTATAGATGAGGGAGAAAAAATGAAGCCCAAAAAAGAAACCTTCTGTACTCCAAAGAGTCACTTAGACACCTTCACAAACAAGGCATTATCACGAAGGATCTGAAATACCATCCTGACTTGTTTCACATGAGACTCCCAATCATCCGAAAAAATCAAAATATCATCCAAATATACAATCATGAATTTATCAAGATAATTCCGAAATATATCATGCATGAAGGACTGAAACACAGATGGAGCATTAGAGAGTCCGAATGGCATCACAAGATATTCAAAATGGCCCTCGGGCGTATTGAACGCAGTTTTCCATTCGCCGCCCTGCTTAATACGAACAAGATTGTATGCCCCTCGAAGGTCAATCTTAGTAAACCAACTAGCACCCTTATTCCTGGCAAACAAATCAGAGAGCAAAGGCAAAGGGTATTGGAATTTGACCGTGATCTTATTCAAGAGGCGATAATCAATACAGGGTCTCAAGGAGCCATCCTTCTTGGCAACAAATAAGAAACCTGCTCCCAATGGAGAAGAAGATGGCCGAATATGCCCCTTCTCCAAAGACTCCTTGACATAACTCCGCATGGCGGCATGTTCTGGCACAGACAGGGTGAAAAGTCGGCCCTTAGGGAACTTACAGCCTGGAATCAAGTCAATAGCACAATCACAGTCCCTGTGCGGTGGAAGGGAACTGGACTTGGGCTCATTAAATACATCCTGGAAATCTGACAAAAACTCAGGAATTTCAGAAGAGGGGGAGGAGGTAATTGACATCAAAGGAACGTCACCATGATCCCCCTGACAACCCCAACTAGTCACAGACATAGATTTCCAATCCAACACCGGATTATGCACCTGTAAACATGGGAAACCCAGCACAATAACATCATGCAGATTATGCAACACCAGAAAACGACAATCTTCCTGATGGGCTGGTGCCATGCACATGGTTAACTGTGTCCAAAACTGAGGTTTATTTTTAGCCAATGGTGTAGCATCAATACCCCTCAAAGGGATAGGACTCTGCAAAGGCTGTAAGGGAAACCCACAACATCTGGCAAATTCTAAGTCCATTAAATTTAAAGCGGCGCCTGAATCCACAAATGCCATGACAGAAAATGACGATAATGAGCAGATCAGGGTCACAGAAAACAGAAATTTAGGCTGTACAGTACTGATGGTAACAGAACTAGCGATTCTCTTGACACGCTTAGGGCAATCAGAAATAACATGAGCAGAATCGCCGCAGTAAAAACACAACCCATTCTGACGTCTGAATCCTTGTCGTTCAGCTCTAGACACAATCCTATCACATTGCATAGCCTCAGGACTCCGCTCGGAAGACAACGCTATAGCGTGCACAACTCTGCGCTCACGCAAGCGCCGATCAATTTGAATGGCCAGAGACATAGAATCACTCAAACCAGCAGGCGTGGGGAACCCCACCATAACATCTTTAACGGATTCAGAAAGACCCTTTCTGAAAATTGCCGCCAAAGCATCCTCATTCCATTTAGTCAACACAGACCATTTTCTAAATTTCTGGCAATATGATTCTGCCGCTTCTTGACCCTGACACAGGGCCAACAAGGTTTTCTCAGCATGCTCTACAGAGTTAGGTTCATCATACAATAACCCAAGCGCCTGAAAAAAGGTGTCTACATTAAGCAACGCCGGATTCCCAGGTTCCAGGGCAAATGCCCAATCCTGGGGGTCGCCACGCAACCGAGATATGACAATTTTAACCTGCTGGATAGGATCACCAGAGGAACGGGGCTTCAGAGCAAAAAACTGTTTACAGTTATTTTTAAAGCTCAGAAATTTAGACCTGTCCCCAAAAAACAGATCAGGAGTTGGAATTCTAGGCTCCAAAGCTGGAGTCTGAATGATATAATCAGAAATACCCTGTAATCTAGCAGCAAGTTGATCCACACGAGAAGCAAGTCCCTGAACATCCATGTCAGCGCCAAACTCCTGAACCACCCAGAGGTAAAGAGGGAAAAAAAAACACAACAGAGTACAGAAAAAAAATGGCTCAGCACTTTCTTTCCCTTCTTCTGAGATGCGGTTAACTCATTGTAGGCCAGTTGTACTGTTATGATCTGGTGGCCCAGGAGTAGCATTGGACGTACTCTGGAGAAGGTGGTATCTATGCTGACCGCGGACCCTGAACTTAACACCGCAACTAGAAGTAGCCGTGGGATGTACCTACTGATCCTAGACACCTCGACACAGCCGGAGGACTAATTAACCCTATAGATAGAAAAGGGAAAACTATCTCGCCTCAGAGAAAATTCCCAAAGGATAGGCAGCCCCCCACAAATATTGACTGTGAGAGGAGAGGAAAAAACATACACAGGCTGAAAACAGGATTTAGCAAAGGAGGCCAATCTAGCTAAATAGGAAAGATAGGACAGAGAACTATGCGGTCAGTATTAAAATACTAGGAAATATCCACCACAGAAAATACAAAAAACTCCACATCTAACTAAAGATATGGAGGGTATATCTGCCTCTCCAGAGATTCCAGCTTGACTGCATAAATCCTTACACAGATTAAGCTGGACAAGAAAAAACATGAAATGCACTGAACAATGAGGCCCACAACATGTGGGCTGCAAAACAAGCAGAACTTATCTTGGTGAAAAGACCAAGAAGCAGGAGAAACCATGAAGGGATGTGAATCCTCCAGAATACAATGGGCAACTGGCACTGACTAAAGGGTGAGGCCAGACTAAATAGCCCAGTCCAGAGTGGACACACCTGATAACTGCTGTGAAGGACAGACAGCAGCGCTACCACTTATAACCACCGGAGGGAGCCCAAGAACAGAATTCACAACAGTCATGCCCAATTCTCCAATGTGTTGTCCTTTTTCTTAAAAATAAAGGTGTGCCATCACAGCCCCCTTGGCCAAAATGCACCATACAGAGCACACTCACCCTGGTGATCTACTGGCAGGAACAGGACAGGTTGCAGGAGACAGAGTTAAGAAGTAAGCCCAAAGTTATGTCATGCCCAATTCCCCAATGTGTTGTCCTTTTTCTTAAAAATAAAAGCAAGCAGAAGACAAATATTAGAATTGAGGACTGTGGCCTGTGGGGCGTTGGCTGGGTATTTCCGCTTGCGTTCCAAAGATTGGGTTATAGACAACTGAACGCTGTGCTTGGACAAGGACGTGGACGGGCTTGCTGATGGTGCTGCTTGACTGTGGGCCACAACAGGTACAGGGCTAAAGGCATCTTTACATGCACGGTGTACTGGGTATTGGCTTCTACGCAAAACGGTGGAAGAAGCAGTGGTGTGACCAGCAGGCAGTGGTCCTGGAGTCTGGGGTTCGGCCCACAAAGTCGGGTGATTTGCTTGCATGTGCCTGATCATTCTGGTGGTGGTCAGGCTGGTTGTTTTGCTACCCCTGCTGATGCGGGCATGGCAGGTGCTGCAAATGGCCTGTTTGGGGTTATCGGCAGAGTCTTTAAAAATAACCAGACTCGGGAAGATCTAACAGTTGACATGGCAACTTTCCTCATGTTGGTGTTACTGGGAACGGATGCACACCTTCTGTCTGTGGCAACCACACTGCTTCTTCCTGCCTGTTGGTTTGATATGCCTCCTTCCCCATTTGTGCTGCTGTCCTCGCTATGCATGTCCTCCTGCCAGGTTAGGTCAGTCACTATGTCATCCACCACCTCATCTTCCACATCCACACCCTGCTCCTCCTCCTGACTTTCTGGCAATTGTGTCTCATCATCGTCCACCTCTTGTGACACTTTCCACCATCGCCTTTGTGTGCCGGGGCTGGTCAAAGCTTTGGGCAGCTCTACATGCGATCTCATCTTTCCCCACTTCACGTTGACCGGCAGAGATTTCTGAATCTTGAAGTGGAAAACTTCAGAGTGTGCAATTGTGGGATCAGTTGTCTCAGGGCACTCGGCATGGTGGGAGGAAGAATTATCAGGGTGAGGAATATCCTGGCCACACTCACAGCTACTCAGATTTGACCGTGTGGAAAAAAGGTGGTGGTGGTGGCTAAGTCACTGGAAGCATTATCCACTATCCAACCAACAACCGTTTCACACTGCTCTGGCTTCAATAGTGGTGTGCTGCGGTCACCTAAAAACTGGGACAGGAAGGTCGAGCGAGATGTGGGTCTTTGTTGTTGCCCACTTTCACATTGGCCACGGCCTCCTCCTCTGAATGCACCATCAGCATCATGTCCACTTCCCCATCCCTTGCCCCAAATCCTTAACCATTTTAAATGGACCACTGCACTATTTCAAATACTCAACACAAATGTCTTCAGTAGTGAAATAATATGTGATCAGTATGCCAGCAAATCTACGATTTTTCAAATCTAAACACCAGGCAGGCCTCAGCCTGACCTAACAGATTGTATTCAATTTTGGTTTGTTTTTTTTGTGAAGTTAATTTATGCTAAATAGTGCTGTATAGAATTTGAGTATCAGACAGCCTAAAAATAAGTACACCGGCCTACAATGCCCAAACTTGGAGCAGAGATATATGACGGCTGTTACGGACATACCACACTGGCAAATATGTGGCCTTTTTTTGGTTTGATAGGCCAAATAGTGTTGTATAGAATTTGAAGATCAGACAGCCAAAAAATAAGTACACCGGCCTACAATGCCTGAACTTGGAGCAGAGACATATGAGGGCTCTCACAGAAATACCACACTGGCAAATCTGTGGCCTTTGAATTTTTTTTATGCTAAATAGTGCTGTATAGAATTTGAGTATGAGACAGCCAAAAAATAAGGATAACGGCCTACAATGACCAAACCTGGAGCACAGAGATATATGAGGGCTCTCACAGAAATACCACACTGGCAAATCTGTGGCCTTCTTTTTGGTTTGATAGGCCAAATAGTGCTGTATAGAATTTGAGGATCAGACAGCCAAAAAAATAAGTACACTGGCCTACAATGACCAAAGTTGGAGCACGCAGATATATGAGGCCTTTTTTGGTGAATTTAAAACACCAAAAAAAAGTATGCTATGTATGCCTGACAAACTATGATTTTTCAACAGGCCTCAGTCTGATAGAACAGACTGTATATTTATTTTTTTGGGGGGGGTGAATTTTTGGAAAAAAAAAATTTTGTATGTAGTAAATAAGCTGCAGCAGCAGGCAGTTATGGAGCTTTGGGAAGGATGCAGTGGGAGCAATGGATGTACATAGAGTGCCTGCAGCCCTTGCACTGATGTGGATATGCTGTGCCCTGCCTGCCTAGCGCTGCAATATCAGGACCCAAGAATTAGCCCTAAAAAGGACTGTTGGTTTCTCAGGAGTTGTGGATATAAGAGTTGCAGACCTACACTACCTCTAAAAACCACAATTCTGACCCTATTTCGGCACCAGCTCTCCCTACTCTCACTGAATCCGGAGTTGAATGCGGCTAGCAGGGCGGCTCCAGGTCTCTTATACTTGGGATGATGCTGTGCGGCCAAGCCAATCACTGCACGACCACAACAAAGATGGCTGCGGCATTTCATGGCCTGGCAGACAATCCCTGCACCGTGATTGGGTCTCTAAAGTCTGCCAAAAATGCTGGGTGGAGACACAAGTTACCGTTGAATAATCCCAGAAATGCTCATTGCTCGCCAAGTACACGAGCATAGTGATACTCGGGCGAGTAACGAGTAGTTGCGAGCATGTTTGCTCATCACTAGTGTGGATGTGTTTGATGGCAAATGTATTAAATGTTTCAAATAAAAACTAGTTTGACTTGCTATAATGGAAACTTAGAGCAATGACTGAGAATCCATTATCGAAACCCAAATTTAGAAAGAAGACAGAAAATTTTCAGGCAGTTACCATGGAAATATGGCATTATGATGGCATCAAAGATATCCATCTGCTCAATGGGGCAAGAAAGGATGCTGGTAAGATATGATGTCACGTGTCCTCTTGGACTTTCCTTGTAAACAGCTCAATGCCAACAGTGATGTGGCCAGAATCCATAAAGACATTATAATATGCGATTTGAAAATAGAGGGATGCTGTGAAGGCAGAGATCATTTTACTTCTGTGCCCCCCAGCTTTAGATAAAAATAGATATAAAAAATGCAAATTTGAAAACCCACTTTCCAGATATATCCTTCTATGAATATTCTGAATAAAATTAATACATCTGACATGGACACATTGATGAAATACCATGCTCCATTCTATGTGTCCTTATATCTACACAAACGCTTTATCATCACTGACCTCTCTATTCAGCCTTCCCCATTTCAGTCTGCTCTTGCTTCTTCTAATTTCTTATGCATAGATTCAACATTAGGTTGGACCAGTTCGGAGATTTAATTGGGCATTGGACACAAACACACAAACAAATATACACATTCACAGAATTCTAAGGCATGAGAGGAGTTTCATCTCTGTAGCACAAATGGTTAAAGTATAAAATAAAATCAATGCCCCTTAAATATGACATTATAAAAGGTGAAATGTTATTGAGGACAATAGATACATTTCAGCTCAAAACATCCTTGTCCTCCCCACTGGATGTATAAATTTAAGATCGGGTCTTTCTTTCCCCAGGCAGCACGACCACAGATTGAGGAATTTTATAGAATGAAAGCTAACCATATTGTATACTGTGTTTGGCTGTTATTATCATCTTTATTTAAGCTCATTGTTAGAATCTAGAAATGGGTTTCCTGCTCTATAATAGAATAGAAGTCCCAGTGGTTGGTCCCATTCTAATGGATAGGTGATATAAATGTTGGAAGCTGAAATACTCTGTTGAGACTGTGTTTTGAAAATTCTGCAATCATTGAATATATCTGATAAGGTTAATATAGATATGGGTATAACATTCTGCTTGATGATTATATTACGGACTAGTATTCAGTAGATTCAATAATGGAATCAGCAACCTGTTGCCAAAATCTTCTTATTATACTCCTGCTAAATTCCTCTAAGTATTATCCGTGAACAATTTTAACCGTTGCAAAGAAAATCAGAATTTTCATGAAAAATGACTTGACTTTACATGAATTATAGTATATACTCTTCAACTTTGAAACTGCAACACCAAGAAGGAAAAATTGAGGAGTTGAAATCATAGGATGGATAGACATGTAAATGTTCAATTTGTTTTTATTAATCAATAGTGAAGACACAAAAAACACAACATTCGACCAAATAGATTATGATCAAATAAGTCACAAAGCTAGTAAAGATAGCAGTATTCATGCAGAAATATAAACAGGTCGCTTAACATTGCAGCTACAAATAAAAACGACCCAAATTTTCATACAAGCAAATGAAGAATTATTCTGAAAATTCCAACATAAAGGTTAGAAAGAGAAATAAGGAAAAATATATATGTGGGAATCCATATGAGAAGTAGAAAGAAGGAAAAAATTTTTTAGGGGAGGGAGGGTAAGAAGGGAGAAGAGGGATGAAAGAGGGGGGATAACAGGCAGAAGGAGTATGGAAAAAGGGAGGGAGGGGAAGATGAAGGAAATGAGGTGACAATCTTGAGGTAAGCACACAGCACCAACCCAGGATGATAGACACATAAATGATGAAAAAATAAAAAATGTTAAAAAATATCTCAATTAATTCAGTATGAATGCCACATGCAGAAATACACGCCGTGACATGCTATAAGTGATGTTATTAATGGTTGTCTAAGGAATGATCTGCCACACTGAATGCACTTGGGAACGCAGATCATCAACATAGTAACATAGTTAGCAAGGCCGAAAAAACACATTTGTCCATCCAGTTCAGCCTATATTCCATCAGAATAAATCCCCAGATCTACGTCCTTCTAAAGAACCTAATAAATGTAAGATACAATATTGTTAGGCTCCAGGAAGGCATCCAGACCTTGATTGAACTCCACGACTGAGTTCACCATCACCACCTCCTCAGGCAAGGAATTCCAGATTCTCACTGCCCTAACAGTAAAGAAGCCTCTTCTATGTTGGTGGAAAAATATAGTTCTTACCGATAATGGTATTTCTCTGAGCCCATGACAGCACCACGGACAGCACCACGGAGAGAGGGGATCCGCCCAACAAGGACAGGAAACCTACAGATAAAAAGGCGGTACCACTCTCCCGCATCAGTTGTTTACTAGAGAACGATGGGAGACTATGGAACAGCTTATTAGTTTCAATATTACTTAACTTAACTTAATTGAGATACCGCGTGACCTATCATAAAATAACCTATGGCACTATATTAGCGTGCACACCCAAAAGTGAAGGGAGGGAATGTACAGGTCCCGTCATGGGCTCAGAGAAATACCGTTATCGGTAAGAACTATATTTTTCTCTGTCGCCCATGACGGCACCATGGAGAGATTTCATAGATTGTACATTCAGGGAGGGACCACCACTTCCAGACGCCTTTTACTGAAGGTAAGGTCCGAAGAGGAGATAAGGTCCAATCTATAGTGCCTATAGAATGTGGAAGGTGATGACCAAGTAGCAGCTCTACATATCTGGTCAATTGAAGCTCCGGCCTTCTCCGCCCAAGAAGCTGCCACTGCCCTCATTGAGTGAGCTTTGACCTCCCCTGGAACGGACATTCCACTTGAAAAGTATGACAGGCTGATAGCATCCGTGATCCATCTCGCCAGAGTGGCTTTGGAGGCTTTTTTCCCCTTTCGGGAACCCTGAAAGCACACAAAAAGAGAGGCATCCTCCCTACTCTCTCTGGTGGCTTCTATGTACTGCACGAGGCATCTCCTGACATCTAGTGTATGTAACGATTCCTCCTTATTTTTAGGGTTAGGACAAAAGGAGGGAAGAGATATCTCTTGAGTTCTGTGGAACCGGGATGCCACTTTCGGGAGGTATGCTGGGTCTATTTTGAGAATAACTATCCTCTAAAAACTGTGTGTATGGAGGGTTAGCAGATAGTGCCCGTATTTCTCTAATTCTACGAGCAGATGTGAGGGCGACTAGCAAGGATGTTTTGAGGGATAGGAGTTTTAATGGGCCATCCTCCAAGGGTTCGAAGGGTGGTTTAGTCAGGGCTTTAAAGACCAAATTTAAATCCCATTGAGGGGTAGTTTTTATTGGAAGTGGCCTCAATCTACCTGCTGCCCTGATGAACCTGGAAACCCACCGATTACCTGCCAAATCATAATTAAACAGGGCTCCCAATGCTGCCACATGGACTTTCAGGGTACTCGTAGCTAAACCGATCTCCAACCCGTTTTGTAAAAATTCTAATATGGTTTTAAGGGGGACCTCTTCCCCTATTTTGGTGCCCGATGATGACAGGAATTTTTTCCATATCTTCCCATATTGCTTTGTTGTAACCGGTTTCCTACTTTGTAAAAGAGTGGATACCAGCCCTGACAAAAACCCTCTATCTTCTAGCAGCTTCCTCTCAAATGCCAAGCTGTCAAGTGTAAGCTCGTAACTTGTGAATGGTTGACCGGGCCTTGGGAGAGTAAGTCTGGAAGGTCTGGGAGTACCCACGGGTCGGATATTGACATTCTCCTCATCCAAGAGAACCAAGGTCTCTCTATTAAGATCACATGAGCCCCGTCCTCCCGAATCTTCCTCAGCACTGCCGGAATCAGAGCAAATGGGGGAAATGCATAAGCCAGCTGATGTAGCCATGGGATCAGGAATGCATCCAGAGCTACTGGGTTCCCCCGAGGAGCTATGGAGCAGAAAGAGGTTACTTTTTTGTTTGTGTTGTTGGCAAAGAGGTCTATGTCGGGAACCCCCCATTTTTCCGTGAACTGGGTGAATACTGACTGATTTAGCTCCCATTCTCCTTGTTTTAGACTGGAGCGGCTCAGAAATTCCGCTTTGTAATTGTCTACTCCCCTTATATGCAGACTTGTCAGGGATAGAAAGTTGTCCTCGGCTATTTGAAAGATTTCCTTGGTTACTTCCATCAGATTTTTGGAGCGAGTACCTCCTTGGTGATTCAGGTATGCTACCACCACCCTGTTGTCTGACATGACTCTGATGTGGTGAGAGTGAAGGGCCTCCAAGAATTCCTGCAGGGAGAACTTGACCGCTAGGAGCTCTTTCATATTGGAAGATTCTTTTCCCAGAGATGTCGACCAGGTGCCTTGAGCTACTAGGTCGCCCAAATGAGCCCCCCACCCACTGGGGCTTGCATCTGTTGTCAGTATTTTTGAGACTGGGATTACCCACGGGACCCTCCGGGAAAGATTCTTTTGCGATGCCCACCAAATTAGTGACCGAGTTGTGTTTGGAGATAATCTCAACCGACCTTCTAAACGCCCTCCCAAAGAGATCTCCTCTGACAAAATTTGCCACTGGAGGTCTCTTGAATGGAGCTGAGCCCATTGGACCGCAGGTATGCATGAAGTCATGGATCCCAAGAGGGACATAGCCTGACGTACAGTTATAGATGGGAGAGCTTGCATTTTGGACACTAGCCTAATTATTCTCTGTATTTTTCCCCCCGGAAGCTGGCATTCTTCTTTTATAGAGTCTAGAGTGAGACCTAGGTATTCCTGGACCTGGGAGGGCACCAATCTGGACTTTTTTAAGTTTATTAGCCAGCCCAGTTCCTCTAGTGAACTTGTTACTGTTTCCAGCTGATTGCTGCAGTGTTGGGGAGAGGAGCCCATCACCAAAAAGTTGTCCAGATATGGTACAATCAAGGTGACTTGTTCTCTGAGATGAGCCATCACCTCCGCAATTAGCTTTGTGAATATTCTTGGGGCTATTGCTAGTCCGAAAGGTAGGGCTGAAAATTGAAAGTGGCATAATATCCCCCTGATATAAACTGCTATCCTGAGAAACCTCTGGTGATCTATGTGGATAGGGACGTGATAGTAGGCGTCCTTCAGGTCCAGGACTACCATAAAACACAGAGGAAACAGCATTTTTATAGATGACTTTATTGTTTCCATCTTGAATGGTTGAACCTCTAGGTATTTGTTTAGGCTTTTCAAGTTTATGATAGTCCTGAATAGGGTTGAGCGAAACGGGTCGTTCATTTTCAAAAGTCGCCGACTTTTGGCAAAGTCGGCATCTCATGAAACCGAGCCGATCCCAGCGTTGCATCGGCCATGCGGTACGCGACTTTCGCGCCAAAGTCGCGTTTCAATGACGCGAAAAGCGCCATTTCTCAGCCAATGAAGGTGAACGCAGAGTGTGGGCAGCGTGATGACATAGATCTCAGTCCCCACCATCTTAGAGAAGGGCATTGCAGTGATTGGCTTGCTTTCTGCGGCGTCACAGGCGCTATAAAGGGGCGTTCCCGCCGACCGCCATCTTACTGCTGCTGATCTGAGCGTAGGGAGAGGTTGCTGCTGCTTCTTCAGAAGCAGGGATAGTGATAGGCAGGGTACATAAAGCTGCAAACCGCTTGTGCTGTAGCGATTTCCACTGTCCAACACCACCTTTTGTTTGCAGGGACAGTGGAAGCTACATTTTTGTTTTCCTCAGCGCTGTTGCTCATTGGGCTGCCCTAGGAGGCTCCCTGACCCTGATAGCTGCGTTGCTGTGCCTGTGTGTGTACGACGCTGTGCAAACCAACTGCTTTTTTCAAAGCACAAATCCTCTTGTTCCTTCCTTTCTGCACAGCTATCTTTTTTGTTTGTCCACACTTTTTATTTAATTTGTGCATCAGTCCACTCCTTATTGCTGCCTGCCATACCTGGCTGAGATTACTGCAGGGAGATAGTAATTGTAGGACAGTCCCTGTTTTTTTTTTAATTTTTTTGTGGGAAATTAAGATTGGCATTTCTGCTAGAGTGCCATCCCTGTGTGTGCCATCTCTCACTCAGTGGGCCATAGAAAGCCTATTAATTTTTTTGCTTGATTTGGGTTCTAAAATCTACCTGAAAGAAAATCACTACATCAATCAGTGGGAGAAAAATATTGGCCTCAGGGCTTGTGTGCCACTCCTGACTCTTGTGTGTGCCATCTCTCACTCAGTGGGCCATAGAAAGCCTTTTTTTTATTATTTGGTTTCTAAAGTCTCCCTGAAAAAAAAAAAAAAATTCAAACAGTAGGAGATTAATACTGCCCTTTCTGCTTGTGTGCCACTCCTGACTCCTGTGTGTGCCATCTCTCACTCAGTGGGCCATAGAAAGCCTATTTATTTTTTTGCTTGATTTGGGTTCTAAAATCTACCTGAAAAAAAATCACTACATCAATCAGTGGGAGAAAAATATTGGCCTCAGGGCTTGTGTGCCACTCCTGACTCCTGTGTGTGCCATCTCTCACTCAGTGGGCCATAGAAAGCCTTTTTTTTTTATTATTTGGTTTCTAAAGTCTCCCTGAAAAAAAAAAGAAAATTCAAACAGTGGGAGATTAATATTGCCCTTTCTGCTTGTGTGCCACTCCTGACTCCTGTGTGTGCCATCTCTCACTCAGTGGGCGATAGAAAGCCTATTTATTATTTTGCTTGATTTGGGTTCTAAAATCTACCTGAAAAAAAAAAAATTCAAACAGTGGGAGATTAATATTGCCCTTT
This sequence comes from Ranitomeya variabilis, assembly GCF_051348905.1. NCBI lineage: Eukaryota > Metazoa > Chordata > Amphibia > Anura > Dendrobatidae > Ranitomeya > Ranitomeya variabilis. The sequence goes on from NC_135232.1 coordinate 233,843,881, forward strand.
CTGCTTGTGTGCCACTCCTGACTCCTGTGTGTGCCATCTCTCACTCAGTGGGCCATAGAAAGCCTATTAATTTTTTTGCTTGATTTGGGTTCTAAAATCTACCTGAAACAAAATCACTACATCAATCAGTGGGAGAAAAATATTGGCCTCAGGGCTTGTGTGCCACTCCTGACTCCTGTGTGTGCCATCTCTCACTCAGTGGGCCATAGAAAGCCTATTTATTTTTTTGCTTGATTTGGGTTCTAAAATCTACCTGAAAAAAAATCACTACATCAATCAGTGGGAGAAAAATATTGGCCTCAGGGCTTGTGTGCCACTCCTGACTCCTGTGTGTGCCATCTCTCACTCAGTGGGCCATAGAAAGCCTATTTATTTTTTTGCTTGATTTGGGTTCTAAAATCTACCTGAAAAAAAAAAAAAAGTTAAAACAGTGGGAGATTAATATTGCCCTTTCTGCTTGTGTGCCACTCCTGACTCCTGTGTGTGCCATCTCTCACTCAGTGGGCCATAGAAAGCCTATTAATTTTTTTGCTTGATTTGGGTTCTAAAATCTACCTGAAACAAAATCACTACATCAATCAGTGGGAGAAAAATATTGGCCTCAGGGCTTGTGTGCCACTCCTGACTCCTGTGTGTGCCATCTCTCACTCAGTGGGCCATAGAAAGCCTATTTATTTTTTTGCTTGATTTGGGTTCTAAAATCTACCTGAAAAAAAAATCACTACATCAATCAGTGGGAGAAAAATATTGGCCTCAGGGCTTGTGTGCCACTCCTGACTCCTGTGTGTGCCATCTCTCACTCAGTGGGCCATAGAAAGCCTATTAATTTTTTTGCTTGATTTGGGTTCTAAAATCTACCTGAAAAAAAATCACTACATCAATCAGTGGGAGAAAAGTATTGGCCTCAGGGCTTGTGTGCCACTCCTGACTCCTGTGTGTGCCATCTCTCACTCAGTGGGCCATAGAAAGCCTATTTATTTTTTTGCTTGATTTGGGTTCTAAAATCTACCTGAAAAAAAAAAAAATTCAAACAGTGGGAGATTAATATTGCCCTTTCTGCTTGTGTGCCACTCCTGACTCCTGTGTGTGCCATCTCACTCAGTGGGCCATAGAAAGCCTATTAATTTTTTTGCTTGATTTGGGTTCTAAAATCTACCTGAAACAAAATCACTACATCAATCAGTGGGAGAAAAATATTGGCCTCAGGGCTTGTGTGCCACTCCTGACTCCTGTGTGTGCCATCTCTCACTCAGTGGGCCATAGAAAGCCTATTTATTTTTTTGCTTGATTTGGGTTCTAAAATCTACCTGAAAAAAAATCACTACATCAATCAGTGGGAGAAAAATATTGGCCTCAGGGCTTGTGTGCCACTCCTGACTCCTGTGTGTGCCATCTCTCACTCAGTGGGCCATAGAAAGCCTATTAATTTTTTTGCTTGATTTGGGTTCTAAAATCTACCTGAAAAAAAATCACTACATCAATCAGTGGGAGAAAAATATTGGCCTCAGGGCTTGTGTGCCACTCCTGACTCCTGTGTGTGCCATCTCTCACTCAGTGGGCCATAGAAAGCCTATTTATTTTTTTGCTTGATTTGGGTTCTAAAATCTACCTGAAAAAAAAAAAAAAGTTAAAACAGTGGGAGATTAATATTGCCCTTTCTGCTTGTGTGCCACTCCTGACTCCTGTGTGTGCCATCTCTCACTCAGTGGGCCATAGAAAGCCTATTAATTTTTTTGCTTGATTTGGGTTCTAAAATCTACCTGAAAAAAAATCACTACATCAATCAGTGGGAGAAAAATATTGGCCTCAGGGCTTGTGTGCCACTCCTGACTCCTGTGTGTGCCATCTCTCACTCTGTGGGCCATAGAAAGCCTATTTATTTTTTTGCTTGATTTGGGTTCTAAAATCTACCTAAAAAAAATCACTGCATCAATCAGTGGGAGAAAAATATTGGCCTCAGGGCTTGTGTGCCACTCCTGACTCCTGTGTGTGCCATCTCTCACTCAGTGGGCCATAGAAAGCCTATTAATTTTTTTGCTTGATTTGGGTTCTAAAATCTACCTGAAAAAAAAATCACTACATCAATCAGTGGGAGAAAAATATTGGCCTCAGGGCTTGTGTGCCACTCCTGACTCCTGTGTGTGCCATCTCTCACTCAGTGGGCCATAGAAAGCCTATTTATTTTTTTGCTTGATTTGGGTTCTAAAATCTACCTGAAAAAAAATCACTACATCAATCAGTGGGAGAAAAATATTGGCCTCAGGGCTTGTGTGCCACTCCTGACTCCTGTGTGTGTCATCTCTCACTCAGTGGGCCATAGAAAGCCTATTAATTTTTTTGCTTGATTTGGGTTCTAAAATCTACCTGAAAAAAAATCACTACATCAATCAGTGGGAGAAAAATATTGGCCTCAGGGCTTGTGTGCCACTCCTGACTCCTGTGTGTGCCATCTCTCACTCAGTGGGCCATAGAAAGCCTATTTATTTTTTTGCTTGATTTGGGTTCTAAAATCTACCTGAAAATAAAAAAAAAAGTTAAAACAGTGGGAGATTAATATTGCCCTTTCTGCTTGTGTGCCACTCCTGACTCCTGTGTGTGCCATCTCTCACTCAGTGGGCCATAGAAAGCCTATTTATTTTTTATTATTTGGTTTCTAAAGTCTCCCTGAAAAAGAAAAAAAAATAAAACAGTGGGAGATTAATATTGACATTTGTGCTTGAGTGACAGTCCTGCGTGTGTGGCATCTCTGTGATTTGGTGCCACAGAAAACAGAGTGTGTAACATTGTGCCTGATTTTCCTTGTGGTCTCACCAACCTGTTAAGGGATATTGAAATCATACTGAAGTTATAGCTCACTGTGTAAGTTGTTTGACAGCAACAAATAAAGTTACTTTGGTTAAGTTTTTAAAACAATGAGGAAGTCTGGTGCAAGAGGTCGTCGTGGCCGTGGGCGTTCATTGTCAGCTGATAATGATGGTAGTGGTAGTGGAGCATCAGGTGGTCGTGGGGATAAAAATATTCCACCTAAGTCTGGAGCTGTGGAGCCAGTTTCGTCGTCTGGCTACACAAGGCCTCGAACGCTCTCTTTTCTGGGAGTAGGAAAACCGCTTTTAAAGGCGGAGCAGCAACAGCAAGTTTTGGCTTACATTGCAGACTCAGCCTCTAGCTCTTTTGCCTCCTCTTCTGAAACTGGTAAATGTAAAAGCAGCGCGTCGCTTGTGGATGTTCACGGTCAGGGACAAGTCGCTTCCTTGTCCTCTTCAGCAAAAACTACAACAAGAGAGAAGGATGTAGCAGGCGACACAACGGGTAACTCCATGGAGCTCTTTACACATACCGTCCCTGGCTTAGAAAGTGAAACACTTAACAGGCCATGCCCATTACAAGTAGATTCTGACATGGAGTGCACTGATGCACAGCCACAGCCAGAGTACTATGCTGCTCCTTTGACTCAGACCACCACATTGCCCTCTCAGGGTACTGATCCACAATCAGACCCTGATGAGACTATGTTGCCCCGCCACGAACGCTATACCACCGACCGACACAGTGACACAGACGAAGTTGCACACGAGCTTGAAGAGGAGGTAATAGATGACCCAGTTGTTGACCCCGATTGGCAGCCATTGGGGGAACAGGGTGCAGGCGGCAGTAGTTCAGAAGCGGAGGTGGAGGAGGGGCCGCAGCAGGCATCAACATCGCAACAGGTTCCATCTGCCGGGCCCGTATCTGGCCCAAAACGCGTGTCAAAGCCAAAACCTGTTGGAGGACAGCGTGGCCATCCGGTTAAAGCTCAGTCTGCAATCCCTGAAAAGGGATCCGATGCTAGGAAGAGTGCAGTCTGGCATTTTTTTAAACAACATCCAATTGATCAACGCAAAGTCATCTGTCAAAAATGTTCAACTAGCTTAAGCAGAGGTCAGAATCTGAAAAGTCTAAATACTAGTTGCATGCATAGACACTTAACCACCATGCATTTTCAAGCCTGGACTAACTACCAAATGTCCCTTAAGGTTGTAGCACCCTCGGCCAATGAAGCTAGTCAGCAACGCAACATCCCTTCCGTCACTGTAAGGCCACCATTTTCCGCACCACCGGCAGTATCTGTGCAGGTTTCTTTGCCAGCCAAAAGCAGTCAGGGTCAGGGAATCACCAGTTTTGTAGGAGGAAATATTGCATCTAGGGCACCGGCGGAAACAATACCGTCTCCAACCGTCTCTCAGTCTGCCATGTACACCGGCACACCCGAAAGTTCCACGATCTCCAGCTCTCCAGTCCAGCTCACCCTACATGAGAGTCTGGTTAGAAAAAGGAAGTACTTATCCTCGCATCCGCATACACAGGGTTTTAACGCCCACATAGCTAGACTAATCTCATTAGAGATGATGCCCTACCGGTTAGTTGAAAGCGAAGCTTTCAAAGCCCTGATGGAGTACGCTGAACCACGATACGAGCTACCCAGTCGACACTTTTTTTCCAGAAAAGCCATCCCAGCCCTGCACCAGCATGTTAAACAGCGCATCGTCCATGCACTCAGGCAATCTGTGAGTACAAAGGTGCACCTGACTACAGATGCATGGACCAGTAGGCATGGCCAGGGACGTTATGTGTCCATCACGGCACACTGGGTGAATGTGGTGGATGCAGGGTCCACAGGGGACATCAATTTCGGGACAGTTGTGCCTAGCCCACGGTCTAGGAAACAGTTGGCTGTAGGCGTTCGCACCCCCTCCTCCTCCTCCTTCTCGTCCTCCTGCAGAAGCTACAGCTCTTCCACAGACCGCAGTCGGCCAACCACTCCATCGGCAGATGACACTGTTGCACACCAGTTGTCCCATTATGGGCCAGCTACTGGCAAGCGTCAGCAGGCTGTATTGGCTATGAAGTGTTTGGGCGACAACAGACACACCGCGGAAGTTCTGTCCGAGTTCTTGCAACAAGAAACACAGTCGTGGCTGGGCACAGTAGATCTTGAGGCAGGCAAGGTAGTGAGTGATAACGGAAGGAATTTCATGGCTGCCATCTCCCTTTCCCAACTGAAACACATTCCTTGCCTGGCTCACACCTTATACCTGGTGGTGCAGTGCTTATTGAAAACTTATCCTGGGTTCTCCGACCTGCTCCTCAAAGTGCGTGGACTTTGCTCACATATCCGATGTTCGCCTGTACACTCCAGCCGTATGCAGACCTATCAGCGGTCTTTGAACCTTCCCCAGCATCGCCTAATCATAGACGTTGCAACAAGGTGGAACTCAACACTGCACATGCTTCAGAGACTGTGCCAACAGAGGCGGGCTGTTATGTTTTTGTGGGAGGATACACATACACGGGCAGGCAGTAGGATGGCAGACATGGAGTTGTCAGGTGTGCAGTGGTCGAAGATACAAGACATGTGTCAAGTCCTTCAGTGTTTTGAGGAATGCACACGGCTGGTTAGTGCAGACAACGCCATAATAAGCATGAGCATCCCCCTAATGCGTCTGCTGATGCAAAGTTTGACGCACATAAAGGATCAGGCGTCTGCACCAGAGGAAGAGGAAAGCCTTGATGACAGTCAGCCATTGTCTGGTCAGGGCAGTGTACAGGACGAGGTAGCGGGCGAAGAGGAGGTGGAGGACGAGGAGGATGATAGGGATGAGTATATTTTTAATGCAGAAGCTTTCCCGAGGGCACTGGAAATTGGTTGCGTGGCAAGGCCGGGTTCTGGTTTTTTGAGGGACACAAGTGACGTAGATTTGCCTGAAACTGCCCCTCAACCAATCACAACCGGAGATTTGACAACTGGAACTTTGGCCCACATGGCGGATTATGCCTTACGTATCCTAAAAAGGGACACACGCATTACGAAAATGATGAACGATGACGATTACTGGTTGGCCTGCCTCCTTGATCCACGCTATAAAGGCAAATTGCAAAATATTATGCCACATGAGAACTTGGAACTAATATTAGCAACCAAACAATCAACTCTTGTTGACCGTTTGCTTCAGGCATTCCCAGCACACAGCGCACGTGATCGTTCTCACACGAGCTCCAGGGGGCAGCAGACTAGGAGTGTTAGGGGTGCACACATCAGAAGTGGCGTTGGACAGAGGGGTTTTCTGACCAGGTTGTGGAGTGATTTTGCTATGACCGCAGACAGGACAGGTACTGCTGCATCAATTGAAAGTGACAGGCGACAACATTTGTCCAGTATGGTTACTAACTATTTTTCATCCCTTATCGATGTTATCCCTCAACCGTCATTCCCATTTGATTACTGGGCATCAAAATTAGACACCTGGCCAGAATTGGCAGAATATGCATTGCAGGAGCTTGCTTGCCCGGCAGCAAGTGTCCTATCAGAAAGAGTATTCAGTGCTGCAGGTTCAATATTAACCGAAAAAAGGACTCGTCTGGCTACCCAAAATGTTGACGATCTAACATTCATTAAAATGAACCACAACTGGATTTCGAAATCTTTTGCCCCACCTTGCCCGGCCGACACCTAGCTTTCCTATGAAAAGCTCTTGCCTGTGGACTACTGTGAATTACTTTTCTAATGTCTAATTTTCTGCAGCTGATTGTCCAGCATACGACATGTTTACACCTCCCTAAATGGCCAAACTCCCCACACGGGGCCGTGGTATCGCGACTTGGCGCAAGCACCCGTGAGACTGCTGTTTGTCTGAAGAGGTGGGTGTGCTCGCTTTTGGTCGACGGCATTGCTACTGGGTCCCTCATAGTACAATAAAGTGTCTCTGGCGGTGGTGGTGCGCACCCAACGTCAGACACACTGTTGTGACATGAGGGGCCCTGGGCCTGTACCACCGGCCACAAGAGAGTTCACCCACACCCAGGTCAAACATTGCTCTACCACTTCCACAGTTATCTCTCACACTTCCACCAATGTTTAGTCTATGCGCTGACATCCTTCCATACCTGCCACTGACAATACCATTGTGTTGACATGTATGATGGTACTTAACATAGTCAGGGGCAGTGTCCTCTATTTACCACAGTAAATACTTTGCGCTAAATTAGTAGGTCTGAAACAACGCAGAGGATCCCACCCCTGAACCTAATGATTGCACCCTTTAGTGTTTTTGTTTTGTTTTAATGCGAGACATTCACATTTAATTGTTGTTTTTGACTACTAACTGGCAGACACTCATCATTTTAGTATGTTAGGCCTTGGAAGCCTGTCTGCGGTCCCTCCTTCCACTAGGCCTCCACTCACCTGACCACTGCTGCCCGTGTACCCCTGGAACCTATTTTACAGTGCATAGAGCCTATTGTTTTATTTTATTTAATATTAATAAAGCCATGATGGACTACGCTGTACCACGCTATGAGCTACCCAGTTGACAATTCTTTTGCGAGAAAAGCCATCCCACCCCTCCACCAGCAAGTTAAAGACCACATTGCCTTTCATTCTGTCAATCTGTGAGTCCAAAGGTACACCTGACAACAGACACATGGAGCGGAAGGCATGGCCACGGAAGGTTACGTGTCCTTTGTGGCGCAATGGGTTAATGTATTGCATGCATGGTCCACACAGGGGACAGCCTGGTAAGTCTGTCTGCAGTCCCTAAATCAAGTTGTCCTCAAATGAATAAATCTGAGCTTCTACCTTCTGGCTCTGATTAAGCTTTTTTTTTTTTTTTTTTAATTGCTGGATGGGGCCTAATACCTCTGTTTGCTGCTCCCTGGTGTTTGTCCTCAACTGAATAAAGCTGAGCTTCTACCTTCTGGCTCTCATTAAGTGCTGTTTTTTAAAAAATTGTTGGTTCCGGCCTACTAACGGTGTCTGCCCCTGCCTGGTGTTGTCCTCAACTGAATAAAGCTGAGCTTCTACCTTCTGGCTCTGATTAACTGCTGTTTTTAAAAAAATTGGTGGTTCCGGCCTACTAACGGTGTCTGCCCCTGCCTGGTGTTGTCCTCAACTGAATAAAGCTGAGCTTCTACCTTCTGGCTCTGATTAACTGCTGTTTTCAAAAAAAATTGTTGGTTCCGGCCTACTAACGGTGTCTGCCCCTGCCTGGTGTTGTCCTCAACTGAATAAAGCTGAGCTTCTACCTTCTGGCTCTGATTAACTGCTGTTTTTAAAAAAATTGTTGGTTCCGGCCTACTAACGGTGTCTGCCCCTGCCTGGTGTTGTCCTCAACTGAATAAAGCTGAGCTTCTACCTTCTGGCTCTGATTAACTGCTGTTTTTAAAAAAATTGGTGGTTCCGGCCTACTAACGGTGTCTGCCCCTGCCTGGTGTTGTCCTCAACTGAATAAAGCTGAGCTTCTACCTTCTGGCTCTGATTAACTGCTGTTTTAAAAAAATTGGTGGTTCCGGCCTACTAACGGTGTCTGCCCCTGCCTGGTGTTGTCCTCAACTGAATAAAGCTGAGCTTCTACCTTCTGGCTCTGATTAACTGCTGTTTTTAAAAAAATTGTTGGTTCCGGCCTACTAACGGTGTCTGCCCCTGCCTGGTGTTGTCCTCAACTGAATAAAGCTGAGCTTCTACCTTCTGGCTCTGATTAACTGCTGTTTTTTAAAAAATTGTTGGTTCCGGCCTACTAACGGTGTCTGCCCCTGCCTGGTGTTGTCCTCAACTGAATAAAGCTGAGCTTCTACCTTCTGGCTCTGATTAACTGCTGTTTTTAAAAAAATTGGTGGTTCCGGCCTACTAACGGTGTCTGCCCCTGCCTGGTGTTGTCCTCAACTGAATAAAGCTGAGCTTCTACCTTCTGGCTCTGATTAACTGCTGTTTTTAAAAAAATTGGTGGTTCCGGCCTACTAACGGTGTCTGCCCCTGCCTGGTGTTGTCCTCAACTGAATAAAGCTGAGCTTCTACCTTCTGGCTCTGATTAGGCTTTTTTTTTTTTTTTTTTTTTTAATTGCTGGATGGGGCCTAATACCTCTGTTTGCTGCTCCCTGGTGTTTGTCCTCAACTGAATAAAGCTGAGCTTCTACCTTCTGGCTCTCATTAAGTGCTGTTTTTTAAAAGATTGGTGGTTCCAGCCTACTAACGGTGTCTGCCCCTGCCTGGTGTTGTCCTCAACTGAATAAAGCTGAGCTTCTACCTTCTGGCTCTGATTAACTGCTGTTTTTAAAAAAATTGGTGGTTCCGGCCTACTAACGGTGTCTGCCCCTGCCTCGTGTTGTCCTCAACTGAATAAAGCTGAGCTTCTACCTTCTGGCTCTGATTAAGCTTTTTTTTTTTAATTGCTGGATGGGGCCTAATACCTCTGTTTGCTGCTCCCTGGTGTTTGTCCTCAACTGAATAAAACTGAGGTTCTACCTTCTGGCTCTCATTAAGTGCTGTCTTTTAAAAGATTGGTGGTTCAGGCCTACTAACGGTGTCTGCCCCTGCCTGGTGTTGTCCTCAACTGAATAAAGCTGAGCTTCTAACTTCTGGCTGTGATTAACTGCTGTTTTTAAAAAAAATTGTTGGTTCCGGCCTACTAACGGTGTCTGCCCCTGCCTGGTGTTGTCCTCAACTGAATAAAGCTGAGCTTCTACCTTCTGGCTCTGATTAACTGCTGTTTTTAAAAAAATTGTTGGTTCCGGCCTACTAACGGTGTCTGCCCCTGCCTGGTGTTGTCCTCAACTGAATAAAGCTGAGCTTCTACCTTCTGGCTCTGATTAACTGCTGTTTTTAAAAAAATTGGTGGTTCCGGCCTACTAACGGTGTCTGCCCCTGCCTGGTGTTGTCCTCAACTGAATAAAGCTGAGCTTCTACCTTCTGGCTCTGATTAACTGCTGTTTTTAAAAAAAATTGGTGGTTCCGGCCTACTAACGGTGTCTGCCCCTGCCTGGTGTTGTCCTCAACTGAATAAAGCTGAGCTTCTACCTTCTGGCTCTGATTAAGCTTTTTTTTTTTTTAATTGCTGGATGGGGCCTAATACCTCTGTTTGCTGCTCCCTGGTGTTTGTCCTCAACTGAATAAAGCTGAGCTTCTACCTTCTGGCTCTCATTAACTGCTGTTTTTTAAAAGATTGGTGGTTCCGGCCTACTAACGGTGTCTGCCCCTGCCTGGTGTTGTCCTCAACTGAATAAAGCTGTGCTTCAACCTTCTGGCTCTCATTAAGTCCTGTGTTTTTAAAAATTGGTGGTTAGGGCCTACTAACGGTGTCTGCCCCTGCCTGGTGTTGTCCTCAACTGAATAAAGCTGAGCTTCTACCTTCTGGCTCTGATTAAGCTTTTTTTTTTTTTAATTGCTGGATAGGGCCTAATACCTCTGTTTGCTGCTCCCTGGTGTTTGTCCTCAACTGAATAAAGCTGAGCTTCTACCTTCTGGCTCTCATTAAGTGCTGTTTTTTAAAAGATTGGTGGTTCCGGCCTACTAACGGTGTCTGCCCCTGCCTGGTGTTTTCCTCAACTGAATAAAGCTGTGCTTCAACCTTCTGGCTCACATTAAGTGCTGTGTTTTTAAAAATTGGTGGTTAGGGCCTACTAACGGTGTCTGCCCCTCCCTGGTGTTGCCCTCAACTCAATACAGCTGAGCTTCTACCTTCTGGCTTTCGGCCTATAGTATCAGATATTAAACTGCATTTGGCCTACTAGTGTGGTTGGGCCCTTAAAACAGTGTCTGCTGCTCTTGGGTTTGCTACTCCACTGAACAAAGCAGTGCCGCCTGTTTAGTCCTGTTACCAATTTTGAACTGCATTTAGCCTACTTTATTCTTTGGCCCTATATCTGTTTTCTCCTCATCCTGCCCATTGCCCAGCCACTGCTAGATGAGTCTGCTGGTACATTGACCCAGACCACTACATTCCCCTTGCACTCTACACAGCCAGAATCTGACCCTGCTGAAAGTAAGGTTCCCCTTCCCGCATGTTATACCACCTTACACAGGGACAAAGAGGAAGGTGCAGATGAAAGTGCAGGTTCCTTCATCAGGTGGGGGGGGCATACTCGTTGGCGATGTCACTGGCTCAGGGCCCCTCAGAGTACGCAAAAGTGTCGCTGCCGGTGGGAGGCGCCCCCGCCGTGCAAACACACCGCTGTACTTTGAGGGGCCCTGTGCCAGTGCCAATGCCAACGAGTGGGCCCCCCTGCTTGCTTAGGATCACAGCACTTGCAAACTTGACATACTTACCTCTCACTGCTCCACCGCCGTGACGTAGTCCACGTTTCCTGTGCCCACTAAAACCTTGAACCAGCCCTACCTCCCACAACTTTTGCCAAATGACCCCAATTTCCAATGCCCAACTACTATTATAAAGTTAATTAAGATTGACAAGCTTCAGAAACAAGAATGGATGTTTTTGGCATTAAAATGGGCACTGTAGGTGTTTTCCTGGCCTCCACTCACTGCCGACTATGCTTCCCCATTGACTTGCATTAGGTTTCGTGTTTCGGTCGATCCCCGACTTTTAGCGATAATCGGCCGACTGCACTCAACTCGACTCTGGACAAAGTCGGGTTTCACAAAACCCGACTCGACCGTAAAAAAATGAAAGTCGCTCAACCCTAGTCCTGAATGATCCATCCGTTTTTTTCCTCAGAAACAGAGGGGAATAGTAACCTTGCCCTCTTTCTTGTGGGGGAACTTCCAGAAGAACTCCCTTGTCCACTAGTCCTGTGACCTCGTTTTCCAATGCCAATTGCTCTTCCACTGAAGACCTTGGAGATGTTATTGAAAAGGAGGTGCAAGGGTTTTTTAGCAATGTTAGTTTCAGCCCTGATTTTATTATGCCCAGGATCCATTGGCTGCAGGTAATCTTTTCCCAGGCCGGAAGAAAGAGTGACAATCTCCCCCCCACCTGGGGCAAACCTTCATTGGGAAGGTTTCTTGTTGTCGCTGGGGTTTTTGTTAAACAAGTATCCTTTATTTCTGTTTTTCTTATCCTCCCATTTTCCCTGGTTTCTCCATTGCTTTTTACGAAAAAACCTCTTGCTCCGAAAGGGCCGTCTATAAGCGGGGAAGCCCAGGGAGGGAAAAGATTTCTTTTTATCTCCCGCCTTCTCCAGGATGTCATCCAGGGTGGGACAAAACAAAAACTCCCCTTCACAAGGAATGGTACATAACTTCGATTTTGTCTGTAAGTCCCCCGGCCAGCACTTAAGCCAAAAGGGCACGCCTAGCCGCGTTAGAGAAGACTGCTGATCTAGCAGTTAATCTAAAAGAATGAGCAGAAGCATCTGCTAAAAATGCGGCCGCCCCCCTTAATACAGGCAAGGTGCTCAGTATAGAGTCATGGGATTTTTTTCCTTTTAGCTGGCTCTCCAGTTAGTCTAGCCAAATCATTAGCGAACGGGACGTGCATGCGGCGGCTACTGCCGGTTTTAGGCCTCCCCCAGCTGCTTCCCAGGAACTTTTGAGAAAGGCATCCGCCTTTTTGTCCATAGGGTCCTTCAAGACCCCCATGTCCTCAAAAGGGAGGGCAAATTTCTTAGATGCCTTAGATATGGCTACATCTAGTTTGGGGGCTTTTTCCCAAAAGAAGCAGGATTCCTCCTCAAAAGGGTACTTTCTCTTTGGTGTTAATAACGCCTTCCTTATGGGTTTTTTCCACTCTTTTTTGATTAGCGCGGAAATTGTCTCATTAAGCGTAAAAGCCCTCTTCTTCTTTTGCTCCAGATCCCCGAACATAATGTCCTGAACCGACCTTTTGGGGTGAGAGTCTACTAACCCCATAGTACTCCTGACTAGGGTTGAGCGAAACGGATCGTTCATTTTCATAAGTCGCCGACTTTTGGCAAAGTCGGCGTCTCATGAATCCGACCCGATCCCTGTGTGGGGTCGGCCATGAGGTACGCGACTTTCGCGCCAAAGTCGCGTTTCAATGATGCTAAAAGCGCCATTTCTCAGCCAATGAAGGTGGACGCAGAGTGTGGGCAGCGTGATGACATAGATCTCAGTCCCCACCATCTTAGAGAAGGGCATTGCAGTGATTGGCTTGCTTTCTGCCGCGTCACAGGGGCTATAAAGGGGCATTCCCGCCGACCGCCATCTTACTGCTGCTGATCTGAGTGTAGGGAGAGGTTGCTGCCGCTTCTTCAGAAGCAGGGATAGTGATAGGCAGGGTACATAAAGCCACAAACCGCTTGTGCTGTAGCGATTTCCACTGTCCAACACCACCTTTTGTTTGCAGGGACAGTGGAAGCTACATTTTTTTTTCCTCAGCGCTGTAGCTCATTGGGCTGCCCTAGAAGGCTCCCTGATAGCTGCGTTGCTGTGTGTGTACGCCGCTGTGCAAACCAACTGCTTTTTTCAAAGCACAAATCCTGTTGTTCCTTCCTTTCTGCACAGCTATCTTGTGTGTTTGTCCCCACTTTTGTGTGCAGCAGTCCTTTTTATAGCTACCTGCCATACTTTCCTGAGATTACTGCAGGGAGATAAAGATTGGCAAGTCTGCCTCTGTGCCAGTCCTGTGTGTGGCATCTGTCTCTCATTGTGTGCCACCGAAAACCACTGTGTAATACTGGGCCTTTTTTTTTTTTTTTCTAAATTCTCCCTTTAAAAAAAAAATAATAATTAGTGGGAGATAAAGATTGGCAAGTCTGCCTCTGTGCCAGTCCTGTGTGTGGCATCTGTCTCTCATTGTGTGCCACCGAAAACCACTGTGTAATACTTGGCCATTTATTTTTTTGGGTAAATTCTCCCTGTAAAAAAAAAATAATTAGTGGGAGATAAAGATTGGCAAGTCTGCCTCTGTGCCAGTCCTGTGTGTGGCATCTGTCTCTCATTGTGTGCCACCGAAAACCACTGTGTAATACTTGGCCATTTATTTTTTTGGGTAAATTCTCCCTGTAAAAAAAAAAATAATTAGTGGGAGATAAAGATTGACAAGTCTGCCTCTGTGCCAGTCCTGTGTGTGGCATCTGTCTCTCATTGTGTGCCACCGAAAACCACTGTGTAATACTTGGCCATTTATTTTTTTGGGTAAATTCTCCCTGTAAAAAAAAAAATAATATAGTGGGAGATAAAGATTGGCAAGTCTGCCTCTGTGCCAGTCCTGTGTGTGGCATCTGTCTCTCATTGTGTGCCACAGAAAACCTAGTGTGTAATATTGTTTTTTTTTTTTTTTTTTTTTAAATTCTCCCAGAAAAAAAAAATAAAATAGTGGGAGATTAAGATTGGCATTTCTGCTTGAGTGCTGGTCCTGTGTGTGCCATCTGTCTCAAATTATTGGGGCACAGAAAACCTAAAGTGTAACATTGGGCCTGATTTTCCTTTCAATGTCAGGCACCTATAAAGGTATATATAAATCCTACAAAAGTTTGAGTTCACCTTATAAGTTGTTTTACAGTAACAAATACCGTTACTTTGGTTACGTTTTGCAAACAATGAGGAAGTCTAGTGGAAGAGGTCGTGGCCGTGGCCGGTCATTGTCAGCTGGTAATGATGGTAGTGGTGGTGGAGCATCAGGTGGTCATGGTAAAAGCAGTACAGCACCTAAGTCTCGAGTTGTTGAGCCAGGTTCGTTGTCTGGCTACACAAGGCCTCGAACACTCTCTTTTCTGGGAGTAGGAAAACCACTTTACCACTTTTGAAGCCGGAGCAGGAGGAACAAGTATTGGCTTTCATTGCTGACTCTGCCTCTAGCTCTTTCGCCTCCTCCTCGGAAAGTGCCAAATGTCAGAGCAGTGCATCGTCAGTGGATGCTCCCGGTCAGGAACAAGTCGCTTCCTTGTGTCCTTCACCCAGAATAACAGAGAAGGATGCGTCAGTCGACACAACAGGTTACTCCATGGAGCTCTTTACACATACCGTTCCTGGGTTACACAGTGAAACAGTTAACAGGCCATGCCCATTAGAAGTTGAATCGGACATGGAGTGCACAGATGCACAGCCACAGCCAGATTACTATGCTGTTCCTTTGACTCAGACCAGAACATTGCCCTCGCAGTGTACTGAGGCAGAATCAAATCCAGCGGAGACTATGGTGCCCCATCACGAACGCAATACCACCGGCTTACACGGTGACACAGACGAAGTTGCACACGACATAGAAGAGGAGGTCATAGATGACCCAGTTGTTGACCCCGATTGGCAGCCATTGGGGGAACAGGGTGCAGGTGGCAGTAGTTCTGAAGCGGAGGAGGAGGAGCCGCAGCAGGCATCAACATCACAACAGGTTCCATCTGCCGGGCCCATATCTGGCCAAAAACGCGTGGCAAAACCAAAACCAGTTGGAGGACAGCGTGGCCATCCGGTTAAAGAAGCTCAGTCTGCAATGCCTGAAAAGGTATCCAATAGTAGAAAGAGTGCAGTCTGGCATTTTTTTAAACAACATCCAAATGATCAGCGCAAAGTCATCTGTCAAAAATGTTCAACTACCTTAAGCAGAGGTCAGAATCTTAAAAGTCTAAATACAAGTTGCATGCATAGACATTTATCCACCATGCATTTGCAAGCCTGGACTGACTACCAAACGTCCCTAAAGGTTGCAGCACCCTCGGCCAATGAAGCTAGTCAGCAACGCTACATCCCTTCCCTCCCTGTAAGCCCACCATTTCCCGCGCCACCTGCAGTATCTGTGCAGCTTTCGTCGCCAGGCCAAAGCAGTCAGGGAATCACCAGGTTAGTAGTAGGAAACACTGCATGTAGGGCAAGAATACCATCTCCAACCCTCTCTCAGTCACCCATGTCCACCGGCACCACCGCTAGTTCCACGATCTCCAGCTCTCCAGTCCAGCTCACCCTACATGAGACTCTTGTTAGGAAAAGGAAGTACTCATCCTCGCAGCCGCGTACACAGGGTTTGAACGCCCACATTGCTAGACTAATCTCATTAGAGATGATGCCCTACCGGTTAGTTGAAAGCGAAGCTTTCAAAGCGCTGATGGACTACGCTGTACCACGCTACGAGCTTACCCAGTCGGCACTTCTTTTCTAGAAAAGCCATCCCAGCCCTCCAACAGCATGTTAAAGACCGCATCGTTCATGCACTCAGGCAGTCTGTGACTACAAAGGTGCACCTGACAACAGATGCATGGACCAGTAGGCATGGCCAGGGACGTTACGTGTCCATCACGGCACACTGGGTGAATGTGGTGGATGCAGGGTCCACAGGGGACAGCAATATTGGGACAGTTCTGCCTAGCCCACGGTGAAGGAAAGAGTTGGCTGTAGGCATTCGCCCCCTCTCCTCCTCTTCCTCCTCCTCCTGCAGAAGCGAGAGCTCATCCACAGACCGCAGTCGCACATCCACTCCATCCGCAGCTGCCACTGTTGCACACCAGGTGTGCCATTATGGGACAGCTAGTGGCAAGCGTCAGCAGGCTGTATTGGCAATGAAGTGTTTGGGCGACAACAGACACACCGCGGAAGTTCTGTCTGAGTTCTTGCAGAAAGAAACTCAGTCATGGCTGGGCACTGTACATCTTGAGGCAGGCAAGGTAGTGAGTGATAACGGAAGGAATTTCATTCCTTGCCTGGCTCACACCTTAAACCTGGTGGTGCAGTGCTTCCTGAAAAGTTATCCGGAGATACCCGACCTGCTCCTCAAAGTGCGCAGACTTTGCTCGCATATCCGCCGTTCGCCCGTACACTCCAGCCGTATGCAGAACTATCAGCGTTCTTTGAACCTTCCTCAGCATCGCCTAATCATCGACGTTGCAACAAGGTGGAACTCCACACTGCACATGCTTCAGAGAGTGTGCAAACAGAGGCGTGCTGTTATGTATTTGTGGGAGGATACACGGGCAGGCAGTTGGATGGCAGACATGGAGTTGTCAGGTGTGCAGTGGTCGAAGCTGCAAGACCTGTGTCAAGTCCTTAAGTGTTTTGAGGAATGCACACGGCTGGTTAGTGCAGACAACGCCATAATGAGCATGAGCATCCCCCTAGTGCATCTGCTGATGCAAAGTTTGACGCACATAAAGGAGCAGGCGTCTGCAGCCGAGGAAGAGGAAAGCCTTGATGACAGTCAGCCATTGTCTGGTCAGGGCCATGTAGAGGACGCTTTAGCGGGCGAAGAGGAGGAGGAGGACAAGGAGGATGATGGGGATGAGTACTTTTTTAATGAGGAAGCTTCTCCTGGGCCAACAAAAAATTAGTGGCGTTGCAAGGCCGGGTTCTGTTTTTTTAAGGGAGACAAGTGACGTAGATTTGCCTGTAACTGCCCCTCAAACCAGCACAACCGCAGATTTGACAACTGGAACTTTGGCCCACATGGCGGATTATGCCTTACTGTTGTGAATTTGGATTCTGGGCTCCCCCGGTGGCTACTGGTGGAATTGAACTGGTGTCTTCATCTTCTCTGTTCACCTGTTCCCATCAAGATGTGGGAGTCGCTTATAACCTTGCTGCTCTGTTAGTTGCTTGCCGGTCAACAATGTTATCAGAAGCCTCTCTGTGCTTGTTCCTGCTCCTAGACAACTACTAGATAAGTTGGACTCTTGTCCATGTTTGTTTTTGCATTTTGTTCCAGTTCACAGCTGTAGTTTCGTTACTGTGTCTGGAAAGCTCTTGTGAACGGGAATTGCCACTCTGGTGTTATGAGTTAATGCCAGAGTTTTAAAGTAATTTCTGGATGGTGTTTTTGATAGGGTTTTCAGCTGACCATGAAAGTGTCCTTTCTGTCTTCTGCTATGTAGTAAGTGGACCTCAAATTTGCTAAACCTATTTTCATACTACGTTTGTTATTTCATCTCAACTCACCGCCAATACATGTGGGGGGCCTCTGTCTCCTTTCGGGGTATTTCTCTAGAGGTGAGCTAGGACTAATATTTTCCTCTGCTAGCTTTATTTAGTCCTCCGGCTGGGCTGGGCATCTAGAATCAACGTAGGCATGCTACCCGGCCACTGCTAGTTGTGCGTTAGGTTTAGTTCATGGTCAGCTCAGTTCCCATCTTCCAAGAGCTAGTTCCTATATATGCTTATGCTATGTTCTCTTGCCATTGAGATCATGACAGTTTGACCGGCCCGCAAAGTGTTAATTGTTTGGGCTGAAGCAGGAGAAAAAGAAGTGTTGAAGGGAAATTTTTTTTTTTTTTTTTTCCCCTCAGAGTTTTGCTGCCTAGCCCTTAATTGCTGTCTAGCTGCTTCTTACCTCCTCTTAACCCTTGAATGGCTCTGTGTCCACCTGTTTGTAATGGATCTTCAGAGTGTAACTGCAGGTTTGAATAATCTCGCCACGAAGGTACAAAATTTGCAAGATTTTGTTTGTCATGCACCTGTATCTGAGCCGAGAATTCCTTTGCCGGAATTTTTCTCGGGGAATAGATCCGGGTTTCAGAATTTTCGAAATAATTGCAAATTATTTTTGTCTCTGAAATCTCGCTCTGCCGGAGACCCTGCACAGCAGGTCAGGATTGTGATTTCCTTGCTCCGGGGCGACCCTCAAGACTGGGCTTTTTCATTGACACCAGGGGATCCTGCGTTGCTCAATGTGGATGCGTTTTTTCTGGCCTTGGGGTTGCTTTATGACGAACCTCATTTGGAGCTTCAGGCAGAAAAAACTTTGATGTCCCTATCTCAGGGGCAAGATGAAGCGGAAATTTACTGCCAAAGATTCCGTAAATGGTCTGTGCTTACTCAGTGGAATGAGTGCGCCCTGGCGGCGACTTTCAGAGAGGGTCTCTCTGATGCCATTAAGGATGTTATGGTGGGGTTCCCTGTGCCTGCGGGTCTGAATGAGTCCATGACAATGGCTATTCAGATCGATAGGCGTTTGCGGGAGCGCAAACCAGTGCACCATCTGGCGGTGTCCACTGAGAAGTCGCCAGAGAGTATGCAGTGTGATAGAATTCTGTCCCGAAGCGAGCGGCAGAATTTTAGACGGAAAAATGGGTTGTGTTTCTATTGTGGTGATTCTACTCATGTTATATCAACATGCTCTAAGCGCACTAAAAAGCTTGGTAAATCTGTTTCCATTTGCACCTTACCGTCTAAATTTATTCTATCTGTGACCCTGATTTGCTCTTTGTCATCTATTACCACGGACGCCTATGTCGACTCTGGCGCCGCTTTGAGTCTTATGGATTGGTCCTTTGCCAAACGCTGTGGGTATGATTTAGAGCCTTTGGAGACTCCTATTCCTCTGAAGGGGATTGACTCCACCCCATTGGCTAATAATAAACCACAATACTGGACACAAGTAACTATGCGTATTAATCCGGATCACCAGGAGATTATTCGCTTTCTGGTGCTGTATAATCTACATGATGATTTGGTGCTAGGATTGCCTTGGCTGCAATCTCACAACCCAGTCCTCGACTGGAGAGCTATGTCTGTGTTGAGCTGGGGCAGTGTTGTCGCAGAAAAGTTCTGACTGCTCCATGATGAGGCCTTGTGCCTTCTTTTCCCGTAAATTTTCGCCCGCTGAGCGGAATTATGATGTTGGGAATCGGGAGCTTTTGGCCATGAAGTGGGCTTTTGAGGAGTGGCGCCATTGGCTTGAGGGGGCCAGACATCAGGTGGTGGTATTGACTGACCACAAAAATTTGATTTATCTTGAGACCGCCAGGCGCCTGAATCCTAGACAGGCGCGCTGGTCATTATTTTTCTCTCGGTTTAATTTTGTGGTGTCATACCTACCGGGTTCTAAGAATGTTAAGGCGGATGCCCTTTCTAGGAGTTTTGAGCCTGACTCGCCTGGTAACTCTGAGCCCACAGGTATCCTTAAGGATGGAGTGGTATTGTCAGCCGTTTCTCCAGACCTGCGGCGGGCCTTGCAGGAGTTTCAGGCGGAGAGACCTGATCGTTGCCCACCTGATAAACTGTTTGTTCCTGATGATTGGACCAGTAGAGTCATCTCTGAGGTTCATTCTTCTGCGTTGGCAGGTCATCCTGGCATTTTTGGTACCAGGGATTTGGTGGCAAGGTCCTTCTGGTGGCCTTCCCTGTCACGAGATGTGCGAGGCTTTGTGCAGTCTTGTGACGTTTGTGCTCGGGCCAAGCCTTGTTGTTCTCGGGCTAGTGGATTATTGTTGCCCTTGCCTATTCCTAAGAGGCCTTGGACGCACATCTCGATGGATTTTATTTCAGATCTGCCTGTTTCTCAGAAGATGTCTGTCATCTGGGTGGTGTGTGACCGTTTTTCTAAGATGGTCCATTTGGTTCCTCTGCCCAAGTTACCTTCTTCTTCCGAGTTGGTTCCTCTGTTTTTTCAAAATGTTGTTCGTTTGCATGGTATTCCTGAGAATATCGTTTCTGATAGAGGGACCCAATTCGTGTCTAGATTTTGGCGGGCATTCTGTGCTAGGATGGGCATAGATTTATCTTTTTCGTCCGCTTTCCATCCTCAGACGAATGGCCAGACCGAGCGGATTAATCAGACCCTGGAGACATATCTGAGGTGTTTTGTGTCTGCTGACCAGGATGATTGGGTTGCTTTTTTGCCATTGGCGGAGTTCGCTCTCAATAATCGGGCCAGCTCTGCCACTTTGGTGTCACCGTTTTTCTGTAATTCGGGGTTTCATCCTCGATTTTCCTCTGGTCAGGTGGAATCTTCGGATTGTCCTGGAGTGGATGCTGTGGTGGAGAGATTGCATCAGATCTGGGGGCAGGTGGTGGACAATTTGAGGTTGTCCCAGGAGAAGACTCAGCTTTTTGCCAACCGCCACCGTCGTGTTGGTCCTCGGCTTTCTGTTGGGGATTTGGTGTGGTTGTCTTCTCGTTTTGTCCCTATGAGGGTCTCTTCTCCTAAGTTTAAGCCTCGGTTTATCGGCCCGTATAAGATATTGGAGATTCTTAACCCTGTTTCCTTCCGTTTGGACCTCCCTGCATCCTTTTCTATTCATAACGTTTTTCATCGGTCATTATTGCGCAGGTATGAGGTACCGGTTGTGCCTTCCGTTGAGCCTCCTGCTCCGGTGTTGGTTGAGGGTGAGTTGGAGTACGTTGTGGAGAAAATCTTGGACTCTCGTGTTTCCAGACGGAGACTCCAGTATCTGGTCAAGTGGAAGGGATACGGCCAGGAGGATAATTCTTGGGTGAATGCATCTGATGTTCATGCCTCCGATCTGGTTCGTGCCTTTCATAGGGCCCATCCTGATCGCCCTGGTGGTTCTGGTGAGGGTTCGGTGCCCCCTCCTTGAGGGGGGGGTACTGTTGTGAATTTGGATTCTGGGCTCCCCCGGTGGCTACTGGTGGAATTGAACTGGTGTCTTCATCTTCTCTGTTCACCTGTTCCCATCAAGATGTGGGAGTCGCTTATAACCTTGCTGCTCTGTTAGTTGCTTGCCGGTCAACAATGTTATCAGAAGCCTCTCTGTGCTTGTTCCTGCTCCTAGACAACTACTAGATAAGTTGGACTCTTGTCCATGTTTGTTTTTGCATTTTGTTCCAGTTCACAGCTGTAGTTTCGTTACTGTGTCTGGAAAGCTCTTGTGAACGGGAATTGCCACTCTGGTGTTATGAGTTAATGCCAGAGTTTTAAAGTAATTTCTGGATGGTGTTTTTGATAGGGTTTTCAGCTGACCATGAAAGTGTCCTTTCTGTCTTCTGCTATGTAGTAAGTGGACCTCAAATTTGCTAAACCTATTTTCATACTACGTTTGTTATTTCATCTCAACTCACCGCCAATACATGTGGGGGGCCTCTGTCTCCTTTCGGGGTATTTCTCTAGAGGTGAGCTAGGACTAATATTTTCCTCTGCTAGCTTTATTTAGTCCTCCGGCTGGGCTGGGCATCTAGAATCAACGTAGGCATGCTACCCGGCCACTGCTAGTTGTGCGTTAGGTTTAGTTCATGGTCAGCTCAGTTCCCATCTTCCAAGAGCTAGTTCCTATATATGCTTATGCTATGTTCTCTTGCCATTGAGATCATGACACCTTACGTATCCTCAAAAGGGACCCACGCATTATTAAAATGATGAGCGATGACGATTACTGGATGGCCTGCATCCTAGACCCTCGCTATAAAGGCAAATTGCAAAATATTATGCCACATGAGAACCTCGAACAAATATTAGCAACCAAACAAGCTACTCTTGTAGACCGTTTGATTCAGGCATTCCCAGCACACAGCGCCAGTGATGGTTCTCACTCAAGCTGCAGGGGGCTACAGGGCAGAGGTGTTAGAGGTGCACAGATCAGAAGTGGCGTTGGACAGAGGGGTTTTCTGACCAGGTTGTGGAGTGATTTCGCAATGACCGCAGACAGGACAGGTACTGCAGCATCTATTCAAAGTGACAGGAGACAACATTTGTCCAGTATGGTTACTAACTATTTTTCATCCCTTATCGATGTTCTCCCTCAACCGTCATTCCCATTTGATTACTGGGCATCCAAATTAGACACCTGGCCTGAATTGGCAGAATATGCATTGTAGGAGCTTGCTTGCCCAGCAGCTAGTGTGCTATCAGAAAGAGTATTCAGTGCTGCTGGTTCAATATTAACCGAAAAAAGGACTCGTCTGGCTACCCAAAATGTGGATGATCTCACCTTCATTAAAATGAACCACTCCTGGATTTCAAATTATTTTGCCCCACCTTTCCCGGCTGACACCTAGCTTTCCTATAAAAAGGTCTTGCTTGTGGACTGGTCTTACTGAGTGTTCCAATCTCTTAATTTGCAGCAGCTGTTTGTCCAGCATACGACATGTTTACACCTCCCTCAATGGGAAAATTCCCCCCACGGGGCCGTGGTCTCGCCACTTGGCGCAAGCACCCGTTACAGTGCTGTTTGTCTGAAGAGGTGAGTGTGCCCGCTTTTGGTCGACGGCACTGCCACTGGGTCCCTCATATTACAATGAAGTGTCTCTGGCGGTGGTGGTGCGCACCCAACGTCAGACACACCGTTGTAACATGAGGGGCCCTGGGATGGTACCGCCGGCCACAAGAGAGTTCCCCCCCCCCCAGCTCAAACTGTGCTCTACCACGTGCAAAATTATCTCGCACAGCTCCACCAATGTTTAGTCTATGCGCTGACATCATTCAATGCCTGGCACTGACAATACCAATTTGTTGACATCTATGATGCTAGTTAAAGTAGTCTGGGTCAGTGTCCTATATTGCCACCAGTAAATACTTACTGCCAAATTTCTTTGTCAGAAACTCAGCAGATGAGCCCACCCCTGTACCTAAGTATGCCACACTTTTTTTGTTGTTGTTTTGCGAGACATTAATATCTATTTATTTTTTGTGAGTACTAACTGTGTCAGACACTCCTTGCAATCCTCCTCCGCTGACCACAATGCTGCCTGTGTATCCATGTAACCGATTTAAAACTGCCTTAGGCCTATTTTTATTTATTTTAGGCCTTCGTTAGCCTGTCTGCGGTCCCTCCATGCAATACTCCTCCACTGACCACAATGCTGCCTGTGTATCCATGTAACCGATTTAAAACTGCCTTGAGCCTATTTTTTGTTATTTTAGGCCTTCATTAGCCTGTCTGTGGTCCCTCCTTGCAACACTCCTCCACTGACCACAATGCTGCCTGTGTATCCATGTAACCGATTTAAAACTGCCTTGAGCCTATTTTTTGTTATTTTAGGCCTTCGTTAGCCTGTCTGCGGTCCCTCCTTGCAATACTCCTCCACTGACCACAATGCTGCCTGTGTATCCATGTAACCGATTTAAAACTGCCTTGAGCATATTTTTTGTTATTTTAGGCCTTCGTTAGCCTGTCTGCGGTCCCTCCTTGCAATACTCCTCCACTGACCACAATGCTGCCTGTGTATCCATGTAACCGATTTAAAACTGCCTTGAGCCTATTTTTTGTTATTTTAGGCCTTCATTAGACTGTCTGCGGGCCTTCATTAGCCTGTCTGCGGTCCCTCCTTGCAATCCTCCTCCACTGACCACAATGCTGCCTGTGTATCCATGTAACCGATTTAAAACTGCCTTGAGCCTATTTTTTGTTATTTTAGGCCTTCATTAGCCTGTCTGTGGGCCTTCATTAGCCTGTCTGCGGTCCCTCCTTGCAATACTCCTCCACTGACCACAATGCTGCCTGTGTATCCATGTAACCGATTTAAAACTGCCTTGAGCCTATTTTTTGTTATTTTAGGCCTTCATTAGCCTGTCTGCGGGCCTTCATTAGCCTGTCTGCGGTCCCTCCTTGCAATACTCCTCCACTGACCACAATGCTGCCTGTGTATCCATGCAACCGATTTAAAACTGCCATGAGCCTATTTTTTGTTATTTTAGGCCTTCGTTAGCCTGTCTGCGGTCCCTCCTTGCAATCCTCCTCCGCTGACCACACCAATGCTGCCCGTGTACCCCTGGAACCTATTTAAAAGTTCATAGAGCCTATTTATATATTTTATTTCATATTAATAAAGCCATGATGGTCTACGCTGTACCGCGCTACAAGCTAACCAGTCGACACTTCTTTTGCGAGAAAAGCCATCCCAACCATCCACCAGCATGTAAAAGCATGTAATTGTCCATGCACTCTGGCAATCTGTGAGTACAAAGGTGCACCTGACAACAGACGCATGGACCTGTAGGCATGGCCACGGAAGGTTACGTGTCCATTACGGCACAATGGGTTAATGTGGTGGATGAATGGTCCACAGGGGACAGCCTACTAAGTCTGTCTGCAGTCCCTAATTCAAATTGTCCTCCACTGTCTAAATCTGAGCTTCAACCTTCTGGCTCTCCTTAAGTGCTTTTTTTAAAAAAATTGGTGTTTGGGGCCTAATACCTCTGTTTGCCACTTCCTGTTGTTTGTCCTCAACTGTATAAAGCTGAGCTTCAACCTTCTGGCTTTCGGCCTATAGTATCAGATATTAAACAGCATTTGGCCTTCAACTTTGGTTGCGGCCTACTAACGGTGTCTGCCGCTCCCTGGTGTTTGTCCTCAACTGTATAAAGCTGAGCTACAACCTTCTGGCTCTCATTAAGTGCTGTTTTTTAAAAAATTGGTGGTTAGGGCCTACTAACGGTGTCTGCCGCTCCCTGGTGTTTGTCCTCAACTGTATAAAGCTGAGCTTCAACCTTCTGGCTCTCATTAATTGCTGTTTTTTTTAAAATTGGTGGTTAGGGCCTACTAACGGTGTCTGCCGCTCCCTGGTGTTTGTCCTCAACTGTATAAAGCTGAGCTTCAACCTTCTGGCTCTCATTAATTGCTGTTTTTTTAAAATTGGTGGTTAGGGCCTACTAACGGTGTCTGCCGCTCCCTGGTGTTTGTCCTCAACTGTATAAAGCTGAGCTTCAACCTTCTGGCTCTCATTAAGTGCTGTTTTTTAATAAATTGGTGGTTAGGGCATACTAACGGTGTCTGCCGCTCCCTGGTGTTTGTCCTCGACTGTATAAAGCTGAGCTTCAACCTTCTGGCTCTCATTAAGTGCTGTTTTTTTAAAAATTGGTGTTTGGGGCCTAATACCTCTGTTTGCCGCTCCCTGTTGTTCTCCTCAACTGAATAAATCTGAGCTTTAACCTTCTGGCTCTCATTAAGTGCTTTTTTTAAAAAAAATTGGTGTTTTGGGCCTAATACCTCTTTTTGCCGCTCACTGGTGTTCTCCTCAACTGAATAAATCTGAGCTTCAACCTGCTGGCTCTCATTAAGTGCTGTTTTTAAAAAAATTGGTGGTTAGGGCCTACTAACGGTGTCTGCCGCTCCCTGGTGTTTGTCCTCAACTGTATAAACTGTATAAAGCTGAGCTTCAACCTTCTGGCTCTCATTAAGTGCTGTTTTTTAAAAAATTGGTGTTTAGGGCCTAATACCTCTGTTTGCCGCTCCCTGTTGTTTGTCCTCAACTGTATAAAGCTGAGCTTCAACCTTCTGGCTCTCATTAAGTGCTGTTTTATAAAAAATTGGTGGTTAGGGCCTACTAACGGTGTCTGCCGCTCCCTGGTGTTGTCCTCCTCCTGAGTGTTCTCCTCCTCCTTGGTGTTCTCCTCCAGGTTGCCTTGTCTGAGCTTCAACCTTCTGGCTCTCATTAAGTGCTTTTTTAACAAAAAATTGGTGGTTAGGGCCTACTAACGGTGGCTCCATGGTGTTGTCCTCCACTGTATAAAGCTGAGCTTCAGTCTTTAGGCTTTTGGCCTATAGTAGCAGATATTAAACTGCATTTGGCCTACTAGTGTGGTTGGGCCCTTAAAACAGTGTCTGCTGCTCCTGGATTTGCTACTCCACTGAACAAAGCAATGCCGCCTGTTTAGTCCTGTTACCAATTTTGAACTGCATTTAGCCTACTTTATTCTTTGGCCCTATATCTGTGTTTCCTCCTCATCCTGCCCACTGTCCAGCCACTGCTAGATGCGTCTGCTAGTACATTGACCTAGACCACTACATTCCCCTTGCACTCTACACAGCCAGAATCTGACCCTGCTGAAAGTAAGGTTCCCCTTCCCGCATGTTATACCACCTTACACAGGGACAAAGAGGAAGGTGCAGATGAAAGTGCAGGTTCCTTCATCAGGTGGGGGGGCATACTCGTTGGCGACGTCACTGGCACAGGGCCCCTCAGAGTATGCAAAAGTGTCGCTGCTGGTGGGAGGCGCCCCTGCCGTGCAAACACACCGCTGTACTTTGAGGGGCCCTGTGCCAGTGCCAATGCCAACGAGTGGGCCCCCCCTGCTTGCTTAGGATCACAGCACTTGCAAACTTGACATACTTACCTCTCACTGCTCCACTGCCGTGACGTAGTCCATGTTTCCAGGGCCCACTGAAACCTTTAACCAGCCCTACCCCCCCAAACTTTTGCCAAATGACCCCCAATTTCCAATGCCCAACTACTATTATAAAGTTAATTAAGATTGACAAGCTTCAGAAACAAGAATGGATGTTTTTGGCATTAAAATGGGCACTGTAGGTGTTTTCCTGGCCTCCACTCACTGCCGACTATGCTTCCCCATTGACTTGCATTAGGTTTCGTGTTTCGGTCGATCCCCGACTTTTAGCGATAATCGGCCGACTGCACTCGACTCGACTCTGGACAAAGTCGGGTTTCGCAAAACCCGACTCGATCTTAAAAAAATGAAAGTCGCTCAACCCTACTCCTGACTGCTTTTATGATGCCATCGGTGTCTTCTAAGGGGAAACAGCTGTGACCCCCAGAGGAAGAAGACGATGATGAAGAAGAAGAGGAGGAATCAGACGAA
Source organism: Ranitomeya variabilis (assembly GCF_051348905.1). NCBI lineage: Eukaryota > Metazoa > Chordata > Amphibia > Anura > Dendrobatidae > Ranitomeya > Ranitomeya variabilis. The sequence goes on from NC_135232.1 coordinate 233,870,802, forward strand.
TCTGAGTCCGCATCATCACTGTCTGTATTAGACACTGGAGACGGGGACCTGTGTCTAGTCTTCCTCCATTTTTTCCCACTCTTAAGATATCTAAAGGTGTCTTCTACCTGAAATTTAATCAGGTTTTAAGATCGGCTGCAAACCCGGGAAGCCCCTCGGATACTGTTTGCTGTATACATATATTACAAAGTCTCTTCTCCCAGGTAATTGGAAGATCTTCTCTACACAGGGCACAAATCCTATGCTTAGTTTTCCCTAAGCTTTTCTTCCCCTAGAGAAAAGAGAGACAAAATAATACCCTTACTGTTTCTAACTTTCACGAAGATCACTTACCACTAGTGTTGAGCATTCCGATACTGCAAGTATCGGGTATCGGCCGATACTTGCTGTATCGGAATTTCCGATACCGAGATCCGATACTTTTGTGGTATCGGGTATCGGGTATCGCAACAACATTAATGTAATAATGTGTAAAAAAGAGAATTAAAATAAAAAATATCGCTATACTCACCTGTCCGACGCAGCCGGGACCTCAGCGAGGGAACCGGCAGCGTTGTTTGTTTAAATTTCGCGCTTTTACTTGGTTACGTGAAGTCCCGGCTTGTGATTGGTCAGGGCGGCCATGTTGCCGGGACGCGGACCAATCACAGCAAGCCGTGACGAAATTACGTCACGGCTTGCTGTGATTGGTCCGCGTCCCGGCAACATGGCCGCCATTAACCAATCACAAGTCGTGACGTCACGGGAGGCTGGACACGCGCGCTTTTCAAAATACGCGCATGTCCAGCCTCCCGTGACGTCCCGGCTTGTGATTGGTTAATGGCGGCCATGTTGCCGGGACGTCACTGGAGGCTGGACACGCGCGCTTTTCAAAATACGCGCATGTCCAGCCTCCCGTGACGTCACGGCTTGTGATTGGTTAATGGCGGCCATGTTGCCGGGACGCGGACCAATCACAGCAAGCCGTGACGTAATTTCGTCACGGCTTGCTGTGATTGGTCCGCGTCCCGGCAACATGGCGCCGTGACCAATCATAAGCCGGGACGTCACTGGAGGCTGGACATGCGCGCTTTTCAAAATACGCGCATGTCCAGCCTCCCGTGACGTCACGGCTTGTGATTGGTTAATGGCGGCCATGTTGCCGGGACGCGGACCAATCACAGCAAGCCGTGACGTAATTTCGTCACGGCTTGCTGTGATTGGTCCGCGTCCCGGCAACATGGCCGCCCTGACCAATCACAAGCCGGGACCTCACGTAACCAAGTAAAAGCGCGAATTTTAAACAAACAACGCTGCCGGTTCCCTCGCTGAGGTCCCGGCTGCGTCGGACAGGTGAGTATAGCGATATTTTTTATTTTAATTCTTTCTTTTACACATTAATATGGTTCCCAGGGCCTGAAGGAGAGTTTCCTCTCCTTCAGACCCTGGGAACCATCAGGAATACCGTCCGATACCTGAGTCCCATTGACTTGTATTGGTATCGGGTATCGGTATCGGATTGGATCCGATACTTTGCCGGTATCGGCCGATACTTTCCGATACCGATACTTTCAAGTATCGGACGGTATCGCTCAACACTACTTACCACCTCAAGGACCCATAAATACCGGTTGGGGATGCTCTGCATCTGTCTTTTTCCCCAACGCCGTACTGGACTCCTTGCTATGCTGGGACCTCTGGCGTTCTTTACTGGTGGTATCCTGGTGTCCTTTTTGTTGTCGCCGTTTTTGCTGCTGCTGCTGCGGCGATGATGGTGGTGGTGGTGACTCTGGTAAGGGTGATGCCAGGTCGCTCATAGTTGACTGTAGGTTGTGGCCTTATGTAGGCTGCTGTCAGGCTGTGGCTCATACTGCGACTGGCTAGTGCTGACTGCGACTGGTGCTGCGGCTGGTGCTACAGCTAGTACTGAGGCTGGTGCTGCAACTGGTGCTGCGCTCGTACTGAGGTTCGTACCACGGCTTGTGCTGCGGTTCCTTTCCCACGGATAGCTGGAGCAGCCCCTTTTTATGCGGCGGTGATTCCTGCCGCTTGATTCAAATGTGCGCCTGCGCAGGAGTCTCTTTCCCGGCGCCCGCGCAGAAGTGCCCCTCTAGCGCCTGCGCAGAAGCGCCTCTTCTGGCACCTGCGCAGGAGCGCCCCTCCGGCGCCTGCGCAGAAGCGACTCCTGCCGGCGCCTGCGCAGGAGTGGTGCCGTCCGCTGGCGCCCGCGCAGAAGCGCAGTCCGCCGGCGCCTGCGCAGTGGGTTGCTATCGTGCACTTTCCAAAATCCCACGCATGCGCGGGTGGCCCAAAATGGCGCTGCACATGGCCCGCATGAGACGCTGCCCCACCGGAGCTCCCGGTCTCTTTGTCCTTAATGCGCGGGCTCCTGCACGCCGGCTGGCTATGCAGTGTGCAGGCTGACGCTTTTCAGAGTGAGAGCTGCGCTGCTTCTCCCGCAACCACAGAGGGACCCCCCTGGATGTTGCCGCTGCTGCATCTTACCTGGGGGGTGACCTCAAACTCCATGTCACCTCCCCGCACACCCTAGAGGCCCACTAGCCCCAGCGGTGGTGCCTCGCATCACCACACCAGCCGAGGCAGGGGGACCCCCGCTGCCTGAGTCGGACTGACTGGCCCTGGAATCCCACGACGATCTTCTTCTGGTAAGTCTGTAGGTCTCCCATCAAGGACAGGAAACCATCTCATGCGGGAGAGTGGTACCGCCTTTTTATCTGTAGGTTTCCTGTCCTTGGTGGGCGGATCCCCTCTCTCCTTGGTGCCGTCCGTGGTGCCATCATGGGCGACAGAGAAAATCCTTCTCTCCTCCAGAGGCAGAGAATGCCCCCTTGTGACCGTCACCTTCCTTGGTATAAATGGATCATTGGAGAGATATTTATATTGTCCCCTTATATACTTAAACATGGTTAGTAGATCGCCCCTCAGTCGTCTTTTTTCTTGACTAAATAATCCTAATTTTGCTAATCTCTCTGGGTATTGTAGTTCCCCCATCCCCTTTATTAATTTTGTTGCCCTCCTTTGTACTCACTCTAGTTCCATTATATCCATCCTGAGCACCGATGTCCAAAACTGTACACAGTACTCCATGTGTGGTCTAACCAGGGATTTGTACAGAGGCAGTATAATGCTCTCATCATGTGTATCCAGACCTCTTTTAATGCACCCCATGATCCTGTTTGCCTTGGCAGCCACTACCTGGCACTGGCTTCTCCAGATAAGTTTATCATTAACCAGGGTCCCCAAGTCCTTCTCCATGTCAGATTTATCCAGTGGTTTCCCGTTCAGTGTGTAATGGTGATATTGATTCCTTCATCCCATGTGTATAACTTTACATTTATCATTGTTAAACCGCATCTGCCACTTTTCGTCCCAAGTTTCCAACTTATCCAGATCTGTAGCAGAATACTATCTTCTCTTGTACTGACTGCTTTACATAGTTTTGTATCATCTGCAAATATCGATATTTTACTGTGTAAACCTGCTACCAGATCATTAATAAATATGTTGAAGAGAATAGGTCTCAACACCGACCCCTGCTTTACCCCACTGGTCACAGTAACTCAGTTAGAGAATATACCATTTATAACCACCCTCTGCTTTCTATCACTAAGCCAGTTACTTACCCATTTGCACACATTTTCCCCCAGACCCAGCATTCTCATTTTCTGTACAAACCTCTTGTGTGGCACGGTATCAAACGCTTTGGAAAAATCAAGATATACCACGTCCAATGACTCACCTTGGTGCAGTCTATAGCTTAACTCTTCATAAAAAAACTCATTAGATTGGCTTGACAGGAGCGATTCCTCATAAACCCATGCTGATATGGAGTAAAACAGTTTTTTCTCATTGAGATAATACAGAATAACAACCCTCAGAAACCGTTCAAATATTTTACCAACAATAGAGGTTAGACTTACTGGCCAATAATTTCCAGGTTCACTTTTGGAGCCCTTTTCAAGATCCGCTGCAGTCAGCTCCTTTTACAATTACAACCATGTGCTCAATGGAATACATATCAAAAGATGCTGCAGGCCATGGTAGAACGTGTAGGCCATGCAGGCTGCTCACAAGAGAAAGAACAACATGAAGAAATGCCTGTATCACTGGTTCCCTAATTGATTCATTCTGTACTGCAAGTGAAATTGTCAGATACTAAGTCTTAGACATCAAACATTGTCTACGTAAGCCACCAGAAGGCATTTGCAGATGTTCAGATACAGGTGATCCATTGACCTCATGCCACCAATCTCAAATGGTAATATTGTAGAGTAAGACAGCAATGGAGACTGGATATCTACCCCTTCGTCATTGAGTCCCATTTTTGTCATGGACACAAAAAAAGCCAGAGATTTGTAAGGAGACCAGAAGGACAACGGCATGAAGAGTCCACCACAAGGAAATGTTAAACCAGTCCTACTCCAAGAGTTATGGTGGGGAGTGGCCTAGTGTACAATAGCTTGACCCACTAGTCTTCATTCCAGGTACATTAAAAGCTCGGTGTTACATTGATTTGTTTATTGTTATGGAACCAGTGGTAGGGCCATTTCCCCCAAATGTCCCATGAGCCATTTTTAAACACAAACAAACGCCAACCAAACTGCCAATACCAAGCTGCATGTTGTTTTTGCGACTTTGAGCAACCTACATGGTCTAAATGTGCTACTGTAGCCTGCAGCATTTCCTATTGAGCACATCTGGGATGTCATTAGTCACATTTACAAAGGCAGCTACCAACAATGGATCTTGATGGTTTGCATGCACAAGTGCATTCAACATCAGTGCATGTGTAAGTGCATATATTTCTGAGTGTGCCATTTATACTCAATACTAAATGAATTGAGATATGTTGAAAATTTGTTTCTATTTTTCATCATTTTCTTATAAGTTACATGTCTATCAGTCCTATGATTTCCATAACTCCAAGACTCTTCCTTCTTGGTGTTGTAATTTCAATGTTCAAGAGTGTAACATAAAATATTACACATAAATTTGTAAGTTATTTCATGCCATAGTATTGTTCGATATCCTTAAGTTTAGCCTCTCAGATGAACAAACAATTCAAATAAGTACATGGGCAATTGCTAGATAGTAAACCAGCAACTGTTTAAAGGTTTTTTTTTCTAAAGCACAGTTACCATGGAAAAATACAATAGGCCTCTAGGTTAACTTGTTTACAATAGGTCACATCATCATTACCCATTCAGGGCGCAGGGACCTGACATTGATGAATTGGCATGCTCAGACCACTAATCACAGTGCCCTGGGTAATTTGAGTCCAATCAAATTCCTTCCTCATCACGGCCCAAGTTCTGCAGGTGACAATTGGAAGGAGAACATTTGTCACAATAGTTTTTTTTTCTTATACTTTGGGTGGTCCCTGAGGTAAACTCAGAATTTTGATGTATTGATATTAAAACTGCTGTGGAAAAATAAAGGGGAAATCTAAAGAATTTGATTTTTAACATTTGGCAAGAAGGTATGTTGACCGCATTACAGCAGGATAAATTTGAATTAAGTAAACACATTTCTTTGGCATTCGTTTTGCACTTATTTTAGCATAGGCACGACACAAGATCACTGAAAATTACACGTAGAGTTCCTGAGGTTACAGGAAACAGAGGCCGCAAAATGATTAGTGCAACCACTTAATTATCTTCCGTATCCACTGAAATACCAAGTAATGTTATGAGTGGATTTGAAGAAATTCAAATTTAGCAATTTTTGCTCAAATGTGGGCTGCAGATTTGATGTGCATTGATTGTATTCGATGCGAATCGAATATGCTTTACTATGCTCAGGAGCCTTATGAGACCCCAGAGCATAATGAACGTGGAGTGAAAAAATGCTCATCTCGTCACCTCAGTCCTTTGCTGCTCTGAGCAGCTTTCTCTAGCCTTTCTTTTCCTCCATCATCACATATCACTGGGTAGGTTTACCCGAAGTTACTATGTCAGAGGCCTACCCAGTGCTTCGGCACAGAGTGAAGATAGAGGAAGAGGATATCGCACGTGGTAGAGCAGTGAAAAAGAGATCAACGGGATTTGCACAAAGGACTGATGTGGAATTGCAGCAGTGTGACAGGTGAACAATGGCATATTTTTTTCAACCCTTTTCTGGCCTTCTATAAATCAGCAAAATGTCAGCCGACCAGATACCACTTTCTGTATATGCACAAAGTGAATCACAAAAAATTGGATACAGGAGAATCTAATTTTTAAACAAAAATTTGAGGAGAATTCAACTTTCCTTTACCAGTTTGCTCATCTTTAATTACGGTAATTACTAGCTTACTTCAGTTTGCTGATTGCAATAAGCTACTGAATTGTCTGGCATGATAGTACAAGATAACAATAAAAGGGTTACCCCATGAAAAGCACATATCTCCTATCCACAGAATTGGTGATATATGTATGATCTCTGGGGGCCTGACAACTATACCTTCCACTGATCATGGAACCAGGATTTCATGCATGAGTGAAGGTACTATGTTATAATAACATAGTTGTTTTATAAGTGTCAGTTATATCCTCCTTCTTCTCCTCTCGCTTCCTAATGCTCAATGTGGACAAATCTGAACTCATCATCTTTTCTCCATCTCACGTATCTTCTCTAGCAGATCTATCTATCGCAATTAATGACGTCACGCTTTCTCCTGTACCAGAAATCTGCTGCCTCAGAGTAACCCTCGACTCTGCCCTGTCCTTCAAACTGCACATACAAGCTCTGTGAAATTTATAAAGATTTATACAGCATTTAAATCGCAATCAAAAAATATTCGGGGTGCAGTTGGGCCCTAGATGGCTCTGTAGACTGTGGCCTCTGTTCACACAGGATGCATTAGTTAGCACTGTTTAGCCCGCAATATGGCGTCATTAATAGGCTGAGCCATATGCTCTGCATTTTCTGTGTGAACATGCCACATACAGATTATCTTTTTGCACTGGTGTACCAAGCGGCCAATCCCTGATTGTAGGCTGGCTGCCTCATCGGTATTATTACACCTGTGCAGTTGCCATCTTAAACTTGGGTCCACTGCACCTTGATAGTGCAACTGGTCAGAGGCCGTGACAGGTAAGCACCTTTGCCTGTGTACTGTTTTTTTAGCTATAGTTAGTGGAGGTTTTTCCTCTTATTGTTTTGAGCTGCCCCATAGAGAAACATTGGTCCGTGTGCAATGCGTTGTTTTTGCGCCTCTCTCTCGTCCGTATTCCTGTCTAGTGTGACGCCAGCCATACACTTCAACTGTGAGAGACAGAAAATCACATTGTATGATTTTTACATAATTACTTTGCATTTTATTGCATGAAAAAAGTATTTAATACAATAGAAAAATAGAACTTAGTATTTAGTGTTAAAACCTTTATTTGAAATAACAGAGGTCAGACATTTCCTGTAGTCTTGACCAAGTATTCACATACTGCAGCAAGTATTTTGGCTCACTCCTCCATACAGATCTTCTCCAGATCTTTCAGGTTTTGGGGCTGTCTCTGGGCAACATTAAATTTTCTATTGGGTTTAGGTCTGTAGACTGGTAGGCCACTCCATGATCTTGAAATGCTTCTTATGGAGCTACTCCTTAGTTGCCCTGGCTGGGTGTTTTGGGTCATTGTTATACTTGAAGACACAGCCATGACACATCTTCAATGTTCTTACTGAGGAAATGAGGTTGTCCTGCAAGGATCAATGTCTATAAAATGATGTCATTTAAAAATTTCTTATTTTGGATGCTCATGAAAAGTTTAACGTCTACTGATGTTCTAGAGCACTAAGCAGCATACCAGTTGCATATTCTAACACACACTATCTTTGGTTGAACAGAGCTACATGGCACATGGGTAACTTACTTATCTATTCAAATGGACCCTCATTCAGGTTATTGGTGAAGGTCCTAAGAGCTTTTATCTCATCTGATCAGAGCACCTTTTTCCACATGCTAGCTGTGTCCCCTACATGATATGTGAAATGAGGTGCTCTTGTCATATGACACCAAAGTAGAACTATTCTGTCTAACTGTAAAGCGCTATGTGTGGCAGAAAACACCATCCCCACCATTATACATGGTGGTGGCAGCATCATGCTGTGGGGATGCTTTTCTTCAGCAGCAAAGGGAAGCTGGTCAGAGCTGATGAGAAGATGGATGGAGTTAAATACAGGGCAATCCTGCAGGAGAATCTTTCAGAGGCTGCAAAGTACTTGAGCCTGGGGCTTAGGTTCATCTTCCTGCAGGACAATAATCGTAATCATACTGCCAGAGCAACAAAGGAATGGTTTAGATCAAAGCATATTCATGCGCGTGAATGACCCAGTCAAATTCCAGACCTAAATTCCATTGAGAATCTGTGGCAAGACTGGAAAATTGCTGTTCATCGACTCTTTACATCTAATGTCACTGAGATAAAGCTAGTTTTGTAAAGAATGGGCAAAAATATGAACCTCTATGCGTCCAAAACTGGTAGAGACATTCTGCAAATGACTTGTAGCTGTAATTGCAGTGAAAGGTGGTTCTACAAAATATTGAATCAGTGGGGCTGAATACAAGTGGATATCACAATTTTCAGGCTAATATTTTGTAATTATTTAGAAAATCGCGTAAAATTTCATTTACACGTCACAAAAACTCTGCTCTGTTTGGTATAACACATGAAATCCTGTTAAAAAATATTCAAGTTTGTGGGTGTATCGTGAAAAGATGTGGAAAAGTTCTTTGGTTATGAATACTTTTTCAAGGTACTGTGTATATATCGCATTTAAGATGGGTCAATAAAGTACCCCCACTGTCATGTTTAGCAGATGTGTTGCTTGTACTCTTTTGTAGCATTGAAAATGTGCATCAATTTGTTGCTAGTTTGTCAGCGTGAGATGTGAGCAAGACATTGTCTATATTTATCTACAGAATATCCCTTATCATTCCCTCTAATTTCTTTTTCTTCAACAAGCCAGCTTTCCTTAATATGGGGTTTTAGTTAGTGACAGACATGCAGGGCGCTGAGATTCTAAACTGATCAAGTATAAACTAAAAAGCAGAAAATACCTTGAATCAAAAATGAATAGAAGCCTGGTCACTATTTCATGTACCAATCATATGGTAACCAGCTGTTAATCTTCCAGATAACATGGTATTGATTAGGAAACCTATCACAAAGGCCATCAGAGCAGGACACAGAAGTGTTATCTACCTAATAACCTGCCTTGTGTGACAAAGTGTGCAATGAAAATTGAAAAACTATAATTTTTAGCTGTCCTGCAGCACATCCTATATTACTGCCGGATTCATGGGATATGACAAAATCCACTTTCACATTTACAAAGAATAAATGTAGGTTAAGCTTCAATGTGTATAATTCTCACTCATAGTAAGCAGCCCCAATGTCTCCAGTGATGCGTACACCAGCCCCAATTTCTCCGGTGATGCGTATACCTGCCCCAATGTCTCCGGTGATGCATACACCAGCCCCAATATCTCTGGTGATGCGTACACCAATCCCAAATGTCTCCAGTGATGCGTACACCAGCCCCAAAGTGTCTACAGTCATGCATACACCAGCTCCAATATCTCCGGTGTTGCGTACACAAACCCCAAATGTCTCCAGTGATGCGTACACCAGCCCCAATGTCTCCGGTGATGCGTACACCAGCCCCAAAGTGTCTACAGAGATGCGTACACCAGCCCCAATGTCTCCGGTGATGCATGCATCAGTCCCAGTATCTCCGGTGATGCGTACACCAAACCCAAAATGTCTCCAGTGATGCGTACACCAGCCCCAATGTCTCCGGTGATGCGTACACCAGCTCCAAAGTGTCTACAGTGATGCGTACACCAGCACCAATGTCTCCGGTGATGCATACACCAGCTCCAAAGTGTCTACAGTGATGCATGCACCAGCCCCAGTGTCTTCAGTGATGCATGCATCAATCCCAGTGTCTCCGGTTATGCGTGCACCAGGCCCAAAGTATCTACAGTGATGTGTGCACCAGCCCCAAAGTGTCTACAGTGATGTGTGCACCAGCCCCAAAGTCTCAGACTGTAGTGCCAAGGGCCCACCAGTAACAATGACTTTGGGGGGCCCCCTTTTTTCCTGCATACAAATATTACACTACCCTCATTCAAAAATGTACCTATATAATATATATATATATATATATATATATATATATATATATATATATATATATATATATATATATATATATATGTCTCTATATAATAATAAACTGGGTAGATTGGTTAATGAATGATGAGATGCTGCTTTTTCTCTGCAGTAAATCATGTGAATTATGCCAGGTACTAACCATATTGGGGCCCACCGGGGAATTCCCCTGTTCTTCTATGGGCCAGTCCAAGCCTGGCTATGGGTATTGTAGCATTTCACCCGCTACGGGTCTTGGGGAACACTCGCTTGGCAGCAGAATCAAAGCACTCGGGCACGGTTTTCTATCAAAAACAGTCTTTTCGGTTTATTTCACATAATGTAAACCACATCCACAGGAACTTGGTAACAGTTTGAACACAGTCTGCATATATTCATCTTTACCACAGTTCATCTCTTACCCCGGTCAGCATTATACACGGTCTTCAGACCGTTACTCGTTGGCAACCTTTACGGGTTCCTGGACACCCCTTGGCCTCCGAGGTGCCCATACACAACGTCTCTCACTCTGACCCTGGTCAGTGTCACACGGTTCCTTCCCGTTACCTGTTGGTGCCGCACAGGTTTCCCAGATCCCTCTTCTCCACAGAGGTATCCATCAGACGTTTCTCACTCACACTGACTTCAGGTCAGTCCCAGGTCCTCAACACAGACCTCCCAGGTCTACGGTCTCCAGGTGCGTCCAGGACGACTCCACTCGCCGGAGCCTCCCACACCAACCGTCCGTGCTATGTCCGGCACGCAGGCTCTCCAGCCTGGAATGGTCACTGTGTGCTTCCAGGACGTCTGTCCCCACCTGGGACCGTCCAGCACACAGGCCACTTTGCAGTGTCCTGCCAGGACACACGGAAGTGTGTCCACCCTGACGGACACTTACCCACTAACACTCACATTCCACCATGTGCTCCACACACCTCCTTTACATAGGTGTAACCACACCCAGGTACCTGTCACCTGTCAGGTGAGCGTGACATCACCACAGGTCCTTGCACACCATATATATGCCTCAATGCATATCTTAAGGAGCACACACAGCGCCCCCTAGCTGCCACAGGGGTCGCTATACCACAGTATAGATAGGGATTATGCTAGAATTGCAGGAAAACTGCAACAGACACTGCAATGAATGACACACAATACAGTATCATTGATCAGCATTATCATCTTTAAAGGCTGTATTGCCCAGGCTCATAAAGTGGGATGATAGAAACGGAAAACTTGTTTCTTTTGCTCATGTTTCCAATTAGGAAAATAAATATATAATTTTCCTTTTACACGCTCCCTTTCTAAGTATATAACTTCTTAGTAGTATTTGTATTGTATATTGTTATATCAATAATTTAAATCTGTATTGTACAGCCTATGAGAATAGAAGAATTATTTTTACTTAGCCTCAGGGTCAGTTCAGACAATTGTATAAAAACAAATCGGTCAGAGATTCATCCTAAAATGTGTGACTATTCTTTTTTCACTTATTGTCCATGTACAATCCATTTTATACAGGAGCATCACAGAAAAAAACAGACTCACCAACAATCAGTAGGCTTTAAGCGAGATCCACTGTGCATTTCATGGATCTGTGTGACTGGGCTCTATGCCAGCCTCATCTGTGTGGTGTGCACTTTTAATACTACCAACCAAACCCTCTATGAATTGGTAGGATTGTGAGTGGTTGCTTCATCGGTATTTTGCACCTGTGGTGCCCCCACCTTTATCATGGGGTCTACTGAATCCTGCTAGTGCATTGGCAATGTGACCTGGTGTTGGTTAGGTTGTGTTTTTTTCTGTGATGTTTTTTTTTAAATTTGTGTCTTTCTGTGAGCCTGTGACAGTCACTGGCAGAGTGGTAGAAGAGAGATATGTGTCACTGCACTTAATGGCGTCAGTGATATGAAACCAGAACATTTATTCTCCAGCACACTACATGTTGAGAGGGTTAAGTTGCATAAAAGGGCTGGTTTTATGTGGACCCTCATGGGGCTGGTGGGAGAGAGTCCACTTTATCTCCCGGCAGACCTGCCAGGACCTGCGTGAAGTCAGGATCATTTGATCAATCATATGATGGAAATCAGAGGCTTAGGTTTAAATAATCGAGCTCTGCAGGCAGCTGGGGTTCAGCTAGCCAGGACAAAGGAGTCTCGAGAGGCTTTGTGTCTTCTTGGGCACAGACTGAACCTGTGCTGCTCCAGAGCGGGGTGCTGCCCGCAACATACAGACTGTGTTGCAGCATTGTTTTTTTTTTTCATTTTTGATTGTTTGGATCGGGTTTAGCCAAAAAAGCTGAGTTTTGTTTTCATTAGTTGGTTTAGGCTACCTGATATTAAACCAACAAGGACTTAAAGAGATGGTGTCCCCAGTTTTTCCTACCTCTCTGTGAGCTACCATAGAGCCATATTAATCAATATGGGTGAGTCTCATCCATTTTGCAAAAGAAAATAGTGCAGGCTGAGATTTTCTTCACACGCAGATTGGGTCAGTGAAAAATAAATGCTTATCTGGACTACCTCAATGAATAACATTGGTCTAAGTACTGTCCATCTTGTGAATAGTAATAATGATAAGTGATGAGCGAGTATACTCGTTGCTCGGGTTTTCCCGAGCACGCTTGAGTGATCCCTGAGTATTTGTTATTGCTCAGAGATATAGTTTTCATCGCCTCAGCAGCATGATTTACGACTGCTGGACAGGCTGAATACACGTGGGAATTCCCTAACAAACAGACATTCCTCACATGTATTCAGCGTATCTGGAAGCCATAAATCATGCAACTGAGGCGATGAAAACTATATCTCTGAGCAATAACAAATACTCAGAGATCACCCGAGCGTGCTCTGGAAAATCCGAGCAACGAGTATACTCGCTTATCACTAATAATGATCTTGGAAGTTTATAACAGCAGATAGGAAAGTATTTTATAAACCTTTTCCAATTATTGAAAACAAAAAGTTATGCAATCACATGCTAAATATCATTGACAGGTATTAAACTTTCATATGCAGACAAACCGCAACCAGTCAATCACTGTTAGGCCGGATTCACACGTCTGTTTATTTCCAGTACCGGAAAAATTGGTATCGGACATATCCATGTCTGTGTGCAATACGTGAGGCACACGTTTGGCAACCGTGTGCCGTACCACACGGACAGACGCCAGAGAAGAAGCGCCAGAGTAAGATAGCTCTCATCATTCTCCCCTGCTCTGCCGGTGATCGTCATGAGCAGTGGAGAATGATGAGATTTATATTAAAGTCAGAACAATGACAGTAGGTGGGGGCTTTTGGGACTCTTAGGCTGCCGTCACACTATCAGTATTTGCTCAGTATTTTACATCAGTATTTGTAAGCCAAAACCAGGAGTGGAACAAATTGAGGAAAAGTATAATAGAAACATATGCACCACTCCTGCATTTATCACCCACTCCTGGTTTTGGCTTACAAATACTGATGTAAAATACTGACCAGATACTGCTAGTGTGACTGCAGCCTTACTCCCATCATCCGACACCTGCTGCCGCTAATAACAGTGACAGCAGGAGCAGATGTTCAGGGTATTCCTCAGCTGCCACCTGCGATATAACAAAATAAGTTAATGAAAAAGCCGGCGTGGGTTCCCTCCTATTTTCTTGAACCAACCAGGCAAAACTCACAGCTGGGGTCTGCAACCCTCAGCTGTCAGCTTCAGCAAGGTTGGTTATCAAGAATAGAGGGGTATGCATGCTATTTTTTTAATTATTTAAATAAATAATTAAAAAATTCGGCGTGGGTCCCCCCATTTTTAACAACCAGCCTTGTTAAAGCTCACAGCTGGGGGCTGGTATTCTCAGGCTGGTAAGAGGCCATTGATATAGGCCCCCTCAGCCTAAAAACAGCAGCCCGCAGCTGCCCAGAAAAGGCACATCTATTAGATGCATAAATTCTGGCGCTTTGCCCAGCTATTCCCACTTGCCCTGTAGCGGTGGCAAGTGGGGTTAATGTCACCTTTGTATTGTCAGGTGACATCAAGCCCATGGCTTAGTAATGGAGAGGTGTCTATAAGAAATCTGTCCTTGTAATATGCTGTCACAACTTAAAGGGAACTTCCCATGAACAAAAGTTCATTTTAATTAATAAATCTTGGAAAAATAATGAGTCCAACAATTGGGTGTGTTTAAATAAAATGTTCCTGTGCAGAGATAATCTTATAAATGTGCCCCTGCTGTGTACTGTGTAATGGCTGTGTCTGACCTTACAGGAACATGGTTTGATCATGCCACATCTCCTGGACAGGGAGGATGCAAAAGAGTATACAGACATTACAGCAGCAGATTACATCTGATTCTTTTTGTGAGGTAAAACACTTCTTTGTTGTCTGTTTTTAAACAATGTTTTACATCAAAGAAAGAATCAGATGTGCTCCCCTGTTGTAATGTTTGTACACACTCCTGGTTCCTCCCCTGCCCAGTAGATGTGGTATGATTAGTGTTGAGCGATACCGTCCGATACTTGAAAGTATCGGTATCGGAAAGTATCGGCCGATACCGGCAAAGTATCGGATCCAATCCGATACCGATACCCGATACCAATACAAGTCAATGGGACTCAGGTATCGGACGGTATTCCTGATGGTTCCCAGGGTCTGAAGGAGAGGAAACTCTCCTTCAGGCCCTGGGAACCATATTAATGTGTAAAAGAAAGAATTAAAATAAAAAATATCGCTATACTCACCTGTCCGACGCAGCCGGGACCTCAGCGAGGGAACCGGCAGCGTTGTTTGTTTAAAATTCGCGCTTTTACTTGGTTACGTGAGGTCCCGGCTTGTGATTGGTCAGGGCGGCCATGTTGCCGGGACGCGGACCAATCACAGCAAGCCGTGACGAAATTACGTCACGGCTTGCTGTGATTGGTCCGCGTCCCGGCAACATGGCCGCCATTAACCAATCACAAGCCGTGACGTCACGGGAGGCTGGACATGCGCGTATTTTGAAAAGCGTGCGTGTCCAGCCTCCAGTGACGTCCCGGCTTATGATTGGTCACGGCGCCATGTTGCCGGGACGCGGACCAATCACAGCAAGCCGTGACGAAATTACGTCACGGCTTGCTGTGATTGGTCCGCGTCCCGGCAACATGGCCGCCATTAACCAATCACAAGCCGTGACGTCACGGGAGGCTGGACACGCGCGCTTTTCAAAATACGCGCATGTCCAGCCTCCCGTGACGTCCCGGCTTGTGATTGGTTAATGGCGGCCATGTTGCCGGGACGTCACTGGAGGCTGGACACGCGCGCTTTTCAAAATACGCGCATGTCCAGCCTCCCGTGACGTCCCGGCTTGTGATTGGTTAATGGCGGCCATGTTGCCGGGACGTCACTGGAGGCTGGACACGCGCGCTTTTCAAAATACGCGCATGTCCAGCCTCCCGTGACGTCCCGGCTTGTGATTGGTTAATGGCGGCCATGTTGCCGGGACGTCACTGGAGGCTGGACACGCGCACTTTTCAAAATACGCGCATGTCCAGCCTCCCGTGACGTCACGGCTTGTGATTGGTTAATGGCGGCCATGTTGCCGGGACGCGGACCAATCACAGCAAGCCGTGACGTAATTTCGTCACGGCTTGCTGTGATTGGTCCGCGTCCCGGCAACATGGCCGCCCTGACCAATCACAAGCCGGGACTTCACGTAACCAAGTAAAAGCGCAAAATTTAAACAAACAACGCTGCCGGTTCCCTCGCTGAGGTCCCGGCTGCGTCGGACAGGTGAGTATAGCGATATTTTTTATTTTAATTCTCTTTTTTACACATTATTACATTAATGTTGTTGCGATACCCGATACCCGATATCACAAAAATATCGGATCTCGGTATCGGAAATTCCGATACAGCAAGTATCGGCCGATACCCGATACTTGCAGTATCGGAATGCTCAACACTAGGTATGATCAGACCATGCTCCTGTACAGTCAGACATAGCCATTACACAGTACACAGCAGGGGCACATTTATAATATTATCTCAGCATAGGAACATTTTATTTAAACACATCCAATTGTGGAAGTTACTATTATTCCAAGATCTATCAGTTTACCCCTTCCCGACATGTATCGTACTAGTACTGCTCTGCGGGAGATGTGTTCCTGCAAACAGCAGTATTAGTATGGCGCACCGATCACGCAACCTCACGCTGAGCGCTGTGGCAATCGGGTGTGGGTGTCAGCTGTATGTGACAGCTGACTCCCTACAGCAATACCCACCACCCCTCTGATGCTGCTGTCAGTAGTGAAAGTGACATAGAGGGGCATCGTGCAGGGAGGGCACTCCCTGTGCTCTATCATCAGGACAACACGATGCGATCGCGTTGTCCTGATGATCTGCATGGAGACCCCCGGCACCAAGATGGCCATGGGGTTCTTCCGGGTCCTGCAGGAAAGGTGGCTTGTGAGCGCCTGCTGAGAAAAGACGCTGACATACCTCATTCCCTGCCTGTCAGATCCTGATTAGTGATGGGCGGGCACTAAAATGCTCGGGTGCTCGTTGCTCGGGTCGAGCAAATTGGAATACTCAGGTACTCGACCCGAGCAATGAAACAAATGTAAGTCCAAGGGAAACCAGAGTATTTTTACGGCGATCCCCCCGGGGTCCTTTTAAAGTCTAAAAAAGTCTGAAAATGATGGAAACACTGCTCAAAAGACACAGGAACATCACGGGGATCGCCCTTGGAAGCATTTATGACTCCTGACTTTTTGTATATGACACTGGCACGTCTTTTTTGGTTAACTACAGGACTATTTACATTTGTTTATCATTTCTTTGTTCCCCCTCCTTTTTCTTTACGGTCCCTTTCCCTTAGTAGTGATAGCGAGTATACAGACTTTTAATCTATAAATGTGGGGTTATTGTGATCCTCCGTGCGCATGCCCGGGTGGCGTCCATGTCCCGGGGCATTGTGGGAGGCTCCGCCTGATGACGTTTGCGGTTCAGTGAGGTCATACAGGCGGCACTGATGAACTGCATCGCCATCTTGGACGCCAGCCCGTAATGCAGATCCTGGCCGGTCGACACAGGATATGCGCCGCAACAGGTGGACGCTATAACGTAATTTGGGGACCATATAAAACATAGCGATGTACAGTCAGCAGCACCGCCCCCCGAAGAAGCCGACGCGAAACGCGCGTTGGGGCAGCGGTGCGGTCCAGGTCTGGTGCTAGTGTGCGGGTAAGGATCCGGGGAGGGGGGGTTTATGATGCCATCACCGTGATATGAGTCAGTGTACAGGGCTCAGGAGATTGATTTATACCGTTCCTCTTATCCCCCGGTTCCATACCTTTGCGATACTTTGCACTATGCAGGTGATTTCTATGAAAACTGCACCAGTCTGTGTGCTGCACCGGTTTATGTCTGTGCTACCTCCTATCTTTTGACTACCCTGATTTTTATCTTGTTGTATTTTGTTATGTGTTTGTTGGTAAATTATTGGCAATTTTTTGTAAAATAAATAAAGTATAATGTTATTCATTTTGGACATGGACTCCGCTTCTCCTTGTTGTATAATATGACTCCTAGGTCACAGCAGTAAGCAAGTTGTGAGTTTCACGCCATTTTTACAGGTGTACCAAAAAACATACAAAAACTAAACTAAACGTCTGCTGCCAGCTTTCTCAGATGGGAATTTTTTTAGTAATTCCGCTACAAGGGCCCTATGGTACTGCAACATTTTACTACATCTGTCTGTCTCTGGAAGAAGAGATTGAAAGTTATCCTTGTAGCATGGGTCTAGAAGTGTCACCAGCCAGTAATGAGTGTCACCGAAAATTTTAATAATGAGAGGGTCACGGGAAACATAGCGCAACATAAAGTCAGCCATGCATGCCAGACTGCTAACAGGCAAGACTTCCATGTCATGACTAACAGAGCGTCTGACCATGCTGTCCTCCTCCTCCTTCTCCTCCTCCCTGTCCTCAGTCCATCCACGCTGAACAGACGGTATGACAGCAGTGCTTGTAGCACCGTCTATAGCACATGAAAGTAGCTCCTGTTCTTCCTCCTCCTCCTCTTCCACATTGTCTACCAATCCACATTGGAATGATGAGGCTGGGCTAAGTGTAATGTACCCTGTATGGTTCCTTGCTCCATGTCCTTGTGCTCTACTTGCAATGCATCCTCTTTAATTGTGAGCAGAGAGGTTTTCAGTATGCAGAGAAGCGGGATAGTGAAGCTAATTATGGCATCATCGCCACTCACCATCTTGGTGCAGTCCTCAATGTTTTGGAGGATGGTACATATGTCTGACATCCATATCCACTCCTGAGGTCTTATGTGTGGAGTCTGAACTGAATAACGGTGGCCTTGTTGATACTGGTAGTCAACAACTGCCCTCTTCTGCTCACAAATCCTTTCCAACATATGCAGTGTAGAGTTCCACTGCGTGGGGACATCACACACCAGTCGGTGAGGTGGAGAATGCAAATGCTGCTGAAGCAGGGCAAGGGTGGCTGTAGCTGTAGCTGACTATCTTAACTAGGCAGAAAGGTGGCGTACTTTCACTAGCAGATCCGGCAGCTCCGGGAAGCTTCTGAGAAAACGTTGAACGACGAGGTTAAGCACATGGGCCAGGCAAGGTACGTTTGTGAGCTCACCTTGCCTCAGAGCCACCACCAGGTTATGGCCATTGTCACACATGACCTTGCTGGCTGTAGGTTCAGTGGTGTCATCCAAATATCTGACTTCTTTTTCAGCACTGTCCACTACTCTTCTGTCCACTACTGTGCGGTTTGTCACCTAAGCAGATAAGCTTCAGCACAGCCTGTTGCCGCTTGGCTGAGGCCGTACTGCAGTGCTTCCAGCTTCTGACTGATGTGTTCATTTCAGAGATGGAGGCTGAAGAGGAGGAGATGCAGGAGCTGTAGACTGTGGGGGCAACCTTGATTGACATAGGGCCCGCAATCCTCAGCATGGGGAGGATGTGTTCCATCCCAAGGTCTGACTGGGTCCCGGCATACACTATGTTAACCCAGTGTGCCGTCATTGAGATGTACCATCCCTGCCCACAAGCACTTGTCCACATGTCCGTGGTTAGGTGGACAATGCCAGTAAAAGCATTGTTGAATGCACGGGTAATGTTGTGGGACACATGCGGGTGTAATGCCAGTATGGCACATCGAGAGAAATAGTGGCTACTGGGGACCAAATACCTTGGAACGGCCACCACCATCAGGTTGTGGAAAGCTTCCTTCTCAACAAGCTTAAAAGGCAACATTTTGAGCGCAAGCAGATGAGAAATCATAGAAGTTAGTGCTGTGGCCTGTGGGGCTTTGGCTGGGTATTTCTGCTTATGTTCCATTGACTGGGGTATAGACAACTGAAGGCTGCTCTGGGACAAGGATGTGGGCGGGCTTGATGATGGTGCTGCTTGACTGTGGGCAACAACAGGTGTAGGACATGAGGCATCTTCACATGCACCGTGGACTGGGAATTCACTTCTATGCAAAACAGTGGAAGAAGCAGTGGTGTCCCTTGCAGACAGCATTCCTGGAGCCTGGGATTCGGCCAACAAAGTTGGGTGCTTTGCTGCCATGTGTCTGATCATGCTGGTGGTAGTCAGGCTAGTAGTTTTGCTACCCCTGCTGACGTGGACATGGCAGGTGCTGCAAATTGCCTGTTTGAGGTTATTTTCAGGGTCTTTTAAAAATAACCATACTTGGGAAGATCTAACAATTGGAATGGCAACTTCCGTCATGTTGGTGTTACGGGGAGTGGATTCACGCCTTCTGTCTGCAGTCACCACACTGCTTCTTCCTGCCTGCTGGAGTGCTATGCCTCATTCCCAATGTGTGCTGCTGTCCTCGCTCTGCATGTCCTCCTGCCAAAGTTGGGTCAGCTACTATGTCATCCACCACCTCTTCTTCCACATCCGCACCCTGCTCCTCCCCCTGACTTTCTGGCAATTGTGCCTCATCATCGTCCACCTCTTATGACACTTTCCCACCATCACTTTTGTGTGACCGTGGCTGTTCAAATCTTTGGGCATCGCTTCATGCCATCTCATCTGGCCCCACTTCAAGTTGACCGTCTGAGAGTCCGGAATCTTTAAAGGGAAAACTGAACAGCTCTTCAGAGTGTCCAAGTGTGGGATCAGTTGTCTCAGGGCACTCGGCATGGAAGGAGGAAGGAAGGTCAGGGTGAGTAATATGTGGTCCACACTCACAGCTACTTAGACTTGACTGTGTGGAAGACGTGGTGGTGGTGGCTAGAAGCATTATCCACTATCCAACCAACAACTGTTTCACACTGCTCTGGCTTCAATAGTGGTGTGCTGCAGTCCCCTAGAAACTAGTACAGGAAGGTGTGGGTCTTTGTTGTGGCCCACTTTCAGCTTGGCCATGGCCTCGTTTTCTGCATGCACCATCAGCATCATGTCCACTTTCCCGTCCCTTGCCCCTTGCCTTGCCCATTTTAAATGGACTACTGAAATATTTTAAAAGTTCAATGCAAATGTCTTAATTTTGAGAAAACTTATAAGTGATCAATATGCCTTAAAAGCAAGTATTTCGAGACCACAGATAGCCCGGGCGTCTGACTGAGATAACAGACTGTTTCAATAAGTGGCCTGGATTTTGCTAAATTTTTTTAACCACCAAATACTGTATAGACCAAGGCTAGGAGACAAAAAAATGCAATATATGCCTGCAAAGCAAGGATTTTGACACCACAGATATACCAGGTGTCTGACGGAGATAACAGAATGTTTAAATATGTGGCCTTTTTTTTACATTTTTTAATTAACAAAATACTGAGTAGACCAAGGCTAGCAGACAAAAAATGCAATGTATGCCTGCAAAGCAAGGATTTTGACCCCATAGATACACTGGGCTTCTGACCGAGATAACAGACTGTTTAAATATGTGGCCTTTTTGTTTTTTACATTTTTTAATCAACAAAATACTGAGTAGACCGAGGCTAGCAGACAAAAAAATGCAATGTATGCCTGCAAAGCAAGGATTTTGACCCCACAGATACACCGGGCTTCTGACCGAGATAACAGACTGTTTAAATATGTGGCCTTTTAGTTTTTTACATTTTTTAATCAACAAAATACTGAGTAGACCGAGGTTAGCAGACAAAAAAATGCAATGTATGCCTGCAAAGCGGGAATTTTGACACCACAGATATACCAGGCCTCTGACGGAGATAACAGATTGTTTAAATATGTGGCCTTTTTTTAAAAAAAATGTAAACCACAAAATACTGAGTAGACCAAGGCTAGCAGGCAAAAAAATGCAATGTATGCCTGCAAAGCGAGGATTTTGACACCACAGATACACCAGCCGTCTGACAGAGATAACAGACTGCTTAAATACGTGGCCTTTAAAAAAAAAAAAATTAAACCACAAAATACTGTATGGACGAAAGCTAGCAGACAATAAATAAATGTAATGTATGCCTGAAAAGCAAGAATTTGGAGACCACAGATAGACCAGGCGTCAGACGGAGATAACAGACTGATCAAAATGTGGCCTTGATTTTTTGGGGCCCACCAAAATTGTGTCAATAAGTAGGCTATGACACTAAAAGAAAAAATTGGAGTACTAAATTTGTAAAATATTTAGCACAATGATATGTGATGCGTGTGGTGTACAAATCACAGTGATAAATATAAGAACTGTAGCTAAATATTTTTGGGCCAGCTACAGATTTTTTGGGCAGCAAAATGGTGTCCAAAAATGTTGTAAAAATCAATAAACTTGGCACACACAAAAAGTGAATGCAGTGAAATTTTAATGAGGTAAAGTACATACAGTAGATGTTTTCGGTCTGTTTAGACCTTCATCAATGTACCTCACTTATATACTTGTGGGTATAAGGGTCATTTTGTAGGGATTAAGGTTCCCCTGTATGTACTTTACCTCATTAAAATTTCACTGCATTCACTTTTTGTGTGTGCCATGTTTATCGATAATTTTGTACTGCTTGGGCACCTACTTGAGCACCACATACCGTATTTTCCGGCGTATAAGACGACTGGGCGTATAAGATGACCCCCCAACTTTACCAGTTAAAAAATAAAATCTTCTTAAAAGTCGGGGGTCTTCTTATACACCGTATGTCGTCTTATAGGGCCGGTGAATATGTGCCTTTTGGGGGGGGGAGTGATCCTGATGACGACGAGGGGGCGTCTCACAGGAAAGTGAGTATCCACCATTACCTTATCATAGCGCTGCAGCGTGGGGTCTCTGTGCTGGGAGTGGCAGCTGCTGTGCTGTGGTGCGGCGGCTCCTCTTCTGCAGTGTGGGGCCTCTGTGCTGTGCGGTGGCGGCGGCGGCGTATCTTTATGCAGTCAGGGCTCCTCCGGCATCTCATTAAAGCCTGGAGGCCCCGCCAGCAACTCCATCGGTACAATGCGGTGGCCTCCGGGAAAATGGCCGCTGCTCAGATTCAGATCTCGTCCCAAGATCTCGGGAGACGAGATCTGAATCTGAGCAGCGGCCATTTTCCCAGAGGCAGCTCAATAGGTGCAATGCGGTGGCCTCCGGGAAAATGGCCACTGGGGGCTGCGCATGCTCAGATTCAGATCTCGTCCCGAAATCTCGGGACACGAGATCTGAATCTAAGCAGCGGCCATTTTCCCAGAGGCCACCGCATTACACCGATGGAGTTGCCGGCGGGGCTTCCAGGCTTTGAGATGCCGGAGGAGCCCCGACTGCATGAAGATACGCCGCCGCCACCGCCCCACAGCACCAGAGGCCCCACACTGCAGAAGAGGAGCCGCCGCACCACAGCACAGCAGCCGCCGCTCCCAGCACAGAGACCCCACGCTGCAGCGCTACGATAAGGTAATGGGGGATACTCACTTTCCTGTGAGACGCCCCCTTGTCGTCATCAGGACCACTCCCCCCCCCACCCACCATATACACCCGGCGTACAAGGCGATTCCCGGCGTACAAGACGACCCCCGACTTTTAAGAAGATTTTCAGGGGTTAAAAAGTCATCTTATACGCCGGAAAATACGGTACTTAGTATACGATATCTGACTCTAATCACAAAAATGTTGTAAGACACGCCCAAAAATAATATAGTACCAAAAAAAAGGCCAGATTTTTCTGCGCACTCACATCTGATGCCTGGGACAATTTTTTTTTTTAAATTGATAGATTTTCACGCTCTTGTATTGCAATGACCTGGCTATAGTCTGCAGCATGACTAAGCAAATAAATGTAGAAAAAAAGGGGCTATGGATTGCTTTCTAATAAAATTAGCAGGTATAAGGTGCAAAAAAAAATTGCCATAGATACCTGCAGCTACAGATATATAAAATACTCAGCAGCAGACAGGAATGGAGCTTTTTGAGGTATGCAGTGAGATCTACAGTGCCTTGCGAAAGTATTCAGCCTCCAGGAACTTTTCAACCTTTTCCCACATATCATGCTTCAAACATAAAGATACCAAATGTAAATTTTTAGTGAAGAAACAACAAGTGGAACACAATTGTGAAATTGAACAAAATTTATTGGTTAGTTTAAGTTTTTGTGGAAATTCAAAAACTGAAAAGTAGGGCGTGCAATATTATTCGGCCGCTTTACTTTCAGTGCAGCAAACTCACTCCAGAAGTTCATTGTGGATCTCTGAATGATCCAATGTTGTCCTAAATGCCTAATGATGATAAATATAATCCATAAACTGCAGAGATCTACAGCTGGGGTGGGACAGTCTGTCCATTGGACAACAATCAGTCGTACACTGCACAAATCTGGCCTTTATGGAAGAGTGGCAAGAAGAAAGCCATTTCTCAAAGATATCCATAAAAAGTGTTGTTTAAAGTTTGCAACAAGCCACCTGGGAGACACACCAAACATGTGGAAGAAGGTGCTCTGGTCAGATGAAACCAAAATCGAACTTTTTGGCAACAATGCCAAACGATATGTTTGGCGTAAAGGCAACACAGCTCATCACCCAGAACACACCATCCCCACTGTCAAACATGGTGGTGGCAGCATCATGGTTTGGGCCTGCTTTTCTTCAGCAGGGACAGGGAAGATGGTTAAAATTGATGGGAAGATGGATGGAGCCAAATACAGGAACATTCTTGAAGAAAACCTGTTGGAGTCTGCAAAAGACCTGAGACTGTGAGGGAGATTTGTCATTAAACAAGACAATGATCCCAAACATAAAGCAAAATCTACAATGGAATGGTTCACAAATAAACATATCCAGGTGTTAGAAAGGCCAAGTCAAAGTCCAGACCTCAATCCAATTGAGAATCTATGGGAAGAGCTGAAAACTGCTGTTCACAAATTATCTCCATCAAACCTCACTGAGCTCAAGCTGTTTGCCAAGGAAAAATGGGCAAGAATTTCAGTCTCTCGATGTACAAAACTGACAGAGACAAACCCCAAGCAACTTGCAGCTGTAATCACAGCAAAAGGTGGCGCAACAAAGTATTAAGTTAAAGGGGCCGAATAATATTGCACGCCCCACTTTTCAGCTTTTGAATTTTTTGAATTTTCACAACAATTTTAAATAACTAATAAATTTTGCTTAACTTCACAATTGTGTTCCACTTGTTTTTGATTCTTCACCAAAAATTTACATTTGGTATCTTTATGTTTGAAGCATGATATGTGGGAAAAGGTTGAAAATTTCCAGGGGCCTGAATACTTTCGCAAGGCACTGTATATACTCACATACAGTGCCTGCATGCTTTGCACTGATGTGGATATGTGCACATAGACTCCCCTGCCTACCTAGCGCTGCAATATATGTACCCCCGATTTAGCCCTAAAAAGGACTGTTGGTTTATCAGGATTTGTAGATTCTGTGATGGTAGACCCACACTAACTAATAAAAGTAAGAATCTGATCCTATCTCAGCAGCAGCTCTCCCTACACTAGCTGAGTCCGGAGCAGAATGCGGCGAGCATGGCAGACAATCCCTGCATGCTGATTGGTGCTCTAAAGAGCATCAAAATTAAAAGGAGGAGACCCGAGCTCCTGCCGAATAATCCTGAAAATACTCGGTGCTCACCGAGTACACCGAGCATAGTGATTCTCGAGTACCGAGTAGTGACGGGCATGTTTGCTCATCAATAATCCTAATCTGATACTCTGCAGTGCAGTGTTAGATCAGCGATCTGATAGAATATAGTAATGTCCCAACCTGGGATAATGTAAGTTTAAAAAAAAAATTACAAAGTGTAAAAATATTTTTTAAAAATCCCTAAATAAAGAAAAAAGAAGAAATATTTTTCCAATAAATACATTTATGTAAATAAAACAAACAAACAAACAATAAAAGTACACATATTTGGTATTGCAGCGTCCATCTATAAAACTGTCCCACTAGTAAACACCTTCAGTGAATATCGTAAAAAATAAAAATATAAAACGAGGCAAAACTCAATGCTTTATCATCATACCGCCGAACAAAAAGTGCAATAAAACGCGATCAAAAAGATGGATGTAAATAAAAATGGGTGCTTACATCGGGATATCCATGTAAATCTCTGAAATACGTGAGTCAGACAGAACCCCTAGTGGAAAATTCCCTGTGATGACACATATGGAGTCATTGTGGATGCCATAGGACCTGTGTCTTTTTAGGATTGCGTAAAAGTGCCGTCAGCCACAGTTTTGTGCACTTCTGAAAAGAAGGACACCCCTGAACAAAGGCCAGATGGAGTCCAGAGTAAATCTGCTGCCTCATTATAATGAATGGATCCCTTGGGGGTTTCAGCTGTCATGTCACTTGGAGATTTAGATGGAAACCCCTAAGTAAATGCTCAGAAAAATGTGATCCCAAACATTATGTAAAATGTTCTCAAAAAGAGCTTCAACTCAATCCACAAAAAATGCAAGTCCCCACTCAGATCTGTCATCTGTTAACAGAAATATGGGGGGCTTACACGTTACTGGTAGCTCAAAGGCTCTGGAAAAGTTAAATGGCTCCTCACTCCCCAAAAGATATTCAACAAATTCTCCGCTCCTAAACCACATTTGGCACCCACATGTTTGGCATTTCTTTAGTGATGAGAGCCCTCCTAACTTACTGGTGCATGTCTCCAGAAGCATTGGCTGGGCATAATGTACTGATGACTGCAACGTACTGGTCACTACAGTGTACTGGTCACTACAGCGGCAGTTTGCAATTTTCACTCAGCAACATCCACTGCTGCCTGTTTCTGGAAAACACCAATGGAGTCAAAATCATCACTACATCTGTAGATAAATTCCCAAAGGGTTATAATTTCCAAAATGTGGTCACTTGATGAGGGATTCTGCTTTTCTAACACTAGGGGCTCTTTATATGGAATCCACAAACTAGCCCAGGAGGCAAATAGCGCTCCGTCCCTTCGTATGGCAAAGTAGTACTGTACAACTACATATGGGGTATTTCTACATTCAACAAAAATTGCAGGACAAATTATGATACCATTTTTACCCATTACCCAGAGTGAAAATGTAAAACTTGGAGCTACAGTTGTGCTCAAAAGTTTACATACCCAGGCAGAATTTTTGCTTTCCTGACATTTTTTCAGAGAATATGAATGAAAACAACAAAACTTTTTCTACATTCATGGTTAGTGGTTGGGTGAAGCCATTTATTGTCAAACTACTGTATTTTAGATTCTTAAATCATAATGACAACCCAAAACATCCAAATTACACTGATCAAAAGTTCACATACCCTGGTGATTTTGGCCTGATAACATGCACAGAAGTTGACACAAGTGGGTTTGAATGGCAACTAAAGGTAATAACCTCACCTGTGAACCTGTGACCTGTTTGCTTGTAATCAGTGTGTGTACATAAAAGCTGAATGAGTTTCTGGGATCCAGACAGACTCTTGCATCTTTCATCCAGCCACTGATGTTTCTGGATTGTGAGTCATGGGGAAAGCAAAAGAATTATCAATGGATCTACGGGAAAAGGTTGTTGAACTGTATAAAACAGGAAAGGGATACAAGGGATACAAAAAGACATCCAAGGAATTGATAATGCCAGTCGGCAGTTTTCAAATTGTGATTAACAAATGGATAATCAGGAGCCCTGCTAAAACAAAATCAGTCAGGTAGACCAACAAAAATTTTGTCCACAACTGCCAGGAAAATTGTTCAGAATGCAAAGAAAAATCCACAAATAACAGTTGAAATACTGGACTCTCTGAAAACTAGCGGTATGGCTGTTTCAAGATGCACAGTAAGGAGGCACTTGAAGAAAAATGGGTTGCATGGTCGAGTAGCCAGAAGAAAGTCACAAAGTATCTCGCCTACTATAGGCAAAATTGCAAAGAGAAAAGCCGCAAAACTTCAGTAACAAGGTAATTTGAAGTGATGAGACCAAAATTGAACTTTTTGGCCACAACCATAAATGTTACATTTGGAGAGATGTCAACAAGGCCTATGATGAAAGGAACACCATTCCTACTGTAAAGCACTGATAGGAATCACTGATGTGTGAGCTACAAAGGCACTGGAAACTTTGTCAATGTTGAAGGAAAGATGAATGCAGCATGTTATCAGCAAATACTGGAGTCAAATTTGCAATCATAATCCCAGATGCTGTGCTTAGGATGTACTTGGACGTTCCTACATGACAACAATCCAAAACACAAGGCCAAGTCGACCTGCCATTGGCTACAGACGAAAAAAGCAAAGGTTCTAGAGCGGCCATCTCAGTCTCCTGACCTCAATATCATTGAGCCACTCTGGGGAGGTCTCAAGCGTGCAGTTCAGGCTAGACAGCCCAGGAATTTACAGGAACTGGAGGCAAGAAGAGTGGGCAGCTTTACCATCTGAGAAAATAAAGAACCTCATCCACAACTACCACAAAAGACTTCAAGCTGTCATTGATGTTAGAGGGGGCAATACACAGTATTAAGAAATGGGGTATGTGAACTTTTGATCAGAGTAATTTGGATATTTTGGGGTGGCATTATGATTTAAAAAGAGAAAACATAATAGTTTGACAATAAATGGCTTCACCCAACCACTAACCATGAGTGGAGAAAAAGTTTTGTTGTTATCATTCATATTCTCCGTAAAAAGGCCAAGAAAGCAAAAATACTGCTGGGGTATGTAAACTTTTGAGCACAACTGTAACAAACAATCTTGGTGGTAAAACTGTAAATTATTTTTTCTTCACTGACCAATGGTTTAAAAGTCTGTGACACACTTATGGTGTCAATATAATCACTGCACCCCTATATGAATTTCTTCGAGAGGTTTAATTTGTAAAATGGGGTCACTTATAGAGGGTTCTGTTGTTCTGGCACCTCAGGGGCTCTGCCAATGTAACATAGCACCCTCAAACATGTGTAGCAAAATCTGCACTGTAATATAGCGCTACTTCCCTTCTGAGCTTTGCACTGTGCCCCAAAAGTAGTTTTTGACCACATATCGGGTATTGGTGAACTCAGGAGAAATTGCACAACAAACTTTGTGGTCCATTTTCTCCTTTTGCCTTTTGCACTTGTGAAACTACAAAATTTGAAGCTAAAAAAGATTTTTGTAGGAAAATGGCTTAACTTTATAAACTTCTGTGAAGCGCCTGGGGGGTTCAATGTGCTTAATACACATCTAGGTAAGGTCCCTAAGAGGTCTTATTTCCAAAATGGTGTCACTTGTGAGGGTTTATTATTGTTTAGGCACATCAGGGACTATCCAACATCCAACATGGCAACCGCTAATTATTCCAGCATATTTTGCATTCAAAAAGTCAAATGGCGCTCCTTTCCTTCCAAGCCCTGCCATGCACCCAAACATTTGTTTTCCTACACATTTTGGGTATCTGCGCACTGGGTAGAAATTGCACAACAAATTGTATGGAGCAATTTCTCTTGTTACTCTTATGAAAATGCAAAATTTGGAGCTAAAAAAATATTTCCTGTCAATACAACAAGTTTATGCATTTCAACTAAGCATATAACAGTAACAACATCGCCATCTACTGTCAGAAAAGTGTAAACTCCTCCTGCGCACAAATAAGTCTGTATCTGTTGCATATCTGCAAACACATCTGTGTCTCACTGCTGCCACCAATTTGTCACGTACCCGCTTCTCAGCACGTGACTTGGGGTTGCGCCTGCAAGGGTTAATCTATCTCCTCTCACTCAGTCCAACATTCAACCTCTGTCCTATGCTGTAATAGGAACATAAATCACACACTGACCCAGGCCACACACCCGCTCATACACGCTGCCACCACTCACCGAACACACGGGCGATGAGTCCCGGAAATATTACTACTACTGTCTGCCAATCATAAGGATCACACACTTTAAGGCTATGGATTCTTTAGAGCATACAAGGTTCAGACTTATTAAAGGTTTAAGCTATAATAGAAAAGGTACAGTGCTTACAATAAAAAGAGTATGGGAATAAAAAGTGACATACAAATATGCAAAACAGTTATAAAAATAAACGGGAAACAAATTACAGAAATATCTAACTTTGTAGTCTGCTTTCTACTCCCTGGGGGGGGGGATATGAAATGGTTCACATCGGACACTTCCATGTGGTCCAAGTACATGGTGTGTTGGTGGTGGAGCTTGCTTCCTCCACCCTCTCCTGCCAATCAACAGAGAGGTATTTATTATGCTTTTCATCTCCTAAGTATTGCATGCTCAGCACCTCTTCCTCCTCTTTCGCCACCATTTGTTCCTCAGCTCCTTCACCTTTACTTACAGTTTGTCTGTTACCTTGAGACCCATCAATCGTTATCATCAACCCTCCCATGACATCCGCCTCTACTTAATGAGGCAGCTACTGTGCAAATCATTATTCTCCACATTACCCGTTCTGATGTGCGCAGATTTGGGATTCTCAAATGGTCTGATGCGCATCTAGGGCAGTGACAAACCATCTCCCACTGTTATATCCCTTTTTCTTTTAGGTATTGTGGGCGTGTTTAATTCGGGAGGGAAGGAGGCTCATCGTGACTAGTGTTGAGAATTCCGATACTGCAAATATCGGGTATCGGCTGATATTTGCTGTATCGGAATTCTGATACCGAGTTCCGATATTTTTGTGATATCGGAAATCGGAATCGGAAGTTCCCAGTGTATGGTTCCCAGGGTCTGGAGGAGAGGAGACTCTCCTTCAGGCCCTGGGATCCATATTCATGTAAAAAATAAAGAATAAAATAAAAAATATGGATATACTCACCCCTCCGGCGGACCCTGGACCTTAGCGGTGTAACCGGCAGCCTCCGTTCCTAAGAATGCAGTGAGTGTAGGACCTGCGATGACGTCGCGGCTTGTGATTGGGCTCGTGAGCGGTCACATGAGCGGTCACACGACCAATCACAAGCCGCGACGTCATCGAAGGTCCTTCACTCTGCATTCTTAGGAACGGAGGCAGACGCTTGCAGCGGTGACAGCCAGGGGCCGTCCGAGGGTGAGTATAACCATATTTTTTATTTTTATTCTTTATTTTTTACATGAATATGGATCCCAGGGCCTGAAGGAGAGTTTCCTCTCCTTCAGACCCTGGGAACCATCCAGGATACCTTCCGATATTTGTGTCCCATTGACTTGTATTGGTATCGGGTATCGGTATCTGCGAGATCCGATATTTTGCCGGTATCGGCCGATCCAATCCGGTACCGATACTTTCGAATATCGGAAGGTATCGCTCAACACTAGGGTTGAGCGAAATGGGTCGGCCATTTTCAGAAGTCGCCGACTTTTGGCAAAGTCGGGTTTCATGAAACCCGACCCGACCCCTGTGTGGGGTCGGCCATGAGGTCGGCGATCTTCTGAATATGGTATCGGAATTCCGATACCGAGTTCCGATATGTTTGCGATATCGGGAATCGGTATCGGAATCCATATTTAAGTGTTAAATAAAGAATCAAAATTAAAAATATTGATATACTCACCCTCGGACGCGCCCTGGTACTAACCGGCAGCCTTCCTTTCTAAGAATGAGCGCGTGAATGACCTGCGGTGACGTCGCGGCTTGTGATTGGTCGCGAGCAGTCACATGGGTGGTCACGCGACCAATCACAAGCCGCGACGTCATCTAAGGTCCTTCATGCGTTCATTCTTAGGAAGGAAGGCTGCCGGAAAGAAGCAGGGTGCGTCCGAGGGTGAGTATATACCTAATAGGAATATACTCACCATCAGACGCGCCCTGCTTCTTTCCGGCAGCCTTCCTTCCTAAGAATGAACGCGTGAAGGTGAAGGACCTTAGATGACGTCGCGGCTTGTGATTGGTCGCGTGACCGCCCATGTGACCGCTCGCGACCAATCACAAGCAGCGACGTCACCGCAGGTCATTCACGCGCTCATTCTTAGGAAGGAAGGCTGCCGGTTAGTACCAGAGCGCGTCCGAGGGTGAGTATATCAATATTTTTATTTTGATTCTTTATTTTACACATTAATATGGATCCCAGGGCCTGAAGGAGAGTTTCCTCTCCTTCAGACCCTGGGAACCATAGTATCCCATTGCACTGCATTGGGTTTCGTGTTTCGGCCGACCCCGACCCCGACTTTTTTATAGGATCGGCCGATTTCACTCGACCCGACTTTTGAGAAAGTCGGGTTTCGTGAAACCCGACCCGATCCTATAAAAATAAAAGTCGCTCAACCCTACTCAACACTAATTGTGACACCACATTATAGACCGCCAGGAGCACAACCGTCTGCCGTACACCACATGAGGTTACCGCACTATCATATGCACACCAGGAAGAAGTTTGTGCAGGGACATCTGACTTACACAGCCTCAATCAGTAAATGATTTTTAACTAGAAACGTGTCAGATCCCATAAACCTTTTATGTGTGTCACAAGTGTTTCCTACTTTAATGCAACATTTGTTTTTTGACATTTGACAGTAATTTAACCCCTTTACACCCCAAAGGTGGTTTGCATGTTAATGAACAGGCCAGTTTTTACAATTCTGACCACTGTTACTTTATGAGGTAATAACTCTGGAATGCTTCAACAGATCATGGCGATTCTGAGATTGTTTTTCCATGACATATTGTACTTCATTTCTATGACTTGCGTTATTTATGAAAAAAATGGAAATTTGGCGACAATTTAGAAAATTTCGCAATTTTCCAACTTTGAATTTTAAGCCCTTAAATCACAGAGATATGTCACACTAAATACTTAATGCCACACTTTTTTTTGTTAGGACATTATAAGGGTTAAAATTTGACCAGTGATTTCTAATTTTTCCAACAAAATTAACAAAACCATTTTTTTAGGGACCACACCACATTTGAAGTCACTTTGAGGTATCTACAGTATATGATAGAAGATACCCAAAAGTGACACCAATCTAAAAACTGCTAAGTGCTCAAAATCACATTTAAGAAGTTTATTAACCCTTCAGGTGCTTCACATGAATTTTTGGAATATGGAAAAAAATGGACATTTAACTTTTTTTCACAAAGAATTTACTTCAGATCCATTTTTTTATTTTGACAAGGATTACAGGAAAAATTGGACCCCAAAAATTTGTTGTGTAATTTCTCCTGAGCATGTCGAAGGAGAAAACCACTGTTTGGGCACACGGCAGAGCTCGGAAGGGAAGGAGCACCATTTGTCTTTTTGAAAGCAAAATTTGCTAGAGCAATTGGCGGACGCCATGTAGAATTTGGATAGCCTCTGATGTGCCTAAACAGTGAAAATCTTGACACTAGTAACACCATTTTGGAAACTAGACCCTTCAGGGAACTGATCTAGATGTGTGGTGAGCACATTGAACCCTCAGGTGCTACACAGAAGTTTATAACATTCAGCCGTAAAAATTAAAAAAACACATTTTCCCAACAGTTATGTTTTTAGCACAAAATATGGCATTTTCATAAGGGTAACAGGAAAAATTGCACCACCACAGTACCATTATAGCGATACAATTATATATATTTTTATTTTTTTTGCGCTTTTACATAATAAAAACTATTTTATAAACAAAATAATTATTTTTGCATCGCTTTATTCTGTGGGACAAGGTGATGTTTTCAGCGGTACCATGTTTATTTATGGCCATCTTTTTTATAGAGTTTTATTCCACTTTTTGTTCGATGGTATGACGATAAAGCATTGTTTTTTTACCTTGTTTTGTACTTATTTATGGTGTTCACTAGTGATGGGTGAGCACTAAAATGCTCGGGTGCTCGTTGCTCGGGTCGAGCAAATTGGAATACTCGGGTACTCGGCCAGAACAACGAGCCCAATGTAAGTCTATGGGAGACCTGAGTATTTTTTACCGCGATCCCCCCCGGGGTCCTTTTAAGGTCTAAAAACGTCTGAAAATGATGGAAACACTGCTCAAATGACACAGGGACCTCATGGGGATCGCCCCTGGAAGCATTCCTGACTCCTAAGCTTTAATAATTTATTTCTGAGATTCATGCCATTTTTCCTGGTGCCACAAAAAACACATGAAAACAAAACCAAAACGGGTTTTTTCTTGGAAATATGTCAAGGTACATCCTTTGCAGGTTAATGCCTTGCCTGTAAGGCCAAATATTTAACCCTAGACCGAAAATTTCCTCTCCCACTTAGGCTTAGTTCAGACTCAGCATTTTTGAAGGTTTTTCAACTTTAACATTGCTTTCAACCACTACAATTGCATTCACTGGGAAATGTCATTGTAACATTTAACAACCCTAGCTGGCCATGTGGTGTGTAACACATAAGCAGACCCATCATGTTTCATTTACGAAGGAGGGACTCTTAAATTCACAGACCCTATTTTTACTGGTGCATCAGGCGGCATAAATCTTCTTAAAAGGCCATTATGAAACAGTGGGTCTCCTAAGCTGTTGTAGCCTATGCTGTGAGTGCATGGGCTGCCAATAATTACGACGCCCCACAATACCCCTGTCATAAGATGTCCTGGGGGGACTACTGAAAAAGTGTTGCATTGAATTCAAGGCTTGCCCTGCTACCAATTCATATGCACCCCAATAAGCTTTTGAACCCACATAGTTGATGGCCCATGAAAATCCACTTCACAATATGCATTTTGTACTCCGTACTCCTTTGTTTTACACATTGGCGGCAAGGCCAGCCCTGCTGCATAGTCAGTCATATGCACCCAATTAGGCCTTGGAACCCACATACTGGATGTGCCCATGAATATCCACTTCACAATATGCATTTTGTACTCCCGTACTCCTTGGTTTTACACATTGGCGGCAAGGTGATCCCTGCTGCATAGTCAGTCATATGCACCCTATTAGGCCTTGGAACCCACATACTGGATGTGCCCATAAATATCCACTTCACAATATGCATTTTGTACTCCCGTACTCCTTGGTTTTACACATTGGTGGCAAGGTGATCCCTGCTGCATAGTCAGTCATATGCACCCTATTAGGCCTTGGAACCCACATACTGGATGGGCCCATGAATATCCACTTCACAATATGCATTTTGTACTCCCGTACTCCTTGGTTTTACACATTGGCGGCAAGGTGATCCTTGCTGCATAGTCAGTTATATGCACCCCATTAGGCCTTGGAACCCACATACTGGATGGGCCCATTAAAATCCACTTCACAATATGCATTTTGTACTCCCGTACTCCTTGGTATTACACATTGGCGGCAAGGCCAGCCCTGCTGCATAGTCATATGCACCCCATTAGGCCTTGGAACCCATATAGTGGATGTGCCCATGAAAATCCACTTCACAATATGCATTTTGTACTCCCGTACCCCTTTGTTTTACACATTGGCTGGAAGGCGAGCCCTGCTGCATAGTCAGTCATATGCACCCCATTACGCCTTGGAACCCACATACTGGATGGGCCCATGAAAATCCACTTGTATTTTTTAATGGTATGATGGTTCCCACTTTGCAGAATTATTTACAGGAGAATTTGGCAATTGTGTTTGCCATGTTTTTAACACTAAGGTTCAGATACGGCTTTCAAAAAGGCTAATCCTTGCAATACAAAGCAATTTCATTGCAAACTACAAAATTCAAGGAATATTAAGATTGAATAGTGTGAGTGTGAATAGGGAGGTGACCTGGGTAAAATTTTATTACAACAGGAAGCCAAATGGATCATGAGAACACGAGCCACCGGTCCTGCCGGCTTTAACGACAGGACAGATATGTCTATTTTCCTGTAATTTAATATGCGTGTTATAAAAATGGATTGTCAATAATTCTCCACGTATCCCCTAAACTTGCGAACTAAGGTGGACTATAATTAGTTTTATGGATTTATATAAGTAATATATTCATTCCTAAATAGCTTGGAATGAAACTACCGAAGTTGATTGCTTTTTCACTATGTTGCTGTAACTCCATATTGCAGGAATGGAGATCTGCGTTTGTCCTGCCGGTTTTAAGACAGAACAGATATACTCATTTTCCTGTTATGCTATACGTATGCTATAGACATGGATTGTTAGTAATTTTTTACGTATCCCCTAAATGTGCGAACTCAGGTGGATCATAAATAGTTTTATAAATTTATATATTGACTCCCATATAGCTAAGAATGAAACTATCAAAGTAAGTTGCGTCTTTACTATGTTGCCGCTAACCTCCATTGCAGAGACTAAGGTCTTTATTTGTCTATCTTCCCCCCCCCCCTTTTTTTTCCTTTTTTGTATTTTTCTCTTTTTCTGCTTCTCCTATTTACTCAGGACTTGGAATTATAGAGAGGTGCTTTATGCGACCTGTACAGCTTATTGATAGGTATGTTGAAAACTTACATGTCCACGAGAGAAAAAAAGAAAAAAATACATCGGTATATGTCCTGTAGATCCACGAGATAAAAATATCGTTATATGTCCTGTTATGATTTAGTTTTTCCAACGTTGCTTTTAAAATTGTTTTTAATCTTACCTTTACACGTTGCACTTTTTTTCAGTCTGATCGGAGGTGACGCTGGAGGGGAGGAGTTTCCTCACCTTTTCTCCCGGCGGATCTTCCTCTCAGACTCAGACCCGTAGAAGCGCAATTGTCTAGCGCGAAACGGCCGTCGTCCCCGCCTCACATGTTCCTGCCTCACTAAACTCCCCCGTGCCGTGAAGATGTATCATTATATGCTGTAATAAAGAAGATTTTGACCACGGTAACGGTGAGTGCTGCGTTTTTTTCTTCACATTTTTGTATATGTTAACAATAACATACAAAGGTTAATAAGTCCATATAAGGATTACATAAATATACTGATTACACATATATGAAGATTAACTTCATACAGTCTACTTAGAAGATTTTGACCACGGTAACGGTGAGTGCTGCGTTTTTTTCTTCTATGATTGAGTATTTGAGACTGCTATTCGTACGCTAGCACCGCTGTTTAGAATACGTCTGTGGATTTTCCTTTTACTCATATACACCCTGATAGATCCTCCGAAGTTGAGTTGTGCCACTTTACTTTTTTCTTGTGACTTTATTGGATTACTCCTTGTTTTTAGTGTGCACACTCAGAGTAAGAGGCTTGGTGTTGGAAATTGGTTGATTTATACCGCATGATGGACCCAGACGTAGCATCTGTGCGTGTCAGTTTGCAAGCTGGCCGGGAGGATGTAGTCAACTACTTTAAGGACTGTGAACGGGCGGACGAAGTGCAGATGTTAAGCACTAAATCGTTGGAATTTAAACTTACTAATCTCTCAGAGAGAGAGATTAGACTTTTTTGGACTAACAACTCATTACAGTCTTACGTGGATAATGGACGAGTCCCAAGAGGTCTGCGAGTGTGGAAAGAGATGTCCCACTTCAGCAATGATATCTCACTAAAAACTGAATGGGAACAGGTCATGTTACGGTCTTCCCAGGAATTATTGCAGTTGGTCCTTAAATCCAATACAAAAAATTATGATATTGTGAGTTCAGAAATTGCCAAAGCACAAACCGAATTGCAGAGCAGACTGACTGAGAGTCAATGGACAGCCTTCAATAAAAAACTGGATGCTAAACTTATCCCTATACAAGCGGAGATTAAGCAGAGAAAGAGAGATAAATTCCTCCGTGATAAGAATGATTATGATTCTGGGAATATCTTCACTTGGAATAAATTTAATAAGGACAATCGGAACCAGAGTAATAATGGAGGTAATTTTAGACAAAGAAAACGCAGCCATAAGAGAAGACGCAACCAACAGAATAAACATGACTATTTAACAACGGAGTCCGACTCTAGCTTGAGCGAGGGTTCAACCATGAATGCTGAGCCCACAGAAGACGCAACTTCGGAAGTTCAAACAACTGCACTTCTCCCTTTAGGAGGAAGACGCGGAGGGGCAAACGCAAGCCACGGCTCCTACCGTCAGCAGAAAAGGAAGTTTGTGTCTTGGAGACAGGAACGATATTGAGTTCCGGGCCTGAGAATTATGTTCTCAATTTAACGCATCATGATTTGAACTCAGCCCAATTATGTTTATTGTCTAAAGGTTTAAACTATTGCATTCCTAATAATTTTGATTTTGTTTCTTTTCAGATAGATTTATTCAAAGCTATTAGAAAGATACATTTACATAAATATTTTTTGAATAATACCACTAACACTAATATCACTGAAGGGGAAAAACCCTGTATGGTGGGCCCTTTAGGGTTCATGGCAGGAACAGGAGAAGAAGTCCTGGCAGACTTCCATCAGGAGGCCCGTGAGTTACTCAGTTTGACAGATACAGAATTGGCAAACCCGGAGTTAATTAATCCCAGAGAAACCAATCCATTCACAGGTGGGATCCCCTCCACATATATGCCCCCTGTGTCTCCAGGTAATAACATCGACCTGTTTGAGACATTGGTACTAAAAGATATAGAAGCCCTTTTTTACAAAAAGGCACCCTTAAACCTAGCAGCGGAAGAAAAAAAAGCTTTGAACGATATAGCTAGTTGGACCGATGTCATCGTACGCCCTGCAGATAAAGGGGGAAAAACGGTCCTACTACCTAGGGAGGCATATCTAGCGGAAGCAGAAAGACAATTGTCGGACACTAATACATATGTGAAATTAACAGGTGATCCAACTCAAAAATTCAAAAATAATCTTAATACCTTTCTCAGGAAATCAGTTGAGAGTGGAATTTTGACACAAAGAAAAGCAGAGAAGCTTTGCCATAATTATCCCACCAAACCTCACTGGTACTATTTACCGAAAATCCACAAATCTATTACCTGTCCTCCAGGCAGACCGATTGTGTCTGGGATAGGGTCGCTCACTGAGCCCCTATCCCAGTACATTGATTGGCTCCTGCGTCCCTTACTTATAGATATTCCATCATATCTAAAAGACACTAACTCTTTCTTAAGACAGATACAAAATTTTGTTTGGCAACCGGGGTTCTCCCTGGCATCCATCGATGTGGTCAGCCTGTACACCAATATCCCCCAAGATTTGGGTGTGGATACCATCAGGAGGGTGCTACTCACCACTGATAAAAGTCCTGAATACATAGACTTTGTGTGTGAGGGTTTGAATTTCATACTTACACACAATGCTTTTATGTTTCTCGACAATTGGTACAGGCAGACCACAGGGACTGCCATGGGGACCCCGGTCGCATGCACGTTCGCCAACCTCTATATGGCAGTGTTCGAGGAAGTTTACATATATTCCCATAGGAATACTTTCTCTGAGCACATTAAACTTTACATGAGGTACGTAGACGACGTGATACTAATGTGGGACGGTACCGAAAAAGAATTTGAAACATTTGTCAGTTACCTTAATATTAACAACACGATGGGTATGTCCTTCACATACAATTTTGGAGGGCAAAGCATAGATTTTCTTGACGTATCAGTTCAGGTGGTAGAAGGGGAGATTAATACTTCTATTTTTCGTAAACCTACCTCTGTCAACTCTTTATTACACTATAATAGCTATCACCCTAATCATGTAAAAAAGTCTCTACCTTATAGCCAGCTGTTGAGGGCAAGGAGATTAAACAATACAGCTGCTAGCTTCCAAGTTCAATCTAAGGAACTACTTCAGAGATTTCGGGATAGAGGGTACCCTGAAAATGTTTTAAAATCCGC
Organism: Ranitomeya variabilis; assembly: GCF_051348905.1. Taxonomy (NCBI): domain Eukaryota; kingdom Metazoa; phylum Chordata; class Amphibia; order Anura; family Dendrobatidae; genus Ranitomeya; species Ranitomeya variabilis. The sequence goes on from NC_135232.1 coordinate 233,909,888, forward strand.
AACAGAACGAGCAAATACAACAGCTCACCAAAATGTAATTCCTTCGGACAATTCAAAACAGAGGTTCACTTTCCGTTTCCAATATGGTCCAATGGATGGCGAGATACGTTCCACCATCCGTAAGCATTGGCACGTGTTGGAGAGAGATAAAGACCTCTCCAATAAAACTGCGGCAGGGCCCCTGATATCCAACAGAAGGAGCACTAGGGTTAGAGATATTTTGGTGCGTAATAGAACAACAAAAGATAAAAAAAGTACATGGTTAGATCAAACCACCCTCAAAGGAAATTTTCGATGTGGTCACTGCCCGTTCTGCCAATATCACAAGACGGGACAAAATTTAGAAATTGGTTCTATCTCACACAACGTCCGTCACTTTATTTCTTGTAAAACTGAATACGTTGTCTATGCGCTATTTTGTCCTTGTAAACGATTTTACGTAGGGAAAACTATAAGAAAACTATATATTCGTTTCAGAGAGCATTTTAAATCAATTTCTTCAGGTAAAGGGGTTCCTAGGCTTATTAGCCATATCAGAGAGTACCATGGGGGCGATCCAACAGTCCTTACTTATGCAGGTGTAGAAAGAGTAACCGCCACCACTCAGGGAGGTGACCTGGGTAAAATTTTATTACAACAGGAAGCCAAATGGATCATGAGAACACGAGCCACCGGTCCTGCCGGCTTTAACGACAGGACAGATATGTCTATTTTCCTGTAATTTAATATGCGTGTTATAAAAATGGATTGTCAATAATTCTCCACGTATCCCCTAAACTTGCGAACTAAGGTGGACTATAATTAGTTTTATGGATTTATATAAGTAATATATTCATTCCTAAATAGCTTGGAATGAAACTACCGAAGTTGATTGCTTTTTCACTATGTTGCTGTAACTCCATATTGCAGGAATGGAGATCTGCGTTTGTCCTGCCGGTTTTAAGACAGGACAGATATACTCATTTTCCTGTTATGCAATACGTATGCTATAGACATGGATTGTTAGTAATTTTTTACGTATCCCCTAAATGTGCGAACTCAGGTGGATCATAAATAGTTTTATAAATTTATATATTGACTCCCATATAGCTAAGAATGAAACTATCAAAGTAAGTTGCGTCTTTACTATGTTGCCGCTAACCTCCATTGCAGAGACTAAGGTCTTTATTTGTCTATCTTCCCCCCCCCCTTTTTTTTCCTTTTTTGTATTTTTCTCTTTTTCTGCTTCTCCTATTTACTCAGGACTTGGAATTATAGAGAGGTGCTTTATGCGACCTGTACAGCTTATTGATAGGTATGTTGAAAACTTACATGTCCACGAGAGAAAAAAAGAAAAAAATACATCGGTATATGTCCTGTAGATCCACGAGATAAAAATATCGTTATATGTCCTGTTATGATTTAGTTTTTCCAACGTTGCTTTTAAAATTGTTTTTAATCTTACCTTTACACGTTGCACTTTTTTTCAGTCTGATCGGAGGTGACGCTGGAGGGGAGGAGTTTCCTCACCTTTTCTCCCGGCGGATCTTCCTCTCAGACTCAGACCCGTAGAAGCGCAATTGTCTAGCGCGAAACGGCCGTCGTCCCCGCCTCACATGTTCCTGCCTCACTAAACTCCCCCGTGCCGTGAAGATGTATCATTATATGCTGTAATAAAGAAGATTTTGACCACGGTAACGGTGAGTGCTGCGTTTTTTTCTTCACATTTTTGTATATGTTAACAATAACATACAAAGGTTAATAAGTCCATATAAGGATTACATAAATATACTGATTACACATATATGAAGATTAACTTCATACAGTCTACTTAGATCATCACCAAGAGGCTTTTAAATATCATCTGTCTGGAATATCCGAGAAGCAACACCAAGACATAGAACCCCTGGGAGATTACCTACAGTACATGGGCATCCCCAATTATGCAGGTATCAGCACACTGTACATGTACAGGTACCCCAGTTTTGGCATCTGTCTTAGTCATGTTTCTCTGGTCTTATATAGTGATTTACACTATGTAGTAACTCTAGTTTCACCCAGACCTTCAAGTGGCCACTTTTCAAGGTTGGATGAAACTGAGATATCATGGAGTCATCAGACGAGGGGCCATAAACCCCTAGAAAATAAAAGTCACAAGGATTTAGATCAAACCACGACAGGCAGAGTTTCAGTAAACCTTAATGTTTTACAATGACAAACAGCAAACATATAGAGGCTTCGAACTGTTTGTGAATTGAGTAAACAAACATTTATCGAGATTGTGTCACTATGAGCATTGTCTGTCACATCTGTAAATGTTTTACAAGACATGCAGCTATGTGATTGTCTGAATGCATTCGGTGTACAGTATTTCAATCTTGTTTACAAATCGCCATTTGAATATTCGCCATTTGTACATTTGAGGCAGCCAAAGCTATGGCTCTCAAGGAGAGAAACTAATATAGTGGACAAAGCTATATTTTTAATGAACTACTGAGCCAAACTAACAGCATTGCTTTATCAAATTTATATGAAGTGTATTGTGTCCAATTTGAGCAACCAGGCAACACAGAAAGGAGCTTTTCAAGTGAGCTCTTTAAGGTACACAAATGTGAAGAGTTTGCCATCAAGGATGTGGTTTCACCAATGGGGGGTACCTTTTTTAAAAATATACTATTGCCATCACAGCCCCCCTTGCCCAAACTTTACGGGCCTATAAAAGTACAAAGCATGTTCACCCAGGTCATGTCGTTGGAGATAAGGAAGAGATATTGCAGGAGACAGAGTTAAGAATTAGGGCCAATGTAGTGGTGTGGGTCTCTGAGAATTGTAATGCAGTGCATTATCTGCCAAACAATTCCCGAATGGGGGTACCTTGTTTAAAAATACACTAGTGCCATTGCATGCCCCTAGCCCAAACTTCAACGGCCTATAACAGTACTGAGCACGTTCACCCTGGTGATCTAGTGGCAGGTAAATTTTAGATTGCAGGAGTCCGAGTTAAGACGCTGGCCCAATGGAATGTCATGCCCAATTCCCCAATGTGGGGTCCATTTTAAAAAAAATAAAAGAGTGCCATCACAGCCCCCTTGCCCAAAATGCACTGTACAGAGCACATTAACCCTGGTGATCTAGTGGCAGTTAAAGGACACATTGCAGGAGACAGAATGAAGGAGTAGGCCCAATGTAATGTCATGCCAAATTCCCTAATGTGGGGTCCATTTAAAAAAATTTAAAAAAAGAGTGCCATCACAGCCCCCTTGACCAAAATTTACTGGCCTATAACAGTACAGAGCACGTTCACCCTGGTGATCTAGTGGCAGGTAGAGGACAGATTGCAGGCGACTGAGTTAAGAAGTAGGCCCAATGTAATGTCACGCCCAATTCCCCAATGTGTTGTCCTTTTTGGACTTAAAAAATAGTGCCATCACAGCCCCCTTGCCAAAAATTCACTGGACTATAACAGTACAGAGCACGTTCACCCTGGTGATCTACTGGCAGGTACAGGGCAGATTGCAGGAGACCGAGTTAATAAGTCGGCCCAATGGAATGTCATGCCCAATTCCCCAATGTGGGGTCCATTTTTTAAAAATAAAAGAGTGCCATCACAGCCCCATTGCCCAAAATGCACCATACAGAGCACGTTAACCCTGGTAATCTAGTGGCAGTTAAAGGACACATTGCAGGAAACAGAATGAAGAAGTAGGCACAATGTAATGTCATGCCCAATTCCCCAATGTGGGGTCCATTTTTTAAAAAATAAAAGAGTGCCATCACAGCCCCCTTGCCCAAAATACACTGGCCTTTAACAACACAGAGCACGTTCACCCTGGTGATCTACTGGCAGGTACAGGACAGATTGCAGGCGACCGAGTTAAGACGTAGGCTGTTGTGAATTCTATTTTTGGGCTCCCTCTAGTGGTCACAAGCGGTACTGTGTAGTGTTGTCTTTCTGCAGGTTGGCTGCATCAGCTGGTTCGTTATCCTTGGTTGGTTTCCTATTTAGCTCACCTGGAGACTCAGTTCCTTGCCTGCTATCAATGTATTCAGTGCTCTTCAGATTCCTTGTGTCTACCTTGCTCCCAGTCTCTCCAAGACAAGCTAAGTTTTTGTTTGATCATTTTTTGATTATCAGTGTTCATTATGTTTTTAGTCCAGCTCGCTAAAATGTGATTTCCTTGCTTGCTGGTTGCTCTAGGGGACTGAGTTTCTCCCCCCACACCGTGAGTTGGTGTGGGGGTTCTAGAAATCTCAGAGTGGATATTTTGTAAGGGTTTTTTACTGACCGCATAGATTCCCTTTTCTATTTTCTGCTATCTAGTATTAGTGGGCCTCATTTGCTGATTCTGCTTTCACCCCTGTGTATGTGCCTTCCTCTTACCTCACCGTTATTATCTGTTGGGGGCTTCTATATCTTTGGGGATTATTTATCTGGAGGCAAGAGAGGTCTTTCTTTCTCTCTAGGGGTAGTTAGTTCCTCAGGCTGGCTCGAGACGTCTAGGATTTTTAGGCACGTTCACCGGCTACTTCTAGTGTGTTTGGATAGGTTCAGATTTGCGGTCAGTCCAGTTTGCCACCTCCCTAGAGCTTGTCCTATGTTTGTTACTTAGCTGGAGTAATTTGTGATCCTCAACCACTAAGGATCTGTCATGATTCTCAATGGCGAGAGAACATAGCCCAGCATATATGAGAACTAGCTCTTGGAAGATGGAAACTATACTGACCATGAACTAAACCTGCCGCACAACTAGAAGTGGCCGGGTAGCATGCCTACGTTTTTTTATCCCTAGATGCCCAGCGCCAGCCGGAGAACTACCTAATCCTAGCAGAGGAAAAGACAGTCCTGGCTCACCTCTAGAGAAATTTTCCCAAAAGGCAGACAGAGGCCCCCACATATATTGGCGGTGATTTTAGATGAAATGACAAACGTAGTATGAAAATAGGTTTAGCAAAAATCGAGGTCCGCTTACTAGATAGCAAGAAGACAGAAAAGGCACTTTCATGGTCAGCAGAAAACCCTATCAAAACACCATCCAGAAATTACTTTAAGACTCTAGCATTAACTCATAACACCAGAGTGGCAATTTCCGCTCACAAGAGCTTTCCAGACACAGTAACGAAACAGCAGCTGTGAACAGGAACAAAATGCAAAAACACAAGGACAAAAGTCCAACTTAGCTGGGAGTTGTCTAGTAGCAGGAACATGCACAGAAAGGCTTCTGATTACATTGTTGACCGGCATGAAACTGACAGAGGAGCAAGGTTATATAGCGACTCCCACATCCTGATAGGAGCAGGTGAACAGAGGGGATGATGCACACAAGTACAATTCCACAAGTGGCCACCGGGGGAGCCCAGAATCCAATTTCACAACAGTACCCCCCCCTCAAGGAGGGGGCACCGAACCCTCACCAGAACCACCAGGGCGATCAGGATGAGCCCTATGAAAGGCACGGACAAGATCGGAGGCATGAACATCAGAGGCAGTGACCCAAGAATTATCCTCCTGACCGTATCCCTTCCATTTGACCAGATACTGGAGTTTCCGTCTGGAAACACAAGAGTCCAAGATCTTTTCCACAACGTACTCCAACTCACCCTCAACCAACACCGGAGCAGGAGGCTCAACGGAAGGCACAGCCGGTACCTCATACCTGCGCAACAATGACCGATGAAAAACATTATGAATCGAAAAGGATGCAGGGAGGTCCAAACGGAAGGACACAGGGTTAAGAATCTCCAATATCTTGTACGGGCCGATGAACCGAGGCTTAAACTTAGGAGAAGAAACCCTCATAGGGACAAAACGAGAAGACAACCACACCAAGTCCCCAACACAAAGCCGAGGACCAACACGAGGACGGCAGTTGGCAAAAAGCTGAGTCTTCTCCTGGGACAACTTCAAATTGTCCACCACCTGCCCCCAAATCTGATGCAACCTCTCCACCACAGCATCCACTCCAGGACAATCCGAAGATTCCACTTGACCGGAGGAAAATCGAGGATGAAACCCCGAATTACAGAAAAACGGGGACACCAAGGTGGCAGAGCTGGCCCGATTATTGAGGGCGAACTCCGCCAAAGGCAAAAAAGCAACCCAATCATCCTGATCCGCAGACACAAAACACCTCAAATATGTCTCCAAGGTCTGATTAGTCCGCTCGGTCTGGCCATTAGTCTGAGGATGGAAAGCAGACGAAAAAGACAAATCTATGCCCATCCTAGCACAGAATGCCCGCCAAAATCTAGACACGAATTGGGTCCCTCTGTCAGAAACGATATTCTCCGGAATACCATGCAAACGAACAACATTTTGAAAAAACAGAGGAACCAACTCGGAAGAAGAAGGCAACTTAGGCAAGGGAACCAGATGGACCATCTTAGAGAAACGGTCACACACCACCCAGATGACAGACATCTTATGAGAAACAGGCAGATCCGAAATAAAATCCATCGAGATGTGCGTCCAAGGCCTCTTCGGGATAGGCAAGGGTAACAACAATCCACTAGCCCGAGAACAACAAGGCTTGGCCCGAGCACAAACGTCACAAGACTGCACAAAGCCTCGCACATCTCGTGACAGGGAAGGCCACCAGAAGGACCTTGCCACCAAATCCCTGGTACCAAAGATTCCAGGATGACCTGCCAACGCAGAAGAATGAACCTCAGAGATGACTCTACTGGTCCAATCATCAGGAACAAACAGTCTACCAGGTGGGCAACGATCAGGTCTATCCGCCTGAAACTCCTGCAAGGCCCGCCGCAGGTCTGGAGAAACGGCAGACAATATCACTCCATCTTTAAGGATACCTGTGGGCTCAGAATTACCAGGGGAGTCAGGCTCAAAACTCCTAGAAAGGGCATCCGCCTTAACATTCTTAGAACCCGGTAGGTAAGACACCACAAAATTAAACCGAGAGAAAAACAACGACCAGCGCGCCTGTCTAGGATTCAGGCGCCTGGCAGACTCAAGGTAAATTAAATTTTTGTGGTCAGTCAATACCACCACCTGATGTCTGGCCCCCTCAAGCCAGTGACGCCACTCCTCAAAAGCCCACTTCATGGCCAAAAGCTCCCGATTCCCAATATCATAATTCCGCTCGGCGGGCGAAAATTTACGGGAAAAAAAAGCACAAGGTCTCATCACGGAGCAGTCGGAACTTCTCTGCGACAACACCGCCCCAGCTCCGATTTCAGAAGCGTCGACCTCAACCTGAAAAGGAAGAGCAACATCAGGCTGACGCAACACTGGGGCGGAAGAAAAGCGGCGCTTGAGCTCCCGAAAGGCCTCCACAGCATCAGGGGACCATTCAGCAACATCAGCACCCTTCTTAGTCAAATCAGTCAATGGTTTAACAACATCAGAAAAACCAGCAATAAATCGACGATAAAAGTTAGCAAAGCCCAAAAATTTCTGAAGACTCTTAAGAGAAGAGGGTTGCGTCCAATCACCAATAGCCTGAACCTTGACAGGATCCATCTCGATGGAAGAGGGGGAAAAAATGTATCCCAAGAAGGAAATCTTTTGAACCCCAAAAACACACTTAGAACCCTTCACACACAAGGAATTAGACCGCAAAACCTGAAAAACCCTCCTGACCTGCTGGACATGAGAGTCCCAGTCATCCGAAAAAATCAGAATATCATCCAGATACACAATCATAAATTTGTCCAAATAATCGCGGAAAATGTCATGCATAAAGGACTGGAAGACTGAAGGGGCATTTGAAAGACCAAAAGGCATCACCAAATACTCAAAATGGCCCTCGGGCGTATTAAATGCGGTTTTCCACTCATCCCCCTGCTTGATTCGCACCAAATTATACGCCCCACGGAGATCAATCTTAGAGAACCACTTGGCCCCCTTTATACGAGCAAACAAATCAGTAAGCAGTGGTAACGGATATTGATATTTAACCGTGATTTTATTCAAAAGTCGATAATCAATACACGGCCTCAAAGAGCCGTCTTTCTTAGACACAAAGAAAAAACCGGCTCCTAAGGGAGATGACGAAGGACGAATATGTCCCTTTTCCAAGGACTCCTTTATATATTCTCGCATAGCCGCGTGTTCAGGCACAGACAGATTAAATAAACGACCCTTAGGGTATTTACTACCCGGGATCAAGTCTATGGCACAATCGCACTCCCGGTGCGGAGGTAGTGAACCAACCTTGGGTTCTTCAAAAACGTCACGAAAGTCAGACAAGAATTCAGGAATCTCAGAGGGAATAGATGATGAAATGGAAACCAAAGGTACGTCCCCATGAGTTCCTTTACATCCCCAGCTTAACACAGACATAGCTCTCCAGTCGAGGACTGGGTTATGAGATTGCAGCCATGGCAATCCCAGCACCAAAACATCATGTAGATTATACAGCACCAGAAAGCGAATAACCTCCTGGTGATCCGGATTAACACGCATAGTCACTTGTGTCCAGTATTGTGGTTTATTACTAGCCAATGGGGTGGAGTCAATCCCTTTCAGAGGTATCGGAGCCTCCAATGGCTCCAAATCATACCCACAGCGTTTGGCAAAGGACCAATCCATAAGACTCAAAGCAGCGCCAGAGTCGACATAGGCGTCCGCGGTAATAGATGACAAAGAACAAATCAGGGTCACAGATAGAATAAACTTAGACTGTAAAGTGCTAATTGAAACAGACTTGTCAGGCTTCTTAGTACGCTTAAAGCATGCTGATATAACATGAGTTGAATCACCACAATAGAAGCACAACCCATTTTTTCGTCTAAAATTCTGCCGCTCGCTTCTGGACAGAATTCTATCACATTGCATATTTTCTGGCGTTTTCTCAGTAGACACCGCCAAATGGTGCACAGGTTTGCGCTCCCGCAGACGCCTATCGATCTGAATAGCCATCGTCATGGACTCATTCAGACTCGCAGGCACAGGGAACCCCACCATAACATCCTTAATGGCATCAGAGAGACCTTCTCTGAAAATCGCCGCCAGGGCGCACTCATTCCACTGAGTAAGCACAGACCATTTGCGGAATTTTTGGCAGTATATTTCAGCTTCATCTTGCCCCTGAGACAAGGACATCAAGGCCTTTTCCGCCTGAAGCTTTAAATGAGGTTCCTCATAAAGCAACCCCAAGGCCAGAAAAAACGCATCCACATTGAGCAACGCAGGATCCCCTGGTGCCAATGCAAAAGCCCAGTCTTGAGGGTCGCCCCGGAGCAAGGAAATTACAATCCTGACCTGCTGTGCAGGGTCTCCGGCAGAGCGAGACTTCAGGGACAAAAACAATTTGCAATTATTTTTAAAATTTTGAAAGTGAGATCTATTCCCCGAGAAGAATTCAGGCAAAGGAATTCTAGGCTCAGACATAGGTGCATGAACAACAAAATCTTGCAAATTTTGTACCTTTGTGGCGAGATTATTCAAACCTGTAGCTACACTCTGAAGATCCATTTGAAACAGGTGAACACAGAGCCATTCAAGGATAAGAAGGAGAGAAAGAGAGGAAGGCTGCAGTATAGGCAGACTAGCAAGTGATTCAATTAAGAGCACACTCAGAACTAGAGGGAAAAAAAAAAAAAAAAAAAAAATTGTAGCAGACTTCTTTTTTCTCTCCTTTCTCAGCCAGTAATTTAACCCTTTTTTTTGGGCCGGTCAAACTGTCATGATTCTCAATGGCGAGAGAACATAGCCCAGCATATATGAGAACTAGCTCTTGGAAGATGGAAACTATACTGACCATGAACTAAACCTGCCGCACAACTAGAAGTGGCCGGGTAGCATGCCTACGTTTTTTTATCCCTAGATGCCCAGCGCCAGCCGGAGAACTACCTAATCCTAGCAGAGGAAAAGACAGTCCTGGCTCACCTCTAGAGAAATTTTCCCAAAAGGCAGACAGAGGCCCCCACATATATTGGCGGTGATTTTAGATGAAATGACAAACGTAGTATGAAAATAGGTTTAGCAAAAATCGAGGTCCGCTTACTAGATAGCAAGAAGACAGAAAGGGCACTTTCATGGTCAGCAGAAAACCCTATCAAAACACCATCCAGAAATTACTTTAAGACTCTAGCATTAACTCATAACACCAGAGTGGCAATTTCCGCTCACAAGAGCTTTCCAGACACAGTAACGAAACAGCAGCTGTGAACAGGAACAAAATGCAAAAACACAAGGACAAAAGTCCAACTTAGCTGGGAGTTGTCTAGTAGCAGGAACATGCACAGAAAGGCTTCTGATTACATTGTTGACCGGCATGAAACTGACAGAGGAGCAAGGTTATATAGCGACTCCCACATCCTGATAGGAGCAGGTGAACAGAGGGGATGATGCACACAAGTACAATTCCACAAGTGGCCACCGGGGGAGCCCAGAATCCAATTTCACAACAGGATCATAACAGTATAGCAGGCCAAAAAGTGTTTAATGCATCGCAGAAGTGGGATAAAAAAGAAGACCTGAGTACTTTTTTTTTTTTTTTTTTCCTCCCGCTTTTCCTTTGCTGCAGTCTGTTTAGCTTCTTTCATCCCCTTGAACTCTGGGTGGTTTTGAGCTCAGCTGCAGACATGAATGTTCAGACTCTGACTTCTAGTGTGGATCATCTTACTGCACGGGTGCAAAGTATTCAGGATTTTGTTGTTCACAGTCCTATGTCAGAACCAAAGATACCCATTCCTGAGTTGTTTTCTGGAGATAGATCTAGGTTCCTAAATTTTAAGAATAATTGTAAGTTATTTCTATCTCTGAGACCTCGTTCCTCTGGTGATTCTGCTCAGCAAGTTAAAATTGTTATCTCCTTGTTGCGTGGCGACCCTCAAGATTGGGCTTTCTCTCTGGCGCCAGGAGATCCTGCATTGCTTAATGTAGATGCTTTTTTCTGGCTCTTGGACTGCTTTATGAGGAGCCTAATCTTGAGAATCAGGCAGAAAAAGCGCTGCTGGCTATCTCTCAGGGTCAGGATGAAGCAGAGGTGTATTGTCAAAAATTTCGGAAATGGTCGGTGCTTACTCAATGGAATGAGTGTGCCCTGGCTGCAAATTTCAGAGAAGGTCTTTCTGAGGCCGTTAAGAATGTTATGGTGGGGCTGCAAGTCTGAGTGATTCTATGGCTTTAGCCATTCAGGTTGATCGGCGTTTGCGGGAGCGCAAATCTGCTCATCCTTTGGCGGTATTTTCTGAACAGAGACCTGAGTCTATGCAATGTGACCGAACTCTGACCAGAATTGAGCGTCAAAGTCATAGACGTCAAAATGGGTTGTGCTTTTACTGTGGTGATTCTACTCATGTTATCTCAGCATGCTCTAAACGCTTAAAAAAAATCGCTAAACCTGTCACCATTGGTACTATACAGCCTAAATTTATTTTCTCTGTTACTTTGATTTGTTCTTTATCGTCCTACCCGGTTATGGCTTTTGTGGATTCGGGTGCTGCCCTGAATCTGATGGATTTGTCGTTTGCCAGGCGCTGTGGTTTTGTCCTGGAGCCTTTGGAATTTCCTATTCCTCTGAGGGGAATTGATGCTATGCCATCGGCTGAGAATAAGCCTCAGTATTGGACGCAAATGACCATGTGCATGACTCCCGTACATCAGGAGGTGATTCGCTTTCTTGTTCTGCATAATTTGCATGATGTTGTCATTTTGGGTCTGCCATGGCTGCAAGCTCATAATCCAGTTTTAGATTGGAAAGCTATGTCTGTGTCAAGTTGGGGTTGTCAGGGAATTCATGGCGATACTCCGTTGGTGTCTATTGCTTCTTTCACTCCTTCTGAGGTCCCTGAGTTTTTGTCTGACTACCAGGATGTATTTGATGAGCCCAAGTCCTGTGCCCTGCCTCCTCATAGGGATTGTGACTGCTATAAATTTAATTCCTGGTAGTAAATTCCCTAAGGGACGACTTTTTAATTTGTCTATACCAGAGCATGCCGCGATGCGGAGTTATATAAAGGAGTCTTTGGAGAAGGGACATATTCGCCCATCCTCTTCCCCTCTTGGTGCAGGATTTTTTTTTCGTGGCCAAGAAGGACGGTTCTTTGAGACCTTGTATAGATTATCGTCTTCTGAATAAAATCACAGTCAAATTTCAGTATCCTTTGCCACGATTGTCTGATTTGTTTGCTCGGATTAAGGGTGCCAGTTGGTTCACCAAGATAGATCTCCGTGGTGCGTATAACCTTGTGCGCATTAAGCAGGGAGATGAATGGAAAACAGCATTTAATACGCCCGAAGGCCATTTTGAGTACTTGGTGATGCCTTTTGGACTCTCTAATGCTCCTTCTGTGTTTCAGTCCTTCATGCATGACATCTTCCGAGAATATCTGGATAAATTTATGATTGTTTATCTGGATGACATTTTGGTCTTTTCTGATGATTGGGAGTCCCATGTGAAGCAGGTCAGGATGGTGTTTCAGGTCCTGCGTGCTAATGCTTTATTTGTGAAGGGCTCAAAATGCCTCTTCGGAGTACAGAAGGTCTCCTTTTTGGGTTTTATTTTTTCTCCTTCTACTGTGGAGATGGACCCAGTCAAGGTCCAGGCTATTCATGACTGGACTCAGCCCACGTCTGTTAAGAGTCTTCAGAAGTTCTTGGGTTTTGCTAATTTTTACCGTCGTTTCATTGCTAATTTTTCTAGCGTGGTTAAACCTTTGACGGATTTGACCAAGAAGGGTTCTGATGTGACCAATTGGTCTCCTGCGGCCGTGGAGGCCTTTCGGGAGCTGAAGCACCGGTTTTCTTCAGCTCCAGTCTTATGTCAGCCAGATGTCTCTCTTCCCTTCCAGGTCGAGGTTGATGCTTCTGAGATTGGAGCAGGGGCTGTTTTGTCGCAGAGAAGCTCTGATGGCTCTGTGATGAAGCCATGTGCTTTCTTTTCAAGAAAGTTTTCGCCTGCCGAGCGGAATTATGATGTTGGTAATCGGGAATTGTTGGCTATGAAGTGGGCATTTGAGGAGTGGCGACATTGGCTCGAAGGAACTAAGCATCGTGTGGTGGTCTTGACTGATCACAAAAATCTGATTTACCTTGAATCTGCCAAGCGCCTGAATCCTAGACAGGCTCGTTGGTCATTGTTTTTCTCCCGTTTCAACTTCGTGGTCTCATACCTGCCTGGTTCGAAGAACGTGAAAGCTGATGCACTTTCTAGGAGTTTTGTGCCTGACTCTCCGGGAGTTTCTGAGCCGGCTGGTATTCTCAGAGAAGGAGTGATTTTGTCTGCCATTTCCCCAGATTTGCGACGAGTGCTGCAGAAATTTCAGGTGGATAGACCTGACCGTTGTCCACCAGAGAGACTGTTTGTCCCGGATAGATGGACCAGCAGAGTTATTTCCGAGGTTCATTCTTCGGTGTTGGCGGGTCATCCTGGGATTTTTGGTACCAGAGATTTGGTGGCTAGGTCCTTCTGGTGGCCTTCCTTGTCGCGGGATGTGCGTTCCTTTGTGCAGTCTTGTGGGATTTGTGCTCGGGCTAAGCCTTGCTGTTCTCGTGCCAGCGGTTTGCTTTTGCCTTTGCCTGTTCCGAAAAGGCCTTGGACGCACATTTCCATGGATTTTATTTCGGATCTTCCAGTATCTCAGAAAATGTCTGTCATCTGGGTGGTGTGTGATCGTTTTTCCAAGATGGTCCATTTGGTGCCCTTGCCTAAGTTGCCTTCTTCCTCCGATTTGGTTCCTCTATTTTTTCAGAATGTGGTTCGCTTGCACGGCATTCCTGAAAATATTGTGTCTGATAGAGGATCCCAGTTTGTGTCCAGGTTTTGGCGGACTTTTTGTGCTAAGATGGGCATTGATTTGTCTTTTTCGTCGGCCTTCCATCCTCAGACTAATGGCCAAACCGAGCGAACTAATCAGATGTTGGAAACTTATTTGAGATGTTTTGTTTCTGCTGATCAGGATGATTGGGTGACTTTTTTGCCATTGGCCGAGATTGCCCTTAATAATCGGGCTAGTTCTGCTACTTTGGTTTCGCCTTTTTTCTGCAATTCTGGTTTCCATCCTCGTTTTTCCTCGGGTCAGGTTGAGCCTTCTGACTGTCCTGGGGTGGATTCTGTGGTGGATAGGTTGCAGCAGATTTGGAACCATGTGATGGACAATTTGAGGTTGTCACAGGAGAAGGCTCAGTGCTTTGCCAACTGCCGCCGCGGTGTGGGTCCCCGACTTCGTGTTGGGGATTTGGTGTGGCTGTCTTCTCGGTATGTTCCTATGAAGGTCTCCTCTCCTAAATTCAAGCCTCGCTTCATCGGTCCTTATAAGATCTTGGAAATCCTTAACACGGTGTCTTTTCGTTTGGATCTCCCAGCATCGTTTGCCATTCATAATGTGTTCCATAGGTCTTTGTTGCGGAGGTATGTGGTACCTGTGGTTCCTTCTGTTGAACCTCCTGCTCCGGTGCTGGTCGAGGGCGAATTGGAGTACGTGGTGGAGAAGATTTTGGATTCTCGTATCTCTAGATGGAGGCTTCAGTATTTGGTTAAGTGGAAGGGCTATGGTCAGGAGGATAATTCCTGAGTTGTCGCCTCTGATGTTCATGCGGCCGATTTGGTTCGTGCCTTCCACGCGGCTCATCCTGATCGCCCTGGGGGTCTTGATGAGGGTTCGGTGACCCCTCCTCAAGGGGGGGTACTGTTGTGAATTCTATTTTGGGCTCCCTCTAGTGGTCACAAGTAGGGTTGAGCGACTTTCATTTTTTTAAGATCGAGTAGGGTTTTGGGAAACCCGATTTTGTCCAGAGTCGAGTCGAGTGCAGTCGGCCGATTATCGCTAAAAGTCGGGGATCGACCGAAACACGAAACCCAATGCAAGTCAATGGGGAAGCATAGTCGGCAGTGAGTGGAGGCCAGGAAAACACCTACAGTGCCCATTTTAATGCCAAAAACATCCATTCTTGTTTCTGAAGCTTGCCAATCTTAATTAACTGTATAATAATAGTTGGGCATAGGGAATTGGGGGAAAGTTGTGGGGGGAGTAGGGCTGGCTCAAGTTTTTCGTGGGCCCAGGAAATGCGGACTACGTCACGGCGGTGTTGCAGGGAAAGGTAAGTATTTAAAAGTTGCAAGTGCTGTGATCCTGAGCAAGCAGGGGGGGGCCCACTCGTTCGCATTGCCACTGGCACAGGGCCCCTCAAAGTACGGCGGTGTGTTTGCATGGCGGGGGCGCCTCCCACCAGCAGCGACACTTTTGCGTACTCTGAGGGGCCCTGTGCCAGTGACGTTGCCAACGAGTATGCCCCCCCACCTGATGAAGGAACCTGCACTTTCATCTGCACCTTCCTCTTTGTCCCTGTGTAAGGTGGTATAACATGCGGGAAGGGGAACCTTACTTTCAGCAGGGTCAGATTCTGGCTGTGTAGAGTACAAGGGGAATGTAGTGGTCTAGGTCAATGTACCAGCAGACTCATTTAGCAGTGGCTGGGCAATGGGCAGGATGAGGAGGAAACAGATATAGGGCCAAAGAATAAAGTAGGCTACATGCAGTTCAAAATTGGTAACAGGACTAAACAGGCGGCATTGCTTTGTTCAGTGGAGTAGCAAACCCAAGAGCAGCAGACACTGTTTCAAGGGCCTAACCACACTAGTAGGCCAAATGCAGTTTAATATCTGATAGTATAGGGCGAAAGCCAGAATGTGGAAGCTCAGCTTTGTTCAGTTGAGGACAACACCAGGGAGGGGCAGACACCTTTAGTAGGCCGGAAAAGCCTATTGCATTTTTTAAAATGGTAATTTGGAGCAGAAGGTTGAAGCTCAGCTTTATTTAGTTGAGGGCAACACCAGGGAGGGGCAGAAGCCGTTAGTAGGCCCTAACCACCATTTTTTTTTTTTAAAACCACTTAATGACAGCCGGAAGGTTGAAGCTCAGCTTTATTTAGTTGAGGACAACACCAGGCAGGGGCACACAGACAGACACCTTTAGTAGGCCGGAAAAGCCTATTGCATTTTTTAAAATGGTAATTTGGAGCAGAAGGTTGAAGCTCAGCTTTATTTAGTTGAGGACAACACCAGGCAGGGGCACACAGACAGGCACCTTTAGTAGGCCGGAAAAGCCTATTGCATTTTTTAAAATGGTAATTTGGAGCAGAAGGTTGAAGCTCAGCTTTATTTAGTTGAGGGCAACACCAGGGAGGGGCAGAAGCCGTTAGTAGGCCCTAACCACCATTTTTTTTTTTTAAAACCACTTAATGAGAGCCGGAAGGTTGAAGCTCAGCTTTATTTAGTTGAGGACAACACCAGGCAGGGGCACACAGACAGACACCTTTAGTAGGCCGGAAAAGCCTATTGCATTTTTTAAAATGGTAATTTGGAGCAGAAGGTTGAAGCTCAGCTTTATTTAGTTGAGGACAACACCAGGCAGGGGCACACAGACAGACACCTTTAGTAGGCCGGAAAAGCCTATTGCATTTTTTAAAATGGTAATTTGGAGCAGAAGGTTGAAGCTCAGCTTTATTTAGTTGAGGGCAACACCAGGGAGGGGCAGAAGCCGTTAGTAGGCCCTAACCACCATTTTTTTTTTTTAAAACCACTTAATGAGAGCCGGAAGGTTGAAGCTCAGCTTTATTTAGTTGAGGACAACACCAGGCAGGGGCACACAGACAGACACCTTTAGTAGGCCGGAAAAGCCTATTGCATTTTTTAAAATGGTAATTTGGAGCAGAAGGTTGAAGCTCAGCTTTATTTAGTTGAGGACAACACCAGGCAGGGGCACACAGACAGGCACCTTTAGTAGGCCGGAAAAGCCTATTGCATTTTTTAAAATGGTAATTTGGAGCAGAAGGTTGAAGCTCAGCTTTATTTAGTTGAGGGCAACACCAGGGAGGGGCAGAAGCCGTTAGTAGGCCCTAACCACCATTTTTTTTTTTTAAAACCACTTAATGAGAGCCGGAAGGTTGAAGCTCAGCTTTATTTAGTTGAGGACAACACCAGGCAGGGGCACACAGACAGACACCTTTAGTAGGCCGGAAAAGCCTATTGCATTTTTTAAAATGGTAATTTGGAGCAGAAGGTTGAAGCTCAGCTTTATTTAGTTGAGGACAACACCAGGCAGGGGCACACAGACAGACACCTTTAGTAGGCCGGAAAAGCCTATTGCATTTTTTAAAATGGTAATTTGGAGCAGAAGGTTGAAGCTCAGCTTTATTTAGTTGAGGACAACACCAGGCAGGGGCACACAGACAGACACCTTTAGTAGGCCGGAAAAGCCTATTGCATTTTTTAAAATGGTAATTTGGAGCAGAAGGTTGAAGCTCAGCTTTATTTAGTTGAGGACAACACCAGGCAGGGGCACACAGACAGACACCTTTAGTAGGCCGGAAAAGCCTATTGCATTTTTTAAAATGGTAATTTGGAGCAGAAGGTTGAAGCTCAGCTTTATTTAGTTGAGGGCAACACCAGGGAGGGGCAGAAGCCGTTAGTAGGCCCTAACCACCATTTTTTTTTTTTAAAACCACTTAATGAGAGCCGGAAGGTTGAAGCTCAGCTTTATTTAGTTGAGGGCAACACCAGGGAGGGGCAGAAGCCGTTAGTAGGCCCTAACCAAAGTTGAAGGCCAAATGCAGTTTAATTTCTGATACTATAGGCCGAAAGCCAGAAGGTGGAAGCTCCGATTTAGACAGTGGAGGACAATTTGAATTAGGGACTGCAGACAGACTTAGTAGGCTGTCCCCTGTGGACCATGCATCCACCACATTAACCCATTGCGCCGTAATGGACACGTAATCTTCCGTGGCCATGCCTACAGGTCCATGCGTCTGTTGTCAGGTGCACCTTTGTACTCACAGATTGCCAGAGTGCATGGACAATGCGGTCTTCTACATGCTGGTGGAGGGTTGGGATGGCTTTTCTCGCAAAAGAAGTGTCGACTGGTTAGCTTGTAGCGTGGTACAGCGTAGTCCATCATGGCCTTATTAATAGTAAATAAAATATATAACTAGGCTCTATGAACTTTTAAATAGGTTCCAGGGGTACACGGGCAGCATTGGTGTGGTCAGTGGAGGAGTATTGCAAGTAGGGGCTGGAGACAGGCTATCAAAGGCCTAAAATAACAAACAGTAGGCAGTCATGGCAGTTTTACATCGGTTACATGGATACACAGGCAGGCACTCCAGGCAGCATTGTGGTCAGTGGAGGAGTATTGCAAGTAGGGGCCGCAGACAGGCTATCAAAGGCCTAAAATAACAAACAATAGGCTCATTGCAGTTTTACAGCGGTTACATGGATAGACGGGCAGGCAGCTTGGTGGTGAGTGGAGGAGTATTTAAAGTAGGGACCGCAGACAGGCTATCAAAGGCCTAACATAAGAAAATGGGCTGGCTGTAGGCACTTTATAATTGGTTCCAGGGGTACACGGGCAGCAGTGGTCTGGTCAGTGGAGGACTAGTGGAAGGAGGGACCGCAGACAGGCTTCAAAGGCCTAACATAAGAAAATGGGCTGGCTGTAGGCACTTTATAATTGGTTCCAGGGGTACACGGGCAGCAGTGGTCTGGTCAGTGGAGGACTAGTGGAAGGAGGGACCGCAGACAGGCTTCAAAGGCCTAAAATAACAAACAATAGGCTCATGGCAGTTTTACAGCGGTTACATGGATACACGGGCAGGCAGCTTGGTGGTCAGTGGAGGAGTATTTAAAGTAGGGACCGCAGACAGGCTTCAAAGGCCTAACATAAGAAAATGGGCTGGCTGTAGGCACTTTATAATTGGTTCCAGGGGTACACGGGCAGCAGTGGTCTGGTCAGTGGAGGACTAGTGGAAGGAGGGACCGCAGACAGGCTTCAAAGGCCTAACATAAAAAAATGGGCTGGCTGTAGGCACTTTATAATTATTTCCAGGGGTACACGGGCAGCAGTGGTCTGGTCAGTGGAGGACTAGTGGAAGGAGGGACCGCAGACAGGCTTCAAAGGCCTAACATAAAAAAATGGGCTGGCTGTAGGCACTTTATAATTGGTTCCAGGGGTACACGGGCAGCAGTGGTCTGGTCAGTGGAGGACTAGTGGAAGGAGGGACCGCAGACAGGCTTCAAAGGCCTAAAATAACAAACAATAGGCTCATGGCAGTTTTACAGCGGTTACATGGATACACGGGCAGGCAGCTTGGTGGTCAGTGGAGGAGTATTTAAAGTAGGGACCGCAGACAGGCTTCAAAGGCCTAACATAAGAAAATGGGCTGGCTGTAGGCACTTTATAATTGGTTCCAGGGGTACACGGGCAGCAGTGGTCTGGTCAGTGGAGGACTAGTGGAAGGAGGGACCGCAGACAGGCTTCAAAGGCCTAAAATAACAAACAATAGGCTCATGGCAGTTTTACAGCGGTTACATGGATACACGGGCAGGCAGCTTGGTGGTCAGTGGAGGAGTATTTAAAGTAGGGACCGCAGACAGGCTTCAAAGGCCTAACATAAGAAAATGGGCTGGCTGTAGGCACTTTATAATTGGTTCCAGGGGTACACGGGCAGCAGTGGTCTGGTCAGTGGAGGACTAGTGGAAGGAGGGACCGCAGACAGGCTTCAAAGGCCTAAAATAACAAACAATAGGCTCATGGCAGTTTTACAGCGGTTACATGGATACACGGGCAGGCAGCTTGGTGGTCAGTGGAGGAGTATTTAAAGTAGGGACCGCAGACAGGCTTCAAAGGCCTAACATAAGAAAATGGGCTGGCTGTAGGCACTTTATAATTGGTTCCAGGGGTACACGGGCAGCAGTGGTCTGGTCAGTGGAGGACTAGTGGAAGGAGGGACCGCAGACAGGCTTCAAAGGCCTAACATAAAAAAATGGGCTGGCTGTAGGCACTTTATAATTGGTTCCAGGGGTACACGGGCAGCAGTGGTCTGGCCAGTGGAGGACTAGTGGAAGGAGGGACCGCAGACAGGCTTCAAAGGCCTAACATAAAAAAATGGGCTGGCTGTAGGCACTTTATAATTGGTTCCAGGGGTACACGGGCAGCAGTGGTCTGGTCAGTGGAGGACTAGTGGAAGGAGGGACCGCAGACAGGCTTCAAAGGCCTAAAATAACAAACAATAGGCTCATGGCAGTTTTACAGCGGTTACATGGATACACGGGCAGGCAGCTTGGTGGTCAGTGGAGGAGTAGTGCAAGGAGTGTCTGTCCCAGTACTCCCAAAATATAAATAGATGTTAATGTCTCGCAAAACAACCAAAACAAAAAAAAAGGTGGCATACTTAGGTACAGGGGTGGGCTCATCTGCTGAGTTTCTGACATAGTAATTTGGCAGTAACTATTTAATGGTGCCAATATAGGACACAGACACAGACTACTTTAAGTTGCATCGTAGATGTCTACAAATTTGTATTGTCAGTGCCAGACATTGAATGATGTCAGCGAATAGACTAAAGATTGGTGGAGCTGTGCGACATAATTTTGCATGTGGTAGAGCACATTTTGAGCTGGGGTAGGGGGGAACTCTCTAGAGGCCGGCGGGACCGCCCCAGGGCCCCTCATGTTACAACGGTGTGTCTGACGTTGGGTGCGCACCACCACCGCCAGAGACACTACATTGTACTATGAGGGACCCAGTAGCAATGCCGTCAACCAAAAGCGAGCACACCCACCTCTTCAGACAAACAGCAGTCTCACGGGTGCTTGCGCCAAGTCGCGATACCACGGCCCCGTGTGGGGAGTTTGGCCATTTAGGGAGGTGTAAACATGTCGTATGCTGTACAATCAGCTGCAGCAAATTAGACATTAGAAAAGTAATTCACAGGCAAGAGCCTTTCATAGGAAAGCTAGGTGTCGGCCGGGCAAGGTGGGGCAAAAGATTTCGAAATCCAGTTGTGGTTCATTTTAATGAATGTTAGATCGTCAACATTTTGGGTAGCCAGACGAGTCCTTTTTTCGGTTAATATTGAACCTGCAGCACTGAATACTCTTTCTGATAGGACACTTGCTGCCGGGCAAGCAAGCTCCTGCAATGCATATTCTGCCAATTCTGGCCAGGTGTCTAATTTGGAGGCCCAGTAATCAAATGGGAATGACGGTTGAGGGAGAACATCGATAAGGGATGAAAAATAGTTAGTAACCATACTGGACAAATGTTGTCTCCTGTCACTTTCAATTGATGCAGCAGTACCTGTCCTGTCTGCGGTCATAGCAAAATCACTCCACAACCTGGTCAGAAAACCCCTCTGTCCAACGCCACTTCTGATGTGTGCACCCCTAACACTCCTAGTCTGCTGCCCCCTGGAGCTCGTGTGAGAACGATCACGTGCGCTGTGTGCTGGGAATGCCTGAAGCAAACGGTCAACAAGAGTTGATTGTTTGGTTGCTAATATTAGTTCCAAGTTCTCATGTGGCATAATATTTTGCAATTTGCCTTTATAGCGTGGATCAAGGAGGCAGGCCAACCAGTAATCGTCATCGTTCATCATTTTCGTAATGCGTGTGTCCCTTTTTAGGATACGTAAGGCATAATCCGCCATGTGGGCCAAAGTTCCAGTTGTCAAATCTCCGGTTGTGATTGGTTGAGGGGCAGTTGCAGGCAAATCTACGTCACTTGTGTCCCTCAAAAAACCAGAACCCGGCCGTGACACGCAACCAATTTCCTGTGCCCCCGGGAAAGGTTCGGCATTAAAAATATACTCATCCCCATCATCCTCCTCGTCCTCCACCTCCTCTTCGCCCGCTACCTCGTCCTGTACACTGCCCTGACCAGACAATGGCTGACTGTCATCAAGGCTTTCCTCTTCCTCTGGTGCAGACGCCTGCTCCTTTATGTGCGTCAAACTTTGCATCAGCAGACGCATTAGGGGGATGCTCATGCTTATTACGGCGTTGTCTGCACTAACCAGCCGTGTGCATTCCTCAAAACACTGAAGGACTTGACACATGTCTTGTATCTTAGACCACTGCACACCTGACAACTCCATGTCTGCCATCCTACTGCCTGCCCGTGTATCCTCCCACAAATAAATAACAGCACGCCTCTGTTCGCACAGTCTCTGAAGCATGTGCAGTGTTGAGTTCCACCTTGTTGCAACGTCTATGATTAGGCGATGCTGGGGAAGGTTCAAAGACCGCTGATAGGTCTGCATACGGCTGGCGTGTACAGGTGAACGTCGGATATGTGAGCAAAGTGCACGCACTTTGAGGAGCAGGTCGGAGAACCCAGGATAAGTTTTCAATAAGCACTGCACCACCAGGTTTAAGGTGTGAGCCAGGCAAGGAATGTGTTTCAGTTGGGAAAGGGAGATGGCAGCCATGAAATTCCTTCCGTTATCACTCACTACCTTGCCTGCCTCAAGATCTACTGTGCCCAGCCACGACTGCGTTTCTTGTTGCAAGAACTCGGACAGAACTTCCGCGGTGTGTCTGTTGTCGCCCAAGCACTTCATAGCCAATACAGCCTGCTGACGCTTGGCAGTAGCTGGCCCATAATGGGACAACTGGTGTGCAACAGTGTCATCTGCCGATGGAGTGGTTGGCAGACTGCGTTCTGTGGAAGAGCTGTAGCTTCTGCAGGAGGACGAGGAGGAGGAGGAGGAGGGGGTGCGAACGCCTACAGCCAACTGTTTCCTAGACCGTGGGCTAGGCACAACTGTCCCTAAATTGATGTCGCCTGTGGACCCTGCATCCACCACATTCACCCAGTGTGCCGTGATGGACACATAACGTCCCTGGCCATGCCTACTGGTCCATGCATCTGTAGTCAGGTGCACCTTTGTACTCACAGATTGCCTGAGTGCATGGGCGATGCGCTGTTTAACATGCTGGTGCAGGGCTGGGATGGCTTTTCTGGAAAAAAAGTGTCGACTGGGTAGCTCGTATCGTGGTTCAGCGTACTCCATCAGGGCTTTGAAAGCTTCGCTTTCAACTAACCGGTAGGGCATCATCTCTAACGAGATTAGTCTAGCTATGTGGGCGTTAAAACACTGTGTATGCGGATGCGAGGATAAGTACTTCCTTTTTCTAACCAGAGTCTCATGTAGGGTGAGCTGGACTGGAGAGCTGGAGATCGTGGAACTTTCGGGTGTGCCGGTGTACATGGCAGACTGAGAGACGGTTGGAGACGGTATTGTTTCCGCCGGTGCCCTAGATGCAATATTTCCTCCTACAAAACTGGTGATTCCCTGACCCTGACTGCTTTTGGCTGGCAAAGAAACCTGCACAGATACTGCCGGTGGTGCGGAAAATGGTGGCCTTACAGTGACGGAAGGGATGTTGCGTTGCTGACTAGCTTCATTGGCCGAGGGTGCTACAACCTTGAGGGACGTTTGGTAGTTAGTCCAGGCTTGAAAATGCATGGTGGTTAAGTGTCTATGCATGCAACTAGTATTTAGACTTTTCAGATTCTGACCTCTGCTTAAGCTAGTTGAACATTTTTGACAGATGACTTTGCGCTGATCAGTTGGATGTTGTTTAAAAAAATGCCAGACTGCACTCTTCCTAGACTCGGATCCCTTTTCAGGGATTGCAGACTGAGCTTTAACCGGATGGCAACGCTGTGCTCCAACAGGTTTTGGCTTTGACACGCGTTTTGGGCCAGATACGGGCCCGGCAGATGGAACCTGTTGCGATGTTGATGCCTGCTGCGGCCCCTCCTCCACCTCCGCTTCTGAACTACTGCCGCCTGCACCCTGTTCCCCCAATGGCTGCCAATCGGGGTCAATAACTGGGTCATCTATTACCTCCTCTTCGAGCTCGTGTGCAACTTCGTCTGTGTCACTGTGTCGGTCGGTGGTATAGCGTTCGTGGCGGGGCAACATAGTCTCATCAGGGTCTGATTGTGGATCTGTACCCTGAGAGGGCAATGTGGTGGTCTGAGTCAAAGGAGCAGCATAGTACTCTGGCTGTGGCTGTGCATCAGTGCACTCCATGTCAGAATATACTTGTAATGGGCATGGCCTGTTAAATGTTTCACTTTCTAAGCCAGGGACGGTATGTGTAAAGAGCTCCATGGAGTGACCCGTTGTGTCGCCTGCTGCATCCTTCTCTCTTGTAGTTTTTGCTGAGGAGGACAAGGAAGCGACTTGTCCCTGACCGTGAACATCCACAAGCGACGCGCTGCTTTTACATTTACCAGTTTCGGAAGAGGAGGCAAAAGAGCTAGAGGCTGAGTCTGCAATGTAAGCCAAAACTTGCTGTTGCTGCTCCGCCTTTAAAAGCGGTTTTCCTACTCCCAGAAAAGAGAGCGTTCGAGGCCTTGTGTAGCCTGACGACGAAACTGGCTCCACATCTCCAGACTTAGGTGGAATATTTTTATCCCCACGACCACCTGATGCTCCACTACCACTACCATCATTACCAGCTGACAATGAACGCCCACGACGACCTCTTGCACCAGACTTCCTCATTGTTTTAAAATCTTAACCAAAGTAACTTTATTTGTTGCTGTCAAACAACTTACACGGTGAGCTATAACTTCAGTATGATTTCAATATCCCTTAACAGGTTGGTGAGACCACAAGGAAAATCAGGCACAATGTTACACACTCTGTTTTCTGTGGCACAAAATCACAGAGATGACACACACGCAGGACTGTCACTCAAGCACTAATGTCAATATTAATCTCCCACCTAATTTATTTATTTTTTTTCTCAGGGAGACTTTAGAAACCAAATAATATTAAAAAAAAAAAAAAAAAAAAAAGGCTTTCTATGGCCCACAATTAGAGAGAGAGAGGTGGCACACCCAGGAGTCAAGACTGGCGCACAAGCTGAAAGGGCAATATTACTCTCCCACTGTTTTTTTAAGTTTTTTTTTTATTTCAGGGAGACTTTAGAAACCAAATAATATTAAAAAAAAAATAGGCTTTCTATAGCCCACTGAATGAGAGAGAGAGGTGGCACACCCAGGAGTCAAGACTGGCACACAAGCTGAAAGGGCAATATTACTCTCCCACTGTTTTTTTATGTATTTTTTTTTTTTTCAGGGAGACTTTAGAAACCCAATAATATTTAAAAAAAAAAAAAATAGGCTTTCTATGGCCCACTGAATGAGAGGGAGAGAGGTGGCACACCCAGGAGTCAAGACTGGCACACAAGCTGAAAGGGCAATATTACTCTCCCACTGTTTTTTTATGTATTTTTTGTTTTTTAAGGGAGACTTTAGAAACCCAATAATATTTTTTTTTAAAAAAAAATAGGCTTTCTATGGCCCACTGAATGAGAGGGAGAGAGGTGGCACACCCAGGAGTCAAGCCTGGCACACAAGCTGAAAGGGCAATATTACTCTCCCACTGTTTTTTTATGTATTTTTTGTTTTTTAAGGGAGACTTTAGAAACCCAATAATATTTAAAAAAATAAATAAATAGGCTTTCTATGGCCCACTGAATGAGAGGGAGAGAGGTGGCACACCCAGGAGTCAAGACTGGCACACAAGCTGAAAGGGCAATATTACTCTCCCACTGTTTTTTTATGTTTTTTTTTTTTTTTCCAGGGAGACTTTAGAAACCAAATAATAAGAAAAAAAATAAATAAATAAATAGGCTTTCTATAGCCCACTGAATGAGAGATAGCACACACAGCAGTGGCACACAAGCCCTGACTGAGGCCAATATTTTTCTCCCACTGATTGATGTAGTGTTTTTGTGTTGAGGTAGATTTTAGAACACAAATCAAGGAAAAAAAAAATGCTTTCTATGGCCCACTGAATGAGAGAGAGGTGGCACACCCAGGAGTCAAGACTGGCACACAAGCTGAAAGGGCAATATTACTCTCCCACTGTTTTTTTATGTATTTTTTGTTTTTTAAGGGAGACTTTAGAAACCCAATAATATTTTTTAAAAAAAATAAATAGGCTTTCTATGGCCCACTGAATGAGAGGGAGAGAGGTGGCACACCCAGGAGTCAAGCCTGGCACACAAGCTGAAAGGGCAATATTACTCTCCCACTGTTTTTTTATGTATTTTTTGTTTTTTAAGGGAGACTTTAGAAACCCAATAATATTTAAAAAAAAATAAATAAATAGGCTTTCTATGGCCCACTGAATGAGAGGGAGAGAGGTGGCACACCCAGGAGTCAAGACTGGCACACAAGCTGAAAGGGCAATATTACTCTCCCACTGTTTTTTTATGTTTTTTTATGTTTTTTTCAGGGAGACTTTAGAAACCAAATAATAAGAAAAAAATAAATAAATAAATAGGCTTTCTATAGCCCACTGAATGAGAGATAGCACACACAGCAGTGGCACACAAGCCCTGACTGAGGCCAATATTTTTCTCCCACTGATTGATGTAGTGTTTTTGTGTTGAGGTAGATTTTAGAACACAAATCAAGGGAAAAAAAAAATGCTTTCTATGGCCCACTGAATGAGAGAGAGGTGGCACACCCAGGAGTCAAGACTGGCACACAAGCTGAAAGGGCAATATTACTCTCCCACTGTTTTTTTATGTATTTTTTGTTTTTTAAGGGAGACTTTAGAAACCCAATAATATTTAAAAAAATAAATAAATAGGCTTTCTATGGCCCACTGAATGAGAGGGAGAGAGGTGGCACACCCAGGAGTCAAGACTGGCACACAAGCTGAAAGGGCAATATTACTCTCCCACTGTTTTTGTATGTATTTTTTGTTTTTTAAGGGAGACTTTAGAAACCCAATAATATTTAAAAAAATAAATAAATAGGCTTTCTATGGCCCACTGAATGAGAGGGAGAGAGGTGGCACACCCAGGAGTCAAGACTGGCACACAAGCTGAAAGGGCAATATTACTCTCCCACTGTTTTTTTATGTATTTTTTGTTTTTTAAGGGAGACTTTAGAAACCCAATAATATTTTAAAAAATAAATAAATAGGCTTTCTATGGCCCACTGAATGAGAGGGAGAGAGGTGGCACACCCAGGAGTCAAGACTGGCACACAAGCTGAAAGGGCAATATTACTCTCCCACTGTTTTTTTATGTATTTTTTGTTTTTTAAGGGAGACTTTAGAAACCCAATAATATTTAAAAAAAAAAAATAGGCTTTCTATGGCCCACTGAATGAGAGGGAGAGAGGTGGCACACCCAGGAGTCAAGCCTGGCACACAAGCTGAAAGGGCAATATTACTCTCCCACTGTTTTTTTATGTATTTTTTGTTTTTTAAGGGAGACTTTAGAAACCCAATAATATTTAAAAAAATAAATAAATAGGCTTTCTATGGCCCACTGAATGAGAGGGAGAGAGGTGGCACACCCAGGAGTCAAGACTGGCACACAAGCTGAAAGGGCAATATTACTCTCCCACTGTTTTTTTAGGTTTTTTTTTTTTTTTCAGGGAGACTTTAGAAACCAAATAATATTAAAAAAAAAAAAAAAAAAATAGGCTTGCTATAGCCCACTGAATGAGAGATAGCACACACAGCAGTGGCACACAAGCCCTGACTGAGGCCAATATTTTTCTCCCACTGATTGATGTAGTGTTTTTGTGTTGAGGTAGAATTTAGAACACAAATCACGGAAAAAATAAATAGGCTTTCTATGGCCCACTCAGTGAGAGATGGCACACACAGGGATGGCACTGTAGCAGAAATGCCAATCTTAATCTCCCACAAAAAAAACAAAAAAAAAACAGGGACTGTCCTACAATTACTATCTCCCTGCAGTAATGTAAGCCAGGTATGGCAGGCAGCAATAGGAGTGGACTGATGCACAAATTAAATAAAAAGTGTGGACAAACAAAAAAGATAGCTGTGCAGAAAGGAAGGAACAAGAGGATATGTGCTTTGAAAAAAGCAGTTGGTTTCCACAGTGGCGTACACACAGCAATACAGCTATCACGGAGCCTTCTAGGGCAGCCCAATGAGCTACAGCGCTGAGGGAAAAAAAAAAAAAAAATAGCTTCCACAGTCCCTGCACACCGAAGGTGGTGTTGGACAGTGGAAATCGCTGCAGCACAAGCGGTTTGGTGGTTAGTGGACCCTGCCTAACGCTCTCCCTGCTTCTGACGAAGCGGCAGCAACCTGTCCCTAAGCTCAGATCAGCAGCAGTAAGATGGCGGTCGGCGGGAACGCCCCTTTATAGCCCCTGTGACGCCGCAGACAGCAAGCCAATCACTGCAATGCCCTTCTCTAAGATGGTGGGGACCAGGATCTATGTCATCACGCTGCCCACACTCTGTGTTCACCTTCATTGGCTGAGAAATGGCGCTTTTCGCGTCATTGAAACGCGACTTTGGCGCGAAAGTCGCGTACCGCATGGCCGACAAGCACAGGGGTCGGATCGGGTTTCATGAGACGCCGACTTAGCCAAAAGTCGGCGACTTTTGAAAATGATCGACCCGTTTCGCTCAACCCTAGTCACAAGCGGTACTGTGTAGTGTTGTCTTTCTGCAGGTTGGCTGCATCAGCTGGTTCGTTATCCTTGGTTGGTTTCCTATTTAGCTCACCTGGAGACTCAGTTCCTTGCCTGCTGTCAATGTATTCAGTGCTCTTCAGATTCCTTGTGTCTACCTTGCTCCCAGTCTCTCCAAGACAAGCTAAGTTTTTGTTTGATCATTTTTTGATTATCAGTGTTCATTATGTTTTTAGTCCAGCTCGCTAAAATGTGATTTCCTCGCTTGCTGGTTGCTCTAGGGGACTGAGTTTCTCCCCCCACACCGTGAGTTGGTGTGGGGGTTCTTGAAATCTCAGAGTGGATATTTTGTAAGGGTTTTTTACTGACCGCATAGATTCCCTTTTCTATTTTCTGCTATCTAGTATTAGTGGGCCTCATTTGCTGAATCTGCTTTCACCCCTGTGTATGTGCCTTCCTCTTACCTCACCATTATTATCTGTTGGGGGCTTCTATATCTTTGGGGATTATTTCTCTGGAGGCAAGAGAGGTCTTTCTTTCTCTCTAGGGGTAGTTAGTTCCTCAGGCTGGCTCGAGACGTCTAGGATTTTTAGGCACGTTCACCGGCTACTTCTAGTGTGTTTGGATAGGTTCAGATTTGCGGTCAGTCCAGTTTGCCACCTCCCTAGAGCTTGTCCTATGTTTGTTACTTAGCTGGAGTAATTTGTGATCCTCAACCACTAAGGATCATAACAGTAGGCCTAATGTAATGTCATGCCCAATTCCCCAATGTAAAATCCTTTTTTTTTAAATTAAAAGAGTGCCATCACAGCCCCCTTGGCCAACATGCACCATACAGAGCATGTTCACCCTGGTGATCTACTGGAAGGTACAGGACAGATTGCAGGAGACAGAGTTAAGAAGTAGGCCCAATGCAATGTCATGCCCAATTCCCCAATGTGGGGTCCTGTTTTTACAAAATAAAATAGTGCCTTCACAGCCCCCCGTGCCCAAAAATCACCGGCCTATAACAGTACCGAGCATGTTCACTCTGGTCATCTAGTGGTTCTGTATGATGAGGATGAGGATAAAGAGGTGGAGAAGAACGAACAAACCAAATGTGGAAGCGTATACCCATGTGTTATTGTGAAGATGTGCATGAGAATACACCTCTGTTGTGAATTCCGTCTGGGTTCCCTCTGGTGGCCTTTAGCGATACTGCGGGTCTGGAGCTGGGCTCAGCTGTCTCATTTCCTGCTATGCTGGTTCCTATTTAACTCCACCTGGACCTTTACTTGTTGCCTGCTGTCGTTGTATTCAGTACTGGTTCTGACCTCTCCTGGATTTTCCTGGTGACCTGTCTATTTCTGAGAAGCTAAGTCTTGCTAGTTCTTTTTGCTCATTGTTTCCTTGAATATGTTTCTCAGTATATGATGCATTCAGTCCAGCTTGCTTATGTGTGATTTTTCGCTTGCTGGTAGCTCTAGGGAGCAGAAGTGCGCCCCTCACATCGTGAGTCGGTGTGGGGGTTCTTGTACTTTCTGCGTGGATAGTTTTTGATAGTTTTTGTACCGACCGCACAGATCCCTGCTATCTTCTGTCTATTTAGTGTTAGCGGGCCTCATTTGCTTAAACCTGTTTTTCATTCCTATGTTTGTATTTTCCCCTTAACTCACCGTTATTATTTGTGGGGGGCTGTCTAAACTTTGGGGTTATTTCTCTGAGGCAAGTGAAGCTTTGCTTTCTCTCTAGGGGTAGCTAGTTTCTCAGGCTGTGAAGAGGCATCTAGGGTTTTAGGTAACGCTCCACGGCTGCCTTTAGTGTGTGTGGATAGGATCAGGATTGCGGTCGGTATAGTTCCCACATTCCCGGAGCTTGTCCTACTATTCAGGTTTGTCTATCAGGTCAGTTTGGTGATCCTACCACCGGATCATAACAAACCTCCCCAAAAGAGAGAATGTATTTGAGGTTATGTTTCACTGTTTTCACTTGGTGGTGTACAGAAGTATTTCCCAATCCAGGCCTTGTTCATTTTTATAAGAGTCAGCCTGTCAGCATTTTCAGTTGACAGGCGGATGTGCTTGTCTGTTATAATTCCACCAGCGGCACTAAAAACCCTCTCTGACAGGATGCTAGCATCAGGGCAGGCGAGGACCTCCAAGGCGTAGAGAGCCAGTTCATGCCACGTGTCCAGGTTGGATACCCAATAATTAAAAGGCACAGAGGAATCATGGAGGACTTTTGTACGATATGCACTTCTTGTGACAGCACTCCTTGCCTCTGTGCCACCACGATGGGAGGGTCTGAGAAAACTGTCCCAGAACTTGGCCATTGTTCCCCTGCCTGAGCTGGATTGTACTTCTGTCTCTCTCATTTGGAGTCCTTGGTTGTACAACAAACTCTGACGTCTGCTGCCAGCGTTCTCACATGAGAATTTTCTAAGTAATTCCGCTACAAGGGCCCTCTGGTACTGCAACATTTTAGTACACCTCTCTGCCTCAGGCAGAAGAGATTGAAAGTTTTCCTTGTAGCGTGGGTCTAGAAGTGTCACCAACCAGTAATGAGTGTCACCTGTCATGAATCCCAATGGCTAGGGATAGCAAGGGACAAGCAAAGTAATACAAAATATCGGACGAGCTCTAGGGTGATGGAACCTGGGCTGACCGCTGCCCTACGCCTGACAAACGCAACTAGAGATAGCCAGGGAGCGTGCCTACGTTGGTTCTAGACGCCACGCACCAGCCTAAGAGCTAACTAGTACTGCAGAGAAAATAAGACCTCACTTGCCTCCAGAGGAATGAACCCCAAAAGGTATAGTTGCCCCCCACATGTATTGATGGTGAAATGAGAGGAAGGCACACACATAGAGATGATATATATAGGTTCAGCAAATTGAGGCCCGCTGTAAACTAGAAAGCAGAACGATACAAAAGGGGTCTGAGCGGTCAGCAAAAAACCCTAATCAAAAAACCATCCTGAGATTACAAGAACCCATGTGCCAACTCATGGCACATGGGGAGAACCTCAGTCCACTAGAGCTACCAGCTAGCATAGAGACATAATAAGCAAGCTGGACAAAAAAAACCCAAACAACTGAAAATCAGCACTTAGCTTATCCTGAAAGATCTGGGAGCAGGTAGGCAGGAACCAAACAGAGCACATCTGAATACATTGATAGCCGGCAAGGGAATGACAGAAAGGCCAGGTAAAATAGGAAACACCCAGCCTCTGATGGACAGGTGGAAACCAAAGGCCGCAACCCACCAAAGTCACCCAGTACCAGCAGTAACCACCAGAGGGAGCCCACAAACAGAATCCACAACAGTACCCCCCCCTTGAGGAGGGGTCACCGAACCCTCACGAGAACCCCCAGGGCGATCAGGGTGAGCTCTATGGAAGGCGCGGACCAAATCAGTCGCATGAACATCGGAGGCGACCACCCAGGAATTATCCTCCTGACCATAACCCTTCCACTTAACCAAATACTGGAGTTTGCGTCTGGAAACACGAGAATCCAAGATCTTCTCAACAACATACTCCAATTCTCCCTCCACCAGCACCGGAGCAGGAGGCTCAACCGAAGGAACAACGGGCACCTCATACCTCCGCAACAACGACCGATGGAACACATTATGAATAGCAAACGATGCTGGGAGATCCAAACGAAAAGATACAGGGTTAAGAATCTCCGAGATCCTATAAGGACCGATGAACCGAGGCTTGAACTTAGGAGAAGAGACCTTCATAGGGACAAAACGAGAAGACAACCACACCAAATCCCCAACAAGAAGTCGGGGACCCACGCGGCGACGGCGATTAGCAAACTGCTGAGTCTTCTCCTGAGATAACTTCAAATTGTCCACCACCTGATTCCAAATCTGATGTAGCCTGTCCACCACCACATCCACTCCAGGACAATCCGAAGACTCCACCTGACCAGAGGAAAAACGAGGATGAAACCCCGAATTACAAAAAAAAGGAGAGACCAACGTGGCAGAACTAGCCCGATTATTAAGAGCAAATTCGGCCAGCGGCAAAAAAGCAACCCAGTCATCTTGATCAGCAGAAACAAAACACCTCAAATAAGTTTCCAAGGTCTGATTAGTTCGCTCCGTCTGGCCATTCGTCTGAGGATGGAATGCAGACGAGAAAGACAAATCAATGCCCATCTTGGCACAAAACGTCCGCCAAAATCTAGACACAAACTGGGATCCCCTGTCAGAAACGATATTCTCCGGAATCCCATGCAAACGAACCACGTTCTGAAAAAATAAAGGGACCAACTCAGAGGATGAAGGCAACTTGGCCAAGGGCACCAAATGAACCATCTTAGAAAAGCGGTCACACACAACCCAGATAACGGACATTTTCTGTGAAACCGGGAGATCAGAAATAAAATCCATGGAAATGTGCGTCCAAGGCCTCTTCGGGATGGGCAAGGATAACAACAACCCACTGGCCCGAGAACAGCAAGGCTTAGCTCGAGCACACACTTCACAAGACTGCACAAAGGTACGCACATCCCTAGACAAGGAAGGCCACCAAAAAGACCTGGCCACCAAGTCTCTAGTACCAAATATTCCAGGATGACCAGCCAACACAGAAGAATGGACCTCGGAGATGACTCTACTGGTCCAATCATCCGGAACAAACAGTCTTTCTGGTGGACAACGATCCGGTTTATCCACCTGAAACTCCTGCAATGCACGTCGCAAGTCTGGGGATACGGCGGACAATATTACCCCATCCCTAAGGATACCAGTAGGCCCAGAGTCTCCAGGAGAGTCAGGCACAAAACTCCTGGAAAGAGCATCTGCCTTCACATTCTTTGAACCTGGCAGGTATGAAACCACAAAATTGAAACGAGAAAAAAACAACGACCAACGAGCCTGTCTAGGATTCAAACGCCTGGCAGACTCAAGGTAAATGAGATTCTTGTGATCAGTCAAGACCACCACACGATGTTTAGCACCCTCAAGCCAATGACGCCACTCCTCAAATGCCCACTTCATGGCCAAAAGCTCCCGATTACCCACATCATAATTGCGCTCGGCGGGCGAGAATTTTCTAGAGAAGAATGCACATGGCTTCATCACCGAGCCATTAGAACTTCTCTGTGACAAAACCGCCCCCGCTCCAATCTCGGAAGCATCAACCTCAACCTGAAAAGGAAGTGAAACATCTGGTTGACACAACACAGGAGCAGAAGAAAACCGGCGCTTAAGTTCCTGAAAGGCCTCCACGGCCGCAGGAGACCAATCAGCAACATCAGCACCCTTTTTAGTCAAATCAGTCAAAGGTTTAACAATACTGGAAAAATTAGCAATGAACCGACGATAAAAATTAGCAAACCCCAAGAACTTCTGAAGGCTCTTAACAGATGTAGGTTGTGTCCAGTCACAAATCAACTGAACCTTGACGGGATCCATCTCAATAGTAGAAGGAGAAAAAATGTACCCCAAAAAAGAAATCTTCTGGACTCCGAAGAGACACTTTGAGCCCTTCACAAACAGAGAATTGGCCCGCAGTACCTGAAACACCTTCCTGACCTGTAAAACATGAGACTCCCAGTCATCAGAAAACACCAAAATATCATCCAAATACACAATCATAAACTTATCCAGATATTCACGGAAAATATTGTGCATAAAGGACTGAAAGACTGACGGAGCATTGGAGAGTCCAAAAGGCATTACCAAATACTCAAAATGGCCCTCAGGCGTATTAAATGCGGTTTTCCACTCGTCACCCTGTTTTATCCGCACCAGATTATACGCACCGCGAAGATCTATCTTAGTGAACCACCTAGCCCCCTTAATGCGAGCAAACAAATCAGTCAATAATGGCAGTGGATACTGATATTTGACTGTAATCTTATTCAGAAGGCGATAATCTATACAAGGCCTCAGGGAACCATCTTTTTTTGCCACGAAAAAAAAAACCTGCTCCCAGAGGGGACGAAGATGGACGAATATGTCCCTTTTCCAAGGACTCCTTAATATAATTCCGCATAGCAGTATGCTCTGGCAGTGACAGATTAAATAAACGACCCTTAGGGAACTTACTGCCAGGAATCAATTCTATAGCACAGTCACAATCTCTATGAGGAGGGAGCGAATTGAGCTTAGGCTCCTCAAAAACATCCCTATAGTCAGACAAAAACGCAGGGATCTCAGAAGGAGTAGATGAAGCGATTGAAATCGGAGGTGCATAATCATGAACCCCCTGACATCCCCAGCTTAACACAGACATTGTTTTCCAGTCCAGGACAGGATTATGAGTTTGTAACCATGGCAGACCAAGCACTAGTACATCATGTAAATTATACAGTACAAGGAAGCGAATCACCTCCTGATGAACGGGAGTCATGCGCATGGTCACTTGTGTCCAATACTGCGGCTTATTCATAGCCAATGGTGTAGAGTCAATTCCCTTCAGAGGGATAGGAACTTCCAGAGGCTCCAGACTAAAACCGCAGCGTTTAGCAAATGACCAATCCATAAGACTCAGGGCAGCGCCTGAATCCACATAGGCATCGACGGAAATGGAAGACAGTGAAAAAATCAGAGTCACAGACAAAATGAACTTAGGCTGCAGAGTACCAATGGCAAAAGATTTATCAACCCTTTTTGTGCGTTTAGAGCATGCTGATATAACATGAGCTGAATCACCACAATAAAAACACAATCCATTTTTCCGCCTATAATTTTGCCGTTCACTTCTGGACTGAATTCTATCACATTGCATAGTCTCAGGTGCCTGTTCAGAAGACACCGCCAACTGGTGCACGGGTTTGCGCTCCCGTAAACGCCGATCAATCTGAATGGCCATAACCATCGACTCATTCAGACCTGTAGGCGTAGGGAACCCCACCATAATATCCTTAATGGCCTCGGAAAGACCATTTCTGAAGTTTGCAGCCAGGGCGCACTCATTCCACTGAGTAAGCACCGACCATTTCCGAAATTTTTGACAATATATTTCCGCTTCATCATGCCCCTGAGAGAGGGCTAATAAAGCCTTTTCAGCCTGAATCTCCAGGTTGGGTTCCTCATAGAGCAATCCCAATGCCAGAAAAAACGCATCCACATTGAGCAATGCAGGATCCCCTGGTGCCAATGCAAATGCCCAATTCTGAGGGTCGCCTCGCAGGAAAGATATTACAATCTTGACCTGTTGAGCAGGGTCTCCAGAGGAGCGAGATTTTAAAGAAAGAAACAATTTACAATTGTTCCAAAAATTCAGGAAGGTAGATCTATCTCCAGAAAAGAACTCTGGAATAGGAATTCTAGGTTCAGACATGGGAGTGTGAACAACAAAATCCTGTATGTTTTGAACTTTTGCCGCGAGATTACTCAGGCTGGAAGCCAAACTCTGGACATCCATGTTAAACAGCTAATATCAGAGCCATTCAAGGGTTAAGAGGAGGTAAGAAGCAGCTAGACAGCAATTAAGGGCTAGGCAGCAAAACTCTGAAGGAAAAAAAAAAAAAAAAAAAAAATTTCCCTTAAACACTTCTTTTTCTCCTGCTTCAGCCCAAACAATTAACACTTTGTGGTCCGGCTATACTGTCATGAATCCCAATGGCTAGGGATAGCAAGGGACAAGCAAAGTAATACAAAATATCGGACGAGCTCTAGGGTGATGGAACCTGGGCTGACCGCTGCCCTACGCCTGACAAACGCAACTAGAGATAGCCAGGGAGCGTGCCTACGTTGGTTCTAGACGCCACGCACCAGCCTAAGAGCTAACTAGTACTGCAGAGAAAATAAGACCTCACTTGCCTCCAGAGGAATGAACCCCAAACGGTATAGTTGCCCCCCACATGTATTGACGGTGAAATGAGAGGAAGGCACACACATAGAGATGATATATATAGGTTCAGCAAATTGAGGCCCGCTGTAAACTAGAAAGCAGAACGATACAAAAGGGGTCTGAGCGGTCAGCAAAAAACCCTAATCAAAAAACCATCCTGAGATTACAAGAACCCATGTGCCAACTCATGGCACATGGGGAGAACCTCAGTCCACTAGAGCTACCAGCTAGCATAGAGACATAATAAGCAAGCTGGACAAAAAAAAACCAAACAACTGAAAATCAGCACTTAGCTTATCCTGAAAGATCTGGGAGCAGGTAGGCAGGAACCAAACAGAGCACATCTGAATACATTGACAGCCGGCAAGGGAATGACAGAAAGGCCAGGTAAAATAGGAAACACCCAGCCTCTGATGGACAGGTGGAAACCAAAGGCCGCAACCCACTAAAGTCACCCAGTACCAGCAGTAACCACCAGAGGGAGCCCACAAACAGAATCCACAACAGTCACCCCAAATTTTGATAATCCGAGGGTCACGTGAAATGCAGCGCAACATAAAGTCAGCCATGTGTGCCAGACTGCTAACAGGGAAGACTTCCGTGTCCTCACCAACAGGATGACTGACCATGCTGTCCTCCTCATCATCCTCCTCCTCCTCCCTGTCCACAGGACATCCCCGCTGAACAGAAGCTAATACAGATGTGTTTGTAGTACCGTCTACAGTGCATGAAAGTAGCTCCTGTTCTTCCTCCTCCTCCTCATTGCCTACCAATCCACATTGAGAAGACATGAGGCTGGGTTGAGTGTAATCCCCCTGTATGTTTCCTTGCTCCATGTCCTCATGTTCCTCCTGCAATGAATCCTCTTTGATTGTGAGCAGAGAGTTTTTCTGAATGCTGAGAAGCGGGATGGTAATGCTAATTATGGCGTCATCACCGCTCACCATCTTGGTGCAGTCCTCAAAGTTTTGGAGGATGTTACATATGTCTGACATCCATGTCCACTCCTGAGGTCTTATGTGTGGAGTCTGACCTGAAATTCAATGGCCTTGTTGATGTTGGTAGTCAACAACAGCCCTCTTCTGCTCACAAATCCTTTCCAACATATGCAGAGTAGAGTTCCAGCGCGTGGGGACATCACACAACAGTCGGTGAGCTGGAAGCTGAAAACGCTGCTGAAGCACGGCAAGGGTGGCTGTAGCTGTTGCTGACCTTATAAAATGGGCAGACAGATGGGGTACTTTCACTAGCAGATCCAGCAGCTGCGGGTAGCTTTTCAGAAAACATTGAACCACGAGGTTAAGCACATGGGCCAAGCAAGGTATGTGTGTGTGCTCACCTTGCCTCAGAGCCGCCACCAGGTTACGGCCATTGTCACACACGACCATGCCTGGCTGTAGGTTCAGCGGTGTCATCCAAACATCTGACTGCTCTTTCAGCGCTGTCCACAACTCTTCTGCATTGTGCGGTTTGTCACCTATGCAGATTAGCTTCAGCACAGCCTGTTGCGCTTGGCAGAGGCAGTGCTGCAGTGCTTCCAGCTTCTGACTGATGCGTTGATTTCAGAGATGGAGGATGAAGAGGAGGAGGAGGTGCAGGAGCTGTAGACTGTGGGGGCAACCCTGATTGACGTAGGGCCAGCAATCCTCAGCATGGGGAGGATGTGTTCCATCCCAAGGTCTGGGACTGGGTCTTCGCTTCCATTATGTTAACTAAGTGTGCAGTCATTGAGATGTACCATCCCTGCCCACAAGCACTTGTCCACGTGTCCGGGGTTAGGTGAACTTTCCCAGTAACAGCATTGTTGAGGGCATGGGTAATGTTGTCAGACACATGCTGGTGTAATGCCGGTACAGCACACCTGGAGAAATAGTGGCGACTGGGGACCGAGAACCTTGGGACGGCCGCCGCCATCGGGTTGCGGAAAGCTTCCATCTCAACAAGCCTAAAAGGCAGCATTTCTAGCGCAAGCAGAAGAGAAATATTAGAATTGAGGACTGTGGCCTGTAGGGTGTTGACTGGGTATTTTTGCTTGCGTTACAAAGACTGGGTTATAGACAACTGAACGCTGTCCTGGGGCAAGGATGTGGACACGCTTGCTGATGGTGCTGCTTGACTGTGGGCCACAACAGGTGCAGGGCTAGAGGCATCTTCACATGCACGGTGTACTGGGGATTGGCTTCTACGCAAAACAGTGGAAGAAGCAGTGGTGTGACCAGCAGGCAGCGGTCCTGGAGCCTGGGGTTCGGCCACAAAGTCGGGTGCTTTGCTTGCATGTGCCTGATCATGCTGGTGGTGGTCAGGCTGGTTGTTTTGCTACCCCTGCTGATGCAGGCATGGCAGGTGCTGCAAATGGCCTGTTTGGGGTTATTAGCAGAGTCTTT
Source organism: Ranitomeya variabilis (assembly GCF_051348905.1). Taxonomy (NCBI): domain Eukaryota; kingdom Metazoa; phylum Chordata; class Amphibia; order Anura; family Dendrobatidae; genus Ranitomeya; species Ranitomeya variabilis. The sequence goes on from NC_135232.1 coordinate 233,948,223, forward strand.
AAAAAGTAGCCAGACTCGAGAAGATCTCACGGGTGGAATGGCAACTTCACTCATATTGGTGTAATGGGGAATGGATGCACGCCTTCTGTCTGTGGCCACCACATTGCTTCTTCCTGCCTGTTGGGGGGATGTACCTCCTTCCCCATTTGTGCTGCTGTCCTCGCTATGCAATTGTGTCACATCATCGTCCACCTCTTGTGACACTTTCCCACCATCGCCTTTGTGTGACCGGGGCTGGTCAAAGATTTTGGGCAGCTCTACATGCAATCTCATCTTTCTCCACTTCAAGTTGACCAGCAGATTTTTCTGAATCTTGAAATGGAAAACTGAACAGCTCTTCAGAGTGTCCAAATGTGGGATCAGCTGTCTCAGGGCACTCAGCATGGTGGGAGGAAGGAGGATTAGGGTGAGGAATATCCTGGCCACACTCACGGCTACTCAGACTTGACCATGTAGAAGACAAAGTTGTGGTGGTAGCTAAGTGACTGGAAGCATTATCCACAACCGTTTCACAGTACTCTGGCTTCAATAGTGGTGTGCTGCGGTCCCCTAGAAACTGGGACAGGAAGGTCGAGCGAGAAGATGTGGGTCTTTGTTGTTGCCCACTTTCACCTTGGCCACGGCCTCGTGCTCTGGATGCACCATCAGTATAACGTCCACTTCCCCGTCCCTTGCCCCTTGCCTTAACCATTTTAAATGGACTACTGCATTATTTCAAATGCTCAACACAAATGTCTTTTTTAGTAGCTAAATAATATGTGATTAGTATGCCTGCAAATCTAAGATTTTTCAAACCAAAAACCAGGCAGGCCTCAGCCTGACCTAACAGACTGTATTCTATTTTTTTTTTAAGTTAATTTATGCTAAATAGTGCTGTATAGAATTTGAGTATCACACTGCCAAAAAATAAGTACACCGGCCTCCAATGCCCAAACTTGGAGCACAGAGATATATGACGGCTGTAACGGAAGTACCACACTGGCAAATCTGTGGCCTTTGAATTTTTTTTGTATGCAAAATAGTGCTGTATAGAATTTGAGTTTCAGACAGCCAAAAAATAAGTACACTGGCCTCCAATGACCAAACTTGGAGCACGCAGATATATGAGGCTTTTTTCGGTGAATTTAAAACACCAAAAAAAATAAATAAATAATAAATAAATAAATAATTTTTTTTTAAAAAGGGCACAAGGGTAGCACACACAACTATGCTACGTATGCCTGACAAACTATAACTTTTCAACAGGCCTCAGTCTGACAGAACAGACTGTATATTTTTTTTGGGGGGGGAATTTTTGGAAAAAAAAATAGGTATATAGACAGTAAATAAGCTGCAGCAGCAGGCAGTTATGGAGCTTTGGGAGTGATGCCTGCCTAGTGCTGCAATATCGGGACCCACGAATTAGCCCTAAAAAGGACTTTTGGTTTCTGAGGAGTTGTGGATGTAAGAGTTGCAGACCTACACTAACTCTAAAACCACGATTCTGACCTTATCTCGGCAGCAGCTCTCCCTACTCTCGCTGAAACAGGAACAGAATGCGGCGAGCAGGGCGGCGCCAGGTCTCTTATATTCAGGATGATGCTGTACGGCCCAGCCAATCACTGCACGACCACAACAAAGATGGCTGCGGCATTTCATCGCCTGGCAGACAATCCCTGCACCGTGATTGGGTCTCTAAAGTCCGCCAAAACTGCTGGGTGGAGACTGCAATTACCGCCGAATAATACCGGAAATGCTCGCTGCTCGCCGAATACACCAAACATATCGATACTCAGGCGAGTAACGAGTAGTGACGAGCACGTTCGCTGATCACTAGTGTTCACTAAAGAAGTTAACTAGTGGGATAGTTTTATTGGTCGGGTCGTTGCGGACGCAGCAATACTAAATATGTGTACTTTTATTGTTTATGTTTTTTCATTTAAATATTTATTTATAGATACAATATCTTTTTTTATAATTATTTTTGATTTTTAAAATATATGTTTAGAATCATTTAAAAAATGCTACTTTTTTACGTTTTTATTTTGTTTCACTATGGGACTATCATTTTTTGCAGGCTGATTGCTTCATGACGCCATTGGCTGTGTGTCAGCTGTCAGAATCAGCTGATAACCGGAGGCGATCACACGGGTTAAAGACTGTTTTATTAAATGCTTTAATAATATAATATTCACCACCACCTTAACTTTTACAATTTAAAGGGAACCTGTCACCCCCAAAACCGATGGTGAGGTAAGCTTACCGTCATCAGGGGCTTTTCTACAGCATTCTGGAATGCTGTAGATAAGCACCCGATGTTACCTGAAAGAGGAGAAAAAGACATTAGATTATACTCACCCAGAGGCGGTCCCGCTGAGGTCCGCTCCGATGGGCATCGCAGGTCCACTCCAGCGCTTCCTATTTCATTCCATGACGTCCTCATCTGGTCTTCACGCCACGGCTCCGGCGCAGGCGTACTTTGTCTGCCCTGTTGAGGGCAGCGCAATGTTCTGCAATGCGCAGGCGCTGGAAAGGTCAGAGAGGCCCGACGCCTGCACTCTGCAGTACTTTGCTCTGCCCTCAACAGAACACCAATATATATATCCTAGATAAGAGCCATTAAATCAATATAATCACCTATGAAAAGAGGCTGCACACAAAGATAACCATAAAAAAAACCAATATTTTATTTAAGCAAGTAAAAACAAAACCCAAAAAATTGGTAGTAGAACAACAATGGAAAATACAGGTGAGGACCAAATGAACAGGAAAAAGAAGGTGGAAACGCCTGGAATCAAGCATATATTGACATTCAAGCCTAAAGTGGATTATGCCAGATAATGATTTTGAATAAACTACTCACATATAGACATAATATCAATCAGCATAGTGCTGTATATAAAACAAGAAAATGAACTCAATAAAACAGGAACACACTGATCTAGTAGGCCTATGTCTGCAGAAACAATTTAGGCATACACATATATATAAAGGCCGACAGGGGTCCTGTGTAATTAATCAAGTATCTATACAAAGCATGTGAGAGATAAAATGTTTTTAAACATTCATTACCGGTTCAAATGAATGGGGTCCAGGCGTCCACCACATCCGACGCGTGTTTCGCAATGAAATGCTTCATCCAGACAATGTATGCCTGCTCCGCGGCGTGAAGACCAGAAGAGGACGTCATGGATTGAAGATAGGAGGCACCGGAGCGGACCTGAGACACCCATCGGACCGGACCGCAGCGGGACCGCCCCTGGATGAGTATATTCTAACCTCTTTTTCTCCTCTTTCAGGTAACATCAGGGGCTTATCTACAGCATTCCAGAATGCTGCAGATAAGCCCCTGATGCCGGTGGGCTTACCTCACCCTCGATTTTGGGAGTGACAGGTTCCCTTTAAAAAATCTAGGTGATGGCATAATTGTAAAAGCTACATTTGTGACAAAGAACTCCTCAGTTTTCCTTTAAAGTGAAAGTGGGCTTCAATATGTATTAAAAATGTGTGCATAAAACGTCATACAAAACACAATTACTCAAAACTGAATAATGGAGAGATGTAAAGCACAGCAATTCTCTTTCATTGTAATAGCAGCGCTACATTCACGGAGGCATTTTTAAATTATCCTTGACCTCTTGGAAGCCTATTATACAGCACATCACAGATAACACATTACGGCTGCTGAATTCTTCTCAATGTATCTCCAATAAACTCTGTAAAAAACTTTGGTTTACTTTTCAAGTTAAATTCAAGGACCATCACTGACAAGTGCATTGTCAGGAGCAACAGAAGAAAGCGATAAGGGGAAATAGCCTATAAAACCCACACAAAGACCTTTAAAATAGTGAGGTTGCCATAAAACTTCCAGAAAGAGCAGAAAGAATTGCCATATGAAACTTCAAATGTATCAAGTATGTATAAAACTGTATATTTATAAATATAAGCAGCCCAAATACTAAATGTTGCCATTTAAGTTGTGATTTTTCATATAATAAGTGGCTAATTCAGCAATAAGCATGGACGGTATACCTGTAGGCTAGGCTTTTGCAAAAGAAAAAAAGAGAAAGTAACTAGTTCCATTCATTAGGAATATCTTTCTCAACCTTCATATATACAGTAACCTAATTAGCTATAACAGTAATACCACTGATAGGTGAATATAATAACATTGATTATTTTACAATGGCACCTGTCGAAAGGTGAGATCTATAATATAACTGGAACTGTATCCTTCTGTCTGAAGCCTCCGGTGCCTGCGCAGTGGTTAGCGCATGTCGCAATACAACATTATTATCTCTAGGACACAGTAGCAGCTTCTTCACCGGCGGTGAGAGAGAGAGAGAGAGAGAGAGAATCATAGAATGTTAGAGTTGGAAGGGACCTTAAGGGTCATCATGTCCAACCCCCTGCTCAATGCAGTATTCACTAAACCATCTCAGACAGATGTCTGTCCAGCCTCTGCTTGAAGACTTTCTTTGAAAGAGAACTCACCACCTCTCATGGCAGCCTGTTACACTCATTGATTACCCTCACTGTCAAAAAGTTTTTTCCAATATCTAATCTGTATTGTAGCATAGCGCCTACTACGTGTCTTGGGGAACACTCGCTTGGCAGCAGAATCAAAGCACTCGGGCACGGTTTTCTATCAAAAACAGTCTTTTTGGTTTATTTCACATAATGTAAACCACATCCACAGGAACTTGGTAACAGTTTGAACACAGTCTGCATATATTCATCTTTACCACAGTTCGTCTCTGACCCCAGTCAGCATTATACACGGTTTTCAGACCGTTACCCGTTGGCAACCTTTACTGGTTCCTGGACACCCCTTGGCCTCCGAGGTGCCCATACACAATGTCTCTCACTCTGACCCCGGTCAGTGTCACACGGTTCCTTCCCATTACCTGTTGGTGCCGCACAGTTTTCCCGGATCCCTCTTCTCCACAGAGGTATCCATCAGACGTTTCTCACTCACACTGACTTCAGGTCAGTCCCAGGTCCTCAACACAGACCTCCCAGGTCTACGGTCTCCAGGTGCTTCCAGGACGACTCCACTCGCCGGAGCCTCCAACACCAACCGTCCGTGCTATGTCCAGCACGCAGGTTCTCCAGCCTGGAATGGTCACTGTGTGCTTCCAGGACGTCTGTCCCCACCTGGGACCATCCAGCACACAGGCCACTTTGCAGTGTCCTGCCAGGACACACGGAAGTATGTCCACCCTGATAGACACTTACTCACTAACACTCACATTCCACCATGTGCTCCACACACCTCCTTTACATAGGTGTAACCACACCCAGGTACCTGTCACATGGCTAGTCAGGTGAGCGTGACATCATCACAGGTCCTTGCACACCATATACATGCCTCAATGCATCTCAAGGAGCACACACAGCGCCCCCTAGCTGCCACAGGGGTCGCTATACCACAGAATCTTCTCCCTTTCAGTTTAATTCAAGTGATTCTCTTATTTCCATATGCAAATGAGAATAAGGATGATTGCTCTTCATTGTTACATCCCTTCAGATATGTGTAAACCGCTATTAGGTCTCCTCTTAGCCTTTTTTTTGCAAGCTAAACATTTCAAGATCCTTTAATCATTCCTTGTAGGACATACTTTACAGTCCGCTCACTTTCCTGGTAGCTCTTCTCTGAACTTTCTCCAGTGTTTCAATGTCTTTTTAAAAAGGTGGTGTCCAGAACTGGACACAGTATTCCAGATGAGGCCTGACCATGGAAGAGTAGAGGGGGATAATTACTTCATGTGATCTAAACTCTATGCTTCTCCTGATACATCCTAGAACTGTGTTTGCCTTTTTTTGGTGCTGCATTACACTGTTGACTCATATGCAGACTTTTCCATTTTCGTGAAGTATTCAAATACACCGCCAACAGTGCACATGCAACGGGCATAGTCATGGCATGGACTTTCTGAGGCCCCATTTTATTTACCTGCCAAATAAACTTCACTGTCCCATCAACAGTGTGTACATGCCGGGCCTAATCGCAGCATGCACTGACAGAGGTGCCAAAATGAACATTATTCTCCCCACCAGCATTCGGTTTAAGTTAAGGGGGCGGCATTGGTTTAGTACACTCAGAGCGGTCATTGTAACCATGCCCACGATCCTGACTGACACTGGCTTTACATTGAGACCTGCCATCAGTCAGGGCCAAAGATGCAGTTACAGCCACCCTTCAGTGAATTCAGAGCGGTGACTGAACTGGTGCTTCCCCCATGACTGAAACTCAATGCTGGCAGGAAGAATTACCGTAAGTTAATTTTCTCCTTGTTGCTTTTGGCTGTGTGCAGGCGCTGGGCTGCATACTAATTCTGTTAACTTGCAGATCAACCGCAAATATGTAGGTTAACAGCATTATTTCTGGTGACTGGTTCCCTTTAACATAACACAAAAATATACTACTAAAAATGCTTGGCACACGGGCATAGAACTGGTTCAATAGATGTATATTATACAATAAATAAACACTTGGTTCTTGAAGCTAATGTTTTGGATGAACGCCAAATGGTAAAACATTAGGATCTAAGCAACGTTGACAAGAGCCAGTAGATAATTGAGTCGGAATATCTTAAAAATTGCAAATATTGTGGGGTTCAATGCAAATTACTAAATAGTTAGGCTGTGTGCACACGTCACTTTTTTTCGCAGTTTTTCGCTATAAAAACCGTGAAAAAAACCTTCACATTAAGCATCCTATTTAATATAATGCAATCCGCATTTTTTGTGTACATGCTGCGTTGTTTTCCTGAGCGGAAATGCTTTCCAGAAAAGAACGCAGCATGTTCATTAAATTTGTGTAATCGCGGGGATTCCGCACACCTAGGAATGCATTCATCCGCTTACTTCCCGCATGGGGCTATGCCCACCATGTGGGAAGTAAGCAGATCATGTGCGGTTGGTACCCAGGGTGGAGGAGAGGAGCCTCTCCTCCACGGACTGGGCACCATATAATTGGTAAAAAAAAAAAGAATTAAAATAAAAAATAATGATATACTCACCTTCTGATGGCCCCTGGAGTCTTCCCGCCTCTCAGCGGTGCACGCGGCCGCTTCCATTCCCATGGATGCTTTGTGTGAAGGACCTGCGATGATGTAGTGGTCACGTGACGTCATCGCAGGTCCTGAACACAAAGCAGCTATAGGAACTGAAGCCACCGCGTGCACCGCTGAAGAGATCGGGGGCCATCAGAGGGGGAGTATAACCATTTTTTTAATTTTTTTATTATTTTTAACATTACATCTTTCTACTATTGATGCTGCATAGGCAGCATCAATAGTAAAAAGTTGGTCACACTTGTCAAACACTATGTTTGACAAGTGTGACCAACCTATCAGTTTTCCAAGCGATGCTACAGATCGCTTGGAAAATGCTAGCATTCTGCAAGCTAATTATGCTTGCAAAATGCTAGGAATATGCATGCCAATTCCGCATGCGATATACCCACGGCAGGAGTTGCAGAATTGCCACGGAAATTTCCGTGGCAATTCTGCAACGTGTGCACTTAGCCTTAATGCGAAAGATGACCATGCAGAACAGCAGTCCAGCTGCCTAGCCACAGGCTGCTCAGATTCTCCATGTTGAATCCAGTCTACCTCCAAAAGCACATACTACAGGCACATGACCATCAGTGCTAGACCATGGAACATTGGAGGAAGATGGCAAAATTATGCACTATGGAAAGAAGGCATAAAATGAAGACAGTGTGGACTTTGGGTAATCATCTGCAGAATTAAGAAACCTTGAGTCCTGGAATTCATGTGGATGTTACTTTGACATGTGCCATCTACTCAGGGCTGGCATTAGGTGGGGTGTAAATCAGGCAATGGCTCACAGACCTCATCCCCAAAAGTGTTCGATTTGACAGTCAGTTGCTGCCCCTGCTTTACAAATCAGAAACAGCACTGATATTGTCAGTCCTGTATTATTAGAGCAGTTTATGAGGTTAGAAGTCTAGAAGAACCTTTCGTGACATCCTGGTGACGTGACCAAAGATACTTCACCCTTTATAAGTCTGGAGGAACTGTAGCAGTGGAGGAGAAAGCATAGTATGTCCTCTACAGTGTGTGTGTCTGTGTTTAACATACAAACTATGTGTCTAGCATGGAGTGTGTTTCCTAACCTACATTGTCTGTGGAGCGCCCCCACTGCCGCAGGGCCGAGGGGTACCCGGTACCGGGCCTCTACATCTCGGTTCTGGGGTTGTCACGGTGGCTGGGCCCGGTCCGTGACCCTGCTGAGGGGCGTCCAGTGAAAGTTGAGAATGTGACGAGGTTATGGTGCAGTGCAGGTCGCAGTAAATAACGAGGACACCAGGTTGCAGTCTCTTTACCTCTTTACTGAAGGCTTCAGAATCCTCAGTCCGGAATATGGTTAACCGGGCTGCGTGAGTCCGGCCGGTCCGATGGCACCTCCAGAGTTCCCTTTGCAGGTGGAAATCTGTGCCTACCTTCTAGCGCTTGTGTGTTGTGCTCCTCCCCTGCTGTGCTTACGGGATAGCCCCCACAACTGTTGTGTCTGTTTCTGAAGTTCCCTCACAACTCGATTTTGATGTTCTTCTTCGTCCCCCCAGATGATATGGCTAGGACGCACCCGTATGACGGGTAGGCTCGGAGCTCTTCCGGGACCCTAGTGTCGCCCCTCTCCAACTGTTGCCCCCTATGTCTTCTTAGGTGATTTGAGTGAGACAGCCCGCCTATAACTGACTGTCCTGCCGTAGGTTTGAAGTAAGGCCTGGAGCTCAATACTTCCTTGGCGTTCCGGCCACCGGCTACGCGCCTCAGTAGGATGTTGCCTCGTCTTACAGCACGACTCCTACTGGTAATTCTCCTTGTTGCGTTGATCTCGTTTCTCACTCAGCACAATAAACCTCGCTTCTTGTCCTTTCTTGGGGTACCGCCGCGATGAAGTGCAGGCGCGGTCCCGTAACGTTCTTTCTGTTCGCTAGGCCTCTGTCAGGATCCCACCCCTGACAGGGACCCCCCTGAACCTTCCCCTGCAACACCCTCTGCCACAGGATGTTGCCTGGATCCAACCCAGTCAGCTTCTGACTAACTTCCTATCTAACCCCCAGTTTTACCAGATTGTGAGGAGTGGCCTAATACATAGCACCCTTAGCTCCCCCTGGAGGCCAGACTGTGAAGTGTATTGGTGTCTGTGATACCTGGTCAGGTGAACTCCTTCAGTGCCATTAGACGTACCATAGCCCCCCTTAGCGGCAGAGCATCAGTACTGCAACGACCAGGACTCTGGGGCGCTGCATCTGTATATCATAAAGTGTGTAACACACAGTGTGCGCGCCTGTGTGTTATGGAGTATCTTTATATGTTTGTTATTGAGTGCAATCCTTTTTGGAAGTGCATTAAACAGCAAGGTGGATTGCTGCTGAGAGGAAAAAAAAAATCTTTAAATCTTCAGCTTGGCGAGTGTGAACGAGCTGAGTGTGACTTGTGATTCCGTGACTTTAGATTCAGGGAGTTTCCAAGGGAGGAATTACTGAATTGCTCTCTGTGTTTTATTGATACTTTGCAATTATATTTTATTTAACGTTACTGGGTGGTGCAATCCCCATTAGGAAATGTGCTCCACTATTGTTAATGCCATCCAGTGCACATCTTGCCACATGTATGCAATCCTTCAGCAGCCGGTCGAGGGTGCATACTGCTGTGCGAGATGTGAGCACATTGTGCATTTGGAAACCCAGATTCTGAATCTAAATGTGCATCTGGCAACATTGAGATCCATTGACAATATGGAAAGGAGTCTTCTGCTCACTGAGCAGACGCTCAATGGGATAGATGGGGGGGATGTTAGGATGGAGCTGCAGGACAGTGAAGCAGCAAGCTGGGTGACCGTTAGAAGGCCGGGTAGAGGGAAGAGTACCAGGGAGGCTTGGCCTGATCTGGTACACCCCAATAAGTTTGCTCAGTTGGCAGATGAGGGAGGTGCCAGTACAGGGGTAGCACTGCTGCAGCCAGGCATGTCCTCTGAAATCCGGAGGAGTGACTGCTCCAGTAAGGAGGGAAATAGGAGAGCAGGGCAGGCCAGACAGGTGCTGGTAGTGGGGGACTCAATTATTAGGGGAACAGATAGGGCAATCTGTCACAAAGACAGGGATCGTCAAAAGATGTGCTGCTTACCTGGCGCTCGAGTCCGACACATCGCTGATCGGGTGGACAGATTACTGGGAGGGGCTGGTGAGGACCCAGAGGTCATGGTGCACATTGGCACAAATGACAAAATTAGAGGTAGGTGGAAGGTCCTTAAAAACGATTTCAGGGAATTAGGCTGCAAGCTGAAAGCAAGGACCTCCAATGTGGTATTTTCCAAAATACTGCCTGTACCACGTGCCACGCAAGAGAGGCAACAGGAGATTAGGGAGGTTAATAAGTGACTCAAGAATTGGTGTAGGAAGGAGGGGTTTGGGTTCCTGCAGATCTGGGCCAACTTCTCAGTTGGCTACAGGTTTTACGCTAGAGACGGGCTGCACCTCAATGGGGAAGGTGCAGCTGTGCTGGGGGAGAAAATGGCTAGAAGGTTGAAGGAGTGTTTAAACTAGGGAATGGGGGGAGGGTATTCAATTTATAGGAGGGGAAAATAGTGCAGATAGAGACCTGGGCACAAATAAGGAAGTTGGGGGTGGCAGTGGCATGGGGGGTGGGGTTAGATCAATTAATAATTTAAGAAAGAATAGAGTTGCAGAGAGATGCAAAAAATGTATTTATACTATGAAGAGTTAAGTTACGGACTGGACCAAGGGAACCCAGTGGACGTAGTGTACATGGACTTTTCATAAGCTTTTGATACGGTACCACACAAAAGGTTGATACATAAAATGAGAATAATGGGGATAGGGGAAAATATGTGTAAGTGGGTTAAGAGATGGCTCAGGGATAGGAAACAAAGGGTGGTTATTAATGGAGCAGACTCAGACTGGGTCGCGGTTAGCAGTGGGGTACCACAGGGGTCAGTATTGGGCCCTCTTCTTTTTAACATATTTATTAATGATCTTGTAAGGGGCATACAGAGTGGAATTTCAATATTTGCAGATGACACTAAACTCTGCAGGGTAATCAATACAGAGGAGGACAATTTTATATTACAGGATGATTTATGTAAACTAGAAGCTTGGGCTGATAAATGGCAAATGAGCTTTAATGGGGATAAATGTAAGGTCATGCACTTGGGGAGAAGTAATAAGATGTATAACTATGTGCTTAATTCTAAAACTCTGGGCAAATCCGTCAATGAAAAAGACCTGGGAGTATGGGTGGATGACAAACTCACATTTAGTGGCCAGTGTCAGGCAGCTGCTACAAAGGCAAATAAAATAATAGGATGCATTAAAAGAGGCATAGATGCTCATGAGGAGAACATAATTTTACCTCTATACAAGTCACTAGTTCGACCACACTTAGAATACTGTGTACAGTTCTAGTCTCCGGTGTATAAGAAAGACATAGCTGAACTGGAGCGGGTGCAGAGAAGAGCGACAAAGATTATTAGAGGACTGGGGGGTCTGCAATACCAAGATAGGTTATTACACTTGGGGCTATTTAGTTTGGAAAAACGAAGGCTAAGGGGGGGATCTTATGTTAATGTATAAATATATGAGGGGACAGTACAAAGACCTTTCTGATGATCTCTTTAATCATAGACCTGAGATAGGGACAAGGGGGCATCCTCTACGTCTGGAGGAAAAAAGGTTTAAGCATAATAACAGACGCGGATTCTTTACTGTAAGAGCAGTGAGACTATTGAACTCTCTGTCGAATGATGTTGTAATGAGTGATTCATTACTTAAATTTAAGAGGGGACTGGATACCTTTCTGGAAAAGTATAATGTTACAGGGTATATACACTAGATTCCTTGTTAGGGCGTTGATCCAGGGAACTAGTCTGATTGCCGTATGTGGAGTCGGGAAGGAATTTTTTCCCCAATGTGGAGCTTACTCTTTGCCACATGGTTTTTTTTTGCCTTCCTCTGGATCAACATGTTAGGGCATGTTAGGTTAGGCTATGGGTTGAACTAGATAGACTTAAAGTCTTCCTTCAACCTTAAAAACTATGTTCCTAATATGTGTAATATGCAGTGTATGTAACGTGTATGTGTCAATGTTTCTAGCATTGAGTGTTTTTATACATACATACATTGTGAGTTTAACATACAGTGTATGTATGTGTAATAAGAAGCAGTGAAATCCCAGAAGAGCCCTTGCAGGATGAACCATTAATGAGGAGAGACCACCATCTGCTGGCCAAGCAAAATCAAGCAGAACCAAGTTGTGCTGGAAGATTTAAGGGGGAGCGACTTCGTGTGCTGGACCTGAACAGGAGATCCACAGAATGGACTTCCTTGCTATAAAAGCCCTGCAAGCCAAACCGCAGACAGATTTACTATCAAAGAAGAGTGTGGAGAAGACACGCTCAAGGGATGTTGCTGAGGCCAATGTAACAGGCCTCAGAGGGAAGTCTGCAACATCAAGGCATGGTCCATCGCCTGACAGGGCCCGAATTCTGCACAAGAGGACTCCAAGTTCCACCTGCGCTTGTCGTGAGCAGGATTCATGCCCCATGCATGTGAGCAGGACCATCACTTCCATCTATCTTTTACGGTACCAGGTTCAGCTGGGATTAGGGTCTCAGGTTGGGAAGGGGCCAGTTGGTACATGGGAGGCTCAACCGGCTTTGATAAACTATGTCAAAGAGAGACATTTGGTCTAGCGGAAAAACCTGGTGACCCCGCTATGGCCAGATTTGCAGAGAGCGAACTTACATGGTGGCTCCCATGACTGGGCGCACCACCATTGTGAACAGCACATAGACGTTAGATGGAGAAAGACTTTCTTTGCTTTTCCAAGTTTATTGTTATGTTTGTTTGAATGTTAATCTGCCTAGTTATTAACACTAATTGTTTAGAGTTACTTTAAATCACTGTATATAGAACTATAATCATCCCCAACTGTTTCCGCCTCGTGCCTCTGTGCATTGCATCCAGACAACTGGAATACATGTATCTAGCATGCAGTGTGTTTTCTATCATACATTCTGTGTGTGTATCACACATAGTGTGTGTGTAACATGCAGTGTCTGTGCAGCTCCCCAGAGTCCTGGTCGTTGCAGTACTGACGCTCCGCCGCTAAGGGGAGTGATGGTACGTCTGATGGCACTTAAGGAGTTCACCTAACCAGGTATCACAGTCACACTATACACTTCACATTCTGGCCACCAGGGGGAGCAAAGGGTTCTATGTATTAGGCCACTCCTCACAATCTGGTAAAACTGGGGGCTGGATAGGAAGTTAGTCAGAAGCTGACTGGGTTGGATCCAGGCAACATCCTGTGGCAGAGGCTGTTGCAGGGGAAGATTCAGGGGGGTCTCTGTCAGGGGTGGGATCCTGACAGTGGCCTAGCGAACAGAACAGAACGTTACGGAGCCGCACCTGCACCCGTTGCGGCAGCATCCTAAGAAAGGAAACGAAGCGAGGTTTATTGTGGAGAAGTGAGAAACGAGATCGCAGCAAAAAGGAGATAAAGCCAGTAGGAGTCATGCCATAAGATCGAGGCAACATCCTATTGAGGAGCGTAGACGGTGGCCGGAACGCCGAGGAAGTATTAGGCTCCAAGCAATACTTCAAACAGCGGCAGGACAGTTAATTTTAAGTTGGCTGTCTCACCTAAATCACCTAAGCAGACATAGGAGGCAATTGTGGGAGAGGGGCAATGCTAGGGTCCCCGAAGAACTCCAGGCCTACCCGTCATACGGGTGCGTCCTATCCATATCATCTGGGGGACGGAGAAAGAACATCAAAACAGATACAAGTTGTGAGAGAAGAACATCAGAAACAGGCACAACAGTTGTGAGGACTATCCCGTGGTTCTCAGCAGGGAAGTACTACAACACACAGGCGCTAGAAGGTAGGCACTGATTTCCACCTGCAAAGGGAACTCTGGAGGTGCCTTCGGACCGGCCGGTCTCAGTCAGCCCTGTTAGCAGTACTCTGGATTGCGGATCCTGAAGCCTTCAGTAAAGAGGTAAAGAGACTGCAACCCTGTGTCCTCGTTATTCATCAAGCCTTGCACCACGCATCATCACCACACCTTTCATTGGACGCCCCTTAGCAGGGTCACGGACCGGGTCTAGCCACCGTGACAGCCCCAGGACCGAGACAGAGAGGCCCAGTACCGAGTACCCCGCGGCCCTGCGTCTGGGGGCGCTCCATCTGTGTCTAGCATGGAGTCTGTTTTCTAATTTACACGGTGTTTGTGTAGCACTGTGTGTAATATGCAATGTGTGTAACATGCAGTATGTGTATATCATGGAAAGAGTGTGGGCAAGACAAAATGTGTGTTTAACATAAAATGTGTGTGTTTGTGTATAGCATAGAGTGTATATAACATACATTGTGTATGTGCAGCATGACGTGTGAGTGTAAGGCACACTACCATAGAAAGCGGGTGAGCGCTATGCGAGAAAACATTGCATAGCTCTCAGAACAGTGTTAATCTATGGGGCGGCTCACATCACCATTTATTTTCTCGAGCGTATTCCGCATGCGTGTAAGCGATTGTCACCGAGACTCGCCAATGCAAGCCTATGGGTGCGAGAAAAAAAACAGCACAGCACTCGGACCATGGGAGTGTAGTACGATTTTTACACTGTGGTGTCCTTTTAAAAGCCAGCATTTCATGTGCTGCATACAGTTAAATCACACTTACAAGTTAGAATAGAATAGAGAGAATAGATATATACACATAGAATACATAGATATATAGATGTCAGCGACACACACATATATTCATGAATTTATATTACATAGATACATAGATAGAAGAAAAGTCGGCAATGCATCTGCCGTGTTCTGTAAAATTACTGCAGTTGCTGACAGGATAGAAGAGATGGATTACATACAGTAAATACAAATGGAATAGGTAGATATAAAGATGTCAGTGACAAATACATTTAGTACAGTGTGTGTGCAAATTACTGGACATGTAACTAATAAAAGATTATTTTTTTTCGGAAGAAAATGGTGTGGGCTCCTGCTCAATTTTCATAACCAGCAGAGGAAAAGACAACAGCTTGGGGCCGATGTTTATAGCCTGAGAAAGGGGGTAATACCCATGGAGCTTCCCATTAATATTAGATCACAGCTAGAGATGGGTGAACCCAACGGTAAAGTTCAGCGTCCTTACCAAACACCTGCTGTTCAGGCATGGACACCGAACACGGACTTCACCAGGAAGTCCTTGTTACTGTTGGGGTTCGGCTGCCCGAACACTGAGTGTATGTAATGCACATGACAGTGTCGCAAACACCGCTTCTGATTGCCGGTAAAACCATCCCTGCTGCTCAGAGAGCCACGGTTCCTATGCTGTCAAAAGACAGTGTGAGCACTCAACTGTGATTGGAGGTATAAAGCTTACCTCCAGTCACTGGTGTCAGCTGAAGGGATAACTGCTCCCATCATCCAACACCTGCTGCCGCTAATAACAGTGAGAGCAGGAGCAGCGGATTGGAATATTCATCATCCACTCCTACGCTGTAACTAAAAAAACAAACCCGGCATGGGTTCCCCTGTATTTTTGTTAACCAGACAGCCAAAACTCACAGCTGGGGGCTGAAACCCTCAGCTGTCAGCTTCAGCAAGGCTGGTTAGCAAGAATAGAGGGCTCCTCATGCTGTATTTTTAATTATTTAAATAAATAATTAAAAAAACATGGTGTGGGGTCCCCCCATTTTTGACAACCAACCTTGCTAAAGCAGACAGCTGGGGGCTGGTATTCTCAGGCTGGTAAGGGGCCCCCAGTCTATAAATAGCAGCCCGCAGCTGCCTAGAAAATACACATCTTTTAGTTGCACCAATTCTGGCGCTTTGCCAGAGGAGTGAT
Source organism: Ranitomeya variabilis (assembly GCF_051348905.1). Classification (NCBI taxonomy): domain Eukaryota; kingdom Metazoa; phylum Chordata; class Amphibia; order Anura; family Dendrobatidae; genus Ranitomeya; species Ranitomeya variabilis. Next base: position 233,964,116 of record NC_135232.1, read on the forward strand.
AGTTAGGGGGGGTTGATGTCACCTTTGTATTTTCCGGTGACATCAAGTCCCTAGGTTAGTAATGGAGAGGCATCAATAAGATACCCCCATTACTAACCCCATAGTCACACTGTATGAAAACACAGATACCAAGAATAAAGTCCTTTAATTGAAAAAATGACACAGACTCCTTTAATAATCTCACTTACGACCTCGCCTAATTCCCCTGAAGCCCTCGATCTCCTGTAATAAACCAAAAAAAAAAAAAACAACAATATCCTTCACCTGTCAGTCTTTCTGTCCCACGCCGTAATCCATGTCTGGGGGAAAAACAGTTTTTAAACTGGATGGTGCCAAAATGCGACTGTCCAGGCTGAGAACCACTGGTGACTGAATTGCTGCAAGCGCAGCCTCAGTGACTGGCCATGACATCATCGAGGTTTCCGCCGGTCACTGAGGCTGAACTGCTGTGACCTCGGTGACATCCCCGCTAGCTTTTCTATAGTTTTTCATATATGTGAGTGTGTTTGTGTGTTATGATGAATATTTCCTTTGAAAATGATGTGTAAATGACTTAGAGAATTGTTAAAATCGCATTGCAATTGGATAGCAATCGCACAGCATTCGAATGTAAATCAGATGCTAGGTGTGTAAAATCAGATTGTACTCGCATGACAGTCATTTGACACTCGCATTACTCGAGTTTAGTACATTTAGACTCCGGCCTAAGATATAGTGTTTGTGTAGTTTAAACTGTGTGGGTATAACATACAGTGTGTGTGTGTGTGTTGTATTCACATTTAAAAATATCGCCAGTGCAGATGAACATTCATAGCTGTAACTAGGGTTGAGCGAAACGGATCGTTCATTTTCATAAGTCGCCGACTTTTGGCAAAGTCGGCGTCTCATGAAACCGAGCCGATCCCTGTGTGGGGTCTGCCATACGGTACGCGACTTTCGCGCTAAAGTCGCGTTTCAATGACGCTAAAAGCGCCATTTCTCAGCCAATGAAGGTGGACGCAGAGTGTGGGCAGCGTGATGACATAGATCTCAGTCCCCACCATCTTAGAGAAGGGCATTGCAGTGATTGGCTTGCTTTCTGCGGCGTCACAGGGGCTATAAAGGGGCGTTGCCGCCGACCGCCATCTTACTGCTGCTGATCTGAGCGTAGGGAGAGGTTGCTGCAGCTTCTTCGGAAGCAGGGATAGTGATAGGCAGGGTACATAAAGCCACAAACCGCTTGTGCTGTAGCGATTTCCACTGTCCAATACCACCTTTTGTTTGCAGGACAGTGGAAGCTACATTTTTTTTTCCTCAGCGCTGTAGCTCATTGGGCTGCCCTAGAAGGCTCCCTGATAGCTGCGTTGCTTTGTGTGTACGCCGCTGTGTAAACCAACTGCTTTTTTCAAAGCACAAATCCTGTTTTTCCTTCCTTTCTGCACAGCTATCTTGTGTGTTTGTCCACACTTTTGTGTGCAGCAGTCCTTTTACAGCTGCCTGCCATACGTTTCTGAGATAACTGCAGGGAGATAAATATTGGCAAGTCTGCCTCCCTGCCATTGCTGTGTGTGGCATCTCTCTCTCATTGTGTGGCACCGAAAACACTGTGTAATACTTGTCCTTTTTTTTTTTTTTTTTTCTAAATTCTCCCTTTTCCAAAAAAAAAATTAGTGGGAGATAAATATTGTCAAGTCTGCCTCCGCGCCATTGCTGTGTGTGGCATCTCTCTCTCATTGTGTGGCACTGAAAACACTGTGTAATACTTGTCCTTTTTTTTTTTTTTTTCCTAAATTCTCCCTTTTCCAAAAAAAAAATTAGTGGGAGATAAATATTGTCAAGTCTGCCTCCGTGCCATTGCTGTGTGTGGCATCTCTCTCTCATTGTGTGGCACTGAAAACACTGTGTAATACTTGTCCTTTTTTTTTTTTTTCCTAAATTCTCCCTTTTCCAAAAAAAAAATTAGTGGGAGATAAATATTGTCAAGTCTGACTCCGTGCCATTGCTGTGTGTGGCATCTCTCTCTCATTGTGTGGCACCGAAAACACTGTGTAATACTTGGCCTTTTTTTTTTTTTTTTACTAAATTCTCCCTTTTCCAAAAAAAAATTAGTGGGAGATAAATATTGTCAAGTCTGCCTCCGCGCCATTGCTGTGTGTGGCATCTCTCTCTCATTGTGTGGCACTGAAAACACTGTGTAATACTTGTCCTTTTTTTTTCCTAAATTCTCCCTTTTCCAAAAAAAAAATTAGTGGGAGATAAATATTGTCAAGTCTGACTCCGTGCCATTGCTGTGTGTGGCATCTCTCTCTCATTGTGTGGCACCGAAAACACTGCGTAATACTTGGCCTTTTTTTTCTAAATTCTCCCTTTTCCCAAAAAAAAATTAGTGGGAGATAAATATTGTCAAGTCTGCCGCCGTGCCATTGCTGTGTGTGGCATCTCTCTCTCATTGTGTGGCACTGAAAACACTGTGTAATACTTGTCCTTTTTTTTTTCCTAAATTCTCCCTTTTCCAAAAAAAAAATTAGTGGGAGATAAATATTGTCAAGTCTGACTCCGTGCCATTGCTGTGTGTGGCATCTCTCTCTCATTGTGTCACTGAAAACACTGTGTAATACTGGGCCTTTTTTTGGGGGGGGGGGTAAATTCTCCCAGAAAAAAAAAAAAATAGTGGGAGATTAAGATTGGCATTTCTGCTTGAGTGCTGGGCCTGTGTGTGCCATCTGTCTCAAATTATTGGGCCACAGAAAACCTAGTGTGTAACATTGGGCCTGATTTTCCTTTCAGTGTCAGGCACCTATAAAGGTATATATAAATCCTACAGAAGTTTGAGTTCACCTTATAAGTTGTTTTACAGTAACAAATAGTGTTACTTTGGTTACGTTTTGCAAGCAATGAGGAAGTCTAGTGGAAGAGATCGTGGCCGTGGGCGGTCATTGTCAGTTGGTAATGATGGTAGTGGTGGTGGAGCATCAGGTGGTCGTGGTAAAAGCAGTACAGCACCTAAGTCTCGAGTTGTTGAGCCAGGTTCCTTGTCTGGCTACACAAGGCCTCGAACGCTCTCTTTTCTGGGAGTAGGAAAACCACTTTTGAAGCCGGAGCAGCAGGAACAAGTATTGGCTTTCATTGCTGACTCTGCCTCTAGCTCTTTCGCCTCCTCCTCGGAAAGTGCCAAATGTCAGAGCAGTGCATCGTCAGTGGATGCTCCCGGTCAGGGACAAGTCGCTTCCTTGTCTTCTTCACCCAGAACAAGAGAGAAGGATGCGTCAGGAGACACAACGGGTTACTCCATGGAGCTGTTTACACATACCGTTCCTGGGTTAGACAGTGAAACAGTTAACAGGCCATGTCCATTAGAAGTTGAATCGGACATGGAGTGCACAGATGCACAGCCACAGCCAGATTACTATGCTGTTCCTTTGACTCAGACCAGAACATTGCCCTCGCAGTGTACTGAGGCAGAATCAAACCCAGCGGAGACTATGGTGCCCCGTCACGGACGCTATACCACCGGCTTACACGGTGACACAGACGAAATCGCACACGACATAGAAGAGGAGGTCATAGATGACCCAGTTGTGGACCCCGATTGGCAGCCATTGGGGGAACAGGGTGCAGGCGGCAGTAGTTCTGAAGCGGAGGAGGAGGAGCCGCAGCAGGCATCAACATCACAACAGGTTCCATCTACCGGGCCCGTATCTGGCCAAAAACGCGTGGCAAAACCAAAACCAGTTGGAGGACAGCGTGGCCATCCGGTTAAAGAAGCTCAGTCTGCAATGCCTGAAAAGGTATCCGATAGTAGAAAGAGTGCAGTCTAGCATTTTTTTAAACAACATCCAAATGATCAGCGCAAAGTCATCTGTCAAAAATGTTCAACAACCTTAAGCAGAGGTCAGAATCTTAAAAGTCTAAATACAAGTTGCATGCATAGACATTTATCCACCATGCATTTGTAAGCCTGGACTAACTACCAAACGTCCCTAAAGGTTGCAGCACCCTCGGCCAATGAAGCTAGTCAGCAATGCTACATCCCTTCCCTCCCTGTAAGCCGACCATTTCCCACACCACCTGCAGTATCTGTGCAGCTTTCGTCGCCAGGCCAAAGCAGTCAGGGAATCACCAGGTTAGTAGTAGGAAACACTGCATGTAGGGCACCGGCAAGAATACCATCTCCAACCCTCTCTCAGTCACCCATGTCCACCGGCACCACCGCTAGTTCCACGATCTCCAGCTCTCCAGTCCAGCTCACCCTACATGAGACTCTTGTTAGGAAAAGGAAGTACTCATCCTCGCATCCGCGTACACAGGGTTTGAACGCCCACATTGCTAGACTAATCTCATTAGAGATGATGCCCTACCGGTTAGTTGAAAGTGAAGCTTTCAAAGCGCTGATGGACTACGCTGTACCACGCTACGAGCTACCCAGTCGGCACTTCTTTTCTAGAAAAGCCATCCCAGCCCTCCAACAGCATGTTAAAGACCGCATCGTCCATGCACTCAGGCAGTCTGTGACTACAAAGGTGCACCTGACAACAGATGCATGGACCAGTAGGCATGGCCAGGGACGTTACGTGTCCATCACGGCACACTGGGTGAATGTGGTGGATGCAGGGTCCACAGGGGACAGCAATATTGGGACAGTTTTGCCTAGTCCACGGTCAAGGAAAGAGTTGGCTGTAGGCGTTCGCCCCCCCTCCTCCTCTTCCTCCTCCTCATGCAGAAGTGAGAGCTCGTCCACACACCCCAGTCGCACATCCACTCCATCCGCAGCTGCCACTGTTGCACACCAGGTGTGCCATTATGGGACAGCTAGTGGCAAGCGTCAGCAGGCTGTATTGGCAATGAAGTGTTTGGGCGACAACAGACACACCGCGGAAGTTCTGTCCGAGTTCTTGCAGAATGAAACTCAGTCATGGCTGGGCACTGTACATCTTGAGGCAGGCAAGGTTGTGAGTGATAACGGAAGGAATTTCATGGCTGCCATAGCCCTTTCCCAACTGAAACACATTCCTTGCCTGGCTCACACCTTAAACCTGGTGGTGCAGTGCTTCCTGAAAAGTTATCTGGGGTTACCCGACCTGCTCCTCAAAGTGCGCAGACTTTGCTCGCATATCCGCCGTTCGCCCGTACACTCCAGCCGTATGCAGAACTATCAGCGGTCTTTGAACCTTCCCCAGCATCGCCTAATCATCGACATTTCAACAAGGTGGAACTCCACACTGCACATGCTTCAGAGACTGTGCGAACAGAGGCGTGCTGTTATGTTTTTGTGGGAGGATACACATACACGGGCAGGCAGTTGGATGGCAGACATGGAGTTGTCAGGTGTGCAGTGGTCGAAGCTACAAGACCTGTGTCAAGTCCTTCAGTGTTTTGAGGAATGCACACGGCTGGTTAGTGCAGACAATGCCATAATAAGCATGAGCATCCCCCTAATGCGTCTGCTGATGCAAAGTTTGACGCACATAAAGGAGCAGGCGTCTGCAGCCGAGGAAGAGGAAAGCCTTGATGACAGTCAGCCATTGTCTGGTCAGGGCCGTGTAGAGGACGCGGTAGCGGGCGAAGAGGAGGAGGAGGACGAGGAGGATGATGGGGATGAGTACTTTTTTAATGAGGAAGCTTCTCCTGGGCCAACAGAAATTAGTGGCGTTGCAAGGCCGGGGTCTGTTTTTTTAAGGGAGACAAGTGACGTAGATTTGCCTGTAACTGCCCCTCAAACCAGCACAACCGCAGATTTGCCAACAGGAACTTTGGCCCACATGGCGGATTATGCCTTACGTATCCTCAAAAAGGACCCACGCATTACTAAAATGATGAGCGATGATGATTACTGGTTGGCCTGCATCCTTGACCCTGGATATAAAGGCAAATTGCTAAATATTATGCCACATGAGAACCTCGAACAAATCTTAGCAACCAAACAAGCTACTCTTGTAGATCGTTTGATTTAGGCATTCCCAGCACACAGCGCCGGTGATGGTTGTCACACAAGCTGCAGGGGGCTACATGGCAGAGGTGTTAAGGGTGCACAGATCAGAAGTGGCGTTGGACAGAGGGGTTTTCTGACCAGATTGTGGAGTGATTTCGCAATGACCGCAGACAGGACAGGTACTGCAGCATCTATTCAAAGTGACAGGAGACAACATTTGTCCAGTATGGTTACTAACTATTTTTCTTCCCTTATCGATGTTCTCCCTCAACTGTCATTTCCATTTGATTACTGGGCATCAAAATTAGACACCTGGCCTGAATTGGCAGAATATGCATTGCAGGAGCTTGCTTGCCCAGCATCTAGTGTGCTATCAGAAAGAGTATTCAGTGCTGCTGGTTCAATATTAACCGAAAAAAGGACTCGTCTGGCTTCCCAAAATGTGGATGATCTCACCTTCATTAAAATGAACCACTCCTGGATTTCAAATTATTTTGCCCCACCTTTCCCGGCTGACACCTAGCTTTCCTATAAAAAGGTCTTGCTTGTGGACTGGTCTTACTGAGTGTTCCAATCTGTTAATTTGCAGCAGCTGTTTGTCCAGCATACGACATGTTTACACCTCCCCCAATGGGAAAAATCCCCCCACGGGGCCGTTGTCTCGCCAATTGGCGCAAGCACCCGTTACAGTGCTGATTGTCTGAAGAGGCGGGTGTGCCCGCTTTTGGTCGACGCCATTGCCACTGGTTCCCTCATAGTACAATGTAGTGTCTCTGGCGGTGGTGGTGCGCACCCAACGTCAGACACGCCGTTGTAACATGAGGGGCCCTGGGGCGGTACCGCCGGCCACAAGAGAGTTCCCCCCCCCAGCTCAAACTGTGCTGTACCACGTGCAAAATTATCTCGCACAGCTCCACCAATGTTTAGTCTATGCACTGACATCATTCAATGCCTGGCACTGACAAACAATACCAATTTGTTTGCATCTATGATGCTAGTTAAAGTAGTCTGGGTCAGTGTCCTAATACTAATTTACTGCCAAATTACTTTGTCATAAACTCTGCAGATGAGCCCACCCCTGTACCTAAGCATGCCACCCTTTTTTTACTTATAGTTGTTTTGCGAGACATTAACATCTATTTGTTTTTTTGGAGTACTAACTGTGTCAGACACTCCTTGCAATACTCCTCCACTGACCACAATGCTGCCTGCCCGTGTATCCATGTAACCGATATAAAACTGCCATGAGCCTATTGTTTGTTATTTTAGGCCTTTGATAGCCTGTCTGCAGCCCCTACTTGCAATACTCCTCCACTGACCACAATGCTGCCTGGAGTGCCTGCCTGTGTATCCATGTAACCGATGTAAAACTGCCATGACTGCCTACTGTTTGTTATTTTAGGCCTTTGTGAGCCTGTCTGCGGCCCCTACTTGCAATACTCCTCCACTGACCACAATGCTGCCTGCCCGTGTATCCATGTAACCAATATAAAACTGCCATGAGCCTATTGTTTGTTATTTTAGGCCTTTGATAGCCTGTCTGCGGCCCCTACTTGCATTACTCCTCCACTGACCACAATGCTGCCTGCCTGTGTATCCATGTAACCGATATAAAACTGCCATGAGCCTATTGTTTGTTATTTTAGGCCTTTGATAGCCTGTCTGCCGTCCCTACTTGCATTACTCCTCCACTGACTACGATCTTAAAAAAATGAAAGTCGCTCAACCCTAGCTGTAACCATGTCAGCAATCACTGAACAAATGAGCTAATTGGATTGTTTATTCCTGAACAAAATGTATTGTTCTTGCCGGTGTGCAAGCAAGAAATGTGACGATAACATGTATGAGGACAGAACAATCTAGTAGTCTTCTATCCCCATCATTTTTAGTGAGCCTGTATGCAGGGGATGGTAAACAAGCGCTAAACCACTTACATATAGTCAAGGAAACTTGTTTAACAATCTGAAATTGGTTCTTATAAATGCACCCTACTTATTTGCCTGTGATGATACGATATCTTCGTGTTTGGAAAACACTTTTAATTTTTCCTTGTCCACAATATGTCCAAAATTGTCTTTGCAAATATTTAAACATTTTGGTAGACTACATGAACCATTTCATGGTACCAGTATTTACAATGCCCACAATTTTGTCCAGCCGATTTTTGGCATTTTGTGTGATATTATATCCAGTTTACCTTTTTTCCTCAGTTTTTTTGTGATGTTCAAATACACATGTGTAATTGCAATCACTTTCTGGGAGAAATACTATACTACATTTTCTGGAACAACTTCAAGGGTGCCAACACTTTCGGCCATCACTATATGATAATCAGCCATAATATTAAAAACCACCTGTCAAATATTATGCAGATCCGTTTCATGCAGTCAAAACAACTCTGACCTTTCGATGCATTGACTCTGACAGATTTCTGAATTTTTGCCACCAAGATTTTAGCAACAGATACCGCAAGTTGAAATGTGGGGGCTTCATTGATTCTACTTGCTTTTTCAGCATTTTTGGGAACAATTTCAAGGGTGCCAACACTTTCAACCATGACTGTATATATGGACACATATAGACATAGAGAAGAAACAACTACATATACATATAGAGTATATAAAAGTATATAACATGCAGTTAACCGCTAGTACAAATGTCCATCTGCCTCTTGCCTGTGTTCTATATCCTCTCCTCTTATCTCCATGTAGGCCTTTATGCATGTGTCACGACCTCCAAGGTTAAGACCAGCAGATGACACAATTTATACATACAATGGGATGGATTGGGGTGAGGAAGGCCCTACCTGTGGGGAACGAGGGACGGGACACCTCCTGAACTCCAACCTGAGCTTGTCCCTACCCTCCCTTAACACCCTAAGCTGGTCCTTCCCTCCACCGCCGTCACGTGCCTGAACCCTGATTGTCACCTCACCTATCCTGGCCAGCAAGGATGCTAGCCTCACCACTGCAAGTGATGAACAACACAGGGAGAGTGACAAACACAAGAAAGACAGATAGAGGGAAACTTAACAACTGTCTGCTGCAAAGCACCACACAGCAGAGGGTAGGCACCAGGACCACAAACTCCACAAACCAGCAGATTCACCACTGCAACCAGAGTGCTCCTTACTCCAGGTTTGGTCAACATAGATTACTTACTCACCGACAGTCAGCTGATACGTCAGGTGACCATTTAAAGGTCACATCAGCTGACCAGCAACATAGCAGTTGCCAACAAAGAAACTGATTTTTAACCCTTGCTGGCCTGAAAGGAAAAAACTGCATTTAAATTTTAGTGGAACCAGAGCTGCCACAAATCTAAAAATGAATTGTGACAACATGGCTGTAGTGGTCAGTATTAAGCCTCTTTCACAACAGCATATTTGTCATCCATATTTCATCTATTTTATTTAGATTGATATATACGGTGCAATACTGATGCATCCTGTTTCATCATACAAGCGTGTGATTATATGTCCATATTATGGATCTGCAATACAGATGTATAATAATGTGTTTATGTGAAATAGGCCTTAGGAATACACTTTCTCCTTTCCATGTCAAGCAGCAGAAGATCAGTAGTGGAATTCAAAATCAAAGTGGAAAATCAAATTACAGGCCGGAAATGCCTCAAGACAAAGACATAATGCCCAGTAGGCATTTTTTTATGGAAAGGGTAAAAAAGTTCATAGAATCATAGAATGGTACAGTTGGTAGGGACCTCCTGGGTCATCTGGTTCAACACCCTTCTTAATGGAGGATTCACTAAATCATCCCAGACAGATGTCTGTCCAGCCTCTGTTTGAAGACTTCCATTGAAGGAGAACTCACCACCTCTTATGGCAGCCTGTTCCACTCATTGATCACCCTCACTGTCAAAAAGTTTTTTGTAATATCTGTGTCTACTCTCATTCAGTTTAATTCATTTGCCTCTAGCCTTTCCTTGTGCAAGTGAAAATAAAGCTGATCCCTCTACACAGTGACAGCCCTTGAAATATTTGTAGACAGCTATTAAGTCTCCTCTCGGTCTTCTCTTTTGATAGCTAAACATTCCCAAATCCTCTAACCATACCTCATAGGACATTGTTTGCAGACCATTCTGGTTGCTCTTCTCTGAACTTGCTTTAGTTTGTTTATGTCTTTTTAAAAATGTGGAGCCCAGAACTAGACACAGTATTCCAGATGAGGCCTGACCAAGGAGGAGCAAAAGGGGTAATTACAGCACTTCACTTGATCAAGACTCTATGCTTCTCTTAATACATCCCAGAATTGTGTTTGCCTTTCTTGCTTCTGCATCACACTGTTGACTCATGATAGTCTGTGATGTATTAGTATACCCAAGTCTTCACATGAACTGTTGCTTAGCCCTCTTCCTACCATTCTGTATATTCATTTTTCATTTTTCTTAACCAGATGTAGGGCATTGCAGTTACCTATTTTTATGAACTGTCCTGGAATTTATAGATGGTAAGCAATCCTACTTTAGATCACAAAAAGTCCAGCGATGGTGTTTAAAAATGTTACCTAGTTCAACCTGTATAGCCTGGTATTATTGCCAATAAACTGTGATACCATACTATGATTTTCAGCAATTGGACAATGCCTTAATAAAGATCAAGCTTTCTACTAAAGAACCTAAAAATGTTAATATTGGCTGCGACCCCATTTGCTCTTGAGAACAACTTTGCTCTCCTTGCTTTGATCAGTACACTCTGCATTAAGCCAATCACTGTAGTCATCTGTTCACTGATTGCACATTTGTTTTTTAATTGTTAGTCCACATGTGAGCTAATACGACAGCAGTTAAATAACAAAACACTGCGGTAAGTAAATTGTTTTTCCAAATTTTTTTTTTTTTACATATCTGCATTTGAACTAAATTAGCCTTCTCCACCACAGTGCTTGGGATATAATACCTAGCTGTATAGTATCAATGTAGGAATTACATAGTGTTTGAACATTGAATACATACAGCCCACACATTTTACCTAACAATTAGGATAAAGTAACAAGTGGTGTTCCAGCTTTGGGAGAACAGTACACCTCATATAAATAGCTGTCAGTTGAAGAAAAGTAGGCATCATTTTTCACATATCATAAAGAAAAAATATAAAGTGGCATGCACCATGTTCAGCTTCGGATTGGAGTACCTTGGGCCCACCAGAGAAAAATCATCCTTGGGGCCCACCATGCAGTTATGTAAAAATATCACGCAGGATCGATCCTATATACTACACCACAAACGAGAGCTGACTGATCCTCTATATACTGCACTAAAAAGGACACATCCTCTACAGTATATACTACACCACACAGGACACATCCTCTATATACTGCACTACACAGGACACATCCTCTATACACTGCACCACACAGGACACATCCTCTATACACTGCACCACACAGGACATATCCTCTATACACTGCACCACACAGGACACATCCTATATATACCACACCACACAGGACACCTCCTATATATACCACACCACACAGGACACATCCTCTATATACTGCACTACACAGGACACATCCTCTATATACACCACACAGGACACATCCTCTATATACTACACCACACAGGACACATCCTCTATATATTACACCACACACAACTAGTGTTGAGCAATACCTTCCGATATTTGAAAATATCGGTATCGGATTGGATCGGCCGATATTCGAAAAATATCGGATATTGCCGGTACCGATACCCGATACCAATGCAAGTCAATGGGACCAAAATATCGGAATTAAAATAAACCCTTTCTTTCCTTGTAGGTTCATTCTACATGAAGGAAAACAACCAAGAATAATGTAGGATGTATTGGGGGAGGTGGAGGAGACATTAAAGGCATAGAGGTTTACCCCAATCAAATGGAATAGCAGGAATTAATTATTTTTTTTTAAGACGTTCGGAGTTACAAAGATATTGACTATGTTAAGATTTTTTATATTTTGTCAGATATTGATGTTTCACTAATTCCATGCTCTTCGCCTTCGACACTTTCTTCTTCATCATCCTCAGGAGCAGCATCTTTTACATCTACTACTTCACCTTATTCATCTTCTTCTTCACCTTCTTCCTATTATTCTTTTTTGTTACATTCTTCATATTCTTTTTATTAAACTATTATTCTTCTTCATATTCTACTTCTTCATCATATTCTTATTTGTGACAGGCATTCCTGTAGTTGTTATCTATAAAAGTTTGAAGATTACACCTTCCGTTCTGCAGCAGGCTTTTTCCAGGGGCACCACGAGGAGGAACGTACTCATCCCCATACACTGCTTAGTCTTCTTCTGCTTATAATTTAGATAATATCTTTTGCTCTGATGTTTAGTCTTATGCTCTTTGTTCTGCAGCTTCTTGTTCTTTTGCTTCCCAGTCTTCAGGGTCGTCGTCTCCGGGGTCGTCGTCGTCTTCGGGGTGGTCTTCAGGGTTGTCGTCTCAGGGGTCGTCATCTCTGGGGTCGTCGTTGTCTTAGGGGTGGTCTTCAGGGTCGTCGTCTTTAGGGTCTTGAACTTGGAAATTTAGCAGAAGGTACAATAAGGCTGAGGAAATGCCGAGAACCAGCTGACGGTAATGGAACCCGGATGGCTACCCGAAGGTCCAAGAGCCAATGGAACTACCAAGGACCAGCTGACGGTACTGGAACCCGGTTACTAAGCAGGAGGTACCCGTGCCAGAAAGCACTACCAAGGATCACCTGACGTTGGTGGAACTCGGATACCCAGAAGGAGGCACCTAAGCCTAAGGCTCTGCCCGGAACCAGCTGATGGTACTGGAACCAGGGGGACATATTCAAGATTGTCTTCCTAAGAACCAGCTAATGGTGCTGGAACTAAGATAGGCAGCAGAAGGTCCACAGGAAAAACAAAAGTTGCTAGGCTGCGAGCTGGCCGTAGTTACCGAAAATCCACAGTCTTACAGGGGGAGCTTGTCCTATTGGCACTATGGAGCCAGCCTTGATTGCCAGTTCCCGCAGCCCACATAGGAAGCACCTAAACTGCATGCACCATAGAGTCTGCTAACCTGACCGCAACACGACAGGACAACGTATTGGAGGCTAAGTGACCTTGACACTACACGGAAACAGCTGGCGTGCTGGAATCAGGCTGGGCAGGAGGGAGTACCCGTGCCAAAGACACTTCAGAGCAGCAACTGGCGGTGTTGGAGCCCAGGGATTACATGACAAACAGAGTGTAGGCTGAGGGCTAATTGGAGCAAGTTGAAAGGAAACCTTTAACCCCCCCAGCTGTTAGCAACTAGAAGGGCCACCTTGTGCAGCAGTAATGCTGCACAAGCAAAAGGTGCCTCTTAATTATGCTCCTTGCACACGATGAACGAAACACTTATAAAATTTGGCCCCTTATACCATGAAACTGTCCCGGAGGCAGGACTTTCCTTCTTAATGAGACGCAGCACAGCTGTCATTCATACCCCCTTGGTGCCAGGTGCAGCCTCCTGAGCGTTGTTTGTTTGTGTCCCTTGGCCATGCGCAGTTAGCGCTGCCCGTCTTCTGACATAACTAACTAACTAACTGCGCCTGTGCGGTTGTGCTGCCCGAGATCACGCCCCGCAGTGTCTTCTGATTTATTCACACTACAGGGCTGGGATTCATGGCCTTGCGCCTTCTTCAGACTGTTGCGGCATCAGCTGATCCCTAATCACATGCCACGGCCGTGACGCCGCACAGTCTGAAGAAGGCGGAAGGAGATGAGTGAGAGGCGAAGATATGCACTGAGCATGCCCATGAATACCAGCCCCACAGTGTGAATAAATAAGACACTGTGGAGCGTGATCTCGGGCAGGGCGGACGCACAGGCGCAGCCAGCCTGACAACAAATTATGTCAGAAGACGGGCAGCACTAACTGCGCATGGCCAAGGTATAACATAACAGCGCACGCTCCGGGATAGATTCAAACAACGTTGAGGAGGCGGCGCACGGCGCCAAGTGGGTAGGAATGACAGCTGTGCTGCATCTCATTAAGAAGGTTTAGTCCCACCTCCGGGACGGTTTTAAGGTATGAGGGGACACATATTATAAGTGTTTAGTTCAGCGTGTGCAAGGAGAATAACTAAAAGAGCCACCTTGTCCAAATGCAGCATTAGTGCTGCATAAGGTGGTTCTTTTAGTTACAAATGCCTGGGAGGGGGGAAAGGTTCCCTTTAATTTCTGTTGCAGTGTCAGCATCGAGGTCGCAGGACACATTGCCAGATACACACCAGGGGAGCAGCTGACGTTACTGAACCCCAATAACATGGCAGCAAGTGTTGACTGTGCAAACGGCACTTCTGGGAAGCAACTGGTGGTGTTGGAGCACAGGGATTACATGAGAAAAACAGTGTAGGGCGAGGCCTAATTGGAGCAAGTTTCAAATCTGTAGTAGTGTGAATGTGGAGGGGGCAGGCGAAATTGCCGCACACACAGCTGGGGATCAGATGACGTTACTGAACCCCAAAACACTGGAGCAGGTGTTGACTGTACAGACAGCACTTTTGGGCAGCAACTGGCGGAGCCCAGGGAAAGCAGGAGGAGCAGACTTGAGTTATTGCCGCACACACAGCAGGGGAGCAGCTGGCGTTACTGAACCCCAGTAACAGAGGAGCAACTGTTGACTATGCAGACAGCACTTGTGGGCAGCAACTGGCGGTGTTGGAGCCCAGGGACAGCAGGAGAAGCCAAGTGTAGGCCGAGTCCTGCACTCGAGGCAGTTTAATATCTGTTGTAGTGTCAGCGTGGAGGTAACAGGCCGCATTGCCGGATACACAGCTGGGGATCAGCTGACGTTACTGAAACCCAATAACACGGCAGCAAGTGTTGACTGTGCAAACAGCATTTCCAGGCAGCAACTGGCGGTGTTGGAGCCCAAGGAATGCAGGGGAAGCAGAGTGTAGGCTGAGGCTTAATTGGAGCAAGTTGAAAGGGAACCTTTAACCCCCCTGGCATTTTTAACTGAAAGAGCCACCTTGTGCAGCACTAATGCTGCACAAGGAAAAGGTGGCTCTTTTAATTATGCTCCTTGCAAACGCAGAACTAAACACTTATAAAATGTGTCCCCTGATACCGTGAAACCGTCCCGGAGGTGGGACTTTTCTTCGTAATGACACGCAGCACAGCCGTCATTAATATCCCCTTGGCGCCGGGTGCCGCCTCCTCAACGTTGTTTGAATCTGTCCTGTAGCCTGCACTGTTATGTTAAACCTTGGCCATGCACAGTTAGCGTTGCCCGTCTTCTGACATCATTTGGTGTCAGGCTGACTGTACCTGTGCGGCCGCGCTGCCCGAGATTCCGCCTCGCAGTGTCTTCTGATTTAATCACACTGCGGGGCTGGGATTCATGGGCATGTACAGTGCATATCTTCGCCTCTCACTCATCTCCTTCCGCCTTCTTCAGACTGTGTGGTGTCACGGCCGTGGCATGTGATTAGGGATCAGCTGATGCCGCACAGTCTGAAGAAGGTGGAAGGAGATGAGTGAGAGGCGAAGATATGCACTGCGCAAGGCCATGAATCCCAGCCCCGCAGTGTGAATAAATGAGAAGACACTGCGAGGCGGGATCGCTGGCAGCGCGGCCGCACAGGCGCAGTCATCCTGACACCAAATGATGTCAGAAGATGGGCAGTGCAAGATGCGCATGCCCAAGGTTTAACATAACAGCGCAGGCCCCGGGACAGATTCAAACAACACTGAGGAGGTGGCACCCGGCGCCAAGGTGGTAGGAATGACGGCTGTGTTGCATCTCATTACGAAGGAAAGTCCCACCTCTGGGACAGTTTCACGGTATGAGGGGACACATTTTATAAGTGTTAAGTACAGCGGGTGCAAGGAGCATAACTAAAGGAGCCACCTTTTCCTTGTGCAGCATTACTGCTGCACAAGGTGGCTCTTTCACATACAAACGCCTGGGGGGAGGGGACAGGTTCTCTTTAATATCTGTTGTAGTGTCAGCGTGGCGGTCGCAGGACACATTGCCGGATACACAGCAGGGGAGCAGCTGACCGTACTGAACCCCACTAACACAGGAGCGAGTGTTTTTCTCTGTGCAGACGGCACTTCCGAGCAGCAACTGGCGGTGTTGGAGCCCAGGGAATGCAGGAGAAGCAGAGTGTAGCCCGAGGCCTGCACTCGAGGCAGTTTAATATCTGTTGAAGTGTCGTTGAAGCGCCCCCAGACGCAGGGCCGCAGGGAACTCGGTACCGGGCCTCTCAGTCTCGGTCCTGGGGTTGTCACGGTGGCTAGACCCGGTCCATGACCCTGCTAAGGGGAGTCCAATGAAAGGTGATGGTGTGTGGTGCGAGGCACGATGAATAACGAGGACACAGGGTTGCAGTCTCTTTACCTCTTTACTGTAGGCTTCGGGATCCGCAATCCAGAGTACTGCTAACAGGGCTGGCTGAGACCGGCCGGTCCGAAGGCACATCCAGAGTGACCTTTGCAGGTGGAAATCAGTGCCTACCTTCTAGCGCCTGTGTGTTGTAGTACCTCCCTGCTGAGCACCACGGGATAGTCCTCACAATTGTTGTGTCTGTTTCTGATGTTCTTTCTCACAACTCGTATCTGTTCTGATGTTCTTCTCCGTCCACCAGATGATATGGCTAGGACGCACCCGTATGATGGGTAGGCCTGGAGTTCTTCCGGGACACTAGCGTCGCCCCTCTCCCACAATTGCCCCCTATGTCTGCTTAGGTGTTTTAGGTGAGACAGCCAACCTATAATCAACTGTCCTGATGCTGTTTGAAGTACTGCTTGGAGCTCAATACTTCCTCGGTGTTCCGGCCACCGGCTACGCGCCTCAGTAGGATGTTGCCAATCTCGGGGCACGACTCCTACTGGCTTCATCTCCTTTTTGCTGCGATCTCGTTTCTCACTTCTCCACAATATATCTCGCTTCGTATCCTCTCTTAATATGCCACCGCAACAGGTGCAGGCGCGGCTCCATAACGTTCTGTCCTTTTCGCTAGGTCTCTGTCAGGATCCCACCCCTGACAGGGACCCCCCTGAATCTTCCCCTGCAACACCCTCTGCCACAGGATGTTTCCTGGATCAAACCCAGTCAGCTTCTGTCTAACTCCCTATCCAGCCCCCAGTTTTACCAGATTGTGATGAGTGGCCTAATACATAGAACCCTTTGCTCCCCCTGGTGGCTGAAGTGTGAAATGTAGTGTGCGACTGTGATACCTAGTCAGGTGAACTCCTTTTGTGCAATCAGACGTAACATCACTCCCCTTAGTGGCAGGGCAACATTACTGCAATGACCAGATCTCTGGGGCGCTGCACTAGCGTGGCGGTCGCAGGACACATTGCCGGATACACAGCAGGGGAGCAGCTGACCTTACTGAACCCCACTAACATAGGAGCGAGTATTTTTCTCTGTGCAGACAGCACTTCCAAACAGCAACTGGTGGTGTTGGAGCCCAGGGAATGCAGGAGAAGAAGAGTGTAGCCCAAGGCCTGCACTCGGGGCAGTTTAATATTTGTTGAAGTGTCAGCGTGGCGGTCGCAGGATACATTGCTGGATACACAGCAGGGGAGCAGCTGACATTACTGAACCCCACTAACACAGGAGCGAGTGTTTTTCTCTGTGCAGACGTCACTTCCGAGTAGCAACTGGCGGTGTTGGAGCCCAGGGATTACAGTTCAGGTGGTAGAAACATGAACACAACAGGAGACCTGGATACTGTTGCCAACCAATTATTTAGTCTGGAAGAGGAGTGGCAAATTCCTGCGAGATCCAGGCCTTGTTCATTTTCAGAAAAGTAAGCCGGTCAACGTTATCGGAGGATAGTCGCATGCGACAGTCTGTTAGTACACCACCTGCGGCACTAAAGACGCGTTCCGATAATACACTAGCAGCAGGGCAAGCCAGCACCTCCAATGCTTACTGGCTAAGCTCTGGCCATGTATCCAGCTTAGAGACCCAAAACTTGAAGGGGGAAGAGCCGTCTGGGAGTACACTGAGAGGGCAAGACATGTAGTCTGTCATCATCTGACGGAAATGTTGCCTCCTGCTGACTGGAGCCGTCTGTGATGGTGTAGACATTTGTGGTGGGCACACAAAACTTTGCCACAGTTGGGTCATACTGGTCTTGCCTTGTGCTGAGGCACAGCTTCTGCTCCCTCTTTGTGCAGAGCTTCCTCCACTGCCTTGACGCACTGAACTGCTTTGTAAAGCACTAGCAGCACTGCTCTCATTTGGACTGGAGAAGATGATGGACTGCACCAGTGTGTCTTGGTACTCCCGCATTTTACACTCCCGGTTCAATGGTGTAATGAGGCTTTGAAAGTTGTCCCGATAGTGAGGATCTAGGAGGGTGTACACCCAATAATCAGCCGTGTTGAGGATGTGGGCGATGCGTCGGTCGTTTGTCAGGCACTGCAGCATGAAATCAACCATGTGCTGCAGACTGCCAACTGGCCAAGAAACGCTGTCCCCTGCTTGAGGCGTGATCTCTGCCTGCTCTGCATCACCCCACCCTTGTTTTACACACTAACTACTGGAGAATTGTGTAACTCCCTCCTCTGGACAGATGTCTTCCTCCTCCATTGACTCCTCATCACAAAGTGTCCCCTGCCTAGGCCTTTGTGAGGAACCATGTTGTGCTGACTGTCCAGAAGCAGATGGAATTGGTGACTCCTCATCCTCCATTTCTTCCACAACATCATCCCTTAGCGCTTGCAGTGTTCTTTCAAGCAGACAGATAAGGGGGACAGTCATGCTGACTAGTGCATCATCTGCACTCGCCATCCATGTGGAATCATCGAAGGCACGCAAAACCTGGCAGATGTCCTTCATAGTGGCCCACTCAGTGGTTGTGAAGTCTGAACGGCACGCTGTGTGACTTCTTTGCGCCTGATGCAGCTGGTACTCCATTACTGCTGGCTGCTGCTCACATAACTGCTCCAACATATGTAACGTGGAATTCCACCTGGAGGGTAGGTCACATATGATGCGATGTTCCGGAAGGCGGAATTAGTGCTGCAGAGCTGCAATGCGCGATCTTGCCATGCTGGAACGCCGCAAGTGAGCACACTCTAGGCAGTGCATCAAGATTCGGATAGTCCCTCAAAAAACTCTGCACGACCAAGTTGAGCACATGTGCCAGACATGGGATGTGAATGAGGTTGCCTATGCCCAGAGCTGCCACCAGATTTCGGCCATTGTCACACACTACCATTCCTGGCTGGAGATTCGCTGGCACAAACCACACATCGCTCTCCTGCTTGATGGCATTCCAGAGCTCCTGCGCTGTGTGGCTTTGATTCACCAAAGAAATTAATTTCAATACGGCCTGTTGATATTTGGCCAAGGCAGTGCTCATATCGGTCGTAACAGGTAAACGTTCACGGGTCCATGTGGAGGTGGACTGTGACGGCTCCTGCAGTGCTGATTCTGAGGAACTTGAGTATGAGGAGGAGTCAATGTGTACAGACTGGATTCCTGCAATCCTTGGAGTTGGCAGAACACATCCTGCGCCACTTGCATGATCTGTACCCGGCTCCACAACATTTACCCAATGGGCAGCGAGGGAAAGGTATCGCTCCTGTCCATGGTCACTGGTCCACGCATCGGTGGTGAGGTGGACCTTGCTACTGACGGCGTTCTGTAGCGCATGTTTTATGTTTCCCTCCACATGCTTTTGCACGGCAGGGACGGCTTGCCTGCTGAAATAAAAGCGGCTGGGCACATTGTATTGTGAGACTGCCAATGCCATCACGTTATGGAAGCTGTCAGTCTCCACCAGCCTGAATGACAGCATTTCAAGGGACAGTAGTTTTGCAATGCCAGCATTCAGAGCCTGTGCTCAGGGGTGGTTTGCCGAGAATGGCCACCTTTTGTCCCATGCCTGTGCTACCGATGGCTGTAGACTGGGCTGGGAGTGTGAGGATGACTGGGAACGTGGTGTTGTGGGTGAAATTACACTGGGTCTCTGGACAACAGTGCCAGAGGTTCTTCCATGGCGATCCTGTGAGGAAGCCGAACCAGCTGTGTGTGAGCTGGAGGAAGAGGCAACAACACGAGCTGAAGAGGTGGTAGGTGCTGCTGTAGGTTGGCCTAGGTCTTCAGTGTGTTTTTGTAACTCCACCGCGTACTTGATCTGCACGGTTCCCTGAAAAATGCCCACAGGAAAAATGCCCACAGGAAAATTGCCCACACAGAAAATTGCCCACACGGAAAATTGCCCACACGGAAAATTGCCCACACAGAAAATTCCCCACACGGAAAATTGCCCACATGGAAAATTGCTAATTGCAGCATCACAGAGTTTCAGATCTATGCTATTTGAGGTGAAAGGTGAGGATGTTCACATGATATGTGATCAACTTGTGATTTACAGCTGACCTAGTGCAAAACTGCAAACATGCTGAAGATCTGTGGTTTGTAGCAGTCTGTCATTCTCAGCAATAGATAGATCTAGTCTGCTCTCATCTCTCACTGATTCTGCCTTACTCCTCCCACCAGCCCAGAACAGCAGCACATGCAGAAACAGCAGCAGTATGATCCAGAGGAGCCATCACTGCTATCAGTACTCACAAAAGTAGCACTGTATTATCTGTGGAGTTACATGGGACTGCAGGTCAGATCTAATACAGTATCATCTCAGTGGGTGCCCACCAAAAGCAGGATGCTGCTGGCTGAGATAGATGGTCCTGGAAGCCCAGAAGGCACAGCAGAAAGGTGAGATTCTGTCAGAATCTGTCAGAGGAAGGGAAGTGCCATAGCAGCTCCGCTCTCCCATTGACTTCAGTGGCAGTGAATCTGGGGCGTGCACTTCCTTCCCTGTCCACTTATGACTACCAAGAGTAAGAGTGAACAGACCCTACCTAGTTATGTATCATACACATCTACTGCAGGTGCAGGCAGGCGTAGGATGGAAGGAAATGCAGAGTGGATTTGAATAAGGGTATGTGCACACGTAGAATGATCATCTGTGGATTTTTCTGCAGTGGATTTGATAAATCCGCAGGGCAATAACTGCACATTTTTCCTACGGATTTATTGCAGATTTACTGCGGAATTACTGTGGTTTTTGTGCGGATTCCACTGCGGTTTTACACCTGCGGTTTTCTATTATGGAGTAGGTGTAAAACCGCTGCGGATTCCGCACAAAGAATTGACATGCTGCGGAATGTAAACCACTGCGTCTCCGCGTGTTTTTTTCCGCAGCATGTGCATTGTACAGTACATTGTACTGTAAACGCATGGGAAACCGCC
The DNA here is from genome assembly GCF_051348905.1 of Ranitomeya variabilis. Lineage (NCBI taxonomy): Eukaryota > Metazoa > Chordata > Amphibia > Anura > Dendrobatidae > Ranitomeya > Ranitomeya variabilis. The sequence continues at coordinate 233,985,246 of NC_135232.1, forward strand.
GCGGACCCGCAGCTGCGGAAACGCTGCGGATCTGCAGCAAAATCCGCAGCGTGTGAACATAGCCTAAGGGTCTCTAGGCCCAGACACACCACAATGAGAGTGGAATTATTGTTAGCACAGTGGAATGACAACTCCTAACAGAATCCGTACTCTGGGACTAGGGATGAGTGAACCGAACCTGTAGAACCTGGAGAAATAAACTGGGCCCAGAGACCTTTGTTGAAATCCATTCTGCATTTTCTTTGCTGTCTGTGTTGTGCTGTATTGTATTTTAATGGAGCCCATGGAAGTCAAGGACAATCACCCGGCAGCTAATTATTTGCAGGTGTGCAATGATTGTTTAATAAACTTAAGTTATTGTTGTTATTAGAACTCCTTAATAAACTGTTCTTAATAAACTTGTTGGTAGTTTTTTATGTGGGCAATTTTTGCCGACATTCTTCTGTGCTGCAGAGCATCTCACCTATAATTCTATACTATTCTCTGTTCTGCAGAGCATCTCATGTATACCTGCATAATATCCCCCTGTCCTGCAGAGCATTTAACCTATGATCTTTGCTATTCTCTATCCTGCAGAGCATCTCACCTATAATTCTTTATTATTCTCCTGCCCTGCAGAGCATCTCCCGTATACCTGCATAATATCCCCTTGACCCATAGAGCATTTAACCTATATCTCTTTTCTATTCTCTGTCCTGCAGAGCATCTCACCTATAATTCTATATTATTCTCCTGCCCTGCAGAGCATCTCACGTATACCTGCATAATATCCCCCTATCCTGCAGCGCATTTAACCTATATATCTTTGCTATTCTCTGTCCTGCAGAGCATCTCACCTACAATTCTATATTATTCTTCTGCCCTGCAGAGCATCTCACGTATACCTGCATACTATCCCCCTGTCCTGCAGAGCATTTAACCTATATCTCTTTGCTATTCTTTGTCCTGCAGAGCATCTCACCTATAATTATATATTATTCTTCTGCCCTGCAGAGCATCTCATGTATACATGCATAATATCCCCCTGTCCTGCAGAGCATTTAACCGATATATCTTTGTTATTCTCTGTCCTGCAGAGCATCTCACCTAAAATTCTATATTATTCTTCTGCCCTGCAGAGCATCTCATGCATACCTGCATTCTATTCCCCTGTCCTGCAGAGCATTTAACCTATAGGTCTTTGCTATTCTGTGTCCTGCAGAGCATCTCACCTATTATATTTTATTCTTCTGCCCTGCAGAGGATCTCATGTATACATGCATATTCTATCCCCTTGTCCTACAGAGCATTTAACCTATAATTCAGCCTGTGGGCAATTTTCTGTGGGCATTCTTCACCTTGCACCTCAAATATCATGGATCTGAAACTTTGTGATGCTGCAATTGGCAATTTTCGGTGTGGGCAATTTTCGGTGTGGGCAATTTTCGGTGTGGGCAATTTTCCATGTGGGCAATTTTCTGTGTGGGCAATTTTCCGTGTGGGCAATTTTCCTGTGGGCATTTTTCCTGTGGGCATTTTTCTGGTCACCGGTCCGCACATGTTTCCACATATTTGTGGTATTGAGGTTGCTGACACTTTTCCCTCTTTTGACTTTCTGATGACACACCTTGCATTTGACATAGCAAATGTCATCTGCAACTGTGTCAAAAAAGGACCAGGCACTGCAAGTCTTGGAAGCGCCCGTTTTGGCTTTTGGAAGAGGCATGCTCATAATAGGTGCTGAAGTGGAGGCTACAGGCACCACAGTCTTCCCCCTCCCTCTCCCTCTTTGGGCTGTTCGGGGAATCTCTTCCTCAGAGCTGCTCCCACCACCTTCCTGTACCTCACGCCATGATGGGTAAAGGACCTCAACATCTACACTACCCTCTTCCACCAACTTCTTCTCCTGGGTAGTCTCGGCAGCGCAGTACGCGCCTGAAAGTGGCACCTGAGTCTCATCATCAGATGCGTACTGAGGTGTGCTGACTGGAGGCACTGGCCCACCCGTCTCTTCAGGGTCAGAGAGACAAAGCTGTTGGGCATCACTGCATACAGCCTCTTCTTCCATTTCTTCAAAGCTGCTTGGCTGGCCCCCTCTTTCCAAGCCAAGAGATTCAGAGAACAGAAGTAGAGATGGCTCCTGTCCTGGGCTCTCTGACTACCTGGGCAATTTGGCAGGTGGTGAAGAGACAGATGGGTGCTCTTCAGTGCTCTGTGCCTGAGAGGATGTGGCACTAATTGAAGTCGATGCGTTAGCTGCCATCCATCCGACAACGGCTTCAATTTGTTCGTCCCGCAGCAGCGGGGCATGGCGAGCTCCTACAAAGCTGTGCATGAAGGACTGTTCCCTGCTAAAACTGGGGGATGATGAGTCACCAGTGCCTGCAGCAAGCACAGAATCCCCACGTCCTCTCCCTGCTCCACCTCCACGCCCACGCCCATGTGCCTTACTCCCTGCCTTCTTCATCTTGGTAGACTGATAAAGATAGGCAGAATAGTACTAAGGGCTTAGTGTGCTTATTCCTGAACAGCTGCTAACAGGTATAACACTAATTTTATCAAGTGTGGACTAGACTTTAATATGAGCTAATGTGGCTTACACAACTCTAAAGTGGAGTATTTGGTGAACTTTATAAACTTTTTGTTTTTTCTGCAGAACAAACTACAGAGTGAGCTGTACTCAAACAGAGACAGTGCAGACAGCCGTAAACAGCGCTGCAAGGCCAAAAAAAGCTCCTCCATGTAATCCTATATAGTGTTTTTCAACAATCTAGCAGGATACGGATGGAAAGCCACTAATAGGATAAATTTGAAAAAATGTGCAGCAGGCTGCACTAATTGAAAAACGGACTATGGAACGGTATGAGGCAGTGACGTACCCTGAGCTGACTACAACCAGCTGTGGTGGCAGAACAGACTACAGAGTGAGCTGCACTCACACAGAGACTGTGCAGACAGCCGTAAACAGCGCTGCAAGGCCAAAAAAAGCTCCTCTATGTAATCCTATATAGTGTTTTTCCACAATCTAGCAGGATATGGATGGAAAGCCACTAATAGGATGAATTTGAAAAAATGTGCAGCAGGCTGCACTAATTGAGAAATGGACAATGGAACAGTATGAGGCACTGACGCACCCTAAGTTGACTACAACCGGCTGTGGTGGCAGAACAAACTACAGAGTGAGCTGCATTCACACAGACACCTTGCAGACAGCCGTGAACAGCGCTGCAAGGCAAAAACAAGGTTCTCAAACATCGGTTGCTAAATTAGCCTGGGTAAAGCACAATGAAGCAAATCGCTATCTCTAAACTGGCCCTCAGTCAGAACACAGCGTCTTGTCCCTAACTGAATTCACAGCAGAGTGAACCCAAAATGGCGGCGGCGACTTTTATAGTGCATCATGACATCATTTCAGCAGCCAATCACAGCCATGCCAGTAGTTACATGCCTACCATGCAGAACAGGATGTGCCCACACTTCTAATCATTCCTCATTGGCTGAATTCCGGCTCTGTGAATTATGGGAACTTCCGATTCTGGTATCCGATATACTGAAAGTATTGGAACTCGGTATCGGAATTCTGATACCGCAAATATCGTCCGATACCCGAAACTTGCGGTATCGGAATGCTCAACTCTACACACGACACATCCTATATATACACTACACCAGAGGTGTCAAACTGCATTCCTCGAGGGCCGCCAACTGGTCATGTTTTCAGGATTTCCTTGTATTGCACAGGTGATAATTTAATCACCTGCACAGAATGATTCCAGCACCTTGTGGAATGCTAAGGAAATCCTGAAAACATGACATGTTGGCGGCCCTCGAGGAATGCAGTTTGACACCTCTGCACTACACCATACACGACACATCCTCTATATACTACACCACACAAGACACATCCTCTATATACTACACCACACACGACACATCCTATATATACTACACCATACAGGACACATCCTTTATATACTACACCACACAGGACACATCCTCTATATACTGCACTACACAGGACACATTCTCTATACACTGCACCACACAGGACACATCCTCTATATACTACACCATACAGGACACATCCTATATATACCACACCACACAGGACACATCCTCTATATACCACACTACACAGGACACATCCTCTATATACCACAACACACAGGACACATCCTCTATATACTACACCACACGGGACACATCCTCTACATACTACACCATACAGGACACATCCTCTATATACCACACCACACAGGACACATCCTCTATATACTGCACTACACAGGACACATCCTCTATACGCAGCACCACACAGGACACATCCTCTATATACTGCACCACACGGGACACATCCTCTATATACTACACCACACGGGACACATCCTGTTGTGAATTCTGCTCTTGGGCTCCCTCCGGTGGTTATAAGTGGTAGCGCTGCTGTCTTTGGACCGCAGCATTCATCAGGTGTGTCCACTTATTGCAATTCTGACGGGGCTATTTAGTCTTGCTTGACCCTTTAGTTAGTGCCAGTTGTCCATTGTTTCCTGGAGGATTCACTTCCCTGCCTGGTCTCTCTTGCTTGCTGTTCATTTCAACAAAGATAAGTTCTGGCTTTGTTTTTTGCAGTCCACATGCTGTGGGCCTGATCGTTCAAGTTATTTTCCATGTTTTGTCTTGTCCAGCTTGGTCTGTATAAGGATTTGTTCAGCCAAGCTGGTATCTATGGAGATGCAGATATACCCTCCATATCTATAGTTAGATGTGGAGATTTTGTATTTTCTGTGGTGGATATTTTCTAGTGTTTTAATACTGACCGCATAGTACTCTGTCCTATCCTTTCTATTTAGCTAGAAGTGGCCTCCTTTGCTAAATTCTGATTTCAGTCTGCGTATGTTATTTCCCTCTCCTCTCACAGTCATTATTTGTGGGGGGCTGTCTATCCTTTGGGGATTTTCTCTGAGGCAAGATAGTTTTCCCTTTTCTATCTCTAGGGGTAATTAGTCCTCCGGCTGTGTCGAGATGTCTAGGGAGTGCTAGGTACATTCCACGGCTACTTCTAGTTGCGGTGTTAAGTTCAGGGTCTGCGGTCAGTACAGGTACCAACTTCTCCAGAGTACATCCCATGCTGCTCCTAGGCCACCAGATCATAACAGTACAACTGGCCAACAATGAGTTAATTGCATCTCAGAAGAAGGAAGGGAAAGTGCTGAGCCATTTTTTTTTCTGTAGTCTGTTGTGCCTTTTCTTTCCTCTTTACCTCTGGGTGGTTCAGGAGTTTGGCGCTGGTATGGATGTTCAGGGATTGGCTTCTCATGTGGACCAGCTTGCTGCTAGAGTACAGGGTATTTCCGATTATATCGTTCAGACTCCAGTTTTAGAGCCTAGAATTCCAACTCCTGATTTGTTTTTTGGGGACAGGTCCAAATTTTTGAGCTTTAAAAATAACTGTAAACTGTTTTTAGCTCTGAAACCCCGTTCCTCTGGTGATCCCATCCAGCAGGTTAAAATAGTCATCTCTCTGCTGCGTGGTGACCCTCAGGATTGGGCGTTCTCCCTGGAAGCTGGAAATCCTGCTTTGCTTAATGTAGACACCTTTTTTCAAGCGCTAGGGTTATTGTATGATGAACCTAATTCAGTGGATCATGCTGAGAAGACCTTGTTGGCCCTGTCTCAGGGTCAAGAAGCGGCAGAATTATATTGCCAGAAATGTAGAAAATGGTCTGTGCTGACTAGATGGAATGAGGATGCCTTGGCTGCAATTTTCAGAAAGGGTCTTTCGGAATCTGTTAAAGATGTTATGGTGGGGTTTCCCACGCCTGCTGGTCTGAGTGATTCTATGTCTCTGGCCAATTCAGATTGATCGGCGCTTGCGTGAGCGCAGAGTTGTGTGCACTGTGGCGTTGTCTTCCGAGCGGAGTCCTGAGCCTATGCAGTGTGATAGCATTGTGTCTAGAGCTGAACGACAAGGATTCAGACGTCAGAATAGGTTGTGTTTTTACTGCGGCAATTCTGCTCATGTTATTTCTGATTGCCCTAAGTGTACTAAGAGAATCGCTAGTTCTGTTACCATCAGTACTGTACAACCTAAATTTCTGTTATCTTTGACCCTGATCTGCTCATTATCGTCATTTTCTGTCATGGCATTTGTGGATTCAGGCGCCGCTTTAAACTTAATGGACTTAGAATTTGCCAGACATTGTGGGTTCCCTTTGCAGCCTTTGCAGAGTCCTATTCCTTTGAGGGGCATTGATGCTACACCGCTGGCTAAGAATAAACCTCAGTTTTGGACACAGCTGACCATGTGTATGGCGCCAGCTCATCAGGAAGATTGTCGTTTTCTGGTGTTGCATAATTTGCATGATGCTATTGTGCTGGGTTTCCCATGGTTACAGGTGCATAATCCGGTATTAGATTGGAAATCTATGTCTGTGACTAGTTGGGGTTGTCAGGGGGTTCATGGTGACATTCCTTTGATGTCAATTACCTCCTCCCCTCTTCTGAAATTCCTGAGTTTTTGTCAGCTTTCCAGGATGTATTCGATGAGCCCAAGTCCAGTTCCCTTCCACCGCATAGGGACTGTGATTGTGCTATCGACTTGATTCCAGGTTGTAAGTTCCCTAAGGGCCGACTTTTTAACCTGTCTGTGCCAGAACATGCCGCCATGCGGAGTTATGTTAAGGAATCTTTGGAGAAGGGGCATATTCGGCCATCTTCTTCACCATTGGGAGCAGGTTTTTTTTTGTTGCCAAGAAGGATGGCCCCTTGAGACCCTGTATTGATTATCGCCTCTTGAATAAGATGACGGTCAAATTCCAATACCCTTTGCCTTTGCTTTCTGATTTGTTTGCTAGGATTAAAGGGGCTAGTTGGTTTACTAAGATTGACCTTCGAGGGGCATATAATCTTGTTCGTATTAAGCAGGGCGACGAATAAAAAACTGCGTTTAATACGCCCGAAGGCCATTTTGAATACCTTGTGATGCCATTCGGGCTCTCTAATGCCCCATCTGTGTTTCAGTCCTTCATGCATGATATATTTCGGAATTATCTTGATAAATTCATGATTGTATATTTGGATGATATTTTTATTTTTTCAGATGATTGGGAGTCTCATGTGAAACAAGTCAGGATGGTATTTCAGATCCTCCGTGATAATGCTTTGTTTGTGAAGGGGTCTAAGTGCCTCTTTGGAGTACAGAATGTTTTCTTTTTTGGGCTTCATTTTTTCTCCCTCATCTATAGAAATGGATCCGGTTAAGGTTCAGGCCATTCATGATTGGATTCAGCCCACTTCTGTGAAGAGCCTTCAGAAATTTTTGGGCTTTGCTAATTTTTATCGCCGTTTCATTGCCAACTTCTCCAGTGTGGTTAAACCCCTGACCGATTCAAAGAACAAGGGCGCTGATGTGGCGAATTGGTCCTCTGTGGCTGTTTCTGCCTTTCAGGAGCTTAAACGCCGATTTACTTCTGCCCCTGTGTTGCGTCTGCCGGATGTCTCCCTTCCATTTCAGGTTGAGGTTGACGCTTCTGAGATTGGGGCAGGGGCCGTTTTGTCTCAGAGGAATTCTGATGGTTTCTTGTTGAAACCGTGTGCCTTCTGTTCTCGAAAGTTTTCGCCTGCAGAACGCAATTATGATGTCGGCAATCGTGAGTTGTTGGCTATGAAGTTGGCATTTGAGGAGTGGCGTCATTGGCTTGAGGGGGCCCAGCACCGTATTGTGGTCTTGACTGATCATAAGAATCTGATTTACCTCGAGTCTGCCAGACGGCTGAATCCTAGACAGGCCCGATGGTCCCTGTTTTTCTCCCGTTTTGATTTTGTGGTCTCGTACCTTCCGGGTTCTAAGAATGTTAAGGCAGATGCCCTCTCTAGGAGCTTTTTGCCTGATTCTCCTGGGGTCCTTGAGCCGGTCGGCATTCTGAAGGAAGGGGTGATTCTTTCTACCATCTCCCCTGATTTACGACGGGCTCTTCAGGAGTTTCAGGCTGATAAACCTGATCGCTGTCCAGTGGGGAACTGTTTGTTCCTGACAGATGGACTAGTAAAGTGATTTCTGAGGTTCATTGTTCTGTGTTGGCTGGCCATCCTGGGATTTTTGATACCAGAGATTTGGTTGGTAGGTCCTTTTGGTGGCCTTCTTTGTCACGGGATGTGCGTTCTTTTGTGCAGTCCTGTGGGACTTGTGCGCGGGCCAAGCCTTGCTGTTCCTGCGCTAGTGGGTTGCTTTTGCCTTTGCCGGTCCCTGAGAGGCCTTGGACGCATATTTCTATGGATTTTATTTCAGATTTTCCGGTTTCCCAGAGGATGTCGGTTATCTGGGTGGTTTGTGACCGGTTTTCTAAGATGGTTCATTTGGTACCTTTGCGTAAATTGCCTTCCTTTTCTGATTTGGTTCCGTTGTTTTTTCAGCATGTGGTTCGTTTGCATGGCTTTCCGGAGAATATTGTGTCCGACAGAGGTTCTCAGTTTGTTTCTAGGTTTTGGCGAGCCTTTTGTGCTAGGCTGGGCATTGATTTGTCTTTTTCTTCCGCGTTTCATCCTCAGACAAATGGCCAAACTGAGCGAACTAATCAGACTTTGGAAACTTATTTGAGATGCTTTGAGTCTGCTGATCAGGACGATTGGGTGGCTTTCTTGCCATTGGCCGAGTTTGCCCTTAATAATCGGGCTAGTTCTGCTACCTTGGTTTCACCCTTCTTTTGTATTTCTGGTTTTCATCCTCGTTTTTCTTCAGGGCAGGTTGAGCCTTCTGATTGTCCTGGGGTGGACTCTGTGGTTGACAGGTTGCAGCAGATTTGGGCTTATGTTGTGGGTGGACAATTTGGTGTTGTCTCAGGAGGAGGCTCAGCGTTTTGCTAACCGTCGTCGGTGTGTTTGTTCCCGGCTTCGGGTTGGGGATTTGGTCTGGTTGTCATGTTCCTATGAAGGTTTCTTCCCCTAAGTTCAAGCCTCGGTTTATTGGTCCTTATAGGATTTCTGAAATTGTCAATCCGGTGTCTTTTCGTTTGGCCCTTCCGGCCTCTTTTTCCTTCCATAATGTTTTTCATAGATCTTTGTTGCGGAAATATGTGGTGCCTGTTGTTCCCTCTGTTGATCCTCATGCCCCGGTGTTGGTTGATGGGGAGTTGAAGTATGTGGTTGAGAAGATTTTGGATTCTCGTTTTTCGAGGCGGAGGCTTCAGTATCTTGTCAAATGGAAGGGTTATGGCCAGGAGGATAATTCTTGGGTTGTTGCGTCCAATGTTCATGCTGACGATTTGGTTTGTGCCTTTCATTTGGCTCGTCCTGATCAGCCGGGGGGCTCTGGTGAGGGTTCGGTGACCCCTCCTCAAGGGGGGGTACTGTTGTGAATTCTGCTCTTGGGCTCCCTCCAGTGGTTATAAGTGGTAGCGCTGCTGTGCTGTCTTTGGACCGCAGCATTCATCAGGTGTGTCCACTTATTGCAATTCTGACGGGGCTATTTAGGCTTGCTTGACCCTTTAGTTAGTGCCAGTTGTCCATTGTTTCCTGGAGGATTCACTTCCCTGCCTGGTCTCTCTTGCTTGCTGTTCATTTCAACAAAGATAAGTTCTGGCTTTGTTTTTTGCAGTCCACATGCTGTGGGCCTGATCGTTCTTTTCCATGTTTTGTCTTGTCCAGCTTGGTCTGTATAAGGATTTGTTCAGCCAAGCTGGTATCTCTGGAGATGCAGATATACCCTCCATATCTTTAGTTAGATGTGGAGATTTTGTATTTTCTGTGGTGGATATTTTCTAGTGTTTTAATACTGACCGCATAGTACTCTGTCCTATCCTTTCTATTTAGCTAGAAGTGGCCTCCTTTGCTAAATTCTGATTTCAGTCTGCGTATGTTATTTCCCTCTCCTCTCACAGTCATTATTTGTGGGGGGCTGTCTATCCTTTGGGGATTTTCTCTGAGGCAAGATAGTTTTCCCTTTTCTATCTCTAGGGGTAATTAGTCCTCCGGCTGTGTCGAGATGTCTAGGGAGTGCTAGGTACATTCCACGGCTACTTCTAGTTGCGGTGTTAAGTTCAGGGTCTGCGGTCAGTACAGGTACCACCTTCTCCAGAGTACGTCCCATGCTGCTCCTAGGCCACCAGATCATAACAACATCCTCTATATACTACACCACATGGGACACATCCTCTATATACTACACAACACCGGACACATCCTCTATATACTACACCATACAGGACACATCCTCTATATATTACACCACTCACGAGAGTCTGACAGATCCTCTATATACTGCACTACACAGGACACATCCTCTATATACTACACCACACAGGACACATCCTCTATATATTACACCACACACAACATATCCTATTGTGATGCAGTGACCCATGCTGCAGCTAGGGGCCCCTTTAGTCCCACAAGTATTGGTTTAATTTAAATGGAGGCTTACAGGGTTAGTCGGAGAGCTGGGCGGGTCTGACTAACCACACACACCTCCCACCTGTGGGAGTGGTTACAGATATATAATGTGACTGAGGACTGGTCATATGAGAGAATGTACGGACCTGATTGGTCCATGTGTAAGGTCCTGGAAGGCCTGTGTGTTGGACGGTCCCAGGTGGGGACTGACATCCTGAAGAGCGCATGGTGAGGCCTTGGATTTGGTGGCCTGTGTGTTGAACGGTTCCAAGTGGGGATGGATGTCCTGAACAGCACACAGAGATGCCATATGTGCAGAGTCTGTGATGGCACTGTGTTGGGGAAGCTACTGTTTCTTCTGCGGGTCTGGACTGTCGTGAGTGCCCTGGTCATAAGGACGGAGATCCCAGTAAGACAGCTTCCCCAAGAGAGAGGACTGAAAGAGGGTCAGTGTGTGGAGCAGGAGCTCCAGGAAGGTAACCCAGAGTTGGGGGACCATCTGTACTGACGAGGGTCAGTTAATGAACTGTGCGGTCACCCATGGTAACTGGACAGAGTAAAGTCCAGTATGTTTAGTGACCGCAACTTAATGTCATGTTCCGATACAGTGTGTAATGGACTGTTCATGGTACGGTTTATGACTGTTTAATAAACCACATAGACTGTTTAAAGTGGAAAGTGTTCCTGTGTGCCTTAAATCTTGCTGCCAAGCGAGTATTCCCCAACCCACTAGTGATCGCGGTATTACACTATATACACCACACCGGACACATCCTCTATATACTACACCACACAGGACACATCTTCTATATACTGCACTACACAGGACACATCCACTATATATTACACCACACACAAGAGCTGACACATCCTCTATATACTACACACACACAACACATCCTCTATATACTACACCATACAGGACACATCCTCTATATACTACACCATGCACGTGAGCTGACAGATCCTCTATATACTGCACTACACAGGACACATTTTCTTTATACTACACCACATGAGACACATCCTCTATGTACTACACCACACGGGACACATCCTCTATATACTATAACACACGGGACACATCCTCTATATACTGCACTACACAGGACACATCCTCTATACTACACCATGCAGGACACATCCTCTATATACACTACACCACACAGGACACAACCTCTATATACTACACCACACGGGACACATCATCTATAAACTACACCACACAGGAAACATCCTCTACATACTTCACCAAACAGGACACCTCCACTATATACTACAACACACGGGACACATCCTCTATATACTATACCACACAGAAGTGCTGACATATCTGGTTTAAAATACCACTCCAGGTTATTTTTTTATTTAACCACAGGAGTGATATCAGTTATGTAGGTCCAGTATGTATAGTAAAATACTTACCAGTGGCCATATTCCACTGCAATGAAGAATACCAAAGCAAACTCAGGTTGTCATGACAACCCATCGGCGACCCACGATCACGTTATGTGCATGCCGAGGAGTGAGTGACGGACTGATGTGCACGCATGTTGACTCGTGTTATATGCTGCTGTCAGAGATTGACAGTGGCATTTAACACGCGTCATACATATAAGGTGGATGATGTAAAGGTGTTAAATACCTGAGGATCCCCTCCCCCACTGTGTCACCCAATATCCTGTGGGCCCCCTCCCCCACTGTGTCACCCAATATCCGGTGGGTCCCCTCCCCCACTGTGTCATGCAATATTCTGTTGACCCCCTCCCCCACTGGTTCACCTCTATTTTCCTGCTCAGAGGGGGAAAGAAAACTAACTCTGATTGGCTGACTTGCAGCCAATCAGCGTTTCAACAGCTGTCCAGGGCTTTGTGGAAGGGGAGCCAAGAGATGCAGCACAGGAAACAGGTGACTGCGGGTCAGCTGCTCAGTGAGGGTGTGACTCCTCTCTGACTGACTCAGCCTCACACAGTCAGCTGTGACCATGCTGGCTGAAGTGAGGGTCGGCACTCACACACACAGCTCTCCTGGCAGAGTAATAGAAGCCGGCAGCGGCGGCAGGTGATGTGAAGGAGCTGCCCCTGCACTTCCCATCACATCACTTGTATAGCCTGCCCACCGGTGCTGGCTATACAATAAAGTGTACACTGCTCAGCACATGCTATTAGCAAGCAGGGCAGGCACGAATGAAGGAGGCAGAAGCTGGGGGCGGGCCCACCAGTGTATTCTCTGGTGTCCACGATGTCCTGGTGCCCCAGTCCGACACTGACCATGTTTATGACAAAAGCGAGACTGGTAATCATAGGATAGAAAGGGGGTTATTTTGGGTTTAAAAAAAAGTTCAGTTATTCAAATTCAGTATGATGGTATGACATTTAGTAAGATACAATATAAAGATTTATGATCAATGACACAGCAACATAGTGGTGCACCATTCTCTTCACACGCACAGTGTGAGCCAATTTCAGAAACACTGCATACCCTATTAATCTGACATAAGATAAAATGACCGCTTGATTAATTTTAGCTAAAAAAAGGAGGTGACACTAGAATACAACCTAAAATTAACTCCACATTTTGTAATAACTTCATTGTTGGAAAATGTGGTGAATAAATTTGACTTGGGAATGTGACTGCCACTGAATGGGGTCTTTGTAGGTGGCACTGAGGACGTTGTGACCGGAACTGAATTACATCTTTGGGTCTGGCAGTGTCAGTCATTTTTAAAAGTTTATAATTGAACTGTAAAATAAAGACTGGTGTAAAGAGATGAGCAAATTTGCCAAAACTTTATTAGCTAGATTCACTCATATTTGGCCAGGAAATTCGATTTTCATTGAATATTTAATGCTAATTGAATTGCCCCCAAAAGCTGTTGTAAAAACATCTATTATAATTTGAGATATAATGACTCCAAAGCATAATGAGTGACCTGGGAAGAGGTTAAAAACCTTGACCTGTTCCTGCCGACTGCAACTCCCCTTCTGTCCTCCGCTAGCCTCCTAAGGTACCGCTCCAAGCTGGCACTAGTCTCTATTTCAAGAGTTTGCTACTTTTACATTGAGGACTTACCCTTAGGATAGGTCATCAATGTCTTATTGTACATCTAAGCACTCCAGAGCAGTTCTGAGATATACCAGCACTGGAGGATTATGGGTTACTGGTCAATTCATGTTTTTTTCTTCTCCATTGGCAGTTAACCCCTTCATGACCCAGCCTATTTTGGCCTTAATGACCTTGCCGTTTTTTGCAATTCTGACCAGTGTCCCTTTATGAGGTAATAACTCAGGAACGCTTCAACGGATCCTAGAGATTCTGAGATTGTTTTTTCGTGACATATTGGGCTTCATGTTAGTGGTAAATTTAGGTCGATAATTTCTGCGTTTATTTGTGAAAAAAACGGAAATTTGGCGAAAATTTTGAAAATTTCGCAATTTTCACATTTTGAATTTTTATTCTGTTAAACCAGAGAGTTATGTGACACGAAATAGTTAATAAATAACATTTCCCACATGTCTACTTTACATCAGCACAATTTTGGAAACAAATTTTTTTTTTGCTAGGAAGTTATAAGGGTTAAAATTTGACCAGTGATTTCTCATTTTTACAACAAAATTTACAAAACCATTTTTTTTAGGGACCACCTCACATTTGAAGTCATTTTGAGGGTTCTATATGGCTGAAAATACCCAAAAGTGACACCATTCTAAAAACTGAACCCCTCAAGGTGCTCAAAACCACATTCAAGAAGTTTATTAACCCTTCAGGTGTTTCACAGCAGCAGAAGCAACATGGAAGTAAAAAATGAACATTTAACTTTTTAGTCACAAAAATGATCTTTTAGCAACAATTTTTTTATTTTCCCAAGGGTAAAAAGAGAAACTGGACCACGAACGTTGTTGTCCAATTTGTCCTGAGTATGCTGATACCTCATATGTGGGGGTAAACCACTGTTTGGGCGCACGGCAGGGCTCAGAAGGGAAAGAGCGCCATTTGACTTTTTGAATGAAAAATTGGCTCCAATCTTTAGCGGACACCATGTCATGTTTGGAGAGCCCCCGTGTGCCTAAACATTGGAGCTCCCACACAAGTGACCCCATTTTGGAAACTAGACCCCCCCAAGGAACTTATCTAGAAGCATAATGAGCACTTTAAACCCTCAGGTGCTCCACAAATTGATCCGTAAAAATGAAAAAGTACTTTTTTTTCACACAAAATTTCTTTTAGCCTCAATTTTTTAAATTTTCACATTGGCAACAGGATAAAATGGATCCTAAAATTTGTTGGGCAATTTCTCCTGAGTATGCCGATACCTCATATGTGGGGGTAAACCACTGTTTGGGTGCACGGCAAGGCTCGGAAGGGGAGGCGCGCCATTTGACTTTTTGAATGGAAAATTAGCTCCAATCGTTAACGGACACCATGTCGCGTTTGGAGAGCCCCTGTGTGCCTAAACATTGGAGCTCCCCTACAAGTGACCCCATTTTGGAAACTAGACCCCCCAAGGAACTTATCTAGATGCATAGTGATCACTTAAAATCCCCAGGTGCTTCACAGAAGTTTATAACGCAGAGCCGTGAAAATAAAAAATCATTTTTCTTTCCTCAAAAATGATTTTTAGCCCGGAATTTTTTATTTTACCAAGGTAATAGGAGAAATTGGACCCCAAATGTTGTTGTCCAGTTTGTCCTGAGTACGATGATACCCCATATGTGGGGGTAAACCACTGTTTGGGCGCACGGCAGGGCTCGGAAGGGAAGGCACGCCATTTGGCTTTTTGAATGGAAAATTAGCTCCAATCATTAGCGGACACCATGTCGTGTTTGGAGAGCCCCTGTGTGCCTAAACATTGGAGCTCCCCCACAAGTGACCCCATTTTGGAAACTAGACCTCCCAAGGAACTAATCTAGATGTGTGTTGAGCACTTTGAACCCCCAAGTGCTTCACAGAAGTTTATAACGCAGAGCTATGAAAATAAAAAAATAATTTTTCTTTTCTCAAAAATGATTTTTTAGCCCACAATTTTTTATTTTCCCAAGGGTAACAGGAGAAATTGGACCCCAAAAGTTGTTGTCCAGTTTCTCCTGAGTACGCTGATACCCCATATGTGGGGGTAAACCACTGTTTGGGCGCACGTCAGGGCTCGGAAGGGAAGTAGTGACATTTGAAATGCAGACTTTGATGGAATGGTCTGCGGGCATCATGTTGCATTTGCAGAGCCCCTGATGTGCCTAAACAGTAGAAACCCCCCACAAGTGACCCAATTTTGGAAACTATACCCCTCAAGGAACTTATCTAGATGTGTGGTGAGCACATTCAAGCCTCAAGTGCTTCACAGAAGTTTACAACGCAGAGCCGTGAAAATAAAAAATCATTTTTCTTTCCTCAAAAAAGATTTTAGCAAGCAATTTTTTATTTTCACAAGGGTAACAGGAGAAATTGGGCCCCAATATTTGTTGCCCAGTTTGTTGTGAGTACGCTGGTACCCAATATGTGGTGGTAAACCACTGTTTGGGCGCACGTCAGGGCTCGGAAGGGAAGTAGTGACATTTGAAATGCAGACTTTGATGGAATGGTCTGCGGGCGTCACGTTGCATTTGCAGAGCCCTTGATGTGCCTAAACAGTAGAAACACCCCACAAGTGACTTCATTTTGGAAACTAGACCCCGCCAAGGAACTTATCTAGATGTGTGGTGAGCACTTTCAACCCCCAAGTGCTTCACAGAAGTTTATAACGCAGAGCCGTGAAAATAAAAAAATAATTGTTCTTTCCTCAAAAATTATGTTTTAGCAAGTAATTTTTTATTTTTGCAAGGGTAACAGGAGAAATTGGACCGCAACAGTTGTTGCCCAGTTTGTCCTGAGTACGCTGGTACCCCAAATGTGGGGATAAACCACTGTTTGGGCGCACGTCGGGGCCTGGAAGGGAGGGAGCACCATTTGACTTTTTGAACGCAAGATTGGCTGGAATCAATGGTGGCGCCATGTTGCGTTTGGAGACCCCTGATGTGCCTAAACAGTGGAAACCCCTCAATTCTAACTTCAACACTAACCCCAACACACCCCTAACCCTAATCCTAACTGTAGCCATAACCCTAATCACAACCCTAACCCCAACACACCCCTAACCACAACCCTAACCCCAACACACCCGTAACCCTAATCCTAACCCTAATCCCAACCTTAACCCTAATCCCAACCCTAACTCTAATCCCAACCCTAACCACAACTGTAACCCCAATACACCCCTAACTCTATCTGTAACCCTAACCACAAGCCTAATCTTAACCCTATTTCCAACCCTAGCCCTAATTCCAACCCTAAATCTAATTCCAACCCTAACCCTAAGGCTATGTGCCCACGTTGCGGATTCGTGTGAGATTTTTCTGCACGATTTTTGAAAAATCTGCAGGTAAAAGGCACTGCGTTTTACCTGCGGACTTACAGCGGATTTCCAGTGTTTTTTGTGCGGATTTCACCTGTGGATTCCTATTGAGCAACAGGTGTAAAACGCTGCGGAATCCGCACAAAGAAATGACATGCTGCGGAAAATACAACGCAGCGTTTCTGCACGGAATTTTCCGCACCATGGGCACAGCGGATTTGGTTTTCCATAGGTTTACATGGTACTGTAAACCTGATGGAAAACTGCTACGAATTCGCAGCGGCCAATCCGCTGCGGATCCGCGGCCTATCCGCTGCGCATCCGCGGCCAATCCGCTGTGGATCCGCGGCCAATCCGCTGCGGATCCGCGGCCAAATCCGCACTGTGTGCACATGCCATAACCCTAACCCTAACCCTAACCCTACCCCTAACCCTAACCCTACCCCTAGTTTTAACCCTAGTTCTAACCCTAACCCTAGTGAAAAAAGAAAAAAAAATATTTTCTTTATTTTATTATTGTCCCTACCTATGGGGGTGATAAAGGGGGGGTCATTTACTATTTTTTTTATTTTGATCACTGTGATAGGTTATATTACAGTGATCAAAATATACCTGGAACTCATCTGCCGGCCGGCAGATTCGGCGGGCGTACTGCGCATGCACCTGCCATTTTGGAAGATGGCGGCGCCCATGGAGAAGACGGACGGGCATCGGGAGGCCCGGTAAGTATGAGGGGGGGGTAATCTGAGTATGGGGGGTGGATTGGAGGACGGGGGGAGCCATCGGAGTACGGGGGAGCGGGCAGGAGGACGGGGGAGCCGACAGGAGGACGGAGGGGAGCGGAGAGGAGGACGGGGCAGAAAGGACAACTGGGGGGGTGATCGGTGGCAGTGGGGGGGGGTCATATCAGGGTCTCCAGCCATGGCAGATGCTATTGCAGCATCGGCCATGGCTGGATTGTAATATTTAACCATTTTTATAGGTGAAATATTACAAATCGCTCTGATTGGCAGTTTCACTTTCAACAGCCAATCAGAGCGATCGTAGCCATGGGGGGGTGAAGCCACCCCCCTGGGCTGAAGTACCACTCCCCCTGTCCCTGCAGATCGGGTGAAATCGGAGTTAACCCTTTCACCTGCTCTGCAGGGACGCGATCATTCCATGACGCCACATAGGCGTCATGGGTCGGATTGGCACGGGTTTTCATGACGCCTACGTGGCATCATGGGTCAGGAAGGGGTTAATGTGCATCTTTTTACACATTTTTTTATGACTTTGGTGACTATTTACAGCAAAACCTTTAATGGTTCTGCGTTCATGCCACAGTATCTTAGCAAATTCAAGATTGATGCATCCCTCTGTAAGATTTGTAACAATATTTAACTTTTCAGAGTCAGTTTAACCTCTTTTTATAGCCTCTTTTGATAAAGGATGTTCATATCCTAACTAGTGATGAGCGAGTATACTCGTAACTCGAGTTTCCCCAAGCATGCTCAGGTGGTCTCCGAGTATTTTGGCATGCTCGGAGATTTTATCGTATATACTCGAGAATAAGCTGACCCAAGTATAAGCCGAGGCACCTACTAAGCTTATTGACTCGAGTATAAGCCAGGTATGCATTGACCCCTCATCCCTGTACTGCTATGCATGGCTCCCCCTTGCCTGTCCTGGTATGAATGCCTTCTGTCCCTGTCTGCATGCCTCCCCGGTCCCTGTCATTGTATGCATGCCTCCCCCTTCCCTATCCTGGTATGATTGCCTCCCCATCCCTGCCCCTGTCTGCATGCCTCCCCAGTCCCTGTCATTGTATGCATACCTTCCCCTTCCCTGTCCTGGTATGAATGCCTCCCGTCCCTGTCTGCATGCCTCCCCAGTCCCTGTCATTGTATGCATGCCTCCCCCTTCCCTATCCTGGTATGAATGCCTCCCCATCCCTGTCCCTGTCTGCATGCCTCCCCAGTTCCTGTCATTGTATGCATGCCTCCTTCTTCCCTGCCCTGGTATGAATGCCTACCCATCCCTGTCCCTGTCTGCATGCCTCTCCCGTACTCACCTACCTGCGCGCCCTGAGTACTGTAACTGCATCTTGTCCCGGCCTCCAGCACCTGCCTGCAGCTCTTCCTGTGCTCAGCGGTTGCTAAGGTAATGAATATGCGCTTCATGCCTATGGGAGTTGAGACGCGTCCATATTCATCACCTTAATGAGCGGTACCACGTCACCCCTGAGCACAGGAAGAGCTGCAGGCAGGCGCTGGCCGGAACAAGATGCAGTGCTAGCACCCAGGACACGTAGGTAGGGGAGTATGATGTGTGCACCGGCTCCTGGCACCCGCTGCTCCGCCGGCTTTCTGTACCATGACTCGTATATAAGTCGAGGGGGGTATTTTCAGCACAAAAAAAATGTGCTGAAAAACTCGGCTTATAGTACGTACGGTAGTTTTCGTCACCACAGCTCCATGATTTGTGGCTGCTTAAGAGCCTGAACACATGTGGGGGATTGTCTGTTTGTTAGTGAATCCCCACATGTATTCAGCCTGTCTAGCAGCCGCAAATCATGCAGCTGCGGCAACGAACACTAAATTTCCGAGCACGCCAAAATACTCAGAGACCACCCTAGCATACTTGGGGATACCCGAGTAATTAGTATACTCGCTCATCACTAATCCTAACGCTGAACCCCCGACATTACGCAAATGCCCATCACATGATCCGTTACATCCAATAAGCATTCAGGTTTATACAGCTTGAAGTTAGAAAATCTGCATAAAAAAGATGATATGGTCAACTCACTTGCCTAATAATTATGGACAAATTGCATAGTTTTTTCACCGATATAACAAGTTAAAGAATAGTTTGGACGTGTATTAATGTACCAGTACCGAACTAGTAAATAAATGTACTCCTTTACAGTTTCCAACTTCATGTAAAATGTTTTGCAGTTTTGCAGTGCTATGTAAGCGCTCACAATCATCTAAATTGCACATCATGTCAATTCTTCACATTATGCGTCCAATTCAAGCTTGGTGCATGCCATGATTTATTTTACATCTGCTGTTTTGCAAGTTTAATCAGAGACGGTTTTAATTTCAAAGCAATTATCTGCTTTAGTTTTATCAGTTGTTTAACAAGCTTGCTTTGCAAATTTTATCAGTGCATCAATGTTTGCTTTTAGCTCCTGCTCCATTTTTAATCTGAATCTACTAAATATACAGATGTATTTAATTTCTTCTTCACAAGTGACGCAATCACTTTCTAAAAGACATAGGATTAAATGGGCTGCAATAGTGTGATTTTCTTCAAAATTCAGTATGCACGTTCCTTCTCTTGCAAATGTAAAAATTCATGTAACTCTCCTCTTAGCCGTCTGCATAGACAGTGCGTACGGAAGTACTCACCTCAACTTGGTGAAGTGCCTTAACTCGAAACTTGCTGCGAGCTTTATAGTCTCCAGGAGGGTCTTCATCTTCGCTTAGGGTACCGTCACACAGTGCCATTTTCATCGCTACGACGGCACGATCCGTGACGTCGCAGCGTCGTATGATTATCGCTCCAGCGTCGTAGACTGCGGTCACCCTTTGCAATCACGGCGCTGGAGCGATGCCGAAGTCCCCGGGTAACCAGGGTAAACATTGAGTTACTAAGCGCAGGGCCGCGCTTAGTAACCCGATGTTTACCCTGGTTACCAGCGTAAACGTAAAAAAAACAAACAGTACATACTTACATTCCGGTGTCTGTCCCCCGGCGTTCTGCTTCTCTGCACTGTGTAAGCACCATAGCCGGAAAGCACAGCGGTGACGTCAGACGTCACCGCTGTGCTCGCTTTCCGGCCGGCAGGCGCTCACAGTGCAGAGAAGCTGAGACGCCGGAGGACAGACACCGGAATGTGAGTATGTACTGTTTGTTTTTTTTACGTTTACGCTGGTAACCAGGGTAAACATCGGGTTACTAAGCGCGGCCCTGCGCTTAGTTACCCGATGTTTACCCTGGTTACAAGCGAACACATCGCTGGATCGGTGTCACACACAACGATCCAGCGATGTCAGCGGGTGATCAAGCGACGAAAGAAAGTTCCAAACGATCTGCTACGACGTACGATTCTCAGCAGGATCCCTGATCACTGCTGCGTGTCAGACACTGCGATATCGTAACGATATCGCTAGAACGTCACGAATCGTACCGTCGTAGCGATGAAAATGGCACTGTGAGACGGTACCCTTAGGGTTCACCTCAGGAAACCACTGTGCAAGCTCCATACACATTCAGAAGATATGAGATCAAAATTACTTAATAGGTTTAATGTGTGGAGGTTAGATAGTGAAAGACACAGAGGAAAGAACAAGAAACAGCAAATCAACACAACACAAGTGCAATAAGCATTGGCTATATCGCTAAAGCTCTCTAAAGGTGATAGCATGAACAATACTTGGGGTGATATTTGATAATGGATTGTTACACAGAACATTTTCCTACTCTCTAATACTTCTGGCTCTCACTTGATGATGAAGACACTCAAACTGCAAATGCCAGAAAGCATATAATTCTAAGTAACAGTAAGTAACAAACATTCTAAGATGGGCGCGGCAATGCAATCAACACAGTCCAATGATAGGGTCCAGTAGCCGCTAATGGATGACATCGCAAAATAGTCATGTGTTGTGTTTCTGTGAATCTAGCAGAACACTTGCTAGATATAGTAACAGCATGGAGAGAATTATAATCGTGGCCAAAAGTTTTGAGACTTGCACAAAATTTTGATCTTCACAACGTTTGCTGCTTCAGTGGTTTTTGATCTTTTAATCAAATGTTTCTATTGTTGCTGAAGTAAATTTCTATGCATTTCAGAAGTTTTTACACTTTTATTGGCAAATCAAATATATGCAAAGACTCAATATTTACAATTTTAACCCTTCTTTTTCAAGACTTCTGCAATTCATCCTGACTTGCTAGATATCATCTTCTAGGCCAAATCCTGACTGATGACAACCCATTCTTGTCTAATTAGTGCCTGGCATTTATCACAATTTATGTGTTTTTTTTTCTCCCCCAGCTTTTTGAGAATTGAGCTTAGGTTATCAATGATACAACGCTAGGGAGAAAGTAGCGCAAATAGGGTCTTATCGACATACAATTATAATTATTAATCAGATTATGCTAACCTGATCCATGAATTTAAAACATTTTTAATCATTGTATAGCTGCCTTGGATACAGGGGTTGTCAAACCTATGAAAATAGAAGACAAGGAAGAATTTGTGGATACCTCCAGTGCTGCTGTGTATGGAAAATGTCAACACTCGGGAGTTTATTCAAACTTGCGTTTTTTATTTTCAATGCATTTTAAAGTATCAAGCACTTCAGGAAATGACCACATAACATACACACATATCACATACATAGCAGAGAAAGGAGGTATCCACAAATTCTTCCTTATCTTCTTAGGTTCTCAATGGCAGAGGCGTATTTAGGTTTTCCAGCACCCAGGGCATGAATTTAGTTTGGCTCCCCCCTTCAAGAGTTTGAGTAGTCATCATGTGACCAATCATTCATTTGCTATTTGCACACAGTCATGTGCCATCAAGCTGCTATTCCTAATTCTGTGAGGCCTTTTGCTACAGTAGTGCACCTACAGACGAAGTCAACACCCACCTCCATGTAATGTACCGGGCTACTACCCCGCTCCATGTTTTTTTCCTCATTTAGGTTCTGAAAAACACCACGTGGGGAAAAAAAGTGCATGTTACTTCTTGAATGATGTTTAGAATGGAAACTGCTCCCAACTAGTCCAATCAGAAGGCTGCAAAAAATAATTCAGGAAAAGAACTCTGCAAAAACATTTTTGAAACTCTTGAAAACCACTTCAGGAAATGAAAAATGTCTCCAGAAATGTCCTCAAAAGAAAAATGTTGTAAATTTCCACTAGAAATCTTGTTTTGGAATGTCTCAAAAAATTCTTTGGCGATATATGACCCCGAGGCTACAGGCTACAGGCTACATGTATAGGAGAGGGGAAAAGACAAGAAACAGGGCGCAGATCTAAGTGCAGATTATTTGGTTCAACTCAATTTTCAAAGGCTAAATTGCTCACCTTTGGTGTGGCTTGTGTCATAGTGTATCAACATTTGTGGTCTGAATGAGATGCCTTGTCTCCCTGATATGCAGCTATAGTCTGGATACAATGGATCTCTCAGCCAGGAGACCGTGGAGTGAAGTTCAGAAAAAAAAAGGTCCATCCAGTCTGTTCAGCGCTCCCAGGTAACAGGCACCAGGCAGACGTATTACGAATCTTCAGTAATTTATTTAAACTAAAAAGCAATATATAGAACAACGCGATTCGGCTATATGCTTATTAAAAATAGCCTTCCTCAGGTATGATATTGCTTTATAGGTTGCTAGAGTTATATAGTCTACACAGGTCCACTTGAACAGAGGTGTCAAACTGCATTCCTCGAGGGCCGTCAACAGGTCATGTTTTCAGGATTTCCTTGTATTGCACAGGTGATAATTTAATCACCTGCACAGAATGATTCCAGCACCTTGTGGAATGCTAAGGAAATCCTGAAAACATGACCTGTTGGTGGCCCTTGAGGAATGCAGTTTGACACCTCTGCACTTGAATAATCAATTATGTTAATTGATCAAGACCTGGTGGTTCTTCATTAGCTTATTTGCTGCTCAGTGGTTTTCAGTATATAGCTTTAAAGGGAACCTGTCACCTGAATTTGGCGGGACCGGTTTTGGGTCATATTGCGGCCAGCATGCAGCCAGCGGGTAAGAAAAGGGTGAATCAAACACCCAAAAACCCCGCCCATATGACCCAAAGCCGGTCCCGCCAAATTCAGGTGACAGATTCCCTTTAACTTATCCATGTATAAGTTTAAACAGTTAAAATACATGATAAAATATAAATTATAAATTATATATGGAATATAAAAGAAGGATTTTTACAGCATGGCCTTTCCAGGCATTATGCAATATATCACAACAAAAGGATCTCCTTCAGGTTGATCCCTATTGACCATGTCCCCCTTGATAATCCTAATCGAGTCCAGACTCTTAACAAAAAAAAAGATCTTCTGGATTCACAAGCTGAACACAACTGATTTGTTCAATTGATTTGGATATTTCTATGGATTCTGCTCTGTTCCTCTGTAGAACCTCATTATTCCTCTGCACATTATAACGTTTGTTTTTATTTATTTTTTTACAGGAGAAAAAAAGAGAAAGGAAAGAGAAAAGAGGAGAGGGGGAAGGAGAGGTAAGACAAGAAAAAAAAATCTCAGGGACTTTTTTCGGGTTTTTTTCTTTTTTTTTTCTTTTCCACTGTTATCTCTTTGATTTCACAGACTCTTGTGAAACTACCACCAAATAAAGCAATCCAATCAATTCCACCCAGAGCTCAATGGTTCAAAGCATCAGTAGCAGGGTCCTGACAAAGAATAAATGATTTAACACCGTAGGTTCAAGCACTCCCCCAGCTTGCAAACGTTATTCATTTACTTAACTACTCTTTTTAAGGTGTTTTTTCTGTATTTAGATTTTTACATGTATGAGCAATGGTTTTAAGTGCTATACTAAATTATATTTTATGATTGTTTAGTGTGTTTTATGACGTACATATGTGTTTGAATATGTGTTTAAGTCAGATTCCCCACCCACTGGGTGTGGAATTTTTTTGAAAGGAGGCATCTCCATGTGCTTTCTTTTGCTATAAATACAAGACCCCGTATGTGTATGTGTATAGACTGTCCTGAGGAAGTGGTGTGATCACCACGAAACGTGTAGAAATAAACTCTATTCTCTATTACATCTACTTGGACTTCTCTGGTACATTCTCCTGACAGGCGAGCAGCGCAGTCTTGTGCCCCATTCTTTTCACCTAGCAAAAGATCTTCACATCGGGGCTTGCAGCAGCCGCCAATGCTAGGTGCAGTGGATGTGTCTCACACAACCATAATAGGTGAGTGAATTTATACTATCTCTCATGAATATTCCGTTTATCTCGGATAAGACCCTATGTGCACACTATATTCCTTCTAGCTACCTTAGTAAATATCCTAGCTCCCTGCAGCCTGTTGAAAAGCTCAGAGTTTAACGGCAAAGGATACTTATTCTTGATGGTGATGGCATTCAAACCACTATAATCTATACAAGGGCGTAATTCCCCACTCTTCTTTTGGACGAAGAAGAACTGATTTCCTAATAAACCAAATTCTCACCAAATTCTCCCTGATGTACTCTGACATAGCCTCAGTCTCTGGGACAGACAAAGGGTAAACACGTCCACAAGGAGGCTCTGCCCCTGGAATGAGGTCAATGGGCAAAAATAGGGGCGATGAGGAGGAAGAATCTTTGCGGCCTTTTAGAGAACATGTCAGCATACTGCCAGTAGTGCCTAGTTAGGGAAGTTAGATGTGCAGTGGCCTCAGAGGAACAGATGGAAACTTGGGCCTCAAGACATTGTCCCTCAAAAGAATTACTCCAATCCAATATGCTTCCTGTTGCCCAATCGACATGGGGTGAATGGCGATGCAACTAAGGTAAACCCAAAAGTACTTCATCTATGCCCTCAGAGAGTACTAGAAAAGAAATTCTCTCCTGATGTTTAGGGGACACCATGAGGGTAAGGTGTATGGTCTGATGTGTAATTTGATTCTTTAATCATCCGCATGATGACTGGACTATAGAGCCTGACCAAGGGAACTGCATGCCGCAGGACGAAGGCAGAAGACAAAAAATTGCCCTCGGCCCCAGAATCCACACAGACCTCTGCAGCGAGGGTAGCCGACCCATGTGACAGGGAGACCTTGAAGGTTAACTTGGGGGAAACAACTGCCATGTCTAGTGAACCTCCTCCAACAGCCACTAGACGCGGTAGTCTTCCCTGACTCCTGGGACACTAATTGGCATAATGTCCAGCCTGCCACAAACAAAACAGGTCGGTTGAGAACGTACAAGACAGGATTTTAATTCCGTCCGAGAGACCTCCATGGGCTTAACCAGATTGCATGTCTGAACCGGGGATTCCATAGGATTGGTAAAGTTTGGAGCTAACCGAATCCTTTGTCTACACTGGGCTCACTCCAATCTTCATTCAGCATGCCGATGATCAATGCGAGAGGACATAGATATTAAATACCCCAGTGTAGCTGGAATCTCCCTAGTGACCAGTGCATCCCTAATGTAGTCGGCAAGGCCCCTTCAAAATATGGGGATAAGGACCTTATCTGAACACTCCAACTCGGACGAAAAGGTCCAGAATTGGATGGCAAACTGGGTTACCGAGGAAGAGCCCTGAGTTAACACTAAGAGTTGGAGAGTGACGTTGTGGATAACCTGAGGACCTAGAAAGACCTGTTTCAGAGAGCCCAGAAAGCGAGAAACGCTCTGGATCTCCTGGTCTTTGTGTTCCCACAGTGGCGTAGCCCACTCTAATGCCCTGTCTGTCAACAGAGAGACCATAAATCCCACCATAGCCCATTCAGATGGGAAAAGAGAGGCGAGTAGCTCCAGCTGAATCGAGCACTGATTTATGAAGCCCCTGCAAGCCTTGCTGTCCCCCGAGAACTTATCAGGTAATGGGAAAGGTGAAAAAAATGGAACAGGGGTCGCAGCCGAAAACCTAGTAGCGGCTTCTCTGGCTGCTTGTGCCGCTACTGTGGATAATTCCCCGGCTGAAGTCGTCCGCTCAAGTGTGGACAACCTGCCCCCCAGCTGCTGGAAAAATTACAGGATACACTGCTTGTCTGCCATTAGTAGCCAAACCTTGGTGCTAGTAAACTGTTAGGGTTGGCGGATTGCACTAAATAAGATAAATAATAAAGTGCAATTGCAACCCAGGGTGCAGAGATGTAAAACTGCTGCTAGTGAGCAATGACGGATTACTTGTACACACTGAGTTTACGTCACTCAGTGTGAACAGGGCGCTGAGTTCTAAACTCAGTCACTCCACAGAAAGGAAGAGTACAAACGAGTACTAAGTGCTATGTCCTGTTAAACATCACAGGATAAGCATATGAACTGAACTCGCACTGCAACAGAACCGTGTCAATCGCACACATGAACGAAACAGATGCTGTGAATAATACCCTGACTAAGGTTGAGCTTGCTCTGAAACTCTACTGTGCTAACCGCACACATGTAGGTAACAGATGTTAAGCCAAATGGCTAATTGCCCCCACTGATGATAGCTGCCTGCCTACTTGTACAGTCCCAAAGCTAGACAGACATACAAAATTTGCAGACAGAGTGGATGAGCCTCCACTCACATAGCCACACATAAATGATACTAGCGCGTCATTGGGGATCTCTTATACAAAAGGCTCCACCCCAAACAATCATGCCCAGTCGGCCAAGACATCGCCCGTGGGCCAATTCGGAGCTGCCACATCACCAGAGCAGGAGACATCTGACCACCAATTGGAAAACGCCACATCACGAACGTGCTCAGTAAGGTGATTTCTGGACTTAGACTCCAGAGCGTCAGGGTTCAGCTGCCAATGGCTGATTTCCATAGACTTGGCTGGAGAGCCAGCAGTGACCAAATGAACACTGTGAGCCTGAGCAAGATGCTGGGACTGATGTGTATGCTGAGCAGGACCTGCAGTGGCAGAGTCTGAATGGGAGACCGCAGAGGCAGATAACACTTGGGATCTATCCCGTGCAGCAGGAGAAACCTGACATCTAACAACTGCTCTCAGCACTCACTGAGAATTTTAAAATGAATGGAAAAATGGATCAATTATGAGGAAAAATCTTGGAAGCTATTAGGCAAGGAATGTATGAGAACAGAGGAGAGACAGAGGCTACACAGGAGACAAATTATGTGAGTTTGGAGGTCCCATAAGAGGACAGTGCAAAAGTCAAGGCCTGTAGGTTGTGGAAAAGTGCATTGGTTGAGAGGTAGGTGGAAAGTTCAATGTGGACATGCTGTTCAAAGAGTTTAGAGGCAAAAGGGAATAGTAATAAGGGTTGATAGTTGGGTACAAAGGTTGTGTCAAGGGATAACTTCTTCAGGATTGGTGTGATGGCAAAAGCACAGTGATAAGGTTGAGGAAGAGTTGGGATGGGATATTGTCAATTACACAAGTGGTGAGAGATGATTTGGAAGGAAAATGAGCACATTTTTTTTCTGTGATGTAAGAAAAGAAAATTATATAGGAAGGACATTGGTCTGTTATGTAGAAGGGTTGTGGTAGTTGAACATTGAAGCTTTCCTTGATGTTGTCGATCTTGTTTTTAAAATGTGAAGTAAAGACTTCTGCTGAAATAAGGAAGGTGGGATGGGGCACATGTGGATGAAGGAGAGAATTGAAATTGAATTGATTATCTTATCACTGGGGTAGGGTGAATAAGACAGTGACTGAAGGCTTTGTCTCTTCTTTGCCCTATTATCACATAGTTCCCTTCTGAAACAGTTTACAGTATTTGACAATTTTTTAATATGCATTAATACATACCATACAAGTGCAAGTCTTCTTTTACAGAGTATCTCATAAGAGCAGAATGGTGTTCTGACTCCTTACATAACCATTTCAGGAAGAAAAGTCTTGCAACTTTTCAATACCTAACACTACCCAATATAAATATTTGTCTCCAATTCCTATTGATACATGGACACTGCCAATAATTGTGATGGACCAATAAATTGTATATACTACAGCTACTGTTAAATGAGCTTTTAGACACCATGCTGCTACACATTGCACCATAAACCTTCATTACATGTAGGCAGCCCAAAACACTTTTTGGCACTTATCTTGCCTACATAATTGAGTGATTTCATTATTTGTATTTATATCTCTGGCCTTTTATTGATATTTGTATTTATATCTCTAGCCTTTTATTGATTCTTACGGCAATTGCTTTTGTTTCTGAAAAAAATGCTAATGTATTCAAGAGCATAATTTACAAAGCATCGATTGTTTGTCTGAGGATGCAGGATTAACATGATGAAGCACTGCCTGGGGAACTAATGATGATTTTATGTATCACAACAGGGTCTAGACATGGAAGGCTTAGGGAAGGTTTTGATTTTATTGTGTATAGTTGAGGGGACAATTGCCTTTTTATTTACAAGAATGGGCCTATGAATCGTTTTTTGCACAGGGCAGTGTAGAAATGACAACATCAGGTAATTTGCAGTATGTGACATATTTGCTTTACTTGCATGCAAAATATACAAGAGGGATCTATACACAGACCGACTACTCTTTACACTGTATTTACTTTTGGTTCTAGATTAGATGGAATAATATATATGCTAAAAGAGTAATAGCCATAGCAGATTTTGACCCCAACAATGTACAGTATAGCTTTTGAAAGTTATGACAGATTTTGTGCAGAAAAACACAACATAGTAAAATGCATTGTGTATGGCAGTAAATTGTAAGGTCACACTAATATAACATGACATGTTTAACTTTTTTTTTCATATATTTATATTTTAGTCTGCCATTGTTAGTGCAGAGTAGCGTTTCAGCTAAGAACAGGTTATGTAACATGATATGTGGTATGCTCTATTTGGTCATTGATGTCATGTGGATAGAGAACAATAAGTGCCGGCAGTGTTACATGCCACATTTATAACGGTACAGTCACGGTTTTTATCTTTTCTCAATTTTAAATATCTAGATAAAAAATCTATTAAAATATTTTAGTGCAGAAAAAAAGCATATTTCACTACTTCTGATAAGTCTATTCCCCCCATTACTGTCAATTTCCTTTTAAGTTTCATCTTCTTTGAGACATTAATGATGGAGAGTTTATGTTAAATGGATTATCTGGTCATATGATATTATTTCATAGTAGTGCTTACTTTTTCTTCTCCAGACAATTACCCTTCTAGATGTACCAAACAATCTGAAGCAGCTTCATCAGAAAAAATGGCTGCCCCACTCCTTTTTAGTATTCTGCATTTGCTGCAAAGTTATTTTCTCTAATGAAACCTACTTCTGAGAGTTTGGGACACCTGGAACAATGGTTGTCTTGAAAAGAAGCACTGTCATTAGTCCTGTGTCATGCCAACAATAAAGCATTCTGAGACGATTCATGTGTGGGATGCTTTTCATCCAAGGGCAGTAAGCTCACTCATAATTTTGTCTAAGAACATTGCCATGAATTAACAATGTTATCTAAATATCATCCAAGAGCAACTTCTCCCAATTATCCAGAAGTATTTTGTTGATGAACAATGCATTTTTCAAGCATGATGGAGCACCGTGACACGAATAAAACTGATAAGTGGCTTGATAGACAGAACACTGACATTTTGCATCCATGCACAGGAAACGCCCCATATCTTACTCCCATGAAGCCGGGACGTATCTTGCAGGGAGAGCAGGAGGGGCATTTGCGCTGGGCAAAGCCATCAGGGGCACTGGTGCAGCAGTATCAGGTGCCTCCCCGATGGCTGCATTTTGCCACTCCACTTAGTGGGAGTCCACTATTCTCTGAATTGGCTGTCAAGCTGATAGCCAGCTCAGAAAAAGTGGTCAATTATACTCGCATTTTTTAGGCATGATTACAGTTGAAGCCTTGACCACTGGCACTTCTTGGTCAGGGCAACATCAGCAGTGTGATCAGGTCATGTGATCACACTGCTGCCATCACTCCTCGGTGCAACATAGGCAGCAGAAATTTGGTGTTAGTGCTGAAGACACCAAACAATAATGTAATTAGGGGAAGGGGAAGAAATGTGAGCATACAGTATGGGGAGAGAGTGTGGGGGAATGTATACAGACGCAGCATGGTGAGCAAGCAGGGATAGGTGCACACATAATATGAGGAGCGAGGGGGGAGTGTATGTGGACATTGTGTGGGAAACAAATGGGGAGAAATTTCAGAACACAAAATGGAGTTCGAGGAGGGATGGGTGCAGACACAGCATGGGGAGTGAGGGGGCGAGATTGAAGCCAGGGGGGATTTAAATACAGTATGAAGAATGAGGGGGTAAATGTGAGGACACAATATGGAGAGCAATGTGGTGGGTTCCGCACAGACACAGTTTGGGGAGTGAGGGGGAATGTATGTGGACACAGTATGAGGAGTGAGGAGGGATGGGTGTGGACACAGCATCGTGAGCGAGCAAGAAATGTGTGCGGACACAGTATAGGGAGCCAGGGAGATGAGTGCAGAAACAGTATAGGGAGTGGGGGATGTTTCAGGAGACTATTGAGGGAAATAGTGTGAGGAGACAGTATGGGATGAGAAAAATATGAGGGGGCACAGAATAGAGACTGGATAGTGTAAGGGGGATATGGAAAGGGGGCATCATGGTGGACATTGTGAGGCCACAGCAAGGAGGGGACAGTATGCCGAGGAGGGAAAGTGTGATGAGGGCGCACAGTATAGAAACTTGGCAGTATAGGGGGATACATTGTGACAGTTTGGCTGATTAAAGAACCTATAAACCTGACCTTCCTTTGAGCTAGTTGAGAATCTGGAGCATAACATTTGTTGGTTCCATTAAACTTTCAAAATGGCCAGAAAAAAAGAACTGTCATGTGAAACTCGACAGTCTATTCCGGTTCTAAGAAGTGAAGGCTATTCCATGCAAGAAATTGCCAAGAAACTGAAGATTTCCTACAACGGTGTGTACTGCTCCCTTCAGAGGAGAGCACAAACAGGCTCTAACCAAAGTAGAAAGAGAAGTGGGAGGCCCCGCAGCACAACTGAGCAACAAGACAAGTACATTAGAGTCTGTAGTTTGAGAAATCGACGCCTCACAGGTGCTCAACTGGCAGCTTCATTATATAGTTCACTCAAAATGCCAGTGTCAATGTCTACATTGAAGAGGCGACTCCAGGATGCTGGCCTTTAGGGCAGAGTGGCAAAGAAAAAGCCATATCTGAGACTGGCTAATAAAAGGAAAAGATTAATATGGGCAAAAGAACACAGACATTGGACAGAGGAAGATTGGAAAAAAGTGTTATGGACAGACGAATCCAAGTTTGAGGTGTTTTGATCACACAGAAGAACATTTGTGAGACGCAGAACTGAAAAGATGCTGGAAGAGTGCCTGACGCCATCTGTCAAGCATGGTGGAGATAATGTGATGGTCTGGTGTTGTTTTGGTGCTGGTAAAGTGGAAGATTTGTACAATGTAAAAGGGATTTTCAATAAGGAAGGCTATCACTCCATTTTGCAATGCCATGCCATACCCTGTGGAGAGCGCTTGATTGGAGCCAATTTCATCCTACAACAGGACAATGAGCCAGAAGACACCTCCAAATTATGCAACAAATATTTAGGCAAGAGGCAGGCAGCTGGTATTCTATCTATAATAGAGTGGCCAGCGCAGTCACCAGATCTCAACCCCATTGAGCTGTTGTGGGAGCAGCTTGACCGTGTGGTACGCAAAAAAGGGCCCATCAAGCCAAACCAACTTGTGGGAGGAGCTTCTGGAAGCATGGGGTGAAATTTCTCCATATTACCTTAGCAAATTAACTGTTAAAATGTCAAAGGTCTGCAATGCTGTAATTGCTGCAAAGGGAGCACTCTTCGAAACAAAGTTTGAAGGAGAAAATTATTATTTCAAATAAACATCTTTTTTTTCGAACCTTGTCAATGTATGGACTAGATTTTCAATTCATTTGGCAACTCATTTGATTAATAAAAGTATGAGTTTTCATGGAAAACACAAAATTGTCTGGGTGACCCTAAACTTTGGATGGGTAGTGTACACGCAGCCACATTCCGACTAGACATGCGTGACCTCTCTCAGTGAAAATTAATTGAGCAAGGCTGGACATGTCTAGTCAGAATATGGCCAGAAATCATTAAATTGCATACTTGTGCTTATATGATCGTCCACTTTTGCCACCTGCAAGGGTGAATCCTAAAAGTGTGCAGTGCATGTGCTGTGAGAATTCAGAAGCCTGCAGTCACCTAGATCAACTGCAGACCTTAATTTAAAGGGAACCTGTCACCCCGTTTTTTCAATATCAGATAAAAATACCGTTAAATAGGGCCTGAGCTGTTCTTTACAATAGTGTATTTTTTGTCCCCTGATTCCCCACCTATGCTGCCGAAATACCTTGCTAAAGTCGCCGTTTTCGCCTGTCAATCACGCCGGTCCGGTCAAATGGGTGTTGTGAAATCACTGTTTCTCCCCCCGCTCCTCGGCGTGTCTGACGTAAATAGAACTGTGAATACCACAGATCGTGCTCTTTTTTTTCAGTTGCGCAGTGCATTCGGCTCTCGCGCCTGCGCATTATGCTTTGCCCAACTGTGGGCATGCGCAGAGATGTAATGTATGCTATGCCCACAGTTGGGCAAAGCATAATGCGCAGGCGCGAGATTAGACTTTACTGCGTAGGGAAAAGCAAGAGGTGGGGGAGAAACAGTGATTTCACAACGCCGATTTGACTGGACCAGCATGATTGACAGGCAAAAACGGCGACTTTAGCAAGGTATTTCGGCAGCATAGGTGGGGAATCAGGGGACAAAAAATACACTATTGTAAAGCACAGCTCAGGCCCTATTTAACGGTATTTTTATCTCATATTGAAAAAACGGGGTGACAGGTTCCCTTTAAAACCTGGACAAGCCCTATAATTATAGAATCAAATACTGTAGCATGCCAATCTTAACAGCGTGTAATATACTCACTGTCAGGATTCAGTTCTGCTTGCTGTTTCCAGCAGTCATCACATAACTACTTCACTCATATGTGATTTTCATACTTATGGTCACTTGACAACGAGCTTTTCTTCCTGCTTCTCTCAGTTTTTCACTGAATATTGAGAGAATTATGAAGAGCAGGTCGTCGGCATATGACTATAAGTAACTAAATAGAGTATGGCTTGAGGAGGTCATCAAACTGAATTTCTGCCCCGGATGCTGGAAAACCTAGATACACCTGTGCTTAACGTGCCTGGAAAAGAGCTAAATACACACTAAAAAGAATGAACATGTGCATTTCTATGTAAAAATCGATTTTCTGTTATATTTTCAGTGTTCTAAGCATCTTTTAACTGCTTCAATGAATAAGTGACCTGTCCATTTGTCAGGGGGCTTCCGCTTAGAAGTCATTCACTAGTTTATATGTAAGGAAATTAAAATACTGGCTGCCAAAGATGTCACAAAAAGTGCTCAGGAAATGACTGACAAAATGCAAAAAAAAGACACTTTAGGACAAAAGATGCCGACTAGGGTTGAGCGACTTTCATTTTTTTAAGATCGAGTAGGGTTTTGGGAAACCCGATTTTGTCCAGAGTCGAGTCGAGTGCAGTCGGCCGATTATCGCTAAAAGTCGGGGATCGACCGAAACACGAAACCCAATGCAAGTCAATGGGGAAGCATAGTCGGCAGTGAGTGGAGGCCAGGAAAACACCTACAGTGCCCATTTTAATGCCAAAAACATCCATTCTTGTTTCTGAAGCTTGCCAATCTTAATTAACTGTATAATAATAGTTGGGCATAGGGAATTGGGGGAATGTTGTGGGGGGAGTAGGGCTGGCTCAAGTTTTTCGTGGGCCCAGGAAATGCGGACTACGTCACGGCGGTGTTGCAGGGAAAGGTAAGTATTTAAACGTTGCAAGTGCTGTGATCCTGAGCAAGCAGGGGGGGGCCCACTCGTTCGCATTGGCACTGGCACAGGGCCCCTCAAAGTACGGCGGTGTGTTTGCATGGCGGGGGCGCCTCCCACCAGCAGCGACACTTTTGCGTACTCTGAGGGGCCCTGTGCCAGTGACGTCGCCAACGAGTATGCGCCCCCACCTGATGAAGGAACCTGCACTTTCATCTGCACCTTCCTCTTTGTCCCTGTGTAAGGTGGTATAACATGCGGGAAGGGGAACCTTACTTTCAGCAGGGTCAGATTCTGGCTGTGTAGAGTACAAGGGGAATGTAGTGGTCTAGGTCAATGTACCAGCAGACTCATTTAGCAGTGGCTGGGCAATGGGCAGGATGAGGAGGAAACAGATATAGGGCCAAAGAATAAAGTAGGCTAAATGCAGTTCAAAATTGGTAACAGGACTAAACAGGCGGCATTGCTTTGTTCAGTGGAGTAGCAAACCCAAGAGCAGCAGACACTGTTTCAAGGGCCTAACCACACTAGTAGGCCAAATGCAGTTTAATATCTGATAGTATAGGGCGAAAGCCAGAATGTGGAAGCTCAGCTTTGTTCAGTTGAGGACAACACCAGGGAGGGGCAGACACCTTTAGTAGGCCGGAAAAGCCTATTGCATTTTTTAAAATGGTAATTTGGAGCAGAAGGTTGAAGCTCAGCTTTATTTAGTTGAGGACAACACCAGGCAGGGGCACACAGACAGACACCTTTAGTAGGCCGGAAAAGCCTATTGCATTTTTTAAAATGGTAATTTGGAGCAGAAGGTTGAAGCTCAGCTTTATTTAGTTGAGGGCAACACCAGGGAGGGGCAGAAGCCGTTAGTAGGCCCTAACCACCATTTTGTTTTTTAAAAACCACTTAATGAGAGCCGGAAGGTTGAAGCTCAGCTTTATTCAGTTGAGGACAACACCAGGCAGGGGCACACAGACAGACACCTTTAGTAGGCCGGAAAAGCCTATTGCATTTTTTAAAATGGTAATTTGGAGCAGAAGGTTGAAGCTCAGCTTTATTTAGTTGAGGACAACACCAGGGAGGGGCAGAAGCCGTTAGTAGGCCCTAACCACCATTTTGTTTTTTAAAAACCACTTAATGAGAGCCGGAAGGTTGAAGCTCAGCTTTATTCAGTTGAGGACAACACCAGGCAGGGGCACACAGACAGACACCTTTAGTAGGCCGGAAAAGCCTATTGCATTTTTTAAAATGGTAATTTGGAGCAGAAGGTTGAAGCTCAGCTTTATTTAGTTGAGGACAACACCAGGCAGGGGCACACAGACAGACACCTTTAGTAGGCCGGAAAAGCCTATTGCATTTTTTAAAATGGTAATTTGGAGCAGAAGGTTGAAGCTCAGCTTTATTTAGTTGAGGGCAACACCAGGGAGGGGCAGAAGCCGTTAGTAGGCCCTAACCACCATTTTGTTTTTTAAAAACCACTTAATGAGAGCCGGAAGGTTGAAGCTCAGCTTTATTCAGTTGAGGACAACACCAGGCAGGGGCACACAGACAGACACCTTTAGTAGGCCGGAAAAGCCTATTGCATTTTTTAAAATGGTAATTTGGAGCAGAAGGTTGAAGCTCAGCTTTATTTAGTTGAGGACAACACCAGGGAGGGGCAGAAGCCGTTAGTAGGCCCTAACCACCATTTTGTTTTTTAAAAACCACTTAATGAGAGCCGGAAGGTTGAAGCTCAGCTTTATTCAGTTGAGGACAACACCAGGCAGGGGCACACAGACAGACACCTTTAGTAGGCCGGAAAAGCCTATTGCATTTTTTAAAATGGTAATTTGGAGCAGAAGGTTGAAGCTCAGCTTTATTTAGTTGAGGACAACACCAGGCAGGGGCACACAGACAGACACCTTTAGTAGGCCGGAAAAGCCTATTGCATTTTTTAAAATGGTAATTTGGAGCAGAAGGTTGAAGCTCAGCTTTATTTAGTTGAGGGCAACACCAGGGAGGGGCAGAAGCCGTTAGTAGGCCCTAACCACCATTTTGTTTTTTAAAAACCACTTAATGAGAGCCGGAAGGTTGAAGCTCAGCTTTATTCAGTTGAGGACAACACCAGGCAGGGGCACACAGACAGACACCTTTAGTAGGCCGGAAAAGCCTATTGCATTTTTTAAAATGGTAATTTGGAGCAGAAGGTTGAAGCTCAGCTTTATTTAGTTGAGGACAACACCAGGCAGGGGCACACAGACAGACACCTTTAGTAGGCCGGAAAAGCCTATTGCATTTTTTAAAATGGTCATTTGGAGCAGAAGGTTGAAGCTCAGCTTTATTTAGTTGAGGGCAACACCAGGGAGGGGCAGAAGCCGTTAGTAGGCCCTAACCACCATTTTGTTTTTTAAAAACCACTTAATGAGAGCCGGAAGGTTGAAGCTCAGCTTTATTCAGTTGAGGACAACACCAGGCAGGGGCACACAGACAGACACCTTTAGTAGGCCGGAAAAGCCTATTGCATTTTTTAAAATGGTAATTTGGAGCAGAAGGTTGAAGCTCAGCTTTATTTAGTTGAGGACAACACAAGGCAGGGGCACACAGACAGACACCTTTAGTAGGCCGGAAAAGCCTATTGCATTTTTTAAAATGGTAATTTGGAGCAGAAGGTTGAAGCTCAGCTTTATTTAGTTGAGGGCAACACCAGGGAGGGGCAGAAGCCGTTAGTAGGCCCTAACCACCATTTTGTTTTTTAAAAACCACTTAATGAGAGCCGGAAGGTTGAAGCTCAGCTTTATTCAGTTGAGGACAACACCAGGCAGGGGCACACAGACAGACACCTTTAGTAGGCCGGAAAAGCCTATTGCATTTTTTAAAATGGTAATTTGGAGCAGAAGGTTGAAGCTCAGCTTTATTTAGTTGAGGACAACACCAGGGAGGGGCAGAAGCCGTTAGTAGGCCCTAACCACCATTTTGTTTTTTAAAAACCACTTAATGAGAGCCGGAAGGTTGAAGCTCAGCTTTATTCAGTTGAGGACAACACCAGGCAGGGGCACACAGACAGACACCTTTAGTAGGCCGGAAAAGCCTATTGCATTTTTTAAAATGGTAATTTGGAGCAGAAGGTTGAAGCTCAGCTTTATTTAGTTGAGGACAACACCAGGCAGGGGCACACAGACAGACACCTTTAGTAGGCCGGAAAAGCCTATTGCATTTTTTAAAATGGTAATTTGGAGCAGAAGGTTGAAGCTCAGCTTTATTTAGTTGAGGGCAACACCAGGGAGGGGCAGAAGCCGTTAGTAGGCCCTAACCACCATTTTGTTTTTTAAAAACCACTTAATGAGAGCCGGAAGGTTGAAGCTCAGCTTTATTCAGTTGAGGACAACACCAGGCAGGGGCACACAGACAGACACCTTTAGTAGGCCGGAAAAGCCTATTGCATTTTTTAAAATGGTAATTTGGAGCAGAAGGTTGAAGCTCAGCTTTATTTAGTTGAGGGCAACACCAGGGAGGGGCAGAAGCCGTTAGTAGGCCCTAACCAAAGTTGAAGGCCAAATGCAGTTTAATTTCTGATACTATAGGCCGAAAGCCAGAAGGTGGAAGCTCCGATTTAGACAGTGGAGGACAATTTGAATTAGGGACTGCAGACAGACTTAGTAGGCTGTCCCCTGTGGACCATGCATCCAACACATTAACCCATTGCGCCGTAATGGACACGTAATCTTCCGTGGCCATGCCTACAGGTCCATGCGTCTGTTGTCAGGTGCACCTTTGTACTCACAGATTGCCAGAGTGCATGGACAATGCGGTCTTCTACATGCTGGTGGAGGGTTGGGATGGCTTTTCTCGCAAAAGAAGTGTCGACTGGTTAGCTTGTAGCGTGGTACAGCGTAGTCCATCATGACCTTATTAATAGTAAATAAAATATATAACTAGGCTCTATGAACTTTTAAATAGGTTCCAGGGGTACACGGGCAGCATTGGTGTGGTCAGTGGAGGAGTATTGCAAGTAGGGGCTGCAGACAGGCTATCAAAGGCCTAAAATACCAAACAGTAGGCACTCATGGCAGTTTTACATCGGTTACATGGATACACAGGCAGGCACTCCAGGCAGCATTGTGGTCAGTGGAGGAGTATTGCAAGTAGGGGCCGCAGACAGGCTATCAAAGGCCTAAAATAACAAACAGTAGGCAGTCATGGCAGTTTTACATCGGTTACATGGATACACAGGCAGGCAATCCAGGCAGCATTGTGGTCAGTGGAGGAGTATTGCAAGTAGGGGCCGCAGACAGGCTATCAAAGGCCTAAAATAACAAACAGTAGGCAGTCATGGCAGTTTTACATCGGTTACATGGATACACAGGCAGGCACTCCAGGCAGCATTGTGGTCAGTGGAGGAGTATTGCAAGTAGGGGCCGCAGACAGGCTATCAAAGGCCTAAAATAACAAACAATAGGCTCATTGCAGTTTTACAGCGGTTACATGGATAGACGGGCAGGCAGCTTGGTGGTGAGTGGAGGAGTATTTAAAGTAGGGACCGCAGACAGGCTTCAAAGGCCTAACATAAGAAAATGGGCTGGCTGTAGGCACTTTATAATTGGTTCCAGGGGTACACGGGCAGCAGTGGTCTGGCCAGTGGAGGACTAGTGGAAGGAGGGACCGCAGACAGGCTTCAAAGGCCTAACATAAAAAAATGGGCTGGCTGTAGGCACTTTATAATTGGTTCCAGGGGTACACGGGCAGCAGTGGTCTGGTCAGTGGAGGACTAGTGGAAGGAGGGACCGCAGACAGGCTTCAAAGGCCTAACATAAAAAAATGGGCTGGCTGTAGGCACTTTATAATTGGTTCCAGGGGTACACGGGCAGCAGTGGTCTGGTCAGTGGAGGACTAGTGGAAGGAGGGACCGCAGACAGGCTTCAAAGGCCTAACATAAAAAAATGGGCTGGCTGTAGGCACTTTATAATTGGTTCCAGGGGTACACGGGCAGCAGTGGTCTGGTCAGTGGAGGACTAGTGGAAGGAGGGACCGCAGACAGGCTTCAAAGGCCTAACATAAAAAAATGGGCTGGCTGTAGGCACTTTATAATTGGTTCCAGGGGTACACGGGCAGCAGTGGTCTGGTCAGTGGAGGACTAGTGGAAGGAGGGACCGCAGACAGGCTTCAAAGGCCTAACATAAAAAAATGGGCTGGCTGTAGGCACTTTATAATTGGTTCCAGGGGTACACGGGCAGCAGTGGTCTGGTCAGTGGAGGACTAGTGGAAGGAGGGACCGCAGACAGGCTTCAAAGGCCTAACATAAAAAAATGGGCTGGCTGTAGGCACTTTATAATTGGTTCCAGGGGTACACGGGCAGCAGTGGTCTGGCCAGTGGAGGACTAGTGGAAGGAGGGACCGCAGACAGGCTTCAAAGGCCTAACATAAAAAAATGGGCTGGCTGTAGGCACTTTATAATTGGTTCCAGGGGTACACGGGCAGCAGTGGTCTGGCCAGTGGAGGACTAGTGGAAGGAGGGACCGCAGACAGGCTTCAAAGGCCTAACATAAAAAAATGGGCTGGCTGTAGGCACTTTATAATTGGTTCCAGGGGTACACGGGCAGCAGTGGTCTGGTCAGTGGAGGACTAGTGGAAGGAGGGACCGCAGACAGGCTTCAAAGGCCTAACATAAAAAAATGGGCTGGCTGTAGGCACTTTATAATTGGTTCCAGGGGTACACGGGCAGCAGTGGTCTGGTCAGTGGAGGACTAGTGGAAGGAGGGACCGCAGACAGGCTTCAAAGGCCTAACATAAAAAAATGGGCTGGCTGTAGGCACTTTATAATTGGTTCCAGGGGTACACGGGCAGCAGTGGTCTGGCCAGTGGAGGACTAGTGGAAGGAGGGACCGCAGACAGGCTTCAAAGGCCTAACATAAAAAAATTGGCTGGCTGTAGGCACTTTATAATTGGTTCCAGGGGTACACGGGCAGCAGTGGTCTGGCCAGTGGAGGACTAGTGGAAGGAGGGACCGCAGACAGGCTTCAAAGGCCTAAAATAACAAACAATAGGCTCATGGCAGTTTTACAGCGGTTACATGGATACACGGGCAGCTTGGTGGTGAGTGGAGGAGTAGTGCAAGGAGTGTCTGTCCCAGTACTCCCAAAATATAAATAGATGTTAATGTCTCGCAAAACAACCAAATCAAAAAAAAAGGTGGCATACTTAGGTACAGGGGTGGGCTCATCTGCTGAGTTTCTGACATAGTAATTTGGCAGTAACTATTTAATGGTGCCAATATAGGAC
This sequence comes from Ranitomeya variabilis, assembly GCF_051348905.1. Taxonomy (NCBI): domain Eukaryota; kingdom Metazoa; phylum Chordata; class Amphibia; order Anura; family Dendrobatidae; genus Ranitomeya; species Ranitomeya variabilis. Next base: position 234,025,771 of record NC_135232.1, read on the forward strand.
ACAGACACAGACTACTTTAAGTTGCATCATAGATGTCTACAAATTTGTATTGTCAGTGCCAGACATTGAATGATGTCAGCGAATAGACTAAAGATTGGTGGAGCTGTGCGACATAATTTTGCATGTGGTAGAGCACATTTTGAGCTGGGGTAGGGGGGAACTCTCTAGAGGCCGGCGGGACCGCCCCAGGGCCCCTCATGTTACAACGGTGTGTCTGACGTTGGGTGCGCACCACCACCGCCAGAGACACTACATTGTACTATGAGGGACCCAGTAGCAATGCCGTCAACCAAAAGCGAGCACACCCACCTCTTCAGACAAACAGCAGTCTCACGGGTGCTTGCGCCAAGTCGCGATACCACGGCCCCGTGTGGGGAGTTTGGCCATTTAGGGAGGTGTAAACATGTCGTATGCTGTACAATCAGCTGCAGCAAATTAGACATTAGAAAAGTAATTCACAGGCAAGAGCCTTTCATAGGAAAGCTAGGTGTCGGCCGGGCAAGGTGGGGCAAAAGATTTCGAAATCCAGTTGTGGTTCATTTTAATGAATGTTAGATCGTCAACATTTTGGGTAGCCAGACGAGTCCTTTTTTCGGTTAATATTGAACCTGCAGCACTGAATACTCTTTCTGATAGGACACTTGCTGCCGGGCAAGCAAGCTCCTGCAATGCATATTCTGCCAATTCTGGCCAGGTGTCTAATTTGGAGGCCCAGTAATCAAATGGGAATGACGGTTGAGGGAGAACATCGATAAGGGATGAAAAATAGTTAGTAACCATACTGGACAAATGTTGTCTCCTGTCACTTTCAATTGATGCAGCAGTACCTGTCCTGTCTGCGGTCATAGCAAAATCACTCCACAACCTGGTCAGAAAACCCCTCTGTCCAACGCCACTTCTGATGTGTGCACCCCTAACACTCCTAGTCTGCTGCCCCCTGGAGCTCGTGTGAGAACGATCACGTGCGCTGTGTGCTGGGAATGCCTGAAGCAAACGGTCAACAAGAGTTGATTGTTTGGTTGCTAATATTAGTTCCAAGTTCTCATGTGGCATAATATTTTGCAATTTGCCTTTATAGCGTGGATCAAGGAGGCAGGCCAACCAGTAATCGTCATCGTTCATCATTTTCGTAATGCGTGTGTCCCTTTTTAGGATACGTAAGGCATAATCCGCCATGTGGGCCAAAGTTCCAGTTGTCAAATCTCCGGTTGTGATTGGTTGAGGGGCAGTTGCAGGCAAATCTACGTCACTTGTGTCCCTCAAAAAACCAGAACCCGGCCGTGACACGCAACCAATTTCCTGTGCCCCCGGGAAAGGTTCGGCATTAAAAATATACTCATCCCCATCATCCTCCTCGTCCTCCACCTCCTCTTCGCCCGCTACCTCGTCCTGTACACTGCCCTGACCAGACAATGGCTGACTGTCATCAAGGCTTTCCTCTTCCTCTGGTGCAGACGCCTGCTCCTTTATGTGCGTCAAACTTTGCATCAGCAGACGCATTAGGGGGATGCTCATGCTTATTACGGCGTTGTCTGCACTAACCAGCCGTGTGCATTCCTCAAAACACTGAAGGACTTGACACATGTCTTGTATCTTAGACCACTGCACACCTGACAACTCCATGTCTGCCATCCTACTGCCTGCCCGTGTATCCTCCCACAAATAAATAACAGCACGCCTCTGTTCGCACAGTCTCTGAAGCATGTGCAGTGTTGAGTTCCACCTTGTTGCAACGTCTATGATTAGGCGATGCTGGGGAAGGTTCAAAGACCGCTGATAGGTCTGCATACGGCTGGCGTGTACAGGTGAACGTCGGATATGTGAGCAAAGTGCACGCACTTTGAGGAGCAGGTCGGAGAACCCAGGATAAGTTTTCAATAAGCACTGCACCACCAGGTTTAAGGTGTGAGCCAGGCAAGGAATGTGTTTCAGTTGGGAAAGGGAGATGGCAGCCATGAAATTCCTTCCGTTATCACTCACTACCTTGCCTGCCTCAAGATCTACTGTGCCCAGCCACGACTGCGTTTCTTGTTGCAAGAACTCGGACAGAACTTCCGCGGTGTGTCTGTTGTCGCCCAAGCACTTCATAGCCAATACAGCCTGCTGACGCTTGGCAGTAGCTGGCCCATAATGGGACAACTGGTGTGCAACAGTGTCATCTGCCGATGGAGTGGTTGGCAGACTGCGTTCTGTGGAAGAGCTGTAGCTTCTGCAGGAGGACGAGGAGGAGGAGGAGGAGGGGGTGCGAACGCCTACAGCCAACTGTTTCCTAGACCGTGGGCTAGGCACAACTGTCCCTAAATTGATGTCGCCTGTGGACCCTGCATCCACCACATTCACCCAGTGTGCCGTGATGGACACATAACGTCCCTGGCCATGCCTACTGGTCCATGCATCTGTAGTCAGGTGCACCTTTGTACTCACAGATTGCCTGAGTGCATGGACGATGCGCTGTTTAACATGCTGGTGCAGGGCTGGGATGGCTTTTCTGGAAAAAAAGTGTCGACTGGGTAGCTCGTATCGTGGTTCAGCGTACTCCATCAGGGCTTTGAAAGCTTCGCTTTCAACTAACCGGTAGGGCATCATCTCTAACGAGATTAGTCTAGCTATGTGGGCGTTAAAACCCTGTGTACGCGGATGCGAGGATAAGTACTTCCTTTTTCTAACCAGAGTCTCATGTAGGGTGAGCTGGACTGGAGAGCTGGAGATCGTGGAACTTTCGGGTGTGCCGGTGTACATGGCAGACTGAGAGACGGTTGGAGACGGTATTGTTTCCGCCGGTGCCCTAGATGCAATATTTCCTCCTACAAAACTGGTGGTTCCCTGACCCTGACTGCTTTTGGCTGGCAAAGAAACCTGCACAGATACTGCCGGTGGTGCAGAAAATGGTGGCCTTACAGTGACGGAAGGGATGTTGCGTTGCTGACTAGCTTCATTGGCCGAGGGTGCTACAACCTTGAGGGACGTTTGGTAGTTAGTCCAGGCTTGAAAATGCATGGTGGTTAAGTGTCTATGCATGCAACTAGTATTTAGACTTTTCAGATTCTGACCTCTGCTTAAGCTAGTTGAACATTTTTGACAGATGACTTTGCGCTGATCAGTTGGATGTTGTTTAAAAAAATGCCAGACTGCACTCTTCCTAGACTCGGATCCCTTTTCAGGGATTGCAGACTGAGCTTTAACCGGATGGCAACGCTGTGCTCCAACAGGTTTTGGCTTTGACACGCGTTTTGGGCCAGATACGGGCCCGGCAGATGGAACCTGTTGCGATGTTGATGCCTGCTGCGGCCCCTCCTCCACCTCCGCTTCTGAACTACTGCCGCCTGCACCCTGTTCCCCCAATGGCTGCCAATCGGGGTCAATAACTGGGTCATCTATTACCTCCTCTTCGAGCTCGTGTGCAACTTCGTCTGTGTCACTGTGTCGGTCGGTGGTATAGCGTTCGTGGCGGGGCAACATAGTCTCATCAGGGTCTGATTGTGGATCTGTACCCTGAGAGGGCAATGTGGTGGTCTGAGTCAAAGGAGCAGCATAGTACTCTGGCTGTGGCTGTGCATCAGTGCACTCCATGTCAGAATATACTTGTAATGGGCATGGCCTGTTAAATGTTTCACTTTCTAAGCCAGGGACGGTATGTGTAAAGAGCTCCATGGAGTGACCCGTTGTGTCGCCTGCTGCATCCTTCTCTCTTGTTGTAGTTTTTGCTGAGGAGGACAAGGAAGCGACTTGTCCCTGACCGTGAACATCCACAAGCGACGCGCTGCTTTTACATTTACCAGTTTCGGAAGAGGAGGCAAAAGAGCTAGAGGCTGAGTCTGCAATGTAAGCCAAAACTTGCTGTTGCTGCTCCGCCTTTAAAAGCGGTTTTCCTACTCCCAGAAAAGAGAGCGTTCGAGGCCTTGTGTAGCCTGACGACGAAACTGGCTCCACAGCTCCAGACTTAGGTGGAATATTTTTATCCCCACGACCACCTGATGCTCCACTACCACTACCATCATTACCAGCTGACAATGAACGCCCACGACGACCTCTTGCACCAGACTTCCTCATTGTTTTAAAATCTTAACCAAAGTAACTTTATTTGTTGCTGTCAAACAACTTACACGGTGAGCTATAACTTCAGTATGATTTCAATATCCCTTAACAGGTTGGTGAGACCACAAGGAAAATCAGGCACAATGTTACACACTCTGTTTTCTGTGGCACAAAATCACAGAGATGACACACACGCAGGACTGTCACTCAAGCACTAATGTCAATATTAATCTCCCACCTAATTTATTTATTTTTTTTTCTCAGGGAGACTTTAGAAACCAAATAATATTAAAAAAAAAAAAAAAAAAAGGCTTTCTATGGCCCACAATTAGAGAGAGAGAGGTGGCACACCCAGGAGTCAAGACTGGCGCACAAGCTGAAAGGGCAATATTACTCTCCCACTGTTTTTTTATGTTTTTTTTTTTTTTTCAGGGAGACTTTAGAAACCAAATAATATTAAAAAAACCAAAAAAAAAATAGCCTTTCTATGGCCCACTGAATGAGAGAGAGAGGTGGCACACCCAGGAGTCAAGACTGGCACACAAGCTGAAAGGGCAATATTACTCTCCCACTGTTTTTTTATGTTTTTTTTTTTTTTTTCAGGGAGACTTTAGAAACCAAATAATATTAAAAAAAACAAAAAAAAAAATAGCCTTTCTATGGCCCACTGAATGAGAGAGAGAGGTGGCACACCCAGGAGTCAAGACTGGCACACAAGCTGAAAGGGCAATATTACTCTCCCACTGTTTTTTTATGTTTTTTTTTTTTTTTTCAGGGAGACTTTAGAAACCAAATAATATTAAAAAAAACAAAAAAAAAATAGCCTTTCTATGGCCCACTGAATGAGAGAGAGAGGTGGCACACCCAGGAGTCAAGACTGGCACACAAGCTGAAAGGGCAATATTACTCTCCCACTGTTTTTTTATGTTTTTTTTTTTTTTTTCAGGGAGACTTTAGAAACCAAATAATATTAAAAAAACCAAAAAAAAAAATAGCCTTTCTATGGCCCACTGAATGAGAGAGAGAGGTGGCACACCCAGGAGTCAAGACTGGCACACAAGCTGAAAGGGCAATATTACTCTCCCACTGTTTTTTTATGTTTTTTTTTTTTTTTCAGGGAGACTTTAGAAACCAAATAATATTAAAAAAACCAAAAAAAAAATAGCCTTTCTATGGCCCACTGAATGAGAGAGAGAGGTGGCACACCCAGGAGTCAAGACTGGCACACAAGCTGAAAGGGCAATATTACTCTCCCACTGTTTTTTTATGTATTTTTTGTTTTTTAAGGGAGACTTTAGAAACCCAATAATATTTAAAAAAAAAAAAAAAAAAAAAGGCTTTCTATGGCCCACTGAATGAGAGAGAGAGGTGGCACACCCAGGAGTCAAGACTGGCACACAAGCTGAAAGGGCAATATGACTCTCCCACTGTTTTTTTATGTATTTTTTGTTTTTTAAGGGAGACTTTAGAAACCCAATAATATTTTTTTAAAAAAATAAATAGGCTTTCTATGGCCCACTGAATGAGAGGGAGAGAGGTGGCACACCCAGGAGTCAAGACTGGCACACAAGCTGAAAGGGCAATATTACTCTCCCACTGTTTTTTTATGTATTTTTTGTTTTTTAAGGGAGACTTTAGAAACCCAATAATATTTTTTTAAAAAAATAAATAGGCTTTCTATGGCCCACTGAATGAGAGGGAGAGAGGTGGCACACCCAGGAGTCAAGACTGGCACACAAGCTGAAAGGGCAATATTACTCTCCCACTGTTTTTTTATGTTTTTTTTTTTTTTTTTCAGGGAGACTTTAGAAACCAAATAATATTAAAAAAACCAAAAAAAAAAATAGCCTTTCTATGGCCCACTGAATGAGAGAGAGAGGTGGCACACCCAGGAGTCAAGACTGGCACACAAGCTGAAAGGGCAATATTACTCTCCCACTGTTTTTTTTATGTATTTTTTGTTTTTTAAGGGAGACTTTAGAAACCCAATAATATTTAAAAAAAAAAAAAAAAAAAAAAGGCTTTCTATGGCCCACTGAATGAGAGAGAGAGGTGGCACACCCAGGAGTCAAGACTGGCACACAAGCTGAAAGGGCAATATGACTCTCCCACTGTTTTTTTATGTATTTTTTGTTTTTTAAGGGAGACTTTAGAAACCCAATAATATTTAAAAAAAAAAATAAATAGGCTTTCTATGGCCCACTGAATGAGAGGGAGAGAGGTGGCACACCCAGGAGTCAAGACTGGCACACAAGCTGAAAGGGCAATATTACTCTCCCACTGTTTTTTTATGTATTTTTTGTTTTTTAAGGGAGACTTTAGAAACCCAATAATATTTAAAAAAATAAATAAATAGGCTTTCTATGGCCCACTGAATGAGAGGGAGAGAGGTGGCACACCCAGGAGTCAAGACTGGCACACAAGCTGAAAGGGCAATATTACTCTCCCACTGTTTTTTTATGTTTTTTTTTTTTTTTCAGGGAGACTTTAGAAACCAAATAATATTAAAAAAAACAAAAAAAAAAATAGCCTTTCTATGGCCCACTGAATGAGAGAGAGAGGTGGCACACCCAGGAGTCAAGACTGGCACACAAGCTGAAAGAGCAATATTACTCTCCCACTGTTTTTTTAGGTTTTTTTTTTTTTTTCAGGGAGACTTTAGAAACCAAATAATATTAAAAAAAAATAAAAAATAAATAGGCTTGCTATAGCCCACTGAATGAGAGATAGCACACACAGCAGTGACACACAAGCCCTGACTGAGGCCAATATTTTTCTCCCACTGATTGATGTAGTGTTTTTGTGTTGAGGTAGAATTTAGAACACAAATCACGGAAAAAATAAATAGGCTTTCTATGGCCCACTCAGTGAGAGATGGCACACACAGGGATGGCACTGTAGCAGAAATGCCAATCTTAATCTCCCACAAAAAAAACAAAAAAAAAACAGGGACTGTCCTACAATTACTATCTCCCTGCAGTAATCTAAGCCAGGTATGGCAGGCAGCAATAGGAGTGGACTGATGCACAAATTAAATAAAAAGTGTGGACAAACAAAAAAGATAGCTGTGCAGAAAGGAAGGAACAAGAGGATATGTGCTTTGAAAAAAGCAGTTGGTTTGCACAGTGGCGTATACACAGCAATACAGCTATCACGGAGCCTTCTAGGGCAGCCCAATGAGCTACAGCGCTGAGGGAAAAAAAAAAAAAAAATAGCTTCCACAGTCCCTGCACACCGAAGGTGGTGTTGGACAGTGCAAATCGCTGCAGCACAAGCGGTTTGGTGGTTAGTAGACCCTGCCTAATGCTCTCCCTGCTTCTGACGAAGCGGCAGCAACCTGTCCCTAAGCTCAGATCAGCAGCAGTAAGATGGCGGTCGGCGGGAACGCCCCTTTATAGCCCCTGTGACGCCGCAGACAGCAAGCCAATCACTGCAATGCCCTTCTCTAAGATGGTGGGGACCAGGATCTATGTCATCACGCTGCCCACACTCTGCGTTCACCTTCATTGGCTGAGAAATGGCGCTTTTCGCGTCATTGAAACGCGACTTTGGCGCGAAAGTCGCGTACCGCATGGCCGACAAGCACAGGGGTCGGATCGGGTTTCATGAGACGCCGACTTAGCCAAAAGTCGGCGACTTTTGAAAATGATCGACCCGTTTCGCTCAACCCTAATGCCGACTCGTCCTGAAGCGCTTTTTGTCATCGATGCAGGGCAGGCATATCAATGGTGCACCTTGTGCTGCCGCACAGGCGCCCAAGAGGTAAGAGGGCCCATTTTGACCTCCAAAGCAGGTGTAAATTTGCATTATGATGAGCTATTAAACTGTATGTTGCCCATTTATTGTTCTTGCACAGGGGCCCCTTGTATCTGTGTCAACCAGTGCTTGGATGTATTCTTACTTGTTTTTTCTGCTCAGTTTTTAGAGCAGAAACTTTCCAATCCAAGCTCATCCAAGGGTACGTGCCAAATACTTTTTTGAGGTTCAGAAAAAAAAAAGGTTCATCCAGTCTGTTCAGCATTCCCAGGTAACAGGCACCAGGCAGAGATATTACGAATCTTCAGTAATTTATTTAAAATAAAAAACAATATATAGAACAACGCGTTTCGGCTATATGCTTATTATACATTATAAGTAATCACTAGTGTTGAGCATTCCGATACCGCAAGTATCGGGTATCGGCCGATATTTGCGGTATCGGAATTCCGATACCGAGATCCGATACTTTTGTGATATCGGGAATCGGTATCGGGATCGATATTAATGTGTAAAATAAAGAATAAAAATAAAAAATATTGATATACTCACCTCTCCGACGCAGCCTGGACCTTACCGATGTAATCGGCAGCTTCCATTCCTAAGAATGAGCGCTTGAAAGACCTTAGAAGACGTCGCGGCTTGTGATTGGTCGCGTGAGCAGTCCTGGAGGGAGCTTGGCATCCCTTTATGGTCTTTACTGTCCATAAAAATCTAATTTACCTCCAGACAGCCCAGCGGCTGAATTCTCGCCCGGCTAGGTGGTCCCTATTCTTCTCCTTGTTCAATTTTTCCATTCATTTTTGGTCTGGGGAGAGGAGTTTACGTGCCGATGCTCTGTCCTGTTCAGTAGTCTCATCCCAGGATGGAGATGAGCCACGTCTGATAGTCCCTTTGGAGAGTCTTCGAACGATGACCCTGGTGTCCCTTCAGCAAGTACCTCTGGGCAAATCTTATGTAAATTAAAAAAGGGGAGAAGCCAGTGCTGCTTATGGTCAGAACGCAATATATAAAGTGCATATGCACATATTAATTTCTAACTGTATTTCAAAATGAGACATTTAGCAAACAATTGATCAATTCTTTGAGCCACCCCACCATGCCAAGGCATTCTCAAATGGGGCAGTCCTACTCTATGTTTTTTTATATTTGCTGTGCCATTACGGCCTCCTAAATGTTTTAAAAGCAAGACCACATTAAATGCAAATTGTACCTGAAGCGTTTCTGAATCACTCCCATGGCACCAGAAAGGGCAAGCGCAGATAAAGGTTGACCAGGTCCAAACATAAATATTTCAGGTTCAACCTCCACACTGAACAAATCAGTTTCTCCTCCTTTTTATAATCCGGTGTATCTGTTTTGGGGTGACTTGTTCCATATTTGGCGGTGATCCCATTGGTGTCCTACGGTAGTCCTTTATTTTATTATTTTAGCTAATTTGTGTGTTTTTTGTGCCTCCATTTTTCCTTTTAATCTATTAGAGTCCATCATATTGGATAAAGAGCATTCGTGTTTATACCACGCCATCACCTACCTATGACCGGCTATTGTGGGGATAATTGACACCTTTCTGATGTAATCTTTACCTCCATGTAATGATATGCAGCAGGAACGGTTTTGGACTTCCATTTGTATTGATTACTCATTATTTGTAAATGCCTGCATTATGTTATTCTGTATATCTATACATTTGTTATTTATATGTATATTTATTCACCTTTTATGTGATATGTGGGTTCCGTCCGATTATATATATGGCGCCTTATCCTGGTCTGTTGCCCTTATTTAACATGGCGTCTGAGCTACTTCCGACCGCGGGTTGCGCATGTGCACGGTTGACTCCTCCTCCCCGCATTGTGTCAGGCGTCTCTATGTGGCGTTTCATTTACCATTTCCATGGGAACTCCTTCCCATGATACACCGCCTCATGACGCCGGATATGATGCTGCAGAGGGGTGTGGCTTTGCTCCCATGCGCTCGATAGACGCGGCCGGATATACTCATTCTAGCCGCTGACAATTGGCTATTTGGTCTGGAGTGGTATATATAAATCACTGGCTGGGCACCTCTACACACTGCCCCCTGAAGAAGCAGCAGCGAAACACGTGTTGGGGTATCGGTGCAGTGCTTAGTGCTGTCCTATGGGTGAGCATTTACTTACTTTCTCAGCGTTTCTGGTGATCTGTCTCCATACTTATTTACATACTATGGGTTGGTGTTGTGGTTACTATACCACACTGTACATACTAAATAAGAAACTGGCTGATTGTTATTATATTGAGCTCACCCATTTGTATACAGTTTTATTGGGGTTACTCATATGTGTATTCTGTTAACATTAGTATATGATGTTATGAATTGAATATCCCTGTGTTATGGATAGCCTATCACTGCCTGTTTGCATCATCATTTAATCCACCTGTCCAGTATTATTGGATTTTATTGTGTATACTTATTTGCCTGTCTTTAGTATTTGATGTGATAATAAAGTTCTGTATAAATTTTTCTACAAAAAGATTTTTCATGGCATTTGTTATTTACTTAATATTTATGGTTATATTTGGGAATTGTAGGCTCTTTTTTCCTTCTTATGGTTACCATCAACCTCCACACTGCCTAACCAGCACCACAGATGAAGGGTGAGACAGGCCCAGACACAGGTGCACGGCCTAGGGCAGGGCAAGATGCTGTATGTGTGCACAGCAGCCTAGATCAATCACAATGAACACAGAAAGAATGGCGTGCATAACCTAGCGTGCACAGCTATAATGGTGGTCAGCCACAAACCAATATCAAAATAAAAAATGGGAGAAGCCAGCACTGTTTATGGTCAGAACGCAATACATAAAGTGCATATGCACATATTAATTTCTAACTGTATTTCAAAATGAGACATTTAGCAAACAATTGATCAATTATTTGAGCCACCCCGCCACGCCTTGGCGTGGTCAAAGAATTGATCAATTGTTTGCTAAATGTCTCATTTTGAAATACAGTTAGAAATAATATATGCATATGCACTTTATGTATTGCGTTCTGGCCATAAGCAGCTCTGGCTTCTCCCCTTTTTTATTTCAAATCTTATGTACCACCCAATCTGCAACCGGAAGTTCTCTCATGGGCACACACCTCCAAATTAAGTGGTCCTTTCGGCATCCAGAGGACTACCGAGTTGCTTGAGAGGTCTTATTGGTGGCCTCGGATTGCGCATGAGGTCAGTGATTACGTGCAAGCCTGTGTCTCATTTGCCAGGAATCGATTTTCCAAGGCAGAGGCCCGCGGGCTTGCTCTATCCTTTGCCTGTGGCAGATAGGCCCTGGGAGATGGTCAGGATGGACTTCATAGTGGATCTGCCTAAGTCTCATAATAATAGGGTCATTTGGGTCTTCTCTGATCACTTTTCCAAAGTGGTGCACCTGGTTCCCCTTCCTTGTATACCATCTGCACGGGCCCTGGCGGTACTAGTTATCAAGCATGTATTCCGCCTTCATGGGATGCCTGACAAAATTGTCAGTGACTGGGGACCTCAGTTCACATCTCGTTTTTGGAGAGAGCTTTGTCGCTTGCTCAGTATTGAGCTCAATTTATCTTCTGTGTATCATCCCGAATGGGCTGGTGGAAAGGACCAGTCAGACTCTGGTCACTCATCTATGGCATTTTGTGTCAGCCAGGCATGACAACTGGTCGTCCCTGCTGCCGTGAGCAGAAGCTGCCCTAAACAATGCAGTCTCTGACTCTTCTCCTAAACTACGGTCTGCATTCGCGCGTTCCTGTGCCCATGCCCATTTCGCCTTAAGACCCAAGGGTGGTGGACTGGGCAGTGGAGGCTCGTGATATCTGGGACTGCACGCAGGATGCAATTAAAGTGTCTAAGGAGAGAATGAGGGCTTCGTCCCCGGGAGATTTAGTGTGGCTGTCAGTTCGTAACATCAAGCTGCGTGTGGAGTCCACTAAATTTACTCCTTGCTATTTAGGTCTTTTTAAGGTTCTTGAGCAGGTGAATCCTGTAGTTTATCGCCTCAGTCTTCCACCACACTTGACCATTACCGACACTTTTCTTTCCTCACAATTTTTAAGGGGCCTACACTTTCACTTTTGATTCTTTTACTATTGATATAGTTGAAGAACAGTTTGGGATTAGTTTTACTCTCCTTAGCAATGTGCTTCTCTGTTTCCTTTTTGGCAGCTTTAATTAGTTTTTTAGATAAAGTATTTTTCTCCCTATAGTTTTTTAGAGCTTCAACTGTGCCATCCTGCTTTAGTAGTGCAAATGCTTTCTTTTTACTGTTAACTGCCCCTCTTACTTCTTTGTTTAGCCACATTGGGTTTTTCCTATTTCTTGTCCTTTTATTCCCACAATAAACCGCTTACAGTGCCTATTTAGGATGTTCTTAAACAATTATCTGTATTCTTATTTCTGAGGACATTGTCCCAGTTAATCAGATTAAGGGCATCTCTAAGCTGGTCAAACTTTGCCTTCTTAAAGTTCTGTGTTTTTGTGACTCCCTGACAACTCCCCCTAGCGAAAGTCAAGTGAAACAATATTGTGGTCTGTTAGGGTTGGTGGAACGCACTGAGTTTATATATATATATATATACAGTATATATATATATATATATATATATATATATATATATATATATATATATATATATATATATATATGTTATATGAAAAAGTTTGGGCACCCCTATTAATCTTAAGCTTAATGTTTTATAAAAATTGTATTTTTTTGCAACAGCTATTTCAGTTTCATATATCTAATAACTGTTGGACACAGTAATGTTTCTCAACCAAAGAACTACTTGAAATAATTAGAAAAGAATCATATAAAATTCTAAATATTTTATTTGACACCAATAGAACAATACACAAAATATTTAAAAACAAGAGGAGCAGTTTATAATACTCAAAATATCAACAGATATATATAGGTCCATAAATATATGTTTCTTTCATGGCATCAAGTACTGTTAGCAGAGAAAAAAGTTTTTAGCTGCAATACCTAATTGGTATATATCCACAGTGGGACACACAGTGGGACAAAATAATAATAATTAATGGATTGGCTAAAGCTCAAGCTTATTGGGTATATAAAGTGATAGTATGACCTCCCCTACATCACTCCCTGAGGAAGCAAAACGTGTGAAACGCGCGTTGGAGTGTGAGGAGGCAGTATTGGCACGCTTATCATGAGTACTGGTTAGTATATGCACTATGCACTTTTTTACCTCTAAAGTTGCTCATTTTGGGGAATATTTGTAGCATATGAAATGCCATTGACTTTTTTCTGACATATATCTTAATATACACTTCCCTTTATTTGTGTCCCACTGTAGATATATACCAATTAGGTATTGCAGCTAAAAACTTTTTTCTCTGCTAACAGTACTTGATGCCATGAAAGAAACATATATTTATGGACCTATATATATCTGTTGATATTTTGAGTGTTATAAACTGCTCTTGTTTTTAAATATTTTGTGTATTGTTCTATTGGTGTCAAATAAAATATTTAGAATTTTATATGATTCTTTTCTAATTATTTCAAGTAGTTCTTTGGTTGAATAACAGGTTGTTTTTCTGCTTGAAGCTTATTTATTATTATTGTGGGATATTTTCCTTGTCGGATTACAGTAATGTTTCTGCCTTGAAATGAGGTTTATTGTACTAACAGAAAATGTGCAATCTGCATTCAAACAAAATTTGACAGGTGCATAAGTATGGGCACCCTTATCATTTTCTTGTTTTAAATATTCCTACCTACTTTTTACTGACTTACTAAAGCACTTTTTTTGGTTTTGTAACCTCATTGAGCTTTGAACTTCATAGCCAGGTGTATGCATTTATGAGAAAAGCTACTTAAAGTGGCCACTTGCAAGTTATTCTCCTGTTTGAATCTCCTCTGAAGAGTGGCATCATGGGCTCCTCAAAACAACTGTCAAATGATCTGAAAACAAAGATTATTCTACATAGTTGTTCAGGGGAAGGATATAAAAAGCTGTCTAAGAGATTTAACCTGTCAATTTCCACTGTGAGGAACATAATAACGAAATGGAAGAACACAGGTACAGTTCTTGTTAAGGCCAGAAGTGGCAGGCCAAGAAAAACATCAGAAAGGCAGAGAAGAAGAATGGTGAGATCAGTCAAGGACAATCCTCAGACCACCTCCAGAAAGCTCCAGCATCAACTTGCTGCAGATGGTGTCACTGTGCATCGGTCAACTATACAACGCACTTTGCACAAGGAGAAGCTGTATGGGAGAGTGATGCAAAAGAAGCCATTTCTGCAAGCACGCCACAAACAAGAGTCAGCTGAGGTATGCAAAAGCACATTTGGAGAAGCCAATTTCTTTTTGGAAGAAGGTCCTGTGGACTGATGAAACCAAGATTGAGTTGTTTGGTCATACAAAAAGGCATTATGCATGGCGGCAAAAAAACACAGCATTCCAAGAAAAACACTTGCTACCCACAGTAAAATTTGGTGGAGGTTCCATCATGCTTTGGGGCTGTGTGGCCAATGCCGGCACCGGGAATCTTGTTAAAGTTGAGGGACGCATGGATTCCTCTCAGTATCAGCAGATTCTTGACAATAATGTTCATGAATCAGTGACAAAGTTGAAGTTATGCAGGGGATGGATCTTTCAGCAAGTCAATCATCCAAAACACTGCTCCAAATCTACTCAGGCATTCATGCAGAAGAACAATTACACTGTTCTGGAATGGCCATCCCAGTCCCCAGACCTGAATATCATTGAACATCTGTGGGATCATTTGAAGAGGGCTGTCCATGCTCGGCGACCATCAAACTTAACTGAACTGGAATTGTTTTGTAAAGAGGAATGGTCAAAAATACCTTCATCCAGGATCCAGGAACTCATTAAAAGCTACAGGAAGCGACTTTTTGCAAAAGGAAGATCTACTAAATATTAATGTCACTTTTCTGGTGAGGTGCCCATACTTATGCACCTGTCAAATTTTGTTTGAATGCAGATTGCATATTTTCTGTTAGTACAATAAACCTCATTTCAAGGCAGAAACATTACTGTGTCCAACAGTTATTAGATATATGAAACTGAAATAACTGTTGCAAAAAAAACAATTTTTATAAAACATTAAGCTTAAGATTAATAGGGGTGCCCAAATTTTTTCATATAACTGTATATATATATATATATATATATATATATATATATATATATATATATATATATATATGTATATAGTAGGTGCGTCCACAAACCGGGGTCCACCATGCAGGAGAGAACCTGCTGCTAGTAAAAGACAGTAATATGGCTCACAGATATCCCCTTTTCTTTAGTTAAAACTTAACACTTTATTAAACATTAGTAAAAAAGACTACCATCAGCTCATTAATAAATTGCATCATACCCGCATCCACCTCCATTATAAACGGTTTATCTACATTGGGGTGATTTAGGATGGGAGCGCTATCAAAATGGGACTTAATAGAAGTGAAGGCCTTTGAGACCTCCTCAGACCACAATTTGGGATTTGCTCCCTTCTTGGTGAGGGCTACCAAGGGAGCTACCAAAGTGGAGAAATGAGGAATGAACTGGTGATAATAGTTAATAAACCTCATAAAGCGCTGCACCGCTTTAAGAGAATGGGGTTCTTGCCAGTCTATCACAGCCTGTAGTTTGGCAGGATCCATAGCCAATCCCTGGACGGAGATGATATAGCCCAGGAAAGGTAAGGACTTCTGCTCAAACACACATTTCTCCAACTTGGCGTAGAGGGAATTAGCTCCTAAGAGGTCGAAGACTTTGCAAACATCTCTCCGGTGGGAGTCAAAATCTGGAGAGTAGATGAGAATATCGTCCAGATAGACTACGACCGAGGTGGAGAGCATATCCTGGAAGATATCATTTACAAAGTCTTGGAATACGGCTGGGGCATTACAGAGCCGAAAGGGCATCACTAGATATTCATAGTGCCCATTCCTGGTGTTAAAAGCCGTCTTCCATTCGTCCCCCATCACGGATGCGAATCAGGTTGTAAGAACCCCGCAGATCTAATTTAGTAAATACCCTTGCTCCCCGAAGCCTATCATAGAGCTCAGATATCAGGGGCAGGGGATATTTATTCTTAATGGTAATGGCATTAAGCCCCCTTTAGTCTATACATGGAAGTAGTCCCCGTTCTTCTTCTGCAAGAAGAAGAACCCGGCCCCTGCAGGTGACACTGACTTCCTAATGAATCCCCTTGCCAGATTTTCCTGGATGTACTGTGACATTGCCTCTGTCTCCGGGAGAGATAACGGATAGACTCGACCCCAGGGAGGTTCAGCACCAGGCAAGAGGTCTATAGGACAGTCATAGGGGTGGTGAGGCGGAAGGGTCTCCGCAGCCTTTATGGAGAAGACGTCTGCATAGGACCAATATTGCTTGGAGAGCGAAAATAGATCTGCGGGTACCTCGGTAGTAGCAACCTGAACGCATTCCCTCTGACATCTACCCCCACAAGATTCACCCCATCCCAAAATTCCGCCTGTGGACCACTCAATAAGAGGAGAGTGGTACCGTAGCCAAAGTATCCCTAACAGGACCTCATCAATTCCCTCAGGGATGACGAGCAGATATATAATCTCCTGATGAGACAGCGACACGGACAAAGTGAAAGGGACTGTCTGGTGTGTTATCTGAGAGGGTAGTGTTGACCCATTCACCACTCGTACAGTAACTGGTTGAGCTAGCATTACCAGGGGAATTGCGTGATGTTGGGCGAAGGCTGAAGACATAAAATTGCTCTACGCCCCAGAATCCACGCAGAGCTCTACCGAGTGGTAGAATGAGCCTATAGTAATTGTCCCCTTGAAGGACAATTTGGAGGCAAATGTCTAGTGTACCTCCACCTACTACCACTAGATGCTGATGTTTCCTCTACCGCTGGGGACATCTGGTGGCAAGATGTCCTGACTGCTGGCAAACATGACAGACCTTGAGTGTACGAGCGGTCCAGGACTTAGATCTCGCTTGTGACACCTCCATGGCCTCATGTGACTCATGAACCAGGACCGGAGATTCCAAAGGTTTGGCGAAGGTGGGAGCCAGCCGAAACCTCTGCCTACACTGGGCTCGCTCTAACCTCTGCTTGTAAAAACGGAGATCAATACAAGTAGACACAGCTATTAACTCTTCCAGTGTGGCGGGAATCTCCCTAGTGGCCAGAGCGTCCTTCACATGGTCAGCCAGCCCCCTCCAAAATATTTGCATAAGGACTTTATCTGACCACTCCAACTCAGATGCTAGGGTACGGAAGTGGACGGCAAAATGGCTGACCAAGGACAAGCCCTGAGTCAATGCCAACCGTTGGAGCGCCATATCATGGGTGACTTGAGGTCCTAAAAAGAACTGTTTTAGAGTGCTCAGGAACAGCGGAGCACTCTGCACCACATGATTGCCACGCTCCCACAGCGGCGTAGCCCACTCCAGCGCCCTGTCCGACAAGAGAGACACAATAAATCCCACCTTTGCCCACTCTGTGGGGAAACGTGCGTCCAGAAGCTCGAGGTGTATAGTTCACTGGCTCACAAAACCCCTACATGATTTACTATCACCAGAAATTTTTTCTGACAGCTGGAGGCGAGATAGAGTCGGAACAGGGGTGGCAGTGGACAAGGTTGCTGCAGCCACGCTAGCAGCCTGAACAGCAACTGCGGTACCATCCACAGCTGAGGTTGTGCGCTCGAGAGTCGCTATCCTACCCTCCAGCTGCTGGATGTACCACAAGGATTGCTGTTTGTCAGCCATTTACTAGCCAGACCCTGGCGCTAGTATTCTGTTAGGGTTGGCGGAACGCACTGAGTATATATATATATATATATATATATATATATAGAGAGAGAGAGAGAGAGAGAGAGAGAGAGTAGTAGGTGCATTCGCAACCTGGGGTCCACCGTGCAGGAGAGAACCTGCTGCTAGTTAAAGACAGTACTATATGGCGATATAAGCGAACTCTGTTACTTCACAGGTTCACTTGAGACAGAGAACTCAGTGCCCTGTTAACCTCACAGGGCAACAGCTACCCAATAGAGCCGACAGTGGTTATGCAGTCAGCATAGCACACACAATACTCCTCACCAGAGGTGCCGGTATTCTAGGGGCTTATTTCAGCCAAACCCTGAATCCACATACACAAACTCCTCACCGGAGGTGCCGGTATTCTAGGGGCTTATTTCAGCCTAACCCTGACCACATGCAAGCATGACCACACTGGCTCTGAGCTCACATCTTAGGATAATACTAGCGCCTGGCCGTGCAGCGATGCAAACCTTTTATAGCTGCAGCAACTTCAGGACCTTCCTAGAGGACCAATGGGAGCTGCTACAGTACCTGAGCAACTTCAGGACCTTCCTAAAGGACCAATGGGAGCTGCTACAGTACCTGTGCATGTGACCCTCGACCTCCATTGAGAGGTCTTACCCTGGGAATGCTCAGAAGGGGAAAAGCAGGGCTTAGTCCCAGAGACGTCTGCTCGCCGCTGACCAGTACTGGCTACAATGGCTGAACCTAAAAAAGGCAGCAGTAATTATCCGCACCGTATCAGGCTGAGCCAGATGCTGGGACCGACGTCTCCGCTGAGCAGGCTCCACTGCAGCTGGAGAAGAATGGGAGACCGCAGCGGAGATGGTTCAAGATTTCCCCTGTGCAGAGGTGTGAACTCGACCCCTAACAGTGGTTGTTTTTTCTTAGATGCCCGAAGACGTGCAGATTTGTTATTCTGTCAGGTCTATTAGATAGTATTAGGTCTAAAAGTGCTGCTCCTCTGGTTGGATTCTGCACCAATTGTGTAAGATAATTGTTCCTGGTTATTAGCAGAAACCTGTTGCCTTTATGGGTTTCTCAGGTCTCTGTTTCCCAGTTAATATCTGGGTAGTTAAAGTCCCCCATAACAAGGACCTCATTATGGGTTTCAGCTTTGTCTCTCTTGTTATGGTTCCAATGGCAGGGAACCTCAAAGATTACAGCAAAGTCTGCAAAACATAAATACCAGCTCATAGGGAAGTGGTAACTAGGCTGACCATATACCTGATCCTAGCGCAAACACTAACAGCAACCGGGGAACGTGCCTACGTTGGTTCTAGACGTCTCGCACCAACCGGAGAACTAACTACCCCTATCAGGGAAAATAAGACCTCTCTTGCCTCCAGAGAAAAGACCCCAAAGTAATACAAGCCCCCAACAAATAATAACGGTGAGGTAAGAAGAAAAGACAAACGTAAGAATGAACTAGATTTAGCAAAGAGAGGCCCACTGACTAATAGCAGAATATAGTAAGAAGACTTATATGGTCAGCAAAAAACCCTGCAAAATATCCACGCTGAATATCCAAGAACCCCCAAACCGACTGACGGTGTGGGGGGAGAATATCAGCCCCCCTAGAGCTTCCAGCAATAACAGGAATCACATATTGTACAAGCTGGACAAAAATATGAACAATGCAAATGATCAAGAGTACGAAAGCAGGACTTAGCTTATCTTGCAAAGAACCAGGACCTGAAGACAGGAGCAAACAGAAGTGAACTGATTACAACGATGCCAGGCACTGGACTGAGAATCCAAGAAGTTTAAATAGCAACACCCCAGGCCTAACAAAGCAGGTGAGCACCAACCTGGTAAAAGACAATCCAAGTGCCAAATCACTAGTGACCACAAGAGGGAGCCAAAAAGTATAGTTCACAACAGTACCCCCCCTTTAAGGAGGGGTCACCGAACCCTCACCAAGACCACCAGGGCGACCAGGATGAGCAGCGTGGAAGGCACGAACCAAATCGGCCGCATGAACATCAGAGGCGGCCACCCAGGAATTATCCTCCTGACCATAGCCCTTCCATTTGACCAAATACTGAAGCCTCCGTCTAGAGAGACGAGAATCCAAGATCTTCTCCACCACGTACTCCAATTCGCCCTCAACCAACACCGGAGCAGGAGGCTCAACAGCAGGAACCACAGGCACAACGTACCGCCGTAACAAAGACCTATGGAACACGTTGTGAATGGCAAATGACACCGGAAGATCCAAACGAAAAGAAACCGGGTTAAGAACTTCCAAAATTTTATAAGGACCAATAAAGCGAGGCTTAAACTTAGGAGAGGAAACCTTCAGAGGGACATACCGAGAAGACAACCAAACCAAATCCCCAACACGAAGTCGGGGGCCCACACCGCGGCGGCGGTTGGCAAAACGCGGAGCCTTCTCCTGTGACAACTTCAAGTTGTCCACCACATGATTCCAAATCCGCTGCAACCTATCCACCACGGAATCCACCCCAGGACAGTCAGAAGACTCAACATGACCCGAGGAGAAACGAGGATGAAAACCAGAGTTGCAGAAGAATGGCGAAACCAAAGTAGCGGAACTAGCCCGATTATTAAGGGCAAACTCCGCCAATGGCAAGAAGGTCACCCAATCATCCTGGTCCGCAGAAACAAAACATCTCAAATAAGCCTCCAGTGTCTGATTAGTTCGCTCCGTTTGACCATTAGTCTGAGGATGGAAGGCAGATGAAAACGACAAATCAATGCCCATCTTAGCACAAAAAGATCGCCAGAATCTGGACACAAACTGGGATCCTCTGTCGGACACGATATTCTCCGGAATGCCATGTAAACGAACCACATTCTGAAAAAACAAAGGAACCAGATCGGAAGAGGAAGGCAACTTAGGCAAGGGTACCAAATGGACCATCTTGGAAAAACGATCACACACCACCCAGATGACAGACATTCCCCGAGACACCGGAAGATCAGAAATGAAATCCATGGAAATGTGCGTCCAAGGCCTCTTCGGGACGGGCAAGGGCAAAAGCAACCTGATAGCACGAGAACAACAAGGCTTAGCCCGAGCACAAGTCCCACAGGACTGCACAAATGACCGCACATCCCGTGACAAGGAAGGCCACCAAAAGGACCTAGCCACCAAATCTCGGGTACCAAAAATTCCCGGATGCCCTGCCAACACCGAGGAATGAACCTCGGAAATGACTCTGCTGGTCCATTTATCAGGAACAAACAGTCTGTCGGGTGGACACGAGTCAGGTCTACCAGCCTGAAATCTCTGCAACACACGTCGCAAATCCGGAGATATGGCCGACACGATCACTCCCTCTTTAAGAATACCAGCTGGCTCCGAGACTCCAGGAGAGTCAGGCACAAAGCTCCTAGAGAGAGCATCAGCCTTAACATTCTTCGAACCAGGCAGGTATGAGACCACAAAGTCAAAACGAGAGAAAAACAATGACCAACGAGCCTGTCTAGGATTCAGGCGCTTAGCAGACTCGAGATACATCAGATTTTTGTGATCAGTCAAGACCACCACACGATGCTTAGCACCCTCGAGCCAATGACGCCACTCCTCAAATGCCCACTTCATGGCCAACAACTCCCGATTACCAACATCATAGTTCCGCTCAGCAGGCGAAAACTTCCTAGAGAAAAAGGCACATGGTCTCATCACAGAACAACCAGAGCCTCTCTGCGACAAAACAGCCCCAGCACCGATCTAAGAAGCATCCACTTCAACCTGAAAGGGAAGTGAGACATCAGGCTGGCACAAAACAGGCGCCAAAGTAAACCGGCGCTTCAGCTCCTGGAAGGCCTCCACGGCTGCAGGAGCCCAATTAGCCACATCAGAACCTTTCTTGGTCATATCCGTCAAAGGTTTAACAACGCTAGAAAAATTAGCGATAAAGCGACGGTAGAAATTAGCGAACCCCAAGAACTTCTGAAGACTCTTAACAGACGTGGGCTGAGTCCAATCATGAATAGCTCGGACCTTGACTGGGTCCATCTCCACGGCAGAAGGGGAGAAAATAAAACCCAAAAAGGAAACCTTCTGCACTCCAAAGAGACACTTTGAG
Organism: Ranitomeya variabilis; assembly: GCF_051348905.1. Classification (NCBI taxonomy): domain Eukaryota; kingdom Metazoa; phylum Chordata; class Amphibia; order Anura; family Dendrobatidae; genus Ranitomeya; species Ranitomeya variabilis. The sequence goes on from NC_135232.1 coordinate 234,047,444, forward strand.
CCCTTCACAAACAGCGTTATCACGCAAAACCTGAAACACCATCCTGACCTGCTTTACATGAGAATCCCAATCATCCGAGAAAACTAGAATATCATCAAGATACACAATCAAAAATTTATCCAGATACTTCCGGAAGATATCATGCATAAAGGACTGAAACTCTGAAGGGGCATTAGAGAGCCCAAAGGGCATCACCAAGTATTCAAAATGACCTTCGGGCGTATTGAATGCAGTTTTCCATTCATCTCCCTGCCTAATGCGCACAAGGTTGTACGCACCACGAAGATCTATCTTGGTGAACCACTTGGCGCCCTTAATCCGAGCAAACAAGTCTGACAATAGCGGCAACGGATACTGAAACTTAACAGTGATTTTATTTAGAAGCCGATAGTCTATACAAGGTCTCAAAGACCCGTCTTTCTTGGCCACAAAAAAGAATCCCGCACCGAGAGGGGAAGAGAATGGACGAATATGCCCCTTCTCCAAAGACTCCTTGACATAAGAACGCATCGCGGCATGCTCGGGTACAGACAAATTAAATAATCGTCCCTTAGGAAATTTACTGCCAGGAATCAAATCTATAGCGCAGTCACAGTCCCTATGAGGAGGAAGAGCACTGGACCTGGACTCACTGAATACATCCTGATAGTCACACAAATACTCAGGAACTTCTGAAGGAGTAGAAGTAGCAATAGACACCGGCGGAGAATCGCAATGAATTCCCTGACAACCCCAACTTGAGACAGACATAGCCTTCCAATCCAAAACAGGATTATGGGTCTGTAACCATGGCAGACCTAAAACGACCAAATCATTCATTTTATGCAGAACAAGAAAACGAATCACCTCCCGATGTTCAGGAGTCATGCACATGGTCACTTGTGTCCAATACTGCGGTTTATTTTCCGCCAGTGGCGTAGCATCAATTCCTCTGAGTGGAATCGGAACCTTTAAAGGCTCCAGGACAAAACCGAAGCGCTTGGCAAACGACAAGTCCATAAGACTCAGGGCAGCACCTGAATCCACAAATGCCATAACAGGGTAGGAAGACAATGAACAAATTAAAGTCACAGACAAAATAAATTTAGGCTGCAAATTACCAATGGTGACAGGACTGACAACCTTGGTTAGTCGTTTAGAGCATGCTGATATAACATGTGTAGGATCACCACAGTAAAAACACAGCCCATTCTGACGTCTATGATTTTGTCGTTCGGTTCTAGTCAGGATTCTATCGCATTGCATTGAGACAGGTGTCTGTTCAGACAACACCGCCAGAGTTTTAGCGGATTTGCGCTCCCGCAAACGCCGATCAATCTGAATAGCCAGCGCCATAGAATCATTCAGACTTGTAGGAACTGTAAAACCCACCATCACATTCTTAATAGCTTCAGAAAGGCCATTTCTGAAATTTGCGGCCAGAGCACATTCATTCCATCGAGTAAGCACGGACCATTTCCGAAATTTTTGGCAGTACACCTCAGCTTCATCCTGGCCCTGAGAGATGGCCAGTAGCGCTTTTTCTGCCTGAATTTCAAGATTAGGCTCCTCATAAAGCAATCCGAGGGCCAGAAAAAACGCATCAACATCCGCCAATGCAGGATCTCCTGGCGCTAACGAGAAGGCCCAATCCTGAGGGTCGCCACGCAAGAAGGAGATAATAATTTTGACTTGCTGAGCTGAATCTCCAGACGAACGAGGTTTCAAAGATAGAAACAATTTACAATTATTCCTAAAATTCCTAAATTTAAATTGATCTCCAGAGAACAGCTCAGGAATAGGTATCTTAGGCTCTGACATAGGACTGCTAACAACAAAATCCTGAATGCCCTGCACACGTGCAGCAAGCTGATCCACACTAGTAATCAAGGTCTGAACATTCATGTCTGCAGCAAAGCTTCAAGCCACTCAGAGATAAAGGGGAGGAAGAAAAAAACAAAAACAACTCAGAACTTCTTTTCTTTTTATCCCACTTCAGCAATGCATTAACTATTTATTGGCCTGGCATACTGTTATGGTTCCAATGGCAGGGAACCTCAAAGATTACAGCAAAGTCTGCAAAACATAAATACCAGCTCATAGGGAAGTGGTAACTAGGCTGACCATATACCTGATCCTAGCGCAAACACTAACAGCAGCCGGGGAACGTGCCTATGTTGGTTCTAGACGTCTCGCACCAGCCGGAGAACTAACTACCCCTATCAGGGAAAATAAGACCTCTCTTGCCTCCAGAGAAAAGACCCCAAAGTAATACAAGCCCCCAACAAATAATAACGGTGAGGTAAGAAGAAAAGACAAACGTAAGAATGAACTAGATTTAGCAAAGAGAGGCCCACTGACTAATAGCAGAATATAGTATGAAGACTTATATGGTCAGCAAAAAACCCTGCAAAATATCCACGCTGAATATCCAAGAACCCCCAAACCGACTGACGGTGTGGGGGGAGAATATCAGCCCCCCTAGAGCTTCCAGCAATAACAGGAATCACATATTGTACAAGCTGGACAAAAATATGAACAATGCAAATGATCAAGAGTACGAAAGCAGGACTTAGCTTATCTTGCAAAGAACCAGGACCTGAAGACAGGAGCAAACAGAAGTGAACTGATTACAACGATGCCAGGCACTGGACTGAGAATCCAAGAAGTTTAAATAGCAACACCCCAGGCCTAACGAAGCAGGTGAGCACCAACCTGGTAAAAGACAATCCAAGTGCCAAATCACTAGTGACCACAAGAGGGAGCCAAAAAGTATAGTTCACAACACTCTCTGTCTTAGTAGTAGACTTTCCATCATTTCTGTTATATTTGGGGGTTTGTAACAGACCCCAATGAGAATTTTGTTACTATTTTTGCCTCCATGAATTTCGACCCACATGGACTCGACATTCTCATTCCCTTCGATAATATCCTCCCTTTAACTGGACTTTAGACAAGACTTTACATAAAGACAAACCCCTCCTCCTCTCTGATTTTTACAATCCTTTCTAAACAGACTGTAGCCCTGTAAGTTATATGCCCAGTCATAGCTTTCATCTAACCATGTCTCGGTTATTCTCACTATGTCATAGCTACCTGTAGATATTTCTGCTTCTAGTTCTTCCATCTTGCTTGTCAGGTTTCTGGCATTTGCAAACATGCAGTTTAGAGGATTTTGTTTTGTTCTAATCTCCTCCCTGTGGATTGTTTTAGAAATTTTCTTACCTCCCTTCTGAGTATGTTGTCTTGGGTCCTCTTTGCTGCACTTCATATCCTTCAACAGTGTATTTTCTGGCTTTATGTATGTGTCCAACGTTTTTCTCACCGTCCCCTCTTCTAGTTTAATGCCCTCCTGATGAGTGTAGCAAGTCTTCTGGCAAATGTGTGTTTCTCAAGTTTGTTGAAGTGTAGTCCACCTCTGGTGAGGGGTCCATCATACCGGTAATTCACACCATGGTCCAGGAACCTGAATCCTTTTTGTCTGCACCATCGTCTTAGCCAGTTGTTCACATCAAGGATCCTTTTCCATCTCCTGGTGCCATGCCCATCTACTGGAAGGATAGAAGAAAAAACTACCTGTGCATCCAGTTACTTTACTTTCTTCCCCGACTCTTTAAAGTCCTTGCAGATTGTCGGTAGGTCGTTCCTTGCTGTGTCATTGGTGCCAACATGTATCAGAAGAAATAGGTGGATGTCCTTGGAACTGATGAGCTTTGGTATCCTATCGGTCACATCCTTGATCTTCGCACCTGGGAGGCAGCATATTTCTCTTGCAGTTATGTCCGGTCTACAGATGGCTGCTTCTGTGCCTCTCAGTAGTTAGTCTCCCACCACTACCACTCTTCTTCGCTTCTTGGCTGTACTTTTTGTTGTCACTTCTGGGTGTTGCTGTGTGCCCTTTTCTTCTTTACTTGATGGTAGTGCCTCATCCTTAGGCGTGAAATCTTCATCCTCCACAAGGCCTTGGTATTGGTTTCTCAGTTGTCTGGTTGGTGATGTCTCCACTCATCTATTTTGGAGGTTCTCTGACACTTTGTTCACCTTCTGTGACCAGTAGAGTTGCCTCTATTCTTTCTACGAAGGCTTCATTTTCTTTGATGAGTTTCAAAGTTGCAATTCTTTCTTCCAGACACCTGTTCTTCTAAAAGGGCCAGCAGTCTACACTTCTGGCAGGTGAAGTTGGATTCTTCTTCTGGTCAATCTGTGAACATGTACTGTAGAACATGTTGCAGCTCACCATGTAGGTTGTCACATCTGCCATGTTGCACTTAGATCCTGCTGACTTGCTGTGTGTCTTCCTTCTTGTGTAATCTACTGTGTTTTTTCCTTCTTGTGTAATCTACTCAATTAGCCAAGCTTTCATGCAATAATGTCCTAGAGGCAAGCTTTCCAAGCAGCTGGTCCTGGCTGTACCCAATGATCTCCTTGCTGAGGAAGACTCTTCGATTTCCCAGAAGGCACCTGGAATATACAAATTGTCCTCCTCAAGCTTCAATCCCTGGTATCGATATAGCTTTATTTCTGATTGGGTAGTATTCAATAATGCGTGGCATAACAAGTCATGTGAGCGCTAAGGGATGATGAAAGTTAGGCGATCTACAATTTCTGTGAACAACCGGATGTGATTATCTGTCAGGACTCCACAGCAGTGCTAAAGACATGGTCTGGAAGAATGCTAGCTGCCTGGCATGACAAAATCTCCAAGATAGGAAAGCTCAGGAAACTGTTCCAGTTTTGAAGATTAAAATGCAAAAGGCTTCAAACTCCTCCTGATAGAATCGATATTGAGCTTGAGATATTCCTGCACTATCCTCTCTAGTTGTTCACTTTCTGTCAGACTTGTACTTTGTTCTGCTGGTGTATGGGATGGTCTGAAAATGTGTGAAATGACTCACAGAAATTAGTTCTGCCACTTACACTGTTGATGCTAATGGTTTTGTGATGATGACTCGACGTTCCCACTGTTGGAAATTTATAACTGCGATGCACGCTGTGTTCCTGACTGCTGTCTTGGGGAAAAAGTAGTCAGCACTATTTCTAACCCTAAGAATATGGGCATCATGTTGCAGTGCATCAAAAACGAGCTCATGTGTCAGGTGGTTCCATCCGCTCCAAGTCCATGGTGTGTTGATGGTGGGGTAATACTGAAGCTTGCTTCCTAACCCCCTGGGTTACCACGACAGCATGGAGCAAGAGGACCGCAGCATCTGATTGCTCCTACTATGGTGCTGAAAAGAAGCACTTCTTCATTTTAATGGTGTTTATTCCTTCCTGCAGAACAGGGGTTAATCCGCCATGTTGGAAATCTCTGTGCTCACACCTGAGCTCAGTTAGCCAATACTTTCCTTTTATAATCTGGGCTCTGATGCAAATCCTTGCTAGAGCAAGCATTTGATGCATGGCTAACAGAGGGATAGGAGTTCATATGAGAAGGAGCGTTGGAGGAGTTATCTATGAGTGTTACTTTGTTTGTATGTGTGGTAATTCCCTATCCTTCTCTATTTTGTTTTATTCCCCTACCTCCACACCCCTGTACATTCCTCTGTTATATGTGAGTTAATATTTTGTATGCCTGGAGTTTTCTTTTGACCCTTGTTTGTGTTGCCTTCTTTTCACTGGGTGGGGGAAGAGAACAGATATAGGGATGACTCAGGAGGTAAGCAAGGATGAAGGCCCTGGCATCTTTACCTTCAGAAGTATCCTGGGGAATAGGGTGAGCTAGGGCACCACCTAGTGTTAGGGACAGGGAAGGAGCCCCTGGTCCCGGGTCACCCTACAGTTGTGTTGTGACATTGAGGATCATTATCCTCTTCATCTCCTAGCAAGGTATAGATGAGAGTTTCCCGCAAGCTCGCTGCTTCGGGGTAACCATGGACTCAGATTTCTCCTTCAAAACACATATCCATGCCATTTCCACTTCCTGCCAACTACAGCTCAAAAATATTTCCTGGATCCATACAATCATTAATCAAGAATTTGCAAAAACACTAGGCCATGCAGCCATCATCTCTATTTCTACTCTGGAGAAATTGATAACACTTTACTGGTGTGTGGAAAAATTTTAGGAAATGTTTGTACTTCAATTTGGGTAGCCTTCATGTGTGTTGCCTGTAGCAGTTGGGCTCCCAGACCAGCATGCATGCACTTACTTTCAGTCAAATACTTGTGTTACTATCTTTAAATGTTCCTTACAATAGTAGTCGACAATGCTGATATTTGTGACACATGAGTGTGGCTGAGTAGAGAAGCAGTTTGAGCTGGTGCATGAGGTATCAGGGCTCCCAGCTAAGCAGGCTTACTCCAGTTCCTCCCCCTCATATTCATTTTACCTTAAATTGAAAACTGTAAATGCTGTCCCAGACCCGGATACTACACGCAAGGCTCATGGCTGACTGCGCTATGATCAAATTTCTACTCTGGGTGAATCCACTCCATGAACTTCCTTTGTTACTAGCTTTATTTTTTTTTACATTTCTGGTCTACCAAGCTGATGTTTGCTTTTTTGCTCAGCCACACTCAAGTGACACAGTTTGAGATGTTGCATGAGGTATCAGGGCTCCCAGCAAAGCAGGCTTACACTGGTCCTGTTGTCTGTTGTCTGCCCTCAATTTTCGGAAATGTTTGGACTCCAAGTTGGTTCTCCTTCATGTGTGTTGTCTGAATTGATGTGGATGAACCACATCAGTCAACTACCTTTGTTACTATCCTTAATTTTTTCAAACATTTCTGGTCTATCAAGCTGATATTTGTGCCATATGAGTGTGGCTGAGCAAAAAAGCAGTTTGAGCTGTTGCATGAGGTATCAGGGTTCCCAGCATAACAGGCTTACACTGGCCCCTAATCGTCTTCGTCTTAATTAGTGTTGAGCGATACCTTCCGATATTTGAAAGTATCAGTATCGGATTGGATCGGCCGATATCCCAAAAATATCAGATATCGTCGATACCGATACCCGATACCAATACAAGTCAAAGGGACACAAATATCGGAAGTGATCCTGGATGGTTCCCAGGGTCTGAAGGAGAGGGAACTCTCCTTCAGGCCCTGGGATCCATATTCATTTAAAAAATAAAGAATAAAAATAAAAAATATTGATATACTCACCCCTCGGACGAGCCCTGGCTGTCACCGCTGCAAGCGTCTGCCTCCGTTCCTAAGAATGCAGAGTGAAGGACCTTCGATGATGTCGCGGCTTGTGATTGGTCGCGTGACCGCTCATGTGACCGCTCACGCGACCAATCACAAGCCGCGACGTCATTGCAGGTCCTACACTCACTACATTCTTAGGAACGGAGGCTGCCGGTTGCACCGCTGAGGTCCAGGGTCTGTCGGAGGGGTGAGTATATCCATATTTTTTATTTTTATTCTTTATTTTTTACATGAATATGGATCCCAGGGCCTGAAGGAGAGTCTCCTCTCCTCCAGACCCTGGAACCATATGCACCGCACACGCCTGGGAACTTATAGGAACTTCCGATTCCAATTTCCGATATCACAAAAATATCGGAACTCGGTATCGGAATTCTGATACAGCGAATATCGGCCGATACCCGATATTTGCAGTATCAGAATGCTCAACACTAGTCTTAATTTAAATTTAAATTAAAGCTCTAAATGATGGCCCAGACCCTGATATTTTATGGATTATGACTGACTGCTGCAGTGCCATTATCAAATTTTTATTGTGGGTCAATTGATGCCACTTTGCCTGTTGTCTGCCCCAATTTTTTGGAATTGTTTGGACTCCAAGTTGGGTCCCCTTCATGTGTGTCGCCTGAATATGGCAGGCCTCTCAAAGCACCAGGCCTATACCTGTCACTCATCTACCTGTTACTGATCAATGTTTAAGCTAGAAATTCTGGTCCAAGCCCTGTCCCAGACTGTGTCCCATGCATTCATGCTGCACAATTATACAGGGTGGGCCATTTATTTGAATATACCTAAATCAAATGGGAATGGTTGGTGATATCAACTTCCTGTTTGTGGCACATTAGTATATGGGAGAGGGGAAACTTTTCAAGATGGGTGGTGACCATGGTGGCCATTTTGAACTCGGCCATTTTGGATCCAACTTTACTTTACCAATTTTACTTTTACCAATGGGAAGAGGGTCATGTGACACATCAAACTTATTGAGAATAAGCAATGGTGTGCTTGGTTTTAATGTAACTTTATTCTTTCATTTGTTACTTGCAAGTTTATGACCACTTATAACATGTGTTCAAAGTGCTGCCCATTGTTTTGGATTGTCAATGCAACCCTCTTCTCCCACTCTTGACACACTGATAGCAACACCGCAGAAGAAATGCTAGCACAGGCTTCCAGTATCCATTGTTTCAGGTGCTGCGCATCTCATATCATAAGGCAATTGTCTAACAGGTTCGCATAGGACAGGGCACAGGGACTGCCCATAGCCGTGCCCTTGAGCTGGTGGAAGTACTTCCTGTAAAAGATGAAGACATTTTTTGTAAGTGTGAATTGTAGGAGGTCCAGTACAAATTGGCTATGGGTCTTACATTGAACTGCTCTGGATCTCAGAAAATCCTATGTGAACCTGTTCCTGGGCTGATGGGAGGAAACCATTTGTCTTTGCTGATGACACACGGTGGTGGCATCAACATTTGTGGTCTAGTACAGATTTATCGACGACATCTTTGTCATCTGGCAGGGCACTCATGAGGAATTTATTGACTTTATTGAAGAACTGAATGACAATGCAATTGGCATGAGGTTCACCTTTGAGTTAAACCAGACTGCATTATCCTTCCTGGATGTCTAGATCCAAAAAAATGGTGATGGATCGTTAAAAAATTTTTTGCAAACCCACAAGTACAAATAGCTTACTCAGATGAAACAGCCACCATCCAAGAGCATTAAAATGTGGCATCCCTAAGGGTCAATTTTTGAGGCTAAGGAGGAACTGCTCAGAGATGGATGTTTTTCGACAACAATCAGTGGACATGAAAAAAGGTTCACTGAAAAGGAATACCCAAGAGGGGTCATAGAGACAGCATACAATCATGCGCTCTCACAAGATAGGAGCTTGTTATTACAAACATATACCAGATGCCTGCGGAAAACATGGAGGCAACCAGGATCATTGGTACCTATGATTGCCAAAATAATAGGATAATGAGAGTCCTCTCAAAACATTGGGATATTCTAACAGCTGACCCAGATCGTAGGACCATGGCCATTAGTGACCTACAGAAAGGGCCAGTCGCTTAAAGACAATCTAGTGCACAGTCACTTTAAAAGATCAGCTCCGGTGGGTACCTGGTTGGACCGCAAAACCTGTGGTTTCGTCAGATGTGGCAGCTGCGTTAACTGCAAATTCATGAAACCTTGTAGACCTGTCACTAGCTCCTTCAATGGTAGAGAATTTTTTCTTCATAATTTCTCAAACTATAATACCTATGGTCTGGTGTATATAGCCACATGCAGTTGCCCTAAAGATTATGTTGGAAAAACAAGGAGGGAGTTTAAGAGGAGTGTGAGTGAGCATATTGGGGATATGAGGCACAAACATGATACCCCTTTTGCTAGACACATTAATGAGGTACATCAGGGCAACACTAGTGAAATCTCATTTAGTGTCATTGAAGTATTCACCCCAAACCCTCGAGGTGATAATGTCGATAGACTGCTGCTCCAAAAAGAATGCGCTTGGATCCATCGGTTGAACTGTTTGACGCCGAAGGGTCTCTTAATGAAAACTTGTCATATGCATGCTTTCTCTGATAGGAGTTTGATCTAGCCATAAATTTTTATGTATTTATCTATTGGTTAATTCAGCTTGTCATAAACAGCTTCCCTGGTTTTAAAATTTGGCTGGTCACTTTCTGGCTATTTAGAGAAGTCCTCTTTAGGGTTTACCATATAATATACATAATACTTGCCATGTACAGCTTCAATCCCCATTGTTCACAATGGGGCCCACACATTTTTGTGAAAATTATAAATCATCAATAATTGATCATCTTTTGTTAATTTCATTTTAACACCTATGTCTCCTGTTAATTAAAGGTTCTCCTACTACATATATCGCTATATTCATGTTGGCAACAGTTTTGCCTTCTTGATTATATGGGACCAGCAGATCGTCTCATTTCATCATGACGATATCTGCTTGCGTTCCATTGTGCATTCCACTCTGCTCCTGGCTAAACAGGGTACGCGCTATTAGATGCTGACATGCACAATGCAACTTGCAGCTGATTTGCTTCCAGGCATGCGCAGTATCGCCAGGAAGCACACTTACATTCCAGGTGACACGCACGCAGACAAACCTTCCGGGTTAGGGATGCATGTGTGGATTGATTCACTTCCGGGCATGCGCAGTATCGTCAGGAAATACACTGGCGTTCCATGTGACACGCAAGCCGGCTAATCTTCCGGTTTAGCGATTGATACAGGTATGTCTATACAAATCCTCCACCAATGAATAATCGCTATTTTAGATAGGCGCCATCATTTGGAAACTATAGGGGATAAAATGGACATACAAATATAATATGGTTGAATTGCTTTGGCCCCTCTCCCAGCACATATCAACTTTTACCTCTACCACTTAAAGGAAATCCCTCCTCATTTGCGCAGGAGTCATTTATGTCTATATATAGTGTATTGACATAGGTGGTCACCATGCAGCATCCTTTTATCTTAGCCTCCTGATGATCCTAATTGGTGAAACGCATTGAGGCATGTTTTAGATATCTGATATGATGAGTACCTCTCCTTCTTCACTGTTATCATTATGATGGAATATGAGACACCAGTTCTCTATCTGTACTGTGTTTGTTTGCCTTTATTGAATCTATTCTGCCTTAAGCTAGCCAACATGGCCACTGATTGGGCCTAATGTATGGTACCTTATGAGTTTCAGTTAATCTCTAGGCAATTCTAGGGTGAGCTGCAGCAGAGGTGGGCCACCATATCCGCTGAACAGTAGGGTGCCTATCCCTGCAGCTAGGCAGGTTGTTCACATCAGCAGTGAACAGTTTTAGTGAGGTACTATATGTGTTATTTTGCACCTTGCACTTTTTGTTATCATGTTATTTACCCTTTTTCACACTGTTTAACTACTGCCATCTATCATTTGGGCAATCCCTGCCTTTTTTCATTTTCCTATCGTGTCTAAATGGTGGTTTATATGACACACCAATTTTCAGGTGACACATAGGACATCCAGGGACAGCCGTTGAGGAGCTGGGGTGCCTATCTCGTGCTATTTGTAGGGTGCCAACCTCCGCTGTTTAGGCAGTACCAATCAGGTTAAAATGTGAGGGCTATATTAGTTCAGCACGGTTGTCTGTATGTTGATTGTGTGTAATTTCATGATTTTAAAGTGATTAAATGCTAAATCTTATCTTAGATATCAACATTTTATAAGGTTCTTTTTGTTTTTTTGTTTTTTTTCCAATTTAAACGGTACCAACACTTTCGACCATGAGTGTTTGGAAAGCTGATTAACAAAATTTTGTCATACCTTAGGATTGCCATCAAAACAAGCTGGAGTAGGCAATTGTGGAGATAATACTGAAGAGGAATTTACTGCATGAGAGCAGTTGAGACAAATATTGCACAAATGGAGATTAGTGTTGAGCCACCTCCCTAGTGTTCGAGTTCGGTTCGGTTCGTCGAACTGTGACGTGTTAGACGAATGTTTGTGGAACGTTCGAACACCATCGAACCCCATTGAAACCAATGGCAGGCAAACACAAACACATACAAACACATAGAAAACACATAGAAAACACCTTAAAAGGTGTCCAAAAGCTGACAAACTGCTCAGAAGACACAACAAACACATGGAAAAAAATCACAACTACATATAGTCATGCGAAAATAAAAGAGGTGGAGGAGTAAAAGGAGGAGGAGACACAGATATAGGCATGTCATGCCCTTCTAAAATAAAGAAAGGCTGGAAAATCACCCTACCAACACCCAGACGTCGTGACAAAAAAAATTAAAAAATAAATATCTTTAGGTAGAATGGCGGCGGATCCATTCAGAACACTTTCCTTAGAAGACGTAGTGGTACCCCCGTTGGGAGTTGTGCCAACAAAGGAACCCAATACATTCAGACTAATCCACCATTTGTCATATCCAAGGGGCAGGTCAGTAAACGACAACATCGATGCGGAACCAAGTGCAGTACTATATACTGTACCTCCTTTGACGAGGCAAACAGGTCAAGAAGTTGGGAAGGGGCACTCTAATGGCCAAAACAGACATTGAGGGGGCAATCTGGTTACTACCTGTGCCTCCAAATAGTGTCCTCCCATTGTGCTGCTTCTGTGAAGGAGCATACTACATAGATCGCTGTTTGCCCATGGGGTGCTCCATATCCTGCTCACTATTTGAGGCGTTTAGTTGCTTCCTCGAATGTGTCATCATGGACGTTTGAAAGGCGGCACATATTATCCATTACTTCGACGACTTCTTATGCCTGGGCCCAAAAGATTCGCCACAGTGTGAATACACGCTGTAGTCCACCTGTGAGAAGGAGAGAGCTGGAGGGAGAGTGGACAACCCAGAGCCGAGGGGATAGATTGAGAAAGAAAGAAGGCGGTGTAGCTTGCTTCATGGGTGGGGTACTCTGCAGAGTAGCAGAAATTGCTACTAGGCCCAAAAGGATTTCCTGGGCCAGATGCCGTTAAAAAATAGTGCTTAGGTGAACAGGCAGTGTAGCTTGCTTCATGGGTGGGGTACTCTGCTGAGTAGCAGAAATTGCTACTAGGCCCAAAAGGATTTCCTGGGCTAGATGCCGTTAAAAAATAGTGCTTAGGTAAACAGGCGGTGTAGCTTGCTTCATGGGTGGGGTACTCTGCTGAGTAGCAGAAATTGCTACTAGGCCCAAAAGGATTTCCTGGGCTAGATGCAGTTAAAAAATAGTACTTAGGTAAACAGGCGGTGTAGCTTGCTTCATGGGTGGGGTACGCTGCTGAGTAGAAGAAATTGCTACTAGGCCCAAAAGGATTTCCTGGGTTAGATGTAGTTAAAAAATAGTACTTAGGTAAACAGGCGGTGTAGCTTGCTTCATGGGTGGGGTACTCTGCTGAGTAGCAGAAATTGCTACTAGGCCCAAAAGGATTTCCTGGGCTAGATGCCGTTAACAAATAGTACTTAGGTAAACAGGCAGTGTAGCTTGCTTCATGGGTGGGGTACGCTGCTGAGTAGCACAAAATTCTAGTAGGCCCAAAAGGATTTCCTGGGCTAGATGCAGTTAAAAAATAGTACTTAGGTAAACAGGCGGTGGGTGGGTGGGCTACTTTGCTGTCTAGCAGACACTGAAGCTTTGGAGCAGACCTCTGAATCCCAGGCCATAGTATGAGTAAACAACTCTGCGGACTACCCCACCCACCTGGAAATGACGATGGCAACGTCATGTAAAACACAGCAAGGGGACTCAATAAAGAGTCTCCATTTTTTCAAAAAATTCGGCCACAGACACCACTTAAGTGGCATCAATTTCACCAGAGTTTTTTAAAATGGTTGGTGAGGTGATTTTCAAAAATCATCAAGCTTTTCTAGTCTCCCCAGGATGACACAGGGGTAGAAAAGTCCTAGCGGATCCAAGATTTGTTCATCTTGATGAACGTTAGCCAGTCTACATTGTTACTGGACAGCCGCGTGTGCTTATCTGTCAGCACACCACCAGCAGCGCTGAACACACGTTCAGAGAGAACGCTGGCTGCAGGGCACGAAGATCTCCAAGGCGTGAGTGGCGAGCTCAGGCCATTTTTCAAGATTGGAAGCCCAAAATGAGCAAGGGTCCAGTTTCACAGTCATGGCATCGATGTTAACTTGGAGATACTCTTGTACCATCCTCTCTAGGCGTTGGCTGTGCGACAGACTTCTTGTCTCCTGTGGCCTTACAAAGGATGGTCTAAAAAAATTGCTGTTGCCACCAGATACAATGTTACTGTTACGGTTTGAGTGATGACTCTATAGTCCCACGGTTAGCAAGTTAGTACTCAGAGATTCACTACGTGGAAAAGCAGATGTTAGATTCTGTAACAGTCTCTGTTGATACTCCTGCTTGCGTGAATCCCTTTCTATGGCAGGAATTATTTAGCCAAATTTATGTTTGTACCAGGGATCTAAGAGTGTGGCAACCCAGTAGTCGGCATTACTTCGGATTCTGACAATCCGAGGGTCATGTTGCAGGTAGTGCAGCAAGAAAGCACTCATGTGTCTTGCGCATCCACGAGGACAAAGTCCTTGTTGTCTTGGTGGTGGCGAGGTGAGAATCATGCTTCCTTCCTCTGCCCTCTCCCCCCAACCTCGCGCAACAGAAATTTGATCAAGGTCTCCCTCATCTGATGAGTCTTCCATGCCCAGCGCCAGTTCGTCCTCCACTTCTTCCTCGCCTCCTGCACCTTCCTCAACAGTTTGGATGCTATCATGCACCCTCGGTAATCCCTCTCCCCCAGCCTCCAATGCCAGCTGCCTTGGTGCTGCCAACCATCTGGACCTTGGAGATATTATCCCTTCCGCATACGACTCCTCCTGTTCCTCCCCCTCCTCTTGTTCCACCACCTCCTCTTGTTCCACCACCTGACTCCGAATACTGTTTAAGGTGTGCTCCAGCATGTAAATTACCGGAATAGTCATGCTGATAATGGCGTCGTCAGCACTAAACATCTTTGTTGCTATTTCAAAACTGCAGACGGGTGCATAGGTCCCTGATCTGAGACCACTCCTGCAGCGTGATTTGCCCCACCTCTGGATCTCGTTGGCCCAGGCTATACATCATAACGTATTGCACCAGAGCTCGTCAGTGCTGCCACAGTCGCTGCAACATGTGCAGAGTTGAATTCCACTGTGTGTTCAGCCGGTGAACTGGGAGGCCCAACGACTTCTGTAGAGATGTAAGTCGTTGAGCTGCGGGATGCGAATGACGGAATGAGCACACAGTGACTGTGCCCTCTGCAGAAGCCCATCTAGTCCAGGATAGTGGGATAAAAATTGCTGGACAACCAGGATCAAAATGTGAGCCATACAAGGCACGTGTTTGACATTGCCCCGGCGAAGGGCTGCACCAGGTTTGCAGCATTGTCGCACATGGCCTTCCCTGGCTGCAGGTTGAGTGTAGACAACCATTGATGGAACTCGGTCTCCAGAGCTGACCACAACTCCTCAGCTGTGTGACTCACATTTCCCAGACATTTCAATGTAAACACTGCCTGATGCCGTTGAGCCCTGGTGACAGCATAGTAAGGAGGTGTGCAGGATTCCTTCTGCGCAGTTAGAACGCAGGTGGCATTACCAGACAGGCTTTGGGTGCAGGTGGAGGACCGAGAGGAGGTTGAGGAGGCAGATGCAGTGGAGGAACTTCTAGATAGAGAGGATCTACGAGCAACTCGTGGGGACGGCAAGACTTGGACAGCAGCCCCTTCTCCTGATGTCGCCATAGTTACCCAGTGCCCATTCACCGACATGTAACGCCCATGTCCATGTCTACTCGTCCAAGTGTCTATGGTGAAGTGCACCCTGTCACACACAGAGTTTCTCAAGAAAGTGGTGATGTTGTGTGTG
Source organism: Ranitomeya variabilis (assembly GCF_051348905.1). NCBI lineage: Eukaryota > Metazoa > Chordata > Amphibia > Anura > Dendrobatidae > Ranitomeya > Ranitomeya variabilis. The sequence continues at coordinate 234,062,966 of NC_135232.1, forward strand.
ACATGCTGGTGTAGCGCAGGCACTGCTTTCTTTGAGAAGTAGTGGCGACTGGGCATCTGGTACTGGGGCACTGCGATGGACATAAGGCCTCAAAAATCCTCTGTCTCCATCAGGAGGAAAGCAGCATTTCTGTAGCCAACAGCTTGCAGATGGTGAAATTCAACCTCAGCTTTGTCATGGCTAGGAGGAAATGGTCTTTTACTTGTCCACATCTGAGGGACTGAGTGCTGGCTGCTGTGCTTAGACGGAGTTGAGTAGGGTGTCCCTGGCAAACTGCTGGTCTGTGAGGAAGGTGCAGGTGGAGATGTTATGTTGCCTTGATGAAAATGTGGTGTCGATGTCGGAGAGCGCTCAACACCAGCAGGTGTTTTCACTTGCAAATTGTCTGATGACCTGCCAATCACACTGGCTGTTGCGGGTAAAGAGGTGGAAGGTCTGCATCCAAAACCATGTGCGACTGCTGTCCCCACAGTCACAGAGGAAGAAGAGGACAGAGATGCACTTGATGGGGCAGACGGTGGTTGACCCGGCCCACTAGGCCGCATTGTAGCACAGTGAGCTTCCCACTGCAACTTATGCCTCATATCCATGTGATGGCTCATGCATGAAGTACTCAAGCTAGTCATTTTTTGGCCTCTACTGAGATTTTGTTGACAAATCTTACAGACAATATGAGTTGGGTCATCCTTTGCGATGTCAAAAAATGCCCAGGCTATGCAAGGCTTAGAGCCCGTGCGACCTGAAGAGCCACCATGACTTCTGCTCAGAGGCACAGTTGGGGTTGAGGATGCAGTTGTTGACGTGCTTCCAGTACTCCGTCTCTGTCCAGGAAGGCGCAACGTAACCTCGCCCTCAGACTCATCACTAGCATCCTCCTCCACCTCCTCTGCTGACCTCATAGACTGGCGGACTGTGGGTTGACAGTAAGTGGGGTCTCCAACCTCCTCATCATCATCCTGTGTGTTCTCACACCCGTCGTCCTCACAGCCAACCTCTTCCTGCCCCGACCAAAAAGTCAAGTTTTCGTTCCAATCAGGTATCTCAGTCTCATCATCATCTTCCTCATTGTCTCCACCAACAGGAGTTACAGTTTGGGAACGAGGGTCTACATTATGCTCAGAACCTTCTTCATCTGGGCCTGGATCCGACTCACAAAGATTCTGGGCATCAGTGCAGATCATTTCCTCATCTGGATTCACAGAAGCTCTGGAGCAGACCTCTGATTCCCAGGCTATAGTATGAGTGAACAGCTCTGCAGCCTCAACCATCTGTGTTACCCCATGCTCAGACGGGCGGCTGGAGACTTGGGAGCTGTGAGGAAGCAAGTGTGATTGGGGTGACAACTCTGAGGACTGGAGTAGTTGTGATGTTGAAGTTTACATGGAGGAGAGCCTACTTGAACGAGCACTTGATAAACGTTCAAGCACCTGCTGTTTTTGTGCCTCATCTGGAATTTTTGGCGATGCTCGTAATGATGGTCGTAAGAAAGGGATCATATCAGATTGTCCACGAAAAGAAGTAGACATCTTACTTTGGCTGGAAGATGGTCTTTCTTCTGCAGATGCTACTGTTGCTTTACCACCTACCCCACGGACACAACCTATTTTTCCCTTTGCAACACGCCTATTCCCTTTTCCACCAGCAGCAGGCCTTTTCCCACTCATTTTGGTGCTTACTAATTGGCAACTCTGTATCTGTAGTTGTTGGCACAACAACCGATGGATGAAAACCGAGCAGAACTGAGTGGCCAAACTGTGGTACTAGGCCCAAAAGGATTTACTGGGTTAGATGCAGTAAAAATTTAGATACACGGGCGGTGTAGTTAGCTTCACAGGCGGGCTACTCCGCTGACGTGCAGACACTGCTCCTAGGCCCAAAACTATTTCATGGGTTAGATGCAGTAAAAATTTAGATACACAGGCATGCAGACACTGCTCCTAGGCCCAAAACTATTTACTGGGTTAGATGCACTAAAAATTTAGATACACAGGTGGTGTAGCTAGCTTCACAGGTGAGCTACTCAGATGACTATCAGACAATGCTACTAGCCCAAAAGGATTGGCTGAGCTAGATTACACCAAATGCTGTGACAAACACTTGCACAGCTCTGGCACAGACCTGCCTGGCAAAAAGTGCTAGGAACTGCTGTAACCTACCCTGAAAAGGGCTGATATTACAACTAGTCCCGACTCCCTAAACCTATTCACTAGCAATTCACACTTTTATACTCTATAGCACCCACAGCAGCAGCGGTGTCGTCTAACACTAAGCTGCAGCAGTCAAGAAATGGTGGCGACGGGGCAAATGGCTGGTTCTTATAGGGCAAGGACATGTGACATACACAGCCAATGACACATGCCCTTGCTTGTGTGCAACACATGCACATTGCTGTGTGTGTGTGCACTGCTTATAGGCTGAGAGACTGCACCGCCCCACTGTAAATGCGGTAAAGAAAAAAAAAAGGAGATCGTCATTATTTCAGCACAGATCTATCCCCCGCATTCCCCCCCAGCCCACTATAAACTGAAACAGTCTACTAGCAATGATAAACAGTTTTAATGTGCAAATCAAGTTGGGCTTTTGGTGAACGAACAGTTATCGAACAGAAACTCGAACAGCCAAATTTTAAGCAAATTGTTCGAGTTCGACGAACGACTCGAACACCGCCCAAAACAGCTCGAATTTGAAATTGGAGAACAGTTCGACTCGAACACCGTTCATCTCTAATGGAGATGAAGCAACAATTATTGGAGCAAGCACATCCATTCAGGCTGAGATGCATGCACAGCCTGGACACCATCCACTTACAGCAAGTTGTGCTTTCAGTCCTCTATCTAATGGCAAATGTGTTGATTCTGCTGTACCTTTGGAATGCACAGCCTGAATATTTTGTTATGGTTTATGGCTTCTGTTATGAGGTGGATTTCCTAAGCCATAGGTCTGAATGGACAGATTGTACAGATGTGTTGGTATGGAAATACAGTAGAATAGAATAACTAAATGTCACATGGAACCATGTGGAACCTTGAAGTCATATGTGTGGATAAGCATCCTGGAGCAGCACAGTCGAATTCACAGGCAGGCATTTTGCAGCAGAGCCAAATGTTTGGACAACACCCAGGAACAGCAGAGACAAAAAGAGCCAACATTCACTTGCCATAACAAAGTTGAGTGTGAGTGTCAGCAAACAGGAATAGTCGAGCTATATTGGCAGACAGATAAGTTGTTGTAGCAGAGACAAATGTAAAGACAGCACCAAGGAACAGAAGAGCCAGATTGGCAAACAGGTACCTTTCTTTATCAAATCCGAGTGAGTAGGCTTCTTGTTGCAGTAATGCAGAGTGTAGACAGTAGATGAAAGCTTGTCAAGAGGCACACTATTTTTAATATGGTGTCACGTTTTGACTGTAGGATAGAAAGGATTTTGGCCTATAGTTTAGTACCTCGAGCTAAAGGGACCCTAGACTATCCCTGTCCCCGAGATTAACCCTGATGGTGGTAATGCCTGGGTATTGTTTCTCACTATTCTCCTGAACTGAACTAATCTTATCCCCTCTCCCATCCCAGAAAAAAAGGGCAAACATGAATGGGCTAACACAGAAAATACATACAGGGAGAAACAGAAGCTTAGTCACACAAAACTAACACAGGAATAAACACTAGGGAAGAATAGTAAGAAGCCAATGAGACAAAAAAATACATAAAACACCAGAGAAGAAGGAAAATGTTTTCACCAAAACTGCACACAGCTATCACAGAGCAACCACCCAATATGCCTTGATATCTCCACCTCTCCAGACAAGGTTTAGACAAGCTATAGGTAGCACTACCTAAATAGTCCAGCACATATACATATATGGGAAGAGAAGATATGACTGGTTCTCCCAAGGCATGTGACCAAGGAGTATTAACACCCTACCATAGCAGATATTTAACACTTGATAACCTGTCAAGGAGCTACAAGCCTTAGTGTCTACACCAAACTCTGCCTATGCTGATTACAGCCATTAGTGAATTTACAAGGGATAATGCCAGAACTTAGACAATCCACTGATCCTGATATCGCCATGACAGTCGGCAATGCCGGATGTTTGCGAAAAGCCTTCTTGTAGCCAGCTGGAGTACATGAATATTTCGGGGGGTGCAGCTCCCTGAGTGGCCTTAAAAGACATAGGGACATGACATCAGAAATGCACTGTGTTACCATGCCTAAAGCACATGTGAGCAGCTGGCTGCCAAAGTGGCAAAGTGTGGACAAGTGCTGGATCCAGGACAGGTAAGTAACATGAGATTTACAAAGAAGCTTGTCAATGTGCATACTGTTCTGTATGTTTCTAAAACAAACAGTCTTGTAGAAATATGCTGTACATAGCATAAAATTCCTGCTGATTACCTTAATTTTCATCTGTGGAAAGGCTGAGTAGAAGGAGCTTAACAATTCTTCTGCAGACCTAGTAAAAGGGGGAGGGGTTGGAGCTTCTTAAGCCAGTTGCCTTATAGCCATTCGTATGAGGTGAAGGAGTTACATGGCCAATCTTCTCAATTAAAAATGGAGGGAAAAATCCTTCATTAGTATATACAATCAGGAATATTGATATTAATGACCCTCACCTTATTCTGTTGTGTGAAGACAGATGGACCATGTGAGAAAAGCGTTATAGAAAATAAAAGTTTGCAAACAATTATGTTTAGAGGAGGAGATTTAAAAAGATGTATTGCAAATAAATTGTTCACAGATGACACTTTTCAGAGTCCTTCAATAGATCAGACAAGATAAGTATAATGGAAGTGTTGAAACCACTGTGCCTTGGTCCCAGAAGAGCTTGGAGGGGCGTAACTAGGTGAACACCTGACTTTTCACTAGAGCCCTGATGGTGGGGATAGGCTTGGCTCCCGATGAGCAGCAGGTGCTACTCCAGGATAGACCACGAACACATGGCAGCTGACACCCAATTGACTGGCAGATGGAAAGGCCCGGAGGGAAAGGACAGCTCATACAGACAGGCACTGGCAGGTGCGGACTGGTGCGGCTGATATACAGACTGGCACGCCAAGTGCGGATGGGTCCAGCTGATATGCGGATTGGCACGGCAAGTGCTGGCAGGGTTACTGATATACAGACTGGCATGGCAGATGTAGGTGGGTCCAGGTGATATAAAGACTGGATTGGCAAGTGCAGGAGGGTCCTGCCGTAATACAGACTGACAAGGCAAGTACTAGCAGGGATGTTAGGAACGATCAAACACTAGTGGGACTAACCAACAGAGACCAGAGAACTAGCAAGCATGTTTGGGAACAGACTAACAACGTTGCACAGGTACAAGTGGAGGTGCCTTAAATAAGTGTTTTCCAGCCATTGGCTCTCCCTTTAAGAAGAAGAGTGCACTCCCTTAGTACAGTGTCCTGGGATCTGCATGCCATGCATGCACCCGGGCTACAGCGGAAGAGTAAGTGCGGGACGGGTACCACGGTAGTAAGTCAGAGTCCCTGCCGGGGTAGAGGGGCAACGTGCAGAGACATCAGAGGTACAATAACTTCCCCTGATTCATGAAAGTGATTATGCCAGAATTCTCATGTAACTTGCTTAGAAAAGTTTGCAACATTTACCATTTTTACACCAGTTTTGTCCAGCTGTGCCAAAATAGTCAGCTGAGGCAGAATGGGGGTATGATGGGGCGAGCTGCCACTGCTTATGTAATACATAACAAGCTGCGGCATTCGTTACGACACTTGTCAGACATGCATCTCTTAAGGAATCAGGAGCATTTGACTCCAACACCCCTCCTCATCAAGACTGGTGTGAATATCGCAGGTCTTGATGAACCATGGCCACTGTTTTGACCATTGTGACAGATTAAGCTAATAGGAATGTGCCCTGGTTATGGTTTTCTATAAAAAAAAATTGTATGTTCTAAGAATGGTAACCAGACTAAAATTCCACCAGTTAGAAGATATTACTGTAAAATATTGAGCAATAGATTTTTTTTAATTTGAAATTATAATAACATCCTGGTTAATAATTCTTATTGAAAGATGTTTCATTTGTTTTGCATAAAGACATGCAGATTATAGCAGCATGAATAAAATATGGAACACAAGCAATTCACTCTAAGCAAGATCTCCATGCTAAGCATCTCTTTGCTAAATGGCCACACAAATAAATGTTCAGCTGCCACAGCTTATGCTCAACAGAAAGCCACTTAGCAAAATGTTGTATTCAATAACTTCTTTGGCTTCATTGTTCCTGTTTTAACAGCATTATGGTTTCATCTCTGCTTCTTGTGTAAGTTAAATTTCATAGAAATGCGTTGCTATGCTATTTAAACAATATTACAGTATTGGATGAGGTCAATTATATATATGAGATAATGGTTGCATAAGGATGAATCCGGCCTCAACCTGATTTCACAGTGCCAGACAAGAAGAATAGTCCATGAATGAAAAGCTTTTTCATTTCCTGAGTTTAACTCCCACACACTTTTTTTTACTAAATGAAATAATAGGATGCAGTTTACTGTGCAAGAAAGAGAACACCTACAGTAATGTCATTTCAACCACATTTTAGAGGGTCACCCATCAATTATCTGAAAGGTAAAGAAGAAAAGGGAATCAAATATTCTAGGATTAATCACTAATCTACCAGTAAAGTGTGAAAAATAGTGTTCATTTTCACTTTAATAGTAATGGTTCTTCTATATCACTATTGCACAGCCAAATTGGTTCAGAGGCAAAAACAGTTAAGCCCAACTAATTTTGTGTCGCTTAAAATCAATATGATGCTGGAGTTTGCTGCGTAACTCTAATTTTCAAGATGTAGAAGAGGTTGTAATTATTTATGACGCCTTTCATGCAAGATTATAGAAAAATTGTGTCTATTTCATCATCATTATTGCATTGTTAGTAGCTAGTCTATTACATCATCTGTTTAGTCTATTGAGCCTTCAGTTTTGTATCATGTTAGGGTGACCAATCAAAAACCAAATTCAGCCCCGATTACAAAATCCTAATTAGAGTTGCATCACCTACTTTTATAAATGCTCTGTGTAAGGTATACAGTTTTAGGATTTATTTTCTTAGTTTCATAGCATATTGACATGTTTATATGTTTTTTTTCAGATATGCCTTGTTTGTGCATTAACAAAGCGGATAGTTTTTGCTACATATGCGGAGAAGTCACTTTTGTATCACAAAGGCAAAACTTGACTACCATGAAAAGAAAAGCCTACAATCTGTATTTTTGCTGCTGAAGTAAAGAATAGGACAAGAGTTGGGCTCCACACATATGCTGCAAAAGATGTGCATCACATCTTACCCAGGGGTTACATGGGAAGAGGCAATCTATGCCTTTTGCAGTCCCAATGATCTGGACAGAGCCAACCGATCACAGTACCAATTGCTATGTCTGCACTGTGCCCCCATTAAGAAAGGAGTTTCAAGGAAGAAGTGGACTTTACAGTATCCAAACCTGCAATACGCCTAGCACCACATACAGAAGAACTGCTGGTTCCAAAAACAACAGAAGCATTTTCAGTCGAGTCAAGTGAGGAGGAAGAAGAGGGCGCTTGGTTCATCTTCCTCTCATGACCCAGACTTTCTGTCAGCAACCTCAACTGAACCACACCTTGTAACACAGTGAAATGAACGATCTTGATAGAGATTTGAATCTGTCCAAGGTTAGAACTGAGCTCTTAAGTTACAGGCTGCAGCAATTAAATCTTTTTGAAAAATAGCCCCAAAAACATATTTTAATCTAGTGACCTTTACCATGCGTGTAATCGCAGGCACATGCTAAATTGCATGATGCTAATGAGCAGAGGACGACTCAAACAATATATAGAAAAAAGGAGGAAAAAGAGTCTAATGCTCAAAGGTAAACAATTAGAAACAAACTTTATTGAATATCAGAAATATAAATACGTACAGATAAAAACAGTGTATAGTATACACATATATAAAAAGCAGAGCAATCAGAAAGATAGAGGTACGTGACAAACTCAAACTAGTTAGTGAGACCCAATAAACACACTGCTACACCAAATGAGCACGTTAGAAAAATAGCAGATGCCTACTGTGGAATAATAAATAATTATATCCATGTAAATATAACTGACTCATAGGGTAACAAAACTTGAAGCCCTTTGGCAGTGCGGCTCCTAAATAGACGAATGCCTGCTGCTCAATACAGCTAAATGGTAACCATACCCAGAGGAGACAGAAAACTAAGTCTGGCAAAGCCAGACTGACAGTCAGATGATAAAGACAACGTAAGCCACAGTATCTAACAAGGTCATGGCAGCTAATAGTAATTACCCATTTAGTAAGTAGCAGGCGTCCCGGATCTCACTCCCCAACGCACGTTTTGGTGCTATTCCACCTTCTTCAAGGGGGCCTGACATGTTTATATGTTTTTTTTTCAGATATGCCTTGTTTGTGCATTAACAAAGCGGATAGTTTTTGCTACATATGCGGAGAAGTCACTTTTGTATCACAAAGGCAAAACTTGACTACCATGAAAAGAAAAGCCTACAATCTGTATTTTTGCTGCTGAAGTAAAGAATAGGACAAGAGTTGGGCTCCACACATATGCTGCAAAAGATGTGCATCACATCTTACCCAGGGGTTACATGGGAAGAGGCAATCTATGCCTTTTGCAGTCCCAATGATCTGGACAGAGCCAACCGATCACAGTACCAATTGCTATGTCTGCACTGTGCCCCCATTAAGAAAGGAGTTTCAAGGAAGAAGTGGACTTTACAGTATCCAAACCTGCAATACGCCTAGCACCACATACAGAAGAACTGCTGGTTCCAAAAACAACAGAAGCATTTTCAGTCGAGTCAAGTGAGGAGGAAGAAGAGGGCGCTTGGTTCATCTTCCTCTCATGACCCAGACTTTCTGTCAGCAACCTCAACTGAACCACACCTTGTAACAGTGAAATGAACGATCTTGATAGAGATTTGAATCTGTCCAAGGTTAGAACTGAGCTCTTAAGTTACAGGCTGCAGCAATTAAATCTTCTAGCAGGCAATGCTAGCATTTCTTTGTTCCAAAACCGCGATAAAGTTCTTGTCCAATACTTTTTCGTAGAGGGAGTTTTTGTGGCATGAAACATCATCAGTTTAATGGAAGCGCTGAAGATAAGTCATAATCCAGAGGAATGGAGAATCTTCATCGATTCTTCTAAAACAAGCCTAAAAGCCCTCTTGCTGCATTATGGCTATGCTCTACCTTCAATTCCAGTTGGTTATGCAGTCCACATGGAAGAAACCTATAACAACATGTTGGCAGTGGATTATTCAGGATACTCTCCAAGCGAGTGACAACAGAGCATCTTTATTCAGGAAAAATCAGGAACAATATATGATAAGCTTAATAGATCAGGAATAAATCATTTGTTTGTCTATATGAGCAGCATCTACAGCATGCTGCTTTTGTCATACACAGACACAGGAAACAAAACAAAATACAGTCACATGCTCTCAATGTGTGAGCCTCTGGGAGTTTTTTTTGTTATAACTTTATAAACAGCATACAAATCTTGCAACTAAACACTCATAGGCAGGAATGGAGTTGTTGCACCAAACATATTCCAACACGCCCACTCAACAACTACTTATACTGTTAGTCTTATTGCGGTTCTGAACTCCACAAACTTGGCTCTTGATAATGGCTTTGTCATACCATCGGCTATCATCTTGTCAGACTCGCAATAAACAAACTCGGGTACACCACGTTCCACTAAATCACGCAGGTGGAGATGTTTTACATCAATGTGCTTAGTCCTTGCACTAATCTTTTCACTGCTGGCAAGTTTAAGGCATCCTTAGTTGTCCTCATAGATAACTGTTGGTTGATCTAGTGGCTTGTTGAAATCTTCCAAAAGATGTTTCAACCAAATTACTTCTTGACTAAGCATAAGCTTAAAGGGAACCTGTCACCTGAATTTGGTGGGACCAGTTTTGGGTCATATGGGCGGGGTTTTCGGGTGTTTGATTCACCCTTTCCTTACCCGCTGGCTGCATGCTGGCCGCAATATTGGATTGAAGTTCATTCTCTGTCCTCCGGAGTACACGCCAGCGCAAGGCAAGATTGGATCCATGGTGTTGAAGCACGTTTGGCTTCTGACATTCCAAACTGGTTTAGGATGGCGGAAATTTTAGAACTTTGGTTGAGAAGAAAACTCCAATCTTCCTCTCTCTGGATTTGTATTCCTAAATAATATGTCACATTGCCAAGGTCCTAAGTCTCAAAGTGCTGGTTGAGAATTTCACCTAGCTTTGCAATTTCTTTTCATCTTGATGAGACATGATTACATCGTCTACATATAGAAGAACATAATCCACTCCTTCGCTGCATTCTTCGTATACAAACATAGATCAGCTTGATATCTTTTAAATCCTTCATCCATCAAAACTTTGTTCATTTTGGAGTTCCATGCTTTTTACAAACAAAGGTGCTCTTCACCCTTTTTAATATATCCCTCAGGTTGGCTTGTGCACAACTCATCTTAAATGTCACCATGTAAGAAGGCTGTTTTGATGTCTCATTGTCATCTGTTGAACTGCAGCTATGGACATTAAAGTTCTGAATGTGGTTTGCTTCGCAACTGGAGAAAATGTAGCATCATAATCTTCACCATACTTTTGCGAGTACCCTTTTGCAACCAATCTTGCCTTAAACTGGTGAACTTTACCTTCTGAGTCATATTTATTTTTGAAGACCCACTTACATCCAATAGCTCTATTTCTTTGTGGTAGCTCAGTAAGCTCCTATGTCTGGAGTTTGTAAAGAGACTCCATCTCTTCATTAGCAGCATTTATCCACTTCTGTTTCTCGTGGATAGGCAGTTTTTGCATCTCTTGCCATCACTGTGGCTCTGGCTCAGGAAGTGTTCTGACCATTTAAGAAAGGCATCTAGCTGGGATACCTTTATTTGGCCTTTCTGATCTCCTGACTGGAGGTTTACTTGGTTATTCCGTGTCGTCCTTGGTGGCTTCAGAGCTTATCCATACTTCAGTGTTTTCCTTTTCGGTGTCTGGGTTTGGTGATTGAGATTCTTGTTCTTGCTTCTTAGGTTGAATAACTGGTGTAACTTCATGGAATTTGAGTGATACAGAGTTTTCATCAATCACTACATCTCTGCTTATTGTTACTGTGTTGGTCTCTGGGTGCAGGATTCTGTATCCCTTTTGAGTTTCACTATAGCTCACGAGGACTACTTGCTTTGCATGTGATTCCCACTTGTAACATTTTTCTTTGGGAACATACCCAAACGTTTTGCTTCCAAATATCCTGAGATGCTTCAAGTTAGGCTTCTCGTAGTTCCATAGCTCATATGGAGTTTTATATGTGGCTTTACCTGGCAGTCTGTTTTGAAGATAACAAGCTGCCATGATGTCTTCTCCCCAATACGTTTTAAGTAGATTCGCATCATACAACATACTCCTTCCACTTTCACAGAGAGTGCGACTCTTTCTCTCTGCAATGCTATTTTGTTCTGGGTTGTATGGAATGGTAGTCTGGAACATGATTCCATTCTTTTTCAAAATGGTTTGCACCTTTCCACTTGTATATTCAGTTCCATTATCTGCACGCAGGACTTTTGGCATTCTTCCAAATTTGTTAAACACTACAGCAAGCTATTCTTCAAGTTTCTGTGGAGCTTCATCCTTACTGTAAAGCAGGTAGCCAACTGTATATCTGGTGTAGTCATCAATAAATGTGAGAAAATATCTCTTCTTGCTAGGAGTTTGAACACTCATTGGACCGCATACATCTGTATGTACCAGATCCAGTGGCTGTGCAGATCTAGTGGTGCTTATTTTAGGAAAGGATTTTCTAGATATTTTCTCTTTAAGACAGCTATTACACTTCATCTTTTGACTACAATGGTTGATTTCAATACTATTTGCAAATTGAGCTAGCTTCTTTACTGCTTCTTGGTCTCTGTGCCCAAGACGTCTGTGCCATACTGTTCTTATGGAGATCTTGTGTAGTACTGTACACTCTTTCTTTGCAATTTAGCTGATAGTTCATCTTGGATTTTTCCTTCTGCAAGAGTGTTACCCTTCTTTGAGATGATGCAGCTGTTATCTTTAAAAGAAACTACATTCCCCTTTTGCGTGAGCTTCCCTTTTGCCTGAGCTTCTTTACTGACAGAAGATTGCTTTCAAGGCTGGGAACATAGAGCACATTTTTATTGGGATCTTTCTGCGTTGTGCTGAGCAAACTGGACAGTGGAGGTAGCCGTCTCCTACTCCTTCTGAAGTCATATAGTGACTATAAGCTAAGATGACATTTCCTGACTTGCTTTTATTAAGGTCAGTGAAGAAATCCTTGCTATTTGTCATATGGCTGCTTGCACCAGAATCTGTACATCATAAACACACACGTGGTTAAAATTGTTGGTGGGTAAAAAATTTTAATGATAGAAAAACCAACAATGGTCATAGAAATAACTTGAATAAGCAAAAGTAATAATAAATAAAAATCTATGAAAATGAACACATGAAAGTCAGACATTACTTTTCAACCATGCTTCCTCATAAGTCCTTTTTAGGGGTCTATATGATAGAAAATACCCAAGTGTGACAACATTCTAAAAACTGCACCTCTCAAGGTGCTCAAAACCACATTCAAGAAGTTTAGTAACCCTTCAGGTGTTTCACAGGAATTTTTGAAATGTTTGAATAAAAATGAACATTTAACCTTTTTTCACAAAAAATTTAATTCAGCTCCAAATTGGTTTATTTTACCAAGGGTAACAGGAGAAAATGGACCCCAAAAATTGTTGTAAAATTTGTCTTGAGTATGCTGATACCCCATATGTGGGGGTAAACCACTGTTTGGGCGCAAGGGAGAGCTCGGAAGGGAAGGAGCGCCGTTTTACTTTTCAATGCAAAATTGACAGGAATTGAGATGGGACGCCATGTTGCGTTTGGAGAGCCACTGATGTGCCTAAACATTGAAACCCCCCACAAGTGACACCATTTTGGAAAGTAGCCCCTTTAAGGAACTTATCTAGATGTGTGGTGAGCACTTTGACCCATTAAGTGATTCACAGAAGTTTATAATGCAGAGCCGTAAAAATAAAAAATCATATTTTTTCACAAAAATGATCTCTTCGCCCCCAATTTTTTATTTTTCCAAGGGTAAGAGAATAAAATGGACCAAAAAAATTGTTGTACAATTTGTCCTGAGTATGTTGTTACCCCATATGTGGGGGTAAACCACTGTTTGGGCGCATGGCAGAGCTCGGAAGGGCAGGAGCGCCATTTGACTTTTCAATGCAAAATTGACTGGAATTGAGATGGGACGCCATGTTGCGTTTGGAGAGCTACTGATGTACCTAAACAGTAGAAACCCCCCACAAGTGACCCTATATTGGAAATTAGACCCCCCAAGGAACTTATCTAGATGTGTTGTGAGAACTTTGAACCCCCCAAGTGTTTCACTACAGTTTATAATGCAGAGCCGTGAAAATAAAAAATCCTTTTTTTTCCACAAAAATTATTTTTTAGCCCTCAGTTTTCTATTTTTCCAAGGGTAACAGTTGAAATTGAACCTCAAAAGTTGTTGTACAATTTGTCCTGAGTACGCTGATACCCAACTTGTGGGAGGGAACCACCGTTTGGGTGCATGGCAGAGCTCAGAAGGGAAGGAGCGCCATTTGGAATGCAGACTTAGATGGAATGGTCTGCAGGCATCACATTGCGTTTGCAGAGCCCCTAATGTACCTAAACAGTAGAAACCCCCCACAAGTGCCCCCATATTGGAAACTAGACCCCCAAGGAACTTATCTAGATGTGTTGTGAGAACTTTGAACCCCCAAATGTTTCACTACAGTTTATAACGCAGAGCCGTGAAAATATAAAATCCTTTTTTTTCCCACAAAAATTATCTTTTAGCCCCCAGTTTTGTATCTTCCCAAGGGTAACGAGAAATTGGACCCCAAAAGTTGTTGTCCAATGTGTCCTTAGTACCCTGATACCCCATATGTTGGAGTAAACCTCTTTTTTTTGCGCACGGGAGAGCTCGGAAGGGAAGAATCACTGTTTTACTTTTTCAACGCAGAATTGGCTGGAATTGAAATTGGACGCCATGCCGTGTTTGGAGAGCCCCTGATGTGCCTAAACAGTGGAAACCCCCCAATTATAACTGAAACCCTCATCCAAACACACCCTAACCTTAATCTTAATGGTAACCCTAACCACACCCTTAACCCTGACACACCCCTAACCCTAATCCCAACCCTATTCCCAACCGTAAATGTAATCCAAACCCTAACCCTAACTTTAGCCCCAACCCTAACCCTAACTTTAGCCCCAACCCTAACTGTAGCCCTAACCCTAGCCCCAACCCTAACCCTAGCCCTAACGCTAACCCTAACCCTAGCCCTAGCCCTAACCCTAGCCCTAGCCCTAACCCTAGCCCTAGCCCTAACCCTAACTCTAACCCTAGCCCTAGCCCTAATGGGAAAATGGAAATAAATAAATTTTTTTAATTTTTTAATTTTCCCTAACTAAGGGGGTGATGAAGAGGGGTTTGATTTACTATCTATAGCATTGTTTTATCGGATTTTAATGACTGACAGCTGTCACACACTAAAAGACGCTTTTTATTGCAAAAAATATTTTTTGCGTTACCACATTTTGAGAGCTATAATTTTTCCATATTTTGGTCCACAGTCATGTGAGGTCTTGTTTTTTGCGGGACGAGTTGACGTTTTTATTGGTAACATTTTTGGGTATGTGACTTTTTTTATTGCTTTTTATTCCGATTTTTGTGAGGCAGAATGACCAAAAACCAGCTATTCATGAATTTCTTTTTTGGGGGGGGGTGTTTATACCGTTCCACGTTTGGTAAAATGGATAAAGGAGTTTTATTCTTCGGGTCATTACGATTACAGCGATACCTTCATTTATATCATTTTTTTATGTTTTGGCGCTTTTATACGATAAAAACCATTTTATAGAAAAAATAATTATTTTTGCATCGCTTTATTCTGAGGACTATAACTTTTTTACTTTTTTGCTGATGATGCTGTATGGTGGCTCATTTTTTGCGGGACAAGATGATATTTTCAGTGGTTCCATGGATATTTATATCTGTCTTTTTGATCGCGTGTTATTCCACTTTTTGTTCGTCGGTATGATAATAAAGCGTTGTTTTTTGCCTTGTTTTTTTGTGTTTTTTTACGGTGTTCACTGAAGGGGTTAACTAGTGGGACAGTTTTATAGGTCAGGTTGTTACGGACACGGCGATACTAAATATGTGTACTTTTATTGTTTTGTTTTTTTATTTAGATAAAGGAATGTATTTATTGGAACAATATTTTTTTTTATTATTATTTGTTTAGGGTTTTTTTTCACACATGTAAAAAAAACATTTTTTTACTTGCGGGGGGGGCATCGCATTTTATTGACAGATCGCTGATCTGACACTTTGCTGTGCACTGTGTTAGATCAGCGATCACACAGGCACAGCAGGGACGCTTACCAGCACTTGCTATGAGCAGGCGCTGGTAAGCCACCTCCCTGCAGGACCCAGATGCTGCCCCGCGGCCCTTTTGGATTCGAGTCTGCAGAGAGGAGGAGGTAAGAGACCCTTGCAGCAACGCGATCACATCGCGTTGCTCCGAGGGTCTCAGGGAAGCACGCAGGGAGCCCCCTCCCTGCGCGA
The DNA here is from genome assembly GCF_051348905.1 of Ranitomeya variabilis. Classification (NCBI taxonomy): domain Eukaryota; kingdom Metazoa; phylum Chordata; class Amphibia; order Anura; family Dendrobatidae; genus Ranitomeya; species Ranitomeya variabilis. The sequence goes on from NC_135232.1 coordinate 234,078,647, forward strand.
TGCTTCCCTATGCTGCTGGAACACTGTGATCAAGTTTGATCACAGTGTGCCGGGGGTTAATATGCCGGGGCGGTCCGTGACTGCTCCTGGCACATTTTGCCACATGTCAGCTGTGATAGTCAGCTGACACCCGGCAGCGATCGGCCACGCTCCCCCCGTGAGCGCGGCTGATCGCTCTGGACATACTCTTCCGTCCTTGGGAAGTAGGGCCCACCCTACATGGACGGAACAGTACGTCCAATGACAGAAAGGGGTTAAGCCGTCCAAAAATGATCAAAACAGGCAGGCTGTTATATTACATTACAATATTAGCAAATACCTTCAACTAGAAATGTAGTATAGTTTTTCCAATTCATTATGTCTCATGTCTAAAAATTAGATTCTTAAAGCACAATCATTAAAAAGAGGGAAGAATTGGAAGCATTTAAATAAATCTAACAAAGTATATTTACTTTTATTGAAAAAATACCTAACAAAAACCCAGGAGGGTGAATAAAGTGCAGATGTGCAAAACAGGCACAGGTGACCTAGTTTTATAGGGGTTTATTTGGTGAATCAGCATTTAAGTAGAATGGATGAACACAGAACTTATACACATGCTAAAATGGAAGAAAGAAATGTTTGTCAAATAGAAAGAGGGAGGCATATCTAAAGAAGAATATAATGTTGTCTGCAGAACCTGCAGGGCACGAATCAGATTACTAAAGCTGATAATGAATTAAGGCTTGCAAGAGATGTCAAAAGCAATCAAATTGGATTTTGAGGGTATGTCAAAAGTAAAAGAAAAGTCAAAGATGCTATGGCATTTTTACAGGATGAAAATGGTGAAGTGGTTAAATACAATGATAAGAAGATTGAACATTGAATTTCCTATTTTCTATCTGTTTTCTCTCAAAGTAAATGTGACATCAACTGTATAATTGAAGGAATAGAAGAATCCACACTATCAATAAGCAGAGCAATAGTGAGAGAATACTTAGCTAACATAAATTAATTCAAGTCTCCAGGTCCAGATGAATTATATCCTAGGGTACTGAAGGAGACAGCAGAGGAAATTATTGAACCACTAGCCAGAATCTTTGAAAATTCAAGGAGAACAGGAGAAGTCCCAGATGACTGGAGAAAATCAAATGTTGTCCCTATCTTTAAAAAAAGTAAGAAGTTGGACTCGGGGAAAAATAGGCCTGTGAGTCTGACTTCTATACCAGGAAAGATATTTGAACAAATTATTAAACAACATGTATGTGTGACGCCCCAGGGTCCTGGTTGTCACAGTGGCATTGCTTTCCTCATGGGGAGAGTGATGTCATACTTGTAAGCGATGGAGGATTCCTTTTAACAGGTAATTAGCACATACAACACCATTTTGACTTCAGGCCAGAAGGGGGAGCTCTACACCCAAAATCAGGGGAGCTGCTCTTTCTTTGGTCGGGAGGAGGAGTTAGTTGCAACTGCCTAAGTTGCTAGGCAGTTGGGAAGATTTAGACAGTTGGTGCTGGACAGCAGACGGGAGCAGTCTGAGGCAGAAGGATGGGTTAGGGGCCATAAGCCTGAGGTGCTGTAGCTCCTAGATAGCGAGATAAAGAAGGAAAAACAGCCTTTAGCTAACGTGCCAGAGAGCGAAGCACAGGAGAGTGACAACAGGGGAGAATAGCTGGGACTGGGTTACATCCCTGATTGAGCGCTGACACCGGTAGCCAGAAGACCGAGGCTTTTGTGGGACTCTAAGACACATAGCAGAAACCTGAGTTTGTGGCTGAGGTGAAACTCCACATTGGGGTCCTACATTCTGAGCAGGTTACATGTAGGTTGCTCAGTAATCTTCCTGCACAAATGGTTCTGGGTTTTCCATGGTTATCTATGCACAACCCGGTTATTGACTGGAAAACTCAGGACATAATTCAGTGGAGCGGATTTTGCCAGGAGAATTGCCTGGCCACATGTGTGTCCGCGGTGACTCCAAGCATTCCTGAGTCACTGCTGGATTTTGCGGATGTGTTCTCAGAGAAGGGTTGCTCAGAATTGCCACCACATTGCCCCTATGACTGTACTATTAGGTTTAAACCAGGGGCCAAATTGCCAAAAGCTAGGATGTTCAACATCTCTGGTCCTGAGAGACAAGCGTTAAAAGACTACATTGCTGAGAGTCTGAGCAAAGGGCACATCAGGCCTTCGTCCTCACCGGTGGCAGCGGGGTTCTTCTTCATTAAAAAGAAAGATGGCGGACTACGCCCGTGTCTGGATTTCAGGGAGTTAAATCAGATTACGGTTCGTGATCCATACCCTATGACACTGATACCTGATTTGTCCAACCAGGTGGCTGGTGCTAAGTGGTTTTGAAGCTTGACCTCAGGGGGGCGTACAACCTCATAAGAGTCCGTCAAGGTGATGAGTGGAAGATGACTTTTAATACTCCTGAGGGTCATTTTGAAAATTTGGTGATGCCATTTGGGTTGACAAACGCGCCTGCAGTTTTTCAACATTTCATAAATGATGTATTCTCGCATGTTCTGGGGAAATTCGTTATTGTGTACCTAGATGACATTCTCATTTATTCATGCGACCGTGATACTCATTTAGAGCATGTGATGCAGGTGTTACAGCTACTCAGGGAAAATAAGCTCTGCTAAACTTGAGAAATGTGTATTTTCGGTTCAGGAGTTCCCTTTCTTGGGTTATATTGTGTCTGCTTCAGGGTTTAAAATGGACACCGCTAAGGTGCAAGCAGTGCTGCATTGGGAACGGCCTGATAACCTAAAAGCACTCCAGTGGTTCCTGGGGTTTTCCAACTATTATAGAAAGTGTATCAAGGATTTTTCTACCATTGCTAAACCGCTTACTGACATGACGAAAAAGGGTACCAATTTCTCCGCCTGGCCTCAGGCTGCTGTGCGCGCATTTGAATTTCTGAAGAACAGTTTTGCTTCAGCCCCCATCCTGGTGCAACCGGACGTAACAAAACCATTTACCGTGGAAGTTGATGCGTCTGAAGTTGGAGTGGGGGCGGTGCTGTCACAAGCCTCATCCTTTGGCGAGTTGCGTCCTTGCGTCCTTGCGTCTTCTTTTCCCAGAAGCTGTCGTCTGCTGAACGTAACTACGATATCAGCAACAGGGAGTTGTTGGCTATCAAGTTGGCTTTTGAGGAATGGTGACACTTTTTGGAGAGGTCGGTCCATCAGGTTACAGTTATCACTGACCATAAAAATCTGCTGTATTTGGAGTCAGCCAAGCGTCTGTCCCCCAAGCAGGCTCGCTGGGCATTGTTTTTCACGCGGTTCAACTTTTTTGTTACTTACCGACCTGGGTCTAAGAACACTAAGGCGGATGCTTTGTCCAGGTGTTTTCCGGGGGGAGAACCTCAGGAAGATCCGGTACCCATCCTCCAAAAGGGTGTAGTGGTCTCGGCTCTCACGACCGAAGTTGAGGCTGAGAGTGCCGAGGCTCAGGAGGAGGTACCACCAGAGGTACCACCAGAGCTTCCCATTAATAAATCGTTTGTACTGCTCCATCTTCACCTAAAGGTGTTGGGTGAGGATCATAATGCTGTCCTGGCTGGCTATCCAGGGGTTAGGGGTACCTTGGAGTTGGTGTGCCGTCGGTTTTGGTGGCCCAAAATCTGACAGGACGTGGGCTCGTATGTATCAGCATGTACCACGTGCGCTAGGGCTAAGACGTCCCGCTCTCGTCCTGCTGGTACACTACATCCTCTCGGGGTACCCAGTAGGCCATGGACGGAGATTTCCATGGATTTTATCACAGATTTGCCCTCCTCTGCTGGGAACACGGTCATTCTGGTGGTTGTTGATCGGTTCTCAAAGATGTCGCATTTTGTGTCTTTGCCTTCGTTGCCTAATGCTAAGACTCTGGCTCAGGTATTTGTGCAGGAGGTGGTCAGATTTCACGGGGTCCCATCTGACATTGTGTCTGATAGGGGTACTCAGTTTGTGGCAAAATTTTGGAAAGTTTTTTGCTCACGGCTGGGGATCAAGTTGTCGCTATCTTCTGCGTTTCATCCTCAGTCAAATGGTCAGACCGAGCGTATGAACCAGAATTTGGAGCAGTACTTACGCTGTTTTGTTTCTGACAATCAGGAGGAGTGGTCGACGTTCCTTCCTTTGGCTGAGTTTGCTATTAATAATCACCATCAGGAATCGTCTGGGGAGTCCCCATTCTTTTGTGTTTTTGTGGCTCCATCCTCAGTTTTGCACTCTGCGTCAGGGGAGTTTTTCTGGCATCCCGGAGGAGGACCAGTTAGGAGCACAACTGGCATCCATGTGGAGGAGAGTGAAACAGTGCTTGCTAAGCGTAGGTGCAAGGTACAAATGAGTGGCTGACAGTAAACGTGTGACAGGTCCGGACCTGAGTGTGGGTGACTGGGTGTGGTTGTCCACAAAAAACATAAAACTCAAGATTCCATCCTTGATATTGGGTCCAAGGTTTATTGGTCCATTTAGGGTTGCTGCCATCATTAACCCGGTAGCCTACTGTTTGGCGCTCCCTACAGTATATAAAATACACAACGTGTTCCACAGATCTTTATTAAAAAGGTGGTGGGTTCTGTGGACATGGCACCTATGCCACCTCCAGTCTTGGTGGATAGCAATTTGGAGTTTGAAGTCTCCAAGGTGGTTGACTCTCGAGTAGTGCACCGCACATTACAGTACCTGGCACATTGGGGTGGTTATGGGCCAGAAGAGAGGTCCTAGGTACCAGCCTCGGACATACATGCGGACTGGCTGGTCAGTAAGTTTCACCGCCGCCATCCGGACAAGCCGGGTCTTATAAGTCGTGAGGGCCCTGGGGTCCCTCGTAGAAGGCAGGTTACTGTCATGTCGGACGGTGTTCACACTAGGGCGTCTGACAGACAGCGGTAATTCCACATACGTCCACTACACGCTCAGTGGCATCGGCTAGACTTTATCCAGCTTGCTCGGGGTTAATCTAGCTGGTAATTTGGTTGGAGGCTGGGTCACGCCCACGGCCTTTAAATAGTCGTGCTGGACTTTGGGCGTCGCCGATTATACAGTAGCTTGTGCTTTGTGCCTAGTGATTCTGGTCTTGAGTGGTGGTCTTGTTGTAGGAATATTGTATCTGGTGGTGTATTATCCTTTGTCATATTCCTCCTTCCTATATTTGTATTTGTTTTGCCCTGTGCACATTATAGTGTATTTCTGTGTGTCTGCGGTGGTGCGTTTTTCAGTTTTCCCTGTCTGTGCTTTCTGTGGGGATTGGTGTGTGGTCTCTTCACTGGGTGGTGGGTGGTGGTTTCAGCTTAGGGCTGAAACAGGAGACAGGGTCAGGCCTGGCGGCCCAGGCATGCACACCTTTAGTGTAACTTCTGGGAAAGGGACAGACAGGGTTTCCCAAGCCTGAGGGATATCACAGGGGCCCGGGTAACCAGCCTTAGTCTACCCAGTACTCCCGTGACAAACACCCAGGAGACACAGTGACACAAAGAACCGGGTCATGATGGAGACCCTGTAAAAGGGCTCGAGTCACCTGTCATACAGGTTTGTGTCCCAGTTCAACAAAGGACAGAGATTACTGAGAGGACCTTGCTACAAAGCCATAGGCAGTAAGGGATTATACCTGCACTAAAGCGCTAGAAGGAAGGCTTTTAACTCCACCTGATAAAGCTGGACTCTGAACTCGATTTCAAGCCAGCTGGACCCTGCCTGTACCTGTGATCTGGTGCCCTGGACTATGACTACCTGCTACCATCAGTAAACCAGGTAAAAAAGACTCCACAACTGTGTCCTTCATTCTTTACTGCACCACTTACCATCTTCCATCTATTCACCGGGAGCCCTGGGGACCTACTTCACCTGTGGGAAGTTATGCTATCTGGCTGCCATAACATCATCCCAGAGGACCCCTTTAAGCAGCGTTGGTCATCCCTGACTGAATACCACAGGTGGCATCACAAACTTTCCTAAGTTCAAAAACCCCTTTAAAGACCGTCCCTTTAACATGGGCATCCAGGGCCACGGACCGGATCGCTGCCACCATGACACATCCCTTTAAGTAACGAACCCAGAACCGAGTACCCCACGGCCCTGACGGGTGACCAATTCGCAAGTACCAGGATGAGAATGAAGTGATTAACCAAAGCCAGCATGGGTGTGTAACTAATAAGTCATGTCAGACTAACTTAATGTCCTGCTATGACAGAATCACTGACTGGGTGGATCAGGGAGATGCAGTAGATATAGTATATCGTGACTTCAGCAAAGCATTTGACAAAGTATCTCATACCACCCTGACACTTGCATTACAGTAGCCTAACTTTATATGTGTTTTTGTACAGCAATAAAAGCTTTTCGAGCTAAATAAAGTTATTTAAAAAAGTTTTGCGACGTAAAATCCTGGTTCAACACCTTCTTTTTCATTCTGATGTAGGGTTGAGTGAAACGGATCGGACAAATTCAAAAATCGCCGACTTTCGGCAAAGTCGGGTTTCATGAAACCTGACCCGATCCTAGTGTGGGATCGGCCATGCGGTCGGCGATCTGCGCGCCAAAGTCGCGTTTTGTATGACGCTTTCAGCGCCATTTTTCAGCCAATGAAGGAGGACGCAGAATGTGGGCAGCGTGATGACATAGGTCTCGGTCCCCACAATCTTAGAGAAGGGCATGGCAGTGATTGGCTTGCTTTCTGCGGCGTCACAGGGGCTATAAAGGGGCGTGCATGCCGACCGCCATCTTACTTCTGCCGATCTTAGCATAGTGAAAGGTTGCTGCAGCTTCATCCGAAGAAGGGATATAGTTAGGGAGGGAAGATTAACCCCCAAACTGCTTGTGCTGTAACGATTTCCACTGTCCAACACCACCTTTTTTGCAGGGACAGTGGAGGCTATATTTTTGTGCAGCAGCTCTGTAGCTTATTAGGCTGCCTTATAAGGCTCCCTGATAGCTGCATTGCTGTTTGCATGCTGCTGTGCAAACCAACTGCTTTTTTAAAAGCAAAAATCCTGTTGCTCCTTTCTGCACAGTTATCTTGTTTATTTGTCCACACTTTTGTATGCAGCAGTCCTTTTTATTGCTGCCATACTTGTCCTGAGATCATTATAGGGAGATTGAAATTGTAATACAGTCCTTGTATTTTTTCATGTCTCTTCCAGCCACTTTCTGTCACTTACATTGTGTTGTTTTATACACTGGGCCTGAGTTTTGGTTCAGTCTCCCCCCAAAAAAGTGAGATTCAAATTCTCACAAAGTGGATAAACTTCAGTCCTGTTAGTTTGTCGTATATCAGCCAGCCACTTTCTGCCATGTACATTGTGTTGTGTTATACACTGGGCCTGAGTTTTGGTTCAGTCTCCCAAAAATAAAGGAGATTCAAATTCTCACAAAGTGGATAAACTTCTGTCCTGTTAGTTTGTCGTATATCAGCCAGCCACTTACATTGTGTTGTTTTATACACTGGGCCTGAGTTTTGGTTCAGTCTCCCCCCCAAAAAAAGTGAGATTCAAATTTTCACAAAGTGGATATACTTCTGTCCTGTTAGTTTGTCGTATATCAGCCAGCCACTTTCTGCCACTTACATTGTGTTGTTTTATGCACAGGGCCTGAGTTTTGGTTCAGTTTCCCCCCCCAAAAGGGAGATTTAAATTCTCAACAAGTTAATATACACCTTCTACCTTGTTTTACAGTACCATATAACGGTTGTTATTTTGGTTAGATTTTCCAAAAAAAGAGGAAGTCTGGTGGAAGAGCCCCTGGGTTGTCATTGCCAGCTGGTACTGATCGTGGTGGTGCTGGTGGTGGTGCTGCTGGTGGTAGTGGGAAAGGCACAATAGCACCTAAGGCTGGAGGTGTTAAGCCAGCGTTATCATCTGGCTACACAAGGTCTCGAAGGCTCCCTTATCTGAGAGTAGGAAAACAGCAGGAACAAGTTTTGGCTTTCCTTGCTTACTCAGCCTCTAGCTCCTTTGCCTCCTCTTCAGAAAGTTCCAAATATAAAAGCAGCTAGTCGTCAGTGGATGCTTCTGGTCAGGAACAAGACGTTTCCTTGTGTCCTTCACCCAAACCAAAAGTGAAGGATGCGTCAGGCGACACCACAGGTTACTCCATGGAGCTCTTTACACATACCGTGCCTGGGTTAGAAAGGGAAATTGTTAACTGCCCATTACAAGATGAATCGGACATGGAGTGCACTGATGCACAGCCACAGCTAGATTATTATGCTGAAGTGAGCGTCTGGCTAGACAAAACGTACAGCACACTAGAAATGAAACTAATGTCCACACACCAGTGAACAATAATAAAAACAGCAACAACAAAGGAGAGGCCAATGCAAGTGCCTAGTGAGGGCACAATTAACCGTGAAAGTGTGTGATAGATGTAAATAATAAAGGAATGCACACTTACTAAATAATGGTATAGCTGCTGTGAGGATACTGGCGATTTCCCAGCAGAGGTTGTCACCGTCCTCTTGGATGTTGAAACTGGGTCACCAGCGGCTCAGGTGTCTAAGGGTGCAGTGTCCAGAACGGCAGCGCAGGGCGGCACAAACACCCGGTAATGTGGGGAGCGTCCTCCCTGGTGAGTGTATGCCGTGCGCTCCTGGAGCAAAGCACAGCAGCTATACCATTATTTAGTAAGTGTGCATTCCTTTATTATTTACATCTATCACACACTTTCACAGTTAATTGTGCCCTCACTAGGCACTTGCATTGGCCTCTCCTTTGTTGTTGCTGTTTTTATTATTGTTCACTGGTGTGTGGACATTAGTTTCATTTCTAGTGTGCTGTACGTTTTGTCTAGCCAGATGCTCACTTTGACACTCATGTGCTGTTCTATCTAGTTAGCGCGGTGTCCTAATCCACGTATTTTGTTTTTTTGCTATTTGACAGAGCCAGCACAGTAGCTGTCTAGGCACCTGCAGCTTTCTAGTTTATCTTCTTGGGAGCGCCGGTGTGTTTATATTTGTTTTGCTGCTAGATTATTATGCTGTTCCATTGACTCAGATCACTACATTGCCCTCGCAGTGTACTGAGCTAGAATCTGAACCTGATGAGACTATGGTGCCCCGTCCTGAAAGCTATAGCACCTCACACAGTGGCACAGAGGAAGGTGCACGTGACATTGAAGAGGAGGTGATAGACGACCCAGTTGTTGACCCAGATTGGCAGCCATTGGGGGAAGAGGGTGCCGCTGCCAGTTGCTCAGAAGTGGAGGAGGATGATCCGCAGCAGCCATCTACATCGCAACAGCTGTCATCTGGCAGGCCCGTATCAGGCCAAAAGCATTTGTCAAACACAAAACCAGTTTTAGGACAGCGTGGCCATCCGGTGAAAGTAGCACAGCGTGCAATGCCTGAAAAGGTATTCCATAGTAGGAAGAGTGTAATGTGGCAATTTTTTAACCAAGATCCGAATGATCAGTGCAAAGTTATCTTTAAAAAATGCTCAAAGACCTTTAGCAGAGGGAAGAATCTTCAAAATTTAAATACAACGTGCATGCTTAGACATTTAACCAGCATGCACTTGCAAGCCTGGACTAACTACGAAACGTCTCGTACCGTTGGTGCACCTGCTCAGAATGAAGGTAGTCAGCAATGCTACATTGCTTCCCTCACTGTAAGCCCATGGGTTAGGACACCACCAGCAGCAAATGTGGAGGTATCGTTGCAAGGCCAAAGCAGTCAGGGAATCACAAGGTTATTGGTAGGAAACACTGTATGTAGGCCAACATCAAGAATACCATCACCAACCCTCTCTCAATCCGCCATGTCCACCACCACCACCACCACCGCTAGTACCACCATATGCAGCTCTCCAGTCCAGCTCACCCTACAAGAGACTCTCATTAGGAAAAGAAAGTACTCATCCTCTCATCCGCATACACAGGGTTTGAACACCCACATTGCTCGACTAATCTCGTTAGAGATGATGCCCTACGGGTTGGTTAAAAGCGAAGCTTTCAAAGACCTGAGGGCCTATGCAGAACCATGCTATGACCTACCCAGTCAGCACTTCTTTGCGAGAAAAGTCATCCCATCCCTCCACCAGCATGTCAAAGACTGCATTGTCCATGCACTGAGGCAATCAGTGGAAAGGTGCACCTCACAACAGATGCATGGACCAGTAGGCATGGCCAGGGTCATTACGTTTCCATCACGGCGCACTGGGTTAATGTGGTGGATGCAGGGTCCACAGGGGACAGCCATAGTGGGACAGTTCTGCCTAGCCCACGGTCTAGGAAACAGTTGGCTGTAGGCGTTCACCACCCCTCCTCCTCCTCCAGAAGCGAAAGTTTGGCCACAGAGCGCAGTCACACGACCACTTCATCCGCAGCTGCCAGTGTTGCACACGAGGTATCCCATTATCGAACAGCTAGTGGTAAGCGTCAGCAGGCTGTTACAAATGAAGTATTTGGGCGACAACAGACACACTGCGGAAGTACTGGCCGAGTACTTGCAGCAACAAACTCAGTCATGGCTGGGCAGTGTACATCTTGAAGCAGGCAAGATAGTCAGTGATAACGGAAGGAATTTTATGGCTGCCATAGCCCTTTCAGAACTGAAACACATACCTTGCCTGGCTCACACCTTAAACCTGGTGGTGCAGTGCTTCCTGAAAAATTATCCAGGGTTACCAGCCCTGCTCCTGAAGGTGTGAAGCCTTTGCTCGCACATCCACCGGTCGCCCATACACTCCAGCCGTATGCTGAACCATCAGCGATCGCAGAATCTTCCCCAGCACCGCCTAATAATCGACGTTGCAACAAGGTGGAACTCCACACTGCACATGCTTCAGAGACTGTGTGAACAGAGGCGTGCTGTAATTAATTTGTGGGAGGATACACATACACTGCAGGCACTTGGATGGCAGACATGGAGTTGTCTGGTGTGCAGTGGTTGAAGCTACAAGACCACTGTCAAGTCCTTCAGTGTTTTGAGGAATGCACACGGCTGGTAAGTGCAAACCACGCCATCATAAGCATGAGCATCCCACTAATGCGTCTGCTGATGCAAAGTTTGACGCACATTAAGGAGCCAGCGTCTGCAGCCGAGGAGGAGGGAAGCCTTGATGACAGTCAGCCATTGTCTGCTCAGGGAACTCTCCTGGACAAGGTGGCGGACAAAGAGGAGGAGGAGGATGATTGGGATGAATATTTATGGGAGGAGGATGCTTCTCAGGGGGCAATAGAAACTGGTGGCGTTGCAAGGTCAGGTACAGGGTTTTTGCGGGACACAAGTGATGTTGATTTGCAAGAAAGTGCTCCTCAACCCAGCACAAGCAGTGAATTGACACCTCGAACATTGGCCCACATGGCTGAGTATGCCTTGCGTATCCTAAAAAGGGACCCCCGCATTATCAAAATGATGACCGATGACGATTACTGGTTGGCCTGCCTCCTGGATCCATGATATAAAGGAAAATTACAAAATATCATGCCACATGAGAACCTTGAGCAAATGTTGGCTACCAAAAAAGCAACTCTTGTAGACCATTTGGTTCAGGCATTCCCAGCACACAGCGGCGGTGATGGTTCTCACACGAACCGTAGGGGGCAACATGGCAGAGGTATTAGAGGTGCACAAATCCGAAGTGGCATTGGATAGAGGGGTTTTATGACCAGGTTGTGGAGTGATTTTGTAATGACTGCTGACACGACAGGTACTGCTGCATTGATTCAAAGTGACAGGAGACCGTATTTGTCCAGTATGGTTACGAACTCCTTTTCCTCCCTTATCAATGTTCTCCCTCACACGTCATTCCCCTTTGATTACTGGGCATCTAAAATAGACACCTGGCCTGAATTGGCAGAATTAGCATTACAGGAGCTTGCTTGCCCTGCTGCTAGTGTGCTATCAGTAAGAGTCTTCAGTGCTGCTGGTTCAATACTGACCAAAAAAAGGACATGTCTGGCTACCAAAAATGTTGATGATCTAACCTTCATTAAAATGAACCAATCATGGATTTCAAATTATTTTGCCCCACCTTCGCCTGCTGACACGTAGCTTGCCTGAAAAATGTCTTGCTTTTGGCCTCCTCTTACTGACTTCTCCAATTCCTCCATTTGCAGCTGCTGAATGTCCACCATAGGCCATTTTTTATACCTCCCTAAATGGGCTGACTCCCCCCACAGGACCGTGGTCACCACCTGGCGCAAGCACCCATGCCAGTGCCGTTTTCCTGGACAGGTAGGTGGGCCCACTCTTGGGCGACGGCACTGGCACAGGGTCCCTCATAGAACAATGAAGTGTCTCTGACGGTGGCGGTGCACAACCAATGTCAGACACACCGTCGTAATATGAGGGGCCCTGTGCCAGTACCGCCGCCCATGAGAGTGTTCCCCCTAGCTCAAACAGTGCTCTACCACTTGCAATACTTACCTCTCCCTGCTTCACCACTGTGTAGTCTGTGCTGTTAAATCCTTCAATGGCACTGCCAATACAAATGTGTTGAAATTATAGATGATAGTTAAAATATACAGGGGCCCTGGCCTCCATTTAGACCAGTTAATACTTTGCGCCTACTACCACTGTCTGCTACTCAGCAGAGGAGCCCACCCCTGTACCTAGCTATGCCACCTGTTTATTTATGAACAATTTTTTGGCAGACAGTTAGCCCACTTTATTATTTGGGCCTACTAAATGTGTCTGCCACTCATTACAGTTGTCCTCCACTGAACAAAGCAATGCCACCTGTTTAGTCCTGTTACCAATTTTGAACTGCATTTAGCCTACTTTATTATTTGGGCCTACTAACTGTGTCTGCCACTCATTACAGTTTTCCTCCACTGAACAAAGCAATGCCGCCTGTTTAGTCCTGTTACCAATTTTGAACTGCATTTAGCCTACTTTATTATTTGGGCCTACAAACTGTGTCTGCCACTCATTACAGTTGTCCTCCACTGAACAAAGCAATGCCGCCTGTTTAGTCCTGTTACCAATTTTGAACTACATTTAGGCTGCTTTATTATTTGGGCCTACTAACTGTGTCTTCCACTCATTACAGTTGTCCTCCACTGAACAATGCAATGCCGCCTGTTTAGTCCTGTTACCAAATTTAAACTGCATTTAGGCTACTTTATTATTTGGGCCTACTAACTTTGTCTGCCACTCATTACAGTTTTCCTCCACTAAACAAAGCAATGCCGCCTGTTTAGTCCTGTTACCAATTTTGAACTGCATTTAAGCTACTTTATTATTTGGGCCTACTAACTGTGTCTGCCACTCTTTACAGTTGTCCTCCACTGAACAAAGCAATGCCGCCTGTTTAGTCCTGTTACCAATTTTGAACTGCATTTAGCCTACTTTATTATTTGGGCCTACTAACTGTGTCTGCCACTCATTACAGTTTTCCTCCACTGAACAAAGCAATGTCGCCTGTTTTGTCCTGTTACCAATTTTGAACTGCATTTAGCCTACTTTATTATTTGGGCCTACTAATTGTGTCTGCCACTCATTACACTTTTCCTCCACTGAACAAAGCAATGCCGCCTGTTTAGTCCTGTTACCACATTTAAACTGCATTTAGCCCACTTTATTATTTGGGCCTATATCTGTGTTTCCTCCTCATCCTGCCCATTGCACAGCCACTGCTAGATGAGTCTGCTGGTACATTGACCCAGACCACTACATTCCCCTTGCACTCTACACAGCCAGAATCTGACCCTGCTGAAAGTCAGGTTCCCCTTCCCGCATACTATACCACCTTACACGGGGACAAAGAGGAAGGTGCAGATGAAAGTGCAGGTTCCTTCATCAGGTGGGGGGGCATACTCGTTGGCAAGGTCACTGGCACAGGGCCCCTCATAGTACACAAAAGTGTGTCTGCCGGTCGGAGGCGCCACCCGCCGTCAAACACACCGCCATACTATGAGGGTCCTGTGCCAGTGCCAATGCCAACGAGTGGGCCCCCCTGCTTGCTCAGGATCACAGCACTTGCAAAGTTGAAATACTTACCTCTCCCTGCTCCACCGCCGTAGAAGTATTCCACGTTTCCTGGGCCCACGAAAATCTTGAGCCAGCCCTACCCCCCCACAACTTTAGCCAAATGACCCCTAGTTTTCAATGCCTAACTATTATTATAAAGTAAGTTAAGATTGACAAGCTTCAGTAATAAGAATTGATGTTTTTGGCATTAAAATGGGCACTGTAGGTGTTTTCCTGTCCTCCACTCACTGCCGACTTTGATTCCCCATTGACTTGCATTGGGTTTCGTGTTTCAGTCGGCCCCCGACTTTTTGCAATAATCGGCCGATTTCACCCGACCTGACTTTTGACAAAGTCGGGTTTCGCGAAACCCGACTCGATCCGAAAAAGATAAAAGTCGCTCAACTCTATTCTGATGCAGTAGCATCAGGGTTATGGGATTAGGGCTTGATGTCAGCAGCTGTCATTGACACCAAACCCTAGGTTTGGGAATGAATAGGTGTCAGCAAGACACCCTCATTACTAAGAACACACATGAGCACACATACGCACACACTATAAAACTGTTAACAGAATGAACCTACGTAGGCTGTAACCAAACAGCAACTGTTAATTTAAAAAAATAAATTGTGTGGGCATAATTTTCATAATTCTGGGAAGGAGCCAATAGCCATAAAGGTTCCCACGCTATTAATATCAGCTCACAGCTGTTTGCTTAGCACTGACACACATTTTGAGTGATGCTTCCTCCAACCACCTTGGAAGAAGCACCATGCGAAACGCACATCTGGGCTCTCCACTGTACTGCCAGATAACATGCCTCTATTCAGTCTATTGCACTAGAGACACTTTATTTACATATTTCCATTTGCATATGCACATCTGATCACCCTGTTGCACCTTATAGGAACCTATGGTTTATTTGTTAGCTTAGGGATATGTGGCCATTGGGCCTGATCATTTATATTAGCCTTTGACCAAATATTATTTTTTCACGACTTTCATGTTAATATTTGAATCCTTGTTGGACATTTATATACCACTATATTAATAGTACCTTTCATATATGATTTCTAATCAGCTAAATTTATTTATTTGCTGGCATTTACTCTATGAAATTTAGATCAATAGATATTATTGTTGTTAGTGTTCTCTATGCGCATATACTGTATATACTGTAGTGTTTGACTATGGTCTAGAACTCTCACATGTCAATGGAAGTTTGTAGAAGAACTTTCTGGAATTAACCCATATATACCTCCAACTATACAATGGTACTTATTGATTTTTACAAGTTCTTTTTTCCAACTGATGTTTGAATTTATATAAAATGAGTTATGGAGACCTAGAATTATACTATTTTTCTACTTATATCACAAAAAAGTTGCCCTATAGTAACAAAGAAAAAAGGGGGTGGTGTACCGCTAACAAGAGATGAGTTTCAATATTTTGACGATCTAAATTAATGCATCACAAATAAAGTGGTACTATAAATAAAATTAAATTTTTTATTACCAAACAGGTTAAAATACATACAATGAGAAAAGGTGCTATATCCAAATATAGAGGGACTAAAGTGCCATAGGATTCTCCAAACTAATGGTCAGACATCAAGTGAACACTTATGAAGAGGTGCGGTGATAATTTATTCCGCTGTCACGGGGATACAATGAGGGCGAGAGCTAATAACCCGGGCCCCTGTAATTTCCCTCAGACTAGGGAAACCCTGTCTGACCCTCTACCTGAAGTTTACACTGAAGGTGTGCATGTTCAGGCCTCCACCCTCACCCTGACTCCTGATTCAGCCCTAGACTGAATACCACCGCCCACCACTCAGTGAATGCAATAGACCAATACCCACAGTTATAACAAACAAGGATAAAGGAAAATATACACCACGCCGCAGTCAATCAGGAATACACTATAAAGGTGCAGGGCAAAATAAATACAAATATAGGAAGGAGTAAATAAGACAAAGGAAAATACACCACCAGCAACGATTCTCCAACAACCAGCTCTCCACTCCGGACCGAGATAACTACGGATAAGACAGAAGCTATAATCAGCGACGCCTAAAGATCAGGAGAACCATTTAAAGGAAATGGGCATGGCCCAGCTTCCAATCCAAGGATCAGATAAATTAACCCCGGAGCAGCCAGACGAAAACTAGCCGACGCCAATGAGACAACAGTGGTCAAACGCGGAATTACCGCTGTCTGTCAGACGACCTGGTCTGGACAGTGTCTGATATGACAGTACCCCGCCTTCTACGAGGGACCCCAGGGCCCTCACGGCTTATAGGACCCGGCTTGTCTGGATGGTGACGATGAAAACACCTGACCAGCCGATCCGCATGAATGTCCGAGGCCAGTACCCAGGACCTATCCTCAGGCCCATAACCACGCCAGTGTACCAAATATTGTAAAGTGCGGTGCACCACACGAAAGTCAACCACCCTGGAGACTTCAAATTCTAGGTTACCATCCACCAAGACTGGAGGTGGCATAGGCGCCGCGTCCACAGAACCCACCACCTTCTTAAGAAGAGACCTGTGGAACACGTTGTGTATTTTATACACCGTAGGGAGCTCCAGTCGGTACGCTACTGGGTTAATGACGGCGGTGACCCTAAATGGACCAATAAACCGTGGACCCAATTTAAGGGATGGTATCTTGAGTCTTATGTTTTTCGTGGATAACCACACCCAGTCATCCACACTCAGGTCCGGACCTGGCACACGCCTACTGTCAGCCACACGTTTGTACCTAGCACCCACACTCAACAGGCGCTGTTTCACTCTCCTCCAGACTGATGACAATTATGTTCCTAAATGGTCTTCCTCTGGAACGCCGGAAGAGCATCTCTGACTCAACATACAAAACTGAGGATGTAGCCCGTAAACACAAAAAAATGGAGACTCCCCAGACGACTCCTGGCGGTGATTACCGATTGCAAACTCAGCCAAAGGAAGAAAGGTAGACCACTCCTCCTGGTTATCAGAGACAAAGCAGCGCAAGTACTGCTCCAAATTTTGGTTCATACGCTCGGTCTGACCATTTGACTGGGGATGAAACGCAGACGAATGAGACAACTTGATTCCCAGCCGTGAGCAAAATGCTTTCCAAAATTTTGCTACAAACTGAGTACCCCTATCTGACACGATGTCAGACGGAACTCCATGAAGCCTGACCACCTCCTGCACAAACACCTGAGCAAGAGTCTTAGCGTTAGGTAAAGAAGGCAAAGACACAAAGTGTGACATTTTTGAAAACCGATCCACAATCACCAAAATGACCGTGTTCCCAGCTGAAGGAGGCAAATCAGTGATGAAATCCATGGAGATTTCCGTCCATGGCTTACTAGGTACCTCCAGAGGAAGTAGTGTGCCAACAGGACGGGAGCGGGGCGTCTTCTGTTATGGTCTGGTGATGTAGGAGCGACATGCGACTAGCTCTGAGCAGGTGGTAACTATACAGACCGCAGTTCCTGATCTTAACACAGACACTAGCAGTAGCCGTGGAATGTTCCTGTCACTCCCTGGACACCTCGTCAGAAAATCCCCAAAGGATAGGACAGCCCCCCAAAAATAATGACTGTGAGAGGAGAAGGAAATGACATACGTAGTATGAAACAAGATTTAGCAAAGGAGGCCACTTCTAGCTAGATAGAATTAGTACAGGACAGAACACTGTGCGGTCAGTAATAAAAACTAGAAAAAGTCCACCGCAGAGAAATGCAAAAATCTCCAAACCTGACTAAAGGTGTGGAGGGCAAACTCTGCAGCCCAGAGCTTCCAGCTTAGCTGAAAAGGTTCATACTGATAAGCTGGACAAATGAGCAAAACATAGAAAGTGCTGAACAATAGTGTTGAGCATTCCGATACCGCAAGTATCGGGTATCGGCCGATACTTGCGGGTATCGGAATTCCGATACCGAGATCCGATACTTTTGTGATATCGGGAATCGGTATCGGGATTAATAGCAATGTGTAAAATAAAGAATTAAAATAAAAAATATTGCTATACTCACCTCTCCGACGCAGCCTGCACCTCACCGAGGGAACCGGCAGCCTTCTTTGCTTAAAATGCGTGCGTTTACTGCCTTCCGTGACGTCACGGCTTCTGATTGGTCGCGTGCCGCCCATGTGACCGCGACGCGACCAATCACAACAAGCCGTGACGTAATTTCAGGTCCTGAATGCCTAATTCTAGGCATTCAGGATTTGAAAATTACGTCACGGCTTCTGATTGGTCGCGTGCAGCCCATGTGACCGCGACGCGACCAATCACAACAAGCCGTGACGTAATTTCAGGTCCTGAATGCCTAATTCTAGGCATTCAGGATTTGAAAATTACATCACGGCTTCTGATTGGTCGCGTGCCGCCCATGTGACCGCGACACGACCAATCACAACAAGCCGTGACGTAATTTCAGGTCCTGAATGCCTAATTCTAGGCATTCAGGATTTGAAAATTACGTCACGGCTTGTGATTGGTCGCGTCCCGCCCATGTGACTGCGATGCGACCAATCACAAGCCATGACGTAATTTTGAAATCCTGAATGCCTAGAATTAGGACGTCACGGAAGGCAGTAAACGCGCACATTTTAAGCAAAGAAGGCTGCCGGTTCCCTCGGTAAGGTGCAGGCTGCGCCAGAGAGGTGAGTATAGCAATATTTTTTATTTTAATTCTTTATTTTACACAGTAATATGGATCCCAGGGCCTGAAGGAGAGTTTCCTCTCCTTCAGACCCTGGGAACCATCAGGGATACCGTCCGATACTTGAGTCCCATTGACTTGTATTGGTATCGGGTATCGGTATCGGATTAGATCCGATACTTTGCCGGTATTGGCCGATACTTTCCGATACCGATACTTTCAAGCATCGGACGGTATCGCTCAACACTACAGAACAACAAAGTCCACAACAAGTGAACTGCAAAAGGACAAGCAAGGACTTAGCTTTGCTGAACTGGTCAGAGTGTCAGGGAAATCCAAAGAGCCGTGACTCCAGGCTGGAACAATTGACAACTGGCATTGAATGAGGGAACAGGCCAGACTAATATAGCCGAGCCAGAAAGACGATCAGTGAAAACAGCTGCTGATGCTTAATCCCAGAAGGAGCCATACCACTCAAAACCACAGGAGGGAGCCCAAGAACAGAATTCACAAAAATGCCACTTACAACCAACGGAGGGAGCCCAAGAGCGGAATTCACAACAGTACCCCCCCTTGAGGAGGGGTCACCGAACCCTCACCAGAGCCCCCAGGCCGATCAGGACGAGCCAAATGAAAAGCACGAACCAAATCGGCGGCATGGACATCGGAGGCAACCACCCAAGAATTATCCTCTTGGCCATAACCCTTCCACTTGACAAGATACTGAAGCCTCCGCCTCGAAAAACGAGAATCCAAAATTTTCTCAACCACATATTCCAACTCCCCCTCAACCAACACCGGGGCAGGAGGATCAACAGATGGAACAACGGGTACCACATATCTCCGCAACAAAGATCTGTGGAAAACATTGTGGATGGCAAAAGAGGCTGGAATGGCCAAACGAAAAGACACTGGATTGATAATCTCAGAAATCTTATAAGGACCAATAAACCGAGGCTTGAACTTAGGGGAAGAAACCTTCATAGGAACATGACGAGAGGATAACCAGACCAAATCCCCCACACGAAGCCGAGGACCAACACACCGACGGCGGTTAGCAAAACGCTGAGCCTTTTCCTGAGACAACGTCAAATTGTCTACCACATGAGTCCAAATCTGCTGTAACCTGTCCATCACAGAATCTACACCAGGACAATCAGAAGGCTCAACCTGCCCTGAAGAAAAGCGAGGATGGAAACCAAAATTACAAAAAAAAGGCGAAACCAAAGTAGCCGAACTGGCCCGATTATTAAGGGCAAACTCGGCCAACGGCAAGAAAGCCACCCAATCATCCTGATCAGCAGACACAAAGCATCTCAAATAGGTTTCCAAGGTTTGATTAGTTCGCTCAGTTTGGCCATTTGTCTGAGGATGGAACGCCGAAGAAAAAGACAAATTAATGCCCATCTTAGCACAAAAGGCCCGCCAAAACCTGGAAACAAACTGGGAACCTCTGTCAGACACAATATTCTCCGGAATGCCATGCAAACGAACCACATGCTGAAAAAAACAATGGAACCAAATCAGAGGAGGAAGGCAATTTAGGCAAAGGCACCAAATGGACCATTTTAGAGAACCGGTCACAAACCACCCAGATAACAGACATCCTCTGGGACACAGAAAGGTCCGAAATAAAATCCATGGAAATATGCGTCCAAGGCCTCTCCGGGACAGGCAAAGGCAAAAGCAACCCACTAGCGTGGGAACAGCAAGGCTTAGCCCGGGCACAAGTCCCACAGGACTGCACAAAAGAACGCACATCCCGCGACAAGGAAGGCCACCAAAAGGACCTAGCAACCAAATCTCTGGTACCAAAAATCCCAGGATGACCGGCCAACACAGAACAATGGACCTCAGAAATTACCTTACTTGTCCATCTATCAGGAACAAACAGCTTCCCCACAGGACAGCGGTCAGGTTTATCAGCCTGAAATTCCTGAAGCGCCTGCCGCAAAGCAGGGGAGATGGCAGACAGAATCACCCCTTCCCTAAGAATGCCAACCGGCTCAAGGACTCCAGGAGAATCAGGCAAAAAACTCCTAGAGAGGGCATCTGCCTTAACATTCTTAGATCCCGGAAGATATGAGACCACAAAGTTAAAACGGGAGAAAAACAGGGACCACCGAGCCTGTCTAGGGTTCAACCGCTTGGCCGACTCGAGGTAAATCAGATTCTTATGATCGGTCAAGACCACAATGCGGTGCTTGGCTCCCTCAAGCCAATGTCGCCACTCCTCAAATGCCCACTTCATAGCCAACAACTCCCGATTGCCGACATCATAATTGCGTTCCGCAGGCGAAAACTTTCGGGAAAAGAAGGCACATGGCTTCATCAAGGAACCATCAGAATGCCTCAGTGACAAAACGGCCCCTGCCCCAATCTCAGAAGCATCAACCTCAACCTGAAAAGGAAGAGAAACATCCGGTTGACGCAAGACAGGGGCAGAAGTAAATCGGCGTTTAAGCTCCTGAAAGGCCTCAACAGCCTCAGAGGACCAATTTGTCACATCAGCGCCTTTCTTTGTCAAATCGGTCAGGGGTTTAACCACACTAGAGAAGTTGGCAATGAAACGGCGATAAAAATTAGCAAAGCCCAAAAATTTCTGAAGGCTCTTCACAGATGTGGGTTGAATCCAGTCATGAATGGCTTGGACCTTAACAGGATCCATTTCTATAGATGAAGGAGAAAAAATAAACCCCAAAAAAGAGACCTTCTGAACTCCAAATAGGCACTTAGACCCCTTCACAAATAGAGCATTATCACGAAGGATCTGGAATACCATCCTGACCTGCTTCACATGAGACTCCCAATCATTGGAAAAAATCAAAATATCATCCAAATACACAATCAAGAATTTATCAAGATAATTGCGGAAAATATCATGCATAAAGGACTGAAATACAGAAGGAGCATTAGAAAGCCCGAAAGGCATCACCAGGTATTCAAAATGGCCTTCGGGCGTATTAAATGCAGTTTTCCATTCGTCACCCTGTTTAATACGAACAAGATTATATGCCCCTCGAAGGTCAATCTTGGTAAACCAACTAGCCCCCTTAATCCTAGCAAACAAATCAGAGAACAAAGGTAAAGGGTATTGGAATTTGACCGTGATTTTATTAAGAAGGCGATAATCAATACAGGGTCTCAAGGAGCCATCCTTCTTGGCAACAAAAAAGAATCCCGCTCCCAATGGTGACGAAGACGGCCGAATATGCCCCTTCTCTAAAGACTCCTTGACATAGCTCCGCATAGCGGCATGCTCTGGCACAGACAGATTGAAAAGTCAGCCCTTAGGGAACTTACAGCCAGGAATCAAGTCAATAGCACAATCACAGTCCCTGTGTGGAGGAAGGGAACTGGACTTGGACTCATCGAATACATCCTGGAAATCTGACAAAAATTCAGGAACATCAGAAGACGGGGAAGAGGAAATTGACATCAAAGGAACATCACTATGTACCCCTTGACAACCCCAACTAGTCACAGACATCAATTTCCAATCCAGCACAGGATTGTGCACCTGTAACCATGGAAAACCCAGTACAACAACATCATGTAAATTATGCAACACCAGAAAATGGCAATCTTCCTGATGTGCTGGAGCCATGCACATAGTCAGCTGAGTCCAATACTGAGGTTTATTCTTGGCCAACGGTGTAGCATCAATACCCCTCAAGGGAATAGGACTCTGCAAAGGCTGCAAAGAAAAGCCACAGCGCCTGGCGAATTCTAAGTCCATTAAATTCAGAGCAGCGCATGAATCCACAAATGCCATGACAGAAAAAGATGACAATGAGCAAATCAGGGTCACAGACAGGAGAAACTTAGGCTGTACAGTACTAATGGTAACAGATCTAGCGACCCTCTTAATACGCTTAGGGCAATCAGAAATAGCATGAGCAGAATCACCACAGTAAAAACACAACCCATTCTGACGTCTGTATCCCCTCTGTTCCGCTCTTGTCAAAATCCTATCACATTGCATAGGCTCAGGTCTCTGCTCAGAGGACGCTGCCATATGGTGCACCACTTTGCGTTCGCGCAGGCGCCGATCAATCTGAATGGCCAGAGACATAGATTCGCTCAAACCAACAGGCGTGGGGAACCTGTTGTGATTCGGTTCGTGGGCTCCCCCGGTGGTCTCTTGTGGTACTGTTGTCCTGCAAGCTTTGCCTTCTCAGTTCACCTGTTCCTATCAGGATGTGGGAGTATCCTATTTAACCTTGCTCCTCAGTCATTCTAATGCTGGCCATCAATGTATCCAGAGTGATTCTGTTGCATGTTCCTGCTCCCAGTTTTCTGCTCAGCTAAGTTGGACACTTTAGTCCTTAAGTCTATTTTTGTATGTTTTGTCCAGTTTGCACTTATGTGAATCTCTGCAGCTGGAAGCTCTTGTTGGGCTGAAATTACCACTCCAGTGGCATGAGTTGTCACATGAGTTAAGGTAATTTCAGGATGGTGTTTTGAAGGGTTTTGCAGCTGACCGCGAAGTCCTCTGTTGTATCTTTCTGCTATTTAGTTAGCGGGCCTCTCTGTGCTAAATCTGCTTTCATACTACGTGTGTCTTTTCATCTGCTCTCACCGTTATTATATGTGGGGGGCTACTATCTCCTGTGGGGACATTCTCTGGAGGCAAGCCAGGACTGTGTTTTCTTCTACCAGGGGTAGTTAGTTCTCCGGCTGGCGCGCGGCATCTAGAGACAACGCAGGAATGCCCCCTGGCTACTTCTAGTGTGGTGTGTAGGTTTAGCATCGCGGTCAGCTCTAGTTTCCATCACTCGAGAGCTTGTCCGTTTATTCTATGCTTCTGATGTTTCCTTGCCATTGGAAACCATAACAGTATGGCCAGCCCAAATGTTTAATCTATAGGCTGAAGCAGGAGAGAAAAGGAACTGTGTGAAACCTTTTTTTTTTTTCCTCTGAAGTTGCACTCCAGCTCTAATTGCAGACTCCTGTTTTCCTCTCCTCTTAACCCCTGAATGGCTCAGACTTTATCTGTTGAAATATGGATCCCCAGAGTCTGGCTACCAATTTGTATAATCTTGCCTCTAAAGTTCAGAATATACAAGATTTTTTGTTACATGCTCCTCGGTCTGAACCTAAAATTCCTATACCGGAGTTTGTTTCTGGAGATCGATCTTGTTTTCTAAATTTTAAATACAATTGTAAATTGTTTCTTTCGCTGAGATCTCATTCTGCTGGAGATCCTGCCCAGCAAGTAAAAATTGTTATTTCTTTACTGCGGGGTGACCCCCAAAATTGGGCATTTTCATTGGCACCAGGGGATCCTGCGTTGCTCAATGTGGATGCGTTTTTTCTGGCTTTGGGGTTGCTTTATGAGGAACCAAATTTTGAGATTCAGGCTGAGAAAGCCCTAATAGCCCTCTCTCAGGGGCAAGATGAAGCCGAAATATATTGCCAAAAATTTCGAAAATGGTCTGTGCTTACTCAGTGGAATGAGTGCGCTCTGGCGGCAATTTTCAGAGAAGGTCTCTCTGATGCTGTAAAAGACGTCATGGTGGGGTTTCCTGCGCCTACTGGTCTGAATGAGTCCATGACAATGGCAATTCAGATTGATCGGCGTTTACGGGAACGCAAACCTGTGCACCAGTTGGCGGTGTCTTCTGAAGAGGCACCACAGAGTATGCAATGTGATAGCTTTCTGTCCAGAAGCGAACGACAGATTTATAGGCGCAAAAATCATTTGTGCTTCTATTGTGGAAATTCTACTCATGTTATATCAGCATGCTCTAAACGAACAAAGAAAGTTGATAAATCCTCTGCTATTGGCACTTTGCAGTCCAAGTTTATTTTGTCTGTAACTCTAATTTGTTCGTTATCTTCTATTGCTGCGGATGCGTATGTGGATTCTGGCGCCGCTTTGAGTCTTATGGATTGGTCCTTTGCCAGGCGCTGTGGGTTTGATCTAGAGCCTCTGGAAGTTCCTATACCTTTAAAGGGTATTGATTCTACACCATTGGCTAGTAATAAACCACAATACTGGACACAAGTGACTATGCGTATGACTCCAGACCATCAAGAGGTGATTCGCTTCCTTGTACTGTATAATCTACATGATGTGTTGGTGCTGGGATTGCCATGGTTGCAAACTCATAACCCAGTCCTTGACTGGAAAACAATGTCTGTACTAAGCTGGGGATGTCAGGGAAATCATGGGGACACATCTTTGGTCTCCATTGCTTCATCTATTCCCTCTGAAATTCCTGAGTTTTTGTCTGATTATCGTGAGGTTTTTGAGGAATCTACTCTTAATTCTCTTCCTCCTCACAGAGATTGCGATTGCGCCATAGATTTGATCCCTGGCAGTGAATTTCCTAAGGGTCATCTATTCAATCTGTCTGTACCTGAACATGCTGCCATGCGAGAGTATATTAGGGAGTCCTTGGAAAAGGGACATATTCGTCCTTCTTCGTCTCCTCTTGGAGCGGGGTTCTTTTTTGTAGCTAAAAGCGATGGTTCTTTGAGACCTTGTATTGATTATAGACTCTTGAATAAGATCACAGTCAAGTATCAGTATCCTTTGCCATTGCTGACAGATTTATTTGCTCGCATTGAGGGGGCGAAGTGGTTCTCTAAGATTAATCTTCGCGGTGCGTATAATTTGGTGCGAATTAAGCAGGGGGATGAGTGGAAAACCGCATTTAATACGCCCGAGGGCCATTTTGAGTATTTGGTGATGCCTTTTGGTCTGTCAAATGCCCCTTCGGTCTTTCAGTCTTTTATGCACAATATTTTCCGTGAATATCTGGATAAATTTATGATTGTGTATTTGGACGATATCTTGATTTTTTCGGATGACTGGGAATCTCATGTTCAACAAGTTAGGAGGGTTTTTCAGGTTTTGCGGACCAATTCTCTGTTTGTTAAAGGTTCAAAGTGTGTTTTTGGGGTTCAGAAGATTTCTTTTTTGGGGTACATTTTTTCCCCCTCTTCTATTGAGATGGATCCTGTGAAGGTTCGGGCTATTTGTGACTGGACGCAGCCGACTTCTCTTAAGGGCCTTCAGAAATTTTTGGGCTTTGCTAACTTTTATCGTCGATTCATAACTGGTTTTTCTAGCGTTGTCAGGCCTTTGACTGATTTGACTAAAAAGGGTGCTGATGTTGCAGATTGGTCTCCTGCTGCTGTGGAGGCCTTTCGGGAGCTTAAGCGCCGTTTTTCTTCTGCTCCGGTGTTGTGCCAGCCTGATGTTTCTCTTCCTTTTCAGGTGGAAGTTGATGCTTCCGAGATCGGAGCGGGGGCGGTTTTGTCGCAGAAAAGTTCAGATTGTTCAGTGATGAGACCTTGTGCGTTCTTTTCTCGAAAATTTTCGCCCGCCGAGCGAAATTATGACGTCGGTAATCGGGAGCTTTTGGCGATGAAGTGGGCATTCGAGGAGTGGCGTCATTGGCTTGAGGGTGCTAAACATCAGGTGGTGGTCTTGACTGATCACAAAAATTTGATTTATCTTGAGTCGGCCAGACGTCTGAATCCTAGACAGGCGCGCTGGTCGTTGTTTTTCTCCCGGTTTAATTTTGTGGTTTCGTATCTGCCAGGTACTAAGAATGTGAAGGCGGATGCCCTTTCTAGGAGTTTTGAACCTGATTCCACTGGTGATTCTAAACCTACGGGTATACTTAAGGATGGGGTGATATTGTCTGCTGTCTTCCCAGACCTGCGACGTGCTTTACAAGAGTTTCAGGCGGATCGGCCTGATCGTTGTCCGCCTGGTAGATTGTTTGTGCCGGATGAGTGGACCAATAGAGTCATCTCGGAGGTTCATTCTTCTGCGTTGGCAGGTCATCCGGGAATTTTTGGTACCAGAGATTTGGTGGCTAGGTCCTTCTGGTGGCCTTTCCTGTCTCGGGATGTGCGTACTTTTGTGCAGTCTTGCGATGTTTGTGCTCGGGCCAAGCCTTGTTGTTCTCGGGCTAGTGGGTTGTTGTTGCCCTTGCCTGTTCCTAAGAGGCCTTGGACACACATCTCTATGGATTTTATTTCTGATCTCCCTATTTCTCAGAAGATGTCCGTCATTTGGGTGGTGTGTGACCGCTTTTCTAAGATGGTTCATTTGGTGCCCTTGCCCAAGCTGCCTTCCTCATCTGAGTTGGTGCCCCTGTTTTTTCAGAATGTGGTTCGGCTGCATGGTATTCCGGAGAATATCGTTTCCGACAGGGGATCCCAGTTTGTGTCCAGATTTTGGCAGGCGTTTTGTGCCAGGATGGGCATTGATTTGTCTTTTTCGTCTGCATTTCATCCCCAGACAAATGGCCAGACGGAACGTACTAATCAGACCTTGGAGACTTATTTGAGGTGTTTCGTGTCTGCTGATCAGGATGACTGGGTCTCCTTTTTGCCGTTGGCTGAGTTTGCCCTTAATAATCGGGCCAGTTCTGCCACTTTGGTCTCCCCTTTCTTTTGCAATTCAGGGTTCCATCCTCGTTTTTCATCTGGTCAGGTGGAGTCTTCGGATTGTCCTGGAGTGGATACCATGGTGGATAGGTTGCATCGTATTTGGGGGCAGGTGGTGGACAATTTGGAGTTGTCCCAGGAGAGGACTCAACGTTTTGCTAATCGCCATCGTCGTGTTGGTCCTCGTCTTCGTGTTGGGGACTTGGTGTGGTTGTCCTCCCGTTTTGTCCCTATGAGGGTCTCTTCTCCTAAGTTTAAGCCTCGGTTCATCGGTCCTTATAAGATTTTGGAAATTCTTAACCCTGTGTCTTTTCGTTTGGACCTCCCAGCATCCTTTGCTATCCATAATGTCTTCCATCGGTCATTATTGCGGAGGTATGAGGTACCACTTGTGCCTTCTGTTGAGCCTCCTGCTCCTGTGCTGGTTGAGGGTGAATTGGAGTACGTGGCGGAGAAAATCTTGGACTCCCGTGTTTCCAGACGGAGACTTCAATATCTGGTGAAATGGAAGGGCTACGGTCAAGAGGATAATTCTTGGGTTACAGCTTCTGATGTTCATGCTTCTGATTTGGTCCGTGCCTTTCATAGGGCTCATCCAGATCGCCCTGGTGGTTCTTGTGAGGGTTCGGTGCCCCCTCCTTAAGGGGGGGGTACTGTTGTGATTCAGTTCGTGGGCTCCCCCGGTGGTCTCTTGTGGTACTGGTGTCCTGCAAGCTTTGCCTTCTCAGTTCACCTCTTCCTATCAGGATGTGGGAGTATCCTATTTAACCTTGCTCCTCAGTCATTCTAATGCTGGCCATCAATGTATCCAGAGTGATTCTGTTGCATGTTCCTGCTCCCAGTTTTCTGCTCAGCTAAGTTGGACACTTTAGTCCTTAAGTCTATTTTTGTATGTTTTGTCCAGTTTGCACTTATGTGAATCTCTGCAGCTGGAAGCTCTTGTTGGGCTGAAATTACCACTCCAGTGGCATGAGTTGTCACATGAGTTAAGGTAATTTCAGGATGGTGTTTTGAAGGGTTTTGCAGCTGACCGCGAAGTCCTCTGTTGTATCTTTCTGCTATTTAGTTAGCGGGCCTCTCTGTGCTAAATCTGCTTTCATACTACGTGTGTCTTTTCATCTGCTCTCACCGTTATTATATGTGGGGGGCTACTATCTCCTGTGGGGACATTCTCTGGAGGCAAGCCAGGACTGTGTTTTCTTCTACCAGGGGTAGTTAGTTCTCCGGCTGGCGCGCGGCATCTAGAGACAACGCAGGAATGCCCCCTGGCTACTTCTAGTGTGGTGTGTAGGTTTAGCATCGCGGTCAGCTCTAGTTTCCATCACCCGAGAGCTTGTCCGTTTATTCTATGCTTCTGATGTTTCCTTGCCATTGGAAACCATAACAGGAACCCCACCATAACATCCTTAAGGGCTTCAGAAAGACCCTTTCTGAAAATTGCTGCCAGAGCATCCTCATTCCATTTAGTGAGCACAGACCATTTTCTAAATTTCTGGCAGTATAATTCTGCCGCTTCCTGACCCTGACACAGGGCCAAAAGTGTTTTCTCAGCATGCTCTACAGAGTTAGGTTCGTCATACAATAATCCGAGCGATTGAAAAAATGCATCTACATTAAGCAATGCCGGATCCCCTGACTCAAGGGAGAATGCCCAGTCTTGAGGGTCACCACGCAGCAGAGAAATAACTATTTTAACTTGCTGAATGGGGTCACCAGAGGAACGGGGTTTCAGAGCAAAAAACAATTTGCAGTTATTTTTAAAGTTCAAAAACTTAGATCTATCCCCGTAAAACAAATCCGGAGTAGGAATTCTAGGCTCTAAGGCCGGAGTGTGAACAACATAATCTTGGATACTCTGTACTCTTGCAGCAAGCTGATCCACATGAGAAAACCACCCCTGAACATCAATGCCCGCATCCAAATCCTGAATCACCCAGAGATTAAGAGGAAGGAAAAAGACAAAACAGACTAAAGAAAAAAAAAATGGCTCAGAACTCTTTTTCTTTTCCTTCTTTTGAGATGCATTCAGCTCATTTTTGGCCAGTTGTTCTGTTATGGTCTGGTGATGTAGGAGCGACATGCGACTAGCTCTGAGCAGGTGGTAACTATACAGACCGCAGTTCCTGATCTTAACACAGACACTAGCAGTAGCCGTGGAATGTTCCTGTCACTCCCTGGACACCTCGTCACAGCCGGAGAACTAGCTACCCCTAAAGGTAGAAACAGGAAAGCTATCTTGCCTCAGAGAAAATCCCCAAAGGATAGGACAGCCCCACACAAATAATGACTGTGAGAGGAGAAGAAAATGACATATGTAGTATGAAACAAGATTTAGCAAAGGAGGCCACTTCTAGCTAGATAGAATTAGTACAGGACAGAACACTGTGCGGTCAGTAATAAAAACTAGAAAAAGTCCACCGCAGAGAAATGCAAAAATCTCCACACCTGACTAAAGGTGTGGAGGGCAAACTCTGCAGCCCAGAGCTTCCAGCTTAGCTGAAAAGGTTCATACTGATAAGCTGGACAAATGAGCAAAACATAGAAAGTGCTGAACAACAAAGTCCACAACAAGTGAACTGCAAAAGGACAAGCAAGGACTTAGCTTTGCTGAACTGGTTAGAGTGTCAGGGAAATCCAAAGAGCCGTGACTCCAGGCTGGAACAATTGACAACTGGCATTGAATGAGGGAACAGGCCAGACTAATATAGCCGAGCCAGAAAGACGATCAGTGAAAACAGCTGCTGATGCTAAATCCCAGAAGCAGCCATACCACTCAAAACCACAGGAGGGAGCCCAAGAACAGAATTCACAAAAATGCCACTTACAACCACCGGAGGGAGCCCAAGAGCGGAATTCACAACAGTCTTCGCCCTAGCACACGTGGTGCAAGCTGACACATATGAGACCACGTCCTGTCGGATTTTGGGCCACCAAAACCGACATGACACCAACTCCAAAGTACCTCTAACCCCTGGGTGGCCAGCCAGGACAGTATCATGATGCTCCGCCAACACCTTTAGGCGGAGATGAAGCGGTACAAAAGATTTGTTTATTGGAAGCTCAGATGGTACCTCCTCCTGAGCCTCGGCAATCTCAGCCTCAACCTCGGTAGTGAGAGCCGAAACCACAACACCCTTTTGGAGGATGGGTACTGGATCTTCCCGAGGTTCTCCCCCCGGAAAACACCTGGACAGAGCATCCGCCTTAGTGATTTTAGATCCTGGTCTGTAAGTGACAACAAAGTTGAACCGCGTGAAAAACAATGCCCAGCGAGCTTGCCTGGGAGACAGACGCTTGACAGACTCCAAATACAGCAGTTTCTTATGGTCGGTAATAACAGTGACCTGATGTACTGACCCCTCCAAGAAGTGTCGCCATTCCTCAAAGGCCAACTTAATAGCCAACAACTCCCTGTTGCCGATATCGTAGTTACGTTCAGCGGATGACAGTTTTTTGGAGAAATAGGCGCACGGACGCAAATCCCTCAAGGATGAGCCTTGAGATAGTACTGCCCCCACACCAACCTCAGACGCATCGACTTCCACAGCAAAGGGTTTAGATACGTTTGGCTGCACAAGAATGGGGGCTAAAACAAAACTGTTCTTGAAAAATTCAAATGCGCGAACAGCAGCCTCAGGCCAAACGGAGAAATTGGTACCCTTTTTAGTCATGTCAGTTAGCGGTTTAGCAATGATAGAAAAATCCTTGATAAATTTCCTATAGTAGTTAGAAAACCCAAGGAACCGCTGAAGTGCTTTCAGGTTATCAGGACGTTCCCAATGCAGCACCGCTTGCACCTTAGCAGCGTCCATTTTAAAACCAGAAGCAGACACAATATAATCCAAGAACGGCAACTCTTGAGCAAAAAATACACATTTCTCAAGTTTAGCATACAGCTTATTCTCTCTGAGAAGCTGTAACACCTACCTGACATGATCTAAATGAGCATAACGGTCACAAGAATATATGAGGATGTCTTCTAGGTACACGATAACGAATTTCCCCAAAACATGCGAGAACACATCATTGATGAAATGTTGGAACACTGCAGGTGCATTAGATAACCCAAAAGGCATCACCAAATTTTCAAAATGACCCTCAGGGGTATTAAAAGCCGTCTTCCACTCATCACCTTGACGGACTCTTATGAGGTTGTACGCCCCCCTGAGGTCAAGCTTGGTAAACCACTTAGCACCTGCCACCTGGTTGAACAAGTCAGGTATCAGTGGCATAGGGTATGGATCACCAACCGTAATCTGGTTCAACTCCCTGAAATCCAAACACGGGCGTAATCCGCCATCTTTCTTCTTCACGAAGAAGAACCCTGCTGCCACCGGCGAGGATGACGGCCTGATGTGCCCTTTGCTCAAACTTTCAGAAATGTAATTCTTGAGCGCTTGTCTCTCCGGACCGGAGATGTTGAACATCCTTGCTTTAGGCAACTTGGCCCCTGGTTTAAACCTGATAGAACAGTCATAGGAGCGGTGTGGTGGCAACTCTGAACAACCCTTCTCAGAGAACACATCCGCATAATCCTGAAGTGACTCAGGAACGCTTGAAGTCACAGCAGACACACATGTGGCCAGGCAATTCTCCTGACAGAAATCACTCCACTGGATTATGTCCTGAGTTTTCCAGTCAATCACCAGGTTGTGTGTAGACAACCATGGAAAACCCAGAACCAATTGTGCCGGAAGACTCTTGAGCACCTTACATGTGACCTGCTCGAAATGAAGATCTCCAATGTGGAGTTTAACCTCAGCCACGAACTCAGTAATCTCCCCCTGTGGAAGAGGAGCAGAATTGGTGGTGACCACACGGATAGGATGAGGCAGTTTTTCAATCTTAAAACCAGCAGTGCGCGCAAACTCCTCATCAATGAGATTTGTGGCGGAACCACTATCCACAAAAATAGTGATTGGTATCTCTCCACCAGCGACAACAACTTTGGCAGGGAGCATGCACTGAGAAATCATCATGGAGGATATACATAAGCTCAGATTGGACTCCTCCACACCCTCTGAGCTCAGAAGTTTTCCGCCGTTGTGTTTTTCTTTAACAGCAGAGGACAGATATTAATAAAATGACCAGTTTTACCGCAGAAAAAACAGGCTCCCTGCTTCCTGAGTGCAGGGGTACGATTCTTAACATGTGACACCCCTGCGATTTGCATAGATTCCGTGGGCTCACCTGCAGCAACCTCACGTGAACCTAAACCTTCACCCACAGGTGGCGTCTCATGATTCCCCTGACGCAAACGGCGATCAATGCGGACAACAAGACTCATAGCGGAATCTAGTGAAGCAGGAGTCTCGTACATCAGGAGGGCTTTTTTAACCCTATTAGAAACTCCATGAATAAAGTGACTCCGCAATGCTGGCTCATTCCACTGAGTGTCAAACGCCCAACGGCAAAATTCAGAACAGTAATCCTCTGCAACACGCTCCCCCTGGCAATTAGTGCGTAACTTAGATTCTGCTAGAGCCATTCTGTCTGGATCGTCGTAAATGTGTCCTAGACCAGAAAAGAAACTCTCCACTAAGTTAAATGCAACAGAATCAGACGGCAACGAAAATGCCCATGCTTGGGGATCCCCGCTCAATAATGACAACACCAGGTCCACACTTTGAGCCTCATTACCAGAGGAGATCGGGCACATACGGAAATACAGTTTGCAAGCTTCACGAAAAGAAACAAATTTACTGCTTTCCCCAGCAAATTTTTCAGGCAAAGGAAACTTGGGCTCATTAACTCCTCCTGTCGCTCCAGCCTGTATATTAGATACTGCTAGTCCCTGTTGCTGCACTGCTCCCTTCAACTCAGTGACCTGTAGGGACAGCGCCTCCAACTGGCGGGTTATGGAAGTCATGGGATCCATGACAAAACACAGAGAAGAGAGAAAAAAAAAGGAACCCCTTTTTTATTTTTTTTGTTAGGCTGATTATAATGTCACGGAGATACAAGGAGGGCGAGAGCTAATAACCTGGGCCCCTGCAATTTCCCTCAGACTAGGTAAACCCTGTCTGACCCTCTACCTGAAGTTTACACTGAAGGTGTGCATGTTCAGGCCTCCACCCTCACCCTGACTCCTGATTCAGCCCTAGACTGAATACCACCGCCCACCACCCAGTGAATGCAATAGACCAATACCCACAGTTATAACAAACAAGGATAAAGGAAAATATACACCACGCCGCAGTCAATCAGGAATACACTATAAAGGTGCAGGGCAAAATAAATACAAATATAGGAAGGAGTAAATAAGACAAAGGAAAATACACCACCAGCAACGATTCTCCAACAACCAGCTCTCCACTCCGGACCGAGATAACTACGGATAAGACAGAAGCTATAATCGGCGATGCCCAAAGATCAGGAGAACCATTTAAAGGAAATGGGCATGGCCCAGCTTCCAATCCAAGGATCAGATGAATTAACCCCGGAGCAGCCAAACGAAAACTAGCCGACGCCAATGAGCAAACAGTGGTCAAACGCGGAATTAACGCTGTCTGTCAGATGACCTGGTCTGGACAGTGTCCGACATGACACCCGCATAAGGGAGAATTCCCAATCATGCCCCATATGTTAAGACTAAATATTGGCTATGTTAGCATGCTTGACTTCCATTGGGAAACACTCAATGGGAAATGCGTTCCTAGTGGAATGTCAGAAGTATTTAAATGCACTGAATGCCGAAAAGAAGTAAGATAATAAATAGCATATTACCTAATGTCAGCCATGTGGAAGATCCCTGGCGTCCTTCTGCCTCGACGCGCGTTTCACAATGTTTCTTCTGGATTTTTCTACTTAGTAGGCTTTGAATATTTGCCTATACCTTTATACTGACCTCTTATGCATTTGTTTGTTTTCTAAGCAGACAGTTTATTTTGTATTTGTATCTCCTCCGAGTAATATTTTTATGTAAAGTTTTTAACTTTTGAGCTCAATAAAATTTATTTATTTTACTTGGCATAAGCTTCCCGAATTTTTGTGTGATATTTGTTCTTTGATGGAAGTGCCTCTGATTTAGGCCTGTAAATAGGTGAATTTAATAATATAACAAAATGAGTAACATTATGTTATGTTTAATGTAGACAAGGCATATGTTATAGATACATTACAAAAATGTCCTAGTGTAGAGTACATTAACTGACATCATCGTTTTAGTAAGCAAAAACTAAAGTGCACTATGTCATATGGAACTTATGCATAGCATAAAACATGATAGCAATGTAGTGAGTATTAAAGTAAATAACAGACTTCATAGCAGCAATCAAATAAAGTATATAGAATGATGATGACGTGGACATGCCCACTGTGGGCGACGTATGACATCACTCAAATGCACCACCTGCCAATGTGAGCTACCGGCCTCTAATTTGTCTGCAGCTTGTATTGTAGTGCAGGGATCCGGAAGGTCTCTGCGCTGCAGTACATTTCAGATAAATTTGCATCCTTGGACTCACCCCTCCAGCTGAAACAACCATTGGCATTGGCAGGACCTCCCTCCATCACAACACCCTCTGAGAGCAGCAACCTGGGAGTCTAGGTGTCTTCCCAATGCTGTTCTCATTCCATTTGAGCACTGTTTCCAATTATTTAAGCAATTTTCCTACTACCCCAGCCCTCTGGGTAGGGTTTATGGAATAATTCTTGAGTTTCCCATTGACTTTCATTTTACTCGTTACTCGAGATGAGCTCATCCGAGTGTCATTCATGCTCAATTCGAGTACCGAGCACACAAGCATTTTAGTGTTCAATCATCATTAATAGTTACATAAGTTGAAAAAAGTCCATCTAGTTCATCCTATCTCCATCAATTATACATTTTGTCATTAAATTATCTATAACCTACACTTTTATATGTACTGAGTAAATCATCCAGCCCTTTTTTAAAAGTGGTTGTAGAGTCTGCCATTACTACCTCTTGTGGTAGGGCACTCCCCAGTCTGACTGCTCTAACTATAAAGAACCCTTTCCTATTTAGCTGCTGGAATCACCTTTCCTCCACCCATAACGAGTGCCCCCTGGTCCTTAGTATGATCTTTGGAAGGAATAGTCCTTTGTAGGGTTGAGCGAAACGGATCGGACCTTTTCAAAAATCGCCAACTTTCAGCAAAGTCTGGTTTCATGAAACCTGATCCGATCCCGCTGTGGGATCGGCCATGCGGTCGGCGATCTTCGCTCCAAAGTCGCGTTTCATATGACTGTTGTGAATTTGGATTCTGGGCTCCCCCGGTGGCTACTGGTGGAATTGAACTGGTGTTTTCATCTCCTCTGTTCACCTGTTCCCATCAAGATGTGGGAGTCGCTATATAACCTTGCTGCTCTGTTAGTTGCTTGCCGGTCAACAATGTTATCAGAAGCCTCTCTGTGCTTGTTCCTGCTCCTAGACAACTACTAGATAAGTTGGACTCTTGTCCATGTTTGTTTTTGCATTTTTGTTCCAGTTCACAGCTGTAGTTTCGTTACTGTGTCTGGAAAGCTCTTGTGAACAGGAATTGCCACTCTGGTGTTATGAGTTAATGCCAGAGTTTTAAAGTAATTTCTGGATGGTGTTTTGATAGGGTTTTCAGCTGACCATGAAAGTGTCCTTTCTGTCTTCTGCTATGTAGTAAGTGGACCTCAAATTTGCTAAACCTATTTTCATACTACGTTTGTTATTTCATCTTAATTCACCGCCAATACATGTGGGGGGCCTCTGTCTCCTTTCGGGGTATTTCTCTAGAGGTGAGCTAGGACTAATATTTTCCTCTGCTAGCATTATTTAGTCCTCCGGCTGGTGCTGGGCATCTAGAATCAACGTAGGCATGCTACCCGGCCACTGCTAGTTGTGCGTTAGGTTTAGTTCATGGTCAGCTCAGTTCCCATCTTCCAAGAGCTAGTTCCTATATATGCTGATGCTATGTTCTCTTGCCATTGAGAACATGACAGTTTGACCGGCCCACTAAAGGGTTAAAATCCTTGGCTGAGAAAGGAGAGAAATAAGAAGTCTGCTGAGAATTTTTTTTTTTTTTTCTCCTTCTAATCTTTGAATGGCTCTGTGTCCACCTGTTTGTAATGGATCTTCAGAGTGTAACTGCAGGTTTGAATAATCTCGCCACGAAGGTACAAAATTTGCAAGACTTTGTTTGTCATGCACCTGTATCTGAGCCGAGAATTCCTTTGCCGGAATTTTTCTCGGGGAATAGATCTGGGTTTCAGAATTTTCGAAATAATTGCAAATTATTTTTGTCCCTGAAATTTCGCTCTGCCGGAGACCCTGCACAGCAGGTCAGGATTGTGATTTCCTTGCTCCGGGGCGACCCTCAAGACTGGGCTTTTTCATTGACACCAGGGGATCCTGCGTTGCTCAATGTGGATGCGTTTTTTCTGGCCTTGGGGTTGCTTTATGACGAACCTCATTTGGAGCTTCAGGCAGAAAAAACTTTGATGTCCCTATCTCAGGGGCAAGATGAAGCGGAAATTTACTGTCAATGATTCCGTAAATGGTCTGTGCTTACTCAGTGGAATGAGTGCGCCCTGGCGGCGACTTTCAGAGAGGGTCTCTCTGATGCCATTAAGGATGTTATGGTGGGGTTCCCTGTGCCTGCGGGTCTGAATGAGTCCATGACAATGGCTATTCAGATCGATAGGCGTTTGCGGGAGCGCAAACCAGTGCACCATCTGGCGGTGTCCACTGAGAAGTCGCCAGAGAGTATGCAGTGTGATAGAATTCTGTCCCGAAGCGAGCGGCAGAATTTTAGACGGAAAAATGGGTTGTGTTTCTATTGTGGTGATTCTACTCATGTTATATCAGCATGCTCTAAGCGCACTAAAAAGCTTGATAAATCTGTTTCCATTTGCACCTTACCGTCTAAGTTTATTCTATCTGTGACCCTGATTTGCTCTTTGTCATCTATTACCACGGACGCCTATGTCGACTCTGGCGCCGCTTTGAGTCTTATGGATTGGTCCTTTGCCAAACGCTGTGGGTATGATTTAGAGCCTTTGGAGACTCTTATTCCTCTGAAGGGGATTGACTCCACCCCATTGGCTAATAATAAACCACAATACTGGACACAAGTAACTATGCGTATTAATCCGGATCACCAGGAGATTATTCGCTTTCTGGTGCTGTATAATCTACATGATGATTTGGTGCTAGGATTGCCTTGGCTGCAATCTCACAACCCAGTCCTCGACTGGAGAGCTATGTCTGTGTTGAGCTGGGGATGTAAGGGGGCTCATGGGGATGTACCTGTGGTTTCCATTTCATCATCTATTCCCTCTGAAATTCCTGAGTTCCTGTCTGACTATCGTGACGTCTTTGAAGAATCCAAGCTTGGTTCATTACCTCCGCACCGAGAGTGCGATTGTGCCATAGATTTAATCCCGGGTAGTAAATACCCAAAGGGTCGTTTATTTAATCTGTCTGTGCCTGAACATGCTGCTATGCGAGAATATATAAAGGAGTCCTTGGAAAAGGGACATATTCGTCCATCGTCATCTCCCTTAGGAGCCGGTTTTTTCTTTGTGTCAAAAAAAGACGGCTCTTTGAGACCATGTATCGATTATCGGCTTTTGAATAAAATCACTGTAAAATATCAATACCCATTGCCGTTGCTGACTGATTTGTTTGCTCGCATAAAGGGGGCCAAGTGGTTCTCTAAGATTGACCTTCGTGGGGCGTATAATTTGGTGCGAATCAGGCAGGGGGATGAGTGGAAAACCGCATTTAATACGCCCGAGGGCCACTTTGAGTATTTAGTGATGCCTTTTGGTCTTTCAAATGCTCCGTCAGTTTTCCAGTCCTTTATGCATGATATTTTTCGCGATTATTTGGATAAATTTATGATTGTGTATCTGGATGATATTCTGATTTTTTCGGATGACTGGGACTCTCATGTCCAGCAAGTCAGGAGGGTTTTCCAGGTTTTGCGGTCTAATTCTTTGTGTGTGAAGGGTTCTAAGTGTGTTTTTGGGGTACAGAGGATTTCCTTTTTGGGATATATTTTTTCTCCCTCTTCCATTGAAATGGATCCTGTCAAGGTTCAAGCTATTTGTGATTGGACGCAGCCCTCTTCTCTTAAGAGTCTTCAGAAATTTTTGGGCTTTGCTAACTTTTATCGTCGATTTATTGCTGGTTTTTCGGATATTGCTAAGCCATTGACCGATTTGACTAAGAAGGGTGCTGATGTTGCTGATTGGTCCCCTGACGCTGTGGAGGCCTTTCGGGAGCTTAAGCGCCGTTTTTCCTCTGCCCCTGTGTTGCGTCAGCCTGATGTTGCTCTACCTTTTCAGGTTGAGGTCGACGCTTCTGAGATCGGAGCTGGGGCAGTGTTGTCGCAGAAAAGTTCTGACTGCTCCGTGATGAGGCCTTGTGCCTTCTTTTCCCGTAAATTTTCGCCCGCTGAGCGGAATTATGATGTTGGGAATCGGGAGCTTTTGGCCATGAAGTGGGCTTTTGAGGAGTGGCGCCATTGGCTTGAGGGGGCCAGACATCAGGTGGTGGTATTGACTGACCACAAAAACTTGATTTATCTTGAGACCGCCAGGCGCCTGAATCCTAGACAGGCGCGCTGGTCATTATTTTTCTCTCGGTTTAATTTTGTGGTGTCATACCTACCGGGTTCTAGGAATGTTAAGGCGGATGCCCTTTCTAGGAGTTTTGAGCCTGACTCGCCTGGTAACTCTGAGCCCACAGGTATCCTTAAGGATGGAGTGGTATTGTCAGCCGTTTCTCCAGACCTGCGGCGGGCCTTGCAGGAGTTTCAGGCGGATAGACCGGATCGTTGCCCACCTGATAAACTGTTTGTTCCTGATGATTGGACCAGTAGAGTCATCTCTGAGGTTCATTCTTCTGCGTTGGCAGGTCATCCTGGCATTTTTGGTACCAGGGATTTGGTGGCAAGGTCCTTCTGGTGGCCTTCCCTGTCACGAGATGTGCGAGGCTTTGTGCAGTCTTGTGACGTTTGTGCTCGGGCCAAGCCTTGTTGCTCTCGGGCTAGTGGATTATTGTTGCCCTTGCCTATTCCTAAGAGGCCTTGGACGCACATCTCGATGGATTTTATTTCAGATCTGCCTGTTTCTCAGAAGATGTCTGTCATCTGGGTGGTGTGTGACCGTTTCTCTAAGATGGTCCATTTGGTTCCTCTGCCCAAGTTGCCTTCTTCTTCCGAGTTGGTTCCTCTGTTTTTTCAAAATGTTGTTCGTTTGCATGGTATTCCTGAGAATATCATTTCTGACAGAGGGACCCAGTTCGTGTCTAGATTTTGGCGGGCATTCTGTGCTAGGATGGGCATAGATTTATCTTTTTCGTCCGCTTTCCATCCTCAGACGAATGGCCAGACCGAGCGGACTAATCAGACCCTGGAGACATATCTGAGGTGTTTTGTGTCTGCTGACCAGGATGATTGGGTTGCTTTTTTGCCATTGGCAGAGTTCGCTCTCAATAATCGGGCCAGCTCTGCCACTTTGGTGTCCCCGTTTTTCTGTAATTCGGGGTTTCATCCTCGATTTTCCTCTGGTCAGGTGGAATCTTCGGATTGTCCTGGAGTGGATGCTGTGGTGGAGAGATTGCATCGGATCTGGGGGCAGGTGGTGGACAATTTGAGGTTGTCCCAGGAGAAGACTCAGCTTTTTGCCAACCGCCACCGTCGTGTTGGTCCTCGGCTTTGTGTTGGGGATTTGGTGTGGTTGTCTTCTCGTTTTGTCCCTATGAGGGTCTCTTCTCCTAAGTTTAAGCCTCGGTTCATCGGCCCGTATAAGATATTGGAGATTCTTAACCCTGTTTCCTTCCGTTTGGACCTCCCTGCATCCTTTTCTATTCATAACGTTTTTCATCGGTCATTATTGCGCAGGTATGAGGTACCGGTTGTGCCTTCCGTTGAGCCTCCTGCTCCGGTGTTGGTTGAGGGTGAGTTGGAGTACGTTGTGGAGAAAATCTTAGACTCTCGTGTTTCCAGACGGAGACTCCAGTATCTGGTCAAGTGGAAGGGATACGGCCAGGAGGATAATTCTTGGGTGAATGCATCTGATGTTCATGCCTCTGATCTGGTTCGTGCCTTTCATAGGGCCCATCCTGATCGCCCTGGTGGTTCTGGTGAGGGTTCGGTGCCCCCTCCTTGAGGGGGGGGTACTGTTGTGAATTTGGATTCTGGGCTCCCCCGGTGGCTACTGGTGGAATTGAACTGGTGTTTTCATCTCCTCTGTTCACCTGTTCCCATCAAGATGTGGGAGTCGCTATATAACCTTGCTGCTCTGTTAGTTGCTTGCCGGTCAACAATGTTATCAGAAGCCTCTCTGTGCTTGTTCCTGCTCCTAGACAACTACTAGATAAGTTGGACTCTTGTCCATGTTTGTTTTTGCATTTTTGTTCCAGTTCACAGCTGTAGTTTCGTTACTGTGTCTGGAAAGCTCTTGTGAACAGGAATTGCCACTCTGGTGTTATGAGTTAATGCCAGAGTTTTAAAGTAATTTCTGGATGGTGTTTTGATAGGGTTTTCAGCTGACCATGAAAGTGTCCTTTCTGTCTTCTGCTATGTAGTAAGTGGACCTCAAATTTGCTAAACCTATTTTCATACTACGTTTGTTATTTCATCTTAATTCACCGCCAATACATGTGGGGGGCCTCTGTCTCCTTTTGGGGTATTTCTCTAGAGGTGAGCTAGGACTAATATTTTCCTCTGCTAGCATTATTTAGTCCTCCGGCTGGTGCTGGGCATCTAGAATCAACGTAGGCATGCTACCCGGCCACTGCTAGTTGTGCGTTAGGTTTAGTTCATGGTCAGCTCAGTTCCCATCTTCCAAGAGCTAGTTCCTATATATGCTGATGCTATGTTCTCTTGCCATTGAGAACATGACATATGACGCTTTCCCCGCCATTTTTCAGCCAATGAAGGAGTGCGGGCAGCGTGATGACATTGGTTCCGGCTTGCTTTCTGTGGCGTCACAGGGGGTCTAACCGCCATTTTACCGTTTGGGATGCAGCGATTTCCACAGTCAAACACAACCTATGCTTTTCAGGGACGGAGAGAGAGAGAGAGAGAGAGAGAGAGAAAAAAAAAAATATCCCTATTGACTTGCATTGGGTTTCGTGTTTCGGTCGGCCCCCCCGACTTTTCACAATAATCGGCCGATTTCACACGATCCGACTTTTGAGAAAGTCGGGTTTCACGAAACCCGACTCGATCTTAAAAAAGTAAAAGTCGCTCAACCTTAGTCCTTTGTATTACACTTTGTATTGACCACACATTTATTTATAAGTATAATTGAGATATCCTCCGAGACATCTTTTTCCAAGCTAAACAAGCCCAACCTCTCATATTAGAAGCCCTCTATTCCTTGTTATCTTCTTGCCCACCTTTGCACTGACCCTAACTTCTGAATATCCTTTTTAAAATGTAGAGCCCAAAAGTGGATCCCATATTCTAGATGTCGCCTTAAAAGTGATTCATAGAAGGGTAACAATAGGTTAGAATCACAGGATTTTTTCTCTCTTTTTATACACCCTAAACTCTTGTTTGTTTTTGCAACTGCTGCTTGACATTGAGTACTTCTGCTCAGCTTACTTGTAATCAGAATACCCAAGTCCTTCTCCTGATCTGTAGTCCCGAGTATACTTTTATTTAATGTATATGCAGCAATAGGATTACTCCATTCTAGGTGCATTACTTATTTATCAATATTAAACCTCATCATTCAGATTTTAGGGGGGGGGGGGGACAGCACGGTGGCTCAGTGGATAGCACTGTAGCCTTGCAGCGCTGGAGTCCTGGGTTCCAATCCCACCTTGAACAACATCTGCATGGAGTTTGTATGTTCTCCCCGTGCTTGCGTGGGTTTCCTCTGGGTACCCCGGTTTCCTCCCACATTCCAAAGACATACTGATAGGGAATTTAGATTATGAGCGATGATAATGTGTGCAAAACTGTAAAGTGCTACATATAGTTCCTCAGTCCCTGCATATGGAACTTCAGTGTAAGAATGTTATGCAGTATTGTATCAAAAGCCCTTGCAAAGTCCAGAAAAATCACATTAGCTGCTTTACCAACATCGAGACATGCACTTACCTCCTCATAGAAACTCAACATTTTAGTTAGACAAGACTTATCGTTCAAGAATCCCTTCTGGTTATCAGTTATTATATGCAATATATTTCTGCAGGTTATCTCTTATAGTGCCCTCAACAACTTTTGCACACTATTGATGTCAGACTTACAGGGCAGTAGTTGCCTGGATCCACCTTGTTACCTTTCTTAAATATTGGTACCAATCTTCCAATCCTGTGCCACCACCACTGTTACAAGGAAGTCTAAGGCTAGTTTCACACTAGCGTCGGGAACAACCCGTCGCTGTGCGTCGGGCCGACGTTCCCGACGCTAGGGTGGTCTCCGCCGCACAACGGGGGCAGCGGATGCATTTTTCCCACGCATCCGCTGCCCCATTGTGAGGTGCGGGGAAGTGCGGGGAGGTGGGGGCGGAGTTCCGGCCGCGCATGCGCGGTCGGAAAAAAGTGGACCGTCGGGAGCAAAAAACTTTTTTTTCTCCCGACGGTCCGCTACCACACGCCCAAGCGTCGCAAAACGGACGCAACGTTTGGCAATGCGTCGCAAATGCGTCGCAAATGCGTCGCAAATGCGTCGCTAATGTTAGTCTATGATGAAAAAACGTATCCAGCAAGAACTTTTCCTGGATGCGTATTTTCGGCAAAACGACGCATTTGCGACGTATTGCAGTTAACGCTAGTGTGAAACTAGCCTAAGAAGATGAGATACATTGATCTGTCAATTACTAAGCTCAATTCCATCAATATCCATGAATCAATGCCATCTGTGCCAGGGGATTTGTCAATGTTTAATTTGATATTGGATATAACCTATTACATATGACTAAACCTATCTGCTATAGAGGAATTCTACATGCGCTTAGAGAAATTCAAAATTGAGAATACTTATGTAAGGAATTCATGTTTCATTGATTAGTAAACCAGCATGAGCTGAGAAGAAGAAGTTGCAAAAAGCGTGCAATCTTCACAACATGTCATTGGTCTTTGAAAGCTTTCCGTTCTACATTTCTATATGATGCATCACAGATGGCACCTAGGTATATGAAATATGGAAGAATTTGAAGAGAACACAATAATCTACTTATAGTTTTTAACATCTCCAATGTTTTAATTATAAATATTATTTATGCCTTTTTAGACAATGAGAGTAAAAGCTCTTTAGAATTTTTTTTTCTATCCTGTTTTGAATTTTTCGTGCAACTACAAACTTTTTTTTTTGCATAAATGCTTTTGACATGCTGTATATAGTACTTCAAAGTGCAATTGTACTGTATATGTATGTCAGACCTACTAGAAATTTCTACAACATGAATCACTAAACTGCAAATAGCTGGCATCTTCATTTACAGGACTTGGAAGAATTTTAAAGTGTCATTGTTATTTCAGGTGAATTTGCAGCAAAATGTCTGGTTCTTCATCTAGCTCCTCTCCCCACTCCCCTCCCCATAAAACTATACTGGGCAGCAACTGTCTTCTCTTATTTCACTATTGTTAAACTCTATTTTCATGGATTAAATATTTTACCCATGATTTGAGAATGAAAGATCAGAACAGGTAGAGAAAGAAGTTGATTTCTCTGATATATCTACTATATAATTGTCTAAGGGTCACTTCCGTCTGTCCTTCTGTCTGTCTGTCACGGATATTCATTGGTCACGGCCTCTGTCAGTCATGGAAATCAAAGTCGCTGATTGGTCGTGGCAAAACAGCCTTGACCAATCAGCGACGGGAACAGTCCGGAAGAAAATGGCCGCTCCTTCCTCCGCGCAGTCAGTGCCCGCTCCGTACTCCCCTCCGGTCACAATGCCCGCTCCGTACTCCCCTCCGGTTATAGCACCCGCTCCATACTCCCATCCGGTCACAGTGCCCACTCCTTTCTCCCCTCCGGTCACAGCGCCCGCTCCGCACTCCCCTCCGGTCACAGCGCCCGCTC
This sequence comes from Ranitomeya variabilis, assembly GCF_051348905.1. Classification (NCBI taxonomy): domain Eukaryota; kingdom Metazoa; phylum Chordata; class Amphibia; order Anura; family Dendrobatidae; genus Ranitomeya; species Ranitomeya variabilis. Next base: position 234,122,587 of record NC_135232.1, read on the forward strand.
CGCACTCCCCTCTGGTCACAGCGCCCGCTCCGCACTCCCCTCCAGTCACAGCGCCCGCTCCACACTCCCCTCCGGTCACAGTGCCCGCTCCATACTCCCCTCCGGTCAGCACTCACACAGGGTTAATGGCAGCATTGACCGTTGTCAGCATAAATCCTGTTGTAAACATTTCTTTTGTTGCACCAAATGATGTCATTTGGAAGCAGGAGTTGTACTTCCTGATGTTGTCCAAGAAATGCTTTGATATTGTACTGGTACCTGTCATCAGAGACTTTAGTGGATCTGGTGGTGACAGGAGAGGTTGAGGTTTTATCTTGCCATTTGCACAGCATAAACCTGGCTGTTCATCTTTCCATTTCAGGGCACTGCAGTACATGCAGACCACATCCATTTTTCCTATCTGAACTTTAGGATTATCCTGATAGTTTATGTCTGACTGGTAACAAAAGGCAGCATGTTTCAAATCTCCAACCATTTCCTGTGCCCTGGTGGAAGAATTAGCAATTCTCTTAGTGGCAAGTCGGCCTTCTCTCTGCTGAGATGACTCATTGGCCCTTGAGGAAGCAGCTCTTCTTCTCTTTTCTGCAAGCCTCTCTTCCCTCTCCTTAGAAAGTTCATTGGCTCTTGAGGAAGCAGTTATTTTTCTCTTGTCTGCAAGCCTCGCTTCCCTCTCCTCAGAAAGTTCATTGGCTCTTGAGGAAGCAGTTCTTGTTTTCATGTCTGCAAGCCTCACTTCTCTCTCCTCAGAAAGTTCATTGGCCCTTGAGGAACCAGCTCTTGTTTTCATGTCTGCAAGTCTGTAACTGGCAGTTTCTATATCCTCTCACACAGAGGTAATGTAACTGAAATCAGCCTTTCCACCAACACACCCTAACTGACATACTATTACCTCACACAAGCTTTGTTATACTGAGAATGTCCTTTGTTGCCTATAATAACCAATCAGAGCTCAGATTAATTAACTGTAGCAAAGTGGAAGCTGAGCTGTGATTGGTTGCTATTGGCAGCCTGATAAATCCCCAGCCAACAGGATGCCCTCCCCCCTGGCAGTATATATTAGCTCACACATACACATAATAGACAGGTCATGTGATTGACAGCTGCCATATTTCCTGTATGGTACATTTGTTGCACTTGTAGTTTGTCTGCTTATTAAACAGATTTTGATTTTTGAAGGGTAATACCAGACTTGTGTGTGTTTTAGGGCGAGTTTCATGTGTCAAGTTGTGTGTGTTGAGTTCCGTGTGGCGACATGCGTGTAGCGACTTTTGTGAGATGAGTTTTGTGTGGCGACATGCATGTAGCAACTTTTTGTGTGTCGAGTTGCATGTGACAGGCTAGTGTAGCAAGTTGTGTGCAGCAAGTTTTGCGCATGGCAAGTTTTGCAAGTGGCGAGTTTTATGTTTTGTGTGTTTTGAGTATGTGCAAGTTTTGTGTGAGGCAACTTTTGCATGTGTTGCAACTTTTGTCCATGTGGCCATTTTTCCGCATGAGCAAGATTTGCGTCTGACGAGTTTTCCATGAGGTGAGTTTTGCACGTGGCGAGTTTTGCGTGAGCCTAGTTTTGCATGTGGCGAGTTTTGCATGTGGCAAATTTTGCGCGTGGCTAGTTTTGAGTGGCGACTTTTGTGTTTCGACTTTTATGTGGCGAGGTTGGTATATGTGTGGTGAAATGTGTGCTGAGGGTGATATATGTGTTCAAGCACGTGGTGTGGAGCATTTTGTGTGTGTTCATATCCCCGTGTGTGGTGAGTATCCCATGTCGTGGCCCCACCTTAGCAACTGTATGGTATATACTCTTTGGCGCCATCGCTCTCATTCTTTAAGTCCTCCTTCTTCACATCTGGCAGCTGTCAATTTGCCTCCAACACTTTTCCTTTCACTTTTTCCCCCATTATGTAGATAGGGGCAAAATTGCTTTATGAATTGGAACCCGTGGGGTCAAAATTTCGCCTCACAACATAGCCTATGATGCTCTCCGGGTCTAGACGAGTGACTGTGCAAGATTTTGTGGCTGTAGCTGTGATGGTGCAGATGCCAATTTAAGAAAATAAAATCATGATATTAATTATAGGCAATTCTAGCACAATAAAATTGCAACCTGCTAACAAGCGTCAATATATAGAAACTAGGCATCGATATTAAAAACTTGTAAAAACTTGCACATTGGAACCAGATATATATACTTTGAAGTCCTATTTCATAAAACTGAACAAAGCAAATGGGCAGGTCAGAGGCATACATTTTATTAATTCAAGGCCAAAATGTAAAATCTGTAATAGAGTCTCACAACACTTACATCCATGAGAATCCACATACTGATGTCACTGCACAAAAATAATTCTCATAGGTTAGCTATTAGATTTGCAAAGATATAGATAGATAGATAGATAGATAGATAGATAGATAGATAGATAGATAGATAGATAGATACGTCCTTTGCAAAGAACAACCTGCTCAATTCCAGCCTTGCTGAAGCATCCCCAGATCATCACCAATCCTCCACCAAATTTCACAGTGGCACAGTGGGTGCAAGACATTGTGGCTTGTATGTCTCTGTCTAACCATTAGACGGGCAGGTATTAATCTGGGAATGCTTCAGCAAGGCTAGAATTGAGCAGGTTGTTCTTTGTGAAGGACGCATGAATCAAGCCGCATACAAGGTTATCCTGGAAAAACTGTTGATTCCTTCTGCTTAGGCAATGTCCCCCAACTCCAAGGACTGATTTTCCCAGCAGGACAATGCGCCATGCCACACAGCTAGGTAAATCAAGGTGTAGAAGGACCACCACATCAAATCCCTGTCATGGGCAGCCCAATCTCCAGACCTGAACTCTATTGAAAACCTCTGGAATGTAATCAAGAGGAAGATGGATATTCACAAGCCATCAAACAAAGAAGAACTGCTTACATTTTTGTATCGGGAGTGGCAGAAGGTTACCCAAAAGCAGTCTGAAAGACTGGTGGAAAGCATGCCAAGATGCATGAAAGCTGTGAATAAATACCATGGTTATTCCACACAATATTGATTTCTGAACTTTTCCTGAGTTAAAACATTAGTATTGTGGTTTCTAAACGATTATGAACTTGTTTTTTTTTTTTTTTGCATTATTTGAGGTCTGCAAGCAATGCCTTATTTTGAACATTTCTCATTTTCAGAAAATAAATACAAAATGTATTGTTTGGAACTTTGGAGACATGTTGTCAGTAGTTTATAGAATAAAAGAACAATTTACATTTTACTCAAAAATATACCTATAGAGAGAAAAATCAGACAAACTGAACATTTTGCAGTGGTCTCTTAATTTCTGCCAGAGCAATATGAGGGTATGTGCACACGCTGCGGATTTTGCCACAGATCCGCAGCGTTTCCGCAGCTGCGGATCCGCAGCAGTTTCCCATGAGTTTACAGTACAATGTAAACCTATGGGAAATGAAATCCGCAGTGCACATGCTGCGGAAAAAAACGCGCGGAAACGCAGCGGTTTATTTTCCGCAGCATGTCAATTCTTTGTGCGGATTCCGCTGCGGGTTTACACCTGGTCCAATAGAAATCTGCAGGTGAAAACCCACAGAGGAAACCGCAAAAGAAACCGCGATAAATCCGCAGTAAAAACCCCAGTGGTTTTTCACTGCTGTTTTCTTAAATCCGCTGTGGAAAATTCTGCAATGGAATCCGCAGTGTGTGCACATGGCCTAAGAATAGATACAGTGGAAACAAAAAGTATATGATACACTGCTGATTTTGAAGCCCACAGCCTCAGGAAAATGGCTGCTGGAGGCAGCCCGTGCGCAGATTAAGATCTCCGACAGCCCACGGTGTCAGGAAAATGTTCACCTAGAAACCAATGATGTACTCTGCTCAGCTAGCTGCCGACACTGGGCTACAGCATCACCACACTTCTGCTGCTGCCAGCTCCCTGAGGAAGGGACCCTGCTCCACCACCACCATAACACAGCGGTAAGCCTGCATTCGGACTGTACAATGCACTTCCCATTTTCCTCCCAAATTTTGGGGAAAAAAAGTGTCACATAGTCCGAAAAATAAGATAATTTAATTGAATTTTATTTCATAAAATAAGTATTTGATCACCTGTAAGCCAGCAAGAATTCTGGCTCTCACAGACCTGTTAGATTTTCTATAAAGGGAAGTTGCCGCATTTTATTTTTTGTATTAAAATGATTGTTTATATAAACAATTATTTTTAATACAGATTTACATTTTTTAACTTTAACATTTTTTTTATTATTAATTATTTTTTCAGCCACTGGGCACCACCATTTTGCTTTGCAGGAGTGTAAGTGTAGCTGCACAACACTTACACTCTGCAAATACGGCAGCCCTGGGCATAGGAGTCCGACCCTATACTTTACATTGAGCTGCTCCCTGCTGTGATCTGGCCACGCCCCCTGGGCTGTCTGCACATCACAGCAGAGGCAGGAGATCAGCGCCATCTTTCTGGAACTCACAGTGTGCCTGTGAGCTCCAGTTTCCCAGTACAATCGCAGGAGCCCTGCAGTTATAGGAGGAGGAGACCAAGGATGGCACAGGAGGGAGAAAGGAGCAGCGTCGGCAGCAGTGAAGTAATATCGGTGGGGGAGGGGGAGCGGTAATCTAATCCTATCCTTTGTGATGCTGACTCTGAGCAGTGTATCTCCTCCCAAGTGTGTTACTGTGCTGAGAGGTGTATTTAATCCTCTCCTGTGTGATACCGACTAAGCTGTGTATCTAATCCTATTCTGTGTGTTACTGTATGCTGAGCCATGTATCTAATCCTACCCTGTGTGATACTGTGCTGAGATGTGTATCTAATCCTACCCTGTGTGATACTGTGCTGAGACTTGTTTCTAATCCTCTCCTGTGGGATACTGTGTGCTGAGCCGTGTATCTAATCCTATTCTGTGTTGCTGTATGCTGAGCTTTGCGTCTAATCCTACCCTGGGTGATACTGTGCTGAGACATGTATCTAATCCTCTCCTGTGTGATGCTGTCTGCTGAGCCATGTATCTAATCCTACCCTGTGTGATACTGTGCTGAGCCGTGTATCTAATCCTCTCCTGTGGGATACTGTGTGCTGAGCCGTGTATCTAATCCTATTCTGTGTGTTACTGTATGCTGAGCCATGTATCTAATCCTACCCTGTGTGATACTTTGCTGAGCCGTGTACCTAATCCTTTCCTGTGTGATACTGTTGTGAATTAGACTTTTTTGGCTCCCTCTTGTGGTCACTAGTGATATGACTCTGGGATTGTCTTTCCTCAGTTTGGCACCCACCTGGGTCGTTAGTCCAGGGGTGTTGCTATATAAACTTCCTGGATTCTCAGTCCTGTGCCTGGCATCGTTGTAATCAGTTCCTTTCTGTTTGCTCCTGTCTGCTGGTCCTGGATCTTGCAAAATTAAGCTAAGTCCTGCTTCCTTGTTTTTTGGTTATTTGCATAGCTCTTATTTTTTGTCCAGCTTGTACTAAATGTGATTCCTGATTTTGCTGGAAGCTCTAGGGGGCTGGTGTTCTCCCCCCGGGCCGTTAGAAGGTTCGGGGGTTCTTGAATATCCAGCGTGGAAATTTTGATAGGGTTTTTGCTGACCGTATAAGTCATCTTACTATATTCTGCTATTAGTCAGTGGGCCTCTCTTTGCTTAATATCTAGTTCATTCTTACGTTTGTCTTTTCTCCTTACCTCACCGTTATTATTTGTTGGGGGCTTGTATCCAACTTTTGGGGTCTTTTCTCTGGAGGCAAGAAAGGTCTATCTTTTCCCTTCTAGGGTTAGTTAGTTCTCCGGCTGGCGCGAGACGTCTAGAACCAACGTAGGCACGTTCCCCGGCTGCTGCTATTTGTGGTGCTAGGATTAGATATATGGTCAGCTGTCATGATCTCTGCGGGCAGAGATCATAGCAAGCCTATAGAGGGACAAGCTCTCGGAAGATGGAACTATACTGACCATGAACTAAGCCTGCCGCGCAACTAGAAATAGCCAGGTAGCATTTCCTATTTATTGCTAGATGCCCAGCTCTGGCCTAAGACCTAAATAGCTAGCAGAGGGAAATATAAGACCTGGCTCACCTCTAGAGAAATATTCCAAAGAAGACAGTAGCCCCCCACATATAATGACGGTGAGTTCAGATGAAACAACAAACGCAGCAGGAAAATAGTCTTAGCAAATTTGAGGTCCGCTTACTAGATAGCAGAAGACAGATAGTATACTTTCATGGTCAGCAGAAAAACACTAACAAAACACCATCCAGAGATTACCTTAAACTCTGGCATTAACTCATAACGCCAGAGTAGCAATCCCTGATCAACGAGAGCTTTCCAGACACAGTAACAAAACTTCAGCTGTGAACTGGAACAAATAGGCAAAATGAAACATGGACAAAAGTCCAACTTATCTAGTAGTTGTCAGAAGCAGGAACAAGCACTGAGAGGCATCAGATAACATTGTTGACCGGCAAGAAACCACCAGAGAAATGAGCTTAAATAGCGACACCCACTACTGATGGAACCAGGTGAAACAGGAAAGAGGATGACAAGTCCAATTCCACAAGCGGCCACCGGGGGAGCCCAGAATCCAAATTCACAACAGTACCCCCCCCTCAAGGAGGGGGCACCGAACCCTCACCAGATCCACCAGGGCGACCAGGATGAGCCCTATGGAAGGCACGAACAAGATCAGAAGCATGAACATCAGATGCATTGACCCAAGAATTATCCTCCTGGCCGTAACCCTTCCAGTTGACCAGATACTGGAGTCTCCGTCTGGAAACACGAGAGTCCAAAATTTTCTCCACAACGTACTCCAACTCACCCTCAACCAACACCGGAGCAGGAGGCTCAACTGAAGGTACAACAGGTACCTCATACCTGCGCAATAACGACCGATGAAAAACGTTATGAATGGAAAAGGACGCAGGGAGGTCCAAACGGAAAGAAACAGGATTAAGAATCTCCAATATTCTATAAGGGCCGATGAACCGAGGTTTAAACTTAGGAGAAGAGACCCTCATAGGGACAAAACGAGAAGACAACCACACCAAATCTCCAACACAAAGCCGAGAACCAACACGACGATGACGGTTGGCAAAACGCTGAGTCTTCTCCTGGGACAACTTCAAATTGTCCATAACCTGCCCCCAGATGTGATGCAATCTCTCCACCACCGCATCCACTCCAGGACAATCCGAGGATTCCACCTGACCGGAGGAAAATCGAGGGTGAAACCCCGAATTACAGAAAAACGGGGACACCAAGGTGGAAGAGCTGGCCCGATTATTGAGGGCGAACTCTGCCAATGGCAAAAAAGCAACCCAATCATCCTGGTCAGCAGAGACAAAACACCTCAGATATGTCTCCAGGGTCTGATTAGTCCGCTCGGTCTGGCCATTAGTCTGAGGGTGAAAAGCAGATGAAAAAGACAAATCTATGCCCATCCTAGCACAGAATGCCCGCCAAAATCTAGACACAAATTGGGTACCTCTGTCAGAAACAATATTCTCAGGAATACCGTGCAATCGGACAACATTCTGAAAAAACAGAGGAACCAACTCAGAAGAAGAAGGCAACTTGGGCAGAGGAACCAAATGGACCATTTTAGAGAAACGGTCACAGACCACCCAGATGACAGACATCTTCTGGGAAACAGGCAGATCTGAAATAAAATCCATCGAGATGTGTGTCCAAGGCCTCTTAGGAATAGGCAAGGGCAACAGCAGTCCGCTAGCCCGAGAACTACAAGACTTGGCCCGAGCACAAATGTCACATGACTGCACAAAGACTCGCACATCTCGTGACAGGGAAGGCCACCAGAAGGATCTTGCCACCAAATCCCTGGTACCAAAAATTCCGGGATGACCTGCCAATGCAGAAGAATGTACCTCAGAGATGACTCTACTGGTCCAATCATCCGGAACAAACAGTCTATCAGGCGGACAACGATCCGGTCTATCCGCCTGAAACTCTTGCAAGGACCGCCGCAGATCAGGAGAAACGGCCGACAAAATTACTCCCTCCCTAAGGATACCTGTGGGTTCAGCATTACCAGGAGAATCCGGGTCAAAACTCCTAGAAAGGGCATCTGCCTTAACATTCTTAGAACCCGGTAGGTATGACACCACAAAATTAAAGCGAGAAAAAAATAAAGACCAGCGCGCCTGTCTAGGATTCAGGCGCCTGGCAGTCTCAAGATAAATCAAATTTTTGTGGTCAGTCAATACCACCACCTGATGCTTAGCCCCCTCTAGCCAATGGCGCCACTCCTCAAACGCCCACTTCATGGCCAAAAGCTCCCTATTCCCAACATCATAATTCCGCTCTGCGGGCGAAAATTTGCGAGAAAAGAAAGCACAAGGCCTAATGACGGAGCAGTCGGAACCTTTCTGCGACAACACTGCCCCAGCTCCGATCTCCGAAGCGTCAACCTCAACCTGAAAAGGCAGATTCACATCAGGCTGACGTAACACAGGGGCAGAGGCAAAACGGTGCTTAAGCTCCTGAAAGGCCTCTACAGCATGAGGGGACCAATTAGCAACATCAGCGCCATGTCTGGTCAAATCAGTCAGTGGTTTAACGACATCCGAAAAACCAGCAATAAATCGGCGGTAAAAGTTGGCAAAGCCCAAAAATCTCTGAAGACCCTTAAGAGAGGAGGGCTGAGTCCAGTCACAAATAGCTTGCACCTTGACGGGATCCATCTCAATGGAAGAGGGAGAAAAAATATACCCCAAAAAGGAAATTTTCTGGACCCCAAAAACGCACTTAGACCCCTTCACACATAAAGAATTAGACCGCAGAACCTGAAAAACTCTCCTGACCTGCTGGACATGAGAGTCCCAGTCATCAGAAAAAATCAGAATATCATCCAGATATATTATCATAAATTTATCCAGAAAATCGCGGAAAATATCATGCATAAAAGACTGGAAAACTGAAGGGGCATTAGAAAGACCAAAAGGCATGACCAAATACTCAAAGTGGCCCTCGGGCGTATTAAATGCGGTCTTCCACTCATCCCCCTGCCTGATCCGCACCAAATTATACGCCCCACGAAGATCAATTTTGGAGAACCACTTAGCACCCTCTATACGAGCAAACAAATCAGTAAGCAATGGCAATGGGTATTGGTACTTAACAGTGATCTTATTCAGAAGCCGATAATCAATACATGGTCTCAAAGAGCCGTCCTTTTTTGAGACAAAGAAAAACCCAGCTCCCAAGGGAGAAGAAGATGGACGAATATGTCCCTTTTCCAAAGACTCCTTTACATATTCCCGCATAGCAGCATGTTCCGGCACAGACAGATTAAACAAACGACCCTTTGGATATTTGCAACCCGGTATCAAATCTATGGCACAATCGCACTCACGGTGCGGAGGTAACGACCCAAGCTTGGGTTCGTCAAAGACGTCTTGATAATCAGAGAGGAACTCAGGGACTTCAGAGGGAATGGACGACGAAATAGAAACCAAAGGTAAGTCCCCATGAATACCCTTACATCCCCAGCTCAACACAGACATTGCTCTCCAGTCCAAGACTGGATTGTGAGACTGCAACCATGGCAATCCCAGTACCAAATCGTCATGTAAATTATACAGCACCAGGAAACGAATAATCTCCTGGTGATCCGGATTGATACGCATGGTTACTTGTGTCCAGTATTGTGGTTTATTATTAGCCAATGGGGTGGAGTCAATCCCCTTCAGAGGAATAAGAGTCTCCAAAGGCTCTAAATCAAAACCACAACGATTGGCAAAGGACCAATCCATAAGACTCAGAGCGGCGCCAGAGTCAACATAGGCGTCCGTGGCAATGGATGACAAAGAGCAAATCAGGGTTACAGACAAAATAAACTTAGACTGAATGGTGCCAATGGAAACAGACTTATCAAGCTTCTTTGTACGCCTAGAGCATGCTGATATAACATGAGTAGAATCCCCACAATAGAAGCACAATCCATTCTTCCGTCTAAAATTCTGTCGCTCGCTCCTGGACAGAATTCTATCACACTGCATACTTTCTGGCGTCTTTTCCATAGACACCGCCAGATGGTGCACCGGTTTGCGCTCCCGCAGACGCCTATCAATCTGAATAGCCATTGTCATGGACTCATTCAGACCTGCAGGCACAGGGAACCCCACCATAACATCCTTAACGGCATCAGAGAGACCTTCTCTGAAAGTTGCCGCCAAGGCGCACTCATTCCACTGAGTAAGCACAGACCATTTACGGAATTTTTGGCAGTAAACCTCAGCTTCGTCTTGCCCCTGAGATAGTGCCATCAAAGTTTTTTCTGCCTGAAGTTCCAAATGAGGTTCCTCATAAAGCAAGCCCAAGGCCAGAAAAAACGCATCCACATCGCGCAACGCAGGATCCCCTGCTGGCAATGAGAAGGCCCAATCTTGAGGGTCACCCCTGAGCAAGGAAATCACAATCCTAACCTGCTGAGCAGGGTCTCCAGCTGAACGAGACTTCAGGGACAAATAAAGCTTACAATTATTTCGGAAATTCTGGAAGCTAGCTCTATTCCCTGTGAAGAACTCCGGCAAAGGAATTCTCGGCTCAGATACTGGAGCATGTACCACAAAATCTTGTAAATTTTGTACTTTCGTGATGAGATTATTCAAACCCGCAGTTACACTCTGAAGATCCATTATCGTCAGGTGCACACAGAGCAATACAGAGATTAGGAGGAGAGAGAGAAAAAAGACTGCAGCAAGGCAAACTGGAGGAAAAAAAAAAAAAAAAAAATTCCAGCAGACTTCTAATAACTCTCCTTTCTCAACCTGGGTCTTTAACACTTTATTGGCCGGTCAAACTGTCATGATCTCTGCGGGCAGAGATCATAGCAAGCCTATAGAGGGACAAGCTCTCGGAAGATGGAACTATACTGACCATGAACTAAGCCTGCCGCGCAACTAGAAATAGCCAGGTAGCATTTCCTATTTATTGCTAGATGCCCAGCTCTGGCCTAAGACCTAAATAGCTAGCAGAGGGAAATATAAGACCTGGCTCACCTCTAGAGAAATATTCCAAAGAAGACAGTAGCCCCCCACATATAATGACGGTGAGTTCAGATGAAACAACAAACGCAGCAGGAAAATAGTCTTAGCAAATTTGAGGTCCGCTTACTAGATAGCAGAAGACAGATAGTATACTTTCATGGTCAGCAGAAAAACACTAACAAAACACCATCCAGAGATTACCTTAAACTCTGGCATTAACTCATAACGCCAGAGTAGCAATCCCTGATCAACGAGAGCTTTCCAGACACAGTAACAAAACTTCAGCTGTGAACTGGAACAAATAGGCAAAATGAAACATGGACAAAAGTCCAACTTATCTAGTAGTTGTCAGAAGCAGGAACAAGCACTGAGAGGCATCAGATAACATTGTTGACCGGCAAGAAACCACCAGAGAAATGAGCTTAAATAGCGACACCCACTACTGATGGAACCAGGTGAAACAGGAAAGAGGATGACAAGTCCAATTCCACAAGCGGCCACCGGGGGAGCCCAGAATCCAAATTCACAACAGTCAGCCCAGTTACCACTGCCCTAAGAGCTGTTTTTTTTGTGTTTGCAGACTTGGTATGTACTTTTGAGACCCTCTGCCATTGGGGTCATAACAGTATGCCAGGCCAAGTTTGAATGTTTAATGCATTGCAGAAGTGGGATTACAAGAAAAGTAAGTCTGAGTTTTTTTTTTGTTTTTTTTTTCCTCTCTTTTTTCCTCCCCTTTACCTCTGAGTGGCTTGTGCTTGCTGCAGACATGAATGTCCAGACTTTGATTACAAGTGTGGACCAGCTTGCTGCTCGTGTGCAGGGCATACAAGATTTTGTTACCAGTAGTCCAATGTCTGAACCTAAAATACCTATTCCTGAACTGTTCTCTGGAGACCGATTTAAGTTTCGGAATTTCAGGAATAATTGTAAATTGTTTCTATCTCTGAGACCCCGTTCATCTGGAGACTCAGCTCAGCAAGTAAAAATTGTTATCTCTTTCTTACGGGGCGACCCTCAGGATTGGGCTTTCTCGCTAGCGCCAGGAGATCCGGCATTGGCAAATATTGATGCGTTTTTTCTGGCGCTCGGATTGCTTTACGAGGAACCCAATCTTGAAATTCAGGCAGAAAAAGCCTTGCTGGCTATTTCTCAGGGTCAGGATGAAGCTGAAGTGTATTGCCAAAAATTTCGGAAATGGTCCGTGCTTACTCAGTGGAATGAGTGTGCTCTGGCCGCAAATTTCAGAAATGGTCTTTCTGAAGCCATTAAGAATGTGATGGTGGGTTTCTCCATTCCTACAGGTCTGAATGATTCCATGGCGCTGGCTATTCAAATTGACCGGCGTTTGCGGGAGCGCAAAGCCGTGAATCCTCTGGTGGTGTTGTCTGAACAAACACCTGATTTAATGCAATATGGTAGAATTCAGACTAGAAATGAACGGAAAAATCATAGACGTCAGAATGGGTTGTGTTTTTACTGTGGTGATTCTACACATGTTATGTCAGCATGCTCTAAACGCCTAACTAGGGTTGTTAGTCCTGTCGCCATTGGTAATTTGCAACCTAAATTTATTTTGTCTGTGACTTTAATTTGCTCATTGTCCTCCTACCCTGTTATGGCGTTTGTGGATTCAGGTGCTGCCCTGAGTCTTATGGATCTGTCGTTTGCCAAGCGCTGTGGTTTTGTTCTTGAGCCATTGGTAATTCCTATCCCTCTTAGAGGTATTGATGCTACGCCATTGGCGGAAAATAAACCGCAGTTTTGGACACAGGTAACCATGTGCATGACTCCTGAACATCGGGAGGTGATTCGTTTTCTTGTTCTGCATAAAATGCATGATTTGGTCGTTTTGGGTCTGCCATGGTTACAGACCCATAATCCAGTCTTGGATTGGAAGGCAATGTCTGTGTCAAGTTGGGGCTGTCAGGGAATTCATGGTGATTCCCCGCCGGTGTCTATTGCTTCCTCTACTCCTTCGGAAGTTCCTGAGTATTTGTCTGATTACCAGGATGTATTCAGCGAGTCCAGGTCCAGTGCTCTTCCTCCTCATAGGGACTGTGACTGCGCTATAGATTTGATTCCAGGTAGTAAATTTCCTACGGGAAGATTATTTAATCTGTCTGTACCTGAGCATACCGCAATGCGTTCATATATCAAGGAATCTCTGGAGAAAGGGCATATCCGTCCATCCTCTTCCCCTCTTGGTGCGGGATTTTTTTTTTGTGGCCAAGAAGGACGGATCTTTGAGACCTTGTATTGACTATCGGCTTCTGAATAAAATCACTGTTAAATTTCAGTATCCTTTGCCTCTGTTGTCGGACTTGTTTGCCCGGATTAAAGGTGCCAAGTGGTTCACCAAGATAGATCTTCGTGGTGTGTACAACCTTGTGCGCATTACGCAAGGAGATGAATGGAAAACTGCATTTAATACGCCCGAAGGTCATTTTGAGTACTTGGTGATGCCTTTCGGGCTCTCTAATGCTCCTTCAGTGTTTCAGTCCTTTATGCATGATATTTTCCGGAAGTATCTGGATAAATTTATGATTGTTTATCTGGATGATATTCTGTTTTTTTCTGATGATTGGGACTCGCATGTAGAGCAGGTCAGGATGGTGTTTCAGGTTTTGCGTGAGAATGCTTTGTTTGTTAAGGGCTCAAAGTGTCTCTTTGGAGTACAGAAGGTTCCCTTTTTGGGTTTTATTTTTTCCCCTTCTGCGGTGGAGATGGACCCAGTCAAGGTCCGAGCTATTCATGATTGGACTCAACCCACGTCAGTTAAGAGTCTTCAGAAGTTCTTGGGTTTTGATAACTTCTACCGTTGTTTTATCGGTAATTTTTCTAGCGTTGTTAAACCTTTGACGGATATGACCAAGAAAGGTTCTGATGTTGCTAACTGGGCTCCTGCAGCCGTGGAAGCTTTTCAAGAGTTGAAGCGCCGGTTTACTTTGGCGCCTGTTTTGTGCCAGCCTGATGTCTCACTTCCCTTCCAGGTTGAAGTGGATGCTTCTGAGATTGGGGCAGGGGCCGTTTTGTCGCAGAGAGGCCCTGGTTGCTCTGTAATGAGACCATGTGCTTTTTTCTCTAGGAAGTTTTCGCCTGCTGAGCGGAATTATGATGTTGGCAATCGGGAGTTGTTAGCCATGAAGTGGGCATTTGAGGAGTGGCGTCATTGGCTCGAGGGTGCTAAGCATCGTGTGGTGGTCTTGACTGATCACAAAAATCTGATGTATCTCGAGTCTGCTAAACGCCTGAATCCTAGACAGGCCCGCTGGTCATTGTTTTTCTCCCGTTTTGACTTTGTGGTCTCGTATTTACCAGGTTCAAAGAATGTGAAGGCTGATGCTCTTTCAAGGAGCTTTGTGCCTGACTCTCCTGGAGTCGCAGAACCAGTTGGTATTCTCAAAGAGGGAGTTATCCTGTCAGCCATTTCTCCGGATTTGCGACGTGTGTTGCAGAGATTTCAGGCTGGTAGACCTGACTCTTGTCCACCTGACAGACTGTTTGTTCCTGATAAGTGGACCAGCAGAGTCATTTCCGAGGTTCATTCCTCGGTGTTGGCAGGGCATCCGGGAATTTTTGGCACCAGAGATCTGGTGGCTAGGTCCTTTTGGTGGCCTTCCTTGTCATGGGATGTGCAGTCATTTGTGCAGTCCTGTGGGACTTGTGCTCGAGCTAAGCCTTGCTGTTCTCGTGCCAGCGGGTTGCTCTTGCCCTTGCCTGTCCCAAAGAGGCCTTGGACACACATTTCCATGGATTTCATTTCAGATCTTCCGGTGTCTCAGGGCATGTCTGTCATCTGGGTGGTATGTGATCGCTTTTCCAAGATGGTCCATTTGGTATCTTTGCCTAAGCTGCCTTCCTCTTCCGATCTGGTTCCTTTGTTCTTTCAGAATGTGGTTCATTTACACGGCATTCCTGAGAATATTGTGTCGGACAGAGGATCCCAGTTTGTTTCCAGGTTCTGGCAATCCTTTTGTGCTAAGATGGGCATTGATTTGTCGTTTTCGTCTGCCTTTCATCCTCAGACTAATGGACAAACGGAGCGAACTAATCAGACTCTGGAGGCTTATTTGAGGTGTTTTGTTTCTGCAGATCAGGATGATTGGGTGACCTTCTTGCCGTTGGCTGAGTTTGCCCTTAATAATAGGGCTAGTTCCGCTACTTTGGTTTCGCCATTTTTTTGCAACTCTGGTTTCCATCCTCGTTTTTCCTCGGGACATGTGGAGCCTTCTGACTGTCCTGGGGTAGATTCCGTGGTGGATAGGTTGCAGCAGATCTGGAATCATGTGGTGGACAACTTAAAGTTGTCACAGGAGAAGGCTCAGCGTTTTGCCAACCGCCGCCGCGGTGTGGGTTCCCGACTTCGTGTTGGGGATTTGGTATGGCTGTCTTCTCGATTTGTTCCTATGAAGGTCTCCTCTCCTAAATTTAAGCCTCGCTTCATCGGTCCTTACAAGATATTGGAAATCCTTAATCCTGTGTCCTTTCGCTTGGATCTTCCGGTGTCGTTTGCCATTCACAACGTGTTCCATAGGTCTTTGTTGCGGCGGTACATTGTACCTGTGGTTCCTTCTGTTGAGCCTCCTGCTCCGGTGTTGGTTGAGGGCGAGTTGGAGTACGTGGTGGAGAAGATCTTGGATTCTCGTCTCTCCAGGCGGAGGCTTCAGTATCTGGTCAAGTGGAAGGGCTATGGTCAGGAGGATAATTCCTGGGTGGTTGCCTCTGATGTGCATGCGGCCGATTTAGTTCGTGCCTTTCACGCTGCTCATCCTGATCGCCCTGGTGGTCTTGGTGAGGGTTCGGTGACCCCTCCTTAAAGGGGGGGTACTGTTGTGAATTAGACTTTTTTGGCTCCCTCTTGTGGTCACTAGTGATATGACTCTGGGATTGTCTTTCCTCAGTTTGGCACCCACCTGGGTCGTTAGTCCAGGGGTGTTGCTATATAAACTTCCTGGATTCTCAGTCCTGTGCCTGGCATCGTTGTAATCAGTTCCTTTCTGTTTGCTCCTGTCTGCTGGTCCTGGATCTTGCAAAATTAAGCTAAGTCCTGCTTCCTTGTTTTTTGGTTATTTGCATAGCTCTTATTTTTTGTCCAGCTTGTACTAAATGTGATTCCTGATTTTGCTGGAAGCTCTAGGGGGCTGGTGTTCTCCCCCCGGGCCGTTAGATGGTTCGGGGGTTCTTGAATATCCAGCGTGGAAATTTTGATAGGGTTTTTGCTGACCGTATAAGTCATCTTACTATATTCTGCTATTAGTCAGTGGGCCTCTCTTTGCTTAATATCTAGTTCATTCTTACGTTTGTCTTTTCTCCTTACCTCACCGTTATTATTTGTTGGGGGCTTGTATCCAACTTTTGGGGTCTTTTCTCTGGAGGCAAGAAAGGTCTATCTTTTCCCTTCTAGGGTTAGTTAGTTCTCCGGCTGGCGCGAGACGTCTAGAACCAACGTAGGCACGTTCCCCGGCTGCTGCTATTTGTGGTGCTAGGATTAGATATATGGTCAGCCCAGTTACCACTGCCCTAAGAGCTGTTTTTTTTGTGTTTGCAGACTTGGTATGTACTTTTGAGACCCTCTGCCATTGGGGTCATAACAGATACTGACTGAGCTGTGTATCTAATTCTGTCCTGTGTGATACTGACTGCTGAGCTGTGTATCTAATCTTTCTATGTGTGATACTGACTGTTGGGCCATGTATCTAATCCTCTCCCCCTGTTATGTGTGATCTATATGGCGGTATTATGTGTGATCTATATGGCATTGTTATGTGAGAAGTATATGGGGGTATTATGTGTGAAGTATATGGCGGCATTATGTGTGCTCTATATGTCGGTATTATGTGAGAACACTATGGCGTCATTATTTGCGATCTATATGATGGTATTATGTGAGAACTATAGGACAGTATTATGTGTGATCTGTATGGCGGTATTATGTGAGAACACAATGGAAGTATTATCTTCAGAAAGGGGACCCAATCTAGGGTGGTTCTGGCTGAGCACCTGCACATGGGTCTGGGGTAATAGAGGGGGCAGCATGACCTCCAGTTAGCTGCAGTCGGGAAGGCTGGTGAGGCAGCTGAAGAGAGGGGTCTCATTTTTATCGTTACTATATGGCTACATTTCCTTCCCAGTGTCACTGTGCCTGTCACCTCGCTTTCAGGCTGCTGTCACACTAGCAGTATTTGGTCAGTATTTTTTCATCAGTATTTGTAAGCCAAAACCAGGAGCAGGTGATAAATGCAGAAGTGGTGCATATGTTTCTATTATATGTCTCCTCTGATTGTTCCACTCCTGGTTTTGGCTTACAAATACTGATGTAAAATACTGACCAAATACTGCTAGTGTGACGGCAGCCTAACACATCACCAGGACAGGATGGAGAATACAGGATCCATAGCTCCCAACCGTCCCTCATTGTGCGGGACTGTCCCGGATTTGATGCTTTGCCCTGCTGTCCAGCTCAGGACGCTCTCATCCCGGAGACAAGCAGGAGAAACTGCCGTCACACCCCCTTTTGTTAGGCCACGGCCCTTCCCCTTCCGTATGTTCCTGAGTCTCCCAGCGTCACTGTTCAGAGAGGGAGAGAGAGGAGACACTTCTAGTTTGAGGTACCGTACGTAACAGCCGAACACAGCCTGGGTGCTGGCGGCAATGTAAGCAGCAGACCAGTGGACTGGAGCTAATAATGCCTGGCTAGTAATCGTGCGTGGAATGAGTGGGGCTGAGCAGGGAGGGATGGACACACTCACAGCCTCCCTGTTTGCCTCGGCTGCTCAGTGCTCACTGCTGTGTTATTGCAGAGCGACAGATGCAGATCAGTGAGTAGTCGATGATGCCTTGTGTGGGGTCAGGAGGTGTACAGTGTGGATGTAGCAGAGCCCTGTGTGTGTGCGAGGTGTATGGAGCGGAGCCGTGTGTGTACGAGGTGTATGGAGCAGAGCTGTGTGTGTACGAGGTGTATGGAGTGGAGCCGTGTGTGTACGAGGTCTATGGAGCGGAGTCGTGTGTGTGTGCGAGGTGTATGGAGCGGAGCCGTGTGTGTACGAGGTGTATGGAGCGGAGCTGTGTGTGTGCGAGGTGTATGGAGCGGAGCAATGTGTGTATGAGGTGGATGTATCAGAGCCGTGTGTGTACGAGGTGTATGGAGCAGAGCCGTGTGTGTGCGAGGTGTATGGAGTGGAGCCGTGTGTGTGCGAGGTATATGGAGCAGAGCAATGTGTGTACGAGGTGGATGTAGCAGAGCCATGTGTGTATGATGTGTATGGAGCGGAGCCGTGTGTGTACGAGGTGTATGGAGCAGAGCCGTGTGTGTGTGCGAGGTGTATGGAGCGGAGCAATGTGTGTACGAGGTGGATTTAGCAGAGCCGTGTGTGTGAGAGGTGTATGGAGCGGAGCCGTGTGTGTGCGAGGTGTATGGAGCGGAGCCGTGTGTGAGCAAGGTGTATGGAGCGGAGCCGTGTATGTACGAGGTGTATGGAGCGGAGCCGTGTGTGTACAAGGTGTATGGAGCGGAGCCGAGTGTGTGTGCGAGGTGTATGGAGTGGAGCCGTGTGTGTGCGAGGTGTATGGAGCGGAGATGTGTACGAGGTGTATGGAGTGGAGCGCGTGTGTACAGAGCGGAGCCGTGTGTGCAAAGTGTACGGAGAGCAGATGCGTGTGTAGGAGTAGCTATGTGTAGCCATTATATGGCACAAAGTATCATGTGCGGCCATTATACAGTATGGAGCATCATGTGCAGTCATTATACAGTATGGAGCATCATGTGCAGTCATTATACAGTATGGAGCATCATGTGCGGCCATTATACAGTATGGAGCATCATGTGCGGTCATTATACAGTATGGAGCATCATGTGTGGCCATTATACAGTATGGAGCATCATGTGTGGTCATCATACAGTATGGAGCATCATGTGTGGCCATTATACAGTATGGAGCATTATGTGTCGTCATCATACAGTATGGAGCTTCATGTGTGGCCATTATACAGTATGGAGCACTGTGTGACCATATTTTTTTGTTTATAATTATTGTATATGAAACAGTGTGATCAGCAGTGCTAAATGGGTGTGGTTGGAACGTGGATATGGGTGTGACTAATAATGAATGGGTGTGGTCAGAGGCGTGGCCTAAAATTTGCCGCGGCGCGCTTGCGCGCCACAAACTTTGTCCCTCTTTCCCATCTTCAAAAGTTAGGAGGTATGCAGGATCTGAGGAGGGGAATGTGGTCTTTGCATGCAAAGTCTGGATCAGGACAGGCCATCAATCCACAGAAATGTTTTCTGAATTTCTGAGGAGCAGACAAGTAAACGGTCCATCTATGTGTATAAAAGACTCTATGTACAATCCCTGGCTGCTCCGCGCACCGAACAGGGTACCCCCCCCATAGACCAGCACACTGCTCTCCTGAAATACTCTATGCTGCTGGCACCCTGCTCTCTCCACCATATATCTCCCAGAATCCTTGCTGCCTGCCTTCCTCGGTGACTGTCTACTTGTCAGTATAACTTTGTGATCACTAACAAAATGGCTGCTCACTGGGTTCCTGAATATCATCCTCTCTTATCCCTTAGCAAACACCCAGAAGGGGAGGAGAGGAGACATCACACACGTCAGCAGACTCCTCCCATAATTATTGCAGTGCTGTAATGTGAGCTAGTTGTACACTAGGTTTTTGTCACATTTCATTAGCTGCTAAAGTGGAAATGCTAAACCTTTTAAAATTATTTTTCATATTTTACTAAATTATAAACAAATGATAATATCTTTTAAGAAAATTTAAACATTAATTCTTTACATTTTTTCAATCGCTGGAAAAAATTTTTTTTGATGGCACCTTCCCATTAAGAAGCCCTCCCTCCTATGCTGCACTAATTACCTTTAGTAATTGCATCTATTTGAACTCATTATCTGTGTAAAAGGCACCTGTCTCAATCAATCACACTTCAACCTTTCCACACTAACCAAAACCAAAGAGCTGTCTAAGGACACCAGGGACCAAATTGTAGACCTGCACAAGCTGGGAAGGGCTACTATGGATTCAAATCCTGCAGGGCATGCAAGCTCCCTCTGCTCAAGCCAGCACATGTTCAGGCCCGTTGAAGATTGCCAATGACTATCTGGATGATTCAAAGGAGGCATGGGAGAAGGTCATTGTAACGGATCGTACAAGAAAAGGGGTGTGATGACCTCTGGGGAGGGGAGAGAATGACCCAGCAGGGATCAGCTCTCTGGCACCACCACTTATCCCAGGTCAGTCAGGGAACTGCACCGAGGGCAAATAGTTGCTGGAGAGGCTTCCCTTTTAGGTATGAGTTATTGAGGAGCTTCCAGAGAGGGGGGATATGTATCACCAGTCCAGGCTGGGGATACATATGTAAGATAATAATAATAATAATAATAATAATTTTATTTATATAGCGCCAACATATTCCGCAGCGCTTTACAACTTATAGAGGGGACTTATACAGACAACAGACATTACAGCATAACAGAAATCACAGTTCAAAACAGATACCAGGAGGAATGAGGGCCCTGCTGCTCGCAAGCTTACAATCTATGAGGAAAAGGGGAGACACAAGAGGTGGATGGTAACAATTGCTTTAGTTATTTGGACCAGCCATAGTGTAAGGCTCGGGTGTTCATGTAAAGCTGCATGAACCAGTTATCAGCCTAAGTATGTAGCAGTACAGACACAGAGGCTATTACCTGCATAAAGTGTATGAGAACACGATGGAGGAACGTGATTATGTTGTTGTTTTTTATTAATAGGCCACACAGGGATAATTAGGTTAATGCGTTGAGGCGGTAGGCCAATCTGAACAAATGAGTTTTTAGTGCACGCTTAAAACTGTGGGGATTGGGGATTAATCGTATTAACCTAGGTAGTGCATTCCAAAGAATCGGCGCCGCACGTGTAAAGTCTTGGAGACGGGAGTGGGAGGTTCTGATTATTGAGGATGCTAACCTGAGGTCATTAGCAGAGCGGAGGGCACGGGTAGGGTGGTAGACTGAGACCAGAGAGGAGATGTAGGGTGGTGCTGAGCCATGGAGTGCTTTGTGGATGAGGGTAGTAGTTTTGTACTGGATTCTGGATTGGATGGGTAGCCAGTGTAATGACTGGCACAAGGTAGAGGCATCGGTGTAACGGTTGGCGAGGAATATGATCCTGGCAGCAGCATTCAGGACAGATTGGAGCGGGGAGAGTCTGGTAAAAGGTAGGCCAATTAGTAGAGAGTTACAATAGTCCAGACGAGAATGAATAAGTGAGACAGTAAGAGTTTTTGCAGAGTCGAAAGTAAGAAAAGGGCGAATTCTGGAAATGTTTTTGAGATGCAGATAAGAAGAGCGAGCCAGTGATCGGATGTGGGGGGTGAATGAAAGCTCGGAATCAAGGATGACTCCAAGGCAGCGGGCATGTTGCTTTGGAGTAATGGTGGAACCGCACACAGAGATGGCAATGTCAGGCAAAGGTAGGTTTGTAGAGGGAGAGAACACGAGGAGTTCAGTTTTTGACAGGTTCAGTTTCAGATAGAGGGAGGACATGATGTTAGAGACAGCGGTAAGACAATCACTGGTGTTTTCTAAAAAGGTCGGCGTGATAACAGGAGAAGAGGTATATAATTGGGTGTCGTCAGCATAGAGATGGTACTGGAAACCAAATCTACTGATTGTTTGTCCAATAGGGGCAGTATACAAAGAGAAGAGGAGGGGGCCTAGGACTGATCCTTGAGGAACCCCAACAGTAAGGGGAAGGTGAGAGGAGGAGGAACCAGCAAAACAAACAGTGAAGGATCGGCCAGAGAGATAGGAGGAGAACCAAGAGAGAACGGTGTCCTTGAGGCCGATGGAGCGGAGCATAGTGAGGAGGAGCTGATGATCCACAGTGTCGAATGCTGCGGAGAGATCCAAGAGAATTAGCATGGAATAGTGACCATTAGATTTAGCTGTTAGTAGGTCATTAGAGACTTTAGTGAGGGCAGTTTCAGTAGAGTGTAAAGAGCGGAAACCAGATTGAAGAGGGTCGAGAAGAGAATTATCTGAGAGATAGCGGGTAAGACGGGAGTGGACCAGGCGTTCCAGGAGTTTAGAGATGAAGGGAAGATTAGAGACAGGTCTATAATTAGCGGCACAATTTTGATCGAGGGAGGGCTTTTTAAGTAGTGGATGTATGATGGCATGCTTAAATGAGGAGGGAAAAATACCGGAAGTGAGGGAAAGGTTGAATATTTTTGTTAGGTGAGAGGTGACAGCCGGGGAAAGGGACTGGAGGAGATGCGACGGAATGGGGTCGCTGGTGCAAGTGGTCGGGCGAGAAGATGCAAGGAGCCTGCTTACTTCTTCTTCTGTAACTGGTTCAAAGTCAGAGAGTGAACTAGATGCAGTGGGGGAGGGAGGACAGTGCTTGGTATGAAGAGATTGGGAAATGATTTCCTGTCGAATGTGGTCAATTTTTTCTTTGAAGTAATTGGCCAGATCGTCAGCGTGGAGATCTGTGGTTGGGGCCTGCTCTCTTGGGTTGAGTAGGGACCGGAAAGTGTCAAAGAGACGTTTAGGGTTATTGGACAGCGAGGTGATGAGGGTGTTGAAATAGGTTTGTTTGGAGAGGTGAAGGGCAGAGTTGTATGTTTTTAACATGAACTTATAATGGATGAAATCTTCGGGCAGATTAGATTTTCTCCACAGACGTTCGGCGCACCTGGAGCACCGCTGCAGGAAACGTGTTTGCAGCGTGTGCCACGGTTGTCGCCGTCTGTGCCGAGTTGTTCTATGTATAGGAGGCGCAGCTTCATCCAGGGCACTTTGCAGGGTTTCATTGTAATGCTTCAGAGCAGAATCAGGACATGAGATGGAGGAGATTGGGGCCAATGAGGACTGCAAGTTCTTCATAAGTTTCTGGGTGTTAATGGCCTGTATGTTTCTATAAGTTTGGAAAGTGGGGGTGACCTGAGCGGGATGGCAGTTCTTGATAGAGAATGAAAGAAGGTTGTGGTCAGAGAGCGGGAGAGGGCAGTTTGTGAAATCATCCAGTGAGCAAAGCCGGGAGAAGACCAAATCAAGGGAGTTTCCATCTTCATGTGTTGGAGAGTTAGTATGCTGCGAGAGGCCGAAAGAGGAGGTTAGAGATAAAAGGTGAGAAGCAGATGGGGAGAGGGGAGAAGCAATTGGGATATTGAAATCACCCATGATGAGGGTGGGGGTGTCATAAGAGAGAAAGTGTGGAAGCCAGGTGGCAAAATGATCCAGGAACTGGTGAGAGGGGCCGGGAGGACGATACACCACCGCCACTCGCATGGAGAAGGGGACGTAGAATCTGACAGCATGGACCTCAAAGGAAGGGAATACAAGTGAGGGTACTTGGGGGATAACTTGGAAGGTACATTTGGGTGAAAGGAGCAGACCAACGCCTCCACCTGCTCTGTTGTCTGATCTTGGGGTATGAGAAAAGTGTAGTCCACCAAATGAGAGAGCAGCAGCAGCGGTGGTGTCTGACTGCTGGATCCAGGTTTCAGTAAGAGCCAGGAGATTAAGAGAGTTAGAAAGGAAGAAGTCATGAATGAAGGAGAGTTTATTACACACAGAGCGAGAATTCCAAAGAGCACAATTGAAAGAGACAGAAGGCATGCAGGGAATATTAATAAGGTTAGAGGGGTTTCTGGGTGTAGCAGTTGGGAGGTTTGACTGGCTATAACATGGGGGGCCGGGGTTCGGAGAGATGTCTCCAGCAACTAGGAGAAGGAGGATAGAAAGAGTGAGCAGATGGTTAAGTGATTTGTGAGAGCGTCTCTTGTGTTGGATGGTGGGACTGAATGGATCTGTACTGTTGAGCAATGTGAACAGAGCATGAGTGCTATACATAGGAGAGGCCAGGACAGAGGGGCCAATATGGATGGAGTGTAAAGAGTTGATGTAAGGGCGGTGATTGTGTGTGAAAGCAGCAGCCATGATATAGATTATACAAATACATATGGTGAGTATTTGCTGTGTGCCAACTGAATAGGGAATAGATTTTGATTGTCTTACCTGTCTCCTGCCCTGTCTAACTGCCATGTTATAACTGCTGAATACTTAGAAAAAAAAGTACTTTGAAAAAAAAAATGTACACGAATAATAGTGCACGAATGCCCCCTGCATGAATGCTTCCCCAAGCTATATCTACATTTATAGGTGGCCAGCTCTTAGATCTCACTTTTTTTTTTTTTTTTTTTTTTTTTTTTTTTTTTTTTTTTTTTTTTGGTCTTCCCCCCTCTCGTTACCAATCAATCTAACTCAATTGAGACAGCAGGGCACAATAAATGTAGTGATCAGATAAACAAATGTCCAGGTCTACATGGATCATAAACCCCTTTGAAAAACAGTTATGCGAACTCTTGGCATAAGGACAAGCAGAAGAGAATTAAATATCTAGAAACAAAAACAATTGCATAACAAGCTGGCTAACAAATATAGATATAAGCAGGAATCAATGCCGAAGGTAGAAGGACTCTGTGTAAGATAGTAAACCCAGCACTCAACTTAAGTATATATTGCAGCAAGGTTTATTGTAGTATGAACAATAAAACGTTTTGGTCCGTGGTGACCTTCATCAGTTACTATCCTGTGTTTGTAATCTATATTTTGATTTATCTATGTAATAACTGATGAAGGCCAACACGGACCGAAACGTTATATTGTTCATACTACAATAAACCTTGCTGCAATATATACTGAAGTTGAGGGAAGGGTTTACTATCTTGCATCTATATGGTTTGGGAACTTAACCCTAGCACCTCCCTTTATTTCGTAGTTGTGCTCACGCTATCTTTTCTATAGGGGATATATATGTAAACCTCCCAGCCATCACTGTCAGAGTTCCTCACTAACACCGTATGGTATGCTGTCACCAGTTAATCGTTAAATATAAGCACCGTCCGACAACAGGCTTATATTGGGTCAGAAACAAACCTGGGTAGCGTATAACAACCAGCTGAGCGTGCGGACGTGGCGATTCATGAGTCAAGATAAAAGAGCAGCCCAAGATTAATTTTATATTTAATTGTCGAAAGGCGCACTAGAAAGATGCAGGGATATATATATAAGAACAAATATATGAGTATACAGTCAGGAGTGTAGTACAAGGGTACGGTACAGATAGGTTACAATTACCGTGTGATGCAGCATGTGACCACAGGGAGGCACTGATGGATCACAGGAACAATTCTTTGTTACATGATTCCCTTGCCACATCAGCTAACGGGCCTCCTGTCAGTAGAAAAACTAAGTCCAAAATGAGGAGCTGTCAATTATCCCATACGCTGCTCCCTCCCACACGCAGCGCCAATCCCTAGGCTGAGCAGCCTCCCTCCTCCCATATCTGAGAGCATGGTTTTCTGGCCAGAAATGTGGATGTCCATAACTTTCTGCCCGAAGCTCTAAATGAAACGGTGGCAGTGCCACTGGGTTCTGCTGGATTTTATCTGTGCAGGGAGACCAAATATGACTACCGTATTTAATTCATGGTAGCTATGCTTTACAACTTAATAACGCAGAGTTCCACCAGTGTATGGTATGGGCTTGTGGGGAAAGGAATGCAGATTCTGATTATGTGCTTGGCTAGGCTCGGAGATATTGCATTCTTTTATTATAGATCATTTTCTATATTCAATATCTCAGAGCCTTGCGCTGGTTTTGCCTGGGATCTGTTGTGCCACTGTTTGTGTCAGCCTGAGCCAAACAAAGGAAGCCAGTTGGCTGGTAACTGCACAAGAGTTCACATTCCTGTGATAACTGCTGAACTTGGTGCAGGGCAACACAGGGTCTATGCCTTTTGGCCCCCCTCTTGGGGAGAGTATCAAAGCCTTTTTTCTGGATAATGAGGTCCCATGGCTTGACGTGTATTTGACTTCCCTTTTTGGCCTGGGGGGAATGCCGAAGGTGGGGACTGAGTTTGGAGCAAGTATTTTGGGCCAAACTGTATCTGCTAGGGAATTTAATCAGAAATCAAACTGATATCAATTAGATATAATTTCCCCACATCTCACAGTCATGTGGTTAGATGAGATCAAAATAGAAGTTTTTGGTTTCAACTCCACTCACTGTGTTGGGAGGAAGAATAAGGATGAGTACAACCCCAAGAACACCATCAAACAGTCACGCAAAATGCCTTGGTGCGTAATTTTCAGTAAAGGGGACAGGATGACTGCACCATATTGATGGGAGGATGTTTGGGACCACGTATCGCAAGATTTTGGCCAACAAACTCCTTCCGTTAGTAATAACATTAACGATGGTTCATGGATGAGTCATCTAAGGAGTGGCTCTGTAAGAAGCATTTCAAAGTCCTAAAGTGGCATTGCCAGTCTCCAAACCTGAACCTAATAGATAATCTTTGGAGGGAGCTGAAACTCAATGTTGCCTAGTGATAGCCCGCCCCTGAAACGTGAATGATCTGGTGAAGATATGTATGGAGGAGTGGGCCAAAATCCCTACTGCAGTGTGTGCAAACTTGTTCAAGAAATACAGGAAACGTCTGACCTCTGTAATTGCAAACAAAGATTTATGTACAAAATATTAAGTCCTGTTTATTCATTGTATCAAATACTTATTTAAAGCAATAAAACACAAATTAATTATGTAAAAATCATACAATGTGATGCGAGCATTGTCATGTGTCCCCGAGGATGTGCAAAGAGGCACATTGAAAATGTTGGAATGCACTATAATCACAGCTACAGCTGTGGCTGCAATGCAAAATAAAACTAAGTATGGATTTGGTCAAGCTATTTGACCAGGTCATATTTAGGAAAACCTGACCTTATTTTTGTAGAGACCTATAGGATTGGTAGTGGGATGGGTCATTCTCTCCGTGTCTTGGGAGTGGCTCATGCCCTCGATTCCCATTTAAACTCTCAGTTTAGGTTTTGGGTGGGTCAGTGTTTGGTTTTGCAAGCTTGAGACCAAGAGCTCTCTGTAGCACAGGTCTGTGTGAGACTAAACACAGGCCAGAGCCATAGTAAACAAAGCCACTTGCATACCCACTAGAGACTCAGTGGTGTAGTCACCCAAGGCAACGGAGTGTTATGGACCTTTACGGATGATCCGGCTGTGATCCGGAGGATAACTTTGCCTATTGTTGTGAGTTGCCAAAATAAAGACTTTTAAGTTGGACTAACATGGGTCACTGCTTTTTTACTGCACTGTGTGAACACTGCTGCATTACAGTGGGAAAACTTGGAAAATTAGCAGTGTATTAAATTCTTATTTTGCTTACCATAGATATGGAGTAGATAGATCGCTAGATAGATATCCGTGAAATAATAATTAGTGCCATGCATATGTAGTTTACTGTACATGAATTAAACTAATAAATAAATGAAAAAAAACACATGGGGTCCCCCAATTTTGGATAACCAGTCAAAGTAAAGCAAACAGTTGTGGGCTTATATTATCCGGCTGGGAAGGTCCATCGTTATTGGGCCCTTCCCAGCCTTAAAAATGTAAGTCCGCAGCCACCCCAGAATTGGTGCATCTCGGTAGATGTGCCAATTCTTATGCATTGACTGGCTGATGACCCTCTAAGAATTATGAGCAAGAGCTGCATGACACTCTAAAAATTTGGAGCGAGAGCAGCATATTGACCCTGTGATATGGTCGAGGATTAATGGTACAGCATCAGTATACAGGTACTAAAATAGCAATTAAACAGTGCCTAAATGCCTGCCCTAATCTAAGCTCTGCCTCCTAGATTAACTTTCCCTGAAGAGTATGCTGAGCATCACGTCTACAGGTCATATTTGAGACCCGAAGACGCAATGCGGCTGGTCAATCACAGTAATGCCAGTAGCCAACATATCTCTACAACATTACCATAAATGGGAAGCAATCCCTGCATGTTTATTTGCTGTATAACAGCCACGAAACGTACGAGCCGGGAACTCGAGTATAGCACTCGAGCACCCACGTTACGCGATTGAGTAATGAGTGCACCCGAGCACCCCGATTGATGTCACAATACATGGATGTTTAACACAATATATTGATAAAAAGATAAAGCATTGTGATTAGTGTTGAGCATTCCGATACCGCAAGTATCGGGTATCGGCCGATACTTGCGGGTATCGGAATTCCGATACCGAGATCCGATACTTTTGTGGTATCGGGTATCGGTATCGAAACAACATTAATGTGTAAAAGAAAGAATTAAAATAAAAAATATTGCTATACTCACCTCTCCGACGCAGCCTGGACCTCACCGAGGGAACCGGCAGCGTTGTTTGCTTAAAATGCGCGCTTTTCCTTCCTCCCGTGACTTCACGGCTTGTGATTGGTCGCGTGCCGCCCATGTGGCCGCGACGCGACCAATCACAGCAAGCCGTGACGTAATTTTCAGGTCCTGAATGCCGAATTCTAGGCATTCAAGATTTTAAAATTACATTCCGGCTTGTGATTGGTCGCGTCGCGGTCACATGGGCGACGCGACCAATCACAAGCCGTGACGTCACGGGAGGCAGGAAACACGCGCATTTTAAAATTACGTCCCGGCTTGTGATTGGTTGCGTGCCGCCCATGTGACCGCGACGCGACCAATCACAGTAAGCCGTGACGTAATTTCAGGTCCTGAATGCAGAATTCGGCATTCAGGACCTGAAAATTACGTCACGGCTTGCTGTGATTGGTCGCGTCGCGGCCACATGGGCGGCACGCGACCAATCACAAGCCGTGACGTCACGGGAGGAAGGAAAAGCGCGCATTTTAAGCAAACAACGCTGCCGGTTCCCTCAGTGAGGTCCAGGCTGCGTCGGAGAGGTGAGTATAGCAATATTTTTTATTTTAATTCTTTCTTTTACACATTAATATGGTTCCCAGGGCCTGAAGGAGAGTTTCCTCTCCTTCAGACCCTGGGAACCATGAGGGATACCGTCCGATACTTGAGTCCCATTGACTTGTATTGGTATCGGGTATCGGTATCGGATTAGATCCGATACTTTGCCGGTATCAGCCGATACTTTCCGATACCGATACTTTCAAGTATCGGACGGTATCGCTCAACACTAATTGTGATGAGATAATGCATTATGTTAATGCACTGTGATGTCGGTGAAGATGACGGTGCCACTTACTTTGCCTTAGCTCCTGAATCCACCTTCCGTCTGTACCCTTCCCCCACTCAGGGCAGCGGGGAGCAGTAGTGTACCATAATACTCCAACCAGGTAATACAAACAGGGATAAAGGAAAATACCAATCATACAAATATGCACACATAAACAACAGAGGTAAACACTAGGGAGAGTAGGATAGGGTTAAGGCAAAGAAGGAGAAGAAAGGGAATTATCACACACTCTAAACCTAGCAACAGTCACAGACAAATGCACCAAATGTCTTACATAGGATATGGGAGTGGATAACAGTGCACACCCAAGAGCCTTAATACAGGAAAGCTTCCAGGAGCTCCCAACTGAGCAGATTAACTTCTGCACTGCTAAAAGAAACTTACACCTTTTAATATAAAGATGAAGTACTTCTAATCAGTGCAGGAGTAGGAGAAATCAGATGTTGTGGTCTTCTGGCTCCTTTTTGTTGCGGTAAACCCATGACAGTACTCCCCCTTCTACGAGGGACCTCTGGATCTTCTGAACTGGGTTTATCAGGGCATGCCACGTGAAAAGACCAGAGCAGCCTGGCTGCATGGACGTCAAATGCTGGTACCCATATCCTCTCTTCAGGAGCGTATGCCTTCCAGTGTACCAGATAATGAAGCGACCGATGAACTAATATTTGAAATTACAAATTTCCATCCACAATGGCTGGAGATGGAGTGTCACGACCGACACAGGTAAGTCCAGCGGACGTCACAACAAACACCAACAACGGGATAGTAAAAAGGAGAGGAAGGCCCTAACAGTATGGTGCAAGAGATGGGGCACCTCCTAACCACAGCCTGAGCCTATCCCTAAGCTCCCCTAATGTCCTCTGCAGGTCCTTCTCCATCACGTGCCCAGTTCCTAGCTGTCACCTCACTATACCCTGGCTAGTGCACTGTCTGGCAAGGACGCTAGCTACACCACTGCAGCTGGTGTAAACACAGAGGGAAGTGACAAGCATGAAACAGACAAGGAAAGGGAATAAGAAAGTTAGCTCCAGCCACTGCTGTCAAGCTCCAAACAGCACAGGACACAGAATCAGGAAACCAAACTCCACAAAAGTAGCAGATAAACCGCTGGCACCGGAGAGCGCCAGCTCAGGTCTTCAAAGAATTACTCTATTACCAACAGTCAGCTGATGCTTCATGTGACTATTTAAAGGATGGAGGGCATAGTCACCACCTACATCAGCTGACCAGCAACAAAACAACTGCCAGCAAGGAAACTGACATTAACCCTTACTGGCTCAAAAAGGAAAAAAGCCACATGTAAATTATAGCAGAACCAGAGCTGCCACAAAACCAAAAAGGAATCGTTACATGGAGGTAACGGGGATGAAACATATTTTGGATTCTAAAAGTGTGCGGCAAGGCAAGACGGAATGCTACAGGACTGACAACGGTCACAATCATATAAGGACCGATGAACATGGGACCCAGTTTCCAAGAGGGAACCTTCTACTTAATGTTCCTTGAGGACAACCACACCAAGTCACCAACACACAGGTCCGTGCTCATCAAATGTCTCCGATCAGCCACACTGTTATATTTGGACCACATCTTCCTCAAATTATAAATAACCCTTTGCCACACAGACATAATTTATGATGAATATCCTTCTTCTACGGATATTCCAGAAGAACAATTCCTATTAAATGGGCTGAACTGAGGAAGAATCCCATATGCCCCTAAAAACAGCGACTGACCAGAAGACAACGATTATTTACCATGAATTCAACTAGAGGTAAATAGATAACCCAATCTTCCTGATTCTCAGTCACAAAACACCTAAGATAAGTTTCAATTTTCTGGTTAACCCATTCAGTTTGCCCATTAGACTGTGGGAAAAAAGTTGAAGAGAACTACAGATGGATCATC
The DNA here is from genome assembly GCF_051348905.1 of Ranitomeya variabilis. Classification (NCBI taxonomy): domain Eukaryota; kingdom Metazoa; phylum Chordata; class Amphibia; order Anura; family Dendrobatidae; genus Ranitomeya; species Ranitomeya variabilis. The sequence continues at coordinate 234,153,579 of NC_135232.1, forward strand.
CTCAAACGAGTGCAAAACGCCATCCAAAATTTGGAAATAAACTGCACCCACTGGTCAGAAACAATATCAGTAGGGATCCCATGTAATTTTACAATCTCACTGATGAAAATTTGTGCCAAGGCCTTGGCATTAAGTAAAGCAGGTAGTGCAATAAAATGTGACATTTTACTGTATCTGTCCACCACCACCAAAATTGCAGTATTACCTGCCAACACTGGTAGATCAGTGATAAAATCAACCAATAAATGAGTCCAAAGTCTACTGGGAGTCAATGATGGTTGGGGAGACCCAGATAGATATGTATGAAGGGTTTTAGAAAGCGCACAGACACTACATACTCCTGGACATCCTGATGTACCCATGACCACCTAAAACGCAGAGTAAGAAGATCTGTGGTTGCTTTATAACTGGGATGTCAGGCCAAGACAGAATCATGATGTTCACTAAGAATTCTCAGATGGAGATTCACAGGTGCAAAGTTTCCCTTACGGACAGACAGCAGGGATGTTCCCTTGAGCCTCAACAATCTCTTTCTCAAGATCAGAGCATATAGACGCAATAACCATCCTTTTTGTGGTATAGGAACCGATTCAAAATTATCTCCACCCTCAGGAAATCAACGAGATTAGGAAGCCACCTTAATGTTCTTTTTCCCTGGTCTACATGTACAAAAAAAGTTAAACCTGATGAAGAAAAATGCGCATCTTGCCTGTCGAGGCGTTAGACATTTCGCGGACTCTAGATATACAAAATTTTTATGATCTTTTACTAGATGGTATCCCAATTCTAACACATCGGGTATTCTAGAATATGTATGTAGTTTATTTATGAAGATTTTAGAATAATACTATTATATATATAATATAATAATAATAATAATAATATAATATACTCTGAACAAGATGAGCAGAGACCACTTCTCTCTGCTTCACACCTGAACGCACTTAGTTTTACATATATTGCATAGCTAAAGTCTGCATGACTTTAGTCTGCAGTGTGATTCCTAAAAGTGTGTCCTAAAAGTGTGAAGATAATAGTAGAATTAAATCCTGAAACCTGAAAGACGTATACAGACTGTGCCCTGCTACCTGCCACCATCGCACTCTAACAAGCATCTCTGTTATGATCTGGTGACCTTGGAGCCGCATGAAACTTTCTCTGGAGTCGGTGGAACCTGTACTGACCGCAAATCCTGAACTAACACCGCAACTATAAGTAGCCGTGGGGTGTGCCTAACATACCCTAGACACCTCGACACAGCCGGAGGACTAAATACCCCTATAGATGGAAATAGGAATGCTACCTTGCCTCAGAGCAGACCCCCAAAGGATAGGCAGCCCCCCACGAATAATGACTGTGAGTAGGAGAAGAATAGACACACGCAGGTAGAAAACAGGATTTAGCAAAAGAGGCCACTCTAGCTAAATAGGAAAGGATAGGACAGATTACTAGGCGGTCAGTATTAAAACCCTTCCAAAAATATCCACAGCAGATAATACAAAAAGTTCCACAATCTAACTAAAGACATGGAATGTATATCTGCCACTCCAGAGAATCCAACAAGACTGAGAAAATACTGACACAATCTAAGCTGGCCAAGAAAACACAAGGAATAGCACTGAATTGTGAAGCACACAACATGTGTGCCACAGGAAAAAAAACAGACACTTATCTTTGCTGATTTGGCAGAAAGGCAGGAGGAACCAGGCAGAGGTCCTACACCTCCAAACAACAATTGACAACTGGCAAGGACTAATGAATCCTGCACACCTAAATACCCCAGTCAGAACTGCAATCAGCAGATACACCTGACCAGGACTGCAACTCAGGGGCAACTGCATTACCACCTACAACCACCAGAGGGAGTCCAAAAGCAGAATTCACAACAGTACCCCCCCTTGAGGAGGGGTCACCGAACCCTCACCAGAGCCCCCAGGCCGATCAGGACGAGCCAGATGAAAAGCATGAACCAAATCAGCAGCATGAAAATCAGAAGCAAAAACCCAAGAATTATCCTCCTGGCCATAACCCTTCCATTTGACAAGGTACTGAAGCCTCCGCCTCGAAAAACGAGAATCCAAAATCTTCTCAACCACATACTCCAACTCCCCATCAACCAAAACAGGGGCCGGAGGATCAACAGAGGGAACAACGGGCACCACATATTTCCGCAATAAATATCTATGGAAGACATTATGGATAGCAAAAGAGGCCGGAAGCGCCAATCGAAAAGACACCGGATTAATAATCTCAGAAATCCTATAAGGACCAATAAACCGAGGCTTAAACTTAGGGGAAGAGACCTTCATAGGATCATGACGGGAAGACAACCAAACCAAATCCCCAACCCGAAGCCGGGAACCAACACACCGATGACGGTTAGCAAAACGTTGAGCCTCCTCCTGAGTAGTGTTGAGCGATACCGTCCGATACTTGAAAGTATCGGTATCGGAAAGTATCGGCCGATACCGGCAAAGTATCAGATCTAATCCGATACCGATACCCGATACCAATACAAGTCAATGGGACACCAAGTATCGGACGGTATCCTGTATGGTTCCCAGGGTCTGAAGGAGAGGAAACTCTCCTTCAGGCCCTGGGATCCATATCAATGTGTAAAAGAAAGAATTAAAATAAAAAATAGGGATATACTCACCTCTCTGACGCAGCCTGGACTTTACCGCCGTAATCGGGAGCCGTTGTACCTAAGAATGCGCGCTTGAAGGGCCTTAGATGACATCACGGCGCTCTGATTGGTCCGTAGCGGTCGCGTGACCGCTACGCGACCAATCACAAAGCAGTGACGTCACCTAAGGTCTTTCAAGTGCTTGAAATACCTTAGAAGACGTCCGCAGCTTCTGATTGGTCGCGTAGCGGTCACGCGACCGCTACAGACCAATCAGAGCGCAGTGACGTCTCCTAAGGCCCTTCAAGCGTGCATTTTTAGGTACAACGGCTCCCGGTTACGGCGGTAAAGTCCAGGCTGCGTCGGAGAGGTGAGTATATCCCTATTTTTTATTTTAATTCTTTCTTTTACACATTGATATTAATCCCGATACCGATTCCCGATACCACAAAAGTATCGGATCTCGGTATCGGAATTCCGATACCCGCAAGTATCGGCCGATACCCGATACTTGCGGTATCGGAATGCTCAACACTACTTCTGAGACAACACCAAATTGTCCACCACATGAGCCCAAATCTGCTGCAACCTGTCAACCACCGAATCCACACCAGGACAGTCAGAAGGCTCAACCTGCCCAGAAGAAAAACGAGGATGAAAACCAAAATTACAAAAAAAAGGCAAAACCAAACTAGCTGAACTAGCCCGATTATTAAGGGCAAACTCGGCCAATGGCAAAAAGGCCACCCAATCATCCTGATCGGCAGACACAAAGCATCTCAAATAAGTCTCCAAAGTCTGATTAGTTCGCTCGGTCTGGCCATTTGTCTGAGGATGAAATGCAGAAGAAAAAGACAAATCAATGCCCAGCCTAGCACAAAAGGCCCGCCAAAACCTAGAAAAAAACTGGGAACCTCTATCGGACACAATATTCTCCGGAATACCATGCAAACGAACCACATGCTGAAAAAACAACGGAACCAACTCTGAAGAGGAAGGCAATTTAGGCAAAGGCACCAAATGAACCATCTTAGAAAACCGGTCACAAACAACCCAGATAACCGACATCCTCTGGGAAACCGGAAGATCAGAAATAAAATCCATAGAAATATGCGTCCAGGGCCTCTCAGGGACCAGCAATGGCAAAAGTAACCCACTAGCACGGGAACAACAAGGCTTGGCCCGCGCACAAGTCCCACAGGACTGCACAAAAGAACGCACATCACGTGACAATGAAGGCCACCAAAAGGACCTACCAACCAAATCTCTGGTACCAAAAATACCAGGATGACCAGCCAACACAGAACAGTGAACCTCAGAAATCACTCTACTAGTCCATCTGTCAGGAACAAACAATTTCCCCACAGGACAGCGGTCAGGTCTATCAGCCTGAAATTCCTGAAGAACCCGCCGTAAATCAGGGGAAATGGCAGAAAGGACCACCCCTTCTTTCAGAATGCCGACCGGTTCAAGGGCCTCAGGAGAATCAGGCAAAAAACTCCTAGAAAGGGCATCAGCCTTAATATTCTTAGAACCCGGAAGATACGAAACCACGAAATCAAAACGGGAAAAAAACAAGGACCATCGAGCCTGTCTAGGACTCAGCCGTTTGGCAGACTCGAGGTAAATCAAATTCTTATGATCGGTCAGGACCACAATACGGTGCTTAGCTCCCTCAAGCCAATGTCGCCACTGCTCAAATGCCCACTTCATAGCCAACAACTCCCGATTGCCGACATCATAATTGCGTTCAGCAGGCAAAAACTTGCGGGAGAAGAAGGCACACGGTTTCATCAAAGAACCAGCAGAATCCCTCTGAGACAAAATGGCCCCTGCCCCAATCTCAGAAGCATCAATCTCAACCTGAAACGGAAGAGAAACATCTGGTTGGCGCAACACCGGAGCAGAATTAAATCGGCGTTTAAGCTCCTGAAAGGCAGAGACAGCCGCAAAGGACCAATTCGCCACATCAGCGCCTTTTTTCGTCAAATCAGTCAAGGGTTTAACCACGCTGGAGAAGTTAGCAATGAAACGGCGATAAAAATTTGCAAAACCCAAAAATTTCTGAAGGCTCTTCACGGATGTGGGTTGAATCCAATCATGAATGGCCTGAACCTTAACCGAATCCATCTCCATAGATGAGGGAGAAAAAAATAAAGCCCAAAAAAGAAACCTTCTGCACCCCAAAGAGACACTTAGACCCCTTCACAAACAAAGCATTGTCACGAAGGATCTGAAATACCATCCTGACCTGTTCCACATGAGACTTCCAATCATCGGAAAAAATCAAAATATCGTCCAAATATACAATCAAGAATTTATCAATATAAGTCCGGAAGATATCATGCATGAAGGATTGAAAAACAGATGGAGCCCGAATGGCATCACAAGGTATTCAAAATGGCCTTCGGGCGAATTAAACGCAGTTTTCCATTCATCACCCTGTTTAATACGAACAAGATTATATGCCCCCCGAAAGTCAATCTTCGTAAACCAACTAGCCCCCTTAATCCTAGCAAACAAATCGGAAAGCAAAGGTAAAGGGTATTGAAACTTGACCGTGATCTTATTCAAGAGGCCATAATCAATACAAGGTCTCAAGGAGCCATCCTTCTTAGCAACAAAAAAAACCTGCTCCCAACAGTGAAGAAGATGGCCGAATATGCCCTTTCTCCAAAGACTCCTTAACATAACTCCGCATGGCGGTATGTTCAGGCACAGACAGGTTGAAAAGTCGACCCTTAGGAAACTTACTGCCTGGAATCAGGTCAATCGCACTATCACAGTCCCTGTGCGGTGGAAGGGAACTGGACTTGGGCTCATCGAATACATCCTGAAAATCAGACAAAAACTCTGGAATTTCAGAAGAGGAAGAAGAGGAAATTGACATCAAAGGAACATCATTATGAACCCCCTGACAACCACAACTAGTCACAGACATAGATTTCCAATCCAACACAGGATTATGTACCTGCAACCACGGGAAACCCAGCACGATAACACCATGCAAATTATGCAACACCAGAAATCGACAATCATCCTGATGGGCTGGCGCCATGTGCATGGTCACCTGTGTCCAAAACTGAGGCTTATTTTTAGCCAAAGGTGTAGCATCAATCCCCCTTAAAGGAAAGGGTTCTGCAAAGGCTGCAAGGGAAAACCACAACGCCTGGCAAACTCAAAATCCATTAAGTTCAAGGCGGCGCCTGAATCAACAAACGCCATGACAGGAAATGATGACAATGAGCAGATTAAGGACACTGATAACAGAAATTTAGGTTGTACAGTACTGATGGTAAATGAACTAGCGATCCTCTTTGTCCGCTTAGGGCAGACTGAAATTACATGAGAAGCGTCGCCACAATAATAACACAACCTATTCTGACGTCTGAATCCTTGTCGTTCCGTTCTAGACAAAATCCTATCACACTGCATTGGCTCAGGAATCGGCTCTGAGGACGACGCCAGAGCGCGCACAGTTCTACGCTCCCACAAGCGCCGATCAATCTGAATGGCCAGAGACATAGAATCACTCAGACCGGAAGGCATGGGAAATCCCACCATAACATCTTTAACGGATTCAGAAAGACCCTTTCTGAAAATTGATGCCAAAGCATCATCATTCCATTTAGTCAACACAGACCATTTTCTAAATTTCTGACAAAACAATTCTGCCGCCTCTTGACCCTGAGACAGGGCCAACATGGTTTTCTCCGCTTGATCCACAGAATTAGGTTCATCATATAATAATCCTAAAGCCCGAAAAAAGGAATCTACATTAAGCAAGGCCGGATTCCCAGATTCCAGGGAAAATGCCCAATCCTGTGGATCGCCACGCAGCAGGGAGATGACAATTTTAACCTGCTGAATGGAATCATCGGAGGATCGCGGTCTCAGAGCAAAAAAACAGTTTACAATTATTTTTAAACCCAAAAAATTTGGACCTATCCCCAAAAAACAAATCAGGAGTAGGAATCTTCGGCTCTAAAGCAGGAGTCTGAACAATATAATCAGAAATACCCTGTACCCTAGCAGCAAGCTGGTCTACACGAGAAGCTAATTCCTGAACATCCATGCTGGCACAAGACTCCTCAGCCACCCATAAATAAAGAGGGAAAAAAAAGACAAAACAGACTGCAAAAAAAAAAAAAATGGCTCAACACCTTTATTCCCTTCTTCTGAGATGCATTTAACTCATTATGGGCCAGTTGTACTGTTATGATCTGGTGACCTTGGAGCCGCATGAAACTTTCTCTGGAGTCGATGGAACCTGTACTGACTGCAAATTATGAACTAACACCGCAACTATAAGTAGCCGTGGGGTGTGCCTAACATACCCTAGACACCTCGACACAGCCGGAGGACTAAATACCCCTATAGATGGAAATAGGAATGCTACCTTGCCTCAGAGCAGACCCTCAAAGGATAGGCAGCCCCCCACGAATAATGACTGTGAGTAGGAGAAGAATAGACACACGCAGGTAGAAAACAGGATTTAGCAAAAGAGGCCACTCTAGCTAAATAGGAAAGGATAGGACAGATTACTAGGCGGTCAGTATTAAAACCCTTCCAAAAATATCCACAGCAGATAATACAAAAAGTTCCACAATCTAACTAAAGACATGGAATGTATATCTGCCACTCCAGAGAATACAAGACTGAGAAAATACTGACACAATCTAAGCTGGACAAGAAAACACAAGGAATAGCACTGAATTGTGAAGCACACAACATGTGTGCCACAGGAAAAAACCAGACACTTATCTTTGTTGATTTGGCAGAAAGGCAGGAGGAACCAGGCAGAGGTCCTACACCTCCAAACAACAATTGACAACTGGCAAGGACTAATGAATCCTGCACGCCTAAATACCCCAGTCAGAACTGCAATCAGCAGATACACCTGACCAGGACTGCAACTCAGGGGCAACTGCATTACCACCTACAACCACCGGAGGGAGCCCAAAAGCAGAATTCACAACACATCTCTATTCTTCCGACAGGTATGTTCATCCATCCAGCTCTCCTGCTCTCCTGATGTCTGTCTATGAAGTACACATAGTACATCACCCAGCTTTGCACACAGACTTTCCTCTGTTCCTAGCATTCTCATGGTATGTTCATCCACCCAGCTCTCCTGCTCTCCTGCTGTCTGTCTATGAAGTGCACATAGTACATCACCCAGCTTTGCACATAGACTTTCCTCTGCTCCTAGCATTCTCATGGTATGTTCATCCACCCAGCTCTCCTGCTCTCCTGCTGTCTGTCTATGAAGTGCACATAGTACATCACCCAGCTTTGCACACAGACTTTCCTCTGCTCCTAGCATTCTCATGGTATGTTCATCCCCCCAGCTCTCCTGCTCTCCTGCTGTCTGTCTATGAAGTGCACATAGTACATCACCCAGCTTTGCACACAGACTTTCCTCTGCTCCTAGCATTTTCATGGTATGTTCATCCACCCAGCTCTCCTGCTCTCCTGCTGTCTGTCTATGAAGTGCACATAGTACATCACCCAGCTTTGCACATAGACTTTCCTCTGCTCCTAGCATTATCATGGTATGTTCATCCACCCAGCTCTCCTGCTCTCCTGCTGTCTGTCTATGAAGTGCACATAGTACATCACCCAGCTTTGCACACAGACTTTCCTCTGCTCCTAGCATTCTCATAGTATGTTCATCCCCCCAGCTCTCCTGCTCTCCTGCTGTCTGTCTATGAAGTGCACATAGTACATCACCCAGCTTTGCACACAGACTTTCCTCTGCTCCTAGCATTTTCATGGTATGTTCATCCACCCAGCTCTCCTGCTCTGCTGTCTGTCTATGAAGTGCACATAGTACATCACCCAGCTTTGCACACAGACTTTCCTCTGCTCCTAGCATTCTCATGGTATGCCTTTCAGCTAACCCCAGCTCTACCCTGTGTTATTTATGACCTTGTTCACACAGGCTTGATTGTATGCATCTGGTCCACCCTTAATTCTCTGACCAAGATGAGCAGAGACCACTTCTCTCTGCTTCACACCTGAACGCACTTAGTTTTACATATATTGCATAGCTAAAGTCTGCATGACTTTAGTCTGCAGTGTGATTCCTAGAAGAGTGTCCTAAAAGTGTGAAAATAACAGTAGAATTAAAACCTGAAACCTGAAAGATGTATACAGACTGTGCCCTGCTACCTGCCACCGTCGCACTCTAACAAGCATCTCTATTCTTCCGACAGGTATGTTCATCCACCCAGCTCTCCTGCTCTCCTGCTGTCTGTCTATGAAGTGCACATAGTACATCACCCAGCTTTGCACACAGACTTTCCTCTGCTCCTAGCATTCTCATGTTATGTTCATCCACCCAGCTCTCCTGTTCTCCTGCTGTCTGTCTATGAAGTGCACATAGTACATCACCCAGCTTTGCACACAGACTTTCCTCTGCTCCTAGCATTCTCATGGTATGTTCATCCCCCCAGCTCTCCTGCTCTCCTGATGTCTGTCTATGAAGTGCACATAGTACATCACCCAGCTTTGCACACAGACTTTCCTCTGCTCCTAGCATTTTCATGGTATGTTCATCCACCCAGCTCTCCTGCTCTGCTGTCTGTCTATGAAGTGCACATAGTACATCACCCAGCTTTGCACACAGACTTTCCTCTGCTCCTAGCATTCTCATGGTATGCCTTTCAGCTAACCCCAGCTCTACCCTGTGTTATTTATGACCTTGTTCACACAGGCTTGATTGTATGCATCTGGTCCACCCTTAATTCTCTGACCAAGATGAGCAGAGACCACTTCTCTCTGCTTCACACCTGAACGCACTTAGTTTTACATATATTGCATAGCTAAAGTCTGCATGACTTTAGTCTGCAGTGTGATTCCTAGAAGAGTGTCCTAAAAGTGTGAAAATAACAGTAGAATTAAAACCTGAAACCTGAAAGATGTATACAGACTGTGCCCTGCTACCTGCCACCGTCGCACTCTAACAAGCATCTCTATTCTTCCGACAGGTATGTTCATCCACCCAGCTCTCCTGCTCTCCTGCTGTCTGTCTATGAAGTGCACATAGTACATCACCCAGCTTTGCACACAGACTTTCCTCTGCTCCTAGCATTCTCATGTTATGTTCATCCACCCAGCTCTCCTGTTCTCCTGCTGTCTGTCTATGAAGTGCACATAGTACATCACCCAGCTTTGCACACAGACTTTCCTCTGCTCCTAGCATTCTCATGGTATGTTCATCCCCCCAGCTCTCCTGCTCTCCTGATGTCTGTCTATGAAGTGCACATAGTACATCACCCAGCTTTGCACACAGACTTTCCTCTGCTCCTAGCATTCTCATGGTATGCCTTTCAGCTAACCCCAGCTTACCCTGTGTTATTTATGACCTTGTTTACTCAGGCTTAATTGTATGCATCTTGTCCACCCTTAATTCTCTGACCAAGATGAGCAGAGACCACTCCTAGAAGTGTGTCCTAAAAGTGTGAAGATAACAGTAGAATTAAAACCTGAATTGAACCTGAAGGGAACTGAAGGTAACTGGCCAGTCACTGTAAACTGTAACAACTCTGCTGGCATCACGGCATGGCCTCGCATTTCTCACACTATCTTATCCACTGCTCCAGGTCATGATGTGGTTTCTGTTTCTTGCCAGCTCCATGTTCTGTGTCTCTGCTCTCTGCATGCTTCATGGTTCTGTGTATAGAGGGGCGGCGCCTGAACTCTCTGGTTCTTATAGGATTCAGGTGCATCTGTCCAATCTGTTCCTGACCAATTGTCAAGAGGCCTCCAGTATATAGTGCAGCTCCACCCAGTGTTCTGGGCCTGTGCAATGTGTTAGCTCAGTTAGTGTCTTGCTTCTGAGTTTGCCTGGCCTTGCTCTGAGTTTCTCCCTCTCTGGAGGATTCTCTGTGTTATTTCCTTGGTCTTGTTGTCTGCCCACCAGGAGGCAGAATATCCTGGTCCCAGTGTCTTTGTCCTTGTATCTTGTTCCATTTCCTTGTCTGCACTTAGTCTTACCTCGGTCTCCTAGTCTTTGGCTTCCTTCCCTGTTGTCTTTCCTTGTATTCTCAGTCTGCTTACACTCCGCACTCTTGCAGCTCTGCCTGCTCTGAACCTTTGTGACTTTACCTCTGCTCCTCACTTCTGCGTTTCTGCTCCTTTCTACTCAGCTTATCTTCTGCTGTTGCAGTTATCCCTTGCTGCAGCTTCTCTCCACATTCTTTGTGGCTCTGCTCAGCTTTGCTGCAGAGACCCCTCCCGCAGCTCCGCTCCGCTCCTTGCGGTTCTACCTGGCTCCGCTCCTTGCGGTTCTACCTGGCTCCGCTCCTTGCGGTTCTACCTGGCTCCGCTCCTTGCGGTTCTACCTGGCTCCGCTCCTTGCGGTTCTACTTCTCCTGCACTTGGCTCCGCCGCCAGCTCTTGGCTCCGCCTCCTGCCTGTCTGCACTTGGCTCCGCCTCCAGCTCTTGGCTCCGCCTCCTGCCTGTCTGCACTTGGCTCCACCTCCAGCTCTTGGCTCCACCTCCTGCGGTTTTGCACTTGGCTCCGCCTCCTGCATTTCTGTTCTTGGCTCTAGCTCCTGTGCTTTCGCTCTGCATCCGCTCTTGCGGTCTTTATCTACTTATTCCTAGGTTCTCGTGTCTGAACAGGTTCTTACCCGTTCTACATACCTGCCTGCAGACTGGTCCTTACCGGTTCTTCCAGTGTACCAGTCTTGTCCACCAGTCCTGCCAGAGAGCCAGCCGTGCCCGCCTGCCTTTCCAGAGAGCCAGCCGTGCCCGCCTGCCTACCAGAGAGCCAGCCGTGCCCGCCTGCCTGACAGTGTTCCTGTTGTACCCGTCTGCCTGCCTATGTGCCAGCCGTGCCCGCTTGCTTGTCTATGTTCCGTTCCCCGGTGGGATCAGCAGCCACAACCAGACTCCACCCTGGAGTGGTACCTGGTAGCTTCCTATTGCACAAGTCTGACCTCACCATCAGAGGCTCCAGCGAACACCTAGGAAGCTACTTAGTTACGCCCCTTCCAGGGAGGTTTGGTCTGTGGTCCAGTGGGGCCACTCCCCCGCACGCCCGCGCCAACCAGTCTGGGTGCGAGCATGACAGTTTGCACAGGCCATGGCCTCCGCTGTATCCCATGTCGTACCGCTCGCAGAGCATGATGAACTTTTTTCCTGCCCGTATGAGCAACCTGAAAAATTTGTTCCACCAAGGGTGGTTCAGATTGAAGAGACCTCTGACCCAATTATTGTCTCTAATGCTCTCTTCAAGCAACTTCAGGCCTATGAGGAGGAGCACTACCCAGCTGACCCACCTAGGTTCTATGGGAATCCTGAAGAATGCCAGGGGTTCCTGAAGCAGTGCTTACGCTACATCCTGCAGAATGCAGCTTGTTTCCCCTCTGACTGGGTCAAGGTGGGTTACATCATGTCCTACCTGGCCGAAGATGCTCTAATATGGATAACTCCCCTCTGGGAAGCAGGGGATCCTATCGTCATGAACCTAGGGGCCTTCTTGGTGGCCTTCCGTAAAGTATTTGACAAGCCTTGTCCTGCTGCTCCTGTTAAGTCTTCCCCATCTAGATCCAAGAGGCGCTCCAGACGGGCGAAACCCGTGAAGAAACCCCCACGTCAAGCCATGACCGTCTGTGACCCTCCAGTTCCTCTACCTGTTAAAGCAGCTACCTGTGTGAAGCCTAAGAAGGTTGATGAGAGTGGGCTGGCAAAGCGGCAGCCTGAAATCAGACATAAGAAGGGCATACAATGTCGCTGCTGTTGTGAGGAACACCTGGATGGCCTCTGTCCAGGGGATCTTAAGCTCCAAAACCTCGGGCCAGTTGGAGAGGCTGCCCCTGGCGAGAGTACCTCCTCTCCATCTAAGTTAATGACTGTTTCTCTGCCTTCTGGGAGCTTTGGTGTGTTTAAGCCGCCTATCATACAGAGTCGGTGTATGGTCTCCGTTCTTCAGCTCCAGAACCCGGTGTGGGCGTTGCCTGATAATGGCCGAACCCTGCTAAAGAACAGTCTAGTCCTACAAGGACAACTACAGCTCCAAGTTGGAGCCTTATACACGAAGAAGTTTGTCTTCCACATGCTGTCTGTTATGCCCATGGGTCATTCTGAGCCAAGGAATCTACCACCCGCTCTGGTCAAGGGTTCCAGTAAAGTGCTTCGTTTGAACTTACCCAGTCTTGAGAACTGTCTGGTTCCCATGCGTCAAAGACACTCGGCAGTGTCATCTTCTTCAGCTGGTCTGCTAGTCGACGAGTCAAGGTGTGCTGATGTCACCGAAGATGGGGAAATGGTGACAATGTCTCCACACATCTCCAGCGACTATACCAGTAAACACTTAGTCGTCGAGTCAAGGTGTGCTGACGTCACCGAAGATGGGGAAACGGTGACGATGTCTCCACACATCTCCAGCGACTATACCAGTAAACACTTAGTCGTCAAGTCAAGGTGTGCTAATGTCACTGAACATGGGGAGGCGGTGACTATCTCTCCACACATCTCCAACGACTATACCTGTAATCCGTTCCTAGGAACATCCCCGCCGCTTGGACGATTTCTTCTGGATAACGGGCAGAAGATGGTTCCTATGTTTATACCTTCAGCGTCCTTGTGGCCGGCTGGTGAAGACTTCAAAACAGAAGTTTGTTCTCCTCAACTTTTCTCTGACCCGGTGGAGCTGTTGTTCTCCACACTCATTTCTAGTGATTTTTCCTGTGTTCAGTACTCTAGAACATCTCTGCTATCTGAAAGTTTGTCTCTGGATATCGGGCAGAGGGTGTATCCTGTGAGTATTCATTCGGCTTCCATGTGGCCGGCTGGTGAAGATAACAAGTCGGTAGCTTCCAAGTCCCTGCTTCTTGTCTACCCTGAGAAAATGGTCCAGTCCATTGAGAAGGCTAACCCTATTGGGTACAATGAGACTTTGCTATCCGAGATTTCTGATGAAGCTAAACCTGGAGAGCACAAAGAGACTTTGTTTTTTGAGATACCTGGTGACCCTCCTGCCGCCTTCTACCCTGAAGATATCATGTTGGCCTGGACTATGTATGCTCCCATCCTTCTTCTACAAGTTATTCTGGCGGGCTTGAAGAAGAGGGGCCGTAAAGGGGGGGGTACTGTAACAACTCTGCTGGCATCACGGCATGGCCTCGCATTTCTCACACTATCTTATCCACTGCTCCAGGTCATGATGTGGTTTCTGTTTCTTCCCAGCTCCATGTTCTGTGTCTCTGCTCTCTGCATGCTTCATGGTTCTGTGTATAGAGGGGCGGCACCTGAACTCTCTGGTTCTTATAGGAATCAGGTGCATCTGTCCAATCTGTTCCTGACCAATTGTCAAGAGGCCGCCAGTATATAGTGCAGCTCCACCCAGTGTTCTGGGCCTGTGCAATGTGTTAGCTCAGTTAGTGTCTTGCTTCTGAGTTTGCCTGGCCTTGCTCTGACTTTCTCCCTCTCTGGAGGATTCTCTGTGTTATTTCCTTGGTCTTGTTGTCCGCCCACCAGGAGGCAGAATATCCTGGTCCCAGTGTCTTTGTCCTTGTATCTTGTTCCATTTCCTTGTCTGCACTTAGTCTTACCTCGGTCTCCTAGTCTTTGGCTTCCTTCCCTGTTGTCTTTCCTTGTATTCTCAGTCTGCTTACACTCCGCACTCTTGCAGCTCTGCCTGCTCTGAACCTTTGTGACTTTACCTCTGCTCCTCACTTCTGCGTTTCTGCTCCTTTCTACTCAGCTTATCTTCTGCTGTTGCAGTTATCCCTTGCTGCAGCTTCTCTCCACATTCTTTGTGGCTCTGCTCAGCTTTGCTGCAGAGACCCCTCCCGCAGCTCCGCTCCGCTCCTTGCGGTTCTACCTGGCTCCGCTCCTTGCGGTTCTACCTGGCTCCGCTCCTTGCGGTTCTACCTGGCTCCGCTCCTTGCGGTTCTACCTGGCTCCGCTCCTTGCGGTTCTACCTGGCTCCGCTCCTTGCGGTTCTACCTGGCTCCGCTCCTTGCGGTTCTACCTGGCTCCACTCCTTGCGGTTCTACTTCTCCTGCACTTGGCTCCGCCTCCAGCTCTTGGCTCCGCCTCCTGCCTGTCTGCACTTGGCTCCGCCTCCAGCTCTTGGCTCCGCCTCCTGCCTGTCTGCACTTGGCTCCACCTCCAGCTCTTGGCTCCACCTCCTGCGGTTTTGCACTTGGCTCCGCCTCCTGCTCTTGGCTCCGCCTCCTGCATTTCTGTTCTTGGCTCTAGCTTCTGTGCTTTCGCTCTGCATCCGCTCTTGCGGTCTTTATCTACTTATTCCTAGGTTCTCGTGTCTGAACAGGTTCTTACCCGTTCTACATACCTGCCTGCAGACCGGTCCCTACCGGTTCTTCCAGTGTACCAGTCTTGTCCACCAGTCCTGCCAGAGAGCCAGCTGTGCCCGCCTGCCTTTCCAGAGAGCCAGCCGTGCCCGCCTGCCTACCAGATAGCCAGCCGTGCCCGCCTGCCTGACAGTGTTCCTGTTGTACCCGTCTGCCTGCCTATGTGCCAGCCGTGCCCGCTTGCTTGTCTATGTTCCGTTCCCCGGTGGGATCAGCAGCCACAACCAGACTCCACCCTGGAGTGGTACCTGGTAGCTTCCTATTGCACAAGTCTGACCTCACCATCAGAGGCTCCAGCGAACACCTAGGAAGCTACTTAGTTACGCCCCTTCCAGGGAGGTTTGGTCTGTGGTCCAGTGGGGCCACTCCCCCGCACGCCCGCGCCAACCAGTCTGGGCGCGAGCATGACAGTAACAATGTTTCTGTTTGTTTTCACTTTCACCCCTATGATCCTTCACTTTCTGCTAACTCCCCTAATCCCCACACCAAGTAAGGAACTGTTTATCTCTGCTTCAATCCTCCCCATCCATCTCACCTCCTCCTCAGAACTGTTCCTTAACATACAATCCTCTGCCTCCAAACACAGACAGCCCCCTCATGCCCTCTCCTGCTCCCTCCTGCTAACACTTTCTCTGCTCCTTCTCACTGCTGATGATATCTCTCCAAATCCTGGTCCTCCTCACCACATTCCCACAGTCATTTCTACCTCCCATCCACGCTCTATCACAAACTTCCGTAACCTCTCTAACCTTATACTCATTCACCCAGCCCCCGCTTCCCCAGTCCCACTAACAGGAGCTCTGTGGAACGCTCGCTCTGTCTGCAACAAGCTTTCCTACATCTATGATCTTTTTGTTACTACCAAACTTTCATTCCTCACCATCACCGAAACCTGGCTCACCCCTTCTGACACAGCCTCCCCTGCTGCACTCTCTTACGGTGGCTTCCACCTTTCTCACACACCCCGCCCCAGCAGCAAACATGGCAGAGGAGTTGGTTTTCTCCTGTCAGATAACTACTCCTTCACCCCAATCCCACTGCCACCCTCTGTTACCCTCCCTTCCTTTGAGGTGCACTCTATGCGCATCTACTCCCCCTCCAACCTCCAACTGGCTGTCATTTACTGCCCCCCCAGAGCCAGCCACCACCTTCTTTGACCATTTCACCACCTGGCTACTTCATTTCCTTTCTGCGGACATCCCCACTATCATCATGGGCGACTTCAACATCCCCATTGACACTTCCCTCTCAGCTTCCACTAAACTTCGATCTCTCACTTCCTCATTCGGCCTCACTCAATGGTCTTCTGCAGCCACTCGCAAAGATGGTCACACGCTGGACCTCATCTTCACCTGCCTCTGCTCCCTCTCTAACCTCTCTAACTCACCTCTTCCTCTCTCTGACCACAACCTTCTCACATTCTCTTCCCTCTCCACTCCATGTCTACAATCCCCACCCCACAAACTTTCACACCCTCGCAGAAATCTTAAACATCTTGACCTACATTCATTCTCTGAATCCCTCCTCCCTCTCACAGACATAAGTTCCTTACACAATGCGGATGATGCTGCCGCTCTATATCACACCACAATAGCTGTAGCTTTGGAATCTGCTGCCCCACTTACACATACCAAAGCTCACAAAATCAACAGACAACCCTGGCACACCAGCCTGACCAAAGAACTGAGGCGAGCTTCCAGGGCTGCTGAGCACAGATGGAAAAGATCCCACTCCAACGAGCACTTCATCGCATTCAAACAGTCCCTCACTACTTTCAAGACCACACTTGCCACAGCTAAACAAACCTACTTCTCATCTCTCATATCCTCCCTGTCTCACAACCCTAAACAGTTATTCAACACCTTCAATTCTCTCCTCCGTCCCCCAGCACCTCCTCCCTCCCCACTTATCTCAGCTGAAGACTTTGCCTCATTTTTCAAGCAGAAGATTGATAACATCAGAGACAGTTTTGGTCAACAACCCCCAGAGCCCTTCCTCCCGACTTCCCAGCCCTCCACCTTCAAAACCAACTTCTCCACCATTACAGATCAACTCTCCACTCTACTCTCAAAATGCATCTCACCACCTGTGCACTTGACCCGCTCCCATCCCACTTCATCCCAAACCTCACCACAGTCTTCATCCCAACCCTAACCCATCTCTTCAACTGTTTTTTTCCCCTCAAGCTTTAAACATGCCTCCATCACACCTATCCTCAAAAAGCCCTCTCTTGACCCATCCTCTGTATCTAGCTATCGCCCTATATCACTTCTCCCTTATGCCTCAAAACTACTGGAACAACACATCTACCTTGAACTGTCCTCCCATCTCTCTTCTTGCTCCCTCTTTGACCGCTTACAATCTGGCTTCCGGTCACACCATTCCACTGAAATTGCCCTA
Organism: Ranitomeya variabilis; assembly: GCF_051348905.1. Taxonomy (NCBI): domain Eukaryota; kingdom Metazoa; phylum Chordata; class Amphibia; order Anura; family Dendrobatidae; genus Ranitomeya; species Ranitomeya variabilis. The sequence goes on from NC_135232.1 coordinate 234,170,935, forward strand.
ACTAAGGTCACCAATGACCTTTTAACAGCCAAGAGCAAGCGACACTACTCTGTTCTCCTCCTCCTCGACCTGTCGGCTTCCTTTCACACAGTGGACCATTCCCTATTATTACAGACCCTCTCATCCCTTGGCATCACAGACTTGGCCCTATCCTGGATCTCATCATACCTAACAGACCGGACATTCAGCGTCTCCCACTCACACACCACCTCCTCACCTCAGCCCCTATCGGTCGGAGTCCCACAAGGTTCAGTCCTTGGGCCCCGGCTCTTCTCCATTTACACCTTTGGCCTGGGACAGCTCATAGAATCTCATGGCTTTCAGTATCACCTCTATGCTGATGAAACACAGATCTACATCTCTGGACCAGATATCACCTCCCTACTAACCAGAATCCCTCAATGTCTGTCCACTATTTCATCCTTCTTCTCCGCTACATTTCTGAAACGTAACATGGACAAAACAGAATTCATCATCTTTCCCCCATCTCACGCAACCCCCCCAACGAACCTATCCATTACAGTATATGTCTGCCCACTCTCCCCAGTCCCACAAGCTCGCTGCCTCAGGGTAATCCTTGATGCTGATCTCTCCTTCAAACCACATATCCAAGCCCTTTCCACTTCCTGCGGACTTCAACTCAAAAATATTTCACGAATCTGTACATTCCTCAACCAAGAATCTGCAAAAACCATGCCCTGATCATCTCTCGCCTTGACTACTGCAACCTCCTGCTCTGTGGCCTCCCCTCTAGCACTCTCGCACCCCTCCAATCTATTCTAAACTCTGCTGCCCGACTAATCCACCTGTCCCCCCGCTATTCCCCAGCCTCTCCCCTCTGTCAATCCCTTCACTGGCTCCCCATTGCCCAGAGACTCCAGTACAAAACCCTAACCATGACGTACAAAGCCATCCACAACCTGTCTCCTCCATACATCTGTGACCTCGTCTCCCGGTACTTACCTACACGCAACCTCCGATCCTCACAAGATCTCCTTCTCTACTCCCCTCTTATCTCCTCTTCCCACAATCGTATACAAGATTTCTCTCGCGTATCACCCCTACTCTGGAACCCTCTACCACAACACATCAGACTCTCGCCTACCATCAAAACCTTCAAAAAGAGCCTGAAGACCCACCTCTTCCGACAAGCCTACAACCTGCAGTAACCACCGATCAACCAAACCGCTGCATTACCAGCTATATCCTCACCTACTGTATTCTCACCCATCCCTTGTACATTGTGAGCCTTCACGGGCAGGGTCCTCTCTCCTCCTGTACCAGTTATGACTTGTATTGTTTAAGATTATTGTACTTGTTTTTATTATGTATACCCTTCCTCACATGTAAAGCGCCATGGAATAAATGGCGCTATAACAATAAATAATAATAATAATAATAATAATAATACATTGAATACACAGGATTCGGCTGGCTGCGACTAATTAGCGAAGCGCGGTTCAAATCCCGCGCCAATTCGCGGCCAGACTGTGCCTGTCGCTGATTGTTCGCGGCCGGCCATGTAGTATATAACAGCCCATGTAGTATATTGCACAGCCACATAGTATATTGCACAGCCATGTAGTATATAGCACAGCCACGTAGTATATAGCACAGCCATGTAGTATATAGCACAGGCCACAGAGTATATTGCACAGCCACATAGTATATAACACAGCCCACGGAGTATATAGCACAGCCACGTAGTATACAGCACAGCCCATGGAGTGTATAACAGTCCACATAGCATATAACACAGCCACGTAGTTTATAACAGCCCACGTAGCATATAACACAGCTTACATAGTATATAACTGCCCACGCATGCAGTATATAACACAGGCCACGTAGTGTATAACACAGGCCACGTAGTGTATAACACAGGCCACGTAGTGTATAACACAGGCCACGTAGTATATTGCACAGCCCAGGTAGAATATAGCACAGCCCACGCAGTATATTGCACAGCCCACGTAGTACATTGCACAGCCCACGTAGTATATTGCACAGCCCACATAGTATATAGCACTGCCCACGTAGTATATAGCACAGCCCACATAGTATATTGCACAGCCACGTAGTATATTGCACAGCCCACGTTGCAGATTGCACAGCCCACATAGTACATTGCACAGCCCACGTATTATATTGCACAGCCCACGTAGTTTATTGCACAGCCCACGTAGTATATTGCACAGCCCACGTAGTATATTGCACAGCCCATGTAGTATATAGCAGCCCACGTAGTATATTGCACAGCCCATGTAGTATATTGCACAGCCCATGTAGTATATTGCACAGCCCATGTAGTATGTAGCAGCCCATGTAGTATATTGCACAGCCCATGTAGTATGTAGCAGCCCATGTAGTATATTGCACAGCCACGTATTATATTGCACAACCCATGTGGGATATTGCACAGCCCACATAGTATATTGCATGGCCCACGTATGATATTGCACAGCCCATGTAGTATATAGCACAGCCCACGCAGTACATTGCACAGCCCACATAGTATATTGCACAGCCCACATAGTATATAGCAGCCCACATAGTATATTGCACAGCCCACATATTTTATTACACAGCCCACGTATTATATTGCACAGCCCACGTAGTATATTGCACAGCCCAAAAAGAATTAAAATAAAAAACAGTTATATACTCACCTTCCGTTGGCCCCGGATCCAAGAGAAGCGTTTACCGACACTCCTTGGGCGCTCCGGACCCAAGAGTGCATTGCAGTCTTGCGAGATGATAACGTTGCGGTCTCGCGAGACCGCTATGTTATCATCTCGCGAGACCGCAATGCATGGAACGGTCACCGGAGCGTCGCGAGGAGCGGGAAAGGCCGGTTCTGGATCCGAGGGGCCGACGGACGGTGAGTATATAACGATTTTTTTTTAAAAAATTATTTTTAACATTAGATCTTTTAACTATTGATGCCGCATAAATAGTTAAAAGTTTGGTCACACAGGGTTAATGGCAGCGGTAACGGAGTGCGTTACCCGTGGCATAACACGGTCCATTACCGCTGCAATTAACCCTGTGTGAGCGCTGACTGGAGGGGATTATGGAGCGGGCACTGACTGTGGGGAGGAAGAAGTGGCCATTTGCCGCTGGACTGTGCCCGTCGCTGATTGGTCGTGGCCATTTTGCTGCGACCAGTCAGCGACTTGGATTTCCATGACAGACAGAGGCTGCTACCAATGAATATCTGTGACAGACAGACAGACAGACAGAAAGGTGGAAGTGACCCTTAGACAATTATATAGTAGATAACCATAATCGGATGAACTGCCCCCTCCAAAAAATGACACCACTCTTCAAAGGCCTACTTTATTGCCAAGAGTTCTCCGTTACCAATGTCATAATTTCTACCTGCAGATCAGTATTTTAGAAAAGTAGGCATATGGATGCCATGTACCAGGAGATGCACCCTGTGACAATACAGCCCTCACCCCCACATCAGAAGCATCAACTTCAACAATAAAAGGCGGAGTGAAGTCAGGTCGTATGAGAATCGGCGCAGATGCAAAATACTCCCTCAAGGTATCGAATGCCTTTCTAGCCGGACTGGAGCACTTGAAAAAGTCTGTCTCTTTCCTGGTCATATCTGTCAGAGGCTTGGCCACTACTGAAAAGATTTTGATGAACTAACGGTAGTAGCTGGCGAAACCCAAAAACCTTTGCAATGCCTTCAAACCCTCAAGACGATCTCAATACAGTTCTGGCCTGATTTTTGCTGGATCCATGCAAAAACCGGTGGACAATAAAACATATCCTAGAAAAGGGATCTCCTCAACCGAGATCAACCGAGAACATACATTTCTCTGGTTTGACAAATAATTTATTGTCTCTGAAAATCTGTAAGCCCTGCCTGACATATACCTGATGTGACTCGAGGTCAAGTGAATAATATAACGTATCATCAAGATAGATTACACAAGTCTGACTGCCAGGTGACTAAAGATGTCATTTGCAAAGTGCTTAATGGCGACGGGAGCAATAGTCAACTCAAATGGCATCACAAGGTTCTCATAGTCTCCCTCAGGCGTATTGAAAGCTGTTTTCCACTCATCCTCCTCTTTAATATGAATGAGATTATACGTCCCCCTGAGATCCAGTTTAGAAAAACATTTTGCTTCTAAAATCTGATTAAAGAGGTCTGGGATGAGTGGGAGCAGATACCGATCCCGGATCTGATTGAGTTTGCAGTAATCTTGGCAGGGGCGTAACCCCCATTTTTCTTCTTTCTCTGCAGCAATGGGAGATGAGGGTGGTCTGATCTGACCTTTTGCCATACTTTCTTAGATATAATCCTTCATGGCCTACCTCGCTGTTCCAGAGATATTATATAGTCTGCTCTTTGGCAGCTTAGCCCCAGGCACAAGATTAAGGGAAAAGTCATAAGGACAATAGGGAGGAAATTCTTGGCACCCCTGCTCCATAAATATATCTCCAAAGTCAGACCATTTATTATTTTGGCACAGATTGGATATCCACCCTTGCAAGTATGATACCCAAACAATGTCCTTGACAATACTCACTCCACTTTACCACCTCCCGAGTCTGCCAATCTACCACAGGGTTGCATAGAGTAGGCCAATGAAGTCCAAGAACTACAGGAGAGGGCAGACCCTCTAGCAAATAACAGTCAGTACCTTCTGAGTGCATGGCCTCTATCTGTATATGTAACCCTTGGACAACTTGAGTAAAATACCCCTTTCTCAAGGGTGTAGAGTTGATGGAGATTATGGGTTTAGGTCTGGACAGTGCATGTGGTTAGAGGCCCCAGACCTGGACGACCTAGCGTCGATCAAATTAAACCCTGCCCCACTGTCCAGAAAGGCAGAAACAACCACTTTATTTTTGCCTAAATGGATTTCAGAAGGCAGAAAAAATTGTACCCTACTCATGGAGAAGACATGTACACCCAGGTTGCTAATTTCCCCACAACCTGGGCTCCTTTGTTTTCCGTCAGCTGTTTACAGTGAGATAAGGAAGGACACGTGCCCAAGAAATGGCCCTTTTTAAAACAGTAAAAACATACTCCCCTTTTGCACCAAACAACAGACTGCTTTCCAAAATGAGTTTCCCCACCCAACTTAATTGGATACTCAGATGATTCAGACCAGATTTCCCTTGGCCCCTACCTCCCGCATATTGGGGTGTCTCTTTATGTCTCTGGCGAAGGTTGTGATCCACCCGGAAAGCCAAAGACATGGCCGCCTCAAGGGAAACTGAAGTCTCATACAGGGCTAAGGCATCCTTCACCCTTACTGATAGCCCTTCACAGAATTGGCTACAGAGCATGGACTGCCTCTGAAACTCAGAGCAATACTCCTCTGTCAGCCGATCTTTCTGCTGAAGCAAGTGTAGTGTGGACTCAGCCAGGGAGATGTGGTCGAGGTTGTCGTATAAATGACCCAGTGAAGAAAAAATTCTTCCACCCTCTGGAGCGATTGGGAGTCAGAAGAGTGAGAGAATACCCATGCTTTGGGGTCACCCTGAAGGAGAGATTATTATCCCCACCCATTACGCCTTGGTTCCTGAGGAACAAGGATGTAACCCGAAGTGTAGCTTGCAGGCCTCCCTGAAAACAAGAAACTTGTCACGCCCCACAGAGAACCTGTCAGGCAAAGCAAACTTGGGCACCTGGAAGTCACGGTCCCCAAACCTGATGTGTTAGGATGCTGCAAAATAACAGTACATAGATTTGCCACCTACAGGCTGAGCTGCTGCAGTCGTCCAGTCAGAGGAATGATAGGATCAATAATGGATCAAAAAAAAGTTTCGGTCATAGCTAATGTTATGACTCTGTTGTGTGGTGTTCTAGAACCAGGAGCTCCTTCCCTGTCCCTAACGCTAGGGGCAATCTAACTTGCCCTTTTCCCTTGATTACTTCTGATGGTGAAGACATCAGGGCCACATACTTTGCCTTAGTAGTAGGAGTAGTAGTGTGCTGTAATACACCAACCAGATTAACACAGTAATGCAAACAGGGATAAAGGAAAATACCAATCATTCAAATATACACACATAAACAACAAAGGTAAACACAGAGGAGTGGAGGATGGGGTTAAACCAAAGTAGGAGAAGAAAGGGAATTATCACACACTCAAGGCTTAGAAACAGTCGCAGATAAATCCACCAAATGCCTTCTCCAATAACAGCCACCAACAACATCCATACAGCAAAAGCTTGCTCTGATAATGAATGCCAGCCAGGGCCTGGATTATATAGGAGATGGGAGTGGCTATCAGTTCACAGCTGAGAGCCTTAATGCAGGAAAGCTTCCAGGAGCTCTCAACTGAGGAGAATAACTTCTGCACTGCTAAAAAGAAACTTGCACCGATTATGATATGAAGTGCTTCTAATCAGTGCCGGAGTAAGCGAAATCAGATACTGCAGTCTTCTGGCTCCTCTCTGTTGCAGTAAAGCTTTAACAACAGGTATAACACACAGTGATGTCATATTACATGTATGAAGTAGAGCATAACACTAAATGGATAATGTACACAATCATATCACATTACATGAATGTTAAAGGGAAACTGTCAGGGAGAAAATTAGCTTTATTTCTCTCGGCAGCTGCTGGCTTTCAGTCATGAAGGTGTGCCTGGAGCAATTACAGTCACTACTCACAGCACTGAGTGCATAACTTCAAAGCCGGCTGTTGGTAAGTGCCAGGATGTGCTTTCAGCCATCAATCTCAGTGTTGCACAATGCAGTTCAATCCCCGGCAGCGGTTATGTTTTTCTCGGAAACGCAGCAGCATTTTAGAGACAAACATACAAGACTGTGATTGTACATCCAGTGGCTGATACATGATGCTCACAGTTTGGCAGCATGTATTACCTTACAGATTCCTTTTAAAAACAACATGAAAATGAATTGATAATATCCACAGTGATGACACATTATATGTATTTTAAAATAGCGTATCAATATAAGGATAAAGCAGATAGCGATGTCACTGAACAGATATTGGGAACACAGTGATTTTTCAGTACATGGATTTTTACTGCCGTCATGTCACCTCAAAGTGGTAATGACGATAATACAGACAGTCGTCGTACCCAGTACAGAGAGCGATGTCACTGTAGGCTCAGGTGTGACTGCACGCTCCGCACTGCTTAGAGTTAATCCCCTGGAGCAAATACAGTGTACAAAATGTGATAAAAGTGTTTCCAAGAAAGTTTCAGTGTTTCAATATAAAAGCTCTAATTCATTTAACAACTACATTATATTGTACCAAGCCAAATCTCCGCTGGCAAAATGTACGGCTCTTCCTCATGGGTCATTTGCCTCATTAGTGCTATATTCATCACTAATTGTATGCAAATAGCCTTTTATGGATTTTTCTAAGTGATGTTTTGTCACACATGATAACACTGACTATACAGAATACTAATTCTGCTTTATACTGTAGTAGATCTTCCTGCTGCACTCGTAAATGTAAAGCAATTTATATAGAAGAATTTCAATATACTGTATATGGAAATACAATTTATTGAACGAAAAAACATTACTATCATACAGAACAATGCACAAACATATAGAAACCTGAAAAGTTCAGTGGGCATTATGACGCGACTTACTGATTATAAGGGTACACGAACATTCTAGCCTCTGAATAGGAGCCAAATAATCTTCCAGGTAGTGATCAGGTTCACACAGTTGAGAATAAGTATCCAATCCAAATGTAGAAGAAATGGCATGGCACTCATCAAACCAAACTACAGCCTTAAAAGAGTTGTCCAGTCTTGTGGTGAACGTTTGCAGCTACTCTATGTAACTGCAGGCTTTTGATTCCTTACAGCTGATGTACCACATGCTGCCAGGATTCTCCGATGTCGCTGCCGGGACAAAGTGGTCACGTTACCGCAAGCATGCGATTGGCATGCACCAATCACTTGCAGATCAGATGTACTTGGCCTTGCTCAATTTGCTCAATAAAATTGAATTGAACAAAGCCAGGTATGTCTAGCCCAAATGTGGCTGGGAAGTGTGCAAATTACATGCTGGCGGGCCGTGACTAGCCAATGTTGGCAACACCGGAGAATCCTCACAGCATGTGGTGCGCGTGATGCATGGATTCAGTAATCTGCAGTCACATACAGTAAGTGAAGAATTCCCCACAAGACCAGACAACCCCTTTAATTTTCTTCACAACGTGCAATACAAACAGGGGAAGTGCAGACGGTAATACAGAGTACGGCTGATTTTCGCTACTCCGACGTTTCTCTGTCCTGATCAACTCTCTGGCGTTATTTCATCATTATAAAGCGTTTCACTAATGGTAGCTAAAGTAACGCTATAAACAATAAGTAAAATACAAAAAAATGTGAAAAAAAATCCAGAAATCAAGATAAGATACAAAGTAAATGTGTTTACAAGAACACACAAATAATTTTTATTGTTTAACCTTGGGTTTTCACACAAACAAAATTAATTTTAATCAACATTTTAATCAATAGATCTTTGAATAAAAATAAGTTTCACAATTGAATGTGTTTAAAAAAAAAATATTCCTGTGCTGAGATAATCTGGGCAAGGGAGGACACAAAAGAGAGTATTCAGACAGGACAGCTTATTTCTTTCAAGCACACAATTGCTTAAAAACAGGCAGTGAAATATTTTCCTCTCAAAAAGGATCATCTGCAATCCCCAGCTGTAATGTCCGTACACTCTTTTGCTTCCTCCCTGCCCAGGCGATGTGGTATAGTCAGACCATGTTCCTGTATGGTCAGACACAGCCATTACACAGAACACAGCAGGGGCATACTTATAAGATAATCTCAGCACAAGGACATTTTTTGCAAACACATCCAATTGTGTAACCTATTATTATTCCAAGGTCTATTGATTAAAATTAACTTTATTAGTGGGAACATCCCATATAGTTAGGACTACTTTATCCAATATGCCTCCCTGTGTAATAGCAAATTATGTCTATTTCCACCACCATTCAATGTTGAGATTTTCTCAATGCCAGCAAAATGCATAACTTCTGCATTGTCGGCATGTTCTATTTTTATGTGGCAAATTAAATGTGTGGAGCCCACACATAACAAATTTGATTTGAAATTTTCTTTAACCCCTTCACGACATGCCCCGTACTAGTACGGCGCATGTCATGTCTCCCCCTTTGATGTGGGCTCCGGCGGTGAGCCCACATTAAAGTCGCAACGTGTCCACCTGCCGCTATTAACCAGTTAAATGCCACTGACAAACGCTGACAGCGGCATTTAACTAGCATTTCCGTCAGATGATTGGGGATCAGCGATGCATCAGCATAGTAACCAGAGGTCTCCTTGAGACCTCTATGGTTACTGATGCCGGTTTGCTGTGAGCACCACCCTGTGGTCGGCGTTCATAGCAAGCCGGCAATTCAGCTACATAGGAGTGATCTGATGATCGCTGCTATGTAGCAGAGCCGATCAAGCTATGCCAGCTTCTAGCCTCCCATGGCTATTGAAGCATGGCAAAAAAAATAAAAACGTTTTAAAAAATATGAAAATAGTAAAAAAAAATAAAAAGTTTAAATCACCCCCCTTTCGCCCCATCCAAAATAAAACAATAAAAAAAATCAAACATACACATATTTGGTATTCCCGATCTATAAAAAAAAGAATTAACCTGATTGCTAAACTGCGTAGTGAGAAAAAAATTCGAAATGCCAGAATTACGTTTTTTTGGTCGCCGCGGCATTTCATTAAAATGCAATAATGGGCGATAAAAAGAACGCATCTGCACAAAAGTGGTATCATTAAAAAAGTCAGCTCGGTACGAAAAAAACTAAGCCCTCACCTGACCCGAGTACCCGAAAAATGTAGAAGCTACGGGTATCGGAAAATGGTGCAATTTGTTTATTCTTTTAGCAAAGTTTTGAATTTTTTTTCATTACTTAGATAAAAAATAACCTAGACATGTTTGGTGTCTATGAACTCGGAATGACCTGGAGAATCATAATGACATGTCAGTTTTAGCATTTAGTGAACTTAGCAAAAAAGCCAAACAGAAAACAAGTGTGGGATTGCACTTTTTTTGCTATTTCACCACACTTGGAATTTTTTTTCTAGTTTTCTAGTAACGAAAATGAAAAAGGGCTGTGTCTTGAAGGGATTAAAGTGAACTTGACAGCTGACAGATGTTGCCCAATCCAAGGACAGCATGTATCAGGCACTGACTTTATGATCTCAGTCAAGTATGTTTGACTCTGAAACGCTGCAGACTAAGTCACAAGGGAGACTAGTTGGACAGTCGGGTACTTGGCGGCTTCTTCCTACCCATAGCCATGAAGTGACCAGTGTCTCCCTATACTTGCAAGTAGGCAGCGACCTGTCAATCCAAGGTGGTGTGTGGGGAGAAGCTGTCGGGGTCCTGCCTGCTAGTCTCTAATGTGATTTAACCCCATGACAGCTTTTAAAGTATGTTATTCTCTGAAATGCCACAGCATTTCAGGGTTAAACATACCTGGCTGAGATTATACAGTCCGTGCCTGATATATGCTGCCAATGGAACAGCCATGGAGTACCTGATACATGTTACCTGTGTATAGGGCAGCATGTATCAGCTGTCAGGCATGCTTTAAAGGGGGCCTGTCACCAGGTTTGGCCGATAAGAGATACAGCCATCACCTTTCAGGGCTGATATACAGCATTCTATAAAGCTGTATATCTTCCCCCATCCCGACCTGTAAGAGAAGAAAAATAACTTTTATTATGCTCACCTGCGGAGCGGTCCAGTGCGATGGGCGTCTCTGGTCCAGGTCCGGTGTCTCCCATCTTAATACAATCCCCGTCCTCCTGCTTGCTTCATGTGAATGATGCATCCCTTCGTCATCCACACAGTCTTCTTGGCACAGTGCTCCAGTGCAGGTGCACTTTTCTGCCCTGTTGAGGGCAGAGCAGAGTACTGCAGTGCGCATGTGCCGGGCTCTTTGACCTTTCCTTGCACCTGCGCACTGCAGTACTTTGCTCTGCACTCATCAAGGCAGAGAAGTGCACCTGCACAGGAGCGCGGTGCCAAGGAGACGCATCATCCACATGAAGTAAGCAGGAGTGCGGCATCGCAAGAAGAATGGAGGTGCCGGACCAAGACCAGTGACGCCCATCGGACCGGACCGCCCTGCAGGTGAGTATAATAAAAGTTATTTTTCTTCTCTTGCAGGTCTGGTTGGAGGCAGATATGCAGCATTATATTCTACTGTATATCAGCCCTGAAAGGTGATGGCTGTATCTCTTATCAGCCAAACCTGGTGACGGGTTCCCTTTAAAACTGATATGCAAAAAGTTATTTTCTTTCCTGTGTAGAATTTGCCAAACAGGCAAAAAACGACATATAATAAGAACTTTAAATGCTGTAAAATGTTCACACTAGCACTTTCATTTTTGTGAATACAGTGGCCTAGAAGTCTACAGGAACTGCCTACATGTGTAAAGGGGAAGACTATGGAATAAAATAGTAAGTGCGCTTGTATACAACAATAAATCCCAACTAGAAATGAATGAGGTCTGTAGTAGGAATGAACAAAATATCAATGCTTGTCATATAATAATGTGCAATAATGTGTCTACCTAGTGATGTATGGCACCTTATGAATGAGACCTTAGCACAGTATTCCCTCCATTAGCTAAATTCTCTGAATAATCACTGCATAAAATATATCCTAAAGTTGCAATGCTGTGTAAAGTATTGACCATAGCTCCCCGGCCAGAGCCGCTTGCTCTGACACTCCGTCAAAAACTGCCACTCAAGCAATGTGACAGGCTCTTCTTTGAGTCAAAGAAGTTTGTATTATACGCGTTTCAGACGTAGCATCTTCCTTCTCAGGGTTTACGGCTCAAGTCATCTTGACAGTCTTTTAAAGGTGAACATAAAGATGGACATTCCTGGACCAGTAGTGCACCAGTATCGTAGCCAATTAACAGTCTTGAAAGGCAAACAATTCCATATCGCTTTTAAGACTAGTTAGCTTTAAAGTATTTAACAGAAAAATCCAGTGGTTTTCTGTCCTTAACATCTCATGTAGAGAATCACCTCCTCTCCAGATTCTGGTTTAAAGAGATCAGTGAAACTTATGTAGCTCTATTTGAACATGTAACCCTTTTCTCCGTACACTGCAGTCAAAACATAGAAATGGCCTTCACTGATGGATTTTTTTTTCGAAATTTGCGAGAACAGAATTGCACATTGTTCAAATTTGTCGGTTTCTAGGAAATACAACTCAAATTCAATTTGCATCAATTTAATTCCTTCAACCGTAATGAAATCTTTAACCTTGTGACTTACTCCTTCCATATTTAAAAGGCAACATCTCATATTATGTATGCAAAAACTTCAATGACCACACTTATTATTCCTAGTGATGAGTAGGGTTGGGCGACTTTTACTTTTTTAGGATCGAGTCGGGTTTCGCGAAACACGACTTTGTCAAAAGTCGGGTTGAGTGAAATCGGCCAATTATCGCAAAAAGTCGGGGATCGACCGAAACACGAAACCCAATGTAAGTCAATGGGGAATCAAAGTCGGCAGTGAGTGGAGGACAGGAAAACACCAACAGTGCCCATTTTAATGTCAAAAACATCAATTCTTGTTACTTAAGCTTGTGAATCTTAATTTACCTTATAATAATAGTTAGTCATTGAAAATTGGGGGTCATTTGGCTAAAGTTGTGGGGAGGGGGGTAGGGCTGGCTCAAGTTTTTTGTGGGCCCAGGAAACGTGGACTATGTCATGGCGGTGGAGCCGGGAGAGGTAAGTATTAAAACTTTGCAAGTGCTGTGATCCCAAGCAAGCAGGGGGGGCCCACTTGTTCGCATTGGCACTGGCACAGGGCCCCTCAAAGTATGGCGGTGTGTTTGACGGCGGGGGCGCCTCCCACTGGCAGAGACACTTTTGCATACTATGAGGGGCCCTGTGCCAGTGATGTCGCCAACGAGTATGCTCCCCCACCTGATAAAGGAACCTGCACTTTCATCTGCACCTTCCTCTATGTCCCCGTGTAAGGTGGTATAGTATGCGGGAAGGGGAACCTGACTTTCAGCAGGGTCAGATTCTGGCTGTGTAGAGTGCAAGAGGAATGTAGTGGTCTGGGTCAATGTAACAGCAGACTCATCTAGCAGTGGCTGGGCAATGAGCAGGATGAGGAGGAAACACAGATATAGTCCCAAAGAGTAAAGTAGGCTAAATGCAGTTCAAAATTGGTAACAGGAGTAAACAGGCGGCACTGCTTTGTTCATTGGAGGAGAACACCAAGCAGCGGCAGACCCTATTAGTAGGCCCAACCAAACAAGTAGGCCAAATGCAGGTTAATATCTGATATAGGCCGAAAGCCTGAAGATTGAAGCTCAGCTTTGTTCAGTGGAGGAGACAAGCAAGGAGTGGCAGACACCGTTACTAGGGCCCAACCAAACTAGTAGGCCAAATGCAGTTTAATATCTGATGTAGGCCAAAAGCCTGAAAATTGAAGCTCAGCTATATTCAGTGGAGGAGACAAGCAAAGAGCGGCAGACACCATTAGTAGGGCCCAACCAAACAAGTAGGCCAAATGCAGTTTCATGCGTTATGTAGGCCGAAAGCCTGAAGATTGAAGCTCAGCTTTGTTCAGTGGAGAAGACAAGCAAGGAGCGGCAGAAACGTTAGTAGGGCCCAACCAAACAAGTAGGCCAAATGCAGTTTAAAATTTCCTATAGGCAGAAAGCCTGAAGATTGAAGCTCAGCTATATTCAGTGGAGGAGAACACCAAGGAGCAGCAGACACCGTTAGTAGGGCCCAACCAAATAAGTAGGCCAAATGCAGTTTCATGCGTTATGTAGGCCGAAAGCCTGAAGATTGAAGCTCAGCTTTGTTCAGTGGAGAAGACAAGCAAGGAGCGGCAGGCACCGTTACTAGGGCCCAACCAAATTAGTAGGCCAAAATGCAGTTTAATATCTGATGTAGGCCGAAAGCCTGAAAATTGAAGCTCAGCTATATTCAGTGGAGGAGACAAGCAAAGGAGCGGCAGACACCGTTACTAGGGCCCAACCTAACTAGTAGGCCAAATGCCGTTTAATATCTGATGTAGGCCGAAAGCCTGAAGATTGAAGCTCAGCTTTGTTCAGTGGAGGAGAACACCAAGCAGTGGCAGACACCGTTAGTAGGCCCAACCAAACAAGTAGGCCAAATGCAGTTTAATATCTGACATCGGATGAAAACTGAGGCTCAGCTTTGTTGAGTGGAGGACAACTGTAATGGGAGGCAGACACAGTTAGTAGGCATAAATAAGAAAGTAGGCAAAATGCAGTTCAAAATTGGTTAGTGGAGTATACAGGCGGCATAGCTTTGTTCAGCAGAGGACAACTGTAATAAGTGGCTCAGACAGACAGAGTAGGCCTACAATTAAAAAAGGTGGCTAATTGCAGTTCAAAATTTGTAATAGGAGTACACAGTCGGCATAGCGTGGTTCAGCAGAGGAGGACAAGTGTAATTAGTGGCTCTGACACACTGAGTAGGCTGTTATGATCCTTAGTGGTTGAGGATCACGAATTACTCCAGCTAAGTAACAAACATAGGACAAGCTCTAGGGAGGTGGCAAACTGGACTAACCGCAAATCCTAACCTATCCAAACACACTAGAAGTAGCCGGTGAACGTGCCTAAAAAATCCTAGACGTCTCGAGCCAGCCTGAGGAACTAACTACCCCTAGAGAGAAAGAAAGACCTCTCTTGCCTCCAGAGAAATAATCCCCAAAGATATAGAAGCCCCCAACAAATAATAACGGTGAGGTAAGAGGAAGGCACATACACAGGGGTGAAAACATATTCAGCAAATGAGGCCCACTAATACTAGATAGCAGAAAATAGTAAGGGGTCTGTGCGGTCAGTAAAAAACCCTAACAAAATATCCACACTGAGATTTCAAGAACCCCCGCACCAACTAACGGTGTGGGGGGAGAAACTCAGTCCCCTAGAGCAACCAGCAAGCGAGGAGATCACATCTTAGCAAGCTGGACAAGAAACATGATGAATGCTGATAATCAAAAAATGAACGGACAAAAACTTAGCTTGTCTTGGAGAGGCTGGGAGCAAGGTAATCACAAGGAATCTGAAGAGCACTGAATACATTGATAGCAGGCAAGGAACTGAGTATCCAGGTGAGTTAAATAGGAAACGAACCAAGGATAATGAACCAGCTGATGCAGCCAACCTGCAGAAGACAACACTACACAGTACCGCTTGTGACCACTAGAGGGAGCCTAAAAATAGAGTTCACAACAGTAGGCATAAAATAAAAAAGAAGGCTATATACAATTCACAATTGGTAAGTGGAGTACACAGGCGGCCTTGCAGGGTTCAGCGGTGGAGGACAACTGTTGTGAGAGTCTGACACAGTTACTAGGACAAAATAAATAAGTAGGCTAAATGCTGTTCTACATTGGTAAGAGGAGTACACAGGCGGCCTAGCTTGTTTCGGGGGGGACAGTTGTAATGTGTGGTGCCGACAGACAGACAGACAGACAGAAAGAGGCCTAACAAAAAAAGGTGGCTAAATGCAGTTCAAAACTGCTAGCAGGACTAACCAGGCGGCCTAGCTTGTTTCGGGGGGGGGACAGTTGTAATGTGTGGCGCCGACAGACAGACAGACAGAGGCCTAACATAAAAAAAGGTGGCTAAATGCAGTTCAAAACTGCTAGCAGGACTAACCAGGTGGCCTAGCTTGTTTCAGGGGGGGACAGTTGTAATGTGTGGGGCCGACAGACAGACAGAAGCCTAACATAAAAAAGGTGGCTAAATGCAGTTCAAAACTGCTAGCAGGACTAAGCAGGCGGCCTAGCTAGTTTCAGCGTGGGAGGACAACTGTTATGAGAGGCTGACACAGTTACTAGGCACAAATAAGTAAGTAGGCTACATGCAGTTCACAATTGGTATCAGGAGTACAGAGGTGGCATAGCTTTGTTCAGCGGAGGTCAACTGTTAGAAGTGGCTGACACAGTTAGTAAGCCAAAATACTAAAGTGGGCTAAATGTCAGCCAAGGAATTGGTCATAAATAAACTGGTGGCATAGCGAGGTACAGGGGTGGGCTCCTCAACAGAGTTGCAGACAGGGGTAGCTGGCGCAAAGTATTAAGGGGTCTAAATGGAGGCCAGGGCTCCTGTATATTGTTACTATCATCTATCATTGCAACAAATTTGTTACGGCAGTGCCATTTAAGGATTTAACAGCACAGACTACACAGTGGTGGGGCTGGGAGAGGTAAGTTTTGCAAGTGGTAGAGCACAGTTCGAGCTGGGGGGAACACTCTCTCTTGGGCGGCGGTACTGGCCCAGGGCCCCTCATATTACAATGGTGTGTCTGACATAGGTTGTGCACCACCACTGTCAGAGACACTTCATTGTACTATGAGGGACCCTGTGCCAGTGCTGTGGCCCAAGAGTGGGCACACCCACCTGTCCAGGCAAACGGCACTCGCACGGGTGCTTGTGCCACGTTGTGACCACAGCCCTGTGGGGGGAGTCAGCCCCTTTAGGGAGGTATACAAATGGCCTATGGTGGACATTCGGCACCTGCAAATGGCGGAATCGGAGCAGTCAGTAAGAGGAGGCCAAAAACAAGAAATTTTTCTGGCAAGCTACATGTCAGCAGGGGAAGGTGGGGCAAAATAATTAGAAATCCATGATTGGTTCATTTTAATGAAGGTTAGATCATCAACTTTTCGGGGAGCCAGACGTGTCCATTTTTCAGTCAGTATTGAACCAGCAGCACTGAAGACTCTTTCTGAGAGCACACTAGGAGCAGGGCAAGCGAGCTTCTGTAATGCATATTCTGCCAATTCGGGCCAGATGTCTAGTTTAGATGCCCAGTAATCAAAGGGGAATGACCTGTGAGGGAGAACATCAATAATGGCAGAAAAATAGTTGGTAACCACACTGGACAAATGCTGTCTCCTGTCTCTTTGAATCGATGCAGCAGTACCTGTCGTGTCTGCGGTCATTGCGAAATCACTCCACAACCTGGTCATAAAACCCCTCTGTCCAATGCCACTTCGGCTTTGTGCACCTCTAGCACCTCTGCCATGTTGCCCCCTACAGCTCGTGTGAGAACTTTCTGCGCTGCTGTGTGCTGGGAATGCCTGAACCAAACGGTCTACAAGAGTTGCTTGTTTGGTAGCCAATATTTGCTCAAGGTTCTCATGTGGCATGATATTTTGTAATTTGCCTTTGTATCGTGGATCCAGGAGGCAGGCCAACAGTAATCGTCATCGGTCATCATTTTGATAATGCGGGGGTCCCGTTTTAGGATACGCAAGGCATACTCTGCCATGTGGGCCAAAGTTCCAGGTGTCAATTCACTGCTTGTGCTGGGTTGAGGAGCACTTTCTTGAAAATCTACATCACTTGTGGCCCGCAAAAACCCTGTACCTGACCTTGCAATGCCACCAGTTTCTATTGCCCCCTGAGAAGCATCCTCCTCCCATAAATATTCAGCCCCATCATCCTCCTCTTCCTCCTCCTCTTCATCCGCCACCTTGCCCCGGAGACTTCCCTGACCAGACAATGGCTGACTGTCATCAAGGCTTCCCTCCTCCTCGGCCGCAGACGCCTGCTCCTTGTTGTGCGTCAAACTTTGCATCAGTAGACGCATTAGTGGGATGCTCATTCTTATGATGGCATCGTCCGCACTGACCAGCCATGTGCATTTCTCAAAACACTGAAGGACTTGACAGAGGTCTTGGAGCTTCGACCACTGCACACCAGACAACTCCATGTCTGCCATCCAACTGCCTGCCCGTGTATGTGTATCCTCCCACAAATACATGACAGCACACCTCTGTTCGCAAAGCCTCTGAAGCATGTGCAGTGTAGAGTTCCACCTTGTTGCAACATCTATTATGAGGCGGTGCTGGGGAAGATTCAGCAATTGCTGATGGTTAAGCATACGGCTGGAGTGTACGGTCGACAGGCGGATGTGCGAGCAAAGTCTGCGCACATTCAGGAGCAGGGCTGGTAAATCAGGGTAATTCTTGAGGAAGCACTGCACCACAAGGTTCAAGGTGTGAGCCAGGCAAGGTATGTGTTTCATTTCGGAAAGGGCTATGGCAGCCATAAAATTCCTTCCGTTATCACTGACTACCTTGTCTGCCTCAAGATGTACACTGCCCAGCCATGACTGAGTTTCTTGCTGCAAGTACTCGGCCAGTACTTCCACGGTGTGTCTGTTGTCGCCCAAACACTTCATTTGCAGCACAGCCTGCTGACGCTTACCACTAGCTGTTCCATAATGGGACACCACGGGTGCAACACTGGCAGCTGCGGATGGAGTGTTCGTGCGACTGAGTTCTGTGGACGAGCTTTCGCTTGTGGAAGAGGAGGAGGAGGAGGTGCAAATGCCTACAGCCAACTGTTTCCTAGACCATGGGCTAGGCAGAACTGTGCCACTATGGCTGTCCCCTGTGGACCCTGCATCCACCACATTAACCCAGTGTGCCGTGATGGACACGTAACATCCCTGTGCATGCCTACTGGTCCATACATTAGTTGTTAGGTGCGCCTTTCTACTGGCCGATTGCCTCAGTGCATGGACAATGCATTCTTTGACATGTTGGTGGATTGCTGGGATGGCTTTTCTCGCAAAGAAGTGTCGACTGGGTAGGTCATAGCGTGGTACTGCGTAGGCCATCAGGGCTTTGAAAGCTTTGCTTTCAACCAACCTGTAGGGCATCATCTCTAACGAGATTAGTCAAGCAATGTAGCCATTCAAACCCTGTGTACGCGGATGAGACGAAGAGTACTTTCTTTTCCTATTTAGAGTCTCTTGTAGGCTGAGCTGGACTGGAGAGCTGCATATGGTGGAACTAGCGGGGGTGGTGGTGGACATGGCAGATTGAGAGAGGCTTGGTGATAGTAAACTTGATGTGGGCCTACGTACAGTGTTTCCAACCAAGAACCTTGTGAGTCCTTGACTGCTTTGGCCTTGCGACAATACCTCCACATTTGTTACTGGTGGTGCCATAACCGGTGGGCTTCCAGTGAGGGAAGCAAAGTTGCGTTGCTGTCTAACTTCAATATGAGCAGGTGCATCAATGGTACGGGAAGTTTGGTAGTTAGTCCATGCTTCCAAGTGCCTGCTGGTTAGATGTCTACGCATGCACGTTGTATTTAAACTTTGTAGATTCTTCCCTCTGCTAAAGGTCTTGGAGCATTTCTTACATATAACTTTGGACTGATCATTCGGATCTTGGTTAAAAAATTGCCACACTGCACTCGTCCTACTATGGAATACCTTTTCAGGCTTTGCACGCCGTGCTACTGTCACCAGATTGCAATGCTGTCCTACACCTGTTGTGTTTTTTGACACACGTTTTGGGCCTGATGCGGGCCTACCAGACGAGGCGACAGCTTTTGCGATGTAGATGGATGCAGCAGATCATCCTCCTCCGCTTCTGAGCTACAGGCAGCGGCACCCTCTTCCCCCAATGGCTGCCAATCAGGGTCAACAACTGGGTCATCTACCACCTCCTCTTCAATGTCATGTGCACCGTCCTCTGTGTCAATGTGTAAGATGCTATAGTGTTCGGGACTGGGCACCATAGTCTCATCAGGGTCAGATTCGGGCTCAGTGAACAGCGAGGGCAAAGTAGTGATCCGAGTCAATGGAACAGCATAATAATCAAGCTGTGGCTGTGCATCTGTGCTCTCCATGTACGATTCATCCTGTAATGGGCATTTAACAATTTCCCTCTCTAACCCAGGCACGGTATGTGTAAAGAGCTCCATGGAGTAAAGTGTAGTGTTGCCTGCCACATCCTTCACTTTTGTTTTGGGTGAAGGACACAAGGTAGCAACTTTTTCCGGACCTGGAGCAGCCACTGACGATTTTGAAGCTTCTGAAGAGGAGGTGAAAGAGCTAGAGGCTGAGTCAGCAAGGAAAGCCAAAACTTGTTCCTGCTGCTCCGGCTTTAAAAGCTGTTTTCCAACTCCCAGATAAGGGAGCCTTCGAGGCCTTGTGTAGCCAGACGATGACGCTGCCTCAACACCTCGAGCCTTTGGTGCTATCTTGCTTTTCCCAGTACCACCAGATGCTCCATTACCACCACCACCATCAGTACCAGCTGGCAACGACCGCCCACGGCCTCTTCCACCAGACTTCCTCATTTTTGCGGAAATGTTACCAATATAAAAACCGTTATATGCTACTGTTAAACAAGGTGGAAGATGTATATTAACTTTTGGAGAATTTATATCTCCCTTTTTTTGGCGGGAAGACTGCAGGGGAAAACAGGCCCTGTGCATTACACCACACAATGTACAAGGCAGAACATGGCTGGCAGATATACGCCAAACAGAACTCACATAGATCCACTAAGTGGCAATTTAAAGCTCCCTTTTTTTTGTGGGTGGAGACTGCAGGGGAAAACAGGCCCTGTGTATTACACCACACAATGTACAAGGCAGAACGTGGCTGGCAGATATACGCCAAACAGAACTCACGTAGATCCACTAAGTGGCAAGTTAAACCTCCCTTTTTTTGGGGGGGAGACTGCAGGGAAAACAGGCCCTGTGTATTACACCACACAATGTACAAGGCAGAACGTGGTTGGCAGATATACACCAAACAGAACTCACGTAGATCCACTAAGTGGCAATTTAAAGCTCCCTTTTTTTTGTGGGGGGAGACTGCAGGGGAAAACAGGCCCTGTGTATTACACCACACAATGTACAAGGCAGAACGTGGCTGGCAGATATACGCCAAACAGAACTCACGTAGATCCACTAAGTGGCAATATAAATCTCCCTTTTTTTGTGTGGGACACTGCAGCAAAAAAAAAACAGGCCCACTGTATTACACTACACAGTATAAGAGGCAGAAAGTGGCTGGCAGATATACGCCAAACAGAACTGACGCAGATGCACTGAGTGGCAATATAAATCTCCCTTTTTATATGTGGGACACTGCAGCAAAATTCAGGCCCACTGTATTACACTACACGGTATAAGTGGCAGAAAGTGGCTGGAAATATATATATATATATATAAAAGGGACTGTACTACAATAACAATCTCCCTACAATGATCTCAGGACAAGTATGGCAGCCAGCAGTAAAAAGGACTGCTGCACACAAAAGTGTGGACAAATAAACAATAGATCTGTGCAGAAAGGAGCAACAGGACTTTTGCTTTTAAAAAAGCAGTTGGTTTGCACAGCGGCGTACACAAACAGCAATGCAGCTATCAGGCAGCCTTATAAGCTACAGAGCTGATGCACAGAAATCAAGCCTCCACTGTCCCTGCAAAGAAAAGGTGGTGTTGGACAGTGGAAATAGCTACAGCACAAGTGGTTTGGGGGTTAATATTTCCTCCCTAACAATATCCCTGCTTCTGACGAAGCTGCAGCAACCTCTCGCTATGCTGAGATCGGCAGAAGTAAGATGGCGGTCGGCGTGCACGCCCCTTTATAGCCACTGTGATGCCGCAGAAAGCAAGCCAATCACTGTCATGCCCTTCTCTAAGATGGTGAGGACCGAGATCTATGTCATCACGCTGCCCACACTCTGCGTCCACCTTCATTGGCTGAGAAATGGCGCTTAAAGCGTCATATGAAACGCGACTTTCGCGCGAAGATCGACGGCCACATGGCCGATACCACACTGGGATCGGGTCGGGTTTCACGAAACCCGACTTTGCCAAAAGTTGGCGATTTTTGAAAATGTCCGATCCGTTTCGCTCAACCCTAGTGATGAGAAAGCATGCTCGTCACTACTCATTACTTGTTCGAGCATCAGTGTGCTCGGGATGCTCGACACCCGAGTATTTTTTTAAGTTCCTGCTCCACATGTTTGGCATTTTTTAAACAGTTAAAGTATAAGTTGATATTGCCTGCCAGTCAATGTAATGCCGTAGCCATCTTGATTGTGGTATTACTGTGATTGGCTGCCCTCATAGCGTCATCAGGTCTATATAAGGCCCATGACACTATGCTTGTTATACTGTACCCTGGACACAGGAAGCATACGGAGAGGTGCTGATGAGAGATGGACAGATCTGTAGCTGCGTATCAGCCAGGGCTTCAACCACATTTATATTTCTGTTAAGTACAACAACGGCCATTCTTAGGGCTAATTATAATATATAATAATACTGCTGTTAGCAGGATTTAGGGAGAGATTGTGCTGAAGGGATCGTGTAGGACACATGTTATGGACTGACCTGGGTTGGAGTGGTGGTATTACAACCACTAGGGGCAGCAACGGCAGATAGTGTAGTCAGTGATAGCCAAGGAGTCGGAACACAGGAACAGCACGTAGTGTAGTCAGGAATTGATAGAATTGATTGAGGAGTTGATATACCGGAGCAGCAATGTAATCTTAGAATGGATGAGCAGGTGAAAGGAAGCTTGTCTAGAGTCTGGAAACTCAATAATCTTGCAAAGAAGCGAGTGCAATGTCAGGTTTAAATAGGGCATTGTAATACATCAATTTTTTGGAGTAGTGAAATTTTATATGGCATTTATCATGCTACAGTTGAGTCTCGAAGAACTCCCCTCCAAAAAATTGTTTGTTAAAAAAATCGCATTGCTATATTGATATTGCAGTTTTATACATCCATCTGAATTCAGCACATTTTTCTGGCTTTGTAATACTGCAATTTTTTGGAGATGTTACATTTTATACACCATTTATCATGCTACAGTTGGGCTTCAAAAGTCCCCTCCAAAAAATTGCTTATTAATAAATTTGAATTGCTATATTGATACTGCAGTCTTTTATGTCCATCTGAAGTGGTCACATTTTGCTGGCATTGTAATACTGTCCGCAACATTTTCTCTACAGGGATATATCACATATAATTTAACCCCTTCAAGACCAGAGGTATTTTCTTTTTTGCGGTTTCATTTTTTGCTCTCCTTCTTCCCAGAGCCATAACTCTTTTTATTTTTCCGTCAATATGACCAAGTGAGGGCTTGTTTTTTGTGGGACAAGTTGTACTTTTGAACAACACCATTTGTTTTAACATATCATGTACTGGAAAATGGGGAAAAAAATCCAAGTGCGGTGAAATTGCAAAAAAGGTGCAATTCTTCAGTTGTGGTTTTTTTTTTACCATGTTTACTAAATGATAAAACTGAACTATCATTATGCTTCTCCAGGTCATTACAAGTTTAGGGACACCAAACATTTCTAGGTTCTTTTTTATTTAAGTGGTGAAAAAAAATTCCAAACTTTGGTAAAAAAAAAATGTCACCATCCTCCAAGACTTGTAGCGTCTCTATTTTCCATGATCTGGGGCTAAGTAAGGGATTATTTATTGAGCGCCAAGCTAATGTTTTTAGTGATACCATTTTGGTGTAGATGCGATCTTTTGTCGCCCGTTATTGCATTTTATTGCAATGTAGCGGTGACCTAAAAAATGTAATTCTAACTTTTGGAATTATTTTAGCATCATGCCATTTAGCAATAAGATTAATCATATTTTTTACATTGATAGATCGTGTGATTCTGAATGCAGCAATGCCAAATATATGTATATTTGATTTTTTTATTGTTTTATTTTGATTGAGGCGAAAGGGAGGTGATTTCAACATTTATATTTTTTTATTTTTTCAATAATGCTTCAATAGTTTCCATGGGAGACTAGAAGCTGCAGTACTTTGATCGCCTCTGTTACACATAGGCGATGATCAGACCACGGGGTGGCGCTCATAGCAATATGGCAATGACAACCATAGAGGTCAGCTTCAGACCCCTGGTTGTCATGCTGACCCATTAGTGACCCATGATCATGTGACGGGGTCACCAAGGGGTGGAATTTACGACAAGCTTCCGGTAAGCCGGAGTTAAATGCCGCTGTCAGAAATTGACAGGGGCATTTAACTAGTTAACAGCCATGGGTGACTCACGAATCCTCCCTCAGATGTAGTGGGCACATGTCAACTGTGTAGATCAGCTGTCATGTGCCGGGAAAGGTGCGGGCTCGGCTCAGCACTGGAGCCTGTGCCAAACAGGGGGAGTCCAACATTAGCGAACTATTACACTCAATGTCAGAAAGGGGTTAAAATGGGCAAGGCGTGTGGCAAGGGATGGGGAATTGGACGTGATACTCATGGTGAGTGAAGAGGCTGAGGCCGGTGAAACTATGTCTGCCGCCGGAGCACAACAAACACATACATCATGTTGGTCCTGTCCACTTTGCAGTGGGGAGTGGAACACCACTCTTGAACACAGAACAGTGTGAAAAGGTTGTTGAATGGATAGCAGATAATTAGTGTTGAGCATTCCGATACCGCAAGTATCGGGTATCGCCCGATGCTTGCGGGTATCAGAATTCCGATACCGAGATCCAATACTTTTGTGGTATCGGGTATCGGTATCCAAACAACATTAATGTGTAAAAGAAAGAATTAAAATAAAAAATATTGCTATACTCACCTCTCCGACGCAGCCTGGACCTCACCGAGGGAACCGGCAGCGTTCTTTGCTTAAAATGCGCGCGTTTACTTCCTTCCGTGACGTCACGGCTTGTGATTGGTCGCGTGCCGCCCATGTGGCCGCGACGCGACCAATCACAGCAAGCCGTGACATAATTTTCAGGTTCTGAATTTTTATTTATTTTTTATTTTTTATTTTTTAATTTTTATTTCTCAGTCATTATTGTCATTATTATTTTCTTTAGTATTAGTCTGGTTTTTTGCTGTCCATCAATTAATAATCTCTATTCCAATGCTAAACCTGACTGCTACAACAAAGTGCTCAACGATAAAATCTTATTCCCTCCTCATTACGGGATATACGGTATTATTATTATCCCCTTTTTTTCGTTTTACTGATATTCTGGGAAATTTTTTCCTTATTTTTTCATTTTTTTCTTTATTATTCTTCTTTATTATTTTTTCTTTATTATTTTTTCCGGCATATTTTTCCAATATAACTACCGAGAGGCTACCCGTCCCTTTAATCCTTAATCTTTTATTTTTATTTTTACTATTAGGGGATTTTTTCCCCTTTTTTCTTCCTTCCCGTCCATCTCCTGGTGTTTAGACATTTCCCCTGGGGTGTTCAATTTCAGCTCCTCACAGAGATCACACGGCCTTGCTCCAGGCACATCCCCCCTCTCAGACAGACTACACAGATTCATAGATCCCCACGTGGCCAGACTGCTTGTTTACATAGACTCCTGTGACACAGCACTTCCAGCACTGTGCTGGGAGCGCTGTACTGGGCATGCCCGGAAATGACGTCAGACGCCTTCAGCTTAAAACACTGGGGGTTGTCACCATTCTACACTGCATCACCAAGGAGACAGACTCAGTGCTACAGGACCCTTGCAGACTCCGGTAATTACCTGGATTTCTAATGGGAATCACTTAGACTCTTATTAACCCCTTCACCCCCAAGGGTGGTTTGCACGTTAATGACCGGGCCAATTTTTACAATTCTGACCACTGTCCCTTTATGAAGTTATAACTCCGAAACGCTTCAACGGATCTTAGCGATTCTGAGATTGTTTTCTCGTGACATATTGTACTTCATGATAGTAATAAAATTTCTTCGATATCACTTGCGTTTATTTGTGAAAAAATAGGAA
Organism: Ranitomeya variabilis; assembly: GCF_051348905.1. NCBI lineage: Eukaryota > Metazoa > Chordata > Amphibia > Anura > Dendrobatidae > Ranitomeya > Ranitomeya variabilis. The sequence continues at coordinate 234,196,502 of NC_135232.1, forward strand.
AATTGGCGAAAATTTTGAAAATTTGGCAATTTTCCAACTTTGAATTTTTATTTTGTTAAACCAGAGAGTTATGTGACACAAAATAGTTAATAAATAACATTTACCACATGTTTACTTTACATCAGCGCAATTTTGGAAACAAAATATTTTTTTTTTAGGAAGTTATAAGGGTTAAAATTTGAACAGCAATTTCTCATTTTTACAACATAATTTACAAAAACATTTTTTTTAGGGACCACCTCACATTTGAAGTCATTTTGAGGGGTCTATATGGCAGAAAATACCAAAAAGTGACACCATTCTGAAAACTGCACCCCTCAAGCTGCTCAAAACCACATTCAAGAAGTTTATTAACCCTTCAGGTGTTTCACAGCAGCAGAAGCAACATGGAAGGAAAAAATGAACATTTTACTTTTTAGTCACAAAAATGATCTTTCAGCAATAATTTTTTTAATTTCCCAAGGGTAAAAAGAGAAAATGGACCTTAAAAGTTGTTGCCCAATTTGTCCTGAGTACGCTGATACCCCACATGTGAGGGAGAACCACTTTTTGGGCGCACGGCAGAGCTCAGAAGGAAAGGAGCGTTGTTTGACATTTTCTAGCTAAAATTGGCTGCAATTGAAATCGGACGCCATGTCATGTTTGGCCAGCCCCTGATGTGCCTAAACAGTGGAAACCCCCCATAAGTGACACCATTTTGGAAACTAGACCCCCTAAGGAACTTATCTAGATGCGTCGTGAGCACTTTTATCCCCCAAGTGCTTCACGAAAGTTTATAATGCCCGGGTGTGAAAATAAAAAATCCTATTTTTTTCTACAAACATGATCGTTTAGTCCCCAATTTTTTATTTTCTCAAGGGTAGCAGGAGAAATTGGACCCCAAAAGTTGTTGTCCAATTTGTCCTGAGTACACTGATACCCCATATGTTGGGGGGAACCACTGTTTGGGCGCATGGCAGGGCTCAGAAGGAAAGGGGCGCCCTTTGACATTTTCAAGCTAAAATTGGCTGGAATTGAGATCGGATGCCATGTCGTGTTTGGCGAGCCCCTGATGTGCCTAAACAGTGGAAACCCCCCATAAGTGACCCCATTTTGGAAACTAGACCCCCTAAGGAACTTATCTAGATGTGTCGTGAGCACTTTTATCCCCCAAGTGCTTCACGAAAGTTTATAACGCCCGGGTGAGAAAATAAAAAATCCTATTTTTTTTACAAACATGATCGTTTAGTCCCCAATTTTTTATTTTCTCAAGGGTAGCAAGAAAAATTGGACCCCAAAAGTTGTTGTCCAATTTGTCCTGAGTAGGCTGATACCCCATATGTGGGGGGGAACCACTGTTTGGGCGCATGGCAGGGCTCAGAAGGATAGGAGCGCCCTTTGACATTTTCAAGCTAAAATTGGCTGGAATTGAGATCGGAGGCCATGTCGTGTTTGGCGAGCCCCTGATGTGCCTAAACAGTGGAAACCCCCCATAAGTGACCCCATTTTGGAAACTAGACCCCCTAAGGAACTTATCTAGATGTGTCGTGAGCACTTTTATCCCCCAAGTGCTTCACGAAAGTTTATAACGCCCGGGTGTGAAAATAAAAAATCCCATTTTTTCTACAAACATGATCATTTAGTCCCCAATTTTTTATTTTCTCAAGGGTAGCAGGAGAAATTGGACCCCAAAAGTCGTTGTCCAATTTGTCCTGAGTAGGCTGATACCCCATATGTTGGGGGGAACCACTGTTTGGGCGCATGGCAGGGCTCAGAAGGAAAGGGGCGCCCTTTGACATTTTCAAGCTAAAATTGGCTGGAATTGAGATCGGATGCCATGTCGTGTTTGGCGAGCCCCTGATGTGCCTAAACAGTGGAAACCCCCCATAAGTGACCCCATTTTGGAAACTAGACCCCCTAAGGAACTTATCTAGATGTGTCGTGAGCACTTTTATCCCCCAAGTGCTTCACGAAAGTTTATAACGCCCGGGCGTGAAAATAAAAAATCCTATTTTTTCCCCACAAAAATGATCTTTCAGTCCCCAATTTTTTATTTTCCCAAGGGTAACAGGAGAAATTGGACCCCAAAAGTTGTTGTCCAATTTTTCCTGGGTACGCTGGTACCACATATGTGGGAGAAAACTACTGTTTGGGCACACTTCGGGGCTCGGAAGGGAAGTAGTGACGTTTTTGGAATGCAGACTTTGATGGAATTGTCTGCGGGCATCATGTTCCATTTGGTGAGCCCCTGATGTGCCTAAACAGTAGAAACCCCCCATAAGTGACCCCATTTTGGAAACTAGACCCCCTAAGGAACTTATCTAGATGTGTCGTGAGCACTTTTATCCCCCAAGTGCTTCACGAAAGTTTATAACGCCCGGGCGTGAAAATAAAAAATCCTATTTTTTCCCCACAAAAATGATCTTTCAGTCCCCAATTTTTTATTTTCCCAAGGGTAACAGGAGAAATTGGACCCCAAAAGTTGTTGTCCATTTTGTTCTGAGTACGCTGGTACCCCATATGTGGGAAAAAACTGTTTGGGCACTTCGGGACTCAGAAGGGAAGCAGTGACGATTTGGAATGCAGACTTTGATGGACTGGTTCTGAGGGCGTCATGTTCCGTTTGCAGAGCCCCTGATGTGCCTAAACAGTAAAAAAAACCCACAAGTGACATCATTTTGGAACCTAGACCCCCATGGAACTTACTTAGATGTGCCCCATCTTTGGAACTAATCTACTGGTTCCTAATTAGTAGTGCATGGAGGTGTGGTACAATTTGAAGCAGTCCTTCATACACAGGCCAGGTTTGTCGGGGCAGGTGTCGCATTGATAGATGGTGTCCTTGCGTACTCCTCGTTTGTAGCACACTCGGCACCTTTTTTGCGGCTTACCTTTTCTACCAGTTGGCGGGACCACCCCCGGAAAATGCTGACCTGGTACAATACGAGCACCCTCAGTTCCGGAAGTACTGGGGCCCGCTCCTTCCCTTGTGCCAAACATCAGGGCCTTAACCACTACCTCCTGGAACTGAAGGTACGTCGTATTGGTGTGGCGTGCACATCGTGACAGCAGGAAAGCGTTAAGCATTGCCATTTGTACGATGTACACCGACAGCTTTTTGTACCACACCTTGGCCTTCCTCAAAGCACTGTACGGTTGGAGGAGTTGATCAGAGAGATCAACGCCCCCCATGTTTTTGTTGTACCCCAGTACACAGTCCGGTTTGCAGACCTGTGTAGAGGTACCCCGTACAGTGCTGAGGGCGCTGCCATCACCGTGTATGGTGGTCAACAGAAGGACATCCCTCTTGTCCTTGTACTTGACCACCAGCAGGTGGTCGCTACATTGGGCTTTGCTCTCACCTTTTCTGAGCATCTGCCCAAGTAGCGTCTTCGGGAGGCCTCTCTGATTTTTGCGGACAGTACCGCAGGCTGCGGTACCTCGCGCAGAGAGGGATTTGTAGAGTGGGATGCTGGAATAAAAGTTATCGGTGTAGAGGTGATAACCTTTATCCAGCAGTGGGTGCACCAAATCCCACACTATTTTCCCACTCACTCCCAAGACAGGGGGACACTCAGGCGGTTCAATCCTGCTGTCCTTCCCTTCGTAAACTCTAAAGCTGTGGGTGTACCCTGAGGTACTCTCACACAGCTTGTAGAGTTTGATTCCGTACCTGGCCCTTTTGCTGGGCAGGTATTGACGGAATCTAAGCCGCCCCTTAAAATGAACCAAGGACTCATCCACACAGATGTCCCTTTTGGGCACGTACACTTCAGCAAACTTTTTGCTGAAGTGTTCGATGACCGGCCGAACTTTGAACAGACGGTCAAAATTGGGGTCATCTCGTGCGGGACACTGTGCATTATCGGAATAATGCAAGAATTTGTGGATGGCCTCAAAACGCGTCCGAGCCATGACCATTCGGCACACTGGAGTGTTATATAAAATATCCACACTCCAATATTGCCGAAGTTCTGGCTTCTTCACGATCCCCATGTGGAGGACCAGGCCCCAAAACTGCATCATTTCAACTGCGTCTACAGGAGACCAGTTAGAAAATGATGAACTGGGGTTTTGCTCCAAAAATTGCCAAGCATATAAATTAGTTTGGTCCACCATGAGGTTAATAAAATCCTAAGAGAAAATGACTTTGAAAAAGTCTATTTCTGTGAGGCCGGTGGTGTCAAACCTGATTCCTGATTCTGCCACAAAATCAGGAATCAGTGGCTCGTAATTTTCGGGGGGCGAGGTCCATATGGGGTCCGAAGAAGGGCGCGCTGGTTCATCTTCAGGAGTGGGTGCTGCGTCATCTTCTCTCCTGGGGCGTCTGCGAGGCGGTTCCGCAGGACCCGAGGAGGAAGATGAGGAGGAGGAGGAGGAGGAAGAGGATGAAGAATCTGAAGAGTAAAGGAATGTGGGATCCTCTCCCTCGCTATCAGTGTCGGAGGCAAGAAAAGAATATGCCTCCTCTGCTGAATAGCGCTGCTGGGACGAACGGGACGAACGGGACATTTTAACATGGGCGACGCGACCAATCACAAGCCGTGACGTCACGGGAGGCAGAAAACGCGCGCATTTTAAAATTACGCCACGGCTTGTGATTGGTTGCGTGCCGCCCATGTGACCACGACGCGACCAATCACAGCAAGCCGTGACATAATTTTCAGGTCCTCAATTAAGAATTAGGCATTGAGGACCTGAAATTACGTCACGGCTTGCTGTGATTGGTCGCGTCGCGGTCACATGGGCGGCACGCAACCAATCACAATCCGTGACGTAATTTTAAATTGCGCGCGTTTCCTGCCTCCCGTGACGTCACGGCTTGTGATTGGTCGCGTCGCCCATGTGACCGCGACGCGACCAATCACAAGCCGGAACGTAATTTTAAAATCCTGAATGCCTAGAATTAGGCATTCAGGACCTGAAAATTACCTCACGGCTTGCTGTGATTGGTCGCGTCGCGGCCACATGGGCGGCACGCGACCAATCACAAGCCGTGACGTCACGGAAGGAAGTAAACGCGCGCATTTTAAGCAAAGAACGCTGCCGGTTCCCTCGGTGAGGTCCAGGATGCGTCGGAGAGGTGAGTATAGCAATATTTTTTATTTTAATTCTTTCTTTTACACATTAATATGGATCCCAGGGCCTGAAGGAGAGTTTCCTCTCCTTCAGACCTTGGGAACCATCAGGGATACCGTCCGATACTTGAGTCCCATTGACTTGTATTGGTATCGGGTATCGGTATCGGATTAGATCCGATACTTTGCCGGTATCGGCCGATACTTTCGATACCGATACTTTCAAGTATCGGACGGTATCGGTCAACACTACAGATAATGCTTCCAGTCAGTTTGCCAGTACCACCTTGTCTACCACATGGTCCAGTCTCTGTAGCCGTGATTCTGGACCACATAATCCTCACCTTGATACTCCTTTCTCCCACTATGCCGAGTGCCTGGAGACAAGTGATCCCACACTTGGAGACTCCAAAGAGCTGTTCACATTTCCATTTATTGATTCTGGCCTCTTGCGGTGCCGTTTCAAATGGGACATGAGGAGATCGCATGTAGAGATGCCCAAATATTTGAGCACATTCATAAGAAGGCTATTTAAAAAAATGCAGTAACGGTCGCAAGATGAGGAGGATGATGAGACACAATTGCCAACATGTGATGATGTTACATCAACAAGTCAGGAGGAGGACCAGGGTGCAGAAGTGGAAGACGATGTGGTGGACAAAGAAGTAACTGACCAAACCTGTACAGGAGATATGCAGAGCGAGAACAGCAGTGCACAAAGGGAGGGATCCACATCACCACAACAGGCAGGAAGAGGCAGTGAGTTGGCCAGAGACACAAGGCGGGAAAGTGATCCCCATAGCACCAACACGGGTGAAGCTGCCAAGCCAAAGTTTTGGTGTTCCTGAGTCTGGTGCTTATTTAAAAACAGTCCTGTTAACTCAAGAAAGCTATTTGCAACATCTGCCACTCCAGCATCAGCAGGGGCAGCACAACTTCCTGCCTGACCACCACCAGCATGCTCAGGCACATGCATGCAAAGCACCGACTACTTGGGCCAAATGCAAGTGTCCATAAACAGTGTCTGCGGGTGACACCACTGCCTTGTCTCCTGTTCTATGTGCATGCCAATTCCCTGTCCATGACATAGGTGAAGATGTATTCAAACATGCACCTGTCATTGCATACTTGAAACCACCACCAACAACCACATCTATGTCTTTGTCTCAGCGCAGAGTTCAGTTATCCCTACCCCAGTCCTTGGAACACAAGCGTAAATACGCAACCACCTACCCACAGTCCAAAATACTAGGAGGCCACATTTCCAGACTGTTGGCCCTGGAAATGTTGTCGTTTAGGCTTGTGGAGTCAGAACCTTTCCGCAACTTCATGGCGGCGGCCGTCCCTTGGTACTCAGTCCCCAGCCGCCACTATTTTTCCTAGTTCCTAGTTTGCCTTCCCTGCCTTACACAAGCACATGTCCCATAAAATCAGTCGTGCCCTAACTGGGAAGGTTCACTTAACCACAGACACCTGCTTGTGGCCAAGGATACTACAGTTCCCTGATGGCACACTGGGTGAACATTGTGGAAGCCGGGACCCAGTCGGACCCTGGGATGGAACATATGTTACCGACACTGAGGATTGCAGGCCCTGGTTAAAGCAGGGTTGCCCTCATCTTCTACAGCAATTCCTGCTCCTCTTGCTCTTCTTCACCCTCCATCTCACAAACATCAACATCGGTAGCAAGCTGGAAGCACTGCCTTGGCCAAGCAGCAACAAGCTCTGTTCAAGCTAATCTGCTTACAGTAGGTGACAAATGAAACCACACACCACTGTGGAGTTGTTAAAAGATCAAACAGATCACACTGATCTGTGGCTCTTGCCCCTGGATGTACAACCAGGCATGTTCATGTGTGACAATGGCCGTAACCTGATGGCAGCTCTGAAGCTTGGCAACATCACACATGTACCATCCCTGGCCACGTGCTCAACTTTGTGGTTAAGCATTTTCTCAAAACATACCCAGATCTGCCTGAGCTACTAGTGAAAGTATGCTATTTCTGCAATTTGGCTATAGCTGCCACCGCCCTGACAGTTCTGCAGCAGCATTTGAAACTTCCAGCTCACCTTCAGGTGTGCGATGTCACCACGTGTTGGAACTCAACATTAGGGATGGGCGAACCTGAGCTGTAAAGTTCGGGACCATACTGAACACTATCGGTCACAAGGTCTCGAACACGGGTTTCCATGGGAAACCAGTGTTACAGTTCGGGTTCAGCTCAGGTCCAGGGCGGCTGAAAAAGAAAACATAAAATTAATAATAAACATTATAAGTATTATACTTATGCAGCGCCCCAGAGTCCTGGTCGTTGCAGTACTGTGGCTCCGCCACTAAGGGGAGTGATGGTACGTCTGATGGCACTTAAGGAGTTCACCTGACCAGGTATCACAGTCACACTTTACACTTCACATTCTGGCCACCAGGGGGAGCAAATGGTTCTATGCATTAGGCCACTCCTCACAATCTGGTAAAACTGGGGGCTGGATAGGAAGTTAGTCAGAAGCTGACTGGGTTGGATCCAGGCAACATCCTGTGGCAGAGGGTGTTGCAGGGGAAGATTCAGGGGGGTCTCTGTCAGGGGTGGGATCCTGACAGTGGCCTAGCGAACAGAACGTTACGGAGCCGTGCCTGCACTCGAATGCGGTGGCATCCTAAGAAAGGAAAAGAAGCGAGGTTTATTGTGGAGAAGTGAGAAACGAGATCGCAGCAAAAAGAAGATAAAGCCAGTAGGATTCGTGCCGTAAGATCGAGGCAACATCCTACTGAGGCACATAGCCGGTGGCCGGAACGCCGAGGAAGTATTGGGCTCCAAGCATTACTTCAAACAGTGGCAGGACAGTTAACTATAGGTTGGCTGTCTCACCTAAATCACCTAAGCAGACATAGGGGGCAATTGTGGGAGAGGAGCGACACTAGGGTCCCGGAAGAACTCCAGGCCTACCCGTCATACGGGTGCGTCCTATCCATATCATCTGGGGGACGGAGAAGAACATCAGAATAGATACGAGTTGTGAGAGAAGAACATCAGAAACAGACACAACAGTTGTGAGGACTATCCCGTGGTGCTCAGCAGGGAGGTACTACAACACACAGGCGCTAGAAGGTAGGCACTGATTTCCACCTGCAAAGGGAACTCTGGATGTGCCTTCGGACCGGCCGGTCTCAGCCAGCCCTGTTAGCAGTACTCTGGATTGAGGATCCTGAAGCCTTCAGTAAAGAGGTAAAGAGACTGCAACCCTGTGTCCTCGTTATTCACCGCGACCTGCGCCAAGCACCATCATCACACCTTTCATTGGACGCCCCTTAGCAGGGTCACGGACCGGGTCTAGCCACCGTGATGACCCCAGAACTGAGACCGAGAGGCCGGTACCGAGTACCCCGCGGCCCTGCATCTGGGGGCGCTCCACTTACCTGTCCAGCGACGCGTCCTCCCGTTCCACTGTCTCCCAGCCGCATCTGCTTCTGGGGCCGCTCATTACCTTCTTGGGGTATTCAAAGCATTCGGCAGTCTTCAACATTTGCCGGCAGTGTTCATGCGGTGAAGTCACCTCTTCTCATCTTCTAAACGTGTATTGGGTGAAAATGAGAAGGAAGAAGAGGAGGACCAGGAGCTAGTTTCTTGCACTGCAACGGTAGTACCCGCACAACCTTCATCCCGTTTGTTCAGTGTGAATGGCCTGAAGACGGGGAGGAGAGGGAGGTGTTGTGAAATTGGATTTTGGGCTCCCCCGGTGGCCACTGGTGGAATTGAACTGGTGTGCATCATCCCCTCTGTTCACCTGTTTCCATCAGGATGTGGGAGTCGCTATTTAACCTTGCTCCTCTGTCACTTCCATGCCGGTCAACATTGTAATCAGAAGCCTTTCTGTGCATGTTCCTGCTGCTAGACAACTCCCAGCTAAGTTGGACTTTTGTCCTCGTTTGTTTTTGCATTTTGTTCCAGTTCACAGCTGTAGTTTCGTTTCTGTGTCTGGAAAGCTCTTGTGATCTGAAATTGCCACTCTGATGTTATGAGTTAATACTAGAGTCTTAAAGTAATTTCAGGATGGTATTTTGATAGGGTTTTCAGCTGACCATGAAAGTGCCCTTTCTGTCTTCCTGCTATCTAGTAAGCGGACCTCAATTTTGCTAAACCTATTTTCATACTACGTTTGTCATTTCATCTAAAATCACCGCCAATATATGTGGGGGCCTCTGTTTGCCTATCGGGGAAATTTCTCTAGAGGTGAGCCAGGACTATATTTTCCTCTGCCAGGATTAGTTAGTCCTCCGGCCGGCGCTGGGCGTCTAGGGATAAAAACGTAGGCTACGCTACCCGGCTACTGTTAGTTGTGCGGCAGGTTTAGTTCATGGTCAGTTTAGTTTCCATCCTTCCAAGAGCTAGTACTTATGTTTGCTGGGCGATGTTCTCTTGCCATTGAGAACCATAACAGTTTGACCGGCCCGAAAAGGGTTAAATTAATTGACAGAGAAAGGAGAGAAAAGAGAAGTCTGCTGAAGATTTTTTTTTTTTTTTTTTTTCCCTTCCCTTCAGTTCTGAGTGTGCTTGTAATTGAATCTCTTGCAAGTCTGCCTATATTGCAGCCTTTCTCTCTCTCTCTCTCCTTCTAATCCTGGAATGGCTCTGTGTTCACCTGTTTAAAATGGATATTCAGAGTTTAGCTGCAGGTTTGAATAATCTCACCACGAAAGTTCAAAATTTACAAGATTTTGTTGTTCATGTTCCTATATCTGAACCTAGAATTCCTTTGCCTGAATTTTTCTCGGGGAATAGATCTTGCTTTCAAAATTTCAAAAATAATTGCAAGTTGTTTTTGTCCCTGAAATCTCGCTCTGCTGGAGATCCTGCTCAGCAGGTCAGGATTGTGATTTCCTTGCTCCGGGGCGACCCTCAGGATTGGGCTTTTGCATTGGCTCCAGGGGATCCTGCGTTGCTCAATGTGGATGCGTTTTTTCTGGCCTTGGGGTTGCTTTATGAGGAACCTCAGTTAGAGCTTCAGGCGGAAAAGGCCTTGTTGTCCCTATCTCAGGGGCAAGACGAAGCTGAAATATACTGCCAGAAATTCCGTAAATGGGCTGTGCTTACTCAGTGGAATGAGTGCGCCCTGGCGGCGAATTTCAGAGAGGGTCTCTCTGATGCCATTAAGGATGTTATGGTGGGGTTCCCTGTGCCTGCGGGTCTGAATGAGTCCATGACAATGGCTATCCAGATCGATAGGCGTCTGCGAGAGCGCAAACCTGTGCACCATTTGGCGGTGTCTACTGAGAAGACGCCAGAGAATATGCAATGTGATAGAATTCTGTCCAGAAGTGAGCGGCAGAATTTAAGACGAAAAAATGGGTTGTGCTTCTATTGCGGTGATTCAACTCATGTCATATCAGCATGCTCTAAGCGTACTAAGAAGCTTGATAAGTCTGTTTCAATTGGCACTTTGCAGTCTAAGTTTATTCTATCTGTGACCCTGATTTGTTCTTTATCATCTATTACCGCGGATGCCTATGTCGACTCTGGCGCCGCTTTGAGTCTTATGGATTGGTCCTTTGCCAAACGCTGTGGGTATGATTTGGAGCCTCTTGAAACTTCTATACCCCTGAAGGGGATTGACTCCACCCCATTGGCTAGTAATAAACCACAATACTGGACACAAGTAACTATGCGGATTAATCCGGATCATCAGGAGATTATTCGCTTTCTTGTGCTGTATAACCTACATGATGTGTTGGTGCTTGGATTGCCATGGCTACAATCTCATAACCCAGTCCTTGACTGGAAAGCTATGTCTGTGTTAAGCTGGGGATGTAAGGGGACGCATGGGGACGTACCTGTGGTTTCCATTTCATCATCTATTCCCTCTGAGATTCCTGAATTCTTGACTGAATATCGTGACGTTTTTGAAGAACCTAAGCTTGGTTCATTACCTCCGCACCGGGAGTGCGATTGTGCCATAGATTTGATTCCGGGTAGTAAATACCCTAAGGGTCGTTTATTGAATCTGTCTGTGCCTGAACATGCTGCTATGCGAGAATATATAAAGGAGTCCTTGGAAAAGGGACATATTCGTCCTTCGTCATCTCCCTTAGGAGCCGGTTTTTTCTTTGTGGCTAAGAAAGATGGCTCTTTGAGACCGTGTATTGATTATCGGCTTTTGAATAAAATCACGGTTAAATATCAATATCCGTTGCCACTGCTGACTGATTTGTTTGCTCGCATAAAGGGGGCCAAGTGGTTCTCTAAGATAGATCTCCGTGGGGCGTATAATTTGGTGCGAATTAAGCAGGGGGATGAGTGGAAGACCGCATTTAATACGCCCGAGGGCCACTTTGAGTATTTGGTGATGCCTTTTGGTCTTTCAAATGCCCCTTCAGTCTTTCAGTCCTTTATGCATGACATTTTCCGTGATTATTTGGATAAATTTATGATTGTGTATCTGGATGATATTTTGATTTTTTCGGATGACTGGGACTCTCATGTCCAGCAGGTCAGGAGGGTTTTTCAGGTTTTGCGGTCTAATTCCTTGTGTGTGAAGGGTTCTAAGTGCGTTTTTGGGGTTCAAAAGATTTCCTTTTTGGGATATATTTTTTCCCCCTCTTCCATCGAGATGGATCCTGTCAAGGTTCAGGCTATTTGTGATTGGACGCAACCCTCTTCTCTTAAGAGTCTTCAGAAATTTTTGGGCTTTGCTAACTTTTATCGTCGATTTATTGCTGGTTTTTCTGATGTTGTTAAACCATTGACTGATTTGACTAAGAAGGGTGCTGATGTTGCTGATTGGTCCCCTGCTGCTGTGGAGGCCTTTCGGGAGCTTAAACGCCGCTTTTCTTCCGCCCCTGTGTTGCGTCAGCCTGATGTTGCTCTTCCTTTTCAGGTTGAGGTCGACGCTTCTGAAATCGGAGCTGGGGCAGTTTTGTCGCAGAGAAGTTCCGATTGTTCCGTGATGAGACCTTGTGCCTTTTTCTCGCGTAAATTTTCGCCTGCCGAGCGGAATTATGATGTTGGGAATCGGGAGCTTTTGGCCATGAAGTGGGCTTTTGAGGAGTGGCGTCATTGGCTTGAGGGGGCTAGACATCAGGTGGTGGTATTGACTGACCACAAAAATCTAATTTATCTTGAGTCCGCCAGACGCCTGAATCCTAGACAGGCGCGCTGGTCGTTGTTTTTCTCTCGGTTTAATTTTGTGGTGTCCTACCTGCCGGGTTCTAAGAATGTTAAGGCGGATGCCCTTTCTAGGAGTTTTGAGCCTGACTCCCCTGGTAACTCTGAACCTACAGGTATCCTTAAGGATGGAGTGATATTGTCTGCCGTTTCTCCAGACCTGCGGCGGGCCTTGCAGGAGTTTCAGGCGGATAGACCTGATCGTTGCCCACCTGGTAGACTGTTTGTTCCTGATGATTGGACCAGTAAAGTCATTTCTGAGGTTCATTCTTCTGCGTTGACAGGTCATCCTGGAATCTTTGGTACCAGGGATTTGGTGGCAAGGTCCTTCTGGTGGCCTTCCCTGTCTCGAGATGTGCGAGGCTTTGTGCAGTCTTGTGACGTTTGTGCTCGGGCCAAGCCTTGTTGTTCTCGGGCTAGTGGATTGTTGTTGCCCTTGCCTATCCCGAAGAGGCCCTGGACGCACATCTCGATGGATTTTATTTCGGATCTTCCTGTTTCTCAGAAGATGTCTGTCATCTGGGTGGTGTGTGACCGTTTCTCTAAGATGGTCCATTTGGTTCCCCTGCCTAAGTTGCCTTCTTCTTCCGAGTTGGTTCCTCTGTTTTTTCAAAATGTGGTCCGTTTGCATGGTATTCCGGAGAATATCGTTTCTGACAGAGGAACCCAATTCGTGTCTAGATTTTGGCGAGCATTCTGTGCTAGGATGGGCATAGATTTGTCTTTCTCGTCTGCTTTCCATCCTCAGAGAAATGGCCAGACCGAGCGGACGAATCAGACCTTGGAGACATATTTGAGGTGTTTTGTGTCTGCTGATCAGGATGATTGGGTTGCTTTTTTGCCTTTAGCGGAGTTTGCCCTCAATAATCGGGCCAGCTCTGCCACCTTGGTGTCTCCTTTTTTCTGTAATTCGGGGTTTCATCCTCGATTTTCTTCTGGTCAGGTGGAATCTTCGGATTGTCCTGGAGTGGATGCTGTGGTGGAGAGGTTGCATCGGATTTGGGGGCAGGTAGTGGACAATTTGAAGTTGTCCCAGGAGAAGACTCAGCTTTTTGCCAACCGCCGGCGTCGGGTTGGTCCTCGGCTTTGTGTTGGGGACTTGGTGTGGTTGTCTTCTCGTTTTGTCCCTATGAGGGTTTCTTCTCCTAAGTTTAAGCCTCGGTTCATCGGCCCGTACAAGATATTGGAGATTCTTAACCCTGTGTCCTTCCGTTTGGACCTCCCTGCATCCTTTTCTATTCATAACGTTTTTCATCGGTCATTATTGCGCAGGTATGAGGTACCGGTTGTGCCTTCCGTTGAGCCTCCTGCTCCGGTGTTGGTTGAGGGCGAGTTGGAGTACGTTGTGGAAAAAATCTTGGACTCCCGTGTTTCCAGACGGAAACTCCAGTATCTGGTCAAATGGAAGGGATACGGTCAGGAGGATAATTCTTGGGTGACTGCCTCTGATGTTCATGCCTCCGATCTGGTCCGTGCCTTTCATAGGGCTCATCCTGATCGCCCTGGTGGTTCTGGTGAGGGTTCGGTGCCCCCTCCTTGAGGGGGGGGTACTGTTGTGAAATTGGATTTTGGGCTCCCCCGGTGGCCACTGGTGGAATTGAACTGGTGTGCATCATCCCCTCTGTTCACCTGTTTCCATCAGGATGTGGGAGTCGCTATTTAACCTTGCTCCTCTGTCACTTCCATGCCGGTCAACATTGTAATCAGAAGCCTTTCTGTGCATGTTCCTGCTGCTAGACAACTCCCAGCTAAGTTGGACTTTTGTCCTCGTTTGTTTTTGCATTTTGTTCCAGTTCACAGCTGTAGTTTCGTTTCTGTGTCTGGAAAGCTCTTGTGATCTGAAATTGCCACTCTGATGTTATGAGTTAATACTAGAGTCTTAAAGTAATTTCAGGATGGTATTTTGATAGGGTTTTCAGCTGACCATGAAAGTGCCCTTTCTGTCTTCCTGCTATCTAGTAAGCGGACCTCAATTTTGCTAAACCTATTTTCATACTACGTTTGTCATTTCATCTAAAATCACCGCCAATATATGTGGGGGCCTCTGTTTGCCTATCGGGGAAATTTCTCTAGAGGTGAGCCAGGACTATATTTTCCTCTGCCAGGATTAGTTAGTCCTCCGGCCGGCGCTGGGCGTCTAGGGATAAAAACGTAGGCTACGCTACCCGGCTACTGTTAGTTGTGCGGCAGGTTTAGTTCATGGTCAGTTTAGTTTCCATCCTTCCAAGAGCTAGTACTTATGTTTGCTGGGCGATGTTCTCTTGCCATTGAGAACCATAACAGGGAGGACAACAAGGACAGTCGCCTTCTTTGTGGGAACAGGAAGCTCTTGGCTGTTGGCTGTCTGGCACACATGTTGAGTTTATGTTCCACTGTCTTTCCCTTGACCCTCATGTTGTGCGCATTTTGGCCAACACTAATTACTGGGTGGTCACCCATCTATACCCATACTATAAGGAAAACTTTACGTCTCTCCTTCCTGTGGCGGAGAGTAGGGTTGAGCGAAACGGGTTGGCCATTTTCAGAAGTCGCCGACTTTTGGCAAAGTCGGGTTTCATGAAACCCGACCCGACCCCTGTGTGGGGTCGGCCATGAGGTCGGCGATCTTCTGAATCTGGTATCGGAATTTCGATACCGAGTTTCGATATGTTTGCGATATCGGAAATCGGTATCGGAATCCACATTTAAGTGTAAAATAAAGAATTAAAATAAAAAATATTGATATACTCACCTCTCCGGAGGCCCCTGGACATCGCCGCTTTCTCTTGGAATTTAGGACCTGAGAATTACGTCACGGCTTGTGATTGGTCGCGTGAGCGGTCACATGGGCGGCCGCGACCAATCACAAGCCGTGACGTCATCTAAGGCCCTTCACGCGCTCATTCTTAAGAAGGAAGGCTGCCGGAAAGAAGCAGGGCACGTCCGAGGGTGAGTGTATACCTAAGGCCGGGGACACACTTAACGTATAAAAAAACGGTCCGTTTTTCACGGCCGAGAATCGCACAAATGTTTCAAAAACAGTGATCTGTGTGCAGTGTGAGGATGCGATTTCCTCGCATCAAATGATCCGTGTGACATCCGTGTGACATCCGTATGGCATCCGTATGCAGAGTTTTTCTCGCAAGCTTGCAAAACCGACATCTAATGGATTTATGTGTTCAAATGTTCGGGAAAACATATATACAGTATATATATATATATATATATATATATATATATATATATATATATATATATATATATGTCATTGAGACACATATATATACATTCTGTATTTATATTTCATTCAGCGCGATATCTGTGAAAAGCCGGTAATTCAATTGCCGGCTTCACATTTCTCCTGCCTAAACCCGACAGGATATTAGACATGGTATACATACAGTAAACCATCTCATATCCCCCTTTTTTTGCATATTCCACACTACTAATGTTAGTAGTGTGTATGTGCAAAATTTGGCCGCTGTAGCTGCTCAAATAAAGGGTTAAATGGCGGAAAAAATTGGCGTGGGCTCACGCGCAATTTTCTCCGCCAGAGTAGTAAAGCCAGTGACTGAGGGCAGATATTAATAGCCAGTAGAGGGTCCATGGTTATTGGCCCCCCCGTGGCTACAAACATCTTCCCCCAGCCACCCCAGAAAAGGCACATCTGGAAGATGCGCCTATTCTGGCACTTGGCCACTCTCTTCCCACTCCCTGTAGCGGTGGGATATGGGGTAATGAAGGGTTAATGCCACCTTGCTATTGTAAGGTGACATTAAGCCAGATTAATAATGGAGAGGCGTCAATTATGACACCTATCCATTATTAATCCAAATGTTTGAAAGGGTTAAAAAACACACACACATGATTCAAAAGTATTTTAATTAAATAAACACACAGGTTGTTTTAATATTTTATTGCTCTCTCAATCCATTTTAAGACCCTCGCTTGGCAAAATAATAAACCCACAAAATACTTACCCTCAGATGAACCGTCACGTCCCACGAGGTAATCCATCTGAAGGGGTTAAAATATTTTACAAGCAGGAGCCCTGCTAAAGCAGCTGTGCTTGTGCTTGTAAGCCCCGGCGAATGAAGGAAATGTAGGTCAATGACCTATAGTTACCTTCAGTCGCAGTGATGCGCCCCCTGCAGGTTGTCCTCATATGAGCTCGAGCGTGGGAAAAAGTTCCCAGGCTGCAGTTCATGAGGACATCCACCAGAGGGCGCATCACCGCAACTCAATGTAAGTACAGATCACTCAGATTTCCTTTCATTACCCGGGGCTTACAGACACGAGCGAGTGCATTAGCGCAGCTCATGGCTGTAAAATAATTAACCCCTTCAGATGGATTACCTCGTTGGACGTGAAAGATCATCGGAAGGTATGTATTTTGTGCGTTAATTATTTTGCCAAGCGAAGGTCTTCTGATGGATTGAGAGAACAATAAAATACTAAAACAACCTGTGTGTTTATTTCATTAAAATCATTTTTAATAATGTGTGTGTGTCTTTTTTAACCCTTTCAGACAATTGGATTAATAATGGATAGGTGTCATAATTGACGCCTCTCCATTATTAATCTGGCTTAATGTCACCTTACAATAGCAAGGTGGCATTAACCCTTCATTACCCCATATCCCACCGCTACAGGGAGTGGGAAGAGAGTGGCCAAGTGCCAGAATAGGCGCATCTTCCAGATGTGCCTTTTCTGGGGTGGCTGGGGGCAGATGTTTGTAGCCACGGGGGGGCCAATAACCATGGACCCTCTCCTGGCTATTAATATCTGCCCTCAGTCACTGGCTTTACTACTCTGGCGGAGAAAATTGCGCGGGAGCCCACGCCATTTTTTTCCGCCATTTAACCCTTTATTTGAGCAGCTACAGCGGCCAAATTTTGCACATACACACTACTAACATTAGTAGTGTGGAATATGCAAAAAAAAGGGGGATATGAGATGGTTTACTGTATGTAAACCATGTCTCATATCATGTCGGGTTTGTGAAGGAGAAATGAGAAGCCGGCAATTGAATTACCGGCTTTTCTATAGAACACCGCTGCGTATTTCTCGCAATGCACACGCATGGTCCGTGTGTAATCCGATTTTTTTCGCGCACCCATAGACTTGCATTGGCGAGTCTCGGCCGAGATACGCTGACAATCGCAGCCTGCTGCGAGTTCCCTCGGATCCGAAATACGGTGGAGAAAATATCGGATGATGGGAGCTGGACCATAGATTAACATTGGGCCGAGTGCTATGCGATTTTTTATCGCATAGCACTCGTCCGTATTACGGTCTAGTGTGACCCCGGCCTAATAGGAATATAGTCACCCTCGGCTTCTTTCCGGCAGCCTTCCTTCCTAAGAATGAGCGCGTTCAGGGCCTTAGATGACGTCACGGCTTGTGATTGGTCGCGGCCGCCCATGTGACCGCCACGCGACCAATCACAAGCCGTGACGTAATTCTCAGGTCCTAAATTCCTAGAATTAGGAATTTAGGACCTGAGAATTACGTCACGGCTTGTGATTGGTCGCGTGGCGGTCACATGAGCGGCACGCGACCAATCAGAAACCGTGACGTCATGGAAGGCCCTGAACGCGCTCATTTTAAGCAAAGAAGGCTGCCGGTTACCAGCGGTGATGTCCAGGGGCCTCCGGACGGGTGAGTATATCAATATTTTTTATTTTAATTCTTTATTTTTCACATTAATATGAATCCCAGGGCCTGAAGGAGAGTTTCCTCTCCTTCAGACCCTGGGAACCATAGTATCCCATTGCACTGCATTGGGTTTCGTGTTTCGGCCGACCCCGACCCCGACTTTTTGATAGGATGGGCCGATTTCGCTCGACCCGACTTTTGAGAAAGTCGGGTTTAGTGAAACCCGACCCGATCCTATAAAAATAAAAGTCGCTCAACCCTAGCGGAGAGGTCTAATAAAATGTTGCATTACCAGAGGACCCTATTTGAAGAATTATTTAAAAAATTCCCATCTGACAATGCTAACAGCAGAGGACACAGTTCCTTGGAAAACCAAGGAGTGGAGACTAAGAAGACTCACACCAGATAGAGCAGAGGCAGGGAAACACTCTCAAAGGTCTGTGACATTTTTCTCAGACCCTCCCATCAACCAGGCCCTGATGTGCGGGGTACACTGAAAGTATAAAAAAGTTTTGGAAGATGCTGAAGGAGTACCTTGCCAACCATTCAAGCATCCTCTGTGACTATTGGGTATCCAAGCTAGACACGTGGCATGAAGTGTCTCCCTAGACACTAGCGTTTTGTCAGTGCTTTACTTATATCTTTTTCTGGGTGCTTCTTTAAGTATGTTTGTGGTCATTTTCCTGCTGGAAGACCCATGACGTACTACAATGCAAAGCTAGCTTTTTAACATTGCTTTTTACATTGCGACGAAAAATCCTTTCAGTATATTCACATTTTATGATGCCTTGCACACAGTCAAGGTATCCAGGGCCAGAGGCAGTGAAACAACCCCAAAATATCTTTGAACCTCCACCATATTTGACTGTAACTACTGTGTTCTTTTATTTATAGGCCTCATTCCATTTACAGTAAACAGTAGAATTATGTGCTTTAACCGAAAAACTCTATCTTGGTCCCATCTGTTCACAAGACGCCTGCTGGCCGTCTAACAATAGAAAGGGCCACCTGAGGGCCCTCCTCAAATAGTGATGGCCTGCTGATGGCTCTGAAAAAAAAAAAGAGCCCCTGTGTGCCTAAACATTGGAGCTCCCGCACAAGTGACCCCATTTTGGAAACTAGACCTCCCAAGGAACTAATCTAGATGTGTGGTGAGCACTTTGAACCCCCAAGTGCTTCACAGAAGTTTATAACGCAGAGCCATGAAAATAAAAAATAATTTTTCTTTCCTCAAAAATGATTTTTAGCCCAGAATTTTTTTATTTTCCCAAGGGTAATAGGAGAAATTGGACCACAAATGTTGTTGTCCAGTTTGTCCTGAGTACGATGATACCCAATATGTGGGGGTAAACCACTGTTTGGGCGCACGGCAGGGCTCGGAAGGGAAGGCACGCCATTTGGCTTTTTGAATGGAAAATTAGCTCCAATCATTAGCGGACACCATGTCGCGTTTGGAGAGCCCCTGTGTGCCTAAACATTGGAGCTCCCGCACAATTGACCCCATTTTGGAAACTAGACCTCCCAAGGAACTAATCTAGATGTGTGGTGAGCACTTTGAACCCCCAAGTGCTTCACAGAAGTTTATAACGCAGAGCCATGAAAATAAAAAATAATTTTTCTTTTCTCAAAAATGATTTTTTAGCCCACAATTTTTTTATTTTCCCAAGGGTAACAGGAGAAATTGGACCCCAAAAGTTGTTGTCCAGTTTCTCTTGAGTACGCTGATACCCCATATGTGGGGGTAAACCACTGTTTGGGCACATGCCGGGGCTCGGAAGGGAAGTAGTGACGTTTTGGAATGCAGACTTTGATGGAATGCTCTGCGGGCGTCAGGTTGCTTTTGCAGAGCCCCTGATGTGCCTAAACAGTAGGAACTCCCCACAAGTGACCCCATTTTGGAAACTAGACCCCCCAAGGAACTTATCTAGATGTGTGGTGAGCACGTTCAACCCCCAAGTGCTTCACAGAAGTTTACAACGCAGAGCCGTGAAAATAAAAAATCATTTTTCTTTCCTCAAAAAAGATGTTTTAGCAAGCAATTTTTTATTTTCACAAGGGTAATAGGAGAAATTGGACCACAATATTTGTTGCTCAGTTTGTTGTGAGTATGTTGATACCCTATATGTGGGGGTAAACCACTGTTTGGGCACACGTCAGGGCTCGGAAGGGAAGTAGTGACATTTGAAATGCAGACTTTGATGGAATGGTCTGCGGGCGTCACATTGCATTTGCAGAGCCCCTGATATGCCTAAACAGTAGAAACACCCCACAAGTGACCCCATTTTGGAAACTAGACCCCGAAGGAACTTATCTAGATGTGTGGTGAGCACTTTCAACCCCCAAGTGCTTCACAGAAGTTTATAACGCAGAGCCGTGAAAATAAAAAATAATTGTTCTTTCCTCAAAAATTATGTTTTAGCAAGTAATTTTTTATTTTTGCAAGGGTAACAGGAGAAATTGGACCCCAACAGTTGTTGCCCAGTTTGTCCTGAGTACGCTGGTACCCCAAATGTGGGGGTAAACCACTGTTTGGGCGCACGTCGGGGCTTGGAAGGGAGGGAGCACCATTTGACTTTTTGAACGCAAGATTGGCTGGAATCAATGGTGGCGCCATGTTGCGTTTGGAGACCCCTGATGTGCCTAAACAGTGGAAACCCCTCAATTCTAACTTCAACACTAACCCCAACACACCCCTAATCCTAATCCCAACTGTAGCCATAACCCTAATCACAACCCTAACCCCAACACACCCCTAACCACAACCCTAACCGCAACACACCCGTAACCCTAATTCCAACCCTAATCCTAACCCTAATCCCAACCCTAACCCTAATCCCAACCCTAACCACAACTGCAACCCCAATACACCCCTAACCCTATCCGTAACCCTAACCACAAGCCTAATCTTAACCCTATTTCCAACCCTAGCCCTAATTCCAACCCTAACTCTAATTCCAACCCTAACCCTAAGGCTATGTGCCCACGTTGCGGATTCGTGTGAGATTTTTCCGCACCATTTTTGAAAAATCTGCAGGTAAAAGGCACTGCGTTTTACCTGCAGATTTACAGCAGATTTCCAGTGTTTTTTGGTGCGGATTTCACCTGCGGATTCCTATTGAGGAACAGGTGTAAAACGCTGCGGAATCCGCACAAAGAATTGACATGCTGCGGAAAATACAACGCAGCGTTTCTGCGCGGAATTTTCCGCACCATGGGCACAGCGGATTTGGTTTTCCATAGGTGTACATGGTACTGTAAACCTGATGGCAAACTGCTACGAATTCGCAGCGGCCAATCCGCTGCGAATCCGCGGCCAATCCGCTGCGGATCCGCGGTTAGTCCGCTGCAGATCCGCGGCCAATCCGCTGCGGATCCGCAGCCAAATCCGCACTGTGTGCACATTCCATAACCCTAACCCTACCCCTAACCCTACCCGTAACCCTAACCCTACCCCTAACCCTACCCCTAGTTCTAACCCTAGTTCTGACCCTAACCCTAGTGGAAAAAGAAAAAAAAAATATTTTCTTTATTTTATTATTGTCCCTTCCTATGGGGGTGATAAAGGGGGGGGGGGGGTTATTTATTATTTTTTTATTTTGATCGCTGTGATAGAACCTACCACAGCGATCAAAATGTACTTTGTAATGAATCTGCCGGCCGGCAGATTCGGCGGGTGCACTGAGCATGCGCCCGCCATTTTGGAAGATGGCGGCGCCCATGGAGGAGGCGGACGGGCACCGGGAGCCTCGGTAAGTATAAGGGGGGGAGATCGGGGCACAGGGGGGGGCGTCGGAGCACGGGGGGTGACATAGGAGCACGGGGGGAGCGGACAGGAGGACTGGGGAGCGGAGCACAGGACGGAGGGGACTACGGGACAGATCGGTGGCTTGGGGGGGCGATCGGTGGGGTGGGCGGGGTCACTTAAGTATTTCCAGCCATGGCCGATGATATTGCAGCATCGGCCATGGCTGGATTGTAATATTTCACCAGTTTTTTAGGTGAAATATTACAAATCGCTCTGATTGGCAGTTTCACTTTCAACAGCCAATCAGAGCGATCGTAGCCACGGGGGGGTGAAGCCACCCCCCCTGGGCTGAAGTACCACTCCCCCTCTCCCTGCAGATCGGGTGAAATCGGAGTTAACCCTTTCACCCGTTCTGCAGGGACGCGATCATTCCATGACGCCACATAGGCGTCATGGGTCGGATTGGCACGGGTTTTCATGACGCCTACGTGGCGTCATGGGTCGGTAAGGGGTTAAGGCAGTTATTTTGTGAAGGTCAGGGTTGTTAATTAACAAGTGCTAATTCCTTAGTATTGCAGATTCTACTATGGAATTCATTGAACTATGTTTGAAAGAAAAGAAGAATAATTTACTTCTTTCTTTTTCATTTTTAGAAGTTTTTCTTTATAAACAGAAACTTTTGGAAGCAATGTTCTGATTGTTTTTCTGGATAGTAGCATTGTAAAAGCCTGTTTTTTTTAATTTACTAGTTTGTATAATTAAATTTCTGTCAGTATTAGTAAATGCCGCATATGAACACATTTATTATATGGAAATTATGTTTTCACATTTCCAGGATATAAACTATCATAAGGGTATGTACACACAACGTCACTTATAGGCTGATATGTGTTTTGGCCAGCACTGGTCGTGAGTCTGCAGCTCGCAGGGGCGGTGTAAAAGGAGGGGATTCCCCCTAAAATTATACTAAACTTATAGCCCCAAAGGAGAAACTCTCCCTAACACCTCTATTGTGGTCCGATATTAACTATTATCGCCAAACTTGACCATAAATAAATAATATCCACTAAATAATGCCTCAACGTCATCTTTTCCTTATGCTATATACTAACTGAGACAAAACCATGTATCAATAAAGGATATTTATTACACACACACAAATCTACAGTCTGTAACATACATATATATTTATACCCAAGCTGGCGACTATATATATATATATATATATATATATATATATATATATATATATATATATATATATATATATATATACAAATATACAGATACTACAACTCTAATACAGTAATATCACTACAGTATTAGTGATATCCCAACAATATTATACAGTAATAACCCACAACATCCAGTAATATCACAACAATATCACATGGTTTAAAAACCCACAATTAACTGCTAAAATTCCCCAAATCACATATACAAGATCAGCCCCCCAATCTATAGCTTACTAATCCTAAGGCCTAAGAGGTTACAGGGTCTAGTAAGAAAAGGGGATACAGAGTATACTTATCCACCATGTGGTTCCATGATCTTCCCAGCAAGCCAGAGAGCAAAAGAGAAACCTCCAAGCACATGTGTTGTTCCTTTTATGTCCGGCCAAGAAGAGGCGTGTCTAGCCCCAGGTGTGTGGGGATGAGGTCACAAGCCTATTGTCCACTGGCAAAGCTACATCCCCTTCAATCCTGACCAGCACATGGAGCAAGATGTAGGAGGGGGCCTCATGTGGAACACATGGCAGGATTATATCACTAACCACATCTCTATGTAAAGATATACATTTTGGAGCACTTCCCCTTCTACAGGTTTTGAGACCACAAAGGATGAACCAACTCACCTTATCTACCAAATTTTCCAAAGAATACTCAGCAGAGGCAAAAATTGCATTATTTTGACTACTATATGCATGAACAGACAAATGCCCAATCAATATGTCTTGATCTGGGAAACTCACTGCGCTGAAATGCAGACTAGCAAGCCTTGCCAACTACCAGCCGAGCCATTAACCACATCTGATGCTTCTTCCTGCTCTGTGTTCCAAGTGTTCTCACACAGGTCTTCGGCCACAGAAACTCCACTTTTTTACCCCCTACATTCGAGGCTTGTGAGAGCCTGTCAGCTTTTATGGAAGTGGAGATGACTGATATTTTTGTTTCACCGAGCGCAACACATCTTTCTCAATCTACTATAATATCTCTGCCTACACTTCACTCACAGTCCATCAATTTGTTCACCCTACTCCACCCTCTCTCAGCAGAGCATTTAGCCCTCGGTCCCGCAGTTGTGGACGCATAAAATAATGCTTTCTCCTGCGCATTCCGAAGCTAAGATCTTGAACTCCACTATCTCCAATCTGTAGGCCATGAAAATGCTACCTTTCTGCCTGGTGGATACAGACGGTTTCCAAAAGTTGGAGACCATCGCAGTCCCCCAGTACAAGTTACCAAGATGCCATTACTTCTCTAAGAAAGCTATGCCTGCACTACACCAGCATGTCACAGACAACATCACCTATTCCCTGAAAAAAATCTGTCTGCCAGCGTGCATTTCACCACAGAAACTTGGACGAGCAAACATGGGCAAGAGTGTAACTGGGCACCGGGTGAAACTCCGGTTACTGTGGGGGAAGATGGTCAAGAGGCTGCTTTACAAGTCTTGGAATCCCCAAGGCTTGAGGGACAAACCTCTGTATCTAACACTTCCTTCACTGCTTCTGGCTCCTCCAGCTCCTCTAGGACCTCCACCTCCACCTTAATGAGACACACAGTCCAACAGTGCAGAGAGAATCCCCCCACCTCCATACTGAAAAGCCAAGGCTCACAGCAATCTGGCAGTGTTAAAATTAATATGCCTTGGAGATCGCAGTCACACAGCTCAAGAGTTGTGTACAGCCATACAAGCCAAGTTAGAGCAATGGCGCTGTCTCCACTGAACCTGGAGTGTTGTGAATTTGGATTCTGGGCTCCCCCGGTGGCCGCTTGTGGAATTGGACTTGTCATCCTCTTTCCTGTTTCACCTGGTTCCATCAGTAGTGGGTGTCGCTATTTAAGCTCATTTCTCTGGTGGTTTCTTGCCGGTCAACAATGTTATCTGATGCCTCTCAGTGCTTGTTCCTGCTTCTGACAACTACTAGATAAGTTGGACTTTTGTCCATGTTTCATTTTGCCTATTTGTTCCAGTTCACAGCTGAAGTTTTGTTACTGTGTCTGGAAAGCTCTCGTTGATCAGGGATTGCTACTCTGGCGTTATGAGTTAATGCCAGAGTTTAAGGTAATCTCTGGATGGTGTTTTGTTAGTGTTTTTCTGCTGACCATGAAAGTATACTATCTGTCTTCTGCTATCTAGTAAGCGGACCTCAGATTTGCTAAGACTATTTTCCTGCTGCGTTTGTTGTTTCATCTGAACTCACCGTCATTATATGTGGGGGGCTACTGTCTTCTTGGGAATATTTCTCTAGAGGTGAGCCAGGTCTTATATTTCCCTCTGCTAGCTATTTAGGTCTTAGGCCAGAGCTGGGCATCTAGCAATAAATAGGAAATGCTACCTGGCTATTTCTAGTTGCGCGGCAGGCTTAGTTCATGGTCAGTATAGTTCCATCTTCCGAGAGCTTGTCCCTCTATAGGCTTGCTATGATCTCTGCCCGCAGAGTTCATGATAGTTTGACCGGACCATAAAGTGTTAAAGACCCAGGTTGAGAAAGGAGAGTTATTAGAAGTCTGCTGGAATTTTTTTTTTTTTTTTTTTTTTCCTCCAGTTTGCCTTGCTGCAGTCTTTTTTCTCTCTCTCCTCCTAATCTCTGTATTGCTCTGTGTGCACCTGACGATAATGGATCTTCAGAGTGTAACTGCGGGTTTGAATAATCTCATCACGAAAGTACAAAATTTACAAGATTTTGTGGTACATGCTCCAGTATCTGAGCCGAGAATTCCTTTGCCGGAGTTCTTCACAGGGAATAGAGCTAGCTTCCAGAATTTCCGAAATAATTGTAAGCTTTATTTGTCCCTGAAGTCTCGTTCAGCTGGAGACCCTGCTCAGCAGGTTAGGATTGTGATTTCCTTGCTCAGGGGTGACCCTCAAGATTGGGCCTTCTCATTGCCAGCAGGGGATCCTGCGTTGCGCGATGTGGATGCGTTTTTTCTGGCCTTGGGCTTGCTTTATGAGGAACCTCATTTGGAACTTCAGGCAGAAAAAACTTTGATGGCACTATCTCAGGGGCAAGACGAAGCTGAGGTTTACTGCCAAAAATTCCGTAAATGGTCTGTGCTTACTCAGTGGAATGAGTGCGCCTTGGCGGCAACTTTCAGAGAAGGTCTCTCTGATGCCGTTAAGGATGTTATGGTGGGGTTCCCTGTGCCTGCAGGTCTGAATGAGTCCATGACAATGGCTATTCAGATTGATAGGCGTCTGCGGGAGCGCAAACCGGTGCACCATCTGGCGGTGTCTATGGAAAAGACGCCAGAAAGTATGCAGTGTGATAGAATTCTGTCCAGGAGCGAGCGACAGAATTTTAGACGGAAGAATGGATTGTGCTTCTATTGTGGGGATTCTACTCATGTTATATCAGCATGCTCTAGGCGTACAAAGAAGCTTGATAAGTCTGTTTCCATTGGCACCATTCAGTCTAAGTTTATTTTGTCTGTAACCCTGATTTGCTCTTTGTCATCCATTGCCACGGACGCCTATGTTGACTCTGGCGCCGCTCTGAGTCTTATGGATTGGTCCTTTGCCAATCGTTGTGGTTTTGATTTAGAGCCTTTGGAGACTCTTATTCCTCTGAAGGGGATTGACTCCACCCCATTGGCTAATAATAAACCACAATACTGGACACAAGTAACCATGCGTATCAATCCGGATCACCAGGAGATTATTCGTTTCCTGGTGCTGTATAATTTACATGACGATTTGGTACTGGGATTGCCATGGTTGCAGTCTCACAATCCAGTCTTGGACTGGAGAGCAATGTCTGTGTTGAGCTGGGGATGTAAGGGTATTCATGGGGACTTACCTTTGGTTTCTATTTCGTCGTCCATTCCCTCTGAAGTCCCTGAGTTCCTCTCTGATTATCAAGACGTCTTTGACGAACCCAAGCTTGGGTCGTTACCTCCGCACCGTGAGTGCGATTGTGCCATAGATTTGATACCGGGTTGCAAATATCCAAAGGGTCGTTTGTTTAATCTGTCTGTGCCGGAACATGCTGCTATGCGGGAATATATAAAGGAGTCTTTGGAAAAGGGACATATTCGTCCATCTTCTTCTCCCTTGGGAGCTGGGTTTTTCTTTGTCTCAAAAAAGGACGGCTCTTTGAGACCATGTATTGATTATCGGCTTCTGAATAAGATCACTGTTAAGTACCAATACCCATTGCCATTGCTTACTGATTTGTTTGCTCGTATAGAGGGTGCTAAGTGGTTCTCCAAAATTGATCTTCGTGGGGCGTATAATTTGGTGCGGATCAGGCAGGGGGATGAGTGGAAGACCGCATTTAATACGCCCGAGGGCCACTTTGAGTATTTGGTCATGCCTTTTGGTCTTTCTAATGCCCCTTCAGTTTTCCAGTCTTTTATGCATGATATTTTCCGCGATTTTCTGGATAAATTTATGATAATATATCTGGATGATATTCTGATTTTTTCTGATGACTGGGACTCTCATGTCCAGCAGGTCAGGAGAGTTTTTCAGGTTCTGCGGTCTAATTCTTTATGTGTGAAGGGGTCTAAGTGCGTTTTTGGGGTCCAGAAAATTTCCTTTTTGGGGTATATTTTTTCTCCCTCTTCCATTGAGATGGATCCCGTCAAGGTGCAAGCTATTTGTGACTGGACTCAGCCCTCCTCTCTTAAGGGTCTTCAGAGATTTTTGGGCTTTGCCAACTTTTACCGCCGATTTATTGCTGGTTTTTCGGATGTCGTTAAACCACTGACTTATTTGACCAGACATGGCGCTGATGTTGCTAATTGGTCCCCTCATGCTGTAGAGGCCTTTCAGGAGCTTAAGCACCGTTTTGCCTCTGCCCCTGTGTTACGTCAGCCTGATGTGAATCTGCCTTTTCAGGTTGAGGTTGACGCTTCGGAGATCGGAGCTGGGGCAGTGTTGTCGCAGAAAGGTTCCGACTGCTCCGTCATTAGGCCTTGTGCTTTCTTTTCTCGCAAATTTTCGCCCGCAGAGCGGAATTATGATGTTGGGAATAGGGAGCTTTTGGCCATGAAGTGGGCGTTTGAGGAGTGGCGCCATTGGCTAGAGGGGGCTAAGCATCAGGTGGTGGTATTGACTGACCACAAAAATTTGATTTATCTTGAGACTGCCAGGCGCCTGAATCCTAGACAGGCGCGCTGGTCTTTATTTTTTTCTCGCTTTAATTTTGTGGTGTCATACCTACCGGGTTCTAAGAATGTTAAGGCAGATGCCCTTTCTAGGAGTTTTGACCCGGACTCTCCTGGTAATGCTGAACCCACAGGTATCCTTAGGGAGGGAGTAATTTTGTCGGCCGTTTCTCCTGATCTGCGGCGGTCCTTGCAAGAGTTTCAGGCGGATAGACCGGATCGTTGTCCGCCTGATAGACTGTTTGTTCCGGATGATTGGACCAGTAGAGTCATCTCTGAGGTACATTCTTCTGCATTGGCAGGTCATCCCGGAATTTTTGGTACCAGGGATTTGGTGGCAAGATCCTTCTGGTGGCCTTCCCTGTCACGAGATGTGCGAGTCTTTGTGCAGTCATGTGACATTTGTGCTCGGGCCAAGTCTTGTAGTTCTCGGGCTAGCGGACTGCTGTTGCCCTTGCCTATTCCTAAGAGGCCTTGGACACACATCTCGATGGATTTTATTTCAGATCTGCCTGTTTCCCAGAAGATGTCTGTCATCTGGGTGGTCTGTGACCGTTTCTCTAAAATGGTCCATTTGGTTCCTCTGCCCAAGTTGCCTTCTTCTTCTGAGTTGGTTCCTCTGTTTTTTCAGAATGTTGTCCGATTGCACGGTATTCCTGAGAATATTGTTTCTGACAGAGGTACCCAATTTGTGTCTAGATTTTGGCGGGCATTCTGTGCTAGGATGGGCATAGATTTGTCTTTTTCATCTGCTTTTCACCCTCAGACTAATGGCCAGACCGAGCGGACTAATCAGACCCTGGAGACATATCTGAGGTGTTTTGTCTCTGCTGACCAGGATGATTGGGTTGCTTTTTTGCCATTGGCAGAGTTCGCCCTCAATAATCGGGCCAGCTCTTCCACCTTGGTGTCCCCGTTTTTCTGTAATTCGGGGTTTCACCCTCGATTTTCCTCCGGTCAGGTGGAATCCTCGGATTGTCCTGGAGTGGATGCGGTGGTGGAGAGATTGCATCACATCTGGGGGCAGGTTATGGACAATTTGAAGTTGTCCCAGGAGAAGACTCAGCGTTTTGCCAACCGTCATCGTCGTGTTGGTTCTCGGCTTTGTGTTGGAGATTTGGTGTGGTTGTCTTCTCGTTTTGTCCCTATGAGGGTCTCTTCTCCTAAGTTTAAACCTCGGTTCATCGGCCCTTATAGAATATTGGAGATTCTTAATCCTGTTTCTTTCCGTTTGGACCTCCCTGCGTCCTTTTCCATTCATAACGTTTTTCATCGGTCGTTATTGCGCAGGTATGAGGTACCTGTTGTACCTTCAGTTGAGCCTCCTGCTCCGGTGTTGGTTGAGGGTGAGTTGGAGTACGTTGTGGAGAAAATTTTGGACTCTCGTGTTTCCAGACGGAGACTCCAGTATCTGGTCAACTGGAAGGGTTACGGCCAGGAGGATAATTCTTGGGTCAATGCATCTGATGTTCATGCTTCTGATCTTGTTCGTGCCTTCCATAGGGCTCATCCTGGTCGCCCTGGTGGATCTGGTGAGGGTTCGGTGCCCCCTCCTTGAGGGGGGGGTACTGTTGTGAATTTGGATTCTGGGCTCCCCCGGTGGCCGCTTGTGGAATTGGACTTGTCATCCTCTTTCCTGTTTCACCTGGTTCCATCAGTAGTGGGTGTCGCTATTTAAGCTCATTTCTCTGGTGGTTTCTTGCCGGTCAACAATGTTATCTGATGCCTCTCAGTGCTTGTTCCTGCTTCTGACAACTACTAGATAAGTTGGACTTTTGTCCATGTTTCATTTTGCCTATTTGTTCCAGTTCACAGCTGAAGTTTTGTTACTGTGTCTGGAAAGCTCTCGTTGATCAGGGATTGCTACTCTGGCGTTATGAGTTAATGCCAGAGTTTAAGGTAATCTCTGGATGGTGTTTTGTTAGTGTTTTTCTGCTGACCATGAAAGTATACTATCTGTCTTCTGCTATCTAGTAAGCGGACCTCAGATTTGCTAAGACTATTTTCCTGCTGCGTTTGTTGTTTCATCTGAACTCACCGTCATTATATGTGGGGGGCTACTGTCTTCTTGGGAATATTTCTCTAGAGGTGAGCCAGGTCTTATATTTCCCTCTGCTAGCTATTTAGGTCTTAGGCCAGAGCTGGGCATCTAGCAATAAATAGGAAATGCTACCTGGCTATTTCTAGTTGCGCGGCAGGCTTAGTTCATGGTCAGTATAGTTCCATCTTCCGAGAGCTTGTCCCTCTATAGGCTTGCTATGATCTCTGCCCGCAGAGTTCATGATACTGGAGCCAGAAAAGGCTGTGTGTCAACCTGGTGGCAGCCCTATGTTGGGGAAACCTCACACACGTGCCTTGCATGTCTCAACCAGCAATTTCTCTGCCACTATACTGGCCTGGATGCGCTGTTGCAGAAAGCATGGTTGCTGTGTCCTCACTTTCAACAATCGCAGGTCATCAACTTATATCGCTACAGAGGTCTTTTTGCCTACCAGTAAACTGTTTGATTGGTGATGTTCCAACACTGTGGAATTTCTCTCTGCAGATGTTGCAGTAACTGTTACGAAAACTGGTGCTCTATGTCTTTTTGCATTGCCTGGGTCACCGCTGTACAGACACAGTGCAAATCACGCTTGAGGAGTGAGCACAGATGAAGGACCTTTGCATCCTTCTGTACAGTTTTGATGGGTAGTGCTGATGATGCTGTCATCAGCATCACTATTCCAGTCATCTACATGCTGGACCAAATTTTGAATAGTCTGCGGGAGGAGGTGGCAGACCCAGAGGAAGAATAGGAAGCATAGGAGGATGCATGAAGGATAACAGTATATCTAAATTACGGAATATAGTTGCATCGGCAAGAGCCATGGGAGGGTGGCTTACAGTAATTGAGCGGGGGTCTCATGGTACCAGACAAACTGTTAGTGAATGTGCAAGAGCTGAAGAACAAATGGAGGAGGATGAGGAAGAAGAGGTGATGGGCGTGCAACAGTCAGGAGATGAAGAGGATAATGATCCCCGCTCTGTTGTCTGTGGTTGGCGGGAGGGGACAGAGGAAGCAACAATGATTTTTACCCCGCCACCAGCACACCATGGACTTGGACCTGATGGAAGCTCCTGACAAATGAGCACCTTCTTGCTGCACTATTTTCATTATGATATCCATATTCTTAGGGTTAGAAATACTGCTGATTACTGGATTGCCACTCTGTTAGATCTAGGGAAGAAGAGTAAATTTTGCCAGATGCTTCCCCCTTGGAAAGGGACGCAAGCATACTGGAGTTTCAAAACACACTTGTAGAAAATCTTAAGAGTGGTTTTCTCCAAGACAGCAATTAGGCACATATTGCTGTGCATTGCAGTTCTAGACTTCCGACCCTGGGAACATCAAGGCGTCATTGCAAAAACATTAGCAGCAGCATTTTAAGTGTCATAAGCAATTTCTGTGAGTCCACACTCATTTTTTGGACCAGCCCATCCACCAGCAGAGCAGATTACAAGTCTGGCACTTTGTGAACGACTTCAGAGGATGGTGAAGGAGTATCTTGAGCTCAATATCAATGCCATCAGTGTGAATTTGCATTTTGGTCTTCAAAAATAGAAGAGTGGCCTGAGCTCGCCTGTCACCCCTTGGAGATTTTGTCATGCCCGGCAGCCAGCGTTCTCCCAGAATGTGTCGTCGGCGCTGCTGGTGGTGTCCTGATGGATAGGTGTGTAAAGGTCTGCCAGGGCTGTAGCCGTGGCTGAGTTACTCGAGCTTTTCAGGCCCCTTTAACAGCTCACCTACTGTTCCATTCTCTGCACAGTTCGGTTCGGCTCCAGATGGACTGCTCCGGTCACTTAGGGAATAACTGAGACACTGACCAAGTTTAACTTCAAACACAACAGTTTACTTTTGTTTCCTCGCAGCTCATCCAGTTCCATGACAACAGATACATTGAGTTTTTTCAATATACGTCATTTTAGCTTTACCTCTCTTTCTTTCCTCCTCTCATGGCTCAAGCTCGGTCCTACCGTCTCATACGGCATTTCAGTGTCCTCCCTGTCCAGATTCCTTGCCTCATGTGGGGGTTCCCTCAACAGCTGTTTCACCCCAGCTCTGAGGACATCAGCCCACGCAATCATCTGCCACATGGCGAGCGACCTGCCCATCTTTTCTGCCATGTCCACTGTTAAATATAACCTTCGTCCAGTAGCTGCTGACGCTGACATGTTTCTGAACAAAACAAACACATGAGCCGTGCACATGGTGAACAAGCCTGTAGGGACACTGTTCTCATCACCAAGAAACTGAAACACAAAAAAGCACAGTAAAACCAAAAAATACTCTGTTGCAGGAAATATCAGTAAACAGCAAGTGCTAGTAAAAAGATGGAAAAAACACAGGGTATTTGGTTGATTTTTTTTTTGCAAAAAATGCATATTAAGCCGCTCTACCAAACGTCAAGGTATACCCGTATTAGAGCAGTCCTAACTAATGTATGTAATCCCTATCTGATGTATTTAAAAACCTGGTCATATGTATAGTACCTGTATGAGCAGAATTCAGAAAGGGAATGTCCAATGTGGACACATAGCATAGAACGGCTTTTATGTGCACAGCTCACAAGGAGGGGTGGGAACCTCCCTAGTCTTGTAGAAACAAGAAAACTGCTTTAATATGGGTATACCTTGACATTTGGTAGAGTGGCCCAGGCCACTGACACCTGAATACTCCGGTGGGCCCAGGCACTGACACCTGCTGGCATACTGGTCAGCAGCTGCCTAGGGCCACCACTGCTCCAGGGGCCCCCAGCCAGTGACTATGGGGCCCCTGAGTCAAGAGGGCCCACCCTGTGCCAGTAGCAGCAGCTGGACACAGGATCCTGTCCCTGCTGCTAAAGCAAAATTAATATTCACGCTTCCCAATGCCCCTATGGGTGTGGAGAGGCATGAATACCATTTCTGTTTAATAGCAGGCATCGTTAGCTGCAGGCTGCAGCTAACACTGCACGCATGTAAAGCCCCACCAACACACACACACAGCACTGCACACATACACACACATTCAGACACACAGACTCACCAAGCAGCTCACCTCCCGATGTCTTGCTTCCTGTCTGAGACAGCCCAGCTGGATGACATCATCATCCAGTATGCTGTCTCTGACAGAAAGCTTCCAGCGTGGAAGAGGCTGCTGGGGTGAGCTGCTGCTTTGGGGAGGTGACCTGTGCTGTGTGCCTGTGTGTGTGTGTGTGTGCCTGCCTGCATGTGCGTGTGTGTGTGCCTGCGTGTGTGTGCCTGTGTTTGTGTGTGTGCCTGCATGTGTGTGTGTTTGCCTGCCTGCATGTGCGTGTGTGCTTGCGTGTGTGTGTGCCTCTGTTTGTGTGTGTGCCTGCATGTGTGTGTGTGTGCCTGCGTGTGTGTGTGTGTGTGAGTGTGTGTGTGTGCCTGCGTGTGTGTGTGTGTGTGATGAGCTGCTGCTGCGGTGAGGTGTGTGTGTGTGTGTGGTGAAGGACAATGATATTGGTGGGTGGAGACAATGATGGAGGTGATGGGCATTGAGGGTGGTGTGGGAGACACTGATGGAGGTGAAGGCAAATGATGGTGGGGGAAGACAATGATGGAGGTGATAGGCAATGATGGTGGTGGTGGGGAGACAATGATGGCGGTGAGGGGAGGCAATGATGCAAGTGATGTGCAATGATGTTGGGGAAGACAATGATGGAGCTGATGGGCAATGATGGTGAGGAAGGGAATGATGGAGGTGATGGGCAATGATGGTGGTGGAGACAATGATGGAGGTGATGGGCAATGATGGAGGTGATAAGCAATGATGGTGGGTGAGGTAATGATGGAGGTGATAGGCAATGATGGTGGGGAGGCAATGATGGAGGTGATAGGCAATGATGTTGGTGTTGGGAGGCTATTTTGGAGGTGTTGGGCAATGATAGATTTGATAGACAATGATGGTGGGGGGGCAATGATGGAGGTGATAGGTAATGATGGTGGGGAGGCAATGATGGAGGTGATGGGCATTGGTGGTGGTGGGAGGCAGTCATGGAGGTGATGAAATGGGCAATGATGGTGGTGGGGGGAGGCAATGATGGAGGTGATGGGTAATGATGGTGGTGGGGAGGCAATGATGGAGGTGATGGGCAATGATGGTGGGGGAGGCAATGATGGAGGTGATGAAATGAACAATGATGGTGGGGGAGGAGGCTATGATGCAGGTGGTGGAATGGGCAGTGATGGAGGTGGTGGGGGAGAAGGCAATGATTGAGGTGGTGATGAGGACAATGATGGGGATGAAGAGGGGCTGCATTATACTTTATGAGGGGGCCACTTTATATACTGTGTGGGGACTGCATTATTCTCGGGGGACTACATTATATTATGGGGGGCTACATCATACTATATGAGGGGGCTACGGTATACTATATGGGGTGCAGCATTATATTCTGTGGTGGGGTTGCATTCTCTCAGGGGACTAAATTATATTCTGTGGTGGGCTGCATTATACTATATGAGGGGGGCTGCATTATACCCTATGAGGGTGCTACATTATATTCTATGGTGGGGACTGCGTTATACCTGAGGGGGTTGCAGTATATTTTGTGGGGTGCTGCATTATAGTTTATGAGAGGGGACTGCAATATGTTTTATGAGGGGGCTACATTATATTCTGTGAGGGGGCTACTCCAACCCTTGCTACATAATTAAGATGTGAACTACCTTATATTATACCCTGATATTAGTGCTTTTTACCACACAATTGGTGGTCTTGTATCTATTTCTATGTAGCTACATAGTGGGCACCAAGAATGATTTTCTCTGGTGGGCCCAAGGTGCTCCAGTCCGACACTGCCTGAAACTGTAGACAGCCTTCTTCAAAATGAACAAGTAATGGTTCTCCAATGACTTTTGTACCCCAGTTGCAGACTGGGCAGACTAGGCAATGGTGTCATTTTTAGTGTCATGCATTGATATCGCGTTATTGCAGTCTGTGCCACCTTTGTCGTGGCTTCTCTGTCTGCTGTTGCTAATGCTGCTGATGTTACAAACAATTTTTTGAAATGTGGAAGCTCCAAATTGAGTCTCCATCTAGTGGTTTGCCTGTAGTGGAAGGTGTGTCAGAGGTCTATTATGCTGTTTCTACTATGTGGAAATTGATGCCACTTAAGTAGTGTGTGACAATAATTTTTTGCAATGTGGAGAATCCAAGTTGGGTCTCCTTCATGTGTGTTGCCTATGGAAGTAGGGCTCCCAGACAGGCAGGCCTGCACTTACTTTCACTCAGCTAGCTGTGTAACTGATGTTTGTGCTATCTGAGTGTGACTGGGAAAAAAAAATGAAACTGTTGCATGAGGATTCAGGGCTCCCAGCAAAGATGGCTTACACCACTCCCTTAACCACCAAGTCTTCATTGAAACTTCAAGTCAAAGCTGTAAATTCTGGTCCAGACCCTGATACCTCTTGTATGGCCCATGGCTGCCTGCTGTTCTGTTATAGAACCAACTCCTGCCACTCCACAGCACATAGATGAAAAATATGCTCATCTGATCATATCTTAGACCTCATACAGACATCTGTGCTTCATGCACCTGTTCTTTTTGTGTTCTTCCTGGGTTAAACACGTACTCATTATAGTCTATGGAACTGTTCACTGTTTTACTGTTGTCCACTAGATAAATTGGAGACATGTCCTCTTTTGATCTAAGTTCCGAATCAAACTCACCAATTCAAGTCTATTGGTCTGTGAAGAACGTGTACAGCACACTGGCTTCCTTATTACATCTTAGTACTGTCCATTTTACATTGACTGTTTGTTAGGAGAACATTGAGAAACTTTCATGTTTTATTTTTTTGCATACATAAAAACTAAAGAAACACAGTTATTAATAATTGACTTGTTGACCCAACGGATATCTGAATGAATGAGGCCTAACATTTATTTTATTTTTTCCTGCTTAAAATGTTGCATTGAGAAGTTGACAGTTATGTAATTGCCTGTGCAAATTAAAGGGAACCTGTCACCGGAATTAGGCGGGACCGGTTTTTGGTCATATGGGCAGGGTTTTCGGGTGTTTGATTCACCCTTTTCTTACCCGCTGGCTGCATGCTGGCCGCAATATTGGATTGAAGTTCATTCTCTGTCCTCCGTAGTACACGCCTGCGCAAGGCAATCTTGCCTTGCGCACGTGCAGTATGCTTTGCCCAACTGCGGGCAAAGCCGAAAAGCATTAGTGCGCTTGCGCCGGCGCACTATGTCCCGGAAGTATTTAGCTGTATGCCGGCGCATGCGCACTAATGCTTTTCGGCTTTGCCCGCAGTTGGGCAAAGCATACTGCGCGTGCGCAAGGCAAGATTGCCCTGCGCAGGCGTGTACTACAGGGGACAGAGAATGAACTTCAATCCAATATTGCGGCCAGCATGCAGCCAGCGGGTAAGGAAAGGGTGAATCAAACACCCGAAAACCCCGCCCATATGACCGAAAACCTGTCCCGCCAAATTCCGGTGACAGGTTCCCATTAATAAGTGGCTGTACTCTGGAGCTCGACTTTCAGTTAGTAACTTTACCTGTTTCTCTAAATGCTGCAGACGTGAAGAACTACACATATTTCAGCCTGTAACTGCTTATTTCTCTTAAATGTGTTGTAGAATACCATAAAATTAATGGAGCATTTTGAACCACCACAGATAGGTATGAACCATGGAAGGCTGTCATATTGAACCATCACAAACTAGCCTTAAATTGTGCTACATGTAAAGAATACTTTGATAGTAAAGTGAGCCAAGTCTTTCAGCTGGAATAAAAGTTATTTTGTTAGAGCAGGATGATGCATGCTGGCTCCTTTGTACTTTCACATTATGTGGTAGTCTTTTTGTGTTTGGTAATGGCATAGTTGGGTTCCCTGTTATCGTAAGGTAATTCAATGATGTCATTAACGATCTGCTACTGCAGGAGAATGGCACAATAAGCCTCCTGGAATTAGAAACATTTTACACACAAATTGCTATGTTCGCTCTGCAGTTTCTCTGATGGCATCCCATAAACCATATGGCTTAGTTTGGTGTATGCAAACTTGTTTCTTTGAGCTTCCTTAGCAATCCTTACCGTAACCTTCATTTTGGGTTTACAGGTATAAAGATAAGCTCACACACAGATGAATTATAGCAAAAATAAATAAAAAGAGAACATTTTGAGGCAGTAATCTGTCCCAGAATCTTAATGTTTTTTTTAGAAATCTCTTCTACTTTCTACAGAAACAATCCCATTCAAATGTATGTATTGAATTTCATACTCCCATAACCTTCTTTAGTAGTAACCATAGAACTAGGAGCTCTCAGACACTATTATAACTCTACTTTTCTACCTAACACTGCACAGTACAAAGCAGAGAACATGACCTGACAATCAAGATTTCAAGCAATAGCTTTTCAGATACATTAGCAGAATAGAGGAACCCAACAGTAGTCAGTAGTATGACAAACATTTCTTTGCTCCACAGCCTGTGTATTATCAGAAACTTCCAATACTTAAACAGAGCGATCCAAAGAATACTTAAGAATTGATATCCAATGATTCCCAAATAAGGCGATGCTCACATGTAAAGGAACATGTCACCTGTGACTCACTGGATTTAACTGTTCGGTATTTGCTATTCACTATGTAGAACTGGTATCTGACCATTATTAGGGGAATGCATCATTGTCAAGGATCGTAGCCTGGGAGGTCATGTAGATTCACCCTTTGTTATCTATGGAGTTAACAGCTCTCTGCTGCCTCCTATCATCAGGGCAATTACGCAATTGACCGACGATTAATGGAGGAGGTCGCAGATTGTTTCCACTAATAAGCCACTTATCAGGAAACTAACAGTGAGTGTATGGTATATACACCTCCGATTCCAATGCATGGAATATATGTATGCACCCCATGATACAGTCAATGCAATCTCCACAATAACCCCAGACTACTCGCTGCCACCACCAGTCATGTTTTGTACAGGCTGACTGGAGCCCTGGTTCTGGTATTGTATGGCTTCAGGGTGCGGGTTACAGAACGATAGGCAGTGTTTATAAAACAAATATACAAAAGCTTTTACAAAGGGGAAAAAATATTACAGCATATACAGTTACATAAAATAAAATGGATAAAACAAAAGAAACTTACAACACTGATCACAGATATGATTTGGCCAAGGGAAAGAGAGCGCTTCGATTGAAAAATGTTCAGCTAACGGGAATCATGCATATACTGATATGTACAGTATGTCTCTACATGAACATAGATCATAATGTATATTGAGCCTTTATCAGAGTTACACCCACACACCCCCTTGATGATTTCAGATGATTTCACGTGGGTTGGGTTGTAGGATGTCCTCAGCCCGTCAGGATTTTATGAAATTCCCAACTTATGCAATAACTTCACTCCTGATGATTGCAGAAGTTCGAGAACTACACCATATCTTTTATTGGGATTTTACCTTTCCCCAGAGACGGAACATAACATGGCTGTTGTCAGTTATCTTGTCACTATTAATTTGGGGCTTATAGGCAAGTGTTACAATTATGGAAAAATATGCAGATTCTTTCCCTATTAGTCCTGAATTTGAAAATGTATGTCCCATCACTATCGGATCCATACATACAGGCTTCAATATTCATAACTCTCCACCGGTGCCTCAGTGTCTGCCAAGATGTTTTGATGAAAGGAATGTGCATCCTGGAGGAATAATTGCTATCTCTAACAGGTGTTAGATGTTCGCTTCATTCCTTTCAAAACTTAAGAGGCTTCTCATGTCTATTCTATAAATCTCAGTGTGCTGACAAGTTTTTAACACTAAGCGTTGGATACGACTTTAAAGAAGGCTACTGCTTGCAATGTAATGCAATTTTATTTCACAGTGCAAAATTTAAGGGCTAGTATGATTGCGTACACTTTTGTATATTTTAACATACAAAGTTTAAGTACATATAAAGATTAAATACATATAAAAATTAAGTACATACAAAGATTAAGTACATAAACTCACATCATTACCAAGGAGCTTTTTAAACATCACCCATCTAGAATATCAGAGAAGCAAGCACCAAGACAGAGAACCCCTGTGAAATTCACAACACTGCATGGGCATCCCCACTTATGCAGTTATCACAACACTGTACACGTATAAGTACAGGTACCCAGCTTTCTGCTTCTATCTTGGCCTTATATAGTGGTTTCTCTGGCCTTATATAGTGGTTTACACTGTGTAACTTTGGTTCAGCCTCACCCTCTAGTGGCCAGCTTTTGGGTTAAGATGAATCAGAGATGCCAGGCAGACATCAGACAGTGGGGCAATAAACCCACAGAGCATCAAAGCTCCCAAGGATTACATAAGTCCACAACAGACAGAGGTTAAATAAACATCTATGCTTTACAATAACAAACAACAAACATAGGGAAACATAGAACTATTTGTGAGGTAAAAGTTTTCATACAATAAGTAAACAATTCTCAAGATTGTGTCACTATGAGCATTGTCTATCTGTAAATGTATGACCAGCAATGCTGCTCTGTTATGATCTGAATGCATTTTGTATATAGTATTTCAATATGGACTCAAAATATCCACTTTATGTTCACACTACAATTCACCCATGGCTATTTTGAGCCATGCATTATTTGTACAAGGTACCATACCCAAAGGGGATAGTTTTAGTGGATGATTGACATAAGGATAATAATGGAAGTGTACTCAGTATACAACAACACAAAGCAATGCATGCACAAATTATAGCAAAAATTACTTTTGTATGTGAAGTTTTGAGCCACATCTTCTTCTATGTCTTCATCTTGAGTAGATACCCCTATCTTCTTTATGCATAACTGTAAAGGGGTCAGTACCGCCAACAGACAAGGTTCTAACATATTGGTAGCAGTAGTAGTCTTTGTCATACAAAAATGGCTAGTGTTCATAAGCTGAGCCAAGTAAATGCATAGATTTTGGTTGATTTTCCATAAAGCCCCATTTTCCATGGTTGGTCTCTCGATTTTTGGTCTGAAGATCTCTTGGATAGTGACGGAAGTTGAAAGGACCATGCACACAGTGGCTGTAACGATGCACCATTTCCATATTTTGATCTAAAGGAAAAAATAGATATTATTCTGAGAGATAACACCTATCAGTTGGGATGTGTTCCCACTTCTCTTGCTCGGGTTGCATAACTATCAGCACATTATCTGATCCACAAGCAATTACTTTAGCAGGTTCTGGAGGACCTTTGTCTCCCAGTTATTTCACCCAGATTTTTGCACCGATATTGTGCGTCATTGATAGGAACTGAGGATCCAAATCCTTTATTAAATCGAACCTGATGGGCACCCCTCTGGTCTGTACCAATTGGTAAGTAGTTTTTTCTCCCAGGTGTCCATATTTCTGGTGTAGCCACTGTGTCAATCTGAGCAGTCCCTCAGTGGTGTCAATCTTTGAACTGGATTCAGCGACTGATATTTTGGAATGTTCATCTGCTACTGAGTTGAGAGTCTTTCCAGTGTACCTAAAGCACAATTGCCCAGATATTTTGCCACAACTCTTTTTCCCACACTACAGGATTGTTCCATTCAGTAGTAGCAGGCACAAGCACACCAGTCTCAATTTGCTTTCCTCCTAATCCTGTAATTATAACCTTGCTCCCATTGAATTGTTATGTATTTCTATAAATCAAACTGGCCTCCGCCCTTGTATCTACCAAAGCTTTAACATATTGCCTGTTTTTATGTTATCAGTTAATCACCAAATTTACATGGGGGCATCTATCCATTTGTGGGGCATAGCCAGCAAGCCAATCACTTCAATATTTGCCCCCCATTGATGCTACATTTCAGATGAAGACATCTTGGAGGGAGAAAACAGTAGCCCCTTCAATTGGGCTTAGAATTCCTGTATCAAGGATTTGACTTCAGCATGAAGATGCTCAAACCCGATGCTATGGGCATTGATGGAGAGGAAGAGGGAGTGGGTCCTCTCTCTCCCCATGTCCTGTCTCGTCCCTGCTGTGGAGATTCAGAATCATTTACTGTAACCTTTTTATTATGTGAAGCACCTGGCCTTTTATTAATTAATCTCTTTTGATAGAATTTCCACATCTCGTCAGTACCAATCCCGTCTATTTTATCCCTGTGGACGCCATTCTTTATTAAGGCCATAACATTTATTTATGGGTAATACAGGATCTAGGATTGTAATGAGTTTTGACATCGTCATGCTGCTCTTCAGAGGGAACACTACACTTTTATTTGGGACCCCAATCTCACAGATCCCTTAACTGTCGAATTGCCTCCAATGTATTAGTGATTGTTTTCCCAGTCTGATTTACCATTAGTGTCATCATGATATGTATAAAAGCTGGAGGGGCATTTCTAATGATATGATTTCTCACAGATACACTTGCTCCAACTTGCATATAATCATCATAGGTGTTTGCTGAAATAGCATTTGTCATGACCTCCTCCTTCAACCTCTGAGCACAATCTTTTAATGTAAAACATTTTTTTATCTCCGCTATATAGGATGAACTTTCACTGGGTCAAGAGGAGGATCATTTTCCCCCTTCCCATGGAAAAGTTCATCCTTAGAATCGAGATTGGTGATGTTTTCAGAGTCAGTTGAATTCCAAACATCACCATCCCACTGATTAGGGTTCCACTGTATCCCTGCTTTGGCTATGGCCAAAGCTACTTTCTTTTTATTTACCTTACTTCACCTCCTTCTGTACTTATACTCTGCTACATGTACGACAGCCTTTTCTGCAACATGCTGATATCCATCATATCTGTCCATTAATAACTTATTTTGACATTGTGCTATAACAATTGCATTCTGGGCCTCACACAACTGTTTTTCCAATTCCTGTACTTTTGCTAACATACTTATTGCTTCCTTATGCTGTTTTATATATGCAGACAACAAGATCCATCCACGCCTACCAACAGCTCGCAACTCTTTACCTTTTTCCACTTTCACTTTCTGTAAGCATGCAACCACATCAACAGATTCAGCATCCTTCAAACATTTGTCCCATGCTTCACCCAAACCAGCACTGTGCGACCACTTGGTTACCAAAATATGATAGGGAGACTGTTCCCAACCCGGAATCTCAAAAGACTCACTCACAGCCACCTTTTTGTTAAAGAGAGGCATGTTTTACACAATATCACACTATCACAAAGAGTTCTGTTAATTTTAATAAAAAACTTCTGAGCTTCTGCATATCCTGCCGACTATGCCAAATTATGCATTGCTAAGCTTTTAACACTAGGGTTTGGATATGGCTCTAAAGAAGACTACTACTTGCAATATAACACAATTTTATTTCAAAGTACAAAATTAAAGGAATAGTATGATTGCGCACACTTTTGTATATCTTAACATACAAAGGTTAAGAACATATAAAGATTAAATACATATAAAGATTAAGTACATACAAAGATTAAGTACATACACTCACATCATCACCAAGGAGCTTTTTAAACATCTTCTGTTTGGAATATCAGAGAGGCAAGCACCAAGAAAGAGAACCTCTGGGAAATTCACAGCACTGCATGGGTGTCCCCACTTATGCAGGTATCTCAACACTGTACACGAATAAGTACAGGTACCCAACTTTCTGCTTCTATCTTAGTCATGTGTCTTTGGCCTTATATAGTGATTTACACTAGTTCAGCCTCACCCTCTACTGGCCAGCTTTTGGGATAAGTTGAATCAGAGATACCAGGCAAACATCAGACAATGGGGCAATAAACCCACAGAACATAAAAGCTCCCAAGGATTACGTAAGTCCGCAACAGACATAGGTTAAATAAACCTCCATGTTTTACAATAACAAACAACAAACAGAGAAACATAGAACTATTTGTTAGGTAAAAGCTTTCAGACAATAAGTAAAACAGTTCTCAAGATTGTGTCACTATGAGCATTGTCTATTTGTAAATGTATGACCAGCAATGCTGCTCTGTCATGGTCTGAATGCATTCTGTATATTTCAGTATGGACTCAAAATATCCAGTTTTATGTTCACACCGCACTCAGTCTTTCATCATAGGAGCTTCGTCCTCGAGGACCAACAGTTCATCCTGGATGTCACAATAGGCATCCTGGTTTAATTGTTTGTTTGTTCACATCAGTGAGCATTAGCTCCAAAGGACACTTAAATGATTAACTATTCATATTGTAAGGCAGATACCTACACATATTTGATGGGATGTATGTTTCACAGAGATGGTTGTCATCTGTGATGTAATCCTGGAATATTGCTCTAGTGCACATAGCATTAAGAGGATTGATTGGTGCGTCTGGGCCAGGCTTTACAGGTG
Source organism: Ranitomeya variabilis (assembly GCF_051348905.1). Lineage (NCBI taxonomy): Eukaryota > Metazoa > Chordata > Amphibia > Anura > Dendrobatidae > Ranitomeya > Ranitomeya variabilis. The sequence goes on from NC_135232.1 coordinate 234,239,776, forward strand.
GCCTGAGAGATGGATGGGTCTGGATGCCTACATAAGTCACCTCTGAGTGTAGTTAACATGTTACAATGGCACACCACAGAGCGGCCATTGAAGGATCCTTATGAGTTACAGCAGGTATCATTTAATTATTTCTACTGAATCCAAGCCGCCATGCCCAGACACCACTGTTCAAGGGGGGTTCTCAAGATTAGAAGATATCACTTATCCACAGGATAGAGCCCCAGCTGAATGGATCAGTGATCGATCATGTGCACCACCACTCAATTCATTGTTAATGGGAGCACTAGAGATTGCTGTGCACAGTGCTTGATGATCTCCTATTAGGCCAGGGGTCTCAAACTCAGCTGGGTATATGGGCCGGATATAGAAAAAAAATTGAACTTGGGGGGACTGCATTTTTTGAAGGACAAAGGGACATTTTTACTGATACCATAAAGGTGGCCTTTACTATTCTTAAAGGGCCAGTAGTCAGCCCTCACTGTTCTTAGAGAGCCATCAGTCAGCTATGCTTGGTTGTTCCCATTATTAAACAGTGGGTCTCCTATACTGTTATTGGGTATGCAGTGAGTGGCAGGGATGTCCAAAATTTGGACGCACCCCAATACCCCTTTGAAGAGATGTAGAGGAGGGCCTCATGAAAAAATGTTTCCATTATTAGGAAGTGGGTCTCCCATAGTGTTTGCCTATGAAGTGAATGCAAGGGCTGCCAAAAAATTGGAGGCATTCCAATGCCCCTTTGAAGAGACGTAGAGGAGAGCCTCATGAATGAAAAAAGTTCCCATTATTAGAAAGTGGGTCTCCCATAGTGTTTGCCTAAGCAGAGAATGCAAGGGTTGCTATAAAATTGGAGGAACTCCAATGCCCCATGGAAGAGACGTAGAGGTCAGAGGGCCTCCTGAAAACAATGTTCCTATTATTAGGAAGTGGGTCTCCCATAGTGTTTTCCTATGCAGTGAATGCAAGGGCTGCCAATAATTTGGAGGCACTCCAATGTCCCTTTGAAGAGACATAGAGGAGGGCCTCATGAAAAAAATGTTCCCATTATTAGGAAGTGGATCTCCCATAGTGTTTGCCTATGCAGTGAAACAATGGCAGCCCAAAATTTGGAGGAACTCCAATGCCCCTTGGAAGAGATGTAGAGGTCAGAGGGCCTCCTGAAAACAATGTTCCCATTATTAGGAAGTGGGTCTCCCATAGTGTTTTCCTAGGCAGTGAATGCAAGGGCTGCCAAAAATTCGGAGGCACCACAATGCCCCTTTGAAGAGACATAGAAAAAATGTTCCCATTATTAGGATGGGGGTCTCCCATAGTGTTTGCCTATGCAGTGAATGCATGGGCTGCAAAAAATTTGGAGGCACTCCAAAACCCCTTGGAAGAAACGTGGAGAAAAGCCTCATAAAAAAATGTCCCCATTAGAAAGGAGTGGGCCTTCTAGACTTGTATTGTCCATGCACTAAGTGTATGGGCTGACAACCATTTACCCCTTGGGGGTATGCATGAACATACTAAATACCAATTTTTTTACAGGCATCATAAACACCCTTTAAAAAAATTATGTGGATGTTGCATCACGGACCACTTTCACCCTGATGATATGGTCGTGGAGGATGAGGATGAGAAGTAGGAGGACAACAGCAAATTGCCAAAATCAGAAAGTGTATACCCATGTGTGGGTGTGAAGAGGTGCATGGGAATAGACCTCCCAAAAAAAGACACTGGATTTGAGTTTATGTTACACTGCTATCATTCGATGGTGTTGAGAAGTCTGGCCCAATTCAGCCCTGGTTCATTTTTATAAGAGTCAGCATTTTCAGTTGACAGTTGGATGTGCTTATCAGTTATAATTCCACCAGTGGCACTAAAAACTCGCTCTGACAAAACTCTAGCAGCATGGCAGGCCAGGACCTCCAAGGCAAAGAGAGCCAGTTCATGCCACGTTTCCAGCTTGGATACCCATTAATTATAATGCACATAGGAATCACGGAGAACGTTGGTACGGTCAGCAAGGTACTCCCTCAGCATCTTCCCAAACTTTGCACTCCTTGTGAGAGTATCCCATGCCTCAGGGACTGTGTGATGGCAGGGTCTGAGAAAACTCTCCCAGAACTTTGACAGTGTTCCCCTGTCTCTGCTGGATTGCAGTTGTGTCTCCCTCGCCTGTACTCCATGGTTGGCCAACGAACTGTGACCTCTGCCGCCAGCGTTTTTAGTTGAGATTTTTTTAATAATTCTGTAACAAAGGGCCCCATTTTAGTAGACCTCATCACCTCGATAATAAGAGATAGAAAGTTCTCCTTGTTGCGTGGGTCTAGTAGTGTCACCAACCAGTAGTGACTGTCACCTAAAATTTGCGAGGGTCACGGGAAAGGCAGCGTAACATAAACTCAACCATGTGTGCCAGACTGCAAACAGGCAAGACTTCTGTGTCCTCACCAAGAGGATGACTGACCATGCTCTCCTCCCTGTCCTCAGGCCATCCACGCTGAATAGAAGGTATGACAGTTGTGCAGGTAGTACCCTCTATAGCCCATGAAACCGGCTACTGTTCTTCTTCTTCCTCCTCCTCCTCCTCCTCATCTTCATTGTCACCCAATCCATGTTGGGATGAAATGAGGCTGGGCTGTGTGTAATCACCCTGTATGGTTCCTTGCTCCATCTCATCATGCTGCAATGCATGTTTTTGGATTGTGAGCAGAGTGCGTTTCAGAACACAGAAAAGCAGGGTGGTGACTCTAATTATGGCATCATCACTGCTCACCATCTTGGTGGAGTCCTCAAAGTTTTGGAGGATGGTACATATGTTTGATATCCATGTCCACGCGTGGGGACATCACACACCAGTCGGTGAGCCGGAGGATGTAAATGCTGCTGAAGCACGGCAAGGACGGTGGAAGCTGTATCTGACTTTCTAAAGTGGGCACACAGGCGGCATACATTCACAAGCAGATCCGGCAGCTCCCGGTAGGTTTTGAGAAACCATTGAACCATGAGGTTAAGCACATGGGCCAGGCATTATATGTGTGTGAGCTTGCCTCGCCTCAGAGCTGCCATCATGTTCCATCCATTGTCACACACAACCATGCCTGCTTGTAGGTTCAGCGGTGTCAGCCACAAATCTGACTGCTCTTTCAGAGCTGTCCACAACTCTTCAGCATTGTGCGATTTCTCACCTAAGCATATTTGCTTCAGCACAGCCTGTTGCCTCTTGGCTGAGGCAGTGCTGCAGTACTTCCAGCTTGTGACTGATGTGGTCATTTTGGAGATGGAGGTTAAAGAGAAGGAGCAGGAGGAGCATGAGGTGCAGGAGCTGTATACTGTGAGGGCAACCCTGATTGACCTAGGGCCCGCAATCCTCAGCGTTGGGAGGATGTGTTCCATCCCAAGGTCTGACTGGGTCCCAGGTTCCACTATGTTAAACCAGTGTGCCAGCAGTGAGATGTATCGTCTCTGCCCACAAGCACTTGTCCATATGTCCATGGTTAGGTGGACTTTCCCAGTAACTGCATTGTTGAGGGCACAGCTAATGTTGTGGGACACGTGCTTGTGTAATGCGGGGACGGCACACCAGGAGAAATAGTGGTGACTGGGGACCGAGTACCGAGGGACGGCTGCTACCATCAGGTTGCAGAAAGCTTCCATCTCCATGAGCCTAAAAGGCAATATTTCGAGCGTAAGCAGTCGCGAAATGTGGGAATTTAGTAGTGTAGCCTGTGTGGCGTTGGCTGCTCATTTGCGCTTGTGTTCCAAGGATTGGGGTATGGACATCTGAATGCTGCACTGGGACAAAGACATGGACATGCTTGCTGATGGTGCTAGTCGAGTGTGTGCAATGACAGGTGTATGTTAGAAGGCAGCTTTGCATGCCCCATGGACAGGGAATTGGCTTCTATGCACATCAGCGGAAGAAGCAGTGGTTTGGGGTTATATCAGCAGACTCTTTAAAAAACAACCAGACTTGGGAAGACCTAACAGTGGTACTGGCAGCTTCTGTCATGTTGGTGTTATGGTGAAGAATTGACGACCTGTCTGCTGCTACCACACTGCTTCTTCCTGCCTGTTGGGGTGCTACGCCTCCCTACCCCTGTGTGCTGCTGTCTTTGCTCTGCATACCCTCCTGCCAGGTTGGGTCAGCTACTATATTATCCACCATCTCGTCTTCCACTTCCGCACCCTGGTCTTCCTCCTGACATTCTGGCAGTTCTGTCTTATCATCATCCACCTCTTCTGACACTTTCCCACAGTCGCCTTCGTGTGACAATGGCTGCTCAAATATTTGGGCATTGCTACATATGATCTCCTCTTGCCCCACTTTAAGTGGATGGGACGAGAGACCCGAATATATAAATGGAAAAGTGAACAGCTGTTCAGAGTGTCCAAGTGTGGGATCAGTTGTCTGCGAGTACTTGGCATGGTGGGAGGAAGGTGCATCAGTGTGAGGAATATGCGGTCCAGACTCACGGCTACTGAGACTTGACCATGTGGAAGACAGGGTGGTGGTGTTGGTGGTAAAGTGACTGGAAGCATTATCCGCTATCTAACCAACAACCTTTTGACAATGCTCTGGGGTCAATAGTGGTGTGTTGCGGTTCCCTAGTAATTGGGACAGTAAGGTCGGGTGAGAAGATGTGGGTGTTTGTTGTGGCACAATTTCAGCTTGCCCACGGCCTTGGTCTCGGTCTCTCCATGCACCATCACCATCACCATCACCATCATGTCAAGTTCCCCGTCCCTTGCCACGTGCCTTGTCCATTTTAAAACGAGGACAGTATTTTCCACATTCACTACAAATGGCTGAATTTGAATTGAACGTATATGTGATCCGTTTGAGGAATAATCCACAGTTTTAAAGAGCTGGCCTGTAGGTAGCTATTTTTACCAGTGAACTTGTGTGAATAACTTCCTTAACACGCTGCAACAAAATTTAAGTGGAGGCCAGAAATGGCAGAATTTGGAGCACAATTATATGTGATCCGTGTGACGGACAAACCACAGTTTTGAATAGCTGGCCTGTAGGTAACTGTTTTTACCAGCAAACTGGTGTCAATAACTTTGCTAACACACTGCAACAAAATATAAATGGAGGACAGAAGTGGCAGAATTTTGAGTGCAATTTTACGTGATCAGTGTCATGGACAAACCACAGTTTTGAATAGCTGGCCCGTAGGTAACTATTTTTACTAGCAAACTGGTGTCAATAACTTCACTAACACGCTGCCACCAAATTTAAATGGAGGCCAGAAATAGCAGAATTTTGAGTGCAATTATATGTGATCCATGTGACGGATAAACCACAGTTTTGATTAGCTGTACTGCAGGTAACTATTTTACCAGCAAACTGGTGTCAATATCTTCGCTAACACACTGCAACAAAATTTAAATGGAGGCCAGAAATTGCAGAATTTTGAGTGAAATTTTATGTGATCTGTGTCACAAACAAACCACAGTTTTAAATAGATGGATTTTTAGCGCTTTAATATGGAAATGATCTGAATGTATTCTGCAGTGCCAACATGCAAATGCAGCAGAAAAACGGTGTTCTCTGGATTGCTTTTTCAGCAAATAATCAGGATTAAGATCCCCAAAATAATTATTCCTGGCCCCTGATACCTGGGGCTATGTCTAGAAATATCTGTCAAAGCAGCAGCAGCAGACAGAAGTGGAATGGACCCTCTTGCTATATGCACTGCAGTCTGCCACATAAACTGCCTGCCTGCCTAGTACTGACATCTATGCAGCTGGATTAGTCCTCAGAAGGCCTGTTAATTGAGATGGATATGTGTCTGATATATTGTGGCATACTTACACTAACTATAACACAAGCAAATCTCTCCCTAGCTCAATAGCAACTTTCCCTACACTGCCTGATTCCGGATTAGACCTTGATGACCTGATGACGCTGTGCTGCCAGCCAATCACTGTAATGCCACAACCAACATGGCTACGGCATTGCAGTGTTTGGCAGAGCATCCCTGCATGTTCATTGGCTCTCTAAAGAGCACCAAACATGCAGGGTGGGGACCCAAGATCCCACCGAGCAACCCTGGAAATACTCGGCGAGCTCCGAACATCTCACGCAGTGAGATGCTCAGGTGAGTACCAAGTAGTGGCGAGCATGCTTGCTCATCACTAGTAATTATATCTTGATAGGCTGTTTTACTAAATTGTACTAGATGTATCACTGGAGTGGTTAAAGAAGTATGAACAGTACCAAGATAAAATTTTAGGCCTAGAATATTATACTCCATTAATTTGTATAATGTGCCTTGCGTTTTTTGTCTTTTAGTGATACATGAGTAGTGAAAATTTGCAATTTTTATTTTTCTCTGTAATGAAAGATTGTTTTTTGTTAAGAAGATTCAAGTGCTTTTTCCATAGCGGATGCAACAGAAGTTGTTGAGCATCACATGTGCATAAGCTCTCCTTGTTCACTGAGAGTTGCAACCATTATTAACATTTGTGATAGGTGCCAATACATTGTCTGGGATTGCATTTACAATAGTTCCTAAGTGCCATTGCTCTTTGTATCTCAGAAATGATGCTATTCGACCATTTCTCCCTGCAGTTTCTGTGTAATAATTGCCACTTTGTTGCCCAACTATCACACTTGACTTACTGACCCTTTTCCCAATTGGTTGACCTACTCTTGTGAACAGCAGCAATTATTCTATTACGTTAACACTATTCTCTCGGTAGCTGACTTGTCAAGATAGCACTTGACTTATTGAAATACTATCTTCTTGGTAGAAATGTAAGACTTCTGCCAGACCGTGCTACTTCTGGAATGGATAAAGCAAAATAAAGAGAAAAATTCAAGAGTGACTATGTATTTTTTGTTGATTCTGTCTGAAAATTAACTACCGAGTAGAACAGAGACTAGGTAAAGTGCATGGAAACGAGACACTCTTTCTAGAGTCCAGCCCCGATATCTGGAGATTTGGGAGAATTTATGCCTCCTGGCATGCAGCAAGAAAAGATGGATATCTGATTCAGATTCTTAAAGGGGTTGTCCTCTACTTGGACAAGCCTCTATCATTCCTCATGTTTGGCCCTGTTGAAATAAAAACACCTACACTCCTCTCCAGTGCCAGCGCCATTGCAGCGGTGTCAGCACTCGCGTTCCCAGGTCTCATGTGAGGTTGTTATGTCACGTGAGTCCTGCACCTAATCTGCGCTGGCATCACTGTCCTCATCTTCGAACAAATCAGAGAAGTCAGAGAACAGCAGCAGAACTGGCCTCCTGGTGATGTTCAATACATCCGTAGGCGAGGTCAGTGAATCTGGCACTTATTCGACACAGGGGTTCATGTGACGTAACAACCTCACAACAGCTCCATGAACACCACTGGAACGGTGGTTATAAGTGTTTCTATTTTTACAGGGTAAACCATGAGGATTGAGAAGGGGTTGTCCTTGTAGTAATCCCTTATAAGTGACCCCATTTTACAAACTACACCTTTCAATGAATTCATCTAAGGGTACAATGATCATATTGACACCATGGATGTGTCACAGAAAATCATACCATTGGAAAGCGAAGAAAAAATACCTATATTTTAATCTGAAAAATGTAGTTTTAGCCCCAGATTTTACATTTTCACAAGGAAAAATGGGAAAACTGGCACCAATATTTGTCACACAACTTCTGCTCTATGTAAAAATACCCCATATGAGGCTCTACAGTACTGTTTAGCCATACGACGAGACTCAGGGCGGAACACTATTTGCCTTTTGGAGAACAAATGATCATAGAATAGTTTGTGGACTCCAGTTATAGAGCACCTAAGTTCAAGAAGAACAGAAACACCCCTAAGGTGACCACATTTTGTAAAGTACACCCCTCTGGGAATTTATCTACTGGTGTAGTGATAATTTTGACTCCTTTGGTGTTTTCCAGAAAAAGGCAGCAATGGATGTTGCCTAGTGAAAATGACAAATCTGCCATTGTAGTGCCTGTAAATTGCAGTGCCGAGTAGGTTCTAGTGCCTAGTACGTTGTCATGCCAAATACATTGTGCCCTGCTCAAGCTTCTGGAGACATGCACCCATAAATTAAGTGGGCTCTCATCGCTACAGAAATGCCAAACCTGTGGACGCTATATGTGGTTTATATCCAAGGGGTAACGTTTCTCCTTGCGGAGAGTGACATGTTAAGAATGCCGAGATGCGGACACTTAAAGCCGCAATGCTTCTCTGGGAAATATGCAAATTCTCTCTTCAGAGAGGAAGAGAGCTAGAACTCTAGTGCCACCTATAGGAAGTTGTAATCCTAAAAGTCATTGTCGACCCTTTAACAAGCCTTGTCACATGACTTAGGATAAAATCCAAAACCAGAAATGATGAGTTATTTATAAGTGATAACAATGACAGCAGGCGGTGGCTGATGGGACTATTAATCCCATGAGCCTACACCTGCTGCCGCTAATAACGGCAAGAGCAGGAGCGGCTGATGGGAGTATTTATCAGCCGCCCCTTGCGCTATAACAGGCAAAACTGTCAACTGAGGGCTGCACCCCTCAGCTGTCAGCTTCAGCAATGCTGGTTATCAAGAATAGAGGGGTCCCCATGATGTTTTTTTTAAATAATGTATTTTTAACAATCAGCCTTGCTAAATCTGACAGCTGGGGGCTGGTAGTCTCAGGCTGGTAAGGAGCCATTGATATTGGCCCCCCCTCAGCCTAAAAATAACAGCCTGCAGTTGCCCAATCTGTATTATTGGAATAGTGGGTGGATATGTAGAACCCCGCCATGGCGAGGTATAACTGTTGCATCCCCACCGATCAGACATTGATGACATATCATATGGGTAGGTCATCATTAAAGTAGCAGACAACCTGTTTCAGTTAACTAAGTTAACTTAAATTCTCAAAAAAATGTCATGTTTGCAATGGCTTCTTCCCAACCCTATATATTTCTTCTACAATTAGAACAATTGTGAATTATTATAAAATATATATATGTCTGTAACTTGTTTCTTCCAATCGAGTTTCCAGCATTTTTAGCTGTATTCTATTAACTTCGGCATTTACTTTTCATCCTTCTAACAAGAAATAAAATGAAGATAGATTTAAATGTGTGCAGCTTAGTCCTAGTGAGTGCCATCTGCTTGATTGTTCTTTTTTAAGTGTACACTGAAATTGGAAAAAAGAAAAAAAAAGTAATTTACAGACCAGACTTTAGCTGAAAAAGCTTCCTTAGCAAAATCCTAACACTAATGACATTAAATTCATATTAATGCTGTTAGGGTATAGCATCATGTGCCATCAGAATGTGTACACACTATTCTAAATTTCCTGCTATAATTAGGTTTCATAAAAAAGAGATCGTAATGGAAAATGTACATTATGACAGGGAAAACCATTGTCTGAAGTTTTGATAGCTGCTTTGTGTATGTATATGTTTTTCTTATGTAAATCTAACACTGTATGGGTTTCTAATATTTATGAGGGGATCTTGAATAATTTGAATTTGCCAAATTCTGCTTATTTCTTGGGAAATTCGATTTGCTGTGATGATAGAATAACTCTTATTATGCCTTGTTTAGTCTCCAGACCCCAAAGCATAATAAACGTGAGATGTAAAAAACATAAAATATAACCCTTACACTCACTTCATCGGTCACATGTCTTGTCCCTTCACTGATTACTTCCTGCTATCCAGTCGTCAGAGCCTACTGTTCTTTCCCATGTTGCTATCTGTATCTCATGGCCTGTACAATCTATTCCGGGACTGCCGTTCATGACAAAACCTTAGAGGGAACGGTACGTTGCACTTCCTTGTTGTCACAGACGTGCAATGTGCAGTGACCTCTGAGGCCTGGTCGCAGATGAAAATCTCAGCCTAGAGAAAGAAAGCCAGAGCTACAATCGCAAAATGAAGAGGGCCTGAAAACCACTCGATCATTTTTTTTCCGCTTTTGCATCTTTGGCCTGTCCTCTCTAGGCTAGGACTTCTGGCCACAACCAGGCCCAAATGTCACTGGCCTAGAATGAACAGACCAAGATATGCGGCTTGCGACAGAAAAAGAAGAGGTGGCTTAGAGAACCAGATGGCGGGCAATTAGCATGTTTTCTTTTTTAAACTTTTGCCATCTGTCCATGATTCAGCAAATTTGTGACAACCTGCCCACCATTTTGCAGAGTCTGTGCAGGGAAAACTTACAAAAATCTTTGTTCTTAAAAAATACCGATTTGTTTTGTATATCTAATATATAATTGCCTAGAATACTACTTCCTGCAATTTGTGCCAACTTCCGTGGCTTTGTCCGGAGCTATTGTCCGGAGCTATTGTCCGGAGCTAATGTCCGGAACTAATGTCCGGAGCTAATGTCCGGAGATAAGTGACGTCACCAGTGTCCTACACCCAGGCAGAGCACAGTGGCCCCAGGCAGAGCACAGGGGCCCCAGGCAGAACATGGGGCCCCAGGCAGAGCACAGGGGCCCCAGGCAGCATATGGGGCCCCAGGCAGAGCACAGGGGCCCCAGGCAGCATATGGGGCCCCAGGCAGAGCACAGTGGCCCCAGGCAGAGCACACACCAAATCGGAGGCCGAGGGGCCCAGCCAACCAAATCGAAGGCCGAGGAGCCCCGCCCACCAAATTGAAGGCCGAGGGGCCCAGCCAACCAAATCGAAGGCCGAGGAGCCCCGCCCACCAAATCGAAGGCCGAGCGGCCCCGACCACCACATCGGAGGCCGAGGGGCCCCGACCACCACATCGGAGGCCGAGGGTCCCCGCCCACCAAATCGGAGGCCGAGGGTCCCCGCCCACCAAATCGGAGGCCGAGGGTCCCCGCCCACCAAATCGGAGGCCGAGGGTCCCCGCCCACCAAATCGGAGGCCGAGGGTCCCCGCCCACCAAATCGGAGGCCGAGGGGCCCCCGAGGGGCCCCACCAACCAAAGCGGAGGCCGAGGGTCCCCGCCCACCAAATCGGAGGCCGACGGGCCCCACCCACCAAAGCGGAGGCCAAGGGTCCCCGCCCACCAAATCGGAGGCCGAGGGTCCCCGCCCACCAAATCAGAAGCCGAGGGTCCCCGCCCACCAAATTGGAGGCCGAGGGGCCCCACCAACCAAATCGGAGGCCGAGGAGCCCCGCCCACCAAATCGAAGGCCGAGGGTCCCCGCCCACCAAATCGGAGGCCGAGGGTCCCCGCCCACCAAATCGGAGGCCGAGGGTCCCCGCCCACCAAATCGGAGGCCGAGGGTCCCCGCCCACCAAATTGGAGGCCGAGGGTCCCCGCCCACCAAATCGGAGGCCGAGGGTCCCCGCCAATCAAATCGGAGGCCGAGAGTCCCACCCACCAAATCGGAGGATAAGGGGCCCCGCCAACCAAATCGGAGGCCGAGGGTCCCTGCCTACCAAATCGGAGGCCGAGGAGCCCCGCCCAACAAATCGAAGGCCGAGCGGCCCCGCCCACCAAAGCAGAGGCCGAGGGGCCCGGCCCCGCCCACCAAAGCGGAGGCCGAGGGGCCCCGACCACCACATCGGAGGCCGAGGGGCCCCGCCCACCAAATCGGAGGGCGAGGGGCCACGCCCACCAAATCGGAGGCCGAGGGTTCCCGCCCACCAAATTGGAGGTCGAGGGTCCCCGCCCACCAAATTGGAGGCCAAGGGTCCCCGCCCACCAAATCAAATCGGAGGCCGAGGGGCCCCGCCTACCAAATCGGAGGCCGAGGGGCCCCGCCCACCAAATCGGAGGCCGAGGGTCCCCGCCCACCAAATCGGAGGCCGAGGGGCCCCGCCCACCAAATCGGAGGCCGAGGGGCCCCGCCTACCAAATTGGAGGCCGAGGGTCCCCGCCCACCACATCGGAGGCCGATGGGCCCCGCCCACCAAATCAGAGGCCGAGGGTCCCTGCCCACCAAATCGGAGGCCGAGGGTCCCCGCCCACCAAATCGGAGGCCGAGGGTCCCCGCCCACCAAATCGGAGGCCGAGGGGCCTCGCCCACCAAATCGGAGGCCGAGGGGCCCCGCCTACCAAATCAGAGGCCGAGGGTCCCCGCCCACCACATCGGAGGCCGATGGGCCCCGCCCACCAAATCAGAGGCCGAGGGTCCCTGCCCACCAAATCGGAGGCCGAGGGTCCCCGCCCACCAAATCGGAGGCCGAGGGTCCCCGCCCACCAAATCGGAGGCCGAGGGTCCCCGCCCACCAAATTGGAGGCCGAGGGTCCACACCAACCAAATCGGAGGCCGAGGGGCCCCGCCCACCAAATCGAAGGCCGAGGGGCCCCGCCCACCAAAGCGGAGGCCGAGGGACCCCGCCCACCAAATTGGAGGCCGAGGGGCCCCGCCCACCAAAGCGGAGGCCGAGGGTCCCCGCCCACCAAATTGGAGGCCGAGGGTCCCGGCCCACCAAATCGGAGGCCGAGTGTCCCCACCCACCAAATCAGAGGCAGAGAGTCCCCGCCCACCAAATCTAAGGCCGAGGGGCCCCGCCCACCAAATCGGAGGCCGAGGGGCCCCGCCAACCAAATCGGAGGCCGAGGAGCCCTGCCCACCAAATCGAAGGCCGAGCGGCCCCGCCCACCAAAGCGGAGGCCGAGAGGCCCGGCCCCGCCCACCAAAGCGGAGGCCGAGGGGCCCCGCCCACCACATCGGAGGCCGAGGGTCCCCGCCCACCAAATCAGAGGCCGAGGGTCCCCGCCCACCAAATCGGAGGCCGAGGGTCCCCGCCCACCAAATCAGAGGCCGAGAATCCCCGCCCACCAAATCGGAGGCCGAGGGTCCCCGCCCACCAAATCAGAGGCCGAGGGTCCCCGCCCACCAAATCGGAGGCCGAGGGTCCACGCCCACCAAATTGGAGACCGAGGGGCCCCGCCCACCAAATTGGAGGCCGAGGGGCCCCGCCCACCAAATAGGAGGCCGAGGGGCCCCGCCAACTAAATCGGAGGCCGAGGGGCCCCGCCCACCAAATCGGAGGCCGAGGGGCCCCGCCCACCAAATCGGAGGCCGAGGGGCCCCGCCCACCAAATCGGAGGCCGAGGGTCCCCGCCCACCAAATATTAGGCTGAGGGGCCCCGCCAACCAAATCGGAGGCCGAGGGGCCCCGCCCACCAAATCGGAGGCCGAGGGTCCCCGCCCACCAAATCGGAGGCCGAGGGGCCCCGCCAACTAAATCGGAGGCCGAGGGGCCCCGCCCACCAAATTGGAGGCCGAGGGGCCCCACCAACCAAATTGGAGGCCGAGGAGCCCCGCCCACCAAATCGAAGGCCGAGGGTCCCCGCCCACCAAATCGGAGGCCGAGGGTCCCCGCCCACCAAATCGGAGGCCGAGGGTCCCCACCCACCAAATCGGAGGCCGAAGGTCCCCGCCAACCAAATCGGAGGCCGAGAGTCCCACCCACCAAATCGGAGGATAAGGGGCCCCGCCAACCAAATCGGAGGCCGAGGGTCCCTGCCCACCAAATCGGAGGCCGAGGAGCCCCGCCCAACAAATCGAAGGCCGAGCGGCCCCGCCCACCAAAGCAGAGGCCGAGGGGCCCGGCCCCGCCCACCAAAGCGGAGGCCGAGGGGCCCCGACCACCACATCGGAGGCCGAGGGGCCCCGCCCACCAAATCGGAGGGCGAGGGGCCACGCCCACCAAATCGGAGGCCGAGGGTTCCCGCCCACCAAATTGGAGGTCGAGGGTCCCCGCCCACCAAATTGGAGGCCGAGGGTCCCCGCCCACCAAATCAAATCGGAGGCCGAGGGGCCCCGCCCACCAAATCGAAGGCCGAGGGTCCCCGCCCACCAAATCGGAGGCCGAGGGGCCCCGCCCACCAAATCCGAGGCCGAGGGGCCCCGCCTACCAAATCGGAGGCCGAGGGTCCCCGCCCACCACATCGGAGGCCGATGGGCCCCGCCCACCAAATCAGAGGCCGAGGGTCCCTGCCCACCAAATCGGAGGCCGAGGGTCCACACCAACCAAATCGGAGGCCGAGGGTCCCCGCCCACCAAATCGGAGGCCGAGGGTCCCCGCCCACCAAATTGGAGGCCGAGGGTCCACACCAACCAAATCGGAGGCCGAGGGGCCCCGCCCACCAAATCGAAGGCCGAGGGGCCCCGCCCACCAAAGCGGAGGCCGAGGGACCCCGCCCACCAAATTGGAGGCCGAGGGGCCCCGCCCACCAAATCAGAGGCCGAGGGTCCCTGCCCACCAAATCGGAGGCCGAGGGTCCCCGCCCACCAAATCGGAGGCCGAGGGTCCCCGCCCACCAAATCGGAGGCCGAGGGTCCCCGCCCACCAAATTGGAGGCCGAGGGTCCACACCAACCAAATCGGAGGCCGAGGGGCCCCGCCCACCAAATCGAAGGCCGAGGGGCCCCGCCCACCAAAGCGGAGGCCGAGGGACCCCGCCCACCAAATTGGAGGCCGAGGGGCCCCGCCCACCAAAGCGGAGGCCGAGGGTCCCCGCCCACCAAATTGGAGGCCGAGGGTCCCGGCCCACCAAATCGGAGGCCGAGTGTCCCCACCCACCAAATCAGAGGCAGAGAGTCCCCGCCCACCAAATCTAAGGCCGAGGGGCCCCGCCCACCAAATCGGAGGCCGAGGGGCCCCGCCAACCAAATCGGAGGCCGAGGAGCCCTGCCCACCAAATCGAAGGCCGAGCGGCCCCGCCCACCAAAGCGGAGGCCGAGGGGCCCGGCCCCACCCACCAAAGCGGAGGCCGAGGGGCCCCGCCCACCACATCGGAGGCCGAGGGTCCCCGCCCACCAAATCAGAGGCCGAGGGTCCCCGCCCACCAAATCGGAGGCCGAGGGTCCCCGCCCACCAAATCAGAGGCCGAGGGTCCCCGCCCACCAAATCGGAGGCCGAGGGTCCACGCCCACCAAATTGGAGACCGAGGGGCCCCGCCCACCAAATTGGAGGCCGAGGGGCCCCGCCCACCAAATAGGAGGCTGAGGGGCCCCGCCAACTAAATCGGAGGCCGAGGGGCCCCGCCCACCAAATCGGAGGCCGAGGGGCCCCGCCCACCAAATCGGAGGCCGAGGGGCCCCGCCCACCAAATCGGAGGCCGAGGGTCCCCGCCCACCAAATATTAGGCTGAGGGGCCCCGCCAACCAAATCGGAGGCCGAGGGGCCCCGCCCACCAAATCGGAGGCCGAGGGTCCCCGCCCACCAAATCGGAGGCCGAGGGGCCCCGCCAACTAAATCGGAGGCCGAGGGGCCCCGCCCACCAAATTGGAGGCCGAGGGGCCCCACCAACCAAATTGGAGGCCGAGGAGCCCCGCCCACCAAATCGAAGGCCGAGGGTCCCCGCCCACCAAATCGGAGGCCGAGGGTCCCCGCCCACCAAATCGGAGGCCGAGGGTCCCCACCCACCAAATCGGAGGCCGAAGGTCCCCGCCAACCAAATCGGAGGCCGAGAGTCCCACCCACCAAATCGAAGGATAAGGGGCCCCGCCAACCAAATCGGAGGCCGAGGGTCCCTGCCCACCAAATCAGAGGCCGAGGAGCCCCGCCCAACAAATCGAAGGCCGAGCGGCCCCGCCCACCAAAGCAGAGGCCGAGGGGCCCGGCCCCGCCCACCAAAGCGGAGGCCGAGGGGCCCCGACCACCACATCGGAGGCCGAGGGGCCCCGCCCACCAAATCGGAGGGCGAGGGGCCACGCCCACCAAATCGGAGGCCGAGGGTTCC
Source organism: Ranitomeya variabilis (assembly GCF_051348905.1). Taxonomy (NCBI): domain Eukaryota; kingdom Metazoa; phylum Chordata; class Amphibia; order Anura; family Dendrobatidae; genus Ranitomeya; species Ranitomeya variabilis. The sequence goes on from NC_135232.1 coordinate 234,255,390, forward strand.
CGCCCACCAAATTGGAGGTCGAGGGTCCCCGCCCACCAAATTGGAGGCCGAGGGTCCCCGCCCACCAAATCAAATCGGAGGCCGAGGGGCCCCGCCTACCAAATCGGAGGCCGAGGTGCCCCGCCCACCAAATCAGAGGCCGAGGGTCCCCGCCCACCAAATCGGAGGCCGAGGGGCCCCGCCCACCAAATCCGAGGCCGAGGGGCCCCGCCTACCAAATCGGAGGCCGAGGGTCCCCGCCCACCACATCGGAGGCCGATGGGCCCCGCCCACCAAATCAGAGGCCGAGGGTCCCTGCCCACCAAATCGGAGGCCGAGGGTCCCCGCCCACCAAATCGGAGGCCGAGGGTCCCCGCCCACCAAATCGGAGGCCGAGGGGCCTCGCCCACCAAATCGGAGGCCGAGGGGCCCCGCCTACCAAATCGGAGGCCGAGGGTCCCCGCCCACCACATCGGAGGCCGATGGGCCCCGCCCACCAAATCAGAGGCCGAGGGTCCCTGCCCACCAAATCGGAGGCCGAGGGTCCCCGCCCACCAAATCGGAGGCCGAGGGTCCCCGCCCACCAAATCGGAGGCCGAGGGTCCCCGCCCACCAAATCGGAGGCCGAGGGTCCACACCAACCAAATCGGAGGCCGAGGGGCCCCGCCCACCAAATCGAAGGCCGAGGGGCCCCGCCCACCAAAGCAGAGGCCGAGGGACCCCGCCCACCAAATTGGAGGCCGAGGGGCCCCGCCCACCAAAGCGGAGGCCGAGGGTCCCCGCCCACCAAATTGGAGGCCGAGGGTCCCGGCCCACCAAATCGGAGGCCGAGTGTCCCCGCCCACCAAATCAGAGGCAGAGAGTCCCCGCCCACCAAATCTAAGGCCGAGGGGCCCCGCCCACCAAATCGGAGGCGGAGGGGCCCCGCCAACCAAATCGGAGGCCGAGGAGCCCTGCCCACCAAATCGAAGGCCGAGCGGCCCCGCCCACCAAAGCGGAGGCCGAGGGGCCCGGCCCCGCCCACCAAAGCGGAGGCCGAGGGGCCCCACCCACCACATCGGAGGCCGAGGGTCCCCGCCCACCAAATCAGAGGCCGAGGGTCCCCGCCCACCAAATCGGAGGCCGAGGGTCCCCGCCCACCAAATCAGAGGCCGAGGGTCCCCGCCCACCAAATCGGAGGCCGAGGGTCCACGCCCACAAAATTGGAGGCCGAGGGGCCCCGCCCACCAAATTGGAGGCCGAGGGGCCCCGCCCACCAAATAGGAGGCTGAGGGGCCCCGCCAACCAAATCGGAGGCCGAGGGGCCCCGCCCACCAAATCGGAGGCCGAGGGTCCCCGCCCACCAAATCGGAGGCCGAGGGGCCCCGCCAACTAAATCGGAGGCCGAGGGGCCCCGCCCACCAAATCGGAGGCCGAGGGGCCCCGCCCACCAAATCGGAGGCCGAGGGGCCCCGCCCACCAAATCGGAGGCCGAGGGTCCCGCCCACCAAATCGGAGGCCGAGGGTCCCCGCCCACCAAATCGGAGGCCGAGGGTCCCCGCCCACCAAATCGGAGGCCGAGAGTCCCCGCCCACCAAATCGGAGGCCGAGGGTCCCCGCCAACCAAATCGGAGGCCGAGGGGCCCCGCCAACCAAATCGGAGGCCGAGGAGCCCCGCCCACCAAATCGAAGGCCGAGAGGCCCCGTCCACCAAAGCGGAGGCCGAGGGGCCCGGCCCCGCCCACCAAAGCGGAGGCAGAGGGGCCCCGCCCACCACATCGGAGGCCGAGGGGCCCCGCCCACCAAATCGGAGGCCGAGGGTCCCCACCCACCAAATCGGAGGCCGAGGGTCCCCGCCCACCAAATCGGAGGCCGAGGGTCCCCGCCCACCAAATCGGAGGCCGAGGGGCCCCACCAACCAATTCGGAGGCCGAGGGTCCCCGCCCACCAAATCGGAGGCCGAGGGTCCCCGCCCACCAAATCGGAGGCCGAGGGTCCCCGCCCACCAAATCGGAGGCCGAGAGGCCCCGCCCACCAAATCGGAGGCCGAGGGTCCCCGCCCACCAAATCGGAGGCCGAGGGTCCCCGCCCACCAAATCGGAGGCCGAGGGGCCCCGCCAACCAAATCGGAGGCCGAGGGGCCCCGCCCACCAAATCGGAGGCCGAGGGTCCCCGCCCACCAAATCGGAGGCCGAGAGTCCCCGCCCACCAAATCGGAGGATAAGGGGCCCCGCCAACCAAATCGGAGGCCGAGGGGCCCCGCCAACCAAATCGAAGGCCGAGGAGCCCCGCCCAACAAATCGAAGGCCGAGCGGCCCCGCCCACCAAATCGGAGGCCGAGGGGCCCCGCCCACCAAATCGGAGGCCGAGGGTCCCCGCCCACCAAATCGGAGGCCGAGAGTCCCCGCCCACCAAATCGGAGGATAAGTGGCCCCGCCAACCAAATCGGAGGCTGAGGGGCCCCGCCAACCAAATCGAAGGCCGAGGAGCCCCGCCCAACAAATCGGAGGCCGAGGGGCCCCGCCCACCAAATCGAAGGCCGAGGGTCCCCGCCCACCAAATCGGAGGCCGAGGGTCCCCGCCCACCAAATCGGAGGCTGAGGGTCCCCGCCCACAAAATCGGAGGCCGAGGGTCCCCGCCCACCAAATCGGGGGCCGAGGGGCCCCGCCTACCAAATCGGAGGCCGAGGGTCCCCACCCACCAAATCGGAGGCCGAGGGTCCCCGCCCACCAAATCGGAGGCCGAGGGGCCCCGCCCACTAAATCGGAGGCCAGGGGTCCCCGCCCACCAAATCGGAGGCCGAGGGGCCCCGCCCACCAAATCGGAGGCCGAGGGGCCCCGCTCACCAAATCGGAGGATAAGGGGCCCCGCCCACAAAATCGGAGGCCAAGGGGCCCCACCAACCAAATCGGAGGCCGAGGAGCCCCGCCCACCAAATCGAAGGCCGAGCGGCCCCGCCCACCAAAGCGGAGGCAGAGGGACCCCGCCCACCAAATCGGAGGCCGTGGGGCCCCGCCAACCAAAGCGGAGGCCGAGGGTCCCCGCCCACCAAATCGGAGGCAGAGGGACCCCGCCCACCAAATCGGAGGCCGAGGGGCCCCGCCCACCAAAGCGGAGGCCGAGGGTCCCCGCCCACCAAATCGGAGGTCGAGGGTCCCCACCCACCAAATCGGAGGCTGGTCCCCGCCCACCAAATCGGAGGCCGAGGGTCCCCACCCACCAAATCGGAGGACGAGGGGCCCCACCAACCAAATCGGAGGCCGAGGAGCCCCACCCACCAAAAGTAAGTGCGCCCCCGGGTGCAAAAGTAAGTGCGCCCCCGGGTGCAAAAGTAAGTGCGCCCCCGGGTGCAAAAGTAAGTGCGCCCCCGGGTGCAAAAGTAAGTGCGCCCCCGGGTGCAAAAGTAAGTGTGCCCCCGGGTGCAAAATTAAGTGCGCCTCCGGGTGCAAAAGTAAGTGCGCCCCCGGGTGCAAAAGTAAGCGCGCCTCCGGGTGCAAAAGTAAGCACGCCCCCCAGTCCCGTGTGTGAAAAGTGCTGCTGTAAAGCTGGTAGCGCTGTTCAAGCACCATGTATTTCCTTCAGGAAATGCCCATCTAATATATAATTGCCTAGAATACTACTTCCTGCAATTTGTGCCAACTTCCGTGGCTTTGTCCGGAGCTAATGTCCGGAGCTAATGTCCGGAGCTAATGTCCGGAGCTAATGTCCGGAGATAAGTAACGTCACCAGTGTCCTACACCCAGGCAGAGCACAGTGGCCCCAGGCAGAGCACAGGGGCCCCAGGCAGAACATGGGGCCCCAGGCAGAGCACAGGGGCCCCAGGCAGAGCACAGGGGCCCCAGGCAGCATATGGGGCCCCAGGCAGAGCACAGGGGCCACAGGCAGCATATGGGGCCCCAGGCAGAGCACAGTGGCCCCAGGCAGAGCACACACCAAATCGGAGGCGGAGGGGCCCCGCCAACCAAATCGGAGGCCGAGGAGCCCCGCCCACCAAATCGGAGGCCGAGGGGCCCCACCAACCAAATCGGAGGCCGAGGGGCCCCGCCCACCAAATCGGAGGCCGAGGGTCCCCGCCCACCAAGTCAGAGGCCGAGGGGCCCCGCCCACCAAATCGGAGGCCGAGGGTCCCCGCCCACCAAATCGGAGGCCGAGGGTCCCCGCCCACCAAATCGGAGGCTGAGGGGCCCCGCCAACCAAATCGGAGGCCGAGGGGCCCCGCCCACCAAATCGGAGGCCGAGGAGCCCCGCCCACCAAATCGGAGGCCGAGGGGCCCCACCAACCAAATCGGAGGCCGAGGGGCCCCGCCCACCAAATCGGAGGCCGAGGGTCCCCGCCCACCAAGTCAGAGGCCGAGGGGCCCCGCCCACCAAATCGGAGGCCGAGGGTCCCCGCCCACCAAATCGGAGGCCGAGGGTCCCCGCCCACCAAATCGGAGGCTGAGGGGCCCCGCCAACCAAATCGGAGGCCGAGGGGCCCCGCCCACCAAATCGGAGGCCGAGGGTCCCCGCCCACCAAATCGGAGGCCGAGGGGCCCCGCCAACTAAATCGGAGGCCGAGGGGCCCCGCCCACCAAATCGGAGGCCGAGGGGCCCCGCCCACCAAATCGGAGGCCGAGGGGCCCCGCCAACTAAATCGGAGGCCGAGGGGCCCCGCCCACCAAATCGGAGGCCGAGGGGCCCCGCCCACCAAATCGGAGGCCGAGGGGCCCCGCCCACCAAATCGGAGGCCGAGGGTCCCGCCCACCAAATCGGAGGCCGAGGGTCCCCGCCCACCAAATCGGAGGCCGAGGGTCCCCGCCCACCAAATCGGAGGCCGAGAGTCCCCGCCCACCAAATCGGAGGCCGAGGGTCCCCGCCAACCAAATCGGAGGCCGAGGGGCCCCGCCAACCAAATCGGAGGCCGAGGAGCCCCGCCCACCAAATCGAAGGCCGAGAGGCCCCGTCCACCAAAGCGGAGGCCGAGGGGCCCGGCCCCGCCCACCAAAGCGGAGGCAGAGGGGCCCCGCCCACCACATCGGAGGCCGAGGGGCCCCGCCCACCAAATCGGAGGCCGAGGGTCCCCACCCACCAAATCGGAGGCCGAGGGTCCCCGCCCACCAAATCGGAGGCCGAGGGTCCCCGCCCACCAAATCGGAGGCCGAGGGGCCCCACCAACCAATTCGGAGGCCGAGGGTCCCCGCCCACCAAATCGGAGGCCGAGGGTCCCCGCCCACCAAATCGGAGGCCGAGGGTCCCCGCCCACCAAATCGGAGGCCGAGAGGCCCCGCCCACCAAATCGGAGGCCGAGGGTCCCCGCCCACCAAATCGGAGGCCGAGGGTCCCCGCCCACCAAATCGGAGGCCGAGGGGCCCCGCCAACCAAATCGGAGGCCGAGGGGCCCCGCCCACCAAATCGGAGGCCGAGGGTCCCCGCCCACCAAATCGGAGGCTGAGGGGCCCCGCCAACCAAATCGGAGGCCGAGGGGCCCCGCCCACCAAATCAGAGGCCGAGGGTCCCCGCCCACCAAATCGGAGGCCGAGGGGCCCCACCAACCAAATCGGAGGCCGAGGGGCCCCGCCCACCAAATCAGAGGCCGAGGGTCCCCGCCCACCAAGTCAGAGGCCGAGGGGCCCCGCCCACCAAATCGGAGGCCGAGGGTCCCCGCCCACCAAATCGGAGGCCGAGGGTCCCCGCCCACCAAATCGGAGGCTGAGGGGCCCCGCCAACCAAATCGGAGGCCGAGGGGCCCCGCCCACCAAATCGGAGGCCGAGGGTCCCCGCCCACCAAATCGGAGGCCGAGGGGCCCCGCCAACTAAATCGGAGGCCGAGGGGCCCCGCCCACCAAATCGGAGGCCGAGGGGCCCCGCCCACCAAATCGGAGGCCGAGGGGCCCCGCCAACTAAATCGGAGGCCGAGGGGCCCCGCCCACCAAATCGGAGGCCGAGGGGCCCCGCCCACCAAATCGGAGGCCGAGGGGCCCCGCCCACCAAATCGGAGGCCGAGGGTCCCGCCCACCAAATCGGAGGCCGAGGGTCCCCGCCCACCAAATCGGAGGCCGAGGGTCCCCGCCCACCAAATCGGAGGCCGAGAGTCCCCGCCCACCAAATCGGAGGCCGAGGGTCCCCGCCAACCAAATCGGAGGCCGAGGGGCCCCGCCAACCAAATCGGAGGCCGAGGAGCCCCGCCCACCAAATCGAAGGCCGAGAGGCCCCGTCCACCAAAGCGGAGGCCGAGGGGCCCGGCCCCGCCCACCAAAGCGGAGGCAGAGGGGCCCCGCCCACCACATCGGAGGCCGAGGGGCCCCGCCCACCAAATCGGAGGCCGAGGGTCCCCACCCACCAAATCGGAGGCCGAGGGTCCCCGCCCACCAAATCGGAGGCCGAGGGTCCCCGCCCACCAAATCGGAGGCCGAGGGGCCCCACCAACCAATTCGGAGGCCGAGGGTCCCCGCCCACCAAATCGGAGGCCGAGGGTCCCCGCCCACCAAATCGGAGGCCGAGGGTCCCCGCCCACCAAATCGGAGGCCGAGAGGCCCCGCCCACCAAATCGGAGGCCGAGGGTCCCCGCCCACCAAATCGGAGGCCGAGGGTCCCCGCCCACCAAATCGGAGGCCGAGGGGCCCCGCCCACCAAATCGGAGGCTGAGGGGCCCCGCCAACCAAATCGGAGGCCGAGGGGCCCCGCCCACCAAATCGGAGGCCGAGGAGCCCCGCCCACCAAATCGGAGGCCGAGGGGCCCCACCAACCAAATCGGAGGCCGAGGGGCCCCGCCCACCAAATCGGAGGCCGAGGGTCCCCGCCCACCAAGTCAGAGGCCGAGGGGCCCCGCCCACCAAATCGGAGGCCGAGGGTCCCCGCCCACCAAATCGGAGGCCGAGGGTCCCCGCCCACCAAATCGGAGGCTGAGGGGCCCCGCCAACCAAATCGGAGGCCGAGGGGCCCCGCCCACCAAATCGGAGGCCGAGGGTCCCCGCCCACCAAATCGGAGGCCGAGGGGCCCCGCCAACTAAATCGGAGGCCGAGGGGCCCCGCCCACCAAATCGGAGGCCGAGGGGCCCCGCCCACCAAATCGGAGGCCGAGGGGCCCCGCCAACTAAATCGGAGGCCGAGGGGCCCCGCCCACCAAATCGGAGGCCGAGGGGCCCCGCCCACCAAATCGGAGGCCGAGGGGCCCCGCCCACCAAATCGGAGGCCGAGGGTCCCGCCCACCAAATCAGAGGCCGAGGGTCCCCGCCCACCAAATCGGAGGCCGAGGGTCCCCGCCCACCAAATCGGAGGCCGAGAGTCCCCGCCCACCAAATCGGAGGCCGAGGGTCCCCGCCAACCAAATCGGAGGCCGAGGGGCCCCGCCAACCAAATCGGAGGCCGAGGAGCCCCGCCCACCAAATCGAAGGCCGAGAGGCCCCGTCCACCAAAGCGGAGGCCGAGGGGCCCGGCCCCGCCCACCAAAGCGGAGGCAGAGGGGCCCCGCCCACCACATCGGAGGCCGAGGGGCCCCGCCCACCAAATCGGAGGCCGAGGGTCCCCACCCACCAAATCGGAGGCCGAGGGTCCCCGCCCACCAAATCGGAGGCCGAGGGTCCCCGCCCACCAAATCGGAGGCCGAGGGGCCCCACCAACCAATTCGGAGGCCGAGGGTCCCCGCCCACCAAATCGGAGGCCGAGGGTCCCCGCCCACCAAATCGGAGGCCGAGGGTCCCCGCCCACCAAATCGGAGGCCGAGAGGCCCCGCCCACCAAATCGGAGGCCGAGGGTCCCCGCCCACCAAATCGGAGGCCGAGGGTCCCCGCCCACCAAATCGGAGGCCGAGGGGCCCCGCCAACCAAATCGGAGGCCGAGGGGCCCCGCCCACCAAATCGGAGGCCGAGGGTCCCCGCCCACCAAATCGGAGGCCGAGAGTCCCCGCCCACCAAATCGGAGGATAAGGGGCCCCGCCAACCAAATCGGAGGCCGAGGGGCCCCGCCAACCAAATCGAAGGCCGAGGAGCCCCGCCCAACAAATCGAAGGCCGAGCGGCCCCGCCCACCAAATCGGAGGCCGAGGGGCCCCGCCCACCAAATCGGAGGCCGAGGGTCCCCGCCCACCAAATCGGAGGCCGAGAGTCCCCGCCCACCAAATCGGAGGATAAGTGGCCCCGCCAACCAAATCGGAGGCTGAGGGGCCCCGCCAACCAAATCGAAGGCCGAGGAGCCCCGCCCAACAAATCGGAGGCCGAGGGGCCCCGCCCACCAAATCGAAGGCCGAGGGTCCCCGCCCACCAAATCGGAGGCCGAGGGTCCCCGCCCACCAAATCGGAGGCTGAGGGTCCCCGCCCACAAAATCGGAGGCCGAGGGTCCCCGCCCACCAAATCGGGGGCCGAGGGGCCCCGCCTACCAAATCGGAGGCCGAGGGTCCCCACCCACCAAATCGGAGGCCGAGGGTCCCCGCCCACCAAATCGGAGGCCGAGGGGCCCCGCCCACTAAATCGGAGGCCAGGGGTCCCCGCCCACCAAATCGGAGGCCGAGGGGCCCCGCCCACCAAATCGGAGGCCGAGGGGCCCCGCTCACCAAATCGGAGGATAAGGGGCCCCGCCCACAAAATCGGAGGCCAAGGGGCCCCACCAACCAAATCGGAGGCCGAGGAGCCCCGCCCACCAAATCGAAGGCCGAGCGGCCCCGCCCACCAAAGCGGAGGCAGAGGGACCCCGCCCACCAAATCGGAGGCCGTGGGGCCCCGCCAACCAAAGCGGAGGCCGAGGGTCCCCGCCCACCAAATCGGAGGCAGAGGGACCCCGCCCACCAAATCGGAGGCCGAGGGGCCCCGCCCACCAAAGCGGAGGCCGAGGGTCCCCGCCCACCAAATCGGAGGTCGAGGGTCCCCACCCACCAAATCGGAGGCTGGTCCCCGCCCACCAAATCGGAGGCCGAGGGTCCCCACCCACCAAATCGGAGGACGAGGGGCCCCACCAACCAAATCGGAGGCCGAGGAGCCCCACCCACCAAAAGTAAGTGCGCCCCCGGGTGCAAAAGTAAGTGCGCCCCCGGGTGCAAAAGTAAGTGCGCCCCCGGGTGCAAAAGTAAGTGCGCCCCCGGGTGCAAAAGTAAGTGCGCCCCCGGGTGCAAAAGTAAGTGTGCCCCCGGGTGCAAAATTAAGTGCGCCTCCGGGTGCAAAAGTAAGTGCGCCCCCGGGTGCAAAAGTAAGCGCGCCTCCGGGTGCAAAAGTAAGCACGCCCCCCAGTCCCGTGTGTGAAAAGTGCTGCTGTAAAGCTGGTAGCGCTGTTCAAGCACCATGTATTTCCTTCAGGAAATGCCCATCTAATATATAATTGCCTAGAATACTACTTCCTGCAATTTGTGCCAACTTCCGTGGCTTTGTCCGGAGCTAATGTCCGGAGCTAATGTCCGGAGCTAATGTCCGGAGCTAATGTCCGGAGATAAGTAACGTCACCAGTGTCCTACACCCAGGCAGAGCACAGTGGCCCCAGGCAGAGCACAGGGGCCCCAGGCAGAACATGGGGCCCCAGGCAGAGCACAGGGGCCCCAGGCAGAGCACAGGGGCCCCAGGCAGCATATGGGGCCCCAGGCAGAGCACAGGGGCCACAGGCAGCATATGGGGCCCCAGGCAGAGCACAGTGGCCCCAGGCAGAGCACACACCAAATCGGAGGCGGAGGGGCCCCGCCAACCAAATCGGAGGCCGAGGAGCCCCGCCCACCAAATCGGAGGCCGAGGGGCCCCACCAACCAAATCGGAGGCCGAGGGGCCCCGCCCACCAAATCGGAGGCCGAGGGTCCCCGCCCACCAAGTCAGAGGCCGAGGGGCCCCGCCCACCAAATCGGAGGCCGAGGGTCCCCGCCCACCAAATCGGAGGCCGAGGGTCCCCGCCCACCAAATCGGAGGCTGAGAGTCCCCGCCCACCAAATCGGAGGATAAGGGGTTCCACCAACCAAATCGGAGGCCGAGGGGCCCCGCCAACCAAATCGGAGGCCGAGGAGCCCCGCCCAACAAATCGAAGGCCGAGCGGCCCCGCCCACCAAAGTGGAGGCCGAGGGGCCCGGCCCACCAAAGCGGAGGCCGAGGGGCCCCGACCACCACATCGGAGGCCGAGGGGCCCAGCCCACCAAATCGGAGGCCGAGGGGCCCCGCCCACCAAATCGGAGGCCGAGGGGCCCCGCCCACCAAATCGGAGGCCGAGGGTCCCCGCCCACCAAATTGGAGGCCGAGGGTCCCCGCCCACCAAATCGGAGGCCGAGGGGCCCCGCCTACCAAATCGGAGGCCGAGGGTCCCCGCCCACCAAATCGGAGGCCGAAGGTCCCCGCCCACCAAATCGGAGGCCGAGAGTCCCCGCCCACCAAATTGGAGGCCGAGGGGCCCCGCCAACCAAATCGGAGGCCGTGGGGCCCCGCCAACCAAAGCGGAGGCCGAGGGTCCCCGCTTACCAAATCGGAGGCAGAGGGACCCCGCCCACCAAATCGGAGGCCGAGGGGCCCCACCCACCAAAGCGGAGGCCTAGGGTCCCCGCCCACCAAATCGGAGGTCGAGGGTCCCTGCCCACCAAATCGGAGTCCGAGGGTCCCCGCCCACCAAATCGGAGGCCGGTCCCCGCCCACCAAATCGGAGGCCGAGGGTCCCCACCCACCAAATCGGAGGACGAGGGGCCCCACCAACCAAATCGGAGGCCGAGGAGCCCCGCCCACCAAAAGTAAGTGCGGCCCCAAAAGTAAGTGCGCCCCCGGGTGCAAAAGTAAGTGCGCCCCCGGGTGCAAAAGTAAGTGCGCCCCCGGGTGCAAAAGTAAGTGCGCCCCCGGGTGCAAAAGTAAGTGCGCCCCCGGGTGCAAAAGTAAGTGCGCCCCCGGGTGCAAAAGTAAGTGCGCCCCCGGGTGCAAAAGTAAGTGCACCCTCGGGTGCAAAAGTAAGTGCGCCTCCGGGTGCAAAAGTAAGTGCGCCCCCGGGTGCAAAATTAAGCGCGCCCCCGGCCCCGGGTGCAAAAGTAAGCGCGCCCCCCAGTCCCGTGTGTGAAAAGTGCTGCTGTAAAGCTGGTAGCGCTGTTCAAGCACCATGTATTTCCTTCAGGAAATGCCCATCTAATATATAATTGCCTAGAATACTACTTCCTGCAATTTGTGCCAACTTCCGTGGCTTTGTCCGGAGCTAATGTCCGGAGCTAATGTCCGGAGATAAGTGACGTCACCAGTGTCCTACACCCAGGCAGAGCACAGGGGCCCCAGGCAGCATATGGGGCCCCAGGCAGAGCACAGTGGTCCCAGGCAGAGCACAGGGGCCCCAGGCAGCCTATGGGGCCCCAGGCAGAGCACAGTGGCCCCAGGCAGAGCACAGGGGCCCCAGGCAGCATATGGGGCCCCAGGCAGAGCACAGGGGCCCCAGGCAGCATATGGGGCCCCAGGCAGAGCACAGTGGCCCCAGGCAGAGCACAGGGGCCCCAGGCAGAACATGGGGCCCCAGGCAGAGCACAGGGGCCCCAGGCAGCATATGGGGCCCCAGGCAGAGCACAGGGGCCCCAGGCAGAGCACAGGGGCCCCAGGCAGCATATGGGGCCCCAGGCAGAGCACAGGGGCCCCAGGCAGCATATGGGGCCCCAGGCAGAGCACAGTGGCCCCAGGCAGAGCACAGGGGCCCCAGGCAGAACATGGGGCCCTAGGCAGAGCACAGGGGCCCCAGGCAGCATATGGGGCCCCAGGCAGAGCACAGTGGCCCCAGGCAGCATATGGGGCCCCAGGCAGAGCACAGTGGCCCCAGGCAGAGCACAGGGGCCCCAGGCAGCATATGGGGCCCCAGGCAGAGCACAGTGGTCCCAGGCAGAGCACAGGGGCCCCAGGCAGCTTATGGGGCCCCAGGCAAAGCACAGTGGCCCCAGGCAGAGCACAGGGGCCCCAGGCAGCATATGGGGCCCCAGGCAGAGCACAGTGGCCCCAGGCAGAACATGGGGCCCCAGGCAGAGCACAGTGGCCCCAGGCAGAGCACAGGGGCCCCAGGCAGCATATGGGGCCCCAGGCAGAGCACAGTGGCCCCAGGCAGAGCACAGGGGCCCCAGGCAGCATATGGGGCCCCAGGCAGAGCACAGTGGCCCCAGGCAGAACATGGGGCCCCAGGCAGAGCACAGTGGCCCCAGGCAGAGCACAGGGGCCCCAGGCAGAACATGGGGCCCCAGGCAGAGCACAGGGGCCCCAGGCAGAGCACAGGGGCCCCAGTCAGCATATGGGGCCCCAGGCAGAGCACAGGGGCCCCAGGCAGCATATGGGGCCCCAGGCAGAGCACAGGGGCCCCAGGCAGCATATGGGGCCCCAGGCAGAGCACAGGGGCCCCAGGCAGCCTATGGGGCCCCAGGCAGAGCACAGTGGCCCCAGGCAGAACATGGGGCCCCAGGCAGAGCACAGGGGCCCCAGGCAGAGCATAGGGGACCCAGGCAGCATATGGGGCCCCAGGCAGAGCACAGTGGTCCCAGGTAGAGCACAGGGGCCCCAGGCAGCCTATGGGGCCCCAGGCAGAGCACAGGTGCCCCAGGCAGCATATGGGGCCCCAGGCAGAGCACAGTGGCCCCAGGCAGCATATGGGGCCCCAGGCAGAGCACAGTGGCCCCAGACAGAGCACAGGGGCCCCAGGCAGAACATGGGGCCCCAGGCAGAGCACAGGGGCCCCAGGCAGAGCACAGGGGCCCCAGGCAGCATATGGGGCCCCAGGCAGAGCACAGGGGCCCCAGGCAGCATATGGGGCCCCAGGCTGAGCACAGCGATATTTTGGACCACTGTGCGGTGTTTCAGACCCCCTGTGTGATGTCTGGGGCCCTGTTCTTAAGTATATTAAAGATTAAAGTAACGTATATTAAAGTATATTATAGATCAAATTTGACACGTTTATGAGCACCATTGAGTGATATACTCAAGAATGACATAATTTTTCAACCTTTTTTACGGTTTCAAACTGTAAACACTCAGAGTTTTTTTTACTTCAACCAGAAAACCTTAACGGTTCATAAAAAACTTGACTGTTCAGGATATGATAAAAGTCATAGTATTCTGAATCTTTAACTTATAAAGATACCTTTACATGGGGTGATTATTGGTCCAGAGAGGCTTTCGGCCGATAATCGTACACATGGCTGGTGACAGGACAATACAATATAAACGTTCAAAGGTAAACACTGATAACATTAAAATCTAATATATAATTGCCTAGAATACTACTTCCGGCAATTTGTGCCAACTTCCGTGGCTTTGTCCGGAGATAATGTCCGGAGATAAGTGACGTCACCAGCGTCCTACACCCGCTCAGGGTGGACAAAGATATATGCCTTCGTGGTGCGCGGCACTTTTCTGATTGGTTGCCGCCTGCCGCGAGCGACCAATCAGAAATGTGCCGTACTGTCAAGAATTGTCAAGAGCTGGTGAGTGCAGCCATTTTTTGTTCTTTCTTACTATTATTTATTAATTGTATTATTCTTACATTTGAATAAATAAAGTATATATGGATTCTAGACTCCCGATTCTTTAGAATCGGGCTGCCATCTAGTTCCAGTATAATTTAATTCCTTTTGAATAAATTCTCTCATCTCTAGTTTGTAGTTGTTCAAGCATTGTAGAAATTCACTACAAATCTCAGAAAGCATTATACTATTTTGCATTGAGTATTTACAGCGAAAGGGACTTATATAGCTAATTATAACTCATTTATTCTCTGTTGAGTGTATCATCAGAAATGTGGCTGACGGTATCAGCTTGGATACCAAGGAATACAAGAAAAAATGTACAAGGGTGCAGTCAAGTGCATCCTTTGTATGGTGTGCCCGTATTCAAAAGTCGTCTTCGTTGTGCTATCTAAACATTCTCAAGTAACTTATCCTCTCAAAGAGAGTATCCTACAACATCATTATAATGACACAGGTTTCCATGGTAAGTAGAAAATAGATCTCTCTAAATAAATGCTGCTTTCATGTTCCTTTTAGTCCTCTTAATCAGGTTGGCACTATGGTGATATCTTATTATATGCAGTAGTTGAGAAAATATTTAATTGAATAGCAACTATGCCATTGCCTGTATAATTACAGTTCAATGCCTATAGCAGACATCAAATCTTTGGCCTAGCCAAGCACCGCTTTGGAGCTCTGTAAATTAAAATTATGCCTCCATTAAAAAAATATTGCATAATAAAGAGAGCTTGTCTGGGTGTTATTTGACATACTGCCACCACTAATATACTCCTATTCATTCTAAAGGTGTGCTTAGTAGATGAAGCAAATGCTTAATTTTGATTAAAAAGTTTAATGCCTTTATAAGGAGTGCACCTAAAGTACATATCACCAGTTCGGGGCTGGGCAGACCCAGACAGGTGATTTTAATAAATATACGCACGTGGTCAAAATTGTTATTACCCCTCGTTTAATGACAGAAAAACCCACAATGGTCACAGAAATAACTTGAATCTGACAAAAGTAATAATAAATTAAAAATCTATGAAAATGAACAAATGAAAGTCAGACATTGCTTTTCAGCCACGCTTCCACAGAATTAAAAAAAAAAATAATAAAACTCATGAAGTAGGGCTGGTGACATGGTGACAGTGTGTATCACACTCAACATGGACCAGAGGAAGCAAAGGAAAGAGTTGTCTCAGCAGATTAGAAAGAAAATTATAGACAAACATGTTAAAGGTAAAAGTTATAAGACCATCTCCAAGCAGCTTCATGCTTCTGTGACTACAGTTGCACATATTATTCAGAAATTTAAGATCCTTGGGACTGTAGCCAAGCTCCTTGGACGTGGCCGCAGGAGGAAAATTGATGACAAATCAAAGATACGAATGATAACAAAAGAGCCCAGAAAAACTTCTAAACAGATTAAAGGTGAACTTCAAGTTCAAGGAACATCAGTGTCAGATCGCACCATCTGTCGTTGTCTGAGCCAAAGTGGACTTCATGGGAGATGACCAAGTTGGACACCATTGTTGAAAAAACATCATGAAAAAGCCAGACTGGAATTTGCCAAACTTCATGCTGACAAGTCACAAACCTTCTGGGAAAATGTCCTATGGACAGATGGGACAAAAATTGAACTTTTTGGCAAGGCACATCAACTCTATGTTCACAGATGGAAAGATGAAGAATATCAAGAAAAGAACATTGTCCCTACTGTGAAACATGGAGGAGGCTCTGTTATGTTCTGGGACTGCTTTGCTGCATCTGGCACAGGGTGTCTAGAATCTGTGTAGGGTAAAATGAAATCTCAAGTCTATCAAGGAATTCTAGAGATAAATGTGCTGCCAGTGTCAGAAAGCTTGGTCTCAGTCACAGGTAATGGGTCTTGCAACAGGATAATGACCCAAAACACAACTAAAAGCACCCAAAAATGGCTGAGATGAAAACATTGGACTATTCTGAAGTGGCCTTCTATGAGCCCTAGCCTAAATCCTATTGAGCATCTTTGGAAAGAGCTGAAACATGCCGTCTGGAAAAGGCAATCTTCAAACATGAGAGAGCAGTTTGCTCTTGAGGAGTGGGAAATACCTGTGGAGAGGTGCAGAAGTCTCATTGACAGTTACAGGAATCATTTGATTGCAGTGATTACCTCTAAAGGTTATGCAACAAAATATTAAGTTAACGGTACTATCATTTCTGTCCAGGCCTATTTCATGAGTTTTATTTTTGTAAAAATTCTGTGGAAGCATGGTTGAAAAGCAATGTCTGACTTTCATTTGTTCATTTTCATAGATTTTTTATTTATTATTACTTTTATCAGATTCAAGTTATTTCTGTGACCATTGTGGGTTTTTCTGTCATTAAATGAGGGGTACCAACAATTTTGACCATGTGTGTAAATAGTGAAACAACTTATATGAGGTATTTATGCTGTAGCAGCAGGTGTATAAGTAATAGATATGTACTAATAGCAGCAGAGCAGTACAAGAATAGAAAGACAGTCCATGTTACAATATTAAATACATGTGCAGATAAGGTAAACTGACCTGGTATATAGCCTTGCAGTGGTGATGCTTTGGTAGTCCTCACAAATCTTTGTTTCTGTGTACTTTTATCGTGAGTGCCAATGACAATCACTGCCTTATGCTGTTTTGTGCTATAAAAAAACCCAAGGCATCACCAGAGCCTTGACGATAGAGTGGGGATATAAAAGGTAAGTAGAGTTACATTTTTTAGATGAGTGAATACAATCAAGTGGAATTGAATTCAAATAGATTTTTCCAAAAATTTGCATTCACCAAAATGCATATTTTTGTAGTACGCTTCTGCACAATTTCAGAAAAATTGTGGCAAATGGCGCAATCTTTCTGTGCCAATATGGGCCACTAAAAGGTTAAAAATTATTAAAAATCACTATGTTTACCTCATTGTTCACCTCTCCGGACCATCTAATACTCACTGCTGTCCTTCTGGTCCTAGCAATATCTTCTAATCCCCCACCGCTCAGAATGGAATCTTCAGGCCTCAAGCACTGTGCCTGACTTTCGAGTGTCATGTTGCACAGTGCCATGTTACTGCTCTTGCATGTGAAAGGCCACAGGGAACATTGTGACATCTTGACTCCGCTGACTTCCTTCTCACTTGCGCAGAACCCTACTGAGCATCATGACACCCATAAGTCCAGCACACTGCTAGAGGACTGACTGAAAATTCCAACCAGAGTGACTGACGATCAGATGATATGATGAGGACGATCAGGTGGCAGTGGGTAGTGGAAGGGCTCGTGAGGTGTGCGGAGGTGAGTATAACATTTTTTTTCTCTTACACTTGGAGAGACCCCTCAGCCTAATAAGGGATACTAAATTCACAGAGAATTACTTCTCTGCAAATTGAATTGCCCAGGTAAATCCACGTGAAAATTCATATTCAAATTTAACTTGATCCGTTCATCTCTAGTTATTTTTTATTCACATTCCCTGTAGTTAAGCTAATTTTTAAAACTCTAACAAAAACCTAATAAAAGACACCTCTGATGTTGCAAATATTGTCTTCTACAAGAATTTGAAATAAGGTAGATTTGGTGACATTTTCTGTATTGTTGGTACAATAGGTATTGTCTGTACTGCTAAAACTTTTGGTATTTTCTGTGAAATTAATATTAGTGGCACTATCGATATAGTTGGTATTGTCAGTAACTATGAATTGTTGGTATTGTATTGTCTTTTTAGTTGTATTTTTCGTATTGCTCTTCACTATCCATATTGTTGGTGTAGTTGGTATTCTCAGGAATGTTAGTATTGTTAGCATTATGCCATAACTGTGGAAAAAAGCATTGATTGCACATCCAAAAATCATACATTAGTTCATACATTCATGCTACCTGCCACCATCGCATTCTAACAAGCATCTCTATTCTTCCAACAGGTATGTTCATCCAGCTCTCCTATGAAGCGCACATAATACATCACCCAGCTTTGCGCATAGACTTTCTCCTGCTCCTAGCATTGTGATGGTATGTTCATCCAGCTCTCCTATGAAGCGCACATAATACATCACCCAGCTTTGCGCATAGACTTTCCCCTGCTCCTAGCATTGTGATGGTATGCCTTTCAGCTAACCCCCAACTTACTCTGTGATATTTATGACCTTGTTTACTTAGTCTTGATTGTATGCATCTGGTCGACCCTTAATTCTCTGACCAAGATGAGCAGAGACCACTCCTCTCTGCTCCACACCTGACCGCACTTAGTTTTCCATATATTGCATAGCACAAGTCTGCAGGACTTTAGTCTGCAGTGTGATTCCTAGAAGTGTGTTCTAAAAGTGTGGATTACATTAGAATTAAAACCTGAATTGAACCTGAAGGGAACTGAAGGTAACTGGCCAGTCGCTGCAAACAATGTTTCTGTTTGTTGTCACTTTTACCCCTATAATCTTTCACTTTCTGCAACCTCCCCCAATCCCCATACCAAGTAAGGAACTGTTCATCTCCTCTTCAATCCTCCCCATCCATCTCACCTCCTCCTCAGAACTGTTCCTTAACATACAATCCTCTGTCTCAAAGCACAGGCAGCCCCCTCACGCTCTCTCCTGCTCCCACCTGCTAACACTATCTCTGCTCCTTCTCACTGCTGGTGATATCTCTCCAAATCCTGGTCCTCCTCACCATATTACCACAGTCATTTCTACCTCCCATCCACGCTCCATCACAAACTTCCGTAACCTCTCTAACCTTATACCCATTCGCCCAGCCCCCGCTTCCCCAGTCCCACTAACAGGAGCTCTGTGGAACGCTCGCTCTGTCTGTAACAAGCTTTCCTACATCCATGATCTTTTTGTTACTACCAAACTTTCCTTCCTCGCCATCACCGAAACCTGGCTCACCCCTTCTGACACGGCCTCCCCTGCTGCACTCTCTTACGGTGGCTTCCACCTTTCTCACACACCCCGCCCCAGCAGCAAGCATGGTGGAGGAGTTGGTTTTCTCCTGTCAGATAACTGCTCCTTCACCCCAATCCCACTGCCACCCTCTGTTACCCTCCCTTCCTTTGAGGTGCACTCTGTGCGCATCTACTCCCCCTCCAACCTCCAACTGGCTGTCATTTACCGCCCCCCAGGGCCAGCCACCACCTTCTTTGACCACTTCACCACCTGGCTACTTCATTTCCTTTCTGCGGACATCCCCACTATCATCATGGGCGATTTCAACATACCCATTGACACTTCCCTCTCAGCTGCCACTAAACTTCTATCTCTCTCTTCCTCCTTCGGCCTCACTCAATGGTCTTCTGCAGCCACTCACAAAGATGGTCACACACTGGACCTCATCTTCACCCGCCTCTGCTCCCTATCTAACCTCTCTAACTCGCCTCTTCCTCTCTCTGACCACAACCTTCTCACATTCTCATCTCTCTCCACTCCATGTCTAGAGTCCCCACCCCACAAACTTTCACACCCTCGCAGAAATCTTAAACATCTTGACCTACATTCATTCTCTGAATCCCTCCTCCCTCTCACAGACATAAGTTCCATACACAATGCGGATGACGCTGCCGCTCTATATAACACCACAATAGCTGTAGCTTTGGAATCTGCTGCCCCACTTACACATACCAAAGCTCGCAAAATCAACAGACAGCCCTGGCACACCAGCCTGACCAAAGAACTGAGGCAAGCTTCCAGGGCTGCTGAGTGCAGATGGAAAAGATCCCACTCCAACGACCACTTAATCGCATTCAAACAGTCCCTCACTACTTTCAAGACCGCACTCGCCACAGCTAAACAAACCTACTTCTCATCTCTCATATCCTCCCTGTCTCACAACCCTAAACAGTTATTCAACACCTTCAATTCTCTCCTCCGTCCCCCAGCACCTCCTCCCTCCTCACTTATCTCTGCTGAAGACTTTGCCTCATTCTTCAAGCAGAAGATTGATAACATCAGAGACAGTTTTGGTCAACAAGCCCCAGAGCCCTTCCTCCCAACTTCCCTACCCTCCACCTCCAAAACCAACTACTCCACCATTACAGAAGATCAACTCGCCACTCTACTCTCAAGATCGCATCTCACCACCTGTGCACTTGACCCGCTCCCAACCCACCTCATCCCAAACCTCACCACAATCTTCATCCCAACCCTAACCCATCTCTTCAACCTATCACTAACAAATGGTGTTTTCCCCTCAAGCTTTAAACATGCCTCCATCACACCTATCCTCAAAAAGCCCTCTCTTGACCCATCCTCTGTATCTAGCTATCGCCCTATATCACTTCTCCCCTATGCCTCAAAACTACTGGAACAACACGTCTACCTTGAACTGTCCTCCCATCTCTCTTCTTGCTCCCTCTTTGACCGCTTACAATCTGGCTTCCGGTCACACCATTCCACTGAAACTGCCCTAACTAAGGTCACCACTGACCTTTTAACAGCCAAGAGCAAGCGACACTACTCTGTTCTCCTCCTCCTCGACCTGTCGGCTGCCTTTGACACAGTGGACCATTCCCTATTATTACAGACCCTCTCATCCCTTGGCATCACAGACTTGGCCCTATCCTGGATCTCATCATACCTAACAGACCGGACATTCAGCGTCTCCCACTCAAACACCACCTCCTCACCTCGCCCCCTCTCTGTCGGAGTCCCACAAGGTTCAGTCCTTGGGCCCCTGCTCTTCTCCATTTACACCTTTGGCCTGGGACAGCTCATAGAATCTCATGGCTTTCAGTATCACCTCTATGCTGATGACACACAGATCTACATCTCAGGACCAGATATCACCTCCCTACTAACCAGAATCCCTCAATGTCTGTCCACTATTTCATCCTTCTTCTCCGCTAAATTTCTGAAACTTAACATGGACAAAACAAAATTCATCATCTTTCCCCCATCTCACGTGACCCCCCCAACGAACCTATCCATTACAGTAAATGGCTGCCCACTCTCCCCAGTCCCACAAGCTCGCTGCCTCGGGGGTATCCTTGACGCTGATCTCTCCTTCAAACCACATATCCAAGCCCTTTCCACTTCCTGCCGACTTCAACTCAAAAATATTGCACGAATCCGTTCATTCCTCAACCAAGAATCTGCAAAAACCCTAGTCCATGCCCTCATCATCTCTCGTCTTGACTACTGCAACCTCCTGCTCTGTGGCCTCCCCTCAAACACTCTCGCACCCCTCCAATCTATTCTAAACTCTGCTGCCCGACTAATCCACCTGTCCCCCCGCTATTCTCCGGCCTCTCCCCTATGTCAATCCCTTCACTGGCTCCCCATTGCCCAGAGACTCCAGTACAAAACCCTAACCATGACGTACAAAGCCATCCACAACCTGTCTCCTCCTTACATCTGTGACCTCATCTCCCGGTACTTTCCTACACGCAACCTCCGATCCTCACAAGATCTCCTTCTCTACTCCCCTCTTATCTCCTCTTCCCACAATCGTATACAAGATTTCTCTCGCGTATCACCCCTACTCTGGAACCCTCTACCACAACACATCAGACTCTCGCCCACCATCGAAACCTTCAAAAAGAATCTGAAGACCCACCTCTTCCGACAAGCCTACAACCTGCAGTAACCACCGATCAACCAACCGCTGCACGATCAGCTCTATCCTCACCTACTGTATTCTCACCCATCCCTTGTAGATTGTGAGCCCTCGCGGGCAGGGTCCTCACTCCTCCTGTACCAGTTATGACTTGTATTGTTCAAGATTATTGTACTTGTTTTTATTATGTATACCCCTCCTCACTTGTAAAGCGCCATGGAATAAATGGCGCTATAACAATAAATAATAATAATAATAATAATAATAATACATTAAAATAGGTGGAACCCCTCTTGCAGTCTTCTGCTAATTTAAAACACCTGGTTCAAATGGGAAGATTGTTGGTCCATGCAATACAAAAAAATGAGGAGACAATGTGCAATATGCCATAACTTTCAAAAAAGACATGGACTGCACATCCAAACATCACATTATTAGTGATGAGTGAGCGAGCTCGTTACTCCATTTTCTCTGAGCATGCTCGGGTTGTCTCCGAGTATTTCGGCGTGCTCGAAGATTTAGTGGCAGTTTGCCTGTTAGGGAATCCCCACATGTATTCTGGCTGTCTAGGAGCCACAAATCATGCAGCTGCATCTACTAAATCTCTGAGCACGCCGAAATACTCAGAGACCACCCGAGCATGCTCGGAGGAACTCGAGTAATGAGCATACTCGCTCATCACTACACATTATCTAATGCTGCTAGGTTCAACCTATTTTTGCTCTCACCTGACAGTCTGAGAATAAGTGTAAGGTG
Source organism: Ranitomeya variabilis (assembly GCF_051348905.1). Lineage (NCBI taxonomy): Eukaryota > Metazoa > Chordata > Amphibia > Anura > Dendrobatidae > Ranitomeya > Ranitomeya variabilis. The sequence goes on from NC_135232.1 coordinate 234,277,038, forward strand.
AGTATTTTAAATCTACTTACTTGGTGTTGGTGCTGTGTGGTGGCCATTGCTCCTGTGATGCTGTGCCTGTGTGAAACAAAAAATGCAATATAGTTGTTGTCGCTACACCAATACCGTGATATGACCATTCTGCTTGGCCTTACCTTTTAGCTGTGTTTAGGAGGGGAGCCAAACTGAAAATGTGCCCTGGGGTACAAGAAAACCTAGATTCAACTCTGCACTTCACATTGACAAAGCAATGAAAATAAAATCCTGAAAACTTGCACAAAAATAAGGCTAATATTACAAAATTGCTCTTACTTTTCCATAAATAAAAAAACAATCAATCTATGATACTGGTGAGTTTTTTTTGCAGATATACAGTCAGGGGCTAACTCAGGGTAGCAAGGGCCCAAGGCAGTCCAGACTGTGTGGGAGCCCCTTACGTGATGGATAAAGTGACCAATGTCAAAATCATATACCTGAATCAGATTATTTCTGAAAAAAATAGCTGCTGGATGAAACTACAACCTAAAAAACATCCATTAATCTAAAAAATTTACCCTTCAGTTAAAAAATACTAATAAGACACAGTATTAAACAGACCAATTTTAACATGTAAACAAGTCTCTTGCCAATTTTCACAAGAATTTCATATCAATAATGCAACACAAATACAGAATTCTGTAGAAAACATATACAGTATCACATTTCCATTACAATAGAAACATCAGTCATTATATCAATAAAAAAAAGTGTCAAATGTGTAACGTAAAATAAAAATCTGCCAGAACCATAAATTGTAGAACCAAAGTATCTTCTCACTAAGCCTAAGCTCATCATGCCACAGATTGATTTGACGTTCAACCAAGGGGTGTTTGTAGAAATTTGTCTTTGGGAGCGCTACTTTTTTCCCCTGTATTACATTTTCTGGCTCTTCATCAGGTGTTTGGGGCATTATAATTAAAGAATCAATGTGATCAGAACATTGAGATGGATATTTATCACAGCTCTTGTTATTTATGTCATTTTCAGTTTGCCCATCAGATGCTGTAGATTTTTTTAACGCCTTAACGACCTCCGATATGCATTGTAATGGCTGCCGCTAAGGGGCCTTATTCCCTCATCAACCTTTTAAAACAGCAATTGGGAATAAGGGTATAGCACCCCCCAGAGTCCGCAAATCTCTGTGGTCGCAGCTATAGGGGGAAGCTGAGACCCTGGAGAACATGATCAGGGCTGGATTTACCGGTCCTCGATCACTGATCAAGTAAAAATAAAAGTGTATCCACTGTAAAAATAATGTATCTCTCTTCTGACATTTTATAAATTTTAAAGGAGAGAGAAATGATGCCCCCAAACCTACCCCGGTACCTGCAACATCCCAAGGTCAGACTTTCTCCGCCCCTTGGCCCTCCACCTTCACTTCCTGAAAAAAATGGCAGTAGTATGCACAGTGTGCCAGCCAAAATTTGCCAGCCAGTACCCGTCAACAGCAGGTATTTTTCCTATTGTTCCTTTTGATCACTGTGATAGACCATATCACAGTGATCAAAAGCGAATAGTTATTAAATCATCCTAACTTGTCATTCCGTTAGTCAGATTATTATTTTTTAATTTATAAATTTTATTTTTTTTATTCTTTGCTATTAGGGTCAGGCTAAGGGTTAGGGTTGGGCTAAGGGTTAAGGTTGGGCTTAGGGTTGGTTTTTTTAAAAAAATTAAAAAAAAATTATGACGATTTGACAACTAGTGTTGAGTGCAAGTGTTCTCTACTCGAGTTTGGTATTGGGCGCTCAAGTATCACCAGCCATGTTTTTAGGCTGTCTAAACAGTCGCAAAATATGCGAGGTGGGGCCTTGAGCATGTCACTTGAGCACTTGCTATACTCTGTGCATACCTGAGCATCCTATAAAAACTCGAGCACTTGCACTCAACACTTATGACAACATATTCAACATATTTAATATGACAACCTAATGTTATCAAATTCTGTGTAGTACCTGTGGGTTCAAAAACTCTAACGATGCTGCTTCACTTCCAAGCCCTGCTGTGTGTCCAAATAGTAGTTTTCCCCCACATATGGGATATTGGCATACTCAGGAGTTCATTTTCTCCTGTTACCCTTGTGAAAGTAAAACATTTTGGGCTTAAGTAAAAAAAAATTTTAAACCTTTTTTTAACCCTTATAATTTCCTAACAAAAAAAATGTATGTTTAAAAAATGATGCAGCTGTAATGTAGACATGTGAAAAATGTTATTTAGGGCATAAAAATTAAAAGTTTGAAAATTGCAAAATTTTCAAATTTTTTGTCACATTTTTTATACAGTATTTTCATAAATATGTACAAATCACATCAACCAAAATTTACCACTATAATGTAGAACGATATGTCACAAAGAAACATTCTCAGAATCTCTAGAATCCGTTGAAGCGGTCCAGAGTTATTGCCACATAAAATGCCACTGGTCATTAAGGTCAAAATTAGCTCCATCACTATAGGGCTAAAGAAAGTCTGTACCCTAGGAATTTTACAAACCTATTCATTTATTTGTTGAGTTCTCTATAGATGCTTTTTTTTCTGAGCACCAGATTTTTGTGAAGAATGCATCTTCGGGCATAGGATGATAAAGTATATGAATAGTTTAATAAAAACTAAAAGTAGGTGCTAGGTCAGCCTGTGTGTATTTTGTGAGTTACTTACAGTTTGGAACTTTGAGGAGGAAACACACAATGGTATGTGCTTGAGTTTTCAGTATATGCATAAAATGATGCAAAAACTAAAAGTTTTTCACAACAATATCTGCTTACACCTAATGTATCTGGTACAGAGTGTGTGTATACAGTATGTGTGTACTTGGCATGAGATAAACACTTACTAGAAAGTCAAAATGGTGGCAATTTCAAACGTGGCAGGGCGGGACAAGGCATCATGTAAAAATCCTGTGGCCACGACGGTGGCAGTTTCAAACATGCGGCAGTGTGGGACCAGACGTCCAGCATCGTGTAAACCACCTGCGGCCACGATGGTGGCAATTTCAAACATGTGACAGGGCGGGACAAGGCTTCCAGCACCATGTAATAAACCTGTGGCCACGACGGTGGCAATTTCAAACATGCGGCAGGGTGGGTCCAGATGTCCACGACCGTGTAAACCACCTGGGGAGGAGTGACAGTTTCAAACATGTGACAGAGCAGACATAGGCATCCAGCATCATGTAAACCACCTGAGGCCGCAGTGGTGACAATGTCAGTCATGCGGCAGGGTGGGCCCAGGAGTTCAGCATCATGTAAACCACCTGCGGAGGCGGTGACAATTTCATACATGTGACAGGGCGGGCCCAGTACTATTTAAATCACCTGCGGCCGCAGCGGTAACAAAAAACATACAATTGCAAATTATAGTGGCGGCAATTAATGTGCCTCCCTCGGAATCTTTGGCACCAGGTGGTAGCCCAAATTGCACTTATTATCATCCACCTATGTTTCAGTAGATTGATGAAGACATGGAGCTGTAGATTACACATTCCACACTTACTTTGTATACTATGCTATACTTGGAATGAAAGCTGACTATTCTGAGCCGCATTGCCCATCTTTAATCTTTATTTCCCTTAAGTATACTGAATGTTTTGAACATTCATGTCTTTTTTATCCATCGGGCACTTGATAAGAAATACATTTTCTCACGAAAGACTTCTAATATTTTAAATCATGAATTATTCTATGTGTATTCAAAACTGTGCTTAAAACTATCAAAGTGCCATATGTATAAATATGTATAAATGTTTGGATTTGGCACCATGTGTGCCTCCCAAAAGGATTTAAAATTAAAGGCAATGTAGCGGGTATTATAAATATATTTAAGTTCTTAATTTTTTACTACCGTCTAGCATTATACTGCTAATCCAGTTGGCCTATATTTGAGATGGAGGACTCATTTAGTTTTCTCTGTTAAAGGTAAACTGTCACAAAGTTTTTTTCTATGTGATCTGAGAGCAGCATAATTTATGGATAGAGACCCTGATTGCAGCGATGTATCGCTTACTATACTAGTTACTGAAGTTTTCATAAAATCACTGTCTTCTCTGCTGCAGATCTATCAGTGCTGAGCTCTGCACAAACTACATCACTGATTGTTTATTCACAATAGGGTACCCCAAGTGATTAAGCCCATCAACATAGAGGGCAATGCACTAGTTTTCTAGATAACATTTCACTGTAATGGTGACCAAACATAAATAAGGATGATCCCAGAGGTAGTACTTTAAGATAAAATATTACTTTATTGATGAACAATTAAAACAAAACATTCATAAAGGAGGGTGCTAGATCCTATAAAGAGGGACTTCATTGCCATAGGGTATTCCAATACATTGGCCACATAACAGTCTCTTTATAATTGAAATAGGGTACAAACTATGATAATACACCTTTGATATAGTGTGAGTTGGCTCCCAACTATGTGGGGATCAGTAGACCATCCTCATAAATGCATGATATGTTTGTAAATAATAAAGCAACTATTAGAACATTCATTAAGTTGTCGGATAATGCTAAGTTTACCCCTATGTGCCTATATAAGCTGAATCATGTAGTGACATATGCTCGAGAGTGGTGAGTATCAAAAAGGTTGTATGTATCTGATGTCAGCCACGTGGAAATCCTCGGCGTCCCTCTGCCCCGATGCGCGTTTTGCACTGCTTCTTCGGGAGGCGTGTCAGGGCAGGGGTCATATCAATTGAAATAGTGAGGGCTGCACCGTTAATTGCATATTAGTGAATTACGTTGGAGGGTAGTTGCTAAGTATACCGGAACAGTTTTCATACTGGTGGCGCATGAGCCCATTAGTGAAATCTCTGTCCTGCTGTGTGGATTCAGGAAACAGTGCAGGGTACGGAGTATATCGATGCATGTGTCGGTCAAACAGATTTCTGTTGTCAATAAGGTAACAGATCGCGGTCACGTGGACAGAAGCACCAGATCATCTGTGAAGATGACGTAGGAACACTGCCTCACAGCTAACCACTAGCTGTCATCCCTGCAGGTCCGTGATCCACACATGCGCACCGCTCCAATTGATCACATAATGTAAATATTTGAAACCTTTTTTAAAAAAACTTGCTGAATTGAAAATGAATGTCATATAATAAATTTGCGATTTGCTAATAAAGTGCTAATACTAATACAAAGTTATATTGTTGAGATAACAGTGAAAAATATGCTAAAATGAATTATATGCTGGTGTATGAATAAGAAGTGATTATTGTCTTACTGAAAATACTTACTATACGTGGGGTAAAAAAAAAAGAAGTAAACTGCAGTCTATAAACTTGTGGATCTTTATGAAAAACAGAATAATATTATATTCAAGTTGTGAACAGAGATGTACAGGGTTAATTTAACTACATCCTTTGTGCACATGGTGCAAACAGATGAATCATCACATCAAAAATACTTTCTATATACACAATAAGTGTTCTACAAAAATTCAATTTGCTAGTAAAGTGCAAATCCATATCAGATATTATTCTAATGAAAAACTGCTACAACAGCATAGTAAGTATATTACTGAATTTAGGTGATGGATGAACTAATGCCACAAGTCATGTGTCAATGCACACATAAACAGTGATTAGAACAATGGCTCAAAGAGATATTAGAATTAACAACTAGCATGTTATTATATTGAAGCCATGGTAAATTGGTCTAATGGCTTCATAAAGATCTTGCCACATACTATGATATGTTGGCTTGTGCATCTTTATAAAAATAAATAAAATTGTACTAAAATTTGTGAGCATCATGGTATAAAGATAACTCAATTATTGTGCACATAATGATAGGTCTACATCACTAATTGGTAGATTTCTGTGTTCACTATACATTGGCAGAAAGCTGCCAATCAATGGTAAGGGCAAGGTTACACAAAGCAGGGAGACTACATGGCACAAGAGAACTAGTCTTTTAGTAATAATCTCCTGCTGATAAAACAATGATTTTATTGACACTGCAGCAATCTGATCAGTAAGTGACACATCACTGGAAACAATGTATCATGTTATATGCCATATATCATAGCTTAGATTAAATAGCAAAATCCTGCTGACAGATTCCCTATAATACAGCCTCACTTTGAAGCAGATTGCTTTCAGGAGAAGGAAGACCAAGTGGCAAAAAGCAACAGTAAAGTCTAGAGAATTTATTCAAGTGAAATTTAATTCCACCTTAATTTTACAATAATTTGTAATCTCCATAGTGCAGATGTTTTATGATTCACTTTGCATGAATTCCGCAAGACAGTGGCTGGTAATAGATTGAAAAAAGCCAAAGCAAAAAGAAAAAAATCGCTTACCTACCAGCCATCTTTGCTGCCCCATCCCACCTGTACGGTCCTTGCTACCTTTTCTTACCATCACAATCTGCTGAAACCCAGTTCTTCTTCACACTAGGTCAGGACTTCAATGTGCACTGTAAGGTCATGAGGGTCACTCTAGACGAGGACTTCTGCAGCGACGAAGTCCTTTATGTCCTTGGTCTAGTTGCGACTGGAAACCCCAATCTAGCGTGAAGATGGGCAGGCAAGAATAAGCACCAAGGACCATAGGGGGTAAAGTGAGGAGCAGACATGAGAGGTAACTGGTGAAGTGAATATTGTTTTTTTCCTGAACCTTACATTTATTATGCTTTAGGATCTATGCAATGCCCAGAGCATGGTAAGAGACGTTCATTAAACCAAGAATAAATTTGCAGCAAATTGAATTTCCCAGTAAAATCAAGCGGATTTGGATAATTCAATTATCTCTAATGCATAGTACATGACTTTTGAATATGGGATGGACCCCACTCCATCTTAAAAACCACCATAACTACAGTAAACCTAGGCACTAAAATAAATACACAAAATATATTATTTTGGTTGTCAAAATGGCCACAACTTTTATTTAAATCACAGGATTAAATAATCACAGTAGGAGTCAGGTGAAGTGCTTGTACATTAGGGTTCACAAGTACTGTGATATCCCCAGCTGTCTGGCATACAGCACCAGGACAGACAGGCATAAAGGGGTGGCACGACCTGGCTTCCCATTCAAGCAGAGCCAGTAATTATTCAGGGCAACAATGACCTTATTATCCTGTGCTTAACCACTGTGCCCACCCCTGATTTACGTTACCATTACAACGTCCTTGAGGCTGGCCACCAAAGCTGAGCCTGCTCACCACCATGAGGTTTTACATCCTATATTAGTTAAAATAAGTCCACGTTAATTTGTCTGCAACTTCCACATGACTCCTAAACCACCACCAATGAGGCCATTTGACACTTTGAATGGACTCAACCCCCAGCAACCATGCCTAATAAAGCCATCAACTAGTTCTGCATGCTATGGAAAGACTATGCATATGAGTAGCTGTGCTGTGCAGTAATAATTTCTTAAACCCACTTACTACTACTACCCGAAAAGTGATGAGTATATAAAAGAGAAAAATACTATAAATAAGGAATAATTAAAATCATACACAATATAATATCAACATTATAACCTACCATTCAATAACTTTAATATTTGGACATAGTAACTGAAATAAACCTATAGCAGAAAGTCTACCAAGGCATTATTAATAATCCTGCCATGCCATTGGTAATCACTTTTCAGGCACTTGATAACATATACCATTAACCATTCCAACTGGGACAAAGGCCTTGGGAATAGGCATATGGCTGTTCGTGTTAATGCACTTGATTGCTTCAATTTAACCGCTTCTACTGGCTTAAGGGCATTGGGATACACTTTATTACTTTTCCCTTTGTCACTCCCACTGATTCCAGGGCATCCAGATTAGGTACATTGCTCCCCAGTTTAGTGCCCTAGATTCCTGCATTGTCCAGATGATAACCTTGAAAGAAACAGGAGTTGGTCAATATATACAGTCATAAACCATGCCTCAGCATTCACAAGTCACATAAAAAAAGATAGAGGGTCCTTGAAGCTACAGAATGTACTGAAAAGAATTCCTACCTTGTTTCCTTCTCCCCTCGAGCCACTGTTCCTGGCTCAGAGGACCCAGTTTATTCTATTGGCATGCAAAATATGATTGCCATGACCCCAGGGATTTTACCCTAACAGCGTCTTGTAAGATATAACTGCTTCTGGATACCAAGGGGCCATACCGTGATGGTCACCCCTCCACACCAGGAAGCCATACCAAAGATAGTTACCCCTCCATACCAGGGGGTCATACTGTAATGTACAGCCCTCCAAACAAGGGGCAATATCCGAGATGTTTACCCCTCCACACAAGGGGGGCTGTCATGAATCCCCAATGGCTAGGGATAGCACAGGACAAGCAAAGTACAAATAAATAATGGACGAGCTCTAGGGTGATGGAACCTGGGCTGACCGCTGCCCTACGCCTGACAAACGCAACTAGAGATAGCCAGGGAGCGTGCCTACGTTGGTTCTAGACGCCACGCACCAGCCTAAGAGCTAACTAGTACTACAGAGAAAATAAGACCTCACTTGCCTCCAGAGGAATGGACCCCAAAGATATATTTGCCCCCCACATGTATTGACGGTGAAATGAGAGGAAGGCACACACATAGAGATGATATATATAGCTTTAGCAAATTGAGGCCCGCTGTAAACTAGAAAGCAGAACGATACAAAAGGGGTCTGAGCGGTCAGCAAAAAACCCTAATCAAAAAAACCATCCTGAGATTACAAGAACCCATGTGCCAACTCATGGCACATGGGGAGAACCTCAGTCCACTAGAGCTACCAGCTAGCATAGAGACATAATAAGCAAGCTGGACAAAAAACCAAACAACTGAAAATCAGCACTTAGCTTATCCTGAAAGATCTGGGAGCAGGTAGGCAGGAACCAAACAGAGCACATCTGAATACATTGATAGCCGGCAAGGGAATGACAGAAAGGCCAGGTAAAATAGGAAACACCCAGCCTCTGATGGACAGGTGGAAACCAAAGGCCGCAACCCACCATAGTCACCCAGTACCAGCAGTAACCACCAGAGGGAGCCCACAAACAGAATCCACAACAGTACCCCCCCCTTGAGGAGGGGTCACCGAACCCTCACGAGAACCCCCAGGGCGATCAGGGTGAGCTCTATGGAAGGCGCGGACCAAATCAGTCGCATGAACATCGGAGGCGACCACCCAGGAATTATCCTCCTGACCATAACCCTTCCACTTAACCAAATACTGAAGTTTGCGTCTGGAAACACGAGAATCCAAGATCTTCTCAACAACATACTCCAATTCTCCCTCCACCAGCACCGGAGCAGGAGGCTCAACCGAAGGAACAACGGGCACCTCATACCTCCGCAACAACGACCGATGGAACACATTATGAATAGCAAACGATGCTGGGAGATCCAAACGAAAAGATACAGGGTTAAGAATCTCCGAGATCCTATAAGGACCGATGAACCGAGGCTTGAACTTAGGAGAAGAGACCTTCATAGGGACAAAACGAGAAGACAACCACACCAAATCCCCAACAAGAAGTCGGGGACCCACGCGGCGACGGCGATTAGCAAACTGCTGAGTCTTCTCCTGAGATAACTTCAAATTGTCCACCACCTGATTCCAAATCTGATGTAGCCTGTCCACCACCACGTCCACTCCAGGACAATCCGAAGACTCCACCTGACCCGAGGAAAAACGAGGATGAAACCCCGAATTACAAAAAAAAGGAGAGACCATCGTGGCAGAACTAGCCCGATTATTAAGAGCAAATTCGGCCAGTGGCAAAAAAGCAACCCAGTCATCTTGATCAGCAGAAACAAAACACCTCAAATAAGTTTCCAAGGTCTGATTAGTTCGCTCCGTCTGGCCATTCGTCTGAGGATGGAATGCAGACGAGAAAGACAAATCAATGCCCATCTTGGCACAAAACGTCCGCCAAAATCTAGACACAAACTGGGATCCCCTGTCAGAAACGATATTCTCCGGAATCCCATGCAAACGAACCACGTTCTGAAAAAATAAAGGGACCAACTCAGAGGAGGAGGGCAACTTAGGCAAGGGCACCAAATGAACCATCTTAGAAAAGCGGTCACACACAACCCAGATAACGGACATTTTCTGTGAAACCGGGAGATCAGAAATAAAATCCATGGAAATGTGCGTCCAAGGCCTCTTCGGGATGGGCAAGGATAACAACAACCCACTGGCCCGAGAACAGCAAGGCTTAGCTCGAGCACACACTTCACAAGACTGCACAAAGGTACGCACATCCCTAGACAAGGAAGGCCACCAAAAAGACCTGGCCACCAAGTCTCTAGTACCAAATATTCCAGGATGACCAGCCAACACAGAAGAATGGACCTCGGAGATGACTCTACTGGTCCAATCATCCGGAACAAACAGTCTTTCTGGTGGACAACGATCCGGTTTATCCACCTGAAACTCCTGCAATGCACGTCGCAAGTCTGGGGATACGGCGGACAATATTACCCCATCCCTAAGGATACCAGTAGGCCCAGAGTCTCCAGGAGAGTCAGGCACAAAACTCCTGGAAAGAGCATCTGCCTTCACATTCTTTGAACCTGGCAGGTACGAAACCACGAAATTGAAACGAGAAAAAAACAACGACCAACGAGCCTGTCTAGGATTCAAACGCCTGGCAGACTCAAGGTAAATGAGATTCTTGTGATCAGTCAAGACCACCACACGATGTTTAGCACCCTCAAGCCAATGACGCCACTCCTCAAACGCCCACTTCATGGCCAAAAGCTCCCGATTACCCACATCATAATTGCGCTCGGCGGGCGAGAATTTTCTAGAGAAGAATGCACATGGCTTCATAACCGAGCCATTAGAACTTCTCTGTGACAAAACCGCCCCCGCTCCAATCTCGGAAGCATCAACCTCAACCTGAAAAGGAAGTGAAACATCTGGTTGACACAACACAGGAGCAGAAGAAAACCGGCGCTTAAGTTCCCGAAAGGCTTCCACGGCCGCAGGAGACCAATCAGCAACATCAGCACCCTTTTTAGTCAAATCAGTCAAAGGTTTAACAATACTGGAAAAATTAGCAATGAACCGACGATAAAAATTAGCAAACCCCAAGAACTTCTGAAGGCTCTTAACAGATGTAGGTTGTGTCCAGTCACAAATAGCCTGAACCTTGACGGGATCCATCTCAATAGTAGAAGGCGAAAAAATGTACCCCAAAAAAGAAATCTTCTGGACTCCGAAGAGACACTTTGAGCCCTTCAAAAACAGAGAATTGGCCCGCAGAACCTGAAACACCTTCCTGACCTGTAGAACATGAGACTCCCAGTCATCAGAAAACACCAAAATATCATCCAAATACACAATCATAAACTTATCCAGATATTCACGGAAAATATTGTGCATAAAGGACTGAAAGACTGACGGAGCATTGGAGAGTCCAAAAGGCATTACCAAATACTCAAAATGGCCCTCAGGCGTATTAAATGCGGTTTTCCACTCATCACCCTGTTTTATCCGCACCAGATTATACGCACCGCGAAGATCTATCTTAGTGAACCACCTAGCCCCCTTAATGCGAGCAAACAAGTCAGTCAATAATGGCAATGGATACTGATATTTGACTGTAATCTTATTCAGAAGGCGATAATCTATACAAGGTCTCAGGGAACCATCTTTTTTTGCCACGAAAAAAAAACCTGCTCCCAGAGGGGACGAAGATGGACGAATATGTCCCTTTTCCAAGGACTCCTTAATATAATTCCGCATAGCAGTATGCTCTGGCAGTGACAGATTAAATAAACGACCCTTAGGGAACTTACTGCCAGGAATCAATTCTATAGCACAGTCCCACTCTCTATGAGGAGGGAGCGAATTGAGCTTAGGCTCCTCAAAAACATCCCTATAGTCAGACAAAAACGCAGGGATCTCAGAAGGAGTAGATGAAGCGATAGAAATCGGAGGTGCATCATCATGAACCCCCTGACATCCCCAGCTTAACACAGACATTGTTTTCCAGTCCAGGACAGGATTATGAGTTTGCAACCATGGCAGACCAAGCACTAGTACATCATGTAAATTATACAGTACAAGGAAGCGAATCACCTCCTGATGAACGGGAGTCATGCGCATGGTCACTTGTGTCCAATACTGTGGTTTATTCATAGCCAATGGTGTAGAGTCAATTCCCTTCAGAGGAATAGGAACTTCCAGAGGCTCCAGACTAAAACCGCAGCGTTTAGCAAATGACCAATCCATAAGACTCAGGGCAGCGCCTGAATCCACATAGGCATCGACGGAAATGGAAGACAGTGAAAAAATCAGAGTCACAGACAAAATGAACTTAGGCTGCAGAGTACCAATGGCAAAAGATTTATCCACCCTTTTTGTGCGTTTAGAGCATGCTGATATAACATGAGCTGAATCACCACAATAAAAACACAATCCATTTTTCCGCCTATAATTTTGCCGTTCACTTCTGGACTGAATTCTATCACATTGCAGAGTCTCAGGTGCCTGTTCAGAAGACACCGCCAACTGGTGCACGGGTTTGCGCTCCCGTAAACGCCGATCAATCTGAATGGCCATAGCCATAGACTCATTCAGACCTGTAGGCGTGGGGAACCCCGCCATAATATCCTTAATGGCCTCAGAAAGACCATTTCTGAAGTTTGCAGCCAGGGCGCACTCATTCCACTGAGTAAGCACCGACCATTTCCGAAATTTTTGACAATATATTTCCGCTTCATCATGCCCCTGAGAGAGGGCTAATAAAGCCTTTTCAGCCTGAATCTCCAGGTTAGGTTCCTCATAGAGCAATCCCAATGCCAGAAAAAACGCATCCACACTGAGCAACGCAGGATCCCCTGGTGCCAATGCAAATGCCCAATTCTGAGGGTCGCCCCGCAGGAAAGATATTACAATCTTGACCTGTTGAGCAGGGTCTCCAGAGGAGCGAGATTTTAAAGAAAGAAACAATTTACAATTGTTCCTGAAATTCAGGAAGGTAGATCTATCTCCAGAAAAGAACTCTGGAATAGGAATTCTAGGTTCAGACATGGGAGTGTGAACAACAAAATCCTGTATGTTTTGAACTTTTGCCGCGAGATTACTCAGGCTGGAAGCCAAACTCTGGACATCCATGTTAAACAGCTAAGATCAGAGTCATTCAAGGGTTAAGAGGAGGTAAGAAGCAGCTAGACAGCAATTAAGGGCTAGGCAGCAAAACTCTGAAGGGAAAAAAAAAAAAAAAAAAAAATTTCCCTTAAACACTTCTTTTTCTCCTGCTTCAGCCCAAACAATTAATACTTTGTGGGCCGGCTATACTGTCATGAATCCCCAATGGCTAGGGATAGCACAGGACAAGCAAAGTACAAATAAATAATGGACGAGCTCTAGGGTGATGGAACCTGGGCTGACCGCTGCCCTACGCCTGACAAACGCAACTAGAGATAGCCAGGGAGCGTGCCTACGTTGGTTCTAGACGCCACGCACCAGCCTAAGAGCTAACTAGTACTACAGAGAAAATAAGACCTCACTTGCCTCCAGAGGAATGGACCCCAAAGATATAGTTGCCCCCCACATGTATTGACGGTGAAATGAGAGGAAGGCACACACATAGAGATGATATATATAGCTTTAGCAAATTGAGGCCCGCTGTAAACTAGAAAGCAGAACGATACAAAAGGGGTCTGAGCGGTCAGCAAAAAACCCTAATCAAAAAAACCATCCTGAGATTACAAGAACCCATGTGCCAACTCATGGCACATGGGGAGAACCTCAGTCCACTAGAGCTACCAGCTAGCATAGAGACATAATAAGCAAGCTGGACAAAAAACCAAACAACTGAAAATCAGCACTTAGCTTATCCTGAAAGATCTGGGAGCAGGTAGGCAGGAACCAAACAGAGCACATCTGAATACATTGATAGCCGGCAAGGGAATGACAGAAAGGCCAGGTAAAATAGGAAACACCCAGCCTCTGATGGACAGGTGGAAACCAAAGGCCGCAACCCACCATAGTCACCCAGTACCAGCAGTAACCACCAGAGGGAGCCCACAAACAGAATCCACAACAGGGGGCATACCCGAGATGGTTACCCCTCCAAACCAGGGGGTCATACTGTGATGATCACCCCCTTAAACCAGGGATCCATACCTGAGATGGTTACCCCTCCTGACCAAATTATAAATAACTTCAAGGACCCACTAAAAAGGAAAAACAAATAACTGCTTTTTTTTTTAAATTCAGCAAACAGTCAATAACACATCAAAGCATAAATAACATTAACTCGCTGGGAGGAGTCCTTGAAGCTCCTAAAATGTGGTGATTACCAAACATAAAGCGAACATAAAATGTACCAACAATTACTCCCAGCCGTTACCTCACTGGCTCGGGAGCACCATAACCACAGGGTTCCAATGTTCACTTGAACTTCCTGATGATCCGACAAACCCTTGCAGAAAATCCCATCTACATTTCACCAGATCAAGAACCATAATAAATTCCAAAAGGAGGAACCCATATCCCCAGGGATCCCCCAGACCGATTTATAACCAACTTCAAGGACCCCCCCAACTGCAAAGATGTGGGATAAATGAAGATGAAAACACCATGTAAGTTTACAACCAAGGTATACAACAGGTTGATACTGGAAAATATCCCATCAGAAGGTCAGATAAATTCAGTGATAGGCAATGCTGTGTTATATTCAGTACCACAGGTCTGTATACATGATAAGTATACTGCACAGGGATGGAGCCTTTACACAGATACCCCATATATGGGGAGAATAAAGCTTCTTTCACACTTCAGTTGTTTGGCGTCAGTCAGCTCCGACATCGTGACGGATCGACGGATCCGTCAAAATTGTTTAGAAAACGGTTCTAACGGATCCGGTTTTTTGACGGATCCGTTACACGGATGCGTCAAAAAAGATCCGTTAGAACCGTTGCGACCGTTTTTTATATCCGTTGGAATCGTTTTTTAACGGATCCATTTTAAAAACATAGGATCTCAATGTGATTGGCTAATACAAAGTCCTTGGAAATGTGACTGGCTACTGGAAACTACTGGGAAAATATATATACAGTGTATTTACACCACATCTTTGAAAAGTTGTAGAGAAAGTGGCAAAGATGGAAGGGGTGCTGGCGAATATTGTAAAGATATGTGCGGATTTCACTTTTGAGGCTAATCGGTTGGCAGTCATCGTTCGAGACAAGGAGGAAGAAAGACTGCGTATCCTTCGGCAGCGGTGGAAGAGAAGGCTGTGGATCCATCCTATCACAGCCCAACGCATGACCCGTGGCGTTTATTCCACACTGCATATTGAATTAAGGGAAAATCCTGAAAAATTCTTCAGCTATGTGCTCATGAAAGCGGAAAATTTTGAAATTTTGTTGGGCCATGTTGGAGAATTAGTACGGAGACGAGACACCCAGTTGCACTTCTCCATATCACCAGCGGAGCGTCTGATGGTGACTATTCAGTAAGTTATTCTTTTTTGAATGATTCTCATTCATCAGACTTATAACTGTAATGTTGTTTTTTGAAGTTTTTATTAATTATTGTCTTTTCCTTTTGTTAACAGATTCCTTGCAACTGGAGAATCGTTTTCATCCCTACATTTCCAGTTCAGGCTTGGGATATCCACAATCTCAGGGATCATCAGAGAGACCTGCTGGGCATTTTGGGATTGCTTACAGGTGGAATACATTCCAGAGCCATCACAGGAGAGGTGGCTGGAGATTGCCCACAATTTTGAAGAAATATGCCAGTTCCCAAATTTGCGTGGGAGCAGTCGATGGCAAGCATATAAGGATTGTCAAACCTTATGGCTCTGGATCTGAATTTTACAATTACAAAAAGTACTTCTCAATTGTATTGATGGCCATAGCCGACGCACACTGCAAATTTATCGCTGTGGATATCGGTGCGTATGGACGCGCAAATGACTCCCAGATTTTTAAAACTTCACCAATGGGGCGTCGTTTGTATGGAGAGACATTTCACTTTCCACTGCCTAGACCACTCCCTGGAACGACCGGTCCACCATTGCCATTTGTGTGCGTTGGAGATGTCGTCTTCCAGCTTTCACCACACTTGATAAAACCCTATGGAAGTAGTAGACTGACCCAGAGGAAGAAAATTTGTAATTATCGGTTAACCAGAGCACGAAGAGTTGTGGAATGTGCCTTTGGGATATTAACTGCTAAATGGAGAGTCCTGCTAACTGCAATTAAACTGCAGCTTGAGACTGTTGATGATGTGGTGAAGGCTTGTGTTGTACTTCACAATTTTGTATTATCCAAAGAACATGTTTCCATGGATGAAAATGTGTCAGAAACCACCTTGCGGGATTACCACAATACAAGTTTTCGCAGTCCAGTTGCAGTCTCCAGAATGCGGGACAATTTTGCAGACTACTTCATGTCTCCTCAAGGATCAGTTGACTGGCAGTACGAAATGGTGTAAAATGTTTGTTTTTTTTCACACTTGTAAATATACCATGTTTTTTGTTTTGTAACAAAACCTTTTGACTTTTACCTCGCAGTATTGTATGTTTTGTACCGATACCCCTTTACACATTTTCTACTATTACTTTTACCATAATAATAAAGACATCCCACAATGGACCATAATATTTTAGATCTCTCACACATACTCGTTGTATCGTGTACTAATTATCACAAAAGAGATCAATTAAATTAATCAAGGACACCCCAAAGACATGCATAATGAAAACCAGAGAAAGACACATGGAGTATACGTCCCATATCAAGATAAAAATCCGTTTTTATTTTTAGACACATCAAAGACAATTTAATCATAACAATTTGTAGAGACGGTAAGGGAAACTGGGAAAAACACTGAATAATTACAGCGGTGAAGACTCCAATGACATCCTGACAATATATTAACATAAAGTGCTATAGTGCAAGATTTTACAAGGTGCAAGAGCATTAGACCACTAAATCCCTACAACTGGCCCACATTAGGGTGCCCTTTGCCTAGTCGGCATGTATATATATATATGAGACATGGTTCAAATAGCTCTTACCCATAAGTCAGATGCAGAGGGGATCACCGCCGCAGCCCCAATATACTGTATCTGCCAGATGTACCACTTTTCCCCCTTTGTCTCTTTGTCCTCAGGTGGAAATTTTCACCAAATTGGTATTAGAAGATTTTAAGGGGATTAACAATTACAAAAAAATGGATAATTTAACTAAAGAGCAGAGGCAGGCTTTGCAGGAGATAAAAACGTGGGATGATGTTGTTATTAAGCCTGCGGACAAGGGGGGAAATGTGGTCGTCTGGCCTGTGGAGAGGTACGAAAAAGAGGCCTTTAGGCAACTAAAAAACAAAGATACATATACCCAGCTGGCACAAAACCCTCTTCCAAAGTTTCAGAGTCAGCTCTAGACTATTCTGGAGTTGGCCTTTGAGAGAGGGTTAATATCAAAGAAAACTTTGGGTGGACTCTTACCCCAATATCCGGTGATACCCACTTTTTACCTCCTCCCCAAGGTCCACAAAGATCCTGTCTCTCCGCCTGGGCGTCCGATTGTCTCTGGCATAGGGGGACTATGCGATATGACTTGTAAATTTATTGAACATTATCTGAAACCACAGGTCGAAACGCTGCCCTCCTATGTCAGGGACACCACGGACGTCCTGAGACGCGTTGATGGCCTTGTCGTGGAGAGGGATATGGTGTTGGTAACAGCCGACATCGAATCTCTGTACACGAGTATCCGACATGTGGATGGCATACGGGCGGCGAGGTTTTTTCTTGAATCAAGTAATTTGGAGGCTGACCTCCGTGAACTGATTTTGGAGTTACTGGATTTTGTTTTGACGCATAATTTTTTTGTATTTAAGGACCGTTTTTTTCTTCAGAGACAGGGCACTGCCATGGGGGCGGCCTGTGCGCCGTCGTATGCTAATTTATTTTTGGGGTATTGGGAGAGAGAGATCTTCTCTGGCGGAGCACAGGCCACCCCCCAGATACTTGGCTGGTATCGTTACATAGATGACGTGCTTTTCATTTGGCAGGGCCCTGTCTCTGAATTAGTTATGTTTATGGCTGAGCTTAATCACAATGACTCCAATATCAGACTCACTTACACATACCATCAAACAGAGATTCCCTTTCTGGACATCATGCTGCGGGTGCAGGATGATGGGGTAATCCATACAGATATGTACAGGAAAGAAACCTCTGTCAATGCCCTGCTGCACTCCACCTCTTCTCATCCACCCTCCACGATCAGGGCCATCCCTACTGGACAGTTCCTTCGGGCACGCAGGATCTGTACTTCAGATTCCATGTTTGAAAGGCAGGCTTTGGACCTTGGGGAGAGGTTCAAAGCACGCGGGTACAGTGGTCATGTGATCAAAAAGGGATATATGAGAGCGAAAAAGACTAGAAGAAATGAATTATTGGCTGATGGGAGGAAAGAGAGGGGAAAGAAGAAGGAATGGGACGGGCAACCAAGGTTTGTGTCAACATATAACCACAGATGGGATATGATGCGATCCATTATCAACAAACATTGGCCTGTCTTATTGACGGATACGGTATTGCGTAAACATCTGTCGGACAGACCTCTGATGACGGCGCGCCGAAGCACCAATATACGCGATATGGTGGTGCATAGCCACTATGTCGCAAAAACTCCAAGTCTTTTTGGAGTGGGACAACAGAGGAATGGTTTTTTTCTATGCGGTACATGTCTCGCATGTAAAAACTTGGTGCGGTCCACATCGTTCACGTCATCAGGTGGAAGAACTTTCCAAATAAGAGAGCATATTACGTGCAGTTCTACTCACGTGGTGTATTATGCGATATGCACGTGCAATTTGATATACGTGGGACTAACTTCACGTGAATTGCGTATACGCGTCCGTGAACATATACGTGACATTGAGGGAGCACGTGATGTGGACGATGTGGAAAGTTTGAAACCGATACCCAGACATTTTCGTCTGTACCATCAATGTAATTCTAAACACTTGAAAATCTGGGGTATTGATAAGGTGCGTTCCGGCATCAGAGGAGGGGATTTGAAACGCAAACTTGCTCAATGTGAATGTAGATGGATTAGCCTATTGGACACGATTTCCCCATTAGGGCTTAATGAACATCTCAGTTTTAGTTCCTTCCTATAGTAATATGGTCTCCTTTTTATTATTTGTCTTTTATTCTTGTGTTGTGATTTGTATTGTGTGTTAATTTTTTATTTTTTCCTTACCTTTATACAGTTGTTTTTATACCCTCCATCGCATATGTGTGTCTGTATTGAGTAGTCCGGATTGGATGTTCTGGAGGAATATGGCACGATTCCTGAGTTAATACCATCTTCAGGACTTTTTTTGTATGAACTATTAAGAAATTGGATATCTTCTGACCTGCAAGAAAAAGTGATGATTTCCATACTTATAATATTCGTCTTTAGTATTGTCATTTTATTTATCATCCATTTTATCACTAATTGCACAATATATTGTGGTTTGTAATCATGTTGGGTCAATATGGCTCTCTGGCTTGTATATATTATTATGCACAGTTATTGCATTTATTTCTTTTCTATATTTATTATTATTATTTTTGTATTTATATTTTTTTGTCACTAGTGGGCAATGTTTTATTACTCTTTTTCTAATATGTGGAGTTTTTATACTCCGTATATACGGTAGTAACTGGATTTTTTGTCACATATATCTATATACATATTGCACTCACTTAATATTTATTGCACGCAGCGTTTTGCAGATATCCTATATAGCCGGCGGCCCTTTAATTCCTCTGGATGTGTCAGTATTGGCTGACGGTGCCTAGTGCGCATGTCCTTCGCGGTCAGGTGTTGGGGCATTGTGGGTGGCGCACTGTGGTGACGCTTGCGGTCCAGTGGCGTCATTAGGGCGCGGCTGTGAACCGCGGCGCCATCTTGGACGCCGTCTATGATGTAATTCCCGGCGCGGCCGGCGCATTACATGCGCCGCAATTAGGCACACATTGTGTCCGGTCTGTACGGGCATTATATATTCTAGCCCAATACATCGCACTACACGCCCCCTGACGAAGCCAACGCGAAACGTGCGGGGGCTGCGGCGGTGATCCCCTCTGCATCTGACTTATGGGTAAGAGCTATTTGAATCATGTCTCATATATATATACATGCCGACTAGGCAAAGGGCACCCTAATGTGGGCCAGTTGTAGGGATTTAGTGGTCTAATGCTCTTGCACCTTGTAAAATCTTGCACTATAGCACTTTATGTTAATATATTGTCAGGATGTCATTGGAGTCTTCACCGCTGTAATTATTCAGTGTTTTTCCCAGTTTCCCTTACCGTCTCTACAAATTGTTATGATTAAATTGTCTTTGATGTGTCTAAAAATAAAAACGGATTTGTATCTTGATATGGGACGTATACTCCATGTGTCTTTCTCTGGTTTTCATTATTACTTTTACCATAAGCTTGGTGGTTTTTATACAGTTTAAAAAAAAAAAGGAAAGACAATAAAATTGTTTTTAAACCAAAAAAAGTTTTATTTATTTACACGTTTATTACAGGTTCTCATAAGTTTGGGTGGAGATAGCAGCGGAGGGGCTGACAGGGCAGACCACATCGATAGTGGGGGACAGGACATCATGGGGAGGATCAGAAGTGGAATGGGTGGTGAAAACATGAGGTTGGGCAGGGAGTTGAGGTACAGGTGTGGACTGTGGGAGGTATGGTGAAGGTGTTTCTGGGATTGGGAATGGTGAAGTTAAAGGGGAAGAATGGAAAGGGGAAGGTAGGTACTGGGAAATACTGAGGGGGAAAGGAAGGAATTGCGAAGGAGTAGAAGGAAAATGGACGGGAGGAGGATGGACGGGAGGAGGATGGACAGGAGGATAGAAGGCGGCTTGAGGGGGGAAAGGTGTTGAAACATGAAGGGTAGGTGGAGGGGCTTGGGACATCGCCTGCTGCTAGAGCAGTGTGGCAGCCTTGCATCACATGCATCTGCAGGTCAGGAGTTAGATTTTCCATGTGCCTGAGGACCGACTGAAAAAACCAGTGTCTTGGTGACAGGTTTGCATCTGAATACATCCTATCCAGACGACTGCTGAGTTCAAGTATGCTTTTGTTAACCATATTGTACCCAGCAGATGTTTGCTCACCCAAAAGCTTGATGGCATTCTGGAAGGATGCATTCAGATGCAAAAACTCAGGCACATAGCTCCTTTCCTGACCTCTCTGGCACTGCCATCCTGACCCCAAAGGTGGTCTAGATGTTGCGGCAGTGTCAGAGGGGTGGGGTAAAGGGAACTCTAAATCACCCGCAGCTTCATGTGATAAAGTCTGCCCTGCTGCTCCAGCACTGGTGGATGGGGCCGAGGGATCAAACAAAAGGGAAGGTACAGATACAGAGGGGTCGGGTCTTTCGACATGGTCCCCGGTGGTGGACTCCTGTGAGATCGCTCCGGATTGTGAAGACTAATAAAAAAATAAATAAATTATGTGCTTGGAAGGAGGCATATGTATTTTGTGTGCTGTGCTGAATGTTTGTGTTGGGTGTAGTGTGTTGTATGTGAGGATCTGTCTCTGCAAAACTTACACTATGCGCTCCCGCTCCTTGCATTTCTCCACCCTGCCCGTTTCCTTCTGGAAGCCCCTCTGCTTCAGTTTCCTGTGAAAACAGAATAAATACATATAGGGTTCAAAAACATATGTTACCATAGTTGTACCCAAAAAAATTTATGAAGAAAAAAAAATAAACACCTCAGGTGGCTGACGATGTGAGGGGGGCTCCCAGAAGAAGACATTATGGTCCCTGTTAGTGTTGAGCATTCCGATACCGCAAGTATCGAGTATCGGCCGATACTTGCGGTATCGGAATTCCGATACCGTGTTCCGATACTTTTGTGATATCGGAAATCGGAATCGGATCCATATTCATGTAAAAAATAAAGAATTAAAATAAAAAATATGGATATACTCACCTCTCCGGCGGCCCCTGGACCTTACTGCTGTAACCGGCAGCCTCCGTTCCTAAGAATGAGCGCGTGAAGGGCCTTCGATGATGTCGCGGCTTGTGATTGGTCGCGTGCCGCTCATGTGACCGCTCACGCGACCAATCACAGGCCGCGACGTCATCGCAGGTCCTAAAATCCTCATTGAGGAGTTTAGGACCTGCGATGACGTCGCGGCCTGTGATTGGTCGCGTGAGCGGTCACATGAGCGGCACGCGACCAATCACAAGCCGCGACGTCATTGAAGGTCTTAAACTGCTCATTCTTAGGAACAGAGGCTGCCGGTTACAATCGGTAAGGTCCAGGGGCCCCCGGACGGGTGAGTATATCCATATTTTTTATTTTAATTCTTTATTTTTTACATGAATATGGATCCCAGGGCCTGAAGGAGAGTTTCCTCTTCTTCAGACCCTGGGAACCATCCAGGATACCTTCCGATACTTGAGTCCCATTGACTTGTATTGGTATCAGGTATCGGTATCGGCGATATCCGATATTTCGGGTATCGGCCAATACTATCCGATACCAATACTTTCAAGTATCGGAAGGTATCGCTCAACACTAGTCCCTGTTTTAAACTTGGGGGGCCTGCCTGTGTCTGTCTTGGGTCCCTTGCTTGGTTCTTGCTTGGTCCTCAATGAGGAGTTTAGGACCTGCAATGATGTTGTGGCCTGTGATTGGTCGCGTGAGCAGTCACATGAGCGGCACACGACCAATCACAAGCCGCGACATCATCGAAGGTCTTAAACTGCTCATTCTTAGGAACGGAGGCTACCGGTTACAATCTGTAAGGTCCAGGGGCCCCCGGACGGGTGAGTATATCCATATTTTTTTATTTTAATTCTTTATTTTTTACATGAATATGGATCCCAGGGCCTGAAGGAGAGTCTCCTCTCCTCCAGACCCTGGGAACCATACACTGGGAACTTCCGATTCCGATTTCCGATACCACAAAAGTATCGGAACTCGGTATCGGAATTCTGATACCGCAAGTATCGGCCGATACTTGCGGTATCGGAATGCTCAACACTACTGCACACTCTATAGAATCTTTATGGATGAAAAGCAAAAATGAAAAGTAGTATTACTTGTTGATGTCTTCATACTGTATGTACAAGTACCGCAAGTACAGAAAGTTTATGCATAGCTAATGCATAATTATGATGCGTCTCTTAATAGAATAGCTATAACAATATAAAATATTGAGACTTTTATACCTACAAGGACACAGAAAAATGGATGACAAACATTATGGATTGTGGAATTATTTGTTGGCATTATTACTTTACAAAACGCATAAACTTTCCATTTATCATTGAGAGGTCATAGCTGATTGCTGTCGCATTCGAGAACTTGTGGTAATGTAAATTTCAAATCATTTCCTCCATTCAATTATAATATGAAAGTTACATTTGATTATACACATATATATTCACATGACATTAGCCTTGATTTTTAACAATGGTCTTTATTTTATAATTGCAGATGCCTTGATCAACCGCACACTCACCATTGAAAACTCTCTTTACTGCTTCTATATTACTGTTATTTTACTTAAAGAAGTTGTCCACTACTATAACTTTTTTTTTTCATAAATCTTGCTATTATGTGCCACTGAAAACATCTACTGTGTTTATTTTAGCAATATTACCTTTTATCATGCTGTAGCAGCACATCTTTAGTGCTGGATCCAGCTCTCATGGGGTTAATCGACAACTTCCTTTCTCCTGAGTTATTGTGCTTTAATACTACAAGTTCCATGATGCATTGCACTCGCCTGTAACTCTGAACCTGGCACACCCACTCCAAAACTTTTCAGAAAAATTCCCAGGCTCGAGTTCATATGAGTTCATCCAGCAGAGGGCGCATCACCGTGACTCGAGGTAACTATAGGAATTTCCCCTGCATTCCATTCATTCACCAAATTTTACAGACAGGAGCACAGCTGCATTAGGTGTAAAATGATTTAACCCCTTCAGATGGATTTACAGCATGGGACAAGACTGATCGACAGAAGGTATGGAATATTGTTGTTTGTTTTGTTTAACTTTATTTCAGGTGACACGGGTCTTCAGGTGGATTGAGAGTGTAATAAAATATTAAAACACCCTGTGTCTTTATTTCATTAAAATACTTTTTAATAATGTGTGTGTGTTTTATTAACCATTTCGTACTATTGGATTAATAATGGATAGGTGTCATAATTGACGCCTCTCCATTATTAACCTGGCTTAATGTCACCTTACAATAGCAAGTTGACATTGACCCTTCATTACCCCATATCCCACCGCTACACGGGAGTGGGAAGAGAGAGGCTAAGTGCCAGAATAGGCGCATCTTACAGATGTGCCTTTTCTGGGGTGGCTGGGGGCAGATGTTTTTAGCCAGGGGGGGTCTTATATCCATGGTACCTCCCTAGGCTATTAATATCTGCCCTCAGTCACTGGCTTTCCGACTCTGGGGAGAAAATTGCATGGGAGCTCACGCCAATTTTTTCCGGGATTTAACCCTTTAATTTAATAGCTAGAGCTTCAAAATTTTACACACAGACACTTGTTACATTAGTAAAGAGGAATATGTAAAAAAAAGGGATATGAGATGGTTTACTATATGTAAACCATGTCTAATATCATGTCGGGTATGGGAAGGAGATAGCAAAAGCCGGCAATTAAATTACCGGCTTTTATGCTATCTTGCACTGAATTAAACATAAATATATATATATATATATATATATATACAGTGGGGCAAAAAAGTATTTAGTCAGTCAGCAATAGTGCAAGTTCCACCACTTAAAAAGATGAGAGGCGTCTGTAATTTACATCATAGGTAGACCTCAACTATGGGAGACAAACTGAGAAAAAAAAATCCAGAAAATCACATTGTCTGTTTTTTTAACATTTTATTTGCATATTATGGTGGAAAATAAGTATTTGGTCAGAAACAAAATTTCATCTCAATACTTTGTGATATATCCTTTGTTGGCAATGACAGAGGTCAAACGTTTTCTGTAAGTCTTCACAAGGTTGCCACACACTGTTGTTGGTATCTGAGTCCATGGTGGTGTAGTGTGTTACTTATGGTAGGCCTTGTTACATTGGTCCCAGCTCTCTGCAGTTCATTCACTAGGTCCCCCCGCGTGGTTCTGGGATTTTTGCTCACCGTTCTTGTGATCATTCTGACCCCACGGGGTGGGATTTTGCGTGGAGCCCCAGATCGAGGGAGATTATCAGTGGTCTTGAATGTCTTCCATTTTCTAATTATTGCTCCCACTGTTGATTTCTTCACTCCAAGCTGGTTGGCTATTGCTGATTCAGTCTTCCCAGCCTGGTGCAGGGCTACAATTTTGTTTCTGGTGTCCTTTGACAGCTCTTTGGTCTTCACCATAGTGGAGTTTGGAGTCAGACTGTTTGAGGGTGTGCACAGGTGTCTTTTTATACTGATAACAAGTTTAAACAGGTGCCATTACTACAGGTAATGAGTGGAGGAAAGAGGAGACTCTTAAAGAAGAAGTTACAGGTCTGTGAGAGCCAGAAATCTTGATTGCTTGTTTCTGACCAAATACTTATTTTCCACCATAATATGCAAATAAAATGTTAAAAAAACAGACAATGTGATTTTCTGGATTTTTTTTTCTCAGTTTGTCTCCCATAGTTGAGGTCTACCTATGATGTAAATTACAGACGCCTCTCATCTTTTTAAGTGGTGGAACTTGCACTATTGCTGACTGACTAAATACTTTTTTGCCCCACTGTATATATATATATGTGTCTCACTGACATATATATATATATGACTGTATATATGTTTTTAGGAATATTTTAGCCGATGGATCAATGATTTGTCCATTTTGCAAACCTGCGCAAAAAAATCGCCGTATGGAAGCCATACGGATGACATACGGATACATTTGTCCATAAAAATCGCATCCTCGCATTGAATACGGAAAGAACACAAGAAAAACAGAGAAAACGACCATAAATCCACTAAAATCAATTTTATTTATAATGATAACAGTTAAAGGTTAAAACACCGCAATACGGAGGAAATCACAGGTTTCAAAATTATAGGGCGCTGTAAACAGTCAATAATTCACATAGCACTGAAACGATACTTAAAAGTTGATTGCACAAAAAAATGCCCAAAAAAACGTGAAAATATCTGTGATGACAATAAAAAAATAAATAAAACAATTGATAAAAAGGATATTAAAATAGTAAATACTAGTGAGTATGTGAAAATATGCAAACAACAAAATGAAAAAGAAAAGGGGGCATATAAGATGTGCTAATGTAATCAGTATAAGAGCATCAGTGCCAAGTGGTAGGTACTGGGCATACACACTTAATAGTAGTACGATTGTTCATAAGCAAAACATTATTTGAACTTACTGAATATAGTACGTGGCCCAGAATTCCAGGAAACAGCGTCTACCTCTACGCGCGTTTCGGCGCTATTGCCTTCGTCAGGAGCAGGATACGGAACAGTGTTTTAGGAAAATTACTGCGTATTACGGCCGTAAAATACAGACCGTATTTCCCTACGCTGAGTGTGACGCCGGCCTTAGACTTTCATTGAGTGGGGCACATCCACAGCAAAACCGCAGATGTAAAAAAGATCTGCAGTTTTGCTGCGGATGTGGGTCTGAGAAACGCTGCAGTTCGGGAAGAGGGAAGTGTGTGGGCAGAATGTGGGTGGTGACTGTGTGCGCGTATGTGTGTGTTGGGTCTGCGGGCTGTTCGTGTGTGTGCGGGGCTGTTCGGGTGTGTGCGGGGCTTTTCGGGTGGGTGCCTGGCTGTTCAGGTGTGTGCGGGACTGTTCGGGTGTGTGCGGGGCTGTGCGGGGGGTCTTTTGGGGTGTGTGTGCAGGCATCATCTGATGGGACTACAACAGCAGCATCCAATCTGCAGCTAATTCAGATGTAATCCGGACAGTGGACACACACCCTACGCTATCCATATATCTATCAATAGATATGTCTATCCAGATATATCTATAGATAGATGTATGAATAGATAGATGTATGCATCTATAGATCTATCTATATGTAGATCTGTCTATCCATTTCATCTATCATCTATCTGTCTATCTGTTTGTGTAATGGAGTGTGGGTTGGACAAATGTAAAAGAGGAGGTTGGACAATAATGACATCACAAATCTTTTTTTTGTTCAATAATACATCTTTATTTAGCTTTCAAAAACGCACCAAAACGCATAAAAACCGTGCAAAAACCGCACCAAAAGTGAATTAAAAAATGCATCAAAACCGCTCAAAAAACGCACCAATAACTGCCCCAAAAGCGCATCAAACTGCACAAAAATCTGCATCAAAGCCGCAAAAAAACTGCATTAAAAATGCACAAAAAACGCACCAAAAACTGCATAAAAAACGCACCAAAACTGCACCAATAACTGCATCAAAACTGCACCAAAAACTGCACTAAAACCGCACCAAAAACTGCATCAAAACTGCATCAAAACCGCACCAAAACCTGCATCAAAAACGCATCAAAACTGCACCAAAAACTGCATGAAAAACAAACAAAAACCGCCCCAAGAACTTCATCTAAACCGCACCGAAAACTGCCTCAAAAACTGCATCAAAACTGCACCAAAAACTGCATCAAAACTGCACCAAAAGCTGCATCAAAACCGCACAAAAAACTGCATCAAAAACGCATCAAAACTGCACCAAAAACTGCATCAAAACCGCACCAAAGACTGCATCAAAACCGCACCCAAAACTGCATCAAAACTGCACCCAAAACTGCATCAAAACCGCACCAAAAACTGCATCAATACCGCACCAAAAACTGCATCAAAACCGCACCAAAACTGCAAAACTGCACCAGGTTTTGATGCAGTTTTTGGTGCAGTTTTGATGCAGTTTTTGGTGCAGTTTTGATGCTGTTTTTGGTGTGTTTTTTGCGCGGTTTTGATGCAGTTTTTGGAAATAAATAAATAAATGGAAAATGTGCATGATTTGAATGGAAACATGCATGAAAAAACGGATTTGGAGGCCGAAATAATCATTTCACATCTCAGTTTCATATGTTTTTCACCAGATCCATCGCTGTGGATTTTTTTGCCAGACAGAAAAAACGTTCCTCTGTATGTGTTTTCCGTCCATCGGAAACAGCTTTTTTGATGGATCCGGCAAAAAACGGATGAAATGTGTGGCCATCAGGCGCAATCCGGCGCTAATACAACTCTATTAGAAAAAAACAGATCCGGTGTTAAAAACGTATCCGTTTTTTCCAAAACTCACCGGATTGTGCCTGACGGCAAAAACCTGATGTGTGAAAGCAGCCAGATATGTGGATAGATACATCTATGTATCTATAGATATATAATAGAAAGGCCAATGTTTCTAAGGCTACTTTCACACTTGCATTCTTAGCAAACTGTCGCAATCCGTCTTTTTGGGAAAAAAACGCATCCTGCAAATGTGCTCGCAGGATGCGTTTTTTACCCATAGACTTGTATTAGCGACGGATCTTGACGGATGGCCACACGTTGCGTCCATCGTGCAACGGATCCATCATGTTTTGGCGGACCGTTAGCACGAAAAAACGTTCAAGTGAACTTTTTTGTCTGTCGCGTCTGCCATTTTCTACCGTGCATTCGCGGCCAAAACTCCGCCCCCTCCTCCTCAGACTTCAGAATGGGCAGCGGATGCATTGAAAAACTGCATCCGCTGCCCACATTGTGCACAAATTTCACAACGAGCGTCGGTACATCGGCCCGATGCATAGCGACGGACCCGTACTGACGCAAGTGTGAAAGAGGCCTTAATAAGCGTTTAATTTAATTTAAAAAATGGAAAAAAACGGCGTGGGCTCCCGCGCAATTTTCTGCACCAGAGGGGGAAAGCCGACGGCCGGGGGACAATATTTGTAGCCTGCTATGAATATCAGCCTGCAGCTGTCTGCGTAGCCTTTACTGGCTATTAAAATAGGGGGACCCCCCAAAAAAATGATGTGGGGTCCCCCTATATTTTATAGCCAGAAAGGCTATGCAGACAGCTGTGGGCTGATATTCATAGCCTAGAGAGGGGCCATAGATATTGGTCCCCCCTGGCTACAAATACCAGTCCACAGCTGCCCCAGAAATGGCACATCTGTAAGATGCGCCAATTCCGGCACTTAGCCCCTCTCTTCCCACTCGGTGTAGCGGTGGGATATGGGGTATTGTAAGGTGACATTAAGCCAGGTTAATAACGGAGAGGCATCAATAAGATGCCTATCCATTATTAATCCAATACTAGTAAATACTATTCCAATACTAGTAAAGGGTTAATAAAACACATTAAGAAAACAGTATTTTAATATTCTTCATTTAACGATACTTACCATACTTCAGCGCCTGCAAAAAACGTAAAATAATAAACCGTATACTACCTGTCCGCCGTAGTCCAATTAATAACGAGTGTCCCATGACGATCTCCCCTATAGAACAGTGACATTGTGTGATGTCACTGCTCTATAGGACCCTCAGTGACACACTGACAGGAGACAATGGCTCTTGCAGTGCATCATTGAGAGGTTACCTTAGGACAAAGTCTCACTTTATGGCAATTGCTGCCTGGGAAAATGTCTCACACAGCAATGCCATAAGTGAGACTAGGGACTATTTTCTCACAGGGGCATAGGAATACATTGTGAGGAATACATTGTGGAAGGATACCTTCCATCATTGTATTCCTGGAGCCCCTGGAGAGCGGTCACATCAGCTGATGCTCCTGCTCTCCACGGGAGATCGTCGAGGGACACTTGTTTTAATTGGATTTCTGTGGATCAGGGAGTATAGTGTTTGTTTATTATTTTAATATTTTTTGTTAGGTGCCACAGGTAAGTTACAGGTGCTGTACACAAATTAGAGAAGCATCACATGATTTTTCGAACAGTGCCAATACTTTTGTCCACCCTCTTTTTTATGTTTGGTGTGGAATGATATCCAATTTGGCTTTAGGACAATTCTTTTTGTGTTTTTTCATTTAAGACAAATTAAATGAAGATAATAATACCAAAGAATTTGTGATTGCAATCATTTTCAGGAAGAAACTGAGTATTATCTGACACAATTGCAGGGGTGTCAATACTTTTGGCCACAACTGTAGGTGGAGGGTTCTCTTAGCATAGATTTAACATGTTCAATACTTTGCTTTATAACAATCTGTATACGGTACAGAATGTACCATAAATTAATTTAGCCTTGAGTTTCACAAGATTTGCCATCAAGTGACACTACAATATCAAGGACATGACCATTTGCTTTTAATCAAGGGAGAAGCATCTATAAATTATTGATGGTCCTGTTCAAGAAGGTTGATACATTGCATATTGGAAAAGAATAGTAAAGTAACATAAAACGTAACAAAGTGCTAAGTTTCATATTCTGTTTGAACTGTAAAGTGCTTGAAATACCTTGGTACTATACAAATAGAATACTAAGCCTAGTGCAGGAACTGACTGGGTGAGATGTTACTTAAGAACTAAATGAAACTTTTACAAACCAAGTTATTACGTGATTAAATAAGGTCATTACACTGCAGCTGTCATAAGCGCTGTAAAAATAAAATAAATATATAAATAAATGCAAGTAAAAAAGCTCTTCCATCAAATTTGCAGTGATGTAGAATTGTAGTTTTAATGATGACTCATTCGGGGAAAATTTACTTCCTGTTTCCTACATAGTGCTTAGAATTTTTCAGCTAGTCTGTTAGGTCATAGACCTAATGGAAAATGGAAGAATTAACTCTGTAGAAGGAAAAAAAGGAGAAATTGTAAGCACATAGTGCCATATAATATGATGACTGCAATATATAAAAAAGAAACATTTTGATGGGAGTGTTTCTTTATTCATTAGTTTATAAACTGCACTATAATTCTTTAATAAACCCCACCGTATTCTTTGTCCTGAAGTCTCCATCAACATTAATTTTGCCCATTATTTGAGCTCCATTCACTGCAGTTTTGACTAGGGTGCCCCACTAAATCTGTGTTCACATGGTGTTGGTCAACTTGTTTTGGATTTGCTCTGGGAAAGTATATACTGTGGGGAAAATAAGTCTTTGAAACACTTCCGATTTTGCTAATTTTCCCACCTACAAAGAATGGAGAGGTCTACATTTTTTTATCATAGGTACACTTCAACTGTGAGAGACCACATGACCTTCTCCCATGTCTCCTCTGGATCATCCAGATGGTCATTGACAGGAGTTTATTAACAACATGTTTTATGCCATAGGATTTTCCTACAAAGGAAAGCTGTAGCGCAGTGTGGTCATAGCTTAACATGTATGTAGATTGTACACCGAGTACTAGACATTATATTGTTTCCCTAAAAGTTATACTATTGATGTCTAGTTATTTTTGAAATGATGCAATGTGTTTTATTGTTACCAGATCTCAAAGTTGTTTTATTTCAGTGTGTATAGTACAACTATTAAAGGAAAAAGAAAAGTGTTCTCGGCTGACAGTAGTGGAAGCTCCTTATTTCTAATACACCCTTCAGCATCCTATTGTTCTTGTGAACACAGTTACGCACACATGAAGCCAAAGCATCTGCTATTCTACAGATATCCCTTCTGGGCAATTAATTATTTCTGAAGTGGACAATAGCTCTTGACAACATCTAATACTTAAAAGCAAACTTTCAGACAATATAAGACTAGCTGCAGTACTTAAGACACAGGAAAATCCAAACAAGCAGAAATCATGCTGCCGGTTAACACACGGCTGTGTAATTGTACACAAAGACTTCTAAAATACTTCCACTTCCACATCTGTTTTAATGTCCATTGAAGAATATTAACTTTTGGCTTAGGCTGATGGATAGCACAGAGGACTATAAACCAATTCAATGAATATCCACATCGGTGATTTCTAATACAATCCCAGTGACCCACGGAAACCAATGTCTATCTATAGAAGTTGACACAGTCACTCCGGAGGCCTGCCTAAGCATTTTGTTGGAATTTATGTGCACTGACTCTTTTCACATCAAGTATGAATTGTGAAGTGTTACAGAGCTGGAGTTTCAAAGCCTTCACCACTGGACTAATCTTTGTCTGTGTGAGCTGACCAGAGAAGAACGTAGGTTATGAAGCGTTATCAAGCTGCATAAAGTAGAGTTATGAGGGACTGGTCATATACAGTATATGGAAATTACAGTAAGATACAGTTATGTTTGGGAAATGGAAAAATATTAATTTCATGACAATTAATATCATGTAAAGCCCAACAAAATATACAGGTATACACTTAATGCATATACTAAGCATAAAGGCATATGTAAATCCAACTGTGCATGTACTGTGCTATAACATAGGGAATACGTTTGTAATGGTGTACAGGGACATGTGAACTCACAAATGCAGTTGCCATCCACATTATTAATGTTTATGGCCAGGTAGAAAAGCCCAATATCCGGCTAATTGTTTTCATTTCTGCCTCTCCTGCTTCCAGCAGTTAGTTTTGTATTTTTTTCACTGTTGCGGCTGTACAAGGCTTTATTTTATAAGGGGCAAATTGTATAATGTTTTTAGTAATGTTTCTTGTTTAGACTTAAAAATTGAAAAAAGCTATTTTTGGTTCAGTTTTTCTGTTTCTACAGGTGCTTCTCACAAAATTAGAATATCGTCAAAAAGTTAATTTATTTCAGTTCTCTAATACGAAAAGTGAAACTCATATATTATATACAATCATTACAAAGAGAGTGATCTATTTCAAGTATTTATTTCTGTTAATGTTGATGATTATGGCTTACAGCCAATGAAAACACAAAAGTTATTATTTCAAAAAATTAGAATACTTTATAACACCAGCTTGAAAAATAATTTTAAAATCCGAAATGTTGGCCTACTGAAATTTATGTTCAATAAATGTACTCAATGCTTGTTTGGGGCTCCTTTTGCATCAATTAATGCATCAATGCGGCATGGCATGGAGGCGATCAGCCTGTGGCACTGCTGAGGTGTTATGGAAGCCCAGGTTGCTTTGATAGCAGCCTTCAGCTCATCTGCATTGTTGGGTCTGGTGTCTCTCATCTTCCTCTTGACAATAGTTCATAGATTCTCTATTGGGTTAAGGTCAGGGGAGTTTGGTGGTCAATCAAGCACAGTGATACTGTTGTTTTAAACCAGGTATTGGTACTTTTGGCTGTGTGGACAGGTGCTAAGTCCTGCTGGAGAATTAAGTTTCCATCTCCAAAATGCTTGTCGGCAGAGAGAAGCATGAAATGCTCTAAAATTTCCTGGCAAATGGCTGTGCTGACTTTCATCTTGATAAAACAGAGTGGACCTACACAAGCAGATTACATGGCTCCACAAACCATCACTGATTATGAAAATTTCACACTATACCTCAAGCAGCTTGGATTGTGTGCCTCCACTCTTCTTCCATACTCTGGGACCCTGATATCCAAACGAAATGCAAAATTTACTTTCATCTGAAAACAACACCTTGTACCACCACTGTGCACAAAAGGCCTTTTTCTCTCAAATATTGTTCAAAAATTGGAATAAATTTGTGTTAGTCAGCATCCACCTCACCTGTGTGACATATCAAGATGCTGATAAGAGAGCATGATTATTGCACATGTTTGCCTTTGGCAGGCCACAATAAAAGGACACTCTAAAATGTGCAGTGTTATCACACAGCACAATGCCACAGATGTAGCAAGCTTTGAGGGAGTGGGCAATTGGCATACTGACTGCAGGAATGTCCACAGAGCTGTTGCCCATGAATTAAATGTTCATTGCTCTACCATAAGCTGTCTCAAAAGACATTTAAAAGAATTTGGCAGTACATCTAATGGGCTCCACCATCGCAAACCTCGTGTAGCCACATCATTCCAAATAATGTGGCTTCTAGCCCTTGATATAGAGCATTGTGGACAGTCAATCTTTAACTAACTTTTCAATAAATGCCATGCTGTAGAGTCCTTGTAACTATAGTGGGTCAGGAATTCTGTCCTGTATGGTTTATATGATGTAAAACTTTTTTTCATTACAAGCGAGTCATCTAAATTTTGATTGTGAAGCTGACACTGTGCTTTGTGATTGGGGTAATGCAGGCTCATTGAGGTCACAGACTACCAGTCAGGATGTCAAAGTGTGGATCCAAACAAGCTTCATTCTCGGTGGTGCCACAGTGTATAACAGGAAGCTATGGCACCTTGTGATCAGAAAATGTAGATGATTGCTAGATAAAATGTGTGACTAATTCCAGAGTCTGTAAACAGTTCAGGACAGCAAGAAAATAGTGTCTGCAGAGAGAGATCAGGAGAGACGTAGCTTTGAAAATAGCAAGTCACACTAATTAGGTACATGATAAACCTCACAATCCTTCTTGGTAAAAAAAACAGAAGTTAAGCAGGGTGCTTTTAGTCTTTCTCAATCCCATTACATATTGATCATGTTGCTAAGCTGAGGAGTTTTGCTATTATCCTTACACATTAGCTGATCAGCAGGAGAGTTGGGCAAATTGATTTTCTTGTGAAATTGAATTCTATTTGAATTTTACAAAAATCTGTATTCTCCAGAATGCAGATTTTTTTTAAAGTCATTCTATGTGAATTCAACCAGATGGAGGCCAGCTGACCACCATACTGATAAATAGTAGGGACAGGCAAAAGGTTGAAAAAAAAACACTCACCTCAATGCTTGCCTTCTGGCCACCTGTTGCCCGCTCTTCTTTGTAAGGTCCTTGCCACTGCCACGGAGCACTGTAACTCATGGCCTCTTCAATCTATGCCAGGACATCCAGCCAAGACCAAGCCTGGGATATCTCTCTGACCATCTGGGTTCTAAGATCACTGTAACATACACTTACCAGGACTAGTCAAGGCAGAAATCCTGGCCTAGCGTAAAGATGATTGAAGTTTCAGCCTGAGTACCCAATGGTCAGTTGGCAGGGTAAGTGAGCAGTGAGGGGGGTATTGGTTGGCCCATATGTCTCAAGAGTTTCATGCTTTTAAGTGAAATTTTTAAGTGAGATGGAAATAAAATATCATTTTTTATTTTTTTGGCTGGTGCTTTATTGCAACTATTTTTCCAATTTTTCTCCTGCTTCTTTACATGAAATCTTCACAGAAACACCAGTGCTGCAGAGAATCAATATAGTAATGGTGAAGATAGGATCTGTGAGAATGTGGTGTGTTGAGAGGTTCTCGATATACTCAGCCAAAGGGAGCTCCAGATATTAATGTATATATATACAGTACAGACCAAAAGTTTGGACACACCTTCTCTTTTAAAGATTTTTCTGTATTTTCATGACTATGTAAATTGTACATTCACACCGAAGGCATCAAAACTATGAATTAACACATGTGGAATTATATACAAAACAATTAACAAAAAAGTGTGAAACAACTGAAATTATGTCTTATATTCTAGGTTCTTCAAAGTAGCCACCTTTTGCTTTGATGACTGCTTTGCACACTCTTCGCATTCTCTTAATGAGCTTCAAGAGGTAGTCACCGGGAATGGTCTTCCAACAATCTTGAAGGAGTTCCCAGAGATGCTTAGCACTTGTTGGCCCTTTTGCCTTCATCTCTGCGGTCCAGCTCACCCCAAACCATCTCGATTGGGTTCAGGTCTGGTGACTGTGGAGGCCAGGTCATCTGGGGTAGCACCCCATAACTCTCCTTCTTGGTCAAATAGCCCTTACACAGCCTGGAGGTGGGTTTGGGGTCATTGTCCTGTTGAAAAATAAATGATGGTCCAACTAAACGCAAACCGGATAGAATAGCATGCCGCTGCAAGATGCTGTGATAGCCATGCTGATTCAGTATGCCTTCAATTTTGATAAATCCCCAACAGTGTCATCAGCAAAGCACCCCCACACCATCACACCTCCTCCTCCATGCTTCACGGTGGGAACCAGGTATGTAGAGTCCATCCGTACACTCTTTCTGCGTCACACAAAGACATGGTTGTTGGAACCAAATATCTCAAATTTGGACTCATCAGACCAAAGCACAAATTTCCACTGGTCTAATGTCCATTCCTTGTGTTCTTTAGTGCAAACAAGTCTCTTCTGCTTGTTGCCTGTCCTAAGCAGTGGTTTCCTAGGAGCCATTTTACCATGAAGGCCTGCTGCACAAAGTCTCCTCTTAACAGTTGTTGTAGAGATGTAAGAATAGAATGGGTTGGTGCAAAGTGGAACTATAGAGGTATTTGCCACAAAACAACGGACAACACCACAAAATTGTCAAAAAAAACAACTTAATATACTATATAGTTTGCGCAAAAATACCTTGTAGAAGAACATAACGAATTTATTTTAAAAACTATACACCACTAAGTTCAGTCAATCGACTGGTCATATTAAAAACCACATAGAATAAACGTGAAAAAAGTCCCAAGTGTCAAGTTAATTAGCTCCAAAGCATATGGAGTTAGAACAATTGATGCATAGAGTCCCCCACACTGAATAGGTTTGGGGCAGCTGTATATAGCACATGATTTTAGGGTTACCTCCAAGATCAAGATGCTGGAGTCCGTAGTGTAGGATTCTTCTCTGAATATAATAGCAGCCAGAGGAAAAAAAATGCTTTCAGGAGCGTGGTCCCGGCAGGTGACACACGCTTCCTGAGCCTGCTCCCTGCTGGCGTGCGAGCGTGTGCAAGCTCGTGGTTGAAGTCCGCGGTGATGGAGTAAACCAGCAGGAGCTTGCGTGACCTAGGCAGTCACGTGACCGGCAAGGGTAAGAGGCGGAGTGAGGACCAATTCCTAGGCATTTCGGGGAACACGGTCTCCTTTGTTAGGGATGGTCCTTTAGGAGACAAAGGCTGCTTTATATACGCTCATTTGCTGTAAAAGGAGGAAAAAATATATTAAGTAATTGTGAATAACTCAACCTCACTGTTGAGGCCAGTTGGTTTCAATGAGTCCAGGTTAAATATCCATTTGCTCTCGGCTCTGGACATTTTTTTTTAATATAATCACCATTCCTCCAATCTTTTTTTATCATTTCCAGACCTGTAATAATTGGGCCATTGATAGAGCCATTGTGTTTATCTTTATAATGCTTAGACAATGGGTGTTCCACAAACTTGTTCTTAATATTTCTCAAATGCTCATTTATCCTCACATTTAGGGGGCGCTTTGTGCGATCTACATAAATTTTACAGTAGGGGCATTTCAGAGAATAAATCACCCCAGAGGTGGTACAGGTGATAACATCCCGAATTTCAAATTAATTTGTCCCATTAGTGATGACTGACTGTTTTGTGGTCCTCAATAGTTTGCACACTTTACAGTTTCGACACGGATAGAAACCACATATTTTTCTGCCAATACACTGGCTGGGATTTCTTATTTGGTTATAACTAGGTATTAATGGGGCTATTGCATTCCCCAAATTGTTGGTATTTCTGAAGATAAATCTGGGATTAGGAGGAATTGTGTCACCAATTATTTTATCCTCCTTTAATAAATCCCAGTGCTTTCCAATAATTTTTT
This sequence comes from Ranitomeya variabilis, assembly GCF_051348905.1. Classification (NCBI taxonomy): domain Eukaryota; kingdom Metazoa; phylum Chordata; class Amphibia; order Anura; family Dendrobatidae; genus Ranitomeya; species Ranitomeya variabilis. Next base: position 234,314,495 of record NC_135232.1, read on the forward strand.
TCAAAATGTGTGCATTAGCATTATATTGGACATTAATAGGGATGTCATTCAGAATGTCAGATTTTTCTTTATCTTTCTTACCACCACTTATCAGATCATTTCCTGGCTTCATAGGTGCCATCTGTCTAGCATTAAGTAAATGGCTTATGTCATACCTTTTATTTAAAAAGTTGGTAGTTAATAGATCCTCCTCCATATCAAAGTCTTGGGGGCGTGAGCATTTTCTATATGAACGAGTAAACTGACTTCTTGGCACATTTAGAAGCCAGATGGGGAGATAACAACTATCTTTGGAAATATAATTATACAAATCAGTAGGCTTACAATAAGTACAAGTATGAATAGTATCATCTTGTATGAAAATTTCAAATCTAGGAAATTAACCATCTCCGTGCTAGTTGTTGCAGTGAAGTTTAAAAAATGTGTATTTTTATTAATATCGCTTAAAAACTTTGTCAAAGATTCTGGACCTCCCAACCAGATAATATAATATCATCAATATAGCGATGATTGGTGGAATGGTGATTATATTAAAAAAATGTCCAGAGCCGAGAGCAAATGGATATTTAACCTGGACTCATTGAAACCAACTGGCCTCAACAGTGAGGTTGAGCTATTCACATTTACTTAATATATTCCTTCCTCCTTTTACAGCAAATGAGTCGATCGTATAGAAAGCAGCCTTTGTCTCCTAAAGGACCATCCCTGATGAAGGAGACCGTATTCTCCGAAATGCCTAGGAATTGGTCCTCACTCTGCCTCTTACCCTTGCCGGTCACGTGACTGCCTATGTCACGCAAGGTCCTGCTGGTTTACTCCATCACCGCGGACTTCAACCACGAGCTTTCACACGCTCGCACGCCGGCGGGTAGCAGGCTCAGGAAGCGTGTGTCACCGGCCGGGACCGCGCTCCTGAAAGCATTTTTTTTCCTCTGGCTGCTATTATCTTCAGAGAATTCTACACTACGAACTCCAGCATCTTGATCTTAGAGGTAACCCTAACATCACGTACTATATACAGCTGCTCCAAACCTATTCAGTGTGGGGGACTCTATGCATCAATTGTTCTAACTCCATATGCTTTGGAGCTAATTAACTTGACTCTTGGGACTTTTTTCACATTTATTCTATTATTCTATGTTGTAGAGATGTGTCTGCTGCTAGAACTCTGTGTGGCATTGACCTGGTCTCTAATCTGAGCTGCTGTTAACCTGCGATTTCTGAGGCTGGTGACTTGGATAAAGTTATCCTCAGAAGCAGAGATGACTCTTGGTCTTCCTTTCCTGGGGCTGTCCTCATGTGAGCCAGTTTCTTTGTAGTGCTTGATGGTTTTTGCCACTGCACTTGGGGACACTTTCAAAGTTTTCCCAATTTTTGGACTGACTGACCTTAATTTCTCAAAGTAATGATGGCCACTCATTTTTCTTTACTTAGCTGCTTTTTTCTTGCCATAATACAAATTCTAACAGTCTATTCAGTAGGACTATCAACTGTGTATCCACCAGACTTCTGCACAACACACCTGATGGTCCCAATCCCATTTATAAGGTAAGAAATCCCACTTATTAAACCTGACAGGGCACACCTGTGAATTGAAAACCATTCCCGGTGACTACCTCTTGAAGCTCATCAAGAGAATGCCAAGAGTGTGCAAAGCAGTCATCAAAGCAAAAGGTGGCTACCTTGAAGAACCTAGAATATAAGAAATAATTTCAGGTGTTTCACACTTTTTTTAAGTATATAATTCCACGTGTTAATTCATAGTTTTGATGCCTTCAGTGTGAATGTACAATTTTCATAGTCATGAAAAATCTTTAAATGAGAAGGTGTGTCCAAACTTTTAATCTGCACTGTAGTGTATATATATATATATATATATATATATATATATATATATATATATATATATATATACATATATATATATATATATATCCTTCCTCTAGTGTTAGCTTTCTGTTACTCTTTCTTATGTTAACGGGTCGGTTTTGACCCGTGTCTTAAATCACCCCTAGGATACCCTAAAAACAGTTATTTATGATCCAATTTGTTTCTTAACTCTTAGTTACCTTGTTAGGGTTTCTCATCCATGGAAGAATTGATTTTAATATCTTTGTTGTGGCCCCCTGGGCCTTTCATTTGGGAGCATACCCTTCATTTTCAATATAAAAATATTGTCAAATGAACCTCAAGAGAATAATATAAACTTAAAAAATTACCTGACTATTACTGAAGGGTTTTAGAACAAATTTCTTAAATGTAAAAAAAATACATAGATATATTTTATATTATTAATTCTAGTAACATCTATGGTGTTACGGGTCAATTTTGACCCATATCTAACTACTTTATGAAAAAGGCAAAAAAGATATTTTTTTTTTTTATAGAACTTTAATACAAATAAAAGATGAAAATTATATTAACATTAATAGCAATAATAATAAAAAGTAGCTTTTCTAGGTCAAACAAACAAACAACAATCAATCAAGCAAATCAAATCAACAGAAATCAAGTACTAGTTTTTAGATGCATTAGTATTTAGATGCATGTGTGGCAAAAAGTGACACTTTTTGTGTGTTCTTTGCAGAGGTATTTTTTGCAGGCGAAGCACGATGTGTTTGTCTTTCTTTCCTTATTGCTAGGGCAGACCTGACACCTCTTTCTTTTAGAATCAGGTGGTCTCACTGGGGTTGTGGCTGTTGTGGTTGATGTTGAGGCAGGCCTGGTTGAGGAGGATGCTGGTGATGATGCTCTTTGTGTTGCTATGGGTGTGGATGAAGCACTTGTTGAGCTCTGGAGTTGTTGGACCAAGGCTGCAGCGGCTGGGTCTCGGGGCACTCGTTCCCTTTGGTCAATGTGCGCCTTGACAAGGGATCTTCCTAGTTCCTCAAGAAACATCCTCCTCTTGTTTTTTTTCTTTGAATTCCATCCTTGGTGAATGTGGGTCCAAAACACAAATGAATTGCATGCTGACACATCAAGGATGTTGTAAAATACAACCATTGGCCATCTCCTAGTCATTCGCTGGCAAGTGTAGGTGGCAGTCAGCTTGTCCAGGTTGTCCACTTCTCCTTTGTTTTTGTTATATTCCAGGATGATTCTGGACTATTTGTCACTTCCTGATGACACAGCTGCATCTTTGAGAAGTGTGGACATCAGTACCACATTCCGTCGTTTTTTGGGGCAGTATGAAACAGCAGTGGTGGTGTCTGTAAAAGCAAACTTTGAGGAAAGTGGAACCCTGTCCTTCATCTGCAACAATTCAGCGGGCAGCTCAGGTTTGTTTTTTTTTCACTGTGCCCACCATGGTGATTTTCCTCCTGAGAAGTTCTTGTCCAAGGTCATAGCTGGTAAAAAAAATTGTCACAAGTAATGTTGTGACCCTGCAGTCCAGTAGTCATATCGAGGACTACACGTTTTCCTTGTTTTTTTTCAGGGATGCCGCTTGCAGACTTGCCTGTGTAAATCCGTAGATTCCATGCATAGCTAGTTTTTGCATCACAGGCTGCCCAGATTTTTATGCCGTATTTGCCTGGCTTACTTGTCATGTATTGTATAGGGGCATTTTCCACAGAAAGGAAGAAAACGTTCGTCTACTGTCACCTCTGGCCCTGGGTTGAACATCTGTGGAAGGAGCTGCACCCATTTCTCCCAAACATCCCTGATGGGAGCAAGTTTGTCAGATTTTGTTCTGGTGTCTCTATTGTCAAATCTGAGGACTCTTGATATCATTTGAAACTTTTGAAGTGACATTGTTGCCCGGAAAATATTCCTGCCTGTCGATGCGTCCCAGAGACTATCAGTGGCCTCATTGCAGGATTTGTACACTCCAGCAAGGAGAAGAACACCAATGTAGACATCCAGGACATCATCATGAAGGTCATTCCACATGTTGCCGTGGACTTTTTTTCCTTCAAGGTTTGTCATAGCAATAATAACTTTTTTTATTGACAATGGCATAAACAGATCAAAACATGTCTTGATGTCACTTACTCTTGTCACAGCAAACCTTGTGATCCCAGGGGTCATTTTTATGACATTTGCAGAATCTGCCCTGCCATGTACATCTGGATGTACTGAGCTCCAACTGATCTTGCCACTTTTGGATTTGAATCTTTCAGCGGGAGCAGCTTCAGCACCAGTGACCTCCTCATCAGACTGATCAGAACTGTCTGTGTCTTCCAGTTGATACTCCACATCATCTTCCTCCTCAGAAACCTGTTCATCTTTATCAGTTTGCTTCTGTGTGTCCTCTAATTCATTATCATCTAAGATATAATCCAGAATTTGGCTTACATCAAATCTTCTCCTCATTGTTGCATGTGTAAACTGGAGATGTATACTCTGCAAAGTACCAATTCTAAGCTGATTTGGCCATACATGCCTGGACATGCCCCTAACTCAAGTTGTTGGAGGTAGAGCTGGCTGTGGGCTGTTGGTTTATATTGTGTTTATGAGTTCAGTTTTGGGACTTATTATTGTTTTTTTACTATTATATTAGACCTGGGTCAAAATTAACCCCAACAACACAAATGTTATAATTTTAATAAGAGCATTTTACAATTTAGTAAAACAGATTTATTTTATTGTATTTTGTTTAAAAATAAGTTCCTGAAAAAGTCAAAAAGTCTTGATGCAATAAACAAATGTATGCAGAATTTGTATGCATTTAAAACCTAAAACGGGTCGGTCACAACCCTAACACTAGAGGAAGGATATATATATATATATATACATATATATATATATATATATATATATATATATATATATATATATATATATATATATATAAACAGTGGAGGAAATAAGTATTTGATCCCTTGCAGATTACTTTGTAAATTGACAAAGGCACGAACAGTCTATAGTTTTAAGGGTAGGTTAATTTTAACATTGAGAGAAAGGGTATCAAAAATAAAATCCAGAAAATCACATTGTATAATATATATAAATTTATTTGCATTTTGCAGCGAGAAATTAGTATTTGATTCCTCTGGAAAACAAGATTTAATATTTGGTGGCAAAACCCTTGTTGAGAAGCGCAGCAGTCAGACGTTTTTTGTAGTTGATGAGGTTTGCACACATGTCAGGAGGATTTTTGGGTCACTCCTCTTTGTAGATTATCTATAAATCATTAAGATTTTGAGGCTATCCTTTGGCAACTCAGAGCTTCAGCTCCCTCCATAAGTTTTCTATGGGATTAAGGTTTTGAGACTGGCTAGGCCACTCCATGACCTTAATGTGCTTCTTTTGAGCCACTCCTTTGTTGCCTTGGCTGTATGTTTTGGGTCATTGTCTTGCTGGAGGACCCAGCCATGACCCATTTTTAATGTCCTGGCTGAGGGAAGGAGGCTGTCACTCAGTATTTTACAGTACATGGCTCAATCCATTCTCCCATTGATGCGGTGAAGTAGTCCTGTGACCTTAGCAGAGAAATGTTTGCGTTAACGCACTGGATAAATTTGTCGTTTGTCGTGCAAAATGCAATACTGTAGGTTGGTTGCACCACACGGAAAATTAAGAAATGCATAGCTTAACATTTAGCCAATATTCAAAACAAGAATGCGGCTTATTCCGATGCTACAAAACACTTTGTGAATATTCATCAGGGAGACGTCACACATTTTGCTTTTTATGCATTTGAGTAAAATTTGGAATTGAGAGTCCTCAGTGGTTGATACCTTTTAATTGCTAACTAAAAAGATGGTAACAAATTGCAAGCTTTCGAGACTACACAGGCCTCTTCATCAGGCATAGACTAATACAACATCTGAAGAATCACATATTTATACACAACACAGCACAGAACTGTCATTATGAGAGAGTGATAAACAGTTGTGTCCATAAATATTGGAACAGTTCGCAGATAAGGAGTGAATGTTTTATGGTCCTCTGATTGGGGTCTCGTTCTTTGTTATTATGCCCCATAAGGTCTGAAGTGCAAATTCCTTATTTGATGTAAAAAGACATAAATCCATGAGACACATTCATTTCTGCACTAAGTGTGTCTGTTGTGAAATTGGATTCTGGGCTCCCCCGGTGGCCACTTGTGGAATTGAACTTGTGTGCATCATCCCCTCTGTTCACCTGCTCCTATCAGGATGTGGGAGTCGCTATATAACCTTGCTCCTCTGTCAGTTTCTTGCCGGTCAACAATGTAATCAGAAGCCTTCTGTGCTTGTTCCTGCTACTAGACAACTCCCAGCTAAGTTGGACTTTTGTCCTTGTGTGTTTTTGCATTTTGTTCCTGTTCACAGCTGCTGTTTCGTTACTGTGTCTGGAAAGCTCTTGTGATCGGAAATTGCCACTCTGGTGTTATGAGTTAATGCTAGAGTCTTAAAGGAATTTCTGGATGGTGTTTTGATAGGGTTTTCTGCTGACCATGAAAGTGTCCTTTCTGTCTTCCTGCTATCTAGAAAGCGGACCTCGATTTTGCTAAACCTATTTTCATGCTACGTTTGTCATTTCATCTAAAATCACCGCCAATATATGTGGGGGCCTCTGTCTGCCTTTTGGGAAAATTTCTCTAGAGGTGAGCCAGGACTGTCTTTTCCTCTGCTAGGATTAGGTAGTTCTCCGGCTGGCGCTGGGCATCTAGGGTTAAAAAACGTAGGCATGCTACCCGGCCACTTCTAGTTGTGCGGCAGGTTTAGTTCATGGTCAGTATAGTTGCCATCTTCCAAGAGCTAGTTCTCATATATGCTGGGCTATGTTCTCTCGCCATTGAGAATCATGACAGTTTGACCGGCCCAAAAAAAAAAGGGTTAAATTACTGGCTGAGAAAGGAGAGAAAAAAGAAGTCTGCTACAATTTTTTTTTTTTTTTTTCCCTCTAGTTCTGAGTGTGCTCTTAATTGAATCACTTGCTAGTCTGCCTATACTGCAGCCTTCCTCTCTTTCTCTCCTTCTAATCCTTGAATGGCTCTGTGTTCACCTGTTTCAAATGGATCTTCAGAGTGTAGCTACAGGTTTGAATAATCTCGCCACAAAGGTACAAAATTTGCAAGATTTTGTTGTTCATGCACCTATGTCTGAGCCTAGAATTCCTTTGCCTGAATTCTTCTCGGGGAATAGATCTCACTTTCAAAATTTTAAAAATAATTGCAAATTGTTTTTGTCCCTGAAGTCTCGCTCTGCCGGAGACCCTGCACAGCAGGTCAGGATTGTAATTTCCTTGCTCCGGGGCGACCCTCAAGACTGGGCTTTTGCATTGGCACCAGGGGATCCTGCGTTGCTCAATGTGGATGCGTTTTTTCTGTCCTTGGGGTTGCTTTATGAGGAACCTCATTTAGAGCTTCAGGCGGAAAAGGCCTTGATGTCCTTGTCTCAGGGGCAAGATGAAGCTGAAATATACTGCCAAAAATTCCGCAAATGGTCTGTGCTTACTCAGTGGAATGAGTGCGCCCTGGCGGCGATTTTCAGAGAAGGTCTCTCTGATGCCATTAAGGATGTTATGGTGGGGTTCCCTGTGCCTGCGAGTCTGAATGAGTCCATGACGATGGCTATTCAGATCGATAGGCGTCTGCGGGAGCGCAAACCTGTGCACCATTTGGCGGTGTCTACTGAGAAAACGCCAGAAAATATGCAATGTGATAGAATTCTGTCCAGAAGCGAGCGGCAGAATTTTAGACGAAAAAATGGGTTGTGCTTCTATTGTGGTGATTCAACTCATGTTATATCAGCATGCTTTAAGCGTACTAAGAAGCCTGACAAGTCTGTTTCAATTAGCACTTTACAGTCTAAGTTTATTCTATCTGTGACCCTGATTTGTTCTTTGTCATCTATTATCGCGGACGCCTATGTCGACTCTGGCGCTGCTTTGAGTCTTATGGATTGGTCCTTTGCCAAACGCTGTGGGTATGATTTGGAGCCACTGGAAGCTCCGATACCTCTGAAAGGGATTGACTCCACCCCATTGGCTAGTAATAAACCACAATACTGGACACAAGTGACTATGCGTGTTAATCCGGATCACCAGGAGGTTATTCGCTTTCTGGTGCTGTATAATCTACATGATGTTTTGGTGCTGGGATTGCCATGGCTGCAATCTCATAACCCAGTCCTCGACTGGAGAGCTATGTCTGTGTTAAGCTGGGGATGTAAAGGAACTCATGGGGACGTACCTTTGGTTTCCATTTCATCATCTATTCCCTCTGAGATTCCTGAATTCTTGTCTGACTTTCGTGACGTTTTTGAAGAACCCAAGGTTGGTTCACTACCTCCGCACCGGGAGTGCGATTGTGCCATAGACTTGATTCCGGGTAGTAAATACCCTAAGAGTCGTTTATTTAATCTGTCTGTGCCTGAACACGCTGCTATGCGAGAATATATAAAGGAGTCCTTGGAAAAGGGACATATTCGTCCTTCGTCATCTCCCTTAGGAGCCGGTTTTTTCTTTGTGTCTAAGAAAGACGGCTCTTTGAGGCCGTGTATTGATTATCGACTTTTGAATAAAATCACGGTTAAATATCAATATCCGTTACCACTGCTTACTGATTTGTTTGCTCGTATAAAGGGGGCCAAGTGGTTCTCTAAGATTGATCTCCGTGGGGCGTATAATTTGGTGCGAATCAAGCAGGGGGATGAGTGGAAAACCGCATTTAATACGCCCGAGGGCCATTTTGAGTATTTGGTGATGCCTTTTGGTCTTTCAAATGCCCCTTCAGTCTTCCAGTCCTTTATGCATGACATTTTCCGCGATTATTTGGATAAATTTATGATTGTGTATCTGGATGATATTCTGATTTTTTCGGATGACTGGGACTCTCATGTCCAGCAGGTCAGGAGGGTTTTTCAGGTTTTGCGGTCTAATTCCTTGTGTGTGAAGGGTTCTAAGTGTGTTTTTGGGGTTCAAAAGATTTCTTTCTTGGGATACATTTTTTCCCCCTCTTCCATCGAGATGGATCCTGTCAAGGTTCAGGCTATTGGTGATTGGACGCAACCCTCTTCTCTTAAGAGTCTTCAGAAATTTTTGGGCTTTGCTAACTTTTATCGTCGATTTATTGCTGGTTTTTCTGATGTTGTAAAACCATTGACTGATTTGACTAAGAAGGGTGCTGATGTTGCTGATTGGTCCCCTGATGCTGTGGAGGCCTTTCGGGAGCTCAAGCGCCGCTTTTCTTCCGCCCCAGTGTTGCGTCAGCCTGATGTTGCTCTTCCTTTTCAGGTTGAGGTCGACGCTTCTGAAATCGGAGCTGGGGCGGTGTTGTCGCAGAGAAGTTCCGACTGCTCCGTGATGAGACCTTGTGCTTTTTTTTCCCGTAAATTTTCGCCCGCCGAGCGGAATTATGATATTGGGAATCGGGAGCTTTTGGCCATGAAGTGGGCTTTTGAGGAGTGGCGTCACTGGCTTGAGGGGGCCAGACATCAGGTGGTGGTATTGACTGACCACAAAAATTTAATTTACCTTGAGTCTGCCAGGCGCCTGAATCCTAGACAGGCGCGCTGGTCGTTGTTTTTCTCTCGGTTTAATTTTGTGGTGTCGTACCTACCGGGTTCTAAGAATGTTAAGGCGGATGCCCTTTCTAGGAGTTTTGAGCCTGACTCCCCTGGTAATTCTGAGCCCACAGGTATCCTTAAAGATGGAGTGATATTGTCTGCCGTTTCTCCAGACCTGCGGCGGGCCTTGCAGGAGTTTCAGGCGGATAGACCTGATCGTTGCCCACCTGGTAGACTGTTTGTTCCTGATGATTGGACCAGTAGAGTCATCTCTGAGGTTCATTCTTCTGCGTTGGCAGGTCATCCTGGAATCTTTGGTACCAGGGATTTGGTGGCAAGGTCCTTCTGGTGGCCTTCCCTGTCACGAGATGTGCGAGGCTTTGTGCAGTCTTGTGACGTTTGTGCTCGGGCCAAGCCTTGTTGTTCTCGGGCTAGTGGATTGTTGTTGCCCTTGCCTATCCCGAAGAGGCCTTGGACGCACATCTCGATGGATTTTATTTCGGATCTGCCTGTTTCTCAGAAGATGTCTGTCATCTGGGTGGTGTGTGACCGTTTCTCTAAGATGGTCCATCTGGTTCCCTTGCCTAAGTTGCCTTCTTCTTCCGAGTTGGTTCCTCTGTTTTTTCAAAATGTTGTTCGTTTGCATGGTATTCCTGAGAATATCGTTTCTGACAGAGGGACCCAATTCGTGTCTAGATTTTGGCGGGCATTCTGTGCTAGGATGGGCATAGATTTGTCTTTTTCGTCTGCTTTCCATCCTCAGACTAATGGCCAGACCGAGCGGACTAATCAGACCTTGGAGACATATTTGAGGTGTTTTGTGTCTGCGGATCAGGATGATTGGGTTGCTTTTTTGCCTTTGGCGGAGTTCGCCCTCAATAATCGGGCCAGCTCTGCCACCTTGGTGTCCCCGTTTTTCTGTAATTTGGGGTTTCATCCTCGATTTTCCTCCGGTCAAGTGGAATCTTCGGATTGTCCTGGAGTGGATGCTGTGGTGGAGAGGTTGCATCAGATTTGGGGGCAGGTGGTGGACAATTTGAAGTTGTCCCAGGAGAAGACTCAGCTTTTTGCCAACCGCCGTCGTCGTGTTGGTCCTCGGCTTTGTGTTGGGGACTTGGTGTGGTTGTCTTCTCGTTTTGTCCCTATGAGGGTTTCTTCTCCTAAGTTTAAGCCTCGGTTCATCGGCCCGTACAAGATATTGGAGATTCTTAACCCTGTGTCCTTCTGTTTGGACCTCCCTGCATCCTTTTCGATTCATAATGTTTTTCATCGGTCATTGTTGCGCAGGTATGAGGTACCGGTTGTGCCTTCCGTTGAGCCTCCTGCTCCGGTGTTGGTTGAGGGTGAGTTGGAGTACGTTGTGGAAAAGATCTTAGACTCTCGTGTTTCCAGACGGAGACTCCAGTATCTGGTCAAATGGAAGGGATACGGTCAGGAGGATAATTCTTGGGTCACTGCCTCTGATGTTCATGCCTCCGATCTTGTCCGTGCCTTTCATAGGGCTCATCCTGATCGCCCTGGTGGTTCTGGTGAGGGTTCGGTGCCCCCTCCTTGAGGGGGGGGTACTGTTGTGAAATTGGATTCTGGGCTCCCCCGGTGGCCACTTGTGGAATTGAACTTGTGTGCATCATCCCCTCTGTTCACCTGCTCCTATCAGGATGTGGGAGTCACTATATAACCTTGCTCCTCTGTCAGTTTCTTGCCGGTCAACAATGTAATCAGAAGCCTTCTGTGCTTGTTCCTGCTACTAGACAACTCCCAGCTAAGTTGGACTTTTGTCCTTGTGTGTTTTTGCATTTTGTTCCTGTTCACAGCTGCTGTTTCGTTACTGTGTCTGGAAAGCTCTTGTGATCGGAAATTGCCACTCTGGTGTTATGAGTTAATGCTAGAGTCTTAAAGGAATTTCTGGATGGTGTTTTGATAGGGTTTTCTGCTGACCATGAAAGTGTCCTTTCTGTCTTCCTGCTATCTAGAAAGCGGACCTCGATTTTGCTAAACCTATTTTCATGCTACGTTTGTCATTTCATCTAAAATCACCGCCAATATATGTGGGGGCCTCTGTCTGCCTTTTGGGAAAATTTCTCTAGAGGTGAGCCAGGACTGTCTTTTCCTCTGCTAGGATTAGGTAGTTCTCCGGCTGGCGCTGGGCATCTAGGGTTAAAAAACGTAGGCATGCTACCCGGCCACTTCTAGTTGTGCGGCAGGTTTAGTTCATGGTCAGTATAGTTTCCATCTTCCAAGAGCTAGTTCTCATATATGCTGGGCTATGTTCTCTCGCCATTGAGAATCATGACATGTGTCAAAGGTTGTCATACGTTTATACTCCCAGATTCTCCTGTCTTTCTGAGATTTGAAGTTACCTTTCAATATAATTAATTTCAGGTCCATGGTGCTATGAATAGGCATACAAAAATGTTTGGCCACAGGTAGATCCATTCTTTTTTCTCTTATTGTGTGGCAGTGAGAATTCTCACATTTTATGAAGAAAATAAACCCACATGGACTTTCTAAAGAAGCACGTCTCCTGTTTTCCTCCTGCCGCACCTGAGTGAGTACGATCTCTACAGTTGGTGCTAGACTGTGGGCATTGGACCAGGAGGCACCTGGGAGGATTACAGCAGGTATTTGCTGTGGATCGGAGAGTCCATGAAGATTACAAGTTTCTGGCAGTAACTCGGAAGGGTTATGAAGATTTGCAGTGGCTCAGAGGAGCATGCCAGAACTAAGATTGATCACAGAGTTGTCTGGAGGTCCGCAGAGCTGTCTGGAGGTCCACAGAGCTGTGTGTGGAGAGGCGGAGCTGTGTGGAGCCATGCATGGCCCTGCAGAGAGGCGCAGAGCCTTGTGGAGCTGCACAGAGCCTTGCAGAACAGTGCAGATCCTCACTGTGAGGAACTGTTGGGGCAAATAGACTGCCATGCACAGGCGGTGTGGGGCCTGAGAGTCCACGATGTACTCCCCAAGGAGAGATGGCTACCCGAAAAGGGGTGGAGTCCCAAAAGAGGGCGGTGACCCAAACAGGCATGGTTGCCCAGAAAGGGGTAGAGTCCCAAAAGGGGATGGTGACCCAAAAGAAGGTGGAATCCCAAAAGGGGGCGGTGACCCAAATAAGGGTGGTGGCCCAAAAAAGGGTGGTGGCGAATGCTTCGAGGGACTGTTGGTGGGATCAGTGTTCGAGCAGCACATGTTTGGGATTATGTACTGACTTTCCATCTGACAAGATGTTGCAGAGCTGTGCTGTGGAGGTCAATGGAGAGTGCGTGACTGGACTTCAAGACTCAGGGAGCCCGGTGACCCTGGTGAGCGCCACACTCCATCTATCTAATCCCCTGAAGGAAGATGGGCATCCACTGTGTCATGGGGTCCCTAGGCATTATCCGGTGTCCAGGGTAATCATTGAGACACCCCCTTTATTACCAGCCATGACATCCCTGTAGTCCTGGACTTGCCGTCCCCTTTTGTAATTGGTCAGGACCTTGAATTGTGTTGGGACTTGTGGGAAGAAAGGAGAGTGTCTGAATGCTTAAAGGGGAGCTTAAATAACCTTAAGGGAGACCCACCACAGCAGTCAGCTAAAGGGGTTCCTGTTAATGTAATGCAAAAAGAGTAGGAGGTAGAGCCCCCTAAGTTTGGTAGTCCAGAGTTAGGGGTGACTGAAAGAAAGTGTGGGTCTGACCAACTCTGTGACCTAGCAGAGGTGACCAACAGTATGACCATTGAGGTAGCTCCACAAAAGGGGTCCAACACCTGTTTAAGTGGGGACTTGTTCTGCCAGTGTGACAGGATGAGTAGTGGTGACTCCCATTCAGACTGTGACTCTAACGCAAGGGAAAGTGAGGACCTGAGTAAAAATGGCAAGTCTTCCTCTCGTCGCTGGGGACAGGGCGGTCGCAGACTGGCAGGTCAGGCTAAACCCTCTGAAAAATAGACAGGGTCAATTGCAAACACACTTAACCCCTTTCTGACCTCAGACAGGATAGTAGTCTGAGGTCAGATCCCCTGCTTTGATGTGGGCCCCGGTGGTGAGCTCTCATCAAAGCCGCGACATGACATGTTCTGGTTTTTTTTTTCAGTAAAGATAGGGTGCAAATGGCTGCAATGAAACAAAAAGAGTTAAAAAATTAACCCCTTTCTGACATCCGATGTACTATCCTGTCAAGGTGACCTGGGCCTGTATGACCATCGACGGAATAGTACGTCATATGTGATCAGCCGTGCCCACTGGGGGAGCTCGGCCGTTTGTCAGCTGATTATCACAGCTGATAATGGCACTATGTGCCAGGAGCAGTCATGGACCGCTTCCAACACTTTAACTTCCGGAACACTGCGATCAAACAAGATCGCAGCTTTCCGGTGGCATAGGGATGCATGCTTCCCTGAGACCCTCAGAACAACATGATGTGATCGCGTTGTTCTGAGGGTCTCCTCCCTGCCGGACCCCGGATCCAAGATGGCCTCGGAGTCCTTCCGGGTCCTGCAGGGAGGTGGCTTGTCAGTGCCTGCTGAGAGCATGCACTGAGAAGCCTCCTTCACTGCCTGTCAGATCACTGATCTGACACAGTGCTCTGCAAAGTGTCAGATCAGCGATCTGACTTTATACACTGATGTCTCACCATGGGACAGTGTAAAAAAGTAAAAAAAAAATGAACATGTGTAAAAATATTTTTTTTAAATTTCCAAAATACCTTTCACTTTTACATGGGCGCCCAGGGCCACAGACCGGGTCACAGCCACCGTGACATCCCCCTGTGAACACCAGACCCAGTACCGAGTATCCCCTAGCCCGCGGGGCAACTCACATATCTCTGTGATTTAAGGGCATGAAAATTCAAATTTGCAAAATTGTGAATTTTTCTAAAGTTTTGCAAAATTTCCATTTTTTCACAAATAAACGCAAGTCATATCAAATAAATGTTACCACTGCCATGAAGTACAGTATGTCATGAGAAAACATTGTCAGAATCACCAGGATCCATGCAAGCGTTCCAGAGTTATTACCTCATAAAGGGACAGTGGTCAGAATTGTAAAAATTGGCTCGGTCATTAACATGCAAACCACCCTTGGGGGTTAAGAGGTTAAAGGGATCTGAATACTTTCCATATCCACTGTACACATATATGTATGTATATATACCCACAAATGACTTTTACAGAATCAGGCTATCATAAAATAATTACCTAGTATCCAGCAGTGTAAATTCTGCCTCTGTAATGAAAAAATACTCGTATATACTAAGTTCATTTTATTGTACAGTAAAACAAAATTTTCCTACAGCTAGACTGTGTACAAAATTACCTTAACTGTTAATCCATACTAAAAAATAAAGTTGTAATCTAACCACAGCACACCCAGTATAGCAATAATATGTTTTTATACTCGTCTGACAGCCCTCTAGGTATAACATTTCCTTTTATTTTATAAGCTTATTAAGAATGCATTACAGCTATAACAGATATATAAACCTGGTAATTTGAGAAGATCATTTGGGGCCGTGCACTCATGCACAGTGCATGAATTAAAAGGGAATTATTGGAATTTATACAAGCTATTAAAATGCAGAAGCACCTTACCGTGCCATAGTGGTTTCGCTATACTGTATTCTATAAATATATGGTGTCATTTATCTCAGTTGTTATCCTAAATAAATGGCAAATTGTTTCATTGGATATACTCTTTGCATAGCCATTATTCCTATTGATGATACATTTTCACACTTTCACTGATTGATTGGCATAACAACCCATGTCAATAAGTGGTCGACAACATTAACAGGCTATCTTCTTCTGCGGCAGCGAT
This sequence comes from Ranitomeya variabilis, assembly GCF_051348905.1. NCBI lineage: Eukaryota > Metazoa > Chordata > Amphibia > Anura > Dendrobatidae > Ranitomeya > Ranitomeya variabilis. The sequence continues at coordinate 234,329,729 of NC_135232.1, forward strand.
TGATCCAATGGCATCTAATGCATTGTTACGTTATTAGCAGAGCAACTACTTTTCCATGATGTTCTATCGTTCCTGCCTCTCTGAGTTGACATATAGATGGATCTGTTTTAAATAAGGTCATCACCCTGGATGTTAAGTTTTTTTTTATTTTATTCCACAGCTTTTTTCCCCCAGTGCTGGTTATATTTCAAGGCAAAGTATAATGAGCTGGAACTGAAGGTCTGTGATGCAGAATGGTGGGACAATTATTTCACTATAAAATATGAAGTTGCACAAGTATTTGAATCCAGACATTAGTCATGTAACGATTACCATCTAATGTCACTGCCTTTTCATTTAATGCTGCTGCTGCAGTTGCCTCCGGGTTATATAGAACACCATAATAACACAGTAGGATAGATGGATTATCTTGATACACTCACTCACTGATATGGCCGCTTGTAATGTTGGAAAACCATTCTGTCTTATATTATATCAATACAAGGCCATGCTAGGAATATTATGAGAGCTTTACTGAGAATTCCTTCACAGATGCTAATTTTAGATGTTTATTTGAGGCATCTTTGCAGTCAACATTTGGAGGTTAATATATAGTCTTTTGCCCATGTATTTTTGAACTTATATCTCATTATCTATTATGTAAGAATTCGGTAGTATGCAAAGAATATTTAAAAAAAAAATACCAGAAAGGCAAGAATAGCATGTGACATGGAACTAGAATTGGAAATGTTTTAGAATGTCATATATTGGTGCAAATATAGACTCATGCATCTAAGGGTATGTGTCCTCGGGCTGAATTACATCCAGATTAGCGGAGGATTGAACGCTGTGTACAACCGCAGCGTACAACCAGCAGAGTCCAGATGTTACAGCATAGTGGAGGGGATTTTATGAAATCCCGTCTCCACTACGCGTGCAAACACGCATCCGGCGGCCCTGCGTTTACGGACATGTGGCGCGTCTTTTTAGAACGCAGCATGTTTTCTGCTCCGTCCAAAGCGCTGACAATCCGGACCGTGGACACTCACCCTAATATTACAAATCTAAGTTGCAGTAACACACTGACACTCACTGGTCGCACTGAATGTCCAGAAGATGCTGGACAATATATACAGCTGCTGTTAGAATGGCAGATTCGGTCTGCTAGCCTGTCAGACAAATAATCACAAAAATATTAATTCTCCACCGAACTACTGAATGCACTACGGCGAAAACTGAAAATGCTGAAAGCAAAGCATTTACACTTATGAGAGGAAATGCTTCATACATCAATCATCAAAGGTTTCTAGTGAAAGTTAAAATGGACAATTAGATATACATGTGAAGCATTCTAATCTGAGAACGGCGTGGGCACTAGCCTGAGCCCAGGTTGCAGCCCCCTGCGTCAGCCTGCGGTGGGCACAGCACTTTAAATCTTGTCCGCCAGTAGGCTAGTTATGTGATTCATATCTCGTCTGGTTTTTATTATGGTATTTATCATGCATTTTATTATATTTTTTAGTCAATCAAATGTATTAATTTACTGACACTCTTTTAGGTATATTTTATTTAATTTTAAGACACACATACATATTTATTTTAGCATATATTGGTAATAAAATATTGTTTCTAATTTATCCGTTGTCATTTATATGTAGCCAAATTATTCTTTACCCTAACCCTTAAGCACAATTTATATATATATATATATATATATATATATATATATATATATATATATATATATAGCAGATAGGTTAATTGATTTTAATGCAATTTGGTAAATTCTTTGATGCAATTAACATGCCATGCATTGATGTAACATACATCATACATATCTACCCCTAATAAGTGTTCAGCATAAACACCAATATGAGTCTAAATCATTTAAATGACTATGTGGCCTGCTACATATGCCACTCAAACAGGCAGCGGAAGCGGGAGGCGGGCAGTGATATATAAGGATAGGGTACACTGGGGAACCATAGCCCTGACGAAGAAGGAACGCATCCTTCGAAACACATTGGACTGTTTTGGCCCTTTCGCGCACCCGTCCATCAGCCTCGTGACATCACATTTTTTGTGTAAATCAAGTTTATTGAGTTGCATGTAAATAATAAAGTTAAAATCAGATATTTAAATGTAAATATAGGCACGAATAGGGTAGTGAGATTAATACAATAATGTGCAGTTGTGTACAAAAGGTTTAAACATTCAAACATTAATCAACAAATCATTAAGATAGTAACTTCATAAACAAATTACCTCTATCAGAGGTCTAATAGTTTGAAAAGTTGCTTATGATGTATGTATCTCAGGCTCTCGCTATTCGGCCAACGACCAGCCCCAGGAAGGGCCAAGCCGCCGAACGGAGGCAAGAGTGCTTAGGCTCGCCCGGACCCTCGGCGCCAGCTATGGAATCCGCGCGGGGCCCGGGCAAGCGAGAAGAACGCAAAAAAAGAAGGAAGAAAGGGAAGAAGAGAATAGGAGGAGAGAGAGAGGAAGGAGGAGGGGAAAAAGAAGAAGGGGAAGAGAGGTGGAAAGAGGAAAGGTGAGGAGAAGGGGAGGGTGAGGTAGGGTGGGAAGGATCTGGTCTTCAGTCCTGACCAAGTTGAGACTATTGTGTTTTTAAGTTGAGGAATGGTTGTTGGAGAATAGTTTACTGCCTAGGAGAGATGTGATTATGGGTCACGGGGGGACCAATGGGGTCAGTCAGAAGCCAAGTGTTCAGTTCCTCAGATTCTCTAAAGGCAATCCAGGGGGACCAAGTGTTGAACACTTTGTCTGTGGTTCTAGTATCTTGGCCAACCAATTGCACCATCCTGTAGATGCAGTTTAATTCAACCACAAAGTCAGCACGTGAGGGGGACATCGAGAAACGAGGGATCATATTGCATGCGGCTGTTAGGAAGTGTCATAGTAAACTTTTCTTGAATTTGGCGATGGAAAGGTCACATACAGACAGCAGGGCCAGTTCTATGGTGGGTTGGACTCTATGGAGAGATAATTTGTTATAAAGTGCAAAGATGCCCACCCAGAAGTCGTGAATAGGCGGGCAGGACCACCAGATGTGGGAATAGGTACCTTTATCGCTCCAGCACCTCCAGCAAGTGTCGGGGGTGGTGGGAAACATGAGGTGAACACTAGACGGACATCTGTACCATCTGGCAAGAAGTTTGTAGCTTCTTTCTTGGTAATCTGAGCAAAGTGAGGATCTAAAAGTAAATAGCAGACTCTTGAGGCGTTCCTCCGGAGTCAGTTGCGTGTTTAATTCATTGTCATATTTCACAAAGAATGTGGGGGGGTCAAGTGAAGTTGGTTGACAGCCCTGGAACATGCCATATAACAATGAAACCATGTGGGACAGGGGGCCCCCACCCAGGCACATGGACTCAAAAAAAGTTAGCTGTCTAAAGATGTCAGCCCGCCTAGATAATACGATGAGATAGCTTTTGACTTGCTCATAAAAAAACCATGAGCCCTGTGGCGGTCCCTCGCCAGCAAAGATAGCCCCCAAGGTCTTAATTGAGGTTTGGTCTACGTAGTCATGAATCACCGGACAACTGTCTCTATGTTTGTGAAGGAACATGATCCTGTCTTGACCTGCTGGGAAGTCTGGATTTTCAAAGATTGGCGTCAGGGGGCCTGGTATAGAGGAAAAGTTTAATTTTTGGATGCCATGTTTAATAAACTGAGTTAAGTGTCTAGTAATGAAGGGCTGGTCATCCCGGACTCCCCCAGTGCCCTCTCTCCAGAAGTGCGTCGCCGAGTCGTGTCCCGAGAGCATCATCTCAAGGCCCACCCATCTCTTACTTGATTTATGGTGGAACAGGTCAAGGACGCAGGTGCAAAGAGAAGCATAGCTATAGAGTAAGAAATCCGGGAGGCCCAGCCCTCCGGACTGTTTATTCCTACACGGAAGGTGATATGCCAGCCGTGGGTGTTTACCGGACCACACAAATCTAATTATCGCTGATTTGAGCCTGGAGAAGAAGGAGGCTGGAAGATACATAGGAATGGTCTGGAAGAAATAAAGGAGGCGAGGTAAAAGATCCATTTTGATTGCGTTGATTCTTCCAAGCCAAGATAAATGAAGTTTGTTCCACCTCTCCAGGTCAATCTCTGCATTGTGTAGTGCCACTTTATGATTAGCATCATATGAAAGTGAGGACTTAGCGGTTAGGTGTATGCCTAAATAGGCCAGGGAATCTGATCGCCATTTAAATGGGAACGAGGAGCATAATTGCGATACTAGGGGCAGTGGTAGTGAAATATTTAGCATTTCGGATTTATGTGTGTTAATTTTAAAATTACTTAGGGCACCATAGTTATTTAATTCTGATAAGATATTGGGAAGGCTAGTGATGGGGGAGGTGACGTACATGAGTAAGTCATCAGCGAATAATGCTAATTTGTGATCTTCTGATTGAAACTTCATTCCTGCTATAGAAGGGTTATTGCGAATTGCGACTGCCAGATGTTCCATAGTTAGAACATAGAGTAAAGGGGATAACGGGCACCCCTGTCTCGTACCATTTCGTATGCAGAAAGGGTTGGATAATGAGCCATTTACCCTGACCTGGGCTGAAGGGGACTCGTATAAGGCTTTTATACTCCACAAAGCTTTTTTTTGTAGTCCGATGCCTTTGAGTGTTTGGCACATGAATTCCCAGTCCACTCTATCGAATGCTTTTTCAGCATCTATCGACAGTAAGCACAGAGGGTCACCTTTTTTGTTGGCTCTGTCGATCAGGGAGATAGATCTGATGGTGTTGTCCCTAGCCTCTCTTCCGGGCACAAAGCCTACCTGGTCTTGGTTAATTAGAAAGGGTAGGAGGTTATTAAGTCTTTTTTAAATCATTTTGGCATAGATTTTGACGTCGATGTTTATGAGTGAGATGGGGCGGTAGTTGCTGCAGAGCGAAGGATCTTTACCCTGTTTTGGGATAACCGTAATATGAGCCATAAGGGCCTGGGGGGGGGAAAGAGCCGCCTGAGAGAATGTGATTGCATGTTGTTAGAAAAGAGGGGCACAGTAGGTCTGAAAATAGCTTGTAAAAGCCAGCTGTGTAGCCATCTGGGCCAGGACTCTTACCCAGTCTCATGTCTTGAACCACGGAAGTGACCTCGTCCAGGGTAAAATCCCTCTCCAGGTCCTCTAGGTGCTCTGCAGGGATTGGGGGTAGTTTGTTGAGTTTGATGTATGCGTTAATTTTCTCTTGAAATGCAGTGGTGGGGAGATCCTTAAAACGGCCCTTGATGTTATATAGGGAGCTATAGTAGTCAGAGAAGCTAGATAAAATTTCTTTGGGGCTGTGAACTGTTTTACCCTTGGCGTTTTTAATGTGTGGAATGAATGTCTGTGGGCCTCGTGGATGTAGGGCTCTAGCTAGGTATCTGCCGCTCTTGTTCCCCAGGAGGTAGAATCTGCTTCTAATTCGTTCTCTAAGGCAACGTGACCTCTGATCAAGGATTGTTAGTAATTTCTGTCTAGCTGTAGACAGGCTCGTCAGGGTAAGGGGAGACAGGTCCTGCTTGTGTTGCGTCTCTAGTTTGTGGATCTGTGAGGAGAGGTCAGCTATGTTGGCTAGGCGTTCTTTTTTAAGACGGGCTCCCTGAGAGATGAGTATGCCACGCAGGACGCACTTAAGGGCCTCCCATTGTATTGAAGGGGAGGATAAATCCCCAGTATGGTTTGCCACAAAATCCGAGATTGCGCTCTTCACTGCTGACACACAGATCGGGTCCTGCAGTAGGCTTTCATTTAGTCGCCAGGAGAAGCTAGATCTTGATGAGGGATCCAGCCATATCGAGAAGTAAATGGGTGCATGGTCAGACCACAATACAGAGCCTATATCTGCCGTCACCTCAAGATCCAACAAACACTGAGAGATAAAAAAGTAGTCAATTCTACTATAAGTAGAATGTATATGGGAGTAGAAACTGTAGTCTTTTGTGCCTGGGTGGAGAGCCCTCCACACGTCTACCAACCGCAAATCATATAATTGTTTCCTCACTTTTTTTATTGAAAAGGGTGGATATGAGGTCCTGCCCGACGAGACATCGACCGCAGGATCCATTGGAAGGTTGAAGTCGCCCCCGAGAATTATAGGAAGAGCGCCCGCAAATTTCTCCAAGAGTCGTCTGCATGTGCCACCAAATCTTTGCTGGCCCTGGTTGGGAAAATATACGTTTGCCAGTATAATCACACGTGATCCCCACGCCACCTTCAAGAAAACAAATCGGCCCTCTGTGTCGATTGATGAGTCGAGAATCTCTGGGAGAAAAGTTTTGTGGAAGCCTATTGATACTCCTTTGGATTTAGAGTGAGGGTTCGTGCTATGGAACCACTTGGGGTAATAGTGTGAAGAACAGTTAGGTGTCGCGCCAGTTTTAAAATGTGTTTCCTGGAGCATTACGATTGATATATGTTGTTTATGGTTGGAGTACATGAGTTGACTCCTTTTCTCGGGGATGTTCATCTCTTTGACGTTGTGAGAGCAGATTTTAATTCCAACCATGTCAGAGTTGAGTGACAGGGGCAGAATAATATGGACCGTGAGACCAGATCCTAGAAGATTCTAGGAGAGGATGTTGAAGCGGGCGTGTTATAGGGAGTTGGAGGGTAGGGTGGGTGGAGGGGGGGAGGGGGAGGAAGAAAAGGAAGAAAAAGTAGCAAGAAAACTGAGAGTAAGAGAGAAGAACTAGGTGTATGTTAGGTGGGTACCTAGAGTGTGTAGCCATGGTGTGGCCAACCAGTGGGAGACCACCTGGAGAACCACCAGCGGGGTGGGAAGAAGCCGCCAGAGAGAATCCGCCCCCGGCTTTCGCCCCCGCAACCTGAGCAATAAACAGGTGTAGCAAACTTTGGTGAACAAAATCTGAGCCTGATTAAACTATGGAAACTATGGTTAGGTTTACCTTGGACATGGGGAGCGGGAGAGGGAAGGGAAAAAAAAAAAAAAAGGGGGGGGGAATAAAAGGAGAAAGGGGAGGAGAAGAAGGGGGGAAGGGGAGAAGGGGGGGAAGGGGAGAAGGGGGGGGAAGGGAAGGGAAAGGGGGGAAAGGGGGGGAATAAAAGGAAAAAGGGGAGGAGAGGAAGGGGGGAATAAGGGGGGAAGGGGGGAGGGAGAAGGGGGAAGGGGGAGAGGGGATGAGGGGAGGGGGGGAGAGGGGATGAGGGGAGGGGGGGAGAGGGGAGGGGAAAGAAGAGAAAAAAAAAAGGGGGGGGGAGAGGAGGGGTAGTAAGAAAGGGGGGAAAAATTAATAGGAAAACCAACAATTAAAGGGGTTGTCCACTACTTTCAATTAACCCCCCAATGTATCCCCCCCGGGGCCCCTGATGAATTGTGCAAATACCTTTTGTTGCCATTTTCGCCTGTGAGCGGCGCTGTAGCGGCGGCTGAGTCCGGGTCACGTGACCCCCAGGCTGCAGCCGCCGCTTATTTCCGCCGATGTCACGTCAATTTCCAGACTCTGGAAATTGACGTGACGTCAGCAGCAGGTGTGTCCCAGCCGCACAGTCAGAGCAGTCACTCATCAAGAGTGACTGGGCTGTGGGCGGGGCTGGTGGCTGCCTGCGGGGCTGTGCTGGGGGCGGGCGGGGCTAGGCAGGGATGATGAAGGTGCGGGCGCTGGGGTCTGTATGTTCGTGCCGGCGCCGGTGCTCTGCGTGCCAGCGCCGGAATGTGGGTACAGCGCCGGGGCTCTGCGCCGGCATGTGGGGGTGGGGGCCGGCGCCGGTGCCCTGTGTGCCAGCGCCGGTATGTGGGTACAGCGCCGGGGCTCTGCGCCGGTATGTGGGGGTGGGGGCCGGGGCTCTGCTGCCGGTGCCGGTATGTGCTGGGTCTGCTGCGGGGGGTGGGGTGGTCTTTGGTGTGTGTGTGTGTGTGTGTCTCTCTGTGTGCAGGCATTGTCCGATGGGACTACAAGTCCCATCGGGCTCTGCCTGCTACAGTAACAGTCAGTGACACATTAGCCAATGATGGGACAGTAGTAGTCCCATCATCCGGCTAATGTGTTGAATGTAAAAAAAAAAAAAACAAACACACATATACAGTACATACACACATACAGAACATGCGCCATGCGACGACATGCACCATGCAACAACATGCAGCATGCGACGACATGCAGCATGCTCCATGCGATGACATGCTCCATGCGATGACATGCTCCATGCGACGACATGCGCCATGCGACGACATGCGCCACGCGCCGACATGCAGCATGCGCCGACATGCTGCATGCGACGACATGCGCCATGCGACGACATGCGCCATGCGACGAGATGCGCCATGCGACGACATACGACGACATGCGCCATGCGACGACATGCTGCATGCGACGACATGCGCATACAGTACATACATACAGACATACAGTACATATAACATAGAGTACATACTCACCATCACTTGTCACTTTGATCCCCGAAGCCATTGTCATCTGTAAAAAAATATTAAAATAATAAACAAACAATATACTCCCTGATCCGCAGAAATCCAATTAAAACGAGTGTCCCACGATGATCTCCCGTGGAGAACAGGAGCCTCTGCTGATGCAACCACTCTCCAGGGGCTCCAGGAACACAATGAGGGTATCCTTCCACAATGTATTCCCCACAATGTATTCCTACGCCCCTGTGAGAAAATAGTCCCTAGTCTCACTTTATGGCATGCTGTATGAGAAAGTTCCCACGCAGCTTTTTGCCATAAAGTGAAACCAGTGAACTATAGTAACCTCAGTGATGCAGTGCAGGAGCCATTGTCTCCTGTCAGTGTGTCACTGAGGGTTCTATAGAGCAGTGACACCCGATGTCACTGTTCTATAGGGGAGGTCGTCGTGGGACACTCGTTATTAATTGGACTACGGCGGACAGGTAGTATACGGTTTATTATGTTACGTTTTTTGCAGGCACTGAATTATGGTAAGTATGGTTAAATGAAGAATATTAAAATACTTTTTCCTAATGTGTGCGTGTTTTATTAACCCTTTTTTAGTATTGGATTAATAATGGATAGGCGTCTTATTGACGCCTCTCTGTTATTAACCCGGCTTAATGTCACCTTACAATAGCAAGGTGACATTAACCCCTTATTACCCCATATCCCACCGCTACACGGGAGTGGGAAGAGAGGGGCTAAGGCTGGTTTCACACTTGCGTTTTTATCTGCATGCGTTTTTTAAAAAAACGCATGTGTGAAAAAACGCATGTAAACACGGTAAAACGCTGTGTTTTTTAGACGCATGCGTTTTTGCATGTAGAAAAAAAACGCGGCGTTTTGCCGCGTTTACATGCGTTTTTTTTCATGCGTTTGCGTTTTTAAAACACATGCTGAGAAGTGTGACAGCTGCCAATCATCAAAATCCACAAGAAAACCCACTATAAATAGAAATAGCTAGGGGTAGGGTTAGGGTTAGGCCCCAAACGTGACAGAAATACGTGGCACTGAAATACGTGGCACGTGGCACTTACATACGTGGCACTTACATACGTGGCACTTACATACGTGGCCCTGAAATACGTGGCACGTGGCACTTCCATACGTGGCACTTAAATCCGTGACACTGAAATTATGTGGCACGTGGCACTTAAATACGTGGCACTGAAATACGTGGCACTTACATAGGTGGCATTTACATCCGTGGCACTGAAATACGTGGCACTGAAATACGTGGCACTGAAATACATGTCGCGTGGCACTTAAATACGTGGCACTTACATACGTGGCACTTACATACATGGCACTTTCATACGTCGCACTTGCATACGTGGCATGTGTCTCTTACATACGTGGCACTTATATACGTGGCACGTGGCACGTGGCACTTACATACGTGGCACTTATAAACGTGGCACTAAAATACGTGGCACTGAAATATCGTGGCACTATGACTGTCAGAAAATGTTCATTAAACGGTTAGGGGTAGGGTTAGGGTTTGGATCCCTTTATCACCCTGATGGTGGTGGGTGGTTTTTCAGTGTTTTTTCTGTTTTTTTCTATAAAAACGCATGCGTTTTTAACGCAAACAAATGCATGTGCTTAAAAACGCATGCGTTTACATAGACAGCAATGCATTTTTTGCCGCAAATAAACGCAGCTAAAAATTACTACTGGTTGCATTTCTGCAAATGAACGCGCGCGTTCAAAAACGCATGCGTTGCCGAAAACGCGACAAAACGCATGCGTTTTTAATGTTAAGTATAGGAAAAAAATGCATGCGTTTCTTAGCGCTAAAACGCAGCGTCCAAAAACGCAAGTGTGAAACCAGCCTCAGTGCCGGAATTGGCGCATCTTACATCTTACATGTACATCTTACAGATGCGCCATTTCCGGGGCGGCTGCGGACTGGTATTTGTAGCCGGGGGGGACCAATATCCATGGCCCCTCTCTAGGCTATGAATATCAGCCCGCAGCTGTCTGCGTAGCCTTACTGGCTATAAAACATAGGGGGACCCCACGTTATTTTTTTGGGGGGTACCCCTATTTTAATAGCCAGTAAAGGCTACGCAGACAGCTGCGGGCTGATATTCATAGCAGGCTACAAATATTGGCCCCCGGCCGTCGGCTTTCCCCCTCTGGCGCAGAAAATTGCGCGGGAGCCCATGCCGTTTTTTTCTGTTTCTTTATTAAATTAAACGCTCATTAAGGCCTGTTTCACACTTGCGTCGGTACGGGTCCATCGCTATGCGTCGGGCCTATGTACTGACGCACGTTGTGAAATTTGTGCACGTAGTGGGCAGTGGATGCAGTTTTTCAACGCATCAGCTACCCATTGTGAAGTCCGGGGAGGAGGGGGCGGAGTTTTGGCCGCGCATGCGCAGTAGAAAATGGCAGACGCGAGGGACGTGCCAACGGTCCGCCAAAACACGACGCATCCGTTGCACGACTGACGCGACGTGTGGCAATCCATCGCGATCCCTCACTAATACAAGTCTATGGGTTAAAAATGCATCCTGCGAGCACATTTGCAGGATCCGTTTTTTTCCCAAAAAGACGGATTGCTAAAAACGCAAGTGTGAAAGCAGCCTTAGGCTGCTTTCACACTAGCATCGGTAAGGGGCTGTCGCGCTGTGTCGCTAATAAAAGTCTATGGAGAAAAAACGCATCCTGCAGACAACTTTGCAGGACGCGTTTTTCTCCACAACGACGCATTGCGATGTGCAGTGCACAGCGCAAGTGTGAAAGAGGCCTTAGAAACATCGGCCTTTCTATTATATATCTATGGATATATCTATCTATAGATATATTTATAGATAGATATATCTATAGAAACATAGATGTATCTATCCATATATTTGGCTGCGTTCACACATCAGGTTTTTGCCGTGAGGCACAATCCGGCAAGTTTTGAAAAAAACGGATCCATTTTTTTCCGTCGGATCCGTTTTTTTCTCATAGAGTTGTATTTGCGGCGGATTGCGCCTGATGGCCACACGTTTCATCCGATTTTTACCGGATCCGTCAAAAAAGCTGTTTCCGCCGGATGGAAAACACATACAGAGGAACGTTTTTTCTGTCCGGCGAAAAAACGCACAGCGACGGATACGGCAAAAAAAACTATGAAATTGAGCTGTGAAATGATGAATACGGCCTTGGAATCTTTTTTTCATGCATGTTTCCATTGAAATCATGCATATTTTCCATTTATTTACTTATTTCCAAAAACGGCATTAAAACCGCACATAAACCGCACCAAAAAAAGCATCAAAACTGCACCAAAAACTGCATCAAAACTGCACCAAAAACTGCATCAAAACCTGGTGCAGTTTTGCAGTTTTGGTGCAGTTTGCAGTTTTGGTGCGGTATTGATGCAGTTTTTGGTGCGGGTTTGATGCAGTTTTTGGTGCATTTTTGATGCAGTTCTTGGTGCGGTTTTGATGCAGTTCTTAGTGTGGTTTTGGTGTGGTTTTGATGGAGTTTTTGGTGTGATTTTGGTGCGGTTTTTGCGCAGTTTTGATGCAGTTTTTGGTGCAGTGTTGATGCAATTATGGTGCGGTTTTGATGCGATTTTTTTCCGTTTTGATGCATTTTTTATGCAGTTTTTTGCACGGTTTTGATGCATTTTTTAATTTGCTTTTGTTGCGGTTTTTGCGCGGTTTTTAGGTGTTTTGGTGCATTTTTGAAAGGTAAATAAAGATGTATTATTGAACAAAAAAAAAGATTTGTGATGTCATTATTGTCCAACCTCCTCTTTTACATTTGTCCAACCCACACTCCTTTATACACACAGATAGACAGATAGATGATAGATGAAATGGATAGACAGATCTACATATAGATAGATCTATAGATGCATACATCTATCTATTCCTATATCTATCTGTAGATGTGTCTGGATAGATATACCTATTGATAGATGTATGGATAGCGTAGGGTGTGTGTCCACCGTCCGGATTACATCCGAATGAGCTGCAGATTGTATGCTGCGTACTTGTAGTTCCATCGGATGATGCCTGCACACACACCCCAAAAGACCACCCCCACAGCCCCGCACACATCCGAACAGCGCGCAGACCCCGCACACACCTGAACAGTCCCGCACAGCGCAGCACACATCCGAACAGCCCGCAGACCCCGCCCGCCCACACATAGACGCACACCGTCACCGCCCACACACTTCCATCCTCTCGAGCTGCTGCGTTTCTCGGACCCACATCCGCAGCAAAACTGCAGATCTTTTTTACATCTGCGGTTTTGCGGCGGATGTGCCCGACTCAATGAAAGTCTAAGGCCATGTTCACACATAGCGGTTTTTACCGCGGATCTGCGGCGATTTTGATGCTGCGGGTCCGCAGCAGTTTCCATTGCGTTTACATTAACATATAAACCCTATGGAAACCGCAAACCGCTGTGCACATGCTGCGGGAAAAAACGCGCAGAAACGCAGCGGTTTAAAACCCGCAGCATGTCACTTCTTTGTGCAGAATCGCAGCGATTCTGCAACCATAGGAATGCATTGAACCGCGTACTTCCCGCATGGGGCTGTGCCCATGATGCGGGAAGTAAGCAGGTCATGTGCGGTTGCTACCCGGGGTGGAGGAGAGGAGACTCTCCTCCAGGCCCTGGGAAGCATGAATAGTGTAAAAAAGAAGAATTAAAATAAAAAATGATGCTATACTCACCTCGCAGCGCTGCCCGCGGCCGTCCGGTATCAGGGTTGGTGTGCGAGCAGGACCTGCAGTGACGTCACGGTCACATGACCGTGATGACGCCTGGGTCACATAACCGTGACGTCACGAAGGTCCTTCTCGGCACAGCATCTTTGGAACTGGACCGCCGGGTGCAGCGCCGAGGAGATCGCGACGTCAGAGGGTGAGTATAGCCAATTTTTATTATTTTTTACATTACTATTGATGCTGCATATTGCTGCATATGCAGCATCAATAGTATAGGAGTAATCCCGCAGCGGAAACTGCGGAACAAACCGCGATAAATCTGCAGGGATAACCGCAGCGGTTTTGCCCTGCAGATTTATCAATTCCACTGCGGGAGAACCCGCAGAGCACGCCACAGAGTGTGCACATAGCCTAAAGGTGCAGAAACACTGCAGTTCCGCACAAAAGAAGTGACATGCTGCGAGAAAAAAAAGCTGCGTTTCGGTGCGGCCTTTTACGCAGCATGTGCACAACAAGTCTGCGGCTCCCATAGACTTACATTGGTTGTGCACTACACTGCGGATTTGATGCACTTCAGTGCGGCAAAAAACGCTGCGGATCTGCAATCAAATCCACAATGTGTGCACACAGCCTTAGCATTTAGGGAACCGAGCAAAAAAGCCAAGCAAAAAACAAGTGTGGGATTGCACTTTTTTTGCCATTTCATTGCACTTTGAATTTTTTTCACATTTTCTGCTACACGACAAGGTAAAACCAATGGTGTCGTTCAAAAGTAGAACTTGTCCCGCAAAAGATAAGCCCTCACATGGCCATATTGACGGAAAAATTATGGCTCTGGATAGAAGGGGAGCGATAAACGAAAACAAAAAAGCTGCAGGGGTGAAGGGGTTTAGAAACATGGATATGGACATATCTATAGAAATAGACATATATCTGTATGTATCTATCTATCTATCTATCTATCTGTCTATCTATCCCATATCTATCTATCTATCTCCTATCTATCTATCTATCTATCTATCTATCTATCTATCTATCTATCTATCTATCCCATATCTATCTATCTATCTATCTATCTATCTATCTATCTATCTATCTATCTATCTATCTATCTATCTATCTGTCTTTCCCTCTATCTGTGTGTAATGGAGTGTGGGTTGGACAAATGTAAAAGAGGAGGTTGGACAGAAATGACATCACAAATCTGTTTGAAGCTAGAGGGGGGAGAGGAGGGAGGGGTTGGGGTGTGTTTTGGAGTGGGTGTGCTAAGTTCAGGCTTAGAGGACAGTGCAATGCATCATGGAACTTGTAGTATTAGAGCACAATAACTCAGGAGAAAGGAAGTTGTCGATTAACCCCATGAGAGCTGAATCCAGCACTAAAGTGGGCTGCTACAGCATGATAAAAGGTAATATTGCTAAAATAAACACAGTAGATGTTTTCAGTGGCACATAATAGCAAGATTTATGAAAAAAAAAAAAAAAGGTTATAGTAGTGGACAACTTCTTTAACTAACACATGCTCAGAGTCTAGTAGACAGGGCTATGAACTATTAAGAGGTAATGCAAAACGCGACACGTACAGTACGATGCAAATCGGCGTGTAGATCAGTGGAACGTATAACAATCTATGAAAGTGTGAAAGAGAACATCACAGGAGAGGAGAGCACTTGACGAAGGCATCTCTCAGGTTGGGTCTGGAGAGGGGCCAGTCTTCTTGTGCTGCTTGGAATGCTGAGCTTTTAGCCATCTTGGAGGGATGTCTGGGAGTTGGGGCGAGCGCGGCCAGTCTGGGAGATCAGTCATTGGTAGTTCAAAGGTTCCTAGAAATTTGGCCAGGTCGCCCAGGTTGCGGAAGATAGCCGACTTCCCGCCTTTAGAGGCAAACAATTGGAAAGGGAATCCCCATCTATAAGTAATGTCTCTGTCATTGAGAAGAGACAATAAGGGGCGTAATGCTCTCCTGAGCTGTAACGTGCGCCTAGATAAGTCGGACAGTAGTAAAATCTGAGTTCCACAGTAGTCGATAGTGCCCCTCCGCCTGGCAGCCAACATGATGGCCTCCTTAGTTTTATAATAATGAACTCTGCAGATGATGTCCCTAGGTCTCGATTCGGATGTCGGTTTGGGTCCCAGGGATCTGTGAATACGGTCGAACTCGTTTGAGCCACTTTCGTCACCATCAAGGAGGTCAAGGAATATTTTCTGAACAGTGGAGTCTAAGTCTGGGGGACCTACAGACTCAGGGAGGCCGCGAATTCTGATGTTGTTGCGTCTGTTACGATTTTCTAGGTCCTCCATTCCTGTCGCAAACTCCTCCAGTCTCTGAGCGTGGCTAGCTATAACCTCTCTGTGGGTTTGTAATTCTTGTAAAATAAGGTCCTGGGACTTTTCTACCTCTTCCACTTGGGTTGTGAATTCTGATTTGAGAGCATGTAACTCTTTTTTGTAAGAGTTTTCGATGCGGCAAGCGAAAGCCTCTAAGTCTGATTTAGTAGGGAGAGATCTGATAAATTTACTGAGTTCGGAAACAGACACATCTTCTGGGAGCTCGCCCCCATCATCACCTTCATTGGTCATTCTATCAGGGGAGCCCTGGTGGGTTGGTGGATCATATGTGTTAGAGCCATCACCTGAGGACTTAGTGGAGGATTTGGATCTTGCGTTCCTGTGTTGACCATTTGTATTAAGAAAGCGATCCATGTTGCCAGGAAGAGGGCCAGAATCTGGAGGCAGACTAGGGTGCTTCTTGTTCTTGCCCATACGCGCCTGAGGGACATTAATCGCTAATGGGTGGTTGCGGGGGAGATCTGGAGGGCATTTGTGTCTATATTAAGCAGGCAGACCCCTCAGCAGCAGATTCCTCTCCCCTATAGGAATCCTGGGTGTAGTGGGGAGGTTAGGCCCGAGGTTTTGTGGCCTATGAGCGTGGCAGTGAAACAATCTGGATTATGAATAGGAAGCTAATCCTTTGTGGGAGCCCCCTTGTAGGTGTCAATAATTGGGGGGAGAGGGAAGCCACCCGGGCCCCGAGCTGGCTCCGCGCCCTATCCCCCACTCGAGACCAGTGATGCAATGAGGGCGTAAGGGGACAGTGTAGGCAGGCCACAGGAGCAATCAGGGGATGGACTGCATCTAAGGCTGGCGGTTAGAGATGAGATGGCAGGATGGGCAGATCAGAGGCTACCCTGTGCCTCCACCTCTCCCACAGGTCCCCAAATCTGCTGTGCTGTGCTGCGGCCTCCCCTCCTGCCTCGTGTCCCAGTACCTGCAATAAGGGCCCGACTTCCTCTATGATCTGTCCGCCTCCAGAGAACCGCAGCAGGGCCGCAGCGGCGTCTCCTCTCTCAGACGCTGCAGGCGCCGGTCAGCGCTTCCAGCCGATGGGGCCGCACACAGGCTGGGCCCTGGCTCCGTTGCGCTCAGGGGTGCACTCCCTCTCACAGCCGGTCTGGGTGTCACACTCGCCTGCTGCAGCGGCGACCTCCGCCGCAGAGCGGGGGAGGCCCCCAGATGATCACCGCCGATCCTCGGTCCACTCCGCGACGGCACTCTGTGGAGCGGCGTGGCACCGAAACAGGAACCCCCGCGGCAGACCAGGCGGCCCCGATGCTGTGGATGGTCTTCTCTGCCTGAGGCGCCGTCCCACCAGGCGCGCAGTGTGAGTCCAGCGGGAGAAAGAGGGGGAAGGCGGGAAAGATGTCGCTCACGTGTCTGAGCGCCGGGTGTTCTCCGGCGGTCTCCTTCAACCCACGCCGGCACCAGACCGCCAGCCGCGGCCCGATTTAGTAGGGGTAAGCCTCGCCGATACCCCACTGTATGGGTTCTTCTGTTTGGAGGCCCGTGGGAAGCGGGAGGACGCGTGCCGTCCGCGGGCTTCAGGCCTGTGAGTAGGCCTCTTGGGTTTCTTGTGTCTGCAACTCGCAGAAATGTCCAATATGAATAAGATGGGTGTGCAGGGCTTGTTGGCAGATGGATTAGGTCTTCTAATCTGGGAAACAGCGTCCCTGGATGGGCAGATTAGGTAGATTGTAGCTGCTATCAGAGGAGCTCAAGGGATGTACGTCCTGCTCCTTCTACAGCTGGCCACGCCCCCCGACATCACATTTTTTGTCACGCCCCCATCGCACCCCGCCACAGCCTCAGCATTTCTTTTGGCTGGGGCACGCCAGAAGCCGGCGGTACTCTGTGGCCAGCCAGGAGAATCATCTTGAGGGGAGAACTCTCCCGCATCACCCCCTGGCTCCAACCGCGTCCTGCACCGTCCTGTACCGGTGGGTCCACTATGCACTACAGCCCTGAGCAGTGCTGACACCTCTTCTTGGGACATATGTTATTTCTGCTACTCCGACACGCTATACCACCACTGACAAGACAAGTACGTTCATTATAATAATATAATAATTTTTATTTATATAGCGCCAACATATTCCGCAGCGCTTTACAACTTATAGAGGGGACTTGTACAGACAATAGACATTACAGCATAACAGAAATCACAGTTCAAAACAGATACCAGGAGGAATGAGGGCCCTGCTCGCAAGCTTACAAACTACGAGGAAAAGGGGAGACACAAGAGGTGGATGGTAACAATTGCTTTAGTTATTTGGACCAGCCATAGTGTAAGGCTCGGGTGTTCATGTAAAGCTGCATGAACCAGTTCACTGCCTAAGTATGTAGCAGTACAGACACAGAGGCTATTAACTGCATAAAGTGTATGATGCGAGGAACCTGATTATGTTTTTTTTTTTTAAGTAAGTTAGTTAGTTAGGTAAATGCATTGAGGCGGTAGGCCAGTCTGAACAAATGAGTTTTTAAGGCACGCTTAAAACTGTGGGGATTGGGGATTAATCGTATTAACCTAGGTAGTGCATTCCAAAGAATCGGCGCAGCACGTGTAAAGTCTTGGAGATGGGAGTGGGAGGTTCTGATTATTGAGGATGCTAACCTGAGGTCATTAGCGGAGGGGAGGGCACGGGTAGGGTGGTAGACTGAGTCCAGAGAGGAGATGTAGGGTGGTGCTGAGCCATGGAGTGCTTTGTGGATGAGGGTAGTAGTTTTGTACTGGATTCTGGAGTGGATGGGTAACCAGTGTAATGACTGGCACAAGGTAGAGGCATCGGTGTAACGGTTGGAGAGGAATATGATCCTGGCAGCAGCATTCAGGACAGATTGGAGCGGGGAGAGTTTGGTAAGAGGGAGGCCGATTAGTAGAGAGTTACAATAGTCCAGACGAGAATGAATAAGTGAAACAGTAAGAGTTTTTGCAGAGTCGAAAGTAAGAAAAGGGCGAATTCTAGAAATGTTTTTTAGATGCAGATAAGAAGAGCGAGCCAGTGATCGGATGTGGGGGGTGAATGAAAGCTCGGAATCAAGGATGACCCGAAGGCAGCAGGCATGTTGCTTTGGAGTAATGGTGGAACCGCACACGGAGATGGCAATGTCATGTTAGGGCATGTTAGGTTAGGCTATGGGTTGAACTAGATGGACTTACAGTCTTCCTTCAACCTTAATAACTATGTAACTATGTAACTATGTAATGTCAGGCAAACGTAGGTTAGTAGAGGGAGAGAACACAAGGAGTTCAGTTTTTGACAGGTTCAGTTTCAGATAGAGGGAGGACATGATGTTAGAGACAGCGGTAAGACAATCACTGGTGTTTTCTAAAAAAGGTCGGCGTGATAACTGGAGCAGAAGTGTATAATTGGGTGTCATCAGCATAGAGATGGTACTGGAAACCAAATCTACTGATTTTTTGACCAATAGGGGCGGTATACAAAGAGAAGAGGAGGGGGCCTAGGACTGATCCTTGAGGAACCCCAGCAGTAAGGGGAAGGTGAGAGGAGGAGGAACCAGCAAAACATACAGTGAAGGATCGGTCAGAGAGATAGGAGGAGAACCAAGAGAGAACAGTGTCCTTGAGGCCGATGGAGTGGAGCATAGTGAGAAGGAGCTGATGATCCACAGTATCGAATGCTGCAGAGAGATCCAAGAGAATTAGCATGGAGTAGTGACCATTAGATTTAGCTGTTAGTAGGTCATTAGAGACTTTAGTGAGGGCAGTTTCAGTAGAGTGTAAAGAGCGGAAGCCAGATTGAAGAGGGTCAAGAAGAGAGTTATCTGAGAGATAGCGGGTAAGACGGGAATGGACCAGGCGTTCGAGGAGTTTAGAGATGAAGGGAAGATTAGAGACAGGTCTATAATTAGCGGCACAATTTTGGTCGAGGGAGGGTTTTTTAAGTAATGGATGTATGATGGCATGCTTAAATGAGGAGGGAAAAATACCAGAAGTGAGGGAAAGGTTGAATATTTTTGTTAGGTGAGAGGTGACAGCCGGGGAAAGGGACTGGAAGAAATGTGACGGAATGGGGTCACTGGTGCAAATGGTCGGGCAAGAAGATGCAAGGAGCCTGCTTACTTCTTCTTCTGTAACTGCTTCAAAGTCAGAGAGTGAACTAGATGCAGTGGGGTAGGGAGGACAGTGCATGGTATGAAGAGATTGGGAGATGATTTCCTGTCGAATGTGGTAAATTTTTTCTTTGAAGTAATCGTCAGCGCGGAGATCTGTGGTTGGGGCCTGCTCTCTTGGGTTGAGTAGGGACTGGAAAGTGTCAAAGAGACGTTTAGGGTTATTTGACAGTGAGGTGATGAGGGTGTTGAAATAGGTTTGTTTGGAGAGGTGAAGGGCAGAGTTGTATGTTTTTAGCATGAACTTATAATGGATGAAATCTTCGGGTAGATTAGATTTTCTCCATAGACGTTCGGCGCGCCTGGAGCACCGCTGCAGGAAACGTGTTTGCAGCGTGTGCTACGGTTGTCGCCGTCTGTGCCGAGTTGTTCTATGTATAGGAGGTGCAGCTTCATCCAGGGCACTTTGCAGGGTTTCATTGTAATGCTTCAGAGCAGAATCAGGACATGAGATGGAGAAGATTGGGGCCAATGAGGACTGCAAGTTCTTCATAAGTTTCTAGGTGTTAATGGCCTGTATGTTTCTATAAGTGTGGAAAGTGGGGGTGACCTGAGTCGGATGGCAGTTCTTGATAGAGAATGAAAGAAGGTTGTGGTCAGAGAGCGGGAGAGGGGAGTTTGTGAAGTCATCCACTGAGCAAAGACGGGAGAAGACCAAGTCAAGGGAGTTTCCATCTTCATGCGTTGGAGAGTTAGTATGCTGCGAGAGGCCGAAAGAGGAGGTTAGAGATAAAAGGTGAGAAGCAGATGGGGAGAGGGGAGAAGCAATGGGGATGTTGAAATCACCCATGATAAGGGTGGGGGTGTCACAGGAGAGAAAGTGTGGAAGCCAGGTGGCAAAGTGATCCAGGAACTGATGAGATGGGCCGGGAGGACGATACACCACTGCAACTCACATGGAGAAGGGGACGTAGAGTCTGACAGCATGGACCTCAAAGGAAGGGAATACAAGTGAGAGTACTTGGGGGATAACTTGGAAGGTACATTTGGGTGAAAGGAGCAGACCAACGCCTCCACCTGCTCTGTAGTCTGATCTTGGGGTATGAGAAAAGTGTAGTCCACCATATGAAAGAGCAGCAGCAGCAGTGGTGTCTGACTGCTGGATCCAGGTTTCAGTAAGAGCCAGGAGGTTAAGAGAATTAGAAAGGAAGAAGTCATGAATGAAGGAGAGTTTATTACACACAGAGCGAGAATTCCAAAGGGCACAATTGAAAGGGACAGAAGGCATGCATGGAATATTAATAAGGTTAGAGGGGTTTCTGGGTGTAGCAATTGGGAGGTTTGACTGGCTATAACATGGGGGGCCGGGGTTGGGAGAGATGTCTCCAGCGACTAGGAGAAGGAGAATAGAAAAAGTGAGCAGATGGTTAAGTGATTTGTGAGAGCGTCTCTTGTGTTGGATGGTGGGACTGAATGGATCTGCGCTGTTAAGCAATGTGAACAGAGCATGAGTACTATACATAGGAGAGGCAAGGACAGAGGGGCCGATATGGATGGAGTGTAAAGAGTTTATGCAAGGGCGGTGAATGTGAGTGAACGCAGCAGCCAGGATATAGATTATACAAATACATATGGTGAGTATTTGTTCTGTTTCAAGTTAATAGGGAGTAGATTTAGATTGTCTTACCTGTCTCCTGCCCTGTCTAACTGCCATGTTATAACTGCCGAATACTTAGAAAAAAGTACTTAGAATAAAAGTACACGAATAATAGTGCACAAATGCATCCCCAAGATATGTCTACATTTATAGAAGGCTAGCTCTTAGATCTCACTTTTTTTTTCTTCTCCTCCTCTCGTTACCAATCAATCTAACTCAGTTGAGACAGCAGAACACAATAAATGTAGTGATCAGATAAACAAATGTCCAGGTCTACATGGATCATAAACCCCTTTGAAACAGTTATGTGATCTCTCTGCATAAGGACAAGCAGAAGTGAGTTAAATATCTATAAACACAAACAAATGCATAATAAGATGACTAACATATATAGATATATGCAGGATTCAATGCCGAAGATAGAATGACTCAGATACCATTCAGGCTGCTTGCTGTCAGGGAATGGAGCAATAGACATGCAGGATATTTCAGTTCAGAGAATGAATGATATGTTTACCTCCTTCATCTTTGATTTATTTCCATGCCCTGGGCTGTGACGACTCTGTGCAGCTTCACCTGATACAGCAAGGTGCTTCTGGATGTGGTGGGCTGACTAATATTCCCATTCCCTTTTTTGCATTGTATTAATTAACAACGATACCTCTCTTTTTCCCATTCACTCCATATCAATAGAGCAGATAGGGATTTTACAGTATAAAGTCTGCCCAGCTGCAGGTTTTGGGTCCTTGAGTTTGCTGCACACTATACCACAAACGCCTGTACACCAATATTAATATATTGAACCAGGTATGTTAACAACAATAACAGTGCCTATACTGTATATCCAGCCCTCAACCTAGTCCTATATCATCAGCGCTGTGATAACTTTTCACATAAGTGTCCACTTTATATTTAATAATGTCCTGAGTCTCTGCCTCTGTAAGTTCCCTATACACAGCATGATGCTCTCTTATACACAGTATTATTGTTATTACTATCTATTATTATAGTGCCATTTGTTCCATGGTGCTTTACATGTGAGGAGGGGTATACATAATAATAAATAATAATAATAATTTTATTTATATAGCGCCAACATATTCCGCAGTGCTTTACAAATTATAGAGGGGATTTGTACAGACAATAGACATTTTAGCGTAACAAAAACACAGTTCAAAATAGATACCAAGAGGAATGAAGGCCCTGCTCGCAAGCTTACAATCTATAGGAAAAAGGGTGACACGAGAGGTGGATGGTAACAATTGCTTTCGTTGTTCGGACCAGCCATAGTGTAAGGATCGGGTGTTCATGTAAAAGCTGCATGAACCAGGTAACAGCCTAAGTATGTAAAAGTACAGACACACAGGGCTATTAACTGCATGAAGTGTATGAGAACATGATGTGAGGAACCTGATTATGGTTTTTTTTTTTTTTAATGGGCCACAAAGGGATAGTTAGGTTAATGCGTTGAGGCGGTAGGCCAGTCTGAACAAATGCGTTTTTAGGGCACGCTTAAAACTGTGGGGATTGGGGATTAATCTTATTAACCTGGGTAGTGCATTCCAAAGTATTGGCGCAGCATGTGAAAAGTCTTGGAGATGGGAGTGGGAGGTTCTGATTATTGACAATGCTAACCTCAGGTCATTAGCAGAACGGAGAGCATGGGTAGGGTGGTAGACTGAAACGAGGGAGGAGATGTATTGTAGTGCTGAGCCATGGAGTGCTTTGTGGATGAGGGTAATAGTTTTGTACTGGATTCTGGAGTGGATGGGTAACCAGTGTAATGACTGGCACAAGGTAGAGGCATCGGTGTAATGGTTGGTTAGGAATATAATCCTGGCAGCAGCATTAAGGACAGATTGGAGCGGGGAGAGTTTGGTAAGAGTAAGGCCAATTAAGAGAGAGTTACAATAGTCAAGATGAGAATGAATGATTGAAACAGTAAGAGTTTTTGCAGTGTTGAAAGTAAGAAAAGGGCGAATTCTAGAAATGTTTTTGAGATGCAGATAAGAAGAGCGAGCCAATGATGGGATGTGGGGGGGTGAAGGAAAGCTCGGAATCAAGGATGACCCCAAGGCAGTGGGCATGTTGCTTGGGAGTAATGGTGGAACCACATATGGAGATGGCAATGTCAGGCAAAGGTAGGTTAATAGAGTGAGAAAACAAGAGTAATTCAGTTTTAGACAGGTTCAGTTTAAGATAGAGGGAGGACATGATGTCAGAGACAGCGGTAAGACAATCACTGGTGTTTTCTAAAAAGGCAGGTGTGATATCAGGAGAAGAAGTGTATAATTGGGTGTCATCTGCATAGAGATGGTACTGGAACCCAAATCTACTGATTGTTTGTCCAATAGGGGCTGTATACAAAGAGAAGAGGAGGGGGCCTAGGACTGATCCTTGAGGAACCCCAACAGTAAGGGGACGATGAGAAGAGGAGGAACCCGCAAAAGATACAGTGAAACAGCGATCAGAGAGATAGGAGGAGAACCTGGAGATAACGGTGTCCTTGAGGCCAATGGAGCGGAGCATAGTGAGGAGGAGCAGATGATCCACAGTATCGAATGCTGCAGAGAGATCCAAGAGAATTAGCATGAAGTAGTGGCCATTAGATTCAGCTTTTAATAAAAAACAAGTACAGTACAATACAAGACACAATGGTACAGGAGGAGAGAGGATCCTGCCCGTGAGGGCTCATAATCTACAAGGGTTGGGTGAGGATACAATAGGCAAGGGTAGAGCTGGTTATACAGTGGCTTGGTCTAGTGGTGGCTACTGCAGGATGTAGGCTTGTCGGAAGAGGTGGGTCTTCAAGTTCTTTTTGAAGGTTTCAATGGTAGATGAGAGTCTAATATGTTGTGGTAGAGAGTTCCAGAGTAGGGGGTAGAGTGGGAGAAATCTTGTATGCGATTGTGGGAAGAGGAGATAAGAGGGGAGTAGAGAAGGAGATCTTCTGAGGATCGGGGGTTGTGTGCAGGTAAGTACCGGAAGACGAGGTCACAGATGTATGATGGAGACAGGCTGTGGATTGCTTTGTATGTCATGGTTAGGGTTTTGAACTGGAGTCTTTGGGTAATGGGGAGCCAGGTGCATTAGTCGGGCAGCAGAGTTTAGAATAGATTGGAGGGGTACGAGAGTGTTAGAGGGGAGGCCACAAAGCAGGAGCTGGCAATAGTAGTCAAGGTGGGAGATGATGAGGTCATGGACTAGAGTTTTTGCAGATTCTTGGTTGAGGAATGTATGGATCCGTGAAATATTTTTGAGTTGAATTCGGCAGGAAGTGGAAAGGGCGTATACATGTGGTTTGAAAGAGAGATCAGTGTCAAGGATAACCCCAAGGCAGCGAGCTTCTGGGACTGGGGAGAGTGGGCAGCCATTTATTTTAATGGATAGGTCCATTGGGGGGATTGAGTGAGATAGGGGAAAGATGATGAGTTTTGTTTTATCCATATTAAGTTTTAGAAATCTAGCGGAGAAGACAGACATTGTGGGATTCTGGTTAGTAGGGTGGTGATATCTGGTCCAGAGATGTAGATCTGTGTGTCATCAGCATAGAGGTGATACTGAAAGCCATGAGATTCTATGAGCTGTCCCAGGCCGAAGGTGTAGATGGAGAAGAGCAGGGGCCCTGGGACTAAACCTTGTGGGACTCTAACAGATAGGGGGAGTGTTGAGGAGGTGGTGTGCGAGTGGAAGAAGCTGAATGTCCGGTCTGTTAGGTATGACGCGATCCAAGATAGGGCCAAGTCTGTGATGCCAAGAAATGAGAGGGTCTGTAGTAATAGGGAATGGTCCACTGTGTCAAAGGCAAAGGACAGGTCCAGGAGGAGGAGGACAGAGTAGTGTCGCTTGGCCTTTTCGGTTAATAGGTCAATGGTGACCTTAGTTAGGGCAGTTTCAGTAGAGTGTTGTGGCCAGAAGCCAGATTGTAAGCGGTCAAAGAGGGAGCAAGAAGAGAGGTGAGCGGACAGTTCAAGATGGATGTGTTGTTCCAACAGTTTTGAGGCATAGGGGAGAAGTGATATGGGGCAATACCTAGATGCAGAGGATGGGTCAAGGGAGGGCTTTTTGAGGATAGGTGTGATTGAGGCATGTTTAAAGCTTGAGGGGAAAACACCTGTTGTTAGTGATAGGTTGAAGAGATGGGTTAGGGTTGGGATGAAGACTGTGGTGAGGTTTGGGATGAAGTGGGATGGGATTGGATCAAGTGCACAGGTGGTGAGATGTGATCTTGAGAGTAGAGTGGAGAGTTAATCTTCTGTAATGGTGGAGAAGTTGGTTTTGGAGGTGGAGGGCTGGGCAGTTAGGAGGAAGGGCTCTGGGGGTTGTCGACTTGAAAAATGAGGCAAAGTCTTCAGCTGAGATGAGTGGAGAGGGAGGTGCTGGGGGATGGAGAAGAGAATTGAAGGTGTTGAGTAGCGTAGCGCTCCCTCTCTCATCAATGCAGTCAGCTGCATCAGCATGCAGCTAATACAGTTGCACTTGTGATGACGGCGGGATGCCACTGATAGCACTGAGCTCCCCCACCTGTAAAGGGGCCCCATAGCAGCTGAGTGTCAGAGGAGGGAGATCGATTCTCTGCCAGAGAATGTAACTGTATAGATGTGCTGTGCACACCGATACAGTTACAGTAACGTAGTTCCAGGTGGGCCACCTCAAAGTGTGGGACCTGGGGCGACTGCCCCCTCTGCCCCGTGGTCGCTACGCTATTGGCTAAAATAAATTTGGGGAGAAAATGTCTAAAAAGTGGTAAATAAAACACACACTACAATGACATAATTGTATATTTGTGAATGATAATAGACCAAGTGAGTGTGCTAAGTATTTTAATAGTGATGTATAAATAATGATAGAATTCGTGATGAGGAGAAAAAAGGGGGAATTGGAGACAAATGTGTGTGAGGTTCAACACAAAATGATTATGCTGTGACAGTAAACATAGTGAAAACAGCTGCTGTAGACGAAGGGAGAAATGGGGATTTCCAGCACATCCATCCAGTTTGAGTAAAATAATCAAAATTTATTTAGAACATTTTAAAAAACAACATTAAAAAGAAAGAGAGAGGAACTCTCTTTGCCTGACGCGTTTCTGGCGCACCACGGCGCCCTTAGTCATAGGAACTAATATGACATGAATACACAGGTTTATATATGACAAGGAACCAATCACAGACATAGCAATTAAATTTCATTGGAAAAAGCTGCAGCTAAATTCACATAACAAAACTTTACCTTATTTATCAAATGTCTTAGAAATACACTAACATCTGTTCTAAATTACCAAAAAATTCATTAGTTGTTCAATATATGTAAAAAAAAAAAAAAAAAAAAAAAAATCATTTTTGTAATTCATACCATGTGGATATTTGGTGTCTAAAGTTAGAATCCAAAAGGCTTCCCGCAGAGCTAATCGCTTCCTCCAATCTCTACCTCTAGGTGACTGACTAACCCTTTCAATGCCAAAAAAGGAAAAATCTGACAGATCTCCCTGGTGCACAGAGATAAAACTTTACCTTATTTATCAAATGTCTTAGAAATACACTAATATCTGTTCTAAATTAACAAAAAATTCATTAGTTGTTCAATATAAGTAAAAAAGATCATTTTTGTAATTCATACCATGTGGATATTTGGTGTCTAAAGTTAGAATCCAAAAGGCTTCCCGCAGAGCTAATTGCTTCCTCCAATCTCCAAATCTAGGTGACTGACTAACCCTTTCAATGCCAAAAAAGGAAAAATCTGACAGATCTCCCTGGTGCACGGAGATAAAACTTTACCTTATTTATCAAATATCTTAGAAATACACTAATATCTATTTTAAATTACCAAAAATTTCATTAGTTGTTCAATATATGTAAAAAAGATCATTTTTGTAATTCATACCATGTGGATATTTGGTGTCTAAAGTTAGAATCCAAAAGGCTTCCCGCAGAGCCAATTGCTTCCTCCAATCTCCACCTCTAGGTGACTGACTAACCCTTTCAATGCCAAAAAAGGAAAAATCTGACAGATCTCCCTGGTGCACGGAGATAAAATGTTTTGTGGCCCCAGAATAACCTGGATTTCTATTCCTTACATTGGCTATATGTTCAGAAATTCTCTTTTTGATTTTCCTAGTGGTATAACCTATATAACAAATATTACAGGCTTTGCATTTTATACAGTATATAACATGATCAGAATCACAGTTGATAAATGATTTTATATTATAAGTAACATTGTGATTTGAAGAAAAAGAAGTTCTCTTATTGTCTGCAAATTGGCAGACATTACATCTATTGCCAGAACATTTAAAGAAACCCTTCACTGATAGCCATGATGTGGGAGTTTTTTTCGGGTGCACCATACTGGGAGATAAAATATTCCCCAGTGTGCAACCTCTTTTGGCCACTACCCTGCAACCATTTTGGAGAATTGTGCACAAAGAACTATCTTGATTGACTACAGGAAGATATTTAAGAATAATCTGTCTGATTTTGTTGTATTGACTGCTGTACGCAGTAGAAAATGTAATGTGCGCTTCAGAAGCAGCATTTACTTTTTTGTTTTCAGAATGTAACAAATTGGTACGTGGAATTTTAGAAACCTGTCTGAATGCATGTTTTATATTAGATTGTTTGTACCCTCTGTCCAGCAGTCTATCAGAAATAATGCGACTTTCTTTATGAAACTTTTCATCGCTAGAGCAGATTCTTCTCGCTCTAGTAAGTTCCCCCCTAGGAATGGCGTGAATGGTGTGGCGAGGGTGTGAGCTCGAGGACATCAGGATCGTGTTACCAGAGTTGTCTTTTCTATAGAGTGAGGTGTTAACCCTTTGTGTTGTATTACTGCCTGTAAGGAGAACATCCAAAAATGAGACTTCATCTGAAGGAATGCCACTGGTGAAGCGTAGATTACACTGATTGTCATTGAGATAGGACATAAAATCAGGAAATTTTGTCACCTCCCCCTGCCAAATTAACAAAATATCATCCACAAATCTCCCATACCAATTAAGGCATGGGAGAAATGGATTATCATCCGTAAATATATAAATTTCTTCCCACCATGCCATAAATAAAATTGCTAAAGATGGAGAGAACTTAGACCCCATAGGAGCACCCATGGTTTGAATATAGTAGTTATTTTGGAACATGAAAAAATTGTGTTTTAGTAGATAATGTAAGGACGCAAGAATAAACCATTTCAATGAATCTGAGTAACTGCTATACTTATTTAGATGAGGATGGGTCAAGGGAGGGCTTTTTGAGGATAGGTGTGATTGAGGCATGTTTAAAGCTTGAGGGGAAAACACCTGTTGTTAGTGATAGGTTGAAGAGATGGGTTAGGGTTGGGATGAAGACTGTGGTGAGGTTTGGGATGAAGTGGGATGGGATTGGATCAAGTGCACAGGTGGTGAGATGTGATCTTGAGAGTAGAGTGGAGAGTTAATCTTCTGTAATGGTGGAGAAGTTGGTTTTGGAGGTGGAGGGCTGGGCAGTTAGGAGGAAGGGCTCTGGGGGTTGTCGACTTGAAAAATGAGGCAAAGTCTTCAGCTGAGATGAGTGGAGAGGGAGGTGCTGGGGGATGGAGAAGAGAATTGAAGGTGTTGAGTAGCGTAGCGCTCCCTCTCTCATCAATGCAGTCAGCTGCATCAGCATGCAGCTAATACAGTTGCACTTGTGATGACGGCGGGATGCCACTGATAGCACTGAGCTCCCCCACCTGTAAAGGGGCCCCATAGCAGCTGAGTGTCAGAGGAGGGAGATCGATTCTCTGCCGGAGAATGTAACTGTATAGATGTGCTGTGCACACCGATACAGTTACAGTAACGTAGTTCCAGGTGGGCCACCTCAAAGTGTGGGACCTGGGGCGACTGCCCCCTCTGCCCCGTGGTCGCTACGCTATTGGCTAAAATAAATTTGGGGAGAAAATGTCTAAAAAGTGGTAAATAAAACACACACTACAATGACATAATTGTATATTTGTGAATGATAATAGACCAAGTGAGTGTGCTAAGTATTTTAATAGTGATGTATAAATAATGATAGAATTCGTGATGAGGAGAAAAAAGGGGGAATTGGAGACAAATGTGTGTGAGGTTCAACACAAAATGATTATGCTGTGACAGTAAACATAGTGAAAACAGGTGCAAGTAAGTAAATAAGGTATAAAAGCCAGAAAGCAAAACTGTATTTAAAAAGTAAATATACAGTTGTGCTCAAAAGTTTACATAACCAAGCAGAATTTTTTGCTTTTTTGGCCTTTTTTCAGAAAATATGAATGATAACACCAAAACCTTTTCTCCACCCATGGTTAGTGGTTGGGTGAAGCCATTTATTGTCAAAATACTGTGTTTTCTCTTTTTAAATCATAATGACAGCTCAAAATTTCGAAATGACCCTGTTCAAAAGTTCACATACCCCATTTCTTAATACCGTGTATTGCACCCTCTAACATCAATGACAGCTTGAAGTCCTTTGTGGTAGTTGTGGATGAGGTTTTTTATTTTCGCAGCTGGTAAAGATGCCCACTCTTCTTGGCAAAAAGCCTCCAGTTCCTGTAAATTCCTGGGCTGTCAAGCATGAACTGCGTGCTTGAGATCTCCACAGAGTGGCTCAATGATATTGAGGTCAGGAGACTGAGATGGCTAATCCAGAACTTTAATTTTATTCTGCTGTTGCCAATGACAGGTCGACTTGGCCTTGTGTTTTGGATTGTTGTCATGTTGGAACGTCCAAGTACGTCCCATGGGCAGCTTCCGGGCTGATGATTGCAAATTTGCCTTCAGATTTTGCTGATAATATGCTGCATTCCTCTTTCCTTCAACTTTGACCAAGTTTCCTGTGCCTTTGTAGCTCAAACATCCCCAAAACCGTTCCTTTCATCATAGGCCTTGTTGACCTCTTTTCAAATGTAACATTTATGGTTGTGGCCAAAAAGTTAAATTTTGGTCTCATCACTTCAAATTACCTTGTTCCAGAAGTTTTGAGGCTTGTCTCTGTGCGGTTTTGCGTATTGTAGGTAGATACTTTGTGGAATTTGCGCAGTAATGGCTTTCTTCTGGCGACTCGACCATGCAGCCCATTTTTCTTGAAGTGTCTCCTTATTGTGTATCTTAAAACAGCCAAACTGCTAGTTAACAGAGAGTCCAGTATTTTAGCTGATGTTATTTGTAGGTTTTTCTTTGCATCCCGAACAATTTTCCTGGCAGTTGTGGATAACATTTTTGTTGGTCTACCTGACTGTGGTTTTGTTTTCACACAGCCCCTGATTTTCCATTTGTTAGTCACAGTTTGAACGCTGCTAACTGGCATTATCAATTCCTTGGATATCTTTTTGAATCCTTTCCTGTTTTAGACAGTTCAACTACCCTTTCCCGTACATCCATTGACAATTATTTTGCTTTCCGAAAGACTCATAATCCAGAAACGTCAGTGGCTGGATGAAAGATGCAAGAGTCTGTCTGGATCCCAGAAACTCACTCAGCTTTTATGCACGTACACTGATTACAACCAAACAGGTCACAGGTGAGGATGTTACTTTTAGTAGCCATTCAAATCCATTTGTGTCAACTTTTGTGCAAGTTATCAGGACAAAATCACTAGGTTATGTAAACTTTTGATCGGGGCCATTTGGATGTTTTGGGTTGTCATTATGAAAAAGAGAAAAAACAGTAGTTTGACAATAAATGGCTTCACTCAACCACTAACCATGAGTGGAGAAAAAGTTTTAGTGTTAGCATTCATATTCTCTGAAAAAAGGCCAAGAAAGCCAAAATTCTGCTGGGGTATGTTAACTTTTGAACACAACTTTACCTGATGAGACTTGAGTAGAGTAGGTACAAAAATTGTCAAGCTATACTACTACGAATCTACCCACGAGGTGATGGAAGATGTCAGTAACAAAATTTTGGAACACGACGGGAGCATTGGTCAAACCAAAAGGCATGACAAGAATTTCATAATGCCCTTCTGGAGTGTTAAAAGCCGTCTTCCAGTTATCCCCTTCTTTAATTCTAATCAGATTATAGGCTCCCCTGAGATCTGTATTGGAGAACAATTTTGCCCCAATAATCTGATTGAACAAATCAGGAATGAGTGAGAGGGGATATGGGTCTCAGATAGTAATCCGATTTAACACCCGAAACTCTAAACAGGGATACAGGCCCCAATCTTTCTTTTTATTAAAGAAAAACCCTGCTGCTATAAATGAAGATGAAGGTCTAATATGTCCCTTTGCAAGACTCTCAGAGATATAGTATTTCATGGTGGTATGGACATGGTTACAGAGGGCAGTACGTTTGCAGAAAATGCCGGTACAAGGAGAGGACTATGGCCGTTTCGCGTATTACACGCTTCTACGGGTCCATGTAGGACAAAGGTTTTTTAACTATAAGGAAAGTTGGAGTTGTGCGTCTTTTTTTCTTTGGATCTTTGTACATGTGTCTCCAAGCAAGCACACCCACTACCATGGATTCACCGGGCAAGGTGACGCTGACTCAGAAATTACCTTCTCCGCCAGTGAATATAATATCTAGTTTTTTTCTCTTTTTATTCTCTTTTTTTTTCTTTTTTCACTTTATAGTCTTTCATGGCCTGTCTCAGATTGTATAATCTTGGACAACTTTTCATCCTGAAGCAAGTTCACAAGACAGTCATACACATGATAGAGAGGCAGTTGTTTTCAGCGAACGCCTCCTCAAAATCAGAGAGAAAGGATGGAATGTTTTTTGTGGAGCCATTATAGCTAACAGTACCAATCATTAAAAAATCACTCCACTTATCTTTGTGGCCTACCAGTCTATTACCATATTATGCTTAGTTAACCAGGAAAGCCCCAACACAATAGGAGTAGAGAGGCCTTCGAGAAGGTGAAAAGAAATTAACTCCATGTGAAGAGCACCTACCCGAAGGTTCACTTTATGTGCTTTTTGCGGAAAGTTTCCCTGACATCACAAGCTTACTACAGGTGAGACCATGGATCTGAGCGAATCGAGCATCCACCATATTGTCACCTGCCCCACTATCCTGTAAGACAAATATTGTCTCAGTTTCCATACCTATAACCATTTCTGCAGCTAGGATAAACAGACACATCTGTGGAGGAGATATATATGCACAGGTTGTGATCCTCCACACAACCTGGGGTCAGAAGTTTTCCAATGGTTTCTGGTGTTTAGGCACAGATAGACAAACCACAATAAAATGACCCTTTTTGCCACAGCAAAAGTACACCTCCTTCTTGTGGCAAACCGCAGGAGAACCATAGGCCTGATAGCTCACAACAAGACAAACCTTGCAGCTGTCTTGCAAGGCTAGCATCTATGTCAGTATCAAAAAATGTGGGGCCTGTGAAAATGGCACACTCTGACAGTCATCACTAAGGAAAGGGGGGCCTTAAACTGTTCCTGGAACTGGAATCCTAACTATGCTTGTCCTAGGGGTACTCTTAAAGGTTTTATAGAGAGAGAAAACAAGCAGCTAAGGAGAAGCTGCGAGATGGAGCTGTATGTCTCTAATCAGCGTACAAACAGTTGCTAACCTCTTCAGGACCAAAGGAAACAAAGTCTATTTAATATGAGGAACAAAACACACAGGTTAAATGGAAGACCTGCGATTCACAATACATAAAGATCACCTAACCCCTGATCTCCCAGGAGGACTTGACACATTTGTGACAGTATCATACTTTGTAGAAGATGCGGGTTGATAAGTTTTCCTGTGGTGCAAGCCCATGCATAGAATGTTCCAATGCTTGCTGGTCTATAGACTCAATATGTCAGAGGAAGAAAATGTAAGTAAATCTTAAGAAGTTTTTTCCATCCTCTTCTTCGTCAATGTCTTTACTGCTTCAAACGTTGCCTGTATAAAGCTTGTATGAACCTGGCTACAGAGAGTCATAAGGTTAGTATAATTGTTCTTTTATGTGGATAGGACATCATCATTCTAAAGTGTCTGTGTAAATTGTTAATATTATCTATATTAAATGTAACAGCAATGTTTATTTCTCTTGAGTTGCAAACTCTTGCAAAAATCATTGATTGGTAAGAGGACATGTAAAAAACTGAAAGCATATAATCAGATAACATTTCTTGTGCTGCTTTGAATATATGATGTGCCATCTCTTTTTATCTCAACTATTTTATATTCTTCAGATTTCACTTATTTAGTTTTGCAATTATTGTGTTCATAACATAGTGGTACATTGGTGTTTGTGGAAAGTAATAGTTCCATCTGTAGGCTGTGATGTTATTCCTGCTGAGACTTGCCTATCCACACAGCACATGCCGAGTATAATAGTCACCTTGTTTGCACTACATACAGGTATTAAATAGAGCACAAATGCCACTAAATATCAGCTTGAGAGCATGTCTCCCATCATTTATATTGTGGTAATTATATTAGGCGAACTATCAATTTGAATAAAGTGTACTTCATTATTACAAACTCCAAATTCAATTCCCACTAATCCTGGCCACCTGCTGACTCAATTTTCAATCTGTCCGAGAATCAGAAAAGCCTCATGGGAGTCCAGCATATTCCATTTCTAATTAAGGGTTAATGCTGCTGCCTATTAATTACAGACATTTCTTTTAAAGCTTGCCAACCGTCTAGATATTACAGTTGCAGCTTAGAAGATAAGATGCAATCCCCAGAAAATTAATTAAAGATTACTGCTTAACTCATGACATTCCATAAGTTTAATATGAAATATATTGCACGAAAAGAATGAAGTACTCTCATGTGTCTAAGAATTTCAGGGATCCTGTAGTATTTTATAAGAATTATTAACTAATTATAACCCAAAGTGGTGTCCTTGATTTATTAAAACCTCACGTAACCTCTGGCATTTATGTGCCACCGTTTAGTGTTCCATATGGCAATGTATTATGGGGTTATTCTCCATTACAACGGACATTCTACGGCAATCGACAAAGCATTGCACAATGGTTTAATGCCTGATTCACAGAAATCTATCAGAAAGAAAACACCTGTACACTTCAGTATCAAATTGGAGGCATACCATAGGCACACTGCTGGGCATTACAGTCTATGATTGTTATATTACTGCAATGTACAATTTTGAAAACTGTAGTTCTCAAATATGCAGACATGTACCCGAGTCCTAACAGGAAGATTTATATTTTATTATTATCTTCAGTTGTCAATTAAAGAGATTGTCCACTACCCTAACACTGTCACTGATTTTGCTACACAGGCCTAAGTATAATGCCCCTAAAGATCCCCGTATACATTTTCTGCCAGTTTTCATGTTGTTTTATACCTTTGTGTTTTGCTTTCTGTGCCTTGGCACCTGCTACGCTGTCACAGCCATCACTTCCTCTTCAGAATCCTCTGCATCCTTCTGACTTCATTTCCCATCATCCCTGGTGCTGGGCTGCAAGCCAGCAGTGAGCACAGACCTGTAACTTTAAATCCCTCCCAATTCTCCCTCAGCATCACACACAGCATCAGCATAACATCCTGTCCAGGACACTGCTGCAGGCAAGGGGTATAAGGTACAGTACGCACAACTATATAAGGGTGCCTGGGTAGGATCCCACACCATACGTATATATTAAGTAAAACCAGCACTCAACTTAAGTGATCAAACAGGATATTTTATGTGGTTCACTGTAGTAAAACGTTTCGGTCTTGCTTCAGACCTTCATCAGTTACAGTGTAAAATGATTCAAATTCACTGAAAAAACGTCAGTGGTATTCAGTAAGATCACTAGATCAGAAGCTTTTTGTAAAAAGGGGGAATATGTCGGTGTTAGAGCCTGATCATAGGCAAGGCGCTGTGTGTGACAGTGGCACTGACAAACACGGTGTCCACCACTAGTCCAAATATCCTGTTTGATCACTTAAGTTGAATGCTGGGTTTACTTAATATATACTGCTGCAGACAAGTCTTTGATACTGGTCGTTGAAGATGAACAAAGCTCCAGCTTTCCTTTTTCTTTTTCCTTTTCCATGAGACACATCTTTTGGTAGGTTATTTCCTACTTTTTCCTTTTCCGTGAGATGCATACACATATATTTTTGCAACATTTTTCTGTTCTTCTTTCCAAATGATTCTGTAATTGAGAGATAATTACGGATTATTACTATCAATTAATATTTCTACAAGCATTTACTGTTTTTCTATGTGTTATAAACCCAGTCATCACAGGTCAGGTGATTCCTTGGCGCCGCTTTTTGAATTTTGAATGTATATAAGCAATGTAACAGCAATGTAACAGCACTGACTTTGTGGTATTTCCTGAAGAAGAAGTCATGATGACTTCGAAACGGGTAGAATAAACCACCATCATCCTGTAACCATATTTGTATTCTGAATTGTCTGGCAGCGCGGATAAAATCCACTATCTCCCTGTATAATAGCTGTAATTAGGTCGCTTGCCGACCCGTGGATCTGCAGCAGCTGACATACAAGCCTTGTTTCTACACCATCAGGTGAGCAGTTTTTGATCAAAATTGCACATTGTATAACATGGGATAAGAGCCTATTTGCGCTCATTTTCCTACAGTTTGCACTTCTTGTAGATAATAAAGGAAATACTTCAGAGTATGGAATAGGGTATGTGCATGTATATCCACTCTACTGCATCCATACAGCTACAATGGAGACCTCTGGGGGGAGAAATGTGCTGGGAGATATGAGAGTGCGTAGTTTTATACACAGAAGTAGTGAGTGAGATCTGCTGAAGATTGCCCCTACCACTCACACAGCATGAAAGTTAAATGATTGTGATGGCACATCAAATACCAGACCTAGGAAGTCAGGTGGAATCTAACATTACGTGACATCACAGGAAGTCAGAGGATTCTCAGCCGGAGATTAGATGACCAGAGGAGCAGCTCAGGTTACTGAAGAATTTGGGATTGGTGGTATCATCCCTCATCATTTAAAAAACCCTAGAATTATTTAATATAGTACTAATGCACACTGATTTACTGCAAGAGATAGGACTTGCTTATCTTAACAGGGATTGTTACAGAGAACCTGTGGTCCAATTCATGATTTTTGCAGCGAGTCAGTTTGACAGGTAGAGGCTGTTGGTAAAAGCTGCTGTATGTGAGTGAGTTGAAACTAAAACTGCCACAAATAAGAACTTTTGGCACAAGACCTCTCCTGTTATGTTCTAGACTTTTAAGGACTATCATATTTTTGGTTTTCTTATGGACTAGCATTGACCTTGTAGCATTGGAGATACCACATTGTTACCTATGTTGCTTTAATAATTTATTTCTGTGACTTGCAGCTCACAATGGCTGAAAAGGTAGCCACACCAGAGGTAGTCTGCATATGGATGTCTGTGAGTGAAGAGGTTTGCCACTCCTGAAATGGTAAGGAGACTGGTGCATGATAGGGATGAGTGAACCTTACCTGAACTGTAAAGTTTGGGGCTCATACAAGACACCTAGTGTATGGTGCCGAACTCCGAACACGCTCTTTTAATGTAGGATTACAATGACCAGGTGTAGCTACAAATGACTACAAATGACCCATCTAATATATAATTGCCAATCGGCTCTGTCACAGCTTCCGGCGATTGTGTCGCTGCCACAATCCACCGCGCCGGAGGTAGCCGACCGCCATATTGGAATACCGAAGTGATGGGTATTCCAATATGGCACCCGCTGGTGGTACCGGGCCCTTGCGCAGTACCACCAGTGGTCATATCATACTCACCTGCTCCCGGCCGTCTCTGCATGTCCCTGCTTCTCCAGCGCCAACAGCTTCTTTCTGTTTTCAGCGGTCACGTGGTACCGCTCATTAAAGTAATGAATATGGACGCGACTCCACTCCCATAGGGATGCAGCCGCATATTCATTACTGAAATGAACGGTATGATGTGACCGCTGAACATAGGAAGAAGTTGCCTGCTCCCGGAGATCATCTGTCAGTGAGAAGCAGGGACCGCACCGGGAGCAGGTGAGTAGGTGAGTATAACGGAGGAGGGTGAGCATTGCGTGATATTCACCTGTCCCTGTTCCACCGCAGCGCGCCGCTCCATCTTCCACGTCCTCTGCCTGTGATGTTCAGGTCAGAGGGCGCGATGACGTGTTTAGTGTGCATGCCCTCTGCCTGATCAAACTGTCACTGCAGAGGACGCGGAAGACGGAGCGGCACCCGACAGTGGAACGGGGACAGGTGAATATCGCAAGTGTCGGGGGCCTGCTCAGTACAAGAGGTGAGTATGTTATCGCAGCAGCAGCATATGGGGCACATGTTTCTATGGAGCACCTTATGGTGCCATAATCAAACATTATGCAGCATTATATGGAGCAAATGTTTCCATGGAGCATCTTATGGGGCCATAATCAACCATTATGCAGCATTATATGGGGCAAATGTTTCTATGGAACATCTTATGGGGCCATAGTCAATCATTATGCAGCATTATATGGGGCAAATGTTTCTATGGAGTATCTTATGGGGCCATAATAAACCATTATGCAGCATTATATGGGGCACATTTTCTATGGAGCATCTTATGGGGCCATAATCAACCATTATGAACAATTATATGGGGCACATTTTCTATGGAGCATCTTATGGGGTTATAATCAACCTTTATTCAGCAATATATGGGGCACATTTTCTATGGAGCATCTTATGTGGCCATAATCATCCTTTGTGCAGCACTATATGGGGCAAATGTTTCTATGGAGCTTCTTATGGGGCGATAATCAACCTTTATGCAGGATTGTATGGGGCAAATGTTTCTATGGAGCATCTTATGAGGCCATAATTAACCATTATGCAGGATTGTATGAGGCAAATGTTTCTATGGAGCATCTTATGGGGCCATAATCAACCATTATGCACCATTATATGGGGCACATTTTCTATGGAGCATCTTATGGGGTCATAATCAACCTTTGTGCAGCAATATATGGGGCAAATGTTTCTATGGAGCATCTTATGGGGCCATAATCAACCTTTATGCAGGATTGTATGGGGCAAATGTTTCTATGGAGCATCTTATGGGGCCATAATCAACCTTTATGCAGGATTGTATGGGGAAAATATTTCTATGGAGCATCTTATGAGGCCATAATTAACTATTATGCAGCATTATATGGGGCATATTTTTGTATGAAGCATCTTATGGGGCCCATCATAAACTTTATGGAGCATTATATGGGGCATATTTTATTATAGAGCATCTTATGGGGCCCATCATGAACTTTATGGAGCATTATATGGGGTGTATTTTGTATGGAGATTCTCAGTGCTGCAAAGCCTGCCCCCATCGAGACGTCACCACCCTCCCGTTGCGATAGCATCGGGCCTCATCTAGTGTTAGATAAATATAGCAATAGGCAGGTACATAAAGGTATGTTCAAGCATCTTATTGTACAAGTAAAGTGCAATAGTGCTAGGATGCCTGTGAAACACACATTTGACAGAGAGTGTAATTAGATGGTAACAATCAATCATGTAAATAACCCAATGTGTATCATATTTAATACATTTGTAAGGATGCCAGCAGGGATTTGCCATAGTCAGGGAATGGTATCGTCCACAGGAAGAGAGGCTTAAAAAGAAAGGTCAGCCAATAGGAAAAGGTTTGAGGTGTGGCTTGACACAGACTCGCACAGGAGTCTGCTGCTGTTTGCCTGTCTGTGCTGCAGCCTTCCCGTTCACCGCCTCATATGTGACATGCCCACAAGGTGGAACTCCACCATGCATATACTGGAGAGACAAGGTGAGCAGCAGCAAGTAATAGTGGAGTTTCAACTGAAGCACACATGGCTGAGTCGCTCTATGTAACAACACTTCACCACTAATGAGTGGGCCTCCATTCGGGACATGTGTGCTGTGTTTCGATGCTTGAAGTATTCCACCAACATGGCCAGCACTGATGATGCCGTCATCAGCATCACTATCCAATGTCTATTCCAGCTTGAAAACATGCTTCAGGTGATGATGGATGAGGTTGTGCACAGGAGGAAGAGGAGGAGGAACAGGGACCATCCACACCATTATCTGGCCAGTCGTCCACACATGGCTCGTAAGGTGGGTCCCTGTACCAACAGTGGCAAGGTACACAACTGTCCAGCCAGGGGACAAGTTTGGCACATTAGGAGGAGGAACCATGTTCAAATGAAGCTCATGGGCATCACTGGAGCATGGCGGGGGGGATACAGGGGATCCAGATTGTAAATCTCACACCGAGGATAGCTTGTTGTTGCCTGGCAAATATGAGCCAATACATGCTGCTGTTCCTTTACAGCGACCGCCAAGTTTCCTGGATTGTTACCAGTACTGATTACTGGGTGGCCACCTTGCTGAATCCCCACTACAAGGACAAAGTACCATCCTTTCTTCGGTCAATGGAGTGGGATCAGAAAATGCGTGAATACAAGCACACTCTGGTAGATGAACTACTGACGGTGCACCAGAACATCCTGTACCAATCTCTGTGGGAGTACTGTGCCAAAAAGCCTCTGTTTGTTTACTTTGCACCCATCTCTGTGGCAGTACTGTGCCAAAAAGTCTCTGTGTGTGACCACTGCACCCATCTCTGTTGGAGTGCTGCGCCAAAAATACTCCATGTGTGTATTCTGCATGCATCGTTGTGTGAGTTCTCTGCTGAAAGCCTGCTTTTGTACTCTGCAAGTGTCTCTATGTGACTACTGTGCCAAAAAGTCAGTTTGTGTACTCTGCATGCGTCTGTGTGAGTACTCTTCCAAAGAGCCTGCTTATGTACTCTGCACGCG
Organism: Ranitomeya variabilis; assembly: GCF_051348905.1. Lineage (NCBI taxonomy): Eukaryota > Metazoa > Chordata > Amphibia > Anura > Dendrobatidae > Ranitomeya > Ranitomeya variabilis. Next base: position 234,369,611 of record NC_135232.1, read on the forward strand.
TCTGTGTGCGAGTACTCCACCAAAAAGCCTCTGTGTGCACTCTGTACGTGTATCTGCATGAGAACTCTGTCAAAAAGCCTGTGTACTCTGCTCATCTCTCACTGTGAGTACTCTGCCAAAAAAGCCTGTGTGTGTCTACTCTATGCATCTTTGTGTGAGTACTCTGCCCAAAAAGGCTGCTTGTATACTTTTCATGTGTCTCTATGGGAGTACTCTGCCAAAAAGTCTCTATGTGTACTCTGCATGCCTCTCCCTGTGAGTACTCTGCCCAAATGCCTGTGTGTGTACTCTGCACCCATCTTTGTGTGAGTATTCTGCCAAAAAACCTGTGTGCACACTGCACATTTTTCTGTGTGAGTACTGTGCCAAAAAGCCTCTGTGTTTTTAATCTTCACCCATCTCGGTGTGAGTATTCTGCCAAAAAGCATGTATGTGTACTCCACATTCATCTCTGTGTGAGTACTCTGCCCCAAAAGGCTGTTTGTGTACTCTTTATGCGTCTCCCTGTGAGTGCTCTGCGTAAATCCACTTGGAAGAAGTACTGTACCAACAGCATCCTGACCCTCATCATCAGATGTTAACCCCTGTGGGGAGGTGATCCTGATGAGACTGAGATATCTGAGGCTCACGGGGACTGTACTGTGTTGTCCAGTCAAGAAGAGGAGAAGATTGACTCCAATGGCCAGGAATGTGATAACAAAGAGGATGATGTTGAGGTGTTAGATCCCAGTTGGTGTGAACACAGAGGCCCACAGCTGAGTAGGTCTTCTGAAGAGGAAGAAAATGAGGTTACATTGCACCATCCATTGCAGACAAGTAGTGATGCAGCCATGATGAGCGATGCATCCTCAGCCACAACTGTGTCTCTGACCAGCAGCGTCCACGGGTCTGCAGCTCACAGGGGTAGCAAGGGTTGCCTAACCATGGCTATTTTTGACACTGCAAAAGATGAGTAATTGCCAACTTTGCAAAAATAAACTGAGTCGAGGTAAAAACTGCAATAATTTGAGTACTACATGTATGAACCTTCACATGCGCAATCAACATGCTTTAGTGTGGGAAACCCACAGCTCAAAAATGCGAACCAGCGGACATCCACCACCATTAGCCACCCAAATCAATCGCCACTGCTGTTTCTTCCTCCTCCTCTGATACCATGCCAACTATTGAGATGCAGGTCTTTGACCATAGAACCTCGAGTTCTTTACCCGATCTAGTCTGAGAGGCCGCCTTCAGCTGTAACGGAAGTGGACATGCCTGTTGTTTTTGACCAATCTCAGAGAACAATCACAACAGAAATTTCTCAATCCACACTAACATATCTGCCTGCACCTCTCTCACTGCCCACAGTTTGTCAGTTCACCGTACTCCACCCTCTCCATTGTGGTCACGGAAAAGATTGTTTCCTCCTACGAATGACAAAGCTAAGAGGTTGAACTCCACCATCTCAAATTTGTTAGCCACAGAAATGCTGCCTTTCGGCCAGGTGGATACCAACAGTTTCTGAAAACTGATGAGAGTACCAATTACCCAGTTGCCATTATTTTTCAAAGAAAGCTGTGCCTGCGCTACACCAGCATGTAGCAGACAACATCACCCATTAATTGACAAAATCTATGTCTTCCTGAGTGCATTTCACCACAGACACTTGGACGAATAAGCATGACCAAGGGCTTTACATCTTGATGACTGGCCATTGGGTGACTCTGGTGGCTGTGGGGACAGGTGCTGCTCCACAAGTGTTGGAATCCCCAAGGCTTGCAGGCCAGACCTCTACATTAAATACTTTCTCCACTGCTTCTGCCTCCTTTATCTCCTTTAGGACCTCCACCTGTGCCTTCATCATCTGCCTTCACGAGACACACATTCCAACATTGCATAGCGAACCCCCGCCACCTCCGTACTGCACAGCTAGGGCGCAGCGAAATCAGGTAGTCTTAAAATTGATATGCGTTGGAGATCGCAGTCATACAGCTGAAGTTTTGTTGTCTGCTCTCCAGGCTGAGTTTGATCAATGGCTGTCTCCGCTGAACCTGCATGCAGGGAAGGCTGTGTCCGATAACGATGAAAATCTTGTGGCGGCTCTATGGTGAGGCAAGCTCACACACATGCCTTGCATGGCTCATGTCCTCAATCTGGTGGTGCAGCATTTTCTCACCCACTATCCTGGCCTGGAAGACCTGCTCCAGAAAGCACGTAAGCTGTGTGCTCATTTCCACCGTTTGCACCCCTCTGCTCATCGACTTGCATCGATACAGAGGTCTTTGTCTATGCCAGTTAACAAGTTGATATGCAATGAGCTGACATGGTGGAATTCCACTCTGCACGTGTTGCAGCTACTGTGGCAGCAGCAACGAGCCCTGATGCAGTATGTCATGTCGTATAGCCTGGGAAAACACAGTACCAAGGTGGTGCCTATCACGTTTACAGAGTGGGCACAGATTAAGGACCTCTGCACCCTTCTGCACAGTTTCAAGATGGCTACTAAGATGGTAAGCGCTGATGACGCCATCATCAGCATCACTATTCTGGTCATTTATATGCTGGAGCAGACTTTGAATAGCCAGCGGGAGGAGATGCTTGTTCCAGAAGAAAAGGAGAAAGCAGAGGAGGCTGCGGAAGGAATAACATTGTTTCGAAGTTCAAGACTGTTGTCACACAGGCGGGTGGTGAGGGAGGGTGGAGTACTGCGATTTGAGGGGGGCTGGTGCTGATGAAAATAGGCAAACTGTTATCGAAGGTGTAAGATTCGAGGACCAAATGGAGGAGGAAGAGGTGATGGGTGAGCAACTGTCGGATGAAGAGGATAATCCTCACTCTCTGTTGTTCGGGGTTGGAGGGAGGGTACAGAGGAAACGAGCTTCATTATCACACAGCCAACAACACAGCATGGTCTCGGACATCATTTTAGAGCCTGACATATGAGTGCCTTCTTGCTGCACTATCTGCAACATAATTCCCATATAGTTATGATTAGGAACAATGCTGACTACTGGGTTGCCACTTTATTAGATCCACGTTATAAAATAAAATGTTGCCAGATGATTCCTGCCCTTAAAAGGGACCCGTGAATGCTGGCATTTCGAAACACACTTGTATATAACCTTAGAGCTTTTCCCCAAGACGGCAGTGAAGCACACAGTTCGCATCGCAGCTGTAGATTTCCAACCTCCAGCCTGTCAATTCGTCAATGCCAAAACATTAGCAGCAGCAGCGGTGGAAGTGGAAGAAGCAATTTCTGTGATTCCTTTTACACTTTTTTTAGACCAACGTGTGCACCAGCAAAGAGTCCAAGTCTTGCACGTGGTGAACAAATGGAGAGGATGGTGCAGGATTATCTAGAACTAAATATCAATACCATCAGAGAGAGTTTGGACCCTTTCACATTTTGGTCTTACAAAATTGATGAGTGGCCTGAACTCGCCTCACATGCCACGAGGTTTTATCGTGCCCTGCAGCCAGCATTCTCTCAGTTGGTGGTGTCCTGATGGATTAGTCCCCTGACTGCGTATCGCCAAGATTGGTCCTTCTCTCTCATGACATCATAATCCCACCATACCAAATTCCCCATAAAACCAAAACTTATTACTGAACAAATTAACACATGACCATTTTTTCCTTTGGATAAATTGGCCACAGCGGCCGTTAATTAACAAAACAAACATAATAACACTATTTATACAATTGTGTAAAAACTTGAAGGGGAGGGTTCTTGGAGCTAACAAAACTGGCACACCATGGGCAAAAGCCCCCCACAAACTTTTTTAACCTAACCTTCTTTACCCTCAGCCGTAACCACCAGCTCGAGGGCACCATGTAACCCATTTCCGGGCAAACAAACTCCAAAAGCTCCCGAGGTAAACATCCCATCCAGAGCCCGTAAACCGAAGCCAGTTCAACCCCATAAAACATCAACTCCAAGAACCCAACCCCCCGCCAACCACGAGCAGCCCTGACAACCTCAGGCTCGCAAGTGCCCCACCACCGCCACTGCTCGCTCAACTTCTTTCTGTATGGCTAGCGCCCACAAGTCCAAACCTATATCGTTTAAGTGAACACCGTCGTTCCTCCAAAAGTTCCCCACCCCATCTTCCAATTCCAAATGCCGAACCGCCACGCCCCATTCTGAGAAACAAAACTTCCCACCGCCCTGTTCAACTTGACCCGAGCCCTATTAATACCCTTATAAGAACGTGCCGCCCTCCACGTCTTTCTCGGCACAATATCTGACCAAACCGTCACCATCCCAGGAAAAGATACCCACAATCTCAGAAAGTCAAACTGGATATCCCGAATCAACTCCCTCACCGGCTTAGACCCCAAGTCGTTCCCTCCCAAATGCACCACAACTATATCTGGCGCGCAGTCCAACCGAGCAGCGCGGGCAAATTCACCCAACAACCTGCGCCACAACATGCCCCGAAATCCCAACCAATGAACAACCACAGTATCTCTGCAAAAACCCAGTTGCCTCCCATTTTGCCTAACGTGAGCCCGAATCGCACCCCAATGAACGAAGGAATGTCCAAATATCCAAGCCAACAGAGGAGTCCGACCTGCAAAATACAACCACAATTAATACCAAAATCACAAATATCCCACCCCGCATCGTGATACTCCCATCAATGTCGAATGTATGACAAATATCGGTTAGACTTCCATCTTCCTAAACTCCTTATCACATCCGCACCCAAACCCAAGCCATCCGCCTCCGACGCTGCACCGATTCTAAATGAGTGTGACCCAAAGAAAAAGGGGTCAAAACCTAACAACACTAAGACTTTTTTCAACACCGCCGTAAACTGAAACCTCGACAAAAACTCCCCTTGACGGTGCCTCAACAGTGGACCGGACCTACCATACCACAATCCCCAATAATCCTCCAAACAACGATGTGGACACATCAAACCACCCACCACCTTCCCTAACACCACCCGTTTTCCCCTGCCCAGCTGATCAGTCTTTGAACGTCTAATCCAAAGGGAAATACCCCCTGACCAAAATTCTACATCCTCAGCTAACAAGCCCCCGGCAAAATCCTTTTTAGGGGACACCAGCTCCCCTAATCTCAATGCCCCAAAAAAGGCCAAAGAAAAGGCCAGGCGAAACAGAACGGCCTCAAAATGAGAACTACAAATCTTCCCCAAAGCCCCCGCAAACGTTCCAACATCCCAAAAGTTATGGGCCTGCGCTTATCGCAAGTCGAGGATCCTTTACGAAAACCCCTTAATGCCTGTCGTATCAAAAAATCCTTTGTAACATCCAGAGAACCTTGAAGCTTAAAACCAAAAGCCACACCAGCTATACATTTTGTCAACTTTGACACTGACCAACCCCATCCCTCCGCTGACCCTATCAATAACAAAAGCACCATTATCTTATCACTATCAGACACTACCGTACCCAACTGATCCAACCACTGCTCCCACATATGCCACGACCATTCGTAACCTGATCATGTCCTTCCCGACACCGAGGCCTGTATCAACCGACCACCTCGTCCGCAACAATCTGCCACATATGTGAAGGGCATCCTGCTCCTGCCTCCTCTGCGTCTGGTTCCAACTCCCGGAAACGGTCCCATTGCAAACGAGACAAAGCATCCGCAATAGAATTTTGAACGCCGGGTACATGAACAGCTGAAATCCATGTATTCAACTCCAGGCACCGCAACACCAGCTCCCGAACCAATCTAATCACCGGGGAAGAGGAAGAGGAAAGGCTATTAATCACCGCCACCACGCTGGCATTTTCGCAATGGAAACGCACCCACCTATCTTTAAACATGTCGCCCCAGATAAAAACAGCAACGACAATTGGAAACAATTCCAGCAACGCTAAATTTTTTGTAAATCCATTTTTACCTCACCAATCGGGCCAAACGCCAATGCTCCATTTTCCTCCAAAATAGGCGCCGTAGCCAACACTGCCCGCAGCATCCGTAAAAATCTCACAATCAAAATCATTAAGTTCTTCCTGTAAAATCAAAGACCTTCCATTATAATTTTCTAAAAAATGCCTCCACACCAATAAATCCTCTCTATGCTCTTTATTCAATCGAATGAAATGATGCGCCGACCGCACTCCAGCAGTTGCTCTGGATAACCTCCTGGAAAAAATTCTACCCATAGGCATAATTCGACATGCAAAATTCAAATGACCTAACAACGACTGTAACTCCTTCAATGAAACCTTGCGCAATTTTTCAACTCTCAGCACCTCCTGCTGGAGAGACAACAACTTATCTTCGGGCAACCTGCACTCCATCCTCTCTGAATCAATAAGAATTCCCAAAAAGCTCAACACCGTGCAAGGGCCCTCCGTCTTTTCCTGCGCTAATGGAACACCAAAGTGTCCCGACACCCATTCCATGGTAGCCAACAAATTCCTACACACTAATGAATCTGGCGGCCCGACAAACAAAAAATCATCCAGGTAGTGGATGACTGAAGGAACCTGCGAAACATCCCGCACAACCCACTCCATAAAAGTACTAAAAGACTCGAACAGTGAGCAAGAAATCGAGCAGCCCATGGGTAAACACCAATCCAAATAAAAACCACCATTCCAAAAGCAACCCAAAAGAGGAATGCTATCGGGGTGAACCGGAAGCAAACGGAAAGCCGATTCAACATCTGTCTTAGCCATTAACGCACCAGCGCCATACCTACGTACCCATTGCACGGACACATCAAAAGATGTGTATACTACGGAGCACAGCTCCTCTGAAATGCCATCATTAACCGATAGCCCTTTAGGGTATGACAAATGTTGAATCAAACGAAACTTGTTAGGTTCTTTTTTTGGAACAACCCCCAAAGGCGAAACAATCACTCCCTCCCCCGGCAAACAACTAAACGGCCCTGCCATTCGCCCTAACTCCACCTCTTTTGCCAATTTTGCCGTAACTACGTCTGCATGTAAATCAGCCGACCTCAGATTCTTTTTTGAAAAAGGGACTTCATGCATAGGATGAGGAATCAGAAAACCCTCAGAATAACCCTCCAAAAGTAACTTCGCCTTTAACTGATCCGGATACCTATTTAGATAGGGGGCCATCTTTTGAACCTTCACTGGTGTCACCCCCTTGACCCCAACCCACGGCAGGTCTCCCCCTTGCTTTTTTAAAACACTTGGCCACTCCATGTGAGGCCCCATTACAGTGGGAACAGACATGCTTGAATTTACAAGTGCTACCGTACTTGCATTGGCCGCCATTAAACTGCCAACATGTCCCCGTTTTGTCTTTCGTCCCCTGAGTCCCTTGACCCCCACTTCCCTGTCCCGGATGTTGCCCGAAACTCCCTCCGCCCCCTTGAAAGGACTGACCAAACCACGTTGGTGCCATAACTTTCAACCACAACCCTATGTCCTTCTGTTCCCATTTTATCTCAGGCCTAACCGCCTTCCTTTGCCTAAATTGCTCATCGTACCGCAGCCACGCCAGTCCACCGTACGCCCTATATGCTTCACCAATAGCATAAAAGTAACAGAAAAGACCAGAACAATTTCCCGGAAACTTTTCACCAATAACGCTTGCCAAAATAGCAAATGCCTGCTGCCAGTTTACGAATGTTTGCGGAATCAAACGCCACCTACGCTTTTCCTCCTCATCTTTTCTGCTATCATCCTTTTTTCCCTTTTCTAGATTACATTTCTCCAAAGGAAGGAGGGAGAAAATCTCCACATACTCATCCTTCCAAATTTTTTCCTTTACTTCTTGTTTTAAATGAGCGCCTAAAGGCCCTTCAAAACAAACGTAAACCTCCCCTCTTGCCCTATCATCCAATTAAACCGTATCAGCCTTATCCTTTCCAGTTTGTATAGCCACTGACACCCCACCCGACGCTGACTGCTCCCCCCCACTCAACATGTCCGAACCCAAAGGCCGTACTGAACCCTGACCCAAAGCGGGTAACCACGCTCCCACAGGGGATGCCCGTAAACTATCTGCGCCCCCCATCCAACCTCCTCAAAATCTGTGACATACTTGACAAAAGCTCTCTCACCCCGGGAATCCCAAAATTACCAGCTGCACCACAGTTATCCCCTAAGTCCCCCGTCCGAACCCCACTAATTGGCGTACAAGGACTATACTCACACACACGAGGCTGTGTAGGTGCTGTGTTCCCACCAGCCGTGCTTCCAGAATCCAGCGGTTCCCGATAGTCGCGCAGGTCACTGCAGGATCCGGAATCCTCCATGCCGCTTTGTTGCTCCTGGCCCGCGCCCCCGGCCTCCTCGTCACCGGGGGGGGACCGAAGCAGGAGAAGATGATCTATTCCTTGATCTCCTTGCCGACCTCGACCTGCCAGCCGCCTGTCTGTCCCCATGCCTGCCCTCCTGCTGAGCCTCCTGCTGACTTCGTCTGCGCGCCGCCGCCGTCAAAGGGCCAGGCTGAGTGCCAGGAATCTGCCTGCCCTCCGATCTGCTGCTTAGTGCACCGGACCTGCTAGGTACCCCCGCAGCATCTGGTCCAGGGTCACCCGCCGCCGTGCACACATCTCCGCGCCACTGCTGAGCCGACGCTCCATTCCTGCTCCTCCTCCTCGTCGGCGCCGGAGCCACCGTCAGTGCCGCACCCCGCCTCTGATTGCCGCCTCTCCTCACCGCTGCCACGCGTCCCACATCCATGGCCACACGAGGTGCAGCCATCGCTTCAGGGTGCACCTGCACCGCCGCAGCCCTAGTCCGTCTACCCACGCCAGCAGCACCGGCCAATGGATTCCTGCCAGAGGGCGGGTCAGGCCGGATACCATCACTGCGGCCTGTACCCTCTGCAGGGCCCCGCTGTGGTCGGCATCTACCGCGTGTACCTGCCTCAGGCGATAGACATTCCGGTGGCCGGGTCCTCCGTGTCCTGGTGCCCTGGGTTCCTTGTGCTCCAAGAAGTTTCGCCAGCTGGTCCTCCAGCCAGCCACCCCTTCTTGACCGGGCAATGTCCCGCAGCTGCGACAGCATGGAATCTACAGTGGCCATGGTAAGCACATGTTCTTTCTTTCTTCTTTCCCTGCTAATTCCACATGTACTGTCCCTAACCACACACTTTTCTTTATATCCACACCCTCCTCAGCCTAAACACCCGCCCCCTCCTTTGTCCCCTTTCAACCAATCCCACTGCTCTGCCTTTAAATGTTCCCACTCCCCTTGGCACCACAGTCATGGGGGGGCTTTCATTTAGCTGTGCATATTGCAGCCCCCCCGCTTGAAAGTGTTGACCCCCTAACTTTCATTAAGATGAACAAGTCATGAACAAGTCAGAGTAGGTGATAATGCATTTTTTTTGAGTGTGATGCATTAATTTCATTCAACTGCACTCTGTTATATCTTTAGTGCCGCTTCTGAGGCTGCTACTGCTGCTGCTGATGATGTTAACCCCTTCCCGACCCATGACGCCTATGCGGCGTCATGGAATGATCGCATCCCTGCAGATCGGGTGAAAGGGTTAATTCCTATTTTACCCGATCTGCAGGGAGAGGGGGAGTTGTACTTCAGCCTAGGGGGGGTGGCTTTGCCCCCACGTGGCTACGATCGCTCTGATTGGCTGTTGAAAGTGCAACAGCCAATCAGAGCAATTTGCAATATTTCACCTATGAAAATGGTGAAATATTGCAATCCAGCCATGGCCGATGCTGCAATAGCATCTGCCATGGCTGGAAATCATGTACTGGCCCCCCCCACCGCCCCCGATCTCCTCCCCAGTCGTCCGTTCTGTCAGGTACCCCCCTCCGTCCCCCTGTTCGCTCCCCCGTGCTCCTGTCCGCTCCCCCGTGCTCCTGTCCGCTCCCCCCGTCCTCCGATCCCCCCCCCTGTGCTCCGATCCATCCCCCCACCACCCCCTCATACTTACCGAGCCTCCCGGTGTCCGGCCGTGTCCTCGCTGGGCGCCGCCATCTTGGAAAATGGCGGGCGCATGCTCAGTACGCCCGCCGAATCTGCAGGCTGGCAGATTCGTTACAGGTACATTTTGATCGCTGTGGTAGGTTCTACCACAGCGATCAAAATAAAAAAATAATAAATAAACCCCCCCCTTTATCACCCCCATAGGTAGGGACAATAATAAAATAAAGAAAATATTTTTTTTTCTTTTACCACTAGGGTTAGGGTTAGAACTAGGGTTAGAACTAGGGGTAGGGTTAGGGTTACGGGTAGGGTTAGGGTTAGGGGTAGGGTTATGGCATGTGCACACAGAGCGGATCGGCCGCGGATCGGCCGCGGATCGGCCGCGGATCCGCAGCGGATCGGCCGCGGATCGCAGCGGATCCGCAGCGGATCGGCCGCGGATCCGCAGCGGATCGGCCGCGGATCCGCAGCGGATCGGCCGCGGATCCGCAGTGGATCCGCAGCGGATTGGCCACGGATCTGCAGCGGATCGGCAGCGGATCGGCCGCGGATCCGCAGCGGATCGGCCGCGGATCCGCAGCGGATCGGCAGCGGATCCGCAGCAGATTGGCCGCGGATCTGCAGCGGATTGGCAGCGGATCGGCCGCGGATCCGCAGCGGATCGGCAGCGGATCCGCAGCAGATTGGCCGCGGATCTGCAGCGGATTGGCCGCGGATCGGCAGCGGATCCGCAGCGGATTGGCCGCGGATCTGCAGCGGATTGGCCGCTGCGAATTCGAAGCAGTTTTCCATCAGGTTTACAGTACCATGTACACCTAAGGAAAACCAAATCTGCTGTGCCCATGGTGCGGAAAATTCCGTGCAGAAACGCTGCATTGTATTTTCCGCAGCATGTCAATTCTTTGTGCGGATTCCGCAGCGGTTTACACCTGTTCCTCAATAGGAATCCGCAGGTGAAATCCGCACAAAAAAACACTGGAAATCTGCTGTAAATCCGCAGGCAAAACGCAGTGCCTTTTACCTGCAGATTTTTCAAAAATCGTGCGGAAAAATCTCACACAAATCCGCAACGTGGGCACATACCCTTAGGGTTAGGGTTGGAATTAGGGCTAGGGTTGGAAATAGGGTTAAGAATAGGCTTGTGGTTAGGGTTACGGATAGGGTTAGGGGTGTGTTGGGGTTACAGTTGTGGTTAGGGTTGGGATTAGGGTTACGGTTGGGATTAGGGTTAGGATTAGGGTTGGAATTAGGGTTACGGTTGTGTTGCGGTTAGGGTTGTGGTTAGGGGTGTGTTGGGGTTAGGGTTGTGATTAGGGTTATGGCTACAGTTGGGATTAGGATTAGGGGTGTGTTGGGGTTAGTGTTGAAGTTAGAATTGAGGGGTTTCCACTGTTTTAGGCACATCAGGGGTCTCCAAACGCAACATGGCGCCACCATTGATTCCAGCCAATCTTGCGTTCAAAAAGTCAAATGGTGCTCCCGCCCTTCCAAGCCCCGACGTGCGCCCAAACAGTGGTTTACCCCCACATTTGGGGTACCAGCGTACTCAGGACAAACTGGGCAACAACTGTTGGGGTCCAATTTCTCCTGTTACCCTTGCAAAAATAAAAAATTACTTGCTAAAACATAATTTTTGAGGAAAGAACAATTATTTTTTATTTTCACGGCTCTGCGTTGTAAACTTCTGTGAAGCACTTGGGGGTTGAACGTGCTCACCACACATCTAGATAAGTTCCTTGGGGGGGTCTAGTTTCCAAAATGGGGTCACTTGTGGGGGGTTTCTACTGTTTAGGCATATCAGGGGCTCTGCAAACGTAACATGATGCCCGCAGACCATTCCATCAAAGTCTGCATTCCAAAACGTCACTACTTCCCTTCCGAGCCCCGGCATGTACCCAAACAGTGGTTTAACCCCACATATGGGGTATCAGCGTACTCAGGAGAAACTGTACAACAACTTTTGGGGTCCAATTTCTCCTGTTACTCTTGCAAAAATAAAAAATTCTGGGCTAAAAAAATATTTTTGAGGAAAGGAAACACATTTATTATTTTCACGGCTCTGCGTTATAAACTTCTGTGAAGCACTTGGGGGTTAAAAGTGCTCACCACACATCTAGATAAGTTCCCTTGGGGGTCTAGTTTCCAAAATGGAGTCACTTGTGGGGAGTTCCTACTGTTTAGGCACATCAGGGGCTCTGCAAACGCAACCTGATGCCCGCAGAGCATTCCATCAAAGTCTGCATTTCAAAACGTCACTACTTCCCTTCCGAACCCCGACGTGTGCCAAAACAGTGGTTTACCCCCACATATGGGGTATCAGCGTACTCAGGAGAAACTGGAAAACAACTTTTGGGGTCCAATTTCTCCTATTACCCTTGGGAAAATAAAAAATTGTGGGCTAAAAAATCATTTTTGAGAAAAGAAAAATTATTTTTTATTTTCATGGCTCTGCGTTATAAACTTCTGTGAAGCACTTGGGGGTTCAAAGTGCTCACCACACATCTAGATTAGTTCCTTGGGAGGTCTAGTTTCCAAAATGGGGCCACTTGTGCGGGAGCTCCAATGTTTAGGCACACAGGGGCTCTCCAAACGCGACATGGTGTCCGCTAATGATTGGAGCTAATTTTCCATTCAAAAAGCCAAATGGCGTGCCTTCCCTTCCGAGCCCTGCCGTGCGCCCAAACAGTGGTTTACCCCCACATATGGGGTATCATCGTACTCAGGACAAACTGGACAACAACATTTGGGGTCCAATTTCTCCTATTACCCTTGGGAAAATAAAAAATTCTGGGCTAAAAATCATTTTTGAGGAAAGAAAAATTATTTTTTTATTTTCACGGCTCTGCGTTATAAACTTCTGTGAAGCACCTGGGGGTTATAAGTGCTCACTATGCATCTAGATAAGTTCCTTGGGGGGTCTAGTTTCCAAAATGGGGTCACTTGTAGGGTAGCTCCAATGTTTAGGCACACAGGGGCTCTCCAAACGCGACATGGTGTCCGCTAACGATTGGAGCTAATTTTCCATTCAAAAAGTCAAATGGCACGCCTCCCCTTCCGAGCCTTGCCGTGCACCCAAACAGTGGTTTACCCCCACATATGAGGTATCGGCATACTCAGGAGAAATTGCCCAACAAATTTTAGGATCCATTTTATCCTGTTGCCCATGTGAAAATGAAAGAATTGAGGCTAAAAGAAATTTTGTGTGAAAAAAAAGTACTTTTTCATTTTTGCGGATCAATTTGTGAAGCACCTGGGGGTTTAAAGTGCTCACTATGCCTCTAGATGAGTTCCTTGGGGGGTCTACTTTCCAAAATGGGGTCACTTGTGGAGGAGCTCCAATGTTTAGGCACACAGGGGCTTTCCAAACGCGACATGGTGTCCGCTAACGATGGAGATAATTTTTCATTCAAAAAGTCAAATGGCGCTCCTTCCCTTCCGAGCCTTACCATGTGCCCAAACAGTGGTTTACCCCCACATGTGAGGTATTGGTGTACTCAGGAGAAATTGCCCAACAAAATTTAGGATCCATTTTATCCTGTTGCCCATGTGAAAATGAAAAAATTGAGGCTAAAATAATTTTTTCGTGAAAAAAAGTACTTTTTCATTTTTACGGATCAATTTGTGAAGCACCTGGGGGTTTAAAGTGCTCACTATGCTTCTAGATAAGTTCCTTGGGGGGTCTAGTTTCCAAAATGGGGTCACTTGTGGGGGAGCTCCAATGTTTAGGCACACGGGGGCTCTCCAAACGCGACATGGTGTCCGCTAAAGATTGGAGCCAATTTTTCATTGAAAAAGTCAAATGGCGCTCCTTCCCTTCCGAGCCCTGCCGTGCGCCCAAACAGTGGTTTACCCCCACATATGAGATATCAGCGTACTCAGGACAAATTGGACAACAACGTCCGTGGTCCAGTTTCTCCGTTTACCCTTGGGAAAATAAAAAAATTTTCGCTAAAATATCATTTTTGTGACTAAAAAGTTAAATGTTCATTTTTTACTTCCATGTTGCTTCTGCTGCTGTGAAACACCTGAAGGGTTAATAAACTTCTTGAATGTGGTTTTGAGCACCTTGAGGGGTGCAGTTTTTAGAATTGTGTCACTTTTGGGTATTTTCAGCCATATAGAACCCTCAAACTGACTTCAAATGTGAGGTGATCCCTAAAAAAAATGGTTTTGTAAATTTTGTTGTAAAAATGAGAAATCACTGGTCAAATTTTAACCCTTATAACTTCCTAGCAAAAAAAAAATTTGTTTCCAAAATTGTGCTGATGTAAAGTAGACATGTGGGAAATGTTATTTATTAACTATTTTGTGTCACATAACTCTCTGGTTTAACAGAATAAAAATTCAAAATGTGAAAATTGCGAAATTTTCAAAATTTTTGCCAAATTTCCGTTTTTTTCACAAATAAACTCAGAAATTATCGACCTAAATTTACCACTAACATGAAGCCCAATATGTCACGAAAAAACAATCTCAGAATCGCTAGGATCCGTTGAAGCGTTCCTGAGTTATTACCTCATAAAGGGACACTGGTCAGAATTGCAAAAAACGGCAAGGTCATGAAGGGGTTAACACAAATTTGTTGTAATGTGAACAGTCATGGTTGGTCTACATCTGCTGTGTTAGCTATAGTGGAAGACGTGTCATTCCCAATTATACTATTTCTATTCTCATGAAAGTTATTCCACTTCGGTGGTGTCAGACCCTCATTTTTAAAAAATTTGAAAACTTCAAGTTGGGTGTCCATCTGCTGGTTTGGGTGTAGTGAAAGACCTATCAGTCCCAACTCTACTATTTCTAGTGTGGTGAAATGGATGCCACTTTGGAGTTGTCTGCCAATAATTTTTGGAAATGTGTACACTCCTGGTTGGGTGTCCATCTGCCAATAATTGCTAAGGCAAAGGTGTTGCATGTGGTATCAGGGTTCACAGCAAAGAAGCCCTACACTGATCCCTCACCCACCTCGTCTTACTGTGACATTCATTGGAAAGCTGTAAATGCTGTCCCAGACCTCAATACCCCATGCTTGGCTGATTGCTGCAGTTCCATGCTGAAATTTGTACTGTGGGTGAATTGAGGTCATGTTCCTCGTGTCTGTCCCTCGTTTGATGTGTTTTGGCAGCATTTGGGGCCGTTCTAAGGTGTTGTGCAGGCGTTTGTTTTTGCCTCCCATTGACTATAATTGTGTTCGGCGAATATTCGCCGAATTAATCAGCGAATAAGTGCTCATTCGGCGAACGTGAACGAATATTGAGATATTCGCTCATCTCTAATCTGCACCTGTCTCAGTCTTCCAAAAAGAATCATGGCTGTACTAGCTCAAAAGGGTGCTTCTACTCAATATTGAGCAAAGGGTCTGAATACTTATGATCATGTGATATTTTGGTTTTTCTTTTTTAATACATTTGGAAAAATTTCTATGTTTCTTTTTTTCAATTTTTTTTTTGAATTTACAAAATGGCTGCAATGAAACAGAGTGAAAAATTTAAAGGGGTCTGAATACTTTCCGTACCCACTGTAGCTGTGGTGTTTCTGGTGGTGGTGCTGTAGCTGCTGCTGCTGGGGGTGGTATAGCTGCTGCAGGGAGAGGATGTGGTCATTCTGTGCCTGCTATGTGCCCAAATGAAAAACCTTCCTTTGGTGAACACAGGCAATAGGACGTTCTGTGTCATTTCGTGGGGCTGAGTGCCAGTGCACGAAAGGCGAGGCCAGAACAGGTTGAGGCAGTTTTAGATTGGATTGCTGAGAGTGGCTCCAGTTCATTCACATTATCTCCGACCAGGTCCCCTTCTGAAAGAGTTGGCACCTGTGGATCATGGTCATCTGGCTTCCACCTCACTCCCTTGGAAATCAGTCAAGGAGTCTGATCCTCAAATCATGCAGCAGTTACTTCTGCTTTTTGATTACTCTGCTGGATGTGGTTCTGTGGGCCATTCACCTGGCCATGCCTCAAAAGTGGAAGAGATTGATTGCACTGCTGCCCATCCACTTGTTCAGTTGGAGGATGAGTACATGGAATGGTCAGTGCACACGTTCATCTCAGATGATGGTGAAACAAAGTTGCCAACTGCTGCATCTTTCTGCAGTATGCAGACAGGCAAGGAGGGCAGAGGTGAGGAGTGGGTCGAAGATGATGCGAGGAATGATGAGGTCCTAGACCTCACATGGCGTGAAGGTCATCCATGCGACATGCGCAATTCAGAGGAAGAGTAGGAGGCCACGTTTCCCAAGCTACAGTGCAAAAAGGGAGCAGAGTTCAAAAGTACGTTAACTGCTACTGCTCACCGTGCCTACAAACTGACCCCAACAAAGCCAGCTTAAAGGAGCTCCCTGGGGTGACATTTCTTCAGGCAGTGTGCTGATGACAAGAGATGAGTGATTTGCACACTGTGCCATCAGAGCCTGAAGTGAGGCATACATGTTTTGAACCTAAGCACCACCTGCATGACGAGGCTTTCAAATTTAAAACATGAGCTGCAGTGGAATACCCAACTGAAAAACCAGGAAAGATCTGAGGGTCCTCCTGATCCATTTTCCCTTGAACCTCAAGCCCGGCCTGTTGGTGCGCAATAATGGGCAAAATCTCATAGCATCTCTGGGCATAGCCAGTTTAACACAAATCCCTTACTTGGCACATGTGCTGAATTTGGTGGTGCAGAGCTTCCTTAACAAATCACCCATATATGTCAGAGCTGCTGCTCAATGAGCAAGCCATCTGTGTGCACTTTTGAGGTTTTCACTCTGCTGCTGTTTGCCTGTCTGTGCTGCAGCTTTCCCGTTCACCGCCTCATATGTGACATGCCCACAAGGTGGAACTCCACCGTGCATATACTGGAGACACTAGGTGAGCAGCAGCAAGCAATAGTGGAGTTTCAACTGCAGCACGCATGGCTGAGTCGCTTTATGTAACAACACCACTTCACCACCAATGAGTGGGCCTTCATTCGGAACATGTGTGCTGTGTTGCGATGCTTGAAGTACTTCGCCAACACGGCCAGCACTGATGAAGATGTCATAATCGTCACTATGCCACGTCTGTTCCTCTTGAAAAAATGCTTCAGATGATGATGGATGTGGTGGTGCACAGGAGGAAGAGGAGGAGGAACAGGGACCATTCACACCATTATCTGGCCAGTCATCCACACATGACTAGGAAGGTGTGTCCCTGGACCAACAGTGGCCAGGTACACAACTCTCCAGTCAGAGACAGTTTTGGCAGATGAGGAGGATGAACCATATTCAAATGAAGGTGACACTCAAAGAAGCTCACGGGCATCACTGGAGCATGGCTGGGGGGATATAGATGACCCAGATGATAAACTTCACACCAAGGATAGCTTGCATTGCCTGGCATACATGAGCCAATACATACTGCTGCACCTTTGCAATGACCGCTGAGTTTACTGGATTGTTGCCAGTGCTGGTTACTGGGTGGCCATCTTACTGGATCCCCACTACAAGGACAAAGTACCATCCTTACTACAGTCCACTGGAATGGAATCAGAAAATATGTGAATACAAGCGCACGCTGGTAGATGCACTACTGACGAGCACCAGAATGTTCTGCACCACCATCTGATAGCAGGAGGCATCGTTTAAACAACATGGTGAAAGAGTACGTGTCCACACATCTCCTCATACTGAGTGATTGGTCTGCCCTATTTAACATCCGAGTCTCCAAATGACCTGAGCTTGCCCTTTAAGAATTGGAAGTGCTGGATTTTCCTGTGGCAAGTATACTGTTGGGACTTGTGTTTAGCATAGCAGAGGGTGTGATTACAGACAGGCGCATCTGCCTGTCCACAGTCAACATGAGCAAGCTCACATTCATTAAAAAGAACCAGACGTGGATCCCATAGGACGTGTCTGTGTACTTTTGGCTGACTAAAGAAATATATCAGCTGCACCCATCCATTGTTATACTCTACCGCAGTTTGTTCGATCTACTTGCCATTCCCAATATATTGGGGCCTCCTCAAATACAGATATGGCAAAACTTAATAGACCTCTGCAAAATTTTCCGTTCCTCTAATTTTTTCTTTTTATAGGTATATTTTTGAGTAAAATGTAAATTGTTCTTTTAGTCTATAAACTTCTGACAACGTCTCCAAATTTCCAAGCAATACATTTTGTATTTTTTTACTGAAAATGAGAAATGGTCAAAATTAAAAAAAAACAGTGCTTTCAGACCTCAAATAATGCAAAGAAAACAAGTTCATAATCATTTAGAAACAACAATACTAATGTTTTAACTCAGGAAGAGTTCAGAATCAGAAATCAACATTTTGGGGAATAACCATGATTTATAATCACGGCTTTCATGCGTCTTGGCATTCTTTCACATTGCCTCTGGCACAAAAATTTAAGCATTTCATCTTTGTTTTATGGCATGTGACTATCCACCATCCTCTTGATTACATTCCAGAGGTTTTCAATGGAGTTCAGGTCTGGAGAATGGGCTGCCCAAGACAGGGTTTTGATGTGGTGGTCTCTTAATTTTTGCCAGAGCCGTATAAAAAAAAACAGTGTTGACTACCTCAGCTTCCTCCTCTTTCACCTACACCACCAAATCCATTTACACCTCTTCCACTGCCTCCTGTTTGAAGATTTTCATTTTTCTTACTGATTATTGCATATTATTTTTAGTCATTTTCATAAAAACAGTATTGGCTATTTCCTCCTCTGCCTTTTCCACCTACACCACCACCTCCACCTGGACCTCCGCCTTCTGTTTCAAGATTATTGTTTTTACTTGAGAAAAAAATTAAAAACAAATAAAGAAAAAAAATATATAAAAACAGCCACCTCCTCCTGTGCCTCTTTCACCTACATGGGCACATCCACCTCCATCCTCTACTTCACTTGGACCTCTGCCTTTTTTATTCTATGTCATCTCCCTAAAAAACAACAACAACAACAAAAAACAGTATGGCCTACCTCCTCCTCTGCCTCTTCCACCTACATCACCACATCCACACCTACTTCTTCCTCAACTTGGATCTCCGCCTTCTTGTTCACGATTGTTTTTTTTTATTATTCTATGCTATCATATCATGTCATTCCCCCCCCCCCAAAAAAAAAAAAAAAAAAAAAACCCTCCCAAAAAACAGTGCAGGCTTATTCCACCTCAGCCCCCTGGTTCAAGATTATACTTTTTACTTTTTTTAGTCTAAGTTCTATTATTTTCTGCTATTTAAAGTCATTTCCCTATTCACATATGTTTATAGGGAAATTGTCCTTCTCCTACTGCCATGTAGCTTAATTTTGACACCTCCTCGCCCTTACTACAACCATTTTACAGACATTTTACAGCACCAAATTTCTGGTCCCTATTGACTTTATCGGGTTCGGGTTGGGTTTCAAGTTCCCTATCCCTAATGCCTGAGTGTCAGGAATGATGATAGAATGAGTAGGTTGCAGGAGTGCGCAGAGTGCAGACTTGCAGCGCACCAGTTCTCCAGACCAACTAAAACAGTGCATTGCTGACAAAAAAAAACAAGAGAGGAACTTAGAGCAGCACTCAGAGTATGTTATGCTACATTGAGAGATATTTACAAATTGCCAATGGCACATAGATGATAACTAGAGATTCTGTAAATAACTAAAAATTAACTAGTATTTGATAAATTAATATAAGTGCATATATAAAACCACAAGGTTTGTATTGGTCACTATTAGTGATGAGCGAGCATGCTCGCCACTACATGGTTCTCGCCCGAGCATCTCACTGCTCGAGATGCACGGAGCTCGCCGAGTATTTCTGGGATTGCTTGGCAGGAGCTTGTGTCCCCTTCCCTGTATGTTTGTTGCTCCTCAGAGAGCCAATGAACATGCAGGGATTGTCTGCCACACACTGTAGTGCCGCAGCCATGTTGGTTGTGGCATTACAGTGATTGGCTAGCTGCACAGCGTCACCGGGTCTATATCAGACCATGCTCGTCACAGTCTACTCCAAAATCAGGCAGTGTAGGGAGAGGTGCTGCTGAGCTAGGGAGAGATTTGCTTGTTTCTTAGTTAGTGTAGGTATACCACAATATATTATACCCATATCCATCTCAACTTACAGTCATTGTGAGGACTAAACCAGCTGCATAGATATCAGTGCTAGGCAGGCAGGCAGTGTATGTGGCAAACTGCAGCGCATATAGCAAGAGGGTCCATTCCAGTTCTGTCTGCTGCTGCTTCTTTTACAGATATTTCTAGACATAGTCCCAGGTAGCAGGGGCCTGCAATAATTATTTTTGCGTGTTGGCACTGAAGAATACAGTCAGATCCTTTCCATATTAAAGCGCTAAAAATCCATCTATTTAAAACTGTGGTTTGTTTGTGTGTTAGCGACGTTATTGACACTAGTTTACTGTTAAAAATAGTTACCTACAGGCCAGCTACTTAAAACTATTATTTGTCCATCACACGGATCACATATAAGTTCAGCCATTTGTAGTGAACATGGAAAATATTGTCCTCCATTTAAAATGGGCAAGGCACGTGGCAAGGGATGGGGAACTGGACATGATGGTGATGGTACATGTAGGGGCCAAGGCCGAGGCCGTGGGCAAGCTGAAATTGTGCCACAACAAACACCCACATCTTCTCACCTGACCTTTCTGTCCCAATTACTAGGAGACTGTAGCACACCACTATTGAACCCAGAGCAGTGCCAAAAGGTTGTTGGTTGGATAGCGGATAATGCTTCCAGTCACTATGCCACCACCACCACCACCCTGTCTTCCACATGGTCAAGTCTCAGTAGCCGTGAGTCTGGACCGCATATTCCTCATCCTGATCCTTCTTCCTCCCACCATGCTGAGTGCCCAGAGACAACTGATCCCACACTTGGAAAATCTGAAGAGCTGTTCACTTTTCCATTTATAGATTTGGGCTTCCCACCCGGTCCACTTGAAGCGGGGCAAGAAGAAATCGCATGTAGCGATGCCCAAATATTTGAGCAACCACGGTCACATGAAGGTGACGGTGGGAAAGTGTCATAAGAGGTGGACGATGATGAGACACAATAGCCAGAAGGTCAGGAGGACCAGGGTGTGGAAGTGGAAGATGAGGTGGTGGATGATATAGCAACTGACCCTTGCTGGCAGGAGGACATGCAGAGTGAGGACAGCAGCACACAGGGGGAGGGAGGCATAGCACCCCAACAGGCAGGAAGCAGCAGAGTGGTGGCCACAGACAGAAGGTGGGCAACCTTTCCCTGTAACACCAACATGACGGAAGTTGCAAGAGTTTAGGTCTTCCCGGGTCTGGTTGTTTTTTAAAGACTCTGCCGATAACCCCAAGAAGGCCATTTGCACCTCATGCCAGGCCAGCATCAGCAGGGGAAGCAAAACTACCAGCCTGACCACCACCAGCATGATCAGGCACATGGCAGCAAAGCACCCGACTTTGTGGGCTGAACCTCAGAGTTCAGGAACAGTGTAAGCGGTTCACACCACTGCTTCTTCTGCTGTTGTGCGTGCAAGCCAATCCCCTGTCTATGGTGCATGCGAAGATGACTCCTGCCCTGTGCCTGTTGTTGCACACACTCAACTACCACCATCAGCAAGCACATCTACGTCCTTGTCCCAGCACAGCGTTCAGTTGTCCATACCTGAGTCCTTGGAATGCAAGTGCAAATATACAGCCAACATCCCACAGGCCACACTACTAAATTCACAAATTTCGTTACTGCTTGCGCTCGAAATGTTGCCTTTTAGGCTCATGGAGGCAGAAGCTTTCCGCAACCTGGTGGTGGCTGTCCCTCGGTACTTGGTCCCCAGCCGGCACTATTTCTTCCGGTGTGCTGTCTCCACATTACAGAAGCATGTGTCCCACAAAATTAGCCAGGCCCTCAACAATGTAGCTACTGGGAAAGTCCACCTAATCACGGACATGTGGACAAGTGCTTGTGGGCGGGAAGGTACATCTTGCTGACGGCACACTGGGTTAGCATAGTGGAAGCCAGGACCCGGTCAGACCTTGGGATAGAACACGTTCTACTGATGCCATGGATTGTGGGCCCTTTGTCAATCAGGGGTGCCTCCACAGTCTACAACTCCTGCACCTTAACCTCCTCTCCAGCCTCCATCTCCTAAATGACCACATTAGTCACAAGCTGGAAGCACTGCAGCACTGCCTCAGCAATGCGGCAACAGGCTGTGCTGAAGCTAATATGCTTAGGTGACAAATTGCACAATGCTGAAGGGTTGTGGACAGCACTGAAAGAACAGTTAGATCTGTGGCTGATACAGCTGAACCTACAGCCAAGCATGGTCGTGTGTGACAATGGCTGGAACCTGGTGGTGGCTCTGAGGCGAGGCGAGCTCACACACGTACCATGCCTGGCCCATGTGCTTAACCTTATGGCTCAGTGGTTTCTCAAAACCTACCCAGAGCTGCCTGATTTGCTTGTCAAAGTACGCCGTCTGTGTGCCTATTTTAGAAAGTCAGCTACGGCTTCTGCCGCCCTTGCCGTGATTCTGCAGCATTTGACGTTTCCAGATGTTGGAAAGGATTTGTGAGCAGAAAAGGGCAGATGTTGAATACCAGCATCAACAAGGTCGTCGGTATTCAGTTCAGACTCCAAACATTAGACCTCAGTAGTGGACATGTCAGATATATGTTCCATCCTCCAAAACTTTGATGACTCCACCAAGATGGTGAGCGGCGATGATGCCATAATTAGCATCACCATCCCGCTTCTCTGTGTTCTGAAACGCTCTCTGCTCACAATCAAAGATGATGCATTGCAGGCAGAGCATGATGAGATGGAGCAAGGAACCAAACAGGGTGATTACACACAGACCAGCCACATCTCATCCCAATGTGGATTGGGTGACAATGAGGAAGAGGAGGAAGAGGCGGAGGAGAAGGAAGAACAGGAGACAGTTTCATGCACTATAGATGGTACTACTTGTACAACTGTCATATCGTCTGTGCAGCGTGGATGGCCTGAGGACAGGGAGGAGGAGGAGGAGGAGAGCATGGTCAGTCGTCCTCTTGGTGAGGACACAGAAGTCTTGCCTGCTAGCAGTCTGGCACACATGTTTGAGTTTATGTTATGCAGCCTTTCCTTTCCATTACTGGTTGGTGACACTTCTAGACCCACGCTACATGGAGAACTTTCTATCTCTTATTCTTGAGGCGGATAGGTCTACTCAAATGGAGCAATACCAGAAGGCCCTTTTTGCGGAATTATTTAATATATTACCATCTGAAAATGCTGGCGCTAGAGGTCACAGTTCGTTGGACAACCAAAGAGTACAGGCTAGAGAGACACAGCTCCAGCAGAAGCAGGGGAACATTGTCAAAGTTTTGGGAGTTTTCTCAGACCCTCCCATCACACAGGCCCTGATATACGGGGTACTCCCACAAGGAGTGCAATGCTTGGGAGGACGCTGAAGGAGTACCTTGCTGACCGTACCAACGTTTTCATAGAATCCTCTGTATCCTCAGTATCCAAGCTGACATGTGGCATGAACGGACTCTCTATGCCTTGGAGGTCCTGGCCTGAACTGCCACTACTGTTTTGTCAAAGCGGGTTTTTAGTGCTGCTGGTGGAATTTTAACTGATAAGCACATCTGCCTGTCAACTGAAAATGCTGACAGGCTGACTCTTATGAAAATGAACAAAGGCTGGATTGGGCTAGACTTCTTAACACCACCAAATGATAGCATAACATAAACTTAAATCCAGTGTCTTTTTTGGGAGGTCTATTCCCATGCACCTCTTCACACCCACACATGGGTAAACGCATTCAGATTTTGGCAATTTGCTGTTGTCCTCCTACTTCTCCTCATCCTCATCCTCCAACACGATATCACCAGTGATATGTCCGTGATGCAACACCCACATAATTTTTTTAAAGGTGTTTATGATGCCTGCAAAACATTTTTGTTATACAGTATGTTCAAGTATGCCCCCAGGGGTAAATGTTTGTCAGCCCATACACTTAGTGCATGGGCATTACAAGTGTAGGAGACCCGCTCCTTTCTAATGGGCAAATTTTTTTATGAGGCCCTCCTCCACGTCTCTTCCAAGGGGCATTGGAGTGCCTCCTAATTTTTGGCAACTCTTGCATTCAATGCATAGGAAAACAGTATGGGAGACCCAATTTCTAATAATGGGATCATTATTTTCAGGTGGTCCACTAACTTCTATATCTCTTCCAAGGTGCTCTGGAGTTCCTCCAAATGTGTGCCACCCGTTGCTTCACTGCATAGGCAAACATTATGGGAGACCCACTTCCTAAGAATGGGAACATTTTTTTTATGAGGCCCTCCTCTACGTTTCTTCAAAGGGGCATTGGAGTGCGTCCAAATTTTTGGCAGCCCTTGCGTTCACTGTATAGGAAAACAGTATGGGAGACCCACTTCCTAGTAATGGGAACATTGTTTTCAGGAGGCCTTCTGACCTCTACATATCTTCCAAGGGGCATTGGAGTTCTTCCAAATTTGTGGCAGCTGTTGCTTCATTGCATTGGCGAACACTATGGGAGACTCACTTCCTAATAATGGGAGCATTTTTTTATGAGGCCCTCCTCTACATCTCTTAAAAGGGGCATTGGAGTAGGTCCAAATTTTTGGTAACCCTTGTATTCACTGCATAGGCTAACACTATGGGAGACCCACTTCCTAATAATGGGAACATTTTTTCATGAGGCCCTTCTCAACATCTCTTTAAAGGGGCATTGGAGTGCCTCCAAATTTTTGGCAACCCTTGCATTCACTGCATAGGAAAACAGTATGGGATACCCACTTTCTAATAATGGGAACATTATTTTCAGGAGGTCCTTTGACCCCTATATCTCTTCCAAGGGGCATTGGAGTTCCTCCAAATTTTTGGCAGCCGTTGCTTTACTGCATAGGCAAACACTATAGGAGACCCACTTCCTAAGAATGGGAACATTTTCTTCATTAGACCCTCTGCTGCATCTCTTTCAAGGGGCATTGGAGTAAGTCAAAATTTTTGGCAGCCCTTGCATTCGCTGCATAGGCAAACAGTATGGGAGACCCACTTCCATATAATGGGAACATTGGTTTCAGGAGGCCCTCCTGAATTTCTCTTCAAAATGGAATTGAGGTGTGTCCAAATTTTGGGGACCTCTGCCACTCACTGCATACGCAATAACAGTATAGGAGACCCACTGTTTAATAATGGGAACAACAAAGCATAGCCGGCTGATGGTTCTCTAAGAATAGTGAGGGCTGACTGCTTGCCCTTTAAGAATAGTAAAGGCCACCTAATGACCCTATAAAAGTAGGCTTTTTGACTTTCCGAGTCCCTCTTTCATAAATAAAACAGTATGTGTCTGATGATGTATCACACACCACATGTCCAGATAAGGTTGTAACTAGTGTTGAGCATTCCGATACCGCAAGTATCGGGTATCGGCCGATGCTTGCGGTATCGGAATTCCGATACCGGGATTCCGATACTTGCCGCGTATCGGATACCGGAATCGGAAGTTCCAAGATTCAAAATGCAGAAATTCAGCCAATGAGAATGATTCCAAGTGTGGGCACATCCTGTTTAGCATGGAGGGCATGAAACTACTGGCAAGGCTGTGATTGGCTGCTGAAATGATGTCATGCTGCAGTTTAAAAGTCGCTGGCGCCATTTTGCGATCACTCTGCTGTGAATTCAGTTAGTGACAGGACGCTGTTTGCTGACTGAGGGACAGTTTAGAGATAGCGATTTGCTTCTTTGTGCTTTCCAAAGGCTAATTTAGCAACCGCTGTGTTCACCTACTATTCACCTTGCTTTTGCCTTGTAGCGCTGTTTTCACAGCGATCTGCAAGGTCTGTGTGTGTGTGTGTGTGAGTGCAGCTCACTCTCTAGTCTGAGTGCAGCCACATAGGCCATCCATAGCTGGTTGTATTCAGTTCAGGGAGGGTGGTTCATTGCCTCATACTGTTCTTTTTTTTTTTTTTTTTTTTCAAGTAGTGTAGTCTGCTGCTAATTTATTCAAAAAAATCCTATTAGTGTCTTTCCACCCGTCTCCAGCTAATTTGTGGAAAAACACTACACAGGATAAAGTAGAGGAGGGTTTTTGGGCCTTGCAGCGCCGTTTACGGCTGTCTGCACGGTCTCCGTGTGACTGCAGCTCGCCCTGTAGTCTGTGAGCAGCCATAGCCTGGTTGTCTCCAGCTCAGGGTTGTTCACTGCGTCATACCGCCAAATCAATTTTAATTTTTTTTCAAGTAGTGTAGTCTGCTGCTAATTTATTTAAAAAAATCCTATTAGTGTCTTTCCACCCGTCTCCAGCTAATTTGTGGAAAAACACTACATAGGATAAAGTAGAGTAGGGTTTTTGGGCCTTGCAGCGCCGTTTACGGCTGTCTGCACGGTCTCCGTGTGATTGCAGCTCGCCCTGTAGTCTGTGAGCAGCCATAGCCTGGTTGTCTCCAGCTCAGGGTTGTTCACTGCGTCATACCGCCAAATCAATTTTAATTTTTTTTCAAGTAGTGTAGTCTGCTGCTAATTTATTTAAAAAAATCCTATTAGTGTCTTTCCACCCGTCTCCAGCTAATTTGTGGAAAAACACTACATAGGATAAAGTAGAGTAGGGTTTTTGGGCCTTGCAGCGCCGTTTACGGCTGTCTGCACGGTCTCCGTGTGATTGCAGCTCGCCCTGTAGTCTGTGAGCAGCCATAGCCTGGTTGTCTCCAGCTCAGGGTTGTTCACTGCGTCATACCGCCAAATCAATTTTAATTTTTTTTCAAGTAGTGTAGTCTGCTGCTAATTTATTTAAAAAAATCCTATTAGTGTCTTTCCACCCGTCTCCAGCTAATTTGTGGAAAAACACTACATAGGATAAAGTAGAGGAGGGTTTTTGGGCCTTGCAGCGCCGTTTACGGCTGTCTGCACGGTCTCCGTGTGATTGCAGCTCGCCCTGTAGTCTGTGAGCAGCCATAGCCTGGTTGTCTCCAGCTCAGGGTTGTTCACTGCGTCATACCGCCAAATCAATTTTCTTTTTTTTCAAGTAGTGTAGGTTGCTGCTAATTTATTTTAAAAAATCCTATTAGTGTCTTTCCACCCGTCTCCAGCTAACTTGTGGAAAAACACTACATAGGATAACGTAGAGGAGGGTTTTTGGGCCTTGCAGCGCCGTTTACGTCTGTCTGCACGGTCTCCGTGTGACTGCAGCTCTATCTGTTGTCAGTTCAGCCCCCAAAAAATAAATAAATAATAAAGTTCACCAAACACACCAGTTACACCACTTTACATTTGTGTAGGCCACATTAGCTCATATTAAAGTCTAGTCCACACTTTAGAAAATTAGTGTTTCTTATACCTGTTAGGAGGAGTTGCTCAGGAATAAGCACACAAATCCGTTAGTACTTTTCTGCTTATCTTTATCAGTCAACCAAGATGAAGAAGGCAGTGAGTAAGGCGTGGGCGTGGGCGCGGAGCAGGGAGGGGACGTGGG
Organism: Ranitomeya variabilis; assembly: GCF_051348905.1. Taxonomy (NCBI): domain Eukaryota; kingdom Metazoa; phylum Chordata; class Amphibia; order Anura; family Dendrobatidae; genus Ranitomeya; species Ranitomeya variabilis. The sequence goes on from NC_135232.1 coordinate 234,396,877, forward strand.
GATTCTGTGCCTGCTGCGGGCACCGGTGACTCATCAGCACCCACTTTCACCAGGCAACAGTCGTTCATGCGCAGCTTTGTGTCAGAGCGCCGTACACCGCTGCTGCGTCAAGAACAAATTGAAGCTGTTGTCGGATGGATGGCAGCTAATGCATCAACTTCCATTAGTGCCACATCCTCTCAGACACAGAGCACTGGAGAGCAGCCATCTGTCTCTTCACCACCTGCCAAATTGCCCAGGCAGACAGAGAGCCCAGGACAGGAGCCGTCTCTACTTCTGTTCTCTGAATCTCTTGGCTTGGAAACAGGGGGCCAGCCAAGCAGCATTGGAGAAATGGAAGAAGAGGCAGGGTGCAGTGATGCCCAACAGCTTTTTCTGTCTTCCTCTGAAGAGGCAGGTGGGCCAGTGGCTCCGGTCACCACATCGCAGGCCGCATCAGCTGATGATGACACTCAGGTGCCACTTACTGGTGCGTGCTCTGCTGCTGAGACTACCCAGGAGGAGCAGTTGGGGGCAGAGGGTAGTGTAGATGATGAGGTCCTCGACCCATCTTGGCGTGAGGGACAGGAAGGTGGTGGGAGCAGCTCTGAGGAAGAGATTCCCCGTACGGCCCAAAGAGGGAGAGGGAGGGGGAAGACTGCGGATCCTGCAGCCTCCGCTTTGGCACCCGTTAGGAGCATGTCTCTTCCAAAAGCCAAAAAGGGCGCTCCCAAGACTTGCAGTGCCTGGTCCTTTTTTGACACAGTTGCAGATGACATTTGCTATGTCAGATGCAAGGTGTGTCATCAAAAAGTCAAAAGAGGGAAAAATGTTAGCAACCTCAATACCTCCAACATGTGGAAACATGTGCGCAACAGGCACCCGGCGGAGTTAGAAAAACACACTGAAGAGGTAGGCCAACCAACAGCGGCAGCTACCACCTCTTCAGCTCGTGTTGCCTCTTCCTCTAGCTCACACGCAGCTGGTTCGGCTTCCTCCCAGGATCGCCGTGGAAGAACCTCTGGCCCTGTTGTCCAGAGACCCACTGTAATTCCACCCGCAGCACCACTTTCCCAGTCATCCACACACTCCCAGCCCAGTCTACAGCCATCGGTAGTACAGGCATGGGAGAAAAGGCGGCCTTTCTCGTCAAACCACCCACGAGCACAGGCTCTGACTGCAGGCATTGCCAAACTTCTGTCACTGGAAATGCTGTCATTCAGGCTGGTGGAGACTGACAGCTTCCGTGACTTGATGTCATTGGCAGTCCCACAGTACAATGTGCCCAGCCGCTTTTACTTCAGCAGGCAAGCCGTCCCTGCCCTGCACAAGCATGTGGAGGGACACATAAAACACGCGCTACTGAACGCCGTCAGTAGCAAGGTCCACCTCACCACCGATGCGTGGACCAGTCAACATGGACAGGGGCGATACCTTTCCCTCACTGCCCATTGGGTTAATGTCGTTGAGCCGGGTACAGACCGTGCGAGTGGCGCAGGACGTGTCCTGCCCACTCCAAGGATTGCAGGAATCCATTCTGTACGCATTGACTCCTCCTCTTACACCAGTTCCTCAGAATCATCGCTGCAGGAGCCGTCACAGTCCACCTCCACATGGACCCGTGATGAACGTGTACCTGTTACGACCGACATGAGCACAGCCGTGGCCAAACGTCAACAGGCCGTGTTGAAATTAATTTTTTTGGGGAATCGTAGCCACACAGCGCAGGAGCTCTGGAATGCCATCAAGCAGGAGAGCGATGTGTGGTTTGTGCCAGCGAATCTCCAGCCAGGCATGGTAGTGTGTGATAATGGCCGAAATCTGGTGGCAGCTCTGGGCCTCGGCAACCTCACTCACATCCCATGTCTGGCACATGTGCTCAATTTGGTCGTGCAGAGCTTTTTGAGGGACTATCCGGATCTTGATGCACTGCTGCACAAGGTCCGCCTAGAGTGTGCTCACTTGCGGCGTTCCAGCACGGCAAAAGCGCGCATTGCGGCTCTGCAGCGCCGACACCGCCTGCCGGAACATCGCATCATATGTGACCTACCTACCAGGTGGAATTCCACGTTACATATGTTGGAGCGGTTGTGTGAGCAGCAGCAAGCTGTAATGGAGTACCAGCTGCTTCAGGCGCAAAAAAGTCGCAGTCAGCGCCGTACAGACTTCACAACCACAGAGTGGGCCACTATGAATGACGTCTGCCAGGTTTTGCGTCCCTTTGATTATTCCACGCGGATGGCGAGTGCAGATGATGCACTAGTCAGCATGACTGTCCCCCTTATCTGCCTGCTTGAAAAATCACTGCAAGCGCTAAGGGATGATGTTGTGGAAGAGGTGGAGGATGAGGATTCACCATTTCCATCATCTTCTGGACAGTCAGCGCCATGTGGTTCCTCACAAACGCGTAGGCAGGGGACAGTTTGTGAGGAGGATGAGGAGGAGTCAATGGAGGAGGAAGACGTCCGTCCAGAGGAGGGAGTTACCGAATTGTCCAGTACTCAGTGTGTACAGCGAGGGTGGGGTGATGACGAGCGGGCAGAGATCACGCCTCCAGCAGGGGACAGCGTTTCTTGGGCAGTTGGCAGTCTGCAGCACATGGTGGATTACATGCTGCAGTGCCTGAGAAACGACCGCCGCATCGCCCACATTCTCAACATGTCTGATTATTGGGTGTTCACCCTCCTCGATCCTCGCTACCGGGACAACGTAGAAAGCCTCATCACACCGTTGAAGCAGGAGCGAAAAATGCGGGAGTACCAAGACACACTGGTCAATTCCATCATCTTCTCCATTCCAACTGAGAGAAGTTCTGCTAGTGCATTCCAAAGCAGCTCAGTGCGTCCAGGCAGTGGTGGAGGCTCTGCACAAAGAGGGAGCAGAAGCAGTGCCTCTGCCCAAGGCAAGACCAGTATGGCCCAACTGTGGCACAGTTTTCTGTGCCCCCCACAAAAGTCTACACCATCACAGACGGCTCCAGTCAGCAGGAGGCAACGGTTCCGTCAGATGGTGACAGACTACATGTCTTGCCCTCTTGCTGTACTCCCAGACGGCTCTTCCCCTTTCAAGTTTTGGGTCTCAAAGCTGGATACATGGCCAGAGCTAAGCCAGTATGCATTGGAGGTGCTGTCTTGCCCTGCGGCCAGTGTATTATCGGAACGTGTCTTTAGTGCTGCAGGTGGTGTACTAACTGACCGTCGCATGCGACTATCCTCCGATAACGTTGACCGGCTTACTTTCCTGAAAATGAACAAGGCCTGGATCTCGCAGGAATTTGCCACTCCTCCTCCTGATTAAATAATTAGGTCACTGTATACGTTATCCAGGTCTCCTGTTGTGTTCATCTTTCTACCACCTGAACTTAAATTCCTGGGCTCCAACACCGCCAGTTGAGGCTCAGAAGTGCCGTCTGCACAGTCAAAACATACGACCCAGTGTTATTGGGTTTCAGTAACGTCAGCTGATCCCCAGCTGTGTAGCCGGCAATGTGTCATGCGACCGCCACGCTGACACAACAACTGAAATGTAAGGGAATCTGTCCCCCCCCCAAAGGCGTTTGTTACTGAAAGAGCCACCTTGTGCAGCAGTAATGCTGCACAAGGAAAAGGTAGCTATTTTTGTTTAGCACCTTGCACACGCAGAACTTAACACTTATAAAATGTGTCCACTGATACCGTAACACCGTCCCGGAGGTGGGACTTTCCTTCGTAATGTGACGCAGCACAGCCGTCATTCCTACCCCCCCGGCGCCGCGCACCCGCTCCTCAGCGTTGTTTGATTCCGTCCCGGAGCCTGCGCTGTTATGTTATCCCGTGGCCAGGCACACTTAGCGCTGCCCGTCTTCTGGCATCATTTGGTGTCAGGATGGCTGCGCCTGTGCGGCCGCGCTGGCAGAGAGCCCGCCTCGCAGTGTCTTCTGATTTAATCCCACTGGGGGCCTGGGATCCATGGACATGCGCAGTGCATATCTGAACCTCCACCTCTCACTCATCTCCCTATGGCTTCTTCAGACTGTTCGGTGTCAGCTGGTCCCTAATAGCATGCCACGGCCGTGACACCGCACAGTCTTAAGAAGCCGTAGGGAGGGGAGTGAGAGGTGAGGATATGCACTGCGCATGTCCATGGATCCCAGGCCCCCAGTGGGATTAAATCAGAAGACACTGCGAGGCGGGCTCTCGGCCAGCGCGGCCGCACAGTCGCAGCCATCCTGACACCAAATGATGCCAGAAGACGGGCAGCGCTAAGTGTGCCTGGCCACGGGATAACACAACAGCGCAGGCTCCGGGACGGAATCAAACAACGCTGAGGAGCCAGTGCGCGTCGCCGGGGGGGGGGGGGGGGTAGGAATGACGGCTGTGCTGCGTCACATTACGAAGGAAAGTCCCACCTCCAGGACGGTTTTACGGTTGCAGGGGACACATTTTATAAGTGTTTAGTTCTGTGTTTGCAAGGAGCATGATGAAAAGAGCCACCTTTTAATTTTGCATCTTTTGTGCTGCACAAGCTGGCTCTTTCAGCTACAAACGCCTTGGGGGGGGTTAAAGGTTCCCTTTCGACTTTCTCAGGCTTCGGCCTACATTGTGTTCCTCTGCTTTTCCACCTGTCCCTGGGCTCCAACACCGCCAGTTGCCGTCCAGAAGTGCTGTACGCACAGTCAACAGTCCCTCCTCTGTTATTGGGGTTCAGTAACGTCAGCTGTTCCCCTGCTGTGTGTGTGGCAATCCCTCCTACCTCCTCCAACCTCCTCCTCCTCCTCCACCTGTCCCTGGGCTCCAACACCGCCAGTTGCCGTCCAGAAGTGCTGTACGCACAGTCAACAGTCCCTCCTCTGTTATTGGGGTTCAGTAACGTCAGCTGTTCCCCTGCTGTGTGTGTGGCAATCCCTCCTACCTCCTCCAACCTCCTCCTCCTCCTCCACCTGTCCCTGGGCTCCAACACCGCCAGTTGCCGTCCAGAAGTGCTGTACGCACAGTCAACAGTCCCTCCTCTGTTATTGGGGTTCAGTAACGTCAGCTGTTCCCTTGCTGTGTGTGTGGAAATCCCTCCTACCTCCTCCAACCTCCTCCTCCTCCTCCACCTGTCCCTGGGCTCCAACACCGCCAGTTGCCGTCCAGAAGTGCTGTACGCACAGTCAACAGTCCCTCCTCTGTTATTGGGGTTCAGTAACGTCAGCTGTTCCCCTGCTGTGTGTGTGGCAATCCCTCCTACCTCCTCCAACCTCCTCCTCCTCCTCCACCTGTCCCTGGGCTCCAACACCGCCAGTTGCCATCCAGAAGTGCTGTACGCACAGTCAACAGTCCCTCCTCTGTTATTGGGGTTCAGTAACGTCAGCTGTTCCCCTGCTGTGTGTGTGGCAATCCCTCCTACCTCCTCCAACCTCCTCCTCCTCCTCCACCTGTCCCTGGGCTCCAACACCGCCAGTTGCCGTCCAGAAGTGCTGTACGCACAGTCAACAGTCCCTCCTCTGTTATTGGGGTTCAGTAACGTCAGCTGTTCCCCTGCTGTGTGTGTGGCAATCCCTCCTACCTCCTCCAACCTCCTCCTCCTCCTCCACCTGTCCCTGGGCTCCAACACTGCCAGTTGCCGTCCAGAAGTGCTGTACGCACAGTCAACAGTCCCTCCTCTGTTATTGGGGTTCAGTAACGTCAGCTGTTCCCCTGCTGTGTGTGTGGCAATCCCTCTTACCTCCTCCAACCTCCTCCAACCTCCTCCTCCTCCTCCACCTGTCCCTGGGCTCCAACACCGCCAGTTGCCGTCCAGAAGTGCTGTACGCACAGTCAACAGTCCCTCCTCTGTTATTGGGGTTCAGTAACGTCAGCAGCTGTTCCCCTGCTGTGTGTGTGGCAATCCCTCCTACCTCCTCCAACCTCCTCCAACCTCCTCCTCCTCCTCCACCTGTCCCTGGGCTCCAACACCGCCAGTTGCCGTCCAGAAGTGCTGTACGCACAGTCAACAGTCCCTCCACTGTTATTGGGGTTCAGTAACGTCAGCTGTTCCCCTGCTGTGTGTGTGGCAATCCCTCCTACCTCCTCCTACCTCCTCCAACCTCCTCCTCCTCCTCCACCTGTCCCTGGGCTCCAACACCGCCAGTTGCCATCCAGAAGTGCTGTACACACAGTCAACAGTCCCTCCTCTGTTATTGGGGTTCAGTAACGTCAGCTGTTCCCCTGCTGTGTGTGTGGCAATCCCTCCTACCTCCTCCAACCTCCTCCAACCTCCTCCTCCTCCTCCACCTGTCCCTGGGCTCCAACACCGCCAGTTGCCGTCCAGAAGTGCTGTACGCACAGTCAACAGTCCCTCCTCTGTTATTGGGGTTCAGTAACGTCAGCTGTTCCCCTGCTGTGTGTGTGGCAATCCCTCCTACCTCCTCCAACCTCCTCCTCCTCCTCCACCTGTCCCTGGGCTCCAACACCGCCAGTTGCCGTCCAGAAGTGCTGTACGCACAGAGCCAAACACCTCGCAAATGTGTTAGTGGGGTTCAGCACCGCCAGCTGTTCCCCTGCTGTGTATACGGCAACGTGTACTGCGACCGCCACGCAGGCACAACAAGTTAAATTTAAGGGAACCTGTCCCCCCCCCCCCCAGGCATTTGTTACTGAAGGAGCCACCTTGTGCAGCAGTAATGATGCAAAGGGAAAAAGTGCCTCTTTTCGTGGTGCTCCTTGCAGATGCTGAACCTAACACTTATGAAATGTGTCCCCTCACAGCGTTCAACCGTCCGGTAGGTGGAACTTTCCTTTGTCATGTGACGCAGCACAGCCGTCATTTTTACCCCCTTGGCGCCGTGCGCCGCCTCCTCAGCGTTGTTTGAATCTGTCCCGGAGCCTGCGCTGTTAGGTTACCCCTTGGCCATGCACACATTTCGCGCTGCCTGTCTTCTGACATCATTTGCTGTCAGGCTGGCTGCGCCTGTGTGTGTGCGCTGTCCGAGATTCAGCCTCGCAGTGTCGTGTAATGTAATCCCACCGCGGGCCTGGGATCCGTGGCCATGCGCAGTGCATATCCTCGCCTCTCACTCCCCTCCCTACGGCTTCTAAAGACTGTTCGGTGTCAGCTGATCCCTAATAGCATGCCACGGCCGTGAAACCGCACAGTCTGAAGAAGCCGTAGGGAGGGGAGTGAGAGGTGAGGATATGCACTGCGCATGGCCACGGATCCCAGGCCCGCGGTGGGATTACATTACACGACACCGCGAGGCTGAATCTCGGACAGCGCACCCACACAGGCGCAGCCAGCCTGACAGCAAATGATGTCAGAAGACGGGCAGCGCGAAATGTGTGCATGGCCAAGGGGTAACCTAACAGCGCAGGCTCCGGGACAGATTCAAACAACGCTGAGGAGGCGGCGCACGGCGCCAAGGGGGTAAAAATGACGGCTGTGCTGCGTCACATGACAAAGGAAAGTTCCACCTACCGGACGGTTGAACGCTGTGAGGGGACACATTTCATAAGTGTTAGGTTCAGCATCTGCAAGGACCATAATTAAAAGAGCTAAGTTTACCTTTTCCAGCATTAGTGGTGTACACGATGGCTCTTCCAGCTACAAACGCCTGGGGGGGGGGTTAAAGGTTTCCTTTCAACTTGCTCCAGTGCAGGCTTCGGCCTACACTCCGCTCCCCCTGCTCCTCCTGCTGACCCTGGGCTCTAACACCGCCAGTTGGGGCCCAGATGTGCTAGCTGCACAGAGAAAAACACCAGCCAATGTGTCAGTGGGGTTCAGCACCGCCAGCTGTTCCCCTGCTGTGCAGCCGGCATCGTGTCCTGCAAAAGCCACGCAGACACAAGAACTGAAATTGAAGGGAACCTGTCCCCCCTCCCCCAGGCGTTTGTACGTTTTAAAGGCCACCTTGTACAGCGGTAATGCTGCATGTGTGCAAGGTGGCTCATAAACGTATTCTCCTCGCACATGTGGAACTGAAAACACGTCTAAAATGTGTCCTCTGTGTGACCATTTAACCGTCCCGGTGGTGTGACTTTCCTTTGTAATGACACGCTGCAACCCCCTTGGTAGCGCTGCCCGTCTTCTGGCATCATTGTTTGGCTGGCTGCGCCTCTGCGGCCGCCCTGACCCACACAACGCCCCTCGTTGTCTTATTTATTGGGACTGCGAGGGTGTGATTGACGGGCATGATCAGTGCATCAGTTCGCCTGTCCCTCATCTCCTTCCGCCTTCTGCGGACTGTGCGGCTTCATGGCCGTGGCATGCGATAAGGGATCAGATGACGCCGCACAGTCTGAAGCGGGTGTAAGGACCCGAGTGTGAGAGGCGAACATATGTGCTGCGCCAGGCCCTGAATCCCAGCCCCGCAGTGTTTTAACAATGTTAAGACACTGCGGGGCTGGGATTCATGGTCATCGCGAACCGCACCGGCCGACATTAAATGATGCCAGAACATGGGCAGCGCTAACAGCGCTAGGCCAGGGGATCACACGACAGCGCAGACTCCTGTACAGCAAATAACAACGCTCAGGAGGCTGCACCCAGCACCAAGGTGGGATTCTTGACATCTGTGCTGCGTCTCATTACAAAGGGAACTCGCGCCTCCAACACAGTTTGACTGTTTAAAGGGCTAAATGTTATACGTGTTTCATTCAGCGTGTGCAAGGAGCGAAATTAAAAGAGCAACCTTTGACTTGTGCAGCACTACTGCTGCATAAGCTGTGGCTCTTCTACTTTGTAACCCCTGAGGGGGGGTTAAAGGTTACCTTTGAAATTGGTTCAATTAGGCTTCGGCCTACACTCTGCTCCCCCTGCAGAGCCCTGGGCTCCAACACCGCCAGTTGGGGCCCGGTACTGCTAGCTGCACAGAGAAAAACACCAGCCAATGTGTCAGTGGGGTTCAGCACCGCCAGCTGTTCCCCTGCTGTGCAGCCGGCAACGTGTCCTGCAACTGCCACGCAGGCACAACAGACCCAAAAGCTGCCGCCAGTGCAGGCTTCGGCCTACACTCTGCTCCATCTCCTCCTCCTGCTGACCCCGGGCTCCAACACCGCCAGTTGGGGCCCGGTACTGCTAGCTGCACAGAGAAAAACACCAGCCAATGTGTCAGTGGGGTTCAGCACCGCCAGCTGTTCCCCTGCTGTGCAGCCGGCATTGTGTCCTGCAAAAGCCACGCAGACACAAGAACTGAAATTGAAGGGAACCTGTCCCCCCTCCCCCAGGCGTTTGTACGTTTTAAAGGCCACCTTGTACAGCGGTAATGCTGCATGTGTGCAAGGTGGCTCATAAACGTATTCTCCTCGCACATGTGGAACTGAAAACACGTCTAAAATGTGTCCTCTGTGTGACCATTTAACCGTCCCAGTGGTGTGACTTTCCTTTGTAATGACACGCTGCAACCCCCTTGGTAGCGCTGCCCGTCTTCTGGCATCATTGTTTGGCTGGCTGCGCCTCTGCGGCCGCCCTGACCCACACAACGCCCCTCGTTGTCTTATTTATTGGGACTGCGAGGGTGTGATTGACGGGCATGATCAGTGCATCAGTTCGCCTGTCCCTCATCTCCTTCCGCCTTCTGCGGACTGTGCGGCTTCATGGCCGTGGCATGCGATAAGGGATCAGATGACGCCGCACAGTCTGAAGCGGGTGTAAGGACCCGAGTGTGAGAGGCGAACATATGTGCTGCGCCAGGCCCTGAATCCCAGCCCCGCAGTGTTTTAACAATGTTAAGACACTGCGGGGCTGGGATTCATGGTCATCACGAACCGCACCGGCCGACATTAAATGATGCCAGAACATGGGCAGCGCTAACAGCGCTAGGCCAGGGGATCACACGACAGCGCAGACTCCTGTACAGCAAATAACAACGCTCAGGAGGCTGCACCCAGCACCAAGGTGGGATTCTTGACATCTGTGCTGCGTCTCATTACAAAGGGAACTCGCGCCTCCAACACAGTTTGACTGTTTAAAGGGCTAAATGTTATACGTGTTTCATTCAGCGTGTGCAAGGAGCGAAATTAAAAGAGCAACCTTTGACTTGTGCAGCACTACTGCTGCATAAGCTGTGGCTCTTCTACTTTGTAACCCCTGAGGGGGGGTTAAAGGTTACCTTTGAAATTGGTTCAATTAGGCTTCGGCCTACACTCTGCTCCCCCTGCAGAGCCCTGGGCTCCAACACCGCCAGTTGGGGCCCGGTACTGCTAGCTGCACAGAGAAAAACACCAGCCAATGTGTCAGTGGGGTTCAGCACCGCCAGCTGTTCCCCTGCTGTGCAGCCGGCAACGTGTCCTGCAACTGCCACGCAGGCACAACAGACCCAAAAGCTGCCGCCAGTGCAGGCTTCGGCCTACACTCTGCTCCATCTCCTCCTCCTGCTGACCCCGGGCTCCAACACCGCCAGTTGGGGCCCGGTACTGCTAGCTGCACAGAGAAAAACACCAGCCAATGTGTCAGTGGGGTTCAGCACCGCCAGCTGTTCCCCTGCTGTGCAGCCGGCATCGTGTCCTGCAAAAGCCACGCAGACACTTGCTCTTGTACCTTCTGCTCCCCATCCTGGTTCCAGTACCGTCAGCTGGTTCCGGGCAGAGCCTTTGGCTTAGGTGCCTCCCTCTGGGTATCCGAGTTCCACCAACGTCAGGTGGTCCTTGGTAGTGCTTTCAGGCATGGGTACCTCCTGCTTAGTAACCGGGTTCCAGTAACGTCAGCTGGTCCTCGGTAGTTCCATTGGCTCTTGGACCTTCGGGTAGCCATCCGAGTTCCAGTTCCATCAGCTGGTTCTCGGCATTTTCTCAGCCTTCTTGTACCTTCTGCTACATTTCCAAGTTCAAGAGACTAAACACGATGACCCGGAAGACCACCCCTAAGATGACGACGACACCAGAGACGACAACCACCGTGATGACGACGACCCTGGAGACGATGACCCCGAAGACCACCCCGATGACGACGACCCCGGAGACGACGACCCTGAAGACCACCCCGATGACGACGACCCCGGAGACGACGACCCTGGAGACGACAACGACCTGGAAGACCGAGAAGCAGAAGAACAAGAGGCTGCAGAACAAAGAGCAGAAGAACATTAAGCATAACACTAAATATCAGAGCAAAAAATATTATCTAAATTATAAGCAGAAGAAGACTAAGCAGTGTATGGGGGTGAGTCCGTTCCTCCTCGTGGTGCCCCTGGATAAAGCCTGATGCTGCAGGCCAAACTGAACGCGGACAAATGTAACTTTTTTGTGACAGGCAGAACGGAAGGTGTAATCTTCAAACTTTTATAGATAACAACTACGGGAATGCCTGTCACAAATAAGAATATGATGAAGAAGTAGAATATGATGAAGATAATAGTAAAATAAAAAGAATATGAACAATGTAACCAAAAAAATAATAGGTAGAAGATGAAGAAGAAGATGAATAAGGTGAAGAAGTTGATGTCAAAGAAGCTGATGATGAGGATAATGAAGAAGAAAGTGTGGGAGAAGTAAAAAAGAAGGTGAAGGGCGTGGAAGTAGTGAAACATCAATATCTGACAAAATAAAAAAAAAAATTAACATAGTCAAAATCTTTCTACCGCCGAACGTCATAAAAAAAACCCAAAATCCTGCTATTCTATTACATTGGGCTAAGCCTCTGTGCCTTTAATGTCTCCGCCACGTCCCCCAATACATCCTACATTATTCTTAGTTGTTTTCCTTCATGTAGAATGAACCTACAAGTTTATAAAGGGTTTATTTTAATTCCGATATTTTCGTCCCATTGACTTGCATTGGGATCGGGTATCGGTATCGGATTGGATCCGATATTTTGACGGTATCGGCCGATACTTTCCGATACCGATACTTTCCGATATCGGAAAGTATCGCTCAACACTAGTTGTAACATGTTAAAATGACATTTCCCAGTGAATGCATTTGTCTTGGTTGAAACCAATGCTAAAGTTCAAAAACACATCAAAAACGCTATGCGTGAACATAGCCCAAGGTGTGGAGGAACATTTTTCTTTTGGGTTATTTATTTTGCCTTATATACAAGTCATTACTCCGGAAAGGATATTCCTTAACATATTTCCCAGAAAAATCCATTTTGGTTTCATTTTTGTATGTTTTACTGTGAGTCTGTAAAAGTGGCGTAAGACTCTGACAACATTGTTCACAGCAGTGACCTTGGAGTCAGAAATGCTTCCAGGCTTCTTTCCCATGCTGTTCCTATGTCATTTGATCACTATTCCCATCGATTTCCACAATTTCTAGTCCCTCTTGGAAAAATGCTTGAGTTTCCCCTAGACTTACATTGGTCTCATTGCTCGGGTCCAGCATCAAGCACCCAAACATTTTAGTGCTTGCCCATCACTATTTATAACCACTCTTTGTTCTTGGCACCCCTGTTCTGTAGATGTATCACTTGGATGACCTGAGAAAAATACCCCTGACTCAAGGGTGTATGTAGTTTGAGTTCCTGGACCTGAACTAACCTAGCATTGATCAAATTAAACCCCACCTCACTGTCCAGAAAGGCTGACCATCTCATTTGTGCCAAGATGAATCTCAGTTGTTAAAAAAAATTATGACCTACTCACAGAGAAAAATGAACACCTGGGTTGCCAACCTCCTGACAAACTGAGCTCCTTAGTTTTCTGGTGGCTGTTTACTGTGTTTTAGGCAAGAACAACCACCCACAAAATTACCCTTTCCACCACAAAAAAAACACACTCCCCTTTACGCTGAACTACAGTTGCATCAACAGAATGAGACGCCCCACCCAACTGCATGGGTTCCTCAGTTGACTCAGACCAAGGTTCCCTTGACCACTGGCCCCCTGCAAACTGGTGTGCCTCTTTATGTCTCTAGGGAAGACGGCGGCCCACATGGACAGCTAGAGACATGGCCACCTGAAGTGAAACCAGAGTCTCATATAGAACAAAGGCATCCTTTACCCTTACAGATAACATTTGACAGAACAGGCTACAGAGTACAAGTTCATTTAATTTACTATCTGTGGACCACATCCAAAACTCAGAGCAATACTCCTCCGCTGGCCAGTCTCCTGTTATGATCTGGTGGCCTAGGAGCAGCATGGACGAGCTCTGGAGTAGGTGGTCTCTATACTGACCGCAGACCCTGAACTTAACACCGCAACTATAAGTAGCCATGGGATGTTCCTGTCACTCCCTCGACACCTCGTCACAGCCGGAGGACTAATTACCCCTAAAGAAAGATACAGGAAAACTATCTTGCCTCAGAGAAAATCCCCAAAGGAAAGACAGCCCCCCACAAATATTGACTGTGAGGAGAGGGAAATTACAAACGCAGACTGAAAACAGAATTTAGCAAAGGAGGCCACGCTACCTAGAAAGAAAAGACAGGACAGAGTACTGTGCAGTCAGTATTAAAATACTACAAAAATCCACCACAGAGAATACAAAAATCTCCACACCTAACTAAAGGCATGGAGGGTAACTCTGCGACTCCAGAGCTTCCAGCTTGGCTGAATAAATCCTTACACAGACAAAGCTGGACAAGAAAAACATAGCAATTCACTGAACTATAAAGTCCACCACATGTGGACTGCAAAAACAAAGCCAGGACTTATCCTTGATGATTTGGACAATCCAGCAGGAGAAACCAAGCAGAGAGGTGAATCCTCAAGAAAACAATGGACAACTGGCACTCACTAAAGGGTGAAGCCAGACTAAATAGCCCCGTCCAAAGTGGAAGCACCTGATGACTGCTGTGAAGGACAAACAGCAGCACTACCACTTATAACCACCGGAGGGAGCCCAAGAGCAGAACCCACAACAGAATTCACAACAGTACCCCCCCCCTTGAGGAGGGGTCACTGAACCCTCACCAGAGCCCCCAGGCCGATCCGGACGAGCCAAATGGAAGGCACGAACCAAATCGTCAGCATGAACATCGGAGGCAACAACCCAAGAATTATCCTCCTGGCCATAACCCTTCCACTTGACAAGATACTGAAGCCTCCGTCTTGAAAAACGAGAATCCAAGATCTTCTCCACAACATACTCCAACTCCCCATCAATCAACACCGGGGCAGGAGGATCAACAGAGGGAACCACGGGCACCACATATTTCCGCAACAAAGATCTATGAAAAACATTATGGATGGAAAAAGAGGCTGGAAGGGCCAAACGAAAAGACACTGGATTGATAATCTCAGAAATCCTATAAGGACCAATAAACCGAGGCTTGAACTTCGGGGAAGAAACCTTCATAGGAACATGAGGAGAAGACAACCAGACCAAATCCCCAACCCGAAGCCGGGAACCCACACGCCGATGAAGGTTGGCAAAATGCTGAGCCTCCTCCTGAGACAACACCAAATTGTCCACAACATGAGCCCAAATCTGCTGCAACCTGTCAACCACAGAGTCCACCCCAGGACAATCAGAAGACTCAACCTGCCCTGAAGAAAAACTAAAATGAAACCCAGAACTACAAAAGAATGGTGAAACCAAGGTAGCAGAACTAGCCTGATTATTAAGGGCAAACTCGGCCAATGGCAAGAAAGCCACCCAATCATCCTGATCGGCAGACACAAAGCATCTCAAATAAGTTTCCAAAGTCTGGTTAGTTCGCTCGGTTTGGCCGTTTGTCTGAGGATGAAATGCGGAAGAAAAAGACAAATCAATGCCCAGCTTAGCACAAAAGGACCGCCAAAACCTAGAAACAAACTGGGAACCTCTATCGGACAAAATATTCTCCGGAATGCCATGCAAACGAACCACATGCTGAAAAAACAACGGAACCAACTCAGAAGAGGAATGCAATTTAGGCAAAGGTACCAAATGAACCATCTTAGAAAACCGGTCACAGACCACCCAGATAACAGACATCCTCTGGGAAACAGGAAGATCCGAAATAAAATCCATAGAAATATGCGTCCAAGGCCTCTCAGGGACCGGCAAAGGCAAAAGCAACCCACTGGCGCGGGAGCAGCAAGGTTTGTCCCGCGCACAAGTCCCACAGGACTGCACAAAAGAACGCACATCCCGTGACAAAGAAGGCCACCAAAAGGACTTACTAACCAAATCTCTGGTACCAAAAATCCCAGGATGGCCAGCCAACACAGAACAGTGAACCTCAGAAATCACTTTACTAGTCCATCTGTCAGGAACAAACAGTTTCCCCGCTGGACAGCGATCAGGTTTATCAGCCTGAAACTCCTGAAGAACCCGTCGCAAATCAGGGGAGATGGCAGAAAGAATCACCCCTGTTGTGAACTGTGTTTCTGGGCTCCCTCTGGTGGTCACTAACGGTATTGTGTTAGGCATGTCTTGTTGCAGGCCTGAGCTCCAGCTGTGTCGTTAAGCAGCGGGTGTTCCCTATTTAAGTCTCCTCCGGACTCAGTCTCTTGCCTGGCATCGTTGTATCCAGACCTATATGGTCTCCTCCAGATTCCTTTCAGTCTGTCTCATGCAAGAAAAGCTAAGTCCGTTTTGTATAATTTGGATCGTTTGCATTTTTCAGTGTCTTTGTCCAGCTTGCTTAATATTTGATTTTCTGGCTCGCTGGAAGCTCTAGGGGGCTGATATTCTCCCTCCGCACCGTCAGTCGGTGTGGGGGTTCTTGAATGTTCAGCGTGGATGTTTTTGTAGGGTTTTCTGCTGACCGCATAGTCCACTGTCTATTTTCTGTCTATCTAGACTAGTGGGCCTCACTTTGCTGAATCTAGTTCATCTCTACGTTTGTGTTTTCCTCTTGCCTCACCGTTATTATTTGTTGGGGGCTTTCTATATCTTTGGGGTTCAATTTCTCTGGAGGCAAGTGAGGTCTTATTTTCCCTCTAGGGGTAGTCAGTTCTCCGGCTGGCTCGAGACGTCTAGAACCAACGTAGGCACGTTCACCGGCTGCTTCTAGTTGTGTGTGTTAGGATCAGGTATGCGGTTAGCCCAGTTTCCACCTCCCTAGAGCAGTATTTATGTTTTTGCTATCTTGCCGGAATATCAGAGATCCTCTACCACTGGGATCATAACAGTATGCCAGGCCAAAAGAAAATGTTTATTGCATCGCAGAAGCAGGATTAAAAAGAAGTTCTGAGTTTTTTTTGTTTTTTTTTGTTGCTGCAGTTTGCCTAGCTTCTTCCATCCCCTTTTTCTCTGAGTGGCTGGAACTCTGCTGCAGATATGAATGTCCAAACTCTGACTTCTAGTGTGGATCAGCTTGCTGCTAGGGTGCAAAGCATTCAGGATTTTGTTATCCATAGCCCTATGTCTGAACCAAAAATACCTATTCCTGAGCCGTTTTTTGGAGATAGATCTAAGTTCCTGAATTTTAGGAATAATTGCAAATTGTTTCTGTCTCTGAAACCTCGTTCCTCTGGTGATTCCGCTCAGCAAGTTAAGATTGTTATTTCCTTCTTGCGCGGCGACCGTCAAGATTGGGCCTTCTCTCTGGCGCCAGGAGATCCTGCATTGGTGAATGTTGATGCGTTTTTCCTGGCACTTGATTTGCTTTATGAGGAGCCTAATCTTGAAAATCAGGCTGAAAAGATGTTGCTGGCTATCTCTCAGGGTCAGGACGAAGCTGAGGTATATTGTCAAAAATTTCGGAAATGGTCCGTGCTTACTCAATGGAATGAGTGTGCACTGGCCGCAAATTTCAGAAATGGTCTTTCTGAAGCCATTAAAGATGTCATGGTGGGGTTTCCTATCCCTACAGGTCTGAATGATTCAATGGCTCTGGCCATTCAAATTGATCGACGTTTGCGGGAGCGCAAATCTGTTAATCCTTTGGCGGTGCTGTCTGAACGGTCACCTGATTCTATGCAATGTGACAGAATTTTGACCAGAGCCGAGCGACAAAATCATAGACGTCAAAATGGGTTGTGTTTCTACTGTGGTGATTCAACACATGTTATCTCAGCATGCTCTAAACGCTTAAAAAAAATTGTTAATCCTGTCGCCATTGGTACTTTTCAGCCTAAGTTTATTTTGTCTGTGACTTTAATTTGTTCATTATCTTCTTACTCAGTTATGGCTTTTGTGGATTCTGGTGCTGCTTTAAGTCTGATGGATTTGTCGTCTGCCAAGCGCTGCGGTTTTGTCCTGGAGCCTTTGGAAAATCCTATTCCTCTTAGAGGAATTGACTCTACGCCATTGGCAGAGAATAAACCTCAGTATTGGACGCAAGTGACCATGTGCATGACTCCTGTACATCAGGAGGTGATTCATTTTCTGGTACTGCATAAAATGCATGATGTTGTCGTTTTGAGTCTGCCATGGTTACAGGCCCATAATCCAGTTTTAGATTGGAAAGCTATGACTGTGTCTAGTTGGGGGTGTCAGGGGATTCATGGCGATTCTCCATTGGTGTCTATTGCTTCTTCTACTCCTTCTGAGACCCCTGAGTTTTTGTCAGACTTTCAGGATGTATTTAATGAGGCCAGGTCCAGTGCCCTTCCTCCTCATAGGGACTGTGATTGTGCTATAGATTTGATTCCTGGTAGTAAGTTTCCTAAGGGACGACTCTTTAATTTATCTGTGCCAGAGCATGCCGCGATGCGGAGTTATATAAAGGAGTCTTTGGAGAAGGGACATATTCGCCTATCCTCTTCTCCTCTTGGTGCAGGATTCTTTTTTGTGGGCAAGAAAGATGGGTCTTTGAGACCTTGTATAGATTATCGTCTTCTGAATAAGATCACGGTTAAATTTCAGTATCCTTTGCCATTGTTGTCTGATTTGTTTGCTCGGATTAAGGGATCCAGTTGGTTCACCAAGATAGATCTTCGTGGTGCGTATAACCTGGTGCGCATAAAGCAGGGAGATGAATGGAAAACGGCATTTAATACGCCCGAGGGTCATTTTGAGTACCTGGTGATGCCTTTTGGATTATTGAATGCCCCTTCTGTGTTTCAGTCCTTCATGCATGACATCTTCCGGAAATATCTGGATAAATTTATGATTATTTATCTGGATGATATTTTGGTTTTTTCTGATGATTGGGAGTCCCATGTGAACCAGGTCAGGATGGTGTTTCAGGTTCTGCGTGAGAATGCTCTATTAGTGAAGGGCTCAAAATGTATCTTTGGGGTACAGAAGGTTTCTTTTTTGGGTTTTATTTTTTCCCCTTCTACTGTGGAGATGGACCCAGTCAAGGTCCGTGCCATTCATGACTGGACTTAGCCCACGTCTGTTAAGAGCCTGCAGAAGTTCTTGGGCTTTGCTAATTTTTACCGTCGTTTTATCGCTAATTTTTCCAGCGTGGTTAAACCTTTGACAGATATGACCAAGAAGGGTTCTGATGTTGCTATTTGGTCTCCTGCGGCCGTGGAGGCCTTTCGGGAGCTGAAGCGTCGGTTTACTTCAGCACCAGTCTTGTGCCAGCCGGATGTCTCTCTTCCCTTCCAGGTTGAAGTTGATGCTTCTGAGATTGGTGCAGGGGCTGTTTTGTCGCAAAAAAGTTCTGATGGCTCCGTGATGAAGCCATGCGCCTTCTTTTCAAGAAAATTTTCGCCTGCTGAGCGGAACTATGATGTTGGTAATCGTGAGTTGTTGGCTATGAAGTGGGCATTTGAGGAGTGGCGACATTGGCTCGAGGGAGCTAAGCATCGTGTGGTGGTCTTGACTGATCATAAAAATCTGATTTACCTCGAATCTGCCAAGCGCCTGAATCCTAGACAGGCTCGTTGGTCGTTGTTTTTCTCCCGTTTTGACTTTGTGGTCTCGTACCTGCCTGGTTCGAAGAACGTGAAGGCTGATGCACTTTCTAGGAGTTTTGTGCCTGACTCTCCGGGAGTCTCGGAGCCGGCTGGTATTCTCAGAGAGGGAGTGACTTTGTCTGCCATTTCCCCAGATTTGCGACGAGTGCTGCAGAAATTTCAGGCTGATAGGCCTGATCGTTGCCCACCAGAGAGACTGTTTGTCCCTGACAGATGGACCAGCAGAGTTATTTCTGAGGTTCATTCTTCAGTGTTGGCGGGACATCCTGGGATTTTCTGTACCAGAGATTTGGTGGCTAGGTCCTTTTGGTGGCCTTCCTTGTCACGGGATGTGCGTTCTTTTGTGCAGTCCTGTGGGATTTGTGCTCGGGCTAAGCCTTGCTGTTCTCGTGCCAGCGGGTTGCTTTTGCCCTTGCCTATCCCAAAGAGGCCTTGGACGCACATTTCCATGGATTTCATTTCGGATCTTCCGGTATCTCAGAAGATGTCTGTCATCTGGGTGGTGTGCGATCGTTTTTCTAAAATGGTCCATTTGGTGCCCTTGCCTAAGTTGCCTTCCTCCTCTGATTTGGTCCCTTTGTTCTTCCAGAATGTGGTTCGTTTGCACGGCATCCCTGAGAATATTGTGTCTGACAGAGGATCCCAGTTTGTGTCCAGATTCTGGCGATCCTTTTGTGCTAAGATGGGTATTGATTTGTCTTTTTCGTCGGCTTTTCATCCTCGGACTAATGGCCAGACCAAGCGAACTAATCAGACGTTGGAGACTTATTTGAGATGTTTTGTTTCTGCTGATCAGGACGACTGGGTTACCTTTTTGCCACTGGCCGAGTTTGCCCTTAATAATCGTGCTAGTTCTGCCACTTTGGTTTCACCCTTTTTCTGCAACTCTGGTTTTAATCCTCGTTTCTCCTCGGGCCAGGTTGAACCTTCTGACTGTCCTGGGGTTGATTCTGTGGTGGATAGGTTGCAGCGGATTTGGAACCATGTGGTGGACAATTTGAAATTGTCACAAGACAAGGCCCAGCGTTTTGCCAACCGCCGCCGCGGTGTGGGTCCCCGACCGCGTGTTGGGGATTTGGTTTGGTTGTCTTCTCGGCATGTTCCTTTGAAAGTCTCCTCTCCTAAGTTCAAGCCTCGCTTTATCGGTCCTTATAAGATTTTGGAAATCCTTAACCCGGTGTCTTTTCGCTTGGACCTTCCAGCGTCATTTGCTATTCATAATGTGTTCCATAGGTCCTTGTTGCGGCGGTACGTGGTGCCTATGGTTCCTGCTGTTGAGCCTCCTGCCCCGGTTTTGGTTGAGGGCGAGTTGGAGTACGTGGTGGAGAAGATTCTGGATTCTCATATCTCTAGACGGAAACTCCAGTATTTAGTTAAGTGGAAAGGCTATGGTCAGGAGGATAATTCCTGGGTTGTCGCCTCTGATGTTCATGCAGCTGATTTTGTTCATGCCTTTCACGCTGCTCATCCTGATCGCCCTGGGGGTCTTGGTGAGGGTTCTTTGACCCCTCCTCAAGGGGGGGTACTGTTGTGAACTGTGTTTCTGGGCTCCCTCTGGTGGTCACTAACGGTATTGTGTTAGGCATGTCTTGTTGCAGGCCTGAGCTCCAGCTGTGTCGTTAAGCAGCGGGTGTTCCCTATTTAAGTCTCCTCCGGACTCAGTCTCTTGCCTGGCATCGTTGTATCCAGACCTATATGGTCTCCTCCGGAATCCTTTCAGTCTGTCTCATGCAAGAAAAGCTAAGTCCGTTTTGTATAATTTGGATCGTTTGCATTTTTCAGTGTCTTTGTCCAGCTTGCTTAATATTTGATTTTCTGGCTCACTGGAAGCTCTAGGGGGCTGATATTCTCCCTCCGCACCGTCAGTCGGTGTGGGGGTTCTTGAATGTTCAGCGTGGATGTTTTTGTAGGGTTTTCTGCTGACCGCATAGTCCACTGTCTATTTTCTGTCTATCTAGACTAGTGGGCCTCACTTTGCTGAATCTAGTTCATCTCTACGTTTGTGTTTTCCTCTTGCCTCACCGTTATTATTTGTTGGGGGCTTTCTATATCTTTGGGGTTCAATTTCTCTGGAGGCAAGTGAGGTCTTATTTTCCCTCTAGGGGTAGTCAGTTCTCCGGCTGGCTCGAGACGTCTAGAACCAACGTAGGCACGTTCACTGGCTGATTCTAGTTGTGTGTGTTAGGATCAGGTATGCGGT
The DNA here is from genome assembly GCF_051348905.1 of Ranitomeya variabilis. Classification (NCBI taxonomy): domain Eukaryota; kingdom Metazoa; phylum Chordata; class Amphibia; order Anura; family Dendrobatidae; genus Ranitomeya; species Ranitomeya variabilis. Next base: position 234,417,674 of record NC_135232.1, read on the forward strand.
TAGCCCAGTTTCCACCTCCCTAGAGCAGTATTTATGTTTTTGCTATCTTGCCGGAATATCAGAGATCCTCTACCACTGGTATCATAACACACCCCCTCCTTCAGAATACCAACCGGCTCAAGAATCCCAGGGGAATCAGGCAAAAAACTCCTAGAGAGGGCATCAGCCTTAACATTCTTAGAACCCGGAAAGATACGAGACAACAAAATCAAAACGGGAGAAAAACAGGGACCATCGGGCCTGTCTAGGAGTCAGCCGTTTGGCAGACTCGAGGTAAATCAGATTCTTATGATCGGTCAAGACCACAATATGGTGCTTGGCCCCCTCAAGCCAATGTCGCCACTCCTCAAATGCCCACTTCATAGCCAACAACTCACGATTGCCGACATCATAATTGCGTTCCGCAGGCGAAAACTTTCGAGAAAAGAAGGCACACGGTTTCATCAAGGAACCATCAGAATTCCTCTGAGACAAAACGGCCCCTGCCCCAATCTCAGAAGCGTCAACCTCAACCTGAAAAGGAAGAGAAACATCCGGCTGACACAACACAGGGGCAGAAGTAAATCGGCGCTTAAGCTCCTGAAAGGTAGAAACAGCCTCAGAGGACCAATTAGCTACATCAGCGCCCTTCCTCGTCAAATCGGTCAGGGGTTTAACCACACTGGAGAAGTTGGCAATGAAACGGCGATAAAAATTAGCAAAGCCCAAAAATTGCTGAAGGCTCTTCATGGATGTGGGCTGGATCCAATCATGAATGGCCTGAACCTTAACCGGATCCATTTCTATAGATGATGGAAAAAAAATGAAGCCCAAAAAAGAAACCTTCTGTACTCCAAAGAGGCACTTAGACCCCTTCACAAACAAGGCATTATCACGAAGGACCTGAAATACCATCCTGACTTGTTTCACATGAGACTCCCAATCATCTGAAAAAATCAAAATATCATCCAAATATACAATCATGAATTTATCAAGATAATTCCGAAAAATATCATGCATGAAGGACTGAAACACAGATGGGGCATTAGAGAGTCCGAATGGCATCACAAGATATTCAAAATGGCCCTCAGGCGTATTAAACGCAGTTTTCCATTCGTCACCCTGCTTAATACGAACAAGATTATATGCCCCTCGAAGGTCAATCTTAGTAAACCAACTAGCCCCCTTAATCCTGGCAAACAAATCAGAAAGCAAAGGCAAAGGGTATTGGAATTTGACCGTGATCTTATTCAAGAGGCGATAATCAATACAGGGTCTCAAGGAGCCATCCTTCTTGGCAACAAAAAAAAACCTGCTCCCAATGGAGAAGAAGATGGCCGAATATGCCCCTTCTCCAAAGACTCCTTTACATAGCTCCGCATGGCGGCATGTTCAGGCACAGACAGGTTGAAAAGTCAGCCCTTAGGAAACTTAGAGCCTGGAATCAAGTCAATAGCACAATCACAGTCCCTATGCGGTGGAAGGGAACTGGACTTGGGCTCATCGAAAACATCCTGGAAATCTGACAAAAACTCAGGAATTTCAGAAGAGGGGGAGGAGGAAATTGACATCAGAGGAACGTCATCATGAACCCCCTGACAACCCCAACTAGTCACAGACATAGATTTCCAATCCAACACCGGATTATGTACCTGTAACCATGGAAACCCCAGCACAATAGCATCATGCAAATTATGCAACACCAGGAAACAACAATCTTCCTGTTGGGCTGGCGCCATGCACATGGTTAACTGTGTCAAAAACTGAGGTTTATTTTTAGCCAATGGTGTAGCATCAATACCCCTCAAAGGGATAGGACTCCGCAAAGGCTGTAAGGGAAAACCACAACGTCTGGCAAATTCTAAGTCCATCAAATTTAAAGCGGCGCCTGAATCCACAAATGCCATGACAGAGAATGATGATAATGAGCAGATCAGGGTCACAGATAACAGAAATTTAGGTTGTACAGTACTGATGGTAACGGAATTAGAGATTCTCTTGGCACGCTTAGGGCAATCAGAAATAACATGAGCAGAATCGCCGCAGTAAAAGCACAACCTATTCTGACGTCTGAATCCTTGGCGTTCAGCTCCAGACACAATCCTATCACACTGCATTGGCTCAGGACTCCGCTCGGAAGACAATGCCATGGTGTGCACAACTCTACACTCACGCAAGCGCCTGTTGTGAATTCCGCTCTTGGGCCTCTCCGGTGGTTATAAGTAGCATTTTTGTGAGTTCTGCTCTTGGGCTCCCTCCTGTGGTTTTGAGTGGTATGGCTGCTTCTTGGAATTAGCATCAGCAGCTGTTTTCACTGATCACCTTTCTGGCTCTGCTATATGAGTCTGGCCTTTTCCCTAATTCAATGCCAGTTGTCAATTGTTGAGCTTGGAGGCATGGCTCTCTGAGGATTTCCCTGTCACTCTGACCATTTCAGCAAAGCTAAGTCCTTGCTTGTCTTTTTGCAGTTCACTTGTTGTGGACTTTGTTGTTTAGCACTTTCTATGTTTTGCTCATTTGTCCAGCTTATCAGTATGTATCTAGTCAGCTAAGCTGGAAGCTCTGGGCAGCAGAGTTTTCCCTCCACACTTTAGTCAGGTGTGGAGATTTTTGCATTTCTCTGCGGTGGACTTTTTCTAGTTCTCATTACTGACCGCACAGTTTTCTGTTCTGTACTAATTCTGTCTAGCTAGTAGTGGCCTCCTTTGCTAAATCTTGTTTCATACTACGTATGTCATTTCCTTCTCCTCTCACAGTCATTATTTGTGGGGGGCTGTCCTATCCTTTGGGGATTTTCTCTGAGGCAAGATAGCTTTCCTGCTTCTACCTTTAGGGGTAGCTAGATCTCCGGCTGTGACGAAGTGTCCAGGGAGTGACAGGAACATCCCACGGCTACTGCTAGTGTCTGTGTTAAGATCAGGAACTGCGGTCGGTATAGTTACCACCTGCTCAGAGCTAGTCGCATGTCGCTCCTTAATCACCAGACCATAACAGTACAACTGGCCCAAAATGAGCTGAATGCATCTCAAAAGAAGGAAAAGAAAAAGAGTTCTGAGCCATTTTTTTTTTCTTTAGTCTGTTTTGTCTTTTTCCTTCCTCTTAATGTCTGGGTGATTCAGGATTTGGATGCGGGCATGGATGTTCAGGGGTTGTTTTCTCGTGTGGATCAGCTTGCTGCAAGAGTACAGAGTATTCAAGATTATGTTGTTCAGATTCCGGCCTTAGAGCCTAGAATTCCTACTCCAGATTTGTTTTACGGGGATAGATCTAAGTTTTTGAACTTTAAAAATAACTGCAAATTGTTTTTTGCTCTGAAACCCCGTTCCTCTGGTGACCCCATTCAGCAAGTAAAAATAGTTATTTCTCTGCTGCGTGGTGACCCTCAGGACTGGGCATTCTCCCTTGAGTCAGGGGATCCGGCATTGCTTAATGTAGATGCATTTTTTCAATCGCTTGGATTATTGTATGACGAACCTAACTCTGTAGAGCATGCTGAGAAAACACTGTTGGCCCTGTGTCAGGGTCAGGAAGCGGCAGAATTATACTGCCAGAAATTTAGAAAATGATCTGTGCCCACTAAATGGAATGAGGACGCTCTGGCAGCAATTTTCAGAAAGGGTCTTTCTGAAGTCCTTAAAGATGTTATGGTGGGGTTCCCCATGCCTGTTGGTTTGAGCGAATCTATGTCTCTGGCCATTCAGATTGATCGGCGCCTGCGCGAACGCAAAGTGGTGCACCATATGGCAGCGTCCTCGGAGCAGAGTCCTGAGCCCATGCAATGTGATAGGATTTTGACTAGAGCGGAACAGAGGGGATACAGACGTCAGAATGGGCTGTGTTTTTACTGTGGGGATTCTGCTCATGCTATTTCTGATTGCCCTAAGCGTATTAAGAGGGTCGCTAGATCTGTTACCATTAGTACTGTACAGCCTAAGTTTCTCCTGTCTGTGACCCTGATTTGCTCATTGTCATCTTTTTCTGTCATGGCATTTGTGGATTCAGGCGCTGCTCTGAACTTAATGGACTTAGAATTCGCTAGGCGCTGTGGTTTTTCTTTGCAGCCTTTGCAGAGTCCCATACCCTTAAGGGGTATTGATGCTACACCGTTGGCCAAGAATAAACCTCAGTATTGGACTCAGCTGACTATGCGCATGGCTCCAGCACATCAGGAAGATTGCCGTTTTCTGGTGTTGCATAATTTACATGATGTTGTTGTACTGGGTTTTCCATGGTTACAAGTACACAATTCAGTGCTGGATTGGAAATCAATGTCTGTGACTAGTTGGGGTTGTCAAGGGGTACATAGTGACGTTCCTTTAATGTCAATTTCCTCTTCCCCCTCTTCTGTTGTTCCTGAATTTTTGTCAGATTTACAGGATGTATTTGATGAGCCCAAGTCCAGTTCCCTTCCTCCACATAGGGACTGTGATTGTGCTATTGACTTGATTCCTGGCTGTAAGTTCCCTAAGGGCCGACTTTTCAACCTGTCTGTGCCTGAACATACCGCCATGCGGAGCTATGTAAAGGAGTCTTTAGAGAAGGGGCATATTCGGCCATCTTCGTCACCATTGGGAGCGTGATTCTTTTTTGTTGCCAAGAAGGATGGCTCCTTGAGACCCTGTATTGATTATCGCCTTCTTAATAAGATCACGGTCAAATTCCAATACCCTTTACCTTTGCTCTCTGATTTGTTTGCTCAAATTAAGGAGGCTAGTTGGTTTACCAAGATTGACCTTCCAGGGGCATATAATCTTGTTCGTATTAAACAGAGTGATGAATGGAAAACTGCATTTAATACGCCCGAAGGCCATTTTGAATACCTGGTGATGCCTTTCGGGCTTTCTAATGCTCCTTCTGTATTTCAGTCCTTTATGCATGATATTTTCCGCAATTATCTTGACAAATTCTTGATTGTGTATTTGGATGATATTTTGATTTTTTCCAATGATTGGGAGTCTCATGTGAAGCAGGTCAGGATGGTATTCCAGATCCTTCGTGATAATGCTCTATTTGTGACGGGGTCTAAGTGCCTATTTGGAGTTCAGAAGGTCTTTTTTGGGGGGTTTATTTTTTCTCCTTCGTCTATAGAAATGGATCCTGTTAAGGTCCAAGCCATTCATGACTGGATTCAACCCACATCTGTGAAGAGCCTTCAGAAATGTTTGGGCTTTGCTAATTTTTATCGCCGTTTCATTGCCAACTTCTCTAGTGTGGTTAAACCCCTTACCGATTTGACGAAGAAAGGCGCTGATGTGACTAATTGGTCCTCTGAGGCTGTTGAGGCCTTTCAGGAGCTTAAACGCCGATTTACTTCTGCCCCTGTCTTGCGTCAGCCGGATGTTTCTCTTCCTTTTCAGGTTGAGGTTGACGCTTCTGAGATTGGGGCAGGGGCCGTTTTGTCACAGAGGAATTCTGATGGTTCCTTGATGAAGCCATGTGCCTTCTATTCCCGAAAGTTTTCGCCTGCGGAACGCAATTATGATGTCGGCAATGGGGAGTTGTTGGCTATGAAGTGGGCATTTGAGGAGTGGCAACTAGGGTTGAGCGACCTTTAGTTTTTTAGGGTCGAGTCGGGTTTTGTGAAACCCGACTGTCTTAAAAGTCGAGTCAAGTGAAATCGGCCGACCACCGTGAAAAGTCGGGTTTCGGCCGAAACACGAAACCCAATGAAGGAAATAATCCACCTCCTCCTCCTCCTCCTCTCTCCCAGCACAGAAAATTTCGTATTGCACATTCCAAATCCCTACTGCGCACAAGCGATAACATGACGATAGGCGTTCACTCCCCTAAGACCTATGTCATCACTCTGCCCACACTCATTCATTGGCTGAAAAAATGGCGCTAAACGTGTCATACGAAACGCGACTTTGGCGCCAAGATCGCGTACCGCATTGCCGACCCCGCACAGGGATCGGGTCGGGTTTCATGAGACGCCGACTTTGCTAAAAGTCAGCGACTTATGAAAATGAACGACCCGTTTCGCTCAACCCTAGTGGCGACATTGGCTTGAGGGAGCCAAGCACCGCATTGTGGTCTTGACCGATCATAAGAATCTGATTTACCTCGAGTCGGCCATGCGGCTGAACCCTAGACAGGCTCGGTGGTCCCTGTTTTTCTCCTGTTTTGATTTTGTGGTCTCATATCTTCCAGGATCTAAGAATGTTAAAGCGGATGCCCTCTCTAGGAGTTTTTTGCCTGATTCTCCTGGAGTCCTTGAGCCGGTTGGCATTCTTAGGGAAGGGGTGATTCTGTCTGCCATCTCCCCTGATTTGCGGCGGGCGCTTCAGGAATTTCAGGCTGATAAACCTGACCGCTGTCCTGTGGGGAAGCTGTTTGTTCCTGATAGATGGACAAGTAAGGTAATTTCTGAGGTCCATTGTTCTGTGTTGGCTGGTCATCCTGGGATTTTTGATACCAGAGATTTGGTTGCTAGGTCCTTTTGGTGGCCTTCCTTGTCGCGGGATGTGCGTTCTTTTGTGCAGTCCTGTGGGACTTGTGCCCGGGCTAAGCCTTGCTGTTCCCGCGCTAGTGGGTTGCTTTTGCCTTTGCCGGTCCCAGAGAGGCCTTGGACGCATATTTCCATGGATCTACCTGTGTCCCAGAGGATGTCTGTTATCTGGGTGGTTTGTGACCAGTTCTCTAAAATGGTCCATTTGGTATTTTTGCCTAAATTGCCTTCCTGCTCTGATTTGGTTCCATTATTTTTTCAGCATGTGGTTCGTTTGCATGGCATTCCAGAGAATATTGTGTCTGACAGAGGTTCCCAGTTTGTTTCCAGGTTTTGGCGGGCCTTTTGTGCTAAGATGGATATTAATTTGTCTTTTTCTTCGGCGTTCCATCCTCAGACAAATGGCCAAACTGAGCGAACTAACCAAACCTTGGAAACCTATTTGAGATGCTTTGTGTCTGCTGATCAGGATGATTGGGTGGCTTTCTTGTCGTTGGCCGAGTTTGCCCTTAATAATCGGGCCAGTTCGGCTACTTTGGTTTCGCCTTTCTTTTGTAATTTTGGTTTCCATCCTCGTTTTTCTTCAGGGCAGGTTGAGCCTTCTGATTGTCCTGGTGTGGATTCTGTGATGGACAGGTTGCAGCAGATTTGGACTCATGTGGTAGACAATTTGACGTTGTCTCAGGAAAAGGCTCAGCGTTTTGCTATCCGCCGTCGGTGTGTTGGTCCTCGGCTTCGTGTGGGGGATTTAGTCTGGTTATCCTCTCGTCATGTTCCTATGAAGGTTTGTTCCCCTAAGTTCAAGCCTCAGTTTATTGGTCCTTATAAGATTTCTGAGATTATCAATCCAGTGTCTTTTCGTTTGGCCCTTCCAGCCTCTTTTGCCATCCACAATGTTTTCCATAGATCTTTGTTGCGGAGATATGTGGTACCCGTTGTTCCATCTGTTTATCCTCCTGCCCCGGTGTTGGTTGAGGGGGAGTTGGAATATGTGGTTGAGAAAATTTTGGATTCTCGTTTTTTGAGGCGGAGGCTTCAGTATCTTGTCAAGTGGAAGGGTTATGGCCAGGAGGATAATTCTTGGGTGGTTGCCTCCGATGTCCATGCCGCCGATTTGGTTCGTGCTTTTCATTTGGCTCGTCCTGATCGGCCTGGGGGCTCTGGTGAGGGTTCGGTGACCCCTCCTCAAGAGGGGGTACTGTTGTGAATTCCGCTCTTGGGCTCCCTCCGGTGGTTATAAGTAGCATTTTTGTGAGTTCTGCTCTTGGGCTCCCTCCTGTGGTTTTGAGTGGTATGGCTGCTTCTTGGATTTAGCATCAGCAGCTGTTTTCACTGATCGTCTTTCTGGCTCTGCTATATTAGTCTGGTCTTTTCCCTAATTCAATGCCAGTTGTCAATTGTTGAGCTTGGAGTCATGGCTCTCTGAGGATTTCCCTGTCACTCTGACCATTTCAGCAAAGCTAAGTCCTTGCTTGTCTTTTTGCAGTTCACTTGTTGTGGATAGTGTTGAGCATTCCGATACCGCAAGTATCGGGTATCGGCCGATACTTGCGGGTATCGGAATTCCGATACCGAGATCCGGTACTTTTGTGGTATCGGGTATCGGTATCGAAACAACATTAATGTAATAATGTGTAAAAGAGAGAATTAAAATAAAAAATATTGCTATACTCACCTCTCCGACGCAGCCTGGACCTCAGCGAGGGAACCGGCAGCGTTGTTTGCTTAAAATTCGCGCGTTTACTTCCTTACGTGAAGTCCCGGCTTGTGATTGGTCGCGTGCCGCCCATGTGGCCGCGACGCGACCAATCACAGCAAGCCGTGACGTAATTTCAGGTCCTTCAGGATTTTAAAATTACGTTCTGGCTTGTGATTGGTCGCGTCGCGGTCACATGGGCGGCACGCGACCAATCACAAGCCGGGACTTCACGTAAGGAAGTAAACGCGCGAATTTTAAGCAAACAACGCTGCCGGTTCCCTCGGTGAGGTCCAGGCTGCGTCGGAGAGGTGAGTATAGCAATATTTTTTATTTTAATTCTTTCTTTTACACATTAATATGGATCCCAGGGCCTGAAGGAGAGTTTCCTCTCCTTCAGACCCTGGGAACCATCAGGGATACCGTCCGATACTTGAGTCCCATTGACTTGTATTGGTATCGGGTATCGGTATCGGATTGGATCCGATACTTTGCCGGTATCGGCCGATACTTTCCGATACCGATACTTTCAAGTATCGGACGGTATCGCTCAACACTAGTTGTGGACTTTGTTGTTTAGCACTTTCTATGTTTTGCTCATTTGTCCAGCTTATCAGTATGTATCTAGTCAGCTAAGCTGGAAGCTCTGGGCAGCAGAGTTTGCCCTCCACACCTTTAGTCAGGTGTGGAGATTTTTGCATTTCTCTGCGGTGGACTTTTTCTAGTTTTTATTACTGACCGCACAGTTTTCTGTTCTGTACTAATTCTGTCTAGCTAGTAGTGGCCTCCTTTGCTAAATCTTGTTTCATACTACGTATGTCATTTCCTTCTCCTCTCACAGTCATTATTTGTGGGGGGCAGTCCTATCCTTTGGGGATTTTCTCTGAGGCAAGATAGCTTTCCTGCTTCTACCTTTAGGGGTAGCTAGATCTCCAGCTGTGACGAGGTGTCCAGGGAGTGACAGGAACATCCCACGGCTACTGCTAGTGTCTGTGTTAAGATCAGGAACTGCGGTCAGTATAGTTACCACCTGCTCAGAGCTAGTCGCATGTCGCTCCTTAATCACCAGACCATAACAAGCGCCGATCAATTTGAATGGCCAGAGACATAGAATCACTCAGACCTGCAGGCGTGGGGAAGCCCATCATAACATCTTTAACAGATTCAGAAAGACCCTTTCTGAAAATTGCCGCCAAAGCATCCTCATTCCACTTAGTAAGCACAGACCATTTTCTAATTTTCTGGCAATAGGATTCTGACGCTTCTTGACCCTGACACAGGGCCAACAAGGTTTTCTCAGCATGATCCACAGAATTAGGTTCATCATACAATAACCCAAGTGCCTGAAAAAAGGTGTCTACATTAAGCAAGGCCGGATTCCCAGATTCCAGGGAAAATGCCCAATCCTGCGGGTCGCCACGCAACAGAGAAATGACAATTTTTACCTGCTGGATGGGATCACCAGAGGAACGGGGCTTCAGAGCAAAAAACAGTTTACAGTTATTTTTAAAGGTCAAAAATTTGGACCTGTCCCCAAAAAACAGATCGGGGGTAGGAATTCTAGGCTCTAAAACAGGAGTCTGCACGATATAATCAGAAATACCCTGTACTCTAGCAGCAAGTTGATCCACCCGAGAAGCAAGTCCCTGAACATCCATGTCAGCGCCTAACTCTTGAGCCACCCAGAGGTGAAGAGGGAAAAAAAAACACAACAGAGTACAGAAAAAAAATGTCTCAGCACTTTCTTTCCCTTCTTTTGAGATGCGGTTAACTCATTTTTTGCCAGTTGTACTGTTATGATCTGGTGGCCTAGGAGCAGCATGGATGAGCTCTGGAGTAGGTGGCCTCTATACTGACCGCAGACCCTGAACTTAACACCGCAACTATAAGTAGCCGTGGGATGTTCCTGTCACTCCCTCGACACCTCGTCACAGCCGGAGGACTAATTACCCCTAAAGAAAGATACAGGAAAACTATCTTGCCTCAGAGAAAATCCCCAAAGGAAAGACAGCCCCCCACAAATATTGACTGTGAGAGGAGAGGGAAATTACAAACGCAGACTGAAAACAGAATTTAGCAAAGGAGGCCACGCTACCTAGAAAGAAAAGACAGGACAGAGTACTGTGCGGTCAGTATTAAAATACTACAAAAATCCACCACAGAGAATACAAAAATCTCCACACCTAACTAAAGGCATGGAGGGTAACTCTGTGACTCCAGAGCTTCCAGCTTGGCTGAATAAATCCTTACACAGACAAAGCTGGACAAGAAAAACATAGCAATTCACTGAACTATAAAGTCCACCGCATGTGGACTGCAAAAACAAAGCCAGGACTTATCTTTGATGATTTGGACAATCCAGCAGGAGAAACCAAGCAGAGATGTGAATCCTCAAGAAAACAATGGACAACTGGCACTCACTAAAGGGTGAAGCCAGACTAAATTGCCCCGTCCAAAGTGGAAGCACCTGATGACTGCTGTGAAGGACAAACAGCAGCACTACCACTTATAACCACCGGAGGGAGCCCAAGAGCAGAACCCACAACAGAATTCACAACAGTCTCCCTGATGAAGCAGATGTAGAGTAGAATCTGCCAGGGAGAGGTAGTCAGGGTGCATTGCATATATGACCCAGAGACTGAAAAAATTCCTCAACCGTACAGAGTCATAGAGAGTTGGCAGGGAGAGAAAATGCCCCGGCTTGGGGGTCACCCTAAAGGAGATATTACAATCCCTATCCATTGCTCCTTGATTCCTGAGGATTGTGAACACAAATTAAAGTAAAGCTTACAAGCCTCCCTGAAATCAACAAACTTGTCTTGCCCCCAGAGAACCTGTCAAGTAAAGCTATTCTTAGGCTCCAATATGGGTTGACTGGGAGTCACGGTCCCTACTCCAGACAAATTTGGATGCTGCAAAACTACAGTGTGTAGTTGCTCCAGGCTGAGTTGCTGCAGTTGCCCAGCCAGAGCGGTGTTAATGTCATGGCACAGTTTCCAGAGATCCTGGCACTAAGGTCTCCTTCTCTATGCCTAAAGCTAGGAGTTCCTTAGCTATCCCTGCTCCTTGGATTACTTCTGATGGTGAAAACACCAGGGTCACGTGCCTTACTGAGCTCCTAAATTAGCCCTTATCTGTCCCCTCACCCACCGAGGGAAGTGGAGAGTAGCAGAGTATACAAATACAGAAATGAGACTAACAGGAAAACATACAGGGATAAATGAAAATATCAATCGTAAAAATATGCACTCACAAACAACAGAGTGGAACACCCGGAAGTTAAAAGAAGAAAAACTAAGTAGGAGAGGATGAGGATAAACACACAAACAAATCACCAACACCTCCAATCTCAAGAAACAGGCAGTATTAAACTAACACAGAAAGCCTTTGCTTTCCAGCAGCAAGTATATATAGCAGAGGGGAGTGGCAAATATTGAACAGTTGAGACCTTCAAAGCAGGAAAGCTTTCAGGAGCTCTCAACTGAGCAGATTAACCCCTTCACTGCTAGCAGAAACCTGCACTGTGTGATAGTAAGTGAAGTGCTTATAAGCAGTGCAGGAGTACTAGAAATCAGACATGGTGGTCTTCTGGACCCTCTCTGTGGTGCTAAAAGCGTGATAAATTCCATATGGATTACAAATTAGAAAAAAAATTGTCTGAGTTTTCTAGATGAGACTTGGACAATTTTTTAAACACTTGTGTGAACCTGGCTTGAAGGGGACTTATGTCAAGTTTCTTTTACTTGTTTGTCTGTAACTCTTTTCTATGTATTTGCTTATATATGTGTCACTCATGGTTACTTTGTTTTGATCCTGAAGATCCAAAACAAAATCTGTAATAATTGAGTTTTGTTGCAGATATCATCTGGACCATTAAACTCAATGTGGTAAAATCAACCAACAACCTGAAAATAAATGTATAATTTGCAAGTTTAAACATCTTAACTGCGTGTCAATATCTATGGGGAAATCTCTACAACGTTTGTGTGGGAATTGATCAATTCAGTGCAATTTGTAGTACTTTTCACTAAATCAGAAAGTCTGTTTTTATTTTTCTTTTCTACTTACCCTACAAATATAACAATAGACAATCCACTGTGAGATGAAAAATAGATAAGTAGATAAGAAAGACTTTGGAAATCCCTGTCACCAGATGTTGTAATGATTAATTCATTAAATTACTTTAAGAGATTTGCCTTCCTTTCTTGATGAACTAACATATTACAGTCATGTATATTAGATTGCTTGACATTCATAACTAATCCAGAGATTTATTCTGGTTGCCAAATTTAGCAGGTCAAAGTCAGAACAACTTGACAGTTTCTCTTTTTCTCTTGTGTTTGCCTTAAATGAGACCAACTCTACTTTATTTTTTTTCTATTTTGTTTTTTTGTTTTTCCAATTTTCTTTTCAACATAATTTTCAATGGTTAGAAGGGGTTGTCCACTACTGGACAACTTCAGTATAATCAATTCAGGCCCCTATTACAATGAAAACAATGTATACTCAAATCCCACAGCAGTACCCTTCCAGTGATGTTGGCGACACTGTTCCCAGCAGTGACATGACATTGTTGAGTCACGTGCAAGCAACAACCAATGATTGGCTGTTCTTTGTTTGCAGCTAGGCAGCTAGAGATGAGTAGATCAGTCAAAATTTGAATTTGCCTGTTCACGCATTTTTTCTTGTGAAATGTGATTTGTAGGGAATTAAATTCATGTTCCTTTTGAAGCTTTATGTTTTATCTATTCCAAAGAGCATAATGTACATAATATGTATGTAATAAAAAAATTGTTATACTTTGCTCTCTGCTCACCACTCCGGATCTTCCACAACTCACTGCCACCCATCTCCGCTCCTCGCTGTATCATCTGATCCCCTGCCACTTAAATTGGAATCTTCTGTCCTCTTGCATTGTGCTTGTCTTCTGGGTGTTATGGCAAGCAGAAGGATTCTGCGCAGGTGCGGGAGGTTAATGGCACATGTTGTGATACCATTGACCTCTCACATGCCTTCATAGAAAGTTCATGGATGCCATGACACCAAAAAGTCTGACACAGTGCATGAGAACCAATGAATTTAACTTGAGCAGCAAAGGATTTAGAAGATGCGGGGAGAACAGGATGGATGACAGTGTGAGTAGCGGAGGGCTGAGGTGAGTATAACAATATTTTTTAACTGTTTGATGGCACATTACAGTTTGCAAAAATTCTGAAACTATGTAGAAGTAAACTACAAAAAAATCTGAATGTTGGAAAAATTTAAATCAACTCAAGTTGATTTGCTCATCTCTAGCTGCAACTTCTTAATATTCTGGCATGGCAGATGTGTTGATGACAGTCACAATCTTTAAAATGTCCAGATAGATTTAGAACTGCAAAACCTGTGTGAGAAGAAAAAACGATCCATAAATTTCCTCAACAGCATCAGATTTTTATTAGCTAATACAAGATAAATAAAACCTCCAATTTTTAACTTTTGTTTAACTTTAACTTTCCATAGACTCATACTAAAAGGATTTTCTAATGAAAGTGTAAACTGTCAGCTACATATATTCTGACTTTCCATCAGTTCAATTAATTCTAAGGGCTATTACAGCATATTAGTTCAATCTAGTAACGATATGTTAGTGGTCAGGGAAAATAAGAAAAAGAAAAATCGAGTGTCTGATGGTGCTGGATCTTAGTTTAAAGAGTGCATCATGACTAAAATTATATTACCTTCTTTAAAATTACATTGAAAGATATATCAATCTTACAAAGTAATCATCTGTATTTCTTTTTTCGTTTTTTCCTGTTGTAAACCTCTGTACATATATTTTAAGATTGTATACAATAAATAATACAACTAGAGCATGTTAATAATGTTTCTGTCATGATATAATTTGTTGTCTAACAAGGGTTTACGATCCAAACAACGCTGACCCATTTTATGATAATATTAAATTGTATGTTTTATTGTATTTTAACTTTTACTGAAATGATACCATGACTGCATTATTACTCTAAGAGTTTGGGTACAAATTCTTTTTGCAAATTAAAAGAAGTCCCCTATATAAAATGGGATATGTGCCACTGTAGAAAATCACCATGCACTCGAAGCTGTGATTTGTGAGAGGGTTAAGTGCAGATGTGGTCTTCCTTTGAAAGAAAAGTAATGAGCTCCTTGGTCTGCTGTCACTTGAAGGCTGCTCAGAAAGTGGCGTCAGAACTATTTTTAGACTTTCCAGAACAAATTTTCTGAAAGGTGAGAAATACCGTTGACCTTGAAATTCCAAAAGGTACCGTATGACAGGACACTGAAATCTTCTGAAAAGGCACATTATTTTGCCCTATTTTAAACTTCAGAGGCTGCATTATGAGTATGGGCAAAATGACACAAGTGACGGAGACACAAAGTTAATGTGGATTAATGATGCAAGGTGATTCCTGGATTTACAGCTGAAAATGATTAATAGCCTGTATATGTAAGCTCAACAAAAAAATAAATTCTTACACATTGGCGTAGACTATTCTGGATGCTTACTGGACTGGATTTTTTTCAGCACTTTCCATAAAAGCAAATTATTTTAATACTAAAATCTAACACTCTACACCAGTAATAGAGTAAGAGTAATACATACTTTGATCATTTTAGCAATTCTTCTGATCCTATTGTTGGCATGCATCATTAGTTACTGTGATAAAGAAATAAAAGAGAAAGCAGTCACTCAAACAAGCCCAAAGCCATACTACCAGATAAAAAGGCACCAGTATTATGAATGGTATAGTAGGTGGGTGGTGTAGTTACAGGTTTTATCTTGAGTACAGGGTCTTCAGCAAAGGTATGCCTAAGAAAGTGTGGGGAAGAATAAGCTACTGTGGCTGAATAATTATGGTGAGGACGCCAAAAAACCTCTCTACTTCCTCCAAAGTATGTAGACACAAGGCTGGGCAGCAAATTAACTCATCACCAGGGGTGAAAGTACAGCTAGCTGCCACTCTGGATAGGAATTTTGCTTCTAACAACTCCTATTGAATAGGCAACTCCTTTTTTCCCTTTATTTCCACCCTTAAATACTTAAACTCGGATTTTACTTTGAGTAAAATCTGAGTTTACATAAGGTCATTGTTTTTACTCTGTATTAGTCAGCATGCTTTGTGTTTCTTAAAAACAGTAGCAATCTCAATGAATCTTCCAAGTTCTCCATCTGGCTAATTGAAAGCGTATGAAATAGTTCGATCGGCAACAAAAGATAAATATGACCACAAGAAGTGAAGCCAAAGGCATTTACTAGAATTTTGTATTCTTTGCTAAACAAATGCAAATTGTTTCCATTAAAAAAAGGTTATTAGCACCTCACTTCAGAGCAATCAAGTAGAAAGTCTGTTTGCTTCTGTGAATATTTTTTAGTGTTATATGCATACACACTAACCTTGTCTTCTCACATACCCGCAGCAGAGTTTTGCAACACAGATTGGATAAATGTTTTTTCATTCCCATTTTGCAAAATGTTGACTTTTTTTCTCCCCTTCCCCCTAATTTATGCTCTGTCTGCTTGCAGAACCAATTGATCTGCTAAGCCGTTCAGAGAAACATGCAATCTGCAGTAATTCTTTCATCTGTGCAAAATAGGTATTACATTATTTTTGCAGTTCTTAATGAGGTTGGCACATAAGCATAAATCCCTGAGATTGAATATGTTAAAGAGATGAACAGTATAGGTGTCATCTACAAAGAGTGAAACTGTTGTGTTTTCTTTTCAACAGTTGCTTAACTGCCATAATTAAAAAGTTTGTATTTTCATTGAGAAGGAAAGCAATCTTCAGGTTAACCCTATTCATTTCTGTTAGTATAATCATTGCTTTCTCTAAAAACATTTAGCAGGCAGTAATATCGCTTTATGCATCAAGTCAAGTTTACATGACAATATGTCCCAATCCAACTGGATTGGTTTCTAGAATGAAAAAAAAAAACATCACAAATTCAACTTCCCAATCTCACTTGTTTTCTTACATGGCATTGGCTTTTGCAATAATATTGTCTTCTGATGGCCCCACATCTAAAATAAGTTAACATACAGTGGGGGAAATAAGTATTTGATCCCTTGCTGATTTTGTAAATTTGCTCACTAACAAAGACATGAACTGTCAATAATTTTAAGGGTAGGTTAGTTTTAACATTGAGAGATAGAATATCAAAAATAAAATCCAGAAAATCACATTGTATAAATTATATACATTAATTTGCATTTTGCAGTGAGAAATAAGTATTTGATCCACTACCAACCATTAAGAGTTCTGGTTCCTACAGACCAGTTAGACTTCACTCTGACGAAGCAACATGTGAAATGCGCGTTGGAGTGTGGGGCAGCTGTGTCAACACGCACAGCATGAATCCTGGTTAGTATATATTGCCTTATTGTCTGTTTTCATGGAAATTTCTTGCGACCAATACTATAATGATTAGCATGATTAGCACCTTACTATATACAAACAACACTATATATGGACCAATTAAACTAGCATAACTTTATTATAATGAAATTTTCTTACATTTATGATTATAATTCTTATTAATACGCATTTCCACTGCACTTTACTTGGCACATATATTTATTTGATATATTCTTTTACCGCAAGTCTTGCAACTTTGGCATACTTACCATATATATATTTTTTATATACTCCCTGATCATGTTATAAACAGAAGTGTGAAGTATAGCGTGGCACAGCTGTGTTGGTGCTCAAGATAGGTTGCCCACACCAGTAACGTATATATAATAAATAACTTGGCACTCAACTAGTATGTGATGATAATGAAAGAAAGATAAATATTTATTAATTGAATGGCAGTCCAGTAAAAAACATTTCGGTCATAATCATAAGACCTTCCTCAGTAAACTGCATTACAAACATATAACAAAACAATAATGGGTATACAAAATAACAGAGAATAGATTCACAGCAAGATAAATCTCACAATGTTAATGTGACATGTGACAAAGTGGAAGGGAGGGAAAATAGGAATAGGACAAGATAATAATTTTGACGTACCCGACTGCTTATATGAGATGGAATATCACTGGACATGAATAGAATCATATATAATGATAGTAGTGAACCTTCCGGGAAAAAGAGAAAAAATGGAAATAGTTTCCCTATGGTAGTGATGGAATAAATGGTAGACTAGTGTTCTAATGAAAATATACTAACCAAATGAGCTGAGTAAGTATACCTAGCATGCCACGCATCCGGTGGAGTAGAATTAGGTAACAATAGGAACTGTAAGATAACATACGAATATACTAAAGACATTGATGTTCTAAAGTGAATAAATATCACAAAAAGAATATGAGGATTCTTACCTACCACAATAGTACTGGAATAAATGTGTCTGTCCTATCAGGAATAAGGACGTACTGGATATATAGATATGGCACAGGATATTCCACAGTGGAAGGAGACAGGATCTCATAAACAGACAACCAGTGGTCAGTGTTTTTGGCCTAAGAATAAAGTAGTCTGACGTTATGCGCATAAGTTACCTGCTGTGTCCAGTAATAAGGTGAGAAAATGACTCACCCATTAGTGTGGGGCTCTTATGGAAAATATCCTGGGATAGGGTAACCTATATCTGTGGCTCCTATGATACAATGAAGTATAAGTTATAATCTATACGGATAGTGGGAGAGTATAGCGAAAAAGAGTAACCAACCTGGATAAGGCAGATGCAGGGTGCACATCAACGCGGTGTCCGCCGCTAGTTGAATGTGCAGGGGCCAAACATCTATACTGAAATAGTGGTGAGGCGGGACAATGTTACCGCCTAACCGGAAGTGCGTCACTCATTGAGGCTAACTGTGTCAATCTCTGTGGCACCGCCTATTGTTTGGGAATCTAACCGCTAGTGCGGTTGCTTGTAAATCACTCCTGAGGGCTTATGGGAGATGTAGTTCAGTTGAGCGTACTGACCGGAAGTGCGTCATCCTGTGAGACGCTTACTTCCTGTTTGGGAGACGCTGAAGAAGTGATCATGGTGACCGTAGTGCGGTCACATGATGTCCACATGTGGCGATATCGCCACATATGGACATCATGTGACCGCACTACGGTCACCATGATCACAGCTTCAGCGTCTTCCAAACAGGAAGTAAGTGTCTCACAGGATGACACACTTCCGGTCAGTACGCTCAACTGAACTACATCTCCCATAAGCCCTCAGGAGTGATTTACAAGCAACCGCACTAGCGGTTAGATTCCCAAACAATAGGTGGTGCCACAGAGATTGACACAGTTAGCCTCAATGAGTGACGCACTTCCGGTTAGGCGGTAACATTGTCCCGCCTCACCACTATTTCAGTATAGATGTTTGGCCCCTGCACATTCAACTAGCGGCGGACACCGCGTTGATGTGCACCCTGCATCTGCCTTATCCAGGTTGGTTACTCTTTTTCGCTATACTCTCCCACTATCCGTATAGATTATAACTTATACTTCATTGTATCATAGGAGCCACAGATATAGGCTACCCTATCCCAGGATATTTTCCATAAGAGCCCCACACTAATGGGTGAGTCATTTTCTCACCTTATTACTGGACACAGCAGGTAACTTATGCGCATAACGTCAGACTACTTTATTCTTAGGCCAAAAACACTGACCACTGGTTGTCTGTTTATGAGATCCTGTCTCCTTCCACTGTGGAATATCCTGTGCCATATCTATATATCCAGTACGTCCTTATTCCTGATAGGACAGACACATTTATTCCAGTACTATTGTGCTAGGTAAGAATCCTCATATTCTTTTTGTGATATTTATTCACTTTAGAACATCAATTTCTTTAGTATATTCGTATGTTATCTTACAGTTCCTATTGTTACCTAATTCTACTCCACCGGATGCTGGGATGCTAGGTATACTTACCCAGCTCATTTGGTTAGTATATTTTCATTAGAACACTAGTCTACCATTTATTCCATCACTACCATAGGGAAACTATTTCCATTTTTTCTCTTTTTCCCGGAAGGTTCACTACTATCATTATATATGATTCTATTCATGTCCAGTGATATTCCATCTCATATAAGCAGTCGGGTACGTCAAAATTATTATCTTGTCCTATTCCTATTTTCCCTCCCTTCCACTTTGTCACATGTCACATTAACATTGTGAGATTTATCTTGCTGTGAATCTATGCTCTGTTATTTTGTATACCCATTATTGTTTTGTTATATGTTTATAATGCAGTTTACTGAGGAAGGTCTTATGATTATGACCGAAACATTTTTTACTGGACTGCTGTTGTGATTCGGTTCGTGGGCTCCCCCGGTGGTCTCTTGTGGTACTGGTGTCCTGCAAGCTTTGCCTTCTCAGTTCACCTGTTCCTATCAGGATGTGGGAGTATCCTATTTAACCTTGCTCCTCAGTCATTCTAATGCTGGCCATCAATGTATCCAGACAGAGTGATTCTGTTGCATGTTCCTGCTCCCAGTTTTCTGCTCAGCTAAGTTGGACACTTTTGTCCTTAAGTCTATTTTTGTATGTTTTGTCCAGTTTGCACTTATGTGAATCTCTGCAGCTGGAAGCTCTTGTTGGGCTGAAATTACCACTCCAGTGGCATGAGTTGTCACATGAGTTAAGGTAATTTCAGGATGGTGTTTTGAAGGGTTTTGCAGCTGACCGCGAAGTCCTCTGTTGTATCTTTCTGCTATTTAGTTAGCGGGCCTCTCTGTGCTAAATCTGCTTTCATACTATGTGTGTCTTTTCATCTGCTCTCACCGTTATTATATGTGGGGGGCTGCTATCTCCTGTGGGGACATTCTCTGGAGGCAAGCCAGGACTGTGTTTTCTTCTACCAGGGGTAGTTAGTTCTCCGGCTGGCGCGCGGCATCTAGAGACAACGCAGGAATGCCCCCTGGCTACTTCTAGTGTGGTGTGTAGGTTTAGCATCGCGGTCAGCTCTAGTTTCCATCACCCGAGAGCTTGTCCGTTATTTCTATGCTTCTGATGTTTCCTTGCCATTGGAAACCATAACAGACTGCCATTCAAGTAATAAATATTTATCTTTCTTTCATTATCATCACATACTAGTTGAGTGCCAAGTTATTTATTATATAAACAGAAGTGTGTGATGGGTGTTGTGAACTATATTTCTTGGCTCCCTCTTGTGGTCACTAGCGGTATTACACTTGGATCATCTTTCTCCAGGTTGGTACCCACCTGGTTCGTTAGGCCTTGGGTGTTCCTATTTAGACTTCCTGGAAACTCAGTCTAGTGCCTGGAATCGATGTAGTCAGTCTATGTCTGTTTGCTCCTGACTCCTGGTCTCCTGTTCTTTGCAAGATAAGCTAAGTCCTGCTTTCTTATTTTTGTTTATTCGCTTTGCTTCTATTTTGTTCCAGCTTGTTCATAATGTGATTTCTGTTTTTGCTGGAAGCTCTAGGGGGCTGATATTCTCCCCCCACACCGTTAGTCGGTGCGGGGGTTCTTGGATATTCAGCGTGGATATTTTTATAGGGTTTTTGCTGACCGCATAAGTCCTCTTCCTATTTTCTGCTATTAATTAGTGGGCCTCTCTTTGCTAAATCTAGTTCATTCTTACGTTTGTCTTTTCTTCTTACCTCACCGTTATTATTTGTTGGGGGCTTGTATTATAACTTTGGGGTCCTTTCTCTTGAGGCAAGTGAGGTCTTATTTTCTCTGAAAGGGTTAGTTAGTTCTCCGGCTGGTGCGAGACGTCTAGAATCAACGTAGGTACTTTCCCCGGCTACTTCTAGTTGTTGCGCTAGGATTAGATATACGGTCAGCCAAGTTACCACCTCCCTATGAGCTGGTTTTTGTGTTTGCGGACTTAGCTGGAACTTCTGAGATCCTCTACCACTAGGATCATAACAGATGGGCTGCTCCCTCTGTTTTTAATCATGATTTTAAATTGTTTGTTGTCATGTGCTATCTTCTTTGATTTTAGTAAGATATGCTTGGTGTTATTTTTGTTGATGTGGCTATTTTTGGTTAACTAGTACTTTTTGCCTACATGAGCATCATATACATGGTGGGCCATGTATATGGATACACCTAAATAAAATGGGAATGGTTGGTGATACCAACTTCCTGTTTGTGGCACATTAGTATATGGGAGGGGGAAAGCTTGCATTGAAATCTGCTGCAATGACCCGGGTACTGTGTTCACTAGACATCAACACAATTTCTATCCGCTCCTCACGTGTTAACCTCTGTGACATGTCAATGGCTGTAAACAAAGAGAAACTTGTAAATAACTCATGAAAAAATAAAGTTACATTAAAACCAAGCACACCATTGTCTTTCTTGTGAAATTTTCAATAAGTTTGATATGTCACAAGACCCTCTTCCCATTGGAAAAAATAAAGTTGGATCCAAAATGGCCGACTTCAAAATAGCCGCCATCTCACCACCCATCTTGAAAAGTTTCCCCCTCCCATATACTAATGTGCCACAAACAGGAAGTTGATATCACCAACCATTCATATTTTCTATAGGTTTATCCATATACATGCCTCACCCTGTAGTATGATGCTAATTTTATTTGGTTACTAGAATTACTCCTTAATTTTGGTTTAAATTGAATCCCTGCTCCTGCCTCTCATTTTAGCCATATTTCATAGTCTTTAAAAAGAATAAAAAATAAAAAATTGCTTCCGTTTTTTTTAAATTTGATGTCTCTGATGTCATAAAATGAAAGTAATTTAAAAATTATGCCCCTTGTATCGTGGAAAAAAGAGACAAAATTTTTTTGAAACTCTAAGTAAATTATTTTAGAGTTGTCAAAAGCGCGTGTACAAAGAAAACTGAAAAGGTGCCTGGTCAGGACCGGGGAAAAATGTTCTTTTCCTGAACTGGTTAATATTGTGTAGGTACAGTTTCTCTCATGCCAACAAAATACTGTAGCTATGGCTAGTTGAGGCAATTTGTAAATTCTTCATGTAATAGTCTTCTATTGCTTTCTAGCAGCTTACACAGATGTTCTTTTGGGACTTAGGAAATCAACTTAACACTTTATACTCTTTTTCATGTTCCTCAAACAATTTTTGAACAATTTTTGCAATATTGCACAGTACTTTATTCTGCTGAATGAAGCCACAGCCAGTAGAGACTACCATTCTATTGAAAGGTATACTGGGTCTGCAAAAAGTTTCGTTAGGCGGCATATTGCCTTCATTCTGTAGTGCATCGTAGCCCCATCCACAGCATTATTCTGTTCACAGGCCCACTGTACATGGTTTCAGAGGTGGACAATGGTCCCAAACTGGTGACCAAGGATTTCTATGAGCGCTGTGATCTGATATTTTTTTGTATTTTATTTTATTTTTTCAAATTATCCCTCACTTCAACAAAAATGCAACAATACCCTAAAATCTAATGATGCCAAATAGCTATACGTAGGTTCATAACCCAAAATGAACATACGACAACATGCAATATGGTCATGGGTTGTACGGTTGCTAAATTAGACAATTAAAACAGATATTCAAGAAATAAATGTTGTTCTTTTTAAACAATTTAAAATACAAAAAAAGAATGACACCCAGAGGCTCTACAAAAATGTATAGGCCAAGAAAACTTAGGGTAGTTCACTTCCCAATAGCAAATACTTGCACCAGGATGCCATATTCGTGTGGCATATACAGGTCTAATATTAGACTATTACAATGAACTGTGTAAAAAATATATGTACATTGTTTTTCCAACATAAAAACTTTGTGAGGTAGACAGCTATATTTCCATTTTTAATTATGGAGATTTTTCTTTTCTCTTAAAAAATAAATAAAATTAAAATCCAGGAAGCACACTTTTTGTGACACTGAGAATTTTTGTTCTCAATGTCTTTCAGCATTACAGTGTTATACCATAATCAAAGTAGGCATATGTCTATCCGTAAGTGGAATCAGAGCAAGACATGTCGCCGGTACATCTGGTTCAGCTGGACTGGGGCTCAGATTGGTAGACGGGGCACCCATGGAGGAGCATAATGAGGGTAATTGGACCCATCACCCGGGACCTGAAGGTCTGGAGGACACCATGCCCATATTCCAATCTAATGTTTTTTGGTATTAACAGCACATTGGGCAGGGAGCCTTTTCTACAGCTGGGCTGTCTGCAAAATAATGTAGCTTTAGGACTACAGAAACTCTTTCTACATTTCGTGTCTGGTATACTCTCTATGACTCAGTGGCACAATGATGTAATTGTGTCATCTGTGTCTTCTACCAAGTGTCCTACCAGGAGAGATTGGAAGTGTGGATGATCTAGAGAGGGATGATCTGGAGAGGTTAGTGCATTGGGTCTTTGACAGCTCAACCAGAGAGTGTAACTGAACTTTAAAGAGTAACTAAAATTGAGAGTTTTTTATTTTTATGCTTTAGGCCCTTTAATTCTAAGCAGATTGGTAGAGGACTGGATCCTGAGACTCCCACTGATTGATTAAAAATCTTGCTATTGTTAAAGAAATTGTCCAACCATAAATCAATTTTTTTAAGCTAATCTGTGTTTTATTGTAATATACAACACCCCTAAAAATTTAGATTTTTGTTTTTGACTTTTGTTCCTCCTATATTTCACTTCATTCACCGCACCCACTTTGTTTACTTGTGGCTCTACCAAATTTGACCATTACCTGAGCTTTATTATTTAACCTCACAGCCAGAGCTGGCACAGCCCAACCTTTGTGTCCAACACCGCCCCCTGCCCACCCACTGCACTCTCACTCCAGTATTGGGAATAACAGAGCAATGTGCTCATACGTGGAAAGCAGCATAATCACTGCACTCCACAACAACTTCAGAACAACTCTGTGACCATTCCTGACTGGCCCAGCCAGAGCCCTGACCTAAACCAAATTGAGCATCTCTGGAGAGACCTGAAAATGGCTGTCCACCAATGTTCACCATCCAACCTGATGGAACTGGAGAGGATCTGCAAGGAAGAATGGCAGAGGATCCCCAAATCCAGGTGTGAAAAACTTGTTGCATCATTCCCAAGAAGACTCGTGGCTGCACTAGCTCAAAAGGGTGCTTCTGCTTAATACTGAGCAAAGGGTCTGAATACTTATGACCATGTGATATTTCAAGTTTTCTAATTCTAATAAATTTGCAAAAATGTCTACATTTCTGTTTTTTTTAGTCAAGGTGGGATGCAGAGTGTACATTAATGCAAAAAATTGGAGGTACACCACTACAGTCTATTACAGCCTCATGCACAAAGAATAGTGTTTAGCCTACAGGTTTCGACATCCGTCTTATTCATGGCATAGGCTGATGTAGACTGAGAGGGTTCTTATAGTTTCTCATTGATCCTCTGAACAGCTGTTCCAGATAATGTTCTACTCACACTGGTTGCTCTATCCATTCCGTGCGGGAATAGATGTGGAGGAGTCCCTACATAGGTGAGCTGACTTTCCTATTTTTCATGTTATTTGTGGGTTTTTCTTTGCAGCCCGAACAATTTTCCTGGCATTTGTGGATGACATTTTTGTGGGTCTACCTGACCGTGGTTTTGTTTTTACAGAGCCTCTGATTTTTCTATTTGTTAATGACAGTTTGAATGCTGCTATGTATAAAATTCTGTGACACACCTATGGAGTCAATATGATCATAGCACCCCGAGATAAATTCATTGAGAGGTATAGTTCATAAAATGGGGTCACTTAACCCCTTCCTGACATCTGACGTACTATCCCGTCGAGGTGGGGTGGGCCCGTATGACCGCCGACGGGATAGTACGTCATACGCGATCGGCCGCGCTCACGGGGGGAGCGCGGCCGATCGCGGCCGGGTGTCGGCTGCATATCGCAGCTGACATCCGGCACTATGTGCCAGGAGCGGTCACGGACCGCCCCCGGCACATTAACCCCCGGCACACCGCGATCAAACATGATCGCGGTGTACCGGCGGTATAGGGAAGCATCGCGCAGGGAGGGGGCTCCCTGCGGGCTTCCCTGAGACCCCCGGAGCAACGCGATATGATCGCGTTGCTGCGAGGGTCTCCTACCTCCTTCCTGGCTGCAGGTCCCGGATCCAAGATGGCCGCGGCATCCGGGTCCTGCAGGGAAGGAGGTGGCTTACCGAGTGCCTGCTCAGAGCAGACACTTGGTAAGCCTGCAGCCCTGCACAGCAGATCGTCGATCTGGCAGAGTGCTGTGCACACTGCCAGATCAATGATCTGTATTGTCCCCCCCTGGGACAAAGTAAAAAAGTAAAAAAAAAATTTTTCCACATGTGTAAAAAAAAAAAAAAAAAAATTCCTAAATAAATAATAAAAAAAAAATATATATTATTCCCATAAATACATTTCTTTATCTAAATAAAAAAACCAAAACAATAAAAGTACACATATTTAGTATCGCCGCGTCCGTAACGACCCAACCTATAAAACTGCCCCACTAGTTAACCCCTTCAGTAAACACCGTAAGAAAAAAAAAAAAAAACGAGGCAAAAAACAACGCTTTATTACCATACCGCCAAACAAAAAGTGGAATAACACGCGATCAAAAAGACTGATATAAATATCCATGGTACCGCTGAAAATGTCATCTTGTCCCGCAAAAAACAAGCCGCCATACAGCATCATCAGCAAAAAAATAAAAAAGTTATAGTCCTGAGAATAAAGCGATACCAAAATAATTATTTTTTCTATAAAATAGTTTTTATCGTATAAAACCGCCAAAACATAAAAAAATGATATAAATGAGATATCGCTGTAATCGTACTGACCCGAAGAATAAAACTGCTTTATCAATTTTACCAAACGCGGAACGGTATAAACGCCTCTCCCAAAAGAAATTCATGAATAGCAGGTTTTTGGTCATTCTGCCTCACAAAAATCGGAATAAAAAGCGATCAAAAATGGTCACGTGTCCGAAAATGTTACCAATAAAAACGTCAACTCGTCCCGCAAAAAACAAGACCTCACATGACTCTGTGGAGCAAAATGTGGAAAAATTATAGGTCTCAAAATGTGGAGACGCAAAAACTTTTTTGCTATAAAAAGCGTCGCTGGTTTCACACTTGCGTTTTTGTCTGCAGCGTTTTTTGCAGAAAAAAACGCATGCGTTTTTTCCCTATATTTAACATTGAAAACGCATGCGGTTTTTTTGTACGCGTTTGGTCGCGTTTTCAAACGCATGCGGTTTTTTTCTGCATGCGTTCATTTTCAGAAATACAACCTGCAGTATTTTCTTGCGTTTTTAAGCACATGCGTTTGTTTGCGTTAAAAACGCATGCATTTTTATCGGAAAAAAACAGAAAACACACTGAAAAGCCACCCA
Organism: Ranitomeya variabilis; assembly: GCF_051348905.1. Taxonomy (NCBI): domain Eukaryota; kingdom Metazoa; phylum Chordata; class Amphibia; order Anura; family Dendrobatidae; genus Ranitomeya; species Ranitomeya variabilis. The sequence continues at coordinate 234,444,082 of NC_135232.1, forward strand.
CCACCATCAAGGTGATAAAGGGATCCAAACTCTAACCCTAACTCTACACCTAACCTCACCCCTAACCGTTTAATGAACATTTTCTGACAGTCATAGTGCCACGTATTTCAGTGCCACGTATTTCAGTGCCACGTATCACGTATTTCAGTGCCACGTGTTTCAGTGCCACGTATTTCAGTGCCACGTATCACGTATTTCAGTGCCACGTATTTCAGTGCCACGTATGACGTATTTCAGTGCCACGTATTTCAGTGCCACGTGTTTCAGTGCCACGTATTTCAGTGCCACGTATTTCAGTGCCACGTATTTCAGTGCCACGTATTTCAGTGCCACGTATCACGTATTTCAGTGCCACGTGTTTCAGTGCCACGTATTTAAGTGCCACGTATCACATATTTCAGTGCCACGTATTTAAGTGCCACGTATTTAAGTGCCACGTATTTCAGTGCCACGTATTTAAGTGCCACGTATTTCAGTGCCACGTATTTCAGTGCCACGTATCACGTATTTCAGTGCCACGTATCACGTATTTCAGTGCCACGTGTTTCAGTGCCACGTGTTTCAGTGCCACGTATTTCAGTCACGTTTAGGGTTAGGGTTAGGGGTAGGGTTAGGGTTAGGGCTAGGGTTGGAGGTAAAGTTAGGGTTGGGGCTAAAGTTAGGGTTGGGGCTAAAGTTAGGGTTAGGGTTTGGATTACATTTACGTTTGGATTAGGGTTGGGATTAGAATTATGGGTGTGTCAGGGCTAGGGGTGTGGTTAGGGTTACCGTTGGGATTAGGGTTAGGGGTGTGTTTGGGTTAGGGTTTCAGGTAGAATTGGGGGCTTTCCACTGTCCAGGCACATCAGGGGCTCTCCAAGCGCGACATGGCGTCCAATCTCAATTCCAGCCAATTCTGAATTGAAAAAGTAAAACAGTGCTCCTTCCCTTCCGAGCTCTCCCGTGCGCCCAAAAAGGGGTTTACCCCAACATATGTGTTATCAGCGTACTCGGGACAAATTGAACAACAACTTTTGGGGTCCAACTTCTCTTGTTATCCTTAGGAAAATAAAAATTTGGGGGGCTAAAAATCATTTTTGTGGGAAAAAAAAGATGTTTTATTTTCACGGCTCTGCGTTATAAACTGTAGTGAAACACTTGGGGGTTCAAAGTTCTCACAACACATCTAGATAAGTTCCTTGGGAGGTCTAGTTTCCAATATGGGGTCACTTGTGGGGGGTTTGTACTGTTTGGGTACATCAGGGGCTCTGCAAATGCAACGTGACGCCTGCAGACCAATCCATTTAAGGCTGCATTCCAAATGGCGCTCCTTCCCTTCCGAGCTCTGTCATGCACCCAAACAGTGGTTCCCCCCCACATATGGGGTATCAGCGTACTCAGGACAAATTGGACAACAACTTTTGGGGTCTAATTTATCCTGTTACCCTTGTGAAAATACAAAACTGGGGGCTAAAAAATCATTTTTGTGAAAAAAAAAAAGCATTTTTATTTTCACGGCTTTGCGCTATAAACTTTAGTGAAACACTTGGGGGTTCAAAGTTCTCAAAACACATCTAGATAAGTTCCTTGGGAGGTCTAGTTTCCAATATGGGGTCACTTGTGGGGGGTTTGTACTGTTTGGGTACATCAGGGGCTCTGCAAATGCAACGTGACGCCTGCAGACCAATCCATTTAAGGCTGCATTCCAAATGGCGCTCCTTCCCTTCCGAGCTCTGTCATGCACCCAAACAGTGGTTCCCCCCCACATATGGGGTATCAGCGTACTCAGGACAAATTGGACAACAACTTTTGGGGTCCAATTTATTCTGTTACCCTTGTAAAAATACAAAGCTGGGGGCTAAAAAATCATTTTTGAGAAAAAAAAAAAAAATTATTTTCACGGCTCTGCGTTATAATCTGTAGTGAAACACTTGGGGGTTCAAAGCTCTCAAAACACATCTAGATAAGTTCCTTAGGGGGTCTACTTTCCAAAATGGTGTCACTTGTAGGGAGTTTCAATGTTTAGGCACATCAGGGGCTCTCCAAACGCAACATGGCGTCCCATCTCAATTCCAGTCAATTTTGCATTGAAAAGTCAAATGGCGCTCCTTCCCTTCCAAGCTCTGCCATGCGCCCAAACAATGGTTTACACCCACATATGGGGTATCAGCGTACTCAGGACAAATTGGACAACATTTTTTGGGGTCCAATTTCTTCTCTTACCCTTGGGAAAATAAAAAATTGGGGGCAAAAAGATAATTTTTGTGAAAAAATATGATTTTTTATTTTTACGGCTCTGCATTATAAACTTCTGTGAAGCACTTGGTGGGTCAAAGTGCTCACCACACATCTAGATAAGTTCCTTAGGGGGTCTACTTTCCAAAATGGTGTCACTTGTAGGGAGTTTCAATGTTTAGGCACATCAGGGGCTCTCCAAACGCAACATGGCGTCCCATCTCAATTCCAGTCAATTTTGCATTGAAAAGTCAAATGGCGCTCCTTCCCTTCCAAGCTCTGCCATGCGCCCAAACAATGGTTTACACCCACATATGGGGTATCAGCGTACTCAGGACAAATTGCACAACATTTTTTGGTGTCCAATTTCTTCTCTTACCCTTGGGAAAATAAAAAATTGGGGGCGAAAAGATCATTTTTGTGAAAAAATATGATTTTTTATTTTTACGGCTCTGCATTATAAACTTCTGTGAAGCACTTGGTGGGTCAAAGTGCTCACCACACATCAAGATAAGTTCCTTAGGGGGTCTACTTTCCAAAATGGTGTCACTTGTAGGGGGTTTCAGTGTTTAGGCACATCAGGGGCTCTCCAAACGCAACATGGCGTCCCATCTCAATTCCAGTCAATTTTGCATTGAAAAGTCAAATGGCGCTCCTTTCCTTCCGAGCTCTGCCATACGCCCAAACAGTGGTTTACCCCCACATATGGGGTATCAGCGTACTCAGGACAAATTGTACAACAACTTTGGGGGTCCATTTTCTCCTGTTACCCTTGGTAAAATAAAACAAATTGGAGCTGAAATAAATTTTGTGTGAAAAAAAGTTAAATGTTCATTTTTATTTAAACATTCCAAAAATTCCTGTGAAACACCTGAAGGGTTAATAAACTTCTTGAATGTGGTTTTGAGCACCTTGAGGGGTGCAGTTTTTAGAATGGTGTCACACTTGAGTATTTTCTATCATATAGACCCCTCAAAATGACTTCAAATGAGATGTGGTCCCTAAAAAAAAATGGTGTTGTAAAAATGAGAAATTGCTGGTCAACTTTTAACCCTTATAACTCCGTCACAAAAAAAAAATTTGGTTCCAAAATTGTACTGATGTAAAGTAGACATGTGGGAAATGTTACTTATTAAGTATTTTGCGTGACATATGTCTGTGATTTAAGGGCATAAAAATTAAAAGTTGGAAAATTGCAAAATTTTCAAAATTTTCGCCAAATTTCCATTTTTTTCACAAATAAACGCAAGTTATATCGAATAAATTTTACCACTAACATGAAGTACAATATGTCACGAGAAAACAATGTCAGAATCGCCAAGATCCGTCAAAGCGTTCCAGAGTTATAGCCTCATAAAGGGACAGTGGTCAGAATTGTAAAAATTGGCCCGGTCATTAACGTGCAAACCACCCTTGGGGGTGAAGGGGTTAAGGGGGTGTTCTACTGTTCTGGCACCTCAAGGGCTTTCTCAGTGGGTCATGGAAACAGCAAACCATAAAATAAAATCTGGCGCTCCTTGTCTTCTGAGCTTTGCACTGTGCCTGAAAAATATTTCCCGATTACACGTTGGTTATTGGCACACTCTGGAAAAAATGAACCTCAGTTTGTTGCAAAAACAAAATTCCTATTAGCCCTTAGAAAAATTAAAAACTTGGGGCTAAAACAACATTTTAGGGGTAAAAATGTAATTTATTTTTTCTTCATTTCTCAGTGATATAAAATTCTATGAGGCACATGTGGTGTTAATATGATCACTGCAACCCTAGATGAATTCATTGGGGAGTGTAGTTTGTAAAATGAGTTCACATATAGAGAGTTTCTGTTGTTCTGGCACCTCAGGGGCTCTGCCAATGTGACATGGCACCCTCAAATCATTCCAGCAAAATCTGAACTCAAAAATGTCACCTCTTCCCTTCTGAGCTTCGCAAGTGAAGCACTTGGGGGTTCAAAGTACTCACCACTAGGGTTGAGCGACTTTCATTTTTTTAAGATCGAGTCTGGTTTTGTGAAACCCGATTTAGTCCAGAGTCGAGTCGAGTGAAGTCGGCCGATTATCGCTAAAAGTCGGGGATCGACCGAAACACGAAACCCAATGCAAGTCAATGGGGAAGCATAGCCGGCAGTGAGTGGAGGCCAGGAAAACACCTACAGTGCACATTTTACTGCCAAAAACATCCATTCTTATTTTCTGAAGCTTGTCAATCTTAATTAACTTTATAATAATAGTTGGGCACTGGAAATTGGTGGTCATTTGGCAAAAGTTGTGGGGGTAGGGCTGGTTCAAGGTTTTAGTGGGCCCAGGAAACATGGACTACGTCATGGCGGTGGAGCAGGGAGAGGTAAGTATTTCAACGTTGCAAGTGCTGTGATCCTGAGCAAGCAGGGGGGGCCCACTCGTTCGCATTGGCACTGGCACAGGGCCCCTCAAAGTACGGCGGTGTGTTTGCATGGCGGGGGCACCTCCCACCAGCAGCGACATTTTTGCGTACTCTGAGTGGCCCTGTGCCAGTGACGTCACCAACGAGTATGCCCCCCCACCTGATGAAGGAACCTGCACTTTCATCTGCACCTTCCTCTTTGTCCCTGTGTAAGGTGGTATAATATGCGGGAAGGGGAACCTTACTTTCAGCAGGGTCAGATTCTGGCTGTGTAGAGTACAAGGGGAATGTAGTGGTCTAGGTCAATGTACCAGCAGACTCATCTAGCAGTGGCTGGGCAATGGGCAGGATGATGAGGAAACAGATATAGGGCCAAAGAATAAAGTAGGCTAAATGCAGATCAAAATTGGTAACAGGACTAAACAGGCGGCATTGCTTTGTTCAGTGGAGTAGCAAACCCAAGAGCAGCAGACACTGTTTCAAGGGCCTAACCACACTAGTAGGCCAAATGCAGTTTAATATCTGATAGTATAGGCCGAAAGCCAGAATGTGGAAGCTCAGCTTTGTTCAGTTGAGGACAACACCAGGGAGGGGCAGACACCGTTAGTAGGCCCTAACCACCATTTTGTTTTTTAAAAAACACTTAATGAGAGCCAGAAGGTTGAAGCTCAGCTTTATTCAGTTGAGGGCAACACCAGGCAGGGGCAGACACCGTTAGTAGGCCGGAACCACCATTTTGTTTTTTAAAAAACACTTAATGAGAGCCAGAAGGTTGAAGCTCAGCTTTATTCAGTTGAGGGCAACACCAGGCAGGGGCAGACACCGTTAGTAGGCCGGAACCAGCAATGTGTTTAAAAACAGCAGTTAATCAGAGCCGGAAGGTAGAAGCTCAGCTTTATTCAGTTGAGGGCAACACCAGGGAGGGGCAGAAGCCGTTAGTAGGCCCTAACCACCATTTTGTTTTTTAAAAAACACTTAATGAGAGCCAGAAGGTTGAAGCTCAGCTTTATTCAGTTGAGGGCAACACCAGGCAGGGGCAGACACCGTTAGTAGGCCGGAACCAGCAATGTGTTTAAAAACAGCAGTTAATCAGAGCCGGAAGGTAGAAGCTCAGCTTTATTCAGTTGAGGGCAACACCAGGGAGGGGCAGAAGCCGTTAGTAGGCCCTAACCACCATTTTGTTTTTTAAAAAACACTTAATGAGAGCCAGAAGGTTGAAGCTCAGCTTTATTCAGTTGAGGGCAACACCAGGCAGGGGCAGACACCGTTAGTAGGCCGGAACCAGCAATGTGTTTAAAAACAGCAGTTAATCAGAGCCGGAAGGTAGAAGCTCAGCTTTATTCAGTTGAGGGCAACACCAGGGAGGGGCAGAAGCCGTTAGTAGGCCCTAACCACCATTTTGTTTTTTAAAAAACACTTAATGAGAGCCAGAAGGTTGAAGCTCAGCTTTATTCAGTTGAGGGCAACACCAGGCAGGGGCAGACACCGTTAGTAGGCCGGAACCACCATTTTGTTTTTTAAAAAACACTTAATGAGAGCCAGAAGGTTGAAGCTCAGCTTTATTCAGTTGAGGGCAACACCAGGCAGGGGCAGACACCGTTAGTAGGCCGGAACCAGCAATGTGTTTAAAAACAGCAGTTAATCAGAGCCGGAAGGTAGAAGCTCAGCTTTATTCAGTTGAGGGCAACACCAGGGAGGGGCAGAAGCCGTTAGTAGGCCCTAACCACCATTTTGTTTTTTAAAAAACACTTAATGAGAGCCAGAAGGTAGAAGCTCAGCTTTATTCAGTTGAGGACAACTTGAATTAGGGACTGCATACAGACTTAGCAGGCTGTCCCCTGTGTGGACCATGCATCCAATACATTAACCCATTGAGCCACAAAGGACACGTAACCTTCCGTGGCCATGCCTACAGGTCCATGTGTCTGTTGTCAGGTGTACCTTTGTCAGTGTAGGCCTATTGGAAGGAGGGACCGCAGACAGGCTTCGAAGGCCTAACACAATAAAATGGGCTGGCTGTAGGCACTTTAAAATTGGTTCCAGGGGTACACGGGCAGCAGTGGTCTGGTCAGTGGAGGCCTAGTGGAAGGAGGGACCGCAGACAGGCTTCGAAGGCCTAACACAATAAAATGGGCTGGCTGTAGGCACTTTAAAATTGGTTCCAGGGGTACACGGGCAGCAGTGGTCTGGTCAGTGGAGGCCTAGTGGAAGGAGGGACCGCAGACAGGCTTCGAAGGCCTAACACAATAAAATGGGCTGGCTGTAGGCACTTTAAAATTGGTTCCAGGGGTACACGGGCAGCAGTGGTCTGGTCAGTGGAGGCCTAGTGGAAGGAGGGACCGCAGACAGGCTTCGAAGGCCTAACACAATAAAATGGGCTGGCTGTAGGCACTTTAAAATTGGTTCCAGGGGTACACGGGCAGCAGTGGTCTGGTCAGTGGAGGCCTAGTGGAAGGAGGGACCGCAGACAGGCTTCGAAGGCCTAACACAATAAAATGGGCTGGCTGTAGGCACTTTAAAATTGGTTCCAGGGGTACACGGGCAGCAGTGGTCTGGTCAGTGGAGGCCTAGTGGAAGGAGGGACCGCAGACAGGCTTCGAAGGCCTAACACAATAAAATGGGCTGGCTGTAGGCACTTTAAAATTGGTTCCAGGGGTACACGGGCAGCAGTGGTCTGGTCAGTGGAGGCCTAGTGTAAGGAGGGACCGCAGACAGGCTTCGAAGGCCTAAAATAACAAACAATAGGCTCATGGCAGTTTTACAGCGGTTACATGGATACACGGGCAGGCAGCTTGGTGGTGAGTGGAGGAGTATTTAAAGTAGGGACCGCAGACAGGCTATCAAAGGCCTAAAATAACAAACAATAGGCTCATGGCAGTTTTACAGCGGTTACATGGATACACGGGCAGGCAGCTGGTGATGAGTGGAGGAGTATTTAAAGTAGGGACCGCAGACAGGCTATCAAAGGCCTAAAATAACAAACAATAGGCTCATGGCAGTTTTACAGCGGGGACATGGATACACGGGCAGGCAGCTTGGTGGTGAGTGGAGGAGTATTTAAAGTAGGGACCGCAGACAGGCTATCAAAGGCCTAAAATAACAAACAATAGGCTCATGGCAGTTTTACAGCGGTTACATGGATACACAGGCAGCTTGGTGGTGAGTGGAGGAGTATTTAAAGTAGGGACCGCAGACAGGCTATCAAAGGCCTAAAATAACAAACAATAGGCTCATGGCAGTTTTACAGCGGTTACATGGATACACAGGCAGCTTGGTGGTGAGTGGAGGAGTATTTAAAGTAGGGACCGCAGACAGGCTATCAAAGGCCTAAAATAACAAACAATAGGCTCATGGCAGTTTTACAGCGGTTACATGGATACACAGGCAGCTTGGTGGTGAGTGGAGGAGTATTTAAAGTAGGGACCGCAGACAGGCTATCAAAGGCCTAAAATAACAAACAATAGGCTCATGGCAGTTTTACAGCGGGGACATGGATACACGGGCAGGCAGCTTGGTGGTGAGTGGAGGAGTATTTAAAGTAGGGACCGCAGACAGGCTATCAAAGGCCTAAAATAACAAACAATAGGCTCATGGCAGTTTTACAGCGGTTACATGGATACACAGGCAGCTTGGTGGTGAGTGGAGGAGTATTTAAAGTAGGGACCGCAGACAGGCTATCAAAGGCCTAAAATAACAAACAATAGGCTCATGGCAGTTTTACAGCGGTTACATGGATACACGGGCAGGCAGCTGGTGATGAGTGGAGGAGTATTTAAAGTAGGGACCGCAGACAGGCTATCAAAGGCCTAAAATAACAAACAATAGGCTCATGGCAACTTTACAGCGGTTACATGGATACACAGGCAGCTTGGTGGTGAGTGGAGGAGTAGTGCAAGGAGTGTCTGTCCCAGTACTCCCAAAATATAAATAGATGTTAATGTCTCGCAAAACAACCAAAACAAAAAAAAGGTGGCATACTTAGGTACAGGGGTGGGCTCATCTACTGAGTTTCTGACATAGTAATTTGGCAGTAACTATTTAATGGTGCCAATATAGGACACAGACACAGACTACTTTAAGTTGCATCATAGATGTCTACAAATTTGTATTGTCAGTGCCAGACATTGAATGATGTCAGCGAATAGACTAAAGATTGGTGGAGCTGTGCGACATAATTTTGCACGTGGTAGAGCACATTTTGAGCTGGGGTAGGGGGGAACTCTCTTGAGGCCGGCGGGACCGCCCCAGGGCCCCTCATGTTACAACGGTGTGTCTGACGTTGGGTGCGCACCACCACCGCCAGAGACACTACATTGTACTATGAGGGACCCAGTAGCAATGCCGTCAACCAAAAGCGAGCACACCCACCTCTTCAGACAAACAGCAGTCTCACGGGTGCTTGCGCCAAGTCGCGATACCACGGCCCCGTGTGGGGAGTTTGGCCATTTAGGGAGGTGTAAACATGTCGTATGCTGTACAATCAGCTGCAGCAAATTAGACATTAGAAAAGTAATTCACAGGCAAGAGCTTTTCATAGGAAAGCTAGGTGTCGGCCGGGCAAGGTGGGGCAAAAGATTTTGAAATCCAGTTGTGGTTCATTTTAATGAATGTTAGATCGTCAACATTTTGGGTAGCCAGACAAGTCCTTTTTTCGGTTAATATTGAACCTGCAGCACTGAATACTCTTTCTGATAGGACACTTGCTGCCGGGCAAGCAAGCTCCTGCAATGCATATTCTGCCAATTCTGGCCAGGTGTCTAATTTGGAGGCCCAGTAATCAAATGGGAATGACGGTTGAGGGAGAACATCGATAAGGGATGAAAAATAGTTAGTAACCATACTGGACAAATGTTGTCTCCTGTCACTTTCAATTGATGCAGCAGTACCTGTCCTGTCTGCGGTCATAGCAAAATCACTCCACAACCTGGTCAGAAAACCCCTCTGTCCAACGCCACTTCTGATGTGTGCACCCCTAACACTCCTAGTCTGCTGCCCCCTGGAGCTCGTGTGAGAATGATCACGTGCGCTGTGTGCTGGGAATGCCTGAAGCAAACGGTCAACAAGAGTTGATTGTTTGGTTGCTAATATTAGTTCCAAGTTCTCATGTGGCATAATATTTTGCAATTTGCCTTTATAGCGTGGATCAAGGAGGCAGGCCAACCAGTAATCGTCATCGTTCATCATTTTCGTAATGCGTGTGTCCCTTTTTAGGATACGTAAGGCATAATCCGCCATGTGGGCCAAAGTTCCAGTTGTCAAATCTCCGGTTGTGATTGGTAGAGGGGCAGTTGCAGGCAAATCTACGTCACTTGTGTCCCTCAAAAAACCAGAACCCGGCCGTGACACGCAACCAATTTCCTGTGCCCCCGGGAAAGGTTCGGCATTAAAAATATACTCATCCCCATCATCCTCCTCGTCCTCCACCTCCTCTTCGCCCGCTACCTCGTCCTGTACACTGCCCTGACCAGACAATGGCTGACTGTCATCAAGGCTTTCCTCTTCCTCTGGTGCAGACGCCTGCTCCTTTATGTGCGTCAAACTTTGCATCAGCAGACGCATTAGGGGGATGCTCATGCTTATTACGGCGTTGTCTGCACTAACCAGCCGTGTGCATTCCTCAAAACACTGAAGGACTTGACACATGTCTTGTATCTTAGACCACTGCACACCTGACAACTCCATGTCTGCCATCCTACTGCCTGCCCGTGTATCCTCCCACAAATAAATAACAGCACGCCTCTGTTCGCACAGTCTCTGAAGCATGTGCAGTGTTGAGTTCCACCTTGTTGCAACGTCTATGATTAGGCGATGCTGGGGAAGGTTCAAAGACCGCTGATAGGTCTGCATACGGCTGGCGTGTACAGGCGAACGTCGGATATGTGAGCAAAGTGCACGCACTTTGAGGAGCAGGTCGGAGAACCCAGGATAAGTTTTCAATAAGCACTGCACCACCAGGTTTAAGGTGTGAGCCAGGCAAGGAATGTGTTTCAGTTGGGAAAGGGAGATGGCAGCCATGAAATTCCTTCCGTTATCACTCACTACCTTGCCTGCCTCAAGATCTACTGTGCCCAGCCACGACTGCGTTTCTTGTTGCAAGAACTCGGACAGAACTTCCGCGGTGTGTCTGTTGTCGCCCAAACACTTCATAGCCAATACAGCCTGCTGACGCTTGGCAGTAGCTGGCCCATAATGGGACAACTGGTGTGCAACAGTGTCATCTGCCGATGGAGTGGTTGGCAGACTGCGTTCTGTGGAAGAGCTGTAGCTTCTGCAGGAGGACGAGGAGGAGGAGGAGGAGGGGGTGCGAACGCCTACAGCCAACTGTTTCCTAGACCGTGGGCTAGGCACAACTGTCCCTAAATTGATGTCGCCTGTGGACCCTGCATCCACCACATTCACCCAGTGTGCCGTGATGGACACATAACGTCCCTGGCCATGCCTACTGGTCCATGCATCTGTAGTCAGGTGCACCTTTGTACTCACAGATTGCCTGAGTGCATGGACGATGCGCTGTTTAACATGCTGGTGCAGGGCTGGGATGGCTTTTCTGGAAAAAAAGTGTCGACTGGGTAGCTCGTATCGTGGTTCAGCGTACTCCATCAGGGCTTTGAAAGCTTCGCTTTCAACTAACCGGTAGGGCATCATCTCTAACGAGATTAGTCTAGCTATGTGGGCGTTAAAACCCTGTGTACGCGGATGCGAGGATAAGTACTTCCTTTTTCTAACCAGAGTCTCATGTAGGGTGAGCTGGACTGGAGAGCTGGAGATCGTGGAACTTTCGGGTGTGCCGGTGTACATGGCAGACTGAGAGACGGTTGGAGACGGTATTGTTTCCGCCGGTGCCCTAGATGCAATATTTCCTCCTACAAAACTGGTGGTTCCCTGACCCTGACTGCTTTTGGCTGGCAAAGAAACCTGCACAGATACTGCCGGTGGTGCGGAAAATAGTGGCCTTACAGTGACGGAAGGGATGTTGCGTTGCTGACTAGCTTCATTGGCCGAGGGTGCTACAACCTTAAGGGACGTTTGGTAGTTAGTCCAGGCTTGCAAATGCATGGTGGTTAAGTGTCTATGCATGCAACTAGTATTTAGACTTTTCAGATTCTGACCTCTGCTTAAGCTAGTTGAACATTTTTGACAGATGACTTTGCGCTGATCAGTTGGATGTTGTTTAAAAAAATGCCAGACTGCACTCTTCCTAGACTCGGATCCCTTTTCAGGGATTGCAGACTGAGCTTTAACCGGATGGCCACGCTGTCCTCCAACAGGTTTTGGCTTTGACACGCGTTTTGGGCCAGATACGGGCCCGGCAGATGGAACCTGTTGCGATGTTGATGCCTGCTGCGGCCCCTCCTCCACCTCCGCTTCTGAACTACTGCCGCCTGCACCCTGTTCCCCCAATGGCTGCCAATCGGGGTCAATAACTGGGTCATCTATTACCTCCTCTTCGAGCTCGTGTGCAACTTCGTCTGTGTCACTGTGTCGGTCGGTGGTATAGCGTTCGTGGCGGGGCAACATAGTCTCATCAGGGTCTGATTGTGGATCTGTACCCTGAGAGGGCAATGTGGTGGTCTGAGTCAAAGGAGCAGCATAGTACTCTGGCTGTGGCTGTGCATCAGTGCACTCCATGTCAGAATCTACTTGTAATGGGCATGGCCTGTTAAATGTTTCACTTTCTAAGCCAGGGACGGTATGTGTAAAGAGCTCCATGGAGTGACCCGTTGTGTCGCCTGCTGCATCCTTCTCTCTTGTTGTAGTTTTTGCTGAGGAGGACAAGGAAGCGACTTGTCCCTGACCGTGAACATCCACAAGCGACGCGCTGCTTTTACATTTACCAGTTTCGGAAGAGGAGGCAAAAGAGCTAGAGGCTGAGTCTGCAATGTAAGCCAAAACTTGCTGTTGCTGCTCCGCCTTTAAAAGCGGTTTTCCTACTCCCAGAAAAGAGAGCGTTCGAGGCCTTGTGTAGCCTGACGACGAAACTGGCTCCACAGCTCCAGACTTAGGTGGAATATTTTTATCCCCACGACCACCTGATGCTCCACTACCACTACCATCATTACCAGCTGACAATGAACGCCCACGACGACCTCTTGCACCAGACTTCCTCATTGTTTTAAAATCTTAACCAAAGTAACTTTATTTGTTGCTGTCAAACAACTTACACGGTGAGCTATAACTTCAGTATGATTTCAATATCCCTTAACAGGTTGGTGAGACCACAAGGAAAATCAGGCACAATGTTACACACTCTGTTTTCTGTGGCACAAAATCACAGAGATGACACACACGCAGGACTGTCACTCAAGCACTAATGTCAATATTAATCTCCCACCTAATTTATTTATTTTTTTTTCTCAGGGAGACTTTAGAAACCAAATAATATTAAAAAAACCAAAAAAATAAATAGCCTTTCTATGGCCCACTGAATGAGAGAGAGAGGTGGCACACCCAGGAGTCAAGACTGGCACACAAGCTGAAAGGGCAATATTACTCTCCCACTGTTTTTTTAGGTATTTTTTGTTTTTTAAGGGAGACTTTAGAAACCAAATAATATTAAAAAAAAAAAAAAAAAAAAAAAGGCTTTCTATGGCCCACAATTAGAGAGAGAGAGGTGGCACACCCAGGAGTCAAGACTGGCGCACAAGCTGAAAGGGCAATATTACTCTCCCACTGTTTTTTTAAGTTTTTTTTTTTTTATTTTCAGGGAGACTTTAGAAACCAAATAATATTAAAAAAAACAAAAAAATAAATAGCCTTTCTATGGCCCACTGAATGAGAGATAGCACACACAGCAGTGGCACACAAGCCCTGACTGAGGCCAATATTTTTCTCCCACTGATTGATGTAGTGTTTTTGTGTTGAGGTAGATTTTAGAACACAAATCAAGGAAAAAAAAAATAAATGCTTTCTATGGCCCACTGAATGAGAGAGAGGTGGCACACCCAGGAGTCAAGACTGGCACACAAGCTGAAAGGGCAATATTACTCTCCCACTGTTTTTTTTATGTATTTTTTGTTTTTTAAGGGAGACTTTAGAAACCCAATAATATTTTTTTAAAAAAATAAATAGGCTTTCTATGGCCCACTGAATGAGAGGGAGAGAGGTGGCACACCCAGGAGTCAAGACTGGCACACAAGCTGAAAGGGCAATATTACTCTCCCACTGTTTTTTTATGTATTTTTTGTTTTTTAAGGGAGACTTTAGAAACCCAATAATATAAAAAAAAAAAAAAAAAAAGGCTTTCTATGGCCCACAATTAGAGAGAGAGGTGGCACACCCAGGAGTCAAGACTGGCACACAAGCTGAAAGGGCAATATTACTCTCCCACTGTTTTTTTATTTATTTATTTTTTTTTCAGGGAGACTTTAGAAACCAAATAATAAGAAAAAAAATAAATAAATAAATAGGCTTTCTATAGCCCACTGAATAAGAGATAGCACACACAGCAGTGGCACACAAGCCCTGACTGAGGCCAATATTTTTCTACCACTGATTGATGTAGTGTTTTTGTGTTGAGGTAGAATTTAGAACACAAATCACGGAAAAAATAAATAGGCTTTCTATGGCCCACTCAGTGAGAGATGGCACACACAGGGATGGCACTGTAGCAGAAATGCCAATCTTAATCTCCCACAAAAAAAAAAAAAAAAAACAGGGACTGTCCTACAATTACTATCTCCCTGCAGTAATCTAAGCCAGGTATGGCAAGCAGCAATAGGAGTGGACTGATGCACAAATTAAATAAAAAGTGTGGACAAACAAAAAAGATAGCTGTGCAGAAAGGAACAAGAGGATATGTGCTTTGAAAAAAGCAGTTGGTTTCCACAGTGGCGTACACATAGCAATACAGCTATCACGGAGCCTTCTAGGGCAGCCCAATGAGCTACAGCGCTGAGGAAAAAAAAAAAAAATAGCTTCCACTGTTCCTGCACACCGAAGGTGGTGTTGGACAGTGGAAATCGCTACAGCACAAGCGGTTTGGTGGTTAGTGGACCCTGCCTAACGCTCTCCCTGCTTCTGACGAAGCGGCAGCAACCTCTCCCTAAGCTCAGATCAGCAGCAGTAAGATGGCGGTCGGCGGGAACGCCCCTTTATAGCCCCTGTGACGCCGCAGACAGCAAGCCAATCACTGCAATGCCCTTCTCTAAGATGGTGGGGACCAGGATCTATGTCATCACGCTGCCCACACTCTGCGTTCACCTTCATTGGCTGAGAAATGGCGCTTTTCGCATCATTGAAACGCGACTTTGGCGCGAAAGTCGCGTACCGCATGGCCGACAAGCACAGGGGTCGGATCGGGTTTCATGAGACGCCGACTTAGCCAAAAGTCGGCGACTTTTGAAAATGATCGACCCGTTTCGCTCAACCCTACTCACCACACATCTAGATAAGTTTCTTTGGGGGTCTAGTTTCCAAAATGGTGTCAATCGTGGGGGGGTTCCATTGTTTAGGCACATCAGGGGCTCTTCAAACGCGACATGGTGTCCAATGTTCATTCCAGCCAATTTTGTGTTGAAAAAGTAAAACGGCGCTCCTTTCCTTCTGAACTCTGCCATGCGACTAAACAGTGGATTACTCTCATATATGGGGTATCAGCATTCTTAGAAAGAATTGCACAACTTTTGTGGTCCAATTTCTCCTGTTACTCTTGGTAACATAACAAACATTGTGGGCAAAACTGTCATTTTTGTGGAAAAAATATGATTTTTTATTTTTACAGCTGTACGTTATAAACTTCTGTGATGCAGTTGGGGTTCAAAGTGCTCAATACACATGTAAATAAGTTTCTTGAGGGTCTTTTTTCCAAAATGGTGTCACTTGTGGGGGGTTTCCACTGCTTAGGCACATCAGGGGCTCTTCAAACGTGACATGACGTCCGATCTCAATTCCAGCCAGTTTTGCATTGAAAAGTCAAACAGAGCTCCTTCCATTTCGAGCTCTGTCATACGTCCAAACAGTGGTTTACCTGCACATATGGGGTATCAGCGTACTCAGGACACATATTGCACAACAACTTTTGTGGTCCAATTTCTCCTGTTACCTTTGGTAAAATAAAAAAAAAATAAAAAAGTTAATTTTTTGTGAAAAAAAGTTAACTGTTCATTTTTTTTTTAAACATTCCAAAAATGTCTGTGAAGCACCTGAAGGGTAAATAAACTTCTTGAATGTGGTTTTGAGCACATTGAGGGGATCAATTTTTAGAATGGTGTCAATTTTGTGTATTTTCTATCATATAGACCCCTCAAAGTGACTTTCAATGTGATGTGATCCCTAAAAAAATGGTGTAATGAGAAATCGCTGTTTAAATTTTAACCCATATAACTTCCTAACAAAAAAAAATGTTGGTTCCAAAGTAGTTCTGATGTAAAGTAGATATGTGGAAAATGTTATGTATTAAGTATTTTGTGCGACATATCTCTGTGATTTAAGGGCATGAAATTTCAAATTTGGAAAATTGCGAAATGTTAAAAATTTTCCCCAAATTTCTGTTTTTTTTCACAAATAAAAACAAGTCATATCAAAGAAATTTTACCACTATCATTAAGTACAATGTGTCACGAGAAAACAATTTTATAATCACCAGGATCCATGGAAACATTCCATAATTATTACCTCATAAAGGGACAGTGGTCAGAATTGTAAAAATTGGCCCGGTCAATAACATGCAAACCACCCTCGGGGGTAAAGGGGTTAAGGAGTGTGCGATTCCCATAAATATTTTTGAGTTGAGATTGGCAGGATGTGAAAAGGGCTTGAATATGATGTTTGAAGGAGAGATCAAAGTCAAGGGTTATCCTGAAGCCATGATCTTGTGGGACTGGGGAGAGTGAGCAGTTGATGCTGAAAGTCATACACCTATATCTACACCTTCGGCCTAGGACTCTATGAGCTGTCCCAGGTCGAAGGTATAGATGGAGAAGATTTAAAAGTTTTGTCCAAGTGTGTATATATTTTTTGGTTTCAATTTTCACCTCCACTCCTTTACAAAATTTATGTTACAATGAAAAGCTGCATATTGCTAAGTACACACATGGAAAGATGTGACAAATGCCATAAGTATTGTTGGCGTGCTTATGGTTGAAAATTGGACTAGTAAATCAGATATACAAAAATTTAAATGTGCCTTTTTAATGTTTGTTACTAGGAATCATCGAACCTTTTAAGGTTTGGTTCGATTCACAGAACCTTTAGGCACACGTTGCGGGTCCACAGCAGTTTTCGATGAGTTTACAGTACCATGTAAACCTATGGAAACCATCCTGTGGAACTAAAACGCGTGGAAACGCAGTGGTTTACATTCCGCAGCATGTCAATTCTTTGTGCTGATTCCGCAGAAGTTTACCCCTGCTTCATAATAGGAATCCGGAGGTGTAAAACCGCAGGTGGAATCCGCACAAAATACGCATAAAATCCGCAGTAAATCCACAGTAAATCCGCAGGTAAAACGCAGTGCCTTTTACCTGCAGATTTCTCAAATGCGCTGTGGAAAAATCCGCAGACCTCAGTAATACGTGTGCACATAGTCTTAGATGTTCGCTTAACAGTTCGATGAATGTACCCAAACCCCACTGAATTCAGTGGTAGGCCAAACACCTTAAGGGGTGAAAATATGCTTCCCAAACAGCTAAAATTATTGACAGATACCATGAAAAGTAGCATCAATTGACCCACACTAGAAATTTGCAAATGGCACAGCAGCAGTCAGCCATGGGCCATGCATGAAGTATCAGGGTCTGGGCCAGCATTTACAGCTTTGAATTAAAGTTTCAATGAAGACCTGGTGGTTAAGGGAGAGGTGTAAGCGTTCTTTGCTGGAAGCCCTGACACTGCATACAGCAGTTCCAATTTTTTTTTATCCAGTCACACTCAGATGGCACAAGCATCAGCTTCATATACTACTATTAATAGAGAAATGTAAGGAAAGGAACACAGGTAGTTGAGTGAAAGAGCAGGCCTACCTGTATGACAAAGATCCAACTTGAGTTTCCACATTTCAAAAACTTATTGTCACACACCACAAAAGTGGCATCAATTTCCACAGAGTAGAAATAGTATAGCAGGCCTCTGACACACCATCAACTACAGGCAACCCACCAGATAGAGACCCAAATTCGAGTCTCCACATTTCAAAAAATAATTGTCACAAAAGTGGAATCAATTTCCACAGAGTAGAAACAGTATAATAGGCACACCCCTTCCACTACAGGCAACCCACCAGATGGAGACCCAACTTGCAGTCTCCAGATTTCAAAAACTTGTTCATAGCATCAACCACAGTAGCAACAGCAGGCACAGAAGCCATGGCAAAACTGTCATAGACTGCAATAATGCGAGATCCTAAAGACACATTCTGAGAGAACGCTGGCTGCCCGGGCATGACAAACCTCCAAGGCGAGACAGGTGAGCTCAGGCCACGCTTCTATTAGACCAAAATGCTCCAAACCCCCCTGATAGCATTGATATGGAGCACCAGATACTCCTACAGCATCCTCTCCAGTCGCTCACAATGTGTAATACTTTTACTCTGTTCTGCTGTTGCATAGGCTGTTCTAAAACAAAGTGTGAAATGACTCACAGAAATTGCATATGCTACTTACATGTACTGATGCTGCCTGGTGACGTAGTGAGGCAGCCTTAGGGGGCACTAGTGGGAGTGAAGGGATAGGGAGGAATGAGGCACGCAGTGCACAGAGGACCTGAACCAGGCAGGTCACGTGATCACTGCAGGGACATTGGGGTGAAGTTACCATGTGAGAATAGAGGGTCTACAAAAAACGCAGGACACAGAGTACTAAGATAGAGGCATAGTCAAAGGACAAGCTGAGGGTCGGGAGACAGACAGGAGCAAGGTACCAAGGGGCAAAGCAGCAGATTAATCAGAGACAAGCCAAGGGGTCATAAAGCCAGGACCGACAGAGAAGTACCTAGCAGAAAACAGGGGCAGTATTCAGGGGGCAAACCGGGTCATACACAGCAAGACACACACACAGAGGCACAGCGATTACAGATGAATAACCTGGGTCAGCTGAGTAGACGGAAGTATAACCGACTCAGAACCCAGAAACTACCAGCATTAAATAGCCACCCCAGAACCAAAGAGAGGCAGACTAATTTAACCCAGACCTGACCAGGAAGGAGCCAGAACCAGCCCATCCAGAATCATGACAACACTGCTGCTCCTGCTAATGTTTTTGCAGTGGCTTGATGTTCTCGGGGTTGGGCGACTAGAACTGCAATGCACTCTGTGTGCCTCATTGCTGTCTTGGGGAAAATGACTGTTAAGATTGTCTACAATCGTGTTTCAATACTTCAGCATGCGCGTGTCCATTTCTATTGGGGGAGTATTTAGCAAAATTTGAAGGGAATGTGCCGCAATTTTGTTTTTGCATTAAAAATGATTGTTTATATAAACAATTATTTTAATACATTTTTTTTTTAACTTTAATATCTTTATGATCATTAATTATTTTTGCAGCCACTGGGTGTTAGGGATCGAGTTCCTGCCTCTGCACGGGGGGAATCTCGGGCCATCTCCACTGCGGTCTCCCATTCTTCTCCAGCCGCAGTGGATCCTGCTCAGCGGAGACGTCGGTCCCAGCGTGTCGCTCAGTCTGACTCTGTGCAAAGGGTTACTGCTGCTTTTCCAGCTTCTGCCATTGAAGCCAGTGCTGGGCAGCGGCAAGCAGATGCTTTTGGGACTAAGTCCTGCTTTTTTCCCTTTTGAGCATGCCCAGGGTAAGATCTCTCATTGGAGGTCGAGGGTCATATGCTTAGATACTGCATCAAAACCCATTGGTTCTCCAGTAAGGTCCTGAAGGTCCTCAAGCTCTGTGGCAGCCTCTCATTGGTCCTTCTAGGAAGGTCTTGTACTTGCTGCAGCTATAAAAGGTTTGCGTGGCCGCACGGCCATGCCCTAGTATCAAATCTAAGTTATGTACTTTGCGCCAGTGTGGTTACAATTGTATGTGTTCAGTGACCCAGCTGAAATAAGCCCCTAGAATACCGGCACCTCCGGTGAGGAGATTGTGTGTATGGATTCAGGGCCCCGGCTGAAATAAGCCCCTAGAATAATGGCTCCTCCGGTGAGGAGATTGTATGATTGCATAACCACAAACTGCTATCTGCTCGGCAGTCACTGTGTACTCCTGTGAGGTTAACAGGACACAGTGCTTTCTTTAGGCGACTCTGTGAAGTAACAGAGTTCGCTTCTACCGCCATATAGGGCCACCATTTGCAGCAGGTTCTCTCCTGCACGGTGGACCCCGGGCTGCGAATGCACCAAATAACATCTCTCTATTTACTCGGTGCGTTCCCCCAGCCCTAACACTGCGTGCCACCATTTTGCTTTGCAGGAGTGTAAGAGTCCCAGTACAACACTTACACTCTGCAAATACGGCTGCCCTGGGCACAGGAGTCAGAGGTTGGACACCGACCCTATACTTTGTATTGAGCTGCTCCCTGCTGTGATCTGGGAACGCCCCCTGGGCTGTCCACGTCACAGCAGAGGCAGGAGATCGGCACCATCTTTCTGGAGCCCACAGTGTATCTGTGAGCTCCAGTATGACTTGAGAGCTGCGCTGTTATAGGGGCAGCAGTGCAATTTGTCACCCCCTTCACACTGTCAGCAGCGGCCATTCCCTGTCCTCTTCTATGCTGCCTGGTGTGCTGGCTCTAATCTCTAGAATAGCTAGAGAGGATGAAGGAGTGCTGCCGTCTGATGTCCTCTTATTAGGAGCTGCAGAGAGGTAACAGAGGGGGGAGGGGGAGGCTCTCTGTGCTGCTCCCGCCCTGCCTCTCACTGCAGCTCCTGATCAGGACATCAGACCCTGGTGTATCTATTACTATACTGTGAGATACTGTGCTAAGCCGTGTATCTAATTCTATACTGTGTGATACTGTCTGCTGACCCGTGTATCTAATCCTATACTGTGTGATACTGACTGCTGACCCGTGTATCTAATCCTATACTGTGTGATACTGACTGCTGACCCGTGTATCTAATCCTATACTGTGTGATACTGTCTGCTGAGCTGTGTATCTATTACTATACTGTGTGATACTGTGCTAAGCCGTGTATCTAATCCTATCCTTGGGGGTCACTTGGGGAATAGTGATCACAAAATAATAAGTTTTCATGTATCCTTTAATAAGATGTGTAGTAGAGGGGTTACAAGGACACTAAACTTCAGGAGGGCAAATTTCCAACGGATGAGAGAGGATCTTGGTGCAATTAACTGGGACGATATCCTGACACATAAAAATACACAAAGAATATGGGAGACGCTTATTAGCATCCTGGATAGGACCTGTGCACAGTATATACCGTATGGGAATAAACATACTAGAAATAGGAGGAAACCAATATGGCTAAAAAGAGCTGTAAGGGGTGCAATAAGTGACAAAAAGAAAGCATTTAGAGAATTAAAGGAAGTAGGTAGTGATGAGGCATTAAATAAATACAGAAAATTAAATAAATTCTGTAAAAAGCAAATCAAGGCAGCAAAAATTGAGACAGAGAAACTCATTGCCAGAGAGAGTAAAAATAATCCCAAAATATTCTTTAACTACATAAATAGTAAGAAACTAAAAAATGAAAGTGTTGGCCCCCTTAAAAATAGTCTGGGGGAAATGGTGGATGAGGATGAGGAAAAAGCCAATATGCTAAATGACTTTTTTTCATCAGTATTTACACAAGAAAATCCCATGGCAGACAATATGATCAGTGATAACAAAAATTCCCCATTAAATGTCACCTGCTTAACCCATCAGGAAGTATGGCAGCGTCTAAAAATCACTAAAATTGACAAATCTCCGGACCCGGATGCGATACACCCCCGAGTACTGCAGGAATTAAGTACAGTCATTGATAGACCATTATTTTTAATATTTACACTGTGTTCCAAATTATTATGCAAATAATATTTCCTCATATTTTCTCTAAATTACCTATCTGAATTGCAGTCATTGTTATTTTCGAGTCATCTACTATTCTAGTATAATTGCAATGTTTTGGAACAAACTGCCTATGAAAACAGTATCTTTTAAAAAAAAATAAACACTCAAAATGCATGTTCCAAATTATTATGCACAGCAGAGTTTTCAACCTTATTTTTTTATTTTGAACAAAAAAATGGTCAGTTGTGAAGTTATAAACATTATCAGCTTATTACAAAATGAAATCAAACAGTTTTCAAGTGAAAACTTTATTCTAGGTGATGTTACATTTGCACATAGGACCCCTTGTTTGAAAGAAGCTTCTGAACTCTCTCGTCCATTGAATTTGTCAGTTTTTGGATGGTTTCTGCTTCAATTGTTTTGCATGTGGACAGAATACCCTCCCAGAGCTGTTGCTTAGATGTGAACTGCCTCCCGCCATCATAGACACTCCTTTTGATGATGCTCCAGAGGTTCTCAATGGGGTTGAGGTCAGGGGAAGATGGTGGCCACACCATAAGTTTGTCCTCTTTTATGCCCATAGCAGCCAGAGATGCAGATGTGTTTTTTGCAGCATGAGACGGTGCATTATCATGCATGAAAATGATCTTGCTGCGGAAAGCACAGTTCTTTCTCTTGAACCATGGCAGGAAGTGTTGTTTTAGAAACTCCACATAGATTATGGAGTTCATCTTTATCCCTTCAGGGATCATAAAGGGGCCGACAATCTCTCTCCCCATGATTCCAGCCCAAAACATTACTCCACCTCCTCCTTGTTGGCGCCCTAGCTGTGTTTTCATGGGGTGTCCATCAACCAGCCATCCTCCACTCCATCCATCTGGACCATCGAGCATTGCACTGCACTCATCGGTGAACAAAAGAGTTTGGAAGTCAGTGTTCATGTATCGTTTGGCCCACTGGAGCCGTTTCTGCTTGTGTGCAGTGGATAGAGGTGGTCGACAGGATGGCTTACGCACCTCTGAAGGACCTTGCATCTTGTTGTTCTGGGGACGTTGGAGGCACCAGCAGCTTCAAAAACTTGTCTGCTGCTATGACAAGGCATTTTTGCAGCTGCTCTTTTAACCTTACGCAATTGCCTGTTGGAAAGAGTCCTCAATTTTTCCTTATTAGCACGCACACGTGTGTGCTGGGAATCAGCTACATACTTCTTGATTGTGCGATGATCACGATGAAGTGTCTTGGCAATGTTGATTGTAGTCATACCTTGACCTAAATACTCCACAATTTGTTGCTTCTCAGCAGCCGACACATCCTTTTTCTTTCCCATTTTGGCAAAAAATGTTGCTGCTAAATAATGTGGAACAGCCTTCTTAAGTAGTCTTGCCTTTATTTGGACACACCTGCCAAACTAATTTGCACAGGTATCTGCAATTGCTTTCAGTGATATAAAGAGCCCTGACACACATCACCATCAATGAGTTTAAATGACAAACAAAAAAATTCTAACCTTATCACTCCTAAACTCTTTGAGCATAATAATTTGGAACACAGTGTAAAGAGTCCATAATAACAGGGTCTGTACCACAGGACTGGCGTATAGCAAATGTGGTGCCAATATTCAAAAAGGGGACAAAAACAGAACTCAGAAATTATAGGCCAGTAAGCTTAACCTCTACTGTGGGTAAAATCCTGGAGGGCATTCTAAGGGATGCTATACTGGAGTATCTGAAGAGGAATAACCTCATGACCCAGTATCAGCACGGGTTTACTAGGGACTGTTCATGTCAGACTAATTTGATCTGTTTCTATGAAGAGGTAAGTTCTGGACTGGACCAAGGGAACCCAGTAGATGTAGTGTATATGGACTTTTCAAAAGCTTTTGATACGGTGCCACACAAAAGGTTGATACATAAAATGAAAATAATGGGGATAGGGGAAAATATGTGTAAGTGGGTGGAGAGCTGGCTCAGGGATAGGAAAAAAAGGATGGTTATTAATGGAGCACACTCGGACTGGCTTGCGGTTAGCAGTGGGGTACCACAGGGGTCAGTATTGGGCCCTCTTCTTTTTAACATATTTATTAATGACCTTGTAGAGGGCATTCAGAGTAGAATTTCAATATTTGCAGATGACACTAAACTCTGCAGGGTAATCAATACAGGGGAGGACAATTTTATATTACAGGATGATTTATGTAAACTAGAAGCTTGGGCTGATAATTGGCAAATGAGCTTTAATGGTTATAAATATAAGGTCATGCACTTGGGTAGAAGCAATAAGATGTATAACTATGTGCTTAATTCTAAAACTCTGGGCAAAACCGTCAATGAAAAAGACCTGGGTGTATGGGTGGATGACAAACTCATATTCAGTGGCCAGTGTCAGGCAGCTGCTACAAAGGCAAATAAAATAATGGGATGTATTAAAAGAGGCATAGATGCTCATGAGGAGAACATAATTTTACCTCTACACAAGTCACTAGTTCGAACACACTTAGAATACTGTGCACAGTTCTGGTCTCCGGTGTATAAGAAAGACATAGCTGAACTAGAGCGGGTGCAGAGAAGAGAGACCAAGGTTATTAGAGGACTGGGGGGTCTGCAATACCAAGATAGGTTATTACACTTGGGGCTATTTAGTTTGGAAAAAACGAAGACTAAGGGGTGATCTTATTTTAATGTATAAATATATGAGGGGACAGTAGAAAGACCTTTCTGATGATCTTTTTAATCATAGACCTGAGACAGGGACAAGGGGGCATCCTCTACGTCTGGAGGAAAAAAGGTTTAAGCATAATAACAGACGCGGATTCTTTACTGTAAGAGCAGTGAGACTATGGAACTCTCTGCCGTATGATGTTGTAATGAGTGATTCATTACTTAAATTTAAGAGGGGACTGGATGCCTTTCTTGAAAAGAATAATGTTACAGGGTATATACACTAGATTCCTTGTTAGGATGTTGATCCAGGGAACTAGTCTGATTGCCGTATGTGGAGTCGGGAAGGAATTTTTTTCCCCAATGTGGAGCTTACTCTTTGCCACATGGTTTTTTTTTGCCTTCCTCTGGATCAACATGTTAGGGCATGTTAGGTTAGGCTATGGGTTGAACTAGATGGACTTAAAGTCTTCCTTCAACCTTAATAACTATGTAACTATCCTGTGTGATACTGACTGCTGACCCGTGTATCTAATCGTCTCTTGTGTGATACTGTCTGTTGAGCCGTGTATCTAATCCTCTCCTATGCACTCCTCTCCCCTCTGCACGTCTTTCCCCATTGCACACACAACTCAATGCGTGCGATAACAGGAGCTGCAGGGGTCATGCTGTATTATGGCATTATGTGTGATCTATATGACGGTATTATATGTGATCTCTATGGTGGCATTATGCTTGATCAGTATTGTGAGAATTATATGTTGGTATTGTGTGTGATCTACATGGTGGTATTATGTGAGATCTATGTGGCGGCATTGTGAGAAGTATGTGGCAGTATTGTGTGATTTATATGGTGGTATTATGTGAGATCTATGTGGCGGCATTGTGAGAAGTATGTGGCAGTATTGTGTGATCTATATGGCGGTATTATGTGAGAACTATATGATGGTATTATGTGACATTTATATGGCGGTATTATGTGAGAACACTGGAAGCATTATGTGTGATCTATATGGTGGTATTATGTGTGATCTATATGGTGGTATTATGTGAGAACTATATGACAGTATTGTGTGATCTATTTGATAGTATTGCATGTTATCTATATGGCGGTATTATGTGAGAACACTATGGCAATATTATCTTCAGTCCCAATCTATGGTGGTTCTGGCTGAGCACCTGCACACAGGTCTGGTGTAATAGAGGGGGCAGCAAGACCTCCAGTTAGGTGCAGTCAGGGGGGGCTGCATTACCTCCCAGCCTGCTTCCCAGCATCACCCTGGACTGCGCCTGTCGACTCGCTTTCACACATCGCCAGGAAAGGATGGAGAAGACAGGATCTGAGGAGAGGAATGGGGTCTTTGCATGCAAATTCTGGATCAGAACAGGCCATCAATCCGCAGAAATGTTTCCTGGATTTCTGTGGAGCAGTCAGTCCATCCATGTGTATAAAAGACATCGCTCCATGTTCAATCCCTGGCTGCTCCGTGCACCAAACAGGGTGCCCCACAAAGACCAGCACACTCCTGAAATACTTTGTGCTGCTGTCACCCTGCTCCCTATACCATATATCTCCCAGAATCCTTGCTGCCTGCCATCCTCGGTGACTGTCTACTTGTCAGTATAACTTTGCAATCACCAACAAAATGGCTGCTCACTGTGTTCCTGAATATCATTGTCTCTTATCCCTTAGCACCCAGAAGGGGAGGAGAGGAGACATCACACCCATGTCAGCAGACTCCACCCATAATTACTGCAATGCTGTAATGTGAGCTAGTTGTACACTAGGTTTTTGTCAAATTTCAGTAGCTGCTCCCCCTAGTGTTTAAAATTGGAAATGCCAAACCTTTTCAAATTATTTTTCATATTTTACTAAATTATAAACAAATGATAATATTTTTTAAGAAAATGTAAACATTAATTGTTTACATTTTTTCAGTTGCTGTAAAAAACTTTTTTGGGATGGCACCTTCCATTTAGTCTTGTACTGTGGATCTAGCAGAGTGGCAACCCACTAGTCAGCACTATTTCTAACCCTAAGAATACAGGCATCATGTTAAAGATAGTAGATCCTACAAAAATTCACGGAGTATAAAGTCCAACCGCAAATTCTTTATATTTAAAAAATGATTCTATTTATAACCAAAATTGTAAACAAATAATACATACAGACTCAAATGACAAAGTACAGCCATAGCTCATGTGCGAAGGACAAAAGACACTGTAGTAACCACAAAGAGTTAATCAGTATACCCATATGTGTTTACTCTGCATATCTATTCATGTGCAAATTCATCCAAAAAGTGCAAAGTGCAAAAAGGGGAACGCAGAGATTAAAAATATTCTATCCTCCAGGCAAACATGACTTTATATAGCACAAAATGTGTTCATAGCCAGAAAAAAAGAGGTTAGAAAGGGATACTGATCTTACCCATAAAGTATGTGTCAGTGTATGTTCTAGAACGCAGCCCCGACGCGCGTTTTGCATTGGGCTTCCTCGGGGGGCTGTATCATGTTAAAGATAGTGCAGCAAGAAGACGCTAATGTGTCGAGCACTTCTATGAGGTCCAAGTCCATGGTCTGATGGTGGCGGGGTATTACTCAAGGTTGCTTCTTCCGTTCCCTTCCATTAACCATTGGCAACAGAGAGCACCTTGATTGGCTGCTGGAATGTACACATATTAAGTTATTAAAAAAAAACAATTACACTCTACAGCTCCTCTAACCTAGACACACCCCCTCCCCTCATAAAACACATCTCACTGTCCCCTGCTCATCATACAGCACCACTATGCTATCCAAAGTCATAAAAAAGCACTAGTGGAAACGTGATGCTTTACCGAACTGTGACCGATTTTTGCTGACTTTGAGTAAAAATGCTCAGAAAACCGAACACGAATTCGAATGTGCTACTTTTGTGCAGAATTTGAGATTGGCTAACGTTTTCCAAACAAGTTCCCATATCTCTAGTCATTACAAGAAAAGCTTGAAAGGTTCACATCCCAAAAGCAAGCAGCTGCAACAAATCACTGTGTTCTGATGGTGTATTCGTGTAACAATTATGAAGGTACTATGGAATCTGATTGCATGGGATAAAACGAATCTGAGACCAAAGTTGAGACAAATAAACTCTATTTATCAGAGCAAGGAGTATAACATAAACTAACAAAGACAATCCTGAAATTTCAGCGAAGTGCACAGCACAAAACGGAAATGTCCAGCAACTATGATAGCGGGGTGCAACCGCTAATACAAGCAAGTCCAGCAGTTATATGAAGCAATGAAGCAAGAGTGCGACTGGCACTCCTACGTGGTGGTCCAGAAATAGGCAGACAGAGGAGCCGACACCTTTCATGGAAGTCCAGAAATATGCAGGTGGAGCGCAACAAGGAGAAGGTTTTTCAGTGTACCTCTTTTTGGGCTGAAAAGTCCCGCTCAAGTCCAGCACAGCAGCCAGCACAGAACTGTCCAAGAATTAGTACTCAGATAATAGAAATGTCAGAAATTCTTATGGACCACAGCAGAACCAGAAATGCATAGCTCCTCCCTTTACAAGTTTGGACATAAGGTAACCACTACCAGCATCAGGAAGCAGTACAGAGGACTGAAGGCAGCTGGAAGTGATGAGGCAAATCACAGAGTAAACGAGCAGCAGCAGGAGCTCCAGAAGCAAGCCAGAAGGAAGGTCAGAAGTAGTGATGAGTGAGTGTGCTCATTACTCGAGTTTTCCGAGCTTGCTCGGGTGATCTCCAAGTATCTTGGGCGTGCTTGTAGATTATGTTTCAGTCCCCGCAGCTGCATGATTTGCAGCTGCTAGACAGCCTGAATACATGTGGGAATTCCCTAAAAAACAGGCAATCCGTGCATGTTTTCAGGCTGTCTAGCAGCTGAGACACAAACATAATCTACGAGCACGCCCAAGATACTCGGAGATCACCCGAGCATGCTCAGAAAACTCAAGTAATGAGCACACTCGCTCATCACTACTCAGAAACCAACAGCAACAAAATACTCAGGCAAGGAGTATTTCTCAACCCGGACCTAAATAACAGAACTGACAGGAAGTCCAAGGACAGGGCGAAGTACCAGACTCCACCTTGGACGAGGGCAAAACAGGCTCCATAGAACATCTGGAAACCTTACAATTCTGGTGTAATATTGGACTTTAATAGGAGTGATAATGTAATATTGACTGTAATATTGTACAAGTGTGTAAACAAATTTACATTTTTCTAAAACATGCAGACTTTGTAAAGTAAACAGTTGCATTAAAATTCTGAAATGTTGAGATTTTTGTCTTTAAAAAAAAAGCCACCCCATCTTTAGTAACAAAAATGCAAAAAATGATATGGCTTAGTGTTCATCTATCTCACAAGCCAGGAATCACACTTTCTGTGACAGACAAGCCTTGGTGCCTTGGTTGTAGTATTTTTCTTCAGAACAAAAAATTAATCTCTTGAACTAGGTATATAAATAAATCAAATAAAGTGGATAAAGTTACTGTGCAAATTTTTGCTTGGCAACTTACAGAGAGGGAAGAACAATATGATAGCTTATAACTAAGTACTTCTGAGGGCCCCATTGTTTGATAATCTCATCAATCTTTTTCATAAAGTACTTGCTTAAAAGATATATTGTTTTATCAGGCTTTATTGAATTTTAGGTTTGGTGGCACTGAAAATAGAACTGATGATTTATGTTACTAGAGTACCAGATTAAGATCTTGAAATCTCTAGATAGCTTAGGAAGTAGCACATAAGCATGTAGCTCTAGTCATATTCAAGCTCAAAAGCTTGTCTAAAATCTTCCTTCAGGGAATAATGCAAACCAGATGATGTTTTTGACCTCCCCTTGCATCCTTGATCCGTGTCCTGGGAAATTAGTTAGTCTCCAAAGGTGCACTCACTGTAAAGTGCTAGAACTGTATAGGAAATCCAGAATAAATAGGATGATACATTTCTAGACTTTCAACTTCTGTTTGTCTTTAGTGGGCTAAATTATCTATTTTTGTACATAAGAACAAGTAGATTAGACTACAACGTGCATCCATATTGATAAGAACATGCTGACAGTGATCAACCAGTAATATTTTCATTGTCCATACCTCTGATCCCCAGAGGTGTACACATCAATAACTGGAACAAAAATACTTAAAGTGTAAAAATGAATCTTGTATAATTAATACAGAGATCTGTATTTTTTTTTTTAATATTCCTTTATGTTTACTGTTATAAATAAGAAATAGAGAAAAGGCTGTCCTTAAAGTTAATTTTGCCATAACATGTAGCAGTGCTCAATTTGCTATCTAACTTTTAGTTATATACCTCATTATACTTTATAGGTGAAATTTTTCTTGTGAAGACATGCTGCGGTCTGTAAAAAACACGGCGCATGTCTGTCTCCGCCGGCGAGCGGCGTTCGTCTCTAGATGCACTGGACGCATATTAGGCGTGGGATTTATTGAAATCGCATCCACGATGCTGTAACAGCTGCATGCTGCAGGTTGGACGCTGCACAAGTACGCAGCATCCAACCCACAGCATTTACTGTGCACACGTACCCTTAGTATAACCGAAGTTATAGCTCAATAGATTTATCTAGGGTGTTGTGGGAAAAAAATTGGAGTAAAACATTTAGCCAGTCACAGATTTCAGAAATAGGAGAGAGTAGACATCTGGTTATGGATGAGCGAACCAAAACTGTAAGGTTCGGGGTTCATACCTGACACCTGGTGCCTGGTACCGATCCCCGAACACAGATGTTTTACCTGATGTCCAGTTTACTGTTTGGGTTCGGATGTCTAATTAAGTTTGTTGAAAGGCTGCAGCTTAGCCAGTCAACAAGCTTTTTGGTTGTAGGTGCTTCCTGCTGGCTGGCGCACCACGTGACCTAGATAGTAAAAATGCCTGGTCAAAAGTGACACCGCCATTCTGCTTTGATTAGTGTGGGGACAGGACCAAACTGGAATGAAGGACAGAATTAGAATGCACACTCTGCAAAAAGGCCTCTTTGTGTATTCTGCACATGTCTCAGTAGGAGTACTGTGCCAAAAAGCCACTGTGTGTACTCTGCACTGATGTATGTGGGAGCACTGCGCCAAAAATCAACTATGTATACTCTGCACTCTTGCCTGTGGAAATACAGTGTCCGTAAGCCCCTGTGTGTACTTTGCACCCATATATGTGGAAATACATTGCCAAAAAGCCTCTGTGTGTACCCTGCAACCCCGCCTGTGCGAGAAAATGCCAAAAAGCCTCTGTTTGTATTCTGTACCCCTTGCCTGTGGAAGTATTGTGCTTTTAAGCCTCTGTACTCTGCAACCCTGCCTTTGGGAGTTCTCTGCCTTTAAGTGTGTGTGTTTACTCTGCAACCCAGCCTGTGGGAGTACTGCTCCTTTAAGCCTCTGTGTGTACTCTGTGCCCCTGCCTGTGGAAGTACTGTGCCCTTAAGCCTCTGTCTGTACTCTGCATCCCTGCCTGTGGGAGTACTGTGCCTTCAAGCCTCTATGTACTCTACAGCCCCACCCGTGGGAATACGGAGCCTTTAAGCCTCTGTTTGTACTTTGCTCCCTTGTCTGCGAAACAACTGTTCCAAAAAGCCTTTGTGTATTCTGCAGCAGTCTCTGTACGAATAGTGTCCCTAAAAATAATTCTACTTTGCAGCTCTTTCTGTATGAGTAGTTTGCCTAAAAAATAATTCTACTCTGCAGCTTCTTTTTGAGAGTAGTATGCCTAAAAATTAATTTTACTCCACCGCTCTGTCTGTACTAGTAGTGTGTCTAAAAAATAATTCTACTCTGCAGCAGTCTCTGGTCTCAGTCTACCAACCTACCCGTGCCCTCCGCTCTGCTAATGACCTCAGGTTAGCATCCTCAATAATCAGAACCTCCCACTCCCGTCTCCAAGACTTTACACGTGCGGCGCCGATTCTTTGGAATGCACTACCTAGGTTAATACAATTAATCCCCAATCCCCACAGTTTTAAGCGTGCACTAAAAACTCATTTGTTCAGATTGGCCTACCGCCTCAACGCATTAACCTAATTATCCCTGTGTGGCCTATTAATAAAAAACAACAACATAATCACGTTCCTCCATCATGTTCTCATACACTTTATGCAGTTAATAGCCTCTGTGTCTGTACTGTTACATACTTAGGCAGTTAACTGGTTCATGCAGCTTTACATGAACACCCGAGCCTTACACTATGGCTGGTCCAAATAACTAAAGCAATTGTTACCATCCACCTCTTGTGTCTCCCCTTTTCCTCATAGATTGTAAGCTTGCGAGCAGCAGGGCCCTCATTCCTCCTGGTATCTGTTTTGAACTGTGATTTCTGTTATGCTGTAATGTCTGTTGTCTGTATAAGTCCCCTCTATAAGTTGTAAAGCGCTGCGGAATATGTTGGCGCTATATAAATAAAATTATTATTATTATTATTATTATTATTATTTATTATTATAGTCTCTTTGCCATTTAAGGGGCAAAAAATAATTTTAATGTACTACTGTGTCTGTACGCGTAGTGTGCCTAGAACATAATTCTACTTAAATGGAACCTGTCACCCCCAAAATGGCTGGTGAGGTAAGCTCACCGGCATCAGGGGCTTATCTACAGCATTCTGTAATGCTGTAGATAAGCCGCCGATGTTACCTGAAAGAGGAGAAAAAAAGTTAGATTA
This sequence comes from Ranitomeya variabilis, assembly GCF_051348905.1. Lineage (NCBI taxonomy): Eukaryota > Metazoa > Chordata > Amphibia > Anura > Dendrobatidae > Ranitomeya > Ranitomeya variabilis. The sequence continues at coordinate 234,475,907 of NC_135232.1, forward strand.
TACTCACCCAGGGGCGGTCCCGGTGCGGTCCGGTCGGATGGGTGTCTCCGGTCCGCTCCGGCGCCTCCCATCTTCGTTCCATGACGTCCTCTTCGGGTCTTTACGCCGCGGCTCCGGTGCAGGCGTACTTTGTCTGCCCTGTTGAGGGCAGAGCAAAGTACTGCAGTGCGCAGGCGCCGGGCCTCTCTGACCTTTCCGGCGGCTGCGCACTGCAGTACTTTGCTCTGCCCTCAAAAGGGCAGACAAAGTACGCCTGCACCGGAGCTGCGGTGTAAAGACCCGAAGAGGACGTCATGGAACGAAGATAGGAGGCGCCGGAGCGGACCGGAGACACCCATCCGACTGGACCGCACCGGGACCGCCCCTGGGTGAGTATAATATAACTTCTTTTTCTCCTCTTTCAGGTAACATCGGCGGCTTATCTACAGCATTACAGAATGCTGTAGATAAGCCCCTGATGCCGGTGAGCTTACCTCACCAGCCATTTTGGCGGTGACAGGTTCCCTTTAAATAAATCTTACTTTGCTGCCAATTCTGTGCTAGTAGTGTGCCTTTTAAACACTTTGAAAAAAAGAGGAGAGCATCACAAAGGGGACGTGAATATGGCTTTGGTGGTGCTAGTATATCTAATGCTGGTTGTGTAGCTGCTGCAGGGAGAGAAAGTGGTCATTCTGTGCCTGCTACATACCCAAATGAAACACCTTCCTCTCGTGCATGCCGACAACAGGACTTTGTACATCATTTTGTAGGGCCGAGTACTGCTGCACGAATTATGCGTTCACAAGAAGATGAAAAGGTGTTCGATTGGATGGCTGAGAGTGTCTAGAGTACTTTTGCATTATCTTCCACCTGGTCCACTGCAAGAAGTGCAGAGATGGCACCTGAGGACAATGGTCATCAGGTTTTCACCTTACCCCTTGCAAATCAGCCAAGCAGTCTGAGCTTCAAATTATGCAGCAGTCGCTTATGCTTTTTGATTACTCCACCTGCTGGGGTGTCGTGGTCCATCCACCAGGCCTAGAAGTGGAAGACACTGAGTGCACTGATGCCCACCTACTAGTTGGGTTGGAGGACGAATACATGGGAAGGCCAGTGCACACAATCAGTGGACCACTACAGCTCATCTCAAAGATGAAAAAAAGAGACCAGGAGGAGAGAACAGGTGAGAAGTGGGTATAAAATGTTGTGATGTTTGATGATGAGGTCCTAGAACCCACTTGGAGCGAATGCCATCCTGGTGACGAGTGTATTTCGGAGAAAAAAATGGTGACCTCTCTAACTATAGCAAAAGAAGTAGCAGGAAGAAAAGGAACAGCGTCAGACCCATACCAGTCCATTGGCTGTTACTGACCACCAGGCTGCTGAAATCAGCACCCTAATGCCAGTTCAAAAGAGATTCCTGCCATGGCATTTCTTCAGGGAATGTCTGACGACAAGCAACGGGTGGGTTGCAAAGGATGGTGTGTCATCAGAGCCTGAAGTGAGGCATAAATCTTCTGAACCTGAGTATCACCTGCATGATGAGGCATATGAATTCCAAGCACAAAGTACATTGGAGTGCACACCGTTAAAAGCATGACAGATCTGAGCCTATTCCTGCTCCATCTTTTGCTGCAATCACGGCCTCTTCCTCCCGCTCACATTCAAAAGTGTCACCTGCCTCCCCGCAAAGAAAGAATGTGACAGTATCATCACCAGTAGAAAAGCCGCGGAGACACCATCACGTGTTTCTCAACGCAAGCAATGAATTGCCAGGTCTTTCACCGGGATGGAACAACCACCGGACGGGCAGCATCCAATAAAGGAAAACCATCTATGCCAAAACATGGTATCCATCCACAGACAGCTGTTTCGGGGTATTTGCCCCTCATCAGTGTGGAGTAGGAAACTGGCTATTGGGAGCAGTGCCTAGTGAAAAGGCTATAAACATAAAGATGAATGACCTCGGGGAGATCAAAACATCCAACACAGCGGAGACACCATCACGTGTTTCTCAACGCAGTGATCCAGAACACTGCCCCCATCCCTTATGGGAAATATGCAAATGCATGTAGAAAAGCCGCGGAGACACCATCACGTGTTTCTCAACGCAAGCAATGAATATCCAGGTCTTTCCCCAGGAAGGAACAACCACGGGAAGGGCAGCATCCAATAAAGGAAAACCACCTATGCCAAAACATGGTATCCATCCACAGACAGCTGATCGGGGTATTTGCCCCTCATCAGTGTGGAGTAGGTAACTGGCTATTAGGAGCAGTGCCTAGTGAAAAGGCTATAAACATAGCCAGGTCTTTCACCGGGAATACCGAAACAGCTGTCTGTGGATGGATACCATGTTTTGGCATAGGTGGTTTTCCTTTATTGGATGCTGCCCTTCCCGTGGTTGTTCCTTCCCGGTGAAAGACCTGGCTATTCATTGCTTGCATTGAGAAACACGTGATGGTGTCTCCGCAGCTTTTCTACATGCATTTGCATATTTCCCATAAGGGATGGGGGCAGTTTTCTGGATCACTGTGTTGAGAAACACGTGATGGTGTCTCCGCGGTGTTGGATGTTTTGATCTCCCCGAGGTCATTCATCCTTATGTTCATAGCCTTTTCACTAGGCACTGCTCCTAATAGCCAGTTTCCTACTCCACACTGATGAGGGGCAAATACCCCGAAACAGCTGTCTGTGGATGGATACCATTTTTTGGCATAGGTGGTTTTCCTTTATTGGATGCTGCCCTTCCCGTGGTTGTTCCTTCCCAGTGAAAGACCTGGCTATTCATTGCTTGCATTGAGAAACACGTGATGGTGTCTCCGCGGTTTTTCTACATGTATTTGCATATTTCCCATAAGGGATGGGGCAGTGTTCTGGATCACTGCGTTGAGAAACACGTGATGGTGTCTCCGCGGTGTTGGATGTTTTGATCTCCCCGAGGTCATTCATCCTTATGTTTATAGTATCATCACCAGTGTGACTAAGCATCTCCAGGCGATCCCAATGAAGCGTTCAGCTTTCCTTCCCCCAAACCATTGAGAGAAAGAGAAGATACCCTCCTAGCCACCCACAAGCCATGGTCCTGAATGACCCGATGGTGGTGCTGTCCCGGAGTACGGTTTTCCCAGCCCCACTACTTTTCCAGGCATGCCATCACTGCCCTGCACACACATGTTGTAGTCAAATTAAGGTGTGCACTGCGCAATGCCATCAGTGGTAAGGTCCACATAATCACCAATACATGGACCAATAAGCACATCCAGGGATGTTACATCTCCCACTGGGTAAATGTAGTGGTGACTGACAGAGGTGAAAGGCATTCTAGCCCATGTCCTGCCACCACTGAGTATTGCTCTACGTTTCTCTGTTCAGGTTGCCTCTTCCTTCCATTCCTCTTCCTCCACCGTCTCATCATCAAGTCACAGTAAGACCTACACCAATAAAAATTTTTGCACAACCAGGGGAAATGACAGTAGGCTGTAGCGAAACTCCTCTGTTTGTGGGGAAAATTTTTCAAAACATGCAGGAGATGTAGATGCGAATCAAACAGCAGACAGATGAGTGGTTGGTGCCACTGACCCTCAAGTCCAGCCTAGTGGTATGCGATAATGAGTTAAATCTTATAGCAGCTCTGGGCCTTGCTGGTTTGGCACACATCCTTTGCACATGTGCTGAAGTTGAAGGTGCAGAGCTTCCTAAAAATCTACCCACATACTGTATGTCAGAGCTGCTGCTGAAAGTGCAAGCAGTCTATGCGCGCTTTTGGTGTTCTCACCCTGCTGCTGCTCACTTGTCTGTGCTGCAGCGCCACTTATGTCTTTTCTCTCACCACCTCATATGCAACGTACCAACAAGGTGGAACTCTCCTTGCATATGCTGTAAAGACTGTACGAGCAGCAGTAGGCAATAGCTGAGTTTCAGCTGCAGCACATATGACTTAGTCACTAGGTGGAACAACCACACTTCGCCACCAATGAGTGGACTTCCATGCGGGATGTGTGTGCCATGTTGAACTGCTTAAAATACTCAACCAATATGGCCACCGCTGATGACACCATAATCAGCGTTAGTATACCACTTATATGCCTGCTGGAAAAAACAATCCAGGTGTTGATGGATAAGGTGGTGGCACAGGAGGAAGCGGAGCATAAGGCCATGTGCACACGTTAAGTATTTTTCGCGTTTTTTTCGCGTTTTTTCGCTATAAAAACGTGATAAAAACGCGAAAAAAACGCTTACATATGCCTCCCATTATTTTAAGTGTATTCCGCATTTTTTGTGCAAATGTAGCCTTTTTTTCCGCGAAAAAATCGCATCGCGGAAAAAAAAGCAACATGTTCATTAAAATGCGGAATTGCAGGGGATTCCGCACACCTAGGGGTCCATTGATCTGCTTACTTCCCGCACGGGGCTGTGCACACCATGCGGGAAGTAAGCAGATTATGTGCGGTTGGTACCCAGGGTGGAGGAGAGGAGACTCTCCTCCACGCACTGGGCACCATATAAGTGGTCAAAAAATAAGAATTAAAATAAAAAATAGCGATATACTCACCCTCGATGTCTTCCCGCCTCCACTGCATGCTGCCGCTTCGGTTCCTGTAGCTGATGTGCGGCGAAGGACCTTGCCGATGACGTCACTGTCCTGTGATTGGTCGTGAGCGGTCATGTGACCGCTACGTCACGGAAGGTCCTGTGCGCACAGACCAGCTATAGGAAGACGAACGGACGCCGCTGATGAGATGTCTGGGTGAGTATAAGCATTTTTTTATTTTTTTTATTATCTTTAAACATTCTATCTTTTACTATAGATGCTGCATAAGCTGCATCTATAGTAAAAAGTTGGTCACACTTGTCAAACAGTATGTTTGACAAGTGTGACCAACTTGTCAGTCAGTTTTCCAAGCGATGCTACAGATTGCTTGGAAAACTTTAGCATTCTGCAAGCTAATTACGCTTGCAGAATGCTAAAAAAACGCGAAAAAAACGGAAAAAAAACGCAAAAAAAAAAATGCGGATTTCTGGCAGAAAATTTCCGGTTTTCTTCAGGAAATTTCTGCAAGAAATCCGCAACGTGTGCACATACCCTAAGGAGCAGGGCCAATTCACACCTTTATCAGGCCTGCCATCCACACATGGCTCAGAGGGTGGGATACTGTCCCAAAAGCGGCCAGGTACTCAAATGTGCTGCCAGGCGACAGTTTGGAAGGATGATAATGAGGAGTAGGAGGACGAGAAGCAACCGTGTTCAAAGCAGGATGGCACTCAAAGCATCTCATGGGCATCACTGGAGCATAGCTGGGGGAAACAAAGTATACAGACGGTACACCTACCACCGAGGAAGATTTGTTGTTGCGTCTAGGCAGCCTGCACACATAAGCCAATACATGCTGCTGTGACTGCGCAATGACCACTGAGTTGTCCTTATTGTTACCAGTGCCAATTACTGGGTGGCCACCCTGCTGGATCCCTGCTACCATGACAACGTACCATCACTACTTCCTTCACTGGAGCAATATCTCAATATGTGTGAATACAAATACACTGGTAGAGAAACCGTTGATGGATGGCTTTGCCACCTGAAAGCAATGGACGCAGTGTAAAAACAAGACAGAGACAGAGGAGGAAGTCGCCAATACAGCTGGGGCACAACCACCACCTCGGAAGGCAGGGATAGCATGGCCAAAATGTGGCAAAACTTTATGAGCAAGCTACATCCGACACAAAAAATAAAAATTGAGCCTGACTTAAGTTGGTACACATGCAGCATACAGTATGTTCACATTGGCCATAAAACATATAAAACCTACAAGAGAAAAAATGAGCAAAAACCCTGCTGTAAACAAGCAAACAGCAAAAAGTGCATGCAAATAACACAGAGGCTTTAGTAATACTGTTTTTGATCAAAAATAACATAAAAGCCTTTCCACTATGACAAAGTAACTCTGATCGGGACAGTCCTACACTGTCTAATATTAAAAACCTTTCTATGTGTCAATGTTGACCTCAGTGTGAATAAGGGAAGACAACAGGACTGGGCCCAACCAGTAGAACACCAGCCTGGGGAGCTTTATATACAATCTCGAGCTCAGAAAAGGGTGGCCACACCCCGGCTTGCACAGAATACAAAGAAAAGACACAAAAACTGAGCCTAACTTTAGTTGGTACACATGCAACACATAAATGCATGTTCGCATTGGCCATAAAACATATAAAACCTACAAGAGAAAAAATGAGCAGAAACCCTGCTGTAAAGAAGCAAAAAGTGCATCCAAATAACAGAGTTTTTAGTAATACTGTTTTTGATCAAAAACAGCATAAAAGCCATCCCACCATCTGATATGGTTGTTATTAGCAGGAAGCAGCGTTGCAACAACATTGTGGAAGCGTACGTGTCCACATATCTCCTCGTACTTACTGATCGACCTGCCCCTACGTACTAACTTATGGATCTGTCCCATTTAATTTCTGGGTCCTGAAATTGGACACATGGCCTGAGCTTGCCCTTTATGCTTTGCAGGTGCTGGCCTGCCCTGCGGCAAGTATACTGTTGAAACACTTATTTAGCATGGCAGGGATTATGATCACAGACAGTGATATCCACCTGTCCACAGCCAACATGGGAAGCTAACATTCATTAAAATGAACCAGGCGTGGATTCCACAGGACTTGTCCATAACTTTGGTTGACTATACAACTATACCAGCCACACCCAGCCAGTATTCAACTCTGTTTGCCATTTGTTTCATTTGGTGACTCCTCACCAAATATAAAACCCAAAAAACTGTCAGTTACCTCCTACTTCGCCTCTTCTACATACAACACCATGTCCGCCTCCTCTACTGCCTCCTCCAGTTGGACCTCCATCAACTGGTTATACCTTTTTAATTTATTTTTGGATGATTACATGTTCTTTTAAGGCCGGTTTCACACGTCAGTGGCTCCGGTACGTGAGGTGACAGTTTCCTCACGTACCGGAGACACTGACACATGTAGACACATTAAAATCAATGTGTCTCTGCACATGTCAGTGTGTTTTCATGGACCGTGTGTCCGTGTGCAAAACACGGAGACATATCAGTTTTCGTGGGAGCGCACGGATTACATGGACCCATTAAAGTCAATGGGTCCGTGTAAAACACGTACCGCACATGGATGCTGTCCGTGTGCAGTCCATGTGCTGTGCAGGAGACAGCGCTACAGTAAGCGCTGTTCCCCCAACGTGGTGCTGAAGCCGCCATTCATATCTTCTCTCCAGCAGCGTTCGCTGGAGAGAAGATATGGAAAATCCTTTTTTTTTAATTTTTTCGTGTTTAAAATAAAGATTCCTGTCCCCTCCCACCCTCCACCCCCTGTGCGCCCGTCCGCTGTTACTAAAATACTCACCCGGATCCCTCGCTGCTTCCTCTCCGCGCCGGCTTCTCCTGTGAGCGGTCACGTGGTGCCGCCCATTACAGTCACCTCACGTACCGGAGCCACTGACGTGTGAAACCGGCCTTAAAAGAACATGCAATCATCCCAAAATAAATTAAAAAAGTATAACCAGGGGATGGAGGTCCAACTGGAGGAGGCAGTAGAGGAGGCGGACATGATGTTGTATGTAGAAGAGGCAAAGTAGGAGGTAACTGACAGTTTTTTGGGTTTTATATTTGGGACAGGGATCTTTATTTTAAACACGAAAAACCAAAAAAAAAAGGATTTTTCATATCTTCTCTCCAGCGAAAGCTGCTGGAGAGAAGATATGAATGGCGGCTTCAACACCAGATGCAGGGGACAGCGCTTATCTCTAGCGCTGTCTCCTGCACGCTCCGTGTGGTACCCAGTCGGCACACGGGCGGCACACGTGTGCCGCATGTGTGCCACACGGATGGCCTATATGAGCTCACGGACAGACGGACACGGATAATTCCGGTACCGATTTTTCCTGTACCGGAATTATCTGGACGTGTGGGACTGGTCTAAGTCTGTTACCTAAGAAAAAAAACTACCCAAAAATTATAATTAACAAAATCCCCAAAAGCCAAACTGTGTTGATTACTTTGCTCTTGTCTCTTCCACCTACACCGCCAAGTTGACCTCTTCCTTCATTTGGACATATGACTCCGGCTTCTAAATTGCTAGTTTTAGTTTTGTTAGTTGTAGGTTGTTTTTATTGTTGAGCGATACCTTCCGATATCCAAAAGTATTGGTATCAGATTGGATCGGCCGATATCCCAAAAATATCGGATATCGCCGATGCCGATACCCGATACCAATGCAAGTCAATGGGACACAAATATCGGAATGTAAATAAGCCCTTTCTGTGCCTCTACATCCTGTTCCGGAGGGGGGGAAGAGTGTGGGCGGTGCATGGGCGGACACTGTGCATGTCTGTGTGTGCGGGCGGGGTCTGTGCGGGCCTCCTGGGGCTCTGTATGTGCTGCCGGTGGTCTGTGCGAGCCTGTGTATGTGCTACCGGTGGTCTGTGCGGGCCTCCCGGGGCTCTGTATGGGCTGCCGGTGGTCTGTGCAGGCCTCCCGGGGCACGGTATGGGCTCCTGGTGGTCTGTGCGGGCCTCCCAGGGTTCTGTATGGGCTACCGGTGGTCTGTGCGAGCATGCCGGGGCTCTGTTTGGGCTGCCGGTGGTCTGTGCAGGCTGCCGGGGCTCTGTGCGGTGTGCAGGCATCGTACGATGGGACTACAAGTCCCATTGGACGATGCCTGCTACAGTGACAGTGATTGACAAATTAGCCAATGATGGGACAGTAGTAGTCCCATCATCCGGCTAATGTGTTGAATGTAAAAAAAAAAATACTACATACATGCTACATACATGCTACATACATCCTACATACAACATACTACATACATGCTACATACATACTACATACTACATGCTACATTCATGCTGCATACATGCTATATACATCCTACATACATGCTACATACATGCTACATGCTACATACATACTACATGCATACTACATGCTACATACATGCTACATACATACTACATACATGCTACATACATACATACTACATACATACTACATACATTACATACATACATACTACATACAACATACATACATACAATATACTACATACATACTACATGCATACATACTACATACAATACATTCATACATTACATACAATACATACATATAGACATACAGTACATTAAACATAGATTACATACTCACCATTACTTGTCACTTTGTTCCCGGAAGCCAGTGTCATCTGTAAAAAAGATTAAAATAACGAACAACCAATATACTCCCTGTCCGCAGAAATCCACGAGTGTCCCACAACGATCTCCCGTGGAGAACAGCAGCATCAGCTGGTGCGACCGCTCTCCAGGGGCTCCAGGAACACAATGAAGGGAGGAAGGTATCCTTCCGCACTGTATTCCTCCGCCGCTGTAAAAAAAAGTGCCTAGTCTCACTTTATGCCATTGCTGTGTGAGAAATTTTCCCATGCAGCAATTGCCATAAAGTAAGACTTTGAACTCAGGTAACCTCAGTGATACACTGCAGGAGCCATTGTCTCCTGTCAGTGTGTCACTGAGGGTTCTATAGAGCAGTGACATCACCCAATGTCACTGTTCTATAGGGAAGGTCATCGTGGGACACTCGTTATTAATTGGACTATGGTGGACAGGTAGTATACGGTTTATTATTTTACGTTTTTTGCAGGCGCTGAAGTATGGAAAGTATGGTTAAATGAAGAATATTAAAATACTTTTTTCCTAATGTGTGTGTGTTTTATTAACCCTTTATTACTATTGGATTAATAACGGATAGGCATCTTATTGACTCCTCTCCATTATTAACCCGGATTAATGTCACCTTACAATAGCAAGGTGACATTAACCCCTTATTACCCCATATCCCACCGCTACACGGGAGTGGGAAGAGAGGGGCTAAGTGCCGGAATTGGCACATCTTACAGATGCGCCATTTCCGGGGCGGCAGCGGACTGGTATTTGTAGCCGGGGGGCCAATATCCATGGCCCCTCTCTAGGCTATGGATATCAGCCCGCAGCTGTCTGCATAGCCTTTCTGGCTATAAAATATAGGGAGACCCCACGTCATTTTTTGGGGTGTCCCCCTATTTTAATAGCCAGTAAAGGCTACGTAGACAGCTGCGGGCTGATATTCATAGCATGCTACAAATATTGGCCCCTGGCCGTCGGCTTTTCCCCTCTGGCACAGAAAATTGCGCGGGAGCCCATGCCGTTTCTTTTTCCATTTAAAAAAAAATTAAAAGCTCATTAAGGCCTCTTTCACCTTTGCGTCGGTACGGGTCCATCGCTATGCGTCGGGCCGATGTACCGACGCTCGTTGTGAAGTTTGTGCATGTCGTGGACAGCGGATGCAGTGTTTCAACCCATCCGCTGCCCAATCTGAAGTCCAGGGAGGATGGGGCAGAGTTTCGGCCGCGCATGCGTGGTAGAAAATGGCGGACGCGATGAACAAAAAAACGTTCACTTGAACGTTTTTTTGTGCCGACGGTCCGACAAAACACGACAGATCCATTGCACGACAGATGCGACATGTGGCCATCCATCACGATCCGTCGCTAATACAAGTCTATGGGTAAAAAACGCATCCTGAGAGCACATTTGCAGTATCCATTTTTTTCCACCAGATCCGGTTTTTTTTGCTGGATCTTTTTTTATTCCGCCGGATCTGTTTTTTTCCGCTGGATCCGTTTTTTCTGCCGGATCCATTTTTTTCACCGGATCTATTTTTTCAGCCGGAACTGTTTTTTCTCATAGAGTTGTATTAGCTCTGGATTGCGCCTGATGGCCACACGTTTCATCTGTTTTTTGCAGGATCATAAAAAAAGCTGTTTCTGCCTGACGGATAACACATACAGAAGAATGCTTTTTCTGTCCGGCAAAAACACGCACAGCGACAGATCCGGAAAAAAACGTTTGAAACTGAGATGTGAAATGATGAATCCGGCCTTCGAATCCATTTTTTCATGCATGTTTCCATTCAAATCATGCACATTTTCCGTTTATTTATTTTCCAAAAACCGAATCAAAACCTGCATCAAAAACTGCATCAAAAATGCACCAAAAACCGCATCAAAAACCACACCAAAAACCTGCATCAAAACAGCACCAAAAACTGCATCAAAAACAGCATCAAAAACCGCACCAAAAACTGCATCAAAAACAGCATCAAAAACAGCATCATAAACAGCATCAAAAACAGCGCCAAAAACCAGCACCAAAAACTGCATCAAAAACAGCATCATAAACATCATCAAAAACAGCATCATAAACAGCATCAAAAACCATGCCAAAAACCTGCAACAAAAACTGCATCAAAAACGGCATCAAAACTGCACCAGTTTTTGATGCAGGTTTTGATGCAGTTTTTGGTGCTGTTTTTGGTGCTGTTTTTGATGTAGGTTTTTGGTGCGGTTTTTGATGCTGTTTTGGATGCAGTTTTTGGTGCTTTTTTGATGCAGGTTTTTGGTGCGGTATTTGATGTGGTTTTTTAATGCAGTTTTTGGTGCAGTTTTGATGCAGTTTTTGATGCAGGTTTTGATGCAGTTTTTGGAAAATAAATAAATGGAAAATGTGCATGATTTGAATGGAAACATGCATGAAAAATCGGATTCGGAGGCCGGATTCTTCATTTCAAATCTCAGTTTCATAGGTTTTATGCCGGATCAGTCACTGTGCGTGTTTTCACCAGACAGTAAAATCGTTCTTCTGTATGTGTTATCCGTCAGGCAGAAACAGCTTTTTTGACGGATCCTGCAAAAAAACAGATGAAACTTGTGGCCATCAGGCGCAATCCGGCGCTAATACAACGAGAAAAAACAGTTCCGGCAGAAAAAAACAGATCTGGCGGAAAAAAAGGATCCGGCGCTAAAAAGCTGATGCGGTGGAAAAAATGGATCCTGCAAATGTGCTCGCAGGATGCGTTTTTTACCCATAGACTTGTATTAGCGACGGATGGCCACACGTCGCGTCCGTCGTGCAATGGATCTGTCGTATTTTGTCAGACCGTCGGCACGAAAAAAAGTTCAAGTGAACTTTTCTTGTCCATCACGTCCGCCATTTTCTACCGCACATGCATGGCCGAAACTCTGCCCCATCCTCCCTGGACTTCAGAATGGGCAGCGGATGCATTGAAACACTGCATCCGCTGCCTACGATGTGCACAAATTTCACAATGTGCGTCAGTACGTCGGCCCGATGCATAGCAATGGACCCGTACCGACACAAGGGTGAAAGAGGCCTTAATGAGCGTTTAATTTAAAAAAAAAAACAGAAAAAAATGGCGTGGGCTCTGCGCAATTTTCTGCACCAGAGGGGGAAAGCCGACGGCCAGGGGACAATATTTGTAGCCTGCTATGAATATCAGCCCGCAGCTGTCTGCGTAGCCTTTACTGGCTATTAAAATAGGGGGACCCCCCTAAAAAAAATGTCGTGGGGTCCCCCTATATTTTATAGCCAGAAAGGCTATGCAGACAGCTGTGGGCTGATATTCATAGCCTAGAGAGGGGCCATGGATATTGCTCCCCCCGGCTCTGTAAGATGCCCAATTCCGGCACTTAGCCTCTCTCTTCCCACTCCCATGTAGCGGTGGGATATGGGGTAATAAGGGGTTAATGTCACCTTGCTATTGTAAGGTGACATTAAGTCGGGTTAATAACGGAAAGGCGTCAATAGATGCCTATCCGTTATTAATCCAATAGTAATAAAGGGTTAAAAAAACACACACACATTAGGAAAAAAGTATTTTAATATTCTTCATTTAACCATACTTACCATACTTCAGCGCCTGCAAAAAATGTAAAATTATAAACCATATACTACCTGTCCGCCTTAGTCCAATTAATAACGAGTATCCCACGACGATCTCCCCTATAGAACAGTGACATTGGGTGATGTCACTGCTCTATAGGACCCTCAGTGACACACTGACAGGAGACAATGGCTCCTGCAGTGTATCACTGAGGTTACCTGAGTTCAAAGTCTTACTTTATGGCAATTGCTGTGTGGGAAAATTTCTCACACAGCAATGGCATAAAGTGAGACTAGGGACTTTTTTTTACAGCGGCGGAGGAATACAGTGTGGAAGGATACCTTCCTCCCGTCATTGTGTTCCTGGAGCCCCTGGAGAGTGGACGCACCAGCTGATGCTGCTGTTCTCCACAGGAGATCGTCGTGGGACACTCGTGGATTTCTGCGGACAGGGAGTATATTGGTTGTTCGTTATTTTAATCTTTTTTACAGATGACACTGGCTTTGGGGAACAAAGTGACAAGTAATGGTGAGTATGTAATCTATGTTTAATGTACTGTATGTTTATATGTATGTTTTGTATGCAATTTATGAATGTATTGTATCTAGTATGTGTGTAGTATGTATGTATGTATGTAGTATGTATGTAGTATGTATGTAGTGTGTAGTATGTAGTATATATGTAGTATATATGTACTGTATGTAGTATGTATGTATGTAGCATGTATGTAGCATGTATGTAGTATGTATGTAGCATGTATGTAGCATGTTTTATGTATGCAGTATGCATGTAGTATGTAGCATGTATGTAGCATGTATGTAGTATGTATTATGTATGTAGTATGTAGCATGTATGTAGTATGTATGTAGCATGTATGTAGTATGTAGCATGTATGTAGCATGTAGTATGTATGTAGTATGTATGTAGTGTGCAGCATGTATGTAGCATGTATGTATGTAGCATGTAGCATGTAGCATGTATCATGTATGTAGCAGGTATGTAGTATATAGCATGTATGTAGCATGTATGTAGTATGTAGCATGCATGTAGCATGTATGTATGTAGCATGTAGCATGTAGCATGTATGTAGCATGTATGTAGCACGTAGCATGTATGTAGCATGTATGTAGTATATAGCATGTGTGTAGCATGTATGTAGTATGTAGCATGTATGTAGCATGTATGTAGTATGTAGCATGTATGTAGCATGTAGTATGTATGTAGCATGTATGTAGTATGTATGTAGCATGTATGTAGTATGTATGTAGTATGTATGTAGCATGTATGTAGTATTTTTTTTTTACATTCAACACATTAGCCGGATGATGGGACTACTACTGTCCCATCATTGGCTAATGTGTCAATCACTCTCATTGTAGCAGGCATCGTCCGATGGGACTTGTAGTCCCATCAAACGATGCCTGCACAGACACAAAGACCCCCGGCAGGCTGCACAGATCCCCCGACAAGCCGCACAGACCCCCTGGCAGGCCGCACAGACCCCCTGGCAGGCCATACAGACCCCCAGCAGGCCGTACAGACCACCATCAGGCACGCACAGACCACCCACGGTCCCGCACAGACCCCACCCGCACAGAGACATGCAGTCTCTGCCCACGCACCGCCCACACTCAATTATACTGCATTTTTGCACTGTGGGAACTTCCGAATCCGGTATCCGATATCGCAAAAATATCGGAACTCGGTATCGGAATTCCGATACAGCGAATATCGGATCAGATACCCGATATTTGCAGTATCGGAATGCTCAACACTAGTTGTTTTAACCGCTTTATTACATCCAACGTACTATCCCATCCATGTGGGCTGGGCCATATGACCATGAACGGGATAGTACATCGTGGCTGATCGGAAGCGCACAAGGGTGGCGTGTGGCCGATCGGGGCCGGGTGTCAGCTGATTCTTACAGCTGACACCCGGCACTAAGTGCCAGGAGCATTCCGGAGCCACGGCATGATTCAGGTTCCTGATCGCTACCATGGAGACCTGATGTTGTCATGACGACATCCGGGACTCCAGAGCTGAGAGACTTCCTGTCATGCACAGTGCATGTCAGGAAGTCTCTACGGTTAGTGTATAGAAGCAGCAGCGCAGACAGCTTCTATAGCATGCAGATCGGCATGCTATGGAAGTGATCAACCTGCAAAAAATGAGTGTCTCTTAGTGGGACAAAGTGTAAAAATAAGAATGAATTAAAAAAATATTAAAAATTGGAAAAATATTAAAAAAAAATAATAAAGAAATAATACAAAAAATCAATATTTGTTCTATCACTAAATAAATATTTAAATGCAAAAAAAATCTAAACAATAAAAGTACACATATTTGGTATTCCTGCATCCGTAATGACCCGCCTTATAAAACTATAAATAGGAATTATGGGGGCACCATGGACAGTTTACTACTGGGATCCAACCTTGACCAATGAAAATAGAATTATACAACACAAAAGAAAAAGCAAAGGCCATAAACTACGGGGATCACCAGACAGCAGGATAATATGCAAAAAAGATCACAACTTTATTAAGGTATAAGATATAACACAGATACTGAAAACATTAAAAACATTTAAAAACAGTACATGTTGCCTAAAATGAGGCACATGCCTGGAAACAAATTAGTAGGAGACAATTGGAATAATACATATATACATGCATTTGCACCTGGTCCTGAAACTCCTATATGGACAGTATATTTATCAAGATGTGAGGTATGGAAAATTCACCATAAGGCCCCATACACACAATGAGCAATACAAAAGAGACTGAAAACAGTACAATGATAAGACTTTTAGATTAACAGTCATGGATTGTATGATAACTCGATTAAGAGCACTCAGTAATATAAATATACTTATACTCAACACATGTGAGAGAGGCAGATGTAATTACCCAACATTTCCCATAGACATAAGTGTAGCATACTGGGTGAATTAATTACCCACAAATGAACTTAGGACCAGAGCCAGCACATCCAAACGTCCCCCATGAGGCAAACAGATCTAATACCCCTCAAGTGATACCAGGCATGAAAAAAGAAACGAAAACCCGACGCGTGTCGCCACTAGAGTGGCCTTATAAAACTGTTCCACTAGTTAACCCATTTATTGAACACCATAAAAAAAGAAAAAACAAGGCAAAAAACAATGCTTTATCATCATATCGCCGAACATAAAGTGGAACAACATGCGATCAAAAACGTCATCTTGTTCCGCAAAAAACAAGCTTCCATACAACTCCATCAGCAGAAAAATAAAAATGTTATAGCTCTCAAAATAAAGCGATGCAAAATCGTTATTTTTTACATAAAATAGTTTTTACTGTATAAAAACGCCAAAACATAAAAAAAATTATATAAATAAGGTATTGCTGTAATCATACTAACCCGAAGAATGAAACTGCTTTAGCAATTTTACCACTCACGGAACAGTATAAACGCCCCCAAAGAAATTCATGATTTCCTTGTTTTTGTTCATTCTGCCTCCCAAATATCAGAATAGAAAACAATCAAAAAATGTAATGTGCCCAAAAATGGTACCAATAAAAATGTCAACTTTTTCTTCAAAAAATAAGACCTACCTCACATGACTCTGTAGGATAAAATATGGAAAAATTATAACTCTCAAAATATGGTGATGCAAAAACTATTTTTTAAAATAAAAAGCATCTTTTAGCCTGTGACAGCAGCCAAACATAAAAACCCGCTATAATGCCCCTTTCACACATCCTGATATTTCCAGTACCGGTGACGTCAGCAGGCTCAGACTGGCCCACAGGGCAACAGGGGAATCCCAGACCAGGGCCCCCAACCTCACTATATGGGCAGTGTTTGGCATAATTCACTTGATTCACTCTGTACAGAAAAAAGCAGCATCTTCAATCATTAACCCAACTTCCAGGTTTACTAAATAGATATAGAAGTAAATTTGTGATGAGGGTAGTGTAATATTTGTATGCAGGTGAAAAGTGGGCCTCCCAAAGTCAATGTTACTGGTGGGCCCTTGGCACCTCAGTCCGACACTGGATGTCAGTGTCCGGGTGTATAATACTTGCGACACACGTGTGGTATGTGTTTGCCACATCAGTACCACAAGGACAGGCACCAGGGAAGAAGCATTACAGTAAGCGCTGTTCCCCGGCTTCGGGTGCTGAACACAGCTATCATCATTCTCTCCTTCTCTGCCAGCGATCAGCACAAGCAGCGGAGAATAATGGCTCTCATCATTATCCCCTGCTCTGCTGGCGATTGGCGCAAGCAGGGGAGAATCATTCTCCCCTGATTGTGCTGATCGACGACACACAGGGGAGAATGATGAGAGCCGTATTCAGCATCCGGCGCTGGGCAACAGCGCTTTCTGTAATGCTTCTTTCCCGGCGCTTATTCGGTCACATGAATGATATCCATATGTATTATGCGTATGCACATGTGCTGGATGTTTTGTGGCCCTTGCTGACATTAAAAAGCGGACATGTCAGCGTGTTTTGTCCATGGACACATGGTCCATGGAAACAGACAGACGTGCACAGACCCATTCACTTGAATAGGCAAATAGCACTCCCTTCTTCCCGAATATCTCCGCATGGCTGCCCAATGGTATAAAATTCTGTGACACACCCATGGTGTCAATATGATCACTGCACCCCTAGATTAATTCATTGAGAGGTGAAATTCATAAAATGGGGTCAGTTATGGGGGGTTCTGATGTTTTGGCACCTCATGGCCTCTCTCTCTGGGTCATGGCACCTGCAAACCATAACCGCAAAATCTGGCACTTCTTCCCTTCTGAGCACTGCCGTGTGCCCAAACAATGGTTTACACCCAAATTGGGGTATCAGCGTACTCAGGACAAATTGCACAATAACTATTGTGGTCCAATTTTTTCTGTTAGCCTTGGTAAAATAAAAAATTGGGGGCAAAAATATCATTTTTGTGGAAAAAAATATATTTTTATTTTTACTGCTCTATGTTATATACTTCTGTGAAGCCCTTGGAGGATATAAGTGCTCACCACACATCTAGATAAGTTCCTTTGGGTGTCTAGTTTCCAAAATGGTGTCATTTGTGGGGGTTTTCCACTGTTAAGGCATATCAGGAGCTCTCCAAACGCGACATGACACCCGCAGACCATTCCATCAAAGGCTGCATTCCCAAACATCACTACTTACATTCTGAGCCCCCCCATATGGGGTATCAGCGTACTCGGGACAAATTGGACAACAATGTTTTGGGTCCAATTTCTCCTGATACCCTTGGGAAAATAAAAAATTGGGGACTAAAACATCATGTTTGTGGACAAAAATATGATATTTTTTTTTATTTTCACTCTCTGGCACTATAAAATTTAGTGAAACACCTGGGGGTTTAAAATTCTCATCACATATCTAGATAAGTTCCTTGTGAGGTGTAGTTTCAAAAATGGGGTCACCTGTGGGGGTTTCCACTGTTTACGCACATCAGTGGCTCTCTAAACGCGACATGATGCCCGCAGACCATTCCATCAAAGTCTACATTCCCAAACATCACTACTTACCTTCTGAGCCCTGACGTGTGCCCATACAGTAGTTTTCTCCCACATATGGGGTATTAGCATACTCAGTACCAATTGATCAACAACTTTTGGGGTCCAATTTATCCTGTAACCCTTGGGAAAATAAAAAATGGGGACTAAAAGATCATGTTTGTGAAAAAAATATGATTTTATTATTTTTATAAACTTTAGTGAAACACCTTGGAGTTCAAAGTTCTCATCACACATCTAGATAAGTTCCTTGGGGGTATAGTTTCAAAAATTGGGTCATTTGTGGGGGGTTTCCACAGTTTATGCACATTAGGGCTGTCCAAACGTGACATGGCGTCCGATCTCAATTCCAGCAAATTTTGAGTTGAAAAAGTCAAACGGTGCTCCTTCCCTTCTGCCCAAACAGTGGTTTACCCACACATATGGGGTATCAGTGTACTCAGGACAAACTGAACAATAACATTTGGGGTCCTGTTACCCTTGGGGAAATTAAAATTGGGGATGAAAAGCTCTTTTTTGTGGAAAAAATGCGATTTTTTTATTTTACGGCTCTACGTTATAAACCACTGTGAAGCCCTTGGGTGTTTAAAATGTTCACCACCCTTCTATGAAAGTTCCTTCGGGGGTCTAGTTTTCCAAAATGGTGTCATTTGTGGGTTTTTTTACTGTTTAGGCACATCAGGGGCTCTCCAAACACGACATGGTGTCTGATCTCATTTCCAGACAATTTTGCATTGAAAAATCAAATGGCGCTCCTTCCCTTCCGAGCTCAGCCGTGCGCCCAAACAGTGGTTTACCCCCAAATATGCGGTATCAGCATACTCAGGACAAATTGCACAATCATTTTTTGAGTCCTGTTACCCTTGGGAAAATTAAAATTGGGGGTTAAGAGACCATTTTGGTGGGAAAAAAAAGGATTTTTTTATTTTATGCCTTTACATTATAAACTTCTGTGAAGCCCTTGGGGGTTTAAAGTTCTCATCACACATCTAGATAAGTTCCATGGGGGGTCTAGTTTCCAAAATGGTGTCACTTGTGTGGGGTTTCCACTGTTTAGGCATGTCAGGGCTCTCCAAACGCGACATGGCATCCGATCTCAATTCCAGCCAATTTTGCGTTGAAAGTCAAACGACGCTCCTTCCCTTCCGAGCTCTGCCATGCGCCCAAACAGTGGTTCCCTGCATATATGGGGTATTAGCGTACTCAGGACAAATTGCACAATAATGTTTGGGGTCCAATTTTTCCGGTTACCCTTGGAAAAAAAAAATTGGTGCTGAATATTTTTTTGGGGAAAAAAGTTAAATGTTCATTTTTTTTAAACATTCCAAAAATTCCTGTGAAGCACCAGAAGGGTTAGTAAACTTCTTGAATGTGGTTTTGTGCACCTTGAGTGGTGCATTTTTTAGAATGGTGTCACTTTTGGGTATTTTCTATCATATAGACCCCTAAAAGTGACTTCAAATGTGATGTGGTCCCTAAAAAAAATGATGTTGTAAAAATGAGAATTCGCTGGTCAACTTTTAATCCTTGTAACTCCATAATTAAATTATTATTATTATTATTATTATTATTATTACAAAAAAATTGGTTCCAAAACTGAGCTGATGGAAAGTAGACATATGGGAAATGTTACTTATTAAGTATTTTGTGTTACATATCTGTGTAATTTAAGGGCATAAAAATTCAAAGTTGAAAAATTGCAAAAGTTTCTAAATTTTCACCAAATATCCTTTTTTTTTTTTTTTTACAAATAAACGCAAGTCATATCAAAGAAATTTTACCTCTATCTTGAAATACAATATATCACTTTACAGACATTATCAATACTGTCCCAATTGGGGCTCACAATCTAGATATCAGTATGTCTTTGGAGTGTGGGAGGAAACTGGAGTACCAGGAGGAAACCCACGCAAACACATAAACTTCTTGCATATGTTGGCCTTGATGAGATTTGAACCCAGGACCCCAGCGCTACATGGATGCAGTGCTTACCACTGAGCCACCATGCAGACATAGTTAATTAATTTAATGAACATTTACAGTTTCACTGTGCCATCCTTGTGTGCGTGTAAGTGGAGGGAGACTTTACAGTAGTTTAAGCTACTGTAGCTGGAACTCTTATTTATTAAAAATATGCAAAACTTATGATAAATATTACAGTTTACAAAACAAACAGCACAAACCCCACACAGCCCAAAAGTCCATAACGCAAATCCACAAGAAAGTCCATAAAGTAATCCACAAAAAAATCCAGTAACCCCCAGCAAGAATCTCTTCATGCTTTATACTTGTTCCTTTTTCCATTTCTTTTCCTACTTTCCTTTTTCCACAAAAACAACCCCCAAAAAACACATTCTGCTTCTATCACACATTATTAGTGATGAGCGAGCGTGCTCGCAACTACTTGTTACTCACCCGAGTATCACTGAACTCGGTGTACATGGCGAGCACCGAGCATTTCCGGGATTACTCGGCAGGAACTCTGGTCTCCACCCTGCATTTTTGGCTGTCTTTATAGACCCAATCAACATGCAGGGATTGTCTGCCAGGCACTGTAATACCACAGCGATTTTTGTTGTGGTCTTGCAGTGATTGGTTGGCCGCACAGCATCATCAGGGGTATAAGAGACCGGACGCCGCACAGACAGTGCAGGGAGAGCTGCTGCCAAGATAGGGTCAGATTTGGGGATTTATTAGTTAGTGTGAGTCTACCAACATAGAATCCACATATCCAGCTAAACCAACAGTCCTTCTAAGGACTAATTCAGGAGTATATAGGTTGCAGTTTTAGGTAGGCAGAGGAGTGTACGTCGCTCTATACATATCAGTGCAAGACCTGCAGGCACTGTATGTGTGTACATGGATATCATTGCATACATCAAGAGGGTCCATTCCATTACTGTCTGCTGCTGCTGCTACCTAGAGCATATATTGACTGTATATACCTAGCCCCAGGTATAATTCACTAGGAATTTTTTTTTTGCCGGGTTAATAGAGATTATTGTACTGCAAAGCAATCCACGCCCTTTTTTTCTCCATTTGCTTTTTGACACTGCACAATACAGCCAGATTCTTTTCCTAGCACAGCATGAAAATCCAGCAATTTTAAAGGGGTTACAAAAATTACTCATGAGTGTGCAGAAAAATCTTTCATTTTTTTTGTGGTAAGGTAGAGTAGAATTTTTTTGAGTGTCTTACACAATTTTGTGACACCATTTTGCTTACCCCCCCAAAAAAAAATACATACTGTACAGGCAATTTTACAGTGTGGTATATCTGAGACACACCTCATACATCCGTGTGCTAAAAGTTTGGGCATTTTAGGCCAGAATTCCATTTTCTTGCTGTCTCTTACTCTAGTTATACACAGCACTATATTGCAGACACCCCAAAAATACAGGCCACATATTTGGCAGTGTGGTATTTCCGTGACAGGTCTCATATACTGTATCTGTATGCTCCAAGTTTGGGCATTTTAGGCCATTAGTCCAGTTTTTTCCTGTCTGTTACTCTACTTATATGTAGCACTATTTTGCATTTAAAAAAATTAAAACTACAGACCACATATTTGGCAGTGTGGTATTTCTGTGACAGGCCTCATATATCTGCGTGCTCCAAGTTTGGGCATTTTAGGCTGTTATTCCAGTATTTTTCCTGTCTGTTACTCTACTTATATACAGCACTATTTAGCAAACCTCAAAAAAACTACAGGCCACATATTTGGCAGTGCGGTATTTCCGTGACAGGCCTCATATATCTGCATGCTCTAAGTTTGGGCATTTTAGGCTGTTATTCCAGTTTTTTTCCTGTCTGTTATTCTACTTATATTCAGCACTATTTAGCAATCCTCAAAAAATGCCACATATTTGGCAGTGTGGTATTTCCGTGACAGGCCTCATATATCTGTGTGCTCCAAGTTTGGGCATTTTAGGCCATTATTCCTGTTTTTTCCCTGTCTGTTACTCTACTTATATACAGCACTATTTAGAAAACCTCAAAAAAAGGCCACATATTTGGCAGTGTGGTATTTCCATGACAGGCCTCATCTATCTGTGCTAAACATTTGGCATTTTTAGTTCTACATATTCTAGTGTTTTTGCTGTCTGTTACCCTACTTATTAACACCAATTTGATAGCCAAAAAAACATTTTTAACTACAGTCCAGATAGTTTAAAGTGTGGTTTTCACACTTTACACATATCACATACAACTTCTCTCTCAATTCAGCCATTTGTAGTAAACCTGTAATATATTGTTGTCCATTTAGAATGAGCAAGGCGCGTGGCAAGGGACGGGGAAGTGGATGTGATGGTAATGGTGCATGCCGAGGCCAAGGCCATGGGCTAGCTGAAATTGGATCACAAAAAACACCCACATATTCTCGCTGGACCTCAGTGTCCAAAGTCCTGGGGGACCGCAGCAAGACAGCACTATTGAAGCCAGAGCAGTGTGAAAAGGTTGTTGGTTGGATAACGGATAATACTTCCAGTTACTTGGCCAACACCACCAGCACCCTGTCTTCCACACGGTCAAGTCTGAGTAGCTGTGAATCTGGACCGCATATTACTCACCCTGATCATCCTTCCTCCCACCATGCTAAGTGCCCTGAGGCAATTGATACCACACGTAGTGATGGCCAAATATTTGAGCAGCCACGGTCACAATAGGTGGATGATGTTGAGACACAATTGCCAGAAAGTCAGGAGGAGGACCAGGGTGTGGAAGTGAAAGATGAGGTGGTGGATGATATACACTGTGTTCCAAATTATTATGCAAATTGGATTCAAGCGTCATAAAGATTTAATTGTTTTGTTTTTCAAATAAACTCGTGGATGGTATTGTGTCTCAAGGCTCAATGGATCACTGAAATCAATCTTAAACACATGTGATAATTAGTTTTCCAGGTGATTCTAATTAAAGGAAAACTCCTTAAAAATGAGGCCACAGGTTTCAAGCAATATGGGAAATAAAAAGGATCTCTTTGCTGCTGAAAAGTGTTAAATAGTGCAATGCCTTGGACAAGGTATGAAAACATTAGATATTTCACAAAAGCTTAAGAGTGATCATCATACTATGAAGAGATTTGTGACTGAAACAGAGCACAGAGTTCATGCAGGTAAAGACATAATGAGGAAGGTTTCTGCCAGACAAATTCACTGGATTAAGAGAGCAGCTGCCAAAATACCATTACAAAGCAGCAGTTATTTGAAGCTACTGGTGCCTCTGGAATCCTTCGAGCCTCAATGTGTAGGATCCTGCAAAGCCTTCCTGTGGTGCATAAACCTACTATTTGGCCACCCTTAAACAGTGTTCACAAGCAGGAACGGTTGCAGTGGTCTCAGACATACATGAAGACTAATTTGCAAACAGTCTTGTTTACTGATGAGTGTGGAGCAACCATGGATGGTCCAGATGGATGGAGTAGTGTATGGGTGGTGGATGGCCACCATGTACCAACATGGCTGCGACGTCAGCAAAGAGGTGGAGGAGTCATGTTTTGGGCCGGAACTATGGGGAAACAGCTGGTAGGGCACTTTAAGGTTCTATGGTTCCTGAAGGTGTGAAAATGACCTCTGCAAAGTATATAGAGTTTCTGACTGACAACTCTCTTCCATGGTATAAAAACCAGAAACGTGCCTTCCGGAGCAAAATCATCTTCATGCAGGATAATGCACCATTTCATGCTGCAAAGAATACCTCTGACTCATTGGCTGCTATGGGCATAAAAGGAGATAAACTCATGGTGTGGCCAGTGGCCACCATCTTCCCCTAACCTCAACCCTATAGAGAACCTTTGGAGTATCATCAAGCAAAAGATCTATGAGGGTGGCAGGCAGTTCACATCAAAACAGCAGCTCTGGGAGGCTATTCTGACTTCATGCAAAGAAATACAAGCAGAAACTCTCCAAAAACTCACAAGTTCAATGGATGCAAGAATTGTGAAGGAGATATCAAAGAAATGTTCCTATGTTAACATGTAACTTGGCCTGTTAGGATGTTTTGGAGTTAAATAGCTTTTTTATCAGTGAATGTGACCTACTAATGCTGCAAATTCCACAAATGAGCATTTTCAGTTCTTTAACACACATCAAATGTTTAGAAATTCCACTGTGCCTAAAAATTTGGAACAGTGCATTTTGAGTTTTTATTCATGTTGGAGATTATACTGTTATCATTGGGATGTTTCTTTAATAAAATTTGATGTATACTCTAATGGGTGATGACTTTTATTAGACTGACTGTCATTTGCACCGACCATTTAGGAAATTCTGAGAAAAATGTCATTTGCATAATAATTTGGAACATGATGTAGGAATTGACCCAACCTGGCAGGTGGAATGCAGAGGAAGGACAGTAGAACACAGGGGAAGGGAGGCATAGCACCCCTTCAGGCAGGAAGAAGCAGTGTGGTGGCTGCAGACAGAAGGCGTGCATCCATTCCCTGTAACACCAACATGACGGAAGTTGCCAGTCCAACTGTTAGGTCTTCTCAAGTCTGATTATTTTTTAAAGACTCTGCCGATAACCCAAACAGGCCATGTACAACACCTGTCATGCCAGCTTTAGCAGGGGTAACAAAACTACCAGCCTTGCCACCACCAGCATGATAAGGCACATGCCAGGAAAGCACCCAACTTTGTGGGCTCAACCCCAGGTTCCAGGAACAGTGTCTGTGGGTGACACCACTGCTTCTTCCACTGTTGTGCGTGCAAGCCAATTACCTGTCCACGGTGCATGCGAAGATGACTCCTGCCCTGCACCTGCCGTTGCCCACACTCAAATAGCACCATCATCAAGCATGTCCACATCCTTGTCCCAGCGCAGCCTTCGGCTGTCCATACCCCAGTCATTGGAACGCAAGCGGAAACATGAAACCAACGCCCCACAGGCCACAGTACTAAATTCACACATTTCTCTTCTGCTTCCGCTGGAAATGTTGCCTTTTAGGCTCATGGAGATGGAATCCTTCCGCAACCTGATGGCGGCAGCCATCCCAAGGTACTCAGTCCCCAGCCAACACTATTTCTCCCACTGTGACGTCCCAGCATTACACAAGCATGTGTCCCACAACATTACCCATGCCTTCAACAATACAGTTACTGGGAAAGTACACCTAACCACGGACATGTGGACATGTGCTTGTGTCCAGGGACAGGACATCTCACTGATGGCACACTGGGTTAACAGAGTGGAAGCCGAGACCCACAGACCTTGGGATGGAACACGTCCTCCTAACACCAAGGATTGTGGGCCCTACGTCAATCAGGCTAGGAATCAGGGGAGGAAGAGGAGGAGGAGGACGAGGAGGACACTTTGGTCAGTTGTCCTGTTGGTGAGGACACAGAAGGCTTGCCTGTTACCAGTCTGGCACACATCGCTGACTTTATGTTGCGCTGCCTTTACCGTGACCTTCGTACTGTAAAAATTTTGGGTGACAGTCATTACTGGGTAGTGACACTTTTAGACCCATGCTACAAGGAGAACTTTCAATCTCTTCTTCCAGAGGCACACAGGTGTACTAAAAATGTGCATTACCAGAGGGCCCTTGTTGCAGAATTAGTAAAAAAAATTCCCATCTCAAAATGCTGGCGTCAGACATAACAGTTCGTTGGACAACCATGGAGTACAGGGGAGAGAGACACAACTCCAATCCAGCATAGGCAAGGGAACACTGGCAAAGTTCTGGGACAGTTTTCTCAGACCCTCCCTTCGCCCTTGCCCTGAGGCGTGGAGTAATGTCACAAGGAATGGAATGTTTTCTAAGATGCTGAGGGAGTACCTTGCTGACCATACCAATGTCCTCCGTGATTCCTCTGTGCCTTTTAATTATTGGGTATCCAAGCTGGACACGTGGCATGAACTGGCTCTCTACGCCTTGGAGGTCCTGGCCTGCCCTGCCGATAGCGTTTTCTCATAGCGGGTTTTTAGTGATGCTGGTGGAATTATCACAGATTATTAACCTGTCAACAGTAAATGCAGACAGGCTGACTCTTATAAAAATGAACAAGGGCTGGATTGGGCCAGATTTCTCTACACCACCAAATGGCAGCAAAACATAACCTCCAATACAGTGTCTTTTAGGGAAGTGTATTCCCATGCACCTCTTCACACCCACACATGGGTATACACTTCCTGATTTTGGTTATTTGATGTACTCCTCCTCCTTTATCTCATCCTCATCATCCACCACCACTAGAACACCAGGGTGAATGTGTTCTATGCCGCTTCAGCCAGTCAATTTTTTGGCAAGGGTGTCTATGATCCCCATAAAAAAAATAAAAAAATGGAGGTGGAGGTGTATTCTCTTGCACCTCTTCACATCCACACATGGGTATACGCTTCCTGATTTGGTCTTCTTGGTGCTATCATTCTCCTTATCCTCATCCTCATCATCCATAACCTTTAGAACACCAGGATGAATGTATTCCATGATGCAAAAGTCACTCAATTTTTGTGCAAGGGTTTTTTTTATGATGCCTGTTAATAATATGAACCCAAAACAAATGTTAAGCCCCCAGGGGGAAATCTCATAAAAGTGAGATGTACGTATATTCTTCCCATTTATTCTTATATTTTCCAGTTTTCCTATCTCTGGACCATCCTCTTATGACCTAGTGTATACCTCTACAATAGAAATATATTGAAATACTATTATATTACATTTTTATTTATATCCCTGTCTCTGAGCTGATGCAAGGGACCAACATATCTCATTGGACACATTTCTGGCTTCATATCTAGGAACCTGTGTTAGCCCCTCCCTTTTGTTATTTTCTTTCATAGGTGGATTCATATCTCTTATTTACTTGTTTGATTTAGTATGATTTATCATTATGTCTCCTAATTCTCCACCACTAGATCACCAGGGTTAACGTGTTCTGTGCTGCTACAGCCAGTCCAATTTTTGGCAAGGGTGTCTATTATGCCCATAAAATATTTTTTTTAAATGTACCCCCCATGGGGAAATGTTTGTCAGCCCATGCACTTAGTGTATGGGCATTACAAGTCTAGGAGACCTGCTCCTTTGGGCCCTTTTTTCTAATGAGGCCTTCCTCCACATCTCATCATCCACCGCCACTAGATAACCATGGTTAACGTGTTCCGTGCTGCTACAGCCACTCTAGTTTTTTGCAAGGGTGTTTATGATGCCCATAAACAATTTTTTTTTTAAATTTAACCCCAATGGGAAATTTGGATCACATGCCTTCTATGATGCCTGCAGTAAAGAACTGATTGGACAGATAGTACTTACCAAATACAACAATCGTACATATTGTATTGATTATATCAACCTGGATTTAACTCCATAGTCTACTTTCAAGAAGTCAGATGGCTGTGAAATCAGTTTTATCAATTATCACAAAAATAAATATAACAAGCAGATCACAGACCTGAAACAGCCTGCTCTCATACACAATCCCAAAAAAGCAATAGGTCCAGGAAAAATGCCAACAGGGCCTATTATTCTGTTTCCAGAATTCTGCAATTTAACACGTTTAACTGATAGAATGAGAATTGATTATTCTGTATTGAAAGAACTAGCAAATCACACTCGACTAGTACCAGAACAGGGGAAAAAACAAGTGGGAAAATTTTTGGACCATATTCACAGAGATGACAATGTACAAAAAGAACTTTGGGATTGGGGACTAAGTTTTGACAGTAAACTTCTGTCCTTCACTGGAGTTTTCTGCTGTTTGTATATAATAATTTGCCCCATTACCTTCAGTAGAAAGACTTCTGTTTCAAATTCTTACGGCTGCTTCATGACTGGGGTTCAAATGCACCAACTACTATCACCATCATCATCTTCTGCCTAGAGGCAGTTACTGTGCAAACATTGTATTGTGGAGTTTCCTGTGTGTGTGTAATTTGGGAAGGAATGACTCTTCTCCTGACAGAAAGCTTGGCTACCATAAAGGTACCATCACATTAAGCGACGCAGCAGCGATATATAGACAACGATGCCGATCGCTGCAGCGTCGCTGTTTCGTCGTTGTGTGGTCGCTGGAGAGCTGTCACACAGACAGCTCTCCAGTGACCAACGATGCTGAAGTCCCCTGGTAACCAGGGTAAACATCGGGTTACTAAGCGCAGGGCCGCGCTTAGTAACCCGATGTTTACCCTGGTTACCATTGTAAATGTAAAAAAAAACAAACACTACATACTTACATTCCGGTGTCTGTCGCGTCCCCCGGCATCCGCTTCCCTGCACTGTGTAAGCGCCGGCCCTAAAGCAGAGCGGTGACGTCACCGCTGTGCTCTGCTTTACGGCCGGCCGGCGCTGACACAGTGCAGGGAAGCAGACGCCGGGGGACGCAACAGACACCGGAATGTAAGTATGTAGTGTTTGTTTTTTTTAACATTTACAATGGTAACCAGGGTAAATATCGGGTTACTAAGCGCGGCCCAGGGAAGACATCGCTGAATCCGCATCACACACGCCGATGCAGCGATGTCAGCGGGTGATCCAGCGACGAAATAAGGTGCTGGCCTTCTAGCTCCGACCAACGATGTCACAGCAGGATCCTGATCGCTGCTGCGTGTCAAACACAACGATATCGCTATCCAGGACGCTGCAATGTCACGGATTACTATCGTTATCATTGTTAAGTTGTTCAGTGTGAAGGTACCTTAAGATACATCATACCCTGTCAGGAGTACAACCCTCAGCCATACACCACATGAGAACGACACACTACCCTAGTTAGTGACACTATTTTGCTTTAAAAAATAAAAATGCAGGCCACATATTTTACAGTGTGGTATCTCCGTCATACACCTCACCTATCAGCATGCTAAAAATTGTGGCATTTCAGGCCTATATTCAACTGTTTCGCTGTGTCTTTGGCTAGTTATTGACACTATTTTTCTGTTTTTTAAAAAAATATGGTGGAAAATAATTTAAAGTCTGGCATCTCTATCACACAACTCACCTATCTGTTGTCTAAAAATTGTGGCATTTCAGACCTACATTGAACTTTTTTTCTGTGTCTTAGCCTAGTTATTGACACAATTTTGCTGTGAAAAAAATCCAGGCCAGATATTTGAAAGTGGAGTATCTTTGTCACATGGCTCATCTATCTGTGGGCTACAAATTGTGCCATTTAAGGGCTCTATTTAATTTTGTTCGCTGTGCCTTAGCCTACTTATTGAAACAATTTTGCTGTAAAACAAAAAAAAATTGAGGACAGATAATGTAAAGTCTGGTATCTCCGTCACACGACTCGCCTATCTGTGGGCTAAAAATTGTGAAACTTTTGTTGCTCCATTGAACTGTTTTTGATGTGTCTTAGCCTAGTTAGGCTGGGGTCACACTTGGCGTAAGACAATACGCCACGTATTTTACGTCCGTACTACGGCCGTAATACGGAGAAATGTTCCCAAAATAGTGATCCGTAGTCAGGGTGTGTCAGCGTATTTTGCGCATGGCATCCTCCGTATGTAATCCGTATGGCATCCGTACTGCGAGATTTTCGTGCAGGCTTGCAAAACCGACATCTAATGGATTTATGTGCTCAAATGTTCGGGAAAACATATATACAGTATATATATATATATATATATATATATATATATATATATATGTCATTGAGACACATATATATATATTCTGTATTTATATTTCATTCAGCGCGATATCTGTGAACAGTCGGTAATTCAATTGCCGGCTTTTCATTTCTCCTGCACAAACCCGACAGGATATGAGACATGGTTTACATACAGTAAACCATCTCATATCCCCCTTTTTTTTGCATATTCCACACTACTAATGTTAGTAGTGTGTATGTGCAAAATTTCAGCGCTGTAGCTGCTAAAATAAAGGGTTAAATGGCGGAAAAAATTGGCGTGGGCTCCCGCGCAATTTTCTCCGCCAGAATGGTAAAGCCAGTGACTGAGGGCAGATATTAATAGCCAGGAGAGGGTCCATGGTTATTGGCCCCCCCCGTGGCTACAAACATCTGCCCCCAGCCACCCCAGAAAAGGCACATCTGGAAGATGCGCCTATTCTGGCACTTGGCCACTCTCTTCCCACTCCCTGTAGCGGTGGGATATGGGGTAATGAAGGGTTAATGCCACCTTGCTATTGTAAGGTGACATTAAGCCAGATTAATAATGGAGAGGCGTCAATTATGACACCGATCCATTATTAATCCAATTGTTTGAAAGGGTTAAAAAACACACACACACATGATTTAAAAGTATTTTAATGAAATAAACACAGCGGTTGTTGTAATAATTTATTGCTCTCGCAATCCATTTCCAGGCCCTCGCTTGGAAAAATAATAAACGCACAAGATACATACCTTCTGATGTCAGATCATGTCCCACGAAGTAATCCATCTGAAGGGGTTAACTAATATTACAGGCACGAGCTGCGATAAACCACTCCACTCGCTCGTGCCTGTAATCCCCCGGTGTTATGATTTTCCCAATGGCAGGGAAATCAAAATAACAACGGACTAGCTCTCGGGTGATGGGAACTAAAGTGACCGTGACCTGAACCTGACACGACACTGGAAGTAGCCGGGGAGTGTTTCCTACGATGCCCTAGACACCACGCGCCAGCCGGAGATCTAACTACCCCTATCAGAGGAATATACAGGCCTGCCTTACCTCCAGAGATGAACCCCAAAAGGAGATAGCAGCCCCCCACAGATATTGACGGTGAGTCAAGAGGAAAAGACATACGTAGGATGAACAGCAGATTTAGCACAGTGAGGTCCGCTTACTAGATAGCAGAAGTACAGGAAAGAGTCACTTCACGGTCAACTTCAAAACACTACTCAAAAACACCATCCTGAAATTACTTTAAAACTCCAGTGACAACTCATGCCTCTGGAGTGGCAATTTCAGTCCACGAGAGCTTCCAGCTACAGAGAGTCACATTGCAAATAGCTGGACAAAAATAGCATAAACTAGAAACAAAATTCAACTTAGCTGTACAGGATCTTGAGGCAGGAGAATGCAACAGAATGCTACTGATACATTGTTGGCCGGCATCAGACCAGCAGCCAAGCAGCCTTAAATAGGAAACTCCCCTAATGGGTGTCAACAGGTGATCAAGGATAGAAGAAGGCAAATAAGTGGCACTACCATAAAACACCACCGGGGGAGCCCACAAACAGAATTCACAACAGTACCCCCCCCTTAAGGAGGGGGCACCGAACCCTCACCAGAACCACCAGGGCGACCTGGACGAGCACTATGAAATGCACGAACCAAATCAGGAGCATGAACATCAGATGCTGTCACCCAAGAATTATCCTCCTGACCATAGCCTTTCCACTTAACCAGATACTGAAGTTTCCGTCTGGAAACACGGGAGTCCAAGATCTTTTCCACCACATACTCCAACTCACCCTCAACCAGCACAGGAGCAGGAGGATCAGCAGACGGAACAACCGGCACCTCATACCTCCGCAACAATGACCGATGAAAAACATTATGAATAGTAAAAGATGCTGGGAGGTCCAAACGAAAGGACACAGGATTGAGAACCTCCAGAATCCTATAAGGGCCGATAAACCGAGGCTTAAACTTAGGAGACGAGACCTTCATAGGAACAAATCGAGAAGACAACCAAACCAGGTCCCCAACACAAAGACGAGGACCGACACGCCGATGACGATTAGTGAACTGTTGAGTCTTCTCCTGGGACAACTTCAGATTGTCCACAACCTGTCCCCAAATCTGATGCATTCTATCAACCACAGCATCTACTCCAGGACAATCCGAAGACTCCAATTGACCGGATGAAAAGCGAGGGTGAAACCCTGAATTACAAAAAAATGGAGAAACCAAAGTGGCAGAACTGGCCCGATTGTTAAGGGCAAACTCTGCCAATGGCAAAAAATCAAGCCAATCGTCCTGATCAGCGGACACAAAACACCTCAAGTAAGTCTCCAAGGTCTGATTAGTACGCTCAGTCTGGCCATTAGTCTGAGGATGGAATGCAGACGAAAAAGACAAGTCGATGCCCATCCTGGCACAGAACGCCCGCCAAAATCTAGACACAAACTGAGTACCCCTGTCAGACACTATATTCTCAGGAATACCATGCAAACGCACAACATTCTGAAAAAATAGAGGGACCAGCTCAGAGGAGGAGGGCAATTTGGGCAAAGGTACCAAGTGAACCATCTTGGAAAAACGGTCACACACCACCCAGATGACGGACATCCTACGAGAAACAGGAAGGTCAGAAATAAAGTCCATAGAGATGTGCGTCCAAGGCCTCTTAGGAATAGGCAAGGGCAACAACAACCCGCTGGCCCGGGAACAGCAGGGCTTAGCCCGAGCACAAACATCACAAGACTGCACAAAAATACGTACATCTCGAGACAAGGAAGGCCACCAGAAGGACCTAGACACCAGATCCCTGGTGCCAAAAATTCCAGGATGACCTGCCAACGCGGAAGAGTGAACCTCCGAAATAACTCTACTGGTCCAGTCATCAGGGACAAACAGTCTACCAGGCGGACAGCGATCAGGCCTATCCACCTGAAACTCCTGCAAAGAGCGCCGCAGGTCTGGAGAGACAGCTGACAATATCACCCCATCCTTCAGGATGCCAGTAGGTTCGGAATCACCAGGCGAGTCAGGCTCAAAACTCCTAGAGAGGGCATCCGCCCTCACATTCTTAGACCCAGGCAGATATGAAACCACAAAGTTAAATCGAGAGAAAAACAACGACCAGCGCGCCTGTCTAGGATTCAGACGCCTGGCTGACTCAAGATAAATTAGATTTTTGTGGTCAGTCAAGACCACCACCTGGTGTCTAGCACCCTCAAGCCAATGACGCCACTCCTCAAATGCCCACTTCATGGCCAAGAGCTCCCGATTTCCAACATCATAATTTCGCTCAGCGGGCGAAAACTTTCGAGAGAAAAACGCACATGGTCTCATCACTGAGCAGTCAGGACCTTTCTGCGACAAAACTGCACCTGCTCCGATCTCGGAAGCATCTACTTCAACCTGGAACGGGAGCGAAACATCAGGCTGGCGCAACACAGGAGCGGAAGAAAAGCGGCGCTTAAGCTCCCGAAAGGCCTCCACAGCCGCAGAGGACCAATTAGCAACATCAGCACCCTTCTTGGTCAAATCAGTCAAAGGTTTAGCAATGGCAGAAAAACCCGCTATGAATCGGCGATAGAAATTAGCAAATCCCAAGAATTTCTGAAGACTCTTTAGAGAAGTAGGTTGTACCCAATCACAAATAGCCTGAACCTTAACAGGGTCCATCTCCATAGATGAAGGGGAAAAAATATATCCCAAAAAGGAAATTCTCTGAACCCCAAAAATACACTTTGAGCCCTTCACAAATAGAGAATTAGCTCGTAAAACCTGAAAAACTCTCCTGACCTGTTGAACATGAGATTCCCAGTCCTCCGAAAAAATCAAAATATCATCCAAATACACAATCATAAATTTATCCAGATATTCACGGAAAATATCGTGCATAAAGGACTGAAAAACGGAAGGGGCATTCGCGAGACCGAAAGGCATTACCAAATACTCAAAATGGCCTTCAGGCGTATTAAATGCGGTCTTCCACTCATCCCCCTGCTTAATCCGCACCAAATTATACGCACCACGTAGATCGATCTTAGTGAACCACTTCGCCCCCTTTATGCGAGCAAAAAGATCAGTCAGTAAAGGTAACGGGTACTGGTATTTAACTGTAATCTTATTCAGAAGTCGATAGTTGATACAAGGTCTCAATGAACCATCCTTTTTACCCACAAAGAAAAACCCTGCCCCCAGTGGAGACAAAGAGGGGCGAATATGACCCTTTTCCAAAGATTCTCTGATATACTCCCGCATAGCAGTATGTTCAGGTACAGACAAATTAAACAAGCGACCCTTAGGAAATTTACTACCGGGAATCAACTCAATAGCGCAGTCACACTCTCTGTGAGGGGGGAGAGAATCAGTTTTAGGCTCCTGAAAGACATCATAAAAATCTGACAGAAATGCTGGAATCTCAGAGGGAGTAGATGAAGAAATGGGAACCAAAGGTGCATCCCCATGAATCCCCTGACATCCCCAGCTCAGCACAGACATTGATCTCCAGTCCAAGACTGGATTATGAATTTGTAACCATGGTAATCCAAGTACTAATACGTCATGTAGATTATATAACACAAGGAAACGAATAATCTCCTGATGGTCTGGGGAAAGATGCATAGTCACTTGTGTCCAATATTGTGGTTTATTGCTAGCCAAAGGTGTAGAATCAATACCCTTTAAGGGAATAGAAACCTCCAGAGGCTCTAAATCAAACCCACAACGCTTGGCAAAGGACCAATCCATGAGACTCAGAGCGGCGCCAGAATCCACATAAGCATCCACAGTAACAGATGATAAAGTACAAATCAATGTCACGGACAAAAGAAATTTAGACTGCAAGGTACCCATAGAAAAAGATTTATCAACCTTTTTATCAACCTTCTTTATGCGTTTAAAGCATGCTGATATAACATGAGCTGGATCTCCACAATAGAAGCACAACCCATTTTTGCGCCTGTAATTCTGTCGTTCGCCTCTAGACAATACACTATCGCATTGCATATGCTCTGGTGCCTCTTCAGAGGTCACCGCCAAATGATGCACAGGTTTTTGCTCAGAAGATACCGCCATATGGTGCACAGGTTTTTGCTCAGAAGATACCGCCATATGGTGCACAGGTTTTTGCTCAAAAGATACCGCCATATGGTGCACAGATTTTTGCTCAGAAGATACCGCCATATGGTGCACAGATTTGCGCTCCCGTAAACGCCGATCAATCTGGATAGCCAATTTCATGGCATCATTCAGACCTGTAGGCACAGGGAACCCCACCATGACATCCTTCACGGCATCAGAGAGACCTTCTCTGAAATTAGCTGCTAGAGCGCACTCATTCCATTTAGTAAGCACCAACCATTTACAAAATTTTTGGCAGTATATCTCAGCTTCATCTTGCCCTTGGGAAAGAGCTATCAAGGCTTTCTCAGCCAAAATCTCTAAATTAGGTTCTTCATAAAGCAACCCCAAAGCCAGAAAAAATGCATCTACATTTAATAACGCAGGATCCCCTGGCGACAATGCAAATGCCCAACTTTGTGGGTCACCCCGCAATAGAGAAATAACAATTTTAACCTGTTGCGCAGGATCACCAGCAGAGTGAGATTTCAGAGACAAAAACAATTTACAATTCTCTCTGAAATTCAAAAAACGGGATCTGTCTCCGGTAAAAAATTCAGGCATAGGGTTCTTAGGTTCAGACATTGGAGCACGTATAACAAAATCTTGTAAGTTCTGGACCTTTGTAGCCAGGTTATTCAGACCTGCAACCAAACTCTGTGGATCCATGATTCAAACAGGTGTAACCAAAGCCATTCAGAGATTAAGAGGAGAGGAAAAAAAAAAAAAAAAAAGGCTGAAGACTGCAGTTTAAGCAAGGAGTACAAATAAGCACTAAGGTGCACTTTCCAAACACAGAAGGAAAAAAAAACCTTTTCATATCCTTTCCTGCTTTAGTGCATAGTTTTAACACATGCGGGCCGGCCAAACTGTTATGATTTTCCCAATGGCAGGGAAATCAAAATAACAACGGACTAGCTCTCGGGTGATGGGAACTAAAGTGACCGTGACCTGAACCTGACACGACACTGGAAGTAGCCGGGGAGTGTTTCCTACGATGCCCTAGACACCACGCGCCAGCCGGAGATCTAACTACCCCTATCAGAGGAATATACAGGCCTGCCTTACCTCCAGAGATGAACCCCAAAAGGAGATAGCAGCCCCCCACAGATATTGACGGTGAGTCAAGAGGAAAAGACATACGTAGGATGAACAGCAGATTTAGCACAGTGAGGTCCGCTTACTAGATAGCAGAAGTACAGGAAAGAGTCACTTCACGGTCAACTTCAAAACACTACTCAAAAACACCATCCTGAAATTACTTTAAAACTCCAGTGACAACTCATGCCACTGGAGTGGCAATTTCAGTCCACGAGAGCTTCCAGCTACAGAGAGTCACATTGCAAATAGCTGGACAAAAATAGCATAAACTAGAAACAAAATTCAACTTAGCTGAACAGGATCTTGAGGCAGGAGAATGCAACAGAATGCTACTGATACATTGTTGGCCGGCATCAGACCAGCAGCCAAGCAGCCTTAAATAGGAAACTCCCCTAATGGGTGTCAACAGGTGATCAAGGATAGAAGAAGGCAAATAAGTGGCACTACCATAAAACACCACCGGGGGAGCCCACAAACAGAATTCACAACACCCCGGGTTCTGAAAGGAAAGCAGTGATCTATACTTACATTGAGTCGCGGTGATGCGCCCCTGCTGGATGTTCTCATGAACTGCAGCCTGGGAACTTTTTCCCACGCTCCAGGTCATATGAGGACATCCACCAGGGGGCGCATCACCGCGACTGAAGGAAATGTAGGTCAATGACCTACATTTCATTCATTCGCCGAGGAATTACAAGCACGAGCACCGCTGCATTTAGCAGGGCTCCTGCCTGTAATATTAGTTAACCCCTTCAGATGGATTACATCGTGGGACGTGATCTGACATCAGAAGGTATGTATCTTGTGCGTTTATTATTTTGCCAAGCGAGGGTGTTCCTGATGGATTGAGAGAACAATAAATTATTACAACAACCGCTGTGTTTATTTCATTAAACTACTTTTAAATCATGTGTGTGTGTGTTTTTTAACCCTTTCCAACAATTGGATTAATAATGGATAGGTGTCATAATTGACGCCTCTCCATTATTAATCTGGCTTAATGTCACCTTACAATAGCAAGGTGGCATTAACCCTTCATTACCCCATATCCCACCGCTACACGGGAGTGGGAAGAGAGTGGCCAAGTGCCAGGATAGGCGCATCTTCCAGATGTGCCTTTTCTGGGGTGGCTGGGGGCAGATGTTTTTAGCCACGGGGGGGCCAATAACCATGGACCCTCTCCTGGCTATTAATATCTGCCCTCAGTCACTGGCTTTACCATTCTGGCGGAGAAAATTGCGCGGGAGCCCGCGCCAATTTTTTCCGCCATTTAACCCTTTATTTTAGCAGCTACAGCGCTGAAATTTTGCACATACACACTACTAACATTAGTAGTGTGGAATATGCAAAAAAAAAGGGGATATGAGATGGTTTACTGTATGAAAACCATGTCTCATATCCTGTCGGGTTTGTGCAGGAGAAATGAAAAGCCGGCAATTGAATTACCGACTTTTCACTAACACCGCTGCGTATTTCTCGCAAGTCACACTGCTGGACCGTGTGGAATCCGTATTTTTCTCGCCCCCATAGACTTTCATTGGCGATTTTTTTGCGCAATACGCTGACAAACGCAGCATGCTGCGATTTTGTACGGCTGTAGAAAGCCGTATATTACGGATCCGTAATATACGGCTGATAGGAGCAGCCCCATTGAGAATAATTGTGCCGTATGTAATGCGAGTTTTACGGACTTAGTTTCTGTGCTCTTACGTCCGTAAAACACGCATGTGTGACCCCAGCCTTATAGACACTATTTTGCTGTTTTAAAACAAAATACAGGTCAGATATTTTAAAGTGTGGTATCTCCGTTACACACCTTAATTATCTGTGGGTTAAAAATTGTGTAATTTGAGGGCCATTTGTTCAAAACAGCTGACATGTCCCGGCTTTGATGCGGGCTCACCCGCTGATGACCCTGAGGATTTAAAGAGTGCTCTTAAGATAGTATCAGGATTAACTTCAGCTGGAGGATTTTAAGCAACACTGGAGGAGGAGGAGGAGGTTGTTTCTTCTAGATTCACCTTCCTTCTTTGATGGGGTGTCACTTAATCTTAGAAGTATGGACTGGTCTGATGTTATCACACTACCATTCAAAGGAAGATTGCATTTCATTGGTTGTCAATCTAGATATCTGTTGTTGTATTTTTTGTAGGCACCAAATGCATCTTCCTGTCTTACAAACACAACCTCTGAAACTCCAGAACTCAACAAGCAGGTGCGCTTCAAGGCACCGCATACACAGAAAAGCTCCACGATATCTTCCTCTGTGACTCTTGGATGCAAATTATTTATGGTCATTTTTGTGACTTCTAAATGGCTAAAGACAGACTCTTTTGGAGTGGGCCCTACTGATGAACAGGCCTCCTTTGTGATAAGCGTCCGTGACACGTTGGTTAGAACCTTTGTGTGCAATAAAGGTGGCAAAGTCTTGTGCTGAGTAAGCATGGGAGCTGTGTATGCATCATTCTGTACCACTTTAGTAAGAGGTAAAGTTTGCCCAAGAGAAAATTAATTTCTAGACATTCCCATCCTTTTTTGCACAGTGTTGGCAGCTGTAATATTTATCTTCTTGGTGGGGATGTGGGAAAGTTCCGTCATCATCAATATTGTCCATATCTTGTAAAGAGGAAATATGTTGTTTCCCAGGTTCGTGGTTAACTATGTTTATTGGCATTTCTTTAACAGTGTTAGTTACACCTGAACAAATATTTTTCTGCTGTGAAATTTGGATGGTCTTGTTAGTATGTATGGGTGAAGATGAAGAACCTTGTGCCACAGGTGATTTGATAGTTACAGCCGGTGTGCTCCTCTTTAATCATCTCACGAGAATCTTGCACTTTACCCTTTATACAGACAAGTGCGTCTTTGGCAGCCAATTTCTCACAGGCATCTTTTATGCCGAGCTTCAGATGCACATCTGTTACACCTATTTTCTGACGGGCACCAAACACATTCTGGTAATTGGTGGGGGGTAAACAACTAATCATTGTGGGCTGGATCTTTGATCTCATACCTCCCATAGCCCGCTGTACATTCCCATTCCTGCCGTCACCATGCCCCTTTTCCTGATCTCTTCATCCAGCGACTCGTCCACTAAATTTCTGCTAAAAACCTGCATCTTCCCAGCAGCAATTGTGGAGGAAGCAATGTGATTGTTTTCAAGGGTGTTTATGATGCCTGTAAAAAAAACTGTTTACTCAGTATGTTGATGTGTGCCCCCCAGGGGGAAATGTTTGCCAGCCCATACACTTAGTGTATCGGCATTACAAGTATAGGAGACCCGCTCCTTTGTATTGAGAAAAAAAAATTATGATGCCCTCCTCCACGTTTCTTCAAAGGGGGATTGGGGTGCGTGCAAATTTGGGGCAGGCCTTGCATTCACTGCATAGCCAAACAATGGGAGACCCAGCTCATAATAATGGGAACTGTAGGGGTTGGTCAGCTGCTTTAACAATGCAATTCTCAACTTTTGGGTCTTCATCCTCAACGCTGAGATTCTGCACTGCAGGTTCTTCATCTTTAAAATTGAAATTCTTTACTGCAGGTTCTTCATCCTCAACAATGCAATTCTCCACTGCAGTTTCTTCTGCCTCAACACTGCAATTCTCCACTTATAGGTGCTCTTTAGCCTCACCACTGCAATTCACCAATGCATGTTCGCATGTTCTTCAGCCTCAACACTGCAATTCTCCACTCCATGTTCTTCAGGCTCACCTCTGCAATTCTCCACTGCTGACTCTTCATCCTCAACACTGCAATTCTCCACTGCAGTTTCTTCATCCAAACACTGCAATTCTCCGATGCAGGTTCTTCAGACTTAACACTGCAATGCACTGCATAGTCAAACAGTATGGTAGTACCAACTTCCTAATAATGGGAAGTTTGGTTAAATGTGGCCATTCACTGTGTCAGTCTAAAGGGTTATTGGGGTGCATGTAACTTTGGGGTAGGCCAGGCCTTGCATTAAATGCATTGGCAAACAGTATGGGACTACCAAATTTATAATAATGGGAACTTTGGTTTCATGTGGCCATCCAGTACATCGGTTGAAAGGGTTATTTCGGTGCATGTAATTTTGGGGTAAGGCGGGCCTTGAAATCAATGCATAGGCAAACAGTGTGGCAGTACCAAATAAATAATAATGGGAACTTTGGTTTCATGTGGCCATCCAGGACGTGTGTTTTTTGGGTTATTGGTGTGCATACAAATTTGGACCAAGCCTTGCATTCACTTCATGGGCAAACTTTATGGGAGTACAAAATTCATAATAATGGGAACTTTGGTTTCATGTGGCCATCCAGTATGTCGGTTCAAAGGGTTATTGGGGTGTGTGTATCTTTGTAGCAAGGTGGGCCTTGCATTCAATGCATAGGCAAACAGTGTGGCAGTACACAATTTCCAATAATGGGAATTTTAGTTTCATGTGGCCATCCAGGACGTCTGTTCCAAGTGTTATTGGGGTGCGTGTAAGTATGTGGTAGGGCAGGCCTTGCATTCACTTCATGGGCAAACTGTATGGGAGTAAAAAAGATAAGCATAATGGGAACTTTTGTTTCATATGGCGATCCACTACGTCGGTTTAAAGGAATATTGGGGTGCATATAACTTTGTGGCAAGGCGGGCCTTGCATTCAATGCATAGGCAAACAGTGTAGCAGTACCAAATAAATAATGAGAAATCTGGTTTCATGTGGAAATCCAGTACGTCAGTTCAAAGGTTTAATGGGGTGAGTGTAGCTTTGGGGCAAGGCAGCCCTTGCATTCAATGCATAGGCAAACACTATGGGAGACCCACTTTCTTAAAATGGAAACATTTTTTTCATGAGACTTTCCTGTACGTCTCGTCAAAGGTGTATTGAAGTGCGTCCTACACTATGTTCCAAATTATTAAGCAAATGACATTTTTCTCGGATTTTCCTAAATGGTCGGTGCAAATGACAGTCAGTCTAATAAAAGTCATCACCTATTAGAGTATACATCGAATTTTATTGAAAAAACCTCCCAATGATAACAGTATAATCTCCAAAATGAATAAAAACTCAAAATGCACTGTTCCAAATTATTAGGCACAGTAGAAGTTCTAAACATTTGATATGTACAGGGTCCTCTCCCCTCTGTACCAGTCTGTCACTGTAAACTTGTTTACTGTAAACGATATTTAGAACCCTGTATGTAACCCCTTTCTCATGTACAGCACCATGGAATTAATGGTGCTATATAAATAAATAATAATATGTTTTAAAGAACTGAAAATGCTCATTTGTGGAATTTGCAGCATTAGGAGGTCACAGTCACTGAACAAAAAAGCTATTTAACTCCAAAACATCCTAACAAGTCAAGTTACATGTTAACATAAGAACCCTTCTTTGATATCACCTTCACAATTTTTGCATCCATTGAACTTGTGAGTTTTTGCAGAGTTTCTGCTTGTATTTCTTTGCATGAAGTCAGAATAGTCTCCCAGAGCTGCTGTTTTGATGTGAACTGCTTCCCACCCTCTTAGATCTTTTGCTTGATGATACTCCAAAGGTTCTCCATAGGGTTGAGGTCAGGGGAAGATGGTGGCCACACCATAAGTTTATCTCTTTTTATGCCCATAGCAGCCAATGACTCAGAGGTATTCTTTGCAGCATGAGATGGTGCATTATCATGCATGAAGATGATTTTGCTCCTGAAGGCACGTTTTTGCTTTTCATACCATGGAAGAGAGTTATCAGTCAGAAACTCTATATACTTTGCAGAGGTCATTTTCACACCTTCAGGAACCTTAAAGGGCCCAAAACATGATTACTCCACCTCCTTGCTGACGTTGCAGTCCTGTGGGACAACCATCCACTACTTAAAGGGCCCAAAACATGACTACTCCACCTCCTTGCTGATGTTGCAGTCCTGTGGGACAACCATCCACTACTCCATCCATCTGGACCATCCAGGGTTGCTCGACACTCATCAGTAAACAAGGCTGTTTGCAAATTAGTCTTCATGTATGTCTGGGACCACTGCAACCGTTTCTGCTTGTGAACACTGTCACGATTCACACCGTGACTGTCACCAATTGTCAAGGTCCCTTAGCCGCTGCCCACAATATGTCACGGATTGGGGTGACTTTAGACCAGCAGACGGCTATCACATGTGCAGGGGGGCTTATCCTAGTTATCCCTCCACTGCCACAATGTGATGAAAAAACACCCACGAGGCTATTGACCTCTTAGTTTACAGCAGGGGCTTATTTTAGGTATCCCACTGCTCTTCAGTATACCATGAACTGCAGGGATTTGTGTCTATCCCGCTTACAGTTCCACTTAACACTTGCAGCTCTCTGGCGCCCCCCTTACTCTCAGGTCAGATTAGGTACTGCACCTGGGGTAATTAGTCGCCAGAAAGGCTGCCTGCTATGTACTGGCTATTGGGCGCACTGCAGCAACGCGATAACTACTCCCACTCAGGCAGGAACAATAATTATCAAGCCGCAGTCGCTACAGTGACCCCCCCAAAAAGCCGGCACACGGTAAGCTGCCACCAGCGCCGATTAAACGGGTTCGGCTGCTAACCCAAAACAGTAGCGTAAATTCCCTTCAAAGACAGGGTACGTTTTTAGAGCATGGAGAACGAACTAGTAATAAATATGATACCCCATAAATGATTTTTAGGCAGTGTTTATAAAATATTTTACAAAGATGTTACAAATGAGACAATTGCAAATATGTACAAGGTAATTATGAAAATAAAAGGATTAAAGGAAGAAACGGTAACACTCACATATTCTCAGATCATTGCATTGCAGGCTAGGCTAGGAGAGCTTTCCATCTATCCCAGTGCATTGGCACTCGCAGTCTGGTCGCTTCAGGTAAAAACTCACAACTCTCCCCCTGGAAGCCTGCCAGCAGCTTTATAACCTACAGCCTGTGACCTCACAGAAAGGGCTGGTTTTTCCAACCCCTCCTACTTCTTCAGTATTACTCACTGGGCATTAAATATATCTGATGCCCGTAACTTCGCTCCAGACCCTGTCATAGTCATATCAAACCCACCATTCATCTCAGATTACCGTGAGCTTTCTAAGGAGATCAAATATGTCCTATTTGGGATGTATATTCACCGAGTAATCCCTATTTCTTTACCTGATGGAGTTAAGAGCTGAGGCTTGGAGTGATGGGTAGGTCTACCGAGTGAGATTCCAAATATGTATTTTCGTGTCCATAACTTAAACGGTTTGCATAATATCTTACCAAAATGGAACAAAGGACTCCCATGCGTTCTAGAAGTTTCTCTACCAGTTCCTGCTAACACAAATTTCTCTTGCAGCTATGCCCGTCGTAAATACCTTCCGTCAATAAAACTCCCCCACAAGGCAAGCTCTGCTACACAGACAGTTAGAACCACAGGGAAGGAAAGAGAACCAGAGAGAGGGGGGGTTTAGCCCCCGCATGCTAGCAAGAAAACTAACTTATGATATTTCATACCATATCGTGACACCTCCCCCTTTTGGCGTGCGCTACGGCGGCAGGACCTCTCGGTATGCCTCCATGCGCACCTCCGTGGGTTCACCCTGGCGGGAGAGTCCATCTGCATTACCATGCTCTTTGCCCGCTTTGTGTTTAATGGTGAAGTCAAATTGCTGAAGGGCAAGGCTCCAGCGTAGCAACCTGCCATTGGTTCCACACATGGTGCTTAGCCAGCGCAGAGGGTCGTGGTCGGTCACCACAGTGAAGGTGCGCCCGTACAAGTAGGGCTGCAAGCGCTGCAGGGCCCAGACTATGGCCAGGCACTCCTTCTCAATGGTGGAGTAGGCCACTTCCCTCGGCAAAAGTTTCCGGCTCAGGTACAACACGGGGTGCTCTTGGTCCTCCGAGTCCACCTGGCTGAGCACAACACCAAGGCCAAACTCGCTGGCGTCGGTCTGTACCAAGAATGGTCGACTGCTGTCGACTGCTTTCAACACAGGGGCGTTGCACAGTGCGGTTTTCAACGCCTGGAAGGCCCCCTCACAGCCATCTGTCCAGTTGACGATGTGGGGTAGCTTCTTCCTGGTGAGGTCCGTCAAAGGTTTTGCCAGGCTACTATAGTGCTGCACGAAGCGCCTATAGTACCCTGCAGTGCCCAGGAAGGACATCACCTGTTTCTTGTTCCTGGGAGTGGGCCAGTTCACGATCACGCCCACTTTGTCAGGCTCCGGTTTCAGGGTGCCTCCGCCTACCCGGTGCCCCAGGTAGTGAACCTCCCTCATGCCCATCTGGCACTTTCCCGGCTTGATGGTCAGTCCTGCTCGGTGAATTCGCCCGAGCACCTCCTCGAGATGCTGCAGGTGTTCATCCCAGGAGGGACTGAAGATGGCAATGTCATCTAAGTACGCCACAGCGTACTTCTCCAGTCCCTGAAGCAGGAGATTGACCATCCGCTGGAAAGTGGCAGGGGCATTCTTCATGCCGAAGGGCATGACCGTGGACTCGTACAGTCCAAAGGGTGTGATAAAGGCGGACTTCTCCTGCGCCTCGGGGCTCAGGGGAATCTGCCAGTATCCGCGACTCAGATCCATTATTGTCAGGTATTCTGCGCCAGCTAACTTCTCAAGCAGCTCCTCGATGCGCGGCATTGGGTGCGCGTCAGAGGCTGTAATGGCGTTGAGCCCCCTGTAGTCCACGCAGAACCGGGTGGTCCGGTCCTTCTTTGGCACGAGAACTACAGGTGAGGCCCACGCGCTCTTTGACCGTCGAATCACCCCCAGCTGTAACATCTCATCGATCTCCTGGCGCATAATCTGCTGCACCTGGTCAGAGATTCGATAGGGTGTTCGCCGTAGTGGGGCGTGTTTCCCGGT
The DNA here is from genome assembly GCF_051348905.1 of Ranitomeya variabilis. Lineage (NCBI taxonomy): Eukaryota > Metazoa > Chordata > Amphibia > Anura > Dendrobatidae > Ranitomeya > Ranitomeya variabilis. Next base: position 234,520,787 of record NC_135232.1, read on the forward strand.
GTCCACCTCGTGGATGGCTAACTCAGTCCTTCCAGGCCGGTTGGAGAACACGACCCGGAAGGGTTCCAGTGTGGTTTGCAACTGCAACCGCTGTGGTTCATCTAGCGAGGCGCTCACCTCCACGTCCTCAATGGACCCACGGGCCTTGGCTTGGGCCAGCATGTCCAGGAGGGTGTCTTCCTCCCCGTCTTCGGGTGCGCTGCAGACCGGTAGGACAAAAGGTTCACGTTCGTGATGAGCCTTCATCATGTTGACGTGAAAGGCCTTTCGCCTACCCCGAGCGTGGTCAAGCGTGACCACGTAGGTGACCGGGTTGAGCTGTTGGTGGACGACATACGAGCCCTCCCAGGCTGCCTGAAGCTTATCCGTTGGTACAGGAACCAGCACCCACACCTTTTGACCCACGTGGTAGGTCCGCTCTCGGGCGTTCTGGTCGTACCAGTGCTTCTGATCAGCCTGAGCCTGCGTCATGTTGTCATGCACCAACTGCGTCAAGGTCTGCATCTTGTCACGGAAGCGCATGACATACTCCACTATGGACACTTCAGAAGGGTTCGGCTCCTCTTCCCAGGATTCTCTTACCAACCCAAGGGGTCCCCGGACTCGCCTGCCGTACAGGAGCTCGAAGGGGGAGAACCCCGTCGAGGCCTGCGGAACCTCTCGGTAAGCGAATAGCAGGTGTGGGAGGTACCGCTCCCAGTCGCGCCCTTGAGTCTCAACCAGCATGCGTAGCATCTGTTTGAGGGTACCATTGAAGCGTTCACACAAGCCATTGGTCTGTGGGTGATACGCACTCGATACCAGGTGCTTCACCTGCATTTTCTTACAGAGAGCCTCCATTAGGTGAGACATAAATTGGGTCCCTCGATCAGTAAGCATTTCCCTGGGAAATCCTACCCGTGAAAAGATGGCCAACAGGGCATCCGCCACCTTATCTGCCCTAGTTGACGACAGAGCTACTGCCTCTGGGTACCGGGTAGCGTAGTCTACCACAGTAAGAATAAATCGCTTTCCAGAGCTGCTGGAGACGGCCAGCGGGCCCACAATGTCCACCGCAATCCTCTGGAAAGGCTCCTCTATCACTGGCAAAGGGATCAGGGGAGCCTTAAGAGCAGGCCCCGCCTTCCCCACTCTTTGACAGGTGACACAGGAGCGGCAGTAGTTTGACACATCTGTCCCCATCTTAGGCCAATAGAAGTGTTGAGACAGCCGGGCCTTAGTTTTGCTGATACCCAAGTGTCCAGCTAGCGGGATCTCATGGGCAATCCGCAACAACTCACCCCGGAATTGCTGTGGGACGACCAGCTGTCTTTCCCTCAACCACTTCTTTTGTGATTCTCCGGGTACTGTCTCCCGGTACAACCTTCCTCCTTCCCAGAACACCTTCTCCTTATAAGTCTCGGAGAAGCGCGTCCCGGCGAGTTGTCTCAAACTCTCTAGGCTCGCATCTGTGTGCAGAGCGGCCTGAAACTCCTGGCTAGGGGAAGCCAAAAGCGATGTCAGGGTCCCTTCCCCACGGGAGCCCTCTGGGACCTGCACTGGGTCCACCTCTGGTTCAGTCACACTGATGACTGAGGAGGGTCCGGAAGGCAGACAGGTATCTGCGTTCCGGGCACTCTGACTGCGGGTGACAGCAGCTACGTAGGCTGTCTCCCCGGGGATTTCTACAGACCCAACAGCCGACGCTGCTATGGGCTCTACCTCCCCATCCACCCCCATTACCTCAGGAGCATTGCTACTTATGGGCCAGTTACCTTCCTCGGTGGCACTGGTCAATTGCATGGCATCACCTTGCTCACGGTTCCCATGTATCTCCCCATTTCTTGTAGCACCGACACTTGCCCCTGCTAGGGGTTCCTCAGCCGTCTCACTCCGCAGAGCGACGTGGCTGAGCACTCCTGTACCTATGGACACATCAACTTTCACAGAAACATTATTATCAGATACAGTTGGCACAGGTACAACATTTTCACCATCAATCCTAGGGAAAAAATGGTTAACAGATGCATCACTACAAGATAAAGCATGGTCAGGTAACACATGCGATTTCCCATCATCATCATCATCATCATCATCAGGGTTAACTTTACCCTCATTAGTAGATTGGGGAGGAGGGTCATCCACGAAGTATGCAACCAACCTCCCCAAATCAGTCCCCAACAAAACATCAGTGGGCAAATTATCAGACAGCCCCACTTCCTTCACCCCGCTCCCGGCACCCCAATTAATAAAAACCCGGGCCATTGGCAAGGGACAGCTGATGCCCCCAATCCCAGTGACAGTTAGGGTTTTCCCCGGAATGATTTCTTCAGGGGCCGCCAGTTCGGGTCGGATGAGGGTTCGTTCAGCCCCGGTGTCCTTGAGGCCTGTAGCAACACGACCTCCCACAGTGACGGGCTGTACGTTGTCACACACCCTCCCAACCACACCACCCACCAAAAGAACGGCTGCATTAGGCCCTGGGGCCTGGGATGAGGGGTTCTTCTGCTTGGCTGGACATTGGTGACTGAGGTGTCCAGTCTGCCTGCAGTGGTAACACTGCCGAAGTTCGGTGGTAGGTCTGGTGCTGTTGGCCACGGGGACAGGACCTCTGGTGTGTTGGCTGGCAGGGGTACTGGCGTTGGCTGCAGGCTTACCCCCTCTCCAGCTGGTGGTGACTGGCTTCCGCACTTCCGATCTACGGTTGGCCTCATAGGCATCGGCAATCTGCGCTGCTTTCGTCACGTCTTTGGGTTCTCTGTCCATCACAAACTGTCGCACCTCAGTTGGGCAAAGACGGAAGAACTGGTCTTTGATCATCAGGTCTCGCAGCTGTGTAAAGGTGGTCACTGACAGTCCTTGGGTCCACTGGTCAAAGTGGGTCCCCAGTCCATGCACCACATCACTGTAACTCGTGTGGGCCACGTTGGAGGGTCCGGAACTTTTTACGGTACACCTCGGGTGTAAGCTGGTACTTGGCTATCAGAGCCTGCTTGATGGCCTCATAGTCACCATCTTGTTCTTGAGGGAGTGCAGCAAACGCTTCCAGAGCTTTTCCCCTCAGCCCTGGTGTCAGGTACCGTGCCCATTCTTGTGTAGGCAGCTGGTACTGCCTGCAGGTTTTCTCAAAGGCCCGCAGAAAAGTGTCCAAGTCCCCATCCTTTTCCATAACAGGAAAGTGGTCGGGCCGGGGCTTTGGTGTCTGAGCGCTGCTGGGCTCACGGCTGGACTGGGACGACCCCTGCATTTGTAGTTGGGCCATCTGCAGCTGGTACTCCCTCTGCGCTTGGGCCTCTCGCTCGGCTCGCTGGGCCTCTCGCTCGGCTCTCTCTGCCTCTCGCTGGGCCTCTCGCTCGGCTCGCTCCTGGTATTGCTGGATCAGCTGCAGGCGTCTCTCTAGGTCATCTGCGGAGCATTGTTGCAGAGCCAGCTGCAGGAGGAGGTCTGCGCCCCCTTGGTTGCCAGTAGGGCCCGTATTCAGTGGTTGGACCTCTGCTGCAGCACCATGTTCGCTTGTGCCGGCTTCTGCGGCCTCTGGGCTCTGTGAGTGGTCTAGAGCGGCTTCCCATTGCATCAGGGCTGCGACCAGTTCGCTTTTGCTTTTACTTGCATAGTCAATGTGCTGTGACTTGCATAAGGCAACAAGGGTGTCTCTGGTCTGCTGTTCATAGAAGGCTTCTCCTAGCCCAACCATGGTTGCCAAATAAAAGATAGAATAGAAAAACGAAGAGAAAGGGAAGGGATAATTACCAGTACACAATTGTCTCACAACTAATAAACACTGAGTTCGTTCTCCAAACTTATTTGCGCAGAGTTCTCGCAAGAACTTTCTGCAAGTTTTTAGTGAGAGGAATGATTGCTCAAACCAAATCACTAATGCTCTAATATCCCACCGCTGCCACCAATATGTCACGATTCACACCGTGACTGTCACCAATTGTCAAGGTCCCTTAGCCGCTGCCCACAATATGTCACGGATTGGGGTGACTTTAGACCAGCAGACGGCTATCACATGTGCAGGGGGGCTTATCCTAGTTATCCCTCCACTGCCACAATGTGATGAAAAAACACCCACGAGGCTATTGACCTCTTAGTTTACAGCAGGGGCTTATTTTAGGTATCCCACTGCTCTTCAGTATACCATGAACTGCAGGGATTTGTGTCTATCCCGCTTACAGTTCCACTTAACACTTGCAGCTCTCTGGCGCCCCCCTTACTCTCAGGTCAGATTAGGTACTGCACCTGGGGTAATTAGTCGCCAGAAAGGCTGCCTGCTATGTACTGGCTATTGGGCGCACTGCAGCAACGCGATAACTACTCCCACTCAGGCAGGAACAATAATTATCAAGCCGCAGTCGCTACAGTGACCCCCCCAAAAAGCCAGCACACGGTAAGCTGCCACCAGCGCCGATTAAACGGGTTCGGCTGCTAACCCAAAACAGTAGCGTAAATTCCCTTCAAAGACAGGGTACGTTTTTAGAGCATGGAGAACGAACTAGTAATAAATATGATACCCCATAAATGATTTTTAGGCAGTGTTTATAAAATATTTTACAAAGATGTTACAAATGAGACAATTGCAAATATGTACAAGGTAATTATGAAAATAAAAGGATTAAAGGAAGAAACGGTAACACTCACATATTCTCAGATCATTGCATTGCAGGCTAGGCTAGGAGAGCTTTCCATCTATCCCAGTGCATTGGCACTCGCAGTCTGGTCGCTTCAGGTAAAAACTCACAACTCTCCCCCTGGAAGCCTGCCAGCAGCTTTATAACCTACAGCCTGTGACCTCACAGAAAGGGCTGGTTTTTCCAACCCCTCCTACTTCTTCAGTATTACTCACTGGGCATTAAATATATCTGATGCCCGTAACTTCGCTCCAGACCCTGTCATAGTCATATCAAACCCACCATTCATCTCAGATTACCGTGAGCTTTCTAAGGAGATCAAATATGTCCTATTTGGGATGTATATTCACCGAGTAATCCCTATTTCTTTACCTGATGGAGTTAAGAGCTGAGGCTTGGAGTGATGGGTAGGTCTACCGAGTGAGATTCCAAATATGTATTTTCGTGTCCATAACTTAAACGGTTTGCATAATATCTTACCAAAATGGAACAAAGGACTCCCATGCGTTCTAGAAGTTTCTCTACCAGTTCCTGCTAACACAAATTTCTCTTGCAGCTATGCCCGTCGTAAATACCTTCCGTCAATAAAACTCCCCCACAAGGCAAGCTCTGCTACACAGACAGTTAGAACCACAGGGAAGGAAAGAGAACCAGAGAGAGGGGGGGTTTAGCCCCCGCATGCTAGCAAGAAAACTAACTTATGATATTTCATACCATATCGTGACAAACACTGTTTAGCGATGGCCGAATAGTAGGTTTATGAACCACAGTAAGCCTTTGAAGGATCCTACACCTTGAGATTCGAGGGACTCCAGAGGCACCAGCAGCTTCAAATAACTGTTTGCTGCTTTGTAATGGTATTTTGGCAGCTGCTCTCTTAATTCAATGAATTTGTCTGGCAGAAACCTTCCTCATTGTGCCTTTATCTGCATGAACTCTGTCTGTGCTTAATAATGTGGAACCTCATTTTTAAGTAGTTTTCACCTGGAAAACTAATTATCACATGTGTTTTAGATTGATTTCAGTGATCCATTGAGCCCCAAGACACAATACCATCCTCAAGTTTATTTGAAAAACAAAACAATTAAATCTTTATGACATTTAAATCCAATTTGCATAATAATTTGGAACACAGTGTAATTTTTGGCAGCCCAGCCACTCACTGCATAGGCAATAACAGTATAGGAGACCCACTGCTTAGTAATGGGAACAAAGCATAGCCGACTGATGCCTCATTGCACATACATAGTTTTTCAAGAAGCTGTGCATCACCAAGTTCAGCACATGCACCAGGCAGGGAATATGCATCACACCTGCTAGACCAAGAGCTGCTATGAGATTTCACCCATTATCACATACCTCCAGGGTGGTCTAGGCTCACTGGCACCAGCCACACATCTGTCTGCTGTTTCATCCCCATCCACAGTTCTGCACAATGTGGGATGTGTACCATAGACAGATGAATTTCAGAATGACCTGCTGTCGTTTCTCTCTGGCTGTGCTGAAGCTGGTGGTGCAGATGTTAAGTTATGTGCACACAGTGCATTTTTGATATGTTTTTATTGCATTTTTTTCTGCTCGGAAATGGTAAAAAGCTTACCGCAGGTCAGCAGGTGTGGGCTCAGACTACTCGTTCCATCAGGCTATGCCTGCTGTCACTAATAACAGTGAAAGCAGGAGCTGCTAATGGGAGACGTAGTCTCTTGTCAGCAGGCACCTGTACTCACACTTAAAAATAAAAACATGTAAAATAATTCATACATACTCAAATAAAAATAAAACACATTATACTCTCCTAACACCAAATCCCTGATGCCCTAGTCATCTAGAAAAAATATAAAATAAAAAAACAACATTTATTTACCTTAATGCCTAATCCCCGATGCCCATGTCTCCCAGAAATAATCAAAAATAATAAACCACCATATACTCACCTGTCCGCCGTAGTCCACATAATCCCAAGTGTCTCATGGCCATCTCACATGTAGGACAGTCACATGGGTAGATGTGACAGCTTTACCCAACCACTGGCGATACACTTACAGGAAGTAATTGCTCTCACAGTGTATCACTGAGCTGATGTGAGAGAGGTCACAGGAGTTCATCAGCTGATCGGTTTCGGTGCTCTCACTTATGTCACCACCGCTGTGTGAGAAATTTCTCACGCAGCAGTGGTGCCATAAGGGAGATCACCGGAGCTGATCAGCTGATGAACTCCGGTGACCTCTCTCACAACAGCTCAGTGATACACTGTGGGAGCAATTACTTCCTGTCAGTGTATCGCCGGCTGTCTTTCAGAGCAGTCACATCAGTGAAGGCTCTCAAAGTCATCACGATCGTTGTGGGACATTATGGATTATCTTCTCTGGAGACAGGTGAGGAATATCACCATCACCATCTATATCATCTAATCAAGTTGTTTCCTCTTTCCACAGGTATGCTTTATATCTACTCAGCTTTGCCCTGCATCTGACTGTCTATGTGCAGCGCATATACCATATATACTGGAGTATAAGCTGACCCAAATATAAGCCGACCCCCCTTATTTTGCCACAAAAAACTGGGAAAACTTAATGACTCGAGTATAAGCCTAGGGTGGGAAATGCATCAGCTACTGGTAAATTTCAAAAATAAAAATAGATACCAATAAAAGTAAAATTAATTGAGACTTCAGTAGGTTAAGTGTTTTTGAATATCCATATTGAATCAGGAGCCCCATAATGCTTCATACAGTTCATGATGGGCACCATAAGATGCTCCATACAAAATACGCCCCATAAGATGCTGCATATTAAAATATGCCCCATATAATGATGCACAAAGGTTAATAATGGCCCCATAAGATGCTCCATAGAAACATTTGCCTCATACAATGCTGCATAAAGGTTGATAGCCCCATAAGATGATCCATAGATTATGGCCCATAAGATGATCCATAGATTATGCCCCATAAAATGCTCCATAGATTATGCCCCATAAGATGCTCCATAGATTATGCCCCATAAAATGCTCCACACATTATGCCCCATAAGATGCTCCACAGATTATGCCCCATAAGATGCTCCACAGATTATGCCCCATATGCTGTTGCTGTGATTAAAATAAAAAAATCACATACTCACCTCTCTTCACTCAGGCCCCCGGCACTTGCGATATTCACCTTCCCCGTTCCACCGCTGTGCGCTGCTCTGTCTTCCATCCTCCGCAGTGACTGTTCAGGCAGAGGGCGGCGTGCACACTAACTATGTCATCGTGCCCTCTGACCTGAACAGTCACTGCGGAGGATGGAAGACAGAGCGACGCGCAGCGGTGGAATGGGGTCAGGTGAATATCGCGCAATGCTCACGTCCCCCGTCATACTCACCTGCTCCCAGCGCGGTCCCTGGCAGCGTCTTACTGTCAGATGACCTCCGCGAGCCTGCGGCATCTTCCTATGTTCAGCGGTCACATACCACTCATTAAACTAATGAATATGCATCCATATTCTTTACTTACAGGAAGAGCTGCCTGGAGACCATCAGACATGCAGGGACCGCGTCAGGAGCAGGTGAGTATGTGACAGCCGGCGCTCCTCCTCCCCCGCGACCCTATGGGACAACCACTCGAGTATAAGCCGAGAGGGGCACTTTCAGCCCAAAAGAGTGGGCTGAAAATCTCGGCTTATACTCGAGTATATACGGTAATCTTTTTTTGCTATGCTTTATATCTTCTCAGCTTTCCCCGGCATTTGACTGTCTATGTGCAGCACATATAATGTTTTTTCTGGAATGCTTTTCTTACCTATCATCTTGTTTCCATGATCTGATTCATTTATCTTATTATGCTATTCTGGCATATCTTTGAGTGGTCGCTCTAACCCCTCCCTCTCTTTATGACCTTTGCTTAACTCTTAGCATCTGGTCTCACCATACCCACCCACCTCCTCATTCACACCTGATTGCCTTTAGCTTGAGATGTATACAGACCCATGAGTCTGATCCAGACTTTTGTATGATCCACGTATCTTTCAAATTACTTCTTTCAAAGTACAGATTTCGAAGTTCAATACTTTGAATAAGACTTGAATTGGACTGGAATTGACTGTAAGGTAATGGGATAGAAAACCACTACAATGTTTCTGTTTCCTTTTACTTTCACCCCCATACTACTTTCCTTCTTAAAATCTCTTGCAATCCCTCCACCTAGTAAAGAACTAGTCATTTCTCCCTCCATCCTCCCCAGCCATCTCACCTTTTCCTCAGAACTGTTGCTCCACATATAATCCTTTTTGTTCAGACACACAGCCACCTTATGTCCTTTCCAGGTCCTACCTTCTAAAGCTCTGTCTGCTGCTCCTCATTGCTGGCGAAGTATCCTCAAATCCTAACTCTTCTCATCACATCCCCACACTCATTTCTAACCCCCTGCCACGATCCTCTACAAGCTTTCACAATCATGATAACCTCATACCCATTCAACCAGCCCCCACTCCCCCGGTCCCCCTATCGGGAGCACTATGGAACGCACACTCTGTCTGCAACAAGCTGTCGTATATCTATGACCTCTTTTTCACCAGCAAACTCTCCTTCCTTGGCATCACTTGAACCTGGTTCACCCCCTCTGACTCAGCCTCTCCAGCTGCACTTTCTTATGGCGGATTCAATCTCTCTCACACCCCTCACCCCAGCAACAAATGTGGTGGAGGAGTTGGCTTGATCCTGTCCGATACCTGCTTCTTTACCCCAATTCCGCTACCACTCTCTGCTACTCTTCCCTTGTTTGAGGTGCACTCCGTCTGCCTCTACTCCCCCTCCAACCTCAAGGTGGCTATCATCTACTGCCCCCAGAACTAGCCATCTCCACCTTTCTCAACCACTTCACCACCTGGCTACTTTATTTCCTTTCTGCTGACATCCCACTATTATCATGGGTGATTTCAACATGCCCATTGACACTTCCACCTCAGCTGCCTCTAAACTTTTATCACTTACTGCCTCCTTTGGCCTCATTCAATGGTCCTCTGCGGCCACTCACAAAGATGGCCACACGCTGGAACTTATCTTCACCCGCCTCTGTTATCTTAATAATCTCACAAACTCACCCCTCCCCCTGTCTGACCACAACCTACTGACATTCTCTTCTCCTAGTGCGCAACCCCCACACCACAAACTCACCCACCCTCGCAGACATCTCAATCATCACAATTTACACTCTCTCTCTGAGTCGCTTCTTCCTCTTACAGACATAGCTTACATGACACAGATGCTGCTGCCACTTTATACAACACCACAATAACAGCAGCACTCAATTCGGCCGCCCCCTCACACACAGCAAAACTCGTACAATCAACAGGCAACCCTGGCTAACCAGTCGAACCAAAGAACTGAGATGGGCTTCCAGGGTTGCTGATTTTGTTTTGTTGAACTCAACAAACGTCATGCTTTTTACAACTTTACTTGACCATAGCCCCTTTTCTCATCACTTTTCAAAACTGTTCAGAAAAGGATGAAATTGTCTAAAACAAATAATAAATTTGACACATACTTTGTATTCAGGTTTTTTCCTCAATTTGTGCCAGAATTCTGCTGTATTATTCTTTGTGAATCCCCCAACATGTTAAATTCATCAAAATGCACATGATTTATAAAATATTATATTTGGCAGAACACACAAATACACACTTTTCCTACACATGCACTTCAGTATTTTGCACCAAAAGACATCAATAAAACATTTCAATAATAAATCTAGCCCAACCATTGTAAGTTGTTTCTTTATTTTTAAATCTGTCTCTCATGTTGTAGAACAAGATAAAAGACAGTTTATGTCTTCCTTAGATAGTATGCATGTCATTTGCTCCATTTTTCTGTTTTTTTTCCCTTTTTGATACATGTGTCACTTTTCTTGCACATTTTATTTGAGAAATGTACTTTGTTGTATAAATCAAATAAAGTTAGTGTGCCATATAATTAGTGGGACAGACGTAAATGACTAAACCTATAAAAAATTAAAAAAGAAACAAGTTTCTCTACCTTTTTCTGAAAATCAGAATATTTGTCTTAGAAATCTCTCCGGTGCTGTGACTATTGCTGAATATTTTTTGTTGATTTGGTTTCTTTCAGTTTTTTTTTACACCTAGTTGATACATTGCATTTTGGTATCTTATATAGGTGCTGTGCAGGAAGATGTTAGATATATTTCAACAAAACAGGAAACAGGGCACCTGACACCCACACAAGCTTTTGCCTTCGAAAGTCGTGTGCCTTGAAGCTTGCCTGAAGGCTTGAAAATCTTTCCATGTAACTTTGCTTTTCTGGGATTTATTTTCGACATTAAAGCTTTACAATTTCCGAGAAAGTCGTGTTAAGCCCTAGAGAAACTTACAAAGTACCCTCAGAATTGTAATAGTTAAAACATATTTTGCTTTCCATCGCTCTTTGTTCTGGTTATAATTTATTCATTCCAACTCTTTTCTTCCTAGTAGGTACCAAAAACCTGCAACTTCACAACAGCTGTTATTCTCAGCAATCAGCCAACAGAGGCTTATCCAGCACATGCACTTTGAAAATCAAAAATGACAATTACACAGTCTTTGGGCTCCATTTTTTGTCTGTTTTTGTTGCTTATCTTTCCTTCCTGTCAAAGAGATAAAGGTATTTTGAGCAGAAAACTACAGGGTAGTTGCAAATCCCCATAAGGCCTGGAGAAAGATTAGCTGTAATAAGTTATAGGGAAGCAAAATCCTAAAAATCAAGTATTATGTAATACAATTGTAAAAGTAACACTGTATTTAAGCAAAGTGAAATAAACGCACAAGTGAAGCTGTTATTTTTCACGATCATTTGTTGTCATTCTTCTGACCTTTTTTGACACTTGTTACTCTATTTTTTTCATTTCATTGTAGGATATGGTGGTTGTATTTTATTCTGGTTGGTTACTAATTAAACTGTCTGGATAAATAGCCAAGATTTTGCAAAGGAATTGTATAAAATTCTAAATTTTTACATTGAATGGATCCTGTTAATTTGATGGGTTGGAAAAGCTCTTTGACACCCAAAGAGACTTGGAAAAATTTAAGATGCCCATTACTATAAAAAAGGACACAGCAGCACTCTGTAAGGGTCAAGGTGTATGCAAACACTGAAAGCATGAGATCTAAACTACATTGTTGTTGAATAAAATGTAGTTACAAAAAATTAAGGTTCTTAGAGCATAGATTGTCCAATACATGTATGCCCACCAACCACGGCATCAAATCAGCCCAAAGGTGTTTGTAATAAGTGCTGGTACTTACTTGACAATTTAAAATTGGAGGTCTATAAACCGAGAGAGGCATGTTTTCACATTTGAATTTTAGGCTTATAGCCCCAGATAGGCATGATTAGAATGATAGTACAATCAGAAGGACGTCACCTTGCCATGATTGATGTGCATACAAGAACATAGCTAAAACTCAGCAAACCCTAGGGGTTGTCAATACAACCCTCTTCTCCCACTCTTGACACACTGATAGCAACACCGCATAAGAAATGTTGGCACAGGCTTCCAGTATCCGTAGTTTCAGATGCTGGGGTCATCTAAAGGCAATTGTCTATGCTGTGAAAATACGAAATATACAGCATCTGACACAACAAATACTGGAAGAGTGAGCTAGCATTTCTTCTGCAGTGTTGTTATCAGTGTGTCAAGAGAGGGAGAAGAGGTTTGCATTGACAATCCAACACAACGGGCAGCACTTTGAACACATTTTCTAAGTGGTCATAAACTTGTAAATAACTCATGAAAAATAAGGTTACGTTAAACCCAAACACACCATTGTTTTTATTGTGAAATTCTCAGTAGGTTTAATGTGTCACACAACCCTCTTCCCATTGGAAAAAATAAAGTTGGATCCAAAATGGCCGACTTCAAAATGGCCAACATGGTCACCACCCATCTTGAAAAGTTTTCCCCCTCCCATATACTAATGTGCCACAAACAGGAAGTTGATATCACCAACCATTCCCATTTTATTTAGGTGTAATCATATAAATGGCCCATCATGTAGTATAATAGGGACAGACAGGTCTTCCACTACACTCAGTCCAGCAGATGGTCACCCAACCAGGATTGTTTACTTTTCCAAAAATTATTTGCAGACTATACCAAAGTGGCATCAATTTTATCACAGTGGAAATATAGCATAATAGGGACCAACATGTCTTGCACTACACCCAATCCAGCAGATGGACACCTAACGTGGAGTTTTCACATTTTAAAAAATGATGGCCTCACACCACTGAATTGAAATAGTATAATTGAGATCGACACGTCTTCCACTACAGCTAACCCAGCAAATGTAGACCAAACTTGACGGATCATATTTCCACAAATTTGTGTTAATATCAGCAGCAGCAGCCACAGCAGGCACAAAAGCCACACTAAAGATATCAGAGTGCAGTTATGTGATATTAATGCATCACACTAAAAAAATGCAATGCTACCTAGTCTGTACAGTCTGCAATTGGGGTGCAAAAGTCCTTGGAGATCTATGACTTCTTCTTGATGAAAGTTTGGCAGTCTACACTTTGAGTCTACACTCTTTGCTTATCTGTCAGTACACCACCAGCAGCACTGAAGACACGTTCTGAGAGAACTCTGGCTGCCAGGAATGATAAAACCTCTAAGGCGGGTAAGTCGAGCTCAGGCCACTCATTCATTTTGGAAGACCAAAATGTGAAAGGGTCCAAACCCTCCCTGATGGTATTGATTTTCACTTCTAGATACTCCTTCACTATCCTTTCCATTAGTTCACCAGGTGTAAGACTTGGACTCTGTTGTGCTGGAGCACAGAAATTGCTTCTTCCACTTACACCACTGTTGCTGCTGATGTTTTGGCATTGACAAATTTACATGCTGGAGGCTGGAAGTCTAGAGCAGTGATGCGAACTGTGTGCTTCACTGCTGTCTTGAGGAAAAGCTCTCTAAAGGTTGTGTAAAAGCATGATACTCCAGCATTCGCAGGTCCTTTTCCATGGTGGGAAGCATCTGGCAAAAATTGGTTTTATAACATGGATCTAATAGAGTGGCAACCCAGTAGTCAGCAATATTCCTAAGGGATCATGTTGCAGATAGTGCAGCAAGAAGTCACTCATATGTTGGGCTCTACCATGAGGTCCAAGTCCATTCTGTGTTGGTGGCTGAGGAGTAATGATGCTTGTTTCCTCCATCCCCTGCTGCCAACCATGAACAACAGAGAAAGGAGGATTATCCTCTTCATCTGACAGTTGCTCAAGCATCACCTTTTCCTCATCCATTTGTTCCTCAGATCTTGCACCTTCGATGACAGTTTGTTTGTTATCACCAGCCTTCCTCGATTGTAGTAATCCACCCTCCCTTGGCACTCGCCTGTGTGATGATAGTCTTAGAACTGAGACAATGTTATCCCTTCTGCATCCTCCTCTGCTTAATCCTCTTCTTCTGGGACCACCTTCTCCTCCCATAGGCTATTAAACATTTGCTCCAGCATATATATGTCAGGACTCTGAACATTTTTATTACCTTTTGTGCATTACTGCCCTTTTCCAAGATGGCGTCTTTGGTCTCATGTGCACTGTGTCTTCCTGCTATAAAACTCCACCCCAGCCTTCAGTCTGTGCTAGAGTATTCTGCCTTGCATCCAGCTCCTGACTCTGGTGACTCCCTGGCTATATACCTGCTCCTGTGAACCTGTGTGGTTATCCTGCTAATCTGCTCTGAGTTCCTGCTGCATACACCAGTTTCCAGTAATCCTCCTTCATCTGCTGCTCGTGTTTACTTCCATTTGCATTTGCTGGACATGTAAGCTGTTGCTGCTCTGCTTAAACCTGAGATTATCACCTTGTAAGCATATCTATCTGTGTTTGGACTAAAGCAAGGACTTATTCGTGTAAAGTATCCTCAAGGATAACTGTGCTTCATAGACTTTCTGCGTGATTGCATTTTCCTCTGAAGTTCCCTATAGACTGCTAAGCTGCGTTTAATATTTACACCAAGTGTTGTGGACTTGAGTTTCTCTCTGCACCTTTTTGAATTACCGTGTGATAATATAGACTTTACCACTTATAAAACTGTGTCCTGTAGTTGTCTTGTTCCACGCAAAGAGTCTCCTGAGTTATCCTCTATAATTATTACAGGATACTTTAGCCAGAAAAGAGGAGACTGCTGGAACAATGACTGCAGAAAGCAGATTGGAGCAGGTGTTTTCCATAATTAGATCACTGCAGAAAGATTAGAAGGTCTGCAAAAGAAGTTTGGAAGCTTTGAACACAATCAACAAGTGTTTGGACAAACTGTGCAGGACTTAAGCACCCACATGGCAGCCCAGGAAAACAAACTTGCTGGCATAGAGTCCCAGTATGGACGGGCTTTTCAGGACATAAGGACGCAAATAGCTGCACAAGCAACTTTACCCTCTGGGCAACCGCCACCAGCTAGCCCACCTAAGTTGCCCCCATTCAGATTTAATGGTGATCGCGACAAATTTCGTGGCTTTGTGAATCAATGTATGCTATATTTTGATGTGCATGCTGACCGTTTTCCTAATGATAGATCCAAAGTATTGTGTGTAATAATGCTGCTGACCTCACGAGCGCTCGCCTGGGCGAATCCGATGATTGAGTCTAGTGACCCACAGTTAAATAACTTGGATGATTTCTTGGCCGCTATGGCATTAATGTTTGATGATCCTAATCACCGTGCAACCGCTGAATCTGCTTTATTGTCTTTACGCCAGGCTAAACGTTCTGTTATTGAGTATGCCACTGAATTCAGGAGATTAGCGGTGGATACCAATTGGGACAGTTATGCACAATTGCCTATTTTTAAAAGGGGTCTGTCTAGTATTGTAAAAGATGAACTAGCTCACTCTGAGTCACCACAAGAGCTAGAGACATTTATACAGTATTGTGTGCGCATAGACATTCGCCTTACTGAGCGTAGGCAGGAGAAGTTTGCTGCATATAACCGTATTTCTAACTTTTCCCTTCCTTCCAAAGAGCCTGCAGGTAAAACCTCTCTGGAGGTGGAGGAGGTGCCCATGTAAATTGATTCCGTTCAGAGGCACGAGATTAATGAGTGCTGGGAGCATCGCCTTTGTGAAAGTCTATGTTTCTACTCCGGTCAGTCTGACAACTTTTTAATCAACTGTGCCAAGTGTCCCAAGCGGCCTAACAAGGTGCTAGCAGCGGTAGGAGAATGTGACAACTGTGATGATGAATCTGACATCTCTGAATGTAGCCTGCCTTTAAACGCTGTATTCCATTCACTTTCTATGACTTCACCCCCCAAGAAGCTGAAGGAGAAGAACTCTCACTGTTCTCTCCCTATTAAGATCCTGTGTTCAGGACAGTGGATTTCCAGTGCAGCTATGATTGACTCTGGTGAAGGTGGCAATTTCATGGATATCGCATTTGCCAAGGAACATGGTATTGAAATTCAGCAAAGAGCCTCTCCAATTACCATGGAAACAGTGGATGGGTCACCTTTAATCTCTGGGCCTGTGGATCAGGAGACTGTACCCCTTGAAATTTTGTTGGAGCTTAATCATCAGGAGCAACCTTCTTTCTTGCTAATTTCTTCTCCTCATTTTCCTGTGATTTTAGGCATTCCTTGGTTGCGTTCTCAGAACCCAATTATCAACTGGGAGACCAAGGAGATTATCTTTCCAACAAGGAGCAACTCAGCGTTAACAAAAGCTGTCCCTGAGTCCACGGCTACGGAACCACATGTACAGGTATTTACTTTACCGTCAGCATATAAAGAGTTCTCTGACATCTGTGACAAGAAGAATGCAGATCAGCTCCCTCCACACAGGCATTATGACTGTCCCATTGAGCTGCTTCCTGGGGCAGCTATTCCTTTTGGTAACGTATACCCTTTGGCGGCACCTGAGCTTCAAGCCTTAAAGGAGTATATTGATGAAAATCTGGCCAAAGGCTTCATACGTCCTTCTTCCTCACCACCGGGGGCACCTATATTTTTTGTATAAAAGAAGGATGGGACCCTGAGACCCTGTGTTGACTATCGGGAACTTAATAAGGTAACCATACGAAATTGTTACCCTTTACCTCTGATTCCCGAATTACTGGAAAGAGTCCACCATGCTAAGGTGTTCTCTAAACTGTATCTTCGTGGGGCTTATAATTTGGTGCATATTCATCCAGGGGATGAGTGGAAGACAGTATTCAGATGCCGGTATGGACACTTTGAATATCTTGTGATGCCCTTCGGGCTTTGTAACGCCCCTGCAACGTTTCAACACCTTGCTAATGACATTTTCAGAGATTTGTTGGGACTAGGGTGGAGCGAAACGGGTCGGCCATTTTCAGAAGTTGCTGACTTTTGGCAAAGTCGGGTTTCATGAAACCCGACCCGACCCCTGTGTGGGGTCGGCCATGAGGTCGGCGATCTTCTGAATCTGGTATCGGAATTCCGATACCGAGTTCCGATATGTTTGCGATATCGGAAATCGGTATCGGAATCCACATTTAAGTGTAAAATAAAGAATTAAAATAAAAAATATTGATATACGCACCTCTCCGACGCAGCCTGGACATCGCCGCTGGTAACCGGCATCTTCCGTTCCTAAGAATGGCGCTTGAAAGACCTTTCGATGACGTCACGGCTTGTGATTGATCTCGGCCGCCCACGTGACCGCTCAGCAACCAATCACAAAGCTGTGACGTAATTTTCAGGTCCTAAATTCCTCATTCTAGGAATTTAGGCCATGAGAATTACGTCATGGCTTTTGATTGGTCACTGAGCGGTCACATGGGCCGCCGCGACCAATCACAAGCCGTGACTTCATCGAAAGGTCCTTCACGCGCTCATTCTTAAGAAGGAAGGCTGCCAGAAAGAAGCAGGGCGCGTCCGAGGGTGAGTATATACCTAATAGGAATATACTCACCCTCGGCTTCTTTCCGGCAGCCTTCCTTCTTAAGAATGAGCGCGTGAAGGACCTTTCGATGACGTCACGGCTTGTGATTGGTCGCGGCGGCCCACGTGACCGCTCAGCGACCAATCAAAAGCCGTGACATAATTCTCATGGCCTAAATTCCTAGAATGAGGAATTTAGGACCTGAAAATTATGTCACGGCTTTGTGATTGGTCGCTGAGCGGTCACGTGGGCGGCCGCGACCAATCACAAGCCGTGACGTCATCGAAAGGTCTTTCAAGCGCCATTCTTAGGAACGGAAGATGCCGGTTACCAGCGGCAATGTCCAGGCTGCGTCGGAGAGGTAAGTATATCAATAATTTTTATTTTAATTCTTTATTTTACACTTAAATATGGATCCCAGGGCCTGAAGGAGAGTTTCCTCTCCTTCAGACCCTGGGAACCATAGTATCCCATTGCACTGCATTGGGTTTCGTGTTTCGGCCGACCCCGACTTTTTTATAGGATCGGCCGATTTCACTCGACCCGACTTTTGAGAAAGTCGGGTTTCGTGAAACCCGACCCGATCCTATAAAAATAAAAGTCGCTCAACCCTAGTTGGGACCAGTGTATGGTGATCTATTTGGACTATATATACTAATCTTTTCTTACTCTCTACAGGAACACGAAGATCATGTCAAAACTGTTTTAAGACGTCTGAAAGAGAACCATCTGTATATTAAGCTGGAGAAATGCGAGTTCCATCGTTCTGAGATACAGTTCTTAGGATATATCATCTCTCCCCAGGGGCTGAACATGGAATCTGGTAAGATTAAGGCTATCCTTGACTGGCTGGTACCCAAGAATGTTAAGGGGGTCCAATGTTTTATTGGTTTTGCAAATTTCTACAGACGCTTCATTCGAATCATCGGCTTAAGATCTGTTTCACCTCAGCACCGTTATTTATACACCCAGATCCATCACTTTATTTCATTGTGAAGGTGGATGCTTCTGATAATGCTTTGGGGGCTATTCTCTCCCAAAGAACTGGAGAGAAGGGTCTGCTACATCCTTGTGCTTTCTTTTCCCGTAGACTAACCTCAGCAGAGAAGAATTACGACGTGGGAGACAAGGAATTGCTGGCTATTATTGCGGCTTTCAAAGAATGGAGGCATCTTCTGCAAGGAGCTGCACAACAGATCATAGTGCTAACTGACCATTGCAATTTAGAGTTCATTAGATCCGCTAGATGTCTTTCTCCTCGTCAGGCTCGTTGGAACTTATTTTTAAATCAATTTAACTTTGTTATTTCGTACCGTCCAGGTTCTCGTAATGGGAAGGCTGATGCTTTATCCCAAAGCCATGCTGCGGATTCCGTACCTGGAGCCCCATCCAAGACAATTCTATCTGATGCCAATTTCATTAGAGTTATCCACGATCAGGACTTGTGGAAGGAGTGCAGGGAGGCTTATGACGGTGATGTATTTCTGGCCAACCCACCTGTGGATATTAATCTTGTCTTTAAGGGTGGCATGTGGTTCAGAGATCGACGTATCTACGTCCCTGAGGTCGTCCGTTTGCAGATCCTCAAGTTGGTACATGACTCCAAGTTGGCTGGTCACAGGGGGGTACAGAAGACACAAGAGTTCCTGAGCCAATTCTTCTGGTGGCCAATTTGCCTGAAGGATACCAAGGACTATGTTCTCTCTTGCGAGGTATGTGCTCGTTGTAAGACTCCTCATGTGGCACCTACGCGTCTTCTACAACCATTACCTGTTCCGTCCCACCCTTGGTATATATCAATGGACTTTATTGTGGAGCTGCCTACATCGGGGGGCATGAATACAATCATGGTGGTAGTTGATCACCTGACTAAAGCTGCCTATTTTGTTCCGTGCACCGGCCTCCCTTCAGCTAAAGATACAGTGAACTTGGTTATACAGAAAGTCTTTCGGTTGCATGGGGTCCCGGATGAGATCATCTCTGACCGTGGAGTACAGTTCACTTCAAGATTCTGGAAGGGGTTTTGCTCTGCACTCAATATTAATGTCTGTCTCTCTTCCGCTTACCATCCCCAGACAAATGGTCAGACTGAGCGGACCAACCAGATGCTGGAACAATATCAAAGATGCTATGTCAGCCATCTCCAGGATGATTGGTTGCGGTTGCTGCTGTTACCCGAATTTTCATATAACAATTCTCAGAGCGCCTCCACTAAATTTACACCTTTCTTTCCCAATCTGGGTTATCATCCGTGTATCTTACCTAGGTCTCCAATTAATTCTCTGGTTCTGGCAGTGGAGGAAAGGCTGACTGCGATGAAGCAAAATCTGGAGGTTCTGAAGGAATCCCTGACCACAGCTCAAGAACGTTATAAGAGATCGGCTGATAGATTCCGTAAACCTGCACCCATGTTCAAGGTAGGAAATTCCGTGTGGTTAGCAACTAAGAATCTGAAGTTAAACATTCCTTCACAAAAACTTCAGAACTTCAGAAATTCATTGGCCCTTTCAAGATCAACGGTATTGTGAGCTCTGTGGCCTGCCGGCTGAAGCTGCCTAGGAATATGAAGGTACATCCAGTTTTTCATGTATCTTTAAAAAAGCCTGTATCTCCTAATACCTTCCAGGGATGTGTTGCGTCACCTCCGCAGCCTGTGGTGATTGATGGGCAAGAACATTTTGTGGTGGAGGAAATTATTGATTCCAGGATTCGCAGGAATCGGCTCCAATATCTGATAAGATGGCAGGGATATCTCCTTGAGGAAGACTCTTGGGAACCTGTGGAAAACATCAATGCCCAACAGAAGATTTCTCGTTTTCATCAGAGATTCCCTGAGAAACCAGGTCCAGGATTGTCCTGAGGCCACTTCTAAGGAGGGAGTAATGTCAGGACCCTGAACATTTTTATTACCTTTTGTGCATTACTGCCCTTTTCCAAGATGGCGTCTTTGGTCTCATGTGCACTGTGTCTTCCTGCTATAAAACTCCACCCCAGCCTTCAGTCTGTGCTAGAGTATTCTGCCTTGCATCCAGTTCCTGACTCTGGTGACTCCCTGGCTATATACCTGCTCCTGTGAACCTGTGTGGTTATCCTGCTACTCTGCTCTGAGTTCCTGCTGCATACACCAGTTTCCAGTAATCCTCCTTCATCTGCTGCTCGTGTTTACTTCCATCTGCATTTGCTGGACATGTAAGCTGTTGCTGCTCTGCTTAAACCTGAGATTATCACCCAGGCCTTCCTGGTTGAGATAAGACATTGCTTGAACTGCCTTATAAGCATATCTATCTGTGTTTGGACTAAAGCAAGGACTTATTCGTGTCAAGTATCCTCAAGAATAACTGTGCTTCATAGACTTTCTGCGTGATTGCATTTTCCTCTGAAGTTCCCTATAGACTGCTAAGCTGCGTTTAATATTTACACCAAGTGTTGTGGACTTGAGTTTCTCTCTGCACCTGTTTGAATAAACGTGTGATAATATAGACTTTACCACTTATAAAACTGTGTCCTGTAGTTGTCTTGTTCCACGCAGAGTCTCCTGTTGTGAATTTGGTTTCTGGGCTCCCCCGGTGGTTTCTGGTGGTACTGCACTTGTGTGCTTCATTTCCTCTGTTCACCTGTTTCCATCAGGATGTGGGAGTTTTCTATTTAACCTTGCTCCTCAGTCATTTCTATGCCGGCCAACAATGTTACCAGAAGCCTTTCTGTTGCATGTTCCTGCTCCTAGACTACTATCAGCTAAGTTGGACTTGTAGTCCTAAGTTTGTTTTGCATTTTTGTTCCAGTTCTCTGCGATTGATTATTTCTGAGGCTGGAAGCTCTTGTGAGCTGAACTTGCCACTCTGGTGTCATGAGTTGATATTAGAGTCTTAAAGTAATTTCAGGATGGTGTTTTGAAAGGGTTTTCAGCTGACTGTGAAGTTCCCTTTTCTGTCTTCCTACTATCTAGTAAGCGGACCTCAATTTGCTAAACCTATCTTCATACTTCGTATGTCAATTTCCTCTGAAATCACCGACAATATATGTGGGGGCTACTGTCTGCCTTTTGGGGAAAATTTCTCTAGAGGTAAGCCAGGTCTGTATTTTCCTCTGCTAGGGTCAGTCAGTTCTCCGGCTGGCGCTGGGCGTCTAGGGATAAAACGTAGGCACGCTACCCGGCCACTGTTAGTTGTGCGGTAGGTTTAGCTCACAGTCAGCTCGAGTTCCCATCTTCCAAGAGCTAGTCCTTTTTGTATGCTTTACTATGTTCTCTTGCCATTGAGAACCATGACAGTTTGGCCGGCCAAGGGTTAAAATAATTGGCAGAAGAAAGGAGAGAAAAGAACTCTGCAGAGAATTTTTTTTTTTTTTTCCCTGAGTTTGCTCATTAGTTGATTCACTTGCATCTCTGCTTACTGCAGCCTTCGTCTCTCTCTCCTTCTAATCCTTGAATGGTTCTGATTTCACCTGATTAATATGGATCCTCAGAGTTTAGCTACAGGTTTGGATAATCTCGCTGTGAAGGTTCAAAGTTTACAGGATTTTGTTATTCATGCTCCTATATCTGAACCTAGAATTCCTTTACCTGAATTTTTCTCCGGGGATAGATCTCGCTTCCAGAATTTCAAACATAATTGTAAATTATTTTTGTCTCTGAGATCTCGCTCCGCTGGAGATCCTGCACAGCAGGTCAGGATTGTAATTTCCTTGCTCCGGGGCGACCCTCAGGACTGGGCATTTGCTTTGGCACCAGGGGATCCTGCGTTGCTCAATGTGGATGCATTTTTCCTGGCTTTGGGGTTGCTTTATGAGGAACCTCATTTAGAGATTCAGGCTGAAAAAGCCTTAATGGCCCTGTCTCAAGGGCAAGATGAGGCTGAAATATACTGCCAAAAATTTCGTAAGTGGTCTGTGCTTACTCAGTGGAATGAGTGCGCCCTGGCGGCGAATTTCAGAGAGGGTCTCTCTGATGCCATTAAGGATGTTATGGTGGGGTTCCCTGTGCCTACAGGTCTGAATGAGTCCATGACAATGGCTATTCAGATTGATTGGCGTTTGCGGGAGCGCAAACCTGTGCACCATTTGGCGGTGTCTACTGAGAAGGCGCCAGAGATTATGCAATGTGATAGAATTCTGTCCAGAAGCGAACGACAGAATTTTAGGCGAAAAAATGGGTTATGCTTCTATTGTGGTGATTCAACTCATGTCATATCAGCATGCTCTAAACGTACTAAGAAGGTTGATAAGTCTGTTTCAATTGGCACTTTACAGTCTAAGTTTATTCTATCTGTGACCCTGATTTGCTCTTTATCGTCTATTACCGCGGACGCCTATGTCGACTCTGGCGCCGCTTTGAGTCTTATGGATTGGTCCTTTGCCAAACGCTGTGGGTTTGATTTAGAGCCTCTGGAAGTTCCTATACCTCTGAAGGATATTGACTCCACGCCATTGGCTAGTAATAAACCACAATACTGGACACAAGTTAATATGCATATTAATCCGGATCACCAGGAGATTATTCGCTTCCTTGTGTTGTATAATCTACATGATGTGTTGGTGCTTGGATTGCCATGGCTGCAATCTCATAACCCAGTCCTCGACTGGAAAGCAATGTCTGTGTTAAGCTGGGGATGTCAGGGGACTCATGGGGACGTACCTTTGGTTTCCATTTCGTCATCTATTCCCTCTGAGATTCCGGAATTTTTATCTGATTATCGTGACGTTTTTGAGGAGCCTAAAATTGGTTCACTACCTCCGCACAGAGAGTGCGATTGTACTATAGATCTGATTCCGGGCAGTACGTTTCCAAAGGGTCGTTTATTTAATCTATCTGTGCCTGAACATGCTGCTATGCGGGAATATATTAAGGAGTCCTTGGAAAAGGGACATATTCGTCCTTCGTCATCTCCCTTAGGAGCCGGTTTTTTCTTTGTATCTAAAAAAGATGGCTCTTTGAGGCCGTGTATTGATTATCGGCTTTTGAATAAAATCACGGTTAAATATCAGTATCCTTTGCCACTGCTTACTGATTTGTTTGCTCGAATAAAGGGGGCCAAGTGGTTCTCTAAGATTGATCTTCGTGGGGCGTATAATTTAGTGCGAATTAAGCAGGGGGATGAGTGGAAAACCGCATTTAATACGCCTGAGGGCCATTTTGAGTATTTAGTAATGCCTTTTGGTCTTTCAAATGCCCCTTCAGTCTTTCAGTCCTTTATGCATGACATTTTCCGTGAATATTTGGATAAATTTTTGATTGTGTATCTGGATGATATTTTGATTTTTTCGGAGGACTGGGACTCTCATGTCCAACAGGTCAGGAGGGTTTTTCAGGTTTTGCGCTCTAATTCCTTGTGTGTAAAGGGTTCTAAGTGCGTTTTTGGGGTTCAAAAGATTTCGTTTTTGGGGTACATTTTTTCCCCCTCTTCCATTGAGATGGACCCTGTCAAGGTTCAGGCTATTTGTGATTGGACGCAACCCTCTTCTCTTAAGAGCCTTCAGAAGTTTTTGGGCTTTGCTAATTTTTATCGTCGATTTATAACTGGTTTTTCTGATGTCGCTAAACCGTTGACTGATTTGACTAAGAAGGGTGCTGATGTTGCTGATTGGTCCCCTGCTGCTGTGGAGGCCTTTCGGGAGCTTAAGCGCCGCTTTTCTTCCGCCCCTGTATTGCGTCAGCCTGATGTTACTCTTCCTTTTCAGGTTGAGGTCGACGCTTCAGAAATCGGAGCTGGGGCGGTTTTGTCGCAGAAAAGTTCCGACTGCTCCGTGATGAGACCTTGTGCGTTCTTTTCTCGTAAGTTTTCGCCCGCTGAGCGAAATTATGATATTGGTAATCGGGAGCTCTTGGCTATGAAGTGGGCTTTTGAGGAGTGGCGTCATTGGCTTGAGGGGGCTAGACATCAGGTGGTGGTATTGACCGACCACAAGAATTTGATTTATCTTGAGTCCGCCAGGCGCCTGAATCCTAGACAGGCGCGCTGGTCGCTATTTTTCTCTCGGTTTAATTTTGTGGTTTCTTACCTACCGGGTTCTAAAAATGTGAAGGCGGATGCCCTTTCTAGGAGTTTTGAGCCTGATTCCCCTGGTAATTCTGAACCTACAGGTATCCTTAAGGATGGAGTGATATTATCTGCTGTTTCCCCAGATTTGCGACGGGTCTTGCAGGAGTTTCAGGCGGATAGACCTGATCGTTGCCCGCCTGGTAGATTGTTTGTTCCTGATGATTGGACCAGTAGAGTCATCTCGGAGGTCCATTCTTCTGCGTTAGCAGGTCATCCTGGAATCTTTGGTACCAGGGATTTGGTGGCTAGGTCCTTCTGGTGGCCTTCCCTGTCGCGAGATGTGCGAGGTTTTGTGCAGTCTTGTGATGTTTGTGCTCGGGCCAAGCCTTGTTGTTCTCGGGCTCGTGGATTGTTGTTATCCTTGCCTATTCCGAAGAGGCCTTGGACTCACATCTCCATGGATTTTATTTCTGATCTCCCTGTTTCTCAGAAGATGTCTGTCATCTGGGTGGTGTGTGACCGTTTCTCTAAGATGGTCCATTTGGTTCCCTTGCCTAAATTGCCTTCTTCATCCGAGCTGGTTCCTCTGTTTTTTCAAAATGTGGTGCACTTGCATGGTATTCCGGAGAATATCGTTTCTGACAGGGGAACCCAATTCGTGTCTAGATTTTGGCGAGCGTTCTGTGCTAGGATGGGCATTGATTTGTCTTTTTCGTCTGCTTTCCACCCTCAGACTAATGGCCAGACCGAGAGAACTAATCAGACCTTGGAGACTTATTTGAGGTGTTTTGTGTCTGCGGATCAGGATGATTGGGTTGCCTTTTTGCCCTTGGCGGAGTTTGCCCTCAATAATCGGGCTAGTTCTGCCACCTTGGTTTCTCCTTTCTTCTGTAATTTGGGGTTTCATCCTCGTTTCTCTTCCGGTCAGGTGGAGTCTTCGGATTGTCCTGGAGTGGATGCTGTGGTGGAGAGGTTGCATCAGATTTGGGGGCATGTGGTGGACAATTTGAAGTTGTCCCAGGAGAAGACTCAGCATTTTGCCAACCGCCGTCGTCGTGTTGGTCCTCGTCTTTGTGTTGGGGACTTGGTGTGGTTATCTTCTCGTTTTGTCCCTATGAAGGTTTCTTCTCCTAAGTTTAAGCCTCGGTTCATCGGCCCGTACAAGATATTGGAGATTCTTAACCCTGTGTCCTTTCATTTGGACCTCCCTGCATCTTTTTCTATTCATAATGTCTTCCATCGGTCATTGTTGCGCAGGTATGAGGTACCGGTTGTGCCTTCCGTTGAGCCTCCTGCTCCGGTGTTGGTTGAGGGTGAGTTGGAGTACGTTGTCGAGAAGATCTTGGACTCCCGTGTTTCCAGACGGAGACTTCAGTATCTGGTCAAGTGGAAGGGCTACGGTCAGGAGGATAACTCTTGGGTGACAGCCTCTGATGTTCATGCCTCCGATTTGGTCCGTGCCTTTCATAGGGCTCATCCTGATCGCCCTGGTGGTTCTGGTGAGGGTTCGGTGCCCCCTCCTTGAGGGGGGGATACTGTTGTGAATTTGGTTTCTGGGCTCCCCCGGTGGTTTCTGGTGGTACTGCACTTGTGTGCTTCATTTCCTCTGTTCACCTGTTTCCATCAGGATGTGGGAGTTTTCTATTTAACCTTGCTCCTCAGTCATTTCTATGCCGGCCAACAATGTTACCAGAAGCCTTTCTGTTGCATGTTCCTGCTCCTAGACTACTATCAGCTAAGTTGGACTTGTAGTCCTAAGTTTGTTTTGCATTTTTGTTCCAGTTCTCTGCGATTGATTATTTCTGAGGCTGGAAGCTCTTGTGAGCTGAAATTGCCACTCTGGTGTCATGAGTTGATATTAGAGTCTTAAAGTAATTTCAGGATGGTGTTTTGAAAGGGTTTTCAGCTGACTGTGAAGTTCCCTTTTCTGTCTTCCTACTATCTAGTAAGCGGACCTCAATTTGCTAAACCTATCTTCATACTTCGTATGTCAATTTCCTCTGAAATCACCGACAATATATGTGGGGGCTACTGTCTGCCTTTTGGGGAAAATTTCTCTAGAGGTAAGCCAGGTCTGTATTTTCCTCTGCTAGGGTCAGTCAGTTCTCCGGCTGGCGCTGGGCGTCTAGGGATAAAACGTAGGCACGCTACCCGGCCACTGTTAGTTGTGCGGTAGGTTTAGCTCACAGTCAGCTCGAGTTCCCATCTTCCAAGAGCTAGTCCTTTTTGTATGCTTTACTATGTTCTCTTGCCATTGAGAACCATGACAGTCTCCTGAGTTATCCCCTATAATTATTACAATATAATAGTGGTGCTGCTGATGACAATGGCGTCAGTGCTAACCATCTTAGTAGCCATTTCAAAACTGTGCAGAAGGGTGCAGAGGTCTTTAAACTGTGCCCACTCCGTAAACGTGATATGAGCCACGTCCGTACTGCGTTGGTCCAGCCTATACAACATTACATGCTGCGCAAGGGCTCATTGCTGATGCCACAGTTGCTTCCATGTTATGATCCTTAGTGGCTGGGGATCACGAATAGACCAGCAAGTGAATAAACTAAGGACAAGCTCTAGGGAGATGGTAACTGGACTGATAGCAAATCTGAACCTATCCAACACAACTAGAGGTAGCCGGTGAACGTGCCTAAAAAATTCCTAGATGTCTCGAGCCAGCCTGAGGAACTAGCTACCCCTAACGAGAAAGAAAGACCTCGCTTGCCTCCAGAGAAATAATCCCCAAAGATTTAGAAGCCCCCAACAAATATTAACGGTGAAGTAAGAAGAAGGCACATACGTAGGGATGAAATCAGATTCAGCAAAAGAGGCCCACTAGTACTAGAAAGCAGAAAATAGAGCAGGGGTCTATGCGATCAATAAAAAACCCTTACAAAATATCCATCCTGAGATTTCAAGAACCCACGCACCAACTAATGGTGTGTGGGGAGAAACTCAGTCCACTAGAGCATCCAGCAAGCGAGGGAATCACATTTTAGCAAGCTGGACAAGAAAACATGATAAACACTGCTGATCAAAAAATGAGCAAACAAAACTTAGCTTGTCCTGGATGGACTGGGAGCAAGGTAGTCAGAAGGAATCTGAGTAGCACTGATTACATCGACAGCCGGCAACAAGTGAAAGTAAAACAGAGCTATATAGGAACCTCCCAGAGGATAACGAACCAGCTGATAGCCAGAGACCAGCAGAATAACAAACAAAGCCACCAGGGGGAGCCCAAAGCAAAAGTCACACCATACCACCAGTGACCACAAGAGGGAGCCTGAAAACAGAGTTCACAACACTTCCACATGTGCAGAGTGGAATTCCACAGTGTCGGCTCATCGCATATCAACCTGTTAACTGGCATGGACAAAGACCTCTGTATCGATGCAAGTCAATGACCTGAGCAGTGCAAATGGCGGAAATGAGCACACAGCTTACGTGCTTTCTGGAGCAGCTCACCCAGGCCAGGATGGTGGCGGAAAAAACCCTGCACTACCAGGTTGAGGATGTCAGCCATGCAAAGCAAGTGTGTGAGCTTGCCTCCTCGTAGGGCCGCCACCAGGTTTGCACTGTTATCGGACATGGCCTTCCCTGTATGCAGGTTCAGTGGAGACAGCCAATGATCAAACTCAGCCTGGAGAGCAGTCCACAACTCTTCAGCTGCATGACTGCTATCTCTGAGGCATATCAATTTTAACACTGCCTGCTTGCGGTGTGCCCTGTCTGCACAGTACAGAGGTGGTGGGGATTCGCTCTGCACTGTTGGAACATGTGCCTCATTAATGCAGAGGTTGAGGGCGCAGGCGGAGGCCCTAGAGGAGATGGATAAGGAGGCATAAGCATTGGAGGAAGTGTTAAATGTAGCAGTTTGTCCTGCAAGCTTTGGCAATTTCAAGACTTGTAGAGCAGCGACTGCCCCCACAGCCACCAGAGTCACCCAGTGCCCAGTCAGCGAGAAGTAATGCCCCTGGCCATGCTTACTTGTCCAAGTGTCTGTGGTGAAATGTACCCTGGCAGACACAGATTTAGTCAAGGAAAAGGTAATGTTGTCTGTGACATGCTGGTGTAGCACAGGCACAGCTTTCTTAGAAAAATAATGGCGACTGGGCAATTGGTACTGGAAGAGTGCGGTGGCCATCAGCTTTCGGAAACCATCTGTATCTATCAGGCAAAAAGGCAACATTTCCATGGCCAACAGGCTGGAGATGGTGGAGTTCAAACTCTTTGCTTTGTCATGCGTAGGGGAAGCAATATTCTACGTGACCCCAACTGCTGAACCGTGGGTTGGCTGTCGTGCTGAGAAATTACAGAGTACGGTGAACCAGACAAGCTGCAGGACATTGAGATAGGTGCAAACGGAGTTGTTATGGTGGACTGAGATCAGTCATAACCAGCAGACATGTCTGCTTCCTTTACAGCTGATGGCAGGCTCTTAGTCTTCATGACTGGAGCAGGTAAAGAACCTGAGGTCGAAGACCTGCTCCTCAATAGTTGGCACAGTAACTAAGAAGGGGGAAGAAGCAGCAAATGCGATTAAATGGGCGACGGATGGTTGTTGAGGTCCACTGGTCCGCATTTTTGCGCAGTGTGATTCACACAGTAGCGCATGTGGATTGCGCATGTGAAGATTCATACATATAGTAGTAAAATTATTGCACTTTTTACCTCTACTCAGTTTTTTTTGCAAAGTTGGCAGATTATTTGAGTTGGCTTATCCTTTGCAGTGTCAAAAAAGGCCCAGGTTAGGCAACCCTTGCCACCCCTGCAAGCTGCAGACCCACGGACGCTGATGGTCAGAGGCACAGTTGTGGCTGAGGATGCATCGCTCATCGTGGCTGCATCACTACGTTCTACGACGGATGGCGCACCAAAACGTCCTAGTCTTCCTCCTCAGACGACCTACACAGCTGTGTGCCTCTATGTTTATGCCAACTGGGATCTAACACATCATCATCATCCTCTGTGTTATCACTATTTTAAAGTCAGATCCCCTACTGTATGACACTAGGAACAGAAGAATTTTTTGATGGGATCTGGATCACACCTCTATAACACACTACATGATACAAACTATTTTAAAGTCAGGTCCCCTACCGTGTGACACTAGGAACAGAAGTATTTTTGTTTTGTGACCTCTGGAGCAGGCCTCTATAACACTCTAGATGCTACAAACTACTTTAAAATCAGGTTCTCTACAGTATGATGCTAGGAACAGAAGATTTTTTGTGGCCTCTGGATAAGGCCTCTATAACACACTACATGCTACAAACTATTTTAAAATCAGGTCCCCTACTGTATGACGTTTGAGCTTTATTTGCTCTCCAGATTTTCTACTTCTGTTTAGCAACAGAAACATTGTTTTGGTTATGTGCTCGAGATCTGCAGACAGCTTAATTTAAACCCAACAAAATTACAAAGTGTGATACGACGGTCTTTGTGCAACAGAAAAATGTAAAAAAAATTTATGTGCGTTAGGTCTGCATACAGTTTCATATCACCACAGCACTAAATGACAAGGTGGGAATCAGCAGGCTGTTTTAAATTTAGCTAGGGAAAAAATATTATTTAAAATTCTATACTCATGCATGGAGCACAATAGAAGCAGTGCACAACACACTTGTAGGACATGTGCCCTGCAGGCTTTGTCTGTGGACCTCAGTAATGGCCAAAAAATGCTAGAAGTTAAATGGTAAATTTAACAGCCATATTAGACACTAGCTAGCCACACTCTCTGACTGATATACAACCACCTATCTATCTAGGTAAAATCTTGCTGCTAACAGTGCCAGAGTCAGGAGCAGCTTGTCAAAATGGCACTAAAACAAGATGTTCGGTCTTTATATGATGAGGGACATGTGATTTCAGCAGCCATTGACACAAGCCGTGGTGTCAGGACATTGTGGATGCTTCCTGAGCCCTGATTGTCTAGCCGCAATGTGCACACATAAAGTTAGGGGAAAAAAAAAGTATACGAGAACGTCAGAATGCCCCGCCCCTGAGCTCTGTAAACGCGCTTTCTTCATCAAACACATGCAAAACGCTCAGGACACACCACCATTATTGTTGCAAAAGTCCTAAAAATGCTTTTATGGCAATATAAACATTTTCCTGCACTTATTACCGAATGTTACTGATTTTACCGATTTTATAAAATTTTGCTCTTTTTTCCGATCTCGAATCCCAATGTGCCATATTCGTGCTGAATTTATGTTTCGCGATTGTTTTTTGAACAAATTAGCTCATTACTAGTAGATATGAGGGAAATGTTATTTAGGAACTATTTTGTGTAACACGATTCTGATTTAAGGGCACAAAAATTAAAAGTTTGGAAATTTTTAAATTGTCAAAATTTTGTCAAATTTCAATTTTTTTCATAAATAAACGTAAGTCATATCGAAGAAATTTTACCACTAACATGAAGTACAATATATCACAAAAATACAATCTCAGATTCAGTGAAATCTGTTGAAGCGCTCCAGAGCTACAGTATAACCTCATAAAGTGAAAGTGGTCAGAATTGTAAAAAGTGGCTTGGTCATTAAGGTCAAAATTGGCTTGGTCACGAAGGGGTTAACTCTCGGCTCTCTACTAGGTATAGTTGCTGACATGACATTTAGTTTTTTTATATACACTTTGCTCCTAGCTGGTCTGCATAGTACTAAAACTCTGTAACTGACGATCAGCTGATGGGCTATGTGACTATTTAAAAGGAAGTGGTAGTGATTGCAAACCAACATCAGCTGACCAGCCTAAAAGAAACTGCCAGCAAGAAACTGACATTAACACTTGCTGGACCAATTGAAAAATAACAACATTTAAATATCAGCAGACCCAGAGCTGCCACACATCCGTTAATGATTCGTGGCAGATTCTTTTTGGTGGACAATCCAAAAAATGACAACATTTTTTATAAGAATTAGGCTGCCGTCACACTAGCAGTATTTGGTCAGTATTTTACATCAGTATTTGTAAGCCAAAGCCAGGAGTGGAACAAATAGAGGAAAATTATAATAGAAACATACGCACAACTTCTGCATTTATCACCCACTCCTGGTTTTGGCTTACAAATACTGATGTAAAATACTGACCAAATATTGCTAGTGTGACGGCAGCCTTATCGTGATATTTTCTTTGGAGTACTGGATCTTGTAATTAGCCCTCAATAAGTAAATATTAGGGATGAGCAAGCACTAAAATGCTTGGATGCTCATTACGCGAATCGAGCAATTCTTAATGCTCAAATGCTCATGCTGGATAGAAAAAGAACATGGTAGAGAAGACCCCTGGAAGCATCTTTGTCTCCCAGATCATGCTGAGAACAATGGTGTTACACTTTTACTCCACTTTAAGGACTGACAATAAAACATTCAAAATCGACAAGAAATTTGAGTTTGCTAGGGATTAGCGAACCCCAAAATGCTAGGGTGCTCATTGCTTGACTGAATAAATTCCTAATACTCGCATGCTCATTTTGAGTAACCAGTGTAATTGTAGTCAATGGGAAAGCTGAGCTTTTATCCTGAAGACCCTACAAAGAGGTCTGGGGAGCAATGAAAATGTTCAAATGGATGGAAAAAGTGCTGAATGGAAGGAGACCAGGATGGGGAAAACCCCTGGAAGCATCTCTGACTCCTACATCGCTGCTGAGAACAATGATGTAAAACCAAAACTCTACAATAAAAGGTGACAATAAATCATTCCAAACCAGTGAGAAATTGCATTTTAAAGGAAAAAAATGTTAAGAAACATTATTCACGACCCGTAGAAGCTCAGAGGAGCGAAACGATCGTCGTCACTAGGAACCACAGTTCTCCCTGTAATATCCTGCTTTTTTAACATGAAGCCGCAATAAAGGAAGACTTTTGTACAGATGGTGAGTGCTCGTTTTCTTGCTATTATTAGTACTATCCCTTTAAAGACCTTCACCTTTTTATACAGACGTCCCTAGGGCCACGGACCGGGTCAGCCACCGTGACATCCCCACTGAGAACTGAAGGACCCAGTGCCGAGTACCCCACGGCCCTACTGGGGGCGATCCATCTTTATCAAGGAAATGTACCCCAGACCATGGAATCGTCTATGGGTGAGCAATATAATACCGTTACATTTTTTAACAAGTTTTTTGAGGGTTATATACCAAAGAAATGTACTTGAGACCACGGAAAAGTATATAGGTGAGCAATTTAATACAGATAAGGGTATGTGCACTCAAGTAAAATGTATGCACCATTTCTGCATGTCTTGGCAGGAAAAACGCAGCTGCAAAAGTGCATTTTTGATGTGTTTTTCCCTGAGTTTTTGATTGACTGGAGTGAACTCAATGGTGAAAAATGCAGGTCAAAAGCGCATAGAGAATTGACATACAGCAGATTATTTTCTGCACCAAATCTGCAAGTCAAATATTTGTGTTCATGAAGCGTCAGGTGTCCCATTTACTTTGCAGGCTTCAGGTCTTGCTTAAGATTGTGTCAAAAATCCACACAGAAAACATTTGACAAAAAGCCATGCCAAGCCTGCAACGTTTGCATACAACCTAAATTTTTGAAGATAGTTTTTGAGGGTTATATACTCCAGACCACGAAGCAGTCTGTTAGGAGTCGAGTTTCCTCTGCTGCACAGGGGGGGAATCTCGATCCGTGTCTGCTGCGGTCTCCCATTCTCCATCGGCCGCAGTGGAGCCTGCTCAGTGGAGATGTCAGTCCCAGCATCTCACTGAGTCTGATTCAGTGCAAAAGGTTATTGCTGCTTCTCCAGGCTCTGCTATTGTACCCTGCACTGATCTACGGTGAACAGGCTTTTCTGGGACTATGTCCTGCTTTGCACACACTGAGCATGCCCAGGGTAAGATCTCTCACTGGGGATCAAGGGTCACATGTTCAGGTACTGCAGCCAAATCTATTGGTCTTTCTAGGAAGGTCCTGTAGGTACGCAGGCTCTGTAGCAGATTCTTATTGGTCCTCTTTTGGAAGGTCCTGTACGTGCTGCAGCTATTTAAGGCTCGCATGGAAACACAGCCATGCGCTAGTATCTTCTAAAGTTACATGCTTTGTGCCACTGTGGTCATATGCGTGAATGTGTTCAGGGACCCGGCTGAAATAAGCCCCTAGAATGCTGGCACCTCCGGCGAGGAGATTGTGTATGAGAGTATTCAGGGACCCAGCTGAAATAAGCCCCTAGAATGCTGGCACCTCCGGCGAGGAGTGTTGTGTGCATGCATGACCACTGACTGCTCTCTTCTGGGTAGTTAGCCTGTGCCTCTGTGAGAGTCTAACAGGGCACAGAGCTTTGCTTTCTCGGCCGCTCTGTGAAGCTAACAGAGCTGGTTAATACCGCCATATTGTGCCGCCATTCACTTAGCTGCAGGATATTTCCTGCACGGTGGATCCCGGGTTGCGAACGCACCAATCACATCAATAAATATATTCGGTGCATTCCGCAAACCCTAACACAGTCTATGAATGAGCAGTACATTACTGATACACTTTTTAACAAGTGTTTTTAGGCTTTTATAGCAACGAAATGTACCCAAGAAAATGTAATACCCTTTTGGTGAGCAATATAACACCGATAAATTTTAAACAAATTTTTTTTAGGCTGCCGTCACACTAGCAGTATTTGATCAGTATTTGTAAGCCAAAAACAGGAGTGGAACAATTAGGCCTTGTTCACGCCATCCTTTTTTTTCTGCGGATTTTTCAGGTCCTGATTTGGAAATCCCGCAGTGCTAAACCGCGGTGGATTTCCCTGCGGGTTTTTGTGCGGTTTCTCCTGCAGATTCCACTGCGGTTTTCCATCTGCACTTTCCTATTGGTGCAGGTGGAAAACAGTTGCGGAATCCGCAGAAAGAAGTGACATGCTACTTCTTTTTTTCCGCAGAAAATCAGTGCGGATTTTCCAGCGGAAAAAAGGAACGTGGGAACAGCGGATTTGGTTTTCCATAGGGTAACATTGTACTGTACCCTGCATGGAAAACGTCTGCGGATCCGCAGCTGCAAATCCGCTGCGGATTCGCAGCAAAAACCGCAGCGTGTGAACATAGCCTTAGAGGAAAAGTATAATAGAAACATATGCACCACTTCTGCGTTTATCTCCCACTCCTGGTTTTGGCTTGCAAATACTGATGTAAAATACTGACCATATACTGTTAGTGTGACGGCAGCCTAAGGGTTATATACCAACGAAATGTAATCCAGACCACAGAATATCCTATGGTTAAGCAATATATAAAACAATCACATTTTAAACAATTTTATTGAGGCTTATATAGCAATAAAATGTACTCCAGACCATGGAATAATCTATGGATGAGCATTAGAATACCAATATATTTTTGACCAAGTTTTGGAAGTGCTTTATAACAGCAAAATAGAGCATGTTATTCTATATGGTAAATTGAATCCAGAAAAATGTTTCTATGCTTTTTGGGAGTGCTATATATCACAGAATTGCAGAACAAAGCATGTACTACTCGATTGATGACAATATAATCAAGTTTATCCAGGGGCACCACGAGGAGGAACGGACTCACCCCCATACACTGCTTAGTCTGCTTCTGCTTATAATTTACATAATATCTTTTGCTCTGATATTTAGTCTTATGCTTAATGTTCTTCTGCTCTTTGTTCTGCAGCCTCTTGTTCTTCTGCTTCTCGGTCTTCCAGGTCGTAGTCGTCTCCAGGGTCGTCGTCTCCGGGGTCGTCGTCATCGGGGTGGTCTTCAGGGTCATCGTCTCCAGGGTTGTCGT
The DNA here is from genome assembly GCF_051348905.1 of Ranitomeya variabilis. Lineage (NCBI taxonomy): Eukaryota > Metazoa > Chordata > Amphibia > Anura > Dendrobatidae > Ranitomeya > Ranitomeya variabilis. The sequence goes on from NC_135232.1 coordinate 234,555,992, forward strand.
CATCACGGTGGTTGTCGTCTCTGGTGTCGTCGTCATCTTAGGGGTGGTCTTCGTGTTTAGTCTCTTGAACTTGGAAATGTAGCAGAAGGTACAAGAAGGCTGAGAAAATGCCGAGAAACAGCTGATGGAACTGGAACTCGGATGGCTACCCGAAGGTCCAAGAGCCAATGGAACTACCGAGGACCAGCTGACGTTACTGGAACCCGGTTACTAAGCAGGAGGTACCCGTGCCTGAAAGCACTACCAAGGACCACCTGACGTTGGTGGAACTCGGATACCCAGAGGGAGGCACCTAAGCCAAAGGCTCTGCCCGGAACCAGCTGACGGTACTGGAACCAGGATGGGGAGCAGAAGGTACAAGAGCAAAAGACACTGCCGAGAACCAGCTGACGGTGCTGGAACCCGGATGGGTAGCCGAAGGTCCAAGAGCCAATGGAACTACCGAGGACCAGCTGACGTTACTGGAACCCGGTTACTAAGCAGGAGGTACCCGTGCCTGAAAGCACTACCAAGGACCACCTGACGTTGGTGGAACTCGGATACCCAGAGGGAGGCACCTAAGCCAAAGGCTCTGCCCGGAACCAGCTGACGGTACTGGAACCAGGATGGGGAGCAGAAGGTACAAGAGCAAAAGACACTGCCGAGAACCAGCTGACGGTGCTGGAACCCGGATGGGTAGCCGAAGGTCAAAGAGCCAATGGAACGACCGAGGACCAGCTGACGTTACTGGAACCCGGTTACTAAGCAGGAGGTACCCGTGCCTGAAAGCACTACCAAGGACCACCTGATGTTGGTGGAACTCAGATACCCAGAGGGAGGCACCTAAGCCAAAGGCTCTGCCCGGAACCAGCTGACGGTGCTGGAACCAGGATGGGGACCTATTCAAGCTTGTCTTCCTAGAGCCCCAACTAGCAGTGTTGGAGCAAATGGTCAGCAGGAGGAGGAGAGGGAGCAGAGTGTAGGCCGAAGCCTGCACTGGCGGCAGCTTTGGGTCTGTTGTGTCTGCGTGGCAGTTGCAGGACACGTTGTCGGCTGCACAGCAGGGGAAAAGCTGGCGGTGCTGAACCCCACTGACACATTGGCTGGTGTTTTTCTCTGTGCAGCTAGCAGTACCGGGCCCCAACTGGCGGTGTTGGAGCCCGGGCTCTGCAGGGGGAGCAGAGTGTAGGCCGAAGCCTAATTGAACCAATTTCAAAGGTAACCTTTAACCCCCCCTCAGGGGTTAAAAGTAGAAGAGCCACAGCTTATGCAGCAGTAGTGCTGCACAAGTCAAAGGTTGCTCTTTTAATTTTTCTCCTTGCACACGCTGAATGAAACACGTATAACATTTAGCCCTTTATACAGTCAAACTGTGTTGGAGGCGCGAGTTCCCTTCGTAATGAGACGCAGCACAGATGTCAAGAATCCCACCTTGGTGCTGGGTGCAGCCTCCTGAGCATTGTTATTTGCTGTACAGGAGTCTGCGCTGTCGTGTTATCCCCTGGCCTAGCGCTGTTAGCGCTGCCCATCTTCTGACATCATTTAATGTCAGCCGCTGCGGTTCGCGATGACCATGAATCCCAGCCCCGCAGTGTCTTAACATTGTTAAAACACTGCGGGGCTGGGATTCATGGCCTGGCGCAGCACATATGTTCGCCTCTCACACTCGGGTCCTTACACCCGCTTCAGACTGTGCGGCGTCAGCTGATCCCTTATCGCATGCCACGGCCATGAAGCCGCACAGTCTGAAGAAGGCGGAAGGAGATGAGGGACAGGCGAACTGATGCACTGCTCATGCCCATCAATCACACCCTCGCAGTCCCAATAAATAAGACACCGAGGGGCGTTGTGTGGGTCAGGGCGGCCGCAGAGGCGCAGGCAGCCAAACAATGATGCCAGAAGACGGGCAGCGCTACCAAGGGGGTTGCAGCGTGTCATTACAAAGGAAAGTCACACCTCCGGGACGGTTAAATGGTCACACAGAGGACACATTTTAGACGTGTTTTCAGTTCCACATGTGCGAGGAGAATACGTTTATGAGCCACCTTGCACACATGCAGCATTACTGCTGTACAAGGTGGCTGTAAAACGTACAAACGCCTGGGGGAGGGGGGACAGGTTCCCTTCAATTTCAGTTCTTGTGTCTGCGTGGCTTTTGCAGGACACGATGCCGGCTACACAGCAGGGGAACAGCTGGCGGTGCTGAACCCCACTGACACATTGGCTGGTGTTTTTCTCTGTGCAGCTAGCAGTACCGGGCCCCAACTGGCGGTGTTAGAGCCCAGGGTCAGCAGGAGGAGGAGAGGGAGCAGAGTGTAGGCCGAAGCCTGCACTGGCGGCAGCTTTGGGTCTGTTGTGTCTGCGTGGCAGTTGCAGGACACGTTGCCGGCTGCACAGCAGGGGAACAGCTGGCGGTGCTGAACCCCACTGACACATTGGCTGGTGTTTTTCTCTGTGCAGCTAGCAGTACCGGGCCCCAACTGGCGGTGTTGGAGCCCGGGCTCTGCAGGGGGAGCAGAGTGTAGGCCGAAGCCTAATTGAACCAATTCCAAAGGTAACCTTTAACCCCCCCTCAGGGGTTACAAAGTAGAAGAGCCACAGCTTATGCAGCAGTAGTGCTGCACAAGTCAAAGGTTGCTCTTTTAATTTTTCTCCTTGCACACGCTGAATGAAACACGTATAACATTTAGCCCTTTATACAGTCAAACTGTGTTGGAGGCGCGAGTTCCCTTCGTAATGAGACGCAGCACAGATGTCAAGAATCCCACCTTGGTGCTGGGTGCAGCCTCCTGAGCGTTGTTATTTGCTGTACAGGAGTCTGCGCTGTTGTGTTATCCCCTGGCCTAGCGCTGTTAGCGCTGCCCATCTTCTGACATCATTTAATGTCGGCCGGTGCGGTTCGCGATGACCATGAATCCCAGCCCCGCAGTGTCTTAACATTGTTAAAACACTGCGGGGCTGGGATTCATGGCCTGGCGCAGCACATATGTTCGCCTCTCACACTCGGGTCCTTACACCCGCTTCAGACTGTGCGGCGTCAGCTGATCCCTTATCGCATGCCATGGCCATGAAGCCCCACAGTCTGAAGAAGGCGGAAGGAGATGAGGGACAGGCAAACTGATGCACTGCTCATGCCCATCAATCACACCCTCGCAGTCCCAATAAATAAGACACCGAGGGGCGTTGTGTGGGTCAGGGCGGCCGCAGAGGTGCAGGCAGCCAAACAATGATGCCAGAAGACGGGCAGCGCTACCAAGGGGGTTGCAGCGTGTCATTACAAAGGAAAGTCACACCTTCGGGACGGTTAAATGGTCACACAGAGGACACATTTTAGACGTGTTTTCAGTTCCACATGTGCGAGGAGAATACGTTTATGAGCCACCTTGCACACATGCAGCATTACCGCTGTACAAGGTGGCTGTAAAACGTACAAACGCCTGGGGGAGGGGGGACAGGTTCCCTTCAATTTCAGTTCTTGTGTCTGCGTGGCTTTTGCAGGACACGATGCCGGCTACACAGCAGGGGAACAGCTGGCGGTGCTGAACCCCACTGACACATTGGCTGGTGTTTTTCTCTGTGCAGCTAGCAGTACCGGGCCCCAACTGGCGGTGTTAGAGCCCAGGGTCAGCAGGAGGAGGAGAGGGAGCAGAGTGTAGGCCGAAGCCTGCACTGGCGGCAGCTTTGGGTCTGTTGTGTCTGCGTGGCAGTTGCAGGACACGTTGCCGGCTGCACAGCAGGGGAACAGCTGGCGGTGCTGAACCCCACTGACACATTGGCTGGTGTTTTTCTCTGTGCAGCTAGCAGTCCCGGGCCCCAACTGGCGGTGTTAGAGCCCGGGCTCTGCAGGGGGAGCAGAGTGTAGGCCGAAGCCTAATTGAACCAATCTCAAAGGTAACCTTTAACCCCCCCTCAGGTGTTACAAAGTAGAAGAGCCACAGCTTATGCAGCAGTAGTGCTGCACAAGTCAAAGGTTGCTCTTTTAATTTTGCTCCTTGCACTTGCTGAAAGGAACACGTATAACATTTGGGCCCTTACACAGTCAAACTGATTTTGAGGCGTGAGTTCCCTTCGTAAAGAGACGCAGTACAGCTGGCAAAAATGCCACCTTGGTGCATTGCGCGGCCTCCTGAGCATCGTTATTTGTTGCACAGGAGTCTGCGCTTTTGTGTTATCCCTTGGCCTTGCGCTGTTAGCGCTGGCCATCCTCTGACATCATGTAATGTCGGCCGTTGCGGTTTGCGATGACCATGAATCTAAGCCCCGCAGTGTCTTAACATTGTTAAAACACTGCGGGGCTGGGATTCATGGCCTGGCGCAGAACATATGTTCGCCTCTCGCTTGGGTTCTTACACCCGCTTCAGACTATGCGGCGTCAGCTGATCCCTTATCGCATGCCACGGCCATGAAGCCGCACACTCTGAAGAAGGCGGAAGGAGACGAGTGACAGGCGAACATATGCACTGCTCAAGCCCATCAATCACACCCACGCAGTCAAAATAAATAAGACACCGAGGGGCGTTGTGCGGGGCAAGGCAGCCGCAGAGGCGCAGGCAGCCAAACAATGATGCCAGAAGACGGGCAGCGCTACCAAGGAGCTTGTTGCGTGTCAATACAAAGGAAAATCACACCTGAGGGACATTTTAATGGTCGCAGAGGACTCATTTTAGACGTGGTCAGTTCAACCTGGGCAAGGAGAATAAGTTTCTGAGCCACCTTGCACACATGCAGCATTACTGTCGTACAAGGTGGCTGTAAAACGTAGAAACGCCTGGGGGAGGGGGGACAGGTTTCCTTCAATTTCAGTTCTTGTGCCTGCGAGGCTTTTGCAGGACACGTTGCCGGCTACACAGCAGGGGAACAGCTGGCGGTGCTGAACCCCACTGACACATTGGCTGGTGTTTGGCTCTGTGCAGCCAGCACATCTGGGCCCCAACTGGCGGTGTTAGAGCCCAGGGTCAGCAGGAGGAGGAGAGGGATTACAGTGTAGGCCGAAGCCTGCACTGGAGCAAGTTGAAAGGTAAACTTTAACCCCCCCCAAGCGTTTGTAGCTGAAAGAGCCATCGTGTACAGCACTAATGCTGGAAAAGGTAAACTTAGCTCTGTTAATTATGGTCCTTGCACATGCTGAACCTAACACTTATGAAAAGTGTCCCCTCCTACCGTGATACCGTCCGGTTGGTGGAACTGTCCTTTGTGATGTGACGCAGCACAGCCGTCATTCTTACCCCCTTGGCGCCGTGCGCCACCTCCTCAGCGTTGTTTGAATCAGTCCCGGAGCCTGTGCTGTTAGGTTAGCCCTTGGCCATGCACACATTTTGCGCTGCCCGTCTTCTGACATCATTTGGTGTCAGGCTGGCTGCGCCTGTGCGGCCGCGCTGGCCGAGAGCCCGCCTCGCAGTGTCGTCTAATGTAATCCCGCCGCGGGCCTGGGATCCGTGGCCATGCGCAGTGCATATCCTCACCTCTCACTCCCCTCCCTACGGCTTCTTCAGACAGTGCGGTGTCACGGCCGTGGCATGCTATTAGGGACCTGCTGACACTGCACAGTCTGAAAAAGCCATAGGGAGATGAGTGAGAGGTGGAGGTTCAGATATGCACTGCGCATGTCCATGGATCTCAGGCCCCCAGTGGGATTAAATCAGAAGACAGTACGAGGCGGGCTCTCGGCCAGCGCGGCCGCACAGGCGCAGCCAGCCTGACACCAAATGATGTCAGAAGACGGGCAGCGCAAAATGTGTGCATGGCCAAGGGCTAACCTAACAGCGCAGGCTCCGGGACTGATTCAAACAACGCTGAGGAGGCGGTGCACGGCGCCAAGGGGGTAAGAATGACGGCTGTGCTGCGTCACATCACAAAGGACAGTTCCACCAACCGGACGGTATCACGGTAGGAGGGGACACTATTCATAAGTGTTAGGTTCAGCATGTGCAAGGAGCACCACGAAAAGAGGCACTTTTTCCCTTTGCATCATTACTGCTGCACAAGGTGGCTCCTTCAGTAACAAACGCCTGGGGGGGGGACAGGTTCCCTTAAATTTTACTTGTGCCTGCGTGGCGGTCGCAGTATACGTTGCCATATACACAGCAGGGGAACAGCTGGCGGTGCTGAACCCCAATAACACATTGGCGAGGTGTTTGGCTCTGTGAGGACAGCACTTCTGGACAACAACTAGCGGTGTTGGAGCCCAGGGACAGGTGGAGGAGGAGGAGGTGGAGGAGGTAGGAGGAGGTAGGAGGGATTGCCACACACACAGCAGGGGAACAGCTGACGTTACTGAACCCCAATAACAGAGGAGCGACTGTTGGGACTGTGCGGACAGCACTTCTGGACGGCAACTAGCGGTGTTGGAGCCCAGGGACAGGTGGAGGAGGAGGAGGTAGGAGGAGGTAGGAGGGATTGCCACACACACAGCAGGGGAACAGCTGACGTTACTGAACCCCAATAACAGAGGAGGGACTGTTGGAACTGTGCGGACAGCACTTCTGGATGGCAACTAGCGGTGTTGGAGCCCAGGGACAGGTGGAGGTGGAGGAGGTAGGAGGGATTGCCACACACACAGCAGGGGAACAGCTGACGTTACTGAACCCCAATAACAGAGGAAAGACTGTTGGGACTGTGCGGACAGCACTTCTGGATGGCAACTAGCGGAGTTGGAGCCCAGGGACAGGTGGAGGAGGAGGAGGTGGAGGAGGTAGGAGGGATTGCCACACACACAGCAGGGGAACAGCTGACGTTACTGAACCCCAATAACAGAGGAGGGACTGTTGGGACTGTGCGGACAGCACTTCTGGACGGCAACTAGCGGTGTTGGAGCCCAGGGACAGGTGGAGGAGGAGGAGGAGGTTGGAGGAGGTAGGAGGGATTGCCACACACACAGCAGGGGAACAGCTGACGTTACTGAACCCCAATAACAGAGGAGGGACTGTTGGGACTGTGCGGACAGCACTTCTGGATGGCAACTAGCGGTGTTGGAGCCCAGGGACAGGTGGAGGAGGAGGAGGTGGAGGAGGTAGGAGGGATTGCCACACACACAGCAGGGGAACAGCTGACGTTACTGAACCCCAATAACAGAGGAGGGATTGTTGTGACTGTGCGGACAGCACTTCTGGACGGCAACTAGTGTTGTTGGAGCCCAGGGACAGGTGGAGGAGGAGGAGGTGGAGGAGGTAGGAGGAGGTAGGAGGGATTGCCACACACACAGCAGGGGAACAGCTGACGTTACTGAACCCCAATAACAGAGGAGGGACTGTTGGGACTGTGCGGACAGCACTTCTGGACGGCAACTAGCGGTGTTGGAGCCCAGGGACAGGTGGAGGAGGAGGAGGTGGAGGAGGTAGGAGGGATTGCCACACACACAGCAGGGGAACAGCTGACGTTACTGAACCCCAATAACAGAGGAGGGATTGTTGTGACTGTGCGGACAGCACTTCTGGACGGCAACTAGCGGTGTTGGAGCCCAGGGACAGGTGGAGGAGGAGGAGGTGGAGGAAGTGGAGGAGGTAGGAGGGATTGCCACACACACAGCAGGGGAACAGCTGACGTTACTGAACCCCAATAACAGAGGAGGGACTGTTGGGACTGTGCGGACAGCACTTCTGGACGGCAACTAGCGGTGTTGGAGCCCAGGGACAGGTGGAGGAGGAGGAGGTGGAGGAGGTAGGAGGAGGTAGGAGGGATTGCCACACACACAGCAGGGGAACAGCTGACGTTACTGAACCCCAATAACAGAGGAGGGACTGTTGGGACTGTGCGGACAGCACTTCTGGACGGCAACTAGCGGTGTTGGAGCCCAGGGACAGGTGGAGGAGGAGGAGGTGGAGGAGGTAGGAGGAGGTAGGAGGGATTGCCACACACACAGCAGGGGAACAGCTGACGTTACTGAACCCCAATAACAGAGGAGCGACTGTTGGGACTGTGCGGACAGCACTTCTGGACGGCAACTAGCGGTGTTGGAGCCCAGGGACAGATGGAGGAGGAGGAGGTGGAGGAGGTAGGAGGGATTGCCACACACACAGCAGGGGAACAGCTGACGTTACTGAACCCCAATAACAGAGGAGCGACTGTTGGGACTGTGCGGACAGCACTTCTGGACGGCAACTAGCGGTGTTGGAGCCCAGGGACAGGTGGAAAAGCAGAGGAACACAATGTAGGCCGAAGCCTGATTGGAGAAAGTCGAAAGGGAACCTTTAACCCCCCCCAAGGCGTTTGTAGCTGAAAGAGCCAGCTTGTGCAGCACAAAAGATGCAAAAGGAAAAGGTGGCTCTTTTCATGATGCTCCTTGCAAACACAGAACTAAACACTTATAAAATGTGTCCCCTGAAACCATGAGACCGTCCCGGAGGTGGGACTTTCCTTCATAATATGACGCAGCACAGCTGTCATTCCTACCTCCTTGGCGCCGTTCCCCGGCTCCTCAGCGTTGTTTGATTCCGTCCCGGAGCATGCGCTGTTATGTTATCCCTTGGCCAGGCACACTTAGCGCTGCCCATCTTCTGACATCATTTGGTGTCAGGCTGGCTGCGCCTGTGCGGCCGCGCTAACCGAGAGCTTGCCTCACAGTGTCGTCTAATGTAATCCCACCGCGGGCCTGGGATCCATGGCCATGCGCAGTGCATATCCTCGCCTCTCACTCCCCTCCCTACGGCTTCTTAAGACTGTGCGGTGTCACGGCCGTGGCATGCTATTAGGGACCAGCTGACACCGCACAGTCTGAAGAAGCCGTAGGGAGATGAGTGAGAGGTGGAGGTTCAGATATGCACTGCGCATGTCCATGGATCTCAGGCAACCAGTGGGATTAAATCAGAAGACACTGCGAGGCGGGCTCTCGGCCAGCGCGGCCGCACAGGCGCAACCATCCTGACACCAAATGATGTCAGAAGACGGGCAGCGCTAATTGTGCCTGGCCACGGGATAACATAACAGCGCAGGCTCCGGGACGGAATCAAACAACGCTGAGGAGCCGGGGCACGGCGCCAAGGGGGTAGGAATGACGGCTGTGCTGCGTCATATTATGAAGGAAAGTCCCACCTCCGGGACGGTTTTACGGTATCAGTGGACACATTTTATAAGTGTTAAGTTCTGCGTGTGCAAGGAGCTAAACAAAAATAGCTACCTTTTCCTTGTGCAGCATTACTGCTGCACAAGGTGGCTCTTTCAGTAACAAACGCCTTGGGGGGGGGACAGATTCCCTTACATTTCAGTTGTTGTGTCAGCGTGGCGGTCGCAGGACACATTGCCGGCTACACAGCTGGGGATCAGCCGACGTTACTGAAACCCAATAACACTGGGTCGTATGTTTTGACTGTGCAGACGGCACTTCTGAGCCTCAACTGGCGGTGTTGGAGCCCAGGAATTTAAGTTCAGGTGGTAGAAAGATGAACACAACAGGAGACCTGGATAACGTAGACAGTGACCTAATTATTTAATCAGGAAGAGGAGTGGCAAATTCCTGCGAGATCCAGGCCTTGTTCATTTTCAGGAAAGTAAGCCGGTCAACGTTATCGGAGGATAGTCGCATGCGACGGTCAGTTAGTACACCACCTGCAGCACTAAAGACACGTTCCGATAATACACTGGCCGCAGGGCAAGTCAGCACCTCCAATGCATACTGGCTTAGCTCTGGTCATGTATCCAGCTTTGAGACCCAAAACTTGAAAGGGGAAGAGCCGTCTGGGAGTACAGCAAGAGGGCAAGACATGTAGTCTGTCACCATCTGACGGAACCGTTGCCTCCTGCTGACTGGAGCCATCTGTGATGGTGTAGACTTTTGTGGGGGGCACAGAAAACTGTGCCACAGTTGGGCCATACTGGTCTTGCCTTGGGCAGAGGCACTGCTTCTGCTCCCTCTTTGTGCAGAGCCTCCACCACTGCCTGGACGCACTGAGCTGCTTTGGAATGCACTAGCAGCACTTCTCTCAGTTGGAATGGAGAAGATGATGGAATTCACCAGTGTGTCTTGGTACTCCCGTATTTTTCGCTCCCGGTTCAACGGTGTGATGAGGCTTTCTACGTTGTCCCGAGGATCGAGGAGGGTGAACACCCAATAATCAGACATGTTGAGAATGTGGGCAATGCGGCGGTCGTTTCTCAGGCACTGCAGCATGTAATCCACCATGTGCTGCAGACTGCCAACTGCCCAAGAAACGCTGTCCCCTGCTGGAGGCGTGATCTCTGCCCGCTCGTCATCACCCCACCCTCGCTGTACACACTGAGTACTGGACAATTGTGTAACTCCCTCCTCTGGACGGATGTCTTCCTCCTCCATTGACTCCTCCTCATCCTCCTCACAAACTGTCCCCTGCCTACGCGTTTGTGAGGAACCACGTGGCGCTGACTGTCCAGAAGATGATGGAAATGCTGAATCCTCATCCTCCACCTCTTCCACAACATCATCCCTTAGCGCTTGCAGTGATTTTTCAAGCAGGCAGATAAGGGGGACAGTCATGCTGACTAGTGCATCATCTGCACTCGCCATCCGCGTGGAATAATCAAAGGGACGCAAAACCTGGCAGACGTCATTCATAGTGGCCCACTCTGTGGTTGTGAAGTCTGTACGGCGCTGAGTGCGACTTCTTTGCGCCTGAAGCAGCTGGTACTCCATTACAGCTTGCTGCTGCTCACACAACCGCTCCAACATATGTAACGTGGAATTCCACCTGGTAGGTAGGTCACATATGATGCGATGTTCCGGCAGGCGGTGTCGGCGCTGCAAAGCCGCAATGCGCGCTTTTGCCGTGCTGGAACGCTGCAAGTGAGCACACTCTAGGCGGACCTTGTGCAGCAGTGCATCAAGATCCTGATAGTCCCTCAAGAAACTCTGCACGACCAAATTGAGCACATGTGCCAGACATGGGATGTGAGTGAGGTTGCCGAGGCCCAGAGCTGCCACCAGATTTCGGCCATTATCACACACTACCATGCCTGGCTGGAGATTCGCTGGCACAAACCACACATCGCTCTCCTGCTTGATTGCATTCCAGAGCTCCTGCGCTGTGTGGCTTAGATTCCCCAAATAAATTAATTTCAAGACGGCCTGATGACGTTTGGCCACGGCTGTGCTCATGTCGGTCGTAACAGGTAAAAGTTCAGCATGGGTCCATGTGGAGGTGGACTGTGACGGCTCCTGCAGCGATGATTCTGAGGAACTGGTGTAAGAGGAGGAGTCAATGCGTACAGAATGGATTCCTGCAATCCTTGGAGTGGGCAGGACACGTCCTGCGCCACTCGCACGATCTGTACCCGGGTCAACGACATTAACCCAATGGGCAGTGAGGGAAAGGTATCGCCCCTGTCCATGTTGACTGGTCCACGCATCGGTGGTGAGGTGGACCTTGCTACTTACGGCGTTCGGTAGCGCGTGTTTTATGTGTCCCTCCACATGCTTGTGCAGGGCAGGGACGGCTTGCCTGCTGAAGTAAAAGCGGCTGGGCACATTGTACTGTGGGACTGCCAATGACATCAAGTCACGGAAGCTGTCAGTCTCCACCAGCCTGAATGACAGCATTTCCAGTGACAGAAGTTTGGCAATGCCTGCAGTCAGAGCCTGTGCTCGTGGGTGGTTTGACGAGAAAGGCCGCCTTTTCTCCCATGCCTGTACTACCGATGGCTGTAGACTGGGCTGGGAGTGTGTGGATGACTTGGAAAGTGGTGCTGCGGGTGGAATTACAGCGGGTCTCTGGACAACAGGGCCAGAGGTTCTTCCACGGCGATCCTGGGAGGAAGCCGAACCAGCTGCGTGTGAGCTGGAGGAAGAGGCAACACGAGCTGAAGAGGTGGTAGCTGCCGCTGTTGGTTGGCCTAGCTCTTCAGTGTGTTTTTCTAACTCCGCCGGGTGCCTGGTGCGCACATGTTTCCACATGTTGGAGGTATTGAGGTTGCTGACATTTTTCCCTCTTTTGACTTTGTGATGACACACCTTGCATTTGACATAGCAAATGTCATCTGCAACTGTGTCAAAAAAGGACCAGGCACTGCAAGTCTTTGGAGCGACCTTTTTGGCTTTTGGAAGAGACATGCTCCTAACGGCTGCCAAAGCGGAGGCTGCAGGATCCGCAGTCTTCCCCCTCCCTCTCCCTCTTTGGGCCGTACGGGGAATCTCTTCCTCAGAGCTGCTCCCACCACCTTCCTGTCCCTCACGCCAAGATGGGTCAAGGACCTCATCATCTACACTACCCTCTGCCCCCAACTGCTCCTCCTGGGTAGTCTCAGCAGCAGAGCACGCACCAGTAAGTGGCACCTGAGTGTCATCATCAGCTGATGCGGCCTGCGATGTGGTGAACGGAGCCACTGGCCCACCCGCCTCTTCAGAGGAAGAGAGAAAAAGCTGTTGGGCATCACTGCACCCTGCCTCTTCTTCCATTTCTCCAATGCTGCTTGGCTGGCCCCCTGTTTCCAAGCCAAGAGATTCAGAGAACAGAAGTAGAGACGGCTCCTGTCCTGGGCTCTCTGTCTGCCTGGGCAATTTGGCAGGTGGTGAAGAGACAGATGGCTGCTCTCCAGTGCTCTGTGTCTGAGAGGATGTGGCACTAATTGAAGTTGATGCATTAGCTGCCATCCATCCGACAACGGCTTCAATTTGTTCTTCACGTAGCAGCGGTGTACGGCGCTCTGCGACAAAGCTGCGCATGAATGACTGTTCCCTTGTGAAAGTGGGTGCTGATGAGTCACCGGTGCCCGCAGCAGGCACAGAATCCCCACGTCCCCTCCCTTCTCCGCGCCCACGCCCACGCCCACGTGCCTTACTCACTGCCTTCTTCATCTTGGTTGACTGATAAAGATAAGCAGAAAAGTACTAACGGCTTTGTGTGCTTATTCCTGAACAACTCCTCCTAACAGGGATAAGAAACACTAATTTTCTAAAGTGTGGACTAGACTTTAATATGAGCTAATGTGGCCTACACAAATGTAAAGTGGTGTCACTGGTGTGTTTGGTGAACTTTATTATTTATTTATTTTTTGGGGGCTGAACTGACAACAGATAGAGCTGCAGTCACACGGAGACCGTGCAGACAGCCGTAAACGGCGCTGCAAGGCCCAAAAACCCTCCTCTATGTTATCCTATGTAGTGTTTTTCCACAAGTTAGCTGGAGACGGGTGGAAAGACACTAATAGGAATTTTTTGAAAAAATGTGTAGCAGCCTGCACTACTTAAAACAAAATGAAAATTGATTTTGCGGTATGACGCAGTGAAGAACCCTGAGCTGGAGACAACCAGGCTATGGCTGCTCACAGACTACAGGGCGAGCTGCAGTCACACGGAGACCGTGCAGACAGCCGTAAACGGCGCTGCAAGGCCCAAAAACCCTCCTCTATGTTATCCTATGTAGTGTTTTTCCACAAATTAGCTGGAGACGGGTGGAAAGACACTAATAGGAATTTTTTGAAAAAATGTGCAGCAGCCTGCACTACTTAAAACAAAATGAAAATTGATTTTGCGGTATGATGCAGTGAAGAACCCTGAGCTGGAGACAACCAGGCTATGGCTGCTCACAGACTACAGGGCGAGCTGCAGTCACACGGAGACCGTGCAGACAGCCGTAAACGGCGCTGCAAGGCCCAAAAACCCTCCTCTATGTTATCCTATGTAGTGTTTTTCCACAAATTAGCTGGAGACGGGTGGAAAGACACTAATAGGAATTTTTTGAAAAAATGTGCAGCAGCCTGCACTACTTAAAACAAAATGAAAATTGATTTTGCGGTATGACGCAGTGAAGAACCCTGAGCTGGAGACAACCAGGCTATGGCTGCTCACAGACTACAGGGCGAGCTGCAGTCACACGGAGACCGTGCAGACAGCGGTAAACGGCGCTGCAAGGCCCAAAAACCCTCCTCTACGTTATCCTATGTAGTGTTTTTCCACAAATTAGCTGGAGACGGGTGGAAAGACACTAATAGGATTTTTTTGAAAAAATTAGCAGCAGACTACACTACTTGGAAAGAAAAAAAAAAAAGAACAGTATGAGGCAATGAACCACCCTCCCTGAACTGAATACAACCAGCTATGGATGGCCTATGTGGCTGCACTCAGACTAGAGAGTGGGCTGCACTCACACACACACACACACAGACCTTGCAGATTGCTGTGAAAACAGCGCTACAAGGCAAAATCAAGGTGAATAGTAGGTGAACACAGTGGTTGCTAAATTAGCCTTTGGAAAGCACAAAGAAGCAAATCGCTATCTCTAAACTGGCCCTCAGTCAGCAAACAGCGTCCTGTCACTAACTGAATTCACAGCAGAGTGAGCGCAAAATGGCGCCAGCGACTTTTAAACTGCATCATGACATAATTTCAGCAGCCAATCAGAGCCATGCCAGTAGTTTCATGCCCTCCATGCTGAACAGGATGTGCCCACACTTGGAATCATTCTCATTGGATGAATTTGTGCAGTTTGAATCTGTGAACTTCCAATTCCGGTATCCGATACGCGGCAAGTATCGGAATCCCGGTATCGGAATTCCGATACCGCAAGTATCGGCCGATACCCGATACTTGCGGTATCGGAATGCTCAATACTACTCGTCACCTATACATTTAACACTAGACTGTGGAGCACTCAGCCCTGCCCTGAGCCTTTAACCTAACACTCCCCCTGCTCCTGCATCTGTCCCAAGGCTAAATGGATAATGTATCTGATGCAAACAGCAAACCACAATATTAGCCCTTAGAAGGACTGTTAGTACGATGGTTCAACATTAGAAAAAGTATGACCACTAGAGGACTCTGAATGTGCAAACAAAGGCCTGGATAACTGCTCTCTCCCTCCAATATGAACTTTCCCTGAGCTGTGGAATGGCGTCAGTGAGCCGACCATGGTGGCACCTGTCTTTTTAGACCCCTGATAATGTAATATGGCCAGCCAATCACAGTAGTGCCACTGCCAAAATGGCTACGGCATTACAGTGACTGACAGACAATCCCGCTTAATGGCTGTGTAACAGATGTCAAACACGGGGTGCGTGGATTTGAGTTTTAAATCGAGCACCCCCCAATGGTCGACGAACAACGAGCATATCTGAGCACCCAAATACTCGAGCGGTATCTGCTCGCTCATCCCTTACAAATATAAAAAATAAGTATATTTAACAAAAAGGCTGGCTGATAACAAGCGAGTAGCAGACTCACTCATACAGATTGCAATCCTCATGTGCGCAAAGCTGCTTCACTTCTAAAGATGGAAAACAAATGAGGAAGAGGTAACTCCAGCTTCAGGGAGTTAAAATCATAGATTTTATTCAATCATTTTAAAACCAGGTGTCTTACTCAGACGGGCATGTCGGTACTTTACAGAAACAGTGGTGAATATGTGAATAGCAACCTGAAACAGCACAGCTGAGACAGCAGTCAGGTGCCTTGAAGAAGCAGAGCTATATGGGTGGAAAGCATCTTGAAACATCAGACCTTGGTTTTAGCAGAGTCAGAAGTGCAGACAGCATTTAGGAACAGCAAAGCTGAGATGGCAATCAGACATCTGGCAGAGCTAGATGTATATACAGATATACACAGCACTTTGGAACAGCAGAGACAACAGCCAGTGACCAGGTTATAGCAGAGATGGATGTGTAGGCACCTCATGGAACAGAAGAGCTGAGTGGACAGTAATACACTTCACTTCGATGTAGTGTCTTACTATGTCTAGTAAGGAGTGTTTGTCTGGACACACACTACAGGGTGGACCATTTTTATGGATACACCTAAATAAAATGGGAATGGTTAATGATATCAACTTCTTGTTTGTGGCACAATAGTATATGGGATGGGGAAAACTTTTCAAGATGGGTGGTGGCCATGGCGGCCATTTTGAAGTTAGCCATTTTGGATCCATTTTTATTTTTTCCAACAGAAAGAGGGTCATGTGACATATCAAACTTATTGAGAATTTCACAAGAAAAACAATGGTGTGCTTGGTTTTAACGTAACTTTATTCTTTCATGAGTTATTTACAAGTTTATGACCACTTATAAAATGTGTTCAAAGTGCTGCCCATTGTATTGGATTGTCAATGCAACCCTCTACTCCCACTCTTTACATACTGATAGCAACACCACAGAAGAAATGCTAGCACAGGATTCCAGTATCCATTGATTCAGATGCTGCACACCTCATATTTTCACAGCATAGACAATTGCCTTCAGATGACCTCAGCATCTGAAGCAACAGATACTGGAAACCTGTGCTAGCATTTCTTTTGCGATGTTGCTATCAGTGTGTTAAGAGTGAGAGAAGAGGTTTACATTGACAATCCAGCACAATGGGTAGCACTTTTAACACATTTTATAAGTGGTCATAAACTTGTAAATAACTCATGAAATAATAAAGTTTTGTTAAAACCAAGCAGGCCATTGTTTTTCTGGTGAAATTCTCAATAAGTTTGATGTGTCACATGACCCTCTTCCCATTGGAAAAAATAAAGTTGGCCGACTTCAAAATGGCCACCATGGTCACCACTCATCTTGAAAAGTTTCCACCGTCCCATACACTAATGTGCCACAAACAGGAAGTTGATATCACCAACCATTCCCATTTTATTTAGGTGCATCCATATAAATGGCCCACCCTGTATATACAGTAGATGCAACAGGGCCCAACCATAGCAGTGCAATTTACGGGATGACCATGATGGGAACATGAACACAGCTGAATATTCAGACAGTGAGTGCAGCCTGACCGGG
Source organism: Ranitomeya variabilis (assembly GCF_051348905.1). Lineage (NCBI taxonomy): Eukaryota > Metazoa > Chordata > Amphibia > Anura > Dendrobatidae > Ranitomeya > Ranitomeya variabilis. Next base: position 234,572,639 of record NC_135232.1, read on the forward strand.
CCTTAAGAGGACTAGGGGGATAGTGTCAGAGTTGCTACAATAATACGAAGCACACAATTAGTTGACGACTATGTATGTGACTGTAAAAGATTTCTATTTTATCCTAGTATGACCACAGCTTATTAGTACGTCATTACCACAATTCACAGTATTGTAAATGTGAGGGATTTCCTTTGTTAATTATAAAAAGATTTCAGTAGAATTGTATGATAAATGGGAGAGAGTAGAGATAGCATAGAATTACTGGTATTCTTGTTTTATGTACAGCAACCTTTGTCCTATAGCATTAATATTAATCAGCTTATAATAAAACACAAACTGGTAGTTTAATGGAGAAACAAAGCCAAATTAATTAGAAGAGAACCACTTAAAGCTGACAAGCAAAAAACAAACTTTATGCAAATTGTAACCAATTAGGTTTTGTAAGTTTATAACGTGGTGCAATGAAGCAACTTAGTGCTACATTAGGAAAACTTTGAAAGATAATGCAGGACATTAAATAGCAAATGAGTGGAATTGTTACTCTTATGTCTTGATTTAAAACATACAAAGATATGTCTGGTTATCTGAGCAACCGAGACGCCAATTGTAGAATCCCCAAACCAGGTCTGTTTTTGCTTTTGAATATGGTGTAACACTTGATTAAGTCCATGTTCTCTAACTGATCAACACAGCTGTATAATATCCCCCAGGTTTTTGCAGCTTGTCTGTCTGAGCTAAAAAGTGAACGAAAAGCAAGAATTCACCTCTGTGCTGTCTATGGGAGAAATCACTCCAGCTCATCTCCTCCCCCCAGTAAACAGGGGTTTATGTGGTGGGCCACTGGGGAGGTGCCAGATGTTGCAGAAGGGCCAGCTGGTTCATGTAGTCCCACTGGCAGCAGATAATGATGTCATGGTAGCTGAAGTGGATTGCTGGATCCCTCAATGCTTCCCTCGTGTCCATAACAATTGTCAATAGCAGGAGGTGGCTGTGGATGGTATAGGACCCCCCTGGAGGCACTCCTGTAGCGGTGGTGCTGGGTGCAGGTTTTGGGGTGCCTGTGGGGTTTTTGCATTCTCCAGCAAACAGACACCCAGGTGAACTTAAGCTACTTTCACATTAGCGTCGTTTGCAATACGTCGCAATGCGTAGTTTAGGAGAAAAAACATATCCTGCATAGATGTCTGCAGGATGCGTTTTTTCCCCACAGACTTACATTACCAATGCATTGCGAAGTATCGCCACACATCGCGACCGTCATGCGATGGTTGCGTCATGTTTTGATGGACCGTCGGCACAAAAAAAAGTTACATGTAACGTTTTTTGCGCGTCGTGTCTGCCATTTTCGACCGTGCATGTGCTGCTGAAACTCCGCCCCCTCTTCCCCGGACATCACAATGGGGCAGCGAAAGCGTCATAAGACTGCATCTGCTGCCCACGTCGGGCATTATTTTCACAACTCGGGTCGGCACGTCGGGCCGACGCATAGCAACGGCCCCGTGCCGATGCTAGTGTGAAAGTAGCCTTATAATCATAACAATTTTACTGAAAGAAGTAACAAGGTATAGTCTCTCTCTTAAAGGCAAAATTCACAGCATATAAATACTGCAAGGGGGGAAAACAGCAAAGTGCTACAGTTCATTCACAATTAATTATCACATTGCAAAGTAAATAAGTGATATCATTCTAAACATATTATTAATAGTGATGAGTGAACTTGCTCGCCACTACTCGGTAGTCGCCCGAGTGTCACTATGCTCGGTGTACTCGGTAAGCACTGAGTATTTCCGGGATTATCTGGTGGGAGCTCGGGTCTCCGCCCTGCAATTCTGGCTCTCTTTAGAGCGCCAATGACAATGCAGGGATTGTCTGCCATGCACTGTAATGTCGCAGCCATCTTTTTTGTGATATTAAAATGATTGGTTGGCCGCTCAGCGTCATCAGGTCTATAAGAGAATTGGCGCTGCCCTGCTCACCGCATTCTGCTCCGGACTTAGCGAGTGTAGGGAGAGCTGCTGCTGAGATAGGGTCAGAATCGTCCTTTTAATAGTTAGTGTGGGTCTGCTAGTGTTCAGTCCACAAATCCTGAGAAACCAACAGTCCTTTTTTAGAGCTAATTCGGAGTTACAGAGATTGCAGCTCTAGGTAGGCAGGGGAGTCTATGTGCACATATCCACCTCAGTTCAAGGCCTGCAGGCACTGTATATGAGTAGGGTTGAGCGACCTTTACTTTTATAGGATCGGGTCGGGTTTCACGAAACCCGACTTTTTCAAAAGTCGGGTCGAGTGAAATCGGCCGATCCTATAAAAAAGTCGGGGTCGGGGTCGGCCGAAACTCGAAACCCAATGCAGTGCATTGGGTTTCCAATGGTTCCCAGGGTCTGAAGGAGCGGAAACTCTCCTTCAGGCCCTGGGATCCATATTTAAGTGTAAAATAAAGAATTAAAATAAAAAATATCGCTATACTTACCCTCTGACGGGCCCTGGCACTAACCGGGAACCTTCCTTCCTTAGAATCAGCCTTCCAGGACCTAGCGGTGACGTCGCGGTGACGTCGCGGCTTGTGATTGGTCGCGCGGCCGCCCATGTGACCGCTCGCGCGACCAATCACAAGCCGCCACGTCACCGTGACGTCACCGAAGGTCCTGGAAGGGCTGATTCTTAGGAAGGAAGGCTGCCGGAAAGAAGCAGGGAGTGTCCGAGGGTGAGTATATACCTAATAGGAATATACTCACCCTCGGCTTCATTCCGGCAGCCTTCCTTCCTAAGAATCAGCCCTTCCAGGACCTTCGGTGACGTCACGGTTTGTGATTGGTCGCGCGAGCGGTCACATGGGCGGCCGCGCGACCAATCACAAGCCGCGACGTCACTGCGACGTCACCGCAAGGTCCTGGAAGGCTGATTCTAAGGAAGGAAGGTTCCCGGTTAGTACCAGGGCCCGTCAGAGGGTAAGTATGGCAATATTTTTTTATTTTAATTCTTTATTTTACACTTAAATCTGAATTCCGATACCAATTCCCGATATCTTAAACATATCGGGAATCGGTATCGGAATTCCGATTCCAGATTCAGAAGATCGCCGACTTCATGGCCGACCCCACACAGGGGTCGGGTCGGGTTTCATGAAACCCGACTTTGCCAAAAGTCGGCGACTTCTGAAAATTGCCGACCCGTTTCGCTCAACCCTATATATGAGTACATAGATCTCACTGCATACCTCCAAAAGCTCCATTACTGTCTGCTGCTTATTTAATATATACCTAGTTGCAGTTATCTGTAGCCCCCTTATTTCTACATTTATTTGCTTGGTCATGCTGCAGACTACAGCCAGGTCATTGCAATAGAAGAGCGTGCAAATCTAAGAATTTTTTTTGTCCCAGGCATCAGATGTGAGTGCGCCACAAAATATGTCCTTCTTTTTGGTACTATCTAATATTTTTTAGTGTCTTACAACATTTTTGGACACCATTTTGCTGCCCCCAAAATCTGTAGCTGGCCCAAAAAATATATCTACAGTTCTTTTATTTATCACTGAGTTGTACGCCACATGGATTGCATATCATTGCGCTAAATATCTTACATATTTCCATTTTTTGTGTGCCCCACAAAATCAAGACCACGTTTTGATCAGTCTGTTATCTCCATCAGACGCCTGGTGTATCTGTGATCTTGGCTTTGCAGGCATACATTGCATAGTTCTGTCTTCTGGCCTTGTTCTACTCAGTATTTTGTTTCTCAAATTACCATAAAACATTTAAAAAATGTAGACAGTTTGTTATCTCCTTCAGATGCCAGGTGTATCTGTGGTGGAAAAATCTTGGCTTCGCAGGCATACGTTGCATAGTTCTGTCTGCTAACCGTGTTCTACTCAGTATTTTTGCTTTCCAAAAATTACCAAAAAACATTAAAAAAATTTAGACAGGCTGTATCCTGCTAAGTGTGCATTTGTCATCAGACAGGGTTTTGGGAAGGCCGTATCTCATTGTATGTATTTAGGCTGTTATCCTCGTCAGATGCCTGGTGTATCTGTGGTGGAAAAATCTTGGCTTCGCAGGCATACGTTGCATAGTTCTGTCTGCAAGTCTTGTTCTACTCCATATTTTTTTCCCAAATTACCAAAAAGCATTAAAAAATTTAGACAGTCTGTAATCTCCGTCTGATGCCTGGTGTATCTGTGGTGGAAAAATCTTTGCTTTGCAGGCATACATTGCATAGTTCTGTCTGCTAGCCTTGTTCTACTCTCTACTCAGTATTTTTTTTCCCAAATACCAAAAAACATTAAAAAAATGTAGAGAGTCTGTTATCTCTGTCAGATGCCTGGTGTATATGGGTTGGAAAAATCTTGGCTTCGCAGGCATACGTTGCATAGTTCTGTCTGCAAGCCTGTTCTACTTTTTTTTCCCAAATTACCAAAAAACATTAACAAAATTTAGAGAGTCTGTTATCTTCATCAGATGCCTGTTGTTTCTGTGGTGGAAAATTATTTCCTTTGCAGGCATACATTGCATAGTTCTGTCTGCTAGACTTTTTCTACTCATTATTATTTTCCCAAGTTACCAAAAAACAAAAAAAAATTTAGTCAGTCTGTTATCTCCGTCAGATGCCTGGTGTATCTGTGGTGGAAAAATCTTGGCTTCGCAGGCATACGTTGCATAGTTCTGTCTGCTAGCCTTGTTCTACTTTTTTTTTCCCAAATTACCAAAAAACATAAAAAAATTTAGACAGTCTGTTATCTCCGTCAGATGCCTGGTGTATCTGTGGTGGGAAAATCTTTGCTTCACACGCATACGTTGCATAAATCTGTCTGCTAGCCCTGTTCTACTTTTTTTCCCAAATTAACAAAAAACATGTAAAAAAATGTAGACAGTCTGTTATCTCCTTCAGACACCTGGTGTATCTGTGTGGAACAATCTTGGCTTCGCAGGCATACTTTGCATAGTTCTGTCTGCTAGCCTTGTTCTACTTAGTATTTTTTCCCAAATTACCGAAAAACAAACAAACAAAATTTAGTCAGTCTTTTATCTCTGTCAGATGCCTGGTGTATCTGTGGTGGAAAAATCTTGGCTTCGCAGGCATACGTTGCATAGTTCTGTCTGCTAGCCTTGTTCTTTTTTTCCCCCAAAATTACCAAAAAACAAAAAAAATTTAGACAGTCTGTTATCTCCATCAGATGCCTGGTGTATCTGTGGTGGAAAAATCTTTGCTTCACAGGCATACATTGCATAGTTCTGTCTGCTAGCCTTTTTCTGCTCAGTATTTTTTTCCCAAATTACAAAAAAACAAAAAAACATTTAGTTAGTCTGTTATCTCTGTCAGATGCCTGGTGTATCTGTGGTGGAAAAATCTTTGCTTCACAGGCATACATTGCACAGTTCTGTCTGCTAGCCTTTTTCTGCTCAGTATTTTTTTCCAAAATTACAAAAAAACAAAAAAACATTTAGTTAGTCTGTTATCTCCGTCAGATGCCTGGTGTATCTGTGGTGGAAAAAACTTTGCTTCACAGGTATACGTTGCATAGTTCTGTCTGCAACCCTTGTTATATTTTTTTCCCAAATAAACAAGAAACATTTAAAAAAATATAGACAGTCTGTTATCTCCTTCAGACGTCTGGTGTATCTGTGGTGGAAAAATTTTGGCTTTGCAGGCACAGGTTGCATAGTTCTTTCTGCTAGCCTTGTTCTTTTTTTCCAAAATTACTAAAAAACATTAAAAAAAATTTAGACAGTCTGTTATCTCCATCAGATGTCTGGTGTATACGTGGTGGAATAATCTTGGCTTTGCCAGCATACGTTGCACAATTCGGTCTGTATAATTCTGTCTGCTAGCCTTGTTCTACTCAGTATTTTTTGTTTAAAAATATTACAAAAAAACAAATCATATTAACTGTCTATTATCTCCGTCAGACGCCTGGTGTATTTGTGGTGGAAAAATCTTGGCTTCGCAGGCATATATTGCATAGTTCTGTATGCTAGCCTTGTTCTACTCAGTATTTTTTTTCTCAAATTACCATAAAACATTAAAAAATGTAGAGAGTCTGCTATCTTCATCAGACGCCTGGTGTATCTGTGGTGGAAAAATCTTTGCTTTGCAGGCATGTGTTTCATAGTTATGTCTGCTAGCCTAGGTCTACACAGTATTTTTTCCCAAATTACCAAGAAACATAAAAAAATTTAGACAGTCTGTTATCTCTGTCAGACGCCTGGTATATTTTTATGTTGGAAAAATCTTGGCTTCGCAGGCATACATTGCATAGTTCTATCTGCTAGCCTTTTTCTACAGATTTTTTCCCCAAATTAATAAAAAACATTTAAAAAAATTTAGACAGTCTGTTATGTCCATCAGACGTCTGGTGTATCTGTGGTGGAAAAATCTTGGCTTTGCAGGCATATGTTGCATAGTTCTTTCTGCTAGCCTTGTTCTCCTTTTTTTCCCAAATTACAAAAAAACATAAAATAAATGTATACAATCTGTTATCTCCGTCAGGTGCCTGAGGTATCTGTGGTGGAAAAATCTTAGCTTCGCGGCATAGGTTGCATAGTTCTGTCTGCTAGCCTTGTTCTACAGTTTTTTTCCCAAATTACCAAAAAACATAAAAAAAAATTTAAACAGTCTGTTATCTCCATCAGATGTCTGGTGTATATGTGGTGGAAAAATCTTGGCTTTGCAGGCATACGTTGCATAATTCTGTCTGCATAAATCTGTCTGCTAGCCTTATTCTACTCAGTATTTTTTGGTTAAAAAATATTTTTTAAAAAAATCATATTAACTATCTATTATCTCCGTCAGACGCCTGGTGCATTTGTGGTGGAAAAATCTTGGCTTCGCAGGCATACATTGCATTGTTCTGTCTGCTAGCCTTGTTCTACTTTTTTTTCCAAAATTACCAAAAAACATTAACCCCTTCCTGACATCCGACGTACTATCCCGTCGAGGTGGGGTGGGCCCGTATGACCGCCGACGGGATAGTACGTCATAGCCGATCGGCCGCGCTCACGGGGGGAGCGCGGCCGATCGCGGCCGGGTGTCGGCTGCATATCGCAGCTGACATCCGGCACTATGTGCCAGGAGCGGTCACGGACCGCTCCCGGCACATTAACCCCTGGCACACCGCGATCAAACATGATCGCGATGTGCCGGCGGTGCAGGGAAGCATCGCGCAGGGAGGGGGCTCCCTGCGGGCTTCCCTGAGCCCCCCGCAGCAACGCGATGTGATCGCGTTGCTGCGAGGGTCTTACCTCCCTCCCTGCCTGCTCCAGACCCGGATCCAAGATGGCCGCGGATCCGGGTCCTGCAGGGAGGGAGGTGGCTTCACAGAAGCCTGCTCAGAGCAGGCACTGTGAAGCAGCCTGCACTTCTCCCAGATCGGTGATCTGTCAGAGTGCTATGCAAACTGGCAGATCACCGATCTGTATTGTCCCCCCCTGGGGCAAAGTAAAAAAGTAAAAAAAAAATTTCCAAATGTGTAAAAAAAAATAAAAAAAAATATTCCAAAATAATGAAAAAAAAAAAAAAATATTATTCCCATAAATACATTTCTTTATCTAAATAAAAAAAAAAACAATAAAAGTACACATATTTAGTATCGCCGCGTCCGTAACGACCCCACCTATAAAACTGCCCCACTAGTTAACCCCTTCAGTAAACACCGTAAGAAAAAAAAAAAAAACGAGGCAAAAAACAACGCTTTATTACCATACCGCCGAACAAAAAGTGGAATAACACGCGATCAAAAAGACTGATATAAATATCCATGGTACCGCTGAAAACGTCATCTTGTCCCGCAAAAAACAAGCCGCCATACAGCATCATCAGCAAAAAAATAAAAAAGTTATAGTCCTGAGAAAAAAGCGATACCAAAATAATTATTTTTTCTATAAAATAGTTTTTATCGTATAAAAGCGCCAAAACATAAAAAAATTATATAAATGAGATATCGCTGTAATCGTACTGACCCGACGAATAAAACTGCTTTATCAATTTTACCAAACGCGGAACGGTATAAACGCCTCTCCCAAAAGAAATTCAGGAATTGCTGGTTATTGGTCATTCTGCCTCACAAAAATCGGAATAAAAAGCGATCAAAAATGGTCACGTGTCCGAAAATGTTACCAATAAAAACGTCAACTCGTCCCGCAAAAAACAAGACCTCACATGACTCTGTGGAGCAAAATGTGGAAAAATTATAGCTCTCAAAATGTGGAGACGCAAAAACTTTTTTGCTATAAAAAGCGTCGCTGGTTTCACACTTGCGTTTTTGTCTGCAGCGTTTTTTGCACAAAAAAACGCATGCGTTTTTTCCCTATATTTAACATTGAAAACGCATGCATTTTTTTTGTACACGTTTGGTCGCGTTTTCAAACGCATGCGGTTTTTTTCTGCATGCGTTAATTTTCAGAAATACAACCTGCAGTATTTTCTTGGTGTTTTTAAGCACATGCGTTTGTTTGCGTTAAAAACGCATGCATTTTTATCGAAAAAAAACAGAAAACACACTGAAAAGCCACCCACCACCATCAAGGTGATAAAGGGATCCAAACCCTAACCCTAACTCTACCCCTAACCTCACCCCTAACCGTTTAATGAACATTTTCTGACAGTCATAGTGCCACGTATTTCAGTGCCACGTATTTCAGTGCCACGTATTTCAGTGCCACGTATTTCAGTGCCATGTATTTCAGGGCAACGTATCACGTATTTCAGTGCCACGTGTTTCAGTGCCATGTATTTCAGGGCCACGTATCACGTATTTCAGTGCCACGTATCACGTATTTCAGTGCCACATATTTTAGTACCACGTATTTCAGTTGCACGTGTTTCAGTGCCACGTATTTCAGTGCCACGTATTTCAGTGCCACGTATTTCAGTGCCACGTATTTCAGTGCCACGTATCACGTATTTCAGTGCCACGTATTTAAGTGCCACGTATCACATATTTAAGTGCCACGTATTTAAGTGCCACGTATTTAAGTGCCACGTATTTCAGTGCCACGTATTTCAGTGCCATGTATTTCAGTGCCACGTATTTAAGTGCCACGTATCACATATTTCAGTGCCACGTATTTAAGTGCCACGTATTTCAGTGCCACGTATTTCAGTGCCACGTATTTAAGTGCCACGTATCACATATTTCAGTGCCACGTATTTAAGTGCCACGTATTTAAGTGCCACGTATTTAAGTGCCACGTATTTCAGTGCCACGTATTTCAGTGCCACGTATTTCAGTGCCACGTATTTCAGTGCCACGTATTTCAGTCACGTTTAGGGTTAGGGTTAGGGGTAGGGTTAGGGTTAGGGCTAGGGTTGGAGGTAAAGTTAGGGTTGGGGCTAAAGTTAGGGTTGGGGCTAAAGTTAGGGTTTGGATTACATTTACGTTTGGATTAGGGTTGGGATTAGAATTATGGGTGTGTCAGGGCTAGGGGTGTGGTTAGGGTTACCGTTGGGATTAGGGTTAGGGGTGTGTTTGGGTTAGGGTTTCAGGTAGAATTGGGGAGTTTCCACTGTCCAGGCACATCAGGGGCTCTCCAAGCGCGACATGGCGTCCAATCTCAATTCCAGCCAATTCTGCGTTGAAAAAGTAAAACAGTGCTCCTTCCCTTCCGAGCTCTCCCGTGCGCCCAAAAAGGGGTTTACCCCAACATATGTGTTATCAGCGTACTCGGGACAAATTGAACAACAACTTCTGGGGTCCAAGCTCTCTTGTTATCCTTAGGAAAATAAAAATTTGGGGGGCTAAAAATCATTTTTGTGGGAAAAAAAAGATGTTTTATTTTCACGGCTCTGCGTTATAAACTGTAGTGAAACACTTGGGGGTTCAAAGTTCTCACAACACATCTAGATAAGTTCCTTGGGAGGTCTAGTTTCCAATATGGGGTCACTTGTGGGGGGTTTGTACTGTTTGGGTACATCAGGGGCTCTGCAAATGCAACGTGACGCCTGCAGACCAATCCATTTAAGGCTGCATTCCAAATGGCGCTCCTTCCCTTCCGAGCTCTGTCATGCACCCAAACAGTGGTTCCCCCCCACATATGGGGTATCAGCGTACTCAGGACAAATTGGACAACAACTTTTGGGGTCCAATTTATCCTGTTACCCTTGTGAAAATACAAAACTGGGGGCTAAAAAATCATTTTTGTGAAAAAAAAAAAGAATTTTTATTTTCACGGATTTGCGCTATAAACTTTAGTGAAACACTTGGGGGTTCAAAGTTCTTAAAACACATCTAGATAAGTTCCTTGGGAGGTCTAGTTTCCAATATGGGGTCACTTGTGGGGGGTTTGTACTGTTTGGGTACATCAGGGGCTCTGCAAATGCAACGTGACGGCTGCTGACCAATCCATTTAAGTCTGCATTCCAAATGGCGCTCCTTCCCTTCCGAGCTCTGTCATGCGCCCAAACAGTGGTTCCCCCCCACATATGGGGTATCAGCGTACTCAGGACAAATTGGAAAACAAATTTTGTGGTCCAATTTATTCTGTTACCCTTGTAAAAATACAAAGCTGGGGGCTAAAAAATCATTTTTGAGAAAAAAAAAAAAAATTATTTTCACGGCTCTGCGTTATAATCTGTAGTGAAACACTTGGGGGTTCAAAGCTCTCAAAACACATCTAGATAAGTTCCTTAGGGGGTCTACTTTCCAAAATGGTGTCACTTGTAGGGAGTTTCAATGTTTAGGCACATCAGGGGCTCTCCAAACGCAACATGGCGTCCCATCTCAATTCCAATCAATTTTGCATTGAAAAGTCAAATGGCGCTCCTTCCCTTCCAAGCTCTGCCATGCGCCCAAACAATGGTTTACACCCACATATGGGGTATCATCGTACTCAGGACAAATTGCACAACATTTTTTGGGGTCCAATTTCTTCTCTTACCCTTGGGAAAATAAAAAATTGGGGGCGAAAAGATCATTTTTGTGAAAAAATATGATTTTTTATTTTTACGGCTCTGCATTATAAACTTCTGTGAAGCACTTGGTGGGTCAAAGTGCTCACCACACATCTAGATAAGTTCCTTAGGGGGTCTACTTTCCAAAATGGTGTCACTTGTAGGGAGTTTCAATGTTTAGGCACATCAGGGGCTCTCCAAACGCAACATGGCGTCCCATCTCAATTCCAGTCAATTTTGCATTGAAAAGTCAAATGGCGCTCCTTCCCTTCCAAGCTCTGCCATGCGCCCAAACAATGGTTTACACCCACATATGGGGTATCAGCGTACTCAGGACAAATTGCACAACATTTTTTGGGGTCCAATTTCTTCTCTTACCCTTGGGAAAATAAAAAATTGGGGGCGAAAAGATCATTTTTGTGAAAAAATATGATTTTTTATTTTTACGGCTCTGCATTATAAACTTCTGTGAAGCACTTGGTGGGTCAAAGTGCTCACCACACATCTAGATAAGTTCCTTAGGGGGTCTACTTTCCAAAATGGTGTCACTTGTAGGGAGTTTCAATGTTTAGGCACATCAGGGGCTCTCCAAACGCAACATGGCGTCCCATCTCAATTCCAGTCAATTTTGCATTGAAAAGTCAAATGGCGCTCCTTCCCTTCCAAGCTCTGCCATGCGCCCAAACAATGGTTTACACCCACATATGGGGTATCAGCATACTCAGGACAAATTGCACAACATTTTTTGGGGTCCAATTTCTTCTCTTACCCTTGGGAAAATAAAAAATTGGGGGCGAAAAGATCATTTTTGTGAAAAAATATGATTTTTTATTTTTACGGCTCTGCATTATAAACTTCTGTGAAGCACTTGGTGGGTCAAAGTGCTCACCACACATCAAGATAAGTTCCTTAGGGGGTCTACTTTCCAAAATGGTGTCACTTGTAGGGGGTTTCAGTGTTTAGGCACATCAGGGGCTCTCCAAACGCAACATGGCGTCCCATCTCAATTCCAGTCAATTTTGCATTGAAAAGTCAAATGGCGCTCCTTTCCTTCCGAGCTCTGCCATACGCCCAAACAGTGGTTTACCCCCACATATGGGGTATCAGCGTACTCAGGACAAATTGTACAACAACTTTGGGGGTCCATTTTCTCCTGTTACCCTTGGTAAAATAAAACAAATTGGAGCTGAAATAAATTTTGTGTGAAAAAAAGTTAAATGTTCATTTTTATTTAAACATTCCAAAAATTCCTGTGAAACACCTGAAGGGTTAATAAACTTCTTGAATGTGGTTTTGAGCACCTTGAGGGGTGCAGTTTTTAGAATGGTGTCACACTTGAGTATTTTCTATCATATAGACCCCTCAAAATGACTTCAAATGAGATGTGGTCCCTAAAAAAAAATGGTGTTGTAAAAATGAGAAATTGCTGGTCAACTTTTAACCCTTATAACTCCGTCACAAAAAAAAATTTTGGTTCCAAAATTGTACTGATGTAAAGTAGACATGTGGGAAATGTTACTTATTAAGTATTTTGCGTGACATATGTCTGTGATATAAGGGCATAAAAATTCAAAGTTGGAAAACTGCAAAATTTTCAAAATTTTCGCCAAATTTCCATTTTTTTCACAAATAAACGCAAGTTATATCGAATAAATTTTACCACTAACATGAAGTACAATATGTCACGAGAAAACAATGTCAGAATCGCCAAGATCCGTCAAAGCGTTCCAGAGTTATAGCCTCATAAAGAGACAGTGGTCAGAATTGTAAAAATTGGCCCGGTCATTAACGTGCAAACCACCCTTGGGGGTGAAGGGGTTAACCACTTTACCCCCAAGGGTGGTTTGCACGTTAATGACCAGGCCAATTTTTACAATTCTGACCACTGTCCCTTTATGAGGTTATAACTCTGGAATGCTTCAACGGATCCCGGTGATTCTGACATTGTTTTCTCGTGACATATTATACTTCATGATAATGGTAAAATTTCTTTGATATTACCTGCGTTTATTTGTGAAAAAAATGGAAATTTTCCAACTTTGAATTTTTATGCAATTAAATCACAGAGATATGTCACACAAAATACTTTAAAAAGTAACATTTCCCACATGTCTACTTTACATCAGCACAATTTTGGAACCAACATTTTTTTTTGTTAGGGAGTTATAAGGGTTAAAAGTTGACCAGCTATTTCTCATTTTTACAACACCATTTTTTTTTAGGGACCACATCTCATTTGAAGTCATTTTGAGGGGTCTATATGATAGAAAATAACCAAGTGTGACACCATTCTAAAAACTGCACCCATTAAGGTGCTCAAAACCACATTCAACAAGTTTATTAACCCTTCAGGTGTTTCACAGGAATTTTTGGAATGTTTAAATAAAAATGAACATTTAACTTCTTTTCACAAAAAATTTAATTCAGCTCCAATTTGTTTTATTTTACCAAGGGTAACCGGAGAAAATGGACCCCAAATGTTGTTGTACAATTTGTCCTGAGTATGCCGATACCCCATATGTGGTATTTTGGGTGCATGGCAGAGCTCAGAAGCAAAGGAGTGCCATTTGACTTTTCAATGCAAAATTGACTGGAATTGAGATGGGACACCATGTTGCGTTTGGAGAGCCACTGATGTGCCTAAACATTGAAACCCCCCACAAGTGACACCATTTTGGAAAGTAGACCCCCTAAGGAACTTATCTAGATGTGTGGTGAGCACTTTGACCCATTAAGTGATTCACAGAAGTTTATAATGCAGAGCCGTAAAAATAAAAAAATCATATTTTTTCACAAAAATGATCTTTTTGCCCCCAATTTTTTATTTTCCCAAGGGTAAGAGAAGAAATTGGACCCCAAAAGTTGTTGCACAGTTTGTCCTGAGTACGCTGATACCCCATATGTGGGGGTAAACCACTGTTTGGGCGCATGGGAGAGCTCAGAAGCAAAGGAGCGCCATTTGACTTTTTAATGCAAAATTGACTGGAATTCAGATGGGACGCCATAATGCGTTTGGAGAGCCCCTGATGTCCCTACACATTGAAACCCCCCCACAAGTGGCACCATTTTGGAAAGTAGACCCCCTAAGGAACTTATGTAGATGTGTGGTGCGCACTTTGACCCATTAAGTTATTCACAGAAGTTTATAATGCAGAGCCGTAAAAATAAAAAATCGTATTTTTTCACAAAAATGATCTTTTTGCCCCCAATTTTTTATTTTCCCAAGGGTAAGAGAAGAAATTGGACCCCAAAAGTTGTTGCACAGTTTGTCCTGAGTACGCTGATACCCCATATGTGGGGGTAAACCACTGTTTGGGCGCATGGGAGAGCTCGGAAGCAAAGGAGCGCCATTTGACTTTTTAATGCAAAATTGACTGGAATTCAGATGGGACGCCATAATGCATTTGGAGAGCCCCTGATGTCCCTACACATTGAAACCCCCCCACAAGTGGCACCATTTTGGAAAGTAGACCCCCTAAGGAACTTATATAGATGTGTGGTGCGCACTTTGACCCATTAAGTTATTCACAGAAGTTTATAATGCAGAGCCGTAAAAATAAAAAATCATATTTTTTCACAAAAATGATCTTTTCGCCCCCAATTTTTTTATTTTCCCAAGGGTAAGAGAAGAAATTGGACCCCAAAAGTTGTTGCACAATTTGTCCTTAGTACGCTGATACCCCATATGTGGGGGTAAACAACTGTTTTGGCGCATGGGAGAGCTCGGAAGGGAAGGAGCACCGTATGACTTTTCAATGCAAAATTGACAGGAATTGAGATGGGATGCCATGTTGCGTTCGGAGAGCCACTGATGTGCCTAAACATTGAAACCCCCCACAAGTGACACCATTTTGGAAAGTAGACCCCCTAATTAACTTATCTAGATGTGTGGTGAGCACTTTGACCCATTAAGTGATTCACAGAAGTTTATAATGCAGAGTCGTAAAAATAAAAAATCATGTTTTTTCACAAAAATGACCTTTTTGCCCCCAATTTTTTATTTTTCCAAGGGTAAGAGTAGTAATTGGACCCAAAAGTTGTTGTCCAATTTGTCCTGAGTATGCTGATACCCCATATGTTGGGGTAAACCCCTGTTTGGGCGCACGGGAGAGCTCGGAAGGGAAGGAGCATTGTTTTACTTTTTCAACACAGAATTGGCTGGAATTGAGATCGGACGCCATGTCGCGTTTGGAGAGCCTCTGATGTGCCTAAACAGTGGAAACCCCCCAATTATAACTGAAACCCAAATCCAAACACATCCCTAACCCTAATCCCAATGGTAACCCTAACCACACCCCTAACCCTGACACACCCCTAACCCTAATCCCAACCCTATTCTCAACTGTAAATGTAACCCAAACCCTAACCCTAACTTTAGCCCCAATCCTAACCCTAACTTTAGCCCCAACCCTAATTGTAGCCTTAACCCTAGCCCCAACTCTAACCCTAACCCTAGCCCTAACCCTAACCCTAGCCCTAACCCTTGCCCTAACCTTAACCCTAGCCCTAACCCTAGCCCTAACCCTAACCCTAGCCCTAACTCTAGCCCTAACCCTAGCTCTAACCCTAACCCTAACCTTAGCCCTAGCCCTAACCCTATCCCTAATGGGAAAATAGAAATAAATACATTTTTTTAATTTTTTAATTTTTTTGCTAACTAAGGGGGTGATGAAGGGGGGTTTGATTTACTTTTATAGCGGGTTTTTCAGCGGATTTTTATGATTGGCAGCCGTCACACACTGAAAGACGCTTTTTATTGCAAAAAATATTTTTTGCGTTACCACATTTTGAGAGCTATAATTTTTCCATATTTTGGTCCTCACAGAGTCATGTGAGGTCTTGTTTTTTGTGGGACAAGTTGACGTTTTTATTAGTACCATTTTCGGGCATGTGACATTTTTTGATCGCATTTTATTCTGATTTTTGTGAGGCAGAATGACCAAAAACCAGCTATTCATGAATTTCTTTTGGGGGAGGCCTTTATACCGTTCCGCATTTGGTAAAATGGATAAAGCAGTTTTATTCTTCGGGTCAGTACAATTACAGCGATACCTCATTTATATCTTTTTTTATGTTTTGCGCTTTTATACGATAAAAACTATTTTATAGAAAAAATAATTATTTTTGCATCGCTTTATTCTGAGGACTATAACTTTCTTATTTTTTTCTTTGATGATGCTGTATGGCAGCTCGTTTTTTGTGGGACAAGATGAAGTTTTCAGCGGTACCATGGTTATTTATATCTGTCTTTTTGATCGCATGTTATTCCACTTTTTGTTTGGCGGCATGATAATAAAGCATTGTTTTTTGCCTCGTTTTATTTTTTTTTCTTTTGCGGTGTTCACTGAAGGGGTTAACTAGTGGTACAGTTTTATAGGTCGGGTCTTACAGACGCGGCAATACTAAATATGTGTACTTTCATTGTTTTTTTATTTACATAAAGAAATATATTTATAGGAACAATATGTATATTTTTTGGGGAATTTTCTTTTATTTTTTTTACACATGTGAATATTTTTTTTTTAACACTATAACATTGCCCCGGGGGGGAACATCATGTTATAGTGTAAGATCGCTGATCTGACACTTTGCTGTGCACTGTGTCAGATTGGCGATCTGACGTGCACAGATCCAGGCTTCCTGGTGCCTGCTCTGAGCAGGCGCTGTGAAGCCACCTCCCTGCAGGACCTGGATGCCGCAGCCATTTTGGATCCATGCCTGCTGCAGGGAGGAGGAGGTAAGAGACCCTTGGAGCAACGCGATCACATCGCGTTGCTCCAGGGGTCTCAGGGAAGCATGCAGGGAGCCCAATCCCTCAGCGATGCTTCCCTATATTGCCGGAACACTGCGATCATGTTTGATCGCAGTTTGCTGGGGGTTAATGTGCTGGGGGCGGTCTGTGACCACTCCTGGCACATAGTGCCCGATGTCAGCTGCGATAGTATGATAAAGCATAAAAAAATGTATACAGTCTGCTATTTCCGTCAGGTGCCTGAGGTATCTGTGGTGGAAAAGTCTTGGAAAAATCTTGGCTTCGCAGGCATACGTTGCATAGTTGTGTCTGCTAGCCTTGCTCTCTTTTTTTTCAAAATTTACCAAAAAACATTAAAAAAATTTAGACAGTCTGTTATCTCCGTCAGACGCCCAGTGTATCTGTGGTATCTAAATACTTACTTTTCAGGCATACTGATCGCATATAATTTTTCTGCAAGTAAATCCATTTGTATTGAAGTTTTCAAATATTTCAGTAGTCCATTTAAAATGGGCAAGGTAAGGGGCAAGGTATGGGGAAGTGAAAGTAATGCAGATGGTGCATGCGGAGGGCAAGGCCGTGGCCAAACTAAAAAAGTGGGCCACAACAAAGACCAACATTTTCACGCTCAACCTTCCTGTCCCAATTTCTTGGGGACCGCAACTGTTATGATCCGGTGACCTTGGAGCCACATGAGACTTTCTCTGGAGTAGGTGGAACCTGTACTGACCGCAAACCCTAAACTGACACCGCAACTAGAAGTTGCCGTGGGGTGTACCTAACACATCCTAGACACCTCGACACAGCCGGAGAACTAAATACCCCTATAGATGGAAATGGGAATTCTATCTTGCCTCAGAGCAGAACCCCAAAGGATAGGTAGCCTGTTATGATCCCAATGGCAGAGGATCTCAGAGATTACAGCAAAGTCTGCAAACATAAATACCAGCTCATAGGGAAGTGGTAACTAGGCTGACCATATACGTGATCCTAGCACAAACAACTAACAATAGCCGGGGAACGTGCCTATGAGGAGGAAGAGCACTGGACCTGGACTCACTGAATACATCCTGATAATCACACAAATACTCAGGAACTTCTGAAGGAGTAGAAGAAGCAATAGACACCGGCGGAGAATCGCAATGAATTCCCTGACAACCCCAACTCGACACAGACATAGCCTTCCAATCCAAAACTGGATTATGGGTCTGTAACCATGGCAGACCCAAAACGACCAAATCATTCATTTTATGCAGAACAAGAAAACGAATCACCTCCCGATGTTCAGGAGTCATGCACATGGTCACTTGTGTCCAATACTGCGGTTTATTTTCCGCCAGTGGCGTAGCATCAATTCCTCTGAGAGGAACAGGAACTTTTAAAGGCTCCAGGACAAAACCACTGCGCTTGGCAAACGACAAGTCCATAAGACTCAGGGCAGCACCTGAATCCACAAACGCCATAACAGGGTAGGAAGACAATGAGCAAATTAAAGTCACAGACAATATAAATTTAGGCTGCAAATTACCAATGGTGACAGGACTGACAACCTTGGTTAGGCGTTTAGAGCATGCTGATATAACATGTGTAGAATCACCACAGTAAAAACGCAGCCCATTCTGACGTCTATGATTTTGTCGTTCGGTTCTAGTCAGGATTCTATCACATTGCATTGAGACAGGTGTCCGTTCAGACAACACCGCCAGAGGATTAGCGGATTTGCGCTCCCGCAACCGCCGATCAATCTGAATAGCCAGCGCCATAGAATCATTCAGACTTGTAGGAATTGTGAAACCACCATCACATTCTTAATGGCTTCAGAAAGGCCATTTCTGAAATTTGCGGCCAGAGCACATTCATTCCATTGAGTAAGCACGGACCATTTCCGAAATTTTTGGCAATACTCTTCAGCTTCATCCTGACCCTGAGAGATGGCCAGTAGGGCTTTTTCTGCCTGAATTTCAAGATTAGGCTCCTCATAAAGCAATCCGAGCGCCAGAAAAAACACCTCAACATCCGCCAATGCCAGATCTCCTGGCGCCAACGAGAAAGCCCACAAGAAGGAGATAACAATTTTAACTTGCTGAGCTGAATCTCCAGACGAACGAGGTTTCAAAGATATAAACAATTTACAATTATTCCTAAAATTCCTAAATTTAAATCGATCTCCAGAGAACAGCTCAGGAATAGGTATCTTAGGCTCTGACATAGGACTGCTAACAACAAAATCCTGAATGCCCTGCACTCGTGCAGCAAGCTGATCCACACTAGTAATCAAGGTCTGAACATTCATGTCTGCAGCAAGCAAAGCTTCAAGCCACTCAGAGAAAAAGGGGAAGGAAGAAAGAAAAAAAAAACAACTCAGAACTTCTTTTCTTTTAATCCCGCTTCTGCAATGCATTAACTATTCACTTGGCCTGGCATACTGTTATGATCCCAATGGCAGAGGATCTCAGAGATTACAGCAAAGTCTGCAAACATAAATACCAGCTCATAGGGAAGTGGTAACTAGGCTGACCATATACCTGATCCTAGCACAAACAACTAACAATAGCCGGGGAACGTGCCTACGTTGATCCTAGACGTCTCGCGCCAGCCGGAGAACTGACTGACCCTATCAGGGAAAATAAGACCTCTCTTGCCTCCAGAGAAAAGACCCCAAAGTTATAGTTCAAGCCACCAACAAATAATAACGGTGAGGTAAGAAGAAAAGACAAACGTAAGAATGAACTAGATTTTAGCAAAGAGAGGCCCACTGACTAATAGCAGAAGATAGTAAGATGACTTATATGGTCAGCAAAAAACCCTGCAAAATATCCACGCTGAATATTCAAGAACCCCCAAACCGACTAATGGTGAGGGGGGAGAATATCAGCCCCCTAGAGCTTCCAGTGATATCAGGAATCACATTTTGTACAAGCTGGACAAAAATATGAACAATACAAAAAAACAAAAATAAGAAAGCAGGACTTAGCTTATCTTGCAAAGAACCAGGACCTGAAGACAGGAGCAAACAGAAATGAACTGATTACAACGATGCCAGGCACTGGACTGAGAATCCAGGAAGTTTAAATAGCAACACCCCAGGCCTAACGAACCAGGTGAGAACCAACCTGGGAAAAGACAATCCAAGTGCCAAACCACAAGTGACCACAAGAGGGAGCCAAGAAGTATAGTTCACAACAGTAGCCCCCCACAAATATTGACTGTGAGTATTAGAGGAAAGACACACGCAGGCAGAAAACAGGATTTAACAAAAGAGGCCACTCTAGCTAAATAGAAAAGGATAGGATAGAATACTAAGCAATCAGTATTAAAACCCTAAAAATATCCACAGCAGATAATACAAAAATTCCACCATCTAACTAAAGACATGGAATGTATATCTGCATCTCCTGAGAATCCAACTTGACTGAAAAAATCCAAACACAGTCTAAGCTGGACAAGAAAAAACAATGAATAGTACTGAATAGTAAAGCACACAGCATGTGTGCTGCAGAAACAAAACCCAGACACTTATCTTGGCTTATATGGCTGCAGGGCAGGAGGAACCAGAAAGAGATGTAAAACCTCCAAGAACAATGGACAACTGGCAAGGGCTAATGGATCCTGCAAACCTAAATACCCAGAGAGAGCTGCAATCAGCAGGGACACCTGCTCAGGATTCCAACCCAGGGACAACTGTATTACCACCAACAACCACCGGAGGGAACCCAAGAGCAGAATTCACAACAGTACCGGCACGGAACAGATCAGCAGCATGGACATCAGAGGCAAAAACCCAAGAATTATCCTCCTGGCCATAACCCTTCCATTTGACAAGGTACTGAAGCTTCCGCCTCGAAAAGCGAGAATCCAAAATCTTCTCAACCACATACTCCAACTCCCCATCAACCAACACAGGGGCCGGAGGATCAACAGAGGGAACCACGGGCACCACATATTTCCGCAATAAAGATCTATGGAAGACATTATGGATAGCAAAAGAGGCCAGAAGGGTCAATCGAAAAGACACCAGATTAATAATCTCAGAAATCCTATAAAGACCAATAAAGTGAGGCTTAAACTTAGGGGAAGAAACCTTCATAGGAACATGACGGGAAGACAACCAGACCAGATCCCCAACCCGAAGCCGGGAACCAACACACCGACGACGGTTAGCAAAACGTTGAGCCTCCTCCTGAGACAACACCAAATTGTCCACCACGAGCCCAAATCTGCTGCAACCTGTCAACCACAGAATCCACACCAGGACAGTCAGAAGACTCAACCTGCCCCGAAGAAAAACGAGGATGAAAACCAAAATTACAAAAGAAGGGCGAAACCAAGGTAGCTGAACTAGCCCGATTATTAAGGGCAAACTCGGCCAATGGCAAGAAAGCCACCCAATCATCCTGATCAGCAGACACAAAGCATCTCAAATAAGTTTCCAAAGTCTGATTAGTTCACTCGGTCTGGCCATTTGTCTGAGGATGAAATGCGGAAGAAAAAGACAAATCAATGCCCAGCCTAGCACAGAAGGCCCGCCAAAACCTAGAAACAAACTGGGAACCTCTGTTGGACACAATACTCTCCAGAATACCATGCAAACGGACCACATGCTGAAAAAACAACGGAACCAAATCAGAAGAGGAACGCAATTTATTCAAAGGCACCAAATGAACCATCTTAGAGAACCGGTCACAAACAACCCAGATAACCGACATCCTCTGGGAAACCGGAAGATCAGAAATAAAATCCATAGAAATATGCGTCCAGGGCCTCTCAGGGACCGGCAAAGGCAAAAGCAACCCACTAGCACGGGAACAACAAGGCTTGGCCCGCGCTCAAGTCCCACAGGACTGCACAAAAGAACGCACATCACGTGACAAAGAAGGCCACCATTTGGACCTACCAACCAAATCTCTGGTACCAAAAATACCAGGATGGCCAGCCAACACAGAACAATGAACCTCAGAAATCACTCTACTAGTACATCTATCAGGAACAAACAGTTTCCCCACTGGACAGCGGTCAGGTTTGTCAGCCTGAAATTCCTGAAGAACCCGTCGTAAATCAGGGGAAATGGCAGAAAGAACCACCCCTTCTTTCAGAATGCCGACCGGTTCAAGGACTTCAGGAGAATCAGGCAAAAAACTCCTAGAGAGGGCATCAGCCTTAATATTCTTAGAACCCGGAAGATACGAGACCACAAAATCAAAACGGGAAAAAAACAAGGACCATGGAGCCTGTCTAGGATTCAGCCGTCTGGCAGACTCCAGGTAAATCAGATTTTTATGATCGGTCAAGACTAGTGTTGAGCATTCCGATACCGCAAGTATCGGGTATCGGCCGATACTTGCGGTATCGGCATTCCGATACCGGTATTCCGATACTTGCCGCGTATCGGATACCGGAATCGGAAGTTCCCAGATTCAAAATGCACAAATTCAGCCAATGAGAATGATTCCAAGTGTGGGCACATCCTGTTTAGCATGGAGGGCATGAAACTACTGGCAAGGCTGTGATTGGCTGCTGAAATGATGTCATGATGCAGTTTAAAAGTCGCTGGCGCCATTTTGCGATCACTCTGCTGTGAATTCAGTTAGTGACAGGACGCTGTTTGCTGACTGAGGGCCAGTTTAGAGATAGCGATTTGCTTCTTTGTGCTTTCCAAAGGCTAATTTAGCAACCGCTGTGTTCACCTACTATTCACCTTGCTTTTGCCTTGTAGCGCTGTTTTCACAGCGATCTGCAAGGTCTGTGTGTGTGTGTGTGTGAGTGCAGCCCACTCTCTAGTCTGAGTGCAGCCACATAGGCCATCCATAGCTGGTTGTATTCAGTTCAGGGAGGGTGGTTCATTGCCTTATACTGTTCTTTTTTTTTTTTTTTTCCAAGTAGTGTAGTCTGCTGCTAATTTATTCAAAAAAATCCTATTAGTGTCTATCCACCCGTCTCCAGCTAATTTGTGGAAAAACACTACATAGGATAACGTAGAGGAGGGTTTTTGGGCCTTGCAGCGCCGTTTACGGCTGTCTGCACGGTCTCCGTGTGACTGCAGCTCGCCCTGTAGTCTGTGAGCAGCCATAGTCTGGTTGTCTCCAGCTCAGGGTTCTTCACTGCGTCATACAGCCAAATCAATTTTCATTTTGTTTTAAGTAGTGCAGGCTGCTGCACATTTTTTCAAAAAATTCCTATTAGTGTCTTTCCACCCGTCTCCAGCTAATTTGTGGAAAAACACTACATAGGATAACATAGAGGAGGGTTTTTGGGCCTTGCAGCGCCGTTTACGGCTGTCTGCACGGTCTCCGTGTGACTGCAGCTCGCCCTGTAGTCTGTGAGCAGCCATAGCCTGGTTGTCTCCAGCTCAGGGTTCTTCACTGCGTCATACCGCCAAATCAATTTTCATTTTTTTTTAAGTAGTGCAGGCTGCTGCACATTTTTTCAAAAAATTCCTATTAGTGTCTTTCCACCCGTCTCCAGCTAACTTGTGGAAAAACACTACATAGGATAACGTAGAGGAGGGTTTTTGGGCCTTGCAGCGCCGTTTACGGCTGTCTGCACGGTCTCCGTGTGACTGCAGCTCTATCTGTTGTCACTTCAGCCCCCAAAAAATAAATAAATAATAAAGTTCACCAAACACACCAGTTACACCACTTTACATTTGTGTAGGCCACATTAGCTCATAATAAAGTCTAGTCCACACTTTAGAAAATTAGTGTTTCTTATACCTGTTAGGAGGAGTTGTTCAGGAATAAGCACACAAAGCCGTTAGTACTTTTCTGCTTATCTTTATCAGTCAACCAAGATGAAGAAGACAGTGAGTAAGGCACGTGGGCATGGGCGTGGGCGCGGAGCATTGAGGGGACGTGGGGATTCTGTGCCTGCTGCGGGCACCGGTGACTCATCAGCACCCACTTTCACCAGGCAACAGTCATTCATGTGCAGCTTTGTGTCAGAGCGCCGTACACCGCTGCTGCGTGAAGAACAAATTGAAGCCGTTGTCGGATGGATGGCAGCTAATGCATCAACTTCAATTAGTGCCACATCCTCTCAGACACAGAGCACTGGAGAGCAGCCATCTGTCTCTTCATCACCTGCCAAATTGCCCAGGCAGACAGAGAGCCCAGGACAGGAGCCGTCTCTACTTCTGTTCTCTGAATCTCTTGGCTTGGAAACAGGGGGCCAGCCAAGCAGCATTGGAGAAATGGAAGAAGAGGCAGGGTGCAGTGATGCCCAACAGCTTTTTCTCTCTTCCTCTGAAGAGGCGGGTGGGCCAGTGGCTCCGGTCACCACATCGCAGGCCGCATCAGCTGATGATGACACTCAGGTGCCACTTACTGGTGCGTGCTCTGCTGCTGAGACTACCCAGGAGGAGCAGTTGGGGGCAGAGGGTAGTGTAGATGATGAGGTCCTTGACCCATCTTGGCGTGAGGGACAGGAAGGTGGTGGGAGCAGCTCTGAGGAAGAGATTCCCCGTACGGCCCAAAGAGGGAGAGGGAGGGGGAAGACTGCGGATCCTGCAGCCTCCGCTTTGGCACCCGTTAGGAGCATGTCTCTTCCAAAAGCCAAAAAGGGCGCTCCCAAGACTTGCAGTGCCTGGTCCTTTTTTGACACAGTTGCAGATGACATTTGCTATGTCAGATGCAAGGTGTGTCATCAAAAAGTCAAAAGAGGGAAAAATGTCAGCAACCTCAATACCTCCAACATGTGGAAACATGTGCGCACCAGGCACCCGGCGGAGTTAGAAAAACACACTGAAGAGCTAGGCCAACCAACAGCGGCAGCTACCACCTCTTCAGCTCGTGTTGCCTCTTCCTCCAGCTCACACGCAGCTGGTTCGGCTTCCTCCCAGGATCGCCGTGGAAGAACCTCTGGCCCTGTTGTCCAGAGACCCGCTGTAATTCCACCCGCAGCACCACTTTCCCAGTCATCCACACACTCCCAGCCCAGTCTACAGCCATCGGTAGTACAGGCATGGGAGAAAAGGCGGCCTTTCTCATCAAACCACCCACGAGCACAGGCTCTGACTGCAGGCATTGCCAAACTTCTGTCACTGGAAATGCTGTCATTCAGGCTGGTGGAGACTGACAGATTCCGTGACTTGATGTCATTGGCAGTCCCACAGTACAATGTGCCCAGCCGCTTTTACTTCAGCAGGCAAGCCGTCCCTGCCCTGCACAAGCATGTGGAGGGACACATAAAACACGCGCTACTGAACGCCGTCAGTAGCAAGGTCCACCTCACCACCGATGCGTGGACCAGTCAACATGGACAGGGGCGATACCTTTCCCTCACTGCCCATTGGGTTAATGTCGTTGAGCCAGGTACAGACCGTGCGAGTGGCGCAGGACGTGTCCTGCCCACTCCAAGGATTGCAGGAATCCATTCTGTACGCATTGACTCCTCCTCTTACACCAGTTCCTCAGAATCATCGCTGCAGGAGCCGTCACAGTCCACCTCCACATGGACCCGTGATGAACGTGTACCTGTTACGACCGACATGAGCACAGCCGTGGCCAAACGTCAACAGGCCGTCTTGAAATTAATTTTTTTGGGGAATCGTAGCCACACAGCGCAGGAGCTCTGGAATGCCATGAAGCAGGAGAGCGATGTGTGGTTTGTGCCAGCGAATCTCCAGCCAGGCATGGTAGTGTGTGATAATGGCCAAAATCTGGTGGCAGCTCTGGGCCTCGGCAACCTCACTCACATCCCATGTCTGGCACATGTGCTCAATTTGGTCGTGCAGAGCTTTTTGAGGGACTATCCGGATCTTGATGCACTGCTGCACAAGGTCCGCCTAGAGTGTGCTCACTTGCGGCGTTCCAGCACGGCAAAAGCGCGCATTGCGGCTCTGCAGCGCCGACACCGCCTGCCGGAACATCGCATCATATGTGACCTACCTACCAGGTGGAATTCCACGTTACATATGTTGGAGCGGTTGTGTGAGCAGCAGCAAGCTGTAATGGAGTACCAGCTGCTTCAGGCGCAAAGAAGTCGCACTCAGCGCCGTACAGACTTCACAACCACAGAGTGGGCCACTATGAATGACGTCTGCCAGGTTTTGCGTCCCTTTGATTATTCCACGCGGATGGCGAGTGCAGATGATGCACTAGTCAGCATGACTGTCCCCCTTATCTGCCTGCTTGAAAAATCACTGCAAGCGCTAAGGGATTATGTTGTGGAAGAGGTGGAGGATGAGGATTCACCATTTCCATCATCTTCTGGACAGTCAGCGCCACGTGGTTCCTCACAAACGCGTAGGCAGGGGACAGTTTGTGAGGAGGATGAGGAGGAGTCAATGGAGGAGGAAGACATCCGTCCAGAGGAGGGAGTTACACAATTGTCCAGTACTCAGTGTGTACAGCGAGGGTGGGGTGATGACGAGTGGGCAGAGATCACGCCTCCAGCAGGGGACAGCGTTTCTTGGGCAGTTGGCTGTCTGCAGCACATGGTGGATTACATGCTGCAGTGCCTGAGAAACGACCGCCGCATCGCCCACATTCTCAACATGTCTGATTATTGGGTGTTCACCCTCCTCGATCCTCGCTACCGGGACAACGTAGAAAGCCTCATCACACCGTTGAACCGGGAGCGAAAAATGCGGGAGTACCAAGACACACTGGTCAATTCCATCATCTTCTCCATTCCAACTGAGAGAAGTGCTGCTAGTGCATTCCAAAGCAGCTCAGTGCGTCCAGGCAGTGGTGGAGGCTCTGCACAAAGAGGGAGCAGAAGCAGTGCCTCTGCCCAAGGCAAGACCAGTATGGCCCAACTGTGGCACAGTTTTCTGTGCCCCCCACAAAAGTCTACACCATCACAGACGGCTCCAGTCAGCAGGAGGCAACGGTTCCGTCAGATGGTGACAGACTACATGTCTTGCCCTCTTGCTGTACTCCCAGACGGCTCTTCCCCTTTCAAGTTTTGGGTCTCAAAGCTGGATACATGGCCAGAGCTAAGCCAGTATGCATTGGAGGTGCTGTCTTGCCCTGCGGCCAGTGTATTATCGGAACGTGTCTTTAGTGCTGCAGGTGGTGTACTAACTGACCGTCGCATGCGACTATCCTCCGATAACGTTGACCGGCTTACTTTCCTGAAAATGAACAAGGCCTGGATCTCGCAGGAATTTGCCACTCCTCTTCCTGATTAAATAATTAGGTCACTGTATACGTTATCCAGGTCTCCTGTTGTGTTCATCTTTCTACCACCTGAACTTAAATTCCTGGGCTCCAACACCGCCAGTTGAGGCTCAGAAGTGCCGTCTGCACAGTCAAAACATACGACCCAGTGTTATTGGGTTTCAGTAACGTCAGCTGATCCCCAGCTGTGTAGCCGGCAATGTGTCCTGCGACCGCCACGCTGACACAACAACTGAAATGTAAGGGAATCTGTCCCCCCCCCAAGGCGTTTGTTACTGAAAGAGCCACCTTGTGCAGCAGTAATGCTGCACAAGGAAAAGGTAGCTATTTTTGTTTAGCTCCTTGCACACGCAGAACTTAACACTTATAAAATGTGTCCACTGATACCGTAAAACCATCCCGGAGGTGGGACTTTCCTTCGTAATATGACGCAGCACAGCCGTCATTCCTACCCCCCCGGCGCCGTGCCCCGGCTCCTCAGCGTTGTTTGATTCCGTCCCGGAGCCTGCGCTGTTATGTTATCCCGTGGCCAGGTACACTTAGCGCTGCCCGTCTTCTGGCATCATTTGGTGTCAGGATGGCTGCGCCTGTGCGGCCACGCTGGCCGAGAGCCCGCCTCGCAGTGTCTTCTGATTTAATCCCACTGGGGGCCTGGGATCCATGGACATGCGCAGTGCATATCTGAACCTCCACCTCTCACTCATCTCCCTATGGCTTCTTCAGACTGTTCGGTGTCAGCTGGTCCCTAATAGCATGCCACGGCCGTGACACCGCACAGTCTTAAGAAGCCGTAGGGAGGGGAGTGAGAGGCGAGGATATGCACTGCGCATGGCCATGGATCCCAGGCCCCCAGTGGGATTAAATCAGAAGACACTGCGAGGCGGGCTCTCGGCCAGCGCGGCCGCACAGGCGCAGCCAGCCTGACACCAAATGATGTCAGAAGATGGGCAGCGCTAAGTGTGCCTGGCCACGGGATAACATAACAGCGCAGGCTCCGGGACGGAATCAAACAACGCTGAGGAGCCGGGGCGCGGCGCCGGGGGGGGTAGGAATGACGGCTGTGCTGCGTCATATTACGAAGGAAAGTCCCACCTCCGGGACGGTTTCACGGTTTCAGGGGACACATTTTATAAGTGTTTAGTTCTGTGTTTGCAAGGAGCATGATGAAAAGAGCCACCTTTTCCTTTTGCATCTTTTGTGCTGCACAAGCTGGCTCTTTCAGCTGCAAACGCCTTGGGGGGGTTAAAGGTTCCCTTTCGACTTTCTCAGGCTTCGGCCTACATTGTGTTCCTCTGCTTTTCCACCTGTCCCTGGGCTCCAACACCGCTATTTGCCGTCCAGAAGTGCTGTCCGCACAGTCCCAACAGTCGCTCCTCTGTTATTGGGGTTCAGTAACGTCAGCTGTTCCCCAGCTGTGTGTGTGGCAATCCCTCCTACCTCCTCCTACCTCCTCCACCTCCTCCTCCTCCACCTGTCCCTGGGCTCCAACACCGCTAGTTGCCGTCCAGAAGTGCTGTCCGCACAGTCCCAACAGTCCCTCCTCTGTTATTGGGGTTCAGTAACGTCAGCTGTTGCCCTGCTGTGTGTGTGGCAATCCCTCCTACCTCCTCCACCTCCTCCTCCTCCACCTGTCCCTGGGCTCCAACACCGCTAGTTGCCGTCCAGAAGTGCTGTCCGCACAGTCCCAACAGTCGCTCCTCTGTTATTGGGGTTCAGTAACGTCAGCTGTTCCCCAGCTGTGTGTGTGGCAATCCCTCCTACCTCCTCCACCTCCTCCTCCTCCACCTGTCCCTGGGCTCCAACACCGCTAGTTGCCGTCCAGAAGTGCTGTCCGCACAGTCCCAACAGTCCCTCCTCTGTTATTGGGGTTCAGTAACGTCAGCTGTTCCCCTGCTGTGTGTGTGGCAATCCCTCCTACCTCCTCCACCTCCTCCTCCTCCACCTGTCCCTGGGCTCCAACACCGCTAGTTGCCGTCCAGAAGTGCTGTCCGCACAGTCCCAACAGTCCCTCCTCTGTTATTGGGGTTCAGTAACGTCAGCTGTTCCCCTGCTGTGTGTGTGGCAATCCCTCCTACCTCCTCCACCTCCTCCTCCTCCACCTGTCCCTGGGCTCCAACACCGCTAGTTGCCATCCAGAAGTGCTGTCCGCACAGTCCCAACAGTCGCTCCTCTGTTATTGGGGTTCAGTAACGTCAGCTGTTCCCCAGCTGTGTGTGTGGCAATCCCTCCTACCTACTCCACCTCCTCCTCCTCCACCTGTCCCTGGGCTCCAACACCGCTAGTTGCCGTCCAGAAGTGCTGTCCGCACAGTCCCAACAGTCCCTCCTCTGTTATTGGGGTTCAGTAACGTCAGCTGTTCCCCTGCTGTGTGTGTGGCAATCCCTCCTACCTCCTCCTACCTCCTCCTCCTCCACCTGTCCCTGGGCTCCAACACCGCTAGTTGCCGTCCAGAAGTGCTGTCCGCACAGTCCCAACAGTCGCTCCTCTGTTATTGGGGTTCAGTAACGTCAGCTGTTCCCCTGCTGTGTGTGTGGCAATCCCTCCTACCTCCTCCACCTCCTCCTCCTCCACGTGTCCCTGGGCTCCAACACTGCTAGTTGCCATCCAGAAGTGCTGTCCGCACAGTCCCAACAGTCGCTCCTCTGTTATTGGGGTTCAGTAACGTCAGCTGTTCCCCAGCTGTGTGTGTGGCGATCCCTCCTACCTCCTCCACCTCCTCCTCCTCCACCTGTCCCTGGGCTCCAACACCGCTAGTTGCCGTCCAGAAGTGCTGTCCGCACAGTCCCAACAGTCCCTCCTCTGTTATTGGGGTTCAGTAACGTCAGCTGTTCCCCTGCTGTGTGTGTGGCAATCCCTCCTACCTCCTCCACCTCCTCCTCCTCCACCTGTCCCTGGGCTCCAACACCGCTAGTTGCCGTCCAGAAGTGCTGTCCGCACAGTCCCAACAGTCCCTCCTCTGTTATTGGGGTTCAGTAACGTCAGCTGTTCCCCTGCTGTGTGTGTGGCAATCCCTCCTACCTCCTCCTACCTCCTCCTCCTCCACCTGTCCCTGGGCTACAACACCGCTAGTTGCCGTCCAGAAGTGCTGTACGCACAGAGCCAAACACCTCGCCAATGTGTTAGTGGGGTTCAGCACCGCCAGCTGTTCCCCTGCTGTGTATACGGCAACGTGTACTGCGACCGCCACGCAGGCACAACAAGTTAAATTTAAGGGAACCTGTCCCCCCCCCAGGCGTTTGTTACTGAAGGAGCCACCTTCTGCAGCAGTAATGATGCAAAGGGAAAAAGTGCCTCTTTTCGTGGTGCTCCTTGCACATGCTGAACCTAACACTTATGAAATGTGTCCCCACACACCGTTAAACCGTCCGGTAAGTGGAACTTTCCTTTGTCGTGTGACGCAGCACAGCCATCATTTTTACCCCCTTGGCGCCGTGCGCCGCCTCCTCAGCGTTATTTGAATCTGTCCCGGAGCCTGTGCTGTTAGGTTAGCCCTTGGCCATGCACACATGTTGCGCTGCCCGTCTTCTGACATCATTTGGTGTCAGGCTGGCTGCGCCTGTGCGGGTGCGCTGGCCGAGATCCCGCCTCGCAGTGTCGTCTAATGTAATCCCACCGCGGGCCTGGGATCCGTGGCCATGCGCAGTGCATATCCTCGCCTCTCACTCCCCTCCCTATGGCTTCTTCAGACTGTGCGGTGTCACGGCCGTGGCATGCTATTAGGGATCCGCATGGCCACGGATCCCAGGCCCGCGGTGGGATTACATTAGACGACACTGCGAGGCGGGATCTCGGCCAGCGCACCTGCACAGGCGCAGCCAGCCTGACACCAAATGATGTCAGAAGACGGGCAGCGCAACATGTGTGCATGGCCAAGGGCTAACCTAACAGCGCAGGCTCCGGGACAGATTCAAACAACGCTGAGGAGGCGGCGCACGGCGCCAAGGGGGTAAAAATGATGGCTGTGCTGCGTCACACGACAAAGGAAAGTTCCACCTACCGGACGGTTTAACGGTGTGTGGGGACACATTTCATAAGTGTTAGGTTCAGCATGTGCAAGGACCATAATTAAAAGAGCTAAGTTTACCTTTTCCAGCATTAGTGCTGTACACAATGGCTCTTTCAGCTACAAACGCCTGGGGGGGGGGGTTAACGGTTTCCTTTCAACTTGCTCCAGTGCAGGCTTCGGCCTACACTCCGCTCCCCCTGCTCCTCCTGCTGACCCTGGGCTATAACACCGCCAGTTTTGGCCCAGATGTGCTAGCTGCACAGAGAAAAACACCAGCCAATGTGTCAGTGGGGTTCAGCACCGCCAGCTGTTCCCCTGCTGTGTAGCCGGCAACGTGTCCTGCGACCGCCACGCAGACACAAGAACTGAAATTGAAGGGAACCTGTCCCCCCTCCCCCAGGTGTTTCTATGTTTTACAGCCACCTTGTACAGTAGTAATGCTGCATGTGTGCAAGGTGGCTCAGAAACTTATTCTCCTTGCACTCGTGGAACTGAACACGTCTAAAATGTGTCCTCTGTGACCATTAAAACGTCCCTCAGGTGTGATTTTCCTTTGTATTGACACGCAACAAGCTCCTTGGTAACGCTGCCCGTCTTCTGGCATCATTGTTTGGCTGGGTACGCCTCTGCGGCCGCCTTGCCCCACACAACGCCCCTCGGAGTCTTATTTATTTTGACTGCGAGGGTGTGATTGACGGGCATGAACGGTGCATTTCTTCGCCTGTCTCTCATCTCCTTCCGCCTTCTTCGGACTGTGCGGCTTCATGGCCGTGGCATGCGATAAGGGATCAGCTGACGCCGCATAGTCTGAAGCAGGTGTAAGGACCCGAGTGTGAGAGGCGAACATATGCGCCAGGCCATTAATCCAAGCCCCGCAGTGTTTTAATTTTTTCAAGACACTTCGGGGCTGGGATTCATGGGCATCGCGAACCGCACCGGCCGACATCAAATGATGTCAGAGGACGGGCAGCACTAACAGCGCAAGGACAGGGGATAACACGACAGCGCAGACTCCTGTGCAACAAATAACGATGCTCAGGAGGCCGCGCAAAGCACCAAGGTGGCATTTTTGCAAGCTGTGCTGCGTCTCCTTACGAGGGGAACTCACGCCTCCAAAACAGATTGACTGTGTAAGGGCCTAAATGTTGTACGTGTTCCTTTCAGCGTGTGCAAGGAGCAAAATTAAAAGAGCAACCTTTCACTTGTGCAGCATTACTGCTGCCCAAGCTGTGGCTCTTGTAGTTTTTCACCCCTGAGGGGGGTTAAAGGTTACTTTTAAAATCGGTTCAATTAGGCTTCGGCCTACACTCTGCTCCGCCTGCAGAGCCCGGGCTCCAACACCGTTAGTTGCTGTCCGGAAGTGCTGGCTGCACAGAGCCAAACACCTCGCCAATGTGTCAGTGGGGTTCAGCACCGCCAGCTGTTCCCCTGCTGTGTAGCCGGCAACGTGTCCTGCAACTGCCACGCAGGCACAACAGACCCAAAGCTGCCGCCAGTGCAGGCTTCGGCCTACACTCTGCTCCCTCTCCTCCTCCTGCTGACCCCGGGCTCTAACACCACCAGTTGGGGCCCGGTACTGCTAGCTGCACAGAGAAAAACACCAGCCAATGTGTCAGTGGGGTTCAGCACCGCCAGCTGTTCCCCTGCTGTGCAGCCGGCATCGTGTCCTGCAAAAGCCACGCAGACACCAGAACTGAAATTGAAGGGAACCTGTCCCCCCTCCCCCAGGCGTTTGTACGTTTTACAGCCACCTTGTACAGCTGTAATGCTGCATGTGTGCAAGGTGGCTCATAAACGTATTCTCCTCGCACATGTGGAACTGAAAACACGTCTAAAATGTGTCCACTGTGTGACCATTTAACCGTCCCGGAGGTGTGACTTTCCTTTTTAATGACACGCTGCAACCCCCATGGTAGCGCTGCCCGTCTTCTGGCATCATTGTTTGGCTGCCTGCGCCTCTGCGGCCGCCCTGACCCACACAACGCCCCTCGGTGTCTTATTTATTGGGACTGCGAGGGTGTGATTGATGGGCATGATCAGTGCATCAGTTCGCCTGTCCCTCATCTCCTTCCGCCTTCTTCAGGCTGTGCGGCTCCATGGCCGTGGCATGCGATAAGGGATCAGCTGACGCCGCACAGTCTGAAGCGGGTGTAAGGACCCGAGTGCGAGAGGCGAACATATGTGCTGCGCCAGGCCATGAATCCCAGCCCCGCAGTGTTTTAACAATGTTAAGACACCGCGGGGCTGGGATTCATGGTCATCGCGAACCGCACCGGCCGACATTAAATGAGGTCAGAAGATGGGCAGCGCTAACAGCGCTAGGCCAGGGGATAACACGACAGCGCAGACTCCTGTACAGCAAATAACAATGCTCAGGAGGCTGCACCCAGCACCAAGGTGGGATTCTTGACATCTGTGCTGCGTCTCATTACAAAGGGAACTCGCGCCTCCAACACAGTTTGACTGTATAAAGGGCTAAATGTTATACGTGTTTCATTCAGCGTGTGCAAGGAGCAAAATTAAAAGAGCAACCTTTGACTTGTGCAGCACTACTGCTGCATAAGCTGTGGCTCTTCTACTTTGTAACCCCTGAGGGGGGGTTAAAGGTTACCTTTGAAATTGGTTCAATTAGGCTTCGGCCTACACTCTGCTCCCCCTGCAGAGCCCGGGCTCCAACACCGCCAGTTGGGGCCCGGTACTGCTAGCTGCACAGAGAAAAACACCAGCCAATGTGTCAGTGGGGTTCAGCACCGCCAGCTGTTCCCCTGCTGTGCAGCCGGCAACGTGTCCTGCAACTGCCACGCAGGCACAACAGACCCAAAGCTGCCGCCAGTGCAGGCTTCGGCCTACACTCTGCTCCCTCTCCTCCTCCTGCTGACCCCGGGCTCTAACACCGCCAGTTGGGGCCCGGTACTGCTAGCTGCACAGAGAAAAACACCAGCCAATGTGTCAGTGGGGTTCAGCACCGCCAGCTGTTCCCCTGCTGTGCAGCCGGCATCATGTCCTGCAAAAGCCACGCAGACACCAGAACTGAAATTGAAGGGAACCTGTCCCCCCTCCCCCAGGCGTTTGTACGTTTTACAGCCACCTTGTACAGCGGTAATGCTGCATGTGTGCAAGGTGGCTCATAAACGTATTCTCCTCGCACATGTGGAACTGAAAACACGTCTAAAATGTGTCCACTGTGTGAACATTTAACCGTCCCGGAGGTGTGACTTTCCTTTGTAATGACACGCTGCAACCCCCTTGGTAGCGCTGCCCGTCTTCTGGCATCATTGTTTGGCTGCCTGCGCCTCTGCGGCCGCCCTGACCCACACAACGCCCCTCGGTGTCTTATTTATTGGGACTGCGAGGGTGTGATTGATGGGCATGATCAGTGCATCAGTTTGCCTGTCCCTCATCTCCTTCCGCCTTCTTCAGACTGTGCGGCTTCATGGCCGTGGCATGCGATAAGGGATCAGCTGACGCCGCACAGTCTGAAGCGGGTGTAAGGACCCGAGTGCGAGAGGCGAACATATGTGCTGCGCCAGGCCATGAATCCCAGCCCCGCAGTGTTTTAACAATGTTAAGACACTGCGGGGCTGGGATTCATGGTCATCGCGAACCGCACCGGCCGACATTAAATGAGGTCAGAAGATGGGCAGCGCTAACAGCGCTAGGCCAGGGGATAACACGACAGCGCAGACTCCTGTACAGCAAATAACAACGCTCAGGAGGCTGCACCCAGCACCAAGGTGGGATTCTTGACATCTGTGCTGCGTCTCATTACAAAGGGAACTCGCGCCTCCAACACAGTTTGACTGTATAAAGGGCTAAATGTTATACGTGTTTCATTCAGCGTGTGCAAGGAGCAAAATTAAAAGAGCAACCTTTGACTTGTGCAGCACTACTGCTGCATAAGCTGTGGCTCTTCTACTTTGTAACCCCTGAGGGGGGGTTAAAGGTTACCTTTGAAATTGGTTCAATTAGGCTTCGGCCTACAATCTGCTCCCCCTGCAGAGCCCGGGCTCCAACACCGCCAGTTGGGGCCCGGTACTGCTAGCTGCACAGAGAAAAACACCAGCCAATGTGTCAGTGGGGTTCAGCACCGCCAGCTGTTCCCCTGCTGTGCAGCCGGCAACGTGTCCTGCAACTGCCACGCAGGCACAACAGACCCAAAGCTGCCGCCAGTGCAGGCTTCGGCCTACACTCTGCTCCCTCTCCTCCTCCTGCTGACCCCGGGCTCTAACACCGCCAGTTGGGGCCCGGTACTGCTAGCTGCACAGAGAAAAACACCAGCCAATGTGTCAGTGGGGTTCAGCACCGCCAGCTGTTCCCCTGCTGTGCAGCCGGCATCGTGTCCTGCAAAAGCCACGCAGACACTTGCTCTTGTACCTTCTGCTCCCCATCCTGGTTCCAGTACCGTCAGCTGGTTCCGGGCAGAGCCTTTGGCTTAGGTGCCTCCCTCTGGGTATCCGAGTTCCACCAACGTCAGGTGGTCCTTGGTAGTGCTTTCAGGCACGGGTACCTCCTGCTTAGTAACCGGGTTCCAGTAACGTCAGCTGGTCCTCGGTAGTTCCATTGGCTCTTGGACCTTCGGCTACCCATCCGGGTTCCAGCACCGTCAGCTGGTTCTCGGCAGTGTCTTTTGCTGTTGTACCTTCTGCTCCCCATCCTGGTTCCAGTACCGTCAGCTGGTTCCGGGCAGAGCCTTTGGCTTAGGTGCCTCCCTCTGGGTATCCGAGTTCCACCAACGTCAGGTGGTCCTTGGTAGTGCTTTCAGGCACGGGTACCTCCTGCTTAGTAACCGGGTTCCAGTAACGTCAGCTGGTCCTCGGTAGTTCCATTGGCTCTTGGACCTTCGGGTAGCCATCCGAGTTCCAGTTCCATCAGCTGGTTCTCGGCATTTTCTCAGCCTTCTTGTACCTTCTGCTACATTTCCAAGTTCAAGAGACTAAACACGATGACCCGGAAGACCACCCCTAAGATGACGACGACACCAGAGACGACAACCACCGTGATGACGACGACCCTGGAGACGATGACCCTGAAGACCACCCCGATGACGACGACCCCGGAGGCAACGACCCTGAAGACCACCCCGATGACGACGACCCCGGAGACGACCACCCTGGAGACGACGACGACCTGGAAGACCGAGAAGCAGAAGAACAAGAGGCTGCAGAACAAAGAGCAGAAGAACATTAAGCATAACACTAAATATCAGAGCAAAAAATATTATCTAAATTATAAGCAGAAGAAGACTAAGCAGTGTATGGGGGTGAGTCCGTTCCTCCTCGTGGTGCCCCTGGATAAAGCCTGATGCTGCAGGCCAAACTGAACGCGGACAAATGTAACTGTTTTGTGACAGGCAGAACGGAAGGTGTAATCTTCAAACTTTTATAGATAACAACTACGGGAATGCCTGTCACAAATAAGAATATGATGAAGAAGTAGAATATGATGAAGATAATAGTAAAATAAAAAGAATATGAACAATGTAACCAAAAAAATAATAGGTAGAAGATGAAGAAGAAGATGAATAAGGTGAAGAAGTTGATGTCAAAGAAGCTGATGATGAGGATAATGAAGAAGAAAGTGTGGGAGAAGTAAAAAAGAAGGTGAAGGGCGTGGAAGTAGTGAAACATCAATATCTGACAAAATAAAAAAAAAATTAACATAGTCAAAATCTTTCTAACGCCGAACGTCATAAAAAACAAAACAAAATCCTGCTATTCTATTACATTGGGCTAAACCTCTGTGCCTTTAATGTCTCCGCCACGTCCCCCAATACATCCTACATTATTATAGTGCTTTGGAACAAAGCACTATACTGTTATTCCACCGTGGATAACTTCTTCTTCTTTTTATTCTTATTATAGTGCTTTGGAACAAAGCACTATACTGTTATTCCACCGTGGT
Organism: Ranitomeya variabilis; assembly: GCF_051348905.1. Lineage (NCBI taxonomy): Eukaryota > Metazoa > Chordata > Amphibia > Anura > Dendrobatidae > Ranitomeya > Ranitomeya variabilis. Next base: position 234,609,279 of record NC_135232.1, read on the forward strand.
AAACTTCTTCTTATTCTTATTATTCAGTCCGCACGTAATGCGGCCCGAACCGCTAAACTCACAGACTCCAGTGAGGTGTCATTTCGAAGCCAGCGTTCCTGAGAGGTGTGCTAAGTATTTTTCGTGCCGATCGGATTTGTAGTTTTTGCGCAATTTGTGTTTGAAAAAAGTCTTTCAATGCGTTTCAATAGAGAAATTTCCCCATACGTTTATAATGGGCTGGTTTCTGAGGCAATTTCTAAAAATAACTGCCACCTGGCTGATTAGCTCATTGATATGCGCAGTCAGACACAGTTACTATGCCAACGCCTATGAAATCTACATCAGCTCACCAGGTCACAAGTTTTGTCAGATAATATCAGCTCTTAAAGTGACAGTACAGCACAATTCCAAACCACTATCTGTAGTCTTATGATTATTAGACTGTGGCCCGATTCTAACTCATCGGGTATTCTAGAATATGCATGTCCACGAAGTATATTGCACAGCCACGCAGTATACAGTGCCGAGCCGCGCAGTACACAGCGCAGAGCCGCGCAGTACACAGCGCAGAGCCGCGCAGTACACAGCGCAGAGCCGCGCAGTACACAGCGCAGAGCCGCGCAGTACACAGCGCAGAGCCGCGCAGTACACAGCGCAGAGCCGCGCAGTACAAAGCGCAGAGCCGCGCAGTACAAAGCGCAGAGCCGCGCAGTACACAGCGCAGAGCCGCGCAGTACACAGCGCAGAGCCGCGCAGTACACAGCGCAGAGCCGCGCAGTACACAGCGCAGAGCCGCGCAGTACACAGCGCAGAGCCGCGCAGTACACAGCGCAGAGCCGCGCAGTACACAGCGCAGAGCCGCGCAGTATAAAGCGCAGAGCCGTGCAGTACACAGCGCAGAGCCGCGCAGTACACAGCGCAGAGCCGCGCAGTATAAAGCGCAGAGCCGCGCAGTACACAGCGCAGAGCCGTGCAGTACACAGCGCAGAGCCGCGTAGTATACAGCGAAGAGCCACGCAGTATATAGCGCAGAGCCGCGCAGTACAAAGCGCAGAGCCGCGCAGTATACAGCGCAGAGCCGCGCAGTACACAGCGCAGAACGCGCAGTACACAGTGCAGAGCCGCGCAGTACACAGCGCAGAGCCGCGCAGTACACAGCGCAGAGCCGTGCAGTACACAGCGCAGAGCCGCGCAGTACACAGCGCAGAGCCGCGCAGTACACAGCGCAGAGCCACGCAGTATACAGCGCAGAGCCGCGTAGTATACAGCGCAGAGCCGCGTAGTATACAGCGCAGAGCCGCGTAGTATACAGCGCAGAGCCACGCAGTATACAGCGCAGAGCCACGCAGTAAACAGCGCAGAGCCACGTAGTTATACTGCCCAGTCACGTAGTATATTGTCCAGTCACATAGTATACTGCATATCCCTGTTAAAAAAAAAAAAAGAATTAAAATAAAAAAGTTACATACTCACCTCCTGGAGCGGCCGGTATCTGATGGTTGTTGCACCTCCTAGAGCGGCCGGTACACGATGCTTGTTGCACCTGGAGTGGCCGGTACCCGATGCTTGTTGCGCGCTCCGGTCCCAAGAGTGCATTGCGGTCTCACGAGATGATGACGTAGCGGTGTTGTGAGACAGAAAGACGGAAGTGCCCTTAGACAATTATATAGTAGATTACCCCGCTCACCAATTCGGAACCCGAGAGGCCCGGCCCACCAAATCGGACCCCGAGGGGCCCGGCCCACCAAATCGGACCCAGAGTGACCCCGCCCCCTAAATCGGACCCAGAGTGACCCCGCCCACCAAATCGGACCCAGAGTGGCTCCGCCCACCAAATCGGACCCAGAGTGACCCCTTCCACCAAATCAGACCCAGAGTGACCCCTTCCACCAAATCGGACCCAGAGTGACCCCTTCCACCAAATCGGGCCCAGAGTGACCCCGCCCACCAAATCGGACCCAGAGTGACCCCACCCACCAAATCGGACCCTGAGGTGCCCAGCCCACCAAATCAGACCCTGAGGTGCCCAGCCCACCAAATCGGACCGAGTGACCCCACCCACCAAATTGGTCCCTAAGGTGCCCCGCCCACCTAATCGGACCCAGAGTGGCCGCGCCCACAGAATCGGACCAAAAGTGACCCCGCCCACCGAATCGGACCTAGATTTACCCCGCCCACAAAATCAGACCCAGATTGACCCAACCCACCAAATCGGACCGCCTGAGGGACACCCAAGTGTCAAAGTCTTGCAGGGGCAGCCCGGGCACCATTCCAAAGCACTATCTGTAGTTCCTTCAGGAAATACCCATCTAGTTCTTATTATTATTCAGTCCGCACGTAATGCGGCCCGAACCGCTTCACTCACAGACTCCAGTGAGGTGTCATTTCGAAGCCAGCGTCCCCAAGAGGTGTGCTAAGTATTTTTCGTGTCGATCGGATTTGTAGTTTTGGCGCAATTTGCGTTTGAAAATGTTTTTTCCCCTCATTGTAATGCTTTTCAATAGGGAAATTTTCACATAGGTTATAATGGCCGGGTTTCTGAGGCAATTTGAAATGTACCTGCCACCTGGCTGATTAGCTCATTGATATGCTCAGTCAGGCCCAGTTACTATGCCAACGCCTGCGAACTGTACATGACCCTAGCAGGACAGTTTTGGCAGATAATATCAGCTCTTAAAGTGATAGCACAGCACAATTTCAAAGCACTATCTATAGTCTTATTATAATTATTGCCCCGCTCACCAAATCGGACCCAGCCCGCCAAATCGGACCCAGAGTGGCGCCGCCCGCCAAATCGGACCCAGAGTGGCGCCGCCCGCCAAATCGGACCCAGAGTGGCGCCGCCCGCCAAATCGGACCCAGAGTGGCGCCGCCCGCCAAATCGGACCCAGAGTGGCGCCGCCCGCCAAATCGGACCCAGAGTGGCGCCGTTCGGCCAAATCGGACCCAGAGTGGCGCCGCCCGCCAAATCGGACCCAGAGTGGCGCCGCCCGCCAAATCGAACCCAGAGTGGCGCCGCCCGCCAAATCGGACCCAGAGTGGCGCCGCCCGCCAAATCGGACCCAGAGTGGCGCCGCCCGCCAAATCGGACCCAGAGTGGCGCCGCCCGCCAAATCGGACCCAGAGTGGCGCCGCCCGCCAAATCGGACCCAGAGTGGCGCCGCCCGCCAAATCGGACCCAGAGTGGCGCCGCCCGCCAAATCGGACCCAGAGTGGCGCCGCCCGCCAAATCGGACCCAGAGTGGCGCCGCCCGCCAAATCGGACCCAGAGTGGCGCCGCCCGCCAAATCGGACCCAGAGTGGCGCCGCCCGCCAAATCGGACCCAGAGTGACCCGGGCCCATCAAATCGGACCCAGAGTGGCGCCGCCCGCCAAATCGGACCCAGAGTGGTGCCGCCCGCCAAATCGGACCCAGAGTGGCGCCGCCCGCCAAATCGGACCCAGAGTGGCGCCGCCCGCCAAATCGGACCCAGAGTGGCGCCGCCCGCCAAATCGGACCCAGAGAGGCGCCGCCCGCCAAATCGGACCCAGAGTGGCGCCGCCCGCCAAATCGGACCCAGAGTGGCGCCGCCCGCCAAATCGGACCCAGAGTGGCGCCGCCCGCCAAATCGGACCCAGAGTGGCGCCGCCCGCCAAATCGGACCCAGAGTGGCGCCGCCCGCCAAATCGGTCCCAGAGTGACCCCGCCCGCCAAATTGGTCCCAGAGTGACCCCGCCCACCAAATCGGTCCCAGAGTGGCCTCACCCCTTTAGGGGCTACAACTACCAAGCCAGCGCCTGAGGGGCACCCAAGTGTGAAAGTCTTGCAGGGGCAGCCCGGGCACCATTCCAAAGCACTATCTGTAGTTCCTTCAGGAAATACCCATCTAGTCTTATTATTATTATTCAGTCCGCACGTAATGCGGCCCGAACCGCTAAACTCACAGACTCCAGTGAGGTGTCATTTCGAAGCCAGCGTTCTTGAGAGGTGTGCTAAGTATTTTTCGTGTCGATCGGATTTGTAGTTTTGGCGCAATTTGCGTTTGAAAAAAGTGTCTCAATGCATTTCAATAGGGAAATTTTCCAATACGTTTATAATGGGCCTGATTTCTGAGGCAATTTCTAAAAATAACTGCCACCTGGCTGATTACCTCATTGATATGCGCAGTGAGACCCAGTTACTATGCCAACGCCTATAAACTCTACCAGCCCACCAGGTCACAAGTTTTGTCAGATAATATCAGCTCTTAAAGTGACAGTACAGCACAATTACAAAGCACTATCTGTAGTCTTATCATTATTGCCCCGCTCACCAAATCGGACCCAGCCCACCAAATCGGACCAGAGTGCCCCCGCTTGCCAAATCGGACCCAGAGTGCCCCTGCCCGCCAAATCGGACCCAGAGTGGCGCCGCCCGTCAAGTCGGACCCAGAGTGGCGCCGCCCCCAAAAAAATCGGACCCAGAGTGGCGCCGCCCGCCAAATCGGACCCAGAGTGGCGCCACCCGCCAAATCGGACCCAGAGTGGCGCCGCCCGCCAAATCGGACCCAGAGTGGCGCCGCCCGCCAAATCGGACCCAGAGTGGCGCCGCCCGCCAAATCGGACCCAGAGTGGCGCCGCCCGCCAAATCGGACCCAGAGTGGCGCCGCCCGCCAAATCGGACCCAGAGTGGCGCCGCCCGCCAAATCGGACCCAGAGTGGCGCCGCCCGCCAAATCGGACCCAGAGTTGCGCCGCCCGCCAAATCGGACCCAGAGAGGCGCCGCCCGCCAAATCGGACCCAGAGTGGCGCCGCCCGCAAAATCGGACCCAGAGTGGCGCCGCCCGCCAAATCGGACCCAGAGTGACCCGGGCCACCAAATCGGACCCAGAGTGACCCGGGCCGCCAAATCGGACCCAGAGTGACCCGGGCCGCCAAATCGGACCCAGAGTGGCGCCGCCCGCCAAATCGGACCCAGAGTGGCGCCGCCCGCCAAATCGGACCCAGAGTGGCGCCGCCCGCCAAATCGGACCCAGAGTGGCGCCGCCCGCCAAATCGGACCCAGAGTGGCGCCGCCCGCCAAATCGGACCCAGAGTGACCCGGGCCGCCAAATCGGACCCAGAGTGGCGCCGCCCGCCAAATCGGACCCAGAGTGGCGCCGCCCGCCAAATCGGACCCAGAGTGGCGCCGCCCGCCAAATTGGACCCAGAGTGGCGCCGCCCGCCAAATCGGACCCAGAGTGGCGCCGCCCGCCAAATCGGACCCAGAGTGGCGCGGCCCGCCAAATCAGACCCAGAGTGACCCGGCCCGCCAAATCGGACCCAGAGTGACCCGGCCCGCCAAATCGGACCCAGAGTGACCCGGCCCGCCAAATCGGACCCAGAGTGACCCGGCCCGCCAAATCGGACCCAGAGTGACCCGGCCCGCCAAATCGGACCCAGAGTGACCCGGCCCGCCAAATCGGACCCAGAGTGACCCGGCCCGCCAAATCGGACCCAGAGTGACCCGGCCCACCAAATCGGACCAAGAGTGGCGCCGCCCGCCAAGTCGGACCCAGAGTGGCGCCGCCCGCCAAGTCGGACCCAGAGTGGCGCCGCCCGCCAAGTCGGACCCAGAGTGGCGCCGCCCGCCAAGTCGGACCCAGAGTGGCGCCGCCCGCCAAGTCGGACCCAGAGTGGCGCCGCCCGCCAAGTCGGACCCAGAGTGGCGCCGCCCGTCAAATCGGACCCAGAGTGGCGCCGCCCGTCAAATCGGACCCAGAGTGACCCGGGCCACCAAATCGGACCCAGAGTGACCCGGGCCACCAAATCGGACCCAGAGTGACCCGGGCCACCAAATCGGACCCAGAGTGACCCGGGCCACCAAATCGGACCCAGAGTGACCCGGGCCACCAAATCGGACCCAGAGTGACCCGGGCCACCAAATCGGACCCAGAGTGACCCGGGCCACCAAATCGGACCCAGAGTGACCCGGGCCACCAAATCGGACCCAGAGTGACCCGGGCCACCAAATCGGACCCAGAGTGACCCGGGCCACCAAATCGGGCCCAGAGTGACCCGGGCCACCAAATCGGGCCCAGAGTGACCCGGGTTGACCAAATCGGGCCCAGAGTGACCCGGGTTGACCAAATCAGGCCCAGAGTGACCCGGGCCACCAAATGGGACCCAGAGTGACCCGGGCCACCAAATGGGACCCAGAGTGACCCGGGCCACCAAATGGGACCCAGAGTGACCCGGGCCACCAAATGGGACCCAGAGTGACCCGGCCCACCAAATGGGACCCAGAGTGACCCGGCCCACCAAATGGGACCCAGAGTGACCCGGCCCACCAAATGGGACCCAGAGTGACCCGGCCCACCAAATGGGACCCAGAGTGACCCGGCCCACCAAATCGGACCCAGAGTGACCCGGCCCACCAAATCGGACCCAGAGTGACCCGGCCCACCAAATCGGACCCAGAGTGACCCGGCCCACCAAGCCTCAACCCTGAGGGGCTACAACTACCAAACCAGCGCCTGAGGGGCACCCAAGTGTGAAAGTCTTGCAGGGGCAGCCCGGGCACCATTCCAAAGCACTATCTGTAGTTCCTTCAGGAAATACCCATCTAGTTCTTAGTTGTTTTCCTTCATGTAGAATGAACCTACAAGTTTATAAAGGGTTTATTTTAATTCCGATATTTTCGTCCCATTGACTTGCATTGGGATCGGGTATCGGTATCGGATTAGATCCGATATTTTGACGGTATCGGCCGATACTTTCCGATACCGATACTTTCCGATATCGGAAGGTATCGCTCAACACTAGTCAAGACCACAATACGGTGCTTAGCTCCCTCAAGCCAATGTCGCCACTCCTCAAACGCCCACTTCATAGCCAACAACTCACGATTGCCGACATCATAATTGCGTTCCACAGGCGAAAACTTTAGAGAAAAGAAGGCACACGGTTTCATCAAGGAACCATCAGAATTCCTCTGAGACAAAACGGCCCCTGCCCCAATCTCAGAAGCGTCAACCTCAACCTGAAACGGAAGAGAAACATCCGGCTGACGCAACACAGGGGCAGAAGTAAGCTCCTGAAAGGCAGAAACAGCCGCAGAGGACCAATTTGTCACATCAGCGCCTTTCTTCATCAAATCGGTCAAGGGTTTAACCACACTGGAGAAATTAGCAATGAAACGGCGATAAAAATTAGCAAAGCCCAAAAATTTCTGAAGGCTCTTCACGGATGTGGGATGAATCCAATCATGAATGACCTGAATCTTAACCGGATCCATCTCCATAGATGAGGGAGAAAAAATGAAGCCCAAAAAAGAAACCTTCTGCACTCCAAAGAGACACTTAGACCCCTTCACAAACAGAGCATTATCACGAAGGATCTGAAATACCATCCTGACCTGTTCCACATGAGACTCCCAATCATCGGAAAAAATTAAAATGTCATCCAAATATACAGTGGGGCAAAAAAGTATTTAGTCATTCAGCAATAGTGCAAGTTCCACCACTTAAAAAGATGAGAGGCGTCTGTAATTTACATCATAGGTAGACCTCAACTATGGGAGACAAACTGAGAAAAAAAATCCAGAAAATCACATTGTCTGTTTTTTTATCATTTTATTTGCATATTATGGTGGAAAATAAGTATTTGGTCAGAAACAAAATTTCATCTCAATACTTTGTAATATTTCCTTTGTTGGCAATGACAGAGGTCAAACGTTTTCTGTAAGTCTTCACAGGGTTGCCACACACTGTTGTTGGTATGTTGGCCCATTCCTCCATGCAGATCTCCTCTAGAGCAGTGATGTTTTTGGCTTTTCGCTTGGCAACACGGACTTTCAACTCCCTCCAAAGGTTTTCTATAGGGTTGAGATCTGGAGACTGGCTAGGCCACTCCAGGACCTTGAAATGCTTCTTACGAAGCCACTCCTTCGTTGCCCTGGCGGTGTGCTTTGGATCATTGTCATGTTGAAAGACCCAGCCACGTTTCATCTTCAATGCCCTTGCTGATGGAAGGAGGTTTGCACTCAAAATCTCATGATACATGGCCCCATTCATTCTTTCATGTACCCGGATCAGTCGTCCTGGCCCCTTTGCAGAGAAACAGCCCCAAAGCATGATGTTTCCACCACCATGCTTTACAGTAGGTATGGTGTTTGATGGATGCAACTCAGTATTCTTTTTCCTCCAAACACGACAAGTTGTGTTTCTACCAAACAGTTCCAGTTTGGTTTCATCAGACCATAGGACATTCTCCCAAAACTCCTCTGGATCATCCAAATGCTCTCTAGCAAACTTCAGACGGGCCCGGACATGTACTGGCTTAAGCAGTGGGACACGTCTGGCACTGCAGGATCTGAGTCCATGGTGGCGTAGTGTGTTACTTATGGTAGGCCTTGTTACATTGGTCCCAGCTCTCTGCAGTTCATTCACTAGGTCCCCCCGCGTGGTTCTGGGATTTTTGCTCACCGTTCTTGTGATCATTCTGACCCCACGGGGTAGGATTTTGCATGGAGCCCCAGATCGAGGGAGATTATCAGTGGTCTTGAATGTCTTCCATTTTCTAATTATTGCTCCCACTGTTGATTTCTTCACTCCAAGCTGGTTGGCTATTGCAGATTCAGTCTTCCCAGCCTGGTGCAGGGCTACAATTTTGTTTCTGGTGTCCTTTGACAGCTCTTTGGTCTTCACCATAGTGGAGTTTGGAGTCAGACTGTTTGAGGGTGTGTACAGGTGTCTTTTTATACTGATAACAAGTTTAAACAGGTGCCATTACTACAGGTAATGAGTGGAGGAAAGAGGAGACTCTTAAAGAAGAAGTTACAGGTCTGTGAGAGCCAGAAATCTTGATTGTTTGTTTCTGACCAAATACTTATTTTCCACCATAATATGCAAATAAAATGATAAAAAAACAGACAATGTGATTTTCTGGATTTTTTTTTCTCAGTTTGTCTCCCATAGTTGAGGTCTACCTATGATGTAAATTACAGACGCCTCTCATCTTTTTAAGTGGTGGAACTTGCACTATTGCTGAATGACTAAATACTTTTTTGCCCCACTGTACAATCATGAATTTATCAAGATAAGTCCGGAAGATATCGTGCATGAAGGACTGAAAAACAGATGGAGCATTAGAGAGCCAGAATGGCATCACAAGGTATTCAAAATGGCCTTCGGGCGTATTGAACGCAGTTTTCCATTCATCACCCTGCTTAATACGAACAAGATTATGTTAAGGAGTCCTTGGAGAAGGGGCATATTTGGCCATCTTCTTCACCATTGGGAGCAGGTTTTTTTTTTTGTTGAGAAAAAAGATGGCTCCTTGAGACCCTGTATTGATTATCGCCTCTTGAATAAGATCACGGTCAAATTCCAATACCCTTTGCCTTTGCTTTCTGATCTGTTTGCTAGGATTAAGGGGTCTAGTTCATTTACTAAGATTGACCTTCGAGGGGCATATAATCTTGTTCGTATTAAGCAGGGTGACGAATGGAAAATGGCGTTTAATACGCCCGAAGGCCATTTTGAATACCTTGTGATGCCATTCGGACTCTCTAATGCTCCATCTGTGTTTCAGTCCTTCATGCATGATATATTTCGGAATTATCTTGATAAATTAATGATTGTATATTTGGATGATATTTTGATTTTTTCAGATGATTGGGAGTCTCATGTTAAACAAGTCAGGATGGTATTTCAGATCCTTCGTGATAATGCCTTGTTTGTGAAGGGGTCTAAGTGCCTCTTTGGAGTACAGAAGATTTCTTTTTTGGGCTTCATTTTTTCTCCCTTATCTATAGAAATGGATCCGGTTAAGGTTCAGGCCATTCATGATTGGATCCAGCCCACATCCGTGAAGAGCCTTCAGAAATTTTTGGGCTTTGCTAATTTTTATCGCCGTTTCATTGCCAACTTCTCCAGTGTGGTTAAACCCCTGACCGATTTGACGAAGAAAGGCGCTGATGTGACAAATTAGTCCTCTGCGGCTGTTTCTGCCTTTCAGGAGCTTAAACGCCGATTTACTTCTGCCCCTGTGTTGCGTCAGCCGGATGTTTCTCTTCCTTTTCAGGTTGAGGTTGACGCTTCTGAGATTGGGGCAGGGGCCGTTTTGTCTCAGAGGAATTCTGATGGTTCCTTGATGAAACCGTGTGCCTTCTTTTCTCGAAAGTTTTCGCCTGCGGAAGGCAATTATGATGTCGGCAATCGTGAGTTGTTGGCTATGAAGTGGGCATTTGAGGAGTGGTGACATTGGCTTGAGGGGGCCAAGCACCGTATTGTGGTCTTGACCGATCATAAGAATCTGATTTATCTCGAGTCTGCCAAACGGCTGAATCCTAGACAGGCCCGATGGTCCCTGTTTTTCTCCCGTTTTGATTTTGTGGTCTCGTATCTTCCGGGTTCTAAGAATATTAAGGCTGATGCCCTCTCTAGGAGCTTTTTGTCTGATTCTCCTGGGGTCCTTGAGCCGGTCGGTATTCTGAAGGAAGGGGTGATTCTTTCTGCCATCTCCCCTGATTTACGACAGGTTCTTCAGAAATTTCAGGGGCTGCCTATCCTTTGGGAATTTTCTCTGAGGCAAGACAGTTTTCCCTTTTCTATCTTTATGGGTAATTAGTCTTCCGGCTGTGTCGAGATGTCCAGGGAGTGCTAGGTACATTCCACGGCTACTTCTAGTTGCGGTGTTAAGTTCAGGGTCTGCGGTCAGTACAGGTACCACCTTCTCCAGAGTACGTCTCATGCTGCTCTTAGGCCACCAGATCATAACAGTTAACCCAGTGTGCCATCAGTGAGATGTACTGTTACGGGTAATGTTGTGGGATATGTGCTGGTGTAATGCCGGTGCGACACACCAGGAGAAATAGTGGCGACTGAGGACCGAGGACCTTGGGATCGTCGCCGCCATCAGGTTGTGGAAAGCTTCCATCTCAACAAGCCTAAAAGGTAACATTTCTAACACAAGCAGATGAGAAATGTGAGAATTTAGTTCTGTGGCCTGTGGGGCGTTGGCTGGGTATTTCCACTTGCGTTCCAATGATTGGGGTATAGAAAACTGAAGGCTGCGCTGGGACAAGGACGTGGATGGGCTTGATGATGGTGCTTCTTTACTGTGGGCAACAACAGGTGCAGGGCCAGAGGCATCTTCACATGCACGGTGGATTGGGGATTGGCTTCTACGCAAAACAATGGAAGAAGCAGTGGTGTCACCTGCAGACAGTGTTCCTGGAGCCTGGGGTTCAGCCCTCAATGTCTGGTGCTTTGCTGCTATGTGCCTGATCATGCTGGTTGTGGTCAGGCTGGTAGTTATGCTACCCCTGCTTATGCGGGCATGACAGGTGCTGCAAATAGCCTGTTTGGGGTTATTGGCAGTCTTTAAAAAATAACCAGACTCAGGAAGATCTAACAGTTGGAATGGCAACTTCCCTCATGTTGGTGTTACGGGGAACGGATGCACGCCTTCTGTCTGTGGCCACCACACTGCTTCTTCCTCCCTGTTGGGGGGATATGTCTCCTTCCCCTTTTGTGCTGCTGTCCTCGCTCTGCATGTCCTCCTGCCAGGTTGAGTCATTCACTATGTCTTCCACCAGCTCGTTTCCCACATCCGCACCTTGCTCCTCCTTCTGACTTTCTGGCAATTGTGTTCCATCATAGTCCACCTCTTGTGACACTTTCCCACCATCGCCTTAGTGTAACCTTGGCTGTTCAAATTTTTGGGCATCGCTACATGCGATCTCATCTGGCCCCACTTCAAGTTGACAATCTGAGAGTCTGGAATCTTTAAAGGGAAAACTGAACAGCTCTTCAGAGTATCCAAGTGTGGGATCAGTTGTCTCAGGGCACAAGGCATGGTAGGAGGGAGGATCAGGGTGAGTAATATCCAGTCCACACTCATGGCTACTCAGACTTGACCTTGTGGAAGACATGGTGGTGGTGGTGGTGGTGGTGGCTAAGTGACTGGAAGCATTATCCGCTATCCAACCAACAACTATTTCACACTGCTCTGGCTTCAATAGTGGTGTGTTGCGTGTTGTGAATTCTGCTCTTGGGTTCCCTCCGGTGGTTGTTGGTGGTAATACAGTTGTCCCTGCTGATTGCAGCTCTCTCTGGGTATTTAGGTTTGCAGGATCCATTGGCCCTTGCCAGTTGTCCATTGTTCTTGGAGGTTTTACATCTCTGTCTGGTTCCTCCTGCCCTGCAGCCATATCAGCCAAGATAAGTGTCTGGGTTTTGTTTCTGCAGCACACATGCTGTGTGCTTTACTATTCAGTACTATTCATTGTTTTTTCTTGTCCAGCTTAGACTGTGTTTGGATATTTCAGTCAAGTTGGATTCTCAGGAGATGCAGATATACATTCCATGTCTTTAGTTAGATGGTGGAATTTTTGTATTATCTGCTGTGGATATTTTTAGGGTTTTAACCCCTTAATCCCATATGACGTACTATACCGTCGAGGTGGGGTGGGCCTTAATTCCCGGTGACGGTATAGTACGTCATACGCGATCGGCCGCGCTCACGGGGGGAGCGCGGCCGATCGCGGCCGGGTGTCGGCTGCATATCGCAGCTGACATCCGGCACTATGTGCCAGGAGCGGTCACGGACCGCCCCGGCACATTAACCCCCGGCACACCGCGATCAAACATGATCGCGGTGTACCGGCGGTGCAGGGAAGCATCGCGCAGGGAGGGGGCTCCCTGCGGGCTTCCCTGAGACGATCGGTACAAGGTGATGTACTCACCTCGTACCGAACGTCTTCTCCCTGCAGGCCCCGGATCCAAAATGGCCGAGGGGCTGTATCCGGGTCCTGCAGGGAGCACTTCCGGGTCGGAGCAGGCTGCAGATGAAAGCTGCAGCCTGCTCCGATGAAAGTATGATCACGGATCTGATAGAGTGCTGTGCACACTATCAGATCTGCGATCTGTGATGTCCCCCCCTGGGACAAAGTAAAAAAGTAAAAAAAAAAATTTCCATATGTGTAAAAAAAAAAAAAAAAAATTCCTAAATAAATAATAATAAAAAAAAAAATATTATTCCCATAAATACATTTCTTTATCTAAAAAAAACAAACAAAAACAATAAAAGTACACATATTTAGTATCGCCGCGTCCGTAACGACCCAACCTATAAAACTGGCCCACTAGTTAACCCCTTCAGTAAACACCGTAAGAAAAAAAAAAAAAAAACGAGGCAAAAAACAACGCTTTATTACCATACCGCCGGACAAAAAGTGGAATAACACGCGATCAAAAAGACGGATATAAATAACCATGTTACCGCTGAAAACGTCATCTTGTCCCGCAAAAAACAAGCCGCCATACAGCATCATCAGCAAAAAAATAAAAAAGTTATAGTCCTCAGAATAAAGCGATGCCAAAATAATTATTTTTTCTATAAAATAGTTTTTATCGTATAAAAGCGTCAAAACATAAAAAAATGATATAAATGAGGTATCGCTGTAATCGTACTGACCCGACGAATAAAACTGCTTTATCAATTTTACCAAGCGCAGAACGGTATAAACGCCTCTCCCAAAAGAAATTCATGAATAGCTGGTTTTTGGTTATTCTGCCTCACAAAAATCGGAATAAAAAGTGATAAAAAATGGTCACGTGTCCGAAAATGTTACCAATAAAAACGTCAACTCGTCCCGCAAAAAACAAGACCTCACATGACTCTGTGGACCAAAATGTGGAAAAATTATAGGTCTCAAAATGTGGAGACGCAAAAACTTTTTTGCTATAAAAAGCGTCTTTTAGTCTGGTTTCACACTTGCGTTTTTATCTGCATGCGTTTTTTAAAAAAAACGCATGTGTGAAAAAATGCATGTAAACGCGGTAAAACGCATGCGTTTTTATAGAAAAACACAAGAAAACAAGAAAAAAACAAAAAACCCTAACCCTACCCCTAACCTGAAATACGTGGCACTGAAATACGTGGCACTGAAATATACGTTTATATACGTATATACGTATATAAGTGCCACAATATTTCAGTGGCCACGTATATAAGTGCCACGTATTTAAGTGCCACGTATTTAAGTGCCACGTATTTAAGTGCCACGTATTTAAGTGCCACGTATTTAAGTGCCACGTATTTCAGTGCCACGTATTTACGTGCCACGTATTTACGTGCCACGTATTTTTCAGTGCCTGAAATACGTGGCACTGAAATATACGTTTATATACGTATATACGTATATAAGTGCCACGATATTTCAGTGGCCACGTATATAAGTGCCACGTATTTAAGTGCCACGTATTTAAGTGCCACGTATTTAAGTGCCACGTATTTAAGTGCCACGTATTTACGTGCCACGTATTTACGTGCCACGTATTTTTCAGTGCCTGAAATACGTGGCACTGAAATACGTGGCACTGAAATACGTGGCACTGAAATACGTGGCACTGAAATACGTGGCACTGAAATATTGTGGCACTGAAATATCGTGGCACTTAAATACGTGGCACTTAAATACGTGGCACTTAAATACGTGGCACTTATATACGTGGCACTTATATACGTGGCACTTATATACGTGGCACTTATATACGTGGCACTTATATACGTGGCACTTATGACTGTCAGAAAATGTTCAGTAAACGGTTAGGGGTAGGGTTTCAGGTAGAATTGGGGAGTTTCCACTGTTCAGGCACATCAGGGGCTCTCCAAACGCGACATGGCGTCCAATCTCAATTCCAGCCAATTCTGCGTTGAAAAAGTAAAACAGTGCTCCTTCCCTTCCGAGCTCTCCCGTGCGTCCAAAAAGGGGTTTACCCCAACATATGGGGTATCAGCGTACTAGGGACAAATTGAACAACAACTTCTGGGGTCCAAGTTCTCTTGTTATCCTTGGGAAAATAAAAATTTGGGGGGGCTAAAAATCATTTTTGTGGGAAAAAAAATATGTTTTATTTTCACGGCTCTGCGTTGTAAACTGTAGTGAAACACTTGGGGGTTCAAAGTTCTCACAACACATCTAGATAAGTTCCTTGGGAGGTCTAGTTTCCAATATGGGGTCACTTGTGGGGGGTTTGTACTGTTTGGGTACATCAGGGGCTCTGCAAATGCAACGTGACGCCTGCAGACCAATCCATTTAAGTCTGCATTCCAAATGGCGCTCCTTCCCTTCCGAGCTCTGTCATGCGCCCAAACAGTGGTTCCCCCCCACATAGGGGGTATCAGCGTACTCAGGACAAATTGGACAACAACTTTTAGGGTCCAATTTATCCTGATACCCTTGTGAAAATACAAAACTGGGGGCTAAAAAATCATTTTTGTGAAAAAGAAAAATAATTTTTATTTTCACGGCTCTGCGTTATAAACTGTAGTGAAACACTTGGGGGTTCAAAGTTCTCACAACACATCTAGATAAGTTCCTTGGGGGGTCTAGTTTCCAATATGGGGTCACTTTTGGGGGGTTTGTACTGTTTGGGTACATCAGGGGCTCTGCAAATGCAACGTGACGCCTGCAGACCAATCCATTTAAGTCTGAATTCCAAATGGCGCTCCTTCCCTTCCGAGCTCTGTCATGCGCCCAAACAGTGGTTCCCCCCCACATAGGGGGTATCAGCGTACTCAGGACAAATTGGACAACAACTTTTAGGGTCCAATTTATCCTGATACCCTTGTGAAAATACAAAACTGGGGGCTAAAAAATCATTTTTGTGAAAAAGAAAAATAATTTTTATTTTCACGGCTCTGCGTTATAAACTGTAGTGAAACACTTGGGGGTTCAAAGTTCTCACAACACATCTAGATAAGTTCCTTGGGGGGTCTAGTTTCCAATATGGGGTCACTTGTGGGGGGTTTGTACTGTTTGGGTACATCAGGGGCTCTGCAAATGCAACGTGACGCCTGCAGACCAATCCATTTAAGTCTGAATTCCAAATGGCGCTCCTTCCCTTCCGAGCTCTGTCATGCACCCAAACAGTGGTTCCCCCCCACATAGGGGGTATCAGCGTACTCAGGAGAAATTGGACAACAACTTTTAGGGTCCAATTTATCCTGATACCCTTGTGAAAATACAAAACTGGGGGCTAAATTTCATTTTTGTGAAAAAAAAAAAAAAATTATTTTCACGGCTCTGCGTTATAAACTGTAGTGAAACACTTGGGGGTTCAAAGCTCTCAAAACACATCTAGATAAGTTCCTTAGGGGGTCTACTTTCCAAAATGGTGTCACTTGTGGGGGGGTTTAATGTTTAGGCACATCAGGGGCTCTCCAAACGCAACATGGCATCCCATCTTAATTCCAGTCAATTTTGCATTGAAAAGTAAAATAGCGCTTCTTCCCTTCTGAGCTCTGCTATGCGCCCAAACAATGGTTTACACCCACATATGGGTTATCGTCGTACTCAGGACAAATTGCACAACAACTTTTGTGGTCTAATTTCTTCTCTTACCCTTGGGGAAATAAAAAAATGGGGGTGAAAATATCATTTTTGTGAAAAAATATGATTTTTTATTTTTACGGCTCTGCATTATAAACTTCTGTGAAGCACTTGTTGGGTCAAAGTGCTCAACACACATCTAGATAAGTTCCTTAAGGGGTCTACTTTCCAAAATGGTGTCACTCGTGGGGGGTTTCAATGTTTAGGCACATTAGGGGCTCTCCAAACGCAACATGGCGTCCCATCTCAATTCCAGTCAATTTTGCATTGAAAAGTCAAATGGCGCTCCTTCGCTTCTGAGCTCTGCCCTGCGCCCAAACAATGGTTTACACCCACATATGGGGTATCAGTGTACTCAGGACAAATTGCACAACAATTTTTGGGGTCCAATTTCTTCTCTTACCCTTGGGAAAATAAAAAATTGGGGGTGAAAAGATCATTTTTGTGAAAAAATATGATTTTTTATTTTTACGGCTCTGCATTATAAACTTCTGTAAAGCACTTGTTGGGTCAAAGTGCTCACCACACATCTAGATAAGTTCCTTAGGGGGTCTACTTTCCAAAATGGTGTCACTTGTTAGGGGTTTCAATGTTTAGGCACATCAAGGGCTCTCTAAATGCAACATGGCGTCCCATCTCAATTCCAGTCAATTTTGCATTGAAAAGTCAAATGGCGCTCCTTCCCTTCCGAGCTCTGCCCTGCGCCCAAACAATGGTTTACACCCACATATGGGGTATCAGCGTACTCAGGACAAATTGCACAACAATTTTTGGGGTCCAATTTCTTCTCTCACCCTTGGGAAAATAAAAAATTGGGGGTGAAAAGATAATTTTTGTGAAAAAATATGATTTTTTATTTTTACGGCTCTGCATTATAAACTTCTGTAAAGCACTTGTTGGGTCAAAGTGCTCACCACACATCTAGATAAGTTCCTTAGGGGGTCTACTTTCCAAAATGGTGTCACTTGTTAGGGGTTTCAATGTTTAGGCACATCAAGGGCTCTCTAAATGCAACATGGCGTCCCATCTCAATTCCAGTCAATTTTGCATTGAAAAGTCAAATGGCGCTCCTTCCCTTCCGAGCTCTGCCCTGCGCCCAAACAATGGTTTACACCCACATATGGGGTATCAGCGTACTCAGGACAAATTGCACAACAATTTTTGGGGTCCAATTTCTTCTCTCACCCTTGGGAAAATAAAAAATTGGGGGTGAAAAGATCATTTTTGTGAAAAAATATGATTTTTTATTTTTACGGCTCTGCATTATAAACTTCTGTAAAGCACTTGTTGGGTCAAAGTGCTCACCACACATCTAGATAAGTTCCTTAGGGGGTCTACTTTCCAAAATGGTGTCACTTGTTAGGGGTTTCAATGTTTAGGCACATCAAGGGCTCTCTAAATGCAACATGGCGTCCCATCTCAATTCCAGTCAATTTTGCATTGAAAAGTCAAATGGCGCTCCTTCCCTTCCGAGCTCTGCCCTGCGCCCAAACAATGGTTTACACCCACATATGGGGTATCAGCGTACTCAGGACAAATTGCACAACAATTTTTGGGGTCCAATTTCTTCTCTCACCCTTGGGAAAATAAAAAATTGGGGGTGAAAATATAATTTTTGTGAAAAAATATGATTTTTTATTTTTACGGCTCTGCATTATAAACTTCTGTAAAGCACTTGTTGGGTCAAAGTGCTCACCACACATCTAGATAAGTTCCTTAGGGGGTCTACTTTCCAAAATGGTGTCACTTGTTAGGGGTTTCAATGTTTAGGCACATCAAGGGCTCTCTAAATGCAACATGGCGTCCCATCTCAATTCCAGTCAATTTTGCATTGAAAAGTCAAATGGCGCTCCTTCCCTTCCGAGCTCTGCCCTGCGCCCAAACAATGGTTTACACCCACATATGGGGTATCAGCGTACTCAGGACAAATTGCACAACAATTTTTGGGGTCCAATTTCTTCTCTCACCCTTGGGAAAATAAAAAATTGGGGGTGAAAAGATAATTTTTGTGAAAAAATATGATTTTTTATTTTTACGGCTCTGCATTATAAACTTCTGTAAAGCACTTGTTGGGTCAAAGTGCTCACCACACATCTAGATAAGTTCCTTAGGGGGTCTACTTTCCAAAATGGTGTCACTTGTGGGGGGTTTCAATGTTTAGGCACATCAGGGGCTCTCCAAATGCAACATGGCGTCCCATCTCAATTCAAGTCAATTTTGCATTGAAAAGTCAAATGGCGCTCCTTTGCTTCCAAGCTCTGCCATGCGCCCAAACTGTGGTTTACCCCCACATATGGGGTATCAGCGTACTCAGGACAAATTGTAAAACAACTTTTGGGGTCTATTTTCTCCTGTTACCCTTGGTAAAATAAAACAAATTGGAGCTGAAATAAATTTTGTGTGAAAAAAAGTTAAATGTTCATTTTTATTTAAACATTCCAAAAATTCCTGTGAAACACCTGAAGGGTTAATAAACTTCTTGAAAGTGGTTTTGAGTACCTTGAGGGGTGCAGTTTTTAGAATGGTGTCACACTTGGGTATTTTCTATCATATAGACCCGTCAAAATGACTTCAAATGAGATGTGGTCCCTAAAAAAAAATGGTGTTGTAAAAATGAGAAATTGCTGGTCAACTTTTAACCCTTATAACTCCCTAACAAAAAAAAATTTTGGTTCCAAAATTGTGCTGATGTAAAGTAGACATGTGGGAAATGTTATTTATTAAGTATTTTGTGTGACATATGTCTGTGATTTAAGGGCATAAAAATTCAAAGTTGGAAAATTGCGAAATTTTCAAAATTTTCGCCAAATATTCGTTTTTTTCACAAATAAACGCAAGTTATATCGAAGAAATTTTACCACTATCATGAAGTACAATATGTCACGAGAAAACAATGTCAGAATCGCCAAGATCCGTTGAAGCGTTCCAGAGTTATAACCTCATAAAGGGACAGTGGTCAGAATTGTAAAAATTGGCCCGGTCATTAACGTGCAAACCACCCTCGGGGCTTAAGGGGTTAATACTGACCGCATAGTATTCTATCCTATCCTTTTCTATTTAGCTAGAGTGGCCTCTTTTGCTAAATCCTGTTTTCTGCCTGCGTGTGTCTTTCCTCTAATACTCACAGTTAATATTTGTGGGGGGCTACCTATACTTTGGGGTTTTGCTCTGAGGCAAGATAGAATTCCCATTTCCATCTATAGGGGTATTTAGTTCTCCGGCTGTGTCGAGGTGTCTAGGATGTGTTAGGTACACCCCACGGCTACTTCTAGTTGCGGTGTCAGTTTAGGGTTTGCGGTCAGTACAGGTTCCACCTACTCCAGAGAAAGCCTCATGCGGCTCCAAGGTCACCGGATCATAACAGTACAACTGGCCAATAATGAGTTAAATGCATCTCAGAAGAAGGGAAGAAAGGTGTTGAGCCATTTTTTTTTCTGTAGCCTGATTTGTCTTTCCTTCCCTCTTTTTTTCTGGGTGGCTGAGGAGTCTTGTGCTAGCATGGATGTTCAGGGATTAGCTTCTCTTGTAGACCAGCTTGCTGCTAGGGTACAGGATATTTCTGATTATATTGTTCAGACTCCAGTTTTAGAGCCAAAGATTCCTACTCCTGATTTGTTTTTTGGGGACAGGTCCAAATTTTTGAGTTTTAAAAACAACTGTAAATAGTTTTTTGCTCTGAAACCTTGATTCTCTGGTGATTCCATTCAGCAGGTTAAAATTGTCATCTCCCTGCTGCGTGGCGATCCTCAGGATTGGGCATTTTCCCTGGAATCTGGGAATCCGGCCTTGCTTAATGTAGACGCCTTTTTTCAGGCTTTAGGATTATTATATGATGAACCAAATTCTGTGGATCAAGCGGAAAAAGACCTTGTTGGCCCTGTCTCAGGGTCAAGAAGCGGCAGAATTTTATTGTCAGAAATTTAGAAAATGGTCTGTGTTGACTAAATGGAATGATGATGCTTTGGCGCCAATTTTCAGAAAGGGTCTTTCTGAATCCGTTAAAGATGTTATGGTGGGGTTTCCCACGCCTGTCGGTCTAAGTGATTCTATGTCTCTGGCCATTCAGATTGATCGGCGCTTGCGTGAGCGCAGAGCTGTGCACGCTGTGGCGTTGTCCTCAGAGCAGATGCCTGAGCCTATGCAGTGTGATAGGATTCTGTCTAGAACAGAAAAACAAGAATTCAGACGTCAGAATAGGTTGTGTTTTTATTGTGGCGATGCTTCTCATGTTATTTCAGTCTGTCCTAAGTGTACAAAGAGAATCGCCAGTTCAGTTACCATCAGTACTGTACAACCTAAATTTCTGTTATCTGTCTCCCTGATCTGCTCATTGTCATCATTTTCTGTCATGGCGTTTGTGGATTCAGGTGCCGCTTTGAACTTAATGGACTTTGAATTTGCCAGGCGTTGTGGTTTCCCCTTGCAGTCTTTGCAGAATCCTATTCCTTTAAGGGGCATTGATGCTACACCTTTGGCAAAAAATAAACCTCAGTTTTGGACACAGGTGACCATGTGTATGGCGCCAGCCCATCAGGAAGATTGTCGTTTTCTGGTGTTGCATAATTTGCATGATGTTATCGTGCTGGGTTTCCCGTGGTTGCAGGTACATAATCCTGTATTGGATTGGAAATCTATGTCTGTGACTAGTTGGGGTTGTCAGGTGGTTCATAATGATGTTCCTTTGATGTCAATCTCCTCTCCCTCCTCTTCTGAAATTCCTGAGTTTTTGTCTGATTTTCAGGATGTATTCGATGAGCCCAAGTCCAGTTCCCTACCACCGCATAGGGACTGTGATTGTGCTATTGACTTGATTCCAGGCTGTAAGTTTCCTAAGGGCCGACTTTTCAACCTGTCTGTGCCTGAACATACCGCCATGTGGAGTTATGTTAAGGAGTCTTTGGAGAAAGGGCATATTCGGCCATCTTCTTCACCGTTGGGAGCGGGATTCTTTTTTGTTGCTAAGAAGGATGGCTCCTTAAGACCCTGTATTGATTATCGCCTCTTGAATAAGATCACGGTCAAGTTTCAATACCCTTTTACCTTTCTGATTTGTTTGTTAGGATTAAGGGGGCTAGTTGGTTTACTAAGATTGACCTTCGGGCGACATATAATCTTGTTCGTATTAAGCAGGGGGATGAATAGAAAACTGCGTTTAATACGCCCGAAGGCCATTTTGAATATCTTGTGATGCCATTCGGGCTCTCTAATGCTCCATCTGTTTTTCAGTCCTTCATGCACGACATCTTCCGGACTTATCTTGATAAATTCATGATTGTATATTTGGATGACATTTTGATTTTTTCCGATGATTGGGAGTCTCATGTGGAGCAGGTCAGGATGGTATTTCAGATTCTTCGTGATAATGCTTTGTTTGTGAAGGGGTCTAAGTGTCTCTTTGGAGTGCAGAAGGTTTCTTTTTTGGGCTTCATTTTTTCTCCCTCATCTATTGAGATGGATCCGGTTAAGGTTCAGGCCATTCAAGATTGGATTCAGCCCACATCCGTGAAGAGCCTTCAGAAATTTTTGGGCTTTGCTAATTTTTATCGCCGTTTCATTGCTAACTTCTCCAGTGTGGTTAAACCTTTGACCGATTTGACGAAGAAGGGCGCTGATGTGACGAATTGGTCCTCTGCGGCTGTCTCTGCCTTTCAGGAGCTTAAACGCCGATTTACTTCAGCCCAGGTGTTGCGTCAACCGGACATTTCTCTTCCGTTTCAGGTTGAGGTTGACGCTTCTGAGATTGGGGCAGGGGCCGTTTTGTCTCAGAGGAATTCTGATGGTTCCTTGATGAAACCGTGTGCCTTCTTTTCCCGTAAGTTTTCGCCTGCTGAACACAATTATGATGTCGGCAATCGGGAGTTGTTGGCTGTGAAGTGGGCGTTTGAGGAGTGGCAACATTGGCTTGAGGGAGCTAAGCACCGTATTGTGGTCTTGACCGATCATAAAAATCTGATTTGCCTCAAGTCTGCCAAGCGGCTGAATCCTAGACAGGCTCGATGGTCCCTTTTCTTTTCCCGTTTTGATTTTGTGGTCTCGTATCTTCCGGGTTCTAAGAATATTAAGGCTGATGCCCTCTCTAGAAGTTTTTTGCCTGATTCTCCTGAGGTTCTTGAACCGGTCGGCATTCTGAAAGAAGGGGTGGTCCTTTCTGCCATTTCCCCTGATTTACGACGGGTTCTTCAGGAATTCCAGGCTGACAAACCTGACCGCTGTCCAGTGGGGAAACTGTTTGTTCCTGACAGATGGACTAGTAGAGTGATTTCTGAGGTTCATTGTTCTGTGTTGGCTGGCCATCCTGGTATTTTTGGTACCAGAGATTTGGTTGGTAGGTCCTTTTGGTGGCCTTCTTTGTCACGTGATGTGCGTTCTTTTGTGCAGTCCTGTGGGACTTGCGCGCGGGCCAAGCCTTGTTCCCGTGCTAGTGGGTTGCTTTTGCCTTTGCCGGTCCCTGAGAGGCCCTGGACACATATTTCTATGGATTTTATTTCAGATCTTCCGGTTTCCCAGAGGATGTCTGTTATCTGGGTGGTTTGTGACCGGTTCTCTAAGATGGTCCATTTGGTACCTTTGCCTAAATTGCCTTCCTCTTCTGATTTGGTTCCGTTGTTTTTCAGCATGTGGTTCGTTTGCATGGTATTCCGGAGAATATTGTGTCTGACAGAGGCTTTACAGTTTGTTTCTAGATTTTGGCGAGCCTTTTGTGCTAGGCTGGGCATTGATTTGTCTTTTTCCTTTGCATTTCATCCTCAGACAAATGGCCAGACCGAGCGAACTAATCAGACTTTGGAAACTTATTTGAGATGCTTTGTGTCTGCTGATCAGGATGATTGGGTGGCTTTCTTGCCATTGGCCGAGTTTGCCCTTAATAATCGGGCTAGTTCGGCTACCTTGGTTTCGCCCTTCTTTTGTAATTTTGGTTTTCATCCTCGTTTTTCTTCAGGGCAGGTTGAGCCTTCTGATTGTCCTGGTGTGGATTCTGTGGTTGACAGGTTGCAGCAGATATGGGCTCATGTGGTGGACAATTTGGTGTTGTCTCAGGAGGAGGCTCAGCGTTTTGCTAACCATCGTCGGCGTGTTGGTTCCCGGCTTCAGGTTGGGGATTTGGTCTGGTTGTCTTCCCGTCATGTTCCTATGAAGGTTTCTTCCCCTAAGTTTAAGCCTCGGTTTATTGGTCCTTATAGGATTTCTGAGATTATCAATCCGGTCTCTCTTCGTTTGGCCCTTCTGGCCTCTTTTGCCATCCATAATGTTTTCCATAGATCTTTATTGTGGAAATATGTGGTGCCCGTTGTTCCCTCTGTTGATCCTCCTGCCCCTGTGTTGGTTGATGAGGAGTTGGAGTATGTGGTTGAGAAGATTTTGGATTCTCATTTTTCGAGGCGGAAGCTTCAGTATCTTGTCAAATGGAGGGGTTATGGCCAGGAGGATAATTCTTGGGTTTTTGCCTCTGATGTCCATGCTGCTGATTTGGTCCGTGCCTTTCATCTGGCTCGTCCTGATCGCCCTGTGGGCTCTGGTGAGGGTTCGGTGACCCTCTTCAAGGGAGGGGTACTGTTGTGAATTCTGCTCTTGGGCTTCATCCGGTGGTTGTTTGTGATAGTGCAGTTGTCTCTGGGTTGTAATCCAGGGCAGGTGTTTCTGCTGATTGCAGCTTTATTCGGTATTTAGGTGTGCTGGATTCATTAGTCAGTGCCAGTTGTCAATTGTTCTTGGAGGGTTTACATCCCTGTCTGGTTCCTTCTGCTCTGCTGCCAATTCAGCCAAGATAAGTGTCTGGTTTATTTTCCTGCAGCACACATGCAGTGTGCTTTTCAGTTCAGAACAATTTATTGTTTTGTCTTGTCCAGCTTAGACTTGTTTGGATTTTTTCAGTCATGCTGGATTCTCTGGAGATGCAGATATACATTCTGTCTTTAGTTAGATGTGGAATTTTTGTATTTTCTGCTGTGGATATTTTCAGAGTTTTAATACTGACCGCTTAGTACTCTGTCCTATCCTTTACTATTTAGCTAGAAGTGCCTCTTTTGCTAAATCCTGTTTTCAGCCTGTGTGTGTCTTTACTCTTATATTCACCGTCAATATTTGTGGGGGGCTGCCTATCCTTTGGGGTTTCTGCTCTGAGGCAAGATAGAATTCCCATTTCCATCTATAGGGTTATTTAGGCCTCCGGCTGTGTCGAGGTGTCTAGGATGTGTTAGGTACACCCCACGGCTACTTCTAGTTGCGGTGTCAGTTTAGGGTTGCGGTCTGTACAGGTACCACCTTCTCCAGAGAAGGTCTCATGCGGCTCCAAGGCCACCGGATCATAACAGGGTACACAGGCAGCACTGGTTTGGTCAGCGGAGGACGATTGCTAGGAGTGGCGCAGACAGACTTACTAGGCCTAAAATAAAAAAGTTGGCTCAATGCAGTTTAAAATGGGTAACTGTTATGGTTCTCAATGGCAAGAGAACATAGCCCAGCAAACATAAGAACTAGCTCTTGGAAGGATGGAAACTAAACTGACCATGAACTAAACCTGCCGCACAACTAACAGTAGCCGGGTAGCGTAGCCTGCGTTTTATCCCTAGACGCCCAGCGCCGGCCGGAGGACTAACTAATCCTGGCAGAGGAAAATATAGTCCTGGCTCACCTCTAGAGAAATTTCCCCGAAAGGCAGACAGAGGCCCCCACAAATATTGGCGGTGATTTTAGATGAAATGACAAACGTAGTATGAAAATAGGTTTAGCAAAATTGAGGTCCGCTTACTAGATAGCAGGAAGACAGAAAGGGCACTTTCATGGTCAGCTGAAAACCCTATCAAAACACCATCCTGAAATTACTTTAAGACTCTAGTATTAACTCATAACATCAGAGTGGCAATTTCAGATCACAAGAGCTTTCCAGACACAGAAACGAAACTACAGCTGTGAACTGGAACAAAATGCAAAAACAAACAAGGACTAAAGTCCAACTTAGCTGGGAGTTGTCTAGCAGCAGGAACATGCACAGAAAGGCTTCTGATTACAATGTTGACCGGCATGGAAGTGACAGAGGAGCAAGGCTAAATAGCGACTCCCACATCCTGATGGAAACAGGTGAACAGAGAGGATGATGCACACCAGTTCAATTCCACCAGTGGCCACCGGGGGAGCCCAAAATCCAATTTCACAACAGTACCCCCCCCCTCAAGGAGGGGGCACCGAACCCTCACCAGAACCACCAGGGCGATCAGGATGAGCCCTATGAAAGGCACGGACCAAATCGGAGGCATGAACATCAGAGGCAGTCACCCAAGAATTATCCTCCTGACCGTATCCCTTCCATTTGACCAGATACTGGAGTTTCCGTCTGGAAACACGGGAGTCCAAGATTTTTTCCACAACGTACTCCAACTCGCCCTCAACCAACACCGGAGCAGGAGGCTCAACGGAAGGCACAACCGGTACCTCATACCTGCGCAATAATGACCGATGAAAAACATTATGAATAGAAAAAGATGCAGGGAGGTCCAAACGGAAGGACACAGGGTTAAGAATCTCCAATATCTTGTACGAGCTGATGAACCGAGGCTTAAACTTGGGAGAAGAAACCCTCATAGGGACAAAACGAGAAGACAACCACACCAAGTCCCCAACACAAAGCCGAGGACCAACCCGACGCCGGCGGTTGGCAAAAAGCTGAGTCTTCTCCTGGGACAACTTCAAATTGTCCACTACCTGCCCCCAAATCTGATGCAACCTCTCCACCACAGCATCCACTCCAGGACAATCCGAAGATTCCACCTGACCAGAAGAAAATCGAGGATGAAACCCCGAATTACAGAAAAAGGGAGACACCAAGGTGGCAGAGCTGGCCCGATTATTGAGGGCAAACTCCGCTAAAGGCAAAAAAGCAACCCAATCATCCTGATCCGCAGACACAAAACACCTCAAATATGTCTCCAAGGTCTGATTAGTCCGCTCGGTCTGGCCATTAGTCTGAGGATGGAAAGCAGACGAGAAAGACAAATCTATGCCCATCCTAGCACAGAATGCTCGCCAAAATCTAGACACGAATTGGGTACCTCTGTCAGAAACGATATTCTCCGGAATACCATGCAAACGGACCACATTTTGAAAAAACAGAGGAACCAACTCGGAAGAAGAAGGCAACTTAGGCAGGGGAACCAAATGGACCATCTTAGAGAAACGATCACACACCACCCAGATGACAGACATCTTCTGAGAAACAGGAAGATCCGAAATAAAATCCATCGAGATGTGCGTCCAGGGCCTCTTCGGGATAGGCAAGGGCAACAACAATCCACTAGCCCGAGAACAACAAGGCTTGGCCCGAGCACAAACGTCACAAGACTGCACGAAGCCTCGCACATCTCGAGACAGGGAAGGCCACCAGAAGGACCTTGCCACCAAATCCCTGGTACCAAAGATTCCAGGATGACCTGCCAACGCAGAAGAATGAACCTCAGAAATGACTTTACTGGTCCAATCATCAGGAACAAACAGTCTACCAGGTGGGCAACGATCAGGTCTATCCGCCTGAAACTCCTGCAAGGCCCGCCGCAGGTCTGGAGAAACGGCAGACAATATCACTCCATCCTTAAGGATACCTGTAGGTTCAGAATTACCAGGGGAGTCAGGCTCAAAACTCCTAGAAAGGGCATCCGCCTTAACATTCTTAGAACCCGGCAGGTAGGACACCACAAAATTAAACCGAGAGAAAAACAACGACCAGCGCGCCTGTCTAGGATTCAGGCGTCTGGCGGACTCAAGATAAATTAGATTTTTGTGGTCAGTCAATACCACCACCTGATGTCTAGCCCCCTCAAGCCAATGACGCCACTCCTCAAAAGCCCACTTCATGGCCAAAAGCTCCCGATTCCCAACATCATAATTCCGCTCGGCGGGCGAAAATTTACGCGAGAAAAAAGCACAAGGTCTCATCACGGAGCAATCGGAACTTCTCTGCGACAAAACCGCCCCAGCTCCGATTTCAGAAGCGTCGACCTCAACCTGAAAAGGAAGAGCAACATCAGGCTGACGCAACACAGGGGCGGAAGAAAAGCGGCGCTTAAGCTCCCGAAAGGCCTCCACAGCAGCAGGGGACCAATCAGCAACATCAGCACCCTTCTTAGTCAAATCAGTCAATGGTTTAACAACATCAGAAAAACCAGCAATAAATCGACGATAAAAGTTAGCAAAGCCCAAAAATTTCTGAAGACTCTTAAGGGAAGAGGGTTGCGTCCAATCACAAATAGCCTGAACCTTGACAGGATCCATCTCGATGGAAGAGGGGGAAAAAATATATCCCAAAAAGGAAATCTTTTGAACCCCAAAAACGCACTTAGAACCCTTCACACACAAGGAATTAGACCGCAAAACCTGAAAAACCCTCCTGACCTGCTGGACATGAGAGTCCCAGTCATCCGAAAAAATCAAAATATCATCCAGATACACAATCATAAATTTATCCAAATAATCACGGAAAATGTCATGCATTAAGGACTGAAAGACTGAAGGGGCATTTGAAAGACCAAAAGGCATCACCAAATACTCAAAGTGGCCCTCGGGCGTATTAAATGCGGTTTTCCACTCATCCCCCTGCTTAATTCGCACCAAATTATACGCCCCACGGAGATCTATCTTAGAGAACCACTTGGCCCCCTTTATGCGAGCAAACAAATCAGTCAGCAGTGGCAACGGATATTGATATTTAACCGTGATTTTATTCAAAAGCCGATAATCAATGCACGGCCTCAAAGAGCCATCTTTCTTAGCCACAAAGAAAAAACCGGCTCCTAAGGGAGATGACGAAGGACGAATATGTCCCTTTTCCAAGGACTCCTTTATATATTCTCGCATAGCAGCATGTTCAGGCACAGACAGATTAAATAAACGACCCTTAGGGTATTTACTACCAGGAATCAAATCTATGGCACAATCGCACTCCCGGTGCGGAGGTAATGAACCAAGCTTAGGTTCTTCAAAAACGTCACGATATTCAGTCAAGAATTCAGGAATCTCAGAGGGAATAGATGATGAAATGGAAACCACAGGTACGTCCCCATGCGTCCCCTTACATCCCCAGCTTAACACAGACATAGCTTTCCAGTCAAGGACTGGGTTATGAGATTGCAGCCATGGCAATCCAAGCACCAACACATCATGTAGGTTATACAGCACAAGAAAGCGAATAATCTCCTGGTGATCCGGATTAATCCGCATAGTTACTTGTGTCCAGTATTGTGGTTTATTGCTAGCCAATGGGGTGGAGTCAATCCCCTTCAGGGGTATAGGAGTTTCAAGAGGCTCCAAATCATACCCACAGCGTTTGGCAAAGGACCAATCCATAAGACTCAAAGCGGCGCCAGAGTCGACATAGGCATCCGCGGTAATAGATGATAAAGAACAAATCAGGGTCACAGCTAGAATAAACTTAGACTGTAAAGTGCCAATTGAAACAGATTTATCAAGCTTCTTAGTACGCTTAGAGCATGCTGATATAACATGAGTTGAATCACCGCAATAGAAGCACAACCCATTTTTTCGTCTAAAATTCTGCCGTTCACTTCTGGACAGAATTCTATCACATTGCATATTCTCTGGCGTCTTCTCAGTAGACACCGCCAAATGGTGCACAGGTTTGCGCTCCCGCAGACGCCTATCGATCTGGATAGCCATTGTCATGGACTCATTCAGACCCGCAGGCACAGGGAACCCCACCATAACATCCTTAATGGCATCAGAGAGACCCTCTCTGAAATTCGCCGCCAGGGCGCACTCATTCCACTGAGTAAGCACAGCCCATTTACGGAATCTCTGGCAGTATATTTCAGCTTCGTCTTGCCCCTGAGATAGGGACATCAAGGCCTTTTCCGCCTGAAGTTCTAACTGAGGTTCCTCATAAAGCAACCCCAAGGCCAGAAAAAACGCATCCACATTGAGCAACGCAGGATCCCCTGGAGCCAATGCAAAAGCCCAATCCTGAGGGTCGCCCCGGAGCAAGGAAATCACAATCCTGACCTGCTGAGCAGGATCTCCAGCAGAGCGAGATTTCAGGGACAAAAACAACTTGCAATTATTTTTGAAATTTTGAAAGCAAGATCTATTCCCCGAGAAAAATTCAGGCAAAGGAATTCTAGGTTCAGATATAGGAACATGAACAACAAAATCTTGTAAATTTTGAACTTTCGTGGTGAGATTATTCAAACCTGCAGCTAAACTCTGAATATCCATTTTAAACAGGTGAACACAGAGCCATTCCAGGATTAGAAGGAGAGAGAGAGAGAAAGGCTGCAATATAGGCAGACTTGCAAGAGATTCAATTACAAGCACACTCAGAACTGAAGGAAAAAAAATAAAAAAATCTTCAGCAGACTTCTCTTTTCTCTCCTTTCTCTGTCAATTAATTTAACCCTTTTTGGGCCGGTCAAACTGTTATGGTTCTCAATGGCAAGAGAACATAGCCCAGCAAACATAAGAACTAGCTCTTGGAAGGATGGAAACTAAACTGACCATGAACTAAACCTGCCGCACAACTAACAGTAGCCGGGTAGCGTAGCCTGCGTTTTATCCCTAGACGCCCAGCGCCGGCCGGAGGACTAACTAATCCTGGCAGAGGAAAATATAGTCCTGGCTCACCTCTAGAGAAATTTCCCCGAAAGGCAGACAGAGGCCCCCACAAATATTGGCGGTGATTTTAGATGAAATGACAAACGTAGTATGAAAATAGGTTTAGCAAAATTGAGGTCCGCTTACTAGATAGCAGGAAGACAGAAAGGGCACTTTCATGGTCAGCTGAAAACCCTATCAAAACACCATCCTGAAATTACTTTAAGACTCTAGTATTAACTCATAACATCAGAGTGGCAATTTCAGATCACAAGAGCTTTCCAGACACAGAAACGAAACTACAGCTGTGAACTGGAACAAAATGCAAAAACAAACAAGGACTAAAGTCCAACTTAGCTGGGAGTTGTCTAGCAGCAGGAACATGCACAGAAAGGCTTCTGATTACAATGTTGACCGGCATGGAAGTGACAGAGGAGCAAGGCTAAATAGCGACTCCCACATCCTGATGGAAACAGGTGAACAGAGAGGATGATGCACACCAGTTCAATTCCACCAGTGGCCACCGGGGGAGCCCAAAATCCAATTTCACAACAGGTAACAGAGGTACACAGGCAGCACTGGTTTGGTCAGCGGAGGACGATTGCTAGGAGTGGCGCAGACAGACTTACTAGGCCTAAAATAAAAAAGTAGGCTCAATGCAGTTCTAAATGGGTAACGGGTACACAGGCAGCATTGTTTTGGTCAGCGGAGGACGATTAGTAGGAGTGGCGCAGACAGACTTACTAGGCCTAAAATAAAAAAGTTGGCTCAATGCAGTTTAAAATGGGTAACAGGGGTCCACAGGCAGCACTGGTTTGGTCAGCAGAGTACGATTGCTAGGAGTGGCGCAGACAGACTTACTAGGCATAAAATAAAAAAGTAGGCTCAATGCAGTTCTAAATGGGTAACGGGTACACAGGCAGCATTGTTTTGGTCAGCGGAGGACGATTAGTAGGAGTGGCGCAGACAGACTTACTAGGCCTAAAATTAAAAAGTTGGCTCAATGCAGTTCAAAATGGGTAACGGGTGCACAGGCAGCATTGTTTTGGTCAGCGGAGGACGATTAGTAGGAGTGGCGCAGACAGACTTAAATAAAAAGGTGGCAAAGCAACGTACAAGGGTGGGTTCCTCTGCTGAGTACCAGATAGTGGTAGTTCGCGCACAGTATTCACAGGTCAAAATGGAGGGCATGGTCCCTGTATATATTTACTTTCATCTCTCAATTTGTATTGGCAGTGCCATTGAAGGATTTAACAGCACCGACTAAACTGCAGTGGAGCACTGTTTGAGCTGGGGGGGAACACTCTCTCGTGGGTGGCGGTACTGGCCCAGGGCCCCTCATATTACGACGGTGTGTCTGACGTTGGGTGTGCACCCCCACCGCCACAGACACTTAATTGTACGATGAGGGACCCTGTGCCAGTGCCGTTGGCCAAAAGTGGGCACACCCACCTGTCCAGGCAAACGGCACTCGCACGGGTGCTTGCGCCAAGTGGTGACCACGGGCCCGTGGGGGGAGTCAGCCCATTTAGGGAGTTGTTAAAAATGGCCTATGGTGGACATTCAGTAGCAGCAAATGGAGGAATTGGAGCAGTCAGTAAGAGGAGTCCAAAAGCAAGACCTTTTTAAAGTAAAACTACGTGTCAGCAGGGGAAGGTGGGGTAAAAGAATGTGAAATCCATGATTGGTTCATTTTAATGAAGGTTAGATCATCAACATTTTGGGTAGCCAGACGTGTCCTTTTTTCGGTCAATATTGAACCAGGAGCACTGAAGACTCTTTCTGATAGCACACTGGCAGCAGGGCAAGCGAGCTCCTGTAATGCATATTCTGCCAATTCAGGCCAGGTGTCTAGTTTAGATAGCCAGTAATCAAAGGGGAATGACCTGTGAGGGAGAACATCGATAAGGGAGGAAAAGTAGTTTGTAACCATACTGGACAAATGCTGTCTCCTGTCACTTTGAATCGATGCAGCTGTCCCTGTCGTGTCAGCGGTCATTGAAAAATCACCCCACAACCTTGTCATAAAACCCCTCTGTCCAACGCCACTTCGGATTTCTGCACCGCTAGCACTTCTGCCATGTTTCCCCCTACGGCTCGTGTGAGAACCATCACCGCCGCTGTGTGCTGGGAATGCCAGAACCAAACGGTCTAGAAGAGTTGCTTGTTTGGTAGCCAATATTTGCTCTAGGTTCTCATGTGGCATGATATTTTGCAATTTCCCTTTGTAGCGTGGATCCATTAGGCAGGCCAACCAGTAATTGTCATCGGTCATCATTTTGACAATGCGGGGGTCCCTTTTTAGGATACGCAAGGCATACTCAGCCATGTGGGCCAATGTTCCAGGTGTCAATTCACTGCTTCTGCTGGGTTGAGGAGCACTTTCTTGCAAATCTACATCACAAGTGTCCCACAAGAAACCTGTACCAGACCTTGCAACGGCACCAGTTTCTATTGCCCCCTGAGAAGCTCCCTCCTCCCATACATATTCAGCCCCATCATCCTCCTCCTCATCCTCTTCGTCCGCCACCTCGTCCTGGACAGTTCCCTGACCAGACAATGGCTGACTGTCATCAAGGTTTCCCTCCACCTCGGCTGCAGACGCCTGCTCCTTAATGTGCGTCAAACTTTGCATCAGCAGACGCATAAGTGGGATGCTCATGCTTATGATGGCGTCGTCAGCACTTACCAGCTGTGTGCATTCCTCAAAACACTGAAGGACTTGACAGAGGTCTTGTAGCTTCGACCACTGCACACCAGACAACTCCATGTCTGCCATCCAACTGCCTGCCCGTGCATGCGTATCCTCCCACAAATAAATGACAGCAGGCCTCTGTTCACACAGCCTCTGAACCATGTGCAGTGTGGAGTTCCACCTTGTTGCAACATCTATAATTAGGCGTTGCTGTGGAAGGTTTAGCGATCGCTGATGGTTCAGCATACGGCTGGAGTGTACGGGCGACCGGCGGATGTGCGAACAAAGTTTTCGCACCTTCAGGAGCAGGGCTGGTAACTCCGGATAATTTTTCAGGAAGCACTGCACCACCAGGTTCAAAGTGTGAGCCAAGCAAGGTATGTGTTTAAGTTGTGAAAGGGCTATGGCAGCCATAATATTCCTTCCGTTATCACTGACTACCTTGCCTGCCTCAAGATGTACACTGGCCAGCCATGACTCACTTTCTTGCTGCAAGAACTCGGCCAGTACTTCCGCGGTGTGTCTGTTGTCGCACAAACACTTCATTTCCAACACAGCCTGCTGACGCTTACCACTAGCTGTTCCATAATGAGACACCTCGTGTTCAACACTGGAAGCTGCAGATGGAGTTGCCAGGCGACTGCGCTCTGTGGACGAGCTGTCGCTTCTGGAGGAGGAGAAGGAGGAGGAGGGGTGTCGAACGCCTACAGTCAACTGTTTCCTAGACCGTGGGCTAGGCAGAACTGTCCCACTATGGCTGTCCCCTGTGGACCCTGCATCCACCACATTAACCCAGTGCGCCGTGATGGACACATAACGTCCCTGGCCATGCCTACTGGTCCATGCATCTGTGGTGAGGTGCACCTTTCCACTGACAGACTGCCTCAGTGCATGGACAATGCGGTCTTTGACATGCTGGTGGAGGGCTGGGATGGCTTTTCTCGCAAAGAAGTGGCGACTGGGTAGGTCATAGCATGGTACTGCGTAGGCCATCAGGTCTTTGAAAGCTTTGCTTTCGACCAAGCGGTAGGGCATCATCTCTAACGAGATTAATCTGGCAATGTGGGCGTTCAAACTCTGTGTACGCGGATGAGAGGATGAGTACTTTCTTTTCCTCACGAGAGTCTCTTCTAGGGTGAGCTGGACAGAAGACCTGCAGATGGTGGAACTAGCGGTGGTGGTGGTGGACATGGCGGATTGAGAGACAGTTGGTGATGTTGGCCTACATACAGTGCTTCCTACCAATAACCTTCTGCACGCCCCTTTATAGCCCCTGTGACGCCGCAGACAGCAAGCCAATCACTGCCATGCCCTTGTCTAAGATGGTGGGGACAGAGACCTATGTCATCATGCTGCCCACACTCTGCGTCCTCCTTCATTGGATGAAAAACGGTGGTAACAGCATCATACGAAACGCGACTTTGGCGCTCTGATCGTGTGCCGCATGGCCAATCCCACACTAGGATTGGTTCGGGTTTCATGAAACCCGACTTTGCCTAAAAGTCGGCGATTTCTGAAAATGACCGATCCGTTTCGCTCAACCCTAGTGAAAATACCACACAATTGACATCATTTTGGAAATTAGATCCCTCGGGGAACTGATTTAGATGTGTGGTGAGCACATTGAACCCTCAGTTGCTTCACAGAAGTTTATAACGTTGAGCTGTAAAAATGAAAAAAATCAAATATTCACCACAAATATGTTTTATCCCAAATATTTCACTTTCATAAGGAAAACAGGAGAAATTTTACCATACAATTTGTAGCGCAATTTCTCCTGAGTACGCTGATACCCAATATGAGGGAAAAAAATACTGATTTGGCACATGACAGGGCTCAAAAGGGAAGGAGTGTCATTTGACTTTTTAAATGTAAAATTTCCTGGAATTATTAGCGGACATCATGTCTCATTTGGAGAGCCCCTAATGTGCCTAAAAAGTGGAAACCCCCCACAAGTGTCTCCATTTTGGAAACTAGATCCCTCAAGGAATGTATTTAGATGTGTGGTGAGCACCTTGAACTCCCAGGTGCTTTACAGAAGTTTATAACGTAGAGCAATGAAAATAATAAAATCCCATTTTCCTCACAAAAATGTTATTTTAGCCCCAGATTTTGCATTTATTTTCATAAGGGTAACAAGAGAAATTGCACCATACAATTTGTAGTGGAATTTCTCAATGATACCCAATATGTGGGGGAAAACTCTCTGAGGCACAGTGCAAAGCTCAGAAGCGAAGAGATGCCATTTTGGAGTTCAGATTTTGATAAAATGGTTTGAGGGTGCCATGTCAGATTGGCAGAGTCCCTGAGGTGCCAGAACAAAGGAAACGCCCTATATGTGAACCTATTTTACAAACTACACTCCAAAGTGAATTCATCTAGGGGTACAGTGATCATATTGTCACCACATGTGCCTCACTGACGGCACACTGGGTTAACATAGTGGAAGCCGGGACCAAATTGGACCTTGGGATGGAACACATCCTCCCCACGCTAAGGATTGTGGGCCCTAAGTCAATCAGGGTTGCCCCCCACAGTCTACAACTCCTACATCTCCTCCTCCTCTTCTTCAGCCTCCATCTCTGAAATGAACACATCAGTCAGGAGCTGGAAGCACTGCAGCACTGCCTCAGCCAAGTGGCAACAGGCTGTGCTGAAGCCAATCTGCTTAGCTGACAAACCGCACAATGTGGAAGAGTTGAGGACAGCGCTGAAAGATCAGTCGGATATTTGGATGACACCATTGAACCTACAGCCAGGCATGGTCATGTGTGACAATGGCCGGAACCTGGTGGCGGTTCTGAGGCAAAATGAGCTCCCATGTGTACTTTGCCTGGCCCAGTGCTTAACCGCGTGATTCAATGTTTTCTCAAAAGCTACCCGGAGCTGCTGGATCTGCTAGTGAAAGTACGCCGTCTGTCTGCCCATTTTAGAAAGTCAGCTACAACTTCAGCTGCCCTTGCCATGCTTCAGCAGTGTTTGCAGCATCCGGCTCATTGACTGGTGTGTGATTTCCCCACATGTTGGAACTCTACACTAAATATGTTGGAAAGGATTTGTGAGCAGAAGAGGGCAATTGTTGACTACCAGCATCAACAAGGACATTGATATTCAGTTCAGACTCCACACATAAGACCTCAGGAGTGGACATGGATGTAAGACATATGAACCATCCTCCAAAACTTTGAGGACTGCACCAAGATGGTGAGCGGCGATGATGCCATAATTAGGGTCACCATCCCACTTCTCTGCATTCTGAAAACCTCTCTACTCATAATTAAAGAGGATGCATTGCAGGCAGAGCACGAGGACATGGAGCAAGGAACCATACAGGGTGATTACACTAAGCCCAGCCTCATGTCGTCCCAACCTGGATTGGTAGAAAATGAGGAGGAGCAGGAAGAACAGGAGCAACTTTCATGCGCTATAGAAGGTACTACAAGCACAGCTGTCATACCATTTGTTCAGTGGGTATGGCCTGAGGACAGGGAGAAGGAGGATGATGAGAAGGAGAACAGCATGGACAGTCATCCTGTTGGTGAGGACAAGGAAGTCTTGCCTGTTAGCAGTCTGGCACGCATAGCTGACTTTATGTTGCTCTGCGTTTCCCGTGACCGTCACATTATTAAAATTTTTGGGGACACTCATTACTGGTTGGTAACACTTCTAGACCCACGCTACAAGGAGAACTTTTAGTCTCTTCTCCAGAGGCAGACAGGTGTACTAAAATGTTGCAGTACCAGAGGGCCCTTGTAGCGGAATTACTTAGAACGCTGGCAGCAGATGTCAAAGTTTGTTGTAAAACCAAGGAGTCCAAGCAAGAGAGACAGAAGTATAATCCAGCTCTGGAAGTTTGCCTATTTCATTAGTTGAGTGCCAAGTTTATTTACTACTAATTGATGGTTTGAGAACCTACTTGGGCGCTGACTACAGTAGTTCTTACAGTTTTTCTTGAATACTATAGCTCCTACGAATAGTACACTATTTGGTTATGACATCACTAACTTTTTCCTATAATTCAGAAGAGACATCTAATAATTTCGCCCAGTCTAACATTTCAAGTGAATTCCTTAAAGCTCCCCCTAAGGAAACTCGAGGCAGGGATCTGGAATGGGAACTACTTCACTACACCAACATTGAATTACATTGTGCTACTCTGACGGAATATCTCCAGGTTCAGAGAATTCCTAGAGGTCTGAAGGTGCCCCTATGCCCCACTCTTTTTAGTGATTTACCTGAATACTGTTCTAAATTTGAACAAATACTCAATAAATGTGCTTTTGATCTCACGATCCTGACCATAGAGCACCTGCAAAAAGCTGTCATATCAAGCAAAGACCATATTCCGAATATTGAAACACAACTGGGGTATGCCAGCGTGGCAGAAGAACTAAGCTCCTTAAAAGCCAGGATCAAGACCAACATTGACCAACACCGACGCGACTGTGATAGCAAGAAAAGAGGTAAGTTTCTACTGGACACAGAGGATTACGAACTAGACCGTGTCTACAGGTGGCACAACAGGTACTCTTCCAGGAAGAACTTCACAAGAACTGGTTACAGATCATCCATGGAACCCTCCATCCTCTTGAGACATCCCTTGAGAAAGCGGTGTCTGGAACACGCGAAACGCGCATTGGGGTATTGCCGTCTGGTTCAGGGTCTGTTCTCTTCCCCTGGTAAGCTCTGTACCTGTTTTATACATGTTACCTTATTGAATTTGTCTACTATTATGCACTTTGAATATATTGGGACAGATATTACAACGGTATATCACTTGATATCCTTGTACTCTCTTTGCTATATTGACTAAACATACGGGAGATTATACCGTTTATCACTTTGTATGACCCTGTTGCATGTGTTTGTTTATGTATCTCATCATTTTATCTTAATGTCTTTTTTTATAATATTCTAATAAAATTTAATTTTTTTATTTTATTTATCCAATACTCCTGATTTCTCCTATTTTTCTAATGTCCCTTTAATGTATACATATATTTGCAACATTCCCTGCATAATTTTATTATCTCCTGGAAGAGTCAAAGAGTTTACAGTAGCAATAGGTAGAAAGAAACAGAATGAAAATACTTGGCCTAAAGTATTCTAAATTTCCGAGATCAATCTGAGAGTACAGTGATGGAGCCATGTGATGAGAGTGATGCTAAACTGATTCCTGAGTTTTGAGGGAATCTTGTCAAAATAAATGAGTCTATAAGAAACACATTAAAACAAACTGAAAGAAGTGAATAGAAGAGGCAAGACTTCCTGACACAATTTTTGTGAGTCACTGCTATTTTCTAAATGGTTTTCACTTTTTGCTGATTTGACAGAGAAAAGTACAAATGCAGAAATGTAGAGGATTTTTTGTTCCTGAAGTGCAGATGAAAGGTTGTGGATGTATAAAATATATTTCCTCCCTCATTTACAGGACAAGCAAGATTTGTACGAAAAAAATCCTCCAAAACTATTAAACTGGGAAACTGTATTTTGCTTACAAGTACACTTCCAAATGATAATGCATTATGTTTCAAACTTTACTAAGAATCAGTATCAAAAATATAAAAAAACTTTACTGATATGAGTCGTACCGCGGGCTAGGGGTACTCGGTACCGGGTCCTGCGGTTCACAGGGGGATGTCACGGTGGCTGTGACCCAGTCCGTGGTCCAGGGTGCCCATGTAAAAGGGGAAAGGTATTTAAAGGGATAGAGTTTATGTTCGTGACGCCACCTGTGGTTTTTGGTAAAGGTGATTGACGCTGCTTTAAGGGGTCCGCTGGGGTGATGTTATCGCAGCTAGATGGTATACCTTCCCACAGGTTAAGTATATCCCCAGGGCTTCCCGGTGTATAGATGGTGAATGGTGCATGGCACAGAGAAGAACGAGGACAAAGGGTTGCAGTCTCTTTACCTTTACTGAAGACTCC
Organism: Ranitomeya variabilis; assembly: GCF_051348905.1. Classification (NCBI taxonomy): domain Eukaryota; kingdom Metazoa; phylum Chordata; class Amphibia; order Anura; family Dendrobatidae; genus Ranitomeya; species Ranitomeya variabilis. Next base: position 234,647,816 of record NC_135232.1, read on the forward strand.
AGCATCCACAGTCCAGAGCACCAGACCACAGGGCAGACAGAGTCCGGACGGTTTGGAGGCAAGTCCAGAGTCCCCTTGTCTAGGTAGAGAATAAAAGCCTTCCTTTGCGCTGTAGTGGTGTAGTTCCTTACTGCTAAGCTTCACATAAGGTCCTCACAGATGTTATCTCTCTCTATGTCCCCTGGATAGGATAGGACAAAACCCGTATGACTGGTGACTTGAGCCTGGTTATAGGATCTCTTAGATGACCCGGCTCTGTGGGGTATCACCGTGCCTCCTGGGTGTAGGTGTGGACAGGTAACATGCAATTAGCTGTCCTGCCGGTCTATGATGTAAGGCGTAGAGGTCCTCACAACCTCGGTGTTCTGGCTACTGGCGTTTCTGCACCTCAGAAGGAGGCAGCCTGCTCGGGGCTGGTCCCCTTCTGGTATCCTCTCCTGTGCTTCCTCTCCTGCATGCTCGCTGCAAACAATTCGGCCATCAATGTCTCTTTCTGGGAGCTGCAGCTCTGTGGGCATGCACAGCTCCGTGGACCCTCTGTCTCCCTCAGGTGGCTGTCTGGAACTAACTGAGCTGAGCTCAGTCAGCAACTAACTAACTTTCCCTACAGACTGCCAGTTATATATCTATATGGGGAGTGACCTAGTAAATAGGATTAGAAACTCCCCCTGGTGGCCTGGAGTGTAAAGTGTTGCATGTTTGTGGTACCTGGATGCAGTTATCCTACCTTGCCTCCAAACGTAGCATCACTCTCCCCGGGAGGAAAGCAATACCACTGTGATGACCAGGACCCTGGGGCGCCACAGATACATTTTGAATATATGCTACATGTGACAGCTAGTTATCTCTTTGGACATAAAGGACACTAAAGGGTGTATGGTCATCACATTCATTTGACAAAACATAGACGGATTTAAATGACTGCCATGCAGTAAAACCTATCCTGTGCAGCATCTACTGTAGGAAAAATGAATGACAAGTAGTGTTGAGCATTCCGATACTGCAAGTATCGGGTATCGGCCGATACTTGCTGTATCGGAATTCCGATACCGAGATCCGATATTTTTGTGATATCGGGTATCGGTATCGAAACAACATTAATGTAAAAATGTGTAAAAGAGAGAATTAAAATAAAAAATATTGCTATACTCACCTCTCCGACGCAGCCTGCACCTTACCGAGGGAAGCGGCAGCATTCTTTGTTTAAAATTCGCGCTTTTCTTTCCTTTACGTGAGTCCCGGCTTGTGATTGGTTGCGTGCCGCCCATGTGACCGGCACGCAACCAATCACAGCAAGCCGTGACGTAATTTCAGGTCCTTCAGGATTTTAAAATTACGTTCCGGCGTTGTGATTGGTTGCGTCGCAGTCACATGGGAGACGCAACCAATCACAGCAAGCCGTGATGTAATTTCAGGTCCTTAAGGATTTTAAAATTACGTCCCGGCTTTGTGATTGGTTGCGTCGCAGTCACATGGGAGACGCAACCAATCACAAGCCGTGACGTCACGGGAGGCTGGACACGCGCGCATTTTAAAATGGGCGCGTGTCCAGCCTCCCGTGACGTCCCGGCTTGTGATTGGTTGCGCCGCGATCAACCAATCACAAGCCGGGAGGCTGGACACGCGCCCATTTTAAAATTTTAAAATGCGCGCGTGTCCAGCCTCCCGGCTTGTGATTGGTTGCGCCGCGGTCAACCAATCACAAGCCGGGAGGCTGGACACGCGCGCATTTTAAAATTTTAAAATGGGCGCGTGTCCAGCCTCTTGGCTTGTGATTGGTTGATCGCGGCGCAACCAATCACAAGCCGGGACGTCACGGGAGGCTGGACACGCGCCCATTTTAAAATGCGCGCGTGTCCAGCATCCCGTGACGTCACGGCTTGTGATTGGTTAATGGCGGCCATGTTGCCGGGACGCGGACCAATCACAGCAAGCCGTGACGTAATTTCGTCACGGCTTGCTGTGATTGGTCCGCGTCCCGGCAACATGGCGCCGTGACCAATCATAAGCCGGGACGTCACTGGAGGCTGGACACGCGCGCTTTTTAAAATGGGCGCGTGTCCAGCCTCCCGTGACGTCCCGGCTTGTGATTGGTTAATGGCGGCCATGTTGCCGGGACGCGGACCAATCACAGCAAGCCGTGACGTAATTTCGTCACGGCTTGCTGTGATTGGTCCGCGTCCCGGCAACATGGCCGCCCTGACCAATCACAAGCCGGGACTTCACATAACCAAGTAAAAGCGCGAATTTTAAACAAACAACGCTGCCGGTTCCCTCGCTGAGGTCCAGGCTGCGTCGGAGGGTGAGTATAGCGATATTTTTTATTTTAATTCTTTCTTTTACACATTTATATGGATCCCAGGGCCTGAAGGAGAGTTTCCTCTCCTTCAGACCCTGGGAACCATCAGGAATACCGTCCGATACTTGAGTCCCATTGACTTGTATTGGTATCGGGTATCGGTATCGGATTGGATCCGATACTTTGCCGGTATCGGCCGATACTTTCCGATACCGATACTTTCAAGTATCGGACGGTATCGCTCAACACTAATGACAAGGCATATATTTGTTGATCTTTGTTTTTAGAAGAAAAAATTGTGCAAAATAGTGGATTTTTTTATTAGTCCATGTAGCAACATTTTGGTTCAAGAACAGGACCTTTCTTAAGTAAGATTTAAGTGTACAATGAACATATAAATAGTTATTTCAATCAATATATAATGTGAATAAATATATGCATACTGCAATAGTATCTGCTAATACATAGGAAAACGTCTATTTATGTTCAACATGGTGTATAATAAAGTACTGATTAATTATTTCATGATAGATAGAGATGCATACATAATTAAAATAGATTAGAAGACGCACTTAGATTTTGGAGGAGGAAAATAGAAAAAAAAATTGATGGAAAAAATGTGCTCATGATGCATTGTTATGAGGGTAGAGAGGGATCTGCTGCTGATCCTGTTATAGGGGTAATGTCCCTAATTCTGTATTAATAGCCCCCATCCTAGTATGTTTATATCCCCAATCCAACTATACATGACCTCCCGCCATCCTGATGTATATGATCCCCATCCAGGTATACATGGCCCTCTAATCCTCATGCTGGTATACATAGCTCCCTCATCCTGGTATACATGGCCCCCTCGTCCCCATCCTGGTATACATGGCCCCCTCATCTACTGTACATCCTGGTAAACATGGCCCCCTCATCCCCATCCTGGTATACATGGCTCCAAATCTTAATGGTCCTCTGTCCTCTGGTCTAGCTTTGTGGAACCTGGTTTTAGCTAGGATATTCCTTTCCTCCATTGCTTCCCACTTAGCTCTGCGTTGTTTTTCAGTTAAATCATTTCTCAAGTCTGTCATGCGATCTGAGGTTATGGTAATGGTGACTACCTGGCCAGGTGTTAAGGTTGGCGGGGGCTCTAGGGGTCCCACCAGGGTGTCTTCAGCTATCGGGGCAGTTTACGTACCTGTCTCGCCGGTGCCGGTGTCCTTTTGTGCCTCCGCTTGGGTCAGGATCGCTGGTTGAGCGCATGGTGCTGCGGCGCTGTCATCTCTTCCAGCAGCATCTTGCTTTCTGGCTCCGCTGAGGTCACAGGTGCGGGTTCCGGGTTCTTTGTCAGCGCTGCCATCTTTTTCAGCAGTGCCTTACTTTCTGGCTCCGCCAGGTCAAAGGCACAGGCTCAGGGTCTTTCATCAGTGCCATTTCCTTCAGCAGCATAGCTCCCTCCGGCTCCAGTGGGGCTGTGAGCGCTGGTGGTGAGGTCGGAGGCTGTGCGGTCATCATCCCCTGGATCAGGGACTCCTTCCAGGCAGCCAGCGCTGTCATCTGGGTCTGCAGGAGTCTTTGGGCCAGCTCCTCCATCTCCGCACTGAGGAGCTCTGGATCCAAGATAGGCTTCAGGTTCTGTGTTTCTTGTTACCGTGGACCAGGGACATCTCCTCTGGTGTCAGCAAGTCCCGGTGGCTCTCCACGCCTGTCCACCATCGCGTCTCCTGGGTAGCATGCAGCCATGCTGCGGCCATGCTTTCCCGTGTTCTAATCCTTTCTGCTTCGTGGGCGGTCTCTTCCCCACTTTCCCGCCGGCCATCTCCGGGGGGCGGATCCGTCCTCGTGACAGGCATGTTTGGTTAGCATCAGATAGGGGGTGGATCCAGCCTCTATAGGCTCTATAGGGGGTGGATCCAGCTTTCACGCCGGTTCTTGAACTCCACCCATGGCAACACATCTTCCTCCTCCTTCATCCACTTTGTGGTCCAATAATGGCAGCCATCAAGCAATTTTACACAGTCCATTACAGTTCATGGCGCACAGGACCCATTTCAATGGGTCGGTCCATCCTGTTTGTGATGTCAAAAATTGAGTCGCCTGTCTGGGCAGTGGAGTACTCAGTACCAGGTCCGGTCACACTTAAAGGGGATGTCACGGTGGCTGCAACCTGGTCCGTGGCCCTGGGCACTCAATTAAAGGGGAAGGTCTTTTAAAGGGTTTTGTATTAAGGTTTGTGTTCATGATACCTCCTGTGGTTCTCGGTCAGACGGGACCGACGCTGCTTAAAGGGGTCCTCTGGGGTGATGTTGCAGCAAGATGGTGATGCTTCCCACAGGTGAAGCGGGTTCACCAGGGCTCCCAATGTGTATGGGCAAGGATGGTGTATGCCAGCAAATAAGTGGAGGACACAAAGTTGTAAAGTCTTTACCTGGTTTACTGTCAGTAGCAGTCCACAGTCCAGGGTACAGGAACATGTGATAGCATGGCCCAGTCGGCCTGGAGGCAATAGTGAATCCCTCTCCCAGGTCAGGTCCGAAAGCCTTCCTACTCACGCTAGTGTGCGGGGTCTCTGCTGCCTGTAGCTGCTGGCAAAGTCCTCTCTCTCCTGTCCTGGCATAATTACCTGTATGGTTGGCAACTTGAGCCATTTTATAGGGTCTCTATCATGACCCAGGCTCTTCAGGTGCTGCTTCACCTTCAGGTGTGGTGCGGGCAAATCACATACATTTCTATGCCCTCCGGTTCTGCCGTGTGTTCTGGAGTACGCCACAGTCTCGGGCTCCCAGTGCCCGGTTCCTGCGCTTCGGCTCTGAGGGTGCCTGGTCACAGTTCCCCTCTGAGCCCTTTTCTTCTCCACTGTGCTTCTTTCCTCAGTAGCTCCACCACTTTCAAACCCACGGGTTCACTTCCTTTCCCTGGAGCTGCAGCTCAGTCCTGGCTCCACTGCTCCGATGTCTGCTCTCAGTTCCAGACTTCCTTCTCTCTCCTCTCCCTCCAACAGACTGTCCTGCTTGGTCTCCCTGGACCAACTGACTCCTAACTCCTCCTCCAGACCAGGATATAACTATCTGAAGGAAGATCCCCTGAAGCCAGGTTCAGATCACCCCCTTCTGGCCTGGATTTGGAATGTGTTGAATGTGGGTGTGTTACCTGATAAAGAGAATCCTTTTTGCCTCCAAGTGTGATATCACCCTCACCAAAAGGAAGGCAAAATCGCTGTAACAACCGGTTACCTGGGGTGTTGCTCGTGCAGTGTGTGCCCAGTGACCACCATAAAGCAAGGTACCAGATATTTCGAGCCCGTGAGTACGCACGTGTACTGCCTGAAAGAGACCAGGTGCGTGACCATTATCTACACCTTGTTGTTGCCAGCTAATAATTGCCCTGAGACATCTGATCTGACTTCATTAGTGATTATAGTTGCAGAGCCAAGTTGGGCTCGTACAGGACTGTGGCCCGTACCCTTATCAGCCACTGCAGTATATGGACTAGGGGCAGTGGAAGGTACCGGAGACTGACCACTGTTGCCAGAAGATGGGCTATTGTTGTTTACCGGACCCCATTGGAAAGGACACAGCACCAGATATTGTTGGCGCTATTTACTTTATGGACTGAGAAAACAGTGACTTTCATTGGAATATAAATAGGATGAATAACCTCGGGGAGATCAAAACATCCAACACCGCGGAGACACCATCACGTGTTTCTCAACGCAGTGATCTTTTCACTAGGCACTGCTCCTAATAGCCAGTTTCCTACACCACACTGATGAGGGGCAAATACCCTGAAACAGCTGTCTGTGGATGGATACCATGTTTTGGCATAGGTGGTTTTCCTTTATTGGATGCTGCCCTTCCCATGGTTTTTCCTTCCCAGTGAAAGACCTGGCTATTCATTGCTTGCGTTGAGAAACACATGATGGTGTCTCTGTGGCTTTTCTACATGCATTTGCATATTTCCCTTAAGGGATGGGGGCAGTGTTCTGGATCACTGCGTTGAGAAACACGTGATGGTGTCTCCGCGGTATTGGATGTTTTGATCTCCCCGAGGTCATTCATCCTCATGTTTATAGTCTTTTCACTAGGCACTGCTCCTAATAGCCAGTTTCCTACTCCACACTGATGAGGGGCAAATACCCCGAAACAGCTGTCTGTGGATGGATACCATGTTTTGGCATAGGTGGTTTTCCTTTATTGGATGCTGCCCTTCCCATGGTTGTTCCTTCCCAGTGAAAGACCTGGCTATTCATTGCTTGCGTTGAGAAACACATGATGGTGTCTCTGTGGCTTTTCTACATGCATTTGCATATTTCCCTTAAGGGATGGGGGCAGTGTTCTGGATCACTGCGTTGAGAAACACGTGATGGTGTCTCCGCGGTATTGGATGTTTTGATCTCCCCGAGGTCATTCATCCTCATGTTTATAGTCTTTTCACTAGGCACTGCTCCTAATAGCCAGTTTCCTACTCCACACTGATGAGGGGCAAATACCCTGAAACAGCTGTCTGTGGATGGATACCATGTTTTGGCATAGGTGGTTTTCCTTTATTGGATGCTGCCCTTCCCATGGTTGTTCCTTCCCAGTGAAAGACCTGGCTATTCATTGCTTGCGTTGAGAAACACATGATGGTGTCTCTGTGGCTTTTCTACATGCATTTGCATATTTCCCTTAAGGGATGGGGGCAGTGTTCTGGATCACTGCGTTGAGAAACACGTGATGGTGTCTCCGCGGTATTGGATGTTTTGATCTCCCCGAGGTCATTCATCCTCATGTTTATAGTCTTTTCACTAGGCACTGCTCCTAATAGCCAGTTTCCTACTCCACACTGATGAGGGGCAAATACCCCGAAACAGCTGTCTGTGGATGGATACCATGTTTTGGCATAGGTGGTTTTCCTTTATTGGATGCTGCCCTTCCCATGGTTGTTCCTTCCCAGTGAAAGACCTGGCTATTCATTGCTTGCATTGAGAAACACATGATGGTGTCTCCGAGGCTTTTCTACATGCAATTACATATTTCCCTTAAGGGATGGGGGCAGTGTTCTGGATCACTGCGTTGAGAAACACGTGATGGTGTCTCCGCGGTGTTGGATGTTTTGATCTCCCCGAGGTCATTCATCCTCATGTTTATAGTCTTTTCACTAGGCACTGCTCCTAATAGCCAGTTTCCTACTCCACACTGATGAGGGGCAAATACCCTGAAACAGCTGTCTGTGGATGGATACCATGTATTGGCATAGGTGGTTTTCCTTTATTGGATGCTGCCTGTTGTGAACTCTATTTCTGGGCTCCCTCTAGTGGTCACAAGCGGTACTGTGTAGTGTTGTCCTTCTGCAGGTTGGCTTCATCAGCTGGTTCGTTATCCTTGGTTGGTTTTCTATTTAGCCCACCTGGATACTCAGTTCCTTGCCTGCTATCAATGTATTCAGTGCTCTTCAGATTCCGTGTGTCTACCTTGCTCCCAGTCTCTCCAAGACAAGCTAAGTTTTTGTTTGATCATTTTTTGATTATCAGTGTTCATTATGTTTTTAGTCCAGCTCGCTAAAATGTGATTTCTTCGCTTGCTGGTTGCTCTAGGGGACTGAGTTTCTCCCCCCCCCACACCGTTAGTTGGTGTGGGGGTTCTTGAAATCTCAGAGTGGATATTTTGTAAGGGTTTTTTACTGACCGCATAGATTCCCTTTTCTATTTTCTGCTATCTAGTATTAGTGGGCCTCATTTGCTGAATCTGCTTTCACCCCTGTGTATGTGCCTTCCTCTTACCTCACCGTTATTATTTGTTGGGGGCTTCTATATCTTTGGGGATTATTTCTCTGGAGGCAAGAGAGGTCTTTCTTTCTCTCTAGGGGTAGTTAGTTCCCTAGGCTGGCTCGAGACGTCTAGGAATTCAGGCACGTTCACCGGCTACTTCTAGTGTGTTTGGTTAGGTTCAGATTTGCGGTCAGTCCAGCTTGCCACCTCCCTAGAGCTTGTCCTATGTTTGTTACTTAGCTGGAGTAATTTGTGATCCTCAACCACTAAGGATCATAACAGTATAGCAGGCCAGAAAGTGTTTAATGCATCGCAGAAGTGGGATAAAAAGAAGACCTGAATACTTTTTTTTTTCCTCCTCCTGCTTTTCCTTTGCTGCAGTCTGTTTAGCTTCTTTCATCCCCTTGAACTCTGGGTGGTTTTGAGCTTAGCTGCAGACATGGATGTTCAGACTCTGACTTCTAGTGTGGATCATCTTGCTGCACTGGTGCAAAGTATTCAGGATTTTATTATTCATAGCCCTATGTCAGAACCAAAGATACCCATTCCTGAGTTGTTTTCTGGAGATAGATCTAGGTTTCAGAATTTTAAGAATAATTGTAAGTTATTTCTATCTCTGAGACCTCGTTCCTCTGGTGATCCCGCTCGGCAAGTAAAGATTGTTATCTCCTTGTTACGTGGCGACCCTCAGGATTGGGCCTTCTCTCTGGCGCCAGGAGATCCTGCATTGCTTAATGTGGATGCGTTTTTTCTGGCTCTTGGACTGCTTTATGAGGAGCCTAATCTTGAGATTCAGGCAGAAAAAGCATTGCTGGCCCTTTCTCAAGGGCAGGATGAAGCAGAGGTGTATTGTCAAAAATTTCGGAAATGGTCAGTAGGGTTGAGCGACTTTCATTTTTTTAAGATCGAGTAGGGTTTTGGGAAACCCGATTTTGTCCAGAGTCGAGTCGAGTGCAGTCGGCCGATTATCGCTAAAAGTCGGGGATCGACCGAAACACGAAACCCAATGCAAGTCAATGGGGAAGCATAGTCGGCAGTGAGTGGAGGCCAGGAAAACACCTACAGTGCCCATTTTAATGCCAAAAACATCCATTCTTGTTTCTGAAGCTTGTCAATCTTAATTAACTTTATAATAATAGTTGGGCATAGGGAATTGGGGGTCATTTGGCAAAAGTTGTGGGGGGAGTAGGGCCGGCTCAAGTTTTTCGTGGGCCCAGGAAATGCGGACTACGTCACGGCGGTGTTGCAGGGAAAGGTAATTATTTAAAAGTTGCAAGTGCTGTGATCCTGAGCAAGCAGGGGGGGGGGCCACTCGTTCGCATTGCCACTGGCACAGGGCCCCTCAAAGTACGGCGGTGTGTTTGCATGGCGGGGGCGCCTCCCACCAGCAGCGACACTTTTGCGTACTCTGAGGGGCCCTGTGCCAGTGACGTCGCCAACGAGTATGCCCCCCCACCTGATGAAGGAACCTGCACTTTCATCTGCACCTTCCTCTTTGTCCCTGTGTAAGGTGGTATAACATGCGGGAAGGGGAACCTTACTTTCAGCAGGGACAGATTCTGGCTGTGTAGAGTACAAGGGGAATGTAGTGGTCTCGGTCAATGTACCAGCAGACTCATTTAGCAGTGGCTGGGCAATGGGCAGGATGAGGAGGAAACAGATATAGGGCCAAAGAATAAAGTAGGCTACATGCAGTTCAAAATTGGTAACAGGACTAAACAGGCGGCATTGCTTTGTTCAGTGGAGTAGCAAACCCAAGAGCAGCAGACACTGTTTCAAGGGCCTAACCACACTAGTAGGCCAAATGCAGTTTAATATCTGATAGTATAGGGCGAAAGCCAGAATGTGGAAGCTCAGCTTTGTTCAGTTGAGGACAACACCAGGGAGGGGCAGACACCTTTAGTAGGCCGGAAAAGCCTATTGCATTTTTTAAAATGGTAATTTGGAGCAGAAGGTTGAAGCTCAGCTTTATTTAGTTGAGGGCAACACCAGGGAGGGGCAGAAGCCGTTAGTAGGCCCTAACCACCATTTTTTTTTTAAAACCACTTAATGAGAGCCGGAAGGTTGAAGCTCAGCTTTATTTAGTTGAGGACAACACCAGGGAGGGGCAGAAGCCGTTAGTAGGCCCTAACCACCATTTTTTTTTTTTAAAACCACATAATGAGAGCCGGAAGGTTGAAGCTCAGCTTTATTTAGTTGAGGACAACACCAGGGAGGGGCAGAAGCCGTTAGTAGGCCCTAACCACCATTTTTTTTTTAAAACCACATAATGAGAGCCGGAAGGTTGAAGCTCAGCTTTATTTAGTTGAGGACAACACCAGGGAGGGGCAGAAGCCGTTAGTAGGCCCTAACCACCATTTTTTTTTTTAAAACCACATAATGAGAGCCGGAAGGTTGAAGCTCAGCTTTATTTAGTTGAGGACAACACCAGGGAGGGGCAGAAGCCGTTAGTAGGCCCTAACCACCATTTTTTTTTTTAAAACCACATAATGAGAGCCGGAAGGTTGAAGCTCAGCTTTATTTAGTTGAGGACAACACCAGGGAGGGGCAGAAGCCGTTAGTAGGCCCTAACCACCTTTTTTTTTTTAAAAACCACATAATGAGAGCCGGAAGGTTGAAGCTCAGCTTTATTTAGTTGAGGACAACACCAGGGAGGGGCAGAAGCCGTTAGTAGGCCCTAACCACCTTTTTTTTTTTTAAAACCACATAATGAGAGCCGGAAGGTTGAAGCTCAGCTTTATTTAGTTGAGGACAACACCAGGGAGGGGCAGAAGCCGTTAGTAGGCCCTAACCACCATTTTTTTTTTTAAAACCACATAATGAGAGCCGGAAGGTTGAAGCTCAGCTTTATTTAGTTGAGGACAACACCAGGGAGGGGCAGAAGCCGTTAGTAGGCCCTAACCACCATTTTTTTTTTTAAAACCACATAATGAGAGCCGGAAGGTTGAAGCTCAGCTTTATTTAGTTGAGGACAACACCAGGGAGGGGCACACAGACAGACTCCTTTAGTAGGCCTGAAAAGCCTATTGCATTTTTCAAAATGGTAATTTGGAGCAGAAGGTTGAAGCTCAGCTTTATTTAGTTGAGGGCAACACCAGGGAGGGGCAGAAGCCGTTAGTAGGCCCTAACCAAAGTTGAAGGCCAAATGCAGTTTAATTTCTGATACTATAGGCCGAAAGCCAGAAGGTGGAAGTTCCGATTTAGACAGTGGAGCACAATTTGAATTAGGGACTGCAGACAGACTTAGTAGGCTGTCCCCTGTGGACCATGCATCCACCACATTAACCCATTGCGCCGTAATGGACACGTAATCTTCCGTGGCCATGCCTACAGGTCCATGCGTCTGTTGTCAGGTGCACCTTTGTACTCACAGATTGCCAGAGTGCATGGACAATGCGGTCTTCTACATGCTGGTGGAGGGTTGGGATGGCTTTTCTCGCAAAAGAAGTGTCGACTGGTTAGCTTGTAGCGTGGTACAGCGTAGTCCATCATGGCCTTATTAATAGTAAATAAAATATATAACTAGGCTCTATGAACTTTTAAATAGGTTCCAGGGGTACACGGGCAGCATTGGTGTGGTCAGTGGAGGAGTATTGCAAGTAGGGGCTGCAGACAGGCTATCAAAGGCCTAAAATAACAAACAGTAGGCAGTCATGGCAGTTTTACATCGGTTACATGGATACACAGGCAGGCACTCCAGGCAGCATTGTGGTCAGTGGAGGAGTATTGCAAGTAGGGGCCGCAGACAGGCTATCAAAGGCCTAAAATAACAAACAATAGGCTCATGGCAGTTTCACAGCGGTTACATGGATACACGGGCAGGCAGCTTGGTGGTGGTGAGTGGAGGAGTATTTAAAGTAGGGACCGCAGACAGGCTTCAAAGGCCTAACATAAGAAAATGGGCTGGCTGTAGGCACTTTATAATTGGTTCCAGGGGTACACGGGCAGCAGTGGTCTGGTCAGTGGAGGAGTATTTAAAGTAGGGACCGCAGACAGGCTTCAAAGGCCTAACATAAGAAAATGGGCTGGCTGTAGGCACTTTATAATTGGTTCCAGGGGTACACGGGCAGCAGTGGTCTGGTCAGTGGAGGAGTATTTAAAGTAGGGACCGCAGACAGGCTATCAAAGGCCTAACATAACAAACAATAGGCTCATGATGGCAGTTTCACAGCGGTTACATGGATACACGGGCAGGCAGCTTGGTGGTGAGTGGAGGAGTATTTAAAGTAGGGACCGCAGACAGGCTATCAAAGGCCTAACATAAGAAAATGGGCTGGCTGTAGGCACTTTATAATTGGTTCCAGGGGTACACGGGCAGCAGTGGTCTGGTCAGTGGAGGAGTATTTAAAGTAGGGACCGCAGACAGGCTATCAAAGGCCTAACATAACAAACAATAGGCTCATGATGGCAGTTTCACAGCGGTTACATGGATACACGGGCAGGCAGCTTGGTGGTGAGTGGAGGAGTATTTAAAGTAGGGACCGCAGACAGGCTATCAAAGGCCTAAAATAACAAACAATAGGCTCATGGCAGTTTCACAGCGGTTACATGGATACACGGGCAGGCAGCTTGGTGGTGGTGAGTGGAGGAGTATTTAAAGTAGGGACCGCAGACAGGCTTCAAAGGCCTAACATAAGAAAATGGGCTGGCTGTAGGCACTTTATAATTGGTTCCAGGGGTACACGGGCAGCAGTGGTCTGGTCAGTGGAGGAGTATTTAAAGTAGGGACCGCAGACAGGCTTCAAAGGCCTAACATAAGAAAATGGGCTGGCTGTAGGCACTTTATAATTGGTTCCAGGGGTACACGGGCAGCAGTGGTCTGGTCAGTGGAGGAGTATTTAAAGTAGGGACCGCAGACAGGCTATCAAAGGCCTAACATAACAAACAATAGGCTCATGATGGCAGTTTCACAGCGGTTACATGGATACACGGGCAGGCAGCTTGGTGGTGAGTGGAGGAGTATTTAAAGTAGGGACCGCAGACAGGCTATCAAAGGCCTAAAATAACAAACAATAGGCTCATGGCAGTTTCACAGCGGTTACATGGATACACGGGCAGGCAGCTTGGTGGTGGTGAGTGGAGGAGTATTTAAAGTAGGGACCGCAGACAGGCTTCAAAGGCCTAACATAAGAAAATGGGCTGGCTGTAGGCACTTTATAATTGGTTCCAGGGGTACACGGGCAGCAGTGGTCTGGTCAGTGGAGGAGTATTTAAAGTAGGGACCGCAGACAGGCTTCAAAGGCCTAACATAAGAAAATGGGCTGGCTGTAGGCACTTTATAATTGGTTCCAGGGGTACACGGGCAGCAGTGGTCTGGTCAGTGGAGGAGTATTTAAAGTAGGGACCGCAGACAGGCTATCAAAGGCCTAACATAACAAACAATAGGCTCATGGCAGTTTCACAGCGGTTACATGGATACACGGGCAGGCAGCTTGGTGGTCAGTGGAGGAGTATTTAAAGTAGGGACCGCAGACAGGCTATCAAAGGCCTAAAATAACAAACAATAGGCTCATGGCAGTTTTACAGCGGTTACATGGATACACAGGCAGCTTGGTGGTGAGTGGAGGAGTAGTGCAAGGAGTGTCTGTCCCAGTACTCCCAAAATATAAATAGATGTTAATGTCTCGCAAAACAACCAAAACAAAAAAAAAAGGTGGCATACTTAGGTACAGGGGTGGGCTCATCTACTGAGTTTCTGACATTGTAATTTGGCAGTAACTATTTAATGGTGCCAATATAGGACACAGACACAGACTACTTTAAGTTGCATCATAGATGTCTACAAATTTGTATTGTCAGTGCCAGACATTGAATGATGTCAGCGAATAGACTAAAGATTGGTGGAGCTGTGCGACATAATTTTGCACGTGGTAGAGCACATTTTGAGCTGGGGTAGGGGGGAACTCTCTTGAGGCCGGCGGGACCGCCCCAGGGCCCCTCATGTTACAACGGTGTGTCTGACGTTGGGTGCGCACCACCACCGCCAGAGACACTACATTGTACTATGAGGGACCCAGTAGCAATGCCGTCAACCAAAAGCGAGCACACCCACCTCTTCAGACAAACAGCAGTCTCACGGGTGCTTGCGCCAAGTCGCGATACCACGGCCCCGTGTGGGGAGTTTTGCCATTTAGGGAGGTGTAAACATGTCGTATGCTGTACAATCAGCTGCAGCAAATTAGACATTAGAAAAGTAATTCACAGGCAAGAGCTTTTCATAGGAAAGCTAGGTGTCGGCCGGGCAAGGTGGGGCAAAAGATTTCGAAATCCAGTTGTGGTTCATTTTAATGAATGTTAGATCGTCAACATTTTGGGTAGCCAGACGAGTCCTTTTTTCGGTTAATATTGAACCTGCAGCACTGAATACTCTTTCTGATAGGACACTTGCTGCCGGGCAAGCAAGCTCCTGCAATGCATATTCTGCCAATTCTGGCCAGGTGTCTAATTTGGAGGCCCAGTAATCAAATGGGAATGACGGTTGAGGGAGAACATCGATAAGGGATGAAAAATAGTTAGTAACCATACTGGACAAATGTTGTCTCCTGTCACTTTCAATTGATGCAGCAGTACCTGTCCTGTCTGCGGTCATAGCAAAATCACTCCACAACCTGGTCAGAAAACCCCTCTGTCCAACGCCACTTCTGATGTGTGCACCCCTAACACTCCTAGTCTGCTGCCCCCTGGAGCTTGTGTGAGAACGATCACGTGCGCTGTGTGCTGGGAATGCCTGAAGCAAACGGTCAACAAGAGTTGATTGTTTGGTTGCTAATATTAGTTCCAAGTTCTCATGTGGCATAATATTTTGCAATTTGCCTTTATAGCGTGGATCAAGGAGGCAGGCCAACCAGTAATCGTCATCGTTCATCATTTTCGTAATGCGTGTGTCCCTTTTTAGGATACGTAAGGCATAATCCGCCATGTGGGCCAAAGTTCCAGTTGTCAAATCTCCGGTTGTGATTGGTTGAGGGGCAGTTGCAGGCAAATCTACGTCACTTGTGTCCCTCAAAAAACCAGAACCCGGCCGTGACACGCAACCAATTTCCTGTGCCCCCGTGAAAGTTTCCGCATTAAAAATATACTCATCCCCATCATCCTCCTCGTCCTCCACCTCCTCTTCGCCCGCTACCTCGTCCTGTACACTGCCCTGACCAGACAATGGCTGACTGTCATCAAGGCTTCCCTCTTCCTCTGGTGCAGACGCCTGCTCCTTTATGTGCGTCAAACTTTGCATCAGCAGACGCATTAGGGGGATGCTCATGCTTATTACGGCGTTGTCTGCACTAACCAGCCGTGTGCATTCCTCAAAACACTGAAGGACTTGACACATGTCTTGTATCTTCGACCACTGCACACCTGACAACTCCATGTCTGCCATCCTACTGCCTGCCCGTGTATCCTCCCACAAATAAATAACAGCACGCCTCTGTTCGCACAGTCTCTGAAGCATGTGCAGTGTTGAGTTCCACCTTGTTGCAACGTCTATGATTAGGCGATGCTGGGGAAGGTTCAAAGACCGCTGATAGGTCTGCATACGGCTGGCGTGTACAGGCGAACGTCGGATATGTGAGCAAAGTGCACGCACTTTGAGGAGCAGGTCGGAGAACCCAGGATAAGTTTTCAATAAGCACTGCACCACCAGGTTTAAGGTGTGAGCCAGGCAAGGAATGTGTTTCAGTTGGGAAAGGGAGATGGCAGCCATGAAATTCCTTCCGTTATCACTCACTACCTTGCCTGCCTCAAGATCTACTGTGCCCAGCCACGACTGCGTTTCTTGTTGCAAGAACTCGGACAGAACTTCCGCGGTGTGTCTGTTGTCGCCCAAACACTTCATAGCCAATACAGCCTGCTGACGCTTGGCAGTAGCTGGCCCATAATGGGACAACTGGTGTGCAACAGTGTCATCTGCCGATGGAGTGGTTGGCCGACTGCGTTCTGTGGAAGAGCTGTAGCTTCTGCAGGAGGACGAGGAGGAGGAGGAGGGGGTGCGAACGCCTACAGCCAACTGTTTCCTAGACCGTGGGCTAGGCACAACTGTCCCTAAATTGATGTCGCCTGTGGACCCTGCATCCACCACATTCACCCAGTGTGCCGTGATGGACACATAACGTCCCTGGCCATGCCTACTGGTCCATGCATCTGTAGTCAGGTGCACCTTTGTACTCACAGATTGCCTAAGTGCATGGACGATGCGCTGTTTAACATGCTGGTGCAGGGCTGGGATGGCTTTTCTGGAAAAAAAGTGTCGACTAGGTAGCTCGTATCGTGGTTCAGCGTACTCCATCAGGGCTTTAAAAGCTTCGCTTTCAACTAAACGGTAGGGCATCATCTCTAACGAGATTAGTCTAGCTATGTGGGCGTTAAAACCCTGTGTACGCGGATGCGAGGATAAGTACTTCCTTTTTCTAACCAGAGTCTCATGTAGGGTGAGCTGGACTGGAGAGCAGGAGATCGTGGAACTTTCGGGTGTGCCGGTGTACATGGCAGACTGAGAGACGGTTGGAGACGGTATTGTTTCCGCCGGTGCCCTAGATGCAATATTTCCTCCTACTAAACTGGTGATTCCCTGACCCTGACTGCTTTTGGCTGGCAAAGAAACCTGCACAGATACTGCCGGTGGTGCGGAAAATGGTGGCCTTACAGTGACGGAAGGGATGTTGCGTTGCTGACTAGCTTCATTGGCCGAGGGTGCTACAACCTTAAGGGACGTTTGGTAGTTAGTCCAGGCTTGAAAATGCATGGTGGTTAAGTGTCTATGCATGCAACTAGTATTTAGACTTTTCAGATTCTGACCTCTGCTTAAGCTAGTTGAACATTTTTGACAGATGACTTTGCGCTGATCAGTTGGATGTTGTTTAAAAAAATGCCAGACTGCACTCTTCCTAGACTCGGATCCCTTTTCAGGGATTGCAGACTGAGCTTTAACCGGATGGCCACGCTGTCCTCCAACAGGTTTTGGCTTTGACACGCGTTTTGGGCCAGATACGGGCCCGGCAGATGGAACCTGTTGCGATGTTGATGCCTGCTGCGGCCCCTCCTCCACCTCCGCTTCTGAACTACTGCCGCCTGCACCCTGTTCCCCCAATGGCTGCCAATCGGGGTCAATAACTGGGTCATCTATTACCTCCTCTTCGAGCTCGTGTGCAACTTCGTCTGTGTCACTGTGTCGGTCGGTGGTATAGCGTTCGTGGCGGGGCAACATAGTCTCATCAGGGTCTGATTGTGGATCTGTACCCTGAGAGGGCAATGTGGTGGTCTGAGTCAAAGGAGCAGCATAGTACTCTGGCTGTGGCTGTGCATCAGTGCACTCCATGTCAGAATCTACTTGTAATGGGCATGGCCTGTTAAATGTTTCACTTTCTAAGCCAGGGACGGTATGTGTAAAGAGCTCCATGGAGTGACCCGTTGTGTCGCCTGCTGCATCCTTCTCTCTTGTTGTAGTTTTTGCTGAGGAGGACAAGGAAGCGACTTGTCCCTGACCGTGAACATCCACAAGCGACGCGCTGCTTTTACATTTACCAGTTTCGGAAGAGGAGGCAAAAGAGCTAGAGGCTGAGTCTGCAATGTAAGCCAAAACTTGCTGTTGCTGCTCAGCCTTTAAAAGCGGTTTTCCTACTCCCAGAAAAGAGAGCGTTCGAGGCCTTGTGTAGCCTGACGACGAAACTGGCTCCACAGCTCCAGACTTAGGTGGAATATTTTTATCCCCACGACCACCTGATGCTCCACTACCACTACCATCATTACCAGCTGACAATGAACGCCCACGACGACCTCTTGCACCAGACTTCCTCATTGTTTAAAAATCGTAACCAAACTAACTTTATTTGTTGCTGTCAAACAACTTACACGGTGAGCTATAACTTCAGTATGATTTCAATATCCCTTAACAGGTTGGTGAGACCACAAGGAAAATCAGGCACAATGTTACACACTCTGTTTTCTGTGACACCAAATCACAGAGATGACACACACGCAGGACTGTCACTCAAGCACTAATGTCAATATTAATCTCCCACCTAATTTATTTTTTTTTTTTTCTCTGTGAGACTTTAGAAACCAAATAATATTTAAAAAAAAAACAAAAAAACAAGGCTTTCTATGGCCCACTGAATGAGAGATGGCACGCACAGGAGTGGCACACAAGCCCTGACTGAGGCCAATATTTTTCTCCCACTGATTGATGTAGTGTTTTTGTGTTGAGGTTGATTTTAAAACACAAATGAAGGAAAAAAATAAAAAGGCTTTCTATGGCCCACAATTAGAGAGAGAGGTGGCACACCCAGGAGTCAAGACTGGCACACAAGCTGAAATGGCAATATTACTCTCCCACTGTTTTTTTATGTTTTTTTTTTTTATTTTCAGGGAGACTTTAGAAACCAAATAATATTAAAAAAAAAACAAAAAAACAAGGCTTTCTATGGCCCACTGAATGAGAGGGAGAGAGGTGGCACACCCAGGAGTCAAGACTGGCACACAAGCTGAAATGGCAATATTACTCTCCCACTGTTTTTTTATGTATTTTTTTTTTTTATTTTCAGGGAGACTTTAGAAACCAAATAATATTAAAAAAACCAAAAAATAAATAGGCTTTCTATGGCCCACTGAATGAAAGGGAGAGAGGTGGCACACCCAGGAGTCAAGACTGGCACACAAGCTGAAAGGGCAATATTACTCTCCCACTGTTTTTTTATGTTTTTTTTTTTTATTTTCAGGGAGACTTTAGAAACCAAATAATATTAAAAAAACCAAAAAATAAATAGGCTTTCTATGGCCCACAATTAGAGAGAGAGGTGGCACACCCAGGAGTCAAGACTGGCACACAAGCTGAAATGGCAATATTACTCTCCCACTGTTTTTTTATGTTTTTTTTTTTTATTTTCAGGGAGACTTTAGAAACCAAATAATATTAAAAAAAAAACAAAAAAACAAGGCTTTCTATGGCCCACTGAATGAGAGGGAGAGAGGTGGCACACCCAGGAGTCAAGACTGGCACACAAGCTGAAATGGCAATATTACTCTCCCACTGTTTTTTTATGTATTTTTTTTTTTTATTTTCAGGGAGACTTTAGAAACCAAATAATATTAAAAAAACCAAAAAATAAATAGGCTTTCTATGGCCCACTGAATGAAAGGGAGAGAGGTGGCACACCCAGGAGTCAAGACTGGCACACAAGCTGAAAGGGCAATATTACTCTCCCACTGTTTTTTTATGTTTTTTTTTTTTATTTTCAGGGAGACTTTAGAAACCAAATAATATTAAAAAAACCAAAAAATAAATAGGCTTTCTATGGCCCACAATTAGAGAGAGAGGTGGCACACCCAGGAGTCAAGACTGGCACACAAGCTGAAATGGCAATATTACTCTCCCACTGTTTTTTTATGTTTTTTTTTTTTATTTTCAGGGAGACTTTAGAAACCAAATAATATTAAAAAAAAAACAAAAAAACAAGGCTTTCTATGGCCCACTGAATGAGAGGGAGAGAGGTGGCACACCCAGGAGTCAAGACTGGCACACAAGCTGAAATGGCAATATTACTCTCCCACTGTTTTTTTATGTATTTTTTTTTTTTATTTTCAGGGAGACTTTAGAAACCAAATAATATTAAAAAAACCAAAAAATAAATAGGCTTTCTATGGCCCACTGAATGAAAGGGAGAGAGGTGGCACACCCAGGAGTCAAGACTGGCACACAAGCTGAAAGGGCAATATTACTCTCCCACTGTTTTTTTATGTTTTTTTTTTTTTTTCAGGGAGACTTTAGAAACCAAATAATATTAAAAAAAAAAAAAAAAAAAAAAATAGGCTTGCTATAGCCCACTGAATGAGAGATAGCACACACAGCAGTGGCACACAAGCCCTGACTGAGGCCAATATTTTTCTCCCACTGATTGATGTAGTGTTTTTGTGTTGAGGTAGATTTTAGAACACAAATCACGGAAAAAATAAATAGGCTTTCTATGGCCCACTGAATGAAAGGGAGAGAGGTGGCACACCCAGGAGTCAAGACTGGCACACAAGCTGAAAGGGCAATATTACTCTCCCACTGTTTTTTTATGTATTTTTTGTTTTTTCAGGGAGACTTTAGAAACCCAATAATATTTAAAAAAAAAAATAAATAGGCTTTCTATGGCCCACTGAATGAGAGGGAGAGAGGTGGCACACCCAGGAGTCAAGACTGGCACACAAGCTGAAAGGGCAATATTATTCTCCCACTGTTTTTTTAGGTTTTTTTTTTTTTTTTCAGGGAGAATTAGAAACCAAATAATATTAAAAAAAAAAAAAAAAAATAGGCTTGCTATAGCCCACTGAATGAGAGATAGCACACACAGCAGTGGCACACAAGCCCTGACTGAGGCCAATATTTTTCTCCCACTGATTGATGTACTGTTTTTGTGTTGAGGTAGATTTTAGAACACAAATCACGGAAAAAATAAATAGGCTTTCTATGGCCCACTCAGTGAGAGATGGCACACACAGGGATGGCACTGTAGCAGAAATGCCAATCTTAATCTCCCACAAAAAAAAAAAACAAAAAAAAAAAAAAAACTGTCCTACAATTACTATCTCCCTGCAGTAATGTAAGCCAGGTATGGCAGGCAGCAATAGGAGTGGACTGATGCACAAATTAAATAAAAAGTGTGGAAAAACAGAAAAGATAGCTGTGCAGAAAGGAAGGAACAAGAGGATATGTGCTTTGAAAAAAGCAGTTGGTTTCCACAGTGGCGTACACACAGCAATACAGCTATCACGGAGCCTTCTAGGGCAGCCCAATGAGCTACAGCGCTGAGGGGAAAAAAAAAAAAAAATAGCTTCCACAGTCCCTGCACACCGAAGGTGGTGTTGGACAGTGGAAATCGCTGCAGCACAAGCGGTTTGGTGGTTAGTGGACCCTGCCTAACGCTCTCCCTGCTTCTGATGAAGCGGCAGCAACCTGTCCCTAAGCTCAGATCAGCAGCAGTAAGATGGCGGTCGGCGGGAACGCCCCTTTATAGCCCCTGTGACGCCGCAGACAGCAAGCCAATCACTGCAATGCCCTTCTCTAAGATGGTGGGGACCAGGATCTATGTCATCACGCTGCCCACACTCTGCGTTCACCTTCATTGGCTGAGAAATGGCGCTTTTCGCGTCATTGAAACGCGACTTTGGCGCGAAAGTCGCGTACCGCATGGCCGACAAGCACAGGGGTCGGATCGGGTTTCATGAGACGCCGACTTAGCCAAAAGTCGGCGACTTTTGAAAATGATCGACCCGTTTCGCTCAACCCTAATGGTCAGTGCTTACTCAATGGAATGAGTGTGCCCTGGCTGCAAATTTCAGAGAAGAGCTTTCTGAAGCCATTAAGGATGTTATGGTGGGGTTCCCCACCCCTACAAGTCTGAGTGATTCTATGGCTTTAGCCATTCAGGTTGATCGGCGTTTGCGGGAGCGCAGATCTGCTCATCCTTTGGCGGTATTTTCTGAACAGAGACCTGAGTCTATGCAATGTGATCGAACTCTGACCAGAATTGAGCGACAAAGTCATAGACGTCAAAATGGGTTGTGCTTTTACTGTGGTGATTCTGCTCATGTTATCTCAGCATGCTCTAAACGCTTAAAAAAGGTCGCTACACCTGTCGCCATTGGTACTATACAGCCTAAGTTTATTTTGTCTGTTACTTTGATTTGTTCTTTGTCGTCCTACTCGGTTATGGCCTTTGTGGATTCGGGTGCTGCCCTGAATCTGATGGATTTGTCATTTGCCAGGCGCTGTGGTTTTGTCCTGGAGCCTTTGGAATTTCCTATTCCTCTGAGGGGAATTGATGCTACGCCATTGGCTGAGAATAAACCTCAGTATTGGACGCAAATGACCATGTGCATGACTCCTGTTCATCAGGAGGTGATTCGCTTTCTTGTTCTGCATAATTTACATGATGTTGTCGTTTTGGGTCTGCCATGGTTGCAGGCTCATAATCCAGTTTTAGATTGGAAAGCTATGTCTGTGTCTAGTTGGGGTTGTCAGGGAATTCATGGCGATACTCCATTGGTGTCTATTGTTTCTTCCACTCCTTCTGAGGTCCCTGAGTTTTTGTCTGACTACCAGGATGTATTTGATGAGCCCAGGTCCAGTGCCCTGCCCCCTCATAGGGATTGTGACTGTGCTATAAATTTAATTCCTGGTAGTAAATTCCCTAAGGGACGACTTTTTAATTTGTCTATACCAGAGCATGCCGCGATGCGGAGTTATATAAAGGAGTCTTTGGAGAAGGGACATATTCGCCCATCCTCTTCCCCTCTTGGTGCAGGATTCTTTTTTGTGGCCAAGAAGGACGGTTCTTTGAGACCGTGTATAGATTATCGCCTTCTGAATAAAATTACAGTCAAATTTCAGTATCCTTTGCCACTATTATCTGATTTGTTTGCTCGGATTAAGGGTGCCAGTTGGTTCACCAAGATAGATCTCCGTGGTGCGTATAATCTTGTGCGCATTAAGCA
Source organism: Ranitomeya variabilis (assembly GCF_051348905.1). Classification (NCBI taxonomy): domain Eukaryota; kingdom Metazoa; phylum Chordata; class Amphibia; order Anura; family Dendrobatidae; genus Ranitomeya; species Ranitomeya variabilis. The sequence continues at coordinate 234,670,318 of NC_135232.1, forward strand.
GGGAGATGAATGGAAAACAGCATTTAATATGCCCGAAGGCCATTTTGAGTACTTGGTGATGCCTTTTGGACTCTCTAATGCTCCTTCTGTGTTTCAGTCCTTCATGCATGACATTTTCCGTGAATATCTGGATAAATTTATGATTGTTTATCTGGATGACATTTTGGTCTTTTCTGATGATTGGGAGTCCCATGTGAAGCAGGTCAGGATGGTGTTTCAGGTCCTGCGTGCCAATGCTTTATTTGTGAAGGGCTCAAAATGCCTCTTCGGAGTACAGAAGGTCTCCTTTTTGGGTTTTATTTTTTCTCCTTCTGCTGTGGAGATGGACCCAGTCAAGGTCCAGGCTATTCATGACTGGACTCAGCCCACGTCTGTTAAGAGTCTTCAGAAGTTCTTGGGTTTTGCTAATTTTTACCGTCGTTTCATCGCTAATTTTTCTAGCGTGGTTAAACCTTTGACGGATTTGACCAGGAAGGGCTCTGATGTGACTAATTGGTCTCCTGCGGCCGTGGAGGCCTTTCGGGAGCTTAAGCACCAGTTTTCTTCAGCTCCAGTCTTATGTCAGCCAGATGTCTCTCTCCCCTTTCAGGTCGAGGTTGATGCTTCCGAGATTGGAGCAGGGGCTGTTTTGTCAAAGAGAAGTTCTGAGGGCTCTGTGATGAAGCCGTGTGCTTTCTTTTCAAGAAAGTTTTCGCCTGCCGAGCGAAATTATGATGTTGGTAATCGGGAGTTGTTGGCTATGAAGTGGGCATTTGAGGAGTGGCGTCATTGGCTCGAGGGAGCTAGACATCGTGTGGTGGTCCTGACTGATCACAAAAACCTGATTTACCTCGAGTCGGCCAAGCGCCTTAATCCTAGACAGGCTCGTTGGTCGTTGTTTTTCTCCCGTTTCAACTTCGTGGTCTCATACCTGCCTGGTTCGAAGAACGTGAAAGCTGATGCACTTTCTAGGAGCTTTGTGCCTGACTCTCCGGGAGTTTCTGAGCCGGCTGGTATTCTTAGAGAGGGAGTGATTTTGTCTGCCATTTCTCCAGATTTGCGACGAGTGCTGCAGAAATTTCAGGTGGATAGACCTGACCGTTGTCCACCAGAGAGACTGTTTGTCCCGTACAGATGGACCAGCAGAGTTATTTCCGAGGTTCATTCTTCGGTGTTGGCGGGTCATCCTGGGATTTTTGGTACCAGAGATTTGGTGGCTAGGTCCTTCTGGTGGCCTTCCTTGTCGCGGGATGTGCGTTCCTTTGTGCAGTCTTGTGGGATTTGTGCTCGGGCTAAGCCTTGCTGTTCTCGTGCCAGCGGGTTGCTTTTGCCTTTGCCTGCCCCGAAAAGGCCTTGGATGCACATCTCCATGGATTTTATTTCGGATCTGCCAGTATCTCAGAGAATGTCTGTCATCTGGGTGGTGTGTGATCGTTTTTCCAAGATGGTCCATTTGGTGCCCTTGCCTAAGCTGCCTTCCTCCTCCGATTTGGTTCCTCTATTTTTTCAGAATGTGGTTCGCTTGCACGGCATTCCTGAAAATATTGTGTCTGATAGAGGATCCCAGTTTGTGTCCAGGTTTTGGCGAACTTTTTGTGCTAAGATGGGCATTGATTTGTCTTTTTTGTCGGCCTTCCATCCTCAGACTAATGGCCAAACCGAGCGAACTAATCAGACGTTGGAGACTTATTTGAGATGTTTTGTTTCTGCTGATCAGGATGATTGGGTGACTTTTTTGCCATTGGCCGAGTTTGCCCTTAATAATCGGGCTAGTTCTGCTACCTTGGTTTCGCCTTTTTTCTGCAATTCTGGTTTCCATCCTCGTTTTTCCTCAGGTCAGGTTGAGTCTTCTGACTGTCCTGGGGTGGATTCTGTGGTGGATAGGTTGCAGCAGATTTGGAGCCATGTGGTGGACAATCTGAAATTGTCACAGGAGAGGGCTCAGTGCTTTGCCAACCGCCGCCGCGGTGTGGGTCCCCGACTTCGTGTTGGGGATTTGGTGTGGCTGTCTTCTCGGTATGTTCCTATGAAGGTCTCGTCTCCTAAGTTTAAGCCTCGCTTCATCGGTCCTTATAAGATATTGGAAATCCTTAACCCGGTGTCTTTTCGTTTGGATCTCCCGGCATCGTTTGCCATCCATAATGTGTTCCATAGGTCTTTGTTGCGGAGGTATGTGGTACCTGTGGTTCCTTCTGTTGAGCCTCCTGCTCCGGTGCTGGTTGAGGGCGAATTGGAGTACGTGGTGGAGAAGATTTTGGATTCTCGTATCTCTAGACGGAGACTTCAGTATCTGGTTAAGTGGAAGGGCTATGGTCAGGAGGATAATTCCTGGGTTGTCGCCTCTGATGTTCATGCGGCCGATTTGGTTCGCGCCTTCCACGCAGCCCGTCCTGATCGCCCTGGGGGTCTTGATGAGGGTTCGGTGACCCCTCCTCAAGGGGGGGGTACTGTTGTGAACTCTATTTCTGGGCTCCCTCTAGTGGTCACAAGCGGTACTGTGTAGTGTTGTCCTTCTGCAGGTTGGCTTCATCAGCTGGTTCGTTATCCTTGGTTGGTTTTCTATTTAGCCCACCTGGATACTCAGTTCCTTGCCTGCTATCAATGTATTCAGTGCTCTTCAGATTCCGTGTGTCTACCTTGCTCCCAGTCTCTCCAAGACAAGCTAAGTTTTTGTTTGATCATTTTTTGATTATCAGTGTTCATTATGTTTTTAGTCCAGCTCGCTAAAATGTGATTTCTTCGCTTGCTGGTTGCTTTAGGGGACTGAGTTTCTCCCCCCCACACCGTTAGTTGGTGTGGGGGTTCTTGAAATCTCAGAGTGGATATTTTGTAAGGGTTTTTTACTGACTGCATAGATTCCCTTTTCTATTTTCTGCTATCTAGTATTAGTGGGCCTCATTTGCTGAATCTGCTTTCACCCCTGTGTATGTGCCTTCCTCTTACCTCACCGTTATTATTTGTTGGGGGCTTCTATATCTTTGGGGATTATTTCTCTGGAGGCAAGAGAGGTCTTTCTTTCTCTCTAGGGGTAGTTAGTTCCTTAGGCTGGCTCGAGACGTCTAGGAATTCAGGCACGTTCACCGGCTACTTCTAGTGTGTTTGGTTAGGTTCAGATTTGCGGTCAGTCCAGCTTGCCACCTCCCTAGAGCTTGTCCTATGTTTGTTACTTAGCTGGAGTAATTTGTGATCCTCAACCACTAAGGATCATAACAGCTGCCATTCCCATGGTTGTTCCTTCCCAGTGAAAGACCTGGCTATTCATTGCTTGCATTGAGAAACACATGATGGTGTCTCTGTGGCTTTTCTACATGCATTTGCATTTTACCCTTAAGGGATGGGGGCAGTGTTCTGGATCACTGCGTTGAGAAACACGTGATGGTGTCTCCGCGGTATTGGATGTTTTGATCTCCCCGAGGTCATTCATCCTCATGTTTATAGTCTTTTCACTAGGCACTGCTCCTAATAGCCAGTTTCCTACTCCACACTGATGAGGGGCAAATACCCCGAAACAGCTGTCTGTGGATGGATGCCATGTTTTGGCATAGGAGGTTTTCCTTTATTGGATGCTGCCCTTCCCATGGTTGTTCCTTCCCAGTGAAAGACCTGGCTATTCATTGCTTGTATTGAGAAACATATGATGGTGTCTCTGCGGCTTTTCTACATGCATTTACATATTTCCCTTAAGGGATGGGGGCAGTGTTCTGGATCATTGCATTGAGAAACACGTGATGGTGTCTCCGCGGTGTTGGATGTTTTGATCTCCCCGAGGTCATTCATCCTCATGTTTATAGTCTTTTCACTAGGCACTGCTCCTAATAGCCAGTTTCCTACTCCACACTGATGAGGGGCAAATACCCTGAAACAGCTGTCTGTGGATGGATACCATGTTTTGGCATAGGTGGTTTTCCTTTATTGGATGCTGCCTGTTGTGAACTCTATTTCTGGGCTCCCTCTAGTGGTCACAAGCGGTACTGTGTAGTGTTGTCCTTCTGCAGGTTGGCTTCATCAGCTGGTTCGTTATCCTTGGTTGGTTTTCTATTTAGCCCACCTGGATACTCAGTTCCTTGCCTGCTATCAATGTATTCAGTGCTCTTCAGATTCCGTGTGTCTACCTTGCTCCCAGTCTCTCCAAGACAAGCTAAGTTTTTGTTTGATCATTTTTTGATTATCAGTGTTCATTATGTTTTTAGTCCAGCTCACTAAAATGTGATTTCTTCGCTTGCTGGTTGCTCTAGGGGACTGAGTTTCTCCCCCCCACACCGTTAGTTGGTGTGGGGGTTCTTGAAATCTCAGAGTGGATATTTTGTAAGGGTTTTTTACTGACCGCATAGATTCCCTTTTCTATTTTCTGCTATCTAGTATTAGTGGGCCTCATTTGCTGAATCTGCTTTCACCCCTGTGTATGTGCCTTCCTCTTACCTCACCGTTATTATTTGTTGGGGGCTTCTATATCTTTGGGGGTTATTTCTCTGGAGGCAAGAGAGGTCTTTCTTTCTCTCTAGGGGTAGTTAGTTCCTTAGGCTGGCTCGAGACGTCTAGGAATTCAGGCACGTTCACCGGCTACTTCTAGTGTGTTTGGTTAGGTTCAGATTTGCGGTCAGTCCAGCTTGCCACCTCCCTAGAGCTTGTCCTATGTTTGTTACTTAGCTGGAGTAATTTGTGATCCTCAACCACTAAGGATCATAACAGCTGCCCTTCCCATGGTTGTTCCTTCCCAGTGAAAGACCTGGCTATTCATTGCTTGCGTTGAGAAACACATGATGGTGTCTCTGTGGCTTTTCTACATGCATTTGCATATTTCCCTTAAGGGATGGGGGCAGTGTTCTGGATCACTGCGTTGAGAAACACGTGATGGTGTCTCCGCGGTGTTGGATGTTTTGATCTCCCCGAGGTCATTCATCCTCATGTTTATAGTCTTTTCACTAGGCACTGCTCCTAATAGCCAGTTTCCTTCTCCACACTGATGAGGGGCAAATACCCCAAAACAGCTGTCTGTGGATGGATACCATGTTTTGGCATAGGAGGTTTTCCTTTATTGGATGCTGCCCTTCCCATAGTTGTTCCTTCCCGGTGAAAGACCTGGCTATTCATTGCTTGCGTTGAGAAACACGTGATGGTGTCTCCGCGGCTTTTCTACATGCATTTGCATATTTCCCATAAGGGATGGGGGCAGTGTTCTGGATCACTGCGTTGAGAAACACGTGATGGTGTCTCCGCGGTGTTGGATGTTTTGATCTCCCCGAGGTCATTCATCCTCATGTTTATAGTCTTTTCACTAGGCACTGCTCCTAATAGCCAGTTTCCTACTCCACACTGATGAGGGGCAAATACCCTGAAACAGCTGTCTGTGGATGGATACTATGTTTTGGCATAGGTGGTTTCCTTTATTGGATGCTGCCCTTCCCGTGGTTGTTCCTTCCCGGTGAAAGACCTGGCTATTCATTGCTTGCATTGAGAAACACATGATGGTGTCTCCGTGGCTTTTCTACATGCATTTTCATTGGAATAGCCATGATATGTACCGTTGTTCTTCTACTCACCATATCCTTTTGCCATTTATACTATTAATTCCTTGTTTAACTCTTTACCTCCCTGAGTGGATTATTCCCCTGTAAAATAAAACTGTTAACCCTTGCTCTGCCTCCTGCCCATCACTGCATCTTGTGTTCCTGTGATTCTTACACTTGGTGTAGTTGGCAGGATGCAGGCCAGGGTCGCAGAGGTGGCAGACCAAGAGGTCAGGGGTGCCCCAAGGTCCAGTATCCTCCCAAAGTTTACAGGGAGTAATGTTCTGTTAAGGAACTGGACTGAGGGAGTCAGGGGTATGTTGAGAATGTACCCCATGACCCCCATAATGGAGGCAGAAATTGCCCTGATGGCCTTAGACGAAGAGGCCAGGGATTCCATCATGCTATACCCCCTAGGAAACGGGACACTTTAGACAAGGTGATAAAGATACTGGAGGAGACACAAGGAGACCCCATGGATGTAGCAGAGTTACGCATGCGCTTTTTGCACTGTGTCCAAAGGGAGGGGGAGTCCGTGACCCAATACCTGAATGTGCTGCAGGAGATCCACGCTGTGATTGTTAAGCGGGATGGCATAGCCATAGGACCCCCAGACATAGTGCTGTGAGACCAGCAAGTGATAGGCTTTAGAGATGCGCTGCTTATGCAAGCCTTGTATGAACACCTGTGAGCTAACCCACGTATGACTCTTTCAGAAATGGGGGTAGAAGAGAGACCAGGAGCAGGGTGCTGCAGCCTTGGCAGGGATGGTCCGGAGCTGCGAGTTGTCCACCCTGAACGAGGAAGAGCCGAAGTGGTCCCATGAATTACCGCACAGAATGCAGAAAATATGAGAAGAAATCGGGAGCCTGAAGGAAGCCCTTACTGCTATTTTGGGGTCCAATGCCACACCCCGAGGTAACAGATGGAAAATGAAGTTAGAGGAGAGTTGTGGAGCATGCAGAAAACTTCAGGAGCAGCTTTGGAATTTAACCCCATGTCATGGGGTGGAGAGCAAAAGCAGAGGTGGTATGCTTCCCATAGAGAACGGTGATCCCAACCAAAGCGCAAACCAGACAGGTGCTGAAAAGGGTGTTGGACATGTGGAAGATTGGGACACCTGTCCAGAAGTTTCCCTACCCGAGAAAGACGATGACAAGGATACGCTCACCCCTCCAAAGGTTCTGCTAATTGGAAAGAACGCCACCCCTGGGAGAAATAGTATGGTGAGAAGAGAGGAGCTGCACCCAGAGCCAGACAGAGCTACAATGTCGGACACCAAGAAGAGATGGAGAAGGTGTTGACTGGCTATGGTGAAGAGTCTGCGCTGCTCAGGAGCGTGGAGGTGAATCTGATGATACTCCAAAGTGAATCCAAAGGTCTCGTCTATGAAGATCCGGAAGAAGGGGAGACAGTGTCAAGTGTTCCTAAAACACTCGTTCCCAAGCTTCCCGATGGTGATGAGGAAGAACCACTTACTTCCTTCCCTGGACTGGATAGTGTACTGCCCGCCAGCCCAAGGGATCCTGACCAGATGGAAGAGATGTAAAATATATCTGAGATATCTCCTCCTGCAGCAACTGACCCACCAGAAGTTGACCCCGAAGTGGAACAGGCCCCAGAGATGGCTGCTTCATTGAATTCGGATGTACTCCCATTCTTGCCCTCTCAACATGAAGTGCTGAGAACCCTTAACAAGCAAATCCAAGGGGAACCTCAAGGTGCACAAAACAAACTTTTCTGGCAGAATGTGGTGCAAAAGAGGCAGAAATGGATGAGAGAACTTTGGGCATCTGTCCCTTCTCCGGAGGAGCAAGAAATGTTCTCACCCATGGAATGGCGAGCTAAAGGAGTGGGGGAATGTAAGGGGAATGACTGCACAGCAGGTACCTGCTTGCCAGGGCCGGAACTGTTGAGGCTGCATCCCCTGTTCCCAGGGAAAAGCCTGAGTGAGTCAGACCTTCCCCTATTCCCTTGGGGTAGCCCTAGAGAGGCGGACCTTCCTGCAAACCCAGAAGGGCGGGGAGAAACAGGAGGAAAGCACACGCAGTAGCTGGGTATAAAAGCAAAAAGCGCGCGCAACAGGTCAGTTTGGTGCAAACAAAGGGCAACGCACAGACAGGCAAGCGGTGCTCTTTGCTCCCCCTGCCCCCAGCAGAGAGTACCAGCTCTGCAAGGGCCACATTGAGAGGGCCCCCATCGCCTGCAGAGCTGTGCACACAGAGCATAGCCGAGCCGTGCACATAGTGCAGAGTTGTGAACACAGAGCAGAGAGAAGGGCTAGGCATGCTGTAGAAGCCATAGAGAGGAGTGCTACATCCTGGGAGCACCAGCGTCACTCAGGTCAGCGTTCGCCATCGCCAGCCCTCAACAGCGGGAACCAGAGACGTGCAGTGTGTGGCCAGTGACCACAATAAAGCAGGGTACCAGATACTTCGGGCCTGTGAGTACCGCGCGTGTGCGTGACCGTTATCTACACCTTGATGTTGCCAGCTAATAATTGCCCTGAGACTTGTGACCTGACTTCATTATTGATGTGGCCCGTACCCTTATCAGCCACTGCAGTATATGGACTAGGGGCAGTTGAAAGTTCCGCAGACTGACCACTGTCGCCAGAAAATGGGGTACTGTTGTTTACCGGACCCCATTGGAAAGGACACAGCGCCAGCCATTGTCGGCGCTATTTACTTTATGGACTGAGGAACCAGTGACTTTCATCAGAATCGCTGTGATCTGTACCATTGTTCTTCTACTCACTATATCCTTTTGCCATTTATACTGTTAATCCCTTGTTTAATTGTGTACCTCCCTGCGTGGAGTATTCCCCTGTAAAATAAAACTGTTAACCCTTGCTCTGCATCCTGCCCGTCACTGCATCTTGCGTTCCTGCGATTCTTACAACCCGATGTCCTCATGACGATATCCTGGTTACCAGAGCTAGGAAACTTGCTGATCATGCGCAGTGCATTCTCTCTGTCAGTGCAGAGCTGACAGCTTCTATGGCATGGCGATGCTACTTCATCTACATGCTATAGAAAAAAATGATAGTAAAAAAGTTAGAAAAAAGCAAAAAAGAAATGTTTAAATAACTACAAAAATATTTTTTTTTAAACAAACACTGGTTAACCCCTTTAGTGAACACCATTAAAAAATAAATAAAAAACAAGTAAAAAAAACAATGCTTTATCATCATATGGCCTAACTAAAACTGGAATAACATGCGATCAAAAAGACGGATATAAATAAACATGGTACCCCTAAAAAAACATCATATTGTCCACAAAAAACAGGCAACAATGCAGCACCATCAGCGGAAAAATAAAAAGGTCTAGCTCTCAGAATAAATTGATACAAAAATAATTATTTTTGTTCATTCTGCCTCCCAAAAATTGGAATGGAAAGCGATCAAAAAATGTCATGTGCCTGAAAATTTTACCAATAAAAACGTCATCTCGTCCTGCAAAAAACAAGACCTCACATAACTCTGTGGGCCAACATATGGAAATATTATAGCTCTCAAAATGAGGTGATGCAAAAACTACTTTTTGCAATAAAAAGCATATTTTAGTGTGTGACAGCAGCCAAGCATAAAAACCCGCTATAAGGTCTCTTTACACGTTCTGATATTTCCGGTACCGGAGACGTCAGTGTCCATGTGTGTAAGGCTGGCGTCACACTCAGCGTATGTAAATAAGGTCCATTTGTTACGGCCGTAATACGCAGAAAAGTCCCCAAAATAGTGATCCGTATGTCATCCGTAGGCAGGGTGTGTCAGCGTATTTTGCGCATGGCATCCTCCGTATGTAATCCGTATGGCATCCGTACTGCGATATTTTCTCGCAGGCTTGCAAAACCGACATCTAATGGATTTATGTGCTCAAATGTTCGTTAAAACATATATACAGTATATATAAATATATATATATATGTCATTGAGACACATATATATATATATTCTATATTTATATTTAATTCAGCGCGATATATGTGAAAAGCCGGTAATTCAATTGCCGGCTTTTCATTTCTCCTTCTCAAACCCGACAAGATATGAGACATGGTTTACATACAGTAAACCATCTCATATCCCTTTTTTTTTTGCATATTCCACACTACTAATGTTAGTAGTGTGTATGTGCAAAATTTGGGCACTGTAGCTTGTAAAATAAAGGGTTAAATGGTGGAAAAAATTGGCGTGGGCTCCCGCGCAATTTTCTCCACCAGAGTGGTAAAGCCAGTGACTGAGGGCAGATATTAATAGCCTAGAGAGGGTCCATGGTTATTGCCCCCCCCCCGGCTACAAAAACATCTGCCCCCAGCCACCCCAGAAAAGGCACATCTGGAAGATGCGCCTATTCTGGCACTTGGCCACTCTCTTCCCACTCCCGTGTAGCGGTGGGATATGGGGTAATGAAGGGTTAATGTCACCTTGCTATTGTAAGGTGACATTAAGCCAGATTAATAATGGAGAGGCGTCAATTATGACACCTATCCATTATTAATCCAATAGTACTAAATGGTTAATAAAACACACACACATTATTTACAAGTATTTTAATGAAATAAAGACACATGTTGTTGTAATATTTTATTAGACTGTTAATCCACCTGAAGACCATCGTCCTGAAACAAAGTAAAAAAACAAACAACAATATTCCATACCTTCCGTCGTTATGTCCCACGAATAGTGTTGAGCATTCCGATACCGCAAGTATCGGGTATCGGCCGATACTTGCGGGTATCGGAATTCCGATACCGAGATCCGATACTTTTGTGGTATCGAAAACAACATTAATGTAAAAATGTGTAAAAGAGAGAATTAAAATAAAAAATATTGCTATACTCACCTCTCCGACGCAGCCTGCACCTTACCGAGGGAAGCGGCAGCGTTCTTTGTTTAAAATTCGCGCTTTTCCTTCCTTTACGTGAAGTCCCGGCTTGTGATTGGTTGCGTCGCAGTCACATGGGCGACGCAACCAATCACAGCAAGCCGTGACGTAATTTCAGGCCCTTAAGGATTTTAAAATTACGTCCCGGCTTTGTGATTGGTTGCGTCGCAGTCACATGGGCGACGCAACCAATCACAAGCCGTGACGTCACGGGAGGCTAAACACGCGCGCATTTTAAAATGCGCGCTTGTCCAGCCTCCCGTGACGTCCCGGCTTGTGATTGGTTGCATCGCGGTCAACCAATCACAAGCCGGGAGGCTGGACACGCGCGCATTTTAAAATGCGCGCTTGTCCAGCCTCCCGTGATGTCCCGGCTTGTGATTGGTTGACCGCGACGCAACCAATCACAAGCCAGGACGTCACGGGAGGCTGGACACGCGCGCATTTTAAAATGCGCGCGTGTCCAGCCTCCCGGCTTGTGATTGGTTGACCGCGACGCAACCAATCACAAGCCGGGACGTCACGGGAGGCTGGACAAGCGCGCATTTTAAAATGCGCGCGTGTCCAGCCTCCCGGCTTGTGATTGGTTGACCGCGACGCAACCAATCACAAGCCGGGACGTCACGGGAGGCTGGACAAGCGCGCATTTTAAAATGCGCGCGTGTCCAGCCTCCCGTGACGTCACGGCTTGTGATTGGTTGCGTCGCCCATGTGACTGCGACGCAACCAATCACAAAGCCGGGACGTAATTTTAAAATCCTTAAGGGCCTGAAATTACGTCACGGCTTGCTGTGATTGGTTGCGTCGCCCATGTGACTGCGACGCAACCAATCACAAAGCCAGGACGTAATTTTAAAATCTTTAAGGACCTGAAATTACGTCACGGCTTGCTGTGATTGGTTGCGTCGCCCATGTGACTGCGACGCAACCAATCACAAAGCCGGGACTTCACGTAAGGAAAGAAAAGCGCGAATTTTAAGCAAACAACGCTGCCGGTTCCCTCGGAGAGGTGAGTATAGCAATATTTTTTATTTTAATTCTTTCTTTTACACATTAATATGGTTCCCAGGGCCTGAAGGAGAGTTTCCTCTCCTTCAGACCCTGGGAACCATCAGGAATACCGTCCGATACTTGAGTCCCATTGACTTGTATTGGTATCGGGTATCGGTATCGGATTGGATCCAATACTTTGCCGGTATCGGCCGATACTTTCCGATACCGATACTTTCAAGTATCGGACGGTATCGCTCAACACTACCCACGAAGTAAATCCTCCATCTGAAGGGGTTAAATCATTTTACAGCCAGGAGCTGTGCTAAAGCACTCGCTCCTGCCTGTAAATCCCCAGGTACTGAATGGAAAGCAGGGTGACCTATAGTTACCTTGAGTCGCGGAGATGCTGGATGTCCTCATATGAACTCGAGCATGGGAACTTTTCCAACGCTCCAGTTCATGAGGACATCCAGCAGAGGGCGCATCACCGCAACTCAAGGTAACTACAGATCACCCTGCATTCCATTCAGTACCCGGGGATTTACAGGCAGGAGCGAGTGCATTAGCGCAGCTCCTGGCTGTAAAATGATTTAACCCCTTCAGATGGATTTATTTCGTGGGACGTGACTGATCATCGGAAGGTATGAGATATTGTTTATTTGTTATTTTTACTTTTTCACAGAACGAGGGTCTTCAGCTGGATTAAGAGAATAATAAAATATTACAACAACCTGTGTCTTTATTTCATTAAAGGACTTTGTAATAATGTGTATGTGTTTTATTAACCATTTCGTACTATTGGATTAATAATGGATAGGTGTCATAATTGACGCCTCTCCATTATTAATCTGGCTTAATGTCACCTTACAATAGCAAGGTGACATTAACCCTTCATTACCCCATATCCCACCGCTACACGGGAGTGGGAAGAGAGTGGCTAAGTGCCAGAATAGGCGCATCTTCCAGATGTGCCTTTTCTGGGGTGGCTGGGGGCAGATGTTTGTAGCCAGGGGGGCCAATAACCATGGACCCTCTCTAGGCTATTAATATCTGCTCTCAGTCACTGGCTTTACCACTCTGGTGGAGAAAATTGCGCGGGAGCCCACGCCAATTTTTTCCGCCATTTAATCCTTTATTTTAGCAGCTACAGCGCCAAAATTTTGCACATACACACTACTAACATTAGTAGTGTGGAATATGCAAAAAAAAAGGGATATGAGATGGTTTACTGTATGTAAACCATGTCTCATATCCTGTCGGGTTTGAGAAGGAGAAATGAAAAGCCGGCAATTGAATTACCGGCTTTTCTCTCTAACACCGATGCGTATTTCTCGCAGGTCACACTGCTGGTCCGTGTGTAATCCGTATTTTTCTCGCCCCCATAGACTTTCATTGGCAATTTTTTTGCGCAATACGGTGACAAACGCAGCATGCTGCGATTTTGTACGGCCGTACAAGACCGTATAATACGGATCAGTAAAATACGGCTGATAGGAGCTGGGACATAGGGAATCATTGGGCCGTGTGTAATGCGTATTTTACGGACGTAGTTTATGCGCTCATACATCCGTAAAACTCGCTAGTGTGAGGCCGGCCTAATACTTACGGCACATGTGTGGCATGCGTGTGCCGCATAAGTACCATTCGGAGCCCAGCTGTGAGCTTTAGCAAGGCTGGTTGTCAAAAATGCGGGGACCCACGTCATTTTTTAAAAATTATTTATTTAAATAATTTTTTTTTTAAAGCGTAGGGATGGGGAACCCTCTATTCTTGATAATCAACCTTGCTGAAGATGACAGCTGAGGGATGCAGTCCCCAGCTGTGAGCTTTGCCTGGCTGGTTATAGAAAATACAAGGGGAACCCACACCATTTTTTTCATTTATTTATTAATTTATAGTGCAGGTGGCGGCTTATGAATACTCCCATCAGCCGCTCCTGTTGTCACTGTCATTAGCTGCAGCAGGGGTAGGCTGAAGGGAGTAATAGACCCATGAGTCGCTACCTGCTGTCTCTTTTATCACTTAAATATAACTCCGGCAGAGCAGGGGAGAATGATGAGAGCCATGTTTAGCATCTGGCACTGTGGAACAGCGCTTGCTGTATTTCTTCTTTCCCAGAGCTGATGCATGTCACATCGATGATGTCCATGTGTGTTATGAATATGCACGTGTGCGGGACATTTTGTGGCACGCGTTGACATTAAAAACGTACATGTCAGTGTGTTTTGCCCATGGACACACTGTCCGTGGAAACACATTGACTTATGCACAGACCCATTCACTTGAATAGGCAAATAGCACTCCTTTCCTCCTGAGTCTCTCCGTATGACTATAAGCAGTACTGTAAAGCCACATATGGGGTACTGCCACCTTCAGTAGAAATCGTAAGACAAATTTCGATGCCATTTTTACCCACTTCTTGTCTGAAAATGTAAAATCTTTGACTAACAAAAAATTTTGGGTTTAAAAATGTAGTTATTTTGTCTTCTTTGCCCATTGGTATAAAATTCTGTGACACATCCATGTTGTCAATATGATCACTGAATCGCTAGATGAATTCATCGAGAGGTGTAGTTCATAAAATGGGGTCACTTAAACTGCTCTGGCACTTCATGGGCTCTCTCAGTGGGTCATGGCACCTGCAATCCATAAAAGTAAAACCTGGCTCCTTGTCTTCTGAGCTTTACACTGTGCCTGAATATATTTCCCAATTATATGTAGGTTATTAGAACACTCAGGAAATTCCTAAGTGGACCTCAGTTTGATGTAAAAAAGATTCCTATTCACCCTTAGAAAAATTAAAACGTGGGGCTAAAACAGCATTTTAGTAAAAATGTAATTTATTCTTTCTTCACCTCTCAGTGGTATAAAATTCTGTAAGGCACATGTGGTGTTAATATGATCACTGCACCTCTAGATTAATTCATTGGGAAGTGTAGTTTGTAGAATGAGTTCACATATAAGGAGTTTCTGTTGTTCTGGCACCTCACGGGCTCTGCCAATGTAACATGGCACCCTCAAACCATTCCAGCAAAATCTGTACTCCAATATGGCTCCTCTTCACTTCTGAGCTTTGCACTGTGCCTCAAAAATAGTATTTCCCTACATATGGGGTATTAGTGTGCTCAAAGAGAAATTGCACAACAACTTTTGGGGTCCAATCTCTCCTGTTACCCTTGGTAAATTAAAAAAATTGGGGGTGAAAAAATCATTTTTCGTGGAAAAACTATGATTGTTTATTTTTACTGCTCTACGTTATAAACTTCTGTGAAGCACTTGGTGGTTCAAAATTCCTTGGGGGGTCTAATTTCCAAAATGGTGTCACTTTTGGGAAGTTTCCACTGTTTAGGCACATCAGAAGCTCTCCAAACCCAACAAGGCGTCCGATCTCAATTCCAGCCAATTTTTAGTTCAAAAAGTCAAACAGTGCTCCTTCCCTTCCAAGCTCTGCCATGCACCCAAACAGTCATTTATCCCCACATATGGGGGTATCAGCATACTCAGGACAAATTGAACAACTTTTGGGGTCCAATTTCTACTGTTACCCTAGGGAAAATTAAAAAAAAATTGGATCTGAAATAAATTGTTTGTGAAAAAAAGTTACATGTTCATTTTAAAAAAAAAAACATTCCAAAAACTCCTGTGAAGCACCTGAAGGGTTAATATACTATCACCTCAAATTCACCAACCAAGCTGTCATCTGTTCCCACTTTTTAAATTTTACTCAGAACTGATTCCATCCTATTCATCTATGTCCAATTTCTCCATGCACCCAAAAGTATTTGGCAACTGTACCTAGGCAGATACTGGCTGGTGACTGGCTCATGCAGCTTATTTATTATAATAATAACTGGACCATACATGACAAGCACTTTTTGCCTATTGCATACACTGTACTCCCTTATAGATTGTAAGCTTGCAAGCAGGACCCTCATTCCTACTTTAACTGTTGCACTATGTTTTAATTTGTGATGTCTTTTTTGTTTGTACATGTCCCTGCTTAATTGTAAAGTGCTGCAGAATTTGTTGGTGCTATAAAAAAAAATTATTATTATTTACATTTTAAAGGAATATTTGACCCATACATTACTGAGAGTACAAATCACTATATCCTAAACAAACCACTACGCATGTCTCAGTTATCTTCTGCTATCATGATTAGAGATTAGCGAATCTTTCAAGGTTCAGTTCGGTTCAACAAACATACCTGAAACCCATTAAATTCAATGGGAGGCCAAACCAAATGTACAACACCTTAAGGGGTGACAAAAAGCTTCCCAAACAGCTAAAATTAGGGGCATACACCATGAAAAGTGGCATCAACTGACCCACTGATAGGGCTGGCGGAACGCACCAAATGATATAGAGGAAGATGTAAGGTGTGTTCCCAACCCGGGGTCCACTGTGCAGAGATAACACCTGGTGCTCGATAGTGGCGGACAGTATATGGCGGTATAATGAGAACACACACGGGATAACTTCACCCGGTATGTATGGAGGTGAACCCTGTTGCGTCACATGGCCGCAAAATCGCAGAGTGAACGCTAGTGTTAGGTCACAGGACTCTGCCCCAAGGAAACGGGGTTAGAGTCCCTCTAGACCCACTAGTGCTCTGCGGTGCCAGGGAGAAAACTTAATAAAAAGATTTAGTGCACAAAGTGTGCACTGAATGCGCGCTGCGCTGCTCTGGTGGACGCCACTAACCGCCCTAACTGAGGAGGAGGAAAATGCACTGATTGCACACTGCACTGCACTGGCGAAGGCTGCTTTTGACGCTGTAGAATCGTGCCTCGTGCTGGATAGGACGATTAGGAGCTTTCACCAGATTATATACACACATCAACACATACACAATTTTAGTTTATACAAGCGCACGGCCGAGGGGTCATGCAAACCTTTTATAGTTGTGGCCTTCAGGGACCTTGCCAGTGGTCCAATCAGAGCCACTTGAGGACCTGAACATGAGACCTCCATCCTCCAATGAGAGGTCGTCCCACGGGCATGCTCAGTAGGCAAAAAGCAGGACTTAGTCCGTGGAGTGTCTGCCCGCCGCTGATTAAGGCTGGTTACAATAGCTGGACTTGCGACGGCAGCAGTAACCAGATGCACAGCATCAGCTTGAGCAAGACGCTGGGACCAATGTCTCTGCTGAGCAGGCTCCACTGAAGCTGGGAAAGAATTGGAGACTGCAGAGGACATGGTTCGAGATTCCCCCTGTGCAGAGGTGGGAAGTCGACACCTAATGGAGCGCCCCCACTGCCGCAGGGCCGAGGGACACCCGGTACCGGGCCTCTGCGTCTCAGTTCTGAGGTTGTCACGGTGGCTAGGCCCGGTCCATGACCCTGCTGAGGGGCGTCCAGTGAAAGTTGAGAAGGTGATGATGTTGTGGTGCGGTGTAGGTCGCGGTGAATAGCGAGGACACCAGGTTGCAGTCTCTTTACCTCTTTACTGAAGGCTTCAGGATCCTCAGTCCGGAATACGGTTAACCGGGCTACCTGAGTCCGGCCGGTCCGATGGCACCTCCAGAGTTCCTTTGCAGGTGGAAATCTGTGCCTACCTTCTAGCGTTCTTTCTGTTCGCTAGGCCTCTGTCAGGATCCCACCCCTGACAGGGACCCCCCTGAATCTTCCCCTGCAACACCCTCTGCCACAGGATGTTGCCTGGTTCCAACCCAGTCAGCTTCTCACTAACTTCCTATCTAACCCCCAGTTTTACCAGATTGTGAGGAGTGGCCTAATACATAGCACCCTTAGCTCCCCCTGGAGGCCAGACTGTGAAGTGTATTGGTGTCTGTGATACCTGGTCAGGTGAACTCCTTCAGTGCCATCAGACATACCATAGCCCCCCTTAGCGGCGGAGCATCAGTACTGCAACGACCAGGACTCTGGGGCGCTGCACTCCCCCCCGGTTAAATCCAGTACTCCTGGACTGGGAAGAAAACAACAATACATGTCAGAAAAAAGACATACAATTTTTGAAATGCAATAACAAGTAAATTTGAACAGAGCTTCCCTTTATGGGAGGTGAGGACACTTGGACGTTACATGCATGGTTAAATATTTTAAATAACATACTATAAATAACTTCTCTTACCCAACCGGGTATTCTACTTAGTGCAATTTCTGAACAATAATTTAACATTGCTTTTAAGGACGTATGAGCTGAATCCACTAAAGACCTTCTTATAAAACACTATAAGGCTAATCAACTTTTCTTCATTTTCCACCTTTACATCTGCAGGACCGCCTGTCTATCTGCCCCAGGCCTACTGCCTCTCGCTCTGTTGCAGGACCGCCCCATTCCTCATCCAGGCCTACTGCCTTTCTGCTACTATACACAGTATAGAACTTATCAACCTTCTCTCAGTTTAGGATCGCTGAGCCATCTCTGTACGGCTCCTAGGAGGACTCTCCGACTAACCCCGTACGGGTTCACTTCCTGTCCTCATTCTCTAACACATTATTAAACATTTCTTACAATTAACTAGCTAACTACATATAACTTCGACATTTAAGCATTATTCGACTTTAAGTGCTATTGGTGAACATCCCCTTTAAGAGGGGACCAAGTCTCTTGGGAGTAGTGCAACTTCTCAAGCTGCAAGTTCATATACAGCAAGGACTCCGATGCTGTTTTCATGAACAGTTTCTTCGCAAAGAGTCCTTTTCTTTGTAAAACCAGTAGAGGGCACCTTTAAGAAGGTGAGAACTATTTACAATAAGTTTGTAATCATGCAGTGTTCATGATCCAGCAGTTCTTTTCAACAATGATGAACAAGAAACAAAAACAAATGCAAAAGTAGGGATCCCGGGTAAACTAAGGGATCCCTTTAAGAGTTAACCCTAGTCGGGTTGTAGCAGCAAGAAGACACATAGAAGTATGGACAGTTAACTATATACAAATGATGAAGCATTCTTGCTTACTCAGTTTCTGGCTGGGCAGGAGGCGGCCTCCTTCCGGGCCTCACCTGGCAAACAGGTCGTGGTGGTGTAACAAGGACCGGTCTCGGCCTCAGCAATGACAGGATCCCTCGTCGGGACACCCTCCTCGCTCGTGGGTGAGCACGACCGTAGCTACACGGTGGGCCTGGATTCCCTGGGGTTCCGCGGGGGCAGGTTCCGGCACCTTCCCTGCAGGAGGCTCATCCTCCGACGTTCCGGCAGCGGCCTGGAGTGCGACGCACCGCTGGACGCCCCGAGCTATCCAGCCAACCTCCCTCCTCCACCGGGTGTAAGTCACTGCATCTCCGGGCTCCAGGTCGCGACCGTACCTTCCCCCGCAGGGTTCCACCTCTTCCCGATCCACACGGACCTGCAGTGGCTCTCCAATTTCTTGTATAACTCCCCGTCCTTCCCGGGAGTTGAAGAACACCACCACACCCCAGTGTGACGGGGGAACCTACTCAGCATCCATTAGGTCGATCTGGACCGCAGGTTGGGGTCTATTCCTCCACGCCGTCATCAGGCGCCGCAGATGTTCTGCCTCCGGCAGGATCCTCAGGCCCTGTGCCTGCAGCTCGCACTCTGCCGCGGCTGGGATGGAGGAAGCAGGGGACACCGGAGTTAGGCGGACCTCTGTAGTCTGGCCCAGCCGAGCGGTCACATGAGCGTCGGCCTCCCGGCGGCGTGCTATCTGCCGGGCCTCGGCTGCGGCCACACACTCCTCAGACGGCAGCCAGTTGGGTCTGCCCATCGGTAGCTCCGTAAGGGCCAGTCCCTGCAACGATGGCGCATCTGGGGCTGTGTCGGGTGGTGCAGCCTCATGCTGGGTCGGGTCGTCTGTCATGGTTCCCAATGGCAGGGACATAGGCAAAAACAGGACTAGCTCTAGGAAGATGGAGTCTAAGCTGACCGCGATGCTGAACCTCACGCACAACTACCAGTAGCCGGGGAACGTGCCTGCGTTTTATCCCTAGACGTCTCGCACCAGCCGGAGATCTAGCTACCCCTATTAGAGGAAACACAGACCTGGCTTGCCTCCAGAGAAAAACCCCAAAGTGATAGTAGCCCCCAACATATAATGACGGTTAGTTAAGAAGAAAACACATACGTAGTATGAATACAGGTTCAGCAAAGAGAGGCCCACTGACTAGATAGCAGAAAATACCAAAGTGGACTTCGTGGTCAACTCAAAACCCTACAAAATACCATCCTGAAATAACTTTAAACTCCGGTGCCAACTCATGACACCGGAGTGGTCATTTCAGTTCACTAGAGCTTCCAGCAGCAAGATTCAAACAAAAGCACGCTGGACAAAAATACAAATGATACAAATGAACGCTGGACAGAAATTCACGAAAGGTACCAAAGATCCAACTTATCTGAATCAGCAGACTTTGGAGCAGGTAGCAAGTATCAGAAGAGCTCTGGTAACATTGATAGCCGGCAAGTAACTGACTGAGAAGCCAGACTATATAGGAGACTCCCATTTCCTGATGGGAACAGGTGCACTGGAGATAAAAGACAGAAGTCAGCCAGTACCACCAGTAGCCACCAGAGGGAGCCCACAAACAGAATTCACAACAGTACCCCCCCCTTGAGGAGGGGGCACCGAACCCTCATGAGAACCACCAGGGCGATCTGGATGAGCCCGATGAAAGGCGCGAACCAAATCAGAGGCATGAACATCAGAGGCAGTCACCCAAGAATTATCCTCCTGACCGTATCCCTTCCATTTAACCAAATATTGAAGTCTCCGTCTGGAAATGCGAGAGTCCAAAATCTTCTCCACAACATACTCCAATTCACCCTGCACCAGCACAGGAGCAGGAGGCTCAACAGAAGGAACAACCGGTACCTCGTACCTCCGCAACAAAGACCGATAGAAGACATTATGAATAGTGAAAGCTGCTGGTAGCTCCAAACGAAACGATACAGGATTAAGAATCTCCAAAATCTTATAAGGACCTATGAACCGAGGTTTAAACTTAGGAGAAGAGACCTTCATAGGGACAAAACGAGAAGATAACCACACCAAGTCCCCAACGCGAAGACGATTACCAGCACGACGATGACGATTAGCAAACCGCTGAGTCTTCTCCTGGGACAACTTCAAGTTGTCCACCACATGACTCCAAATCCGGTGCAGTCTATCCACCATCGTGTCCACTCCAGGGCAATCCGAAGATTCCACCTGGCCAGATGAAAAACGAGGGTGAAACCCCGAATTGCAAAAGAAAGGAGAAACCAGAGTGGCAGAACTAGCCTGTTATGACCCCAATGGCGAGGGTCTCAGAGGAACAAGTAAGTCTGCGAAGGACAAAAATCCAGCTCATAGGGCAGTGGTAACTGGGTTGACCATATATCTACTCCTAACGCCAACACTAGAAGTAGCCGGGGAACATGCCTACGTTGGTCGCTAGATGTCTCGCGCCAGCCGGAGGACTAACTACCCCTAGAAGAGGAAAACAAAGACCTCTCTTGCCTCCAGATAATAGACCCCAAAAGTTGGATACAAGCCCCCCACAAATAATAACGGTGAGGTAAGAGGAAATGACAAACACAGAGATGAACTAGGTTTAGCAAAGAGAGGCCCACTTACTAATAGCAGAATGTAGTAAGATAACTTATATGGTCAACAAAAACCCTATCAAAATTCCACACTGGAAATTCAAGAACCCCCGAACCGTCTAACGGCCCGGGGGGAGAACTCCAGCCTCCCTAGAGCTTCCAGCAAGGTTAGGATGCAGATTATGTACAAGCTGGACAAAAATGCAAAGAAAAACAAAAAGCAAAAAGCAAGAAAGCAGACTTAGCTTAATCTAGCAGGAACCAGGATCAGTAGACAAGAGCACAACAGATTAGCTCTGATTACAACGTTGCCAGGCATAGAACTGAAGGTCCATGGAGCTTATATAGCAACACCCCTGAACTAACGGCCCAGGTGAGCATACAAGGGATAACTGACATACCCAGAGTCAAATCACTAGTAACCACTAGAGGGAGCCAAAAAGCAAATTCACAACACTAGCCCGATTATTAAGGGCAAATTCTGCCAACGGCAAAAAGGCGACCCAATCATCCTGATCAGCAGACACAAAACACCTCAAATAAGTCTCCAAGGTCTGATTAGTTCGCTCTGTCTGGCCATTCGTCTGAGGGTGGAATGCAGACGAAAAAGACAAATCAATGCCCATCCTGGCACAGAACGCCCGCCAAAATCTAGACACAAATTGGGATCCCCTGTCAGAAACGATGTTTTCCGGGATACCATGTAAACAAACCACATTCTGAAAAAATAGAGGAACCAACTCAGATGAAGAAGGCAACTTGGGCAAGGGTACCAAATGAACCATTTTAGAAAAACGGTCACACACCACCCAGATGACGGTCATTTTCTGAGAAACCGGAAGATCCGAAATAAAGTCCATAGAGATGTGCGTCCAAGGCCTCTTCGGAATAGGCAAGGGCAACAACAATCCACTAGCCCGAGAACAACAAGGCTTGGCCCGAGCATAAACATCACGACTGTACAAAAGTACGCACATACGGAGACAGGGAAGGCCACCAGAAGGACCTGGCCACCAAATCTCTGGTACCAAAGATTCTAGGGTGACCTGCCAACACAGAAGAATGAACTTCCAAGATGACTCTAGTGGTCCACTCATCTGGAACAAACAGTCTCCCAGGCGGACAACGATCAGGCCTATCCGCTTGAAACTCCTGCAAAGCACGTCGCAAGTCTGGAGAGACAGCAGACAATATCACCCCATCCTTAAGGATACCCGTAGGCTCAGAATCACCAGGGGAGTCAGGCTCAAAACTCCTAGAAAGGGCATCCGCCTTCACATTTTTTGAACCTGGTAGATATGAGACCACGAAATTAAACCGGGAGAAAAATAACGACCAGCGCGCCTGTCTAGGATTCAGACGCCTGGCAGACTCAAGGTAAATCAGATTCTTGTGATCAGTCAAGACCACCACCTGATGCCTAGCACCCTCAAGCCAATGATGCCACTCCTCAAAGGCCCATTTCATAGCCAAGAGCTCCCGATTACCAACATCATAATTTCGCTCGGCGGGCGAAAATTTTCGAGAAAAGAACGCACATGGTCTCATCACCGAGCAATCTGAACTTCTCTGCGACAAAACCGCCCCCGCTCCGATCTCGGAAGCATCAACTTTGACCTGAAAAGGAAGTGAAACATCAGGCTGGCGCAACACAGGGGCAGAAGAGAAGCGGCGCTTAAGCTCCCGAAAGGCCTCCACAGCCGCCGAGGACCAATTGGCAACATCAGCACCCTTCTTAGTCAAATCCGTTAGAGGCTTAACAACACTTGAAAAACCAGTTATAAATCGACGATAGAAATTAGCAAAACCCAAGAATTTTTGAAGACTCTTAAGGGAAGTAGGTTGCGTCCAATCACAAATAGCCCGAACATTGACAGGATCCATCTCAATAGAAGAAGGGGAAAAAATGTACCCAAAAAAGAGATCTTCTGAACCCCAAAAATACACTTTGAACCCTTTACAAACAAAAAATTGGCCCGCAAAACCTGAAAAACCTTCCTGACCTGTTGAACATGCGACTCTCAGTCATCAGAAAAAATCAAAATATCATCCAAATACACAATCATAAAACCATCCAGATATTCACGGAAAATATTGTGCATAAAGGACTGAAAGACTAAAGGGGCATTAGAAAGACCAAAAGGCATCACCAGATACTCAAAATGGCCCTCGGGCGTATTAAATGCAGTTTTCCACTCATCTCCCTGCTTAATCCGCACCAAATTATACGCACCCCGAAGGTCAATCTTAGAAAACCATCTTGCCCCCTTAATACGAGCAAACAAATCAGTCAACAGTGGAAAAGGGTACTGATATTTGACTGTAATCTTATTCAACAGCCGATAATCAATACAAGGCCTCAGGGAACCATCTTTTTTACCCACGAAAAAAAAACCTGCTCCTAAAGGGGATGAGGATGGACGGATATGTCCCTTTTCCAAGGACTCCTTAATATACTCTCGCATAGCAGCATGCTCTGGGACAGACAGATTGAACAGACGACCTTTAGGAAATTTGCTGCCAGGAATCAAATCTATAGCACAATCGCAATCCCTATGAGGAGGGAGCGAACTAAGTTTAGGCTCAGCAAAAACATCACCGTAGTCAGACAAAAATGCCGGGACCTCAGAGGGAGTAGATGAAGCAATGGAAACCAAAGGTACTTCCCCATGAGCCCCCTGACATCCCCAGCTTAATACGGACATTGTCTTCCAGTCAAGAACTGGATTATGAGTTTGTAGCCATGGCAATCCAAGCACTAAGACATCATGCAAATTATGCAACACAAGGAATCGAATCACCTCCTGATGGTCTGGAGTCATACACATAGTCACTTGTTAAACCTATAAAGAGGGCGCTCAAAATATGCGCTCTGCCATCAACATATATAATACACCGAAAGAAAGATGGACATAAAGCTAAAATTTGTAATTTATTAATGAACCATTAAAACAGTTAGACACTGCACAAATGAAAACAAATAACAAAAATAAATATACAAAAAATATAGAAGAAAGGCAACACTAGTGCCGCATACAAAATGACATAATAGCACCTGCTGGATAACAGATTTATATAAGTAAAGAGGAGGTGTGCCACAAAGTAACCAATCAATATATAAATATTAATAAAATTTAGTAATGGCACACATACACTAACATGTCCAACAGAATATAACTACCCAACTAGGGAACAGGTACGAGGGGACAGAAGAGTGTGCATAGATAATGAAAAGTATCTAATATACAGTACAATGTAGCAAATAAGCCCTATATATCTATAACACATGTGTGCAGGTATACCGGGAAAAGTCCCATGAGATCGCATAGGTGGAGCCGTATTAATACTTACAAACAATGTAAAGATGCGAGCACACACTGAATCCACCCTGTTACGGTATGCGGGAAAGGGGAGCCCCGACGCGCGTTTCGCACTTATTGCTTCCTCGGGGGCGATTTACTTATATAAATCTGTTATCCAGCAGGTGCTATTATGTCATTTTGTATGCGGCACTAGTGTTGCCTTTCTTCTATATTTTTTGTATATTTATTTTTGTTATTTGTTTTCATTTGTGCAGTGTCTAACTGTTTTAATGGTTCATTAATAAATTATAAATTTTAGCTTTATGTACATAGTCACTTGTGTCCAGTATTGAGGTTTATTCCTAGCCAATGGTGTGGAATCAATACCCTTCAAAGGGATAGGGACTTCCAGAGACTCTAGACTAAACCCACATCGCCTGGCAAAGGACCAATCCATAAGACTCAGGGCGGCGCCAGAGTCCACATAGGCATTCACGGTAATAGATGATAATGAACAAATCAAAGTCACAGATAAAATAAACTTAGACTGCAAAGTGCTAACTGCAAGAGACTTATCAACCCTTCTTGTGCGTTTAGAGCATGCTGATATAACATGAGCAGAATCACCACAATAGAAGCACAACCCATTTTTACGCCTATAATTCTGCCGTTCACTTCTGGACAGAATTCGATCACATTGCATATTCTCCGGTGCCTGCTCAGAAGATACCGCCAAATGGTGTACAGATTTGCGCTCCCGTAAACGCCGGTCAATCTGAATAGCCATTGTCATGGACTCATTCAGACCTGTGGGCGTAGGAAACCCCACCATGACATCTTTAACGGCGTCAGAGAGACCCTCTCTGAAATTCGCCGCCAGGGCGCACTCATTCCACTGAGTAAGCACAGACCATTTTCGAAATTTTTGACAATATATCTCAGCTTCATCATGCCCTTGAGAGAGGGCTATCAAGGCTTTTTCAGCCTGAATCTCCAAATTAGGTTCCTCATAGAGCAACCCCAGCGCCAGAAAAAACGCATCCACATTGAGCAGCGCAGGGTCCCCTGGCGCCAATGCAAATGCCCAATTCTGGGGGTCACCCCGCAGCAAGGAAATAACAATCTTAACCTGCTGAGCGGGGTCTCCAGCGGAGTAAGATCTCAGAGAAAGATACAATTTACAATTGTGCTTAAAATTCAAAGAACGAGATCTATCTCCAGAAAAAAACTCTGGTATAGGAATTTTAGGTTCAGACATAGGAGCATGTATGATAAAGTCTTGTATATTTTGAACCTTAGAAGCGAGATTATTCAGATTTGAAGCTAACCTCTGGATATCCATTTCTCAGCAGCTGAGATCTGAGCCATTCAGGGATTAAGAGGAGGGAAAAGCAGCAGACAGCAATTATGGCTAGACAGACTTCAGAGTAAAAAAAAAAAAAAGGTGTCAGAAACTTCTTTTCTCTCCTTCTTCAGCCAATACTTTTAACACAGTGAGGCCGGTTATACTGTCATGGTTCCCAATGGCAGGGACATAGGCAAAAACAGGACTAGCTCTAGGAAGATGGAATCTAAGCTGACCGCGATGCTGAACCTCACGCACAACTACCAGTAGCCGGTGAACGTGCCTGCGTTTTATCCCTAGACGTCTCGCACCAGCTGGAGATCTAGCTACCCCTATTAGAGGAAACACAGACCTGGCTTGCCTCCAGAGAAAACCCCAAAGTGATAGTAGCCCCCAACATATAATGACGGTTAGTTAAGAAGAAAACACATACGTAGTATGAATACAGGTTCAGCAAAGAGAGGCCCACTGACTAGATAGCAGAACATACCAAAGTGGACTTCGCGGTCAACTCAAAACCCTACAAAATACCATCCTGAAATAACTTTAAACTCCGGTGCCAACTCATGACACCGGAGTGGTCATTTCAGTTCACTAGAGCTTCCAGCAGCAAGATTCAAACAAAAGCACGCTGGACAAAAATACAAATGATACAAATGAACGCTGGACAGAAATTCACGAAAGGTACCAAAGATCCAACTTATCTGAATCAGCAGACTTTGGAGCAGGTAGCAAGTATCAGAAGAGCTCTGGTAACATTGATAGCCGGCAAGTAACTGACTGAGAAGCCAGACTATATAGGAGACTCCCATTTCCTGATGGGAACAGGTGCACTGGAGATAAAAGACAGAAGTCAGCCAGTACCACCAGTAGCCACCAGAGGGAGCCCACAAACAGAATTCACAACAGTCGTCCCCACGCGGTGCTCCCGGCGTCGCCATCTTTGCTTCCTCTCCAGTGTCTTGTTCCCGCGGTCTCTTTCGTGGGTGGCCCCGTCTCCATGGTCTCCACCCTCCAAAGAGGATGAGAAGACGGACCTCGGCTGCTGACGGACACGTCCTCAGGATGCAAAAATGTTTAGACTGGGCGGCCATTGTCTTTCGCGCCCTTCAGCTGGTCCACGCCTACTCCACGCCCCTCTTCTCCTCCTGCGCTCTCCTCAGCGCTGTAATGGCGGCGGTTTTTGGCGGGGACTTTTGGCGGCATGTAGCAATGCGCAGTCTTGCAATAAGTCACAGTCCAAGCACAATAAATCACAGTTCCAAGGCACACATGACCTGATTCTTCAGGCTTAAGTAGATCCTGTTCGTGATGCCAAGTTGGAGCGCCCCCACTGCCGCAGGGCCGAGGGGCACCCGGTACTCTGCATCTGCAGGGCCTCTGCATCTCAGTTCTGGGGTTGTCACGGTGGCTAGGCCCGGTCCGTGACCCTGCTGAGGGGCGTCCAGTGAAAGTTGAGAAGGTGATGATGTTGTGGTGCGGTGTAGGTCGCGGTGAATAACGAGGACACCAGGTTTCAGTCTCTTTACCTCTTTACTGAAGGCTTCAGGATCCTCAGTCCGGAATACGGTTAACCGGGCTACCTGAGTCTGGCCGGTCCGATGGCACCTCCAGAGTTGCCTTTGCAGGTGGAAATCTGTGCTTACCTTCTAGCGCTTGTGTGTTGTAGTTCTTCCCTGCTGTGCTTACGGGACAGTCCTCACAACTGTTGTGTCTGTTTCTGAAGTTCCCTCACAACTCGATTTTGATGTTCTTCTTCGTCCCCCCAGATGATATCGCTAGGACGCACCCGTATGACGGGTGGGCTTGGAGTTCTTCCGGGACCCTAGAGTCGCCCCTCTCCCGATGTTGCCCCCTGTGTCTGCTTAGGTGATTTGGGGTGAGACAGCCCACCTAGAACTGTCTGTCCTGCCGTAGGCTTGAAGTAAGGCCTGGAGCTCAATACTTCCTTGGCGTTTCCGGCCACCGGCTACGCGCCTCAGTAGGATGTTGCCTCGTCTTACAGCACGACTCCTACTGGTGTTTCTCCTTGTTGCATTGATCTCGTTTCTCACTCAGCACAATAAACCTCGCTTCTTGTCCTTTCTTGGGGTACCACCGCGATGAACTGCAGGCGCGGTCCGGTAACGTTCTTTCTGTTCGCTAGGCCTCTGTCAGGATCCCACCCCTGACAGGGACCCCCCTGAATCTTCCCCTGCAACACCCTCTGCCACAGGATGTTGCCTGGTTCCAACCCAGTCAGCTTCTCACTAACTTCCTATCTAACCCCCAGTTTTACCAGATTGTGAGGAGTGGCCTAATACATAGCACCCTTAGCTCCCCCTGGAGGCCAGACTGTGAAGTGTATTGGTGTCTGTGATACCTGGTCAGGTGAACTCCTTCAGTGCCATCAGACGTACCATAGCTCCCCTTAGTGGCGGAGCATCAGTACTGCAACGACCAGGACTCTGGGGCGCTGCACTAACACCCACAGTAGAAATTTTCTAATGGCATAGCAGCAGTCAGCCATGGGCCACGCATGATGTATTAGGATCTGGGCCAGCATTTAGAGCTTTGAATTGAAGTTTCAATTAAGGCCTGGTGGTTAAGAGAGCAGTGTGTGCCTTCTTAGCTGGGAGCCCTGATACCTCATGCAATAGCTCCAAATTATTTTTTCTTAGCCACACTCAGATAACACAAGCATCATTTCATAGAGTACTATTGGAAGACAATTATAAGGAAAGTAACACAGGTTCCTGACCAATCAATTGACTGACACTGGAACATTTTAGAATGGCACGAAAGCAGTCAGCCATGGGCCATGCATGAGGTATCAGGGTCTGGGACTGCATTTACAGCTTTGAATTTAAGTTTCAATTAAGACATGGTGGCTTAGAGAGCATAGTGGCTAAGAGAGTCCTGATACCTCAATCAACAGCTCCATTTTTTTATCCAGCCACACTCAGATGGCACAAACATCAGTTTCGTAGAGTACTATTGGTAAAAAAAAATGTAAGGAAAGTAACACAGGTTGTTGACTAACCAATTTACCCACAGTACAACATTTTACAATGGCACAGAAGCAGTCAGCCATGGGACATGCATGAGGTATCAGGGTCTGGGCCCGTATTTACAGCATTGAATTGAAGTTTGAATGTAGGGGGGCATTTAAGTACATTTTATTCTAAGTACATTTTTTTCAAAGTGCCTTGCAGTTAATCATGGCATGATCTATCATTCATCTGCTGCATATGTCCTGCATGTCTTCTGTCACTTCAATTCCATCTTTGCAAGCATTTTTAATGGTATATAGTTCATTCATCTTACTGAGCTTGTCCCTTACGTTCTAAGGTCATCTCACGTTCTCATAGAGGTTTATGATCCATGTTGGTCTGTAAACTTGTTTATTTGTATCTCTTTATATTTATTGTCTCCTGCTGTCTTAACTTAGTTGACTGATTGCTAACAAGTCAAATTAGTGATTGGTCTAAGAGCAAACCTCCTATATATACCTATATATTCAGACACAGCTTTGTGAGCATTTACAGTGGAGAAAAAAAGTATTTAGACAGCCACCAATTACGCAAGTTCTCCGACTTAAAAAGATGAGAGAGGCCTGTAATTGACATCATAGGTAGACAACTATGAGAGTTAAAATGAGAAAACAAATCCAGAAAATTACCTTGTCTGATTTGGCAAGATTTATTTAGAAAATTATGGTGGAAAATAAGTATTTGGTCATTAACAAAAGTTCATCTCATTATTTTGTTATATATCCTTTGTTGGCAATGAGGTCAAACGTTTTCTGTAAGGCCGGTTTCACATTTGCGGTTGTGTCCGCAGCGTTTCTTCCGCAAATATCCGCATGCATTGTGTATTCCTATATTTAACATTAGGGACGCATGCGTCTGCGATCGGTTGCTTTTTGCCGCGTTTGATGACGCATGATTCGTTTCGTCGTCTGCGGTTTGGCACAGAAATGCTACATGCAGTAGTTTTTAGAGGCATCAATTTGCCGCCTAGAAACGTATGCGGTCGATTGCGGAAGCAATGCGCCAAAAAAACGCATTGCTGTCTATGTGAACGCATGCGTTCACAAGCACATGCGTTTGCTTGCGTTCGTGAACGCATGCGTTGCACCAGAGAAAAACATGTCTAGACACTGATAAGCCTTCCCCACATACAAGGTGATAAAGGGAGGGAGTGGACATTTGCAGGTCACTACTCAGCAGACAGCCAAGCAGAGCAGACAGACCAAAGCACCTTGGAAGAAACAAGCCTCTGAACAATGTGAGTATATCCTAGCCAATGCCTTTATTTTCTATTTTCTGTCCCTACATGTCCTAATTTCTGCCATTTCTTTCTTTCTGCATGCATCAGCAGAATGTCTTCTTCTTCTGATGAGGAGCAATGTCCTGGGCCTTCTGAAGCTGAACATGTCAGTGAAGTGAGTACTCACCTCCTCAGATTGGTAAGTATTCACTGTCACTAGTGTTGAGCATTCCGATACCGCAAGTATTGGGTATCGGCCGATACTTGCGGTATCGGAATTCCGATACCGAGTTCCGATACTTTTGTGATATCGGGAATCGGTATCGGAACCATATTCATGTGTAAAATAAAGAATTAAAATAAAAAATATGGATATACTCACCTCTTCAGCGGCCCCTGGATCTTACCGCTGTAACCGGCAGCCTCCGTTCCTAAGAATGAGCGCGTGAAGGGCCTTCGATGACGTCGCGGCTTCTGATTGGTCGCATGAGCGCTCATGTGACCGCTCACGCGACCAATCACAAGCCGCGACGTCATCGCAGGTCCTTCACGCGCTCATTCTTAGGAACAGAGGCTCCCGGTTACAGCGGTAAGGTCCAGGGGCCGCCGGAGAGGTGAGTATATGGATATATATATATATATGGATATACTCACCTCTCCCGTGGCCCCTGGACCTTACCGCCATAACCGGGAGCCTCCGTTCCTAAGAATGAGCGCGTGAAGGACCTGCGATGACGTCGCGGCTTGTGATTGGTCGCGTGAGCGGTCACATGAGCGCTCACGCGACCAATCAGAAGCCGCGACGTCATCGAAGGCCCTTCACGTGCTCATTCTTAGGAACGGAGGCTTCCGGTTACATCGGTAAAGTCCAGGGGCCGCCGGAGAGGTGAGTATATCCATATTTTTTTATTTTAATTCTTTATTTTACACATGAATATGGATCCCAGGGCCTGAAGGAGAGTTTCCTCTCCTTCAGACCCTGAGAACCATTCCGATACTTTGCGTCCCATTGAAATGTATTGGTATCGGGTATCGGTATCGGCGAGATCCGATATTTTGCCGGTATTGGCCGATACTATCCGATACCGATACCAATGCATATCGGAAGGTATCGCTCAACACTAACTGTCACATCTACACATATGACAATTTTTTTTTTCATTTTTTAGAGCACTTCTTCTACTGCGGCAGAGACTGGGCAGGAGCAGCAGAGTCACGGTCTGGTGCCAAGGCGGCAGCGTGTACATATACAAGGCTGACTGTTTACTGTATCCTCACTTTAGTATTCTTGAATCTTCATTTCTTTACATTCCTATTTCTTTACATTTTTCTTCTGGAATCCTTTTGTATCTTGACTTTCCTTATTTATGCCATTTCTCAGCCTCTGTTTTCTTTCTTTTCCTTATGTTAATGTATCCAACATTAATGTCTTTATTTAACTTTTAGGTTCCAGAACGGGATGAAGACCTCATAGAAAATGACCTCCTCATCTCCCTGGTCCAGGATCGAGTCCCGTTGTGGGACACCCGGGTTCCACAGCACTCGGACAACGTGACGATCCGGCACCTATGGAATGAGGTGGCCAAAGCGATGTGGGATGACTGGGACAACGCCCCGACTCGGGTTCGAAATGCATTTGGTAAGTATTGCAATGCAGTGTGAAGCAGCAGAGACCTTGGCCGTGCTCACAAAACTGTGTGTGATGAAAGAAACTCTCAGGAGTTTTTCTCATCACACACAGTTGTGTGAGCACGGCCAAAAGTCCATTGTCTGACCATTATGTTTTGTTTTTTCAACAGTGGCCAGAGTCAAAACACGTTGGTGTTTGATGAAGGACCGCTTCAACAAGGACCTGCATCAAGAGAGCCGTGTTCCCAGTGGTTCAGGAGCAAGGATCCAAAAGTACAAATACCATTGCGTTCTGGCATTTTTAAAACCGGTCCTTGCCCAGAGAACGTAAGTATTTCCCCCGTGCATTAGGTTGTGTTGCATTGCCATAATCTGCATGTTTCTATTCCACACGAGTTGGCTGGTTAATTTTTTCACAGCACATGGAGCAGCACTGTTGGCCCAGTTTCTGGAGCGGTCCTTCATCAGACAGCCACGGACCCGTCCCAGCCATCCAGCAGCGCTGCAGCAAGTGGGCCTGCCACACAAACTGGAGACCAGGAAGCTGGTCCATCAGGTCTTCCCCTTTCCCAGTCCTCTGCCACTGCCCCTTTTTTTGGGGCTCCTCCCGGCAGCGGCAGAGGGCATCGGACAGGTCCCTCATGACAGAGTTTTTGCACTTGAGCTCGGTTTTTCACGAAGGACAAAAGGCTTTGGGTGACCGAATGGATATTTCCCTTAGCCACATGAATACACATATCCAGGAGGTCACCAAAAGCCTTGACCAAGTAAAAGACAACCTCCAGAGGCCAGCACATCATTTTTTTAACCAAATTGAGCAGGTCATAACACCTTACTCCTGATCTCCAGCTTAGTGTCATGCAGGCCTGCAATGCTGCTTATGTGCAGGCTATGCAGCAGAGTCGGTATTTTCAGCAGACAGTGGCGGCATACCCACCTGTGCCTTCACTGTCACGATTAACCTCAATGCCGACCTCTGCTGCATACCACTGCATGGCCACCTCTATTCCTAGCCCTGCCGGATACCAGTACAGCACCACCAACATGCCGAGTGCTGTCGGATAGCCCACCACCACCACCATGACAACCGCTGCTCCTGCTTGGACCTCCTCCACTGACATGACGATGAAGCAGGACCAAGTCATGGCCTTCCGTACCGCCACCACCATGATGCAGCAGGACCCTGGCATGGCCTTCCGTACTGCCACCTCCATGATGCAGCAGGACCCTGGCATGGCCTTCCACTCTACAAGCGCTATGTACTCTGGCATGGCCTTCCGCTTTATGAGCACTATGGACTCTGGCATGGCTGCACGCTCTACGAGCACTATGGACTCTGGTATGGCTGCATGCTGTACGAGCACTATGGACTCTGGCATGGCTGCACGCTCTATGAGCTCAATGGACTCTGGCATGGCTGCATGCTCTAAGAGCACTATGGACTCTGGCACAGTGCAGCCGGACCCTGACAGGTCACCCACCACGACCATGCCATGACATATGAGCCCATCGAGGCTTCCCAGAACCCGGAAATCCCAGAAAGGAAAAAAAAAAAACAGCGGACTCTTAGTATTCCTCCCCCTTCACCCCTGAGTGTGTCTGTAATGTCAGGTTTGTCTCACCCTTCCAGTGCGTCTCAAGCCTCTCATGTGTCAAGCCCTATCCCCGAACTACCAGACCCCACAAGTTTCATTGCCCCTTCTCCTGTCACCTCTGCGTCGTCAACAGTTAGCCAGACCTCACAGCTTCACACCCCCGTTTACATCACTCTACCTCAAGCAGGCGCAGTTAAACTAAAAGTTTGTGTATAGCTAAATAAATAATATTATTTTTTTCCCCCAATTATGTGTGGTTTAATTGTGTATTTCACCACCGTCAACACACACCGTGCGCCGAACACTTAATTTTTTGGCCTGGCCACATCATAGCTCCAGTATTTAGCAAATAAAAGACTGCAGTTTTGTGTGTCTTTAGTATAGAGATATGAGGTGGGCCAAAAAATTAATACTTGTATTATCTCCATAATTTCTTCCTTCTGCTTAG
Organism: Ranitomeya variabilis; assembly: GCF_051348905.1. NCBI lineage: Eukaryota > Metazoa > Chordata > Amphibia > Anura > Dendrobatidae > Ranitomeya > Ranitomeya variabilis. Next base: position 234,703,762 of record NC_135232.1, read on the forward strand.
TCTGTGACTAATGTTGCAGACTGAAGAGAAAATGGCGGAAATAAAATGCAGAACTATACTCAACAGGTCAGATGTCCAAAAACTCATTAGTTAGGACACCAGACCTGGTGAGTAGAGAACTGGCTTGTATAACCTCCATTTTCTCTTCTGTGTACGTAATCTATTTCACACAAAGTGAAGGGATGATGGCGGTCATACACGGCATATCTATGCTCACCTGTACATGTGTCAGAAATAGTGAATTCATGAGGCTGTTATATGTGCATCATTAATTTATTATTTCTGACACCTGACTTGATGAGTATAGATCTGTTTTGTATGACAGTCATTGTCTCTCCAGTATGTGTCCAATGGATACTGCAGAACAGAATCAGGACGCAATGACGTCAACAACCTTACCACTAAAACAAAATGGCTGCCGTCACACTAGCAGTATGTGGTCAGTGTTTTATATCAGTATTTGTAAACCAAAACAAGGAGTGGAACAATTAGAGGAAAATGATAATATTAACATAACTAACACATCTGCCTTTATCACCCACTCCTGGTTTTGGATTACAAATACTGATATTAAATACAGACCAAATACTGCTAGTGTGAGGACAGCCTTGGTTTGTAGAGGAAATGCATAGGAGACACGGTCAAGACACCAAAAAATAAAGTTTATTAACGAGAAATATTAGTAACATTTAAGAAAATAACTGGTACAGATAAAATCACAACAGGACATTTACACAACATTGTCCTGCCACGACACACGTTCAATATCCGAATAAAAAAAGGCAGCAAATTGGTCCCACATGTGGCCAACTTCAGCTGTTGACCGCAGCGGGTGATGCTGGTAATTGGGCAGTGGGTGTGCAACTGGTTCATCCAGTTCAATGTTGGGCCGCTCCTTAGCCATTATGTAATTGTGCAGAACCACATGGCTGATGCAAGAATGCGCCATTTTGAGACTAGAATCCCAAAGGTACACTCTACTGTTCTTCGGGCCCTAGTCAGTCTGTAGTTAAAAATCCTTTTAGTGTGGTTCAAGTCCCGACTGGAATATGGCTTCAGTAGGTTTTCACACATCTGAAAGGCCTCATCACCAACCATAACAAATGGCATTGGTGGACCTTGAGTGTTGGGGAGCGGTCGTGGCCATGGAAAATTAAAATTTTTGCCATACACACGGCGGCCCACATCAGAGTTCTTAAAAGTCTGGGAATCATTGCCACGGCCAAAAGCTCCAATGTCCACGGCGATGAAGCGACAGTCCGCATCGGCTATTGCCATGAGCACAACAGAAAAATATTTGTTATAATTGAAGTACTCCGATCCTGTTCTGGCTGGTGTGATAATGCGGATGTGCTTTCCATCCACCGCTCCCAAACAGTTGGGGAAATCAAACACACTCCAGAATTTTTCCGCAATTTCAATCCACATGTCCAAGGTGGGTAGGGGTATAAACTCATCCAGGAGTACATTCCACAAAGCCTGGCAGGTGTCCGCAACTATTCCAGACAGGGTGGATATTCCAAGCTGGTATTGGAAGTGGAGGGATGATAAATTCTCTCCGGTTGCCAGAAATCTGGAAGAAAACAAACAAACAAAAAAATTACAATCTATTCTATTTATGGTGTTGTTATGCTAAAGACAGAAAGGAAAATACCAAAAAAATACATGTCAGAACACCCAAAATTTGCACTGCCATTGGTTTAGATTTGTTACATACCTTAATGTAACCAGCAGACATTCCTCTGGTGGAATCGCTCTACGGAGCTGGGTGTCCTGTCTCCGTATGGTTCCTTGGTCACGAGCAAGCAAATCCCGGAACGAGTCTTGCGACATCCTTGTATATTCAGGGAATTTGTCCAGGTTGGCATTAAGCTCGCCATACAGCATGTGATAGGCTCCACGTCTCTCACGTAATTCAATAATGGGCTGTCTCCAAAAACACCTACGACTAGGGTTGAGCGAAACGGGTCGATCATTTTCAAAAGTCGCCGACTTTTGGCTAAGTCGGCGTCTCATGAAACCCGATCCGACCCCTGTGCTTGTCGGCCATGCGGTACGCGACTTTCGCGCCAAAGTCGCGTTTCAATGACGCGAAAAGCGCCATTTCTCAGCCAATGAAGGTGAACGCAGAGTGTGGGCAGCGTGATGACATAGATCCTGGTCCCCACCATCTTAGAGAAGGGCATTGCAGTGATTGGCTTGCTGTCTGCGGCGTCACAGGGGCTATAAAGGGGCGTTCCCGCCGACCGCCATCTTACTGCTGCTGATCTGAGCTTAGGGACAGGTTGCTGCCGCTTCATCAGAAGCAGGGAGAGCGTTAGGCAGGGTCCACTAACCACCAAACCGCTTGTGCTGCAGCGATTTCCACTGTCCAACACCACCTTCGGTGTGCAGGGACTGTGGAAGCTATTTTTTTTTTTTTTTCCCCTCAGCGCTGTAGCTCATTGGGCTGCCCTAGAAGGCTCCGTGATAGCTGTATTGCTGTGTGTACGCCACTGTGGAAACCAACTGCTTTTTTCAAAGCACATATCCTCTTGTTCCTTCCTTTCTGCACAGCTATCTTTTCTGTTTTTCCACACTTTTTATTTAATTTGTGCATCAGTCCACTCCTATTGCTGCCTGCCATACCTGGCTTACATTACTGCAGGGAGATAGTAATTGTAGGACAGTTTTTTTTTTTTTTTTGTTTTTTTTTTTTGTGGGAGATTAAGATTGGCATTTCTGCTACAGTGCCATCCCTGTGTGTGCCATCTCTCACTGAGTGGGCCATAGAAAGCCTATTTATTTTTTCCGTGATTTGTGTTCTAAAATCTACCTCAACACAAAAACAGTACATCAATCAGTGGGAGAAAAATATTGGCCTCAGTCAGGGCTTGTGTGCCACTGCTGTGTGTGCTATCTCTCATTCAGTGGGCTATAGCAAGCCTATTTTTTTTTTTTTTTTTTAATATTATTTGGTTTCTAATTCTCCCTGAAAAAAAAAAAAAAAACCTAAAAAAACAGTGGGAGAATAATATTGCCCTTTCAGCTTGTGTGCCAGTCTTGACTCCTGGGTGTGCCACCTCTCTCCCTCTCATTCAGTGGGCCATAGAAAGCCTATTTATTTTTTTTTTTAAATATTATTGGGTTTCTAAAGTCTCCCTGAAAAAACAAAAAATACATAAAAAAACAGTGGGAGAGTAATATTGCCCTTTCAGCTTGTGTGCCAGTCTTGACTCCTGGGTGTGCCACCTCTCTCCCTTTCATTCAGTGGGCCATAGAAAGCCTATTTATTTTTTCCGTGATTTGTGTTCTAAAATCTACCTCAACACAAAAACACTACATCAATCAGTGGGAGAAAAATATTGGCCTCAGTCAGGGCTTGTGTGCCACTGCTGTGTGTGCTATCTCTCATTCAGTGGGCTATAGCAAGCCTATTTTTTTTTTTTTTTTTTTTTTTAATATTATTTGGTTTCTAAAGTCTCCCTGAAAAAAAAAAAAAAACATAAAAAAACAGTGGGAGAGTAATATTGCCCTTTCAGCTTGTGTGCCAGTCTTGACTCCTGGGTGTGCCACCTCTCTCCCTTTCATTCAGTGGGCCATAGAAAGCCTATTTATTTTTTGGTTTTTTTAATATTATTTGGTTTCTAAAGTCTCCCTGAAAATAAAAAAAAAAAATACATAAAAAAACAGTGGGAGAGTAATATTGCCATTTCAGCTTGTGTGCCAGTCTTGACTCCTGGGTGTGCCACCTCTCTCCCTCTCATTCAGTGGGCCATAGAAAGCCTTGTTTTTTTGTTTTTTTTTTAATATTATTTGGTTTCTAAAGTCTCCCTGAAAATAAAAAAAAAAAACATAAAAAAACAGTGGGAGAGTAATATTGCCATTTCAGCTTGTGTGCCAGTCTTGACTCCTGGGTGTGCCACCTCTCTCTCTAATTGTGGGCCATAGAAAGCCTATTTATTTTTTGGTTTTTTTAATATTATTTGGTTTCTAAAGTCTCCCTGAAAATAAAAAAAAAAAACATAAAAAAACAGTGGGAGAGTAATATTGCCCTTTCAGCTTGTGTGCCAGTCTTGACTCCTGGGTGTGCCACCTCTCTCCCTTTCATTCAGTGGGCCATAGAAAGCCTATTTATTTTTTGGTTTTTTTAATATTATTTGGTTTCTAAAGTCTCCCTGAAAATAAAAAAAAAAAATACATAAAAAAACAGTGGGAGAGTAATATTGCCATTTCAGCTTGTGTGCCAGTCTTGACTCCTGGGTGTGCCACCTCTCTCCCTCTCATTCAGTGGGCCATAGAAAGCCTTGTTTTTTTGTTTTTTTTTTAATATTATTTGGTTTCTAAAGTCTCCCTGAAAATAAAAAAAAAAAACATAAAAAAACAGTGGGAGAGTAATATTGCCATTTCAGCTTGTGTGCCAGTCTTGACTCCTGGGTGTGCCACCTCTCTCTCTAATTGTGGGCCATAGAAAGCCTATTTATTTTTTGGTTTTTTTAATATTATTTGGTTTCTAAAGTCTCCCTGAAAATAAAAAAAAAAAACATAAAAAAACAGTGGGAGAGTAATATTGCCCTTTCAGCTTGTGTGCCAGTCTTGACTCCTGGGTGTGCCACCTCTCTCCCTTTCATTCAGTGGGCCATAGAAAGCCTATTTATTTTTTGGTTTTTTTAATATTATTTGGTTTCTAAAGTCTCCCTGAAAATAAAAAAAAAAAATACATAAAAAAACAGTGGGAGAGTAATATTGCCATTTCAGCTTGTGTGCCAGTCTTGACTCCTGGGTGTGCCACCTCTCTCCCTCTCATTCAGTGGGCCATAGAAAGCCTTGTTTTTTTGTTTTTTTTTTAATATTATTTGGTTTCTAAAGTCTCCCTGAAAATAAAAAAAAAAAACATAAAAAAACAGTGGGAGAGTAATATTGCCATTTCAGCTTGTGTGCCAGTCTTGACTCCTGGGTGTGCCACCTCTCTCTCTAATTGTGGGCCATAGAAAGCCTATTTATTTTTTGGTTTTTTTAATATTATTTGGTTTCTAAAGTCTCCCTGAAAATAAAAAAAAAAAATACATAAAAAAACAGTGGGAGAGTAATATTGCCCTTTCAGCTTGTGTGCCAGTCTTGACTCCTGGGTGTGCCACCTCTCTCCCTTTCATTCAGTGGGCCATAGAAAGCCTATTTATTTTTTGGTTTTTTTAATATTATTTGGTTTCTAAAGTCTCCCTGAAAATAAAAAAAAAAAATACATAAAAAAACAGTGGGAGAGTAATATTGCCATTTCAGCTTGTGTGCCAGTCTTGACTCCTGGGTGTGCCACCTCTGTCCCTCTCATTCAGTGGGCCATAGAAAGCCTTGTTTTTTTTTTTTTTTTTAAATATTATTTGGTTTCTAAAGTCTCCCTGAAAATAAAAAAAAAATACATAAAAAAACAGTGGGAGAGTAATATTGCCATTTCAGCTTGTGTGCCAGTCTTGACTCCTGGGTGTGCCACCTCTCTCTCTAATTGTGGGCCATAGAAAGCCTTTTTATTTTTTTCCTTCATTTGTGTTTTAAAATCAACCTCAACACAAAAACACTACATCAATCAGTGGGAGAAAAATATTGGCCTCAGTCAGGGCTTGTGTGCCACTCCTGTGCGTGCCATCTCTCATTCAGTGGGCCATAGAAAGCCTTGTTTTTTTGTTTTTTTTTTAAATATTATTTGGTTTCTAAAGTCTCACAGAGAAAAAAAAAAAAAATAAATTAGGTGGGAGATTAATATTGACATTAGTGCTTGAGTGACAGTCCTGCGTGTGTGTCATCTCTGTGATTTGGTGTCACAGAAAACAGAGTGTGTAACATTGTGCCTGATTTTCCTTGTGGTCTCACCAACCTGTTAAGGGATATTGAAATCATACTGAAGTTATAGCTCACCGTGTAAGTTGTTTGACAGCAACAAATAAAGTTAGTTTGGTTACGATTTTTAAACAATGAGGAAGTCTGGTGCAAGAGGTCGTCGTGGGCGTTCATTGTCAGCTGGTAATGATGGTAGTGGTAGTGGAGCATCAGGTGGTCGTGGGGATAAAAATATTCCACCTAAGTCTGGAGCTGTGGAGCCAGTTTCGTCGTCAGGCTACACAAGGCCTCGAACGCTCTCTTTTCTGGGAGTAGGAAAACCGCTTTTAAAGGCTGAGCAGCAACAGCAAGTTTTGGCTTACATTGCAGACTCAGCCTCTAGCTCTTTTGCCTCCTCTTCCGAAACTGGTAAATGTAAAAGCAGCGCGTCGCTTGTGGATGTTCACGGTCAGGGACAAGTCGCTTCCTTGTCCTCCTCAGCAAAAACTACAACAAGAGAGAAGGATGCAGCAGGCGACACAACGGGTCACTCCATGGAGCTCTTTACACATACCGTCCCTGGCTTAGAAAGTGAAACATTTAACAGGCCATGCCCATTACAAGTAGATTCTGACATGGAGTGCACTGATGCACAGCCACAGCCAGAGTACTATGCTGCTCCTTTGACTCAGACCACCACATTGCCCTCTCAGGGTACAGATCCACAATCAGACCCTGATGAGACTATGTTGCCCCGCCACGAACGCTATACCACCGACCGACACAGTGACACAGACGAAGTTGCACACGAGCTCGAAGAGGAGGTAATAGATGACCCAGTTATTGACCCCGATTGGCAGCCATTGGGGGAACAGGGTGCAGGCGGCAGTAGTTCAGAAGCGGAGGTGGAGGAGGGGCCGCAGCAGGCATCAACATCGCAACAGGTTCCATCTGCCGGGCCCGTATCTGGCCCAAAACGCGTGTCAAAGCCAAAACCTGTTGGAGGACAGCGTGGCCATCCGGTTAAAGCTCAGTCTGCAATCCCTGAAAAGGGATCCGAGTCTAGGAAGAGTGCAGTCTGGCATTTTTTTAAACAACATCCAACTGATCAGCGCAAAGTCATCTGTCAAAAATGTTCAACTAGCTTAAGCAGAGGTCAGAATCTGAAAAGTCTAAATACTAGTTGCATGCATAGACACTTAACCACCATGCATTTTCAAGCCTGGACTAACTACCAAACGTCCCTTAAGGTTGTAGCACCCTCGGCCAATGAAGCTAGTCAGCAACGCAACATCCCTTCCGTCACTGTAAGGCCACCATTTTCCGCACCACCGGCAGTATCTGTGCAGGTTTCTTTGCCAGCCAAAAGCAGTCAGGGTCAGGGAATCACCAGTTTAGTAGGAGGAAATATTGCATCTAGGGCACCGGCGGAAACAATACCGTCTCCAACCGTCTCTCAGTCTGCCATGTACACCGGCACACCCGAAAGTTCCACGATCTCCTGCTCTCCAGTCCAGCTCACCCTACATGAGACTCTGGTTAGAAAAAGGAAGTACTTATCCTCGCATCCGCGTACACAGGGTTTTAACGCCCACATAGCTAGACTAATCTCGTTAGAGATGATGCCCTACCGTTTAGTTGAAAGCGAAGCTTTTAAAGCCCTGATGGAGTACGCTGAACCACGATACGAGCTACCTAGTCGACACTTTTTTTCCAGAAAAGCCATCCCAGCCCTGCACCAGCATGTTAAACAGCGCATCGTCCATGCACTTAGGCAATCTGTGAGTACAAAGGTGCACCTGACTACAGATGCATGGACCAGTAGGCATGGCCAGGGACGTTATGTGTCCATCACGGCACACTGGGTGAATGTGGTGGATGCAGGGTCCACAGGCGACATCAATTTAGGGACAGTTGTGCCTAGCCCACGGTCTAGGAAACAGTTGGCTGTAGGCGTTCGCACCCCCTCCTCCTCCTCCTCGTCCTCCTGCAGAAGCTACAGCTCTTCCACAGAACGCAGTCGGCCAACCACTCCATCGGCAGATGACACTGTTGCACACCAGTTGTCCCATTATGGGCCAGCTACTGCCAAGCGTCAGCAGGCTGTATTGGCTATGAAGTGTTTGGGCGACAACAGACACACCGCGGAAGTTCTGTCCGAGTTCTTGCAACAAGAAACGCAGTCGTGGCTGGGCACAGTAGATCTTGAGGCAGGCAAGGTAGTGAGTGATAACGGAAGGAATTTCATGGCTGCCATCTCCCTTTCCCAACTGAAACACATTCCTTGCCTGGCTCACACCTTAAACCTGGTGGTGCAGTGCTTATTGAAAACTTATCCTGGGTTCTCCGACCTGCTCCTCAAAGTGCGTGCACTTTGCTCACATATCCGACGTTCGCCTGTACACGCCAGCCGTATGCAGACCTATCAGCGGTCTTTGAACCTTCCCCAGCATCGCCTAATCATAGACGTTGCAACAAGGTGGAACTCAACACTGCACATGCTTCAGAGACTGTGCGAACAGAGGCGTGCTGTTATTTATTTGTGGGAGGATACACGGGCAGGCAGTAGGATGGCAGACATGGAGTTGTCAGGTGTGCAGTGGTCGAAGATACAAGACATGTGTCAAGTCCTTCAGTGTTTTGAGGAATGCACACGGCTGGTTAGTGCAGACAACGCCGTAATAAGCATGAGCATCCCCCTAATGCGTCTGCTGATGCAAAGTTTGACGCACATAAAGGAGCAGGCGTCTGCACCAGAGGAAGAGGGAAGCCTTGATGACAGTCAGCCATTGTCTGGTCAGGGCAGTGTACAGGACGAGGTAGCGGGCGAAGAGGAGGTGGAGGACGAGGAGGATGATGGGGATGAGTATATTTTTAATGCGGAAACTTTCACGGGGGCACAGGAAATTGGTTGCGTGTCACGGCCGGGTTCTGGTTTTTTGAGGGACACAAGTGACGTAGATTTGCCTGCAACTGCCCCTCAACCAATCACAACCGGAGATTTGACAACTGGAACTTTGGCCCACATGGCGGATTATGCCTTACGTATCCTAAAAAGGGACACACGCATTACGAAAATGATGAACGATGACGATTACTGGTTGGCCTGCCTCCTTGATCCACGCTATAAAGGCAAATTGCAAAATATTATGCCACATGAGAACTTGGAACTAATATTAGCAACCAAACAATCAACTCTTGTTGACCGTTTGCTTCAGGCATTCCCAGCACACAGCGCACGTGATCGTTCTCACACAAGCTCCAGGGGGCAGCAGACTAGGAGTGTTAGGGGTGCACACATCAGAAGTGGCGTTGGACAGAGGGGTTTTCTGACCAGGTTGTGGAGTGATTTTGCTATGACCGCAGACAGGACAGGTACTGCTGCATCAATTGAAAGTGACAGGAGACAACATTTGTCCAGTATGGTTACTAACTATTTTTCATCCCTTATCGATGTTCTCCCTCAACCGTCATTCCCATTTGATTACTGGGCCTCCAAATTAGACACCTGGCCAGAATTGGCAGAATATGCATTGCAGGAGCTTGCTTGCCCGGCAGCAAGTGTCCTATCAGAAAGAGTATTCAGTGCTGCAGGTTCAATATTAACCGAAAAAAGGACTCGTCTGGCTACCCAAAATGTTGACGATCTAACATTCATTAAAATGAACCACAACTGGATTTCGAAATCTTTTGCCCCACCTTGCCCGGCCGACACCTAGCTTTCCTATGAAAAGCTCTTGCCTGTGAATTACTTTTCTAATGTCTAATTTGCTGCAGCTGATTGTACAGCATACGACATGTTTACACCTCCCTAAATGGCAAAACTCCCCACACGGGGCCGTGGTATCGCGACTTGGCGCAAGCACCCGTGAGACTGCTGTTTGTCTGAAGAGGTGGGTGTGCTCGCTTTTGGTTGACGGCATTGCTACTGGGTCCCTCATAGTACAATGTAGTGTCTCTGGCGGTGGTGGTGCGCACCCAACGTCAGACACACCGTTGTAACATGAGGGGCCCTGGGGCGGTCCCGCCGGCCTCAAGAGAGTTCCCCCCTACCCCAGCTCAAAATGTGCTCTACCACGTGCAAAATTATGTCGCACAGCTCCACCAATCTTTAGTCTATTCGCTGACATCATTCAATGTCTGGCACTGACAATACAAATTTGTAGACATCTATGATGCAACTTAAAGTAGTCTGTGTCTGTGTCCTATATTGGCACCATTAAATAGTTACTGCCAAATTACAATGTCAGAAACTCAGTAGATGAGCCCACCCCTGTACCTAAGTATGCCACCTTTTTTTTTTGTTTTGGTTGTTTTGCGAGACATTAACATCTATTTATATTTTGGGAGTACTGGGACAGACACTCCTTGCACTACTCCTCCACTCACCACCAAGCTGCCTGTGTATCCATGTAACCGCTGTAAAACTGCCATGAGCCTATTGTTTGTTATTTTAGGCCTTTGATAGCCTGTCTGCGGTCCCTACTTTAAATACTCCTCCACTGACCAGACCACTGCTGCCCGTGTACCCCTGGAACCAATTATAAAGTGCCTACAGCCAGCCCATTTTCTTATGTTAGGCCTTTGAAGCCTGTCTGCGGTCCCTACTTTAAATACTCCTCCACTCACCACCACCAAGCTGCCTGCCCGTGTATCCATGTAACCGCTGTGAAACTGCCATGAGCCTATTGTTTGTTATTTTAGGCCTTTGATAGCCTGTCTGCGGTCCCTACTTTAAATACTCCTCCACTCACCACCAAGCTGCCTGCCCGTGTATCCATGTAACCGCTGTGAAACTGCCATCATGAGCCTATTGTTTGTTATGTTAGGCCTTTGATAGCCTGTCTGCGGTCCCTACTTTAAATACTCCTCCACTGACCAGACCACTGCTGCCCGTGTACCCCTGGAACCAATTATAAAGTGCCTACAGCCAGCCCATTTTCTTATGTTAGGCCTTTGATAGCCTGTCTGCGGTCCCTACTTTAAATACTCCTCCACTCACCACCAAGCTGCCTGCCCGTGTATCCATGTAACCGCTGTGAAACTGCCATCATGAGCCTATTGTTTGTTATGTTAGGCCTTTGATAGCCTGTCTGCGGTCCCTACTTTAAATACTCCTCCACTGACCAGACCACTGCTGCCCGTGTACCCCTGGAACCAATTATAAAGTGCCTACAGCCAGCCCATTTTCTTATGTTAGGCCTTTGAAGCCTGTCTGCGGTCCCTACTTTAAATACTCCTCCACTCACCACCACCAAGCTGCCTGCCCGTGTATCCATGTAACCGCTGTGAAACTGCCATGAGCCTATTGTTTGTTATTTTAGGCCTTTGATAGCCTGTGTGCGGTCCCTACTTTAAATACTCCTCCACTCACCACCAAGCTGCCTGCCCGTGTATCCATGTAACCGCTGTGAAACTGCCATGAGCCTATTGTTTGTTATTTTAGGCCTTTGATAGCCTGTGTGCGGTCCCTACTTTAAATACTCCTCCACTCACCACCAAGCTGCCTGCCCGTGTATCCATGTAACCGCTGTGAAACTGCCATGAGCCTATTGTTTGTTATGTTAGGCCTTTGATAGCCTGTCTGCGGTCCCTACTTTAAATACTCCTCCACTGACCAGACCACTGCTGCCCGTGTACCCCTGGAACCAATTATAAAGTGCCTACAGCCAGCCCATTTTCTTATGTTAGGCCTTTGAAGCCTGTCTGCGGTCCCTACTTTAAATACTCCTCCACTGACCAGACCACTGCTGCCCGTGTACCCCTGGAACCAATTATAAAGTGCCTACAGCCAGCCCATTTTCTTATGTTAGGCCTTTGAAGCCTGTCTGCGGTCCCTACTTTAAATACTCCTCCACTCACCACCACCAAGCTGCCTGCCCGTGTATCCATGTAACCGCTGTGAAACTGCCATGAGCCTATTGTTTGTTATTTTAGGCCTTTGATAGCCTGTCTGCGGTCCCTACTTTAAATACTCCTCCACTCACCACCAAGCTGCCTGCCCGTGTATCCATGTAACCGCTGTGAAACTGCCATCATGAGCCTATTGTTTGTTATGTTAGGCCTTTGATAGCCTGTCTGCGGTCCCTACTTTAAATACTCCTCCACTGACCAGACCACTGCTGCCCGTGTACCCCTGGAACCAATTATAAAGTGCCTACAGCCAGCCCATTTTCTTATGTTAGGCCTTTGATAGCCTGTCTGCGGTCCCTACTTTAAATACTCCTCCACTGACCAGACCACTGCTGCCCGTGTACCCCTGGAACCAATTATAAAGTGCCTACAGCCAGCCCATTTTCTTATGTTAGGCCTTTGAAGCCTGTCTGCGGTCCCTACTTTAAATACTCCTCCACTGACCAGACCACTGCTGCCCGTGTACCCCTGGAACCAATTATAAAGTGCCTACAGCCAGCCCATTTTCTTATGTTAGGCCTTTGAAGCCTTTCTGCGGTCCCTACTTTAAATACTCCTCCACTCACCACCACCAAGCTGCCTGCCCGTGTATCCATGTAACCGCTGTGAAACTGCCATGAGCCTATTGTTTGTTATTTTAGGCCTTTGATAGCCTGTCTGCGGTCCCTACTTTAAATACTCCTCCACTCACCACCAAGCTGCCTGTGTATCCATGTAACCGCTGTAAAACTGCCATGAGCCTATTGTTTGTTATTTTAGGCCTTTGATAGCCTGTCTGCGGTCCCTACTTTAAATACTCCTCCACTGACCAGACCACTGCTGCCCGTGTACCCCTGGAACCAATTATAAAGTGCCTACAGCCAGCCCATTTTCTTATGTTAGGCCTTTGATAGCCTGTCTGCGGTCCCTACTTTAAATACTCCTCCACTGACCAGACCACTGCTGCCCGTGTACCCCTGGAACCAATTATAAAGTGCCTACAGCCAGCCCATTTTCTTATGTTAGGCCTTTGAAGCCTGTCTGCGGTCCCTACTTTAAATACTCCTCCACTGACCAGACCACTGCTGCCCGTGTACCCCTGGAACCAATTATAAAGTGCCTACAGCCAGCCCATTTTCTTATGTTAGGCCTTTGAAGCCTTTCTGCGGTCCCTACTTTAAATACTCCTCCACTCACCACCACCAAGCTGCCTGCCCGTGTATCCATGTAACCGCTGTGAAACTGCCATGAGCCTATTGTTTGTTATTTTAGGCCTTTGATAGCCTGTCTGCGGTCCCTACTTTAAATACTCCTCCACTCACCACCAAGCTGCCTGTGTATCCATGTAACCGCTGTAAAACTGCCATGAGCCTATTGTTTGTTATTTTAGGCCTTTGATAGCCTGTCTGCGGTCCCTACTTTAAATACTCCTCCACTGACCAGACCACTGCTGCCCGTGTACCCCTGGAACCAATTATAAAGTGCCTACAGCCAGCCCATTTTCTTATGTTAGGCCTTTGAAGCCTGTCTGCGGTCCCTACTTTAAATACTCCTCCACTCACCACCACCAAGCTGCCTGCCCGTGTATCCATGTAACCGCTGTGAAACTGCCATGAGCCTATTGTTTGTTATTTTAGGCCTTTGATAGCCTGTCTGCGGTCCCTACTTTAAATACTCCTCCACTCACCACCAAGCTGCCTGCCCGTGTATCCATGTAACCGCTGTGAAACTGCCATCATGAGCCTATTGTTTGTTATGTTAGGCCTTTGATAGCCTGTCTGCGGTCCCTACTTTAAATACTCCTCCACTGACCAGACCACTGCTGCCCGTGTACCCCTGGAACCAATTATAAAGTGCCTACAGCCAGCCCATTTTCTTATGTTAGGCCTTTGATAGCCTGTCTGCGGTCCCTACTTTAAATACTCCTCCACTCACCACCAAGCTGCCTGCCCGTGTATCCATGTAACCGCTGTGAAACTGCCATCATGAGCCTATTGTTTGTTATGTTAGGCCTTTGATAGCCTGTCTGCGGTCCCTACTTGCAATACTCCTCCACTGACCACAATGCTGCCTGGAGTGCCTGCCTGTGTATCCATGTAACCGATGTAAAACTGCCATGACTGCCTACTGTTTGTTATTTTAGGCCTTTGATAGCCTGTCTGCAGCCCCTACTTGCAATACTCCTCCACTGACCACACCAATGCTGCCCGTGTACCCCTGGAACCTATTTAAAAGTTCATAGAGCCTAGTTATATATTTTATTTACTATTAATAAGGCCATGATGGACTACGCTGTACCACGCTACAAGCTAACCAGTCGACACTTCTTTTGCGAGAAAAGCCATCCCAACCCTCCACCAGCATGTAGAAGACCGCATTGTCCATGCACTCTGGCAATCTGTGAGTACAAAGGTGCACCTGACAACAGACGCATGGACCTGTAGGCATGGCCACGGAAGATTACGTGTCCATTACGGCGCAATGGGTTAATGTGGTGGATGCATGGTCCACAGGGGACAGCCTACTAAGTCTGTCTGCAGTCCCTAATTCAAATTGTGCTCCACTGTCTAAATCGGAACTTCCACCTTCTGGCTTTCGGCCTATAGTATCAGAAATTAAACTGCATTTGGCCTTCAACTTTGGTTAGGGCCTACTAACGGCTTCTGCCCCTCCCTGGTGTTGCCCTCAACTAAATAAAGCTGAGCTTCAACCTTCTGCTCCAAATTACCATTTTGAAAAATGCAATAGGCTTTTCAGGCCTACTAAAGGAGTCTGTCTGTGTGCCCCTCCCTGGTGTTGTCCTCAACTAAATAAAGCTGAGCTTCAACCTTCCGGCTCTCATTATGTGGTTTTAAAAAAAAAAAAGGTGGTTAGGGCCTACTAACGGCTTCTGCCCCTCCCTGGTGTTGTCCTCAACTAAATAAAGCTGAGCTTCAACCTTCCGGCTCTCATTATGTGGTTTTAAAAAAAAAAAAGGTGGTTAGGGCCTACTAACGGCTTCTGCCCCTCCCTGGTGTTGTCCTCAACTAAATAAAGCTGAGCTTCAACCTTCCGGCTCTCATTATGTGGTTTTAAAAAAAAAAATGGTGGTTAGGGCCTACTAACGGCTTCTGCCCCTCCCTGGTGTTGTCCTCAACTAAATAAAGCTGAGCTTCAACCTTCCGGCTCTCATTATGTGGTTTTAAAAAAAAAAAAGGTGGTTAGGGCCTACTAACGGCTTCTGCCCCTCCCTGGTGTTGTCCTCAACTAAATAAAGCTGAGCTTCAACCTTCCGGCTCTCATTATGTGGTTTTAAAAAAAAAAATGGTGGTTAGGGCCTACTAACGGCTTCTGCCCCTCCCTGGTGTTGTCCTCAACTAAATAAAGCTGAGCTTCAACCTTCCGGCTCTCATTATGTGGTTTTAAAAAAAAAAAAGGTGGTTAGGGCCTACTAACGGCTTCTGCCCCTCCCTGGTGTTGTCCTCAACTAAATAAAGCTGAGCTTCAACCTTCCGGCTCTCATTATGTGGTTTTAAAAAAAAAAATGGTGGTTAGGGCCTACTAACGGCTTCTGCCCCTCCCTGGTGTTGTCCTCAACTAAATAAAGCTGAGCTTCAACCTTCCGGCTCTCATTATGTGGTTTTAAAAAAAAAAATGGTGGTTAGGGCCTACTAACGGCTTCTGCCCCTCCCTGGTGTTGTCCTCAACTAAATAAAGCTGAGCTTCAACCTTCCGGCTCTCATTATGTGGTTTTAAAAAAAAAAAAGGTGGTTAGGGCCTACTAACGGCTTCTGCCCCTCCCTGGTGTTGTCCTCAACTAAATAAAGCTGAGCTTCAACCTTCCGGCTCTCATTATGTGGTTTTAAAAAAAAAAATGGTGGTTAGGGCCTACTAACGGCTTCTGCCCCTCCCTGGTGTTGTCCTCAACTAAATAAAGCTGAGCTTCAACCTTCCGGCTCTCATTATGTGGTTTTAAAAAAAAAAATGGTGGTTAGGGCCTACTAACGGCTTCTGCCCCTCCCTGGTGTTGTCCTCAACTAAATAAAGCTGAGCTTCAACCTTCCGGCTCTCATTATGTGGTTTTAAAAAAAAAAAAGGTGGTTAGGGCCTACTAACGGCTTCTGCCCCTCCCTGGTGTTGTCCTCAACTAAATAAAGCTGAGCTTCAACCTTCCGGCTCTCATTATGTGGTTTTAAAAAAAAAAAAGGTGGTTAGGGCCTACTAACGGCTTCTGCCCCTCCCTGGTGTTGTCCTCAACTAAATAAAGCTGAGCTTCAACCTTCCGGCTCTCATTATGTGGTTTTAAAAAAAAAAATGGTGGTTAGGGCCTACTAACGGCTTCTGCCCCTCCCTGGTGTTGTCCTCAACTAAATAAAGCTGAGCTTCAACCTTCCGGCTCTCATTATGTGGTTTTAAAAAAAAAAAAGGTGGTTAGGGCCTACTAACGGCTTCTGCCCCTCCCTGGTGTTGTCCTCAACTAAATAAAGCTGAGCTTCAACCTTCCGGCTCTCATTATGTGGTTTTAAAAAAAAAAAGGTGGTTAGGGCCTACTAACGGCTTCTGCCCCTCCCTGGTGTTGTCCTCAACTAAATAAAGCTGAGCTTCAACCTTCCGGCTCTCATTATGTGGTTTTAAAAAAAAAAAATGGTGGTTAGGGCCTACTAACGGCTTCTGCCCCTCCCTGGTGTTGTCCTCAACTAAATAAAGCTGAGCTTCAACCTTCCGGCTCTCATTAAGTGGTTTTAAAAAAAAAATGGTGGTTAGGGCCTACTAACGGCTTCTGCCCCTCCCTGGTGTTGCCCTCAACTAAATAAAGCTGAGCTTCAACCTTCTGCTCCAAATTACCATTTTAAAAAATGCAATAGGCTTTTCCGGCCTACTAAAGGTGTCTGCCCCTCCCTGGTGTTGTCCTCAACTGAACAAAGCTGAGCTTCCACATTCTGGCTTTCGCCCTATACTATCAGATATTAAACTGCATTTGGCCTACTAGTGTGGTTAGGCCCTTGAAACAGTGTCTGCTGCTCTTGGGTTTGCTACTCCACTGAACAAAGCAATGCCGCCTGTTTAGTCCTGTTACCAATTTTGAACTGCATGTAGCCTACTTTATTCTTTGGCCCTATATCTGTTTCCTCCTCATCCTGCCCATTGCCCAGCCACTGCTAAATGAGTCTGCTGGTACATTGACCGAGACCACTACATTCCCCTTGTACTCTACACAGCCAGAATCTGTCCCTGCTGAAAGTAAGGTTCCCCTTCCCGCATGTTATACCACCTTACACAGGGACAAAGAGGAAGGTGCAGATGAAAGTGCAGGTTCCTTCATCAGGTGGGGGGGCATACTCGTTGGCGACGTCACTGGCACAGGGCCCCTCAGAGTACGCAAAAGTGTCGCTGCTGGTGGGAGGCGCCCCCGCCATGCAAACACACCGCCGTACTTTGAGGGGCCCTGTGCCAGTGGCAATGCGAACGAGTGGGCCCCCCCCCTGCTTGCTCAGGATCACAGCACTTGCAACTTTTAAATAATTACCTTTCCCTGCAACACCGCCGTGACGTAGTCCGCATTTCCTGGGCCCACGAAAAACTTGAGCCGGCCCTACTCCCCCCACAACTTTTGCCAAATGACCCCCAATTCCCTATGCCCAACTATTATTATAAAGTTAATTAAGATTGACAAGCTTCAGAAACAAGAATGGATGTTTTTGGCATTAAAATGGGCACTGTAGGTGTTTTCCTGGCCTCCACTCACTGCCGACTATGCTTCCCCATTGACTTGCATTGGGTTTCGTGTTTCGGTCGATCCCCGACTTTTAGCGATAATCGGCCGACTGCACTCGACTCGACTCTGGACAAAATCGGGTTTCCCAAAACCCTACTCGATCTTAAAAAAATGAAAGTCGCTCAACCCTACCTACGACGTCTCCTTCTCCATCTTTTGCGATTTCTGTCTTGCTCCCAAGCAAACGCACAGGCAAGAAACAGCTTGATGCTTAAATCCAGGTTGAAATAAAAGCTCTCCATGCAAAGATCCATCATGACACAGGATACAGTAGCACACTGTTAGGATTTCAGCAGTCCTAGGGTCTATAAACATAGAGATCCCATAATACTTGCCCTCTGTAGTCCCATTGGCGGTGTCTGGTTATCTAGATTTTTCTCCTGTTAAATTTGTCACCATGCACACCAAAAACATAAACGCAGGAAAAAACGCATTGAGAAGCGTGCAAATGCAGAGTTTATGCGTTCCCGCATGCGTCTAAAAAACGCTGCATTTGGAAGTGTTTATATGCGTTTTTTCCTGTACTTGCAGGTGCGGATTAAACGCTGCGGATTCTAACGCAAATATGAAACTAGCCTAAGTCTTCACAAAGTTGGCACACACTGTTGGTGGTATGTTGGCCCATTCCTCCATGCAGATCTCCTCTAAAGCAGTGATGTTTTGGGCCTGTTGCTGGGCAACACAGACTTTCAACTCCCTCCAAAGGTTTTTTATGGGGTTGAGATCTAAAGACTGACTAGGTCACTCCAGGACCTTCATATGCTTCTTACGAAGCCACACATTCGTTGCCCTGGTGGTGTGCTTGGGATCATTATCATACTGAATGACCCATCCACTTTTCATCTTCAGGGTCCTTGCTGATTGAAGGAGGTTTGTACTCAAAATCTCACGATACATTCTTTCATGTACATGGATCAGTCGTCCTGGTCCCTTTGCAGAGAAACAGCCCCAAAGCATGATGTTGCCACCCCCATGCTTCACAGTAGGTATGGTCTTCTTTGGATGCAACTCAGCATTCTGTCTCCTCCAAATGCGACGAGTTTTGTTTCTACCAAATAGTTCAAATTTGGTTTCATCAGACAATATAACATTCTCCCAATACTCTCCTGGATAATCCAAATGCTCTCTAGCAAACTTCAGATGGGCAAGGGCATGTACTGGCTTAAGCAGGGGGACCTATCTGGCACTGCAGGAGTCCCTGGCGGCGTATTGTGTTACTCATGGTAGCCTTTGTTACGGTGGTCCCAGCTCTACACAGGTCATTCACTAGGTTCCCCGTATGGTTCTGGGATTTTTGCTCACTGTTTTTGTGATCATTTTGACCTCACGGGGTGACATCTTGCATGGAGCCCCAGATCAAGATAGATTATCAGTGATCTTGTATGTCTTCCATTTTCTTATTATTGCTCCAAAAGTTGATTTCATCACACCAAGCTGCTTGCCTATTGCAGATTCAGTCTTCCCAGCCTGGTGCAGAGCTACAATTTTGTTTCTGGTGTCCTTCGACAGCTCTTTGGTCTTCAACATAGTGGAGTTTGGAGTGTGACTGTTGTGGACAGTTGTCTTTTATACTGATAACAAGTTCAAACAGGTGCCATTACTACAGGTAATGAGAGGTGGACAGTTCAGCCTCTTAAAGAAGTTACAGGTCTGTGAGAGCCAGACATTTTGCATGTTTTTAGGTGACCAAATACTTATTTTCACCATAATTTTCAAAATAAATCTTGCCAAATCAGACAAGGTGATTTTCTGGATTTGTTTTCTCATTTGACGCTCATAGTTGTTGTCTACCTATGATGTCAATCACAGGCCTCTCTCATCTTTTAAAGTGGGAGAATTGCACAATTAGTGGCTGACTAAATACTTTTTTCCCAACTGTATGTAGGGGGGCGTTTATGTACATTTTATTCTAAGTACATTTTTTCAAAGTGCCTTGCAGTTAATCATATGTAACAATGATTAGCGGTTTGTAAGTGGAGCACTAGCAGGAGTCCCAAGAAGGGGAAGACAGGCACCCGAATCTCCGCAGCTCCAGCCAGATGCCCTTAGCGGGGGAAGTTGCTTGCAACCTGTGACCGGTTTTCCTTTTTCACTTACAGTTAATCATGGCAGTTAGACAGGGTAGGAGACAGGTAAGACATGTAAAGAAACTTATTTCCAGAACATTTGAATTGAAACAAATATGCACCATATGTATTTGTATAATTTATATCCTGGCTGCTGCATTCACTCACATCCACTGTCCTTGCAGTACATTTTTACACTCCATCTTTATCAGCCCCTCTGTCCTCTCCTCTCCCATGTACAGCACTCATGCTCTTTTCACATTGCTAAACTGCACAGATCCATTCAGTCCCACCATCTAACCCAAGTGACGCTCTCATAAATCACTTAACCATCAGCTCACACTTTCTATCCTCCTCCCAGTTTCAGGTGATATCTCTCCCAACCCCGGCCCTTCATGTTATAGTAAGTCAAAACCCTCACCTACTACACTCAGAAACCCCTCAAATCTCATTAATATTCCCTGCATGCATTCTGTCTCTTTTATGTGTGCCCTTTAGAATTCTCGCTCAGTGTGTAATAAACTCTCCTTCATCCATGACTTCTTCCTCTATGATTCTCCTTTCCTTCTGGCTCTTACTGAAACCTGAATCCAGCAATCGGACACCACTGCTGCTGCTGCTCTTTCCTACGGTGGAATACACTTCTCTCATACCCCAAGATCGGACAACAGACCAGATGGAGGCGCTGGTCTGCTCCTATCACCCAGATGTAACTTTCAGGTTATCCCCCAAGTATCCTCACTTCTCTTCCCTTCTTTTGAGGTACACGCAGTCAGACTCTACATCCCTTTCTCCATGCGAGTGGCGGTTGTGTATGTTCCTCTAGGTCCCTCCCGTCAGTTCCATGATCACTTTGCCACCTAGCTTTCACATTTACTCTCGTGTGACATTCCCACCCTCATCATGGGAGACTTCAACATCCCCATTGTTTTTCCCCTCTCCCCATCAGCCACTCACCTTTTATCTCTAACCTCCTCCTTCGGCCTTTCACAGCTCACTAACTCTCCTACACATGAAGATGGAAACTCCCTCGACCTGGTTTTCTCCTTGTTTCGCTCAGTGACCACAACCTTCTTTTAATCTCTGTCAAGAACCTCTGTCAATACCTCTCAGGACACCCCTACTTTCCACACTTATAGAAATATACATGTCATTAACACCCAGAAATTTATGAAGAATTTGCAGTCATCATTGGCCCCATCCTCTTCCCTCTGTTGTCCTGACTCTGCACTTAAACATTATAATGAAACATTGCAAAGTGCCCTGGATGAAGCTGCACCTCCTATACATAGAACAACTCGGCACAGACTGCGACAACCCTGGAACACTCTGCAAACATGTCTTCTACAGCGGTGCTCCAGGTATGCTGAACATCTGTAGAGAAAATCCAATCTGCCCGAAGATTTCATTCATTATAAGTTTATACTTAAAACATACAACTCTGCACTCACTTCTCCAAACAAACCTATTTCAACACCCTCATCACCTCACTATCCAATAATCCTTAATGTCTCTTTGACACTTTTCATTCCCTACTTAACCCAAGAGTGCAAGCCTATCCATGGATCTCCACACTGATAATCTGGCCAATTATTTCAAAGAAAAAACAGACCATATCCTACAGGAAATTTTCTCCTAATCCCCTCATACCATGCACTGTCCTCCCTCCCCCACTGCATCTCACTCACTCTCTGACTTTGAACCAGTCATGGAAAAAGAATTAATCAGGCTCCTTGCATCTTCTCACCTACCACCCTACCCATGCACTCTGTTCTGCTAATGACCTAATGTTAACATCTTCATTAAAGGGAACATGTCACCCCCCCAGGCCTTTGAAACTAAAAGAGCCACCTTGTGCAGCAGTAATGCTGCATTCTGACAAGGTGGCTATTTTAGTTATTGGTGCTGTAACTGCAGAAATAATCCGTTTTGTAATTTGTCCTAAATACCTTTTCTTCAGTCCTGGAGGCAGGCCTATCCCCCCCTGCTGCAGGTGCCACACAGCCACCACTCAAGTCTTCTTGGCGCCGGGCGCCGCCTCCTCAGCGCGTTTTGAAATCAGCCGGTGCTTGCACTCTTTTGTCATGCCTTGGGCAGGCGCAGTGAGCGCTGCCTGTCCTCTGTCCTCATATGCAGTCTAGCTGACTGCACCTGTGCGGCTGCCCTGCCTGTGAATCCCAGCCTCGCAGTGTCTTCTGATTTATTCTCTCATTATAATGTGGTAAATGGCAGGCTGTATCATGTTTAGCAACAGAATTTTTTTTTATGTGCATGAGCTCGGCAGATAGCTTAATTTCATGGCCACAAAATGACAGCGTGGGATATGGCATGCTGAATTACATCAGCATTAGCCAAAAAACATTTTTTTACTGTGCAACAGCTCTACACATGTAACAATATAACTGAATTAAAATTACAACATGGGATATGGCAGGCTCTATCACTTAGCAACAGAATTTTTATTTTTTTTACACTTGTCTGTATATTATCACTCAATAAAGATTTTCTATTGTCATACATTTATGTGAAGGCTCCTTTTTCTTTACTGAAGAAACTTAGCTGCTGTTTTTTTTACTGAATACTTCTTGGAGAAGACCTGTTGCATTTCCTTAATTGATCCGCTTTGCACATAGACTTTCACAATTGCTATTCGCTGTTCTAGGGAGAACTCCATCGTTCTGACATGATGTTCATAGAAGGACTGAAAAGGAAGGCAAAATAGCCGGTTTGCTGCATACGAAGGTGACACCACATCGCCAGACAGAAAGCAGGGGCTACAGTTTCCTCCACAGAGTGTGGCAGTGGTATTGGAGGTAAGCTACTTTTCCTTGGGACACCCTGTATATAACTATAGAGGATGTTCACACTAATTCAGGTCTTTAAATTTCTTTTGCATGTATTTTCCAAAAAGTGTGCAATTTCACCTGCAAACAGTTTGTATCAGTTAAACGCAATCAGCTTATTCTACCTCTACCTGATTACATCTATATGTACATTATAAGAACTCAAGAAGCAGAGGTGTTAACTGTCAGCACAGATGATTTATTTAATGAACGTATGGAATGATTTGTGCTCTTACAATCTCCAAAACATGTGATTGGATTAGGGAGAGGGGCATAGAAAAAGTTGACGCATTCTCTTTAAAAGCTAAAATATCTTTTTCTTAACATAATCTAAGACTATAACTTTTGGGGTCCAGAAAATGTATTCTAATGTCTACTGCAAACTGAAATGAAGTCGTGCATTAACAAGCAATGTGAATACAAACAAGCTCTTGCAAGTAAGATAAAAAGTAACTTATCCATGCATACACTCAACGTATGTATTACAGTTTAGCAGTTTTACACAATTTATGAATTCTTTTCTTTGAAAAGGGTAAATCTTGTAAAATGCTTTATGCAAATTACCCTTTATCCATGCCCCTGACGTGTTTATAAAAGACAAAAGTATCCTGCAGCTTGAGATGAAGCAGTTAACATGTCCTAGCTATTGAAAATTTTATAAAACCAATTGCAAGACACAGCTCATTTTCCACAAGGAAGAAGCTGGGAAATGTGATAAAAACTGTTTAACGTTGAATCAATAGATTTAAAACTTTAATATAAGAAGCATCCACTGCCTGAACTCCTCTGACCTGGCTGTGTTATATAAGGTTGCACAAAGCTGATGTGATTTAATCTCTTAATATTCCTAATAACAGCAGTCATTAACCCTTTGACACATCCATTTTTTTTTTTAGCCACTTTTACTTTACATGGCATTATTCTGTCCGGAAAGGGATCGGACCTTTTCTTTGTTTATGACGTTAGCTATTAAATATCGACATTGAAATGTTGCTCAACTAGAGGCTATAAAAAGATGCCTTCAGCGGAATGTCTAAAATTAAAAAGCAAATTGCCTAGGTGGCCATTTATCAATCTACATGCAGTAGAATAGTGCAATTTCACCAGAAAATAAGTATGAAATTTGAGCTATATTTGTCATATATTCATAGAATTATTGACACAATAGACATTATGTTAGTTAAAAGAAGGCTAATTCTATGATTGAGAAGAGTCAGACTACAACTCGGATGGGAATCACAAAGCAGTCAACACATGACCCAGTGTTATTGGGTTTCAGTAACGTCAGCTGATCCCCAGCTGTGTATCCGGCAATGTGTCCTGCGACCGCCACGCTGACACTACAACAGAAATTAAAGGGAACCTGTCCCCCCCAGGCGTTTGTAACTAGAAGAGCCACCTTGTGCAGCACTAATGCTGTATTTGGACAAGGTGTCTCTTTTAGTTATTCTCCTTGCACACGCTGAACTAAACACTTATAAAATGTGGCCCCTCATACCGTGAAACTTTCCTTGCGGTCGTTTCTCAGGCACTGCAGCATGAAATCAACCATGTGCTGCAGACTGCCAACTGGCCAAGAAACGCTGTCCCCTGCTTGAGGCATCATCTCTGCCTGCTCTGCATCACCCCACCCTCGCTCTTTATACTGACTACTAGAGCTTTGTGCACTTCCCTCCTCTGGCAGATGTCTTCCTCCTCCATTGACTCCTTCTCATCCTCCTCACAAAGTGTCCTCTGCCTAGGCCTTTGTGAGGAACCACGTTGCGCAGACTTTCCTGAAGCAGAAGGCATTTGTGACTCCTCATCCTCCACCTCTTCCACAACATCATCCCTTAGTGCTTGCAGTGTTCTTTCAAGCAGGCAGATAAGGGGAATAGTCGTGCTGATTAGTGCATCATCTGCACTCGCCATCCACATGGAATCATCGAAGGCACGCAAAACCTGGCAGATGTCCTTCATAGTGGCCCACTCAGTGGTTGTGAAATCTGAATGGCGCGCAGTGCGACTTCTTTGCGCCTCATGCAGCTGGTACTCCATTACTGCTGGCTGCTGCTCACACAACTGCTCCATCATATGTAACATTAAATTCCACCTGGTGGGTAGGTCACATATGATGCGATGTTCCAGAAGGCGGAATCGTCGTTGGAGAGCTGCAATGTGCGATCTTGCCATGCTGGAACGCCGCAAGTGAGCACACTCTAGGCCGACCTTGTGCAGCAGTGCATCAAGATCCGGATAGTCCCTCAAAAAACTCTGCACAACCAAGTTAAGCACATGTGCCAGACATGGGATGTAAGTGAGGTTGCCAAGGGCCACAGCTGTCACCAGATTTTGGCCATTGTCACACACTACCATGCCTGGCTGGAGATTCGCTGGCACAAACCACACGTCGCTCTCCTGCTTGATGGCATTCCAGAGCTCCTGCGCTGTGTGGCTTCGATTCCCCAAAGAAATTAATTTCAAACAAGTAAACGTTCATGGGTCCATGTGGAGGTGGACTATGACGGCTCCTGCAGCGCTGATTCACAGGAACTGGAGTATGAGGAGGAGTCAATGTGTACAGACTGGATTCCTGCAATCCTTGGAGTTGGCAGAACATGTACAGCACCACTCTCACGATCTGTACCCGGCTCCACAACATTTACCCAATGGGCAGTGAGGGAAAGGTATCGTCCCTGTCCATGGTGACTGGTCCACGCATCGGTGGTGAGGTGGACCTTGCTACTGATGGCGTTTAGTAGCGCATGTTTAATGTTTCTCTCCACATGCTTTTGCAGGGCAGGGATGGCTTGCCTGCTGAAATAAAAGCGGCTGGGCACGTTGTATTGTGGGACTGCCAATGCCATCAAGTTACGGAAGCTGTCAGTCTCCACCAGCCTGAATGACAGCGTTTCAAGGGACAGTAGTTTTGCAATGCCAGCATTCAGAGCCTGTGCTCGGGGGTGGTTTGCTGAGAATGGCCACCTTTTCTCCCATGCCTGTGCTACCGATGGCTGTAGACTGGGCTGGGAGTGGGAGGATGACTGGGAACGTGGTGCTGTGGGTGGAATTACACTGGGTCTCTGGACAACAGTGCCAGAGGTTCTTCCATGGCGATCCTCTGAGGAAGCCGAACCAGCTGTGTGTGAGCTGGAGGAAGAGGCAACAACACGAGCTGAAGAGGTGGTAGATGCCACTTTAAGTTGGCCTAGGTCTTCAGTGTGTTTTTGTAACTCCACCGCATGCTTGGTCCTCACGTGTTTCCACATATTTGTGGTATTGAGGTTGCTGACACTTTTCCTTCTTTTGACTTTCTGATGACACACCTTGCATTTGACAAAGCAAATGTCATCTGCAACTGTGTCATAAAAGGACCAGGCACTGCAAGTCTTGGGAGTACCCATTTTGGCTTTTGGAAGAGGCATGCTCCTAATGGGTGCTGAAGTGGAGGCTACAGACAACACAGTCTTCCCTCTGCCTCTCCCTCTTTGGGCCGTTCGGGGAATCTCTTCCTCAGAGCTGCTCCCACAACCTTCCTGTACCTCACGCCATGATGGTTCAAGGACCTCATCATCTACACTACCCTTATCCACCAACTGCTTCTCCTGGGTAGTCTTGGCAGCACAGTACGCACCAGAAAGTGGCACCTGAGTCTCATCATCAGATGCGTACTGAGGTGTGCTGAATAGAGGCACTGGCCCACCCGTCTCTTCAGATTCAGAGAGACACAGCTGTTGGGCATCACTGCATACTGCCTCTTCTTCCATTTCTCCAATGCTGCTTGGCTGACGCCCTCTTTCCAAGCCAAGAGATTCAGAGAACAGAAGTAGAGATGGCTCCTGTCCTGGGCTCTCTGACTGCCTGGGCAATTTGGCAGGTGGTGAAGAGACAGATGGGTGCTCTTCAGTGCTCTGTGCCTGAGAGGATGTGGCACTAATTGAAGTTGATGTGTTAGCTGCCATCCATCCGACAACGACTTCAATTTGTTCGTCCCGCAGCAGCGGAGTATGGCGAGCTCCTACAAAGCGGCGCATGAAGGACTGTTCCCTGCTAAAACTGGGGGATGATGAGTCACTGGTGCCCACAGCAGGCACAGAATCCCCACGTCCTCTCCCTGCTCCACGTCCATGCCCACGTGCCTTACTCTTTGCCTTCTTCATCTTGGTAGACTGATAAAGATAGGCAGATAAGTACTAAGGGCTTAGTGTGCTTATTTCTGAACAGCTGCTAAAAGGTATAAGAAACACTAATTTTATCAAGTGTGGACTAGACTTTAATATGAGCTCATGTGGCCTACACAACTGTAAAATGGAGTTTTTGGTGAACTTTATTAACTTATTGTTTTTTTTCGCAGAACAGACTACAGAGTGAGTTGCAATCACACAGAGACCGTGCAGACAGCTGTGAATGGCGCTGCAAGGCCAAAAAAGCTCCTCTATGTACTCCTATATAGTGTTTTTTCACAATCTAGCAGGATATGGATGGAAAGCCACTAATAGGATAAATTTGAAAAAATGTGCAGAAGGCTGCACTAATTGAAAAAAGGACAATGGAACAGTATGAGGCAGTGACGCACCCTGAGCTGACTACAACCGGCTGTGGCGGCAGAACAGACTACAGAGTGAGCTGCACTCACACAGAGACCATGCCTAACATGCAGAACAGGATGTGCCCACAATTCTAATGATTGCTCATTGGCTGAATTAAATGAAACTGGCTCTTTGCATTATGGGAACTTCCGATTCTGGTATCCGATATACTGAAAGTATCGGAACTCGGTATCGGAATTCCGATACCGCGAATATCGGCCTATACCCGATACTTGCGGTATCGGAATGCTCAACACTACATCTCACCTCTCCAGCTCATTCACTACTTCCACCACCCATCTGGTCCTTACAGCATTTTCTTATAACTGCTGCAATCTTATAACGGCTGTAGTCTCATCAGAGCCAGAAGTCCCAGTCTAGTGTGAGACGCCCATGAATTTCAGCTCAAGGTCCAGACAGATGAAAGTGTGCTATTAACAAGGTATGCAAATATTACATATTTGCAATACATATTTACATTATATACTTATGTGTATATTATACATTATATATTACATATATTTACAATATACATATAATATTACATGAAAATGGCTCAATGAAGTATGATGCACCAAATTAAATGAGAGGTGTAAGCCAGTCGTAATGAAGGGCTCACTGGAGTACATTGCACCAAATTAATTGCGGTCCATGCCACTTAATGAATTTGATGGATCTTAGCTGTGAAGTGTGTCTCTGTTATGCTTCACCAGAAATGCTATTCTAGTCAGGACAGGAGCTGGGGGGAGCTTGGCAGGGCATGGCTATGCTTGCCCATTAAATTAATTAAAACTAATGGCGTTTTAATGCCAGAAATGAAACTCTGGTCAATGACTCCCCAATCTCTGAAAATTTTTAACAGGGGCACAGCAATAAATTAGCTGAGTTCCTTATTAAATCTTTGATGCAGTGCATAAAAGCCCTGGGCCTTGTTCATGTTCATGTCATTAAATCTTAAGGTACCTTCACATTAAGCGACGCTGCAGCGATAGCGACAACGATGCCGATCGCTACAGCGTCGCTGTTTGGTCGCTGGAGAGCTGTCACACAGACCGCTCTCCAGCGACCAACGATGCCGGGGTCCCCGGGTAACCAGGGTAAACATCGGGTTACTAAGCGCAGGGCCGCGCTTAGTAACCCGATGTTTACCCTGGTTACCAGCGTAAAATGTAAAAAAAACAAACGCTACATACTTACATTCGCGTCCCCCAGCGTCCGCTTCCTGCACTGACTGAGCGCCGGCCCTAACAGCAGAGCAGTGACGTCACCGCTGTGCTGTACTTTCACTTTATGGCGCTCAGTCAGTGTGGGAAGCGGACGCCGGGGGACGCGAAGGTGAGTATGTAGTTTGTTTTTTTTACATTTTACACTGGTAACCAGGGTAAACATCGGGTTACTAAGCGCGGCCCTGCGCTTAGTAACCCGATGTTTACCCTGGTTACCAGTGTAAAACATCGCTGGTATCGTTGCTTTTGGTGTCAAACACGACGATACACGCCGGTCTGACGACCAAATAAAGTTCTGAACTTTGTTCAATGACCAGCGATATCACAGCAGGATCCTGATCGCTGCTGCGTGTCAAACTAAACAATATCGCTAGCCAGGACGCTGCAACGTCACGGATCGCTAGCGATATCGTTTAGTGTGAAGGTACCTTTAGTTTGGATCTTATCTGCATTCTGATTTTATTAGTTGATGTATTAAGAGCACCGGATTCCCGATATCAGCCACTTTCTCATATTTAGTATACAAAAAGCTAAATTACACTTATTGTACCCTTATGGCCAAATGGACTTCAGAGGCGAAGACCGCCTTTCAAGAAATAAAAGTAGGTCTTTGTAAGCAGCCAGTCCTGGTAGCCTCCGACTTTAAGAAGGAATTTGGCTAAAGTTGTGGTGGGGTAGGGCTGTCTCAAGATTTTCGTGGGCCCAGGAAACGTGGAAAACGTCACGGCGGTGGAGCAGGGAGAGGTAAGTATTTCAACTTTGCAAGTGCTGTGATCCTGAGCAAGCGGGGGGCCCACTCGTTGTCATTGGCACTGGCACAGGGTCCCTCATAGTACGGCGGTGTGTTTGACGGTGGGTGGCGCCTCCCACCGGCAGAGAAACTTTTGCGTACTATGAGGGGCCCTGTGCCAGTGACGTCGCCAACGAGTATGCCCCCCACACCTGATGAAGGAACCTGCACTTTCATCTGCACCTTCCTCTTTGTCTCCGTGTAAGGTGGTATAGTATGCGGGAAGGGGAACCTGACTTTCAGCAGGGTCAGATTCTGGCTGTGTAGAGTGCAAGGGGAATGTAGTGGTCTGGGTCAATGTACCAGCAGACTCATCTAGCAGTGGCTGGGTAATGAGCAGGATGAGGAAAAAAACACAGATATAGGCCCAAATAATAAAGTGGGCTAAATGCAGTTCAAATGTGGTAACAGGACTAAACAGGCGGCATTGCTTTGTTCAGTGGAGGAAAACTGTAATGAGTGGCAGACACAGTTAGTAGGCCCAAATAATAAAGTAGGCTAAATGCAGTTCAAAATTGGTAACAGGACTAAACAGGCGGCATTGCTTTGTTCGGTGGAGGACAACTGTAATGAGTGGCAGACACAGTTAGTAGGCCCAAATAATAAAGTAGCCTAAATGCAGTTCAAAATTGGTAACAGGACTAAACAGGCGGCATTGCTTTGTTCAGTGGAGGACAACTGTAATGAGTGGCAGACACAGCTGGTAGGCCCAAATACTAAAGTAGCCTAAATGCAGTTCAAAATTGGAACCAGGACTAAACAGGTGGCATTGCTTTGTTCAGTGGAGGACAACTGTAATGAGTGGCAGACACAGTTAGTAGGCCCAAATAATAAACTAGCCTAAATGCAGTTCAAAAATGGTCACCGGACTAAACAGGCGGCATTGCTTTGTTCAGTGGAGGACAACTGTAATGAGTGGCAGACACAGTTAGTAGGCCCAAATAATAAAGTAGCCTAAATGCAGTTCAAAATTGGTAACAGGACTAAACAGGCAGCATTGCTTTGATCAGTGGAGGACAACTGTAATGAGTGGCAGACACAGTTAGTAGGCCCAAATAATAAAGTAGCCTAAATGCAGTTCAAAATTGGTAACAGGACTAAACAGGCAGCATTGCTTTGATCAGTGGAGGACAACTGTAATGAGTGGCAGACACAGTTAGTAGGCCCAAATACTAAAGTAGCCTAAATGCAGTCCAAAATTGGTAACAGGACTAAACAGGCGGCATTGCTTTGTTCAGTGGAGGACAACTGTAATGAGTGGCAGACACAGTTAGTAGGCCCAAATAATAAAGTGGGCTAACTGTCTGCCAAAAAATTGTTCATAAATAAACAGGTGGCATAGCTAGGTACAGGGGTGGGCTCCTCTGCTGAGTAGCAGTGGTAGTAGGCGCAAAGTATTAACTGGTCTAAATGGAGGCCAGGGCCCCTGTATATTTTAACTATCATCTATCATTTCAACAAATTTGTATTGGCAGTGCCATTGAAGGATTTCACAGCACAGACTACACAGTGGTGGAGCAAGGAGAGGTAAGTATTGCAAGTGGTAGAGCACTGTTCGCGCTGGGGGGAACACGCTCTCGTGGGCGGCGGTACTGCCACAGGGCCCCTCATATTACGACGGTGTGTCTGACGTTGGTTGTGCACCACCACCGTCAGAGACACTTCATTGTACTTTGAGGGACCCTGTGCCAGTGTCGTCGCCCAAGAGTGGGCACACCCACCTGTCCAGGCAAACGGCATTCGCACGGGTGCTTGCGCCAGGTGGTGACCACGGCCTCGTGGGGGGAGTCAGCCCATTTAGGGAGGTATAAAAATGGCCTATGGTGGACATTCAGCAGCTGCAAATGGAGGAATTGGAGAAGTCAGTAAGAGGAGGCCAAAAGCAAGACATTTTTCAGGCAAGCTACTTGTCAGCAGGGGAAGGTGGGGCAAAATAATTTGAAATCCATGATTGGTTCATTTTAATGAAGGTTAGATCATCAACATTTTTGGTAGCCAGACGTGTCCTTTTTTCGGTCAGTATTGAACCAGCAGCACTGAAGACTCTTTTTGATAGCACACTAGCAGCAGGGTAAGCGAGCTCCTGTAAGGCATATTCTGCCAATTCAGGCCAGGTGTCTATTTTAGATGCCCAGCAATCAAAGGGGAATGACCTGTGAGGGAGAACATTGATAAGGGAGGAAAAGTTGTTCGTAACCATACTGGACAAATGCTGTCTCCTGTCACTTTGAATCCATGCAGCAGTACCTGTCGTGTCAGCAGTCATTGCGAAATCACTCCACAACCTGGTCATAAAACCTCTCTGTCCAACACCACTTCGGATTTGTGCACCTCTAACACCTCTGCCATGTTGACCCCTACAGCTCGTGTGAGAACCATCACCGCCGCTTTGTACTGGAAATGAATGAACCACACGGTCTACAAGAGGTGCTTGTTTGGTAGCTAATATTTGCTCAAGGTTCTCATGCGGCATGATATTTTGTAATTTTCCTTTATATCGTGGATAGTGTTGAGCATTCTGATACCGCAAGTATCGGGTATCGGCCGATACTTGCGGTATCGGAATTCCGATACCGAGATCCGATACTTTTGTGGTATCGGGAATCGGAATCGGAAGTTCCCAGTGTATGGTCCCCAGGGTCTGAAGGAGAGGAAACTCTTCTTCAGGCCCTGGGATCCATATCCATGTAAAAAATAAAGAATTAAAATAAAAAATATTGATATACTCACCTCTCCGGAGGCCCCTGGACATCACCGCTGGTAACCGGCAGCCTGCTTTGCTTAAAATGAGCGCGTTCAGCACCTTCCATGACGTCACGGCTTCTGATTGGTCGCGTGCCGCTCATGTGACCGCCACGCGACCAATCACAAGCCGTGACGTAATTCTCAGGTCCTAAATTCCTAGAATTCGGAATTTAGGACCTGAGAATGATGTCACGGCTTGTGATTGGTCGTGTGGCGGTCACATGAGCGGCACGCAACCAATCAGAAGCCGTGACGTCATGGAAGGCCCTAAACACGCTCATTTTAAGCAAAGAAGGCTGCCGGTTACCAGCGGTGATGTCCAGGGGCCTCCGGAGAGGTGAGTATATGAATATTTTTTATTTTAATTCTTTATTTTACACAGTAATATGGATCCCAGGGCCTGAAGGAGAGTTTCCTCTCCTTCAGACCCTGGGAACCATCAGGATACCTTCCGATACTTGGTGTCCCATTGACTTGTATTGGTATCGGGTATCGGTATCGGCGATGTCCGATACTTTTCGGGTATCGGCCGATACTATCCGATACCGATACTTTCAAGTATCGGACGGTATCGCTCAACACTAATCGTGGATCCAGGAGGCAGGCCAGCCAGTAGTTGTCATCGGTCATCATTTTGATAATGCGGGGGTCCCTTTTAAGGATACGCAAGGCATACTCAGCCATGTGGGCCAATTTTCCAGGTGTCAATTCACTGCTTGTGCTGGGTTGTGGAGCACTTTCTTGCAAATCAACATCACTTGTGTCCCACAAAAACCCTGTACCTGACCTTGCAATGCCACCAGTTTCTATTGCCCCCTGAGAAGCATCCTCCTCCCATAAATATTCATCCCCATCATCCTCCTCCTCTTTGTCTGCCACCTCGTCCAGGAGAGTTCCCTGAGCAGGCAATGGCTGACTGTCATCAAGGCTTCCCTCCTCCTCGGCTGCAGACGCCTGCTCCTTAATGTGCGTCAAACTTTGCATCAGCAGACGCATTAGTGGAATGCTCATGCTTATGATGGCATCGTCTGCACTTACCAGCCATGTGCATTCCTCAAAACACTGAAGGACTTGACAGAGGTCTTGTAGCTTCGACCACTGCACACCAGACAACTCCATGTCTGCCATCCAAGTGGCTGCCCGTGTATGTGTATCCTCCCACAAATTAATTACAGCACGCCTCTGCTCGCACAGCCTCTGAACCATGTGCAGTGTGGAGTTCCACCTTGTTGCAACATTGATTATTAGGCGGTGCTGGGGAAGATTCAGCGATCGCTGATGGTTCAGCATACGGCTGGAGTGTACGGGTGACCGGCGGATGTGCAAGCAAAGTCTTCGCACCTTCAGGAGCAGGGCTGGTAACTCCGGATATTTTTTGAGGAAGCACTGCACCACCAGGTTCAAGGTGTGAGCCAGGCAAGGTATGTGTTTCAGTTGTGAAAGGGCTATGGCAGCCATAAAATTCCTTCCGTTATCACTGACTACCTTGCCTGCCTCAAGATGTACACTGCCCAGCCATGACTGAGTTTCTTGCTGCAAGTACTTGGCCAGTACTTCCGTGGTGTGTCTGTTGTCGCCCAAACACTTCATTTGTAACACAGCCTGCTGACGCTTACCACTAGCTGTTCGATAATGGGACATCTCGTGTGCAACACTGGCAGCTGCAGATGGAGTGGTCGTGTGACTGCGCTCTGTGGACGAGCTTTCGCTTCTGGAGGAGGAGGAGTGGCGAATGCCTACAGCCAACTGTTTCCTAGACCATGGGCTAGGCAGAACTGTCCCACTATGGCGGTCCCCTGCGGACCCTGCATCCACCACAATAACTTAGTGCGCCGTGATTGACACTTAACATCCCTGGCCATGCCTAGTAGTCCATGCATCTGTTGTGAGGTGCACCTTTCCACTGACTGATTGCCTCAGTGCATGGAGAATGCGGTCTTTGACATGCTGGTGGAAAAATGGGATGGCTTTTCTCGCAGAGAAGTGCCGACTAGGTAGGTCATAGCGTGGTACTGCATAGGCCATCAGGTCTTTGAAAGCTTCGCTTTCAACCAACCGGTAGGGCATCATCTCTAACGAGATTAGTATAGCAATGTGGGCGTTCAAACCCTGTGTACGCGGATAAGAGAATGAGTACTTTCTTTTCCTAACAAGAGTCTGTTGTAGGGTGAGCTGGTCTGGAGAGCTGCATATGGGGGCACTAGTGGTGGTGGTGGACATGGCAGATTGAGTGAGGGTTAGTGATGGTATTCTTGATGTTGGCCTACATACAGTGTTTCCTACCAATAACCTTGTGATTCCCCGACTGCTTTGGCCTTGTGACGATACCTCCACATTTGCTGCTGGTGGTGTCCTAACCGGTGGGCTTACAGTGAGGGAAGCAATGTAGCGTTGCTGACTACCTTCATTCTGAGCAGGTGCACCAACGGTACGGGACGTTTGGTAGTTAGTCCAGGCTTGCAAGTGCATGCTGGTTAAATGTCTAAGCATGCACGTTGTATTTAAATTTTCAAGATTCTTCCCTCTGCTAAAGGTCTTTGAGCATTTCTTACAGATAACTTTTGACTGATCATTCGGATCTTGGTTAAAAAATTGCCACACTGCACTCTTCCTACTATGGAATACCTTTTCAGGCATTGCACGCTGTGCTACTTTCACCGGATGGCCACGCTCTCCTAAAACTGTTTTTGTTTTTGACAAACGTTTTTGGCCTGATACGGGCTGGCCAGATGACAGCTGTTGCGATGTAGATGGCTGCTGCGGATCCTCCTCCTCCGCTTCTGAGCTACTGGCAGCGGCACCCTCTTCCCCCAATGGCTGCCAATCTGGGTCAACAACTGGGTCATCTATCACCTCCTCTTCAATGTCATGTGCACTTTCCTCTGTGTCACCGTGTAAGGTGCTATAGCGTTCAGGACGGGGCACCATAGTCTCATCAGAGTCAGATTCTTGCTCAGTACACTGTGAGGGCAATGTAGTGATCTGAGTCAATGGAACAGCATAATGATCTAGCTGTGGCTGTGCATCACTGCACTCCATGTCCAATTCATGTTGTAATGGCAGTTAACAATTTCCCTTTCTAACCCAGGCACAGTATGTGTAAAGAGCTCCATGGAGTAACCTGTAGTGTCGCTTGATGCATCCTTCACTTTTGGTTTGGGTGAAGGACACAAGGAAACTTCTTGTTCCTGACCGGGAGCATCCACTGACAACTTGCTGCTATTATATTTGGAACTTTCTGAAGAGGAGGCGAAAGAGCTAGAGGCTGAGTCAGCAAGGAAAGCCAAAACTTTTTCCTGCTGCTCAGGCTTTAAAAGCTGTTTTCCTACTCCCAGATAAGGGAGCCTTCGAGGCTTTGTGTAGCCAGATGATGATGCTGGCTCAACACCTCCAGCCTTAGGTGCTATTGTGCTTTTGCCACTACCACCAGATACACCACCACCACCATCAGTACCAGCTGGCAACCACCGCCCATGGGCTCTTCCACCAGACTTCCTCATTTTTTGGAAAATCTAACCAAAATAACAACCGTTATATGGTACTGTAAAACAAGGTAGAATGTGTATATAAACTTGTTGAGAATTTAAATCTCCCTTTTTTTTGGAGACTGAACCAAAACTCAGGCCAAGTGTATAAAACAACACAATGTAAGTGGCAGACAGTGGCTGGCTGATATACGACAAACTAACAGGACTGAAGTATATCCACTTTGTGGGAATTTGAATCTCACTTTTTTGTGGGGGAGACTGAACCTAAACTCAGGCCCAGTGTATAAAACAACACAATGTAAGTGGCAGACCGTGGCTGGCTGATATACGACAAACTAACAGGACTGAAGTATATCCACTTTGTGAGAATTTGAATCTCACTTTTTTTGGGGGGAGACTGAACCCAAACTCAGGCCCAGTGAATAAAACAACACAATGTAAGTGGCAGACAGTGGCTGGCTGAAATACGACAAACTAACAAGACTGAAGTATATCCACTTTGTGAGAATTTGAATCTCACTTTTTTTGGGTGGAGACTGAACCCAAACTCAGGCCCAGTGTATAAAACAACACAATGTAAGTGGCAGAAAGTGGCTGGCTAATATACGACAAACTAACAAGACAGAAGTATATCCACTTTGTGAGAATTTGAATCTCACTTTTTTGGGGGAGACTGAACCCAAACTCAGGCCTAGTGTATAAAACAACACTATGTAAGTGGCAGAAAGTGGCTGGCTGATATACGACAAACCAACAGGACAGAAGTTTATCCACTTTGTGAGAATTTGAATCTCACTTTTTTGGGGGAAGACTGAACCAAAACTCAGGCCCAGTGTATAAAACAACACAATGTAAGTGGCAGAAAGTGGCTGGCTGATATACGACAAACTATCAGGACAGAAGTTTATCCACTTTGTGAGAATTTGAATCTCACTTTTTGGGGGGAGACTAAACCAAAACTCAGGCCCAGTGTATAAAACAACACAATGTAAGTGGCAGAAAGTGGCTGGCTGATATACGACAAACTAACAGGACAGAAGTTTATCCACTTTGAGAGAATTTGAATCTCACTTTTTTTGGGGGGGAGACTGAACGAAAACTCAGGCCCAGTGTATAAAACAACACAATGTAAGTGGCAGAAAGTGGCTGACTGATATACGACAAACTAACAGGACAGAAGTTTATCCACATTGTGAGAATTTGAATCTCACTTTTTTTGGGGGGAGACTGAACCAAAACTCAGGCCCAGTGTATAAAACAACACAATGTAAGTGGCAGAAAGTGGCTGAAAGATATATGAAAAAATACAAGGACTGTAGTACAATTTCAATCTCCCTACAATGATCTCTGGACAAGTATGACAGCAATAAAAAGGACTGCTGCACACAAAAGTGTGGACAAATAAACAAGATAACTGTGCAGAAAGGAGCAACAGGATTTTTGCTTTTAAAAAAGCAGTTGGTTTGCACAGCAGTGTGCAAACAGCAATGCAGCTATCAGGGAGCCTTATAAGGCAGCCTAATAAGCTACAGAGCTGATGCACAAAAATATAGCATCCACTGTCTCTGCAAAAAAAAGGTGGTGTTGGACAGTGGAAATCGCTACAGCACAAGCAGTTTGGTGGTTAATCTTCCCTCCCTAACTATATCCCTTCTTAGGAAGAAGCTGCGGCAACCTCTCCCTATGCTAAGCTCGGCAGAAGTAAGATGGCGGTCGGCATGCACGCCCCTTTATAGCCCCTGTGACGCTGCAGAAAGCAAGCCAATCACTGTCATGCCCTTCTCTAAGATGGTGGGGACCGAGACCTATGTCATCACGCTGCCCACACTCTGCGTCCTCCTTCATTGGCTGAAAAATGGTGCTGAAAGCGTCATATGAAACACGACTTTGGCACGCAGATCGCCGACCGCATGGCCGATACCACACTAGGATCGGGTTGGGTTTCATGAAACCCAACTTTGCTGAAAGTCAGCGATTTTTGAATTTGTCCGATCCGTTTCGCTCAACCCTAGTGCCAAGCAGTTCACTGTTATCACTTATTATACCATTATCATTTAATTTGGCAAATAATAATAATAAATTAATAATGTTAGTTTAATTCACCAAAAACACTTTTTGCAGTGTTTTTGCACATTCTCATTACTTTCTATGGGTGAAAACAAAAAAAAAGCCGCAAAAACGCTGACAGTATTGATGTGAACATCGCACTTTGAGATTTGCGACTGATAAAGAGAAAAGATAGATTTGTGCAGATAAAGGCATAATAAGGAAGAAGAGAATGAACACCACCTCCAAAATGCTGTTAGGCAAAATATATATATAACCTCTCAATGGGTCTAACCTTTATTTCCTTAAAGCAGCACCATTGTGTGCTAACCATCGACACAGCAACAATGCACCAGCAGGGTGGGCGGCCTGGTACCTCACAGTGCCCATGCTGCAAGACTGAGTCCCCATGACTCAAGCACAGCTCCATCACCAAATGAAAGGAGCATTGAAACTCACCATCCTCAAGCTTTCAAATGACAGCCAAAATAGGCAGGATCTCCTTTGCATTCTCCTGCTAATTAAAATCACCTGTGCCAAATGGGAGGAGTGCAATTCCGTGTAGATTAGAAGTCTAAGGAAATAGCAAAATTGAGTGATTTCTGTAACAATAACTGTTGTAATACTCGCCTCTCTAACATTTCCATCAAAACTCTACCCTCTTTTCTTTCCAGTTTTGAGGAGTTGTGTTCTGAAGAGGGATGCCAGGAATTGCCTCCTCATCGAGTTTATGACTGTCCCTTTAACTTTCTCCTTAGAGCAGAACTACCCAAATCCAGGTTATACAATCCTTTGGCTCCTGAAAGACAGGCCATAAAGGAGTATATCGTGGAAAGTCTTGCCAAGGGATATATCAGACCTTCCTCTTCCCCTGTTGCTGCTGATTTCTTTTTTGTCAAGAAAAAAGATGGAGGTCTGCATCCTTGTCTAGATTTTAGGTTGTTAAATTGGATTACCATCTGAAATCCTTATCCCCTTCCCCTCATTCCAGATTTATTTAATCAAATTGTTGTAGCAAAATGGTTCTCCAAGTTGGACCATAGGGGACCCAGAATCTGATTAGAATCAAAATGGGATGAGTAGAAAACAGCATTTAACACCCCTGAAGGGCATTTCAAAAGCCTTGCCATTCTATTCGGTCTGAATAATGCCCCCAGCATTTTTCAACATTTTATGAATGATATCTTCTATCAACTGGTGGGCAAATTTGTGGTGGCATACTACGACAACATTTTAATTTACTCACATAATTTTGGGATACATCAGGGACATTTTAGACAGGTACTACAGATATTATGAGATAAACTGTAAGCTAAGCCTGAGAAATGTGTGTTTGCCATTCAGGAGGTACAATTCCTGGGTTATCTGGTGTTTGCTTTGGGTTTCTGAATAAATCCTGAGAAGGTCCCTGCAGTATTGAAATGGTACCTTCTGGAAAATCTTAAAGCCCTATAATTCTTTCTGGGGTTTGCTAAATATTATCAGAAGTTTATCTGGAACTTCTCGCCCATTGTCAAACCACTCATGGACAAAACCAAAATTGGTTCAGATTTCTCTGATTGGTCTGATCCTGTCCATCAGGCATTTAACTCTGTAAAAACTGTTTTTCCTCAGCTCCTATACTCATTCAGCCTGAAGATTTGCAGCATTTTTTTGTATAGGTGGATGCATCTAAAGTGAGGGTTGGAGCCATCTTATCAAAGGGATTATCTCCTGGGAAATGGCACTCATGCACTTTCTTCTCTAAGAAGATATGACATACTTAGTAGAGAACTTTTGGCTATTAAGTTGGCCATTAGTGGCATTATTTTCTAGAGGGGGCAACTCACACTGTCCTACTGGCCATAAAATTGCTGTAGAATCCGCAAAATGTCTCATTCCGAGACAATCTAGGTGGTCTTTATTTTTTACAAGGTTTAATTTCTATGTCACTTAACATCCTGGGGTTAAAAACTTCAAGGCTGATGACTTATCCTGTAGTTTACCTGGGGAAGTTAGTACTGAGAACTCTGTTCATGTTCTGCAAGAGGGAGTGGTTATTTCTGCCATATGTTCTGATCTTGAGGGTGAGGTATTGAAAGCTCAGGGGGTGCTCCTGCTTCCTGTCCTTTGGGGAAATATTTGTTCCATGTACATTTACATTTAAAATTTTTAGGAGAACATCATCACTTAGTTCTGGTAGGTCACCCAGGTAGCAAGGCTACTGTGGGTCTTGTTTCTCATCATTTTCTGGTAGCCTAGGCTGAGTCAGGATGTGGGGGATTTTGTGTCTGCTTATAATACTTGTGCGCGTTTCAAGACCTCGCATACTCATCCTTCCGGGTCTCTCCTACCTTTAGTTATACCTAATAGACCATGAACTCATCTATCCATAGATTTTAATATCAACCTTCTGCCATCTGCAAGTAAAATAGTATTACATGAAACAGTGATTTTAGTGGTGGTGGATAGGTTTAGCAAGATGGCACATTTTGTTCCATTACCGGCCCTGCCAAATGCTAAAACATTGGCTCAGGTGTTTATTGGTGAGAAAGTGAAGCTTCACGTGGTTCCTTCCAATGTTGTCTCAGATCAGGGAACCAAGTTTGTGTCTAAATTTTGGAGGGCTTTTTGTTCTCGCCTAAGAGAACATTTATCTTTTTCCTTAGCATTTCATCTTCAACCGAACAGTCAGACCGAACGTATGAACCAAAGCTTAGAAACATACCTTAGACGTTTCTTTTCTGAGAATCAGGAGGATTGGTCATCATACCTAACCTTGGCTGAGTTTACGCTTAACAGTTGCCACCATGAATCCACTGGAAAGTCACCATTCCTTGGTGCATACAGGTTTCACCCGTAGTTCTGTACTTTCAGATGGGAGGAGGCTTTGGGGATTCCTATGGAAGAACATTTCTCAACTACAAAGATGTCCATTTAAAAAGTCCTTTGATCACAAACAAAATTCTAGTAAACAATCAAAAGCCTCTTGAAGGGAGAAAAAGAAGTGCTGTGTTGAAGAATAAAAGGAGAGTGGTGGTTGTGGGGATTCCAATCTGAGAAGAAGAGAAGCCGCTATCTGCTGACCGGACATTTTTTTATGAAAAGTGTGCAGTTTTGTGGGTACCAAAATCAAAGATCTATCTAATATGGTATCAAGATTCTTCAGTGCTACAGTTGACTACCCACATCTACAAATTCATGCAGGAACAAATGTGGGCCAGAAAGTAAAGGAATTAGGTTCGCAGGTCATCTTATCATCAATGGTGGACTAGATGGCGGTATAATGTGAATACACACACGGTTTAGCTTCACCCAGTATGAAGGAAGCAAACCCTGTTGCGTCACAGGGCCACGATACCACACAGAGAGCGCAAGTAAAGGGTCATAGAACTCTGTCCCAAGACACGGGGAAAGAATTCCTCTAGACCTCTTACGCTTGACACCGTTACTGTGGTGTCAGGGGTAGAACTGAACTAACAATCATAATTTATTGCACTAGAGTGTGTACAATGCTGCTCTGGCGGACTCCACTAACCACCCTAACCAGGGCCCGGAAAGTGCACTAAGCGCAATGCGCCGCACTGGCGGTCGCTGCTGAGAGATGCTGAATTGTGTGCTGGATGTGCAGAGTAGCAATGTCTGGTGCTAGGTAGCTTCCACCATTCGCGAGCAAGCAACAACACTAGGGATGGGAATGATTCAGAGCTTTCATCCATCGACAGGCATTCATCTACACACTCACAAGTAAATAAGTTTACACTAGCGCATGGCCAAGTGGCCATGCAAACCTTTTATGGCAGTAGCACTCCAGGACCTTCCTGATGGTCCAATTGGAGCCGCAACAGGACCTGAGCATGTGACCCCCGACCTCCAATGGGAGGTTGTCCCGTGGGCATGCTCAGTATGGGAAAAGCAGGACTTAGTCCCAGAAAGGCCTGCTTGCTGCTGATCAGTGCTGGCTACAAAGGCAGAGCCTGGAAAGGCAGCAGTAACTATTTGCACAGTATCAGCTTGAGCCAGACGCTGGGACTGATGTCTCCGCTGAGCAGATTCCATTGCATCTGGAGGAGAATGGGAGAACGCAGCAGACATGGTTCAAGATTCCACCTGTTCAGCAGCGGGAACTCAACACCTAACACATGGGACAAGGAGTTTAAACAGGATTCTACAGAAGAACAACTGGAAACATCGATGGTGTCATCAGCAACATTTTGGGTTTCTTGACCATACAGTGAATTACTTGTATATGGACTACTTGCAAGATGTGTTGCATTTTACAAATACAGGAAAACGCATATTTGGTAGATGCCTTTCTACACTCATCAGGAGAGCGTTGAACAAGAGCAATATGGGAGGGGAAATATAGAACTAGGAAAAAATATGCAGCTAGTAAGTTCTTTTGAGAACCCTGCTAATAGAAGTGAAAATAAAGAGCAAAAACAAGAAATTCTGAATGAAAATATAAGAGCAAGAGAAATCGACTACAAACTAAAATGTGTTTATACAAATGCACAGAGCACGGGAAACAAACAAGGAGATTCGGAGCTGCTAACACAGGAAGAGAGATATTATGTCATAGGCATCACTGAAACATGGTGGGATGATACAAATGATTAAAATGCAGACCTTGAAGGCTGCAACTTATTTATTAGAAATGGGTTTAACAAGAGGGTCGTAGGTTTTGCATTGTATGTTAAGAAAGCATATATATCCACAGAGATCCAAACCTCAGATAATGATAGCTTTATAGAAACTGTTTAGGTAAGAATACAAGGAGACAAGAACAGAAAGGACACTATTGTAGGTGTTTACTATAGACCCTGGACAGACTGAAAATATGGATGAAATAGTCTTACATAAGATGTCTTTGTTCTCAAAAAAGTACAACATAATGATTATGGGAGATTTTAACTATTCAAATATTTGTTGGGAATCTCTCTAAGGCAGAAGTAATTGGTCCAGAAAATTCATATCTTCTCTCTAACAAATTTATCTTTCATAAGGTAGATGAGAGAATTAAGGTACCGTCACACTCAGCAACTTTGCAAAGAGAATGACAACAATCCGTGACGTTGCAGCGTCCTGGATAGCGATCTCATTGTGTTTGACACGCAGCAGCGATCTGGATCCCGCTGTGCCATCGCTGGTCGGAGCTAGAAGTCCAGAACTTTATTTTGTCACCAGGTAGGCGTGTATCGTCATGTTTGACATCAAAAGCAACTACGCCAGCAATGAGCATAGGGGGCGTTGCAGCATCTCCTTCTAGCCAGTCGGTACACTCCGGCTGTTTGACATGGAGCTAACAACCAGCGAGAACGAGAAGTGAGTTGCCGTTACGTCACTGGATCGCTCCTGCATCGTTCTGGAGTTGCTGTGTTTGACGTCTCTACAGCGACCTAAACAGTGATGCTCTAGCGATCTAGTTTAGTTCGGCTCGTTGTCTATATCGCCGCAGCGTTGCTGAGTGTGACGGTACCTTAAGAGGATCTGCCACCTTGGACCTAATTCTTACCAACAGAGAGGAAATAGTTGAGGACGTAAAGGTGGCTGGAAATTTAGAGGGCAGCAATCATTTTGGATTGTATGAGAAGGAAGATGTGTGAGGGCTTTAATGTTGGATTTCAGAAAAGCAGATTTTAACCCCTTAAGCCCCGAGGGTGTTTTGCACGTTAATGACCGGGCCGATTTTTACAATTCTGACCACTGTCCCTTTATGAGGTTATAACTCTTGAACGCTTGAATGGATCTTGGCGATTCTGACATGGTTTTCTCATGACATATTGTACTTCATGATAGTTGTAAAATTTCTTTGATATAACTTGCGTTTATTTGTGAAAAAAACGGAAATTTGGCGAAAATTTTGAAAATTTTGCAATTTTCCAAATTTGAATTTTTATGCCCTTAAATTACAGGGATATGTCACACAAAATACTTAATAGGTAACATTTGCCACATGTCTACTTTACATCAGCACAATTTTGGAACCACAATTTTTTTTTGTTAGGGAGTTATAAGGGTTAAAATTTGACCAGCAATTTCTCATTTTTACAACACCATTTTTTTTTAGGGACCACATCTCATTTGAAGTCATTTTGAGGGATCTATATGATAGAAAATACCCAAGTGTGACACCATTCTTAAAACTGCACCCCTTAAGGTGCTCAAAAGCACATTCAAGAAGTTTATTAACCCTTCAGGTGTTTCACAGGAATTTTTGGAATGTTTAAATAAAAATGAACATTTAACTTTTTTTCACACAAAATTTAATTCAGCTCCAATTTGTTTTATTTTACCAAGGGTAACAGGAGAAAATGGACCCCAAGAGTTGTTGTACAATTTGTCCTTAGTACGCTGATACCCAATATGTGGGGGTAAACCACTGTTTGTGCGCATGGCAGAGCTCGGAAGGGAAGGAGCGGCATTTGACTTTTCAATGCAAAATTGACTGGAATTGAGATGGGATGCCATGTTGTGTTTGGAGAGCCCCTGATGTGCCTAAACATTGAAACCCCCACAAGTGACACCATTTTGGAAAGTAGACCCCTTGAGGAACTTATCTAGATGTGTGGTGAGCACTTTGACCCAACAAGTGCTTCACAGAAGTTTATAATGCAGAGCCGTAAAAATAAAAAATCATATTTTTTCACAAAAATGATCTTTTCACCCCCAATTTTTTATTTTCCCAAGGGTAAGAGAAGAAATTGGACCACAAAGGTTGTTGTGCAATTTGTCCTGAGTACGCTGATACCCCATATGTGGGTGTAAACCACTGTTTGGGTGCATGGCAGAGCTCGGAAGGGAAGGAGCGCCGTTTGACTTTTCAATGCAAAATTGACTGGAATTGAGATGGGACGCCATGTTGCGTTTGGAGAGCCCCTGATGTGCCTAAACATTAAAACCCTCTACAAGTGACACCATTTTGGAAAGTAGACCCCCTAAGGAACTTATCTAGATGTGTTTTGAGAGTGTTTCACTACAGTTTATAACGCAGAGCCGTGAAAATAAAAATTCTTTTTTTTTTCACAAAATAGATTTTTTAGCCCCCAGTTTTGTATTTTCACAAGGGTAACAGGATAAATTGGACCCCAAAAGTTGTTGTCCAATTTGTCCTGAGTACGCTCATACCCCATATATGGGGGGGAACCACCGTTTGGGAGAATGGATTTGAATTTGGAATGCAGACTTAGATGGATTGGTCTGCAGGTGTCATGTTGCATTTGCAG
Organism: Ranitomeya variabilis; assembly: GCF_051348905.1. NCBI lineage: Eukaryota > Metazoa > Chordata > Amphibia > Anura > Dendrobatidae > Ranitomeya > Ranitomeya variabilis. Next base: position 234,748,176 of record NC_135232.1, read on the forward strand.
AGCCCCTGATGCACCTAAACAGTAGAAACCCCCCACAAGTGACACCATTTTGGAAACTAGACCCCCCAAGGAACTTATCTAGATGTGTTGTGAGAACTTTGAACCCCCAAGTGTTTCACTACAGTTTATAACGCAGAGCCGGGAAAATAAAAAATCTTTTTCTTTTCCCATACAAGTTATTTATTAGCCCCCAGTTTTGTATTTTCCCAAGGGTAATAGGAGAAATTGGACCCCAAAAGTTGTTGTCCAATTTGTCCTGAGTACGTTGATACCCCATATGAGGGGGAAACACTGTTTGGGCACATGGCAGAGCTCGGAAGGGAAGGAGCGCCATTTGGAATGCAGACTTAGATGGATTGGTCTGCAGGTGTCACGTTGCATTTGCAAAGCCCCTGATGTACCCAAACAGTAGAAACCCCCATAAGTGACCCCACATTGGAAACTAGACCTCCCAAGGAACTTATCTAGATGTGTTGTGAGAACTTTGAACCCCCAAGTGTTTCACTACAGTTTACAACGCAGAGCCGTGAAAATAAAAAATCTTTTTTTCCCACAAAAATGATTTTTAGCCCCCAAAATTTTTGTTTTACCAAGGGGAACAAGAGAACTTGGACACCAAAAGTTGTTGTCCAATTTGTCCTTAGTACGCTGATACCCCATATGTTGGGGTAAACCCCTTTTTAGGCGCACGGGAGAGCTCGGAAGGGAAGGAGCACTGTTTCACTTTTTCAACGCAGAATTGGCTGGAATTGAGATCGGATGCCATGTCGCGTTTGGAGAGCCCCTGATGTGACTAAACAGTGGAAACTCCCCAATTCTAACTGAAACCCTAATCCAAACGCACTCCTAACCCTAATCCCAACGGTAACCCTAATGACACCCTTAACCCTGACACACCCCTAACTCTAATCCCAAACCTAATCCCAACCGTAAATGTAATCCAAACTCTGACCCTAACTTTAGCTCCAACCCTAACTTTAGCCCCAACCCTAACCCTAACTTTACCCCTAACCCTAACTTTAGCCCCAACCCTAACCCTAACTTTAGCTCCAACCCTAGCCCCAACCCTAACCCTAGCCCTAACCCTAACCCTAGCCCTAACCCTAACCCTAGCCCTAACCCTATCCCTAACCCTAACCCTAGCCCTAACCCTAGCCCTAACCCCAACCCTAGCCCTATTCCTAATGGGTAAATGGAAAAAAATACATTTTTTTTAATTTTATTATTTTTCCATAACTAAGGGGGTGATGAAGGGGGGTTTGATTTACTTTTATAGCGTTTTTTATAGCGGATTTTTATGATTGGCAGCTGTCACACACTAAAAGACGCTTTTTATAGCAAAAAATGTTTTTGCGTTTCCACATTTTGAGACCTATAATTTTTCCATATTTTGGTCCACAGAGTCATGTGAGGTCTTGTTTTTGCGGGACGAGTTGACGTTTTTATTGGTAACATTTTCGGGCACGTGACATTTTTTCATCGCTTTTTATTCCGATTTTTGTGAGGTAGAATGACCAAAAACCAGCTATTCATGAATTTCTTTTCTTGGGGGGGGGCGTTTATACCATTCCACGGTTGGTAAAATTGATAAAGCAGTTTTATTCTTCGGGTCAGTACGATTACAGCGATATCTCATTTATATCACTTTTATGTTTGGTGCTTTTATACGATAAAAACTATTTTATAGAAAAAATAATTATTTTGGCATCACTTTATTCTGAAAACTATAACTTTTTAATTTTTTTGCTGATGATGCTGTATGGTGGCTTGTATTTTGAGGGACAAGATGACGTTTTCAGCGGTACCATGTTTATTTATATCCATCTTTTTGATCGCGTGTTATTCCACTTTTTGTTCGGCGGTATGATAATAAAGCGTTGTTTTCTGCCTCGTTTTTTTTTTTTACGGTGTTCACTGAAGGGGTTAACTAGTGGGACAGTTTTATAGGTTGGGTCGTTACGGACGCGGCGATACTAAATATGTGTACTGTTATTGTTTTTTTTATTATTTAGATAAAGAAATGTATTTATGGGAATAACATTTTTTTTTCTTTACTTAGGAATTTTTATTTTTTTTTCACATGTGGAAATTTTTTTTTTTACTTTTTTACTTTGTCCCAGGGGGGGACATCACAGATCGCTGATCTGACAGTTTGCACAGCACTCTGTCAGATTGGCGATCTGACTTACAGCGCTCCTGGCTTACCAGCGCCTGCACTGAGCAGGCGGTTGGTAAGCCACCTCCCTGCAGGACCCGGATGCAGCCCCGTGGCAATTTTGGATCCGGGGACTGCAGGGATAGGAGGTAAGAGATGCTCAGAGCAATGCGATCACATCGCATTGCTCCCAGGGTCTCAGGGAAGCCCGCAGGGAGCCCCCTCCCTGCGCGATGCTTCCCTATACCCCCGGAAAACTGCGATCATGTTTGATCGCAGTGTTCCGGGGGTTAATGTGCCGGGGGTGGTCTGTGACCACTCTTGGCACATAGTGCCGGATGTCAGCTGTGATAGTCAGCTGACACCCGGCTGCGATCGGCCGCGCTCCCCCTGTGAGCGCGGCCGATCGCATATGATGTACTATCCCGTCAGAGGGAATTAAGGCCCACCCCACCTCGATGGGATAGTACGTCATATGGGATTAAGGGGTTAATGCACTCAGAAAGAGGGTAGGAACTGTCCAATGGCTGGATTTTCTAAAGGACAGAAATGTCTAAGAAGGAAGGGCGATTGCTAAATGATATTCTCACTGCACAATCAATAACAATCCTGAAAAGAAGGAAGAATTGGAAGCATTTAAACAGACCAGGTTGGATGAACACAGAACTTAAAACACTTGTTAAAGAGGAAAAACATAAATGTATAACAAATTGAAAGAGAGGAGCAAATGTAAATACAAATATAATGCTGTCCGCAGGCAATGCAGGGCAAGCATTAGAAGAGCTAATGAAATGAGGCTTGCGAGGGAGATTTAACGCAATAAAAAATTATTTTGGGCTATGTCAAAAGCAAAGGAAAAGTCAAAGGTGCTACCGGATTTTTACAGGATGAAAAGGGTGAAGTGGTCTGTTAGGTGTCGAGTTCCAGCTGCTGCACAGGGGGAATGTCGAACCATGTCCACTGCGGTCTCCCATTCTCCTCCATTCTGACTCAAGCTGATACTGTGTGGCTGGTTACTGCTGTCCTTCCAGGCTCAGCCATCGTAACCAGTATTGATCAATGGTGAGCAGGCGCTCCTGTGACTAAGTCCTGCTTTTCTTCTTCTGAGCATGCCCAAGGGACGACCTCTCATTGGAGGTCGGGGGTCACATGCCCAGGTCCTGTAGCAGCTCCTATTGGACCACTAGGAATGTCCTGGAGATCTTCCGCTATAAAAGGTTCACATGGCTGCACAGCCATGCGCTAGTATAACTCAGTTATTGTGTGTGTGTGTGTGTGTGTGTGGATGTATGCCTGTTCTGGTGAAAGCTCCGAATCATACCCATCCCTAGTGTTGATGACTGCTCGCGAATGATGGAGCTATCTAGTGCCAGTTAGTGCCATCCAGCACCAGGCACAAACTATAGCGTCTAACTGCAGTGTTAGCCAGTGCGGCACCGTGTGCAACCAGTGTGCTTACCTGTCCCTACTTGGGCGGTTAGAGGTGTCTGCCAGAGCGGCGCTGCACGCTCCCAGTGCGTTAAATCTATTTTGTGTTTTCCCTGGCACCGCAGTTCCAGTGCCAAACGCAAGTGGTCTAGAGGGACTCTAACCCCGCATCTTGAGGCAGAGTTCTGTGACTCAATACTAGCGTTTCCTCTGCGGTATTGCGGTCCTGTGATGCATCAGGTTCGCTTCATTCATACCAGATGTAGCTAATCCGTGTGTTTTTTAATTATACCGCCATTTACTGTCTGCCATTACCTAGCAGCAGGTATCACTCCTACACGGTGGACCCCGGGCTGCGATCGCACCGTATTCCATCTTTATAATTATTTGGTGCATTCCGCCAGCTCTAACATTGTCAAAAATGATGTTGACAAGGCTGAAGTTTTAAATTACTGTTTTGCATCTGTGTTCTTTAAGAAAACAAATGTAAATGTAATTGATTATAAATGCTTAATTTACTGATCTTCACTGTGCTATTGAAGGAATAAAATAATTCATACCATCTATAAATAAAGGGATGGTAAGAGAACACTTAGCTAATTTAAATTAATTAATCAATCTCCTTGTCCAGATGAATTACATCTCAGGGTACTGAAAGAGATAGCAGAGGAAACTGCAGAACCACTAGCCAAAATCTTTGAAAAATCCTGAAGAACAGGAGAAGTCCCAGAAGATTGGAGAAGGGCAAATGTCCCTAACTTAAAAAAAGGAAAGACGATGAAGCAAGGAAATTAAAGGCCAGTGAGCCTTACCTCTGTACCAAGAAAGATCTTTGAACAAATTTGTGAACAGCTTGTATGTAAGTTATCAGATAAGAATACATTAATTAACCAAAGCCATCATGGGTTTGCGGTAAACAAGTCATGCCAGACTAATCTAATTTCCTTCTGTGATGGAATCATTGACTGGTGGGATCAGGGAAATGTGATATAGTATATCTCGATTTTAGCAAAGCATTTGATAAAGTATCTCATCCCTATTGAAAAAATGAGCACATATAGGATTCACTTGTCTATGATTAAATGGATTCATAACTGGCTCAGTGATTGTACACAAACAGTGGTAATAAATGGTTGCACATCCAAATGAGTGATTCAAGTGAGGTACCACAAGGCTTTGTCCTGGTTCCAGTGTTGTTTAACATTTTTATAAATTATTTAGATAAGGGAACTGAAAGTAAACTAATCAAATTTGCAGACAATGCAAAGCTAGGAGGGATAGTTAAAACTAGAGAAGACATAGAAAAGATTCAAAAGGATCTAGAAGCTTGAACAAAGGGCAGCGACAAATAGAATGTTATTTAACAAGGAAACATGTCAGACCTTACATTTTGGGCAGAAAAATAAAAATGACATCTACAGAATCAAAGGAATAGAACTAAGATAGAGCATGTATAAAAAAGTCTTGGGTATAATAATAAATCACAAACTGCACATGAATCAATGGTGTTATGCTGCAGCAAAAAGGCAAGCACAGTTCTGGTATTTATAAAAAAAAAGAGTCTAGATTACATGAAGTAATTATCCCCCTCTACTTCTACTTGGTCAGACCTCATCTGGAATACTGTGTCCAGTTCTGAGCGCCATATTTTAAAAATGATATTGAAAAACTGGAGCAAGTTCAGAGAATTGCTACCAGGATGGTGAGTGGACTGCAAGCTGTGTCCTACAAGGAGCTGTTAAAGGATCTGGGATTGTTTAGCTAGCAAAAAAGAAGGCTAAGAGGAGACTTAATAGCCATCTTCAAATATCTGAAGGGATATCACAGTGTAAAGGGATCATCCTTATTCTCATTTGCACAAGAAAACATGAGAAGCAATGAAATGAAACTGAAAGGGAGAAGATACAGACTAGATGTTAGAAAAAACTTTTTTTTACAGTGAAGGTGATCAATGAGTGGAACAGGCTGCCATGAGAGGTGATGAGTTCTCCTTCAATGGAAGTCTTCAAACAGAGGCTGGACTGACATCTGTTGGAGATGGTTTAGTGAATCCTGCATTGAGCAGGGGTTGGACACGATCACCCCGGAGGTCCCATCCATCCAACTCTAACATTCTATGATTCTTTGGCTCTTTTTACAAGGCAATAAAAAACAAACATACCTTTCACCTGCCCTTGCTGTTATGTCTAGCAGCTCCTTCTTTCTTCTGTATTGAAAATCAAATGTGGCACGATGCAGTGATGCCATTGTGCTCTTGTGATGTAACGTTGATGTCAAAAGGTATTGAGGGCAAGGAATCTGTGTCTCTCTTCTCTGCAATAGGTTTTAACTAGAAAAGAGCTGGCTCTAGCAGGCCTACCTCTGCTGCAGGCCCAAGATCTTTATTTCTGTCTGACAGGAGATCCACCGCATTTTGCAGCCCTCCTGTCAGTCAGCTAAGAACACCACCTGATATGAGATGCTCAACTTGCCTCATGGCACAGCACCTCTGAATAGGGACAAAAGTTTCCTTGCAAACAACAGTTTTGATGCAATAAGTCTAAACAATTAAGAAAATGTCTGTACTTCCCATAAACTGTTCTCCCCTCCCCATATGGAATATATTTCATTAAGATTTCAGCAATCCCTATTCGAAGCAGACTGAGCTGAATTGCAGATGTGATTTATCAGATCTAAAATGTGTCTTACGCAAGACTGTCAGTTCAATTACAGAGCAACAAACGTCTTGATTAGAAATGATGATATTGTTTGGTTGTGCACTGTTAAATTTTTGAGCACTTGAGCTCAATATTTCCGTTCTCTATAATATTGTAATACCTCTGAGCTGCAGCATTTATGTAGCATGGGTCTTATTAGGACATTGAATTTCAATATATCTCCATAACCTAGAATAGTAGAAGCCAAATTAAGAATCCAATACTCAGCTGCATAGACTAGGTGCTGGATCAGCTGTGATGAGGTTTATTTTCTTATTAGTTTCTCTTGGTACTGTATTCTGATATTTGTCTGGCAGATTGTGGAATGAGACTACTGTACAGTAGCTCTCAGATAACAGCTTTCTCTTTCTTTGTAACTAAGTGGAGTATATAGCATTTTATAGAGTAACATATCTCCTTGTGGAGAGTGACATGCCTGACATGCAAGTGTATGGAGACTTAAGGGCCACGCGATCTACCTCAGGGAAATTAAATATGAAAATTGCTTTTTCAGAGAGGTAGAGGACTTGAATTGTTGTGCGGCCAATTGGTTGTAGCAATCCTAAAAGTTAATATCATCCCTATAATAAGACTCGTAGCATGATTTATGGTAATAGCCAAATCTTTATTTTCAGACACATGTTTTCAGGGTTTTGCTCTTCTTTTGTACAAGCAAGAGATCTGATTGGCTTTATGCTAGGCCTCTGACTGGGGCCTAAGGAGTAATGTCTTTGCTTGTGAAGAGTGACATGCTTGATATGCCAGTTTATGGAGACTTATAGGCCATGCAATGCTCCTCTGTCAAATTAAATATGCAAATTGCTATTTCAGAGAGAAGGAGGACTTGAACTGTTGTGCCACCTATTGGAAATAGCAATCCTTAAATTCAATATTGACTCTTTGAAGAGCCATGCTGCATGATTTAAGATAAAAGCCAAACCAGAATCTCTATTTGCAGACACGTGTTTTGGGGTGTAGGCCCCTCATTAGTGCAAAGCATGATATCTGATTTGGCTAGGTGACTGCACTATAATTTGCAATTCTCATGTTAGTGATAAATGACATCAATATCATTAGTTAGCATTATTTTTATTCAACAATTCTTCATTCTACAACCCTTGGCAAAAATTATGGAATCACCAGCCTTGGGAGATGTTCATTCAGTTGTTTAATTTTGTAGTAGAAAAGCAGATCACAGACATGGCACAAAACTAAAGTTATTTCAAATGGCAACTTTCTGGCTTTAAGAAACACTAAAAGAAATCAAGAACAAAAAATGTGCTAGTCAGTAATGGTTACTTTTTTTAACCAAGCATAGGGAAAAATTATGGAGTCACTCAATTCTGTGTTAGGGCTAGCGGAACGCACCGAGTAAATAGAGATGTTTATTATAATGGGTGCGTTCGCAGACCGGGGTCCACCGTGCAGGAGGAACCTGCTGCTAGCGAATGGCGGCACTGTTTGGCAGTATAGACTAGCTCTGTTACTCCACAGAGTAGCCGTGAAAGGGGAAGCATTGCACCCTGTTAGCCTCACAGGAGCATAAGCTTACTGCCAAGCTGATAGCAGTCAGTGGTTATGCAACATGCAATCTCCTCACCGGAGAAGCTGGTATTCTAGGGGCTCATTTCAGCCGGGTCCCTGAACACACTAATACAATCTCCTCACCAGAGGTGCCGGTATTCTAGGGGCTTATTTCAGCCGGGTCCCTGAACACACTCATGCATAACCACACTGGTGGAAAGCACATATATGAATTGATACTAGCGAATGGCCGTGCGGCCATGCGAGCCTTATATAGCTGCAGCAAGAAAAACACCTTCCTAGAAGGACCAATGAGAGACTGCCATACCTGAGCATGTGACCCTAAATCTCCACTGAGAGATCTTGCCCTGGGCATGCTCAGTGTGTGCAAAGCAGGACTTAGTCCTAGCACCTACAGGACCTTCCTGAAGGGACCAATGGACTTAGCTGCAGTATCTGACCATGTGACCCTTGATCTCCACTGAGAGATCTTACTCAGGGCATGCTCAGAATGAGAAAAGCAGGACTTAGTCCCAGAAGCGTCTGCTCGCCGCTGCCCAGCACTGACTTCAATGGCAGAAGCAGGAAAAGCAGCAGTAACTCTTTGTACAGAGGGGGACTGAGCAAGACGCTGGGACCGACGTCTCCGCTGAGCAGGCTCCACTGCGGCAGGAGAAGAATGGGAGACCGCAGTGGAGATGGCCTGAGATTCCCCCTGTGCAGAGGCGGGAACTCGACCCCTAACATTATCCCCCCTCCTAGGGCCCCCCTCCTTGGACCTCGCTATGCTCGAAGGTGGCAATGAGCTGCGGGCCCAAATGTGCTCAGCAGGCTCCCACGACCTGTCCTCAGGACCATAACCCTTCCAATCCACCAAATAAAATTTTTTGCCACGTACCACCTTGCACCCCAAAATAGCGTTCACCTCGTAATCGTCCATAGATGAACCCAATGTCCCAGCAGATGACACGGAAAACCAGGACATGTATACGGGTTTCAAGAGGGACACATGAAAGGTGTCAGTGATACTCAGGCGTGGCGGAAGGGCCAAAATATAGACCACAGGATTAACCTGTTCGAGGACCTTAAAGGGACCCAAGTAGCGAGGTGCAAATTTAGTGGACTCAACTCGCAGCCTGATGTTACGGGCGGAGAGCCACACCAAGTCGCCAGGAGCAAAGGTCGGAGCGGGGCGCCGATGTGCATCGGCGGAGGACCTCATTCTCTCCTTGGAGGCCCGACTGGCATCCTGAGTGTGGTCCCAAATATCCCGTGCCTCCACAGCCCAGTCTGCCACCCTGAAATCGGCGGAAGACACGGGCATAGGCACAGGTACCCGCGGATGCTGACCATAATTGAGGAAGAATGGGGTTTGTCCAGTGGAGCCGGCTGCGGCGTTGTTCAGTGCAAACTGCCCACGATAGCAAGGATGCCCAGTCATCCTGCCTGGCTGAGACAAAATGTCGCAGATAACAAATTTTTGTGATCCGTGAACACTTGAAAGTGAAAACGAGCCCCCTCCAAGAGATGTCTCCATTCCGAGAAAGCCAGCTTCATCGCTAGCAACTCCCTGTCCCCAATGGAATAATTCCTCTCCGCAGGTGTGAAGGTCTTGGAGAAGAAGAAGCATGGATGCTTCCGACCTTGAGCATCCTTTTGGAAGAGGACTGCTCCTTCACCAACGGAAGAGGCATCCACCTCCATTATGAATGGCTTATCAACATCGGGACGATGTAGGATGGGAGCGCTAGCAAAATTAGACTTAATAGAAGAAAAGGCCCTGGAGACCTCTTCAGACCACAATTTGGGATTTGCTCCCTTCTTGGTGAGGGCTACCAAGGGAGCTACCAAAGTTGAGAAGTGGGGAATGAACTGGCGGTAATAATTAATGAACCCCATAAAGTGCTGCACCGCTTTAAGAGAATGGGGTTCTTTCCAGTCCATCACAGCCTGTAGTTTGGCAGGATCCATAGCCAATCCCTGGGCAGAGATGATATAGCCCAGGAAAGGTAAAGACTAGTGTTGAGCATTCTGATACCGCAAGTATCGGGTATCGGCCGATACTTGCGGGTATCGGAATTCCGATACCGAGATCCGATACTTTTGTGGTATCGGGTATCGGTATCGAAACAACATTAATGTAATAATGTGTAAAAGAGAGAATTAAAATAAAAAATATTGCTATACTCACCTCTCCGACGCAGCCTGGACCTCAGCGAGGGAACCGGCAGCGTTGTTTGCTTAAAATTCGCGCGTTTACTTCCTTACGTGAAGTCCCGGCTTGTGATTGGTCGCGTGCCGCCCATGTGGCCGCGACGCGACCAATCACAGCAAGCCGTGACGTAATTTTAGGTCCTTCAGGATTTTAAAATTACGTTCTGGCTTGTGATTGGTCGCGTCGCGGTCACATGGGCGACGCGACCAATCACAAGCCGTGATGTCACGGGAGGCTGGACACGCGCGCATTTTAAAATGCGCGCGTGTCCAGCCTCCCGTGACGTCACGGCTTGTGATTGGTTGCGTCGCCCATGTGACCGCGACGCGACCAATCACAAGCCAGAACGTAATTTTAAAATCCTGAAGGACCTAAAATTACGTCACGGCTTGCTGTGATTGGTCGCGTCGCGGCCACATGGGCAACGTGACCAATCACAAGCCGGGACGTCACGGGAGGCAGGACAAGCGCGCATTTTAAAATGCGCGCGTGTCCAGCCTCCCGTGACGTCACGGCTTGTGATTGGTCGCGTCGCCCATGTGACCGCGACGCGACCAATCACAAGCCAGAACGTAATTTTAAAATCCTGAAGGACCTAAAATTACGTCACGGCTTGCTGTGATTGGTCGCGTCGCGGCCACATGGGCGATGCGACCAATCACAAGCCGGGACGTCACGGGAGGCAGGACAAGCGCGCATTTTAAAATTCGCGCGTGTCCAGCCTCCCGTGACGTCACGGCTTGCTGTGATTGGTCGCGTCGCGGCCACATGGGCGGCACGCGACCAATCACAAGCCGGGACTTCACGTAAGGAAGTAAACGCGCGAAGTGTAAGCAAACAACGCTGCCGGTTCCCTCGCTGAGGTCCAGGCTGCGTCGGAGAGGTGAGTATAGCAATATTTTTTATTTTAATTCTTTCTTTTACACATTAATATGGATCCCAGGGCCTGAAGGAGAGTTTCCTCTCCTTCAGACCCTGGGAACCATCAGGGATACCGTCCGATACTTGAGTCCCATTGACTTGTATTGGTATCGGGTATCGGTATCGGATTGGATCCGATACTTTGCCGGTATCGGCCGATACTTTCCGATACCGATACTTTCAAGTATCGGACGGTATCGCTCAACACTAGTAAAGACTCCTGCTCAAACATACACTTCTTCAACTTTGCATAGAGAGAATTTGCCCTTAAGAGGTCGAAGACTCTGCCAACATCTCTCCGGTGGGAGTCAATATCTGGAGAAAAGATGAGAATATCATCCAGATAGACTACGACCGAGGTGGAAAGCATATCCCGGAAGATGTCGTTGACAAAGTCTTGGAAAACGGCTGGGGCATTACAGAGCCCGAAGGGCATCACTAGATACTCATAGTGCTCATCTCTGGTGTTAAACGCCGTCTTCCATTCATCCCCCTCACGGATGCGAATCAGGTTGTAAGCACCCCACAGATCTAATTTGGTAAATACCTTAGCTCCCCGTAGCCTATCAAAAAGCTCAGAAATCAGGGGCAGCGGGTACTTATTCTTAATGGTGATGGCGTTAAGACCCCTGTAATCTATGCAAGGACGTAATTCTCCATTCTTCTTCTGCACGAAGAAGAACCCTGCCCCTGCTGGTGACACTGACTTCCTAATGAACCCTCTTGCCAAATTCTCCTTGATGCATTGGGACATGGCCTCTGTTTCCGGAAGAGAGAGGGGATAGACACGTCCCCGAGGAGGTTCTGCTCCAGGCAAGAGATCTATAGGACAGTCATAGGGACGGTGAGGCGGAAAGATCTCCGCAGCCTTTTTAGAGAAGACGTCTGCATAGGACCAATAGTATTTGGGAAGAGAAGAGAGATCTGCGGGTATCTCAGTGGTGGAAACCTGAACGCACTCTTTCACACATCTGCCCTTACAGGATTCACTCCAACCCAATATCCTCCCAGAGGTCCACTCAATATATGGGGAGTGGAAACGGAGCCAGGGTATTCCCAGCAGAATCTCATCCATTCCCCCGGGAAGGACAAGAAGGGAAATTATCTCCTGGTGGGATGGGGACATAGCTAACGTGAAAGGGACAGTCTGGTGTGTGATCTGAGATGGAAGTGTTGACGCGTTCACTACTTTAACAGTCACCGTTTTGGCGAGCATCACCAGAGGTATTACATGGCGCAGAGCAAAAGCCGAGGACATGAAATTCCCCTCTGCTCCAGAGTCCACACAAAGCTCGACTGTTAGAGAGTAAGAGCCTAATATGATTGTCCCCTTGAAGGACAGCTTGGAGGAAAATGCCGCTCTGTCTAGAGAACACCCTCAATGGTTACTAGAGGCGATCGTTTACCCAACCGCCGTGGACATTTATTGGCATAATGTCCTTCTTGTTGGCAATTTCTGCAAACCACGGGTACTCGAGCGGTCCGAGACTTAGGTCCAGCTCGAGAAACCTCCATGGCCTCTTGGGAGTCAGACGCCTGAACGGAAGATTCTAGAGGTCTGGCAAAGGTGGGAGCCAGCCGATACCTCTGCCTACACTGGGCCCGCTCCAACCTCTGCTCGTTAAAACGGAGGTCGATTCGGGTAGATATAGAAATAAGCTCCTCCAGTGTGGCGGGAATCTCCCTGGTGGCCAAGGCATCCTTCACATGGTCTGCCAGTCCTCTCCAGAACACCGGAATAAGGACTTTATCCGGCCACTCCAGCTCTGAGACCAGAGTCCGGAATTGGACGGCGAACTGGCTGACCATGGACGAACCCTGGGTTGTTGCCAACAATTGGAGCGCGGTATCGTGGGTGACACGAGGTCCCAAAAAGGCGTGTTTCAGAGTGTCCAGGAAGAGAAGAGCACTCTGCACCACACGATCATTGCGCTCCCATAGCGGCGTTGCCCACTCCAACGCCCTGCCCGACAAAAGGGATAAAACAAATCCCACTTTCGCCCGTTCCGTAGGAAAATGTGCAGCCAGAAGCGCAAGATGTATGGAGCACTGACTCACAAATCCCCGACATTGCTTACTGTCACCAGCAAACTTGTCTGGAAGCGGGAGATGGGATAAAGTCGGAGCAGGGGTGGCAGAGGACAAACTGGCTGCAGCTACACTTGCAGCCTGAACAGCGACTGCGGTAACATCCACAGCTGAGGTTGTGCGCTCGAGAGCCGCCAACCTACCCTCCAGCTGCTGGATGTACTGCTGTAACCGCTGATCGTCCGCCATTTACTAGCCAGACCCTGGGGCTAGCATACTGTTAGGGCTAGCGGAACGCACCGAGTAAATAGAGATGTTTATTATAATGGGTGCGTTCGCAGCCCGGGGTCCACCGTGCAGGAGGAACCTGCTGCTAGCGAATGGCGGCACTGTTTGGCGGTATAGACTAGCTCTGTTACTCCACAGAGTAGCCATGAAAGGGGAAGCACTGCGCCCTGTTAGCCTCACAGGAGCACAAGCTAACTGCCAAGCTGATAGCAGTCAGTGGTTATGCAACATGCAATCTCCTCACCGGAGAAGCCGGTATTCTAGGGGCTTATTTCAGCCGGGTCCCTGAACACACTCATACAATCTCCTCACCGGAGGTGCCGGTATTCTAGGGGCTTATTTCAGCCGGGTCCCTGAACACACTCATGCATAACCACACTGGCGCAAAGCACATATATGAGCCTTATATAGATGCAGCAAGAAAAATACCTTCCTAGAAAGACCAATGAGAGACTGCCATACCTGAGCATGTGACCCTAAATCTCCACTGAGAGATCTTGCCCTGGGCATGCTCAGTGTGTGCAAAGCAGGACTTAGTCCTAGCACCTACAGGACCTTCCTGAAGGGACCAATGGACTTAGCTGCAGTATCTGACCATGTGACCCTCGATATCCACTGAGAGATCTTACTCAGGGCATGCTCAGAACGAGAAAAGCAGGACTTAGTCCCAGAAGCGTCTGCTCGCCGCTGCCCAGCACTGACTTCAATGGCAGAAGCAGGAAAAGCAGCAGTAACTCTTTGTACAGAGTGGGACTGAGCAAGACGCTGGGACCGACGTCTCCGCTGAGCAGGCTCCACCTCGGCAGGAGAAGAATGGAAGACCGCAGTGGAGATGGCCCGAGATTCCCCCTGTGCAGAGGTGGGAACTCGACCCCTAACATTCTGAGGAAAAAATTATGGAATCATGAAAAACTAACAAACAAAAAAACACTCCAAAACATCACTAGTATTTTGTTGCACCACCTCTGGCTTTTATAACAGCTTGCAGTTTCTGAGGCATGGACTTAATGAGTGCCAAACCGTACTGTTCATTAATCTGGCTCCAACTTTCTCTGCTTGCTGTTGCCAGATCAGCTTTGCAGGTTGGAGCCTTGTCATGGACCATTTTCTTCAACTTCCACCAAAGATTTTCAATTGGATTGAGATCCGGACTATTTGCAGGCCATGACATTGACCTTATGCATCTTATTTCAAGGAATGTTTTCACAGTTTTCGCTCTATGGCAGGATGCATTATCATCTTGAAAAATGATTTCATCATCCCCAAACATCCTTTTAATTGATGGGATAAGAAAAGTGTCCAAAATATCAACATAAACTTGTGCATTTATTGAAGATTAGTGATGAGGGAATATACTCGTTACTCGAGATTTCCCGAGCATGCTCGGGTGACCTCCGAGTAATTGTAAGTAGGGTTGAGCGACTTTCATTTTTTTAAGATCGAGTAGGGTTTTGGGAAACCCGATTTTGTCCAGAGTCGAGTCGAGTGCAGTCGGCCGATTATCGCTAAAAGTCGGGGATCGACCGAAACACGAAACCCAATGCAAGTCAATGGGGAAGCATAGTCGGCAGTGAGTGGAGGCCAGGAAAACACCTACAGTGCCCATTTTAATGCCAAAAACATCCATTCTTGTTTCTGAAGCTTGCCAATCTTAATTAACTGTATAATAATAGTTGGGCATAGGGAATTGGGGGAAAGTTGTGGGGGGAGTAGGGCTGGCTCAAGTTTTTCGTGGGCCCAGGAAATGCGGACTACGTCACGGCGGTGTTGCAGGGAAAGGTAAGTATTTAAAAGTTGCAAGTGCTGTGATCCTGAGCAAGCAGGGGGGGGGCCCACTCGTTCGCATTGCCACTGGCACAGGGCCCCTCAAAGTACGGCGGTGTGTTTGCATGGCGGGGGCGCCTCCCACCAGCAGCGACACTTTTGCGTACTCTGAGGGGCCCTGTGCCAGTGACGTCGCCAACGAGTATGCCCCCCCACCTGATGAAGGAACCTGCACTTTCATCTGCACCTTCCTCTTTGTCCCTGTGTCAGGTGGTATAACATGCGGGAAGGGGAACCTTACTTTCAGCAGGGACAGATTCTGGCTGTGTAGAGTACAAGGGGAATGTAGTGGTCTAGGTCAATGTACCAGCAGACTCATTTAGCAGTGGCTGGGCAATGGGCAGGATGAGGAGGAAACAGATATAGGGCCAAAGAATAAAGTAGGCTACATGCAGTTCAAAATTGGTAACAGGACTAAACAGGCGGCATTGCTTTGTTCAGTGGAGTAGCAAACCCAAGAGCAGCAGACACTGTTTCAAGGGCCTAACCACACTAGTAGGCCAAATGCAGTTTAATATCTGATAGTATAGGGCGAAAGCCAGAATGTGGAAGCTCAGCTTTGTTCAGTTGAGGACAACACCAGGGAGGGGCAGACACCTTTAGTAGGCCGGAAAAGCCTATTGCATTTTTTAAAATGGTAATTTGGAGCAGAAGGTTGAAGCTCAGCTTTATTTAGTTGAGGGCAACACCAGGGAGGGGCAGAAGCCGTTAGTAGGCCCTAACCACCATTTTTTTTTTTAAAACCACATAATGAGAGCCGGAAGGTTGAAGCTCAGCTTTATTTAGTTGAGGACAACACCAGGGAGGGGCAGAAGCCGTTAGTAGGCCCTAACCACCATTTTTTTTTTTAAAACCACATAATGAGAGCCGGAAGGTTGAAGCTCAGCTTTATTTAGTTGAGGACAACACCAGGGAGGGGCACACAGACAGACACCTTTTGTAGGCCTGAAAAGCCTATTGCATTTTTCAAAATGGTAATTTGGAGCAGAAGGTTGAAGCTCAGCTTTATTTAGTTGAGGGCAACACCAGGGAGGGGCAGAAGCCGTTAGTAGGCCCTAACCACCATTTTTTTTTTTTAAAACCACTTAATGAGAGCCGGAAGGTTGAAGCTCAGCTTTATTTAGTTGAGGACAACACCAGGCAGGGGCACACAGACAGACACCTTTAGTAGGCCTGAAAAGCCTATTGCATTTTTCAAAATGGTAATTTGGAGCAGAAGGTTGAAGCTCAGCTTTATTTAGTTGAGGGCAACACCAGGGAGGGGCAGAAGCCGTTAGTAGGCCCTAACCACCATTTTTTTTTTTAAAACCACATAATGAGAGCCGGAAGGTTGAAGCTCAGCTTTATTTAGTTGAGGACAACACCAGGGAGGGGCAGAAGCCGTTAGTAGGCCCTAACCACCATTTTTTTTTTTAAAACCACATAATGAGAGCCGGAAGGTTGAAGCTCAGCTTTATTTAGTTGAGGACAACACCAGGGAGGGGCAGAAGCCGTTAGTAGGCCCTAACCACCATTTTTTTTTTTAAAACCACATAATGAGAGCCGGAAGGTTGAAGCTCAGCTTTATTTAGTTGAGGACAACACCAGGGAGGGGCAGAAGCCGTTAGTAGGCCCTAACCACCATTTTTTTTTTTAAAACCACATAATGAGAGCCGGAAGGTTGAAGCTCAGCTTTATTTAGTTGAGGACAACACCAGGGAGGGGCACACAGACAGACACCTTTTGTAGGCCTGAAAAGCCTATTGCATTTTTCAAAATGGTAATTTGGAGCAGAAGGTTGAAGCTCAGCTTTATTTAGTTGAGGGCAACACCAGGGAGGGGCAGAAGCCGTTAGTAGGCCCTAACCACCATTTTTTTTTTTTAAAACCACTTAATGAGAGCCGGAAGGTTGAAGCTCAGCTTTATTTAGTTGAGGACAACACCAGGCAGGGGCAGAAGCCGTTAGTAGGCCCTAACCACCATTTTTTTTTTTTAAAACCACATAATGAGAGCCGGAAGGTTGAAGCTCAGCTTTATTTAGTTGAGGACAACACCAGGGAGGGGCACACAGACAGACACCTTTTGTAGGCCTGAAAAGCCTATTGCATTTTTCAAAATGGTAATTTGGAGCAGAAGGTTGAAGCTCAGCTTTATTTAGTTGAGGGCAACACCAGGGAGGGGCAGAAGCCGTTAGTAGGCCCTAACCAAAGTTGAAGGCCAAATGCAGTTTAATTTCTGATACTATAGGCCGAAAGCCAGAAGGTGGAAGTTCCGATTTAGACAGTGGAGGACAATTTGAATTAGGGACTGCAGACAGACTTAGTAGGCTGTCCCCTGTGGACCATGCATCCACCACATTAACCCATTGCGCCGTAATGGACACGTAATCTTCCGTGGCCATGCCTACAGGTCCATGCGTCTGTTGTCAGGTGCACCTTTGTACTCACAGATTGCCAGAGTGCATGGACAATGCGGTCTTCTACATGCTGGTGGAGGGTTGGGATGGCTTTTCTCGCAAAAGAAGTGTCGACTGGTTAGCTTGTAGCGTGGTACAGCGTAGTCCATCATGGCCTTATTAATAGTAAATAAAATATATAACTAGGCTCTATGAACTTTTAAATAGGTTCCAGGGGTACACGGGCAGCATTGGTGTGGTCAGTGGAGGAGTATTGCAAGTAGGGGCTGCAGACAGGCTATCAAAGGCCTAAAATAACAAACAGTAGGCAGTCATGGCAGTTTTACATCGGTTACATGGATACACGGGCAGGCAGCTTGGTGGTCAGTGGAGGAGTATTTAAAGTAGGGACCGCAGACAGGCTTCAAAGGCCTAACATAAGAAAATGGGCTGGCTGTAGGCACTTTATAATTGGTTCCAGGGGTACACGGGCAGCAGCGGTCTGGTCAGTGGAGGAGTATTTAAAGTAGGGACCGCAGACAGGCTTCAAAGGCCTAACATAAGAAAATGGGCTGGCTGTAGGCACTTTATAATTGGTTCCAGGGGTACACGGGCAGCAGTGGTCTGGTCAGTGGAGGAGTATTTAAAGTAGGGACCGCAGACAGGCTTCAAAGGCCTAACATAAGAAAATGGGCTGGCTGTAGGCACTTTATAATTGGTTCCAGGGGTACACGGGCAGCAGTGGTCTGGTCAGTGGAGGAGTATTTAAAGTAGGGACCGCAGACAGGCTATCAAAGGCCTAACATAACAAACAATAGGCTCATGGCAGTTTCACAGCGGTTACATGGATACACGGGCAGGCAGCTTGGTGGTGGTGAGTGGAGGAGTATTTAAAGTAGGGACCGCAGACAGGCTTCAAAGGCCTAACATAAGAAAATGGGCTGGCTGTAGGCACTTTATAATTGGTTCCAGGGGTACACGGGCAGCAGCGGTCTGGTCAGTGGAGGAGTATTTAAAGTAGGGACCGCAGACAGGCTTCAAAGGCCTAACATAAGAAAATGGGCTGGCTGTAGGCACTTTATAATTGGTTCCAGGGGTACACGGGCAGCAGTGGTCTGGTCAGTGGAGGAGTATTTAAAGTAGGGACCGCAGACAGGCTTCAAAGGCCTAACATAAGAAAATGGGCTGGCTGTAGGCACTTTATAATTGGTTCCAGGGGTACACGGGCAGCAGTGGTCTGGTCAGTGGAGGAGTATTTAAAGTAGGGACCGCAGACAGGCTATCAAAGGCCTAACATAACAAACAATAGGCTCATGGCAGTTTCACAGCGGTTACATGGATACACGGGCAGGCAGCTTGGTGGTGGTGAGTGGAGGAGTATTTAAAGTAGGGACCGCAGACAGGCTTCAAAGGCCTAACATAAGAAAATGGGCTGGCTGTAGGCACTTTATAATTGGTTCCAGGGGTACACGGGCAGCAGTGGTCTGGTCAGTGGAGGAGTATTTAAAGTAGGGACCGCAGACAGGCTATCAAAGGCCTAACATAACAAACAATAGGCTCATGGCAGTTTCACAGCGGTTACATGGATACACGGGCAGGCAGCTTGGTGGTGGTGAGTGGAGGAGTATTTAAAGTAGGGACCGCAGACAGGCTTCAAAGGCCTAACATAAGAAAATGGGCTGGCTGTAGGCACTTTATAATTGGTTCCAGGGGTACACGGGCAGCAGCGGTCTGGTCAGTGGAGGAGTATTTAAAGTAGGGACCGCAGACAGGCTTCAAAGGCCTAACATAAGAAAATGGGCTGGCTGTAGGCACTTTATAATTGGTTCCAGGGGTACACGGGCAGCAGTGGTCTGGTCAGTGGAGGAGTATTTAAAGTAGGGACCGCAGACAGGCTATCAAAGGCCTAACATAACAAACAATAGGCTCATGGCAGTTTCACAGCGGTTACATGGATACACGGGCAGGCAGCTTGGTGGTGGTGAGTGGAGGAGTATTTAAAGTAGGGACCGCAGACAGGCTTCAAAGGCCTAACATAAGAAAATGGGCTGGCTGTAGGCACTTTATAATTGGTTCCAGGGGTACACGGGCAGCAGCGGTCTGGTCAGTGGAGGAGTATTTAAAGTAGGGACCGCAGACAGGCTTCAAAGGCCTAACATAAGAAAATGGGCTGGCTGTAGGCACTTTATAATTGGTTCCAGGGGTACACGGGCAGCAGTGGTCTGGTCAGTGGAGGAGTATTTAAAGTAGGGACCGCAGACAGGCTATCAAAGGCCTAACATAACAAACAATAGGCTCATGGCAGTTTCACAGCGGTTACATGGATACACGGGCAGGCAGCTTGGTGGTGGTGAGTGGAGGAGTATTTAAAGTAGGGACCGCAGACAGGCTTCAAAGGCCTAACATAAGAAAATGGGCTGGCTGTAGGCACTTTATAATTGGTTCCAGGGGTACACGGGCAGCAGTGGTCTGGTCAGTGGAGGAGTATTTAAAGTAGGGACCGCAGACAGGCTATCAAAGGCCTAACATAACAAACAATAGGCTCATGGCAGTTTCACAGCGGTTACATGGATACACGGGCAGGCAGCTTGGTGGTGGTGAGTGGAGGAGTATTTAAAGTAGGGACCGCAGACAGGCTTCAAAGGCCTAACATAAGAAAATGGGCTGGCTGTAGGCACTTTATAATTGGTTCCAGGGGTACACGGGCAGCAGCGGTCTGGTCAGTGGAGGAGTATTTAAAGTAGGGACCGCAGACAGGCTTCAAAGGCCTAACATAAGAAAATGGGCTGGCTGTAGGCACTTTATAATTGGTTCCAGGGGTACACGGGCAGCAGTGGTCTGGTCAGTGGAGGAGTATTTAAAGTAGGGACCGCAGACAGGCTATCAAAGGCCTAACATAACAAACAATAGGCTCATGGCAGTTTCACAGCGGTTACATGGATACACGGGCAGGCAGCTTGGTGGTGGTGAGTGGAGGAGTATTTAAAGTAGGGACCGCAGACAGGCTTCAAAGGCCTAACATAAGAAAATGGGCTGGCTGTAGGCACTTTATAATTGGTTCCAGGGGTACACGGGCAGCAGCGGTCTGGTCAGTGGAGGAGTATTTAAAGTAGGGACCGCAGACAGGCTTCAAAGGCCTAACATAAGAAAATGGGCTGGCTGTAGGCACTTTATAATTGGTTCCAGGGGTACACGGGCAGCAGTGGTCTGGTCAGTGGAGGAGTATTTAAAGTAGGGACCGCAGACAGGCTTCAAAGGCCTAACATAAGAAAATGGGCTGGCTGTAGGCACTTTATAATTGGTTCCAGGGGTACACGGGCAGCAGTGGTCTGGTCAGTGGAGGAGTATTTAAAGTAGGGACCGCAGACAGGCTATCAAAGGCCTAACATAACAAACAATAGGCTCATGGCAGTTTCACAGCGGTTACATGGATACACGGGCAGGCAGCTTGGTGGTGGTGAGTGGAGGAGTATTTAAAGTAGGGACCGCAGACAGGCTTCAAAGGCCTAACATAAGAAAATGGGCTGGCTGTAGGCACTTTATAATTGGTTCCAGGGGTACACGGGCAGCAGCGGTCTGGTCAGTGGAGGAGTATTTAAAGTAGGGACCGCAGACAGGCTTCAAAGGCCTAACATAAGAAAATGGGCTGGCTGTAGGCACTTTATAATTGGTTCCAGGGGTACACGGGCAGCAGTGGTCTGGTCAGTGGAGGAGTATTTAAAGTAGGGACCGCAGACAGGCTATCAAAGGCCTAACATAACAAACAATAGGCTCATGGCAGTTTCACAGCGGTTACATGGATACACGGGCAGGCAGCTTGGTGGTGGTGAGTGGAGGAGTATTTAAAGTAGGGACCGCAGACAGGCTTCAAAGGCCTAACATAAGAAAATGGGCTGGCTGTAGGCACTTTATAATTGGTTCCAGGGGTACACGGGCAGCAGTGGTCTGGTCAGTGGAGGAGTATTTAAAGTAGGGACCGCAGACAGGCTATCAAAGGCCTAACATAACAAACAATAGGCTCATGGCAGTTTCACAGCGGTTACATGGATACACGGGCAGGCAGCTTGGTGGTGGTGAGTGGAGGAGTATTTAAAGTAGGGACCGCAGACAGGCTTCAAAGGCCTAACATAAGAAAATGGGCTGGCTGTAGGCACTTTATAATTGGTTCCAGGGGTACACGGGCAGCAGCGGTCTGGTCAGTGGAGGAGTATTTAAAGTAGGGACCGCAGACAGGCTTCAAAGGCCTAACATAAGAAAATGGGCTGGCTGTAGGCACTTTATAATTGGTTCCAGGGGTACACGGGCAGCAGTGGTCTGGTCAGTGGAGGAGTATTTAAAGTAGGGACCGCAGACAGGCTATCAAAGGCCTAACATAACAAACAATAGGCTCATGGCAGTTTCACAGCGGTTACATGGATACACGGGCAGGCAGCTTGGTGGTGGTGAGTGGAGGAGTATTTAAAGTAGGGACCGCAGACAGGCTTCAAAGGCCTAACATAAGAAAATGGGCTGGCTGTAGGCACTTTATAATTGGTTCCAGGGGTACACGGGCAGCAGCGGTCTGGTCAGTGGAGGAGTATTTAAAGTAGGGACCGCAGACAGGCTTCAAAGGCCTAACATAAGAAAATGGGCTGGCTGTAGGCACTTTATAATTGGTTCCAGGGGTACACGGGCAGCAGTGGTCTGGTCAGTGGAGGAGTATTTAAAGTAGGGACCGCAGACAGGCTTCAAAGGCCTAACATAAGAAAATGGGCTGGCTGTAGGCACTTTATAATTGGTTCCAGGGGTACACGGGCAGCAGTGGTCTGGTCAGTGGAGGAGTATTTAAAGTAGGGACCGCAGACAGGCTATCAAAGGCCTAACATAACAAACAATAGGCTCATGGCAGTTTCACAGCGGTTACATGGATACACGGGCAGGCAGCTTGGTGGTGGTGAGTGGAGGAGTATTTAAAGTAGGGACCGCAGACAGGCTTCAAAGGCCTAACATAAGAAAATGGGCTGGCTGTAGGCACTTTATAATTGGTTCCAGGGGTACACGGGCAGCAGTGGTCTGGTCAGTGGAGGAGTATTTAAAGTAGGGACCGCAGACAGGCTATCAAAGGCCTAACATAACAAACAATAGGCTCATGGCAGTTTCACAGCGGTTACATGGATACACGGGCAGGCAGCTTGGTGGTGGTGAGTGGAGGAGTATTTAAAGTAGGGACCGCAGACAGGCTTCAAAGGCCTAACATAAGAAAATGGGCTGGCTGTAGGCACTTTATAATTGGTTCCAGGGGTACACGGGCAGCAGTGGTCTGGTCAGTGGAGGAGTATTTAAAGTAGGGACCGCAGACAGGCTTCAAAGGCCTAACATAAGAAAATGGGCTGGCTGTAGGCACTTTATAATTGGTTCCAGGGGTACACGGGCAGCAGTGGTCTGGTCAGTGGAGGAGTATTTAAAGTAGGGACCGCAGACAGGCTATCAAAGGCCTAACATAACAAACAATAGGCTCATGGCAGTTTCACAGCGGTTACATGGATACACGGGCAGGCAGCTTGGTGGTGGTGAGTGGAGGAGTATTTAAAGTAGGGACCGCAGACAGGCTTCAAAGGCCTAACATAAGAAAATGGGCTGGCTGTAGGCACTTTATAATTGGTTCCAGGGGTACACGGGCAGCAGTGGTCTGGTCAGTGGAGGAGTATTTAAAGTAGGGACCGCAGACAGGCTTCAAAGGCCTAACATAAGAAAATGGGCTGGCTGTAGGCACTTTATAATTGGTTCCAGGGGTACACGGGCAGCAGTGGTCTGGTCAGTGGAGGAGTATTTAAAGTAGGGACCGCAGACAGGCTATCAAAGGCCTAACATAACAAACAATAGGCTCATGGCAGTTTCACAGCGGTTACATGGATACACGGGCAGGCAGCTTGGTGGTCAGTGGAGGAGTATTTAAAGTAGGGACCGCAGACAGGCTATCAAAGGCCTAAAATAACAAACAATAGGCTCATGGCAGTTTTACAGCGGTTACATGGATACACGGGCAGGCAGCTTGGTGGTCAGTGGAGGAGTATTGCAAGTAGGGGCCGCAGACAGGCTATCAAAGGCCTAAAATAACAAACAATAGGCTCATGGCAGTTTTACAGCGGTTACATGGATACACAGGCAGCTTGTTGGTGAGTGGAGGAGTAGTGCAAGGAGTGTCTGTCCCAGTACTCCCAAAATATAAATAGATGTTAATGTCTCGCAAAACAACCAAAACAAAAAAAAAAGGTGGCATACTTAGGTACAGGGGTGGGCTCATCTACTGAGTTTCTGACATAGTAATTTGGCAGTAACTATTTAATGGTGCCAATATAGGACACAGACACAGACTACTTTAAGTTGCATCATAGATGTCTACAAATTTGTATTGTCAGTGCCAGACATTGAATGATGTCAGCGAATAGACTAAAGATTGGTGGAGCTGTGCGACATAATTTTGCACGTGGTAGAGCACATTTTGAGCTGGGGTAGGGGGGAACTCTCTTGAGGCCGGCGGGACCGCCCCAGGGCCCCTCATGTTACAACGGTGTGTCTGACGTTGGGTGCGCACCACCACCGCCAGAGACACTACATTGTACTATGAGGGACCCAGTAGCAATGCCGTCAACCAAAAGCGAGCACACCCACCTCTTCAGACAAACAGCAGTCTCACGGGTGCTTGCGCCAAGTCGCGATACCACGGCCCCGTGTGGGGAGTTTTGCCATTTAGGGAGGTGTAAACATGTCGTATGCTGTACAATCAGCTGCAGCAAATTAGACATTAGAAAAGTAATTCACAGGCAAGAGCTTTTCATAGGAAAGCTAGGTGTCGGCCGGGCAAGGTGGGGCAAAAGATTTTGAAATCCAGTTGTGGTTCATTTTAATGAATGTTAGATCGTCAACATTTTGGGTAGCCAGACGAGTCCTTTTTTCGGTTAATATTGAACCTGCAGCACTGAATACTCTTTCTGATAGGACACTTGCTGCCGGGCAAGCAAGCTCCTGCAATGCATATTCTGCCAATTCTGGCCAGGTGTCTAATTTGGAGGCCCAGTAATCAAATGGGAATGACGGTTGAGGGAGAACATCGATAAGGGATGAAAAATAGTTAGTAACCATACTGGACAAATGTTGTCTCCTGTCACTTTCAATTGATGCAGCAGTACCTGTCCTGTCTGCGGTCATAGCAAAATCACTCCACAACCTGGTCAGAAAACCCCTCTGTCCAACGCCACTTCTGATGTGTGCACCCCTAACACTCCTAGTCTGCTGCCCCCTGGAGCTCGTGTGAGAACGATCACGTGCGCTGTGTGCTGGGAATGCCTGAAGCAAACGGTCAACAAGAGTTGATTGTTTGGTTGCTAATATTAGTTCCAAGTTCTCATGTGGCATAATATTTTGCAATTTGCCTTTATAGCGTGGATCAAGGAGGCAGGCCAACCAGTAATCGTCATCGTTCATCATTTTCGTAATGCGTGTGTCCCTTTTTAGGATACGTAAGGCATAATCCGCCATGTGGGCCAAAGTTCCAGTTGTCAAATCTCCGGTTGTGATTGGTTGAGGGGCAGTTGCAGGCAAATCTACGTCACTTGTGTCCCTCAAAAAACCAGAACCCGGCCGTGACACGCAACCAAATTCCTGTGCCCCCGGGAAAGGTTCGGCATTAAAAATATACTCATCCCCATCATCCTCCTCGTCCTCCACCTCCTCTTCGCCCGCTACCTCGTCCTGTACACTGCCCTGACCAGACAATGGCTGACTGTCATCAAGGCTTTCCTCTTCCTCTGGTGCAGACGCCTGCTCCTTTATGTGCGTCAAACTTTGCATCAGCAGACGCATTAGGGGGATGCTCATGCTTATTACGGCGTTGTCTGCACTAACCAGCCGTGTGCATTCCTCAAAGCACTGAAGGACTTGACACATGTCTTGTATCTTAGACCACTGCACACCTGACAACTCCATGTCTGCCATCCTACTGCCTGCCCGTGTATCCTCCCACAAATAAATAACAGCACGCCTCTGTTCGCACAGTCTCTGAAGCATGTGCAGTGTTGAGTTCCACCTTGTTGCAACGTCTATGATTAGGCGATGCTGGGGAAGGTTCAAAGACCGCTGATAGGTCTGCATACGGCTGGCGTGTACAGGCGAACGTCGGATATGTGAGCAAAGTGCACGCACTTTGAGGAGCAGGTCGGAGAACCCAGGATAAGTTTTCAATAAGCACTGCACCACCAGGTTTAAGGTGTGAGCCAGGCAAGGAATGTGTTTCAGTTGGGAAAGGGAGATGGCAGCCATGAAATTCCTTCCGTTATCACTCACTACCTTGCCTGCCTCAAGATCTACTGTGCCCAGCCACGACTGCGTTTCTTGTTGCAAGAACTCGGACAGAACTTCCGCGGTGTGTCTATTGTCGCCCAAGCACTTCATAGCCAATACAGCCTGCTGACGCTTGGCAGTAGCTGGCCCATAATGGGACAACTGGTGTGCAACAGTGTCATCTGCCGATGGAGTGGTTGGCAGACTGCGTTCTGTGGAAGAGCTGTAGCTTCTGCAGGAGGACGAGGAGGAGGAGGAGGAGGGGGTGCGAACGCCTACAGCCAACTGTTTCCTAGACCGTGGGCTAGGCACAACTGTCCCTAAATTGATGTCGCCTGTGGACCCTGCATCCACCACATTCACCCAGTGTGCCGTGATGGACACATAACGTCCCTGGCCATGCCTACTGGTCCATGCATCTGTAGTCAGGTGCACCTTTGTACTCACAGATTGCCTGAGTGCATGGACGATGCGCTGTTTAACATGCTGGTGCAGGGCTGGGATGGCTTTTCTGGAAAAAAAGTGTCGACTGGGTAGCTCGTATCGTGGTTCAGCATACTCCATCAGGGCTTTGAAAGCTTCGCTTTCAACTAACCGGTAGGGCATCATCTCTAACGAGATTAGTCTAGCTATGTGGGCGTTAAAACCCTGTGTACGCGGATGCGAGGATAAGTACTTCCTTTTTCTAACCAGAGTCTCATGTAGGGTGAGCTGGACTGGAGAGCTGGAGATCGTGGAACTTTCGGGTGTGCCGGTGTACATGGCAGACTGAGAGACGGTTGGAGACGGTATTGTTTCCGCCGGTGCCCTAGATGCAATATTTCCTCCTACAAAACTGGTGATTCCCTGACCCTGACTGCTTTTGGCTGGCAAAGAAACCTGCACAGATACTGCCGGTGGTGCGGAAAATGGTGGCCTTACAGTGACGGAAGGGATGTTGCGTTGCTGACTAGCTTCATTGGCCGAGGGTGCTACAACCTTGAGGGACGTTTGGTAGTTAGTCCAGGCTTGAAAATGCATGGTGGTTAAGTGTCTATGCATGCAACTAGTATTTAGACTTTTCAGATTCTGACCTCTGCTTAAGCTAGTTGAACATTTTTGACAGATGACTTTGCGCTGATCAGTTGGATGTTGTTTAAAAAAATGCCAGACTGCACTCTTCCTAGACTCGGATCCCTTTTCAGGGATTGCAGACTGAGCTTTAACCGGATGGCAACGCTGTGCTCCAACAGGTTTTGGCTTTGACACGCGTTTTGGGCCAGATACGGGCCCGGCAGATGGAACCTGTTGCGATGTTGATGCCTGCTGCGGCCCCTCCTCCACCTCCGCTTCTGAACTACTGCCGCCTGCACCCTGTTCCCCCAATGGCTGCCAATCGGGGTCAATAACTGGGTCATCTATTACCTCCTCTTCGAGCTCGTGTGCAACTTCGTCTGTGTCACTGTGTCGGTCGGTGGTATAGCGTTCGTGGCGGGGCAACATAGTCTCATCAGGGTCTGATTGTGGATCTGTACCCTGAGAGGGCAATGTGGTGGTCTGAGTCAAAGGAGCAGCATAGTACTCTGGCTGTGGCTGTGCATCAGTGCACTCCATGTCAGAATATACTTGTAATGGGCATGGCCTGTTAAATGTTTCACTTTCTAAGCCAGGGACGGTATGTGTAAAGAGCTCCATGGAGTGACCCGTTGTGTCGCCTGCTGCATCCTTCTCTCTTGTTGTAGTTTTTGCTGAGGAGGACAAGGAAGCGACTTGTCCCTGACCGTGAACATCCACAAGCGACGCGCTGCTTTTACATTTACCAGTTTCGGAAGAGGAGGCAAAAGAGATAGAGGCTGAGTCTGCAATGTAAGCCAAAACTTGCTGTTGCTGCTCCGCCTTTAAAAGCGGTTTTCCTACTCCCAGAAAAGAGAGCGTTCGAGGCCTTGTGTAGCCTGACGACGAAACTGGCTCCACAGCTCCAGACTTAGGTGGAATATTTTTATCCCCACGACCACCTGATGCTCCACTACCACTACCATCATTACCAGCTGACAATGAACGCCCACGACGACCTCTTGCACCAGACTTCCTCATTGTTTTAAAATCTTAACCAAAGTAACTTTATTTGTTGCTGTCAAACAACTTACACGGTGAGCTATAACTTCAGTATGATTTCAATATCCCTTAACAGGTTGGTGAGACCACAAGGAAAATCAGGCACAATGTTACACACTCTGTTTTCTGTGGCACAAAATCACAGAGATGACACACACGCAGGACTGTCACTCAAGCACTAATGTCAGTATTAATCTCCCACCTAATTTATTTATTTTTTTTTCTCAGGGAGACTTTAGAAACCAAATAATATTAAAAAAAAAAAAATAAATAGGCTTTCTATGGCCCACTGAATGAGAGGGAGAGAGGTGGCACACCCAGGAGTCAAGACTGGCACACAAGCTGAAAGGGCAATATTACTCTCCCACTGTTTTTTTAGGTTTTTTTTTTTTTTCAGGGAGACTTTAGAAACCAAATAATAAGAAAAAAAATAAATAAATAAATAGGCTTTCTATAGCCCACTGAATGAGAGATAGCACACACAGCAGTGGCACACAAGCCCTGACTGAGGCCAATATTTTTCTCCCACTGATTGATGTAGTGTTTTTGTGTTGAGGTAGATTTTAGAACACAAATCAAGGAAAAAAAATAAAAAATGCTTTCTATGGCCCACTGAATGAGAGAGAGGTGGCACACCCAGGAGTCAAGACTGGCACACAAGCTGAAAGGGCAATATTACTCTCCCACTGTTTTTTTATGTATTTTTTTTTTTTTTCAGGGAGAATTAGAAACCCAATAATATTTTAAAAAAAAAATAAATAGGCTTTCTATGGCCCACTGAATGAGAGGGAGAGAGGTGGCACACCCAGGAGTCAAGACTGGCACACAAGCTGAAAGGGCAATATTATTCTCCCACTGTTTTTTTAGGTTTTTTTTTTTTTTTTCAGGGAGAATTAGAAACCAAATAATATTAAAAAAAAAAAAATAAATAGGCTTTCTATGGCCCACTGAATGAGAGGGAGAGAGGTGGCACACCCAGGAGTCAAGACTGGCACACAAGCTGAAAGGGCAATATTATTCTCCCACTGTTTTTTTAGGTTTTTTTTTTTTTTTTCAGGGAGAATTAGAAACCAAATAATATTAAAAAAAAAAAAATAAATAGGCTTTCTATGGCCCACTGAATGAGAGGGAGAGAGGTGGCACACCCAGGAGTCAAGACTGGCACACAAGCTGAAAGGGCAATATTACTCTCCCACTGTTTTTTTAGGTTTTTTTTTTTTTTTCAGGGAGACTTTAGAAACCAAATAATATTAAAAAAAAAAAAAAAAAAAAAAAAATAGGCTTGCTATAGCCCACTGAATGAGAGATAGCACACACAGCAGTGGCACACAAGCCCTGACTGAGGCCAATATTTTTCTCCCACTGATTGATGTAGTGTTTTTGTGTTGAGGTAGAATTTAGAACACAAATCACGGAAAAAATAAATAGGCTTTCTATGGCCCACTGAATGAAAGGGAGAGAGGTGGCACACCCAGGAGTCAAGACTGGCACACAAGCTGAAAGGGCAATATTACTCTCCCACTGTTTTTTTATGTATTTTTTGTTTTTTCAGGGAGACTTTAGAAACCCAATAATATTTAAAAAAAAAAATAAATAGGCTTTCTATGGCCCACTGAATGAGAGGGAGAGAGGTGGCACACCCAGGAGTCAAGACTGGCACACAAGCTGAAAGGGCAATATTATTCTCCCACTGTTTTTTTAGGTTTTTTTTTTTTTTTTCAGGGAGAATTAGAAACCAAATAATATTAAAAAAAAAAAAATAAATAGGCTTTCTATGGCCCACTGAATGAGAGGGAGAGAGGTGGCACACCCAGGAGTCAAGACTGGCACACAAGCTGAAAGGGCAATATTACTCTCCCACTGTTTTTTTAGGTTTTTTTTTTTTTTCAGGGAGACTTTAGAAACCAAATAATATTAAAAAAAAAAAAAAAAAAAAATAGGCTTGCTATAGCCCACTGAATGAGAGATAGCACACACAGCAGTGGCACACAAGCCCTGACTGAGGCCAATATTTTTCTCCCACTGATTGATGTAGTGTTTTTGTGTTGAGGTAGAATTTAGAACACAAATCACGGAAAAAATAAATAGGCTTTCTATGGCCCACTGAATGAAAGGGAGAGAGGTGGCACACCCAGGAGTCAAGACTGGCACACAAGCTGAAAGGGCAATATTACTCTCCCACTGTTTTTTTATGTATTTTTTGTTTTTTCAGGGAGACTTTAGAAACCCAATAATATTTAAAAAAAAAAATAAATAGGCTTTCTATGGCCCACTGAATGAGAGGGAGAGAGGTGGCACACCCAGGAGTCAAGACTGGCACACAAGCTGAAAGGGCAATATTATTCTCCCACTGTTTTTTTAGGTTTTTTTTTTTTTTTCAGGGAGAATTAGAAACCAAATAATATTAAAAAAAAAAAAATAAATAGGCTTTCTATGGCCCACTGAATGAGAGGGAGAGAGGTGGCACACCCAGGAGTCAAGACTGGCACACAAGCTGAAAGGGCAATATTACTCTCCCACTGTTTTTTTAGGTTTTTTTTTTTTTTTCAGGGAGACTTTAGAAACCAAATAATATTAAAAAAAAAAAAAATAGGCTTGCTATAGCCCACTGAATGAGAGATAGCACACACAGCAGTGGCACACAAGCCCTGACTGAGGCCAATATTTTTCTCCCACTGATTGATGTAGTGTTTTTGTGTTGAGGTAGAATTTAGAACACAAATCACGGAAAAAATAAATAGGCTTTCTATGGCCCACTGAATGAAAGGGAGAGAGGTGGCACACCCAGGAGTCAAGACTGGCACACAAGCTGAAAGGGCAATATTACTCTCCCACTGTTTTTTTATGTATTTTTTGTTTTTTCAGGGAGACTTTAGAAACCCAATAATATTTTAAAAAAAAAATAAATAGGCTTTCTATGGCCCACTGAATGAGAGGGAGAGAGGTGGCACACCCAGGAGTCAAGACTGGCACACAAGCTGAAAGGGCAATATTATTCTCCCACTGTTTTTTTAGGTTTTTTTTTTTTTTTTCAGGGAGAATTAGAAACCAAATAATATTAAAAAAAAAAAAATAAATGGGCTTTCTATGGCCCACTGAATGAGAGGGAGAGAGGTGGCACACCCAGGAGTCAAGACTGGCACACAAGCTGAAAGGGCAATATTACTCTCCCACTGTTTTTTTAGGTTTTTTTTTTTTTTCAGGGAGACTTTAGAAACCAAATAATATTAAAAAAAAAAAAAAAAAAAAAAAAAATAGGCTTGCTATAGCCCACTGAATGAGAGATAGCACACACAGCAGTGGCACACAAGCCCTGACTGAGGCCAATATTTTTCTCCCACTGATTGATGTAGTGTTTTTGTGTTGAGGTAGAATTTAGAACACAAATCACGGAAAAAATAAATAGGCTTTCTATGGCCCACTGAATGAAAGGGAGAGAGGTGGCACACCCAGGAGTCAAGACTGGCACACAAGCTGAAAGGGCAATATTACTCTCCCACTGTTTTTTTATGTATTTTTTGTTTTTTCAGGGAGACTTTAGAAACCCAATAATATTTAAAAAAAAAAATAAATAGGCTTTCTATGGCCCACTGAATGAGAGGGAGAGAGGTGGCACACCCAGGAGTCAAGACTGGCACACAAGCTGAAAGGGCAATATTACTCTCCCACTGTTTTTTTAGGTTTTTTTTTTTTTTCAGGGAGACTTTAGAAACCAAATAATATTAAAAAAAAAAAAAAAAAATAGGCTTGCTATAGCCCACTGAATGAGAGATAGCACACACAGCAGTGGCACACAAGCCCTGACTGAGGCCAATATTTTTCTCCCACTGATTGATGTAGTGTTTTTGTGTTGAGGTAGATTTTAGAACACAAATCACGGAAAAAATAAATAGGCTTTCTATGGCCCACTCAGTGAGAGATGGCACACACAGGGATGGCACTGTAGCAGAAATGCCAATCTTAATCTCCCACAAAAAACAAACAAAAAAAAAAAACTGTCCTACAATTACTATCTCCCTGCAGTAATGTAAGCCAGGTATGGCAGGCAGCAATAGGAGTGGACTGATGCACAAATTAAATAAAAAGTGTGGACAAACAAAAAAGATAGCTGTGCAGAAAGGAAGGAACAAGAGGATATGTGCTTTGAAAAAAGCAGTTGGTTTCCACAGTGGCGTACACACAGCAATACAGCTATCACGGAGCCTTCTAGGGCAGCCCAATGAGCTACAGCGCTGAGGGGAAAAAAAAAAAAAAATAGCTTCCACAGTCCCTGCACACCGAAGGTGGTGTTGGACAGTGGAAATCGCTGCAGCACAAGCGGTTTGGTGGTTAGTGGACCCTGCCTAACGCTCTCCCTGCTTCTGACGAAGCGGCAGCAACCTGTCCCTAAGCTCAGATCAGCAGCAGTAAGATGGCGGTCGGCGGGAACGCCCCTTTATAGCCCCTGTGACGCCGCAGACAGCAAGCCAATCACTGCAATGCCCTTCTCTAAGATGGTGGGGACCAGGATCTATGTCATCACGCTGCCCACACTCTGCGTTCACCTTCATTGGCTGAGAAATGGCGCTTTTCGCGTCATTGAAACGCGACTTTGGCGCGAAAGTCGCGTACCGCATGGCCGACAAGCACAGGGGTCGGATCGGGTTTCATGAGACGCCGACTTAGCCAAAAGTCGGCGACTTTTGAAAATGATCGACCCGTTTCGCTCAACCCTAATTGTAAGTGCTCGAAGATTTAGTTTTCATCGACGCAGCTGAATGATTTACAGCTACTAGCCAGCATAAGTACATGTGGGGGTTGCCTGGTTGCTAGGGAATCCCCACATGTAATCAAGCTGGCTAATAGCTGTAAATCATTCAGCTGCTGCAAGGAAAACTAAATCTCCGAGAACTTACAAATACTTGGAGGACACCCGAGCGTGCTCTGTTGTGAACTCTATTTTTGGGCTCCCTCTAGTGGTCACAAGCGGTACTGTGTAGTGTTGTCTTTCTGCAGGTTGGCAGCATCAGCTGGTTCGTTATCCCTGGTTGGTTTCCTATTTAGCTCACCTGGATACTCAGTTCCTTGCCTGCTCTCAATGTATTCAGTGCTCTTCAGATTCCTTGTGACTACCTTGCTCCCTGTCTCTCCAAGACAAGCTAAGTTTTTGTTTGTTTATTTTTTGATTATTAGCATTCATCATGTTTCTTGTCCAGCTTGCTAAAATGTGATTTCCTTGCTTGCTGGTTGCTCTAGGGGACTGAGTTTCTCCCCCCACACCGTTAGTTGGTGCGGGGGTTCTTGAAATCTCAGTGTGGATATTTTGTAAGGGTTTTTTTACTGACCGCACAGACCCCTTTTCTATTTTCTGCTATCTAGTATTAGTGGGCCTCATTTGCTGAATCTGCTTTCACCCCTGTGTATGTGCCTTCCTCTTACCTCACCGTTATTATTTGTTGGGGGCTTCTATATCTTTGGGGATTATTTCTCTGGAGGCAAGTGAGGTCTTTCTTTCTCTCTAGGGGTAGTTAGTTCCTCAGGCTGGCTCGAGACGTCTAGGATTTTAGACACGTTCACCGGCTACTTCTAGTGTGTTTGGATAGGTTCAGATTTGCGGTCAGTCCAGTTTGCCACCTCTCTAGAGCTGGTCCTATGTTTTGTTACTTAGCTGGAGTATTTTGTGATCCTCAACCACTAAGGATCATAACAGTAGAGCAGGCCAAAAAGTGTTTAATGCATCGCAGAAGTGGGATAAAAAGAAGACCTGAGTACATTTTTTTTTTTTTCCTCCCGCTTTTCCTTTGCTGCAGTCTGTTTAGCTTCTTTCATCCCCTTGAACTCTGGGTGGTTTTGAGCTCAGCTGCAGACATGAATGTTCAGACTCTGGCTTCTAGTGTGGATCATCTTACTGCACGGGTGCAAAGTATTCAGGATTTTGTTATTCATAGCCCTATGTCTGAACCAAAAATACCCATCCCTGAGTTGTTTACTGGAGATAGATCTAGGTTTCTAAATTTTAAGAATAATTGTAAGTTATTTCTATCTCTGAGACCTCGTTCCTCTGGTGATTCCGCTCAGCAAGTTAAAATTGTTATCTCCTTGTTACGTGGCGACCCTCAAGATTGGGCTTTCTCTCTGGCGCCAGGAGATCCTGCATTGCTTAATGTAGATGCATTTTTTCTGGCTCTTGGACTGCTTTATGAGGAGCCTAATCTTAAGAATCAGGCAGAAAAAGCGTTGCTGGCTATCTCTCAAGGTCAGGATGAAGCAGAGGTGTATTGTCAAAAATTTTGGAAATGGTCGGTGCTTACTCAATGGAATGAGTGTGCCCTGGCTGCAAATTTCAGAGAAGGTCTTTCTGAGGCCGTTAAGAATGTTATGGTGGGGTTTCCCACCCCTACAAGTCTGAGTGATTCTATGGCTTTAGCCATTCAGGTTGAGCAAATCTGCTCATCCTTTGGCGGTATTTTCTCAACAGAGACCTGAGTCTATGCAATGTGACCGAACTCTGACCAGAATTGAGCGACAAAGTCATAGACGTCAAAATGGGTTGTGCTTTTACTGTGGTGATTCTACTCATGTTATCTCAGCATGCTCTAAACGCTTAAAAAAATCGCTAAACCTGTCACCATTGGTACTATGCAGCCTAAATTTATTTTGTCTGTTACTTTAATTTGTTCTTTGTCGTCCTACCCGGTTATGGCTTCTGTGGATTCGGGTGCTGTCCTGAATCTGATGGATTTGTCGTTTGCCAGGCGCTGTGGTTTTGTCCTGGAGCCTTTGGAATTTCCCATTCCTCTGAGGGGAATTGATGCTACGCCATTGGCTGAGAATAAGCCTCAGTATTGGACGCAAATGACCATGTGCATGACTCCCGTACATCAGGAGGTGATTCGCTTTCTTGTTCTGCATAATTTGCATGATGTTGTCGTTTTGGGTCTGCCATGGCTGCAGGCTCATAATCCAGTTTTAGATTGGAAAGCTATGTCTGTGTCAAGTTGGGGTTGTCAGGGAATTCATGGCAATGCTCCGTTGGTGTCTATTGCTTCTTCCACTCCTTCTGAGGTCCCTGAGTTTTTGTCTGACTACCAGGATGTATTTGATGAGCCCAGGTCCAGTGCCCTGCCCCCTCATAGGGATTGTGACTGTGCTATAAATTTAATTCCTGGTAGTAAATTCCCTAAGGGACGACCTTTTAATCTGTCTATACCAGAGCATGCCGCGATGCGGAGTTATATAAAGGAGTCTTTGGAGAAGGGACATATTCGCTCATCCTCTTCCCCTCTTGGTGCAGGATTTTTTTTTGTGGCCAAGAAGGACGGTTCTTTGAGACCTTGTATAGATTATCGTCTTCTGAATAAAATCACAGTCAAATTTCAGTATCCTTTACCACTATTGTCTGATTTGTTTGCTCGGATTACGGGTGCCAGTTGGTTCACCAAGATAGATCTCCGTGGTGCGTATAACCTTGTGCGCATTAAGCAGGGAGATGAATGGAAAACAGCATTTAATACACCTGAAGGCCATTTTGAGTACTTGGTGATGCCTTTTGGACTCTCTAATGCTCCTTCTGTGTTTCAGTCCTTCATGCATGACATCTTCCGAGAATATCTGGATAAATTTATGATTGTTTATCTGGATGACATTTTGGTCTTTTCTGATGATTGGGAGTCCCATGTGAAGCAGGTCAGGATGGTGTTTCAGGTCCTGCGTGCTAATGCTTTATTTGTGAAGGGCTCAAAATGCCTCTTCGGAGTACAGAAGGTCTCCTTTTTGGGTTTTATTTTTTCTCCTTCTACTGTGGAGATGGACCCAGTCAAGGTCCAGGCTATTCATGACTGGACAGCCCACGTCTGTTAAGAGTCTTCAGAAGTTCTTGGGTTTTGCTAATTTTTACCGTCGTTTCATCGCTAATTTTTCTAGCGTGGTTAAACCTTTGACGGATTTGACCAAGAAGGGTTCTGATGTTACTAATTGGTCTCCTGCGGCCGTGGAGGCCTTTCGGGAGCTGAAGCACCGGTTTTCTTCAGCTCCAGTCTTATGTCAGCCAGATGTCTCTCTCCCCTTCCAGGTCGAGGTTGATGCTTCTGAGATTGGAGCAGGGGCTGTTTTGTCGCAGAGAAGCTCTGATGGCTCTGTGATGAAGCCATGTGCTTTCTTTTCAAGAAAGTTTTCGCCTGCCGAGCGGAATTATGATGTTGGTAATCGGGAGTTGTTGGCTATGAAGTGGGCATTTGAGGAGTGGCGACATTGGCTCGAAGGAGCTAAACATCACGTGGTGGTCTTGACTGATCACAAAAATCTGATTTACCTTGAATCTGCCAAGCGCCTGAATCCTAGACAGGCTCGTTGGTCGTTGTTTTTCTCCCATTTCAACTTCGTGGTCTCATACCTGCCTGGTTCGAAGAACGTGAAAGCTGATGCACTTTCTAGGAGTTTTGTGCCTGACTCTCCGGGAGTTTCTGAGCCGGCTAGTATTCTCAGAGAGGGAGTGATTTTGTCTGCCATTTCCCCAGATTTGCGACGAGTGCTGCAGAAATTTCAGGCGGATAGACCTGACCGTTGTCCACCAGAGAGACTGTTTGTCCTGGAGAGATGGACCACAGAGTTATTTCCGAGGTTCATTCTTCGGTGTTGGCGGGTCATCCTGGGATTTTTGGTACCAGAGATTTGGTGGCTAGGTCCTTCTGGTGGCCTTCCTTGTCGTGGGATGTGCGTTCCTTTGTGCAGTCTTGTGGGATTTGTGCTCGGGCTAAGCCTTGCTGTTCTCGTGCCAGTGGTTTGCTTTTGCCTTTGCCTATTCCAAAAAGGCCTTGGACGCACATTTCCATGGATTTTATTTCGGATCTTCCAGTATCTCAGAAAATGTCTGTCATCTGGGTGGTGTGTGATCATTTTTCCAAGATGGTCCATTTGGTGCCCTTGCCTAAGTTGCCTTCTTCCTCCGATTTGGTTCCTCTATTTTTTCAGAATGTGGTTCGCTTGCACGGCATTCCTGAAAATATTGTGTCTGATAGAGGATCCCAGTTTGTGTCCAGGGTTTGGCGGACTTTTTGTGCTAAGATGGGCATTGATTTGTCTTTTTCGTCGGCCTTCCATCCTCAGACTAATGGCCAAACCGAGCGAAATAATCAGACGTTGGAAACTTATTTGAGATGTTTTGTTTCTGCTGATCAGGATGATTGGGTGACTTTTTTGCCATTGGCCGAGTTTGCCCTTAATAATCGGGCTAGTTCTGCTACTTTGGTTTCGCCTTTTTTCTGCAATTCTGGTTTCCATCCTCGTTTTTCCTCGGGTCAGGTTGAGCCTTCTGACTGTCCTGGGGTGGATTCTGTGGTGGATAGGTTGCAGCAGATTTGGAACCATGTGGTGGACAATTTGAGGTTGTCACAGGAGAAGGCTCAGCGCTTTGCCAACCGCCGCCGCGGTGTGGGTCCCCGACTTCTTATTGGGGATTTGGTGTGGCTGTCTTCTCGGTATGTTCCTATGAAGGTCTCCTCTCCTAAATTCAAGCCTCGCTTCATCGGTCCTTATAAGATCTTGGAAATCCTTAACCCGGTATCTTTTCGTTTGGATCTCCCAGCATCGTTTGCCATTCATAATGTGTTCCATAGGTCTTTGTTGCGGAGGTATGTGGTACCTGTGGTTCCTTCTGTTGAGCCTCCTGCTCAGGTGCTGGTCGAGGGCGAATTGGAGTACGTGGTGGAGAAGATTTTGGATTCTCGTATCTCTAGACGGAGGCTTCAGTATTTGGTTAAGTGGAAGGGCTATGGTCAGGAGGATAATTCCTGGGTTGTCGCCTCTGATGTTCATGCGGCCGATTTGGTTCATGCCTTCCACGCGGCTCATCCTGATCGCCCTGGGGGTCTTGATGAGGGTTCGGTGACCCCTCCTCAAGGGGGGGGTACTGTTGTGAACTCTATTTTTGGGCTCCCTCTAGTGGTCACAAGCGGTACTGTGTAGTGTTGTCTTTCTGCAGGTTGGCAGCATCAGCTGGTTCGTTATCCTTGGTTGGTTTCCTATTTAGCTCACCTGGATACTCAGTTCCTTGCCTGCTCTCAATGTATTCAGTGCTCTTCAGATTCCTTGTGACTACCTTGCTCCCATTCTCTCCAAGACAAGCTAAGTTTTTGTTTGTTTATTTTTTGATTATTAGCATTCATCATGTTTCTGGTCCAGCTTGCTAAAATGTGATTTCCTTGCTTGCTGGTTGCTCTAGGGGACTGAGTTTCTCCCCCCACACCGTTAGTTGGTGCGGGGGTTCTTGAAATCTCAGTGTGGATATTTTGTAAGGGTTTTTTTACTGACCGCACAGACCCCTTTTCTATTTTCTGCTATCTAGTGTTAGTGGGCCTCATTTGCTGAATCTGCTTTCACCCCTGTGTATGTGCCTTCCTCTTACCTCACCATTATTATTTGTTGGGGGCTTCTATATCTTTGGGGATTATTTCTCTGGAGGCAAGTGAGGTCTTTCTTTCTCTCTAGAGGTAGTTAGTTCCTCAGGCTGGCTCGAGACGTCTAGGATTTTAGACACGTTCACCGGCTACTTCTAGTGTGTTTGGATAGGTTCAGATTTGCGGTCAGTCCAGTTTGCCACCTCTCTAGAGCTGGTCCTATGTTTTGTTACTTAGCTGGAGTATTTTGTGATCCTCAACCACTAAGGATCATAACAGTGCTCGGGAAATCTCGAGTAACGAGTATATTCGCTCATCACTATTGAAGATATAATGACAGCCATCTCCCTAGTGCCTTTACCTGACATGCAGCCCCATATCATCAATGGCTGTGGAAATTTGCACGTTCTCTTCAGGCAGTCATCTTTTTAAATCTCATTGGAATGCCACCAAACAAAAGTTCCTGCATGAGCACCGTGCCCAATGCAGATTCGCGATTCATCACTGATTATGACTTTCATCCAGTCTTCCACAGTCCACGAATGCTTTTCCTTAGCCCATTGTTACCTTGTTTTTTTCTGTTTAGGTGTTAATGATGGCTTTCCTTTAGCTTTTCTGTATGTAAATCCCATTTCCTTTAGGCAGTTTCTTACAGCTCGGTCATCCAGTTTCCACCCATTCGTTCCTCATTTGTTTTGTTGTGCATTTCCTGTTTTGGAGACATATTTCTGGTCTTGACGCTTTGATGTCTTCCTTGGTCTACCAGTAGGTTTGCCTTGAACAACCTTCCCATGTTGTTTGTATTTGGTCCAGATTTTATACACAGCTGTCTGTGAACAACCAACATCTTTTGCAACATTGCATGATGATTTACCCTCTTTTGAGAGTTTGATAATCCTCTCCTTTGTTTCAATTGACATCTCTCATGTTGGAGCCATGATTCATGTCAGTCCACTTGGTGCAACAGCTCTCCAAGGTGTGATCACTCCTTTTTAGATGCAGACTAACGAGCAGATCTAATTTGATGCAGGTGTTAGTTTTGGTTATGAAAATTTACAGGGTGATTCCATAATTTTTTCCTCAGAATTGAGTGACTCCATAATTTTTCCCCTATGCTTGGTTAAAAAAAGTAACCATTACTGACTTCCACATTTTTTGTTCATGATTTTAGTGTTTCTTAAAGCCAGAAAGTTGCCATTTGAAATTAGTTTAGTTTTGTGCCATGTCTGTGACCTGCTTTTCTTCTACAAAATTAAACAACTCAATGAA
Organism: Ranitomeya variabilis; assembly: GCF_051348905.1. Classification (NCBI taxonomy): domain Eukaryota; kingdom Metazoa; phylum Chordata; class Amphibia; order Anura; family Dendrobatidae; genus Ranitomeya; species Ranitomeya variabilis. Next base: position 234,787,684 of record NC_135232.1, read on the forward strand.
CATCCTCCAAGGCCGGTGATTCCATAATTTTTGCCAGGGGATGTAAGCACTTTGTAAGGGGTTTGTGCAATAAACCACTTAGATTAAATAAACTAAGGTTTGCTGATACCAGTTTCTAACCATACATATGTTAACCTAACTATTAACCTAACTATCCCTGTGTGGCCTATTAAAAATAGAAAAAAAAAAAACACATAATCAGGTTCCTTGCATCGTGTTCTCATACACTTTATGCAGTTAATAGCCCTCTGTGTCTGTACTGCTACATACTTAGGCTGTTAACTGGTTCATGCAGCTTTACATGAACACCCGAGCCTTACACTATGGCTGGTCCAAATAACTAAAGCAATTGTTACCATCCACCTCTTGTGTCTCCCCTTTTCCTCATAGATTGTAAGCTTGCGAGCAGCAGGGCCCTCATTCCTCCTGGTATCTGTTTTGAACTGTGATTTCTGTTATGCTGTAATGTCTATTGTCTGTACAAGTCCCCTCTATAAGTTGTAAAGCGCTGCGGAATATGTTGGCGCTATATAAATAAAAATTATTATTATTATTATTATATATTAATCTGTTGAGAAAGGTATTAGTATACAATAGCAGTCATTACCTTGTAATTGTAACTTCTTTAAAAGGGGTATAAAGAAATAAAAAAGCATGATTGCTTCTAAATAACTGTCAAACTTGTGAACAGGTTGAGTGAAGAATTGCAACTTTTCAACACATTTGAAGGAACTGTAGTTGTTTCTTTGTTACCTAAATATATGTATTTTTTAAGCAGAAATTATGTTTACAATTGTGTTTCGTTGATTTCAATTTTTTATGGCTTGCAGCAGAATGAATTAACTGAGGATCCATCAGTGCGCTTGATCTCACTAGAAAATGTATAACTCTAAGGGTACCGTCACACTCAGCGACGCTGCAGCGATATAGACAATGAGCCGATCGCTGCAGCATCGCTGTTTAGGTTGCTGGGGAGCTGTCACACAGACAGCTCTCTCCAGCGACCAACGATCAGGGGAACGACTTCGGCATCGTTGAAACTGTCTTCACCGATGCTGAAGTCCCCCTGCAGCAGCCGGGTAACCAGGGTAAACATCGGGTTACTAAGTGCAGGGCCGCGCTTAGTAACCCGATATTTACCCTGGTTACCATTGTAAAAGTAAAAAAAACCACTACATACTCACATTCTGATGTCTGTCACGTCCCCCCGCCGGCGGCTTCCCTGCACTGAATGTGTCAGCGGCGCCGACAGTAACAGCGGTGAGGTCACCGCTGTGCTCTGCTTTATGGCCAGCCGGCGCTGACACATTTTGGTGCTCGTGTGTTTGGTTTTTTAAACTAACAAATACTCAGAGATCACCCGATCATGCTCCGGAAAACCCGAGCAACTAGTATACTCGCTCATCACTATTTGTAAGCCAAAATCAGGAGTGAAACAATGACAGGAAAAGTATTATAGAAACACATGCACCATTTCTGAATTTTTCACTCACTCCTAGTTTTGTCTTACACATACTGATGTAAAACACTGACCAAATACTAAAGGTGTGAACGTGGAATAAGACTGGAGTCACTAGTGTGTGAACAAATCCAAAAATGTTGATCCAGTAAAGTGGGATGAGTGTCATGCGATTACAATGCGATTTTTCTCAACAAGCATCCGTATGCAATGCGTTTTTAACATTATATTTTACATACTGTAATTCGCTATGTAATTTAACCCCTTCACAAACTTGGGGTTTTCCATTTTTGCATATCCGTTTTTAGCTCCTGTCCTTCCCAGAGCCATAACTTACACAGAGGAGATGGTAGGAGACGAATGGCACCATTTTTTTTTATCAAAGAAACATAATTGCAAAAATTATTTTTAACCAAAAATAAACACATTAAACAAAATATAAAAATACCTTGATAGTGACCAAAATCTTTAATAGGGCTGATCTGCAAAACCAAACAAAAACCATGTTTCTAGTTTCTGATATCGTCATAGCCGCTATGCCTATTTGCATGTCTCAAGACAAGTTTGTGTAGAAAAAATGAAAATTTGCCTGAATAAAGTCTAGGGAAAGAATTTGCAGCGATCAATGTTTTTCACTGTGTGTGTGTTCCATCACCCAGCTCTCATGTTCCATTAAAGACAACACCATGACCTACCGACTCTGATTTCTTGTTCACTAATAGTTCCAATGACGTTCATCTACTTCCCTAACTCCATCGACAACTTTCTTTCATATACATGTACCTCTCTGCGCGATTTAAGCAGGTTATACTCACACGATAGAGCGGATGAGCAGTTATCAGAAGAGCTTCAATGTGGTAAATATATAATTTCCTTTTTGATGTCTTACTTGGCCAATAAATACTGCTGTGTGAATAGTGAACAATCAAAGGCTGCTCCCAATGTTAAACTCATTTCACTTTAAATCATCCTCTCTACAGAATTAATCACATCATCATCTGCTAGAACAGACACTTCGCCTTTTCTCCTGTCGATGTGCCTCTCAAAGGTAATTCATTTAGTAATATAAATGGGCATGCTATTAACAGCTTCTGTCTACGGACAAGCGAACGTTCCAAAAAAGAAAAAAAAATCTCCCTGTTGATACACAGATTTTCAATTTTTTTATTGCTGGACATCTGTAGGTAAATTAGCAGAATATATTTTGTCTTTGTAATTCATTTTATAACACGGCAGGATAATTTGTTTATACTCTCACAGGTAGCTGAACTCACATACTGGAAAGAGATTTACAATTCATCCACTCCTGGACTGAAAGGGTTAACTCAGATGTAGAATAGAAACGTTGCTTTGATAATTAAACGCAAGCAGTGGAATATTAAGGCGATTTGGCAGAGATCATACAAATTATTTATTTTCATATTGTTCTGGCAGGGTACAAATCCTCTTGTTAAATCCATCTACAAATAGGTATTACAGTCATCCAAAGTCACAAGAAGGGTAAACGTGCATTAACTTGCAAATAATAGGAATAATAGAAATTCTGCACAAAGCATAGAAAAAATCTTTAGAGCTGGAGATAATAAAGTTCACATTTAAAATTTCAACACTTTATAAATCCACAAAGAACCAAAGTGCTAGGTTACTGCATTGGTTATTTAGTATTTACAACAAATTTACATTTTTGCAGTCCACCAATGGAATTTATATATCATTTATTTTTAACAAGTGTCGCTCAACAAACATAGGAAAGTGACCATGATTCATGGGTTAAGCATGCCAATGGAAAAGTGAAAGGCATCCAATTTAAAGCTATGGTGTCAGTCCAAAAAAAACTTCAACATTTGAAAAAACAAAAATTGTTAGTGTTTTAATTGTAAAAAAATATTTTCATTTGTTTTTGATTGAGTAAAATCTGAAAAATAATTTTCAAAGTTTTTATATTTTTCACTTTTAAACACTAAGGGGAGTAGCTGCTGAAATTTACCATGAAAACCTAGGGTACAACTAGCTCGCATCACGACTGCAATAAAAGTGGACTGGATCTGATCACATGTCAGTGACACATCACTCCTTTACTCCCCTTCTGGGTGTTTGCAAAAGGATAAGCGAGGATGAAGTTTATGATCACAGTGCAAATACATTTTGTTGGTGGCTGCAAGGTAATACTGAGATGTGTAAGTAAAGTGATTCTGAGATGTGGAAGTGCCACCAAGGAACAAAAGCAGTGCATATTATTATTATTATTTATTATTATAGCGCCATTTGTTCCATGGAGCTTTATATGTGAAAAGGAGCATACATAATAAAAAACAAGTACAGTAATCTTGAACCAAATGAGTCACCGACTGATACAAGAGGAGAGAGGACCTTGCCCACAAGGGCTCACAATCTACAAGGGATAGATGAGGATACAGTAGGTGAATGTGGTCATGCAGTGGCATGGTGGAATGAGGATTACTGCAGGTTGTATGCTTGTCAGAAGAAGTAGATCTTCAGTTTCCTTTTGAAGGTTTCCACAATAGGCAAAATGTTGATATTTTCGAGTACAGAGTTCCAGCGCAGGAGCATACATAGGATAAATCTTGTGTGCGATTGTGGGAAGAGGAGAGTAGAGGAGGAGATCTTGTGAGGATCAGAGGTTATGTGCAGGTAAATATCGGGAGATCAGGTCACAGATGTATGGAGGAGACAGGTTGTGGATGGTTTTGTATGCCATAGTTAGTGTTTTGAACTGGAGCCTCTTTGAAAATGGGGAGCTAGTGAAGGGATTGACAGGAGGGGCCAGGGAATAGAGTGGGGAAAGGTGGATTAGTTGAGCAGCAGAGTCTAGGATAGATTGGAGGGGTGTGAGAGTGCTAGAAGGGAAGCTACACAGCAGGAGGTTGCAGTAGTCGAGTATTTTTGCAGATTCGTGGTTAAAGAATGTGAGGATTTGGGAATTTTTTTTAGTTAGAGTCAACAGAAAGTGGAAAGGGCTTGGATATGTGGTTTGAAGGAGAGATCAGAGTAAAGGGTTACCCCTAGGCAGTAAGCTTGTGGGACAGGGAGCTGCCATTGACTTTGATAGATAAAATTCTCTATTATCCATGCTGAGATTTAGAAATCTATCAGAGAAGAAAGATGAAATAATGGACAGGCACTGTGGGATTCTGGTTAGTAAAGAGGTGATATCAGGTCCAGAGAGGTAGATCTGTGTGTCATCAAAATAGAGGTGATACTGAAAGCCATTGAATTAATGGTGCTATATAAATAATAATAATAATAATAATAATAATAATAATAAAGTAGGTTTGTTTTGCTGCTATGAGCATGGACTTGAAAGTAGTGAGGGACTGTTTGAATGTGATGAAGTGCTTGTTGGAGCAGAATATTTTCCATCTCTGCTTTAGTCAGGCTGGTGTGCCGGGATTGCCTGTTGATTGAGTGAGCTTTGGAATGTGTGAGGGGGTGGCCGATTTGAAAGCTGCAGCTGTTGTGATGTTATATAAAGTTACGGCAGCATCTGCATTGTCTAAGGAACTTATGTCTGCAAGAGGGAGAAGGGAATAAGAGAGTGAGTTTAGATCAAGATTTTTGAAATTTCTTCAAGAGTGTGTAAGTTTGTGGAGTAGGGATTATGTACCTGGAGAGGAGAGTGAAGAGAATGTAAATAGGTTATGGTCAGAAAATGGGAGAGGTGAGTTTGAGAAGTTAGATAGGGAACATATGCGGGTGAAGATGAGGTCCAGTGGGTTGCACTCTTTGCAAGTGGCTTCAGAAGACCATTGAGCAAGACCAAAGGAGAAAGTGAGAGACAGAAGCTTAGAGACAGCTGAGTGGGAAGTGTCAATGGGGATGTTGAAGTCATCCATGATGATAGTGGGGATGTCAGCTGAAAGTAAATTAAGTGGTTAGGTGGTGAAGTGGTGGAAGAAGGTGGTGGCTGACCAATGGGGCTTTAAATGACAGCCTGTTGGAGGTTTGAGAGGGAGCAGATGCACAAAGAGTGAACCTCGAAGGAAGGGAGAGAAACTGAGGGTGGCAGTGGAATTTGGGTGAAGGAGCACTTGTCTGACTGAAGAAAAACAACTCATCCAACAGGCTTGATGCTGGGGTGGGGGGAAGGTGGAATCCACCATATGAAATTGAAGCTGGAGGGACTGTGCCCGTGGGGGTGAGCCAGGTTTCAGTGATGCCGAGGAAGGAAAGTTTGTTAATAATAAAAAGATCATGGAAGTAGGAAAGTTTGCTGCAGACAAAGCAAGCATTCCATAAAGCTCATGTTAGAGGGCCTGGGTAAGTGGGGAATGGGCAAATGAGTATAAGGGTAGAAAGGTTGCATACATTTCTGAAAGATGGTTGAAATGACTGTGGGAATGTTGTGAGGAGGACCAGGATTTGGAGACATATCTCCAGCAGTGAGGAGAGCATAGAAAGTGTTAGTAAATGGGAGCAGGAGAGGGCATGGGGTGGCTGTCTGTGCTTGGAGACAGAGGATTTTTTGTTGAGGAACAGTTCTGAGGAGGAGGTGAGATGGATGGGGAGGACAGAGGAAGAGATGACCAGATTATTACTAGTTGTAGGGGTTAGGAGGGTTAGTTGGAAGTGGAGGACTATGGGGCGTGTGAACCAAAACAGAAACATTGTTTACTATGACTATATATCCAGTTTAGTGACGAGCAAGCACTAAAATGCTCGGGTGCTTGTTGCTCGGGTCAAGCAGATTGGAATACTCGGGTACTCTGCCAGAACAACGAGCCCAATGTAAGTCTATGGGAGACCCGAGTATTTTTACTGCGATTCCCCCCGGGGGTCCTTTTAGGGTCTAAAAACGTCTGAAAATGTTGGAACACTGCTCAAATGACACAGGAACATCATGGGAATCACCCCTGGAAGCATTCCTGACTCCTAGTTCACAGCTTTAATCAATTTTTTATGAGATTCATGCCATTTTTCCCGGTGCCACAAAAAACACATTAAAACGAAACCAAAACGGGTTTTGCTGGGAAATATGTCAAGGTACAGTACAGACCAAAAGTTTGGACACATCTTCTCAGATTTTTCTATATTTTCATGACTATGAAAATTGTACATTCGCACTGAAGGCATCAAAACTATGAATTTACACATGTGAAATTATATACTTAACAAAAAAGTGTGAAACAACTGAAATTATGTCTTATATTCTAGGTTCTTCAAAGTAGCCACCTTTTGCTTTGATGACTGCTTTGCAAACTCTTGGCATTCTCTTGATGAGCTTTAAGAGGTAGTCACCGGGAATGGTCTTCCAACAATCTTGAAGGAGTTCCCAGAGATGCTTAGCACTTGTTGGCCCTTTTGCCTTCACTCTGCGGCCCAGCTCACCCCAAACCATCTCAATTGGGTTCAGGTCTGGTGACAGTGGAGGCCAGGTCATCTGGAATAGCACCCCATCACTCTCCTTCTTGGTCAAATAGCCCTTACACAGCCTGGAGGTGTGTTTGGGGTCACTGTCCTGTTGAAAAATAAATGGTGGTCCAACTAAACGCAAACCGGATGGAATAGCATGCCTCTGCAAGATGCTGTGGTAGCCATGCTGGCTCAGTATGCCTTCAATTTTGAATAAATCCCCAACAGTGTCACCAGCAAAGCACCCCCACACCATCACACCTCCTCATCCATGCTTCACGGTGGGAACCAGGCATGTAGAGTTCATCCGTTCACCTTTTCTGCGTCGCACAAAAACACGGTGGGTGGAAACAAAGATCTCAAATTTGGACTCATCAGACCAAAGCACATATTGCCACTGGTCTAATGTCCATTCCTTGTGTTCGTTAGCCCAAACAAGTCTCTTCTGCTTATTGCCTGTTCGTAGCAGTGGTTTCCTAGCAGCTATTTTACCATGAAGGCCTGCTGCACAAAGTCTCCTCTTAACAGTTGTTGTAGACATGTGTCTGCTGCTAGAACTCTATGTGGCATTGACCTGGTGTCTAATCTGAGCTGCTGTTAACCTGCGATTTCTGAGGTTGGTGACTCGGATAAACTTATCCTCAGAAGCAGAGGTGACTCTTGGTCTTCCTTTCCTGGGGCGGTCCTCATGTGAGCCAGTTTCTTTGTAGCGCTTGATGGTTTTTGCCACTGCACTTGGGGACACTTTCAAAGTTTGCCCAATTTTTCAGACTGACTGACCTTCATTTCTTAAAGTAATTATGGCCACTCATTTTTCTTTACTTAGCTGCTTTTTTCTTGCCATAATACAAATTCTAACAGTCTATTCAGTAGGACTATCAGCTGTGTATCCACCAGACTTCTGCACAACACAACTGATGGTCCTAACCCCATTTATAGGGCAAGAAATCCCACTTATTAAACCTGACAGGGCACACCTGTGAATTGAAAACCATTCCCAGTGACTACCTCTTGAAGCTCATCAAGAGAATGCCAAGAGTGTGCCAAGCAGTAATCAAAGCAAAAAGTGGCTACTTTGAAGAACCTAGAATATAAGACATAATTTCAGTTGTTTCACACATTTTTGTTAAGTATATAATTCCACATGTGTTAATTCATAGTTTTGATGCCTTCAGTGTGAATGTACAATTTTCATAGTCATGAAAATACAGAAAAATCTTTAAATGAGAAGGTGTGTCCAAACTTTTGGTCTGTACTGTACATCCTTTGCAGGTTAATGACTTGCCTGTAAGACCAAATATTTAACCCCAGACCGAAAATTTCCCCCCCACTTAGGCTTAGTTCAGACGCAGCAATTTTGAAGCGTTTTTCAACTTTAACATTGCTTTCAACCACTACAAATGCTTTCACTGGGAAATGTCATTGTAACATTTAACAACCCTAGCTGGCCATGTGGTGTGTGACACATAAGCAGACCCATCTTGTTTCATTTAGGAAGGAGGTACTCTTAAAGTCACAAAGCCTATTTTTAGAGGGGCATCAGGCGGCATTAATCTTCTTAAAGGGCCATTATTAAACAGTGGGTCTCCTATGCTGTTATTGCCTATGCAGTGAGTGGCTGGGCTGCCAAGAATTACGACGCACCCCAATACCCCTTTCACAAGAGGTACAGGAAGGCTTCCTTTTATTTGCCATGTTTTTAACACTAAAGTTCAGATACGGCTTTAAATAAGGCTCATACTTGCAATCCAACGTAATTTTTTTGTTAACTTCAAAAGTCAAGGAATAGTATGATTGAGTAGTGTGAGTGCATACACTTTTGTATATGTTAACATACAAAGGTTAATAAGGACATATGAGGATTAAATACATATAGTGATTACGGATATATGAAGATTAAGTACATACAGTATACTTAGATCATCACCAAGAGGCTTTTAAACATCATCCGTCTGGAATATCAGAGAAGCAACACCAAGACAGAGAACCCCTGGGAGATTACCTATACTGCATGGTCGTCTCCAATTATGCAGGTATCAGCACACTGTACATGTTCAGGTACCCCAGTTTTGGCATCTGTCTTAGTCATGTTTCTCTGGTCTTATATAGTGATTTACACTATGTAGTAACTTTAGTTTCACCCAGACCTTCAAGTGGCCCTTTTCAAGGTTGGATGAAGCTGAGATATCATGGAGTCATCAGACGAGGGGCCATAAATCCCTAGAAAATAACAGCCACAAGGATTTAGATCAAACCACCACAGGCATAGTTTCAGTAAACTTTCATGTTTTACAATGACAAACAGCAAACATATAGAGGCTTAGAACTGTTTGTGAAGTGAACAAACAAACATTTCTCAAGATTGTGTCACTATGAGCATTGTCTGTCACATCTGTAAATGTTTTACAAGAAATGCAGATTATAAAAGAGAAAGGGGTGCTCACTATATCAAATAGGTGCTCAGGAGAAAGATGTAAAATATCAAAAAGAACTCCGGCACACAAAAAGGCAATTCCAAATAAAAGATAAAATTTATAAATTTTCAGTTTTTTCTCTTTTTTCACTTGTTTCAAAACATATACTCCGCATATTGGAAATACAGGATTAATGTATCAGATATTGATTTCAATATTTCGGCTCGATGTGAGCCTTTATCAAGATATATTTGTGTCTGCAATGATATAATAGTGATTACAAGATAATATCTAAGCACACATGTCACATTAATAATAAGAACAAAAAGAGCAAAAAGAGCAAAAAAATAATAATAATAACCATAATTGGCCCTGATAACTCTCAGGGTCTATAACATCCATATATGTAAACAAATCACTATGTATGTTGCACTCCATCAATATATAAACACAACATATGTGGTGGAAAGACACCTATGAATAATAACGAACACCAGATCCATCTGTCAAAACATATTGGTCTATAGTCAACCCGACAATGTAAGGCATATATTACAGTAGTTTCACTGTGGACGAGTATGGTGACTAGGAAAGTTTATTAAATATGGCGCTTTATATAAGAAAGTACCTCTTGTACATATAAAATGCATGAGAATAACACAGCTCATGTATATTAGAATAACACAGCTCATGTATATTAGAATAACCGAATAGTAGAATAACCAAGTAGTTGTGGGAGCCAAAGAAGTAGCAGGCAAAACAACGGTGCGTGGATAGGGTCCAAAGAAAGGAAACTTAGCTGTCATGTATATTTACCTGGCGGTAAAAGAGAATCCGGGTGCCTGATGTCCGTGATGTGGTGAGGGAAGGCCGCATGTGAGCGCTTTTAAAAGCGCCATGGCACCGAAGTGAAACAAGGAGAAAGGAAGGACTTCCGGGTGACCGGGAGGTTAGTGTACCCAGTGCACGCGCACAAGTGGTCGTGGAGCGCCGAATAATGCCGAAGGGAGCCGAGTGACTAAGGGCCCAACAGCGCATGCATGGCTAGCGGAGATCTGAGCCTGCCTGTTATAAAAAGAAAAAAGGAAACATTAGTAACCCAGCAGGTGTATGGGTGCATATAATAGTGAATGTTTGAAATAAAGACCATGTAAAGGGAGGTATCACAGGCATAAGGAAATGGACAAAAAATTCCAGGATAGGGGCTATCCGTCCACCATTTCTGACTTAACTGAGGGCAGAGCCACATCTACATCTGGCTCAGGTAAGACCCCTAGAGTAGCCTTTGTGAACGTGTTTCACGCTTTCAAGCGATATATACATCAGTGTGTATTCAAACACTGGAACATCTTACAGAACTCCTATCCTAATGTTCCTGAATTTAATACAAGACCATTAATTTGCAATAAGAGATCGGATAATTTGAGGAATTGTCTGGTGAGAGCGGATGTTGGGTCGGCCAAATCCACTATACAACAGCGGGTCTTTAGTACCCCACATAATGGAACCTTCCCATGTTTGGGGTGTATGCAATGCTCTAACATCACCAAGGGGGATTCTTTTACACACCCACGTACTGGACGTAGATTCCCTATTAAAGGGCATTTCACGTGTGATTTCACATATGTGGTGTACCTTATTAAGTGTCCCTACGGTCTCGGATATGTTGGTGAGACCACCCAGCATTTCCGGGACCTCATCTCTCAGCACAAATCTACCATTAGATGCTCACGAAACTTATTACCAATTCCAGCCCATTTCCTGCAATACAAGCATTCTATTACACAGTTTAAATACCAGGTCATAGACTGGATTCCTATATCCAGAAGAGGGGGGAATAGGGTTAAAAAACTCAAGGTACGTGAGGCATATTGGATCCACAAATTGCAGACACTCTCCCCATTAGGACTAAATAGGGAATACGAGGTCGTGCATCAATAGTTGGCATACGGATCTTTTCACTAGGGCCCTTGTTTTATATGGATTCCTTCCACATAATATTGTTGTTTTCATACATTTATCTTGGACAATGAGGCAATTACAATTTCTATTTCTTGATTAGGATGTTATTTAATATTGTACCTCTTTTTTTTCTTGTTTTCCTATTTCCCCCTTTTTTTCCTCCCTTTACATGGTCCTTATTTCAACCATTATTATATACACCCATACACCTGCTGGGTTACTAATGTTTCCTTTTTTCTTTTTTATAACAGGCAGGCTCAGATCTCCGCTAGCCACGCATGCGCTGTTGGGCCCTTAGTCACTCGGCTCCCTTTGGCATTATTAGGCGCTCCATGACCACTTGCGCGTGCGCACTGGGTACACTAACCTCCCGGTCACCCAGAAGTCCTTCCTTTCTCCTTGTTTCACTTCGGTGCTATGGCGCTTATAAAAGCACTCACATGTGGCCTTCCCTCATCGCATCACGGACATCGGGCACCCGGATTCTCTTTTACCACCAGGTAAATATACATGACAGCTGAGTTTCCTTTCCTTGGACCCTATCCATGCTCCGTTGTTTTGCCTGCTACTTCTTTGGCTCCCACAACTACTTGGTTATTCTACTATTCGGTTATTCTAATATACATGAGCTGTGTTATTCTAATATACATGAGCTGTGTTATTCTCATGCATTTTATAAGTACAAGAGGTACTTTCTTATATAAAGCGCCATATTTAATAACCTTTCCTAGTCACCATACTCGTCCACAGTGTAACTATTGTAATATATGCCTTACATTGTCGGGTTGACTACAGACCAACATGTTTTGACAGATGGATCTGGTGTTCGTTATTATTCATAGGTGTCTCTCCGCCACATATGTTGTGTGTATATATAGATGGTGTGCAACATACATAGTGATTTGTTTACATATATGGATGTTATAGACCCTGAGAGTTATCAGGGCCAATTATGGTTACTAGGGTTGAGCGAAACGGATCGTTCATTTTCAAAAGTCGCTGACTTTTGGCAAAGTCGGGTTTCGTGAAACCCGACCCGACTCCAGCGTGGGATCGGCCACGTGGTCGGCGATCTTGGCGCCAAAGTCGCGTTTTGTATGACGCCTTCCCCGCCATTTTTTTCAGCCAATTAAGGAGTGTGGGCAGCGTGATGACATAGGTTCCGGCCTGGTTTCTGCGGCGTCATAGAGCCATATTACCGTTTGGGCTGCAGTGATTTCCGCAGTCAAACACAACATATGCTTTGCACGGAGAGGAGAGAGAGAGAGAGAGAGAATCCACATTGACTTGCATTGGGTTTCGTGTTCCGGTCCGGAACTCGATTTTACAGTAGAATCGGCCGATTTCACGCGATCCGACTTTCGAGAAGGTCGGGTTTCACAAAACCCAACTCGATCCTAAAAAAGCAAAAGTCGCTCAACCCTAATGGTTACTATTATTATTTTTTTTTTGCTCTTTTTGTTCTTCTTATTAATATGACATGTGTACTTAGATATTAACTTGTAATCACTATTATATCATTGCAGACACAGGTATATCTTGATAAAGGCTCAATCGAGCCGAAACTTTGAAATCAATGCCTGATATATTCATCCTGTATTTCCAATATGCGGAGTATATGTTTTGAAACAAGTGAAATAAGAGAAGCAACAGAAAATTAATAAACTTTACCATTTACAAGAAATGCAGCTATGTGATTGTCTGAATGCGTTCGGTATACAGTATTTTAATCTGGAATCCAAATCACCGTTGGTATATTTGCCAATGTACATTTGAAGCAGCCAAAGTTATGGCTCTCATGGAGAGAAAGTAATATAGTGGACAAAGAAATATTTTTAATGAACTACTGAGCCAAACTAACAGCATTGCTTTATCAAATTGATATGAAGTGTATTGTGTCCAATGTGAGCAACCAGGCAACACAAAAAGGAGCTTTTCAAGTGAGCTCTTTAAGGTACACAAATGTTATGAAGTCTTAGCCAAAAAGGATGTGATTTCATCAATGGGGCGTACCTTTTTAAAAATATACTATTGCCATCACAGCCCCCCTTGCTCAAACTTCACTGGCCAATAACAGTGCAAAGCACGTTCACCCTGGTGATCTAGTGGCAGTTAAAGAAGGGACATTGCAGGAGACAGAGTTAAGAAATAGGCCAAATGTAGTGGTGTGGTTCTCTGAGTCTTGTAATGCAGTGCATGAGCTGCCAAACCATTCCCCAATGGGGGTACCTTTTTAAAAATAGATTAGTGCCACCGCAGCCCCCTTGCCCAAACTTCACCGGCCTAAAACAGTATAGAGCACGTTCACACTGGTGATCTAGGTGCAGTTAAAGAAGAGACATTGCAGGAAACAGAGTTAAGAAGTAGGCCCAATGTAATGTCATGCCCGATTCCCCAATATGGGGTCATTGTTTTGCAAAATAAAATAGTACCATCACAGCCCCATGCCCAAAATTCACCATACAGAGAACGTTCACATTGGTCATTTAGTGGTTCTGAATGATGAGGATGAGGATAATGAGGAGGACAACAACAAACAGGCCAAATCTGGAAGCATATACCGATGTGAGGTTGTGAAGAGGTGCATGAGAATACACCTCCCCAAAAGAGAGAATGTATTTGAGGTTATGTTTCGCTGCTTTCACTGGGTGGTGTACAGAAGTCTTTCCCAATCCAGCCCTTGTTCATTTTTATAAGAATCAGCCTCTCAGCATTTTCAGTTGACAGGCAGATGCGCTTATCTGTTATATTTCCACCAGCGGCACTAAAACCCGCTCTGACAGAACGCTAGCAGCAGGGCAGGCCAGGACCGCCAAGGCGTAGAGAGCCAGTTCGTGCCACGTGTCCAACTTGGATACCCAATAATTAAAAGGCACAGAGGAATCACGGAGAACATTTGTATGATCTGCAAGGTACTCCCTCACCATCTTCCCAAACATTCCACTTCTTGTGACAGCACCCCTTGCCTCTATGCCATCACGATGGGAGGGTCTGAGAAAACTGTCCCAGAACTTTGCCATTGTTCCCCTGCCTGAGCTGGATTGTACTTTTGTCTCTCTCGCACGGACTCCTTGGTTGTACAACAAACTCTGACATCTGCTGCCAGCGTTCTCACATGGGAATTTTCTAAGTAATACCGCTACAAGGGCCCTCTGGTACTGCAACATTTTAGTACACCTCTCTGCCTCTGTTAGAAGAGATTGAAATTTCTCCTTGTAGCGTGGGTCTAGAAGTGTCACCAACCAGTAATGAGTGTCACCCAAAATTTTTATAATGTGAGTGTCACGTGAAACGCAGTGCAACATAAAGTCAGTCATGCGTGCTAGTCTGCTAACAGGAAATACTTCCATGTCCTCACCAACAGGACGACTGACCATGTTGTCCTCCTCCTCCTCCCTGTCCTCAGGCCATCCCTGCTGAACAGATAGTATGACAGCTGTGTTTGTAGTATCATCTATAGCGCATGAAAGTAGCTCCTGTTCTTCCTCATCCTCCTCCTCCTCCTCATTGACTACCAATCCATGCTGAGAAGACATGAGGCTAGGCTGAGTGTAATCCCCCTGTATGGTTCCTTGCTCCATGTCCTCGTGCTCTGCCTGCAATGCATCCTCTTTAATTGTGAGCAGAGAGGTTTTCAGAATGCTGGGAAGTGGGATAGTGATGCTAATTATGGCATCATCGCCGCTCACCATCTTGGTGCAGTCCTCAAAGTTTTGGAGGATGGTACATATGTCGGACATCCATGTCCACTCCTGAGGTCTTATGTGAGGAGTCTGAACTGAATATCGATGGCTTTGTTGATGTTGGTACTCAACAACTGCCCTCGTCTGCTCACAAATCCTTTCCAATATATGCAGCATAGAGTTCCAGCGCATAGGGACATCACACACCAGCCGATGAGCTGGAAGCTGCAAACGCTGCTGAAGCACAGCAAGGGCGGCTGAAGCTGTAGCTGACTTTCTAAGATGGGCAGACAGATGGCGTACTTTCACTAGCAGATCTGGCAGCTCCAGGTAGCTTTTCAGAAAACGTTGAATCACGAGGTTAAGCACATGGGCCAAGCAAGGTACATGTGTGAGCTCACCTTGCCTCAGAGCCGCCACCAGGTTACAACCATTGTCACACAGGACCTTGCCTGGCTTTAGTTTCAGCAGTGTCATCCAAACATCTGACTCCTCTTTCAGTGCTGTCCACAACTCTTCTGCATTGTGCGGTTTGTCACCTATGCAGATTAGCTTCAGCACAGCCTGTTACCACTTGGCTGCGGCAGTGCTGCAGTGCTTCCAGCTTCTGACTGATGCATTGATTTCAGAGATGGAGGATGAAGAGGAGGAGGAGGTGCAGGAGCTGTAGACTGTGGGGGCAACCCTAATTGATGTAGGGCCAGCAATCCTCGGCGTGGGGAGGATGTGTTCCATCCCAAGGTCTGACTGGGTTCCAGCTTACACTATGTTAACCCAGTGTGCCGTCAGTGAAATGTACCATCCCTGCCCACAAGCACTTGTCCATGTGTCCGTGGTTAGGTGGACTTTCCCTGTAACAGCATTGTTGAGGGCACAGGTAATGTTGTGGGACACATGCTGGTGTAATGCCGATATGGCACATCGGGAGAAATAGTGGTGACTGGGGACCGAGTACCTTGGGATGGCCATCGCCATCAGGTTGCAGAAAGCTTCTGTCTCAACAAGCCTAAAAGGCAGCATTTCTATCGCAAGCAGAAGAGAAATATTAGAATTTAGGACTGTGGCCTGTGTGGCGTGGGCTGGGTATTTCCGCTTGCATTCCAAAAACTGGGTTATAGACAACTGAAGGCTATGCTGAGACAATGATGTGGACGGGCTTGATGATGGTGCTGCTTGACTATGGGCCACAACAGGTGCAGGGCTTGAGGCATCTTCACATGTACGGTGTATTGGGGATTGTCTTCTATGCAACACAGTGGAAGAAGCAGTGGTGTGACCTGCAGACAGTGGTCCTGGAGCCTGGGGTTCAGCCCACAAAGTCAGGTGCTTTGCTGCCATGTGCCTCATCATGCTGGTGGTAGTCAGGCTGGTTGCCCTGCTGATGCGGGCATGGCAGGTGCTGCAAATGGCCTGTTTGGAGTTATTGGCAGAGTCTTTAAAAAATAACCAGACTCGGGAAGATCTAACAGTTGGAATGGCAACTTCCCTCATGTTGGTGTTACGGGGAACGGATGTACGCCTTCTGTCTGTGGCCACCACACTGCTTCTTCCTGCCTGTTGGGGTGATATGCCTCCTTCCCCATGTGTGCTGCTGCCCTCGCTCTGCATGTCTTCCTGCCAGGTTGGGTTAGATACATAATAATCCACCACCTCATCTTCCACATCCGCACCCTGCTCCTCCTCCTGACTTTCTGGCAATTGTGTCTCATCATCGTCCACCTCTTCTGACACTTTCCCACAATTGCCTTCACATGACCGTGGCTGGTCACAGCTTTGGGCATCTCTACATGCAATCTCATCTGTCCCCATTTCAAGTTGACTGGAATCTTGAAATGGAAAACTGAACAGCTCTTCAGAGCGTCCAAGTGTGGAATCAGTTGTCTCAGGGCACTCGGCATGGTGGGAGGAAGGAGGATCAGGGTGAGGAATATCCGGGCCACACTCACGGCTACTCAGACTTGACTGTGTGGAAGACATGGTGGTGGTATTGGCTAAGTGAAGTGGAAGCATTATACGCTATCCAACCAACAACCGTTTCACACTGCTCTGGCTTCAATAGTGGTGTGCTGCAGTAACCTAGAAACTGGGACAGGAAGATCAAGCGAGAAGATGTGGGTCTTTGTTGTTGCCCACTTTCACCTTGGCCACGGCCTTGTCCTCTGCATGCACCATCATCATCACGTCCACTTCCCCATCTATTACCTCTTGCCTTTCCCACTTTAAATGGACTACTGCACTCAAATGCTCAACACAAATATATTTATTAGTAGCAAAATAATATCTGATCAGTATGCCTGCAAATCTACGATTTCTCAAACCAAAACACCAGGCAGGCCTCAGCCTGATATAACAGACTGTATTCAATTTTGGGGGGGGTTTTGGGAAGTGAATTTATGCAAAATAGTGCAGTACGCAGATATATGAGGCCTTTTTCGATGAATTTAAAGCACACAAAAAGTGGCACAAGGCTAGCACATATAACTGTGCTATGTATGCCTGACAAACTATGATTTTTCAACATGCCTCAGCCTGACAGAACAGACTGTATATTTTAGTTTTTTGGGGGTGAATTTTTGGAAAAAAAATGCAGCTAGGTATATAGTAAAGAAGCTGCAGCAGCAGACAGTTATGGAGCTTTGGTAGGGATGCAGTGGGAGCAATGGACGCACATATAGTGCCTGCAGGCCATGCACTGATGTGGATATGCTGTGCCCTGTCTACCTAGCGCTGCAATATCGGGAACCACAAATTAGCCCTAAAAAGGACTTTTGGTTTCTGAGGAGTTGTGGATTTAACAGTTGCAGACCTACACTAACTCTAAAAACCACGATTCTGAATGCTATCTCGGCAGCAGCTCTTCCTACTCTCACTGAATCCGGAGCCAAATGCGGCTAGCAGGGCGGCACCAGGACTCTTATACTCGGGATGATGCTGTGCGGCCAAGCCAATCACTGCACAACCACAACAAAAATGGCTGCGGCATTTCATGGCCTGGCAGACAATCCCTGCACTGTGATTGGGTCTCTAAAGTCCGCCAAAAATGCTGGGTGGAGACACCAGTTACTGCCAAATAATCCCGGAAATGCTCGGTGCCCGCCGAATATGTAGCGCCCCCACTGCCGCAGGGCCAAGGGGTACCCGGTACCGGGCCTCTGAGTCTCTGCTCTGGGGTTGTCACGGTGGCTAGGCCCGATCCGTGACCCTGCCGAGGGGCGCACAGTGAATGATGTGACGGATGTAGATGGTGCAGTGCAGTAAATAATGAGGACACCAAGTTGCAGTCTCTTTACCTCTTTACTGAAGGTTTTAAAGTCCTCAGTCCAGAGCGCTGTTACCAGGGCTGTCAGAGACCGGCCGGTCTAAAGACACATCAGGAGTCCTCTTTACAGGTGGGAATCAGTGTCTACCTTCTAGCGCTGGGTGTTGTAGTTCTTCCCTGCTGAGCTCCCGGGATAGTCCTCACAACTGGTTCTGTCTATCTCTGATGTTCGTTCTCTCCGTCCTCCAGGTGATATGGTAGGACGCACCCGTATGACGGGGTAGGCCTGGAGTTCTTCCGGGACCCTAGAGTCGCCCCTCTCCCACAGCTGCCTCCGTTGTCTGCTTAGGTGTTAAGTGAGACAGCCAACCTGTAATTGGCTGTCCTGCCGTGGTTTGCAGTAGTACTTAAAGTCTCTTACTTGCTCGGCGTTCCGGCCACCGACTGTTTGCGCCTCAGAAGGATGTTGCCTCGGTCTAACAGCACGACTCCTTCTGGTCCCAATTCCTCTTCACTGTATTCCCGTTGTGCACTGGTTAGTTCTGCTCCGAGGAGTCTGCCAGGATCCCATCCCTGACAGGTCCTCTCACTAGCTCTTCCCAGCTACTTCTCCCTGTCTTCCTGTCCAACCCCCAGTTTTACCAGAGTGTGAGGAGTGGCCTACTAGATAGGACCACCCCCCCTGGTGGCCGGAGTATGAAGTGTAGTGAGGTGTTACCTGATCAGAGAAACTCCTTTAGTGCAATCAGACGTACCATAGCTCCCCATAGTGGCGGAGCCACAGTACTGCAACGACCAGGACTCTGGGGCGCTGCAAATACACCAAGCATAGTGATACTCGGGTGAATAACGAGTAGTGGCGAGCACGTTCGCTCATCACTAATTGGGACTGTCTATATTTAACAAATCAATTTGCATACATTTTTTTGAGTTCCAGAATTTTTGAACTTTGCTTGATACTAGGAGTGGTATCCTTTTCTGTGCACCATTCAAATGGAGTGACGTGTATCTTGTTAATTCTCATTTCTGTCCAGGCCTATTTCATAAATTTTATTTTTTTTGTAATGCTGTGCAAGCATTTTTGAAAAGCAATGTCTGATTTTCATTTGTTCATTTTCATAGATTTTTTATTACTACTTTTGTCAGATTCAAGTTATTTATGTGACCATTGTGGAGTTTTCTGTCATTAAACGAGGTTACCAACAATTTTGACCATGTGTATATATACTGTATATATATATATATATATATATATATATATATATATATATAACACTGTAAAAAATTGTGAAAAAAGTGGATGACTCTTTATTGGCCAATGTGGCAACGTTTCGGATCCCTAACAGGACATTTCTCTGCTATGCAACTGAAATGTCTCTTGCTTGTTCAGGGTGTTGGCACTTGCGATACTTACCTCTCCCCACTCTTCCGCTACTTCCGCTACGGTGTCTTCCACATCTTCTGACTGTGACGTTTTATGTCAGAGGATGCAATGACGTCACTAGTGTGGTCCGTCTGCTCTGAACAGTCACAGTGCAGAGAGCTGGAAGACGCTGACGATGAGGAGTCTGGAGCAGAGCAGCAGCCAGCGAGGAGAGGTGAGTATTTAATTTTTTTTTTAATGTTTGGAGCAATATATGGGGCCCATTATATACAGAGCATTATATGGGTCCATCATACACTGGAACATCATATGGGGCCCATTATATATGGAGTATCATATGGGGCCCATTATACTGGGTGGGCCATTTATATGGATGCACATAAATAAAATGGGAATGGTTGGTGATATCAACTTCCTGTTTGTGGCACATTAGTATATGGGAGGGGGAAAACTTTTCAAGATGGGTGGTGACCATGGTGGCCATTTTGAAGTTGGACATTTTTGATCCAACTTTATTTTTTTCAATGGGAAGAGGGTCATGTGACACACCATCTTGAGTGTCAGGTCTGAGCATTCCTACATAAACAGTTTCCTGGAAAGTGGATTGGTTGTCGAGGGACAGTTGAATGGCCACCAAGGTCTCCCGATCTGACCCCCTTAGACTTTTATCTTTGGGGTCATCTGAAGGCATTTGTCTATTCTGTGAAGATACAAGATGTATAGTATCTGAAAAAACAAAAAATGGAAGAAAGTGCTAGTATTTCTTCTGAGGTGTTGCTATCAGTGTGGCAAACGTCAGAGAAGAGGGTTGCATTGACAATCCAACACAATGGGCAGCACTTTGAACACATTTTATAAGTGGTCATAAACTTGTAAATAACTTATGAAAGGATAACGTTACGTTAAAACCAAGCACACCATTGTTTTTCTTGTGAAATTCTCAATAAATTTGATGTCATATATCCCTCTTCCTATTGAAAAAAGTTGGATCCAAAATGGCCGACTTCAAATGGACGTCCACAGCCACCACCCATCTTGAAAAGTTTTTCCCCCTTCCGTATACTAATGTGCCACAAACAGGAAGTTGACATCACCAACCATTTCCATTTTATTTAGGTGTATCCATATGAATGGCCCACCCTGTATATAGAGCATTATATGGGGCCCATTCTGTTTCAAGCAATATATGGGGCCAATCATATACTGGAGCATTATATGGGTCCCATCATATACTGTGTGGAGCATTATAATGGGGCTCATTATTCTGTGTGGAGCATTATATGGTGCCCATAATAATGTATGGAGCAATATATGGGGCTCATTATACTGTGTAGAGCAATATATGGGGCTCACTATTCTGTATGGAGCACTATGTGGTGCCCATAGTACTGTATGGAGCTATATACTGTATGAGGCTCATTATTCTGTATGGAGCACTGTGTGGTGCCCATAATGCTGTATAGCGCAATATATGATGCTTATTATTCTGTATGGAGCATTATGTGGTGCCCATAATACTGTATGGAGCAATATTTGGGGCTCATTATTCTGTATGTTGCACTCTGTGGTGCTCATAATACTGTATGGAGTGCTATACTGTCCGTTTTCTGATCTAATGTAGAATTTACAATTGATATCAGTCATGTAATGTAAGAAGTGAAATCTTTGGCATTGTAC
Source organism: Ranitomeya variabilis (assembly GCF_051348905.1). Classification (NCBI taxonomy): domain Eukaryota; kingdom Metazoa; phylum Chordata; class Amphibia; order Anura; family Dendrobatidae; genus Ranitomeya; species Ranitomeya variabilis. The sequence continues at coordinate 234,808,892 of NC_135232.1, forward strand.
GTTACCTATAGTTCTCTGCCATATCTGTGCATCATAAATTGTGGTATGTGTTAAAGGGGCTCACTGGGACTCTTTCGCCCAGGGCCCATGAAAACCTGCAGCTGGTTCTGTATATGCTGTGCAGTACCACTTCTCCTGTCCTGTTTTAGAAGAGGCGACTTTGGACTTTGGGAGGGTTAATATTGGTTTAGTATTTTCAATATTACTATGGCCAAATAAAAATAAAATATTGGAAAACATGTTTAAATGGATTATCCCAAGTAATGCCCTTTCCTCTGGATAGGGGATAACTTTCCAATTGCTGGAGATCCGACTGCTGGGACCTCCATGATCCTGAAAATCAGAGCTCTGTAGAGCACCATGTAAATGCAGCTGTGGTGGATCAAATATCTCCTTTTAGGAGAATGAGGGGCACAACAATGTAAAGCAAAATTCACTGATCGGGGGGGTGGGGAGTACTATAGTTTGTGAACTGGGGATTCGTGAGGCAGGATTGCTTTTTGTCCCAGTATGGCCCTTCTTATCAGTATTATATTGCTTATCCATAGAATATTCTGTGATCTGCAGTACATTTCCTTGGTATATAACCCGCAAAAGTGCACAGCCTTTATGAGTCTAGGAGTACCAACACCTTACAATTTGAATATAATGTGCGTGAGGCCCAACTTTATGTCTAATACAGGGTGTATCTGAGTCCCTTATTTTTGTTTGTTTTTTGTTTCCTGAAGAAAATGTGGGCTACACTTCGAAACGCCTAAAACATTTTAAAAAAACGTATTTTACATTATCTCAGGCATATGGTGTTTTTTCATCACCTAGCAGTGAAGATCCAGACCACAAACTTTCCATTTTATATATATTTCCTTATTTTTGGAAGTTTTTTCATAAATTCAACTGAAATTTCCTATTTTTTAAATAAAAAATGATGTACAATAACAAATTGTATTGTGGTACCGTGTTAGCCAGAAAAATCGATGTGAATACTTTTCTGCCCAATGATGACAGAAGTATTCTAGGAGTGATACCTTTATTGGCTAGCCAGAAAATAATATGTTTGCAAGCTTTCAGAGCACAGAGGCTCCTTCTTCAGGCAGGATTACAAAACTTGCCTGAAGAAGGAGCCTCTGTGCTCTGAAAGCTTGCAAACATTATTTTCTGGTTAGCCAATAAAGGTATCACTCCTAGAATACTTCTGTCATCATTGGGCAGAAAAGTATTCACATTAAATAAAAAACAATTTTAGTTTACATAAATTATATATTTTTTTAAAATCCCTTTTAAATTTTGCCTTAGATGCAAATCAATATACAGGAAAAAAATGTTTCTTAACATTTTTTTTCCCATGAAATGCAATGTCTCATCAGTTTGGAATGTTGTATTGTCACTCCTTAAAGTGTAGAAAAAGTGTGACACCATTGTTCTCAGCAGCAATCTGGGAGTTAAGGCCCCATCTCACTTAGCGACGCTAAAGCGATCCCGACAACGATACGACCTGTCAGGGATCGTTGCTGCGTCGCTATGTGGTCGCTGGTGAGATGTCAAACAGTGAGATCTTCCCAACGATCGCTGCTGCGATCTCACTGTTTGACATCTCACCAGCGACCTGTAGCGACCTGTACAACGATGTCACATGGGAGCTATTATGACGATTCAGTGTCTGAGTCGTCAACGAGGTCGTTGGTAAGGTGTCAAACACAGCGATGTGTGCTACCCAGCGGGACCTCAACGATCAAAAAAAGGTCCAGTCCATTCCGACACGACCAGCGATCTCACAGCAGGGGCCTGGTCGCTGCTACGTGTCACACATAGCGAGATCGCTACGGAGGTCGCTGTTGCGTCACAAAACTTGTGACTCAGCAGCGATCTCGCTAGCGATCTCGCTTAGTGAGACGGGGGCTTTAGAGATGCTTCCTGGGGTCTTCCCCCTGCTGTTCTCCTTTCATTCAGCACTTTTTCAATACATTTTCACTTCACCCCCAGACCTCTTTGTAGGGTCTGCCTACAAGAAAAAAGCTTGGCTTTCCCATTGACTCCCATTATACTCGTTACTCAAAACCAGCATTTGTTACTCGAAACCAGTATTAGAAATTGCTTGGTTTGAACAACGAGCACACAAGCATTTTGCTACTCACTCATCTCTAAAAAAGCTTAAAAAAATATACCGGACACATTGAAGACATCAAATGAAAAAATATGTAGAATATATAAAATTAGTTTCTGCAGGAAAGGAAACACAATTTAAAAATATCTAAGCAGTCTGTTGTGGTCATAAAATAAAAAAAATAATAAATATGAAATATATATTTATTATTTTTCATATTTCCTCCAATATAAGTAAAAAAAAGAAATTTTAAAATACATACATAGTCAAAAACTATATTATTATCAATTTTTTTTGTTAGCAGTAGCATTGTTAAAAGCTCATGAAAGACAAAACCTAAAAATCTGCCTTGTCAGGAGTAGGAGAAAGTGGCCCGGTCATGAATTGGTTAAAGAAACAAAAAACATGTCTCATGAGTAGTGTTGAGCATTCCGATACTGCAAATATCGGGTATCGGCCGATATCCCGATATTTTTGTGATATCGGAAATCGGAATCGGAAGTTCCTATAAGTTCCCAGGCGTGTGCAGTGTGTATGGTTCCCAGGGTCTGGAGGAGAGGAGACTCTCCTTCAGGCCCTGGGATCCATATTTATGTAAAAAATAAAGAATAAAAATAAAAAATATGGATATACTCACCCCTCCGACGGACCCTGGACCTCAGCGGTGCCACCGGCAGCCTCCGTTCCTAAGAATGCAGTGAGTGTAGGACATGCGATGACGTCGCGGTCTTGTCATTGGTCGCGTGACCGCTCATGTGACTGCGACATCATCGAAGGTCCTTCACTCACTGCATTCTTAGGAACAGAGGCAGACGCTTGCACCGGTGAGAGCCAGGGTCCGTCGGAGGGGTGAGTATATCCATATTTTTTATTTTTATTCTTTATTTTTTACATGAATATGGATCCCAGGGCCTGAAGGAGAGTTTCCTCTCCTTCAGACCCTGGGAACCATCCAGGATACCTTCCAATATTTGTGTCCCATTGACTTGTATTGGTATCTGGTATCGGTATTGGCGATATCCGATATTTTTTGGATATCGGCCGATCCAATCCGATACCGATACTTTTGAATATCGGAAGGTATCGCTCAACACTACTCATGAGCTCAGCCATTGCAGAGTTGTAGCCTAAGGCCAGACAACCCCTTTAAAGCCAAACCTACCTTACATCCTTCTATTTGCTTATTTCCCCAATAAATTACAAGTGACCTGTCAAGGCTCCTCTACGTGGTTTTTAACTTTTTTGTCAATATTATGAAAATTAGATTTTAGATTAATTTTCAAAAGCAAGAACAGGTTAAGATCATTAATTTTATGTTATTCAAAATGGCAAATTGTGTGCCATATAATATTGCCACATGGTTCTCATCCATTTAGGTCATTCTGATGTGAAACCCATAACGCACTACAATTTATTCAGCTGGTTCTTTCCCAAAATGGCCTAAAATTCAATTTATTCATAATGCTTTAATCTATTATTAATAATGTGAGGGAGTTAATCCACACAAACTAGTCAAATTGATATATTTAAAATCTCTGTAGTAATACATACTTTACATATAAGAAGAGTTATTGAGTGGAAGTATTACTAAGGACTTTCCTATTAGCTACATTAAGTTCTAGTGTTTCTTTATTACTTTAATGTACTTCCTGAACAATAAAAAAATAAACTATTAAGAAATACAAAGAACATGAAGATGAAGCATCAGTGTATAGAATTTGTGGAGGAAACGTAAGTGATTCATTCCATTACAAAAAGCAAACATCAAAAATTGCCTTGAGATTTTATTATCTAGTAAAAAGCATCGGTGATGAGCAATGTAAAACATTTGCTATGGTTCATGCAAAGCTACAACACTTTTGTGTCACACTTTATGCATGCTGTATGTGTGGCAGTGGATTAGAAAATGGGAAAAATAAATATTTTAATTAAAGTACTTCCTATATTTGTCTTAATAGAGTATCATCATAACTTTTTTGGACTTTTATGTATGTGTTAAGTGACAGATAAAATGACTCATTAATCACTAGTACAATACTGAATTTGTTTAACTTTATTTTTAAATAGCATCAATGATGGAAAATAAAACTCTTTGTCAGTCTGGTCTAATACATATGTGTTGCATTTTTGTAATGTAATATGTAATGCATTTTTATGCTTTAAAACAATGCATGAAATATACATGTATTTATTACAAGGATGATGTGGCTTCTTCTTCATTCTCCAGTAGCCTTAGCTACTTTGTATTAATTTTCAGACAACCCTACTTTAAAAATATCTAGGTTAAGAAAATGAATGAAAGATGGGGAAAGGAAAAGAGGGGACACTGCAATAAAATGTATTCCTTGGCATGTGTTTGAGACTGCATATTGTAAGCTGGAAGGAGGATAACAGGCAAAAACATGATTGGCTCATAGCAAACAGTACAGCACTTAAAAGACATTAGTGGGAGAAAACCCCCAAAAGTAAAAGTTGAGGCCAAAGTAGAGGTAAAAGTAGAAGTGTGATGCTGAGTTTCTTCTCACTGACAAACCGAGAGTCTGGGTAGTCAAGGAGCCTGAGGTCAAAAGCCAGGAGGACATGTCATTACCAGAGGGAAGAGACAAACGCATAGTCAGGTAATGGTCCGAGGTCAGAATACCAGGTAGAAAGCAGATCAGAGCAAAGGGAGCAGGCAAAACGGATGGTAAGAAAGAGGTCCAAGGTGAGGCAGCAAAAAAAAACAAAAGTAGAAAACAAGGCATAGAGAGATGTCATGGTTCCCAATGGCAAGGGAATGTCAGAGAACTTAAACTACAGACTAGCTCCTGGGTGATGGAATCTCGAGCTGACCGTGAGCTAAACCTACCACACAGCTAACAGTGGCCGGGTGGCGTACCTACGTTTTATCCCTAGACGCCCAGCACCAGCCGGAGAACTAACTAACCCTAATAGAGGAAAAAACAGACCTGGCTTACCTCTAGGGAAATTCCCCCAAAAAGGAGACAGAAGCCCCCCACATATATTGACGGTGAGTTCAGAGGAAAAGACATACGCAGTATGAAGGTAGGTTCAGCAAAGCGAGGTCCGCTTACTAGATAGCAAGAAGATACAATAGGGAACTTCACGGTCAGCTGAAAACCCTATTAAAATACCATCCCGAAATTACTTTAAGACTCATGTGTCAACTCATGACACCGGAGTGGCAATTTCGGCCCACAAGAGCTTCCAGCTACAGAAAAATAACATTACTGTGAACTGGAACAAAAATGCAAAACAAACTTAGGACTAAGAGCCCAACTTAGCTGATAGTAGTCTAGAAGCAGGAACATGCAACAGAAAGGCTCTGGTTACATTGATGGCCGGCACTAGAATAACTGAGCAGCAAGGCTAAATAGGATACACCCATATCCTGATGGAAACAGGTGAACAGAGAAAGTGAAGCACACAAGTCCAGTACCACCAGTGACCACCGGGGGAGCCCAAAAACCAAATTCACAACAGTACCCCCCCCTCAAGGAGGGGGCACCGAACCCTCACAAGAACCACCAGGGCGATCAGGATGAGCCCTATGAAAGGCACGGACCAAATCAGAGGCATGAACATCAGAGGCTGTCACCCAAGAATTATCCTCCTGACCGTAGCCCTTCCACTTGACCAGATACTGAAGTTTCCGTCTGGAAACACGGGAGTCCAAGATCTTCTCCACAACGTACTCCAATTCACCCTCAACCAACACCGGAGCGGGAGGCTCAACGGAAGGCACAACCGGTACCTCATACCTGCGCAATAATGACCGATGGAAGACATTATGGATAGAAAAAGATGCTAGGAGGTCCAATCGAAAGGACACGGGGTTAAGAATCTCCAAAATCTTATACGGGCCGATGAACCGAGGCTTAAACTTAGGAGAAGAAACCCTCATAGGGACAAAACGAGAAGACAACCACACCAAATCCCCAACACGAAGACGAGGACCAACACGACGACGGCGGTTAGCAAAATGCCGAGTCTTCTCCTGGGACAACTCCAAATTGTCCACCACCTGTCCCCAAATCCGATGCAACCTATCCACCACAGTATCCACTCCAGGACAATCCGAAGACTCCACCTGACCGGAAGAAAAACGAGGATGAAACCCCGAATTGCAAAAGAAAGGAGAAACCAAAGTGGCAGAACTAGCCCGATTATTGAGGGCAAACTCCGCCAACGGCAAAAAGGCAACCCAGTCATCCTGATCCGCAGACACAAAACACCTCAAATAAGTCTCCAACGTCTGATTAGTTCGCTCAGTCTGGCCATTAGTCTGAGGATGGAACGCAGACGAAAAAGACAAATCAATGCCCATCCTAGCACAGAACGCCCGCCAAAATCTAGACACGAACTGGGTCCCCCTGTCAGAAACTATATTCTCCGGAATACCATGCAAGCGAACCACATTTTGAAAAAACAGAGGAACCAACTCGGATGAGGAAGGCAACTTAGGCAAGGGCACCAAATGGACCATCTTTGAAAAACGGTCACACACCACCCAGATGACAGACATTTTCTGAGAAACAGGGAGATCAGAAATAAAATCCATAGAGATGTGAGTCCAAGGCCTCTTCGGAATAGGCAAAGATAACAACAATCCGCTGGCCCGAGAACAACAAGGTTTGGCCCGAGCACAAACATCACAAGACTGCACAAAAACTCGTACATCTCCAGACAAGGAAGGCCACCAGAAGGACCTAGCCACCAAATCCCTGGTACCAAAGATCCCGGGATGACCTGCCAACACAGAAGAATGAACCTCCGAGATGACTCTACTGGTCCAATCATCAGGAACAAACAGTCTACCAGGCGGGCAACGATCAGGTCTATCCGCCTGAAACTCCTGCAAAGCCCGTCGCAGGTCTGGGGAAACAGCAGATAATATCACCCCATCCTTAAGGATACCTGTAGGTTCAGAATCACCAGGGGAATCAGGCTCAAAACTCCTAGAAAGGGCATCCGCCTTCACATTTTTAGAACCTGGTAAGTATGAGACCACAAAATTAAACCGAGAGAAAAACAACGACCAGCGCGCCTGTCTAGGATTCAGGCGCCTGGCAGACTCAAGATAAATCAAATTCTTGTGATCGGTCAATACCACCACCTGATGTCTAGCCCCCTCAAGCAAATGACGCCACTCCTCAAAAGCCCACTTAATAGCCAAAAGCTCCCGATTACCAATATCATAATTTCGCTCGGCGGGCGAAAATTTTCGAGAAAAGAACGCACAAGGTCTCATCACGGAGCAGTCGGAACTTTTCTGCGACAAGACCGCCCCAGCTCCGATCTCGGAAGCATCGACCTCAACCTGAAAAGGAAGAGTAACATCAGGCTGACGCAACACAGGGGCGGAAGAAAAGCGGCGCTTAAGCTCCCGAAAGGCCTCCACAGCAGCAGGGGACCAATCAGCAACATCAGCACCCGTTTTGGTCAAATCAGTCAAAGGTTTAGCAACATCAGAAAAACCAGTTATAAATCAACGATAAAAATTAGCAAAGCCCAAAAATTTCTGAAGGCTCTTAAGAGAAGAAGGTTGCGTCCAATCACAAATAGCCCGAACCTTGACAGGATCCATCTCAATGGAAGAGGGGGAAAAAATGTACCCCAAAAAAGAAATCTTTTGAACCCCAAAAATACACTTAGAACCATTCACACACAAGGAATTAGCCCGCAAAACCTGAAAAACCCTCCTGACCTGTTGGACATGAGAATCCCAGTCATCCGAAAAAATCAAAATATCATCCAGATACACGATCATAAATTTATCCAAATATTCACGGAAAATGTCATGCATAAAGGACTGAAAGACTGAAGGGGCATTTGAAAGACCAAAAGGCATTACTAAATACTCAAAATGGCCCTCGGGCATATTAAATGCGGTTTTCCACTCATCCCCCTGCTTAATTCGCACCAAATTATACGCCCCACGGAGATCAATCTTAGAGAACCACTTAGCCCCCTTTATTTGAGCAAACAAATCAGTCAGCAGTGGCAGAGGATACTGATATTTGACTGTAATTTTATTCAAGAGTCGATAATCAATACACGGCCTCAAAGAGCCATCTTTTTTAGATACAAAGAAAAAACCGGCTCCTAAGGGAGATGAAGAAGGACGAATATGTCCCTTTTCCAGGGACTCCTTAATATATTCTCGCATAGCAGCATGTTCAGGTACAGATAGATTAAATAAACGACCCTTTGGAAATTTACTGCCCGGAATCAGATCTATGGTACAATCGCAATCTCTGTGAGGAGGTAGTGAACCAAGCTTAGGCTCCTCAAAAACATCACGATAATCAGACAAAAATTCCGGAATCTCAGAGGGAATAGATGACGAAATGGAAACCAAAGGTACGTCCCCATGAGCCCCCTGACATCCCCAGCTTAACACAGACATAGCTTTCCAGTCAAGGACTGGGTTATGAGATTGTAACCATGGTAATCCGAGCACCAAAACGTCATGTAGATTGTACAACACAAGGAAGCGAATCATCTCCTGATGGTCTGGATTCATACGCATAGTCACTTGTGTCCAGTATTGTGGTTTATTACTAGCCAATGGTGTAGAGTCAATACCCTTCAGAGGTATAGGAACTTCCAGAGGCTCTAGATCAAACCCACAGCACCTGGCAAAGGACCAATCCATTAGACTCAAAGCGGCGCCAGAGTCGACATAGGCATCCGCGGTAATTGACGATAATGAACAAATCAAGGTCACAGACAGAATAAACTTAGACTGTAAAGTGCAAATTGAAATAGACTTATCAACCTTTTTTGTACGTTTAGAGCATGCTGATATAACATGAGTTGAATCACCACAATAGAAGCACAACCCATTCTTTCGCCTAAAATTCTGCCGTTCGCTTCTGGACAGAATTCTATCACATTGCATATTTTCTGGAGCCTTCTCAGAAGACACCGCCAAATGGTGCACAGGTTTGCGCTCCCGCAAACGCCGATCAATCTGAATAGCCATTGTCATGGACTCATTCAGACCTGTAGGTGCAGGGAACCCCACCATAACATCTTTAATGGCATCAGAGAGACCCTCTCTGAAATTCGCCGCCAGGGCGCACTCATTCCACTGAGTAAGCACAGACCATTTACGAAATTTTTGGCAGTATATTTCAGCTTCATCTTGCCCTTGAGATAGGGCCATCAAGGCTTTTTCAGCCTGAATCTCTAAGTTAGGTTCCTCATAAAGCAACCCCGAAGCCAGAAAAAATGCATCCACATTGAGCAACGCAGGATCCCCGGGTGCCAATGCAAATGCCCAGTTTTGAGGGTCCCCCCGCAGCAAGGAAATTACTATCTTAACCTGCTGTGCGGGATCTCCAGCGGAGCGAGATCTCAGGGAAAGAAATAATTTACAATTATTTTTAAAATTCAGGAAACGAGATCTATCCCCGGAGAAAAATTCTGGTATAGGAATTCTAGGTTCAGATATAGGAGCATGAATAACAAAATCCTGTAAATTTTGAACCTTCGTAGCAAGATTATTCAAACCTGTAGCCAACATCTGAGGATCCATTTTAATCAGGTGAGATCAGAGCCATTCAAGGATTAGAATGAGAGAGAGAGAGAAAGGCTGCAATTAGAGCAGAAATGCAACTGAGTCAACTAAAAAGCAAGCTCAGAAAAAAAAAAAAAAAAAAAAATCTGCAGACTTCTTTTTCTCTCCTTTCTTCTGCCAACGGTTTTAACCCTTGGCCGGCCATACTGTCATGGTTCCCAATGGCAAGGGAACGTCAGAGAACTTAAACTACAGACTAGCTCCTGGGTGATGGAATCTCGAGCTGACCGTGAGCTAAACCTACCACACAGCTAACAGTGGCCGGGTGGCGTACCTACGTTTTATCCCTAGACGCCCAGCACCAGCCGGAGAACTAACTAACCCTAATAGAGGAAAAAACAGACCTGGCTTACCTCTAGGGAAATTCCCCCAAAAAGGAGACAGAAGCCCCCCACATATATTGACGGTGAGTTCAGAGGAAAAGACATACGCAGTATGAAGGTAGGTTCAGCAAAGCGAGGTCCGCTTACTAGATAGCAAGAAGATACAATAGGGAACTTCACGGTCAGCTGAAAACCCTATTAAAATACCATCCCGAAATTACTTTAAGACTCATGTGTCAACTCATGACACCGGAGTGGCAATTTCGGCCCACAAGAGCTTCCAGCTACAGAAAAATAACATTACTGTGAACTGGAACAAAAATGCAAAACAAACTTAGGACTAAGAGCCCAACTTAGCTGATAGTAGTCTAGAAGCAGGAACATGCAACAGAAAGGCTCTGGTTACATTGATGGCCGGCACTAGAATAACTGAGCAGCAAGGCTAAATAGGATACACCCATATCCTGATGGAAACAGGTGAACAGAGAAAGTGAAGCACACAAGTCCAGTACCACCAGTGACCACCGGGGGAGCCCAAAAACCAAATTCACAATAGAGAGACAAACCACGCAGAGCTTAATATACGTCTGGCAGAGGTCTGTAACTGACAGCCCAGCTAAGTAGCCAGGCAATTACCTGGAACAGGGAATACCTGAAGGCAACCCAGAACCTCTGAATCTCAGATTGGCATGCCCCTGCACCAGACTGGATGACTGAGCTGTCAGTAACTGCATCCCAGACACATTGAGTGGTTGAATTGTGACAAGCAAATTAGGAGATTAGAATTAAAGTTTGGGACTGAACTACATCTAATATACACCTAAGGAGTCATTTAGATTTTGTCATAGTAAGTTATAAACTGAAGAGACAGCAATGTGCCAATGAGATTTGGCAACATTTTTTTTAATGACAGCAAGCAGAAAGGCTTTTTCAGGCTGGTGAAGCATATTACATGGCCACCTTTGCAAACTTAGGTCCTGTTTGCTCACAATTGAATCTTTTAAATTGGCACAATCCTTGACTAAAACGTATTTATAAATTCAACTAAAGTGCCAAGTTCTGCAAACGTAGCTTTCCTTAAAGTTGATTTTAATGAGGAAATTAATAATAAATTACTGTGCCCTAGTTTACTGAATCATCATTTATTTTTTGTCCTGAATGACATGATGACAAATACCGTACATTCTGGGCTAGCATATACACAAACAATCATCAACATTGACAAGGAAAATAACAATGTGGCACATCAAAATTAATTCAAACAGTGGCATTCTTAATAAATCAAGGCTCTCACTGAAGAACTGTGGGGCTTTGAAAGTACATGAAAAACTGAAAACTTGGTATACTAGTACACTATGGCTGTTTGGACTTTTGTGAATAAAAATCCTAGTTTGACACATCTGGACAGATGTCAGTTAATCGGCATAAAATCTACAGTATTACAGACAAATCTTTTACATTTATTACCAATGACCTAATTATTATATTTTTATTTTATAATCTTTAATATCTGCATTTTTAATTGAGTAGATGATGTGTGATTTTGATTTTAACCCCTTCATGACCAGAGGTACTTTCGTTTTTGCGTTTTCGTTTTTTGGTCCCCTTCTTCCAAGAGCTATAACTTTTTTATATTTTGGTCAATATTTCCATGTGAGGTGTTGTTTTTTGCAGCATCAGTTATTGGACAGTATTGGTTTTAACATATCGTGTACTGGAAAGTGGGAAAAAAATTCCAAATGCGGTAAAATTGCAAAAAAAAATTGCAATTCCACAGTTTTGTTTTTTTTACCATGTTCACTAAATGCTAAAATTGATCTGCCATTATGATTCTCCAGGTTATTATGAGTTCATAGACCTGTAGCGTCTCCATTTTTCATGATCTGGAGATCTGGGGCTGGGTGAGGGTTTATATTTTGCACGCCAGGCTGACATTTTTAGTGATACAATTTTGGTTTAGATACGATCTTTTGATCGACAGTTGTATTTTATTGCAATGTAGCGATGACCCCCAAAATTTTTTTCTCAATACGCCGTTTAGCAATCGGGTTAGTTTTTATTTATATTGATAGATCGGACCATTCTAAAAGCGGCAATACCAACTATGTGTATATTTGATTTTTTTATTGTTTTATTTTGAAAGGCGCCAATGGGAAGAGATTTGAACTTTTATTTTTTCTTTAATTTTTGTAATACTTTTTGCATGCTTTAATAGTCTCCATGGGAGACTAGAAGCTGCACTACTTTGATCTCCTCTGCTACACACAGGCAATGATCAGATTGCCTGAGTGTAGCAGAAATACTCACTTGGTATGAGCGCCGACCAACTGGTGGTGCTCATAGCAATCATGCTAGGACAACCATGGAGGTCTGCTGGAGACCTCTGGTTGTCATGCTGACCCATCGGTGACCTGCGATCATGTAATGGGGCCACGGATGGGCAGGATTCTTGATGCGCTTCCGGTAAGTGCAAGTTAAATGCCGCAGTCATAAATTGACAGTGGTATTTAACTAGTTAACAGCTGTGGGTGGATCACGATTCCACCCACGGCTGTTGCAGGGACATGTAAGTTGTATATATCAGCTGACATGTGCCTGGAAAAGTGACCAGCATCAGAGCCCGCACCTTACAGGGGGAGTCCGACATCAGCTTACTATTATGCCCAATGTTGGAAAGGGGTTAAAGACAATAAAAGTAGACAACTCAATCTCTGATCGACACTCATTCTGGACAATGTTTTGCTTTTCAATAGTCTCAGCTGTGGCTGCAAGGAGTCCTGGAATAGACCGCTTTGAGACCTTGACAAGGATAAAGTTATGGATGATCTTTAGTTTCTTCCTACAATTCGGGCTTGAGTCCCTCCAGTCAGTATTCTGTTATGGACCTGGTGGTTAGGAGCACCTGAAATGACCTGATGGTTAAACTATCACACAGGACGAGCTCTGGGAAGTGGGAGCTCTGCTGACCGCAAGCCTAATCCTATCACACACACACTAGAACTAGCCGTGGAGCGTACCTAACTCTGCCTAGATGCCTCTTCACAGACTAAGAGCTAACTACCCCTAAAGATAGGAAATAAAGCCTAACTTGCCTCAGAGAAATTTCCCCAAAGGAAAAGGCAGCCCCCCACAAATATTGACTGTGAGTTAAGATGAAAGTCACAAACATAAGAATGAAACAGGTTTCAGCAAAGGAGGCCAGACTTCACTAAACAGACTGAGGATTGAAAAGGTATCTTTGCGGTCAGCACAAAACACTACAAAAAGCCACGCAGAGTGTGCAAAAAGACCCCCGCACCAACTCACGGTGCGGAGGTGCCACTCTGCCTCCCAGAGCTTCCAGCTAGCAAGGCAATATCATGATAGCAAGCTGGACAAAAAAACAAAGATCAGCAAATAAACTAGCAGGGACTTAGCTTATGCTGGAGTAGACAGGTCCTCAGAAAGATCCAAGAGAGATCTGAACCAGTACTAGAACATTGACAGCTGGCATCAAGTAACGATCTGAGTGGAGTTAAATAGAGCAGCCAGCCTGGGACCAAACGAGGTCAGCTGAGGAAGGAACCTCAGAACCAGCAGCTCCACTCACAGCCACCAGAGGGAGTCCATGGGCCAAACTCGTCGAAGTACCATTCATGACCACAGGAGGGAGTTCGAGAACAGAATTCACAACAGTACCCCCCCTGAGGAGGGGTCACCGAACCCTCACCAGAGCCCCCAGGCTGATCAGGACGAGCCAAATGAAAGGCACGAACTAGATCGGCAGCATGAACATCAGAGGCAACAACCCAGGAATTATCTTCCTGACCATAACCCTTCCACTTGACCAGGTACTGAAGTTTCCGTCTCGAAATACGAGAATCTAAAATCTTCTCCACCACATACTCCAACTCCCCCTCAACCAACACTGGGGCAGGAGGGTCAACGAAGGGAACCATAGGCACCACATATCTCCGCAACAACGACCTATGGAACACATTATGGATGGCAAAAGAAGCTGGAAGGGCCAAACAAAATGACACAGGATTGAGAATTTCAGAAATCTTATAAGGACCAATGAAACAAGGCTTAAACTTAGGAGAAGAAACCTTCATAGGAACATAACGAGACGACAACCAAACCAAATCTCCAACACGAAGTCGGGGACCAACACAGCGACGGCGGTTAGCGAAACGTTGAGCCTTCTCCTGGGACAATGTCAAATTGTCCACTACGTGAGTCCAAATTTGCTGTAACCTGTCCACCACAGAATCTACACCAGGACAGTCCGAAGGCTCAACCTGCCCTGAAGAAAAACGAGGATGGAAACCAGAATTACAGAAGAAAGGCGAAACCAAAGTAGCCGAGCTGGCCCGATTATTAAGGGCGAACTCAGCCAAAGGCAAAAAGGACACCCAATCATCCTGATCAGCAGAAACAAAGCATCTCAGATATGTCTCCAAAGTCTGATTGGTTCGTTCGGTTTGTCCATTTGTCTGAGGATGGAAAGCTGAAGAAAAAGACAAATCAATGCCCATCTTAGCACAAAAGGACCGCCAAAACCTTGAAACAAACTGGGAACCTCTGTCCGACACGTAGTTCTCCAGAATGCCATGCAAACGAACCACATGCTGGAAAAATAATGGAATCAAATCAGAGGAGGAAGGTAATTTAGGCAAGGGTACCAAATTGACCATCTTAGAGAAGCGATCACAAACCACCCAGATGACCGACATCCTTTGAGAGACAGGGAGGTCTGAAATAAAATCCATGGAAATATGCGTCCAGGGCCTTTTCGGGACTGGCAAGGGCAAAAGCAACCCACTGGCATGAGAACAGCAGGGCTTAGCCCGAGCACAAGTCCCACAGGACTGCACAAAAGAACGCACATCCCGTGACAAGGAAGGCCACCAAAAGGATCTAGCCACCAAATCTCTGGTACCAAAGATTCCAGGATGACCAGCCAACACTGAACAATGAACCTCAGAGATAACTCTACTAGTCCATCTATCAGGGACAAACAGTTTCTCCGCTGGACAACGGTCAGGTCTATCAGCCTGAAACTCCTGCAGCACCCGCCGCAAATCAGGAGAGATGGCAGACAAAATTACCCCCTCTTTGAGAATACCAACCGGCTCAGGAACTCCCGGAGAATCAGGCACGAAACTCCTTGAAAGGGCATCAGCCTTCACATTCTTAGAACCCGGAAATTATGAAACCACAAAATTGAAGCGGGAGAAAAACAGCGACCATCGAGCCTGTCTAGGATTCAACCGCTTGGCAGACTCGAGATAAGTCAGATTCTTGTGATCCGTTAAGACCACCACGCGAAGCTTGGCTCCTTCAAGCCAATGTCGCCACTCCTCAAATGCCCACTTCATAGCCAACAACTCTCGATTGCCCACATCATAATTGCGCTCAGCAGGCGAAAACTTTCTAGAAAAGAAAGCACATGGTTTCATCACCGAGCCATCAGAAGTTCTTTGAGATAAAACAGCCCCTGCTCCAATCTCAGAAGCATCAACCTCGACCTGAAACGGGAGCGAAACATCTGGCTGACACAACACAGGGGCAGAAGAAAAACGACGCTTCAACTCCGGAAAAGCCTCAACAGCCGCAGAGGACCAATTGACCACATCAGCACCTTTCTTGGTCAAATCAGTCAATGGTTTAACAACAGTAGAAAAATTAGCGATGAAGCGACGGTAAAAATTAGCAAAGCCCAGGAATTTCTGAAGGCTCTTCACAGAAGTAGGCTGAGTCCAATCATAAATGGCCTGAACTTTAACAGGGTCCATCTCGATAGTAGAAGGGGAAAAAATGAAGCCCAAAAATGAAACCTTCTGAACTCCAAAGAGACATTTAGACCCTTTCACAAACAAGGAATTGGCACAAAGGACCTGGAACACCATTCTAACCTGCTTCACATGAGACTCCCAATCATCCGAAAAGACCAAAATATCATCCAAATATACAATCATGAATCTATCCAGGTACTTTCGGAAGATGTCATACATAAAGGACTGAAACACAGATGGAGCATTAGAAAGCCCGAATGGCATCACCAGGTACTCAAAATGGCCCTCGGGCGTATTAAATGCTGTTTTCCATTCATCGCCCTGCTTAATACGCACAAGATTATACGCGCCTTGAAGATCTATCTTGGTGAACCAACTAGCCCCCTTAATCCGAGCAAACAAATCAGAAAGTAGCGGCAAAGGGTACTGAAATTTGACCGTGATTTTATTAAGAAGGCGGTAATCTATACAAGGTCTCAGAGAACCATCCTTCTTGGCCACAAAAAAGAACCCTGCTCCCAACGGTGACGACGACGGGCGAATATGCCCTTTCTCCAAGGACTCCTTTATATAACTCTGCATAGCGGCATGCTCTGGCACAGACAAATTGAACAGTCGGCCCTTAGGAAACTTACTACCAGGAATCAAATTAATAGCGCAATCACAGTCCCTATGAGGAGGTAGGGCACTGGATTTGGGCTCATCAAATACATCCCGGTAATCTGACAAAAACTCAGGGACTTCAGAAGGAGTGGAAGACGAAATTGACAACAATGGAACATCTCCATGTACCCCCTGACAACCCCAACTGGACACAGACATTGATTTCCAATCCAATACTGGATTATGGACCTGTAGCCATGGCAAACCCAAAATGACCACATCATGCAGATTATGCAACACCAAAAAGCGAATATCCTCCTGATGTGCAGGAGCCATGCACATGGTCAATTGAGTCCAGTACTGAGGCTTATTCTTGGCCAAAGGCGTAGCATCAATTCCTCTCAATGGAATAGGATACTGCAAGGGCTCCAAGAAAAAACCACAGCGCCTGGCAAACTCCAAGTCCATCAAATTCAGGGCAGTGCCTGGATCCACAAATGCCATAACAGAATAGGATGACAAAGAGCAAATCAGAGTAACGGACAAAAGAAATTTAGGCTGTACCGTACCAATGGTGGCAGACCTAGCGAATCGCTTAGTGCGCTTAGGACAATCAGAGATAGCATGAGTGGAGTCACCACAGTAAAAACACAGCCCATTCTGACATCTGTGTTCTTGCCGTTCAGCTCTGGTCAAAGTCCTATCACATTGCATAGGCTCAGACCTCTGCTCAAAAGATACCGCCAAATGGTGCACAGCTTTGCGCTCACGCAAGCGTTGATCGATTTGAATGGCCAAGGACATAGACTCATTCAGACCAGCAGGCGTGGGAAACCCCACCATAACATCCTTAAGGGCTTCAAAAAGACCCTTTCTGAAAATTGCCGCCAGGGCACATTCATTCCACTGAGTAAGCACAGACCACTTTCTAAACTTCTGACAATATACCTCCGCTTCATCCTGACCCTGACACAAAGCCAGCAAGATTTTCTCTGCCTGATCCACTGAATTCGGTTCATCGTAAAGCAATCCAAGCGCCAGAAAAAACGCATCCACATTACGCAATGCAGGATCTCCTGGCGCAAGGGAAAATGCCCAGTCTTGAGGGTCGCCACGCAACAAAGAAATAATGATTTTTACTTGCTGAATGGGGTCACCAGAGGAGCGGGGTTTCAAAGCGAGAAACAGTCTACAATTATTTTTGAAATTCAGGAACTTAGATCTATCCCCAGAAAACAAATCAGGAATTGGAATTCTAGGCTCTAACATCGGATTCTGAACTACATAATCTTGAATGCTTTGTATCCTAGCAGTGAGTTGATCCATACAAGAGGACAGACCTTGAATGTCCATATCTACACCTGTGTCCTGAACCACCCAGAGATTAAGGGGAAAAGAAAGACAAAACACACTGCAGAAAAAAAAAATGGTCTCAGAACTTCTCTTATCCCTCTATTGAGATGCATTAACACTTTAGAGGCCAGCTGTACTGTTATGGACCTGGTGGTTAGGAGCACCCGAAATGACCTGATGGTTAAACTATCACACAGGACGAGCTCTGGGAAGTGGGAGCTCTGCTGATCGCAAGCCTAATCCTATCACACACACACTAGAAATAGCCGTGGAGCGTACCTAACTCTGCCTAGACGCCTCTTCACAGCCTAAGAGCTAACTACCCCTAAAGATAGGAAATAAAGCCTAACTTGCCTCAGAGAAATTTCCCCAAAGGAAAAGGCAGCCCCCCACAAATATTGACTGTGAGTTAAGATGAAAGTCACAAACATAAGAATGAAACAGGTTTCAGCAAAGGAGGCCAGACTTCACTAAACAGACTGAGGATAGAAAAGCTATCTTTGCAGTCAGCACAAAACACTACAAAAAGCCACGCAGAGTGTGCAAAAAGACCCCCGCACCGACTCACGGTGCGGAGGTGCCACTCTGCCTCCCAGAGCTTCCAGCTAGCAAGGCAATATCATGATAGCAAGCTGGACAAAAAAACAAAGATCAGCAAATAAACTAGCAGGGACTTAGCTTATGCTGGAGTAGACAGGTCCTCAGAAAGATCCAAGAGATATCTGAACCAGTACTAGAACATTGACAGCTGGCATCAAGTAACGATCTGAGTGGAGTTAAATAGAGCAGCCAGCCTGGGACCAAACGAGGTCAGCTGAGGAAGGAACCTCAGAACCAGCAGCTCCACTCACAGCCACCAGAGGGAGTCCATGGGCCGAACTCGCCGAAGTACCATTCATGACCACAGGAGGGAGTTCGAGAACAGAATTCACAACAGTATTCCCTGACAAACTTTAGCACCACCTGATAATACCAGAGAATGTCCCAGTTGTAAGTATAGGAGCTATTCCTCTTATCTCATCTAATCAGTGTGGATGGGCTGAAGAAGCGGAAGAGGAGGAGAGGGAGCAGGAGGAGATGAAGAGTCATCCTCCTGGTGGGGACATGGAACATGGAAGTTTTGCCTGTTGGGAGTCTCGCAAACATGCCTGACTTTATCTGCGTTTGCCATACCCATAACCCTTGCATTATATGCATTTTGTTGAGCAATGATTACTGGTTGTTCACCCTTCTCAACCAATACTACAAAGAGAACTTTCCATTTCTCCTTCCTGTGGCAGAGAGGGCCAGCAAAATGATGCAATACCAAAAGTCTGAAGTCAAACAATTAGTGCAAAAGTTCCCATATGACAATGCTGGCAGCAGAGGTCATAGGTGACACACACCAGGTCCAACAGAGGCAGGAGAACAGAATAAAAGGTCTTAGACACTTTCATTAAACACTTACAGTGCTCAGGCCCTGATGCCTAGGGTAGCCTGTCAAGGGGGGAAAAGTTTTTGAAGACGGTAAAGGAGTACCTAGTTGACCATACCAGCATTCTCTTTGATTCCTCTGTGCTTTACAATTATTGGATATCCAAGCTGGACACCTGGCATGAACTGTTCCTCTACAACTTGGAGGTGCTAGCCAGCCCTACTGCTAGTATTTTGTCAAATAATTTTTTCAATGGGGGCATAACTGATAGGTGCATGTACCTGTCAACTGAAAATGCTGACAGGCTGACTCTTACCAAAATGAAAAAGGCTTTGATTGACCCAGACTTATCAACCCCACCGGATTACAGGTGTGGAACATAAAGCCATTTTAAATGTTCTTTTTTTTTCTGGTGTATTCCCATGCACATCTTCCAACCCAAAAAGGTATATGGTTCATCATTTCTTCTTTTTGTTGTCCTTCCCTAATCTAATACTATCACTCCTCCATCACCTATCCCTACACTAAATGCAGCTAACAGTGGTATTAATAGAGAATACACTATCCCTATTCAAGCAGCTAACCCTACATGAATTGCAGATAAGAGTGGTATTATTAGAGAATAGAATATATTTGATTTAGACTAAAAGGCACCAGAATTTACCATGGACCCATGTAGGTACAACAACTCATATATACATTAATTTTATCAGGAGGAAAACTGAGTAAATAATATACCAAAATTCAAGATCTAACAATAATCTTTATTATGTAAAAAATTTTGTGACATATTCAATAGATACATAGGTCTCAAATTACAATTGTGTGAATCACACCAAAGTGTTAAAAATATGACACAAGGAGAAACATATCAGACCGAGATAAATCGGCATTTCAGAGGGTAATATTTAGTACTAGATGGCAATATGTCCATGTGGACAAGGTATATCTCCAGCTAAAATTGCAACAGTTATATTCCCTACTATTTGTAAGGCGGCACTCATACCACATATTGAAGATAACCTAACCATTCCCCCAAATGCATAAACAATCAATGATATTTACCCATAGTAAGGTCCCCGGTCCGGCTCCTGACATGTGTCATAAACCCCAACGCGCGTTTCGCGTGTACCGTAGTGTCGCTTCCTCAGGGGGCGTGGTTTAAGTGGTAGCTCAGTCCAGATTAAATAGGAGGCCGTTCCGGTCACAAGACCGAGCGGTATCCTATCACAGTCTGCCGGCAATGCGCACGCGCACCGCGTTCCGTCGCCATGCCGACCAGAACCCGGAAAGAATGTCCTCCTGTGATCACGTGGGCGGACCGGCGCCAGGTCACGCACCTCGCTCACACAGAGAGGACAAACAGACACGGACTAGAAGGATGACTAAACAGGACACGGTTCGTGCTATATATAAAAAGATTTTTAAGAAAAAAAGTGCTGAAATACATATAATTGTTCGTGATGGACATAATAAAGTGCTTAGTGCGTATAATAATACCAGTAATGGTCATTGTGCAACCAATTGGAAATAGTGCAACGTGTCATAATATCCCACTGTGTATTGTCTATGGTCTATTTTATAAAAGAACATAAAATTGTATTGAGACTCTAAATATCACATACCGAGACTTATACATAATTTATAACATTAATATTACTATCTATACGCTAAATGGACAGTACTAAAAGAAGGGGGAAAGGAGAACAAAGAAAGCAGCTGCCACAATTAGTCCATAATAAGACCATACGTGGATGAGATAGAATATCCCACCAGTATAGAGTTGAACAATCCGAATGTCCTGTATACTTGAACTCAGGGTGTTGGTTATTTTTACAATCATAGTTCTTTTATATTTAGTTTTTATTCTTTCTTCAGATCACCACATAGTTCCTGATGTCCAACACCAACAGCAAGCATCCACAATCCGCAGCCCAATCTCGTCTCCTCATCACATCACGAACAAGGATAACACAACTATTAATAATAATAAAAATAATTAAAATCACACAGACTAAACCACACTTAAAATCTGAATAGTCTTATGACAGAGTTATTGGAGGGGGACACAAAAAATGAATGAAAGATAATTCATATTCCACTGGTTATGGGGATCATATATCTCCATCAAATAAGGCCATTGGGAGAGGTTCAAAGAAAGGAAGAAAATCCCTGACTATCATTAAGCCCTGCAGGAGTCATGGTGCCAAGGAGAGTTATCCATCGGCATTCTTTCTGTGCGAGGAGACGTTTAATGTTACCTCCCCTGACCCCACATTGTACATGTTCAATACCTCTCACCAAAAGGGATTTGGGATTACATTTGTGGTACTGTTTGAAATGGCGTGGAACAGTTTTTAGTTGGGAAAGGTCCTCCTCTGTTTCTGCTGCCATAATATCACGGACATGTTCCCGTGTTCGTGTTCCCAGGCGTCTAGATGTCAGGCCTATATATACTTTGGGGCAGCTGCATCTTGCATAATATATGACCTGCGTTGTATTGCAAGTAATATACTGTTTTATTGGGAAACTTTTCCCCCCATCAGTTGATTGAAAATCAACTGCACGACATATATTTTTGCAAGAGATGCAGCTGCCACATGGAAAACATCCCAGACGACAGCCACTTGACCCAAATATACCTTTACTGATAGAGGGCACGTAATGACTAGACACCAAAATATCTTTCAGATTTTTGCTTCTTCTTGATGTCATCATTGGATATCTAGGTAGAATTTTGGACAATGTGGGGTCAGTTTTAAGGACATCCCAATGTCTATCAAGACATTCTCTCATGGACGTCCACTCCCCATTAAAAGTTGATATGAACCGAACGGCTTCATCATTGTTTTTTTCTTTCTGTCTCGGGTATAATAAGGCATCACGAGGTTGTGATTTTGCTCTCCAATACCCCTTTCTTATGCATTTGTTGCTATAACCTCGTTCCTTGAATCTCTCTCGGAGATCCAAGGATTGCCTTTCAAATTTAGACTCAGAGGAACAGATCCGCCTCATCCTGAGGTGCTGCCCAACCGGGATGGCCCTAATAGTGCTGTATGGATGACTAGAGCTGGCATGGAGTAATGAATTAACCGAGGTGGACTTCCTATACACATCTGTTTGCAAATATCTGTGTTCAACCACCTCCACTTTGATGTCAAGGAAGTCAACCCCAGTTTTACTCATATTGTATGTAAGTTTGATGTTGAACCTGTTGTCATTCAACTGCTGCATAAATTCATGCAGATCCTTCTCAGACCCTTGCCAAATTATGAATAAATCATCTATGTAACGCAGCCAGCACTGCACATGGTCCGCGGCCCGAACACCCCCCCCGCCAAACACCTCTCTTTCCCAAAATCCAAGGAAGAGATTGGCGAAGGAAGGCGCACAGGCCGCGCCCATGGCAGTGCCGCGCTGCTGTAAATAAAAAACATCTTTAAATACAAAAACATTTTTTGTCAGAATGAATGACAACAGTTCCATGACCAAATTGCACATAGGGCCATCCAGGTTGCCGGACCCCAGGAAGAAGCGGACCGCCTCCAGTCCATCATCATGACGAATACACGTATACAATGATTCTATGTCAGCAGTGACTAGAATCATATCTTCGTCAAGTTGAATCCCATTGATTATACTCAGGACATCCGATGTGTCACATGCATATGAGGGAAGTGACTCCACTAAAGGTTTTAAATAGAAATCCACAAATTTACACACTGGGTCATTTAGTCCCCCAATGCCGGACACAATCGGATGCCCGGGGGGATCAATGGGATTTTTGTGTATTTTGGGAATGAAATACAGAGTTGGTGTTTGAGGAAATTTTGTAAGTAAACCCTCATATATTTTTCTAGGAATAATCCCTTGATCAAAGGCATCTTCCAGAATTGTCTCTAGTTCTAGGGTGAACTTATGTGATGGATTATGATCCAACCTCAAATATGTTACTTTATCTCGGAGGTGTCTCATTGCCTCCTTTTCATAGAGCGATTTTGGCCATAATACGATGTTTCCCCCCTTGTCTGCTGGCTTAATCACTATATCATCATAACTTCTTAATTCTTCCAATGCCTTTCTTTGTTTAGACGTCAAGTTGTCATGTTGACGCCTAGTTGGAATTTTCTCAAAATCTTGTACTACCAGCCTGGTGAAAATTTCCACCGCTGGGCACAGAGACAAGGGGGGGAACCTCGTTGACCTGGGATAACAGGTACTAGGGAACATACCTGTAGGATTAAATGTTTGCTCATTTAGAAGATCCTCCAATGCCTGTTGCGCCTCCCTCTCCATCTTATCATCAGCCGACTCTTGTCCATCTTTTGCATATAGCTTTTTTAATATTAATTTTCTTGCAAAGAGGTAGACATCTTTGGTGGCTGTGAAGACATCAAAGTTATTAGTAGGGGAGAATGTAAGTCCTTTTTGAAGGACTTTTAATTGGTCCTCAGTGAGGATATGACTAGATAGATTGATTACCTCAAGGCCCTTTTTATCTTTTTTGATCTGTTGGTAATTGTTGGAGTTCTTTGGTTTCTCATTCTTTTTACAATTGAGACCTGAATTCCGCAAATCATAATATCTTGTTCTAGTCTTAGTTGATTCCTCACTGGAGGCCAAAGAAATAGTGGAGGCGGATCTGGCACGGGAGGATCCCCGAGAGCGGTATGTTCTCCTATTCCACTTATAAATGGTGTTGGACTGCAAATCACCAATATCACGCTGAAATTTCTTTGCCTTATTCTCACATATATTTTTTTCCCATTTGATGAACTCCTGTTCCAGTTCAGTATTGAATGCCGATATAGCCTCACTTGGCCCATCCTGCTTCAATTTAATCTGAATTTCATCTATTTCCTTGTCCATCTCCTCAATGGTCGCTTGATTCAATTGTACCAATAGCCCCATGAATCCTTTAGAACATGTGTCCGCCAATTCTTCCCATTTCCTCCTAAAGGCATCATCATCTATTTCAAAGGAGGGGAATACCTGGACCCTCAGTCCACGGGGTATCAACCCTCTCTCCAAGTATTTATTAAGAAAGGCCCGGTGCCACCAAGTTCTCATCCTCTTGTTGAGAATCTCCTTTAATTTTTTAAAAAGCTCCTGCCTATCTCTGTCATTTCCTACCAGAGACACTCTAGGATCATCACAAAAAACATAATTCAGTTGTGTTTGCCACGTCTGTTCACGGGCTCTGAAATCCATATTTACACTGGTTTTGAATACTGTGAAAAAACACAGAATAAACAAGTTATACTAAAAGGCACCAGAATTTACCATGGACCCATGTAGGTACAACAACTCATATATACATTAATTTTATCAGGAGGAAAACTGAGTAAATAATATACCAAAATTCAAGATCTAACAATAATCTTTATTATGTAAAAAATTTTGTGACATATTCAATAGATACATAGGTCTCAAATTACAATTGTGTGAATCACACCAAAGTGTTAAAAATATGACACAAGGAGAAACATATCAGACCGAGATAAATCGGCATTTCAGAGGGTAATATTTAGTACTAGATGGCAATATGTCCATGTGGACAAGGTATATCTCCAGCTAAAATTGCAACAGTTATATTCCCTACTATTTGTAAGGCGGCACTCATACCACATATTGAAGATAACCTAACCATTCCCCCAAATGCATAAACAATCAATGATATTTACCCATAGTAAGGTCCCCGGTCCGGCTCCTGACATGTGTCATAAACCCCAACGCGCGTTTCGCGTGTACCGTAGTGTCGCTTCCTCAGGGGGCGTGGTTTAAGTGGTAGCTCAGTCCAGATTAAATAGGAGGCCGTTCCGGTCACAAGACCGAGTGGTATCCTATCACAGTCTGCCGGCAATGCGCACGCGCACCGCGTTCCGTCGCCATGCCGACCAGAACCCGGAAAGAATGTCCTCCTGTGATCACGTGGGCGGACCGGCGCCAGGTCACGCACCTCGCTCACACAGAGAGGACAAACAGACACGGACTAGAAGGATGACTAAACAGGACACGGTTCGCGCTATATATAAAAAGATTTTTAAGAAAAAAAGTGCTGAAATACATATAATTGTTCGTGATGGACATAATAAAGTGCTTAGTGCGTATAATAATACCAGTAATGGTCATTGTGCAACCAATTGGAAATAGTGCAACGTGTCATAATATCCCACTGTGTATTGTCTATGGTCTATTTTATAAAAGAACATAAAATTGTATTGAGACTCTAAATATCACATACAGAGACTTATACATAATTTATAACATTAATATTACTATCTATACGCTAAATGGACAGTACTAAAAGAAGGGGGAAAGGAGAACAAAGAAAGCAGCTGCCACAATTAGTCCATAATAAGACCATACGTGGATGAGATAGAATATCCCACCAGTATAGAGTTGAACAATCCGAATGTCCTGTATACTTGAACTCAGGGTGTTGGTTATTTTTACAATCATAGTTCTTTTATATTTAGTTTTTATTCTTTCTTCAGATCACCACATAGTTCCAGATGTCCAACACCAACAGCGGGCATCCACAATCCGCAGCCCAATCTCGTCTCCTCATCACATCACGAACAAGGATAACACAACTATTAATAATAATAAAAATAATTAAAATCACACAGACTAAACCACACTTAAAATCTGAATAGTCTTATGACAGAGTTATTGGAGGGGGACACAAAAAATGAATGAAAGATAATTCATATTCCACTGGTTATGGGGATCATATATCTCCATCAAATAAGGCCATTGGGAGAGGTTCAAAGAAAGGAAGAAAATCCCTGACTTTCATTAAGCCCTGCAGGAGTCATGGTGCCAAGGAGAGTTATCCATCGGCATTCTTTCTGTGCGAGGAGACGTTTAATGTTACCTCCCCTGACCCCACATTGTACATGTTCAATACCTCTCACCAAAAGGGATTTGGGATTACATTTGTGGTACTGTTTGAAATGGCGTGGAACAGTTTTTAGTTGGGAAAGGTCCTCCTCTGTTTCTGCTGCCATAATATCACGGACATGTTCCCGTGTTCGTGTTCCCAGGCGTCTAGATGTCAGGCCTATATATACTTTGGGGCAGCTGCATCTTGCATAATATATGACCTGCGTTGTATTGCAAGTAATATACTGTTTTATTGGGAAACTTTTCCCCCCATCAGTTGATTGAAAATCAACTGCACGACATATATTTTTGCAAGAGATGCAGCTGCCACATGGAAAACATCCCAGACGACAGCCACTTGACCCAAATATACCTTTACTGATAGAGGGCACGTAATGACTAGACACCAAAATATCTTTCAGATTTTTGCTTCTTCTTGATGTCATCATTGGATATCTAGGTAGAATTTTGGACAATGTGGGGTCAGTTTTAAGGACATCCCAATGTCTATCAAGACATTCTCTCATGGACGTCCACTCCCCATTAAAAGTTGATATGAACCGAACGGCTTCATCATTGTTTTTTTCTTTCTGTCTCGGGTATAATAAGGCATCACGAGGTTGTGATTTTGCTCTCCAATACCCCTTTCTTATGCATTTGTTGCTATAACCTTGTTCCTTGAATCTCTCTCGGAGATCCAAGGATTGCCTTTCAAATTTAGACTCAGAGGAACAGATCCTTCTCATCCTGAGGTGCTGCCCAACCGGGATGGCCCTAATAGTGCTGTATGGATGACTAGAGCTGGCATGGAGTAATGAATTAACCGAGGTGGACTTCCTATACACATCTGTTTGCAAATATCTGTGTTCATCCACCTCCACTTTGATGTCAAGGAAGTCAACCCCAGTTTTACTCATATTGTATGTAAGTTTGATGTTGAACCTGTTGTCATTCAACTGCTGCATAAATTCATGCAGATCCTTCTCAGACCCTTGCCAAATTATGAATAAATCATCTATGTAACGTAGCCAGCACTGCACATGGTCCGCGGCCCGAACACCCCCCCCCCGCCAAACACCTCTCTTTCCCAAAATCCAAGGAAGAGATTGGCGAAGGAAGGCACACAGGCCGCGCCCATGGCAGTGCCGCGCTGCTGTAAATAAAAAACATCTTTAAATACAAAAATTTTTTTTGTCAGAATGAATGACAACAGTTCCATGACCAAATTGCACATAGGGCCATCCAGGTTGCCGGACCCCAGGAAGAAGCGGACCGCCTCCAGTCCATCATCATGACGAATACACGTATACAATGATTCTATGTCAGCAGTGACTAGAATCATATCTTCGTCAAGTTGAATCCCATTGATCCTACTCAGGACATCCGATGTGTCACGTGCATATGAGGGAAGTGACTCCACTAAAGGTTTTAAATAGAAATCCATAAATTTACACACTGGGTCATTTAGTCCCCCAATGCCGGACACAATCGGACGCCCGGGGGGATCAATGGGATTTTTGTGTATTTTGGGAATGAAATACAGAGTTGGTGTTTTAGGAAATTTTGTAAGTAAACCCTCATATATTTTTCTAGGAATAATCCCTTGATCAAAGGCATCTTCCAGAATGGTCTCTAGTTCTAGGGTGAACTTATATGATGGATTATGATCCAACCTCAAATATGTTACTTTATCTCGGAGGTGTCTCATTGCCTCCTTTTCATAGAGCGATTTTGGCCATAATACGATGTTTCCCCCCTTGTCTGCTGGCTTAATCACTATATCATCATAACTTCTTAATTCTTCCAATGCCTTTCTTTGTTTAGACGTCAAGTTGTCATGTTGACGCCTAGTTGGAATTTTCTCAAAATCTTGTACTACCAGCCTGGTGAAAATTTCCACCGCTGGGCACAGAGACAAGGGGAGGAAACCTCGTTGACCTGGGATAACAGGTACTAGGGAACATACCTGTAGGATTAAATGTTTGCTCATTTAGAAGATCCTCCAATGCCTGTTGCGCCTCCCTCTCCATCTTATCATCAGCCGACTCTTGTCCATCTTTTGCATATAGCTTTTTTAATATTAATTTTCTTGCAAAGAGGTAGACATCTTTGGTGGCTGTGAAAACATCAAAGTTATTAGTAGGGGAGAATGTAAGTCCTTTTTGAAGGACTTTTAATTGGTCCTCAGTGAGGATATGACTAGATAGATTGATTACCTCAAGGCCCTTTTTATCTTTTTTGATCTGTTGGTAATTGTTGGATTTCTTTGGTTTCTCATTCTTTTTACGATTGAGACCTGAATTCCGCAAATCATAATATCTTGTTCTAGTCTTAGTTGATTCCTCACTGGAGGCCAAAGAAATAGTGGAGGCGGATCTGGCACGGGAGGATCCCCGAGAGCGGTATGTTCTCCTATTCCACTTATAAATGGTGTTGGACTGCAAATCACCAATATCACGCGGAAATTTCTTTGCCTTATTCTCACATATATTTTTTTCCCATTTGATGAACTCCTGTTCCAGTTCAGTATTGAATGCCAATATAGCCTCACTTGGCCCATCCTGCTTCAATTTAATCTGAATTTCATTTATTTCCTTGTCCATCTCCTCAATGGTCGCTTGATTCAATTGTACCAATAGCCCCATGAATCCTTTAGAACATGTGTCCGCCAATTCTTCCCATTTCCTCCTAAAGGCATCATCATCTATTTCAAAGGAGGGGAATACCTGGACCCTCAGTCCACGGGGTATCAACCCTCTCTCCAAGTATTTATTAAGAAAGGCCCGGTTCCACCAAGTTCTCATCCTCTTGTTGAGAATCTCCTTTAATTTTTTAAAAAGCTCCTGCCTATCTCTGTCATTGCATTTGCATCTCTTGCAAAAATATATGTCGTGCAGTTGATTTTCAATCAACTGATGGGGGGAAAAGTTTCCCAATAAAACAGTATATTACTTGCAATACAACGCAGGTCATATATTATGCAAGATGCAGCTGCCCCAAAGTATATATAGGCCTGACATCTAGATGCCTGGGAACACGAACACGGGAACATGTCCGTGATATTATGGCAGCAGAAACAGAGGAGGACCTTTCCCAACTAAAAACTGTTCCACGCCATTTCAAACAGTACCACAAATGTAATCCCAAATCCCTTTTGGTGAGAGGTATTGAACATGTACAATGTGGGGTCAGGGGAGGTAACATTAAACGTCTCCTCGCACAGAAAGAATGCCGATGGATAACTCTCCTTGGCACCATGACTCCTGCAGGGCTTAATGAAAGTCAGGGATTTTCTTCCTTTCTTTGAACCTCTCTTAATGGCCTTATTTGATGGAGATATATGATCCCCATAACCAGTGGAATATGAATTATCTTTCATTCATTTTTTGTTTCCCCCTCCAATAACTCTGTCATAAGACTATTCAGATTTTAAGTTTGGTTTAGTCTGTGTGATTTTAATTATTTTTATTATTATTAATAGTTGTGTTATCCTTGTTCGTGATGTGATGAGGAGACGAGATTGGGCTGCGGATTGTGGATGCCCGCTGTTGGTGTTGGACATCTGGAACTATGTGGTGATCTGAAGAAAGAATAAAAACTAAATATAAAAGAACTATGATTGTAAAAATAACCAACACCCTGAGTTCAAGTATACAGGACATTCGGATTGTTCAACTCTATACTGGTGGGATATTCTATCTCATCCACGTATGGTCTTATTATGGACTAATTGTGGCAGCTGCTTTCTTTGTTCTCCTTTCCCCCTTCTTTTATTACTGTCCATTTAGCGTATAGATAGTAATATTAATGTTATAAATTATGTATAAGTCTCGGTATGTGATATTTAGAGTCTCAATACAATTTTATGTTCTTTTATAAAATAGACCATAGACAATACACAGTGGGATATTATGACACGTTGCACTATTTCCAATTGGTTGCACAATGACCATTACTGGTATTATTATACGCACTAAGCACTTTATTATGTCCATCACGAACAATTATATGTATTTCAGCACTTTTTTTCTTAAAAATCTTTTTATATATAGCGCGAACCGTGTCCTGTTTAGTCATCCTTCTAGTCCATGTCTGTTTGTCCTCTCTGTGTGAGCGAGGTGCGTGACCTGGCACCGGTCCGCCCACGTGATCACAGGAGGACATTCTTTCCGGGTTCTGGTCGGCATGGCGACGGAACGCGGTGCGCGTGCGCATTGCCGGCAGACTGTGATAGGATACCGCTCGGTCTTGTGACCGGAATGGCCTCCTATTTAATCTGGACTGAGCTACCACTTAAACCACGCCCCCTGAGGAAGCGACACTACGGTACACGCGAAACGCGCGTTGGGGTTTATGACACATGTCAGGAGCCGGACCGGGGACCTTACTATGGGTAAATATCATTGATTGTTTATGCATTTGGGGGAATGGTTAGGTTATCTTCAATATGTGGTATGAGTGCCGCCTTACAAATAGTAGGGAATATAACTGTTGCAATTTTAGCTGGAGATATACCTTGTCCACATGGACATATTGCCATCTAGTACTAAATATTACCCTCTGAAATGCCGATTTATCTCGGTCTGATATGTTTCTCCTTGTGTCATATTTTTAACACTTTGGTGTGATTCACACAATTGTAATTTGAGACCTATGTATCTATTGAATATGTCACAAAATTTGTTACATAATAAAGATTATTGTTAGATCTTGAATTTTGGTATATTATTTACTCAGTTTTCCTCCTTATATTTGATTTAGCTCTGAAAAGCACTATTGGTTTAATGCTGCACCAGCATGTAACGCTATGTAACACTATGTCCCTTCTGCAGCAGAAACTACACCTACACTCTTTTATTTCTGGGTACAAAGCACCTAACATAGCATCACCAGGTTTTATATAGACCTAATGACGCTATGCGGTCAGCCAATCACAGTAATGCCAGAAGCCAACATGACTACAGCATTACCATGATTGACAGGCAATCTCCGCATGTTTAGTGGATGACAATCATCTGCAAAACATGCGGGGAGGGAAATTGAGCTTGGCGCCTGAGCAGCTGGATATTCGATTGAATACTGGACAAGTCATAAGTAACAACGTTAACAATAATACAATACATAAAGCAAAATAAAACGACCCTGCTCATGAGAGCTTACAATCTACAATGAGGTGGGGGAGATACAAAGTACGGGTGTGTATTTACAGTGATGGTCCAGCCATCTTGAGGGAGTGGGGGATAGATAGAGATAGTGAATGGGCTACACACACTTACACATAAAATAACTTTGATTAGGGAACGTGATAGGCTGCTCTGAACAAATGTTTTTTGAGGGAGCGCCTAAAACTGTGCAAGTTGTGGCTGGTCCTAATTTCTTGGGGTAGAGCTTTCCAGAAGATTGGCGCAACACGGGAGAAGTCTTAGAGTTGGGAGTAGGAGGTACAGATTAGTGCAGAGGTTAGTCAAAAGTTATTTGGAGAGCGCAGCGATCGGCTAGAACGATAGACAGAAATGAGGGAAGATCTGTAAGGGGGTGTGGCACTGTGGAGACCTTTGTGGGTGAGAACAAGTACTTTGAATTGGATCCTATAATGAATGGGCAGCCAGTGTAATGACTGGCCAAAAGTGGATACGTCCAAGTACCGATTAGCCAGATGGATGACCCTGGCTGCTGCATTAAGGAAGGACTGGAGAGGGGAAAGTCGAGAGAGGAGGAGGCCAATTAATAGAGTGTTACAGTAGTCCAGGCAGGAGTGGATCAGGGCGACAGTGAGGTTTTTTGTTTTCTCCATGTTGATAAAAGGGCGGATTCTAGAGATGTTATTTAGGTGTAAGCGGCAAGAGATTGTATATGGGAGGTGAAGGAGAGATTGCTGCCGGGGTGTAATTATGGTGCCTCCCACGGAGAGGGAAATGTCATATTTAGGGAGGTTAGTAGACGGCAGGAGCAGAAGAAGTTCAGTTTTGGAAAGGTTGAGTCTCAGACAGAGGGCGGGCATGATGTTGCAGATTGAGGACAGCCACTGGCATTCTGTAATACAGTGGGGGTAAGGTCAGGGGATGACATGTATAGTTGTGAGTTATCAGCATAAAGATGGCACTGAAAGCCTAATCTGCTGATGGTCTGTCCAATTGGGGCCATGTAGAGAGAGAAGAGAAGGGGGCCAAAGACTGAGCCCTGAGGTACCCCAATAGTGGGGATAAAGTGGAGCTAGAGAACAAAACACTGAAGGAGTGGTCAGAAAGATAGGAAGAGAACCATGACAGAGCAGTGTCCTTAATGCCTAGTGACTGGAGCCTAGAGAGTAGGAGATGGTGGTCAGCAGTGTCGAAAGCTGCAGAAAGGTCAGAAAGAATGAGCAGAGTGGTCACCCTTCCATTTTGCTGTCAAAAGGTCATTGGTCACTTTGATGAGTGTAGTTTCTGTCGAATATAGGGGACAGAAGTCGGACTGTGAAGGGTCTAGGACGGAGTGAGTGGAGAGGTAATGGGTAAGGCGGAAGTAGACCAGGCACTCCAAGAGTTTAGAGATGAAGGGGAGATTGGAGACTGGGCTGTATTTGTTTGGGCAGGATGGGTCCATAGCGGGTTTCTTTAATAATGAATTAATGATAGAGTGTTTGAAGGAGGAGGGGAAAATGCCTGAGGAGAAGGAGAGATTAAAGATTGTAGTTAGGTGAGTTGTGACAACTGGAGAGAGAGACTGGAGGAGATGTGAGAGAATGGGGTCAGTATTATAACATGAGATCTGGATGGGGGCATTGCTATAGGACAGGGGACATTACTATAGGATTGGGGACATTTTTACAAACATTAAGATATTATTACTGGACAGGGTACACAAAATTGATGACATTATTACAGACAAGGGACAATATTACAAGTTTGAGGACATTATTACAGGATTGGTGACTTTATTACAGGAAAGTGGCCAGAATGACTTAATGGGCTAATTTTAAAACTATATTACTGTATGGGGCTGATTGGGGTTAAAAAAAATAAGGAAAGCATTAAAAATGGAAAGAATTGAAAAATAAAGAATGAAAAAAATAATGAAATAATATTTGGTCAATAAAAGTGCTGTATAATTTAAAAATTAAAGTGAAAAAGAGAAGACCTGTGCCATAACCCGTATGATAAATACCATTAAAAAGAATAAGGAACCTGCCAAAAAAATAAATGAAAAACTTATACAGAACAACGTTGATCAGTGTGATCTGAGAAGGAAGGGGGCAGACTTCTTGAGAAGGCCTGGGACAGGCTCCTAATGGAGGCGTCCTGAGGAGCAGTTGCTACCTCTGAGAGATCGGACTGTCTTAAGGGTACACCACCTCTTATGTGGAAACAGGCCATGGTGCAGGTTACACGGGAGGCTATTGCTCAGTTCTATATGTCAAGGGCTCTGGCACTATCCGAAGCCTAGTTACTGACAAACCAGGCACCTGGGAATCTGGCTCCAGGAAACAGGTGAGGCAGTCCCCCAAGCCTCCCAAGGAAGGAGAAGAAGAAGCGGACACCTGAAGAAAATTACTGTGTTACCCTCCTTATGATTTTTTCTTGGCTTTGCACTTTGCGTAAAACCTTTATGAGTGTAGGAAAACATTCACTACACTTTCAAAATATTTACTTTA
The DNA here is from genome assembly GCF_051348905.1 of Ranitomeya variabilis. Lineage (NCBI taxonomy): Eukaryota > Metazoa > Chordata > Amphibia > Anura > Dendrobatidae > Ranitomeya > Ranitomeya variabilis. Next base: position 234,842,569 of record NC_135232.1, read on the forward strand.
AAAAAAAATCTGGATCCAATTAGTCATCATTGAGTGTTACATGCTTTGTGTTACATTTCAGTGGTATACAACACTCAAAAAAAAACTCAAGTTTTTTTCTGGATTGAATTTGTCATCCATAGAGTATTATGTGCTTTGTATAAATTTTGCTGGTATGTAAAAATCCCCAAAAAGTTACATATTTTTTCTGTATTCAGTTAGTCATCCATATAATTTAACGTGCTTTGACTAAAATGACGGTGGTTTAAATAAAAAAAAACACTTAAACTGGCATAGTTCACAAAATATTTTTGTTCCAAAAATTGACTATTGTCAAATATACTGTATAACTTAGTTTGTGTGAAATTTTGTTTGTTTGAAATAAAAAACAAAATTGGAATGCTACAGATGTACAAATTTGGTTGCTCAAAAATAATCTATTGTTATTTATACTATAAAACTTGGTTTCTGTGAAATTTTGTTGGTTTGTGTTTTGTAACAGATTCAAAGAATTGCAATGAATAAGAAATGCTCACACAAGAATTGAGTAGACTAAATTGAATTCACTTAATAAATTTTAGTATCTGCCCCATGATCCCATAATCTGAGAACCCATGCTAACAAATGTTCCCCTGCTTGCTGCCTGTACATTTTAGCTAACTCTATCAGCTCTCCTGCTGTGTACCCCCTAGTCTCCTCTGTCATTTCTGCCTCTGCTCCAGTAGCTGCCTGTCCTGCCTGCATCGTATCTTCAATACGCTGTGTGACTTCTCTCCTGGTCTTAGTTATTACAATTGGTCTAGCATGCATTTGCACTTCATCTATCTCACTGTCAGAACTGTCCCATTCTGGCAAGTCCAATCATTGTTCAGAGGTGATCATGGTCCTGACTAGTCTTGTAAAGGAGTCTGACACAGGCTGCTGCCTTCTCCTGCATCTGCACGTATTCATATTTTTTACAACATATGCTTTACAATTCCTTTGCATATAGTCATGCTGTTTCATTTAGTCTCTTAAGGCTGATTGCAAGCTAATCCTTTGCTCTATAGCTGTATGCAGGTCGAAACACAAGTTATCAATCTGGTCCTCCTGCAAACTTTGAAGTGCCTGAACTCAGACCCATCCAACGGCTGCAGCAGCTTTCTTTTCCTTGCATCATATCTTGAGAGATCAAATTTGGCAGCCACATCCTCAGGATTTGGTAAACGTTAATAATAATAATAATTTTTATTTATATAGCGCCAACATATTCCGCAGCGCTTTACAACTTATAGAGGGGACTTGTACAGATAATAGACATTACAGCATAACAGAAATCACAGTTGAAAACAGATACCAGGAGGAATGAGGGCACTGCTCGTAAGCTTACAACCTATGAGGAAAAGGGGAGACACGAGAGGTGGGTGGTAACAATTGCTTTAGTTATTTGGACCAGCCATAGTGTAAGGCTCAGGTTTTCAAGTAAAGCTGCATGAACCAGTTAACTGCCTAAGTATGTAGCAGTACAGACACAGAGTGCTATTAAGTGCATAAAGTGTATGAGAACATGATGCGAGGAACCTAATTATGTTTTTTGTTTTTTTTTAATAGGCCACACAGGGATAGTTAGGTTAATGCGTTGAGGCGGTAGGCCAGTCTGAACAAATGAGTTTTTAGGGCACTCTTAAAACTGTGGGAATTGGGGATTAATCATATTAACCTAGGCAGTGCATTCCAAAGAATCGGCGCAGCACGTGTAAAGTCTTGGAGACAGGAGTGGGAGGTTCTGATTATTGAGGATGCTAACCTGAGGTCATTAGCGGAGCGGAGGGCACGGGTAGGGTGGTAGACTAAGACCAGAGAGGAGATGAAGGGTGGTGCTGAGCCATGGAGTGCTTTGTGGATGAGGGTAGTAGTTTTGTACTGGATTCTGGAGTGGATGGGTAGCCAGTGTAATGACTGGCACAAGGTAGAGGCATCGGTGTAACGGTTGGTGAGGAATATGATCCTGGCAGCAGCATTCAGGACAGATTGGAGCGGGGAGAGTTTGGTAAGAGGGAGGCCGATTAGTAGAGAGTTACAATAGTCCAGACAAGAATGAATAAGTGAGACAGTAAGAGTTTTTGCAGTGTCGAAAGTAAGAAAAGGGCAAATTCTAGAAATTTTTTTGAGATGCAGATAAGAAGAGCGAGCCAGTGATCGAATGTGGGGGTTGAATGAAAGCTCGGAATCAAAGATGACCCCAAGGCAGCGGGCATGTTGCTTTGGAGTATGTTATGACCCCAATGGCAGAGGGTCTCAGGAATAAATACCAAGTCTGCAAACACAAAAAAACAGCTCATAGGGCAGTGGTAACTGGGCTGACCATATATCTAATCCTAGCACCACAAATAGAAGTAGCCGGGAACGTGCCTACGTTGGTTCTAGACGTCTCGCGCCAGCCGGAGAACCAACCAACCCTAGAAGGGAAAAGAAAGACCTTTCTTGCCTCCAGAGAAAAGACCCCAAAAGTTGGATACAAGCCCCCAACAAACAATAACGGTGAGGTAAGAGGAAAAGACAAACATAAGAATGAGCTAGGTATTTAGCAAAGAGAGGCCCACTAGCTAATAGCAGAATATAGTAAGATGACTTATATGGTCAGAAAAAACCCTATTAAAATATCCACGCTGGATATTCAAGAACCCCCGAACCGTCTAACGGCTGGGGGGAGAACACCAGCCCCCTAGAGCTTCCAGCAAGGTCAGAAATCACATTTAGTACAAGCTGGACAAAAATAGTAGCAAAGCAAGTAACTCAAAAAACAAAGAAGCAAGACTTAGCTTAATTTTGCAAGAGCCAGGACCAGCAGACAGGAGCAATAGAAGGATCTGATTACAACGATGCCAGGCACTGGACTAAGGAACCAGGAAGTTAACATAGCGACACCCCTGGACCAACGACCCAGGTGAGCGCCAAACAGAAAAAAGACAATCCCAGAGTCACACCACCAGTGACCACAAGAGGGAGCCAAAAAGTCCAATCCACAACAGTATCCCCCCTTAAGGAGGGGTCACCGAACCCTCACCAAGACCACCAGGGCGATCAGGATGAGCAGCGTGAAAGGCACGAACCAAATCGGCCGCATGCACATCAGAGGCAACCACCCAGGAATTATCCTCCTGACCATAGCCCTTCCACTTGACCAGATACTGAAGCCTCCGCCTGGAGAGACGAGAATCCAAGATCTTCTCCACCACGTACTCCAACTCGCCCTCAACCAACACCGGAGCAGGAGGCTAAACAGAAGGAACCACAGGTACAACGTACCGCCGCAACAAAGACCTATGGAACACGTTGTGAATGGCAAACGACACAGGAAGATCCAAGCGAAAGGACACAGGATTAAGGATTTCCAATATCTTGTAAGGACCGATGAAGCGAGGCTTAAATTTAGGAGAGGAGACCTTCATAGGAACAAATCGAGAAGACAGCCATACCAAATCCCCAACATGAAGTCGGGGACCCACACCGCGGCGGCGGTTGGCAAAACGCTGAGCCTTCTCTTGTGACAACTTTAAGTTGTCCACCACATGATTCCAGATCCGCTGCAACCTATCCACCACAGAATCCACCCCAGGACAGTCAGAAGGCTCCACATGTCCCGAGGAAAAACGAGGATGGAAACCAGAGTTGCAGAAAAATGGCGAAACCAATGTAGCGGAACTAGCCCGATTATTAAGGGCAAACTCAGCCAATGGCAAGAAGGTCACCCAATCATCCTGATCCGCAGAAACAAAACACTTCAAATAAGCCTCCAGAGTCTGATTAGTTCGCTCCGTTTGTCCATTAGTCTGAGGATGAAAGGCAGACGAAAACGACAACTCAATGCCCATCCTAGCACAAAAGGATCGCCAGAACCTGGAAACAAACTGGGATCCTCTGTCAGACACAATATTCTCAGGAATGCCGTGTGAACGATCCACATTCTGAAAGAACACAGGAACCAGATCGGAAGAGGAAGGCAGCTTAGGCAAAGGTACCAAATGGACCATCTTAGAAAAGCGATCACATACCACCCAGATGACAGACATGCCCTGAGACACCGGGAGATCTGAAATGAAATCCATGGAAATGTGTGTCCAAGGCCTCTTTGGGACAGGCAAGGGCAAGAGCAACCCGCTGGCACGCGAACAGCAAGGCTTAGCTCGAGCACAAGTCCCACAGGACTGCACAAACGACCGCACATCCCGTGACAAGGAAGGCCACCAAAAGGACCTAGCCACCAGATCTCTGGTGCCAAAAATTCCCGGATGCCCTGCCAATACCGAGGAATGAACCTCGGAAATGACTCTGCTGGTCCACTTATCAGGAACAAACAGTCTGTCAGGTGGACAAAAGTCAGGTCTACCAGCCTGAAATCTCTGCAACACACGTCGCAAATCCGGAGAAATGGCTGACAAGATAACTCCCTCTTTAAGAATACCAACTGGTTCTGCGACTCCCGGAGAGTCAGGCACAAAGCTCCTTGAAAGAGCATCAGCCTTCACATTCTTTGAACCTGGTAAATACGAGACCACAAAGTCAAAACGGGAGAAAAACAATGACCAGCGGGCCTGTCTAGGATTCAGGCGTTTAGCAGACTCGAGATACATCAAATTTTTGTGATCAGTCAAGACCACCACACGATGCTTAGCACCCTCGAGCCAATGACGCCACTCCTCAAATGCCCACTTCATGGCCAACAACTCCCAATTGCCAACATCATAATTCCGCTCAGCAGGCGAAAACTTCCTCGAGACAAAGGCACAAGGTCTCATCACAGAGCAACCAGGGCCTCTCTGCGACAAAACGGCCCCTGCCCCAATCTCAGAAGCATCCACTTCAACCTGAAAGGGAAGTGAGACATCAGGCTGGCACAAAACAGGCGCCGAAGTAAACCGGCGCTTCAACTCCTGGAAAGCCTCCATGGCTGCAGGAGCCCAGTTAGCAATATCAGAACCTTTCTTGGTCATATCCGTCAAAGGTTTAGCAATGCTAGAAAAATTAGCAATAAAACGACGGTAGAAGTTAGCAAAACCCAAGAACTTCTGAAGACTCTTAACTGACGTGGGTTGAGTCCAATCATGAATAGCACGGACCTTGACTGGGTCCATCTCCACCGCAGAAGGGGAAAAAATAAACCCCAAAAAGGGAACCTTCTGTACTCCAAAGAGACACTTTGAGCCCTTAACAAATAAAGCATTCTCACGCAAAACCTGAAACACCATCCTGACCTGCTCTACATGCGAGTCCCAGTCATCAGAAAAAAACAGAATATCATCCAGATAAACGATCATAAATTTATCCAGATACTTCCGGAAAATATCATGCATAAAGGACTGAAACACTGAAGGAGCATTAGAGAGCCCAAAAGGCATCACCAATACTCAAAATGACCTTCGGGCGTATTAAACGCGGTTTTCCATTCATCTCCTCGCTTAATGCGCACAAGGTTGTACGCACCACGAAGATCTATCTTGGTGAACCACTTGGCACCTTTAATTCGGGCAAACAAGTCTGACAACAGAGGCAAAGGATACTGAAATTTAACAGTGATTTTATTCAAAAGCCGATAGTCAATACAAGGTCTCAAAGATCCGTCCTTCTTGGCCACAAAAAAAAATCCCGCACCAAGAGGGGAAGAGGAAGGACGGATATGCCCCTTCTCCAGAGATTCCTTGATATACGAACGCATTGCGGTATGCTCAGGTACAGACAGATTAAATAGTCTTCCCTTAGGAAATTTGCTACCTGGAATCAAATCTATGGCACAGTCACAGTCCCTATGAGGAGGCAGAACACTGGACCTGGACTCGCTGAACACATCCTGATAATCAGACAAATACTCAGGAACTTCCGAAGGAGTAGAGGAAGCAATAGACACCGGCGGGGAATCACCATGAATACCCTGACAGCCCCAACTTGACACAGACATTGCCTTCCAATCCAAGACTGGATTATGAATCTGTAACCATGGCAACCCCAAAACGACCAAATCATGCATTTTATGCAGAACAAGAAAACGAATCACCTCCCGATGTTCAGGAGTCATGCACATGGTTACCTGTGTCCAAAACTGCGGTTTATTTTCCGCCAATGGCGTAGCATCAATACCCCTCAGAGGGATAGGATTAACCAACGGCTCAAGAACAAAACCACAGCGCTTGGCAAATGACAGATCCATAAGACTCAGGGCAGCACCTGAATCCACAAACGCCATAACAGGGTAAGAGGACAATGAGCAAATTAAAGTCACAGACAAAATAAATTTAGGTTGCAAATTACCAATGGCGACAGGACTAACAACCCTTGTTAGGCGTTTAGAGCATGCTGATATAACATGTGTAGAATCACCACAGTAAAAACACAACCCATTCTGACGTCTATGATTTTTCCGCTCATTTCTGGTCTGAATTCTATCACATTGCATCAAATCAGGTGTTTGTTTAGACAACACCACCAGAGGATTAGCGGTTTTGCGCTCCCGCAAACGCCGGTCAATTTGAATAGCCAGCGCCATGGAATCATTCAGACTTGTAGGAATGGAGAAACCCACCATCACATTCTTAATGGCTTCAGAAAGGCCATTTCTGAAATTTGCGGCCAGAGCACACTCATTCCACTGAGTAAGCACGGACCATTTCCGAAATTTTTGGCAATACACTTCAGCTTCATCCTGGCCCTGAGAAATAGCCAGCAAGGCTTTTTCTGCCTGAACCTCAAGATTGGGTTCCTCGTAAAGCAATCCGAGCGCCAGAAAAAACGCATCAATATTTGCCAATGCCGGATCTCCTGGCGCTAGCGAGAAGGCCCAATCCTGAGGGTCGCTCCGTAAAAAAGAGATAACAATTTTAACTTGCTGAACTGAGTCTCCAGATGAACGGGGTCTCAGAGATAGAAACAATTTACAATTATCCCTGAAATTCCTAAACTTAAATCGGTCTCCAGAAAACAGTTCGGGAATAGGTATTTTAGGTTCAGACATAGGACTACTGGTAACAAAATCTTGTATGCTTTGCACACGAGCAGCAAGCTGGTCCACACTTGTAATCAAGGTCTGGACATTCATGTCTGCAGCAAGCTCAAGCCACTCAGAGGTAAAGGGGAGGAAGAGAGGAAAAAAAAAAATCTGAATTTCCTTTCTTATATCCCACTTCTGCAATGCATTAAACATTCAATGTAGGCCTGGCATACTGTTATGACCCCAATGGCAGAGGGTCTCAGGAATAAATACCAAGTCTGCAAACACAAAAAACCAGCTCATAGGGCAGTGGTAACTGGGCTGACCATATATCTAATCCTAGCACCACAAATAGAAGTCGCCGGGAACGTGCCTACGTTGGTTCTAGACTTCTCGCGCCAGCCGGAGAACCAACCAACCCTAGAAGGGAAAAGAAAGACCTTTCTTGCCTCCAGAGAAAAGACCCCAAAAGTTGGATACAAGCCCCCAACAAACAATAACGGTGAGGTAAGAGGAAAAGACAAACATAAGAATGAGCTAGGTATTTAGCAAAGAGAGGCCCACTAGCTAATAGCAGAATATAGTAAGATGACTTATATGCTCAGAAAAAACCCTATTAAAATATCCACGCTGGATATTCAAGAACCCCCGAACTGTCTAACGGCCGGGGGGAGAACACCAGCCCTTTAGAGCTTCCAGCAAGGTCAGAAATCACATTTAGTACAAGCTGGACAAAAATAGTAGCAAAGCAAGTAACTCAAAAAACAAAGAAGCAAGACTTAGCTTAATTTTGCAAGAGCCAGGACCAGCAGACAGGAGCAACAGAAGGATCTGATTTCAACGATGCCAGGCACTGGACTAAGGAACCAGAAAGTTAACATAGCGACACCCCTGGACCAACGACCCAGGTGAGCACCAAACAGAAAAAAGACAATCCCAGAGTCACACCACCAGTGACCACAAGAGGGAGCCAAAAAGTCCAATCCACAACAGAGTAATGGTGGAACCACACACGGAGATGGCAATGTCAGGCAAAGGTAGGTTAGTAGAGGGAGAGAACACGAGGAGTTCAGTTTTTGACAGGTTCAGTTTCAGATAGAGGGAGGACATGATGTTACAGACAGCGGTAAGACAATCACTGGTGTTTTCTAAGAAGGTCGGCGTGAAAGCAGGAGAAGAGGTGTATAATTGGGTGTCGTCAGCATAGAGATGGTACTGGAAACCAAATCTACTGATTGTTTGTCCAATAGGGGCAGTATACAAAGAGAAGAGGAGGGGGCCTAGGACTGATCCTTGAGGAACCACAACAGTAAGGGGAAGGTGAGAGGAGGAGGAACCAGCAAAACATACAGTGAAGGATCGGTCAGAGAGATAGGAGGAGAACCAAGAGAGAACGGTGTCCTTGAGGCCGATGGAGCGGAGCATAGTGAGGAGGAGCTGATGATCCACAGTGTCAAATGCTGCGAAGAGATCCAAGAGAATTAGCATGGAGTAGTGACCATTAGATTTAGCTGTTAGTAGGTCATTAGAGACTTTTGTGAGGGCAATTTCAGTAGAGTGTAAAGAGCGGAAGCCAGATTGAAGAGTGTCGAGAAGAGAGTTATCTGAGAGATAGCGGGTAAGACGGGAGTGGACCAGGCGTTCGAGGAGTTTAGAGATGAAGGGAAGATTAGAGACAGGTCTATAATTAGTGGCACAATTTTGGTCGAGGGAGAGTTTTTTAAGTAATGGATGTATGATGGCATGCTTAAATGAGGAGGGAAAAATACCAGAAGTGAGGGAAAGGTTGAATATTTTTGTTAGGTGAGAGGTGACAGCCGGGGAAAGGGACTGGAGGAGATGTGACAGAATGGGGTCACTGGTGCAAGTGGTCGAGCGAGAAGATGCAAGGAGCCTGCTTACTTCTTCTGTAACTGGTTCAAAGTCAGAGAGTGAACTAGCTGCAGTGGGGGAGGGAGGACAGTGCATGGTAGGAAGAGATTGGGAGATGATTTCCTGTTGAATGTGGTAAATTTTTTCTTTGAAGTAATTGGCCAGATCGTCAGCGCGGAGATCTGTGGTTGGGGCCTGCTCTCTTGGGTTGAGTAGGGACTGGAAAGTGTCACAGAGACGTTTAGGGTTATTGGACAGCGAGGTGATGAGGGTGTTGAAATAGGTTTGTTTGGAGAGGTGAAGGGCAGAGTTGTATGTTTTTAGCATGAACTTATAATGGATGAAATCTTCGGGTAGATTAGATTTTCTCCACAGACGTTCGGCGCACCTGGAGCACCGCTGCAGGAGTAGATTAGATTTTCTCCACAGACGTTCGGCGCACCTGGAGCACCGCTGCAGGAAACGTGTTTGCAGCGTGTGCCACGGTTGTCGCCGTCTGTGCCGAGTTGTTCTATGTATAGGAGGTGCAGCTTCATCCAGGGCACTTTGCAGGGTTTCATTGTAATGCTTCAGAGCAGAATCAGGACATGAGATGGAGAAGATTGGAGCCCCATATACTTGTTACATTCCTGTGCCATTGGGGTCCATGTTCCTGATAACACCCATTCTGGCAAGGATCTGCTGCTCTCAGCTGCTTTCCTATTCTTACCAAACTTATTCAATTTTGCAAACATTTTTATTCAAAACAATCCCACTTCTGACACCACTTTGTTTTCTAACGGATTCAAAGGAATGTAATGAATAAGAAATGCTCACACAAGAATTGAGTAGACGAAACTGAATTTACTTAATAAATGATAAGATTACACAATAAAGTAAAATAAATACATGTGCATCAGAACAAGCATTATTCATACATTACATTAGTATAGTAGAAGTCCATGAGCCTCTGTGTCTCTGTATGCCACATCTCCCAATCTCTGCTGTGTGTGTGTTTGTCCTCCACAAGTGTTCATTCCTCTCTTATGTGTTAAAACTGTATATTGAAACTAATCTAAAGGCTTTGATCTCTAATAGTATGCCAGTGTGAAACCCCCTTAAACCAAATAGATAAGATTTCACCAGATGACATCACTGGGAAAGTTGACAAACCCAATCAACCTAGTTGTTCCCAACCTTGAATATTAAAGGTCCTTTGTTAGTAGATAAACAAATGACTGGGTCATTTGCATTCCTTCGTGAAATTGCCCATCTGGTTGAACATTAAAGCTTCATTGACCTTCTGCTACTCTCCTTGAAAGTAAGGATATATATATACACACACACACACACACACTAACATTCAAAAGTACATTAGAGTCTGTAGTTTGAGAAATCGATGCCTCAGAGTCTGTAGTTTGAGAAATCGATGCCTCACAGGTCCTCAACTGGCTTTCATTAAATAGTACACCCAAAACTCCAGTGTCAACGTCCACAGTGAAGAGGTAACTCTGGGTTACTGGCCTTCAGGGCAGAGTGGCAAAGAAAAAGCCACATCGGAGATTGGTTAATTAAGGGAAAAGATTAATATGGTCAAAAGAACACAGACATTGGACAGAGAAAGATTGGAAAAAAGTGTTATGGACAGATGAATCCAAGTTTGAGGTGTTTGGATCACACAGAAGAACATTTGTGAGACGCAGAACTGAAAAGATGCTGGAAGAGTGTCTGACGCCATCTGTCAAGCATGGTGGAGATAATGTGAGGGTCTGGGGTTGCTTTGTTGCTGGTAAAGTGGGAGATTTGTACAAGGTAAAAGGGATTTTGAATAAGGAAGGCTATCACTCCATTTTGCAACACCATGCCATACTCTGTGGACAGAGCTTGATTGGAGCCAATTTCATCCTACAACAGGACAATGACCCAAAGCACACCTCCAAATTATGCAAGAACTATTTAGGGAAGAAGCAGGCAGCTGGTATTCTATCTGTAATGGAGTGGCCAGTGCAGTCACCAGATCTCAATCCCATTAGGCTGTTTCTGGAGCAGCTTGACCGTATGGTATGCAAAAAGTGCCCATCAATCCAAACCAACTTGTGGGAGGGGCTTCTGGATGCATGGGGTGAAAATTCTCCATATTACCTCAGCAAATTAACTGCTAGAATGCCAAAGGTCTGCAATGCTGTAATTGCTGCAAAAGGAGCATTCTTTGATGAAAGCAAAGTTTGAAGAAGAAAATTATTACTGTATTTCAAATAAAAATCTTTTTTTTTTAACCTTGTCAATGTCTGGATTAGATTTCCAACTCATTTTATTAATAAAATTATGAGTTTTCATGGAAAACACAAAATTGTCTGAGTGACCCTAAACTTTTGAACGGTAGTATATATATATATATATATATATATATATATATATATATATATACATATATATATATATATATATATATATATATCAGATTGAAACCATATTAATAATTAGTGTTAATTAATTGGAGTGTCGAAACCATTAAAAATAACTCCCACTATACAGTTTGAAGTAAAAAGCGAATTGGATTGCTACAGGCATATAATTTTGGTCCTTCACTACTCTGTCCCCAGCCGCCACTATTTCTCCCGCTGTGACATCCCCACCTTGTACCAGCATGTGTCCAGGATCATCACACATGCCCTTACCAATGTGGGATTGTCCGCTTCATGACTGACAAGTGGACAAGCGCTTGTGGCCAGGGATGCTACATTTCCCTGAAGGAACACTATGTGAACATTGAGAAGGCCAGAGACGAGCCCCACAGTGGTATGGCAAATGTGCTCCCGATGCTGAGCATTGCTGGCAATACTAATATCAGGGTTTCCTACACCTCCTACTCCAGTTAGAGCACCCCCTCCTGCTCCTCCTCATCCTCCATCTCTGATGTGGTATTTCAGAGCACATTGTCCACAATAGCTGGAAGATTTGCAGCACTGCCTCAGTGAGGTGGCAACAGGGTCTGCTGACGATTTGTCTAGAAGACAAACCACACACCGTGGCAGAGTTACTTTAGGGAATATCATACCGGACAGATCTGTAGCTCTCGCTGTTGAACCTTCAACCAGGCATGGGCATGTGTGACAATGGCCATAACCTAGTGGTGGCTGTGAAGCTTGGCAAGTTCACACATGTAACATGCTTGGTTCATGTGCTCAACTTGGTAGTTCAGGGGTTCCTGAAATCCTACCCAGATTTGATAAAACTTCTGGTCATGATATGCCACATCAGTGCCCATTTCTGCAAGTCAGCTACAGCTGCCTCCTTTCTGGCAATGCTCTAGCAGTACATGCAAGTGCTAGCTCACCGACGACTGGTGTGCGACGTCACCATGCCCTGGAACTCCCTACTGCACATGCTGTCAAGGCTTTTGAGCAGCAGTCGCCAGTTGTTGAGTAGCAGCTCCAACACGCCCATCATTTTTCTGGTCAGCCTCACACAACTGAACAGTGGGCCTAGATGTCTGACATTTGTGTGATTCTCCAAAACTTTGAGGACTCCACAAAAATGGTGAGTGGTGATAATGCCATAATCTGGGCAATGATCCCGCTTCTGTGCCTACTTAAACAGTTGCTGCTGACAAATAAACAGGCGGCTTTGCATGCGGACCATGTAGAATTGGAGGAAGACATGCAACAGATAGATACTACCCAACCTCAGCATGGATTGGGTAACGATGAGGAGATAGAAGCTGAGAAAGAGGAATAGGAGCTGTTGGCTAGTGCAACAGAGGCTAGTACTTCATAAGTAGAAAAAAAGTGTGCTACAAAGTCAGGATCACCAAATTCAATAAAAATATTTTATTAGACAAAGACCAATAATGACATATAAATTAAAGACATTTAAAAAGCACAATGGTTGAAATTAATACACGTGTTCATCTAAGAAACTACACCTCTCCTCCAAAGTCTAACACATAATAAATCCCAATTGTATGAGTAACTACTTGTCACAAAAAAAACGAAGACCACTGTGTTTTGCTAAGACAGAGCAATCTGATGGAAATAAACATGTATAGTGATACAGATAATTCACCTAAGATTAACAAGGTGAAGAGGTTTATACCAAAAAAATAAATATTCCAACAATTAAAAAGATTTTTTAAATAACCATAATTGCACCATATGTCATAAAATGTGACTACTGCAAACAAAGATAAAAATTTGCAGGATGTACAAAAAGAACAAGAAACAATAACTATTTTTGCAAGAAAAGTCATTACCAAATATAGGAGGCAAAGGGTAAGTATCCTGTTGAAATGAAGTTAAATAAGCCTGTGACAAAATCTCCATAAACTAATGGGAATCATGGACATAAAAAATAAGATAGAAATGAGACCCCACATCTATTGCCCCTCAAAATGTGGCTTTCTCAGGGGCAGTCGTTGCACCTCTACTTCTGAGGAATCCACACTTTGGGTGGCGGTTCCTTAGTTTTCATGGTTACCATTAATTTATGGAGATTTTGTTACAGGCTTATTTAACCTTATTCTTTAGCATTTAGCATCCCTAATAGATGCCTGTCCATTAGTAGCCCCTGGACTTGATGCCAGCTGACATTACACAGCTGATATCAACACCAAAATCTATCATCCCAATTGCTCCCACACCAGGGCAAACAGGAAGAGCCGATCCAAACGCCAGAATTGACGCACTTAATGGAAGAGCAATTTCTGGAGCAGCTGAGGGTTGGTGTTATTGCGCTGGAATAGGGCCAATATCCATGGACCTTCCCAGCCTATTAATATCTGCTCCCAGCTGTCTGCTTTGCATTTGCTGGTAATTAAAAATGGATTGAACCCTTAAAAAATTGCGTGGGTCTAATAATTGTGGAGCTGTTTGCTTCCCCTTGGCTTGTTATTAAAAATAAGGAGGACCCAACATCGTTTTTTAAACAATTTATTTATTTCCTTTACACTATCCCTCAGTTGAGCAGCATCCTGTCCCTACGCTAGTCAGAGCATCCATAATTTATAGACATAACAATACTTTAATGTTGACTTTATTTATCATATTATTCTTACAGCACCCACATAATCAAATTTGCTTGCTACAATAAATCTCTCATACTTGCTATATGCACTCGATTTCTTTGCAGCCTGTATTTTAAATAAAAAAATTGATATCGACATTTAGTTGTAATTGCTTTAGTTGTTTAACCAGATGTCCCAGGATATGACATGTCAATATCGAGACAGTGTTGAAAGATATATGTTATAAGACCTGTTATCCAAGCAAGCATCTTAACAATTCACTTTATTTCTTTAGTATAATTCTTTAGGGCTAAACTGTATTTTTTTAATTCCCCGTGCCTGCAGTGCACAGCACGAATGCCAACCAATATATATATATATATATATATATATATATATATATATATATATATATATATATATAAACCAAGTAACATTTCAACTTTCCACTGAGATAAGTTGGGAGGTGCAGTAACATTCCCTGTAGATGCACTGCGCTGTGAGAAAAACAGTCAAACAATGGGCAGCCCTGCTTGTTTGGATCCTTAAAAGAAAGGTCATTGTGGACTGAATAGAGATATCGAGCTCTTCTTTCAGGCTATAGAAATAGTCCCTTTAGAAATGGTCTTGTTCCCTGCATGAACAAACCTTGTTTTATCTCAAATATTTTTTTTCCATTCTGCAAATAATAATAAAAAAGAAATAAAAAAGACATAGATTCCTCTGTGTGTTGGTACACAGTTACACAGAATGGAGGTTAAAAAAAACACTTATCTTAGCCCAGTGAGTGCCTGAGCTGAACTATTGCAACAATCAATATGAAAACCGAAAGCAAAGTTTAAAACAGAAGGTCTAACCTTTGAAAACTTTGACAATGCTTTATAAAAAACATTGAAAAGAGTATGTATTCTTTATATTGCTAACAGTGATTAGTTAGTAACCTATAATTTCTGTTATGAAGCCCCACAAAACAACTGTTTATGTGTAGAAACTTATTTTGAAACATTTTTGCTTTTCTAGAAGGAAATTTAACAAACAAAAACCTTTGTTTACAGGGGAGATCCACTCAAAGTAACCGTAGATATTATTGAATGTCACACTATCATTCTGTGAACTCCACAAATTTTCAAATTTTGCATGTCAAACCTATTAAAGGAAACCTGTGACCAGGTTATCCCCATACTTAGCAAGAACAGCATCTTTAAGTCCTCTTAAAGACTAGAATGCTGTGTATATATTCACAATCCCCTAAGCTAGGCACAAATAACTTTTATTATACTCATAGATGGCAAATTCTGGTCCACTAGGCATCTCTGGTCTTGATAAGGCACCCCCTCTTTTCTTACCATTGCTGTCCTCCTTCCCTGCTTTGTGTGGATGACTCGTCCTACATCAGCCCCCTAGTTTTCTCCTTCGCACTCTTGCATAGACGTACTTCTGTCTACCTTGCCAAAGACAGTGCAAAGTACTGTACTGCACATGAGCCGGGAAAGGCCAAAGATCGCCGATAACCATAGGTAAGGCCTGCGCATGCGCACTACAGTGTTTTGCTCTGCTCTTGTCAGGGCAGAGAGAATTGTGCCTGTGCAAGAGCACAATGGGAGACATCGTGTGGATGACGTAGGATGTGTTATCCACATAAAGCTGGGAAGTAGGATGGCGCTTGCAATGAGAGAGGAGGTGCTGGACCAGCGGTACCCATCAAACTGGACCACAATATCCGTGAATATAACAAAAGCTCTTTTATGTGCCTTGCATATGGGATTGGGGACATCCACACAGTGGATTGCTTTCTAGTGACAGATAGATTTCAGGAATGCTTTCTAATTACTAATTACTGAAAGATTTCAGCTGGTGTCTTGAGTTCTATGGCCTTTTGCATCTCGCTTTCTTCATGTTTTAATACTTCTTGCCTGTGTCATCTCTCATTATTACACTTAAGTTAATTTTTAGATTGATTTCTTTGCTTGCGTGGATTGGATGGGTTATTACCGACATTTGGTAAAAATTTAATGTAAATATCATCTTTAGAAATATATTTACTTAGGAAATTGGTGACTTTTTTCACCTACTGTGCATATAGCATTCTAGCATACTTTAAAAGAGGGCTTAACGTTGCTGGCTGTACATTATATTGGTAATACCTGGTGACAGGTTCCCTTTAAACAAAACCCAGAATGCCTGGCTGCAAATCAGTGGAGCTTTGATTAGAATAGCATGTTAGTAAAAAAAAAAAAAAAAAGCGCAAAATTGGTTTGATCATTCACTAAATGATTATTGTTTTTATATCACAATTTCTACAAATGTTTTCTTCTGACTGGTTTATGACATGTCAGCAGATAATTGAATGCAAGATTTTAAAAGATTTGCAAAATATACTTGAACTAATGTGCCACATCAAGTCATGTTGTTCATGTGCACATTTGTTCCAAATATGACATATGAGTCTTCGTACTTAATCTTCCACAAAAGGAACTGATTCTTTCCTTTGAATTAGGTATGTGGTAGGGATGAGCAAACATACTTAGTAATACTCGGCTATCACTCGAGTATCACGGTGCTTGGATGTGCTCATTACTCGGCGAGCAATGGGCTCTGCGCAATGTTAAACTCGAATCCCAGCCCCGCAACTTTGGCACCTGTTAAACAGCTGATAAGCATAGCCATATTTTTTGTGGCACTACTGTGATTGGCTGCCCATCTGACATGAGCAGAGAAAATAAAGGACAGACGATGCCTGGCTCGGCACACTGATGCCATTGCACAGCCCTGTGACACTTTGTATTGGAAGGAAAGAGTGCTTGTCTAGTTCTGTGGGCACAGTATAACAAATCAGAGGCCTGTAATGTAGCTACTGATGCTGAAGCTGAACCATCATGCTAACAACCTTTTTATGGGGTAATCAATCGACGCACATACAAAACTACATTTAGCATTGATAGGGAGAAATAGTCGCAGGAGCAGGAAGAGTGACAGAATCCAGTCTGTAGACAAGGATTAAGCCTGTGCAGTCTATTGGCAAATATAAAGCTATAGTTTTTAAAATAGTTGCTGGAAAAATTGAATATATTTTGATCCTTGTAGTATTACATGCTTTGAGGTCCTTTTTTGTGTTATATAACACACCAAAAAATCGTTGAAACATTTTACTAAGCTACATTTCTCAGCCATACACTATTCCGTAGTTTGGAGTAAATTTCTGTGATCACTAAGGCTATGTGCACACGTAGGGAGGGTCCTCTGCGGGTTCTCCCGTAGCGGATTTGATAAATCTGCAGGGCAAAACGGCTGCGGTTATCCCTGCAGATTTATTGCGGTTTGTCTTGCGGTTTCCGCTGCGCATTTACTCCTACTATTGATGCTGCATATGCAGCAATATGGAGCATCAATAGTAATGTTAAAAATAATAAAAAAATGGTTATACTCACCCTCTGACGTCCCGATCTCCTCGGCGCTTCACGCGGCGGTCCAGTTCCAAAGATGCTGTGCGAGAAGGACCTTCGTGACGTCACGGTCATGTGACCGCAATGTCATCGCAGGCCCTGCTCGCACAGCAACCCTGAGGCCGGACGGGTGCGTGCAGCGCTGAGAGGTGAGTATATCATTATTTTTTATTTTAATTCTTTTTTTTTACACAAATGTGGTTCCCAGGGCCTGGAGGAGAGTCTCATCTCCTCCACCCCGGGTACCATCCACACATGATCCGCTTACTTCCCACATCGTGGGCATAGCCCCATGCGGGAAGTAAGTGGATCAATGCATTTCTATGTGTGCAGAATCGCCGCGATTCTGCACAAAAGAAGTGACATGCTGCGGAATGTAAACCGCTGTGTTTCTGCGTGGTTTTCCCGCAGCATGTGCACAGCGGATTGTGGTTTCCATAGGTTTACATGTAACTGTAAATGCAATGGAAACTGCTGCGGACCCGCAGCTGCAGAAACGCTGCAGTTCCACGGTAAAAACCGCGACGTGTGCACATAGCCTGAGAGTGAACAAAAGGTTTTAAAAATGTTAAAGGTTTCCATTTCTCTGATATATAATGTTACTTGGTCTGTGATTATTTCTGTGATCTCTAAAAGGAAACAAAAGCTTTTTTAAAAAAATTGTAGGCTTCCATTTCTCAGACATACAGCGTTACGTGGTCTAAGAACATTTCTGTGATCTGTAAAAGTGAACAAAAGCTTTAAAACTTTTATAGGCGTCCATTTCTCTGATACAGTGTTACATGGTCTGTGAACAGTTCTGTGATCTGTAAAACTGCTAAAAAGCATTTAAAAAATTTGTAGGACTCATTTTCTCAGACATACAGTGTTAAGTTGTCTGTGAACATTTCTGTAATCTCCAAAACTGCTAAAAAGCTTTTAAAAATGTTGGAAGCTTACATTTCTCTAGCAAACAGTGTTAATTGGTCTGTGAATGTTTATGTGACCTCTAAAAGTGAACAAAAGCTTTTAAAAATGTTGTAGGTTTTCATCTCTCAGACATACAGTGTTACGTGGTCTGTGAACATTTCTATGATCTGTAAGGGTATGTGCATGCGATGCGGAAAACGCTGCGGATCCGCAGCATTTCCGCAGCTGCGGGTCCGCAGCTGCGGGTCCGCAGCAGTTTCCCATGAGTTTACATTACAATGTAAACCTATGGAAAACAAAAAACGCTGTGCACATGCTGCGGAAAAAAACGCGCGGAAAAGCAGCGATTTACAATCAGCTGCATGTCACTTATTTCTGCGGATTCCGCAGTGGTTTTACAGCTGCTCCAATAGAAAATCGCAGTTGTAAAACCGCAGTGAAATCTGCAGAAAAACCTCGGTAAATCCATGATAAATCTGCAGCAAAAACGCAGCGTTTTTGCCCTGCAGATTTGTCAAATCTGCTGCGGAAAAATCCACAGTGGACAAGAATACGTGTGCACATACCCTAACACTGCTTAAACACTTTTAAAAATTTTGTAGGCCTCCATTTCTCAGACATGCAGTGTTACATAATCTATGCACATTTCTGTGATCTCTAAAAGTGAATAAAATATTTTAAATATTTTGTAGGTTTTCATTTCTCAGACATACAGTGTTATGTGGTCTGTGAACATTTCTGTGATCTGTAAAACTGTTAAAAAGCTTAAAAAAATGGTGTAGGCTTTCATTTCTCAAGACATACTGTGTTAATTTGTTTGTGAATATTTCTGTAGTCTCTAAAAGTGAACAAAAGCTTTTTAAAATTTTGCAGGCTTCCATTTCTCAATCATACAGAGTTATGTGGTCTTGAAATTTTTTTTGATATCTAAAACTGAGAAAAGGCATTGAAACATTTTTCTGGATTGAATTTAATTTTCATCCATACATTCTGTTACATTACGATGGTGTAAACTCACAAATAATGCTTTAATCTCTGCAGGTGACCAATTTTTTTCTTTTATTAAAAATAAGCTTGTTTTCAAGATACCTACCAACTACAAAATGCATAGGGAGTGCTTTAAAGGATGGGGAAGTGGAATTGTTGATGATGGTGTAAGCAGATGCTGAGGACATGGGGCAGAAGAAACTATGCCTGTTGCTGGAGCACAAGAAACACACCGACCCATGACAAAATATATTCCTGTCCCTCTTTGCAGGGAGGCAGGGTACACCACTTCTGTAGCCATCCACATCCCACAATAAGACACTAAGGCCGGCCTCACACTAGCGAGTTTTACGGATGTATGAGCGCATAAACTACGTCAGTAAAATACGCATTACACACGGCCCAATGATTCTCTATGGCCCAGCTCCTATCTGCCGTACATTACGCATCCGTAATATACGGTCTTGTACGGCCGTAGAAAATCGCAGCATGCTGCGTTTGTCACCGTATTGCGCAAAAAAAATCGCCAATGAAAGTCTATGGGGGCGAGAAAAATATGGATTCCACACGGACCAGCAGTGTAACTTGCAAGAAATACGCAGCGGTGTTAGTGAAAAGCCGGTAATTCAATTGCCGGCTTTTCATTTCTCCTTCACAAACCCGACATGATATGAGACATGGTTTACATACAGTAAACCATCTCATATCCCTTTTTTTTTTGCATATTCCACACTACTAAGGTTAGTAGTGTGTATGTGCAAAATTTGGCAGCTGTAGCTGCCAAAATAAAGGCTTAAATGGCGGAAAAAATTGGCGTGGGCTCCCGCACAAGTTTCTCCACCAGAGTGGTAAAGCCAGTGACTGAGGGCAGATATTAAAAGCCTAGAGAGGGTCCATGGTTATTGGCCCGCCCTGGCTAAAAACATCTGCCCCCAGCCACCCCAGAAAAGGCACATCTGGAAAATGCGCCTATTCTGGCACTTGGCCTCTCTCTTCCTACTCCCGTGTAGTGGTGGGATATGGGGTAATGAAGGGTTAATGTCACCTTGCTATTGTAAGGTGACATTAAGCCAGATTAATAATGGAGAGGCGTCAATTATGACACCTATCCATTATTAATCCAATTGTATGAAAGGGTTAAAAAACACACACACACATTATTAAAAAGTATTTTAATGAAATGAACACACAGGTTGTTTTAATATTTTATTGCTCTCTCAATCCACCTGAAGACCCTCGCTCTGAAAAATAATAAACCAATAATATACATACCTTCAGATGATCTGTCACGTCCCACGAAGTAAATCTATCTGAAGGGGTTAAATCATTTTACAGCCAGGAGCTGTGCTAAAGCACTCGCTCGTGCCTGTAAACCCCGGGTACTGAATGGAAAGCAGGATGATCTGTACTTACCTTGAGTTGCGGTGATGCGCCCTCTGCTGGATGTCCTCATGAACTGAAGCCTTGGAAAAGTTCCCACTCTCGAGTTCATATGAGGACATCCAGCAGAGGGCGCAAATTTAAAATTTCCCTTATGTTCTCTGGCAAAATGCTTGGATGCGGCTGAGGTACCCACAGCTGCGATATTAGTGGCGTCGGAGAGATGGCGGCGAATGCGGGTTTTTAAAGGACAACGTGTGCATCCCGTATACTGCAATTTACATTGGGTGCATTCTATGAAATATACAACATAAGCTGCATTACAATTTATATAGTCCTTGATTTGATAAATTGATGAATTATGAAAGGCACTAAATTATTTTGTTTTCATCGCATGTTCACATGTTGTGCAGCGATTTGCTCCGCATTTAAAGAACCCTTTATAATCTAGCCATTTTTTGTTTTTAGATGTTTGTTCCATCTGACTGGAAAATAAACTGGGGGATAAAATTGATCCCAATGTGGGAGCTTTCTTTGCTACAAAGCGAATGTCGTTTTTTTTTTATTTTTCTGAGTTTGTCATCTTGGTTCAACATTGGTATATATTTCTTTATAATATTGACTATTTCCTGGTATTGTAAACTATAATTAGCAGAAAATGTAATATTATTATTATTTTGTGGTAATTTTCTTGTTCTATCAGTCAATAAATCCCTTCTATCCATATCAGAAACAAGTTTTTTGGCTTTGTACAGTGACCATGTGGGATAACCTCTATTTTTCAGTCTAGAGCAAGTTTTTTCTGATTCTATGTTAAATGTTTGTTCTATGGATAAATTTTGTTTAGTTCTAATTAATTCTCCATATGGAATGTTATTTATAATGTGTGGTGGGTGACACGATGTTGCTTTAAGTATGGAATTACTTGCTGTTGGTTTTTGATATGGAGATATCATTACTCTTTCATCATTTTTATCTCCTATAAGATTTAGATTCAAAAAATTAATACTTGTTTCATGATATATTGAAGTAAATTTTAAATTGAAATTATTGTTATTAATATGATTAGTAAATTCAGCGGCTTCCTCCTGGGTGCCCCTCCATATATAGGTCATCTATGAAACGGCCATACCATATTATATTATGACTGTAATTATTTTCATCAATGTAAATATGACATTCTTCCCAATGGGACATTACTATATTTGATAAAGACGGGGAGAATTTTGCTCCCATGCTTACTCCACTCAATTGAAGAAAATATTTACTATCAAAAGAAAAATAATTATTATACAAAAGGAATTGTACTGCAGAAATGATGAAATCCTTGATTTCCACATTATAATTGCTAAATGTATCTATGTGATAGGATAAACTAGATAATGCTACTGTATGTGGTATGGAAGGGTATAGCCCCACTACGTCACATGAAAGCCAGGAATAATTATTTTTCTGTACAAATTCATTGAAAATTGTAGTTATATATTTTGAGTCTCTTATATGGCTAGGAATTTCTTATACCAGCGCATGCAAGTAATAATCCACCCATTCTCCTAATTTTTCCCCCAAAGAACCAATTCTTGTCACTATTGGTCTTAATGGTGGGGGGGAATGTCTTTATGTATTTTTGAAAATGAGTGATATATAGGTGTTACTGGTTGTTCATTATATAGATATTTCAATATCTTTTTATTTATAGCTCCAGTGTGTAGTCCTTCTTGTATTAGATGGTATAGAATGTCATCATATTCCACTGTTGCATCTCCATTTAATTGTTTATACATATGTTCTTTCTTAAGATCTAAAAGATTGAGTTTTTCATATAGTCCTGCATTCATAAGCACAATAGTGCCACCTTTGTCAGCTCTCCGTACTAAAAGATCATGGTTATTTTTTATTTCCTGGATAGCATGTATTTCTGCATTAGTTAAATTCGAATGTTTTTTGTTGTTGTCTGTATCTTTCATTTCGTTTAGTTCAATCAGTTCTCTTTCTATAAGGTCTTGGAATTGATCTCATATTCCTGGTCTTGACTGCAAGGGATAAAAGGAAGGATTTCCCATGCAAAAGTCTTTATTCATAGAAATAGTCTCTTGGGCACTTTCATTTGCTGTGCAAAGATCCGCAGGGACTCATCACTAAGAACCTAAGCACTACTAGCAAGATCAGGTACATGTGATCTAAGCACCCAACTCATTTGGTCAAATGCCTAGGTCCACGATTGGTGCCATCGCGTCACACCATTGCCTCTTCATCTGTGCTAGGTGCTTCCCAATCCCCTGTCCAAAACACTGGTGTAGTGCCTCTGGCCCTGAACCTTTCCTTACACATTCTGATTTACCATTATCAATGACTTCCAAATCCTTGTCCAAGCCCAGCGTTCAGCTTTTCCTACCCCAGGCCATGGAACTAAAAAACAAGTTCCCAGCCACCAACTATAAAAGCAAATTTCCAGGCTGCTTGATGTGGAAATGTTGCTATTAAGGCTGGTAGACACAGAGGATTTCTGCCAACTCATGGAGGCAACCGTAGCTCTGTGTTCGGTCCCCAGCTGTCACTTTTCCTCCAGGTGTGGCGTCCCCGCCTTGTACCAGCACATGTCCAGGAATGCACTTACAGGCATTGTCCACTTAATGACCAACACATGGACAAGCGCTTGTGGCCAGGGATGCTACATTTCACAGGCACACTGGGTGAACATTGTGGAGGCCACACCCTGGCATGCTGAAAACTGCTGGCCCTACTTCTATCAGGGTTCCACCTTATACACCAATTCTTGCACCCCCTGCTCCTCATTATCCTCTATCTCTGATGTGCTATCTTAGAGCATGTTGTCCACATCAGCCGAAGCAGCAGCACTGATTCAGTGAAGCGGCAACAGGCTCTGCTGAAGATAATTTGTCTAGGAGACAAATTGAACAGCGTGGCAGAGTAACTGAAAGGATTAACAGACCAGACAGATCTGTGGTTTTTGCCGATGGACCTCCAACCAGACATTGTCGTGTGTAATAATGGGTGTAAACTGGTGGCAGCTGTGAAGTTTGGGAAGCTCACACACGTACTATGCTTGGCACATGTGCTCAACTTGGTAGTTCATCGGTTTCTGAAATATAACCATATTTGCCAGAGTTTCTGGTCAAGGTACGTCATGACAGTGCCCATTTCTGCAAGTTTAGTACAGCTGCTCTGGTGGTGCTGCAGCAGCACATGAAAATGCCTGCTCACCAACTGGTGTACGATGTCACCATGTGCTGAAACTCCACACTGCACATTAGGGTGTTTCATTTTTCTGAAGTTATGATTTTCATATGACTTTGCTTGAATCCTTGGTCTAAGTCATCTAAAAGATCCATGTAAAAAATTTTAGTGAAGGGGGGCGTGGTCTGGAGCTTGAGCGGGGCAGACGTGGGTGACAAGAGCTCCCCAGTATTTTCTGCCTGGGGACCCCAAAATTGCGTCCAAGCCCCTGGGAATCCCACATCTGCGAACACAGGGAGTCGCTGAACAGACACCGCCTGAACCCGGCGCTGTGAGAAGTACAGTGAAGTGAAGACGCCGGCAGGAATACGCAGCGCCTCAGCCAGACGGCGCCATTTTTGTTTTCCTCTGCAGCCCCTGCAGTGAAGGAGCTCCTACAGCAGAGGAGCATCACGCTGCAGAGCCCCGAGGTGATCACAGCTGTGAGGCAAGGAGGGGGATAGCGGCTCTTGGCGGCAGGTCCGGTGAGTCGGGGATCGTTGGTAGCGCAGGAGGAGACCGCCCGCTCTCCAGCAGCCAGCGTCCCACAGAGGCTGCGGCGGTCCGGTCCACTCACCTAGGGGAGACTACCACACCGCCCGTCCCTATCGTCCCCTCACTCTCACCTCCTCCGTCCCAGCCCTGCCAGACGTGGGTGAAGTGCGGAGGCCTGCGGGAGATTGAAGCAGCGGCAGTTCTTGTCCTCCCTCCCCCACCTCTGGGACTGTATTTTGGCGCCAATCGCCGCCATTATAAGCAGGAGCAGGAACAGCTCCTTCACGGCGACGTCACACTGCCCTGGGATTAGCATCGGTCGGGAGAGACTGTACGACTCCGTCAGAGCTCCGGTTTAACCCCCTGAAACCTGGAATAAAGGGGAAGTTTTTCTGGGGAGGGGATTTTGCTGAGTGAGGAGCAGGACACGCTGTGTAGCCTCTCGGACCTCCTATTCACCCCCCACGGCCATCCATTAACATATAAAACTCTATTGTTCAGAGAGTCTCTCTTCCATAGCACACTGCTGTGCCTGCTATTCTGCTGCCCCATACCCACTTCTCTTAATATATTAAAGGAGAGCCACATCCAAGGTTAAGAAACGGGCTAGTAGACTACAAAGCTGCTGTAGACGTCTTCCACCCTCGCACCCCTACCCTACAGGAGAGCCGCGACTTCAGCTTGTGAGACCAAAAGGTCGATGGTTAAGATAAAATCACGCTTACTTAACACCTACTGGCCTAGAAAGATAGCTGTGGATGTTTGTGCACTGTTACACTGAGGCACACTCCAGCAGAGACCGTCTCCCGTGCTGGGATCGCTCCCCGCCTGCAGCCTGTACTTTTGTGCCTTGTCTCCTGCTGCCCCACACCCATCTGTTTAACACTTACTGGGCTGGAGATAGCTGTGGATATCTGTGCACTGTTACACTGAAGCACACTTCAGCAGAAAGCGTCTCCCCATGCTGGGATCACTCCCTGCCTGCAGCCTGTACTTGTGCCTTATCTCCTGCTGCCCCATAACCATCTGTTTAACACTTACTGGGCTGGAGAGATAGTTATAGATGTTTATGCACTGTTACACAGAAGCACACTTCAGCAGAAAGCGACACCTTGTGCTGAGATCACCCCCCCACCTGCAGCCTACACTTGTGCCTTATCTCTTGCTGCCCCATTGCCTACTGCCGCCCTGAGTACGAGGCACTTCAATTCAGCAGAAGGTAGCAGACGTTGTGGCCGGGACTGAGCACACTAAAAGCAGTACCATTAGCTTCCAGCCCATGTGGCCTCCCTCCACATGCGGCTCATCTTGCAACTAAGTGAAATCAGCAAGTAGATAAAACTTTATTGACGGGCGCATGTGCAGAGTGCGGCAATGACAGTCATGTTGTGCTGAGCTCTGCTACCCGACGGACCCCATTCAACCCTTTCCAGCGACCGAAACATTGTAAATATTCCCCTCCCGGGGACAGTCTGACTCTAAGAGCAGGGCAATCAGTAATGCCAAAAAAGGGGGGCGCAGCACAGCCGACGGGCCGCACCATTTCAGACATCCTTATGAACGGCACCCCCTCCAAAATGGCTGCAGCAACTAACCCTCTGTCTGCTTCGGCAACTCGGGGTAGTGGGGGCGCAGAGCGGGATGATGCTTCCCCAAACTCTGAAGCAATGATTTCAACGGCTGCCCTCACGAGGTCCTTGCAAGAAACCTTTAGAGAGGAGCTTACCATCGCCATGCAGAGTATCTCATCCCAGTTGCAGGACCTAGCACAGCGCACAAATAACTTGGAGGAAAAAATGGATGTTGTCTCTGACGCGCTGGAGGAAGATCAGGAGACCCTCAAGCGGCATACCGACCGTATTACTGAGTTGGAATTGAGATGTGAGGATTATGAGAACAGGTCCAGAAGAAGCAACATTCGAATTAGAGGACTTCCTGAACATGTGGTTGCCCTTAAAGATACAGCAGCAGCCCTTTTTGCAGCCCTTCTACCTGACCTAGACCCGGCCCTTCTCCATATTACAAGAATACACAGGGCACTGGGTAAGCCAAGATCTAATGCTATGCCCAGAGATGTAATACTAAAGATGCACTATGAGGAGACCCGTGATCAGATCTTGCTGGCGGCTAGAAACCAACCTATCTTACCTGGCCTACCAGACTCAGTGCACATTTATGCAGACATTGCGCCCACTACATTGGCCAGAAGAAGGGCCCTCAGGCCAATTACTACCTCCCTACAAGAGGCTCAGGTTAAATACAAGTGGGGTTTTCCATTCGCTCTTATCTTCACTTTCAAGTCTCAGCTCTATACCTGCCGGTCACTAGAGGAAGGAACCCAGGCCTTGATAAAGGCTAGCATTCCACTATCTTCAGAGACTCCCTCGCTTCCACAAAGAAAACCCAGGCCAACAAGGGAGTGGACAAACCATCCCAGAACAAGAAGTCAAGACACTCAGATTACCTGATTTGCATACCTCAAGATTTGACATCCCCAAAATAATTCATGTTTCTCTAGGCTATATTTATGGGGCCAGTTGTTATCTTTGCCCTGCTCTGGATTTAGGTTAACTACCTAGCAGTTAATGTTCGGTCTATCTACAGTTGTTATATTACCTGCTAATGCATTATCTAGTTCCCTTCTCCTCCCCCCCCCCTTTTTTTTTTTTTTTTTTTTTTCTTTCTCTTCTCTCCCATCCCTTTCCCCCGCCCCTTCTCTCCTCCTCTCTCCCCTTATTATACAGTCAACTTTATATGATTCAAGGGTTGGGGTCCTAAGGGTTGTACCATGCTGCCCAACCCTTGCGATTTTTGGCGTCCTTTTTAATATGGGACCCCAGATCGCCATACTTTGTGGGCTCAATGCCCTTTGGAAAACTTTTGTTCTGTTCTGTGTCGACGTCCTCCCCTTGTTTGTCTCTTTCCCTCTGTTCCCACATAGAGATTATGGCTGTGATGGTGAATTTGTAGGCCGAGGTCAGGTGGGAGGTGATGGTTTGCATTCTTCTAGCAGTACTCATTTAACCAAACATGTGTAGAGTGCTCTCCCATAATGTTAGGGGCTTTAACTCACCTGTAAAACGTAAAAAGGCCTTCCTCGATTATCAGAAGCACAATCCGGATGTAATCTGCATTCAGGAAACCCATTTTTCCAACTCATCCCAACCCAAATTCCTGGACGCACATTATTCAAAATTTTTCCTTTCAACCTGGGACCGCAAAACAAGGGGTGTGGCTATTCTAATTAAAAACAGCTTTCCATTCCAACCCACCAACACGTATTCCGACTCTGAGGGCAGATTCATTATCTTGATGGGAACCCTGCAGGGTCTAAATATATGCATTGTTAATAGTTACCTGCCAACGGCCACTCAGACTCGGGTCATGCGTTTAATCTTATCAAAATTGGCCTCATTCTCATACCATCACCTTATCTGGTGTGGCGACTTTAATCTCACTCTCAGCCCGTCGCTTGACAGCAGCTCACTAAATCGAGTTGACATATCAAAAATAGACAGGAAAAAGATTCTACAAATGCTGAAAGTAAATTGTCTGGCCGATATCTGGCGAGAGCAAAATGGCCCTCAGAGGGGATATACTTACTTTTCACCTGCACAAAAGTCCTATTCCAGAATTGACCTACATCTCACATCCTCCAGAACCCTTCCCTCGGTTTTATTCTCCCGGCATATCGTATCGTCTTGGTCAGACCACGATGCGGTCCTATCTGCATTTAACTTTGCCATTACCTCTTCTAGACTCTTCAGGTGGAGACTAAATGAATCCCTACTAGTAGACCCATCGGTTTTATCTACCATAAAGGACGAACTGAATCTATATTTCCAAACCAACAATACTGCAGAGGTGTCCCCGGGAAATGTGTGGATGGCACACAAAAAATTTATAACAGGGACGCTAATTAAAATTGCCTCTAGCAAAAAAAAAACAAAGGTCTGAGCTACAATTACAATTAGAAAATAAACTCTCAAAATTAGAACAGGCAAACCAAAACCTCCCCTCACTTTATCTAATTAAGAAAATTTGTGAAACTAAATTACACCTCAATACCATTTTAACACACAGATCAGAAAGAGCCCTGGCTTGGACGAAATCCACTTTTCACAAATATGCAAACAAACCAAGCAGCATGTTGGCCCGTAAACTTAAGAGTAGAGAGCTCCTGAATAATATCCCCCATATCAAAGATCCTTCAGGCCGTATCACTGCCCACCCTGATGCAATATATAAAACGTTTCAGCAATTTTATCAAAATCTCTACTCTCTCCCACGGCCTCCTTCTCCAACTCGCATCCAGAATTTCCTCAAAGACCTGACATTACCTAAAGTCCCAAATTCTGATATGGCACATCTTCAAGCGCCAATCGACTCTGAAGAAATAAAGGCAACGATCAAAAATTTGAAAAAAAATAAGGCTCCGGGGCCTGATGGGCTCACCGCGCAGTATTATAAAAAATTTGACAGCATACTTATACCTTATATACAAAGCTTTTGTAATGCTTTACTAAACGGAGCCCAAATGCCATCCGAATTTTACATTGCCCACGTCACTGTGATTCCAAAACCGAAGAAAGATCACCTTTACCCCAAAAACTACAGGCCTATCTCACTGCTAAACATAGACTTAAAAATTTTTACATCTATAATCACGGCCAGAATAAATAAAATACTGCCTACCCTAATTCACCGGGATCAAGTGGGGTTCATTCCCAGAAGACAGGGCCCAGACAATATTAGGAGGAACCTTAATTTAATACATTTAGCTAATCACTCCAAACAGTCCTTACTCTTGTTAGCACTCGATATAGAGAAAGCCTTTGATTCGGTGTCGTGGTCGTACTTGTTCGAAGTCCTTGCGAAATTTGGCTTTCCGAGTGGTTTCACCTCCTGCCTTAGACTCCTGTACGACCACCCCACGGCCTATCTAAAGTTACCCTCAAACCAGCCTACCCCTATTAACATCCAACGTGGCACCAGGCAAGGATGCCCGCTCTCCCCAGCTCTATTCGCCCTAGCCATGGAACCATTAGCGGAAGCTATCAGAACCAACCCTAACATTAATGGACCTACAATCAGAGGTGACCACTACAAGGCTAGCCTTTTTGCAGATGATCTGCTTTTGTCCTTAGTCAATCCCATAATTACACTCCCAAATCTTTTTGTCGCTCTCCATGAATTTGAAGTGGTCTCAGGCCTCAAGATTAACGTAGATAAATCCGAAGCCCTGTTTATTAACACTCCCAGGGATACACAAAACAACATAACAGCGCAATTCAAATTTACCAGGAATGAGCAATACTTAACCTATCTCGGCATAAATTTAACTTCCCATAGGTCGGCTTTATTTAAATGGAACTATGCTCCCTTAATTTCTAACCTCAAATCGGACCTTGTCAGATGGTCGTCCATGCCCTTATCCTGGTTGGGTAGACTCCATGCCATTAAGATGGTTTCCTTACCACGATTTCTGTATGTCTTTCGATCCCTGCCCATTCCTCTCCCTGCCAAAACGTTGCTAGATATTCACAACATGATTTCTAAATTCATATGGCAGGGGAAGAGGCCTAGAATAAGGCTTAAGACTATGTTTATTAACAGAAGACGGGGAGGTCTGTCCCTACCCAACTTCATCTTATATTATAGAGCGGCCCAACTAGCCCAGCTAATAAGTGCTAATGCGGACAAACACAGCACTCCCAGATGGGTGAATCTCGAATCTCACCTCCTATCCCCATTCACCCTTCCTGGCCTCATGTGGACGTTGCAGAGACTCCCGAAAGGGATTCATAAGTCAGCCCCTTTTACAGCACACTCCCTGATGCTGTGGAGGAAGGAGAGATTTAAACACTCCCTACAATCCAGGTCCTCCTTAATGACACATATTTTTCACAATCCAGCTTTCTCCCCAGGGTTGGATCCTCGCCCTTTCAGTTGGTGGACATCTAGGGGTTTAATTACCCTTAAACAGCTTACCTCACCATTTAACACTCTACTTACCAAGCATGAGTTCATCCAAAAATACTCTCCACCAAGCTCTGAAATATTGCGTATCATCCAAATTTTTCATTTCGCTGAACAGATACTGGGACATGGTACCACCCACCGCCCATCGGGTTATGAACAAATATGCTTAAGTGACCCACTGGGCGGGGGAGCTATCTCTTTAATTTATTCGAACCTAAATGCAATACCAGAAGATGTAAAACTTAAATATATGATACAGTGGGAAAATGACTTCAATAAGATAATGTCCCCATCTGATTGGCAAAAATGTTGTTGCTCCCTCACTAAGGGCAGTCTCCAGACTTCTATAGTTGAGACGTCTATCAAACTTCTACATAGAACATATCTAGTCCCGAGCAAGCTACATGCTATCTTCTCAAACATATCGGATCGGTGTTTCAGAGGGTGTGGTGCCCTGGGAGATCTGAGGCATACGTGGTGGGATTGCCCGGTCGTGTCCGCCTTTTGGTCAAAAATCAAATCTATTGTAGAGGAGCTGTATGGTGGGGCGATCCAGTTAGAAGAAACAGTGTTCCTACTGGGGGCCAGATACCCGGGCTTCTCCAACAAGCTCCATAATTTAGTTAATCAACTATTTCTTGCTGCTAAGCTGCACATTGCAGCGAAATGGAAAACAGCTACCCTATCTCTCTCCCCAGTAATTGACAAGATGAATACTATCATGCTATGTGAACGAATACAAGCTACAAGAGAGGACTCCTGGGAGTCATATTATAAAGTGTGGAGACCGTGGATTGAAAGGAATTCTAACAGTAATCTTGATCAGGCTTTAACATTATCTCTATGAGGCTAATCTAATATCTGATGGTTTCTATTGGACTCGCTCCTTATACCTGACCATTGATTGATTAATTGGTACCACTATGATGCAGTTATGGATCTCTTATGCCCCCCCCCCCCTTCCTTCTTGTTCTTTCCATTTACCTGTCTTTGTCTATGTGTTTATTTGTATTGTTTAAATACCATGAAAGTTATTCTGAATTTTGATAATATTTAAGTATACTCCCCTGCGTGGGATTTTGTTGTAAAGCATTCTGGATTTATCTTGAAAATAAAAACTTGTTGAAACTAAAAAATTTTAGTGAAATCAATTAATATTTAGAGGTTGCACACTTTGATCACTTTTATCTGAAAGTACCGAAATTCATGAAAATGTATCATCGACATCACACTAATGTGTATGTTGTGTTTCTATTATGTTTTGCAGGTAGTTTAACTGAAAAAGAGTACTAGAAAGAGAATTTGGTTACTTGAAAAGGTGCCTGGTGGTGAATTTTTGGGAGCTCAACTCCCTTCCAAGGAACACGTGCTTTTAGTTTTTATTTACCATCACAAGGAAATGAAAGAAACTCTCTTGTGTAGTGTTGAGTGATACCTTCCAATATTTGAAAGTAACGGTATCGGATGGTATCGGCCGATATCTGAAAAATATCGGATATCGCCGATACCGATACCCGATACCAATACAAGTCAATGGGACACAAGTATCGGAAGGTATCCTGGATGGTTCCCAGGGTCTGAAGGAGAGGAAACTCTCCTTCAGGCCCTGGGATCCATATTCATGTGTAAAATAAAGAATAAAAATAAAAAATAGGGATATACTCACCCTCTGACGCGCCCTGGTAGTAACCGCTGTAACCAGCAGGCTCCGTTCCTAAGAATGAGCGAGTGAAAGACCTGCGATGACGTCGCAGCTTGTGATTGGTCGTGTGACTGCTCATGTGACTGCTCACGCGACCAATCACAAGCCGCGACATCATCGCAGGTCCTTCACTCGCTCATTTTTAGGAACAGAGGCTGCCGGTTGCACGTCTGAGGTCCAGGCTCCGTCGGAGGGGTGAGTATATCCATATTTTTTATTTTTATTCTTTATTTTTTACATGAATATGGATCCCAGGGCCTGAAGGAGAGTCTCCTCTCCTCCAGACCCTGGGAACCATACACTGGGAACTTCCGATTCCGATTTCCGATATCACAAAAATATCGGAACTCGGTATCGGAATTCCGATACCGCAAATATCGGCCGATACCCGATACTTGCGGTATCGGAATGCTCAACACTACTCTTGTGTGCTGCTAAATCCACAAGTATTAAACTAAAGGAAGTGTGGAAGCAAGTATCCCTGTCATGACAGAGGAGAATATCCGAACTCATGTACAGAAGTTATACAAGGAATATCAACATCTGGGTAAAGAGAAATCAAGAAACGTTGACAAAGTAAATATGAAGCGGCAGATTTGGAAAGGTGATCTTGTTGAGCTATTTGATATTGCCAGGCAAAATGTGATCTCCATGAATAGCGTACTAGAAGACGATAAAGCATTCCTTATGTCACAAAGAGAGGATTATATGAGTTTATCAATGAGTGGTGTAGATAAAGTTCTTGCCTCACAAATTAAAAAGAAGAAAATAAATGCAGAAAAAAAGGAGGCATACAAGGAGAAACATTATAAAGAAATCGCCAAAATGAACAGTGGAACACTCAGTCTCATCTCCATCATCATTAATTCACAAAGAGGACAAATTTTCTGCACCACCAGTAAAAAAATCTTGTGCAGGTCATAGATTAAAACCTCTTGATCACACACTCACGGCTACATGGGATCGAGAACAACTCTCCATTCGATAAGCAAGTACTTCATTTATTGCAACTGCAAAAAGCTTTGGTCATGATGTTTCATGCATTTCCATATCTCCATCTACCGTTTTCCAAGCTCGGGCGATTAACAGAAGACAAATGGCTGAGAACATGGAAAAGTCACTGTTTGAAAATCCTCCTCATTTAATCTTACATTGGGATAGTGAATTGTTGCCTGAGGGAGTGTCAACACTCTAGAAGATAGAGCTGCTGTTCTTGAAACTGGAAAAGATTTTGAGCATTTGCTTGGCGTACCTGTTGCCCAGAAAGGTACTGGTGAGCTAATAGCTGAAGTTGTTATTCAGGAGGTGGACCGATTCGCGCTACGTGACCTTATCATTGATATATCTTTTGATACAACTGCATCTAATACAGGAATGATCCAAGGAGCATGTATCAGAATTGAAACTGAATTTGGGCGACCATTGTTGTGGTTGGCTTGCCGCCAGCACACCCATGAATTAATCTTGAAAGGAGTGTTTGGTAACTGTTGTAACATCCCATCAAGTTGTCCTGACATTCAGATTTTCCGAAAGTTCCAAAATCAGTCGAATTCAGTTGATAAGAAGTCCTATTTCACGATGTTAGTGTCAGGGAGAGACTTGGTGAGCGAGAGCTAATAACCCGGGCTCCTGCAATTTCCCTAAGACTAAGGAAATCCTGACTGACCCTCTACCTGAAGTTTACACTGATGGTGTGCATGTTCAGGCCTCGAACCTCACCCTAACTCCTGAGCTTAGCCCTAGGCTGAAACCTCCACCCACCACCCAGTGAAGAGGTAATACGTATAAATGTGCAGGGCAAAATAAACACAAATATTGGAAGGAGTAAATAAGACGAAGGAAAATACACCACCAGCAACGAATCTCCAACCACCAGCTCTCCACTCCAGACCGAGATAACAATGCAAGACAGAAGCTATAATCGGCGACGCCCAATGATCAGGAGAACTATTTAAAGGCCATGGAAATGGCCCAGCTTCCAATCCGAGGATCAGGTAAATTAACCCCGGAACAGCTAGACAAAAATCTAGCAGACGCCAATGAGTAAATAATGGTCAAAAGCGGAATTACCGCTGTCTGTCGGACGACCTGGTCTGAACAGCGTCCGACATGACAGTTAGATGAAGAAAATCCCATTCAAGGTTTTCTAGAAGAACAACGTGTGAAAATAGTGGACTACCTCAACAATGTCTTGCAAGATGGCAGTCATCCAAGAGAAGATTACAAAGAGCTATTAGAACTATCATTTCTATATCTTGGAGGCTGGGATGAAAACTATTTCGAATTTAGGGTTCCAGGGGCTCTGACTGAAGCAAGGTGGATGGCAAATGCCATATATGTACTCAAAATTGTGCTATTCACTAAACAATTACATATTTCTAATACCGAATTGAAAGGAATAAGAAAAGTAATGTACTTTGTCTATCTAATATATGTCCGCTTTTGGCACGAGGCAGTTGTAAGTCGATGGGCTCCAAAGAATGATTTGGAGATGCTACAGCTTTTGCAATATTATCCAGATAAAGATGTCACAGAAAGTGCCCTCACAGTGGCTAAGAGTCACATTTGGAATCTGTCAGAAACTAACATAGGATTGGCATTTTTGGATGAACGTATCAGTCAGGCTGAGAAGGATAAGATGTTTGAAAATTTAAGAATGAAACCTGCAAAGAAAAAGGAGCTGAAACAGTTGGAAGGTAAGAAAACTAGTTTTTGAAGGAAAAGACCTCAGCAATTTTGTTACAAGTAAAACAAAGACATTCTTTGAATTGAATTTTGGGATCCACGACGTAGAAAAATATTGCAGTGATACACTAAGAAGCTCCGTCAATGCTTTTAAGGTGGTGAATGACACCACAGAAAGGGGCATTGCTCTGATAAAGAAGTTTAATAATTCAATCAGAGATGAACAACCGAAACAGTTCTTGGTAAGAGTTGTCGAGTATCATAGAAAAGCCGTCACCAAGCGAACAAAAGAAGGAGTTACATCTTTCACAGCACATTAGTGTAAATCATTTAATACGTATGATACTGCCTATCAATGTTACTGTTTATTGTCACTATTATTCTAAGTTTTTAATTGTTTGAATTTCTAATAAAAAATACTTAACATTGAAAATCAATTTTTTTGGGTGCTTTTATTAAACTGATAAAAGTGTGCAACCTCTAAACATAGTTCGATCATCTTGAAAATTGGCATATATACTTTTTACATTAGTGAGACTCGGGGCATAAGCAAAGTCTACAAAAATTTGACATTTTAATTTTTACCATACAAAATGAAACACCCTACTGCACATGCTGACAAGACTTTGTGAGCAGAACAGTCTAGTGGTTGAGTATTATCTCCAACATGTTCAACAGTATTCTGATCAGCCTCTGCACATAACAACTGAAGAGGGGACATGGATGTCTGACATTTGTTTAATTCTCAAAGACTTTGAGGACTCCAAAAGGTGATGAGTGGTGATGCACAACAGTCAGAGCAACTTTCACACTTCTGTGCCTTTTTAAACAGTTGCTACTCACAGTTAAACTTGAAGCTTTTGTTTGCGGACCAGGTGGGGATATATAAAAATATAATGCAGAGATATTGTAGCCAGCTCAGCCTCATCTCATCTGCTCAGCGTGGATTGTGTAACAAAGAGGAGGTGGAAGCTGAGGAGTAGGATGGGTTGAGGATGGGAATGAGGAGTAGGAGAGATAGGAGGAGAAGAGTTGTCATCATGGTGGAGACAAGGAAGTGTAAGCTGTATGGAGCTTGGCACATATGGCCAACTTTATGTACCACTGCCTTTCCAATGACCCTTGCGTTACATTCATCTTTGCAAAAAAGAGTGCTGGTTGTTCATCATGCTAGACCCACGCTACAAGGAGTACTTTGCATCTCTTTTTCCTGAGGTAGAGAGGTCTTCTAAAATGGTGCTATTTCTGAAGGCCATTGTGGAAAATATGTTGAAAAAATTTCCATCAGACAATGCTAGCTGCAGAGGGCAAGTTTCCTTGCCCAACCAAGAAGGAGAGAACAGGGAGACATGCTGGTTTGGTTGGCCAGGTTTCGCTTGAGCATCTTTAAAAACTTTTCCTTCCTTGTCAAAAATACCCAGTCAACAAACCCTGGGTGCTGGGCCAGTGTCATGAAATTGCTCCACGCCTGGTCTCTCCTCCTTGGTTGGGCAAGGAAGCTTGCCACCTGCAGCTAGCATTGTCTGATGTCTATATAAAATCATAATTTTCTATTGGTTTAATAAATAGCATATCTTTATCTAGTAGTTGTACAACTGGCACAATCCGGGTAGAGATAATCAAAAGGGACAATTTAGCAGTGGCAATAAATTTAATTACTCCACTGCTGCAGTGTGTCAGCAAGGCAATCTTTAAACAATCATAATATTCTATTGGTTTAATAAGTAGTGCATCTTTATCTAGCAGTTGTGCGACTAGCGCAAAGCCTGCAGAGATACACATACGTAACTATTTACTTGTAATTCCCAACAGTCTGCTGTTGCAGTGTATAATAAATAAGGTACAATGGTGTGCACTCAGTCAATTTGGAAAGTGAGGTGCAGGTGCCATGGACTGTAGAGTCCCCGTACAAGTAATATCTAGAAGACACCGCACACTCTTAATAGATATTTATGCAGATTGTGCAAAATTTATTAAATATCACACTACACATTAGTGACACATGGGAGCAATGTACATTTCAAGGATAAACGACCACTTGTAGTAACAATTCAATTGACGTTTCGGCTCTCCTGAGCCTTAATCATAATATTGCTTGGTATAGTAATGATAGATACACATAACGAATTCCTTGCTTATGGGTATAAGTGGTGCTATTAGCAGATAAGGCGGTATGTGGCCAATCGTGGTATGCTGCACTGTGTGCTGAACCTGGGGTGGATGTCTTGTAAGGCGGCGCTCCCGACATCTGCAAGGCGCGGGAGCACCGCCTTACAAGACATCCACCTCAGGTTCAGCACACAGGGCAGCATACCACGATTTCTCATTTTTACAACGAAATTTACAAAGCCATTTTTTTTAGGGACCACCTCACATTTGAAGTCAGTTTGAGGGGTCTATATGGCTAAAAATACCCCAAAATGACACCATTCTAAAAACTGCACCCCTCAAAACCACATTCAAGAAGTTTATTATAGCTTCAGGTGCTTCACAGCAGCAGAAGCAACATGGAAGGAAAAAATGAACATTAACTTTTTAGTCACAAAAATGATTTTTAGCAACAATTTTTTTATTTTCCCAAGGGTAAAAGGAGAAACTGGACCCCAAAAGTTATTGTACAAATTGTCCTGAGTACGCTGATACCCCATATGTGGGGGGAACCACTGTTTGGGCGCACAACAGGGCTCAGAAGGGAAGGAGCGCCATTTGAATTTTGAATTTTTCAATGAAAAATTGGCTCCAATCTTGAGCGGACACCATGTCGCGTTTGGAGAGCCCCTGTGTGCCTAAACATTGGAGCTCCCCCACAAGTGACCCCATTTTGGAAGCTAAAACCCCCAAGGAGCTTAACTAGATGCATAGTATGCACTTTGAACCCCCAGGTGCTTCACAAATTGATCCGTAAAAATGAAAAAGTACTTTTTTTCACAAAAAAATTCTTTTAGCCTCAAATTGTTCATTTCCACATGGGCAACAGGATAAAAGGGATCCTAAAATTTATTGGGCAATTTCTCCTGAGTACACTGATACCTCACATGTGGGGGTAAACCACTGTTTGGGCACACGGCAGGGCTCGGAAGGGAAGGAGCGCCATTTGACTTTTTGAATGAAAAATTAGCTCCAATCGTTAGCGGACACCATGTCGCGTTTGGAGAGCCCCTTGATGTGCCTAAACAGTTGAAACCCCCCTCAAGTGACCCCATTTTGGAAACTAGACCCCCCAAGGAACTTATCTAGATGTGTGGTGAGCACTTTGATCCCCGAAGTGCTTCACAGAAATTTGTAACGCAGAGCCGTGAAAATAAAAATCTTTTTTTTTTCACAAAAATAAGTTTTTAGCCCACCATTTTTTTATTTTCCCAAGGGTAACAGGAGAAATTAGACCACCAAAGTTGTTGTGCAATTTTTCCAATCCGCTGAGGATCCGCAGCCAAATCCACACAGTGTGCACATAACCTAATTCTATCCCTAATTCTAACCCTAACCCTAGCCCTAACCCTAACGCTAAGGATACTTTCACACTGGCGTTGATACGGGGCCGTCGCCATGCGTCGGCCTGACGTACCGACGCACGTTGTGAAATAAATGCACAATGGGAGCAGCGGATGCAGTTTTTCAACGCATCCGCTGCCCCATTGTAATGTCTGGGGAGGAGGGGGCGGAGTTTTGGCCGCACATGCGCGGTCTAAAATGTCGGACACGACGCACAAAAAAAGTTACATGTAACTTTTTTGTGCCGACGGTCCGCCAAAACATGATGCAACCGTCGCACGATGGTTGCGACGTGTGGCACTCCATTGCAATGCGTCGCTAATGCAATTCTATGGAGAAAAGCGCATCCTGGGGTCAAATTTGCAGGATGCATTTTTTCTCCAAAACGACGCATTGCGACGACCGTCACACAATGCTAGTGTGAATGTAGCCTAACCCTAGCCCTAACCCTAGCCCCAACCCTAACTCTAACCCCAACCCTAACCCTAACTCTAACCCTAACCCTAACCCTAGTTCTAACCCTAGTTCTAACCCTAACCCTAGTGGAAAAATAAAAGTAAATATTTTTTCTTTATTTTATTATTGTCCCTACCTATGAGGGTGATAAAGGGGGGGTTATTTGTTATTTTTTTATTTTGATCGCTGTGATAGAACCTAGTACCACTCCCCCTGTCCCTGAAATTACAGTTAAGCCTTTCACCCGGCCTGCAGGAGCGCGATCCGACCATGATGCATATGCTGAGTCACAGGTCGGATTGGCACAGGTTTTCATGATGCATACACTGCGTCAAAGGTCAGGAAGGGGATACAAAACTGGAGCAAATGCAGCGAAGAGGTACCAGAATGATGAGTGAACTGCACTCAGGGCCTTCCATCTAAAATTTCCTGGGAAGCCTGGGGGTCCGGTGGCCCCTAGAAGAGGGGGTACTGTCACGGTTCCACCCATCAGTGTGTCTGGGATGCAGTTACTGACAGCTCAGCCTTCAATCTGGTACAAGGAAAGTGCTGAAGCTGTCAGTACTTTGATTGACAGCTTGGCCATCCAATCTGGTACAGGGACATGCTGAGCTGCCAGTGTGTTGATTGACAGCTCGACTATTCAATCTGAGAATGGGAGGCGTTGGCTGTCTCCAAGTGTTCATTATACCAGGCAATTGTCATGCTGCTTAACTGAGGTGTTTCTCCAGACCTCTGCTAGACGTACATTCAACAAGTGAGGTTTGTGCTTCCTGTGCCTTGAGTTCTGTACGCTTCATCTTTTGCTGAATGACCTTGGACTTCGTTCTGACCATCCGACTGTTTAACCCCTTCTTCTCTGATTCGTTATCCTCTTAGTTTTCTGACTTCAGAATGTTACCTGTTGTGAATTCCGTTCTCGAACTCCCTCCTGTGGTCATGAATGGTACTTCGGTGAGTTCTGTCCATGGACTCCCTCTGGTGGCTGTGAGTGGAGCTGCTGGTTTTGAGATTCCTTCCCCAGCTGCTCTCGTTTAGGGCTAGGCTGGATTCTCTATTTAACTCCACTCAGATCGTTACTCCATGCCAGCTGTCAATGTTCTAGTACTGGTTCAGATCTCTCCTGGATCTTTCTTAGGACCTGTCTACTCCAGCATAAGCTAAGTTCCTGCTTGTTCATTTGTTACATATGTTTTTTCTTGCTAAGTTCTAGTCCAGCTTGCTTTCATGAAACTGCCTGGCTAGCTGGAAGCTCTGGGGGTGCAGAGTGGCACCACCGCACCGTGAGTCGGTGCAGGGGTATTTTTTTGCACACTCTGTGTGTTTTTTTGTAGTTTTTTGTGTTGACCGCAAAGATCCCTTTTCTGTCCTCAATCTGTTTAGTTAGACTGGCCTCCTTTGCTAAAACCTATTTCATCCTGTGTTTGTGATTTCCTCTTAACTCACAGTCAATACTTGTGGGGGGCTGCTTTTACCTTTGGGGAAATTTCTCTGAGGCAAGTGAGGCTTTGTTTCCTTTCTTTAGGGGTAGTTAGCTCTTAGGCTGTGAAGAGGCGTCTAGGCAGAGTCAGGCACGCTCCACGGCTATTTCTAGTTGTGTTGATAGGAGTAGGGTTTGCGGTCAGCAGAGTTCCCATTTCCCCAGAGCTCGTCCCGATTCCGTGTTTAACTATCAGGTCATTCCTGGTGCACCTAACCACCAGGTCCATAACAGTAACCTGACCATGCTTTTGTCTCTTCCTTCTGTTTATGACATACCCTCCTGGCTTCTGAACTTAAACCCTGACCATTCTGATTCACGGCTTGGCCATGAGAAGTGACTAGCGTCACAGTTTACTGGTTATTACAAGGGAGACCCTATAATCAATACCCAGCAAAGGCTAAACAGGCAGCTGCGGGCTGATATTAGCAGCCTAGGAAAGGGACATGAATATTGGCTCCCTACCAGACTTTCAACATCAGCCCTCAGCCACCTCAGGAGTGGCACATCCATTACTTGCATGATGGCATGATTGATGATTAGTGGCATGATAAGACTGCTCAGCAAGCTAGCCAGAGCACACTGAGACCCGAGCATGAGAACATTTTTTCAGTATATAGTGCTGATGTGAAAAAGGTCACCAGAGTTCATAGCTGATGAACCCCGGTTACCTCACTGATGTCACCACTCACTGCAACATTTTCTCATAAGCGCTGATGTCAGAGAGGTGACTGGGGTTCATCAGCTATGAACTTTGGTGACCTTTCTTACATGAACGCTACACACTACAGGAATGTAATCATGCTCCTGTCTCAGTTTGTTCTGGCTAGCATGGAGAGCTGTTGTATCACTGATGTGACAGCTCTCCAAATCATCTGGATCATGTTGGGTCATGACCATAATGGATTATCACCAGACAAGAGAGACATATGGTGTTTTCTTATTTTTTGTCTTTTACAGTGGGACATGTGCATCAATAGATTATCAGTGGACAGGTGAGTATAACTTGGCTTTTTTAATTTTTGTGAATAAATGGGTAAAAGAGGGTGGGGAGTTTTTATTTCATATTAAGTACTTTGTTCTTGCTGTCTCTTTATTACAAACTGACTATGGGGTTAGTAAAGGGGGCGTCTAATATATGCCTTTCCATTACTAACTTACCCTGGGCTTGATGTTAGCAGCCATAAAATACTTAACCCACTTGCCACCCCACTAGGGCAAATGTGAAGAGCCAGGCAAATTTGTTGCATCTAATAGATGCCCTTTTTCTGGGGTGGCTGAGGGCTGTTATTTCTAGGCTGGGGAGGGTCAATATCTATAGCCTTTCAAGCTGCTGCAACGCAGGTAGGTGTAGGCTCCACTAGATGGCAGTAGAGTGGAAGCAAGACCTAAACAGAGCTGGCCTGCAGTGCAGCAGTGAGGCTACTACGAGAGGCAGCAAAATAGTCAAATAAGCGGGGTCAGATCCTAGACTGTAG
Source organism: Ranitomeya variabilis (assembly GCF_051348905.1). Lineage (NCBI taxonomy): Eukaryota > Metazoa > Chordata > Amphibia > Anura > Dendrobatidae > Ranitomeya > Ranitomeya variabilis. Next base: position 234,884,088 of record NC_135232.1, read on the forward strand.
TGCAGTACCAAAGGAATAAGCAAACTCACGGTCAGAGACAAGCCAGGGGATCAGTAACGGTGAGGAGCGGATAAGCCAGAAAACAAAAGACAGAAGCAAGTCAGGATACAAGCCAAGTCTAGACCGGGGAGTCAGCACACTAAGCATTGGGTCAAGATGGGAATAGGGAAAAACAGAGACATGGGTTCAGACAGCAAACACAGCAGGACAAATCAGAGCAATTAGAGTTAGCTACAGCAGCTCTAGGCAAAAACTATAACTGACATCACATGCAGGAAGCAGCGGTAATAAATAGCCAACCTCAGCCCAGACTGAGGCTGGGAAAGGTTAACTCTTGACATGACCAGACCGGGAAAAAGGGAAAACAGGACTCAAAACCCGGTCTTGATCATGACATGGCTCTTTCAAAGTCTGAGAATACCAGCCCCTAGCACTGTCTGCTTTAACTTGGATGGTTGCCAAAAATGGGGAGGACCTATTAAATATTAAAATTTATGGCATGGGGTCCCCGCTATTTTTGATAACCAGCCAATATAAAGCTCACAGCTGGGGTCGCAGTCCTCAGCTGTCAGCTTTACATGTGCTGGTTATCAAAAACAGAAGGGAACCCATGAGGTTTTTTTTATTCATTTATTTAATGCACAGCCACCGGCTGATGAATACTCTTATCAGCCTCGCTTGCTCTCACTGCTATCAGAGCTGCTGACTCCATGCTGTCATCTGAAGCGGTAAGGATCTTACCACAGATCACAGCCCATGTCTCCCGCATGGTCATGCAGATAACAGGGTGGCAAACAACAGATGTTTGGGCCTCCCATTCATATGAATAGTGTTTTGATTTGGGTTCAAGTTCGGGTACTTGCCGGACCCAAACATCCATGGGTTCACCCATCACTATTCCCAGGCTATTACTATCAATTCACAGATGTTTGTTTAGCCTTTACTCGTTATTATAGGAGAGACCTTTCAAAAATGACGTGGGATCCCCCTAATATTTACTAACCAGCAAAGGCTGCGGACTGATATTAATAGCCTAGTAAGGGACCATTGATATTGTAACCCTCCCAGATTAAAAACTTCAGCTCTCAGCTGCCACAGAAATGGTACAACCATAGGACGAATCAGTTCTGGCTATGAGTCCCGCTATTCCCACTTACCATAGTGCAGTGGCAAGTGGGGTAATATTTGTGGGGTTGATGTCTGCTTTGTAATGTCTAAAAAGAAAGGAAGCCTTTTGGATCTAACAGTTAAATTCTCTGCCTCCAACGCAACTGAATAGAGATTATGATCTCCAGGCTTTCATATGACGACATACATTATAAGCTATATACTGTATATCCAACCTAATTACATACAGTATGCTCTTTAAAAGGTCTGTTTGACCTCCAGGCTTATATATATATATATATATATATATATATATATATATATATATATATATATATATAACTAAATGTGTTATTAGCTACAAACATTATAATTGCATTTGTTCTTTTGATAATATCAGTGTAAATTCCTCTTCTTCTCAGGTGTCCAATTGTTATGTTTGATGTTTCTAATGTTTTTCTTATTCTCTATTTCAGAGCAACACTTAGATCTTCACACACAGATTAATAGGTTTCCATCTAAAGTGCTAGCAGTTATATTCCTTTATTGTACCACTTTACATGGCCATATTGTCCACCACTAATCTTCTATCAAACCTGATGTGGAATGCTACTTCCTGCTGCTGACAAGCAAGCTATACAGGTTTTCACTGCATGGCCGAATAGGACCTACACGTGACGTCACCTCCGGTCATGTGCCCGGCCTCCGATTGGTCAGAATGACGGTTACTCCTGCCCCTTGTCCTTTAAGTCTGATGCATCACATTTGGCACTAGCATGCACATGAACAAGCGGTGGATGCCGCGTTCATGCTGCCACATCGACGCTGATTTCACTAAGGCCCCTTGGTATGCTATATCCATTACCTGTTTTCCTTGCACTTTCACTATTAGGTGTATTTTCAATCCATGTCCTATGTGATCTCCTTTTCAGAGGCCATACCACGAGTCATTGTGTTTTTTCTACTCACAATTTGCCAGTGTGGTATGATAGCCCCTCTCCCTTTTCCTTTATTTTATTTGGTAAATACGTCACTTTGATACGGATATCATGTTTCCTTTAATTATACACTCCCTGACAGAAGTTATGTCGCTTATCAATGTTATGTAAATAAAAGCTTATAACCTGACGTTAAATTCATCCATTGGTTGTATAAATTATTAATTTGAAAGCTGAAACCCTCCGAAATGTGGTTTAGTTTAAGAAAATAAATTGGCATCAATGCAGAAATATTGTTCAGTTAATGGACACAGAATGGTCAGCTTTTGGCAAGACAAAAGTTTTGTTGCCCACAGAAAGAAATGTGATATTCAAACAAATAATTAACTTAAAATACAAATATATGTGCATAACATTGGTGAATGAAGTTGTGGTGCTATTAGAGTCATATTTAATATTTTGTGTGACTTCCATGAGCTTGAAGGACTGCATCCATGCGGTTCAACAATGATTCATACAATTTATTAATGATGTCATCAGGAATAGCAAACAATGCAGTCTCACATGCCTCCCAGAGTTCATCTAGATTATTTGGTTTTGTCTTCCAAGCTTCCTCTTTCATCCTACACCAAACATGCTCAATGATGTTCATGTCTGGTGACTGGGCTGGCCAGTCCTTGAGCACCTTGAACTTTTTTGCCTGGAGGAACTTTGTTGTAGAGATGGATGTATGAGATGGAGCACCATCTTGCTGCAGAATTTGACCCCTTTTATGATTTGGAATATAAGAGGTAGCTAATACTTCTTGAAATTTTAGGCTATTGATATTGCCTTCCACTTTTACTTTTTTAGGATCGAGTCGGGTTTTGCGAAACCCGACTTTCTCAAAAGTCGGGTAGGGTGAAATTGGCCGATTACTGTGAAAAGTCGGGGGCCGACTGAAACACGAAACCCAATGCAAGTCAATGGGGAATCAAAGTCGGCAGAGAGTGGAGGACAGGAAAACACCTACAGTGCCCATTTTAATGCCAAAAACATCAATTCTTATTACTGAAGCTTGTCAATCTTAATTTACTTTATAATAATAGTTAGGCATTGAAAACTGGGGGTCATTTGGCTAAATTTGTGGGGGGTAGGGCTGGCTCAAGTTTTTCGTTGGCCCAGGAAACGCGGAATACGTCACGGCGGTGGAGCAGGGAGAGGTAAGCATTTAAACTTCGCAAGTGCTGTGATCCTGAGCAAGAAGGGGGGCCCACTCATTTGCATTGGCATTGGCACAGGGCCCCTCAAAGTATGGCAGTGTGTATGACGGCGGGGGCGCCTCCCACCGGCAGAGACACTTTTGCGTACTATGAGGGGCCCTGTGCCAGTGATGTTGCCAATGAGTATGCCCCCCACCTGATGAAGGAACCTCCACTTTCATCTGCACCTTCCTCTTTGTCCCGGTTTAAGGTGGCACAGTATGCGGAAAGGGAACCTGACTTTCAGCAGGGTCAGATTCTGGCTGTGTAGTGCAAGGGGAATGTAGTGGTCTGGGTCAATGTACCAGCAGAGTCATCTAGCAGTGGCTGGGCAATGGGCAGGATGAGGAGGAAACACAGATATATGCCCAAATAATAAAGTAGGCTAAATGCAGTTCAAAACTGGTAACAGGACTAAACAGGCGGCATAGCTTTGCTCAGCGGAGGACAACTGTAATGAGAGGCTGACAATTAATAGGCACAATAAAGTAAGTAGGCTAAATGCAGTTCAAAATCGGTAACAGGACTAAACTGGCGGTATAGCTTTGTTCAGCGGAGGACAACTGTAATGAGAGGTTGGCAGTTAGTAGGCCCAAAAAAGTAAGTAGGCTAAATGCAGTACAAAACTGGTAACAGGAGTGAACTGGTGGCATAGCTTTGTTCAGTGGAGGACAATTGTAAGGAGTGGCGCAGTCAGACTTAGTAGGCCTAAAATAAAAAAGTAGGCTCAATGCAGTTCAAAATTGGTTACAGGAGTACACAGGCGGCATAGCTTTGTTCAACGGAGGACAATTGTAAGGAGTGGCAGACACAGTTAGTAGGCCCAAAAAAGTAAGTAGGCTAAATGCAGTTGAAAACTGGTAACAGGAGTAAACAGGCGGCAAAGCTTTGTTCAATGGAGGACAGCAGTAATGAGTGGTGCAGACACTGTTTGTCGGTCCACATTAAAAAAGTAGGCCCCACGCAGTTCAAAAATGGTAACAGGAGTAAACAGGCGGCATAGCTTTGTTCAATGGAGGACAGCTGTAATGAGTGGCGCAGACAAACTTAGTAGGCCTAAAATAAAAAAATAGGCTAAATGCAGTTCAAAATTGGTAACTGGAGTACACAGGCGGCATAGCTTTGTGCAGTGGAGGACAGCTGTAATGAGGGGCAGACATAGTTAGTAGGCCCAACCAAACAAGTAGGTCAAATGCAGTTTAATATTCGAAACAGGAGTAAAGTGGTGGCTCAGCTTTGTTCAGTGGAGGCGAACAACAAGCAGCGGCAGACACCGTTATTAGGCCCAACCAAACAAGTAGGCCAAATGCAGTTTAATATTTGAAACAGGAGTAAACTGGCGGATCAGCTTTGTTCAGTGGAGGACAACTGTAAGGAGTGGCGCAGACAGACTTAGTAGGCCTAAAATCAAAAAGTAGGCTACATGCAGTTCAAAATTGGTTACAGGAGTACACAGGCGGCATAGCTTTGTTCAGTGGAGGACAACTGTAAGGAGTGGCGTAGACAGACTTAGTAGTCCTAAACTAAAAAAGTAGGCTACATGCAGTTCAAAATTGGCTACAGGAGTTCACAGGCGGCATAGCTTTGTTCAGTGGGGGACAACTGTAAGGAGTGGCGCAGACAGACTTAGTAGGCCTAAAATAAAAAAGTAGGCTACTTGCAGTTCAAAATTGGTTACAGGAGTACACAGGCAGCATAGCTTTATTCAGTGGAGGACAACTGTAGGGAGTGGCTGACACAGTTAGTAGGCCAAAATAATAAAGTGAGGTAAATTTCTGCCCAAAAAATGTTCATAAATAAACAGGTGGCATAGCTAGGTACAGGCGTGGGCTCCTCTGCTGAGTAGCAGACAGTGGTAGTTGGAGCAAAGTATTAACTGGTCTAAATGGAGGCCAGGGCCCCTGTATATTTTTGCTATCATCTTTCATTTCAAAAAATTTGTATTGGCAGTGCCATTGAAGGACTTAACAGCACAAACTACACAGTGGTGGAGCAGGAAGAGGTAAGTTTGGCAAGTGGTAGAGCACTGTTCGACCTGGGGGGGAACACTCTCTCGTGGGCGGCGGTACTGGCAAAGGGCCCCTCATATTACGACGGTGTGTCTGACGTTGGTTCTGCCTGACGTTGGTTGTGCACCACCACCATCAGAGACACTTCATTGTACTATGAGGGACCCTGTGCCAGTGCCGTCACCCAAGAGTGGGCTCGCGCTAGGTGGTGACCACGACCTTGCGGTGGGAGTCAGCCCATTGTAGATTGTAAGCTCTATTGTAGATTGTAAGCTCTCACGAGCAGGGTCATCTTATTTTTTCTTATTTTTGCTTTATTACTGTATTGTTAACATTGTTACCTATGACTGTTGTGTTTGAAACTGTTAAACTGTAAAGCGCTGCGGAATATGTTGGCGCTATATAAATAAAGATTATTATTATTATTTAGAGAGGTAAAACAATGGCCTATGGAGGACATTCAGCAGCTGCAAATGGAGGAATTGGGTCAGTCAGTCAGAGGAGGCCAAAAGCAAGACATTTTCCAGGCAAGCTACGTGTCAGCAGGGGAAGGTGGGGCAAAATAATTTGAAATCCATGATTGGTTCATTTTAATGAAGGTTAGATCATCAACATTTTGGGTAGCCAGACGAGTCCTTTTTTTGGTCAGTATTGAACCAGCAGCACTGAAGACTCTTTCTGATAGCACACTAGCAGCAGGGTAAGCGAGCTCCTGTAATGCATATTCTGCCAATTCAGGCCAGGTGTCTATTTTAGATGCCCAGCAATCAAAGGGGAATGACCTGTGAGGGAGAACATCGATAAGGGAGGAAAAATAGTTTGTAACCATACTGGACAAATGCAGTCTCCTGTCACTTTGGATCGATGCAGCAGTACCTGTCGTGTCTGTGGTCATTGCGAAATCACTCCACAACCTGGTCATAAAATCCCTCTGTCCAACGCCACTTCTGATTTGTGCACCTCTAACACCTCTGCCATGTTGCCCCCTACAGCTCGTGTGAGAACCATCACCACCGCTGTGTGCTGGGAATGTCTGAACCAAATGGTCTACAAGAGTTGCTTGTTTGGTAGCCAATATTTGCTCAAGGTTCTCATGTGGCATGATATTTTGTAATTTTCCTTTATATTGTGGATCCAGGAGGCAGGCCAACCAGTAATCGTCATCGCTCATCATTTTGATAATGCGGTGGTCCCTTTTTTAGGATTCAAAAGGCATACTCAGCCATGTGGGCCAATGTTCCAGGTATCAATTCACTGCTTGTGCTGGCTTGAGGAGCACTTTCTTGCAAATCAACATCACTTGTCTCCCGCAAAAACCCTGTACCTGACCTTGCAATGTCACCAGTTTCTATTGCCCCCTGAGAAGCATCCTCCTCCCATAAATATTCATCCCCTTCATCCTCCTCCTACTCCTCTTCATCCACCAACTCGTCCAGGAGAGTAACCTGAGCAGGCAATGGCTGACTGTCATCAAGGCTTCCCTCCTCCTCGGCTGCAGATGCCTGCTCCTTAATGTGCATCAGCAGACGCATTAGTGGGTTTCTCATGCTTATGATGGCGTTGTCTGCACTTACCAGCCATGTGAATTCCTCAAAACACTGAAGGACTTGACAGAGGTCTTGTAGCTTCAACCACTGCACACCTGACAACTCCATGTCTGCCATCCAACTGACTGCCCGTGTATGTGTATCCTCCCACAAATACATTACAGCACGCCTCTGTTCGCACAGCCTCTGAAGCATGTGCAGTTTGGAGTTCCACCTTGTTGCAACGTCGATTAATAGGCGGTGCTGGGGAAGCCTCAGCGATCGCTGATGGTTCAGCATACGGCTGGAGTGTACGGGTTACCGGCGGATGTGCGAGCAAAATCTTTGCACCTTCTGGAGCAGGGCTGGTAACCCCGGATAATTTTTCAGGAAGCACTGCACCACCAGGTTCAAGGTGTGAGCCAGGCAAGGTATGTGTTTCAGTTCTGAAAGGGCTATGGCAGCCATAAAATTCCTTCCATTATCACTGACTACCTTGCCAGCCTCAAGATGTACACTGCCCAGCCATGACTGAGTTTCTTGCTGCAAGTACTAGGCCAGAACTTCCGCGGTGTGTCTGTTGTCACCCAAACACTTCATTTCCAACACAGTCTGCTGACGCTTACCACTAGCTGTTCCATAATGGGACACCTCGTGTGCAACACTGGCAGCTGCGGATGGAGTGGTCGTGCGACTGCGCTCTGTGGACGAGCTCTCGCTTCTGGAGGAGGAGGAGGAGGAGGAGGGATGAACGCCTACAGCCAACTGTTTCCTAGACCATGGGCTAGGCAGAACTGTCCCACTATGGCTGTCCCCTGTGGACCCTGCATCCACCACATTAACCCAGTGTGCCGTGATGGACACGTAACATCCCTGGCCATGCCTACTGGTCCATGCATCTGTTGTGAGGTGCACCTTTCTACTGACTGATTGCCTCAGTGCATGGTCAATGCGGTCTTTGACATGCTGGTGGAGGGCTGGGATGGATTTTCTCGCAAAGAAGTGTCGACTGGGTAGGTCATAGCATGGTACTGCGTAGGCCATCAGGGCTTTGAAAGCTTCGCTTTCAACCAACCGGTAGGGCATCATCTCTAACGAGATTAGTCTAGAAATGTGGGCGTTCAAACCCTGTGTATGCGGATGAGAGGATGAGTACTTTCTTTTCCTAATGAGAGTCTCTTGTAGGGTGAGCTGGACTGGAGAGGTGCATATGGTGGAACTAGCGGTGGTGGTGGTGGTGGTGGACATGGCCGATTGAGAGAGGGTTGGTGATGGTATTCTTGATGTTGAACTACATACAGTGTTTCCTACCAAAAACCTTGTGATTCCCTGACTGCTTTGGCCTTGTGATGATACCTCCACATTTACTGCTGGTGGTGTCCTAACTGGTGGGCTTACAGTGAGGGAAGCAATGTAGCATTGCTGACTACCTTCATTCTGAGCAGGTGCACCAACGGTACAGGACGTTTGGTAGTTAGTCCAGGCTTGCAAGTGCATGCTGGTTAAATGTCTACGCATGCACATTGTATTTAAATTTAGGGGATTCTTCCCTCTGCTAAAGGTCTTTGAGCATTTCTTACAGATAACTTTGCACTGATCATTCGGATCTTGGTTAAAAAATTGCAACACTCTTCCTACTATGCAATACCTTTCAGGCATTGCACGCTGTGCTACTTTCACTGGATTGCCACGCTGTCCTAAAACAGTTTTTTGGTTGACAAACTTTTTTGGCCTGAGACGGGCCTGCCAGATGAAAGCTGTTGTGATGTTGATGGCTGTTGCGGATCATCCTCCTCCGCTTCTGAGCTACTCTCAGCGGCACCCTCTTCCCCCAATGGCTGCCAATTTGGGTCAACAACTGGGTCATCTATCACCTCCTCTTCAATGTCATGTGCACCTTTCTCTGTGTCACTGTGTAAGGTGCTATAGCATTCAGGATGGGGCACCATAGTCTCATCAGGGTCAGTTTCTGGCTCAGTACACTGCGAGGGCAATGTAGTGATCTGAGTCAATGGAACAGCATAATAATCTAGCTGTGGCTGTGCATCAGTGCACTCCATGTCCGATTCATCTTGTAATGGGCTGTTAACAATTTCCCTTTCTAACCCAGGCATGGTATGTGTAAAGAGCTCCATGGAGTAAACTGTAGTGTCGCCTTCACTTTAGGTTTGGGTGAATGACACAAGGAAGTGACTTGTTCCTGACCGGGAGCATCCACTGATGACTCGCTGCTTTTATATTTTGAACTGTCAGAAGAGGAGGCGAAAGAGCTAGAGGCTGAGTCAGCAAGAAAAGCCAAACATTTTTCCTGCTGCTCTGGCTTTAAAAGCGGTTTTCCTACTCCCAGATAAGGGAGCCTTCGAGGCCTTGTGTAGGCAGATGATGATGCTGGCTCAAGACCTCCAGCCTTAGCTGCTATTTTGCTTTTCCCACTACCACCAGATGCTCCACCACCACCACCATCAGTACCAGTTGGCAACGACCGCCCACGGCCTCTTCCACCAGACTTCTAACTAATCTAACTAAAATAACAACCGTTATATGGTACTGTAAAACAAGGTAGAAGGTGTATATAAACTTGTTGAGAATTTAATTCTCCCTTTTTTGGGGGGGAGACTGCACCGCAACTCAGGTCCAGTGTATAACACAACACAATGTAAGTGGCAGCAAGTGGCTGGCTGATACACCACAAACTAAGAGGACTGAGGTATATCCACTTTGTGAGAATTTCAATCTCACTTTTTTTGGGGGGAGACTGAACCCAAACTCAGGCCCAGTGTATTTTACAACGCAATGTGAGTGGCAGCAAGTGGCTGGCTGATACACCACAAACTAAGATGACTGAGGTTTATCCACTTTGTGAGATTTTCAATCTCACTTTTTTGGGGGGGAGACTGAACCCAAACTCAGGCCCTGTGTATTTTGCAACGCAATGTGAGTGGCAGCAAGTGGCTGGCTGATACACCACAAACTAAGAGGACTGAGGTATATCCACTTTGTGAGAATTTCAATCTCACTTTTTTTGGGGGGAGACTGAACCCAACCTCAGGCCCTGTGTATTTTACAACGCAATGTGAGTGGCAGCAAGTGGCTGGCTGATACTCCACAAACTAATAGGACTGAGGTATATCCACTTTGTGAGAATTTCCATCTCACTTTTTTTGGTGGTAAACTGAACTCAAACTCAGGCCCTGTGTATTTTACAACGCAATGGGAGTGGCAGCAAGTGGCTGGCTGATACTCCACAAACTAAGAGGACTGAGGTATATCCACTTTGTGAGAATTTCAATCTCACTTTTTTTGGGTGGAGACTGAACCCAAACTCAGGCCCAGTGTATTTTACAACACAATGTAAGTGGCAGAACGTGGCTGGTTGATATATGACAAACAGAACTGATGAATATCCACTTTGTGACACTTTGAATCTCCTTTTTTTGGGGGGAGACAGCACCACAACTCAGGCACAGTGCATAACACAACACAATGTAAGTGGCAGAAAGTAGCTGGAAGATATCTGAAAAAAATCCAAGGACTGTAGTACAATTTCAATCTCCCTACAATGATCTCAGGACAAGTATGACAGCAACAAAAAGGACTGCTGCACACAAAAGTGTGGACAAATAAACAAGATAACTGCAGAAAGGAGCAACAGGATTTTTGCTTTAAAAAAAGCAGTTGGTTTGCACAGCAGTGGTGCAAACAGCAATGCAGCTATCAGGGAGCCTTATAAGGCAGCCTAATAAGCTACAGAGCTGATGCACAAAGATATAGCCTCCACTGTCCCTGCAAAAAAAAGGTGGTGTTGGACAGTGGAAATCGCTACAGCACAAGCGGTTTGGGGGTTAATCTTCCCTCCCTAACTATAGCCCTTCTTCTGACGAAGCTGCAGCAATCTCTCCCTATGCTAAGATCGGCAGAAGTAAGATGGCGGTCGGCGTGCATGCCCCTTTATGCCCCCTGTGATGCCGCAGAAAGCAAGGCAATCACTGTCATGCCTTTCTCTGAGATGGTGGGTACCGAGACCTATGTCATCACGCTGCCCACACTCTGCATCCTCCTTCATTGGCTGAGAAATGGCGCTGAACGCGTCATACGAAACGCGACTTTGGCGCGAAGATCGCTGACAGCATGGCCGATCCCACACTGGGATCGGGTCGGGTTTCATGAAACCCGACTTTGCCGAAAGTCGGCGATTTTTGAATTTGTCTGATCCGTTTCGCTCAACCCTACCTTCCACCTTGCAAATGTTTTGCACACCCCCATACTGAATGTAACCCCAGACCATGATCTTTCCACCACCAAATGTAACTGTTTTCTGGGTGTATTTTGGATCCATACGGGCTCCAGTACGTCTCCTGCAGTATTTGCGGCGGCTGTGGTGTAATTCTACTGAAGATTCCTCAGAGAAATCCACCTTCTGCCACTTTTCCAGCGTCCATCTGTTTAGCAGGCTGTGGGACTTTGCAAATGCCACACAGTTTTTTATTTGCCTTTTGTTTAGTGCTGGCTTCTGGGCACTGATTCAACCATGGAGGCCCTTTCGAGACAGAATCCTACAAACTGTTCTAGTTGACACAGGGACTTGAGGTGACCAGGCCTGTTGGAGCTCTGCTGCAGTGGAAGAAGGGCCTGCTTTGGATTTTCTAACCAACAAACATTCCTCCTGAGCAGTTGTCTTGCGGGGTCTGCCACACCTGGGCTTGTCAAACACATCTCCAATCTCTTCAATTTTTTTTTAATTCTTTGTACTTGACACTGAGACACCTTAAAGGTGCCAGCCACCTCTGCAGTGGATCTGGTCTTCAGCCTCTTGATAATCAAGGCTTTGGTCGCAGGGTGGATTTTTGGCATGTTGTCAGAGCTCAAATTGCAGTTCAAGTGAAGGTCTGGGGTGCTGGATTTCTTTTTATACACACACTAATTAACCGATCATTTACTGAGCACAGGGGAGGATGTAAACTAGGATTGGATGCATTATATGACCAGGCGACAAAACTTTTGTCTTGCCAAAATCTGACCATTATGTGTCCATTAACTGATCAATATTTCTGCATTGATGCCAATTTATTTTCTTAACCTAAACCACATTTCGGAGGGTTTCAGCTTTCAAAAGAATAATTTATACAACCAATGGATGAATTTAACATCAGGTTATAAGCTTTTATTTACGTAACATGGATATGCGACATAACTACATAACTTCTGTCAGGGAGTGTTTGCTTTGTAACCTTATATGACTATCATGCATGTGATTCTCTGTTTTTTTTTTTTTGCTGGCTTGGGATCCTACTTTTGCACCAGTTCTTGGAGTGCCGCTATTATTCTTACCTTGTAATATAAGCTGATCCCAAGCCAAAGGGATAGTAATGAAGAGGCATCTTTAAGACGCCCCCATTATTAACTCCATAGTGAAAATTAAATAAAGACATACATAAAAAAGTCCCTTAATGGAAATAAACACACAGAATAAATCCTATCTTTGAAATAAACACTCTCCACCCTCTTTTACCATGGATGTTTGTGTTCGGCAGGGTCGGCCATACAGTTAAAAAAAATTGGTTCTGGTACTAGAACAGTACCGAAACCCATACCCCATTCACATGAATAGGGAGCCTGAACATTTTAAAAAATGGTATGGACTCCTCCCTATTTTTGACAACCAGCCAAGATAAAGCTGACAGCTGGGGGCTGGTATTCTCAGGCTGGTAAGAGGCAATAGAGGCTACAACAGCAATAAGCAAGAGTGTGCAGAAAAAGCATTTACTTACACACAAAAATTATAAGGCTGGTTTTGAGTTTGTCAAAAGACATGTGGGAGACACCCCAAATATATGGAGGAAAGTGCTGTGGTCAGATGAGACCAAAATTTAACTTTTTGGCCACCAAAGTAAATGCTATGTCTGGTGCCAAACCAACACAGCTTATTACCCCAAAAACTCCATCCCCACAGTGAAACATGGTGATGGCAGCATCATGCTGTGGGGATGTTTTTAGGCAGCAGGGACAGTCAAAATTATCAGAGCTGAGGAGAAGATGGATGGTGCCAAATACAGGGATATTCTTAAGCAAATCCTGGTTCAGTCTGTCAGTGATTTGACACTGGGACAGAGGTTCACCTTTTAATAAGACAATGACACCAATCATAATGCTAAAGCAACGCTAGTCACTGGATTAACAAGTAAATGTTTTGGAGTGACCTAGTCAATGTCCAGCCCTTAAAACAATTGAGTATCTGTGGTCAGACGTAAGGATTGCTGTTCACCAGAGGAAACTATCTACAGTAACCTGAAGGAGCTGGAGCAGTTTTGTCTTGAGGAATGGGCAAAAATCCAAGTGGCAAGATGTGGAAAGCTCATAGAGACTTATCCAAAGTGACTTACAGCTTTAATTGCCCTTAAAGAAGGCTCTACAAAGTACTGACTTTAGGGAGGTGAATAGTTATACACACTAAAGTTTTCATTAATTTTGTCATATTTGTTGTTTGCTTCTCAAAAAAAAAAGAGAAAACCAAATGTTCACAGTAATAGGCATGTTCTTTGCATGAACTTCAAAACCATCAAAAAAATAACACTGAAATTCCAGGGTGTGAGGTAGCAAAACATGAAAAATGCCAAGGGGTGAACAATTTCTTAAGAAACTCTATGTGCATAAGATATTTTGAAAGCCAACAATTAAAAATATAGCATTTAGTGTCTAATCATTCCCCACAACAGCTAAAACCTTTGAGAAAAATGAATTCATGGTAGCATCGATATAATTCACGCCTTACCGGAAAAAAACCACTTCATTAAGTCACTGCACATGTTATCGTTGAATTAATTGTTTAGGCATTTCAATGTTGTGGCATTTATTATCTTCAGCCAATATATTCAACAAACAGATGAGCTTGGACAGGGAATAAAATGCAGCCCATTATGCTTTTATTAAACATGGAAAATTCTATGGTTTCAGAACATTAGTTTTTCTAATTTGGCATTTCAAACATCTGCTAAAATTCATTGAAGAATAAAGTGATCTATCTTATCACATGCCTAATAGCCCATAGACTTGCTCCAGCATTACCAAAGTTTAAGAGGAAAATAATTCAGTGAAAAAATGGAAAAAAAAACGCTTCTGCAAACCATGAAATTCGAGAAATGACTGAATTATGAAAGCTGTTGGGATATTCACCACATTCACCAAGTAACCCAGTTTAACGGAGGTTTATTGGAAATGTTTGTCATCGTTTCTGCTACAATTTTGCTGCTGACAACAACAAGCACACTAAACTTTGGAAGGCTCATAATATAAATAAACGAAAAGACAAAGAAACAATAAAAGAAGGCAGTTTCATAATAACAACATTTCAGAAACCATAAATAGTGGGATACATTTTAGATAGTTATTGTAAGCAATAATTAGGAAGATCTGTGTATTTCTCATACTGAGATAAAACTAAATGTTATAGTAATAGACATATTTATCTTTGGATATTTGTGCAATAAAAATCCTGGCTTTATAATATTTCCCTTGTTACTATGGCAGGAGACAAGAAATTAAAAATAAAATGATTGCTGTAACCTGGAGAGCTGGCCAGACAAATTCATTTTTGGGGCTCGATTCCTTCAGACAGGCGTTTTGTATGTTAGTCTTAATGAAGGGAGTACTGGAGTAAGATGAGCCTTATTAATCTTAATCTATTAAGTGACGTGCACCTCTTTATTGAATTGGTCACATCTTTCAACTGCTGTACGCTGCTGCAAGAAGTGTATGTCATCCATGTGCTGGTGTACATTTTTGTTGTATTTTATGCCACTTTTATGAGACAAACTGTGATGAATTTGGAACACTTGGCCATGTTCGAGATTTTACTACTTATCAAAAAGTTGCTGGAGCTGGCCAGTAAAAATTTTAAAAAATTGTGACATTTAAATCAGTTCTACTGTAGAATTGTGCTGAAAACTGCTTGATGAATCAGACCCTTTGTTTTTTATGTGACTCTGGCAACACATACAGTACGTATGTTTATCACTATATGAGCTAAATCAAATGACTGTGATTTCGGTCTGAGTGTGACAAACCATCAGATCGCAGTTGAACCAATGTTTTTCTATGGGGTCATGCACTTGTCCAATTTTTTCCTCTATTAGATTCTGTGCGAAGAGAAACTAGCAGCATGCATTATTTGAGTATGTTGCTCGGATTGCACTAGGCCATGAAAGTCAAAGAGACAGTGGAAAAAAACTGGATCGCTCTCGGATGACATCTGAGTGCAGACTACGTTTCATGGACTGAGAGAATGACAGAGAAAATCGGATCACACTCTCATCAAACTCTAATCAGAGTTTGATCAGAGTGTGATAACCATAATCAACACTATTCTCTTGGATAGGAGAAAATATGGTGAAGTGACCCTAGCCTAATACTGTATTTTGCATGAATATTGAGACGTAACACTTACGTGAAGATAAAAAGCAGCCACAGTGATCTATTTATATTTTTCCCCTGTACATTTCTAAAAATGGCAAAATTTAATACATAATGGCTAAATAATTAACTATACATCTGTGTGTTGCAGTTGTTACATTGACTGGATGACGAGGTGGTGGAGGAAGAGGAGGCAACATGGACAGAGAAACATCTAGCAATCCAAGGTGGTGGATAGGACATGGACCAAAACGTTTTCCACCTCAGGCTCAGCCCCACTACATTTACCCAGTGGACAGTTAGGACAGTTAAGGTACCTTCACACGAAACGACGCTGCAGCGATAGCGACAACGATGCCGATCGCTGCAGCGTCGCTGTTTGATCGCTGGAGAGCTGTCACACAGACCGCTCTCCAGCGACCAACGATGCTGAGGTCCCCGGGTAACCAGGGTAAACATCGGGTTGCTAAGCGCAGGGCCGCGCTTAGTAACCCGATGTTTACCCTGGTTACCAGCGTAAAATGTAAAAAAAACAAACAGTACATACTCACCTGCGCGTCCCCCGGCGTCCGCTTCCTGCACAGACTGACTGACTGCGCCGGCAGTAGCAGGGCACAGCGGTGACGTCACCGCTGTGCTGTGCTTTCACTTTCACTTTGCGGCGCTCAGTCAGTGTGGGAAGCGGACACCGGGGGATGCGAATGTAAGTATGTACTGTTTGTTTTTTAAAAATTTTACACTGGTAACCAGGGTAAACATCGGGTTACTAAGCGCGGCCCTGCGCTTAGTAACCCGATGTTTACCCTGGTTACCAGTGTAAAATATCGCTGGTATCGTTGCTTTTGCTGTCAAACACAACGATACACGGCGATCGGATGACCAAATAAAGTTCTGAACTTTATTCAGTGACCAGCGACATCACAGCAGGATCCTGATCGCTGCTGCGTGTCAAACTAAACGATATCGCTAGTGAGGACGCTGCAACGTCACGGATCGCTAGCGATATCGTTACAAAGTCGTTTCGTGTGAAGGTACCTTTAGGGAGATATTGCCTCGCTTATCAAACTGTTTGATGACTTATCTGTTTTATTCTCTGCAAGGCTAAAGTACAGCACAAGTCTTTTAGAGACTGGACAGTACCCATTTAAATTTCTCCAATTTATGTGTAATAGCAATAGCAATCACCCTATGGCACTCATGAAACAAATCAATCTTTTCTACTTGATTTAACTACTATGGATTCATATGTACAAATCTTTCTCTAAACCAGGTAACTGTTTATAAAAATCTCCACTATCTCTGACTGCGGCTCACACAGTCTCTCCAGCGTATGCAAGGTAGAGTTCCACCTCATGAGTACGTCGCATATGAGGCGGGGAGCAGGAAGGCAGAAATAAGGCTGCACCTCAGACAGGTGAGAAGCAGCAGTGTGAGAATGCCAAAAGCGCACACACACTGCCCTCACTTTCTGACCAGATGAGGAGACGCTGGAGGAAGCAGAGCAGGAGGAGGAGACACCCTGCTGCTTTGTTTGCAAATCATCACCTCAACTTCCGAACTGCCCAAGTCACTCGGAAGGCCTTGACTCTATGTGGAGAGGGGTTCTAATCATCCCCCATTGCATCATCCTCTACTTCTCCCCTCTTCAAATACATCCAATTATCCCCTACACTTCTAGCTTTCAAACGGCACTTGAAAACCCATGTCTTCAGAACAGCTTACAGCCTTCAATGACCCAGCTACCACCTTACCAACCCCAGAGCTGCTCCAACCACTAAACCTATTGTCTTCTCCCTCATTATTCTGTAGAACGTAAGACCACAAGTGTAGGGTACTCTCCCATCTGTACCTGTCTTTCACTATTAGTTTGTTAATTGTAATTTCTATTTGTGTTTTGTATATAACCTCTCCACATGTACAGCACCATGAACTCAATGGTGCTCAAATAATAAATAATAATGCATGTGATTATTATTATTATTATTATTATTATTATTATTATTATTATTATCATAATGTTTCACCCAGTCTTCACCCTTGCCATCCTTGCACACACAACAGAAAGCTGCAGCAGATGACACCTGTGTTTCATCATCAGCATCATGAGAAATTTGCTACACTTGTCAGCTGACCGCTTGCACTACCCCTCCCACATATTAATCCTCCAACAGAACAAGTGGTTGGGCATCAGGGAATTCAGTCTCTTCAAATTGTTGGGCAGGGCCATGTGGATGGCTGTCATGTTCTCAATGGCAAGAGAACATAGCATCAGCATATATAGGAACTAGCTCTTGGAAGATGGGAACTGAGCTGACCATGAACTAAACCTAACGCACAACTAGCAGTGGCCGGGTAGCATGCCTACGTTGATTCTAGATGCCCAGCACCAGCCGGAGGACTAAATAATGCTAGCAGAGGAAAATATTAGTCCTAGCTCACCTCTAGAGAAATACCCCGAAAGGAGACAGAGGCCCCCCACATGTATTGGCGGTGAATTAAGATGAAATAACAAACGTAGTATGAAAATAGGTTTAGCAAATTTGAGGTCCACTTACTACATAGCAGAAGACAGAAAGGACACTTTCATGGTCAGCTGAAAACCCTATCAAAACACCATCCAGAAATTACTTTAAAACTCTGGCATTAACTCATAACACCAGAGTGGCAATTCCTGTTCACAAGAGCTTTCCAGACACAGTAACGAAACTACAGCTGTGAACTGGAACAAAAATGCAAAAACAAACATGGACAAGAGTCCAACTTATCTAGTAGTTGTCTAGGAGCAGGAACAAGCACAGAGAGGCTTCTGATAACATTGTCAACCGGCAAGCAACTAACAGAGCAGCAAGGTTATATAGCGACTCCCACATCTTGATGGGAACAGGTGAACAGAGAAGATGAAGACACCAGTTCAATTCCACCAGTAGCCACCGGGGGAGCCCAGAATCCAAATTCACAACAGTACCCCCCCCTCAAGGAGGGGGCACCGAACCCTCACCAGAACCACCAGGGCGATCAGGATGGGCCCTATGAAAGGCACGAACCAAATCAGAGGCATGAACATCAGATGCATTCACCCAAGAATTATCCTCCTGGCCGTATCCCTTCCACTTGACCAGATACTGGAGTCTCCGTCTGGAAACACGAGAGTCCAAGATTTTCTCCACAACGTACTCCAACTCACCCTCAACCAACACCGGAGCAGGAGGCTCAACGGAAGGCACAACCGGTACCTCATACCTGCGCAATAATGACCGATGAAAAACGTTATGAATAGAAAAGGATGCAGGGAGGTCCAAACGGAAGGAAACAGGGTTAAGAATCTCCAATATCTTATACGGGCCGATGAACCGAGGCTTAAACTTAGGAGAAGAGACCCTCATAGGGACAAAACGAGAAGACAACCACACCAAATCCCCAACACAAAGCCGAGGACCAACACGACGGTGGCGGTTGGCAAAAAGCTGAGTCTTCTCCTGGGACAACCTCAAATTGTCCACCACCTGCCCCCAGATCTGATGCAATCTCTCCACCACAGCATCCACTCCAGGACAATCCGAAGATTCCACCTGACCAGAGGAAAATCGAGGATGAAACCCCGAATTACAGAAAAACGGGGACACCAAAGTGGCAGAGCTGGCCCGATTATTGAGAGCGAACTCTGCCAATGGCAAAAAAGCAACCCAATCATCCTGGTCAGCAGACACAAAACACCTCAGATATGTCTCCAGGGTCTGATTAGTCCGCTCGGTCTGGCCATTTGTCTGAGGATGGAAAGCGGACGAAAAAGATAAATCTATGCCCATCCTAGCACAGAATGCCCGCCAAAATCTAGACACGAATTGGGTCCCTCTGTCAGAAATGATATTCTCAGGAATACCATGCAATCGAACAACATTTTGAAAAAACAGAGGAACCAACTCGGAAGAAGAAGGCAACTTGGGCAGAGGAACCAAATGGACCATCTTAGAGAAACGGTCACACACCACCCAGATGACAGACATCTTCTGAGAAACAGGCAGATCTGAAATAAAATCCATCGAGATGTGCGTCCAAGGCCTCTTAGGAATAGGCAAGGGCAACAATAATCCACTAGCCCGAGAACAACAAGGCTTGGCCCGAGCACAAACGTCACAAGACTGCACAAAGCCTCGCACATCTCGTGACAGGGAAGGCCACCAGAAGGACCTTGCCACCAAATCCCTGGTACCAAAAATGCCAGGATGACCTGCCAACGCAGAAGAATGAACCTCAGAAATGACTCTACTGGTCCAATCATCAGGAACAAACAGTTTATCAGGTGGGCAACGATCCGGTCTATCCGCCTGAAACTCCTGCAAGGCCCGCCGCAGGTCTGGAGAAACGGCTGACAATACCACTCCATCCTTAAGGATACCTGTGGGCTCAGAGTTACCAGGCGAGTCAGGCTCAAAACTCCTAGAAAGGGCATCCGCCTTAACATTCTTAGAACCCGGTAGGTATGACACCACAAAATTAAACCGAGAGAAAAATAATGACCAGCGCGCCTGTCTAGGATTCAGGCGCCTGGCGGTCTCAAGATAAATCAAATTTTTGTGGTCAGTCAATACCACCACCTGATGTCTGGCCCCCTCAAGCCAATGGCGCCACTCCTCAAAAGCCCACTTCATGGCCAAAAGCTCCCGATTCCCAACATCATAATTCCGCTCAGCGGGCGAAAATTTACGGGAAAAGAAGGCACAAGGCCTCATCACGGAGCAGTCAGGACTTTTCTGCGACAACACTGCCCCAGCTCCGATCTCAGAAGCGTCGACCTCAACCTGAAAAGGTAGAGCAACATCAGGCTGACGCAACACAGGGGCAGAGGAAAAACGGCGCTTAAGCTCCCGAAAGGCCTCCACAGCGTCAGGGGACCAATCAGCAACATCAGCACCCTTCTTAGTCAAATCGGTCAATGGCTTAGCAATATCCGAAAAACCAGCAATAAATCGACGATAAAAGTTAGCAAAGCCCAAAAATTTCTGAAGACTCTTAAGAGAAGAGGGCTGCGTCCAATCACAAATAGCTTGAACCTTGACAGGATCCATTTCAATGGAAGAGGGAGAAAAAATATATCCCAAAAAGGAAATCCTCTGTACCCCAAAAACACACTTAGAACCCTTCACACACAAAGAATTAGACCGCAAAACCTGGAAAACCCTCCTGACTTGCTGGACATGAGAGTCCCAGTCATCCGAAAAAATCAGAATATCATCCAGATACACAATCATAAATTTATCCAAATAATCGCGAAAAATATCATGCATAAAGGACTGGAAAACTGACGGAGCATTTGCAAGACCAAAAGGCATCACTAAATACTCAAAGTGGCCCTCGGGCGTATTAAATGCGGTTTTCCACTCATCCCCCTGCCTGATTCGCACCAAATTATACGCCCCACGAAGGTCAATCTTAGAGAACCACTTGGCCCCCTTTATGCGAGCAAACAAATCAGTCAGCAACGGCAATGGGTATTGATATTTAACAGTGATTTTGTTCAAAAGCCGATAATCGATACATGGTCTCAAAGAGCCGTCTTTTTTTGACACAAAGAAAAAACCGGCTCCTAAGGGAGATGACGATGGACGAATATGTCCCTTTTCCAAGGACTCCTTTATATATTCTCGCATAGCAGCATGTTCAGGCACAGACAGATTAAACAAACGACCCTTTGGGTATTTACTACCCGGGATTAAATCTATGGCACAATCGCACTCTCGGTGCGGAGGTAACGAACCAAGCTTGGATTCTTCAAAGACGTCACGATAGTCAGACAGGAACTCAGGAATTTCAGAGGGAATAGATGATGAAATGGAAACCACAGGTACATCCCCATGAGCCCCCTTACATCCCCAGCTCAACACAGACATAGCTCTCCAGTCGAGGACTGGGTTGTGAGATTGCAGCCAAGGCAATCCTAGCACCAAATCATCATGTAGATTATACAGCACCAGAAAGCGAATAATCTCCTGGTGATCCGGATTAATACGCATAGTTACTTGTGTCCAGTATTGTGGTTTATTATTAGCCAATGGGGTGGAGTCAATCCCCTTCAGAGGAATAGGAGTCTCCAAAGGCTCTAAATCATACCCACAGCGTTTGGCAAAGGACCAATCCATAAGACTCAAAGCGGCGCCAGAGTCGACATAGGCGTCCGTGGTAATAGATGACAAAGAGCAAATCAGGGTCACAGATAGAATAAACTTAGACGGTAAGGTGCAAATGGAAACAGATTTATCAAGCTTTTTAGTGCGCTTAGAGCATGCTGATATAACATGAGTAGAATCACCACAATAGAAACACAACCCATTTTTCCGTCTAAAATTCTGCCGCTCGCTTCGGGACAGAATTCTATCACACTGCATACTCTCTGGTGACTTCTCAGTGGACACCGCCAGATGGTGCACTGGTTTGCGCTCCCGCAAACGCCTATCGATCTGAATAGCCATTGTCATGGACTCATTCAGACCCGCAGGCACAGGGAACCCCACCATAACATCCTTAATGGCATCAGAGAGACCCTCTCTGAAAGTCGCCGCCAGGGCGCACTCATTCCACTGAGTAAGCACAGACCATTTACGGAATCTTTGGCAGTAAATTTCCGCTTCATCTTGCCCCTGAGATAGGGACATCAAAGTTTTTTCTGCCTGAAGCTCCAAATGAGGTTCGTCATAAAGCAACCCCAAGGCCAGAAAAAACGCATCCACATTGAGCAACGCAGGATCCCCTGGTGTCAATGAAAAAGCCCAGTCTTGAGGGTCGCCCCGGAGCAAGGAAATCACAATCCTGACCTGCTGTGCAGGGTCTCCGGCAGAGCGAAACCTCAGGGACAAAAACAATTTGCAATTATTTCGAAAATTCTGAAACCCAGATCTATTCCCCGAGAAAAATTCCGGCAAAGGAATTCTCGGCTCAGATACAGGTGCATGACAAAGTCTTGCAAATTTTGTACCTTCGTGGCGAGATTATTCAAACCTGCAGTTACACTCTGAAGATCCATTACAAACAGGTGAACACAGAGCCATTCAAAGATTAGAAGGAGAAAAAAAAAAAAAAAAATCTCAGCAGACTTCTTATTTCTCTCCTTTCTCAGCCAAGGATTTTAACCCTTTAGTGGGCCGGTCAAACTGTCATGTTCTCAATGGCAAGAGAACATAGCATCAGCATATATAGGAACTAGCTCTTGGAAGATGGGAACTGAGCTGACCATGAACTAAACCTAACGCACAACTAGCAGTGGCCGGGTAGCATGCCTACGTTGATTCTAGATGCCCAGCACCAGCCGGAGGACTAAATAATGCTAGCAGAGGAAAATATTAGTCCTAGCTCACCTCTAGAGAAATACCCCGAAAGGAGACAGAGGCCCCCCACATGTATTGGCGGTGAATTAAGATGAAATAACAAACGTAGTATGAAAATAGGTTTAGCAAATTTGAGGTCCACTTACTACATAGCAGAAGACAGAAAGGACACTTTCATGGTCAGCTGAAAACCCTATCAAAACACCATCCAGAAATTACTTTAAAACTCTGGCATTAACTCATAACACCAGAGTGGCAATTCCTGTTCACAAGAGCTTTCCAGACACAGTAACGAAACTACAGCTGTGAACTGGAACAAAAATGCAAAAACAAACATGGACAAGAGTCCAACTTATCTAGTAGTTGTCTAGGAGCAGGAACAAGCACAGAGAGGCTTCTGATAACATTGTCAACCGGCAAGCAACTAACAGAGCAGCAAGGTTATATAGCGACTCCCACATCTTGATGGGAACAGGTGAACAGAGAAGATGAAGACACCAGTTCAATTCCACCAGTAGCCACCGGGGGAGCCCAGAATCCAAATTCACAACAGATGGCCCATGGAACCACAGATAGCAGAGTCATCAAAAAGCAGAAGTGACACTGCTGTAAGACTTGGGGCTCAGACTGCTTGCCTGATTTGCAAGATTGTGCGGTAAAAGACAGATGCCCATGAGCCAAATCTGCACTTTCAACAGGGGACTGGGTGGAAGACAAACAAAGGGACTGAAGGCACTGTCAGCCAGCCAATCTTAGGGTATGTGCACACACTGCGGACTGGTGTGCGGTTTTTACTGCACTGATTTTGATAAATCCGCAGGGCAAAAACACTGCATTTTTCCTGTGGATTTACTGTGGATTTACCGCGGTTTTTGTGCGGTTTCTACTGCGGTTTTACACCTGCGGTTTTCTAATATGGAGCAGGCGTAAAACCTCTGCGGAATCCGCACAAAGAATTGACATGCTGCGGAAAATAAACCGCTGCGTTTCCACGCGTTTTTTTCCGCAGCATGTGCACAGCGGTTTTTATTTTCGATAGGTAACATGGTACTGTACACCGCATGGAAAACTGCTGCGGATCCGCAGCATCAAAAACTCTGCGGATCCGCAGCAGTTTAAACAGCAACGTGTGCACATGGCCTAAAACTACCTCTACTTGTGCTCACATCACCATTTATCCAAAGGTACTCAGGCCTACGAAATTACACAGAATGTAATGTAGCCTGCTTGCAGCAGAAGAAAGTGTTTCATTTGGGAGCGTAGCAGACACAGATCATCCACATCCACAAGCGAAAAACTTGTTGCATTATTGCCAAGAAGACTCATGGCTGTACTAGTTCAAAACGGTGCTTCTACTCAATACTGAGCAAGGGTCTGAATACTTATGACCATGTGATATTTCAGTTTTTCTTTTTTATTAAATTTGCAAACATTTCTGCTTTTCTGTTTTTTTTCAGTCAAGATGGGGTGCAGAGTGTACATTAATGAGAAAAAATGTACTTTTTTTAATTTACCAAATGGCTGCGATGAAACAAAGAGTGAAAAATTTAAAGGCATCTGAATACTTTCCATGTCCACTGTATATCATGCTGCTCTCAGATGAGGTAGCAAAAACTGCTGAGAGATTCCTTTTGATGCCAAACCAGATAGAAACATGCTATTACACATATCACTTATCATTAATTTCTAGGATCCCACACTCCTTCTCTCCTACCTTCCATAGTTAATTTCTGGGTGTACTAAGCTAGGAGATTACACACTGACAAGCAAAACGGTAACTTTTGACTCTCAGGCTCCCTGTGGAGTGCACTTATATAGTGCTGGGCAGCCCACCTGATCTAATAGTATGGTCATCATCAGTAGACTGTAAGACAGATCCACTGTGCATCACATGTATTTGTGTAACTGGCCAAGCTTCATCTGTGGTAATTTTTAACACTAAGAAATAGAGATGAGCGATCACTAAAATGTTTTTTTGCTTGTTGCTCGAACCGAACAATTCCTAATACTCAAATACACATGTCTAGTAGCGAGTATAATGGGAGTCAATGGAAAATACACTGCTCAAAAAAATAAAGGGAACACTAAAATCCCACATCCTAGATATAACTGAATGAAATATTCAGTTGTAAATCTTTATTCATTATATAGTGGAATGCGTTGAAAACAGTAAAACCTAAAAATGATCAATGTAAATCACAACTAATATCCCATGGAGGTCTGGAGTTGGAATGATGCTCAAAATCAAAGTGGAAAATCAAATTGCTGGCTAATTCAACTTCAGTGGAAATGCCTCAAGACAAGGAAATGATGCTCAGTCGTGTTTGTGGCCTCCACATGCCTGAATGACCTCCCTACAATGCCTGGGCATGCTCCTGATGAGGCTGCAGATGGTCTCCTGAGGGATCTCCTCCAAGACCTGGACTAAAGCATCCGCCAAATGCTGTAAAGTCTGTGGTGCAATGTAATGGTGGATGGAGCGAGACATGATGTCCCAGATGTGTTCAATCTGATTCACGTCTGGGGAAAGGGCGGGCCAGCCCATAGCTTCAATGCCTTCATCTTGCAGGAACTGCTGACACACTCCAGCCACATGAGGTCTGGCATTGTCCTGCATTAGGAGGAACCCAGGGCCAACCGCACCAACATAATGTCTCACAAAGGGTCTGAGGATCTCATCTTGGTACATAATGGCATTCAGGCTACCTCTGGCGTGCACATGGAGGGCTGTGCGGCCCTCCAAAGAAATGCCACCACACACCATTACTGACCCACTGCCTAACCAGTCATGCTGAAGGATGTTGCAGGCAGCAGATTGCTCTCCACAGCATCTCCAGACTCTGTCACATCTGTCACATGTGCTCAGTGTGAACCTGCTTTCATCTGTGAAGAGCACAGGGCGCCACTGGCGAATTTGCCAATCCTGGTGTTCTGTGGCAAATGCAAAGCATCCTGCACGGTGTTGTGCTGTGAGCACAACCCCCATCTGTGGACATCGGGCACTCAGACCATCCTCATGGAGTCGGTTTCTAACCATTTGTGCAGACACATGCACATTTGTGGCCTGCTGGAATTCATTTTGCAGGGCTCTGGCAGTGCTCCTCCTGTTCCTCCTTGCACAAAGGCTGAGGTAGCGGTCCTATTGCTGGGTTGTTGTCCTCCTACGGTCCCCTCCATGTCTCTTGGTGTACTGGCCTGTCTTCTTGTAGCGCCTCAAGCCTCTGGACACTACACTGACAGACACAGCAAACCTTCTTGCCACAGCTCACATTTATGTGCCATCCTGGATGAGCTGCACTACCTGAGCCACTTGTGTGAGTTGTAGAGTCCGTCTCATGCTACCATGAGTATGAAAGCACAACCAACATTCAAAAATGACCAAAACATCAGCCAGAAAGCATTGGTACTGAGATGTGGTCTGTGGTCCCCACCTGCAGAACCTCTCCTTTATTGAGTGTGTCTTGAGAATTGCCAATAATTTCCATGTGTTGTCTATGCCATTTGCACAATAGCATGTGAAACTGATTATCAATTGGTGTTGCTTCCTAAGTGGGCAGTTTGATTTCACAGAAGTTTGCATTACTTGGAGTTATATTCTGTTGTTTAAGTGTTCCCTTTATTTTTTTGAGCAGTGTACAAGTTTTTTTCTGGCAGACCCTACAAAGAGGTGTTGGGGGCAGTGAAGTTGTTGAATTGAATTGGAAAACTGCTGAATGGAAGGAGAACAGCATGGGAAAGACCACTGTAAGCATCTCTGACTCCCAGGTTGCTGCTGAGAACAGTGATGTCACACTTTTACTACACTTTAAGGAGTGACAATAAAACATTCCAAATGACTTGCATATAATGCAAAATTAAAAAAGGATTTAAAATATATATATATAATTTAAGTAAATCAAAATTTAAGTAAATCAAAATTTCAGTTTAATTTATGAAGGAAGCAAGAAATTACAAAAATTAGGGACTCAGATACACCCTGTATTAGACATAGGACAGGAGGGCTTTATATATATTCTCTTCAAATTGTCATGTACTGGTAGTCCTAGACTCATAAAGGCTATGAACTAAGTGCAAATCTTCCAAAAATTACAAGCAGAGTCATCCATACACCATTGAAGGCACCAACTATTTCCTCATTCAAGTATTTTGAACAAAGGGAAGTAGTGGTACTCCTACACTCATAAAGGCTTTGCACACAGTGCAAAGCAAGGAAAAAAAATTGAGGTAGGGTCATCCACAGACCCCAGATGACAACAACTGGAAGGCCTCATTCAAATATAGATCATTAAAAATACTTTATGTGCTGCTGTCATCTGGTGGTGTGTAGAAGTGTGTAAACGTAGGGTCTAAGCCAGGCTTTGTTGATTATTATTATAGATGAGCGAATATCTTTGGCTCCCTCCTTATTCGGCAAGGAATAGTGCTTGCCAAATAAGCTGCAGTGGGAACCCGGATACCTGGCTCACACCTGCTGAACAGCTGCTCGGTGCCGCAGCTGCATGTGTCATGGTTGTGTGATAGTCACAACACATGCATAGAGAGTCCAACAAACAGGCTCTCCATGCATGTGTTGTGACTGTCACGTAGCCGCGACACATGCAGCTGCGATGCCGAACAGCTGATCAACAGGAGCAATCCAGGTATCCGGGTTCCATCTGCAGCTTATGACCCTACTGTGACACTAAATATCTGCTCAGACAAGATGTGAGCAGCAGGGTAGCCCAACACCTCCAAGGTATAGAGGAACAGCTCTTGCCAGGTATCCAGCTTTGAAACCCTACAGTTGAATGTTGCACAGGAATTAGTGAGTATGCTTGTTTCGTCGACCAGGTATTGCCAAACCATCTTTTAAAACTTTTCCTTCATTGTGAAAAATTCTCGGTCAAGAGGGCATGGACGCTTAGACGGTGTCATGAATTGACCCAGGCTTTTGACAGTGTACCCCTGGCTCTGCTGCTTCTGGTGTGCCTCTCCCTTACCTCTCATCCTTGCTTGCCCCCTGCCGCTTGCATTTTCTGATGGGAATTTTTTCAACATATTTTCCACAATGGTCTTCTCCACCTTAGGAAGAATAGATGCAAAGTTCTCCTTGTGGCGTGGGTGTAGCAGAGTGAACAACCAGTGTCTTTTTTTTGGCCAAGATGAATGTAACTGGAAAGGCAGTGGCACCTAAAGTCTGTCTTCACCATGATGACTGTCTTCACCATGATGACTGCTCTCTATCTCCTCCTCCTCTACCTTTTCCTCCTCATTCCCCTCCTAAGTCCATCCACATAGTAGAGATGAGGTGAGGCTTGTGTGAGAACTAGCCTCATTTACGAGCAGCCAGCTCCTGTTTCTCCTCCTCTTCTTCTTCAGCTTTCACCTCCTCATTGTTACCCAATCTGTGCTGAGCAGATGAGAGGAGGCTGGCAGTTTCTCCCTGTCTCATGACTTACCCCATCTCCAACCAGTCCACATGCAAAGCTTCATGTTAATTTGTCAATATAAAAAATAGTCCCGAAGACATATTACTTCTGTAATGTTACCATGCATGTAGTAGCATATATATGCTAAGTAGCATACTGACAAAAGGCAAAAAAGCGACTCAAAACATGTCAAATAATAAAGGAGAAAAATGAGTCAAAACTGCCAATATTTTACAAACGTGAACAAACTTGGGGAGTTAGGTCCGGTCACCCCAACCTGTCACAACATGGGTAACTATCGCTTGTAATTTTCCTGCTACTGTGGTTTACTTTGCTATGTTAGTAGTTTCTATTAGAATGGCTATTACTGTTTTTAACATGCTTTGGGCTGTTTGGAGTGGGTGAGATTGGGAGCGACGGAGGTCACTGAGACCTGTCTTGCTCTCAAGCCCCTCCCCTCCCTTTATGCAGTATATGACTCAGCCTCCTTCACTAAATCTACTTGCATATACCTATGCTGTACATATTGTACCACAGTTACTGAGGATATTTTGTTTCAGTATACTATACTATGAGAACCCATCTGTGCAGGTATGATGTACCGGTACCTATTTAATTGGAGTTTTGTCCTACACCTCCTATTGTCATGCTGTTACATTATATATTGATTGCTCTATGAACTGCATGTATATACATTAACAGTTCTGTTTTTATCTATTTTGATAATCAATAAAGTTTGTTCACGTTTGTAAAATATTGGCAGTTTTGACTCATTTTTCTCCTTTATTATTTGACATGTTTAATTGTCAGCAGCAACTGTTTAAGTAGGCACTGAAGTGGGATTGTTGTGCTGATTATGGTGACTTTGCCACTCACCATCCTTTTGGCCTCAAGTCTTGGAGAACCGCACAAATATCAGACATCCATGCCCACTCTTCAGTTGTTATGTGCGGAGGCTGTCCAGAATAGCAATGGGCATGTTGGAGCTGGTATTCTGCAACTGGCCTCTGCTGGTCACAATTCCTTGCCAGCATGTGCAGTGTGTAGTTCCAGCTTATGGGTTGGCACTTGCATGTGCTGCTGCTTTAGTGCCGGATCGGCGTCAGGTGTAGGCAACTTAAGGAAATAGGCAATGGTGTGGCTTACCTTGACCAGAATCTCTGTCAAATCTGAATAGGTTTTCAGAAACTGCTGAACTACCAAGTTGAGCTATGTGCCAAGTATGCTACACATCTGAGCTTGCCAAGCTTCATATCCACCACCAGGTTACACCCATAATTACACACAACCATGCCTGGTTATTATCTTAGGGCCAAAAACCACAGATCTGTATCGTCTGTTATTCCTTTAGGTAATTCTGATGTGATGTGCATTTTGTCTCCTAGACAAATTAGCTTCACCAGAGCCTGTTACCGCTTCGCTGAAGCAGTTCTGCAGAGCTTCCAGATGACGTGAATGATGTGTTCTGAGATAGCACAATGAAGATGGATGATGAGATAGAGCAGGAGGTGCAGCAGGGCTGCAGGAACTGGTGTAGGAGATAGAGTCAACCCTGATAGATGTAGGAGCAACAATCCTTTGCGCCAGTGGAATATGTTTCCTGTCAGGATGGGCCTCCACAGCGTTCTGACAATCACAGTAATGTCACAACCAAGATGGCTACGGCATTACAGTTGTTATGGAAATTTGGTTTGGATAAATTTATCCCTGTGTGTGCTGCGGCCGTTTCCAATAAGACTGAGTATTTTGAGCGCTCATCATCAAGAATGGACTGTACACCATTGTGACAGAAAAACATTCCATCAATACCGATGATTTATTATACATACATAGTTTTATAATTGCATATAGAAAGGAGTGGTCAGGGGTGGTTAGTTAATTACCATATTGTCTAGCTCCTCTGTTATTGGTTATCTAAATATATATGGAATATTGTGATTAATGCACATATGAATGCTGATTAAGCAACTAAAATGTAGCTCTCTGCATCTAGGACAAAGTTGAGACATCTGATCAGCACTTCATACATCTGGCACTGTTCTGCTTTTTGGGTGCATGGAAAGTACCAAGGAACGATCTGGCCTAGCTCATGTGGTCAATATGAGCAATTGATTATAAACTAGCTGTGGATATATGAGTATATATGATTATAGAGGAGTATACATGCAAGCAAGATCTACATGATATATATATATTTCTATCATAAGACCCCCTTAGATATCACTTGCCCTAATACTAGCCTCCTGTCCCAAAGCGCTGCAACTCTTTTGTGCTGCCGGTGATCTGACGCAAGCCTAGCGCCTACGCCCCACTCCGTACAGACTTTTCACAAATGGGCGGTCAGGAGATCTGTCCCTAACGGGGGTTCATTGCAATCAGTCTCTTAGTCAACAGCATGTGTAGTGAGCGGTATGTATTCTTTATCAGGTAGGTCATCTATTCAGTCAGGCAGGGCATCCACAACATCATTCTGGCTTGGGTGTCATCCTCTGGTAGGGGAGCTTTTTCTTGCAATGCGATGAGTGGATCCAAGTGGGTCTTCCCTCCAGTTTCACAGAGGTTGGTGTCATCAGCGGCACTTGGACAGGACCATCAGATCTGGGATCAAGTGGTGTTCTCCTTACAAACATTTTTCACCAACACCCAGTCTTCTGGCTTCAAGGAGTGCGTACCGGACACTGAATCTGGATCTGGCAATGAAGAAAAAAACTCGAGAATGGATGTTAGCAAGTTTCTTGGTGAGTTCAATTACATAAGCAAAGTATCATATTACATAGTCAGCTGCTCAGGGAAAGAATACCCCTAACCTGGGGCTAGACCCAAGCAAAATTTCATTTGGTGACAGCTTTTCTGGGCCTCTGGAAGTGTGCCTTACATTAAGTAGTGTGATTGGGAGTGTCTCATGCCATGGTTTGCGTGTCTCTTGGGCAACTTTCAACATCCTGTCCTTAAAGGGAAGGTGCCGCAATTTTGTTTTTGTATTAAAAACGATTGTTTATATAAACAATTATTTTTAATACAAAATTATTTTTTTTTAACTTTAAGATCTTTTTTATTATTAATTATTTTTTCAGCCACTGGGCGCCGCCATTTTGCTTTGCAGGAGTGTAAGAGTCCCAGCACGACACTTACACTCTGCAAATATGGCAGCCCTTTACATAGGAGGCTGCGGTCGGCAGCCGACCTCATACCTATCATTGTGCTGCTCCCTGCTGTGTCTGGCCATGCCCCCTGAGCTGTCTCCACATCACAGCAGAGGCAGGAGTTCGGCGCCATCTTTCTTCAGCCCACAGTGGAGTGTACCTGTGAACTCCACTGTGAGTTGAGAGCCGTGCTGTTGGAGGGGCAGCTCCATCCTTCACACTGTCAGCGGCCATTCCCTGTCCTCTGCTATGCTGCCTGGTGTGTGATCTCTAGAATCCCTAGAGATAATGAAGTGCAGTCTGATGTCCTTATCATGCAGAGAGGTTACAGAGGGGAAGGGAAGAGTCTCTCTGTGCTGCTTCCACTCTTCCTCTCACTGCAGTCACTAATCAAGGACAACAGACCATGGTGTATCTATTACTATACTGTGTGATACTGTCTGCTGAGCCGTGCATCTAATCCTATCCTGTGTGATACTGACTGCCGCCCTGTGTATCTAATTTTCTCCTGTGTGATACTGACTGCTGAGCCGTGCATCTAATCCTATCCTGTGTGATACTGACTGCCGCCCTGTGTATCTAGTACTATCCTGTGTGATACTAACTGCTATGCTGTGCATCTAATCCTATCCTGTGTGATACTGACTGTCACCCTGTGTATCTAATTCTCTCCTGTGTGATACTGACTGCTGAGCCGTGTATCTAATCCTCTCCTGTGTGATACTGTGTGCCGCCCTGTGTATCTAATCCTCTCCTGTGTGATACTGACTGCTATGCTGCGCATCTAATCCTATCCCGTGTGATACTGACTGCCGCCCTGTGTATCTAATTCTCTCCTGTGTGATACTGACTACTGAGCCATGCATCTAATACTATCCTGTGTGATACTGACTGCTATGCTGTGCATCTAATCCTATCCCGTGTGATACTGACTGCCGCCCTGTGTATCTAATTCTCTCCTGTGTGATACTGACTGCTGAGCTGTGTATCTAATCCTCTCCTATGTGATACTGACTGCCGCCCTGTACATCTAATCCTCTCCTGTGTGATACTGACTACTATGCTGTGCATCTAATCCTATCCTGTGTGATACTGACTGCCGCCCTGTGTATCTAATCCTCTCCCGGGTGATACTGACTGCTGAGCCGTGTATCTAATCCTATCCCATGTGATACTGACTGCCGCCCTGTGTTTCTAATTCTCTCCTGTGTGATACTGACTGCTGAGCCGTGCATCTAATACTATCCTGTGTGATACTGACTGCCGCCCTGTGTATCTAATCCTCTCCTGTGTGATACTGACTGCTGAGCCGTGTATCTAATCCTATCCTGTGTGATACTGACTGCTATGCGGTGTATCTAATCCTCTCCTGTGCGATACTGTCTGCTGAGCTGTGTATCTAATCCTCTCCTATGCACTCCTCTCCCCCCTGCATATCTTTCCCCATTGCACACACAGCTCAGTGCGTGCGATAACAGGAGATGCGGGGGTCATGCTGTATTATGGCATTATGTGTGATTTATATGACTGTATTATATGTGATCTATATGGCAGTATTATGCTTGATCAGTATTGTGGAATGATGTAAAAGCTATATGACTGTATTATATGAGAACTATATTGTGGGATTATGTGTGATATGTGGCAGTATTATGTGAAAATTATATGGTGATATTGTGTGAGACGTATGTGGTGGTATGTGTGATCCATATGGCGGTATTATGTGAGATGCATGAGGCGGCATTATGTGTGATCTATATGGTGGCACTATGTGTGATCTATATGGGGGCACTGTGTGATCTATATGGGGGCACTGTGTGATCTATATGGTGGCACTATGTGTGATCTATATTGTGGCACTTTGATCTATATGGGGGCACTGTGTGATCTATATGGCGGCATTATGTGTGATCCATATGGCGGTATTATGTGAGAACTCTAAGGCGGTATTATGTGAGAACACTATGGCAGTATTATCTTCAAAAAGGGGACCCATTCTAGTGTGGTTCTGGCTGAGCACCTGCACACAGGTCTGGGGTAATAGAGGGGGCAGCATGACCTCCAGTTAGGTGCAGTCAGGGGAAGGCTGGTGAGGCAGCTGAAGAGAGGCGTCTCATTTTTATTGTTACTATATGGCTACATTTCCCCCCAGTGTCACCCCATACTGCGCCTGTTGCCTCGCTTTCACACATCGCCAGGACAGGATGGAGAAGACAGGAGCTGAGGAGGGGAACGGGGTCTTTGCATGCAAAGTCTGGATCAGAACAGGCCATCAATCCACAGAAATAT
Organism: Ranitomeya variabilis; assembly: GCF_051348905.1. Lineage (NCBI taxonomy): Eukaryota > Metazoa > Chordata > Amphibia > Anura > Dendrobatidae > Ranitomeya > Ranitomeya variabilis. The sequence continues at coordinate 234,917,474 of NC_135232.1, forward strand.
TTCCTGGATTTATGTGAAGCAGACGGTCCATCCATATGTATAAACGACAGCGCTCTATGTACAATCCCTGGCTGCTCCGCGCACCAAACAGGGTGCCCACCCATAGACCAGCACACTGCTCTCCTGAAATACTCTGTGCTGCTGTCACCCTGCTCCCTCAACCATATGTCTCCCAGAATCCTTGCTGCCTGCCATCCTCGGTGACTGTCTACTTGTCAGTATAACTCTGCAGTCACCAACAAAATGGCTGCTCACTGGGTTCCTGAATATCATCCTCTCTTATCCCTTAGCAAACACCCAGAAGGGGAGGAGGGGAATGATATCACACACGTCAGCAGACTCCGCCCATATTTACTGCAGTGCAGTAATGTGAGCTAATTGTACACTAGGTTTTTGTCAAATTTCAGCAGCTGCTCCCCCTAGTGTTTAAAAGTGGAAATGTCAAACGTTTTGAAATCATTTTTCATATTTTACTAAATTATAAACAAATGATAATATTTTTTAAGAAAATGTAAACTTTAATTCTTTACATTTTTTCAATTGCTGGAAAAAAAAATTTTTTTCATGGCACCTTCCCTTTAAGTGTCCCATTCAGTCTTTCCACTTTCTCGCTACTCTGGGGATTGTAGGGAGTGTGTAGGCCTAAGTCTGACCCTACTGCTGACCAGATCTTTCGTGTGAGATTTGCTGTGAATGCGGGTCCCTGGTCACTCTCTATCACTTCTGGGACCCCATATCTGCATATCTCATCTCTGAGAGTAGCTTCTTTGCAGTATTTGCTGACTGGTTCCTCACTGGGAAAACTTCTGGCCATCCTGAGAACACGTCCACGACCACAAGGGCATATTCGAAACCTCCACTTGGCGGCATCTGGATGTGGTCTATCTGGATCTTCTGGAAGGGGTACAGTGGTCTGGCAAGATGATGGGTGGGAACATTCTCTATTCTTCCAGGGTTGCATTTGCCGCAGGTCAGACAGCTGCTAGTGAACTTGGCTGTTAGGGTGGAGATCCCTGGAGTGAACCAGTAAGCGCCAATCAGATCATTCATCTGTGTCTTTGATCTGTGTGTGGGCCCATGTGCCCACTGGACCACCATAGGGTAGATGCTTCGGGGTAAACAGGGTTTGTAGTCCATTGAGTATACCCTTCCTTCTTCATGTGTTGCTCCCTTCCACATACAGCATTCCTTCTTGTCCTTTGGGGCTTGCTCCTGCAGCTTTTTGAACTGATCCCAGGACGTCATTTGGTCAGGTTTCTTGTCTTCAGTCGTCATGTAGTAGCTGTCCGGTTCTTCGACCTCTCCCACTTCTCCATATTGTCTTCCTTTGGCTGCTTCTTTGGCTGCCATAGCCATAATGCTATTACCCCGTGCCTCTACTGTGTTCAGTTTTCCATGTGCTTTGACTTTTTATACTGCCACCATTTTTGGAAGTTGGAGTGCGTCCAGCAGGTCCTTGATGGCTCCATGATGCTTCACGGCTGTTCCGCTTGCTGTGATGAAGTCCCTTGCAGCCCAGATGGATCCAAAGTCGTGTGCTATGCCATGCGAGTACCTTGAATCGGTGTATATGTTCGCAGTCTTGCCTTCTGCAATCTGGCAGGCCTTCGTCAGCGCTATCAGTTCTGCTTCCTGGGCTGACAGACTAGGCGGCAGACTTCTGGACCACAGGATCTTTTGATTGCTGGTCACTGCACATCCCATGTGGAATCTTCCTTCATCATCTGCAAACTGGAGCCATCCGCATAGAGGATCAACTCTGGTTTGGTCAGTGGCTCTTCTGCCACCTTGGGTAGTCCTGCTGTTTCCTGTTGCATGATGCTGAAGCAATCATGGTCATCCATCTGGAGCAAATCCAGATCCCTGCAGAAGGTATCATGCAGATTTTGATCAGAATTTTTATCTGAGGGTCCATATCTGTATCCCCCTTGGGAGTGGGAGTAGAGTAGACGGGTTGAGGACTGTGCATCTGGAGATGGTGGCATTGTCAGGCAAGAGTAGAGAGTACTGGTGGCGAAGATGCCTGGCAGTGGAGAGATGTTTTGGTTGGGTTTGGTTGAGGATTGCTGAGATGTCATGCGGAGCCAGGATTTCCAATGGACATCCAAGAGTGATGCTGCTCTCATGCAGGAGGGGGCTCCCCTTGCAACTGGATCCAGACGAGCTGAAAAGTAGCCCAAAGGTCTCTGCTTTCCCCCCTGAAGCTGCGTCAGGACTCCAGTAGCAAGGCCTTCTTTTTCCATCAGAAAGAGACGGAATGGCTTCTCGTAGTCAGGTAGGCCTAGTGCTGGCGCTGAGACTACAGAGCCTTTTAACTTCTTGAGCGAGCTGAAGGCTGCATCTGATGGGGTTACTTGATGCAGTCATACAGAGGCTGCATTAGGACTGAGGCATCAGGGATCCAGGCTCTGCAATACGAAACTAGACCAAGGAAGGCCTGTAGCGCCTTTGGAGTTGTTGGAGGAACCATCTTATCCACTGTGGTCTTACGGTCATCTGTCACGTATTTGGTCTGGTAAGCAATACAGTGTCCCTGGAACGTAAGTCGCTTCAGACACCACTGGACTTTGTTCTTTGAGACTTTGCAATGCTGCTCCGCCAGGTAGAGTAGGAGATACAAGGAATGGGCTTTACACGTGTCAAAGTCAATTGCACAAAGGAGTAGATCATCCATGTATTGTAGCAGGGTTACTTCTGCATGTTCTGTGACCCAGTTGGTGAGGACTGTGGACATTGCTTTGGTAAACGGTGAAGGGCTGTTCTGGGCCCACTGTGGCATCACTGTCCATGTGTGGTGTCCCCCCTGGTGCGTTAAGGCAAGCAGGTACTGGTCATCTGGGTGAAGGGGAACACTGAAGAAAACATTAGCCAGGTTGGTCACTGTGAACACTTTTGCTGTGGCAGGTGTTGTGAATTTGGTTTTTGGGCTCCCCCGGTGGTCACTGGTGGTACTGGACTTGTGTGCTTCACTTTCTCTGTTCACCTGTTTCCATCTGGATATGGGTGTATCCTATTTAGCCTTGCTGCTCAGTTATTCTAGTGCCGGCCATCAATGCAACCAGAACCTTTCTGTTGCATGTTCCTGCTTCTAGACTACTATCAGCTAAGTTGGACTCTTAGTCCTAAGTTTGTTTTGCATTTTTGTTCCAGTTCACAGTTATGTTATTTTTCTGTAGCTGGAAGCTCTTGTGGGCCGAAATTGCCACTCCGGTGTCATGAGTTGACACATGAGTCTTAAAGTAATTTCGGGATGGTATTTTCATAGGGTTTTCAGCTGACCGTGAAGTTCCCTATTGTATCTTCTTGCTATCTAGTAAGCGGACCTCGCTTTGCTGAACCTACCTTCATACTACGTATGTCTTTTCCTCTGAACTCACCGTCAATATATGTGGGGGGCTTCTGTCTCCTTTTTGGGGGAATTTCCCTAGAGGTAAGCCAGGTCTGTCTTTTCCTCTATTAGGGTTAGTTAGTCCTCCGGCTGGCGCTAGGCGTGTAGGGATAAAACGTAGGTACTCCACCCGGCCACTGTTAGTTGTGTGGTAGGTTTAGCTCACGGTCAGCTCGAGATTCCATCACCCAGGAGCTAGTCTGTAGTTTAAGTTCTCTGACGTTTCCTTGCCATTGGGAACCATGACAGTATGGCCGGCCAAGGGTTAAAACCGTTGGCAGAAGAAAGGAGAGAAAAAGAAGTCTGCAGATTTATTTTTTTTTTTTCTGAGCTTGCTTTTTAGTTGACTCAGTTGCATTTCTGCTCTAATTGCAGTCTTTGTCTCTCTCTCTCCTTCTAATCCTTGAATGGCTCTGATCTCACCTGATTAAAATGGATCCTCAGAGTTTGGATACAGGTTTGAATAATCTTGCTATGAAGGTTCAAAATTTACAGGATTTTGTTATTCATGCTCCTATATCTGAACCTAGAATTCCTATACCAGAATTTTTCTCCGGGGATAGATCTTGTTTCCTGAATTTCAAAAATAATTGTAAATTATTTCTTTCCCTGAGATCTCGCTCCGCTGGAGATCCCGCACAGCAGGTTAAGATAATAATTTCCTTGCTGCGGGGTGACCCTCAAAACTGGGCATTTGCATTGGCACCCGGGGATCCTGCGTTGCTCAATGTGGATGCGTTTTTTCTGGCTTTGGGGTTGCTTTATGAGGAACCTAACTTAGAGATTCAGGCTGAAAAAGCCTTGATGGCCCTATCTCAAGGGCAAGATGAAGCTGAAATATACTGCCAAAAATTTCGTAAATGGTCTGTGCTTACTCAGTGGAATGAGTGCGCCCTGGCGGCGAATTTCAGAGAGGGTCTCTCTGATGCCATTAAAGATGTTATGGTGGGGTTCCCTGCACCTACAGGTCTGAATGAGTTCATGACAATGGCTATTCGGATTGATCGGCGTTTGCGGGAGCGCAAACCTGTGCACCATTTGGCGGTGTCTTCTGAGAAGGCTCCAGAAAATATGCAATGTGATAGAATTCTGTCCAGAAGCGAACGGCAGAATTTTAGGCGAAAGAATGGGTTGTGCTTCTATTGTGGTGATTCAACTCATGTTATATCAGCATGCTCTAAACGTACAAAAAAGGTTGATAAGTCTATTTCAATTTGCACTTTACAGTCTAAGTTTATTCTGTCTGTGACCTTGATTTGTTCATTATCGTCAATTACCGCGGATGCCTATGTCGACTCTGGCGCCGCTTTGAGTCTAATGGATTGGTCCTTTGCCAGGCGCTGTGGGTTTGATCTAGAGCCTCTGGAAGTTCCTATACCTCTGAAGGGTATTGACTCTACACCATTGGCTAGTAATAAACCACAATACTGGACACAAGTGACTATGCGTATGAATCCAGACCATCAGGAGATGATTCGCTTCCTTGTGTTGTACAATCTACATGACGTTTTGGTGCTCGGATTACCATGGTTACAATCTCATAACCCAGTCCTTGACTGGAAAGCTATGTCTGTGTTAAGCTGGGGATGTCAGGGGGCTCATGGGGACGTACCTTTGGTTTCCATTTCGTCATCTATTCCCTCTGAGATTCCGGAATTTTTGTCTGATTATCGTGATGTTTTTGAGGAGCCTAAGCTTGGTTCACTACCTCCTCACAGAGATTGCAATTGTACCATAGATCTGATTCCGGGCAGTAAATTTCCAAAGGGTCGTTTATTTAATCTATCTGTACCTGAACATGCTGCTATGCGAGAATATATTAAGGAGTCCCTGGAAAAGGGACATATTCGTCCTTCTTCATCTCCCTTAGGAGCCGGTTTTTTCTTTGTATCTAAAAAAGATGGCTCTTTGAGGCCGTGTATTGATTATCGACTCTTGAATAAAATTACAGTCAAATATCAGTATCCTCTGCCACTGCTGACTGATTTGTTTGCTCGAATAAAGGGGGCTAAGTGGTTCTCTAAGATTGATCTCCGTGGGGCGTATAATTTGGTGTGAATTAAGCAGGGGGATGAGTGGAAAACCGCATTTAATACGTCCGAGGGCCATGCCCCTTCAGTCTTTCAGTCCTTTATGCATGACATTTTCCGTGAATATTTGGATAAATTTATGATCGTGTATCTGGATGATATTTTGATTTTTTCGGATGACTGGGATTCTCATGTCCAACAGGTCAGGAGGGTTTTTCAGGTTTTGCGGGCTAATTCCTTGTGTGTGAAGGGTTCTAAGTGTATTTTTGGGGTTCAAAAGATTTCTTTTTTGGGGTACATTTTTTCCCCCTCTTCCATTGAGATGGATCCTGTCAAGGTTCGGACTATTTGTGATTGGACGCAACCTTCTTCTCTTAAGAGCCTTCAGAAATTTTTGGGCTTTGCTAATTTTTATCGTCGATTTATAACTGGTTTTTCTGATGTTGCTAAACCTTTGACTGATTTGACCAAAAAGGGTGCTGATGTTGCTGATTGGTCCCCTGCTGCTGTGGAGGCCTTTCGGGAGCTTAAGCGCCGCTTTTCTTCCGCCCCTGTGTTGCGTCAGCCTGATGTTACTCTTCCTTTTCAGGTTGAGGTCGATGCTTCCGAGATCGGAGCTGGGGCGGTCTTGTCGCAGAAAAGTTCCGACTGCTCCGTGATGAGACCTTGTGCGTTCTTTTCTCGAAAATTTTCGCCCGCCGAGCGAAATTATGATATTGGTAATCGGGAGCTTTTGGCTATGAAGTGGGCTTTTGAGGAGTGGCGTCATTGGCTTGAGGGGGCTAGACATCAAGTGGTGGTATTGACCGATCACAAGAATTTGATTTATCTTGAGTCTGCCAGGCGCCTGAATCCTAGACAGGCGCGCTGGTCGTTGTTTTTCTCTCGATTTAATTTTGTGGTCTCATACTTACCAGGTTCTAAAAATGTGAAGGCGGATGCCCTTTCTAGGAGTTTTGAGCCTGATTCCCCTGGTGATTCTGAACCTACAGGTATCCTTAAGGATGGGGTGATATTATCTGCTGTTTCCCCAGACCTGCGACGGGATTTGCAGGAGTTTCAGGCGGATAGACCTGATCGTTGCCCGCCTGGTAGACTGTTTGTTCCTGATGATTGGACCAGTAGAGTCATCTCGGAGGTTCATTCTTCTGTGTTGGCAGGTCATCCCGGGATCTTTGGTACCAGGGATTTGGTGGCTAGGTCCTTCTGGTGGCCTTCCCTGTCTCGAGATGTACGAGTTTTTGTGCAGTCTTGTGATGTTTGTGCTCGGGCCAAACCTTGTTGTTCTCGGGCCAGCGGATTGTTGTTATCTTTGCCTATTCCGAAGAGGCCTTGGACTCACATCTCTATGGATTTTATTTCTGATCTCCCTGTTTCTCAGAAAATGTCTGTCATCTGGGTGGTGTGTGACCGTTTTTCAAAGATGGTCCATTTGGTGCCCTTGCCTAAGTTACCTTCCTCATCCGAGTTGGTTCCTCTGTTTTTTCAAAATGTGGTTCGCTTGCATGGTATTCCAGAGAATATCGTTTCTGACAGGGGGACCCAGTTCGTGTCTAGATTTTGGCGGGCGTTCTGTGCTAGGATGGGCATTGATTTGTCTTTTTCGTCTGCGTTCCATCCTCAGACTAATGGCCAGACTGAGCGAACTAATCAGACCTTGGAGACTTATTTGAGGTGTTTTGTGTCTGCGGATCAGGATGACTGGGTTGCCTTTTTGCCGTTGGCGGAGTTTGCCCTCAATAATCGGGCTAGTTCTGCCACTTTGGTTTCTCCTTTCTTTTGCAATGCGGGGTTTCATCCTCGTTTTTCTTCCGGTCAGGTGGAGTCTTCGGATTGTCCTGGAGTGGATACTGTGGTGGATAGGTTGCATCGGATTTGGGGACAGGTGGTGGACAATTTGGAGTTGTCCCAGGAGAAGACTCGGCATTTTGCTAACCACCGTCGTCGTGTTGGTCCTCGTCTTCGTGTTGGGGACTTGGTGTGGTTGTCTTCTCGTTTTGTCCCTATGAGGGTTTCTTCTCCTAAGTTTAAGCCTCGGTTCATCGGCCCCTATAAGATTTTGGAGATTCTTAACCCCGTGTCCTTTCGATTGGACCTCCCAGCATCTTTTTCTATCCATAATGTCTTCCATCGGTCATTATTGCGCAGGTATGAGGTACCGGTTGTGCCTTCCGTTGAGCCTCCCGCTCCGGTGTTGGTTGAGGGTGAATTGGAGTACGTTGTGGAGAAGATCTTGGACTCCCGTGTTTCCAGACGGAAACTTCAGTATCTGGTCAAGTGGAAGGGCTACGGTCAAGAGGATAATTCTTGGGTGATAGCCTCTGATGTTCATGCCTCTGATTTGGTCCGTGCCTTTCATAGGGCTCATCCTGATCGCCCTGGTGGTTCTTGTGAGGGTTCGGTGCCCCCTCCTTGAGGGGGGGTACTGTTGTGAATTTGGTTTTTGGGCTCCCCCGGTGGTCACTGGTGGTACTGGACTTGTGTGCTTCACCTTCTCTGTTCACCTGTTTCCATCTGGATATGGGTGTATCCTATTTAGCCTTGCTGCTCAGTTATTCTAGTGCCGGCCATCAATGTAACCAGAATCAGCTAAGTTGGACTCTTAGTCCTAAGTTTGTTTTGCATTTTTGTTCCAGTTCACAGTTATGTTATTTTTCTGTAGCTGGAAGCTCTTGTGGGCCGAAATTGCCACTCCGGTGCATGAGTTGACACATGAGTCTTAAAGTAATTTCGGGATGGTATTTTCATAGGGTTTTCAGCTGACCGTGAAGTTCCCTATTGTATCTTCTTGCTATCTAGTAAGCGGACCTCGCTTTGCTGAACCTACCTTCATACTACGTATGTCTTTTCCTCTGAACTCACCGTCAATATATGTGGGGGGCTTCTGTCTCCTTTTTGGGGGAATTTCCCTAGAGGTAAGCCAGGTCTGTCTTTTCCTCTATTAGGGTTAGCTAGTCCTCCGGCTGGCGCTAGGCGTCTAGGGATAAAACGTAGGTACGCCACCCGGCCACTGTTAGTTGTGTGGTAGGTTTAGCTCACGGTCAGCTCGAGATTCCATCACCCAGGAGCTAGTCTGTAGTTTAAGTTCTCTGACGTTTCCTTGCCATTGGGAACCATGACAGGCAGGCACATTTGAGAGCAGAGTGTGCGGATTCAGATTCACATCTCTCAGGTCATGTACCATTCTGATCTTGGCTGGCTCTCCTTTTACAGTCTTTTTCTTGACCAGGAAAAGCGGGGTATTGCAAGGCGATGTGCAAGGAACAATGATTCCTATTTCCAGGTAGATCTTCAGTTGGTCAGAGACAGCTTGACTCTGGGCAATGGGCAGGGTATACTGGGCCTTACGAGGATATGGAGTGCCTGGCTTGAGTGATACCCGCACTGGGGCAACTTGAAGTTTTTCCACGTCTTGGGGTCCCTTAGACCATAGACTTTCTGGTACTACGTCCAGTACCTCCTTGGGTAGGCCTCCGTCGGTTGTTTGAGGTTCTTGTAGGGCCGCCAGCACGATTCTCCTTGGATCAGGGATGAAGAAAGTGTCACGGTCCCATCTTCCTGGAACACTGTGGTTGCCTTCAGCTTCTGCAGTAGGTTCGCTCCCAGCAGGTTGAGTGGCAGGTCCCTGACACCACAAATTGGGACAGGATAGAGTGTCCTGGCTGAGTGCACACGCTTAGAGGCCTTGTATGCTGGGAATGTCTGACTTGACCATCAATGCCCATGCGAGACACAGAGGATTCTGATAGGGAGGTGGGATCGGGGAGTTCCACAGGTCTCATCACACTTCTGGCTGCACCGGTGTGCAGAAGAAAAGATCTGACAACGTCATCCACTTTCAGGGTAATTTGAGGTATTGGTCCTGCAGATGGGGTTTTACATGTCAGGAGCGTAGTGTCTTGCAGACCTGGCTTGCTTACCCCTGTCCCATGGATGGGGTACTTCACTGCTTTCTGTACTTCTTCCTTGACCTGTTTCTCTGGACCAACTCTTGGGTTGCATGGGTGCTCTGCACTGGTTCTGGAAATGGCCAAACTTGCCACAGTTGCAACACTTCTTCTGTTTTTGTGGGGTGGTTGCGCTTCCAGGTCAGTGGTCACCATGAGAAGGGCCGTCTTCTGCACTCCTGGTTTGGGACTAAATCCCTTTGGCTACTGTGGACAATGGCATGATGGGCACTGTAGCGGCGGCGGGGTCTGGCCTGCTGATTGAAGCTGCAGGGCCTGGTGGTAAGATGGGGCCTGCAGGTGCATCCGTGGCGAGGCCCGGGGGTGCCATGAGACTGGTGGCTGCATCCAACCCAAGGTCTTGGGACATTACAGGGGCTGCGGCTGCATCTGCCATCACTTCTTCCCCCTTTGCTAACCTTATTGAGGTCGGTGTCTCCTTTCCGGAGTCTGCAGCGGTTCTTCCGGTGTGTCGCTCGGCACTTTGCAGCATCTTCACTTCTGGATCCCCTTCCAGCGTTCTCAGCAGCGCAGCACCCGTTTCCTTCTTGGCGCTCTTTGTGGCGCTATGATGGTGGCAGTTTTGGCAACAATTGGCAATAAACAGTCTCCTAGGCGCACATGACCCGTTTTGCTGGGTCAGTCCACTGCTATTGACCTGTTCTCGGGCCTAGCCACTAAGTGGTTTCCTGATTGTCAGTCTCAGTCCATGCACAAAGGCCTGTGCCAACATTTGCCTGTGTATCTGGTCATGAATGGTGAAGCCCAAGTCTTGGAATACTTGCATTACTCTGCCATGAAACTTTTTACAGACTCTGTCTTGTCTTAGCTCATGTCATGTAAGCTGAGGGCTTGTCCTGCCAATCTGCCTTTGGCCCACTCTCTGAGCTGTTCAATTAGCTGTGGCCCTGACTCCCAAGCGTGTACATCTAATTCTGCTGGAAGTTTGAATTGTTCCTTCATGATTGGCCAGAGTGCATCACCTGCTTTTATTTCCATTTATGGCCCAAAGATCATTCCAGGTGGCTGCATATGTTTGCTGGTTCTGCTACATTCTTCGGTAAAATGGCATGGGATGCATCCCTGGGTCTGGAAGATTGTCACCTGACTTGAAGTGCACATAGTGTAATGGCGGTGCCTCTATCTGCCCCTGCATTCTTGGTGCCTGTGGGTTTCTTTTCCTAGTACTAGGCAGCATGTATGATGTTCCCTCTTCATCTTCATCAGAGGAATAGTTGTGATAGCATGTGCTGGGGTTATACGCTGACTGGTTTTGGACTTAGAAGTTGTTTTTTTGTGTGAGGATGTCCCCCCCCCTTGCTGAAGCTGGGTATATAAAAACACACAAAAAAACAGAAAAGAAAAACCTTCAAAAAGTTGGTGAAAGAAGTTGAAACCAAAAGAAAAGAAAACCATCAAAAACTTGGTACGCGACCAAAACCTTAAAATTTTGATACAAAAGGAAAATCTTTAAAAAAGTAAAGAGACAGACAGGAAAACATTGGAAAACTTAAAAAAAAAACACTTTAAAAAAAAACTTTAAAATGAAAAGAGACAGAAGGAAAACCTTCAAAAGAGTAAAAAGTTAAAATGGCTTCTCTTTTTTTTCCTTCCTCTGTGCTCAAACACAAACACACACACTTCCCCTTTTTTTATGCTGCTATCTCCAATGTCACTAAAATCACATATCTGAAAAAAAGTATGTCACAGCAAAAATGATAGATACCATTTAGTTTCACTTCTTCAAAAATGGCTACACCATAGCCAGCACTGCAGAAACAGGAAACTTAGCAAAAAAGAAAAAAAAACATGTGACAGTGTGATTTACAATGCATATATCTCTACCAGCAGCAGAAGGGGAAAGGAAAAAAAAACTTCTCTATACAATTGTATGCACTTAAAACAGCAATACGTGACACTAACAGAACAGATACAGACATCCGGGAGATGCCCTTTTTATTATTCTGTGACACGTGCAGGCCGTTCTGGGAACAGACAACTATCAATCGCACTGGGCACACATATGCCCGGGAAATACTACCACCCTCCGCTCCAGTTGTCCTGACTGGCTCGCCGGCTATGGGAATCTGTGGCATACCTCTAAGCTATCACCATCCGAGCCTGGAACATGGGACTACCTGCCCTTGAACCATCTGTCCCTCCTGCTGCATGGGAATCTGTGGTAGCTTATCGAGCGATTTTACCTCCTACCATCTGTTACCCAGCCACCACAAACAGGACAGTAACCGTTCCAGCTTTTCTCCCGGATCTCACACAAACATGGAACACATACACGGCACACAGCAGACACCTTGACTTATATCCCAGGGTTTGTTGGATACGGGCTTGGACTTTTTAAACTACCTGGGAATGTGGTGGTGACCACACCTGACCGGCAAGAGGTATAGACCCGGACTGGGCACAGGGGAATTTCAGGTAAGATGATAACATTTTCTTACCTTACTTATGGAGCTGCGCAGTCTCCATCCCGTGATCCAAGGCCGTGGCCAACACCTCCGTCTCTCCGGTCAGCAGGGTCCCCTGTGTGTTTTGTCCACACCCCACGTTGGGCGCCAATTGTTATGGAAATTTGGTTTGAATAAATTTATCCCTGTGTGTGCTGCGGCCGTTTCCAATAAGACTGAGTATTTTGAGCGCTCATCAAGAATGGACTGTACTCCATTGTGACAGAAAAACATTCCATCAATACCGATGATTTATTATACATACATAGTTTTATAATTGCATATAGAAAGGAGTGGTCAGGGGTGGTTAGTTAATTACCATATTGTCTAGCTCCTCTGTTATTGGTTATCTAAATATATATGGAATATTGTGATTAATGCACATATGAATGCTGATTAAGCAACTAAAATGTAGCTCTCTGCATCTAGGACAAAGTTGAGACATCTGATCAGCACTTAATACATCTGGCACTGTTCTGCTTTTCGGGTGCCTGGAAAGTACCAAGGAACCATCTGGCCTAGCTCATGTGGTCAATTTGAGCAATTGATTATAAACTAGCTGTGGATATATGAGTCTATATGATTATAGAGGAGTATACATGCAAGTGAGATCTACATGATATATATATTTCTATCACAAGGTGACATGCAGGCAATCTCCACAAGCTTATTTGCTGTGTAATAAGTGCCAAACATGTGATGCATGGATTCAAGTTTTACATAAAACAACATCCAACACTCACTGAGTAACGAGTAAATCCAAGCACCGTGATTGTTCTTGAATTCATGTCCTTTGTGAGTCATTTTTGAATTTTTTGCTCTGATAAGGTAGGAAAAATGTGCTGGCAGATTCCCTTTAAAAGTTTTAATCACTAGCGGACAAAGACAGACGAGGACCCCTGTGAGAACATTAAATGGGCCCTTTGCAGTCTAATAGTTCATTATAATGCACATTTCCACCTGCTTTGGAGAAGAGAGTGGCCCCCCTTACCTCTTGGGCCCCTCTTCAGCTGCACAGGAGACGTCAATGTAAATAAATAATCATTTTATTTAAATATCGCCGCCAACTAATACTGCAGCACTGTGCAATTAAGTGGGAACATGTACAGACGATAAAAACAATACAAAGTAGCACATAGTTCAACAGATACAGGAGGAGTGATGTCCCTACTTGCAAGCTTACAATCTACAGTTTAAGTAAATGGAGGGGACACAATAGTTAGAAAATGCTTGTAATCTATGGCCCTGTCATCATTATAATAAATAAGGGTTTTCATATAGTTACATGATCATCAGCCAGTATATGTATGTGTTTTTAAAACACGCTTGAAAGCATGAGGGCTAGATATTAGTCAGATCATTTTCGGTAAGGCATGCCAGAAAACTGATATGATGTTACAGACAACAGACAGACAATCCCTGGTATTTTGTATTAAGGTGGGGGTTATGTCAAGAGAAGAGGTGTATAATTGGGTGTCATCAGCATAGAGATGATATTTGAAACCAAATCTGCACTACAGAGCATAGTGGAAAGGAGTTGGCTATCCAAAGTGTCAAATGTGGTAGAGAGACTCAGAAGATATTGCAGGGAGTATTGGCCAATGAATGTTGCTGTTAATATGTCATTAGAGACTTTAGAAAGGGCAACTTCAGTTAAGTATAAAGAGAAGAAACCAGGAGTGGATCAAACCTTCCAGGAGTTTAGAAAAAAAGGAAGGATTAGAGACAGGTCTGTAATAAGCAGTGCAGTTGTGGTCAAACCATGTTTTACTAAGTAAAGAAGTTATGATGGCATGAATGATGAGGAAAAGATACCCGGAGAAAAAGAGAGGCTAAATATTTTAGCAAGGTGGGTAGTGACAGCTGGGGAGAGGGACTGGAGGAGATGTGAGGGAATAGGGTCATTTGTGCAGGTTGTAGGGTGAGAAGAAATGAGGAGCCTGGTCCCTTCTTCTTCCGTAAATAAAAAATTAAAGCTGCACTCTGAAACACTAGAGCATGTAAACACTGAATATATGAAATTGAAATTTCATTACTGCTGTAGAAAATAAATTAAAAAAATAAAGGTACTTAGCACATTACTGTTGTAGAAACTAAAATAAAACTGAAGATACTTAGTGGATAAAATGGCTAATGCTTGTGAGCTCAACAGCCATCAACAAGGCAATCCCCTTTGTTGGGACCCTGACCTAACATGATTTCTCTTGGACTAAATGCCTACAATTACAGTATAAGGGCAGGTAGGATAAACCTCTATTTAAAACCACCAAAAGCTGATGGGTGAGTTGAGTGACTGACTGTCACTTCCAAACAAAAAGACAGATGTGAACAGTTGCAAGTTAAGAAAGTCACTCTATATGTAACTAACAAATTAAAGCTGCATTATCAAACGCTACTGCACGTAAATATTTAATGCATGAAATTGGAATTACTTTACTTTAGAGCTCATCAGGGAGAGAAAATATTTTGAATAGCTGTTTTGGATTGTTGGCTAGTGATGTGATGATAGTGGTAAAGTAGGCTTGTTTGGCCAGTTGGAGAGCATGAACTTATAGTGGATGAAGTCTTTTGCTGAAAGGGATTTTCTCCACAGATGCTCGGCAGACCTTGAGCAGTGCTGGAGAAAACATGTTTGCAGTTTTTCCCAGGACTCCCATTGTCTGTGCCAAGTTGTTGTGTGTGTGGCAGGTGCTGCTTTTAATATATAATTATAATGTGACAATGCTGGATCTGGACAAGAGAGGGAGAAGATGGGAGCTAAAGATGATTGTATGTTGTCCATAAGCTGCTGGGCATTGATGGCACATAGATTTCTCTGTGTGAGAAGAGGTGATGTCATTAGTGTCGAGCAAGTTATTGCCAGAGGATGGTAGAAGGAAGTTAGTAAAGTCATGCACTGAGCAGAGTTGTGAGAAGACCAGGTGCAGAGTATTCCCGTCTTCATGTGTAGGAGAGTTAGTAAGCTGTGAAAGGCCGAAGGAGAAGGTTAGAGAAAGAAGATGAGTGGCAGATGGGAAGAGAGGATCATCAATGGGGATGTTAAACATCCCTTAGGATGAGAGTGGGAATGTCACAGGATAAAAATGTGGAAGCTAGCTTATCTGTTCTCAGGTCTGGGGCATGTTAGAATTGTAGCACACCACAGGAGAAAGCAGCAGTGTTGGTGATGTCAGACTGCTGGAACCAGGTTTCCTTGAGAGCCAGAAGGTCAAGGAAATTGGAAAGGAAGAAATATTGGATGTAGAGTAGAGATGGAAGAACCCAAAAAGTAAAGTTCGGGGTCCTTACCGAGCACCAAGTGTTCAGGTATGGACTCTGAACACGTACCTCTCTATGAAGTCCATGTTACTGTTCGGCTAGTGCACAGACTAAGGTTTTTGCAGATTCTTGCTTGAGGAATGTATGAATCCATGAAATATTTTTGAACTGAAGTTGTCAGGAAGTTGAAAGGGCTTGGATATGTAGTTTGAAGGATATATCAGAGTCAAGGATTACCCTAAGGCAGTAAGCTTGTGGGACTGAGGAGAGCGAGCAGCCATTTACTTTAAAGTATAGGTGCATTGGGGGGGGGGTCGAGTGAGATGGGGGAAAGATGATGAAATCTGTTTTGTGCATATTATGTTTTAGAAGTCTAGAAGGGAAGAAGTGTGAAATAGAGGACACACATTGTAGGATTCTGGTTAGTAAGGAGGTGATATCGGGTCCATAGAGGTAGATCTGTGTGCCATCAGCATAGAGGTGATACTGCAAGCTGTGAGATTCTATGAGCTGTCCCAGGCCGAATGTGCAAATAGAGAAGAGTAAGGGTCCTAGAACTGAACCTTGGGGAACACTGACAGATAGGGGGAGAGGTGAGGAGGTGATGTGTAAGTGGGTCTGTTAGGTAGGATGAGATCCAACATAGGGCCAAGTCTGTGATGCCAATAAATGAGAGGGTCTGTAGTAATAGGGAATGGTCCACTGCGTCAAAGGAAGAGGACCAGGAGCATGAGGACAGAGTAGTGTTGCTTAGCTTTGGCGGTTAGTAGGTCATTGGTGACTTTAGTCAGGCCAGTTTCAGTGGAGTGATGTGGTCAGAAGCCGGAATGTAAGCAGTCAAAGAGGGAGCAGGACGAGAGGTGGGAGGACAGTTTAAAGTGGAAATGTTGTTCCAGTAGTTTTGAGCCATAGGGGAGAAGTGATATGGGGCGATAACTAGACACAGAGGATAGGTAAAGAGAGGGCTTTTTGAGGATGGGTGTGATTGAGGCATATTTGAAACATGAGGGGAAAACACCAGCTGTTAGTGATAGGTTGAAAAGATGTTTTAGGGTTGGCATGAAGGCTGTGGTGAGATTTAGGATGAGGTGGGATGGGATCGGGTCAAGTTTACAGGTGTGATCTTGAGAGTAGAAGCAGAGAGTTGGTCCTCTGTAATGGTGGAGAAGTTGGTTTTAGAGGAAGAGGGCTGAGTATTTAGGAGGAGGGGCTGTGGGGGGCTATAGGCCATAACTTTATCTGATGTTATCGATCTTCTGCTTGAAGAATGAGGCAAAGTCTTCAGCTAAGGTGAGTGGAGAAAGAGGAGGTGCTGGGGATGGAGGGGAGAATTGAAAGTGTTGAATAGCTGTTTAGGGTTGTGAGACATAGAGGATATGAGAGATGAGAAGAAAGTTTGTTTTGCTGCAGCAAGTGTGGCCTTGAAAGTAGTGAGGGAGTGTTTGAATGCAATGAAGTGCTTGTTGGAGTTTGGATTTTTCCATCTCCGCTCAGCAACCTTGGTCAGGCTGGTGTGCCGGGGTGGCCTGTTTATTTTTCGAGCATTGGTATGTGTGAGACGGCCAACTTATTTGAGAGCTACAGCTATTGTGGTACTATATAAAGTGGCAGCAGTGACTACATTATGTAAGGAACTTATATCTGTTAGAGGGAGAAGGGATTCAAAGAGTGATTGTGGATCAAGGTGTTTAAGATTTCTGCAAGGGTGTGCAAGTTTCAGGAGTGGGGATTGTGTACCTAGAGATGAAAGGGAAGAGAATGTAAGTAGGTTGTGGTCAGAAAGAGGGAGAGGTGAGTTGTAGAGGTAAAATAGGGAGCAGAGATGGGTGAAGATGAGGTCCAGTGTGTGGCCATCTTTGTGATTGGCTGCAGAAGACCACTGTGCGAGGATGAAGGAGGAAGTGAGAGTATAGGCAGCACGGTGGAGCAGTGGTTAGTACAGCAGCCTTGCAGCGCTGAAGTCCTGGGTTCAAACCCCACCAAGGACAACATCTGCAAAGAGTTTGTATGTTCTCTTTGTGTTTGCGTGGGTTTCCTCCGGGTACTCCGGTTTCCTCCCACATTCCAAAGACATACTGATAGGGAATTTAGATTGTGAGCCCCAACGGGGACAGCGATGATAATGTATGCAACCTGTAAAGCGCTGCGTAATATGTTAGCGCTATATAAAAACAAAGATTATTATTATATTATTATTATTATAGAAGTTTAGTGACAGCTGAAAGGGAAGTGTCAAGGGGAATGTTGAAGTCGCCCATGATGATAGTGGGGATGTCAGTGGAGAGGAAATGAAGTAGCCAGGTGCTGAAGTGGTGGAAGAAGGTGGTGGTTGACCCTAGGGGCGGTAAATGACAGCCAGTTGGAGATTGGAGGGAGAGTAGATGTGCACACAGTGTACCTCAAAGGAAGGTTGAAAGAATTAAGAGTGAAAATAAATCTATTGTAATACTACATTTATGATGCAATGTGTCTAACCGCGGACTCACTTCCCCATGAGAGAACAACTGATTACTTGGGTTAGAGACTTTGAATCCCACTATATCTCTTTAAATTATGGAATGCTGCAAAAATAATTATCTTGAATACATTATAACATTGTGTTTCAGTAATGTATAATGTATTGCCAGTGTATTTTATGTTACATAGTAACAGAAATGTATATATTTTCCCACTCTACATTTTGCTTTACATACAGTTTTCTCTTAAAAAAGAAGTGCCATGCTGTGATTTGACCTTATTTTTTCCACTTCAGTAAACACAAATATTTTAGGTATAAATTAAGTTAATATTTCAAAAATGGATTTAAGAGATTCGCCAAAAAGAATAACAAATAAAGAAAAGCTGAAATGTTATGAAAACGTGAAAAGCAGAAACGTGATTACGGTATTGTTTATTGTACACCTCAATAGTTCCCATTGAGAAGAGTGGGCTGCTGAAGTACCAAAGCAAACAATTAGTAAATGTTACTTGAATTTCTATAGATAAAAACTCATTAGCTACAACATTATAGTTATATTCTTTGTATTTCTCCCTGCAGAAATTTTTAATGGTGGAATGATGTATTATCTGTTATCATGCTGCAATAATTGCTGTAAGTACTGTTATTGTATTCTGAATGTTCCCCTAAAAATCCTAAAGTTTGAATAGCTATTTTCAGAGGTAAGAGAATAGAATCTGTACAGGGGCGGATCATCAGAGGGTCAATATGGGCGGTAGCCCAGGGCCCAGTGGTGTGGGGGGCCCTGGGCTACCGCACAGATTGACCCTCTGCTAATCCGCCCGAGTGTGACTGTCAATGCCCGCCGGCATTTATGTGCCCCCGGACTCGGTGGGCAGAGAGAGGGGGCCCGCATCTCATCTGCTCACCGGGCCCCTTCCGGCTGCGTGCCCACACATCTTTAGTTAACAACAGCCGCCAGCCAATTGGAGGCTGGCAGCTGAAGTCGGCCGCAGCGCACACATCGCCAGTGTCTGACGTCATTGTCAGTCGCCGGCGAGTGTGCGCTGCTGGAGGGAGCTCACCACCTGGAGCGCTGGTCAGGTGTGGAGACTCTGTTTGTTTTTTTTGTTTTGTTTTGTTTTTTGATATGCTAATGGTGGACACACTGGGGCATTGCTGGAGACACTGGGGCAATGCTGGAGACACTGGGGCAGATTGCTGGAGACACTGAGGCAATGCTGGAGACACTGGGGCAATGCTGGAGACACTGGGGCAGATTGCTGGAGACACTGGGGCAGATTGCTGGACACACTGGGGCAATGCTGGAGGACACACTGGGGCAGATTGCTGGAGACACTGGGGCAATGCTGGAGACACTGGGGCAATGATGGAGACACTGGGGCAGATTGCTGGAGACACTGGGGCAATGCTAGAGACACTGGGGCAGATTGCTGGACACACTGGGGCAATGCTGGAGGACACATTGGGGCAGATTGCTGGAGACACTGGGACAATGCTGGCGACACAGGCAGATTGCTGGACACACTGGGGGCAATGCTGGAGGACACACTGGGGCAATACTGGAGACACTGGGGCAATGCTGGAGACACTGGGGCAGATTGCTGGACACACTGGGGGCAATGTTAGAGACACTGGGGCAGATTGCTGGACACACTGGGGCAATGCTGGAGGACACACTGGAGCAGATTGCTGGAGACACTGGGGCAATGCTGGAGACACTGGGGCAGATTGCTGGACATACCGGGGGCAATGCTGTAGGACACACTGGGGCAGATGATTGCTGGAGACACTGGGGCAATGCTGGAGACACTGGGGCAGATTGCTGGAGACACTGGGGCAGATTGCTGGAGACACTGGGGCAGATTGCTGGAGACATTGGGGCAGATTGCTGGACACACTGGGGCAGATTGCTGGAGACACTGGGGCAGATTGCTGGAGACACTGGGGAAATGCTGGAGACACTGGGGCAATGCTGGAGACACTGGGGCAATGCTGGAGGACACACTGGGGCAGATTGCTGGAGACACTGGGGCAATTCTGGACACACTGGGGCAATGCTGGAGGACACACTGGGGCAGATTGCTGGAGACACTGGGGCAATGCTGGAGACACTGGGGCAATGCTGGAGACACTGGGGCAGACTGCTGGACACACTGGGGCAGATGATTGCTGGAGACATTGGGGCGATGCTGGAGACACTGGAGCAATGCTGGAGACTCTGGGGCAGATTGCTGGACACACTGACGGCAATGCTGGACATACTGGGGCAGATTGCTGGACACACTGGGGGTAATATGCTGGAGACACTGGGGCAGATTGCTGGACACACTGGGGGCAATGCTGGATACTCTGGGGCAATATGCTGGACATACTGGGGCAGATTGTTGAACACACTGTCTGGGGGCAATGCTGGAGACACTGGGGCAATGTTGGAGACACTGGGGCAATGCTGGAGACACTGGGGCAATGCTGGAGACACTGGGGCAGATTGCTGGACACACTGACGGCAATGCTGGACATACTGGGGCAGATTGCTGGACACACTGGGGGTAATATGCTGGAGACACTGGGGCAGATTGCTGGACACACTGGGGGCAATGCTGGATACTCTGGGGCAATATGCTGGACATACTGGGGCAGATTGTTGAACACACTGTCTGGGGGCAATGCTGGAGACACTGGGGCAATGTTGGAGACACTGGGGCAATGCTGGAGACACTGGGGCAATGCTGGAGACACTGGGGCAATGCTGGACACACTGGGGCAATGCTGGACACACTGTGGGCAATGCTGGACACACTGTGGGCAATGCTGGACAATTGGACATACTGGGGCAGATTGCTGGACACACTGGTGGTAATATGCTGGACACACTGGGGCAATGCTGGACATACTGGGGCAGATTGCTGGACACACTGGTGTTAATATGCTGGACACACTGGGGCAGATTGCTGGACACACTGGGGCAGATTGCTGGAGATACTGTCTGGGGGCAATACTGGACACACTGGGGCAGATTGCTGGACACTGGGGTAATATGCTGGACATACTGGGGTAATATGCTGGACACACAGGGGCAGATTGCTGGACACACTGGGGGCAGGACTGGAGGCATGGGCAGAATGTAGACACGGGGCATGATTGGAGACACAGGGCAGAATGAAAGACATGGGGCAGGATTGGATCATGGGGCAGGATGGATATGATGGAGACAGATGGGGCATGATGGGCAGATCATATGGTGTAGAATGGATACTCATGAGTGCAGGATGGGAGAACATATGGCTGGAGCCAGGAATGAGCTAAATGGGGCCAGGGTGGGGAATATTATTACCATAGGGGCTACTTAAGGGATATTATTACTGCAGTGATGTATTTATTTTATTTTTTGAGTATACTGTTTTAAATGGGGGGGCAGTCCTGTTACTGTGCAGAGTGACACTATATCGCCTTTTTTCTCCATGTGGTGTAATGTAGAAGTTGTGAAAAATTAAGTAATGTGTTCTGCAAGCGGAGCTCGAGATAACTGTTATTTCCTGCAGAAATGAGTCCTGGCTGGAAGAAATGATGGCGGTCTGTGCTGGATGAAAGATGAAGGACTTCACCTAGAGACGTCACTGGTGAGTCAGTGTTACCTATACACTGACACTATACACTGTATACTATATACAGAGGTCTAGTGTAGAATGTCACCAGTGATCACTGTATTACCTATACATTATATACAGAGCTCCTGTGTATAATGTCACCAGTAATCTGTGTATTACCTCTACACAGACACTGCATACTAAGTACAGATCTCCTGTGAATACTGGCACTTATGGTGATAGTATTGTGTTTTTTTTGTTTTTTTTTAATTACTGATCAGTATTGTAGTATTCAGCCACTATGTGGTGGTAATATGTGGTCTGGAAATGGTGTTGTGGTATTTGTCCCTTGTATGTGCTATTTGGTCACCAAGCGGTGGTAATATGTGGTCTTGACATGGTGCGGTGGTATTTGTTCCTTGTATGTGATATTATTCGATCACTGTGGTTGTAATTTGTGGTCTGGTCATGGCACGGTGGTATTTTTTCCTTGTATGTGATATAATTGGTCAAAATATACCTAAATTGTATTGCAGATTTTAACAAATATTTAATAGGTTACAATAGAGTAGGGCCTGGCCATTTTTCTGGAATAATCTGGTTCAGGTGTCACATGACCCCCGTCACATGGCCCCCATCACATGACCGGGGGGGCCCACATTGTCTGAACAGCCCGGGGCCCTGGCTACCCTTAATCCACCCCTGAATCTGTATGATAGTGCATGGAAGCTGTATGAAGTAAGAAGCCTTGTGGCCTTTGAATACGGCCATACAGGCCCCCGGGTCCATTACGCATGGATTTACACTGACGAGCAAAAGGGTAACAATGTTTTGAACTTTTGACTTTCAGACTCCATATCTCACCAGCAACTACTGATTCAAACGTGAGGCTACCATAATTTTATAGATAGTAATCTTGGCTATCTCATACATAAAATTGACTTGGAACTATTTGTGATATGATTGATTGTGCAGAATATTGTCATGTCACTGCATTGTTAATGTTTTGCTCCTAAAAATTTAAATTTGTATTTTATTATTTTGTCAGTATTTTGAAAATCCACCTTCTGCTTTAAACACTTGTAGTGGTTTGTGCTCACTCGGCTGTGGTTGGGGCAGGCACAGGTAGCGGTATTGCTGCAATCTCCAGGCAATTTTATTTAAACTTCATAAAACCACTTAGCATAGCAAAACAAAACAACAGCCTTTTCTGGCACAAAGAGAAAAGTAAAAAGTCCATACAACATATAGCGGGTCCGCCCGCTCAGGATAGCGTCCGGTTCTTTAGGCTTTAGCACAGACCAACACACAGGAGATCCACACATCTCCAGCTCCAGACTCTGAATAAAACACCACCTTATTTTATCTGCCAAACCACGCCCCGGGGTTGGGATATGTGAGCAGTCATTCTCCCCATCTCTTATGACTGCTCGTAAAACCCGGCCCTGGAATGGCCTGATAACTCTCTCAGCACTATATGTGCTGGAGCATGCTTCCGAGCTCACATCACCACAGCTAATAGCCGCGATGATACATATCTCCACTCAATGACTAGTCTGGTGACTCATCACTGAATTCTGTGTTTTATCCCTCAGATAACAATGCAACAATCTGCTGATATATACTCTTTAAAAAGAAGTAATACAAAGAATGCAATTATTACATTGTTCGCACAGTTCTTATTTCCACATTAAACTAGCAAGTAATGCATAGGACCATGACTTCATGATAACTTAACATATGAATATACTTGACATTGTTGGAGAGTGATATCTGCTACACTTGGAGAGATAAATGAAAAAGCAGAGTGTGCCTGCTTTTACCACACAAATAGTGCACATGTCTTAACTAATCACACCCCCAAATAAATACAGAAAACATTACAGGCCTTAAAAAAATACAAGCCATATAAACAAAGGCATCATACATTATATTTATAATCATGGAGGACTCTACAAATAATATTAGGGGTTACACTCAGGGGCAGATTAAGAGTAGCCAGGGCCCCCTAGCACCTGATGTATGATGTGACATGTCACATGATTCCCTTTGAGAGATCATATGATGGGTCACATGATAAACACACAGGTGCGCTGTTGTACATCTGCAGGTGCCAAATGGAAGAAATAAATTATTTCCCTTATGTACAGCACTATATATGACATAGCGCTATACATACAACAGTAGAGGATACTATGTAATAAGAAACGGAGCAATATATAAGTAGAGGAAACAATATAATATGGGGCAGCACTATACATAACAACGGTGAATGCTTTGTAATATGAGAAGGATCGCTCAATGCACGTCACTTAACGGGATGGTCCGAAGCTAAAGTTTATTTCCATCCTAAACTCTATTTAATGTCATACTTAGAGAAGGGCAAACAACTGGATGTTCAGGTCCGGCGAACAAAAATGTTGGGTTTGGGTACCAGAACAGTACCCAAAACCAAACCCAAGCCTGGACCCTATTCATTTGAATGGGGGGCCTGAACATCCAGTGTTTGCCATGCTGTCAGCAAACACCGTTTTAGATCAACGGTAAAATCTTCACCGCTGGTCAGAGAGCTGCAGTTTCCACGCTGTCAAAAGGCTGCTATGATCAGAGATATAAAGTTTACCTCTGGTCATTGGTGTTTGCTGATGGAACTACTGCTCCCATCAGCTGACACCTGCTGACACAAATAACAGTGAAAGTAGGATCAGATGATGGGAGTATTTAGAGTATTTATCAGCCGGCTCCTGGGCTGTAAATAATTTTATAAAAATGGTATGGGTTCCCTTGTATTTTTGATAACCAACCAGGCAAAATTCACAGCTCGGGGCTGCAACTCTCAGTTGTCAGATTCAACAAGGCTGGTTACCAAGAATAGAGGGGTACCCATGCCGTATTTTTATTTATTTAAATAAGTAATTTAAAAAAAATGGAGTGGGGTCTCCCCCATTTTTGACAACCAGCTAAGTTAAAAAATAGGCAGCTGACAGCTGGTACTCTCAGGCTGGTAAATAGCCATGGATATTGCTCCCTCAGCCTAAAAATAGCAACCACCCAGAACCACCCAGAAAAGGCACATCTATTAGATGCACAAATTCTGGCGCTTTGCCCAGCTCTTCCCTTTTGCCCTGTAGTGGTGGCAAGTGGGGTTCATATTTGTGGGGTTGATGTCATCTTTGTATTTTCAGGTGACAACAAGCCTACGGATTATTAATGGAGAGTTGTCTATAAGACACCAATCCATTACTAAACTTGTTGGTTATCAAAAATAAAGAGGAACCCATGCCATTATTATTCTAATTATTTATTTACAGAGCAGGTGCCGTGTGATGAATTCTCCCATCAGCCGCTCCTGGTCTCATTGTTATTAGCGGCAGAAGGTGTCGGCTGATGGGAGCAGTAGTCCCATCAGCTGACACCGGTGACTGGAGGTAAACTTTATACTTCCAATCACCGCTTTGGGCTCACACTGTCCTTTGACAATGTGGGAACTGTGGCTTTCTGACCAGCGGTGATAGTTTTAAAGCCGATCAGAAGCAATTTTTGCCATGCTGTCATACACATGACAGTGCTATAAACAGCCAGTGTTCGGAGGGCTGAACTTGAGCAGTAACATGGACTTCCTTGGTAAAGTCCACTTTCACTGTTCGTGCCCTAACTGTAGGTGTTTGGTACGCACGCTGAACTTTACTGATCGGGTTCGCCCAGTTCTACTCATAATCTAATCTTTTATCTAATACACTTTAACCCCTTTCCAACATTTGGGATACTTTTACGCCCACATCAGACTCTCTCCCTTTGATGTGGGCTCTGATGATGAACCCACATCTTTCCCTGCAAAAATCAGCTGTTTTGAACAGCTGACATGTGCCCAGAATAGTCGCAGGTGGAATCGTGTTCCACCCGCGGCTATTAACCCGTTAAATGCCGCTGACAGCGGCATTTAACAAGCACTTTCAGCAATCACGCATTAAATCCACCCACCGGTGACCTGCATCACGTGATCGCGGGTCACCATTGTATTGGCATGAAAACCGGAGGTATCCTGGAGACCTCTATGGTTGTCAGTGGTGGCTTACTGTAAGTGCCACCCAGTGGTCAGCGCTCATAGCAAGTGAGTACTTTTGCTATATAGAGGTGATCTGATCATTGCCTCTATGTAGCAGAGCCGATCGGATTATGGCAGCTTCTAGTTTTTCATGGAGACTATTGAAGCATGCCAAAAGTAAAAAAAAATGTTTTTAAAAATAACAAATAAAAAAAGTTCAAATCACCCCCCTTTCGCCCCATTCAAAATAACACAATAAAAAAACTCAAACATACACATATTTGGTATCGCCGCATTCAGAATCGCCTTATCTATCTATAAAAAAAGGATTAACTTGATCGCTAAATGGCATAGCAAGAAAAAAAGGCAAAACAACAGAATTACGTTTTTTTAGTTGCCGCATCATTGCATTAAAATGTAATAACGAGCTATCAAAAGATTGTATCAGCACCAAAATGGTATCATTAAAAACATCAGCTCGACATCCAAAAGATAAGCCCTCATCCAACCCGAGATCATGAAAAATGGAGATGCTAGGTGGTTTCAGAAAATGGCGCAATTTTTTTTTACAAAGTTTGGAATTTTTTTTCACCATTTAGATTAAAAAGATCCTAGGCATGTTTGGTGTCTGTGAACTCATAATGACCTGGAGAATCATAATGGCAGGTCAGTTTTAGCATTTAATGGACCTAGTAAAAATGCCAAACAAAAAACCAGTGTGAGATTGCACTTTTTTTGCAATTTCACCACACTTGGAATTTTTTTGCAAGTTTTCTAGTACACGACATGGTAAAATCAAGGGTGTCCTGCAAAAGAACAACTCGTCCTGCAAAAAATAAGCCCTTACATGGCCATATTGACAGAAAAATAAAAAGTTATGGCTCTGGAAGAGGGGGAACGAAAAATGAAAACGCAAAACCAAAAAAAGCTCCTGGGGTTAATTAAAAATTCCCTATTTTTCCCTAACTACTCTATCTGGCTGCACATATACACAAACTATGTCACTTACCTGGAGAGCTCTTTTCTCTGCTTGCTCATTCTTTCCTTACACTGTGACAAAATGAAAAAAAATAAATAAATAAAGCAGTTTGATAGTGTAGTTAGGTAAAGCTTTGGAATTTTAAATTAAAGCATATTATAAAAAAAGAGTAGATTATTACTGTAAATAAATAGTGATATAGGATGAAAATAAAATGTAGTTTCTGCCTACCCCTTTAATAGCTTGTGTAAACAGACAGATCACAGTAAATGACTGCCAATTTGTAAAGGTTTACCGCTTAGTACTCATTTAGTGCCACCTATCGGTCCGTGCAAGCATAAGCCTATACAGTCCCCATATATGGTCCCCTTATATAGAATAAATATTTACATCCAGTAATTTATCATAATGGAAGTTGGCCGCAGATTTTTACCAAGAATGTCTCTGTAGATCATATGACCTACCATTTGTCCATTCATCCTTCCTTCAATCATTTGAAGTTTGCCAGTGCCATATGCTGAAAGACAGACCCACACCATGATGTTCCCACTTACAAACTTCATTGTTGGTATGATATTTTTGGAGTGATATGTAGTGCCCTTTTTTACTCCAAACAGGGTGTTATTATTGCATCCAAAGAGTTCACTTTTACTCTCATGTGACCAGACTATATTCTTCCAATAATGCACAGGCTTGTCTAAATGTTGTTGAACAAACTTTAAACAGGCTTGAACATGCTTTTTGATCAGCAAATGGAGTCTTGCTTGATGAGCGGTCATACAGACCTTGGAGGTTGAGTGCATTACTTACAGTTATACTTATAGTTTTCTTTGAAACAATTGTACCTGATCCTTCCATGTGTTTCTGTAGCTCTCCACAGGTGGTCTTTGGCTTTTGGACAAGTCTTCTAATAATTATTTTCACTTCTGTCTGAAATCTTGTGAGCAGCACCTGGTTGCGGTAGTTTATGGTAAAATATGGTCTTTTTGCTTCTATATTATGACCCCAATAGGGTTCACTGGAACCTTCAGTAGTTTAGAAATACTTCTGTAACCAATGCTATTAGTATACATTCAAGCAAATAAGCAAAAAAATGGATTACAGCAAACATACTACACGTGGACTACCCCTAAGGGATATATACCCACATATCCTGTAATAAATGTATACTACACGTGTAGATATGGACCACAAATCGGGCCAAACTGCAGACATAGATGCACAAAAACCACAAGAAAATGCAGTCAAAAGGACCCATAAAAGTATTAAAGTTTATTAAATAACCATTAAAACAGTACAAACACTAGATAAATGTCACAGGGGGAAATGAAATGTGTCCACCAAGGAACACCGACATACAATGCGGACTCAAGTGACCCACGCACCCCCGCCTCACAATAATAGCAATGCTGCTCTAACAATGTATCATACAATAGTAGAAAAAAGTGTCAATAACAAACGCGGCATATAGCCACATAGAACATACCTAAAAGGTGCGGGAGCGGGGGGCCACGAATCCTATCCCCGACGCGCGTTTCGGAGTGTACGAGACCACTCCTTCCTCAGGGGGCATGCAGGGATGCACTAACACAAAATATTTATACCCCTTCTAACAGCGCTGCCACATACCAGATCCGCCGCATCCGGAACCTCCCCCATCCGCTGGCATCCGGAACACGTGGGGCCCCACATGACCGGAACACCATCAGAAGAGGAGGGCCGGCGCGACGCCACTGGCAGTGGCGCGCAAGCGCATAACTATAGATGAGCAGCGGCCATAGTAATAATGGGCATGCAAAAAGGCAAGATAAAGGACATTTGTATACGGAAAAACCTATCAATAATACATTCTAGTATTTTAAATAAGGGCACATATATAGTGCAATACTAATGTAACCGCTCACTAGCAGCAACGCGCAAGCGCATAATTGCAGATGAGCGGCAGCCACTGTATTGGTGGGCATCTACGGTATATCACATAGAGGCACATGTACAGTGCAATACCGATGTAACCGCGCACTGTGCACAACACTTATACAAAAATATCTATTAACCATAATATAGATCACATCATAACAGTGTATATTTGCAAAAATTGTACACATATAACATACGGATCACACCACATCTGTACATCTAGTGCTAGAAGATCAACATCAAATTATACAGAACATATACATGTACCAACATATGACAACCCACTAAAGACCCATACAATAAATGCCCATAACAGAATTCAATTGCCGCAGATTGATCACACGGGGAAAGACGATAGAGGCATCCGAGCAGATCCAATATTGCATGTATTTCATCAGATGTTTCAAAATCCACCGATATTAGACTACAATAAACCAAAGACATGTAATGAAAACCAAATGATAATAAAAAAATATTTATTAATAAACAAAATGTCAATGTTGCACATGGACACATCAGGCAGAGGATCACAAAAATGGGGCAAATGATAAATTTTCATTTAACCCATACGGGTGGATAGTATGCAGAGTCCAAATCCACCTTGCTTCAGACTGAGCAAGGCGCTTGGACAAATTGCCTCCTCTAATATTAATATTCAGCTGGTCAATCCCCTTAACTCTCAATCCTGTAGCATCACATCGATGGACATCTCTAAAATGTCGCGGTATTGTCTTAAGGCTGGCCACGTCCGTGCAGGTAGCTGCCGCTTCTATACCCAGAACGTGCTCACGGACTCTAACCTTAAATTGTCTTGTTGTGAGTCCAATATATATTAGTCCACACGGACATGTGGCATAATATATAACATACCTGGTGGTACATGATATGCGATGTTTAATTTGAAATTGTTGTGTACCATCGGAATTACAAAATGAGGAGCACCGTTCAATATTAGGGCATGCGACGCATCTACCGCACGGTACGCAGCCAGCCCGTGACGAGATAGTATCCAAAAATGTAGGTATAGATTGACTGACATAATGACTCCGGGTCAACCTATCTCTCAGGTTTCTTGCCCGACGAAAGGTGATAGAGGGGCTACTAGGAAGAAATTTCGTGATGATAGGATCAGCCTGCAAAATGGGCCACGCTCTCTCCAATGCAGACCGTAAAACAGCATGCTGAGGATTATATGTTGTAATAAATCTGGCTTTCATATCCGTTTCACCTCTGTTACCCCCAGTTTTATACAATAAATTATTACGAGGTGAATACTTTGCACGGTGATAAGCTCTTTTTACCATCCGTCTACTATAACCCCTGGAGATAAACCGTGTTGCAAGCTCACCAGCTCGAACCTCAAAGTCATTATCATCCGAACAAATCCGTCGTAGACGGAGAAATTGACCTACCGGGATAGCTCTAATCATGTGGTGAGGGTGACATGAAGTAGCGTGGAGAAGAGTATTAGTAGCTGTCACCTTACGAAAAATGTCCGTCTGTAATATACCACTCCCATCCCGACGGATAGTCACATCCAAGAAGTCAATTTTATCAACATCCCACACCAGGGTCAGACGAATATTGCAATCATTGTTGTTAAGGATGTCTATGAATTGCAGAAGGTCGGTGGGAGTGCCCTGCCAGACAAAAAAGATATCGTCAATATAGCGTGCCCATAAAGGGACACGCTCTATTGACCCCAATTTGTCGGACAGGAAAAGGTCCCTCTCCCACATCCCCAGGAACAGGTTGGCATAGGAGGGCGCAAAGGCCGCCCCCATGGCCGTTCCCTGGATCTGCAGGTAGAAGGACCCTTTGAACACAAAAAAATTGTGTGTGAGGGTGAACTCAAGTAGCTCAAGGATGAGGTCCCTCAAACCAGTAGGTAGGGTGGAAGTATTCAAAAAGAATTGGACAGCACGAAGGCCGTCATGATGTCTAATACTGGTATAGAGGGACTCAACATCCAAGGAGGCCAAGAGAGTATCACCCTGCAAACACAACCCATCGACCTTGCGCAATAAATCCCCCGTATCTTTGAGGAAGGAAGGCAAATTGAGCACGAGCGGCTGTAGATAATAATCAATCCACCTATTGACGTGCTCGAGATAGTTCCCCCGTCCTGAAACAATCGGCCTCCCAGGAGGAACAGAGGTGTCCTTATGGATTTTAGGTAGCAAGTATAGTGTAGCTACCGTCGGTTCTTTGACCGTAAGTGCCTGTACCACGTCCTTGGTGATAATGTCGTCATCTAGCGCCTTACCAAGGAGAGCATCAAGTTTCGCAGAAAAAGCCGAGAGGGGATTATAGGTAAGCTTTCTATAGCAAGTGGTGTTTTTTAGCTGTCTCAGGGCCTCCCTCTCGTACATCTCCTTGGGCCAGATGACGACATTACCACCCTTGTCCGCTGGTTTTACCACAACATCCGGCAACTCTTGAAGAAACCTAAGGCGCACCCTCTCCTCCCTAGAGAGATTGTCAACATTACCAAATTTTGGGATCTTCAAAAAATCATTTGTCACAACACGAACAAATAAATCAATACTAGGACAGGTGGTAAAAGGAGGGAACTTAGTCGAGCGCTGTCGTATAGACGGAGGGATCTTACCTCCCACATTTACATGCTCCACAGCCAGCTCTTCCAGTACTCTTATTGCTTCACGTTCCTCCTCTGTGGGGAAAAGAGTGTGAAACTCATTATTGAAAAAATGCCTCCTAAAAAACAATGATCTAGCAAAAATATGCAGATCTTTAACTGCAGTAAATGTGTCGAACCCTGGTGTGGGAGAGAACGACAGACCCCTGCCAAGCAGGGCAAGATCTACATCCGTTAAGGCATGTGTGCTCAAATTAATTACCTTATTATCTCTCTTGTTGGGCATGGATGTACCCGGTAGATGCCTTTTATACGGGTGATAGGAGTGGTCACGCAGTCTATGTTCACCCCCACCACGTGACTGAGCCGAAGAGGATGATGAAATCCCGGATAGATTACTTGTAGAAGCAAGGGAAGTATTGGAAGATGTCCTGGAGAAGCCCGGATTATTTCTATTCCTCCATAAATAGACTCTTTTATTAGAATAGTCTTTCAAATCTCTCTTGTATTTGGACATCTGATTCTCATTAATCTTTTTCACCAGCTGCTCCATAGCCTTATCAAGTTCAACCTCAAATTGTTGTACCCTAGCAGCAGGGCAGCCTTTATTAATCTCCTCCTGGGCTGCATCAATGGATTTGTCCAACTCAACAATACCAGAGGAGTTATAATTTATTAGTAATTGTATTAAGGTCAAGGAGCATGAATTACATGCTTCTTCCCATTTTAAAATAAATTGATCATCATCTATTGGAAAAGAAGGAATCACTCTGACCCTTAAGCCACGTGAAATCATTTTTGTAGCAACATATTTTTCCAACATTACACGATTCCACCATAATCTTGACCTCTTAAACAAGAGATTTTTCATATGGGTCAATTGTTCCTCCCAAGTGTGATCCACCGCCTGATGAACATCCCCCCCGGTGCCAAAAACCTGCTCCATCTGGTCGAGCCAGATTTTCTCTCTCGCTCGATAGTCCATTTCGGCCACAATACCAGAACCTGTGCATAACACAGAAATGATTAAATACCCAAAAAAATGGATTACAGCAAACATACTACACGTGGACTACCCCTAAGGGATATATACCCACATATCCTGTAATAAATGTATACTACACGTGTAGATATGGACCACAAATCGGGCCAAACTGCAGACATAGATGCACAAAAACCACAAGAAAATGCAGTCAAAAGGACCCATAAAAGTATTAAAGTTTATTAAATAACCATTAAAACAGTACAAACACTAGATAAATGTCACAGGGGGAAATGAAATGTGTCCACCAAGGAACACCGACATACAATGCGGACTCAAGTGACCCACGCACCCCCGCCTCACAATAATAGCAATGCTGCTCTAACAATGTATCATACAATAGTAGAAAAAAGTGTCAATAACAAACGCGGCATATAGCCACATAGAACATACCTAAAAGGTGCGGGAGCGGGGGGCCACGAATCCTATCCCCGACGCGCGTTTCGGAGTGTACGAGAAAAAACCAAAAAAAGCTCCTGGGGTTAATTAAAAATTCCCTATTTTTCCCTAACTACTCTATCTGGCTGCACATATACACAAACTATGTCACTTACCTGGAGAGCTCTTTTCTCTGCTTGCTCATTCTTTCCTTACACTGTGACAAAATGAAAAAAAATAAATAAATAAAGCAGTTTGATAGTGTAGTTAGGTAAAGCTTTGGAATTTTAAATTAAAGCATATTATAAAAAAAGAGTAGATTATTACTGTAAATAAATAGTGATATAGGATGAAAATAAAATTTAGTTTCTGCCTACCCCTTTAATAGCTTGTGTAAACAGACAGATCACAGTAAATGACTGCCAATTTGTAAAGGTTTACCGCTTAGTACTCATTTAGTGCCACCTATCGGTCCGTGCAAGCATAAGCCTATACAGTCCCCATATATGGTCCCCTTATATAGAATAAATATTTAGATCCAGTAATTTATCATAATGGAAGTTGGCCGCAGATTTTTACCAAGAATGTCTCTGTAGATCATATGACCTACCATTTGTCCATTCATCCTTCCTTCAATCATTTGAAGTTTGCCAGTGCCATATGCTGAAAGACAGACCCACACCATGATGTTCCCACTTACAAACTTCATTGTTGGTATGATATTTTTGGAGTGATATGTAGTGCCCTTTTTTACTCCAAACAGGGTGTTATTATTGCATCCAAAGAGTTCACTTTTACTCTCATGTGACCAGACTATATTCTTCCAATAATGCACAGGCTTGTCTAAATGTTGTTGAACAAACTTTAAACAGGCTTGAACATGCTTTTTGATCAGCAAATGGAGTCTTGCTTGATGAGCGTTCATACAGACCTTGGAGGTTGAGTGCATTACTTACAGTTATACTTATAGTTTTCTTTGAAACAATTGTACCTGATCCTTCCATGTGTTTCTGTAGCTCTCCACAGGTGGTCTTTGGCTTTTGGACAAGTCTTCTAATAATTATTTTCACTTCTGTCTGAAATCTTGTGAGCAGCACCTGGTTGCGGTAGTTTATGGTAAAATATGGTCTTTTTGCTTCTATATTATGACCCCAATAGGGTTCACTGGAACCTTCAGTAGTTTAGAAATACTTCTGTAACCAATGCTATTAGTATACATTCAAGCAAATAAGGTAGCACACTGTAGCGCTGAAACATGCAAGCATGAAACATGAAAATTTAACTGCATTACTGCACTAGAAATATGAAAAATGAGAGCGTTTAGTGCATAAAAAAGGCCAATTTTATGTGTACCTGGTAGCCACTTTACGGCATCTCTCTTATACCAGGTCCTACGACCTGTTCACACTTAGTCTATGTATGGATGTGACGGTCAGTTTTTCCAATGCTATTAGTATACTTTGAAACAATAAGATTGTGAAGGTCTTAAGATAGTTCACTGGTGTCATGATTGTAACTCACATGCCTCCTCAGCACCCCTCTACTCACTGTGCAGTTTCTACTTGGGTCAGTCCGCTCTGCTGAGTCTGCTTCTTGCAGTACAGCTGCATTTGCTTGTGGAATTAATTTAGCCTTAGGGGGCATGGCCAGTCTCTGCAGGAATTTAACCCTGTTGTGTCCAGCAAAGATTAGGCTCTCTGGCATGTGCTGTGCTAGCAGTGTGATAGAAATATATATATCATGTAGATCTCACTTGCATGTATACTCCTCTATAATCAAATATATACTTATATGCTCACAGCTAATATATATATTATAATCAATGGTTTAAAATGGCTGACACGAACTGAACTGATATAAGCCTGATATAACCCAGACAGATCATATGGGGTTTTCCACCCCTAAAAGCAGAAGAGAGTCAGATGTTTGGTGACTGCTGGTCAGGTGTCTCCACTTTGTCCTAGACAGAGAACTCGAGTTTAGTTGCTTGATCAGCAGTCATATGAGCATTAATCACAATATTCCATATATGTTTAGATAACCAATGACAGAGGAGCTAGACAATATGATAATTAACTAACCACCCCTGACAACCCCTAACCACTCCTTTCTATGTGAAAATATAAAACTATGTATGTACAATAAAGTATCAGTATTGATGGAATGTTGTTCTGTCACAGTTGTGTACAGTCCATTCTTGATGAGCGCTCAAAATACTCAGTCTAATTGGGAGCGGCCACAGCACACACAGGGATATATTTATCCAACCCTAATATTTCCATAACAGAATGGCGCCCAACGGCTCGGATGAAACGCACGGGATCCTTCTAACCGGAGATACGGAAGCTGTAGCGTGGCCTGGCACAGGGGCAGGAGACTGCGCAGCTCCATAAGTAAGGTAAGAAAATGTTATCATCTTACCTGAAAGTCCCCTGTGCCCAGTCCTTGTCTATGCCTCTTGCCGGTGAGATGTGGTCATCAATTCCCAGGTAGTGTAAAAAATCCGTAGCCACGAATCCACCCTGGGAGGTGTCTGCTGTGGACCGTGTATGTGTTTTGTGTAAAATCCGAGAGAGGAAGGAAAAGTGACTTTTGTTTGTGATTGCTGAGAAACAGACCGCAGGAGGTCAAATCGCTCGATAAGTTATTGCAGGATTCCCGTGCATAGGAGGAACACGCAGAGTTCCGGGGCAGGTAGTCCCATGTTCCAGGCACGGGTAGTGATAACTTAAGAGGGCTAATGCAGATTCCCGTAGTGCCGGCGATCCATTCAGGACGTCCGGACCGGGGTGGTAGATTTCCCGCTTGTTGTGCTTCTCAAGCACTCAGGTGGCCCGGGCGCAGGTGCGTCCAGTGCGATTGGCAGTAGTCTGTTCCCAGCGCAACCTGCATGTGTCACAGAATTTAAAAGGGCATCTCTCGGATTGTCTATCTGTCTGTTTGTGTCATGTTCTATTGCCGCTTTAAGAAGCAGAAATAGTTCTCTTGTCCGAACTTCCTCTTTCTCCGTGCTGTTTAGCAGAGAGATATGCATTGTAAATCAAACTGTCACATTTTTTTTCCGGACTGTTTTCAGCTGCAATGCTGGGTATGTGTAGTTTTTTTTGTGAAGAAGTGAAATTTAAGTTGTATCTATCATTTTTGATGTGACATAAGTGTTTTCAGAAACGTGATTTTAGTGACATTTGATATTATTGCAATGGCATACGTGATAT
Organism: Ranitomeya variabilis; assembly: GCF_051348905.1. Classification (NCBI taxonomy): domain Eukaryota; kingdom Metazoa; phylum Chordata; class Amphibia; order Anura; family Dendrobatidae; genus Ranitomeya; species Ranitomeya variabilis. Next base: position 234,952,785 of record NC_135232.1, read on the forward strand.
CTAAGAGGAAGTGTGTCTCTGACTGCATTTGAGCGCAGAGATTCTAAAGGAAAAAAAAAAAAGAGAAAAGCCGTTTTAATTTTTAATTTTTTTTTTTACTCTCTTAAAGGGTTTTTTTCTTTTTGCGGCATTTTAAAGTTTTTTAATTAAGTTTTCCTCAATCTTCAATCTCTTTACCTTTTTATTTTTTATTTATTTATTTTTGAAAAAAAAGTTTTTTTTTCTCTTGTATCAAAGTTTTGAGTTTTTGGTTGTGAACTAAGTTTTTGACGGTTTTTCTTATCGTTTTGAGTTTTTCTTAGTGTTTTATATACTCATTTTTAGAAGTTTTTTTTAGTACTGTTTTCTTTTCTCATTTTTGTGTGTTTTTCATTTTCATTTTTTTGCTTTTGCTATGGGGAATAAAGTGGCCGAGCAACAGGAAAGTCTTTTTACTTCCTGATGAGAAAACAGCCCCTAGATAGTGACAGAATACGAAGGTGTTAAGTATGTGAAGATTTTTGGAAGGTATAAAGTACGTGAAATTCATTAGAATGGCAGATTTCAAGCTGCGGAGTGGCATGACGTAGAAAGGAAAATAAGGGAAGTTACAGTAGCTGATGTTAGATTGCTGAATGCCAATACATGGTATGAAGTGGCAGCAGAGCTTACATCGTTTAGGTGGTACAGAAAGTTATATGAGCAAATCAGGAAGTGATTTTTGTGGGTATGAGACGGGAGAATCTGCGCAGTCTGCTTTTAGCAGAATCCATGGTGTAGGTAGTTATTTTTGCACAGTATGTGGTGCGCCCCATCTCTCCCTACAGGGAGAAGGCATAATTGCTCCTCTCTATTATTCTTGTTGTTCTCATCTATCCTCCTTTTTTTTTTTCTCTGTCAGTCTTTTTCTCTCCGCATTCTCTCTCCTTTCTCTCTCCTCTCTCTCCACATTCTCTCTCTCTCTCTCTTCCCCTCTCTATCTCTCTCCTCCATACCCTTCTTCTTCCTCCTTTTCCCTCCGTGTTGCCGGCTGGGCCAACGCCCAATTCAAACAGTATGGTGCTTACAGCACAAGGTGTCCCTGGCACAGTCCAGCCATTGCCAGTTGTGATATCGGGGAGAGAAGGTGAAAGCCCCCCCTACAGTGGGCAGCCCCAGACATATCAGGCAGCAGTCAGCTCAGCCCTGGGTGCAGAGGGGGGAGGAGTGATATCAGAAGGAGCTCACTGACAGATCCTCCGTTACCTCATTTCACAGTCAACAATATTGTAACCCTTAAGGTTTTACATGAACTTTGATATCACCATGTATTGATAATGTACAGCTTCAGCACGGTCAGAGCTGCCTACATCCACATTCACACCAACATGAAACTATAATCCTAATCCATCATAGCTTCAGCAAGGGGGGAGACATCCTCACACAAAAAGGCAACTTCTAAGTCCAAAATCAGTCAGTGTACGACCCCAGTACAAGCTATCACAACTATTCCTCTGATGAAGGTGAAGAGGGAACATCATACATGCTGTCTAGTACTAGAAAAGAAACCCACAGGCACCAAGAATGCAAGGGCAGATAGAGGCACCACCATTACACTATGTGCACTGCACTTCAAGTCAGGTGACAATAGTCCAGACCCAGGGATGCCATTTTACCGAAGAATGTAGCAGAAGCAGCAAACATATGCAGCCAGCTGGAATGATCTCTGGGCCATGAATGAAAATAGAAGCAGGTGATGCACTCTGGCCAATCATGAAGGAACAATTCAAACTTCCAGCAGAATCAGATGTACACGCTTGGGAGTCAGGGCCACAGCTAATTGAACAACTCAGAGAGTGGGCCAAAGGCAGATTGGCAGGACAAGCCATGACATGAGCCAAGATAAGACAGAGTCTGTAAAGAAGTTTCATTGCAGAGTAATGCAAGTATTCCAAGACTTGGGCTTCACCATTCATGAGTCATGACCAGATACACAGGCCTTTGGGCATGGACTGAGACAGCCAATCAGGAAACCACTGATAGTGGCTAGGCCTGAGAACAGGTCAATAGCAGTGGACTGACCCAGCAAAATGTTTTATGTGCGCCTAGGAGACTGTTTATTGCCGATTGTCACCAAAACTGCCGCCATTATAGCACCACAAAGAGCGCAAAGAAGGAAAAGGGTGCCGTGCTGCTGAGAACGCCAGAAGGGAAGCCAGAGGTGAAGATGCTGCAAAGTGCCGATCAACACACCGGAAGAACCGCTGCAGACTCCAGAGAGGAGACACCGACCTCAATAAGGTTAGCAAAGGGGAGAAGCTATGTCAGACCAGGGGTAAGAAGTGACGGCAGATGCAGCCGCAGCCCCTGTAACGCCCCAAGACCTTGGGTTGGATGCAGCCGCCGGTCTCATGGCACCCCGGGCCTCGTCACGAATGCACCTGCAGGCCCCGTCTTACCACCGCAGCTTCAATCAGCAGGCCGGACCCCGCTGCCGCTACAGTACCCATCATGCCGTTGTCCACAGTAGCCAAAGGGATTGAGTCCCAACCAGGGGTGCAGAAGACAGCCCCTCTCATGGTGACCACTGACCTGAAAGCGCAACCACCCTACAAAGACAGAAAAAGTGTCAAGTGTTACATCTGTGGCAAGTTTGGCCATTTCCAGAACCAGTGCAAAGCACTCACGCCCCCGAAGAGACTGGACCCATGCAACCCAAGAGTTGGTCCAGAGAAACAGGTCAAGGAGGAAGTGCAGAAAGCAGTGAAGTACCCCATCCATAGGACAGAGGCAAGCAAGCCAGGTCCGCAAGACACTACGCTCCTGACATGTAAAACTTCATCTGCAGGACCAATACCTCAAACTACCTTTAAAAGTGGATGGCGTTGTCAGATCCAAAGTGGTGCAGCCAGAAGTGTGATGACACCTGTGGAACTCGCTCATCCCACCTGCCTATCAGAATCCTCTGTGTCTCGCATGGGCATTGATGGTCAAGTCAGACATTCTCAGCTTACAAAGCCACTGAGCGTGTGCACTCAGCCAGGACACTCTATCCTGTCCCAGTTTGTGGTGTAAAGGACCTGCCACTCAACCTGCTGGGAGCGAACCTACTGCAGAAGCTGAAGGCAACCACAGTGTTCCAGGAAGATGGGACAGTGACACTTTCTTCATCCCTGACCCGAGAAGAGTCATGCTGGCGGCCCTACAAGAACATTAAACAATTGATGAGGCCTACCCAAGGAGGTACTGGATGTAGTACCAGAAAGTCTATGGTCTAAGGGACCCCAGCACATGAGAAAACCTCAAGTTGCCCCAGTACGGGTGTCACTCAAGCCATGTACCCCGTACCCTCGTAAGGCCCAGGCCAGGCATAGAGTCAAGCTGCCTCTGACCAACTGAAGGTCTACCTGGAAATAGGAATCATTGTTCCTCGCACATCGCCTTGCAATACCCCGCTTTTCCCCGTCAAGAAAAAGACTGTAAAAGGAGAGCCAGCCAAGTTCAGAATGGTATATAACCTGAGAGCTGAGAATGACGCCACGGTGTTTGAAACTGCAATTATGCCGAATCCGCACACTCTGCTCTCAAATGTGCCTGCCACAGCAAAAGTGTTCACAGTGACCGACCTGGCTAAGGTTTTCTCCAGTGTTCCCCCTTCACCCGGATGACCAGTTCCTGTTTGCCTTAATACACCAGGGGGGACACCACACATGGACAGTGATGCCACAGTGGGCCCAGAACAGCCCTTCACAGTTCACCAAAGCAATGTCCACAGTTCTCACCAACCGAGTCACAGAACATGCAGAAGTGACCCTGCTACAATACATGGACAATCTACTCCTTTGTGCAATTGACTTTGACATGTGTAAAGCCCATTCCTTGTATCTCCTACTCTACCTGGCGGAGCAGCACTGCAAGATCTCAAAGAACGAAGTCCAGTGGTGTCTGAAGCAAGTTACATTCCAGAGACACTGTATTGCTCGCCAGGCGAAACACCTGACAGATGACCGGAAGACCACAGTGGAGAAGATGGTCCTACAGGTCTTCCTTGGCCCCGTTCCTCCTGACTGATGCAGTCTTCAGCTCGTTCAATAAGTTAAAAGGCACAGTAGTCTCAGCACCAGCACTAGGCCCATCTGACTACGAGAAGCCATTCCGTCTCTACTTGATGAGAAAAGAAGGCCTTGCTACTGGAGTCCTGACACAGCTTCAGGGGGGAAAGCAGAGACTTTCGGACTACTTTTCAGCTTGCCTGGATCCAGTTGCAAGGGAAGCCTCTTCCTCCCGCATGAGAGCAGCAGTTGCAGCACACGCCCTCCTGGACAGGACTACTGACATCAGTGGGGAAACCATTGGAAATCCTGGCTCTGCATGACATCTCAGCAATCCTCAACCAAACCCAGCTAAAACATCTCTCCACCGCCAGGCATCTGCGCCTCCAGTGCTCTCTACTCCTGCCCAACAATGTCACCATCTCCAGATGCACAGTCCTCAATCCGCCCACTCTACTCCCACTCCCAAGGGGGGATACAGATACGGATCCTCAGATAAAAAGTCTGATCAAAATCTGCATGATACCTTCTGCAGGGATCTGAATTTGCTCCGGACGGATGACCATGATTGCTTCAGCATCATGCAAGAGGAAACAGCAGGACTACCCAAGGTGGCAGAAGAGCCACTGACCAACCCAGAGTTGATCCTCTATGTGGATGGCTCCAGATTCGCAGATGATGAAGGAATATTTCACACGGGATGTGCAGTGACCAGCAATCAAGAGATCCTGTGGTCCAGAAGTCTGCCGCCCAGTCTGTCAGCCCAGGAAGCAGAACTGATAGCGCTGATGAAGGCCTACCAGATGGCAGAAGACAAGACTGAGAAAATGTATACCGATTCAAGGTACTTGCATGGCATAGCACACGACTTCGGACCCATCTGGGCTGCAAGGGACTTCATAACAGCCAGCGGAACAACCGTGAAGCATCAATGGAGCCATTAAGGACCTGCTGAACACACTTCAACTTCCAAAAGTGGTGACAATGCTAAAAGTCAAAGCGCATGGAAAACTGAACACAGTAGGGGCACGAGGCAACAACATGGCGGATATGGCAGCCAAAGAAACAGTCAAGGGAAGACAATATGGACAAGTGGAAGAGGTCGTAGAGCCAGACGGCTACTACAGGACGGCTGAAGACAGGAAACCTGACAAGATGACATCCTGGGATCTGCTCAAAAAAGCTGCAAGAGCAAGCCCCAAAGGACAAGAAGGAATGCTGGATGCAGAAGTGAGCAACACATGAAAAAGGAAGGGTATACTCAATGGACTACAAACCCTGTTTACCCCGAAGCATGCACCCTATGGTGGTCCAGTAGGCACTTGGGCCTACACACAGATTAAAGACACAGATGAATGATCCGATTGGTGCTTACTGGTTCACTCCAGAAATCTCCACCCTAACAGCCAAGTTCATAAACAGCTGTCTGACCTGTGGCAAATGCAACCCTGGGAGAATGAAGAAAGTTCCCACACATCGTCTTGCCAGACCACTGTACCCCCTTCCAGAGGATCCAGATAGACCACATCCAGATGCCACCAAGTGGAGGATTCGAATATGCCCTTGTGGTCGCGGACGTGTTCTCAGGATGGCCAGAAGCTTTCCCAGTGAGGAACCAGTCAGCAAAGACTACTGCAAAGAAGCTACTCTCAGAGACGAGATATGCAGCTATGGGGTCCCAGAAGTGATAGAGAGTGACCAGGGACCTGCATTCACAGCAAACCTCACATGAGAGATCTAGTCAGCAGTAGGGTCAGACTTAGGCCTACACACTCCCAATCACACTACTTAGTGTTAGGCACACTCCCAGAGGCCCAGAAAAGCTGTCACCATGTGAAATTTTGTTTGTGTCTAGTCCCAGGTTAGGGGTATCCTTTCCCTTAGCAGCTGATTATGCAATATGATACTTTGTCTGCTTATGTAATTGAAATCACCAAGAAACTTGCTAACATCCATTCTCGAGTTTTTTTCTTCATTGCCAGATCCAGATTCAGTGTCCGGTATGCACTCCTAGAAGCCAGGAGACTGGGTGTTGGTGAAAAAGCTTGTAAGGAGAACACCACTCGATCCCAGATTTGATGGTCCTGTTCAAGTGCTGCTGATGACACCAAACTCTGTGAAACTGGAGGGAAGACTCGCTTGGATCCACTCATCGCATCGCAAGAAAGCTCCCCTACCAGAAGATGACACCCAAGCCAGAATGATGTTGCGGCCTGACCGAAAAGATGACCTACCTGATAAAGACTACACATCGCTCACTACACATGCTATTGACTAAGAGACTGATTGCAACGAACCCCCGTTAGGGACAGATCTCCTGACCGCCCATTTGCGAAAAGTCTGTATGGAGTGGGGCACAGGCGTTAGGCTTGTGTCGGTTCGCCAACAGCACAAAAGAGTTGCAGCGCTTTGGGACAGGAGGCTAGGATTAGGGCAAGTGATATCTAAGGGGGGCTTGTGATAGAAATATATATATATCATGTAGATCTCACTTGCATGTATACTCCTCTATAATCAAATATATACTTATATGCTCACAGCTAATATATATATTATAATCAATGGTTTAAAATGGCTGACACGAACTGAACTGATATAAGCCTGATATAACCCAGACAGATCATATGGGGTTTTCCACCCCTAAAAGCAGAAGAGAGTCAGATGTTTGGTGACTGCTGGTCAGGTGTCTCCACTTTGTCCTAGACAGAGAACTCGAGTTTAGTTGCTTGATCAGCAGTCATATGAGCATTAATCACAATATTCCATATATGTTTAGATAACCAATGACAGAGGAGCTAGACAATATGATAATTAACTAACCACCCCTGACAACCCCTAACCACTCCTTTCTATGTGAAAATATAAAACTATGTATGTACAATAAAGTATCAGTATTGATGGAATGTTGTTCTGTCACAGTTGTGTACAGTCCATTCTTGATGAGCGCTCAAAATACTCAGTCTAATTGGGAGCGGCCACAGCACACACAGGGATATATTTATCCAACCCTAATATTTCCATAACAGCAGGGCCTTTATTAGGCGGCTCCTCCTACCAATCCCCACACAAACATTAGTTCCTATTCTGATAGTATCCATTTATGCATTCCTTCATATTCCATATCCCGTTAACAACCCGGCTAGTTTACTCATCCTGCCTGACCTCTCTGCTCCTGAAGTAAACTATGCTTATTAATCCTGTGCTGCTTTGCCTTACTTCAGACCTTCTGACTATGTCTCTATTTTGCTCTTCTGTAATTCATACCCATGCCTCTGAACATATGGTCAGCTGCTACAGATCCGGGGACTTCCCTGGAGTGGTACCTAGTAACTACCCCCGGCAAAACCTATACTCACCATTAGGGTTGAGCGACTTTTACTTTTTTGGGGTCGAGTCGGGTTTTGCGAAACCCGACTATCTCAAAAGTCGAGTCGAGTGCAATCGGCCGATTATCGCGAAAAGTCGGGGATCGACCGAAACACGAAACCCAATGCAAGTCAATGGGGAAGCATAGTCAGCAGTGAGTGGGGGCCAGGAAAACACCTACAGTGCCCATTTTAATGGCAAAAACATCCATTCTTGTTTCTGAAGCTTGTCAATCTTAATTAACTTTATAATAATAGTAGTGCATTGCAAATTGGGGGTCATGTGGCTAAAGTTGTGGGGGGTAGGGCTGGTTAAAGTTTTTAGTGGGCCCAGGAAATGTGGACTACATCACGGCGGTGGAGCAGTGAGAGGTAAGTATTTCAACTTTGCAAGTGCTGTGATCCTGAGCAAGCAGGGGGGGCCCACTCGTTGGCATTGGCACTGGCACAGGGCGCATCAAAGTACGGCGGTGTGTTTGCATGGTGGGGGCGCCTCCCACCAGCAGCGACACTTCTGCATACTCTGAGGGGCCCTGTGCCTGTGACGTTGCCAACGAGTATGCCCCCCCACCTGATGAAGGAACCTGCACTTTCATCTGCACCTTCCTCTTTGTCTCTGTGTAAGGTGGTATAGTATGCGGGAAAGGGGAACCTGACTTTCAGCCGGGTCAGATTGTGGCTTTGTAGCGTGCAAGGGGAATGTAGTGGTCTGGGTCAATGTACCACCAGACTCATCTAGCACTGGCTGGGCAATGGGCAGGATGAGGATGAAACACAGATATAGGCCCAAATAATAAAGTGGGCTAAATGCAGTTCAAAATTGGTAACAGGACTAACCAGGCGGCATTGCTTTGTTCAGTGGAGTAGAAAACCCAGAAGCGGCAGACACTGTTTTAAGGGCCCAACCACAGTAGTAGGTCCAATGCAGTTTAATATTACAAATAAAGGCCAAAAGCCTGAAGATGGAAGCTCGGGAAAACAAAACAGGAGAAAACCCAGGAGCGGCAGACACAGTTTTAAGGGCCCAACCACACTAGTAGGCCCAATGCATTTTAATATTACAAATCTAGCCCGAAAGCCTGAAGATTGAAGCTCTGGAAAATAACACAGCTATAATTATCTGCACATATAAAAACGCCAGATTGTTATTCCCAAATTTTGCAGTAAATTTCATATTCATTGTGTTATGATTATTCAAATAAAAGATTAGCAAAATCAACAAATTCTGATTCAGAACCTGCCCATGCAAAAAATATATCAGGAGGTGGGGGAGTGGTATCAGAGGAGCAGCGGGTCAGAAGACGCAGGAGCCAGCGGCTCCAGCTAACTCCTGTGCCTGTTGATAAAGAGAAATTAATATTCACTGCATTCCGTGGAGGGCCAGTCAATCATACCAGGAACTGGATGGGGCCAATCAATCACAACAGCAAGGGGATGGGGCCAATCAATCATACCAGTAACTGGATGGGGCAAATCAATCATACCAGGAACAGGATGGGGCCTGTCAATCATACCAGGAACTGGATGGGGCCAACCAATCATACCAGGAACTGGATGGGGCTAATCAATCATACCAGGAACTGGATCGGGCCTACCAATCATACCAGGAACTGGATGGGGCTAATCAATCATACCAGTAACTGGATGAGGCCAATCAATCATACCAGGAACAGGATGGGGCCAGTCAATCATACCAGGAACTGGATGGGGCCATGTATACCAGAAACGGGATGGGGCCAATCAGTCATTCCTGGAACTGGATGGGGCCAATCATACCAGGAAGGGGATGGGGCCAATAAATCATACCAGGAACAGGATGGTGACAATCAATCATATCAGAATAAGAATAGAACCATGCATATCAGGATTGGGATGGGGCCAATCATACCAAAATAAGGATGCTGGCCAAATACAGAATTGACCAAGTGTTTTGCTTCATTTCCTCCTCTAAAACCTAGGTGTGTCTTATGGTCCGGTGCGTCTTATAGTCTGAAAAATATGGTGTATATATATGTATATATATACATGTATATATATATATATATATATATATACATATATATATACAGTATATGTGTATATATATATATGTGTAAAAGCTCATGATAAAGTTGTATTGCAATTTGGATATCAATCGCACTGCATTCGTATTTAAAGCGGATGATAGGTGTGAAAAATCGGATTGTACTCGCATGACACTCGCAAAATACTCGTGCTGCTCTTGGCAGGGAGAATTGGACAAATTTTTGCATACGTTTATTGTGGCTCCGACCTTATTATGGTGTACATGTACAGCAGGATGCATTAAATTAAATAATAATTCTGGAGCTAATTTTTATTAGAACACTCTTTTCTATTTTTCTTTTGAAAGTCCTAAAAATTTAGAGAGAAAGGAAATGTCACCACTTTATAATTTATGAGGTCAAGGGGCTGAAGCTGTGCAGATTTTATAGTCTTTTCTTGCTCAGCAGAGCTGCAGCCACCAGGATAGCTGCAGTTTCTTGCAGAACAGAAGCTTCACTTTGCAGGAAAAAACATTGTTCTAAACATTTGACAGGATCCCAGAAGTTGGACCCTTGCCCACCAAGAATGAATAGTATGTCTTAAAGATACTATGTGCTAACGTTTTATAGAATAGACTGTTAATTAAAGTAATACAGGAGGTATTATCTAGTAGAACTTCCCAAGCAGAAGCTGAAAAAAAAAACGTCTGTCACTTAGGATTTCAGTGAACAAAAAAAGTCAAGTTATCATAGATGCATATGTGAAAATGACTGTTAAGTTGTTTTCAACAAAAATTTCATTTTTTTTCATTCAAGGTGCTAATGGACCAATCTTGTACTGAATCCATTACTCTGCCAACAATAAAGTAATTCATCCCAAGGTGCATGACCGATGCAGCAAAACATTTTCTTTCTCTTCACATCTTGTTTTAACAAAGAATTTAACAAAATGCTATCCAGTTTTGGCAATGTTCCTTAGAGTTGGGTGCATTCATTCAGGTGAGAATAAATTCTACTGTAAGTTGTCTCTTGAATATTAACCCCTTAGTGACAGAGCCACATTTTAGAAATCTGACCAGTGTCACTTTATGTGGTAATAACTCTGGAACACTTCAACAAATCCCAGTGATTTTGAGAATGTTTTTAGTGACACATTATACTTTATGATAATGGTAAATTTAGGTCGAAATGTTTTGTGGGAATTTTTCTGAATATTTTCTCACGCTCAAGTTCATATGAGGTTATGCCAGTAGGGGGCGCAGCACCGCAAGTCTAGGTAACTAGACCTGCTTTCCACTCATTCCCCAGATTTTATTAACCATTTAATACTATTGGATTAATAATGGATAGGTGTCTTATTGACACCTCTCCATTATTAACCTGGCTTAATGTCACCTTACAATAGCAAGGTGACATTAACCCTTTATTACCCCATATCCCACTGCTACACGGGAGTGGGAAGAAAGAGGCTAAGTGCCAGAATAGGCATATCTTTCAGATGTGCCTTTTTTGGGGTTGCTTGGGGCAGATGTTTTTAGCCAGGGGGGTCCTATAACCATGGTCCCTCTCTAGGCTATTAATATCTGCCGTCAGTCACTGTCTTCCCCACTCTGGCGGAGAAAATTGCGCAGGAGCCGACGCAAGATTTTTCCGCAATTTAAACTTTTATTTTAACAGCTAGAGCCCCCAAATTTTGCACACAGACACTTGGAACATTATCAGTGAGGAATATGTTAAAAAATAAGGGATATGAAATGGTTTACTGTATGTAAACCATGTCTCATATCCTGTCGGGTTTGGGAAGGAGATAGCAAAAGTGGGCAATTGAATTACCGTCTTTTAAGCTATCTAGCGCTGTATTAAATATAAATATATATATATGTCTCACTGACATATATATATATATATATATATATATATATATAGACTGTATATATGTTTTCATGAATATTTCAGCCCATGGATCCATTGTATGTCTGTTTTGCAAGCTGGCGAAAAAATCTCACTGTACGGATGCCATACGGATTACATACAGAGGTTTACATGTGCAAAATACGCTGTCACAACCTGCCTACAGATGACATACGGATCACTATTTTGGGATCATTTCTGCGTATTACGCATGTAAAATACGGACCGTATTTTACTACGCTTGGTGTGACCCCAGCCTAACTGTTTTAACACATGCCGCTGGAAAACTATATAAACGTAATGAACAGCCCTCAAAAAGGGAGAAGCCACGTTAAAAGTACAAAAAAAGCACTAAAAAAGTGAACTGGAACACGTTTAGGAAAGTGTAATGTCTAGATACACATTCACACTGTAGCCATTTAACCCCTTCGCGACATGCGCCGTACTAGTATTGCGCTGCCGGCACTGCATTTGTGCCAGCCGCAGTACTAGTACGGGGCCCCGATCACCGCGGTCTCACGCTGAGCGCCGCGGTGATCGGGTGCGGGTGTCAGCTGTATATGACAGCTGACACCCCGCAGCAATGCCCACGATCGGCGCTATCGCCGATCGCGGGCATTTAACCCCTCTGATGCCGCTGTCAATAGTGACAGCGGCATAGAGGGGGATCGCGCAGGGACGGGGGCTCCCTGCGCTCTCCCACCGGAGCAACGCGATAAGATCGCGCTGCTCCGGTGACCTGGAAGGAGTCCCCGGATCCAAGATGGCCGCGGGACTCCTTCCGGGTCATGAGATGACCCTGTTTGCCGGCGCCTGATGAGAATTCCTCATAGCAGGCTCCGGCAAGCCTCTGGAACGTGCCTCTCAGATCGGTGATCTGACAGAGTGCTGTGCACACATGCTTGTGGTGCAGTAGTCAACAAGTAGTATACAAACATGAAAAAATATAGAAAGGCGGACTCGCTGTTTCCTGTGGTGAAAAGAAGTCCTTTATTTCAATTCATACAGACATCCAAAGCGGCATAGTGATGTGTCATGGGGGATATGTGGGGAAATGGAAGGATGATGGCTGTTTTGTACACAGGTGGTGCTTCTGCAGGTCCAATATCAGATTGCAGGGGACATATTTCATGAGGGGAGGGGTGGGTATAGGTCAGAGGAGCTTTGGTGTGTAATTTTTTTTTAATTAACTTAATGTGTGTACATTTCAAAACCCAATCAGGATGCAGAAACCATACACAACGTGCAGAAACCATACACAACGTGAAGACACAAGCGCTTCTGTCATTGGCCCCCAAAGTCACAGGTCCCTCTCCATATGAAAAGGGGACATATTGTTTTGCTGGCCCCATTTTCTCAGTGTAACAGTGCAGAGAGACTTCTCCTGCTGCTGCTTCAAGTTGTCATATAGTTAGATAGGATTCTGACCTGTAAAAAATCAACCTTCCAGCATCTAACAAACTTGTGCTAATAGTGTTGTGCATGCAGGAGTCCACATTTCCTGCTCAAAATCGTTAGGGCTAATACTGTGTTGCATTCAGGAAACCCCATTTGCTAACATTGTGGTGCCGTCAGGAGGCACCATATGCTAATCAAAATCATTAGGGCTAATATTGGGGTGCAGCCAGGAGGCCTCATTCATTAGTCAAAATCATTAGGGTTAATACTGGGGTGCAGCCAGGAGGCCCCATTTGCTAATCAAAATTGTTAGGGCTAATATTGGGGTGCAGCCAAGAGGCCCCATTCAATAGTCAAAATCATTAGGGCTAATATTGAGATGTAGCCAGTAGGCCCCATTTGCTAATCAAAATTGTGAGATCTAATATTGGGGTGCAGACACCAGGTCCCATTTGCTAGTCAAAATCATTAGTGCTAATACTGTGGTGCAGCCAGGAGGCCCCATTTGCTAATCAAGATTGTTAGGGCTACTATTGGGGTGCAGGCACCAGGCCCCATTTGCTAATCAAAATTGTTAGATATAAGAGTGTTGTTCAGGCACACTATCTCAGTGTCAGGACTCAAACCTAGCAGCCTCTGTGCACCAGACGGCAGCTCTTCCCTCTGAGCTATTCAGCTCACTCACAGCTCAACTCACTATGCTAACCCAAATATTTGTACCTATGTTGTTGCTGATGTCTCCACCCTGAGATTCCTGTTGGTTACCACCCAGGCTCATCCTGATTGCACACCCTATTTAAACCTGATCTTGCTCTCCTTTCTTTGCGTGATTATTGAGCTACCAGCCTATAGTCAAGCGTCTTTTCACTCGCTGCTTCAAACGACACTACTGTTCCTGATATCGACCTCTGGCTTTCCTGACTACGATTACTGCTTATTCCTTCAAACTACATTGCTGCTCCTGTGTATCGACTCCTTGGCTATACCTGACTACTAGTGATGAGCGAATATACTCGTTATTCGAGATTTCTCAAGCACGCTTGAGTGTCCTTCGAGTATTTTTTAGTGCTCGTAGATTTAGTTTTCATTGCCGCAGCTGATTGATTTACATCTGTTAGCCAGCATAAGTACATGTGGGGGTTGCCTGGTTGCTAGGGAATCCCCACATGTACTTATAATGGCTAACAGATGTAAATCATTCAGCTGAGGTGAGGAAAACTAAATCTCTGAGAACTAAAAAATACTCAGAGGTCATCCGAGCGTGCTCGGAAAATCTTGAGTAATGAGTATATTAGCTCATCACTACTGACTACACTACCTGTCATTGCTGCCCCTAGTGGTTGCAATATTACCACTCCAAACCAGGTCAGTCCATAACACTCAGAAAATAAATCCTGATTATTTATTTAGTCACAGGTTACTGATAGGTCTGGACCTAGGGTTGTGAATCAGCTGGTTAAATGAGAGGAAGAGTCGTGGTGTAAGAGGGAATAGGCTTGGTATTCAACCTGTACATGGGTTAGATGGCAATGTTACTGAAAGCTCTACTGAACACATCTCATTCTATCCAAAGACAACTGATAACATCTGTTACTGGATGAGCTACTCAACTTCCTTTCTTTGGCAGCCGCACAGCAGTACTCCTTGTAGATGAGGATTAGAAAAATCATGTGCTGCAGTGGATGGCAAGAGCTGCATCAAGTGGCCTCTCCTCCTGTTCCTCAACCTTAGCATCACACACTTTACAATTCTCGGTGGCTCAGTGGCACAATGGCTCAGTGGTTAGCACTGCAGCGTTGGAGTCCTGGGTTCAAATCCCCCCAAGGACATCTGCAAGGAGTTTGTGTGTTCTCCCTGTGTTTGCGTGGGTTTCCTCTGGGTGCTCCGGTTTTCTACCACATTCCAAAAACATACTGATAGGGAATTTACAGTAGATTGTGAGTTCCATCGGGGACAGCAATGATAATGTGTGCAAACAGAAAAAGTGCTGCGGAATATGTTAGCGCTATAGAAAAATAAAGATTATTTACTTATTTATCCTCAGGGCTAGCACCCAAATTACACTTGTTTACCCCTGCATCACAACTTTCCAATTTCCAAACTGACTGTGTGGAACCACAGTGTCATGGTCAGCTGCAGCCGCTGATGCGGCGCAGCCCATAGACGCCCCCAAGCCGATCATCCTCAGAAGGCGTGGGGTACATGTCCCCCGGGGATGCAATACGGACCCTTTATATCGCAGAGGGGGACCCGGGGCTACCTGAACTAGGGGAGGGCAGAGACCGGGGTTCTGTGGCAGCTGAGCATGTGGACAAGGAAAGAGACACGTAGAACTTGATTACACTGCACAACTTCAGGTATAGAGAAAGTAAAGGTTACTAAAGTAAAGTCACACAGTACATAAACAAAACATGACGATGTCAGGCTCCCGATTCCACACCTCCAGAAGGGTACCACCCAGTGGACCCCAAGGCACCAACGGATCACCGAGGCACACATAGGCGGGACATCAGGACCCAGGCAGGACATCAGGGTACACGAGGATATCAGGGCGCAGGCAAAACATCAGGATACAGACAGGACATCTGGACTCAGGAAAGACCTCAGGACATCAGGATGCAGGCAGGGCATCAGGACACAGGAATAATGGATAGACATCTGGGACACTCGTGTGGCAGCCCAGGTCATCAGCTGGGACACTAGTGTGGCAGCCCAGGTCATCAGTTACATCAGGACATAGAACACAGAAAGGACATCAGGACATCAGGGAACACGAGGTCATCAGGATGTAGGTAAGACATCAGGACACACAAGAACATCAGGACATCAGGGTCCATGAGGTCATCAGGACACAGGCAGGACATCAGGACATCTGGACCCAGGGTCACCGGCAGACATCAGACAGGAGTCGTTTGGTTCCGGACATCTGACACAACATACAGGCACCACCAGTCAGGCAGCGGTCATCAGGTTCCAGACTGCGGTTGTCAGGCTCCGGGCATCAGACCTAGGAAGGAACTCAAGCGTGATGGTGCACGCACCGCAATACTGGACATGAGCCGGACGGGGTTAACACCGCATGGTAGTCAGAGCAAAGAGTAGTAGATGCTCAGCAGAAACACCGGTTTCAAGAGACTCAAAGTCACTGGGAGTGAGGCTCCAGATGCAGAGGGATTCCAGGAACATAATCACAGCAGACACAGTTCAGACAGGTTCAGGTACAGGACAGGTACAGGATCAAGGATTCAGGCCTGGATATATCGCCTCCAGGACAGGCGCCAGAACAGGACAAAACAGGAATCAAGGCAAGGACTTTGGTACCAAAACATAGACAGGAGAGGTGCAAGAACACAAACACACATAGCAAAGTTCAGGAGCATTGTGAGTAGCTCAGGCTCCACCCATAGGGCAGGGGAGCTTTATATAGGAGCTGCCCCTCAGCAATTGGCTGGCGACAGCATTTCAAGTACACACCCTAACCCTGATAAAAGCAGGGGAGGTGTGGCCGTGCACGCCCTAAGCATAAACAGAAACCATTACAGCACAATCAGTGCAGGAACTGAGGCTTATGGCACCTGGCAGCGACTGCAAGCACTGACACATGTGGAAAGTCATGCACCAGCTGCAAATGACCTCACAACCCGCGGACAGCTTCCACAGTGGCTACCAGGGACCACACATGAGGAAGATATGCAGCAGGGCAAAGACCTAACCACCCATGTACGGATGCGCAGCAGAGCAAGGAACTAAGAAGGCTCCATCCAGGTAACAGCCAACAGTATCCCAGCTCAAATTAGGGGGAAAAGAGTAAAGGGTTAAAGCAAACATATGCATTGTCATGCCGAAAACCAGATACAGACAGAACGGCGTGACACACAGATGGATCAGTCTGCAGAGCTCATCACACGTTCTATTCCATGGGCATTAGAGGTCTGCACTAAAGATTCACCGAATCCAATGGAGGAAAGCATCTGCACCAATGCCCAAAATGTTTTCTTGTTGGATCTGGGGCTGGATGAAGTAGGGTCAGAGCAGAATCCTGATCCTTGTCATCAGGTGGAGGTGTTACTGATGAGACTCAGACACGCACGCGGACCGTATTGTGCTGTCAAGGTAGGAAGAGAAGGAGGATGACTCTCAAGGCAAGGAGATTCGGAGAGAACAGAGAGGATGACAATGAGGTTCTAAATCCAACTTGGTGTGAACCCAGAGGCAAGCAGCTGAGTAGCTCGGCAGAGGAGGTGGAGGAAGACAAGGAGCTAACGTTGCGGCTTGCAGCACAGACACAGAGTAATGCAATCACGACAAGCACTGCATCCTCAGCCACAACTGTGGTTAGCACCGCTCACGAGTGTGCAGCTCGCTGGGGTGCCAAGGATGTTTTTTTGAGGCCGCAAAGGATGACTCAACTCATGTTATCTGCCAACCTTGCAAAAAACAACTCACTAGAGGCCAAAATTGGAATAGTTTTCATACTACATGCATGAACCATCACATACACAATCAACATGCCTGGGAATCACACTGAGCTAAAATGTGGACTAGTGGGCCTCGCCAACCACTGGGAGTCCAATCAACAGCATCTGCTGCATCTTCCTCCTTCATCACCAAGTGTTCTCACATAGGTCTCTGGCCGCAGATCTTCAACTTATTTACCCCTTACAGTCGGGGTCAGAGCCTGTCAGCTGTAATGGAAGTGACGATGCCAGTTGTTTTTGTTTCACCAAGCACACCACATCTTTCTCAATACACCATAACATCTCTGCCTGCACCTCACTCACAGTTCAGCAGTTTATCCTGTTTACCCTACTCCACTCAGCAAAGCAGTCAGCCCTCAATCCCTGCAGCTGTGGTCACATAAAATAATGTTTTGTCCTACACATACCAAAGCTAAGAGCTTGAACTAAACTCTCTCCAACCTGTTGGCCACGGAAATGCTGCCTTTCCTCTTGATCGTTGCAGATGGTTTCCAAAAGTTGATGGCCATTGCAGTCCCCAGTACCAGTTGCCAAGTCACCATTACTTCTCTAAGAAAGCTGTGCCTGAGCTACACTAGCATGTAGCAGGCTGTTGTGGATTCTGTTTTTGGGCTCCCTCTGGTGGTTACAACTGGTAATGGGTGACTTTGGTGGGTTGCAGTCTCTGGTTTCCACCTGTCCATCAGAGGCTGGGTGTTTCCTATTTAACCTGGCCTTCCTGTCATTCCCTTGCCGGTTATCAATGTATCAGTGTGTCTCTGTTACCTTTGCTACCTGCTCCTAGGCCTTCAAGACAAGCTAAGTCTGGATTTCCCTGTTTCATGTTTGCTTTCATGTTTTTTGTCCAGCTTGCAGATATGTAATTCTCTGCTGCTGGTTGCTCTAGTGGGCTGAAATTACCACTCATGTACCATGAGTTGGCACATGAGTTCAAGTAATTTCAGGATGGTATTTTGAAGGGTTTTAAGCTGACCGCGCAGTTCACCTTTTGTATCCTCTGCTATCTAGCTTAAGCGGGCCTCATTTTGCTGAATCTGTTTTCATAACTACGTTTGTGCCTTCCTCTCATTTCACCGTCATTATATGTGGGGGGCTGCTATTTCTGTGGGAATATTTCTCTGGAGGCAAGATAGGTCTGTGATTCTTCTGATAGGGGTAGCTAGATCTCCGGCTGGCGCGAGACGTCTAGAGCCCCCCAGGAACGTTCCCCGGCTGCTGTTAGTTGAGTGTTGAGGTTCAGGATCGCGGTCAGCTCAGGTTCCATCACCCTAGAGCTCGTCCTGTTTTTGCCCGTGTTATGTGTTTAATTCCCTGCCATTGGGAACATGACAGTATAGCCGGCCCACAAAGTGTTAATTGTTTGGGCTGAAGCAGGAGAAAAAGAAGTGTTGAAGGGAATTTTTTTTTTTTTGTCCCTCAGAGTTTTGCTGCCTAGCCCTTAATTGCTGTCTAGCTGCTTCTTACCTCCTCTTAACCCTTGAATGGCTCTGACCTTAGCTGTTTAACATGGATGTCCAGAGTTTGGCTTCCAGCCTGAATAATCTTGCTGCAAAAGTTCAAAACATACAGGATTTTGTTGTTCACACTCCTATGTCTGAACCTAGAATTCCTATTCCAGAGTTTTTTTCTGGAGATAGATCTACCTTCCTGAATTTCAGGAACAATTGCAAATTGTTTCTTTCTTTGAAATCTCGCTCCTCTGGAGACCCTGCTCAGCAGGTCAAGATTGTAATATCTTTCCTGCGGGGCGACCCTCAGAATTGGGCATTTGCATTGGCACCAAGGGATCCTGCATTGCTCAGTGTGGATGCGTTTTTTCTGGCACTGGGATTGCTCTATGAGGAACCTAACCTGGAGATTCAGGCTGAAAAGGCTTTATTAGCCCTCTCTCAGGGGCATGATGAAGCGGAAGTATATTGTCAAAAATTTCGGAAATGGTCGGTGCTTACTCAGTGGAATGAGTGTGCCCTGGCTGCAAACTTCAGAGATGGTCTTTCTGAGGCCATTAAGGATATTATGGTGGGGTTCCCTGCGCCTACAGGTCTGAATGAGTCTATGGCTATGGCCATTCAGATTGATCGGCGTTTACGGGAGCACAAACCTGTGCACCAGTTGGCGGTGTCTTCTGAACAGGCACCTGAGACTATGCAATGTGATAGAATTCAGTCCAGAAGTGAACGGCAAAATTATAGGCGGAAAAATGGATTGTGTTTTTATTGTGGTGATTCAGCTCATGTTATATCAGCATGCTCTAAACGCACAAAAAAGGTTGATAAATCTTTTGCCATTAGTACTCTGCAGTCTAAGTTCATTTTGTCTGTAACTCTGATTTGTTCACTGTCATCCATTTCCGTCGATGCCTATGTGGATTCGGGCGCTGCCCTGAGTCTTATGGATTGGTCATTTGCCAAACGCTGCGGTTTTAGTCTGGAGCCTCTGGAAGTTCCTATTCCTTTGAAGGGAATTGACTCTACACCATTGGCTATGAATAAACCGCAGTACTGGACACAGGTGACCATGCGCATGACTCCCGTTCATCAGGAGGTGATTCGCTTCCTTGTACTGTATAATTTACATGATGTACTAGTGCTTGGGCTGCCATGGTTACAAACTCATAATCCAGTCCTGGATTGGAAAACAATGTCTGTGTTAAGCTGGGGATGTCAGGGGGTTCATGATGATGCACCTCTGATTTCAATCGCTTCATCTAGTCCTTCTGAGGTCCCTGCGTTTTTGTCTGACTATCGGGATGTTTTTGAGGAGCCTAAGCTCAATTCGCTCCCTCCTCATAGGGATTGTGACTGTGCTATAGAATTAATTCCTGGCAGTAAGTTCCCTAAGGGTCGTTTATTTAATCTGTCACTGCCAGAGCATACTGCTATGCGGAATTATATTAAGGAGTCCTTGGAAAAGGGACATATTCGTCCATCTTCGTCCCCTCTGGGAGCAGGTTTTTTTTTTGTGGCAAAAAAAGATGGTTCCCTGAGGCCTTGTATAGATTATCGCCTTCTGAATAAGATTACAGTCAAATATCAGTATCCATTGCCATTATTGACTGATTTGTTTGCTCGCATTAAGGGGGCTAGGTGGTTCACTAAGATAGATCTTCGCGGTGCGTATAATCTTGTGCGGATAAAGCAGGGTGATGAGTGGAAAACCGCATTTAATACGCCTGAGGGCCATTTTGAGTATTTGGTAATGCCTTTTGGACTTTCTAATGCTCCTTCAGTCTTTCAGTCCTTTATGCACAATATTTTCCGTGAATATCTGGATAAGTTTATGATTGTGTATTTGGATGATATTTTGGTGTTTTCTGATGACTGGGAGTCTCATGTTCTACAGGTCAGGAAGGTGTTTCAAGTCCTGCGGGCCAATTCTCTGTTTGTGAAGGGCTCAAAATGTCTCTTCGGAGTCCAGAAGATTTCTTTTTTGGGGTACATTTTTTCTCCTTCTACTATCGAGATGGATCCCGTCAAGGTTCAGGCGATTTGTGACGGGACACAACCTACATCTGTTAAGAGTCTTCAGAAGTTCTTGGGTTTTGCTAATTTTTATCGTCGGTTCATTACTAATTTTTCCAGTGTTGTTAAACCTTTGACTGATTTGACTAAAAAGGGTGCTGATGTTGCTAATTGGTCTCCTACGGCTGTGGAGGCCTTTCAGGAACTTAAGCGCCGGTTTTCTTCTGCTCCTGTGTTATGTCAACCAGATGTTTCACTTCCTTTTCAGGTTGAGGTTGATGCTTCCGAGATTGGAGCGGGGGCGGTTTTGTCACAGAGAAGTTCCGATGGCTCTGTGATGAAGCCATGTGAGTTCTTTTCTAGAAAATTCTCGCCCGCCGAGCGCAATTATGATGTGGGTAATCGGGAGCTTTTGGCCATGAAGTGGGCATTTGAGGAGTGGCGTCATTGGCTTGAGGGTGCTAGACATCGTGTGGTGGTCTTGACTGATCACAAAAATCTGATTTACCTTGAGTCTGCCAGGCGTCTGAATCCTAGACAGGCTCGTTGGTCGTTGTTTTTTTTCTCGTTTCAATTTTGTGGTTTCATACCTGCCAGGTTCAAAGAATGTGAAGGCAGATGCTCTTTCCAGGAGTTTTGTGCCTGACTCTCCTGGAGACTCTGGGCCTACTGGTATCCTTAGGGAGGGGGTAATATTGTCCGCCGTCTCCCCAGACTTGCGACGTGCATTGCAGGAGTTTCAAGCGGATAAACCTGATCGTTGTCCACCAGAAAGACTGTTTGTTCCGGATGATTGGACCAGTAGAGTCATCTCCGAGGTCCATTCTTCTGTGTTGGCTGGTCATCCTGGAATATTTGGTACTAGAGACTTGGTGGCCAGGTCTTTTTGGTGGCCTTCCTTGTCAAGGGATTTTGCCACCTTTGTGCAGTCTTGTGAAGTGTGTGCTCGGGCTAAGCCTTGCTGTTCTCGGGCCAGTGGGTTGTTGTTATCCTTGCCTATCCCGAAGAGGCCTTGGACGCACATTTCCATGGATTTTATTTCAGATCTCCCTGTCTCACAGAAAATGTCCGTTATCTGGGTTGTGTGTGACCGCTTTTCTAAGATGGTTCATTTGGTACCCTTGCCTAAGTTGCCTTCCTCCTCTGAGTTGGTCCCTTTATTTTTTCAGAACGTGGTTCGTTTGCATGGGATTCCGGAGAATATCGTTTCTGACAGGGGATCCCAGTTTGTGTCTAGATTTTGGCAGACGTTTTGTGCTAAGATGGGCATTAATTTGTCTTTCTCGTTTGCATTCCATCCTCAGACGAATGGCCAGACGGAGCGAACTAATCAAACTTTGGAGACTTAATTGAGGTGTTTTGTGTCTGCGGATCAGGATGACTGGGTTGCCTTTTTGCCATTGGCAGAATTTGCTCTTAATAATCGGGCTAGTTCTGCCACTTTGGTTTCTCCTTTCTTTTGCAATTCAGGGTTTCATCCTCGTTTTTCATCTGGTCAGGTGGAATCTTCGGATTGTCCTGGAGTGGATGCGGTGGTGGATCGGTTGCATCAGATTTGGGGACAAGTGGTGGACAATTTGAAGTTGTCCCAGGAGAGGACTCAGCAGTTTGCTAACCGCCGTCGTCGTGTTGGTCCTCGCCTTCGTGTTGGGGACTTGGTGTGGTTGTCTTCCCGTTTTGTCCCTATGAGGGTTTCTTCTCCTAAGTTTAAGCCTCGGTTCATCGGTCCTTATAGGATTTTGGAGATACTTAACCCTGTGTCCGTTCGTTTGGACCTCCCGGCATCTTTCGCTATCCATAATGTATTCCATCGGTCGTTGTTGCGGAGAACTAATCAGACCTTGGAAACTTATTTAAGGTGTTTTGTTTCTGCTGATCAAGATGACTGGGTTGCCTTTTTGCCACTGGCCGAATTTGCCCTTAATAATCGGGCTAGTTCTGCTACTTTGGTTTCTCCTTTCTTTTGTAATTCGGGGTTTCATCCTCGTTTTTCCTCTGGTCAGGTGGAGCCTTCGGATTGTCCTGGAGTGGACGTGGTGGTGGACAGGCTACATCAGATTTGGAATCAGGTGGTGGACAATTTGAAGTTGTCTCAGGAGAAGGCTCAGCAGTTTGCTAATCGCCGTCGCCGCGTGGGTCCCCGACTTCTTGTTGGGGACTTGGTGTGGTTGTCTTCTCGTTTTGTCCCTATGAAGGTCTCTTCTCCTAAGTTCAAGCCTCGGTTCATCGGTCCTTATAAGATCTTGGAGATTCTTAACCCTGTATCTATTCGTTTGGATCTCCCAGCATCGTTTGCTATTCATAATGTGTTCCATCGGTCGTTATTGCGGAGGTATGAGGTGCCCGTTGTTCCTTCGGTTGAGCCTCCTGCTCCGGTGCTGGTGGAGGGAGAATTGGAGTATGTTGTTGAGAAGATCTTGGATTCTCATGTTTCCAGACGTAAACTCCAGTATTTGGTTAAGTGGAAGGGTTATGGTCAGGAGGATAATTCCTGGGTGGTCGCCTCCGATGTTCATGCGACTGATTTGGTCCGCGCCTTCCATAGAGCTCATCCTGATCGCCCTGGGGGTTCTCGTGAGGGTTCGGTGACCCCTCCTCAAGGGGGGGGTACTGTTGTGGATTCTGTTTTTGGGCTCCCTCTGGTGGTTACAACTGGTACTGGGTGACTTTGGTGGGTTGCGGTCTCTGGTTTCCACCTGTCCATCAGAGGCTGGGTGTTTCCTATTTAACCTGGCCTTCCTGTCATTCCCTTGCCGGCTATCAATGTATCAGTGTGTCTCTGTTACCTTTGCTACCTGCTCCTAGGCCTTCAAGACAAGCTAAGTCTGGATTTCCCTGTTTCATGTTTGCTTTCATGTTTTTTGTCCAGCTTGCAGATATGTAATTCTCTGCTGCTGGTTGCTCTAGTGGGCTGAAATTACCACTCATGTACCATGAGTTGGCACATGAGTTCAAGTAATTTCAGGATGGTATTTTGAAGGGTTTTAAGCTGACCGCGCAGTTCACCTTTTGTATCCTCTGCTATCTAGCTTAAGCGGGCCTCATTTTGCTGAATCTGTTTTCATAACTACGTTTGTGCCTTCCTCTCATTTCACCGTCATTATATGTGGGGGGCTGCTATTTCTGTGGGAATATTTCTCTGGAGGCAAGATAGGTCTGTGATTCTTCTGATAGGGGTATCTAGATCTCCGGCTGGCGCGAGACGTCTAGAGTCCCCCCAGGAACGTTCCCCGGCTGCTGTTAGTTGAGTGTTGAGGTTCAGGATCGCGGTCAGCTCAGGTTCCATCACCCTAGAGCTCGTCCTGTTTTTGCCCGTGTTATGTGTTTAATTCCCTGCCATTGGGAACATGACAGCAGGCAACATCATCCATTCCCTGAAAAAAATCTGTGTCTGCTAGGGTGCATTTTAGCAATGACACCTGGATGAGCAAACATGGAAAGGGGTGTTACATCTGGCTGACTGGGCACTGGGTGAATCTGGTGTATGTGGGGCAGGTGGGTAAGGGGATGCTCCACAAGTCTTGGAATCCCCGAGCTTTGTGGGACAAACGTCTGTATCTAAAAGTTCCTCCACTGCTACTGGCTCCTCCATCTCAGAGTTTCCAGCAAAGAAGTCTTACATTGCTCCCTCCCCACAGTTTCTTAAATGGAGCTTCAATTCAAAGCTGTAAATGCTAGCCCAGACCCTGATACCTCATGCATGGCCCATTGCTGACTGCTGCTGTGCCATTATAAAATGTTCAAGTGTGGGTTCATTGATAGTTCTCCAAAAAATATGGCATAGTGGTCATGGGAGATTTAATCTATCAAGACATTTGTTGGGAATCTCTCTCAGGCAAAACTAACAGGGCAAACAAATTCTTATACTCTCTTGCTGACAATTTTATCTTCCAAAAGGTAGGAGAGAAAACAAGGGGATCTGCTACCTTTGATCTAATCCTTATAAACAGGGAGGAAATGGTTGAGGAGGTAAGAATGGCTGGGACCCTAGGAGGTAGCGACCATGCTATTTTATAATTTTGGATAACTAGAGGAGGAAGACCTGTGAAGACTCAGATATCAAAGTTAGATTTCAGAAAGGCAGATTTTAAGGGACTCAGAAAGAGAATCGGAGAGATCCAATGGCTGTATATCCTTCAGGAAAAAAATGTCCAGGAAGGATGGGAAATCTTGAAAAATGAGATTCTCAAAGCACAATCATTAACAATTCCAAAAAGAGGCAAGAATAGGAAGCATTGAAGGAAACCAGGATGGATGAACACAGAACTTAAACACATACTCAAAAGGAAGAAATAAATGTTTATCAAATGGAAAGAGGGAGGCATATCTAAAGAAGAATATAATGACGTCTTCTGAACCTGCAGGGCACAAATCAGATTATCTAAAGCTGACAATGAATTAAGGCTTGCAAGAGACATCAAAAGCAATAAAAAAAGGATTTTGGGCATATATCAAAAGTAAAAGAAAAGTCAAAGATGCTATAGGATTTTTACAGAATGAAAATGATGAAATGGTAAGAAAGAATGTTGAGAAGGCCGAAATTTTAAATTCCTATTTTGTATCTGTTTTCTCTAAGAAAGAAAAAGTAACATCAACTGATTTTCACTGTTCTATTAAGGGAATAGAAGAATCCAGGATATTTATAAACAGAAAGATAGTGAGGAAACACTTAGCTAACATAAATGAATTCAAGTCTCCGGGTCCAGACGAATTACACCCTAGAGTACTGAAGGAGATAGCAGAACAATTTTTTGAACCACTCTCCATAATCTTTTAAAATTCTTGGAGAACAGGACAAGTCCCAGAAGATTGGAGAAGAGCAAATGTTGTTTCCATCTTCAAAAAGGGGAAGACCCAGTGAACTATAGGCCGGTGAGTCTAACATCTATACCAGGAAAGATCTTTGAACAAATTATTAAACAACATGTATGTAAGTACCTGGATTAGAATGAAGTGATTAAACAGAGTCGGCATGGGTTTGTAACTAATAAGTCATGTCAGACAAATTTAATTTCCTTCTCTGACAGAATCACTGACTGGGTGGATCAGGGAAATGCTGTAGATATAGTACCTTGACTTCAGCAAAGCATTTGACAAAATATTTCACCCAATCCTTATTGAAAAAATGACTACGTATGGAATGGATAAAGCAACTGTTAGGTGGATTAATAACTGGCTTAGTGATCGGACCCAAAGAGTGGTCGTAAATGGCTGCACATCCAGTTGGAAGAATGTCTCAAGTGGGGTACCACAGGGTTCTGTCATGGGCCCTGTATTGTTCAACATCTTTATCAATGATTCAGATGAAGGAATTGAGGATAAACTGATTAAATTTGCTGATGTCATAAAGCTAGGAGGGATAGCTAATACTAGAAAAAAGAGAGAAAGGATTCAAAGAGATATAAATAAACTGGAGCAGTGTGCAGCAACTAAAAGAATGATATTTAACAGGAAAAAATTCAGAGTACTACATCTGGGCGATAAAAATAAAAAAAGCATATACAGAATGGGAGGACTAGGGCTAAGCAACAGCACATGTGAAAAAGACTTGGGTATACTAATAGATCACAAGCTGAACATGAGTCAGCAGTGTGATGCAGCAGCAAAATGGGCAAATACAATTCTGGGATGTATTAACAGAAGCACACAGTCTAGATCACGTGAAGTCATTATTGCCCTCCACTCCTCTTTGGTCAGACCTCATCTGGAATACTGTGTCCAGTTTGGGGCACCACATTTTAAAAAAGACATCAACAAACTGGAGCAAGATCAGAGAAGAGCGACCAGAATGGTGACTGGTCTGCAGACCATGACCTATGAGGAACAGGATTTGGGAATGTTTAGCTTGCAAAAAATAAGACTGACAGGAGACTTAATAGCTGTCTACAAATATCTCAAGGGCTGTCACATTGTAGAAGGATCATCTTTATTCTCATTTGCATAAGGAAAGACTAGAAGCAATGGGATATAACTGAATGGGAGGAGACACAGATTAGATATTAGAAAAACTTTTTGACAGTTAGAGTGATCAGTGAGTGAAACAGGCTGCCACGAGAGGTGGTGAGTTCTCCTTCAATGGAAGTCTTCAAGCGCAGGCTGGACAGACATCTGTCTGGGATGACTTAGTGAATCCTGCTTTGAGCAGGGGTTGGACCAGATGACCCAGGAGGTCCCTTCCAACTCTAACATTCTATGATTCTATGATTTATTCATGTTTGTTACTATCCTAACATTTTTCTATCATTATTGGATTTCCAAGCTGATATTTGGGCCACCTCAGAGTGGCTGAGAAGAAAAAAGTTTGAGCTGTTGCATGAGGTATCAAGGCTCGTAGCAAATAAGTCTTACATTTCTTACTCACCCACCTTGTCTTAATTGAAGCTTAAATTTAAAGCGCTAAATGCTGTTCCAGACCTTCATACCTCATGCTTGGCCCATGCAAAGCAGTCATCAAAGCTAAAGGTGGCTACTTTGAAGAACCTAGAATATAAGACATATTTTCAGTTGCTTCACCCTTTTTAAAGTATATCATTCCACATGTGTTAATTCATAGTTTTGATGCCTTCAGTGTGAATTTACAATTTTCACAGTCATGAAAATACAGAAAAATCTTTAAATGAGGTGTGTCCAAACTTTTGCTCTGTATTTTATTTTTCACTGATACACTCTATAAACCTTCCCTCAAAAAACAAGCACTCACACGGCTTCATCAGCAAGAAAATGATCTACAGCATCAAATACTTTGTCCCATAGTTGATATGTCTAGCACGTATCTGTTAGGCTACGTTCACATTCGCGTCTTTGGACGCAGCGTCGTCGACGCAACGCACGACGCATGTAAAAGGCATGTAAAACGCAGTTTTTTTGACGCATGCGTTCACCGCATGCGTCGTAAAACGCGTTTTTTTTAAACGCTTTGCGTTTTTACCAAAAAACGCAGCGTTTTCAGACACATGCATTTTCCTAAAGTGATGTCATTCTTTAAACCAATTGCAAAAAAAAAAAACCCAATTAGTGTCTAGACACTAGATAAAGACCACCAATGGCTAGAAGAGGGTGGGTGTAAATGTAATTGTGTATATATACACTGGCAGAGATGAATTCTTCAGATATTGCTTGTGTTTCCAGCATCATGATGGAGCGTCCCATGGAGAGTATCTACATGAATATGGAGTTGGATTTTGCCTTGGCTAATGCCTATGCTATTGCCTATTACGAGCAAAGGAAAAGGAATAAATGGAGAAGGAGTCATCGGTGCTTTTGGCTACACCCTATCGTGGAACTTCGGGAGAGCCGTGGAGCCTACCATTGCTTGTTTGGCGAGCTAAATGACAACCTGGAAAAATATTTTGAGTATACCAGGATGTCTCAAGACAGCTTCCGCTATCTGCTGCGTCTGGTGGAAGGAACCATTACTGTTATGATCCTTAGTGGCTGAGGATCACAGAATGAAATAACTAAGTTACTGAACATAGAACGAGCTCTAGGGAGGTGGTAACTGGACTGACCGCAAAACCTGATCCTAACAAACACACTAAAGGTAGCCGGTGAACGTGCCTAAATTCCTGGACGTCTCGACGCAGCCTGAGAAACTTGCTACCCCTATAGAGAAAGTAAGACCTCACTTGCCTCAGAGAAATGACCCCAAAGATATAGGAAGCCCCCAACAAATAATAACGGTGAGGTAAGGGGAAAATACAAAACATAGAAATGAAAACAGATTCAGCAAATGAGGGCCACTAATACTAGATAGCAGAAGACAGGCAGGGAACTGTGCGGTCAGTAAAAAACCCTATACAAAATATCCACGTTGAGAATACAAGAACCCCCACACCAACTAACGGTGTGAGGGGAGAAACTCAGCCCCCTAGAGCTACCAGCAAGCAAGGAAATCACATATTAGCAAGCTGGACAAGAACAAATAAATAACCAAGAAACATATTGAACACTGATGAGCAAAAAATAACCAAACAGAAACTTAGCTTCTCTTGGCGAGACTGATAACGAAGGGATTCAGGAGAGATCAAAATAGCACTGAATACATCGACAGCAGGCAACCACTGAAAGTCCAGGTGAGCTAAATAGGAAACCAGCTAACAGATAACGAGACAGCTGAACCAGCCTCAGACCTGCAGAATGACACAAAGAGCCACCAGAGGGAGCCCAAAGACAGCACTCACACAGTACCACTTGTGACCACAAGAGGGAGCCCAAAAACAGAGTTCACAACAGTAACCCCCCCTTGAGGAGGGGTCACCGAACCCTCATCAAAACCCCCAGGGCGATCAGGATGAGCCACATGGAAGGCACGAACCAAATCGGCCGCATGAACGACGCCAGAAAAATTAGCAATGAAGCGACGGTAAAAATTAGCAAAACCCAAGAACTTCTGAAGACTCTTAACAGATGTAGGCTGTCCAGTCATGAATAGCCTGGACCTTGACTGGGTCCATCTCAATAGTAGAAGGAGAAAAAATAAAACCCAAAAAGGAAACCTTCTGTACTCCGAAGAGACATTTTGAGCCCTTCACAAATAAGGCATTAGCACGCAGGACCTGAAATACCATCCTGACCTGCTTCACATGGGACTCCCAGTCCTCAGAAAAGACCAAAATGTCATCCAGATACACAATCATAAATTTATCCAGATATTCTCGGAAGATGTCATGCATGAAGGACTGGAACACAGAAGGAGCATTAGAGAGTCCAAAAGGCATCACCAAGTACTCAAAATGGCCTTCGGGTGTATTAAATGCTGTTTTCCATTCATCCCCCTGCTTAATACGCACAAGGTTATACGCACCACGAAGATCTATCTTGGTGAACCAACTGGAGCCCTTAATCCGAGCAAACAGATCAGATAATAATGGCAAAGGATACTGAAATTTGACCGTGATTTTATTTAAAAGACGATAATCTATACAAGGTCTCAGAGAACCATCCTTCTTGGCTACAAAAAAGAATCCTGCACCAAGAGGGGAGGAGGACGGGCGAATATGTCCCTTCTCTAAAGATTCCTTTATATAACTCCGCATCGCGGCATGTTCTGGTACAGACAAATTAAAAAGTCGTCCCTTAGGGAACTTACTACCAGGAATCAAATTTATAGCACAATCACAATCCCTGTGAGGAGGCAGGGCACCGGATCTGGGCTCATCAAATACATCCTGGTAGCCCGACAAAAACTCAGGGACCTCAGAAGGAGTGGAAGAAGCAATTGACAATAAAGGAGCATCGCCATGAATCCCCTAACAACCCCAACTTGAAACAGACATAGCTTTCCAATCCAAAACTGGATTATGAGCCTGCAGACATGGCAGACCCAAAACGACAACATCATGCAAATTATGCAGCACAAGAAAGCGAATCACCTCCTGATGTACAGGAGTCATGCACATGGTCACTTGAGTCCAATACTGAGGCTTATTCTCACCCAATGATGTAGCATCAATTCCCCTCAGTGGAATAGGGAATTCCAAAGGCTCCAGGACCAAACCACAGCGCCTGGCAAACGACAAATCCATCAGGTTCAGGGCAGCACCTGAATCCACAAAAGCCATAACCGAATAGGAAGACAAAGAACAAATTAAAGTAACAGACAAAATGAATTTAGGCTGTATAGTACCAACGGTGACAGATTTAGCAATTTTTTTTACGCGCTTAGAGCATGCTGAGATAACATGAGTTGAATCACCACAGTAAAAGCACAACCCATTTTGACGTCTATGATCTTGCCGCTCAATTCTGGTCAGAATTCGGTCACATTGCATAGACTCAGGTCTCTGTTCAGAAAACACCGCCAGATGGTGCGCAGATTTGCGCTCCCGCAAACGCCGATCAATCTGAATGGCCAAAGCCATTGAGTCATTCAGACTTGCAGGCGTGGGGAACCCCACCATAACATTCTTAATGGCTTCAGAAAGACCTTCTCTGAAATTTGCAGCCAGGGCACACTCATTCTATTGAGTAAGCACCGACCATTTCCGAAATTTTTGACAATACACCTCAGCTTCATCCTGGCCCTGAGAGAGAGCCAGCAAGGCCTTTTCTGCCTGGTTCTCAAGATTAGGTTCCTCATAAAGCAATCCAAGCGCCAGAAAAAATGCATCCACATTCAGCAATGCAGGATCTCCTGGCACCAGGGAGAAAGCCCAATCTTGAGGGTCGCCACGTAACAGGGAGATAACAATTCTAACTTGCTGAGCGGAATCACCAGAGGAACGAGGTCTCAAAGAAAGAAATAATTTACAATTATTCTTAAAATTCCGAAACCTAGATCTATCTCCAGAAAACAACTCAGGAATAGGTACTTTTGGCTCAGACATAGGACTGTGAACAACAAAATCCTGAATGCTTTGCACCCTTGCAGCAAGATGATCCACACTAGAAGTCAGACTCTGAATATCCATGTCTGCAGCTGAACTCAAAGCCACCCAGAGATTAAGGGGATGAGAGAAGCTGGACAGACTGCAGCTGCGATGCATTAAACACTTTTTTGGCCTGCTGTACTGTTATGATCCTTAGTGGCTGAGGATCACAGAATGAACTAACTAAGTTACTGAACATAGAACGAGCTCTAGGGAGGTGGTAACTGGACTGACCGCAAAACCTGATCCTAACAAACACACTAAAGGTAGCCGGTGAACGTGCCTAAATTCCTGGACGTCTCGACGCAGCCTGAGAAACTTGCTACCCCTATAGAGAAAGTAAGACCTCACTTGCCTCAGAGAAATGACCCCAAAGATATAGGAAGCCCCCAACAAATAATAACGGTGAGGTAAGGGGAAAATACAAAACGTAGAAATGAAAACAGATTCAGCAAATGAGGCCCACTAATACTAGATAGCAGAAGACAGGCAGGGAACTGTGCGGTCAGTAAAAAACCCTATACAAAATATCCACGCTGAGAATACAAGAACCCCCACACCAACTAACGGTGTGAGGGGAGAAACTCAGCCCCCTAGAGCTACCAGCAAGCAAGGAAATCACATATTAGCAAGCTGGACAAGAACAAATAAATAACCAAGAAACATATTGAACACTGATGAGTAGTGTTGAGCGATACCGTCCGATACTTGAAAGTATCGGTATCGGAAAGTATCGGCCGATACCGGCAAAGTATCAGATCCAATCCGATACCGATACCCGATACCAATACAAGTCAATGGGACTCAAGTATCGGACGGTATTCCTGATGGTTCCCAGGGTCTGAAGGAGAGGAAACTCTCCTTCAGGCCCTGGGAACCATATTAATGTGTAAAAGAAAGAAATAAAATAAAAAATATTGCTATACTCACCTCACCGAGGGAACCGGCACCTTACCGAGGGAAGCGGCAGCGTTCTTTGTTTAAAATTCACGCGTTTACTTGGTTACGTGAAGTCCCGGCTTGTGATTGGTCGCGGCGGCCATGTTGCCGGGACGCGGACCAATCACAGCAAGCCGTGACGTAATTTCAGGTCCTGCAGGATTTTAAAATTACGTCCCGGCGTTGTGATTGGTTGCGCCGCAGTCACATGGGCGACGCAACCAATCACAAGCCGTGACGTCACGGGAGGCTGGACACACGCGTATTTTAAAATGCGCGCTTGTCCAGCCTCCTGTGACGTCCCGGCTTGTGATTGGTTGCATCGCGGTCAACCAATCACAAGCCGGGAGGCTGGACGCGCGCATTTTAAAATGTGCGCGTGTCCAGCCTCCCGTGACGTCACGGCTTGTGATTGGTCGCGGCGGCCATGTTGCCGGGACGCGGACCAATCACAGCAAGCCGTGACGTAATTTCAGGTCCTGCAGGATTTTAAAATTACGTTCCGGCGTTGTGATTGGTCCGCGTCCCGGCAACATGGCCGCCGCGACCAATCACAAGCCGGGACGTCACGGGAGGCTGGACACGCGCGCATTTTAAAATGTGCGCGTGTCCAGCCTCCCGTGACGTCCCGGCTTGTGATTGGTTACGTCGCCCATGTGACCACGACGCGCCCAATCACAACGCCTGAACGTAATTTTAAAATCCTGCAAGGACCTGAAATTACGTTACGGCTTGCTGTGATTGGTCCGCGTCCCGGCAACATGGCCGCCGCGACCAATCACAAGCCGGGACTTCACGTAACCAAGTAAACGCGTGAATTTTAAACAAACAACGCTGCCGGTTCCCTCGCTGAGGTCCGGGCTGCGTCGGAGAGGTGAGTATAGCAATATTTTTTATTTTAATTCTCTCTTTTACACATTATTACATTAATGTTGTTGCGATACCCGATACCCGATACCACAAAAGTATCGGATCTCGGTATCGAAATTCCGATACAGCAAGTATCGGCCGATACCCGATACTTGCAGTATCGGAATGCTCAACACTACTGATGAGCAAAAAATAACCAAACAAACTTAGCTTCTCTTGGCGAGACTGATAACGAAGGGATTCAGGAGAGATCAAAATACCACTGAATACATCGACAGCAGGCAACCACTGAAAGTCCAGGTGAGCTAAATAGGAAACCAGCTAACAGATAACGAGACAGCTGAACCAGCCTCAGACCTGCAGAATGACACAAAGAGCCACCAGAGGGAGCCCAAAGACAGCACTCACACAGTACCACTTGTGACCACAAGAGGGAGCCCAAAAACAGAGTTCACAACACATTACCAGGCAGGACACACAGCTCCGGAGATCAATTTCTGCAGAGGAACGGTTGCTGGTGACTCTACGGTACGTAATGTAGCTCTGAACGACTGTGATATGTTCTTCCCTTTGTTTTTGTTTTTTTGTTGGAATTTGTTTGGGGTTGGGTATGGTAAATTTATTTTTTAGTATTACAATGTACTTTAATGTAATTTCTTTATTTTTCTTCTTGGCAGTTTCCTGGCTACCGGAGAGACCTTAAGATCCCTGCATTTCCAATTTAGGATTGGAGTCTCCACACTTTCGGGAATTATTGCCGACACATGCAGCGCTTTGTGGGACAATCTCTCTCCGTGATGAATTTTTACCCCTCCCTACCACAGAAATATGGGAGGACAACGCCAAGAAATTTGAACAACTGTGTTCTTTCCCTAACTGTATTGGAGCTGTGGATGGGAAGCACATTAGGATTATAAAGCCTGCAAGAAGTGGATCTCTGTTTTTCAATTATAAAAAATATTTTTCCACCGTGCTCATGGCAATTGCAGGTGCGGACTGCAGGTTTCTGGCCGTGGACATTGGAGCATTTGGCCATGCAAATGACTCACGGACATTTAAGGACTCTGATATGGGCCAAAGGTTATATGGGAACAATTTTAATTTCCCCCAGCCACGACCTCTTCCCAACACCAAAGGCCCGGCCATGCCATTTGTTGTGGTTGGGGATGAGGCTTTTCAAATGTGTGCCAACCTACTGAAACCCTACTCCAGTCGGGGCTTGGACCACACCAAAAGTATTTTTAATTACAGACTGTCCAGGGCCAGAAGAACTGTGGAGTGCACCTTTGGCATCCTGGTCTCCAAATGGCGTATTTTAGGATCCGCCATTAATCTGAAAATTGAGACAGTGGATGAGGTGGTGAAGGCTTGTGTGGTTCTCCACAATTATATTATGGCCAAAGAGAGACTGAACGTGGAACTCGATGAACCCATACCAAACCCATTGCCCGATTACCAAGATCATCCTCTGAGGACAACTGTTGAAATTGCGCAAATGAGGGATCGATTTGCTTCCTATTTTGTATCTGATGTTGGCCGTGTGTCATGTCAAGATACTATGGTGTAGTGCTTCTGTTTTGTACTGTAATACTTTATTCAGCTTTTAAATGAAAAATTAATACCTTTATAGTGCTAAAATAAAAAGGTATAATGACAAGAAAAGATTTCTACACTATTATGACCAATAAAGGTCACCAGTAAAGGCGCCTAATGTTATGTTATTTTAAATTTGCCATCTACCTATATTTTCAAAATGTTTGTGTTTTCAATAAACTTACTTTTAATGTGCCCTAACATATAAAAAATTGGTTTTCCATTTTTTTCAAATGTTGTGGTTAATAAAAAATGTCTCAACACTTCTCCAAACTCCATTTGCCTACCAACTGCTTTAAAACTGGGTTGTACTCAGGTGATCACCAGCTCCCATATTGACTCAGCAAAAACACCACACTTTTGTTGACATGGCCGTGTGTTTGATAGTTGAGCGAACTTCATCGGCTCCCTCCTTGGCAAACTGTCAAGCTTCCAGACTAGTTGCATAGGGAACACGGCTTCATTGAGCGCGCTGGCTGATCAACTCTTTTCACCCACCGCAGCAGCATGTGTCATGGCAGTGTGACAGGCACTACACATGCATGGCGAGGCCAACAAATAGGCTTCGGTTGTTCATGTGTTGTGCCAGTCACACAGCCTTGGAACATGTGGCAGCATTGCCGGAAAAAAGCCGATCAACCGCACACACAGAGCCGGGTCCATATGCAAGTAGTTGGAAAGTGTTTAGCCTGCCAAGGAGGGAGCCGATCTTGTTGGCTCCACTCTTGCGAGTCAAAACTATTGAAGTAAGGATGCACAAATACATCCTGATTCAAATAGTGTCGACAATTGGCCACGTGAACATTGCAACCACCTCACCGGAGCCCTGACCTTAAGGTACTGTAACACATAACGCTATCGTTAACGATATCGTTGTAACGTCACGCTTTTGGTGACGTAGCAACGATCCCGCAAACGATCTCGTTATGTGTGACAGCGACCAACAATCAGGACCCTGCTGTGAGATCGTTGTGGAATGATCAGGACCATTTTTGGGTCGCTGATCACCCGCTGTCATCGCTGGATCAGCGTGTGTGACGCCGATCCAGCCATGTGTTCACTTGTAACCAGGGTAAATATCGGGTTACTAGCGCAGGGCCGCGCTTATTAACCCGATGTTAACCCTGGTTACCCGGGTGCTGCAGGGGGACTTCGGTATCCATGAAGACAGTTTCACAGATGCCAAAGTCGCTCCCCTGATCGTTGGTCGCTGGAGAGAGCTGTCTTTGTGACAGCTCCCCAGCGACCACACAACGACTTACCAACGATCACGGCCAGGTCGTATCGCTGGTCGTGATCGTTGGTAATGTTTTACTGTTACTATACCTTTCTTGTATGTATGCAATCTATGTAATAATCCTGTTTGTGTTTGTAAACACCTCATAGAACAATGATAGACACCCAAAAAAAATAAACTGAAAAATTGATAAAATAGTGTCTGACATTGCATATATATGAGATGTATAAAACACAAAATGTGTGTAGACGGCGCACGGTGTGAGTGGCCGATAACTATAATTAACAATAAATACAAATATTGTTTTAAAAAAACAATATTTATTTGGGAGAAATAAAAAGAAAAGGGGGGAAGCAAACTAGGGGGTGTCAATTGTAGCAATCAATGGTGATTGGTATCTCCCTGCTTGGGAATGGCGAGAGGAGGAAGAGGAGGATAATGAGGATCCATAGTCTAATAGACTGGAGGGCAAATCAAAGCTCTCAACATCAGCTGGGGAAGAGACAGCAACCTCGGTAGGGGAGGGAGGAGGCAAAACCAATCTGCTGGATCTTGACTGGCTCTGGCTGCTCCTGCTGCGGCTAGACCCCCGCCGCGATGTAGGTGTCTCATTGGAGCAGCCAGAGCCGCAGGAGCTGTTCGCTTTGTCTTTGTCTTCCTCCTTTTAGCTTCTACGGTGGTGGCTTCCCCAGCAGGACGGGTACGGGCGGTTGAGGGCCTAGCAGGAGCAGGACTCGGCGGCTCGATGTGATGGTGTCTGTGGTGGCGTCCCTCGGCATGCGGACCTTGGTGGAGTGGCTGGAGTGGCTCTGCAGCAGGAGTCGGAGTCATGCTAGCCAGCGATGGTACTACGGGCATTGTAGTCGCTGACTGCATGATCCGAGCCTGCTGCAGAGCACTCACGTAGGCATTGTTGCAGGCCTGCATCACCGAAATCTGGAGTTCCGGCGTAAGATGTTCCACCATGCCCTTCGCAATGGCACTAAAAAAATGTTTTGCCGGCCTCGAGAGCTCGGATTCCATTGTTTCAAGGCGCCGGTCGATATTGGACAGAGCAGTGTCCATTCTATCGCCCAGCGCCTTGAAACAATTTTGGAATACCGTGCCCAAATGCAAAAATTCGGGCATTAGTGGCCTGTCTGAGGCCCGCTGATGCTGTCAGGAATACCCGAAGGAAGGAGCGCCAGTGGCCTCGGCCAGGGGAACACCAGATGGACCGGCTGCCGGTTCTCCAGAAAGTGGTGCAAGCCTGCTCTCGCTGTGGGATGGCTGTGACGGGTCAGATGGCGATTCATGAAGGACCGCTCCAGATGGACCAACAGGCTCGAGGGTGCTGCTGTGTGTTCTGTGAAAAGATAAGGAAAACATTAGTCTTCAAAAAATAACATATCACATACACCAACTTCTGTAATATAATAAAGTTAACATTACATCACACAACAATAGATTACAATCCTCTGTCTCTCAGTCTGTCTGTCCTTTAATCATTCGCTGATTGTTATCGCCAGCTGCCTGTTATGGCTGACGAGACCAATCAGCGACGGGCCTAGTGCAGAAGAAAATGAACGCTCCTTCCTGCTGCTAATGCCTTTTGCCCACATACTTGAACTGTCAGACTCATCACCAAACACACGGCTGGCGTTAACACAAATTTTTTTGGGACAAAAAACATTGGTGTCATAAACTATTTAGTATTGACGCTGCCTATGCCGCATCAATGTTAAACAATTTAAAGTTACCAATTTGATTTGAAAAAAAACCCAGCTATGCTTGCCCTATAGTGGCGTTTGAGACGACTGCTATTTTTTACGCTGATCGCAGGACCTGCCATGACGTCACGGTCATGTGATCGAGACATCATCACAATTCCTGCGATCAGACCAACCCTGGCTCGGAACGGAACCTGTCATGGACTACAAGGACTCACACGGTTAAAAAAAAAAAATCCAAAAAATGGATGGGCAATATACCATGCCACTAGGGAAAAAGTAACGTGGATGGCCAATATACTACGTGTACTACGTGGCTGTGCAATAAACTAAGTGGCCTGGCAATATACTATGTGGATGCGCAATGTAATACATGGCTAGGCAATGTACGATGTGGTTGTGCAATATGCTATGTGGCTGGGCAATATGGTATGTGGACATGCATATTGTGCAGTACCCGATGCGTTAAATACTTACTGTCGGCAGCCAAGGACCAGTCTCAGGAACTGCAACGCCCTATTATACTTGTAGGCTACAGACTTGGCCACAGCAGCACCACTTCGAGCCTTCTCCTCGTTACGTAGGCCCTTATTGAAACGGTCCTTCATGGATCGCCATCTGGTCCTCAACTTTTTGACTGTGAATGCAAACCAAAAAAATGGTTAGATATTTTACATTTCCAAATGATAACACAACCGTGTGCGATGCAAAGTTCAAGGCGTTGATCGCATCACACACAGTTGTGATCCTGGCCTGATGGGTCTGATCGGAGTTTAAAAAATACTTACGAAAGTTTGATATTTCCAAAGTGGAAGCGCTGTCAAAGCCATCCCACAGCGATTTTGCCACCTCAACCCACATCTGCCTCAAAACGACCTGGTCCGCGTGCCGGATCGACATATCGACATCAACTGGATCGACAACAACCACCACCACCACCCACCCCCCCGCCCCCGAGAAGAAAAGGAATTAAAAATAAAAAAATCCTTTTTGTTTTGAAAAATACTTACTCGCCGGC
Organism: Ranitomeya variabilis; assembly: GCF_051348905.1. Classification (NCBI taxonomy): domain Eukaryota; kingdom Metazoa; phylum Chordata; class Amphibia; order Anura; family Dendrobatidae; genus Ranitomeya; species Ranitomeya variabilis. The sequence continues at coordinate 234,991,144 of NC_135232.1, forward strand.
TTGCCGCCACAGCTTGGCCCCGAGGTCGCTGCTCCTGCTGGGTCCCTTCCTCCTCACTTGAAGAAGCCTGTAATAATTGTTTTAAGAAAAAAATTAGTGCCAAGTCTACAAATGACAGCGAATAGTAAGCAACTGTACATAATTTACTCACTGAGCTCCCCTGCGCTGAGTGGCTCGATGGTGACTCCGTCTCCATTTTTGCCAGATAAATCTGCAAGGAAAAATTAAAAAAAATATTACATTAAAAGCACTAAACACTGCCACATTTAAGAAAATAGCAAAAAAAAAAACGTCATAACATTACTACCACAACCGACTGTTCACTCATAGGACAATGCAAACTCAACAAGCGCTGATCATACCACAACGCCATGCATTGCAATAAAATTCAATAGCAGATACGACACAATGCAGAGTATAGCAAAAGGTGTCATCCAGAATAGACAAAAAAAAACAATCAGCTACAAGAGCCCCCTATGTACAAATAAAAAAAAAATTGACACATATACCTTTATTGCTTACACACAAAAAAAAATTAACAAAGGCCAAAGAAATAGCAAACTAGTGTACAACGCCATACTTTACAATTAAAAACAACAAGACATGATCCAAAACAACACCATCTTGTGACATTGAACCCCAGAAATACATCAGATACAGATAAAGGATAAAAACCATTCTATTTAAAAAAAAAAAAAATTATGGTACAGCTCTGGAAATTATACAGCAACCCAATGCAAGACCATAGTCAAATAAAAAAAAAACCCGTGACAAAGAATCAAAAACAGGCCCCCCCCAAAAAAAACAATACATTAAACATCCATACTTTACAATCCAAAAAAACAAGGATGGAGATATATGCCATACGGTTATTACAAACGCCTGAAATACATCAGAAACAGATAAAAAAAAAAATACAAAAATATATAAAAACATAAAAATACAATGGAAAATAAAATGGCATATAGCCGCACGGAACAACCCAATCAAAATTACCTGAAACATCATAAATGTAAGGAAAAGAAAAGGCAATTTAAACAGCATACTTTACAATAAAACACAGCAAGACATGAGCCAAGAAAACGCCATACGGTTACCCCCAGAAATAGAAACCAGAATAAAAACACATACACCAGAAATTAAACAATAAAATCCTTACAAAAAAAAAATTGAACAACCGCATGACAACAGAACAACCCAAAATACATTAAAACCAATCCAAAAACAAGCAAGGCCGGAGACAAGAAAAGCCAGCATATAAGGCCAGAAATACATCAGAACCAGATTTAAAACCACAAATTTTCAATAGAACCCACAGTGGCATAACCGTACAAAAGCACAGACCATACATTGCACAAATTGCAATCAATATCAAGAAATAAAACACAGCAGAAAAATGCAATGAGAAATTATATACTTACAGGTTTTGAAAGCAGATTATTGCTCGTCTCTGTAGCCTTGTGTCTTGATGCCAATTGAAAGACAATGCCAATCCCTTTTTTTGTATATATAGGGTCTTTTGTCAGTGTCTAGACACCGTCTAGACACTTTTCCTATTTTTTAATTAAAGAACGCATGCGTCGTGCAACGCACCGCGACGCAAGTACTTGCGTCTTCTGCGTTGACAATACACTTCAATGGGGGTTTTGGCGCATCGACGACGCAAGCGCGACGCAAAAGCGAAAAAAGCGTTTTTTTTAAAAGTTACAACGCCGAAAAAATGCAACATGTTGCGTTTGCCGTGCCCTGCCAGGTGCGCCCAAACGACGCATGCACCGCAAAACGCACCAAAACGCATGACAACGCATGTCCATGCGGCTCCAATGTTAAAGATAGGGACGCACGACGCATGCGTTGTTTTGCGGCGACAACGCAGCGTCCACAGACGCGAATGTGAACGTAGCCTTATTGCAGAGAAACTATGGCTGACAAACATCCAAGGCACTATGAAAGAAAAAGTTATGCCCCAACTTTTAAATGCTTCTGCCTCCAATACATATTTCTTCCCTTCTTCCTTTTTATAGCCTAATTTGAAAATATTTTTTAAATAAAAAGAAAATGCATTTCATTTTTGTTGAAATATTTGTAAAAAAAATTGTAATAAATATAATTATTTTAATTATAAAGCTTTTCATTAACAAGTAACACTGTTCCTATGGTCCTAAGCAGAAATAATTTACAGGGTCATTTTGTCACAAGGCAGCATTACTTTGATGAAGATGCTTCATTTCCCACCTATCCATATCTGCTGCCAATTTTTCCCATATAATATCACCTTTTTCTCGTCCAAATAGAACAGCCAATTCATAATTGGAAAATCTAATCCACCCCAACGCAATTCTCAGCTGACAGCTAAGATGAAACATACATGGTCCTCTGATTTTCTGGCTTTTTGCTATGTTCACACTTATTAATAATCTTTTTAAATTTGATGACAAATACAAGCACTTATGTAGTCCTAGGGCTAAATTCAAGAGATACTTTTAACTGTAAGATAACAGCTGGGACGAGCCACACAGCAGCTGTTAATATAAATAATTCACAGTTAATTGGTTTTAAGAGCATTCCCAAATCTGTCATAGCGAGCAGTTGTGCAGTAGGAAGATCATGTCATAAACAATAATGGGAGAGAAAAGATATGACATTTCCATTCCATTGTACATGATCAATTAGACAGTGTTGTCAATGTGCTCTTCTATCCCAGGGTGTAAATATGCGTCCTAAGCAGCTATTACTGAGTAGGCAATCCCTGCATAGTAGGCAAAAGACCGAGTGAGGCATGCGGTCATTCTTTATTTCTATTGGGTTTCAGTTAAGAAAGTTGGACAAGCAGCCTTGGGGCATTTCATAAATAAGGTTACAAATACAGTACAAGTAAAATATTTGGAGACTCATGGGATGAATTTTCTTTATTTTTCCTTTTTTATTACACATGTTAGAATAATGGAAATGTCATAAAAATTAAGAAGTAATAGAAATGGATGAATATTGTGTCATAGGCATCTACTATGTCATCAGTAGACATCAACATTTAATCAGTAGTATCAAAACATTTTACAAATATAGTACATAGGGTCTTGGCATTCATTATAGGCTCTGGGTTATAGAGAGTGGTTATATACTCATAAAAAAATTCTATAGAGGTCTTCATTTTATAGCCAAAGAAACAGAAGTCCTTGTTTTGGATTCTGTACAAATCTGAAAGAAAAATATTATGGCTGGCTCCAATTTCTCCAGTGCGATCTCTGAGTATATAGGTCAAAAAAGTTTTGCTTTTATAGATTTTTAGTGCTATAGCAAAAAAAAATATATACAGAAAATCACGTGGATTGATGACTTAGCCAAGACTGTAGGTGAAAAAGAGAAAAAAGACCAAGAACAAGTCTTGCTGCACACCAACATGCCAACAAAGCTCATAATGAAGTAATACAAGTAGAGGCTCTTCTGGTTCAGTAGAATGGACCATATTTATAAAAAAAAAGGGGTAATTTGCACCAACTTTTCATTGTACTCACTTTAGCTCTACTACTCCAGGTTTATCAAATGTAACAACTAAATGACAACTTTGGTGCAAATTACACAGGAACAACCTTTTAACCATGGTGGTACATTTCCCAATATTGCTACTTGTAATGTTAAGACTTTGATTTACAAATTCAATCATGATTGGAACGTTCATCATGCCAAAAGGATAACCACCTCTATTTTCTTATAAAATCACAATTAACTCAAAATTTTTGGTGCAAATGCAATGATAAATATATTTTCCTATTGTAAATTATTGAGAGACATTTATAAATAGTTTTATGCAGAAACTGGTGAGATTTATGACACACAACATTTTCACACCAAAATGTTTGCCTTTTTGAGCTTTCTCATGCCACTTTATTGATAATAATAATATATTTCCTTATTTATATAGAACCAACATATGGGGGCAATGGAAATAGTCAAGCAAACATGGGCAGTGTTGACAACTTTCAAAGAGGTAAATGGGAGTTAATGATACAGAGGGGATAAATGGGTTACTTTGTTTTCATGGTCCCTGAATTATGGAAAAGCATAGGCTCACTGTAATATACTCTTTCAATAGCTTCTATTCACTCCCAATAACTTCCATGGAAGTACTGAAACAATGTTGTTTAGCTCACTTGACTGTTTTCCAACCATGTATGTGTGACACGCAGAGATACATACTCTCTTCTCAGCAACACATGGCTGAGATAGAAAATTAACCTGTTTTAAGATCTCCTCCAGCTTCCAATCAACAGAAACATTGACAGAATAAAAACCTGTCCTCATCAAGCCCTGGTCACAGAGGTGTCTTTATCATTGTTTCTATAAACTCTCTTATAACAGCTCTACTGGTGTTGTAGCAGCATCGGGTGTGGACAACATTTTAGTCACCTAGAGCGAACAATACTGTTTGAAAGTAGAGATCTTAAATATGGTAAGAAAGTCACAATACTTTTTATTATGAAATAGCGCTTAAATGATAATGCTTTATTGCTTAAATGCATAAAATTCATAAAACTTAAATAAAGAACAAAACTTTAAAAATAGAAGTAAAACTTTTAGATACCAAGTGTGGTCACCTGATTGAATAATCATTTACAGTCTCAAACCCTGGCAGCATGACGTGTCTGTCATTCATCCATTGTCTTTGCTCAGATTTGAGAAAATTGCATTACATTTGCTCTGTGCTCCATCAAGCACTCTTGTAATTCTCATATTATATTGAATTTATTCTGATTCTTGTGAGGTGTTTCAGCAGGAAAAGAGAAAAAAATTAAATACTTCAACTGTGTAGCCTCCAACTGAAAGATCACCTCTGAAATCTAATTTGTGGCTGTCAAACTGTCCATGCATAGCTGCCTAACTCATGGCCAAAGGACAATCACTATGTTCTGTTTATGTATAGTTTATGTCTGAACATCATCCATACTGTACATGTAATCTAAATAAATGACATGGAGACAAGTTATCAATGAAGAGTTCATCTCTACTGACCGCAACCTGAAAGGCAATTTGTTGATTATTCATTGGTCAAGTAGTAGATTTTGATCCCATATAGGCGGAATCCAGTAGATCTTATTGTTAGGTTATTAGAACAGTAGCATCTAATAGGGCAAAATAAAATGCAAAAAAGTGCTGCAGTTCACCAACTGTCCTGATCTTGTAGATCACCTAACTAAGGCTCTACAAAAAGTAGATCACACACTGATAAACTCTGGGAAATCTTGCTCGAAATATTTTGCAACTGGTATGTCAATGGCATGTCTTGATTAATGATGGGCATTGAACTAATGCAAAGGCATGAAGGGTTAGGGTTGTGCCTATGCTCAATGGAACAAAGGATCAGCAACTGGAATTACTAACAGTGCAAAATCATATTGATCCAAGGTGTGATAAGTACAGGAGGCAGTAGCTGGAGCTCCTAAGTCATAATAATAATAATTGAAGCGACAATCAACTAAATTAATTTTTGCAAAATACTCTAAAACAGAGTACATATAGTTATTATTTAGCTATTTTACTAATTTATATAGCGCCATTAATTCCACAGCGCATAACATATGTTATCATTGCTGCCCCCATTGGGGCTCACAATCTAAACTTAGTATACCTTTGGATAGTGGGAGGCAACTGGAGTGCCTGAGGTGAAAAAACAGGCAAGCATGGGGAGAACATGCAAACTCCTTGCAGATGTCTTTAGTGGGATGTGAACCTTGGGCCTTAGAGCTGCAAAGCTGCAGGGCTAACCACTGCCCCTCATACATATGTATATTTTATGACCCACTGAAAAACATTAGGGAGTTACCCTTTAACCATGAAAAGAAAAGGCGATTGCTCCAGCACTACCTCCATAGCAGTAAAATACGCATTGCATGTTCTCTGATGTCCTTCTTCAATCTGACATGATGTGCACTGACATCCAGTTGAAAGTAATAGTCAGAAAATGACTGATCATCAGTTTTCACACATAGCTTAAGGAAGGAAACAACAAACTGGTGTAAGCAGAGCAGTGCTGAGAAACACTTCAATGCTCTCTGACCAAATCCTAACCCCTTTCAAGACTTTGTAATATCAGGCAACAGTGTGCGAGCATAATAAATCACACAGTGACCTGTCTGCACTGTGTTCTGCTTAGATAAGCAGATTTTTCAAGTTCCTTGTTTTGTGAAAACAACATCTAAAATATTGGCTTAGCTGGGATAACCCTAACTAACAGAGAGGGATATTAGTGGCAATGAAGTAAGGAAAAGGAAAAGATTTCAGGTAGTCACAATAAGACTATGTGGGTGCATATTGGAGAAAAACCTTTGATTTTAAGGTTTTCTTTTTTTCTTGCATGAATTGCAGAATATACATTATTTTCATACATAGATTGAGTTAGTTGATGCACAATAAATTATAACCTCATTTTCATTATTTCTAAATTTGAATATTTGGATGATTATCAAGTAGCTTTCTCACCCACTTTCGCACTGGGCTGAAAAAAGTCCACCAGTAAAATTGAGTCAGGGGGTCTACTGTTCATCTACATACAAATATTACATTTCCCTCATTCGCAATTTTACCTTTCTTCTATGGAAGAATACACTGTATACTTTGCTAAATGAATGATAAGATGCTGCCTTTGTCTGTACAAAGTGAACCACTGCATAGGCTTCTTTCACACTTGCGTCGATAAGGGTCCGTCGCTAAGTGTTGGCGCGACGTACCGACGCACGTTGTGAAAATTCGGCATAATGTGGCCAGCGGATGCAGTTTTTCAACGCATCCGCTGCCCATTCTAAAGTCCCGTGGAGGAGGGAGTGGAGTTCCGGCCATGCGACATACGAAAAAATGTTCCCTTGAACATTTTTTTGTGCCGACGGTCCGCCAAAACACGATGCATTCAGTGCACGACGGACGCGACGTATGGCCATACGTCGCGATCCGTCGGCAACACAAGTCTATGGGCAAAAAACCGCATCCTGCGGGCACATTTGCAGGATCCGTTTTTTCCACAATACAATGTATTGCAACGGACGTCACACGACGCAAGTGTGAAAGAACCTATAACGGCCAATCGGGAAATTCACCTGTTTTCCTGTAGGCCAGTCTGAGCCTGTTATCGTCGATGCATTAAAGGTATTAATGCAGCAGCAATTCAAAGTAACTTGATTCTATCAGAACCCAATACACATCTGTCATAATGTAACAAGGTCCCATATAATACTATGTCTCTAATAATGCTGAGGTCTTCTAATGTGGTTAAAGCTTTTTGGACCATCTCGTGAACCAGGGTCTGGGTGTGAATAATACCTGTGCAAACCCGGTAGCTTTGCATTTGAAATCCTGTTATACAATAGTCAGAAATAAATGTAGATATAACATAGATTTAATAGATATAAACATACTATTAACCTCCTGTTTTGCATCATTTTATCTCTGTTTATTGAATATTATTATCATTGCATCATCCATATGTATGGCTGGCAAAATGTCCATGCAATCTTAACTTTAAAAGCTTTTTAGAAAACTTAAAATGCTTTTTTGAAAATATTTAGATTTGAGAGTCCTCAGTGGTTGATACCTTTTAGCTACACGGTACAAAGATATATATCTTTCCAGTACCAAAATGTTTTTGGAAGAATTAGTACATTTTGTTGTTGTTCTCTACCCTTTCTTATGTATATATTGCTTATATTGGCCATGTTTTGTAGCTGGGTACTGAGCAGATCAATACCAGGTCGAGGTTAATATCATAAGCTGTTACACCAAGGGTTTAATGTTCTGTATTTGCAGCCACAACTTGTGTTACTATGTTTCACTTTTTTCTCTAGGGCTATTAATCTTTGGCCTTTTTACAGGTGGTATCTCCCAGTAGACGATCTCCTACAGACACCCATACTATATCAGTAAATCTCATTGACTTTTATTACTCACTATAGAACAGGCTTTGAAGAAAAAGTTCCATGGTTTACAGAGCATTTTATTTACTGTACTTGCTTTTTCATAATCCAAAAGGCATTCTAAGCTGTCAAAGTGTTTTGTATTAGAACATATTTTGGGGTCAGGATGTAACACTTCACTGACCATGATACTGTTAGGCAGATTGTACTGCGCTAATGAAAAATCAAGAAAAAAAGAGAAAAAAGAGGAAAGCCTGGTATGGAAATCTATGTTTTTTCACAATATTTTAATAGAAAATCCCAGGGACATGTTCTCTGAACAGTGACATGGTATGATGATATCCTAAAAAAAACCAGGGATACAATCCTGTGTCAGATTCAACTTTACTCATGGAAAGTAATAAGGGATGCATTAAATCCTCCTAGTAGAGATGAGCAAATCTATAATTGAGTTCAAGTTGAATTTCCTGTAATTTTCATCTTTCTCTTTTGTGAATTTGAAAACAGATTCGATTCACAAAAATAAAGAATAAAAAACTTGCCCAGCAAAATTATGTCACATGTTGCTAAAGCATCAAAAAGCAGGCTAATGTATTTTTGTGTGACTATGCAGGCCTCCCCATAATGAGTGGATTATCATACCTTGCACCAGGGGTTGGCTGGCAAGTTTTAGCCTGGGGTGCCAGCACAATGCCACAATGGGGGCAGCGTAAAGTACTGCAGTGCGCAGGCGCCGGGCCTCTCTTACCTTTCCCGGCGCCTGCGCACTGCAGTGCTTTACGCTGCCCTCAACAGGGCAAATCAGTATGCCTGCGCCAGAGCCGCGACAGAAGCAAGGAGGATGACGACATCGTATGAAGATGGGAGGTGCCGGACCCGGACCGCGATGCCCATCGGACCCGGACCGCACCTGTCCGCCCCTGGGTGAGTATAATATAGCTTGTTTTTCTTATCTTTCAGGTTACATCGGGGGCTTATTTTCAGCATTACAGAATGGTGTAGATAAGCCTCTGATGCCGATGGCAGCAGTTTATATTGCCAAAATTAGGTGACAGATTCCCTTTAAATCAATAAATATCAGATACTGTAGATGATTTTAAGAGTTCTACTGAGCAAATGCACTAATAAGACTGGCACAAACACTATTGTTGCATATATTCCTGTTAATACCATCTAATTCAGTTTGCTATTAAAAAAATTACGTAGTACAATCCAAAGGTATCTGTGTGCCTATATTATTAGCAGTCAAAGTGGGAAAGAAATATAACCAGAATACATGCAAAGAAAAATCCAATATGTGATGTACGCATGGAGTGTAATTAAATATTTGACTCCTGATCGGGGCAGGAGGCTGCAAAGTCCAGACAACGGCACTATAAGGCTATGTGCACACGTTACGGATTTGCCTGTGGAATTTTCTGCCCTGATTCTTCCTCTCTTGCCAGAAAACACATGTAAAAATCCACGTGGATTTGATGCGTATTTTCAAGTGGCTTTCTCTGCATATATGTATGCATTTTTGTTATCTAAATAAAGATATATTATTTAACAAAAAAAAATAAAATAATCGTGACGTCAGTTCCTTGTCCAACCTCTTCGTTTACATACTCCAGTGAAGACCATAATATCACATACCATGCACACACAAAACAAATATAAGTGAATATGTTATATCTGTCTGTACGCAGCGTCCAATCTGCAGCAATTGCGCCAAATGGAAACATAGCCTAACGCACTACAGCAGCACTGCGGTATTTAATTACACTCCATGCAGGCATCACATATTGGATCTTTCTTTGGATGAGAAACGATGATGAATTCATTGTCACGGGAGCACTGCGCTGCTGCAGAGTCAGATAGCCACTAACAGTGCTCTACAGCTGTGTGTGCAGCCAGGATAGGGGATGTACGGACATGGGTGGCCACTAACAGCGCTCTACAGCAGTGTGTGCAGCCAGGATAGGGGATGTATGGACATGGGTGGACACTAACAGCGCTCTACAGCAGTGTGTGCAGCCAGGATAGGGGATGTATGGACATGGGTGGACACTAACAGCGCTCTACAGCAGTGTGTGCAGCCAGGATAGGGGATGTATGGACATGGGTGACCACTAACAGTGCTCTACAGCAGTGTGTGCAGCCAGGATAGGGGATGTATGGACATGGGTGACCACTAACAGTGCTCTACAGCAGTGTGTGCAGCCAGGATAGGGGATGTATGGACATGGGTGGCCACTAACAGCGCTCTACAGCAGTGTGTGCAGCCAGGATAGGGGATGTATGGACATGGGTGGACACTAACAGTGCTCTACAGCAGTGTGTGCAGCCAGGATAGGGGATGTATGGACATAGGTGGACACTAACAGCGCTCTACAGCAGTGTGTGCAGCCAGGATAGGGGATGTATGGACATGGGTGGACACTAACAGCGCTCTACAGCAGTGTGTGCAGCCAGGATAGGGGATGTATGGACATGGGTGGCCACTAACAGCGCTCTACAGCAGTGTGTGCAGCCAGGATAGGGGATGTATGGACATGGGTGGCCACTAACAGTGCTCTACAGCAGTGTGTGTAGCCAGGATAGGGGATGTATGGACATGGGTGGCCACTAACAGCGCTCTACAGCAGTGTGTGCAGCCAGGATAGGGAATGTATGGACATGGGTGGACACTAACAGCGCTCTACAGCAGTGTGTGCAGCCAGGATAGGGGATGTATGGACATGGGTGGACACTAACAGCGCTCTACAGCAGTGTGTGCAACCAGGATAGGGGATGTATGGACATGGGTGGACACTAACAGCGCTCTACAGCAGTGTGTGCAGCCAGGATAGGGGATGTATGGACATGGGTGGACACTAACAGCGCTCTACAGCAGTGCGTGCAGGCAGGATAGGGGATGTATGGGCATGGGTGGCCACTAACAGCACTCTACAGCAGTGTGTGCAGCCAGCATAGGAGTTGCATGGACATGGGTGGACACTAGGGTTGAGCGAAACGGGTCGATCATTTTCAAAAGTCGCCGACTTTTGGCTAAGTCGGCGTCTCATGAAACCCGATCCGACCCCTGTGCTTGTCGGCCATGCGGTACGCGACTTTCGCGCCAAAGTCGCGTTTCAATGACGCGAAAAACGCCATTTCTCAGCCAATGAAGGTGAACGCAGAGTGTGGGCAGCGTGATGACATAGATCCTGGTCCCCACCATCTTAGAGAAGGGCATTGCAGTGATTGGCTTGCTGTCTGCGGCGTCACAGGGGCTATAAAGGGGCGTTCCCGCCGACCGCCATCTTACTGCTGCTGATCTGAGCTTAGGGAGAGGTTGCTGCAGCTTCGTCAGAAGCAGGGAGAGCGTTAGGCAGGGTCCACTAACCACCAAACCGCTTGTGCTGTAGCGATTTCCACTGTCCAACACCACCTTCGGTGTGCAGGAACAGTGGAAGCTATTTTTTTTTTTTTCCTCAGCGCTGTAGCTCATTGGGCTGCCCTAGAAGGCTCCGTGATAGCTGTATTGCTGTGTGTACGCCACTGTGGAAACCAACTGCTTTTTTCAAAGCACATATCCTCTTGTTCCTTTCTGCACAGCTATCTTTTTTGTTTGTCCACACTTTTTATTTAATTTGTGCATCAGTCCACTCCTATTGCTGCCTGCCATACCTGGCTTAGATTACTGCAGGGAGATAGTAATTGTAGGACAGTCCCTGTTTTTTTTTTTTTTTTTTGTGGGAGATTAAGATTGGCATTTCTGCTACAGTGCCATCCCTGTGTGTGCCATCTCTCACTGAGTGGGCCATAGAAAGCCTATTTATTTTTTCCGTGATTTGTGTTCTAAATTCTACCTCAACACAAAAACACTACATCAATCAGTGGGAGAAAAATATTGGCCTCAGTCAGGGCTTGTGTGCCACTGCTGTGTGTGCTATCTCTCATTCAGTGGGCTATAGAAAGCCTATTTATTTATTTATTTTTTTTCTTATTATTTGGTTTCTAAAGTCTCCCTGAAAAAAAAATAAATAAATTAAAAAACAGTGGGAGAGTAATATTGCCCTTTCAGCTTGTGTGCCAGTCTTGACTCCTGGGTGTGCCACCTCTCTCTCTAATTGTGGGCCATAGAAAGCCTTTTTTTTTAAATATTATTGGGTTTCTAAAGTCTCCCTTAAAAAACAAAAAATACATAAAAAAACAGTGGGAGAGTAATATTGCCCTTTCAGCTTGTGTGCCAGTCTTGACTCCTGGGTGTGCCACCTCTCTCTCTCATTCAGTGGGCCATAGAAAGGCTATTTATTTTTTTGGTTTTTTTAATATTATTTGGTTTCTAAAGTCTCCCTGAAAAAAAAAAAAACATAAAAAAACAGTGGGAGAGTAATATTGCCCTTTCAGCTTGTGTGCCAGTCTTGACTCCTGGGTGTGCCACCTCTCTCTCTCATTCAGTGGGCCATAGAAAGGCTATTTATTTTTTTGGTTTTTTTAATATTATTTGGTTTCTAAAGTCTCCCTGAAAATAAAAAAAAAAAAACTTAAAAAAACAGTGGGAGAGTAATATTGCCCTTTCAGCTTGTGTGCCAGTCTTGACTCCTGGGTGTGCCACCTCTCTCTCTCTAATTGTGGGCCATAGAAAGCCTTTTTTTTTTTTTTTTTTTTTTAATATTATTTGGTTTCTAAAGTCTCCCTTAAAAAACAAAAAATACATAAAAAAACAGTGGGAGAGTAATATTGCCCTTTCAGCTTGTGTGCCAGTCTTGACTCCTGGGTGTGCCACCTCTCTCTCTCATTCAGTGGGCCATAGAAAGGCTATTTATTTTTTTGGTTTTTTTAATATTATTTGGTTTCTAAAGTCTCCCTGAAAAAAAAAAAAAACTTAAAAAAACAGTGGGAGAGTAATATTGCCCTTTCAGCTTGTGCGCCAGTCTTGACTCCTGGGTGTGCCACCTCTCTCTCTCTAATTGTGGGCCATAGAAAGCCTTTTTTTTTTTTTTTTTTTTTTAATATTATTTGGTTTCTAAAGTCTCCCTGAGAAAAAAAAAAAAATAAATTAGGTGGGAGATTAATATTGACATTAGTGCTTGAGTGACAGTCCTGCGTGTGTGTCATCTCTGTGATTTTGTGCCACAGAAAACAGAGTGTGTAACATTGTGCCTGATTTTCCTTGTGGTCTCACCAACCTGTTAAGGGATATTGAAATCATACTGAAGTTATAGCTCACCGTGTAAGTTGTTTGACAGCAACAAATAAAGTTACTTTGGTTAAGATTTTAAAACAATGAGGAAGTCTGGTGCAAGAGGTCGTCGTGGGCGTTCATTGTCAGCTGGTAATGATGGTAGTGGTAGTGGAGCATCAGGTGGTCGTGGGGATAAAAATATTCCACCTAAGTCTGGAGCTGTGGAGCCAGTTTCGTCGTCAGGCTACACAAGGCCTCGAACGCTCTCTTTTCTGGGAGTAGGAAAACCGCTTTTAAAGGCGGAGCAGCAACAGCAAGTTTTGGCTTACATTGCAGACTCAGCCTCTAGCTCTTTTGCCTCCTCTTCCGAAACTGGTAAATGTAAAAGCAGCGCGTCGCTTGTGGATGTTCACGGTCAGGGACAAGTCGCTTCCTTGTCCTCCTCAGCAAAAACTACAACAAGAGAGAAGGATGCAGCAGGCGACACAACGGGTCACTCCATGGAGCTCTTTACACATACCGTCCCTGGCTTAGAAAGTGAAACATTTAACAGGCCATGCCCATTACAAGTAGATTCTGACATGGTGTGCACTGATGCACAGCCACAGCCAGAGTACTATGCTGCTCCTTTGACTCAGACCACCACATTGCCCTCTCAGGGTACAGATCCACAATCAGACCCTGATGAGACTATGTTGCCCCGCCACGAACGCTATACCACCGACCGACACAGTGACACAGACGAAGTTGCACACGAGCTCGAAGAGGAGGTAATAGATGACCCAGTTATTGACCCCGATTGGCAGCCATTGGGGGAACAGGGTGCAGGCGGCAGTAGTTCAGAAGCAGAGGTGGAGGAGGGGCAGCAGCAGGCATCAACATCGCAACAGGTTCCATCTGCCGGGCCCGTATCTGGCCCAAAACGCGTGTCAAAGCCAAAACCTGTTGGAGGACAGCGTGGCCATCCGGTTAAAGCTCAGTCTGCAATCCCTGAAAAGGGATCCGAGTCTAGGAAGAGTGCAGTCTGGCATTTTTTTAAACAACATCCAACTGATCAGCGCAAAGTCATCTGTCAAAAATGTTCAACTAGCTTAAGCAGAGGTCAGAATCTGAAAAGTCTAAATACTAGTTGCATGCATAGACACTTAACCACCATGCATTTTCAAGCCTGGACTAACTACCAAACGTCCCTTAAGGTTGTAGCACCCTCGGCCAATGAAGCTAGTCAGCAACGCAACATCCCTTCCGTCACTGTAAGGCCACCATTTTCCGCACCACCGGCAGTATCTGTGCAGGTTTCTTTGCCAGCCAAAAGCAGTCAGGGTCAGGGAACCACCAGTTTTGTAGAAGGAAATATTGCATCTAGGGCACCGGCGGAAACAATACCGTCTCCAACCGTCTCTCAGTCTGCCATGTACACCGGCACACCCGAAAGTTCCACGATCTCCAGCTCTCCAGTCCAGCTCACCCTACATGAGACTCTGGTTAGAAAAAGGAAGTACTTATCCTCGCATCCGCGTACACAGGGTTTTAACGCCCACATAGCTAGACTAATATCGTTAGAAATGATGCCCTACCGGTTAGTTGAAAGCGAAGCTTTCAAAGCCCTGATGGAGTACGCTGAACCACGATACGAGCTACCCAGTCGACACTTTTTTTTCCAGAAAAGCCATCCCAGCCCTGCACCAGCATGTTAAACAGCGCATCGTCCATGCACTCAGGCAATCTGTGAGTACAAAGGTGCACCTGACTACAGATGCATGGACCAGTAGGCATGGCCAGGGACGTTATGTGTCCATCACGGCACACTGGGTGAATGTGGTGGATGCAGGGTCCACAGGCGACATCAATTTAGGGACAGTTGTGCCTAGCCCACGGTCTAGGAAACAGTTGGCTGTAGGCGTTCGCACCCCCTCCTCCTCCTCCTCCTCGTCCTCCTGCAGAAGCTACAGCTCTTCCACAGAACGCAGTCTGCCAACCACTCCATCGGCAGATGACACTGTTGCACACCAGTTGTCCCATTATGGGCCAGCTACTGCCAAGCGTCAGCAGGCTGTATTGGCTATGAAGTGTTTGGGCGACAACAGACACACCGCGGAAGTTCTGTCCGAGTTCTTGCAACAAGAAACGCAGTCGTGGCTGGGCACAGTAGATCTTGAGGCAGGCAAGGTAGTGAGTGATAACGGAAGGAATTTCATGGCTGCCATCTCCCTTTCCCAACTGAAACACATTCCTTGCCTGGCTCACACCTTAAACCTGGTGGTGCAGTGCTTATTGAAAACTTATCCTGGGTTCTCCGACCTGCTCCTCAAAGTGCGTGCACTTTGCTCACATATCCGACGTTCGCCTGTACACGCCAGCCGTATGCAGATCTATCAGCGGTCTTTGAACCTTCCCCAGTATCGCCTCATCATAGACGTTGCAACAAGGTGGAACTCAACACTGCACATGCTTCAGAGACTGTGCGAACAGAGGCGTGCTGTTATTTATTTGTGGGAGGATACACGGGCAGGCAGTAGGATGGCAGACATGGAGTTGTCAGGTGTGCAGTGGTCTAAGATACAAGACATGTGTCAAGTCCTTCAGTGTTTTGAGGAATGCACACGGCTGGTTAGTGCAGACAACGCCGTAATAAGCATGAGCATCCCCCTAATGCGTCTGCTGATGCAAAGTTTGACGCACATAAAGGAGCAGGCGTCTGCACCAGAGGAAGAGGAAAGCCTTGATGACAGTCAGCCATTGTCTGGTCAGGGCAGTGTACAGGACGAGGTAGCGGGCGAAGAGGAGGTGGAGGACGAGGAGGATGATGGGGATGAGTATATTTTTAATGCCGAACCTTTCCCGGGGGCACAGGAAATTGGTTGCGTGTCACGGCCGGGTTCTGGTTTTTTGAGGGACACAAGTGACGTAGATTTGCCTGCAACTGCCCCTCAACCAATCACAACCGGAGATTTGACAACTGGAACTTTGGCCCACATGGCGGATTATGCCTTACGTATCCTAAAAAGGGACACACGCATTACGAAAATGATGAACGATGACGATTACTGGTTGGCCTGCCTCCTTGATCCACGCTATAAAGGCAAATTGCAAAATATTATGCCACATGAGAACTTGGAACTAATATTAGCAACCAAACAATCAACTCTTGTTGACCGTTTGCTTCAGGCATTCCCAGCACACAGCGCACGTGATCGTTCTCACACGAGCTCCAGGGGGCAGCAGACTAGGAGTGTTAGGGGTGCACACATCAGAAGTGGCGTTGGACAGAGGGGTTTTCTGACCAGGTTGTGGAGTGATTTTGCTATGACCGCAGACAGGACAGGTACTGCTGCATCAATTGAAAGTGACAGGAGACAACATTTGTCCAGTATGGTTACTAACTATTTTTCATCCCTTATCGATGTTCTCCCTCAACCGTCATTCCCATTTGATTACTGGGCCTCCAAATTAGACACCTGGCCAGAATTGGCAGAATATGCATTGCAGGAGCTTGCTTGCCCGGCAGCAAGTGTCCTATCAGAAAGAGTATTCAGTGCTGCAGGTTCAATATTAACCGAAAAAAGGACTTGTCTGGCTACCCAAAATGTTGACGATCTAACATTCATTAAAATGAACCACAACTGGATTTCGAAATCTTTTGCCCCACCTTGCCCGGCCGACACCTAGCTTTCCTATGAAAAGCTCTTGCCTGTGAATTACTTTTCTAATGTCTAATTTGCTGCAGCTGATTGTACAGCATACGACATGTTTACACCTCCCTAAATGGCAAAACTCCCCACACGGGGCCGTGGTATCGCGACTTGGCGCAAGCACCCGTGAGACTGCTGTTTGTCTGAAGAGGTGGGTGTGCTCGCTTTTGGTTGACGGCATTGCTACTGGGTCCCTCATAGTACAATGTAGTGTCTCTGGCGGTGGCGGTGCGCACCCAACGTCAGACACACCGTTGTAACATGAGGGGCCCTGGGGCGGTCCCGCCGGCCTCAAGAGAGTTCCCCCCTACCCCAGCTCAAAATGTGCTCTACCACGTGCAAAATTATGTCGCACAGCTCCACCAATCTTTAGTCTAGTCGCTGACATCATTCAATGTCTGGCACTGACAATACAAATTTGTAGACATCTATGATGCAACTTAAAGTAGTCTGTGTCTGTGTCCTATATTGGCACCATTAAATAGTTACTGCCAAATTACTATGTCAGAAACTCAGTAGATGAGCCCACCCCTGTACCTAAGTATGCCACCTTTTTTTTTGTTTTGGTTGTTTTGCGAGACATTAACATCTATTTATATTTTGGGAGTACTGGGACAGACACTCCTTGCACTACTCCTCCACTCACCACCAAGCTGCCTGTGTATCCATGTAACCGCTGTAAAACTGCCATGAGCCTATTGTTTGTTATTTTAGGCCTTTGATAGCCTGTCTGCGGTCCCTACTTTAAATACTCCTCCACTCATCACCAGCTGCCTGCCCGTGTATCCATGTAACCGCTGTAAAACTGCCATGAGCCTATTGTTTGTTATTTTAGGCCTTTGATAGCCTGTCTGCGGTCCCTACTTTAAATACTCCTCCACTCATCACCAGCTGCCTGCCCGTGTATCCATGTAACCGCTGTAAAACTGCCATGAGCCTATTGTTTGTTATTTTAGGCCTTTGATAGCCTGTCTGCGGTCCCTACTTTAAATACTCCTCCACTCATCACCAGCTGCCTGCCCGTGTATCCATGTAACCGCTGTAAAACTGCCATGAGCCTATTGTTTGTTATTTTAGGCCTTTGATAGCCTGTCTGCGGTCCCTACTTTAAATACTCCTCCACTCATCACCAGCTGCCTGCCCGTGTATCCATGTAACCGCTGTAAAACTGCCATGAGCCTATTGTTTGTTATTTTAGGCCTTTGATAGCCTGTCTGCGGTCCCTACTTTAAATACTCCTCCACTCATCACCAGCTGCCTGCCCGTGTATCCATGTAACCGCTGTAAAACTGCCATGAGCCTATTGTTTGTTATTTTAGGCCTTTGATAGCCTGTCTGCGGTCCCTACTTTAAATACTCCTCCACTCATCACCAGCTGCCTGCCCGTGTATCCATGTAACCGCTGTAAAACTGCCATGAGCCTATTGTTTGTTATTTTAGGCCTTTGATAGCCTGTCTGCGGTCCCTACTTTAAATACTCCTCCACTCATCACCAGCTGCCTGCCCGTGTATCCATGTAACCGCTGTAAAACTGCCATGAGCCTATTGTTTGTTATTTTAGGCCTTTGATAGCCTGTCTGCGGTCCCTACTTTAAATACTCCTCCACTCATCACCAGCTGCCTGCCCGTGTATCCATGTAACCGCTGTAAAACTGCCATGAGCCTATTGTTTGTTATTTTAGGCCTTTGATAGCCTGTCTGCGGTCCCTACTTTAAATACTCCTCCACTCACCACCAAGCTGCCTGTGTATCCATGTAACCGCTGTAAAACTGCCATGAGCCTATTGTTTGTTATTTTAGGCCTTCGAAGCCTGTCTGCGGTCCCTCCTTCCACTAGGCCTCCACTGACCAGACCACTGCTGCCCGTGTACCCCTGGAACCAATTTTAAAGTGCCTACAGCCAGCCCATTTTATTGTGTTAGGCCTTCGAAGCCTGTCTGCGGTCCCTCCTTCCAATAGGCCTACACTGACAAAGGTACACCTGACAACAGACACATGGACCTGTAGGCATGGCCACGGAAGGTTACGTGTCCTTTGTGGCTCAATGGGTTAATGTATTGGATGCATGGTCCACACAGGGGACAGCCTGCTAAGTCTGTATGCAGTCCCTAATTCAAGTTGTCCTCAACTGAATAAAGCTGAGCTTCTACTGTCATGATCTCAATGGCAAGAGAACATAGCATAAGCATATATAGGAACTAGCTCTTGGAAGATGGGAACTGAGCTGACCATGAACTAAACCTAACGCACAACTAGCAGTGGCCGGGTAGCATGCCTACGTTGATTCTAGATGCCCAGCCCAGCCGGAGGACTAAATAAAGCTAGCAGAGGAAAATATTAGTCCTAGCTCACCTCTAGAGAAATACCCCGAAAGGAGACAGAGGCCCCCCACATGTATTGGCGGTGAGTTGAGATGAAATAACAAACGTAGTATGAAAATAGGTTTAGCAAATTTGAGGTCCACTTACTACATAGCAGAAGACAGAAAGGACACTTTCATGGTCAGCTGAAAACCCTATCAAAAACACCATCCAGAAATTACTTTAAAACTCTGGCATTAACTCATAACACCAGAGTGGCAATTCCCGTTCACAAGAGCTTTCCAGACACAGTAACGAAACTACAGCTGTGAACTGGAACAAAATGCAAAAACAAACATGGACAAGAGTCCAACTTATCTAGTAGTTGTCTAGGAGCAGGAACAAGCACAGAGAGGCTTCTGATAACATTGTTGACCGGCAAGCAACTAACAGAGCAGCAAGGTTATATAGCGACTCCCACATCTTGATGGGAACAGGTGAACAGAGAAGATGAAGACACCAGTTCAATTCCACCAGTAGCCACCGGGGGAGCCCAGAATCCAAATTCACAACAGTACCCCCCCCTCAAGGAGGGGGCACCGAACCCTCACCAGAACCACCAGGGCGATCAGGATGGGCCCTATGAAAGGCACGAACCAGATCGGAGGCATGAACATCAGATGCATTCACCCAAGAATTATCCTCCTGGCCGTATCCCTTCCACTTGACCAGATACTGGAGTCTCCGTCTGGAAACACGAGAGTCCAAAATTTTCTCCACAACGTACTCCAACTCACCCTCAACCAACACCGGAGCAGGAGGCTCAACGGAAGGCACAACCGGTACCTCATACCTGCGCAATAATGACCGATGAAAAACGTTATGAATAGAAAAGGATGCAGGGAGGTCCAAACGGAAGGAAACAGGGTTAAGAATCTCCAATATCTTGTACGGGCCGATAAACCGAGGCTTAAACTTAGGAGAAGAGACCCTCATAGGGACAAAACGAGAAGACAACCACACCAAATC
Source organism: Ranitomeya variabilis (assembly GCF_051348905.1). Lineage (NCBI taxonomy): Eukaryota > Metazoa > Chordata > Amphibia > Anura > Dendrobatidae > Ranitomeya > Ranitomeya variabilis. The sequence goes on from NC_135232.1 coordinate 235,011,218, forward strand.
CCCAACAGAAAGCCGAGGACCAACACGACGGTGGCGGTTGGCAAAAAGCTGAGTCTTCTCCTGGGACAACCTCAAATTGTCCACCACCTGCCCCCAGATCTGATGCAATCTCTCCACCACAGCATCCACTCCAGGACAATCCGAAGATTCCACCTGACCAGAGGAAAATCGAGGATGAAACCCCGAATTACAGAAAAACGGGGACACCAAAGTGGCAGAGCTGGCCCGATTATTGAGAGCGAACTCCGCCAATGGCAAAAAAGCAACCCAATCATCCTGGTCAGCAGACACAAAACACCTCAGATATGTCTCCAGGGTCTGATTAATCCGCTCGGTCTGGCCATTCGTCTGAGGATGGAAAGCGGACGAAAAAGATAAATCTATGCCCATCCTAGCACAGAATGCCCGCCAAAATCTAGACACGAATTGGGTCCCTCTGTCAGAAACGATATTCTCAGGAATACCATGCAAACGAACAACATTTTGAAAAAACAGAGGAACCAACTCGGAAGAAGAAGGTAACTTGGGCAGAGGAACCAAATGGACCATCTTAGAAAAACGGTCACACACCACCCAGATGACAGACATCTTCTGAGAAACAGGCAGATCTGAAATAAAATCCATCGAGATGTGCGTCCAAGGCCTCTTAGGAATAGGCAAGGGCAACAATAATCCACTAGCCCGAGAACAACAAGGCTTGGCCCGAGCACAAACGTCACAAGACTGCACAAAGCCTCGCACATCTCGTGACAGGGAAGGCCACCAGAAGGACCTTGCCACCAAATCCCTGGTACCAAAAATGCCAGGATGACCTGCCAACGCAGAAGAATGAACCTCAGAGATGACTCTACTGGTCCAATCATCAGGAACAAACAGTTTATCAGGTGGGCAACGATCAGGTCTCTCCGCCTGAAACTCCTGCAAGGCCCGCCGCAGGTCTGGAGAAACGGCTGACAAAACCACTCCATCCTTAAGGATACCTGTGGGCTCAGAGTTACCAGGCGAGTCAGGCTCAAAACTCCTAGAAAGGGCATCCGCCTTAACATTCTTAGAACCCGGTAGGTATGACACCACAAAATTAAACCGAGAGAAAAATAATGACCAGCGCGCCTGTCTAGGATTCAGGCGCCTGGCGGTCTCAAGATAAATCAAATTTTTGTGGTCAGTCAATACCACCACCTGATGTCTGGCCCCCTCAAGCCAATGGCGCCACTCCTCAAAAGCCCACTTCATGGCCAAAAGCTCCCGATTCCCAACATCATAATTCCGCTCAGCGGGCGAAAATTTATGGGAAAAGAAGGCACAAGGCCTCATCACGGAGCAGTCAGAACTTTTCTGCGACAACACTGCCCCAGCTCCGATCTCAGAAGCGTCGACCTCAACCTGAAAAGGTAGAGCAACATCAGGCTGACGCAACACAGGGGCAGAGGAAAAACGGCGCTTAAGCTCCCGAAAGGCCTCCACAGCATCAGGGGACCAATCAGCAACATCAGCACCCTTCTTAGTCAAATCGGTCAATGGCTTAGCAATATCCGAAAAACCAGCAATAAATCGACGATAAAAGTTAGCAAAGCCCAAAAATTTCTGAAGACTCTTAAGAGAAGAGGGCTGCGTCCAATCACAAATAGCTTGAACCTTGACAGGATCCATTTCAATGGAAGAGGGGGAAAAAATATATCCCAAAAAGGAAATCCTCTGTACCCCAAAAACACACTTAGAACCCTTCACACACAAAGAATTAGACCGCAAAACCTGAAAAACCCTCCTGACTTGCTGGACATGAGAGTCCCAGTCATCCGAAAAAATCAGAATATCATCCAGATACACAATCATAAATTTATCCAAATAATCGCGAAAAATATCATGCATAAAGGACTGGAAAACTGACGGAGCATTAGAAAGACCAAAAGGCATCACTAAATACTCAAAGTGGCCCTCGGGCGCATTAAATGCGGTTTTCCACTCATCCCCCTGCCTGATTCGCACCAAATTATACGCCCCACGAAGGTCAATCTTAGAGAACCACTTGGCCCCCTTTATGCGAGCAAACAAATCAGTCAGCAACGGCAATGGGTATTGATATTTAACAGTGATTTTATTCAAAAGCCGATAATCAATACATGGTCTCAAAGAGCCGTCTTTTTTTGACACAAAGAAAAAACCGGCTCCTAAGGGAGATGACGATGGACGAATATGTCCCTTTTCCAAGGACTCCTTTATATATTCTCGCATAGCAGCATGTTCAGGCACAGACAGATTAAATAAACGACCCTTTGGGTATTTACTACCCGGGATTAAATCTATGGCACAATCGCACTCTCGGTGCGGAGGTAACGAACCAAGCTTGGATTCTTCAAAGACGTCACGATAGTCAGACAGGAACTCAGGAATTTCAGAGGGAATGGATGATGAAATGGAAACCACAGGTACATCCCCATGAGCCCCCTTACATCCCCAGCTCAACACAGACATAGCTCTCCAGTCGAGGACTGGGTTGTGAGATTGCAGCCAAGGCAATCCTAGCACCAAATCATCATGTAGATTATACAGCACCAGAAAGCGAATAATCTCCTGGTGATCCGGATTAATACGCATAGTTGCTTGTGTCCAGTATTGTGGTTTATTATTAGCCAATGGGGTGGAGTCAATCCCCTTCAGAGGAATAGGAGTCTCCAAAGGCTCTAAATCATACCCACAGCGTTTGGCAAAGGACCAATCCATAAGACTCAAAGCGGCGCCAGAGTCGACATAGGCGTCCGTGGTAATAGATGACAAAGAGCAAATCAGGGTCACAGATAGAATAAATTTAGACGGTAAGGTGCAAATGGAAACAGATTTACCAAGCTTTTTAGTGCGCTTAGAGCATGCTGATATAACATGAGTAGAATCACCACAATAGAAACACAACCCATTTTTCCGTCTAAAATTCTGCCGCTCGCTTCGGGACAGAATTCTATCACACTGCATACTCTCTGGCGACTTCTCAGTGGACACCGCCAGATGGTGCACTGGTTTGCGCTCCCGCAAACGCCTATCGATCTGAATAGCCATTGTCATGGACTCATTCAGACCCGCAGGCACAGGGAACCCCACCATAACATCCTTAATGGCATCAGAGAGACCCTCTCTGAAAGTCGCCGCCAGGGCGCACTCATTCCACTGAGTAAGCACAGACCATTTACGGAATCTTTGGCAGTAAATTTCCGCTTCATCTTGCCCCTGAGATAGGGACATCAAAGTTTTTTCTGCCTGAAGCTCCAAATGAGGTTCGTCATAAAGCAACCCCAAGGCCAGAAAAAACGCATCCACATTGAGCAACGCAGGATCCCCTGGTGTCAATGAAAAAGCCCAGTCTTGAGGGTCGCCCCGGAGCAAGGAAATCACAATCCTGACCTGCTGTGCAGGGTCTCCGGCAGAGCGAGATTTCAGAGACAAAAATAATTTGCAATTATTTCGAAAATTCTGAAACCCGGATCTATTCCCCGAGAAAAATTCCGGCAAAGGAATTCTCGGCTCAGATACAGGTGCATGACAAACAAAATCTTGCAAATTTTGTACCTTCGTGGCGAGATTATTCAAACCTGCAGTTACACTCTGAAGATCCATTACAAACAGGTGGACACAGAGCCATTCAAGGGTTAAGAGGAGGTAAGAAGCAGCTAGACAGCAATTAAGGGCTAGGCAGCAAAACTCTGAGGGGAAAAAAAAAAAAATTTCCCTTCAACACTTCTTTTTCTCCTGCTTCAGCCCAAACAATTAACACTTTGCAGGCCGGTCAAACTGTCATGATCTCAATGGCAAGAGAACATAGCATAAGCATATATAGGAACTAGCTCTTGGAAGATGGGAACTGAGCTGACCATGAACTAAACCTAACGCACAACTAGCAGTGGCCGGGTAGCATGCCTACGTTGATTCTAGATGCCCAGCCCAGCCGGAGGACTAAATAAAGCTAGCAGAGGAAAATATTAGTCCTAGCTCACCTCTAGAGAAATACCCCGAAAGGAGACAGAGGCCCCCCACATGTATTGGCGGTGAGTTGAGATGAAATAACAAACGTAGTATGAAAATAGGTTTAGCAAATTTGAGGTCCACTTACTACATAGCAGAAGACAGAAAGGACACTTTCATGGTCAGCTGAAAACCCTATCAAAAACACCATCCAGAAATTACTTTAAAACTCTGGCATTAACTCATAACACCAGAGTGGCAATTCCCGTTCACAAGAGCTTTCCAGACACAGTAACGAAACTACAGCTGTGAACTGGAACAAAATGCAAAAACAAACATGGACAAGAGTCCAACTTATCTAGTAGTTGTCTAGGAGCAGGAACAAGCACAGAGAGGCTTCTGATAACATTGTTGACCGGCAAGCAACTAACAGAGCAGCAAGGTTATATAGCGACTCCCACATCTTGATGGGAACAGGTGAACAGAGAAGATGAAGACACCAGTTCAATTCCACCAGTAGCCACGGGGGAGCCCAGAATCCAAATTCACAACATTCTACCTTCTGGCTCTCATTAAGTGTTTTTTAAAAAACAAAATGGTGGTTCCGGCCTACTAACGGTGTCTGCCCCTGCCTGGTGTTGCCCTCAACTGAATAAAGCTGAGCTTCAACCTTCTGGCTCTCATTAAGTGTTTTTTAAAAAACAAAATGGTGGTTAGGGCCTACTAACGGCTTCTGCCCCTCCCTGGTGTTGCCCTCAACTGAATAAAGCTGAGCTTCTACCTTCCGGCTCTGATTAACTGCTGTTTTTAAACACATTGCTGGTTCCGGCCTACTAACGGCTTCTGCCCCTCCCTGGTGTTGCCCTCAACTGAATAAAGCTGAGCTTCTACCTTCCGGCTCTGATTAACTGCTGTTTTTAAACACATTGCTGGTTCCGGCCTACTAACGGTGTCTGCCCCTGCCTGGTGTTGCCCTCAACTGAATAAAGCTGAGCTTCAACCTTCTGGCTCTCATTAAGTGTTTTTTAAAAAACAAAATGGTGGTTCCGGCCTACTAACGGTGTCTGCCCCTGCCTGGTGTTGCCCTCAACTGAATAAAGCTGAGCTTCAACCTTCTGGCTCTCATTAAGTGTTTTTTAAAAAACAAAATGGTGGTTAGGGCCTACTAACGGCTTCTGCCCCTCCCTGGTGTTGCCCTCAACTGAATAAAGCTGAGCTTCTACCTTCCGGCTCTGATTAACTGCTGTTTTTAAACACATTGCTGGTTCCGGCCCACTAACGGCTTCTGCCCCTCCCTGGTGTTGCCCTCAACTGAATAAAGCTGAGCTTCTACCTTCCGGCTCTGATTAACTGCTGTTTTTAAACACATTGCTGGTTCCGGCCTACTAACGGTGTCTGCCCCTGCCTGGTGTTGCCCTCAACTGAATAAACCTGAGCTTCAACCTTCTGGCTCTCATTAAGTGTTTTTTAAAAAACAAAATGGTGGTTCCGGCCTACTAACGGTGTCTGCCCCTGCCTGGTGTTGCCCTCAACTGAATAAAGCTGAGCTTCAACCTTCTGGCTCTCATTAAGTGTTTTTTAAAAAACAAAATGGTGGTTAGGGCCTACTAACGGCTTCTGCCCCTCCCTGGTGTTGCCCTCAACTGAATAAAGCTGAGCTTCTACCTTCCGGCTCTGATTAACTGCTGTTTTTAAACACATTGCTGGTTCCGGCCTACTAACGGTGTCTGCCCCTGCCTGGTGTTGCCCTCAACTGAATAAAGCTGAGCTTCAACCTTCTGGCTCTCATTAAGTGTTTTTTAAAAAACAAAATGGTGGTTCCGGCCTACTAACGGTGTCTGCCCCTGCCTGGTGTTGCCCTCAACTGAATAAAGCTGAGCTTCAACCTTCTGGCTCTCATTAAGTGTTTTTTAAAAAACAAAATGGTGTTTAGGGCCTACTAACGGTGTCTGCCCCTCCCTGGTGTTGCCCTCAACTGAATAAAGCTGAGCTTCAACCTTCTGGCTCTCATTAAGTGTTTTTTAAAAAACAAAATGGTGGTTAGGGCCTACTAACGGTGTCTGCCCCTCCCTGGTGTTGTCCTCAACTGAACAAAGCTGAGCTTCCACATTCTAGCTTTCGGCCTATACTATCAGATATTAAACTGCATTTGGCCTACTAGTGTGGTTAGGCCCTTGAAACAGTGTCTGCTGCTCTTGGGTTTGCTACTCCACTGAACAAAGCAATGCCGCCTGTTTAGTCCTGTTACCAATTTTGATCTGCATTTAGCCTACTTTATTCTTTGGCCCTATATCTGTTTCCTCATCATCCTGCCCATTGCCCAGCCACTGCTAGATGAGTCTGCTGGTACATTGACCTAGACCACTACATTCCCCTTGTACTCTACACAGCCAGAATCTGACCCTGCTGAAAGTAAGGTTCCCCTTCCCGCATATTATACCACCTTACACAGGGACAAAGAGGAAGGTGCAGATGAAAGTGCAGGTTCCTTCATCAGGTGGGGGGGCATACTCGTTGGCGACGTCACTGGCACAGGGCCACTCAGAGTACGCAAAAGTGTCGCTGCTGGTGGGAGGCGCCCCCGCCATGCAAACACACCGCCGTACTTTGAGGGGCCCTGTGCCAGTGCCAATGCGAACGAGTGGGCCCCCCCTGCTTGCTCAGGATCACAGCACTTGCAACGTTGAAATACTTACCTCTCCCTGCTCCACCGCCATGACGTAGTCCATGTTTCCTGGGCCCACTAAAACCTTGAACCAGCCCTACCCCCACAACTTTTGCCAAATGACCCCCAATTTCCAGTGCCCAACTATTATTATAAAGTTAATTAAGATTGACAAGCTTCAGAAAACAAGAATGGATGTTTTTGGCAGTAAAATGTGCACTGTAGGTGTTTTCCTGGCCTCCACTCACTGCCGGCTATGCTTCCCCATTGACTTGCATTGGGTTTCGTGTTTCGGTCGATCCCCGACTTTTAGCGATAATCGGCCGACTTCACTCGACTCGACTCTGGACTAAATCGGGTTTCACAAAACCAGACTCGATCTTAAAAAAATGAAAGTCGCTCAACCCTAGTGGACACTGGACACTTTAATCACTACTCAGATTGTAGCTCCTGGGATCAAGCCCTCCTAGTTTGTATTGCTGACTTGTGTTATTTTCTAATATCTGATATTTTTACATGTCATTTCTACATTAGTAACATAGTAACATAGTAAGGCCGAAAAAAGACATTTGTCCATCCAGTTCAGCCTATATTCCATCATAATAAATCCCCAGATCTACGTCCTTCTACAGAACCTAATAATTGTATGATACAATATTGTTCTGCTCCAGGAAGACATCCAGGCCTCTCTTGAACCCCTCGACTAGTAGTGTATGTGTACTCACTGACACTGTTTATAGAACACACTGGCACTTTTATGCGGACATCCTGGCACTGTTTGGGTACTGTTAATGGAACTCTGGCACTTTTATAGGGAGACCGTGGCAATGTTTATGGTGCATTCTGGCACTGAGTGTGGGTAGGTTGGCACAGCTTATGGAGACAATGGTACTGTTCATAGGGGCCCTTTGGCACTATTTGTTCATGTGTATATCTGCCACTGTTTATGGGGCACCCTGGCACTGTTTGTGTGCTCGCTGGCATTGTTTATGGGGATAACTGACACTGTTTATTGGGGCACTATGGTACTGTTTGTGTACTGTCTGACACTGTCTATTGGGACAATATGACACTGGGGACAATATGGCACTGTTTATGGGGGCACTCTGGCACTTATGTGTATTCTCTAGGACTGCTTATGTGTAAGGTCTGACACTGTTTATATGGACGACCTGCCACTGCTCATGTGTACTGTCTGACACTGTTTATGGGGGCACTCTGGTACTGTTATATGTACTCTTTGGCATTGTTTGTATTCCCTGACTGCTTATGGGGGCACTCTGGTATTGTTATGTGTACTCCCTGACTGCTTATGGGGGCGCTCTGGTATTATGTGTACTCCCTGACTGCTTATGGGGGTGCTTTGGTATTATTATGTTTACTCCCTGACTGCTTATGGGGGCTCTCTGGTATTGTTATGTTTACTCCCTGAATGCTTATAGGGGTGCTCTGGTATTGTTATGTGTACTCCCTGATTGCTTATGGGGGCTCTCTAACAGTTGAAGCTTTCTCAGTGTCACCGGTGATTATACCATTATTACATAATATTATGTGATGACTGTAGCCACCTTGTGATGCTGCTTGCTGGCAGTGAGTACCCCTTAGCAACAGTGTCGGGTGTCTTTCTCGTGAGCTGGTTATGTAAGCAGCTCTTCAGTGATTCTGTCCTGCGCTTCCCACACCAGCTAATATCTGCGGTCCCTTTAACTCCTTAATGACCGCCAATACGTCTTTTAACTGACCCAAGATATAAGAGAATAGCCTCCCCATACAGATGGCAATCCAGCAGCCGTCTGCTGGACAATTTGCTGCACCAGCCACGATCAGCGTTGTCACTGTCCATATCTGTTTAACCCCTTAGGCCTCTTTCACACTTCAGTTGTTTGACGTCAATCTAAAACCGTCATTTTCCTCAAAAAACGGATCCGTTTTTTTTTTGACGGATCCGTTTTTTTCCCCATAGACTTGCATTAGCGACGGATTGTGACGGATGGTCGTCCGTTCCATCCGTCATGCGACAGATCCGTCAAAATTTAGCGGACGTCATCTAGACATTGACGTTCATCTAGACGTTTTTTGTCTCCGTTGAAATGGCGGATCGTGACGGATCCGTCGCGTCCGTCATTTCATAGAATGGCCACCTATGGGCGACGCATCCGTTGCGATCCGTTTTTTGGCGGATCCGTCGCCCCAATCCATTTTTTCAATTTTTTTCAATTGCGCATGCTCCAAAAAGTATATACAATCCCTGAGTAACGGATCCGTCAAAAAAACGGATCCGTTACATCCGTTTTTTCAACAATTGTGACGGATCCGTCGATCCGTCACTTTGTCGGAAGTGACTGACGCCAAACGACTGAAGTGTGAAAGAGGCCTTAGGCCTCTTTCACACTTCAGTTTTTTGGCGTCAGTCTAAAACTGCCATTTTCCTCAAAAAACGGATCCGTTTTTATTTTTGACGGATCCTTTTTTTCCCCCATAGACTTGCATTAACGACGGATTGTGACGGATGGCCATCCGTTCTATCCGTCATGCGACGGATCCGTTGAAATTTGACGGACGTTGTCTAGACATCGACGGACTTTGTAACGTTTTTTGTCGCCGCCTAATTAACGGTCCGCGACGGATCCGTCGCGTCCGTCATTTTATAGAATGGGCGCCTATGGACGACGGATCCGTCGCGATCCGTTATTTGGCGGATCCGTCGCCCCAATCCGTTTTTTAAACTGAGCATGCTCCAAAAAGTTGATACTTTTCCCAGACAACCCCAAAACTATATAAACAGGACAGGTGGGCCTCATTTTTCAATGTGCCATCAAGAGAGAACACAGATCCTGCCAGCAAGAGACATCCTGCCAGCAAGAGACATCCTGCCAGCGAGAGACATCTTGCCAGCGAGAGACATCCTGCCAGCGAGAGATATCCTGCCAGCGAGAGACATCCTGCCAGCGAGAGATATCCTGCCAGCGAGAGACATCCTGCCAGCGAGAGACATCCTGCCAGCGAGAGATCCTGCCAGCGAGAGAGATCCTGCCAGTGAGACATACCCTGCCAGCGAGACATACCCGCTAGCAAGCGAGACCCTGCCAGAGACTGCTATGTGAGTACTGCCATCCAGCATGTGTGTGTATGCCTGCCTTGCATGTGTTTTATTTTTCATACTGTGCTGGTATTTTTAATGGCTGTGCTGTGACGTGTGTGTGTGTATGCCGTGTGATGTGTGCCAGACCGCCTGCCTGCCTGACATGTGTTTTATTTTTCATACTGTGCTGGTATTTTTAATGGCTGTGATGTGACGTGTGTGTGTGTGTGTGTTTGTAAATGCTGTGTGATGTGTTCTGCATTTTTGGGTGATTTTTCATACATTAACATACTGTACTGGTATTTCAAATAAAGAGCAGTGTAGCTCCTACTGTCCAAACAAAAAAAAAAGAAAAAAAATTGTAATAAAAATTACACAAAACTGTCTGTAGTATGATTTCAAGATAAATTTAAAACTGGTCTACATTCAATAACGGTGTTTGAGGTTCTATATCTAAATGCAGAATGCAAACCTTTGGTATACAAAATGTTATCTGGTTATAACTAGGGTAAACATAATTATCATTTTTGGGTATTGGTATTTTAACTTTGAATGAGGGAATCTCTGAAAGAAAGAGCTGAAGATCCTGTGGTGACGTCATCACTATCATAGGGCTTTCAGCATTTATCAGCTCCGCCTCCTGATCACATGACGATGAGGTCACATCAGGTCCTTCAGCTCTCAGCAGCTCAGTCCTGGTTGTGTGCAGCTCGTGTTCTCTGTTATCAACCAGCAGCAGATTTCTGGTTCCTGCTGTTCTGGTGAGATGTGGAGAGACGGCAGAATGTGGAGATGGATGGGCAGAATGCGGAGACTGATGGGGCAGAATGTGGAGACTGATGGGGCAGAATGTGGATTTGGGTGGAAAATATTTTGGCGGGGGGGCCCCATTTGGAAGTTCGCACTGGGGCCCATAACTTTGTAGTTACGCCACTTTATAGTAGCTTAGAACTGTCTTTATACTTGCAGATTCTAGGGACCAAGGAACTAGGGACCAAGACGACGCAGGCAGACCCCCCAAAGTTTTGAAAACATGTAAGTATAAAGTCCCGAAAAGCTGCGTCTATCCTTTTGTATAGTAGCTTAGAACTCTCTTTATACTTGCAGATTCTAGGGACCAAGACAGACTCAGGCAGAATGTCTTCATCTGAGAGCCCCCCCTCACATCGTCAGGCACCTGAGGTTTTTTTTTTTTATTCCTAAATTTTTTTTGGTACATCTCTGGTAATGTTTTTGAACCCTATATGTATTTATTCTGTTTTCACAGGAAGAAGAAGGAGGAGCAGCAGCAGCAGAGGAGCTTCATGAAGGAGACGGGCAGGGTGGAGAAATGAGAGGAGCGGGAGCGCATAGTGTAAGTTTTGCAGATACAGATCCTCACATAAAACACACTACACTCAACACAAACATTCAGCACAGCACACACACAGTACATATGCTTCCATCCAAGCACATAATTTATTTATTATTTATTTTTTTTTATTAGTCTTCACAATCCGGGGCTCGACGTAGAGTTCCTCAGAGCACCTACCATAGCCGTCGGAATGCTAGGCGCGGCAGTCACCGCAGAGTAAGTTCCTTTTTTGGTTTGGTGTTTAGCAAACTGTAAAATTCATGTGTTATAATCTTTCCCTTTTTATTCTTTTTTTTTTTTTGTTAAAAGGCTTCACAGCATGCTCCCGAACAGGATGAGGAAGAGGACGAGGGCATAGATGTGGACACCCTCATCCAAGCGGTCCAAAGTCGGGAGCCGCTATGGAAGATGTCGGACCGCCGCCATGCTGACCAGTACGTCACCCGACGGCTATGGGAGGAAGTGTGCAATGCTGTCATTGATAACTGAGGAACTCGATGCTGGGGCCCAGGATCTAGCACGTAAGTATTCACAGTTCATTAACGTGTGTTAGCATGATTTAATGTGTTGTATAGTAACCTTTTTTTGCTTTCTCTTTCCAGGTAACAGGGTAATCGTGCGGTGGCGGTCACTGAGGGATCGCTTCAAGAGGGAGTTCAATAAGGAGATGCAGGCCCCGAGTGGATCTAGAGGACGCAGGAGCAGGTATAAGCATTCTAGAGCCCTGTCGTTCCTCCGGTCGACGCTGCTGAGCAGAAGGTAAATATTCAACACCACAAGTTTTCAGTCAAACTGTTAAAATGTGTAACCTTCTATTTTTTTTTTGGCAGCAAGGGCAATTGTAATATCAAGATACTAATTTTTTTGTTTGTTTCTTCTTTTACAGTACTGTCAGCAGCACTCGGGAGCCTGCATCAGAGTTGCACCCCTCTGGAGCGACCCCTCAGGGGTCCGCCAGCGTGGACCACGTCGACCCTTCTGTGTCTGCACCTTCCCTTTTGTGTGATCCCTCGGCCCCATCCACCAGCACTGGAGCAGCAGGGTGGACTTCGTCACTTCAAGCTGCAGGTGATGAGATGGAGTTCCCTTTACCCCACCCCTCTGACACTGCCGCAACATCTAGACCACCTTTGGGGTCAGGACGGCAGCGCCAGAGAGGTCAGGAAAGGAGCTATGCGCCTGAATTTTTGCATTTGAATGCAGCCTTCCAGAATGCCATCAAGCTTTTGGGTGAGCAAACGTCTGCTGGGTACAACATGCTTCACAAATGCATATTGGAACTCAGCAGTCGTCTGGATAGGATGCAGTCAGATGCAAACCAGTCACCAAGACATTGCTTTTTTCAGTCAGTCCTCAGGCACATGGAGAATCTAACTCCTGACCTGCAGATGCATGTGATGCAAGGCTGCCACACTGCTCTAGTGCAGGCGATGTCCCAAGCCCCTCCACCCACCCTTCATGTTTCAACACCTTTCCCCTCTAAAGTCGCCGTCTATCCTCCCGTCCGTCCTTCTCCTGTCCATCCTTCTCCCGTCCATCCTCCTCCCGTCCATCCTACTCCTTCGCCATACCTTTCTTCCCCCCTCAGTATTTCCCAGTTCCTACCTTCCCCTTTCCATTCTTCCCCTTTAACTTCACCGTTCCCAATCCCACCAACACCTTCACCATTCCTCCCACAAACCACATCTGTACCTCAACTCCCTGCCCAACCTCATGTTTTCACCACCCATTCCACTTCTGTTCCTCCCCGTGATGTCCTGTCCCCCCCTATCGACGTGGCCCGCCCTGTCAGCCCCTCCGCTACTATCTCCACCCCAAATTATGAGAACCTTTAAAAACTGTATGTAAATAAATAAAACTTATTGTGGTTTAAAAACAATTTTATTGTCTCTCTTTTTTTTTTTTTTTTTTTTAAAAACTGTATTAAAACCACCAAGGTTATGGTAATAGTAAACATTACAAAATGTTTAAAGGGTACCGGTACAAAACATACAAAATACAGCAAGGTTAACCAAACAAAAAAATGGTATTTTTACAAGTTTGCAAAACAATTTTTTTAAACCATTTGATACTGCCAGTCAACTGATCCTGCAGGAGACATGAAGTAGTCTGCAAAATTGTCCCGCATTCTGGAGACTGCTACTGGACTGCGAAAAGTTGTGTTGTGGTAGTCCGGCAAGGTGCTTTCTGAAACATTATCCTCCAGGGAAACATGTTCTTTGATAAAACAAAATTGTGAAGTACCACGCAAGCCTTCACCACATCATCGACAGTTTCAGTCTGCAGTTTAATGGCAGTTAGTAGCACTCTCCATTTGGCAGTTAGGATGCCAAAAGCACATTCCACTACTCTGCGTGCTCTGGTTAAACGGTAATTGAAAATTTTCTTCCTCTTGGTCAGTCCACGACTTCCAAAGGGTTTAAGCAAATGTGGGGAAAGCTGGAAGGCGTCAACTCCAACGCAAACAAATGGTAACGGTGGACCGGTGGTTCCAGGGAGAGGTCTAGGGGGTGGAAAATCAAATGTCTCTCCATACAACCGACGCCCCATTGGTGAACTTTTAAAAATCTGTGAGTCATTTGCGCGTCCATACGCACCGATATCCACAGCGATGAACTTACAGTGTGCGTCGACTATGGCCATCAAAACAATTGAAAAGTATTTCTTATAATTGTAGAATTCTGATCCAGAGCCAGAAGGTTTGACGATCCTTATATGTTTCCCATCAACTGCGCCGACACAATTTGGGAACTGGCATATTTGTTGAAAATTTTGTGCAATCTCCAGCCACCTCTCCTGTGATGGCTCTGGAATATATTCTGCTTGTAAGCACTCCCACAGTGCCCGGCAGTTATCTCTGATGATCCCAGAAATGGTGGATATCCCAAGCCTAAACTGAAAATGTAGCGATGAGAACGACTCTCCAGTTGCAAGGAATCTGTTAACAAAAGGAAAAAACAATAATTAATAAAAACTTCAAAAAACATCATTACAGTTATAAGTCTGATGAATGAGAATAATTTAAAAAAAATAAATAAATAAATAACTTACCGAATAGTCACCATGAGACGCTCTGCTGGTGATATGGAGAAACGCATCTGGGTGTCTCGTCTCCGTATAGAGTCTTCCACATGACCCAATAAAATTTTGAAATTTTCAGCCTTCATCCTCACATAGTTGAAGAACTTCTGAGGGTTTTCCCTCAGTTCAATGTAAAGTGTTGAATAAACACCACGGGTCATGCGTTGGGCTGTGATGGGATGGATCCACAGCCTTCTCTTCCGCCGCTGCCGCAGGATCCGCAGGCTTTCCTCCTCCTTGTCCCGAACGATGACTGCCAACCGATTTGCCTCAAAAGTAAAATCCGCACATATCTTCGCTATGTTTGCCAGTACTTGCTCCATCGCTGCCACTTTCTCTAATAAACCCTTTCAAAGATGTGATGTAAATGCACAGTATATATAGTTTTCCAGTAGTTTCCAGTAGCCAATCACATTGAGATCCTCCCTTTTTAAAAAACGGATCCGTCAAAAAACGGATCCAACGGATGAAAAATGGACGCAACGGTTCCAACGGATCCGTTTTTTTGACGGATCAGTATAACTGATCCGTCAAAAAAACGCATCCGTTGGTACCGTTTTTTAAACAGTTTTGACGGATCCGTCGATCCGTCACGATGTCGGAGGTGACTGACGCCAAATGACTGAAGTGTGAAAGAAGCCTTAGATGCTGCTGTCAATAACGACTGTCATACAAATAGTTAACAGAGTGTGGCTTCTCCCGCTTTATCCCCATCAGCACACTGAGATCATGACTGTGTGGTCCTGATGTTTGCCATGACAATTCATGAGCAAATGGTGGCCTTAGAGTCTGCCTGCTACACTGAACTGTTTAAAAGTCTACGACGTTTAGGTTATAAAAATCAACTTTTTCATTCCTATCATGCCACTTTGTATTAATTCCTGAAAAGCACCTGAAGGGTTAATAAAATACCTGTCAGCAGTTTTCAGTATGTCAGTAGGTGTTGTTTTTAAAATGGAATCAGTTTTGGGTGTTTTACAATATATAGGACCCCCAGAGTCACTTCAAACCTGGATAGGCCCCTAAAAAAATTTTCACTGCAAAAAAACCCAACGTGTGCACACAGCCTCAATGTTCTGCTATGGTATGACTATCTGAATTAAAGGGATAATCACTCAAAGTTTGAAAAATGCTATTTTTTTTACATTTGTCAAATTTCTGAATTTTTTATAAATAAACACAAAACATATCAACCTAAATTTATCATCATAAAATATAACGTGTCCCGGAAGAAAAATCTCAAAATCACTGGAATTTGTTGAAGCGTTCCAGAGTTATTACCACATAAAGTGACACTGGTCAGATTTTTAAAATTTGTCTCTGTCACTAAGGGGTTAAGAAAGGATGCATAACAAGTCAAGCATTCCCCACTTGTAAACACTGCTCTAAGTCTCCTCCTCCACTCCTCCCAGCCCCCAGTCAGGTAGGTAGAAGCTAAGCAAACAGCAGGGGAAAAAAAAAAATTTGGCTCAGCTCCCAGTCCTTCACATCAAAAAACCTGCTCTTCCTCTTGGATCCTTCAGACACATTACTACTTCACTTACCACAGGGCAGGGCGCAGGCACTGAGCAGCAGGGAGTGTGGGAGTGGAGTGGACTGTGGTATTATATAGACTAGTTTTCTCTCCAGTCAAAATTTGCAGCATGTGGCACACTGTAATAGAGCAGATGGATGTCTTCACGCTCAGCCTCAGGGTTCAGACAGGTTTCAGAGGCGTGCTTACATAGCGTGCTGTACACCAAATGCCTCTCTGAACCCTGTCTGGACCCCGGCGGGCTGGCTCATCCAATCCCAGCGAGCCGGGTGTCATAGCAATGCATTCTCAGCCTGCACAGTGTGTGAAGTGTCCAGCCCGCTGTCAGCTGAGTGTGGCCACAGCCAGATGGTCTTGAATAGACAGTACACTCTGTGGGGAGGGCGGGTGGCCCTGTCGGTTGACAATTAACCCGGCCTGGGGGACAAATGCCTCTCTGCCATCTGGCCCATTTCACCTCTGCCTTACACAGTGTTGGTCAGTACCTGGGTCATCACAGATCAACAGTTACCAGTGGAGCAGAGTTTGTACGGCAGAGTTACAGGTGCTTCTCACAAAAATTAGAATATCATCAAAAAGTTAATTTATTTCAGTTCTTCAACACAAAAAGTGAAACTCATATATTATATAGAGTCATTACAAACAGAGTGATCTATTTCAAGTGTTTATTTCTGTTAATGTTGATGATTATGGCTTACATCCAATGAAAACTCAAAAGTCATCTCAGTAAATTAGAATACTTTATAACACCAACTTGAAAAATGATTTCAAAATCAGAAATGTCGGCCTACTGAAATGTATGTTCAGTAAATGCACTCAAAACTTGGTCGGGGTTCCTTTTGCATCAATTACTGTTTCAATGTGGTGTGGAATGGAGGCCATGCTGAGTGTTGTGAATTTGGATTCTGGGCTCCCCCGGTGGCCGCTTGTGGAATTGGACTTGTCATCCTCTTTCCTGTTTCACCTGGTTCCATCAGTAGTGGGTGTCGCTATTTAAGCTCATTTCTCTGGTGGTTTCTTGCCGGTCAACAATGTTATCTGATGCCTCTCAGTGCTTGTTCCTGCTTCTGACAACTACTAGATAAGTTGGACTGTTGTCCATGTTTCGTTTGCCTATTTGTTCCAGTTCACAGCTGAAGTTTTGTTACTGTGTCTGGAAAGCTCTCGTGGATCAGGGATTGCTACTCTGGTGTTATGAGTTAATGCCAGAGTTTAAGGTAATCTCTGGATGGTGTTTTGTTAGTGTTTTTCTGCTGACCATGAAAGTATACTATCTGTCTTCTGCTATCTAGTAAGCGGACCTCAAATTTGCTAAGACTATTTTCCTGCTGCGTTTGTTGTTTCATCTGAACTCACCGTCATTATATGTGGGGGGCTACTGTCTGCTTTTGAAATATTTCTCTAGAGGTGAGCCAGGTCTTATATTTCCCTCTGCTAGCTATTTAGGTCTTAGGCCAGAGCTGGGCATCTAGCAATAAATAGGAAATGCTACCTGGCTATTTCTAGTTGCGCGGCAGGCTTAGTTCATGGTCAGTATAGTTCCATCTTCCGAGAGCTTGTCCCTCTATAGGCTTGCTATGATCTCTGCTTGCAGAGATCACGACAGTTTGACCGGCCCATAAAGTGTTAAAGACCCAGGTTGAGAAAGGAGAGTTATAAGAAGTCTGCTGGTATTTTTTTTTTTTTTTTTTTCCCTCCAGTTTGCCTTGCTGCAGTCTTTTTTCTCTCTCTCCTCCTCATCTTTGTATGGCTCTGTGTGCACCTGACAATAATGGATCTTCAGAGTGTAACTGCGGGTTTGAATAATCTCATCACGGAAGTACAAAATTTACAAGATTTTGTGGTACATGCTCCAGTATCTGAGCCGAGAATTCCTTTGCCGGAGTTCTTCACAGGGAATAGAGCTAGCTTCCAGAATTTCCGAAATAATTGTAAGCTTTATTTGTCCCTGAAGTCTCGTTCAGCTGGAGACCCTGCTCAGCAGGTTAGGATTGTGATTTCCTTGCTCAGGGGTGACCCTCAAGATTGGGCCTTCTCATTGCCAGCAGGGGATCCTGCGTTGCGCGATGTGGATGCGTTTTTTCTGGCCTTGGGCTTGCTTTATGAGGAACCTCATTTGGAACTTCAGGCAGAAAAAACTTTGATGGCACTATCTCAGGGGCAAGACGAAGCTGAGGTTTACTGCCAAAAATTCCGTAAATGGTCTGTGCTTACTCAGTGGAATGAGTGCGCCTTGGCGGCAACTTTCAGAGAAGGTCTCTCTGATGCCGTTAAGGATGTTATGGTGGGGTTCCCTGTGCCTGCAGGTCTGAATGAGTCCATGACAATGGCTATTCAGATTGATAGGCGTCTGCGGGAGCGCAAACCGGTGCACCATCTGGCGGTGTCTATGGAAAAGACGCCAGAAAGTATGCAGTGTGATAGAATTCTGTCCAGGAGCGAGCGACAGAATTTTAGACGGAAGAATGGATTGTGCTTCTATTGTGGGGATTCTACTCATGTTATATCAGCATGCTCTAGGCGTACAAAGAAGCTTGATAAGTCTGTTTCCATTGGCACCATTCAGTCTAAATTTATTTTGTCTGTAACCCTGATTTGCTCTTTGTCATCCATTGCCACGGACGCCTATGTTGACTCTGGCGCCGCTCTGAGTCTTATGGATTGGTCCTTTGCCAATCGTTGTGGTTTTGATTTAGAGCCTTTGGAGACTCTTATTCCTCTGAAGGGGATTGACTCCACCCCATTGGCTAATAATAAACCACAATACTGGACACAAGTAACCATGCGTATCAATCCGGATCACCAGGAGATTATTCGTTTCCTGGTGCTGTATAATTTACATGACGATTTGGTACTGGGATTGCCATGGTTGCAGTCTCACAATCCAGTCTTGGACTGGAGAGCAATGTCTGTGTTGAGCTGGGGATGTAAGGGTATTCATGGGGACTTACCTTTGGTTTCTATTTCGTCGTCCATTCCCTCTGAAGTCCCTGAGTTCCTCTCAGATTATCAAGACGTCTTTGACGAACCCAAGCTTGGGTCGTTACCTCCGCACCGTGAGTGCGATTGTGCCATAGATTTGATACCGGGTTGCAAATATCCAAAGGGTCGTTTGTTTAATTTGTCCGTGCCGGAACATGCTGCTATGCGGGAATATATAAAGGAGTCTTTGGAAAAGGGACATATTCGTCCATCTTCTTCTCCCTTGGGAGCTGGGTTTTTCTTTGTCTCAAAAAAGGACGGCTCTTTGAGACCATGTATTGATTATCGGCTTCTGAATAAGATCACTGTTAAGTACCAATACCCATTGCCATTGCTTACTGATTTGTTTGCTCGTATAGAGGGTGCTAAGTGGTTCTCTAAAATTGATCTTCGTGGGGCGTATAATTTGGTGCGGATCAGGCAGGGGGATGAGTGGAAGACCGCATTTAATACGCCCGAGGGCCACTTTGAGTATTTGGTCATGCCTTTTGGTCTTTCTAATGCCCCTTCAGTTTTCCAGTCTTTTATGCATGATATTTTCCGCGATTTTCTGGATAAATTTATGATAATATATCTGGATGATATTCTGATTTTTTCTGATGACTGGGACTCTCATGTCCAGCAGGTCAGGAGAGTTTTTCAGGTTCTGCGGTCTAATTCTTTATGTGTGAAGGGGTCTAAGTGCGTTTTTGGGGTCCAGAAAATTTCCTTTTTGGGGTATATTTTTTCTCCCTCTTCCATTGAGATGGATCCCGTCAAGGTGCAAGCTATTTGTGACTGGACTCAGCCCTCCTCTCTTAAGGGTCTTCAGAGATTTTTGGGCTTTGCCAACTTTTACCGCCGATTTATTGCTGGTTTTTCGGATGTCGTTAAACCACTGACTGATTTGACCAGACATGGCGCTGATGTTGCTAATTGGTCCCCTCATGCTGTAGAGGCCTTTCAGGAGCTTAAGCACCGTTTTGCCTCTGCCCCTGTGTTACGTCAGCCTGATGTGAATCTGCCTTTTCAGGTTGAGGTTGACGCTTCGGAGATCGGAGCTGGGGCAGTGTTGTCGCAGAAAGGTTCCGACTGCTCCGTCATTAGACCTTGTGCCTTCTTTTCTCGCAAATTTTCGCCCGCAGAGCGGAATTATGATGTTGGGAATAGGGAGCTTTTGGCCATGAAGTGGGCGTTTGAGGAGTGGCGCCATTGGCTAGAGGGGGCTAAGCATCAGGTGGTGGTATTGACTGACCACAAAAATTTGATTTATCTTGAGACTGCCAGGCGCCTGAATCCTAGACAGGCGCGCTGGTCTTTATTTTTTTCTCGCTTTAATTTTGTGGTGTCATACCTACCGGGTTCTAAGAATGTTAAGGCAGATGCCCTTTCTAGGAGTTTTGACCCGGACTCTCCTGGTAATACTGAACCCACAGGTATCCTTAGGGAGGGAGTAATTTTGTCGGCCGTTTCTCCTGATCTGCGGCGGTCCTTGCAAGAGTTTCAGGCGGATAGACCGGATCGTTGTCCGCCTGATAGACTGTTTGTTCCGGATGATTGGACCAGTAGAGTCATCTCTGAGGTACATTCTTCTGCATTGGCAGGTCATCCCGGAATTTTTGGTACCAGGGATTTGGTGGCAAGATCCTTCTGGTGGCCTTCCCTGTCACGAGATGTGCGAGTCTTTGTGCAGTCATGTGACATTTGTGCTCGGGCCAAGTCTTGTAGTTCTCGGGCTAGCGGACTGCTGTTGCCCTTGCCTATTCCTAAGAGGCCTTGGACACACATCTCGATGGATTTTATTTCAGATCTGCCTGTTTCCCAGAAGATGTCTGTCATCTGGGTGGTCTGTGACCGTTTCTCTAAAATGGTCCATTTGGTTCCTCTGCCCAAGTTGCCTTCTTCTTCTGAGTTGGTTCCTCTGTTTTTTCAGAATGTTGTCCGATTGCACGGTATTCCTGAGAATATTGTTTCTGACAGAGGTACCCAATTTGTGTCTAGATTTTGGCGGGCATTCTGTGCTAGGATGGGCATAGATTTGTCTTTTTCATCTGCTTTTCACCCTCAGACTAATGGCCAGACCGAGCGGACTAATCAGACCCTGGAGACATATCTGAGGTGTTTTGTCTCTGCTGACCAGGATGATTGGGTTGCTTTTTTGCCATTGGCAGAGTTCGCCCTCAATAATCGGGCCAGCTCTTCCACCTTGGTGTCCCCGTTTTTCTGTAATTCGGGGTTTCACCCTCGATTTTCCTCCGGTCAGGTGGAATCCTCGGATTGTCCTGGAGTGGATGCGGTGGTGGAGAGATTGCATCACATCTGGGGGCAGGTTATGGACAATTTGAAGTTGTCCCAGGAGAAGACTCAGCGTTTTGCCAACCGTCATCGTCGTGTTGGTTCTCGGCTTTGTGTTGGAGATTTGGTCTGGTTGTCTTCTCGTTTTGTCCCTATGAGGGTCTCTTCTCCTAAGTTTAAACCTCGGTTCATCGGCCCTTATAGAATATTGGAGATTCTTAATCCTGTTTCTTTCCGTTTGGACCTCCCTGCGTCCTTTTCCATTCATAACGTTTTTCATCGGTCGTTATTGCGCAGGTATGAGGTGCCTGTTGTACCTTCAGTTGAGCCTCCTGCTCCGGTGTTGGTTGAGGGTGAGTTGGAGTACGTTGTGGAGAAGATTTTGGACTCTCGTGTTTCCAGACGGAGACTCCAGTATCTGGTCAACTGGAAGGGTTACGGCCAGGAGGATAATTCTTGGGTCAATGCATCTGATGTTCATGCTTCTGATCTTGTTCGTGCCTTCCATAGGGCTCATCCTGGTCGCCCTGGTGGATCTGGTGAGGGTTCGGTGCCCCCTCCTTGAGGGGGGGGTACTGTTGTGAATTTGGATTCTGGGCTCCCCCGGTGGCCGCTTGTGGAATTGGACTTGTCATCCTCTTTCCTGTTTCACCTGGTTCCATCAGTAGTGGGTGTCGCTATTTAAGCTCATTTCTCTGGTGGTTTCTTGCCGGTCAACAATGTTATCTGATGCCTCTCAGTGCTTGTTCCTGCTTCTGACAACTACTAGATAAGTTGGACTGTTGTCCATGTTTCGTTTGCCTATTTGTTCCAGTTCACAGCTGAAGTTTTGTTACTGTGTCTGGAAAGCTCTCGTGGATCAGGGATTGCTACTCTGGTGTTATGAGTTAATGCCAGAGTTTAAGGTAATCTCTGGATGGTGTTTTGTTAGTGTTTTTCTGCTGACCATGAAAGTATACTATCTGTCTTCTGCTATCTAGTAAGCGGACCTCAAATTTGCTAAGACTATTTTCCTGCTGCGTTTGTTGTTTCATCTGAACTCACCGTCATTATATGTGGGGGGCTACTGTCTGCTTTTGAAATATTTCTCTAGAGGTGAGCCAGGTCTTATATTTCCCTCTGCTAGCTATTTAGGTCTTAGGCCAGAGCTGGGCATCTAGCAATAAATAGGAAATGCTACCTGGCTATTTCTAGTTGCGCGGCAGGCTTAGTTCATGGTCAGTATAGTTCCATCTTCCGAGAGCTTGTCCCTCTATAGGCTTGCTATGATCTCTGCTTGCAGAGATCACGACAGCTGAGGTGTTATGGAAGCTCAGGTTGCTTTGATAGCAGCCTTCAGCTCGTCTCCATCTTGGGTCTGGTGTCTCTCATCTTCCTCTTGACAATACCCCATAGATTCTCTATGGGGTTAAGGACAGGTGAGTTTGCTGGTCAATCAAGCACAGTGATATTGTTATTTTTAAACCAGGTATTGCTACTTTTGGCAGTGTGGACAGGTGCCAAGTCCTGCTGGAGAATTAAATTTCCATCTCCAAAAAGCTTGTTGACAGAGGGATGGACCTATACCAGCGGATGTCATGGATCGCCAAACCATCACTGATTGTGGAAAATTCACACTAGACCTCAAGCAGCTTGGTTTGTGTGCTTCTCCACTTTGCCTCCAAATTCTGGGACATTGATTTCCAATTGAAATGCAAAATTTACTTTCCTAGTGGAGTGTGTCAATGACTGCCTTCTGGTCTTCTGTCAAGTCAGCAGTCTTCCCCATGATTGTGGAGCCTACTGAAACAGACTAAGGGACCAGTAGTGTGTAAGCTTTTATGGCCAGCTGGGTCATCTCTCTCCTGTAGAGTGTAATATTTTGTGATTAGTGGAGAGTTCTCTCTTTGTATTCTGTATTGTGCAAGTTCTTGATCAGTAGGGTCCTTTCTTCCTCCTGTAGCGTGGAAACGGTTACGATCCTTTCTCTCCTCTAAAGTGTAAGCTCTTTTGTTCAGTGGGGTTCTCTCTCTCTCTTTCTCTCTCATGCCCCATGTGTATTTTCCAAGAAAGTACAAGCGTAACAGTTTTAAGATATGTGCTAATTTATTCTCTGTAAATCAATTTTGGGGGGGAACTTGAAGCAAATGCAGTAAATTTGAATTTCCAGATCTGCTCGTCTCCACCTCCTAGTTGAGTGTGCGGTTGTGTATGTGCTCTCTGTATACAAATTGTGACAGGAGCCTAGATTTACTTAAATTTCTGTAAATTAATACTATTGTGCATCAGATAATTAATTGAGGACTGACAGCTACTTTAAAAATGTTTTTATGATCTCATTTCCATCAACTACTGTAATTTGTATTGATTCTGAATAACCTATTCTGAACAGCTGTTTTTCTAAAATTACAGATTTGTGATTGTTTCATATAATTTAAATAAGACAGTTTACTGAAATATTAGCAACCACCAAAAAATATATAGCGAGTGAAATAAGTATTGAACACATGACCAATTTTATAAGTAAATATATTTGTAAAGGTGCTACTGAAATAAAAATTCTCACCAGATGCTGGTAAACCTAGCCACCCATCCAATACACAGGCAAAGAAATCAAATTATAGATGTCCATAAATTGTTACAGTTGCGTGATAAAGTGTTTTCCCTCTTCCTGATTTCCTATTCTTTTGCATGTTTGTCAACCTTTAATGTTTCAGATCACCATAAAAATTCAATATTAGACAAACATAACACAGATAAACGCAAAATGCAGTTTTTAAATGAAGGTCTTTATTATTAAGGGAATCAGAAATCTAAATCTACAGGGCCTTGTGTGAAAAAGTGATTCCCCTCTCTTAAAACATCAATTAACAGTGGTTTATCACATCTTTGGGAAGCTGAGTTCAAGTTCCCTAACCACATGCAGGCTAGATTATGCCACGCCTGTTCTCAATCAAGAAATTTCTTAAATAGGACCTGTCTGGCAAAGTGAAATAGACCAAAAGGTGTTGTTTTTGTCTAATATTTAGTGAGATAATATTGGGAGATTTAAAACATTTAAGTATGACAAACTTGCAAAAAAATAGGAAATTAGGAAGGGGAAAACACTTTTTCACACAACTGTATGTGAAATAACGAGAAATGACACTGGGAAAAAGTTTTGAACATACCTATTGAAATGTATTTATTTCTTCGTACAAAAGCCTTTGTTGGTGATGATAGCTTCAACACGTTTCCCATACAGAGAAACTAGTCGCATGCATTGCTCAGTAGTGATTTCTGCCTATTCTTCCCCACACGCCCCAAATAATAAACTCTAGGCTTCAGTTCATTACGCTAATTTTCTATTGGATCCATTTCAGGTGATTTAATGGGCCATTCTAGCCCCTAAATTGTCTTTTTCTAAAACCAATTGAGAGTTTCCTTGGCTGTGTTGTTCAGTTCATTATCTTGCTGAAATCTTCACCCTCATATCATCTTCATCATCGTGGTAGAAGGCAGCATATTTTTATCAAGAATGTCTTGGTACATTTTTCCATTCATCCTTCTTTCAACTATGTGATGCTCGCCAGTGATGTAAGCTAAAAAATAGCCCACACCATGATTTTCCTGCCTCCAAATGTCAATGGTGGTATGGAATTTTTGGGTGATATGTAGTGTTGAGCGATACCTTCCAATATGCAAAGGTATCGGTATTGGATTGGACCGGCCGATATCCAAAAAATATCGGATATCGCCGATACCGATACCCGATACCAATGCATATCAATGGGACACAAAATATCGAAATGGTTCCCAGGGTCTGAAGGAGAGGAAACTCTCCTTCAGGCCCAGGGATCCATATTCATGTATAAAATAAAGAATAAAAATAAAAAATATTGATATACTCACCCCTCAGACGGCCCCGGCTCTCACCGGTCCAAGCGTCTGCCTCCGTTCCAAAGAATGCAGGGAGTGAAGGACCTTCGATGACGTCGCAGCTTGTGATTGGTCACGTGACCGCTCATGTGACCGCTCACGTGACCAATCACAAGTCGCGACGTCATCGAAGGTCCTTCACTCCCTGCATTCTTAGGAACGGAGGCACCGCTAAGAGCCAGGGTCCGCCAGAGGGGTGAGTATATCAATATTTTTTATTTTTATTATTTATTTTTTACATGAATATGGATCCCAGGGCCTGAAGGAGAGTCTCTTCTCCTCCAGACCCTGGGAACCATACGCACCGCACACTTCCGATTCCGATTTCCGATATCGCAAAAATATTGGAACTCAGTATCGGAATTCCGATACTGCAAATATCGGGTATCGGCCGATATTTGCTGTATCGGAATGCTCAACACTAGTGATATGCAGTGATTTTTGGCTTCCAAACATGGTTTGTATTATGACATCCAAAGAGTTCAATTTTGGTCTCATGTGACCAGACTATATTCTTCCAGTATTTCTCAGGCTTGTTTAAATGCTGTTGAGCAAACTTTAAACTTGCTTGAATATGATTTTTGTTTAGCAATGGAATCTTGCCTGGTGAGCGTGCATACTGGCCATAGAGACTGAGGACATTACTTACAGTTTTCTTTGAAACAATTGTACTTGCTGATTCCAGGTAGCTTTCCACAGGTAGTCCTTGGCTCTTGGAAAACTCTTTCGATAATTTTTTCAGTCTTCTTTTTTTACCAGTTGTCAGGATTGCTTTCTAATTATTGATAATTTTAGCTAGTGTCATGACTTTTCATGGCTTTTTGCAACTCTCTTTCATGTGTTCAATACTTTTTCTCTGTGCCATTTCTCATTACACATAGCCTAATTTATGGACATCAATTGTTTCGATTTCTTTGCCTGTGTTGATTGGAAGAGTTGTTACCAACATCTGGCGAGAATTTAATGTCAATTGGCACCTTTAGAAATATATTTATTTAGAAAATTGTTGACGTGTTTAATACCATTTCACCTTCTGTATGTACACTGATCAGCCAGTGTATTAAAACCACTAAGAATATTGTGTAGGATGCCCTCGCTACATCCGCACAGCTCTGAATCATTGAAGGTAGACTCCATAACACATCTGAAGGTGTTTTGTATATGGCACAAAGTTGTTAGCAGCAGATTCTTTAAATCCTTGTTTGAGGCAGACCTCTGTTAATTGGACGTGATTTACGAGTACATCTCACAGATTTCCAATCAGATTGAGAATTAGGGAATGCCAAGTTATCATTAAAGAATTCCTGAATAATTTTTCTGCAGTGTGGTGGTGTGCATTATGCTGAAAGAGTCTACTATGATATCATAGCCCTGAAATAGTATACTTGGTCTGTAACAATATTTATGTAAGCAGTGCTCATCAAAATAACATTCTCATGAAGGCCGGATCCAAGTTTTCCCAGGAGAACATTGAGGACATTTCCCACTGCATCATTCTGCCTCCTCTGTGTTGTTTTCTTACAATGTTACATCTTAGTGACATTTCTTACTTAGGTGAGAATTTTTACATTATAACTTTGAGAGAAGTAAATGATATAAACATGCAATAGGTTTGGCAATTTTATTGATTTTATCAAGGACTGCGACATTTATTTGAATGTTTCAGGGCAGTGCTTCGTGATAAATGCCACATAAGGTATTCTTGATAATATGTCAAAATAAATGTTAATTGCTAATTTTTACCCTACAAGTAAATTTAAAGATAGATAATAGAAATTATATAGATATATTGATTATTAGAGTAAACACATATGTATTGATTTTGCCTGCACTCTCTTTCTACTGTAGGTGATTAAATAGACTGTCATTGCTAAAGATAACAAGCTCTGATGCTAGACTATTTAAATGAAAATGCAGAAATGAATCCATCAAAGATGACAGGTTGTGCACATACCTGAGATGAAAGAAAAAGCCTTGTACAAAGGTTTAAACTACTAAAAAATCCATGCATCAATCAGAATTAATTAGAACAAGAGACAGGTATTACAAGGACTGATGTGATCTAGTTTATGTGACCGAAAACTTTTGAAAGTGCTATAAGGGGAAGAAAGTCCTTTATGTTTAACCCTTTTTTTTGCATGTAACAAATTATATTTTATAAATTTAATGACCTTCTTTTGTGGTTTATTTCTAAAGGGAATTTTCTGTCCATCATAATAATTTCCATCATTGAGCCATGAGTTTGGCAGAAAATGAACTACTCTAGTATCTTATAAATTTGATCATTTTAATTGTTTAGAAGTTTGTATATTTAAGAAAAAAATGATATACTTCTCGCTTTGTTATTTTCAGCTGGGCAACATATTTTCCTAAATTCCCGAGGTAGCTTGATCAGGTAATTGTCTCACACATTGGAAACAACTCATGCTATGTCTGGAAAACTGGGACTTAAACAATCTTCACTGTTTATAATCAGTCCAATAAAAGTCTAAATGTAAAAAACTAGAAAACACAATCTAAAAAAGTGGACAAAGTATTTATTTAGGCATATTTTATTCAGTTTGGCTTTACACTGATAAGCATTTCACTGTACTGCATGCAATTACATGGCTAAACTACATTTACTTATTATATAGTACAGTATCGCTCACTTTTAAATTACAAGCTTTTTCTTCTTTTTACGCTATGTTCACACACGATTAGTATTTGATCAGTATTTCACATCAGTATTTGTAAGTCAAAGTCAGGAGTGGAACAATCAGAGGAAAAGTATAATAGAAATGCGGCACCCCAGGGTCCTGGTCGTCGCAGTGGTATTGCTTTCCTCTCGGGGAGAGTGATGCTACATTTGGAGGCAAAGAAGGATAACTGCATCCAGGTATCACAAACATGCAACACATTTCACACTCCAGGCCACCAGGGGGAGCTCCTGCTCCTATTTATTAGGTCACTCCCCACATATATATAACTGGTAGTCTGTAGGGAAAGTTAGTCAGTTCCAGACAGGAGTTCTGGAGAAAGTTCCAGACAATAGTCTGAGGAGGACAGAGGGCCAAAAGAGCTATGCATGCCCTCAGAGCTGCAGCTCACAGAAAGAGACATTGGAAGGCTTGGAAGGCAGAATTGTATTGCAGCGAGCGTGAAGCAAGTCAAAGCAAAGGAGAGGATACCAGAAGGGGACCAGCCCCGAACAGGCTGCCTCCTTCTGAGGCGCAGAACCCCAGTAGCCAGAACACTGAGGGAGTAAGGACCTCTACGCCTTATTTCAGAGACCGGCAGGACAGCTAATTGCAGGTTACCTGTCTGCACCTACACCCAGGAGGCACGGTGACACCCACAGAGCCAGGTTATCCAAGAGACCCTATAAACAGGCTCAAGTCACCAGTCATACAGGTTTTGTCCTATCCTATATGGTGGACAGAGAGAGTGAAACATCACATCTGAGAGACCCTTATGTGAAGCCATAGGCAGTAAAGGACTACACCACTGCAGCGCAAGGGAAGGCTACTGATTTCCACCTGGACAAGGGGACTCTGGACTTGCCTCCAAACCGGCCAGACTCTGCCTGCCCTGTGGTCTGGTGCTCTGGACTGGATGCTGAAGCCTTCAGTAAAAGGTAAAAAGACTGCAACCTTGTGTCTTCTTCTTCTCTGCGCCTTTCACCATCCACCATCTACACACCGGGAAGCCCTGGGGACATACTTCACCTGTGGGAAGGTATACCATCTAGCTGCCATAACATCACCCCAGCGGACACCTTAAAGCAGCGTCGGTCACCCTGACCGAATACCACAGGTGGCGTCACGAACATAAACTCTATCCCTTTAAAGACCTTTCCCTTTTATACAGACGTCCCAGGGCCACGGACCGGGTCAGCCACCGTGACATCCCCCTGTGAACCGAAGGACCCGATACCGAGTACCCCACAGCCCTTGGGGGGGCGATCCAGAACCATGTCGCCACTTCTGTATTTATCACCCACTCCTTGTTTTGGCTTTACAAATACTGGAGTAAAATACTGACCAAATACTGAATGTGTGAACGTGGCCTAAAGTGATTTTCCCCTAGATAATATTTATTTCATATCAATAGTATATGAAATAAATGCTGGATAGGTAGGGCTCCTGCTTATATGAACCTTATCTATTCGGAGATAGCTCCTGCTAAAATAGCAGGCATATGATTGGCTCTCTCTTGCTTAATATGGTGGCTGTGTAAGCAGCTAAGAAGTATTGGACATTTTCTTAAATGATGGGCTGTGAATGGATGTATCATAGTTATAATATACAGTAGAAGTTTTGTCTTAGAGTCTGTGCACTACTACGTGGTAGTAATACTACTATTGAAAAATTCTGTGCAAGCATCCAAAGGACCCCTATATTAGTGATGAGTGAGTATACTCGTTACTTGAGTTTCCCCGAGCATGCTCTGGTGGTGTCCGAGTATTTGTTAGTGCACGGAGATTTAGCTTTTGTCACTGCAGCTGCTAGACAGGCTGAATACATGTGGGGATTCCCTAACAAACACGCAATCCCCACATGTATTCAGGCTGTCTAACAGTCGCAAATGTAAATGCGAATATGAAAACTAAATCTCCGAGCACGCCAAAATACTCGGAGACCACCAGAGCATGCTCTGGGAAACCCGAGTAATGAGTATACTCGCTCATCATTACTCTATATCTTTAATCTATTTCTAATTGCATTTGTTTTGCAGTTCATCAACTTAGCAAGTACTTTTCAACTTGTGTTTTGTTACCAGTCAAGACTAATAATATTTGTGGCAGGGAAAGAGATATCAATGCCGGTAAGTTATCTACCATTTTCAACGCTGCAATACTAAAGCATCAGATTTGGAATGCTGAAAGAGTAAAATTCATTTAGTGAGTTAAATATATTCTTTAATTGAAGAGAAAATGATAAAAAAATGTAAGCGAAAACCATCCACACTGCATGTTATATTTTTTTCTCATAAAAACATAAAAAAGAAACACAAATGATTTGTCAATGTTCAATTAAACTATAATAATATCAAAATGTAAACCTCCGGAGTGACGACCATATGGAGATAATGTATTAGTTTTCAAGGTTTGAAGTGCAATAATTTCAATCTAATATATAAAGCTGAATGTGTGTGTGTGTGTATGTATGTATGTCCGGGATTGGCATCTGAACCGTAGCAGCTACAGCCACAAAATTTTGCACAGTCACACGTCTGGACCCCGAGAGCGTCATAGGCTATGTTGTGAGGTGAAATTTTAACCCCGCGCTTTCCAATTCACCAAACAATTTTGCCCCTATCTACATAATGGGGAAAAAGTGAAAGGAAAAGTGTTGGAGGCGTCGCAGCTACAGGCACAAAATTTTGCACAGTCACACGTCTGGACCCTGAGAGCGTCAAAGCTATGTTGTGAGGTGAAATTTTAACCCCGCGCTTTCCAATTCACCAAACAATTTTGCCCCTATCTACATAATGGGGAAAAAATGAAAGGAAAAGTGTTGGAGGCAAATTAACAGCTGCCAGATGTGAACAAGGGGGACTTAAAGAATGACAGCGATGGCACCAAAGAGTATATACTGTACAGTTGCTAAGGTGGGGCCCCAACATGGGATAATCACACCACCACGGGGATATGAACACACACACAAAATGCGCCACACACTACCACGTGCTCGAACACATATACCACCCTCAGTGCACATTTCACCACACATACACCAACCTCGCCACATAAAAGTAGAAACACAAAAGTCGCCGCTCAAAACTCGCCACGCGCAAAACTCTCCACATGCAAAACTCGCCACACGTGCAAAACTCGCCACACGCAAAACTTGCACACGCAGAAAAATTGCCACACGCAGAAAAATTGCCACATGCACAAAAGTTGCAACACATGCAAAAGTTGCCTCACACAAAACTTGCACATACTCAAAAGGCACCACACATAAAACTCGCCACGCGCAAAACTCGCCATGCGCAAAACTTGCTGCACACAACTTGCTACACTAACCTGTCACATGCAACTCGACACACAAAAAGTTGCTACACGCATGTCGCCACACAAAACTCATCTCACAAAAGTCCCTACATGCATGTCGCCACACGCAACTCAACACACACAACTTGACACACGAAACTCGCCCTAAAACACACACAAGTCTGGTATCCTTCAAAAATAAAAATCTGATTAATAAGCAGACAAACTACAAGAGCAACAAATGTACCATATAGGAATCCGGCAGCTGTCAGTCACATGACCAGTCTATTATGTGTATGTGTGAGCTAATATATACTGCCAGGGGGTGGGCTTACTGTTGGCTGGGGATTTATCAGGCTGCCATTTTAGCTTACAAATACTGAGGTAAAAATACTGACCAAATAACGTGTGAACGAGGGCTAATACAGGAGGAGATGGCATACAGCTATATACTATATACAGGAGATGACACACAGGTATATACTATTTACAGGGGAGATGACACACAGGTATATACTATATACAGGAGGAGATGACACACAGATATATACTATATACAGGAGAGATGACACACAGGTATATACTATATAGAGGAGGAGATGACATACAGGTACATACTACATACAGGAGGAGATGACATACAGGTATATACTATATACAGGAGGAGATGACACACAGGTATATACTATATACAGGAGCAGATTACCTACAGGTATATAGTATATACAGGAGGAGATGACACAGGTATATGCTATGTATAGGAGGAGATGACATACAGGTATATACTATATACAGGAGATGACACACAGATATATACTATATATAGGTGAGATGACACACAGGTATATACTATATACAGGAGATTACATACAGGTATATCTAATATATAAAGCTGAATGTGTGTATGTATGTATGTGTGTATGTCCGGGATTGGCATCTGTACCGTCGCAGCTACAGCCACAAAATTTTGCACAGTCACACGTCTGGACCCCGAGAGCGTCATAGGCTATGTTGTGAGGTGAAATTTTAACCCCGCGCGTTCCAATTCACCAAACAATTTTGCTCCTATCTACATAATGGGGAAAAAGTGAAGGGAAAAGTGTTGGAGGAAAATTGACAGCTGCCAGATGTGAACAATGAGGACTTAAAGAATGAGAGCGATGGCGACAAAGAGTATATACCGTACAGTTGCTAAGGTGGGGCCCCGACATGGGATACTCACCACACACGGGGATATGAACACAAACACAAAATGCGCCACACACTACCACGTGCTTGAACACATATACCACCCTCAGCACACATTTCACCACACACACACACCAACCTCGCCACATAAAAGTCGAAACACAAAAGTCACCACTCAAAACTCGCTACATTCAAAACTCGCTACATGCAAAACTCGCCATATGCAAAACTAGGCTCACGCAAAACTCGCCACACGTGCAAAACTCACCTCATGGAAAACTCACCTCATGCAAAACTTGCACACACAGAAAAATTGCCACATGTACAAAAGTTGCACCACATGCAAAAGTTGCCTCACACAAAACTTGCACATACTCAAAATGCACCACACATAAAACTCGCCATGCGCAAAACTCGCCATGCACAAATCTTGCTGCACACAACTTGCTACACTAACCTGTCACATGCAACTCAACACACAAAATGTTGCTACACGCATGTCGCCACACAAAACTCATCTCACAAAAGTCGCTACATGCATGTCGCCACACGCAACTCAACACACACAACTTGACACATGAAACTCGCCCTAAAACACACACAAGTCTGGTATTATCCTTCAAAAATAAAAATCTGATTAATAAGCAAACTACAAGAGCAACAAATGTACCATATAGGAAATACGGCAGCTGTCAGTCACATGACCTGTCTATTATGTGTATGTGTGAGCTAATATATACTGCCAGGGGGGAGGGCTTCCTGTTGGCTGGGGATTTATCAGGCTGCCAATAGCAACCAATCACAGCTCAGCTTCTATTTTGCTACAGTTAATTAACCTGAGCTCTGATTGGTTAATATAGGCAACAAAGACATTCTCAGTATAACAAAGCTAATATATGTTGTGAAATGCTTCTATTTGCTTAGTTTTTGCCTTTTAATAATTACATTTCTATCTATTTGTTTTGTGGTTTTTGTGTGCAGAATAAATTTTTGTTAACACATTCTATTTTGCTAACAGCAGTCATTAACCCGGGCGAAGCCGGGTAGTACAGCTAGTTACATATAAATAATAAAAATCCAATCAAAGAAGCTCATGTTCTGTATGTAGGAGGAAAACCATACATGAATGGAAATAAACAAAAAATGAAAAATATTCCTGCATTCATTTTCTTAATTTACCTTCTGCCTTTGATCATATTTTGCCATATCATGCAATTAAAATTCTTGTCTGTGCGTACATGAAAACCAGCAGTATCACCCTATGCTCTTAACTATCCTTTGGCAGTAAAATGACAGGAGCAGGTATTTCCTTATGTTCTGACAGCAGGAGGTCAAAACCTCACTCCTTGACAATAGCCCACCATTCTAAAGGTACCTTCACACTAAGCGACTTTACAACGATAACGATAGCGATCCGTGACGTTGCAGTGTCCTGGATAGTAATATCGTTGTGTTTGACACGCAGCAGCGATCAGGATCCCGCTGTGAGATCGCTGGTCATTGCTGAAAGTCCAGAACTTTATTTAGTCGCTGGATCTCCCGCTGACATCGCTGGATCGGTGTGTGTGACACCGATCCAGCGATGTCTTCACTGGTAACCAGGGTAAACATCGGGTTACTAAGCGCAGGGCCGCGCTTAGTAACCCGATGTTTACCCTGGTTACCATTGTAAAAGTAAAAAAAAAAACACATATTCACATTCCGGTGCCCGGCGTCCGCTTCCCTGCACTCCTCCTGCATCCTGTGTAAGTGCCGGCCGTAAAGCAGAGCGGTGACGTCACCGCTATGCTCTGTGGGAGATGCCGGAGATGTTCGGCGCTGACACAGGATGCAGGAGGAGTGCAGGGAAGCGGACGCCGGGCACCGGAATGTGAGTATGTGTTTTTTTTTTTTTACTTTTACAATGGTAACCAGGGTAAACATCGGGTTACTAAGCGCGGCCCTGCGCTTAGTAACCCGATGTTTACCCTGGTTACCAGGGGACTTCGGCATCGTTGGTCGCTGGAGAGCCGTCTGTGTGACAGCTCTCCAGCGACCACACAACGACTAAACAGCGACGCTGCAGCGATCGGCATCGTTGTCTGTATCGCTGCAGCGTCGCATAGTGTGAAGGTACCTTAAGCAACTTAAAAGTCAACAATGGAACAGATCAGCAATAGATTGACCTGTGTTAGCAACATGCAGAAAATGATATAACATGACCAAGATTATCTTTTTTGTTTTATTGGTAATTTCAAAATTAACTCATACTTCCATAGTGAAGTCAGAAAATGACCCCTATTGTTAATTTAGAAGGACATTTCAGTGCAAATTAAGAAGGACTCATGGTACGTTGCCCAGCACAGTTTGTGAATTTAGAAGTCGTGTATCCTCTTCTGCTCTCTGATCAACCAGTAGTGAAAGACATAGGTAGGGTGGGGCAAATATGTACAGTCATGGCTGAAAGTGCTAGCTCCCTTGCAATTGTTCCAAAAAATGAAGTATTTCTCCCAGAAAATTATTGCAATTACACGTTTTGTCATACCCATGTTTATTTTCTTCATGTGTATTGTCGATGGATAGTTTGCACTGATACTTACGGACCCTGAGTCTGCAGCACAGCTTGCATTACAGTAATTTATTCATAAAGGTGTGAAACCAAATATTAAATTGAGGGTGCTAACAATTTTGTCGGGCCCATATTTGGGCTTTTTGTATTAAATTATGTCCAACTTGCTTTTTTTTCTTAGTTATTTTTGTGTTGTTCCAAAACACACAAAGGAAATAAACATGTGTGTAACAAAACACGTGTATTTGTAGTAATTTTCTGGAAGAAATACTTTATTTTCTACATCAATTTCAAGAGTGCCAACACTTTCCGCCATGGCTATAACTCCTCATGTGCAGATTTTAAATTTATTCAATAATACTGTATATTAGTAAATACACTACGGTTCCAACATTTAGGGTCACCCAGACAAGTTTGTGTTTTCCATGAAAACTCATACTTTTATTAATCAACTGAGTTGACAAATGAATTTTCTCCTTCAAACTTTGCTTTTGTCAAAGAATGCTCCCTTTGCAGCAATTACAGCATAGCAGACCTTTGGCATTCCAGCAGTTAATTTGCTGAGGTAATCTGGAGAAATTTCACCCCATGCTTCCAGAAGCCCCTCCCACAAGTTGGTTTGGCTTGATGGGCACTTTTTGCATACCATGCGGTCAAGCTGCTCCCACAACAGCTCAATGGGGTTGAGATCTGGTGACTGCGCTGGCCACTCCATTACAGGTAGAATACCAGCTGCCTGCTTCTTGCCTAAATAGTTGTTGCATAATTTGGAGGTGTGCTTTGGGTCATTGTCCTGTTGTAGGATGAAATTGGTTCCAATCAAGCGCTGTCCACAGGGTATGGCATGGGGTTGCACAATGGACTGATAGCCTTCCTTATTGAAAATCCCTTTTACCTTGTACAAATCTCCCACTTTACCAGCACCAAAGCAACCCCAGACCATCACATTACCTCCATCATGCTTGACAGATGGCATCAGGCACTCTTCCAGCATCTTTTCAGTTGTTCTGCATCTCACAAATGTTCTTCTGTGTGATCCAAACACCTCAAACTTGGATTCGTCTGTCCTTAACACTTTTTTCCAATCTTTCTCTGTCCAATGTCTGTGTTCTTTTGCCATATTAATCTTTTCTTTTTATTAGCCAGTCTCAGATATGGCTTTTTCTTTGCCACTCTGCCCTGAAGGCCAGCATCCTTGTCATGATTCCCAATGGCAGGGAAACATCAGAACACAAAAATAACGGACGAGCTCTGGGTGATGGAATCTCGAGCTGACCGTGAGCTAAATCTACCACACAACTAATAGTAGCCAGGGAGCATACCTACGACTTCCTAAATGCCACGCGCCAGCCGGAGGACTAACTACGCCTGGTAGAGGAAGGAACAGACCTGGCTTACCTCTAGGGAAATACCTCAAAAGATGATAGCAGCCCCCCACATGTAATAACGGTGAGTTAAGAGGAAAAGACATACACAGTATGAAAGTAGATTTAGCAAAGAGAGGTCCACTTACTAGATAGCAGAAGGATACAAAAGAGGACTTCACGGTCAACTGAAAACCCTTTCAAAAAACCATCCTGAAATTACTTTAAGACTCCTGTGTCAACTCATGACACAGGAGTGGCAATTTCAGCCCGCAAGAGCTTCCAGCTACAGAGAATAACAAAAACTGCAAACTGGACAAAAGATACAAAACAAAAGGACAAAGTCCACTTAGCTGATCAGCAGACTAGTAGCAGGAACATGCAACCGAAGGCTCTGGTTACAATGATGACCGGCAAGGAAATGACTGGAGAGCAAGGCTAAATAGGAAACTCCCAAACACTGATGGGAGCAGGTGAACTGAGACAGCAAAGCACACACAAGTCACCAGTACCACCAGCAACCACCAGGGGAGCCCAAAAAGCGGATTCACAACAGTACCCCCCCCCCTTAAGGAGGGGGCACCGAACCCTCACGAGAACCGCCAGGGCGATCTGGATGAGCCCTATGAAAGGCACGAACCAAATCCGAGGCATGAACATCAGAGGCAGTTACCCAAGAATTATCTTCCTGACCATAGCCCTTCCATTTAACCAGATATTGAAGTCTCCGTCTGGAAATAGGGGAATCCAAGATCTTCTCTACAACGTACTCCAATTCACCCTCCACCAGCACAGGAGCAGGAGGTTCAGTAGAAGGAACCACCGGTACCTCATATCTCCGCAACAACGACCGATGGAATACATTATGGATAGCGAAAGATGCCGGCCGGGAGGTCCAAACGAAAGGACACAGGGTTAAGTATCTCCAAAATCCTATAAGGACCGATGAACCGAGGCTTAAACTTAGGAGAAGAAACCCTCATAGGGACAAAACGGGAAGACAACCACACCAAGTCCCCAACACGAAGGCGAGGACCAACACGACGACGGCGGTTAGCAAACTGCTGAGTCCTCTCCTGGGACAACTTCAAATTGTCCACCACTTGTCCCCAAATCTGATGCAACCGATCCACCACCGCATCCACTCCAGGACAATCCGAAGATTCCACCTGACCAGATGAAAAACGAGGATGAAACCCTGAATTGCAAAAGAAAGGAGAAATCAAAGTGGCAGAACTAGCCCGATTATTAAGAGCAAATTCTGCCAACGGCAAAAAGGCAACCCAGTCATCCTGATCCGCAGACACAAAACACCTCAAATAAGTCTCCAAAGTTTGATTAGTTCGCTCCGTCTGGCCATTAGTCTGAGGATGGAATGCAGACGAAAAAGACAAATCAATGCCCAACCTGGCACAGAATGCCCGCCAAAATCTAGACACGAACTGGGTTCCCCTGTCAGAAACGATGTTTTCCGGAATACCATGCAAGCAAACCACATTTTGAAAAAATAGAGGGACCAACTCAGATGAGGAAGGCAACTTAGGCAATGGTACCAAATGAACCATTTTAGAAAAACGGTCACACACCACCCAGATGACAGACATCTTCTGAGAAACAGGGAGATCAGAAATAAAGTCCATAGAGATGTGCGTCCAAGGCCTCTTCGGAACAGGCAAGGGCAACAATAACCCACTAGCCCTAGAACAACAAGGCTTGGCCCGAGCACACACATCACAAGACTGCACAAAAACACGCACATCCCGAGACAGGGAAGGCCACCAGAAGGATCTAGCCACCAAATCTCTGGTACCAAAAATTCCAGGATGACCTGCCAGCGAAGAAGGATGAACTTCCGAGATGACTCTACTGGTCCAATCATCAGGAACAAACAATCTACCAGGCGGACAACGATCAGGTCTATCCGCCTAAAATTCTTGCAAAGCACGTCGCAGATCTGGGGAGACAGCAGACAAAACCACCCCATCCTTAAGGACACCAGCAGGTTCAGAATCCCCAGGAGAGTCAGGCTCAAAACTCCTAGAAAGAGCATCTGCCTTAACATTTTTAGAACCCGGTAAGTATGAAACCACAAAATTAAACCGAGAAAAAAACAACGACCATCGTGCCTGTCTAGGATTCAGGCGCCTGGCAGACTCTAGATAAATCAGATTCTTGTGATCAGTCAAAACTACCACCTGATGTCTGGCACCCTCAAGCCAATGACGCCACTCCTCAAATGCCCACTTCATGGCCAAAAGCTCCCGATTACCAACATCATAGTTTCGCTCGGCGGCCGAAAATTTTCGAGAAAAGAACGCACAAGGTCTCATCACTGAGCAGTCGGAACTTTTCTGCGACAAAACCGCCCCCGCTCCGATCTCAGAAGCATCGACCTCAACCTGAAAGGGAAGAGAAACATCAGGCTGGCGCAACACAGGGGCAGAAAAAAAGCGGCGCTTAAGCTCCCGAAAGGCCTCCACAGCAGCAGGGGACCAATTGGCAACATCAGCACCCTTTTTGGTCAAATCCGTCAGAGGTTTAGCAACGCCAGAAAAACCAGTTATAAATCGACGATAAAAATTAGCAAAGCCCAAGAATTTCTGAAGACTCTTAAGAGAAGTAGGCTGCGTCCAATCACAAATAGCCCGAACCTTGACAGGGTCCATCTCAATAGAAGAAGGGGAAAAAATGTACCCCAAAAAGGAAATCTTCTGAACCCCAAAAACACACTTTGAACCCTTTACACACAAAGAATTCTCCCGCAAAACCTGAAAAACCCTCCTGACCTGTTGAACATGAGACTCCCAGTCATCAGAAAATATCAAAATATCATCCAAATACACAATCATAAATTTATCCAAATATTCACGGAAAATATCATGCATTAAGGACTGAAAGACTGAAGGTGCATTAGAAAGGCCGAAAGGCATTACTAAATACTCAAAATGGCCCTCAGGCGTATTAAATGCGGTTTTCCACTCATCCCCCTGCTTAATTCGCACCAAATTATACGCCCCACGAAGATCAATCTTAGAGAACCACTTAGCCCCCCTTATGCGAGCAAACAAATCAGTCAGCAAAGGCAACGGATACTGATATTTGACTGTAATTTTATTCAGGAGTCGATAATCAATACAAGGCCTCAGAGAGCCATCCTTTTTAGATACAAAGAAAAAACCAGCTCCTAAAGGAGATGAAGAATGACGAATATGTCCCTTTTCCAGGGACTCCTTAATATACTCTCGCATAGCAACATGTTCAGGTACAGATAAGTTAAACAAACGACCCTTTGGAAATTTACTGCCAGGAATCAGATCTATGGCGCAATCACAATCTCTGTGGGGAGGGAGTGAACCAATTTTAGGCTCCTCAAAAATATCACGATAATCAGACAAAAATGCCGGAATCTCAGAGGGAATAGATGACGAAATGGAAACCAAAGGTATGTCCCCATGAGCCACCCGACATCCCCAGCTTAACACAGACATTGTTTTCCAGTCAAGGACTGGGTTATGAGATTGTAACCATGGTAATCCAAGCACCAAAACATCATGCAAATTGTACAACACAAGGAAGCGAATCACCTCCTGATGGTCTGGAGTCATACGCATAGTCACTTGCGTCCAGAATTGTGGTTTATTACAAGCCAAAGGCGTAGAATCAATACCCTTCAGAGGTATAGGGACTTCCAGAGGCTCTAAATCAAACCCACAGCGCCTGGCAAAGGACCAATCCATAAGACTCAGAGCGGCGCCAGAGTCCACATAGGCATCCACGGTAATAACTGATAATGAACAAATCAAGGTTACAGACAGAATAAATTTAGACTGTAAAGTGCCAATTGAAATAGACTTGTCAACCTTCCTTGTACATTTAGAGCATGCTGATATAACATGAGCAGAATCACCACAATAGAAGCATAACCCATTTTTACGCCTATAATTCTGCCGCTCGCTTCTGGACAGAATTCTGTCACATTGCATTTTCTCTGGCGTATCTTCAGAAGATACCGCCAAATGGTGTACGGGTTTGCGCTCCCGCAAATGCCGATCAATCTGAATAGCCATTGTCATGGACTCATTCAGACCTGTGGGCGCAGGGAACCCGACCATAACATCTTTAACGGCATCAGAAAGGCCCTCTCTGAAATTTGCCGCTAGGGCGCACTCATTCCACTGAGTAAGCACAGACCATCTACGAAATTTTTGGCAGTATATCTCAGCTTCATCTTGCCCTTGAGATAGGGCTATCAAAGCTTTTTCAGCTTGAATCTCCAAATTAGGTTCCTCATAAAGCAACCCTAAAGCCAGAAAAAACGCATCCACATTGAGCAACGCAGGATCCCCTGGTGTCAATGAAAATGCCCAATTTTGAGGGTCACCTCGCAGCAAAGAGATTACAATCTTAACCTGCTGGACAGGATCTCCAGAGGAGTGAGGTCTGAGAGAAAGGAACAATTTACAATTATATTTGAAATTCAGGAACCGAGATCTATCTCCGGAAAACACCTCTGGTGTAGGAATTTTAGGTTCAGACATCGGAGTATGTATAACAAAATCTTGTAAATTTTGAACCTTGGTAGCAAGATTATTTAAACCTACAGCCAAACTCTGAGGGTCCATCTTTAAACAGGTGAGATCAGAGCCATTCAAGGATTAGAAGGAGAGAAAGGCAAAGGCTGTAATTAGAGCTGAAATACAACTGATCCAACTATGGAGCAAGCATAGGGGGAAAAAAAAAATAAAAATAAATCTACAGACTTCTTTTTTCTCTCCTTTCTTCTGCCAATAACTTTAACATTGGCCGGTCATACTGTCATGATTCCCAATGGCAGGGAAACATCAGAACACAAAAATAACGGACGAGCTCTGGGTGATGGAATCTCGAGCTGACCGTGACCTAAATCTACCACACAACTAATAGTAGCCAGGGAGCATACCTACGACTTCCTAAATGCCACGCGCCAGCCGGAGGACTAACTACGCCTGGTAGAGGAAGGAACAGACCTGGCTTACCTCTAGGGAAATACCCCAAAAGATGATAGCAGCCCCCCACATGTAATAACGGTGAGTTAAGAGGAAAAGACATACACAGTATGAAAGTAGATTTAGCAAAGAGAGGTCCACTTACTAGATAGCAGAAGGATACAAAAGAGGACTTCACGGTCAACTGAAAACCCTTTCAAAAAACCATCCTGAAATTACTTTAAGACTCCTGTGTCAACTCATGACACAGGAGTGGCAATTTCAGCCCGCAAGAGCTTCCAGCTACAGAGAATAACAAAAACTGCAAACTGGACAAAAGATACAAAACAAAAGGACAAAGTCCACTTAGCTGATCAGCAGACTAGTAGCAGGAACATGCAACCGAAGGCTCTGGTTACAATGATGACCGGCAAGGAAATGACTGGAGAGCAAGGCTAAATAGGAAACTCCCAAACACTGATGGGAGCAGGTGAACTGAGACAGCAAAGCACACACAAGTCACCAGTACCACCAGCAACCACCAGGGGAGCCCAAAAAGCGGATTCACAACACATCCCGGAGTCGCCTCATCACTGCAGACGTTGACACTGGCATTTTGTGTGTACTATTTAATGAAGCTGCCAGTTGAGGACCTGTGAGGCGTCGATTTCTCAAACTACAGACTCTAATGTACTTGTCTTGTTGATCAGTTGTGCAGCGGGGCCTCACACTTCTCTTTCTACTTTGGTTAGTGCTTGTTTGTGCTCTCCTCTTGAGCTGTTTTCAGCCATGCTAACATTCTTGCACAAGGGTTTTCAAGGGTATTATAACCATCCATTAGCCTTCTTACACAGTTAGCAAACACAAAGTACTATAAGAACACTGGATTGATGGTTGCTGGAAATGGGCCTCTATACACCTATGAAGATATTGCATTACAAACCAGACTTTTGCAGCTAGAATAGTCATTTACCATATTAACAATGTATACAGTGTATTTCTGAATCATTTAATGTTAGCTTCTTTGGAAAAAACTGTGCCTTTCTTTCAAAAAGGAGGAGATTTCTAAGTGAACCTAAACTTTTGAATGGTAGTGTATACACAATTGTTATTCACATATAATGGTCAAATATGCAAATATAATAGTGGTAGTACAAAGGCTATAAACAGAACATATAGTCACTTACCAGTTAGATGAAAGGCTTGGCTTGCAGGGGAAGGGCTGCCACATGGAAGGCTTATGGTGCCCTCTATGTGTGACTTGTCCTCACAAGATGTCCTCGTGACCTCCCAGAGAAAAAGAAAGGAGAAATGCTGCAAATAAGCATTTAACCCTCTTGGTCTCTCCCCCTCCTACCCTTTTCTTTAAAAAATAAGGACATTTCTAAGTGACCCTAAACTTTGGAATGGTAGTGTATATATATTATACATTTTAGTACTAGTATATTAGCTAAGTTTACTATGTTATTTACATGTGTAATTTTCTATTTATTTACTTACTACAGGGTATTTGCTCATTTTGTTTTTATCTTAGGTTCTGTTTGTTAAGTAGCCACAATGTGACTGCATACCTGTACATTACACTTATACAAACATTGGCTCTGGTTTGATTTTTTTTTTGGGTTGTTTCGTTTTTTTGGACTTTGTCCAAACAGAACCGATCCTCCCCAATTTTAGGCTGTTCATTTTGTTTATATAGCTTTCCATGGACAGGTGTATTAACAGTAAAAAATCCTTCAATTAGATCTTTTGTCACATATGGCACAAATTATCTGTTATGAAACATTTAGATCGAAGAGTAGGAAGATTTCAGTTATTCCTTGCAGAAGAGTCATTGAACAAGATTGCCATCTTGTTTCATGGGTCAATGTAAGCTCCAACCAACATTAGGATGTGCCAATTTCATTTTCCTTCCTGTTCGTGAAACAATTCTCTAAACTTATAAACAGATAAAGAGATACCAAAATTTGCCAGTTTTAATCGGTGATCAGCTATGCATAATTACATGTATCTGATTTGTAATTACATTACCAATTATGCCGCCTAGAGATTTCTTTTATCACATTTTAATTTAATATATGTAAGTACATTATCAGAAAATTATGAAAGACAGTACTATTACAATCTTAATTAACATAGCTAGATAAAACTAGGATGGCTTTCTTAATTTGCAATGTAATGCAAATTAAAACACTTTGCAGTAATAATGTGTCAACATATGCTGAGGATAAAATTAGTGCCCCCCATGACATAACTTTTGTAAGTTTCTTAACCATGTAAATTTTATATTTCATAATCTATAACCATAGTCATACCTGATTTTTGCTTAAGATACGCATATTATGAGCTAGTGAGCGCCCATGCTGACCATTGTTTGCCATCGAAACTGCCTACAATAGACATGTGGGCATCAAAACTGGAAATGGAACAATGGAAATAGGTGGCCTAATCTGAATCCCTTTTTAAACAAAGAAGAACTATCATTTTAATTTACACATCATAAACTGACAGTACAAATGGAAATAAGCAACTTTGTAATATATCCTATCAGAGAGATTTGCTTCTTTCTCTGCCAGAATTTATGAGTCATTATCAAAATGCTAATGCTACTGATAACATTCTGTATAGATAGAAGGGAGAGGAAGAGGAGGAGGGAGGAGATCTGCCTGAAGCTCCTCCCGTCTACATAGAATTGTATCCCTAGCAACCAATATCTCCTATCTAAATTATGGGAAAGTCTGTCTTCACTGAATACAGATTTTATCTCAGAAATCATAATTTTGATAATGACTGATCAATCCTGGCAGAAAAAGAAGCAAATCTCTTTTATAAAATATGTTACAAAGTTTCTTATTTTCACTTGTATTATTGATTTATGGAATCAAAATTTAAATGATGATTACTTTTTAGGGCGGACTGCCTCGTGCATGTGTATCATTTATCTGGGCTATAGATGGTTCCAGGCTATATGAAGAACATAATGTAATGCAGTTA
Organism: Ranitomeya variabilis; assembly: GCF_051348905.1. Taxonomy (NCBI): domain Eukaryota; kingdom Metazoa; phylum Chordata; class Amphibia; order Anura; family Dendrobatidae; genus Ranitomeya; species Ranitomeya variabilis. The sequence continues at coordinate 235,055,073 of NC_135232.1, forward strand.
AGGCTATGCCATACACTTGGCAATGTTCTGATGGGAAGCCATGAGTTCTACAATTCATGTGTCCCTTACAAGTATATGTAATACCTAGCTAAACATGTTTACATGACTAGCAAACTCTTTGATGGTAAGAACACTCCCTAATGGCAGTGGCTGCTATAAGCAACACTGCTGCATTAGGTTTGCTTAAAGACAAAAGAATCACAATGGGTAATCTTGATCTTTCAGATGAATTATCGAAAATCCATATATACCAATTCCAACCTTGGACATATTTTGTTACAAGTCTTTGCAGATGAATATTCACACAGAATCAGTTTTTGGCAAATTCAATATATCATTATGAACATAGGCATGTACTTGGAATATTTAGTGGAGATAGATAGATAGATAGATAGATAGGTAAATAGATAGATAGATTGTTAGATAGATGACATTTTTTGTAGTCTATCAGCACTTCAAAGTCAGCTTATGAAAAAATGAATTTTACTCATCCTGTGTGTCATTTTGGCTCAACATGGCAAAGTATTTCTGTAGTGGTTCCCTCAATTATTGTAATTCTTGTATTCAAAAAGTTTTGGTGACAACTTTTGGGTGCTGTACATCCATCTTTACATGGAAAAGTGCAGCTTTTATTCTTGTATCTCCAAATACATATATAGATATTTATTTAAATAGGTAGTGGATTTGTCTACACGAAAGTAAACTTGTCTTGAAAAGCCTTTGATTACACATTAGTTCAGCTTTTCGAAAATGCTGTTTTTCCAGCAGAAAAAGAAAATCCTAATATTGTATTTCCAAAGCATAACTGAGCAGTATTAAAAATTAGATATGCAAATTAATTTATAAAGCTTCTGTACAAATTTGTCCTTGCAGACTCCCTTTGAGATAAGATGAAATGTGTCTGATTTAATTCCACACTTCATTTAATACAGAATTTTATTCCAAACAATTAACTTCATGTTTCTATAAAGTAACAATTGAAAGTCCATGTATTTCTTCTCAGTCACTGCACGTCTCATGACCAAACTACTCTAATATTTTCTTATTCACTTACAAAAAAAAAAACATAATGTGGCCCTATATTGAGGGCTCATCCAGAAGAACAATGCAGCTAGGTAATCTAACAGTGAGGGTCTAGGCCAGTGAAGAAGCTAAAGGAGTATTACAGTTGTAAGAAATTATTGCTCTTTGTAAGGTGGCTGTAGGACACCTTGTGGATGAGAGATAAACCTGGAGTAATGCTTTAGCACATATGGGACTAAAAGGGGTTAATCAGCCATGATAGTTTGATTGTGAGCAGCTGAAGAGTTGGGAGAGACAACTGCTCACCATATCTCAGCCCCTGGGTGTGGATCATTTTGTAATATGAGACCTGTTTGTGTGTATGGAGGTGTGCAGATCTCCGGGACTGAGTGCCTTTGCTAAAGGACGAAGAAACTGAATTCTAAGCCAGGCAGGCTAACCAGCACTATAATATGGACTTTTTGCTTTATTTTGTACTTTGAGCTGGACACGGGCTGTATTTCCATTTCTGTGAGGTGGTTTATTAGAACTGCAATAAACTAACCAGACTTTTAAATAGAAATGATTTTTGTGATACCGCATATTGCTCTCAAGTGAGTAGCATTGTTACGTCTTCCACAGGATTTCACATATCAACAGAACACAGCACTTTAAAGGGCTTATCACTAAATTAAAATATCATCAAAAAGTTAATTTATTTCAGTTCTTCAATGCAAAAAGTGAAACTCATATATTATATAGAATCATTACAAAGAGAGTGATCTATTTCAAGTGTATATTTCTGTTAATGGTGATGATTATGGCTTAGATCTAGTAATGAGCAAACGTGCTGTCCACTACTCAGTACTCACCCGAGTATCACTATGCTCGGTGTACTCGGCGAGCATCGAGTATTTCTGGGATTATTCAGCGGGAGCTCGGGTTTCCGCCCTGCAATTCTGGAGCTCTTTAGAGCACCAATGACAATGCAGAGATTGTCTGCCATGCACTGTAATGCCGCAGCCCTCTTTGTTGTGGTATTACAGTGATTGGCCGGCCCTCACAGCATCATCAAGTCTATAAGAGACCTGGTGCTGCCCTGCTCGCCGCATTCTGCTCCGAACTTAGCAAGTGTACAGAGAGCTGCTGCTGAGATAGGGTCAGAATCGTGCTTTTAATAGTTAGTGTAGGTCTGCAACTGTTCAGTCCACAACTCCTGAGAAACCAACAGTCCTTTTTAGGGCTAATTCGTGGGTCCCAAGATTGCAGCGCTAGGTAGGCAGGGAAGTTTATGTGCCATATCCACATCAGAGCAAGACCTGCATGCACTGTGTGAGTACATAGTTCTCACTGCATACCTCCAAAAGCTCCATTACTGTCTGCTGCTGCTGCTTATTTAATACAGTTGTGGCCAAAAGTATTGACACCCCTGCAATTCGGTCAGATAATACTCAGTTTCTTCCTGAAAATGATTGCAAACACAAATTCTTTGTTATTATTATCTTCATTTAATTTGTCTTAAATGAAAAAACGCAAAAAGAATTGTCCTAAAGCCAAATTGGATATAATTCCACACCAAACATAAAAAAGGGGGTGGACAAAAGTATTGGCACTGTTCGAAAAATCATGTGATGCTTCTCTAATTTGTGTAATTAACAGCACCTGTAACTTACCTGTGGCACCTAACAGGTGTTGGCAATAACTAAATCACACTTGCAGCCAGTTGACATGGATTAAAGTTGACTCAACCTCTGTCCTGTGTACTTGTGTCTACCACATTGAGCATGGAGAAAAGAAAGAAAACCAAAGAACTATCTGAGGACTTGAGAAACCAAATTGTGAGGAAGCATGAGCAATCTCAAGGCTACAAGTCCATCTCCAAAGACCTGAATGTTCCTGTGTCTATAGTGCACAGTGTCATCAAGAAGTTTAAAGCCCATGGCACTGTGGCTAACCTCCCTAGATGTGGACGGAAAAGAAAAATTGACAAGAGATTTCAACGCAAGATTGTGCGGCTGTTGGAAAAAGAACCTCGACTAACATCCAAATAAGTTCAAGCTGCCCTGCAGTCCGAGGGTACAACAGTGTCAACCCGTACTATCAGTCGGCGTCTGAATGAAAAGGGACTGTATGGTAGGAGACCCGGGAAGACCCCACTTCTTACCCTGAGACATAAAAAAGCCAGGCTGGAGTTTGCCAAAACTTACCTGAAAAAGCCTAAAATGTTTTGGAAGAAAGTTCTCTGGTCACATGAGACAAAAGTAGAGCTTTTTGGGCAAAGGCATCAACATAGAGTTTACAGGAGAAAAAAAGAGGCATTCAAAGAAAAGAACACGGTCTCTACAGTCAAACATGACGGAGGTTCCCTGATGTTTTGGGGTTGCTTTGCTGCCTCTGGCACTGGACTGCTTGACCGTTTGCATGTCATTATGAAGTCTGAAGACTACCAACAAATTTTGAAGCATAATGTAGGGCCCAGTGTGAGAAAGCTGGGTCTCCCTCAGAGGTCATGGGTCTTCCAGCAGGGCAATGACACAAAATGCACTTCAAAAAGCACTAGAAAATGGTTTGAGAGAAAGCACTGGAGACTTCTAAGGTGGCCAGCAATGAGTCCAGACCTGAATCCCATAGAACACCTGTGGAGAGATCTAAAAATGGCAGTTTGGAGAAGGCACCCTTCAAATATCAGGGACCTGGAGCAGTTTGCCAAAGAAGAATGGTCTAAAATTCCAGCAGAGCATTGTAAGAAACTCATTGATGGTTACCGGAAGCGGTTGGTCGCAGTTATTTTGGCTCAAGGTTGTGCAACCAAGTATTAGGCTGAGGGTGCCAATACTTTTGTCTGGCCCATTTTTGGAGTTTTATGTGAAATGATCAATGTTTTACTTTTTGCTTCATTCTCTTTTGTGTTTTTTCATTTAAGATAATAATAATGAAGATAATAATAATACCAAAGGATTTGTGATTGCAATCATTTTCAGGAAGAAACTGAGTATTATCTGACAGAATTGCAGGGGTGTCAATACTTTTGGCCACAACTGTATATATCTAGCTGCAGTTTTCTGTGGCTTTTCTTTTTTCTTCACCTGATACCTGCTCCTTTTATTCTAAAGCAATCCATAGCCCCCTTATTTTAACATTTATTTGCTTGTTCACGCTGCCTACTACAGCCAGGTTATTGAAGTCTTAAGAACGTGCAAATCTTTTTTTTTTTGTCCCAGACAACAGATGTGAGTGCACCAAAAAATATATATTTTTGTGTCATAGCCAACTTGTTGACACAATTTAGTTGTTCCCAAAAAAATCAAGTCCACATTTAGATCAGTCTGTTATCTGAGGCTGACAGCTGGTGTGTCGGTGGTGGAAAAATCGTAGTTTTGCAGGCATAGGTATCATAGTTTTTTCAGAATGTGGTTCGTTTGCATGGTATTCCGGAGAACATTGTGTCTGACAGAGGATCCCAGTTTGTGTCCAGATTTTGGCGGTCCTTTTGTGCTAAGATGGGCATTGATTTGTCTTTTTCTTCGGCTTTCCATCCTCAAACAAATGGCCAAACTGAACGAACCAACCAGACTTTGGAAACCTATCTGAGATGCTTTGTTTCTGCTGATCAGGATGATTGGGTGACCTTCTTGCCATTGGCTGAGTTCGCCCTTAATAATCGGGCTAGTTTGGCTACTTTGGTTTCGCCTTTTTTTTGCAATTCTGTTTTTCATCCTCGTTTTTCTTCGGGGCAGGTTGAGCCTTCTGACTGTCCTGGTGTGGATTCTGTGGTGGACAGGTTGCAGCAAATTTGGACTCACGTAGTGGACAATTTGACATTGTCCCAGGAGAAGGCTCAACGTTTCGCTAACCGCCGTCGCTGTGTTGGTCCCCAACTTCGTGTTGGGGATTTGGTTTGGTTATCGTCTCGTTATGTTCCTATGAAGGTTTCGTCTCCTAAGTTTAAGCCTCGTTTCATTGGTCCTTATAAGATTTCTGAAATTCTCAATCCTGTGTCAGTTCGTTTGGACCTTCCAGCTTCTTTCGCCATCCATAATGTGTTCCATAGGTCGTTGTTGCGGAGATATGTGGCTCCATGGTTCCCTCCGTTGATCCTCCTGCCCCGGTGTTGGTTGAGGGGGAGTTGGAGTATGTGGTGGAGAAGATTTTGGATTCTCGTATTTTGAGACGGAAACTTCAGTACCTAGTCAAGTGGAAAGGTTATGGTCAGGAGGATAATTCCTGGGTGGTTGCCTCTGATGTTCATGCTGCCGATCTTGTTCGTGCCTTTCATTTGACTTGTCCGGATCGGCCTGGAGGCTCTGGTGAGGGTTCGGTGACCCCCTCCTCAAGGGGGGGTACTGTTGTGAATTCTGTTCTCAAACTCCCCCCTGTGGTTGTGAATGGTACTTCGGCGAGTTCTGTCCATGGACTCCCTCTGGTGGCTGTGAGTGGAGCTGCTGGTTCTGAGGTTCCTTCCCCAGCTGCCTCGTGTAGGCCTTGACTGGCTGCTCTATTTAACTCCACTCAGATCGTTACTTGATGCCAGCTGTCAATGTCCTAGTACTGGTTCAGTTCTCTTGGATCTTTCAGATGACCTGTCTACTTCAGCAAAAGCTAAGTCCCTGCTAGCTTATTTGTTACCTCTGTTTTTTGTCCAGCTTGCTATCATGATTTTGTCCTGTTAGCTGGAAGCTCTGGGATGCAGAGTGGCACCACCGCGCCATGAGTCGGTGCGGTGGTTTCTTTTGCACACTCTGCGTGGTTTTTTGTTAGTTTTTATGCTGACCGCAAAGATACCTTTTCTATCCTCAGTCTGTTTAGTTAAGCCTGGCCTCCTTTGCTGAAACCTGTTTCATTCCTGTGTTTGTGACTTCCATCTTAACTCACAGTCAATATGTGTGGGGGGCTGCCTATTTCTTTGGGGAATTTCTCTGAGGCAAGGTAGGCTGTATTTTCTATCTTTAGGGGTAGTTAGCTCTTAGGCTGTGAAGAGGCGTCTAGGCAGAGTCAGGAACGCTCCACGGCTATTTCTAGTTGTTGTGATAGGATTATGGGTTGTGGTCAGCAGAGCTCCCACTTCCCAGAGCTCGTCCTGTATTACTAGTTTGCTCATCTGGTCATTTCTAGTGCTCCTAACCACCAGCTCATCATAACAGCTACCACAGCATCTTGCAGCGGCATGCTATTCCATCCGGTTTGCGTTTAGTTGGACCACCATTTATTTTTCAACAGGACAATGACCCCAAACACACCTCCATGCTGTGTAAGGACTATTTGACCAAGAAGGAGAGTGATGGGGTGCTACGCCAGATGACCTGGCCTCCACAGTCACCTGCCTGAACCTAATCGAGATGGTTTGGAGTGAGCTGGACTGCAGAGTGAAGGCAAAAGGGCCAACAAGTGCTAAGCATCTCTGGGAACTCCTTCAAGATTGCTGGAAGACCATTTCCGGTGACTACCTCTTGAAGCTCATCAAGAGAATGCCAAGAGTGTGCAAAGCAGTCATCAAAGCAAAAGGTGGCTACTTTGAAGAACCTAGAATATAAGACATATTTTCAGTTGTTTCACACTTTTTTGTTAAGTATATAATTCCACATGTGTTAATTCATAATTTTGATGCCTTCAGCGTGAATTTACAATTTTCATAGTCATGAAAATACTGAAAAATCTTTAAATGAGAATGTGTGTCCAAACTTTTGGTCTGTACTGTATATATAGAAGTAGTGTTATTATAGCTGTACAGACACTTGCCCATAATATATATAATACATTTCTTAACAGAGATTCGCTGTGTCAGTAACAAGAAATCAATCGTAGAAGCCATATGCAAACCATTCTAGAAGTACACTAGGAGTATGTCAAAACACAAGGAAGAAACAGTCCAAAATGCATTCATATGCCCACAGTGTGCTTTCAGCATGCATTGGATAAAGCTTCCATGCTACATTTCTCAGGACTGGCACTTTAGATCTCTATAATTTTCTGACTTTCAACCAACTATGATTACATAACTATTCACATAGGATCAGATTGACCCACTGGAGGACTGCAGGATTCCCGAGTTGGACCAGAACTGCCTGTTGTTGCATGCACAACCATGGTACTTCATTTTGACTGCACACTGAACACCACCATCTTCTGCTGCATCCAACAGCTCACTCTACATGCTGACCAGTCATCTTATCACAGTGCTTCCCTGGGTTGAAGAACCCAGGAGAGTGGTTCTGCTGCTGCTGTTAAGACTAAGGCTGCCGTCACACTATCAGTATTTGGTCAGTATTTTACATCAGTATTTGTAAGCCAAAACCAGGAGTGGAACAATTAGAGGAAAAGTATAATAGAAACATATGCACCACTTCTGCATTTATCACCCTCTCCTGGTTTTGGCTGAGAAATACTGAAGTAAAATACTGACCAAATACTGCTAGTGTGACGGCAGCCTAACATTGATTGACTGCAGTACAGCTAATCAGTGTTAGTTTTGATTGAACCCTCCATCTTTTGGATCAACAGCATAGATCAGGCAAGTCTCTGTCAGACACAGGAGGCGAGCGAAGAACAAGGAGGGAGGGCAAGATACTGCAGATGCAATGTCCCACCCCAAAGCACTTGCAGCTCATTTGGATATGATTTGAATGCTAGATTTCACAAACTGCAAAAAAAAAATTCTTTAACCAAGCTAAGGATTTAATCAGCAGGAAAGCCCCTGTAAACCCATGTCATTAGATTGAAGTATAAATATCTCATGACAGGTTTTCTTTAACCCCTTGCTGGCATGGTCAATTTCCATTTTCATTTTTTCCTCCCCTTCCTCCAAGGGCAATAACTTTTTTATTTTTTCTGTCCTCATAGCCATATGTTTTTTTTTTTCCAGACAAATTGTAAATGACCCCATTCATTTTACCACATGGTGTACTGGAAAATGTGAACAAAAATTCAAATGCTGTGAAATTGCAAATAAAAATCACAATTTAGACATTGTGTTTTGGGAATTGATTTTACGGTGTACGTAGTAAGGTAAAAATTACCTAGCAGTATGACTACAGTACAATTACGGCAATACCATCCTTGTGCAGTTAACATGCTTGTGCAGTTTTTAAAATATTTTAGTTGTGAAAAAAATTGGAAGATAATAAAAAATATATATATATACAGTGGGGCAAAAAAGTATTTAGTCAGTCAGCATTAGTGCAAGTTCCACCACTTAAAAAGATGAGAGGCGTCTGTAATTTACATCATAGGTAGACCTCAACTATGGGAGACAAACTGAGAAAAAAAAATTCCAGAAAATCACATTGTCTGTTTTTTTATCATTTTATTTGCATATTATGGTGGAAAATAAGTATTTGGTCAGAAACAAAATTTCATCTCAATACTTTGTAAAATATCCTTTGTTGAGGTCAAACGTTTTCTGTAAGTCTTCACAAGGTTGCCACACACTGTTGTTGGTATGTTGGCCCATTCCTCCATGCAGATCTCCTCTAGAGCAGTGATGTTTTTGGCTTTTCGCTTGGCAACACGGACTTTCAACTCCCTCCAAAGGTTTTCTATAGGGTTGAGATCTGGAGACTGGCTAGGCCACTTCAGGACCTTGAAATGCTTCTTACGAAGCCACTCCTTCGTTGCCCTGGCTGTGTGCTTTGGATCATTGTCATGTTGAAAGACCCAGCCACGTTTCATCTTCAATGCCCTTGCTGATGGAAGGAGGTTTTCACTCAAAATCTCATGATACATGGCCCCATTCATTCTTTCATGTACCCGGATCAGTCGTCCTGGCCCCTTTGCAGAGAAACAGCCCCAAAGCATGATGTTTCCACCACCATGCTTTACAGTAGGTATGGTGTTTGATGGATGCAACTCAGTATTCTTTTTCCTCCAAACACGACAAGTTGTGTTTCTACCAAACAGTTCCAGTTTGGTTTTATCAGACCATAGGACATTCTCCCAAAACTCCTCTGGATCATCCAAATGCACTCTAGCAAACTTCAGACGGGCCCGGACATGTACTGGCTTAAGCAGTGGGACACGTCTGGCACTGCAGGATCTGAGTCCATGGTGGCGTAGTGTGTTACTTATGGTAGGCCTTGTTACATTGGTCCCAGCTCTCTGCAGTTCATTCACTAGGTCCAATGAGCTTCACATGTTTGGATTAATTATCTCTTTTTCCAGCCTTTTCTGACTATTTAAGACCCTCCCCAAACTTGTGAACAGCACTCATACATGGGAAAGACAAAGGAGCATTCCAAGGCCATCAGAGACAAGATCGTGGAGGGTCACAAGGCTGGCAAGGGGTACAAAACCCTTTCCAAGGAGTTGGGTCTACCTGTCTCCACTGTTGGGAGCATCATCCGGAAGTGGAAGGCTTATGGAACTACTGTTAGCCTTCCATGGCCTGGACAGCCTTTGAAAGTTTCCTCCCGTGCCGAGGCCAGGCTTGTCCGAAGAGTCAAGGCTAACCCAAGGACAACAAGGAAGGAGCTCCGGGAAGATCTCATGGCAGTGGGGACATTGGTTTCAGTCAATACCATAAGTAACGTACTCCACCGCAATGGTCTCCGTTCCAGATGAGCCCGTAAGGTACCTTTACTTTCAAAGCGTCATGTCAAGGCTCATCTACAGTTTGCTCATGATCACTTGGAGGACTCTGAGACTGACTGGTTCAAGGTTCTCTGGTCTGATGAGACCAAGATCGAGATCTTTGGTGCCAACCACACACGTGACGTTTGGAGACTGGATGGCACTGCATACAACCCCAAGAATACCATCCCTACAGTCAAGCATGGTGGTGGCAGCATCATGCTGTGGGGCTGTTTCTCAGCCAAGGGGCCTGGCCATCTGGTCCGCATCCATGGGAAGATGGATAGCACGGCCTACCTGGAGATTTTGGCCAAGAACCTCCGCTCCTCCATCAAGGATCTTAAGATGGGTCGTCATTTCATCTTCCAACAAGACAACGACCCAAAGCACACAGCCAAGAAAACCAAGGCCTGGTTCAAGAGGCAAAAAATCAAGGTGTTGCAGTGGCCTAGTCAGTCTCCTGACCTTAACCCAATTGAAAACTTGTGGAAGGAGCTCAAGATTAAAGTCCACATGAGACACCCAAAGAACCTAGATAACTTGGAGAAGATCTGCATGGAGGAGTGAGCCAAGATAACTCCAGAGACCTGTGCCGGCCTGATCAGGTCTTATAAAAGACGATTATTAGCTGTAATTGCAAACAAAGGTTATTCCACAAAATATTAAACCTAGGGGTTGAATAATAATTGACCCACACTTTTATGTTTAAAATTTATAAAAATTTAACTGAGCAACAAAACTTTTTGGTTTGTAAGATTTATGCATCTGTTAATAAATCGTGCTCTAGTTTGAAGTTTGAAGGCTCTAACTTATTTGCATCTTATTAAACCTGCTAAATCTGCAGGGGGTTAAATACTACTTGTAGGCACTGTATATACAGTACAGACAAAAGGTTTGGACACACCTTCTCATTTAAAGATTTTTCTGTATTTTCATGACTATGAAAATTGTACATTCACACTGAAGGCATCAAAACTATGAATTAACACATGTGGAATTATATACTTAACAAGAAAGTGTGAAACAACTGAAAATATGTCTTGTATTCTAGGTTCTTCAAAGCAGCCACCTTTTGCTTTGATGACTGCTTTGCACACTCTTGGCATTCTCTTGATGAGCTTCAAGAGGTAGTCACCGGAAATGGTCTTCCAACCATCTTGACAATCTTGAAGGAGTTCCCAGAGATGCTTAGGCCTTGTTGGCCCTTTTGCCTTCACTCTGCGGTCCAGCTCACCCCAAACCATCTCGATTGAGTTCAGGTCTGGTGACTGTGGAGGCCAGGTCATCTGGCGTAGCACCCCATCACTCTCCTTCTTGGTCAAATAGCCCTTACACAGCCTGTAGGTGTGTTTGGGGTCATTGTCCTGTTGAAAAATAAATGATAGTCCAACTAAACGCAAGCCGAATGGAATAGCATGCTGCTCAAAGATGCTGTGGTAGCCATGCTGGTTCAGTATGCCTTCAATTTTGAATAAATCCCCAACAGTGTCACCAGCAAAGCACCCCCACACCATCACACCTCCTCCTCCATGCTTCACGGTGGGAATCAGGCATGTAGAGTCCATCCGTTCTCCTTTTCTGCATCGCACAGAGACACGGTGGTTGGAACCAAAGATCTAAAATTTGGACTCATCAGACCAAAGCACACATTTCCACTGGTCTATTGTCCTTTTCTTGTGTTCTTTAGCCCAAACAAGTCTCTTCTGCTTGCTGCCTGTCCTTAGCAGTGGTTTCCTAGCAGCTATTTTACCATGAAAGCCTGCTGCACAAAGTCTCCTCATAACAGTTGTTGTAGAGATGTGTCTGCTGCTAGAACTATGTATGGCATTGACCTGGTCTCTAATCTGAGCTGCTGTTAACCTGCGATTTCTGAGGCTGGTGACTTGGATAAACTTATCCTCAGAAGCAGAGGTGACTCTTGGTCTTCCTTTCCTGGGGTGGTCCTCATGTGAGCCCGTTTCTTTGTAGAGCTTGATTGTTTTGCAACTGTACTTGGGGACACTTTCAAAGTTTTCCTTCCCAATTTTTCGGACTGACTGACTTTCATTTCTTAAAGTAATGATGGCCACTCGTTTTTCTTTACTTAGCTACTTTTTTCTTGCTGTAATACAAATTCTAACAGTCTATTCAGTAGGACTATCAGCTGTGTATCCACCAGACTTCTGCACAACACAACTGATGGTCCCAACCCCATTTATAAGGCAAGAAACCCCACTTATTTAACTTGACATGGCACACCTGTGAAGTGAAAACCATTTCCGTTGACTACCTCTTGAAGCTCATCAAGAGAATGCCAAGAGTGTGCAAAGCAGTCATCAAAGCAAAAGGTGGCTACTTTGAAGAACCTAGAATATAAGACATAATTTCAGTTGTTTCACACTTTTTTGCTAAGTATATAATTCCACATGTGTTAATTCATAGTTTTGATGCCTTCAGTGTGAGTGTACAATTGACGGTTGCGTCGTGTTGCTTCGGTCCATCGCCACCAAAAAACGTTGCATGTAATGTTTTTTGGTGCGTCGTGTCCAGCATTTCCGACTGCGCATGCGCGGACGGAACTCCGCCCCTGCCTCCCCGCACCTCACAATGGGGCAGCGGATGCATTGAAAAACTGCATCCGCTGCCCCCGTTGTGCGGCGCTTGCACAGTATGCGTCGGTACGCCGCAACGTCGCATTGCGACGTGCGTCATACAACGCTAGTGTGAAAGTAGCCTTATTGAGGTGTATTACTGTGTGGTAACAGGTGTCCATGTGTGCATTACTGTGTACTGTGGTGGGCTAGGTGAATGGCTATAATAAGGGTTTGCTAAAAATGTATATAATAAGGTGATGGTTGTATGTTACCATGTATGTTATAAGGGTCTGGGGGTCTACTACACTAAGGCCGGCATCACACTTGGCGTAAGACAATACGCCACGTATTATACGTCCATACTACGGCCGTAATACGGAGAAATGTTCCCAAAATAGTGATCCGTAGTCAGGGTGTGTCAGCGTATTTTGCGCATGGCATCCTCCGTATGTAATCCGTATGGCATCCGTCCTGCGAGATTTTCACGCAGGCTTGCAAAACCGACATCTAATGGATTTATGTGCTCAAATGTTCGGGAAAACATATATACAGTATATATATATATATATATATATATATATATGTCATTGAGACACATATATATATATTCTGTATTTAGATTTCATTCAGCGCGATATCTTTGAAAAGCCGGTAATTCAATTGCCGGCTTTTCATTTCTCCTGCACAAACCCGACAGGATATGAGACATGGTTTACATATAGTAAATCTCATATCCCCATTTTTTTTGCATATTCCACACTACTAATGTTAGTAGTGTGTATGTGCAAAATTTCAGCGCTGTAGCTGCTAAAATAAAGGGTTAAATGGCGGAAAAAATTGGCGTGGGCTCCCTCGCAATTTTCTCCGCCAGAGTGGTAAAGCCGGTGACTGAGGGCAGATATTAATAGCCAGGAGAGGGTCCATGGTTATTGGCCCCCCGTGGCTAAAAACCATCTGCCCCCAGCCACCCCAGAAAAGGCACATCTGGAAGATGCGCCTATTCTGGCACTTGGCCACTCTCTTCCCACTCCCTGTAGCGGTGGGATATGGGGTAATGAAGGGTTAATGCCACCTTGCTATTGTAAGGTGACATTAAGCCAGATTAATAATGGAGAGGCGTCAATTATGTCACCTATCCATTATTAATCACATTGTCTGAAAGGGTTATAACACACACACACATGATTTAAAAGTATTTTAATGAAATAAACACAGCGGTTGTTCTAATAATTTATTGCTCTCTCAATCCATCAGGAACACCATCGCTTGTCAAAATAATAAACGCACAAGATACATACCTTCTGATGTCCGATCACGTCCCACGATGTAATCCATCTGAAGGGGTTAACTAATATTACAGGCACGAGCTGCGATAAACCACTCGCTCGTGCCTGTAATCCCCGGGTGCTGAAAGGAAAGCTGGATCTGTACTTACATTGAGTCGCGGTGATGCGCCCCTGCTGGATGTTCTCATGAACTGCAGCCTGGGAACTTTTTCCCACGCTCCAGGTCATATGAGGACATCCACCAGGGGGTGCATCACCGCGACTGAAGGAAATGTAGGTCAATGACCTACATTTCATTCATTCGCCGGGGAATTACAAGCACGAGCACACCACACCGCTGCATTAGCAGGGCTCCTGCTTGTAAATTATTTTAACCCCTTCAGATGGAATACATCATGGAACGTGATGGTTCAGCTGAGGGTATGTATCTTGTGCATTTATTATTTTGCCAAGCGATGACCTGCAAATGGATTGAGAGAGCAATAAATTATTAAAACAACCGGTGTGTTTATTTCATTAAAATACTTTTTAATAATGTGTGTGTGTGTTTTTTAACCCTTTCAAACAATTGGATTAATAATGGATAGGTGTCATAATTGACGCCTCTCCATTATTAATCTGGCTTAATGTCACCTTACAATAGCAAGGTGGCATTAACCCTTCATTACCCCATATCCCACTGCTACACGGGAGTGGGAAGAAAGAGGCTAAGTGCCAGAATAGGCATATCTTCCAGATGTGCCTTTTCTGGGGTGGCTGGGGGCAGATGTTTTTAGCCAGGGGGGTCCTATAACCATGGACCCTCTCTAGGCTATTAATATCTGCCATCAGTCACTGTCTTTCCCACTCTGGCGGAGAAAATTGCGCGGGAGCCCACGCAAGTTTTTTCCGCAATTTAAACTTTTATTTTAACAGCTAGAGCCCCCAAATAACCCTTTATTTTAGCAGCTACAGTGCTGAAATTTTGCACATACACACTACTAACATTAGTAGTGTGGAATATGCAAAAAAAAAGGGGATATGAGATGGTTTACTGTATGTAAACCATGTCTCATATCAAGTTGGGTTTGTGCAGGAGAAATGAAAAGCCGGCAATTGAATTACCGACTTTTCACTAACACCGCTGCGTATTTCTCGCAAGTCACACTGCTGTTCTGTGTGGAATCCGTATTTTTCTCGCCCCCATAGACTTTCATTGGCGAATTTTTTGCGCAATACGCTGACAAACGCAGCATGCTGCGATTTTGTACGGCCGTAGAAAGCCGTATAATACTGAACCGTAATATACGGCTGATAGGAGCAGCCCCATTGAGAATAATTGTGCCGTTTATTTTGCGAGTTTTACGGACGTAATTTCTGCGCTCTTACGTCTGTAAAACTCGCCAGTGTGACGCCGGCCTTATACTGTATGTGGGGATTTGAGACTGGGGAATCCTACTCTGTACTGTGCTACAGAGTATACTTTGTGGTGTGATAGGGTGGGATTGTTAAACTGTACAATGTGTGTCAGGAGCTCAGTGGATTTTCCCTGAGCAAATGAGATGTTTGTGGATCTGAGTGAAACCTGCAGAGGCTAAAGGGGTGGACTGCAGCAACATTTCACCCTAAAAGTCTATTTAAAGTGGTTGTCTGGCCTCAGTCTACAAGTCTGCAGTCACTTTATGTGACTGCAGACTTGTGAATCCTCACATCGCGCGCACTGCATGCTGTGAGGAGTCTCCAGAGCCAGGAGCGTTGGGTGCATTACTGACAGTATATGTGATTTTCAATCATGTGGTCACATGCCGACTAGATGGGCTCAGCCTCACTCAATGTCAGTGTACTGCATGAGGCCGTAACCAGTCTAACTGGAATGTTGTGGACAGAAGTATGTAAATCACATACTTGCAGTCAGGTGTCTGCCAATTCCGGCTCTGGAGAATCCTCACAGCATGCAGTGCACCCAATGTGAAGATTCACAAGTCTGCTTTCACATAGAGTGACTGCAGACTTGTAGCCTAAGATAGAACAACCCCTTTAATTTAATAATTTGTATAATTTTTCTAATATACCTTAATTAAAAAGTTCCCCAGTGACCACAGCTGAGCCCACTGATAACATTCGTTGGAGTATCCCAGCATGCTCTAAGGGTTCACAAACTTAATGTCTTCGGAATGGAAGTAGAAAATAAGAAATGATGAGTTACAGTACAAACAGAGCCATAGGGCACTGTTATCTAAAGTATTTTAGAAAAATGATTCAATTATTACATTATTGAGATAGACATTTAGAATGAACTTCAAATTTGGTTCCAGACCACCCCCTTTCACCCCTTCAACCCCTTCAACCCAGTGGCCATTTTCCATTTTCTTTTTTTTCTCTCCTTTTTCCAGGAGCCATAACATTCTTCTTTTGGAACCAATATAGCTGTATGAGGGCTTGTTTTTAGCAGGACAAGTTGTACTTTTGAATGACACCATTGATTTTACCATATACTGTATTGGAAAATGGGGAATAAAATTCCAAGTGCAGCAAAATTGCAAATAAAATGCAGCTCCACAATTGTTTATTGGGTGTTTTTATGTAACATGTCTACTATATGGTAAAACTGGTGTGGCAATATGATTCTTCAGGTCAGTAAACGTGCGCAGACACCAAACATGTATAATTAATTTTTTTATTGAAGTGGTGCAAAAAAACGCCAACATTTGTATGATTTTTTTTTTTGCAATTTGTCACCATTTTCAGAGACCCGTAGCATTTCCAGTTTCTGGGATTTGGGACTGGGTAATGACTTCTGAGCTGACGTTTCTATTGATACCAATTATCGATTGTTTTGATCACCTCTTAATGCATTTTATTGTTATGATGCGGTGGCAAAAAACATAATTCTGTCTTTTCGACTTTTCCTTGCTGCACTATTGACTGATCTGATTAATTTATTTTATATTTGAATAGATTGGACATTTCTGAATGCAGCGATACCAAATATGTCTTCTGTGTTTTAGGAACAGACAATTGGAATTAATGTGCAAAATCAATCCTTTGTGTAAGGCCTCATTCACACGTCCATGAGTTTCCATTTGTTAATCACAATTTGAATGCTGCTGACTGGCATTATCATATCCTTGGAAATCTTTTTGTATCCTTTTCCTGTTTTATACAGTTTAACCACCTTTTCCTCATAGATACATTGGCAATTCTTTTGCTTTCCCCATAACTCACAATCCAGAAACATCAGTGGCTGGATGAAAGATGCAAGAGTCTGTCTGGATCCTAGAAACTCACTCAGATTTTATGCACACACAATGATTACACGCAAACAGGTCAAAGGTGAGGATGTTTCCTTTAGTAGCCATTCAAACCCTTTTGTGTCAACTTCTGTGCATGTTATCAGGCCAAAATCACGAGGGTATGTAAACTTTTGATCAGGGTCATGTAACGAATGGAAACGGAGGCAAAGATGTAGAAGTTCACAATTGTATTTATTGAAGTTAATTGTGAAACCACTAGACCACGGTCTGGGGGCTCCGAAGGGGGCTTTACTGCATGAGCCCCAGACACCCGTAGGAAGTCCCCTCGAACAGGGACAGAATGGTACGCCCGGAGGATGCGGGTGCTAACTTCAGTTAGACCCCGTACTCGTGGCGGCTGTCCCAGTGGAACAGACGGACCAGCAGGGATAGAATATGCTGCAGAGCTGACCGGAAGATACCGGGAGTTCGAGTAGAAGCTGGAACCCGGTGTACTGGCGTAGTCCAGAAGAGTGGCAGGCAGACTGGCGGGACTAGATGGGTCCAGCATAGATAGCGCAGATGCAGTCCTGAATAACTGGGTAACAGATAGCAGCGGATCTGTGGAAACAGACAGAGTAAGCGGAGTACTTGGCAGATACTTCAGAAACAGAAGCGCACATAAACAGGAAACGGAAGTTAGCAACAGTGAATGTTTGTTGCTCCTGCGCCCTTCCTAAGGTGGAGGAGCTAGAAATAGTAGCCAGCCACATGCTATTGGTTAGAAGCAACTTTTGGAAAAAGCACACTGTCTCTTTAAGAGACCAGGAGCGAGCGCGCTTGCAACCTAAGTACCCTGCCTGGAAACCTGCTGGCTGCATGCCAGGAAGCAGGGGAGGAAGGAGGGGCAGAGGCTGTATTCACACAGCGTGGAGTCGGCACAGAGCGAGAGTCCCGACGAAGAACCCTTGGAGGTACAGGAAATGGACCGGGTGTAACAGGTCATTTGGATGATTTGGGTTGTCATTATGATTTAAAAAGAGAAACCACCATAGTTTGACAATAACAATAAATGGCTTCTCCCAGCCACTAACTAATACTATGAGTGCAGAAAAAGTTTTAGTGTTATCATTCATATTCTCTGTAAAAAGGCCAAGAAAGCAAAAATTCTGCTGCGGTATGTAAATCTACAGGCAGAGAAAGCTGGTCACATAAAAAGGGGTTTTCCCATAAATGAAAGAGCATACCACAGCTCCTGGGCAGTGGAGGAAGCAAAAGACAATACTGACATTACAGCAGGAGATCACAGAGGATACATTTTGTGAGGTAAAATATTTTTTAAAAACAGTCAGTGAAATATTTTACATCACAAAATGAATCCACTGTGATCTCCTGCTGTAATGTCAGTATTATATTTTGCTTCCTCCCCTGCCCAGAAGATGTGGTATGCTCCGTACACGATCAGACACAGTCAATTTTTAAAATTAACTTTTGTTTGTGTGAAAACCCCTTTAATGTGACCGGCTTCCTCTGCCTGTAGACACGTTGCGCATCTGCCGCCGGGATCAGACGAATGATTCACTGTGCCTGCGCGGAATTCATGCAGGCACTGTAAATCAGACTGCCGCCATCTTTATGCAGACAGGAAGTGGCGGTCACATTAAAACTGCGCATGTGCTCCTCCTGTACAAAGATGGCGGCAGTCAGTGAATCATTCGGCTGATCCCAGTGGTGGCATGTTCGCGACGGTGTTCCACTGGTGGTATCATGCAAGAGGCTGCATGTGTGAGTGAGTGTATGAGTGTGTGTGAGTGTGTGAATGTGTGTGTGTTGCGACGGTGTTCTGCTGGTGGTACCGCGCAATAGGTTTTTAGCAGCAGCAGTTTCCATATTGAGACACCCATCACTTGGGTGTCCCAATATGGCGGTCGGTGAACTTCCTCTGCTTGGAATTCTGGGATACGGTGACATCTGGACAGAACAGGAAATGAAAACATTACAAGGCAATTATATAAATAGATTTTGTGTGACAACTCAGGTTTAATGACAAAAATTAACCCCTTACCGACATCGGACGTACTATCCTGTCCGATGTCGGCTCCCCTGCTTTGATGCAGGGCTCCGCGGTGAGCCCGCATCAAAGCCGGGACATGTCAGCTGTTTTGAACAGCTGACATGTGCCTGCAATAGCGGCGGGTGAAATCGCGATTCACTCGCTGCTATTAACTACTTAAATGCCGCTTTCAAACTCAGACAGCGGCATTTAACTACCGCATCCGGCCGGGCGGCCGGAAATGACATCATCGCCGACCCCATCACATGATCGGGGGTCGGCAATGTGTCAGGACAGTAACCATAGAGGTCCTTGAGACCTGTGAAAAAAAAAAAAAAAAAAATATATAAAAGTTTAAATCACCCCCCTTTCAAAAACCCCAATCAAAATAAATCAATAAAAAAAAATCAAATCTACACATATTTGGATTGCCACGTTCAGAATTGCCCAATCTATCAATAAAAAAAAGCATTAACCTAATCGCTAAACGGCGTAACGAGAAAAAAAATCGAAACACCAGAATTACGTTTTTTTGGTCGCCGTGCAAAATGCAATAACGGGCGATCAAAAGAATGTATCTGCACCGAATTGGAATCATTAAAAACGCCAGCTCGGCACGCAAAAAACAAGCCCTCAACCGACCCCAGATCACGAAAAATGGAGACGCTACGAGTATCGGAAAATGGCACAATTTGTTTTTTTTTTTTAGCAAAGTTTGGAATTTTTTTTCACCACTTAGATAAAAAATAACCTAGTCATGCTAGGTGTCTATGAACTCGAAATGACCTGGAGAATCATAATGGCAGGTCAGTTTTAGCATTTAGTGAACCTAGCAAAAAAGCCAAGCAAAAAACAAGTGTGGGATTGCACTTTTTTTGCAATTTCACCGCACTTGGAATTTTTTTCCCATTTTCTAGTACATGACATGGTAAAACCAATGATGTCTTTCAAAAGTACAACTCGTCCCGCAAAAAATAAGCCCTCACATGGCCAAATTGATGGAAAAATAAAAAAGTTATGGCTCTGGGAAGGAGGGGAGTGAAAAACTAACACGGAAAAACGAAAAATCCCACGGTCATGAAGGGGTTAAGTTTGAAAATTGTTACATTTTCAAAACATATTCCAAATTTTTGATATTTTCACAAATAAATGCAAGTTATATTGAAAAATGTTACTATTGTCATGAAGTACAATATATCTTGAAAAAACATTCTCAGAATCAGTGGAATGCAGTGAAGCATTTCATAGTTATTACCTCAAAGTGACATTGGTCAGATTTAAAAAAAAAATTGGCCTGGTCATTAAGGTTTAAATTTGCTCACACACTTAAGGCCCCGTCTCACATAGCGAGATCGCTAGCGAGATCGCTACTGAGTCACTAGTTTTGTGACGCAACAGCGACCTCAGTAGTGATCTCGCTATGTGTGACACGTACCAGCGATCAGGCCCCTGCTGTGAGATCGCTGGTCGTGTCGGAATGGCCTGGACCTTTTTTTGGTCGTTGAGGTCCCGCTGACATCGCTGAATCGGTGTGTGTGACACCGATCCAGCGATGTCTTCACTGGTAACCAGGGTAAACATCGGGTTACTAAGCGCAGGGCCGCGCTTAGTAACCCGATGTTTACCCTGGTTACCAGCGTAAATGTAAAAAAACAAACAGTACATACTCACCATCTGATGTCCGTCAGGTCCCTTGCCGTCTGCTTCCTGCTCTGACTGACTGCCGGCCGGAAAGTGAGAGCAGATCACAGCAGTGACGTCACCGCTGCGCTCTGCTCTGCTCTCACTGTACGGCGGCTCAGTCAGAGCAGGAAGCAGACGGCAAGGGACACCGAAAGGCGAGTATGTACTGTTTGTTTTTTTTGGTAACCAGGGTAAACATCGGGTTACTAAGCGCGGCCCTGCGCTTAGTAACCCGATGTTTACCCTGGTTACCCGGGTGCTGCAGGGGGACTTCGGCATCGTTGAAGACAGTTTCAACGATGCCGAAGTCGTTCCCCTGATCGTTGGTCGCTGGAGAGAGCTGTCTGTGTGACAGCTCCCCAGCGACCACACAACGACTTACCAACGATCACGGCCAGGTCGTATCGCTGGTCGTGATCGTTGGTAAATCGCTGTGTGAGACGGGGCCTTAAGGGGATAAACTGTTAATCACTTGTAGACTGATGTCTGAGGCTCTGTGGCCACATTACCTTTATTGTGTTTCCGCCGCATTTTTGCCGCAGCGGAAACGCTTAAATAACGCATTCCCATGCAATCCTATGGGATTCCGCAGTTGCTGTGCCCATGCTGCAGATTTTCCCACTGAGGAATTGCATAGCAGTAAAATCCGCAGCATGTTTATTATTTCTGCAGAATCGCGGCGATTCCACTGCCATAGGATTGCATTAAAACGCTCACTTTGCGTATGTGGCTATGCCCACCATTCGTAAAGTGAGCGCTTCATGTGCGGATGCTACCCAGGGTCTGGAGGAGAGGAGACTCTCCTCCAGGCCCTGGGTACCATATTCCTGTAAAAAAAAAGAATTAAAATAAAAAATAGGGATATACTTACCTTTTGATGGTCCCCGGAGTCCTCCTGGCTCTCAGCGGTGCACGCGGTGGCTTCCATTCCCAGGGACGCATTACGCAAATCACCTGAGATGACGTAGCGGTCACGCGACGTGATGTCACAAAGGTCCTTTGCGCAAAGCATCCCTGGGAATGGAATGTACTGGGAGCACTGCTGAGGAGATCGGGGACCGTCGGAAGGTGAGAATAACCATATTTTTTATTTTTTTATTATCTTTAACATTCTATCTTTTACTATTGATGCTGCATAGGCCCCATCAATAGTAAAAAGTTGGTCACGCTTGTCAAGCACTATGCTTGACAAGTGTGACCAACCTGTCAATCACTTTTCCAAGCGATGCTTCAAATCGCTTGGAAAAGCGCAAGCATTCTGCAAGCTAAAAACGCTTGCAAAACGCTTGTGTTTTGCGGGAAAACACATGTGAACTCCGCATGCGTTTTACCCACTGCAGGGAGTTGTGGAAATGCTGCAGAAATTTCCGCAGCATTTCTGCAACGTGGGCACATAGCCTGAATGTTCAGGCATGTGGCTATATATATATATATAAATATATATATATATATATATATATATATATATATATATATATATATATGTATACACTGTGTGCAGAATTATTAGGCAAGTTGTATTTTGATCACATGATACTTTTTATACATGTTGTCCTACTCCAAGCTGTTCAGGCTTGAGAGCCAACTACCAATTAAGTAAATCAGGTGACGTACATCTCTGTAATGAGCAGGGGTGTTGTCTAATGACATCAAAACCCTATATAAGGTGTGCTTACTTATTAGGCAACTTCCTTTCCTTTGGCAAAATGGGTCAGAAGAGTGATTTGACGGGCTCTGAAAAGTCCAAAATTGTGAGATGTATTTCAGAGGGATGCAGCAGTCTTGAAATTGCCAAACTTTTGAAGCATGATCACCGAACAATCAAGCTTTTCATGGCAAATAGCCAACAAGGTCGCAAGAAGCGTGTTGGGCAAAAAAGGCGCAAAATAACTGCCCATGAATTGAGGAAAATAAAGCATGAAGCTACCAAGATGCCATTTGCCACCAGTTTTGCCATATTTCAAAGCTGCAACGTTACTGGAGTAACAACAAGTACAAGGTGTGCAATACGCAGGGACATGGCCAAGGTAAGGAAAGCAGAAAAATGACGACCTTCGAACAAGACACATAAGATAAAATGTCAAGACTGGGCCAAGAAATATCGTAAGGCTGACTTTTCAAAGGTTTTATGGACTGAAGAAATGAGAGTGACTCTTGATGGGCCAGATGGATGGGCCAGAGGCTGGATCAGTAAAGGGCAGAGAGCTCCACTCTGACTCAGATGTCAGCAAGGTGGAGGTGGGGTACTGGTTGTAACAACTCTGCTGGCATCACGGCATGGCCTCTCATCTCTCACACTATCTTACCTACTGTTCCATGTCATGTTGTGGTTTCTGTTTGTTGCCAGCTCCATATTCTGTGCCTCTGCTCTTTGCATGCTTCCTGGCTGTGTGCATAGGGGGGCGGCATCAGAACTCTCTGGTTCTGATAGAATCAGGGTGCACCCGTCTAATCTGTTCCTGACCAATTACCAAGAGGCCTCCAGTATTTAGGACAGCTCCACCCTGTGGACTGGGTCTGTGCAATGTGTTTCCTCAGTTTGTGTTTTGCTTCTGAGCTGCCAGGCCTTGCTCTGTGTCTTGCCTTCTCTGAAGGCTGTTCTCCTTGCTTTGCCTTGTATCTTGTTTGTCTGCCCTCCAGGAGGCTGTATATCCTGGTCCCTGTGTCTTTGTTCTTATACCTTGTCTTGTTCCATTACCTTGTCTGAACTTTGTCCTACCTCTGTCTCCTTGTCTGTGGTTTCTTTCCCTGCAGTGCCTCTCTGCTCCGCTCTCGGCTCCGCACTCTGCAACCTTGCTTTGCTTCTTACTCTGCAATCTGTGACTTTGCTCTCCACTCTGGGGCTTGCTCTGCTCTTGTCTCTGCACTCTGTGCCTTTGCTTTCCTCTTGGCTCTGCACTCTGTGCCTTTGCTTTGCTCTTGGCTCTGCACTCTGTGCCTTTACTTTGCTCTTGGCTCTGCACTCTGTGCCTTCACTCTGCTCTTAGCTCTGCACTTTGTGATTCTACCCTTGTCTTTCTGCGGCTTTGCCTCTGCTCTGCACTCCTGTGGTTCTGCTCCGTTCTACTCTGCTCCGCTGCTGCTCCTGCAGAACTCTCTTGCTGCAGCTCCTCTCCGTATTCCTTGTGGTTCCGCTCTGCTTAGTTTTTGTTGCTGTGCCATCTCTTGCTGCTCTACCGCTCCTATCCGCAGTCTTGCAGTTCCCTTCCTGTGTGAACAGGTCCCAACCTGTTCCTTCATTCTCCTTTCCTTCTGGCTTCTTTCCATACCTGCATCTCCTGTGTGGCCAGGTCCCTACCTGTTCCTTCATACTTCATATCCGTACCTGCACCTCATGAGTGAACAGATCCCTACCTGTTCCTTCATACACCACACCAACCTGCCCTGTGTCTCTGCTGTGCCTGTCTGCCCTGTGTCTCTGCTGTGCCTGCTAGCCTTATGTCTCTGTCGTGCCTGCCAGCCCTGTGTCTCTGCCGTTCCTGCCAGCCCTGTGTCTCTGCCAGCCCTGTATCTCAGCCATGCCAGCCTACTCATCTGAGTTTCATCCATGCTCATCTGCTAGTCCTGCCTGATACCTGCACCTGTCCTAGTGTTCCTGTTCTCCAAGTGGGATCAGCAGCCAAAGCCAGACACCACCCTGGAGTAGCACCTGGCAGCTGCCTGCTGCAGAAGCCTGACCTCACCATCAGAGGCTCCAGTGAAAACCAAGGCAGCTGTCATAGTCACTCCCCTTCCAGGGTAGTCTGGTGTCATGGTTCCCAATGGCAAGGAAACGTCAGAGAACATAAATAACAGAACAGCTCTTGGGTGATGGAATCTCGAGCTGACCGTGAGCTAAACCTACCACACAACTAACAGTGGCCGGGTGGCGTACCTACGTTTATCCCTAGATGCCTAGCGCCAGCCGGAGGACTAACTAACCCTAATAGAGGAAAAGACAGACCTGGCTTACCTCTAGGGAAATTCCCCCAAAAAGGAGACAGAAGCCCCCCACATATATTGACGGTGAGTTCAGAGGAAAAGACATACGCAGTATGAAGGTAGGTTCAGCAAAGCGAGGTCCGCTTACTAGATAGCAAGAAGATACAATAGGGAACTTCACGGTCAGCTGAAAACCCTATTAAAATACCATCCCGAAATTACTTTAAGACTCATGTGTCAACTCATGACACCGGAGTGGCAATTTCGGCCCACAAGAGCTTCCAGCTACAGAAAAATAACATAACTGTGAACTGGAACAAAAATGCAAAACAAACTTAGGACTAAGAGTCCAACTTAGCTGATAGTAGTCTAGAAGCAGGAACATGCAACAGAAAGGCTCTGGTTACATTGATGGCCGGCACTAGAATAACTGAGCAGCAAGGCTAAATAGGATACACCCATACCCTGATGGAAACAGGTGAACAGAGAAAGTGAAGCACACAAGTCCAGTACCACCAGTGACCACCGGGGGAGCCCAAAAACCAAACTCACAACAGTACCCCCCCCTCAAGGAGGGGGCACCGAACCCTCACAAGAACCACCAGGGCGATCAGGACGAGCCCTATGAAAGGCACGGACCAAATCAGAGGCATGAACATCAGAGGCTGTCACCCAAGAATTATCCTCTTGACCGTAGCCCTTCCACTTGACCAGATACTGAAGTTTCCGTCTGGAAATACGGGAGTCCAAGATCTTCTCCACAACGTACTCCAATTCACCCTCAACCAACACCGGAGCGGGAGGCTCAACGGAAGGCACAACCGGTACCTCATACCTGCGCAATAATGACCGATGGAAGACATTATGGATAGAAAAAGATGCTGGGAGGTCCAATCGAAAGGACACGGGGTTAAGAATCTCCAAAATCTTATACGGGCCGATGAACCGAGGCTTAAACTTAGGAGAAGAAACCCTCATAGGGACAAAACGAGAAGACAACCACACCAAGTCCCCAACACGAAGACGAGGACCAACACGACGACGGCGGTTAGCAAAATGCTGAGTCTTCTCCTGGGACAACTCCAAATTGTCCACCACCTGTCCCCAAATCCGATGCAACCTATCCACCACAGTATCCACTCCAGGACAATCTGAAGACTCCACCTGACCGGAAGAAAAACGAGGATGAAACCCCGAATTGCAAAAGAAAGGAGAAACCAAAGTGGCAGAACTAGCCCGATTATTGAGGGCAAACTCCGCCAACGGCAAAAAGGCAACCCAGTCATCCTGATCCGCAGACACAAAACACCTCAAATAAGTCTCCAAGGTCTGATTAGTTCGCTCAGTCTGGCCATTAGTCTGAGGATGGAACGCAGACGAAAAAGACAAATCAATGCCCATCCTAGCACAGAACGCCCGCCAAAATCTAGACACGAACTGGGTCCCCCTGCCAGAAACGATATTCTCCGGAATACCATGCAAGCGAACCACATTTTGAAAAAACAGAGGAACCAACTCGGATGAGGAAGGCAACTTAGGCAAGGGCACCAAATGAACCATCTTAGAAAAACGGTCACACACCACCCAGATGACAGACATTTTCTGAGAAACAGGGAGATCAGAAATAAAATCCATAGAGATGTGAGTCCAAGGCCTCTTCGGAATAGGCAAAGACAACAACAATCCGCTAGCCCGAGAACAACAAGGTTTGGCCCGAGCACAAACATCACAAGACTGCACTAAAACTCGTACATCTCGAGACAGGGAAGGCCACCAGAAGGACCTAGCCACCAAATCCCTGGTACCAAAGATCCCGGGATGACCTGCCAACACAGAAGAATGAACCTCCGAGATGACTCTACTGGTCCAATCATCAGGAACAAACAGTCTACCAGGCGGGCAACGATCAGGTCTATCCACCTGAAACTCCTGCAAAGCACGTCGCAGGTCTGGGGAAACAGCAGATAATATCACCCCATCCTTAAGGATACCTGTAGGTTCAGAATCACCAGGGGAATCAGGCTCAAAACTCCTAGAAAGGGCATCCGCCTTCACATTTTTAGAACCTGGTAAGTATGAGACCACAAAATTAAACCGAGAGAAAAACAACGACCAGCGCGCCTGTCTAGGATTCAGGCGCCTGGCAGACTCAAGATAAATCAAATTCTTGTGATCGGTCAATACCACCACCTGATGTCTAGCCCCCTCAAGCCAATGACGCCACTCCTCAAAAGCCCACTTCATAGCCAAAAGCTCCCGATTACCAATATCATAATTTCGCTCGGCGGGCGAAAATTTTCGAGAAAAGAAAGCACAAGGTCTCATCACGGAGCAGTCGGAACTTTTCTGCGACAAGACCGCCCCAGCTCCGATCTCGGAAGCATCGACCTCAACCTGAAAAGGAAGAGTAACATCAGGCTGACGCAACACAGGGGCGGAAGAAAAGCGGCGCTTAAGCTCCCGAAAGGCCTCCACAGCAGCAGGGGACCAATCAGCAACATCAGCACCCTTTTTGGTCAAATCAGTCAAAGGTTTAGCAACATCAGAAAAACCAGTTATAAATCGACGATAAAAATTAGCAAAGCCCAAAAATTTCTGAAGGCTCTTAAGAGAAGAAGGCTGCGTCCAATCACAAATAGCCCGAACCTTGACAGGATCCATCTCAATGGAAGAGGGGGAAAAAATGTACCCCAAAAAAGAAATCTTTTGCACCCCAAAAATACACTTAGAACCCTTCACACACAAGGAATTAGCCCGCAAAACCTGAAAAACCCTCCTGACCTGTTGGACATGAGAATCCCAGTCATCCGAAAAAATCAAAATATCATCCAGATACACGATCATAAATTTATCCAAATATTCACGAAAAATGTCATGCATAAAGGACTGAAAGACTGAAGGGGCATTTGAAAGACCAAAAGGCATTACTAAATACTCAAAATGGCCCTCGGGCATATTAAATGCGGTTTTCCACTCATCCCCCTGCTTAATTCGCACCAAATTATACGCCCCACGGAGATCAATCTTAGAGAACCACTTAGCCCCTTTTATTCGAGCAAACAAATCAGTCAGCAGTGGCAAAGGATACTGATATTTGACTGTAATTTTATTTAAGAGTCGATAATCAATACACGGCCTCAAAGAGCCATCTTTTTTAGATACAAAGAAAAAACCGGCTCCTAAGGGAGATGAAGAAGGACGAATATGTCCCTTTTCCAGGGACTCCTTAATATATTCTCGCATAGCAGCATGTTCAGGTACAGATAGATTAAATAAACGACCCTTTGGAAATTTACTGCCCGGAATCAGATCTATGGTACAATCGCAATCTCTGTGAGGAGGTAGTGAACCAAGCTTAGGCTCCTCAAAAACATCACGATAATCAGATAACAATTCCGGAATCTCAGAGGGAATAGATGACGAAATGGAAACCAAAGGTACGTCCCCATGAGCCCCCTGACATCCCCAGCTTAACACAGACATAGCTTTCCAGTCCAGGACTGGGTTATGAGATTGTAACCATGGTAATCCGAGCACCAAAACGTCATGTAGATTGTACAACACAAGGAAGCGAATCATCTCCTGATGGTCTGGATTCATACGCATAGTCACTTGTGTCCAGTATTGTGGTTTATTACTAGCCAATGGTGTAGAGTCAATACCCTTCAGAGGTATAGGAACTTCCAGAGGCTCTAGATCAAACCCACAGCGCCTGGCAAAGGACCAATCCATTAGACTCAAAGCGGCGCCAGAGTCGACATAGGCATCCGCGGTAATTGACGATAATGAACAAATCAAGGTCACAGACAGAATAAACTTAGACTGTAAAGTGCAAATTGAAATAGACTTATCAACCTTTTTTGTACGTTTAGAGCATGCTGATATAACATGAGTTGAATCACCACAATAGAAGCACAACCCATTTTTTCGCCTAAAATTCTGCCGTTCGCTTCTGGACAGAATTCTATCACATTGCATATTTTCTGGAGCCTTCTCAGAAGACACCGCCAAATGGTGCACAGGTTTGCGCTCCCGCAAACGCCGATCAATCTGAACAGCCATTGTCATGGACTCATTCAGACCTGTGGGTGCAGGGAACCCCACCATAACATCTTTAACGGCATCAGAGAGACCCTCTCTGAAATTCGCCGCCAGGGCGCACTCATTCCAATGAGTAAGCACAGACCATTTACGAAATTTTTGGCAGTATATTTCAGCTTCATCTTGCCCTTGAGATAGGGCCATCAAGGCTTTTTCAGCCTGAATCTCTAAGTTAGGTTCCTCATAAAGCAACCCCAAAGCCAGAAAAAACGCATCCACATTGAGCAACGCAGGATCCCCGGGTGCCAATGCAAATGCCCAGTCTTGAGGGTCACCCCCGCAGCAAGGAAATTACTATCCTAACCTGCTGTGAGGGATCTCCAACGGAGCGAGATCTCAGGGAAAGAAATAATTTACAATTATTTTTGAAATTCAGGAAACGAGATCTATCCCCGGAGAAAAATTCTGGTATAGGAATTCTAGGTTCAGATATAGGAGCATGAATAACAAAATCCTGTAAATTTTGAACCTTCGTAGCAAGATTATTCAAACCTGTAGCCAAACTCTGAGGATCCATTTTAATCAGGTGAGATCAGAGCCATTCAAGGATTAGAAGGAGAGAGAGAGTCAAAGGCTGCAATTAAAGCAGAAATGCAACTAAGTCCACTATAGAGCAAGC
Organism: Ranitomeya variabilis; assembly: GCF_051348905.1. Lineage (NCBI taxonomy): Eukaryota > Metazoa > Chordata > Amphibia > Anura > Dendrobatidae > Ranitomeya > Ranitomeya variabilis. The sequence continues at coordinate 235,084,085 of NC_135232.1, forward strand.
TCAGAGGAAAAAAAAAATAAAAAATCTGCAGACTTCTTTTTCTCTCCTTTCTTCTGCCAACGGTTTTAACACTGGGCCGGCCATACTGTCATGGTTCCCAATGGCAAGGAAACGTCAGAGAACATAAATAACAGAACAGCTCTTGGGTGATGGAATCTCGAGCTGACCGTGAGCTAAACCTACCACACAACTAACAGTGGCCGGGTGGCGTACCTACGTTTATCCCTAGACGCCTAGCGCCAGCCGGAGGACTAACTAACCCTAATAGAGGAAAAGACAGACCTGGCTTACCTCTAGGGAAATTCCCCCAAAAAGGAGACAGAAGCCCCCCACATATATTGACGGTGAGTTCAGAGGAAAAGACATACGCAGTATGAAGGTAGGTTCAGCAAAGCGAGGTCCGCTTACTAGATAGCAAGAAGATACAATAGGGAACTTCACGGTCAGCTGAAAACCCTATTAAAATACCATCCCGAAATTACTTTAAGACTCATGTGTCAACTCATGACACCGGAGTGGCAATTTCGGCCCACAAGAGCTTCCAGCTACAGAAAAATAACATAACTGTGAACTGGAACAAAAATGCAAAACAAACTTAGGACTAAGAGTCCAACTTAGCTGATAGTAGTCTAGAAGCAGGAACATGCAACAGAAAGGCTCTGGTTACATTGATGGCCGGCACTAGAATAACTGAGCAGCAAGGCTAAATAGGATACACCCATACCCTGATGGAAACAGGTGAACAGAGAAAGTGAAGCACACAAGTCCAGTACCACCAGTGACCACCGGGGGAGCCCAAAAACCAAACTCACAACAGTCTGGTTCATGGCATAGTGGGGCCACAAACCCCCTGAGCTCATGCCCACCAGTCAGGGCGTGAGCATGACTGTTTGGTTTGCACAGGACATGGCCCCCGCTGTATCTCAAGTCCTACTGCTCGCAGAGCATGATTAACTTTCTCCCTACCCGTATGAGCAACCTGAAGAATTTGTTCCACCTTGTGTAGTTCAAATTGAGGAGACCTCAGGCCCAATCATATTTTCAAACACTCTCTACAATCAACTTCTGGCCTGTGAGGAAGAGCACAACCCAGCAGACCCACCTAGGTTCTATGGGAATCCAGAAGAATGCCAAAGCTTCCTGGAACAGTGCTTGTGATACATTCTGCAGAATGCAGCTTGCTTTCCCTCTGATCAGATTAAGGTGGGCTAAATCATGTCCTACCTAGCAGGAGATGCTTTAACATGGATTTGTCCCCTCTGGGAAGCAGGGGATCCTATCATCATGAACCTTGGGGCCTTCCTGGTGGCCTTCCATAGAGTCTTTGACAAGCCTCGTCCTGCTGCTCCTGTGAAGTCTTCCCCATCTAGATCCGAGAGGTGCTCCAGATGGGCGAAACCTGTGAAGAAACCCCCACATCAAGCCATGACTGTCTGTGACCCTCTAGTTCCTCTACTTGTTAAAGCAGCTACCCAACTGAAGCCTAAAAAGTTTGACGAGAGTGGGCTGGCAAAGCAGCAGCCCAATATCAGCCATAAGATGGGCATACGGTGTCGCTGCAGTCGTGAGGAACACCCAGAAGGCCTCTGTCCAAAGGATCTAAAGCTCCAGAACCTTGGGCCAGTAGAAGAGACTGCCCTCAGTGAGAATAACTTTTCTGTTTAAGTCTGTGTCTGTTAAGGTGCCTTGTGGAGCTTCGGCCCTGCAGATGTATTCAAGCTGCTAACCAGATGTAGTCTAAGTGTGGTTCCTGTTCCACTGCTCCAGAATCCTGTGAAGGTGTTTGGTGATGGCTGAGCCCTACTTATGAACAGTCCAGTGTCGAAGGGACAACTACAGCTCCAAATTGGAGCATTATATTTGAAGAAATTTGTTTTCCACTTGTTGACCATTCCGCCCATCGGTTGTTCTGAGCAGGATACTCTGCTGCCCATTCCGGTCCGAAGACCCAGCGTGGTTCTGCATTTGGAACTGTCAAGTCTCCAGAGTTTTCTTGTTCCTAAACTGCAAGGTCAATCTACAGTGTTGTTCTCTCCACCTTATCAGCTGGCTATTGAGTCACGGTGTGCTGACCTCACTGAAGTAAAGGAAGCAGTGGCGCCCTCTCTGTACACCTCCAGTGACAATACCAGTGACCAGTTCCCAGGAACATCCCTGTCGCTTGAAAGTCTTTCTCTGAACTATGGGCAGAAGATGCTTCCTGTAAAGATGCCTTCGGATTTCATGTGTCAGGTGGATTAAAAAGTTGAAGCTGAAGCTCTTGCATCTCTGTTCTTTACCAATCTGGAGGAAGAAATGGTCCAGTTTTGTCAGAGTAACAGGCTGATGGGGCTTCCTAAATGTATGTCTTCTGCTTCCAGCTGGCTACTTGCTGATAATACCAAGACAGAGACTTACTCATCCCCTAATCCAAAAGAGGAGGTCCAGTTTTTTCAGGTGCGAGGCTGAAGATGCTTCCTAAATGTATGCCTTCTGCTTCCAAGTGGCTACTTGCTGATAATACTAAGACAGAGACTTACTCATCCTCTAATCCAGAAGAGGAGGTCCAGTTTTTTCAGGGTACCAGGCTGAAGATGCTTCTTGTATGTATGCCTTCAGTTTCCATCTGGCTATTGGGTGAAGATCCCAAAACAGAAGTGTGCTCATCTCTGCTTTCCACCCTTCTAAAGGAGACTGATCTTGCTGGATTTAAAGAGACTTGGCAACCTGAGACTCCTAATGTCTCATCTACCTCATTCTACCAGAGGAATGTTTTGATGGCTCTGACTATGTGTGCTCCTATCCTTCTTCTACAAGTTATTCTGGCGGGCTTGAAGAAGAGGGACCATAAGGGGGGGTAAAGTAATAACTCTGCTGGCATCACGGCATTGCCTCTCATCTCTCACACTATCTTACCCAATGCTCCAGGTCATGTTGTGGTTTCTGTTTGTTGCCAGCTCCATATTCTGTGCCTCTGCTCTCTGCATGCTTCCTGGCTGTGTGCATAGGGGGGGCGGCGACAGAACTCTCTGGTTCTTATAGAATCAGGGCGCACCTGTCTAATCTGTTCCTGACCAATTACCAAGAGGCCTCCAGTATTTAGGACAGCTCCACCCTGTGGACTGGGTCTGTGCAATGTGTTTCCTCAGTTTGTGTTTTCCTTCTGAGCTGCCAGGCCTTGCTCTGTGTCTTGCCTTCTCTGAAGGCTGTTCTCCTTGCTTTGCCTTGTATCTTGCTTGTCTGCCCTCCAGGAGGCTGTATATCCTGGTCCCCGTGTCTTTGTTCTTATACCTTGTCATGTTCCATTACCTGCTTGAAAAAGACCTACTCGGTCGAAACTTTAATAATAATAAATAATCTTTATTTTTATATAGCGCTAACATATTCAGCAGTGCTTTACAGTTTGCACACATTATCACCACTGTCCCCGTTGGGGCTCACAATCTAAATTCCCTATCAGTATGTCTTTGGAATGTGGGAGGAAACTGGAGTACCCAGAGGAAACCCACACAAACACGGAGAGAACATACAAACTCTTTGCAGATGTTGTCCTTGGTGGGGTTTGAACCCAGGACTCCAGCGCTGCAAGGCTGCTGTGCTAACCACTGCACCATCCTCCTGGATGGAGCACTGTTACTTTACTATTTAAGCTACCTGATTGTCCTGGAAGGTTCCCTGGACTTGGAACGGGGGCCCCAATAAGTGAGTGCTGTCAGCCTTCCTTTTTTCTTCTTTTATTGTTCCATTACCTTGTCTGAACTTTGTCCTACCTCTGTCTCCTTGTCTGTGGTTTCTTTCCCTGCAGTGCCTCTCTGCTCTGCTCTCGGCTTTGCACTCTGCGACCTTGCTTTGCTTCTTACTCTTCAACCTGTGACTTTGCTCTCCACTCTGGGGCTTGCTCTGCTCTTGTCTCTGCACTCTGTGCCTTTGCTTTGCTCTTGGCTCTGCACTCTGTGCCTTTGCTTTGCTCTTGTCTCTGCACTCTGTGCCTTTGCTTTCCTCTTGGCTCTGCACTCTGTGCCTTCACTCTGCTCTTAGCTTTGCACTTTGTGATTCTACCCTTGTCTCTCTGCGGCTTTGCCTCTGCTCCACACTCCTGTGGTTGTGCTCCGTTCTACTCTGCTCCTCTCCTGCTGCTGTAGAAATCCCTTGCTGCAGCTCCTCTCCGCATTCCTTGCGGTTCCGCCCTGCTTTGCTGCTGCAGAAATCTCTTGCTGCAGCTCCTCTCCGCATTCCTTGCGGTTCCGCCCTGCTTTGCTGCTGCAGAAATCTCTTGCTGCAGCTCCTCCCCGCATTCCTTGCGGTTCCACTCAGCTCAGTTTCTGCTGCTGCAGTAATCTCTTGCTGCAGCTCCTCTCCGCATTCCTTGCGTTTCCGCTCTGCTTAGTTCTTGTTGCTGTGCCATCTCTTGCTGCTCTACCGCTCCTATCCACAGTCCTGCAGTTCTCTTCCTGTGTGAACAGGTCCCAACCTGTTCCTTCATTCTTCTTTCCTTCTGGATTGTTTCCGTACCTGCATCTCCTGTGTGACCAGGTCCCTACCTGTTCCTTCATACTTCATATCTGTACCTGCACCTCCTGTGTGAACAGGTCCCTACCTGTTCCTTCATACACCACACCAACCTGCCCTGTGTCTCTGCTATGTCTGTCTGCCCTGTGTCTCTGCCGTGCCTGCCAGCCCTGTGTCTCTGCTGTGCCTGCCAGCCCTGTGTCTCTGCCGTTTCTGCCAGCCCTGTGTCTCTGCCATTCCTGCCAGCCCTGTGCCTCTGCTGTTCCTGCATGCCATGTGTCTCTGCTGCGTCTGTCTGCCCTGTGTCTCTGCCATGCATGCTAGTCCTGTGTCTCTGCCATGCCTGCCAGCCCTGTGTCTCTGCCGTCCCTGCCAGCCCTGTCTCAGCCTACTCATCTGAGTTTCATCTGCTAGTCCTGCCTGATGCCTGCACCTATCCTAGTGTTCATGTTCTCCAAGTGGGATCAGCAGCCACAGCCAGACACCACCCTGGAGAAGCACCTGGCAGCTGCCTGCCGCACAAGCCTGACCTCACCATCAGAGGCTCCAGTGAAAACCAAGGCAGCTGTCATAGTCACACCCCTTCCAGGGTAGTCTGGTTCGTGGCACAGTGGGGCCACAACCCCCCCGAGCTCACGCCCACCAGTCAAGGCATGAGCGTGACACTGGTATGGACTGGTATCATCAAAGATGAACTTGTGGGACCTTTTCGGGTTGAGAATGGAGTGAAGCTCAACTCCCAGACCTACTGCCAGTTTTTGGAAGACAACTTCTTCAAGCAGTGATACAGGAAGAAGTCGGTATCGTTCAAGAAAAACATGATTTTCATGCAGGACAATGCTCCATCACATGCCTCCAACTACTCTACAGCATGGCTGGCCAGTAAAGGTCTCAAAGAAGAAAAAATAATGACATGGCCCCCTTGTTCACCTGATCTGAACCCCATAGAGAACCTGTGGTCCCTCATAAAATGTGAGATCTACAGGGAGGGAAAACAGTACACCTCTCGGAACAGTGTCTGGGAGGCTGTGGTGGCTGCTGCACGCAATGTTGATCGTAAACAGATCAAGCAACTGACAGAATCTATGGCTGGAATGCTGTTGAGTGTAATCATAAAGAAAGGTGGCTATATTGGTCACTAATTTTGGGGGGTTTTGTTTTTGCATGTCAGAAATATTTATTTCTACATTTTGTGCAGTGATATTGGTTTACCTGGTTAAAACAAACAAGTGAGATGGGAATATATTTGGTTTTTATTAAGTTGCCTAATAATTCTGCACAGTAATGGTTACCTGCACAAACAGATATCCTCCTAAGATAGCCAAATCTAAAAAAAAAAACACTCCAAGTTCCAAAAATATTAAGCTTTGCCAGTTATGAGACGTTTGGGTTGATTGAGAACATAATTGTTGATCAATAATAAAAATAATCCTCTAAAATACAACTTGCCTAATAATTCTGCACACAGTATATATATATATATATATATATATATATATATATATATATATATATATATAGTAAGGTATTTTATCTGGTGCCGTTCCTCTTTCTCTCTCTCTCTCTATATATATATAGGTATACGTACATACATACATAACAAGGCAGGAACCAATTTTTTCGCCAACTATAATAGTCTGGAAATGACGTGAAAAGTACTCCCAGTGAAGAAGACAGGTAATTGAAGGTCATATACCTTAATTTGCGGTGTGGCAGGACATGTGATATTTGCTAAGCATGGGTGGCACACATTGTGTAATAAGAAAGGTGAAAATATGTTTGTTTTAGCTTTGACATATTAGCTAGCAGTATTGCAATGGCCTTTGGTTTCTTCAAATAAACATGTTTTAATATCTTCAGGGCTGCTTGGCCTCAATCTTTGATGTGCCTAAATTTCAGTTACTGTTAAATGCATTCAGAGCAATAAAGAATGGCATTTGCGGGTGGAGGACATTAAATATTTTTCAATATCAATGGTTTTTATCAAAAGACAAAACCATAGAAAGAACTCATTACCCCCTGATGTTTTAATGGTTTCATCTATTGGAGAGCAGATGCATGTGAATATGTAAAAGAGTAAAACTGAATTTCCAGCCATTCAAATAGCCGTATAGCAATGGAATAATGGAATGTCTTTATTGTTTGCTATAAATGAAAGCAAAGGATTGTCATAGAGGAAAAGTACATTCTAATAGCTCGGCTACTTAGAACGGTCTAAACAGTTAGCTGTCAGTGTATGCTCTAAATAAAGAATAATGACAAATGTCTTTCCCAGAAATTCTGAAATATTGGATATTTTTAAACATAGTACTTAAAAGCTTTTGTATAAAATCCAAGTAAGATGCCTTAGTAACTCAAGAAATTAAAGTGAACAGATTGTAGCTAATATAGTGCATGTGTTTTAAAACTATTGGTCCGAAATAACTAGAAATAAGAAAATTGACTTGATTCAAATCAAATTCATGTGAAATATTAACAAATTCACTGGACCATCTGAATTTAAACAATTTGCCTTTCAATTTACACAAATCACGAAAAACATGCCCTCCACGATTTTACAAAAAGTAGAAGATTGTATCAGCCAGAGAAATCTCACATGACCGTAGCCATGGCTGTGTCAGATTCTCCATATTACCTTTCAGCTATCACCTAACATAGTATACTGAAGTCAGTGAGGAGGGTACATAGCCTGTACAAAATCTAAGGCAGGAAACACAGCAGACACTTTAGGATGATTCTGCATATTGAGAGGATATCTGAACTTATAGCTCAGTAATAGAGATTGGAAGAGGAAGTGTCACGAAGTGACTGTCCAAGTGTCACAAAATGGCGGAACTCACAAGGGAACACTGGGGACACTTTAACAATGGTGGGTCCTGTCGGTAGGGAATAGGGAATGGGCACCTCCTGCACTCACCTGAGGATGTGCCCTGCTCTTACTACGGTCCCTATACGGGTTCTTTCAACCCGTCGATGACCAGGATACCTAGTCCCTCACTTGCCCTGCACCTATCCATAAGTAGGGAACTGGCAGGTGAGAGCACTGGTCCCACGACTGCACTAATAAAACACAAAGGGAAAGTTTAGACAAACAAGGTAAGCAAACAACACTTAGCTTACTGCTGCAAAGCACAGCACAGCGGGAAAGAAACACCACATACACCGGACTCAGCTGAAGAACTACTGCTCCCAGCCAGCTCTTTCTCCAACTTGGTTGATCTCCAGAAGGACCTGTATAACCAACAGTCAGCTGATGCATCAGGTGACCTTATGAAGGATGGTGGGAGTGGTAACCACCAACATCAGCTGACGCAGCAGCAATGCAATGCAATGCAATAACACCTGCGGCAACCAGGGGAACCTGCATTAACCTCAAATGACCAGAAAGGAAAAAAGGTTTTAATCAGAGGGAAACCAGATCTGCCACAGATCCAAACATAGATCGTGACAGAAAGCCAATAAACATGAAAAACATACTACAAACAGCATGTAGAAAACAAAAAGACCTTTTGGACAGTATAAATGTGAACACCGGTGACCGTAGGCCTACATATCCCGGCCACCACAGGCATTAGCCATGGAACCACTCCACACAAGTTTTTTAACAAAAAGAAAAATCGGAGTGACAAAATCCACCAAAGAGTAATGAAATCCAAAGAGTTTCTACTATATAATTGTCTAAGGGTCACTTCCGTCTGTCCTTCTGTCACCGTTATTCGTTCGCTGATTGGTCTCGGCAGCTGCCTGTCATGGCTGCCGCGACCAATCAGCGACGCGCACAGTCCAGAAAAAAATGGCCGCTCCTTACTCCCCGCACTCACTGCCCGGCGCCCGCATACATCGCTCACACAGGGTTAATGCCGGCGGTAACGGACCCCGTTATGCCGCGGGTAACGCACTCCGTTACTGCTGCTATTAACCCTGTGTGTCCCCAACTTTGTACTATTGACGCTGCCTATGCGGCATCAATAGTACAAAATGTAATGTTAAAAATAATAAATAAAAAAAAAAAACCTGCTATACTTACCCACCGCCGCCTTTCTCGCTCCTCGCCACGCTCCCCGGACCGCTTCATTACAAGCGTCAGCTTGCGGTGAGGTCCCGTCCCAGGGCTGGTGTGCGGCAAGGACCTGCCGTGACGTCACGGTCATGTGACCGCGACGTCTTCATAGGTCCTGCTCCCACCAGCCCTGGCACTTGCAATGGAACTCGGCTTCAGGAAAATGGCCGCCGCGATCTCGATCTGCGCACGCGCGGCATCCCGCGGCCATTTTCCTGAAGCCGAGCACTACCATCTGCACAGGATCCCAGGAAGAGGAGAGGCGGGATGCGGAGGAGCAGCGACAAGAATGGTGAGTATGATACACTACAAGGGGCCCTCGGATCGTTAGGTGAGTATGTTTATTTTTTATTTTTTGGACCTGTCACTGGGCAATATCCTACGTGGCTCTGCTATATACTACAAGGCTGGGCAATATACTACGTGGCTGGACAATATACTACAAGGCTGGGCAATATACTACTAAGCTATGCAACATACTATGTGGCTCTGTGCAATATCCTACGTCGCTGTGCTGTATCCTATGTAGCTGGCCAATACACTACGTGGCAGGGCAATACACTACGTAGCTGGGCAATATACTACATCACTGGGCAATATACTACGTGGCTGGGCAATATACTACGTCACTGGGCAATATACTACGTGGCTGGGCAATATACTACGTCACTGGGCAATATACTACGTGGCTGGGCAATATACTACGTGGCTGGGCAATATACTACATGGCTGGGCAATATACTACGTGACTGGGCAATATACTACGTCACTGGGCAATATACTACGTGGCTGGGCAATATACTACGTGGCTGGGCAATATACTACGTGACTGGGCAATATACTACGTCACTGAGCAATACACTACGTGACTGGGCAATATACTACGTGGCTGGGCAATATACTACGTGGCTGGGCAATATACTACATGGCTGGGCAATATACTACATGGCTGGGCAATATACTACATGGCTGGGCAATATACTACGTGACTGGGCAATATACTACGTCACTGGGCAATATACTACGTGGCTGGGCAATATACTACGTCACTGGGCAATATACTACGTGGCTGGGCAATATACTACGTCACTGGGCAATATACTACGTGGCTGGGCAATATACTACGTCACTGGGCAATATACTACGTGGCTGGGCAATATACTACATGGCTGGGCAATATACTACGTGACTGGGCAATATACTACGTGGACATGCATATTCTAGAATACCCGATGCGTTAGAATCGGGCCACCATCTAGTATTATATAAACAATTACATATATGGGGGGTACACGTGCGGCCGACCTGATAAGAGATGGGTAAGAAATAATCACGTAGTTTGATATTGCCATGCATGCCATGGGAGGGTATTGATAATGTCGCTTGGCACTAGTGGTCACTATGACTCTGTGTTAATTTTCTAAGGCTATCCCTGGTAGTAGCACTTAAAGTAATTATATTTATTGCACTAGCACTTTATTTTAATTTTGGTTTCTTACCTTGGTGTCCGGTCGGTCCGCATGTGGTGCTGCATCTGAGTTTTGCTTCAATACAGCTGATGTCCTGTTTTTATGGTGTTATATATATTTTTACAGTGCCATATATGTAATTGTTTATATAATAAACTCTTTGGATTTCATTACTCTTTGGTGGATTTTGTCACTCCGATTTTTCTTTTTGTTAAAATACAAACAGTATGTGTTGTACAATTACAGCAGTATAGAAGATAAGTAGTTTCTGCGTAACACAGATAAGGAGGATAAGGTGGTTATGGGGGAGAAAGAGATACAGGGGCCAGCAGCAGCGCCAGCGTGATTGATCACACAGTCATTTAGTATACCTGACAGCAGCTCTGCTGCATTGATTTATTAATTTATTTTCATTCTTCATGCACAGGAAAGCAGCAAGCCGACAGAATATTTCTTGGAAAAAATCAGAACATTTTGCCAATAAGACAAAACATGAGTGCAACAAGCAACTCTATCAAGATTTTGCAGTTTTTTGTTCAATTATTGCGTAAAAAAAGATAAATAAATAAAGTCAACCTTAATCCAGAAATTGGACTGGGATTGTCTTAGTCACAAAATCTACAACACAAAATCTTTGTTTTGCTTTTTGTTTTTTTTATATACCTGTTATAGTACTCAAACTTTACACTCATACATACCACACCAACTTTGCTTCCTGAAACTGAATTTGGTTTTTCAGATATCTGTGACATTTATTTTTGTCTTTCTTGGAAAGGTAGGAAGAATTGCCTTGAAAAAATTTCAAGGTTAGATGTAAAAAGTGCAAAAATACAGCTGCCAATTGTTTTTTGCTTTTTTGTTTTTATAGTAAAATTTGATACCCATACACAACACACCAATAGTGTAGCTTGCTGCTGCATTTGATTTTTCAGACATTTATCTACCATTTCTTCACTCTTTTTTTGGAAAGTGAATTATAGTGTGTTCAAAAATGTATGGTTAAAAAAGTGCCTATAATAACACAGTATATCATAAAAGGGAGTAAACCCCTCACATTTTTGTAAATATACAGTATTATAGTATCTTTTCGTGGGAAAATATTGAAGCTTTGACTCTTTGATACAATGTAAAGTAGTCAGTGTACAGCTTGTATAACAGTGTAAATTTGGTTTGCCCTCTTAATAACTAAATAGATCTAAATAGATCATAGACTGCACATGAGTCAACAGTGTGATGCAGCAGCAAAAAGGGCAAACACAGTTATGGGATGTATTAGGAGAAGCATAGAGTCTAGATCACGTGATCCCTGTGAAGGATGACACAAGAGACATCACGCAAATTGCCTTTGCTGCCACCACATGTGATGAACCCGCACCTTGCTACCCTGTCTGACATCTCTGTTATGTCAGTGAGATCACTTGCTATGGTCTCTTCACTTGCACCAATGTTACATTCTGCACCCCCTAGGGACACGTAAGGTCGGCTTGGTGCAGTCTTACACACCCTCTGTCCCAACAGGTCCAGGGAGGCATGGGGAGTGAGAGGGTGTGCCCACACAGTCACTGATATGGCCCCACACCCACTCACAACTCTAACAGGCTGAGAGGCCCCGTTCACTAACACCAGGGAAACAGAGCACAACCAGCTTGGTAGGACTGGCACCAGTTTCTCTTTAGATATAAGGCTAATAATAATAATAATAATTTTATTTATACAGCACCAACATATTCCGCAGCGCTTTACAATTATAGAGGGGATTTGAACAGACAATAGATTTCAGCATAACAATAATCACAGTTCAAAACAGATACCAAGAGGAGTGAGGGCCCTGCTCACAAGCTTTCAAACTATGAGGAAAAAGGGGAGACACGAGAGGTGATAGGTAACAATTGCTTTCGTTGTTCAGGCCAGCCATAGTGTAAGGATCGGGTGTTCATGTAAAGCTACATGAACCAGTTAACAGCATAAATATGTAACTGTACAGACACAGAGGGCTAATTAACTGCATAAAGTGTATGAGAATATGATGTGAGGAACCTGATTATGGTTTAAGTTTTTTGAATGGGCCACCCAGGGATAGGTTATTGTGTTGAGGCGGTAGACCAGTCTGAACAAATGTGTTTTTAGAGCACGCTTGAAACTATGGGGATTAATCGTATTAACCTGCTGTTGTGAATTCTGCTCTTGGGCTCCCTCCGGTGGTTGTTAGTGGTAGTGCAGTGGTCTCTGGATTATAGGCCAGGGCAGGTGTTTCTGCTTATTGCAGCTCTATTAGGTATTTAAGTTTGTAGGATCCATCAATCCCTGCCAGTTGTCCATTGTATCTTGGCAGGATTGCATCTCTGTCTGGCTCCACTGCCCTGCTGTCATTTCAGCTAAGATAAGTGCCTTTTTTTGGTTCTCTGTAGCACGCATGCAGTGTGCTTTTATGTGCAGTGCAATCTATTGTGTTTTTGTCCAGCTTGACTTGTTTGGATTTTTCTGTCATGCTGGTTTCTCTGGAGATGCAGATATACATCCTATGTCTTTAGTTAGATGTAGTATATAGTATTTTCTGCTGTGGAATTTTCTAGTGTTTTATTACTGACCACTTAGAACTCTGTCCTATCCTTTCTATCTAGCTAGAAGGGCCTCTTTTGCTAAACTCTGTTTTTTCTGCCTGTGTACGTATTTCCTCTTAAACTCACAGTCAATATTTGTGGGGGGCTGCCTATCCTTTGGGGCTCTGCTCTGAGGCAAGATAGGATTTCCCATTTCCATCTTTAGGGGTATTTAGTCATCCGGCTGTGTCGAGGTGTCTAGGCCTGGTTAGGTACATCCCACGGCTACTTCTAGTTGCGATGTCAGTATTAGGATTGCGGTCAGTACAGGTACCACCTACTCCAGAGATAGTCTCATGCGGCTCCAGGGTCACTGGATCATAACAGCCTGGGTACTGCATTCCAAAGAATTGGTGCAGCACGGGAAAAGTCTTAGAGATGGGAGTGGGAGGTTCTGATTATTGAGGATGCTAACCTCAGGTCATTAGCAAAATGGAGAGCACGGGTAGGGTAGTAGACTGAGACCAGGGAGGAGGTGTACAGTGGTGCTGAGCCATGGAGTGCTTTGTGGATGAGGGTAATAGTTTTGTACTGGATTCTGGAGTGGATGGGTAACCAGTAGTGTTGAGCGATACCGTCCGATACTTGAAAGTATCGGTATCGGAAAGTATCGGCCGATACCGGCAAAGTATCGGATCCAATCCGATACCGATACCCGATACCAATACAAGTCAATGGGACTCATGTATCGGACGGTATCCCTGATGGTTCCCAGGGTCTGAAGGAGAGGAAACTCTCCTTCAGGCCCTGGGAACCATATTAATGTGTAAAATAAAGAATTAAAATAAAAAATATTGCTATACTCACCTCTCCGACGCAGCCTGCTCCTTACCGAGGGAACCGGCAGCGTTGTTTGCTTAAAATTCGCGCTTTAACTTCCTCACGCGAAGTCCCAGCTTGTGATTGGTCGCGCGCCGCCCATGTGGACGGGACGCAACCAATCACAGCAAGCCGTGACGTAATTTCAGGTCCTTCAGGATTTTAAAATTACGTTCCGGCGTTGTGATTGGTTGCGTCGCGGTCACATGGGCGACGCAACCAATCACAAGCCGTGACGTCACGGGAGGCTGGACACGCGCGCATTTTAAAATGCGCGCGTCTCCTGCCTCCCGTGACGTCACGGCTTGTGATTGGTTGCGTCGCCCATGTGACCGCGACGCAACCAATCACAACGCCGGAACGTAATTTTAAAATCCTGAAGGACCTGAAATTACGTCACGGCTTGCTGTGATTGGTTGCGTCCCGGCCACATGGGCGGCGCGCGACCAATCACAAGCCGGGACTTCGCGTAAGGAAGTTAAAGCGCGAATTTTAAGCAAACAACGCTGCCGGTTCCCTCGGTAAGGTGCAGGCTGCGTCGGAGAGGTGAGCATAGCAATATTTTTTATTTTAATTCTTTATTTTACACATTAATGTTGTTTCGATACCGATACCCGATACCACTAAAGTATCGGAATACCGGTATCGGAATTCCGATACAGCAAATATCGGCCGATACCCGATACTTGCGGTATCGGAATGCTCAACACTAGTAACCAGTGTAATGACTGGCACAAAGTAGAGGCATCGGTATAACGATTGGTGAGGAATATGATCCTGGCTGCAGCATTCAGGACAGATTGGTTAGGGGAGAGTTTGGTAAGAGGGTGGCCGATTTGTAGAGAGTTACAATAGTCCAGATGAGAATGAATAAGTGTGACAGTAAGAGTTTTTGCAGAGTCGAAAGTAAGAAAAGGGCAAATTCTAGAAATGTTTTTGAGATGCAGATAAGAAGAGCGAGCCAGTGATCGAATGTGGGGGGTGAATGAAAGCTCAGAATCAAGTATGACCCCAAGGCAGTGGGCATGTTGCTTGGGAGTAATGGTGGAACCACACACGGAGATGGCAATGTCAGGCAAAGGTAGGTTAGTAGAGGGAGAGAACACGAGGAGTTCAGTTTTTGACAGGTTCAGTTTCAGATAGAGGGAGGACATGATGTTAGAGACAGCGGTAAGACAATCACTGGTGTTTTCTAAAAAGGCAGGCATGATATCATGAGAAGAAGTGTATAATAGGGTGTCATCAGCATAGAGATAGTACTGGAAACCAAATGTACTTATTGTTTGTCCAAAAGGGGCATTATACAAAGAGAAGATGAAGGGGCCTAGGACTGATCCTTGAGGAACCCCAACAGTAAGGGGAAGGTGAGAGGAAGAGGAACCAGCGATACAGTGAAAGAGTGGTCAGAGAGATAGGAGGAGAACCAGGAAAGAACAGTGTCCTTGAGGCTAATGGGGTGGAGTGTAGCATAGTGAGGAGGAGCTGATGATCCACAGTATCGAATGCTGCGGAGAGATCCAAGAGAATTAGCATGGAGTAGTGACCATTAGATTTAGCTGTTAGTAGATCATTAGTGACTTTAGTGAGGGCAGTTTCAGTAGAGTGTAAAGAGCGAAAACCAGATTGAAGAGGGTCGAGAAGAGAGTTATCTGAGAGATAGCGAATAAGATGGGAGTGGACCAGGCGTTCGAGGAGTTTAGAGCTGAAGAGAAGATTAGAGACACATCTTTAGCAGCACAGTATTGGTCCAGGGATGGTTTTTTAAGTAATGGATGTATGATGGCATGCATAAATGAGGAGGGAAAGATACCAGAAGAGAGAGAAAGGTTGAATATTTTTGTTAAGTGAGAGGTGCCACCAGGGGAAAGAGACTGGAGGAGATGTGACGGAATGGGGTCACTGGTGCAAGTGGTCAGGCAAGAAGATGCAAGGAGCCTGATTACTTCTTCTGTAACTGGTTCAAAGTCAGAGAGTGAACTAGATACAGTGGGGGAGGGAGGACAGTGCATGGTATGAAGGGATTGGGAGATAATTTCCTGTTGGATGTGGTCAATTTTTTCTATGAAGTAGTTGGCCAGATCCTCAGCATGGAGATCTGTGGTTGGGGCCTGCACTCTTGGGTTGAGTAGGGAATGAAAAGTGTCAAAGAGACGTTTAGGGTAACTGGACAGTGAGGTGATGAGGGTGCTAAAATAGGTTTGTTTGGAGTGGTGAAGGGCAGAGTTGTATGTTTTTTAGCATGAACTTATAATACATGAAATCTTCGGGTACATTAGATTTTCTCCAGATGTTTGGCACACCTGGTCACCGCTGCAGGAAACGTGTTTGCAGCATGTACCACAGTTGTCGCCATCTGTGCCGAGTTGTTCTATGTATAAAAGGTGTAATTTCTGTTATGATCCCAATGGCAGAGGATCTCAGAGATTTCAGCAAAGTCTGCAAAACATAAATACCAGCTCATAGGGAAGTGGTAACTAGGCTGACCGCATATCTGATCCTAGCACAACCAACTAACAGTAGCCGGGGAACGTACCTACGTTGATCCTAGACGTCTCGCGCCAGCCGGAGAACTAACTAACCCTGTCAGGGAAAATAAGACCTCTCTTGCCTCAAGAAGAAAGACCCCAAAGTTATAGTTCAAGCCTCCAACAAATAATAACGGTGAGGTAAGAAGAAAAGACAAACGTAAGAATGAACTAGATTTTAGCAAAGAGAGGCCCACTGACTAATAGCAGAAGATAGTAAGATGACTTATACGGTCAGCAAAAAACCCTGCAAAATATCCACGCTGAATATCCAAGAACCCCCGAACCGACTAACGGTGAGGGGGGAGAATATCAGCCCCCTAGAGCTTCCAGCGAAATCAGGAATCACATATTGTACAAGCTGGACAAAAATAAGAACAATGCAAATAAACAAAAATAATAAAGCAGGACTTAGCTTATCTTGCAAGGAACCAGGACCTGAAGACAGGAGCAAACAGAAATGAACTGATTACAACGATGCCAGGCACTGGACTGAGAATCCAGGAAGTTTAAATAGCAACACCCCAGGTCTAACGAACCAGGTGAGTACCAACCTGGGGAAAGACAATCCAAGAGCCAACCACTAGTGACCACAAGAGGGAGCCAAGAAGTATAGTTCACAACAGTACCCCCCCTTTAAGGAGGGGTCACCGAACCCTCACCAAGACCACCAGGGCGATCAGGATGAGCAGCGTGGAAGGCACGAACCAAATCGGCCGCATGAACATCAGAAGCGACCACCCAGGAATTATCCTCCTGACCATAGCCCTTCCATTTGACCAGATACTGAAGCCTCCATCTAGAGAGACGAGAATCCAAGATCTTCTCCACCACGTACTCCAACTCGCCCTCAACCAACACCGGAGCAGGAGGCTCAACAGCAGGAACCACAGGCACCACGTACCGCCGCAACAAAGACCTATGGAACACGTTGTGAATGGCAAACGACACCGGAAGATCCAAACGAAATGATACTGGATTAAGAACTTCCAAAATTTTATAAGGACCAATAAAGCGAGGCTTAAACTTAGGAGAGGAAACCTTCAGAGGGACATACCGAGAAGACAACCAAACCAACTCCCCCACACGAAGTCGGGGACCCACACCGCGGCGGCGGTTGGCAAAACGCTGAGCCTTCTCCTGTGACAACTTCAAGTTGTCCACCACATGATTCCAAATCCGCTGCAACCTATCCACCACGGAATCCACCCCAGGACAGTCAGAAGGCTCAACATGACCCGAGGAAAAACGAGGATGAAAACCAGAGTTGCAGAAAAATGGCGAAACCAAAGTAGCGGAACTAGCCCGATTATTAAGGGCAAACTCAGCCAATGGCAAGAAGGTCACCCAATCATCCTGGTCCGCAGAAACAAAACATCTCAAATAAGCCTCCAGTGTCTGATTAGTTCGCTCCGTTTGGCCATTAGTCTGAGGATGAAAGGCAGATGAAAACGACAAATCAATGCCCATTTTAGCACAAAAAGATCGCCAGAATCTGGACACAAACTGGGATCCTCTGTCGGACACGATATTCTCAGGAATGCCGTGTAAACGAACCACATTCTGAAAAAACAAAGGAACCAGATCGGAAGAGGAAGGCAACTTAGGCAAGGGCACCAAATGGACCATCTTGGAAAAACGATCACACACCACCCAGATGACAGACATTCCTTGAGACACCGGAAGATCAGAAATGAAATCCATGGAAATGTGTGTCCAAGGCCTCTTCGGGACGGGCAAGGGCAAAAGCAACCCGCTAGCACGAGAACAACAAGGCTTAGCCCGAGCACAAGTCCCACAGGACTGCACAAATGACCGCACATCCCGTGACAAGGAAGGCCACCAAAAGGACCTGGCCACCAAATCTCGGGTACCAAAAATCGCCGGATGCCCTGCCAACACCGAGGAATGAACCTCGGAAACAACTCTGCTGGTCCATCTATCAGGAACAAACAGTCTGTCGGGTGGACAAGAGTCAGGTCTACCAGCCTGAAATCTCTGCAACACACGTCGCAAATCAGGAGATATGGCCGACACGATTACTCCCTCTTTAAGAATACCAGCTGGCTCCGAGACTCCAGGAGAGTCAGGCACAAAGCTCCTAGAAAGAGCATCAGCCTTCACATTCTTTGACCCAGGCAGGTACGAGACCACAAAGTCAAAACGAGAGAAAAACAATGACCAACGAGCCTGTCTAGGATTCAGGCGCTTAGCAGACTCGAGATACATCAGATTTTTGTGATCAGTCAAGACCACCACACGATGCTTAGCACCCTCAAGCCAATGACGCCACTCCTCAAATGCCCACTTCATGGCCAACAACTCCCGATTACCAACATCATAGTTCCGCTCAGCAGGCGAAAACTTCCTAGAGAAAAAAACACATGGTCTCATCACAGAGCAACCAGAGCCTCTCTGCGACAAAACAGCCCCAGCACCGATCTCAGAAGCATCCACTTCAACCTGAAAGGGAAGTGAGACATCAGGCTGGCACAAAACAGGCGCCGAAGTAAACCGGCGCTTCAGCTCCTGGAAGGCCTCCACGGCTGCAGGAGCCCATTTAGCCACATCAGAACCTTTCTTGGTCATATCCGTCAAAGGTTTAACAACACTAGAAAAGTTAGCGATAAAACGACGGTAGAAATTAGCAAACCCCAAGAACTTCTGAAGACTCTTAACAGACGTGGGTTGAGTCCAATCATGAATAGCTCGGACCTTAACTGGGTCCATCTCCACAGCAGAAGGGGAGAAAATAAAACCCAAAAAGGAAACCTTCTGCACTCCAAAGAGACACTTTGAGCCCTTCACAAACAAAGCATTATCACGCAAAACCTGAAACACCATCCTGACCTGCTTTACATGAGAATCCCAATCATCAGAAAAAAACAGAATATCATCCAGATAAACAATCATAATTTTATCTAGATACTTCCGGAAGATATCATGCATAAAGGACTGAAACACTGAAGGAGCATTAGAGAGCCCAAAGGGCATCACCAAGTACTCGAAATGACCTTCGGGCGTATTAAATGCAGTTTTCCATTCATCTCCCTGCCTAATGCGCACAAGGTTGTACGCACCACGAAGATCTATCTTGGTGAACCACTTGGCACCCTTAATCCGAGCAAACAAGTCCGACAATAGTGGCAAAGGATACTGAAATTTAACAGTGATTTTATTCAGAAGCCGATAGTCTATACAAGGTCTCAAAGACCCGTCTTTCTTGGCCACAAAAAAGAATCCCGCACCAAGAGGGGAAGAGGATGGACGAATATGCCCCTTCTCCAAAGACTCCTTGACATAAGAACGCATTGCGGCATGCTCGGGTACAGACAAATTAAATAATCGTCCCTTAGGAAATTTACTACCAGGTATCAAATCTATAGCGCAGTCACAGTCCCTATGAGGAGGAAGAGCACTGGACCTGGACTCACTGAATACATCCTGATAGTCACACAAATACGCAGGAACTTCTGAAGGAGTAAAGGAAGCAATAGACACCGGCGGAGAATCTCAATGAATTCCCTGACAACCCCAACTCGACACAGACATAGCCTTCCAATCCAAAACTGGATTATGGGTCTGTAACCATGGCAGACCTAAAACGACCAAATCATTCATTTTATGCAGAACAAGAAAACGAATCACCTCCCGATGTTCAGGAGTCATGCACATGGTCACTTGTGTCCAATACTGCGGTTTATTTTCCGCCAGTGGCGTAGCATCAATTCCTCTAAGAGGAATAGGAATTTTTAAAGGCTCCAGGACAAAACCACAGCGCTTCGCAAACGACAAGTCCATAAGACTCAGGGCAGCACCTGAATCCACAAACGCCATAACAGGGTAGGAAGACAATGAGCAAATTAAGGTCACAGACAAAATAAATTTAGGCTGCAAATTACCAATGGTGACAGGACTGACAACCTTTGTTAGGCGTTTAGAGCATGCTGATATAACATGTGTAGAATCACCACAGTAAAAACACAGCCCATTCTGATGTCTATGATTTTGTCGTTCAGTTCTAGTCAGGATTCTATCACATTGCATTGAGACAGGTGTCTGTTCAGACAACACCGCCAGAGGATTAGCGGATTTGCGCTCCCGCAAACGCCGATCAATCTGAATAGCCAGCGCCATAGAATCATTCAGACTTGTAGGAATGGAGAAACCCACCATCACATTCTTAATAGCTTCAGAAAGGCCATTTCTGAAATTTGCGGCCAGAGCACACTCATTCCATTGAGTAAGCACGGACCATTTCCGAAATTTTTGGCAATACACTTCAGCTTCATCTTGGCCCTGAGAGATAGCCAGTAAAGCTTTTTCTGCCTGAATTTCAAGATTAGGCTCCTCATAAAGCAATCCAAGTGCCAGAAAAAACGCATCAATATTTGCCAATGCCGGATCTCCTGGCGCCAACGAGAATGCCCAATCCTGAGGATCGCCACGCAAGAAGGAGATAACAATTTTAACTTGCTGAGCTGAATCTCCAGACGAACGAGGTTTCAAAGATAGAAACAATTTACAATTATTCCTAAAATTCCTGAATTTAAATCGATCTCCAGAGAACAGCTCAGGAATAGGTATCTTAGGCTCTGACATAGGACTGCTAACAATAAAATCCTGAATACCCTGCACTCGTGCAGCAAGCTGATCCACACTAGTAATCAAGGTCTGAACATTCATGTCTGCAGCAAAGCTTCAAGCCACTCAGAGAAAAAGGGGAAGGAAGAAAAAAAAAACAAAACTCAGAACTTCTTTTCTTTTAATCCCGCTTCTGCAATGCATTAACTATTCACTTGGCCTGGCATACTGTTATGATCCCAATGGCAGAGGATCTCAGAGATTTCAGCAAAGTCTGCAAAACATAAATACCAGCTCATAGGGAAGTGGTAACTAGGCTGACCACATATCTGATCCTAGCACAACCAACTAACAGTAGCCGGGGAACGTACCTACGTTGATCCTAGACGTCTCGCGCCAGCCGGAGAACTAACTAACCCTGTCAGGGAAAATAAGACCTCTCTTGCCTCAAGAAGAAAGACCCCAAAGTTATAGTTCAAGCCCCCAACAAATAATAACGGTGAGGTAAGAAGAAAAGACAAACGTAAGAATGAACTAGATTTTAGCAAAGAGAGGCCCACTGACTAATAGCAGAAGATAGTAAGATGACTTATACGGTCAGCAAAAAACCCTGCAAAATATCCACGCTGAATATCCAAGAACCCCCGAACCGACTAACGGTGAGGGGGGAGAATATCAGCCCCCTAGAGCTTCCAGCGAAATCAGGAATCACATATTGTACAAGCTGGACAAAAATAAGAACAATGCAAATAAACAAAAATAATAAAGCAGGACTTAGCTTATCTTGCAAGGAACCAGGACCTGAAGACAGGAGCAAACAGAAATGAACTGATTACAACGATGCCAGGCACTGGACTGAGAATCCAGGAAGTTTAAATAGCAACACCCCAGGCCTAACGAACCAGGTGAGTACCAACCTGGGGAAAGACAATCCAAGAGCCAACCACTAGTGACCACAAGAGGGAGCCAAGAAGTATAGTTCACAACAAATTTCATCCAATGGCTAGTCCTTTAGTGTGATTACATTGGGCCAGAAACCAGCCCCGGTAGCATGGAAAGTGAAATCAAGAAAGGAACGCCTGGATTCATTGATCGAGATAAAAAAGCAGCCCAATGTTAAAGTATATACAGTACAGACCAAAAGTTTGGGCACACCTTCTCATTTAAAGATTTTTCTGTATTTTCCTGACTATGAAAATTATACATTCAATCTGAAGGCATCAAAACTATGAATTAATACATGTGGAATTATATACTTACCAAAAAAGTGTGAAACAACTGAAATTATGTCTTATATTCTAGGTTCTTCAAAGTAGCCACCTTTTGCTTTGATGAATGCTTTGCACACTCTTGGCATTCTCTTGATGAGCTTCAAGAGGAAGTCACCGGGAATGGTCTTCCAACAATCTTGAAGGAGTTCCCAGAGATGCTTAGCACTTGTTGGCCCTTTTGCTTTCACTCTGCGGTCCAGCTCACCCCATACCATCTCGATTGGGTTGAGGTCTTGTGACTGTGGAGGCCAGGTCATCTCACGTAGCACCCCATCACTCTCCTTCTTGGTCATATAGCCCTTACACAGCCTGGAGGTGTGTTTGGGGTCATTATCCTGTTGAAAAATAAATGATGGTCCAACTAAACGCAAACCGGATTGAATAGCATGCCGCTGCAAGATGCTGTGGTAGCCATGCTGGTTGAGTATGCCTTCAATTTTGAATAAATCCCCAACAGTGTCACCAGCAAAGCACCCCCACACCATCACACCTCCTCATCCATGCTTCACGGTGGGAACAGGCATGTAGTGTACATCCGTTTACCTTTTCTGCGTCACACAAAGACACAGTGGTTGGAACCAAAGATCTCAAATTTGGACTCATCAGACCAAAGCACAGATTTGCACTGGTCTAATGTCCATTCCTTGTGTTCTTTAGCCCAAACAAGTCTCTTCTGCTTGTTACCTGTCCTTTGCAGTGGTTTCCCAGCAGCTATTTTACCATGAAGGCCTGCTGCACAAAGCCTCCTCTTAACAGTTGTTGTAGAGATGTGTCTGCTGCTAGAACTCTGTGTGGCATTGACCTGGTCTCTAATCTGAGCTGCTGTTAACCTGCAGTTTCTGAGGCTGGTGACTCGGATAAACTTATCCTCAGAAGCAGAGGTGACACTTAGTCTTCTTTTCCTGGGGCGGTCCTTATGTGAGCCAATTTCTTTGTAGCGCTTGATGGTATTTGCCACTGCACTTGGGGACACTTTCAAAGTTTTCCCAATTTTTCAGACTGACTGACCTTCATTTCTTAAAGTAATGATGGCCACTCATTTTTCTTTACTTAGCTGCTTTTTTCTTGCCATAATACAAATTCTAATAGTCTATTCAATAGGACTATCAGCTGTGTATCCACCAGACTTCTGCTCAACACAACTGATGGTCCCAACCCCACTTATACGGCAAGAAATCCCACTTGTTAAACCTGACAGGGCACACCTGTGAAGTGAAAACCATTCCTGGTGACTACCTCTTGAAGCTCATCAAGAGAATGCCAAGAGTGTGCAAAGCAGTCATCAAAGCAAAAGTCGGCTACTTTGAAGAACCTAGAATATAAGACGTAATTTCAGTTGTTTTACACTTTTTTGTCAAGTATATAATTCTACATGTGTTAATTCATAGTTTTGATGCCTTCGGTGTGAATGTACAATTTTCAAAGTCATGAAAATACAGAAAAATCTTTAAATGAGAAGGTGTGTCCAAACTTTTGGTCTGTACTGTATATAAAAAAAGTTGAACTTTATCCTGCTAAAGCATGTCAATGTGAAACATCTGAAATATGAATAGCAATACGACTTCTGAATACTAGAAGAAATTGAGATGCTTTTCACATAATTTGGCCAAGTTATGCCTACTCATCCACCAACGTCAATGTAGTCTCAAAAACTGATGGGTCCTAATCAATGTGAATACCTCTCTTAGGCTGATGTCTGAATTCCTGGGTGAACGTGGACACCTATGTTTTTGTATATTGTATATGAAGGTAGCTGCTCCTAGTTTTCACCTATTCACACTAGCTTGGATGTGCCAGTCAGTCTTTTGTTATGTGTATGTTAGCTTATTGACGGAGCACATCGGCCTTCAACATGTGGTGATTTTAATTGCTGCAGGTTCCTACTTACCCATAAATGCAGGCATTACTAAGAGAGGTGCCCACATTCACACAGGAATTCAAACATCATCCTAAGAGATGTGTTCAGATTGATAGGGACCCATAAGTTTTTGAGACCACCTTTACATTGGTTGATAGGCAGGCATGACTTGACCAAATTATGTGCAAAGCGTCTCATTTTTTTCTAGTATTCAGAAGCCGTATTGCTATTCATATTTCCAATATTTCACATTGACTTGCTTTAGCATGAAAAAGTGCAACTTTTTTGTATGCTGCTAAATATATAGCTGCTGCAAGTGAGCAAGTTTTTTTGTGGGGGTGGGGGTACAAAAGTTGACTGTATTGTCATACATACAGTTTAGCCTGTTATGTGTGAAATTACGGTGGTTTGAATTAAAAAAGAAAAAAGCAAGGCTTGCTACAGGAGACCACTTTTTTTTGTTCCAAAAATTGACTATTGTCATCCACACTGTTTAACCTGTGTGAAATTTTAAAAATGTTTGGCCTTCTACAGGTGACAGTTAACATAGAAAAATTGAGAAAAATATACCATAAGGAAACAGCCTTACCAATACCTGTCAGATGACAAATACACTCGCAGGATGCAGCAGGCCCCCACTAATAAAGGCACGGGCAGCACCGACGCAAACTACTGATAGAAACAGCCACCCACACCTACCAAATTATGGAGGGTTGGCTGCCTAGTAGAAAAAACGCACACAAATGAGGCTTGAGTAGAACGCCAGTCACGCAGGTATGTGTGGTGCAAAGTGTTCGGCTTAAAGCCTATTGATGATGCCTATAATGTTATCAGGCGCGCTGCCCAGCACTGTATACATGCACACCACAGGGACATATGTCCCAGTACACCAAGCCAACAAGAAGGGGCCTGGCTGCATCCTGCAAAAAATGTTGCTTGACATAGAAATGTCGTTTAGGCTTGTAGATAAGGAGGATTTCCACCCACACATGTCAGCAGCAGTCCTTCATTACTTGATACCCAGCCACCACTATTTCTCCCGGTGTGTCATCCCTGCCTTGTACCACCACGTGTCCAGGAACATTACCCGTGCCCTTACCATTGCACTTACTGGGATTGTCCACTTAGCGACCGATATGTGGACAACCGCTTGTGGCCAGGGATGCTGCATTTCCCTGATGGCACATTGAGTTAACATTGTGGAAGATGGGGCTGATTTCCACCTTGGAACGGCACATGTGGTACCAATGGCAAGGATTGCTGATCCTACTTCTATCAGGGTTTCCTATGGAGCGCCCCCACACCGCCGCAGGGCCGAGGGGGTACCCGGAGCCGGGCCTCTAGTTCTCAGTCTCGTTGTCGTCACGGTGGCTAGACCCGGTCCGTGGCCCTGTCCGTCAGTGGGGGACGTCCGGTGTAATAGGTGGTAGTAATGGTAGCGATGGAGCGGTACGGTTGTGGGGTGTAAGTCGCGGTAAATAACGAGGACACCAGGTTGCAGTCTCTTTACCTCTTTACTGGAGATCTCTGAGTCCTCAGTCCAGAACACGGTTCACCAGGCTACGCAAGTCCGGCCGGTCCAATGGCACCTCCAGAGTTCTCCTCTCAGGTGGAAATCTGTGCCTTCCTTCTAGCGCTATGTGTTGTAGTCCTTCCCTGCTGTGCTTACGGAAAGTAACCCCACAACGGTTGTGTCTGTTTCTTAAGTTCCCTCACAACTCGATTTGATGTTCCTCTGTAATCCACCCCTTCCCTGTATTCAGGTTGGAATGGCACCCGTTTGTCAGGTAGGCCTGGAGTTCTTCCGGGACCCTAGAGTCGCCCCTCTCCCGCAATTGCCCCCCAAGACTTCATAGGTGATATGTGGTAGACAGCCCGCCTGAGACCGACTGTCCTGCCGCTGTTTGGAGTATGGCTTGAAGCTGTATTCTAATCCACTCCCTCGGCGTTCCGGCCACCGGTATTGCGCCTCAGCAGGGTGCTGCCTCTTTCAACAAAACCCCTGCTGGTATTCTCCTTCTGCTTGATCTCGTTTCTCACTCAGCACAATCTATCTCGCTTCTAGTCCTTTCCTGAGTCCCGCCGCTTCCAGGAGCCTGCGCGGACCCGTTACGTTCTTTCAATGCCAAGCCTCTGCCAGGATCCCACCCCTGGCAGAGACCCTACAGTCTCTCCCTTCACAACACCCCCTGCCACAGGGTGTTGCTCCCTTCAATCCCGTCAGCGTTCTCCTCTAACTTCCTGCCTGACCCCCAGTTTACCCACTATGGTGGGGAGTGGCCTAATGAATAGCACCCTTAGCTCCCCCCGGAGGCCCAGCTGTGAAATATATTGGTGTCTGTGATACCTGATTGGAGGAACTCCTTCGGTGCCATCGAACGTACCATGGCTCCCCTTAGCGGCGAAGCCACAGCACTGCAACGACCAGAACTCTGGGGCGCTGCACCTACACCTCCTGCAACAGTTCCTGCACGCCCTCCAGCTCCTTCTCATCGTCCATTTCCAATTTTCGTATTTAATAGCATGTCTTCCACATCAGCTAAAAGCTAGAAGTTCTGCAGCATTGCCTCACAGAAGCAGCAATAGGATCTGCTGAAGCTAATTTGTCTAGGAGACAATTCACACACAGCGACAGAGTTATTGAGAGGAACCAGACAGACCAGACAGACCTGTGGCTCTTACTGATTAACCTACAACCATGCATGGGCGTGTATTATAAACGCCATAACCTGGTGGAGGCTGTGAAGCTTAGAAAGCTAACATACATACCATGCTTGCTCACGTGCTCAACTTGGTTGTTCAGTGGTTTCTGAAAGCCTATTCAGATTTGCCACAGCTTCTGTTCAAGGTATGCCTTGTCAGCACCCAATTCCACAAGTCACCTACAGCTGCCAAGGCTCTGGCAGTGCTGCAGCAGCGTATGCAAGGGCCAGCTTACCGACTGGTGTGTGACGTGACCACGTGTTGAAACTCCACACTGCACATGCTAACAAGGATTTGTAAACAGTAGAGGCCAGTTGCTGAATACCAACTTCAACATTCTGATCAGCCTCCACATATAACAACTGAAGAGTGGGCAAGGATGACTGAAATTTGAAATGAGCAGATCTCCAAGACTTTGAGGACTCCACTAAAATGGTCAGCGGCCATAATCAGTGCAAGAATCCCGCTTCTTTGCCTACTTAAACAGTCGCTGCTGACAATTATTCTTGAAGCTTTGCATGCAGAATAGGTGGAGATGGAGGAAGACATGAGACAGGGAGATACTACTCAGCCCAGCCCCATCTCATCTGCACAGCGCAGATTGGGTAAAAATGAGGCTGAGGAGAAGGAGGAAGAGGCGCTGTTGGCTAGCATAACAGAGGCTTGTAACCACACAAACTTCATCCTGTCTCTCCTATGTGGATGGCCTGAGTTAAAGAATAAGAAGGAATTGAAGGAGGAGAAGGGAGAGGAGATGGAAAGTCATCATTATGGTGGAGAAAGGGCTGTAAGAAGCTTAACACATATGGCTGACTCTATGTACCTCTGCTTTTCCCATGATCCTTGCGTTATATTCATCTTGGCCAAAAAAGAGCACTGATTGTTCACCCTGCTAGACCCACACTGCAAGAAGTTTGCATCTCTTTTTCATGGGATGGAGAGGTCTACTAAAATGGTGCTATACTAGAAAGTCATTGTGGAAAATATGTTGAAAAAAATCCTATCAGACAGCGCCAGTGGCATGGCGCAAGATTCCTTGAGCAACCAAGGAGGAAAGGAGAGGGAGACACATACCATGTATAGCAGAGGCAGGGGTACACTGTCTAAAGCCTGTGCCAATTTCATGACAACTTCCCAGCATCCAGGCCCTTATAACCAGGCATTTTTGACAAAAAAAGAATGGTCAAGCAATACTTGGCAACCAAATCAGGGTACTCCCTAATTCATCTGCGACCTTCAACTATTGGCTCTCAAAGCTGGACACCTGGCATGAGCTGTCCCTCTATGACTTGGAGGTCTTGTGCTGCCCATCTGCTAGTGTCTTTTCTGAGCTAGTTTTTAGTCCTGCAGGAGGGGTCATAACAGACAAGCACTCCTGCCTGTCATCAGAAAATGCTGACAGGCTCACTGATAAAAATTATTAAAGCCTGGATTAGCCCTGAGTTTTCCATACCAGTAAATGACAGCAGCACATAAAGTGTTTTTAATCTTCATTATTTGAATGAGGTCCTCTAGTTGTTGCCTTCAGGTGTCTATGCATGACCCTCCTTGTGATTTTTTTTCAGTCTTTGCACTGTGTGCAGAGCCTTTATGAGTGTAGAAGTACCACAACTACATTTTCTTAATATTTGAGTGAGGCACTCCAGTTGGTGCCTTCAAGGGTGTATGGAAGATGTGTATTGTAATTTCAGGCAGTCCTTGCACTTAGTGCATAGCCTTTATGAGTCTAGGAGTACCACTGCATGAAAATGTGAATAGAATGTGTATGAGACCCTCCTGTATGTCTAATACAGGGTGTGTCTGAGTCCTTCTTCAGTCAAATTTTTGTCAGTTCTTGCTTTCATCATAAATTACACTGACATTTCTATTTTTTTATATAAAAATTTCGATTTTGGTTTACTTAAATTATTTTTTTTAATCCTTTTTAAACTTTGCCTAAATATACACGTTATTATATAGGAAATAATGTTTCTTAAGTTAAGAATCTTAACATTTCTTGTCAATTTTTTATGTTTTATTGTCAGTACTTAAAGTGGAGTAAAAGTGTGACACCATTGTTCTCAGCAGCGATCTGGGAGTCAAAGATGCTTCTAGGGCTCTTCCCCATGCTGTTCCCCTTCCATTCAGCACTTTTCCCATCCATTTCAACATTTTCACTGCCCTCCAGACCTCCTTGTAGGGTCTGCAGAAAAAGTGCTAGGATTTCCTATGTACTACTATTGTAAAACTTGTTGCTCGAAACGAGCATCCACGTATAAGGAAATGCTTGGTTTGAGTAATAAGCATCCGAGCATTTTAGTGCTTGCTCATCATCACTATTCATTGCACATGCACACTGCCCCCTATCACCTTCATCTATCTTATATAATATACTATATATAAGATATGAATCTTGCCTGAAGGATTTACAATCACAAAAGGTCCAGGATGTCCCTCATTTACTGTAGCAAATATATGTTCTCCCCTAGACTGCACTCTGAATTTACATAGTAATGGTGGTGTGTGAGGTAAAAGTTATGTGTTAATTGTTTTCCCCAAGTAGGATGAAATATACATTTAAATTTCACAGGGATCATTAGACATTCGCGAGACAGTGAAAGTTATGGGGACTCAGACAAGACATATATTGCATAATACATATAAAATTAAATGGCCTATCTTCATAATATGACCATTCTTTTGATTGAAAAAGGACAAAGTCAGCTCACCAGACTGGGCATAGAATACTCCGGAGCTCTTAGTGTGCTACACGGATCAATTCAGAGCAGCAATAGCATGAACATGAAGTTGCGGGGTTGCGATCCAGCAGACAAGGCTGCGTTCTATGTAAGTAAAACTTAGCATTTATTATGCAGACTAAAAAAAGCTCTAAAGGACAATATAACAATAGTGCAAGTTGGGTACTAGTAACTAGTACCTAACTTGCACTATTGTTATATTGCCCTTTCGAGACTTTTTTAATCCGTATATTAAATGCTAAGTTTTACATACATGGAACACAGCCTTATCCGCTGGATCGCAACCCCGCAACTTCATGTTCATTCTTTAGTTTGTTTTGTTATCACTTTTCTGTGATTTTTCTAAGTGGTGGCCCTCAAAAACATCAGAGTAAAATGCAGTGTGAATATATCCTAAAAATGCATAGATTAAAAAAATGAGAAAAATGACTGTGTCCTATGGCTCTATCATAAGTAAGAAGTAATAGATTTTTAAAACATTAGTTCCTAAGTTAATTATTAAAAATAGAAAATTGAATTGGGATTTTTTTT
Source organism: Ranitomeya variabilis (assembly GCF_051348905.1). NCBI lineage: Eukaryota > Metazoa > Chordata > Amphibia > Anura > Dendrobatidae > Ranitomeya > Ranitomeya variabilis. The sequence goes on from NC_135232.1 coordinate 235,113,731, forward strand.
TTATCTTGAACCTGGTAAATCAATTCTTTCACCTCATCTAGATGAGCTGACATTTAAATACTTTTTTTTTCAATAATTCTCCAAGATGCAAATATGCCCGACTTGCCACAAATCTTAAAACTGACAAATTTGTGCCATGAGACTCTCATTGTCCAACTCAAATTACCTCCTTGTTCACAAGCCTTTGTATTTAAAGACTTACAAAGCTCAATTTTCATAAGATTGAATTTTTAATGTGTAGAACCGCTTTGCTGATACTTAGTGGCATTTTGCTGTGCAAATATCAACAGATGGTCTGAAATTGCCTGAGTCTTTTTATGATCAAAACCAATTAAAACTGATTTTGTTAGTAAAATAAAGCTGTTAGAATGTCAAATAAAACTATAAATTGCAGAAAAGCGCAGCACAATCTAGTAAAGTCGCTAAACACAAGAGATTATTATACAGTGATTTCTATTTTCCAGTGCTTTATCCACGAAAAAAGGAATGATATTGGTTGCTTGATATCAATGGTGAATGCAACACAAAGCCACTGCCTGTTATCTATTCTTTGTATACTTTCTATGCCTTATTATAGATGCTAGTGTAGATCATTGTTGTGGCTTAAACCTTAATAATTTAGCAGGTTGTACATTGACCTTGTGATGTTGCTGGTTATTAGGGTGCAATTTATAGAAGATGAGTAAGCTATATTATTATCTAATGTTAGTATTGCTGTTATGTTGTTCACTATTTTAGAGATTTACTTTTAACATCACTATATGTTATCATACTAATTTAGCTGTGTTGTCCCTTCTTTATGTTGGGACTATCATGTTCTCCATTGGAGTGGTTAACTGCAAGAATCATTCCTGACACTATGTTATGTGAGGCTATATTGATTGTGTCCTATGTTTTGACACTGCCAGAAATGCATAACAATATCACAGATTGAGTGTGTTAGATGCATCCACATTTAAGGCTATGACAATGAGCCTACAATCTGGAAGTAGTAGCTTTTTGGATGCAGTGTATTTTTACTGAGTCCAAAATGCTGGGTTCTATTGAATGCAGGTAAATCCGCATGTTTTCACTGAACCATGCGGATTTACCGCATTCAATATATTCTATTGATGAAATTTCTGTTGCGGAGACTAGCATCTCATAAATATTCAGCATCAAAACTGCAGCAATTCCTGATCGTGGGCGCGTACCCATAGAGACCGATTGGCAGACTGGTGGGACAAATGCCTATTTTTTTAGAGTAAATTCTTTTCATGACATAACTTTGCTCAGGTAACTAAGAAGAACTCTAGCTGTTCCAGCTAATCTCTTTGTTGCAGCTGCAATGGTGAGAATTGTGAGTGGTCTGGAATGAGTCTGGTGAAGTGAAGAAGTCTCCCATAATATGAGTCCAAGCCATTTTGAAAAAGGAATCTATGCAATTTTATGAGGGTCTAGGCAAGCGGACATAAAGAGTTAGACCTACAAAAGGTATGTCTGTAGTACAAGATGGTTATCAATTGTGATTCTTAGATAGTTTATTTTTTTTATTGAGATGCTTGGACTGTGCAAATTTTATTTGACAAACATGTAATTGAACTAAACATATACTCCTCAACATTGAAATTTCAACACTAAGAAGAAAAAGTCATGGAGTCATGGAAATCACAAGATCTATAGACATATTATTGAAATTTAAATTATGAAAAAAAATCGAGTTTGAGCGCCATGCATAGAAATACACGTACTAACTTATTTTGGCATTTTAACAGTAAGGTTATTAATGATTCTCTAAGGAATGTTCTGTTATGTTGAATGCACTAGGGTATGCAAATCATCAAAATCTTCTAATGGCGGCTCCCTTTGCAATTGTCAACCAAATCATCTTTGGTGTACTTAAAGGGAACCTGTCACCTTAATTTGGCGGGACCAGTTTTCAGCATATGGGCGGGGTTTTTGGGTGTTTGATTCACCCTTTCCTTACCCGCTGGCTGCATGCTGGCCGCAATATTTGATTGAAGTTCATGCTCTGTCCTCCGTAGTACACGCCTGCGCAAGGCAATCTTGCCTTGCACACACGCAGTATGCTTTGCCCATCTGCCGGCAAAGCCGAAAGGCATTAGTGCGCATGCGCCGGCGCACTATGTCCCGGAAGTATTTCGCTGTGTTCCAGGACATAGTGCACCGGCGAATGCGCACTAATGCTTTTCGGCTTTGCCCGCAGTTGGGCAAAGCATACTGTGCGTGCGCAAGGCAAGATTGCCTTGCGCAGGCGTGTACTACGGAGGACAGAGCATGAACTTCAATCAAATATTGCGGCCAGCATGTAGCCAGCGGATAAGGAAAGAGTGAATCAAACACCTGAAAACCCCGCCCATATGACCAGAAACCTGTCCCGCCAAATTCAGCTGACTTTAATAGGGATATGTGCAAATGGAGGTGGTTTAGGAATAGAGGAAACTCTTCAAATTTTCCTCAAAAATGCAAAGCCCCTCAAAAACTTGGAGATTCTACTCAGTTCTAAATTAGGCCTCATTAACAAGTACGTTTTTAGCATATGAGTGTTTTTTGTGAAAATCACAGATAGCACTCAGTCATTTCTTTAATAATCTATGGGGGCCATTCACATGACCGTGTTTTTTTGCAGTATTAGAGGTTCGTGGAAAATCACGAAGACATGTCTGATTTTGATCTGAGGATGGGATCAAAATTGACATTGCAAGTTAATGGGTCTGTGAAAAAACTGTTCTGCACTCAGATTTTCACAGACTGTCAAAAAGGAGAAGGTGGAGAATTAAATTAAAATTTTTTGCATGAGAAAATCGGATGACACTCATTCCACACTCTGATCACACTCTTATCAGAATAATTGGTTAGCTATTTCCATATGTAGAAAAGTCAGATATGTGAATCAGGCCTTAAAAAGAAGATTGATTGCATCAATAGTCTATAATTCCCTTTTTTATTGATTATAATGACAACATCTAAAAATGTTGTAAGCGCTTTTATTGCCTTAAATTACTTTTAATTTTGCTGTACATACAAAAGCATTTGGATACATAAACTCTTTTTACAAAATAACAAATGTGACATATTGGCTAAAAATCATGCTGTTGTGAGTCTGATGTCTGGTGTCCCAGGACCAGGGGCTTCTTCCCTAATGCTAGGGGAGCTCTAGCTCACCCTGTTCCCCCATTACTTCTGATGGTGATGATGCTGGAGCCACATACCTTGCCTTTGCTATTGAATCCATCTTCAGTCTGCACCTTTCCTCCACCCAGGGAAGAAGGGAGTAGTAGTGTACCATAATACACCAACCAGACTAACAAAGTAATACAAACAGGGATGACAAAAAATATCAAACAAACAAATATATTCACAAAGACAACAGAGGAATGCACCAAGTAGTGAAGGATGGGGTCAAATCAAAGTAGGAGAAGAAAGTGAATTATCAAACGCTCAAAACCTAGCAACAGTCACAGATAAATCCATCAAACTCCTTATCCAACCACCACCAACAACCTCCAGCCATGCAGCAAAAGTACTAGCCAGGGCCCAGATTATATGGGAGATGGGAGTGGATAACAGTGAACAGCTGAGCAGATTAACCCCTGCACTGCTAGAGGAAACTTGTACTCTTTAATATGAAAGTAAAGACCTTCTAATCAGTGCAGGAGTACGAGAAATCAAACACTGCACTGATCTGGCTCCTCTCTTTCACGATAAACCTGTGACCCATGTAATATTTTCATAAAAATATTTTTTCTGTTCTATAATCATTTACATCCTTAATGACTGCATTGCTTTTGTTTGCAACGACACAGTGTATGTTTTGCTGGTGCCTTTATCATTACTTTCTGAAATCCATAGCCTTTTTTGATTCTTTCATTGATATACTGTACTTGTTTTTGGTGGAACAAGCTGTATTTTAATGCGTGAGTTTAGGGTAGCTACTAGTGATGGGCAAACCTGAACGGTAAAGTTTGGGGTATGTACCGAACACCCACTGTTCAGGCATGGACTTCTTCAGGACGTCCATGTTGTTGCTTGGGTTCAGCACCTTGATCATCGGGTGTTTCCCCTGCAGTCATCTGCATGACAGCACAAGACACATTGGCGGCTCTGATTTGTAGTAAGATTGTTACCACTGGTTAGAGTGCTGCGATTCCCATGCTGTCAGATGACAGCGTTAGCCAGCAGCTGTGACCGTTAAAAAGATATCCGCCATTCAGAGAGGCATTGGCTGATGTTAGTACTAGTCCCCTCAGACTAACAGTACTGGTCAAAATAGAGTATCAAACTGGTTCACCACGAAAAAAAACATTTAAAAAGTTAAGCTTTACTGAGATACTATCTAAAATAGACCCATAAGCGGTGAAAAAAGTGTAAAAATGAATACAAGGTATCAAAGGGGTCATGAGGGACAAAAAGACATTAAGACAGTATAGTCTCACACTGTAATAGATGTAACCATGACCATGGGAGTAAAAGCTAACAATGTAGATACAGCCAATAAGTCTCCCGCCAGCACTTATTCAGTCCCAAACCAAATAAATATGGACCGAATAGAAGTTGGCGGTTTCCCTCATAAAAAACACCTCATTTATAGAGGAACATATAATAAACAAGGGAGTGTGCAAACAACACAATGGTACAAGCCCTAAGGCTGAATGATAAGCCAGCCAAGGGACATGGATCATACAAGAGTGGTAATTTAAAAAGCACCCATGGCTAAATAAATAAATATATCCACATGTAGATAAACAAAGTGCAGGAAATAGTGCACCATACAATCACACAAGGCTGCTTGCAAAGAGAAGTGCACTATCTCCTAGCCTAGATCCTGCTGAACACACTCCTATGTGAAGAGATTGGCACTAGGGTTGAGCGAAACAGGTCGGCCATTTTCAGAAGTCGCCGACTTTTGGAAAAGTGGGGTTTCGTGAAGCCCGACCCGACCCCTGTGTGGGGTCGGCCATGAGGTCGGCGATCTTCTGAATCTGGTATCGGAATTCCGATACCGAGTTCCGATATGTTTGCGATATCGGAAATCGGTATCGGAATCCACATTTAAGTGTAAAATAAAGAATTAAAATAAAAAATATTGATATACTCACCTCTCCGACGCAGCCTGGACATTGCCGCTGGTAACCGGCATCTTCCGTTCCTAAGAATGGCGCTTGAAAGACCTTTCGATGACGTCACGGCTTGTGATTGGTCGCGGCCGCCCACGTGACCGCTCAGCGACCAATCACAAAGCCGTGACGTAATTTTCAGGTCCTAAATTCCTCATTCTAGGAATTTAGGACATGAGAATTATGTCACGGCTTTTGATTGGTCGCTGAGCGGTCACATGGGCCACCGCGACCAATCACAAGCCGTGACGTCATCGAAAGGTCCTTCACGCGCTCATTCTTAAGAAGGAAGGCTGCCGGAAAGAAGCAGGGCGCGTCCGAGTGTGAGTATATACCTAATAGGAATATACTCACCCTCGGCTTCTTTCCGGCAGCCTTCCTTCTTAAGAATGAGCGCGTGAAGGACCTTTCGATGACGTCACGGCTTGTGATTGGTCGCGGCAGCCCACGTGACCGCTCAGCGACCAATCACAAGCCGTGACGTAATTCTCATGTCCTAAATTCCTAGAATGAGGAATTTAGGACCTGAAAATTACGTCACGGCTTTGTGATTGGTCGCTGAGCGGTCACGTGGGCGGCCGCGACCAATCACAAGCCGTGACATCATCGAAAGGTCTTTCAAGCGCCATTCTTAGGAACGGAAGATGCCGGTTACCAGCGGCGATGTCCAGGCTGCGTCGGACAGGTGAGTATATCAATAATTTTTATTTTAATTCTTTATTTTACACTTAAATATGGATCCCAGGGCCTCAAGGAGAGTTTCCTCTCCTTCAGACCCTGGGAACCATAGTATCCCATTGCACTGCATTGGGTTTCGTGTTTCGGCCGACCCCGACCCCGACTTTTTTTATAGGATCGGCCAATTTCACTCGACCCGACTTTTGAGAAAGTCGGGTTTCGTGAAACCCGACCCGATCCTATAAAAATAAAAGTCGCTCAACCCTAATTGGCACCCTAAACAGTGAGAGATGGCGCTCCTGCTCGTGCATTGACTTTCCCTAGCCTGCCCTAATACGCCCTACCATTAGACATAAAGATAGAAAGATATATTGTGTCTCAGATACAGATCATCATGGGGTTAATCATACAATCTGCCCCCAAGGTGTCCTGCAGGGTACAATCTGCTCTGCATAATATACTCAAAGTGTTAAAGAATATTTGGTATACCAGGCACCTATATGAAAAGGGATAGTCCCATACATGCAGCACATTTAGACAGATGCAATATCATGCAAAGAAAAGTGGCATAGGAAGAGATTGACCACAAGGTATCATAGGATATAATAGTGGAATATAGTTGTGCTCAAACGTTCACATACACCGGCAGAATTTTTGCTTTCTTGGCCTTTTTTCAGAGAATATGAATGATAACACCAAAACTTTTTCTCCACTCATGGTTAGTGGTTGGGTGAAGCCATTTATTGTCAAACTAAAACTACTGTGTTTTCTCTTTTTAAATGATAATGACAACCCAAAACTGTTAGAATCTGTTTTGCTTTTGACCATCCGCCATCTTGTTGTGGTTTTCTGGATGCTGGTCTTTTTCCCCTGGTGCTGGGTTGTCTTAGGTCAGGTGATTGTATCACCCTTTATTACCCAGCACCTGCCTCTCAGTCCTTGCTGGACAACAGTGTTAATCCACTAGAGTTCTGGCTAGGTGTTTTGATAGCTTCCTGTGTTTGATATTGTGCAGTTCTGGGACCCGCGCTTCTGCTATCCTTAGTTTCTGTTTTCTGTTGGTTTCTGCAGCCTTCTCAGTATTTTCTATTAGGAGGTGATCTGTTTTTATACCCAGTCATTAGATCTTTTAGGGACCTCCTTTCTCCTATCTATAGGTCTTCGCTTGAGATTAACTTAGAATCGTCGGTGGGTCTATTCGCAAGGAATGGGTCACCCACCCCATCGTAGGGTATCAGCCTAGTCTCAGTGCAGTGTCAGTTTTCCCCCTTCTATCCTAGTTCTGTGTTGCAGTTTCCTCAACAGTTTGTCCAGCCACTAGTGTTGAGCATTCCGATACTGCAAGTATCGGGTATCGGCCGATACTTGCTGTATCGGAATTCCGATACCGAGATCCGATATTTTTGTGATATCGGGTATCGGTATCGAAACAACATTAATGTAAAAATGTGTAAAAGAGAGAATAAAAATAAAAAATATTGCTATACTCACCTCTCCGACGCAGCCTGCACCTTACCGAGGGAAGCGGCAGCGTTCTTTGTTTAAAATTTGCGCTTTTCTTTCCTTTACGTGAGTCCCGGCTTGTGATTGGTTGCGTGCCGCCCATGTGACCGGGACGCAACCAATCACAGCAAGCCGTGACGTAATTTCAGGTCCTTCAGGATTTTAAAATTACGTTCCGGCGTTGTGATTGGTTGCGTCGCAGTCACATGGGCGACGCAACCAATCACAGCAAGCCGTGACGTAATTTCAGGTCCTTAAGGATTTTAAAATTACGTTCCGGCTTTGTGATTGGTTGCGTCGCAGTCACATGGGAGACGCAACCAATCACAAGCCGTGACGTCACGGGAGGCTGGACACGCGCGCATTTTAAAATGGGCGCGTGTCCAGCCTCCCGTGACGTCCCGGCTTGTGATTGGTTGCGCCGCGATCAACCAATCACAAGCCGGGAGGCTGGACACGCGCGCATTTTAAAATTTTAAAATGCGCGCGTGTCCAGCCTCCTGGCTTGTGATTGGTTGACCGCGGCGCAACCAATCACAAGCCAGGACGTCACGGGAGGCTGGACACGCGCCCATTTTAAAAAGCGCGCGTGTCCAGCCTCCCGTGACGTCACGGCTTGTGATTGGTTAATGGCGGCCATGTTGCCGGGACGCGGACCAATCACAGCAAGCCGTGACGTAATTTCGTCACGGCTTGCTGTGATTGGTCCGCGTCCCGGCAACATGGCGCCGTGACCAATCATAAGCCGGGACGTCACTGGAGGCTGGACACGCGCGCTTTTTAAAAAGCGCGCGTGTCCAGCCTCCCGTGACGTCACGGCTTGTGATTGGTTAATGGCGGCCATGTTGCCGGGACGCGGACCAATCACAGCAAGCCGTGACGTAATTTCGTCACGGCTTGCTGTGATTGGTCCGCGTCCCGGCAACATGGCCGCCCTGACCAATCACAAGCCGGGACTTCACGTAACCAAGTAAAAGCGCGAATTTTAAACAAACAACGCTGCCGGTTCCCTCGCTGAGGTCCAGGCTGCGTCGGACAGGTGAGTATAGCGATATTTTTTATTTTAATTCTTTCTTTTACACATTTATATGGATCCCAGGGCCTGAAGGAGAGTTTCCTCTCCTTCAGACCCTGGGAACCATCAGGAATACCGTCCGATACTTGAGTCCCATTGACTTGTATTGGTATCGGGTATCAGTATCGGATTGGATCCGATACTTTGCCGGTATCGGCCGATACTTTCCGATACCGATACTTTCAAGTATCGGACGGTATCGCTCAACACTACCAGCCACACATAAAAAAAAAAAACTTTCCCGGATTCCTTCAATATGTGCAGCGTCCAAGAACTTGCTCAATGCGTGCAAGGGTTAACTTTGGAAGTAGCCGACCTGCAACAGCACATGAGTAATTACTCTGGAGCACGCTCTGAAGAACCAAAGGTAGGATTACCTGAGTTTTTTCTGGTAAACGGCAGGAATTTTTTACGTTTAGAAATGCATGTTTACTATACTTTCGGCTTAGACCCAGATCTCAGAGAGTGAATTACAGTGTGTGGGGATTACTATGTCTTTATTACTAAGTGAACCCCAAATCTGGGCATTTCCATTACATCCTGATGATCCCTGTTTGATATCAGTAGAAGCATTTTTTACTGCTATGGGGTTGTTATATGATGATCCTGATCGGGTCACATCAGCTGAGGCAGAGCTCAGATGGCTTAAACAGGGTTCTGTTGATGCTGAGAGTTATTGCACCAAAGTTCAGATGATGGTCCACAGAGGTCAGGTGGAATGACCCAGTGCTCAAGAGTCAGTTTTTAGCAGGTTTGAGTGAAAGAGTTAAAGATTTGCTCATTGCATATGCTGCACCTGATACTTTGGAAACTGCTATGCAGTTAGCTATCCATGTGGATAGAAGATTGAGAGACAGACGGAATGAAGAGAAGGCTCTTATAATGCTAGACCCAGTCTCTCAGGATAGCCTGTCGACAGCGGGGAACTGATGCAACTTGGGTTGATATCCTCTAGTTCCCAGGAGAGAGAGAAGAGGTTTTCTGAAGGGCTATGCATGTATTGTGGTAAGGCTGACCATTTTATTAAGCAATGTGAGGTTCGCATAAGGAAAGAAAAAAAAAGGTCAGTAGGAGTAACACTCCAGTTTGTATTGCATTTTTACGGTCCCTAGGAGTTTTTTTTCTGGTAATACCACATATCATGGTCATTCCATTGATTTTCAGGTAATGGTGGATTGTGGTTCTGCACTTAATTTGATTGATCAACAATTCCTAGACAAATATAAGTTTGGTTCTGAACCATTGTCATCTCCTATTCCTGTTGTGGCTATTGATAACACTCCTCTGGAACATGGGTGTATTTCTTGAAAGGTTACCGGGTTCCCACTTATTGTGAGTATGGAACATCAGGAGTGTATAGACTTGTTTGTCATTGCTAAATTACTTTGCCCAGTTGTGCTGGGTTTACCCTGGTAAAAAATGCACAATCCTTTGCTAGACTGGTCGTCTAGTACTATAATGTCCTGGGGTCAGGGGTGTTATGGTAATTGTTGTAATGTTCACATTGCTGCTGTTGTGAAGAAGGAGCTACCTGAAGCCATTCAGGATTTCTGGAGGGAATTTTTGGAGGTTGAGTCGCAAGCACTACCACCCCACAGAGATTACGACTGCGCTATTGAGTTCGTCCCAGGTGCCACACTTCCTAAGAGTCATTTATTTAATCTGACGATTCCCGAGAGGGAGGCCTGAAAGGAATACCTACAGACTAGTTTAGCTGCAGGTCATATAAGACCCTCTAAGTCCCCTGTGGCTGTAGGATCCTTTTTGTCAAAACGAAAGATGGGGCCTTAGGTCGTGTCTGGATTTTGGGGGGATTAATAAGATCACTGTGCGCAATCCTTACCCGTTGCCGCTAATTCCGGATTTGTTTAACCAACTAACCGGAGCGAAGTGGTTCTCTAAGATTGACCTTCGTGGGGTGTATAATTTGCTGTGGGTGAAGGAGGGTGATGAATGGAAGACAGCCTTTAATACCCCGGATGGTCATTTTGAGTGTCTGGTGGTGCCTTTTGGCCTTACCAATGCACCTGCCTTTTTTCAAAATTTCATTAATGACATTCTGAGGTCGTTGATCGGTAGGAGTGTTATTGTTTATTTGGATGATATTTTGATCTATTCACCTGATCTGGAGTCGCATTGGCAGAAAGTCCACGAAGTTCTACAGATTTTGAGCGAAAACTCACTCTTTGCTAAATTGGAGAAGTGCGAGTTTGCAGTACAGAAAATGAGTTTTTTGGGGTACCTTGTCTTCAGTGATGGGTTTGAGATGAACCTGGTGAAGGTTCAGGCAGTGCTAGAGTGGCCTAGACCTGAATGTTTGAAGTTGGTTCAGAGATTTTTAGGGTTTGCTAATTATTACAGAAAATTCATAAAGAATTTTTCTGTGATTGCTAAACCTATAACTGATCTCACCAAGAAGGGTTCTAATACTGTCCAATGGTCCTCTGAGGCTGTTAACGCTTTTGAGCATCTCAAGGAGAGGTTTAGCTCTGCTCCTGTTTTGATCCAGACAGATGAGACCAAGCCATTTCTGGTAGAGGTTGATGCCTCTTCAGTAGGGGTGGCGGCAGTTCTGTCCCAGGAGGAAGAGGATGGGGTGCATCCCTGTGCTTTCTTTTCTAAAAAGTTTTCAGAGACTGAGCTAAACTACGATGTTGGGAACAGAGAGTTGCTGGCTATTAAACTAGTGTTTGAGCATTGGCAACATTTTTTGGAGGGGCTAGACATCCGATACAGGTTTTTACTGATCATAAGAATCTGATACATCTGGATGCTGCTAAACGTTTAAATGCTTGTCAAGCTAGGTGGGCATTGTTTTTTGCCCGGTTTCTTTTCTCCGTAACATATATCCCTGGGACAAAGAATGTTAAAGGGGATGCTTTGTCTCGTAGTTTCCTTCCAGCAGTTAATACTAAGAAGGAGGAATGTATTTTGCAGAAAGGGGTGGTGGTGGCAGCATTGGGTTCTGAGTTGGAGAGTATCATCCTAGAGGCCCAGAATGCTGCACCAACTAAAACTCTGTATGGGAAATTATTTGTGCCTAAAGCCCTGAGGAGATCTTTGTTTGCTTAATGTCATGAGTCTCGGTTGGCTGGCCATCCAGGGATTTCAGAAACTAGAAAGTCGATCGGTTGAAGATTCTGGTGGCCAGGGTGGCAAAAAGAAATCATCAAGTGGGTGCGTCAGTGTACTGTGTGCGCTAGGTCGAAGGCCTCACATGCTTCGGTTGCAGGGTTGCTGTGCCCTTTGGAGGTTCCTAGTTCACCATGGTCACATCTTGCTATGGATTTTATCACCAATCTGCCGGTGACTGAGGGTTTTTCTGTCATCTGGGTTGTTGTGGACCGGCTTAGTAAGATGTGTCATCTGGTCCCGTTCAAGAAATTACCCTGCGAGAAGACTCTAGCTAAGTCATTTGTGAAAGAGATTGTAAGGCTCCATGGGGTTCCCAAGAACATTGTTTCCGATAGAGGACCACAGTTTGTGGCTCGCTTTTGGCGTGCTTTTTGTGACAGATTAAAGGTTCATTTGTCATTTTTGTCAGGTTATCATCCGGAGTCCAATGGACAGACCAAAAGGAAGAACCAGGACGTCGAGCAGTTTTTGAGATGTTTTGTAGCAGACAATCAGGAGATGTGGTCGGAATATATACCACTAGCTGAGTTTGCTCTTAATAATCATATGTCTTCCTCGACTGGATGTTCTCCTTTTTTTTGCTGAACAGGAAGGCATCTGTTGTGGATTCTGTTTGTGGGCTCCCTCTGGTGGTTACTGCTGGTACTGGGTGACTTTGGTGGGTTGCGGCCTTTGGTTTCCACCTGTCCATCAGTGGCTGGGTGTTTCCTATTTTACCTGGCCTTTCTGTCATTTCCCTTGCCGGCTATCAATGTATTCAGATGTGCTCTGTTTGGTTCCTGCCTACCTGCTCCCAGATCTTTCAGGATAAGCTAAGTGCTGATTTTCAGTTGTTTGGTTTTTTGTCCAGCTTGCTTATTATGTCTCTATGCTAGCTGGTAGCTCTAGTGGACTGAGGTTCTCCCCATGTGCCATGAGTTGGCACATGGGTTCTTGTAATCTCAGGATGGTTTTTTTGATTAGGGTTTTTTGCTGACCGCTCAGTCCCCTTTTGTATCGTTCTGCTTTCTAGTTTACAGCGGGCCTCAATTTGCTAAAACTATATATATCATCTCTATGTGTGTGCCTTCCTCTCATTTCACCGTCAATACATGTGGGGGGCAACTATATCTTTTGGGGTTCATTCCGCTGGAGGCAAGTGAGGTCTTTATTTTCTCTGCAGTGCTAGTTAGCTCTTAGGCTGGTGCGTGGCGTCTAGAACCAACGTAGGCACGCTCCCTGGCTATCTCTAGTTGCGTTTGTCAGGCGTAGGGCAGCGGTCAGCCCAGGTTCCATCACCCTAGAGCTCGTCCGTAATATATTTGTACTTTGCTTGTCCTGTGCTATCCCTAGCCATTGGGATTCATGACAGTATAGCCGGACCACAAAGTGTTAATTGTTTGGGCTGAAGCAGGAGAAAGAGAAGTGTTTAAGGGAATTTTTTTTTTTTTTTTTTTCCCTTCAGAGTTTTGCTGCCTAGCCCTTAATTGCTGTCTAGCTGCTTCTTACCTCCTCTTAACCCTTGAATGGCTCTGATCTTAGCTGTTTAACATGGATGTCCAGAGTTTGGCTTCCAGCCTGAGTAATCTCGCGGCAAAAGTTCAAAACATACAGGATTTTGTTGTTCACACTCCCATGTCTGAACCTAGAATTCCTATTCCAGAGTTCTTTTCTGGAGATAGATCTACCTTCCTGAATTTCAGGAACAATTGTAAATTGTTTCTTTCTTTAAAATCTCGCTCCTCTGGAGACCCTGCTCAACAGGTCAAGATTGTAATATCTTTCCTGCGGGGCGACCCTCAGAATTGGGCATTGGCATTGGCACCAGGGGATCCTGCATTGCTCAGTGTGGATGCGTTTTTTCTGGCATTGGGATTGCTCTATGAGGAACCTAACCTGGAGATTCAGGCTGAAAAGGCTTTATTAGCCCTCTCTCAGGGGCATGATGAAGCGGAGATATATTGTCAGAAGTTTCGGAAATGGTCGGTGCTTACTCAGTGGAATGAGCGCGCCCTGGCTGCAAACTTCAGAAATGGTCTTTCTGAGGCCATTAAGGATATTATGGTGGGGCTCCCTACGCCTACAGGTCTGAATGAGTCTATGGCTATGGCCATTCAGATTGATCGGCGTTTACGGGAGCGCAAACCCGTGCACCAGTTGGCGGTGTCTTCTGAACAGGCACCTGAGACTATGCAATGTGATAGAATTCAGTCCAGAAGTGAATGGCAAAATTATAGGCGGAAAAATGGATTGTGTTTCTATTGTGGTGATTCAGCTCATGTTATATCAGCATGCTCTAAACGCACAAAAAGGGTTGATAAATCTTTTGCCATTGGTACTCTGCAGCCTAAGTTCATTTTGTCTGTGACTCTGATTTTTTCACTGTCTTCCATTTCCGTCGATGCCTATGTGGATTCGGGCGCTGCCCTGAGTCTTATGGATTGGTCATTTGCTAAACGCTGCGGTTTTAGTCTGGAACCTCTGGAAGTTCCTATTCCTCTGAAGGGAATTGACTCTACACCATTGGCTATGAATAAACCGCAGTATTGGACACAAGTGACCATGCGCATGACTCCCGTTCATCAGGAGGTGATTCGCTTCCTTGTACTTTATAATTTACATGATGTACTAGTGCTTGGTCTGCCATGGTTACAAACTCATAATCCTGTCCTGGACTGGAAAACAATGTCTGTGTTAAGCTGGGGATGTCAGGGGGTTCATGATGATGCACCTCCGATTTCTATCGCTTCATCTACTCCTTCTGAGATCCCTGCGTTTTTGTCTGACTATAGGGATGCTTTTGAGGAGCCTAAGCTCAATTCGCTCCCTCCGCATAGAGATTGTGACTGTGCTATAGAATTGATTCCTGGCAGTAAGTTCCCTAAGGGTCGTTTATTTAATCTGTCACTGCCAGAGCATACTGCTATGCGGAATTATATTAAGGAGTCCTTGGAAAAGGGACATATTCGTCCATCTTCGTCCCCTCTGGGAGCAGGTTTTTTTTTTGTGGCAAAAAAAGATGGTTCCCTGAGGCCTTGTATAGATTATCGCCTTCTGAATAAGATTACAGTCAAGTATCAGTATCCATTGCCATTATTGACTGATTTGTTTGCTCGCATTAAGGGGGCTAGGTGGTTCACTAAGATCTTCGCGGTGCGTATAATCTGGTGCGGATAAAACAGGGTGATGAGTGGAAAACCGCATTTAATACGCCTGAGGGCAATTTTGAGTATTTGGTAATGCCTTTTGGACTCTCCAATGCTCCGTCAGTTTTTCAGTCCTTTATGCACAATATTTTCCGTGAATATCTGGATAAGTTTATGATTGTGTATTTGGATGATATTTTGGTGTTTTCTGATGACTGGGAGTCTCATGTTCTACAGGTCAGGAAGGTGTTTCAGGTTCTGCGGGCCAATTCTCTGTTTGTGAAGGGCTCAAAGTGTCTCTTCGGAGTCCAGAAGATTTCTTTTTTGGGGTACATTTTTTCTCCTTCTACTATTGAGATGGATCCCGTCAAGGTTCAGGCGATTTGTGACTGGACACAACCTACATCTGTTAAGAGCCTTCAGAAGTTCTTGGGGTTTGCTAATTTTTATCGTCGGTTCATTGCTAATTTTTCCAGTATTGTTAAACCTTTGACTGATTTGACTAAAAAGGGTGCTGATGTTGCTGATTGGTCTCCTGCGGCCGTGGAGGCCTTTCAGGAACTTAAGCGCCGGTTTTCTTCTGCTCCTGTGTTGTGTCAACCAGATGTTTCACTTCCTTTTCAGGTTGAGGTTGATGCTTCCGAGATTGGAGCGGGGGCGGTTTTGTCACAGAGAAGTTCTAATGGCTCGGTGATGAAGCCATGTGCATTCTTCTCTAGAAAATTCTCGCCCGCCGAGCGCAATTATGATGTGGGTAATCGGGAGCTTTTGGCCATGAAGTGGGCATTTGAGGAGTGGCGTCATTGGCTTGAGGGTGCTAAACATCGTGTGGTGGTCTTGACTGATCACAAGAATCTCATTTACCTTGAGTCTGCCAGGCGTTTGAATCCTAGACAGGCTCGTTGGTCGTTGTTTTTTTCTCGTTTCAATTTCGTGGTTTCATACCTGCCAGGTTCAAAGAATGTGAAGGCAGATGCTCTTTCCAGGAGTTTTGTGCCTGACTCTCCTGGAGACTCTGGGCCTACTGGTATCCTTAGGGATGGGGTAATATTGTCCGCCGTATCCCCAGACTTGCGACGTGCATTGCAGGAGTTTCAGGTGGATAAACCGGATCGTTGTCCACCAGAAAGACTGTTTGTTCCGGATGATTGGACCAGTAGAGTCATCTCCGAGGTCCATTCTTCTGTGTTGGCTGGTCATCCTGGAATATTTGTACTAGAGACTTGGTGGCCAGGTCTTTTTGGTGGCCTTCCTTGTCTAGGGATGTGCGTACCTTTGTGCAGTCTTGTGAAGTGTGTGCTCGAGCTAAGCCTTGCTGTTCTCGGGCCAGTGGGTTGTTGTTATCCTTGCCCATCCCGAAGAGGCCTTGGACGCACATTTCCATGGATTTTATTTCTGATCTCCCGGTTTCACAGAAAATGTCCGTTATCTGGGTTGTGTGTGACCGCTTTTCTAAGATGGTTCATTTGGTGCCCTTGCCTAAGTTGCCTTCCTCCTCTGAGTTGGTCCCTTTATTTTTTCAGAACGTGGTTCGTTTGCATGGGATTCCGGAGAATATCGTTTCTGACAGGGGATCCCAGTTTGTGTCTAGATTTTGGCGGACGTTTTGTGCCAAGATGGGCATTGATTTGTCTTTCTCGTCTGCATTCCATCCTCAGACGAATGGCCAGACGGAGCGAACTAATCAGACCTTGGAAACTTATTTGAGGTGTTTTGTTTCTGCTGATCAAGATGACTGGGTTGCTTTTTTGCCACTGGCCGAATTTTCTCTTAATAATCGGGCTAGTTCGGCCACGTTGGTCTCTCCTTTTTTTTGTAATTCGGGGTTTCATCCTCGTTTTTCCTCTGGTCAGGTGGAGCCTTCGGATTGTCCTGGAGTGGACGTGGTGGTGGACAGGCTACATCAGATTTGGAATCAGGTGGTGGACAATTTGAAGTTATCTCAGGAGAAGACTCAGCAGTTTGCTAATCGCCGTCGCCGCGTGGGTCCCCGACTTCTTGTTGGGGATTTGGTGTGGTTGTCTTCTCGTTTTGTCCCTATGAAGGTCTCTTCTCCTAAGTTCAAGCCTCGGTTCATCGGTCCTTATAGGATCTCGGAGATTCTTAACCCTGTATCTTTTCGTTTGGATCTCCCAGCATCGTTTGCTATTCATAATGTGTTCCATCGGTCGTTGTTGCGGAGGTATGAGGTGCCCGTTGTTCCTTCGGTTGAGCCTCCTGCTCCGGTGCTGGTGGAGGGAGAATTGGAGTATGTTGTTGAGAAGATCTTGGATTCTCGTGTTTCCAGACGCAAACTCCAGTATTTGGTTAAGTGGAAGGGTTATGGTCAGGAGGATAATTCCTGGGTGGTCGCCTCCGATGTTCATGCGACTGATTTGGTCCGCGCCTTCCATAGAGCTCACCCTGATCGCCCTGGGGGTTCTCGTGAGGGTTCGGTGACCCCTCCTCAAGGGGGGGGTACTGTTGTGGATTCTGTTTGTGGGCTCCCTCTGGTGGTTACTGCTGGTACTGGGTGACTTTGGTGGGTTGCGGCCTTTGGTTTCCACCTGTCCATCAGTGGCTGGGTGTTTCCTATTTTACCTGGCCTTTCTGTCATTTCCCTTGCCGGCTATCAATGTATTCAGATGTGCTCTGTTTGGTTCCTGCCTACCTGCTCCCAGATCTTTCAGGATAAGCTAAGTGCTGATTTTCAGTTGTTTGGTTTTTTGTCCAGCTTGCTTATTATGTCTCTATGCTAGCTGGTAGCTCTAGTGGACTGAGGTTCTCCCCATGTGCCATGAGTTGGCACATGGGTTCTTGTAATCTCAGGATGGTTTTTTTGATTAGGGTTTTTTGCTGACCGCTCAGTCCCCTTTTGTATCGTTCTGCTTTCTAGTTTACAGCGGGCCTCAATTTGCTAAAACTATATATATCATCTCTATGTGTGTGCCTTCCTCTCATTTCACCGTCAATACATGTGGGGGGCAACTATATCTTTTGGGGTTCATTCCGCTGGAGGCAAGTGAGGTCTTTATTTTCTCTGCAGTGCTAGTTAGCTCTTAGGCTGGTGCGTGGCGTCTAGAACCAACGTAGGCACGCTCCCTGGCTATCTCTAGTTGTGTTTGTCAGGCGTAGGGCAGCGGTCAGCCCAGGTTCCATCACCCTAGAGCTCGTCCATAATATATTTGTACTTTGCTTGTCCTGTGCTATCCCTAGCCATTGGGATTCATGACAGGCATCCATCTTTCTGTCCATTTTCAAAGATTGGGGCAGCGGTGCCTGAGGAGGAGAGTTTTTCTGGAAATTTGGACAGGGTTTGGACTAATGTACACCATAATCTGAAAGAGGCAAATATTAGGTCAAAGAAATATTTTGACAAGAAAAGAAGGGAGGCTTTCTTTGCAGTTGGGGACATGGTCTGGTTGTCCTCTAGGAATCTGCGTTTGAAGATCCCTTCTAAAAAACTGGGGCCTAAGTTTGTAGGACCCTTCAAAGTGGTTCAGGTTGTCAACTCGGCAGCGGTGAGATTAGACATCCCCTCGTACAGGAGAATTAATTCAGTTTTTAATGTATCTTTACTGAAGAAAGTTGACACACCAGATAAGGAGGCGATGCCGACTGTTCCTCCAGTTGATGAGGATGGCGAGTTTGAGATTTCACGCATTTTGGATTCCAGGTGGCACAGAGGAAAGTTGCAGTATCTCGTGTCCCAGAAGGGTTTTGGTCCCGAGGATAATTCCTGGGTGAAAGCTGTGGACGTCTCGGCCTCAAGGCTGATTAAGGCTTTTCACAGGAGATTTCCGAATAAGGCTCGGCCAAGAGGATCCGGAGGATCCTCGTAAAAGGGGAGGTAATGTTAGAATTTGTTTTGTTTTTGACCATCCACCATCTTGTGGTTTTCTGGCTGCTGGTCTTTTTCCCCTGGTGCTGGGTATTCTTACGTCAGGTGATTGTATCACCCTTTATTACCCAGCACCTGCCTCCCAGTCCTTGCTGGACAACAGTGTTAATCCGCTAGAGTTCTGGCTAGGTGCTTTGATAGCTTCCTGTGTTTGCTATTGTGCAGTTCTGGGACCCCAGTTCTGCTATCCTTAGTTTCTGTTTTCTATTGGTTTCTGCAGCCTTCTCTGTATTTTCTATTAGGAGGTGACCTGTTTTTATACACAGTCATTAGATCTTTTAGGGACCTCCTTTCTCCTATCTATAGGTCTTCGCTTGAGATTAACCTAGGATCGTCGGTGGGTCTATTCGCAAGGAATGGGTCGTCCCACTCCATCGTAGGGTATCAGTCTAGTCTCAGTGCAGGGTCAGTTTTCCCTGTTCTATCCTAGTTCTGTGTTGCAGTTCCGTAACAAAAACATCCAAATGACCCAGATAAAAAGTTTACATACCCTGGTGATTTTGGCCTGATAACATACACATAAGTTGACACAACTGGGTTTGAATGGCTACTAAAGGTAACATCATCACTAGTGTTGAGCGATACCGTCCGATACTTGAAAGTATCGGTATCGGAAAGTATCGGCCGATACCGGCAAAGTATCGGATCTAATCCGATACCGATACCCGATACCAATACAAGTCAATGGGACTCATGTATCGGACGGTATTCCTGATGGTTCCCAGGGTCTGAAGGAGAGGAAATTCTCCTTCAGGCCCTGGGAACCATATTAATGTGTAAAATAAAGAATTAAAATAAAAAATATTGCTATACTCACCTCTCCGACGCAGCCTGCACCTTACCAAGGGAACCGGCAGCGTTGTTTGCTTAAAATTCGCGCTTTAACTTCCTTACGTGAAGTCCCGGCTTGTGATTGGTCGCGCGCCGCTCATGTGGCCGGGACGCAACCAATCACAGCAAGCCGTGACGTAATTTCAGGTCCTTCAGGATTTTAAAATTACGTTCCGGCGTTGTGATTTGTTGCGTCGCGGTCACATGGGCGACGCGACCAATCACAAGCCGTGACATCACGGGAGGCTGGACACGCGCGCATTTTAAAATGCGCGCATCTCCTGCCTCCCGTGACGTCACGGCTTGTGATTGGTCTCGTCGCCCATGTGACCGCGACGCAACCAATCACAACGCCGGAACGTAATTTTAAAATCCTGAAGGACCTGAAATTACATCACGGCTTGCTGTGATTGGTTGCATCGCGGTCACATGGGCGACGCGACCAATCACAAGCCGTGACGTCACGGGAGGCAGGAGACGCGCGCATTTTAAAATGCGCGTGTCCAGCCTCCCGTGACGTCACGGCTTGTGATTGGTCGCGTCGCCCATGTGACCGCGACGCAACCAATCACAACGCCGGAACATAATTTTAAAATCCTGAAGGACCTGAAATTACGTCACGGCTTGCTGTGATTGGTTGCGTCCCGGCCACATGGGCGGCGCGCGACCAATCACAAGCCGGGACTTCGCGTAAGGAAGTTAAAGCGCGAATTTTAAGCAAACAACGCTGCCGGTTCCCTCGGTAAGGTGCAGGCTGCGTCGGAGAGGTGAGTATAGCAATATTTTTTATTTTAATTCTTTATTTTACACATTAATGTTGTTTCGATACCGATACCCGATACCACAAAAGTATCGGATCTCGGCATCGTAATTCCGATACAGCAAATATCGGCCGATACCCAATACTTGCGGTATCGGAATGCTCAACACTAATCATCACCTGTGACCTGTTTGCTTGTAATCAGTGTGTGTGCAAAAAAGCTGAGTGAGTTTCAGGAATCCAAACTGACTCTTGAATCTTTCATCCAGCCACTGATATTTCTGGATTGTTATTCATGGGGAGAGCAAAAGAATTGTCAAAGAATTAACGGGAAAATGTAGTTGAACTGTATAAAATAGGAAATGGATACAAAAAGATATCCAAGGAAAAAAATAAAAATAGATTGTTTTCCAACAGGAGAACAGCATGAGCAGATGCAAGATGAAAAATTAGCTTAATCTCAAGATCATAGATAAAGAGCTACTAATACGGAGATATGTATACAAGCAAAAATGGGTTTACTCATCTTGTGATGATAATGCTCATTGTAATAATTATAGGGGATAACTCAGGAGACTCTTTGCGTGGAACAAGACAACTACAGGACACAGTTTTATAAGTGGTAAAGTCTATATTATCACACGGTGATTCAAACAGGTGCAGAGAGAAACTTAAGTCTACAATACTTGGTGCAAATAATAAACGCAGCTTAGCAGTCTATAGGAAACTTCAGAGGAAAATGCAATCAAGCAGAAAGTCTATGAAGCACAGTTATTCTTGAGGATACTTGACATGAATAAATCCTTGTCTTAGTCCAGGCACAGATAGATATGCTTATTAGGCAGTTCAAATCATATCTTAGCTCAACCAGGGAGGCCTGGTTAATAGTCTCAGGTTATTGCAAAGCAGCAACAGCTTACATGACCAGCAAATGCAGAAGGAAGTAAACACGAACAGCAGATGAAGGAGGATTACTGGAGACTTGTGTATGCAGCAGGAACTAAGAGCAGAGTAGCAGGATCACCACATAGGTTCACAGGAGCAGGTGTATAGCCAGGGAGTAATCAGAGGTCAGGAGCTGGATGCAAGGCAGAATACTCTAGCACAGACTGAAGGCTGGGGTGGAGTTTTATAGCAGGAGACACAGTGCACATGAGACCAAAGATGCCATCTTGAAAAAGGGCAGTAATGCACAAAAGGTAAAAAATGTTCAGAGTCCTGACACTCATGCCGGTTAGTACACTAGCAATTGACATGTTTCCCGCTATAATATCAGGTTCATCAGGAGATCATTGGTGGCAATGTGAGTAGACGAGAGTCCAGTAGTTGACGTGGCTACGAATCTCACCCCCCTCTCCATATAAATACATTTGCTGACCTCCTCTCTCAGGTGTGTGGCACGCTACTTCCGGTATAAGTGCAGAAAATATATACTGTGAAAAATATTTGAGGTATTACTCGATATTTTGGCCCAGATATGCAAGCTTGCAACCCACAGGTTTCAGGGTACAGCTGGGCCCATTATTTGTTTGTTCTTGTAAACTTGAGTGTCTATTAACATGGGAGGCATTTAGATAAAGCTGGGCAGCCGTCTGATCTAATAGTATGGGTGTCACTAATAGGCTGTAAATGAGATGCTGTGCATTACCTGTATGTGAACAGTGCCCTATACAAGCCTGTTTTGTGCAATCACATACTAAGCAATCACCCCTTCCATGGATTGGTAGGCTGTGAGTTGTTTCATCAGTATTTTGCACCTGCGTTTCCGTCATCTTAACTACATGGGTCAACTGCATTGTTTGAAGACCTGGGCAGGTAAACATCGCTGCCCTTTTTCTGCTGTATTAATTCTTACATTTTTGGAGGATTTGAAGTCCTCTTTTTGTGGCTTTGCTGTTCAGTATAATACATGCAGCACCCAATGTACATAATGCCTCTTCATCATTATATTTGAGATCAATCATTTCAGGAATTGAGAGCCTCATCCATCCTCTGGTCCATAGGATCCCAAGGTGCCATTGGGACAACCAGGATGTTCTTAACATAATTATTATATTAAATGGAGGAACTCTTTGCAAGCCCTGTAACACTATAAGGAATAATATATTAACCAACACACTCATTATTGTGCCAATGCTGTAGAAAAAGACATGACCCCACATGCACAACAACACAGCAACAATGGCTGACACGCAGCACCAACACCAAGTGAAAGGAGCAAGACAACTCTTCTTCCACTGGTCACCGCCCTGCTGATAAATTGTTACTGCAGTGGTGATTGGAACACAGTGCTGCACCTTTCATGCTATAAAAGGTTGGGACCCACTAAGAGGTTCACCATGACATGGCAGTGGACATCATGCAGTTTGATCAAAATGTTAAACAAGAAACCTCAGTTTTGTACATTTTTGCCTAGAGCCATTAGATCAAGATATGATTTTTGGACGTGCGGTCCATGTCTATTTCTATAGTGGTGGCATAATGCATTGTCCATCCCTTCTTTTTTCACTTGGACCAGCACTCCTTTCATTTAGCACGGGAATTTTTAATTAGCAGGACGCTCCAAGAGAGGTTCCACCTATTTTTGCTTTAAGTTACACTCTGAGAGTTTGTGGAAGATGCATTCTTTAAATTCTTTCACTTGGTGTTGTTTGGCGGCCATTGTTGCTGTCACATTGTGTTTGAGGGTTTGTGGCCTGGAATCATGGGGACTCTCCTTTGCATCATGGATGCTGTAAGGTACCAGGTCGCCCTATTGGGGTACAACTGCTGTGGTTTAGGTTGACGAATTGTGCAGCACCTTTAATCTGTAAAACTGAAGGACTGTCACTGATTCTGTTGTATTCCAGGACCAAAGGTTCTTCCCTGTCCCTACTGCTAGAGGTGCCCTAGCTTGCCTTGTTCCCAGATTACTTCTGATGGTGAAGATGCCGGGGCAACCCTCAGCTGGCAGCTTTATCATGGCTGGTTATCATGAATAGAGAGGTCACTAGGCCATTTTTTAAAAGCATTTAAATAATTTAAAAAAATGGCGTGGGGTCCCCCCTCTTTTTGACAACTAGCCATGCTAAAGCAGACAGTCGGGGGCTGGTTTTCTCAGGCAAATAAGAAGCCATGGATGTTGCCCCCAAGCCTAAAAATAGCAGCCTACAGCCACTCCAGAAAAGGTGCATGTATTAGATGTGCCAATTCTGGTGCTTTGTCCGAATCTCCCCACTTGCCCGGTTGTGATGACAAGTAGGGTAATGGTTGATGTCAGCTGTTTTATGGCCGCTGACATCAAGTTCAGTTGTTAGTAATGGAGAGGCATCTATAAGATGCCCCAATTACTAACCCTATAGTTAGGTTGTAAAAAAGACACAGCAAAAATGAAATGTTTTATTTGAAAGAAATACACAGACTCCTTTATTCGAAATAAAAATAAAAAATCACATTTCTGCTTAAATTTACACCAATTACATTGAAGTCCTTGATAATAATAATAATAAGATAATCCATACTGTCCCAACAACTATTTGGTGATTTGGACAGCAGTCAAATCAGTGAATACTCTCCCCACCAGCCGGGATACAGTGACAGGAGCATAATCATTCCTCCAGTGTCTAGCTCACAGCTGAATGCTGGTGACCTCACTTATGGCACCGCTCACTGTGTGAGAACTTTGTCACGCAGCGAGCGATGCTGTAAGTGAGGTCATCGGGGCTCATCAGGTTTGGAGTCCCCGTAACCTTCATAAGTCTCAAACCTCAATATTATATCAAACAACAACTATAAAATGTTCTAATTTTTCAAATCATTACATACATGTCCATCAGGGTAAAGCTGGAAATTATGTTGCATATGGCATATAAGCAAGTAAAAAACGGAAGAGATACTATAAAATCTTACTAAATCGTGAGGATTTTTGAAAATTTCTCCTTAGCATATGCTTTCCATTAGGACTAAAGTTAAGAATGAAATTCATGCCTTTTTACTGAATAAGAAGTAAAAGAGGAAACTAAAAAAAGGGGGACATACCCTGCGTTATGCTGAACTGTAGAAAATGGACATTGACCGCACTTTCAAAAATCAAATGTTGATCTAATAGGTAAAAAAGCTGAACATGAGGTTCTTAGTTTAACATTCTGATCCCACTATATGAAGCCCACTGCCATGTCACGGCAAACCTCTCTGTGGGTCACTAACTTATTATAGCCTTTAAGAAGCGGTGTCATGCATGAACCACCACCATAGCGACAATACACCAGTAGGACAGGCAACCTGATGCCTCACAGCACCCGTGCTGCTAATCCCCATGATTCCAGGTTCCACAAGCACAAAACCACAGCAAAAATGGCTGCCACACAGCACCAACACCAATTGAAAGGACCAAAAAGTCATCATCCGCATGTTCTTAAACAGTGAACCGAGAACAAAAATAGAAGGAAGCCCTCCTGCAGTTTCCTCCAAGAGAGGTTAATGCATTATTGTTGAATGAGTGGTAAAAAATGAAACATTTGCTATTTTAGTATTTGTATTGGATTTGGAGGATGTATTGTATATGTTTTTATATTTGCAATGATTTAACATATGCATTTTAGATCCATTTCTGTCTCAAATAGCATGCTATAGATAAGAGCGTGTGAAAATCTTGAAACATGTAAGCTTTATTTATTATTTCAATGTTTAGCATGTTGGATTGTATCTGATGAATTTACATACAGTACAGACCAAACGTTTGGACACACCTTCTCAGTTAAAGATTTTTCTGTATTTTCATGACTTTGAAAATTGTACATTCACACTGAAGGCAACAAAACTATGAATTAACACATGTGGAATTATATACTTAACAAAGAAGTGTGAAACAACTGAAATTATGTCTTATATTCTAGGTTCTTCAAAGTAGCCACCTTTTACTTTGATGACTGCTTTGCACACTCTTGGCATTCTCTTGATGAGCTTTAAGAGGTAGTCACCGAGAATGGTTTTCAATTCACAGGTGTGCCCTGTCAGGTTTAATAAGTGGGATTTCTTGCCTTATAAATGGGGATGGGACCATCAGTTGTGTTGTGCAGAAGTCTGGTGGATACACAGCTGATAGTCCTACTGAATTGACTGTTAGAATTTGTATTATCGGCCCAAGAATGAACAGTCACACTCAAAGTTCCTTTAAAGGGAACCTGTCACCTGAATTTGGAGGGAACAATTTTCAGTCATATGGGCGGTGTTTTCGGGTGTTTGATTCACCCTTTCCTTACCCGCTGGCTGCATGCTGGCTGCAATATTGGATTGAAGTTCATTCTCTGTCCTCCATAGTACACGCCTGCGTAAGGCAAGATTGCCTTGTGCAGGCATGTACTACGGAGGACAGAGAATGAACTTCAATCCAATATTGCAGCCAGCATGCAGCCAGCGGGTAAGGAAAGGGTGAATCAAACACCCGAAAACCCCGCCCATATGACCCAAAACTGGTCCCGCCAAATTCAGGTCACAGGTTCCCTTTAAATTGCAAATGTGGCTTTTTATTTTCAATACATCAAAAGTAAGTGGTTCACCGCAGTGGTATAAGGTAACATTTCGACCCGCTGGGTCTTTATCAAACCTTACTGGAAAAAGCAAAAGTACAAAGTGTTGGTCTTACGTGAGAATACAAATAGAATATACAATATACAATAATATAAAAATTATACAAAGGCCCTTTAAATAAAGAATAGATATGTATATATTTATACACTCATACAAGAGTGAAACACTGACAAAAAAACAACAAGAAATCAAAATCATTTGAACTATAGCACGGTGGTACCCCAGAGGGGATTGTGGGTATTTCAAGTACCCTTAGTTACAATAATAAATACATCAATCTAGTAGTTTCATGGGTAATACAAGGTCTAAAAAGATCACAATAACAAGCAGGTGGTGGATGTGAATTGCAGTTATAAAGCGGTAGGTACTAATCTCATAATAGAAAAACAAGAGGATGAGGCCTTCTCATGTGAATTACTGAAGTCCCGTTAGGGGCTGTGGGGGAGAAGGTCACAGAAGTAAGCAAAAGGTAGAGGCGAGCTTGAAATGAGGGTAATGGAGAGCGTACCGACCTACTTGTATGCTGCATCAGGGAGCTGCGGTGGTGTGTGGGAGCGTGCTGCCGGGCACCATACTATATGTGAGGTGTATGGAAATGAAATAAATCAGGATGAGGCTCGGATTGCAGCAGCGCCGTTTGCGCATGCACAGTGGTCTGTAAGGAAAAGGAGGCTTGGAACGCATGTATGGTGGGGAGCTCTGTGCACTGGTGCGGTGTGAGCGCTGGTATGATGGATCGAAAGTGCAACAGGGAGAAGTGTTCTTGTAATGAGCGGAGCTGGAATGCTGGTCATGAATGAGATTACCTAGAGAAGGCATAGAGACTGATGAGAATATTAGGGAGAAAGTTGAAAGACCATGTGAAATAGTAAAAGAAACGTGGCAGCACTCACCGATCCTGTGCACAAGGGCTTGTCTTTATTGAAACATATAGTACAGCATCTTCACGGCACGGGGGAGTGAGGCGGAGGATACAGTGAGCAGAAAGGGACGACGGCCGTTTCACGCTACAACCAGCACTTCTACGGGTCGGTAGTTGGACCCGTAGAAGCGCTGGACAGACTGTGCTGCTTTGCTTTTCTTTGCTGGAGAAAGTTGAACGATATGACAGAATAAGAAGTAAAAATATTTGCAAAGAAATAAAGATAAAAATAGAACAAAAATAAAATTAAAATGGGCATAGAATTAGACATAAAATAGAAAATTTTGTGAAAAAATGATAACAAGCAAAATTGAGAAAATGAAAAGAATGAAAAAAATGGATGAGGAGAATAATAAAAATGAAAAAATGAAAACAATAAAAATAATGAAGAAAATAATGAAGAAAGTAATGAAAATAATGAAAATGACAAAAAATAAAGAAAATGAAAATGAAAATAAGGAAAATAATGAAAATGATGAAACATTTTTGGTGTATTAAAAATTAAAAGCCATGTTTTTTGCAATTTAAAGGAACTTTGAGTGCGACTGTTCATTCTCGGGACTACATTTTGGTGGATTAACTCCACGTACAGTCAGCACCACCGAATGAGCAAGAGTGTGCGTCTTTCTCTTCTTTAGAATTTGTATTATGGCAAGAAAAAAGCAGCTAAGTGTTAGGGGTTGAGTTCCCGCCTCTGTACAGGGGGAATCTCGAGCCATCTCCGCTGTGGTCTCCCATTCTTCTCCAGCCGCAGTAGAGCCTGCTTAGCGGAGACGTCGGTCCCAGAGTCTGGCTCAGCCTGATATGGTGTGGATGATTACTGTTGCTTTTCCAGGTTCAGCCATTGTAACCAGTACTAGTCAGCGGCAAGTAGACATCACTGGGACTAAGTCCTGATTTTCCCCTTCTGAGCATGCCCAGGGTAAGACCTCTCATTGGAGGTAGGGGGTCACATGCTCAGGTACTGCAGCAGCTCCCATTGGTCCTCTAGGAAGGTCCTGAGGTTGCTCAGTTACTGCAGCAGCTCCCATTGGTCCTCTAGGAAGGTCCTGAATTTGCTGCAGCTATAAAAGGTTCGCATGGCCGCACAGCCATGCGCTAGTATCAACTAACTTATGTGTTCTGCGCCAGTGTGGTCATGTGTATGTGGTTTCATGGTAGCAGCAGACACATCTGTACAACAACTGTTAAGAGGAGACTTTGTGCAGCAGGCTTTCATGGTAAAATAGCTGCTACCAAACCACTGCTAAGGACAGGCAACAAGCAGAAGAGACTTGTTTGGGCTAAAGAACACAAGGAATGGACATTAGACCAGTGGAAATCTGTGCTTTGGTCTGATGAGTCCAAATTTGAGATCTTTGGTTCCAACCACCGTGTCTTTGTGCGACGCAGAAAAGGTGAACGGATGGACTCTACATGCCTGGTTCCCACCGTGAAGCATGGAGGAGGAGGTGTGATGGTGTGGGGGTGCTTTGCTGGTGACACTGTTGGGGATTTATTCAAAATTGAAGGCATACTGAACCAGCATGGCTACCACAGCATCTTGCAGCAGCATGCTATTCTATCCGGTTTGCGTTTAGTTGGACCATCATTTATTTTTCAACAGGACAATGACCCCAAACACACCTCCAGGCTGTGTAAGGGCTATTTGTCCAAGAAGGAGAGTGATGAGGTGCTATGCCAGATGACCTGGCCTCCACAGTCACCAGACCTGAACCCAATCGAGATGGTTTGGGGTGAGCTGGACCGCAGAGTGAAGGCAAAAGGGCCAACCAGTGCTAAGCATGTCTGGGAACTCCTTCAATATTCTTGGAAGACCATTCCCGGTGACTACCTCTTGAAGCTCATCAAGAGAATGCCAAGAGTGTGCAAAGCAGTCATCAAAGCAAAAGGTGGCTACTTTGAAGAACCTTCATTGTGAATGTACAATTTTCATAGTCATGAAAATACAGAAAAATCTTTAACTGAGAAGGTGTGTCCAAACTTTTGGTCTGTACTGTACGTGAAGCAAGATTTAACATACAATGCCAGGCTTTTTGTAAAATTTGTGAGTCTGTTTAAGGTGTTTAAGGTGTTAGTGTTTAAGGTGAAGGTTAAACCAAATTTAGATGGTTTCGAGTCATTGCTAATCCTTCATTCTATAATTCCACGATATACCTGTATGTCACAAAGTCTTGGGTTAACATACCTTTTAAAAATACTCATTCCATTGATTTAATATTCTTCCAAAATAAGTATTTAGCAATTGGTGAAACAATCTAAGAAAATGGATGTGTAAGTGATTTGTGTCATATTTAGGAGAAGATCCACAAATTTAAGACTGAAAATGAAACTTTATACTTGGCATGAGCAAAAGCAGATTTTTGCCAATGCCAGAATTTGCTCCATTTTGTGACATTTTTATTAACAAAATCTTAAATAAACTTGATGTCATTTTTAAAAAGGACATGTAACTTGCTCAAAAATGTGGATATTCAAAATGTTTGCTTTTTTTCATTTTGCACTGTCACTCCATTGTGAGTATTCACATTTATTGCTTTTATAGTGCAGTATACAAAATCTCTTCATGTGCTTTTACTCTTCCATCCCAAACACTGCCAATCACATCTTGGCAGTGTCTGAAACTGCTAGACTACTGGACCAGGCAATCTCCTCACTACCCTCTTTCCCTTTATGCTGTCTTTTCAACGCTGTTGTCTGACCTCAGGATGTCTCCTCACCTTTCTTCTCTCCCCTCAGGTCAAAGCACAACACAACTTTTGATAACACAATGGAACAAAGGGATAGGGCAGACAAATCGCTGGTGCAGTAGCAGTGCCAATAATAA
Source organism: Ranitomeya variabilis (assembly GCF_051348905.1). Lineage (NCBI taxonomy): Eukaryota > Metazoa > Chordata > Amphibia > Anura > Dendrobatidae > Ranitomeya > Ranitomeya variabilis. Next base: position 235,143,152 of record NC_135232.1, read on the forward strand.
AGACAATATACACAGACTTATGATTTGTGAGGGTAGGACACAGAACAGGGACTTAAAATGAATTGGAAGGAGAGTCACAGTGACTAATTTCAATTTATTTTTTGGGTGGCGAAATTGATAGTTAATGGGGGCACATTGCTGGCACAAATTTATATTTTGAATGGTACTTGGATAATTGTACATTAATGGTGGGGTAGTTATTTGTATTAAGGGGTGCAGTGTTATGGATTTTGTTTTATCAGGCAAATGTATATATGCAGTATATGCGAACTTGTTATATTCAGGGCTGTGGCGATCAGTGTGATAAGACGTGTCTTGGCTGGAAGATGTCGACATGAAGGTCTGTCCAATGGAGAACACAGAAAATGACTCTAATCAGATGAAACCTCAGCAGTAAGTCACTGCGCGTAATTATTATTCTGCAACTATACTGTATGCCTTTGAGTAATGCTGTTGTTTGTAAAACAACCTCCTTTAGGCTACATTGAAATGTTTGCGTGGAATTTTATGTGCTGCCAGATTTTCTTATTGGAATATCACGGATACGAGAATTAGATCTGCAAGGCTCAGAACAAGTTATATTCCTATCCAATTTTGAGGATCAGAATAGGACATACTCAATGTGTCTGTGTACTGTCCGAGAAAATATCATTCAGCACTTCACATAGATAAAGAAATGTACTTTTATTATGTATAGTACAGTCACTTAGTATTTAGTGGCAGCACACTGTAGCGCCATAGCATGCAAACATGAAATACGAAAATTGAATTACATCACTGCACTAGAAATATGAAAAGTTAAGAAAGTTTAGAGCATAAATTGGCCAATTCATGTGTACCTGGTAGCCACTTTAAGGCTTTTCTCGTTTCCAGGACCTAGCAATGCCTTTCCTCACTTAGAATAAAATCTTCATCTTTACATTGGTAGGTCCTGGAAGCGAGAAATGCCTTAACATGGCTTCCAGGTACACATGAATTGGCCAATTTATGCTCTAAACTTTCTCAATTTTTCATATTTCTAGTGCAGTGATGTAATTCAATTTTCGTATTACTGCTTCTGAACTGTCAAGTGCTTTATTTCCATCCATTTCTTGGTGCTTCTTGAAGTATGTATTGGGTAATTATCCTGCTGGAAGAACTATGACCTAGGATATAACCCAGCTTATAGACCCTGGGCACTACATTGCAACCCAAAATCCTATTGAATTTCGAAATCTTCACATTTCATGATGACTTGCATACATTCAAGGCACACAGGGCCAGAGGCATCAAAACAATACCTAACTTTCTTCAAATGTCCACCATATTTGACTGTAACTGTTTTTTTTCTATTTTTAGGCCTCATTCTATTTATAGTAAACAATAGAATGATGTGCTTAACCAAAAAACTCTATCTTGGTCTCATTTGTCCACAAGATGCCAGCTGACCCTTTATAAATTATGAGGGCCACCTGCTGACCCTCCAAGTTTCAAAGATAACCCCTTTCTGACATTGGATGTACTATCCCGTCGAGGTGGGGTGGGCCTGTATGACCACCGACAGGATAGTATGTCCAGCGCGATCGGCGGCGCTCACGGGGGGAGCGCGGCCGATCGCGGCTGGGTGTCAGCTGACTATCGCAGCTGACATCCGGCACTATGTGCCAGGAGCAGTCATGGACCGCCCCCGGCACATTTACCCCCGGCACACCACGATCATGGTGTGACGGCGGTACAGGGAAGCATCGCACAGGGAGGGGGCTCCCTGCGTGCTTCCCTGAGACTCCCGGAGCAACGCGATGTGATCGCGTTGCTGCGAGGGTCTCTTACCTCCTCCTCGCTGCAGGTGCCCGGATCCAAGATTGCCGCGGCATCCGGGTCCTGCAGGGAGGGAGGTGGCTTACCAAGTGCCTGCTCAGAGCAGGCGCTTGGTAAGCCTGTAGTGCTGTAAGTCAGATCGGTGATCTGACAGAGTGCTATGCAAACTGTCAGATCAGCGATCTGTGATGTCCCCCCCTGGGACAAAGTAAAAAAAAAAAGTAAAAGAAAAAATGTCCACATGTGTAAAAAAAAAAAAAAAATTCCTAAATAAAGTATAAAAAATATATATTATTCCCATAAATACATTTCTTTATCTAAATAAAAAAAAAAAACAATAAAAGTACACATATTTAGTATCGCCGCGTCCGTAACGACCCCACCTATAAAACTATATCACTAGTTAACCCCTTCAGTGAACACCGTAAGAAAAAAAAAAATATGAGGCAAAAAACAACGCTTTATTATCATACCGCCGAACAAAAAGTGGAATAACATGCGATCAAAAAGACGGATATAAATAACTATGGTACTGCTGAAAATGTCATCTTGTCCCGCAAAAAACGGGCTGCCATACAGCGTCATCAAAGAAAAACTAAAAAAGTTATAGTCCTCAGAATAAAGTGATACCAAAATAATTATTTATTCTATAAAATAGTTTTTATCGTATAAAAGCGCCAAAACATAAAGATGTCAGAAAATATTACCAATAAAAACGTCAGCTCGTCCCGCAAAAAATAAGACCTCACATGACTCTGTGGACCAAAATATGGAAAAATTATAGGTCTCAAAATGTGGAGACGCAAAAACTTTTTTGCAATAAAAAGCGTCTTTTAATCTGCGACGGCTGCCAATCATAAAAATCCGCAAAAAAATTGCTATAAAAGTAAATCAAACCCCCCTTCATCACCCCCTTAGTTAGGGAAAAATAATAAAATTAAAAAAATGTATTTATTTCCATTTTCCCATTAGGGTTAGGGCTAAGGTTAGGGCTAGGGTTAGGGTTAGGGTTAGGGCTAGGGTTAGGGCTAGGGTTAGGGTTAGGATTAGGGTTAGGGTTAGGGCTAGGGCTAGGGTTAGGGCTAGGGTTAGGGTTGGGGCTAGGGTTGGAGCTAAATTTAGGGTTAGGATTGGGGCTAAAGTTAGGGTTAGGGTTGGGGCTAAAGTTAGGGTTTGGATTATATTTACGGTTGGGATTAGGGTTGGGATTAGAGTTAGGGGTGTGTCAGGTTTAGGGGTGTGGTTAGGGTTACCGTTGGGATTACGGTTAGGGGTGTGTTTGGATTAGGGTTTCAGTTAGAATTGGGGAGTTTCCACTGTTTAGGTACATCAGGGGCTATCCAAACGCGACATGGCATCCGATCTCAATTCCAGCCAATTCATTGAAAAAGTAAAACAGTGCTCCTTCCCTTCTGAGCTTTCCCGTGCACCCAAACAGGGGTTTACCCCAACATATGGGGCATCAGCGTACACGGAAAAAAATGGACAACAACGTTTGCGGTCCAATTTCTCTTGTTACCCTTGGGAAAATATAAATTTGGGGGGCTAAAAATCATTTTTGTGGGAAAAAAAAGGATTTTTTATTTTCACTGCTCTGCGTTATAAACTTTTATTAACAGAGTCATGAAGCACTAGAGTAGATGATGAAAGAGAGCAGACTACGCTAGCTCTCCCCAAGCACCCAACAGGTGCCAACACAACAGGACAGCTCCAAACATAGAGCAGCACGAAAAAGTGGAGCAAAAACATCCATAACATCGTAGTTAAAAAACGTATATAAAGTTTATTCAATAATTATAACAATACAAAATATCCACACCATAAGTAGGTGCTGTGTGCATTATGCACACAAAGGAGGGCAATAGAGAGAGGACATGACAGTTACCAGGCTAACAGCAGGGAAACACAGTGTATATTCCATCAATTACATAAATTTGTAAGCAAATGATCACTATAAAACATGGTCCAACCGGTATCCAAACGTTAATTAGCATCAGCAGCGTGCACTAAATGTGCCATAACATAGATCAAGCTTACCCATTACTGTTTGTTCAAAAAGGGTGTCCCTAACTGGCCTGGTGCCCCTGGACGCGCGTTTCGCGTGATCGCTTCCTCAACAGGGAAACTGTAGTGAAACACTTGGGGGTTCAAAGTTCTTACAACACATCTAGATAAGTTCCTTGGGAGGTCTAGTTTCCAATATGGAGTCACTTGTGGGGGGTTTCTACTGTTTGGGTACATCAGGGGCTCTGCAAATGCAACGTGACGCCTGCAAACCAATTCATCTAAGTCTGCATTCCAAATGGCGCTCCTTCCCTCCCGAGCTCTGCCATGCACCCAAACAGTGGTCCCCCCACATATGGGGTATCAGCATACTCAGGACAAATTGGACAACAACTTTTGGGGTCCAATTTATCCTGTTACCCTTGTGAAAATACAAAACTGGGGGCTATAAAACATATGGGGCATCAGCGTACTCGGGAAAAAATGGGCAACAATGTTTGCGGTCCAAGTTCTCTTGTTACCCTTGGGAAAATATAAATTTGGGGGGCTAAAAATCATTTTTGTGAAAAAAAAACAATTTTTATTTTCACTGCTCTGCATTATAAACTGTAGTGAAACACTTGGGGGATCAAAGCTCTCAAAACACATCTAGATAAGTTCCTTAGGGGGTCTACTTTCCAAAATGGTGTCGCTTGTGGGGGGGTTTAATGTTTAGGCACATCAGGGGCTCTCCAAACGCGACATGGCGTCCCATCTTAATTCCAGTCAATTTTGCATTGAAAAGTCAAATCGCGCTCCTTCCCTTCCGAGCTCTGCCATGCGCCCAAACAGTCGTTTACCCCCACATATGGGGTATCGGCGTACTCAGGACAAATTGCACAACAACTTTTGTCATCTAATTTCTTCTCTTACCCTTGGGAAAATAAAAAATTGGGGGCAAAAAGATAATTTTTGTGAAAAAATATGATTTTTTATTTTTACGGCTCTGAATTATAAACTTCTGTAAAGCACTTGGTGGGTCAAAGTGCTCACCACACATCTAGATAAGTTCCATAGGGGGTCTACTTTCCAAAATGGTGTCAGTTGTGGGGGGTTTCAATGTTTAGGCACATCAGGGGCTCTCCAAACGCAACATGGCGTTCCATCTCAATTCCAGTCAATTTTGAATTGATAAGTCAAATGGCGCTCCTTCCCTTCCGAGCTCTGCGGTGCGCCCAAACAGTGGTTTACCCCCACATATGGGGTATCAGCATACTCCTGTTACCCTTGGTAAAATAAAACGAATTCGAGCTGAAATAAATTTTGTGTAAAAAAAATTTAAATGTTAATTTTTATTTAAACATTCCAAAAATTTCTGTAAAACACCCGAAGGGTTAATAAATTTCTTGAATGTGGTTTTGAGCACCTTGAGGGGGGCAGTTTTTAGAATGGTGTCACACTTTGGTATTTTCTATCATATAGAACCCTCAAAATGACTTCAAATGAGATGTGGCCCCTAAAAAAAAATAATGCTGTAAAAATGAGAAATTGCTGGTCTACTTTTAACCCTTATAACTCCCTAACAAAAAAAAATTTGGTTCCTAAATTGTGCTGATGTAAAGTAGACATGTGGTAAATGTTACCTGTTAAGTATTTTGTGTGACATATCTCTGTGATTTAAGGGCATAAAAATTTCCATTTTTTTCACAAATAAACGAAAGTTATATCGAAGAAATTTTACCACTATCATGAAGTACAATATGTCACGAGTAGGGTTGAGCGAAACGGGTCGATCATTTTCAAAAGTCGCCGACTTTTGGCTAAGTCGGCGTCTCATGAAACCCGATCCGACCCCTGTGCTTGTCGGCCATGCGGTACGCGACTTTCGCGCCAAAGTCGCGTTTCAATGACGCGAAAAGCGCCATTTCTCAGCCAATGAAGGTGAACGCAGAGTGTGGGCAGCGTGATGACATAGATCCTGGTCCCCACCATCTTAGAGAAGGGCATTGCAGTGATTGGCTTGCTGTCTGCGGCATCACAGGGGCTATAAAGGGGCGTTCCCGCCGACCGCCATCTTACTGCTGCTGATCTGAGCTTAGGGAGAGGTTGCTGCCGCTTCGTCAGAAGCAGGGAGAGCGTTAGGCAGGGTCCACTAACCACCAAACCGCTTGTGCTGTAGCGATTTCCACTGTCCAACACCACCTTCGGTGTGCAGGAACAGTGGAAGCTATTTTTTTTTTTTTTTTCCCTCAGCGTTGTAGCTCATTGGGCTGCCCTAGAAGGCTCCGTGATAGCTGTATTGCTGTGTGTACGCCACTGTGCAAACCAACTGCTTTTTTCAAAGCACATATCCTCTTGTTCCTTTCTGCACAGCTATCTTTTTTGTTTGTCCACACTTTTTATTTAATTTGTGCATCAGTCCACTCCTATTGCTGCCTGCCATACCTGGCTTAGATTACTGCAGGGAGATAGTAATTGTAGGACAGTCCCTGTTTTTTTTTTTTTTTGTGGGAGATTAAGATTGGCATTTCTGCTACAGTGCCATCCCTGTGTGTGCCATCTCTCACTGAGTGGGCCATAGAAAGCCTATTTATTTTTTCCGTGATTTGTGTTCTAAATTCTACCTCAACACAAAAACACTACATCAATCAGTGGTAGAAAAATATTGGCCTCAGTCAGGGCTTGTGTGCCACTGCTGTGTGTGCTATCTCTCATTCAGTGGGCTATAGAAAGCCTATTTATTTATTTATTTTTTTTCTTATTATTTGGTTTCTAAAGTCTCCCTGAAAAAAAAAAAAAAAAAAAAAACAGTGGGAGAGTAATATTGCCCTTTCAGCTTGTGTGCCAGTCTTGACTCCTGGGTGTGCCACCTCTCTCTCATTCAGTGGGCCATAGAAAGCCTATTTATTTTTTTGGTTTTTTTAATATTATTTGGTTTCTAAAGTCTCCCTGAAAATAATAAAAAAAAAACTTAAAAAAACAGTGGGAGAGTAATATTGCCCTTTCAGCTTGTGTGCCAGTCTTGACTCCTGGGTGTGCCACCTCTCTCATTCAGTGGGCCATAGAAAGCCTATTTATTTTTTTTTAAAAATATTATTGGGTTTCTAAAGTCTCCCTTAAAAAACAAAAAATACATAAAAAAACAGTGGGAGAGTAATATTGCCCTTTCAGCTTGTGTGCCAGTCTTGACTCCTGGGTGTGCCACCTCTCTCATTCAGTGGGCCATAGAAAGCATTTTTTTTTTCCTTGATTTGTGTTCTAAAATCTACCTCAACACAAAAACACTACATCAATCAGTGGTAGAAAAATATTGGCCTCAGTCAGGGCTTGTGTGCCACTGCTGTGTGTGCTATCTCTCATTCAGTGGGCTATAGAAAGCCTATTTATTTATTTATTTTTTTTCTTATTATTTGGTTTCTAAAGTCTCCCTGAAAAAAAAAATAAAAAAATAAACAGTGGGAGAGTAATATTGCCCTTTCAGCTTGTGTGCCAGTCTTGACTCCTGGGTGTGCCACCTCTCTCTCATTCAGTGGGCCATAGAAAGCCTATTTATTTTTTTGGTTTTTTTAATATTATTTGGTTTCTAAAGTCTCCCTGAAAATAATAAAAAAAAAACTTAAAAAAACAGTGGGAGAGTAATATTGCCCTTTCAGCTTGTGTGCCAGTCTTGACTCCTGGGTGTGCCACCCCTCTCATTCAGTGGGCCATAGAAAGCCTATTTATTTTTTTTTTTAAATATTATTGGGTTTCTAAAGTCTCCCTTAAAAAACAAAAAATACATAAAAAAACAGTGGGAGAGTAATATTGCCCTTTCAGCTTGTGTGCCAGTCTTGACTCCTGGGTGTGCCACCTCTCTCATTCAGTGGGCCATAGAAAGCATTTTTTTTTTTTCCTTGATTTGTGTTCTAAAATCTACCTCAACACAAAAACACTACATCAATCAGTGGTAGAAAAATATTGGCCTCAGTCAGGGCTTGTGTGCCACTGCTGTGTGTGCTATCTCTCATTCAGTGGGCTATAGAAAGCCTATTTATTTATTTATTTTTTTTCTTATTATTTGGTTTCTAAAGTCTCCCTGAAAAAAAAAAAAAAAACAGTGGGAGAGTAATATTGCCCTTTCAGCTTGTGTGCCAGTCTTGACTCCTGGGTGTGCCACCTCTCTCTCATTCAGTGGGCCATAGAAAGCCTATTTATTTTTTTGGTTTTTTTAATATTATTTGGTTTCTAAAGTCTCCCTGAAAATAAAAAAAAAAAACTTAAAAAAACAGTGGGAGAGTAATATTGCCCTTTCAGCTTGTGTGCCAGTCTTGACTCCTGGGTGTGCCACCTCTCTCTCATTCAGTGGGCCATAGAAAGCCTATTTATTTTTTTGGTTTTTTTAATATTATTTGGTTTCTAAAGTCTCCCTGAAAATAATAAAAAAAAAACTTAAAAAAACAGTGGGAGAGTAATATTGCCCTTTCAGCTTGTGTGCCAGTCTTGACTCCTGGGTGTGCCACCTCTCTCATTCAGTGGGCCATAGAAAGCCTATTTATTTATTTTTTTAAATATTATTGGGTTTCTAAAGTCTCCCTTAAAAAACAAAAAATACATAAAAAAACAGTGGGAGAGTAATATTGCCCTTTCAGCTTGTGTGCCAGTCTTGACTCCTGGGTGTGCCACCTCTCTCATTCAGTGGGCCATAGAAAGCCTATTTATTTATTTTTTTTAAATATTATTGGGATTCTAAAGTCTCCCTTAAAAAACAAAAAATACATAAAAAAACAGTGGGAGAGTAATATTGCCCTTTCAGCTTGTGTGCCAGTCTTGACTCCTGGGTGTGCCACCTCTCTCATTCAGTGGGCCATAGAAAGCATTTTTTTTTTCCTTGATTTGTGTTCTAAAATCTACCTCAACACAAAAACACTACATCAATCAGTGGGAGAAAAATATTGGCCTCAGTCAGGGCTTGTGTGCCACTGCTGTGTGTGCTATCTCTCATTCAGTGGGCTATAGAAAGCCTATTTATTTATTTATTTTTTTTCTTATTATTTGGTTTCTAAAGTCTCCCTGAAAAAAAAAAAAAAAAAAAAAAAACACAGTGGGAGAGTAATATTGCCCTTTCAGCTTGTGTGCCAGTCTTGACTCCTGGGTGTGCCACCTCTCTCTCATTCAGTGGGCCATAGAAAGCCTATTTATTTTTTTGGTTTTTTTAATATTATTTGGTTTCTAAAGTCTCCCTGAAAATAAAAAAAAAAAACTTAAAAAAACAGTGGGAGAGTAATATTGCCCTTTCAGCTTGTGTGCCAGTCTTGACTCCTGGGTGTGCCACCTCTCTCTCATTCAGAGGGCCATAGAAAGCCTATTTATTTTTTTGGTTTTTTTAATATTATTTGGTTTCTAAAGTCTCCCTGAAAATAATAAAAAAAAAACTTAAAAAAACAGTGGGAGAGTAATATTGCCCTTTCAGCTTGTGTGCCAGTCTTGACTCCTGGGTGTGCCACCTCTCTCATTCAGTGGGCCATAGAAAGCCTATTTATTTTTTTTTTTAAATATTATTGGGTTTCTAAAGTCTCCCTTAAAAAACAAAAAATACATAAAAAAACAGTGGGAGAGTAATATTGCCCTTTCAGCTTGTGTGCCAGTCTTGACTCCTGGGTGTGCCACCTCTCTCATTCAGTGGGCCATAGAAAGCATTTTTTTTTTTCCTTGATTTGTGTTCTAAAATCTACCTCAACACAAAAACACTACATCAATCAGTGGGAGAAAAATATTGGCCTCAGTCAGGGCTTGTGTGCCACTGCTGTGTGTGCTATCTCTCATTCAGTGGGCTATAGAAAGCCTATTTATTTATTTATTTTTTTTCTTATTATTTGGTTTCTAAAGTCTCCCTGAAAAAAAAAAAAAAAAAAAAAACAGTGGGAGAGTAATATTGCCCTTTCAGCTTGTGTGCCAGTCTTGACTCCTGGGTGTGCCACCTCTCTCTCATTCAGTGGGCCATAGAAAGCCTATTTATTTTTTTGTTTTTTTTAATATTATTTGGTTTCTAAAGTCTCCCTGAAAATAAAAATAAAAAAACTTAAAAAACAGTGGGAGAGTAATATTGCCCTTTCAGCTTGTGTGCCAGTCTTGACTCCTGGGTGTGCCACCTCTCTCATTCAGTGGGCCATAGAAAGGCTATTTATTTTTTTGGTTTTTTTAATATTATTTGGTTTCTAAAGTCTCCCTGAAAAAAAAAAATAAATAAATTAGGTGGGAGATTAATATTGACATTAGTGCTTGAGTGACAGTCCTGCGTGTGTGTCATCTCTGTGATTTTGTGCCACAGAAAACAGAGTGTGTAACATTGTGCCTGATTTTCCTTGTGGTCTCACCAACCTGTTAAGGGATATTGAAATCATACTGAAGTTATAGCTCACCGTGTAAGTTGTTTGACAGCAACAAATAAAGTTACTTTGGTTAAGATTTTAAAACAATGAGGAAGTCTGGTGCAAGAGGTCGTCGTGGGCGTTCATTGTCAGCTGGTAATGATGGTAGTGGTAGTGGAGCATCAGGTGGTCGTGGGGATAAAAATATTCCACCTAAGTCTGGAGCTGTGGAGCCAGTTTCGTCGTCAGGCTACACAAGGCCTCGAATGCTCTCTTTTCTGGGAGTAGGAAAACCGCTTTTAAAGGCGGAGCAGCAACAGCAAGTTTTGGCTTACATTGCAGACTCAGCCTCTAGCTCTTTTGCCTCCTCTTCCGAAACTGGTAAATGTAAAAGCAGCGCGTCGCTTGTGGATGTTCACGGTCAGGGACAAGTCGCTTCCTTGTCCTCCTCAGCAAAAACTACAACAAGAGAGAAGGATGCAGCAGGCGACACAACGGGTCACTCCATGGAGCTCTTTACACATACCGTCCCTGGCTTAGAAAGTGAAACATTTAACAGGCCATGCCCATTACAAGTATATTCTGACATGGAGTGCACTGATGCACAGCCACAGCCAGAGTACTATGCTGCTCCTTTGACTCAGACCACCACATTTCCCTCTCAGGGTACAGATCCACAATCAGACCCTGATGAGACTATGTTGCCCCGCCACGAACGCTATACCACCGACCGACACAGTGACACAGACGAAGTTGCACACGAGCTCGAAGAGGAGGTAATAGATGACCCAGTTATTGACCCCGATTGGCAGCCATTGGGGGAACAGGGTGCAGGCGGCAGTAGTTCAGAAGCGGAGGTGGAGGAGGGGCCGCAGCAGGCATCAACATCGCAACAGGTTCCATCTGCCGGGCCCGTATCTGGCCCAAAACGCGTGTCAAAGCCAAAACCTGTTGGAGGACAGCGTGGCCATCCGGTTAAAGCTCAGTCTGCAATCCCTGAAAAGGGATCCGAGTCTAGGAAGAGTGCAGTCTGGCATTTTTTTAAACAACATCCAACTGATCAGCGCAAAGTCATCTGTCAAAAATGTTCAACTAGCTTAAGCAGAGGTCAGAATCTGAAAAGTCTAAATACTAGTTGCATGCATAGACACTTAACCACCATGCATTTTCAAGCCTGGACTAACTACCAAACGTCCCTTAAGGTTGTAGCACCCTCGGCCAATGAAGCTAGTCAGCAACGCAACATCCCTTCCGTCACTGTAAGGCCACCATTTTCCGCACCACCGGAAGTATCTGTGCAGGTTTCTTTGCCAGCCAAAAGCAGTCAGGGTCAGGGAACCACCAGTTTTGTAGGAGGAAATATTGCATCTAGGGCACCGGCGGAAACAATACCGTCTCCAACCGTCTCTCAGTCTGCCATGTACACCGGCACACCCGAAAGTTCCACGATCTCCAGCTCTCCAGTCCAGCTGACCCTACATGAGACTCTGGTTAGAAAAAGGAAGTACTTATCCTCGCATCCGCGTACACAGGGTTTTAACGCCCACATAGCTAGACTAATCTCGTTAGAGATGATGCCCTACCGGTTAGTTGAAAGCGAAGCTTTCAAAGCCCTGATGGAGTACGCTGAACCACGATACGAGCTACCCAGTCGACACTTTTTTTCCAGAAAAGCCATCCCAGCCCTGCACCAGCATGTTAAACAGCGCATCGTCCATGCACTCAGGCAATCTGTGAGTACAAAGGTGCACCTGACTACAGATGCATGGACCAGTAGGCATGGCCAGGGACGTTATGTGTCCATCACGGCACACTGGGTGAATGTGGTGGATGCAGGGTCCACAGGCGACATCAATTTAGGGACAGTTGTGCCTAGCCCACGGTCTAGGAAACAGTTGGCTGTAGGCGTTCGCACCCCCTCCTCCTCCTCCTCCTCGTCCTCCTGCAGAAGCTACAGCTCTTCCACAGAACGCAGTCTGCCAACCACTCCATCGGCAGATGACACTGTTGCACACCAGTTGTCCCATTATGGGCCAGCTACTGCCAAGCGTCAGCAGGCTGTATTGGCTATGAAGTGTTTGGGCGACAACAGACACACCGCGGAAGTTCTGTCCGAGTTCTTGCAACAAGAAACGCAGTCGTGGCTGGGCACAGTAGATCTTGAGGCAGGCAAGGTAGTGAGTGATAACGGAAGGAATTTCATGGCTGCCATCTCCCTTTCCCAACTGAAACACATTCCTTGCCTGGCTCACACCTTAAACCTGGTGGTGCAGTGCTTATTGAAAACTTATCCTGGGTTCTCCGACCTGCTCCTCAAAGTGCGTGCACTTTGCTCACATATCCGACGTTCGCCTGTACACGCCAGCCGTATGCAGACCTATCAGCGGTCTTTGAACCTTCCCCAGCATCGCCTCATCATAGACGTTGCAACAAGGTGGAACTCAACACTGCACATGCTTCAGAGACTGTGCGAACAGAGGCGTGCTGTAATTTATTTGTGGGAGGATACACGGGCAGGCAGTAGGATGGCAGACATGGAGTTGTCAGGTGTGCAGTGGTCTAAGATACAAGACATGTGTCAAGTCCTTCAGTGTTTTGAGGAATGCACACGGCTGGTTAGTGCAGACAACGCCGTAATAAGCATGAGCATCCCCCTAATGCGTCTGCTGATGCAAAGTTTGACGCACATAAAGGAGCAGGCGTCTGCACCAGAGGAAGAGGAAAGCCTTGATGACAGTCAGCCATTGTCTGGTCAGGGCAGTGTACAGGACGAGGTAGCGGGCGAAGAGGAGGTGGAGGACGAGGAGGATGATGGGGATGAGTATATTTTTAATGCCGAACCTTTCCCGGGGGCACAGGAAATTGGTTGCGTGTCACGGCCGGGTTCTGGTTTTTTGAGGGACACAAGTGACGTAGATTTGCCTGCAACTGCCCCTCAACCAATCACAACCGGAGATTTGACAACTGGAACTTTGGCCCACATGGCGGATTATGCCTTACGTATCCTAAAAAGGGACACACGCATTACGAAAATGATGAACGATGACGATTACTGGTTGGCCTGCCTCCTTGATCCACGCTATAAAGGCAAATTGCAAAATATTATGCCACATGAGAACTTGGAACTAATATTAGCAACCAAACAATCAACTCTTGTTGACCGTTTGCTTCAGGCATTCCCAGCACACAGCGCACGTGATCGTTCTCACACGAGCTCCAGGGGGCAGCAGACTAGGAGTGTTAGGGGTGCACACATCAGAAGTGGCGTTGGACAGAGGGGTTTTCTGACCAGGTTGTGGAGTGATTTTGCTATGACCGCAGACAGGACAGGTACTGCTGCATCAATTGAAAGTGACAGGAGACAACATTTGTCCAGTATGGTTACTAACTATTTTTCATCCCTTATCGATGTTCTCCCTCAACCGTCATTCCCATTTGATTACTGGGCCTCCAAATTAGACACCTGGCCAGAATTGGCAGAATATGCATTGCAGGAGCTTGCTTGCCCGGCAGCAAGTGTCCTATCAGAAAGAATACTCAGTGCTGCAGGTTCAATATTAACCGAAAAAAGGACTCGTCTGGCTACCCAAAATGTTGACGATCTAACATTCATTAAAATGAACCACAACTGGATTTCGAAATCTTTTGCCCCACCTTGCCCGGCCGACACCTAGCTTTCCTATGAAAAGCTCTTGCCTGTGAATTACTTTTCTAATGTCTAATTTGCTGCAGCTGATTGTACAGCATACGACATGTTTACACCTCCCTAAATGGCAAAACTCCCCACACGGGGCCGTGGTATCGCGACTTGGCGCAAGCACCCGTGAGACTGCTGTTTGTCTGAAGAGGTGGGTGTGCTCGCTTTTGGTTGACGGCATTGCTACTGGGTCCCTCATAGTACAATGTAGTGTCTCTGGCGGTGGTGGTGCGCACCCAACGTCAGACACACCGTTGTAACATGAGGGGCCCTGGGGCGGTCCCGCCGGCCTCAAGAGAGTTCCCCCCTACCCCAGCTCAAAATGTGCTCTACCACGTGCAAAATTATGTCGCACAGCTCCACCAATCTTTAGTCTATTCGCTGACATCATTCAATGTCTGGCACTGACAATACAAATTTGTAGACATCTATGATGCAACTTAAAGTAGTCTGTGTCTGTGTCCTATATTGGCACCATTAAATAGTTACTGCCAAATTACTATGTCAGAAACTCAGTAGATGAGCCCACCCCTGTACCTAAGTATGCCACCTTTTTTTTTGGTTTGGTTGTTTTGCGAGACATTAACATCTATTTATATTTTGGGAGTACTGGGACAGACACTCCTTGCACTACTCCTCCACTCACCACCAAGCTGCCTGTGTATCCATGTAACCTCTGTAAAGCTGCCATGAGCCTATTGTTTGTTATTTTAGGCCTTTGATAGCCTGTCTGCGGTCCCTACTTTAAATACTCCTCCACTCACCACCAAGCTGCCTGTGTATCCATGTAACCGCTGTAAAGCTGCCATGAGCCTATTGTTTGTTATTTTAGGCCTTTGATAGCCTGTCTGCGGTCCCTACTTTAAATACTCCTCCACTCACCACCAAGCTGCCTGCCCGTGTATCCATGTAACCGCTGTAAAACTGCCATGAGCCTATTGTTTGTTATTTTAGGCCTTTGATAGCCTGTCTGCGGTCCCTACTTTAAATACTCCTCCACTCATCACCAAGCTGCCTGTGTATCCATGTAACCGCTGTAAAGCTGCCATGAGCCTATTGTTTGTTATTTTAGGCCTTTGATAGCCTGTCTGCGGTCCCTACTTTAAATACTCCTCCACTCATCACCAGCTGCCTGCCCATGTATCCATGTAACCGCTGTAAAGCTGCCATGAGCCTATTGTTTGTTATTTTAGGCCTTTGATAGCCTGTCTGCGGTCCCTACTTTAAATACTCCTCCACTGACCACCAAGCTGCCTGCCCGTGTATCCATGTAACCGCTGTAAAACTGCCATAAGCCTATTGTTTGTTATTTTAGGCCTTTGATAGCCTGTCTGCGGTCCCTACTTTAAATACTCCTCCACTGACCACCAAGCTGCCTGCCCGTGTATCCATGTAACCGCTGTAAAACTGCCATGAGCCTATTGTTTGTTATTTTAGGCCTTTGATAGCCTGTCTGCGGTCCCTACTTTAAATACTCCTCCACTGACCACCAAGCTGCCTGCCCGTGTATCCATGTAACCGCTGTAAAACTGCCATAAGCCTATTGTTTGTTATTTTAGGCCTTTGATAGCCTGTCTGCGGTCCCTACTTTAAATACTCCTCCACTGACCACCAAGCTGCCTGCCCGTGTATCCATGTAACCGCTGTAAAGCTGCCATGAGCCTATTGTTTGTTATTTTAGGCCTTTGATAGCCTGTCTGCGGTCCCTACTTTAAATACTCCTCCACTCATCACCAGCTGCCTGCCCGTGTATCCATGTAACCGCTGTAAAGCTGCCATGAGCCTATTGTTTGTTATTTTAGGCCTTTGATAGCCTGTCTGCGGTCCCTACTTTAAATACTCCTCCACTCACCACCAAGCTGCCTGTGTATCCATGTAACCGCTGTAAAGCTGCCATGAGCCTATTGTTTGTTATTTTAGGCCTTTGATAGCCTGTTTGCGGTCCCTACTTTAAATACTCCTCCACTCACCACCAAGCTGCCTGTGTATCCATGTAACCGCTGTAAAGCTGCCATGAGCCTATTGTTTGTTATTTTAGGCCTTTGATAGCCTGTCTGCGGTCCCTACTTTAAATACTCCTCCACTCACCACCAAGCTGCCTGCCCGTGTATCCATGTAACCGCTGTAAAACTGCCATAAGCCTATTGTTTGTTATTTTAGGCCTTTGATAGCCTGTCTGCGGTCCCTACTTTAAATACTCCTCCACTCACCACCAAGCTGCCCGTGTATCCATGTAACCGCTGTAAAACTGCCATGAGCCTATTGTTTGTTATTTTAGGCCTTCGAAGCCTGTCTGCGGTCCCTCCTTCCACTAGGCCTCCACTGACCAGACCACTGCTGCCCGTGTACCCCTGGAACCAATTTTAAAGTGCCTACAGCCAGCCCATTTTATTGTGTTAGGCCTTCGAAGCCTGTCTGCGGTCCCTCCTTCCAATAGGCCTCCACTGACCAGTCCACTGCTGCCCGTGTACCCCTGGAACCAATTTTAAAGTGCCTACAGCCAGCCCATTTTATTGTGTTAGGCCTTCGAAGCCTGTCTGCGGTCCCTCCTTCCACTAGGCCTCCACTCACCTGACCACTGCTGCCCGTGTACCCCTGGAACCAATAATAAAGTGCCTAGAGCCTATTTTTTTATTTAATTTAATATTAATAAAGCCAGGATGAACTACGATATACCACGCTATGAGCTACCCAGTTGACAATTCTTTTGCGAGAAAAGCCATCCCACCCCTCCACCTGCATGTTAAAGACCGCATTGTCCTTGCATTCTGTCAATTTGTCAGTCCAAAGGTATACCTGACAACAGACACATGGACCTGTAGGCCTGGCCACGGAAGGTTACGTGTCCTTTGTGGCTAAATGGGTTCATGTATTGGATGCATGGTCCACACAGGGGACAGCCTGCAAAGTCTGTCTGCAGTCCCTAGTTCAAGTTGTCCTCAACTGAATAAAGCTGAGCTTCTACCTTCTGGCTCTGATTAACTGCTGTTTTTAAAAAAATTGGCTGTTCCGTCCTTCTAAAGGTGTCTGCCCCTGCCTGGTGTTGTCCTCAACTGAATAAAGCTGAGCTTCAACCTTCAGTTCCAAACATACAACAGAAAACTGGTACAATACAAAAAGTGGCCTCCAGCTACAAAAACTTTCTCCTACAAGTAGTTAACTGACAGTTTTTTTTCCAGTGAAAACACAGATATGGCATCCAACGAGTGTTGTCCTGTCTCGTCTTCTTTATATTATTGCCAAGAAGCTGCAACTGAATAAAGCTGAGCTTCAACCTTCAGTTCCAAATTACCATTTTTAAAAAAGCAATTGGCTGTTCCGGCCTACTAAAGGTGTCTGTCTGCCCCTGCCTGGTGTTGTCCTCAACTGAATAAAGCTGAGCTTCAACCTTCTGTTCCAAATTACCATTTTTAAAAATGCAATTGGCTGTTCCGGCCTACTAAAGGTGTCTGTCTGCCCCTGCCTGGTGTTGTCCTCAACTGAATAAAGCTGAGCCTCAACCTTCTGTTCCAAATTACCATTTTTAAAAATGCAATTGGCTGTTCCGGCCTACTAAAGGTGAATGTCTGCCCCTGCCTGGTGTTGTCCTCAACTGAATAAAGCTGAGCTTCAACCTTCAGTTCCAAATTACCATTTTTAAAAATGCCATTGGCTGTTCCGGCCTACTAAAGGTGAATGTCTGCCCCTGCCTGGTGTTGTCCTCAACTGAATAAAGCTGAGCTTGAACCTTCAGTTCCAAATTACCATTTTTAAAAATGCAATTGGCTGTTCCGGCCTACTAAAGGTGAATGTCTGCCCCTGCCTGGTGTTGTCCTCAACTGAATAAAGCTGAGCTTCTACCTTCTGCCTCTTACTAACTGCTGTTTTTTTAAAAAATTGGCTGTTCCGGCCTACTAAAGGTGTCTGTATGCCCCTGCCTGGTGTTGTCCTCAACTGAATAAAGCTGAACTTCAACCTTCTGTTCCAAATTACCATTTTTAAAAATGCAATTGGCTGTTCCGGCCTACTAAAGGTGTCTGTCTGCCCCTGCCTGGTGTTGTCCTCAACTGAATAAAGCTGAGCCTCAACCTTCTGTTCCAAATTACCATTTTTAAAAATGCCATTGGCTGTTCCGGCCTACTAAAGGTGTCTGTCTGCCCCTGCCTGGTGTTGTCCTCAACTGAATAAAGCTGAGCTTCTACCTTCTGCCTCTTACTAACTGCTGTTTTTTTTTAAAAATTGGCTGTTCCGGCCTACTAAAGGTGTCTGTATGCCCCTGCCTGGTGTTGTCCTCAACTGAATAAAGCTGAGCTTCAACCTTCTGTTCCAAATTACCATTTTTAAAAATGCAATTGGCTGTTCCGGCCTACTAAAGGTGAATGTCTGCCCCTGCCTGGTGTTGTCCTCAACTGAATAAAGCTGAGCTTCTACCTTCTGCCTCTTACTAACTGCTGTTTTTTTTAAAAATTGGCTGTTCCGGCCTACTAAAGGTGTCTGTATGCCCCTGCCTGGTGTTGTCCTCAACTGAATAAAGCTGAGCTTCAACCTTCTGTTCCAAATTACCATTTTTAAAAATGCAATTGGCTGTTCCGGCCTACTAAAGGTGTCTGTCTGCCCCTGCCTGGTGTTGTCCTCAACTGAATAAAGCTGAGCCTCAACCTTCTGTTCCAAATTACCATTTTTAAAAATGCCATTGGCTGTTCCGGCCTACTAAAGGTGTCTGTCTGCCCCTGCCTGGTGTTGTCCTCAACTGAATAAAGCTGAGCTTCTACCTTCTGCCTCTTACTAACTGCTGTTTTTTTTAAAAATTGGCTGTTCCGGCCTACTAAAGGTGTCTGTATGCCCCTGCCTGGTGTTGTCCTCAACTGAATAAAGCTGAGCTTCTACCTTCTGCCTCTTACTAACTGCTGTTTTTTTAAAAAATTGGCTGTTCCGGCCTACTAAAGGTGTCTGTATGCCCCTGCCTGGTGTTGTCCTCAACTGAATAAAGCTGAGCCTCAACCTTCTGTTCCAAATTACCATTTTTAAAAATGCCATTGGCTGTTCCGGCCTACTAAAGGTGTCTGTCTGCCCCTGCCTGGTGTTGTCCTCAACTGAATAAAGCTGAGCTTCTACCTTCTGCCTCTTACTAACTGCTGTTTTTTTTTAAAAATTGGCTGTTCCGGCCTACTAAAGGTGTCTGTATGCCCCTGCCTGGTGTTGTCCTCAACTGAATAAAGCTGAGCTTCAACCTTCTGTTCCAAATTACCATTTTTAAAAATGCAATTGGCTGTTCCGGCCTACTAAAGGTGTCTGTCTGCCCCTGCCTGGTGTTGTCCTCAACTGAATAAAGCTGAGCTTCAACCTTCTGTTCCAAATTACCATTTTTAAAAATGCAATTGGCTGTTCCGGCCTACTAAAGGTGAATGTCTGCCCCTGCCTGGTGTTGTCCTCAACTGAATAAAGCTGAGCTTCTACCTTCTGCCTCTTACTAACTGCTGTTTTTTTAAAAAATTGGCTGTTCCGGCCTACTAAAGGTGTCTGTATGCCCCTGCCTGGTGTTGTCCTCAACTGAATAAAGCTGAGCTTCAACCTTCTGTTCCAAATTACCATTTTTAAAAATGCAATTGGCTGTTCCGGCCTACTAAAGGTGTCTGTCTGCCCCTGCCTGGTGTTGTCCTCAACTGAATAAAGCTGAGCCTCAACCTTCTGTTCCAAATTACCATTTTTAAAAATGCCATTGGCTGTTCCGGCCTACTAAAGGTGTCTGTCTGCCCCTGCCTGGTGTTGTCCTCAACTGAATAAAGCTGAGCTTCTACCTTCTGCCTCTTACTAACTGCTGTTTTTTTTAAAAATTGGCTGTTCCGGCCTACTAAAGGTGTCTGTATGCCCCTGCCTGGTGTTGTCCTCAACTGAATAAAGCTGAGCTTCTACCTTCTGCCTCTTACTAACTGCTGTTTTTTTAAAAAATTGGCTGTTCCGGCCTACTAAAGGTGTCTGTATGCCCCTGCCTGGTGTTGTCCTCAACTGAATAAAGCTGAGCCTCAACCTTCTGTTCCAAATTACCATTTTTAAAAATGCCATTGGCTGTTCCGGCCTACTAAAGGTGTCTGTCTGCCCCTGCCTGGTGTTGTCCTCAACTGAATAAAGCTGAGCTTCTACCTTCTGCCTCTTACTAACTGCTGTTTTTTTAAAAAATTGGCTGTTCCGGCCTACTAAAGGTGTCTGTATGCCCCTGCCTGGTGTTGTCCTCAACTGAATAAAGCTGAGCTTCAACCTTCTGTTCCAAATTACCATTTTTAAAAATGCAATTGGCTGTTCCGGCCTACTAAAGGTGTCTGTCTGCCCCTGCCTGGTGTTGTCCTCAACTGAATAAAGCTGAGCTTCAACCTTCTGTTCCAAATTACCATTTTTAAAAAAGCAATTGGCTGTTCCGGCCTACTAAAGGTGTCTGTCTGCCCCTGCCTGGTGTTGTCCTCAACTGAATAAAGCTGAGCTTCAACCTTCTGTTCCAAATTACCATTTTTAAAAATGCAATTGGCTGTTCCGGCCTACTAAAGGTGTCTGTCTGCCCCTGCCTGGTGTTGTCCTCAACTGAATAAAGCTGAGCCTCAACCTTCTGTTCCAAATTACCATTTTTAAAAATGCCATTGGCTGTTCCGGCCTACTAAAGGTGTCTGTCTGCCCCTGCCTGGTGTTGTCCTCAACTGAATAAAGCTGAGCTTCTACCTTCTGCCTCTTACTAACTGCTGTTTTTTAAAAAAATTGGCTGTTCCGGCCTACTAAAGGTGTCTGTCTGCCCCTGCCTGGTGTTGTCCTCAACTGAATAAAGCTGAGCTTCAACCTTCAGTTCCAAATTACCATTTTTAAAAATGCAATTGGCTGTTCCGGCCTACTAAAGGTGTCTGTCTGCCCCTGCCTGGTGTTGTCCTCAACTGAACAAAGCTGAGCTTCCACATTCTGGCTTTCGCCCTATACTATCAGATATTAAACTGCATTTGGCCTACTAGTGTGGTTATGCCCTTGAAACAGTGTCTGCTGCTCTTGGGTTTGCTACTCCACTGAACAAAGCAATGCCGCCTGTTTAGTCCTGTTACCAATTTTGAACTGCATTTAGCCTACTTTATTCTTTGGCCCTATATCTGTTTCCTCCTCATCCTGCCCATTGCCCAGCCACTGCTAGATGAGTCTGCTGGTACATTGACCTAGACCACTACATTCCCCTTATACTCTACACAGCCAGAATCTGACCCTGCTGAAAGTAAGATTCCCCTTCCCGCATGTTATACCACCTTACACAGGGACAGAGAGGAAGGTGCAGATGAAAGTGCAGGTTCCTTCATCAGGTGGGGGGGCATACTCGTTGGCGACGTCACTGGCACAGGGCCCCTCAGAGTACGCAAAAGTGTCGCTGCTGGTGGGAGGCGCCCCCGCCATGCAAACACACATCGCTGTACTTTGAGGGGCCCTGTGCCAGTGCCAATGCGAACGAGTGGGCCCCCCCTGCTTGCTCAGGATCACAGCACTTGCAACGTTGAAATACTTACCTTTCCCTGCAACACCGCCGTGACGTAGTCCGCATTTCCTGGGCCCACGAAAAACTTGAGCCGGCCCTACTCCCCCCACAACTTTTGCCAAATGACCCCCAATTCCCTATGCCCAACTATTATTATAAAGTTAATTAAGATTGACAAGCTTCAGAAACAAGAATGGATGTTTTTGGCATTAAAATGGGCACTGTAGGTGTTTTCCTGGCCTCCACTCACTGCCGACTATGCTTCCCCATTGACTTGCATTGGGTTTCGTGTTTCGGTCGATCCCCGACTTTTAGCGATAATCGGCCGACTGCACTCG
Source organism: Ranitomeya variabilis (assembly GCF_051348905.1). Lineage (NCBI taxonomy): Eukaryota > Metazoa > Chordata > Amphibia > Anura > Dendrobatidae > Ranitomeya > Ranitomeya variabilis. The sequence goes on from NC_135232.1 coordinate 235,164,788, forward strand.
ACTCGACTCTGGACAAAATCGGGTTTCACAAAACCCGACTCGATCTTAAAAAAATGAAAGTCGCTCAACTCTAGTCACGAGAAAACAGTGTCAGAATTGCCAAGATCCATTGAAGCGTTCCAGAGTTATAACCTCATAAAGGGACAGTGGTCAGAATTGTAAAAATTGGCCCGGTCATTAACGTGCAAACCACCCTTGGGGGTAAAGGGGTTAATAGTATTAATAAAAAAAACAAAATTTGCCCACCACAGATAGAAAAATTATATTGCAGTAGCTATATATGGCTATGCAAAACATAGTTGTCTGCTATCCCTTCAAAAATGCTTAGTGAGGGCTGGCTGCTGACCCTCTAAAATTAGAATGAGGTCCGACTGATGTCCCTCTGAGAATATTGAGGCCACCTGCTGGCCCTATAACAATTGTAAGGGTACTGTCACACAGTGCAATTTTGATCGCTACGACGGTACGATTCGTGACGTTCTAGCGATATCGTTACGATATCGCAGTGTCTGACACGCAGCAGCGATCAGGGATCCTGCTGAGAATCGTACGTCGTAGCAGATCATTTGGAACTTTCTTTCGTCGCTTGATCACCCGCTGACATCGCTGGATCGTTGTGTGTGACAGCGATCCAGCGATGTGTTCGCTTGTAACCAGGGTAAACATCGGGTAACTAAGCGCAGGGCCGCGCTTAGTAACCCGATGTTTACCGTGGTTACCAGCGTAAACGTAAAAAAAAAACAAACAGTACATACTCACATTCCGGTGTCTGTCCTCCGGCATCTCAGCTTCTCTGCACTGTGAGCGCCTGCCGGCCGGAAAGCAAGCACAGCGGTGACGCGGTGACATCACCGCTGTGCTTTCCGGCCGCTGTGCTTACACAGTGGAGAGAAGCAGAACGCCGGGGGACAGACACCGGAATGTAAGTATGTACTGTTTGTTTTATTTACGTTTACGCTGGTAACCAGGGTAAACATCGGGTTACTAAGCGCGGCCCTGCGGTTAGTAACCTGATGTTTACCCTGGTTACCCGGGGACTTCGGCATCGCTCCAGCGCCGTGATTGCAACGTGTGACTGCAGTCTACGACGCTGGAGCGATAATCATACGATCGCTGCGACGTCACGGATCGTGCCGTCGTAGCGATCAAAATTGCTCTCTGTGACAGTACCCTAAGGGGCACCTGATGGCCTTTCTACAAATAGTGATGGCCGCCTAATGGCTCTGAAAAAAAAATTGTGACTTTCAGAATGCCTCCTCATAAATTAAACAGGATATGTCTGATCATGTCTCATAAACCTTATGGACAGATAAGGTATTCCAATGATAAAATGTAATTTCCTGTTGACTGTTTTTTTTTCACAATTGAAAACAATGCAAACGTGCAAAAACATTATGTGTGAACATAGCTCAAGATGTGAAGGAACATTTTTTTCCTATTTATTTTGCCTTATCTATAAGTCATTATCCTGAAAACTATGTTTCTTAAAATTTTTTCTAATCAATTCCTTTTTAACTACGGTTTTGCATGTTTAATTGTCAGCTCTTAAAAGTGGCGTAATACTCTGACAACATTGTTCCCAGCAGCGAACTGGTATTCAGAGATACTTCCAAGGGTCTTCCCCATACTGTTTTCATGCCATTTTGGTGCAGTTTCCATCATTTTCAGCAATTTTTAGACTTCCTCCAGACCTCGGGGGGAGGGGCTGAAAAATGCTCGAGCTTCCCATTGACTTTCATTATACTAGTTATGCATTACGATTTGCTCGAATAATGAGCATCTGATCATGTTTGTGATTGCTCATCACTATTGATTATTAATTATAGGGGTACACTAAGTCATTTTTTTGGGGGGGTCCTCCATTTTAATAACCAGTAAAGGCTAAGCATACAGCTGTGAGGTCATATTAATAGCCTGGAAAGATCCATTTGTATACCCCACTTCCCAGGCTATAAACATCTTCCCCTAGCTGCCCGCTTGCCATCTGCTGGTTAAAAAAAGGGGTTCCCAAGCCATTTTTTCTGAAAATGTATTTATTTCTTAGTAAAATACATGTACAGTAAGCTACACACGCAAAGCACTGATTGTATTTCTCACTCACATATTTCTAGCTATGTATCAATTTCTATCTATCTATATATCTATATATGTATTGAAGAATATTGCCATGGAAAATTATCTTTAAATGACATACTGTATTGTAATTATCTATGTGAAGCTAATATTAAAATTGCATTGCATACGGATTGCATTCTCATGTCATTGAGATGCTTGGTGATAAAAATCGCATTGTACTCACATGAAAATCACATGCCACTCGCATGACACTCATCTGACTTTTCGGTATCAGATGGACACCTTACTTGGGCACCACTATCTCCTTATCGTATGAGTGCCGTGTCTATTGCTTTGTATTTTCGGTATCAGAATCGGAGCGTTTTTTAAGTGCTAGTGGGATCGAGGCCTTACAGATACATTTTTTTGGAGTGATAAAATGATGTTTGATGTACTTTTATGATTGCAAATTGTAATTGTTCTAATTTGTCGCTAAGGGTTGCAATAAAAAAAGCGAAAAAACAATAGCTGCCTTTTCAATAATAACAACAAGACTTCTAATAAATTATGTATTAATACATCTCTATGACTGAGTCAGCTTTAACTTCTTAATTAAATGAGAAAAAATAGCAATTCCTGTTTTATATGGAAATATCTAGATTAATGAATGAAACTGTGAAATTATTCTCTTTTATCATCGTTTGACATCGACCCAATTAGCAGTAAGAGACTGCTGTTACTGATAAATGAGGTCTTACACTCGGCTCTGAAATGGAATGAAATGAAGAGCGATATGCTGCCCGAGAAGTCATAAGCTCACTTACTTATGGTAGTATGGTTTTGACGCTAAAATTATTTAAAATGCATCAATTTCATATATTCCATCTTTTGTTTGGACTCTCTTCTGAATGTAAACTACAAAATCCTTATAGCAAGGCTCTGGTTTGGTGCAATGTTAAAATATGTATTAAGGACCTACATTCTCTGCAGTTTCCGAATACAAATGCTTTTTTTTACATTAGTCCAGTAATAAACCTGCATTGCTGTGCACAATCTCTATGCTGTAACCCAATGACTATGTCAGAGGCATAGTTTAAAATGACTGATTAAAAATCACTAGGGTATGGAAGGAGAATGTTAGAAATGAATTGCATGTTCATACAGTAACCCCTTTATAGTTTTCACACTTCAGACATGTAACTGCAGCAGGGCCCTATTTACTTAAAGTTCATATCAGCGGGCCATAAGTGCAGATATGCAGGAAACTGGGATGTTTGTGTTAACATTGGCGCCTCTTGAGTATAAAATCAGCATAGCTGAATCCTTGAACCTGGATCCCATTAAAAAAACCAATGCATATCCTAGCGATATGCCACCATTTTATTTGAAAGGAAAAACTTATTTTGAGTCCTGTTCACAAATTTCTGGCCAATGAAGGTTTTGAAAGAGTCAGATGCTTAGGAATTTTACAATACTACACAATACTCAAAAATAGTAAATACAGTGCTCAGACAATGAGACATAATGTCCATAAAATAGTATTATGTATTGCTGAGGTATAATATTCTGAGCAGATAGTAAATACAGAATAATACAGCACAGTGAAGAATATTGGAGATATAATTCCATGTCAATCATCCGTATACTATTGGGCCTGGAATTATAAAAACTATTTCAGCATGTGCTGTGATAACATGACACTTGGCCAGCCTCAAACAAAAAGGACTCCCATCCCCTCTAGAGCTGGTATGCAACCATCTAAAGAAAAAACCCCTGTTGATCCAAGCCATGTGGCCTGAGTCCTTTGTTCAGCCAGCTTGGAATTCATAAAGGAGTTATGGAAATACTATACATCCTAGCTGTACATCATATATATTCCTGAGATCCCCAGACCAGGGCAAACATCTCTCTGGGTCTCAAGTCATTTTAACAAGCATGGGAAAGGAAATACATAGAACAGCCACTAGCAGCTAGGTAGTAAAATTGTATTTAGTCTTTGAGTGTCGGTTGGATCTGCAGGCACCAGATCCGCTGCCCTAGGACCACCCAGGAAGAAGTTCTGATCTTTCATAGGTTTTGGGAGATTTATCTCCAAACCTCCAAGCAAAAAAATTTAGGTTCAGCCCAGAGGGCAGGAGGGGGAGTGACCTGGAGGGTTAAATGCTTGTTTGCAGCATTTCCCCTTGCTTTTTCTCTGGGAGGTCACAAGGACATCTTGTGAGAACAAGTCACACAAAGAAGGCATCATAAGCCTCCCATGTGGCAGCACTTCCCCCCTGCAAGCCAGACCTTTCATCTAACTGGTAATTGATTATATGTTCTGTTTATACCCTTTGTACTACCGCTATTGTATTTGTATATCTGACCATTATATATGTATAACCATTTTGAATACACAGCGTATTGTCTAGTGTTCCCCTAAGGTGATTAAATATGTAATTTAACATTGGGCTACTCTTTTATTTCGCAAAGAATGGAAAGGGAATGGAAATGAGATCACCACATCCAGAAGCACCTGTCATGGGGAGACTAGGTGAGCGAGAGCTAATAACCCGGGCCCCTGCAATTTCCCTCAGACTAGGGAAATCCTGACTGACCCTCTACCTGGAGTTTACACTGATGGTGTGCATGTCCAGGCCTCAAACCTCACCCTGTCTCCTGTTTCAACCCTAGACTGAAACCTCCGCCCACCACCCAGTGAAGAGGTAATACACCAATACCCACAGTTAGCACAGACAAGGATAAAGGAAAATATACACCATGCCGCAGTCACTCAGGAATACACTATAAATGTGCAGGGCAAAATAAATACAAATATAGGAAGGAGTAAATAAGATAAAGGAAAATACACCACCAGCAACGAATCTCCAACAACCAGCTCTCCACTCCAGACCGAGATAACAACGCACAAGACAGAAGCTATAATCGGCGACGCCCAATGATCAGGAGAACTATTTAAAGGCAATGGGCATTGCCCAGCTTCCAATCCGAGGATCAGGTAAATTAACCCCGGAACAGCTAGATAAAATCTAGCCGACGCCAATGAGCACATAGTGGTCAAAAGCGGAATTACCGCTGTCTGTCGAACGACCTGGTCTGAACAGCGTCCGACATGACAGCACCTTGCTGTATCAGGTGAAGACGCACGGATTCGTCCCAGTCCAAGACGTGAAAAGAAATCAAAGATGAAGGAGGTCCTCCAGTGGCAAATATCCACTATATAAATTGATGATCCAGTTGGAATAAAAAAATCTCCTTTTATTATCTCAACATAAAAAATATAAAAACCGGCCACCTAAGAGGATGGCATGTATAGAAATCGATGCATTTCAACGAAGTGCCTTAATCATGGTGTGTATCACTACATACTGAACAGAATTCTGATATACCTCCCCCACTCCCCACAGGGGTGAGTTGTTCAGAGAATGGATAACTGCAATACATTTTAACCCCATAGGATGGGTTTGTAATGTACAAACAGATTGCATAGGCAAATAATGGAAAACAGCAATGGAAAGACCACTGATATAAAAGAACATATTATGCATAGAAACAAGTGATAATAATAGAAAAAAAATTGAGAAAAAAAAACGCACACACACAAAAATTAAATACTCAAAAATACATAAATAATCAAGTAATGCTGTAAAATTAAATCTTGTCTGGAATTCATACCATAGGGGACTCTAGTTTGGAGCTTGAATATCCAAAAAGATACTAGATTGAGTATCTTTCTCTTTAGCTCTTCTCCTCTCTTTGGTCTGAACAATTTTTTTATGCCACCAAATTTAAAGCAGTTGATGTTACCCCAGTGGACATGGGAAAAATGTTTAGAGACTGCGGAAATATTGACCGCAGCGGTATTGACCGCATCTGACAAATACCTCCTAATCCGTTTCTTGAGCGGTTCTGTAGTACATCCTATGTATTGTATGCTACAATCCTCACATATGACCAAGTAAATTACCCCTGTTGTGTTGCAATTAATAAAGTTTTTGATTTGGAATTAATAACAAAAATCAGACTGCCAATATGAGAAAATCCTGGATCTCTTTTTGATATGTGTTGTGTTTTTCAAGAAAAGTTTTTAGACTGGATAGAGCCATATCATGGAGGATGGAGGGATAAAGACTGATCACATCACAACCAACCATTTGAAAGGTGCAGCCCAGTAGTATTGAGGATTTTTATATCCCTTATAAAAGCCGTTAAGGTGCTGACTAAAGATTGGAGGTACATATCTACCCATTCCCCTACTTATTCTCCCAAGACTCCAATACCCTCTATAATGGGTCTAAATGGGGGAGGGAAGGTGTCTTTATGGACTTTGGGGAGGGCATGATAGATGGGTACTATAGGGTGTTTCACAAATAGATATTCTGATGATTTAGTATCAATAGCACCAATGTAAATGCCTTCATTTAGTAATTTTTGCAATTGAGTTTGGAAAAGACTAGTATCAACTGATTTAAGTTTGGTGTAGGATTTATCATCCTCTAGAATACACATATTTTCCTTATAATATAAAGAGGCATGTCATACCAGGTTTTGTTAGGGATGCAAAAATGCTCATTGCTATACAGTCAACAATATAATTGGGCCCTGACTCAAAATGTGCACCAGAGTTACAAAACTTTACTTTCAGTTTATGGAACTAGAATAACAGCTTGTTGTAGAGTCAGATCCCACATGCAACTGTAAACCCTAAGGCTATGTGCACACGATCCGGATTTGTTGCGGATCCACAGCAGATTTTTCCGCGCAGAAATGCTGCAGATCTGCACTGTGATGTACAGTATAATGTTATTCTATGGGGAAAAAAAAAGTTGCGGATTTCAAAGAAGTGCATGTCACTACTTTTGTGCGGATCGGCAGCGTTTCTGCACCCCTCCATGTTAAAATTCCGCAGTGGCAAAATCCGCATAAAATCCACACAAAATCAGCAGCAATTCCGCATAAAAACCGCACAAAATCCGCATAAAAAAGCTGCAAATCCGTGGCTGCGGATTCTGCCAGGAGATGCGGATTTTGTGCAGAAAATTCTGCACCTCTTTTCCTACCTGTGCACATACCCTAAAACTCATGAAACCTTAATTTAAAAATAATTCAGTGGACTTTGTGTAAAATATAAAGAAAGTAATGAAAGGAAGAATGAAATAATTTGGAAATCAATTATAGCCATATTTTATTCATAACAGAAAATAGAACGCATATTAGAAGTTAAAAATTAGACATATTTCCATTTTATTTGAAAAAAGAAACTAGTTTAGAAATTGATGGCAGCAGCATATCTAAAAAAAAAAGTTGGGATAGGGCCATTTGTCTTCTTTGCACAACACCCTAAACATCTTGAAGTGAGAAATAAAAATGTTTGTGTTTTTGGGGAAAAATGTTGTCCCTTTCTTGTCTGATGTAGGATTCGAGCTGCTCCACAGCTTGGTCTTCTGGGTTTAAATTTTAGCTTCATAATGTGCCAAATGCTTTCTATTGGTTAAATTTCTGGACTTCAGGCAGGTGGCTGTCATGCCAGGATCGTGAACATATGATATTTTATTTCAGCTGTGTCGGTATAATACTGTGGATAGGTGAGCTGTGGGCCCATCATACTGTGTCTGGAGAATTGCGGGCATAACATACTGAGTATAAGGGAGCCGTTGGCCCATTATACTGTGCATAGGGTAGCTGTGCATGGGGGGACTCAGGGAACATTATTAAGGCTAAATGCACACGTCGCAGAATTGCCACGGAAATTTCAGCGGAAATTCTGCAACTCCTGCAGTGGGTATATCACATGCGGAATTCGCATGCATATTCCTGCTAAACACTAGCATTTTGCAAGCATAATTAGCTTGCAGAATGCTAACGTTTTCCAAGAGATCTGTAGCATCGCTTGGAAAACTGATTGACAGGTTGGTCACGCTTGTTAAACATAGTGTTTCACAAGTGTGACCAACTTTTTACTATTGATGCTGCCTATGCAGCATCAATAGTAAAAAGATATAATGTTAAAAAAAAATAAAAAAAATGGTTATTCTCACCATCCGAAGGCCCCCGATCTCCTCAGCGATGCACGTGGCGGCTTCCGTTCCTATAGATGCTTTGTGTGCAGGACCTGCGATGACATCATGGTCACATAACCGCAACGTCATCGCAGGTCCTTCACACAAAGCATCCATGGGAACGGAAGCGGCCACGTGCACCGCTGAGAGGCGGGAAGACTCCGGGGGCCATCAGAAGGTGAGTATATCACTATTTTTTATTTTAATTCTTTTTTTTACCAATTATATGGTGCCCAGTCTGTGGAAGAAAGTCTCCTCTCCTCCACCCAGGGTACCATCCGCACATGATCCGCTTACTTCCCCTATGGTGGGCATAGCCCCATGCGGGAAGTAAGCGGATCAATGCATTCCTAGGTGTGCGGAATCCCCACGATTCCGCAAATTAATGAACATGCTGCGTTTTTTCCTGGAATGCGTTTCTGCTCAGGAAAACAACGCAGCATGTGCACAAAAAATGCAGATTGTTTCTATTAAATAGGATGCTTAATGTGAGTTTTTTTTTGCAGTTTTATAGCATTTTTGTAGCGAAAAACCGCAAAAAAAGCGCGACGTGCGCACACAGCCTTAATGTTAAATGGGCACTTAAGCATTGTTGTTATATGGGCACTGAGAGTATTGTGACCATGAAAGTTGCACATGGGGCATTATTACTTTCTAAGGGTGCAAGTGGACACTGTTTTCTAGGGAACTTGCACAGGGCATTAATATTTCTAGAGAGCAATTTTACCATCTAGACAGCACAAAAGAGGCATGTTACTTTATAAGGGGCACAGTGGTGGCATTCCTATGTGGGGCAGTAAGCAGAGCCCTGTTTTTGTGCCACACAGCTGCTGCAGCAACAGGGACACATACGGAAGCAGCTGTACAGGTTGGGTATGGATGGAGATGGTGCTGGACATGTGAGAAGTCAAATGTGTCTTTGTTGTAATCTAGAGATGACTCACGGCTGGAAGAAGTTGTCATGTCGGTCTGGGCCAGATGAAAAAGATGAGAAAGTGAATAACTATCAGAAAGAACATCAGCTGTAATTCATTTTCTATAACTGGACTGTATTTTCTTATATGTTCTAAAGGACTGATATCTATCATGATATGGTAACCATATGGCGGTACTCTTAGTTTTGGTGTTTGAATAAAAATTTACATTCAGCAACACCATGGTCGTCTGCTGAGGTTCCCTCTATACCCAAAATTAGGGTGGGTCACTGTAGTTGCAATCAGGGTTACCTGGTTAGGGGTGTGCTCAGATGTTTTCCCCCTGAGCTGAATCCCTAGATACAACTCTGTTGAGGTACGGAATGGGGCTGAAATTCAGCCCTGGCATTTGAAATCACACAGGCCCATGTTGTCCCCGTCCCCATGAATCAGATGGGATATCACTTATATTACCCTGGATGGACGAAAGGAAGATTTTTTACAAGACCAATATTTCTATGGCCTGATGCGGTAAGTAACGGAGTCAGCAACTTTGTGCTCCATCAGAACTCTTAATAGTATCGGTAGCTTGAGAACACCGATTCTGTTAACAACAGAGCAGACAAGTCAGCCCATGACCAGACAGGCCCTTCTGGCATTTGCCAGATAGCCAGTCCGGCCCTGCCTCAGCTGCTGTGCTGGATGCCTTATCTAAAATAGACGTTATCTGTGTGGGAGCATATGCTATTTTAAATTCTTTAAAACCTCTAGTCCTCTTCCTCTCTGACGAGACAATTTGCTAAAACCTCTATATGATGCTCAGCATTGATAGTTAAAGCTGCTCATATGCCATAGGCACTAATGTTACCCTATACCATCAGAAATGCAGATGTTTGATCAGAGCTCTGACAACAAGCTAAATGGCCCTTCTCTTTAGCTCACAGGACAAGGTGTCAGTGGTTTCTATAAATTTTCACATTTTATTCATGTGACCACAAAATAGTTTTTCATTTTGCCTCAGCTCATTTTAAATATTATTTGGCTCAGAGAAGATGGCAGTGTTTCTAGATTGTGTTGAAATATGGCATCTTCTTTTCGTGATCGAAGTTTATCTTGCATTTGTACAGCAGATTGCGAGGCAATTGTGGTCACCGACAATAATTTCTGGATGTATTCTTGAGCTCATGCAGTGATTTACATGACTGAATAATGTCTGTTTTTAATGCACATGAATTTCTCCAGAATCTCTGAATCTTTTTTCATTGATTTTACGTATTAGAGATGGTGGGATATTCGAGATCTTTCAAACTTTGTGTTGAATACATTTTTTCTTAAATGGTTCCATAATGTTTAGACATAGCTGCTTACAAATTGGTGAACCTCTGACCAACTTTGCTTCAAGGAGACTCTGCCTCTCTAATATACAGTTTTTATACACTGTTTTTCAGTACTGCCTCTTACATATCCTACTTGTTGTAACCTTGTCCCAACGTTTTTGAGATGACCTGCTGCCATCATTTTCTAATTTAGTTAATTTTTTTAATGTGAAATGGAAAAATGTCTACCATTTATCGTTTGATATTCATTTTATATTTTGGTGTTAGTAAAATATGGTTAGAAGAGATTTTTAAATAATTTCCTTTTTCTTTTCTTTATATTTTACACAGCATTTAAACTTCTTATTTTATTTTACTTTTATACTTATGCTACTTATACTGCATGCAATATAGTGATATTATTACACAAGAATCATTCATAAGATAATATGCCAGAATATTTCACTACATAATGCAATCACAAAATCAATAAAGTCTATTGAAAATAAATTAAAGAAGAAAAACAGGTTCTGAAATCTCATGAACATGTCCCTTTTTTATGAGGGTATGTTTTTCATTTTTAATTTATGTTCAATAAACTGTATTGATTTTCTGATTGCATTATGTAGAAAGGCAGAGAAATCTGCCGAAACGTTGCTGCTAATGGATCAGTAAAGCCACGGTTTTTCATTTTGATTTTTGTTTTTTTCTGATTTCCTACTTTGGAGGTTTGGACATCACCTTTACAGGTTTTATTGCACCCACTATTTTTTTTGTAGTGCTGCCAAATTTTCTCTAAATATATATATATATATATATATATATATATATATATATATATATATATATATGTCAATGGAGAGACAGGTACAGATATATCACTGGCCAGCCAGATAAATGTTTATGCTTTTTGAATATTTGTTTCTATGTTACGCAATTACAGTAGAGGGTTAAAAAATGGTGTTAACTCAGGTGTTTAGAGGAAAGTAAGGCTAAGGCTGGTTTCACACTTGCGTTTTTATCTGCATGCGTTTTTTAAAAAAACGCATGTGTGAAAAAACGCATGTAAACGCGGTAAAACGCATGCGTTTTTTAGACGCATGCGTTTTTATAGAAAAACACAAGAAAACACAAGAAAACACAAGAAAACACAAGAAAAAACAAGAAAACCCTAACCCTAACCCTACCCCTAACCCTAACCCTAAACGTGACTGAAATACGTGGCACTGAAATACGTGGTACTTAAATACGTGGCACTTAAATACGTGGCACTTAAATACGTGGCACGTGGCACTTAAATACGTGGCACGTGGCACTTAAATACGTGGCACGTGGCACTTAAATACGTGGCACATGGCACTTAAATATGTGGTACTTAAATACGTGGCACTTAAATACGTGGCACGTGGCACTTTAATACGTGGCACGTGGCACTTAAATATGTGGCACGTGGCACTTAAATACGTGGCACGTGGCACTTAAATACGTGGCACGTGGCATACGTGGCACTGAAATACGTGATACGTGGCACTTAAATACGTGGCAATATGACTGTCAGAAAATGTTCATTAAACGGTTAGGGGTGAGGTTAGGGGTAGAGTTAGGGTTAGGGTTTGGATCCCTTTATCACCTTGATGGTGGTGGGTGGCTTTTCAGTGTGTTTTCTGGTTTTTTTCTATAAAAACGCATGCGTTTTTAGCGCAAACAAACGCATGTGCTTAAAAACGCATGCGTTTACATAGACAGCAATGCATTTTTTTTGCCGCGAAAAAACGCATGCATTTTTTCGCGGCAAAAAAACGCGCAAGAAAATACTGCAGGTAGCATTTTTGAAAATGAACGCATGCAGACAAAAAACGCATGCGTTTGAAAACGCGACCAAACGCATGTGCAAAAAACGCTGCAGACAAAAACGCAAGTGTGAAACCAGCCTAAGTCTGTCATATGTGTAATCTCCTGTATGACTATTGGTTAATACTGCTGTTCTGTCTCTCCTCTCTGCATCTCTCCTATTCCAGACTGATTGATTTGCATATAGACACAAGTCTACTCCAGGCTTAGAAGGAAGTCATTGCTGAAATCATAGGAACATTGTGAGCATAAGTGAGTCACAGTATGGCAATAATGTGTACGGTGATGTTACAATACAGGAATACTGAATAAAATGATCGCAGCAGCACATATTTCACTGTGTCTCTCCTGGTGAAAGGGGTCTTCAAAGTCTTTGGTTCAGATGAGCAGTTGACTCCCAGACAGATGATGCAACAGGGAGGTCCACGTATAGTAATAACTAACAAATAATGTTTGAAAAATAGTCCCAAAGACATTCTTCCTACAAAAATACCATTCATGAAGTAGCATTAATGCTAAATTGCATATTATAAAGAGCAGAGCGACTCAAATATATAATAATACAGGAGAAAAGACGAGTCAGAAGCTCACAATATACAAACGTACACAAAACTTTTATTAAATATCCATATACATAAAACTAGAACTGTTAGTGTGCAAGTGCATACAGTTCTTGGAGCAATCAGTAATGTTTATAACAATATGAGGTACATGACAAAAATTCCAAATAAGTGAGTGCCGGTAGGTCCTGCCTACACAATTGGGCCAGCACAATATAAAATATACCAAATCAGAGTGCCATAGTAAATTTATAAAAATATCACAGCAGTAAAAATAAATGTAAAGCCTATCTGTATGCTGGTAGCACAAAGGTAGCACAAAGGGTTAAATTTGGAAGCTCATTATACATCCCTGTGAATGCCAACCACTCCCATTAGCTCCTAATAGAGCCTGCATAGCATGCCGAAAAAGCTGAGAGCAATAGAGGAGTTAAAGGATACCATATGTCCGTGTGGACTCCAACCACTCCCACCTACTCCCAGATAGTTCAGCATGTGCACATACCAGACTTGTCAAAACATGCCAGCTACTGATGCAAGAGACATGAATAAAACAGCGGTGCGGCACTGCCATGGGGGCGGCCTGTGTGCCTTCTTTCGCCAATCTCTTCCTAGGATTTTGGGAGAGGGAGGCTTTTGGGGGAGAGGGTGTTCAGGCTGCGGACCATGTGCAGTGCTGGTTACGATATATCGATGACGTTTTTATTGTGTGGCGGGGCGGCGAACAGCAGCTCTGGAATTTTATGGATGGCCTGAACTCCAATATGTATAATATTAAATTGACATATACATGTAGCAGGACCGAGGTGGACTTTCTGGATGTCAAAATATTGTATTTACTATATTGTGCTGGCCCAATTGTGTAGGCAGGACCTACCGGCACTCACTTATTTGGAATTTTTGTCATGTACCTCATATTGTTATAAACATTACTGATTGCTCCAAGAACTGTATGCACTTGCACACTAACAGTTCTAGTTTTATGTATATGGATATTTAATAAAAGTTTTGTGAATGTTTGTATATTGTGAGCTTCTGACTCGTCTTTTCTCCTGCATTATTAACAAATAATGTTGCAGTCTGTAGCGCTATAGCATGTAAACATGTGCTAGAAAATAGAAAAAAAGTGAAGCTACATAGCAAATAATTTGGCCAATTTATGCATGCATTGCAACCATTGCAAGGCGACCATCATTGCTGGGAACCTATCCTAAAGTGATCCCTTTCGTGAGCTGAAGGCCACATTTATATGGGTACATAGCAGCCTGCTGTAATTGAAATGCATATAAATGTCCAGTGGAATAGCCGCGTTCCAGAGATGTAGCAGAGTTGGGTTTATAAGACATTTCTTAAGTACAAAAAAACAACTCCATGAATACTTAGGTGGCGATCTGCTGCTTGAGCCAGCCTATAGTGACACAGGTGTGCTCCAGATTGCTATAGCAAACCGATGTACCAAAGAGTAGAGAATGCCCATGCCAGGAGAAGCATGCAGCATACACCGCTGCATCCAGGACAGGTAACTAAGATGGCTAATATCACAGAATAAGTATATAAACATAGTGATGTCACAGCTAATGGCTAATAATGACACATCATAGAGGTAATAAACGCAAAGTGATAATCTGGTAATGACTGCGATTGATTGCAGTGATTTCACAGTAACCGTACTGGAAAAATTAACTCAATGATGTCACAGTATAAGGGTAATAAAAATAATAAATATAATTATGTTTTAGTGGAGGGAAACTAAACAGTTATTTCAAAGCACAAGGTACAAAAGGTGATACTCCCTGTGATGGGGCGACAATTGAGAGGGTGCTTTTATATAGCTCTCCAGGGTAAAAGTTATTTGTTACAGTAATGCTTGGCATAAAGTAGTTGGTGCTCAAAATAGACCTTTGGCATCCTAAATACTTCTCTAAGTACCCTCGAGACATCAGTGTCATGCAATAATTTCACACGGACATATAAAGTGGCAAAGCAAAATGAAAGTGAGATCATTAAATAGTTATAGTGTACATTTATTAGGAGAATTTCTCACTGTCTCTACCACAATAAAGGTTTGAATACATTGTCTCATGTCTAGCATTCTCTGAAAGGTAAAATATATTGTCCATAAAAGTCTCGATGAGTGAATGCACTATTTCATATAGCGATGTAAAATTCAGCTGTTGTCCCAATAAAAGAAAGTATCACAACCCACAGAGAATCCAATTTCTCCAAGATTAATACGGTTACTAAAACTCAATACTGTTTTCTTCTTCCAATCATGTCCAGAAATAAAATATCTGAGACACCAGCTGATTGAAATAAGGATAATTTGACCCTGGTGGGAGTTGCAATTTGTGCTCTAGTTTTATGAGCCTGTAACACTTAAAGTGAAATTTAATACTTATAGTTTTAGAAAGGCCTAGATTGATTATCCGCTACCAACATTTAAGGAGTCGACTACATGGCCAAATCACCCCATACATCATAATTATTTGAAAAATAAGAAATCATTGTGGCTATTGCTGCAAAATATATTTTACAAAAGTTCGTTCTTGCAAAAAGATTTTTCTTATCAAAAATTAAGTTAAAAATGCTTTATTTTTGTGATGCTTTGCACAAATGCAAATAATCTAAAGGAGTAGTAAATCCTGGACAATCGCTATATCATACCCTTTCCTGTATGCTTCTCTGACAGCGGAGTTTGGCACCCTTATGACAATGGCGCCCCCATTTCTCAGCGGCTCTCCCTAATTCCCTAAAAAGCCCTTCAATACAGTACACCACAGAGTAACAGTAGATACTGCTCTTCCAAATTCAAGTTTCTAACCAGATGGGAGGAAAGAGAGGGTCAATAGCAATAGGTGCTATAGGAATTCATTGCCTTGGGACTCAGTTCACCATATACTACAGCATAAACAACAATTTGAAGCAAACCAAAAGGGAAAATTAAAAATGGGTAAGGGATTATATCCAGGTGTCTTAAAGTTAAAGCAGATAAAAAAGTACTCATAGTCCTTATTGCATTCTAATAACTGGACTCCTTCCTAGACAGCAGAGGTTGGAACTCTAGGTAGGCGTACAAGGATGCCCTCGTTCCATGGTGCTGTCCTTAGGATTCCTTGCAGTGCCCTTAATAAATATGTGGATATACAGACTTAACCATAAGAAAACATTACCTGGCATGTAAACCTAACAGGCAAGTTCTTAATGGCATATGCATAAAACTAACCAATAAAGTCATGATACTCCTAAACAGGCAAGAGGTCAATAGATAGATATTAGTTTGGGAAATTGTTGGTACTTATCCAGACATGTAAAACGTCAGCCTCAACGCATTTCCCCAGTTTGGCTCATCAGGAGGCCTGATAGAATGATATTACGTCTTCATGATATGCAGTTTCTTGTGCCCAGACACAAGTGCCAGTGTTTAAATAGAGTTTAAACCCCTACCCTCATGAAACAATTGATCCTGATTAAAGGGGTAAGAAACTTCCTATTCATCAATAATGATATATTTCTGCATATCTATAGGGCGTTGAACTCCCTGTCACCAGAAGTCCACCATGATGCGTTTTCCTATAAACTCATCCATCCCATTGCCGTGTCTATGACCGGAACAGCATGCGCTCCAAGGTGGAACACATATATCTTCCGGTAACCTCAGTGTGCGCAAGTAATAATCGTGCTCAACTGTGCATGGCCGGAAGTGCACGTATTGATTCTGAACAAATCATGCTTTCAGTATCTAGTGACCGAAGCTTGGACAAAAAGTGTGCGTTTCACTTTGAGACGCATGGGTAAGCCTTGGTTGGTTGAAACATTGTGCTAAAATATATTGTCATAGGGTCTTCCCACTCCTTGTGGCTTTTAAGTGCAAGCAAATATCTATAATGTAAAGATTTGTTATAATCCACAAACCCCATTAACAGGACAAGAAGATGCAACATGTGAAGTGAATGGCATAAACATCCTTTTTATGGGGAATACAATAGATATTAGTCCAGGATTATTGACAATATTGTTACCCGATCAGGCAATATAGGTAATGTCCAGCATCAATATGCTGGGCGCTGCTTGATCGGGCAATAAAATAGTTAAGGTAAAGAATAATCTATATATATAAACAAATCACTACAGTAAGTTGTTCACAGAAAGCAGGCATATGATACTACTCATTTTGTCCCCTTGGGGCTAATGAGTCCAAGCGAAAGATCCATTCACTTTTTTTGGTCCAACTACATGCCCCCAGATATTTTTTTTTTTTATAAGAAACTGTACCAGGCTGTCTTTAATAGAGAGGCCCTTTCTGCAGGTGATTGCAGGCATGTTACCCACCACCCCGTCTATATCTGGGTCAGCCCTAAGAATGTCCCAGTGTTTTCTCAACACATTATATAAGTGTTATTCACAAAATGGAAACTCCAAAGTAAAAAACAAAGGGTCCCCAACACTTGCATTTAGTAAAATAAAATATATCTTTATTTATATATCAATAAAAACATCATGAAGAGAAGGTGCTAGATCCAAAAAAGAGGGACTGCAATACCCTTGGATCTCCTACAACAAACCCACTGATGCCATATAACCCCCAAAGTACACAATATACAATATGTGCGCTCAGCAACCAAAATTGTAATATCATACCAATGGAACAATGCAATACTCGCAGTAAATATCTAGACACATATACAAGTTTTTGCAAAGGAATTGTCCCAAATATACATCATCAAATATATGGCTGTAAGCAATCACTATAGTGTCATAATTACAGTCATTGCATGGATTAACACATTCCAGATGGTGGGTGGGTGGAGGTTCCCGGGACATTATATAATCGCTCATGCTGGTTATCAAATGTTCCTATAATATATGTAAAACTCTCCGACTCTGGCTCCTTACAATTAGGTTGAGTTCAAAGCAATGATTCTCTATCTCTTGCTTCCACACATGTTATGATCTGGTGGCCTAGGAGCAGCATGGACGAGCTCTGGAGTAGGTGGCCTCTATACTGACCGCAGACCCTGAACTTAACACCGCAACTAGAAGTAGCCGTGGGATGTTCCTGTCACTCCCTAGACACCTCGTCACAGCTGAAGGACTAATTACCCCTAAAGAAAGAAACAGGAAAACTATCTTGCCTCAGAGAAAATCCCCAAAGGAAAGACAGCCCCCCACAAATATTGACTGTGAGAGGAGAGGGAAATTACAAACGCAGACTGAAAACAGAATTTAGCAAAGGAGGCCACGCTACCTAGAAAGAAAAGACAGGACAGAGTACTGTGCGGTCAGTATTAAAATACTACAAAAATCCACCACAGAGAATACAAAAATCTCCACACCTAACTAAAGGCATGGAGGGTAACTCTGCGACTCCAGAGCTTCCAACTTGGCTGAATAAATCCTTACACAGACAAAGCTGGACAAGAAAAAACATAGCAATTCACTGAACTATAAAGTCCACCGCATGTGGACTGCAAAAACAAAGCCAGGACTTATCTTTGATGATTTGGACAATCCAGCAGGAGAAACCAAGCAAAGATGTGAATCCTCCAGAAAAACAATGGACAACTGGCAATCACTAAAGGGTGAAGCCAGACTAAATAGCCCCGTCCAAAGTGGAAGCACCTGATGACTGCTGTGAAGGACAAACAGCAGCACTAACACTTATAACCACCGGAGGGAGCCCAAGAGCAGAACCCACAACAGAATTCACAACATCACATGAACGAGAAGAGACCAGAATGGATTATCTTCTCGTCGGATAGGTGAGGAATATGATTGGTGATTAATAGTGATGAGTAGGGTTGAGCGACTTTTCATTTTTTTAGATCGAGTCGGGTTTCACGAAACCCAACTTTCTCAAAAGTCGGGTCGAGTGAAATCGGCCGATCTTATTGAAAAGTCGGGGTCGGGGATCGGCCAAAACACGAAACCCAATGCATTTCAATGGGGAAGCATACTTTTTTAATATTTGCTTCAGCGCGATAATGTTGAAAAGCCGGTAATTCAATTGCCGGCTTTTCATTTCTCCTGCCTAAACCCGACATGATATGAGACATGGTTTACATACAGTAAACCATCTCATATCCCCCTTTTGTTTGCATATTCCACACTACTAATGTTAGTAGTGTGTATGTGCAAAATTTCGGCGCAGTAGCTATTAAATTTAAGGGTTAAATCGCGGAAAAAATTGGCATGGGCTCCCGCGCAATTTTCTCCGCCAGAGCGGTAAAGCCAGTGACTGACGGCAGATATTAATAGCCAGGAGAGGGTCCATGGTTATTGGCCCCCCCGTGGCTAAAAACATCTGCCCCCAGCCACCCCAGAAAAGGCACATCTGGAAGATGCGCCTATTCTGGCACTTGGCCACTCTCTTCCCACTCCCGTGTAGCAGTGGGATATGGGGTAATGAAGGGTTAATGCCACCTTGCTATTGTAAGGTGACATTAAGCCAGATTAATAATGGAGAGGCGTCAATTATGACACCTATCCATTATTAATCCAATTGTTTGAAAGGGTTAAAAACACACACACACTCATGATTAAAAAGTATTTTAATGAAATAAACACACCGGTTGTTTTAATATTTTATTGCTTTCTCAATCTATTTGAAGACCCTCGCTTGGCAAAATAATAAACCCACAATATACATACCTTCAGATGACCTGTCACGTCCCACGAGGTAATCCATCTGAAGGGGTTAAAATATTTTACAAGAAGGAGCCCTGCTAATGCAGCTGTGCTCGTGCTTGTAAGCCCCGGCGAATGAAGGAAATGTAGGTCAATGACCTATAGTTACCTTCAGTCGCGGTGATGCGCCCCCTGCTGGATGTCCTCATGAACTGCAGCCTGGAAACTTTTTCCTACGCTCCAGGTCATATGAGGACATCCACCAGGGGGCGCATCACCGCGACTGAAGGTAACTATAGGTCATAGACCTACATTTCCTTCATTCGCCGGGGCTTACAGACACGAGCACAGCTGCATTAGCAGGGCTCCTGCCTGTAAAATATTTTAACCCCTTCAGATGGATTACCTCGTGGGACGTGACAGGTCATCTGAAGGTATGTATATTGTGGGTTTATTATTTTGCCAAGCGAGGGTCTTCAAATAGATTGAGAGAGCAATAAAATATTAAAACAACCGGTGTGTTTATTTCATTAAAATACTTTTTAATCATGTGTGTGTGTGTTTTTAACCCTTTCAAACAATTGGATTAATAATGGAAAGGTGTCATAATTGACGCCTCTCCATTATTAATCTGGCTTAATGTCACCTTACAATAGCAAGGTGGCATTAACCCTTCATTACCCCATATCCCACCGCTACACAGGAGTGGGAAGAGAGTGGCCAAGTGCCAGAATAGGCGCATCTTCCAGATGTGCCTTTTCTGGGGTGGCTGGGGGCAGATGTTTTTAGCCACGGGGGGCCAATAACCATGGACCCTCTCCTGGCTATTAATATCTGCCCTCAGTCACTGGCTTTACCACTCTGGCGGAGAAAATTGTGCGGGAGCCCACGCCAATTTTTTCCGCGATTTAACCCTTAAATTTAATAGCTACAGCGCCGAAATTTTGCACATACACACTACTAACATTAGTAGTGTGGAATATGCAAAAAAAAGGGGGATATGAGATGGTTTACTGTATGTAAACCATGTCTCATATCTTGTCGGGTTTAGGCAGGAGAAAAGAAAAGCCGGCAATTGAATTACCGGCTTTTCAACATTATCGCGCTGAAGTAAATATAAATATATATATTTATGTGTCTCTCTATGATATATATATATATATATATATATATATATATATATATATATATATATAAACGAAACCCGACTTTGGAGCTAAGATCGTGTACCGCCGACCCGATCCCAGAGTGGGATCGGGTCGGGTTTCACGAAACCCGACTTTGCTAAAAGTCGGCGACTTTTGAAAAGTGCTGATCTGTTTCGCTCAACCCTAGTGATGAGCGAATATACTCGTTACTCGAGATTTCCCAAGCACGCTCGGGTGTTCTCCGAGTATTTTTTAGTGCTCGGAGATTTAGATTTCTTCGCCGCAGCTGAATGATTTACATCTGTTAGCCAGCATAAGTACATGTGGGGGATGCCTGGTTGCTAGGGAATCCCCACATCTAATCAAGCTGGCTACCAGATGTAAATCATTCAGCTGAGGTGAGAAAAACTAAATCTCCGAGCACGAAAAAATACTCGGAGGACCCCCGAGCGTGCTCGAGAAATCTCGAGTAATGAATATATTTGCTCATCACTATTTATTAATTTTTGTCTTTTACAGGGGACATGGCCTTCTATGTATTATCTTCAGGTTGAACAGGTGAGGAATATGGTTGATTATTATCTTTTGTCTTTAACAAGGGACATGGGCATTGATGAATTACAGGTGTAAAGGTGAGTATAATTTTGTTTTTTAATAATGTTTTAATTTAAATAAAGTACTTTATTCTTGCTGTGTGTTTATTTCAAAACTTATTATGGGGTTAGTAATTGGGGCCTCTTATAGATAATACAAAGCTGACATCAACCCTTAACCCTATTAACCCATTTACCACCGCCACACGGCAAGTGGGAAGAGAGAGGTTGAGACCCAGATTTCTTAGGTGGCTGAGCACCGATGTTGGTTGTCTGGGAGGAAGGGGATATTTCTGGCCCCTTCCCAGGCTATTAATATCAACCTACAGCTGTCTGTTTAGCCATTGCTGGTTTGATTTTTTAGGGGGACCCTACATCATTTTTTTCTGAGGTCCCCTGTAAACTCACCAGTAAAGGCTATGCAAACAGATGTCTACTGTTATTAATAGCCTGGGAACCTTTTGGGATATTGTCCCTTTTCAAGGATTATTAACATCAGCTCCCAGCCGTGGGCTTTCCCTTTGCTGGTTATGAAAATTATGTAGCAGCCCACACCATTTTTTTATTTAATTCTTAACTTTACACTGGATGTACACAGCGGGTGCTGAATACCACTCCCATCATTGTCACTTAGTTGCACTGATTACACGGAGACCAGGTGACAATGTTGAGAGCTGCCTTCAGCAGATGGTGCCTGAGATCAGCACAAACTCCACCGCTTCTTCCCAGGTGCCGGTAACTGTGAAGCAAAAAACTGACATGTCTGCAGGTTTATCACAAGGACACATGTGAAAACCTGACATGTGCGCACCACTGTTGATTACAATGGGTGAGCGTGTCTCTGTATTTGCAGTCCTTAAAAAATGAACAGCGTATGGACACAAAAATAGACTGTGCATGGGGCCTAAAATAGTGAAAAAAAACTATACACATTTGGTATCACTGTAATTGTAGAGGAGAACTATGTTATCAGGTTGTTTCTACTACACAGTTTACACAGCTAAAAAATAAACAAATAATAACAAAACTGCTTTTTTTTCACCATTTCACCTTTTTTCTATTTCCTTAAGGCCTCCAGCTGTCCATGTTGTGCGTACGTATGCTATCCATCATTTTGATGGGTAGAACACATACCCCATATAATCTATGGTCCTATTCATTTCTCCACCTTCCTTCTCCTTTCTGTAAGTAAAAAATAGACAGCACTCAGATGGCATCTGAGTGCTGTCTGATTTTTTTTATGGACCCATAGATTTGCATTGCTGATTTTGTCCTGAGCGTCAGATCAATGTCAGACATGTCTCTACTAGGTCCACACCGATTGCCAGTGCATGGACCCCGAACACGGACTTCTCCCTGTTCCCCTATGGGAGGTGGAGCCGCTTATTCATCACTGTAATGAGCGGCACCACGTGACCGCTCATACAGGACAAGCTGCGGCGCTGAGAGGAAGCATCGTGGGAGCCGGGTGAGTATTTTTATTTCCAGCGGGCGGGCACACAGGGGGTGGGAGGGGGGTGGTGACAAGGATCTTTATTTTAAACACAAAAAAAATAAAAAAACAATGATTTTTCATTCCTTCTCTCCAGCGAACGCTGCTGGAGAGAAGAAATGAATGGCGGCTTCAGCACCACAAGCTGGGGGGACAGCGCTTACTGTAGCGCTGTCTCCTGCACGGCACACAGACGGCACACGGACAGCATCCGTGTGCGGTACGTGTTTTACACTGACCCATTGACTTTAATGGGTCCGTGTGATATGTGTGCTCCCACGAACACTGACATGTCTCCGTGTTTTTCAAACGGACACACAGTCCGTGAAAACACGCTGACATGTGCAGAGACACATTGATTTTAATATGTCTACGTGAGTCAGTGTCTCCGGTACGTGAGAAAACTGTCACCACATGTACCGGAGCCACTGACGTGTGAAACCGGTCTCAGCCAGCGCCTGTGCAATAAATAAAATAAATAAGTTTAAAAAAAGCCATGGGGGCCCCTCTATTTTTAATAACCTGCCAAGATAACTCTGTCGGTTTTCCCTTGACTTATTAGCAAAAGTAAAGGAACCCCATGTCATTGTTTTTAAATATTTATATATTTATTTATTTATTACACATGTGCCAGCTAATGAATGCTCTCATCATTGAGACAGGGCGTACGATGGTGAGAGTATTAGGGCCCATACACACTTGTGCGAAACTTGGATGAGTCTCACAAGGCAATACTCAGCGCTGCTGCCGGCACTCAGATCGGAGCATGCGGCCGCATAGCAATACATGCAGCCGCATGCTCCGCTCCTCTGTGCCAGTTGCAGCACCGGTTATTGCCGTGCGAGACTCATCCGAGTTTCGCGCAAGTGAGTATGAGCCCTAACTCTCATCAGCTGACGTCGATAACCTTTTTACTGCTGGTCACAGCTGCTGGCTCACACTCTGTCATCTGTATGACAGTGTCGGTACTGCTGCGCTCTGACCGACAGTTGCTTGAAAGGCTATCGCCGATTAAAGCAGGTGTTTCTCGCGCTGTCACACAGATGACAGCGTGGGAAACATCGAATGTTTGGGCCCCCCATTAATTTCAACGTGGTCCAGGTGTGAGTTCAGGTACCGCTCTGGTACCCAAACAGAACTTTTTAAAAATGTTTGGCCTGACCGAACATCCATGGGTCCGTCCATCACTAGTCTCTACAACTTAGCATAGACCACTTGGTTCGAGGAATGAATCTGATATGTGAACAGCCCCATAGAATGTCATAGGTACAAGCGCTATGCATGAAAAACATGGCTACCACTCATGCAAGAAAAACTGATGACTGACTCTATATGGTAAAATAAATGGTGTCATTCAAAACTACAACTTGTCCAGCAAAAAGCAAACCTAAGTTTCAATGTAAGCATAAAAATTAAAAAAAGCATGGCTATTTGAAAAAGAAGAGGAAAAATGAAAAAATAATATATGAATATTGGCTGCGTCAAAACAAACAAAAAAAGCCAGTAAGATATCACAGTTATATGAATATAAAGCTAAGTTTAGAATCTCTTTGATCTGATAAACTTATTTTGCCAAGGTTAAATTTACAGAAAATATACAGCTCATTTCAGCATTCCACCCAGTTTGAGAAAGCATAGTAAATTACTTTAAGATCCTACAAAAGGAAAACAACAAACACTTGCGTAAATGGAAATTGGTGTCAATTTAATGAAAACATAAGAAGCAGAGGAGACGTAGTTCATTCTACTAGTTAATTATGGATCTTTAATGGTATGCAGATGTTAAACAGATATGCATATGGATGTAGGTATAATTGCTGCTATTCGGTCCATTAAAGGGGCAAATCCTGAGTCTTGTGCTGCAAAGATCATTTTCACTCACCTTTAATGGAAACCAATCACTTTGACAACGTAGGGAAAATTATAAAATGTAGAATCATGGCTATGACAAGTCACGCCAAGGTCAAATACAGATGCTAATTAGAGTGCTTAAAGGGGATTTAAGTCCTTAAATAGTGAAATAACAGTTGCATTACTGTACAGCTTGTCCTCATCTGACTTTATCACAAATCTTAGCAAAAAACTGTTGTATAACTTTTAACCTATAGGAAGCCTTAACACATTTGTATAAAAAGTTACAATATAATAGACACTGTTCCACTTCAATAGTAAATTCAATAAATGATCATTTACGTGAAAGAAGCCTATTTATGTAGGTAGGACGCAGAATTTCATAATGATGGAGACTGGGGACACATTAAACAATGCCTACTAAAGTGCTTACAGACTAGTTCTAATTTTTTTTTAATCATGTTTTTTCTTAGTGTGGTTTTTCAAATAATGTTTTATTGGAGATGAGTTTTGAGGCCAAAAGATGTTATAAACAGAGCACGCAGCATTTAGAAAAGGTTTATACGAATGGCATGAAAAAATCCATGCTTGCGCTGTCTTTTCCTTGTTTTATGCTTTTCTTGCTACTTTAAAAAGTGATGAGAAGATTTGGAGCAGATTAAGTGGCAGTGGAGGAGGCCTCCCTATGACTAGCAGATTTAAAGGGGTTGTCTGCTGTGAGCGTTCTCCCTCCATCAACATTGTACTGAAATTGTTTTTGAGAAAGTGTCTCCTTCTCATTCTCCTGGAGTGATGTCTTGTGACAAGAACTCCTCTGTTGTGATGACAGTAATTTAATGGTCTGAAATGAGTTAATACTAATAATAATAATCATCTTTATTTTTACATAGCGCTAACATATTCCGCAGCGCTTTACAGTTTGCACACATTATCATCACTGTCCCCATTGGGGCTCACAATCTAAATTCCCTATCAGTATGTCTTTGGAATGTGGGAGGAAACCAGAGAACTCGGTGGAAACCCACGCAAACACAGGGAGAACATACAAACTCCTTGCAGATGTTGTCCTTGGTGGTTGAACCTAGAACTCCAGCGCTGCAAGGCTGCAGTGCTAACCACTTAGCCACCGTGCTAAGTTCATGTAAATGCACCATAAACTTTTCTGTGTGATGGTACAATACGCTACTATTTGGAGCCTCACTTTTAATTTTGCCCAGGGCCACAATTTGTCTAAAACTGGCCCTGTGTGTTGGGTCTGGCATGGCAGAGCTGACTGTGTTGTATTGGGTCTAGTGTAGTAGAGCTGACTGTGTATATATGAATCCGTCATAGCTCAGTAATCATAGGCAGAATGACAGTTTAAGCTGTGAGAAGCACACAATATGGAAGTAAATTGGATGAAAGGGTGGGATGGGGAAAAAGGGAAACACAGGCAAGAGCCTGGAGAAAGATGAGAGAGCACAAAGTTAGGGTATGTGTCCACGTGCCGTATTACATCTGGAATAGCTGCGGTTGAACGCTGCATGGAGCCGCAGCGTTCACTCCGCAGTGTCCAGATGTTACAGCATAGTGGAGGGGATTTTATGAAATCCCGTCTCCACTATGCATGGTAACACGCATCCGGCGGCCCTGCGATTCCGGACATGCGGCGCATCTTTTTAGATCGCAGCATGTCCGTTTACCTTGCGGCGATGCAGCGCCGCCGCAAGGTAAAACACAGGGCCCTATGTGTGGGGTGCGATGATTCCGGATGTGTGCAATGAACACATCCGGCATCATCGCGTCTACAGAAGGGGCAGAGCTTTGGGCAGAGCGAGTTTTCTGCTCCGTCCAAAGCGCCGGCCATCCTGAAAGTGGACACGCACCCTAACACAGGTGAGGAGTGGGGACAGAGAAGAGGGGGTACCTAGTGCAGCTCGCTAAACTGATAACATGACCCATCCCTGCAGCATTAGTATATACACAAACCAAGTTGTAGGTTGAAAAGCACTACATGGAAAGTAAAAAAAAAATCACAGTTTCAAATATGTAGGAACTAAGCAACATGGGTAATAGTAACATTTTTTTCTTTTTTTACATTTTTACCAAAACAGAAAACCTTTTTAATATAATTTATGGAAGAGCTCAAATCAATTTATGGTGCATAGAAAGGCAAAAATATGTGTTAAAAGCCATGTGGCTTTTATGAATTTGTGTCATCTTGTTCTTCAGCCATTCTAACTACGCTAAAAAGTTCCATTGTTAATAAATTCCTCTGCAGGTATTTTAATATATTTCTATAGACCAAGGGTATGTTCACATTATGTCTTCTGAAGGTGGACATATACAGTCATGGCCGAAAGTGTTAGCGCCTTTCACATTGTTCTAGAAATGTAAGTATTTCTCCCAGAAAATTATTGCAATTACACGTTTTGTTATATACATGTTTATTTCCTTCGCATGCATAGGAACAACATGAAAAAAAAAAAACTAAAAAGAAGGCAAATTAGACATAATTTCACACAAATTGTCAAAAATGGGTGCCTACTTACAGGTCCCAATACAGATACTATAGGAAATTTTCAAACTTTAAAATTTGCATTCGGTCTACCAGATGAGGAACTCAACAACCTATTAGATCATAGAAAATATATTAGGGCTCATACTCATTTGCGATAAAAATGGATAAGTGCAATCCGATAAAAAATCGGATTGCACTCTGACCAATGAGATCAAGGGCGTCGCATGGATTAGGAATAAAAATAACATGGGAAAACTGTGTTGTGTTTTATTTCATTAAAATACTTTATTCTGGCTGTGGGTTTACTTAACATGTAATAACTATATAATTAGTAATGGATTGGTGTCTTATTGACACCTCTCCATTACTAAGCCAATCAACTGGCCCATAATGTGGTGGTGCACCATCTTGGGTGTCAGGTCAGAGCATTCCTACATGAACAGTTCCCTGGAAAGTGGATTGGTTGTCGTGGGCCAGTCAAATGGCCACCAAGGTCTTCCGAGCTGACCCCCTTAGACTTTTATCTTTGGGGACATCTGAAGGCAATTGTCTATGCTGTGAAGATACGAGATGTGCAGCATCTGTAACAACAGATACTGGAATCCTGTGCTAGCATTTCTTCTGTGGTGTTGCTATCAGTGTGTCAAGAGTGGGAGAAGAGGGTTGCATTGACAATCCAACACAATGAACAGCACTTTGAACACATTTTATAAGTGGTCATAAACTTGTAAATAACTCATGAAAAAATAAAGTTATGTTGAAACCAAGCACACCATTGTTTTTCTTGTGAAATTCTCAATAAGTTTGATGTGTCACATGACCCTCTTTGCATGACACTCGCATGGCACTCGTCCGTTTTTTTTGTCTCACATATGGGTATGAGCCCTCATAAGTAATCCCCATTTGGTTTCAGCGTGGAATATGAAAAATATATATACTCTTTTTAATTCTGACACGGAATTTGTCAAGCAAAATCACATTACCAAATTCTAATAAAACTTAGCAACAAACAATTAATCTGAAGTATAAAAACAATATCAACTCCAATATTCAGGAAAATTATTTTAAAATTCTGGCAAGATAGCATCTTACCTCTGTTAGACTCAACTCAGCTTTCCAATCTTATCCAGACACATGTTAGAGAGGATGTGGACCTAAAGGCAACATAATGCACATATTTTGGTTGTGTCCAAAAATAAAACCCTTTGGATGGAGGTTTATGATGTTATTTTTAAAATAAGGAAATGCAAATTAATTATGTCTCCTCAAATCTCTCTTTTGTCCCTAGACTCTGACTCTTTTCTGAAAGATTTTAAATTAATCTCCTTTCATATTTTCTCTTTCTTCAAAATGCTTTTAGGTGCCAAGTGAAAATCCGATACCATTCCCAGTCTCAATATGCTAATAGACAGATTAGCATCCCACAACACCTTTGACTTAGTTTTTGCCTTGAACAACAACTCCCTTACAAAATATAATCTAAATGGGCATTATGGAATACAGTTTTGTCTGCACATGCAGAGTCATTTACAACTGTTTGATATGGCCAGTGGATATGTCAAGTAGAAATTGTTGCTCTTTACCATGTCACCACTCTCAGTGGACCATTGTTTTGTCCTTTTCACCCTTCTTCCACTCATTTTATCCCTAATTTCTCCTTTGTCGTTCTGTATCCAAGTTCACCTCCTCCCCTCCATCCCCCTTTTACTCTTCCCTTTTTTCCTTTTCCCCTATTCCCCATTTTACAGTCTATATTTTTATTACTGTTCTCCATATAGTTTTTTATGGTATTATTCAACATACTCCAATGATATTATATACGTTGAATTTAAAGTCATGTTGAATAGTCGCATATAACTTTTTCCTCTTCTTCCTTGATAATGTAAAATTTCTCCAAATAATAATTATTGAAACAAAAATAACAATGTGTAGTAGAAAATTGTTGGCACCCTCGACTTAATATTTAGTTGCACACCCTTTGGAATAAATAACTGCAATCAATCGCTTCCTATAACCATCAACAAGCTTTGTATAGCTCTCAACTGGAATTTTGGGGAGCCACTGAAGGGATTGACAGTGAGGAGAGACCAGAGAATAGCGGAGGGACATGTGGATTAGTTGGGCAGCAAAGTATAGGATAAATTATATGGGTGTGAGAGTGTTAGAGGGGAGGCCACAAAGCGGGAGGTTGCAGTAGTTGAGGTGGAAGATGATGAGGGCATGGATTGGTGTTTTTGCAGATTCTTGATGAAGGACATCCTGCAAATATTTTCGAGTTGCAGTCACCAGGAAGTGGAAAGGGCTTGGATATGTGGTTTGAAGGAGAGATCAGAGTCAAGAGAGTGAGCTTGCGGGACTGGGGGAAGTGAGCTGCCATTGACTTTGATGGACAGGTCTGTTGGGGGGGGGTTGAGTGAAATGAAGGAGAGATTAATTCTGTTTTATCCATGTTAACTCATCTTTTTCAAACTACTCCAAGTCTCTGATATTTAAATGGTGCTTTCTCACAACAGCAATTTAAAGATCTCTCCACAGATATTCAATGGGATACAGATTCAGAGTCATTACTGGCCAGCTCAGAAATCTCCAGGGTTTTGTTTCCACCCATTTATGGATGCTTCTTGAAGTATGTTTGGGGTCATTATCCTGCTGAAACACCCATAACTTAAAACACAAACCCAGCTTTCTGACACTTTTGGCTTACCCGCATACATGTTGCAAACAGCAGTCTAGCTTTTTTATGGCTCTGTGTCAGCATCTAAGTCCTCCTGAGTCTTCCGCCACAGCGCTTCATTTCATTCAAATGTTGATGGATAGTTCGCACTGACACTAATACACCCTGAGCTTGCAGGACAGCTTGAATTTCTTTAGAGCTTGATTGGGACTGCTTATCCACCATCCAGACTATTCTGCGTTGCAAGCTTTCATAAATTTTTCTCTGCTGTCCACATCCAGGGAATTAGCTACAATGCAATGCATTCTAAACATCTTCATCATGTTGCGCACCATGGACAAAGGAACAACAAAATGTCTGGAGATGTATTTGTAACTTTGAGATTAATATTTTTCAACAATTTTTGTTCTCAAGTCCTCAGACAGTCCTCTTATCCTCTTTCTGTTCTCCATGCTTAGTGTGGCACTCACAGACAAACAATACAAAGATTAAGTCAATGTCTCCCCTTTTTATCTGGTTTCAGATGCAATTTTCATATTGCCCACACCTGTTTTTTGCCACAGGTGAGTTTGAACAATCATTACATACTTGAAACAAAGTTGTTTACCCACAATTTTGAAAAGCTGCCAACAATTTTGTCCAGCCTGTTTTGGGGGATTTCTGTGAAATTATGTGCAGTTTGTCATAATGTGTATAACAAAACATGTATAATTGCAATAATTTTCTGGGAGAAATACTTCATTTTCTGGAACAATTTTAAGGTTGCCAACACTTTTGGCTATGACTGACTGACTGTCTGTCTGTCTGTCTGTCTGTCTGTCTGTCTGTCTGTCGCAGCATGGTGGCTTAGTGGTTAGCACTGCAGCCTTGCAGCGCTAGAGTCCATGGTTCAAATCCCACCAAGGACAACATCGGCAAAGAGTTTGTATGTTCTCTCTGTGTTTGCGGGCACTCCGGCTTCCTGATACTGATAGGGAACTTAGATTGTGAGCCCCCTTGGGGACAGCAATGATAATGTCTGTAAAGCGCTGTGGAATATGTTAGTGCTATATAAAGATTATTATTGGGTAGGGAAAATATTCATACCCCTTTGAATTTTTCACTCTTTGTTTCATTGCAGCCATTTGGTAAAGTGCATTTTTTTCTCCTTAATGTACACTCTGCACCCCATCTGTAAAAAAAAACCCAGAAATGTAGTAATTTTTGCAAATTTATTAAAAAAGAAAAACAAATATCACATGGCCAGAAGTCTTCAGACCCTTTGCTCAGTATTGAGTAGAAGCACCTTTTTGAGCTAGTACAGCCATGAGTCTTCTTGGGAATGATGCAACAAGTTTTTCACACCTGGATTTGGGGATCCTCTGCCATTCTTCCTTGCAGATCCTCTTCAGTTCTGTGAGGTTGGATGGTGAACGTTGGTGGACAGCCATTTTCAGGTCTTTCCAGAGATGCTCAATTGGGTTTAGGTCAGGGCTCTGGCTGGGTCAGTCAAGAATGGTCACAGAGCTGTTCTGAAGCCACTCCTTTGTTATTTTAGCTGTGTGATTAGGGTCATTGTCTTGTTGGAAGGTGAGTCTTCAGCCAGAGGTCCAGAGCACTCTGGAAGAGGTTTCATCCAGGATATCTCTGTACTTGGCCACATTCATGTTTCCTTCAATGAGAACCCGACGTCTTGTCCTTGCAGTTGAAAAACACCCCCATAGCATGATGCTGCCACCACCATGTTTCACTATTGGGATTGTATTGGGCAGGTGATGAGCAGTTCCTGGTTTTCTCCACACATACTGCTTAGAACTGTCACCAAGAAGGTCTATCTTCGTCTCATCAGACCAGAGAATCTTATTTCTCATAGTCTGGGAGTCCTTCATGTGTTTTTTAGCAAACTCTATGCGGGCTTTTATATGTTTGGCACTGAGAAGAGGCTTCCGTCGGGCCACTCTGCCATAAAGGCTTGACAGGTGGAGCGCTGCAGTGATAGATAACTTTGTGGAACTTTTTCCCTTCTGCATCTCTGGAGCCGAGCCACAGTGATCTTGGGGTTATTCTTTACATCTGTCACCAGGCTCGGACTGGCCCATAGGGTAACAGGGGAATCCCGTGGTGGGTCCCTGTGCAGATCTGAGCCCCCAATCCCACTGTATGAGCAGTACTTGGCATAATTCAATTGATTCTGTACAGAAACAGCAACATCTCATCATTCATTGATAAACTACCCAGTTTATTATTATATAGAGATGTAGGTAAATTTGTGAACGAAGGTAGTGTAATACCTGTATGCAGGTGGGCCTCCAAAGTCAGTGTCACAGGTGGGCTCTTGGCACCCCAGTCCGACACTGTCTGTCACCAAGGCTTTTCTCCCACAATTGCTCAGTTTGACTGGATGGCCAGGTCTAGGAAGACTTCTGGTGGTCCAAAACTTCTTCCATTTAAGGATTATGGAAGCCAATGTGCTCTTAGGAACCTTGAGTACTGCAGAAATTCTTTTGTAACCTTGGCCAGATCTGTGCCTTGCCACAATTCTGTCTATGAGCTCTTTGGCCAGTTCCTTTGACCTCATGATTCTCATTTGGTCTGACATGCACTATGAGCTGTGTGGTATTATATAGACAGATGTGTGCCTTTCCAAATTAAGTCATATCAGTTTAATTAAACACAGCTGGACTCCAATGAAGGAGTAAAACCATGTCAAGGAGAATCACAAGGAAATGGACAGCATGTAACTTAAATATGAGTGTCTGAACAAAGGGTCTTTATACTTATGACCATGTGATATTTCAGGTTTTCTTTTTTAATAAATTTGCAAAATTTTCTACATTTCTGTTTTTTTCAATCAAGATGGGGTGCAGTGTACATTAATGAAAAAAAAAAGAACTTTTTTGAATTTATGAAATGGCTGCGATGAAACAAAGAGTGAAAAATTTGAAGAGGTCTGAATACTCTCCGTACCCCCTGTGAATGAACTGATGAAAACCTTCAAAAGTGAAATTCCTAGGTTGTGAGGTAGCTAAGCATGAAAAATGCCAAGGGGGTAAATACATTTGCGTTTAAATAAGCACTCTGAATATTTTTGAAATATTAATAAATTTTATAAGCTAACCCTGCTATATTCTTCAGTCTTCAGCGCCGCTCCATTTGTCTTCTCATTTGTGTGATCGGTGGTTAAAGAAAGAAGTTGTGAGTACTGGGTTTTTGACAGTAAGGAGCGGAATGGCCAGAGAGGTAAGTAATGAAGTGAATATAAGGATTTTTTAAAGCCTCTGATGGCCCTTTAAAGTTCCGAAAAATGGCATCAAACGGTTTCTGTTTTGCTAAATTTGCACAGAAACAAATTTTGTAAAAAATATGAATTTTTGTGAATGAGGATTTTTGTAAAATTTGAATAGAATTCAATTTGAATAGAATATTTTTACTCATCTCTTACAGGGAGTAGATGCACATCCGAGCATAGATCATAAGCACTGGTGGTAGTAAAACTGTGTAGCTTATCTTTAATATTCACACTGATTAAGCAAAATAGCTATATCAATACATACTGTATGTTTGTGTAAGTGCATTTATTTTTGTTTTTCAGTTCAGACTTCAGTTTTTATAATAATATGTCAGATTGATGATGGTGTTATATGGCTGTGATCAGAAAACATACTTTTCAATCTCCAATGTGTAAACTGAGTTTTAATTATGAAACTAACTTTGTCAACACAAATCTAACAGTGCATACAACTGTTAGTTGGCAAAAGCCATATGGTTAATGAATCTTTCATCTTGCAACAAGCAATTATTTTTAATCTGGTTGCATATCATGGTCAGTTTCGAAAAATGAGTTAAACAGTTATAAAGGTTCATAAAATGTTTATTTAGAGTTTAACCCCTTTACGACCGCCGATACGCTTCTTAATGGTGGCAGTTAAGGGTACTTATTCCTCAGCGCTGCATTTTAATGGCGCTGAGAAATAAGTGTATCGCGACCCCAGCGTCAGAAATTCTCAGGGGTCTTGGCTAGCGAGGGTAGCTGAGACTCCAGAGAGCATAATTCAGGTCATTTTTATCGACCCCAGTGTTGCGATCACCATTATTCACAAAATAATGACGACTGCAAAAAAAGAGTCAGATTTCCCATTTAATTTCTCTCTCTCTGATGTGATCTAGCACATCAGAGGAGAGAGAAATAGGGTCTATAGCTAGGTTTAGGGTTGGTCTAGGGTTAGGGTTGGGGCTAGGGTTGGGGTTAGTGTTGAGGCTAGCAATTTCTCTTGTTACCCTTGGGAAAATAAAAATGTGGGGGGGCTAAAAAACATTTCTGTGGGAAAAAAATGATTTTTTATTTTCATGGCTCTGCGTTATAAACTGTAGTGAAACACTTGGGGGTTCAAAGTTGTCACAACACATCTAGATAAGTTCCTTGGGGGGTCTAGTTTCCAATATGGGGTCACTTGTTGGGGGTTTCTACTGTTTAGGTACATTAGGGGCTCTGCAAATGGAATGTGACGCCTGCAGACGATTCCATCTAAGTCTGCATTCCAAACGGTGCTCCTTCCCTTCCGAGCTCTGCCATGCACCCAAACGGTGGTTCCCTCCACATATGGGGTATCAGCGTACTCAGGACAAATTGGACAACAAGTTTTGGGGTCCAATTTCTCCTGTTACCCTTTGGAAAATACAAAACTGGGGGCTAAAAGATAATTTTTGTGAAAAAATATGATTTTTTATTTTTACGGCTCTGCATTATAAACTTCTATGAAGCACTTGGTGGGTCAAAGTGCTCACCACACATCTATATAACTTCCTTAGGGGGTCTACTTTCCAAAATGGTGTCACTTGTGGGACAATGTTTAGGCACATCACAGGCTCTCTAAATGCAACATGGCGTCCCATCTCAATTCCAGTCAATTTTGCTTTGAAAAGTCAAATGGCGCTCCTTCCCTTCCGAGCTCTGCCGTGCGCCCAAACAGTGGTTTACCCCAACATATGGGGTATCGGCGTACTCAGGACGTATTGTACAACAACTTTTGGGGTCCATTTTCTCCTGTTACACTTGGTAAAATAAAACAAATTGGTGCTGAAATAAATTTTTGGTGAAAAAAAGTTAAATGTTCATTTTTTTAAACATTCCAAAAATTCCTGTGAAACACCTGAAGGGTTAATAAACTTCTTAAATGTGGTTTTGAGCACCTTGAGGTGTGCAGGTTTTAGAATGGTGTCACACTTTGTTATTTTCTATCATATAGACCCCTCAAAATGACTTCAAATGTGATGTGGTCCCTAAAAAAAATTGTGTTGTAAAAATGAGAAATTACTGGTCAATTTTTTAACCCTTATAACTCCCTAACAAAAAAAAATGTTGGTTCCAAAATTGTGCTGATGTAAAGTAGACATGTGAGAAATGTTACTTATTAAGTATGTTGTGTGACATATCTTTGTGATTTAAGGGCATAAAAATTCAAATTTGGAAAATTGCGAAATTTTCAAATTTTTTGCCAAATTTCCATTTTTTTTCACAAATAAACGCAGGTAATATCAAATAAATTTTACAACTATCATGAAGTTCAATGTCACGAGAAAATAATGTCAGAATCAACAGGATCCGTTGAAGCATTCCAGAGTTTTACCTCATAAAGGGACAGTGGTCAGAATTGTAAAAATTGTCCCGGTCATTAACGTGCAAACCACCCTTGGGGCTTAAGGGGTTAAGTGGTGAGAAAAAATTCCATACGTTGTTAAAAAAAATAAAAAAATTCGCCATTTTTCAATGATCTCGGGTTAAGTGAGGGCTTTTTTTTGCGCACTGAGCTGATGTTTTAAATGATAACACTTTGGTGCAGATACGATCTTTTGATCACCCATTATTGCATTTTAATGCAATGCTGCAGCGACCAAAAAAATTCTGTAATTTTGACTTTTTTTCTCTCTACACCGTTTAGCGATCAGGTAAATCCTTTTTTTATTGATAGATCAGGCAATTCTGAAAGCGGCAATACCAAATATGTATATGTTTGATTTTTTTATTGTTTTATTTTGAATGGGGCGAAAAGGGGGTGATTTGAACTTTTATATTTTTTATTTTTTTAATAACTTTTTTTTAACTTTTGGCATGCTTCAGTAGTCTCCATGGGAGACTAGAAGCTGCCACAACCCGATCGGTTCTGCTACATAGAGGCGATGATTAGATCACCTCCATATTGCAAATTTACTCACTTGCTATGAGTGCGGACCACTGGGTGGTGCTCACAGCAAGCCGGCACTGACAACCATAGAGGTCTCCAGGAGAGCTCAGGCTGTCATGCCAACACAAAGTGACCCGCGATCACATGACGGGGGTCACCGGTGTGTGCATTTCCGTCGCGATTACTGGAAGCGCTTGTTAAATACTGCTGTCAGAGTTCGACAGCGGCATTTAACTGGTTAGCAGCCGTGGGTGGATCGCGATTCCACCCGTGGCTATTGGAGGCACATGTCAGCTGTTCAAAACAGCTGACATGTCCTGGGAAAGATGTGGGCTTACCGCTGGAGCCCACATCAAAGTGAGGGAGTCTAACATCGGCGTATTATTATGCCCGATGTCGGAAATGGTTAAATTGTACTAGACAAGCAGGTATGCAAAAAAAAATTAGTTTCTGTGATTTTATTGGTGGAAATTCCCACTATCCCCCCAACTTAACCCTAAAAACTATGTTGCTAGGTAGGTAAATGCACAGAAAGTAACAACAGTCAGTAACAACAGTCAGCAGTATTTTTGTGCCACAGATGGTCG
Source organism: Ranitomeya variabilis (assembly GCF_051348905.1). NCBI lineage: Eukaryota > Metazoa > Chordata > Amphibia > Anura > Dendrobatidae > Ranitomeya > Ranitomeya variabilis. The sequence goes on from NC_135232.1 coordinate 235,201,173, forward strand.
TTAAATTGGACTGGTGAAACAGAAAAAAATAACTTTTTTTGCATTTTGTTTATTTATTTTTTTATTATTCTCACCTTGATCAAAAATACCAAGTAACTTAATGTTTTAGGAGCTTTAGCTAAAAGTCTATCAGCAGAGGATCAATTTGCTCAACTCCACCTCTTAGTTATTTATAATCAGAGTATTCTGTCACTGCCTGTATGTCCAGCAGAAGAACAGGCAAGAGTAAGTGATAAATACAGAAGTGGAGCATATGTTTCTATTATACTTTTCCTCTGATTGTTCCACTCCTGGTTTTGACTTACAAATACTGATGTAAAATACTGACCAAATACTGAATGTGTGAACATGGACTAAAAACAAAAATTGTAGTCATGACAGACTATAGGGGTATCACACTAATTGATGTAAAAAACCCTGCATATATTCACAAAAAATGATGATGGTTGTATAGAAAATTGCACTCATGGTGCATTTAATCTTATGTAGAAAAAAAAATGTATACCTAGCTCTGAACAGATACCCAATACTGAACAATTCTCATTCCTACCTAGGAAATCCAAACTGTCAATGCACATAAGATGCTATTTTATTTGACTGAAAATAAGTAAAATTGTAAAGTAAATTGTAGTCATGCTTACTTTAAATTTTATTTTGAAAGATAATTGTTCCTAGCCCTTAAAATTTGTGCCATTGAAGACCCTGTATTTTGTACCATATTCTACATGTCCTTGTACAGCGTTCTACAATTGAGTTAAATCACACCAGTTGATTACCAAAAACTACTTATATTCACAAGAAGTTGAAGTCATATTAACAAATTAACATAAACATAAATACAACAGTATAAATTCGAGGGGAGGGTTCTTGGAGCTAAAAAGATCTGGCAAAACCCCACAAAAGAAGATCGACCACCATATTACCCTCAGCCGTGAAAACCAGCTCGAGGGCACCGTACATCCCGTTCCGGGAAGAGAAAAACCACCAACAGCTCCCAGGGTAAAACCCCGTCCAGAGCCCATACCAAAATGCCAGATCCAACCCCACCACATTTTAAATTGCCTGCAATTATGCTCCAATTCCTTCCCCCCAACCAATCAGCGTCAACTCCAAGAACCCCCACCCCCCCCACTGCCACTGTGACAATAAACGAATAAAATGTAAATAATGAACCAAACACCCGCATACAAAGTGAAATCCCAAACCCCCCCAATTTTTTTTTTTTTATATATATAACTTCCATATCGATATATAAACTCTTCACGACAATTCTCCCCCTCATTAAGAAACCCCCTAACCACAAGCCAACAAGGGAGGGTGGGTGGGTCTTCTTCTTCCTGAATTAAGGTAGGGAATGGCGGTTTTCCTGCACTTTCCCTACTACCTCCCCCCTTCCTAACTCCTCCCCCCACTTGCCATCCTCCTATCCCCAGCCGCAGCATTATTTAAAAAGACCGCCCGGCTCAAAGCAGTCATGGGGGGCCTCCACCCAGCTGCGCTTTGTTCCAGCCCCCATCTTCACAGATGTCACAGTATTGGCTGATTCCCGCTTGCAATGAAATCGGACAAATGCAATACAATAAAAAATCCGATTGCATTTGGACCAATGTTATTGTATCATTGTGTGTTCACCCGCATTTTTTTTTTAGCTCGGATCGGATCACGATCAGACTGGAAAAAAGTTGCAGCATGCTGTGATTGTAAACAGAAATCGGATCGCATCCCATAATAGAAGTCAATGGGTGCAAGAAAAAAATCACACAGCACTCGGACCATGCGAGTGCTGTCTGATTTTTACACAGAGATCGCATTTGAAAATCTGGCAGTTCATCTGCAGCATACAGTTATATCACACCAGGACAGGTTACAATAGAATAGATAGAATAGACATATACACATAGAATACAAAGATAAATAGATGTCAGTGACATACATACATATATGTATTTATATTACATAGATAGATAAAAGGAAGAAAAGCTGGCAATTCATCTGCCGTGTACTGTAAAATCACTGCAGGAGCCAACAGGATAGAAGAGTTGGATTACATACAGTGAATACACATAGAATAGATAAAGCTATAGAATGCATTTCTTAGCCTCACTCTTCCCAATTGCCCTGTAGCAGTGGCAAGTGGGATGATAGTTGGGGGGGTTGCTGTCACCTTTGTATGGTCAGGTGACATCAACCCCCGAGGTTAGTAAGGGAGAGGCATCAATAAGACACCCCCATTAATAACCCCATAGTCACATTGTAAGAAAACACAGACACCCAGAAAAGTCCTTTAATTGAATGAAAGACAGACTTCTTTAATAATCTTAATTAAAACATACTTACGACCTCGCCTATCCTAACGATGCCCTTGTCATGTGTAAAAGAGGTAAAAAAAACAAACAACAATATTCCTCACCTTTCCGCAGAGATGCTTCTAATCAATTTGTCTCATGACGGGTCTAGCTCTGTTACATCTAGATGGCTGGCTATTTGTCACTGATATATGTATATCTATCTGTTCTATATGTATTTACTGTATGTAGTCCATCTCTTCTATCCTGTCGGCTCCTGCTGTGATTTTACAGTACACGGCAGATGAATTGATGGTTTTTCTTCTATCTATCTATATACATATGTATAGATGGGGTATAGGGTCTACTGAGATGCACCTCGACGCGTGTTTCACCGCCGCTTGCAGTTTTGTCACCGGTGCGTCTCAACAGACCCTATACCCCATCTACCATGACTACAGGTAATGTAAGTCTATGATCCATTGCTACATTAGTGCATATGTTTTCTGCAGTTAGGACATGATACATGCAGGTATTATACCATAGACATCTGCATCTGCCTATGAATGCTGTAGTTGAACTGTTAGCATTTCTTATTATTTAGACACATATAGTATAGTCATTGATTATTAACTTATGAGTAGTGTTGAGCGATACCTTCCGATACTTGAAAGTATCGGTATCGGATTGTATCGGCCGATATCCAAAAAATATCGGATATCGCCGATACCTATACCCGATACCAATACAAGTCAATGGGACACAAGTATCGGAAGCTATCCTGGATGGTTCCCAGGGTCTGAAGGAGAGGAAACTCTCCTTCAGGCCCTGGGATCCATATTCATGTAAAAAATAAAGAATAAAAATAAAAAATATGGATATACTCACCCCTCCGGCGGACCCTGGACCTAGCGGTGTTAACCGGCAGCCTCCGTTCCTAAGAATGAGCACGTGAAGGACCTTCGATGACATGGCGGCTTGTGATTGGTCGCGTGACCGCTCATGTGACTGCTCACGTGACCAATCACAAGACCGCGACGTCATCGCAGGTCCTTCACTCGCTCATTCTTAGGAACGGAGGCTGCCGGTTGCAGCGGTTACAACCAGGGCGCGTCAGAGGGTGAGTATATCCCTATTTTTTATTTTTATTCTTTATTTTACACATGAATATGGATTCCGATCCCGATTCCCGATATCGCAAAAGTATCGGAACTTGGTATCGGAATTCCGATACCGCAAATATCGGCTGATACTCGATACTTGCGGTATCGGAATGCTCAACACTACTTATGAGTAGTGTTGAGCGATACCGTCCGATACTTGAAAGTATCGGTATCGGAAAGTATCGGCCGATACCGGCAAAATATCGGATCCAATCCGATACCGATACCCGATACCAATACAAGTCAATGGGACTCATGTATCGGACGGTATTCCTGATGGTTCCCAGGGTCTGAAGGAGAGGAAACTCTCCTTCAGGCCCTGGGAACCATATAAATGTGTAAAAGAAAGAATTAAAATAAAAAATATCGCTATACTCACCTCTCCGACGCAGCCGGGACTTCAGCGAGGGAACCGGCAGCGTTGTTTGTTTAAAATTCGCGCTATTACTTGGTTACGTGAATTCCCAGCTTGTGATTGGTCAGGTCGGCCATGTTGCCGGGACGCGGACCAATCACAGCAAGCCGTGACGAAATTACGTCACGGCTTGCTGTGATTGGTCCGCGTCCCGGCAATATGGCCGCCCTGACCAATCACAAGCCGTGACGTCACGGGAGGCTGGACACGCGCTCATTTTAAAATGGGCGCGTGTCCAGCCTCCCGTGACGTCACGGCTTGTGATTGGTTGCGCCGCGGTCAACCAATCACAAGCCGGGAGGCTGGACGCGCTCATTTTAAAATGGGCGCGTGTCCAGCCTCCCGTGACGTCACGGCTTGTGATTGGTTGCGCCGCGGTCAACCAATCACAAGCCGGGAGGCTGGACGCGCTCATTTTAAAATGGGCGCGTGTCCAGCCTCCCGTGACGTCACGGCTTGTGATTGGTTGCGCCGCGGTCAACCAATCACAAGCCGGGAGGCTGGACGTGCTCATTTTAAAATGGGCGCGTGTTCAGCCTCCCGTGACGTCACGGCTTGTGATTGGTCAGGGCGGCCATATTGCCGGGACGCGGACCAATCACAGCAAGCCGTGACGTAATTTCGTCACGGCTTGCTGTGATTGGTCCGCGTCCCGGCAACGTGGCCGACCTGACCAATCACAAGCCGGGAATTCACGTAACCAAGTAATAGCGCGAATTTTAAACAAACAACGCTGCCGGTTCCCTCGCTGAAGTCCCGGCTGCGTCGGAGAGGTGAGTATAGCGATATTTTTTATTTTAATTCTCTCTTTTACACATTTTAACATTAATGTTGTTGCGATACCCGATACCCGATACCACAAGAGTATCGGAATCCCGGTATCGGAATTCCGATACAGCAAGTATCGGCCGATACCCGATACTTGCAGCATCGGAATGCTCAACACTACTTATGAGTCATTGCCATATATGCCCTGTACCTATAACTTGATATATTTTAAAATCCTGGTCATGGTTCACATTGACATACTGCTTTGTGGATAAGAGGGATTTTTATCCAGCATATCTTAATGATTATGTATATTTTTCCTTTAGTATTTGCTGATAATTCATGATATGTGGGTTTACCCATTTGGGGTTATTGTCTGCTTTACAGTCTTTTGTTTCATGTCCCAAGTAATTGTAGTCCTTTTTCACTATTGATTGTTATACTGTGTATGATTTTTTGTAATAAAATTTATGTTTGGATCACATTTTCATTTGTTTTTCTGCTCTTGGTATATCTTTGTTCATTTTGGTAAAAGTCAGCCTGTCAGCATTTTCAATTGACAGGCGGATGCACCTATTGGTTATAATAGCTCTAGCGGCACTAAAAAATACTCTGACAAAATGCTAGTGGCCAAGGTGTAGAGAGGTAGTTCATGCCACATGTCTAGCTTAGATACTCAATAGTTGTAAGGCACAGAGGAACCATGGAGGATGCTGGGGAATGAACAGCAAGGTACTACCTCAGCATCTTCCAAAACTTTTCTCTCCTTGTCAGTGTACCCTGCGCATCAAGGCCTGGGCGATGGAAGGGTCTGAGAAAATTGTCCCAGACCTTTGAGAGTGTACCCTTGCCTCTGCTTCATCTGGTGTGTGTCTCCCTCGTCTCCACTCCTTGGTTATCCAAGGAACTGTGACCTCTGCTGCCAACATTGTCAGTGGGGAATTTTTTAAATAATATTTCAACTAGGGCCTTCTGGTACTACAATATGTTATTAGACTTCTCTGCCACGGGAAGGAGAGATGCAAAGTTCTCCTTGTAGCATCAGTCTAGAAGGGTTACCAAGCAGTAATTAGTGTTGGCCAAAATGCGTACAGCATGGGTGTCATGGGAAAGGCAGCAGAATATAAACTCAGACATGAGTTCCAGTCTGCCAACAGCCTACACTTTCCTGTCCCCACTAAGAGGATGACTTTCCATGAGGTCCTTCTTGTTCTCCTCCTCTTCATTCTCCCTCTCCTCTTTGTCTTCTCGCCATCCACGTTGAACAGGTAAGATGAAGGTGGTGTGGATACTACCGCCTGTAGCACAGGCAACCAGCTCCTGTTTCTCATTCTCCTCATTATCACCCAATCCATGTTGAGAAGATGAGTGGAGGCTGGGGTATGTAGCATCACCCAGTAGACTTTCTTGCTCTATCTCAACATGTTCTGCCTGCAGAACCTCCTCTTTAATTGTGAGTAGCGAGCATTTCAGAAGACAGAGAAGCGGGATGGTGATGCTGATCATGGTGTCTTCAACGCTCACCATCTTGGTCAAGTTCTCAAAGTTTTGGAGAACCACACAGATGTCAGACATCCATGCCCACTCATCAGCTCTTATGTATTGAGGTTGACCGGAATACCAACGGGCATGTACACCATTCAACTACTGCTCTCTGCTGAATACAAAGCCTTGCCAACACATGTCATGTTGAGTTCCAACGCATGATGATATCACACCCCAGTCAATGAGCTGTAAGTTGAAAACTCTACTGTAGTACTGCCAAGGCGTCGGCAAATGTAGCTGACTTGTGGAAATGGGAACACCTGCTGTGTACTTTTCCAAGTAGCTCAGGCAGATTTGGGTAGGTTTTGAGAAACCGCTAAACCACCAAGTTGAGCATGTGGGCCAGGCATGGTGCATTTGCGAGGTTGCTAAGATTCAGAGCTGCCACCATGTTACGGCCATTGTCACACATGACCATGCTTTGCTATAGGTTCAGGGGAAAGAGCCACAGATCAATCTAGTCTGTTAGACTTTTTAACAATTCTGTGGCAGTGTGAGGTTTGTCACCTAGAAAGTTGAGCTTCAAAAGAGCTTTTTGCCACTTGGCCAAGACAGTGCTGCAGTGCTTCCAGCTTGCGACAGATATTGGCATTTCTGACATGGAGGACAAGGAGGAGGTGCAGGAACTGGTGTAGAATGTGGGGGAAAACCTGATTGAATCAAGGCCCGCAATTCTTGGTCTCAGTAGCACGTGTTCCGTTCCAGGGTCTGACTAGATCCCAGTTTCCACAATGTTCAGCCATTGCACATCAGGAAAATGTAGAATCCCTGACCACAAGCAATTTTCCAGGTGTCTGTGGTTAAGTGGACCTTCCAAGTAACAGCATTGGTCAGGTCTGATGTTATGGGACACATTCTTGTGTAAGTCAGGGACGTCACACAAGTCAAACTAGCCTGTCAGACATTTCAATAACTCTGCGATGGTCTGAGCTTTGTCACCTAAGCAGATTAGTTTCAGCAGAGCTTGTTGCCGCTTGGCCGAGACAGTGCTGCAGTGCTTCCAGCTTGCGACTGATGTTGACGTTTCTGAGTTGGAGGGTGAGGAGGAAGTGCATTAACTGCTGTAGAAGGTGGGGGAAACCCTGATTGAAACAGGTCCCACAATCCTTGGTGTTGGTGGCTTGTGTTCCATCCCAGGGTCCGACTGGGTCCCGGCTTCTACAATATTCACTCAGCGTGCCATCATGGAAATGTAGCATCCCTGGCCACAAGCACTTCTCCAGGTGTCCGTGGTTAAGTGGACCTTCCCAGTAAAAGCATTGGTCAGGGCATGACTGATCTTATAGGACACGTGCTTGTATAAGGTGGGGACAGCACACTGGGAGAAATAATGGCAGCTGGGAATCGAGTACCTGAGAATGGCAAGCAGTTTGTAAATGTGGCCATTTAGTGTTGCGCCCTGTGGGTGAGTGGATTCATATTTATGCTTGCGTTCTAAGGACTGGGTTAAAGACAAAGGTATTATGCTACGGATTGGGCTCCCACTTGTGCACCTGCTTTAAGGAGTGCCCTGTTTTACTTCTACATTTTTAGAACCAGGCCAAGGTCATTTAATTGACAACCTGCCCTGTGAATCATTACCAGGGACATCAGTTACATACTTTGTTTTGTATAATCAAACATTCTTAAGAGAGATTGTCCAGATATTCTAACTTTGTGTGAGTGCATATGTGTGTACAGTGGCTATGCTGAACAGCAATTGCAATGATCACATACATTATCTTATGCATCTTCCTTGCAGATTTCTGGTGAAGTGGATGTTCCTGTATATGCAGCCCTGCATTTCCATTTTTTGTTGAGGGCAAACACAATCTTGATTATAATCTGCTATGTTGACTAAAAGGTAGTTACTGGTGCTTGAGACGATAAGAAGGTGCCCCATCTTGGTCTGGTGAATACATTGCTGGGTAGGGCCTGTAATAGAACATGTGAGGAGTTGGTGGGCTAGAAGCTGGGGGGCATAAATGGTATAGCACCAGGGTATAGTGCTAACATACCTGAGCTAAAAAATAATTATGTTGACCATTGGGTGGGGCAGCTGCCTCCAACAATATAAAATTTGCTGAATGTGTTTGTAGCCTTAATTTTTCTGGGACCCTAATTAGATATGGCTCCAAACTATGTAGAAAGGTATCCTCCGCATCCTCCTCTGCATCATGACCAAAATATTGAAACACATGTTTCGATATCAGCCGCTCTACTCCCTTTCTTTCTCTAATTTTTTTCTGGGATGCGGGTGGTGTTGGTGATTGCAATTTGGTGCTGATTTCAACATCACGTATGGTACTTGGCCCAGTTACTGCACTTTCCTATGACAACATGGGTGATTCTGTTTCAAGACGCACAAAGATTGCAGACTGCTAGGAAACAACATGTTCAGTTGTAGTGTCCTCTTGTGTGAGATTTGTATTTGTCCTAAATCAACAATTTACAAAGTTGAGTTGAGAAACAAATGTGCAACATTAGCTAGATTAGATATTTTGGAATTTCAAAAATGTGACATTCTAAGTCAACCAAAAAATAAGTTAAATAAACAGTGACATTATCTTAGCGTGCCATAGCATACCTGACATTATTCAGTAAAGATATTGTGTTTGGAATCACCATACATACTATGCCAAAAATATTTGGGAGTAGCATGGAGAGGCTGACAAAATATGCCTATGTCTTCTATTTACGATTTGGAAAAAGTTTTAAATTATTAAAAAGGAAAAAATATTAAAAAAGGATATGTAATGGACATACCAAAAAAATGGGAGCAAGCCAAAGTTACCCGAAAGCAAGAAACATTTCCCAAGCATGTTTTATCACTTGTGGAAGGAACTCAGCTGCAGCCTCTTTTTGGGTGGTGCAGAGTCAGTTTTTGTGTGCTGTTGCCTCTCTCAGTAACGCTGATCGCAACAGCTGCACCATCATTTAGTAACATAATCAAATTAGTTTGTAAAGAAAACAAATTATAAAAAGCAATGCAAAAAAATACAATTTTGGCCTTGCAAATACAAACACAATATGTATTTAGACTTTTTCAATTAAAATAGCCAACCTGAAATGATAGGTACTACCAGTATTGATGTAAGGTACAAAAAGGATAATTCATGTACCATATTTTTTGGACTACAAGACGCACCGGACCATAAGATGCACTTAGGTTTTAGAGAAGGAAATTAGGGAAAAAAAACTGAAGCAAAAATGAGGTCAATTCTGTACTTAAGATCACCTATCCTGGTAAATACGGTCCCCTTATCCCTATCCTGGTATGCATGGCCCTCATCCCCATTCTGGTATGCATTGCCCCATCCTTAATCTGGTATGCATGGATACATCCTTATTCTGGTATGATTGGCCCCATCCCAGTCCTGATATGCATGGTCCCATTCTTATTCTCATATGATTGATTGGCCCCATCCTGTTCCTGGAATGATTGATTGACCTCATCCCGTTCCTGGTATGATTGACTGGCCCCATCCCGTTCCTGGTATGATTGACTGGCGCCATCCTGTTCCTGGTATGACTGATTGGCCTTGTCCCGTTCCTGGTATGATTGATTGGCCTTGTCCCGTTCCTGGTATGACTGATTGGCCTTGTCCCGTTCCTGGTATGATTGATTGGCCCCACCAGTTCCTGATATAATTAATTGGCCCCATCCAGTTCATGGTATGATTGATTGGCCCCATCTAGTTCCTGGTATGAATGATTGGCCCAATCCAGTTCCTGGCATGATTAATTGGCCCCATGCAGTTTCTGGTATGATTAATTGGCCCAATCCGGTTCCTGGTATGATTGATTTGCCCCATGTCCTTGCTGGTATGATTGGCCCCATCCCAGTCCTGGTCTCCATGGCCCCATCAGAAAAGATAAAAAAAACCAAACCCTTACTCTTACCTTCCTCCGCTCCCTCGCAGTCGCAGCATCCTGCTCCAGTGCCAGCAGCTGCTTAATGCTTGTAAGTAGGGTAGAGCGACTTTCACTTTTTTAGGATCGAGTCGGGTTTCGCGAAACCCAACTTTGTCAAAAGTCGAGTCGAGTGAAATCGTCTGATTATCGCCAAAAGTCGGGGATCGACCGAAACACGAAACCCAATGCAAGTCAATGAGGAAGCATAGTTGGCAGTGAGTGGAGGCCAGGAAAACACCTACAGTGCCCATTTTAATGGCAAAAACATCCATTCTTGTTACTGAAGCTTGTCAATCTTAATTTACTTTATAATAATAGTTAGGCATTGGAAATTGGGGGTCATTTGGCTAAAGTTGTGGGGGGTAGGGTTGGTTCAAGTTTTTAGTGGGCCCAGGAAACGTGGACTACGTCACGGCGGTGGAGCAGTGAGAGGTAAGTATTTCAACTTTGCAAGTGCTGTGATCCTGAGCAAGCAGGGGGGCCCACTCGTTCGCATTGGCACTGGCACAGGGCCCCTCAAAGTATGGCGGTGTGTTTGCACGGCAGGGGTGCCTCCCACCGGCAGTGACACTTTTGCGTACTCTGAGGGGCCCTGTGCCAGTGACGTCACCAACGAGTATGCCCCCCCACCTGATGAAGGAACCTGCACCTTCCTCTTTGTCCCTGTGTAAGGTGGTATAGTATGTGGGAAGGGGAACTTGACTTTCAGCATGGTCAGATTGTGGCTGTGTAGCGTGCAAGGGGAATGTAGTGGTCTGGGTCAATGTACCACAAGACTCATCTAGCACTGGCTGGGCAATGGGCAGGATGAGGAGGAAACTGTTATGATCCTAGTGGCTGAGGATCACAAAACGGACTAGCTAAGTTTATGAACATAGACACGAGCTCTAGGGAGGTGGTAACTGAACTGACCGCAAACCTGATCCTAACCAACACACTAAAGGTAGCTGGTGAACGTGCCTAAAATCCTAGACGTCTCGACGCAGCCTGAGAAACTATCTACTCCTGGAGGGAAAGTAAGACCTCACTTGCCTCAAGAGAAATCACCCCAAAGATATAGGAAGCCCCCAACAAATAATAACGGTGAGGTAAGGGGAAAACACAAATGTAGAAATGAAAACAGATTCAGCAAATGAGGCCCGCTAATACTAGATAGCAGAAGACAGATAGTGAACTGTGCGGTCAGTAAAAAACCCTATGCAAAATATCCACGCTGAGAATACAAGAACCCCCACACCAACTAATGGTGTGATTGGAGAAACTCAGCCCCCTAGAGCTACCAGCAAGCAAGGAAATCACATATTAGCAAGCTGGGCAAGAAAACAAAAATAAACCAAGAAACATATGACCACTGATGGTCAAAAAATGAATCAAGCAAAACTTAGCTTCTCTTGAAGAGACTGATAACGAAGGACTACAGGAGAGCTCCAAAATAGCACTGAAGACATTGACAGCAGGCAACAACTGAGAGTCCAGGTGAACTAAATAGGAAACCAGCTAACAGATAACGAGACAGCTGATCAGCCTCAGACCTGCAGAATGACACAAAGAACCACCAGAGGGAGCCCAAAGACAGCACTACACAGTACCAGTTGTAACCACAAGAGGGAGCCCAAAAACAGAGTTCACAACAGTACCCCCCCTTGAGGAGGGGTCACCGAACCCTCATCAAAACCCCCAGGGCGATCAGGATGATTGGGTGATTTTTTTGCCATTGGCCGAGTTTGCCCTTAATAATCGGGCTAGTTCTGCTACTTTGGTTTCGCCTTTTTTCTGCAATTCTGGTTTTCATCCTCGTTTTTCCTCAGGTCACGATGAGCCACATGGAAGGCATGAACCAAATCGGCTGCATGAACATCGGAGGCGACAACCCAGGAATTATCCTCCTGACCCTAGCCCTTCCACTTAACCAAATACTGAAGCCTCCATCTAGAAATACGAGAATCCAAGATCTTCTCCACCACATACTCCAATTCGCCCTCAACCAGCACCGGAGCAGGGGGTTCAACAGAAGGAACCACAGGCACCACATACCTCTGCAACAAAGACCTATGGAACACGTTATGAATGGTAAACGACGCTGGGAGGTCCAAACGAAATGACACCGGGTTAAGGATTTCCAAAATCTTATAAGGACCGATGAAGCGAGGCTTGAATTTAGGAGAGGAAACCTTCATAGGAACATGCCGAGAAGACAGCCACACCAAATCCCCAACAAGAAGTCGGGGACCCACACCGCGACGGCGGTTGGCAAAGCGCTGAGCCTTCTCCTGTGACAACTTCAAATTGTCCACCACATAGTTCCAAATCTGTTGCAACCTATCCACCACACAATCCAGTTCTGGATTGGAAAGCTATGTTTGTGTCAAGTTGGGGTTGCCAGGGGATTCATGGCGATGCTCCTTTGGTATCAATTGCTTCTTCCACTCCTTCTGAGGTCCCTGAGTTTTTGTCGGACTACCAGGATGTATTTGATGAGCCCAGATCCGGTGCCCTGCCTCCTCACAGGGATTGTGATTGTGCTATAAATTTGATTCCTGGTAGTAAGTTCCCTAAGGGACGACTTTTTAATTTGTCTGTACCAGAACATGCCGCAATGCGGAGCTATATAAAGGAGTCTTTAGAGAAGGGACATATTCGCCCGTCCTCCTCCCCTCTTGGTGCAGGATTCTTTTTTGTGGCCAAGAAGGATGGTTCTCTGAGACCTTGTATAGATTATCGTCTTCTAAATAAAATCACGGTCAAATTTCAGTATCCTTTGCCATTGTTGTCTGATCTGTTTGCTCGGATTAAGGGGTCCAGTTGGTTCACCAAGATAGATCTTCGTGGTGCGCATAACCTTGTGCGCATTAAGCAGGGGGCCTGCTGTACTGTTATGATCCTAGTGGCTGAGGATCACAAAACGGACTAGCTAAGTTTATGAACATAGACACGAGCTCTAGGGAGGTGGTAACTGAACTGACCGCAAACCTGATCCTAACCAACACACTAAAGGTAGCTGGTGAACGTGCCTAAAATCCTAGACGTCTCGACGCAGCCTGAGAAACTATCTACTCCTGGAGGGAAAGTAAGACCTCACTTGCCTCAAGAGAAATCACCCCAAAGATATAGGAAGCCCCCAACAAATAATAACGGTGAGGTAAGGGGAAAACACAAACGTAGAAATGAAAACAGATTCAGCAAATGAGGCCCGCTATACTAGATAGCAGAAGACAGATAGTGAACTGTGCGGTCAGTAAAAAACCCTATGCAAAATATCCACGCTGAGAATACAAGAACCCCCACACCAACTAACGGTGTGAGGGGAGAAACTCAGCCCCCTAGAGCTACCAGCAAGCAAGGAAATCACATATTAGCAAGCTGGGCAAGAAAACAAAAATAAACCAAGAAACATATGACCACTGATGGTCAAAAAATGAATCAAGCAAAACTTAGCTTCTCTTGAAGAGACTGATAACGAAGGACTGCAGGAGAGCTCCAAAATAGCACTGAAGACATTGACAGCAGGCAACAACTGAGAGTCCAGGTGAACTAAATAGGAAACCAGCTAACAGATAACGAGACAGCTGATCAGCCTCAGACCTGCAGAATGACACAAAGAACCACCAGAGGGAGCCCAAAGACAGCACTACACAGTACCAGTTGTAACCACAAGAGGGAGCCCAAAAACAGAGTTCACAACAGGAAACACAGATATAGGCCCAAATAATAAAGTGGGCTAAATGCAGTTCAAAATTGGTAACAGGACAAACCAGGCGGCATTGCTTTATTCAGTGGAGTAGAAAACCCAGGAGCGGCAGACAACGTTTTAAGGGCCCAACCATACTAGTAGGCCCAATGCAGTTTAATATTAGAAATATAGGCCGAAAGCCTGAAGATTGAAGCTCAGGAAAATAACAAAGGACAACACCAAGGTGCGGCAGACACCGTTACTAGGCCCAACCAAAGTAGTAGGCCAAATGCAGTTTAATATTTAAAATGTAGGCCAAAAGCCTGAAGATTGAAGCTCAGGAAAACAAAACAGGAGAGAACCCAGGAGCGGCAGACACTGTTTTAAGGGCCCAACCAGACTGATAGGCCTTTTGCAGTTTAAAATTCCCTATAGGCCGAAAGCCTGAAGATTGAAGCTAAGCTTTATTCAAGGGAGGAGACAAGCAAGTAGTGGCAGACACTGTTACTAGGGCCCAACCAAAGTAGTAGGCCAAATGCAGTTTAAAAATCCCTATAGGACGAAAGCCTGAAGATTGAAGCTAAGCTTTATTCAGTGGAGGAGACAAGCAAGGAGTGGCAGACACCGTTACTAGGGCCCAACCAAAGTAGTAGGCCCACTGCAGTGTTATATTAACAACTACTTAATGAGAGCCTGAAGATTGAAGCTCAGGCAAGTAAACCTGGAGAACACCTTGGAGCGGCAGACACCGTTAGTAGGCCCCAACCAAACTAGTAGGCCTACTGCAGTGTTATATTAACAACTAATTAATGAGAGCCTGAAGATTGAAGCTCAGCTCTGTTCAGTGGAGGAGAACACCAAGGAGTGGCAGACACCGTTAGTAGGCCCCAACCAAACTAGTAGGCCAACTGCAGTGTTATATTAACAACTACTTAATGAGAGCCTGAAGATTGAAGCTCAGGCAAGTAAACCTGGAGAACACCTTGGAGCGGCAGACACCGTTAGTAGGCCTCAACCAAACTAGTAGGCCAACTGCAGTGTTATATTACCAACTACATAATGAGAGCCTGAAGATTGAAGCTCAGGCAAGTAAACCTGGAGAACATCTTGGAGCGGCAGACACCATTAGTAGGCCCCAACCAAACTAGTTGGCCAACTGCAGTGTTATATTAACAACTACTTAATGAGAGCCTGAAGATTGAAGCTCAGCTCTGTTCAGTGGAGAACACCTTGGAGCGGCAGACACCGTTAGTAGGCCCCAACCAAACTAGTAGGCCAACTGCAGTGTTATATTAACAACTACTTAATGAGAGCCTGAAGATTGAAGCTCAGGCAAGTAAACCTGGAGAACACCTTGGAGCGGCAGACACCGTTAGTAGGCCCCAACCAAACTAGTAGGCCAACTGCAGTGTTATATTAACAACTACTTAATGAGAGCCTGAAGATTGAAGCTCAGTGAAGCTCAGGCAAGTAAACCTGGAGAACATCTTGGAGCGGCAGACACCGTTAGTAGGCCCCAACCAAACTAGTAGGCCAACTGCAGTGTTATATTAACAACTACTTAATGAGAGCCTGAAGATTGGTGCTCAGCTCTGTTCAGTGGAGAACACCAAGGAGCGGCAGACACCGTTAGTAGGCCCCAACCAAACTAGTAGGCCAACTGCAGTGTTATATTAACAACTACTTAATGAGAGCCTGAAGATTGAAGCTCAGGCAATTAAACCTGGAGAACACCTTGGAGCGGCAGACACCGTTAGTAGGCCCACCCAAACTAGTAGCCCAAATGCAGTTTAATATTTAAAATGTAGGCCGAAAGCCTGAAGATTGAAGCTAAGCTTTATTCAGTGGAGGTGACAAGCAAGGAGTGGCAGACACCGTTACTAGGCCCAACCAAAGTAGTAGGCCAAATGCAGTTTAATATTTAAAATGTAGGCCGAAAGCCTGAAAATTGAAGCTCTGGAAAACCAAACAGGAGAAAACCCTGGAGCGGCAGACACCATTACTAGGCCCACCCAAACTAGTAGCCCAAATGCAGTTTTAAATTCTAAATACAGGCCGAAAGCCTGAAGATTGAAGCTCAGCTTTTTCAGTGGAGGACTGCGGGATTGAGTGGCGCAGACAGACAAAGGTAGTATGTGTTAAATAAAAAAGTTGGCTCTATGCAGTTTTAAATTGGTTACAGGGGTACACAGGCAGCATTGGTGTGGTCAGCGGAGGACGATTGCAAGGAGGGACCGCAGACAGACTTCCTAGGCCTATAATAAAAAAGCAGGCTCTATGCAGTTTAAATTAGGCTACAGGGGTACACAGGCAGCATTGGTGTGGTCAGCGGAGGACGATTGCAAGGGGGGACCGCAGACAGACTTCCTAGGCCTAAAATGAAAAAGCAGCCTCTATGCAGTTTGAATTAGGCTACAGGGGTACACAGGCAGCATTGGTGTGGTCAGCAGAGGACGATTGCAAGGAGGGACCGCAGACAGACTTCCTAGGCCTAAAATGAAAAAGCAGGCTCTATGCAGTTTAAATTAGGCTACAGGGGTACACAGGCAGCATTGGTGTGGTCAGCGGAGGACGATTGCAAGGGGGGACCGCAGACAGACTTACTAGGCATAAAATAACAAAGTAGGCTCTATGCAGGTTTAAATTGGTTACAGGGGTACACAGGCAGCATTGGTGTGGTCAGCGGAGGACGATTGTAAGGAGGGACCGCGGACAGACTTCCTAGGCCTAAAATAAAAAAGCAGGCTCTATGCAGTTTAAATTAGGCTACAGGGGTACAAAGGAAGCATTGGTGTGTTCAGCGGAGGACGATTGCAAGGAGGGACCGCAGACATACTTCCTAGGCCTAAAATGAAAAAGCAGGCTCTATGCAGTTTAAATTAGGCTACAGGGGTACACAGGCAGCATTGGTGTGGTCAGCGGAGGACGATTGCACCGAGGGGCAGACACAGTTAGTAGGCCCAAAAAAGTAATAGGCAGAATGCAGTTAAAAATAGGTTACAGGAGTACGCAGGCGGCCTAGCTTTGTTCAGTGTAGGACAACTGTAAGGAGTCTCTGACACAGTTAGTAGGCCAAAATAATAAAGTGAGGTTAATGTCTGGCAAAAAAAAAAATCACAAATAAACAGGTGGCATACCTAGGTACAGGGGTGGGCTCCTCTGCTGACTTGCAGACAGTGGTAGTTGGCGCAAAGTATTAAATGGTGTAAATGTAGGGCAGGGCCCCTGAATATTTTTACTATCAACCATCATGTCAACAAATTGGTATTGGCAGTGCCATTGAAGGATTTAACAGCACAAACTAAACAGTGGTGGAGCAGTGAGAGGTAATTTTGCAAGTGGTAGAGCACTGTTTGAGCTGGGGGGGAACACTCTCTCGTGGGTGGCGGTACTGGCCCAGGGCCCCTCATGTTACGACGGTGTGTCTGACGTTGGGTGTGCACCACCACCTCCAGAGACACTTCATTGTACTATGAGGGACCCTGTGCCAGTGCCGTCGCCCAAATGTGGGCACACCCACCTGTTCAGCCAAACGGCACTCGCACGGGTGCTTGTGCCAAGTGGTGACCATGGCCCCGTGGGGGGAGTCAGCCCATTTAGGGAGGTGTAAAAAAGGCCTATGGTGGACATACAGCAGCTGCAAATGGAGAAATTGGAGCAGCCAGTAAGACGAGTCCAAAAGTAAGAACTTTTTACAGGAAAGCTAGGTGTCAGCAGGGAAAGGTGGAGCAAAATAATTAGAAATCCATGATTGGTTCATTTTTATGAAGGTTAGATCATCAACATTTTGGGTAGCCAGATGAGTCCTTTTTTTCGGTCAGTATTGAACCAGCAGCACTAAATACTCTTTCTGATAGCACACTAGCAGCTGGGCAAGCGAGCTCCTGTAATGCATATTCTGCCAATTCAGGCCAGGTGTCTATTTTAGATGCCCAGTAATCAAAGGGGAATGACGTGTGAGGGAGAACATCGATAAGGGAGGAAAAATAGTTAGTAACCATACTGGACAAATGTTGTCTCCTGTCACTTTGAATTGATGCTGCAGTACCTGTCGTGTCTGCGGTCATTGCAAATCACTCCACAACCCCTCTGTCCAACGCCACTTCTGATTTGTGCCCCTCTAACACCTCTTGCATGTTGCCCCCTGCAGCTCGTGTGAGAACCATCACCGCTGCTGTGTGCTGGGAATGCCTGAACCAAACGGTCTACAAGAGATGCTTGTTTGGTAGCCAATATTTGCTCAAGGTTCTCATGTGGCATGATATTTTGCAATTTCCCTTTATAGCGTGGATCCAGGACGCAGGCCAACCAGTAATCGTCATCAGTCATTTTGATAATGCGGGGGTCCCTTTTTAGGATACGCAATGCATAATCAGCCATGTGGGCCAATGTTCCAGGTGTCAAATCAATGCTTGTGCTTGGTTGAGGAGCACTTTCTGGCAAATCCACATCACTTGTCTCCTGCAAAAAAACCTGTACCTGACCTTGCACCACCAACACTTTCTATTCCCCCCTGAGATGCTTCCTCCTTCCATAAATAATCATCCCCATCTTCCTCCTCCTCCTCCTCCTCTTCGTCTGCAACCTCGTCCCCGAGACTTCCCTGAGCAGACAATGGCTGACTGTTATCAAGGCTTCCCTCCTCCTCGGCTGCAGACGCCTGCTCCTTAATGTGCGTCAAACTTTGCATCAGCAGACGCATTAGTGGAATGCTCATGCTTATGATGGCGTCGTCCGCACTGACCAGCCATGTGCATTCCTCAAAACACTGAAGGACTTGACAGAGGTCTTGGAGCTTCGACCACTGCACAGCAGACAACTCCATGTCTGCCATCCAACTGCCTGCCTGTGTATGTGTATCCTCCCACAAATACATGACAGCATGCCTGCCTCTGTTCGCACAGCCTCTGAAGCAGGTGCATGTCGATTATTAGGCGGTGCTGGGGAAGCTTCAACGATCGCTGATGGTTCTGCATACGTCTGGAGTGTACGGGCAAACGGCGGATGTGAGAGCAAAGTCGTCGCACCTTGAGGAGCAGGGCTGGTAACCCCGGATAACTTTTCAGGAAGCACTGCACCACCAGGTTCAAGGTGTGAGCCAGGCAAGGTATGTGTTTCAGTTCTGAAAGGGCTACGGCAGCCATAAAATTCCTCCCGTTATCACTGACTACCTTGCCTGCCTCAAGATGTACACTGCCCAGCCATGACTGAGTTTCTTGCTGCAAGAACTCGGCCAGAACTTCCGCGGTGTGTCTGTTGTCACCCAAGCACTTCATTTCCAACACAGCCTGCTGACGCTTATCACTAGCTGTTCCATAATGGGACACCTCATGTGCAACACTGGCAGCTGCGGATGGAGTGGTCGTGTGACTGCGCTCTGTGGATGAGCTTTCGCTTCGGCTGGAAGAGGAGGAAGGGTGGCGAACGCCTACAGCCAACTGTTTCCTAGACCGTGGGCTAGGTAGAACTGTCCCACTGTGGCTGTCCCCTGTGGACCCTGCATCCACCACATTAACCCAGTGTGCCGTGATGGACACGTAACGTCCCTGACCATGCCTACTGGTCCATGCATCAGTTGTGAGGTGCACTTTTCTACTGACTGATTCCCTCAGTGCATGGAGAATGCGGTCTTTGACATGCTGGTGGAGGGCTGGGATGGCTTTTCTCGAAAAGAAGTGTCGACTGGGTAGCTCATAGTGTGGTACTGCATAGGCCATCAAGGCTTTGAAAGCTTCGCTTTCAACCAAGCGGTAGGGCATCATCTCTAACAATATAAGTCTAGCAATGTGGGCGTTAAAACCCTGTGTACGCGGATGAGAGGGTGAGTACTTTCTTTTCCTAATGAGAGTCTCTTGGAGGGTGAGCTGGACTGGCGAGGTGCATATGGTGGGACTTGCAGTGGTGGTGGTGGTGGACATGGCGGATTGAGAGAGGGTTGGTGATGGTATTCTCGATGTAGGCCTACATGCTGTGTTTCCTACCAATAAACTTCTGATTCCCTGACTGCTTTGCCCTAGCGACAACACCTCCACATTTGCTGCTGTTGTTGTTCTAACCGGTGGGCTTACAGTAAGGGAAGGAATGTAGCGTTGCTGACTAGCTTCATTGTGAGTGGGTTCAACAACGTTACGGGTAGTGTTGAGCGATACCTTCCGACATTTGAAAGTATCGGTATCAGATTGGATCGGCCGATATCCAAAAAATATCGGATATCGCCGATACCCATACCCGATACCAATACAAGTCAATGGGACACAAATATCGGAAGTGATCCTGGATGGTTCCCAGGGTCTGAAGGAGAGGAAACTCTCCTTCAGGCCCTGGGATCCATATTCATGTAAAAAATAAAGAATAAAAATAAAAAATATGGATATACTCACCCTCGAACGAGCCCTGGCTGTCACCGCTGCAAGCGTCTGCCTCCGTTCCTAAGAATGCAGAGAGTGAAGGACCTTCGATGACGGCGCGGTCACATGAGCGGTCACATGAGCGGTCATGCGACCAATCACAAGACCGTGACGTCATCGCAGGTCCTACACTCACTGCATTCTTAGGAACGGAGGCTGCCGGTTGCACCGCTGAGGTCCAGGGTCCATCGGAGGGGTGAGTATATCCATATTTTTTATTTTTATTCTTTATTTTTTACATGAATATGGATCCTAGGGTCTGAAGGAGAGTCTCTTCTCCTCCAGACCCTGGGAACCATACGCACCGCACACGCCTGGGAAGTTATAGGAACTTCCGATTCCGATTTCCGATATCACAAAAATATCGGAACTCGGTATTGGAATTCCGATACAGCGAATATCGGCCGATACCCGATATTTGCAGTATCGGAATGCTCAACACTAGTTACGTGACGTTTGGTAGCTTGTCCAGGCTTGCAAGTGCATGGTGGTTAAATGTCGATGCATGCAAGTTGTATTTAAACTTTTGACATTCTGACCTCTGCTAAATGTCCTTGAGCATTTCTTACAGATCACTTTGCACTGATCATTCGGATCTTGGTTAAAAAATTGCCAGACTGCACTCTTCCTACTATTGAATACCTTTTCAGGCATTGCACACTGTGCTACTTTAAACGGATGGCCACGCTGTCCGAAAAATGGTTTTGGTTTTGCCAATCTTTTTTGGCCAGAGACGGGCCTGCCAGATGAATGCAAATGTGATGTAGATGGCTGCTGCCGATCCTCCTCCTCCGCTTCTGAGCTACTGCCAGCGGCACCCTCTTCCCCCAATGGCTGCCAATCTGGGTCAACAACTGGGTCATCTATCACCTCCTCTTCAATCTCATGTTCAGCTATCTCTGTGTCACCGTGTAAGGTGCTATAACGTTCAGGAATGGGCACCATCGTCTCATCAGGGTCAGTTTCTGGCTCAGTACACTGCGAGGGCAATGTAGTGATGTGAGTCGATGGAACAGCATGACAATCTAGCTGTGGCTGTGCATCAGTGCACACCATGTCCGAATCATCTTCTAGTGGGCTGTTAACTATTTCCCTTTCTAACCCAGGCACGTATGTGTAAAGAGCTCCATGGAGTAAACTGTTGTGTCGCCTGACGCATCCTTCACTGTTGTTTTGGGGGAAGGACACAAGGAATCAACTTGTTCCTGACCGGGAGCATCCACCGACGACTGGCTACTTTTCCATTTTTGAACTATCCGAAGAGGAGGCGAAAGAGCTAGAGGCAGAGTCAGCAAGGAAAGCCAAAACTTTTTCCTGCTGCTCCGGCTTTAACAGCGGTTTTCCTACTCCCAGAAAAGGTAGCGTTCAAGGCCTTGTGTAGCCGGACGATGACGCTGGCTCAACAACTCGAGACTTAGGTGCCATTTTGATTTTCCCTCTACCACCCGATGCTCCAGCAGCACCACCACCACCACCATCAGCATTACCAGATGGCAATGACCGCCCACGGCCACGACCTCTTCCACCAGCCTTCCTCATTCTTGGGAAAATGTAACCAAACTAACAACCATTATATGGTACTGAAAAACAAGGTAGAAGGTGTATGTTAACTTGTTGTGAATATAAATCTCCTTTTTATGTGTGGGTGAGTGCTGAATAAATCAGGCCCACTGTATGACAATATAGTTTCTGTGGCACAAAATGACTGACAGAGATACCACAGACAGGACTGGCACAGATGCACAGATTTGGCAATATTATTCTCCCTTTATTTTTATTTTTTTTTTATATGGGAGACTAGTGAAAAAATCAGGCCCAATGTATGACAGTATAGTTTCTGTGGCTGAAAATGACTGACAGAGATACCACAGACAGGACTGGCACAGATGCACAGATTTGGCAATATTATTCTCCCTTTATTTTTTTTTTTTATATATGGGAGACTAGTGAATAAATCAGGCCCAATGTATGACAGTATAGTTTCTGTGGCTAAAAATGACTGACAGAAATACCACAGACACGACTGGCACAGATGCACAGATTTGGCAATATTATTCTCCCTTTATTTTTATTTTTTTTTTATATGGGAGACTAGTGAAAAAATCAGGCCCAATGTATGACAGTATAGTTTCTGTGGCTGAAAATGACTGACAGAGATACCACAGACAGGACTGGCACAGATGCACAGATTTGGCAATATTATTCTCCCTTTATTTTTTTTTTTTATATATGGGAGACTAGTGAATAAATCAGGCCCAATGTATGACAGTATAGTTTCTGTGGCTAAAAATGACTGACAGAGATACCACAGACACGACTGGCACAGATGCACAGATTTGGCAATATTATTCTCCCTTTATTTTTTATTTTTTTTTATATGGGAGACTAGTGAATAAATCAGGCCCAATGTATGACAGTATAGTTTCTGTGGCTGAAAATGACTGACAGAGATACCACAGACAGGACTGGCACAGATGCACAGATTTGGCAATATTATTCTCCCTTTATTTTTTTTTTTATATGGGAGACTAGTGAATAAATCAGGCCCAATGTATGACAGTATAGTTTCTGTGGCACAAAATGACTGACAGAGATACCACAGACAGGATTGGCACAGATGCACAGATTTGGAAAAATTATTCTCCCTTTATTTTTATTTTTTTGGGGGAGACTAGTGAATAAATCAGGCCCACTATATTACAGTATAGTTTCTGTGGCACAAAATGACTGACAGAGATACCACAGACAGGACTGGCGCAGATGCACTGATTGGCAATAATAATCTCCCTTTTCAGGTGTGGGACAGTGCAGAAAAATACAGGCCCACTGTTTTACACTACACAGTTTCAGGGGCTGATAGTGGCTGGAAGATATATATATATATATATATAAAAAATAAAAGGGACTGTACTACAATTACTATCTCCCTACAATAATCTCTGAAAAGTATGGCAGGCAGCAACAAAAAGGACTGCTGCACACAAAAAGTGTGGACAAACAAACAAGATAGCTGTGCAGAAAGGAAGGAGCAACAGGATTGGTGCTTTTAAAAAAGCAGTTGGTTTGCACAGCGGCGTACAAACACCAATGCAGCTATCAGGGAGCCTTCTAGGGCAGCCCAATAAGCTACAGAGCTGATGAAGAGAAATCTAGCCTCCACTGTCCCTGCAAAGAAAAGGTGGTGTTGGACAGTGGAAATTTACCCTGCCTAACGCTATCCCTGCTTCTGACTAAGCGGTAGCAACCCCTCTCCCTATGCTCAGATCGGCAGCAGTAAGATGGCGGTCGGCGTGCACGCCCCTTTATAGCCCCTGTGATGCCGCAGAAAGCAAGCCAATCACTGTCATGCCCTTCTCTAAGATGGTGGGGACCGAGACCTATGTCATCACGCTGCCCACACTCTGCGTCTACCTTCATTGGCTGAGAAAAGGCACTGAAAGCGTCATACGAAATGCGACTTTGGCGTGAAGATCGCCAACCGCGTGGCCGATCCCACACTGGGATTGGGTCGGGTTTCAAGAAACCCGACTTTGCCAAAAGTCGTCGACTTTTGAAAATGTTCGATCCGTTTCGCTCAACCCTACTTGTAAGCAGCGCATGGCAGGGACATCACGCGCTGCTCACAAGCAGAACACAGCTGGTGGAATACTCACTGGGACCGTTCATCAGAGATTGCGGTGAATATCCATTCCTCTTCAGTAGCGTGCACTGTCAGCCGCCTGCTTCTTGCTGATGCCGGCGGTCAGGGTTGACCTCAGTGTGTGAATAAGGGCAGACATAGTTTAAATCTGATAAGGGATTCCTCGTGGTTGTCTTTCTGTGATTAAGCTAATAACCTAAATCTAGAGAACAATTCTAACAAAAAGAAAAAGTGGTGGTGGTACCTGTGATCATACCTAAATCCAGAGGAGTAGCTAGGGTTTTGGTTCAGGGGGGGGCGAAGCTTCTGAGTGGGACCCTAACCAGGTAACCTTGATTACAACTTGGTGACACCCCCTAATAGTGGAGGAGAACCTCAGCAGATGACAGCGCTGTTACTGAAGATAATCTCTATATAAAGACCAACATGGATATTACCGCCATATGGTCAGTTGTAGATACCAGTCCTACAGAACATATAAGAGATCACAGCACAGTTACAGATAATAACTTACCGCTGACGTTGTTTCTGATGGAATAGTTCATTTTTCCCGTCTTTTCCATCTGGCCCAGACCGACATGACAACTTCTTCCACCCATGACTCGGCTGCAGAGAATACAACAAAGAGGTTTCACTTCTCACATGCCAGCCATCAACATCTATTTCCAACCTGCTCAAACTCCTCATCCTGCTGATACCCCAATACTAAGCCGCTGCTGCCATATGTGTCCCTATTACAGCACCTGCTGTGTGGTTCTTTGTGCCCTCTAAATTCTAAAGCACCCCTCTATAATATAGTAATGCCGGGCGCAAGTGCCCTAGAAAACACTGCCTATATTTTGCCCCCTAGAAAGTAATATTGTCCTGTGTGCCCCTTTGACAGTCACAGTAACCTGAATTCCCCTATAACAATAAGTGCCCACTTTACATTTAATAAAGTCCAGAGTTTGCCCCCCTGTACAGCTCCCCTATATACAGTATAATGCCCCCTCACAGTATAGTACCACCCACACAGTATACTGACCCCTTAGTAGCTTCCAAACTGTTTGATGGCTCCAACACTGTATGATGGCCCCTTCACTGTAATCGCCACACTGCATGATGGCCCCATAGATAACCTCCATATAGTATAATGTGCCAGATAGTCCTCAATATACCACAAGGCAGCACCCCCATAGGCGGACCCTGTAGAATAAGACAGTACCCCTATAGGCAGACCCTGTAGTATAAGGCAGCACCCCTATAGGCAGACCTTGTAGTATAAGGCAGCACCCCTATATGCAGACCCTGTAGTATAAGGCAGTACCCCATAGGCAGACCTTTTAGTATTAGACAGCACCCTTACAGGCAGACCTTGTAGTATAAGGTCACCTCGCTGTCCAATAACCCTAAACGTCTCTTTGACACTTTCCAGTCCCTACTCAACCCAAGAGTGCAGGCCCCAACCACAGATCTCCACACTGACTATCTGGCCAATTACTTCAAAGAAAAAATTGGCCACATTCGACAGGAAATCATCTCCCAATCTCTTCATACCATGCACTGTCCTCCCTCCCCCACTGCATCTAGTTCACTCTCTGACTTTGAACCAGTTACAGAAGAAGAAGTAATCAGGCTCCTTGCATCTTCTCACCCAACCACTTGCACCAGTGACCCCATTCCGTCACATCTCCTCCAGTCCCTTTCCCCAGCTGACACCTCTCACCTAACAAAAATATTCAACCTTTCTCTCACTTCTGGTATTTTTCCCTCCTCATTTAAGCATGCCATCATACATCCATTACTTAAAAAACCATCCCTCGATCAAAATTGTGCCGCTAATTATAGACCTGTCTCTAACCTTCCCTTCATCTCCAAACTCCTCGAATGCCTGGTCCACTCCCGTATTACCCGCTATCTCTCAGATAACTCTCTTCTCGACCCTCTTCAATCTGGTTTCCGCTCTTTACCCTCTACTGAAACTGCCCTCACTAAAGTCTCTAATTACCTACTAACAGCTAAATCTAATGGTCACCACTCCATGCTAATTCTCTTGGATCTCTCCGCAGCATTCGACACTGTGGATCATCAGCTCCTCTTCACTATGCTCCGCTCCATCGGCCTCAAGGACACCGCTCTCTCCTGGTTCTCCTCCTATCTCTCTGGCCGCTCCTTCACTGTATCTTTTGCTGGTTTCTCCTCCTCTCACCTTCCCCTTACTGTTGGGGTTCCCCAAGGATCAGTCCTAGGCCCCTTCCTCTTCTCTTTGTATACTGCCCCTATTAGACAAACAATCAGTAGATTTGGTTTCGAGTAACATCTCTATGCTGATGACACCAAATTATACACTTCTTCTCCTGTTATCACACCGACCTTTTTAGAAAACACCAGTGATTGTCTTACCACTGTTTCTAACATCATGTCCTCCCTCTATCTGAAACTGAACCTGTCAAAAACTGAACTCCTCGTGTTTTCTCCCTCTATTAAGCTATCTTTGCCTGACATTGCCATCTCCGTGTGCGGTTCCACCATTACTCCAAAGCAACATGCCCGCTGCCTTGGGGTCATACTTGATTCCGAGCTTTCATTCACCCCCCACATCTGATCACTGGCTCGCTCTTCTTATCTGCATCTCAAAAACATTTCTAGAATTCGCCCTTTTCTTACTTTCGACTCTGCAAAAACTCTTACTGTTTCACTTATTCATTCTCTTCTGGACTATTGTAACTCTCTACTAATCGGCCTCCCTCTTACCAAACTTTCCCCTCTCCAATCTGTACTGAATGCTGCAGCCAGGATCATATTCCTCACCAACCGTTTCACCGATGCCTCTACCT
The DNA here is from genome assembly GCF_051348905.1 of Ranitomeya variabilis. Taxonomy (NCBI): domain Eukaryota; kingdom Metazoa; phylum Chordata; class Amphibia; order Anura; family Dendrobatidae; genus Ranitomeya; species Ranitomeya variabilis. The sequence continues at coordinate 235,227,776 of NC_135232.1, forward strand.
TGTGCCAGTCATTACACTGGCTACCCATCCACTCCAGAATCCAGTACAAAACTACTACCCTCATCCACAAAGCACTCCATGGCTCAGCACCACCCTACATTTCCTCTCTGGTCTCAGTCTACCAACCTACCCATGCCCTCCGCTCCGCAAATGACCTCAGGTTAGCATCCTCAATAATCAGAACCTCCCACTCCCGTCTCCAAGAATTTACACGTGCTGCGCCGACTCTTTGGAATGCACTACCTAGGTTAATATGATTAATCCCCAATCCCCACAGTTTTAAGTGTGCCCTAAAAATTCATTTGTTCAGATTGGCCTACCGCCTCAACGCATTAACCTAACTATCCCTGTGTGGCCCATTCAAAAAAAAGAAAACAAAACAAAAACAAAAAAAACATAATCAGGTTCCTCGCATCATGTTCTCATACACTTTATACAATTAATAGCCTCTGTGTCTGTACTGCTACATGCTTAGGCAGTGAACTGCTTCATGCAGCTTTACATGAACACCCGAGCCTTACACTATGGCTGGTCCGAATAACTAAAGCAATTGTTACCATCCACCTCTTGTGTCTCCCCTTTTCCTCATAGTTTGTAAGCTTGCGAGCAGGGCCCTCACTCCTCTTGGTATCTATTTTGAACTGTGATTTCTGTTATGCTGTAATGTCTATAGTCTGTACAAGTCCCCTCTATAATTTGAAAAGCACTGCGGAATATGTTAGCGCTATATAAATAAAATTATTATTATTATTATTATAAGGCTGCACCCCATAGGCAGACCCTGTAGTATAAGGCAGCAGCCCACAGGCAGACCCTGTAGTATAAGACAGCACCCCTATAGGCAGACCTTGCAGTATAAGGCAGCACCCCTATAGGCAGACCCTGTAGTATAAGAGAATACCCCTATAGACAGACCCTGTAGTATAATACAGTACCCCTATAGGCAGATCCTGTAGTATAAGACAGTACCCCTATAGGCAGACCCTGTGGTATAAGACAGTACCACTATATGCAGACCCTGTAGTATAAGACAGTATCCCTATAGGCAGACCCTGTAGAATAAGGCAGCACCCCATAGGCAGACCCTGTAGTATGTCAGCAGCCCACAGGCAGACCCTGTAGTATAAGACAGCACCCCTATAGGCAGACCTTGTAGTATAAGGCAGCACCCCTATAGGCAGACCATGTAGAATAAGGCAGGACCCCATAGGCAGACCCTGTAGTATAAGACAGTACCTCCATAGGCAGACCCTGTAGTATAAGGCCATCCCCTATAAAAAAAAACATAAAAAATACTCACCTCTCTTCTGCCTTGTTCCAGCGGTGCTTCGAGCTCCTGACAGCGGGCGCTGGAAAGTGACGTCATCGCGCCCGCTGTCAGTGTTGGCGACGCCAGATGCTCACAGGAGGATGGTGGGAAAAGGATAGTAACGCTCCTTCCCTCATCAATGCGGTGAGCTTTATTGGCTAGATGCCGATACAGCTCAACTTGTGATGAGAGGTGGGGGACCCACAGCTGGCACAGGCCCCCCTGTCTGCTCAGGGGCCCCATAGCAGCAGAGCAGGGAGATCGGTTCTCGCTGCTCTGCCGCAGAATGTAACTGTCTCGGCGCATAGCTCCGGGTGGGCCACCTCAGAGCTCCGGGGCCCGGGGCACTCGCACCCTCTGCCCCCCCGGTAGCTATGCAACTGTCTAAATCAGTTAGTCATTGATGTAATGTTTAAGCTCCTAAAATCAGGAGCAAGAGAAAAATTCAGTTACAAAAATTTGAAGCAATTTTGAACAATTTAATGTAATTCTACTGAATGTTTCTATGCTAAATAATGTAATTAAAGACAACAAAATGGATCACACTACCATGCATAAGGAAAGGACTGCAGCATTGTTTTATCCTTCCTTTACAAGTGACACTTGTAATTTCCTTTCAAACAAACTCAATCAGGAGACAACAATCTACATTTCCCTTAAACATCACATAACGGATCAAAGCCATAAATAATTCAGAAGCTAATTAATGGCAATGGAATTATTCTAATTACCAGTTATACAGTTTAAAATAAAATAAAGACTTGAAAAATACCCACTGGTTTTATTTAAAAAAAATATAACTGGTAGAAAAAATAAAGTTAATCATAATGTGCCTCACTATTTCAAAACTGCTTGGAAATATATACCATCAAACTGCTTTGAAGTTCAATTTTAATTTACATGCAAAGTATCTAAAAGCATGATGGTAAAAAAAAGGCTTCTGGCGCCTGATAATTGTAACGCAACAGTGTTGTCAGATTTGATTAGAATATCATTTCAGTCACTTGTTTTTTTAGCTTTGAATCTTGCAAGCTTTTCATACTTTCCTCCCACTGAGAATCAGAATAGAATATATGACCTAGAGTTCCTTAATGTCAATCACACATTTAACAAGTTTTTGTTTAGAAGACAATCCTCCTTATCTAAAAAATTTTAAAGCACGACTCCAACTGTTTTTTTCCTTTTTCATTTCACCTCTGGAGTGTGATTGATAATCCAGTACTGAGTCCAGAAAATTATTATCTTCTCTTGCTTACAACTTTATCTTTCAAAAGGTAGAAGAGAGAACAAGAGGATCTGCAATCTTGAACCTAATTCTAACCAACCCAGGGAAGAAATGGTTGAGGAAGTAAAGATGGCTGGAAATTTAGGAGGCTATGCTCGAATTTTGGATTTCAAGAGGAGGAAGACCAGTGAGGACTCAGACTTTAAGGTTGGAATTCAGAAATGCAAATTTTAATGGACTTGTTTCTCACTCGTCAGACAATTGCATAATTGCCCTGACAATTGGAGGTAGTGGAGTTGCGATCGCCTTTGACATCTCTGGCAGTAGTGAGATCTGTGTGATCGCTCCAGTGTCATCTTTGACAAAGCGATAACAGTAGTGGGATCTGTGTGACCTCTAGCTGTGTATCCTTGACAGAACTTTTTCTGAGAAACTTGAAGATATAGCTATAGCTTATGGAGCACTGTATACAGAAAGTGAAGTAAACAGAAACAGAAGGAGAGAAAAGGATGTGTAGCATTTGAAAGTGTCTTACTCAACTAGCAGACCATTGCAGGGCAGCTGACGCAGTCAATGAAAAATGTGGGTGATTAAAAATCCCTTAAACCATTCCAACCATAAGGAAATTTAGTATTACAAGGCATCCATTCAAATTAACGTTCTGTCCTTTTTTAAATATTGATAGAATTCTATGAACAGTGTGAATCAAAACATGAGAATTCTGGTATCTTTAAGATAGCTCCATGAAAAATTACATTAGCGGGAAAATTAAAGAGGCTATCCCATCCTGGACATTTATAGCATTTAAACAGGATGCATAATTAAAGACCTATGGATGCAGATTCTTTCCCTGAGACTCACATCTATTTTGAGAACTGGGCACTGTTCTGTGCTGGCAAGGCCATTTTTGTATTTCCCAAATAAATAAATAGAGAGAACTGTGTATGTACAGCCATCAATGGATTCCTGATGGAGAGACGTTCTCAAGATAGTTGCAGATCCCACCACTGGACATCTATTGACATCACCACTCAACACCTATCAATATGAAATGAATGCTCCAAATTGGAATACTTTTTTGAAAAACTTATTGTACTATTCCTGCTTTCCTATAACTGGTCCCACAACGTGGTTGCAATATCTGTAATGTTTATTACTCTGCTTCTGGAATCTGGAAGGTTTTTTTTTAGTCAACAAATGTATATTTATTTATAAAACAATAAATTACATAAAGCAGATTAATATATGATATCAATGTTCAAGCTGAAGAAAAATGTTTTGTACAGCTCTATTGGTTGTTTGTCTGCTTGTTCTAATACTAAGTTAAATGAAGCTTTGATGTTGGCTAATTATTAGGATGTCTTGAAAAGTAATTGTATTCTTTTTATGGCTCATGATATGCAGTTTGAATAGGATATCACTTATGTAATCAAAATAAATGTGCAAGTTTAGATTGCAATTAGCAAAGACAATCATATAATTAATGACTGCAGTACATAAATGAGTACTTATTGCTAAGGGACTAATAATATGGAAGCAGTATTGTTATGATCACGATACTGTTAAGCATAATTGTATTATCTCCCTGAAAATTATTATAAAAATACATTTACAATACATGTTGTGATTACAGAGACGTGAATTGCTAGGAAGAGTTTATTTGGGATGTTACTTTAAACATAGATACAGAACAGGTTTATTTTCTGCATTTAAATTATCATGTATAATTTCAGTATCGTAATAAACAATGGCAAGTTGTGTGCTCAGTGTAATAGGGGACATTGATGACTATGGATAAAGATGAATACATTGATTTGCAACAAATCAAATTTGTTGCAAATATCTTGAAAACTTGCAATTTTGACTAATCCAACATTTTGGGGATTCTATTTACATGAATCCAGGCAAATAGTGGCTAATTGCCAGCAATTTTGCTGAGTTCTATTGAGAGACAAAAAGGGTGTAAATAAAAAATTAATTATACTTCCCAATCTGACCTGACCTGACATTACCTCCGTTGTAACTGCATCCTTTTGTGGCTGCTGCTTGAGTACTACTGCTCAGCTTACTTGTAACAAGAATACCCAAGCCCTTCTCCTGTTCTGTTGTCCAAGGTATTACCCGCTATCTCTCAGATAATTCTCTTCTCGACCCTCTTCAATCTGGTTTCCGCTCTTTACACTCTACTGAAACTGCCCTCACTAAAGTCTCTAATGACCTACTAACAGCTAAATCTAATGGTCACTATTCCATGCTAATTCTCTTGGATCTCTCCGCAGCATTCGACACTGTGGATCATCAGCTCCTCCTCACTATGCTCCGCTCCATCGGCCTCAAGGACACCGTTCTCTCTTGGTTCTCCTCCTATCTCTCTGGCCGATCCTTCACTGTTTGTTTTGCTGGTTCCTCCTCCTCTCACCTTCCCCTTACTGTTGGGGTTCCTCAAGGATCAGTCCTAGGCCCCCTCCTCTTCTCTTTGTATACTGCCCCTATTGGACAAACAATCAGTAGATTTGGTTTCCAGTACCATCTCTATGCTGACGACACCCAATTATATACCTCTTCTCCTGTTATCACGCCGACCTTTTTAGAAAACACCAGTGATTGTCTTACCGCTGTCTCTAACATCATGTCCTCCCTCTATCTGAAACTGAACCTGTCAAAAACTGAACTCCTCGTGTTCTCTCCCTCTACAAACCTACCTTTGCCCGACATTGCCATCTCTGTGTGCGGTTCCACCATTACTCCAAAGCAACATGCCCGCTGCCTTGGAGTCATCCTTGATTCCGAGCTTTCATTCACCCCCCACATCCGATCACTGGCTCGCTCTTCTTATCTGCATCTCAAAAACATTTCCAGAATTCGCCCTTTTCTTACTTTCGACTCTGCAAAAACTCTTACTGTCTCACTTATTCATTCTCGTCTGGACTATTGTAACTCTCTACTAATTGGCCTACCTTTTACCAGACTCTCCCCGCTCCAATCTGTCCTGAATGCTGCTGCCAGGATCATATTCCTCGCCAACCGTTACACCGATGCCTCTACCTTGTGCCAGTCATTACACTGGCTACCCATCCAATCCAGAATCCAGTACAAAACTACTACCCTCATCCACAAAGCACTCCATGGCTCAGCACCACCCTACATCTCCTCTCTGGTCTCAGTCTACCAACCTACCCGTGCCCTCCGCTCTGCTAATGACCTCAGGTTAGCATCCTCAATAATCAGAACCTCCCACTCCCGTCTCCAAGACTTTACACGTGCGGCGCCGATTCTTTGGAATGCACTACCTAGGTTAATACAATTAATCCCCAATCCCCACAGTTTTAAGCGTGCACTAAAAACTCATTTGTTCAGATTGGCCTACCGCCTCAACGCATTAACCTAATTATCCCTGTGTGGCCTATTAATAAAAAACAACAACATAATCACGTTCCTCCATCATGTTCTCATACACTTTATGCAGTTAATAGCCTCTGTGTCTGTACTGTTACATACTTAGGCAGTTAACTGGTTCATGCAGCTTTACATGAACACCCGAGCCTTACACTATGGCTGGTCCAAATAACTAAAGCAATTGTTACCATCCACCTCTCGTGTCTCCCCTTTTCCTCATAGTTTGTAAGCTTGCGAGCAGGGCCCTCATTCCTCCTGGTATCTGTTTTGAACTGTGATTTCTGTTATGCTGTAATGTCTGTTGTCTGTATAAGTCCCCTCTATAAGTTGTAAAGCGCTGCGGAATATGTTGGCGCTATATAAATAAAATTATTATTATTATAATTATTATTAAGGTATGGTCCCATTTAATGTAGATGCAGCAATAGGATTACTCTGTCCTAGGTGCATTACTCTACATTTATCTACATTAAATCTTATTTGCCAAATGTTTTTCCATTCAGACATCTTATCCAGATCGTTTTGCAAAATAGTAACGTCAAGGTCAGATTTTAGTATCCTGCACAGTTTGGTGTCATCAGCAAAGCCTGACATTTTAGTCTCAATCCCATCCAAAAGGTCATTAAAATGGAGATTAAAATGAATTGGTCCCAGAACAGATCCCTATGGTGCCCCTGCTGACTATATCCCATTTAGAGAATGTACTATTTATGATGACTTTTTTCTGCAATTAAGCCAATTCCTTACCCATACACCATATTTTTCGGACTATAAGACGCACCAGACCATAAGACACACCAAGGTTTTAGAGGAGTAAATTAAGACAAAAAATTGAAGCAAAACAATTTGGTCAATTCTGTACTTAATATCCCCTATCCTGGTATATATGGTCCCCTCATCCCCATCCTGATACACATGGCCCCCTCATTCCAACCCTGGTATTTATGGCCAAAATTATGTTTTTTTGGTCGCCGCGACATTGCATTAAAATGCAATAACGGGCGATCAAAACAACGTATCTATACCAAAATGGCATCATTAAAAACGCCAGCTTGGCACGCAAAAAATAAGCCCTCACCAGACCCCAGATCATGAAAATTGGAGACGCTACGGGTATCGGAAAATCACGCAATTTTTTTGTGTTTTTTTAGCAAACTTTGGAATTTTTTTTCACCACTTAGATAAAAAATAACCTAGACATATTAGGTGTCTAAGAACTCATAATGACCTGGAGAATCATAATGGCAGGTCAGTTTTAGCATTTGGTGAACCTAGCAAAAAAGCCAAACAAAAAACAAGTGTGAGATTGCACTTTTTTTGCAATTTCATCACACTTGGAATTTTTTTCCTGTTTTCTGTTACACGGCATGGTAAAACCAATGGTATCCTTCAAAAGTACATCTCGTCCCGCAAAAAATAAGCCCTCACATGGCCATATGGACGGAAAAATAACAAAGTTACGGCTCTGGGAAGGAGGGGAGCGAAAAACGAAAACGAAAAAACGGAAAAAACTCCGGGGGTGAAGGGGTTAATATTGTGGAACGTCCTTCTTAAGTAGTTTTTCTTTATTTGGCATCACCTGGCAAAATAATTATTATAGGTTTTTGAGATTCATTTCAGTGATCCAAAGAGGTTTGAGACTCAATACCATCCATACGTTTATTTGGAAAGCAAAAAATTAAATATTTATGACACAAATTTAATTTACATAATAGCTTTGAATGTGGTATATAGCTAGATTAATAAATTTATCTCTCTAGAGAAAATGTAATGAATGGAGACAGCACACCAAGCAATATGGTGAGAAAAGTTCTCACTTAGAACCGAAATGTTGCCACTTCCACTATGGGCTAGTAAACCACTGTTTTTGCCATATTGCTTTTGTGTGCTGCCTCCATTTGTTACTTTTTGCCTGGATGATTTGATCTTTTCCAGGGAGGCTCTGCACTCACCTTATCCTGGTGCTACTCCTGGTTTTCTGCAATCTATCTATCTATCTATCTATCTATCTATCTATCTATCTATCTTATTTTCAAAAAGATGAAGGCAGCACTCCAAAGTCCAATGTTCAGTGGTTTATTGACCCATGGTGACAAGGCAATGTTTCGTTCTACAATTGGAACAGGATCCACTTGAAAAAAAGCTTCAATAAAATGTATGTTAAAGAACAAATTGCTATTCTGCAATTATGGTATATAGCTTCTATAAGATTAGCTGCAAGGGTCCATGTGGAAAATCAATTTAGATTGCCATTGCTTTTATTGAAGAAAAATAAAAATGATACATTGGAATAGTAAATGCTTTGAAGGTCAAGTAGACCTTTATTAATGGGGTTAAAGGTGATACAAGTAGACATCTGTTGCCTTACCTTCTGCCACTTATTTGTCTATAATCAATCACCTTCATGACCTTTTCTGTCAGATGTTCAGAAATAATGTACAGAGAGTGAATCTGAAACTAATGCAAAAGGACAACTATATGTAATTGTCATGTCCATTCAATAAATGGAAAGTAGTAAAAGATCTATTTCCAACTGTGATGATAAAGATGCCCTATCACCATTCAATGACCCCCAAGAACCTTAATAAAGCCAACACCAAATGCATCGAGGATTCTATACACATTGTTTATTTGTCGACAGCACAACATAAATACTCTTTTATATCTAGCCAAGTGGGTTATAAATATCTCTCTGCTACCATGATCTAAGATAAGATAGTCATTCTCCTAGTATTACTTTCACTTAACCTCTCCTTCAATGCCTTTATGTGATACATTAAATCAATTTTCATTACCTCCCATATCCACTTGACATGAAAAACACAACAATAATATGCTATCAATTGGTTCACCTGCCATGGAGAAGTATCAAGTATATGCTCGATGACTGTAATGGCTCTAATTCTGTCAATATAAAGTAATGTTCATCGTGAACAGTCAAAAGTCTGGGTTTATGTACATTTATGGTGGTTTTAGGCATTCCCTAATATAATAGCAAACTTATGTCTTATGCATTCTTATATTACAAGGTTATTCCCATTACAGTCATTTAGAACATATCCTGTGGCTATGCCTTACATATCTGAAAGATGCATCTGGTCAGCAATTTTCAGTTTTTCCATAGAAATGAGTGTGTAGGTGTGCCCACCTATCCATTCCAGACAGCACACAATGACAGTGCAAAATTGTCAAGATTCATGGATATCTCAATAGTGAGACATGCATCCTTCAGACATCTACTGTATATAATATCCTGTGGATAAATGCTTGAGATGTGCTTACTTGCAATTTTTCAGTGTGCCCTACAAATGGAGAGAGACGAACAAACATTATCACCTCTCTACGAACAGCATGGAAGAAAATTCCATTTTAAAGATAGCTGCTGCTCAAAGTGGTGAAAATCTCCTGTATAAGGGTACTGTCACACAGTACCATTTTGATCGCTACGACGGTACGATTCGTGACGTTCTAGCGATATCGTTACGATATCGCAGTGTCTGACACGCAGCAGCGATCAGGGATCCTGCTGAGAATCGTACGTCGTAGCAGATCGTGTGGAACTTTCTTTCGTCGCTTGATCACCCGCTGACATCGCTGGATCGTTGTGTGTGACAGCGATCCAGCGATGTGTTCGCTTGTAACCAGGGTAAACATCGGGTAACTAAGCGCAGGGCCGCGCTTAGAACCCGATGTTTACCGTGGTTACCAGCGTAAACGTAAAAAAACAAACAGTACATACTTACATTCCGGTGTCTGTCCTCCAGCGTCTCAGCTTCTCTCCACTGTGTGAGCGTCTGCCAGCCGGAAAGCGAGCACAGCGGTGACGTCTGACGTCACCGCTCTGCTTTCCGGCTATGGCGCTTACACAGTGGAGAGAAGCAGAACGCCGGGGACAGACACCGGAATGTAAGTATGTACTGTTTGTTTTTTTTACGTTTACGCTGGTAACCACGGTAAACATCGGGTTACTAAGCGCGGCCCTGCGCTTAATTACCCGATGTTTACCCTGGTTACCGGGGACTTCGGCATCGCTCCAGCGCCGTGATTGCAACGTGTGACCGCAGTCTACGACGCTGGAGCGATAATCATACGATCGCTGCGACGTCACGGATCGTGCCGTCGTAGCGATCAAAATGGTACTGTGTGACAGTACCCTAAGACATTTATGGTATATTTTTTGGTTAATGTTCAGTCTAATGTTCAGGCAGCTTTTAAAGGCATAAAACAACAACATGGAAAATCAGAGGTATTAGCCACTGAGTCCAAAGAAGAAAACCATGAATTATCACTAAAAAGACTATTTATTGTTTCACAAGAAATAAAAACAAAAACAAGGTTACAGAACTTATTTTACCCAAAAATACCCAAGGGGCCAAAAAATACACCCTAAAGAAGAATATGCATTGCTATACTATTCATTGCCACATATGGTAAAGGCAAAAAACACTTTAATGTAGATAACCTGTAAAAAATATAAATTGCATAGCCAGATCAACCTGATGCATGGAATTTGTGCATATACAAATACACTGTACCTTTATAGGGAATACATAGTATACGCTCTGGGACATGCAAGCTACATGAGTTACAAAAACTAAAGTGCAAAGTATAAGTTATCTCACCGCCGTGATTTGTAGATAATTAGAGGCTGCAGATCCTTGGTATCGGGTGTTTTTCGGTGTTCCGCTGTCGCCCCTGTGGCAACAAAAGAGGACAGATCTTTCAACTAATTTAAAGTCTAGAAGAAATTCGGAAATTTCAAGCGCATCCGGGATAGAAAGTAATGCATCCACTAGTGATGCTGAGTCGACTCGGGACTTTCAACTCCGAAGTGGTAATGGGAAGAAGAAGTTCCCGGAGATATTTAACAAGTCACAAAGGGGTAGAAGGAAGAAAGACCAATACCAGGGAATTAACCTTTCTAAACACGTTCTTACATCAGTCCAAATAACAGTATTGCAAAAAGGCTTAACTTTCTCCCCTTCACATCATTTAGATGCGTTTACATCTGTGAAAGATGTTCATTTGTTTGCCAGGAAATTGGTACTAAAGAAGTTGCATTCTAAAAATCATGACTATGACCCTTCACTTAGCCTGGGGGACAGAGAAATTCTGGATAATTTGATGGCTTTGGAGGAGGAAAGTAATTTGACAGAGGTTAGTACTATCCCTCCAAAACTTTTTTCTAAATCCAAGAAATTTCCTCCCCTTAGTATATGCCCATCAGTTGATACCTTTGTCAAATTGGTATCAAGAGACATTGAAGAATTAGCCAGAACTCAAAAAAGTGTTTCTAATCTAACTAAGCTAGAACGCCAAGCTATTCAAGAACTAAAGGAGTGGTCAGATGTGGTATACAAGCCGGCCGACAAAGGCGGCAACTTGGTCATCTGGCCCAAAGATCAATACGAGAGGCAAGCTTATAAGTTACTCAATGATACATCTTGTTATAAACGTCTTACCTTTAACCCTTTGTCTTCTTTCCAGAAAACCTTACTGGACATCATTGATCAGGCTTTTATACAAGGAATTGTTTCCAGGAAATTGGTTGACAATATACGGTTAAACCATCCCAAACTTCCTACTTTTTACCTGATACCTAAGCTTCACAAGAATGCTTTAGATCCATGGGTAATGATGGGCCGTGTGAATTGATTGGAAATATTGTGGATCATTTCTTGAAACCTTTGGTTACAAATTTACCGTCTTACATCAGGGATACCACGTCGGCCTTACAGAGATTAGATCAACTATACCTGGATGAGGGTATGATCATTGTAACGGCCGACGTGGAATCATTGTATACGTCCATCTGCCATCAATATGGCCTAAGGGCGGTTAAACGATTCCTTTCCTCAAGTTCCCTTGATGATTTATTGATTGAACTTATTTTGGCACTTTTGGAGTTTTTATTAACCCATAATGCCTTCATTTTTAATACTCACATATACCTACAATTGCAGGGCACTGTGATGGAGGCCTCATGTGCCCCCTCGTATGCCAATCTGTTTTTGGGATCATGGGAGATGGACATCTTTCATAGTGACCTCATCCAGGGTATGTCCAAGGTGCATAACTGGATGAGGTACATTGATGATGTCCTGTTCTTATGGGATGGTACACCTGAAGAATTAAACATTCTGATGAGACAACTGAATGACAATAACTTGAACATAAAACTTACCTTTAAATCAGGAAGAGAAATGGATTTTTTGGACATCAAGATGTGTGTTGATACGGATGGGCGAATTAATACGGATATATTTAGGAAGCCTACTTCCACAAATTCTTTTTTATCTGCAGATTCATCGCATCCATCATCAATTATTCGTGGGATTCCCATCGGTCAGTATCTTCGAGCTAAACGCATTTGTTCAAATTAGGAGAATTTCAATAAACAAGCCATTGACCTGACTGGTAGATTTCTGGACAGAGGCTATAGCAAAAGGGCTATAAAAAGAGGCTACCAAAGAGCTGCTAAAGCATCCAGAGATCAATTATTATATCGGACGTCAAGACCTACAACTAGAGTGAATGATAACCAAGTTCGGTTCATTTCAACATTTAACAAAGAATGGAAAAATTTGAAGGATATTGTTTATAAGCACTGGGAGGTACTAATGGTGGATCCAATTCTTAGAGGAATACTTCCAACACAACCATCAATGGTGGCCAGAAGATCTGCCAATTTAAAGGACCTATTGGTGCATAGCCACTATGAGTCTACGAGGACAGCTAATAAACAAGTAAATCAGAATGAATTGCCAGGTTTCTTTCCCTGTGGTTTTTGTAAGGGTTGTTACAATCACACTAAATCTACAACCTTTAAGAATTGGAACGGATCCCGCACGTATACTATCCGGCAACATCTCACGTGTGCGTCAGTTGGAGTCATCTACCACGCTACCTGTCCCTGTGGGAAGGTTTATATAGGCCTGACCACTAGGGAGTTAAAGGTAAGAACTCGTGAGCACATTAGGGATATAGAAAAAGCAAAAACCATTAAAGAAATTTCCTCTCTCAAGAGTCTCCCTAGACATTTCAAAAGTCATCATGAAAGTAATGCGAGAGGTTTGAGGATTAAGGCAATAGATCAGGTTGTACTTGGATCTCGGGGAGGAGACCTGGGTAGAATTCTAGCCAGAATAGAAAGCAAATGGATTTATAGGTTGGGGACCCTTAGCCCAGGAGTTCTTAATGAAAATTTGGGATTTGCAGCATTTTTGTAGAAGTGTGGGCCATTGATTTTTTGTAATTGTAGTAAGCATCTTTTTAGGGATGGGTTGTTTTACTCATTCATTCATTCGGTAATTTTAGCAGTTTTATGTATTGTATGCATTGAACAGTTTATTAATCAGTTTTTTCTTATTCTAGTTCTTTATGGCTTTTTAAATGGGTACCTTTATGGAGATTCCTACTCCTGGTTTATCTTGTGGCGGTGAAATGGGTGCTTCCTTGGACACACAAAGCGCAATTCCGGTGTTCTCCCTGGAATTTCCTTGAGGATGATTTTTTCCATGGACCTTTATTCTTTTCAATATGGATTTATCTTTTACATGCCACTCTGATGAGTGGTGTTTTTTTGAAGTATCGGGACTATTTTCATCTTCATTTTTCTGTAATACCTGGACTTATGGTGCATTTAATACGGTATTGTAATGATTGTAATATAATCTCTTAATAATTATAGTTTTTCATTATTATTAGCACGGACTATGTTATCTGGGTCCATGTATTGTCACTTTATAATATTTTATCACTATACACATGTTTTGGGCGGTTGTGTATGTAGGTATATATAACTGTCCCTGTACACTTATGGTCTTAATTGTCTTTAATGTTTACTCTTTTTTAGTACCTATTGAATTTAAGATGAGGTGTATTGCACTACGTAGTCTTCCATTTTTAGCATTGGTATTGTTAGTTTTTTATGTGGGATTTTAATGGCATTATGTGTCCAGTTCATTTTAGAAACTTAGAGACACTTTAATATTTGCACTCTATATGGAATAAATTTTTATCCTTGCACTTGGTAGTTTTCCCTTCACTTTGGCACTTTAATATATGATCTAGCGTTCATGTTCTATAATGTATTAGATTGGCACAGCACTTTTTAGTATCGTATAATTGCACCATTCTTCACAGTGCATTGAGAGAGAGAGCGCATGCGCTGATCAGTGGATCACCGTGCATTTCTTGGAGCGCTCCATACTGAGCCTGCACAAATTATTTGTGCCTGGTACAGGGAGCGCAACTAGAGAAGTGCTTTTATATGGTTGAGGCTGCTGACCGCATGCGCCGTATATCTTACTCTCAGTGCGCTATCATCTAATAGATTTATTAACACTATAGATTAGGTTCGGCATATGGGTTCCATTAGCCAGCTTTCTGTTGTCACTTCCGTTCATCGGTAACCTAGATACAGCACGGGCATTAGTTACCTACTGGTCATCATTGGATTATAGCTGCACCAATTGAAAAACATTGACATCATAGCTTGTTTTCTGTCCTGCACGTTCATTGGCCGTCACTCATTTAAATAGCCGCACCTTTCATATCTTGGGCACGCCCCCGGAAGAAGCTAAGGGCGAAACGCGCGTAAAATGGGGTGACAGGGGAATGCCGAAAAACACCCGATTCCAAGGATCTGCAGCCTCTAATTATCTACAAATCACGGCGGTGATATAACTTATACTTTGCACTTTAGTTTTTGTAACTCATGTAGCTTGCATGTCCCAGAGCGTATACTATGGCAATGCATATTCTTCTTTAGGGTGTATTTTTTGGCCCCTTGGGTATTTTTGGGTAAAATAAGTTCTGTAACCTTGTTTTTGTTTTTATTTCTTGTGAAACAATAAATAGTCTTTTTAGTGATAATTCATGGTTCTCTTCTTTGGACTCAGTGGCTAATACCTCTGATTTTCCATGTTGTTGTTTTATGTATTTTTGAAGTGCCATGTGGTAATGCTGGACATATGATTGAAAAAGATATAGCTTTTAAAGGCAATATGTCAGTAGGATAAATCCTCCTAAGCCATCTATATGGGCATACAGACCTTATAAAGTTGAAAAACTGATACCTTGATATCTGCGATCCAATGTCTTATTCCAGAGAAAGCCAAATGTTTCTTAATAAATATATAATCTGTTAAGATATCTAGGCTTGAAGTAAATCTCCCTAAACATCTGCCACAAAACTTATTTTAAATAAAAGAAGCTTTATTAGTGTGATATTTAATCCCTGCCAGAAAACCACAGTGTATGTATGATGCCGCAATCGCACGGGTTCACGCTGCATGCCGTGGCGATCGGGTGCGGGTGTCAGCTCTATTTGAGAGTTCACACCATGCAGCAATACCCACAATTGATGCTAGCACCGATTGTGGATGTTTAACGCCTCTGATGCCGCTGTCAATAGTAACAGCAACATTGAGGAGCATCGCACAGGTTGTGAGCTCCCTGTCTGCTCCCATCAGAGGCATCCGGAACAACCCGCTTTATAAAACTGTCCCACTTGTTAACCCCCTAGTGAACATCGTAAAAAAAAATGAGGCAAAAAAATAGGCTTTATCATCATTCTGTAGAACAAAAGTGCAATAAAACAAGATTAAAAAGATGAATGAAAATAAAAATATCTCTGAAAATGTAATTTTGGCCTGCAAAAAACAAGCCTACATAAAGTGAGCGGAAAAATAAAAAAGTTATAGCTCTCAGAATAAAGTGATGCAAAAATTACTATTTTTTCTAGAAAATAGTTTTAATTGTGTAAAAGCGCCAAAACATAAAAAAATATATAAATGGGGTATCGCTGTAATCGTAGTGACCTGATGAATAAAGTTGCCTTATCAATTTCACCACACGCATATAAAAAAACAAAAAAAATTCCTGAATTGTAGGTTTTAGTTAATTCTACCTCCCAAAAATCAGAATAGAAGTGATCAAAAAATGCCATTTGGCCAAAAATGGTACCAATAAAAACATCAACTCATCCTGCAAAAAAGAAGCTGTCACATCTGTCACAAGCTGAAATATGGAAACAATTATAGCTGTCTAAATATTGGGATGCAAAAACTAGTTTTTGCAATAAAAAGTGTATTTTAGTGTGCGACAGCAGCCAAAAATAATAGCCCGATATAAATCTGGTATTGCTGTAATCGCGCCGACCCAAAAAATAAAGTTAGTTATCTGATCACTTATACTGCTCAAGGAACAGCGTAAAAAATAAAACCAATTCTTCACCTGCTGTGGATTTGTTCATAATGCCTCCCAAATATTACAGTAATTCTCAGCTCACATTTATCCTTCATTTTGCACTGAGCAATTACACTGGCGTCTCCAAGTAAGTCTCTAAAATATGTCATTCAGACTGAAACCCCAGTATCAGCTCCTCGCCCCTCAAAAGAAATTCTGCAAATTCTCCCAAATCCAAATGCCCCCACTCCCTCTGAGCCCCAGTGTGTCTAAACCAGATTTAATATCCACATGTTTGGCATTTCTGTAGTGATGAGAACGCACCTAATTTATGGGGGGTGTCTCAAGAAGCATGAGCTGGGCATAATGTACTGGTCATTATGACATACTGGTCACTTCTAGTGATGAGCAAGTATACTCGTTGCTCGGGTTTTACCGAGCATGCTCAGGTGATCTTTGAATATTTGTTAGTGTTCAGAGATTTAGTTCTCATCGCGGCAGCTGAATGATTTACAGCTATTTGTTGTGAATTAGACTTTTTTGGCTCCCTCTTGTGGTCACTAGTGATATGACTCTGGGATTGTCTTTCCTCAGTTTGGCACCCACCTGGGTTGTTAGTCCAGGGGTGTTGCTATATGAACTTCCTGAATTCTCAGTCTGGTGCCTGGCATCGTTGTAATCGGTCCTTTCTGTTTGCTCCTGTCTGCTGGTCCGGGTTCTTGCAAAATTAAGCTAAGTCCTGCTTCCTTGTCTTTTGGTTATTTGCATTGCTCTTATTTTTTGTCCAGCTTGTACTAAATGTGATTCCTGATTTTGCTGGAAGCTCTAGGGGGCTGGTATTCTCCCCCCGGGCCGTTAGACGGTTCGGGGGTTCTTGAATATCCAGCGTGGAAATTTTGATAGGGTTTTTGCTGACCGTATAAGTCATCTTACTATATTCTGCTATTAGTCAGTGGGCCTCTCTTTGCTAAATACCTAGTTCATTCTTACGTTTGTCTTTTCTTCTTACCTCACCGTTATTATTTGTTGGGGGCTTGTATCCAACTTTTGGGGTCTTTTCTCTGGAGGCAAGAAAGGTCTATCTTTTCCCTTCTAGGGTTAGTTAGTTCTCCGGCTGGCGCGAGACGTCTAGAACCAACGTAGGCACGTTCCCCGGCTGCTGCTATTTGTGGTGCTAGGATTAGATATACGGTCAGCCCAGTTACCACTGCCCTATGAGCTGGTTTTTTGTGTTTGCAGACTTGGTATTTATTTCTGAGACCCTCTGCCATTGGGGTCATAACAGTATGCCAGGCCAACATTGAATGTTTAATGCATTGCAGAAGTGGGATAATAAGAAAGGAAATTCTGAGTTTTTTTTTTTTCCTCTCTTTCTTCCTCCACTTTACCTCTGAGTGGCTTGAGCTTGCTGCAGACATGAATGTCCAGACCTTGATTACAAGTGTGGACCAGCTTGCTGCTCGTGTGCAGGGCATACAAGATTTTGTTACCAGTAGTCCTATGTCTGAACCTAAAATACCTATTCCTGAACTGTTCTCTGAAGATTGATTTAAGTTTAGGAATTTCAGGAATAATTGTAAATTGTTTCTATCTCTGAAACCCCGTTCGTCTGGAGACTCAGCTCAGCAAGTTAAAATTGTTATCTCTTTCTTGCGGGGCGACCCTCAGGATTGGGCTTTCTCGCTAGCGCCAGGAGATCCGGCATTGGCGAATATTGATGCGTTTTTTCTGGTGCTCGGATTGCTTTACGAGGAACCCAATCTTGAAATTCAGGCAGAAAAAGCCTTGCTGGCTATTTCTCAGGGCCAGGATGAAGCTGAAGTGTATTGCCAAAAATTTCGGAAATGATCCGTGCTTACTCAGTGGAATGAGTGTGCTCTGGCCGCAAATTTCAGAAATGGCCTTTCTGAAGCCATTAAGAATGTGATGGTGGGTTTCTCCATTCCTACAAGTCTGAATGATTCCATGGCGCTGGCTATTCAAATTGATCGGCGTTTGCGGGAGCGCAAAACTGCTAATCCTCTGGTGGTGTTGTCTGAACAGACACCTGATTTAATGCAATGTGATAGAATTCAGACTAGAAATGAACGGAAAAATCATAGACGTCAGAATGGGTTGTGTTTTTACTGTGGTGATTCTACACATGTTATATCAGCATGCTCTAAACGCCTAACTAGGGTTGTTAGCCCTGTCGCCATTGGTAATTTGCAACCTAAATTTATTTTGTCTGTGACTTTAATTTGCTCATTGTCTTCCTACCCTGTTATGGTGTTTGTGGATTCAGGTGCTGCCCTGAGTCTTATGGATCTGTCATTTGCCAAGCGCTGTGGTTTTGTTCTTGAGCCATTGGTAAATCCTATCCCTCTTAGAGGTATTGATGCTACGCCATTGGCGGAAAATAAACCGCAGTTTTGGACACAGGTAACCATGTGTATGACTCCTGAACATCGGGAGGTGATTCATTTTCTTGTTCTGCATAAAATGCATGATTTGGTCGTTTTGGGTCTACCATGGTTACAGACCCATAATCCAGTCTTAGATTGGAAGGCAATGTCTGTGTCAAGTTGGGGCTGTCAGGGAATTCATGGTGATTCCCCGCCGGTGTCTATTGCTTCCTCTACTCCTTCGGAAGTTCCTGAGTATTTGTCTGATTTTCAGGATGTATTCAGCGAGTCCAGGTCCAGTGCTCTGCCTCCTCATAGGGACTGTGACTGCGCTATAGATTTGATTCCAGGTAGTAAATTTCCTAAGGGTAGACTATTTAATCTGTCTGTACCTGAGCATACCGCAATGCGTTCGTATATCAAGGAGTCTCTGGAGAAGGGGCATATCCCTTCATCCTCTTCCCCTCTTGGTGCGGGATTCTTTTTTGTGGCCAAGAAGGATGGATCTTTGAGACCTTGTATTGACTATCGGCTTCTGAATAAAATCACTGTTAAATTTCAGTATCCTTTGCCTCTGTTGTTGGACTTGTTTGCCCGGATTAAAGGTGCCAAGTGGTTCACCAAGATAGATCTTCGTGGTGCGTACAACCTTGTGCGCATTAAGCAGGGAGATGAATGGAAAACTGCATTTAATACGCCCGAAGGTCATTTTGAGTACTTGGTGATGCCTTTTGGGCTCTCTAATGCTCCTTCAGTGTTTCAGTCCTTTATGCATGATATTTTCCGGAAGTATCTGGATAAATTTATGATTGTTTATCTGGATGATATTCTGTTTTTTTCTGATGATTGGGACTCGCATGTAGAGCAGGTCAGGATGGTGTTTCAGGTCTTGCGTGAGAATGCTTTGTTTGTTAAGGGCTCAAAGTGTCTCTTTGGAGTACAGAAGGTTCCCTTTTTGGGTTTTATTTTTTCCCCTTCTGCGGTGGAGATGGACCCAGTCAAGGTCCGAGCTATTCATGATTGGACTCAACCCACGTCAGTTAAGAGTCTTCAGAAGTTCTTGGGTTTTGCTAACTTCTACTGTCGTTTTATCGCTAATTTTTCTAGCGTTGTTAAACCTTTGACGGATATGACCAAGAAAGGTTCTGATGTTGCTAACTGGGCTCCTGCAGCCGTGGAAGCTTTCCAAGAGTTGAAGCGCCGGTTTACTTCAGCGCCTGTTTTGTGCCAGCCTGATGTCTCACTTCCCTTTCAGGTTGAAGTGGATGCTTCTGAGATTGGGGCAGGGGCCGTTTTGTCGCAGAGAGGCCCTGGTTGCTCTGTAATGAGACCATGTGCTTTTTTCTCTAGGAAGTTTTCGCCTGCTGAGCGGAATTATGATGTTGGCAATCGGGAGTTGCTGGCCATGAAGTGGGCATTTGAGGAGTGGCGTCATTGGCTCGAGGTGCTAAGCATCGTGTGGTGGTCTTGACTGATCACAAAAATCTGATGTATCTCGAGTCTGCTAAACGCCTGAATCCTAGACAGGCCCGTTGGTCATTGTTTTTCTCCCGTTTTGACTTTGTGGTCTCGTATTTACCAGGTTCAAAGAATGTGAAGGCTGATGCTCTTTCAAGGAGCTTTGTGCCTGACTCTCCTGGAGTTGCAGAACCAGTTGGTATTCTTAAAGAGGGAGTAATCTTGTCAGCCATTTCTCCGGATTTGCGACGTGTGTTGCAGAGATTTCAGGCTGGTAGACCTGACTCTTGTCCACCTGACAGACTGTTTGTTCCTGATAAGTGGACCAGCAGAGTCATTTCCGAGGTTCATTCCTCGGTGTTGGCAGGGCATCCGGGAATTTTTGGCACCAGAGATTTGGTGGCTAGGTCCTTTTGGTGGCCTTCCTTGTCACGGGATGTGCGGTCATTTGTGCAGTCCTGTGGGACTTGTGCTCGAGCTAAGCCTTGCTGTTCTCGTGCCAGCGGGTTGCTCTTGCCCTTGCCTGTCCCGAAGAGGCCTTGGACACACATTTCCATGGATTTCATTTCAGATATTCCAGTGTCTAAGGGCATGTCTGTCATCTGGGTGGTATGTGATCGCTTTTCCAAGATGGTCCATTTGGTATCTTTGCCTAAGCTGCCTTCGTCTTCCGATCTGGTTCCTTTGTTCTTTCAGAATGTGGTTCGTTTACACGGCATTCCTGAGAATATCGTGTCTGACAGAGGATCCCAGTTTGTTTCCATGTTCTGGCGATCCTTTTGTGCTAGGATGGGCATTGATTTGTCGTTTTCGTCTGCCTTTCATCCTCAGACTAATGGACAAACGGAACGAACTAATCAGACTCTGGAGGCTTATTTGAGGTGTTTTGTTTCTGCAGATCAGGATGATTGGGTGACCTTCTTGCCGTTGGCTGAGTTTGCCCTTAATAATCGGGCTAGTTCCGCTACTTTGGTTTCGCCATTTTTCTGCAACTCTGGTTTCCATCCTCGTTTTTCCTCGGGACATGTGGAGCCTTCTGACTGTCCTGGGGTAGATTCTGTGGTGGATAGGTTGCAGCAGATTTGGAATCATGTGGTGGACAACTTAACGTTGTCACAGGAGAAGGCTCAGCGTTTTGCCAACCGCCGCCGCGGTGTGGGTCCCCGACTTCGTGTTGGGGATTTGGTATGGCTGTCTTCTCGATTTGTTCCTATGAAGGTCTCCTCTCCTAAATTTAAGCCTCGCTTCATCGGTCCTTACAAGATATTGGAAATCCTTAATCCTGTGTCCTTTCGCTTGGATCTTCCGGTGTCGTTTGCCATTCACAACGTGTTCCATAGGTCTTTGTTGCGGCGGTACGTTGTGCCTGTGGTTCCTTCTGTTGAGCCTCCTGCTCCGGTGTTGGTTGAGGGCGAGTTGGAGTACGTGGTGGAGAAGATCTTGGATTCTCGTCTCTCCAGGCGGAGGCTTAAGTATCTGGTCAAGTGGAAGTGCTATGGTCAGGAGGATAATTCCTGGGTGGTTGCCTCTGATGTGCATGCGGCCGATTTAGTTCGTGCCTTTCACGCTGCTCATCCTGATCGCCCTGGTGGTCTTGGTGAGGGTTCGGTGACCCCTCCTTAAAGGGGGGTACTGTTGTGAATTAGACTTTTTTGGCTCCCTCTTGTGGTCACTAGTGATATGACTCTGTGATTGTCTTTCCTCAGTTTGGCACCCACCTGGGTCGTTAGTCCAGGGGTGTTGCTATATGAACTTCCTGAATTCTCAGTCTGGTGCCTGGCATCATTGTAATCGGTCCTTTCTGTTTGCTCCTGTCTGCTGGTCCGGGTTCTTGCAAAATTAAGCTAAGTCCTGCTTCCTTGTCTTTTGGTTATTTGCATTGCTCTTATTTTTTGTCCAGCTTGTACTAAATGTGATTCCTGATTTTGCTGGAAGCTCTAGGGGGCTGGTATTCTCCCCCCGGGCCGTTAGACGGTTCGGGGGTTCTTGAATATCCAGCATGGAAATTTTGATAGGGTTTTTGCTGACCGTATAAGTCATCTTACTATATTCTGCTATTAGTCAGTGGGCCTCTCTTTGCTAAATACCTAGTTCATTCTTACGTTTGTCTTTTCTTCTTACCTCACCGTTATTATTTGTTGGGGGCTTGTATCCAACTTTTGGGGTCTTTTCTCTGGAGGCAAGAAAGGTCTATCTTTTCCCTTCTAGGGTTAGTTAGTTCTCCGGCTGGCGCGAGACATCTAGAACCAACGTAGGCACGTTCCCCGGCTGCTGCTATTTGTGGTGCTAGGATTAGATATACGGTCAGCCCAGTTACCACTGCCCTATGAGCTGGTTTTTTGTGTTTGCAGACTTGGTATTTATTTCTGAGACCCTCTGCCATTGGGGTCATAACAGCTATTAGCCAGGCTGAGTACATTTGGGGTTGCCTGGTAGCTAGGGAATCCCCACATGTAATCAAGCTGGCTAGTAGCTGTAAATCATTCAACTGCAGCAATGAAAACTTAATCTCCGAACACTAAGAAATACTCGGAGTTCACCTGAGCGTGCTTGGGAAAACCCGAGCAACAAGTATACTCGCTCATCACTAGTCACTTCAACACATTGGTTACTACCGTGGCAGTTTGCAATTTTCACTCAGCAGCATCCATTGCTACTTGTTTCTGGAAAACACTGTAGATAAATTTCCCAAAGGCGTATAATATTCAAAATTGGGTCACTTGAGATAGGTATCTGCATTTCTAGTAGGGGCTCTTGAGTCTGCCAACTATTCTAGGAATATTTGGGCTCCAGGAGGCAAATAGCACTCCATTTCTCCCAAGTCTCACCATGTGTGTATCAGGACTGTACATCCACATATAGGGTATTTTTACATTCAGCAGAAATTTTGCAGCCATTTTCACACAATTCCCAGTATGAAAATGTAAAATTCGGGGCTAACACACAATTTTGCTGGCAAAAATGTAAATTATATTTTCTTCTCTGCCCAATGGTATAAAATTCTGTGACAAACCTGTGGTGTCAATATGATCACTGCACCCCTTGTTGAATTCATTGAGAGGTTTTGTTTGTAAAATGGGGTTACTTATGAGGGTTCTACTGTTCTAGCACTTCAGGGGCTCTGACAATGTGGCATGCCACCCTCAAACCAGTGCAGCAAAATCTGCACTGTGATATGGTGCTCCTTTCCTTTTGAACTTTGCACTGTGCCTCGACAGTAGATTTTGACCACATATGGGATATATGTGGCCTGCCTGCCAGTACATCATCCGTGCCCCCCAGTACTTGCCAGTCTAAACCTCAGTTATCTACAGTACTTGCCTGCACCTGTCATTAGTGTCCTGTCCCCCTGTGGGATCAGCTGCTACTGCCAGATGCCGCCTTGGAGTGATATCTGGCAGCTACCTGCCACACAAGCCTGACCTCACCAATAGAGGCTCCAGTCAGCACCAAGGTAGCTGCTTAGTCACGCCCCTCCAGGGTTAGTCTGGTTTGTGGCACAGTGGGGCCACAATAATGGCTCACGCCATCCAGTTCGGGTGCAAGCATTACACTTGACCTTTTTTGAAAACCTGAAAAAGAACTCAAAAGTCTGAGCCGCACCTCCCTGACCGGCAGTAATGATCTTACCACCAAACAGAGGCATGACAGCATGGCAAACAATGGATGATCATACCCTCCATTCATCTGAATGGGGCCCAAGTGTAAGGCTTGGCGGATTGCACTAAATTAATTTAATAGAGAAGTGCAATCGCAACCACCATGCAGAGATGTAATACTGCAGCTAATGTGAACAATAACGGAACACACAGTGAGCCATTTCTTGCACACACTGAGTTAAACGTCACTCCGTGAACAGCACATGAAGCTGTGTCACTCGCACACAGAAAAGGAACAGATGCTCTGCAATAGAACGGTGTCACTCACACACAGTAATGGTACAGATGCTCTGCAATAGAGCTGTGTCATTGACACACAGTAATGGAAAGATGCTCTGCAGTAGAGCTGTGTCACTCACACACAGTAACAGAAAAGGTATGATGCTAGATTCGATCCCTGTCACAGGGGAACGAACCCCACACACGGGGTAAAAAGCAATCAGTGCTCACAAAGTCAGCAAAGCACACAACAAACTCCTCTCCAGAGGTGCCAAAATTCTAATGGCTAAATGCCAGCCCTGAATTCATGCAGACAATGTACTCTCTGGTGAACCGGAATTCTAATGGCTTACCGCCCGCCCTGAACACCTGCTGAAAAAGACCTCACTGATGCAGAGTTCCATTCATACATGTAGTGAGATTGATACTAGTGCACCTCAGAGGACCTTTTATACATTCAGGTCATGTCCAGTCAGACAGGACCTTGCTTGTGGACCAATCCGGAGCTGCCGCATCACCAGAGCATCAGATGACAGAGCACTAATGAGACGTCGCCACATTATGAGCATGCGCAGTATGGTGATTTCTGGACTTGGTCTCCACATCGTTCACTCATTGCTGCCTACTACTAGTTACCATAGGCTTGACTGACGAGCCAGCAGTAACCTGACGAACAGCACAGGCCTGAGCAAGATGCTGGGACCGACATCTATGTTCAGCAGCACCCGCAGCGGCCAAAGCTGAATGGGAAACCGCAGATGCAGGCAAGGCTTGGGATCTACCCTGTTCAGCAGGAGAATCCCGGGGCTTAACACCGAGATTTTGTTCGGGTAATTTTCTGGTACCCAAATCTAATTTTTTTTAAATGTTTGGCCAAGCATGTCAAACCTGAAGATCCATGGGTTCGACCTTCACTAGTAAATAATAAAATGCCACAAAAAATGCAGGAAATTCATGGCATTTGTTGCAAGCCAACAAAAAATAATAAAAGCTAATTACTGAAAACATATTATCCAGCTTAATGCAAAGGTTAATAGGTAGAGATCTTACAACTAGAATTACTTAAATATGTATTACAACATTCGACAAATTTTGCTGAGTCTTAAAACAAAATAAGAATTAAGTGCTTTGGAGCATAACAATAGAGTACACAGTGCAGTGTTCTCTTATATCAAAAAATATTTCCTTCTCAATATGCATCTCAATATCACAAAGATAAGTTATGAGGAGAATTTTTTTGAAATTCTAACTTGCTTTTGTTGCTTTCTATTTATCAGCGTTGGAATATCTGATTAAGTATTCCCTATAGCTGCATTGATTCCAGGATGAGTATAACACACATTCGTCTCCACATAAATACCCAGGACTTGATGTGACAGCAAGCAAGAAATATTCAATGTGGATTAATCTGAAATAAATCTAAACCTGACAGATAATTTAACATCTTTCACCATGTACTAGAAACACACAAAAATTTACTGTTTTGGCTCATTTTTGAAAATAAGTGAAAAGTACTAAGCTCGAATACACATACTTTTCCTTATAGATATACACACGTGGTCAAAATTGTTGGTACCCCTCATTTAATGACAGAAAAACCCAAAATGGTCACATAAATAACTTTAATCTGACAATAAATAAAAAAAAATCAAATGAAAGTCAGACATTGCATTTCAACCATGCTTCCACAGAATTAAAAAAAAAAAATAAAACTCATGAAATAGTTTTTCTGGGCTCTTTTGTTATTATTCGTATTATCCGTCTCTTTAATTTGTCATCAAGTTTCCTCCTGCGGCCACAATCAGGGAGGTTGACTAAAGTCCCATGGATCTTAAATTTCTGAATAATATGTGCAACTGTAGTCCCAGGAACATCAAGCTGCTTGGAGATGGTCTTATAACTTTTACATTTAACATGTTTGTCTACAATTTTCTTTCTAAGCTCCAGAGACAACTCTTTCCTTCGCTTCCTCTGGTCCATGTTGAGTGTGATACACACCATGTCACCAAACAGCACAGTGAGTATCTGTAGCCCTATATACAGGCCCACTCACTGATTCCAAGATTGTACACCCCTGTGATGCTAGTCAGTGGGCACACCTTGATTTAACATGTCCCTTTTGTCACATTATTTTCAGGGGTACCATCATTTCTGTTCAGGCCTATTTCATGAGTTTTATTTTTTTTTTAAACTCTGTGGAAGCATGGCTGAAATGCAATCTGAATTTCATTTGTTCATTTTCATAGATTTTTTATTTTTTATTACTTTTGTCAGATTCAAGTTACTTCTGTGTCTATTTTGACCACATGTGTATAGTGGTTTGCAAAAGTATTCATCTCCTTGACATTTTTCATGTTTTGCTATGCCACAACCTGGAATTTCACTTTTTTTTTGAGGGTTGCATCAGTTCATGTGAAGACCATGCCTACAACTGTGAGCATTTGTTTTTCTTTTAATTGTGAAGCAAACGTCAAATAGGACACAATACCTGAAATCTTCTGTGTGCATAACTATTGACCCCCTTAAATTCAGTACTTTGCAGAGCCTCATTTTGTGGCAATTACAGCTGCAAGTTGCTTTGGATAAGTCTCTGAGCTTTCCACATCTTGCCACTAGGCAAAACAGCTTCAGCTCCTTCAAGTTAAAAGGTTTCCTCTGGTAAATTGTTATCTTCAAGCCGTACCATAGATATTTAATTGGATTAGGATCTGGGCTTTGACTAGGCCACTCCAAAACATTTAGGCTGTGTGCACACGTAGCATATTTTTCACGTTTTTTTTTCGTGGTTTTTCGCTATAAAAACGCTATAAAACCGCGAAAAAAACGCTAACATTAAGCATCCTATGTAATAGAATGCATTCCGCATTTTTGTGCACATGCTGCATTTTTTTCCTGAGCGGAATCGCATTCCAGAAAAAAACGCAGCATGTTCATTAACATTGCGGAATCACGGCGATTCTGCACCCATAGGAGTGCATTGATCTGCTTACTTCCCGCACGGGGCTGTGCACACCATGCGGGAAGCAAGCAGATCATGTGCGGTTGGTACCCAGGGTGGAGGAGAGGAGACTCTCCTCCACGGACTGGGCACCATATAATTGGTAAAAAATAAAATAATTAAAATAAAAAATAGCGATATACTCACCCTCGATGTCCCCCGCAGTCTTCCGGCCTCTCCGCTGCACGCTGCCGCTTTGGTTCCTATAGCTGCTGGGCGGTGAAGGACCTGTGATGACGTCAGTGTCTTGTGATTGGTCGCGAGACCGCATGTGACCGCTCACGCGACCAATGACGTCATCTCAGGCCCTTCACCGCACAACAGCTATAGGAACGGACGCCGCTGAGGTCTGCAGGTGAGTATAACCATTTTTTTTATTTTTTTTAATTATTTTTAAACATTCTATCTTTTACTATAGATGCTGCATAGGCTGCATCTATAGTAAAAAGTTGGTCACACTTGTCAAACACTATGTTTGACAAGTGTGACCAACCTGTCAAACAGTTTTCCAAGCGATGCTACAGATCGCTTGGAAAACTCTAGCATTCTGCAAGCTAATTATGCTTGCAAAACGCTAGTTTTCTGCGGGTATATGCATGCTAATTCTGCATGCGATACACCTGCGGCAGGAGGCGCAGAATTGCCGCGGAAATTTCCGCGGCAATTCTGCAACGTGTGAACTTAGCCTTACATATTTCTTCTTAAATCACTCGAGTGTTGCTTTAGCAGTATGCTTTGGGCTATTGTCTTGTTGGAAGGTGAACCTCCATCCCAGTCTCAAATAGAGACTGATTTCACAGATATTTCATCTTCACCTTTAGTCATACTAGGTGTATTCCCTATTTAAACACCGTTACTTCCACCACACAGTTTCTTTTCTATCCTCTGCTCCTCTGAATTACCCCAGCCCCCTTTTTTTCACCCTGTACTTGTAACAGGCACTTCCTTGATTGTTACGGCTTAATTACCTTGACATATGTTTCTCATATAGATGTTCATATATATTCTTATATATGTTACTGTATCATTGCCCCTTCTTTGACACTCATCGGTTTTTCCATTCTACGGTACAGCCACCTTACTTATCCCCGATACTCTATTCCGCTCGCATGTTATACGCGCTTGTTCCTATTTTTGGGTCCGCTAGACGTTCGATACAATGTGTGGAACGCACACCGCAGCATTGAACCGCACCGCCATCTTCTTCCGGCTTACTGTTACCGACGCGATGCCACTTCCGGTTGGCGGCTCTGCCCCCAATCATCCCGGCCCCAGCTCCTGGTGCTATTTAAGCACATAGGATTATACACGCCCCAGATTCGCAGTGGATTCCGTGTCTGGAGGCTGTGCCCCTCTATTCCTGCCACCATTTTTTCTCAGGTAATGTGTTTTGCGTACATCCAGCACATTATAGCTGCGGCGCTATGGGCCCTTCTGTTATTCATTATCTTATATTTCCCCCCCTCCCCCCTCTTTTTATCTTCCCCAGATTGTGGGTGCTTTGTCCTATATGGTGGTCATCGCCCCACCTCATGTGCACTTTTTCCAAGGTACCAACCTATTGACATTTTTTACTCTTACCTATACAAGTTCTTTTCATTGCATCACAGGCTTACCTATACCTTATATGTCTGTTCCACAGCTTTAGCTATCCGTAATATTTGTGCCCCAAGGTGTGGCGGCGTTTTTGTGAGTACTTTGATTATACCCTTACTTTCTAATCCTCTCCGGTGCACTATTTATATCTATATTCTTCTTTCTTCTTTATTCAGTGAGGTACATTGAGTGTGTACTGTCTCTTCTCCACAAACTCAGCCCTATTGGCTAACACTGGCACGGTACGTTCTCCATACTGGGGGCCTCTATGGTTTCTCATTATCACCTTATTTGACACAAAGGGTAGATATTTGCAATTTTTTTCCACTGCCTTGACATTATGTTCTTATATGATTGTTCATTATGACCTTTTTCTCCAAGCTGACATTGTATGTGAATTCGTTGTTTATTTGTTGTTGTTACTTTTTTTTGTATATACTTTAGTTATTTTTGTACTGGCTGTACTTTATTTTTATTTTCTTTATTCTTATGATATTGTAGTGACTTATGAAAGTCCTTTTGGACTGAAACGTTTAGAGTGCTACAAATAAATCTATTCCACGTTTGCTGAAGTTGAGTGCTAGACTTCTTTTTGATTTGTACTGATGGTCTGGGAACCCAGTCTAGGCACCTTTTTGTGACTGTGCACACGGTGTTTTCGCTCATGCATCCCATTGGTAGACTTCCAACCCCAGGAACATAACGGCGTCATTGCCAAAAAATTAGCAGCAGCAGTGTAAGTGGCCTAAGCAATTTCTATGAGTCGCTTAACACATTTTTTTTAGACCAGCAGCCCGTGCACCAGCTGAACAAAGTACAAGTCTGACACGTTGTGAACGACTGACAAGGATGGTGCAGGCGTATCTGGAGCTTAATATCAATTCTATCAGGGGGGTTTGTATCCTTTTACATTTGCTCTTCAAAAATGGAAAGAGTGAGAGTGGCCTGAGCTTGCATGTCATGCCTTTGGAGGTTTTGTTATGCCTGGCAGCCAGCGTTCTGTCAGAACGTGTCTCCAGCGCTGCTGATGGTGTACTGATGGATAAGCGCATCCAGATATCTCTTGAAAGAGTAGACCACCTAACTTTCATCAAAATGAACAAGCCATGGATCTCCGATGACTTTTGCACCCCAGTCACAGATTGGGCAGACCAGGCGATGGTGTCATTTTCAGTGTCATGTATTGATTCCGTGTTATTGCAGTCTGTGCCTTCTGTGTGGTGTCCTCTGTGCCTGCTGTTACTACTGCTGCTGATGTTAGAAACTTTTTTTTAAATGTGGAGACTCTTAGTTGGGTCTCCACCAAATGGGTTGTGTGTGGTGGAAAGTGTGTCAGAGGCCTATTATACTGTTACTACTCTGTGGAAATTGATGTCACATTAGTTGTGTGTGACAATTATTTTTTTTGAAATGTGGAGACTTCAGTTGGATCTCCATTTGGTATTTTGCATGTGTAAGAATTGCAGAGCTGCGTTGGAAGGAAATGCATTCACAAGATGACTTCACCACATTCAAACAAGCAATACTCACATTCAAATCCGCTCTCACTTCTGCTAAACAGGCCTACTTTACATCCCTCATATCTTCCTTGTCCCACAACCCCAAACTGTTGTTCAGCACATTTAACTCCCTACACCGCCCACCACTGCCCCCTCCGACTTCCCTAATCTCTGCCGAGGACTTTGCCACATACTTAAAAAATAAGATAGACCAAACAAGGCAAGTCTTTGTTGTCTGACCACCACAACCCCTTTGTATACCAGACCAATGCCCTAACCCCATAACTTCCCTCTCCAAAATTACTGAAGGAGAGCTTGCTCATCTTCTCTCCAAATTACACCTTACCACTTGTGCACTTGACCCCATCCCACCTCCTCCCCAACCTCACCACTACACTTATCCCATCCCTAACCCATCTCTTCAACCACTAACTTCTGTTACTTTCCTCTCTGCTTTCAAACATGCCACATTCACACCTATCCTCAAAAAGCCATCCTTTGACCCAAGCACTATGGCCAGCTATCGCCCCTTATCTTTGCCCTTTGCCCCATTTGCTTCCAAACTCTATGATCAGCACATCCACGCTGAAATTTCCGTCCCCACCATTCCACTGAGACTGCCCTGACCAATCTTACTAACGACTTACTTACAGCCAAAGCTAGCAGTCAATTCTCTATGCTGCTCCTTTTAGACCTGTCTTCTGTCTTTGACACAGTTGACCACTGCCTCCTACTACAGATCCTATCTTCCTTTGGTGTCAAAGACCTTGCCCAATCCTGTATCTCCTCATACCTTACCAACCGCACATTTAGTGTTTCCTACTCCCACACTACCTGCTCATTTTGCCCTCTCTCTGTTGGTGTCCCGCAATGCTCTGTCCTATGACGCCTTCGCTTCTCAATCTATACCGTTGACCTAGGGCAGCTCATAAAGTTCTATGGCTTTCAGTACCATCTATATGCTGATGACACTCAGATCTACCTCTCGCCCAGATGTCACCTCTCTGCTGTTCAGAATCCCAGAGTGTCTATCAGCCATATCCTCCTTCTTCTCCTCTTGCTGTCTTAAGCTCAATGTGGACAAATCTTAACTAGTTATCTTTCCTCCCTCTCGCATATCTTCCCTACCTGATCTATCTATCACAATAAATTAAATCACACTTTCCCTTGTCCCGGAAATCCGCTGCCTTGAAGTAACCCTTGACTCTGCCCTGTACTTCAAACTACACATCCAGGCTCTCGCCACCTCCTGTCACCCCCAGCTCAAAAATATTTCCCAAATCTGTCTTTTCCTTAACCCTCACTCTACCAAAATGCTTGTGCATGTCCTAACCATCTCCCGCCTCGACTACTGCAACATCCTTCTCTGTCGCCTACTTTTTAACACTCTCGCACCCCTCCAGTCTGTCCTTAACTCTGCTGCCAGACTAATTAATCTCTCTCCTCATTACACTTCTGCTCCTCGTCTTTGCAAATCTCTTCACTGACTCTCAATTTCTCAGTATATCCAGTTCAAATTACTAACACTGACCTACAAAGCCATCCATAACCTTTCTCCTCTGCATATTGCAAAACTAATCTCCCAATATCTTCTCTCATGTAATCTCTAGTCCTCCCAAGACCTCCTTCTCTCCTCCACGCTTATTTACTACTCACCCAATCGCCTCCAAGATTTCTCCCGAATATCCCCCATCCTCTGGAGTTCTGTACCCCAACACCAACACGTCCAGTTATCCACCACATTTGGATACTTCAGACAGAACCTGAAAACCCATCTCTTCAAAAAAGCTTACAACCTGTAATGACCACTGTTGTGAATTTGCTTTTTGCTCCCTCTAGTGGTTACTAGTTTTTTGACTCTGGTTTTTCTGTCATTCCTTTTATCCGCACCTGGGTCGTTAGTTAGGGGTGTTGCTATATAAGCTCCCTGGACCTTCAGTTCAATGCCTGGCAACGTAGTTATCAGAGCTAGTCTGCTGTGCTCTTGTCTACTGATCCTGGTTCCAGTTATATCAGCTAAGTCTGCCTTTTGCTTTTTGCTATTTGTTTTGGTTTTGTATTTTTGTCCAGCTTGTTCCAAATCTATATCCTGACCTTTGCTGGAAGCTCTAGGGGGCTGGTGTTCTCCCCCCGGACCGTTAGACGGTTCGGGGGTTCTTGAATTTCCAGTGTGGATTTTGATAGGGTTTTTGTTGACCATATAAGTTACCTTTCTTTATTCTGCTATCAGTAAGCGGGCCTCTCTGTGCTAAACCTGGTTCATTTCTGTGTTTGTCATTTCCTCTTACCTCACCGTCATTATTTGTGGGGGGCTTCTATCCAGCTTTGGGGTCCCCTTCTCTGGAGGCAAGAAAGGTCTTTGTCTTCCTCTACTAGGGGTAGCTAGATTCTCCGGCTGGCGCGTGTCATCTAGAATCAACGTAGGAATGATCCCCGGCTACTTCTAGTGTTGGCGTTAGGAGTAGATATATGGTCAACCCAGTTACCACTGCCCTATGAGCTGGATTTTTGTATTCTGCAGACTTCCACGTTCCTCTGAGACCCTCGCCATTGGGGTCATAACAGTTTGCCAGGCCAGTATTAAATGTTTAATGCATTGCAGAAAAAGGATTATAAGAAAGAAGATTCTGAGTTTTTTTTTTTTCTTTCTCCTTCCCCTTTACCTCAGAGTGGCTATGCTTGCTGCAGACATGAATGTCCAGACCTTGATTACAAGTGTGGACCAGCTGGCTACTCGTGTGCAGGGCATACAAGACTATGTTATCAGAAATCCTAGGTCAGAACCTAAAATACCGATTCCTGAACTGTTTTCCGGAGACAGGTTTAAGTTTAGGAATTTCGTGAATAATTGTAAATTGTTTTTGTCCCTGAGACCCTGTTCATCTGGAGATTCTGCTCAGCAAGTAAAAATTGTTATTTCGTTCTTACGGGGCGACCCTCAGGATTGGGCTTTTTCGCTGGCGCCAGGAGATCCGGCATTGGCTGATCTTGATGCGTTTTTTCTGGCGCTCGGTTTACTTTATGAGGAACCCAATCTTGAGATTCAGGCTGAAAAGGCCTTGCTGGCTATGTCTCAGGGGCAGGACGAGGCTGAAGTGTATTGCCAAAAATTTCGGAAATGGTCCGTGCTGACACATTGGAACGAGTGTGCACTGGCCGCTAATTTTAGAAATGGCCTTTCTGAAGCCATTAAGAATGTTATGGTGGGTTTTCCCATTCCCACAGGTCTGAATGATACTATGGCACTGGCTATTCAAATTGACCGGCGGTTGCGGGAGCGCAAAACCGCAAATTCTCTCATGGTGTTGTCTGAACAGACACCTGATTTAATGCAATGTGATAGAATCCTGACTAGAAATGAGCGGAAAATTCATAGACGCCGGAATGGCTTGTGCTACTACTGTGGTGATTCTACACATGTTATCTCAGCATGCTCTAAACGTATAGCTAAGGTTGTTAGTCCTGTCACCGTTGGTAATTTGCAACCTAAATTTATTCTGTCTGTAACTTTGATTTGCTCACTGTCATCTTATCCTGTCATGGCGTTTGTAGATTCAGGTGCTGCCCTGAGTCTCATGGATCTCTCATTTGCTAAGCGCTGTGGATTTACTCTTGAACCATTAGAAAATCCTATTCCTCTTAGGGGTATTGATGCTACACCATTGGCAGCAAATAAACCGCAGTATTGGACTCAGGTTACCATGTGCATGACTCCTGAACACCGCGAGGTGATACGTTTCCTGGTTTTACATAAAATGCATGATTTGGTTGTTTTAGGGCTGCCATGGTTACAGACCCATAATCCAGTCCTGGACTGGAAGGCTATGTCAGTCTCAAGTTGGGGCTGTCGTGGTATTCATGAGGATTCCCTGCCTGTGTCTATTGCTTCTTCTACGCCTTCGGAAGTTCCGGAGTATTTGTCTGATTATCAGGATGTCTTCAGTGAGTCTGAGTCCAGTGCACTGCCTCCTCATAGGGACTGTGACTGTGCTATAGATTTGATCCCAGGCAGTAAATTTCCTAAAGGAAGACTGTTTAATCTGTCGGTACTAGTGTTGAGCATTCCGATGCTGCAAGTATCGGGTATCGGCCGATACTTGCTGTATCGGAATTCCGATACCGGGATTCCGATACTCTTGTGGTATCGGGTATCGGGTATCGCAACAACATTAATGTTAAAATGTGTAAAAGAGAGAATTAAAATAAAAAATATCGCTATACTCACCTGTCCGACGCAGCCGGGACTTCAGCGAGGGAACCGGCAGCGTTGTTTGTTTAAAATTCGCGCTATTACTTGGTTACGTGAATTCCCGGCTTGTGATTGGTCAGGTCGGCCACGTTGCCGGGACGCGGACCAATCACAGCAAGCCGTGACGAAATTACGTCACGGCTTGCTGTGATTGGTCCGCGTCCCGGCAATATGGCCGCCCTGACCAATCACAAGCCGTGACGTCACGGGAGGCTGGACACGCGCCCATTTTAAAATGAGCGCGTCCAGCCTCCCGGCTTGTGATTGGTTGACCGCGGCGCAACCAATCACAAGCCGTGACGTCACGGGAGGCTGGACACGCGCCCATTTTAAAATGAGCGCGTCCAGCCTCCCGGCTTGTGATTGGTTGACCGCGGCGCAACCAATCACAAGCCGTGACGTCACGGGAGGCTGGACACGCGCCCATTTTAAAATGAGCGCGTCCAGCCTCCCGGCTTGTGATTGGTTGACCGCGGCGCAACCAATCACAAGCCGTGACGTCACGGGAGGCTGGACACGCGCCCATTTTAAAATGAGCGCGTGTCCAGCCTCCCGTGACGTCACGGCTTGTGATTGGTCAGGGCGGCCATATTGCCGGGACGCGGACCAATCACAGCAAGCCGTGACGTAATTTCGTCACGGCTTGCTGTGATTGGTCCGCGTCCCGGCAACATGGCCGACCTGACCAATCACAAGCCGGGAATTCACGTAACCAAGTAATAGCGCGAATTTTAAACAAACAACGCTGCCGGTTCCCTCGCTGAAGTCCCGGCTGCGTCGGACAGGTGAGTATAGCGATATTTTTTATTTTAATTCTTTCTTTTACACATTTATATGGTTCCCAGGGCCTGAAGGAGAGTTTCCTCTCCTTCAGACCCTGGGAACCATCAGGAATACCGTCCGATACATGAGTCCCATTGACTTGTATTGGTATCGGGTATCGGTATCGGATTGGATCCGATATTTTGCCAGTATCGGCCGATACTTTCCGATACCGATACTTTCAAGTATCGGACGGTATCGCTCAACACTAGTCGGTACCTGAACATACCGCTATGCGTTCATATATCAAGGAGTCTCTGGAAAAAGGACATATTTGTCCGTCTTCTTCCCCTCTTGGTGCGGGATTCTTTTTTGTGGCAAAAAAGGACGGATCTTTGAGACCTTGTATTGATTATCGGCTTTTGAATAAGATCACTGTCAAATTTCAGTATCCTTTACCGCTGTTGTCTGACTTGTTTGCCCGGATTAAGGGTGCCAAGTGGTTCACCAAGATAGACCTTCGTGGTGCGTACAACCTTGTGCGCATTAAGCAAGGTGATGAATGGAAAACCGCATTCAATACGCCCGAAGGTCATTTTGAGTACTTGGTGATGCCTTTTGGGCTCTCCAATGCGCCTTCAGTTTTTCAGTCCTTTATGCATGACATTTTCCGGAAGTATCTGGATAAATTTTTGATTGTTTATCTGGATGATATTTTGGTTTTTTCTGATAATTGGGATTCGCATGTGGAGCAGGTCAGGTTGGTCTTTAAAATTTTGCGTGAAAATTCTTTGTTTGTCAAGGGCTCAAAGTGTCTCTTTGGTGTACAGAAGGTTCCCTTTTTGGGTTTTATTTTTTCCCCTTCTGCGGTGGAGATGGACCCAGTCAAGGTCCGAGCTATTCTTGATTGGACTCAGCCCTCGTCAGTTAAGAGTCTTCAGAAGTTCTTGGGCTTCGCTAACTTCTACCGTCGTTTTATCGCTAATTTTTCTAGCATTGTGAAACCTTTGACGGATATGACCAAGAAGGGCTCCGATGTAGCTAACTGGGCTCCTGCTGCCGTGGAGGCTTTCCAGGAGTTGAAACGCCGGTTTACTTCGGCGCCTGTTTTGTGCCAGCCTGACGTCTCACTTCCCTTTCAGGTTGAGGTGGATGCTTCGGAGATTGGGGCAGGGGCCGTTTTGTCGCAGAGAGGCCCTGGTTGCTCTGTTATGAAACCTTGTGCCTTTTTCTCTAGGAAGTTTTCGCCTGCCGAGCGAAATTATGATGTGGGCAATCGGGAGTTGTTGGCCATGAAATGGGCATTTGAGGAGTGGCGTCATTGGCTCGAGGGTGCTAAGCATCGTGTGGTGGTCTTGACTGATCACAAAAATCTGATGTATCTCGAGTCTGCTAAACGCCTTAATCCGAGACAGGCCCGCTGGTCATTGTTTTTCTCCCGCTTTGATTTTGTTGTCTCGTATTTACCAGGTTCAAAGAATGTGAAGGCCGATGCTCTTTCTAGGAGCTTTGTGCCTGATGCTCCTGGAGTCGCTGATCCTGTTGGTATTCTTAAAGATGGAGTTATCTTGTCAGCTATTTCTCCGGATCTGCGACGTGTGTTGCAGAGATTTCAGGCTGATAGGCCTGAGTCTTGTCCACCTGACAGACTGTTTGTCCCGGATAAGTGGACCAGCAGAGTCATTTCCGAGGTTCATTCCTCGGTGTTGGCAGGTCACCCGGGAATTTTTGGCACCAGAGATCTGGTGGCCAGGTCCTTT
Organism: Ranitomeya variabilis; assembly: GCF_051348905.1. Taxonomy (NCBI): domain Eukaryota; kingdom Metazoa; phylum Chordata; class Amphibia; order Anura; family Dendrobatidae; genus Ranitomeya; species Ranitomeya variabilis. The sequence continues at coordinate 235,264,481 of NC_135232.1, forward strand.
TGGTGGCCTTCCTTGTCAAGGGATGTGCGGTCATTTGTGCAGTCCTGTGGGACTTGTGCTCGAGCTAAGCCTTGCTGTTCTCGTGCCAGCGGTTTGCTCTTGCCCTTGCCTGTCCCGAAGAGACCTTGGACACATATCTCCATGGATTTCATTTCTGATCTTCCGCTATCTCAGGGCATGTCCGTTATCTGGGTGATATGTGATCGCTTCTCCAAGATGGTCCATTTGGTTCCTTTGCCTAAGCTGCCTTCCTCTTCCGATCTGGTTCCTGTGTTTTTCCAGAACGTGGTTCGTTTGCACGGCATCCCTGAGAATATTGTGTCAGACAGAGGATCCCAGTTCGTTTCCAGGTTCTGGCGATCCTTTTGTAGTAGGATGGGCATTGATTTGTCGTTTTCGTCTGCTTTCCATCCTCAGACTAATGGACAGACGGAGCGAACCAATCAGACTTTGGAGGCTTATTTGAGGTGTTTTGTCTCTGCTGATCAGGACGATTGGGTGACATTCTTGCCGTTGGCTGAGTTTGCCCTTAATAATCGGGCTAGTTCCGCCACCTTGGTTTCGCCTTTTTTCTGCAACTCTGGTTTCCATCCTCGCTTTTCTTCGGGTCATGTGGAGCCTTCTGACTGTCCTGGGGTGGATTCTGTGGTGGATAGGTTGCAGCAGATCTGGAATCATGTGGTGGACAACTTGAAGTTGTCACAGGAGAAGGCTCAGCGCTTTGCCAACCGCCGCCGCGGTGTGGGTCCCCGACTACGCGTTGGGGATTTGGTGTGGCTTTCTTCCCGCTTTGTTTCTATGAAGGTCTCCTCTCCCAAATTTAAACCTCGTTTTATTGGGCCTTACAAGATATTGGAAATCCTTAATCCTGTATCTTTTCGTCTGGATCTTCCTGTGTCGTTTGCTATTCACAATGTATTTCATAGGTCCTTGTTGCGGCGGTACATTGTGCCTGTAGTTCCTTCTGCTGAGCCTCCTGCTCCGGTGTTGGTTGAGGGCGAGTTGGAGTACGTGGTGGAGAAGATCTTGGATTCTCGCCTCTCCAGGCGGAGGCTTCAGTACCTGGTCAAGTGGAAGGGCTATGGTCAGGAGGATAATTCCTGGGTGGTCGCCTCTGATGTTCATGCGGCCGATTTAGTTCGTGCCTTTCATGCCGCTCATCCTGATCGCCCTGGTGGTCGTGGTGAGGGTTCGGTGACCCCTCACTAAGGGGGGGGTACTGTTGTGAATTTGCTTTTTGCTCCCTCTAGTGGTTACTAGTTTTTTGACTCTGGTTTTTCTGTCATTCCTTTTATCCGCACCTGGGTCGTTAGTTAGGGGTGTTGCTATATAAGCTCCCTGGACCTTCAGTTCAATGCCTGGCAACGTAGTTATCAGAGCTAGTCTGCTGTGCTCTTGTCTACTGATCCTGGTTCCAGTTATATCAGCTAAGTCTGCCTTTTGCTTTTTGCTATTTGTTTTGGTTTTGTATTTTTGTCCAGCTTGTTCCAAATCTATATCCTGACCTTTGCTGGAAGCTCTAGGGGGCTGGTGTTCTCCCCCCGGACCGTTAGACGGTTCGGGGGTTCTTGAATTTCCAGTGTGGATTTTGATAGGGTTTTTGTTGACCATATAAGTTACCTTTCTTTATTCTGCTATCAGTAAGCGGGCCTCTCTGTGCTAAACCTGGTTCATTTCTGTGTTTGTCATTTCCTCTTACCTCACCGTCATTATTTGTGGGGGGCTTCTATCCAGCTTTGGGGTCCCCTTCTCTGGAGGCAAGAAAGGTCTTTGTTTTCCTCTACTAGGGGTAGCTAGATTCTCCGGCTGGCGCGTGTCATCTAGAATCAACGTAGGAATGATCCCCGGCTACTTCTAGTGTTGGCGTTAGGAGTAGATATATGGTCAACCCAGTTACCACTGCCCTATGAGCTGGATTTTTGTATTCTGCAGACTTCCACGTTCCTCTGAGACCCTCGCCATTGGGGTCATAACAGACCACATGGCCACCTCAACACCTTCAGAGCTACTGCAGCCCCCGACCTACTGTCTCCTTCAACATAATCCTGTAGAATGTAAGCTGGCAAGGGCAGGGTTCTCTTCCCTTTGTACCAGTCTGTCATTGTTAGTTTGTTTACTGTAAGTGATATTTGTATTTTGATGTAACCCCTTCTCATGTACAGCACAATGGAATCAATGGTGCTATATAAATAATAATAATAATAATAATAATAATAATAATAATAATAAATAGGGCTCTGATACAGGTTGGCCTGCACTCACTTTCATTCAACTTCCCGTGTTACTTTCCTTATATTTTTCTACCAATAGTACTGTATGAAAATGATGTTTGTGCCAGCTGAGTGTGGCTGGAATAAAAAAAAAGAAAAGAAAAAAAGGAATAAGATACTGCATGAGGTATCAGGTCTCCCAGTTAAGAAGGCTTACATCGCTCCCTTAACCACCAGATCCTCATTGAAACTTTAATTCAAAGCTGTAAATGCTGGCCCAGTCCCTGATACCTCATGCATGGCCCATGGCTGACTGCTGCTTTGCCATTTGCAAATTTCTACTGTGGGTCAACTGATGCCACTTTTCATAGTATCTGCCCCTAATTTAAGCTGTTTGAGAAGCTATTTGTCATCCCTTAAGGTGTTGACTATGCGCTTGGCTTGCCTCCCATTGAATCTATTGGGGTTCAGTTATATTCGACAAACTGTTCGGCAAATATTGGTCCATTCAGCGAAACTGAACCTGGAAGAGTTCGCTCTCCTCTAAGTAACAGGATATAAATTTTGATGGGAGTGCATCTTTAAAAGGCTAGAGATCATGTATATTTTGTAGAGTTCTTTTCTAGCACCAATCGCCATGTGCCATGCGTTAACAATGCTACTGCTATACACTGTGCTCACAGCACTCTAAATACATAGTATGTGGATGATGCAGGTCAGGATCAAGGACTGCGTATTTCTTTTATAAGTGCAAATATATATATATATATATATATATATATATATATATATATATATATATATGTCACTAAGCTGTTTCAGAGGCATTGTGACATTCTGAAAACGGACTCCAAAGTGGCGGATCTATTACCAGCACATCCTCTTTTGACTGCAAGACGGGCTCCTAATTTATGTGATTCCCTCACTAGTACCCACTTTGTCAGACCAAAGAAAAAAATAGGTTCTGGCAGAGGTACTTATCCCTGTGGAGACTGTAACATTTGCGGCTATATAGATCGGTCCACCTCCTTTGTAAACCCCTTAAATTCATCAGAATATCCTCTTAAAGATTATATTAATTGCAAGTCCTCTAATGTGGTCTACGCCCTCTTGTGCGCCTGTCCCAAAGTGTAGGACAGACGTCACAGGAATTATACAGGCGTATACAGCAACATATATCAAATATCAAATTGGCCATACAGGATTTAGTTAAGGGGAAAACACTGTCTACAGTGGCCAATCACTTTTTGCAAGTACATTCTAGTAATCTTTGTGGATTTAGAGTTGTGGGGTCATAGAAATTGTCCAACAATATGCGTAAAATGTACTGTCAAGGGGAACTACTCAGGATTGAATCCAGATGGATATACAATTTGAATTCAGTTGCTCCTTGTGGCTTGAATGAAGAATTATTATTCACGGGGTTCCTCATGTCATAATTATACATAATTGCTTTTTTCTTTTGTAATGCTGTAGTTGCTGGTAGGTTATTTAACATACAGGTTAAATAGAGTTGGTAGAGGAGTTGGTTATTAACTGGTATATGAGCTTCATTGTTAGCATATTCACCTTTTAGGTATAGTGTGGTTCTCAGGGTATCTTATAAATAGAGCTACGTTAGATGAAAATTTATGCATGCGCCATGATCTAGTCTTTTATTAGTATTTTTCTTAATTGTAGAGCGCATGTATAGTAGTTATCTTTACTTCCGAAACACAACCTTAAAATATATGTTGATCGGCAGCTTAACAATAGTGCGCAATAATAGGGGTAACTCTACTAGATTCTTGTTTTCAGACATTTTTATGAATGGCAAGCGCAGAGTGCTACTAAACCTAAACCTAGCAAACAGTAATATGCGTGTAGGCAGACATATAGGATACATTTATTGATAAATAATCAAATATAGACTTAAGCTATTAGGTGACCTACATGCTTAGCATATATCTCTAGGCTTAATATGTTTTTGCAGGCTGTTAATAGTTAGAGTTGTGCTTAGATACAAACTTACCCATGCACAGTGAATTGAGGAAGTTACATTAGGTCTCCGCTTTCTATTCATTCTGATCTTTGAGTGAGTGGAAGGGCATTTTATCCTCAGGACTGCTGCGGCTACATATAGGTGCCTCGGTGATTCAGATGTTTGTTTAATAACAGGGAATTTCTTAATAGATTTACGCTCTTATTTAACAAGATGGTGCACATGCGCAGTAGCTGGCTTAGTCCTTGGAACGCAGCCTTGACACGCACGAAGGCCGCTAGCTCAGACGTATGACGTATTTCCCTTTACTGCTCCACATGTGTTTCCGGAACGCCGACACAGGTGCCGGCGATTCTTGCAACATTGGTAAGTGCACTTACAAGTATTTAAATGTGACTGGACACAGAATGCATTTGACTTCCCCTGACGAAGCTATTTTGGCATAGCTATACGCGTAGGAACACGGCATGTAATATTTCCAACTGGCCTGGGTATGTATAGTTCAGCCTCTTATAATTTGATACTACAGTTTACCATGTGATTAGTAGGGCAACACTAGCCTATTGTGACGATGTAGTTGTCCTGTTTCAAGTTATTGGTAATAACTGTAATTGTCTTTTGGTACCTCAAGATATTTATATGTGAATTATTTATTCAGACAGGGTCCTTTTAGATAGGTGAGCTATTTACTCCTTATTACTATGGACATATAGGCTGCACATGCAAACCCCTATACCTTCAAGGACACTATAATGGTATGACATGTATTATTTGTGCTTATCAACTTTATCTGGGATCCATTTTTTTGATTCATACCAGTAGTTTACTTTTAGTTATATGCATATAGGCACTTGTAGAACTGTATACATAATTACTAGTACATTATTATATATTTCTATCTGTGTTAAAGTGCCCCTGCACTACTGGTTCCCCATAGTGTCTTTCATTTAGGCCAGGATATTCATTGCATCTTATTATTAGTGTTGAGCATTCGTTCTTAGGAACGGAGGCTGCCGGTTGCACCGCTAAGGTCCAGGGTCCATCGGAGGGGTGAGTATATCCATATTTCTTATTTTTATTCTTTATTTTTTACATGAATATGGATCCCAGGGCCTGAAGTAGAGTTTCCACTCCTTCAGACCCTGGGAACCATCCAGGATACCTTCCGATATTTTTGTCCCATTGACTTGTATTGGTATCGGTATCGGCGATATCCAATATTTTTTGTATATCGGCCGATCCAATCCGATACCAATACTTTTGAATATCGGAAGGTATCGCTCAACACTACTTATTATACATTTTTATTGTTGAATATGCCTTACTGTGAGACATCTGTATGTATCACGTTTGTGTACATTTTAAATGTTTTTAATGTTTGCACTGTTTGTTGCCCAATAAAGCTAATTTTTCTACACTTTATTTAGTGGTGTGCACCGTAATTTGCTTCCCCTTTCTGTAATGTGCAGCGCCCATATCCTGTCATGTGCTGCTTCAATCCTGCACCCCATTCTGTCATGTGCTGTTCCCATCCTGCGCCTCCATCCTGTTATGTGCTGCTCCCATCCTGCACCCCATTCTGTCATGTGCTGCTCCCATCCATATGCCCTGTACACTCCTCCATAAAGGTTGATGACCCCATAAGATGCTCCAGAGTAAAATATGCCCCATATGCTGCTGCGATTAAAAAACAAACAAACAAAAAATGACATACTCACCTCTCATCGCTGGGCGCTGGGGGTCTGAGCAGGCGGGAACACCGGCGCGCTGTGGGGGTCAGGTGACGGAGTTGCCGCTGGCTCAGGCCCCCGGCACTTGCTGTAGTCACCTGTCCCCATTCCACGGTTGTGCGCCACTCCGTCTTCTGGGTCCTCTGGCAGTGACTGTTCAGGCAGAGGGCGGTGCACACTATTCACGTCATCGCACCCTCTGACCTGAACGTCACAGGTAGAGGACTCAGAAGACAGAGCGGCGCACAGCGGTGGAACAGGGAAAGGTGAACATAACATATACTCACCCTCATGGCATGTCCCTGGTTCTCCATTGGAGATTGCGGTATGCGTTCAGTGCTTACGCATACCGCGATCTCCTGGGCTGCGTCACCGGTAAGCGTGGACTGCACAGGTGCCGATTGCTGCAACATCATGAGAGGGCGGGATCATGACGCAGAAATTGGCACGTGCGCAGTCTGCGCTTTCTGGCGTCATTTTCTTGAAGACACACTGCAGTGTCTCTTCAAGAAAATGGCACTGGAAAGCGCGGACTGCGCAGGCGCCGATTCCGGGAGCAGGGAGACATTGATTCTGGGAGCAGGGGGACATTCATGTGGCAGAATCAGGGGGCATTATCGTGACGCCGAAATCGGTACCAGGGCAGTCGGCGCTTTCTGGTGCAACTTTTCATTTTTCTTTAACGGACACCGTGGCTATAATGTAACGCCGGGAGCATCTGCGCAGGCACTTGCGCAATCTATAAAATGGTGGGACAGAGTGACGCTCCCAGCATTATATTATAGATATATATATATGTATATATATATATATATATATATTATATATATATACAGTACAGACCAAAAATTTGGACACACCTTCTCATTTATAGATTTTTCTGTATTTTCATGACTATGAAAATTGTAAATTCACACTGCAGGCATCAAAACTATGAATTAACACATGTGGAATTGTATACTTAGCAAAAAAAAGTGTGAAACAACTGAAAATATGCCTTATATTCTAGGCTCTTCAAAGTAGCCACCTTTTGCTTTGATGACTGCTTTGCACACTCTTGGCATTCTCTTGATGAGCTTCAAGAGGTAGTCACCGGAAATGGTCTTCCAACAATCTTGAAGGAATTCCCAGAGATGCTTAGCTCTTGTTGGCAGTTTTGCCTTCACTCTGCGGTCCAGCTCACCCTAAACCATCTCGATTGGGTTCAGGTCTGGTAACTGTGGAGGCCAGGTCATCTGGTGTAGCACCCCATCGCTCTCCTTCTTGTCAAATAGCCCTTACACAGCCTGGAGGTGTGTTTGGGGTCATTGTCCTGTTGAAAAAGAAATGATAGTCCAACTAAACGCAAACCGGATGGAATAGCATGCCGCTTCAAGATGCTGTGGTAGCCATGATGGTTCAGTATGCCTTCAATTTTGAATAAATCCCCAACAGTGTCACAAGCAAAGCACCCCCACACCATCACACCTACTCCTCCATGCTTGATGGTGGGAACCAGGCATGTAGAGTTCATCCGTTCACCTTTTCTGCGTCGCACAAAGACACGGTGGTTGGAACCAAAGATCTCAAATTTGGACTCATCAGACCAAAGCACAGATTTCCTCTGGTCTAATGTTTATTCCTTGTGTTCTTTAGCCCAAACAAGTCTCTTCTGCTTGTTGCTTGCCCTTAGCGGTGGTTTCCTAGCAGCTTTTTTACCATGAAGGCCTGTTCCACAAAGTCTCCTCTTAGCAGTTGTTGTAGAGATGTGTCTGCTGCTAGAACTCTGTGTGGCATTGACCTGGTCTCTAATCTGAGCTGCTGTTAACCTGCAATTTCTGAGGCTGGTGACTCAGATAAACTTATCCTCAGAAGCAGAGGTGACTCTTGGTCTTCCTTTCCTGGGGCGGTCCTCATGTGAGCCAGTTTCTTTGTTGCGCTTGATGGTTTTTGCAACTGCACTTGGGGACACTTTCAAAGTTTTCCCAATTTTTCGGACTGACTGACCTTCTTTTCTTAAAGTAATGATGGCCACTCGTTTTTCTTTACTTAGCTGCTTTTTTCTTGCCATAATACAAATTCTAACAGTCTATTCAGTAGGACTATCAGCTGTGTATCCAGCAGACTTCTACTCAACATAACTGATGGTACCAACCCCATTTATAAGGCAAGAAATCCCACTTATTAAACCTGACAGGGCACACCTGTGAAGTGAAAACCATTTCCGGTGACTACCACTTGAAGCTCATCCAGAGGATGCCAAGAGTGTGCAAAGCAGTCATCAAAGCAAAAGGTGGCTACTTTGAAGAACCTAGAATATAAGACATATTTTCAGTTGTTTCTCACTTTTTTGTTAAGTATATAATTCCACATGTGTTAATTCATAATTTTGATGCCTTCAGTGTGAATGTACAATTTTCATAGTCATGAAAATACAGAAAAATCTTTAAATGAGAAGGTGTGACTTTTGGTCTGTACTGTATGTGTATATATATATATATATATTATATATATATATATATATATATATATATATATATATATATTATGTGAAAGAAGCCTTTTTTTATGTTGTAAGTCTTAATCCTATTATGGAAAACCAGAAAGTACTAATAGTTGGTATGGCTCAAGTTGTAATAATTTAAGACATAGAAATAATGTTTTATTTAGCCTGCGTGTTGAATGGAATAAAAAAAAATAATCTGAAAAAGTCTAAAATATAATGTGATACAATGCTTGTTATACCCCAGAAAGGTACCAAAATCAACTACAAACCATAGCTCCATTGATAGTGATACAAATACTGAAATCTTGAACAGATAAAGCCTTTTCATCCTTTTCTAAGCCTGACCCAATAATCTGTTACGTTCAGGAGAAATATATCTACGCATAGCACATATGACAAATGCAAAATTACAATGTCTTGCTGGGTACTTAGACCCACGTAAGAATCGTGGAGTGAATTTAGAGAGTGTTGTGGCGAAGGAGCATTAAAAGACAATGATGAATATGACGAAATTACGTCACGGCTTGCTGTGATTGGTCCGCGTCCCGGCAATATGGCCGCCCTGACCAATCACAAGCCGTGACGTCACGGGAGGCTGGACACGCGCTCATTTTAAAATGGGCGCGTGTCCAGCCTCCCGTGACGTCACGGCTTGTGATTGGTCAGGGCGGCCATATTGCCGGGACGCGGACCAATCACAGCAAGCCGTGACGTAACTTCGTCACGGCTTGCTGTGATTGGTCCGCGTCCCGGCAACATGGCCGACCTGACCAATCACAAGCCGGGAATTCACGTAACCAAGTAATAGCGCGAATTTTAAACAAACAACGCTGCCGGTTCCCTCGCTGAAGTCCCGGCTGCGTCGGACAGGTGAGTATAGCGATATTTTTTATTTTAATTCTTTCTTTTACACATTTATATGGTTCCCAGGGCCTGAAGGAGAGTTTCCTCTCCTTCAGACCCTGAGAACCATCAGGAATACCGTCCGATACTTGAGTCCCATTGACTTGTATTGGTATCGGGTATCGGTATCGGATTAGATCCGATACTTTGCCGGTATCGGCCGATACTTTCCGATACCGATACTTTCAAGTATCGGACGGTATCGCTCAACACTAGTCAGGAACATATGGAAATGGCTTTTGGTAATATTCTGAAAGTCGAATGACAGGTTTATGATGAGAAAAGGAGCGGAGACAAAAGTAACCCAAGGCAATGTGTGAATTTAATAATACAGAGTTCACAAATATGACACCTGAAATAAGGGAAGTTATTTTATCCTTTTATTATTATTCTATCAGGTTTTATAATTGGTTCTGCACATAAAAATATAGTATACAGTACTGATAACTACTGTAGCAAATGGCCATATAATCACCATATTATAAAGAACTTGCATATTATTGATACCAGTTATACTCTTTCTTAATGCAGACTGACATCACACCCAATAATCTGCTATATGCTTTGACATAACACATCGAGTTAATGCATATTTTCCAATGGTATTTTATCACTAGGATAATTCCCAGTGTTTTACCTTTGGAGCTAATGGCACGTTACCAATAACCTTCCAGCTGCTGCCCAAAGCCTTTAATTGAAATACATGTAATATAAATAATTCTGACACACTGCATGAGTTTAACAATGAAGGTATGATTCTTCCGTGGTCTGTGTTCCCAGCAAAGAGGTGCCTTGTTTGTATCATCTTTCATTCACCATGTAATTTTTCAGAGACATGCTATCTGCTGCTCTCCTAAGAATGTAATTGAGAAATAATTATCTTTATGTATTGCTTTTTCTCAACCATTTCTACACTATAAATCATTAGTTAGCTGTAGCTATAAAACTCATGTTATAATGAAGGGAGCAATAGTAAAAGGCTATTGAGTCATCTGGTAACCAAATTCTACAAATATTCTAATTTAGCTCAAATCATCGGGTTATTTCATCATATTTCAAGACTTGTCATATCTCTAGGATCTATAGGAGCCATGTGATTCTATGGATGTGAGAATGAAGGAGCTGATGATCTCCTGTCCAGTTACCAGATTGCTGCAATGAATCAGTGTCCTCTACAGTCCCACGTCATGCATGCAAACTTCACCTCTGAGCACACAGATTGGCTGCAGTGGTCATGTGAATAATGGATGTTGTATTGTCACTGCAGGACTGTTAGAGAACACCAGAATTGAGGCGCTGATAAAGCAATGCATTCAAAAGGTTAAATAAAAAAATTCTATATAAAATTCCCTTCTCTAAGGCCACGTGCACACGTTTGGTATTCGGTCAGTTTTTTACATCAATATTTGTAAGCTAAAACCAGGAGTGGGTAAAAAATAAAGAAGTGGAGACGTGTTTCTATTATACTTTTCCTCTGAATGTTCTAGTTTTGGCTTACAAATACTGAGGCAGAAAATAAACCAAATACTCGAAATGTGAATGCGGCCCTTTACATGGTAACTGCAGCAAAAACTTAGGCCATGTGCACACGTTGAGTATTTGGTGAGTTTTTTCCATTAGAATTTGTAAGTCAAAACCAGGAGTGGAACAATCAGAGGAAAAGTATAACAGGAACACATCACCACTTCTGCAGTTTTCACCCACTCCTGGTATTGGCTTACAAATACAGGGCAAAAGAACTCACCAAATACTCAAAGGGCAAGTTTTGTAGAATTTCTAGAAGACACTTTTAATGCTAAAATATCAGACACCCAGTAGTTGGCTGCAGCAGTCACATGACTGTCCCTACTGGAAAACAAGACATGGATACTGGCTTGGTAGTTAGGAGCACTAGGAGAGAGCCATGGGTTTAGTGGGTGAGTATAAAACTTTTGTTATATATATTTTATGCCATGCTGGACAGTTTTTTTTTTTTTTACATACATAAGGTATAGGTAACATCCATTATAGCTGAAACAATGTTTGTATAAAACATATTTGATAACGGAGTTCTACGTCTTTCTCTGTTTCTGCTCCAAGAAAACAGGATATTCATTTCTGAACAGATTCAAGGAGTATAATTGGGCTCCTGCTACTTACTAACTGCAAATTGAATTTATAGGAGGGAAGTTTATTAATACCTATGCAGCAGAAAACTGGTGAAGAAAGTCACAAATTATGATGCACGTGATATTTACACAATAGTTTCTTTTACCTTACTTCACTTTTGCCAACTTTTTTAAAGAGTAAGGGCTTAGCTGAAATGGACATATTTTCCTGCAGCCTGACACATTTAATATAATTATGGTTGCAATTAGTGGATATTTTAGAGCAAATCTATGCCAGCTATAAATTAGGTGCATCTGTCACATTGTGTACTCTGCAGCGTAATGCTTGGGCTAATTTCAACCTGACTGCATGTCACAGCATCACTAAAGCCGGCCTCACACTTACCATATGGAAAACCAGTCCGAGTCTCCCTTCCGAGGGTCACACGAGTGTAATGCGTGTACAATTCGATTTTTCACATCTAACATCCGATTAACATCCGTGTGCAGTGCGATTGCTATCTGAGTGCTGTGCGATTGCTAACTGAGTGCAGTGCGATTTTAACATGACCTTTTACTTACAGCAATTCTTTGTCATTTACACATCATTTTCAAAGGAAATATTCTTCAAAACACACACACACACATACATATATATGTATATATATATATATACTGTATATACACTGTATATATATATATATATATATATATATATATATATATATATATATATATACATATATACACACCGCTCAAAAAAATAAAGGAAACACTTAAACCACAGAATATAACTCCAAGTAAATCAAACTTCTGTGAAATCGAACTATCCACTTAGGAAGCAGCACTGTTTGACAATCAATTTCACATGTTGTTGTACAAATGGAATAGAGAACAGATGGAAATTATTGGCAATTATCAAGACACACTCAATAAAGGAGTGGTTCTGCAGGTGCAGACAATAGACCACATCTCAGTACCAATGCTTTCTGGCTGATGTTTTGGTCACTTTTGAATGTTGGTTGTGCTTTCATACTCGTGGTAGCATGAGACGGACTCTACAACCCACACAAGTGGCTCAGGAAGCGCAGCTCATCCAGGATGGCACATCAATGTGAGCTGTGGCAACAAGGTTTGCTGTGTCTGTCAGCGTAGTGTCCAGAGGCTGGAGGAGCTACCAGGAGACAGGCCAGTACACCAGGAGATATGGAGGGGCTGTAGGAGGGCAACAACCCAGCAGTATGATCGCTACCTCAGCCTTTGTGCAAGGAGCAACAAGAGGAGCACTGCCAGAGCCCTGCAAAATGACCTCCAGCAGGCCACAAATGTGCATGTGCCTGCACAAATAGTTAGAAACTGACTCCATGAGGATGGTCTAGGTGCTCGACGTCCACAGATGGGGGTTGTGCTCACAGCCCAACACCGTGCAGGACGCCACAGAACACCAGGATTGGCAAATTCGTCACTGGCACCCTGTGCTCTTCACAGATGAAACCAGGTTCACACTGAGCACATGTGACAGATGTGACAGAATCTGGAGACACTGTGGAGAGCGATCTGCTGCCTACAACATCCTTCAGCATGACCGGTTTGGCAGTGGGTCAGTAATGGTGTGGAGTGGCATTTCTTTGGAGAGCCACACAGCCCTCCATGTGCTTGCCAGAGGTAGCCTGATTGCCATTAGGTACCGAGATGAGATCCTCAGACCCCTTGTGAGACCATATGCTGGTGCGGTTGGCCCTGGGTTCCTCCTAATGCAGGACAATGCCAGACCTCGTGTGGCTGGAGTGTCAGCAGTTCCTGCAAGATGAAGGCATTGAAGCTATGGACTGGCCCACCTGTTCCCCAGACCTGAATCTGATTGAATACATCTGGGACATCATGTCTCGCACCATCCACCAACGTCACGTTGCACCACAGACTGTCCAGAAGTTGGTGGATGTTTTAGTCCAAATCTGGGAGGAGATCCCTCAGGAGACCATCTGCCGCCTCATCAGGAGCATGCCCAGGCTTTGTAGGGGTAATACAGGCACGTGGAGGACACACACACTACTGAGCATCATTTTCTTGTCTTGAGGCATTTCCACTGAAGTTGGATCAGCCTGTAACTTCATTTTCTACTTTGATTTTGAACATCATTCCAACTCCAGACCTCTGTGGCATATTAGTTGTGATTTATGTTGATCATTTTTAGGTTATATTGTTCTCAACCCATTCCACTATGTAATGAATAAAGATTTACAACTGGAATATTTCATTCAGTGATATCTAAGATGTGTGATTTTAGTCTTCCCATTATTTTTTTGAGCAGTGTATATATGTATATAGATATAGATATATATATACATAGAAGAAAAGCCAGAAATTAATGTGCACATATGGTAAGATCACACTGACAGGAAAGAAAAACAAAAAACAGCTGGAGTATGACTTGAAAACATGCATGGTGTAAAGGCTTGTTCTCACTTGTCATAGAAACAAGAAAAAACAAATAAAAAGCAATGTGTGCTTATACCCTAATGAAAATAATTAAGTAAAAAAAGCAAGTGCACCAAATAATTAACATAGGGTATTTAGTATACACTGTTTTTGATTAAAAAAAGGATAAAGCTGTCCCACCGCGACAGTAACTACACTCTCTAACGTTGAAACCTACATAGTGTGAATAGTGGCAGAGAGTAACCAGGTCCCAACCGGACACCCAGCTTTGCAGGGACTACATATGAACTGCCCAGCTCAGTGAAAAGGGGGTGTCATGTCGGACGCTATTCACACTAGGGCGTCCGACAGACAGCGGTAATTCCACATTCGTCCACTATATGCTCAGTGGCGCCGGCTAGATTTTATCCAGGTTGTCCGGGGTTAATCTAGCTGGTAATCTGGTTGGAGGCTGGGTCTATATAGTCATTCTGGACTTTGGGCGTCGCCGATTATAGCTTGTGTCTTGTGCCTGGTGATCTCGGTCTGGAGTGGTGGTCTAGGAGAAGAAATATCATATCTGGTGGTGTATTATCCTTTGTCATATTTCTCCTTCCTATATTTGTGTTTGTTTTGCCCTGTGCACATTATAGTGTTTTCCTGTGTGTTTGCGGCATGGTGCGTTTTTAGTTTTCCCTGTTTGTGCTTTCTGTGGAGGTTGGTGTGTGGTCTAATCACTGGGTGGCGGGTGGAGGTTTCAGCTTAGTACTGAAACAGGAGTCAGGGTCAGGCCTGGCGGCCCAGACAGGCACACCATCAGTGTAAATTCTGGGAGAGGGACAGACAGGGTTTTCCGTAGTCTGAGGGATATCGCAGGGGTCCGGGTAATCAGCTGTAGTCTACCCAGTACCCCCGTGACAAGGGGCCACACCCTCTTTGTACTGAATACAAAAATACAAAAATAGTGAAGAAAAACAAAAAACTGAGCCAGAGTATGACTTGAAAACATGCATGATGAAAAGGCATATTGACACGGGCCATAGAATCAAGCAAAACCAAAACTGATTACATTTGTCACTGACATTTATATATCTACCCATGCCATTTGTATTTACTCTAATCTATTTCTTCTTTCCTGTTAGCTCCAGCAGAGATGTTACAGAACACGGCAGATGAATTACTGGCATTTCTATGTAATATATATATATATATATATATATATATATATATATATATATATATATATGTGGCACTGATATATATCTACTAAATAATTGTCTAAGGGTCACTTCCATCTTTCTGTCTGTCTGTCTTTCTGTCTGTCACGGAAATCCCAAGTCGCTGATTGGTCACGACTAATCAGCGACGGGCACAGTATGGCCTCGAAATGGCCACTCTCTTCTCCCCTGCCGTCAGTGCCCGTTCCATACTCCCCTCCAGTCGGCGCTCACACAGGGTTAATGGCAGCGTTAACGGACCGTGTTATGCCGCGGTGTAATGCAGTCCGCTAATGCTGCTATTAACCCTGTATGACCAACCTTTTACTATTGTTGCTACTTATGCAGCATCAATAGTAAAAAGATCTAATGTTAAAAATAATTTAAAAAATTTAAAAATCATTATATACTCATCTTTCGGCGCCTTTCCCGCTCCTCGCGACGGTCCGGTCCATGCATTGCGGTCTCGCGAGATGATGACGTAGCGGTCTCGCGAGACCGCTACGTCGTCATCTCGCGAGACCGCAATGCACTCTTGGGACTGGAGCGTCATGAGGAGCATTGGTAAACGCCTTGCCTGGATCTGGGGGCCTACGGAAGGTGAGTATATAACTATTTTTTGTTTTAATTCTTTTTTTTAGCAGGGATATGGTGCCCACATTGCTATATACTACGTGGGCTGTGTTAGATACTGCGTGGGCTGTGTTTTATACTACATCTCTGTGCTATATATCACACGGAGAAAATAGGAGTCATTAGGTATAAAAATAGTAAATTTATTTGTACTTCAAAAAAATCAACATACTAAATCCATTACATCAAAAAACAAGTATCTGCAGGAAATTGAAACAGAAAAGAAGGAACCCTGCTGATTACCCCTGCCCACTCTGTGCAAAAATGGCATTAGATAAGGTGCAAGTGTAGTAATATATTGCACATAGATGGTAAGCAAAAAAAAAAAAACCAGCCAGGATTCTAAGATCACTCTTTCAGTATATCGGCCAGAGAGTAACAAAATGCTTATCAAAGGCAGGGAGGTTCCAAACCCGGGCGTGGATGCCCCAAAAAACCCCGACGCACGTTTCGCGTGTCTATAACACCACTTTCTCAAGGGGAATGGGCTATTTTTAGGCCCTATTGTAATGATTACAATATGTTATTGAGGTTTTTGTTTCTACATCTCTGTGCTGTATACTATGTGGGCTGTGCTATATACTACGTGGCTGTGGTATATATTATGTGGCTGGGCAATATACTACATTGCTGTGGTCTATACTATGTGGACTGGGTTATACATTACATGGGCAGTGTTATATACTAGGTCTCTGTGCTATATACTACATGACTGTGCTATATACAATGTGGCTGTGCAATATATTACGTTGCTGTGCAATATACTACGTGGCTATACAATATATTACGTGGCTGGGCAATATACTACGTGGCTGTGCAATATATTACGTGGCTGTGCAATATACTACGTGGCTGTGCAATATATTACGTGGCTGGGCAATATACTACGTGGCTGTCTGTGCTATACACTGCATGTCTGTGCTTTATACTACGTGGCTGGGCAATATACTATGTGGCTGGGCAATATACTACGTGTCTGTGCTATTTACTATGTGGGCTGTGCTATATACTACGTGGCTGGGCAATATATTACGTGGCTGTGCTATATACTAGGTGGCTGTGTTATATACTATGTGGGCTATGCTATATGCTACGTGGGCTGTGTTATCTGCTACTTGGCTGTGCTATATTTCTCTGCTGTATCTGTGCATCATGAATCATGGTATGTGTTAAAGAGGGGGGCCCACTGAGACTCTTTCGCCCGGGGCCCTCAAAAACCTGGGGCCAGCCCTGGCTTCACTGATTGGTCATGCCCGGCCACGAACAATCAGGGACAGTCACAGTCCGCCCACGAATTGGCGCAGAAGTTGAACCACCTTTCGCTAATTGGTCGCTGCTGGCCGGCCGAATCCTGTGTATAAATTGCATTATTCTGAAAACTTCATAAATAAACTACATACATATTCTAGAATACCTGATGCGTTAGAATTGGGCCACCATCTAGTATATCTATATATATAAGAGGCATCGTGATTACTCGCTAATCCCACCCCCTGCACAGTAGCTCCGCCCCCCCACCACATCACCACACACAATCCCGCCCCCACCACATTACCACACAAAATCCCGCCCCCCACCACATCACCACACACAATCCCGCCCCCCCACCACATCACCACACATAATCCCGCCCCCCAACACATCACCACACATAATCCTGCCCCCCACCCCATTACCACACAATCCCGCCCCATCACATTACAACACAAAATCCCGCCCCCACCACATTACCACACACAATCCCGCCCCCCACCACATTACCACACATAATCCCGCCCCCCGGCACATCACCACACATAATCCCTCCCCCCACCACATCACCACACATAATCCTGCCCCCAACACATTACCACATATAATGTTGCCCCCAACACATCACCACTCATAATCCCGCCCCCTCACCCCATTACCACACATAATTCTGCCCCCCACATCATCACACACAATCCCACCCCCCACCACATCACCACACATAATCTCGCCCGCCCCCCCACGACATCACCACACATAATCTAACCCGCCCCCCACCACATTACCACAGATAATCCCACCCCCCACCACATTACCACACATAATCCCGCCCCACTACCACATCACCACACATAATCCCGCCCCCCACCACATTACCACAGATAATCCCGCCCCCCACCACATCACCACACATAATCCCGCCCCCCACCACATTACCACAGATAATCCCACCCCCCACAACATTACTACACATAATCCTGCCCCCCCACCACATCACCACACATAATCTCGCCCCCCAACCACATCACCACACATAATCCCGACCCCACCACATCACCACACATAATCCCGCCCCTCCACCACATCACCACACATAGTCCCGCCCCCCCAACACATTACCACACATAGTCCCACCCCCATCACATTACCACACATAATCCCGCCCCCCCACATTACCACACGAGGCTCCGCCCCCCCCACATTACCACACGAGGCTCCGTCCCCACACATTACCACACGAGGCTCCGTCCCCACATATTACCACACGAGGCTCCGTTCCCCACATTACCACACAATACTCCGTCCCCACACATTACCACACGAAGCTCCGTCCCCACACATTACCACACGAGGCTCCGTCCCCACACATTACCACACGAGGCTCCGTTCCCCACATTACCACACAATACTCCGTCCCCACACATTATCACACAAAGCTCTGTCCCCACACATTACCACACGAGGCTCCATGCCCGCACATTACCACACGAAGCTCCTGAGCGTGCCGAGCATTAGCTGGCTGGAAACAGCTAGTACACATATATATATATGTATATATATATACATATATACATATATGTATTCTATGTGTATATTTCTATTCTATCTATTCTATTCTAATCCGTCAGTGTTATTTTACTGTGCGCGGCACATGAATTAACGTCTTTTCAAAGGATACCGGTGCGTAAAAATCGGACAGCACTCACATGGTACGAGTGCTGCGCGATTTATTTATTTATTTATTTTTCTTGCACTCATAGGCTTGCATTGGTGAGTCACGGCCGAGTCTCAGTGATAATCGCAGCATGTTGCAATTTTACACGCACGTACAATACTCAGGAGAAAAAAGACTGTGATGTGAGCTGCTCCATAGATTAACACTGGTCTGAGTGCTATGTGATGTTTTCTAGCATAGCACTCATCCGTATTCTATGGTAGTGTGACGCAGGCTTAAGAGTGCAACTTGTGACTAAGGTGTGATCTTGTCACAATCACTGTAGAACTGCAGGATTTGTGGCTTTTGAAAATTTGGAGCAAAAAAAAAGCAACATGACCACAACCAAAATGCTAAACAATATTTAGCTGGACAATATTTACTAATGCTTTCCAATAATTAGACATTGTACGTCTGGATGTAAAATTTTGTGCCTTCCTTAAACGTAACTTAAAAAAAACATTAAACTGTAGTTGAGTAGAAACAGTTTAGATAATTAAAAAAAGATACAAATAAGTGAAAAAAACACCATAAAATGCTTTAAAGTGTAGTGTAGATATTTTACATGTGTTTAAAAAAAAAAACTGGTGTGAGCGAACGTTTGGACAGATTTTTTTGAAGCAAAAACAATTACTACAATACAATGTTGCTCTGGGAACATTGTTTTTAACAGCTCAGGCAAGATAAATAGGTTGGCACAGAGACATAGCCTTGAGCATAGGATATTATATTTAATTTCAAGCAGTTATTGATTACAGTACTTGATAGGAGGAGGATGAGAATGGGATGAAACGTGCAAATTTAAAGCAAAGCATTAATATTTCAGTGATTTTTATGAACTTGTTGGGCTTTCAAGTTCAATACAATTTGTGGACCTCTGGAGAAATTAGAGCTTTTAACTTATTCCTAAAAACATCTAAATTTAGCCTTTAGGAAATAAACTGCATTAACAAAGCTATTTAATTTTTTAGCTCAAACATTAGAAAAGGCATTTTGCTAAAACTAGTTTCACCCTCAGAAGAAGTGATGTTGTTTAGGTAATGCCAGCGCCCATCTGTTGGTCCTCAAATACGCTCTTGATGCTAGTATTGTTTAGAGAGCACCGGACTTTTCAAGAACATACCCGAGCCCCATTAAATTAAATGGGAGGCCAAACCAAACGTATACACCCCATCCTAAGGGGTGTCAAAAATATTCCCAAACAACTTAAATTAGTGGCAGACACCATGAAAAGTGGCGTCAATTGACCAACAGTGGAAATTTGCAAATGGCAGAACAGCCATGGGCCATGAAAGAGGTGTTAGGGTCTGGGCCAGCATTTACAGCTTTGAATTGAAGTTTCAATGAGGGCCTGGTGGTTAAGGGAATGGTGTAAGCCTTTTTAGCTGGGAGCCCTCCACCTCTACTTTTTTTTTCCACCCATACTCAGATGACACAAACATATTTTTCTACCAATAGTACTGTGTGAAACCTATAAGGAAAGTAACATAGGTAGTAGACTGAAAGTAAGTGTAGGCTTGTCTGTCTGGGAGTCCTGCTTACACAAGCAACAAACCAGATGGAGACACAACTTGGAGTCTCCACATTTAAAAAAATTATTGTCACACACCACAGAAGTGGCATCACACCTTCAAACCCATCCCCTCCACTCATCATACAGCACCACTATCCTAGGCAAAGTAATAACAAAATCATTAGTGGAAATGCAATGATTTACCGAACTGTGACCAAGTTTTGTTGACTTTGAGTAAAAGACTAAACACGAATCCGAATGTGCTACATTCGTGCCAAATTTGAGATTGGCGAATGTTTTCCAAACAAGTTCACTCATCTCTAGTTTTGTCCACCTGTTCACTAAGAATATGCAGTGCTCTGCAAAAACGCTGGCAAAAGACTTCTACTTCATACTATGTAGGATCAGTGTAACTCCCACCAATCATGAACTGATTACATATCTTCGTACATATAGTAGTAACCCTACACCAGTTCTACCTGACAGACATTTTGAGCTATTAAATATACTTTGAATTTGCCAACAAGATACATCTACAGGAGACTGACACAGCAATGGGAAGTAAAATGGCCCCACAGTATGCAAATCTTTTCATGGTCAAGCTTGAAAGTGACTTTTTGTCCCAATGTCCCATCAGGCCTCTGGCCTACTACCGCTACATTGATGAAATTTTAATCATATGGATGGAGTCTGAGAAACAGCTAAAGACGTTCCATGAACAGTTTAATCAATTTCATCCCACCATCAGCTTAACACTCAACTGCTCCTGTACTGAAATTAACTTTTTGGACACCATCATTAAGCTGCAGAACAATAAAATAGAGACATCCCTGTATCAAAATCCAATCAACCGTCCAACATACCTTAAATGGGACAGTTTCCATCCAAAACACATAAAATCTCTATTGTCTACAGCCAAGCCATCAGATACAATCGTATATGTTCCAAACCCATGGATAGAGATGAATACCTTGGTCTCCTCAGAAAGACCTTTTTGAATCAGGGCTACCATCCAAGAACAATTGAAAACCAGATCACAAGAGACACCAGAATATCAAGGAATCACCTGCTACATTACAAAGCTAAAAATAGCCCAATAAATAGATACAGAGTATCTTAACACACCACTCAAAAAGAGAAGTAAAAAAAGTAGAAATGTTATTGAAATATAGTTATTACAAATTTATATAATATAACAAATTAGGAGGAAAGGATTTTTTTACCCAAGCATAGTGCACAGAATAGGATAGAGGAGATAAGTAAATCCAGGCTCTGGGGTTATGTGAATATGTGAAAACATCAACATATTAGCATGAATAAAAAACATAGCCAAACTGGCCTTAAAGTGCATTGTGCAAATGCATGAAAAGTTAATAGATGCATAACAACCAGCACATACCCATATAGTATGCCTGCCCTCAATGTCACAAAGGCCCCGACGTGCGTTTCGCATACCGCTCTATCAAGGGGAAAAGTGTGCATGCAAAACTAAAGAAGAAAATAATCGGGTGCCTCCAGTAGTCACCTATAATCCAAATCTGGAGGTGCTAAGGGGAGCTGCATGGAAATTACCACCTTTACTATAAACAGATGCCCAATTACAATCCTTTTTTCCAGACCCCCCACTACTGTGTTTTAGGCAGCTCCCAAATGTAAGAAGTATCATTGTCAGAAGCTCCCTGTCCTCTCCAGCAGCTGCAGGAACCTTTCCTTGCAACCAGAAAAAATGTAAAACCTGTCCATTTATAATGACCACGGACAAGATAAAGATCCCCAATTCACATCAGGACTACAAGATCCCAGGTTCTTTCAGTTGCATCTAATGTGGTGTACTTAATTATATGTACCAAATGTCCAGCTGGGGGTCTATGTTGGGGAGACAGGGCAAAAACTGAGAACAAGGATAAATTCTCACTGCCACACAATAAGAGAAAAAAGAATGGATCTACCTGTGGCCAAACATTTTTGTATGCCTGATCATAGCACCATGGACATGAAATTACTTGTATTGAAAGGTAACTTCAAATCTCAGAGACAGAAGAATCTGAGAGTATAAATTTATGACAACCTTTGTCACACTTAGTGCAGGAATGAATGTGTCATATGGATGTATGTCTTTTTACATCAATTAAGGAATTTGCACATCAGATCTTATGGGGCATCATAATACAGAACCAGACCCCAATCAGAGGACAATAAAACATTCACTCCTTATCTACGAACTGTTCCAATATTTATGGACACAACTGTTTATCACTCTCCCATAATCACAGTTCTGTGCTGTGTTGTGTATAAATATGTGATTCTTCAGATGTTGTATTAGTCTATGCCTGATGAAGAGTCTCGAAAGCTTGTAATTGATTGCCATCTTTTCAGTTAGCCATTAAAAGGTATCAACCACTGAGGACTCTCAATTCCAAATATTATTCTAAATATACATATGTAATTTTAAAATGTGTCCTCCATTTTGCACTATTTTTTTTTGGGGTGGGGGAAATCTTGCACGTTGTCACTAACACAGACCCCATGCTCTGACGACTGAAATCTCAGCATGGAGCAGCAGATAACAGAAGCTGCACTGATCTGGCAATAAAATGCAGGACCCAGGTGCCTTGCAGGGAAGAAGAGTGAGGGCCAGAGAGATGGAAGTGCTTTGATGCACCTAAAAGCCCCTGCAACATATAAGCATTTCAACAAAGGATTTTTGGATTTTTCAGTAATGGCACAGCAGATTTCTACAAGAAATGTATTGATTTATTTAGGGTACCAGCACCTATACAGCCAGATCTTCATGTGGAAAAACAGGAGTCAGCGGCTGCTCTAGTCCACTAGCAGAAACTGCATGGACTAGGGGTCGTCACACTGGACACCCACTCTCCTTTTACCACAGGCGTAATACTACTCAGGCAACACAGGGTGAGGGTGAGCAGTGTGGCAATACTTTAATGAACCACAAAACAGGCAAATAACACAAAGAACAGTCCCAATGAAATAATTAAGGTTGTGCAAAATTACAGAGTCTCACCCTTCCGCTGACTCACTGGGATAAGAGCAACTGTAGCTTTAGAGCTTACAGGGTCCACTACCCACACCTGGGTGGGTCCCAATACTGGCTTTCCCAAGCTTATACTTGGAACTCAGGTGACCGGTAGGTCCACATCTTGACATATACATGGTTTCAGTGATGGTCAATGGAGCAGATCTATATTCTTTCAGCTGGGCTGTGGTCCCCTAAGCTGGCATCCTGTAGAATGTCAAATATCTATCCCTTGTGATGGAGCCATGATCTGACAACAATCCTCTAGAGTGTTCCTGACTGTGGTTTTGTATAGAGTCTCTGATTCTTTGGATCTCTGGATGTCTTGGATGTACAGGTACTTCTCACAAAATTAGAATATAATCAAAATGTTAATTTATTTCAGTTCTTCAATACAAAAAGTGAAACTCGTATAAAATGTAAAGTCATCACAAACAGAGTGATCTATTTCAAGTGTTTATATATGTTAATGTTGATGATTATGACTTGTAGCCAATGAAATCCCCAAAGTCGTTATCTCAGTAAAATAGAATACTTTATAACACCAGCTTGAAAAATTATTTTAAAATCTGAAATGTTGTCTTACTGAAATGTATGTTCAGTAAAAGCACTTAATATTTGGTCGGAGCTCCTTTTGCATCAATGCAGTGTGGCATGGAGGTGATCAGCCTGTGGCACTGCTGAGGTGTTAAGGAAACACAGGTTGCTTTGATAGCAGCATTAAACTCGTCTGCATTGTTGGGTCTGGTAACTCTTATCTTCCTCTTGACAATACCCAATAGATTCTCTATGGGTTTAAAGTCAGGTGAGTTTACTGGCCAATCAAGCACTTTGATAGTGCTGTTTTTGACAAGGTATTGGTACTTCTGGCAGTGTGCACAGGTGTACACAGGTACCAAGTCCTGCTGGAGAATTAAATTTCCAATGCCAAAAAGCTTGTCGGCAGAGAAAAACATGAAGTGCTCTAAAATTTCCTGGTAGACGGCTTCGCTGACTATGGTCTTGATAAAACACAGTGGACCTACACCAGCAGATGACATGGCTCCCCAAACCATCACTGATTGTAAAAACTTCACACTAGATGTCAAGCAGCTTAGATTGTGGCCTCTCCACTCTTCCTCCAAACTCTGGGACCTTGATTTTCAAATGAAATGTAAAATGTACTTTCATCTGAAAACAACACCTTGGACCACTGAGCAACAGTCCAGTTATTTTTCTCCTTGGCCCAGGTAAGATGCTTCTGGTGTTGTCTATTGGTTGCAATTGGCTTGACACAAGAAATGCGACAATTATAACCCATGTCCTGGATAAATCTGTGTATGGTGGTTCTTGAAGCAATGAATCCAGCAGCTGTCCTCTCATTGTGAATTTTCCCCAAGTTTTTTAATGGCCTCTTAACTATCCTTTCAAGATTGCGGTTATCCAGGTTGCTTGTGCATCTTTTTCTACCACACTTCTTCCTTTTGTATTGAAGAACTGAAATAAATTAACTTTTTGATATTCTATTTTTGTGAGAAGCACCTGTATATTGTTACAGAGGCATATCCCATTTTTATATTTCACAACTGTTCTTCAAGCCATTATTCACAGGTCAAGGGGAACATGTGATGAGATTAACTTGCATTGTTTGATTTTTCATAGTTTATCTTTTAATGTAGTCAAGTTAACAAACTGCATGGCCCAGTATAATGTACAATCAACATATCAGCAAATGTAATTGTTCAGTGACCCTGCATCCCTGTCTTGCAAAGATATTAGTACAATAAACTGTAGGAGCTGATATAATAGATAAATAGCAAACAACTATCAATTTATAAATAATCAATTCAAGCTACAAGAAGAGTCAATATTTATGACTCTTGATCAGTAAGAAACACACACAAATTCAAAAGTCAACATATAGATAAAAGTCTATTCCTCATGGATTACTGAAAATATAGGTCTGGTTAATTACGATAAAATGCTGTGTCATCACTCTTTAATTTTAGTTAGAAATTCTTCTTGACAGGTTCCATTTAAGGTAAATATAAAGAAAGCCAAATGGAATCATAATTAAAAGTCAACTACAACATAGGATACAAAGTTGCCAGGCTCCTATAGGCCTTATGTTACCACAGCACTAAATATAAATACACAGCAGCATAATGATTGTGGTCATAGAGGTGAAAACCGAGATATGATCAATGTAGGTTGGTGGCCTGCTGAAGCCATGGCAAACTTCAACTGGATGTGTGTCCTCAGATGCACATTCATTTGAAGTGTATTGCTTCGCAGGGTACTCACTGGATCCGTTGGCCGCAAAACTGCCAGCCAACCAGAGGCCAAGAACTAATGTCAGTGTGCATGTGACTGGGGGCGCATGGCAGTGACGTCACGTGCTCCCATCATTTGCATGCTGAAGTGAGCTGCTAGCTTCAGAAAAAGGGGAATATATACAGGCAAGGCTGACTGTATTGGCACCTTGGAAATGGTTCAAGAAAATGAAGTATTGAGTAAACTTCTCCCTTTTTATCTGGTTTCTGATGTAATTTTCACATTGCCCACACCTGTTACTTAATACAGGTGAGTTTGAACAAGGATCACGTGCTTGAAACAAAGTTTTTGTGTTTTTTTGTGAAACTATGTCCAATGTGCATTTTTTCCTTGTTTTTTATGTTGTTGAAATAGACACAAAGGAAGTAAACGTGTTAAACAAAACATGTCTAATTGCAATAATTTTCTCAGAAATACTGTAACGTACATACTCGTGTATAAGCTGATATTTTCAGCACATTTTTTTGTGCTGAAAATGACACCCTAGGCTTATACATGAGTCATTGTCCAGAAAGCCATCGGGGGAATGGGATCGGCGGAGCAACAGCAGGAGCCGACGGCTGTGGCACAGTGACAGCTGCAGCTGCAGCCGCCGGCTAACAGAAGACATCATACTCACCCCTCTCATGCCTTCTCTGCATCTTTGTCCCTGCATCTCCGTCCCGGCAGCTCTTTCTGTGCTGAGTGGTCACATGGTACCTCTTATTAATGTAATGAATTTGCATGCGTCTCCACTCCCATAGGCGTGATGCGCATATTCATTACCTTAATGAGCGGTACCATGTGACCGCTTAGCACAGCCAGGAAGAGCTGCTGGCACAGAGACAATGGAGATGCAGGGATGGAAATGCAGTGATGGCATGAGGAGGGTGAATAGGATAGGGGGATGTGAGCCATGCATACAATGATGGGATGGGGGGAGCCTAGCCATGTGGGACTGGTGGAGCCACGCCATGCAGGACCGGGGGAGCTAAGCCACACGGGACCAGGGGAGCCATGCATACAACAGAGGGAGCCACACATACCAGGACAGGACAGGGGGAGCCACATACCAGGACAGGATGGGGGAGCCACATACCAGGACAGGACAGGGGGAAGTCACATACCAGGAAGGGACAGGGGGGAGTCACATACCAGGACAGGACAGGGGGAGCCACACACCAGGACAGGACAGGGGAGCCACATACCAAGACAGGGATGAGGGGACAATGCATACGCAACTTATTCTCAAGTCAATAAGCTTTCCCAGTTTCCATGGCAAAATTAGGTGCCTTGTCTGATACTCGGGTCTGCTTATACTCGAATATATACAGTACTTCATTTTCTGGAATAATTTATAACATATATCAGGATGGGGAACATATATACCAGAATAGGGCCCACGAGAAGGTACATTTGTATACCATGCTGAAGATCAAATATATTAGGATATGCCCATGATGGGGGACATATATATACCAGGATGTGCCTAGGATGTGGAACATATACTCCAGGATGGGAAACATCTATACCAAGATGGGACAAGGAAAGGGAACATATATAACAGGATGTGGATCAGGATGATGGGCATTGTCACATAATGGGGAGGAGGGGCAACTCATATGTCCTTATAGGATTTAGAACACTACAAGATCCCATACATCTAACCAACATGCGGGAGGGGAGCAGGTCCAAATTTTACACTGGGGCCCATCGGACTCTAGTTACACCACTGTAAATACAGTTGTCTGTTACACCAGAGACATAATCAGAAGATGAAAATTTAACTAAGTCTAAGAGATGAAAATTGTGCACAGGAGGTACTTCTTTAACCCCTTCATGACCTTGGGATTTTCTGTTTTTCATTGTTTGTTTTTCACTCCCCTCCTTCCCAGAGCCATAACTTTTTTATTTTTCCGTCAATTTGGCCATGTGAGGGCTTATGTTTTGCGGAATGAGTTGTACTTTTGAACAGGGCCGGACTGGCCATTTGGCAATTCTGGCAAATGCCAGAAGGGCCTGTCTAGTTGTGGGCTGCCTTGCTGCTGCATTGTTAACAAAATCTGTGTTATCAGGACACCCACACTGTTAAGAGTTGTGACGGAGCACAAAGTCGCTGACTCCTTTACTTACCCCAACAGGCCACGGGTATCATGAGACATATTGGTCATGTAGTAAATCTTGTTTTCCCTCTATCCAGGGTAATATTAGTAGTATATCCTATCTGGTGCTTGGTGACGGGGACAGCATGGGCCTGTGTGATTTCAAATACCAGGGCTAAATTTCAGCCCCAGTCCGTACCTGCTTTTGAACAACATCATTGGTTTTACCATGTCGTGTACTAGAAAATGGGAAAAAAATTCCAAGTGCGGTGAAATTGCAAATAAAATGCAGTCCCACACTTGTTTTTTGTTTGGCTTTTTTTCTAGATTCACTAAATGCTAAAACTGACCTGCCATTATGATTCTCCAGGTCAGAACAAGTTCATAGACACCTAACATGACTAGGTTATTTTTTATCTAAGTGGTGAAAAAAAATTCCAAACTTTGCTAAAAAAAAAATAAAATTGTGCCATATTCCGATACTCCATTTTTCATGATCTGGGGTCGGTTGGGGGCTTATTTTTTGCATGCCGAGCTGGCATTTTTAATGATACCATTTCGGTGCTGATATGTTCTTTTGATCGCCCGTTATTGCATTTTAATTCAATGTCGTGGTGACCAAAAAAATGTAATTCTGGCGTTTTGAATTTTTTTCTCGCTACGCCGTTTAGCGATCAGGTTAATGCTTTTTTTATTGATAGTTCGGACGATTCTGAATGCGGCAATACCAAATATGTGTAGGTTTGATTTTTTTTTTAATTGGTTTATTTTGATTGGGGCAAAAGGGGGGTGATTCAAATGTTTATATTTTTTTATTTTTTTCACTTTTTTTTCACTTTTTTTTACTTTTGCCATGCTTCAATAGCCTCCATGGGAGGCTACAAGCTGGCACAATGCGATCGGCTCTGCTACATAGCAGCGATCTGATGTTCGCTGCTATGTAGCAGAAAAGCAGGTGTGCTGTGAGCGCCGACCACAGGGTGGCGCTCACAGCTACCGTGGATCAGTAACCATAGAGGTTTCAAGGACCTCTATGGTTACAATGTAGAAGCATCGCCGACGTCCGATCATGTGACAGGGGTCGGCGATGCGCTCATTTCCAGCCGCCCGGCCGGAAGCGCCAGTTAAATGCCGCTGTCTGCGCTTGACAGCGGCATTTAACTAGTTAATAGGCGCGGGCAGATCGTGATTCTGCCCGCGCCTATTATGGGCACATGTCAGCTGTTCAAAACTGTTCAGCTGTTTGATGCGAGCTCACCGCCGGAGCCCGCATCAAAGCGGGGCTTCTGACCTCAGACGTACTATCCCGTCCGAGGTCAGAAAGGGGTTAATAAATGGACTGTTTGGCAGTGTGGCGTTTCAAGCAGGGGGGTGAGGACCTGCCTCCCTGGCGAAAGACAGGTATTTTGGAGAAGTTATAAAACGCTTTATTTTGGGAATACATGCACCAAAAACTAAAAGAGTCACCTTGTTAGAATGCAGCATTACTGCTGCACAAGGTGGCTCTTTTAGTTTATAACGGCTGGAGGGGGTGACAGTGGCCCTTTAAATAAAGGCCATAAAACAAAACTCATAGATCCTAACCCTAACATGCACAGGGTGAATGTGCCGAAACATCCTTTTAGTTTTATTATGTACACTTTATGAGAGAAGATTTCAAGTGCCTTCAAATTTTTAAAAAGCCACTTTTCTACAATCATGATTAAGAACATCCTTGAAATGCATTTCTATTTTAATACATTTACAGTTTATAAAGGAACCATAACCTTTGCTTATATTGTAGTCCCAATAATGCATATGATAATTGATGTTAATTACAGTAATTGAAGGCTATAAAGAACAAAGAAAATGCATCCTATGTTTTATGAAATATTCAATGACTACGTTACATTAGGAAATGAATCTTCCTTTGTTTCTTGTCAGATCTTATTATAACCCCATGAAGACTTTGATCAGGGTATTTAATTAGATCAACCTTCTCCCAGCAAGTAATACAAACTCTAAGGCACCTACAATCATCAGATAATGGAGTTAATTCATGCATTTTCATCGATCTGAGAGTTTCCTTTTAAGTATTCATTGTTCATTAAAAATAGATGCTTGTATTTGGAGCTGCAACAAACACAACACTTCACCTTTAATCTGGAAATTTACACAGAAAATATACTTTTTGGTGCTCTATCTAGTCTAGTACGGTTGTGTAAAAGTGTTTTTCTGACTTCTTGATTTCCTATTCTTTTTCAGATCAAACAAATTTAAATATTATTCAAAGATAACACAAGTAATCACACAATGCAGTTTTTAAATGAAGGGAAATGTCATGGTGCACCATCTTGGGTGTCAGGTCCGAGCATTCTTTCATAAACAGTTTCCTGGAAAGTGGATTGGTTATCCTGGGCCAGTTGAATGGCCACCAAGGTCTCCCAATCTGACCCCCTTAGACTTTTATTTTTGGGGTCATCTGAAGGCAATTGTCTAAGCTGTGAAGATACGAGATGTGCAGCATCTTAAACAACGGATACTGGAAGCCTGTACTAGCATTTCTTCTGCGGTGTTGCTATCAGTGTGTCAAGAGTGGGAAGAGAGGATTGCATTGACATTCCAACACAATAGGCAGCACTTTGAACACATTTTATAAGTGGTCATAAACTTTTAAATAACTCATGAAAGAATAAAGTTAAATTAACACCAAGCACACCATTGTTTTTCTTGTGAAATTCTCAATTAGTTTGATGTGTTACATGACCCTCTTCCCATTGAAAAAATAAAGTTGGATCCAAAATGACCGACTGAAAAATGGCCGCCCTGGTCACCACCCATCTTAAAAAGTTTTCCCCCTCCCATATACTAATGTGCCACAAACAGGAAATTGATATCTCCAATAGTGATGAGCGAATATACTCGTTACTCGAGATTTCTCGAGCATGCTCGGGGGTCCTCTGAGTATTTTTGAGTGCTCAGAGTTTTAGTTTTTCTTGCCACAGCTGAATGATTTACATCTGATAGCCAGCATAAGTACATGTGGGGGTTGCCTGGTTGCTAGGGACTCCCCACATGTAGTTAAGCTGGCTATCAGATGTAAATCATTCAGCTGTGACAAGAAAAACTAAAACTCCGAGCACTAAAAAATACTAGGAGGACCCCTGAGCATGCTCGAGAAATCTCAAGTAACAAGTATATTCGCTCATCACTAGTGTTGAGCGATACCTTCCGATATTGAAAAGTATCGGTATCAGATTAGATCGGCCGATATTCAAAAAATATCGTATATCGCCGATACTGATACCCGATACCAATGCAAGTCAATGGGATCAAAATATCAGAATTAAAATAAACCCTTTCTTTCCTTGTAGGTTCATTCTACATGAAGGAACACAACTAAGAATAATGTAGGATGTATTGGGGGAGGTGGAGGAGACATTAAAGGCATAGAGGTTTAGCCCAATCAAATGGAAAGCAGGAATTAATTTTTTTTTAAGACGTTCGGAGTTACAAAGATATTGACTATGTTAAGATTTTTTATAATTTGTCAGATATTGATGTTTCACTAATTCCATGCTCTTCACCTTCTTTTTTACTTCTCCGACACTTAATTCTTCATCATCCTCAGCAGCAGCATCTTTTACATCAACTTCTTCTTCACCTTATTCATCTTCTTCTTCATCTTCTACCTATTATTCTTTTTTGTTACATTCTTCATATTCTTTTTATTCAACTATTATTCTTCTTCATATTCTACTTCTTCATCATATTCTTATTTGTGACAGGCTTTCCTGTCGTTGTTATCTATAAAAGTTTGAAGATTACACCTTCCGTTCTGCCTGTTACAAAAGAGTTACAACAGGATTTGTCCGCATTCAGTTTGGCCTGCAGCAGCAGGCTTTTTCCAGGGGCACCACGAGGAGGAACGGACTCACCCCCATACACTGCTTAGTCTTCTTCTGCTTATAATTTAGATAATATCTTTTGCTCTGATTTTTAGTCTTATGCTTAATGTTCTTCTGCTCTTTGTTCTGCAGCTTCTTGTTCTTCTGCTTCTCGGTCTTCAGGGTCGTCGTCTCTAGGGTCGTCGTCTCCGGGGTCATCGTCATCTTCGGGGTGGTCTTCAGGGTCGTCGTCTCCAGGGTCATCGTCTCAGGGGTCGTCATCATCTTAGGGGTGGTCTTCAGGGTCGTCGTCTTTAGGGTCTTGAAATTGGAAATGTAGCAGAAGGTACAAGAAGGCTGAGAAATGCTGAGAACCAGCTGACGGTACTGGAACCCAGATGGCTACCCGAAGGTCCAAGAGCCAATGGAACTACTGAGGACCAGCTGACGGTACTGGAACCCAGTTACTAAGCAGGAGGTACCCGTGCCAGAAAGCACTACCAAGGACCACCTGACGTTGGTGGAACTCGAATACCCAGAAGGAGGCACCTAAGCCAAAGGCTCTGCCCGGAACCAGCTGACGGTACTGGAACCAGGATAGGGAGTAGAAGGTACAAGAGCAAAAGACACTGCCAAGAACAAGCTGACGGTACTGGAACCCAGATGGGTAGCAGAAGGTAAAAGAGCCAATGGAACAACCGAGGACCAGCTGATGGTACTGGAACCCAGTTACTAAGCAGGAGGTACCCATGCCAGAAAGCACTACCAAGGACCATCTTATGTTGGTGGAACTTTGATACCCAGAAGTAGGCACCTAAGCCAATGGCTCTGCCCGGAACCAGCTGACGGTACTGGAACCAGGGGGACCTATTCAAGATTGTCTTCCTAAGAACCAGCTAATGGTGCTGGAACTCAGATAGGCAGAAGGTCCACAGGAAAAACAAAAGTTGCTTGGACGCAAGCCAGACTTGGTTACCGAAAATCCACAGTCCTACAGGGGGAGTGTTGTGAACTCTGTTTTTGGGCTCCCTCTTGTGGTCACAACTGGTACTGTGCGAGTGCTGTCTTTGGGCTCCCTCTGGTGGTTCTTTGTGTCATTCTGCAGGTCTGAGGCTGATCAGCTGTCTCGTTATCTGTTAGCTGGTTTCCTATTTAGTCCACCTGGACTCTCAGTTGTTGCCTGCTGTCAATGTCTTCAGTGCTATTTTGGAGCTCTCCTGCAGTCCTTCGTTATCAGTCTCTTCAAGAGAAGCTAAGTTTTGCTTGGTTCATTTTTTGACCATCAGTGGTCATATGTTTCTTGGTTTATTTTTTGTTTCTTGCCCAGCTTGCTAATATGTGATTTCCTTGCTTGCTGGTAGCTCTAGGGGGCTGAGTTTCTCCCCTCACCCCGTAAGTTGGTGTGGGGGTTCTTGTATTCTCAGCGTGGATATTTTGCATAGGGTTTTTTACTCACCGCACAGTTCCCTATCTGTCTTCTGCTATCTAGTATTAGCGGGCCTCATTTGCTGAATCTGTTTTCATTTCGTTTGTGTTTTCCCCTTACCTCACCGTTATTATTTGTTGGGGGCTTCCTATATCTTTGGGGTGATTTCTCTTGAGACAAGTGAGGTCTTACTTTTCCTCCAGAAGTAGATAGTTTCTCAGGCTGCGTCGAGACGTCCAGGATTTTAGGCACGTTCACCGGCTACCTTTAGTGTGTTGGTTAGGATCAGGTTTTGCGGTCAGTCCAGTTTCCACCTCCCTAGAGCTCGTGTCTATGTTCATAAACTTAGCTAGTCCGTTTTGTGATCCTCAGCCACTAGGATCATAACAGTACAGCTGTCCAAAAAGTGTTTAATGCATCGCAGAAGTGGGATAAGAGAAGCCCTGAGTACAATTTTTTTTTTTCCTCTCTATCTTTGCTGCAGTCTGTCCAGCTTCTCTCATCCCCTTAATCTCTGGGTGGTTTTGTGTTCAGCTGCAGACATGGATATTCAGAGTCTGACTTCTAGTGTGGATCATCTTGCTGCAAGGGTGCAAAGCATTCAGGATTTTGTTGTTCATAGCCCTATGTCAGAGCCAAAAATACCTATTCCTGAGTTGTTTTCTGGAGATAGATCTAGGTTTCTGAATTTTAAGAATAATTGTAAATTATTTCTATCTTTGAGACCTCGTTCCTCTGGTGATTCTGCTCAGCAAGTTAAAATTGTTATCTCCTTGTTACGTGGTGACCCTCAAGATTGGGCCTTCTCTCTGGTGCCAGGAGATCCTGCATTGCTTAATGTGGATGCGTTTTTTCTGGCGCTTGGACTGCTTTATGAGGAACCTAATCTTGAGAACCAGGCAGAAAAGGCCTTGCTGGCTCTTTCTCAGGGCCAGGATGAAGCTGAGGTGTATTGTCAAAAATTTCGGAAATGGTCGGTGCTTACTCAATGGAATGAGTGTGCCCTGGCTGCAAATTTCAGAGAAGGTCTTTCTGAAGCCATTAAGAATGTTATGGTGGGGTTCCCCACGCCTGCAAGTCTGAATGACTCAATGGCTTTGGCCATTCAGATTGATCGGCGTTTGCGGGAGCGCAAATCTGCGCACCATCTGGCGGTGTTTTCTGAACAGAGACCTGAGTCTATGCAATGTGACCGAGTTCTGACCAGAATTGAGCGGCAAAATCATAGATGTCAAAATGGGTTGTGCTTTTACTGTGGTGATTCAACTCATGTTATCTCAGCATGCTCTAAGCGCGTTAAAAAAATCGCTAAACCTGTCACCATTGGTACTATACAGCCTAAATTCATTTTGTCTGTTACTTTAATTTGTTCTTTGTCATCTGTCATGAATCCCCAATGGCTAAGGATAGCACAGGACAAGCAAAGTACAAATAAATAACGGACGAGCTCTAGGGTGATGGAACCTGGGCTGACCGCTGCCCTACGCCTGACAAACGCAACTAGAGATAGCCAGGGAGCGTGCCTACGTTGGTTCTAGACGCCACGCACCAGCCTAAGAGCTAACTAGTACTGCAGAGAAAATAAGACCTCACTTGCCTCCAGAGGAATGAACCCCAAAAGATATAGTTGCCCCCTCACATGTAATGACGGTGAAATGAGAGGAAGGCACACACATAGAGATGATATATATAGCTTTAGCAAATTGAGGCCCGCTGTAAACTAGAAAGCAGAAAGATACAAAAGGGGACTGAGCGGTCAGCAAAAAACCCTAATCAAAAATACCATCCTGAGATTACAAGAACCCATGTGCCAACTCATGGCACATGGGGAGAACCTCAGTCCACTAGAGCTACCAGCTAGTATAGAGACATAATAAGCAAGCTGGACAAAAAAAACAAACAACTGAAAATCAGCACTTAGCTTATCCTGAAAGATCTGGGAGCAGGTAGGCAGGAACCAAACAGAGCACATCTGAATACATTGATAGCCGGCAAGGGAATGACAGAAAGGCCAGGTAAAATAGGAAACACCCAGCCTCTGATGGACAGGTGGAAACCAAAGGCCGCAACCCACCAAAGTCACCCAGTACCAGCAGCAACCACCAGAGGGAGCCCACAAACAGAATCCACAACAGTACCCCCCCCTTGAGGAGGGGTCACCGAACCCTCACGAGAACCCCCAGGGCGATCAGGGTGAGCTCTATGGAAGGCGCGGACCAAATCAGTCGCATGAACATCGGAGGCGACCACCCAGGAATTATCCTCCTGACCATAACCCTTCCACTTAACCGAATACTGGAGTTTGCGTCTGGAAACACGAGAATCCAAGATCTTCTCAACAACATACTCCAATTCTCCCTCCACCAGCACAGGAGCAGGAGGCTCAACCGAAGGAACAACGGGTACCTCATACCTCCGCAACAACGACCGATGGAACACATTATGAATAGCAAACGATGCTGGGAGATCCAAACGAAAAGATACAGGGTTAAGAATCTCCGAGATCCTATAAGGACCGATGAACCGAGGCTTGAACTTAGGAGAAGAGACCTTCATAGGGACAAAACGAGAAGACAACCACACCAAATCCCCAACAAGAAGTCGGGGACCCACGCGGCGACGGCGATTAGCAAACTGCTGAGTCTTCTCCTGAGATAACTTCAAATTGTCCACCACCTGATTCCAAATCTGATATAGCCTGTCCACCACCACGTCCACTCCAGGACAATCCGAAGACTCCACCTGACCAGAGGAAAAACGGGGATGAAACCCCGAATTACAAAAAAAAGGAGAGACCAACGTGGCAGAACTAGCCCGATTATTAAGAGCAAATTCGGCCAGTGGCAAAAAAGCAACCCAGTCATCTTGATCAGCAGAAACAAAACACCTCAAATAAGTTTCCAAGGTCTGATTAGTTCGCTCCGTCTGGCCATTCGTCTGAGGATGGAATGCAGACGAAAAAGACAAATCAATGCCCATCTTGGCACAAAACGTCCGCCAAAATCTAGACACAAACTGGGATCCCCTGTCAGAAACGATATTCTCCGGAATCCCATGCAAACGAACCACGTTCTGAAAAAATAAAGGGACCAACTCAGAGGAGGAGGGCAACTTAGGCAAGGGCACCAAATGAACCATCTTAGAAAAGCGGTCACACACAACCCAGATAACGGACATTTTCTGTGAAACCGGGAGATCAGAAATAAAATCCATGGAAATGTGCATCCAAGGCCTCTTCGGGATGGGCAAGGATAACAACAACCCACTGGCCCGAGCACACACTTCACAAGACTGCACAAAGGTACGCACATCCCTAGACAAGGAAGGCCACCAAAAAGACCTGGCCACCAAGTCTCTAGTACCAAATATTCCAGGATGACCAGCCAACACAGAAGAATGGACCTCGGAGATGACTCTACTGGTCCAATCATCCGGGACAAACAGTCTTTCTGGTGGACAACGATCCGGTTAATCCACCTGAAACTCCTGTAATGCACGTCGCAAGTCTGGGGATACGGCGGACAATATTACCCCATCCCTAAGGATACCAGTAGGCCCAGAGTCTCCAGGAGAGTCAGGCACAAAACTCCTGGAAAGAGCATCTGCCTTTACATTCTTTGAACCTGGCAGGTATGAAACCACAAAATTGAAACGAGAAAAAAACAACGACCAACGAGCCTGTCTAGGATTCAAACGCCTGGCAGACTCAAGGTAAATGAGATTCTTGTGATCAGTCAAGACCACCACACGATGTTTAGCACCCTCAAGCCAATGACACCACTCCTCAAATGCCCACTTCATGGCCAAAAGCTCCCGATTACCCACATCATAATTGCGCTCGGCGGGCGAGAATTTTCTATAGAAGAATGCACATGGCTTCATCACCGAGCCATTAGAACTTCTCTGCGACAAAACCGCCCCCTCTCCAATCTCGGAAGCATCAACCTCAACCTGAAAAGGAAGTGAAACATCTGGTTGACACAACACAGGAGCAGAAGAAAACCGGCGCTTAAGTTCCTGAAAGGCCTCCACAGCCGCAGGAGACCAATCAGCAACATCAGCACCCTTTTTAGTCAAATCAGTCAAAGGTTTAACAATACTGGAAAAATTAGCAATGAACCGACGATAAAAATTAGCAAACCCCAAGAACTTCTGAAGGCTCTTAACAGATGTAGGTTGTGTCCAGTCACAAATAGCCTGAACCTTGACGGGATCCATCTCAATAGTAGAAGGAGAAAAAATGTACCCCAAAAAAGAAATCTTCTGGACTCCGAAGAGACACTTTGAGCCCTTCACAAACAGAGAATTGGCCCGCAGAACCTGAAACACCTTCCTGACCTGTAGAACATGAGACTCCCAGTCATCAGAAAACACCAAAATATCATCCAAATACACAATCATAAACTTATCCAGATATTCACGGAAAATATTGTGCATAAAGGACTGAAAGACTGACGGAGCATTGGAGAGTCCAAAAGGCATTACCAAATACTCAAAATGGCCCTCAGGCATATTAAATGCGGTTTTCCACTCATCACCCTGTTTTATCCGCACCAGATTATACGCACCGCGAAGATCTATCTTAGTGAACCACCTAGCCCCCTTAATGCGAGCAAACAAATCAGTTAATAATGGCAATGGATACTGATATTTGACTGTAATCTTATTCAGAAGGCGATAATCTATACAAGGCCTCAGGGAACCATCTTTTTTTGCCACGAAAAAAAAAACCTGCTCCCAGAGGGGACGAAGATGGACGAATATGTCCCTTTTCCAAGGACTCCTTAATATAATTCCGCATAGCAGTATGCTCTGGCAGTGACAGATTAAATAAACGACCCTTAGGGAACTTACTGCCAGGAATCAATTCTATAGCACAGTCACACTCTCTATGAGGAGGGAGCGAATTGAGCTTAGGCTCCTCAAAAACATCCCTATAGTCAGACAAAAACGCAGGGATCTCAGAAGGAGTAGATGAAGCAATTGAAATCGGAGGTGCATCACCATGAACCCCCTGACATCCCCAGCTTAACACAGACATTGTTTTCCAGTCCAGGACAGGATTATGAGTTTGTAACCATGGCAGACCAAGCACTAGTACATCATGTAAATTATACAGTACAAGGAAGCGAATCACCTCCTGATGAACGGGAGTCATGCGCATGGTCACTTGTGTCCAGTACTGCGGTTTATTCATAGCCAATGGTGTAGAGTCAATTCCCTTCAGAGGAATAGGAACTTCCAGAGGCTCCAGACTAAAACCGCAGCGTTTAGCAAATGACCAATCCATAAGACTCAGGGCAGCGCCCGAATCCACATAGGCATCGACGGAAATGGAAGACAGTGAAAAAATCAGAGTCACAGACAAAATGAACTTAGGCTGCAGAGTACCAATGGCAAAAGATTTATCAACCCTTTTTGTGCGTTTAGAGCATGCTGATATAACATGAGCTGAATCACCACAATAAAAACACAATCCATTTTTCCGCCTATAATTTTGCCGTTCACTTCTGGACTGAATTCTATCACATTGCATAGTCTCAGGTGCCTGTTCAGAAGACACCGCCAACTGGTGCACGGGTTTGCGCTCCCGTAAACGCCGATCAATCTGAATGGCCATAGCCATAGACTCATTCAGACCTGTAGGCGTAGGGAACCCCACCATAATATCCTTAATGGCCTCAGAAAGACCATTTCTGAAGTTTGCAGCCAGGGCGCACTCATTCCACTGAGTAAGCACCGACCATTTCCGAAATTTTTGACAATATATTTCCGCTTCATCATGCCCCTGAGAGAGGGCTAATAAAGCCTTTTCAGCCTGAATCTCCAGGTTAGGTTCCTCATAGAGCAATCCCAATGCCAGAAAAAACGCATCCACACTGAGCAATGCAGGATCCCCTGGTGCCAATGCAAATGCCCAATTCTGAGGGTCGCCCCGTAGGAAAGATATTACAATCTTGACCTGTTGAGCAGGGTCTCCAGAGGAGCGAGATTTTAAAGAAAGAAACAATTTACAATTGTTCCTGAAATTCAGGAAGGTAGATCTATCTCCAGAAAAGAACTCTGGAATAGGAATTCTAGGTTCAGACATGGGAGTGTGAACAACAAAATCCTGTATGTTTTGAACTTTTGCCGCGAGATTACTCAGGCTGGAAGCCAAACTCTGGACATCCATGTTAAACAGCTAAGATCAGAGCCATTCAAGGGTTAAGAGGAGGTAAGAAGCAGCTAGACATCAATTAAGGGCTAGGCAGCAAAACTCTGAAGGGAAAAAAAAAAAAAAAATTCCCTTAAACACTTCTATTTCTCCTGCTTCAGCCCAAAATATTAACACTTTGCGGGCCGGCTATACTGTCATGAATCCCCAATGGCTAGGGATAGCACAGGACAAGCAAAGTACAAATAAATAACGGACGAGCTCTAGGGTGATGGAACCTGGGCTGACCGCTGCCCTACGCCTGACAAACGCAACTAGAGATAGCCAGGGAGCGTGCCTACGTTGGTTCTAGACGCCACGCACCAGCCTAAGAGCTAACTAGTACTGCAGAGAAAATAAGACCTCACTTGCCTCCAGAGGAATGAACCCCAAAAGATATAGTTGCCCCCTCACATGTATTGACGGTGAAATGAGAGGAAGGCACACACATAGAGATGATATATATAGCTTTAGCAAATTGAGGCCCGCTGTAAACTAGAAAGCAGAAAGATACAAAAGGGGACTGAGCGGTCAGCAAAAAACCCTAATCAAAAATACCATCCTGAGATTACAAGAACCCATGTGCCAACTCATGGCACATGGGGAGAACCTCAGTCCACTAGAGCTACCAGCTAGTATAGAGACATAATAAGCAAGCTGGACAAAAAAACCAAACAACTGAAAATCAGCACTTAGCTTATCCTGAAAGATCTGGGAGCAGGTAGGCAGGAACCAAACAGAGCACATCTGAATACATTGATAGCCGGCAAGGGAATGACAGAAAGGCCAGGTAAAATAGGAAACACCCAGCCTCTGATGGACAGGTGGAAACCAAAGGCCGCAACCCACCAAAGTCACCCAGTACCAGCAGCAACCACCAGAGGGAGCCCACAAACAGAATCCACAACAGTCATCCTACTCGGTAATGGCTTTTGTGGATTCAGGTGCTGCCCTGAATCTGATGGATTTGTCGTTTGCCAGGTGCTGTGGTTTTGTCCTGGAGCCTTTGGAATTCCCTATTCCACTGAGGGGAATTGATGCTACACCATTGGCTGAGAATAAGCCTCAATATTGGACTCAAGTGACCATGTGCATGACTCCTGTGCATCAGGAGGTGATTCGATTTCTTGTGCTGCATAATTTGCATGATGTTGTCGTGTTGGGTCTGCCATGGCTGCAGGCCCATAATCCAGTTCTGGATTGGAAAGCTATGTCTGTGTCAAGTTGGGGTTGCCAGGGGATTCATGGCGATGCTCCTTTGGTATCAATTGCTTCTTCCACTCCTTCTGAGGTCCCTGAGTTTTTGTCGGACTACCAGGATGTATTTGATGAGCCCAGATCCGGTGCCCTGCCTCCTCACAGGGATTGTGATTGCTATAAATTTGATTCCTGGTAGTAAGTTCCCTAAGGGAAAACTTTTTAATTTGTCTGTACCAGAACATGCCGCAATGCGGAGCTATATAAAGGAGTCTTTAGAGAAGGGACATATTCGCCCGTCCTCCTCCCCTCTTGGTGCAGGATTCTTTTTTGTGGCCAAGAAGGATGGTTCTCTGAGACCTTGTATAGATTATCGTCTTCTAAATAAAATCACGGTCAAATTTCAGTATCCTTTGCCATTGTTGTCTGATCTGTTTGCTCGGATTAAGGGGTCCAGTTGGTTCACCAAGATAGATCTTCGTGGTGCATATATCCTTGTGCGCATTAAGCAGGGGGATGAATGAAAAACAGCATTTAATACGCCCGAAGGCCATTTTGAGTACTTGGTGATGCCTTTTGGACTCTCTAATGCTCCTTCTGTGTTCCAGTCCTTCATGCATGACATCTTCCATGAATATCTGGATAAATTTATGATTGTGTATCTGGATGACATTTTGGTCTTTTCTGAGGACTGGGAGTCCCATGTGAAGCAGGTCAGGATGGTATTTCAGGTCCTGCGTGCTAATGCCTTATTTGTGAAGGGCTCAAAATGTCTCTTCGGAGTACAGAAGGTTTCCTTTTTGGGTTTTATTTTTTCTCCTTCTACTATTGAGATGGACCCAGTCAAGGTCCAGGCTATTCATGACTGGACTCAGCCTACATCTGTTAAGAGTCTTCAGAAGTTCTTGGGTTTTGCTAATTTTTACCGTCGCTTCATTGCTAATTTTTCTGGCGTGGTTAAACCCTTGACGGATTTGACCAAGAAGGGTTCTGATGTGACTAATTGGTCTCCT
This sequence comes from Ranitomeya variabilis, assembly GCF_051348905.1. NCBI lineage: Eukaryota > Metazoa > Chordata > Amphibia > Anura > Dendrobatidae > Ranitomeya > Ranitomeya variabilis. The sequence continues at coordinate 235,305,752 of NC_135232.1, forward strand.
GCAGCCATGGAAGCCTTTCGGGAGCTGAAGCACCGGTTTTCTTCGGCTCCAGTTTTGTGTCAGCCTGATGTCTCTCTTCCTTTTCAGGTCGAGGTTGATGCTTCTGAGATTGGAGCAGGGGCTGTTTTGTCGCAGAAAAGCTCTGATTGCTCTGTGATGAAGCCTTGTGCTTTCTTTTCAAGAAAGTTTTCACCTGCCGAGCGGAATTATGATGTTGGTAATCGGGAGTTGTTGGCTATGAAGTGGGCATTTAAGGAGTGGCGACATTGGCTCGAGGGAGCTAAGCATCGTGTAGTGGTCTTAACTGATCACAAAAATCTGATTTATCTCGAGTCTGCCAAGCGGCTTAATCCTAGACAGGCTTGTTGGTCGTTGTTTTTCTCCCGTTTCAATTTCGTGGTCTCGTACCTGCCTGGTTCGAAGAACGTGAAGGCTGATGCTCTTTCTAGGAGTTTTGTGCCTGACTCTCCGGGAGTTTCAGAGCCAGCTGGTATCCTCAGAGAGGGAGTGATTTTGTCTGCCATTTCCCCAGATTTGCGACGAGTGCTGCAGAAATTTCAGGCGGATAGACCTGACCGTTGCCCATCAGAGAGACTGTTTGTCCCAGATAGATGGACCAGCAGAGTTATTTCCGAGGTTCATTCTTCGGTGTTGGCAGGCCATCCTGGGATTTTTGGTACCAGAGATTTGGTGGCTAGGTCCTTCTGGTGGCCTTCCTTGTCGCGGGATGTGCGTTCCTTTGTGCAGTCCTGTGGGATTTGTGCTCGGGCTAAGCCTTGCTGTTCTCGTGCCAGCGGTTTGCTTTTGCCTTTGCCTGTCCCGAAGAGGCCTTGGACGCACATTTCCATGGATTTTATTTTGGATCTTCCAGTCTCTCAGAGAATGTCGGTCAGCTGGGTGGTGTGTGATCGTTTTTCCAAAATGGTCCATTTGGTGCCCTTGCCTAAGTTGCCTTCCTCCTCCGATTTGGTTCCTCTATTTTTTCAGAATGTGGTTTTCTTGCACGGCATCCCTGAAAATATTGTGTCTGACAGAGGATCCCAGTTTGTGTCCAGATTTTGACGGATCTTTTGTGCTAAGATGGGCATTGATTTGTCTTTTTCGTCGGCCTTCCATCCTCAGACGAATGGCCAAACCGAGCGAACTAACCAGACCTTGGAAACTTATTTAAGATGTTTTGTTTCTGCTGATCAGGATGATTGGGTGACTTTTTTGCCATTGGCCGAGTTTGCCCTTAATAATCGGGCTAGTTCTGCTACTTTGGTTTCGCCTTTTTTCTGCAATTCTGGTTTTCATCCTCGTTTTTCCTCGGGTCAGGTTGAGCCTTCCGACTGTCCTGGGGTGGATTCTGTGGTGGATAGGTTGCAACAGATTTGGAACTATGTGGTGGACAATTTGAAGTTGTCACAGGAGAAGGCTCAGCGCTTTGCCAACCGCCGTCGCGGTGTGGGTCCCCGACTTCTTGTTGGGGATTTGGTATGGCTGTCTTCTCGGTATGTTCCTATGAAGGTTTCCTCTCTTAAATTCAAGCCTCGCTTCATCGGTCCTTATAAGATTTTGGAAATCCTTAACCCGGTGTCATTTCGTTTGGACCTCCCAGCATCGTTTGCCATTCATAACGTGTTCCATAGGTCTTTGTTGCGGAGGTATGTGGTGCCTGTGGTTCCTTCTGTTGAACCCCCTGCTCCCGTGCTGGTTGAGGGCGAATTGGAGTACGTGGTGGAGAAGATCTTGGATTCTCGTATTTCTAGACGGAGGCTTCAGTATTTGGTTAAGTGGAAGGGCTATGGTCAGGAGGATAATTCCTGGGTTGTCGCCTGTGATGTTCATGCGGCCGATTTGGTTCATGCCTTCCATGTGGCTCATCCTGATCGCCCTGGGGGTTTTGATGAGGGTTCGGTGACCCCTCCTCAAGGGGGGGGTACTGTTGTGAACTCTGTTTTTGGGCTCCCTCTTGTGGTCACAACTCGTACTGTGTGAGTGCTGTCTTTGGGCTCCCTCTGGTGGTTCTTTGTGTCATTCTGCAGGTCTGAGGCTGATCAGCTGTCTCGTTATCTGTTAGCTGGTTTCCTATTTAGTCCACCTGGACTCTCAGTTGTTGCCTGCTGTCAATGTCTTCAGTGCTATTTTGGAGCTCTCCTGCAGTCCTTCGTTATCAGTCTCTTTAAGAGAAGCTAAGTTTTGCTTGGTTCATTTTTTGACCATCAGTGGTCATATGTTTCTTGGTTTATTTTTTGTTGGGGGCTTCCTATATCTTTGGGGTGATTTCTCTTGAGGCAAGTGAGGTCTTACTTTTCCTCCAGGAGTAGATAGTTTCTCAGGCTGCGTCGAGACATCCAGGATTTTAGGCACGTTCACCGGCTACCTTTAGTGTGTTGGTTAGGATCAGGTTTTGCGGTCAGTCCAGTTTCCATCTCCCTAGAGCTCGTGTCTATGTTCATAAACTTAGCTAGTCCGTTTTGTGATCCTCAGCCACTAGGATCATAACAGGGGAGCTTGTCCTATTGGCACTACGGAAACAGCCTTGATTGCCAGTTCCTGCAGCCCACATAGGAAGCACCTAAACTGCAGGCACCATGGAGTCGGCTAACCCGACCTCAACCCGACAGGACAACGTATTGGAGGTCAAGTAACCTTGACACTACCCGGAAACAGCTGGCGTGCTGTAACTGGGCTAGGCAGGAGGGAGTACCTGTGCCAAAGACACTTTTGAGAAGCAACTAGCGGTGTTGGAGCCCAGGGACAGCAGGAGGAGCAGAGTGTAGTCCAAAGCCTGCACTCAAGGCAGTTTAATATCTGTTGTTGTGTCAGCGTGGCGGTCGCAGGACACATTGCCGGATACACAGCTGGGGATCAGCTAACGTTACTGAAACCCAATAACAGAGGAGCAACTGTTGACTGTGCAAACAGCACTTCCGGTCAGCAACTAGTGGTGTTGGAGCCCAGGGTCAGCAGGAGGAGCAGAGTGTAGGCCGAAGCATGCACTCGAGGCAGTTTAATATCTGTTGTTGTGTCAGCGTGGCGGTCGCAGGACACATTGCTGGATACACAGCTGGGGATCAGCTGATGTTACTGAAACCCAATAACACGGCAGAAAGTGTTGACTGTACAAACAGCACTTCCAAGCAGCAACTAGTGGTGTTGGAGCCCAGGGACAGCAGAAGGAGCAGAGTGTAGGCTGAGGCTGAATAGGAAGGGAGCATCGCGCAGGGAGAAGGCTCCCTGCGGGCTTCCCTGAGACCCCCGCAGCAATGCGATGTGATCGCATTGCTCCGAGGGTCTCCTACATCCTTCCTCGCTGCAGGTCCCGGATCCAAGATGGCCGCAGCATCCGGGTCCTGCAGGGAGGGAGGTGGCTTACCGAGTGCCTGCTCAGAACAGGCGCCGGGAAGCCTGCAGTGCTCTAAGTCAGATCGGTGATCTGACAGAGTGCTGTGCAAACTGTCAGATCACCGATCTGTGATGTCCCCCCCGGGACAAAGTAAAACAGTTAAAAAAAAAATTTCCACATGTGTAAAAAAAAAAAATAATAAAAATTCCTAAATAAAGAAAAAAAAAAAATATTCCCATAAATACATTTCTTTATCTAAATAAAAAAACAAACAATTAAAGTACACATATTTAGTATCGCCGCGTCCGTAACGACCCAACCTATAAAACTGTCCCACTAGTTAACCCCTTCAGTAAACACCGTAAGAAAAAAAAAACGAGGTAAAAAACAACGCTTTATTATCATATCGGCGAATAAAAAGTGGAATAAAACGCGATCAAAAAGACAGATATAAATAACCATGGTACCGCTGAAAGCGTCATTTTGTCCCGCAAAAAACGAGCTGCCATACAGCATCATCAGCAAAAAAAATAAAAAAGTTATAGTCCGCAGAATAAAGTGATGCCAAAATAATTATTTTTTCTATAAAATAGTTTTTATCGTATAAAAGCGCCAAAAAAGATATACATGAGATATCGCTGTAATCGTACTGACCCGAAGAATAAAACTGCTTTATCAATTTTATGAAATATGGAACGGTATAAACGCCTCCCCCAAAAGAAATTCATGGATAGCTGGTTTTTGTCATTCTGCCTCACAAAAATCGGAATAAAAAGTGATCAAAAAATGTCACGTGCCCGAAAATGTTACCAATAAAAACGTCAACTCGTTCCGCAAAAAAAAGACCTCACATGACTCTGTGGTCTCAAATATGGAAAAATTATAGCTCTCAAAATGTGGTAACGCAAAAAATATTTTTTGCAATAAAAAGCGTCTTTCAGTGTGTGACGGCTGCCAATCATAAAAATCCGCTAAAAAACCCGCTATTAAAGTAAATCAAACCCCCCTTCATCACCCCCTTAGTTAGGGAAAAATAAAAAAATTAAAAAAACATATTTATTTCCATTTTCACATTAGGGCTAGGGTTAGGGTTAGGATTAGGGTTAGGGTTAGGGCTAGGGTTAGGGTTAGAGCTAGGGTTAGGGTTAGGGTTAGGGCTAGGGTTAGGGTTGGGGCTAGGGTTAGGATTAGGGTTAGGGCTAGGGTTAGGCCTAGGGTTAGGGCTAGGGTTAGGGCTAGGGTTAAGGTTGGAGCTAGGGTTAAGGCTACAGTTAGGGTTGGGGCTAAAGTTAGGGTTAGGGTTTGGATTACATTTACGGTTGGGAATAGGGTTGGGATTAGGGTTAGGGGTGTGTCTGGGGTATGGTTAGGGTTACCGTTGGGATTAGGGTTAGGGGTGTGTTTGCATTAGTGTTTCAGTTATAATTGGGGGGTTTCCACTGTTTAGGCACATCAGGGGCTCTCCAAATGCGACATGGCATCCGATCTCAATTCCAGCCAATTCTGCGTTGAAAAAGTAAAACAGTGCTCCTTCCCTTCCGAGCTCTCCCGTGTGCCCACACAGGGGTTTACCCCAACATATGGGGTATCAGCGTACTCAGGACAAATTGGACAACAACGTTTGGGGTCCATTTTCTCCTGTTAACCTTGGTAAAATAAAACAAATTGGAGCTGAAGTAAATTTTTTTTGAAAAAAAGTTCCTTGGGGGTCTAGTTTCCAATATGGGGTCACTTGTGGGAGGTTTCTACTGTTTAGGTACATTAGGGGCTCTGCAAACGCAATGTGATGCCTGCAGACCAATCCATCTAAGTCTGCATTCCAAATGATGCTCCTTCCCTTTCGAGCTCTGCCATACGCTCAAACAGTGGTTCCCCCCCACATATCAGGTATCAGCGTACTCAGGACAAATTGGACAACAACTTTGGGGGTCCAATTTCTCCTGTTACCCTCAGAAAAATACAAAACTGGGGGCTAAAAAATAATTTTTGTGGGAAAACATTTATTTTTTATTTTTACGGCTCTGCATTATAAACTCCTGTGAAGCCCTTGGTGGGTCAAAGTGCTCACCACACATCTAGATAAGTTCCTTAGGGGGTCTACTTTCCAAAATGGTGTCACATGTTGGGGGTTTCAATGTTTAGGCACATCAGTGGCTCTCCAAACGCAACATGGCGTCCCATCTCAATTCCTGTCAATTTTGCATTGAAAAGTCAAACGGCGCTCCTTCCCTACCGAGCTCTGCCATGCGCCCAAACAGTGGTTTACCCCCACATATTGGGTATCGGCGTACTCAGGACAAATTGTATAACAACGTTTGGGGTCCATTTTCTCCTGTTAACCTTGGTAAAATAAAACAAATTGGAGCTGAAGTAAATTTTTTTTGAAAAAAAGTTAAATGTTCATTTTTATTTAAACATTCCAAAAATTCCTGTGAGACACCTGAAGGGTTAATAAACTTCTTCAATGTGGTTTTGAGCACCTTGAGGGGTGCAGTTTTTAGAATGGTGTCATCCTTAGGTATTTTCTATCATATAGACGCCTCAAAATGACTTCAAATGAGATATGGTCCCTAAAAAAAAATGGTGTTGTAAAAATTAGAAATTGCTGGTCAAATTTTAACCCTTATAACTCCCTAACAAAAAAAAAATTTGGTTCCAAAATTATGCTGATGTAAAGCAGACATGTGGGAAATGTTACTTATTAAGTATTTTGTGTGACATATCTCTGTGATTTAATTGCAAAAAAATTCAAAGTTGGAAAATTGCGAAATTTTCAAAATTTTCGCCAAATTTCCGTTTTTTTCACAAATAAACGCAGGTAATATCAAAGAACTTTTACAACTATCATGAAGTACAATATGTCACGAGAAAATATTGTCTGAATCACTGGGATCCATTGAAGTGTTCCAGAGTTATAACCTCATAAAGGGACAGTGGTCAGAATTGTAAAAATTGGCCCGGTCCATAACGTGCAAACCACCCTTGGGGGTAAAGGGGTTAATATGAGCTAATGTGGCCTACACAACACTAAAGTGGAGTGTTTGGTGAACTTAATAAACTTTTTGTTTTTTCTGCAGAACAGACTGCAGAGTGAGCTGCACTCACACGAAGACCATGCAGACAGCCGTAAACGGTGCTGCAAGGCCAAAAAAAGCTCCTCTATGTAATCCTATATAGTGTTTTTCCACAATCTAGCAGGAAACAGATGGAAAGCCACTAATAGGATAAATTTGAAAAAAATGTGCAGCAGGCTGCACTAATTGCTAAAAAGGACAATGGAACGGTATGAGGCAGTGACGCACCCTGATCTGACTATAACCGTCTGTGGCGGCAGAACAAACTACAGAGCGAGCTGCACTCACACACAGACCGTGCATACAGCTGTAAATGGCACTGCAAGGCCAAAAAAAGCTCCTCTATGTAATCCTATATAGTGTTTTTCCACAATCTAGCAGGAAACGGATGGAAAGCCACTAATAGGATAAATTTGAAAAAAATGTGCAGCAGGCTGCACTATTTGAAAAACGGACACTGGAACGGTATGAGGCAGTGACGCACCTTGAGCTGACTACAACCGGCTGTGGCAGCAGAACACACAACAGAGTGAGCTGCACTCACACTGAGACCGTGCAGACAGCCATAAATGGCGCTGAAAGGCCAAACAAACTCCTCTGTGTAATCCTATATAGTATTTTTCCACAATCTAGCAGGATAAGGATGAAAAGCCACTAATAGGATGAATTTGAAAAAAATGTGCAGCAGGCTGCACTAATTGCAAAAACGGACAATGGATTGAACAGTATGCGGCAGTGACACACCCTGAGCTAACTACAACTGGCTGTGGCTGCGGACAGACTACAGAGTGAGCTGCACTCACACACACAGAGACCTTGCAGACAGCTGTAAACAGCGCTGCAAGGCAAAAGCAAGGTTCTCACACAGTGGTTGTTAAATTTGCCTGGGTAAAGCACATTAAAGCAAATCGCTATCGCTAAACTGGCCCTAAGTCAGAACACAGCATCCTGTCCCTAACTGAATTCACAGCAGAGTGAGCCCAAAATGGCGGCGACGACTTTTATAGTGCATCATGACATCATTTCAGCAGCCAATCACAGCCATGCCAGTAGTTACATGCCTACCATGCAGAACAGGATGTGCCCACACATCTAATTAGTCCTCCTTGGCTGAATTCTGGCTCCGTGAATTATGGGAACTTCCGATTCCGGTATCCGATATACTGAAAGTATCAGAACTCGGTATCGGAATTCCGATACCGCAAATATCGGCCGATACCCGATACTTGCGGCATCGGAATGCTCAACACTACTCATCACTAATCACCAACCATTCCCATTTTATTTAGGTGTAACCATGTAAATGGCCCACCCTGTATACAATTCAGCAGCCTGCAGTACAATTCAGCAGCCACGTACTGTAAAATGACATCAAAACCTTACAGGATAGAAGAGATGGATTACATACAGTATAAACACATAGAATAGATGACATAGGGTCCCCCTATAATTAATAACCAGTAAAGGCTAGGCAGACAGCTGCGGGCTGATGTCAATAGCCTAGGAAGGGACCATGGATGCTGCCCCCACCCCCAGGCTAAAAACATCAGCTCTCAGCCTCCCCAGAAAAGGTGCATCTCTAAAATGCCCCAATTCAGGCACTGTTGTGAATTCCGTTCTCGAGCTCCGTCCTGTGGTCATGAATGGTACTTCGGTGAGTTCTGTCCATGGACTCCCTCTGGTGGCTGTGAGTGGAGTTGCTGGTTCTGAGATTCCTTCTCCAGCTGCCCTCGTTTGGGGCTAGGCTGGATTTTCTATTTAACTCCACTCAGATCGTTACTCCATGCCAGCTGTCAATGTTCTAGTACTGCTTCAGATCTCTCCTGGATCTTTCTGTGGACCTGTCTACTCCAGCACAAGCTAAGTTCCTGCTTGTTCATTTGTTACTTATTGTTTTTCTTGCTAAGTTCTAGTCCAGCTTGCTTTCATGAAACTATCTGGCTAGCTGGAAGCTCTGGGGGTGCAGAGTGGCACCACTGCATCATGAGTCGGTGCGGGGGTATTTTTTGCACACTCTGCGTGGTTTTTGTAGCTTTTTGTGTTGACCACAAAGATCCCTTTTCTATCCTCAATCTGTTTAGTTAGACTGGCCTCTCTTTGCTAAAACCTATCTCATCCTGTGTTTGTGATTTCCTCTTATCTCACAGTCAATATTTGTGGGGGGCTGCTTTTACCTTTGGGTAAAATTTCTCTGAGGCAAGTGAGGCTTTGTTTCCTTTCTTTAGGGGAAGTTAGCTCTTAGGCTGTGAAGAGGCGTCTAGGCAGAGTCAGGCACGCTCCACGGCTATTTCTAGTTGTGTTGATAGGAGTAGCGTTTGCGGTCAGCAGAGTTCCCATTTCCCCAGAGCTCGTCCCGATTCCGTGCTTAACTATCAGGTCATTTCTGGTGCACCTAACCACCAGGTCATAACAGTACAGCTGGCCCACAAAGTGTTAATGCATCTCAATAGAGGGAAAAGAGAAGTTCTGAGACCATTTTTTTTTTCTCTGCAGTGTGTTTTGCCTTTCTTTTCCCCTTAAACTCTGGGTGGTTCAGAACTTAGGTGTGGATATGGACATTCAAGGTCTGTCCTTTAGTGTAGATCAACTTGCTGCAAGGGTACAAAATATTCTAGATTATGTAGTTCAGAATCCTATGTTGGAGCCTAGAATTCCAATTCCTGAGTTATTTTCTGGGGATAGATCTAAATTTCTGAATTTCAAAAACAATTGTAAACTGTTTCTTGCTCTGAAACCCCGCTCTTCTGGTGACCCTATTCAGCAAGTAAGAATCATTATTTCTTGGTTGCGTGGCGACCCTCAAGACTGGGCATTCGCCCTGGCGCCAGGAGATCCTGCATTGCGTAATGTAGATGCGTTTTTTCTGGCGCTGGGTTTGCTTTATGATGAACCGAATTCTGTGGATCAGGCAGAGAAAATTTTGCTGGCTTTGTGTCAGGGTCAGGATGAAGCGGAGGTATATTGCCAGAAGTTCAGAAAGTGGTCTGTGCTTACTCAATGGAATGAGTGTGCCCTGGCAGCAATTTTCAGAAAGGGTCTTTCTGAAGCCCTTAAGGATGTTATGGTGGGGTTCCCCACGCCTGCTGGTCTGAATGAATCAATGTCCTTGGCCATACAGATCGATCGGCGCTTACGTGAGCGCAAAACTGTGCACCATTTGGCGGTATCCTCTGAGCAGAGGCCTGAGCCTATGCAATGTGATAGGACTTTGACCAGAGCTGAACGGCAAGAACATAGACGTCAGAATGGGCTGTGTTTTTACTGTGGTGACTCCACTCATGCTATCTCTGATTGTCCTAGGCGCACTAAGCGGTTCGCTAGGTCCGTCACCATTGGTACTGTACAGCCTAAATTTCTTCTGTCCGTTACTCTGATTTGCTCTTTGTCATCCTTTTCTGTTATGGCATTTGTGGATTCAGGCGCTGCCCTGAATTTGATGGACTTAGAGTTTGCCAGGCGCTGTGGTTTTTTCTTGGAGCCCTTGCAGCATCCCATTCCTTTGAGGGGAATTGATGCTACGCCTTTGGCCAAGAATAAGCCTTAGTACTGGACCCAGTTGACCATGTGCATGGCTCCTGCACATCAGGAGGATATTCGCTTTTTGGTGTTGCATAATCTGCATGATGTGGTCGTGTTGGGTTTGCCATGGCTGCAGGTCCATAATCCAGTATTGGATTGGAAATCAATGTCGGTGTCCAGTTGGGGTTGTCAAGGGGTACATGGGGATGTTTCACTATTGTCAATTTCTTCCTCCACTCCTTCTGAAGTCCCTGAGTTTTTGTCAGATTACCGGGATGTATTTGATGAGCCCAAGTCTAGTACCCTACCTCCTCATAGGGATTGTGATTGTGCTATTAATTTGATTCCTGGTAGCAAGTTCCCTAAGGGACGACTTTTCAATTTGTCTGTGCCAGAACACGCCGCTATGCGGAGCTATATAAAGGAGTCCTTGGAGAAAGGGCATATTCGCCCGTCGTCGTCACCATTGGGAGCAGGGTTCTTTTTTGTGGCCAAGAAGGATGGTTCTCTGAGACCTTGTATAGATTACCGCCTTCTTAATAAAATCACGGTCAAATTTCAGTACCCTTTGCCTCTACTGTCTGATTTATTTGCTCGGATTAAGGGGGCTAGTTGGTTCACCAAGGTAGACCTTCGAGGGGCGTATAATCTCGTGCGTATTAAACAGGGCGATGAATGGAAAACAGCATTTAATACGCCCGAGGGCCATTTTGAGTACCTGGTGATGCCATTCGGCCTTTCTAATGCTCCCTCTGTGTTTCAGTCCTTTATGCATGACATCTTCCGAAAGTATCTGGATAGATTCATGATCGTATATTTGGATGATATTTTGGTCTTTTCGGATGATTGGGAGTCCCATGTGAAGCAGGTCAGAATGGTGTTCCAGGTCCTTCGTGCTAATTCCTTGTTTGTGAAGGGATCTAAGTGCCTCTTTGGAGTTCAGAAGGTTTCCTTTTTGGGCTTCATTTTTTCCCCTTCTACTGTCGAGATGGATACTGTTAAAGTCCAAGCTATTTATGATTGGACTCGGCCTACATCTGTGAAGAGCCTTCAGAAATTTCTGGGCTTTGCCAATTTTTACCGTCGCTTGATCGCTAATTTTTCTAGTGTTGTTAAACCGTTGACTGATTTGACCAAGAAGGGTGCTGATGTGGTGAATTGGTCCTCTGCGGCCGTTGAGGCTTTTCAGGAGTTAAAACGTCATTTCTCTTCGGCTCCTGTGTTGTGTCAGCCAGATGTTTCGCTCCCTTTTCAGGTCGAGGTTGATGCTTCTGAAATTGGAGCAGGGGCTGTTTTGTCTCAGAGAAGTTCTGATTCCTCTGTAATGAAGCCATGCGCTTTCTTTTCGAGAAAGTTTTCGCCTGCTGAGCGTAATTATGATGTTGGCAATCGGGAGTTGTTGGCTATGAAGTGGGCATTTGAGGAGTGGCGACATTGGCTTGAAGGAACCAAGCATCGCGTGGTGGTCTTGAAAGATCACAAGAATCTGACTTATCTCGAGTCTGCCAAACGGTTGAATCCTAGACAGGCTCGTTGGTCGCTGTTTTTCTCCCGTTTCAATTTTGTGGTTTCGTACCTTCCGGGTACTAAGAATGTGAAGGCTGATGCCCTTTCAAGGAGTTTTGTGTCTGATTCTCCTGGGGTTCCTGAGCCGGCTGGTATTCTCAAAGAGGGGGTAGTTCTGTCTGCCATCTCCCCGGATTTGCGGCGGGTGCTGCAGGAGTTCCAGGCTGATAGACCTGACCCTTGTCCAGCGGAGAAACTTTGTCCCTGATAGATGGACTAATAGAGTTATCTCTGAGGTTCATTGTTCGGTGTTGGCTGGTCATCCTGGGATTTTTGGTACCAGAGATTTGGTGGCTAAGCCCTGCTGTTCTCGTTCCAGTGGGTTACTTTTGCCCTTGCCTGTCCCGAAAAGGCCTTGGACGCATGTTTCCATGGATTTTATTTCAGATCTTCCTGTTTCTCAAAGGATGTCGGTCATCTGGGTCGTTTGCGATCGCTTCTCTAAAATGGTCCATTTGGTACCCTTGCCTAAATTGCCTTCTTCCTCTGATTTGGTTCCATTATTTTTCCAACATGTGGTTCGTTTGCATGGCATTCCGGAGAACATCGTGTCTGACAGAGGTTCCCAGTTTGTTTCAAGGTTTTGGCGGTCCTTTTGTGCTAAGATGGGCATTGATTTGTCTTTTTCTTCGGCTTTCCATCCTCAGACAAATGGCCAAACCAAACGAACCAATCAGACTTTGGAAACTTATCTGAGATGCTTTGTTTCTGCTGATCAGGATGATTGGGTGACCTTCTTGCCATTGGCTGAGTTCGCCCTTAATAATCGGGCCAGTTCGGCTACTTTGGTTTCGCCTTTTTTTTGTAATTCTGGTTTTCATCCTCGTTTTTCTTCAGGGCAGGTTGAGCCTTCGGACTGTCCTGGTGTGGATTCTGTGGTGGACAGGTTGCAACAAATTTGGACTCATGTGGTGGACAATTTGACCTTGTCCCAAGAGAAGGCTCAACGTTTCGCTAACCGCCGTCGCCGTGTTGGTCCCCGACTTCGTGTTGGGGATTTGGTTTGGTTATCATCTCGTTATGTTCCTATGAAGGTTTCTTCTCCTAAGTTTAAGCCTCGTTTCATTGGTCCTTATAAGATTTCTTAAATTCTTAATCCTGTATCATTTCGTTTGGCCCTTCCTGCTTCTTTTGCCATCCATAATGTGTTCCATAGGTCGTTGCTGCGGAGATATGTGGTGCCTATGGTTCCCTCCGTTGATCCTCCTGCTCCGGTGTTGGTCGAGGGGGAGTTGGAGTATGTGGTGGAGAAGATTTTGGATTCTCGCATTTCGAGACGAAAACTTCAGTACTTGGTCAAATGGAAGGGCTATGGTCAGGAGGATAATTCCTGGGTTGTTGCCTCTGATGTCCATGCTGCCGATTTAGTTCGTGCCTTTCATTTGGCTCGTCCTCATCGGCCTGGGGGCTCTGGTGAGGGTTCCGTGACCCCTCCTCAAGGGGGGGGTACTGTTGTGAATTCCGTTCTCGAGCTCCCTCCTGTGGTCATGAATGGTACTTCGGTGAGTTCTGTCCATGGACTCCCTCTGGTGGCTGTGAGTGGAGTTGCTGGTTCTGAGATTCCTTCTCCAGCTGCCCTCGTTTGGGGCTAGGCTGGATTTTCTATTTAACTCCACTCAGATCGTTACTCCATGCCAGCTGTCAATGTTCTAGTACTGCTTCAGATCTCTCCTGGATCTTTCTGTGGACCTGTCTACTCCAGCACAAGCTAAGTTCCTGCTTGTTCATTTGTTACTTATTGTTTTTCTTGCTAAGTTCTAGTCCAGCTTGCTTTCATGAAACTATCTGGCTAGCTGGAAGCTCTGGGGGTGCAGAGTGGCACCACCGCATCGTGAGTCGGTGCGGGGGTATTTTTTGCACACTCTGCGTGGTTTTTGTAGCTTTTTGTGTTGACCGCAAAGATCCCTTTTCTATCCTCAATCTGTTTAGTTAGACTGGCCTCTCTTTGCTAAAACCTATCTCATCCTGTGTTTGTGATTTCCTCTTATCTCACAGTCAATATTTGTGGGGGGGCTGCTTTTACCTTTGGGGAAAATTTCTCTGAGGCAAGTGAGGCTTTGTTTCCTTTCTTTAGGGGAAGTTAGCTCTTAAGGTACCTTCACATTAAGCGACGCTGCAGCGATAGCGACAACGATGCCGATCGCTGCAGCGTCGCTGTTTGATCGCTGGAGAGCTGTCACACAGACTGCTCTCCAGCGACCAACGATGCCGAGGTCCCCGGGTAACCAGGGTAAACATCGGGTTACTAAGCGCAGGGCCGCGCTTAGTAACCCGATGTTTACCCTGGTTACCAGCGTAAAATGTAAAAAAAACAAACAGTACATACTTACATTCGCGTCCCCCGGCGTCCGCTTCCTGCACTGACTGAGCGCCGACCCTAACAGCAGTGCGGTGACATCACCACTGTGCTGTACTTTCACTTTCACTTTACGGCGCTCAGTCAGTGTGGGAAGCGGACGCCGGGGGATGCGAATGTAAGTATGTACTGATTGTTTTTTTTACATTTTACACTGGTAACCAGGGTAAACATCGGGTTACTAAGCGCGGCCCTGCGCTTAGTAACCCAATGTTTACCCTGGTTACCAGTGTAAAACATCGCTGGTATCGTTGCTTTTGGTGTCAAACACGACGATACACGCCGGTCTGACGACCAAATAAAGTTCTGAACTTTGTTCAACGACCAGCAATATCACAGCAGGATCCTGATCGCTGCTGCGTGTCAAACTAAATGATATCGCTATCCAGGACGCTGCAACGTCATGGATCGCTAGCGATATCGTTTAGTGTGAAGGTACCTTTAGGCTGTGAAGAGGCGTCTAGGCAGAGTCAGGCACGCTCCACGGCTATTTCTAGTTGTGTTGATAGGAGTAGCGTTTGCAGTCAGCAGAGTTCCCATTTCCCCAGAGCTCGTCCCGATTCCGTGCTTAACTATCAGGTCATTTCTGGTGCACCTAACCACCAGGTCATAACAGGCACTTAGTCTCGCTCTTCCCACTTGCCCTGTAGCAGTGGCAAGTGGGGTGATATTTGGGGGTTGATGTCACCTTTTGTATTGTCAGGTGACATCAAGCCCTGAGGGTAGTAATGGAGAGGTATCTATAAGATGCCCCTATTACTAACCCTTTAGTCATATTGTATAAAAACAGACACCCAGAAAATAGTATTTTAATTGAAATAATGACACAGACTCCTTTAATAAATCTTAATTAAACCATACTTACGACATTGCCCTTTCCACAGACTCCATTGCCTTCTACAAGAGAATTAAAATGAAAAACAATATTTCTCCCCTTTCCGCTAAGAAGATAATAAGTAATTTGTCCCGCAATGCATCTAGCTCGTTTACATCTACTTAGCAGGCTGTAAGATTGCCTGATGCGACCATACAGCCTGTCAACCAGCAGAGACACTAAGCACCACCTGCTATCACTGCCCAGTGTCTCGCAGTGAACTGGTACAGCCTTTCATCCAGCAGAGACAGTAAGCAGCATCTGCTATCACTGCCCGCTGTCTCACGGTGAACTCGTATGACCTGTCTGATGTCACCGACAGCGTGAGAAAGTTCCCACGCTCCCGATGCCTTCAGAAAGGTCCTGGGATTTCACCTATTTGACATTAGCATGAACGCATTGGAAATTTTCCCAAGGAGCTTGCGCTAATGTCAGATTGGTACAAGAGATGTCAGTGTCCGTGGAATACATTTGGCACCCGTGTGGCAACCGTGTGCCACCTGTGTGCCTCATCAGTGCAACATGGTGGGCGCAGAGATGCAGCAGTAGAGTAAGTGCTGTTCCTCGGCATCGGGGGCTGAAGACGACTCTCATCATTCTCTCCTGCTCTGTCGGCGATCAGCACGAACAGGGAAGATTGATGGGAGTTGTATTCAAGTGAGAACAAAGACAGCAGGCCGCGGGTTTTGGGACTATTACCGCTCTCTTGCTGGCTGATTATTACTGATCTGAGCCAACAACAGAGCTAATTCTATCACTGTGCAGATTGCAAAGCTTGCAGGGAGAGACACCACAGGGATAAAAACAGACCCTGAAATGAGTGTAACTGATGACTCTTCTTTTCAGGAAGGCTGCAGGGGAAGAAGTGTTGACCACAGCCCATACCTCCTGCTTTAACCCCTTTACCCCCGAAGGTGGTTTGCATATTAATGACTAGGACAATTCTTAAAATTCTGACTGTCATTTTATGAGGCTATAACTCTGGAATGTTTCAACAGATCCTGGTGATTCTGAGAATGTTTTTTAATTACATATCAACTTTGAATTTTCATGCCCTTAAATCACACAAAATATATAATTAATAACATATCCCACATGTCTCCTTTCTGTCAGCACTGTTTTGGAACCAAATTTGTTATTGTTAGGAAGTTATAAAGTTTAAAAATTGACCAGCAATTTTTCACTTTTACAACAAAATTTGCAAAACAATTGTTTTAAAGGACCACATTACATTTGAAGTTACCTTGAGTGGTCTATATGATAGAAGATATCCAAAAATGACATGATTCTAAAAACTGCACCCCTCCCCCTCAAGGTGCTCAAAACCACATTCAAGAAGTTTATTAACCCTTCAGGTGCTTCACAAAAAAAAATTCATGTTGACAAGGGCAACAAAAAAAAAATAGACCCCAAAATTTGTTATGTAATTTCTCCTGAGCATGCAGATACCCCACATGAGGAACAAAACCACTGTTTGGGTGCATAGCAGAGCTCGGAAGAGAAGGAGCGCCATGTTACTTATTGAATGCAAAATTTGCTGGAACAATTGGCGGATGTCATGTCGCATTTGTAGCGCTCCTGATGTGCCTAAACACTGAAAATCCCCTACAAGTGACACCATTTTGGAAACTAGACCCCTCAGAGAACTGATCTAGATGTGTGGTGAGCACATTTAACCCTTAGGTGCTTCACAGAAGTTTATAATGTTGAGCCGTGAAAACAAAAAAAAAAAATAATTTTCCCCACAAATATGTTTTAGCTCCAAATGTTGCATTTTCAGAAGAGTAACAGGAGAAATTGCACCAAAAAATTGGTTGTGCAATTTGTCCTGAGTATGTGGATACTGAATACGATGGAGAGAACTACTGTTTGAGCACACGGCAGGGTTCGGAAGGGAAGGAGCGTCATTTGACTTTTTGAATGTAAAATTCCATGGAATCATTAGCAGATGTCATGTCCCAATTGGAAAGCTCCTGATGTGCCTAAACAGTCAAAATCCCCCAACAAATGACCCCATTTTGGAAACTAGACCCCTCAAAGAATGTACTCTGCTAGAAAAAATAAAGGGAACACTAAAATCCCACATATCACTGAATGAAATATTCCAGTTGTAAATCTTTATTCATTACATAGTGGAATGTGTTGAGAACAATAAAACCTAAAAATGACCAGCGTAAATCACAACTAATATCCCACGGAGGTCTGGAGTTGGATTGATGCTCAAAATCAAAGTGGAAAATGAAGTTGCAGGCTGATCCAACTTCAGTGGAAATGCCTCAAGACAAGGAAATGATGCTCAGTAGTGTGCGTGGCCTCCACGTGCCTGTATGATCTCCCTACAATGCCTGTGTATGCTCCTAGTCTCCTGAGGGATCTCCTCCCGGACCTGGACTAAAGCATCCACCAACTCATGGACAGCCTGTGATGCAACATTACGTTGGTGGATGGTGCAAGACATGATGTACCAGATGTGTTCAATCGGACTCAGGTCTGGGGAACAGGCGGGCCAATCCATAGTTTCAATGCCTTCATCTTGCAGGAACTGCTGACACACTCCGGCCACATGAGGTCTGGCATCATCCTGCATTTGGAGGAACCCAGGGCCAACCGCACCAGTATATGTTCTCACAAGGGGTCTAAGGATCTCATCTCAGTATGTAATGGCAGTCAAGCTACCTCTGGCGAGCAAATGGAGGGCTGTGCGGCCCTCCAAAGAAATGCCACCCCACACTATTACTGACCTATTGCCAAACCGGTCATGCTGAAGGATGTTGCAGGCAGCAGATCGCTCTCCATGGCGTCTCCAGACTCTGTCCCGCCTGTCACATGTGCTCAGTGTGAACCTGCTTTCGCCCTGTGAAGAGCACAGGGTGTCAGTGGCGAATTTGGCAATCATGGTGTTCTGTGGCAAATCCCAAGTGTCCTGCACGGTGTTGGGCTGTGAGCACAACCTCCATCTGTGGACGTCAGCACTCAGACCATCCTCATGGAGTCGGTTTCTAACCGTTTGTGCAGACACATGTACATTTGTGGCCTGCTGGAGGTCATTTTGCAGGGCTCTGGCAGTGCTCCTCATGTTCCTCCTTGCACAAAGGCAGAGGTAGTGGTCCTGCTGCTGGGCTGTTGCCCTTCTACAGCCCCCTCCACATTTCCTGGTGTACTGGCCTTTCTCCTGATAGTGCCTCCAGCCTCTGGACACTACGCTGACAGACACAGCATACCTTCTTGCCACGGCTCGCATTGATGTGCCATCCTCGATGAGCTGCACTACCTAAGCCACTTGTGTGAGTTTTAGAGTCCGCCTCATGCTACCACAAGTGTGAAAGCACAACCAACATTTAAAAGTGACCAAAATATCACCCAGAAAGCATTGGTACTGAGATGTGGTTTGTGGCCCCACCTGCAGAACCAATCCTTTATTGAGTGATTCTTGATAATTGCCAATAATTTCCGTCTGTTGTCTATTCCATTTGCACAATAGCATATTAAATTGATTGTCAAACAGTGTTGCTTCCTAAGTGGACAGTTTGATTTCACAGAAGTTTGATTTACTTCACTTTAGAAGTTTATAGGGCTTAGCCCTGAAAATAATAAAAAGATTCCCCACGGTAATGTTATTTTGGCCCCAAATTTTGCATTTTCATAAAGGTAACAGGAGACATTGTAGAATTTTTCTACTATGTACAGGTGTAGTGACTTTTTTGACTCCATGTGTATTTTCCAGAAACGAGCAGCAATGAATGTTGCTGAGTGAAAATTGCAAACTACCGCTGAAGTGGCCAATATGCTGTAGTGACCAGTACGTTGCAGTCACCAGTACGTTGCAGTCACCAGTACGTTGCAGTCACCAGTATGTTATGCCCAGCCCGTGCTTCTGGAGGCATGACCCCGTAAGTTAGGCAGCCTCTTATCTCTTCGGAAATGCCAAACATGGATGCTATATGTGGTACACTATGGGGCTAAGAAGGAATGGGGCCATTTGGATTGGAAAACAGAATTTGCTGAATTTCTTTTGGTGGGTGAGGAGCCATTTCAGTTTTCCAGAGCCTTTGTGCTACCAGTAGCATGGAAGACCTTGATATTTCCGTTAACAGATGACAAACTTGAGTGAGGGCTTGCTTTTTTTGTAGATTCAGTTGAAGCTTTCATTGGGAACATTTTACATAACGTTTGGGATTACATTTATCCTGGCGCTAAAAGCTGAGCACTTACTTTGGGTTTTCATATCAATCTCTGAGTGATGTGATTCAGATGAAACCCCCGAGGGATCTATTCAATATAATGAGGCAGCAGATTTATTCTGAACTCCGTATGGCCTCTGTTCAGCGATGTCCTTCTTTTCAGAAGTGTGCAAAACTCTGGCCGATAGCACTTTTATGCAATCCTAAAAAGATGGACACCACCAGATAACAGGACAGACGGTATCCACAGTGGCTCCATCTGCCTCATTATAGGGAATCTTCTGCCAAAGGTTCCGTCTATATCACGTATTTAAAAGATTTACACGGAAACCCTGATGCAAACGCCCAGCGCACAGTGCAGGATGAATGTGTTCCAAGTCTTACTGCGATCTTTAGCAAGCAGAATGAAAACATCAACAGCAGGTGAAGAATTTGTTTTATTTTTTATGCTGTTCTTCATGCAGTATAAGTGATTAGGTGACTTTATTCTTCTGGTCGGTGCGATTACAGTGATACCAGATTTATATTGGGTTTTTATGTTTGGCTGCTGTCACAGACTGAAGTCGCTTTATATTGAAAAAAATAGTTTGTGCACCACCATATTTTGAGAGCTATAATTTTTCCATATTTTGGCCCACAGAGTCATTTCAGGGCTTGTTTTTTTTTTAGGACGAGTTGACGTTCTTATTGGTACTATTTTCGGGCACATTACTTTTTTTGATCACTTTCTATTCCAATTTTTGGCAGGCAGATTGAAGAAAAACAAGCAATTCAGGAATTAGATTGTTTGAGGGGGGGTTTATGCTGTTTCTTTTGTACTAAAATTGATAAGTCCGTTTTATTCTTAGGGTAAGTATGATTAAATCGATACCACATTAATATAGTTTTTTTATGTTTTGTCGCTTTTATACAATAAAAATTTTTATAGAAAAAAAAAATCTCTTTATTCTGAGAGCACTAACTTTTTTATTTTTCTGCTGATGGAATTGTCAGGTGGGACAAGATGACATTTTTAGTGGTACCATGTTTATTTATATCCGTCTTAATGATTGCGCCTTACTCTACTTTTTGTTTGGCGATATGATGATAAAGCATTGTTTCTTTCCTGGTTTTACATTTATTTTATGGTGTTCACTTAAAGGTTAACTAGTGTTACAGTTTCATAGAGTGGGTCTGTGCAGATGCGGCAATACCAAATATGTGTACTTTTATTGTTTATATTTTTTTTCAGACAAATATTTATTAATGAATACAATATATTTTGATTTTTTTTTTTAATTTACAATTATTTAATTTTTTTTTTCTTTGTCCCAGGATTCTCCCTCTGCACAGGGTAGATCCCAAACCTTGCCTGCATCTGCCGTCTCACATTCTGCTTTGACTGCTGCAGGTGCTGCTGAGCATAGACGTTGTTCCCAGCGTCTTGCTCAGGCTAGTGCTATTCGTCTGGTTACTGCTGGCTCTTCAGCCAAGTCTATGGTAACCAGCGGTAGTCAGAGACGAGCGAACACTCTGGAGACTAAATCCAGAAATCACCCTACTGACCATGCTCGTGATGTGGCAACGCCTCATTGGTGGTCAGTCTTCAGCTGCTCTGGTGATGTGGCAGCTCCAGATTGGTCCACAGGTAAGGTCCTGTCTGACTGGACTTGAGCTGTACGTATAAAAGGTTCTCAGAGGTGCACACCAGTGTGCTAGTATCAATCTAATTTCATGTGTGAATGTACATTGCAACTGTGTGGTCTGTGTCAACATGTGCTCAGGATCAGCTGTTAGCCGTTAAAATTCCGGCACCTCTGGAGAGGAGTTTGTTCATGTGGATTCAGGGCTGGAGTATGCCACTAGAATTTCGGCACCTCCGGAGAGAAATTGATTAAGTTCTGTAACTGACTGACCACGGTTGCTACCAGCTCCATTGGTGGGCTTCGATCCTCTGTGAAGTTAACAGGGATCGTGTCTAGCGTCATCTCTTTCGTTGCTGTATGTGAGTGAGACAGCTCTATTGCAGAGCATCAGCTTTGTTACTGTGTGCAAGTGACACTAATTTGTGTACTGCTCACTGAGTGTCTTTAACCCTTTCACGACATGCGCAGTAATAGTACGGCGCATGTCGTGTCTCCCCCTTTGATGTAGGCTCCGGCGGTGAGCCCACATCAAAGTCGCGACATGTCAGCTGTTTTGATCGCTGCTATGTAGCAGAGCCGATCAGGCTATGCCAGCTTCTAGCCTCCCATGGAGGCTATTGAAGCATGGCACACGTAAAAAAAAATGTTTTTAAAAATATTAAAAAAATATAAAAAATATAAAAGTTTAAATCACCCCCCTTTCGCCCCATCCTAAATAAAACAATAAAAAAAAATCAAACCTACATGTATTTGGTTTCGCCGCGTTCAGAATCTATCAATAAAAAAAAGCATTAACCTGATCACTAAACAGCGTAGCGAGAAAAAAATCCGAAACGCCAGAATTACGTTTTTTTGGTCGCCGCGACATTGCATTAAAATGCAATAACGGGCGATCAAAAGAACATATCTGCACCGAAATGGTATCATTAAAAACATCAGCTCGGCACGCAAAAAATGAAGTGAAAAAAGAAAATGTAAAAACGAAAAAGGGCCGCGACTTGAAGGGGTTAAACTCAATGTGAGTTAGCAACCGCTCACTGCATTCTCCGCCATTGTTCTCATTAGCTGCAGTTTTACATCTCTGCACGGTGGACGCCGAGTTGTGATTGCACTTCCTCATTAAATATATTTAGTGCAATCCGCCAACCCTAACACCATGAGACTATCATTTTTTGCAGGCTGACCGCTTGTATTGCATGTGGATGCAGCAGCATCCCTGTGCTGTACAAACTGTCAGCTCTGCACTGACAGAGAAAGTTACTGATCATGCACTAAGCATGATCAAGCAACTTTCCTAGCTCTGGTGACCCGAATGTCAACATGATGACATTAGGTCACCATGGCAACAATCGGAACCCTGCGTCACGCTGCATGGTCTCCGATCCAAAGGGAGCTGTCATTTCTCTGTCAGCTCCTGGAATTCTGTGATTACAGTGATTGCAGCATTTAGGGAGTTAAAGTGTCAGGAGCGGTGCTTGACCACTCCTGGTACTTAGTGCTGGGTGTCAGTTGTCAGAATCAGTGAAGATGTAATAATCTGTCCCTGGTCAATAAGGCATAGGATACAGGGACATATTTTTATGCCAGATGTCAGAGTTAATGGTACTTTGTTTCAGGGAGGAGCAGGGGCTGTGACAGTAGCCGCAGCCTCTGCCCCTGATGATGCTTTGTTTGAGTATCCCAGCATGCATTAAAATTCTCAAGCAAAGCATCATCACACAGGAAATAGGAAAAAAATAGAAAACAATTAGGCCGGTTTCACATATCAGTGTCTCCGGTACGTGTGGTGACAGTTTTCACACGTCCTGGAGACACGTGCACACGTAGACCCATTCAAATAAATGGGTCTGTGCACATGTCAGTGTGTTTCCACGGACCGTGTGTCCATGGGCAAAACACGCTGACATTTTCATTTTTTTCCATCAGCACGGACGGCAAAACGTCCCACACGTGCACATGGAGAACACACATTGATGTCCTCCGTGTGACACGTAAGGCACCGGGTAAGAAGTGCTACAGTAAGTGCTGTTCTCCAGCGGCAGGTGCTGAAGCCAGCTGTCATCATTCTCCTCTTCTCTGCATGAGAGCAGAGGAGAATGAGGAGCGTTATATTAAAGTCCGAACGACAGCAGGTGGTGGCTTTTGGGACTATTACCCCATCATCCGACACCAACTGCCGTTAATAACACTGACAGTAGGCGTGGATGATCGGGGTATTCCGATTGTTCAGAAATAAATGAATGAAAAACCCAATGTGGGTTCCCCACGATTTTATTGAACCAAGCAAACAAAACTCAAAGCTGGGGGCTGCAACCCCCAGCTGTCAGCTTCTGCAAGGTTGGTTATCAAGACAAGAAGGGTCCTCACGCTGTTTTTTAAATTATTTAAATAATTAATTTTAAAAAACGGCATGGGGTCCCCCCATTTTTGACAATCAGCCTTGCTAAAGCTCACAGCTGAGGCTGTTATTCTCAGACTAGTAAGGGGCCTGATAGACATTATCGCCCGCTTTTTCCCATGGTCCAGAGGTCACCTCAGTTCAGCCCGGCCATGATTATGTCTTCACTGTTGAATGATGCTGTGCTCTCAGCATCTCATTCACCAGTGGTTTTCATCTGGGAAGGTCGCATCTTGGCACCGTCCTGGTTGAAAACTATTTAGCCCCCACACTTGGATTACAGTGTGCGATATATGGAGTTAAACTCCAGGTTAATGTCTATAATATCATAGTTATGAAGATGTTCTGCAGCAGTACTGAAAGTGTGGCGCCTGAGAGAAAATACATTTTATTTAATAAACTTTTGCTAACTGCCGGTTTTCAGTAAGGGTGGAGTCAGACAGCTGTATAAATCAGACCACTATGATCGAACTGGCTTTGGCTCTCCTGACCCGAGTGTGACAATTAAATGGAAATATAGGAAGTTATCATGCTCAGGATCGCAGGCCAGTCTGTGCATTGTGGTCCGATCTCTGTCCAGTTTATATGGCCGTCTGACTGTGCCCTAATGTCGGCTTGCTCGAAGCATTTACAGTGAGTGCTCACAGCACTGAGAGCGGCAGCTGTAGGCACGTCCCTGCCATCACTGACTGCTAATTCTACAATAGAGCAGTCTGGTAACAAGTTAATAGTGTTATCGAACCTGATAGGTTCTACTTAACAGCAAATTAAAAATGTTAGCGCTTGTTATACAGCAACACAAATACAATTTTTCTAAAATGTAACATGTTCTCTGTATCCCAAGACACTGCAAGAAAACACATTCCATAAAAAAATAAGAGCTCATACAATGATGTCAACAGAAAAATAAAAGCTACAGCTCTTGCAGAGTAACAATAAAAAATGAAAAACAAATTGAAAAAAAAAATGCTAAATCCTTGAGGCACAAATTGGGCTGGTCACTAAAGCATTAACTATAAGGTTTATGTATTCTTTCTTAGGCTCTATTAGCCAAATGGCACAATATTTATTGAGTCTTTTGGGCTAATGGTGCAGAAGACCTGTCTCCATGATAAGTGGCATCCATACAATGCTGGAAATACATATTTAAATACTTAAAGTGGACTAGTACTAAAGGTGCTTTGAATGGTAGAACATTGTAAAGGAAATTTAAAAAGTTCAGGAAACTCACCTTAAATTACACAGGACAAAAATAGAAGTACAAATATTCCTTAAGTTATAATTTTCCTTGACAATAACTGCTTGTTCCTTGCCTAACATCCCTGCATCTTATCTCCAAGGAGGAATATAGTGGCTTCTTATTTTTAGCACATAACTCTTTAGTCAGCGTTACATTAAAAATGTGTCAAGTCTTCACATTGTAATACATTTCTCAGAACTTAACGAGTTAGTTGTTTATGTTGCCAAGCAAGAAAAGTGTCTTTCCTCTGAGAACATCATTCATTTTTAGGTAAGCAAAGGGTTATCTATTCACTTTGGCTTCATTCTCTCCAAGGACACTTATTTACCTTGTATCATATAGCATGGTGAGAAAACAAGAATATAGGCCTGAGTTAGCGAGTGGCCCCTTGGAAGCTTGGAGACAGAAGAAGTAAGGGAAATCAATATGTGTGATTGCTATCCTCTATTCAGTGGAAAAGTGTTGGTGAGGGACATTATTCATCTCTGCTGGTGAAAATTGGATTATAAGTGTTGTTGAAGCAGAAAGGGGATTTTGATTGCAAAGTAAGTCCCTGTGCTCACTGATCAAACTACTGAGAGACTTTTAATTTTATACATGCGGCTTCTGGCAACACAGGAAGTAGCCTTCTTACTGCAATACAGACAGAGAACTCATCAAAAACCTCCTTTACATTGAATTTAACACAGATCTGTAGCGTCTTTAATGATTTTCAGTAACCGTGACATGGAAGTCTCTGTTGTGTTTAATCGGATATAAATGGCTCATTGGATTTTTGGTTTACTTTTGTAAATAGCACAGCTGGCATGATCAACATGTCATATGGGAGTTAGATGTCCCCTATGTTTAGATAACCATCAAGCTGTGTGATGGCTTGGTCATTGTCTTAGGAGCACCAGACTTTAAAGCCTCTGAGTAAATTACAGATTTGAAAGGGGAATTTGGGGCAATGTTGGATTTTTCGTTTAACTAAAGCTGTAAATAAGTCTTCTGAGAACTTGACATCACCCAATTGTCAAAGCTGAATGTACAAAAATAAAATTGTGTCAATCTTCTGAAGCCCTCAGCAAAAAACTGTATTCTGCAATAGAACATAAAGAACTACAAAAAGTAATAATAACTTACATAGTTTTCATTAGCATAAATGAGGACTTTTTGTGATTTATTAACAGGCAAGGTCCACCAAAATGAGAGCTGATTTCCACTGTTCTCCAATTGATAGATAATAATAACCTATATTGACTCTAATACCTAAATAGGGTAATAAAAATTGAGCTTTCTCATCCTTTCAGTCAAATCAAGACAGAAGACTGAAGGAAAGAAATATATTAATGAAAATACTCTTGACTCCTGATTAGTGTTGAGCGATACCGTCCGATACTTGAAAGTATCGGTATCGGAAAGTATTGGCCGGTACCGGCAAAGTATCGGATCCAATCCGATACCGATACCCGATACCAATACAAGTCAATGGGACTCAAGTATCGGACGGTATTCCTGATGGTTCCCAGGGTCTGAAGGAGAGGAAACTCTCCTTCAGGCCCTGGGAACCATATTAATGTGTAAAAGAAAGAATTAAAATAAAAAATATTGCTATACTCACCTCTCCGAGGGAACCGGCAGCGTTGTTTGCTTAAAATTCGCGCTTTTCTTTCCTTACGTGAAGTCCCGGCTTGTGATTGGTTGCGTCGCAGTCACATGGGCGACGCAACCAATCACAGCAAGCCGTGACGTAATTTCAGGTCCTTAAGGATTTTAAAATTACGTCCCGGCTTTGTGATTGGTTGCGTCGCAGTCACATGGGCGACGCAACCAATCACAGCAAGCCGTGACGTAATTTCAGGCCCTTAAGGATTTTAAAATTACGTCCCGGCTTTGTGATTGGTTGCGTCGCAGTCACATGGGCGATGCAACCAATCACAAGCCGTGACGTCACGGGAGGCTGGACACGCGCGCATTTTAAAATGCGCGCTTGTCCAGCCTCCCGTGACGTCCCGGCTTGTGATTGGTTGCATCGCGGTCAACCAATCACAAGCCGGGAGGCTGGACACGCGCGCATTTTAAAATGCGCGCTTGTACAGCCTCCCGTGACGTCCCGGCTTGTGATTGGTTGCGTCGCGGTCAACCAATCACAAGCCGGGAGGCTGGACACGCGCGCATTTTAAAATTTTAAAATGCGCGCGTGTCCAGCCTCCCGGCTTGTGATTGGTTGACCGCGATGCAACCAATCACAAGCCGGGACGTCACGGGAGGCTGGACAAGCGCGCATTTTAAAATGCGCGCGTGTTTAGCCTCCCGTGACGTCACGGCTTGTGATTGGTTGCGTCGCCCATGTGACTGCGACGCAACCAATCACAAAGCCGGGACGTAATTTTAAAATCCTTAAGGACCTGAAATTACGTCACGGCTTGCTGTGATTGGTTGCGTCACCCATGTGACTGCGACGCAACCAATCACAAGCCGGGACTTCACGTAAAGGAAAGAAAAGCGCGAATTTTAAACAAAGAACGCTGCCGCTTCCCTCGGTAAGGTGCAGGCTGCGTCGGAGAGGTGAGTATAGCAATATTTTTTATTTTAATTCTCTCTTTTACACATTTTTACATTAATGTTGTTTCGATACCGATACCCGATACCACAAAAGTATCGGATCTCGGTATCGGAATTCCGATACCCGCAAGTATCGGCCGATACCCGATACTTGCGGTATCGGAATGCTCAACACTACTCCTGATATCATTTCTCATGTGCACTGGCTCTCATCCACTTCCTGCAACACAATTGTGGGGCATCGATGGACTACCATGGCTGCCAGGGGCTTACTTAAGGCCCTGATCAATGCCATCTTTGTACTTGTGTATAGATGAACCAAAGGCTGAACTTTATAGGAAATTACAGATTTTAGTATATAAAAAATTCAAGAGATGCAACAATATAGTAGATTAACAGGCTAACATGTGTACTAATACCTAAGACCAAATTTTATTCCAACTATTTAAATCATAGAGACAAATAACACAATTGCCTGCAACCCGCAGACCCAATGGTTGGATTGTTTTGATAACATGCCAAAAAAACCTAGATGGCCCTACTGGACCCTATTGTGCCCTTCCTGACAGCGGAGGTTGGCACCCTAACTTGATCACAATGTGGCGCCCCCGCTCACTGACGACTTACCCTGGATGCAACCTGGCAATCCCTAAATGTTATATGCAACCAGTAAATTACAAATATTCCACAATACAAGGAATGATAGTGCCGCGGTGATCAGGAGGAGAAACAGGGGTGTCAAAAATCAGTGATTCCAAGGAGG
Source organism: Ranitomeya variabilis (assembly GCF_051348905.1). NCBI lineage: Eukaryota > Metazoa > Chordata > Amphibia > Anura > Dendrobatidae > Ranitomeya > Ranitomeya variabilis. The sequence continues at coordinate 235,333,226 of NC_135232.1, forward strand.
TTATGTCCTTAAAAATTGTTAACAAAAATCAACCTTCTCCTCCTTGGGAGCCAAAATTAAACAAATACAATCAATTCGAAACCAAGAAACAAATAAACAATAGGATACCCAGACAAATATTGCATACAATCAAGGGTAGAGGTCGAGAAATGTAAAAGCCTGCACTGGTTCCCCCTCCACTCTCCCTAAATTGATTGTCCCTACCTTGCTGTGGAGGTTGGCACCCTAGATTAATACGCAAATTGGCACCCCCGCTCCCGTCAGCTCACCCTCACTTACCCTTCACACTTACCCTTTAACTCTCTAGACAGAAAAGTAAAAATTGATAGGAGAGAATAAGGGAAACCACATGTGCAAGGGATATCAAAAAGGTGGGTGTTAGGGACAATCAAAAAAGCCCAGATTTCACAGTCATATATTAGTGCGCTCAAGGGTTATGATAAAGTGCCATAGTTTTTAGTGTCCATCCTAAATCAGGGACACACCATACATTCTTAGAGTGGACAAGGAGTAGACTTACTGCCTTAATAAGTACGGGGTACCACCGCCCCTATATCAGCGTTAGACCACTCAATGATTCATGCACTTTAATGGATCTACCTGTGACCAAACATTTTTGTATGCCTGATCATAGCACCATGGAACTGAAATTACTTGTATTGAAAGGTAGCTTCAAATCTCAGAGAGACAGGAGAACCTGGCAGTATAAACTCATGACGACCTTTGACACACTTAGTGCAGGAATGAATGTGTCGCATGGATTTATGTCTTTTTACATCAAATTAAGGAATTTGCACTTCAGACCATGTGGGGTCATCATAACACAGAACCAGACCCCAATCAGAGAACAACAAAACATTCACTCCTAATCTAGGAACTTTCCAATATTTATGGACTCAACTGTTTATCACTTATCACACTCCCATAATGACAGTTCTGTGCAGTGTTGTGTATAAACATGTGATTCTTCAGAATTTGCTTTAGTCTATGCCTGATGAAGAGATCTGTGTAGTCTCGAAAGCTTGCAATTTGTTACCATCTTTTCAGTTAGCCATTAAAAGGTATCAACCACTGAGGACTCTTAATTCTAAATATTTTTGGTGGGTGAGAAGCCATTTCGCTTTTCCAGAGCCTTTGTGCTACCAGTAATGTGGAATTATTTCTGTTAACAGATGATGGACCTGAGTGGGGACTTTTTTGTGGATTAAGTTGAAGCTTTTTGGGAACATTTTACATAACGTTTGGGATTACAGTTATCCGGCACTCTACACTGACCAATTACTTTGGAGTTTCCATCTTTCCATTCCATTCACTACAGTGAGGCAGCAGAATTACTCTGGACTCAATCTGGCCTCCGTTCTGCAGTGTCCTTCTTTTCAGAACTGCACAAAACTGTGGCCAAGGCACTTTTATGCAATCCTAAAAAGACGGACACCGCCAGATCACAGGTCCTATGGTATACACAGTGCCTCTATTTGCCTCATTATAGGGAATCTTCAGCCAGAGGTACTGTCTGAATCACGTATTTTAGAGCTTTACATAGAAACCCCGGTGCAAGCACTCAGCGCAGAGCGCAGTATAAATGTGCGTCAAACCTTTCTGCGATCTTTAGGAGGCAGAATGAAAAAATCAACAGCAGGTGAAGAATTTGTTTTACTTTTTATGCCACTCCTCATGCAGTATAAGTGGCTAGGCAACTTTATTCTTTGGGTCAGTGCTATTACAGCGATACCAGATTTATATTGTGTTTTTACGTCTGGCAGCTCTCACACACTAAAAGATGCTTTTAATGCGAAACCTAGTTTTCCATCACCATATTTTGAGAGCTAGAATTTTTTTATATTTCAGCCAACAGAGTCATGTGAGGGCTTATTTTTTGTGCAACGAGCTGATATTTCAATTGGTGCCATTTTCGGGCACATGGCATTTTTTGATCGCTTTCTATTCCAATTTTTAGGAGACAGAATGAACAAAAACCAGCAATTAAGGAATTGCTTTTTTATATATACTGTTCCGCATGTGGTAAAATTGGTAAGGCATTTATATCTTTTTTTATGTTTTGACTCTTTTACACAATAAAAACTGTTTTACAGATAAAATTAGTGTTTTTGCATCGCTTTAGTCTGAGAGTTATAACTTTATTTTTCTGCTGATGTAGCTGAATGGCGGCTTGTTTTTTGCTGGACAAGATGACATTTTCAGCGGTGCTTTTTTATTTACATCCATCTTTTTGATCGTGTTTTATTGTACTTTTTGTTCAGCGGTATGATGAGAAAAGCATTGTTTTTTGCCACGTTTATTTTTTACAGTGTTCACTGTTAACTAGTGGGTTAACTAGTGGGACAGTTTTATACAGAGGGTCATTACGGACGCATCAATACCAAATATGTGTACTTTTATTGTCTTTTTTTATTTACAGAAATAAATGTATTTATTGGAAAAATACTTCATTTTTTTTTCTTTATTTAGGGATTTAAAAAACATATTTTTACACTTTATAATATTTTTTTTTTACTTTTTCACATTGCCTCATTATGGGACATTGCCATATTACATCAGATCAATGATTTGATACTCTGCACTGCAGAATATCAGATCAGGATCTGACACGCAGGGAAGGAGACATGCCAGTGGATGCTCTCAGCAGGCACTCCCAAGCCACCTTACCTGCAGGACCCCGATGGACCCCGTCACCATCTTGGTGCCAAGGGTCTCTATGGAGACCATCAGGACATCGCGGTGCGATCACAATGTCCTGATGGAAGCACACAGGATGCCCCCTCCCTGCGCGATGCTTCTCAATACTGCTGTCACTACTGACACGATCGTAGGCGTTGCTGTGGGGTGTCAGCTGTCACATACCGCTGACACCCGCACTTGATCGCTGTGGAGCTCAGCGTGAGGCCACGCTATCGCGGCGCCATTCTAGCACTGCTCCGAGGGCTCTAGTGCGGTTGCTGTGCCCAATCGTCACTGTCTCTGCCTTAGTACGGATTGAACATGAAGAGGAAGTCAGAGAGCAGCTGCAGCCCTGGCTTCTTCTTCATGTTCAATCCATACGAAGGCAGGGACAGTGACACCAGTGCTGAATGGGCATTGGGTATCACGTGTCACAGGTCCAGGATGGTGAGTGCTAACACTGCTGGAACGGTGCTAGCATCGGAGGTGAGTATAGGTTTTTATTTTATCTGTGCCAAACATTTATTTCAAGTAGTCTTAGAAGTGGACCACCCCTTTAAACAAGTATATCAATAGAAAAATAGAAAAGTTATGACTTTTGAAAGATGGAGAGGGAATACAGCTTTAATAGGAGGTACAGTGCCTTGCGAAAGTATTCGGCCCTCTGGAACTTTTCAACCTTTTCCCACATATCATGCTTCAAATATAAAGATACCAAATGTAAATTTTTGGTGAGGAATCAACAAGTGGAATACAATTGTGAAGTTGAACGAAATGTATTGGTTATTTTAGATTTTTTGGGAAATCCAAAAAATGAAAAGTGGGGCGTGCAATATTATCCGGCCCCTTTAACTTAATACTTTGTTGAGCCACCTTTTGCTGCAATTACAGCTGCAAGTCACTTGGGGTATGTCTCTATCAGTTTTGTACATCGAGAGACTGAAATTCTTACCCATTCTTCCTTGGCAAACAGCTCGGGCTCAGTGAGGTTTGATGGAGATCGTTTGTGAACAGCAGTTTTCATCTCTTTCCACAGATTCTCGATTGGATTGAGGTCTGGACTTTGACTTGGCCATTCTAACACCTGGATATGTTTATTTGTGAACCATTCCATTGTAGATTTTGCTTTATGTTTGAGGTCATTGTCTTGTTTGGAAGACAAATCTCCATCCCAGTCTCAGGTCTTTTGCAGACTCCAACAGGTTTTCTTCAAAAATTATCCTGTTTTTGGCTCCATCCATCTTCCCATCAATTTTAACCATCTTCCTTGTCCCTGCTGAAGAAAAGCAGACCCAAACCATGATGCTGCCACCACCATGTTTGACAGAGGGAAGGGGTGATGAGCTGTGTTGCCTTTACGCCAAACATATCGTTTGGCATTGTTGCCAAAAAGTTCGATTTTGGTTTCATCTGACCAGAGCACCTTCTTCCACATGTTTGGGGTGTCTCCCAGGTGGCTTATTGCAAACTTTAAATGACACTTTTTATGGATATCTTTGAGAAATGGCTTTCTTCTTGCCACTCTTCCATAAAGGCCAGATTTGTGCAGTGTACAACTAATTGTTGTCCTATGGACAGTCTGTCCCACCTTAGCTGTAGATCTCTGCAGTTCATCCAGAGTGATAATGGGCCTTTTGGCTGCATCTCTGATCAGTCTTCTCCTTGTTTGAGATGAAAGTTTAGAGGGACAACCGGGTCTTGGTAGATTTGCAGTGGTATGATACTCCTTCCGTTTCAATATGATCACTTGCACAGTGCTCCTTGGGATGTTTAAAGATTTGGAAATCATTTTATATCCAAATCCGGCTTTAACCCCTTAGTGACGGAGCCAAATTTTTGAAATCTGACCAGTGTCACTTTATGTGGTAATAACTCTGCAACGCTTCAGCAAATCCCAGTGATTTTGAGATTATTTTTTGTGACACATTATACTTTATGATAATGGTAAATTTAGGTCAATATGTTTTGTGTTTATTTATAAAAAATATCAAAAATTTGAGAAAAATGTTAAAAAATTAGCAATTATCAAAATGTTAATGATTATCCCTTTAATCCAGATGGTCATACCACAGCAAAACATTAATAAATAACATTTCTCACATGTCTGCTTTACATCAGCATCATTTGTAAACTGTTATTTTATTTTGTTAGCATTTTAGGAGGTTTAAAAATGTAGCAGTAATTTTTCATTTTTTCAAGGAAATTTGCAAAATTTATTTTTTTAGAGACTTATCCATGTTTGAAGTGTCTTTAGGGGTCTCATATATTGGGAAACCCCCAAACGTGATACCATTTTAAAAAGAGCACCCACTGACATATCGAAAACTGCTGTCAGGTAGTTTATTAACCCTTCAGGTGCTTTACAGGAATTAATGCAAAGTGGTATGACAGAAATGAAAATGTGCATTTTTACCACCTAAATGCCTCTAACTTCTGAACAGATTACTATAGCGGCAGGCTCTAAGGCCAATATTTGTTCATGAATTGCCATGGCAAACATCAGGACCAGACAATCATGATCTGAGGGCACCAATTGGGATAAAGAGGCCCCCACACTCTGTTAACCATTTATAATGATGTAGTCACTATTGACAGCAGCATCTAAGGGGTTAAACAGATTTGGACGGTGCAAACACTGATCGTGGCAGATACACCAAGTTGTCAGCTATAGTGTACAGCCGACAGCTGCTGGATTGTTACCTGTATGGGGAGGCTATTCTCTTATATCTCAGGTCAGTTAAAAGACGTATTGCCTGTCATTAAGGGGTTAAACTTCTCCACAACAGTATCACGGACTTGCCTGTTGTGTTCCTTGATCTTCATGATGCTCTCTGTGCTTCAAACAGAACCCTGAGACTATTACAGAGCAGGTGCATTTATACAGGGACTTGATTACACACAGGTGGATTATATATATCATCGTTAGGCATTTAGGACAACATTGGATCATTAAGAGATCCACAATGAACAATGAACTTCTGGAGTGAGTTTGCTGCACTGAAAGTCAAGGGCCCAAAAAATATTGCACGCCCCACTTTTCAGTTTTTGAATTTTCACAAAAATTTAGAATAACCAACAAATTTCGTTCAACTTCACAATTGTGTTCCACTTGTTGATTATTCACCAAAAATTTACATTTGGTATCTTTATGTTTGAAGCATGATATGGGGAAAAGGTTGAAAAGTTTCAGGGAGCCAAATACTTTCGCAAGGCACTGTACAAAAATTGCTGATTGCCCATAAACGTCTGATCTTGTATCACAAGTAGTGTTGAGCGATACCTTCCGATATCGGAAAGTATCGGTATCGGAAAGTATCGGCCGATACCGTCAAAGTATCGGATCTAATCCGATACCGATACCCGATCCCAATGCAAATCAATGGGACGAAAATATCGGAATTAAAATAAACCCTTTCTTAACTTGTAGGTTCATTCTACATGAAGGAAAACAACTAAGAATAATGTAGGATGTATTGGGGGAGGTGGCGGAGACATTAAAGGCACAGAGGTTTAGCCCAATCAAATAGAATAGCAGGATTTTTATTTTTTTTTATGACGTTCGGCGTTAGAAAGATTTTGACTATGTTATTTTTTTATTTTTATTTTTTGTCAGATATTGATGTTTCACTACTTCCACGCCCTTCACCTTCTTTTTTACTTCTCCCACACTTTCTTCTTCATTATCCTCATCATCAGCTTCTTTGACATCAACTTCTTCACCTTATTCATCTTCTTCTTCATCTTCTACCTATTATTTTTTTTGTTACATTGTTCATATTCTTTTTATTTTACTATTATCTTCTTCATATTCTACTTCTTCATCATATTCTTATTTGTGACAGGCATTCCCGTAGTTGTTATCTATAAAAGTTTGAAGATTACACCTTCCGTTCTGCCTGTCACAAAAGAGTTACATTTGTCCGCGTTCAGTTTGGCCTGCAGCATCAGGCTTTATCCAGGGGCACCACGAGGAGGAACGGACTCACCCCCATACACTGCTTAGTCTTCTTCTGCTTATAATTTAGATAATATCTTTTGCTCTGATATTTAGTGTTATGCTTAATGCTCTTCTGCTCTTTGTTCTGCAGCCTCTTGTTCTTCTGCTTCTCGGTCTTCCAGGTCGTCGTCGTCTCCAGGGTCGTCGTCTCCGGGGTCGTCGTCATCGGGGTGGTCTTCAGGGTCATCGTCTCCAGGGTCGTCGTCATCACGGTGGTTGTCGTCTCTGGTGTCGTCGTCATCTTAGGGGTGGTCTTCCGGGTCATCGTGTTTAGTCTCTTGAACTTGGAAATGTAGCAGAAGGTACAAGAAGGCTGAGAAAATGCCGAGAAACAGCTGATGGAACTGGAACTCGGATGGCTACCCGAAGGTCCAAGAGCCAATGGAACTACCGAGGACTAGCTGACGTTACTGGAACCCGGTTACTAAGCAGGAGGTACCCATGCCTGAAAGCACTACCAAGGACCACCTGACGTTGGTGGAACTCGGATACCCAGAGGGAGGCACCTAAGCCAAAGGCTCTGCCCGGAACCAGCTGACGGTACTGGAACCAGGATGGGGAGCAGAAGGTACAAGAGCAAAAGACACTGCCGAGAACCAGCTGACGGTGCTGGAACCCGGATGGGTAGCCAAAGGTCCAAGAGCCAATGGAACTACCGAGGACCAGCTGACGTTACTGGAACCCGGTTACTAAGCAGGAGGTACCCGTGCCTGAAAGCACTACCAAGGACCACCTGACGTTGGTGGAACTCGGATACCCAGAGGGAGGCACCTAAGCCAAAGGCTCTGCCCGGAACCAGCTGACGGTACTGGAACCAGGATGGGGAGCAGAAGGTACAAGAGCAAAAGACACTGCCAAGAACCAGCTGACGGTACTGGAACCTGGATGTGTAGCCGAAGGTCCAAGAGCCAATGGAACGACCGAGGACCAGCTGACGTTACTGGAACCCGGTTACTAAGCAGGAGGTACCCATGCCTGAAAGCACTACCAAGGACCACCTGACGTTGGTGGAACTCGGATACCCAGAGGGAGGCACCTAAGCCAAAGGCTCTGCCCGGAACCAGCTGACGGTGCTGGAACCAGGATGGGGACCTATTCAAGCTTGTCTTCCTAGAGCCCCAACTAGCAGTGTTGGAGCAAAGGGTCAGCAGGAGGAGGAGAGGGAGCAGAGTGTAGGCCGAAGCCTGCACTGGCGGCAGCTTTGGGTCTGTTGTGTCTGCGTGGCAGTTGCAGGACACGTTGCCGGCTGCACAGCAGGGGAACAGCTGGCGGTGCTGAACCCCACTGACACATTGGCTGGTGTTTTTCTCTGTGCAGCTAGCAGTACCGGGCCCCAACTTGCGGTGTTGGAGCCCGGGCTCTGCAGGGGGAGCAGAGTGTAGGCCGAAGCCTAATTGAACCAATTTCAAAGGTAACCTTTAACCCCCCCTCAGGTGTTACAAAGTAGAAGAGCCACACCTTATGCAGCAGTAGTGCTGCACAAGTCAAAGGTTGCTCTTTTAATTTTTCTCCTTGCACACGCTGAATGAAACACGTATAACATTTAGCCCTTTATACAGTCAAACTGTGTTGGAGGCGCGAGTTCCCTTCGTAATGAGACGCAGCACAGATGTCAAGAATCCCACCTTGGTGCTGGGTGCAGCCTCGTGAGCGTTGTTATTTGCTGTACAGGAGTCTGCGCTGTCGTGTTATCCCTTGGCCTAGCGCTGTTAGCGCTGCCCATCTTCTGACATCATTTAATGTCGGCCGGTGTTGTTCGCGATGACCATGAATCCCAGCCCCGCAGTGTCTTAACATTGTTAAAACACTGCGGGGCTGGGATTCATGGCCTGGCGCAGCACATATGTTCGCCTCTCACACTCGGGTCCTTACACCCGCTTCAGACTGTGCGGCGTCAGCTGATCCCTTATCGCATGCCACGGCCATGAAGCCGCACAGTCTGAAGAAGGCGGAAGGAGATGAGGGACAGGCGAACTGATGCACTGCTCATGCCCATCAATCACACACTCGCAGTCCCAATAAATAAGACACCGAGGGGCGTTGTGTGGGTCAGGGCGGCCGCAGAGGCGCAGGCAGCCAAACAATGATGCCAGAAGATAGGCAGCGCTACCAAGGGGGTTGCAGCGTGTCATTACAAAGGAAATTCACACCTCCGGGATGGTTAAATGGTCACACAGAGGACACATTTTAGACGTGTTTTCAGTTCCACATGTGCGAGGAGAATACGTTTATGAGCCACCTTGCACACATGCAGCATTACTGCTGTACAAGGTGGCTGTAAAACATACAAACGCCTGGGGGAGGGGGGACAGGTTCCCTTCAATTTCAGTTCTTGTGTCTGCGTGGCATTTGCAGGACACGATGCCGGCTACACAGCAGGGGAACAGCTGGCGGTGCTGAACCCCACTGACACATTGGCTGGTGTTTTTCTCTGTGCAGCTAGCAGTACCGGGCCCCAACTGGCGGTGTTAGAGCCCAGGGTCAGCAGGAGGAGGAGAGGGAGCAGAGTGTAGGCCGAAGCCTGCACTTGCGGCAGCTTTGGGTCTGTTGTGTCTGCGTGGCAGTTGCAGGACACGTTGCCGGCTGCACAGCAGGGGAACAGCTGGCGGTGCTGAACCCCACTGACACATTGGCTGGTGTTTTTCTCTGTGCAGCTAGCAGTACCGGGCCCCAACTGGCGGTGTTGGAGCCCGGGCTCTGCAGGGGGAGCAGAGTGTAGGCCGAAGCCTAATTGAACCAATTTCAAAGGTAACCTTTAACCCCCCCTCAGGGGTTACAAAGTAGAAGAGCCACACCTTATGCAGCAGTAGTGCTGCACAAGTCAAAGGTTGCTCTTTTAATTTTTCTCCTTGCACACGCTGAATGAAACACGTATAACATTTAGCCCTTTATACAGTCAAACTGTGTAGGAGGCAAGAGTTCCCTTCATGATGAGACGCAGCACAGATGTCAAAAATCACACCTTGGTGCTTGGCGCGGCCTCCTGAGCATCGCATTTTGCTGTACAGGAGTCTGTGTTGTTGCGTTATCCCTTGGCCATGCGCTGCCCGTCTTCTGACATCATTTCATGTCGGCTGGTGCGGTTCGCGATGCCCATGAATCCCAGCCACGCAGTGTCTTTACATAGTTAAAACACTGCGGGGCTGGGATTCATGGCCTGGCGAAGTACATAGGTTCGCCTCTCCCTCGGGTCCTTACACCTGCTACAGACTGTGCGGCGTCAGCTGATCCCTTATCGCATGCCACGGCCATGAAGCCGCACAGTCTGAAGAAGGCGGAAGGAGATGAGGGACAGGCGAACTGATGCACTGCTCATGCCCATCAATCACACCCTCGCAGTCCCAATAAATAAGACACCGAGGGGCGTTGTGTGGGTCAGGGCGGCCGCAGAGGCGCAGGCAGCCAAACAATGATGCCAGAAGATGGGCAGCGCTACCAAGGGGGTTGCAGCGTGTCATTACAAAGGAAAGTCACACCTCCGGGACGGTTAAATGGTCACACAGAGGACACATTTTAGACGTATTTTCAGTTCCACATGTGCGAGGAGAATACGTTTAGGAGCAACCTTGCACACATGCAGCATTACTGCTGTACAAGGTGGCTGTAAAACATACAAATGCCTGGGGGAGGGGGGACAGGTTCCCTTCAATTTCAGTTCTTGTGTCTGCGTGGCATTTGCAGGACACGATGCCGGCTACACAGCAGGGGAACAGCTGGCGGTGCTGAACCCCACTGACACATTGGCTGGTGTTTTTCTTTGTGCAGCTAGCAGTACCGGGCCCCAACTGGCGGTGTTAGAGCCCAGGGTCAGCAGGAGGAGGAGAGGGAGCAGAGTGTAGGCCGAAGCCTGCACTGGCGGCAGCTTTGGGTCTGTTGTGTCTGCGTGGCAGTTGCAGGACACGTTGCCGGCTGCACAGCAGGGGAACAGCTGGCGGTGCTGAACCCCACTGACACATTGGCTGGTGTTTTTCTTTGTGCAGCTAGCAGTACCGGGCCCCAACTGGCGGTGTTAGAGCCCAGGGTCAGCAGGAGGAGGAGAGGGAGCAGAGTGTAGGCCGAAGCCTGCACTGGCGGCAGCTTTGGGTCTGTTGTGTCTGCGTGGCAGTTGCAGGACACGTTGCCGGCTGCACAGCAGGGGAACAGCTGGCGGTGCTGAACCCCACTGACACATTGGCTGGTGTTTTTCTCTGTGCAGCTAGCAGTACCGGGCCCCAACTGGCGGTGTTGGAGCCCGGGCTCTGCAGGGGGAGCAGAGTGTAGGCCGAAGCCTAATTCAACCAATTTCAAAGGTAACCTTTAACCCCCCCTCAGGGGTTACAAAGTAGAAGAGCCACACCTTATGCAGCAGTAGTGCTGCACAAGTCAAAGGTTGCTCTTTTAATTTTTCTCCTTGCACATGCTGAATGAAACACGTATAACATTTAGCCCTTTATACAGTCAAACTGTGTTGGAGGCAAGAGTTCCCTTCGTAATGAGACGCAGCACAGATGTCAAAAATCACACCTTGGTGCTTGGCGCGGCCTCCTGAGCATCGCATTTTGCTGTACAGGAGTCTGTGTTGTTGCGTTATCCCTTGGCCATGCGCTGCCCGTCTTCTGACATCATTTCATGTCTGCTGGTGCGGTTCGCGATGCCCATGAATCCCAGCCACGCAGTGTCTTTACATAGTTAAAACACTGCGGGGCTGGGATTCATGGCCTGGCGCAGTACATAGGTTCGACTCTCGCTCGGGTCCTTACACCTGCTACAGACTGTGCGGCGTCAGCTGATCCCTTATCGCATGCCACGGCCATGAAGCTGCACAGTCTGAAGAAGGCGGAAGGAGATGAGGGACAGGCGAACTGATGCACTGCTCATGCCCATCAATCACACCCTCGCAGTCCCAATAAATAAGACACCGAGGGGCGTTGTGTGGGTCAGGGCGGCCGCAGAGGCGCAGGCAGCCAAACAATGATGTCAGAAGACGGGCAGCGCTACCAAGGGGGTTGCAGCGTGTCATTACAAAGGAAAGTCACACCTCCGGGACGGTTAAATGGTCACACAGAGGACACATTTTAGACGTATTTTCAGTTCCACATGTGCGAGGAGAATACGTTTATGAGCCACCTTGCACACATGCAGCATTACTGCTGTACAAGGTGGCTGTAAAACATACAAACGCCTGGGGGAGGGGGGACAGGTTCCCTTCAATTTCAGTTCTTGTGTCTGCGTGGCACTTGCAGGACACGATGCCGGCTACACAGCAGGGGAACAGCTGGCGGTGCTGAACCCCACTGACACATTGGCTGGTGTTTTTCTCTGTGCAGCTAGCAGTACCGGGCCCCAACTGGCGGTGTTAGAGCCCAGGGTCAGCAGGAGGAGGAGAGGGAGCAGAGTGTAGGCCGAAGCCTGCACTGGCGGCAGCTTTGGGTCTGTTGTGTCTGCGTGGCAGTTGCAGGACACATTGCCGGCTACACAGCAGGGGAACAGCTGGCGGTGCTGAACCCCACTGACACATTGGCGAGGTGTTTGGCTCTGTGCAGCCAGCACATCTGGGCCCCAACTGGCGGTGTTAGAGCCCAGGGTCAGCAGGAGGAGGAGAGGGATTAGAGTGTAGGCCGAAGCCTGCACTGGAGCAAGTTGAAAGGGAAACTTTAACCCCCCCCCCCAAGCGTTTGTAGCTGAAAGAGCCATCGTGTACAGCACTAATGCTGGAAAAGGTAAACTTAGCTCTTTTAATTATGGTCCTTGCACATGCTGAACCTAACACTTATGAAAAGTGTCCCCTCCTACCGTGATACCGTCCGGTTGGTGGAACTTTCCTTTGTGATGTGACGCAGCACAGCCGTCATTCTTACCCCCTTGGCGCCGTGCGCCGCCTCCTCAGCGTTGTTTGAATCAGTCCCGGAGCCTGCGCTGTTAGGTTAGCCCTTGGCCATGCACACATTTTGCGCTGCCCGTCTTCTGACATCATTTGGTGTCAGACTGGCTGCGCCTGTGCGGCTGCGCTGGCCGAGATCCCGCTTCGCAGTGTCATCTAATGTAATCCCACCGCGGGCCTGGGATCCGTGGCAATGCGCAGTGCATATCCTCACCTCTCACTCCCCTCCCTACGGCTTCTTCAGACTGTGCGGTGTCACGGCCGTGGCATGCTATTAGGGACCAGCTGACACCGCACAGTCTGAAGAAGCCGTAGGGAGATGAGTGAGAGGTGAAGGTTCAGATATGCACTGCGCATGTCCATGGATCTCAGGCCCCCAGTGGGATTAAATCAGAAGACAGTACGAGGCGGGATCTCGTCCAGCGCGGCCGCACAGGCGCAGCCAGTCTGACACCAAATGATGTCAGAAGACGGGCAGCGCAAAATGTGTGCATGGCCAAGGGCTAACCTAACAGCGCAGGCTCCGGGACTGATTCAAACAACGCTGAGGAGGCGGCGCACGGCGCCAAGGGGGTAAGAATGACGGCTGTGCTGCGTCACATCACAAAGGAAAGTTCCACCAACCGGACGGTATCACGGTAGGAGGGGACACATTTCATAAGTGTTAGGTTCAGCATGTGCAAGGAGCACCACGAAAAGAGGCACTTTTTCCCTTTGCATCATTACTGCTGCACAAGGTGGCTCCTTCAGTAACAAACGCCTGGGGGGGGGACAGGTTCCCTTAAATTTAACTTGTTGTGCCTGCGTGGCGGTCGCAGTACACGTTGCCGTATACACAGCAGGGGAACAGCTGACGTTACTGAACCCCAATAACAGAGGAGGGACTGTTGGGACTGTGCGGACAGCACTTCTGGACGGCAACTAGCGGTGTTGGAGCCCAGGGACAGGAGGGGAAGGTGGAGGTGGAGGAGATAGGAGGGATTGCCACACACACAGCAGGGGAACAGCTGACGTTACTGAACCCCAATAACAGAGGAGGGACTGTTGGGACTGTGCGGACAGCACTTCTGGACGGCAACTAGCGGTGTTGGAGCCCAGGGACAGGAGGGGAAGGTGGAGGTGGAGGAGATAGGAGGGATTGCCACACACACAGCAGGGGAACAGCTGACGTTACTGAACCCCAATAACAGAGGAGGGACTGTTGGGACTGTGCGGACAGCACTTCTGGACGGCAACTAGCGGTGTTGGAGCCCAGGGACAGGAGGGGGAGGTGGAGGTGGAGGAGATAGGAGGGATTGCCACACCACAGCAGGGGAACAGCTGACGTTACTGAACCCCAATAACAGAGGAGCGACTGTTGGGACTGTGCGGACAGCACTTCTGGACGGCAACTAGCGGTGTTGGAGCCCAGGGACAGGAGGGGGAGGTGGAGGTGGAGGAGATAGGAGGGATTGCCACACCACAGCAGGGGAACAGCTGACGTTACTGAACCCCAATAACAGAGGAGCGACTGTTGGGACTGTGCGGACAGCACTTCTGGACGGCAACTAGCGGTGTTGGAGCCCAGAGACAGGAGGGGGAGGTGGAGGTGGAGGAGATAGGAGGGATTGCCACACACACAGCAGGGGAACAGCTGACGTTACTGAACCCCAATAACAGAGGAGGGACTGTTGGGACTGTGCGGACAGCACTTCTGGACGGCAACTAGCGGTGTTGGAGCCCAGGGACAGGAGGGGAAGGTGGAGGTGGAGGAGATAGGAGGGATTGCCACACACACAGCAGGGGAACAGCTGACGTTACTGAACCCCAATAACAGAGGAACGACTGTTGGGACTGTGCGGACAGCACTTCTGGACGGCAACTAGCGGTGTTGGAGCCCAGGGACAGGAGGGGGAGGTGGAGATGGAGGAGATTGGAGGGATTGCCACACACACAGCAGGGGAACAGCTGACGTTACTGAACCCCAATAACAGAGGAGGGACTGTTGGGACTGTGCGGACAGCACTTCTGGACGGCAACTAGCGGTGTTGGAGCCCAGGGACAGGAGGGGGAGGTGGAGGAGATAGGAGGGATTGCCACACACACAGCAGGGGAACAGCTGACGTTACTGAACCCCAATAACAGAGGAGGGACTGTTGGGACTGTGCGGACAGCACTTCTGGATGGCAACTAGCGGTGTTGGAGCCCAGGGACAGGAGGGGGAGGTGGAGGTGGAGGAGATAGGAGGGATTGCCACACACACAGCAGGGGAACAGCTGACGTTACTGAACCCCAATAACAGAGGAGGGACTGTTGGGACTGTGCGGACAGCACTTCTGGACGGCAACTAGCGGTGTTGGAGCCCAGGGACAGGAGGGGGAGGTGGCGGTGGAGGAGATAGGAGGGATTGCCACACACACAGCAGGGGAACAGCTGACGTTACTGAACCCCAATAACAGAGGAGCGACTGTTGGGACTGTGCGGACAGCACTTCTGGACGGCAACTAGCGGTGTTGGAGCCCAGGGACAGGAGGGGGAGGTGGCGGTAGAGGAGATAGGAGGGATTGCCACACACACAGCAGGGGAACAGCTGACGTTACTGAACCCCAATAACAGAGGAGCGACTGTTGGGACTGTGCGGACAGCACTTCTGGATGGCAACTAGCGGTGTTGGAGCCCAGGGACAGGAGGGGGAGGTGGAGGTGGAGGAGATAGGAGGGATTGCCACACACACAGCAGGGGAACAGCTGACGTTACTGAACCCCAATAACAGAGGAGGGACTGTTGGGACTATGCGGACAGCACTTCTGGACGGCAACTAGCGGTGTTGGAGCCCAGGGACAGGAGGGGAAGGTGGAGGTGGAGGAGATAGGAGGGATTGCTGTTGTGTATCCGCTTTTTGGGCTCCCCTGGTGGTTGCTGGTGGTACTGGTGACTTGTTTGCACTTTGCTTCTTCTGTTCACCTGCTTCCATCAGTGTTTGGGAGTTTCCTATTTAGCCTTGCTCTCCAGTCATTTCCTTGCCGGTCATCATTGTAACCAGAGCCTTCGGTTGCATGTTCCTGCTACTAGTCTGCTGATCAGCCAAGTGGACTTTGTCCTTTTGTTTTGTACCTTTTGTCCAGTTTGCAGTTTTTGTAATTCTCTGTAGCTGGAAGCTCTTGCGGGCTGAAATTGCCACTCCTGTGTCATGAGTTAACACAGGAGTCTTAAAGTAATTTCAGGATGGTTTTTGAAAGGGTTTTCAGTTGACCGTGAAGTCCTCTTTTGTATCCTTCTGCTATCTAGTAAGTGGACCTCTCTTTGCTAAATCTACTTTCATACTGTGTATGTCTTTTCCTCTTAATTCACCGTTATTACATGTGGGGGGCTGCTATCATCTTTTGGGGTATTTCCCTAGAGGTAAGCCAGGTCTGTTTCTTCCTCTACCAGGCGTAGTTAGTCCTCCGGCTGGCGCGTGGCATATATGAAGCCGTAGGTATGCTCCCTGGCTACTGTTAGTTGTGTGGTAGATTTAGCTCACGGTCAACTCGAGTTTCCATCACCCGAGAGCTCGTTCGTTACTTATATGTTTCTTACGTTCCCTTGCCATTGGGAACCATGACAGTATGACCGGCCATGTGTTAAACTTATTGGCAGAAGAAAGGAGAGAAAAAAGAAGTCTGTAAATTTTTTTATTTTTTTTTTCCCTTTTTCCTCTATGCTTGTTCCATAGTTGGATCTGTTGTATTTCAGCTTTAACTACAGCCTTTGCCTTTCTCTCCTTATAATCCTTGAATGGCTCTGAGCTCACCTGTTTAAAGATGGATCCTCAGAGTTTGGCTGCAGGTTTAAATAATCTTGCTACGAAGGTTCAAAATTTACAAGATTCTGTTATACATGCTCCTATTTCTGGACCTAAAATCCCTACACCAGAGGTGTTTTCCGGAGATAGATCTCGGTTTTTGAATTTCAAATATAATTTTAAATTATTCCTTTCTCTCAGACCTCACTCCTCAGGAGATCCTGTCCAGCAGGTTAAGATTGTAATCTCTTTGCTGCGAGGTGACCCTCAAAATTGGGCATTATCATTGGCACCAGGGGATCCTGCGTTGCTCAATGTGGATGCATTTTTCCTGGCGTTAGGGTTGCTTTATGAGGAACCTAATTTGGAGATTCAAGCTGAAAAAGCTTTGATAGCCCTATCTCAAGGGCAAGATGAAGCGGAGATATACTGCCAAAATTTTCGTAGGTGGTCTGTGCTTACTCAGTGGAATGAGTGCGCCTTAGCGGCAAATTTCAGAGAGGGCCTTTCTGATGCCGTTAAAGATGTTATGGTCGGGTTCCCTGCACCTACAGGTCTGAATGAGTCCATGACAATGGCAATTCAGGTTGATCGGCGTTTGCGGGAGCGCAAACCCGTGCACCATTTGGCGGTATCTTCTGAAGAGACGCCAGAGAAAATGCAATGTGACAGAATTATAGGCGTAAAAATGGGTTATGCTTCTATTGTGGTGATTCTGCTCATGTTATATCGGCATGCTCTAAGCGTACTAGGAAGGTTGACAAGTCCATTTCAATTGGCACTTTACAGTCCAAATTTATTTTGTCTGTAACCTTGATTTGTTCATTATCAGTTATTACCGTGGATGCCTATGTGGACTCTGGCGCCGCTCTGAGTCTTATGGACTGGTCCTTTGCCAGGCGCTGTGGGTTTGATTTAGAGCCTCTGGAAGTCCCTATACCTCTGAAGGGTATTGATTCTACACCTTTGGCTTGTAATAAACCACAGTTCTGGATGCAAGTGACTATGGGTATGACTCCAGACCATCAGGAGGTGATTCGCTTCCTTGTGTTGTACAATTTACATGATGTTTTGGTGCTTGGATTACCATGGTTACAGTCTCATAATCCAGTCCTTGACTGGAAGGCTATGTCTGTGTTAAGCTGGGGATGTCGGGGGGCTCATGGGGACACTCCTATGGTGTCCATTTCGTCATCTATTCCATCTGAGATTCCGGCATTTTTGTCTGATTATCGTGATATTTTTGAAGAGCCTAAGATTGGTTCACTCCCTCCTCACAGGGATTGTGATTGCGCCATAGATCTGATTCCTGGCAGTAAATTTCCAAAGGGTCGTTTGTTTAACCTATCTGTACCTGAACATGCTGCTATGCGCGAGTATATTAAGGAGTCCCTGGAAAAGGGACATATTCGTCCTTCTTCATCACCTTTAGGAGCCGGTTTTTTCTTTGTCTCTAAAAAGGATGGCTCTCTGAGGCCTTGTATTGATTATCGTCTCCTGAATAAAATTACAGTCAAATATCAGTATCCGTTGCCTTTGCTGACTGATTTGTTTGCTCGCATAAGGGGGGCTAAGTGGTTCTCTAAGATTGATCTTCGTGGGGCGTATAATTTGGTGCGAATTAAGCAGGGGGATGAGTGGAAGACCGCATTTAATACGCCTGAGGGCCATTTTGAGTATTTGGTAATGCCTTTCGGCCTTTCTAATGCACCTTCTGTCTTTCAGTCCTTAATGCATGATATTTTCCGTGAATATTTGGATAAATTTATGATTGTGTACTTGGATGATATTTTGATTTTTTCTGATGACTGGGAGTCTCATGTTCAGCAGGTCAGGAGGGTTTTTCAGGTTTTGCGGGAGAATTCTTTGTGTGTAAAGGGTTCAAAGTGTGTTTTTGGGGTTCAAAAAATTTCATTTTTGGGGTATATTTTTTCCCCTTCTTCTATTGAGATGGACCCTGTCAAGGTTCGGGCTATTTACGACTGGACGCAGCCTACTTCTCTGAAGAGTCTCCAGAAATTCTTGGGCTTTGCTAATTTTTATCGTCGATTTATAGCTGGTTTTTCTGGCGTTGCTAAACCTCTGACGGATTTGACTAAAAAGGGTGCTGATGTTGCCAATTGGTCCCCTGCTGCTGTGGAGGCCTTTCGGGAGCTTAAGCGCTGCTTTTTGTCTGCCCCTGTGTTGCGCCAGCCTGATGTTTCTCTTCCCTTTCAGGTTGAGGTCGATGCTTCCGAGATCGGAGCGGGGGCGGTTTTGTCGCAGAAAAGTTCCGACTGCTCAGTGATGAGACCTTGTGCGTTCTTTTCGCGAAAATTTTCGGCCGCCAAGCGAAACTATGATGTTGGTAATCGGGAGCTTTTGGCCATGAAGTGGGCATTTGAGGAGTGGCGTCATTGGCTTGAGGGTGCCAGACATCAGGTGGTAGTTTTGACTGATCACAAGAATTTAATTTATTTGGAGTCTGCCAGGCGCCTGAATCCTAGACAGGCACGTTGGTCGTTGTTCTTTTCCCGGTTTAATTTTGTGGTCTCGTACTTACCGGGTTCTAGGAATGTGAAAGCAGATTCTCTTTCTAGGAGTTTTGAGCCTGACTCTCCTGGGAATTCTGAACCTGCTGGTGTCCTTAAGGATGGAGTGGTTTTGTCTGCTGTCTCTCCAGATTTGCGACATGCTTTGCAAGAATTTCAGGCGGATAGACCTGATCGTTGTCCGTCTGGTAGACTGTTTGTTCCTGACGAGTGGACCACTAGAGTTATCTCGGAAGTTCATTCTTCTACTCTGGCAGGTCATCCGGGAATTTTTGGCACCAGAGATTTGGTGGCTAGATCCTTCTGGTGGCCTTCCCTGTCTCGAGATGTGCGTGTTTTTGTGCAGTCTTGCGATGTGTGTGCTCGGGCCAAGCCTTGTTGTTCTAGGGCTAGTGGGTTGTTGTTGCCCTTGCCTATTCCGAAGAGGCCTTGGACGCACATCTCTATGGACTTTATCTCGGATCTCCCTGTTTCTCAGAAGATGTCTGTCATCTGGGTGGTGTGTGACCGTTTTTCTAAAATGGTTCATTTGGTGCCATTGCCTAAGTTGCCTTCCTCATCTGAGTTGGTCCCTCTGTTTTTTAAAAATGTGGTTCGCTTGCATGGTATTCCGGAAAACATCGTTTCTGACAGGGGTACCCAGTTCGTGTCTAGATTTTGGCGGGCAGTCTGTGCCAGGTTGGGCATTGATTTGTCCTTTTCGTCTGCATTCCATCCTCAGACCAATGGCCAGACGGAGCGAACTAATCAAACTTTGGAAACTTATTTGAGGTGTTTTGTGTCTGCGGATCAGGATGATTGGGTTGCCTTTCTGCCGTTGGCGGAGTTTGCTCTTAATAATCGGGCTAGTTCTGCCACTTTGGTTTCTCCTTTCTTTTGCAATTCAGGGTTTCATCCGCGTTTTTCATCTGGTCAGGTTGAATCTTCGGATTGTCCTGGAGTGGATGCGGTGGTGGATCGGTTGCATCGGATTTGGGGACAAGTGGTGGATAATTTGGAATTGTCCCAGGAGAGGACTCAGCAGTTTGCTAACCGTCGTCGTCGTGTTGGTCCCCACCTTCGCGTTGGGGACTTGGTGTGGTTGTCTTCCCGTTTTGTCCCTATGAGGGTTTCTTCTCCCAAATTTAAGCCTCGGTTCATCGGTCCTTATAGGATTTTGGAGATTCTTAACCCTGTTTCCTTTCGTTTGGACCTCCCGGCATCTTTCGCTATCCATAATGTGTTCCATCGGTCGTTGTTGCGGAGATATGAGGTACCGTTGGTTCCTTCTACTGAACCTCCTGCTCCTGTGCTGGTGGAGGGTGAATTGGAGTACGTCGTAGAGAAGATCTTGGACTCCCGTATTTCCAGACGGAGACTTCAATATCTGGTTAAATGGAAAGGCTATGGTCAGGAAGATAATTCTTGGGTAACTGCCTCTGATGTTCATGCCTCGGATTTGGTTCGTGCCTTTCATAGGGCTCATCCAGATCGCCCTGGCGGTTCTTGTGAGGGTTCGGTGCCCCCTCCTTAAGGGGAGGGTACTGTTGTGTATCCGCTTTTTGGGCTCCCCTGGTGGTTGCTAGTGGTACTGGTGACTTGTTTGCACTTTGCTTCTTCTGTTCACCTGCTTCCATCAGTGTTTGGGAGTTTCCTATTTAGCCTTGCTCTCCAGTCATTTCCTTGCCGGTCATCATTGTAACCAGAGCCTTCGGTTGCATGTTCCTGCTACTAGTCTGCTGATCAGCTAAGTGGACTTTGTCCATTTGTTTTGTACCTTTTGTCCAGTTTGCAGTTTTTGTAATTCTCTGTAGCTGGAAGCTCTTGCGGGCTGAAATTGCCACTCCTGTGTCATGAGTTGACAAAGGAGTCTTAAAGTAATTTCAGGATGGTTTTTGAAAGGGTTTTCAGTTGACCGTGAAGTCCTCTTTTGTATCCTTCTGCTATCTAGTAAGTGGACCTCTCTTTGCTAAATCTACTTTCATACTGTGTATGTCTTTTCCTCTTAATTCACCGTTATTACATGTGGGGGGCTGCTATCATCTTTTGGGGTATTTCCCTAGAGGTAAGCCAGGTCTGTTTCTTCCTCTACCAGGCGTAGTTAGTCCTCCGGTTGGCGCGTGGCATATAGGAAGCCGTAGGTATGCTCCCTGGCTACTGTTAGTTGTGTGGTAGATTTAGCTCACGGTCAACTCGAGTTTCCATCACCCGAGAGCTCGTTCGTTACTTATATGTTTCTTACGTTCCCTTGCCATTGGGAACCATGACAGATTGCCACACACACAGCAGGGGAACAGCTGACGTTACTGAACCCCAATAACAGAGGAGGGACTGTTGGGACTGTGCGGACAGCACTTCTGGACGGCAACTAGCGGTGTTGGAGCCCAGGGACAGGAGGGGGAGGTGGAGGTGGAGGAGATAGGAGGGATTGCCACACACACAGCAGGGGAACAGCTGACGTTACTGAACCCCAATAACAGAGGAGGGACTGTTGGGACTGTGCGGACAGCACTTCTGGACGGCAACTAGCGGTGTTGGAGCCCAGGGACAGGAGGGAAAGGTGGAGGTGGAGGAGATAGGAGGGATTGCCACACACACAGCAGGGGAACAGCTGACGTTACTGAACCCCAATAACAGAGGAGGGACTGTTGGGACTGTGCGGACAGCACTTCTGGACGGCAACTAGCGGTGTTGGAGCCCAGGGACAGGAGGGGGAGGTGGCGGTGGAGGAGATAGGAGGGATTGCCACACACACAGCAGGGGAACAGCTGACGTTACTGAACCCCAATAACAGAGGAGGGACTGTTGGGACTGTGCGGACAGCACTACCAGGCAACAACTAGCGGTGTTGGAGCCCAGGGACAGGAGGGGGAGGTGGAGGTGGAGGAGATAGGAGGGATTGCCACACACACAGCAGGGGAACAGCTGACGTTACTGAACCCCAATAACAGAGGAGGGACTGTTGGGACTGTGCGGACAGCACTACCAGGCAACAACTAGCGGTGTTGGAGCCCAGGGACAGGAGGGGGAGGTGGCGGTGGAGGAGATAGGAGGGATTGCCACACACACAGCAGGGGAACAGCTGACGTTACTGAACCCCAATAACAGAGGAGGGACTGTTGGGACTGTGCGGACAGCACTACCAGGCAACAACTAGCGGTGTTGGAGCTCAGGGACAGCAGGAGAAGCAGAGGAACACAATGTAGGCCGAAGCCTGATTGGAGAAAGTCGAAAGGGAACCTTTAACCCCCCCCCCAAGGCGTTTGTAGCTGAAAGAGCCAGCTTGTGCAGCACAAAAGATGCAAAAGGAAAAGGTGGCTCTTTTCATGATGCTCCTTGCAAACACAGAACTAAACACTTATAAAATGTGTCCCCTGAAACCGTGAGACCGTCCCGGAGGTGGGACTTTCCTTCATAATATGACGCAGCACAGCTGTCATTCCTACCTCCTTGGCGCCGTTCCCCGGCTCCTCAGCGTTGTTTGATTCCGTCCCGGAGCATGCGCTGTTATGTTATCCCTTGGCCAGGCACACTTAGCGCTGCCCATCTTCTGACATCATTTGGTGTCAGGCTGGCTGCGCCTGTGCGGCCGCGTTGGCCGAGAGCTTGCCTCACAGTGTCGTCTAATGTAATCCCACCGCGGGCCTGGGATCCGTGGCCATGCGCAGTGCATATCCTCGCCTCTCACTCCCCTCCCTACGGCTTCTTCAGACTGTGCGGCGTCACGGCCGTGGCATGCTATTAGGGATCAGCTGACGGCGCACAGTCTGAAGAAGGCGTAGGGAGATGAGTGAGAGGCGGAGGTTCAGATATGCACTGCGCATGTCCATGGATCTCAGGCCCCCAGTGGGATTAAATCAGAAGACACTGCGAGGCGGGCTCTCGGCCAGCGCGGACGCACAGGCGCAGCCAGCCTGACACCAAATGATGTCAGAAGATGGGCAGCATTAAGTGTGCCTGGCCAAGGGATAACATAACAGCGCAGGCTCCGGGACGGAATCAAACAACACTGAGGAGCCGGGGCACGGCACCAAGGGGGTAGGAATGACGGCTGTGCTGCGTCATATTACGAAGGAAAGTCCCACCTCCGGGACGGTTTTACGGTATCAGTGGACACATTTTATAAGTGTTAAGTTCTGCGTGTGCAAGGAGCTAAACAAAAATAGCTACCTTTTCCTTGTGCAGCATTACTGCTGCACAAGGTGGCTCTTTCAGTAACAAACGCCTTGGGGGGGGGGGGACAGATTCCCTTACATTTCAGTTGTTGTGTCAGCGTGGCGGTCGCAGGACACATTGCCGGCTACACAGCTGGGGATCGGCTGACGTTACTGAAACCCAATAACACTGGGTCGTATGTTTTGACTGTGCAGACGGCACTTCTGAGCCTCAACTGGCGGTGTTGGAGCCCAGGAATTAAAGTTCAGGTGGTAGAAAGATGAACACAACAGGAGACCTGGATACTGTAGACAGTCACCTAATTATTTAATCAGGAAGAGGAGTGGCAAATTCCTGCGAGATCCAGGCCTTGTTCATTTTCAGGAAAGTAAGCCGGTCAACGTTATCGGAGGATAGTCGCATGCGACGGTCAGTTAGTACACCACCTGCAGCACTAAAGACACGTTCCGATAATACACTGGCCGCAGGGCAAGACAGCACCTCCAATGCATACTGGCTTAGCTCTGGCCATGTATCCAGCTTTGAGACCCAAAACTTGAAAGGTGAAGAGCCGTCTGGGAGTACAGCAAGAGGGCAAGACATGTAGTCTGTCACCATCTGACGGAACCGTTGCCTCCTGCTGACTGGAGCCGTCTGTGATGGTGTAGACTTTTGTGGCGGGCACAGAAAACTGTGCCACAGTTGGGCCATACTGGTCTTGCCTTGGGCAGAGGCACTGCTTTTGATCCCTCTTTGTGAAGAGCCTCCACCACTGCCTGGACGCACTGAGCTGCTGTGGAATGCACTACCAGCACTTCTCTCAGTTGGAATGGAGAAGATGATGGAATTCACCAGTGTGTCTTGGTACTCCCGCATTTTTCGCTCCCGGTTCAACGGTGTGATGAGGCTTTCTACGTTGTCCCGGTAGCGAGGATCGAGGAGGGTGAACACCCAATAATCAGACATGTTGAGAATGTGGGCGATGCGGCGGTCGTTTCTCAGGCACTGCAGCATGTAATCCACCATGTGCTGCAGACTGCCAACTGCCCAAGAAACGCTGTCCCCTGCTGGAGGCGTGATCTCTGCCCGCTCGTCATCACCCCACCCTCGCTGTACACACTGAGTACTGGACAATTGTGTAACTCCCTCCTCTGGATGGATGTCTTCCTCCTCCATTGACTCCTCCTCATCCTCCTCACAAACTGTCCCCTGCCTACGCGTTTGTGAGGAACCACGTGGCGCTGACTGTCCAGAAGATGATGGAAATGCTGAATCCTCATCCTCCACCTCTTCCACAACATCATCCCTTAGTGCTTGCAGTGATTTTTCAAGCAGGCAGATAAGGGGGACAGTCATGCTGACTAGTGCATCATCTGCACTCGCCATCCGCGTGGAATAATCAAAGGGACGCAAAACCTGGCAGACGTCATTCATAGTGGCCCACTCTGTGGTTGTGAAGTCTGTACGGCGCGGAGTGCGACTTCTTTGCGCCTGATGCAGCTGGTACTCTATTACAGCTTGCTGCTGCTCACACAACCGCTCCAACATATGTAACGTGGAATTCCACCTGGTAGGTAGGTCACATATGATGCAATGTTCCGGCAGGCGGTGTCGGCGCTGCAGAGCCGCAATGCGCGCTTTTGCCGTGCTGGAACGCCGCAAGTGAGCACACTCTAGGCGGACCTTGTGCAGCAGTGCATCAAGATCCGGATAGTCCCTCAAAAAACTCTGCACGACCAAATTGAGCACATGTGCCAGACATGGGATGTGAGTGAGGTTGCCAAGGCCCAGAGCTGCCACCAGATTTTGGCCATTATCACACACTACCATGCCTGGCTGGAGATTCGCTGGCACAAACCACACATCGCTCTCCTGCTTGATGGCATTCCAGAGCTCCTGCGCTGTGTGGCTTCGATTCCCCAAATAAATTAATTTCAAGACGGCCTGTTGACGTTTGGCCACGGCTGTGCTCATGTCGGTCGTAACAGGTAAACGTTCATCACGGGTCCATGTGGAGGTGGACTGTGACGGCTCCTGCAGTGATGATTCTGAGGAACTGGTGTAAGAGGAGGAGTCAATGCGTACAGAATGGATTCCTGCAATCCTTGGAGTAGGCAGGACACGTCCTGCGCCACTCGCACGATCTGTACCCGGCTCAACGACATTAACCCAATGGGCAGTGAGGGAAAGGTATCGCCCCTGTCCATGTTGACTGGTCCACGCATCGGTGGTGAGGTGGACCTTGCTACTGACGGCGTTCAGTAGCGCGTGTTTTATGTGTCCCTCCACATGCTTGTGCAGGGCAGGGACGGCTTGCCTGCTGAAGTAAAAGCGGCTGGGCACATTGTACTGTGGGACTGCCAATGACATCAAGTCACGGAAGCTGTCAGTCTCCACCAGGCTGAATGACAGCATTTCCAGTGACAGAAGTTTGGCAATGCCTGCAGTCAGAGCCTGTGCTCGTGGGTGGTTTGACGAGAAAGGCCGCCTTTTCTCCCATGCCTGTACTACCGATGGCTGTAGACTGGGCTGGGAGTGTGTGGATGACTGGGAAAGTGGTGCTGCGGGTGGAATTACAGCGGGTCTCTGGACAACAGGGCCAGAGGTTCTTCCACGGCGATCCTGGGAGGAAGCCGAACTAGCTGTGTGTGAGCTGGAGGAAGAGGCAACACGAGCTGAAGAGGTGGTAGCTGCCGCTGTTGGTTGGCCTAGCTCTTCAGTGTGTTTTTCTAACTCCGCCACGTGCCTGGTGCGCACATGTTTCCACATGTTGGAGGTATTGAGGTTGCTGACATTTTTCCCTCTTTTGACTTTTTGATGACACACCTTGCATTTGACATAGCAAATGTCATCTGCAACTGTGTCAAAAAAGGACCAGGCACTGCAAGTCTTGGGAGCGCCCTTTTTGGCTTTTGGAAGAGACATGCTCCTAACGGGTGCCAAAGCGGAGGCTGCAGGATCCACAGTCTTCCCCCTCCCTCTCCCTCTTTGGGCCGTACGGGGAATCTCTTCCTCAGAGCTGCTCCCACCACCTTCCTGTTCCTCACGCCAAGATGGGTCAAGGACCTCATCATCTACACTACCCTCTGCCCCCAACTGCTCCTCCTGGGTAGTCTCAGCAGCAGAGCACGCACCAGTAAGTGGCACCTGAGTGTCATCATCAGCTGATGCGGCCTGCGATGTGGTGAACGGAGCCACTGGCCCACCCGCCTCTTCAGAGGAAGAGAGAAAAAGCTGTTGGGCATCACTGCACCCTGCCTCTTCTTCCATTTCTCCAATGCTGCTTGGCTGGCCCCCTGTTTCCAAGCCAAGAGATTCAGAGAACAGAAGTAGAGACGGCTCCTGTCCTGGGCTCTCTGTCTGCCTGGGCAATTTGGCAGGTGGTGAAGAGACAGATGGCTGCTCTCCAGTGCTCTGTGTCTGAGAGGATGTGGCACTAATTGAAGTTGATGCATTAGCTGCCATCCATCCGACAACGGCTTCAATTTGTTCTTCACGCAGCAGCGGTGTACGGCGCTCTGCGACAAAGCTGCGCATGAATGACTGTTCCCTGGTGAAAGTGGGTGCTGATGAGTCACCGGTGCCCGCAGCAGGCACAGAATCCCCACGTCCCCTCCCTGCTCCGCGCCCACGCCCACGTGCCTTACTCACTGCCTTCTTCATCTTGGTTGACTGATAAAGATAAGCAGAAAAGTACTAACGGCTTTGTGTCCTTATTCCTGAACAACTCCTAACAGGTATAAGAAACACTAATTTTCTAAAGTGTGGACTAGACTTTAATATGAGCTAATGTGGCCTACACAAATGTAAAGTGGTGTCACTGGTGTGTTTGGTGAACTTTATTATTTATTTATTTTTTGGGGGCTGAACTGACAACAGATAGAGCTGCAGTCACACGGAGACCGTGCAGACAGCCGTAAACGGCGCTGCAAGGCCCAAAAACCCTCCTCTACGTTATCCTATGTAGTGTTTTTCCACAAGTTAGCTGGAGACGGGTGGAAAGACACTAATAGGAATTTTTTGAAAAAATGTGCAGCAGCCTGCACTACTTAAAACAAAATGAAAATTGATTTTGCGGTATGACGCAGTGAAGAACCCTGAGCTGGAGACAACCAGGCTATGGCTGCTCACAGACTACAGGGCGAGCTGCAGTCACACGGAGACCGTGCAGACAGCCGTAAATGGCGCTGCAAGGCCCAAAAACCCTCCTCTACGTTATCCTATGTAGTGTTTTTCCACAAATTAGCTGGAGACGGGTGGAAAGACACTAATAGGAATTTTTTGAAAAAATGTGCAGCAGCCTGCACTACTTAAAACAAAATGAAAATTGATTTTGCGGTATGACGCAGTGAAGAACCCTGAGCTGGAGACAACCAGGCTATGGCTGCTCACAGACTACAGGGCGAGCTGCAGTCACACGGAGACCGTGCAGACAGCCGTAAACGGCACTGCAAGGCCCAAAAACCCTCCTCTACGTTATCCTATGTAGTGTTTTTCCACAAATTAGCTGGAGACGGGTGGAAAGACACTAATAGGATTTTTTTGAAAAAATTAGCAGCAGACTACACTACTTGGAAAAAAAAAAAAAAAGAACAGTATGAGGCAATGAACCACCCTCCCTGAACTGAATACAACCAGCTATGGATGGCCTATGTGGCTGCACTCAGACTAGAGAGTGGGCTGCACTCTCACACACACACACACAGACCTTGCAGATCGCTGTGAAAACAGCGCTACAAGGCAAAAGCAAGGTGAATAGTAGGTGAACACAGCGGTTGCTAAATTAGCCTTTGAAAAGCACAAAGAAGCAAATCGCTATCTCTAAACTGGCCCTCAGTCAGCAAAGAGCATCCTGTCACTAACTGAATTCACAGCAGAGTGAGCGCAAAATGGCGCCAGCGACTTTTAAACTGCATCATGACATCATTTCAGCAGCCAATCACAGCCATGCCAGTAGTTTCATGCCCTCCATGCTGAACAGGATGTGCCCACACTTGGAATCATTCTCATTGGCTGAATTTGTGCAGTTTGAATCTGTGAACTTCCGATTCCGGTATCCGATACGCGGCAAGTATCGAAATCCCGGTATCGGAATCCCGATACCGCAAGTATCGGCCGATACCCGATACTTGCGGTATCGGAATGCTCAACACTAATCACAAGCTATAACAAAGCATAGCACATATACAGTAGGAACATGTGTGTAGTCGCCACTCCATCTGTATTGGGGATCAAGTACTCCTCTTCTAGGCATCAGTAATACTGAATTGTACTCAAATTTTACAAAAAATTTACATTTATAAAAAGAGCTGCAAGCTGCAGATCTTAATGATTTAAATGCCCTAGTGCAGTTAGCATGGCAGAGCAATTCTTTTTTTTAAATCATGTATTTTTTTATTAAAGCATATGACACGCCATTAACACAGTCCGATACAATTTCCAGACAAATACCATACATTAGATACATGACCTGATAATATATTTTCATTTTACTAAACAACACCCTTACCACCTAACCAACCCCCCTCTCCCTCCCCCCAATCTCTTGCCCATTATCCAATACCACCATCTGACAACATCACCACTTGAGAAAAGATAACAAGCTTTACAAAAACATGCCTGTACATGTAGGAGTCCCCCCAGAATCAACTACACGACACCCATTCTACTTTGCAGTAACTCAGCAGACGCCACACCTGGGTAATTCATCCATGCACCCCACACATTTTCAAATTTTGTATTCTGACCTCTCTTACTGTATATATTTCTTTCCATAAGGACAATAAAATTTATCTTGTTGATAAATTCCTTTTTCCCTGGCGGTTTTTCATCCAACCAGTGCATTGCGATAAGCTTTCTCGCAGCATACAACAATCTTGCGATAGTCAGCCTTCCACATTCATCCGTAGCAATATCATCCATACAGCCCAAAAGGCAAGTCAGCGGGTTACGCACCACATCTACTCCTGTCACCTCCTGGATCAAGTTAAGCACCTTCACCCAAAAGGGTTGGAGGTGAGCACACAACCACATCATATGTAGCAGATCAGCGCCTTCCTCACCACACCTGGAACATTCTGAGTCACCTCTCAGTCCTTCCTTCCTCATCCATGCCGGGGTCCTGTACACCCTATACACCAGGTATAACTGTGACACCCTCTTAGCCTCACTCAGGGAAGCCCCGGGGATATATTGAAGTATGGACTCCCACTGGGACTCCGACAAGGGGCCCACATCCGCCACCCATTTCTCCTTAATCCTTAACGGATGCTTCAATAAAAAGGTATCCATCAGATCCCTGTACATCAAGGTAATGAACCCCCTCGTACTCCTCCGAGGCCCAATAAGATTCAACAAGCTATCTGACTGCAGATTCACACGCGACACTTCATTTTGACAGTTTAGGGCATGTCTCAACTGCAGGTACTGAAAGAATGACTTCTGGGTCAAAGGAAACTCAGTCCTAAGTGTCTCGAATGTTTTAATAACATCTCCATCAAGCAACTGAGACACGAACCAAATGCCAATGCGCCTCCACTGACCGAACCCCCGCAATCTCATAAGCTCTGCCAACCTAGGATCAAACCAAATTGGCGTATATCTCGTAAATTCCGTTACTCCCCTCCATTGCTTAATTTTCTACCATACTTTCCCCATCATAGCTATTGTTGTGAATTTTTGGGGGTTAATTCTGAATCTACCTGCTTCAAGACTGGCCAACAATGGGCCCTTCCCTACCGCGCGTTCAATGATTATCCCCGCTGAAGATCTTTGTTCTGGCTCTCCCCAACCTACCATTTGCTGGCATTGAGATGCTATATAGTAAATCCATGAATTGGGGACCGCCAGACCACCCTCATCCTTTGCCCTTTGCAGATGTTCAAATTTGATGCGCGCCCGTCCATCCTTCCAAATTAAATCCCTAAATAGAGTATTGATCCTATAAAATTTACTCTGAGGCAGCCACACTGGAGCATTATGCAATATGTAGAGGAGCTGAGGCATAAGTATAATTTAGATCAAATTGTCTCTGCCTGCGACCAACAGAAATAGCTTCTTCCAGGCCCCAATCTTCTGCTGGAACTTCCCAAGCAAAGGAGTCAAGTTGAGCCGCACATAGTCCTCTATTTTGTCCAAAACCACAATGCCCAGATACTTAAACTCATGTACTACTCTTAAGGGAACCCCGGGGTCAAGAGTCAGAGGAGCCGCCGCTTCCATGGGCAACAACACAGACTTCTCCCAATTAATAGATAATCCGGAAAGAGCCCCAAATTTAGAAATACTGTTCATAGCGGCCCCCAGAGACTCCTGTGCATCTTCCAAGAACAATAACACGTCATCAGCGTACAGGGCTATTTTTTCTTCATAGTTTCCATACCGAAACCCCTTTACGTCCTTGTCCCTCCGTATTGCTGCCGCCAAGGGCTCAACAGCAATTGCAAACAGCAGAGGAGACAAGGGGCACCCCTGCCGCGTTCCCCTATACAAAGGGAAATCCCCCGACAAGACTCCATTCACCCATATCCTGGCTCTTGGAGACGCATACATCAGCTGCACCCAACGTATGAACCTCTCACCAAAACCCATAGCCTTCATGACCGCCCACAAATACCGCCACTCCACACTATCAAACGCCTTAGCGGCATCTAAAGACACCACAACCCTCCGGCCCATATTATCCGCCTTTACCTGCATATTGAGAAACAGTCGTCGAAGATTACACGCTGTAGAACTATTGGGCATAAATCCGGACTGGTCCCGGTGTATTAGTGTTGTTATCACCTTGTTAAGATGGTTAGCCAACATCTTGGCCAAGATTTTGATATCTGTCGTTAATAACGAGATTGGGCGATAAGAAGCTGGATCCCTCAGATCCTTACCCTGTTTTGGCAGTACAACAATTATTGCCTCCTGCATGGACCTCGGGCTCCCCCTCCACCAGACCAGCAGCATACACCTCCAATAAGGCAGGAAGCAGTATCTCTTTATGTTTTTTATACACCTCCCCCGGGATCCCATCTACCCCCAGGGCTTTATCATTGGGCATAGAGACCAATGCGGTGTCAAGCTCCTCCAAATTAAACGGCTCCTCGAGAAGTCCCCGATCGGCCACTGAGAGTCTGGGAAGCTGTACCCCTGTCAAGAAACCATCCACCTCCTCCATCGTTGGCTGTACCCGTGATTTATAAAGATCCGAGTAATACTCCATCATCACCTCCAAAATTGCTTTGCAACCAGTGTGCTCCTTCCCATCCCTTCCCTTCAAAGCGACTATATGTGTGGAATCTCTCTGCGCCGTCACTATTCTGGAAAGGAGATGGCCCGCCCTGTCCCCCTCTTCAAAGTATTTGGCAGTTTGAAACATTCTTCTACGTTCCGCTGTTTTCATTGCCATCTGACATACTCTATTCTGCGCCACCTTTACCCTTCCCTGTGCCTCTGGGGATTGATCATTAATTAATGCCTCCTCCAACTCTTTTATCAACATCTGATCCTTCCTGCCTGTTTCTGCCTTGATTTGGGATATCCTCTTAACACAGAGCCCTCTGAAATAGGCCTTCATGGCCTCCCATACCGTCAATACCGAAGCCGACCCAGCATTAATTTTAAAGTATTCCTTAATTTCCCCCCCTATGTGTCCATCTAAATCAATAAGGTGTAGCCAGAATGGATTCAGCCTCCACATGCACCCCTAGCAGGCAAGGATCCCACACCCTCAAGTATCACACTCATGGGGGAATGATCAGATACTTCTACACCCCAGGATGAGAAATCCTCCATAAATCATGCAGAGCAGTTTCCCTCAGGACGGCACCAACTGGTGTGCAATTACCACCCGACTTCAACAGCTCTCATCTCCCCCTATCCCAGTGTACGTCCGGAATGTTGTTAAAGTCCCCTATTATCAAAAACGGTATCCCCGGTGTCTCCTCCAATATTTCCAGAACTCTGTGGATAACCTTTCCACAATATGGTGGTGGAATATAAATTGAAACCAACCACATCAGACATCCGTACAATTTACAAAGTAAACATATGAATCTACCCGACTGATCTATAACCACTTTGTGATACACAAAAGGTACCCCGGCACAGATGAGGATGCTGACCCCCCGGAATATGCTGAACATGTGGCATGGTACCACACCTGAACCCATCTCTTAGCCAGAAATTGCGTTCTCTCCTTCACCATATGAGTCTCCTGCAGACAGATCACTGAAGGCTTGGTAGCATTCAGAAATTTGAACACAGCTTGCCGCTTCACACCAGACACCAAACCCCTGACATTCCAACTCACAATTCTCATTCTTCCCGCCATTTTCCCTCCTCAGTACATATTATTCCACATTCTTTCATCCATTTGCAGCCAAAGCCACAACCACAGTAACCATGGTGATGCATATTATACAAATATTTCCCCAATCCCACCCCCCTCCCCCCACACAACAGAGAAACATCCCCAACAAATCCCCATCCCATCCTTCCATCCCCTCCTAACATGGAGGGGAGAGCGCACTTTATCCTGAACAGTCTGTTAACCCCGTCCAACAGTCCCGCCGCTTGTCCCAAACTATTGGGACTCTCACATGACTTGTGGATTGCAGCCTATTTAAATTTCAATTCGAGATTCAACAAGGGCCCATCCCCGCCTCATAAGAACACAAAAAAACCCAGGGGGGGGGAAAGGAGCCAATGGATCCCTCCAAAAAAAAATAAAATAAAATAAAATATGGAGGCAGTAAAAGAGAAACAAGAATAAGAAAGAATCGGCAGAGCAATTCTTAGAAAACCATTAATAACCTCTTTGATAGCGTGCCAAGGTGAGTAAATGCATGTATTTTAATTACATTTTTTCTTCATTTGCATATCAATAACATGCCTATCGATCCTGTAATTTCCTTAATTTCACAATATTTCCATCTTGGTGTTGTAATATTAATATTGTGAAGTGTATATTACAAGTTCTACACTATGCACATCATGATTGTTTATCACTTATAGGAAACCTAGCAGGGTTTCTATCAATTTCTAGAAAAGAGGCATAAAATTTATGACATGTAATGCTGACAGATTTACCTATAATGGACAAAATATGCTCCAGTTTGGTGATGTTCTCAATAACTTACTTGGCTGAATAGTGTAATAAATCTTGCTATTTCTTTAAGCATTGCTGATATGGATATTTGTAGTGATGCAGTTACATATAGATGCACTACTCAGCCTCATCCTACATATTTATTCGCACTTATCATGTCTTGATTATTTAATCTTCACTGTTTTATTATTCTCACAAGTTATGCCATCTGAAATAGAATAGGATTCGCCCTGCTGGTCAATGGTACAGTGAGGTGTCTTCACAGACTAGAAACATCCATGGATCTTTATAGAGTGAAGCTGAAGCATAGAAAATGGTAGACTGTACATAGAAAAATGAGTCTCTAAAGTATTGTATCTTATCTTTCTCTGCTTCTATGATATCAGTCTGGCTCATTTTAATGTTGTTATACACAGTAGGCTATGATTTGTTATGCAGATTCTTGTCATGTCATTGCATTGTTACTGTTTTGCTCCTAAAAATGTAAATTGTTATGATTTTTTTAGTATTTTGTAAATTCGCCTTTTGGCTTTCAATATGCCTGAATCTTTAAGGGCATGCTCTTGATAACACACAAACATGTCTTAACCGAAATCTGATCCCAGGTCTCTTCTACATGTTACCAAAGTTGGTGCATACTAGTCGACTTACTTAGGTATGAAAATGTTTTTTTATTCAACTCTGCCAATCTAGCACCTCTACTTCATTGTCGTTGAACCATTTATTTGCCAATCTCGACGTATGCTTTGGGTCATTGTCCTGCTGGACCACTATATTGTCCTGTTCATACCCATAGTACTCAAGTGTACAAGGCGACTCATCTTGGAGGATACTCGCATACAGCTCTGCATTGAGACCACCATCGATCTAAGTCTACGTTCACATTAGCGTTCGGCGCCGCATGCGTCATGCGCCCCTATATTTAACATGGGGGCGCATGGACATGCGTTTTGCTGCGTTTTGCGATGCATGGTCGCAAGCGTTGGGCGCAGAGAACGCAACAAGTTGCATTTTTTTTGCGTCTAACTTTCGGCAAAAAAGGACGCATGCGTCGCAAAATGCAGTGTTTTAGCGTGCGTTTTGTTGCGATTTTGTTTGCGTTGTGATGTGAAATGTGAACGTAGCCTTAGTCAAGTATGCAACGCCTTTAATAGTGAAAAAAAAACCATACCCCATGTAATCAGGCCTTCTTCACTGAACATGACAGTTCCTTCAATTTCTCAATCTGTTAGCCCCTTTTTCACTTATTTCTTCCAGTCCCATTTGCACCCATCAGACACTAGTCAATTGACTTTTGTCTCATTGCTCCAAATCACCCATTCCCAATCTTCTACTGCCCACTGTTTTACTCCAGCCAACTCTTCTTATGATGATATGGTGGTCAAGGCTTCTTCACCTTTTTTTGGGCCACCATTCCAGACTTGTGTAACGTGTGTCGTATGGTGTTTACATGGGCATCTGTAATCTTACTATTAAGAAGCATATGAGCTGATAGATAGACCGATAGACCGTATGAGGGGCTGATTTGTTGACTCTGATACTTTGCCTGGACATCCACTTCTTGGCTTTTGAATAGATCAACGAACCTAATTTTGTATTCTTCCAATGGCCATGGCACTCACATGACGTAGTTTGGCAATTTTCTTGGCCAGGGATCGCTATCTATTAGTCGGCTGACGCTGTTTCTCTTCTCTTAGGAAATCTTCTTCATGGCTACTACTCAATTCAAACCAATGACTTTTTGCTTGGGAATCAACCCAAGCTGAGCTGTTATGGAATGTGAGAATAGGTTGTATTTTGTAGCATGCAGGAAGAAAAATATTTTTCTGCCACTAGGATCGAAACAATAACAATGCAGTGACATGAAAAGAATCTGCATAACTCTTAATATGCTAAATAGTTGTAAGTAGTAATGAGCAAATTTGTTCAAAAAATGATCACCAAACAAAAATTCGGTCTGAAGTTGGCACATTCGGATTTGTGATCGGAAACACGAGCAAAATTTAATAAAATCAGAAAAAATCGGTAACGTGGTAAAATATTTGCATTGCCACAAAAGTATTATCAGCACTTCAGCAACGATAATGGTGGTGTATCATGAGCGTTTGGGACATGTTTGATGAGGTGAGGGGGTTTGGAAAGCTCAGAGGCACAGCGTTCTTGTAAACAGTCATTTTTTTTCCTAACTGCGTGTGCACATGGTGGCTAGCCAATCAGGGGGCAGGAAACACCCACAATGTCTTGACACAACGGCTTGTGTCACTGGCTGCTGAAATCACATGACTCTCTCAATATAAATAGCAGACATCTTGTTTAAGCGTAACAGCGCAGAGAGGCTGCTCCTGATGCTGGCACCATTAGCAAGATTTTAGCTAGTTAGCTAGGTGGTTGTTTATCAGTCAGATAGTATAGCTAGCTAGTGTCCAGTGTGGCTGTTAAATTTACCATCCAGCATTTTTTTTTGCCATTGCTGAGATCCACAGACAAAGCCAGCAGAACACATGTCCTAGAATGTATAGCATTCTAAATAATGTTTTTTCACTAGCTAAATGTGAAACAGCCTGCTGTATCCTACCTTGACATTTAGTGCTGTGGTGATATGAAACTGTCTGCAGACCTAAGGCACATTAAAAAAATATATAATTTTTCAGTTGCAAAAAGTTAGACAGCCCACCATATCACTCTTTATCATTTTGTTGGGTTGAAATTAAGCTGTGGAGGCCTTATCCAGAAGCCACACAAAAATTCCTTCTGTTCCAAGTGTCATACAGTAGGAGACCTGACTTTAAAATAGTTTGTAGCGTCTAGTGTGTTATAGAGGCCTGATCCAGAGGCCACCAAAAAATCCTTATGTTTCTAGTGTCATACAGTAGGAGATCTGACTTTCAAATAGTTTGCAGAACCTAGTATGTTATAGAGGCCTGATCCAGAGGCCACCAAAGAATCCTTCTGTTCCTAGTGTCATACAGCAGGAGACCTGACTTTCAAATAGTTTGCAGCATCTAGTGTGTTATAGAAGCCTTATCCAGAGGCCACCTAAAAATTATTGTGTTCCTAGTGTCATACAGTAGGGGACATCTGACTTTAAAATTGATTGTAGCATATCTTCTTTGTGATACAGGCCTCATCCACACTGAAACAATTTTTTCTTCTGTGACTAACACGATACAGCATGCCATATTTAACCTTGGAATTTGCTGTCGCTGAAATTCAGCTGTTTGCAGAGGTGGTTCAGAGTTTAAAATCTAATTTTTGCTGCTAATACTGTACTCCTACCACACTATCTGAGCAACATGACTGGGAAAAAGCGAGGCCTTAGTGGAAGGGGAATTAGGCTTGGTGTTCGAGGTGTACGTAGGGTAGGTGGTAATGTGGGTCAAAGCACTAGTGAACCAACATCACGTCCTATGCAATGACAACTGACAACTTCTGTTACTGGACAAGCTACTACACTACCTTTCTTTGGCAATTGCACAGCAATATGCCTTGTTGATGAGGCCCAGAAAGAGCATGCACTCGAGTGGATGGCAAGCACAGCTTCAAGTGGCCTCTCCTCCTCTTCCTCCACCTCAACATCACACTCAGTACAGTCCACAGAGGTGGCACCCAAATTCCCCTTGGTTCCCCCCACATCCCGACTCTCCAACCATACAACTGACTGTACGGAACTACAGATGGGTGAGTCTGAAGAGCTGTTTACACATTCTATGAAATGGTCCTCAGAAGTGTACTTAAAAGCTTCACAGAGTCAAGAGGAGGAAATCTGCACAGATGCCAAAAACTGTTTTAGCTTGGATCCAGGCCAGGATGAAATAGGGTTCGAACAGCATCCTGACCCTCGTCATTATTATTATTTATTTATATAGCTCCATTAATTCCATGGTGCTGTACATGAGAGGGGTTACATACAAAGTTATAGATATCATTAACAGTAAACAAATTTACGATGACAGACTAGTACAGAGGGGAGAGGACCCTGTCCTTGCGGACTTATATTCTATGGGATCAAATGTTAACCCCTGGGGGGAGGTGCTCCTGATGAGACTCAGATATCTGAGGCTCACACAGACTGTACTGCGCTGTTAGGGCATGAAGAGCAGGAGGGTGACTCCAAGGGTGAGGAATGTGATTAGTGATGAGCAAATTTGTTTGGAAAATGATTGGCAAACATACATTTGGCACCAATATGTCACATTCAGATTTGTGATTGGAAACACGAGCAAAATTTTATAAAATTGGAAAAAATTGGTAACATTCGGTAAAAAAAAAAAGTATTTTCAGCACTTTAGCAGCGATAATGGTGGTGTATCATGAGCATTTGGCACATGTTTGATGAGGGGAGGGGGTATGCAGAGCTCAGAGGCACGGCGTTCTTGTAAACAGTAATTTTTTTTCCTAACTTCATGTGTGCACATTGGGGCTAGCCAATCACCGGGCAGGAAACAAACACAATGTCCTGACACAATGGCTTGTGTCATTGGCTGCTGAAACCACATATCCCTCTCAATATAAATAGCCGAAATCTTGCTTTTGCGCCATTTTGACACTGTAACAGCGAAGAGAGGCTGTTCCTGATGCTGGCACTGTTACCAAGATTTCAGCTAGTTAGCTAGGTGGTTGTATATCAGTTAGATAGTGTAGCTGGCTAGTGTCCAGTGTGGCTGTTAAATTTACCTTCCAGCATTTTTTTTTTGCCATTACTGAGGTCCGCAGACAAAGCCAGTAGGGCACATTCGGATCCCAATCGGATCTTAGTTAAAAAACTCCCACACTGCACTCTTCCTACTATCAAATACCTTTTCAGGCATTGCACGCTGTGCTACTTTAACCGGATGGCCACGCTGTCCTAAAACTTTTTTTTTTGTCAAACGTTTTTGGCCAGATTCGGGCCTGCCAGATGAAAGCTGTTGCAATGTAGATGCCTGCTGCGGATCATCCTCCTCCGCTTCAGAGCTACTGCCAGCGGCACCCGGTTCCCCCAATGGCTGCCAATCTGGGTCAACAACTGGGTCATCTATCACCTCCTCTTCAATGTCATGTGCACCTTCCTCTGTGTCACCGTGTAAGGTGCTATAGCGTTTGGGACGGGGCACCATAGTCTCATCTGGGTCACATTCTGGCTCAGTACACTGCGAGGGCAATGTAGTGATCTGAGTCAATGGAACAGCATAATAATCTAGCTGTGGCTGTGCATCTGTGCACTCCATGTCCGACTCATCTTGTAATGGGCTGTTAACTATTTCCCTTTCTAACCCTGGCACGGTATGTGTAAAGAGCTCCATGGAGTAAACTGTAGTGTCGCCTGCCGCATCCTTCACTTTTGCTTTGGGTGAAGGACACAAGGAAACAACTTGTTCCTGACCGGAAGCATCCACTGACGACTCGCTGCTTTTATATTTCGAACTTTCTGAAGAGGAGGCGAAAGAGTTAGAGGCTGTCAGCAATGAAAGCCAAAACTTGTTCCTGCTGCTCCGGCTTTAAAATCGGTTTTCCTACTCCCAGATAAGGGAACCTTCGAGGCCTTGTGTAGCCAGATGATGATGCTGTCTGAACAACTCGAGCCTTAGGTGCTATTTTGCTTTTCCCACTACCACCAGATGCACCACCACCACCATCATTACCAGCTGGCAATGACCGCCCATGGCCTCTTCCACCAGACTTCCTCATTTTTGGGAAAATGTAACCAAATTAACAACCATTATATGGTACTGTAAAACAAGGTAGAAGGTGTATATAAACTTGTTGAGAATTTAAATCTCCCTTTTTTTGGGGGGAGACTACACCCAAACTCAGGCCCTGTGTATTACACTACACAATGTAAGTGGCAGAATGTGGCTGGCAGATATACGACAAACAGAACTGACACAGATCCACTTAGTGGCAATTTAAGTCTCCTTTTTTGTGTGGGAGACTGCTGCAAAAATCAGGCCTACTGTATTACAATACACAATGTAAGTGGCAGAACGTGGCTGGCAGATATACGACAAACAGAACTGACGCAGATTTACTTAGTGGCAATTTAAATCTCCCTTTTTTGTGTGGGAGACTGCTGCAAAACTCAGGCCCACTCTATTACACTACAAAATGTAAGTGGCAGAACGTGGCTGGCAGATATATGACAAACAGAACTGACGCAGATCCACTTAGTGGCAATTTAAATCTCCCTTTTTTGGGGGTGACACTGCACCCAAACTCAGGCCCACTGTATTACACTACAAAATGTAAGTGGCAGAACGTGGCTGGCAGATATACGACAAACAGAACTGACGCAGATCCATTTAGTGGCAATTTAAATCTCCCTTTTTTGTGTGGGAGACTGCTACAAAACTCAGGCCCACTGTATTACACTACACAATGTGTGGCAGAACGTGGCTGGCAGATATATGACACACAGAACTGACGCAGATCCACTTAGTGGCAATTTAAATCTCCCTTTTTTGTGTGGGAGACTGCTGCAAAACTCAGGCCCACTGTATTACACTACACAATGTAAGTGGCAGAAAGTGGCTGGCAGATATACGACAAACAGAACTAACGCAGATCCACTTAGTGGCAATTTAAATCTCCCTTTTTTGTGTGGGAGACTGCTGCAAAAGTCAGGCCCACTGTATTACACTACACAATGTAAGTGGCAGAACGTGGCTGGAAGATATATAAAAAAAGGGACTGTACTACAATAACAATCTGCCTACAATGATCTCAGGACAAGTATGGCAGCCAGCAATAAAAAGGACTGCTGCACACAAAAGTGTGGACAAATAAACAATAGAACTGTGCAGAAAGGAGCAACAGGATTTTTGCTTTTAAAAAATAAGTTGGTTTGCACAGTGGCGTACAAACAGCAATGCAGCTATCAGGGAGCCTTATAAGGCAGCCTAATAAGCTACAGAGCTGATGCACAAAAATCTAGCCTCCACTATCCCTGCAAAGAAAAGGTGGTGTTGGACAGTGGAAATCGCTACAGCACAAGCGGTTTGGGGGTTAATCTTCCCTACCTAAATATATCCCTGCTTCTGACAAAGCTCCAGCAACCTCTCCCTATGCTCAGATCGGCAGAAGTAAGATGGCGGTCGGTGTGCACACCCCTTTATAGCCCCTGTGACGCCGCAGAAAGCAAGCCAATCACTGTCATGCCCTTCTCTACGATGGTGGGGACCGAGACCTATGTCATCACGCTGCCCACACTCTGCGTCCTCCTTCATTGGCTGAGAAATGGCGCTGAAAGCGTCATACGAAACTCAACTTTGGCGCGAAGATCACCGACAGCATGGCCGATACCACGCTGGGATCGGGTCGGGTTTCATGAAACCCGACTTTGCCGAAAGTCGGCGATTTTTCAATTTGTCTGATCCGTTTCGCTCAACCCTACTCTACACTGTATGGGTACACTCAAAACATGTACACCAAGCTAATACTCACAGATGATACCACTAATCAAAAGACCAATATATATATAGGAGGGTATAGGATGTGTGCAACAAAGGTTCAGTGTAAGAGCAGGAACAATCAAATCAGAAAAGGAGCACCAAGACAACCAGAATAATAAAAATACAAAACTTTATTGAAACAGGGCCCTGACGAAGAAGGTCCGGAGACCTTCGAAACGCGTAGGCAATTTTGGTCCCGTGCGGCACCCGTCCTTTACTCCTTGTTCCTCTGTTTTGGTGATGTCACCCAAACCACGCCCCCCTTTCTCACCGCTCCTTGCAGCGGTATCTTTCCGGCCCACGTGTGCCGGTCAGCGGCGCTCTAGGCGTGCGGCGGCCATACACTCACCAGGGAGGACGCTCCCCACACCACCAGGTGTTTTTGCCGCCCCACGCTGCCGTTTTGGACTCTGCATTACGAGACACCCGGGCCGCTGGTGATCCCGCTCCTACATCCCTTAGGACGGCGCCAGCTTTGTTGGGAAAACGCCAGCACCTCCATAGCAGTCACACCATAATTAAGTAAGTGTGCGTTCTTTATAATATACATCTGCCACACACTTCCTAAGTTCTTTTATGTGTTATTGCGGCCATAATAGGCATTTTTGCTGGCTTTCACTCTGCTTTAACAATCGGTCAGTTGTTTACTAACATTAGTTATACTCTCATTGTGCTATACGTCTTGTTTAGCTAGACATTCACTTGTTCTTTTTACACCCATTATGTGCTTTTTCATCTAGTTAGCACGGTGTCCTAATCTACTTACAATTCTTTTTGCTATATGACAGAGTCAGCACAGTAGCTGTCTAGGCACCTGCGGCTTTCTAGTATACCCCCCTGGGAGCACCGGTGTGTTTCTATTCCTTTGTGTTTTTTTCTTGGACCCGAAAATTGGTTTTGCAAATTTTCCTGTTACCCTTGTGAAAATAACAAATTTGAAGCTAAAGTAATTTTTTTTGTGAGAAAAAGTTAAATGTAAATTAAAAAAAAAAAAAAAAATGCTGTAAACCGTTGGCTGCTGGGGGTTACAAATCAAAAAGAACTTACTGGAATAAAAACAAAATAATAGATGTAATGGTAAAAATTTACTTTTATTATACCTAATCAAATCCTACCTGTCAGGGGAGGTTGGCACCCTAATTTACAGCGACTGTCCCTGGGAGTCCCTAGGATAAGTTTACTTATATTCCCCAGGGCAGTCTCACTGATAGCGGTGTAGGAAAAAATGTCAGACCATGACCATGTAACTTGGTCTTAAACATAATTGCAATAACACATAAAACACATATTGATAGCAGCTAGAAAAGGGTTCTTATCATTGGTTGTTCAGTAACCTCCACACATTTCACCAAATGTGGATCCTCAGGGGATCAGATGGGTTGATGCTCACATGTAGGATTTGATTGAGCAGGGAACAGTTTAGTGGGGTATTCATAAAAGTATTATCTTTTATTCATATTGTAAGCTATTGGTGTTGATCTGTTCACTCACTAGTGTAGGGATATTCAGGACATTCAGGGTCAGCCATCGAGGATCAGATAGATAGATTCCTATTTTTGTTTAGGGTGCCAACCTCCACTGGCAGGCAGGTATGGAATCTAGGGAACTATATGGTAGAGTGAACTCAGAAAACATGGTTAAATGTGCACGATATTTGTTGTTTGTCTTTAATTAGGTATAATAAAAGTTAATTTTTATCATTACATCTATTATTTTGGTTTTTTTCCAGTAAGTTATACTCGTGTTCATTTTTTCCTTCCACATTGCTTTAGTTCATGTGAAGTACCTGGAATGATTAATACATTTCTTGTATGTGGTTTTGAGTACTTTGAGGGGTGCAGTTTTTAAAATGGTGTCACATTTGGGTATTTTCTGTCATATAGGCCCCTCAAAGTCACTTCAAATGTGATGTGGTCCCTACAAAAAAATTGCTTTGTAAATTTTGTTGGAAAATGAGAAATTGCTGATCAACTTTTAAACCTTGTAACTTCTTAATAAAAAAAAAATCATGTTTCAAAAATGATGCAACTGTAAAGTAGACATGTGGGAAATGTTGTTTATTAACTATTTTGTGTAACATATCTTTCTGATTTAAGGGTATAAGAATTAAAATTTGAAAATTGCGACATTTTCAAACTTTTTGCCAAATTTCCGATATTTTCACAACTAAACGCATGTCATATCGAACAAATATTGCCACTATTATATAGTACAATATGTCGTAAAAAACCATCTCTGAATCAGTGGGATTCATAGGAGTGTTACTGAGTAATTATCACATAAAATGACACTGGTCAGATTTTTAAAAAATTGGTCACTAAGGGGTTAATATCATAAGAACACTGAATTATTTCCACATGGAACCACTGGATCTTCCGGTTCTTTTGGATTTTCTTTCTACCTTTTCCCATGCAGTGAGTGCAATTCAGTAACGACAGACGTCCTATACTCTATGCCTTTGAAGGACTTCTAGAGCAAGTGAGGTGTGCAGTCAGTTTCTCTCTGCTATACCATAATGTTCTAACGGATCAGATTCAGTTTCAGTTGAACAAAGTGCTAGCTATCAGTAAGACCCTTCCCTTTTCATGTTAGCTACACCCAGATTACAAATTTAGTCTCATTTCGAGGATGCACACTTGAACAGTATGTAATCGCCCTATTGGTCACATGTAGCAAACTGAATTGTTACATGACCATGCACCTTCTTTGAAACATCAGCTTCAGGTTTACACTCATGCTTTGTATCTACCGTACCTAGCAGCAGCTGTGTGCTGGGAATGCCTGAATCAAACGGTCTACAAGAGTTGCTTGTTTGGTTGCTAATATTTGTTCTAGGTTCTCATGTGGCATTATATTTTGCAATTTGCCTTTATAGCGAGGGTCAAGGATGCAGGCCAACCAGTAATCATCATCGCTCATCATTTTAATAATGCGTGGGTCCCTTTTGAGGATACGTAAGGCATAATCCGCCATGTGGGCCAAAGTTCCAGTTGTCAAATCTGCGGTTGTGCTGGTTTGAGGGGCAGTTACAGGCAAATCTACGTCACTTGTCTCCCTTAAAAAAACCGAACACGGCCTTGCAACGCCACTAATTTCTGTTGGCCCAGGAGAAGCTTCCTCATTAAAAAAGTACTCATCCCCATCATCCTCCTCGTCACCGGCTACTTCTAGTGTGTTTGGATAGGTTCAGATTTGCGGTCAGTCCAGTTTGCCACCTCCCTAGAGCTTGTCCTATGTTTGTTACTTAGCTGGAGTTATTTGTGATCCTCAACCACTAAGGATCATAACAGTATAGCAGGCCAAAAAGTGTTTAATGCATCGCAGAAGTGGGATAAAAAGAAGACCTGAGTACATTTTTTTTTTCCTCCCGCTTTTCCTTTGCTGCAGTCTGTTTAGCTTCTTTCATACCCTTGAACTCTAGGTGGTTTTGAGCTCAGCTGCAGACATGAATATTCAGACTCTGACTTCTAGTGTGGATCATCTTACGGCACGGGTGCAAAGTATTCAGGATTTTGTTATTCATAGCCCTATGTCAGAACCAAAGATACCCATTCCTGAGTTGTTTTCTGGAGATAGATCTAGGTTTCTAAATTTTAAAAATAATTGTAAGTTATTTCTATCTCTGAGACCTCGTTCCTCTGGTGATTCCGCTCAGCAAGTTAAAATTGTTATCTCCTTGTTGCGTGGCGACCCTCAAGATTGGGCTTTCTCTCTGGCACCAGGAGATCCTGCATTGCTTAATGTAGATGCATTTTTTCTGGTTCTTGGACTGCTTT
The DNA here is from genome assembly GCF_051348905.1 of Ranitomeya variabilis. NCBI lineage: Eukaryota > Metazoa > Chordata > Amphibia > Anura > Dendrobatidae > Ranitomeya > Ranitomeya variabilis. Next base: position 235,377,492 of record NC_135232.1, read on the forward strand.
ATGAGGAGCCTAATCTTGAGAATCAGGCAGAAAAAGCGTTGCTGGCTATCTCTCAAGGTCAGGATGAAGCAGAGGTGTATTGTCAAAAATTTCGGAAATGGTCGGTGCTTACTCAATGGAATGAGTGTGCCCTGGCTGCAAATTTCAGAGAAGGTCTTTCTGAGGCCGTTAAGAATGTTTTGGTGGGGTTTCCCACCCCTACAAGTCTAAGTGATTCTATGGCTTTAGCCATTCAGGTTGATCGGCGTTTGCGGGAGCGCAAATCTGCTCATCCTTTGGCAGTATTTTCTGAACAGAGACCTGAGTCTATGCAATGTGACCGAACTCTGACCAGAATTGAGCGACAAAGTCATAGACGTCAAAATGGGTTGTGCTTTTACTGTGGTGATTCTACTCATGTTATCTCAGCATGCTCTAAACGCTTAAAAAAATTCGCTAAACCTGTCACCATTGGTACTATACAGCCTAAATTTATTTTCTCTGTTACTTTGATTTGTTCTTTGTCGCCCTACCCGGTTATGGCTTTTGGGGATTCGGGTGCTGCCCTGAATCTGATGGATTTGTCGTTTGCCAGGCGCTGTGGTTTTGTCCTGGAGCCTTTGGAATTTCCTATTCCTCTGAGGGGAATTGATGCTACGCCATTGGCTGAGAATAAGCCTCAGTATTGGACGCAAATGACCATGTGCATGACTCCCGTACATCAGGAGGTGATTCGCTTTCTTGTTCTGCATAATTTGCATGATGTTATCGTTTTGGGTCTGCCATGGCTGCAGGCTCATAATCCAGTTTTAGATTGGAAAGCTATGTCTGTGTCAAGTTGGGGTTGTCAGGGTCAGGGAATTCATGGCGATACTCCGTTGGTGTCTATTGCTTCTTCCACTCCTTCCGAGGTCCCTGAGTTTTTGTCTGACTACCAGGATGTATTTGATGAGCCCAGGTCCAGTGCCCTGCCCCCTCATAGGGATTGTGACTGTGCTATAAATTTAATTCCTGGTAGTAAATTTCCTAAGGGACGACTTTTTAATTTGTCTATACCAGAGCATGCCGCGATGCGGAGTTATATAAAGGAGTCTTTGGAGAAGGGACATATTCGCCCATCCTCTTCCCTCTTGGTGCAGGATTTTTTTTTGTGGCCAAGAAGGACGGTTCTTTGAGACCTTGTATAGATTATCGTCTTCTGAATAAAATCACAGTCAAATTTCAGTATCCTTTGCCACTATTGTCTGATTTGTTTGCTCGGATTAAGGGTGCCAGTTGGTTCACCAAGATAGATCTCCGTGGTGCGTATAACCTTGTGCGCATTAAGCAGGGAGATGAATGGAAAACAGCATTTAATACGCCCGAAGGCCATTTTGAGTACTTGGTGATGCCTTTTGGACTCTCTAATGCCCCTTCTGTGTTTCAGTCCTTCATGCATGACATCTTCCGAGAATATCTGGATAAATTTATGATTGTTTATCTGGATGACATTTTGGTCTTTTCTGATGATTGGGAGTCCCATGTGAAGCAGGTCAGGATGGTGTTTCAGGTCCTGCGTGCTAATGCTTTATTTGTGAAGGGCTCAAAATGTCTCTTCGGAGTACAGAAGGTCTCCTTTTTGGGCTTTATTTTTTCTCCTTCTACTGTGGAGATGGACCCAGTCAAGGTCCAGGCTATTCATGACTGGACTCAGCCCACGTCTGTTAAGAGTCTTCAGAAGTTCTTGGGTTTTGCTAATTTTTACCGTCGTTTCATCGCTAATTTTTCTAGCGTGGTTAAACCTTTGACGGATTTGACCAAGAAGGGTTCTGATGTGACTAATTGGTCTCCTGCGGCCGTGGAGGCCTTTCGGGAGCTGAAGCACCGGTTTTCTTCAGCTCCAGTCTTATGTCAGCCAGATGTCTCTCTCCCCTTCCAGGTCGAGGTTGATGCTTCTGAGATTGGAGCAGGGGCTGTTTTGTCGCAGAGAAGCTCTGATGGCTCTGTGATGAAGCCATGTGCTTTTTTTTCAAGAAAGTTTTCGCCTGCCGAGCGGAATTATGATGTTGGTAATCGGGAGTTGTTGGCTATGAAGTGGGCATTTGAGGAGTGGCGACTTTGGCTCGAAGGAGCTAAACATCGTGTGGTGGTCTTGACTGATCACAAAAATCTGATTTATCTTGAATCTGCCAAGCGCCTGAATCCTAGACAGGCTCGTTGGTCGTTGTTTTTCTCCCGTTTCAACTTCGTGGTCGCATACCTGCCTGGTTCGAAGAACGTGAAAGCTGATGCACTTTCGAGGAGTTTTGTGCCTGACTCTCCGGGAGTTTCTGAGCCGGCTGGTATTCTCAGAGAGGGAGTGATTTTGTCTGCCATTTCCCCAGATTTGCGACGAGTGCTGCAGAAATTTCAGGCGGATAGACCTGACCGTTGTCCACCAGAGAGACTGTTTGTCCCGGATAGATGGACCAGCAGGGTTATTTCCGAGGTCCATTCTTCGGTGTTGGCGGGTCATCCTGGGATTTTTGGTACCAGAGATTTGGTGGCTAGGTCCTTCTGGTGGCCTTCCTTGTCGCGGGATGTGCGTTCCTTTGTGCAGTCTTGTGGGATTTGTGCTCGGGCTAAGCCTTGCTGTTCTCATGCCAGCGGTTTGCTTTTGCCTTTGCCTGTTCCGAAAAGGCCTTGGACGCACATTTCCATGGATTTTATTTCGGATCTTCCAGTATCTCAGAAAATGTCTGTCATCTGGGTGGTGTGTGATCGTTTTTCCAAGATGGTCCATTTGGTGCCCTTGCCTAAGTTGCCTTCTTCCTCCGATTTGGTTCCTCTGTTTTTTCAGAATGTGGTTCGCTTGCATGGCATTCCTGAAAATATTGTGTCTGATAGAGGATCCCAGTTTGTGTCCAGGTTTTGGCGGACTTTTTGTGCTAAGATGGGCATTGATTTGTCTTTTTCATCGGCCTTCCATCCTCAGACTAATGGCCAAACCGAGCGAACTAATCAGACGTTGGAAACTTATTTGAGATGTTTTGTTTCTGCTGATCAGGATGATTGGGTGACTTTTTTGCCATTGGCCGAGTTTGCCCTTAATAATCGGGCTAGTTCTGCTACTTTGGTTTCGCCTTTTTTCTGCAATTCTGGTTTCCATCCTCGTTTTTCCTCGCGTCAGGTTGAGCCTTCTGACTGTCCTGGGGTGGATTCTGTGGTGGATAGGTTGCAGCAGATTTGGAACCATGTGGTGGACAATTTGAGGTTGTCACAGGAGAAGGCTCAGTGCTTTGCCAACTGCCGCCGCGGTGTGGGTCCCCAACTTCGTGTTGGTGATTTGGTGTGGCTGTCTTCTCGGTATGTTCCTATGAAGGTCTCCTCTCCTAAATTTAAGCCTCGCTTCATCGGTCCTTATAAGATCTTGGAAATCCTTAACCCGGTGTCTTTTCGTTTGGATCTCCCAGCATCGTTTGCCATTCATAATGTGTTCCATAGGTCTTTGTTGCGGAGGTATGTGGTACCTGTGGTTCCTTCTGTTGAGCCTCCTGCTCCGGTGCTGGTCGAGGGCGAATTGGAGTACGTGGTGGAGAAGATTTTGGATTCTCGTATCTCTAGACGGAGGCTTCAGTATTTGGTTAAGTGGAAGGGCTACGGTCAGGAGGATAATTCCTGGGTTGTCGCCTCTCATGTTCATGCGGCCGATTTGGTTTGTGCCTTCCATGCGGCTCGTCCTGATCGCCCTGGGGGTCTTGATGAGGGTTCGGTACCCCCTCCTCAAGGGGGGGGTACTGTTGTGAACTCTATTTTTGGGCTCCCTCTAGTGGTCACAAGCGGTACTGTGTAGTGTTGTCTTTCTGCAGGTTGGCAGCATCAGCTGGTTCGTTATCCTTGGTTGGTTTCCTATTTAGCTCACCTGGTTACTCAGTTCCTTGCCTGCTATCTATGTATTCAGTGCTCTTCAGATTCCTTGTGACTACCTTGCTCCCAGTCTCTCCAAGACAAGCTAAGTTTTTGTTTGTTCATTTTTTGATTATCAGCATTTAAAATGTGATTTCCTCGCTTGCTGGTTGCTCTAGGGGACTGAGTTTCTCCCCCCACACCGTTAGTTGGTGTGGGGGTTCTTGAAATCTCAGAGTGGATATTTTGTAAGGGTTTTTTACTGACCGCATAGATTCCCTTTTCTATTTTCTGCTATCTAGTATTAGTGGGCCTCATTTGCTGAATCTGCTTTCACCCCTGTGTATGTGCCTTCCTCTTACCTCACCGTTATTATTTGTTGGGGGCTTCTATATCTTTGGGGATTATTTCTCTGGAGGCAAGAGAGGTCTTTCTTTCTCTCTAGGGGTAGTTAGTTCCTCAGGCTGGCTCGAGACGTCTAGGATTTTTAGGCACGTTCACCGGCTACTTCTAGTGTGTTTGGATAGGTTCAGATTTGCGGTCAGTCCAGTTTGCCACCTCCCTAGAGCTTGTCCCATGTTTGTTACTTAGCTGGAGTTATTTGTGATCCTCAACCACTAAGGATCATAACAGTATAGCAGGCCAAAAAGTGTTTAATGGGAAGAAGTGGGATAAAAAGAAGACCTGAGTACATTTTTTTTTTCCTCCCGCTTTTCCTTTGCTGCAGTCTGTTTAGCTTTTTTCATCCCCTTGAACTCTGGGTGGTTTTGAGCTCAGCTGCAGACATGAATATTCAGACTCTGACTTCTAGTGTGGATCATCTTACGGCACGGGTGCAAAGTATTCAGGATTTTGTTATTCATAGCCATATGTCAGAACCAAAGATACCCATTCCTGAGTTGTTTTCTGGAGATAGATCTAGGTTTCTAAATTTTAAAAATAATTGTAAGTTATTTCTATCTCTGAGACCTCGTTCCTCTGGTGATTCCGCTCAGCAAGTTAAAATTGTTATCTCCTTGTTGCGTGGCGACCCTCAAGATTGGGCTTTCTCTCTGGCGCCAGGAGATCCTGCATTGCTTAATGTAGATGCATTTTTTCTGGCTCTTGGACTGCTTTATGAGGAGCCTAATCTTGAGAATCAGGCAGAAAAAGCATTGCTGGCTATCTCTCAAGGTCAGGATGAAGCAGAGGTGTATTGTCAAAAATTTCGGAAATGGTCGGTGCTTACTCAATGGAATGAGTGTGCCCTGGCTGCAAATTTCAGAGAAGGTCTTTCTGAGGCCGTTAAGAATGTTTTGGTGGGGTTTCCCACCCCTACAAGTCTAAGTGATTCTATGGCTTTAGCCATTCAGGTTGATCGGCGTTTGCGGGAGCGCAAATCTGCTCATCCTTTGGCGGTATTTTCTGAACAGAGACCTGAGTCTATGCAATGTGACCGAACTCTGACCAGAATTGAGCGACAAAGTCATAGACGTCAAAATGGGTTGTGCTTTTACTGTGGTGATTCTACTCATGTTATCTCAGCATGCTCTAAACGCTTAAAAAAATTCGCTAAACCTGTCACCATTGGTACTATACAGCCTAAATTTATTTTGTCTGTTACTTTGATTTGTTCTTTGTCGCCCTACCCAGTTATGGCTTTTGTGGATTCGGGTGCTGCCCTGAATCTGATGGATTTGTCGTTTGCCAGGCGCTGTGGTTTTGTCCTGGAGCCTTTGGAATTTCCTATTCCTCTGAGGGGAATTGATGCTACGCCATTGGCTGAGAATAAGCCTCAGTATTGGACGCAAATGACCATGTGCATGACTCCCGTACATCAGGAGGTGATTCGCTTTCTTGTTCTGCATAATTTGCATGATGTTATCGTTTTGGGTCTGCCATGGCTGCAGGCTCATAATCCATAATCCAGTTTTAGATTGGAAAGCTATGTCTGTGTCAAGTTGGGGTTGTCAGGGAATTCATGGCGATACTCCGTTGGTGTCTATTGCTTCTTCCACTCCTTCTGAGGTCCCTGAGTTTTTGTCTGACTACCAGGATGTATTTGATGAGCCCAGGTCCAGTGCCCTGCCCCCTCATAGGGATTGTGACTGTGCTATAAATTTAATTCCTGGTAGTAAATTCCCTAAGGGACGACTTTTTAATTTGTCTATACCAGAGCATGCCGCGATGCGGAGTTATATAAAGGAGTCTTTGGAGAAGGGACATATTCGCACATCCTCTTCCCCTCTTGGTGCAGGATTTTTTTTTGTGGCCAAGAAGGACGGTTCTTTGAGACCTTGTATAGATTATCGTCTTCTGAATAAAATCACAGTCAAATTTCAGTATCCTTTGCCACTATTGTCTGATTTGTTTGCTCGGATTAAGGGTGCCAGTTGGTTCACCAAGATAGATCTCCGTGGTGCGTATACCCTTGTGCGCATTAAGCAGGGAGATGAATGGAAAACAGCATTTAATACGCCTGAAGGCCATTTTGAGTACTTGGTGATGCCTTTTGGACTCTCTAATGCCCCTTCTGTGTTTCAGTCCTTCATGCATGACATCTTCCGAGAATATCTGGATAAATTTATGATTGTTTATCTGGATGACATTTTGGTCTTTTCTGATGATTGGGAGTCCCATGTAAAGCAGGTCAGGATGGTGTTTCAGGTCCTGCGTGCTAATGCTTTATTTGTGAAGGGCTCAAAATGTCTCTTCGGAGTACAGAAGGTCTCCTTTTTGGGCTTTATTTTTTCTCCTTCTACTGTGGAGATGGACCCAGTCAAGGTCCAGGCTATTCATGACTGGACTCAGCCCACGTCTGTTAAGAGTCTTCAGAAGTTCTTGGGTTTTGCTAATTTTTCTAGCGTGGTTAAACCTTTGACGGATTTGACCAAGAAGGGTTCTGATGTGACTAATTGGTCTCCTGCGGCCGTGGAGGCCTTTCGGGAGCTGAAGCACCGGTTTTCTTCAGCTCCAGTCTTATGTCAGCCAGATGTCTCTCTCCCCTTCCAGGTCGAGGTTGATGCTTCTGAGATTGGAGCAGGGGCTGTTTTGTCGCAGAGAAGCTCTGATGGCTGTGTGATGAAGCCATGTGCTTTCTTTTCAAGAAAGTTTTCGCCTGCCGAGCGGAATTATGATGTTGGTAATCGGGAGTTGTTGGCTATGAAGTGGGCATTTGAGGAGTGGCGACATTGGCTCGAAGGAGCTAAACATCGTGTGGTGGTCTTGACTGATCACAAAAATCTGATTTATCTTGAATCTGCCAAGCGCCTGAATCCTAGACAGGCTCGTTGGTCGTTGTTTTTCTCCCGTTTCAACTTCGTGGTCTCATACCTGCCTGGTTCGAAGAACGTGAAAGCTGATGCACTTTCGAGGAGTTTTGTGCCTGACTCTCCGGGAGTTTCTGAGCCGGCTGGTATTCTCAGAGAGGGAGTGATTTTGTCTGCCATTTCCCCAGATTTGCGACGAGTGCTGCAGAAATTTCAGGCGGATAGACCTGACCGTTGTCCACCAGAGAGACTGTTTGTCCCGGATAGATGGACCAGCAGAGTTATTTCCGAGGTCCATTCTTCGGTGTTGGCGGGTCATCCTGGGATTTTTGGTACCAGAGATTTGGTGGCTAGGTCCTTCTGGTGGCCTTCCTTGTCGCGGGATGTGCGTTCCTTTGTGCAGTCTTGTGGGATTTGTGCTCGGGCTAAGCCTTGCTGTTCTCGTGCCAGCGGTTTGCTTTTGCCTTTGCCTGTTCCGAAAAGGCCTTGGACGCACATTTCCATGGATTTTATTTCGGATCTTCCAGTATCTCAGAAAATGTCTGTCATCTGGGTGGTGTGTGATCGTTTTTCCAAGATGGTCCATTTGGTGCCCTTGCCTAAGTTGCCTTCTTCCTCCGATTTGGTTCCTCTGTTTTTTCAGAATGTGGTTCGCTTGCATGGCATTCCTGAAAATATTGTGTCTGATAGAGGATCCCAGTTTGTGTCCAGGTTTTGGCGAACTTTTTGTGCTAAGATGGGCATTGATTTGTCTTTTTCATCGGCCTTCCATCCTCAGACTAATGGCCAAACCGAGCGAACTAATCAGACGTTGGAAACTTATTTGAGATGTTTTGTTTCTGCTGATCAGGATGATTGGGTGACTTTTTTGCCATTGGCCCAGTTTGCCCTTAATAATCGGGCTAGTTCTGCTACTGGTTTCGCCTTTTTTCTGCAATTCTGGTTTCCATCCTCGTTTTTCCTCGGGTCAGGTTGAGCCTTCTGACTGTCCTGGGGTGGATTCTGTGGTGGATAGGTTGCAGCAGATTTGGAACCATGTGGTGGACAATTTGAGGTTGTCACAGGAGAAGGCTCAGTGCTTTGCCAACCGCCGCCGCGGTGTGGGTCCCCGACTTCGTGTTGGGGATTTGGTGTGGCTGTCTTCTCGGTATGTTCCTATGAAGGTCTCCTCTCCTAAATTTAAGCCTTGCTTCATCGGTCCTTATAAGATCTTGGAAATCCTTAACCCGGTGTCTTTTCGTTTGGATCTCCCAGCATCGTTTGCCATTCATAATGTGTTCCATAGGTCTTTGTTGCGGAGGTATGTGGTACCTGTGGTTCCTTCTATTGAGCCTCCTGCTCCGGTGCTGGTCGAGGGCGAATTGGAGTACGTGGTGGAGAAGATTTTGGATTCTCGTATCTCTAAACGGAGGCTTCAGTATTTGGTTAAGTGGAAGGGCTATGGTCAGGAGGATAATTCCTGGGTTGTCGCCTCTGATGTTCATGCGGCCGATTTGGTTTGTGCCTTCCATGCGGCTCGTCCTGATCGCCCTGGGGGTCTTGATGAGGGTTCGGTACCCCCTCCTCAAGGGGGGGGTACTGTTGTGAACTCTATTTTTGGGCTCCCTCTAGTGGTCACAAGCGGTACTGTGTAGTGTTGTCTTTCTGCAGGTTGGCAGCATCAGCTGGTTCGTTATCCTTGGTTGGTTTCCTATTTAGCTCACCTGGTTACTCAGTTCCTTGCCTGCTATCTATGTATTCAGTGCTCTTCAGATTCCTTGTGACTACCTTGATCCCAGTCTCTCCAAGACAAGCTAAGTTTTTGTTTGTTCATTTTTTGATTATCAGCATTCAAAATGTGATTTCCTCGCTTGCTGGTTGCTCTAGGGGACTGAGTTTCTCCCCCCACACCGTTAGTTGGTGTGGGGGTTCTTGAAATCTCAGAGTGGATATTTTGTAAGGGTTTTTTACTGACCGCATAGATTCCCTTTTCTATTTTCTGCTATCTAGTATTAGTGGGCCTCATTTGCTGAATCTGCTTTCACCCCTGTGTATGTGCCTTCCTCTTACCTCACCGTTATTATTTGTTGGGGGCTTCTATATCTTTGGGGATTATTTCTCTGGAGGCAAGAGAGGTCTTTCTTTCTCTCTAGGGGTAGTTAGTTCCTCAGGCTGGCTCGAGACGTCTAGGATTTTTAGGCACGTTCACCGGCTACTTCTAGTGTGTTTGGATAGGTTCAGATTTGCGGTCAGTCCAGTTTGCCACCTCCCTAGAGCTTGTCCTATGTTTGTTACTTAGCTGGAGTTATTTGTGATCCTCACCCACTAAGGATCATTACAACTGGCACAGCGGCAGACTTGCCAATCTTTATCTCCCACTAATTATTTTTTTTTTAAAAGGGAGAATTTAGAAAAAAAATTAAAAAAGCCCAGTATTACACAGTGGTTTTCGGTGGTACACTATGAGAGACAGATGCCACACACAGGACTGGCACAGAGGCAGACTTGCCAATCTTTATCTCCCAGACTCCCACTATTTTTTTTTTTTTTTTACAGGGAGAATTTACCCCCCCCCCAAAAAAATGGCCCAGTATTACACAGTGGTTTTCGGTGGCACACAATGAGAGACAGATGCCACACACAGGACTGGCACAGCGGCAGACTTGCCAATCTTTATCTCCCACTAATTATTTTTTTTTTTACAGGGAGAATTTAGAAAAAAAAAAAAAAAGCCCAGTATTACACAGTGGTTTTTGGTGGCACACAATGAGAGACAGATGCCACACACAGGACTGGCACAGCGGCAGACTTGCCAATCTTTATCTCCCACTAATTATTTTTTTTTAAAAGGGAGAATTTAGAAAAAAAAAAGCCCAGTATTACACAGTGGTTTTCGGTGGCACACAATGAGAGACAGATGCCACACACAGGACTGGCACAGAGGCAGACTTGCCAATCTTTATCTCCCTGCAGTAATCTCAGGAAAGTATGGCAGGCAGCTATAAAAAGGACTGCTGCACACAAAAGTGGGGACAAACACACAAGATAGCTGTGCAGAAAGGAAGGAACAACAGGATTTGTGGTTTGAAAAAAGCAGTTGATTTGCACAGCGGCGTACACAAAAAGCAACGCAGCTATCAGGGAGCCTTCTAGGGCAGCCCAATGAGCTACAGCGCTGAGGAAAAAAAATGTAGCTTCCACTGTCCCTGCAAACAAAAGGTGGTGTTGGACAGTGGAAATCGCTACAGCACAAGCGGTTTGTGGCTTTATGTACCCTGCCTATCACTATCCCTGCTTCTGAAGAAGCGGCAGCAACCTCTCCCTATGCTCAGATCAGCAGCAGTAAGATGGCGGTCGGCGGAAACGCCCCTTTATAGCCCCTGTGACGCGGCAGAAAGCAAGCCAATCACTGCAATGCCCTTCTCTAAGATGGTGGGGACTGAGATCTATGTCATCACGCTGCCCACACTCTGCGTCCACCTTCATTGGCTGAGAAATGGCGCTTTTAGCGTCATTGAAACGCAACTTTGGCGCGAAAGTCGCGTACCGCATGGCAGACCCCACACAGGGATCGGGTCGGTTTCATGAGACGCCGACTTTGCCAAAAGTCGGCGACTTATGAAAATGAACGATCTGTTTTGCTCAACCCTAGTATCGACTCCAACTCGTCACCCTAACTCATGCCAAAGATACTCTATAGGGTGTAAATCAGGTGATTGGCTAGGCCATTGAACAGGCAAACATTTTCCCTTGCTAACCAATTTTTTACTATCTTGGATATGTGCTTAGAATCATTATCTTGCTGGAATTTCGAGCCCTTAAACCCCTGCTCACTTTAGTTTTACCATGTGGCAGCATTACATTCTCAAGTATATCCTTGTACACCAGTGGTCCCCAACCTTCTGATCTTGAGAGCCACATTCAGCTTAGAGAGAGGGTCGTGAGCCACATCCAGCTCCCACCCCCTTCAAAGTAGTGTCAACCAAAGCCCCCATTACAGGTATAATGATAACCAAAGCTTTTCCACAGAAATCACTCCAGAGCAGTACACTGAGATCAAGGGGTTCCCATTCAGTATTCTCCCAACACACTCTCATATCCAGCTTTGAGCACCTCCTCTAACAGGTAGTACAAACCTCCAGCGTATCATACCTAAAACATCTCTAAACTTCTAAGATCAGTAAATGTGCATCATATCTGCAGTTCTGTGCAGGGCTATTTACAAAATTCATCATTTTGAGATGTGGTCTTCATACCCGTTTGCTAGACCTGGACCTAATGCATCAAGCTGGCAGACAGTCGCGAGCCACAATTTATGGGGTCGCGAGCCACATGTGGCTCCTGAGCTACAGGTTGGGGAGTTCTGTTGCACACGGAAGCATTTATATTTCCATCAATTCTATGCAGAAGGCCAATGGCAGATCCAGAAAAGCAGCCCCAATCCCTGACATTGCCACCACCATGTTTTACTGTAGGTGTTTGGTACTTTACATCATTATGTTTTCCAATTGGGCGGTATAAATAATGCTTTCCATCACTACTAGACAGATTGAACTTGGTTCATCTGACCACATCACCCAAGGCTAAATTCACATTTGCGCATGTGTCTGCAGCGCATCGTCTGCATGCCCAATCGCATGCCAAATTGCAAGCAAAAGCATGCTTAAGCCTGCACATCATCTTGCGCATGATGCAAACAAAAATGCTAGGTATTCATGCATTTAAATGCGTTTTGGCATGCATTTGTATTTTTATGCGCATGGTGGAAGCGGTGACATCATTTTCTAGATATACTCAGTATAAAGTACTCATGCGTATTGAACGCATGCTTACGCATGTCCTTGCGTGCCAATGCATTCCCATAGACAGTAATGCATTTTTTTGACAATTGCACAATATTTGATGCCTCAAAATATGCAACATAGTTGCGTTCGCTGGACACCGCTGCACACCACGAAACAACACATACGTATGCATCCACATGTGAACGCATGCAAAAGCATGTCCCTATGTACACCATGTTAAAGAGATGTGCGCATGATGCATGGGCATTGATGCGGATCATACGCTGTGCACACATACGCAAATGTGAACCCGGCCTTAGACCAATCTGACTCTTTCCATTGGCTGTGTTCTTTGGTAAATTCAAGTCAGATCTTCTGGTTCTTGCAGAGCTGAAAGGCCTCTTGACTGGAACTCGTGCATTCAACCCTACTGCTCTAAGCCGTTGCCCCACAGTTTGGTGACTCACTTTGACCCCATATTCTTTGTTCATTTGTTTGAAATCTTTACAGCACTATATGAACATCAGATACTGACTTTTTCTGAATAATGTTATCAACTTTGGAGGAAGATTTCCTGGTCGTCCACTTTTAGGTTTGTCAGCTGCTCCATAACCTTCTTTTCTGTTTTTATTAGGCTATGTTCACATCGTGCTAGTGCCATCCGTTTAATAGATCCTTTAAATGGATGCCCAAAATCTCTTTTTTTCTACAATTGCATTAACGCATGTGCTAACACATGGTACCATTGCGTCGGCATGCATTAGTAATGGAGGTCTATGCACAGCAAACGTGTCCGTTCGCTATACGTTAGTCCTAACGTACCCGAAAATGCGGTAGACCACGTTTGAAGGTGCATCACAAAGTAACGGACCATCGCTAACGCATGCAAATTTTGACATGCGTTAGGATGCGTTACGATGATGGATGGCAATGGGTGCATTAATGGATCCGTTACATTGTGTTAGTGCCGCATAGTAACGGATCCGTTAAACAGACGGCACTAACATGATGTGAACCTAGCCTTATACATGACACGTGACTCTGTGAGCAGTTGACTTCCAAAGCTACCTCCTTTTGACTTTGGCCTGAGTTCACTCAGAATATAAAGCTTCCTGATATCTCGTGAGAAATTTGGCTTTGAATTTGCCATGTTTTAACCGAAAAACACACAAACAAAAAAAAATAGTCAAAATTTGACTACCCGTAACAAAATATGAAATTGGCCCAGCAAGTGTTGAAAATTAAAATGTCAAACAAAATTTTCATCCTTAATACTGACAACCGTTTGTCATAAAATCACCAGGAAAATGGCATCATAACGACCAGACAGAAGTAATCACGTTTTTAACCCCTTCATGACTGGAGCTTTTTTCGGTTTTGCGTTTTTGTTTTTCACTCCCCTCCTTCCCAGAGCCATAACTTTTTTATTTTTCAGTCAATATGGCCATGTGAGGGCTAATTTTTTGCAGGAAGAGTTGTTCTTTTGAATGACCCCACTGGATTCACCATGGCGTGTACTAGAAAACAGGAAAAAAAATTCCAAGTGCGGTGAAATTGCAATAAAAGTGCAATCCCACACTTATTTTTTGTTTGGCTTTTTTGCTAGGTTTACTAAGTGCTAAAACTGACCTGCCATTATGATTCTCCAGGTCATTACGAGTTTATAGACACCAAACATGTCTAGGTTTTTTTATATCTAAGTGGTGAAAAAAATTCAAAATTTTGCTAAATAATAAAATGAAAAAATTACACCATTTTCCTTTACCCGTAGCGTCTCCATTTCTCGTGTTCTGGGGTTTGGTGAGCACTTATTTTTTGCTTGCTGAGCTGACGTTTTTATACCATTTTTGTGCAGATACAATCTTTTGATCGCCCGTTATTGCATTTTAATGTAATGTCATGGCGACCAAAAAAATGACACTTTTGGTTCCACCTGTTAATACAAGGGCATCATTTACAGGCTGCAAACCAGACACTGTGTGTTAGGAGTCGAGTTCCCGCTGCTGCACAGGGGGAATCTCGAGCCGTGTCTGCTGCGGTCTCCCATTCTGCATCGGCCGCAGTGGAGCCTCCTCTGCGGAGACGTCGGTCCCAGCATCTCACTGAGTCTGATACTGTGCAAAGGGTTACTGCTGCCTCTCCAGGCTCTGCTATTGTACCCTGCACTGATCTGCGGCGAGCAGGCTTTTCTGGGACTAAGTCCTGCTTTGCACACACTGAGCATGCCCAGGGTAAGATCTCTCAGTGGAGATCAAGGGTCACATGCTCAGGTACTGCAGCAACTTCCATTGGTCCTCCAGGAAGGTCCTGTACCTGATCAAGTTCTGTGGCAGCCTTCCATTGGTCCTTCTTGGAAGGTCCTGTAGGTGCTGCAGCTATATAAGGTTCTCATGACCGCACCGCCATGCGATAGTGTCAAATATGTACGAGCTCAGCGCTAGTGTGGTCAGGGACCCGGCTGAAATAAGCCCCTAGAATGCTGGCACCTCCGGCGAGGAGTTTTGTGTATGCAGTCAGGGACCCGGCTGAAATAAGCCCCTAGAATGCTGGCACCTCCGGCAAGGAGTTTGTGTGTGAATTCAGGGCTGGCTAATAGCCGATAGAATTCCGGCTCCACCGGAGAGGAGTTGCGTGTTGGTTGGACTGCATAACCACTGTTGGCTCTACACAATAGCTGTGTCCCCTGTGAGCTAAACAGGGCACAGCATTCTCTTTACTATGGGCTCTGTGAAGTAACAGAGTTCGTTTATTCTAATTTGCTTCACCGCCTTACTTAGCAGCAGGTTCAATATAGAATCACTGCACTCAGTCGAAAGGTATGCTTTAAAGTGAATCAATTTTATTAACGGTGATAGGTGGAGCGACAGTTTTGACGTTTCGGCCGAACCACGGCCTTTATCATATAGTCGCTGGAAAAAATTTAAATATATACAGTCAGAATATTTGATATGCAAAATATATACAATGTTTATACACAAAAAGGGGAGGAAGCCAGCATATCCGGGGGGTTTTTACAGGTAAAATTATACGTATGCACTAGGCTGTAGTGGAGACATCAGAGAGCAAAAGGGTCTGGGTATCAATAGTATACAAATCAAACACAGATTCACAAAAAAAATAAAAGTGAGGCATACCCTTAGGGATCACCGGGTAAGTATTGTCACCGCTATGTAGTATTTCACAATGACGCAATGTGTCCTATGGGTAAGGATAAAGGGAAGCGTAATTAGGTAGGCTAAAAAGGTAATCTCTAAGCAGTGCAATCGTTGGTAATAGAAAGGGGTCAGGTAAATACATGATATGGGTAATCGTGAGTCTATAATAAATGTTAAGTGACCAAGGACAATTGATAAATCAAATACCAGTTACAGTTTCATGGGTGGTCCAATGAAGGATTTCAGGAAGTCAAGGAAGCGATGTCCTGACGGTAATGCCTAGGCTGCATAGAGTAGAGTGACCCGGGTAAGAATAGGTCATGTCACATAAACGAGTATGTGCACCGGTTCAGATGAATGTACTTACAGTCATTGGTGGCGCAGTTGTCATGTGAAGGCACAGCCGTGCCGATGCAGTGTGTGTGTACTGCATGCGAGGGGGAAGCTTTTTAACCGCGTGCCGTCCGGTCACATGACTGGAAGTGGATCCGGGACTACTGCGCGTGCGCTGATTGTGGCACTGTGTCTATGGACGCCCACGCATGCGCACACGGTGGGCGCATAGTCTCTGCCTTAGTGTGAGGCATCATGACTAATTGCGGCCAAAGGGGGAAGGATCTGTGGTGGTATTGCGCCTGCGCTAGTTGTATGGCAGTGGCAGGGGATATCTGTGCCTGCGTAGATGGCATGTAACATTGTGACTGCTGTGATCGAACAGAGGAGAAGGAATGTATGATGCTGGTGACTGGGAATGTCAAAGCCTATGCACAGAGGATGGAATCACTGCGGCCACATAAGTTTAATAGCTTTGTGTAGTGAGAAGATGCATAATGACAACCTGAAACCAAACATCATGTTAAAATGTATAGAGAATAATGCGTTTGATGATTAAATAAAGAACAACATAAAAACATGGCATTTGTAGGAGTCCAAACAAGGAAAAAACGAAAAGAGGAAGGAGACCAAATAAATAAGAAAAAGATGGAAAAATAGAGTATTGGGTATATAGTTAGGGCAAACTAGATAAGAGAGGGAGGGGGGGGGAAGGAAATAGACAGGAAGAAGGTTCTAGGTTGATCTTACCGCCCAGGAAGAAGGATGAAGAGACTGAGAGAAACGATTTTTCAATGGGTCTAGGGAAAGAAATATATTAGATTAGCCAATCTATTTCGCGATTAAGTCCCCTAGGATATAATGTATCCAGGGTGTAGATCCAGTATGTTTCTCTTTGCTTTAATAGACGGATATGGTTACCACCTCTTTTTGGTCTTGGCACCTTTTCGATTATCTGGTACCTTAACTGCGACACATTATGTTTCGCCTCTTTGAAGTGTGCCGGTAGGGGTAGCCATGTTTTTTCACATCGGATAGTAGATTTGTGACTAGAGATACGGTCACGTATGGCCTGGGTGGTCTCACCCACATATAATAATCCACATGGGCACTTTATGATGTACACGACAAAGTTTGTTTCACATGTGAAAAAGTCTCTGATAGGATATGATTTGCCTGTCCGGGGGTGTATGACTTCGTTACCTTTAATAATGTTAGAACAACTCATACAGTTTAGGCATGGGAAAGTGCCGGTTCTACGGAGTCCTGTAAGGGTACGTGTGGATGTTTTGTTGCCGTGTCCAATATCAGCTCTGACCACTTTGTCTTTAATGTTTTGGGGTCTTCTAAGGCACATTAGTGGCGGATTTTTAAATGTAATGATATTGGGATGGGCTTTCGTTAACAGAGGCCAATGCTTGTGGATCAGGTTGTGGACTTTTTTCATGGAGGGGTGATGATTATGGACGAAAGGTATTCTGGGTGGTTTTGTGGTGGAAATGTTAGTTTCTGTGTCAGCAAGGGCTCTGGTCATTTCTGTGGCCAAGAGTGTAGATGGATAGTTCCTTAATTTAAATCTGTCTGACATTTCTTGTAACCTGGATTCCCTGATGGTGCTGTCTGATACAATTCTAGTGACCCTTTTGAATTGCGACCGTGGAAGACTGTCCCTCGTGGATTTGGGGTGGCAGCTATCGTAACGAAGAAGATTATTGCAATCGGTGGGCTTGGTGTAAATGTCTGTGGTAAGTTTGCCCAGGGAGTCTTTCCGAATTCGGGTATCTAGAAAGGTTATTGTATCCAAATCATGGGAGAGTGTAAATTTGAGTTCCTCCCTGACATTATTAAGAGTGTTGAAGAAAGTGGATAGACTATTGAAGTCACCGAGCCAGATACAGAAAATGTCGTCAATATAGCGGAACCATGTAATGGCGTGCTGTTGGAATAATGGATTAGAGTAAATGTGGTCGTGTTCGAATCTGTCCATATAGAGATTGGCGTAAGCGGGGGCTACATTAGAACCCATGGCGGTCCCGCACGTCTGGACAAAAAAATCGTCCTCAAAACGGAAAAAATTCTCCCTCAGGACTATGTTGAGAAGGTCGAGACATAGTTCTTGTGACCCTGCATCAGTGTTGGCCTCACTCAGGGTCTGCGAGACCGCTTGTATACCCTTGTCGTGAGCTATAGATGTATATAGGCTATTTACATCAAGCGTACAGAGGATACTTGTGGGTGAGATAGTGTCGAGAGTGCGGATTTTACTCAAGAAATCGCCTGTGTCCAAAATGAAGGATTTGGTAGTGTGAGTGTACGGTGTTAGTATTTTTTCAAGAAATATTGATAGGGGGTTGAGAATTGAGTCTGTGGAGGCAACAATTGGACGTCCGGGTGGATTGTGTAAATCTTTGTGTATTTTGGGTAGGGTATATAGCACCGGGGTGACTGGATGTTGGTTAGTCAAGAAAGTTTTTGTCTTACTATCAATTGTCTTCCGTTCTAGGTGTTTGTTGAGAATATGGTCAATTTTCTTGCGTATGGTGAATGTAGGGTCAGATTGAATTTTTTTGTAAGTGTTGGTGTCCGCCAGTTGTCTCCTGATTTCACTCACGTATTGACTTTTGTTCATGACGACAAGGGCCCCTCCCTTGTCTGCCGCTTTAATAATGATGTTTGGGTTATCCTGTAAAGATGATAGTGTTTGTTTTTCTAGTGGTGATAGATTATGGCGAATGGGGAGTAGGCCCAGACGTTGGGCATGGATGGTTTGTTTAATGTCTCTATCTAATAGGTCTACAAAGGTCTCAACTGCATGGTTAGTCCTGGGGGGAATAAAGTTACTTGGATTCCTTAGGCCCAAGGTGTCAATGGTGATGGAGGAATTTGGTTCACGGTCAGGGATAGAACCCAAGGTGTTGGATAAGTGTGGTGGGGTGTTCTCGAAGTGTACCTTTAATCTGATGTTACGATAAAATTGTTGGAGATCTTTCTCCAGTTGGAAAGCATTCCATTTCGGTGTTGGACAGAAGGAAAGACCAAGGTTAAGAACTTTAAGCTCTAAGGGAGAAAGTGAATAGTCAGAGATGTTAACAACTATGTTTGGACTCCTACCTGAGAGCGAAGGACCATCTGCCGATTCCCGTTTCCTCCTCCTCGACCGCCTCGTGGGTGTGTGCTTTGGCCTAAAAAAGCTGTTCTGGAGGTAGGAGTTCCGCCAGTGTCGCTCCCAGATCCTGGAGATGAACCCCCGGCAGGAGAGGAGCCCCCTGAGGCTGTATATCCTCCTTGTTGGTAGCGAGGTCTTTGGCGATAACGTTTCTGGGTTGTATCTTCCCATCTGTACACTCTGTTATTGAGGTAATCTTCGGTGTCGCGTTGGAATTTGGACCTTTTCCTATCTTCCAAGATCTTCTGGTGTGTTATCAAGGCTGAGTCGACTTTGCCTTTCAGGGTATTAAAGTCTGTGGTACTCAAAGTAGAGGTTAGTTGGGTTTCAATTGTGGTGATTTTCTCCTCTGTTTCTTTAATAGCCTCTTGAAGGTATTCAATTGTGAGGAGGATGATGTCGAAGGAGCACTTGTTCAAAATCTTCTGAAAGGTAGCACAGTACTTATTATTGTCAGAAAACAGGGTAGGTCGTAGATTACACCTTAGTCCACGGGGTATTTTTCCTTGTCTGTGGTACTCTCCCAAAGTCGCACAGTGTAAGTCATATGCTATCAGTCTCTTTCTTTCTTTTTCCCAGTCTTTTGTCTTGATGTCCCTGCTAGGGATATGGAGAAAATCTGTACCAGATCTGATTCTGGATAGGATTGCGGAGCCTAATGCATCGTCGTACATATAGGTTTCAGACGACATGGATATTCGAGTAGGTGCTAAAAACCAAAGAAGAAGTACGATAATAATGTAGATGGTTAGCACTCAACTAGGTGGAGCAACGGTGCCAGTGAAAGGGAACCCAATGTTCCATAAGTCCAAGTTCAATATAGAATCACTGCACTCAGTCGAAAGGTATGCTTTAAAGTGAATCAATTTTATTAACGGTGATAGGTGGAGCGACAGTTTTGACATTTCGGCCGAACCACGGCCTTTATCATATAGTCGCTGGAAAAAATTAAAATATATACAGTCAGAATATTTGATATGCAAAATATATACAATGTTTATACACAAAAAGGGGAGGAAGCCAGCATATCCGGGGGTTTTTTACAGGTAAAATTATACGTATGCACTAGGCTGTAGTGGAGACATCAGACAGCAAAAGGGTCTGGGTATCAATAGTATACAAATCAAACACAGATTCACAAAAAAAATAAAAGTGAGGCATACCCTTAGGGATCACCGGGTAAGTATTGTCACCGCTATGTAGTATTTCACAATGACGCACTTAGCAGCAGGTTCTTTCCTGCATGGTGGATCCCGGGTTGCGAACGCACCTATCCCATCTAATAAATATATTCGGTGCGCTCCGCCAACCCTAACACTGTGCATCACACTTACCTATGTGACTGGCGTTCTATGCAAGCTATATCAATGTGCATTTTTTCTACTAGGCAGCCAACCCCTCCAATGTCTGGCTAGCGTGGGGGTGGCTGTTTTAATCAGTAGTTTGCACCTGTGCTGCCCCTTGCCTTTATCAGTGGAGGCCTGCTGCATCCGGCTAGGTGTGCATTTGTCATCAGACAGGGTTTTGGGAAGGCGTTATCTTATGGTATGTATGCCTCAATAGCCTCCATGGGAGGCTAGAAGCTGCCATAACTTGATAAGCTCTGCTACATAGAGGAGATGCTCAGATCGCCCCTATGTAACAGAATTACTACATTGCTATGAGTGCCGATCCCAGGGTGGCGCTCATAGCAATTCCGCATCAACAACCATAGAGGCCTCTTGTTGTCATGCCGATGCAACACTGACCCCCGATCACGCGTGCATTAAATGTCGCTGTCAGAGATCGCGATTCCACCCGCGCCTATTGCGGGCACATGTCAGCTGTTGAAAACAGCTGACATGTCATGGATTTGAGGTGGGCTCACCGCCGGAGCCCACCTCAAAACAGAGCTTCTGACGTCGAACGTACTATCCCGTCTGACATCAGAAAGGGGTTAAAAAATGCTAAACTTTTGGTCCCTACTGTAGTTTCAGAGAAGATGCACAAGGCATGGCAGATGCTGCTTTCAAAATATGCAACTTTGCATTACCTATTAATTGAGACCATGCACACAATGATATTTGTTGTACTATGGGATATTGAAGGAAAAACCCTCACGTTATTATTAGACATCACCAAATATCGTCAGATTCCTCCTAATTCGGCTCACTAAGAGAGCTTACCAAGTAGCTGCACCAGGAATCTGGATACCTGGAGTGCTCTCGATAATCAGGTGTCAGGCCCTGCAAATGCCCGTGTCATGGCTGTGTGACAGTCACCACACGCAGGCTATCCATACATGTGTTGTGACTGTCACATAGCCACAACACATGCAGCTGCAGCGCCGGACATCTGATTATGGGGAGAGCTCCAGATATCCGGGTTCTCACTGCAGCTATTCGGTAAGATCTATTAGCAAGCCGTATAAGGAGGGATCCAACGATATTCGTTCATGCCTAGTTATTATCACATCTCTTCTACTTGACTCTAATAATATCCTAAAGAAGAACATTTCTATTTATCCATTTTCTGTAATATAATCATTGCAGGAGCTCCAAGCCGAAGCTTCACTTCTATGTTAGCAGTGCATACAATGATAATATACAGTATTACTAATAAATCAAACTAGAATACTTTAAAAACCCAGGAGCAATGATATGGGTTTTCCCATGGAACAAAGCCTATTTCCTATCAAAGAAGATATTAAGGTGTAAAAGATGAGTAAAGCAATTAGGGGATTTGCTGACTTAACTGGAACCAAGCAGAATCAAAAGTGAATATGAATATTTGTGGGAAAATCAATGTAAAACGTGCTGTAGGTTTAAAGGCCGGAAGCAAAGATTTCGGGAGATTAGAGTTCAGCTTTTCATTTTTATTCCTCTTATTTTTTGTGTTTGATTCTGGAGATTTTCATTCTCAACTGGGATTATGTTTGGCCAAGAACATTTTTGTAGCAAATGGCAAAGGGAAAAAAGTAATACAACCTGTGACTTACTGAGTATAAATATTTATTCCTCCTCTGATTGTGCACATTAGTACTGAGAGATGATGGATGGTACCATTCTTCCTTTTGAAACTCTTGTGCCGGCATTCCTGTACGCTGTTCCTCTTCTCTGACAGGGACACCGGCTCACTCACCAGCACTGTACCTGTGCTACACTTACTTCTCCTTTCTTGACAGTGGCTGTTGGGGTAAGCGCATGGTGTGCAGATCCCTGCACACTGTTCTTAGAGCATGAGCGCATGCGCTCCATCCTTCTTAAAAGGGCTGCGAGCGCCTTCCTAAAGTGTCCCCAGCCTATTGGAGGCACTTATGATTTAATGTACCTCCACTTGTATGGAGGTGCCTGAGCACCTGTGTAGTTAGCCCTTGCACGCTTGCTAGTTGTCAGGTCCCTAGTATTTTCATGACTTTCATCATGTTATATCTCACTGGCAAAGCTCTAGCATGGCTCAATACCCTATGGGAGAGGGGGATCCTCTGGTGTCGAACTTACAGCCCTTTCTAGAGGCCTTCCGTAAGGTCTTCGATTAGCCGGCAGTGCTTCCTCTGCAACATCTTCTCCACTCAGGCTGGTCCAGGGTAACCTAGCAGTGGGCCAGCACACTGTCTATTTTCATACCTTGTGGTCTGAAGTCACCTGGAATAATGGGGTTTTGGCGGCTACCTTCTGGCGGGCCTTTCTTGGTGAATATAGGATGAGCTGGTGGTCATGATATACCCACCTCATTGGATGAACTGGTGTCCCTCACTACCCGGATAGACATCAGGTTTCAGGAGTGCTCCAAAGAGGTGACCCACAAAAGAAGATCTGTGCACCTAGATCCAACCTTCCAAAGGCCGATCACTCAGCTAGCATCAGCTTCAGCTCCTCTCATAGAGTCTATGCAGATTGACAAGGGGAAGATGACTAAGCATTGTCAGGAGGTTTGTCGTGCAGAAGGAACATGCATCTATTGTGTCAATCCCGAACATGTAATCCGATCTTGCCCTGAGAAACCAGGAAACTCCATAGCCTGGGGTCTGTCAGAGAGGTTAACCTGGGCCAGAATCTCTTCATCGCTGACTTGAGTCAGCCTACCTGGACTCCAATTCTGCAGGCAATCTCATCCAACAGGCTGCTTGAAGCAGTATAAAATTCTGTGTGGTTGTGAATCACTTCTCCAAGATAGCTCACTTCACTCCACTGCCCAGTCTTCCATATACTCCAGTGCTTGTAGAGAATTTTATTCTACATATTTTTTTGCCTCCATTGTCTTCCACGCCATATGGTCTCGTACAGAGGCATCCAGTTTATTTCTCGCTTCTGGAGGTCCACCCGCAAGCTACTGAATGTCACTTTGAATTTATCATTGGCCTACCATCCTCAGTCCATTGGCTAGGTAGAGCGGCACAATCAGATCCTGACTAACTCCCTCTGGCACTTCGTCAATACCTATTACAGTGACTTGGCCAAACTCCTGCCTTGGGCCAAATTCTCAAACAATAATCATGTAAGCGAATCCTCTGCCAAATCACCTTTCTTTGTGGTCTACAGTCAACATCCCAAAATTCTGTTCTATGTTTATACCACCTCCAAAATTCCTGCTGTTGAATTCCTCATCAATAGTTTTTCTAAAATCTGAGAGCACAACAAGTCCTCTGAGAGGATATAAAGACACACAGACAAAAGACATCTGCATTTGCCTCTGTTTCACCCTGGGGACAAGGTCTAGCTGTCATCCAAGTTTGTCCATCTCAAGGTACCCTTCTATAAACTGGGCCCTCACTTCATAAGTCCCTTTGAGGTTTTAAAACAGATTAATCTGGTAGCCTACAAGCTCAAACTCCCGGCAGCTTTACGGATCTCAAGTTCCTTTCATGTGTCTCTCCTCAAGCCTGTCATCCTCAGTCCTTTTTTCAAAGATCCTAGTACCACTCCTGCTTCAGTCCACACTGAAGATGTTTTCAAGTTAGAAAATATTCTGGTCATCAATAGGATAAGAGGAAAAACCTTTTTACTTGTGGATTGAAAGAGGTTCGATCCTGAGGAGAGGTCCTGGGAGGCCATGGTGAACATCCATGCCCCTCTCCTCCTGGAGAAATTTCTAGCAGGCTTGAAAAAGAGGGGGTCTAAAGAGAGGAAAGGTAGCCCCAGCATCTCTACACACTGCACCTCTTCCCCAGCAAAGATGCTGGCTCACTCACCGGCAAGCCCACCATCCCACACTTCCTTCTTCTCGCTTGTCTGTGGCTGCCTGGAGTACTCGCATGGCATGCAGATAAACGGGCACTGTGCTTAGGGTGCAAGCATGCATTCCCACCTTCTTAATGGGGCCACAAATGCCATCTAAAGTGTCCCCAGCCTATAGCTGGGAGGCACTTATTATTTAAGTCACCTCCACCTGTTTGGAGGTGTCTGAGCAATATGTAATGTTAGTCCTTACAGGCTTGCTAGTTGTCAGGTCCCCAGTACCTGCGAGTCAGTCTACCTGTCCAGTACCTGACTGCCCATACTTTCTTGTCTCCCTGTATACCAGCTGGTCCACTCCACACCTGCCAATGCTCATCTGTATACCTGCTGGTCCAGCTCCACCTGCCAGTGCTTATCTTCATACCCACCATACCAGACCACACCTGGTGCTTATCTGTATACTAGCCATAACAGCTCGCACCTGCCAGTGCCTAAATGTGTAGAATCTAGACCCATCAGTATCTTTAATTCATGCAGTGCTTGCCTGCATCGATTGTCCTCTCCTTCTGGGCCGTTCCAGCTGCCAGTTGCTTCGAGGTCATCTGACATGCACCTGCGGTTTGTCCTGGAGTAGCACCTGGAATTCATCGGGAGCCAAGCCTAACCTCACCATCACGGGCTCTAGTGAAAAGTCAGGTGCTCACCTAGTCACACCCCTTCAGGCTCTCCTTGGGCCATGGCACAGTGGTTCCATCATTCCCATTACAGAAATGGTAAAGAAAAAAAGAAAGAAAGCCAATGCACGAAATTGTGCACACCTGGGTAAAGGACAAGAGCAAATATTGTATTTATATTTGCTATTGTTCTTTACCAAGGTGTGCACAATTTCATGCATTGGCTTTCCTTCTTCCTTTCTTTACCATAGTTGCCCTCCATGCATGGTGCAGCACCCTTTGTTATGCAATTACACCCATTCATGTCGTGCACCCTACTTCTTAGCTGTACATATTGCCCTCCCGTTACAGAAACAACATACCCTAGCATACACTCACTGAAATTCAAGTCATAGTGGTTAAACACAGTACAAACTTATGGTATGTTAAAGGGTGTTACCTGACTTATCCATTGGTTTCTTTGAAATTTAGGATTGGTTTATTTGGCATTTACCCTTTCCATTCATGAATCCATCAGGAAGTCATTCTGAATCTAAAAAAAACGGGGATTCAGACAGACCCCCTGATGGAGCGATGTAGTTCTACTATGCAAGCAGAGTGCAAAGTTGGAAACTTTGGATTCCATTTGGCCTCTTCCAGTACACCTGTACTTAATTGTATACGGACACAATTGCTTAGTCAGTCGACTATGCTCTACATGTAATGTCCTCAATATTTCTTTGCACTCAATATCTCCATGAAGGGTTTAATTTGAATCTTTGAACCCCTGATGGAATCATTAATATGAAAGCTTAGTGCAATGGGAACCCTTATAACAGGAATGCTTTTTTTGGTGTTTACTCTCTATGATTACTGGTTGCTAAAACTAAGAACTTCACCACTTTCATTTGCATTAGTTTCAAAACATAGAAACTTAACAAATAAGATAATTTGCTGTAATACTTTGCCTGTCTATAAAAAGAAGCTGTTTATAATATAAATGAATAAAAAAAGTTTTTTTTTCTTTCTTGATAAAGCTATACCATTCCTTATAGTGCAGTGTTCACTAAAGAAGGAATGATCTGTATCTGGGATAAATCAAAATGATGAATAGACTTTAAATACATTTTTAAACCCTTGATGCATGCAAGCTCAATATAAAATACTCTATCATATTTCTATCTGGTATTATATTTTTCAATTTTGAGTATAATATTCAGGATTTCTATAGGTTTTTTTCTTTTTCTTTCCAGATTTTTTTTTTATCTTTTCTTCTGGACCAATTCCTCCATGTTCACATGATTGATTGAATAAAAGTAAGGTGTTGTTGTAAGGGATTAATATCTCAATTATTCATCTACTTATTAGAACTTCTGTGATGGCAGAAAATATGCAGAGAATTTTTTCCCCAGATGCATTTTCTGTGCATATGATATTCTGCAACCTGCGATTTGTTACTTGGACACCATCCAATTCCACAAAGGTCTCCTGGTTACCTTATGGCAGAGCACAGATAAAGCAGAATAGTCAGGCTTCGTCAGCCTGTTCATGCCACTTAACATTTCCTTTCCAATCCAAGTAGCATATTTTTATCTCTTTCCTATTCATCATTTTCTTGAATACAATGTCACACTGCATTTTTTGTGCTTTTCTTTGTAACATGTTTATATACATGAACAAGCGTACCACATTTTCGATTTCTTAATAGCATCATTTTGTAATGAGCTGCTTTACATCATTATTTAGGATAATAAATAAAGATCTTAATAGTAAAATTAATATAGTGATATGATACACGAATAATACATTTGTATCTCATATAAACATTGGTTGAATGGTTCTTAAAATCAGTACTCTTCTCCTTAATGAATAGTTGACACAATATTTTACTTATAATGAAATTTCTAAAAATGTGTCTACTACATTTCTGCACCTGGGCATACTGGAAAAAATTAACTTTATCACTTGACTTTGTTGTGTAATAATGAATGCTACACAGCCCCATGATCATGCCTACACCAGCCTCAACTGATCCTGTGCAATCCAGGGATGAATTAATAAGCTCATAGCAAATTCTACAATGGTCCACACACTCCAATCAGAACTTACTATGTTTATAGCACTTGGGGTGGGCAAATTGAAAAGTTGTTTTACTATCCATATCCAAAGTATAAGAGTAACTGATACACATTTGCTAATTATTTGTATAATAATGTTCTTTATAGGTATAATAACAATGTGTCAAATATTCATGAGAGGGAAATGCCACTATAGGTTCCCATTTAGAGCTACGTTAGTCTTTACTGATCTAAAGAATCTACATAATATCAAACACTGTAAATGGTGTATTCCCATCTTCTAAAATGATGGCATACTTCTAGAATATCCACTCATTTTATGATTGGCTAGGGGTATGATATTTGGGAACTTTACTAGTAATAAAATAACATAGATATGTATTTAGTATGGTTGAAAATACACATATGACCATTGAGATAAAAAAAAAAAAGGAGAAAAGAAAGAAAAGGGTTGATCATGATCACACTTTTAGAAAAGACAGAGAAAGAGGAAAATAACTCAAAAACTATAGAGAAAGAGATTTTCTGAATTTGAAAAACACTTTTGCTTGCCACTGTCACATGCAGTCATATGACTCTAAACACTCGATTATCTTGCCTTTGCTCATCTCTAAAGTACCAGAAGTCAAACATTGAAAGGAATCTGTCACCTCATTTTTTGCATACAAGCTGCGGCCACCGCCATAAGGGGCTTATCTACAGCATTCTGTAATGCTGTAGATAAGCCCACAATGTAACCTGAAAGATAAGAAAAACAAGTTAGATTATACTCACCTAGGGGCGGTCCGGTGCGATTTGGGTTCAATGGGTGTCACAGGTTCGAGTCCGGCGCATCCCATCTTCATATGATGATGTCCTCTTCCTTGCTTCTGTCGTGGCTCCTGCACAGTCGTAATTCTCTGCCCTGTTGAGGGCAGCATAAAGTACTGTAGTGCGCAGGCGCCAGGCTTCTCTGACCTTTCCCGGCACCTGCGCACTCTACTTTGCTCTGCCCTCAACAGGTCAGAGAATTACACCTGTGCAAGAGCCACGACAGAAGCAAGGAAGAGGACATTGTCGTATGAAGATGGGAGATGCCGGACCCGAACCTGCGACTCCCATCAGACCCGAATCGCATTGGACTACCCCTGGGCTAGTATAATCAAATTTGTTTTTCTTATCTTTTAGGTTACATCGGGGGGGCTTATCTACAGCATTACAGAATGCTGTAGATAAGCCCCTAATGGTGGTGGCCACAGCTTATATGCGAAAAATGAGGTGACAGATTCCTTTTAAATACCCTCTCTCCACCATCTATTGACATGAAGCTTCCCTGGATAGTGGATCCTCTAGATTACTGCAATGGAGGTCAGATATGACCAGTTCACTTAAAAGATTGAATTTGTAATTAATTAAACAAATGGTCAGGACAGGCAGCACACAGAAAAAGGAGGCTGAGGTTGAGTCAAGTATTTAGGAGGATACACAATGGAATAGCATCTTTGTGCACAAATAGTAACTGAGATAATCTGCTGCTCTCACACTGGATTATGGGGAAATCTGTAGAGTCTTAAAAGTTTATATTAATGCCTACACAAACAATGAAAAAGAAGCAACACGGCACTCGTACTAATAATCAGTATAGGTGCTCAAGTAGGGTATCCAACCAAGGAATCCAAAATAAGAAAAAAACTTGGCACTCAAAAAGAATTTTGGTGTAAAAAAGATCCTTTAATGTGCATCCACAAAGATATAAGTTTGAACATTTTCGGTCCACATCCGGACCTTCATCAGAACAATTTTATTGGTATAGTAGGTAAAGCGTATATAGGGTCAGTGTTGGTTCCAACAGCGCGTCTCTCTGAGCGGCTTTTGCCGTACTCCACATGCGCTGACATCCACAGGATCTCCCATTGCATCCAGGCCAATTGAATAATCCAGTTGGAACCAACACTGACCCTACAGTTGTGGCCAAAAGTATTGACACCCCTGCAATTCTGTCAGATAATACTGAGTTTCTTCCTGAAAATGATTGCACTCACAAATTCTTTGGTATTATTATCTTCATTTAATTTGTCTTAAATGAAAAAACACAAAAGAGAATGAAGCAAAAAGCAAAACATTGATCATTTCACACAAAACTCCAAAAATGGGCCAGAAAAAAGTATTGGCACCCTCAGCCTAATACTTGGTTGCACAACCTTTAGCCAAAATAACTGCAACCAACCGCTTCCGGTAACCATCAATGAGTTTCTTACAATGCTCTGCTGGAATTTTAGACCATTCTTCTTTGGCAAACTGCTCCAGGTCCCTGATATTTGAAGGGTGCCTTCTCCAAACTGCCATTTTTAGATCTCTCCACAGGTGTTCTATGGGATTCAGGTCTGGACTCATTGCTGACCACCTTAGAAGTCTCCAGTGCTTTCTCTCAAACCATTTTCTAGTGCTTTTTGAAGTGTGTTTTGGGTCATTGTCCTGCTGGAAGACCCATGACCTCTGAGGGAGACCCAGCTTTCTCACACTGGTCCCTATATTATGCTGCAAAATTTGTTGGTAGTCTTCAGACTTCATAATGCCATGCACACGGTCAAGCAGTCCAGTGCCAGAGGCAACAAAGCAACCCCAAAACATCAGTGAACCTCCTACATGTTTGACTGTAGGGACCGTGCTCTTTTCTTTGAATGCCTCTTTTTTTCTCTCCTGTAAACTCTATGTTGATGCCTTTGCCCAAAAAGCTCTACTTTTGTCTCATCTGACCAGAAAACATTCTTCCAAAACATTTTAGGCTTTTTCAGGTAAGTTTTGGCAAACTCCAGCCTGGCTTTTTTATGTCTCCGGGTAAGAAGTGGGGTCTTCCTGGGTCTCCTACCATACAGTCCCTTTTCATTCAGACGCAGATGGATAGTACGGGTTGACACTGTTGTACCCTCGGACTGAAGGGCAGCTTGAACTTGTTTAGATGTTAGTCGAGGTTCTTTATCCAACATCCGCACAATCTTGCATTGAAATCTCTTGTCAATTTTTCTTTTCCATCCACATCTAGGGAGGTTAGCCACATTGCCATGGGCTTTAAACTTCTTGATGACACTGCGCACGGTAGACACAGGAACATTCAGGTCTTTGGAGATGGACTTGTAGCCTTGAGATTGTTCATGCTTCCTCACAATTTGGTTTCTCAAGTCCTCAGACAGTTCTTTGGTCTTCTTTCTTTTCTCCATGCTCAATGTGGTACACACAAGGACACAGGACAGAGGTTGAATCAACTTTAATCCATGTCAACTGGCTGCAAGTGTGATTTAGTTAGTGCCAACACCTGTTAGGTGCCACAGGTAAGTTACAGGTGCTGTTAATTACACAAATTAGAAAAGCATCACATGATTTTCTGAACAGTGCCAATACTTTTGTCCACACCCTTTTTTATGTTTGGTGTGGAATTATATCCAATTTGGCTTTAGGAAAATTATTTTTGTGTTTTTTCTTTTAAGACAAATTAAATGAAAATAATAATAACAAAGAATTTGTGTTTGCAATCATTTTCAGGAAGAAACTGAGTATTGTCTGACAGAATTGCAGGGGTGTCAATACTTTTGGCCACAACTGTATATACGCTTCATCTACTATACCAGTAAAATTGTTCTGATGAAGGTCCGGATGTGGACCAAAAACGTTCAAACTTATATCTTGTGGATGCACATTAAAGGATCTTCTTCTTTACACCAAAATTCTTCTTGAGTGCCAAGTTTTTTTCTTATTTTGAATGCCTTCACAGAGTTCAGGAATTAACAGCCATATGGCACTCAACACAGGATTAACAAAAGGTTTGATTTCCACAACAGAAAGACAGAATTATTTATAACCAACAGAATCAGCAAAGTCTGATCCTGTCAGTGGAAGACCCGATGGGTGAGCATGACAGCTATCTCCAGTGTTTTTTTTCCTACCCATTGTGTCTGAAAGAGGTGTGTGTTTCAAATGCTGGGGAGCAGATTTTGTTTGTTTATTTTTAGAGCTGGATGAATTTATTTCAGTTGAAAATAAAGTCTATGCAAGTTTTATTAAAATCTTGATTCATCAGAATATAAACTTTTTTGTACTTCCCTCCGTGCCAATTAAGAACAATTTTAAAAAGTTAACAATAAACCTAATGCCTCACTGCTCACCTCAACGGATAACCTGCTACATAGTACGCTGTTGGTCCTCAGAGCCTTGTCTGTCTTTAGTCATACACTGCATCTCTAGTGTCTTTACTGTAGAAACAGACCCACACCCAGCGACTTACCCAGACCACACAAAGTGCGATTCCACCCCAACCGAAGTCTTCCACCTGGAGTTCTGCAGATATATCCTCCAAGTATATCGCAGCCCCTCAAACATAGCCTGTGGGGCAGAGTTGGGCCAATTACCCTTATGGTTAACTATAAACAAGAGGGCGCTATCACACCAAACGCACATACAGAGCAGCAACCCAAGCACCTACCATCATAAAGCCCTATTGAGCCACAGCCCGGAGCAAGCCACGAACCCCAGCAGCCAGTCCTGCCAAAGTCAGCAACACAACATGACAAAAGCTGAAATAAAGAAGATCTCAGAGTGCTGCAAGATGCAATATATAGATGGTTGGCAGATTGAATTAGACAACTCCCAGAAACTCACTATACTCTGGCCCCATATCTGGAGAGGTTACATCACCCCAAAGACAGGCAGACCCTGGGTCTATACAGACTGAGTGCCCACAGTATAGAGGTGGAAACAGGGCGGCACAGACAGACATACAAGCCACGGGAGAACAGACTGTGCCAGCACTGCCAGCAGGGGGCACTGGAAGACAATGCGCACTTCCTGCTTCACTGCAAGAAATACTCAGCAGTGAGGGCCTCCCACTTCCAGAGTCTTTCTATTCTCAACTCAGACTTCCCATCCATGGACGAGGAGAGAAAACTCTGCATCCTACTGGAGGAAGAGGAATCAACAGTGGAGATCGCCGCTCAATTCGTCACCATATGTCATAAGCTGAGAGGAACTTAAAACCCCCAAATAGACTATTATTTCCCAAATTGAGCCCCCAACACCCCATTCCCATAATCCCCAATCCCTTCCCCTGTCACATCTATTTTTCTTGCTTTGGCAACACTAAATGTATTTTGGTCCTGCCAATAAAGCCTATTTGAGTCAAGTCTGAGTTTGAGTTTGACATACCACCACAACCAGGCATCAGAGGTCCCTGCATGTCATAAAATGCACAACATGAAATCACAATTCACTTGTATGTTCCAAGTCTGGTTACAGTCACAAATCCCATTCTAGAGTAAAGATACCAGAGATTTGGCATGTGATAATGTAAAGAAGAGGCACAGAGAATGGGACAGTGATCAGTGAGTAGCAAGGCATCCAGAAAAATGCACAGTGAGTTGAGTACTTTCTTTTTTTTTTTTTAACATACTACGTTTATAATGCTTAGGGTTCCTGATAGACCATAGAGCATTATAAATAACATTCAATTCATGAAGAATATCTTCTCTTTCGCTGCAAATTGGATTTCCTGAGAAAATTAATGCAAATAATTAAACTAAGATTTTCCCAGAAAATTTGTTATGCAGTGAAGCTATTTTCCACGATTTCAATATATGTAAGATGCAAACAATAAAAAATTCCTTATACTCCCCTTAACATTCACCTCTCATGTCCCACAAATCCTCACTGACCCCCATACAATCCCCACTGACCCCCGTCCAATCCGCAGCATCATCTTATAGCTGTTGCTTGACCCAAAATCCCCAGTCCAGGTACAAAAGGTCATGGTGTCACAACATGCGTTGTGAGTTTATGCACACATTCGTAGAACTGTCTTGAGTCTCATCAGAGCCCAAAGTCCCGACCTACTGTAGCATAAGGAGGAACAGTGATTTCAGCACAAGTGATGGCATTAAAAAGGTGCAATGAGGATCAAACAGGTGATAGCAATGAGCAGAAAGGCTGAAAAAGGTGAGTGCCTGAAACTGCGTGGAAGTGAATTACAAAATGTCAGCATTCTGACACCTAGATATTTTTTTAAATTCCTGCAGAATTCAATTCCACTTGAATATATTTGCTCATCTCTAACAGTAGCAAACATACATTGGCCATGTTAACATCAGAAATCTACATGTTTGGCTGAAGAGATCCATAAGTTAGCAAAGTGTTAAGATAGCAAAAAATAATTTGCGTATGACTGATACCAAACATTAGATGTGTCCTCCTGCTGGAGTTGTGGCACCCCTGGGGTCCAGTCACCACAGAGGTGCTGCACCTCACCCAGAGGTGTGGTATCCCACTCTCAGGTAAGGAGGGAGACACTACCCAGGACTCTAACACTCACATCAACACACACCAGTTCAGTCGTGGCACCTGGGCGTAGCCTTAGGGAGGAAGGCCTCAACCCAAGCTGGATATGAAAGGGTGGTGGGAGTGGGTGGGGGTAGGAGCTAAGAGGCTGTGGCTTTTGCAAGAAGCACAGCCACATCCACCCATACTTCGCCAAAAAGGCAGCCATATAGAATCCAGGGGACTCAGAGAACATCGCCCAACCAGGTTCATGGCTGCTGGCTTGGGACACTGTGGGTTAGGTGCTGGGCAGGAGAAGTGGGAGCAAGCGTAATGAGACAACCAGAGAAAGGCATACGAAAGGAGTCCTGGAAAGGTGCATTCCAATTTACCCGGGAGATTGCCGGACCACAAACCTGGAGAACACAGCATCAAGCTCTGATGTTTTTGTACTGGAGAACTGTGAGTAAAAGTGGAAACTGCACCTTATTGTGTCCGGCCTACCACAACCACTATCATGTCATTAGTTATACATACAGATGCCCTAGAGTCTAGCTCTACCTGTGGAGAGCTATACCAACTCTGCTGCATCACCAACAGCCCCAGTGGACTCTGAAGCAGCGTCGGCTAACACCTTTATTGCCGAGTACCACAAGTGGCGTTGCACAAATACAATCCCCATATACATATTCCCCATTTCCTTGACATTTTATTGGATGCCCAGGGCCAAGGACCGGGTCACTGCTGCCATGACAACCACCCCTTTAAGAACCATCTGACCCGGCCTGAGTACCCCACGGCCCTAGCGGGAGCTCCATTTTTTGCATCACAAACAGGATGGATCGACCCAGCAAACTGGATCCTGTGCGCCCGAGACTATTGAACTGTGCAAAACTTGCCACCGTTACAGCACCATGAGGCACGCAGGAAAAGAAAGGCATGTCATCATGGGCGGGATCCAGCTCTCAGGCGTGAAGATCATGCCCGCCCACTGCTGGCACTACTATGCAATAAGGAGGTGTCCGTCAGCAAGAGAGATCCGCCTCCTGTCTGGTATGATGGGAATAGAAAAAGAAGGACCACCCATGGAAGAGAGGGCGGAAGGGGCCTGCGGAGCAGAAGCAACATGTGGAGTGGCGTGCAAGCAGGCGAGCTGTAGACATGGCAGCAAGGAACCCATGGGACATAATGGAGAGCGGAGGTCACAAGAGCATGGAGTGGAAGAAGAGAGCTCCCCCGGCCTGAGAGAAGAAAACCCAGACCCGCTGCCTACAGTGGACACGGTGCTGTTAGGTGTGTAAGTGGAGGAGATGACCCGCCAAATGCTGAGGATGCAGCTTGTGACAGTAGCCAGGTGGAAAGAGACTGATGAAAAGGGTGTCCGGCAAGCAGACAGCCTTATGGCCCGTGGCCTCGACTCCAGAAATGGAAGAAAATCCTACCCGTACCGTAAAGACATACAGTTACCCCCCAGTAATTGAGGAGACCCTGCTAGGGCCCTTCGGACCCCCACCAGCCCCAAAACCCAGTCAGCTGTTAAACTATGTAGTCTGGGACTGTATGGCAGACATTAAAGGCAAGCTAGCGGACCCACTGCAGCCTGTACCGACATCACTGGTGGATATGATAGGGTTTGCAGAGCAGACCCAGGTAGGAAAAGCCCAAAAGGGGTCTTCAGCAAAGAGGAACAATGCCAGCAGCAGATACTAAAGCTGGAGGCAGATGAAGGGGAGTGGGGAGTCCGACAGAAGGAGATGGAGGAGCGCAACCTGGAAACTAAAGCCAGTGTATGCAAAATCAGACCTGCTGACCGGGGCCCAAAGAGACAGGGAACTGTGATCTCCATCAACCTTGATAAAGGTTGAGGGTTTATTAAGGAGCCAGGGATGGCTAAGGACCTTTTTTTGACTCGCCATGATGTGGGGTCACATCTCCTGGAGGGGTACCAGTAAGGGACCTACACCAGGGGGGGATCAGGTGTCCTTCACACGGCACAAGGGTGAGCTGGGGTGGTATGCCCTTAATGTCCAAAAATGCAGAATCAAAGAGGCTTCTATCCAGGAAGCTGTATCGGTCCTTGAACCAGTTATCGAGCAGTCCATGAGGACACAAGCCACCCAAACCCCGGAGGTGGGACTAGTCCTATTTGAACCTCTTAACTTAATACAAGAGCAGGAACTTCCCTGGTCAGGAGGTCATGGACCTCAGAACCTACCCTGGAAAAGGAAGTGAAAGAAACTAACTGTAAGGAAAAACTGTATGTATATAGCTATGTAACCTGGTTAGGTATGTTTGCTATTGTTTATTGAAAGAACAGTGAAGTAATGAACAATGAATGATCCAAAAACTTTTTATTGTACATAGTTAGCACATCTTAATGTGCTCCTTATTGGTTTTACATCACCCCTTTAAGAGTGCGAGTAGGACACTATCCCTTTAATAAAAGACCAAATAACAAAAGCCGTCTGCCATGGCCGAAGTGGTCCAACGTGGAGACCAGCTATGCCTTGTAGTCATGCCCAAGCCTACATTGAGGGTTTGAGACGGGTCCCCCATATTGCACTAAAGAGAAGGGTACCCTGGTTTGGGATCCCATTGAAACTTTCTGAACTTGAAAGAGAAAGTTTTTTTGGAACTTGATATAAAAATGTTTTATTGCACTAAAAAAGAAAAATGTTTTACTTATCTTTTACTACCTCTAACTAAAACTGACCTGGTGAGCTCAAGGAAGAAGAGTTCACTAACAACAGTTAATGTTTATTGCAGATATGCTAAAGATTAAATGAAGAATTGCAATGTTTTATACTTTGTTTGATGGAATTGTTATTTAAATTGCAACATTTAAATTTGAAGTGCCTCCCATAAAGGGAAGAAACGTTTTTCACATGTTTTTACCTGTTGACAGACATGTCTAAAAATGTATTGCAAGTTTCTTTTAACACTTGTATTTGCTATGCTCCAGCCCACGGATGTGCTGTGTTTAACGGGGGGGTATGTGGCACCCCTGGGGTCCAGTCACCACAGAGGTGCTGCACCTCACCCAGAGGTGTGGTATCCCACTCTCAGGTAAGGAGGGAGACACTACCCAGGACTCTAACACTCACATCAACACACGCAAGTTCATTCAGGGCACCTGGGTGTACCCTTTGGGAAAAACGCCTTAACCCAGGCTGGATAGGAAAGGGTGGTGGGAGTGGATGGGGGTAGGTAGAGTAGGAGAGGAGCTAATTAGTAAGTTAGTCAGATGAAGGGAGGAGAAGGAGTGGAACAGACATTCAGATAAGCAGCTCCCTGTTAGAGGAGCTAAAGAGAGAGATAATTGAAAGGGAGAGATTGAAGGAAGCTCCCAGGACAGAAGGGGTCCTAGGGGCATGAGAAGTGCATAAGCCACCCATGGCTCCCGCATCTAGATGTGGAGGGGCCAGGTCGCAGTCAGGGAACCAGCCCCAACATAGTGGAATACTTCAAGTTCAGCTAAGAAACCACAGGCTGTGGCTTTTGCAAGAGGCAAAGCTACAACCACCCATACTTTGCCAAAAAGGCAGCCATAGAGAATCCAGGGGACACAGAACGTCGCCTGACCAGGTTCATGGCTGCTGGCTTGGGACACTGTGGGTTAGGCGCTGGGCAGGAGAAGTGGAAGCAAGCATAGTGAGACGACCAGAGAAAGGCATATGAAAGGAGTCCTTGGAAGGTGCATCTCAATTTACCTGGGAGTTTGCTGGACCACTAACCTGAAGAACACAGCATCAGGCTAACGTTTGTAGACTGGAGAACAGAGTAAAAGTGGAAACTGCACCTTATTGTGTCCTTGCATTATTCCTACAACACCTGCCTGGCTTACCACAACCACCATCATCTCATCACTTATACACACAGTTGCCCTGGGGTCAAGCTCTACCTGTGGAGAGCTGTACCAACTCTGCTGCATCACCAACAGCCCCAGCGGACTCTGAAGCAGCGTCGACTAACACCTTTATTGCCGAGTACCACAGGTGGTGTCACGTATACATATTTAACATTTCATTGACATTTTATTGGATGCCCAGGGCTATGGACCGGGTCACTGCTGCCGTGACACCCAACCCTTTAACCCCTTTAGCCCCAAGGGTGGTTTGCACGTTAATGACCGGGCCAATTTTTTTAATTCTGACCACTGTCCCTTTATGAGGTTATAACTCTGGAATGCTTTAAGGGATCCCGGTGATTCTGACACTGTTTTTTCGTGATATATTGCACTTCATGAAAGTTGTAAAATTTCTTCGATATGACTTGTGTTTATTTGTGAAAAAGTGGAAATTTGTTGAAAATTTTGAAATTTTAGCAATTTTCATGCCCTTAAATCTCAGAGATATTGTTGCGCAAAATACTTATTAAGTATCATTTCCCACATGTCTAATTTATATCAGCACAATTTTGGAACCAATGTTTTTTTTTAGAGAGTTATAAGTAGTGTTGAGCGATACCTTCCGATATTTGAAAGTATTGGTATCGGATTGGATCGGCCGATATCCAAAAAATATCGGATATCGCCGATACCGATACCCGATACCAATACAAGTCAATGGGACACAAATATCGGAAGTGATCCTGGATGGTTCCCAGGGTCTGAAGGAGAGGAAACTCTCCTTCAGGCCCTGGGATCCATATTCATGTAAAAAATAAAGAATAAAAATAAAAAATATGGATATACTCACCCTCGGACGGCCCCTGGCTGTCACCGCTGCAAGCGTCTGCCTCCGTTCCTAAGAATGCAGAGTGAAGGACCTTCGATGACGTTGCGGCTTGTGATTGGTCGCGTGACTGCTCATGTGACCGCTCACATGACCAATCACAAGCCGCGACATCATCGCAGGTCCTACACTCACTGCATTCTTAGGAACGGAGGCTGCCAGTTGCACCGCTGAGGTCCAGGGCTCGTCCGAGGGTGAGTATATACATATTTTTTATTTTTATTCTTTACATAAATATGGATCCCAGGGCCTGAAGGAGAGTCTCCTCTCCTCCAGACCCTGGGAACCATACGCACCATACACACGCCTGGGAACTTATAGGAATTTCCGATTCCGATTTCCGATATCACAAAAATATCGGAACTCGGTATCGGAATTCCGATACAGCGAATATCGGCCGATACCCAATATTTGCAGTATCGGAATGCTCAACACTACACTATGTTCCAAATTATTATGCAAATGACATTTTTCTCGGATTTTCCTAAATGGTCAGTGCAAATAACAGTCAGTCTAATAAAAGTCATCACCCGTTAGAGTATACATCAAATTTTATTGAAGAAACCTCCCAATGATAACAGTATAATCTCCAAAATGAATAAAAACTCAAAATGCACTGTTCCAAATTATTAGGCACAGTAGTATTTCTAAACATTTGATTTGTTTTAAAGAACTGAAAATGCGCATTTGTGGAATTTGCAGCATTAGGAGGTCACATTCACTGAGCAAAAAAGCTATTTAACTCCAAAACATCCTAACAGGCCAAGTTACATGTTGACATAGGAGCCCTTCATTGATATCACCTTCACAATTCTTACATCCATTGAACTTGTGAGTTTATGGACAGTTTCTGCTTGTATTTCTTTGCATGAAGTCAGAATAGCCTCCCAGAGCTGCTGTTTTGATGTGAACTGCCTCCCACCCTCATAGATATTTTGTTTGATGATACTCCAAAGGTTCTCTATAGGGTTGAGGTCAGGGGAAGATGGTGGCCACACCATGAGTTTATCTCCTTTTATGCCCATAGCAGCCAATTACTCAGAGGTATTCATTGTCATGCATGAAGATAATTTTGTTCCTGAAGGCACGTTTCTGCTTTTTAGACCATGGAAGAAAGTTGTCAGTCAGAAACTCTATTTACTTTGCTGAGGTCATTTTCACTTCTTCGGGAACCTTAAAGGGCCCTACCAGCTGGTTCCCCATGATTCCAGCCCAAAACATGACTCCTCCACCTCCTTGCTGACGTCGCAGCCTTGTTAGGACATGGTGGCCATCCACCATCCATCCACTACTCCATCCATCTGGACCATCCAGGGTTGCTCGACACTCATCAGTAAACAAGACTTTTTGAAAATTAGTCTTCATGTATGTCTGAGCCCACTGCAACCATTTCTGCTTGTGAACACTGTTTAGGAGTGGCCGAATAGTAGGTTTATGCACCACAGCAAGCCTTTGAAGGATCCTACACCTTGAGGTTCGAGGGACTCCAGATGCACCAGCAGCTTCAAATAACTGTTTGCTGCTTTGTAATGGTATTTTGGCAGCTGCTCTCTTAATCCAATGAATTTGTCTGGCAGAAAACTTCCTCATTATGCCTTTATTTGCATGAACTCTGTCTGTGCTCTGTTTCAGTCACAAATCTCATCAGAGTATGATGATCACTCTTAAGTTTTCGTGAAATATCTAATTTTTTCATACCTTGTCCAAGGCATTGCACTATTTAACGCTTTTCAGCAGCAGAGAGATCCTTTTTATTTCCCATATTGCTTGAAACCTGTGACCTGCATAATAATGTGGAACATCATTTTTGAGTAGTTTTCCTTTAATTAGAATCACCTGGAAAACTAATTATCACATGTGTTTAAGATTGATTTCAGTGATTCATTGAGCCCTGAGACACAATACCATCCACGAGTTTATTTGAAAAACAAAACAATTAAATCTTTATAACACTTAAATCCAATTTGCATAATAATTTGGAACACAGTGTAGTTATAAGTGTTAAAATTTGACCAGCGATTTCTCATTTTTACAACACAAGTTTTTTTAGGGACCACATCACATTTGAACTCACTTTGAGGGGTCTATATGATAGAAAATACCAAAAAGTGACACCATACTAAAAACTGCACCCTTCAAGGTGCTCAAAACCACATTAAAAAAGTTTTTAACCCTTCAGGTGCTTCACAGGAATTTTTGGAATGTTTAAAAAAAAAATGAAAATTTACCTTTTTTCACAAAAAAATTACTTCAGATCCAATTTGTTTTATTTTATCAAGGGTAACAGGAGCAATTAGACCCACAAAAGTTGTATAAATTGTCCTGAGTATGCCGATACCACATATGTGGGGGTAAACCACTGTTTGGGCACATGGTAGAGCTCGGAAGGGAAGGAGAGCCATTTGACTTTTCGATGCAAAATTGACTAGAATTGAGAGAGGACGTCATGTCACGTTTGGAGAGCCTCTGATGTGCCTAAACAGTGGAAACCCCCACAAGTGACACCATTTTGGAAAGTAGACCCCCTAAGGAACTTACCTAGATGTGTAGTGAGCACTTCGAACCCCAAAGTGCTTCACAGAAGTTTATAAAGTAGAGCCGTAAAAATAAAAAAATCATTTTTTCACAATGATTTTTGCCCCTAATTTTTTATTTTCCCAAGTGTAACAGGAGAAATTGGACCCCAAAAGTTGTTGAGCAATTTGTACTGAGTACACTGATACCCCATATGTGGGGGTAAGCCAATGTTTGAGTGCATGGCAGAGCTCGGAAGGGATGGAGCACCGTTTGACTTTTTCAACGCAAAATTGGCTGGAATTGAGATCAGATGCAATGTCGCATTTGGAGAGATCCTGATGTGCCTAAACAGTGGAAACCCCCACAAATAACCCCATTTTGGAAACATGACCACCTAAGGAACTTACCTAGATGTGTGGTGTGCACTTTGAACCCCCAATTGTTTCACTAAAATTTATAATGTAGAGCTGTGAAAATAAAAAAAAATCTTTTTTTTTCAACAAAAAGTTGGCCAATTTGTCCCGCTGATACCCCATATGTTAAACTACTGTTTGGGCACACGTCAGGGCTCGGAAGGGAAGAAGTGGTGCTTTGGAATGCAGACTTGGATGGAATGGTCTGTGGGTGTCACGTTGCGTTTGCAGAGCCCCTGATGTACCTAAACAGTAGAAACCCCCCACAAGTGACCCCATATTGGAAACTAGACCCCCAAACGAACTTATCTAAATGTGTTGTGAGAACCTTGAACCTCCAAGTGTTTCACTGAAGTTTATAATGCATAGCCGTGAAAATAAGAAATAATTTTTTCCCACAAAAATGATTTTTAGCCCCCAAATTTTTATTTTACCAAGGGTAACAGGAGAAATTGGACTGCAAAAGTTGTCTAATTTGTCTTGAGTACGCGGATACCCCATATGTGAGGCTAAACTACTGTTTGGGCGCATGGCAGAGCTCGGAAGGGAAGGAGCATCACTTTACTTTTTCAACGCAGAATTGAAAGGAATTGAGATCAGACGTCATGTTGCATTTGGAGAGCCTCTGATGTGCCTAAGCAGTTGAACCCCCCAATTCTAACTCCAACCCTAACCCCAACACACCACTAACCCTAATCCCAACCCTAACCTCACCATAACACACCCTTTACACTAACACACCCCTAACCCTAAACACAACCCTAACCATAACCCTAACCACACCCCTAACCGAACACACCCCTAACCCTAATCCCAACCTTAACACATCCTCAACCATAATCCC
Organism: Ranitomeya variabilis; assembly: GCF_051348905.1. Lineage (NCBI taxonomy): Eukaryota > Metazoa > Chordata > Amphibia > Anura > Dendrobatidae > Ranitomeya > Ranitomeya variabilis. The sequence continues at coordinate 235,418,673 of NC_135232.1, forward strand.
AACTCTAACCACACCCCTAACACTGGCACATCCCTAACCCAACTGTAAACATAATCCAAACCCAGCCCCAACTCTAGCCCCAACCCTAACCCTAACTTTAGCCCCAACCCTGACCCTAAACCTAATGGAAATTAATACATGTTTTTATTTTATTATTTGTCCCTAACTAAGGCAGTGATAAATGGGGTTTAATTTACTATTTACAGCTGGTTTTTATATCGAGTTTTTATGTTTGGCAGCTGTCACAGACTAAAAGATGCTTTTCATTGCAAAAAATAGTTGTTGCATCACTACATTGTGAGAGCTATAATTTTTCCATATTTTGGTCCACAGAGTCATGTGAGGTCTTGTTTTTTGCGGGACGAGTTGACATTTTTATTGGTACCATTTTGGGGCAAATTACATTTTTGATCACTTTTAGTGATGAGCAAATATACTCGTTACTTGAGATTTCTCAAGCATGCTCGGGGGTCCTCCGAGTATTTTTTAGTGCTCGGAGATTTAGTTTTTTTTGCCGCAGCTGAATAATTTACATCTGTTAGCCAACATAAGTACATGTGGTAACAACCAGGCAACCCCAACATGTACTTCTTGCCGCAGCTGAATGATTTACATCTGTTAGCAAGCATAAGTACATGTGGTATCAACCAGGCAACCCCAACATTTACTTCTGCTGGCTAACATGTTAATCACTCAGCTGCAGCAATAAAAACTAAATCTCTGAGCACTAAAAAAATACTTGGAAGACCCCCGAGCATGCTCGAGAAATCTTAAGTAACGAGTATATTCGCTCATCACTAATCGCTTTTTATTCCGACTTTTGTTAGGCAGAATGAACAAAAACCAGCAATTCATGAATTTCTTTTGGGGGGGTGGGCGTTTATTCCGTTCTGCATTTTGTAAAATTGATAAAGCTTGATAAATTTTTATTCGTTGGGTCAGTATGATTACAGAGATACCTCATTTATATCATTTTTTTTATGTTTTGGCTCTTTTATGCAATAAAAACTATTTTATATAAAAAATAATTACTTTTACATCGCTTTATTCAGAGGGCTATAACTTTTTTATTTTTTGCTGATGACGCTGTGTGGTGGCTCGATATTTGAGGGACAAGATGATGTTTTCAGTGGTGCTATGTTTATTTATATCCATCTTTTTGATCACTTTTTGTTCAGCGGTATGATGATCAAGCGTTGTTTTTTTACGGTTTACTGGGACAGTTTTATAGGTCGGGTCGTTACGGACGCTGCGATACTAAATATGTGTACTTTTATTGTTTTTTTATTTATATAAAGAAATGTTTTTATTGGAACAATATTTTTTTTCTTTATTTAGGAATTTTTGTAAAAATATTTTTACACATGTTAACTTTGCACAGCACTGCGATCTGACAGGCAGTGCAGGAGGCTTGCTGGCGCCTACTCTCAGCAGGCACTGAGAAACCACCTCCCTGCAGGACCCGGAAGGACCCCACGGTCACCTTGGATCCCGGGGGCCTGCAGGGAGGAGGCCCTCGGAACAACGCGATCACATTGCGTTGTTCTGTGGGTCTCAGGGAAGCACACAGGGAGCCCCCTCCCTGCACGATGCTTCCATATGCCACTGGAACGCTTCGATCTTGTTTGATCGCAGTGTTCCGGGGGTTAAAGTGCACATAGTGATGATAATCAGCTGACACCCAGCCGCGATCAGCCATGCCCCCCCCCTGGAGCACGGCTGATCACATATGACGTACTATTCCGTCCATGGGAATTAGGGCCCGGGTCACATGGATGGAATACAATCATCATACCATACATCCAATGGTAGAAAGGGGTTAAGAATAGTGTTGAGCATTCCGATACCGCAAGTATCGGGTATCGGCCGATACTTGCGGGTATCGGAATTCCGATACCGAGATCCGATACTTTTGTGGTATCGGGTATCGGTATCGAAACAACATTAATGTGTAAAACAAAGAATTAAAATAAAAAATATTGCTATACTCACCTCTCCGACGCAGCCTGGACCTCACTGAGGGAACCGGGAGCCTTCTTTGCTTAAAATGCGCGCTTTTACTTCCTTCCGTGACGTCATGGCTTGTGATTGGTCGCGTGCCGCCCATGTGGCCGCGACGCGACCAATCACAGCAAGCCGTGACGTAATTTTCAGGTCCTCAATGCCTAATTCTAGGCATTCAGGATTTTAAAATTACATTCCTGCTTGTGATTGGTCGCGTCGCGGTCACATGGGCGACGCGACCAATCACAAGCCGTGACGTCACGGGAGGCAGGAAACGCGCGCATTTTTAAAATTACGTCACAGCTTGTGATTGGTTGCGTGCCGCCCATGTGACCGCGACGCGACCAATCACAGCAAGCCGTGACGTAATTTCAGGTCCTGATGCCTATTTCTGCATTCAGGACCTGAAATTACGTCACGGCTTGCTGTGATTGGTCGCGTCGCGGTCACATGGGCGGCACGCAACCAATCACAAGCCGTGACGTGGTTTTAAAAATGCGCGCGTTTCCTGCCTCCCGTGACGTCACGGCTTGTGATTGGTCGCGTCGCCCATGTGACCGCGACGCGACCAATCACAAGCCGGAACGTAATTTTAAAATCCTGAATGCCTAGAATTAGGCATTGGGGACCTGAAAATTACGTCACGGCTTGCTGTGATTGGTCGCGTAGCGGCCACATGGGCGGCATGCGACCAATCACAAGCCGTGACATCACGGAATGAAGTAAAAGCGCGCATTTTAAGCAAAGAAGGCTCCCGGTTCCCTCGGTAAGGTCCAGGCTGCGTCGGAGAGGTGAGTATAGCAATATTTTTTATTTTAATTCTTTATTTTACACATTAATATGGATCCCAGGGCCTGAAGGAGAGTTTCCTCTCCTTCAGACCCTGGGAACCATCAGGAATACCGTCCAATACTTGAGTCCCATTGACTTGTATTGGTATCGGGTATCGGTATCGGATTAGATCCGATACTTTGCCGGTATCGGCCGATACTTTCCGATACCGATACTTTCAAGTATCGGACAGTATCGCTCAACACTAGTTAAGAACCTTCTGACCCGGTCTGAGTACCGCACGAGAAAGCGATCAAACAATATCATGTGCCCGAAAATGGTACCAATAAAAACGTAAGCTTTGAATGACTGTCAGCCGAAATATGAAAAAATTATAGCTCTCAAAATATGGTGATGCAAAAACTAGTTTTCACAATAAAAAGCATCTTTTAGTGTGTGACAGTAGCTAAACATAAGAAACAGACAAATCTGGTATCGCACCGAACCGAAGAATAGAGTATCCTAATCACTTATACCACATGAGGAATGACATAAAAAATAAATAAAACCAATTTGTCACATGCTGTTTTTTTCATACTGCCTCCCAAAGATTGCAGTAAGACTTGGCGCACATTTGTAATGCTTACATCGGGGTTTCTGTGTAAATCTCTGAAAAACATGATTCAGACAGAACCTCTGGTGAAAGATTCCCTATAATGAGGCAGATGGAGGCACTGTGGGCACAATAGGACCTGTGTTCCAGCAGTGTCCATATTTTTAGGATTGCATAAAAGTGCGGTCAGCCACAGTTTTGTACAATTCTGAAAAAAAGGAAACGGCGGAACAGAGGCCAGATGGAGTCCAGAGTAACTCTGCTGTCTCACTATAGTGAATGGATCCTATGACAGATCGTACAGGGGAAGGGGTGTGTTGACTTCACTCTCCTCCAGAGAGGGGAGAGAATGACCCAGCAGGGATCGGCTCTCTGGCGCCACCACTTACCCCAGGTCAGTCAGGGAACTGCACCAAGGGCAAATAGTCGCCGGAGAGGCTTCCCTTATAAGTATGAGTTATTGAGGAGCTCCCAGTGAGGGGGGATATATATCATCAGTCCAGGATGGGGATATTTATGTAAACCTCCCAGCCATCACTGTCAGAGTTCAACACTAACACAATATGGTATGCTGCCACCAGTTCCTCATTAGATATAAGCCCAGTCCGACAACAGGTTTATATCAGGTCAGAAACCAACCACAGGTAGCATATAATAACCAACTGAGCGTGTGGACTTGGGTATTCGTGAATCGAGATAAAAGAGCAGCCCAAGATTAATTTTGTATTTAATCACCGAAAGGCGCACTAGAAAGATACAGGCATTTATTTGCAAAAATATTATACAAGTATACAGTCTGGAGTGTAGTACAAGAGTAGAATAAAGATAGATTACAATTACTGTGTTATGTAGCATGTGACCGCAGGGAGGCACTGATGAATCACAGGTCCAAATCTTGTTACGTGATTCTCTGGCCATGTCAGCTAAGTCCAAAATGAGGAGCTGCCTTTTATCCCCTAGGCTGCTCCCTCCCACATGCTGCACCAACCACTGGGCTGTACAGCCTCTCTCCTCCCATATTTGAGAGTATAGTTTTCTGGCCAGAACCGTGGATTCCCATAACTTTCTGCCCGAAGCTCTAAATTAGACGTCAGTGGCGCCACTTGGTTCTGCTGGATTTTATCTGTGCAGGGAGACCAAATATAGCCACTGTATTTAATTTTTGGTAGCTATGCTTTATAACTCAATTATGCAGAGTTCTAGAGGTGGCTGTATGGTATAGGCTTGTGGGGAAAGGAATGCAGATTCCGATTATGTGCTCAGCTAGGTTCAGAGATATTGCATTCTTTTATTATAGGTAATTTTCTAAATTCAATATTTGTTGAGCCTGGGATCTGCGGTGCCAATATGTCTGCGTGTCAGCCTGAGTCCAACACAGGAAGCCAGTTGGCTGGTAGCTGCACAAGAGTTCACACCCCTTTGATAATTGCTGGACTTGGTGCTGAGGAACACAGGGTCTATGCCTTTTGGCCCCCTGGGGAGAGTTTCAAAGGCCTTTTTCCTTGAGCTAATTGAAAATAACCATTGGTCTGTCCTGTTCAAGGAAGTGTCTTTCCTGGACAATGAGGTCCAATTGTTTGATGTGTATTTGACTTCCCTTTCGGCCTGGGGGAATGCCAAAGGTGGGGCTGAGTTTGGAAGCAAGTATTTTGGGCCAAATTGTATCTGATAGGGAATTACATCAGATATCAAAATGATATCAATTAGATATCATTTTCCCATATCTCACAGATCCATCTGGGGTTTCATCTGAATCACTTCACTCAAAGATTTAGATGGAAACTGCAAAGTAAGTTGTCAGCACAGAGCGCCAGATAACTGTGATCCCAGTTATAACTGTGATCTCTTTCCTTCCCGTGTTACTCCATATGGCAAAGTAGAACTGTACAGCCACATATGGTGTATTTTTACATTGAGCAGAAATTGTGGCATAAATTTTGCTGACATTTTTACCCATTTCCCAATGTGAAAATGTAAAACTTTGGGTAACACACAATCTTGGTGGTAAAAATTGTAATGCAGCGATGTCCTTGCTGTGCAGTGAATAGGCAGTGACCCATATAAAGTTCAAATAAAGTCTTGTTTATTTCACAGCATACTCACAAACCGGAAAAAATAAGCAAACAAGTCCTTCGGTATGCAGCCGGGAAAAATAACGACAGTCCACAATCCGTTGCTGTGAACGTATTACACCACCGTGTACGCTGGGGTGTCAGGCTTTTATGCTCTGCCTGGCCCGTGTTGCTCCACACGGCAAGAGCTCCTCATAAGCCTCCTGCTAGGTCTGACTCCCAGACCAATACTGACACACCCAAACTCTCTTGCAGGGTTTTTTTTTCTTTCCTCCAGATTCTATGGCCATGGGCCACTATATGATCTGGGCTGGAGGAAACGGACCGGCCCCACTACCTTCCTGCAGTCCGTTTCAAAAATAAAAGCCCATACCGTGTTTTCCTGAATAATTTCTGGGTCAAATAACTTGACCCAGTTCACACTCACTTTTATTCTTCCCTGTGTCTCACAGGCAAACCAGCTGTGAGCACATGGCACTCCAGCGGATCTAATATGCTTCTAAGCACATCCTGGGGGATACATAGCAACCCTCGCATATGACACCGGTCACTGCCTCACATACCCCACCCTCTGTTCAGACTTGTGGGGTTGAACATTTGTCAGCATACATGGTGCCCGTGACAGGGCATTCGCGTTTCCCTGTGATTTCCCAGCCCGATGTTCCACAGAGAAGCTGAAGTTTTGTAGGGACAAGAACCATCTGGTGACTCGGGCATTCCTCTCTTTTGCATTTCTCATCCAGATGAGGGGTGAATGGTCCGTTATCAACCGAAACTGACGCCCGAGCAAATAGTAACGTAGGGACTCCAAGGCCCATTTAATTGCCAAGCACTCCTTCTCCACTACGCTATAATTTTTCTCTGCCGGGGTCAGTTTCCTGCTTAAATAGGTGACTGGATGCTCATCCCCGTTCACCTCTTGCGACAGGACCGCTCCTAAGCCTACCTCTGAGGCATCGTTTTGCACAATAAAGGTTTTCTTGAAGTCGGGGCTGATGAGGACCGGCTGTCCACACAACGCCGACTTCAGAGACTGGAATGCTTCCTCTGCTTGAGGATTCCACTTGACCATCACGGTTTTCTTCCCTTTTAACAGGTCCGTTAGGGAAGCCGATTTACCAGCAAAATTGGGTATGAATCGTCGGTAATACCCAATGATGCCAAGGAATGCCCTCACTTGTTTGGTACTTAAGGGCTTGGGCCAGTTTTGAATGGCCTCAATGTTGTTCACTTGAGGTTTGATAACCCCCCGGCCGATCACGTATCCTAAGTACCAGGCTTCCGTGAGACCTCGCGCATTTCTTTGGGTTTGCTGTTAACCCTGTGACTCTAAGAGACTCCAGCACTGCTTGTACCTGGGACAGAAGGGTATCCCAGTCGGTACTAAAGATGACTATGTCATCCAAATAGGCCGACGCGTAGTCTCTATGTGGCGCTAACACAATGTCCATTAGCCTCTGGAATGTGGCCAGAGCCCCATGTAACCCAAAAGGTAAGACAACGTATTGAAAGAGACCCTCTGGGGTTATAAAAGCAGTCTTTTCTTTCGCTGACTCTGTTAAGGGAACCTGCCAGTAACCTTTCGTGAGATCCAGCGTGGTGAAGTACTGGGCCTTCCCCAGTCTCTCAATTAGCTCGTCCACCCGTGGCATGGGATACAGGTCAAATTTTGACACTTCATTTAACTTCCTAAAGTCATTACAGAAGCGTAATGACCCATCAGGTTTTGGTATTAGTACAATGGGGCTAGCCCACTCCCTTTGGGACTCCTCAATGACTCCCAACTGAAGCATTTGCTTTACCTCGGCCGCGATGGCTTGCCTTTGGGTTTCTGGCACGGTACGGTTTCATCCGCACCTTTACGTGGGGCTCAGTGACAATGTCATGCTGAATCACTGAGGTTCGCCTCGGCAGCTCTGAGAATACATCCATATTCTGCTGTACCAAAGCTCGAGCATCCCGCCGCTGCTGTTTTGTGAGGGCATCATTGACTTTTACCTCACACCCGGCTGGGTCCTTGCCTAGTGCCAGAGGGACCTCCGATTGTACGACCGTAGTTGCTTCTGTGACCAAACATTCTCGGTCCTTCCAGGCCTTTAGCAGGTTTACATGGTACAGCTGCTCGAGTTTTCTTTTCCCAGATTGGTACACTTTGTAATTCACTTCCCCCACCTTCCCCCGTATCTCATAAGGCCCTTGCCACTTGGCCATGAGTTTACTCTCTGGGGTGGGTACTAGTACCAACACCCGGTCTCCTTCTTTAAAGGTCCTGACCGTGGCCCTTTTATTATATGTACGGCTCTGAGCGGCCTGGGCATCCAACAGATGCTCCTTTACTATGGGTTGCACGACCACAATACGATCTTGCATACTTGCCATATATTCGATAACACTCTTATGTGGAGTGGGCTCCTGTTCCCACGTCTCTTTGGCTACATCCAGCAGTCCCCTCGGGTGCCTGCCATACAATAGCTCAAATGGGGAGAACTCCGTGGACGCCTGCGGTACCTCGCGTATGGCGAACATTAAATATGGCAATAACATATCCCGATCCTTCACATCCTTGGCAACAACCTTTTTGAGCATGGCCTTGAGGGTCTTATTAAACCTCTCAACCAACCCATCGGTTTGTGGATGGTACACTGACGTACGTAACTGTTTAATTTGGAGCAATTTACATAGCTCCTTAGACCCCACTCCAGAGCCTCTCACCTAGCCAAATCAGTTCTCATGCTTCGCACTGACGAGGGCCAACAGCCCGAAACACCGTGTCTGCGAATTGAGATACTGATTTGGCTTTTATCCTAAGTCATATTGCACGACTCGTTAAAGGGTTGATTGTGACTTGTAGGATCGCTACTTCCAATAGGTGGCGCTATAGAGTTAAGTCCTCTTTTTTTCAGCAGAGGCAATTTGCATATTTAAATTCCCAGAGGAGCATTGCACGGCGAATAAGCCTCCTTACCTTGACAAGCCAGCTGGTATGTCACTCTCCATAAGGAGAAACGTTACCCCTTAGACCCCACTCCAGAGCCTCTCACCTAGCCAAATCAGTTCTCATGCTTCGCACTGACGAGGGCCAACAGCCCGTAACACCGTGTCTGCGAATTGAGATACTGATTTGGCTTTTATCCTAAGTCATATTGCACGACTCGTTAAAGGGTTGATTGTGACTTGTAGGATCGCTACTTCCAATAGGTGGCGCTATAGAGTTAAGTCCTCTTTTTTTCAGCAGAGGCAATTTGCATATTTAAATTCCCAGAGGAGCATTGCATGGCGAATAAGCCTCCTTACCTTGACAAGCCAGCTGGTATGTCACTCTCCATAAGGAGAAACGTTACCCCTTAGACCCCACACCAGAGCCTCTCACCTAGCCAAATCAGTTCTCATGCTTCGCACTGACGAGGGCCAACAGCCCGAAACACCGTGTCTGCGAATTGAGATACTGATTTGGCTTTTATCCTAAGTCATATTGCACGACTCGTTAAAGGGTTGATTGTGACTTGTAGGATCGCTACTTCCAATAGGTGGCGCTATAGAGTTAAGTCCTCTTTTTTTCAGCAGAGGCAATTTGCATATTTAAATTCCCAGAGGAGCATTGCACGGCGAATAAGCCTCCTTACCTTGACAAGCCAGCTGGTATGTCACTCTCCATAAGGAGAAACGTTACCCCTTAGACCCCACTCCAGAGCCTCTCACCTAGCCAAATCAGTTCTCATGCTTCGCACTGACGAGGGCCAACAGCCCGAAACACCGTGTCTGCGAATTGAGATACTGATTTGGCTTTTATCCTAAGTCATATTGCACGACTCGTTAAAGGGTTGATTGTGACTTGTAGGATCGCTACTTCCAATAGGTGGCGCTATAGAGTTAAGTCCTCTTTTTTTCAGCAGAGGCAATTTGCATATTTAAATTCCCAGAGGAGCATTGCACGGCGAATAAGCCTCCTTACCTTGACAAGCCAGCTGGTATGTCACTCTCCATAAGGAGAAACGTTACCCCTTAGACCCCACTCCAGAGCCTCTCACCTAGCCAAATCAGTTCTCATGCTTCGCACTGATGAGGGCCAACAGCCCGAAACACCGTGTCTGCGAATTGAGATACTGATTTGGCTTTTATCCTAAGTCATATTGCACGACTCGTTAAAGGGTTGATTGTGACTTGTAGGATCGCTACTTCCAATAGGTGGCGCTATAGAGTTAAGTCCTCTTTTTTTCAGCAGAGGCAATTTGCATATTTAAATTCCCAGAGGAGCATTGCACGGCGAATAAGCCTCCTTACCTTGACAAGCCAGCTGGTATGTCACTCTCCATAAGGAGAAACGTTACCCCTTAGACCCCACTCCAGAGCCTCTCACCTAGCCAAATCAGTTCTCATGCTTCGCACTGACGAGGGCCAACAGCCCGAAACACCGTGTCTGCGAATTGAGATACTGATTTGGCTTTTATCCTAAGTCATATTGCACGACTCGTTAAAGGGTTGATTGTGACTTGTAGGATTGCTACTTCCAATAGGTGGCGCTATAGAGTTAAGTCCTCTTTTTTTCAGCAGAGGCAATTTGCATAGCTCCCTAGTCACTTTAGACATAAAAGGGGTTCCCTGATCCGTAAGGATCTCCTTGGGAAGCCCAAGGCGACAAAACATGGCAAACAGTTCACGGGCTATTAGTTTAGCCGAAGTGTGTCGGAGCGGTATCGCCTCTGGATACCGGGTGGCGTAGTCCACGACTACTAATATGTGCTGGTGGCCCCGGGCGGATTTTACTATTGGTCCTACCAGATCCATCACTATCCACTCAAAAGGAACTTCTATGATGGGCAGAGACACTAATGGACTCCGGTAGTTCGTGGTGGGTGAGGTTAGTTGACACTCAGGACATGTGTCACAGTACTTTGTAAACTCAGCGTAGACACCAGGCCAAAAAAACCTCTGTAATATGCGCTCTAACGTCTTTTTGGCCCCCAAGTGCCCCCCCAACATGTGAGTGTGAGCCATGTCGAGCACCGCCTGACGATAGGGTTGGGGCACTACCAGTTGTTCCACCACCTCATCCCGGATGTTATCAACCCTGTACAGTAACTCCTGGTTGATCATCATCCGGGGAAACTCCTTTTCTGCACCAGGTTGTTGTGCCACCCCATTTACCTCGATTACTCTTTCCCTTGCCTGGGTTATAGTGGGATCCTGGAGCTGGGCAGTCCCAAACTTACCAGGTGACACCTCCAGCTCAGAAATTGGTGGATTCTCTTCCACTTCTCCTGCCAATACCTCTAGGGGAAACCTATCGGGATTACACACTGTCCCTATCGTGGTGACCCCTACGGCAGGTGTCCCTGACTCGGGATCTTCGGGTTCTGCACCCGGAATGCTTTTTACCCTGAGAGGGTTAACTCTGGTCTCCCAGAGGGACCAGAACAAGGGCAAGTCTCTACCCATCACAGTCCCATACGGAAGAGTCTTTACCACTCCCACCACATGTTTTATCTCTCCACATGGGGTGGAGAACGTGACCTCCGCAGTCGAGTACTCTCGGAGGTCCCCATGTATGCACACTACCCCCACCTTTCGTCCATTAGGTCTGTCCCCAGCAACCAGGGACCCGTGTACCAGGGTCACCAAGCTCCCCGAGTCCAAGAGAGCATCCGTCTGGTACCCGTTAACGAGTACTCTGCACAGCTGAGGTTCGGTACCGGCAGGGTCTGTAGTGGCAACGCAGACTGGCTGGGCATGCACTGACACCCGGCGGGTATAACCGCAGTCCATGGGTTCTGTTGTTAGGGGGCAATTAGCAACCACATGTCCAGGTTCTTGGCACCGCCAACACGTAACGACTGTGGCACGAGGTAACCTTGGAGCCAGTTTAGGGGACACAGGTCTGTGGTCACTCTCTTTCCGAGACAACCCCTCAGCACGGACTCGGTCCGGTTTTGTCCCAGTGGAGGGTCATGGACTTTTCTCAGACTCCTGAGCTGGTGGAGCCTTACATGACAGCCGAAGCGGAGCAGTGTCCCGTATAAAGTCCTGGGTGGCCTTATATCGCTCTATCAGACCTACAACCTGGTCTAGGGTCCCCGGGTCCCCCTAACCCACCCAATGCTGTATGGCGGATGGCAGAGACCTCACCAGTCAGTCAACCACCACCCTCTCCACTATTTGACTTGAGGTTAAAGTCTCAGGTTGGAGCCACCATTTCACAAGCTGCAGTAAGTCAAAAATCTGAGACCGGGCTGGCTGGGCTTCCACAAAAGTCCAAGAAAACACCCGTTGAGCTCTCACATAAGTATTAACCCCCAGTCGGGCAAGGATCTCACCTTTTAGCTTGGAATAGTCCTGGGCATCCTCCCGACTGAGGTCAAGGTAGGCCTTTAGCGCATCACCCCTCAGGAGCGGAGCCACAACTTCAGCCCACTGTGCTGCTGGCAGATTCTCCCTCTCTGCGGTGCGCTCATAGACAGTGAGGAAAGCTTCCACATCATCTTCTGGACTCAATTTCCTCAAAGCGGAGCGGACCTTGTCTCGGGCATCGCGACGTTCCGGGGTCAGTGCTGGAGGTGCCTCACGCAGGGCTGTAATTTGCTGCAGCAACAGGTTATTAGTTTGATGCTGTTGTTGCTGTGTGAGGACGAGCTGCCTCAGAATCTCCTCCATTTTGTCTGTAGGCCTGAGTTGCAACGTAGCAGGCTTGATAACAGACATGAAAATGGTGTTGGGGTATGCCTTAATTCACACTGCCCGCATTCTCCACCATATGTAATGTAGCGATGTCCTTGCTGTGCAGTGAATAGGCAGTGACCCATATAAAGTTCAAATAAAGTCTTGTTTATTTCACAGCATACTCACAAACCGGAAAAAATAAGCAAACAAGTCCTTCGGTATGCAGCCGGGAAAAATAACGACAGTCCACAATCCGTTGCCGTGAACGTATTACACCACCGTGTACGCTGGGGTGTCAGGCTTTTATGCTCTGCCTGGCCCGTGTTGCTCCATACGGCAAGAGCTCCTCATAAGCCTTCTGCTAGGTCTGACTCCCAGACCAATACTGACACACCCAAACTCTCTTGCAGGGTTTTTTTTTCTTTCCTCCAGATTCTATGGCCATGGGCCACTATATGATCTGGGCTGGAGGAAACGGACCGGCCCCACTACCTTCCTGCAGTCCGTTTCAAAAATAAAAGCCCATACCGGGTTTTCCTGAATAATTTCTGGGTCAAATAACTTGACCCAGTTCACACTGACTGTTATTCTTCCCTGTGTCTCACAGGCAAACCTGCTGTGAGCACATGGCACTCCAGCGGATCTAGTATGCTTCTAAGCACATCCTGGGGGATACATAGCGACCCTCGCATATGACTCCGGTCACTGCCTCACAAAATATAAATTATTTTTTCTTCACTTCCCAATGGTATAAAAGTGTGTGACACACCTGTGGTGTCAATATAATCACTGCACCCCTAGATTAATTCATTGAGTTGTTTATTTGGCAAAATGGGGTCGTTTATGGGGGGTTCTGCTGTTCTGGTACCTCAGGGGGTTATGTCAATGTAATATGGCACCCTCAAACAAGTGCAGCAAAATCTGCACTGAAATACGGCCAGGGGTGAACCTAGCCACACTGCTGCCTGAGGCGAACTTCAAAACGGCTCCCCCCCCAAACACATATACAGTACAGCCCCCCTATAGGGCTCCCATCTCATATACAGTCCTCCCATACATTACATGAGTGATAACTATTCTACATTGTGGTCATAAATCAGACAGTATAGTCCTCCATACAGTATTCTGGGAACCACAGTGCTCCATACAGAATAATGAACCCCATATATTGCTCCATACAGAATAATGAGCCCCATATATTGCTCCATACAGTATAATGAGCCCCATATATTGCTCCATACAGTATAATGAGCCCCACATGATGCTCCATACTGTATAATGGCCACACAGCGCTCCATACTGTATAATGGCCACACATGATGCTCCATACTGTATAATGGCCACACAGTGCTCCATACTGTATAATGGCCACACATGATGCTCCATACTGTATAATGGCCACATATTATGCTCCATACTGTATAATGGCCCCACATGATGCTCCATACTGTATAATGGCCACACATGATGCTCCATCCTGTATAATGGCCACACATGATGCTCCATACTGTATAATGGGCCCAAACGATGCTCCATACTGTATAATGGCCACACATAGTTACTCCTACACACGCGGCTGCGCTCTGTACACCTTGCACACACGGCTCCACTCCATACTCACGCGGCTCTGCTCTATACACCTCATACACACCCGGCTCTGCTCCATACACCTCACACACCTGGCTCTGCTCCATACACCTCATACACATGCAGCTTGCTCTGTACACCTCATACACACCTGGCTCCGCTCTGTACACCTCATACACACCTGGCTCCGCTCCATACACCTCTGTTATGACCCCAATGGCGAGGGTCTCAGAGGAACGTGGAAGTCTGCAGAATACAAAAATCCAGCTCATAGGGCAGTGGTAGCTGGGTTGACCATATAAAAAATCCAGCTCATAGGGCAGTGGTAGCTGGGTTGACCATATATCTACTCCTAACGCCAACACTAGAAGTAGCCGGGGATCATTCCTACGTTGATTCTAGATGACACGCTCCAGCCGGAGAATCTAGCTACCCCTAGTAGAGGAAAACAAAAGACCTTTCTTGCCTCCAGAGAAGGGGACCCCAAAGCTGGATAGAAGCCCCCCACAAATAATAACGGTGAGGTAAGAGGAAATGACAAACACAGAAATGAACCAGGTTCAGCACAGAGAGGCCCGCTTACTGATAGCAGAATAAAGAAAGGTAACTTATATGGTCAACAAAAACCCTATCAAAATCCACACTGGAAATTCAAGAACCCCCGAACCGTCTAACGGTCCGGGGGGAGAACACCAGCCCCCTAGAGCTTCCAGCAAAGGTCAGGATATATATTTGGAACAAGCTGGACAAAAATACAAAACCAAAACAAAATAGCAAAAAGCAAAAAGCGGACTTAGCTGATATAACTGGAACCAGGATCAGTAGACAAGAGCACAGCAGACTAGCTCTGATAACTACGTTGCCAGGCATAGAACTGATGGTCCAGGGAGCTTAAATAGCAACACCCTTAACTAACGACCCAGGTGCGGATAAAAGGAATGACAGAAAAACCAGAGTCAAAAAACTAGTAACCACTAGAGGGAGCAAAAAGTAAATTCACAACAGTACCCCCCCCTTAGTGAGGGGTCACCGAACCCTCACCACGACCACCAGGGCGATCAGGATGAGCGGCATGAAAGGCACGAACTAAATCGGCCGCATGAACATCAGAGGCGACCACCCAGGAATTATCCTCCTGACCATAGCCCTTCCACTTGACCAGGTACTGAAGCCTCCGCCTGGAGAGGCGAGAATCCAAGATCTTCTCCACCACGTACTCCAACTCGCCCTCAACCAACACCGGAGCAGGAGGCTCAGCAGAAGGAACTATAGGCACAATGTACCGCCGCAACAAGGACCTATGAAATACATTGTGAATAGCAAACGACACAGGAAGATCCAGACGAAAAGATACAGGATTAAGGATTTCCAATATCTTGTAAGGCCCAATAAAACGAGGTTTAAATTTGGGAGAGGAGACCTTCATAGGAACAAAGCGGGAAGAAAGCCATACCAAATCCCCAACGCGTAGTCGGGGACCCACACCGCGGCGGCGGTTGGCAAAGCGCTGAGCCCTCTCCTGTGACAACTTCAAGTTGTCCACCACATGATTCCAAATCCGCTGCAACCTATCCACCACAGAATCCACCCCAGGACAGTCAGAAGGCTCCACATGACCCGAAGAAAAGCGAGGATGGAAACCAGAGTTGCAGAAAAAAGGCGAAACCAAGGTGGCGGAACTAGCCCGATTATTAAGGGCAAACTCAGCCAACGGCAAGAATGTCACCCAATCGTCCTGATCAGCAGAGACAAAACACCTCAAATAAGCCTCCAAAGTCTGATTGGTTCGCTCCGTCTGTCCATTAGTCTGAGGATGGAAAGCAGACGAAAACGACAAATCAATGCCCATCCTACTACAAAAGGATAGCCAGAATCTGGAAACGAACTGGGATCCTCTGTCTGACACAATATTCTCAGGGATGCCGTGCAAACGAACCACGTTCTGGAAAAACACAGGAACCAGATCGGAAGAGGAAGGCAGCTTAGGCAAAGGAACCAAATGGACCATCTTTGAGAAGCGATCACATATCACCCAGATAACGGACATGCCCTGGGATAGCGGAAGATCAGAAATGAAATCCATGGAGATATGTGTCCAAGGTCTCTTCGGGACAGGCAAGGGCAAGAGCAAACCGCTGGCACGAGAACAGCAAGGCTTAGCTCGAGCACAAGTCCCACAGGACTGCACAAATGACCGCACATCCCTTGACAAGGAAGGCCACCAAAAGGACCTGGCCACCAGATCTCTGGTGCCAAAAATTCCCGGGTGACCTGCCAACACCGAGGAATGAACCTCGGAAATGACTCTGCTGGTCCACTTATCCGGGACAAACAGTCTGTCAGGTGGACAAGACTCAGGCCTATCAGCCTGAAATCTCTGCAACACACGTCGCAGATCCGGAGAAATAGCTGACAAGATAACTCCATCTTTAAGAATACCAACAGGATCAGCGACTCCAGGAGCATCAGGCACAAAGCTCCTAGAAAGAGCATCGGCCTTCACATTCTTTGAACCTGGTAAATACGAGACAACAAAATCAAAGCGGGAGAAAAACAATGACCAGCGGGCCTGTCTCGGATTAAGGCGTTTAGCAGACTCGAGATACATCAGATTTTTGTGATCAGTCAAGACCACCACACGATGCTTAGCACCCTCGAGCCAATGACGCCACTCCTCAAATGCCCATTTCATGGCCAACAACTCCCGATTGCCCACATCATAATTTCGCTCGGCAGGCGAAAACTTCCTAGAGAAAAAGGCACAAGGTTTCATAACAGAGCAACCAGGGCCTCTCTGCGACAAAACGGCCCCTGCTCCAATCTCTGAAGCATCCACCTCAACCTGAAAGGGAAGTGAGACATCGGGCTGGCACAAAACAGGCGCCGAAGTAAACCGGCGTTTCAACTCCTGGAAAGCCTCCACGGCAGCAGGAGCCCAGTTAGCTACATCGGAGCCCTTCTTGGTCATATCCGTCAAAGGTTTCACAATGCTAGAAAAATTAGCGATAAAACGACGGTAGAAGTTAGCGAAACCCAAGAACTTCTGTAGACTCTTAACTGACGAGGGCTGAGTCCAATCAAGAATAGCTCGGACCTTGACTGGGTCCATCTCCACAGCAGAAGGGGAAAAAATGAACCCCAAAAAGGGAACCTTCTGTACACCAAAGAGACACTTTGAGCCCTTGACAAACAAAGAATTTTCACGCAAAATTTTAAAGACCAACCTGACCTGCTCCACATGCGAATCCCAATTATCAGAAAAAACCAAAATATCATCCAGATAAACAATCAAAAATTTATCCAGATACTTCCGGAAAATGTCATGCATAAAGGACTGAAAAACTGAAGGCGCATTGGAGAGCCCAAAAGGCATCACCAAGTACTCAAAATGACCTTCGGGCGTATTGAATGCGGTTTTCCATTCATCACCTTGCTTAATGCGCACAAGGTTGTACGCACCACGAAGATCTATCTTGGTGAACCACTTGGCACCTTTAATCCGGGCAAACAAGTCAGACAACAGCGGTAAAGGATACTGAAATTTGACAGTGATCTTATTTAAAAGCCGATAATCAATACAAGGTCTCAAAGATCCGTCCTTTTTTGCCACAAAAAAGAATCCCGCACCAAGAGGGGAAGAAGACGGACGAATATGTCCTTTCTCTAGAGACTCCTTGATATATGAACGCATAGCGGTATGTTCAGGTACCGACAGATTAAACAGTCTTCCCTTAGGAAATTTACTGCCTGGGATCAAATCTATAGCACAGTCACAGTCCCTATGAGGAGGCAGTGCACTGGACTCAGACTCACTGAAGACATCCTGATAATCAGACAAATACTCCGGAACTTCCGAAGGCGTAGAAGAAGCAATAGACACAGGCAGGGAATCCCCATGAATACCACGACAGCCCCAACTTGAGACTGACATAGCCTTCCAGTCCAGGACTGGATTATGGGTCTGTAACCATGGCAGCCCTAAAACAACCAAATCATGCATTTTATGTAAAACCAGGAAACGTATCACCTCGCGGTGTTCAGGAGTCATGCACATGGTAACCTGTGTCCAATACTGCGGTTTATTTGCTGCCAATGGCGTAGCATCAATACCCCTAAGAGGAATAGGATTTTCTAATGGTTCAAGAGTAAAACCACAGTGCTTAGCAAATGACAGATCCATAAGACTCAGGGCAGCACCTGAATCTACAAACGCCATGACAGGAAAAGACGACAGTGAGCAAATCAAAGTTACAGACAGAATAAATTTAGGATGCAAATTACCAACGGTGACAGGACTAACAACCTTAGCTATACGTTTAGAGCATGCTGAGATAATATGTGTAGAATCACCACAGTAGTAGCACAAGCCATTCCGGCGTCTATGAATTTTCCGCTCATTTCTAGTCAGGATTCTATCACATTGCATTAAATCAGGTGTCTGTTCAGACAACACCATGAGGGAATTTGCGATTTTTCTATCACATTGCACCGAATTAGGTGTCTGTTCAGACAACACCATGAGGGAATTTGCGGTTTTGCGCTCCCGCAACCGCCGGTCAATTTGAATAGCCAGTGCCATAGTATCATTCAGACCTGTGGGAATAGGAAAACCCACCATAACATTCTTAATGGCTTCAGAAAGGCCATTTCTAAAATTAGCGGCCAGTGCACACTCGTTCCAATGTGTCAGCACGGACCATTTCCGAAATTTTTGGCAGTACACTTCAGCCTCGTCCTGCCCCTGAGACATAGCCAGCAAGGCCTTTTCTGCCTGAATCTCAAGATTGGGTTCCTCATAAAGTAAACCGAGCGCCAGAAAAAACGCATTAATATCAGCCAATGCCGGATCTCCTGGCGCCAGCGAAAAAGCCCAATCCTGAGGGTCGCCCCGTAAGAACGAAATAACAATTTTTACTTGCTGAGCAGAGTCTCCAGATGAACAGGGTCTCAGGGACAAAAACAATTTACAATTATTCACAAAATTCCTAAACTTAAACCTGTCTCCGGAAAACAGTTCAGGAATCGGTATTTTAGGTTCTGACCTAGGATTACTGATAACATAGTCTTGTATGCCCTGCACACGAGTAGCCAGCTGGTCCACACTTGTAATCAAGGTCTGGACATTCATGTCTGCAGCAAGCATAGCCACTCTGAGGTAAAGGGGAAGAAGAAAAAAAAAAAAAAAAACTCAGAATCTTCTTTCTTATAATCCCTCTTCTGCAATGCATTAAACATTTAATACTGGCCTGGCAAACTGTTATGACCCCAATGGCGAGGGTCTCAGAGGAACGTGGAAGTCTGCAGAATACAAAAATCCAGCTCATAGGGCAGTGGTAGCTGGGTTGACCATATAAAAAATCCAGCTCATAGGGCAGTGGTAGCTGGGTTGACCATATATCTACTCCTAACGCCAACACTAGAAGTAGCCGGGGATCATTCCTACGTTGATTCTAGATGACACGCTCCAGCCGGAGAATCTAACTACCCCTAGTAGAGGAAAACAAAAGACCTTTCTTGCCTCCAGAGAAGGGGACCCCAAAGCTGGATAGAAGCCCCCCACAAATAATAACGGTGAGGTAAGAGGAAATGACAAACACAGAAATGAACCAGGTTCAGCACAGAGAGGCCCGCTTACTGATAGCAGAATAAAGAAAGGTAACTTATATGGTCAACAAAAACCCTATCAAAATCCACACTGGAAATTCAAGAACCCCCGAACCGTCTAACGGTCCGGGGGGAGAACACCAGCCCCCTAGAGCTTCCAGCAAAGGTCAGGATATATATTTGGAACAAGCTGGACAAAAATACAAAACCAAAACAAAATAGCAAAAAGCAAAAAGCGGACTTAGCTGATATAACTGGAACCAGGATCAGTAGACAAGAGCACAGCAGACTAGCTCTGATAACTACGTTGCCAGGCATAGAACTGATGGTCCAGGGAGCTTAAATAGCAACACCCTTAACTAACGACCCAGGTGCGGATAAAAGGAATGACAGAAAAACCAGAGTCAAAAAACTAGTAACCACTAGAGGGAGCAAAAAGTAAATTCACAACACACCTCATACACATTTAGCTCCGCTCCATATACCTCGTACACATTCAGCTCCACTCCATACACCTCGTACACACACGGCTCCGCTCCATACAACTCATACACACACGGCTCCGCTCCGTACACCTCATACACACACAGCTCCGCTCCGTACACCTCATACACATTCAGCTCTGCTCCATACACCTCATACACACACGGTTCCGCTCCATACACCTCATACACACATGGCTCCACTCCATACACCTCATACACACAGGGCTCCACTCCATACACCTCATACACATTCGGCTCCACTCCATACACCTCATACACATGGCTTCGCTCCATACACCTGATACACACACTTACCATTGCAACCAGCACAGCAGAGTCCTGCAATCCATGGAGGTCCCGATCATGTGACCCCTGACTCCTCCCCTCATGTGACATCATCACAGGTCCTGTTTGCACAGAGCAGCCAATATGTGGTGTGCTGCTCTGCGGGTGCAGGGATGACCGGCTGATATTGCACACCGTGGGTTGTGAGCAGGGGCGCGCGCACCGCACTAGTGACAGCAAATGTCAGGGATTATGGAGAGTTGGCACCAAGTGTTCTGACCACCGATCTGCTGCCCCCTGTCTTTCAGTGACGACTACTGCCTGAAGCAAAGGGTTCAACTTGCCCCTTGATAGCGGTGCCCCTGAATACGGCGCTACTTTCTTTCTGAGCTTTGCACTGTGCCTTAAAAGTATTTTTCTACCACATATTTGGTATCGATTAACTCAGGAGAAATTCCACAACAAACTTCTCGGGTCTATTTTCTCCATTTTCCTTTGAG
Source organism: Ranitomeya variabilis (assembly GCF_051348905.1). Classification (NCBI taxonomy): domain Eukaryota; kingdom Metazoa; phylum Chordata; class Amphibia; order Anura; family Dendrobatidae; genus Ranitomeya; species Ranitomeya variabilis. The sequence continues at coordinate 235,439,248 of NC_135232.1, forward strand.
AAAATACAAAGTTTTTTGTTGGAAAAAATGTGATTTTTTTTATTTTCATGGCTTAACATTATAAACTTATGTGAATCACCTGGGGGCTCAAGGTGCGCAATACACATCTAAATAAGGTCCCAAAGGGGTCTAATTTCCAAAATGGTGTTGCTTGTGGAGGGGTTTCACTGTTTAGGCACATCAGGGGCTCTTCAAACAGGACATGGCGTCCACTAATTATTCCATCAAATTTTGCATTCAAAAAGTCAAATGGCGCTCCTTCACTTCCAAGCCCTGCCATGCGCCCAAACAGTGATTTTTTCCCCACATATGGGGTATTGGCGTACTCAGGAGAAATTGCTCAACAAATTCTATGGAGCAATTTCTCCTGTTACCCTTAAGAAAATGCAAAATATGAAGCTAAAAAAGATTTATTTGGGAAAAATATGATTTTTTTTATACTTCCACGGCTATACGCTATAAACTTCTGTGAAGCACCTGGGGTTTAAAGTGCTCAATGGATATCTAGATAAGTTCCATAAGGAGTATATTTTCCTAAATGGTGTCACTTTTTGGGGGTTTCCACTGTTTAGGCACATCAGGGGCTCTTCAAACGCAACATGGTAACAGCTACTGTATATCCTCGAGTATAAGCCGACCCGAGTATAAGCAAAGACCCTTAATTTTGACACAAAAAACTGGGAAAACTTAATGACTCGAGTATAAGCCTAGGGTGGAAAATGCAGCAGCTACCGGTAAATGTCAAAAATAAAAATAGATACCAATAAAAGTAAAATTAATTGAGACATCAGTAGTTTAAGTGTTTTTGAATATCCATATTGAATCAAGAGCCCCATATAGTTTATGATGGGCCCCATAAGATGCTCCATATTAAAATATTCCCCATATAATGCTGCACAAATGTTGATTATGACCCCATAAGATGCTCCATAGAGACATTTGCCCCATACAATGCTGCAGAAATGCTGATTATGGCCCCATAAGATGCTCCATAGACACATTTGCCCCATATAATGCTGCAAAAATGCTGATTATGGCCCCATAATATGCTCCATAGACACATTTGCCCCATATAATGCTGCACAAATGCCGATTATGGCCCCATAAGATGCTCCATAGAGATATTTGCCCTATATAACGTTGCACATGGCGCCATAAGATGCTCCATAGAGATATTTGCCCCCATATAACGCTGCACATGGCCCCATAAGATGCTCCATAGAGATATTTGCCCCATATGCTGTTGCTGCGATAAAAAAAGACATACTCGCCTCTCGTCGCTCAGGCCCCCGGCACTTGCTATACTCACCTTTCCCGTTCCACTGCTGAGTGCCGCTGTGTCTTCCGCATCCTCTTCACTGACTGTTCAGGCAGAGGGCAGTGCACATACTAATCGTGTCATCGCGCCCTCTGACCTGAGCGTCACTGCAGTGGATGCAGAAGACACAGTGGCGCAGACGGTGGAATGGGGGACTGGTGAATATAGCACACTGCCCCCATTATAATACTCCCCTGCTCCTGCTGATGCGGTCCCTGCAGGTCCCTGGTTCTCCGGGCGCTGACAGTTTCTTCCTGTATTGAGCGGTGGCCGGTACCGGTCATTACAGTAATGAATATGCGGCTCCACCCCTATGGGAGTGGAGTTGGGCCCATATTCATTACTGTAATGAGTGGTACCATGTGACCGCTCAATACAGGAAGAAGCTGTCAGCGCCCGGAGAACCAGGGACCGCGCCAGGAGCAGGTGAATATTATTAGACAGCTGCTGCTCCCCCTCCTCTGCCGACCCCTGGGAATGACTCAAGTATAAGCCGAGGGTAGCAATTTCAGCCTAAAAAAAATGGGCTGAAATTCTCGGCTTATACTTCAGTATATACGGTAATTATTCCAGCTTATTTTACATTCAAAAAGTCAAATGGCGCTCCTTCACTTCAGAGCCCTGCCTTGTGCCCAAGCAGTGTTTTTCCATCACATATGGTGTATCGACGTGCTCATGAGAAATTACACAACACAATTTATGGTTTATTTACTCCTGTTACCCTTGTGAAAGTAAAAAAACTTAGCTTTAAATTAAAATTTTGGAGAAAGAAAAGTAAATGTTTATTTTTTCCTTCGACATTCCAAAACTTTCTGTGAAGCACCTGAAGGGTTAATAAACTTTTTGAATGTGGTTTTAAGTACCGTATTTTCCGGCGTATAAGACGACTTTTTAACCCCTGAAAATCTTCTTAAAAGTCGTGGGTCGTCTTGTACGCCGGGAATCGCCTTGTACGCCGGGTGTATATGGTGGGTGGAGGGGGGAGTGGTCCTGATGACGATGAGGGGGCGTCTCACAGGAAAGTGAGTATCCCCCATTACCTTATCATAGCGCTGCAGCGTGGGGTCTCTGTGCTGGGAGCGGCGGCTGCTGTGCTGTGGTGCGGCGGTTCCTCTTCTGCAGTGTGGGGCCTCTGGTGCTGTGGGGCGGTGGCGGCGGGGTATCTTCATGCAGTCGGGGCTCCTCCGGCATCTCAAAGCCTGGAAGCCCCGCCGGCAACTCCATCGGTGTAATGTGGTGGCCTCCGGGAAAATGGCCGCTGCTTAGATTCAGATCTCGTGTCCCGAGATTTCGGGACGAGATCTGAATCTGAGCATGCGCAGCCCCCAGCGGCCATTTTCCCGGAGGCCACCGCATCGCACCTATTGAGCTGCCTCCGGGAAAATGGCCGCTGCTCAGATTCAGATCTTGTCTCCCGAGATCTCGGGACGAGATCTGAATCTGAGCAGCGGCCATTTTCCCGGAGGCCACCGCATTGTACCGATGGAGTTGCCGGCGGGGCCTCCAGGCTTTAATGAGATGCCGGAGGAGCCCCGACTGAATAAAGATACGCCGCCGCCGCCACCTCACAGCACAGAGGCCCCACACTGCAGAAGAGGAGCCGCCGCACCACAGCACAGCAGCCGCCGCTCCCAGCACAGAGACCCCACGCTGCAGCGCTATGATAAGGTAATGGGGGACACTCACTTTCCTGTGAGACGCCCCCTCGTCGTCATCAGGATCACTCCCCCCCCCCAAAAGGCACATATTCACCGGCCCTATAAGACGACATACGGTGTATAAGAAGACCCCCGACTTTTAAGAAGATTTTATTTTTTAACTGGTAAAGTTGGGGGGTCGTCTTATACGCCCAGTCGTCTTATACGCCGGAAAATACGGTACCTTGAGGGGTGCAGTTTTTAGAATGGTGTCATTTTGGGGTAATGTCTGTCATATTGGCCCCTCAAAGTCATTTCTAGTGTGAAGTGGTCCCTAAAAAAAATGGTTTTGCAAATTTTGTTGAAAAATGAGAACTCACTGGTCAACTTTTAACCCTTATAACTTCCTAACAGAAAAATTGTTTCCAAAGTCGTGCTACTGTAAAGTAGGGATGTGGGAAATTTTATTTATTAACTATTTTATGTGATATGACTCTCTGATTTTATGGCATAAGGATAAAAAAAAATGTGAAAATTGCGACATTTTAAAAATTTTCGCCAAAGTTCAAGTTTCATAAAGCACAGTATGTCATGAGAAAATATTCTTAGAATCACTGGGATCTGTTGAAATGTTCCAGAGTTATTACCTCATAAATTGACAGTGGTCAGAATTGTAAACATTAGCCTGGTCATTAAGTTGAAAACAGGCTAAGTCTCAAATGGGTTAATGCATTATTTTCATATTTCACTTGACTATTTAATACTTAATACTGATAACATTCACATTGTGACTGCAGGATAACAAGTGTTCTCCTAGTCTGACCCTCAGGCTAGGGTTCCTTAGCTATCCCTGTACCCGGCATTACTTTCGCAGGTGTAGATGCCTGAGCTTCGTTCCTAAATATGCTCCTAAGCAGCACTAGTCTTAAACATGCATGGATAAATGAAAAACAACACAGACAGGGAAGAACTGAAACACAGTCACACAACAAACACTCAGGGAAAAACATGAAGAGGCATACAGTGTAAAACTCAAGAGGCAACAAAGTAATAATAGAGAAACTTAGGGAAAAGGAAAGGGTTCACCAAACTAACCTCACAACAACTTTGGTAACCAGTATACCAGAACTTATCCACCTCTCCTAGACCAGTATAAAGGAAACTATTACTGGCAACTCCTGATCAGTTGAGCCAGCTTAAAGGGACACTGTCACCTGAATTTGGAGGGAACAATCTTTAGCCATAGGGGCAGGGTTTTCGGGCGTTTGATTCACCCTTTCCTTACCCGCTGGCTGCATGCTGGCTGCAATATGGGATTGAAGTTCATTCTCTGTCCTCCGTAGTACATGCCTACACAAGGCAATCTTGCCTTGTGCAGGCGTGTACTATGGAGGACAGAGAATGAACTTCAATCCCATATTGCAGCCAGCATACAGCCAGCAGGTAAGGAAAGGGTGAATCAAACACCCGAAAACCCCGGCCCTATGGCTAAAGATTGTTCCCTCCAAATTCAGGTGACAGTGTCCCTTTAAATAAAGGAAGAACCGATATGACCAGTTCTCCTGCAGCATGCAACCAAAGGCAATCAACAATCATCAGTAAACATTTAACTCCTTCTAATCTGCCTAGGAGATGCAACTCTAGAAGTTCAATGCCCGAGTCACTCTGTGCTGACCATATCTATCCATAGTCACAAAGAGGATTGTCTGAACCTGTGGAGTCCACAGACAATAATGCCTCCATTCAGTTGGAGATGTTTGAGAAAACCTCCTTGTGACATTACCTTCCTTGAATAGTATGACCAAATAAATGAGCTGGTATAAGCCATTTAACCAAGGAAACCTAGGATGAAAACAAAATGAGCAAATACCTTGTAGTAAAGTAAATAAATAGTAATAGAACATGTAAAGAGTATGTAGTTGACACTATATACCCCTCTGTCAATCCCTTCCTTCACTGGCTCCCCATTACCCAGAGACTCCAGTACAAAAGCCTAACCATGACATACAAAGCAATCCACAACCTGTCTCCTCCATACATCTGTGACCTCGTCTCTCGGTACTTTCCTGCACGCAACCTCCAATCCTCACAAGATCTCCTTCTCTACTCCCCTCTCATCTCCTCTTGCCACAATCACATACAAGATTTCTCTCGAGCATCACCCCTACTCTGGAACTCTCTACCACAACATATTAGACACTCACCTACCATCGAAACCTTCAAAAAGAACCTGAAGACCTACCTCTTCCGGCAAGCCTACAACCTGCAGTAACCACCGATCGACCAAACCACTGCACGACCAGATCTATCCTCACCTACTGTATCCTCACCCATCCCTTGTAGATTGTGAGGCCTCGCAGGCAGGGTCCTCTCTCCTCCTGTACCAGTTGAGACTTGTATTGTTCAAGATTATTGTACCTATTTTTATTATGTACACCCCTCCTCACATGGAATAAATGGCACTATAATAATAAATAATAATAATAAACAATAATAAAAGCCATCCCACCACAACAATCAGGACAGTACACAATTCTTGCAGTTCACCTCACTTTGTATCAGCAAATGTAAAAATACAGGGTTGGCCATTTTATGGATATACCTAAATAAAATGAGAATGGTTGGTCATATCAACTTCCTGTTTGTGGCACATTAGTATATGGGTGGGGTGAAACTTTTCAAGATGGGTGGTGACCATGGCTGCCATTTTGGATCCAACTTTATTTTTTTCAATGGGAAGAGGATCATGTGACACATCAAACTTATTGAGAATTTCACAAGAAAAACAATGGTGTGCTTGGTTTTAATGTAGCTTTATTCTTTCATGAGTTACTTACAAGTTTATGATCACTCGCAAAATATGTTCAAAGTGCTGCCCGTTGTGTTGGATTATCAATGCAACCCTCTTCTCCCACTCTTTACACACTAATAGCAACACCATAGAAGAAATGCTAGCACAGGCTTCCAGTATCTGTTGCTTCAGAAGCTGCACATCTCGTATCTTCACAGAATAGACAATTGCCTTCAGATGACCCCAGAGATAAAAGTCTAATGGGGTCAGATCGGGAGACCTTGGCGTCCATTCAACTTGCCCACGATGACCAATCCACTTTCCAGGAAACTGTTCATGTAGGAAATGTAGGAATGCTCAGACTTGACACCCATAATCTGGTGGTGCACCAGCTTGCTGGAAAAACTCAGGGAACATGTCATCTTCAGTGCATAAAGAGGGCAACACATCATCATGTAGCAATTTCAGATATCCAGTGGCATTGAGGTTTCCATTGATGAAGAATGGCCCCAATAACTTTGTACCCCATATACCTCACCATACCATCAATTCGTGTGTTCCCACGGTCTTGGAAGGATCTATCCACTGTGGGTAGGTGTCAGACTAATATAGGTGGTTTTGTTTGTTAACTTTACTATTAACCAAAAAGTTTGCCTCATCACTGAACATAATGTTCTGTGTAAACTGAGGGTCCTGTTCCAATTTTTGTTTTGCCTATTCTGCAAATTCAGGGCGCCAATCTGGGTCATCCTCGTTGAGCAGCTGCAGCAGCTGGATATTGTAAGGGTGGCATTTGTGAGTAGCTAATATCCGCCGAAGGGATGTTCGACTGATGCCATTCTCCAGTGACCTGCGCGAGTGCTGCGCTGTGGGCTCCTGCTGAATGAAGCTAGGACAGCCACTGATGTTTCTTCATTAGTGACAGTTTTTTTGCATCCACATTTTGGCAAATCCAACACTGAACCTGTTACATGAAATTTGGCAAGCAGTTTGCTAACTGTAGCATTGGAGATGGGTGGTCTCGTAGGGTGTCTTGCATTGAAACCTGCTGCAATTACCCAGGAACTGCATTCACCAGACATCAACACAATTTCTATCCACTCCTCGCATGTTAACCTCTGCGACAAGTCAATGGCTGTAAACAAAGAGAAACTTGTAAATAACTCATGAAAAAATACAGTTATGTTGAAACGAAGCACACCATTGTTTTTCTTGTGAAATTCTCAATAAGTTTGATGTGTCACATGACCCTCTTCCCATTGAAAAAAATAAAGTTGGATCCAAAATGACCGATTTGAAAATGGCCACCATGGTCACCACACATCTTGAAAAGTTTTCCCCCTCCCATATACTAATGTGCCACAAACAGGAAGTTGATATCACCAACCTTTCCCATTTTATTTAGGTGTATCCATATAAATGGCCCACCTTGTTGATCAGAGCAGAGCAGGACCCAGTCTTGACTGTTTTGCACTTGCCATGGAAAGCTATATAAAGAAAAAGTTGGAGCCACAAACCTGTATGTATAAAGTACACTTGTAAAGTGTTGCTTTTTTGTCTTCATTTTCCATGTTTTTCTTGATTTTAATATAAATTTGTTTGAATAAAATATTTCATACTTTGTAAATGTGTGTAAAACCTTACAACAAATGTTGTTGTGGGGAGATCCCTGTGGCACAGGTAAGGTGATTATAGTTTTTTTATTTTTATTTACAGTACTCTGGATTCATTTAGTTTAACCCCTTAACATCCAATGAAGGACACAGTCCATCATTGGACGCCTCCACCCCCAATTGGCGCGGGCTCCGGCGGTGAGCCCGCACTTTTTCTGGAACATAACAGCTGATCTGATCAGCTGACATGTGCCCGGGACAGCCGCAGGTGAAATTGCGATTCACCCGCAGCTGTTAACATGTTAAATGCCGTTGTCAAACTCTGACAGCAGCATTTAACATGACTGCGGGTCACCGATGGGTTCGCATGACAAGCCGGGATCAGGAGAAGACCCCTGTGGTTGTCATTACTGAATTGCTATGAGCGCCACCTAGTGGTCAGCGTTCATAGCAAGTGAGCATTTCTGATACATAGAGCAGGGCTGCAGACTCTATGTCTCAGAGGCAATCAGACAAGTGCAGCTTCTAGTCTCCCATGGAGACTATTGATGAATGCAAAAAGTAAAATAAAATGTATTTAAAAAATGAAAAAATATAAAAGTTCAAATCACCCCCCTTTTGCTCAATTCAAAATAAAACAATTTTAAAAAAAATCAAATATAAACATATTTGGTATCGCCGCATTCAGAATCACCAGATCTATCAATATAAAAAAATAATAATCAAATCGGTAAACGACGTAGTGAGAAAAAAATTTGAAACGCCAGAATTACATTTTTTCGGTCGCTGCAACATTGCAATAAAATGCAATCACGGGCAACCAAAATAACGTATCTGCACTAACATGGTATCATTACAAATGTCAGATTGGCAAGCAAAAAATAAGTCCTCACCCGGTCCCAGATCCCGAAAAATGAAGACGCAATGTGTCTCGGAAAATGGCAACTTTTTTTTTTTACAAACTTTGGAATTTTTTTTCACCACTTAGACAAAAACGAACCTAGACATGTTTGGTGTCTATGAACTCGTAATGACCTGGAGAATCAAATTCGCAGGTCAGTTTTACCATTTAGTGAACCTAGCAAAAAAGCCAAACAAAAAACAAGTGTGGGATTGCACTTTTTTTGGCAATTTCACCACACTTTTTTTTTCATTTACACGCCATGGTAAAACCAATGGTGTCGTTAAAAAGTACAACTCGTCACGCAAAAAACAAGCCCTCACATGGCCATATTGACCAAAAAATAAAAAGTTATGGCTCTGGGTAGAAGGGGAGCAAAAAATGAAAATGCAAAACCAAAAATACCCCTGGTCGTTAAGGGGTTAAATTTATAGAAGGGATAACCCCTTTAAACACATCAAATACATCAGAACAAGGGAGATTTGATTGGCAAGGAATAAAAGAGTAGAATGATACAATACAAGTAAAACATGTACCTTTACGACATGATTAAAGTAGTGCAATGATGCATAATTGTTTTAAGACAGTCTCCTGATTACAAGACTAATTAGGTGAGATGGAAGAAAACTAGTTGTAATCTGATTATACATCTTGACAGTTCTTCCACCTCTTGTCAGAAAGATGTACTGCTGAAACATATCAGACTTTACAGGAATTATTTCATTAACGTTCTTATGTTACTTTAGAAAAGCCAGTCCTTAAAAAGTATAGGCTTTTATCAAACACGTCAGGTTTACCTTGGACTTAATAAATTAATGCAACAAAGTAAGAAAACAAAGATATTTGGCTAATTTATCCTCTTTCATGCTATCTGGATTGAAACGTACTGCATGAGGAGCCTTAAAGGTCAGTTGTGGACTAAGAAGATGGATGACAGCTGGGAATGCTGTTAAGAACCTCTGACAGCCTCTGTTTGCAGATGTTTTGAGCTTCATCCATCACACTTTGTGTGCAGATGAGGCAGATACCAAACTCAGGTACTTTATAAATAACATAGTAACCAGGATGACAGAGACCAATGTGGGAGAGGTTATTCTCAATAGTTTGCCTATGAACAGGACATGCGAGAAGCTCCTTGTTTAGTGCTGCATTAGACTTAATGGAATCTCACTTTTCTGCTATAATACTAGCAAGTAAGGCACAAAAATAATAAAATACATTGGTATGAAGCCATTTTTGGTAATTTGAGATGCAAGGAATGACTCACATTAAGTTAAAATGGACATGGTTGTCTTTTAACAGTGAATCAAAGCTTTATCTTCTAAACAACAGAATATTAAAAAGGTTGTAGCTGCATTGATAGGTTGATGAATATGAGTTTTAGCTGTACCACAGTGCAGAAAAGGGAACAGTTGTGTGGACTAAAGGAAAGCAGGTAGTCCCATTTTACAGGTATAAGGTACGTATTCTGTTTTGGATACAACTCCATATTGGTCTATGAACACATCTGCATTGGGGTCTTGGGTTCAAATCCCACCAAGGACAATATCTGCAATGAGTTTGTATGTTCTCCCCGTGTTTGCGTGGATTTCCTCCATGTACTCTGAATTCCTCCCACACTCCAAAGACAATACTGATAGGGAATTTAGATTGTGTGATCAAATTAGTATAGTGATGAGAATGTCTGTAAAGTGCTACAGAATATGCAAAAGCATAATAGTGAAGATGGCTGGAGCTCATTTATGGACTATTTGTAATTACCGTCTGACCATCAGAATCTTTTTCATTCAAGCTATGGAAGCAGTGAGCAATATTCGGCATGAAGTAGAGAGATTGTGTTTCCTATCATATGAAGTCAACATTTTACTGAGAGGCTGAGTGGGCAAATAGTAGTGACTATAGTGCTTAGTAACTATTGTCAATGTGAGAGAATATAGTTCGTTTTAACAACTGTTAATAGACATACGGCTGATAGATCCTTTTAAAGGGGAGTGATTTATGGCTGCAACATAATCATGAATATACAGTATGTAGGATCCATCAGTCATTGGTGAGAAAGCAGAAAGATGAAGAGGGGTTTGAATATACAGGACAACAAAATAATTTTTCTGTTTTGTTTGGGCTAAACACTGCGGAATGGAAATATGATAGATCAGCTATCAATTAAGTTTCTATCCTGACTGCAGCTTGTTATAAAAAGAGCAACTCACTCTATTCTTACCTTTCCTGGGTCCATTGGCGGCTGTTAGCCTGGAAATATCTGTGGCGTTGACATCAGCTTGTCAGCTTGACACACGACTGCTAATCAATGAGCACAGTGGCTCTGCCATTGTACACTGATCACCTTCCATTGAGCTCACTGTCCACGCTGTGTCAGCGCCGTTACCAATGGCGGGCATCGGAAGCAGTAGCGGAGACTTGATGGTACAGCATGGTTTATTGTTTTATGAGCTGCATAGAAGCTTCATCGAAAAGGAACAAGCCCTTTATGGCCTTCATTTTATCAATGTCTAAATTTGGCTCTATTAATATAAAGCAAATGAGTGATATAATGGTGAAATTATATTTTAATACTTCTACAACTTCTTCTTCTTTACAATAAAGGCCCCATACTATATTCATGAAAATTAATGTGTGATTTGGAAATTGTGAAACTCTAGAGACTTCATTTTATGGATGTGCCAGGATTTCTCACTAAAAACTAAATATGAACTATTAGAATTACACCAGTATTTTCATTTTAACATATATTGCACGTAATAAAGTCAGATGTTACGCTCTAATAAAATGTTAAAAGCCGTGTGATATTGGGAGCTTATATATGGCACTTGTTGTAGTTGATAATCTGTAATATTACTAAATTACTTCAACATATTGGATTTTTTTGTATACTTGAGTAGCTGCTATAACTCAAGTAATAGCTTATATCAACACTATTAGAGAAATTCACAGATCATTTGCAGTATTCCTTCCATGCTTCCTGAAACGATCAAATTAAAATGATCACTGTTAGATGACAAAATTCCAGAGAAATATCTAGTATCATGCATGAATTTTAACTACTTGTGTTATGTTTGTTCCATTAAAATTCGTAGACAATTCTGTTTACTTCATGTCTTTCAGTTGGTAAAAATTATTTAACTTCTTCATTCTTCTCTCACATCTAAATGTCCCCATATACATTAGACTAAAGTAACTCCAGGCTGCCAAAATCGGTGAGTCTAATGTGCCTAGGGGCCCCCTGATTCTTTCCTGACAGTTGATGTCAAGGGACAGAACATGGGAATGCTTGGCTGAGTGGTCCTGTGTATTGGGCAGTAGGGAGTGATAGCTGTCAACCGAATGATGTTTCCATCAATAGTTATCTAATGTGAATTGGGGCCTTATGTTTCATTCTCGATAGGCTTTATTGATCACAGAGGTATTTTACTGTGATTGATAGACAGAAAGAGCTTATGAGCCTACAGCATGACACTGGTGAGTCTACATGGTTACACTCGATTGAGTTATAATAAAATTGAGGGCTTATGTTGAAAATGATTTCATTTTAAGGGAGTTTTCTGGGCTTAAAGGGAGTTTATTAGCCCAAACTCACAACAGAAACTAAGTACCTTTAGGGTATGTAGCCCATATAAAAGCTGCTCTTTTAGTGCTCTAATTACTGTCTCCATTCTGCAGACACCGAAGTTTAATCAAATAAGATAATTAGGGTTCTCAGCACACCATTGGCATGGCCATGTGGCTCAGTGGACTGTTCTGCCAACTGGTTTTGCATGCCCCCACCTTTTTATCTGGTGATTGGCAGCTCTGTCTAGCCTGAGCTTTCTCTGCAAACAGTGATTGCTCCTTACCAGTCAGCAGAGTCAATCACCAGTGCATAGAAAAGTGCGCTTAGTCTATTGGTCATACCAAGGCCTTAAGGCCCCGTCTCACATAGCGATTTACCAACGATCACGACCAGCGATACGACCTGGCCGTGATCGTTGGTAAGTTGTTGTGTGGTCGCTGGGGAGCTGTCACACAGACATCTCTCTCCAGCGACCAACGATCAGGGGAACGACTTCGGCATCGTTGAAACTGTCTTCAACGATGCCGAAGTCCCCCTGCAGCACCCGGGTAACCAGGGTAAACATCGGGTTACTAAGCACAGGGCCGCGCTTAGTAACCCGATGTTTACCCTGGTTACCAAAAAAAACAAACAGTACATACTCACCATCTGATGTCCGTCAGGTCCCTTGCCGTCTGCTTCCTGCTCTGACTGAGCCGCCGTACAGTGAGAGCAGAGCGCAGCGGTGACGTCACTGCTGTGATCTGCTCTCACTTTCCGGCCGGCAGTCAGTCAGAGCAGGAAGCAGACGGCAAGGGACCTGACGGACATCAGATGGTGAGTATGTACTGTTTGTTTTTTTTTACATTTACGCTGGTAACCAGGGTAAACATCGGGTTACTAAGCGCGGCCCTGCGCTTAGTAACCCAATGTTTACCCTGGTTACCAATGAAGACATCGCTGGATCGGTGTCACACACACCGATTCAGCGATGTCAGCGGGACCTCAACGACCAAAAAAAGGTCCAGGCCATTCCGACACGACCAGCGATCTCACAGCAGGGGCCTGATCGCTGGTACATGTCACACATAGCGAGATCGCTACTGAGGTCGCTGTTGCGTCACAAAACTAGTGACTCAGCAGCGATCTCGCTAGCGATCTCGCTATGTGAGACGGGGCCTTGACTGAGCACTCTGATTAGCATATTTGATTGCATTTCAGTTTCTGCAGAATGGTGGGTGTGAGTAGACCACTTTTAATTAGAACTATATTCCCTAAAAGCCTACAAGTGTGGGTTATACTGTCAGTTTGTGCTGACAGATGCCATTTAAAATAACTTTGTGCAGTCATTTTGTGAGGTGGCAGTTAGGTAAATCCTGATAGTGTGCACTATGAGGTAACGTGACAACAAGTATATGATTTGTACACTGGCGATCACGTGCCAGCTAGATGTCCATTCTTTTTCAGTGTTCTAGTGAGAGAAGCCAATGACAACTACGTGGCACTTTACTACCAGTGTGCTATGCTGACAGTTACAATACCGCCTGTTTATTCTGACAATTGAGAAAAAGGTACCAATCTGCACTTACAAATAGGGACGGCAAACATTTAGTTCAAGCTCATAAAATCTTTTAAAGTTTTTGGAGGGGCTTGTTTAAAAAACTGACAAAGGCATGTCAATGGGATAAAAAAAGGAAAAGATATACTCACACTAAGAATCAACTAACCATTCCAACACTGCTGTTCTGCCAGCCTGTCATTTTTCTAGTAGTTATGCCACAATCCTCAATCACCTGGCCGCTTCCACCACTAATTGGCTGCAGGATCAGGAAATTGGTGATTGGGATGTCATCGCTTCCAGTCTGGAATAGCAATGTTGGAGTGGGGAGACAATTCTCTGGATGAATAAATATTATTTTCTTTTTTTTCACCCGTATAGCTTACCACTCTAATTTTTTGTCTTTTAAACAAGCCAAAAAGCCCCCTTGTACCACAAAATCCTATGAAGGATTTAATTCTTGTATGATAATTTCTACTGAAAATTCATCTTTACATTCAAAAACAGTATTAAGTGAATTTAAATAAATATTTTTTTTGTGATAGAAACAGGTAACAAGTAGAGATGGGTGAACCCGAACAGTAAAGTTTGGGGTTAGTACCGAACACCTAGTGTTTGTGATTGGACCCCCTAACACAGACTTCACCAGGAAGTCCGTGTTACTGGTCTGGTTTGACACCTTGAAAAACAGCTGTTTCCAACGCTGTCTTCTTTGTTACAGCACGAGAAACAGCAGCACTGATCTAACTAACTTACCACTGGTCATAGAGCTGTGGTTCCCATGCTGTCAGATGACAGTGTGAACCAGGAACTGTGACTGGGGGTTAACTGATTAACAAAAATAGAAGAGTCCCAATGCAGTTTGCTTGTTTAGTTATAGCACAGGTGCCAACTGATGTATACTTTCATCAGCGGTGCTTGCTTTCGCTGTTATCAGCGACAGCGAGTGTACACTGAACAGCCAGAACCCTCAGAATAGAAATATAGTATAGATAGATTTGTTGCAGATATATAATTTCACAAGCCCCCCACGTATGATAAACTTTCATCCTTTAGTGCTTTTCATGTGGCACTAAAGGGTATTTAGCCTTGTTTAACTTAATAAATAAATAATTGAAAAAAATGATGTGAAGTCCACCCTTTGTTTGATAACCAGCAAAGGAAAAGCAGACAGCTGTGAAGTGATATTATTGGGCTGGGAAGTCCATTGATGTTGGGTCCTTCCCATCCTAAAAATACCAGACCGCAGCTGGGCTGGCATCAAGAGATTACAAATGCTAGCAAAGGAGAGATGCTGTTGGAGCGGCCCCCAGACGCAGGACGGCGGGGTACTCGGTACCGGGTCTATCGGTTCTGAGGAGGTCACGGTGGCCTGACCCGGTCCGTGGTCCTGCTAAGGGGCGCCCAATAAAAGATGTAGGTGGTGATGTAGGTCACGGTAAATAACGAGGACACAGGGTTGCAGTCTCTTTACCTCTTTACTGAAGGCTTCGGGATCCGCAATCCAGAGCACTGTTAACAGGGCTGGCTGAGACCGGCCGGTCCGAAGGCACATCCAGAGTTCCCTTTGCAGGTGGAAATCAGTGCCTACCTACTAGCGCCTGGGTGTTGTAGTACTTCCCTGCTGAGCACCACGGGATAGTCCTCACAACTGTCATGTATATTTCTGTTCTTTCTCTTCGTCCCCCAGATGATATGGATAGGATGCACCCGTATGACGGGGTAGGCCTGGAGTTACTTTATAGGAACCCTAGAGACGCCCCTCTCCCACATTGCCTCTGTTGTCTTCATTAGGTGATTTAGGTGAGGAGCCAACCTATAATTAACTGCCCTGCCGTTGGTTTGAAGTAATGCGTGGAGCCCAATACTTCCTTGGCGTTCCGGCCACCAGCTACATGCCTCAGTAGGATGTTGCCGATCTCGGGGCACGACTCCTACTGGTTCTTTCGCCTTTGTGCTGTGATCTCGTTTCTCACTTCTCCACAATAAACCTCGCTTCTTATCCTTTCTTAAGATGCCGCCACAATGAAGTGCAGGCGCGGCTCCGTAACGATCTGTCCTTTTTGCTAGGCCTCTGTCAGGATCCCATCCCTGACAGGGACCCTGTTGTGAATTCCGTTCTCGGGCTCCCTCCTGTGGTCATGAGTGGTACTTTGTGAGTTCTGTTCATGGGCTCCCTCTGGTGGCTTTTAGTGTTACGGCTGGTCTGTAGCTGGACTCCAGCTGCCTCGTTTCCTGCTAGGTCTGCTGCCTAATTAACTCCATCTGGACCTTTACTTGTTGCCTGCTGTCGTTGTATTCAGTACTGGTTCAGATCTCTCTGGGACCTCCCTTGTGACCTGTCTCCTCGTGAGAAGCTAAGTTCATGCTAGTCCTATTTTGCTCATTTCTATTTGAAAATGTTTCTCAGTATGTTATGAGTTCAGTCCAGCCTGCTTATATGCTATTTGATTGCTAGCTGGAAGCTCTGGGGTGCGGAGTTGCGCCCCTCACATCGTGAGTCGGTGTGGGGGTCTTTTTGTATTCTCTCCGTGGATACTTTTGTAGTATTTTATACTGACCGCACAGATTCCTTGCTATCTTCTGACTTTTTAGTTATTAGCGGGCCTCATTTGCTAAAACCTATTTTCATTTCTATGTTTGTGTTTTCCCCTTAAACTCACCGTTATTATTTGTGGGGGGCTGCTTACACTTTGGGGAAAATTTCTCTGAGGCAAGTGAGGCTTTGTTTCTCTCTAGGGGTAGCTAGTTTCTCAGGCTGTAAACGAGGCGTCTAGGCCGAGTTAGGAACGCTCCACGGCTGCCTATAGTGTGGTTTTGATAGGATCAGAATTGCGGTCAGTAAAGTTCCCACATTCCCAGAGCTTGTCCGTATTTTTGGGTTTACTTATCAGGTCAGTTCATGTGTTCTAACCACCAGAATCATAACAGGACCCCCCTGGATCTTCCCAAGCAATGCTCTTCTCTCACCAGATGTTACCTGGGCAAAACCCAGTCAGCTTCTCCCTAACTTCCTATCCAGCCCCCAGTTTTACCAAAGTGTGAGGAGTGGCCTAATACATAGAACCCTTTGCTCCCCCTGGTGGCCAGAGTGTGAAGTGTAATGTGTGACTGTGATACCTGGTCAGGTGAACTCCTTAAGTGCCATCAGACGTACCATCACTCCCCTTAGTGGCGGAGCGTCAGTACTGCAACGACCAGGACTCTGGGGCGCTGCACTCATCAGACACCCCCATTACTAATCCAGTAGTAAAAAGAAAAAAAATAACACACACAAAATACTTTATTTGAAAAAACTCTCCCTCATACTTTTCCTGGTGCACCAATTTATCATTTAAAAAAACCGCAGGTTTGACATAGTCCTGGGAATCCGACAAAGTCTAGCACATCTGACTTAGTTCACAAATGGATACCTGAAAAATATAAAAGGAAAGAAATAAACAAGACAATGTCCCTTATTCACCAATCTACTAAAAACAATGTTACCATGTAGTCCAGCATTCCCTCGGCCTCGGCAACTTTGAATAGCAGTAACATAATTAATGTTGGAAAGCCTGCTAGGGTCGTGGGGTACTCAAGCCAGGTCCAACGGTTCTTAAGGTGGTTGTCACAGTAGCAGTGACCCGGTCCGTGACCATGGGCGTCCAATAAAAGTCAATTAAAGGAGAATAAATTTTGTAGGGGATTTGTTCGTGACGCCATGGCAATAAGGAAAATGGCCGACGCTGCAGTTCAGATCCACTGGGGCAGTTGGTGATGCAGCAGTGTTGGTACAGCTCTCCACAGGTAGAGCTAAGCCACAGGGCAGTTATAGGGTTAAAGGTGATGGTAATGGTTGTAGTGCAGGACAGGTGACGCAGTAAATAAATCTGAGGTCACAACAAGGTGCAGTCTTCACACTTTTACTCACGGTCTTTAAGGTACATTCCCCAGCCGGGGTGCTGTGTCCTCCGGGTCAGTGGTCCAGCCAGCTCTCAGGTAATTTGGAGTACACTTTGCCAGAACCCCCTTCTTATGTTCCTTCTCTGGCCATCTCACTGTGCTGGCTCCCGCCTCTCCTGCCCCACCCCTCACACACAGTGTCCCAAGCCAGCAGCCTTAGCTCCTGTAGGGTGACATCTTCCTGGTCCCCTTGATCCTATGTGGCTGCCTTTGCAGAGAATGTGTGTGGCTGTGGCACATACAGATGCCACAGCCTCTGGCTTGATAGCTGAGCCTTGTAGGTCCTCCTCTAGTCTGGGGGCCGGTTCCCCCACTGCAACCTAGTTCTTTCAACTGACTATGGTCGGCATGGATTCAGGCGCCAGGGTGGGCTCCTCAATTCCCTGGCCCCTAGAACCCTTTCTTTCTCTTCTCAATTTTTTCTAGTCTTGGGATGAGCTCCTCACTGCTCCAGGTCCCTTCATCAACTCCTCACTTTCTCCTAAGCTCCTCCCCTACTCTACTTTCTCCATCCACACCTTCTACCTAGTCCCTCGCTGGCCTGGAGAGGTCTACTTTAGGGTGCTAGTGTGTGGGTACAGTGTAGTGTCCCCTCCTTACCCTAGAGCGGAGCACCACACCTCTGGCTGAGGTGCAGTACCACTGTGGTGACTGGACCCTCAGGGGTGCCACAATGTCACCTCTCATCAAAGACAGCTGCTCCTGCTGTGCTTCACAAGACCCGTTGTCTCTGGAAGGTGGTGATGTCAGTAATCATCGGGTCTCACAGAGGGCAGCATGACTCTGTGACTCTGATAAGCGGTATAGTTACTGATGTCACTACTGTTCAGAGCCGCCTGGTCTCATGGAGCACAACGGGATCCTGGAGTGGCTGCTTCTTTGTAGGCTTTTAGTGATGGATTAGGGGAACGTTATTGGAAGCGCTGGGACTACGTTGGACCTGCATGGAACCCTCTTTTTTCTGAAGAAAAACCAAAAAACGGTGAACATTTTTATTTTTAATTTTATATTTTTCAGTTATCTATTTTTGGACTACATCGCATTTGGTGTAATATGTCAGATTCCCTGGACTATGGAAGACTTGCTTGTTTTTTTAATTTAATAAATTGGTAAACCAGGGAAAATGTCGGAGAGTGTTTACTTAAATAAAGTATTTTTTTGTTCCTGAGTTTTTTTAATTCCTGAGTTAGTAATGGGGGTGTCTAATAAAAACCTCTCCATTGCTAACCCAAGGGCTTGATGCCATCTATGATTTTTGACAAATCACATCCGATATCAACGCCATGCCCTATTACCCAGATTGCTAACACACCACGTCAATTGGGAAGAGTGGAGGTAAAGCGCCATTCATCCAATGTAATGAGGTGGCTGGTGGCTGATATTTTTAGGCTGGAAAAGGTCCAATAACAGCGTATCTTCCCAGCCTGATAAAATCAGTTCTCAGCTGTCTGCTTTACCTTTACTGATTTCATAAAATAGGGGGAAAACCATTATTTTTTTCATTTATTTATTTATTTATAGGGATGAACGAACATGCTCTGTGATACTCGAACATCACTCGAGTATTTGGGTGCTCAGTTGTGCTCGGCACTCAGTGAGCATTAGCAGGTCCTCGATTTCAATCTTAATTCCCTGCTCCAAATGTTGGGTCACCTGCTACATAGCACATAAGCATGTAAGGATTGCCTGCTTGTTCCAACACAACTTTCATCCCATCTCTCATACATGGATGGGTTGAGGAGGGGAAGGAGGAGGAAGAGATGGAGGAGGATATGGAGAGTCATCATCATGGTGGAGATAGTAAAATGTTTACTGTAGGGGGCTTGGCACATATGGAAGGCTTTTTGCACCGCTGCCTTTCCTGTGACCCTCACATTCTATTTAGATTGGCCTAAAAGAGTACTGCTAGACCCACACTAGAAGGGGAACTTTGCATCTCTCTTTCCTGAGGCAGAGAGATCTTATAATATGATGTTATACCAAAAGGCCATTGTGGAAAATATGTTGAAAAAAATCCCATCAGACTGTTCTGTCTCCACATGAGGCCAATGGATGTGTAGTTGACTAATAAGGGTTGTGAGAGAGAATCGTACCTTCAGTTTTCCTCGCTATAGGGCAGACAGGACCAATGCTGTTCAGCATCCAGAGATATGATGCACACCAGGGATTGTGCAATTCAGACTTGATTATTTGGAAATCTGGACATACAGCTTAGGATGGTATACAGTAACTTCTCCAGAGTTGAGCCAGGTACAGCGAGTGAGCAGCAAGAGGTCGAAAGACTGATGCCTTCCTAAGCCCGGTTCAAGCGTGTCCTCTCACAACAGCATGTATCTGAAAATTAAATGGCTGCCAGAGGAAGAGAAGACTTGACCCCTGAACCGGAAGTGGAAGACATGCCCACAATAATTAATTAATAACAAGCTGCCATATGGAAAAAGGCCATTGGATGGCACAGAGCAGAAATACAAGAACATACATAGCATGAAAACACATAAAACTAAAGAACATAGCTTACACGGAACAGCACACTCCCCGTCTGAAATTCCATAAGGGATTTCACTATATTAATGTCCTTCAGCTAAAGTTCAACAACCTAGAAAAAAACAAACATGCATGCAATGCAATAACGACTGCTAACAAGATAAACAAATGTCTTTAAATCAGTTCCTGAGATAATCCAAAGGAAACCTATCTTCGGATCAGAGAAGCCGCACTAGGCCAAAATATCTCTGACCCACTGTAATCCAATGGACAAAGTACTATTGCGGTGTTCTGTTCAATGTTCATCCTACCGGAATGTCCTCGATCGGTAGTACCAATACAAGCTCGTGGATTGGCCTCTGAAATGTCTTAGGTTCACCTTTCCTAAGGACCTTCAGCTCCACCTTCCGGACCTTACCGTCATCACTAGGGAAAGTCTTTGTAATGATTCCCATAGGCCAGTCGATCCTTTGAGCTTGTTGTTCCTTCATTAACACGATATCTCCTTCTTTCAAGTTCGGTTCACTCTGTCACCATTTTCTTCTTCTTTGCAGAACCATAAGGTACTCCTTTCTCCACCGATTCCAGAAGTAATCGGCAAGGTACTGTACGCGTTTCTACTGCTTCTGGTAGGAGTTTGCGTGAGTAAACTCTCCACTGACTGTTAGCTGATTCCCGATCTTTTGGGTAAGAAGAGTAGCCAGCGCAAGAATGGTTGGCATTTCAGGATCCATTGACACTGGGACAAGGGGTCTTGAGTTGATTATGGCAGAAACTTCAGCCAGAAGAGTAACCAAGGTCTCATGCGTAAGTCTTGAAGAGTTAATGTCCATAAGCATAGAGTTAAAGATGTTGCGTGAGATCCCATTCATCCTTTCCCAGGAACCTCCCATGTGAGAACTATGTGGAGGATTGAAGATCAAGGTGCAACCTCTCTCTGCCAGTTGATCCTGAATTGGCTTGATGTCAATATCCAGCTCTTGACATGTACTGATGAAGTTGCTTCTGCGGTCGGACCTTAACTATTTTGCTGGTCCTCTGATCGCTAGAAACCGCCGAAGAGCGTTAATCAGGCTGGATATGTCCATAGATTCTATCACTTCTATGCGAATGGCACGGACACTCATGCAAGTGAATAGTACAACCCAATGTTTGGTGTCCTGATCTCTGCAGGCAGAGATCATAGCAAGCCTATAGAGGGACAAGCTCTCGGAAGATGGAACTATACTGACCATGAACTAAGCCTGCCGCGCAACTAGAAATAGCCAGGTAGCATTTCCTATTTATTGCTAGATGCCCAGCTCTGGCCTAAGACCTAAATAGCTAGCAGAGGGAAATATAAGACCTGGCTCACCTCTAGAGAAATATTCCAAAGAAGACAGTTGCCCCCCACATATAATGACGGTGAGTTCAGATGAAACAACAAACGCAGCAGGAAAATAGTCTTAGCAAATTTGAGGTCCGCTTACTAGATAGCAGAAGACAGATAGTATACTTTCATGGTCAGCAGAAAAACACTAACAAAACACCATCCAGAGATTACCTTAAACTCTGGCATTAACTCATAACACCAGAGTAGCAATCCCTGATCAACGAGAGCTTTCCAGACACAGTAACAAAACTTCAGCTGTGAACTGGAACAAATAGGCAAAACGAAACATGGACAAAAGTCCAACTTATCTAGTAGTTGTCAGAAGCAGGAACAAGCACTGAGAGGCATCAGATAACATTGTTGACCGGCAAGAAACCACCAGAGAAATGAGCTTAAATAGCGACACCCACTACTGATGGAAACAGGTGAAACAGGAAAGAGGATGACAAGTCCAATTCCACAAGCGGCCACCGGGGGAGCCCAGAATCCAAATTCACAACAGTACCCCCCCCTCAAGGAGGGGGCACCGAACCCTCACCAGATCCACCAGGGCGACCAGGATGAGCCCTATGGAAGGCACGAACAAGATCAGAAGCATGAACATCAGATGCATTGACCCAAGAATTATCCTCCTGGCCGTAACCCTTCCAGTTGACCAGATACTGGAGTCTCCGTCTGGAAACACGAGAGTCCAAAATTTTCTCCACAACGTACTCCAACTCACCCTCAACCAACACCGGAGCAGGAGGCTCAACTGAAGGTACAACAGGTACCTCATACCTGCGCAATAACGACCGATGAAAAACGTTATGAATGGAAAAGGACGCAGGGAGGTCCAAACGGAAAGAAACAGGATTAAGAATCTCCAATATTCTATAAGGGCCGATGAACCGAGGTTTAAACTTAGGAGAAGAGACCCTCATAGGGACAAAACGAGAAGACAACCACACCAAATCTCCAACACAAAGCCGAGAACCAACACGACGATGACGGTTGGCAAAACGCTGAGTCTTCTCCTGGGACAACTTCAAATTGTCCATAACCTGCCCCCAGATGTGATGCAATCTCTCCACCACCGCATCCACTCCAGGACAATCCGAGGATTCCACCTGACCGGAGGAAAATCGAGGGTGAAACCCCGAATTACAGAAAAACGGGGACACCAAGGTGGAAGAGCTGGCCCGATTATTGAGGGCGAACTCTGCCAATGGCAAAAAAGCAACCCAATCATCCTGGTCAGCAGAGACAAAACACCTCAGATATGTCTCCAGGGTCTGATTAGTCCGCTCGGTCTGGCCATTAGTCTGAGGGTGAAAAGCAGATGAAAAAGACAAATCTATGCCCATCCTAGCACAGAATGCCCGCCAAAATCTAGACACAAATTGGGTACCTCTGTCAGAAACAATATTCTCAGGAATACCGTGCAATCGGACAACATTCTGAAAAAACAGAGGAACCAACTCAGAAGAAGAAGGCAACTTGGGCAGAGGAACCAAATGGACCATTTTAGAGAAACGGTCACAGACCACCCAGATGACAGACATCTTCTGGGAAACAGGCAGATCTGAAATAAAATCCATCGAGATGTGTGTCCAAGGCCTCTTAGGAATAGGCAAGGGCAACAGCAGTCCGCTAGCCCGAGAACTACAAGACTTGGCCCGAGCACAAATGTCACATGACTGCACAAAGACTCGCACATCTCGTGACAGGGAAGGCCACCAGAAGGATCTTGCCACCAAATCCCTGGTACCAAAAATTCCGGGATGACCTGCCAATGCAGAAGAATGTACCTCAGAGATGACTCTACTGGTCCAATCATCCGGAACAAACAGTCTATCAGGCGGACAACGATCCGGTCTATCCGCCTGAAACTCTTGCAAGGACCGCCGCAGATCAGGAGAAACGGCCGACAAAATTACTCCCTCCCTAAGGATACCTGTGGGTTCAGCATTACCAGGAGAGTCCGGGTCAAAACTCCTAGAAAGGGCATCTGCCTTAACATTCTTAGAACCCGGTAGGTATGACACCACAAAATTAAAGCGAGAAAAAAATAAAGACCAGCGCGCCTGTCTAGGATTCAGGCGCCTGGCAGTCTCAAGATAAATCAAATTTTTGTGGTCAGTCAATACCACCACCTGATGCTTAGCCCCCTCTAGCCAATGGCGCCACTCCTCAAACGCCCACTTCATGGCCAAAAGCTCCCTATTCCCAACATCATAATTCCGCTCTGCGGGCGAAAATTTGCGAGAAAAGAAGGCACAAGGCCTAATGACGGAGCAGTCGGAACCTTTCTGCGACAACACTGCCCCAGCTCCGATCTCCGAAGCGTCAACCTCAACCTGAAAAGGCAGATTCACATCAGGCTGACGTAACACAGGGGCAGAGGCAAAACGGTGCTTAAGCTCCTGAAAGGCCTCTACAGCATGAGGGGACCAATTAGCAACATCAGCGCCATGTCTGGTCAAATCAGTCAGTGGTTTAACGACATCCGAAAAACCAGCAATAAATCGGCGGTAAAAGTTGGCAAAGCCCAAAAATCTCTGAAGACCCTTAAGAGAGGAGGGCTGAGTCCAGTCACAAATAGCTTGCACCTTGACGGGATCCATCTCAATGGAAGAGGGAGAAAAAATATACCCCAAAAAGGAAATTTTCTGGACCCCAAAAACGCACTTAGACCCCTTCACACATAAAGAATTAGACCGCAGAACCTGAAAAACTCTCCTGACCTGCTGGACATGAGAGTCCCAGTCATCAGAAAAAATCAGAATATCATCCAGATATATTATCATAAATTTATCCAGAAAATCGCGGAAAATATCATGCATAAAAGACTGGAAAACTGAAGGGGCATTAGAAAGACCAAAAGGCATGACCAAATACTCAAAGTGGCCCTCGGGCGTATTAAATGCGGTCTTCCACTCATCCCCCTGCCTGATCCGCACCAAATTATACGCCCCACGAAGATCAATTTTAGAGAACCACTTAGCACCCTCTATACGAGCAAACAAATCAGTAAGCAATGGCAATGGGTATTGGTACTTAACAGTGATCTTATTCAGAAGCCGATAATCAATACATGGTCTCAAAGAGCCGTCCTTTTTTGAGACAAAGAAAAACCCAGCTCCCAAGGGAGAAGAAGATGGACGAATATGTCCCTTTTCCAAAGACTCCTTTATATATTCCCGCATAGCAGCATGTTCCGGCACAGACAGATTAAACAAACGACCCTTTGGATATTTGCAACCCGGTATCAAATCTATGGCACAATCGCACTCACGGTGCGGAGGTAACGACCCAAGCTTGGGTTCGTCAAAGACGTCTTGATAATCAGAGAGGAACTCAGGGACTTCAGAGGGAATGGACGACGAAATAGAAACCAAAGGTAAGTCCCCATGAATACCCTTACATCCCCAGCTCAACACAGACATTGCTCTCCAGTCCAAGACTGGATTGTGAGACTGCAACCATGGCAATCCCAGTACCAAATCGTCATGTAAATTATACAGCACCAGGAAACGAATAATCTCCTGGTGATCCGGATTGATACGCATGGTTACTTGTGTCCAGTATTGTGGTTTATTATTAGCCAATGGGGTGGAGTCAATCCCCTTCAGAGGAATAAGAGTCTCCAAAGGCTCTAAATCAAAACCACAACGATTGGCAAAGGACCAATCCATAAGACTCAGAGCGGCGCCAGAGTCAACATAGGCGTCCGTAGTAATAGATGACAAAGAGCAAATCAGGGTTACAGACAAAATAAACTTAGACTGAATGGTGCCAATGGAAACAGACTTATCAAGCTTCTTTGTACGCCTAGAGCATGCTGATATAACATGAGTAGAATCCCCACAATAGAAGCACAATCCATTCTTCCGTCTAAAATTCTGTCGCTCGCTCCTGGACAGAATTCTATCACACTGCATACTTTCTGGCGTCTTTTCCATAGACACCGCCAGATGGTGCACCGGTTTGCGCTCCCGCAGACGCCTATCAATCTGAATAGCCATTGTCATGGACTCATTCAGACCTGCAGGCACAGGGAACCCCACCATAACATCCTTAACGGCATCAGAGAGACCTTCTCTGAAAGTTGCCGCCAAGGCGCACTCATTCCACTGAGTAAGCACAGACCATTTACGGAATTTTTGGCAGTAAACCTCAGCTTCGTCTTGCCCCTGAGATAGTGCCATCAAAGTTTTTTCTGCCTGAAGTTCCAAATGAGGTTCCTCATAAAGCAAGCCCAAGGCCAGAAAAAACGCATCCACATCGCGCAACGCAGGATCCCCTGCTGGCAATGAGAAGGCCCAATCTTGAGGGTCACCCCTGAGCAAGGAAATCACAATCCTAACCTGCTGAGCAGGGTCTCCAGCTGAACGAGACTTCAGGGACAAATAAAGCTTACAATTATTTCGGAAATTCTGGAAGCTAGCTCTATTCCCTGTGAAGAACTCCGGCAAAGGAATTCTCGGCTCAGATACTGGAGCATGTACCACAAAATCTTGTAAATTTTGTACTTTCGTGATGAGATTATTCAAACCCGCAGTTACACTCTGAAGATCCATTATTGTCAGGTGCACACAGAGCCATACAGAGATTAGGAGGAGAGAGAGAAAAAAAGACTGCAGCAAGGCAAACTGGAGGAAAAAAAAAAAAAAAAAATTCCAGCAGACTTCTTATAACTCTCCTTTCTCAACCTGGGTCTTTAACACTTTACGGGCCGGTCAAACTGTCCTGATCTCTGCAGGCAGAGATCATAGCAAGCCTATAGAGGGACAAGCTCTCGGAAGATGGAACTATACTGACCATGAACTAAGCCTGCCGCGCAACTAGAAATAGCCAGGTAGCATTTCCTATTTATTGCTAGATGCCCAGCTCTGGCCTAAGACCTAAATAGCTAGCAGAGGGAAATATAAGACCTGGCTCACCTCTAGAGAAATATTCCAAAGAAGACAGTTGCCCCCCACATATAATGACGGTGAGTTCAGATGAAACAACAAACGCAGCAGGAAAATAGTCTTAGCAAATTTGAGGTCCGCTTACTAGATAGCAGAAGACAGATAGTATACTTTCATGGTCAGCAGAAAAACACTAACAAAACACCATCCAGAGATTACCTTAAACTCTGGCATTAACTCATAACACCAGAGTAGCAATCCCTGATCAACGAGAGCTTTCCAGACACAGTAACAAAACTTCAGCTGTGAACTGGAACAAATAGGCAAAACGAAACATGGACAAAAGTCCAACTTATCTAGTAGTTGTCAGAAGCAGGAACAAGCACTGAGAGGCATCAGATAACATTGTTGACCGGCAAGAAACCACCAGAGAAATGAGCTTAAATAGCGACACCCACTACTGATGGAAACAGGTGAAACAGGAAAGAGGATGACAAGTCCAATTCCACAAGCGGCCACCGGGGGAGCCCAGAATCCAAATTCACAACAGTTTGGTGTTTGGCATGACCTCCTCAGTCCTGCATCCAGATACCATCCATAGCCAAAGATGTCTAGGCCAACATAGGTGAAAGGCGGTTCGGCACTCAGTCTGTCAAAGGGTAGGTCAGCCATTTGTTGATGCACCTGTTTTCCTCTAGTTTTGTGACATTGCACACAGCGATGTATTGATCCCGCTACACGTCTTTTCATGCATATGATCCAAAGTCCCGCAGACCGTAACTTGCCCTCTGTGATCTGCCTGCCTTAGTGTTCATTTTTTTCATGAAAGTGCCGAATCAGTAGATTGGTGATGTGATGTCTACTGGGAATGATGCAAGGATGTTGCTCTGCAAACTTAGCTTGGCTCGATTTAATCGACCACCGACTCTCAGCAAACCAAAGCTGTCCATTAGTGGATTCAAATGGGCAATGGGGCTTTTCAGAGGGATCTGCTGTTTGTGGTATAAGCATTCCCATTCAGTACTGAATACACTCTGTTGGACATACAGTATTATAAGGGACTCACAATGAGAAATATCCTCAGCAGAGAGTGGTTTTTGGCAGACGTGCCAACCATGACAGTCTTTGTCTCCATGTGACTTGTGATAAGATCTCGCAATGTGGACTAACCTTGCGATAGTCTTAACGAGTTTCATCCTATTGGAGAAGCGTTCGAAGAGCTGACAACCAAGGGTGGAGGTTGGTTTAGTGTTCGTGGCCAGAGCACTGACCTCGGAGCAGACTTCTGGATCATCATCCGGATCCTGGATGCTGAAGACTTCCTGGAAACATTCACTTCCCTTCTGTTCCAGCAGAAACTTTGCACCTGAAAGCCAAGAAGAGTTAGCAAAGGAATTTATAGACATAGGTCTAGTGGCATGGTCGGCTGGATTAAGTTCAGATGGGATATAGTGCCACTGTGCAGGTTTGGAAGACCTTTTTATTCTCTCAATGCAGTTACTGACGTACACGTAGGAGCACCTTGTTTGTTTGTTGATGTAACCTAAGACAACTTTACTGTCACTGTAGTATTGTACGTCATCTATGTCAGTGTACAGCTCATGCTGTATAAAGTCTGCAAGTTCTACTGCAAGTACGGTTCCACAGAGTTCAAGCCTGGGAATAGTGTGGTCAGGCTAGGGAGCCAACTTAGCCTTGCTGAAAACGTAACAAACATGATCTTGATTGTCAGATCCCGTCACCTTCAGGTAGGCAACAGCTGCAATGGCCTCTGTGGATGCATCCGAGAACACATGGAGTTCTGTCCTAGTGCTAGTAGCAAGTGAGATTCCGGAGTAGCATCTCAGTATATGGATTTTATCCAAGGCACACAAAGACTGCTTCCAGGTTTACCATTTTGGTTCCTTATCAGGAGGTAGTGGGGCATCCCAGTCCTTGACAGTTTCGTAATGCTGTCTCAGAAGGGATTCACCTTGTATGGTAATTGGTGCTACGAATCCCAGTGGGTCATATAAGCTATTTATCACTAACAGGACACCACGTTTAGTGAATGGTTTGTCTGCACAGTTGATTTGGAAACCGAAGGTGTCGGCTGACAGGTTCCACCTCAGGCTTAAGCTTCTCTGCACAGGTGGACGGTCTGGTCCCAGGTCTGTGTCCTTGAATCCAGATGCATAGCCACTTGACTTAACCTTCGTTCGGCTGAGTATGTACAATTGTAACTATTCCGTTTTAAAATTGCAATAACTTTTTTTCGAAAAGCCATAGAGGGCTGAAATTTCATGACATCTCTGCAGTTTTGGTCCAGAATATATTGGCCAAATTTCAATAAAATATCTCCACCCCCTTCCGAGATAAGGGGTCGAGATATTTTTGCATCCATAACAAGCTGCATAGGAACAAATGTACCATCATATATTTTGAATGAAAATAATGCAAGGAAAAAAGAATAATTTTTTTTTTAATGATAATGCTATTTTATTATTATAAACAAGTAAAAAAACTGTTTATTTACATTATGAAAGAAAAATGTACTTTTTTTATTGATTTTCTTCGCAAGTAATGCATGTAGTCTTTGCTACCGAGTGTTCATCGCAAATGGGTTTCACACAAACCACACAAGACTTTCTAGTCTTACGTTGTTTTCGCCTCAGGTCTCGGCAAACATAGCAACTACCAACAACAGGGGAGGGTCCACGACTACCATGAGGTATTTGAGGGCCAGCTGCTGCTTGCGATGCTACCAGAATGCATCGTCCAAGCACCATTTCTACTGCACCTCGAAGAAAATGGTTTCTCATCATCATTCGGTTTGTACTACGATCTTCAATTGCAGGCATACACAGCTGATTTGCAAGATCTTTCAGGAACTTTCTTCGTTGATCCTTTGTCCTGAAGCTTGGATTGTGTTCTCTGTAGATGATGTAGGATGCTAACCCAGTGATGTCAATCATATTGTAGAAAAATGCCAGAGGCCAACGTAATGTTCGTTGTTTCACAGTGTAGTCTCCTAACATTTTATCCATAACATCAACTCCGCCTTTTGTTTTGTTGTAGTATTTTATTATCTCTGGCTTGGCTGCTAGTGTCTCTTCAACGTCTCCTGTCATGTGCATAGATGATAGAAGCACAACTGATTTGTTCTTCTTTGGTACATATGAACAGACTGTTGCATCATGATTGTAGGCAAAATTTGTCGAGTTTACAGGCCTTTCTTTGGCAGGCTGCATGTTGCTAGGTAATAATAATAATAATCTTTATTTTTATATAGCGCTAATGGAGCGCGCCCGCACCGCCGCAGGGCCGAGGGGTACCCGGAGCCGGGCCTCTAGTTCTCAGTCTCGGGGTTGTCACGGTGGCTAGACCCGGTCCGTGGCCCTGTCCGTCAGTGGGGGACGTCCAGTGTAATAGGTGGTAGTAATGGTAGCGATGGAGCGGTGCGGTTGTGGGGTGTAAGTCGCGGTAAATAACGAGGACACCAGGTTGCAGTCTCTTTACCTCTTTACTGGAGATCTCTGAGTCCTCAGTCCAGAACACGGTTCACCAGGCTACGCAAGTCCGGCCGGTCCAATGGCACCTCCAGAGTTCTCCTCTCAGGTGGAAATCTGTGCCTTCCTTCTAGCGCTATGTGTTGTAGTCCTTCCCTGCTGTGCTCACGGAAAGTAACCCCACAACGGTTGTGTCTGTTTCTTAAGTTCCCTCACAACTCGATTTGATGTTCCTCTGTAATCCACCCCTTCCCTGTATTCAGGTTGGAATGGCACCCGTTTGTCAGGTAGGCCTGGAGTTCTTCCGGGACCCTAGAGTCGCCCCTCTCCCGCAATTGCCCCCCAAGACTTCATAGGTGATATGTGGTAGACAGCCCGCCTGAGACCGACTGTCCTGCCGCTGTTTGGAGTATGGCTTGAAGCTGTATTCTAATCCACTCCCTCGGCGTTCCGGCCACCGGTATTGCGCCTCAGCAGGGTGCTGCCTCTTTCAACAAAACCCCTGCTGGTATTCTCCTTCTGCTTGATCTCGTTTCTCACTCAGCACAATCTATCTCGCTTCTAGTCCTTTCTTGAGTCCCGCCGCTTCCAGGAGCCTGCGCGGACCCGTTACGTTCTTTCAATGCCAAGCCTCTGCCAGGATCCCACCCCTGGCAGAGACCCTACAGTCTCTCCCTTCACAACACCCCCTGCCACAGGGTGTTGCTCCGTTCAATCCCGTCAGCGTTCTTTCTAACTTCCTGCCTGACCCCCAGTTTACCCACTATGGTGGGGAGTGGCCTAATGAATAGCACCCTTAGCTCCCCCCGGAGGCCCAGCTGTGAA
Source organism: Ranitomeya variabilis (assembly GCF_051348905.1). Lineage (NCBI taxonomy): Eukaryota > Metazoa > Chordata > Amphibia > Anura > Dendrobatidae > Ranitomeya > Ranitomeya variabilis. Next base: position 235,469,619 of record NC_135232.1, read on the forward strand.
ACATATTGGTGTCTGTGATACCTGATTGGAGGAACTCCTTCGGTGCCATCGAACGTACCATGGCTCCCCTTAGCGGCGAAGCCACAGCACTGCAACGACCAGGACTCTGGGGCGCTGCACTCCCCCCTGGTTAAACACAGTACTCCGGGACTGGGAAGAAAAACAACAATACAGATTAGCAAAAAGACATACAATTTTGTTGAGTGCAAAACGATAAGTATACTTGAACAGGCTTCCCTTTATGGGAGGTGAGGACACTTTTAACGTTACAAACATGGTCAACATTATAAATTACAGGCTATGCATAACTCCTGTTACCCAACCGGGTATTCTACTTAGTGCAAATTCTGGAACAATAAATTAACATTGCCTTTAAGAAACATACACTCTTAGTTTACCAAAGGCCTTCCTATAATCACATTACAGGGTAAGGTAACTTCACATTCTCCTACTTTGAACCTGCAGGACCGCCTGTCCCTATGGCACCAGACCTACTGCCTCTCCTTTCTTTTACAGGACCGCCCCGTTCAGCCAGGGCCTACTGCCTTTCGCTACTATACATAGTATAGACATAACATTCCTTTCGTTTAAAGAACTCTGAGCCAGCTCTACTCGGCTCCTTTAAGGACTCACTCTCTAACCCCTACGGGTTCGCCTTCTGTCCTTAGTAACAAAGTAACTTTCTATGGGGACGCAGGGTTGACCTTCTATCCTCACCTTCATCATTACTTCCTTACTTTCAGCTATGCAGATCTCTATCTCTACCCCTACGGGCTCTCTGCATCTTTTCTTTCTGCAAAACATTATTTAGATTTCACATTTCAACAAATTCAACACATATAACTTAGCATGTAAAACAGTTACATTTCTTTTTCAAGCTTCATTATCACATTACTGTTCTGCAACAGTATCTTTCTCAAGTTCAATTTCACACATCCCCTTTAAGAGGGGACCAAGTTTTTCTGAGGTAGCTCGTCTTCTCAGCCTACCAGCCCACGCAAAGGTTCCGGTATGGTATCTTCGCAAAGTGTCTTTAACTAGAACCGGTAGGAAAGGTATCTTCACAAAGTGTTTTTGGCTCAAACCAATAGGGCAAATATCTTCGCAAAGTGTCTTTGGCTAAAACCAGTAGGGAGCACCTTTAAGAAGGTGCAAACTATTTACAAAAGAAAGTTCGAATCATGCACAGTCCATGATTTCTGCAGTTCTTTAAACTTGTGCAAAATTTTAGGAAGACTCAGAACAAACACAGGGATCCCGGGTCAACAAAGGGATCCATTAACCCTGGACGGGTTTTAGCAGCAAACAGGAACAGTTAAAAGAAAACTATTTACATTTTTCAGGTTTCCGAGGTTTACTCTTTTTCAGGCGGCGCGGGCTCCTGCCCCCCAGCCACCGTGGTGCCAGCGTCCGCGGTTCGAACATGAAGATGAACTCGACTGGCCAACTCGGTGGCCGCAACCAGGCGCACCGTTGCAATGGTGACAAGATCGGGTGCTCCTGGGACCAGGTCCGAGGCGGTAAGGGTCGCGGCTCCAGACATACACCGCCGAACATTCCGTGCATACCACCCGAGCGGGTTCTGGTGGCGGCTGTAGGTCACTGAATCCCCCTTTTGCAATGGTTCTCCACTTCGGCCACAGCAGGGAGCCCTCACGTTACAGTGCGCAACAAAAACGTCAGTATCCAATCCTGGCTCGTGTATGAGGCCCCACCCTCTTCTTGCATGGTAGGCCAACACAGTGCCCCGCCTTGTCACGTCTCTGTCATCCCATGCCGGAGGGAATTGTTGTATTCTCGATGGACCCACCGGCTCGGCCTCTTTCCGGCCTTTCCACTGTAGAATCAAGCACTGTCTATATTGTTCCCACGTAAGCACCGCAAGAGTGGTCCCGTTCTCCTGGGATCCATCTGTCCCAACCCAGGGGCTGTCCCACCGAAGAACTACTCCATCTAGACTCACATCCACGGGCTCTCCCACTCTAGTCGACAGCGGTGGCACCATCCTCCCCAGGTCACCAGGGGATAACACCATTAACCCTGCCGAGAAGGGTCGCCCTTTACTGAGATGGAGGTGGGTCGTGGAAGCGGACTCGTGAGGGGGAACAGGGGCGTCTTCCGTACCTACGCCTGATGTGGTTCCACCGATGTCGATCCGGTCCGCTGACAAGAACGCTGGAGTCGGCTGCTGCTCGGACCGCGGCTCTTCCGATGCGGCCCCCGAACGCTGCTCCGCTCGCTGTGGTTCCTCCTCCTCTAACTCCGAGGTCGGGATTGGTGGACGTAGCTCCGCTGTCAGGTCCGCAGGCTCCTGGTCCGTCTCTGGTGAAGGAGAGCAGGCCGGGATCGCTCCTTCCTTGCTCAGGCACTCGCTGCTCATCATCGCTGCCTGATAGTCGGTGGCAGTGCATGCACCTGACTCCGCCATTTCTCCGAGGTCGGGCTTCTCCGTCCCCAGCCCCTCGCTGTTGCATATCAAGGGGTGTTTCTCTTCCGTTTTGGGGCAGGTCATTCCTCTGCAACCAGAAGTGCAGGGGGCGGTAGCCATTTCTCGCGCCACGCTGGGAGTCTCCGCCCATAACACGCCCTCCTTCCCCTTGGGTGTAGCAATGGCGGCGCCTTTTGGCGGGAACTTTTGGCGGCTAATGGCGCAGCACAGTCTTACAATAAAGTACAGTCCAAGCACAACAAATCACAGTCTCTAGGCACACATGACCTGATTATTCAGGCTTAAGTAGATCCTGTTCGTGACGCCAAGTTGGAGCGCGCCCGCACCGCCGCAGGGCCGAGGGGTACCCGGAGCCGGGCCTCTAGTTCTCAGTCTCGGGGTTGTCACGGTGGCTAGACCCGGTCCGTGGCCCTGTCCGTCAGTGGGGGACGTCCAGTGTAATAGGTGGTAGTAATGGTAGCGATGGAGCGGTGCGGTTGTGGGGTGTAAGTCGCGGTAAATAACGAGGACACCAGGTTGCAGTCTCTTTACCTCTTTACTGGAGATCTCTGAGTCCTCAGTCCAGAACACGGTTCACCAGGCTACGCAAGTCCGGCCGGTCCAATGGCACCTCCAGAGTTCTCCTCTCAGGTGGAAATCTGTGCCTTCCTTCTAGCGCTATGTGTTGTAGTCCTTCCCTGCTGTGCTCACGGAAAGTAACCCCACAACGGTTGTGTCTGTTTCTTAAGTTCCCTCACAACTCGATTTGATGTTCCTCTGTAATCCACCCCTTCCCTGTATTCAGGTTGGAATGGCACCCGTTTGTCAGGTAGGCCTGGAGTTCTTCCGGGACCCTAGAGTCGCCCCTCTCCCGCAATTGCCCCCCAAGACTTCATAGGTGATATGTGGTAGACAGCCCGCCTGAGACCGACTGTCCTGCCGCTGTTTGGAGTATGGCTTGAAGCTGTATTCTAATCCACTCCCTCGGCGTTCCGGCCACCGGTATTGCGCCTCAGCAGGGTGCTGCCTCTTTCAACAAAACCCCTGCTGGTATTCTCCTTCTGCTTGATCTCGTTTCTCACTCAGCACAATCTATCTCGCTTCTAGTCCTTTCTTGAGTCCCGCCGCTTCCAGGAGCCTGCGCGGACCCGTTACGTTCTTTCAATGCCAAGCCTCTGCCAGGATCCCACCCCTGGCAGAGACCCTACAGTCTCTCCCTTCACAACACCCCCTGCCACAGGGTGTTGCTCCGTTCAATCCCGTCAGCGTTCTGTCTAACTTCCTGCCTGACCCCCAGTTTACCCACTATGGTGGGGAGTGGCCTAATGAATAGCACCCTTAGCTCCCCCCGGAGGCCCAGCTGTGAAACATATTGGTGTCTGTGATACCTGATTGGAGGAACTCCTTCGGTGCCATCGAACGTACCATGGCTCCCCTTAGCGGCGAAGCCACAGCACTGCAACGACCAGGACTCTGGGGCGCTGCACTCCCCCCTGGTTAAACACAGTACTCCGGGACTGGGAAGAAAAACAACAATACAGATTAGCAAAAAGACATACAATTTTGTTGAGTGCAAAACGATAAGTATACTTGAACAGGCTTCCCTTTATGGGAGGTGAGGACACTTTTAACGTTACAAACATGGTCAACATTATAAATTACAGGCTATGCATAACTCCTGTTACCCAACCGGGTATTCTACTTAGTGCAAATTCTGGAACAATAAATTAACATTGCCTTTAAGAAACATACACTCTTAGTTTACCAAAGGCCTTCCTATAATCACATTACAGGGTAAGGTAACTTCACATTCTCCTACTTTGAACCTGCAGGACCGCCTGTCCCTATGGCACCAGACCTACTGCCTCTCCTTTCTTTTACAGGACCGCCCCGTTCAGCCAGGGCCTACTGCCTTTCGCTACTATACATAGTATAGACATAACATTCCTTTCGTTTAAAGAACTCTGAGCCAGCTCTACTCGGCTCCTTTAAGGACTCACTCTCTAACCCCTACGGGTTCGCCTTCTGTCCTTAGTAACAAAGTAACTTTCTATGGGGACGCAGGGTTGACCTTCTATCCTCACCTTCATCATTACTTCCTTACTTTCAGCTATGCAGATCTCTATCTCTACCCCTACGGGCTCTCTGCATCTTTTCTTTCTGCAAAACATTATTTAGATTTCACATTTCAACAAATTCAACACATATAACTTAGCATGTAAAACAGTTACATTTCTTTTTCAAGCTTCATTATCACATTACTGTTCTGCAACAGTATCTTTCTCAAGTTCAATTTCACACATCCCCTTTAAGAGGGGACCAAGTTTTTCTGAGGTAGCTCGTCTTCTCAGCCTACCAGCCCACGCAAAGGTTCCGGTATGGTATCTTCGCAAAGTGTCTTTAACTAGAACCGGTAGGAAAGGTATCTTCACAAAGTGTTTTTGGCTCAAACCAATAGGGCAAATATCTTCGCAAAGTGTCTTTGGCTAAAACCAGTAGGGAGCACCTTTAAGAAGGTGCAAACTATTTACAAAAGAAAGTTCGAATCATGCACAGTCCATGATTTCTGCAGTTCTTTAAACTTGTGCAAAATTTTAGGAAGACTCAGAACAAACACAGGGATCCCGGGTCAACAAAGGGATCCATTAACCCTGGATGGGTTTTAGCAGCAAACAGGAACAGTTAAAAGAAAACTATTTACATTTTTCAGGTTTCCGAGGTTTACTCTTTTTCAGGCGGCGCGGGCTCCTGCCCCCCAGCCACCGTGGTGCCAGCGTCCGCGGTTCGAACATGAAGATGAACTCGACTGGCCAACTCGGTGGCCGCAACCAGGCGCACCGTTGCAATGGTGACAAGATCGGGTGCTCCTGGGACCAGGTCCGAGGCGGTAAGGGTCGCGGCTCCAGACATACACCGCCGAACATTCCGTGCATACCACCCGAGCGGGTTCTGGTGGCGGCTGTAGGTCACTGAATCCCCCTTTTGCAATGGTTCTCCACTTCGGCCACAGCAGGGAGCCCTCACGTTACAGTGCGCAACAAAAACGTCAGTATCCAATCCTGGCTCGTGTATGAGGCCCCACCCTCTTCTTGCATGGTAGGCCAACACAGTGCCCCGCCTTGTCACGTCTCTGTCATCCCATGCCGGAGGGAATTGTTGTATTCTCGATGGACCCACCGGCTCGGCCTCTTTCCGGCCTTTCCACTGTAGAATCAAGCACTGTCTATATTGTTCCCACGTAAGCACCGCAAGAGTGGTCCCGTTCTCCTGGGATCCATCTGTCCCAACCCAGGGGCTGTCCCACCGAAGAACTACTCCATCTAGACTCACATCCACGGGCTCTCCCACTCTAGTCGACAGCGGTGGCACCATCCTCCCCAGGTCACCAGGGGATAACACCATTAACCCTGCCGAGAAGGGTCGCCCTTTACTGAGATGGAGGTGGGTCGTGGAAGCGGACTCGTGAGGGGGAACAGGGGCGTCTTCCGTACCTACGCCTGATGTGGTTCCACCGATGTCGATCCGGTCCGCTGACAAGAACGCTGGAGTCGGCTGCTGCTCGGACCGCGGCTCTTCCGATGCGGCCCCCGAACGCTGCTCCGCTCGCTGTGGTTCCTCCTCCTCTAACTCCGAGGTCGGGATTGGTGGACGTAGCTCCGCTGTCAGGTCCGCAGGCTCCTGGTCCGTCTCTGGTGAAGGAGAGCAGGCCGGGATCGCTCCTTCCTTGCTCAGGCACTCGCTGCTCATCATCGCTGCCTGATAGTCGGTGGCAGTGCATGCACCTGACTCCGCCATTTCTCCGAGGTCGGGCTTCTCCGTCCCCAGCCCCTCGCTGTTGCATATCAAGGGGTGTTTCTCTTCCGTTTTGGGGCAGGTCATTCCTCTGCAACCAGAAGTGCAGGGGGCGGTAGCCATTTCTCGCGCCACGCTGGGAGTCTCCGCCCATAACACGCCCTCCTTCCCCTTGGGTGTAGCAATGGCGGCGCCTTTTGGCGGGAACTTTTGGCGGCTAATGGCGCAGCACAGTCTTACAATAAAGTACAGTCCAAGCACAACAAATCACAGTCTCTAGGCACACATGACCTGATTCTTCAGGCTTAAGTAGATCCTGTTCGTGACGCCAAGTTGGAGCGCGCCCGCACCGCCGCAGGGCCGAGGGGTACCCGGAGCCGGGCCTCTAGTTCTCAGTCTCGGGGTTGTCACGGTGGCTAGACCCGGTCCGTGGCCCTGTCCGTCAGTGGGGGACGTCCAGTGTAATAGGTGGTAGTAATGGTAGCGATGGAGCGGTGCGGTTGTGGGGTGTAAGTCGCGGTAAATAACGAGGACACCAGGTTGCAGTCTCTTTACCTCTTTACTGGAGATCTCTGAGTCCTCAGTCCAGAACACGGTTCACCAGGCTACGCAAGTCCGGCCGGTCCAATGGCACCTCCAGAGTTCTCCTCTCAGGTGGAAATCTGTGCCTTCCTTCTAGCGCTATGTGTTGTAGTCCTTCCCTGCTGTGCTCACGGAAAGTAACCCCACAACGGTTGTGTCTGTTTCTTAAGTTCCCTCACAACTCGATTTGATGTTCCTCTGTAATCCACCCCTTCCCTGTATTCAGGTTGGAATGGCACCCGTTTGTCAGGTAGGCCTGGAGTTCTTCCGGGACCCTAGAGTCGCCCCTCTCCCGCAATTGCCCCCCAAGACTTCATAGGTGATATGTGGTAGACAGCCCGCCTGAGACCGACTGTCCTGCCGCTGTTTGGAGTATGGCTTGAAGCTGTATTCTAATCCACTCCCTCGGCGTTCCGGCCACCGGTATTGCGCCTCAGCAGGGTGCTGCCTCTTTCAACAAAACCCCTGCTGGTATTCTCCTTCTGCTTGATCTCGTTTCTCACTCAGCACAATCTATCTCGCTTCTAGTCCTTTCTTGAGTCCCGCCGCTTCCAGGAGCCTGCGCGGACCCGTTACGTTCTTTCAATGCCAAGCCTCTGCCAGGATCCCACCCCTGGCAGAGACCCTACAGTCTCTCCCTTCACAACACCCCCTGCCACAGGGTGTTGCTCCGTTCAATCCCGTCAGCGTTCTGTCTAACTTCCTGCCTGACCCCCAGTTTACCCACTATGGTGGGGAGTGGCCTAATGAATAGCACCCTTAGCTCCCCCCGGAGGCCCAGCTGTGAAACATATTGGTGTCTGTGATACCTGATTGGAGGAACTCCTTCGGTGCCATCGAACGTACCATGGCTCCCCTTAGCGGCGAAGCCACAGCACTGCAACGACCAGGACTCTGGGGCGCTGCACTAACATATTCCGCAGTGCTTTACAGTTTGCACACACCATCATTGCTGTCCCCGATGGGGCTCACAATCTAAATAGGAACCTTTTGTTTTTCTCACTGTATCAACTAGTGTCATGTTCCAGGAGTTCAATACCTTAGCTAGTTCCATGGTTGTAAAGAAGTTATCGGTGGTGACATTTCTTCCAGAGCCTTTATACGAGCTCACTATGTCCAATACTGTTCGTTCACCAATGTTTACTTGTAGAGGACCATCAGTTGGTTTCCCAGTGTAGAGCTGACCTTGTAATGGGTAGGTGTTTGATGAGTCACAAGCCCAGAAAATGTTTATGCCATATTTAGCTGGTTTTGAAAGTATATACTGGGTAAATTTAGTATGGCCTCTAAATGGAAATAATTGATCGTCGACGGTGATAAAATTATATGGCTTGTAGGCTCTCTCCAGATTTCTGTTCAGCATTGTCCAGATGTCCCGTATTGGTGCAGCTTTATCTGTTTGCACACGTTGTGCATGTGTATTTTCGTTGTCAAATCTCATAAATCTTGAAGCGGTCATGAGACATGGCTGCACGTATAAGAGGCAGAGCAGCAACATTCCACATTTCCTCCAGATTCTCTTTGTTGTCTCTGTGCACACCAACAGCAATCAGTATGCCCAAAAATGTATGGAGTTCAGTTTCAGTAAATTGCTTGAAATGTTTTTTGTGTTGGCCGTTCCGAAGAATCAGGAAAACGTTGTACCAGTTCGTTGTTGTAAGCATCACAAACTCTCTTGGCCTTTCGATTTGTTTCTCGTAATATGATGTCACACATCTCGGGAGTCATGATTGACTTGAATAGCTCTTTTGCTGTACACAGGTTGCTGATTGCTGCAGGGCCACCTCTTTGTCGTAGGACATTACGAGATTTTGTTTGTGCATTTGGCAGTGGATCACTACACCATTGAGTTTTATCCTTAGCAGTCCAAATGTCGCCTGCACTTTGAGGCACAGACTCATCCTCAACACTTTCGTCTGAGTCGTATTCTTTTTCCTGCTCTATGACCATTTCTTGTTCAATGTCTGAATCTTCTTCAGTAACATCCACTTGTGGTACATAGTTTTCATCATAAGATGCAACATATGGTTCTTCCTCATGCTCAGAATCAGATTCTTCTAGCATTCGCATTATTTCGTCAGACGTAAATCTGTAAATCTGAAAAAATGAAAAATAAATAATTTTCCGAAATACTACACAATACTACATTATTGGCTTTTCACAAAATGATATTAACCTGCAAACACGTTTTCTTGGATTATGGCGGAAACTAGATCCAGCATCACTATCACTCATGATGACTTGGTAGATGAATTTTGGCTTCGTAATTTAGTTCAGTAACACGTGGCAAGTAGAATGAAACTCGATTCTAAAGTGCAGATAAAAAAGTAAATTATTTCTAGTGATAATTATTTATAAATGTAATTTATATATTATGTAAACCGTATACAGTTTCAGAATTTTCATTCCATCTTCGACTGTTTTTTCGACCAATAGGAAAATTGTAACAGAGCCACCATCTTTATTTTGTGCTGAATATAAGTAAAACATCGTAAAACAATATGTCGATACTCATTATTATCCATTTTTCGTATAAAAATCATACCTGTAGTGATAAGTTTCATACAAAATATATGTAAGCCAAGTCCAGGCTCAAAGACAATTTCTGACTGTTCTGTCCCCAAATAAAGCGAATGAAGGTATAACTGGCTGTTAGATGCTGTGAGACTTTCCTACCTTCGTATCCAAGAAATTGAAGACTTCACAAGCCTAGAAATGTGTGTGCTCACAGCAATGAGATGAACAGCGAAATTTCTACTGAGAGGAGGGAGGCAGGAAGAGAAGTAGAAGCCACTCCCAGTTTGAATCAACTTAATTGACAGCAACATAAGTGAGCAGTAACAACACTGGCCAATAGATATCAGCATAACATTTGTAGCTGAATTAACTTTAGTTTCTGAAACCAAGTAAAGGAGAAAGTCTTCCCAAAGTGGAGGTATATATGAAGGTACAATTGTACCTCTGCAGCCTGTTAACGTTGTAAAATTATGCAGCCTGACGAAGGTTAAAGGTTCTCATGACAGCCAGGCTGTTTGAAGCAATTTTGTGCAGACTACTGTAAGATTAGCTCGGTACAGCATATGCTGGGTCCTTTTAAGTAGGTTGATTGCCGCTTCTTCTGTGGGTAGAGATTTTAGTCCATCATCTACATAGTAGTCTTTCTCTACATAGTCTCTGGCGTCTGTTCCATACTCGGACTTTCCTTCTAGTGCAGTTTTCCGCAGGCCATAGGTTGCCACTGCGGGTGAAGGGCTGTTCCCAAATACGTGTACCCTCATGTGATACTCCACCAGCTCTTTGCTGGGGTCATTGTCCTTGTACCAGAGGAACCTGAGGAAATTCCTGTGGTCCTCTCTGACTATGAAACAGTGAAACATTTGTTCAATGTCGGCAGTGATGGCAATGGGCTCTTTCCTGAACCTCATCAACACTCCTACTAGGTTGTTTGTCAGATTGGACCTGTGAGGAGGACATCGTTGAGAGATACGCCTTGATGTTTGGCGCTTGAATCAAAGACAACTCTAATTTGCTTAGGTTTCCTCGGGTGATATACTCCAAATGAGAGTACGTACCAGCGTTTTCCTTTAAGGGAGGTGCTGGCTCCGCATGGTTGTTGTGGAATATTTTGCCCATAAAGGTGACGATGTGTTCTTTCATCTCCGGTTTATTGCTTACTGTGCGCTGGAGAGAGTTGAATCTGGACAAGGCTTGTTCATGATTGTTCGGGAGCCTTACCCTGGTAGCTCGGAAGGGTAGGGGAAAAACCCAGTGATTAGTGTCGTCCTTAAGGAACTCATTGTCCATTATCCTGACAAATTCCTTGTCTTCCATAGATGGGACTACTTTGTTGTCATTCTTAGTGGTACGAAACACCGATCTTCCCAAGTCATCTGCATAGAGAGAAGGGATAGCATCAGGCAGCTGTACAGGATCTGGAGGCTTTCACCTTCACCTCATAGTGATGAGGACATGGTTTGCAGAAAGTAGCGCGCCCGTCTTGGTGTACGTAGGTCTTAAAGGAATGGACTCCTGTTTGGTCCAAGCATACATTTCCTATGACTACCCACCCCAAGTCAAGTCTCTGGGCGTAGGGGGCGTAGTCAGGACAATTACTCTGTTGGCGGATCTTATGTATCCTTAAATTATCTCTGCCAAGCAGAAGTAGGATTTCAGCATCTGTGTCCAAAGGTGGGATAACGCTGGCTAGGTTCCTTAAGTGTGGTTGGTGGAAAGCAGCTTCTAAGATAAGGATCTCATCCCTTTGGTCTGGTATTTGATCGCATTCGATTAGCATAGGTAGGGGTATTTCTACGTCTCCATTGACAGGAGAAGCAATGAAACCTTGTGCTCTTCTGCCGCTAGTCTCTATGCGCCCCAAGCAAGTATTCAGAGTGAAGGGCGTTGCTGGTCCCTTGATTCTAAAGACTTCAAAGAACTTAGGTCCAGCTAGGGATCGATTGCTCTGATAATCAATGATGGCTTACATTTTTACTGCCTTCTCTGGTGGCCCTTCTGGATAAACTCTGATTAGGCATATCCTGGCACAGTATTTAGCACTTTGATTCTCCCCACATATCTCTGAGCATGAGCAGGAAACAGCTGTGGTGGACTTGGCATGATTCTATGGCTCCCCGCCATGGCTTGTAGCAGGGCTAGAGGTAACTGCGACTGCTGGATCGCTGGTGGCTGAGGCTGAGTGCAAGGCTGATGGGTGTCTGTCGCTATTGTTATTATTATTTATTTATATAGCACCATTAATTCCATGGTGCTGTACATGAGAAAAGGGTTACATACAGGGTTATAGATATCATTTACAGTAAACAGGTTTACAGTGACACACTGGTACAGAGGGGAGAGGACCCTGTCCTTGCGGACTTACATTCTATGGGCTATGACACTCTTCACACTTAATGGCAGATTTACAGTCCTTGGCCATGTGTTCTGATGAAGCGCAGCACTTGAAACATACCCCAAGTTTGCTGAGGATTTTCTTGCGCTCCTGCATGGTTTTGGACCTGAAGCCTCTACATTTGTTCAGTGAGTGTGGTTTTTTTGTGAATGGGACACTCATGATTGAAAGACTTATCCCTCGATGGAATAGTGTACTGTTTATTAGCAGGTACTGCAGGTGATGGCAGGTTAATCTTTCTGACGCTTACACTGTTCTTCGAGTCCTTGCATCTATGTGTGATGCTTTCATACTTTGATGAAGGTGTTGCTGAAGCTGCGTTAGGCTCCAGGAAGTAGACGCTAGGATCGTTCCTCATTTGGGCCTGTTTGTCAATGAACTTGCAGAACTGAATAAACAGAGGAAAGGTGACATCATGAGACCTTTTATACCTGGAGACGCACACTGCCCACTTCTCTTGCAGACTATGTGTCAGCTTTGAGACGATTGAGTTCACCCCATGGGCAGTGTCCAGGTAGCACAGTCCAGACAGACGAGGGTCTCTTTTAGCAAGCTCCAGCTTTATAAGCAGATCACTTAAGTCCAGAAGTTTGTGGGCTTCCTTAAGGTTGATCCGTGGAACGTTCTGCCGTCTCTTGAATAGGAACTTTTTTATGGCTTCAGCGCTACCATAGGATCTTTCGAGTCTATGCCACACCACAGCGAGACCTGCTTCAGCCTGCCCCACATAGACAGTCCTAAGACTCTTGATACGGTTTGTGGATTCAGGACCCAATCATTTTACCATGAGGTTGAGCTCCTGCTCCGCAGATAGGTTGAGATCAGCAATGGCGGCCTTGAAGGTTGCTTTCCAAGCTCTGTAGTTCTGTGCATGGTCGTCGAATTTTGAGAGGCTAGTGTTGATTAGCTCCCTGCTCACCATGAACCTGGCAAACTCGGACATGTCTGATCCTTCACTTCTTGTTACAGTATTAGCTTGTGGTGCCCCTCGGGTGTTTAAGCTGTGTGGCGTGGAAGGGTGAATTGTTCCCAGGTAGAATGATGTCGCTGCAGGGTTGAGCTGTGGTTTAACCTCTGGAGATTCTGATGACTGATGCTTGAACTGTGGAGACAGGCTGGAGTGTGCCTTATGGTCATGTTGCAGTGATGACTGCTCCTGAGAGGGTGCATCATGGTGTTAGTCTTGGGTCTCCACAGGGACCGTGGGTGATACTGGCACCATAAGTTGGGCTGACTTGGATGTTTCCACATTGTTGGGTTGAACGTCGCTGGAGAAGGTGTGCACTGCAGGTATCTGTTTCTGCATGTAGTCGCTGGTACGAACAGCTGGGTCGTCTTCTTCCTGTGGTGGCAGGCAAATCGGGTCGAGGTTTTGCTTCAATGCTTGCTCGAGTATTTTTACTTCGGCTAATGCGATTTCTTCCTCCATTTCTGTTTGAAGAATCTTTCCTTGAGCCTCTGCTTCTGCTTTCTTTTCTGTGTATGAACGTCTTAGTTTGGACCGCTCTGTGTTAAACGGGCCTCTAGAATTCTGTTGCTGAGGGCTGAAGTTCTTGAACAGGATGATTTGTATGACCGAGCAGAGTGTTTAGACGAGGCTGACCTGTGCGATCTAGTTTCTTGCAGATGGGCGATACGAAGCTCTGCTTTATCTTTGGTGTCTTGCAAGGTGGCATCCCTTTCTCTGTCTGTGGAATCTGCCTTGCTTAACTCTGATAGGGCTTCATTGATTTTAGAGTCTTTTAGGAAGGCGGCGTACTTTGCGGACAGTCTCTTGTATCTTCCGTGGGCCATGTCTAGCTGTCTTATAGTGTCCTGTAAACTTGCTGCATCATTTTTGTGGTGTTGGATGCTTGACATGAGGGAGGCGACTCGTTCCCATAGGGCATCCAGGTTGTCATTGAACTCATCCCTTGTGGAACGGTAATTCTCGAGGACCTTTAATGTTGGCTTGAGAGAGCGTACAGGTCATGCATCTGGGTCTGCTGCTGAAGCAGGCTCTGCTTCCCAGTCTTCATAATGGACAGTATAGAGTTGTATTTGCTCTGTCTCAGCATTGGGGAACTGTGTAAAGTCCTTTTCGGCCATTTTGATTGAAGGTGCACTGTCGCTTTAAGAAACTGAACTTTTAAATTGGGACTGGAAATCGCGGTGCAGCTTAGTTGTGACCCCCTGATTGATAAGATTCCCAAGGTGTTTTTGGAGAATTGTGGGGTTCTGCGGTTCGACAATCTGTGGCGATGTGGTATAGTACACAGAGAGTCTATATGCACGATGCAGTCTGAGGTGATGCTGCAGGAGATTTCTTAGCAGATCAGGGCTGCAGTATGTGAGCAGGCAGAGCGTGGGCACATGGATAGGGAGATAAGGATGATTCTGGCCGGGCATCAAGGCAGTCTTTCGACTGTTCTGTCCCCTCATGAGGCGAATGGAGGTGTAGTTGACTAATAAGGGTTGTGAGAGAGAATTGTACCTTCAGTTTTCCTCGCTATAGGGCAGACAGGACCAATGCTGTTCAGCGTCTGAAGCGATGATGCACATCAGGAATTGTGCAATCCAGACTTGTTTATATGGAAATCTGGACATACAGCGTAGGATGGTATACAGTAACTTCTCCAGAGTTGAGCCAGGTACAGCGAGTGAGCAGCAAGAGGTCGAAAGACTGATGCCTTCCTGAGCCCGGTTCAAGCATGTCCTCTCACAACAGCATGTAACTGAAAATGAAATGGCTGCCAGAGGAAGAGAAGACTTGACCCCTGAACCGGAAGTGGAAGACATGCCCACAAGAATTAATTAATAACAAGCTGCCATATGAAAAGAGGCCATTGGGTGGCAGCAGAGCAGAAATGCAAGAACATACATAGCTTGAAAACACATAAAACTAATGAACATAACTTTCACGGAACAGCACACAGACACTGCAAATGGCAGAGGGCAAGCTTCCTCCTTACCCAACCAAGAAGGAGAGGCAAGGGAGACACACAGCAGAGGCAGGGATACACTATCAAAGGCCTGAGCCAATTTTATGACACCATCCCAGCGTCTAGGGATGGTATCATAAAACAATGTATTTTTGACAAGGAGGGACAAGTTTTTAAAGAGGGTCAAGCAATACCTGGCTGGCCAAAACTGTGTACTCTCTAATTTCTCTGCAGCTTTAAACTATTGAGTCTCAAAGCTAGACACCTTATATGAGCTGTCCTTCTATGCCTTAGAGGTGTTTTGCTGCCCTTCTGCTAGCATCTTGTTGAAGTAGATTTTTAGTGCCACTGGGAGTCATATCAGACAGGAGCTTTCGCCTGTCAACAGAAAATGCTGACAGGCTCACTCTGGTAATATTTAACAAAGCCATTATTATCCCCAATGTTTCCATACCACCAGAAGACAGCAGCATATAAAGTGTTATTAATATTTAATAATTGAATGAGGCCCTCCTTAAAAAGTGTAGGATGACCCTCATAATTTTGTTTGTGACTGTATGCTTTGTGTAAAGCCTTTATGAGGGTAGGAGTAAAGCAACTGCACTTTAAAAAACTTTGAATGAGGCCCGAAAGTTGCTGCCTTTCACAGGTCCTGCCTTTTCACTTTCTGCACTTTCTGCAAACTTTTCATGAGTGTACAATTAAACATTCAAGATATTTACATTAAACAAATTCAATTAGTCATCCATACAGTTTATCGCGGTTCCTTTTACATTATTAATCCATGCAATATTACGTGCTTTGTGGTACATTACAGTGGTATATAACACTGCAAAAAGTTGAAAATTTGTTTGGATTCAAATAGTCATCCAGACAGTATTAGATGTTTTCTGCTACAGTTTGGTGGTATATCACACTTTTAAAAGGCGTAGAAAAATGTCTGCATTCAATTAGTCATCCACAGAGAACGAGGTGCTCTATAAGGTGCATTTTGGTGGCACATAAATCTCAAAACATGTTGAAAAATTTGTCTGTGTTCAAGTAATCATCCATACAGTATTAGGTGCTTTTTGCAGAATTTCTATGGCATATAAGACTCCCCAAAAAGTGTTGAAAAATTTGTCTGGATTCAGCTAGTCCTCCTTAGAGTATTAGATGCTCTCTGTGAACATTTCAGTGGTATATAACACTCCAAGAAAGCAATGAAAAATTTGTCTGGATTTAGTCATTCATATAGTATAACATGTTTTCTATTAATTTTCAGAGGTATTTAGGACTTCAAAAAAGCGTTGAAAAATGTGACTATATTCAATTAGTCATCCATAGAAGATAAGGTGCTTTCTGCACCATTTTGTTGGTATTCAACACTCCAAAATATTATTGAAAAATGTGTCTGTATTCAGTTAGTCATCCATAGAGTATTAGGTGCTTTATGTGACATTTCCGTGATATATAAAACTCCCAAAAAGTTTGAAAATTGTGCCTTTATTCAATAAGTCAACGTGGTTCTTCTTACATTAGGGTGGTATAGAAAACCCTTCCAAAAATGTTTGTGGATTAAATTATTCATCCATACAGTTTAATGCAGTTCTTGCTACATTACAGTGGTATATAAAACTTAAAAAAAGTTCCAAAACTTTGTATGGATTTCGTTAGTGATCCATACAGTTTAATGCGGTTTGTGTTACATTACTGTGGTATATAAAACTAAAAAAAGTTTGAAAATGTTTTATGGATTCAATTAGTCATCTATAATTTAATGTGGTTCTCATTAAATTACGGTGGAATATAAAACTCCAAAAACCCTTCCAAAAATATTTATGGATTCAGTTATTCACCCAAAAAGGTTAACGTTATTTGTGTAAAATTACAGTGATTTAAAATTTTTCAAAACCACTTGCCCTGGTGTAGTTCACAAAATATTTTTTGTTCAAAACTTTACTGTAGTCATATACTGTAGAGCTTGGTTTGTGTGCAATTTTGTTGGTTTGAAATAAAAACCAAAATTGGCTTGCTACAGGTGTACAAATTTGGTTGTTCAAAAATTGACTATCTTCTGTGGATGACTGAATGACCCTACTTATCATTTTTTCCTGCAAAGCCTTTATGAGTATAGAGGTATCAAAGCTACACTTTCTCAATTTTTCTATGAGGCACTCCAATTATTGTCTTCAAGGATATGTGGATGACGCTGCTTGTAACTATTGCCAGGCTTTGCATTGTGTACAGAGCTTTTATGAGTGTAGGAGTAACACAACTATACTTTTGTCAGAATATTAGAATGAGGCATTACAGTTGGTGCCTTCAGTGGTGTATGGATGACCCTGCTTCTAATTTTTGACAGGATTTACACTTAGTTCATAGTCTTAATGAGTCTAAGAGTACCAATACAATACAATTTGAACAGAATGTGTATGATGCCCTCCTTTATGTCTGATACAAGGTGTAGCTGATTCCTTCTGAGTCCCTGCTTTCTGACACTTCCTTCAAAAATTACACTGAAATTTTCAATTTTGTAATAAATTAAATTTTGGTTTACTTAAATTATGTTTTTTTT
This sequence comes from Ranitomeya variabilis, assembly GCF_051348905.1. Classification (NCBI taxonomy): domain Eukaryota; kingdom Metazoa; phylum Chordata; class Amphibia; order Anura; family Dendrobatidae; genus Ranitomeya; species Ranitomeya variabilis. The sequence continues at coordinate 235,486,808 of NC_135232.1, forward strand.
AATCCTTTTTAAATTGTGCCTTATGTACAAGTCACTATACAGGAAAAATGTTTAACATTTTTAACATTTTTTTCCCTGTAAACTCCAGTTTCTTACCAATTTTAATTGTATTATTTTCAATCTGTAAAGTGACGTAAAAGTGTGAAATCATTGTTCTCTGCCGCAATCTAGGAGTCAGAGATGCTTCCAGGGTTCTTCCCCAAGCTTTTCTCATTCCATTCAGCACTTTTTCCATCCATTTCATTATATTCTCTGCCCCTCAGACCTCCTTCTAGGGTCTGCTGTAAAAATGCTTTGAATTCCCATTGACTCCCATTGTACTCGTTACTCAAAGCGAGCGTCTGAGCATTAAGAATTGCTCGGTTCGAGTAACGAGCATACGAGCATTTTAGTACTTGCTCATCTCTATTTATTAGGATAAACAAGCCTAAATACTGTAGCTGTAGAATGAACTCCACTTGAAAGGCACTAAGGTGATGCCCATTTATAATACAGTATATAGGGAAAATGTGAAATTAAACTTCTGCAGGATATCTAATCTATCCATCTAGAAAAAGAAAACACAGCAGCACTCCATATAAGCCAAGATAAATGCAAACACTGAAGACATTGAATCTAAACTGTGTTATTACTCATTAATATGTAATTGTAGGCAGATAGCTCAAAATAGGTATGTGCAGTAGAATAGGGACCCATCAATGGGAGGTCACCTTGCTGTGGTTGATGGGCATTTATGAATAGGCCAATTTAGGCTCCCAGAACCTTCACTTTCGTAAGTACATCTTACTGAGTAAAAACACAGTTTAGATTCAATGTCTTCAGTAGTGTTGAGCGATACCGTCCGATACTTGAAAGTATCGGTATCGGATAGTATCGGCCGATACCCGAAAAGTATCGGATATCGCCGATACCGATACCCGATACCAATACAAGTCAATGGGACACCAAGTATTGGAAGGTATCCTGTATGGTTCCCAGGGTCTGAAGGAGAGGAAACTCTCCTTCAGGCCCTGGGATCCATATTAATGTGTAAAGTAAAGAATAAAAATAAAAAATATTGATATACTCACCTCTCCGACGCAGCCTGGACCTTACCGATGTAACTGGCAGCTTCCGTTCCTAAGAATGAGCGCTTGAAAGACCTTAGATGACGTCGCGGCTTGTGATTGGTCGCGTGAGCGGTCACGTGAGTGCTTATAGTATGTAAGAGATGATGTTAAAAATGTAATGCATGCTGATGTCATAAGGATGCTAGGCAATAAAAAAAGGCGGGTATATATATAAAAATAATCCGCGCTGGGTTCTCCAGTTTTGTGACCACTAAGTACCGGTGGACCACCGTGCTATCTGTAGCAAGTCACGTGAGCAATCACATGACCGTGACGTCACGCAAGGTCCTGCAGAGGCAGAGAACCGAGAGCTGCACAACAGCGCATAGTCGCTACTAGCAGTGAGCGAGCATAGGGCTGTTTGCCGCCGGCCGGGGCACTGCCTGGAGCCCGCTCACGTGAAAGCAAAAGAGGAAAAAAAACTCCACTGAAGCCGCATTTTTCCACATTTGGACTTTTACAGAGACCGACTAAAGGGAACTGTGGACATTATCGACTATACCGCACCAGGTAAAAAATCACTTTATTATCTCGCTCAGAATTTCCTTATGGTAATGTCGTGCTCCACGGTGGAGCTATTTTAAAACACAGCACAAACTTATTTTTTAATAGTTTTTTAAAGTCATATAAAAGGTGCAAATATTTATTGTTTTTGGAGGTACTTAGTGGTCACAAAACTGGAGAACCCAGCGCAGATTATTTTTATATATATACCTGTTTATAGCTACTAATACAGAAGGGTGGCACTGTATTTGTATCCGCTGCAGGATTCACAGTTTCTGAAGCGCTACTGGTGTGCTTAATTTTATCGCCTAATAAAAAAAGGCGCCCTCGCATGACAACATGTAAACCATAAGGAATCCACTTTTTTGGGACAAACATTGGACCAGATTTTTAATTTAATGATGTGCGTGAATCCTAACAAGAGTTTTCCATGGCTAAGAGCTCATAGAATAAACATATGGTGTTTTATGAGGATAATGCAAAAATGCGTAACTTTAATGGAAGCACAAGTTATAGTATATTTATCTCGGCTGAACTATTTAAAACTATTCAGTAGAACTATCCATTTATCACACAAAAGATAATGATAGGCAAGCAGCAGGCTACTCAATCATTAATATCATTAGTTCTTTCACCTTCTGCAAATGTCAGTCTTTTAACACCTTTAGGCATCATTATTCCTTTGGAAAGCTGATCAAAGACATCACAATGCATTGCCTTAATACAATACATAGGATGTGTTCATAAAAATAGCTCTTTAATAAGAGAACAGAGCAGAGCTATAACAGGGTTACTATTCAGAAGTGCCTCTTATAGGTACAGAACCATTTGCTTCTAGTGCATAGTCAGTAAAACTGAATAAAATGACGGCTCATTATACTTTGTATTTCTCTCACTTGAAATGACACTCTATTCCAAACATTCCCTTAACATATAATCACTTATCCTTTCTTGAACACAATCCACTATCACAATTGTTGTAAAGTACTGACATGCTAGAATCTTGTCTATCACAGACACAGGTCCTTAAGCGCACACGCCGTGCATTGGAAAGAATAGACATGGGTGCTTTAAGTATCATCAAAAACCTGTATGCGGCTTTAAACTAGTTACAAAGAATCCTTGTAAAAGAAAAATAAAAAAATATAAAAATATATGAATAAACCTCAATCATAAAAATCTGTCACCTGCACAACAAGCCATAGAATTACTTGTATTTAATTGTATTTACAGTAATCACTAAGAATTGAAATCTATCATCTGTCTGTCTATACATCTATCCATTCATCTATCCAAACAAAAGAATACATCACTCTGTAAGCACTAAGATGCATGTAAATATTGAATATATGAAATTTTTAAGACATTACTGCTATCGAAACAAGAGGATGAACGAAGTAGCAACAAACCACCAAAATATCAATTTGCATATAATATTTATTATGAAAAAATCACATTACAATCAGACTAAACATCATACTTATAAACATGATAGACATAATAGAAAAACACAGATGGAGAAGACATGAAGGTAGGCAAGAGCAGAGCACAGATGGAGAAGGAATCGATATTACCATGGTGCATCTCCTGAATGTGTCTTCAAATGGGAGTTTATGTCTAATATCACCTATGTGGTCCTGAAGTCCTGAATCCATCTCCTAAATTTCCTTTTAGTTTTACATAATTTAGAGGACAGGTGGTCAGTGTTAGACTGAAGAACATTGGGCCCAACAGAGGATTTGATTCTGATGGCCCACCTTTCTCCCCCACTGAAGAGCCCCATAGCAACTGAAAGGTTTGCACTATGAACTCTCCTGAAGGAGAAGCCAGGGCCCACCGGAGGATTCTTCAGTTCTCTGGTGGGCCAGTCCAACCCTGTGTGGAATACATGACGTCACTTCCGCTTCTGCGCAACATTAGTGGTTGCACATGAATTTTGCATATGGGAACCGGCTTACTGTGGTTTTGAGATGCATCTTGACACACACGCCAATCAACAAAGATGATTGAGATCTTTTTATTTTAGGAGACTATATAACACACATTTGTTGCCACGCTGCCAAGGTACCGCATCAGGAGGAGATTCTTCCTATATGCTGAGGACTTTATGACTGACAGCTAAGTAGCCTCTCTAACATTTAAAAATACACTAATATGTTACTCCTGATGAAACTCTGGTGATGGAAATACATCAGGTTGACAAATTACATATATAGTGTTTTTCTTCTAATTGAACTGTTGGTATGCTCCTTTCCCTGCTCATTCATCTGTTAATGTGGTTGATACTATGTTCCTGTGGTACCTTAGATATATGGCTTTTGAAAAACAACAAATCAACTGTATTTAGATTATAAGTGTCTCATTGTATAGTTATGTTTGAACCACTCTTAAAAATTTTTCAGAGATTTACAACATCAATATTACTGTTGTGATTAAGTATGCCTACCACCTTGACAATAGGACTGTCACGCTGCAGCTCCACAGGTAAGTGCAGACTCCAGTAATTGGCAGCAGAGTGGATAGAGGGCTGAAATCCTGCTCAGAACAGACCAGTAGAACTGCAGTGAGGCTACAACCAGGTGACAGCAGAATGGTCACACAAGCCGTGTAGGTACCAGAGAGTAGCATAGTACCAAGGGAGATTCCAAACACAGAGTCAGAAGAGCGCCAAAAGGTCAGTACCGGTCCGTAGCAGAAGTATCAGAAGGAAGAGACAGAAGCAGGTCAGAGCCAAAGCAGAGTCGAGTACCAGGAAATCCAAACACACAGGGACACACAGAGTCGGGGTGGGAAACGAGGAATGAACAGACATGGGCAAAGACAGCTAAAAGCAGCAGGACAGATCAGGGTTTCACCAGAGCTAGCTGCACACGCTCTAGGCAGGAAATATAATTGACACTGTCTGCAGGATGCAGAGCAGCTAAATAGCAGATCTGACATCTGAACGGGGTAGAGAAAGTTAACTCCTGACATGACCAGACAGGGAAAGGGTAGATAAGACCCAAAACCTGGTCTGGATCATGACAAGGACTGTGTATATTTATTTCCCACATCACATGTCTGAAGTTGTAATGTGTTTTCGTTTGAAGCTGTTGTAGTATAATGTGTGCCTGATATATTAATTTTTTGTTTTGATATACTGTGAAGCTCTCTATCACTTTATACAGTTAAGCACCCTATCATCTTATAGGCTATATAGTTCCCGACACAAATTCGACATCAAGGCTACACGGGATAGCCATCGAGGAGCCATTCTCGCTTCAGAAAAGGTGCCAACCTCCGCTGATAGTTAGGGGCGTCATAGAGAGAGTTTATATCTATTTTTAATTTGTGCCTCCCTCTAATATACCAACAACTAATTAAATTTTCTCCCCACCAGACTGACTTGCTGCTTTACACTAGATTATCCTCTGAGCTAGATTAAAATCCTTTGTCAGTCTTACAATTGTTATATAACAGTAGTTCTTTCTACCCTGTTCCCAATTAGGGCCCAGCAGGGTAATTAGGGAGTCGACGTTGAACGGGGGCGCAGGAATAGGGTGCAAACCTCTGCTGGTATGGAGGGCTGTACAGTAACAGAGCAGCGGAAGACACTCCCCCTGGCTCTTCTATCTAGTGCCTCCTTATTTAAATTGGTAATGGTATTTTGTATATTTCACTTTTTGTGTTTGAATTTATTTTTTAAGATTATTAGATTGAAATAAAAGTTATATTTTATATTATACTAATTGGAGTTCTCTCTGTGAGCCTTTAATTTCAAACTCCAAGGGCAACTTTTTCAATACTGTGAAATTCCATATGTTAATAGCATGAAAAGCCAAAACACGTAGACAAATGCTTACCCATGGCAGGTCTAGACCACTACAGCTTCCCTTGCGGCCCCTGATGTGCTTTCTCAAAGGGGGTAGATAACATGTACTGTCTCATGCAGCATTATAAACAAAATAGGAAGGCAACAATGATTGTGGCGCATGTACCCTAGACTCAAGCCACATAAAATGTCACTTCCTCCACCACCTTCACCATGCAGTGCGAATGCAGGCAACTAAACACGTGATGACATCATTGGACATGTGCACTACGTTGGTTTGATAGCCACTGAGGAAGCAAAGCGCTGAGAAAGTCACAATGCACATGCGCACTATCGGCATCCATTTTATTGAAGAGCAGGGACTGCTGCCATCATGCCGAGTATCAACAAAGGTCAGTATATAATGCAGAGGTGATGATATCCTGGCAATAAACCCCATTTTGCAGTCATATAAGTGGCAAGATAATACTAAAAGAGAAAAATTGGAAATAAAAACTGGGATAGTGGAGCCACTCCACAAACTGGGGGGATTAAGGGTATGGTAGCGAAATGCCACAGGGGATTGGAAAGTGAAATGGAGTCTCCATATATGAACGGAGACACGCATAAGAAGCCCAGGTATGTGTTTGAATATCGTACTATGAAATGTTAAAAATCTATAATATTTTGGCTGGTGACAATAATGCATACCTGAGAACACTATATTAAAAATTATATAATATATGAATATATAGTCCCTGGGACAATAAGATGGCCTGTAGGATAAAGAGACATGAGTGCAAAGGGACATTAAGCAATACTATAAATTGTGAAAATAAATATACACCAAGGGAACAACTAAGACAAAAACGGTAAAATTTCCCCCAATAAATGCATCATCAATAATATAACACATAAGCAGATTAAAAAAACATAAATGCATCTAGAGAGAAATGTTGAAAGTACTACCAGTCCTTATATACATGTTGAATCTCATGTGGCTTATGGTGATGTGCCTTCTCTTCACTTAAGCAGACGGAAAGGGAGGAGGACAAGCCAGCTAAATATCATGGATCTGGGAAGAAGTCATGGTAAAGGTGTACATATGGTTAGAACCAATAGAACAACTAAGAGAAAAAGACACAGACAATACATAAGTTAAAACTCAAAAAGCAATGTACCCAGATGGAGGAATGCAGAGGATAACAGACAAAAGTGGTGAAGGGCATCAGGTAGGATGGAACGGGCAGCAGGGGGGAGAGATCACATGAAGGGAGTGAAGTTTTTCATTAAGTCATTTCAGGGACATGGTTTCAAGGGTGACAATCCACCTACATTCACGTTGAGCCAGTATATGCTTCAGTTTGCCACCCCTGAATCCTATTGATCCCCCTCACCCTCAGGTCACTGGGCTTGGACCTGTGGCAGGCCTTGAAATGCCTCGTACAGTTCTAAGTATCAAAACATCCAACACCTCCCTGGCAGCCAAAATATTGTGTATATGTTTTTGAGTTGTTGTTTACAATTCCCTAGACGTGAGACCAATATAAATGAGGAAGCAGGGACACACGGCATAGTAAACAGCATGTTATATTACAAGAGATGAAATCATGAATCACGTATGCCCTGCTCCCATCCTATGATGAAAAGGTCCCACATCTTAGGATATTGGGGCATGCCATGCATGAGCCACAGGGGAAGCAGCCATGTTTGAGGCCCCCGGATTTAAAGAGTGGTTTTTGTTTCACCACATAGTGGCTTCTTAACAAGTGGTCCCTTAAGGTTTTACTTCTCCTGTGGGTCATGCGTGGAGCCAAATGTAAATGGGCTGCCAGGATGGTGTCAGTATGAAGAACAGGCCAATGCCTGTTCAATATCTCATGGATCCGATCCCAGTGGCATTTAGAGATGGAGATGAAACTCAGTTCAAAATTATTAGTCTGTGATTTTTTCTTAGACTGCACTAGCGAGTCATTCCTCGTTGTTGACATGGCCTGCCTGTAGCCCGCCCTGATGAAACAGCCACTGTACCTCCTAGCTCTGAATCTCTTAATAAGAATGGCGGATTGTCTCTCAAAATGGGCCTCTGTGGTGCAGACCCACCTGTTCCTAAGAAACTGGACAATTGGGATGGCATTAATGAAAGGATAGTTGTGTGCTAAGGAGGCGTGTAGAAGAGAATTAACTGATGTTTCTTTCCGTTATAAATCTGTCTCAATAAATCCATCCTCCCCAACACACAAACTAATGTCCAAAAAAATCAATCCTACTCGGATGCCAGTTGTAAGTAAACTTAAAATTAAATGAATTATCATTAAGTTGCCGCATAAATACAGGCTGGTCTTGTTACCCTCCCAGATCAATAGAACATCATCGATGTAGCAGAAGCAGCCTATATCTGGGTTTGAGGCATGTGCTTTGTCACCCTGGAAAATTTGTCTCTCCAAAAACCAAGAAACAGATTTTTGTATGGCACAACACACACCACACCCATTGCAGTTCCCTGAGCTTGCAAAAATAACTATCTTTGAATACAAAAAAATTATGTTAACACAAACTCATGTTGTTAACGATATCTATAACCCTGTATGTAACCCCTTTTCACATGTACAGCACCATGGAATTAATGGTGCTATATAAATAAATAAATAATAATAATAATAATTAAATCAAGAATAAAGTCTGATAAATAGCCATCCCAGTTGGCCATCTCCAGGAAAAAGCAGGCCACTCCGAGGCCATCTTCATGCCTAATAGATGTATATAATGGTTCAATGTCAATTGTGACAAGCAACATGTTAACCTCAAGAGAAATCCCGTCAATCTTAGTGAGAGCATCGGCCATGCCTCTGATATAAGAGGGGAGTGTTTCCACCATCTTTGTTTTTCTATTACATTTATTATGCTTATATATCACTGTAATGGTGACCAAACATGAATAAAGATGGATCCAAGGGGTGGTACGTATAGATAAATGCTACTTTATTGGAAACAATGAAAATAAAACATACAGGATAAGAAAGGTACTAGATCCAATGAAGGAGGGACTTGAATGCCATGGGGTATTCCAATACATTGGCTATAGTGAAGGTAGATGAAAATCGATATGTAGTAGGAATAGGCTACAAAATCTGATAATAAGCCTTTCTGGAATGGGAGTTGGCTCCCGGCAGTGTGAGAGTCAATAATCCATCCTCACTGGTGCATTTTATATTTGTGAGCAGAAAAACAGCTATTTGCAAGTACCGTATTTTCCGGCGTATAAGACGACTTTTTAACCCCTAAAAATTGTCCAAAAAGTCGGGGGTTGTCTTATACGCCAGGTACGGCATGTGCAGGGAGCGATCCTGGATGTTCCCAGGGTCTGAAGGAGAGGAAACTCTCCTTCAGGCCCTGGGATCCATATTCATGTAAAAAATAAAGAATAAAAATAAAAAATATGTATATACTCACCCCTCCGAGAAGCCTGGCTGTCACCGCTGCAAGCGTCTGCCTCCGTTCCTAAGAATTGCAGAGCGTGAAGGACCTTCGATGATGTCACGGTCAGGTGACCGGTCACATGAGCGGTCACGGACCAATCACAGGACTGCGACGTCACTGAGGGTCCTTCATGCTCTGCAATTCCTAGGAACGGAGGCAGATGCTTGCAGCGGTGACAGCCAGGCTTCTCGGAGGGGTGAGTATATACATATTTTTTATTTTTATTCTTTATTTTTTACATGAATATGGATCCCAGGGCCTGAAGGAGAGTCTCCTCTCCTTCAGACCCTGGGAACCACACGCCGTATAAGATGACTGGGCGTATAAGGTGACCCCCGTCTTATACAGCGGGCATATCCTAAATTCCATATTTTATATGGAAAAGTTGGGGGTCGTCTTATACGCCCAGTCGTCTTATACACCAGAAAATACGGTAATCAGGTTTTTGGGCAGATCTATTGCTGCCCCTATGTGTTTATATTAGCTGAATTGTATAGTAACGTTGCTCACAAGTGATTAATGTCAAGAAGGCTTTATGTACCTGATGTCAGCCATGTGAAACTCCCTCGGCGTCCCTCTGCCCCGATGCATGTTTTGTAATACTTCTTCGGGAAGAATAATCTATTTCAACAATACTCAGTCTTTTTGAAAAGATGCATATATTATATATTTGTAAGGGTGACTTGGAATCATTTAACACTTTCTTTGATATCATCAATCACTGTATCTCCAATTTGATCTTTACTATTCACCACCACTCCCATAAGTTGAATTTCCTTGATACCAATGTCATAGTGAGCGATGATGGAATTTTCACTACAGATCTCTATGTTAAACCCACAGATAGAAATACCCTCTTGCACTACTCAACTTGTCAACCCCAACACACTAAGAAAGCACTGCCCAAGTCAAAATGCCATTGAATCAATCGTATCAGACTAAGAAGGGATGAAATAAGTGAGAAATTTAAAAATAGAGTTTATCATGAGAGAATCTTACAGTTTACGCAGATAGGTAATGCATTCCAAAAACTGGAAACCCCACGAGCAGCTTTTATCAACATGTACCATCCCTTTATGCACTTAATTCACCAAATGATAAGGAAACATTGGTCATTATTGGGTCAAGCATATCCAAGCATTTGGAATTTAACCCCTTTGAGGCTAAGCCCTTTTTCTTTTGTTTTTTTTTTGTGTTTGCATTTCTGTTTGTCACTCCCCTTCTTCCCAGAGCCATAACTTTTTTATGTTTCCATCAATATGGATTGCTTTTTTGCAGGACAAGTTATAATTTTGAACGACACCATTGGTTTTACCATATTGTGTACTCAAAAATGGGAAAAAAAGATTCCAAGTGCAGTGAAATTGCAAAAAAATTCCACAATGTTTTTTTGGATTTTTTTTACCATGTTCACCAAATGCTAAAACTGACCTGCTATTATGATTCTACAAGTCTTTATGAGTTCATAGACACCAAACATGTCTAGGTTCTTTTTGATTTAAAAAAAATGATTAAAAAATTGGCTGTATTACAGTTCTCATCCATACACTATGACGTGATCTGGTGTAGATTTCCTGTGATCTATAAAACTGAAAGCATTAACATTTTTTATAAGGTTGCATTTCTCAGCAATACATTATTACAAGGTCTGGGTACATTTCTGTAATTTGTAAAACCGAGAAAAAGCATTTACAATTTTTGTAGGGTTACATTTCTCAGCCATACAGTATTTCATGTTCTGGAGTACATTTCTGTTATTTACAACACTCCAAAAAAGTGTTACTTTTTTTACTATCCTCAATTAGTCAATCATACAGTGTAACATGCTTAGTGGGCAGCAAAAGCACGTGAGACTCTTGAGGGAGTGATCGAAGGAACATCGGAGTCAGAGCAAGCTGGTGCAACAGCAAAGGTGGGAGTTGCCCATGTTCCTAATCCAGCTCAAACCCAGGCCACATCCTTTACCGCTGGGGTTCTTGTGGACTGCAGATGTGAGAGCCAGGATTCAGGAACTGCGGGGCCTAGGCTGGTCGGAAGGAGGAGGCGAGCCAGGACCAGTTCTGGACAAATGTTATCCTGCCCGCTAGACATAGATACCAAGATTTGATTACTTACGACCATCAGCAGAAAAGGGGGTTCATTGAAGAGTCTGTGACCTGTCATTCCATCTGATTCAACCATTGGGCAGTAGGGATGGAATACTTGCCTTGAAGGCTGCAAGACCTGATGGATTAAACTAGGGTCACATTCCTCAAAATGGATGGGAAACATAGGTGGTACGCAGTGGGTGTGATCTCAGAAGGAAGGAAGCATGATGAACCTTTCTTGAGAAATAAACTGTCATGGGAAAGGTTTCCTTTAGGTGGCTCGAGACAGGGCTACTGCCACCTCCGAGAGATTGTAGTGTCCTTGGGGTTGTTGCCCATTTCTATATGTTGGGGGCTCTGGCACTACCTGAAGCCGAGTCACATACAGCCCTGCCACCTGGAAATTGTGCAAAGCCTTTATGAATGCAAAAGTACAGCCACTTCACTTTTAAAACATTTGATTAAGACCTGACAGTTGATGCCTTTCACGCACTTTATGCAAATAATTTATGGGCGTGTAAGTACATAAAGTAAACTTTCAAAATATTCACGTTTAAATTATTTTTATGGATTCAATGACTCATCCATACAATGTTAGGGCTAGCAGAACACACCAAATAATTAGAAAGAGAGAAAGGTGTATTCACAGCCCGGGGTCCACCGTGCAGAGATGGAACCTGCTGCTAAGTAATGACAGACTATATGGCGGTACAATATGGATTCACACACGGGTTAAGTTCACCCAGTATGAAGAAAGCGAACCCTGTTACATCACAGGGCCACGGTACCTGTTGTGAATTTGCTTTTTGGCTCCCTCTAGTGGTTACTAGTGATTTGACTCTGGGTATGTCAGTCATCCCTTGTATGCTCACCTGGGCCGTTAGTTCAGGGGTGTTGCTATATAAGCTCCCTGGACCTTCAGTTCATTGCCTGGCAACGTTGTAATCAGAGCTAATCTGTTGTGCTCTTGTCTACTGATCCTGGTTCCTGCTAGATTAAGCTAAGTCTGCTTTCTTGCTTTTTGCTATTTGTTTTTGTTTGCATTTTTGTCCAGCTTGTACATAATCTGTATCCTAACCTTGCTGGAAGCTCTAGGGAGGCTGGAGTTCTCCCCCCGGGCCGTTAGACGGTTCGGGGGTTCTTGAATTTCCAGTGTGGAATTTTGATAGGGTTTTTGTTGACCATATAAGTTATCTTACTACATTCTGCTATTAGTAAGTGGGCCTCTCTTTGCTAAACCTAGTTCATCTCTGTGTTTGTCATTTCCTCTTACCTCACCGTTATTATTTGTGGGGGGCTTGTATCCAACTTTTGGGGTCTATTATCTGGAGGCAAGAGAGGTCTTTGTTTTCCTCTTCTAGGGGTAGTTAGTCCTCCGGCTGGCGCGAGACATCTAGCGACCAACGTAGGCATGTTCCCCGGCTACTTCTAGTGTTGGCGTTAGGAGTAGATATATGGTCGACCCAGTTACCACTGCCCTATGAGCTGGATTTTTGTACTTCGCAGACTTACTTGTTCCTCTGAGACCCTCGCCATTGGGGTCATAACAGTTTGCCAGGCCAGTATTAAATGTTAAATGCATTGCAGAAGCGGGATTATAAGAAAGAAAATTCTGAGTTTTTTTTTTCTTTTTCTCATTTTTTTTTTCTTTTCCCCTTTACCTCTGAGTGGCTTGTGTTTGCTGCAGACATGAATGTCCAGACCTTGATTACAGGTGTGGACCAGCTTACTGCTCGTGTGCAGGGCATACAAGATTATGTTTTCAGAAATCCTATGTCAGAACCTAAGATACCGATTCCTGAACTGTTTTCCGGAGACCGATTTAAATTTAGAAATTTCAGGAATAATTGTAAATTGTTTTTGTCCCTGAGACCCTGTTCATCTGGAGACTCCGCTCAGCAAGTGAAAATTGTTATTTCTTTTTTACGGGGCGACCCTCAGGATTGGGCCTTCTCGCTGGCGCCAGGAGATCCGGCATTGGCTGATATTGATGCGTTTTTTCTGGTGCTCGGTTTGCTTTATGAGGAACCCAATCTTGAGATTCAGGCAGAAAAAGCCTTGCTGGCTATGTCTCAGGGCCAGGACGAGGCTGAAGTGTATTGCCAAAAATTTCGGAAATGGTCCGTGCTGACCCAGTGGAACGAGTGTGCATTGGCTGCAAATTTCAGAAATGGCCTTTCTGAAGCCATTAAGAATGTGATGGTGGGTTTTCCCATTCCCACAGGTCTGAATGATTCCATGGCCCTGGCAATTCAAATCGACCGGCGGTTGCGGGAGCGCAAAACCGCAAATTCCCTCATGGTGTTGTCTGAACAGGCACCTGATTTAATGCAATGTGATAGAATCCTGACTAGAAATGAGCGGAAAATTCATAGACGCCAGAATGGCTTGTGTTACTACTGTGGTGATTCTACACATGTTATCTCAGCATGCTCTAAACGTCTTACTAGGGTTGTTAGTCCTGTCGCCATTGGTAATTTGCAACCTAAATTTATTCTATCTGTAACTTTGATTTGCTCACTGTCATCGTATCCTGTCATGGCGTTTGTAGACTCAGGTGCTGCCCTGAGTCTGATGGATCTGTCATTTGCCAAGCGCTGCGGTTTTGTTCTGGAGCCATTAGAAAATCCTATCCCTCTTAGGGGTATTGATGCTACGCCTTTGGCAAAAAATAAACCGCAGTTTTGGACACAGGTTACCATGTGCTTGACTCCCGAACATCGGGAGGTGATACGTTTTCTTGTTCTGCATAAGATGCATGATTTGGTTGTTTTGGGTTTGCCATGGTTACAGACCCATAATCCAGTCTTGGACTGGAAGGCAATGTCGGTGTCAAGTTGGGGCTGCCATGGAATTCATGGAGATTCCCTGCCCTTGTCTATTGCTTCCTCTACGCCTTCGGAAGTTCCGGCGTATTTGTCTGATTATCAGGATGTCTTCAGCGTGTCTAAGTCCAGTGCACTGCCTCCTCATAGGGAATGTGACTGTGCAATAGATTTGATTCCTGGCAGTAAGTTTCCTAAGGGGAGACTGTTTAATTTGTCGGTACCTGAACATATCGCGATGCATTCATATATCAAGGAGTCTCTTGAGAAGGGGCATATCCGTCCTTTTTCTTCCCCTCTTGGTGCGGGATTCTTTTTTGTGGCCAAAAAGGACGGATCTTTGAGGCCTTGTATTGACTATCGGCTTTTAAACAAGATCACTGTCAAATTTCAGTATCCTTTGCCGCTGTTGTCAGACTTGTTTGCCCGGATTAAAGGTGCCAAGTGGTTCACCAAGATAGACCTTCGTGGTGCGTACAACCTTGTGCGCATTAAGCAAGGCGATGAATGGAAAACCGCATTCAATACGCCCGAAGGTCATTTTGAGTACTTGGTGATGCCATTTGGGCTCTCTAATGCACCTTCAGTTTTTCAGTCCTTCATGCATGACATTTTCCGGAAGTATCTGGATAAATTTTTGATTGTTTATCTGGATGATATTCTGGTTTTTTCTGATGATTGGGACTCGCATGTGGAGCAGGTCAGGATGGTTTTTAAGATTTTGCGTGAAAATTCTTTGTTTGTTAAAGGCTCAAAGTGTCTCTTTGGTGTACAGAGGGTTCCCTTTTTGGGGTTCATTTTTTCCCCTTCTGCTGTGGAGATGGACCCAGTCAAGGTCCGAGCTATTCATGATTGGACTCAACCCTCGTCAGTTAAGAGTCTTCAGAAGTTCTTGGGTTTTGCTAACTTCTACCGTCGTTTTATCGCAAATTTTTCTAGCGTTGTTAAACCATTGACGGATATGACCAAGAAAGGCTCTGATGTAGCTAACTGGGCTCCTGCTGCCGTGGAGGCTTTCCAGGAGTTGAAACGCCGGTTTACTTCGGCGCCTGTTTTGTGCCAACCTGACACCTCACTTCCCTTTCAGGTGGAGGTGGATGCTTCGGAGATTGGGGCAGGGGCCGTTTTGTCGCAGAGAGGCCCTGGTTGCTCTACTATGAGACCTTGTGCCTTTTTCTCCAGGAAGTTTTCGCCGGCAGAGCGAAATTATGATGTGGGCAATCGGGAGTTGTTGGCCATGAAGTGGGCATTTGAGGAGTGGCGTCATTGGCTCGAGGGTGCTAAGCATCGTGTGGTGGTCTTGACTGATCACAAAAATCTGATGTATCTCGAGTCTGCTAAACGCCTGAATCCTAGACAGGCCCGCTGGTCATTGTTTTTCGCCCGTTTTGACTTTGTGGTCTCGTATTTACCAGGTTCTAAGAATGTGAAGGCCGATGCTCTGTCTAGGAGCTTTGTGCCTGATGCTCCTGGAGTCGCTGAACCTGTGGGTATTCTTAAGGAAGGAGTTATCTTGTCAGCTATTTCTCCTGATCTGCAGCGTGTGTTGCAGAGATTTCAGGCTGGTAGGCCTGACTCTTGTCCATCTGACAGATTGTTTGTGCCTGCTAAATGGACCAGCAGAGTCATTTCCGAGGTTCATTCCTCAGTGTTGGCAGGGCACCCGGGAATTTTTGGCACCAGAGATCTGGTGGCCAGGTCCTTTTGGTGGCCTTCCTTGTCAAGGGATGTGCGGTCATTTGTGCAGTCCTGTGGAACTTGTGCTCGAGCTAAGCCTTGCTGTTCTCGTGCCAACGGGTTGCTCTTGCCCTTGCCTGTCCCGAAGAGACCTTGGACACATATCTCTATGGATTTCATTTCTGATCTTCCGGTGTCTCAGGGCATGTCTGTCATCTGGGTGATATGTGATCGTTTCTCCAAGATGGTCCATTTGGTTCCTTTACCTAAGCTGCCCTCCTCTTCTGATCTGGTTCCTGTGTTCTTCCAGAACGTGGTTCGTTTGCACGGCATTCCTGAGAATATTGTGTCGGACAGAGGATCCCAGTTTGTTTCCAGGTTCTGGCGATCCTTTTGTGGTAGGATGGGCATTGATTTGTCGTTTTCGTCCGCTTTTCATCCCCAGACTAACGGACAAACGGAGCGAACTAATCAGACTCTGGAGGCTTATTTGAGGTGTTTTGTCTCTTCTGATCAGGATGATTGGGTGACCTTCTTGCCGTTGGCTGAATTTGCCCTTAATAATCGGGCTAGTTCCGCCACCTTGGTTTCGCCATTTTTCTGCAACTCTGGTTTCCATCCTCGTTTTTCCTCGGGACATGTGGAGCCTTCTGACTGTCCTGGGGTGGATTCTGTGGTGGATAGGTTGCAGCGGATCTGGAGTCATGTGGTGGACAACTTGAAGTTGTCACAGGAGAAGGCTCAGCGTTTTGCCAACCGCCGCCGCGGGGTGGGTCCCCGACTTCGCGTTGGGGATTTGGTATGGCTGTCTTCTCGATTTGTTCCTATGAAGGTCTCCTCTCCCAAATTTAAGCCTCGCTTCATTGGTCCTTACAAGATATTGGAAATCCTTAATCCTGTATCCTTTCGCCTGGATCTTCCGGTGTCGTTTGCCATTCACAACGTATTTCATAGGTCCTTGTTGCGGCGGTACGTTGTGCCTGTGGTCCCTTCTGCGGAGCCTCCTGCTCCGGTGTTGGTTGAGGGCGAGTTGGAGTACGTGGTGGAGAAGATCTTAGATTCTCGTCTCTCCAGGCGGAGGCTTCAGTACCTGGTCAAGTGGAAGGGCTATGGTCAGGAGGATAATTCCTGGGTGCTCGCCTCTGATGTGCATGCGGCCGATTTGGTTTGTGCCTTTCACGCCGCTCATCCTGATCGCCCTGGTGGTCTTGGTGAGGGTTCGGTGACCCCTCACTAAGGGGGGGTACTGTTGTGAATTTGCTTTTTGGCTCCCTCTAGTGGTTACTAGTGATTTGACTCTGGGTATGTCAGTCATCCCTTGTATGCTCACCTGGGCCGTTAGTTCAGGGGTGTTGCTATATAAGCTCCCTGGACCTTCAGTTCATTGCCTGGCAACGTTGTAATCAGAGCTAATCTGTTGTGCTCTTGTCTACTGATCCTGGTTCCTGCTAGATTAAGCTAAGTCTGCTTTCTTGCTTTTTGCTATTTGTTTTTGTTTGCATTTTTGTCCAGCTTGTACATAATCTGTATCCTAACCTTGCTGGAAGCTCTAGGGAGGCTGGAGTTCTCCCCCCGGGCCGTTAGACGGTTCGGGGGTTCTTGAATTTCCAGTGTGGAATTTTGATAGGGTTTTTGTTGACCATATAAGTTATCTTACTACATTCTGCTATTAGTAAGTGGGCCTCTCTTTGCTAAACCTAGTTCATCTCTGTGTTTGTCATTTCCTCTTACCTCACCGTTATTATTTGTGGGGGGCTTGTATCCAACTTTTGGGGTCTATTATCTGGAGGCAAGAGAGGTCTTTGTTTTCCTCTTCTAGGGGTAGTTAGTCCTCCGGCTGGCGCGAGACATCTAGCGACCAACGTAGGCATGTTCCCCGGCTACTTCTAGTGTTGGCGTTAGGAGTAGATATATGGTCGACCCAGTTACCACTGCCCTATGAGCTGGATTTTTGTACTTCGCAGACTTACTTGTTCCTCTGACACCCTCGCCATTGGGGTCATAACAGGTACCACACAAAGAGCGCAAGCAAGGAGTCACAGAACTCTACCCCTAGACTCGGGATTAGAGTACAACTAGACCTCTTGCACTCGACATCACAACTGGGATGTCAGCGTAACTGAAATAATAATTTAAATGCAAGGGAGTGCGTGCAGTGCTGCTCTGGCGGATGCCACTAACCACCCAATCTTGGGCAAGGAAAGCGCTGTGAAAGAGCATGGCACCGCACTGGTGGTCACAGCAATTTGACTCTGTTTTGTGTGTCACGTGCTGATAGCAAGTCGGACGCAAGATAGCAATCATCCACCTTACATGAGCAGTCATACACAAGGGAGGGGATAATTCATGAGTGACTTTCACATGTCAAAACACACACGTTTACAAGTGTACACTAGCGCATGGCTGAGCGGCCATGCAAACCTTTTATAGCGGCAGTGCTACAAGACCTTCCAGATGGTCCAATAGGAGCCACAACAGGACCTGAGCATGTGACCCCCGACCTCCAATGGGTGGTCGTCACGTGGGCATGCTCAGTAAGGGAAAAGCAGGACTTAGTTCCAGAAAGACCTGCTCACTGCTGAACATTGCTGGCTACAAGGACAGAGCCTGGAAGGGCAGTAGTAACCAGTTGTCCAGTATCAGCCTGAGCTAGATGCTGGGACCTTCGTCTCCGCTGAGCAGCTTGTGCTCAGCAGGCTCCCAGGACATGTCCTCTGGGCCATAACCCTTCCAATCCACCAAAGAGAATTTTTTGCCATGTACCACCTTGCACCCCAAAATAGTGTTCACCTCGTAATCATCCGTAGACGAACCCAATGTCCCGGCAGATGACTCTGAAAACTGGGACATGTATACGGACTTCAAGAGGGACACATGAAAGGTGTCGGTGATAACTAGGCGTGGAGGAAGGGCCAGACGGTAGTCCGCAGGGTTAACCTGTTCGAGGACCTTGAAGGGACTCAAATAGCGAGGTACACACTTAGTGGACTCAACTCATAGCCTGATGTTACGGGCGGAGAGCCACACCAAGTCGCCAGGAGCAAAGGTCGGAGCGGGGCGCCGATGTGCAACTGCGGAGGTCCTCATTCTTTCCTTGGAGGCCCAGATGGCATTCTGAGTATGATCCCAAATGTCCTGTGCATCCACAGCCCAGTCTGCCCCCCTGGAGTCGGCGGAAGACATGGGCATGGGCACAGGGACACACGGATGCTGGCCGTAATTCAGGAGGAATGGAGTCTGACCGGTGGAGTCAGCTACGGTGTTGTTAAGCGCAAACTCTGCGTATTGTAGCAAGGATGCCCAGTCATCCTGCCTGACAGAAAGAAAATGTCGTAAATATGTGACCAGGGTCTGGTTGGCCTTCTCAACCAACCCATTTGTCTCGGGATGATATGCCGAGGAGAGATTCAACTCAATACTTAGTAGATGACAAAGCTCTCTCCAGAATCGAGATGCAAACTGGGGACCCTGGTCACTGACAATTTTGTCCGGCATACCATGTAGGAGAAAGATATGCTTGATGAACAATGCTGCCAGAGCCTGTGCAGAAGGTAGCCGTGAAAGAGGCACCAATGCACCATTTTGGAAAAATGGTCGGTGATCACCCAGATCATAGTGCAGCTACGGGACTTGGGTAAGCCCACCACAAAATCCATCCCAACCATCTCCCAGGGCCTGTCCGCCACCGGCAGGGGGTAAAGCAACCCATCTGGCTGTTGCCGAGGAGACTTGTTCTTGGCGCAAGAGACACATGCCTGAACATAGTCTGCAACGTCATGAGCCATAAGCGGCCACCAGTATGTCCTCACCAGTAGCTCTGATGTCTTTTTGGACCCAAAATGTCCACCCATCCTGGATGAGTGAGCCCAATAGAGAACCTCTGGACGCAAGCTGGATAGTACAAAAGTCTTGCCCGGAGGCCCAGACTCTAGCAAAACTGGGGCCACAGTTCTCAGGCTCTCGGTGGGGACAATAAGCCGAGGTTCCTCTTCCTCCTCTTCAGATGATACAACGGAGCGAGAGAGCATCGGCACAAATGTTCTTCTCCCTGGAAAGAAAATGGAGAGTGAAATGAAACCGGGAGAAAAATAAGGACCATCTGGCCTGGAGAGAATTTAACCGCTGGGCTGTCTGCAAGTACATCAAATTCTTTTGGTCTGTGAAGACTTGGAAGGGAAAACGAGCCCCCTCCAAGAGATGTCTCCTCTCTGAGAAGGCCAACTTCATGGCTAGCAACTCCCTGTCCTCGATGAAATAATTCCTCTCTGCTGGTGAGAAGGTCTTAGAAAAGAAGAAGCAAGGATGCTTCCGACCTTGAGCATCCTTTTGGAAAAGGACTGCTCCAGCACCAACGGATGAGGCATCCACCTCCATTATGGCTTATCTACATTGGGGCTATGTAGGATAGGAGCGCTAGCGAAGTGTGACTTAGTGGAGTAAAAGGCCTTGGAGACTCCTCAGTCCACAATTTGGGATTTGCTCCCTTCTTGGTGAGGGCAACCAAGGGAGCTACCAAAGTTGAGAAGTGTGGAATGAACTGGCGATAGTAATTAATGAACCCCATAAAGCGCTGCACCGCTTTAAGAGAATGGGGTTCCTGCCAATCCATCACAGCCTGTAGTTTGGCAGGATCCATAGCCAATCCCTGGGCGGAGATAATATAGCCCAGGAAAGGTAAGAACTCCTGCTTAAACACACATTTCTCCAACTTTGGGTAGAGGGAATTTGCCCGTAAGAGGTCGAAGACTCTGCAAACATCTCTCTGGTGGGAGTCAATATATGGAGAGTAGATGAGAATATCATCCAGATAGACTACAACCGAGGTGGAGATCACATCCCGGAAGATGTCGCTCACAAAGTCTTGGAAAACGGCTGGGGCATTACAGAGCCCGAAGGGCATCACCAGATATTCATAGTGCCCATCCCTGGTGTTAAAAGCCATCTTCCATTCGTCCCCCTCACGGATGCGAATCAGGATGTAAGCACCCCGCAGATCTAATTTCGTAAATACCCTTGCTCCCCGAAGCCTATCAAAGAGCTCAGATATCAGGGGCAGAGGATACTTATTCTTAACGGTGATGGCGTTAAGACCCCTGTAATCTATGCATGGACATAGTTCCCCGTTCTTCTTCTGCATGAAGAAGAACCCAGCCTCTGCAGGTGACACTGACTTCCTAATGAATCCTCTTGCCAGATTTTCCTGGATGTACTGTGACATTGCCTCCATCTCTGGGAGAGATAACAGATAGACTCGACCCCGGGGAGGCTGAGCACCAGGCAAGGGGTCAATAGGACAGTCATAGGGACGGTGAGGCGGAAGGGTCTCCGCAGCTCTTTTGGAGAACACATCCGCATAGGGCCAATATTGCTTGGGGAGAGAGGATAGATCTGCAGGTACCTTAGTAGTAGCAACCTGAACACATTCCCTCTGACATCTACCCCCACAAGATTCACCCCATCCCAAAATTCTGCCTGTGGACCACTCAATATGAGGAGAGTGGTACTGTAGTCAAGGTATCCCTAACAGGACCTCATCAATTCCCTCAGGAATGACGAGCAGAGTTATAATTTCCTGATGAGATGGCGACATGGACAGAGAAAAAGGGATGGTCTGGTGTGTTATCTGTGAGGGCGGTGTCGACCCATTTACCACTCGTACAGTTACTGGTTGGGCTAACATTACCAGGGGAATTGCGTGACATTGGGCAAAGGCAGAAGACATAAAATTGCCCTCTGCCCAAAAATCCACACAGAGCTCTACCTAGTGGGTAAATGAGCCTATAGTAATTGTCCCCTTAAAGGACAATTTGGAGGCAAATGTTGCTGAGTCTAGTGTACCTCCACCTACTACCACTAGACGCTGATGTTTCCTCGACCACTGGGGACATCTAGTGGCAAGATGTCCTGACTGCTGGCAAACATGACAAACCTGGAGTGCATGAGCGGTCCGGGACTTAGGCCCCGCTCGTGACACTATCATAGCCTCATGTAACTCATGGGCCTGGACTGGAGATTCCAAAGGTTTGGCGAAGGTGGGAGCCAGCCGAAACCTCTGCCTACACTGAGCTCGGTCTAACCTCCGCTCGTGAAAACGGAGGTCAATACGAGTGAAGACAGCTATTAACTCTTCCAGTGTGGTGAGAATCTCCCTAGTGGCCAGAGCGTTCTTAATTTGGTCAGCCAGCCCCCTCCAAAATATCAGAATAAGGGCTTTATCTGACCACTCCAGCTCAGATGCTAGGGTGCGAAAGTGGACGGCAAAATGGCTGACCAAGGACAAGCTCTGAGTCAATGCCAACAGTTGGAGCGCCGTATCATGGGTGACACGAGGTCCTAAAAAGACCTGTTTCAGAGTGCTCAGGAACATCGGAGCACTCTGCACCACATGATCGCTAAGCTCCCACAGCGGCGTTGCCCACTCCAATGCCCTGTCCGACAGGAGAGACACAATTAACCCTACCTTAGCCCACTCTGTGGGGAAACGAGACTAGGGATTAGAGTACAACTAGACCTCTTGCGCTCGACACCGCAACAGGGGTGTCAGCGTAACTGAAATAATAATTTGAATGCACGGGAGTGCATGCGGTGCTGCTCTGGCAGACGCCATTAACCACCCAGGCTTGGGCAAGGAAAGTGCTGTGAAAGCACACAACGCCACACTGGCGGTCACAGCAATTTGACTCTGTTTTGTGTGTCATGTGCTGATAGCAAGTTGGGCGCTAGAAAGCAATCATCCACCTTTCATGAGCAGTCATACACAAGGGAGGGAATAATTAATGAGTGACTTTCACACGTCAACACACACACATTTACAAGTGTACACTAGCATATGGCCAAGCGGACCTTTTATAGCGGCAGTGCTACAAGACCTTCCAGATGGTCCAATAGGAGCCACAACAGGACCTGAGCATGTGATCCAATGGGAGGTCATCAAGTGGGCATGCTCAGTAAGGGAAAAGCAGGACTTAGTCCCAGAAAGACCTGCTCGCTGCTGAACATTGCTGGCTACAAGGACAGAGCCTGGAAAGGCAGTAGTAACCAGTCATCCAGTATCAGCCTGAGCTAGACGCTGGGACCGACATCTCTGCTGAGCAAACTCCTCTGCAGCTGGAGAAGAATGGGAGACTGCAGCAGAGATGGTTCGAGATTCCCCCTGTGCAGAGGTGGGAGCTCAACACTGAACATACAGTATAACATGGTTATTGTTGCTTTACGGTAGTATGTAGAACTTACAAAAAGCTATGAAAAATATTTCTCGATTATTGTACTCATCCATAGAGTATTAAGTGCTTTCTGTTATATATCTGGTGGTATATTGCACTACAAAAAAGGCATTTAAAAGTTTAGCTTGTTTGTTTTACATTTCTTAACCATACACTATTCCTTTTTCTGGGGTACATTTTTGTGCTATATAACATTAAAATAATACTTTTCAAAAATGTTGCAGGGTTACATCTTTCAGCCATACAGTATTATGTGTTTGTTGGTATTCCATTGCTCAACTGTAGGGCATTATGTCTTCCTTGTTGCATTTTGTTGCTATCTAAGCCTCTAAAAATTAAATGTATCAGTATTTTATTGCTCATCCATAGACTTTTACATATTCTTGGGTAGATTTTGGTGGTATATAAACCTCAAAACACTACTTCAAAAATGCATCAGTATAAGAAGCCTTAAAAAACTTGATAAAAAATGTATCAGTATTATATTGCTCACGCATAGCATATTCCATGGTCTGGAGTACATTTAGCTGGTATATAATCTGCAAGTGCATATCCTTTATGAGTCTAGGAGTACCAATACATGAAAACTTGAACAGAATGTGTATGAGGATATCCTTTATGTCTAATACAGGGTGTATCTTAGTCCCTCTGAGTCCTTTTTTTGGCAGATCTTGATCCTTAACAAATGAAACTGAAATTACCTATTTTTTAATTTAAAATAATTTTTGGTTTACTTAAATTACAATTTTTTACAATTACAATTTTTAACTCTTTTTAAAATATGGTCTTTATTGAGGAAAAAAAATTCTTAACTTTATTTTCCTGTAAAATGTAATTTCTCTTCCGCTTGTACTGTTTTATTATCACTTCTTAAAGTGGAGTAAAAGTGTGACACCATTGTTCTCAGCAGCAATCTGGGAGTCAGACATTCTTCATTTGGGGTCTTCCCCACACTGTTCTTTTTCCATTAAGCACTTTTCTCATCCATTTGAACATTTCCACTGCCCCCCAGATTTCATTTTAGGGTCTGCTAGAAAAACAGCTCGGTTTTGCTATTGACGCTCATTATGTTTGCTACTTGAAACAAGCATTTGAGTATTTGGAATTGCTCGGTTTGAGCAACGAGCACACGAGCATTTTGGTGTTCGATCATCTCTCATAACCATCTGTAAACAATTTGGACTACATTAATACAGAAAAAGACAGACTGCATATAAAGGGAGAAAATTCTAGCCCATTATTTCCTCCCTGGGAGTGGTTGATCAGCAAAGATCATTCCACATACAAGAAGTGTAAAGGTCTACGAGGTCGAAAAAGCAACCCAGTGTAACTCTTAAGCAACTAAAGGCCTTTCTCAATTTGCTAATGTTAATGATCATGAGTCCAGCATCCGGAAGACACTGAACAACAATGGTATGCATGGCAGAATTGTAAACAAAAGGTCACTGCTCTCCAAAAAGTGCATTTGATATGATGGTATAGCAACTAACTCACGGGAAAATGTAACAAACTAAAAACTGCAATTGACCCTGCCAGATCCTGTGCAGACTAGAGATCCTGAACCCGCAGATCCTGTGCGAGTTGAAAAGCCATAACTACAGACTAGACAATGGCAACTCAGACCTATACTGTCTGAAAGGCCATTAAGCACTTCATGTACTGTATGTCCTAAAGAACAGGAGGTTAGAGAAGAGTGTGAAATACCTGCAGAAGGGAAAGGGTGCTGAAATAGAAAGAGATCATGTATGAGAAAAGAAAACCACAAAATGCAAGTTTGTTAGATAATATGCAGCCTACTTCTAAAAAAAAAAGCCAGAAGATGGGTGCCGAGTAAAGAACATAAAGGACAAAGATATAAACCCAAGCAGTTTTTTCACTGACTGGCTTAAACTGCAAAAGAATGGCTTGACATCAAAATGAGACTATCATCAGCAGGAAATACCAGAAGTTGGAAGGAATATAAAGGTGCATCCAAGAGGTGATAGGGCAGACAAATGAGCAAATGAAAACACCTGATATTCATAAAAGACTTCATGCAACTAGGATCACATATACTAAACTCCTGGAGAAATGGCGAATCTGCTTGTGGCTCAGCGGACAGAGAAGCTGACCTCAAAGTACAGGTTCAGCTGTTTGAACCCAGACATATTTCTGCACAGTTTGCTAAAGATCACCTGGACGATTCAGAAACCTTTTGGAACAATAGAGACCAAAATAGAGTTTTTTTGTTAGAAATTAGAAGTTTTGTTTAAAGAAAAAAAAACACTGCATTACAGCACAAAAACCTCATACCATCTTTGAACAACTGTCAGGGAACAGCCGGTAAATCATGCAGTTATCCCATTGCTGCCAACACTATGCCAGGGAATAGCTGGGGATTTATGCAGATATCCCACCACTGTCACAAAATTGTTACCGAAATCACTCCGCTGCCTGCAATTGTTAGGACATTCATGAAATTGACTTCGTTTTGGTGACCTCAGCTGGAGGCAGGTAAATGGGATGCAGCTCAGTTACAAAAAATTAGGATCCCTGATCTCAAGGATATCTGCATCCCTGGAGGTCTCAGGCAGAAAATATTAATGCCATATTTTCTCTTATGATTTTAGCCTTCTATAGATAGGAGGAATGGCATATCCAACTTTGTCCATCTGGTGAATATTAATTTGGGGCTGAAGCGCAGATTGCACAGTGATGTAAGTAAATGCATTATGTTCACCACTTCGTCATGACAACGAAAATATGTCTTCCACAACTATAGGGCCTACGCATGTCCAAAACACAATATTCATAACTGCAATCTGCTGCCATTCCATGTGCATGTAATTCTTTTGAAGACAGGAACAGTTATCCACACAGGAGAGAAAGTATTCACCTCCCAAGCCTCTTGTTCAGATGTTGTGTCTGCTCTCCATCAGATAACCCACTTTAATTACCTGTCCAAATGTCACGGGGATTCTAGGTGAGCGAGAGCTAATAACCCGGGCCCCTGCAATTTCCCTCAGACTAGGGAAATCCTGACTGACCCTCTACCTGGAGTTTACACTGATGGTGTGCATGTCTAGGCCTCGAACCTCAACCTGTCTCCTGTTTCAACCCTAGGCTGAAACCTCCGCCCACCACCCAGTGAAGAGGTAATACACCAATACCCACAGTTAGCACAGACAAGGATAAAGGAAAATATACACCACGCCGCAGTCACTCAGGAATACACTATAAATGTGCAGGGCAAAATAAATACAAATATAGGAAGGAGTAAATAAGACTAAGGAAAATACACCACCAGCAAAGAATCTCCAACAACCAGCTCTCCACTCCAGACCGAGATAACAACGCACAAGACAGAAGCTATAATCGGCAACGCCCAATGATCAGGAGAACTATTTAAAGGCAATGGGTATAGCCCAGCTTCCAATCCGAGGATCAGGTAAATTAACCCCGGAACAGCTAGATAAAATCTAGCCGACGCCAATGAGCAAACAGTGGTCAAAAGCGGAATTACCGCTGTCTGTCAAACGACCTGGTCTGAACAGCGTCTGACATGACAGTACCCCGCCTTCTACGAGGGACCCCAGGGCCCTCACGGCTTATAGGACCCGGCTTGTCTGGATGGCGACGATGAAAAAACCTGACCAGCCGATCCGCATGAATATCCGATGCTGGTACCCAGGACCTCTCCTCAGGCCCATAACCACGCCAGTGTACCAAGTACTGTAAAGTGCGACGCACTACACGAGAGTCAACCACCTTGGAGACTTCAAACTCCAGATTACCATTCACCAACACTGGAGGTGGCATAGGCGCCGCGTCCACAGAACCCACCACCTTCTTTAAAAGAGACCTGTGGAACACATTGTGTATGTTATACACCGTAGGGAGCTCCAATCGGTACGCTACTGGGTTAATGACGGCGGTGACCCTAAATAGACCAATAAACCGTGGACCCAATTTAAGGGATGGTATCTTGAGTCTTATGTTTTTTGTGGATAACCACACCCAGTCATCCACACTCAGGTCTGGACCTGGCACACGCCTACTGTCAGC
The DNA here is from genome assembly GCF_051348905.1 of Ranitomeya variabilis. Taxonomy (NCBI): domain Eukaryota; kingdom Metazoa; phylum Chordata; class Amphibia; order Anura; family Dendrobatidae; genus Ranitomeya; species Ranitomeya variabilis. The sequence goes on from NC_135232.1 coordinate 235,513,547, forward strand.
CACACATTTGTACCTAGCACCCACACTCAACAGGCGCTGTTTAACTCTCCTCCAGACTGATGACAATTGTGCTCCTAACTGATCCTCCTCCGAAACGCCAGAAGAGCCCCTCTGACTCAAGGTACAAAATTGAGGATGTAGCCCATAAACACAAAAAAACGGAGACTCCCAAGATGACTCCTGGCAGTGATTATTGATGGCAAACTCAGCCAAACGAAGAAAGGTAGACCACTCCTCCTGGTTATCAGATACAAAGCAGCATAGGTACTGTTCCAAATTTTGGTTCATACACTCAGTCTGACCATTTGACTGAGGATGGAACGCCGAAGAATGAGACAACTTGATCCCCAGCCGTGAGCAAAATGCTTTCCAAAATTTTGCCACAAACTGAGACCCCCTATCAGACACGATGTCAGACGGAACCCCATGAAATCTGACCACCTCCTGCACAAATACCTGAGCCAGAGTCTTAGCGTTAGGCAACGAAGGCAAAGACACAAAGTGCGACATTTTAGAAAACCGATCAACAATCACCAAGATGACCGTGTTCCCAGCTGATGAGGGCAAATCAGTGATGAAATCCATGGAGATTTCTGTCCATGGCTTACTAGGTACCTCAAGAGGAAGTAGTGTGCCAACAGGACGTGAGCGGGGCATCTTAGCCCTAGCGCACGTGGTACAAGCTGACACATATGAGACCACGTCCTGTCGGATCTTGGGCCACCAAAACCGACGTGACACCAACTCCAAGGTACCTCTAACCCCTGGGTGGCCAGCCAGGACAGCATCATGATGCTCTGCCAAAACCTTTAAGCGTAGATGAAGCGGTACAAAAGATTTGTTGATGGGAAGCTCAGATGGTACCTCCTCCTGAGCTTCGGCAATCTCAGCCTCAACCTCGGTAGTGAGAGCCGAAACCACAACACCCTTTTGGATGATGGGTACTGGATCTTCCCAAGGTTCACCCCCCAGAAAACACCTGGACAGAGCATCCGCCTTAGTGTTTTTAGACCCTGGTCTGTAAGTGACAACAAAATTGAACCGCGTGAAAAACAATGCCCAGCGAGCCTGCCTGGGGGACAGACGCTTGGCTGACTCCAAATACAGCAGATTCTTATGATCGGTAATAACAGTAACCTGATGTACCGACCCCTCCAAGAAGTGTCGCCATTCCTCAAAGGCCAACTTGATTGCCAACAACTCCCTGTTGCCAATATCGTAGTTACGTTCGGCGGATGACAGTTTCTTGGAGAAATAGGCGCACGGACGCAAACCACTCAAAGATGAGCCTTGAGATAGTACCGCCCCCACACCAACCTCAGACGCATCGACTTCCACAACAAAGGGTTTTGATACGTCTGGCTGCACAAGAATGGGGGCTGAAACAAAACTGTTCTTAAGAAATTCAAATGCGCGCACAGCAGCCTCAGGCAAAGCAGAGAAATTGGTACCTTTTTAGTCATGTCAGTTAGTGGTTTAGCAATGATGGAAAAATCCTTGATAAATTTCCTATAGTAGTTAGAAAACCCAAGGAACCGCTGAAGTGCTTTCAGGTTATCAGGACATTCCCGATGCAGCACCGCTTGCACCTTAGCGGCGTCCATTTTAAAACCAGAAGCAGACACGATATAACCCAAGAAAGGCAACTCTTGAACAGAAAATACACATTTCTCAAGTTTAGCATACAGCTTATTCTCTCTGAGAAGCTGTAACACCTGCCTGACATGATTTAAATGAGCATCACGGTCGCAAGAATATATGAGGATGTCATCTGGGTACACGATAACGAATTTCCCCAAAACATGCGAGAACACATCATTGATGAAATGTTGGAACACTGCAGGTGCGTTAGTCAACCCAAAAGGCATCACCAAATTTTCAAAATGACCCTCAGGGGTATAAAAAGCCGTCTTCCACTCATCACCTTGATGGACTCTTATGAGGTTGTACGCCCCCCTGAGGTCAAGCTTGGTAAACCACTTAGCACCCGCCACCTGGTTGAACAAATCTGGTATCAGTGGCATCGGGTATGGATCACGAACCGTAATCTGGTTAATCTCCCTGAAATCCAAACACGAGCGTAATCCGCCATCTTTCTTCTTCACGAAGAAGAAACCTGCTGCCACCGGCGAGGATGACGGCCCAATGTGCCCTTTGCTCAAGCTTTCAGCAATATAATCTTTTAATGCTTGTCTCTCCGGACCGGAGATGTTAAACATCCTTGCTTTAGGCAACTTGGCCCCTGGTTTAAACCTGATAGAACAGTAATAGGGATGATGTGGCGGCAACTCTGAACAACCCTTTTCAGAGAACACTTCCACAAAATCCAGAAGTGATTCCGGAACGCTTGAAGTCACCGCAGCCACACATGTGGCCAGGCAATTCTCCTGGCAGAACTCGCTCCACTGAATTATGTCCTGAGTTTTCCAGTCAATTACCGGGTTGTGCATGGATAACCAAGGAAAACCCAAAACCACCTGAGCAGGAAGATTCCTGAGCACCTTACATGTAACCCGCTCGGAATGTAGAACCCCAATGTGGAGTTTCACCTCAGCTACAAATTCAGTAATCTCCCCCTGAGAGAGAGGAGCAGCATTGATGGTGACCACGCGGATAGGATGAGACAGTTTTTCAATCCTAAAACCTGCTGTGCGTGCAAACTCCTCATCAATGAGATTTGTGGCTGAACCACTATCCACAAAAACAGTAATTGGCAGCTCACTTCCAGCAATAAAAACCTTAGCAGGGAGCATGCATTGAGAAACCACCATGGAGGATATACATAAGCTCAGATTGGTCTCCTCCACACCCTCTGAGCTTAGAAGTTTTCCGCCGTTGCATCTTTCTTAGACAGCTTAGTAAGCTGGTGCCGCAACATCCTAAAATTATTTTTAGGAGAGCACCCAGCCTGAAAAACAAACTGGCACCTAGCAGACTTCTTGAGGAACGAAAAAAACCACTATCTGCACAAAAACCAGGGATTTTCAAATGTTTTCATAAGAATTGTCGGTGCTGTGGTATCATTGCACATACCAGTACAGCATTTAAACATCCCTCTTTCCCTCACCCTTTTCCAATTAGTCACCATTTCACCTGTATCACTTCTTATGTCATTTATATTATTACCTGTCCTTGCAACAAGATATATGTTGGCAGGACCACACAACCACTTCACCTCCGTATGAATTCTCACCGACACAATATTAAAATAGGTTACCTTAAACATGGTCTTTCCAAACACTTTAGCATTTCACATAACTGCAATCCTTCACTATTTCAGGTTCACCCTATTGATCATGTTCCTGCACATGTCCCCAATCGTACACAGTCACTTAATAAGAAAGAGGTTTTTTGGATATATACCTTGAATTCCCTTGAGCCTGGAGGGTTAAATGTAATGTCAGATATTTTGTGACCTAACAAAATCTCGAACCGAGCCTGGAGGGTCAAATGTAATGTCAGATATTCTATGACTTAACAAAATCTTGAACCAAAGTGTGGTGATTATCACTAAACCTCACTCCAATAAACAACTTACTTTTGATCCCATGGGGGGTTTCTAGTATTGCTCATGAGAAATTGGAAAGAACGTATCAGTATGCCGTGGCACAATGACTAGAATAACCTACAAAATGGAATTACTATGTGAAGTTCACAGGTTCGAATACTCCGTTTTACTATTTGTGATTTTATTCAGGATTTGTTTTTAATTCATTTTAAGTTATCTATTTTTGTTATTAATATTTTTTAGTGTCCTAGGTTATGAATAAATAATAATGAGAATGTTTTTTAAATGTATTCTTATTGGTTTTAATCATGTATATGTTAAGTATAACGGTTCTGGTGCCCCTCCCCCTTTCCCTTTCCTTCCTGTGTATAAATACACCCTATATTGTGTTATGTATTATATGCCCTGAAGAAGAGAGCAGGAAAGCTCTTGAAACGTGTAGGCTTCAATAAATCACCTAAAATTTACACCGTGTGCGCGGTCTTCAGTTTACCTAAGACTACTACTCTCAACATCCTTGTGGATTTTTGTGGAGACCTGCTGCTGCGGTCAAGCACACATGGGAGTTGGGACCTAGGTTCACAACTCAAATAGGTGAGTACATTCCCTGCAAAGGGTTGTATGTTTTTTTCTCAACAGTGTGACACATTGGGGGCGCCTTGTGTTTTTTTCATTTACTTTAGACAGCAGAGGACAGATGTTAATGAAATGACCAGTTTTACCACAGTAAAAACAGGCTCCCTGCTTCCTGAGCTCAGGGGCTCGACGCGTCACATGTGACACCCCTGCGATTTGTATAGGCTCCGTGGGCTCACCTGCAGCAACCTCACATGAACCTAAACCCTCTCCCATAGGTGGTGTCTCATGCTCCCCCTGATGCAAACGGCGATCAATGCGGACAACCAGACTCATAGCGGAATCTAGAGAAGCAGGAGTCTCGTACATCAGAAGGGCTTTTTTTACCCTTCCAGAAACCCCATGAATAAACTGACTCCGCAATGCTGGATCATTCCATTGTGTATCGATCGCCCAGGGATGAAATTCAGAACAGTAATCCTCTGCAACTCGCTCCCCCTGGGCGAATAGTGCGTATCTTCGATTCTGCTAGAGCCATTCTGTCAGGTTCATCGTAGATTTTTCCAAGAGAGGAAGAAAAACTCTCCACAGAGTCAAATGCAGCAGAATCAGATGGCAAAGAAAGCGCCCATGCTTGGGGATCCCCGCTTAACAATGACAACACCAGGCCCACACGCTGAGCCTCATTACCCGAGGAGATCGGGGGCATATGGGCAAATTTTTCAGGCAAAGGGAATTTAGGCTCAGCAACTCTTCCTGTCGCTCCAGCCTGCACATTAGATACTGCTAGTCCCTGTTGCTGAACTGCCCCCCTCAACTCAGTGACCTGTAGGGACAGCGCCTTCAACTGGCGGGTTATGGAAATCATGGGATCCATGACAAAAGAAAAAAAAAAGAAACCCCTTTTTTTTTTTCTTTTTTGTTGTTGGGCCGATTGTAATGTCACGGGGATTCTAGGTGAGCGAGAGCTAATAACCCGGGCCCCTGCAATTTCCCTCAGACTAGGGAAATCCTGACTGACCCTCTACCTGGAGTTTACACTGATGGTGTGCATGTCCAGCCTTCGAACCTCACCCTGTCTCCTGTTTCAACCCTAGGCTGAAACCAACCGCCCACCACCCAGTGAAGAGGTAATACACCAATACCCACAGTTAGCACAGACAAGGATAAAGGAAAATATACACCACGCCATAGTCACTCAGGAATACACTATTAATGTGCAGGGCAAAATAAATACAAATATAGGAAGGAGTAAATAAGACTAAGGAAAAAACACCACCAGCAACGAATCTCCAACAACCAGCTCTCCACGCCAGACCGAGATAACAACGCACAAGACAGAAGCTATAATCAGCGACTCCCAATGATCAGGAGAACTATTTAAAGGCAATGGGCATGGCCCAGCTTCCAATCCGAGGATCAGGTAAATTAACCCCGGAACAGCTAGATAAAATCTAGCCGACGCCAATGAGCAAATAGTGGTCAAAAGTGGAATTACCGCTGTCTGTCGAACGACCTGGTCTGAACAGCGTCTGACATGACACCAAAGGGGAGCAGAAAAAGGGGTCAGAGCTAATTTTTCCATTTAGAATGATTTCAGCTCTTTTTGTTTCATTTACAATATATAATGGAAGCCATGTTTCAATATGAGGGCGACACATACAATATCAAGAGATAGTCTAAGGGAGTGACGATTACGGCAGTGTCATTGTATGGACCTGTTTTGCTGCATGTGGGCCAAAATGGCTTTTTATCATTGACAGAACAGTAAATTCGGAATTTTGCAAGCAAATTTTATAGGAAAATGGCAGAACATTTTTATACCTTCACATTACCTTCTATAGGTTAAAAAGTGCTGTAAAAATGCTGAAAGAGTAGATATGCTGCAGATTTTCAGAAATGCTGCAGTGCTCAATTTCAATCAGGTTAAATAAAAGCTATATTTGCATGAGATTTCTGGAACATCTTAGCTTTGCTGGTACTGTAATGGGCAGCTTCTTTTATGCAGAAAAAAGCAGCAAAAAATGGCACATATGAACATAGCCTCTGTGTGAAACCTGCAGTGGGCACTATCTGCTCTCCCTCTCTATGAAGCTAGCTGACGATCACAGGCAACACTCCCATGATATAACTGTTCAAAACTCACAGCAGAGCAGCCGACTGAGCCATTCAAGCACAGACAGGAAAAGTCTGTACTTTGAATGGACTTTCTCAGGAAGTAAGAAGCTGTAGGTCATATCACCACATGTCTCATCTCAGGAGTCGAGTAAAAATTTAACAGCAACTATATTAGAAGTTTCTTCATTTCTGATCAATTTGACTATGCTTTAATAATCTGTGGACCCAGAAGACCCATCAAAGGTATGAAATGGTCTTTGCATCTGGTCTTACAGTTGTCCAAAAATACCTTTCTAAATTAGTAGTATTATAATCCATCCCTTTAAGAAAATATACAAATTCTTTATTGATGGAACTTTCTGTATTCTCATCAGATGGAATTCAGAGATTGTTGCTTCTTGCAGATTTTAAGGTGAAAGTAATTGAATCAACCATCTCACAAAGTGATAAATATTGAGTGACAGCTGGAGAGAAACATTGAATTATTAATTAAAAATAAAAGCTGAGGATGCTGATAAAAGCTAACACCTTGGAAGTGTTAAAGTCAGAGGATTTGTGTGAGGTGCTCGATGGGTCACATCTAATACACTTACACTTACAAATTAGACAGGTGGAGTACTAGTCTATACTCCCCAAGGGCACCTTCAGACCATTACTGTACTTTTCCCAGCAGTCGCCCCATTGTTTGTTTCAGCTACTCACAAAGGAAAAAAATGTGCAATTCTTATGACAATAGTGAGTGTTTAGTAATTATGATGCTGTCTTTGTCACATGCTGAATTCTAAAGCAATCAGCCTGTATGTACTCTTAAATTATCATTATGCATTCATTATGCATGTGAATAGCACACAGTTTTAGTTGGCATGCCAAAATATTCAATTAAAGTATTATTGAATTGATTTCTGTAAAACTGGATATTCAATTTACAGCTTTTTGACGGATTCTGAGAACTTTTGATAACTGTAATGAGGCATGGGTCCAGGGTCAGACTGGGACACCGGAGAATTCTCCGGGGGACCCAGGCCCTGACACCTGCTGGCATACAGTGTCAGCAGCTGCCTAGGCCCCCCGCTGCTCCAGGGGCCCCCACGCTAATAGCGGCACACCACGCAGCTGCTGTGAGGCCCCCGGTGCCAGAGGAGCAGCAGCGGGTGACAAGAAGCCTAAGCCTGTTCTCGCTGTTAAAGTGAAATGAATATTCACGCTTCCCCACGCCCCCATGGTCACGGAGAGGAGTGAATTAATTTCACTACAATAGCGGGCAGTGTCTGCCGTATGCAGCAGCTGACAATTCCCTCTATCAGGGTCTGCAGACCAGGGCCACCACCCCCGCTCCCTAAGGGACCACCAGCCCACGCAGCCGCTAAGGGGCCGTAAGATGGGAGAGAGCATCAGATGATGCTCCCTCTCCCATCATTCCCCTTGCTTCTGACACACAGCTGGTGCGCAATGACATCACTTCATCGTGTACCTGCTGTTTGCCAGGCTGACTGCAGTGCAGCTCCTCAAATCAATGAGTCTGGGGCAGCATTATTCCCTAGGGGGAGGCAGCATTATACCATATGGGGGAGCTACAATATACCCTATGAGGGGCAGCATTTTTCCCTATGGGGGAAGCTGCATCATACCCTATGGGGGAGCTGAATTATAACCTAAGGGGGAGCTACATTATACCCTATGGGGCAGCAGTATTCTATGGGGGAGCTATATTATACCCTATGAGGGGGTAGCATTATTCTCTTTGGGAAAGCTACAATATACCCTATGGGGGCAGCATTATTTCCTATGGGGGAAGCTGAATTATACATGTGGGGGAGCTGCATTATACCCTATGGGGGAGCTGCATTATACCCTATGGGGTATGTCAGAAGTGCAGCTCCTGACATAGGAGCAGAGCCGCCGCCGGAATCAGCATGGGAGCAAGGAGGAGAGGTGAGTATTGTGTTTTTATTATATACAGTACAGAGCAAAAGTTTGGACACACCTTCTCATTTAAAGATTTTTCTGTATTTTCATGACTATGGAAATTGTACATTCACACTGAAGGCATCTAAACTATGAATTAACACATGTGGAATTATATACTTAACAAAAAAGTGTGAAACAACTGAAAATATGTCTTATATTCTAGGTTTTTCAAAGTAGCCACCTTTTGCTTTGATGACTGCTTTGCACACTCTTGGCATTCTCTTGATGAGCTTTAAGAGGTAGTCACCGGGAATGGTTTTCACTTCACAGGTGTGCCCTGTCAGGTTTAATAAGTGGGATTTCTTGCCTTATAAATGGGGTTGGGACCATCAGTTGTGTTGAGCAGAAGTCTGGTGGATACACAGCTGATAGTCCTACTGAATGGACTGTTAGAATTTGTACTATGGCAAGAAAAAAGCAGCTAAGTAAAGAAAAACGAGTGGCCATCATTACTTTAAGAAATGAAGGTCAGTCAGTCCGAAAAATTGGGAAAACTTTGAAAGTGTAACCAAGTGCAGTTGCAAAAACCATCAAGTGCAACAAAGAAACTGGCTCACATGAGGACCGCCCCAGGAAAGGAAGACGAAGAGTCACCTCTGCTTCTGAGGATAAGTTTATCTGAGTCACCAGCCTCAGAAATCGCAGCTTAACAACAGCTCAGATTATAGACCAGATAAATGCCACACAGAGTTCTAGCAGCAGACACATCTCTACAACTGTTAAGAGGAGACTTTGTGCAGCAGGCCTTCATGGTAAAATAGCTGCTAGGAAACCACTGCTAAGGACAGGCAACAAGCAGAAGAGACTTTTTGGGCTAAAGAACACAAGGAATGGACATTAGACCAGTGGAAATCTGTGCTTTGGTCTGATGAGTCCAAATTTGAGATCTTTGGTTCCAACCACTGTGTCTTTGTGCAATGCAGAAAAGGTGAACAGGTGGACTCTACATGCCTGGCACCAACCGTGAAGCATGGAGGAGGATGTGTGATGGTGTGGGGGTGCTTTGCTCGTGACACTGTTGGGGATTTATTCAAATTGAAGGCATACTGAACCATCATGGCTACCACAGCATCTTGCAGCGGCATGCTATTCCATCCGGTTTGTGTTTAGTTGGACCATCATTTGTTTTTCAACAGCACAATGACCCCAAACACACCTCCAGGCTGTGTAAAGGCTATTTGACCAAGAAGGAGAGTGATGGGGTGCTATGCCAGATGACCTGGCCTCCACAGTCACCAGACCTGAACCCAATTGAGGTGGTTTGGGGTGAGCTGGACCCCAGAGTGAACGCAAAAGGGCCAACAAGTGCTAAGCATCTCTTGGAACTCCTTCAAGATTGTTGGAAGACCATTCCCAGTGACTACCTCTTGAAGCTCATCAAGAGAATGCCAAGAGTTTGCAAAGCATTCATCAAAGCAAAAGGTGGCTACTTTGAAGAACCTAGAATATAAGACATATTTTCAGTTGTTTCACACTTTTTTTGTTAAGTATATAATTCCACATTTGTTAATTCAGAGTTTTGATGCCTTCAGTGTGAATGTACAATTTTCATAGTCATTAAAAAATACAGAAAAATCTTTACATGAGAAGGTGTGTCCAAACTTTTGGTCTGTACTGTGTATATCAGTGAGTACGGGGCAGCATTATTCCCTATGGGGGCAGCATTATACGATAAGGGGGGCAGCATTATATTATATGGTGGGCAGCATTATACCCTATGAGTGGGGCAGCATTATTCCCTATGAGGGGGCAGCATTATACTCTATGAGGGGGGCAGCATTATTTCCTATGGGGGCAGCATTATACCCTATGAGGGGGGCAGCATTGTTCCCTACAGGGGCAGCATTATACTTTATGATGGGGCAGCATTATTCCCTATGAGGGCGGCAGTATTATTCTCTATGGGGGCAGCATTATTCCCTATGGGGGCAGCTTTAGACCTGTAATAATTATAGGGGATAACTCAGGAGACTCTTTGTGTGGAACAAAACAACTACAGGACACAGTTTTATAAGTGGTAAAGTCTATATTATCACACGGTGATTCAAACAGGTGCAGAGAGAAACTCAAGTCCACAACACTTGGTGCAAATAATAAACGCAGCTTAGCAGTCTATAGGAAACTTCAGAGCAAAATGCAATCAAGCAGAAAGTCTATGAAGCACAGTTATTCTTGTGGATACTTGACACGAATAAATCCTTGTCTTAGTCAAGACACAGATAGATATGCTTATAGGCAGTTCAAATCATATCTTAGCTCAACCAGGGAGGCCTGGTTAATAGTCTCAGGTTAATGCAAAGCAGCAGCAGCTTACATGTCCAGCAAATGCAGGTGGAAGTAAACACGAGCAGCAGATGAAGGAGGATTGCTGGAAACCTGTGTATGCAGCAGGAACTCAGAGCAGAGTAGCAGGTTCACCACACAGGTTCACAGGAGCAGGTGCATAGCCAGGGAGTAATCAGAGATCAGCAGCTGGATGCAAGGAAGAGTACTCTAGCACAGACTGAAGGCTGGGGTGGAGTTTTATAGCAGGAAGACACAGTGCACATGAGACCCAAGACGCCATCTTGGAAAAGGGCAGTTATGCACAAAAGGTAAAAAATGTTCAGAGTCCTGACAATACCCTTTGAGGGGGCAGCATTATTCCCTATGGGGGCAGCATTATTCCCTATGAGGGGAGCTACAATATACTCTATGAGGGGGTAGCATTATTCCCTATGGGGGAACTGCATTATACCCTATGGGGACAGCATTATTCCCTATGGGAGAAGATGTATTATACCCTATGGGGGAGCTGCATTATACACTATGAGGGGGCTGCATTATACCTTATGAGTGGGCAGCATGATACTCTTAGGGGGCTACATTATATTCTGTGATGGGGCTGCATTATACTATTTTAGGGGGGCTGCATTATATTCTATGGAGGGACTGCATTATACTCTGAGGGGACTACATTATATTCTGGGGGGCTGTATTTTACCATAAGAAGGGGGCGGCATTATACCCCATGAGGGGGCTACATTGTATTCCTAGGGGGTAGCTGCATTATACCTTATGAGGGGATTACATTATACTCTGAGTCTGGTTGCATTATATTCTATAGGGGGTACATTATATTCTATGGGGGCTTCATTATATTCTATGAGTGGGCTACATTATATACTATGAGGGGGCTGCATTGTACCCTATGAGGGGGCTACTGTATATTCTATGAGTTAGCTACATTGTATTCTATGAGGGGGGTACTTTATATTCTATATGGGGGTCTACCCCAACCCCTGCTACATAATTAAGATGTGTACTACCTTATATTATAACCTGATATTAGCGTGTTTTACCTCACAATTGGTGGTCTTTATTACAATATTTATTTCTATGTAGCTACATAGTGGGCCCCTGAATGATTTTCTCTGGTGGGCCCAAGGTGCTCCAGTCTGACACTGCATGGGTCCACTAAGAAGCTCACCAAGCTCCTTAATTTCTATAAAGGTCTTAATGGTAACTAATGAAATTAATGGATAGAATATATTAGCAAACAAAATTGTACCATATAACAATACCACACAGCCAGGCATGAGACACATTGCTGAATTCTGTTTTACCCTCTTGCCTCATTATTACATAGCAAGCACCTGCTGACAGATTCACTTTGAGTCAGATGAATAGAACAGATATAGAAATATTTGCTGCAAATTTGCTACATTTGAATTCACTTTTAACAATTGCGAGTAGAAACTATTATACCGAAAAGCTCACTTACAGCTTCTGTCAACGCATATTTTGGTTGTAGGTTCTTTTGCGCCAATTTTGGAAGCAAGAATAAAAACTCTGATAACAACTAGAACTCCATTTGTAAAGCAAATAAACACATCTTTGCACAATCTGCTACATTTTTAGTAAGCTTCCTTCTGTAACCGAGAAATCCACAGATAATAGCCCCAAACAGAAATTTCTGGAGACTAATGAAAGCTAAAGTACAAAATAAATTGCTTGTCTGGTACATTGATGGACAAAACACTTGGTAATGGGTTTTAGATTTCCCAGCTATAGATACAGCACCAGATCACTGAAGGGAATAGGTTGATAATACTGGGGTTAATTACAGATTCTTGCACGTTTATTCAAATCTCTTTCCATTAGATGACTGCGTATACAGCACTGAAGTTCCACAGTGACATGATAATTTTACATTAATAGGAAGTTCTAAATTGCATTAAATGTTTTCAGAAAGATTTTAGCCGTTTTATCAAATTGTATGCTTATAATAAAGAAGACTGTATGAAAAATAAAGGTGTCCTATCTTTTGGTTAATCAACTTTTAGAAGGGTTTCTTGTGGAGATTTTTTTTCAAATCGATCTGATGTGAATTAAATTTGAATAGATTAGATATTTTTTTAAATTAGATTTTTCAAAGATACTGGGTAAAGTGGAACAATTTTGCAATTTGGTTCATGTGAATTGACAAAAAAATTCCTATTAACACTTTTCATATTGCAATAGACTAACCTGGCCTCAAGTGAGACCACGTGGACTTCCATATAATGCCTAGCGGCTTTCACATCACATAGAATAGCCCCTATAAAAGCTTAGGCAGGGAAAGCATCAGCCATTATAGGATGATTTTAGGATACTGAGAGCATGTCAGAGCTCTCAGCTTAAAAATACAGGTAGGAATAGAAAGCCATAAAGTATTTGACAAATACTCCAAAATGCAATGTGTTGTATAACTGCAGCACTAAAGAAGATGAGAGCAGTAGTTTATGAATAATAGTGAAATTCGCAAAGGTAATATGTAGGCTGAAGAAGCTGATGATAAGACAGGCTCTGTGCATGCCTCTGTCTGGATTGCAGATGTACTGAAATCTATAAACCACTGAACCACCACGCTACAGACCTAAAAAGCTGAACAAGTGATGTGCAGAGATTGCAATCCATTTATTGGTAAGACATGTGTGCGCTAGTATGACTTACTCAGTAGCCGGTGAGCGTCGTGCACAACGCAATGATACAGAGCTGGGGCAGGCTCCGTGCAGCAGGTAGTCTTGGGAGCATCCTCCCATTGCTATGGTTCTCCTCAAGTACATGGAGATGTGGGCTGGCGGTGATCTCCGTCTGGAAGCGCCACCGTAGCAGTGGCGAAGGTAGCGGGGGTGTGGTTAGGGTGACATCACTAGTATTAGGCGATGGGTGCATGGTAGGTCCAAGAGAACAATACGCTTGCCCACGCATACTTCATTTGCTATGCCCCATTGGTATCCTAGTCCCATATAGACAGGGTTGATTGTGTGTATTTCCTCAATCTTTTGGGCACTGATCATTGTAGTGGCTAAGTGTGTAAAGACAAATAAAGGTAAATATAAGGCTGTGTTGGGTATAAATATGCCAGGTGTTACATATATTAGTACCAAGTTTTCACATGGTTTTAAATGAGTCTGGGAAGGGTAGACATACCCCATAGTGGCCCTGCATGCTTTAGTCCTTACACTAATACAGAGATAATAGTTGGAGGCAGACAAATACTAGATCTTCAGCTCTATATCCTCCTGATATATCTACTGTGTATTTTAAATGTTCAAAGAGAAAGAAGGCAAAAAAAGAAAGGATATTTGTACGGTAATAAAACCACTTATTTTATTATTAGCATTTAAAATTATAAATATAAAGATATATAAATGTAAAAAATGTATTCTTCTTATAAAAAGCAAAGTTAGTAAAATTAGTAAGAGGTTTTTTTTTAAATATCTAATTTTAAAATGATAATCTAAGAATTAGCGGCGGTATCCTTATTAGAAGATAGGGTACTTACTATTGGCTAAATAGGTTGTCTCTTTTTAATTGTGTTAGAGTGCTTATGTGCATATAGCCTACCATAGCAAGAATGTTTGAGTCTCAAGTAGCATGCCCGAGTGTTCTCTGAGTATCTTGGGCGTGCTCCCAGATTATGTTTGTGTCACCACAGCTGCATGATTTGTGGCTGTTAGACAACCTGAACACATGCAGGGATTGCCTGTTTGTTCGGGAATACCCACATGTATTCATGCTGTCTAGCAGCCACAAATCATGCAGATGCGGCAACACAAACATAATCTACGAGCACACCCAAGATACTCGGAGAACACCCGAGCATGCTCGGACATCTCGAGTAACCAGCACACTCGCTCATCACTATTCTCAAAAAAATAATGTCTATCAAATTTAAAATCATATAGTTTAAAAACAAATTTTTTCCTAAAAACTAAAAACGAAGAGTACACGTATATCATTCACCTAAAAGGCATATAGCTCTATTTTGTGATTTAGGCCTTTAGTGAGAGTCATAGCAATGGGAGGACGCTCCCAAGGCTCTCTACCTGCTGCACGGATTCTGCCCCAGCACCAGATCATCGCGTTGTACACTATGCTCACCGGCTGCTGAGTAAGTAATACTAACGCACACATGTCTTACAAGTGACCAATAGTGAAATTCAATTGATAGGGGGAGAAAGAGGTAGGAGAGGTGCCAGCGGCAGTGCCAGTCTCCATGTGATTGATCAGTGATATTGTGTAGTTGGCATCTGTTCTAGAAGTTTTGAATTGCAATTGTATATTTTTCTTCATTCTTAATGTACTAGTAAGCAGAAGCAACACAACAGAATATTTTTTTACACAACATTTTTTAATCAGTTACAGACAGTGTGCTTGTTTGTGACAAGCAACTGCTGAGTTTCTATATTTCTTGTGCAATCATTAATTGTGAAAGAAAAAGCTGTTTAAAACTGCATAAAGAAAATCCCCAAATCCAGACCTTTAATCGTTACCCTACTGCCTACCTTACAAAGTGTGATTTTGCAAACTTTTTTTTGCATATATTTGTCTCTGGTAAATGTTTTATTGGGGAAAAAACAGAGGGCATTAAGGAATGTATGGCACATCACATCAAAGTAGGATTATGCTACGTGGAACAAAGACACCATCAATTTAAATCATTGATTTGCACATAACACTGCGTGTGATTACAGGCAACTAAGAGGAATAATTTTGTATCTCTTAATTAAAAAAAACATAAAAAGTTTGTATATTGACCCAGCGTACTGTGTTAATAAATGGGTTGTTGTTTACTATGGGGATACTATCTGTTTTTATGGTGAGGTCACTGATATTACTAATGCTTGGTTTGATTTATAGAAGTTGAACAGGGTTGGATATAGTCCTAGGAAACTTCAGTCAAGTAGTTCATTGACAATGAAACATCTAACTCCAATGAGAAGCTGCAATTAAGGAGAAATCTAGTAGTACATGAGTAAAAATTAAATATTACATAGTTGTCATATAATTACATGGATTACCTTTGAAATGTAAAACAAGACAGTTCCTTTAGAATGAGAAATGCACTATGGCCAAGAGATAAGGAACATGCCTAGATTACTTCTTTTATTAAAAGATGCACTTAGAATTCTTTACATATTTTATCAAGTTATGCAACTTCTTCATATATTGTTCTATTCAAAGTGCCCCACCTCCTGAAGAATTAAGGGTCCCAGCAGCTGGACTGGCTTGAGTTCAAAACAGGACAATATATCCTGTATGGGTGCATCAAGTGCTGTATGTGAAGGAGGCTGGCTGACTGACTGGCTTATTTCAACAGGTATTGCAATCCACTTTTTATTTTTGGATTGACTATAATAGAGAAAAATAATTTTCTTAACCAAACAACACCTATAGAATGGAATTTTCTAACATGCATAAATGCTCTGGGTACTGCCATTGCACCTTAAGTTGTCTTCGTGAAACACTGTATTTTCCAAGGAGACAGTGCTTTTAGGGGAGATTGACTACTGTGATTTTGAACTATAGTGTGCATGAGTGCTTAGAATATTCTAAGCATTAACAATCTGCAAAACCAAAAATTATCACAGATAAATATTTCTGTTGACATTTTGCATTTGAATAAATCTCTATGCAAATTGTCTCTTCAGAGAGGAAGAGGACTAGAACTCTAGTGCCACCTATAGGAAGTAGCCTCTCATTCAGCCAAACCAAATCTCCACTTTGCACTGACAAAGGGCAGTACCCAGAAACACTGTCTGCAAATTGATATTCTGGCTTAGCTTTTATCCTAAGTTATGTGACAAGGCTCGTTAAAGGGTCGACATTGACTTTTAGGATTGCTACTTCCAATAGGTGCCACTAGAGTTCTAGTCCTCTTCCTCCCTGAAGAGACAGTTTGCATATTTCCAAGAGGAGCATTGCGGCTATAAGTCTCCTCATCTCGGCATGCTTAGCTTGTCAATCTAGTCTTCTAGTTGTGCTGTAAAATGATCATTTTATGCCTTGATAAATAGAATATTGCAAAGATTTATTATCTTTAAAATGAACCTGTCATCAAGACTTTGCTAAGTAAACTACAGACCCTGTCAGGTTGCTGCAGTTATACTGATAAAAATGATACCTGGGGTGAAGAAATCAGTCTTGTGGTTCTTGTGTAATCAGTATTAGAAGCTTTCAGCTAATGATATGATTGTGCTCTGGGGCAGGACAGTAAGCAGAATCTTATCTTGGTGCTCTAAGCCAGAGACCAAAGAAAGAACTGTCCACAGGGGGAAGCAAAAACATGTTCCACATCATAGAGACAGTCTGTGTGTGCTTCGGGTGGCCTGTGGGCAGGTCTTTCTTTGGTTTCTCTGGCTTAGGGTACCGTCACACAGTGCAATTTTGATCGCTACGACGGTACGATTCGTGACGTTCTAGCGATATCGTTACGATATCGCAGTGTCTGACACGCAGCAGCGATCAGGGATCCTGCTGAGAATCGTACGTCGTAGCAGATCGTTTGGAACTTTCTTTCGTCGCTTGATCATCAGCTGACATCGCTGGATCATTGTGTGTGACAGCGATCCAGCGATGCGTTCGCTGGTAACCAGGGTAAACATCGGGTAACTAAGCGCAGGGCCGCGCTTAGTAACCCGATGTTTACCGTGGTTACCAGCGTAAAAGTAAAAAAAAACAAACCGTACATGCTCACCATCTGATGTCCGTCCGGTCCCTTGCCGTCCGCTTCCCGCTCTGACTGTCTGCCGGCCGGAAAGTGAGAGCAGATCACAGCGGTGACGTCACCGCTGCACTCTGCTCTCACTGTACGGCCGGATCTGTCAGAGCAGGAAGCGGACGGCAAGGGACCGGACGGACATCAGATGGTGAGCATGTACGGTTTTTTTTTTTTTACTTTTACGCTGGTAACCACGGTAAACATCGGGTTACTAAGCGCGGCCCTGCGCTTAGTTACCCGATGTTTACCCTGGTTACCCGGGGACTTCGGCATCGCTCCAGCGCCGTGATTGCAACATGTGACCGCAGTCTACGACGCTGGAGCGATAATCATACGATCGCTGCGACGTCACGGATCGTGCCGTCGTAGCGATCAAAATTGCACTGTGTGACGGTACCCTTAAAGCAGGAAGATAAGACTCTGCCTACAGTCCCACCCCGAAGCACGATAATCTCATTAACTGAAAACTTCTAGCTCTGATTACACAAGCACCACAGTTATCATTTCAGTCAGTTTAAAACTGCCAACCTGACAATGCCTGTAGTTTACTTAGCAAAATCCTGACAGGTTCGCTTTAAGTGAGTATTTTGAGATTATAACTTTTGAACCAAGGGGAAGCTATATAAAACATTTTTTTTCCAGTTTTTGTAATGAATGAAAAATTTACCAGATATGTACCAATTTCTTGTAATTGTTGATTGAAGAAAAGTAGCTAATAGGGTTTTTTCTGCATGCTCACTGAATCTTTACATACAGAAATGATGCAGAAATTTGTAAACTGAATAATGTCTCATTTAAAAATTTTGCAAATGTTTGCCTGGCCCAACCAGGAGCATGCAGTCTGAACATATCTAGTGATTGAAAATATTGAAAACATGTAACTTAGGAGCAATTTATTGCTGGACATAAAGCATAATAGCAGTCTAAAATCCTTAAAAGGATCCTGACATCATATTTTGCCACCTAATTTGAAAGACGTTTAATGTTGAGACAAATACACTGATTCCACTCAGGTGTTGCTTACTGGGCAGCTTGCTGTAATTTTTTAAAAATAACTGTTATCACCAATAGACTATTAAATCTGCTGCCATCTAGTCTTCCATATTCATGAGCTCTATTTAGCCACCATCCCACCACTGGCAACTTTCTGAATATGTACAGTATACACAGAAAGCTGTCTGTCAGTGGTGTAAGCAGGGCTATACAGAGCTTAATATTCAGAATTAGCAGAACAGCAGCAAATAAAACTGTCATTATATAAAAATGTAAGTAATCAGACCAGTAATTCAATACAGTACATTCAGTGACGACAAAAAGTTTCGCTTTTTTATAGTGTGATTACTTCTGTCTGGTTGCTGTGAAGCTATTTTCCTGGTGATTTTAGTAAACTGGAAGCAAATTGTTGTCAGCTATAAGGATGAAAATTGTGTTTGACATAATTTTATCCCTTTATGTGTTAATTTTCAACATTTACTGGGCCAAATGTGTTGCATATTTTGTTTGGCAGCACGGTGGCGCAGTGGTTAGCACTGCAGCACTGGTGTCCTGGGCTCAAACCCCACCAAGGACAACATCTGCAAAGAGTTTGTATGTTCTCTCTGTGTTTGTGTGGGTTTCCTCCGGGTACTCTGGTTTCCTCCCATATTCCAAAGACATACTGAAACGGAATTTAGATTGTGAGCCCTGTCAGGGACAGCAATGATAATGTGTGCAAACTGTAAAAGCGCTGCGGAACATGTTAGCGCTATATAAAAATAAAGATTATTTAAGGGATAGTCGAATTTTGTTGAAAATGTTTTATTTTTTTTGTTTGTGTGTTTTTCAGTTAACACAAATCAAAAACAAAGGCAAATTTATCACCAGATGTCAGGAAGCTTATTATTCTGAGAAAGAAGTCTGGCAAAAGCCAAAAAGAGGTAGCTGTGGAATTCATCTGCTCTCAGTCAAGTGTCACGTATAATAAAGAAAAAGAAGGTTATGGAACAGCTGACAAACCTAGAAGTGGAAAATTTCCTCCAAAGTTGATCACGTTATTAAAAAAAGTCAGTATCTGATGTTCATAAAAATGCTGTACAGATTTTGCACCAAATGAACGAAGAATATGGGTATAAAGTGAGAGAACAAACTGTGGGGTGATGGTTAAGAGCAGTAGGGGTGAATGCAAGAGTTTCAGTCAAGAAGCCTTTCATCTCTGCAAAGAACCAGAAGGTCCAACTTGAGTTTGCAAAAGAACACAACCAATCAAAAGAGACAGAAGTCTAAGGTGTTGTGGTTGGATGAATCCAAGTTCAATCTGTTTGGTAGTGATGGCAAGCATTATATATACCACCCAATCGGAAAATGTAAAATATCAAACATCTACAGTAAAACATGGTGGTGGCAATGTCATGGTTTGAGGCTGCTTTTATGCATCTGCCATTTGCCTTCTGCATCGAACTGATTGATTTATGAATGATACCATCTACAAGGATATACTGGAGAATGTAATGCTGCAACATCGTAATTCCAAAGTAGGCAGGGGCTGGGAATTCCAGCAAGACAATGATCCTAAGCACAGATCCAATTTATTAAAAAACTGGTAAGCAAAGAAAAATGTTCGCCTGTTGCAATGGTCAAGCTAATCATCTGATTTAATCCCTCTAGAGCACCTTTGGGATGAGTTAGGGCAACAAGTTGGGTCCCTTACCACTAACAATAAAGATGAATTGTTGCAGATTTGCAAATGGAAAGGAGCAAGATCCCTTAGGATGTCTTGTATACCCTAGTGACTTCAATATCCGGTTGGTGTGATATAGTAATTAAAGCAAGATGTTATGCTACAAAATAATAAGTTATGGTATTGTAAACAATGAATTACTGTCAATGTCATTTTCAATAAATAGTATATGCAAAACCTTTGTCAGTCAGTTTTCTTTAATTATATGACCAAACCTAGATAGGTAATATCTGGTCCAGAAATGTAGTTCTGTGTGTCATCAGCATAGAGGTGGTACTGAAAGCAGTGAGATTCTATTAGCACTCCCAGGCCGAAGGTGTAAATGGAGAAGAGCAGGGGCACTAAGCCTGAACCTTGCTATACTCCCACAAATAGGGGGCAAGGTGAGGAGTTGGTGTGCGAGTGAGAGATGCTGAATATCCAGTCTGTTAGGTATGATGAGATCCAAGATAGGGATAACTCTGTGATGACGAGATGAGAGGGTCTGTAGTAATAAGGAATGGTCCACTGTGTCAAAGGCAGTGTACTTTGTTAATGGGAAAACTCCTTTAAGTAATGTATGTAAAAAAATTTCATTGTTGTAAATTTTTAGTTTTTGTCCCGGTTTTCTTGTATTTGTTAACTTAAAGGGAACCTTTCACCAGAAAAATGCTATTAACTGCAGATATAGGGTTAATCTGCTGTTTAATAGCATTACTAACCTCCACATAGCCAAACGCTGAGTGGAAAAAATTAACTTTATTCCTCCCTGTAGTGTTCTGGTTTCAGTAACAAGGGTGGCGCCATAGCAGGTTCATTCACTGCTCTGTGCGTAGAGAGTGTTGGCTGTAACCGTGTCCAGCACTGACTGACAGCAGGCCCCAATGGAGAGGGAGTGTCAGTTGGTGGGGGTGCAGTTACTGTATACTCAGAGCAGTGACTAAACCAGCGAAGGTGCCCCACCATGACTGAAATCGGAATGCTGCCGGGAGGAATCGAGTACATTTTCTCCCCACAACATTTGGCTAAGTGCAGGTGCCGGGCGGGTTAATAACAATATTAACCTGTAGATTAACCCCTTTCTGCCATCGGATGGAATATATGTCTGATGGCAGAACCCCGCTTTGATGCGGGCTCCGGCAGTGAGCCTGCATCAAAGCCAGGACATGTCAGCTGTTTTTTGAACAGCTAACATGTGCCCGCAATAGGCGTGGGTGGAATCGCATTCCTCCCGCACCTATTAACTACTTAAATGCCGCTGTCAAACTCTGACAGCGGTATTTATCAAGCACTTCCGGCCATCCGGGCCTCTATGGTTGTTGATGCCAGATTGCTGTGAGCGCCACCCTGTGGATGGCGCTCATAGTAATGCTGTAATTTAGCTACATAGGGGCGATCTGAGCATTGCTCCTATGTAGCAGAGCTGATATGGCTATGCCATCTTCTAGCCTCCCATGGAGGCTATTGAATCATGGCAAAAGTAAAAAAAAATGTAAAAAATATGAAAAAAATAAAAAAAATAAAAGCTTAAATCAACCCCTTTTGCTCCATTCTAAATAAAACAATTAAAAAAAATCAAACCTATACATATTTGGTATCGTCGAGTTCAGAATCGCCCGATCTATCAATAAAAAAAGATTTAACTTGATTGCTCGGTATAGCGAGAAAAAAATTAAAAGCGCTAGAATTACGTTTTTTGGTCGCAACATTGCATTAAAATGCAATAACAGGCAATTAAAAGAATGTATCTGCACCAAAGTGGCTTCATTAAAAACATCAGCTCAGCACGCAAAAAAATAAGCCCTCTCCCAACCTCAGATCACGAAAAATTGAGACACTATGGGTAACGGAAAATTGCGCAGTTTTTTTTTAGCAAACTTTGGAATTTTTTTTACCACTTAGATAAAAAATAACCTAGACATATTTGGTGTCTATGAACTCGTAATGACCTGGAGAATCATAATGGCTGATCAATTTTAGCATTTAGAGAGCTTAGCAAAAAAAAAAAAAAAAAAGCAATTGTGGGATTGTACTTTTTTTGCAATTTCACCGCACTCTGAATTTTTGTCCCATTGTCTAGTACAAGACATGGTAAAACCAATGGTGTCATTCAAAAGTACAACTCGTCGTGCAAAATATAAGCCCTCACATGGCCATATTGACAGAAAAATAAAAAAGTTATGGCTTTGGGAAGGAAGGGAGCGAAAAACAAAAATGCCGGTCATTAAGGGCTTAACCCCATATCTGCAGGTTAATAGCCGTTTTCCTGGTGACAGGTTCCCATCACATATAGCAGTAAGATGGTGTTCATAGTTATGTGGAGTTTACACTGTACGTCTGTATATTGGCTCACTTGGCTGCTCTCAGAGGTATACACAGGAACGTTTCTTCTGCTGGTTTATTTAAACATGAGATATAGCAAATAGTTATAACCAACTCAGATTTCTGGGGTATAGCATATTGGAATAAAAATTAACTTTTAATAAATATCTTTAAAATTATAATGACTAACTTAAGGTGCAAGTGCAAGGACAAACAAACAAATATAGTGGAACACACACAAATATACATGTATATTGGTCTGTTTAAGGAGACCTGGAGGAAGCTCAATCCTCTCTTCTAAAAGCGAGATAACAGTGCTGGTATCCAAAGACAACAATAACTTAGAAGTTGCCGTACCAATTGTATTTAAATAAGAGTGAGTGAGGACTTTGGCACAATCATGTGTGATATCCACCTCAGTACATGCATAAGAGCTCTAGTATTGCATATTTGGTTAACTTATCACAGAATGCAACTTTAGTCCAATTCAAACCTTTGCAATAGTTCTATATGGTTGTACACATGTTAACATTTTGTAGATATTGCATAAGAAGTGGCTTTTCACACAATCAAATCTTCATGCCACTATGCAGACCCTTATTCCATGCTGCAGCCTATGTACCTCGTACGTCACAATACAACATATTTTAAGGTCATGATACAACATATTTTCACACAAGGGCCATAGCATGACATAAGCAGATATAGGAGGAAATGTCATCGGATTTAAAGTGCAGTATTATTCATGGATAATAGAAAAAATTGGAGTTCAGCTCAGCAGGACTGGATTTTCATTTTCTTTTTCTTTTTCAAAAGAAATTATAGTGCATACAAAATAAAAATGTACATGGTTGACATGACCCAGTTGACGTGTTTCGACTGCACTAACCAGTTATGAGTAAGACTGCTAAGTGCAGCCGAAACGCGTCGACTGGGTCATGTCGATCATGAACATTTTTCTTTTGTATGCCCTATTATTTCTTTTGAAAAATAAAAAGAAAAGAAAAATCCATCCCTGTTGAGCCGGACTACAATTTTTCCTATTATCCTTGATGTGAGGACAGTTCGAGGCCGGTGTTTGAGCCCCAGGTGGATGAGCATAAAGCAACTGGGTGAGCTGGAATTAAGTTTTTATATCAGTATTATTCATACACTCATCTCACCCATATTCATTTCTTAGCCTGTATTCCTCCTTGGTCTCTCTCCCACCATATACAATGAAAAATCAGTGCGACATTAAGGCAATTAGAAAAAGTAAAGTTTTTTCCCGATTCAGAGGACGGTATATAAAATCAATTACTGTATTTCACGCTCAATAATAGGCAGCAGAAGCTTTTTCCTTGTTCCTCCCTTCTCCCGATGCATTTCTTCACAGTTCATAAGGGACTGCTTTAGGGCAGATGCGACCATGTCGCCAAGTGGGTTGCCGTCATATTTAGGGCTGCTTTGCATCATTCATCCTTATGTGCGGGCCTTACCTTCAGCTTCCGGTTTGCGACTGACAGCGCTTCCGGCTCTTGGACCACAAATCATAGCGGATGTCTGGTGGCTGAACCACAGAGGAACACAAGCACCAACTGCTGCACATGTGCTCTCCAATAGGATGCCATCCTCGTACGTCTGTCCAACCTGGGCTGCATAACATTAATTCCACCGCCAGGTATGGACATCGCCATCCTATAAAGACGCCCATTATTTGGATCACATAGTTATATGTTTAGATAGTGGGCAGTCATAACTTACATATCAACAATTCTCATTACATAAAGGATGACCATCATATCATGTTCAGGCTCCTATTCACAGCATTTCAATTGGACTAAAGTTGCATTCTGTGATGAGTTAACCAAATGTGCAATCCTAGAGCTCTTATATATGTAATGAGGTGGATCTCACACATGATTGTGCTAAAATCCTCATTCACTCTTATTTAAATACAATTGGTACAGCAAAGTCTAATTTATTACTGTTTTTATATATCAGCACTGTTATCTCGCTTTTAGAAGAGATGACTGAGGGTCCTGTGGGTCTCCTTAAAAGGACAAATATATATTTGCGTGTATACCACTATATTTGTTTGTTTGTCCTTGCACTTGCACCGTAAGTTAGTCATTATAATTTTAAAGACATTCATTAAAAGTACATTTTTATTCCAATATGCTATATACCATTATTTAAATATGGCATGAACCGGTGCAGGTTTGAACAAAATAATCATAACATTTCTGGCATAATGGCAAAACAAAGCTAACTTATATTCCATATGCCTTCAAGATTCACCCACCCAGGATACTACAAACTTCAGCTCCCACTGGAGCTTTAGACTGGAGACTTTCTTGTCTCCAAACAGACCCAGAAAAAAACTCAGTGATCAGACATTTAATTTGTTGAACCACACCCTTAAGGTGGAGATATGGTGAGTAACAATCCCGCTCCTCTATTACAGCTACTTACAAAAAAATCCAACCCAGTCATGGCTGATTAACCCCTCTCAGCACATAACATGCTGTAGAGAAACTTCTGGGTTTTACATCACGGACAATAGCAATCTTTGTGATACATATCTCCCCTCACATACATTGCCAGTGACTCTGTCACAATGTATAAAAAAGACTTTATATACGAATCCATCAGAAAATGAGATTGTGTGATGTTCTCTGGGATGCTGTACTTGTTGTACTGTAATTTAATGGAGGCATCATACATTGAGATACAGAGTGTTTGTAATACAGAATTGCAGGCACTTTGTCTGTGTCATTACATGCTGCCGTTCTCATAAAGCTTCAGGGTAATTGTTTTTAAAATTGAATGGCATCCATAAATAAGTGATTTTAGTGGAGATGTCAGTAAGGTTCACTATAACAACAGTATCAGTGTCATTACCTAATGTTTTGAGTTGTTTTACTTCACTGTGTGCAGAATTATTAGGCAAGTTGTATTTTAGAGAATTATTTTTATTATTGATCAACAACTATGTTCTCAATCAACCCAAAAGACTCATAAATATCAAAACTTAATATGTTTGGAAGTTGGAGTGTTTTTTTTTATAGATTTGGCTATCTTAGGAGGATATCTGTTTGTACAGGTAACTATTACTGTGCAGAATTATTAGGCAACTTAATAAAAACCAAATATATTCCCATCTCACTTGTTTATTTTCACCAGGTAAACCAATATAACTGCACAACATTTAGAAATAAACATTTCTGACATGCAAAAGCAAAACCCCAAAAAATTAGTGAACAATATAGCCACCTTTCTTTATGATGACACTCAACAGCCTTCCATCCATAGATTCTATCAGTTGCTTGATCTGTTTACGATCAACATTGAGTGCAGCAGCCACTACAGCCTCCCAGACACTGTTCCGAGAGGTGTACTGTTTTCCCTCTCTGTAGATCTCACATTTTATGAGGGACCACAGGTTCTCTATGGGGTTCAGATCAAGTGAACAAGGGAGCCATGTCATTATTTTTTCTTCTTTGAGACCTTTACTGGCCAGCCACGCTGTGGAGTAGTTGGAAACATGTAATGGAGCATTGTCCCACATGAAAATCATGTTTTTCTTTAACGATACCGACTTCTTCCTGTACAACTGCTTGAAGAAGTTGTCTTCCAGAAACTGGCAGTAGGTCTGGGATTTGAGCTTCCCTCCATCCTCAACCTGAAAAGGTCCCACAAGTTCATCTTTGATGATACCAGCCTATACCAGTACCCCACCTCCACCTTGCTGGCATCTGAGTCGGAGTGGAGCTCTCTGCCCTTTACTGATCCAGCCTCTGGCCCATCCATCTGGCCCATCAAGAGTCATTCTCATTTCATCAGTCCATAAAGATATTTCTTGGCCCAGTCTTGACGTTTTATCTTATGTTTCTTGATCAAAGGTGGTCGTTTTTCAGCCTTTCATTGGCCATGTCCCTGAGTATTGCACACCTTGTGGTTTTTGTTATTCCAATAAAGTTGCAGCTCTGAAATATGGCAAAACTGATGGCAAATGGCATCTTGGCAGCTTCACACTTGATTTTCCGCAATTCATAGGCAGTTATTTTGCCCAACACGCTTCTTACGACCCTGTTGGCTATTTGCCATGAAACGCTTGATTGTTCAGTGATCTCACTTCCAAAGTTTGGCAATTTCAAGACTGCTGCATCCCTCTGCAAGACATCTCACAATTTTGGACTTTTCAAAGCCTGTCAAATCTCTCTTCTGACTCATTTTGCCAAAGGAAAGGTAGTTGCCTAATAATTAAGCACACCTTATATAGGGTTTTGATGTCATTAGACAACACCCCTCCTCATTACAGAGAAACACATCGCCTGATTTACTTAATTGGTAGTTGGCTCTCAAGCCTGAATAGCTTGGAGTAGGACAACATGTATAAAAAGTATCACGTGATCAAAATACAACTTGCCTAATAATTCTGCACACAGTGTAAATACAATTAAAGTTTCCTATTATTACGTCATTTCATTTTGACAACTTATAGTTTTGTGTATTTATTTTGGTTGTGACTACTTTTATATGTGTTTGCTGACATCAAGTGTAGCTATTTATGTTAGTTTTGCATTTCTGAGGAGGCTGTACAAAGACATTTATAGAAAGGAAGAATGTATATTGTGTTTTTCAATGGCATAATGTAATTGTTGTTTCGAACATATTGTACTTTGTTATACAAAACAAGGGACTAGTGTTGAGCGATACCTTCCGATACTTGAAAGTATCGGTATCAGATAGTATCGGCCGATACCCGAAAAATATCGGATATCGCCGATACCGATACCCGATACCAATACAAGTCAATGGGACACAAGTATCGGAAGCTATCCTGGATGGTTCCCAGGGTCTGAAGGAGAGGAAACTCTCCTTCAGGCCCTGGGATCCATATTCATGTAAAAAACAAAGAATTAAAATAAAAAATATGGATATACTCACCCGTCCGGCGGCCCCTGGACCTTACCGATTGTAACCGACAGCCTCCATTCCTAAGAATGAGGAGTTTAGGACCCTCGATGATGTCGCGGCTTGTGATTGGTCACGTGCCACTCATGTGACCGCTCACACGACCAATCACAAGCCGCGACGTCATCGCAGGTCCTAAACTCCTCATTGAGGAGTTTAGGACCCTCGATGACGTCGCGGCTTGTGATTGGTCACGTGAGCGGTCACATGAGGGGCACGCGACCAATCACAAGCCGCGACGTCATCGAGGGTCCTTAACTCCTCATTCTTAGGAACGGAGGCTGCCGGTTACAATCGGTAAGGTCCAGGGGCCGCCGGACGGGTGAGTATATCCATATTTTTTATTTTAATTCTTTATTTTTTACATGAATATGGTTCCCAGGGCCTGAAGGAGAGTCTCCTCTCCTCCAGACCCTGGGAACCATACACTGGGAACTTCCGATTCCGATTTCCGATACCACAAAAATATCGGAACTCGGTATCGGAATTCCGATACCGCAAGTATCGGCCGATACCCGATACTTGCGGTATCGGAATGCTCAACACTACAAGGGACTACTTAATGACTAAGGATAATAGTTTGCATGCTTATATACTGAAAAAAAAGTTTCTTGGACATTGAGACCCTGAGCAACATGCAATTTAAGAATGTTGACTTGTCATTATTAGACCTTTCTGATGTAATATTAAGTGGTAAGGTAATATTGGAATCCACAGTCCATACAATAAAATAATATAACAATATAATACTCTGTCCAGATCATACTCTGTTAAAGAGACGATATTATGTTGGTATATGCTGTAGTACAAAATAATACAATGTACACTAAATAATGCAATTTCATGCTGCTAAATTTAGGTGATGTAGCTTGCTTGGTTTTCTATCTTTGCTAAACCTTAAAAGGGAAAGTGTTGAAAGACGGTAAATCTACTTTTAAAATCAGGTTTTAAACCCTTCGCAAACTTTCACATATCCATACATCCAGCTCAGTAGCTACTTACCTTGGACGTATGGATAAGTCATATATTTAATGCAGTGATGATGATCGCATTAAGGTGCCTTCTGAATCTTGCAGCAGGGCATCGGGAGTCGTAGTCCCAATGTGGTGGCACCGCCCCCCCGCCACTACGATCACTGTGATTGGCAGTTCAATTCTGAACAGTCAATCAAAGCATTTTCAGTGATTCAAGAAATAAAATTGCCTATAACACTGATGTCCAGTCTATGATTAGTGTTGTAACAGCACTAGTGTTGAGCATTCCGATACCGCAAGTATCGGGTATCGGCCGATACTTGCGGGTATCGGAATTCCGATACCGAGATCCGATACTTTTGTGGTATCGGGTATCGGTATCGAAACAACATTAATGTGTAAAATAAAGAATTAAAATAAAAAATATTGCTATACTCACCTCTCCGACGCAGCCTGGACCTCACCGAGGGAACCGGCAGCGTTCTTTGCTTAAAATGCGCGCTTTTACTTCCTTCCATGACGTCACGGCTTGTGATTGGTCGCGTGCCGCCCATGTGGCCGCGACGCGACCAATCACAGCAAGCCGTGACGTAATTTTCAGGTCCTCAATGCCTAATTCTAGGCATTCAGGAATTTAAAATTACGTTCCGGCTTGTGATTGGTCGCGTCGCGGTCACATGGGCGACGCGACCAATCACAAGCCGTGACGTCACGGGAGGCAGGAGACGCGCGCATTTTTAAAATTACGTCACGGATTGTGATTTGTTGCATGCCGCCCATGTGACCGCGACGCGACCAATCACAGCAAGCCGTGACGTAATTTCAGGTCCTGATGCCTATTTCTGCATTGAGGACCTGAAATTACGTCACGGCTTGCTGTGATTGGTCGCGTCGCGGTCACATGGGCGGCACGCAACCAATCACAAGCCGTGACTAGTGTTGAGCGATACCGTCCGATACTTGAAAGTATCGGTATCGGAAAGTATCGGCCGATACCGGCAAAGTATCGGATCCAATCCGATACCGATACCCGATACCAATACAAGTCAATGGGACTCAAGTATCGGACGGTATTCCTGATGGTTCTCAGGGTCTGAAGGAGAGGAAACTCTCCTTCAGGCCCTGGGATCCATATTAATGTGTAAAATAAAGAATTAAAATAAAAAATATTGCTATACTCACCTCTCCGACGCAGCCTGAACCTCAGCGCGGGAAGCGGCAGCGTTCTTTGTTTAAAATTTGCGCTTTTCTTTCCTTACGTGAAGTCCCGGCTTGTGATTGGTCGCGTGCCGCCCATGTGGCGGCGACGCAACCAATCACAGCAAGCCGTGACGTAATTTCAGGTCATTCAGTATTTTAAAATTACGCTCCGGCTTTGTGATTGGTTGCGTCGCAGTCACATGGGCGACGCAACCAATCACAGCAAGCCATGACGTAATTTAAGGTCCTTAAGGATTTTAAAATTACGTCCCGGCTTTGTGATTGGTTGCGTCGCAGTCACATGGGCGACGCAACCAATCACAAGCCGTGACATCACGGGAGGCTGGACACGCGCGCATTTTAAAATGCCCGCGAGTCGAGCCTCCCGTGACGTCCCGGCTTGTGATTGGTTGCGGCGCGGTCAACCAATCACAAGCCGGGAGGCTGGACACGCGCGCATTTTAAAATGCCCGCGAGTGCAGCCTCCCGTGACGTCCCGGCTTGTGATTGGTTGCGGCGCGGTCAACCAATCACAAGCCGGGACGTCACGGGAGGCTGGACTCGCGGGCATTTTAAAATGCGCGCGTGTCCAGCCTCCCGGCTTGTGATTGGTTGACCGCGCCGCAACCAATCACAAGCCGGGACGTCACGGGAGGCTGGACTCGCGGGCATTTTAAAATGCGCGCGTGTCCAGCCTCCTGTGACGTCACGGCTTGTGATTGGTTGCGTCACCCATGTGACTGCGACGCAACCAATCACAAAGCCGGGACGTAATTTTAAAATCCTTAAGGACCTGAAATTACGTCACGGCTTGCTGTGATTGGTTGCGTCGCCCATGTGACTGCGACGCAACCAATCACAAAGCCGGAGCGTAATTTTAAAATACTGAATGACCTGAAATTACGTCACGGCTTGCTGTGATTGGTTGCGTCGCCGCCACATGGGCGGCACGCGACCAATCACAAGCCGGGACTTCACGTAAGGAAAGAAAAGCACGAATTTTAAACAAAGAACGCTGCCGCTTCCCTCGGTAAGGTGCAGGCTGCGTCGGAGAGGTGAGTATAGCAATATTTTTTATTTTAATTCTCTCTTTTACACATTTTTACATTAATGTTGTTTCGATACCGATACCCGATACCACAAAAGTATCGGATCTCGGTATCGGAATTCCGATACCCGCAAGTATCGGCCGATACCCGATACTTGCGGTATCGGAATGCTCAACACTAGCCGTGACGTAATTTTAAAAATGCGCGCGTCTCCTGCCTCCCGTGACGTCACGGCTTGTGATTGGTCGCGTCGCCCATGTGACCGCGACGCGACCAATCACAAGCCGGAACGTAATTTTAAATTCCTGAATGCCTAGAATTAGGCATTGAGGACCTGAAAATTACGTCACGGCTTGCTGGGATTGGTCGCGTCGCGGCCACATGGGCGGCACGCGACCAATCACAAACTGTGACATCACGGAAGGAAGTAAAAGCGCGCATTTTAAGCAAAGAACGCTGCCGGTTCCCTCGGTGAGGTCCAGGCTGCGTCGGAGAGGTGAGTATAGCAATATTTTTTATTTTAATTCTTTCTTTTACACATTAATATGGATCCCAGGGCCTGAAGGAGAGTTTCCTCTCCTTCAGACCCTGGGAACCATCAGGAATACCGTCCGATACTTGAGTCCCATTGACTTGTATTGGTATCGGGTATCGGTATCGGATTAGATCTGATACTTTGCCGGTATCGGCCGATACTTTCCAATACCGATACTTTCAAGTATCGGACGGTATCGCTCAACACTAAACAGCACCGATCTTAGACTGGAGCCTCGCAACAATGATGTCACCAGGGCCAGCTCTGATTGGTGCAAGTGCAGCGCCCCAGAGTCCTGGTCGATGCAGTACTGATGCTCCGCCGCTAAGGGGAGTGTTGGTACATCTGATGGCACTGAAGGAGTTCACCTGACCAGGTATCACAGACACCAATGCACTTCACAGTCTGGCCTCCAGGGGGAGCTAAGGGTGCTATGTATTAGGCCACTCCTCACAATCTGGTAAAACTGGGGGTTAGATAGGAAGTTAGACAGAAAGCTGACTGGGTTGGAACCAGGCAACATCCTGTGGCAGAGGGTGTTGCAGGGGAAGATTCAGGGGGGTCCCTGTCAGGGGTGGGATCCTGACAGAGGCCTAGTGAACAGAAAGAACGTTACGGGACCGCTGCCTGCACTTCATTGCGGCGGTACCCCAAGAAAGGACAAGAAGCGAGGTTTATTGTGAAGAGTGAGAAACGAGATCAACGCAACAAGGAGGAAACACCAGTAGAAGTTGTGCTGTAAGATCGAGGCAACATCCTACTAAGGCACGTAGCCTGTGGCCGGAAATGCCGAGGAAGTACTGGCTCCAAGCCTTACTTCAAACCAACGGCAGGACAGTCAGTTATAGGTGGGCTGTCTCACCTAAATCACCTAAGCAGACATAGGGGGCAACAGTGGGAGAGGGGCGACTCTAGGGTCCCGGAAGAACTCCAGGCCTATCCGTCATATGGGTGCGTCCTAGCCATATCATCTGGGGGACGGAGAAGAACATCAGAATCAGTTGTGAGGGAACATCAGAAACAGACACAACAGTTGTGAGGACTATCCCGTGGTGCTCAGCAGGTTAGGACTACAACACACAAGCGCCTAGAAGGAAGGCACAGATTTCCACCTGCAAAGGGAACTCTGGAGGTGCCATCGGACCGGCCCGGTCTCAGACAGCCCTGTTAACCGTACTCTGGATTGAGGATCCTGAAGCCTTCAGTAAAGAGGTAAAGAGACTGCAACTCTGTGTCCTCGTTATTCATCGCACCCTGCACCACCCATCATCATTCTCAACTTTTATTGGACGCCCCTTAGCAGGGTCATGGACCGGGTCTAGCCACTGTGACAATCCCAGAACCGAGACAGAGAGGCCCGGTACCAGGTACCCCTCGGCCCTGCGACAGTGGGGGCGCTCCAACTTGGCGTCACGAACAGGATCTACTCAAGCCTGAAGAATCAGGTCATGTGTGCCTTGGAACTGTGATTTATTTTGCTTGAACTGTGACTTATTGCAAAGACTGTGTATTGCCACTTGCCTCCAAAAATTCCCGCCAAAACCGCCGCCATTGCTGCGCCGAAGAAGAAGAAGGGCATGGAGTGGGCGTAGACAAGCTGAAGAGCGCGAAAGACAATGGCCGCCCAGTCTAAGTATTATTGCACCATGAGGACGTGTCCGTCAGCGGCTGAGATATGCCTCCTAATCCTCAATGGTGGGCGGAGGCAGAGAAAACGAAACCGGCCATGAAGGAGAGAGCGGGAAAAAGATCAGGAAGTGACCCACGTGGAGGATGAGATGGCTGATCGCTCAGATCCAGAATGTGGGGTTGAAGTGGAGAACTCCCCCAACTACCCGGAGGAGCGTAGTGGCCCCGTCTCCACAGCCGATGTGGGTCTCCTGCAGCTCGAGATGGAGGACCTAATCGAACAACTTCTCCAGCTGCGGGTGGAAGCCAAGACTGCATCTCAAGAAACGCCGGCAGAGGATCCCCTGACCTCGGTCCCTGCACCGCTGCTCGGGTTGCTGCCGACGTCTCCAGCGATGTCATCACCAGCGGGGCCAGCCGCGCGGGAGGACGTTGAACCAGCCGGTAAGCTCGCTGACCCTGCCCCATTAACAGAGGACCTGCTGATAGGCCCAGTTGCAGCGCCACCTCCCCCTGGGACCCACCGACTCCAGCACCTCCTTCCCTGGGACCAGGCCACCGGCATGGAGCACCTTTTGAAGGCCCCGATCGTACCAGTCACCCTGCCGGGTGCAGTGTATGCCGAGCGCACAGTGTGCCGCTGGGTGAACCCCGGGTCTGACTTTATGGGGTTCCCCGGGGTGGCGACCCAAGAAGGAGAGATGGTGCAGGCCCTCAGCAGGGAGGAATACCAGGCCCAGCTAGAACAGCAGTGGAAAAAGAAAGAGAAGGCGTACCAGGCCGGGCTGGAGTCCCATCACCAGAAAGACTTGGCAGTGAAGGACCGGGCCCGCAAGGACCCCAGCGCTCATCAAGCCCCACGCAGGCAGGGCATCGTCATCGCCTTTAAGCTCCGTGGAGGCTGGGGCTTTATTAAAGAGCCGGGCCTGTACGCCGAAGTGTTTGTTAACCGGAGGGATGTCGAGTCCCACCTGAGAGAGGGTCATCTGGACCGGGACCTCCACCCAGGGGACGAAGTCACCTACACCCGGCACTTTGGGGAGAAGTTGTGGTTCGCTTTGAATGTCCACAAGAGACAGGACCCCATGACACCCCCAACTAAGGTGCCAGCAAAACAGTCCCCTGTGGTGAAGACACCCTCCTGTGACCGATCCACCATTACTACCAAGACCACGGTGGTTACTCCAACTTGCACCGTGGTAAAGACCACAACTTGCACTGTCGCAACCACCACCGCTGTGGTGGCCGGAGGCCTGGCCACGGTGGTAGCTGGTGCCCAAGTTGGCTTTGGAACCAAAATGGTGGCCACCCAGACCCCTGTTTGGGACAAGGAGGCCACCTCCGGATCAGCCAGAACCTGAGTAAGCATAAATGCTTTACAAAATGTATATAGTTAACTGTTTGTTTTTCCATGTGTTTTTCTGCTGCTACAACCCGACTAGGGTTAACTCTTAAAGGGATCCCTTAGTTTACCCGGGATCCCTATTTTTGCCCTTTTTGTTTTGTTTCCTGTTTATCCCTGTTGAAAAGAACTGCTGGATCATGAACACTGCATGATTACAAACTTATTGTAAATAGTTTGCACCTTCTTAAAGGTGCCCCCTACTGGTTTTACAACAAAAAGGACTCTTTGTGAAGAAACTGTTCCTGGAAACAGTACAGGAGTCCCTGCCTTACACAAACTTGCAGCTTGAGAAAATGCACTACCTCCAAGAGACTTGGTTCCCTCTTAAAGGGAACATTCACCAATAGCACTTAAAGTATAATGTTGCCTTAAAAGAAGTAGTAATAATGTTAATATGTAAAAGTTATATGTAGTTAGTTAGTTGCTTGTAGGAAATGTTTAATAATGTGTTAGAGAATGAGGACAGGGATTGAACCCGTACGGGGTTCGTTGGTGAGTCCTCCTAGGAGCCATACAGAGATGGCTCAGTGATCTTGTGCTGAGAGAAGGTTGATAAGTCCTATACTGTGTATAGAAAGAGAAAGGTAGTAGGCCCAGATGAGGAACTAGGCGGTCCTGCAAAAGAGCGAGAGGCAGTAGGCCTGGAGCAGATAGACAGGCGGTCCTGCGAATGTAAAGTTGTAAAAATGAAGAAAAGTTGATTAGCATTGTAGTGTTATATGAGTAAGTCTTTAGTGGGTTTAGCTTATATGCCCTTAAAGAAAAAGTTAGTCTAATAGTAAGCCTTTAGTGGATTCAGCTTATACGTCCTTAGAGGCAATGTTAAATCATTGTTCAGTAATTGCACTAAGTAGAATACCCGGTTGGGTAATAGAAGTTATTTATGGTATGTTATTTAAAATATTTAACCATGTTTGTAACGTTCAAGTGTTCTCACCTCCCATAAAGGGAAGCTCTGTTAAAATTTACTTGTTTTTGCATTTCTAAAAATTGTATGTCTTTTTGCTGACATGTATTGTTGTTTTCTTCCCAGTCCAGGAGTACTGGATTTAACCGGGGGGAGTGCAGCGCCCCAGAGTCCTGATCGTTGCAGTACTGATGCTCAGCCGCTAAGGGGGGTGTTGGTACATCTGATGGCACTGAAGGAGTTCACCTGACCAGGTATCACAGACACCAATACACTTCACAGTCTGGCCTCCAGGGGGAGCTAAGGGTGCTATGTATTAGGCCACTCCTCACAATCTGGTAAAACTGGGGGTTAGATAGGAAGTTAGACAGAAAGCTGACTGGGTTGGAACCAGGCAACATCCTGTGGCAGAGGGTGTTGCAGGGGAAGATTCAGGGGGGTCCCTGTCAGGGGTGGGATCCTGACAGAGGCCTAGCGAACAGAAAGACCGTTATGGGACCGTGCCAGCACTTCATTTCGGCGGTACCCCAAGAAAGGACAAGAAGCGAGGTTTATTGTGAAGAGTGAGAAACGAGATCAACGCAACAAGGAGAAAACACCAGGAGAAGTCATGCTGTAAGATCGAGGCAACATCCTACTGAGGCGCGTAGCCGGTGGCCGGAAACGCCGAGGAAGTACTAGCTCCAAGCCTTACTTCAAACCAACGGCAGGACAGTCAGTTATAGGCGGGCTGTCTCACCTAAATCACCTAAGAAGACATAGGGGGCAACAGTGGGAGAGGGGCAACTCTAGGGTCCCGGAAGAACTCCAGGCCTACCCATCATACGGGTTCGTCCTAGCCATATCATCTGGGGATGGAGAAGAACATCAGAATCAGTTGTGAGGGAACATCAGAAACAGACACAACAGTTGTGAGGACTATCCCGTGTGTTATGACCCCAATGGCAGAGGGTCTCAGAAATAAATACCAAGTCTGCAAACACAAAAAAACAGCTCATAGGGCAGTGGTAACTGGGCCGACCGTATCTCTAATCCTAGCACCACAAATAGCAGCAGCCGGGGAACGTGCCTACGTTGGTTCTAGACGTCTCGCGCCAGCCGGAGAACTAACTAACCCTAGAAGGGAAAAGATAGACCTTTCTTGCCTCCAGAGAAAAGACCCCAAAAGTTGGATACAAGCCCCCAACAAATAATAACGGTGAGGTAAGAAGAAAAGACAAACATAAGAATGAGCTAGGTATTTAGCAAAGAGAGGCCCACTGACTAATAGCAGAATATAGTAAGATGACTTATACGGTCAGCAAAAACCCTATCAATATTTCCACGCTGGATATTCAAGAACCCCCGAACCGTCTAACGGCCCGGGGGGAGAATACCAGCCCCCTAGAGCTTCCAGCAAAATCAGGAATCACATTTAGTACAAGCTGGACAGAAAATATGAGCAATGCAAATAACCAAAAAACAAGGAAGCAGGACTTAGCTTAATTTTGCAAGAACCAGGACCAGCAGACAGGAGCAAACAGAGAGGACTGATTACAATGATGCCAGGCACTGGACTAAGAATCCAGGAAGTTTATACAGCAACACCCCTGGACTAACGACCCAGGTGGGTGCCAAACTGAGGAAAGACAATCCCAGAGTCATATCACTAGTGACCACAAGAGGGAGCCAAAAAAGTCTAATTCACAACAGTACCCCCCCTTTAAGGAGGGGTCACCGAACCCTCACCAAGACCACCAGGGCGATCAGGATGAGCAGCATGAAAGGCACGAACTAAATCGGCCGCATGCACATCAGAGGCAACCACCCAGGAATTATCCTCCTGACCATAGCCCTTCCACTTGACCAGATACTGAAGCCTCCGCCTGGAGAGACGAGAATCCAAGATCTTCTCCACCACGTACTCCAACTCGCCCTCAACCAACACCGGAGCAGGAGGCTCAACAGAAGGAACCACAGGTACAACGTACCGCCGCAACAAAGACCTATGGAACACGTTGTGAATGGCAAACGACACCGGAAGATCCAAGCGAAAGGACACAGAATTAAGGATTTCCAATATCTTGTACGGACCGATGAAGCGAGGCTTAAATTTAGGAGAGGAGACCTTCATAGGAACAA
This sequence comes from Ranitomeya variabilis, assembly GCF_051348905.1. Lineage (NCBI taxonomy): Eukaryota > Metazoa > Chordata > Amphibia > Anura > Dendrobatidae > Ranitomeya > Ranitomeya variabilis. The sequence continues at coordinate 235,550,541 of NC_135232.1, forward strand.
ATCAAGAAGACAGCCATACCAAATCCCCAACACGAAGTCGGGGACCCACACCGCGGCGGCGGTTGGCAAAACGCTGAGCCTTCTCCTGTGACAATTTTAAGTTGTCCACCACATGATTCCAGATCTGCTGCAACCTATCCACCACGGAATCTACCCCAGGACAGTCAGAAGACTCCACATGTCCCGAGGAAAAACGAGGATGGAAACCAGAGTTGCAAAAAAAATGGCGAAACCAAGGTAGCGGAACTAGCCCGATTATTAGAGGGCAAACTCAGCCAACGGCAAGAAGGTCACCCAATCATCCTGATCTGCAGAAACAAAACACCTCAAATAAGCCTCCAGAGTCTGATTAGTTCGCTCCGTTTGTCCATTAGTTTGAGGATGAAAGGCAGACGAAAATGACAAATCAATGCCCATCTTAGCACAAAAGGATCGCCAGAACCTGGAAACAAACTGGGATCCTCGGTCAGACACGATATTCTCAGGAATGCCGTGTAAACGAACCACATTCTGAAAGAACAAGGGAACCAGATCGGAAGAGGAAGGCAGCTTAGGCAAAGATACCAAATGGACCATTTCCGAAATTTTTGGCAATACACTTCAGCTTCATCCTGGCCCTGAGAAATAGCCAGCAAGGCTTTTTCTGCCTGAACTTCAAGATTGGGTTCCTCGTAAAGCAATCCGAGCGCCAGAAAAAACGCATCAATATTTGCCAATGCCGGATCTCCTGGCGCTAGCGAGAAAGCCCAATCCTGAGGGTCGCCCCGTAAAAAAGAGATAACAATTTTTACTTGCTGAGCTGAGTCTCCAGATGAACGGGGTCTCAGAGATAGAAACAATTTACAATTATTCCTGAAATTCCTAAACTTAAATCGATCTCCAGAGAACAGTTCAGGAATAGGTATTTTAGGTTCAGACATTGGACTACTGGTAACAAAATCTTGTATGCCCTGCACACGAGCAGCAAGCTGGTCCACACTTGTAATCAAGGTCTGGACATTCATGTCTGCAGCAAGCTCAAGCCACTCAAAGGTAAAGGGGAGGAAGAAAGAGAGGAAAAAAAAAAAAAAAACCTCAGAATTTCCTTTCTTATTATCCCACTTCTGCAATGCATTAAACATTCAATGTTGGCCTGGCATACTGTTATGACCCCAATGGCAGAGGGTCTCAGAAATAAATACCAAGTCTGCAAACACAAAAAACCAGCTCATAGGGCAGTGGTAACTGGGCCGACCGTATCTCTAATCCTAGCACCACAAATAGCAGCAGCCGGGGAACGTGCCTACGTTGGTTCTAGACGTCTCGCGCCAGCCGGAGAACTAACTAACCCTAGAAGGGAAAAGATAGACCTTTCTTGCCTCCAGAGAAAAGACCCCAAAAGTTGGATACAAGCCCCCAACAAATAATAACGGTGAGGTAAGAAGAAAAGACAAACGTAAGAATGAGCTAGGTATTTAGCAAAGAGAGGCCCACTGACTAATAGCAGAATATAGTAAGATGACTTATACGGTCAGCAAAAACCCTATCAATATTTCCACGCTGGATATTCAAGAACCCCCGAACCGTCTAACGGCCCGGGGGGAGAATACCAGCCCCCTAGAGCTTCCAGCAAAATCAGGAATCACATTTAGTACAAGCTGGACAGAAAATATGAGCAATGCAAATAACCAAAAAACAAGGAAGCAGGACTTAGCTTAATTTTGCAAGAACCAGGACCAGCAGACAGGAGCAAACAGAAAGGACTGATTACAATGATGCCAGGCACTGGACTAAGAATCCAGGAAGTTTATATAGCAACACCCCTGGACTAACGACCCAGGTGGGTGCCAAACTGAGGAAAGACAATCCCAGAGTCATATCACTAGTGACCACAAGAGGGAGCCAAAAAAGTCTAATTCACAACAGTACCCCCCCTTTAAGGAGGGGTCACCGAACCCTCACCAAGACCACCAGGGCGATCAGGATGAGCAGCGTGAAAGGCACGAACTAAATCGGCCGCATGCACATCAGAGGCAACCACCCAGGAATTATCCTCCTTACCATAGCCCTTCCACTTGACCAGATACTGAAGCCTCCGCCTGGAGAGACGAGAATCCAAGATCTTCTCCACCACGTACTCCAACTCGCCCTCAACCAACACCGGAGCAGGAGGCTCAACAGAAGGAACCACAGGTACAACGTACCGCTGCAACAAAGACCTATGGAACACGTTGTGAATGGCAAACGACACCGGAAGATCCAAGCGAAAGGACACAGGATTAAGGATTTTCAATATCTTGTACGGACCGATGAAGCGAGGCTTAAATTTAGGAGAGGAGACCTTCATAGGAACAAATCGAGAATACAGCCATACCAAATCCCCAACACGAAGTCGGGGACCCACACCGCGGCGGCGGTTGGCAAAACGCTGAGCCTTCTCCTGTGACAATTTTAAGTTGTCCACCACATGATTCCAGATCTGCTGCAACCTATCCACCACGGAATCTACCCCAGGACAGTCAGAAGACTCCACATGTCCCGAGGAAAAACGAGGATGGAAACCAGAGTTGCAAAAAAATGGCGAAACCAAGGTAGCGGAACTAGCCCGATTATTAAGGGCAAACTCAGCCAACGGCAAGAAGGTCACCCAATCATCCTGATCTGCAGAAACAAAACACCTCAAATAAGCCCCCAGAGTCTGATTAGTTCGCTCCGTTTGTCCATTAGTTTGAGGATGAAAGGCAGACGAAAATGACAAATCAATGCCCATCTTAGCACAAAAGGATCGCCAGAACCTGGAAACAAACTGGGATCCTCGGTCAGACACGATATTCTCAGGAATGCCGTGTAAACGAACCACATTCTGAAAGAACAAGGGAACCAGATTGGAAGAGGAAGGCAGTTTAGGCAAAGATACCAAATGGACCATTTCCGAAATTTTTGGCAATACACTTCAGCTTCATCCTGGCCCTGAGAAATAGCCAGCAAGGCTTTTTCTGCCTGAACTTCAAGATTGGGTTCCTCGTAAAGCAATCCGAGCGCCAGAAAAAACGCATCAATATTTGCCAATGCCGGATCTCCTGGCGCTAGCGAGAAAGCCCAATCCTGAGGGTCGCCCCGTAAAAAAGAGATAACAATTTTTACTTGCTGAGCTGAGTCTCCAGATGAACGGGGTCTCAGAGATAGAAACAATTTACAATTATTCCTGAAATTCCTAAACTTAAATCGATCTCCAGAGAACAGTTCAGGAATAGGTATTTTAGGTTCAGACATTGGACTACTGGTAACAAAATCTTGTATGCCCTGCACACGAGCAGCAAGCTGGTCCACACTTGTAATCAAGGTCTGGACATTCATGTCTGCAGCAAGCTCAAGCCACTCAAAGGTAAAGGGGAGGAAGAAAGAGAGGGAAAAAAAAAAAAACTCAGAATTTCCTTTCTTATTATCCCACTTCTGCAATGCATTAAACATTCAATGTTGGCCTGGCATACTGTTATGACCCCAATGGCAGAGGGTCTCAGAAATAAATACCAAGTCTGCAAACACAAAAAAACAGCTCATAGGGCAGTGGTAACTGGGCCGACCGTATCTCTAATCCTAGCACCACAAATAGCAGCAGCCGGGGAACGTGCCTACGTTGGTTCTAGACGTCTCGCGCCAGCCGGAGAACTAACTAACCCTAGAAGGGAAAAGATAGACCTTTCTTGCCTCCAGAGAAAAGACCCCAAAAGTTGGATACAAGCCCCCAACAAATAATAACGGTGAGGTAAGAAGAAAAGACAAACGTAAGAATGAGCTAGGTATTTAGCAAAGAGAGGCCCACTGACTAATAGCAGAATATAGTAAGATGACTTATACGGTCAGCAAAAACCCTATCAATATTTCCACGCTGGATATTCAAGAACCCCCGAACCGTCTAACGACCCGGGGGGAGAATACCAGCCCCCTAGAGCTTCCAGCAAAATCAGGAATCACATTTAGTACAAGCTGGACAGAAAATATGAGCAATGCAAATAACCAAAAAACAAGGAAGCAGGACTTAGCTTAATTTTGCAAGAACCAGGACCAGCAGACAGGAGCAAACAGAAAGGACTGATTACAATGATGCCAGGCACTGGACTAAGAATCCAGGAAGTTTATATAGCAACACCCCTGGACTAACGACCCAGGTGGGTGCCAAACTGAGGAAAGACAATCCCAGAGTCATATCACTAGTGACCACAAGAGGGAGCCAAAAAAGTCTAATTCACAACACCCGTGGTGCTCAGCAGGGAAGGACTACAACACACAAGCGCTAGAAGGAAGGCACAGATTTCCACCTGCAAAGGGAACTCTGGAGGTGCCATCGGGCTGGCCGGTCTCAGACAGCCCTGTTAACCGTACTCTGGATTGAGGATCCTGAAGCCTTCAGTAAAGAGGTAAAGAGACTGCAACTCTGTGTCCTCGTTATTCATCGCACCCTGCACCACACATCATCATTCTCAACTTTTATTGGACGCCCCTTAGCAGGGTCACGGACCGGGTCTAGCCACCGTGACAATCCCAGAACCGAGACAGAGAGGCCCGGTACCGGGTACCCCTCGGCCCTGCGACAGTGGGGGCGCTCCACAATCAGACGATGACATCGCTCACACCAGAGTGCACAGAGGCGATCTGAAATCAGGATGAAAACCCTGCACTTCTTCATTCTAGCTTTGGACATGTGTAGGGTGGTCATACTGTCAGTCTGTTGCGTTGTACTGGGCCTTATAGTGCCACAGCCATTTTCAAGCCTGTGCTATCACTTCTGCTAGTGCTACTGCTGTTGAAAAAAGAATAAAGATGACATACCTGATTCTTTAATGATCCATTCCTAATTCCTGATCTTTCCTAATCCAACACAATATCCCTCCCACCTTCCCCTCCTTTTCACCCTCTCCATAACCCCCAACCAATCCCCTTATGGAGCTGAGCACTGATCAGTATTTGATAGCTGATCAGTACGTCATTGCTCAATTTTTGGCAGCTTTTTATGTTCGTACATTCTGCAGCCGCCAAGTGCTGATCAGGGAAACAAATCACTGATCAGTATCCATGCTGACTGTTTTCCAGGAATATTTTCATTCCTGATTTTTTCCCTCCTCCTTGCACCACCTCCATGTGTATCCTGCAGCCACTGAGCCTTGGTCAGTGACACAAATCACTGAACAGCATCAGTGCTCGCTATTTTCCAATACTTTTTTCCCTGTCTATTCCCCTGTTTGCATCACCTCCAAGTGTGCGTCCTTTAGCCACCGAGCCACTGATCAGACACACATCACTGAGTGGCACCCGTGCTCTCTTTTGGCATGGATTTTTTTTCTGTATATTTTTTCCACCTCCTTTTGCACCACATCCGTGCATGCTTCCTACTGCCATCAAGTTCTGGTCGATGACACAAATCCCTGATTGGCCTTCAGTTGTTGATTTTTGTTTTGTGTGAAAAAATAATAAAAATGTAATAATTTTGATTATTTTATAGAACTAGATTTTGGACAATTAAAATATGCCGTAGAAATCAGGGTCTAGTACAGTATTTTTTTTACTGAATTTAGTCAGGGATAGTGTCAAATTGCGTGGAAAACAAGAATCACATCAGTGTGTGCGTCTTACGGCCGGTTAGCACTGATCAGCGACATATCACTGATCAACTGGTTGTTGGTTTTGGCTTTTTTGGTGTGAAAAAAGAATTTATAAGATGTTTTTTAGTTGATAGGACTAGATTAGGGACATTTAAAATATATTGTAGTGACTACATTGGTATTTTTTACTTAATATCGTTAGGGTTCGTGTCAGATAGTTACGAGCGCTCAGTAATTGACGTCCGTTTAGTAAGTTTGTTTTCTATTTTACAACATTTTTATATTCTTTTTATTTTCTTTTACTTTCTAGATTCTCTTATTTTTTCTCTTCTAAATAAAAACGTTTACACCAAAAACTCACACACACACATTCATCTGAATAAAATATGCAACACATTTAAGCACCCCATACGTGAAAAAATGTCCCGCTCATCCCAATCACGGTATTCAGCAGAGGAGGCATGCACTTTCCTTGCCTCCGACACTGATGGTGAGAGAGATGCCACCTTCCTTTATATTTCAATCTTCTCCTACTCTTCCTTTTCCTCAATTATATTGATTTTCCTCAATTAATATTGAACCATTAAACAGACACCCCAGGACAGAAAATGAACCCACAGTCACTGACTCTATATGTACCTCACCCCCCTATGAGCCACTGATTCCTGATTTTGTGGCACATTCAGGAATCAAATTTGACATCACTGATTTTGATTCACACTAGACCTCAAGCAGCTTGGATTGTGTGCCTTTCTACTCTTCCTCCAGACTGTGAGATCTGGATTTCCATGGTCTAGTGTGAAGTATCCACAATAAATGCGGGTTTTGGTAGCAATGTCATCTGCTGGTGTAGGTCCACTGTGTTTTATCAAGACCAAAGTAAGTGCAGCTGTCTACCTGGAAATTTTAGAGCATTTCATGATTCCCTCTGCTGACAAGCTTTTTGGAGATGGAAATTTAATTCTCTAGCAAGTCTTGGCACCTGTCCACACTGCCAATAGTACCAATATCTGGTTTAAAACAACAGTATCACTGTGCTTGATTGGCCAGCAAACTCATCTGACCTTAACCCCACAGAGAATCTACGGGGTATTGTCAAGAGAAAGATGAGAAACACCAAACTCAACAATGCAGGCGAGCTGAAGGCTGCTATCACAGCAACCTGGGCTTCCATAACACCTCAGCAGTGCCACAGACTGATTGCCTCCAGGCCACGCCGCATTGATGCAGTAATTTATGCAAAAGGAGCCCCGACCAAGTATGGAGTGCATTTACTGAACATACATTCAGTAGGCGAATATTTAGGATGTTAAAAACATTTTTTCATGCTGGTGTTTTAAAGTATTCTTTTTTTTTTTAAATGTTTATTTTCAAATTTTCAAAATACAAGAACAAGACAAAGAATACATGGACATGAATCCAGCAGGAACAAGTTGAAATTAGATGCATGTGGGAACAATCCAGTAACATCTAGCCTCTAATTCCTGCCCAACAGTGTCAATTAAATTCTGCATAAAAATTTCTAGTAAAGTTAGTAGGATAGAGGTACCAGTCCATGCATCTCAAGTAAGTCAAAAACAAAACTATAACTAGAACAATAGAACAAACATTAAACAAAAATGGGTGTACCAGGGGGGTGAAATAATGAGTCAAACTAGAAGTAAGTTTAGAACTGGAGGAAGCAAAGATGAGCAGGTGAAGTAACGAAAGGACTACACAATATGCTTAAATTATTCAGTGTTATCATAGAGCTAAAGATAATAGGTAATCTATAAATCAAATAGGTTAGTTGAGTCCGGGTCCATCACAGTGCAGAAAAATAATAAAACAAAACGGACAAAATTGCATGTGGTTAGTAAAAAATAGTTGCTAAAAAGCTATGGGGTAGTTGGAGAGGCAAGTTGCCATGGAAGCCAGGTAAGAAAAAATTTGTTGTGTGTGTGAGCATCCCAGCTAGATAGCTCTTCCATCCTATGGATGTCCTGTACTTTTTTAATCCATTCGCTAATATGAGGGGGAGATGTTTGCCGCCAATGTAAGGAGATCAAATGTTTAGCTGCAGCTATCAGAAGGGGAAGCAAGTCGTGTTTCTTAGGGTTGTATGACTTCGTGGGGAGTGACAGCAGGACTTCTTGGGGAGTTAGACTCCGTTTCAACAATCCTATCTGGTGTATGTAAGCAAAGATGTCTTCCCAAAATTTAAAGATAATTGGGCAAGACCAAAAAATATGTATCAAAGAGCCTTTAGATAACTTACATCTCCAACTTAGAGGTGAGTCAGAGAGGCCTAAGTGGTGGAGTAATTCCGGGGTTCTATACCATCTGGAGAGGATTTTGAAGACATTTTCTTGCAACAGCACACACCTTGAAAAACCGTGTGAGCGTCCCAAAACCTGCTCCATCTCCTTCACTGTAAGAAATATGTTTAATTCAGTTTCCCATGAGGTTATGTACAAAGGTTTAAATTGAATTTTGGGGGAAATTAGGTTAGAGTATAATTTAGATACTAGCTTAGGAGGCAAGGGTTTGAGTCGAAAAAGAAGTTCCAACCATAGCCAGTCTGTATTAGACTGGATATCTGATTTAAGTTTTGAGATAATATGTTGGACATGATGTGTTTGAATAAAGTTCCTGGGTCATTTTTTAGCATCTTGAGGCCATTTGTATACACAGTCAATCTGGTTGGTAAGTAACTGTGAAATTGGAAGGTCCGGCAAAGAGTTCCATAAATCAAATACATCTATGTATTTTGGTTTCATGAGCCAAGGTATAATCTTTAGAGGAATAGTATCCAGGAAAGAACAATTTGACCAATTATTAGGGATAAGCGCTCGTCTTATAGCCAAGGTGTTGTTGGTTAATATCTCCAATGAGCCTTGTGGGGGGGCAGCAGAGGACCAGAGGTATATCTCCGCTTCTTTCCCTAGTAGCATAAACTCTAGATTAGGGGTTTTTTGGTCAGTTACAAACTTAGTTAGATTAATCCATCGAGCTAATTGTATTGCCTGATAGTAGGTCTTGAGACTAGGGAGTCCCAGGCCGCCTTTCTTTCGGGGGAGAGAGAGGATTTTAAAGGGGAGTCTGGCTCTTCTACCTCTCCACACAAAACCATTGGTTATTCTATTGGCTGATACAAAGAAGGATTTGGGAAGGGGTATGGGTATCATGTTCATATGGTAGAAAATTTTAGGTAAAATATAGGATTTAATTATGTTAATCCTACCAATCCACGAAAGATATGGCAAATCATAGGATTTTAGAAGATTTTGTATATTATCTAGAAGGGGCTCAAAATTATGTTTAAAAAGGGTGGAGGGGTCTGCGGTAAGTAGGACGCCTAAGTATTTCAGTTTTTCAGAGAGCCATTTAAAGGGGGTAATCTTTTTGAGATCAGAGACCACACTTTCTGATAATGAGATGTTCAGAACTTCTGATTTGTGCATATTGACTTTAAAATTAGAGATGACTCCAAATTCATCGACTAGTCCCAATAGATTAGGAAAGGCTATCCTTGGGTTTGAAATCAGAACCATGAGGTCATCTGCAAAAGCAGCCGTCTTAAATTCTGATTGATCCACTATTAGTCCCCTAATCGACTCTTCCTCTCTTATTCTCTGTACCAGAGTCTCCATAACTAACACAAAAAGGGTGGGAGAGAGAGGGCAGCCCTGCCTGGTTCCGTTTCCAATCCCAAAGGATTCCGAAAGCAACCCGATGACTCTAACTCTAGCGGTTGGGAGTGAATACAGAGTCATAATGGCATCAATGAGAGGTTGGGGGAAGTTAAACTTCCATAAAGTGCAAACCATATAATGCCAGCTGACTCTGTTGAATGCCTTCTCGGCATCAGTTGAAAGCAAAGCCAACGGGATGCCGGAGCGTCTGGCATGTGAAATAGCCAAGAGAATTTTTGTGGCATTGTCCTTTCCCTCTCTTCCCCTAACAAAACCCACTTGATCGGGGTGAATTAAGGACTCTAGAACAGTGTTAATCCTAAATGCAAGGATTTTAGCCCAGAGTTTTAGGTCAGAGTTTAATAAAGAGATAGGACAATAATTGCCACATAGGCTGCCGTCTCTACCGTCCTTAGGAATAGCAGAAATATGTGCCTCTAAGGTCTGTTTGGTTGGGGGGTTTCCTGCAAGGAAAGAGTTGAATAAAGAGGTCAAATGCGGGAGGAGTAGATCCGAGAATTTTTTATAATAGGACACGGGGAAGCCATCTGGGCCTGGAGTCTTATTAATTGCCATATTCTGCAACATATCGCTAATTTCTTGGGGGTTGACTTGAGACAGGAGGGTCACATGATCTTTGGTTTGAATTTTTGGGAAAGAAAGTGAGGCCAGGAACTCTTGGATCCTGTCTATCGCGGTTAAACGGTCTTTCATATGGTCGGGTGGTTCTAAATTATAGAAAGATTCATAATAACATCTGAACGCCTCTGCAATGTCTTCGGACCCATCAACCTTCGTATTGGGGTCTTTATAGATATGTTTTATAAATCTATTTTCTGTCTGTTTTTTAAGCAAGAGGTCAGCTTACTATTTTTGTTTCCGTGGGCATAAAATCTACATCTACATTGCATAAAAGTCTTAGCAGATTTAAGATTGAGCGGATCTTTCAATTTTCCACGAAGGGCGATTAGGTCTTGTTGAAGATTCTGGGTGTTAGATTTCTTATGGAGACGTTCAGTGGTTGCATGTTTTAAAGTATTCTAATTTACTTTTTGTTCATTTATATCGTGCATGTTTCAAAAAGGTCACATTTGGATAGCGCTGGGCAGCCAGCCTGATCTAATAGAAGGGTGTCACTACTAGTCTGTTAAATATAAACATAAGGATGAATGACCTCTGGGAGATCAAAACATCCAACACCGCGGAGACACCATCACGTGTTTCTCAATGCAGTGATCCAGAACACTGCCCCCATCCCTAAAGGGAAATATGCAAATGCATGTAGAAAAGCCGAGGAGACACCATCACGTGTTTCTCAACGCAAGCAATGAATAGCCAGGTTTTTCACCGGGAAGGAACAACCACGGGAAGGGCAGCATCCAATAAAGGAAAACCACCTATGCCAAAACATGGTATCCATCCACAGACAGCTGTTTTGGGGTATTTGCTCCTCATCAGTGTGGAGTAGGAAACTGGCTATTAGGAGCAGTGCCTAGTGAAAGGACTATAAACATAAGGATGAATGACCTCGGGGAGATCAAAACATCCAACACTGCAGAGACACCATCACGTGTTTCTCAACGCAGTGATCCAGAACACTGCCCCCCTCCCTAAAGCGAAGTATGCAAATGCATGTAGAAAAGCCACGGAGACACCATCACGTGTTTCTCAACGCAAGCAATGAATAGCCAGGTCTTTCACCGGGAAGGAACACCCACCTATGCCAAAACAAGGTATCCATCCACAGACAGCTGTTTCGGGGTATTTTCTCCTCATCAGTGTGGAGTAGGAAACTGGCTATTAGGAGCAGTGCCTAGTGAAAGGACTATAAACATAAGGATGAATGACCTCGGGGAGATCAAAACATCCAACACCGCGGAGACACCATCACGTGTTTCTCAATGCAGTGATCCAGAACACTGCCCCCATCCCTAAAGGGAAATATGCAAATGCATGTAGAAAAGCCGCGGAGACACCATCACGTGTTTCTCAACGCAAGCAATGAATAGCCAGGTCTTTCACCGGGAAGGAACAACCACGGGAAGGGCAGCATCCAATAAAGGAAAACCACCTATGCCAAAACATGGTATCCATCCACAGACAGCTGTTTCGGGGTATTTGCCCCTCATCAGTGTGGAGTAGGAAACTGGCTATTAGGAGCAGTGCCTAGTGAAAGGACTATAAACATAAGGATGAATGACCTCGGGGAGATCAAAACATCCAACACCGCAGAGAAACCATCACGTGTTTTTCAACGCAGTGATCCAGAACACTGCTTCCATCCCTAAAGGGAAATATGCAAATGCATGTAGAAAAGCCGTGGAGACACCATCACGTGTTTCCGAACGCATGCGATGAATAGCCAGGTCTTTCACCGGGAAGGAACAACCACGGGAAGGGCAGCATCCAATAAAGGAAAACCACCTATGCCAAAACATGGTATCCATCCACAGACAGCTGTTTCGGGGTATTTGCCCCTCATCAGTGTGGAGTAGGAAACTGGCTATTAGGAGCAGTGCCTAGTGAAAGGACTATAAACATAAGGATGAATGACCTCGGGGAGATCAAAACATCCAACACAGCTGAGACACCATCACGTGTTTCTCAACGCAGTGATCCAGAACACTGCCCCCATCCCTAAAGGGAAATATGCAAATGCATGTAGAAAAGCCGCAGAGACACAATCACGTGTTTCTCAACGCAAGCAATGAATAGCAAGGTCTTTCACCGAGAAGGAACAACCACGGGAAGGGCAGCATCCAATAAAGGAAAACCACCTGTGCCAAAACTACTAGGCTGTTAACCTGGATGCTGTGTATCTCCATTGTCTGCACAGCGCCACATACAAGTCTTTTATGTGCAGTAATATGCCAAGCAGCCACCCTCTCCATTAGTTTGGTAGGTTGTGAGTGGTTGCCTCATTGATAATTCTGCACCTGTGTTGCCGCCATCTTAACCGCATGGGTCCACTGCATCCTGATAGTGCATTTGTTTGGAGGCCTAGGCAGGCAAACATCTCTGCCTTTTTGCTGTTTTTTCTGGAGGAGGAGTTAGGCAGATTATGAGAGGAGAGTGAGGAGAGAGGAAAGCTGGGGCCATGCAGACGAGTGGATCTGCAGCTCCTAGAAGGAGAGAGAAACAGGACAGACTGTAGGAGACTGAAAGGGGAAGAGAAGCCCAGGAGAAGTAAAGAGCTGGAGAGAAGCTGCGACTGAGCTTCCTGCACGCTGAGCTTCCTCCAACACAGTGCAGAGAGGAAGGCTTCCAACTCCACCTGGCTAGGGGGATTCCTGAATCACTTCCAAGCCAGCCAGACCACACCAGCACCTATGATCCGTACCCTGGACTGTGGCTGCCTTAAACCAGTAAAAAGATGAAGAGACTGCAATCTTGTGTCCTCTAGTTCTTTCTGGCACCATACTATCTTTATCAACTACACCAGGAGCCCTGGGGACCCAGCTTCACCTGTGGTAAGCCATACGATCCTTGCTTCCATAACATCACCCCAGTGAATCCCTTTAAGCAGCATCTTCATCCCTGACTGAGTACCACAGGTGGCGTCATGAACAAACTTTATTCTTTATTCAATAACCCCTTTTATTGGACACCCAGGGTCATGGACCGGGTCACTGCCACCGTGGCACATCCCTTTAAGAACGAGCCCGGTTTCAAGTACCCCAGGGTCCTAGCGGACGCTCCAGTTCTTCTTCCACTGTTTTAAAAATCAACAAACTACCTGGCCTAGAACATGACTAGTCATAAAGGATATGCATACAATTACAATAAAAGTCAATATTACAGGCTTACACAAAGAAAAGTCTGTTTTCTTGGCCAGCCAGAAAGAATTACTTAATTTCAAAAGCCAACATACAGATAACAGCCTATTCTTTCTGATTTTATAAAAATATACATCTGGTTAATTAAAATAAAATGCTGTGCTTCCACACCTTTCTTCTGCTACTTTGGTTTAACCCCATCCTCCACTCCCCGGTGCATTTCTCTGTTATATGTGTGAGTATATTTGTGTGTTTGATATTTTTGTTACCCTTGTTCTTATTACCTTCTTAGTCTGTTTGGTGTACTATAGTACTATAGTTCATTTCCACTCCCCTCCTCCCTGTGTGGGGGAAGGGTATAGACTGAAGGCGGATTCAGGAGATAAGGCAAGGTACGTGGCCCCGACATCTTCACCATCAGAAGTGTTGTGAATTCTGTTGTGGGTTCTGCTCTTAGGCTCCCTCCGGTGGTTATAAGTGGTAGTGCTGCTGTTTGTCCTTCACAACAGTCATCAGCTGCTTCCACTTTGGACGGGGCTATTTAGTCTGGCTCCTTCCTTTATTGAGCGCCAGTTGTCCATTGTTTTCTAGGGATCCACATCTCTGCTTGGTTTCTCCTTCTGGATTGTCCAAATCATCAAAGATAAGTCCTGGCTCTGTTTTTGCAGTCCACATGCGGTGGACTTAATAGTTCTGTGAATTGCTATGTTTTTTCTTGTCCAGCTTTGTCTGTGTTAAGATTTACTCAGCCAAGTTGGAAGCTCTGGAGTCACAGAGTTACCCTCCATGCCTTTAGTTAGGTGTGGAGATTTTTGTATTCTCTGTGGTGGATTTTGTAGTATTTTTTATACTGACCGCACAGTACTCTTTCCTGTCTTTTCTTTCTAGGTAGCGTGGCCTCCTTTGCTAAATTCTGTTTTCAGTCTGCGTTTGTAATTTCCCTCTCCTCTCACAGTCAATATTTGTGGGGGGCTGCCTGTCCTTTGGGAATTTTCTCTGAGGCAAGACAGTATTCCTGTTTCTTCCTTTAGGTGTAATTAGTCCTCTGGCCGTGACGAGGTGTCTAGGGAGTGACAGGAACATCCCACGGCTACTTCTAGTTGATGTGTTAAGTTCAGGGTCTGCGGTCAGTATAGAGGCCACCTACTCCAGAGCTCGTCCATGCTGCTCATAGGCCACCACTTCATAACAGTACAACTGGCCAACAATGAGTTAACCGCATCTCAAAAGAAGGGAAAGAAAGTGCTGAGTCATTTTTTTTTCTGTACTCTGTTGTGTTTTTTTTTCCCTCTTCACTTCTGGGTGGCTCAGGAGTTAGGCGTTGACATGGATGTTCAGGGACTTGCTTCTCGGGTGGATCAACTTGCTGCTAGAGTACAGGGTATTTCTGATTATATCGTGCAGACTCCTGTTTTAGAGCCTAGAATTCCTACCCCCGATCTGTTCTTCGGGGACAGGTCCAAATTTTTGAGCTTTAAAAATAACTGTAAACTGTTTTTTGCTCTTAAGCCCCGTTCCTCTGGTGATCCCATCCAGCAGGTAAAAATTGTCATTTCTCTGTTGCGTGGTGACCCGCAGGATTGGGCATTTTCCCTGGAATCTGGGAATCAGGCCTTGCTTAATGTAGACACCTTTTTTCAGGCGCTTGGGTTATTGTATGATGAACCTAACTCTGTAGAGCATGCTGAGAAAACACTTTTGGCCCTGTGTCAGGGTCAAGAAGCGGCAGAGTCATATTGCCAGAAATAAAGAAAATGGTCTGTGCTTACTAAGTGGAATGAGGATGCTTTGGCGGCAATTTTCAGAAAGGGTCTTTCTGAATCTGTTAAAGATGTTATGGTGGGGTTCCCCGCGCCTGCAGGTCTGAGTGATTCTATGTCTCTGGCCATTCAAATTGATCGGCGCTTGCGTGAGCGCAGAGTTGTGCACACTATGGCGTTGTCTTCCGAGCGGAGTCCTGAGCCTATGCAGTGTGATAGGATTGTGTCTAGAGCGGAACGCCAAGAATTCAGACGTCAGAATAGGTTGTGCTTTTACTGCGGCGATTCTGCTCATGTTATTTCTGATTGCCCTAAGCGTGCCAAGAGAATCGCTAATTCCGTTACTATCAGTACTGTACAACCTAAATTTCTGTTATCTGTGACCCTGATCTGCTCATTATCGTCATTCTCTGTCATGGCATTTGTGGATTCAGGCGCCGCTTTAAATTTAATGGACTTAGAATTTGCCAGACGTTGTGGTTTTTCCTTACAGCCTTTGCGGAGTCCTATCCCTTTGAGGGGGATTGATGCTACACCATTGGCTAAAAATAAACCTCAGTTTTGGACACAGTTAACCATGTGCATGGCGCCAGCCCATCAGGAAGATTGTCGCTTCCTGGTGTTACATAATTTGCATGATGCTGTTGTGCTGGGGTTTCCATGGTTACAGGTACATAATCCGATGTTGGATTGGAAATCTATGTCTGTGACTAGTTGGGGTTGTCAGGGGGTTCACGATGACGTTCCTCTGATGTCAATTTCCTCCTCCCCCTCTTCTGAAATTCCTGAGTTTCTGTCAGATTTCCAGGATGTTTTCGATGAGCCCAAGTCCAGTTCCCTTCCGCCGCATAGGGACTATGCGGTGGAAGGGACAATGTGATTGTGCTATTGATTTGATTCCAGGCTGTAAGTTTCCTAAGGGCCGACTTTTCAACCTGTCTGTGCCTGAACATGCCGCCATGCGGAGCTATGTAAGGGAGTCTTTGGAGAAGGGGCATATTCGGCCATCTTCTTCTCCATTAGGAGCAGGTTTTTTTTTTGGTGCCAAGAAGGATGGCTCCTTGAGACCCTGTATTGATTATCGCCTCTTGAATAAGATCACGGTCAAATTCCAATACCCTTTGCCTTTGCTTTCTGATTTGTTTGCCAGAATTGAGGGGGCTTGTTGGTTTACTAAGATTGACCTTCGAGGGGCATATAATCTGGTTCGTATTAAGCAGGGTGACAAATGGAAAACTGTGTTTAATACGCCCGAGGGCCATTTTGAGTATCTTGTGATGCCATTCGGACTCTCTAATGCCCCATCTGTGTTTCAGTCCTTCATGCATGATATTTTTCGGAATTATCTTGATAAATTCATGATTGTATATTTGGATGATATTTTGATTTTTTCAGATGATTGGGAGTCTCATGTGAAACAAGTTAGGATGGTATTTCAGATCCTTCGTGACAATGCCTTGTTTGTGAAGGGGTCTAAGTGCCTCTTTGGTGTACAGAAGGTTTCTTTTTTGGGCTTCATTTTTGCTCCATCATCTATAGAAATGGATCCGGCTAAGGTTCAGGCCATTCATGATTGGATCCAGCCCACATCCGTGAAGAGCCTTCAGAAATTTTTGGGCTTTGCTAATTTTTATCGCCGTTTCATTGCCAACTTCTCCAGTGTGGTTAAACCCCTGACCGATTTGACGAGGAAGGGCGCTGATGTAGCTAATTGGTCCTCTGAGGCTGTTTCTGCCTTTCAGGAGCTTAAGCGCCGATTTACTTCTGCCCCTGTGTTGCGTCAGCCGGATGTTTCTCTTCCTTTTCAGGTTGAGGTTGACGCTTCTGAGATTGGGGCAGGGGCCGTTTTGTCTCAGAGGAATTCTGATGGTTCCTTGATGAAACCGTGTGCCTTCTTTTCTCGAAAGTTTTCGCCTGCGGAACGCAATTATGATGTCGGCAATCGTGAGTTGTTGGCTATGAAGTGGGCATTTGAGGAGTGGCGACATTGGCTTGAGGGGGCCAAGCACCGTATTGTGGTCTTGACCGATCATAAGAATCTGATTTACCTCGAGTCTGCCAAACGGCTGAATCCTAGACAGGCCCGATGGTCCCTGTTTTTCTCCCGTTTTGATTTTGTTGTCTCGTATCTTCCAGGTTCTAAGAATGTTAAGGCTGATGCCGTCTCTAGGAGTTTCTTGCCTGATTCCCCTGGGATTCTTGAGCCAGTTGGTATTCTTAAGGAGGGGGTGATTCTTTCTGCCATCTCCCCTGATTTGCGACAGGCTCTTAAGGAGTTTCAGGCTGATAAACCTGATCGCTGTCCAGCGGGGAAACTGTTTGTTCCTGACAGATGGACTAGTAAAGTGATTTCTGAGGTTCACTGTTCTGTGTTGGCTGGCCATCCTGGGATTTTTGGTACCAGAGATTTGGTTAGTAGGTCCTTTTGGTGGCCTTCTTTGTCACGGGACGTGCGTTCTTTTGTGCAGTCCTGTGGGACTTGTGCGCGGGCCAAACCTTGCTGCTCCCGCGCCAGTGGGTTGCTTTTGCCTTTGCCGGTCCCTGAGAGGCCTTGGACGCATATTTCTATGGATTTTATTTAGGATCTTCCTGTTTCCCAGAGGATGTCTGTTATCTGGGTGGTCTGTGACCGGTTTTCTAAGATGGTTCATTTGGTGCCTTTGCCTAAGTTGCCTTCCTCTTCTGAGTTGGTTCCGTTGTTTTTTCAGCATGTGGTTCGTTTGCATGGCATTCCGGAGAATATTGCATCCAATAGAGGTTCCCAGTTTGTTTCTAGGTTTTGGCGGTCATTTTGTGCTAATCTGGGCATTGATTTGTCTTTTTCTTCCGCATTTCATCCTCAGACAAACGGCCAAACCGAGCGAACTAACCCGACTTTGGAAACTTATTTGAGATGCTTTGTGTCTGCCAATCAGGATGATTGGGTGGCTTTCTTGCCATTGGCCGAGTTTGCCCTTAATAATCGGGCTAGTTCTGCTACCTTGGTGTCACCATTCTTTTGTAATTCTGGGTTTCATCCTCGTTTTTCTTCAGGGCAGGTTGAGTCTTCTGATTGTCCTGGGGTGGACTCTGTGGTTGACAGGTTGCAGCAGATTTGGGCTCATGTTGTGGACAATTTGGTGCTGTCTCAGGAGGAGGCTCAGCGTTTTGCCAGCCGTCGTCGGCGTGTGGGTTCCCGGCTTCGGGTTGGGGATTTGGTCTGGTTGTCTTCTCGTCATGTTCCTATGAAGGTTTCTTCCCCGAAGTTCAAGCCTCGGTTTATTGGTCCTTATAGGATTTCTGAGATTATCAATCCAGTGTCTTTTCGTTTGGCCCTTCCAGACTCTTTTTCCATCCATAATTTTTTTCATAGATCTTTTTTGCGGAAATATGTGGTGCCCGTGGTTCCCTCTGTTGATCCTCCTGCCCCGGTGTTGATTGATGGGGAGTTGGAGTATGTTGTGGAGAAGATCTTGGATTCTCGTTTTTCTAGACGGAGGCTTCAGTATCTTGTCAAGTGGTAGGGTTATGGCCAGTAGGATAATTCTTGGGTTGTTGCCTCCGATGTTCATGCTGATGATTTGGTTCGTGCCTTCCATTTGGCTCATCCGGATCGGCCTGGGGTCTCTGGTGAGGGTTCGGTGACCCCTCCTCAAGGGGGGGTACTGTTGTGAATTCTGTTGTGGGTTCTGCTCTTAGGCTCCCTCCGGTGGTTATAAGTGGTAGTGCTGCTGTTTGTCCTTCACAACAGTCATCAGCTGCTTCCACTTTGGACGGGGCTATTTAGTCTGGCTCCTTCCTTTATTGAGTGCCAGTTGTCCATTGTTTTCTAGGGATCCACATCTCTGC
Organism: Ranitomeya variabilis; assembly: GCF_051348905.1. Classification (NCBI taxonomy): domain Eukaryota; kingdom Metazoa; phylum Chordata; class Amphibia; order Anura; family Dendrobatidae; genus Ranitomeya; species Ranitomeya variabilis. The sequence continues at coordinate 235,569,158 of NC_135232.1, forward strand.
TTGGTTTCTCCTTCTGGATTGTCCAAATCATCAAAGATAAGTCCTGGCTCTGTTTTTGCAGTCCACATGCGGTGGACTTAATAGTTCTGTGAATTGCTATGTTTTTTCTTGTCCAGCTTTGTCTGTGTTAAGATTTACTCTGCCAAGTTGGAAGCTCTGGAGCCACAGAGTTACCCTCCATGCCTTTAGTTAGGTGTGGAGATTTTTTTATACTCTGTGGTGGATTTTGTAGAATATTTTATACTGACCGCACAGTACTCTTTCCTGTCTTTTCTTTCTAGGTAGCGTGGCCTCCTTTGCTAAATTCTGTTTTCAGTCTGCGTTTGTAATTTCCCTCTCCTCTCACAGTCAATATTTGTGGGGGGCTGCCTTTCCTTTGGGAATTTTCTCTGAGGCAAGATAGTATTCCTGTTTCTTCCTTTAGGTGTAATTAGTCCTCCGGCCGTGACGAGGTGTCTAGGGAGTGACAGGAACATCCCATGGCTACTTCTAGTTGATGTGTTAAGTTCAGGGTCTGCGGTCAGTATAGAGGCCACCTACTCCAGAGCTCGTCCATGCTGCTCCTAGGCCACCAGTTCATAACACAGAAGTAATCCAGGGAGCAAGGCGCCCCTAGCATTAGGGACAGGGAAGGAGCCCCTTGTCCTGGGACACCCGGCAACAGAGTCATGACAGTATAGATTCCTTGCAAGTTTTGTACTGCATTTCAACAAATAGAGTTGGGAATTTGGTTAAAAAAAATGGTATCCTCAATTCTGAGAAATACAGCCAGATATTAGCCATCATGCATTACCCTCTGGGAGAAATCTGATTGGCTTCAAATTCATTCTGCAGCAGGACAGCAATCCCAAACATACAGCCAATCTCATTAAGCACTATTTTCATTGTGCAGAAAACCAAGATGTTTTAGAAGTTGTGATATTGCACCCATAGAGCCTTTATCTCAAGATCTTCATGTCTGTCTGGAACTACATGAAGAGACTGATTGATTTACACAAGTCAACATCTACAGATGATCTGTGGTTAATTTTCCAAGATGTTTGGACAATCTTCTAGTTGACTTCCTTGAGCACTCATATAAGAATTGATAATTTAATGCTGTTTTGAAGGGGAAGGTAATACCAAATAATAATTTGATTTAGATTTATGTTTTGTTCATTCACTTTGCATTTTGTTAATTGAGAGAAATAAACTATTAACAGTTCAATTACTGAAAACATACATAAAGTTTTACACAACGTTGTTTGTGATTTTTTATATATTATATTGCCTGTCATTTTAATGATGCAACAATTAAGGTTAATATATTTTTATATGAGCATTTTCTCTATTGGTTTGATGTTTATTGGTGTTACTCGATGGAAAATAAGTTACCCTTATCCAACAGTGTAACCAATCCGATTTTGTGAATGGTTCTGGTAATATCTCTAAGTAGATTTGCAAGCAAATTCTTGTCTTAACCATAACTATTGTTGAGCTAACCTGTAATATCTACAGGAATATAAATTATGAACTTACCAAGACAAAAACAGTATAAATGAATAATTAAGTGAGTTTTTCAATAGCCTAACAAAAAACTAAATCTCACCTGGTCACCTGATACTCCAGAACCAATACATCCAGAGTGACCATAATTTTTGTTTTTACATCAGACAAGATGATGTGATGTAGCAGTATGGAATGGCTGCAGTCAATAACTGGTTGCTATGCTCATCTGACTCCCTTCTCAGCAAAACTGCTTTTTATTTGGCAAAATAATTACCTGCCAGTATTGGATGTCATTGCTGTTAGCATGTAAGCTGGAATGCAAATAGGGTAGAGGATAGTTGTTGGGTATGTTTACCTTTTTTTTTTTGCATGTTCTGTTTAATGCCTTTTTTGTTTAAGCCCTTGTATATACCTTACAGTGTACATTTATCACTTGCTAATGTCTCACAGCATACACGCTCCACACCTACCTTCATTATTATTGAATCAGGATTTCCATTTTCAAAACTGTAGAAGCGAAATGTCACTTGTTGTCAAATTGCTTGCCAGGCTTCACAGTATATTTCTGAATGGTTATCTCGTTCAAAATTTCTATGAATTCTTTTTAGTGTATTTTGAATTGCCAACAAAACAATATTTATGAATCCACTTTCCTTCTAGAATCTCTTTTTACTGAGATTGTATAACTTAACAGTTGCCGGTGAAAACTCTCCTGAAAAACATGACACTAGTCAATCTATCATTTTAACAGTGAAAATGCCATCACGACATCTGAAAAACACTTTGCTTATACTCACTATTTGAAATATAATAGGAAATATAAATTATCTGCACTAAAAAACACTGAGACTAGTGTGATACAATTTGAATATAATTTCTCAGAATATAAACTTGGTCAAACAATATTTACATAGTGATAAAATTACGAATCTCCCCGTTTAACCTCTTCAACTCTGGACCATTTTCCATTTTGCTCCCCCCTTCGCCCAAGAGCCATAGCATTTTTATTTTTTCATCTTTATAGCAGTATGAGGGCTTGATTGTTGCGAGATGAGTTGTACTTTTGAATTACACCATTCATTTTACATGGAGTTTCAAGATGATCACTATACATCTAGATAAGTTCTCTGATGGGTCTAGTTTCCAAAATGGTGTCACTTGTTTCCACTGTTTAGACAAATCAGGGGCTCTCCAAATGAGACATAGCATCCGCTAATTATTCCAGCAAATTCGCATTCAAAAAGTCAAATGATGTTAGTTCCCTTCAAAGCCCTGCCATGCACCCAAACAGTAGTTTTCCTCTACATACTGGGTATTGGCATACTCAAGAGAAATTGCACAACAAATTGTAAGGTGTAATTTCTCATGTTGCCCTTATGAAAATGCAAAATTTGGAGCTAGAAGTCATTTTTGAGGGAAAAATTAGATTTTTTTGTTTTTATGGGTCAACGTTATACATTTTTGTGAAGCACCTGGGGGTTAAAGGTGCTCAGTACACATCTAATGTAGATAAGTTCCCTGAGGGGTCTAGCTTCCAAATTGGTGTCACTTGTGGGGGGTTTCCACTGTTTTTTTAAAAACAGGCTTTTGGGTGAAGGGGTCAATGGCTGCATGAAAAGATGGTAACAATTCGCAAGCTTTCCAGACTACTTGGATCTTTTCATCAAGCATAATATGAAGAGATCTGAGTAGTCTTGAAAGCTTGCTATTTGTGACTTTCTTTTCAGTTAGCTATTAAAAGCTCTCAATAACTGAGGATTCTCAAATACTATTTACTATTCTTCTATCCACTGGCTAACACGGTACAAAAACATATTTTTCATGCATAGCTCATGTGGATTTGGCAAATGTACAGAATTGTTGCTAATTGACTATTGTTTTCGGTTTAATCAGGGTTAACTTAAACCTTTGATGTGCTGTCTTCAGACTTCAGGAAACAAAAATTGCAGGTGCGGTAAGTAATTTTCCTTATTTAGAGCATTAGACTGTATTGACAGACATGTTAGAAATGACTTGAGCACATTGAAAAATAATTAAGGGTACTGGAGACAATTTAGGCTTGTCAATGTACCCAATCAAACAGCTTGAAGTTTTGTACCTGTAATTACCCTTGAATCTCTGCATATAGGGAAACTTGTTTTATCTCTACACTGTGAGAAAAAAGCAGATTGAAGGAAGAATAAGACTGACATTTGTGAAGTATGTGGCTTCTGTAAAAAGACATGCATAAATAAATACATTCAGTCACCCTATAAGAAAGAGTTTTTTTTCAAAATTTTATTAGCTTATTGGCCTATTGTGGTCCTAAAAAACAGACATACTCACCTACTGTATATTCCTCCCTACTGATCCTCTGTACTGCTGTCAGTGTCCCCCTAGGGTCTTCTAGCTGTGCCTTTTAAAGGGAACTGTCACCCCCCAGGCGTTTTTAAGGTCGTCTGGGAAGCGAGGGATGCACCTCGGTGGTCACTGACAAGGCGGTAAATCCGGGAGCCCCAGTGGGACGTTAATGAAGGCATAGGAGGCAGAGCCCGGCACGCAGAGTATTGAGTGATGGCTGGGTGCCGTTTGTGTCCGGGGGAAAAGACATGCCCCCAGGACAAATTCGAGGTATCAGGGACAAATTATAGAAACAATTATTTTAGCGTTGAAAGGGACCACAACTAAAAGAGCCACCTTGACAGAATGCAGCATTAGTGCTGCACAAGGTGGCTCTTTTAGTTAAAAACGCCTGGGGGGGTGACAGGTTCCCTTTAAGGGGTGGTGGGGAACATGTGACTTGACCTTTGCAGTCATTTATTGAATCACATTTCATCTTAGCAGAAATTGCATAGTTTCTAAGTTCTTTCTTTTGTCTTGAATGCAGGTAATCAGTGGCCGCTGACTGGCTTTAGCGGTCTCTTGATGATTTGCTGTTTTCATTCATGCTGTAGGTAATGACTGTAGCAGCAGCGCACATATCCAACCAATAATGTATTAAAACCTCACCTTGAAAGATCTATTGAATTCATTGTTAAAGAATATAACATTGAAAAAATTGACAACTTTTCTATGCCATGACTTACATGAGTAAAAAAATTCTCAGAAAACGTAAACTTCAACCATGCTATGAAGGTATGGAGCTGTTAGGCTGCTTATCTATCTATGTATCTATCTTTCACATTTATATAGAGAGATTCATGAATATTGCTAGTAACACCATTCATATCAATTCTTTGTGTTTGGGAGCATTGTTCGGTAATACTTCTCAGTTCTGTTTTGGTGAGGATTGATGAAAATCGGTACTAAGGCATGTTCACCAATGTAGGAAAAACATTCAAATCAAGAGAAATCATCCCCTCTACTCAATAAATCCCAGCACAGTGCACATCATTTGTATTTCTGCACTCCTCTCATTAATTGGGGCTGCAATAGTTGCCCAGTTACTGAGTAAAACCGCAAGAAATGGGTAATTCTGGAGATGCACATGTATCAACCCCTTCCCCACCAAAGTGAGAAAGAGCAATAGCAAAACTAAGAGTCATCAAGGAGGAATAAGAGACACGATACACCTGGCACTGTGAGGTGCTACTCAGTCCTTAACAGCAATGGAGAACCATAACAGGGTGGCAGTAGTAGAATATATACTGTATAGACACTGCTGTGACAAGAAAACAGCACCTGAAATTAAGAGTGTCCTGCTATAGCAGATATTTTATTGATATGCTTGTCTCTGCTACCAGAGATTTAAGATTTAATGGTTTGTATCTCAGTGTATTATCAGACAAACAAATTGGATAAAGTCCATCGCGCAATCCAACGCCTCTTTAACCCTGCTGTGGAACCATGAAAAAAAATCACTGCTTTGGTACCATGGGGTCTATATGACCCCAGAGTCAAAATCGTCAGATTTTATTAAAATGAACATGCTGGCTGTTCAGAATAATCAAGTTTTATTCTGTCATCATTTCAGAACATAGTTATGAAATCAAGAGTAACTTTGAAGTGATTTATTTTTCATCATCAAACACAAGCTGAAATGTATACCAAAATGCTTTACTAATAAGTAAAAGTATTCAAATTCAATAAAAAAAGCACAATAACTGCAACTGTGTGGATTTTAGTAAAAACATAATGATAACGAATGATCTGGCAATAAATTTAGCCTTTGCATTCACTGCACATCATAGTGCCATGTTCTTCACAAATTAACTTCTTGCAGTCATTGCAAACAAATCTCGTCTTTTTGTCCTTCGATCGAGGACAAACATAGCACCATTTGTGCTGTCCTGTAACTCTGCTGGTGTCACTTGGAACGTCTGATGGTGCCTGTAAAATTCCACAGCTGCAGATGATTTTCTTGACATTCTTTGGCATTTGATGCACATCCAATTGCTGACTTGCATATGGAGTGATCAGTGCAACTGCGACTTCCTTCAAAAACTTATTGCGCTTGCCCAAATTCTTAGATGCATAATTCGATACATTTTCAATACAAATAACATACGCATTCACCACAGCACTGTCAATCATTCCATAAAAGACCCTCATTGGCCACCGATTCGTTTTTCTAGTAGTGCTGTACAAGCTGCACATTTAATCATGACTATCGATGCCTCCTTTTTGGCTATTGTAGAAGCCATTTATTTCTTCTTTTCTGATTTCTTCATCTTTGTCTTCTTTGCGATGCATGGTCGACAGAAACACAACTCTCTTGTTCTTCTATGGTGCAATGGACAGCAATGTAAAGACGTTTGCATGATCAAAAGCATACTGAACTGTTCCTTCATTGGCTTTAGCCAGAAAGCTTGGAGGGATACTAGCTTTGTTCTTCTTCAATGTGCCAACCAAAGTCAAACTGCGTGCCTTCAGCTCCAAAGCCAAGGAAATCAAAGTGTAGTAATTGTCCGTTGTAACACTTCTGTTCGTTCCAACAATTGTAGGAATCAAATCCAGCAAAGCTTTGTTAGAAATCGGCAATCCTGGAGCATGAGTTCCAGCTCCTTTGTAAATCTTCGAAGAAACCGAATAAAAGGTCTTGCTGTCAGCCATGACATATACTTTGATTCCTTATTTGCTTGGCTTATTTGGTATGTACTGTTTCAAGCCACACCTTCCTCTGAATCCAACCAAATTTCGTCCACAGTACACCCAACTCCAGGAGAGTAGTCCACTTCACAAGCCAAGACAAATTGATTGTAAATCTTGCTAATTGGTGACAATTTGTCAGCTTCCCAACTTTGATCTCGAGTGGTGGGGTCATCAAAGCGCAAGCAATACAGAAGAAATAAAAAACGTTTCTGACTCATAGCTGCTATGCAAATTGGCCTTCCTGTGCCATCTTTCTTCCAAACACTTGCTGTGCTTTCGTTTCTACTTTTCGTAGCATGCAAGAAGAGCAGAATTCCAAGTAGAGCACGAATCTCGTCTATGGTTGTGTCATATAGATATTGGATTGGAGTTCGTAGAATAGTCTTTGGCTGTAGCAACCACTTATAGCCATCTTTGCCAAGAATTTCACCCTAATTATCGTCGTCCTCATCATCAGAGGAATTAGCGTTGCCAGTGTCAGACAGAATAGCACTTTGTTCGCTGTCTGAATATGATGCGGCATCAAGATCTGCGTCACTTTCGACCCAGCTCAAATTATCTTCCAAATTACCTTCATTATCAGCATCAACATCACTAGAAGTATCCAAAGCTGCCACTATTTCATCAGGAGTCATCACAGTTCCTCTAGCCATTGTTTATTTACAATTATATTACAAAACCTGTGAATAAACAGAAAATATTTAAAAAAAATGTCAGACAATAAGGCTATGTTCACACGCTGCGGGTTTTGCTGCGGACCCGCAGCTGTTTTGCAGCTGCGGGTCCGCATCCTTTTTCCATGTAGGTTACAGTACAATGTAACCTAATAAAAAACAAAACCCGCTGTGCCGACGATCCTTTTTTTCTGTGGAAAATCCGCGCGGATTTTCTGCAGAAAAAAAGGAGCATGTCACTTCTTGGTGCAGAATCGCAGCGATTCTGCACCCATAGAAATGCATTGAACCGCTAACTTCCCGCATGGGGCTGTGCCCACGTTGCGGGAAGTTAAGCGGATAATGTGCCGATGGTACCCATGGTGGAGGAGAGGAGACTCTCCTCCAGGCCCTGGGAACCATATTTGGGTGTAAAAAAAAGAATTAAAATAAAAAATAATGCTATACTCACCTCTCAGCGCTGCCCGCGGCGTCCGGTCTCAGTTGCTGTGCCGAACAGGACCTGTGGTGACGTCGCGGTCACATGACCGTGATGACGCCGCGGTCACATGACCGTGACGTCACGAAGGTCCTTGTCGGCACAGCCGCTTGCAGCGCCGGGGAGATCGCGACGTCAGAGGGTGAGTATAGCCAATTTTAATTATTTTTTACATTACTATTGATGCTGCATATTGCTGCATATGCAGCATCAATAGTACAGCAGTAATCCCGCAGCGGAAACCGCGGAACAAACCGCGATAAATCTGCAGGGATAACTGCAGCGGTTTTGCCCTGCAGATTTTCAATTCCGCTGCGGAATTAACCCGCAGAGGAACCCGCAGCGTGTGAACGTGGCCTAAAGGTACCATGGGGTCAGGAGAGTCCCAAACACAGAAAATTGATAATAACTAATAAAATAACTTTGACACAAAATTGAAAAACAAATTCAAAATATCATCAACATAAGCAGAAATATGTTACTTGAAAATACATAGAAGGTCAATGTCTGAGATTGACCAGTTTTAGAAATATTTCAATTTATTAAGCGCTGGGATCTATATGACCCCATGGTTCCACAGAAAGGTTAAAATGGTAAAGTCTTTATTTCGTAATGATAAATATCTACATAGCTAGATAAAAGCTATAGATGCAAAACCTATGCATTTCAAACTTTAATAGTTCTTATCCATGGTATAATTTAAATAATGAAAAAAGAATGCTTTTAAAAGAAATGAGTAATTACAAAAATACACTTCTCTGCTTGTTATCTAGACATGTCACATGATTGAAACACATACAAGACATTGGAAACAAAGCTATAATGCACTTTGGTAGTGAAAAATATTGAAAGTTACTTGTTAACAGAAAATTTCAATAAACGTTTTCTTAATGATGGTTAAAAGGATCTTTTTCAGTAAACATATTATAAGTTTTTTTATAGTTCATGCCAGAGCTGATTCTGGTATCTAATCGTATGATCCAAAATCTCTCTCAGGCTAGAAACTGTGTTGTCTAATTCTCACTTCTGACTGATTTTTGTACCTGTTCAATATGAATAAAAGAAAAATATTCAAACTTGTCAATGTGTTTTTCAATAACATGTTTTGCTGACCATGATGTTTTGATTATTTGTTATTAATCTTAACATATGTTCTATAATTCTGAATTTTAGTTTTCTGGTTGTGCAGCCATCATAAAAACATCATAATGGGCACCATGTATAATATACACTGCTCAAAAAAATGAAGGGAACACTCAAATAACACATCCTAGATCTGAATGAATGAAATATTCTAATTGAATACTTTGTTCTGTGCAAAGTTGAATGTGCTGACAACAAAATCACACAAAAATCTTCAATGGAAATCAAATTTATTAACCAAGCATCCTGCATGGTGTTGGGCTGTGAGCACAACCCCCATCTGTAGACGTCGGGCACTCAGACCATCCTCATGGAGTTGGTTTCTAACAGTTTGTGCAGACACATGCACATTTGTGACCTGCTGGAGGTCATTTGGCAGGACTCTGGCAGTGCTCCTCCTGTTCCTCCTTGCACAAAGGCTGAGGTAGCGGTCCTGCTGCTGGGTTGTTGCCCTCCTACAGTCCCCTCCATGTCTGCTGGTGTACTGGCCTGTCTCCTGGTAGCGCCTCCAGCCTCTGGACACTACGCTGACAGACACAGCAAACCTTCTTGCCACAGCTCACATTGATGTGCCATCCTGGATGAGCTGCACTACCTGAGCCACTTGTGTGGGTTGTAGAGTCCGTCTCATGCTACCACGAGTGTGAAAGCACAACCACTCCTTTATTGAGTGTGTCTTGATAATTGCCAATAATTTCCATTTGTTGTCTATTCCATTTGCACAACAGTATGTGAAATTGATTGTCAAACAGTGTTGCATCCTAAGTGGACAGATTGATTTCACAGAAGTTTGATTTACTTGGAGTTATATTCTGTTATTTAAGTGTTCCCTTTATTTTATGAGCAGTGTATATTACATGATGACTATCGCAATTTAGAAAATATAGTATTTTTTAAGATTGTTGTTTGTTGCCATGGAAAAAACAATTTGACTTCTTGGACCTTCAGCGTGTGGTGCATTTTTAGGCTAGGTTCACATTTGCGGTTAAGTCCGTAGCGCATCGTCTGCAACCGCAAACCTGAAAACCGACCTCTTCAAGAAAGATTACAACCTATTATGACCACACGGCCACCTCAACACCATCATAGCTACTGAAACCCCCGACCTACTGTCTCCTTCCTCATAATCCTGCAGAATGTAAGCCCGCAAGGGCAGGGTCCTATTTGCTCTGTACCAGTCTTGTGATTGTTAGTTTGTTTACTGTAAGTGATATCTGTAATTTGTATGTAACCCCTTCTCATGTACAGCACCATAGAATTAATGGTGCTATATAAATAAATAATAATAATAACCACAACCACATGCAAAAACGCATGCAAACGCATGAAAACGCAGCGTTTGTATCCACATTAGCTTATGCATGACGGCAAAAATCCCTCAGCGTCTGCGCTTTTTATGCACATGCGTTTGATATTTCCAGGAGGGCTTGTCTCAATGGGCGTGTCTAAATCAGTTCCTGGACATGCGCAGTCCAAAGTACGCAAGCGCATTGAACGCATGCGTACGCAAAGATATGCATACGCATGCGTTCCCATAGACAGTAATGCATTTTTTTAATGCACTCGCCGGCATGCGCAAGCCTGCGCATATTTGACAGAAATTTGCCGCCTCAAAAATTGCAACATGCTCCCCGCCGCACACTGCGAAATGAGTAAGCAAACGCGAGCGAATGCATTCAAATGCATGGACATGCATCTACATTGTTAAAGACAGGAAATCAAGACGCATGTGGATGTAAGCGCTGCGGACACAATCGCAAATGTGAAACCAGCCTCAGCCACTACATTTGAAGAAAACCTTTTTAATGATAACTATGTTTTAGCTGTAGTTTTTATTTGAAAAAGATTGGTGGATAAACCGTACCCCAATGTATATCCCCTTGTACATACTGTTTAGATCGGCTCACTCGGCTGCTTAACAAATTTTTTAAGGGAAATGTTTTTCATTGAAATCTTCAACTGGTTTATAAAACATGGTTCATAAACCAGTACAAAACAAATTAGACATATTTGGTCTTGTTGGCACAAACAAACAGCACTCATTACAGTCCTTATAATTGCGGGGTCCACTTGATCAGAAGCAATGTTCAGCTCTGTTTAACAAGAACACAGCTCTGGAGGTCAGCTCGCCTTCAGAACACACAGAGTTCTGAGTGAGTTCAGAGGCTAAACTTTTACCTCCTGGACAACACCCCAGGGTGGAGATATAGTGAACAGCCATGCCACCAAAATCTTTAGCTGTTCATAAAATTCCATCCCTGTTAACACCTTGTTGGAATATCTACTACAGTTAGGTCCATATATATTTGGACAGAGACAATATTTTTCTAATTTTGGTTATAGATATTACCACAATGAATTTTAAACAAAACATTTCAGATGCAGTTGAAGTTCAGACTTTCAGCTTTCATTTGAGGGTATCCACATTAAAATTGGATGAAGGGTTTAGGAGTTTCAGCTCCTTAACATGTGCCACCCTGTTTTTAAAGGGACCAAAAGTAATTGGACAGATTCAATAACTTTAAATAAAATGTTCATTTTTAGTACTTGGTTGAAAAGCCTTTGTTGGCAATGACTGCCTGAAGTCTTGAACTCATGGACATCACCAGACGCTGTGTTTCCTCCTTTTTGATGCTCGGCCAGGCCTTCACTGCGGTGGTTTTCAGTTGCTGTTTGTTTGTGGGCCTTTCTGTCTGAAGTTTAGTCTTTAACAAGTGAAATGCTGCTCAATTGGGTTGAGAGCAGGTGAGTGACTTGGCCATTCAAGAATATTCCACTTCTTTGCTTTAATAAAATCCTGGGTTGCTTTGGCTTTATGTTTTGGGTCATTGTCCATCTGTAGTATGAAACGAAAACCAATCAGTTTGGCTGCATTTGGCTGGATCTGAGCACACAGTATGGCTCTGAATACCTCAGAATTCATTCGGCTGCTTCTGTCCTGTGTCACATCATCAATAAACACTAGTGACCCAGTGCCACTGGCAGCCGTGCATGACCAAGCCATCACACTGCCTCCGCTGTGTTTACAGATGATGTGGTATGCTTTGGACCATGAGCTGGACCACACCATACTTTTCTCTTTCCATCATTCTGGGAGAGGTTGATCTTTGTTTCATCTGTCCAAAGAATGTTCTTCCAGAACTGTGCTGGCTTTTTTAGATTTTTTTTAGAAAAGTCCCGTCTAGCCTTTTTCTTCTTGATGCTTATGAGTGGCTTGCACCGTGCAGTGAACCCTCTGTAGTTACTTTCATGCAGTCTTTTCTTTATGGTAGATTTGGATATTGATACGCCGACCTCCTGGAGAGTGTTGGTCACTTGGTTGGCTGTTGTGAATGGGTTTCTCTTCAACATGGAGATTATTCTGCGATCATCCACCACTGTTGTCTTCCGTGGGCGCCCAGGTCTTTTTGCATTGATGAGTTCACCAGTGCTTTCTTTCTTTCTCAGGATGTACCAAACTGTAGATTTTGCCACTCCTAATATTGTAGCAATTTCTCGGATGGGTTTTTTCTGTTTTCGCATCTTAAGGATGGCTTGTTTCACCTGCATGGAGAGCTCCTTTGACCGCATGTTTACTTCACAGAAAAACCTTCCAAATGCAAGCACCACACCTCAAATCAACTCCAGGCCTTTTATCTGCATAATTGAGAATGACATAACGAAGGGATTGCCCACACCTGTCCATGAAATAGCCTTGGAGTCAATTGTCCAATTACTTTTGGTCCCTATAAAAACAGGGTGGCACATGTTAAGGAGCTGCAACTCCTAAACCCTTCATCCAATTTTAATGTGGATACCCTCAAATGAAAGCTGAAAGTCTGAACTTCAACTGCATCTGAATTGTTCTGTTTAAAATTCATTGTGGTAATGTCTATAACCAAAATTAGAAAAATATTGTCTCTGTCCAAATATATATGGACCTAACTGTATATAATTGTCTAAGGGTCACTTCCGTCTGTCTGTCCTTCTGTCTGTCTGCCTGTCTGTAACGGTTATTCGTTCGCTGATTGGTCATGGCTGCTGCGACCAATCAGCGACGCGCACAGTCCGGAAGAAAATGACCGCTCCTTACTCCCCGCACTCACTGCCTGGCGCCCGCATACACCCCTCCGCTCACCGCTCACACAGGGTTAATGCCGGCAGTAACGGACCGCTTAATGCCGCGGGTAACGCACTCCGTTACAGCCGCTATTAACCCTGTGTGACCAAGTTTTTTACTATTGACGCAGCCTATGCAGCGCCAATAGTAAAAACATCTAATGTTAAAAATAGTAAAAAAAATAAAAACTGATTATATACTCACCTACGCCGACTTTCCCGCTCCTCGCGATGCAACCGGCACGTTCCGGTGCACGGATGGTCTGGCAGAAGGACCTGCCATGACGTCACGGTCATGTGACCGCGACGTCATCACAAGTCCTGGGCGCCTGCGCTGAAAGGACCGGCCGTGATGGTCATGTGACCGCTACACGGTCACGTGACCGCGACATCATCACAGCCTGGGACCGGTAGCTGCCAGCTGCACCCGACACAGGCGACACAGCTACAACGCGCCAGCGGAAGGTGAGAATGTTTATTTTTTATTTTTTTAACCTGTGTCATACGTAGCTGGGCAATATACTACATAGCTGGGCAATATACTACATGGGCTGTGCAATATACTACGTGGCTCTGTGCTGTATACTACATCACTGGGCAATATACTATGTCACTGGGCAATATACTAAATGGCTAGCCAATATACTACGTAACTGGGCAATATACTACGTGGCTCTGTGCTGTATACTACGTCACTGGGCAATATACTACGTAACTGGGCAATATACTATGTGGCTCTGTGCTGTATACTACGTCACTGGGCAATATACAATGGAACTTGGCAATATACTACATCGCTGGGCAATATACTACGTGGCTCTGTGCTGTATACTACGTGGGCTGGGCAATATACTACGTGGCTGGGCAATATACTACGTGGCTGGGCAATATACTACGTGGCTCTGTGCTGTATACTACGTGGGCTGGGCAATATACTATGTCACTGGGCAATATACTACGTGGCTGGGCAATATACTACGTGGCTGGGCAATATACTACGTGGCTGGGCAATATACTACGTGGACATACATATTCTAGAATCCCCGATGCGTTAGAATCGGGCCACCATCTAGTATAAGATAAAATATTGTCCTGCATGAGGACAGGTTGATATTTATTAAAACAAATCTTATTATCTGATCATTATTATTTAAATGTGTAGAAATAAATGAGTTTATTATTATTTATTTTTCTGAGTTTTTACTTTTTTTGTAGAACTGTAATTCATATTGTGACTTGTTTTTTAGAATAGCCTCATCTTTCTGTTTATATACTCATTATTTGACTGCATTAAGTTTTTTAAGAAATTCAGATAAAAGTAACGGTGAACACTTTTACTGCTAAGAGAGAGCTGAAATGTCAAAAAGTCTGTGTAGAAAAAGTATTGAATTAAAAAAACAGCTAACAGAGAAAAGACAATTTATAAGAAGAAACCCATACCTGTAAGTAAGAGATGTACATAGAAATCCAGAGCCACCATAGCAAAAGTCCTATTTGTCCCTCCTACAAAAAAAGATTGTGATACTTCTATAGTGAATTCCCCTGCAGTACCTCCATCATACACATTTTAATGACCCCACAGTGCCCTCAACAAAGTATGATACTCCGACAGTGCCCTTAACACAGTATGATGCTGCCACAGTGCCTACAAAATGGTATGATGTCTGCATAAAGCCACTCATTATAATGACCCCATAGCAACTAACAGTGTGATGTCCTACACACATTATGAGGCCCCCAAAATATTCCACCACAGTATAATGCCCCACATTGTATGATCCTCCATACGGTACAAAGCCCTCAAACATGCCTCTCACAGTATGATACCCCCACAATTTATTCCACCACATTAGCTTCCACATGCACAGTGTGATGATCCTACAATGTCCCCTTAAAAGTATTATGCATCTACAGTGCCCCAAAGACATTGCTGACAAAGCAGTGTAATGTCCTCACGGTGCACCTAAAAGATCAGCAATACAGTATGATTACCTATAGTGCATAATGCAAATGGTGAGGACCCCACAATACCCCCCCACATAGTATGATGACCTTAGTTTTTCTAGCAAAGCAATTTGCCCCTACAATACCCTCAACACACTATGATGTTTCCTCAGTATTTTAAAAACTTTATAATGTTCCTAACAATGCCCCTACAATATATAACAATTCCCCTCCAAAAGATTATGAAACTACTTCAATGCCCTACACTAATAATGGGGACCTCAAAGTGACCCCACACAGTATTATGACCCTACAATGCCTACCAGACAGTATGATGTCCCCACAATTTCCCCATGCACATTATAAGACCCTCAAAATCACCCCTCCACAGTATGATGTCCCTAGAGTGCCCCCACACACAGTATTATGACTGCATGGTTCCCTTCACACATTGTGAGGTCTCCACAATGAACCCTCCCACAGTATGATGCCCCTACAGTATCTCCCATACAGTATTATGCCCAGCAGTTTCCCACACACAACATAAGACCCCAAAGTGATCCCCAGGACATTAGGATGACCCCACAGCCTCCCAACACACAGTAAGATACCCACAGCCTCTCCCAACAGTATAATTTTAGAACACAATATGATCTTTTCTACAGTATGATGCCTCCACAGCTCTCCACACAGTATAATGGCCTGAACATGCACCCCACATATTATGATTGTCACCACATAACATGAAGCACCCACAGCTACCCCACAGTATAATGGCCGCGTAGCCTCCTACACTATGATGTTTACATCCCACAATATAATGCCCCCACACAGTATTATCCCCTCACAGTATGATGCCCCTGTCTGCCAATATGGCCCCTCCACATTATTATGCAACCAGTCTCTCTCCATACTATGATTTCCCCACAAATCTCCACACAGTATGATCCTCCTTCACAACATGGTGCCCCCACAGCCTCTCAAACCGCATGATAGCAGATGTTAAAAAATAGTGTATTAAAATGGCTATTGTTTGCAAATTTGTGCATTACCCTGCAATGCACAATGCTAGATAAGTATTGTAGCTTTGTATGAAAGTGAAAGGAGTGCTGCATTATATTTTTAATGGATTTACATAAAGCCATAAAAAGACAATTATATAATATTGACCAGTTTGGACAATAGTATGAAATCAGGCTGTGCTGGTCTAATAAAGAATCCTTGGGACCAAGATGAGTTGAAAGGTTTTTATTTCCACAATGCCTTTTAATGCTGTTCTAGCATCTTTTTCAAGTGAAAAACACAATTGAATAGTAGCTAATTATATAATATTGTCTTCAAAATATAAAGCATTATATTGCAACTATATTTTTCATTAAGTTATTCTTGCTGAAACAGGACAGAGTTACTACATGGATAATTGCCATCTCATATTCAGTGCATCATGTACTGCATACATTTACTGAATAGTTTACATAGCTTTTAGTCATTATATAATATGGACACCATAGTAGCTGAGTGGAAAACATCTGCCTTACAGTATCGAGTTCCTTTAAGTCTAGTAAAGGACATCTGCATTGAGTTTGGATGTTCTCCCCATGTTTGTGTGAGCTTGCTTCTGGTAATCCTGCTTCCTCTAATACTCCATACATTAGGATGGCAGACTCTACTATACATGCCATATTTACAGGATAAATCGTTCTGCCACCACAAGTTAAAGATAATTTTTTCTTTAAATATGCACATTTTTCCCTTTTAGATGGCCCAACATTCACATTTAGGCCAGGGTCACACTTGCAAGTGCAATGCGAGAAACTCGTGTGAGTTTCTTGACTCAATACCTGGTACTGCCGCCAGCAATCATGATTGGAGCGTGTATTTCTATGCAGCATAATGCTCCAGTCCCGAGTGTCGGCAGTAGTACCTGGTATTGACGTGAGAAACTCGTGCGAGTTACTCGCATTGCACTCGCAAGTGTGACCCAGACCTTAGTATCAGCACTGATCGTCCTGTTGCAAAAATGCAAAAATCGGTGCTGATGCTAGCAATTAGCTGAGGTGGGTAAATGGCTAATGTATGGGATATGATCACTCCTTGTCAGGGCCGTATTTGCCACTAGGCACTTGAGGGCACGTGCCTAGAGCAGCAGGATGCGGGAGGTGGCACCTGAGCTAGTTTTTTTGTAAAGTCCGGGGTCACCGCTCGCCCACCTCCCCACCTCCTTGAACTCATCATACTCACCCTCCTCCAGTGGTGCCTGCAACTCTGATGGTCTCAGCGCCGGCAGCTTCTTCTTGTGCTCAGCAGTCACATGGTACCACTCATTAAGGTGATGAATATGGATGCATATTCATGACCTTAATGAGAGGTACCACGTGACCGCTCACTCAGGAAGAAGCTGCCGCACCGGGACTGAGATGCAGTGACTTTCAGCGCAGTGTGAGAAAGGTGAGTATGACGGGGAGGATGGAGGAGGTTAGGGGAGGATGAGGGAGGGCTTGAGGAGGACGGGAGGAAGATGGGGATGGATGGGGAGCCATGAGTACAAGATGGGGGGAGCAGAGCCATGCATACAAGATGGGATGGGGGAGCAGAGTCATGCATACAAGATGGGATGGGAGGGAGCAGAGCCATGCATACAAGATGGGATGGGGGAGCAGAGCCGTGCACACAAGATAGGACTGGGGGAGCAGAGCCATGCATATAAAATAGGACAGGGGAAGCTGGGCCATGCATACAAGATGGGACGGGGGGGGGCAGAGCCATGCATACAAGATGGACGGGGGAGCAGAGTCATGCATACAAGATGGACGGGGGTGCAGAGTCATGCATACAAGATGGGACAGGGGAAGCTGGGCCATGCATACAAGATGGGATGGGGGGGCAGAGCCGTGCACACAAGATGGGACTGGGGGAGCAGAGCCATGCATATAAGATAGGACAGGGGAAGCTGGGCTATGCATACAAGATGGGACGGGGGGGCAGAGCCATGCATACAAGATGGACGGGGGAGCAGAGTCATGCATACAAGATGGGACGGGAGGGAGCAGAGCCATGCATACAAGATGGGAGGGGGGAGCAGAGCCGTGCACACAAGATGGGACTGGGGGAGCAGAGCCATGGATATAAGATAGGACAGGGGAAGCTGAGCCATGCATACAAGATGGGACGGGGGGAGAATAGCCATGCATACAAGATGGGAGGGGGAGCAGAGCCATGCACACAAGATGGGATGGGTTGAACAGAGCCTTGCATACAAGATGGGACAGAGGGAGCAGAGCCATGCATATAAGATAGGACAGGGGAAGCTGAGCCATGCATACAAGATGGGACGGGGGGAGAATAGCCATGCACACAAGATGGGAGGGGGGAGCAGAGCCGTGCACACACGATGGGACTGGGGGAGCAGAGCCATGCATATAAGATTGGACAGGGGAAGCTGAGCCATGCATACAAGATGGGACGGGGGGAGAGTAGCCATGCATACAAGATGGGAGGGGGAGCAGAGCCATGCATACAAGATGGGAGGGGGGAGCAGAGCCGTGCACACAAGATGGGACTGGGGGAGCAGAGCCATGGATATAAGGTAGGACAGGGGAAGCTGAGCCATGCATACAAGATGGGACGGGGGGAGCAAAGCCATGCACACAAGATGGGATGGGTTGAACAGAGCCTTGCATACAAGATGGGACAGGGGGAGCAGAGCCATGCATACAAGATGGGACGGGGGGAGAATAGCCATGCATACAAGATGGGAGGGGGAGCAGAGCCATGCACACAAGATGGGAGGGGGGGCAGAGCCGTGCACACAAGATAGGACTGGGGGAGCAGAGCCATGCATATAAGATAGGACGGGGAAGCTGAGCCATGCATACAAGATGGGATGGGGGGAGAATAGCCATGCACACAAGATGGGAGGGGGGAGCAGAGCCGTGCACACACGATGGGACTGGGGGAGCAGAGTCATGCATATAAGATTGGACAGGGGAAGCTGAGCCATGCATACAAGATGGGACGGGGGGAGAATAGCCATGCATACAAGATGGGAGGGGGAGCAGAGCCATGCACACAAGATGGGATGGGGGGAACAGAGCCATGCATACAAGATGGGACAGGGGAGCCGAGCCATGCATACAAGATGGGACGGGGGGAGCATAGCCATGCATACAAGATGGGAGGGGGGAGCAGAGCCATGTATACAAGATGGGAGGGGGAGCAGAGCCATGCATACAAGATGGGATGGGGGAGCAGAGCCATGCATGCAAGATGGGATGGGGGGAGCAGAGCCATGCATACAAGATGGGAGGGGGGAGCAGAGCCATGCATTCAAGTTGAGAGGGGGGAGCAGAGCCATGCATACAAGATGAGAGGAGGGTGCAGAGCTATGCATACAAGATGGGAGGGGGGAGCCGAGCCATGCATACAAGATAGGAGGGGGGAACAGAGCCATGCATACAAGATGGAACCGGAGGAGCCATGCATGCAAGATGGGAGGGGGAGCAGAGCCATGCATGCAAGATGGGAGGGGGGAAGCCAAGCCATGCATACAACAGGGGGAGCCACACAGAGCAGGACAGGATGGGGGGAACCACACATACCGGGATAGGAATGAGGGGACAATACATACCCGGCTTATACTCAAGTCAATGAGATTACCCAATTTTCCATGGCAAAATTAGGTGCCTCGGCTTATACTCGGGTCGGCTTATACTCGAGTATATACGTTATGTAATATATACACATGTGTGTGTGTGTGTGTGTGTGGCTATATATAATAATAATAATAATTATATGTATATAGCGCCAACATATTCCGCAGCGCTTTACAAATTATAGAGGGGACTTGTACAGACAATAGACATTACAGCATAACAGAAATCACAGTTCAAAAAAGATACCAAGAGGAATCTTTATATAATAGCTCTGTCACCATAAAAGGAGGGGGGCCCAGACACATTTCTTGCACAGGGGCCCCAAGCTGTCAGTGTCTGCCCCTGCCCAGGGATCAATTGTACTCGCATCTTACAGAAGTGAGTACAATTGAGGCTCTGACTGCCGAGTCAGAGCGACCTGAGCAGCGTGATCAGATCATGTGATCACGCTGCTGATGTCACTCACTCGCGCTGCAGAGGTGAACACTGGTGGTAAGTGCTCCAGTGGAGCTGAAGACACAGAAGATTAAGTGCACGGGGGGAATTGGAGTGGGGATGGGAGGATTTATTATGTGGGGATGGGGAGATTTATTATGTGGGGATGGGGAGATTTATTATGTGTGAGGAGAATTGGAGTGGGGATGGAGGGATTTATTGTGTGTGGGGACAATTTGAGTGAGGATAGGGGGACTTATTATGTGTGGGGAGAATTGCAGTGAGGATGGGGGGATTTAACGTGTGGGGGAGATCTGAGGACACAAAATGAAGAGCAAAGGGGGAGATGGGGAAACAGTACAGGGGAATGAGGAGCATGTATGAGAAAACAGTACAGGGGAATAGGGGCATGTATGAGGAAACATTACGGGGGAATGGGGGGCATGTATGAGCAAACAGTATGGGGGAATGGGGGCATGTATGAGGAAACAGTACGGGGGAATGGGGGCATATATGAGAAAACAGTGCGGGGAATGGGGGACATGTAAGAGGAAACAGTACGGGGTAATGGGGACATGTATGAGGAAACTGTGTGGGGAATCGGGGGCATGTATTATTATTATTATTATTATTATTTATTATTATAGCACTATTTATTCCATAGCACTTTACAAGTGAGGAGGGGAATACATAATAAAAACAAGTACAATAATCTTCTTGAACAATACAAGTCACAACTGGTACAGAAGGAGAGAGGACCCTGTATGAGGAAACAGTATGGGGGAATGGGGGCATGTATGAGGAAACAGTATGGGGAATAGGGGGCATGTATGAGGAAACCGTATGGCGAATGGGAGGCATGTAGGAGGAAACAGTACCAGTACTGGGCAATGGGGGGCATATATGAGGAAACGGTATGGAGGAATGAGGGGCATGTATGAGGAAACAGTACTGGGGAATGGGGGGCATGTACAAGGAAACAGTATGGGAGAATGGGAGGCATGTATGAGGAAAAAGTACTGGGCAATGGGGGGCATGTATAAGGAAGCCGTATGGGGGAATGGGTGCAGACAGTATGGGGAGCGAACGGGGGATTGTATGTGGACACAGTATGAGTAGCGATGTGAAAAATGTATGTGGACAGAGTACGGGGAGTGAGGGTGATTAAATGTGTGCAGACACAGAATGAGGAGTCAGGTGAGCAGGCAGTATAGAAAGTGAGGGGGTAAATGTATGAGGCGACAGTATGGTGAACAGGAGGGATGTGAGAGGAGACAGTATGAGGAGGGAGGGGAATAGTGTGAGGAGACAGTATGGGGGGAGAAAAGTGAGTGGGCACAGAATAGAAACTGAGTAGTGGGGGCGTATCATGGGGGACAGTGTAAAGGCACAGCCAGGAGGGGACAGTATACCAAGGAGGGGGAGTGTGATGAGAGAGTACAGTATAAATACTGGGCCCTATAGGGGGGACACAATGTGAGAGGACATTGTGAAGAGGGGTCTGGTATGGAAAGGAGAGGTCAGTGTGAAGAGCATGTACCATAAGAGGGACAATATGGTGGTCATATTTTGTGCAGACAATATAGGGATGGGCAATTTTTTATTCAGGAGCATGTTTTTATTTATGTTAGGAGCATTAAAGGGAATGTCCAGGCTTGTAATCAGTCTGCAGTCATTCCTTGTGACTGCAGACTTCTGAATTCTCACAGTGCGCGCTGCACGTTGTCAGGATTCTCTCGTGCTGGTGATTTACATACATGCAGTCACGTGCTGACTAGACATGTGTGGCCTCCGTAAATGAAAATGAACTGAGTGAGGCCGGGCATGTCTAATCGGAATGTGGTCAGAAGTATACAAATCACATACTTGTGCTGACATAACTGTCCACCAGCAAGGGAGATACCTAAAAGTATGCAGTGCATTCGTTGTGAGAATTCAGAAGCCTGCGATGTCAGGATTCAGCTCTGCAGGTTCCAGTAGTTGTCACATGGAAACTTCACTCATATGCGATATTCATACTTGTGGTCCTGTGATATTGAGCTTCTCTTCTGCTTCTCTGTTTTTCACTGAATATTGAGAGCATTAGGGAGAGGAGCTCGTGGGTACATGACTAAGTGTGCAAATCGCATATGACTTTGGCGGAGGGGGTAGGCCAAAATGAATACTTGCCCCGGGTACCAGAAAATCTAGATACACCTCTGCCGGTATGCTACTGCGAGCATTGATTACTGGGTCCGGTGGAGGGATGTCTGTGCACAGGCAGTGAGGCAGGGACTGAGGGTGTGCACAGATGGAGACCCGGAGACTGCCCATTCTAGTCTACGCCGTAGCCTGGAGCCCTCATTATTATAGGAATATGTCAGGTAATAAATTGTTTTTCTAAAGCTTTATAGTGTAGTTTTAGGTCAGGGAGGGATGGTTAGGGATGAGTTAGCAAGGTGCAGGGACAGGTAGTGATGGCTACTTGCGGACATGTGCGGCACTTGCGGTTTTGCACTTGCGGTGAGACAAAAAAAACTGCTAGCAGCATTTTTTTCCATTGCTGCAAGTACCGCATTTGTCGGATCACGGCAAAACCACAAGTGCCGCACATGTCTGCTAGTCCCATAGGGAATGAATGAGGCCAAGCGCACTGTTGCAGTAAGTGATCCGTTATGCAGCAGATGCGGAAAAACTGCCGCATCTTCTGCAAAAGGCTACTTTCACATCAGCGATTTTTACCAAAGTCACTGCCGATAGTGTCATACTCACCAATGGGGGAGGCAGCACTAAAATTGCCTAGGTCAGCATAAACTCTAAATGTGGCCCTGCTCCTTGTACTGACAGGACTACACAAGCAGAAGGAGATTAAAGAGGTAAATAATGCTCATTTCTTTATTTTACATTATTTCTGGACAAGTTTTAAAAAACCCCGAAAACCCCTTTAAATTCTTATATTTATCCATTTTATTAGTTTACTAGCTGTACTACCCGGCTTCGCCCGGGTTAATGACTGCTGTTAGCAAAATAGAATGTGTTAACAAAAATTTATTCTGCACACAAAAACCACAAAACAAATAGATAGAAATGTAATTATTAAAAGGCAAAAACTAAGCAAATAGAAGCATTTCACAACATATATTAGCTTTGTTATACTGAGAATGTCTTTGTTGCCTATATTAACCAATCAGAGCTCAGGTTACTTAACTGTAGCAAAATAGAAGCTGAGCTGTGATTGGTTGCTATTGGCAGCCTGATAAATCCCCAGCCAACAGGAAGCCCTCCCCCCTGGCAGTATATATTAGCTCACACATACACATAATAGACAGGTCATGTGACTGACAGCTGCCGTATTTCCTATATGGTACATTTGTTGCTCTTGTAGTTTGCTTATTAATCAGATTTTTATTTTTGAAGGACAATACCAGACTTGTGTGTGTTTTAGGGCGAGTTTTATGTGTCAAGTTGTGTGTGTTGAGTTGCGTGTGGCGACATGCATGTAGCGACTTTTGTGAGATGAGTTTTGTGTGGCGACATGCGTGTAGCAACATTTTGTGTGTTGAGTTGCATGTGACAGGTTAGTGTAGCAAGTTGTGTGCAGCAAGATTTGTGCATGGCGAGTTTTGCGCGTGGCGAGTTTTATGTGTGGTGCATTTTGAGTATGTGCAAGTTTTGTGTGAGGCAACTTTTGCATGTGGTGCAACTTTTGTACATGTGGCAATTTTTCTGTGTGTGCAAGTTTTGCATGAGGTGAGTTTTCCATGAGGTGAGTTTTGCACGTGTGGCGAGTTTTGCGTGAGCCTAGTTTTGCATATGGCGAGTTTTGCATGTAGCGAGTTTTGAGTGGTGACTTTTGTGTTTCGACTTTTATGTGGCGAGGTTGGTGTGTGTGTGTGGTGAAATGTGTGCTGAGGGTGGTATATGTGTTCAAGCACGTGGTAGTGTGTGGCGCATTTTGTGTTTGTGTTCATATCCCCGTGTGTGGTGAGTATCCCATGTCGGGGCCCCACCTTAGCAACTGTACGGTATATACTCTTTGTCGCCATCGCTCTCATTCTTTAAGTCCTCATTGTTCACATCTGGCAGCTGTCAATTTTCCTCCAACACTTTTCCCTTCACTTTTTCCCCATTATGTAGATAGGAGCAAAATTGTTTGGTGAATTGGAACGCGCGGGGTTAAAATTTCACCTCACAACATAGCCTATGACGCTCTCGGGGTCCAGACGTGTGACTGTGCAAAATTTTGTGGCTGTAGCTGCGACGGTACAGATGCCAATCCCGGACATACACACATACATACATACACACATTCAGCTTTATATATTAGATATACCTGTATGTAATCTCCTGTATATAGTATATACCTGTGTGTCATCTCACCTATATATAGTATATATCTGTGTGTCATCTCCTGTATATAGTATATACCTGTATGTCATCTCCTCCTATACATAGCATATACCTGTGTCATCTCCTCCTGTATATACTATATACCTGTAGGTAATCTGCTCCTGTATATAGTATATACCTGTGTGTCATCTCCTCCTGTATATAGTATATACCTGTATGTCATCTCCTCCTGTATGTAGTATGTACCTGTATGTCATCTCCTCCTCTATATAGTATATACCTGTGTGTCATCTCTCCTGTATATAGTATATATCTGTGTGTCATCTCCTCCTGTATATAGTATATACCTGTGTGTCATCTCCCCTGTAAATAGTATATACCTGTGTGTCATCTCCTGTATATAGTATATAGCTGTATGCCATCTCCTCCTGTATTAGCCCTCGTTCACACGTTATTTGGTCAGTATTTTTACCTCAGTATTTGTAAGCTAAAATGGCAGCCTGATAAATCCCCAGCCAACAGTAAGCCCACCCCCTGGCAGTATATATTAGCTCACACATACACATAATAGACTGGTCATGTGACTGACAGCTGCCGGATTCCTATATGGTACATTTGTTGCTCTTGTAGTTTGTCTGCTTATTAATCAGATTTTTATTTTTGAAGGATACCAGACTTGTGTGTGTTTTAGGGCGAGTTTCGTGTGTCAAGTTGTGTGTGTTGAGTTGCGTGTGGCGACATGCATGTAGGGACTTTTGTGAGATGAGTTTTGTGTGGCGACATGCGTGTAGCAACTTTTTGTGTGTCGAGTTGCATGTGACAGGTTAGTGTAGCAAGTTGTGTGCAGCAAGTTTTGCGCATGGCGAGTTTTGCGCGTGGCGAGTTTTATGTGTGGTGCCTTTTGAGTATGTGCAAGTTTTGTGTGAGGCAACTTTTGCATGTGTTGCAACTTTTGTGCATGTGGCAATTTTTCTGCGTGTGGCAATTTTTCTGCGTGTGCAAGTTTTGCGTGTGGCGAGTTTTGCACGTGTGGCGAGTTTTGCATGTGGAGAGTTTTGCGCGTGGCGAGTTTTGAGCGGCGACTTTTGTGTTTCTACTTTTATGTGGCGAGGTTGGTGTATGTGTGGTGAAATGTGCACTGAGGGTGGTATATGTGTTCGAGCACGTGGTAGTGTGTGGCGCATTTTGTGTGTGTGTTCATATCCCCGTGGTGGTGTGATTATCCCATGTTGGGGCCCCACCTTAGCAACTGTACAGTATATACTCTTTGGTGCCATCGCTGTCATTCTTTAAGTCCCCCTTGTTCACATCTGGCAGCTGTTAATTTGCCTCCAACACTTTTCCTTTCATTTTTTCCCCATTATGTAGATAGGGGCAAAATTGTTTGGTGACTTGGAAAGCGCGGGGTTAAAATTTCACCTCACAATATAGCTTTGACGCTCTCAGGGTCCAGACGTGTGACTGTGCAAAATTTTGTGCCTGTAGCTGCGACGCCTCCAACACTTTTCCTTTCACTTTTTCCCCATTATGTAGATAGGGGCAAAATTGTTTGGTGAATTGGAAAGCGCGGGGTTAAAATTTCACCTCACAACATAGCCTATGACGCTCTCGGGGTCCAGACGTGTGACTGTGCAAAATTTTGTGGCTGTAGCTGCTACGGTTCAGATGCCAATCCCGGACATACATACATACATACATACATACACACACACACACATTCAGCTTTATATATTAGATTGCTTTCTTTCCATGCCATTAGAACACATCATGGAAAAAAAAAACCTCTGCATGAGCTCTATATATCAATATTGATGGAGTGAATGTTTTTAAAGAAAATAATTTGAGCATTTTGTTAACTCTCAAAAAACCAATTCATGTCAGTTTCTATGGTAATTTACCACCCACGCACTGTAATTGATGCTATACATTATTTATTCATGTATAAGTAACTTAGCTGCAGAGGATTTATTGAAACAAATATCTAATTTTCTTCCATGGCATCATTTTCTGATGGATGACTTTATATGCCACTGCTGCAGGTACACAAAGTCACGTTTGCTTTTGCATAAGATAAAACCCTGTATAAGCAACATGTTACTTGTATGACCTCAAATACAGCAAAAGTGGCAGCTTAAAACTGGTCAGAGCTTATTTCCAATGCTAAATAATAGACTGAAAAGTTGAATGTAAGAAGCATCTCTACAAATCCACAAATTGAGCTACTTGTAAGTTCAGAAGAGTCTACACTGCTTATCCAATAATAATAATAACTGAAGCCTCCAGCAATGTCAGCCTTCTTCAATAAAGCCTTGCACTGTATATTTAAGCACTGGTTATAGACCTGAAACAGATTATGGTGATAAGGTATAATAATAGATGTAGGGGGAAGAGATAAAGTTTGTTGACTGGAATATTAATGAAACTCAGGACAGATCAGGAGAATATTTTAATATAATATTAAAGCGTTCAAAAACATATTTAATGCCATAAAATAACAATTTCCCTTCACTGTAGCATCATTTGTAGCACATTATCAAACATTTTCCATGATGCTAAGAGGACACAGTTTATTTCACATCTGTATAGTGGTACACCTGTCAAACATACACTTCTGCCATTGCCATGGAGCATGATTGTTGCAGCAATCGGGAGATGTAGATACATCATCATCACCTTTGCAGCCATGTCTGCAAAGAAATTAAAGGAAATCTGTCAGCAAGTTTTTTCTATGTAATCTGCGGATAGCATGAGGTAGGGGTCAAAACACAGAATTCAACGATGTGTCACATGTCAGGCTGTGCGCTACTGTTTATTTACACTGAAGATTTTATCACTTGATGATTATCATTCTGGTGACTAGCTGGCACTGGCATGTAAATCTGACTCCGCCTCCTCCTCTAATAGGCAGCTCACTGTCTATAGGCATTGCATATACAGAGCATGGTGAGAGCAGAGTTAGCTTTTTCAGCTCTGCTGTGTTGCTAAACCTTAAGGGTATGTGCACACGTCCGGATTTCTTGCAGAAATTTCCTGAAGAAAACCGGAAATTTTCTGCAAGAAATCCGCATTTTTTTTTTGCGTTTTTTTTCCGTTTTTTTCGCGGTTTTTTTAGCATTCTGCAAGCGTAATTAGCTTGCAGAATGCTAAAGTTTTTCAAGTGATCTGTAGCATCGCTTGGAAAACTGACTGACAGGTTGGTCACACTTGTCAAACATACTGTTTGACAAGTGTGACCAAGGTTTTACTATAGATGCTGCTTATGCAGCATCTATAGTAAAAGATAGAATGTTTAAAAATAATAAAAAAAATGCTTATACTCACCTGCAGACCTCAGCGGCGTCCGTTCCGTATAGATGGTGTGTGCGCGCAGGACCTTCCATGACGTCGCGGTCACGTGACCGGTCACATGACCGGTCTCGACCAATCACAGGACCGTGACGTCATCGCAGGTCCTTCACCGCACACCAGCTACAGGAACCGAAGCGGCAGCATGCACCTGAGAGGCGGGAAGACATCGAAGGTGAGTATATCACTATTTTTTATTTTAATTGTTTTTTTTTTACCAATTATATGGTGCCCAGTCCGTGGAGGAGAGTCTCCTCTCCTCCACCCTGGGTACCAACCGCACATAATCTGCTTACTTCCCGCATGGTGTGCACAGCCCCGTGCGGGAAGTAAGCAGATCAATGGACTCCTAGGTGTGCAGAATCCCCGCAATTCCGCATTTTTAATGAACATGTTGCTTTTTTTTCCGCGATGCGATTTTTTCGCATTTTTTTTTTATAGCGAAAAAACACGAAAAAAACGCGAAAAATCCTGAACGTGTGCACATGGCCTAAAACTAATTGTGTCACACATGCTGCACCCAGGAAAAGTAAGTGATACATAATTGAATTTAGAGTCTCTTTCTCTACATCATGTTGCTCTCAGATGAGATAGCAAACACTGACTCACAGATGCTCTTTAAGTAATGCTGATCAGTACATGTAGATCAGTCCTTTGGTGCCAATTTACTATAAAAACAGGCAACCCCTTTAAATAAATGAAAGTTATGGAAATCTCTAAATGACTGGGAAATTTGCACGTGTCTATGTGTTAGTTTTAGAGAGAACCTGTCAGCAGGATTTTGTTAAGTAAAGTACAGACAGGGCCATATTGCTGCTCTTATACAGATTAAAATGATACCTGCGGTGAAGAAATTCATTTTGTAGATTTTGTTTAATCTGCGTAGGAACTTTTTTTGTAATCATATCTTCAAGCATCGGTGCGTGCCTATAGGGCTGAACAAAGGGTAGGGTCTTCAGCTTTGCTTCAGCAACTCCGCTGCCTCTGGTGTCTTTATCTTCTTCCTGTTTTAAATTTTGCACCAGCACCATCCTAGCTGCTGGCAAAGCTTGTGCAGATTGATCTCGAGGTGAGCTTCAGTAAGATGGTGCATGTGGTATTGAGCATCCACAGCCACTGACGTCATTTTTCTGAAGACTCCCAGGAGATTAATCTGCACAAGCGCTATCCACAGCTAGGCCTCACGGTGCAAAATGCAATACAGGAAGAAGGTAAAGAGACAAGAGATGGCTGAGAGGCTGGAGCAGAGCTGAGGACCACACCAGCAGTCCCGGCACTCAACTTATGGAGAATCTCTTTTGAATTTATTGACAAAAGAGAAGCTAGACGTTTCGGCCTTGCTTGGCCTTCTTCAGTAACTATGTACAAAATAACAAAACATAATGAGTTCACATCACTCAATATATATATACAAGAAAAAACAAAGTATTTACATAGACAAAATAATGCGGTCATGTATTTTGAATGTACAGTATGTAATAATAAGGAGCTCCAAAACATAACATAGTTGGATGGGACACCAATATACAAAGAACAACACTGAGGGGACAATAATAACTAGATTTCATTTTTAAGGTTAATGTAAACACACCGTATAGCCAAAAACACAGTACTAAACCTTAGATGTTATGTCAGAAGTATAGTATCCCTAAGGGGAGCTAATTGGTGGACGTACCGTGCTGCCTGTTGTAGCAGTGTTAGGTGGTGCTGTAATGATCTGCCAGTGCTTATGATCTAATGGGATGGTGGAAAGAAACGCCAGTAAATATATGGCAGTGGAGTGAAGCCAATAAAACAAAGGGAGGTGCATAGTCCTACCAGTAGAAAGATAGATGCTGGCTCGCAGGATCCATATGTGGCTGGGTCAGATAAACCGTGCGCTGCCTGTATAGAAAGCGCATGGTAAGCGGTGATGCCACAAGGGTAAGTGCTGTGATGGGCTTAGGTAGATAACCGACCTGTGAAGAGCCGTGGTGTAGGTATGTCCTGGTGACGCGGTGTCCACCGCTTGTCTGCCTGGACCTGTAGCGCACAGTATTTTAAGCCGGAAGTGGGCGTGGCTAGAGTCCGGGCTGTATGAATGTGGAATAGAATAGAAAGTGGAAGAAGATCCTGGGCGTGCGCACTGTGTGCGTTCCAGTGACGTCGTTGTGCGTTCCACTAGGGTACGGTGGCTCAAAGTGTTTAGTGCCTCAAGGTGTTCTGGTCCCAGTGATGTAAAAAAGGGGCCGTGAATGGAATGGTGGGTCCAGGTCAATAGCGGCGACTCTGGAAAGGAGAAACAGAGTTAGAACATGGAACATAAGGCAAATGCAATCACAGAACAACGATATACATCACAATAGTATAGATATGGCTAGAATAGTGATGGCCATCGTGAAATGGGCCGCTGTTTAATAACACCGCAAGTTCATATAAATGACAGTAGGTCATATTCTCTATTCAGGCCCCTTGGGTGGAGGGTTCCCAACGTGTGTATCCAGTAAGCCTCACGTTGTTTCAATCTCTGTATGCGGTCCCCCCCTCTTCGTGGCTGAGGTACATGCTCAATTATTTGAAATCTTAATTGAGAAACATTATGGTTATGTGCTATAAAATGTTCAGGTATGAGAAGGAGAAGATTTTTGCAGCGTATTGTGGACTTATGTTTGGATATACGGTCCTTTGCTGGCTGTGTCGTCTCCCCAATATATAGCAGGCCACAAGGGCATTTGATTAAATAAATAACAAACGTTGTGTCACATGTGTGATAGCCCCTGATTTTGAAACGTTTGCCTGAATGGGGGTGATGGAATGTGTCCCCTCTAATGACATTACTGCACTGGTTGCAGTGGAGGCAGGGAAATGTTCCAAATTTTGGATTCTGTAAGAATGTCTGTCGTGAGGTGGTCTTGGGTGGAACTATATCCGCCTTGACAAGTTTGTCTCTAATGTTAGGTGCCCTCTTGAAGCAGGGAAGAAATGGTGTGTGGAATTCTGGAACCTTAGGGTGAGCCTCATGTAGTAAATGCCAGTGTCTCCGAATGGTTCTGTGGAGTATGTAGACATAGGGGTGATAGGCATGGACAAAAGGAATTCTATTGGTCCCTCCTCCCCTTCTCATGGGTGACATATGGCTTGAATTCTGTAAGACTGAGTTGGGGTAGCCACGTTGGCAGAATTTGACATGGAGTTCTTCTACCCTTGTTGGGCGTGTGATATCATTTGACACTATACGATTAATCCTTTGAACCTGGGACTTGGGGATTGAGGTTTTCATGGATTTAGGGTGAAAGCTGTCAAAGTGGAGGAGACTATTTCTGTCCGTTTCTTTTGTAAATAGGTCTGTGGAGAGTGAACCATCATCCTCCTTAATGACCAGTGTATCTAAAAAACTAAGTTTTTTCTGGTCATAGGCCATGGTGAAGGATAAGCCCAGCCATGAAGTGTCGAGAAAATGGTGGAAAGCCTGTAAGGATTCCAATGTGCCCTCCCAAACGCAAAAAATGTCATCAATGAAGCGTTTCCATGTACGTATATGGTCATGGTACAAGGGGTGGGTGTAAATGAGTGTGGCTTCATAGTCTGCCATGTAACTGTTAGCATACGGAGGCGCGACGTTGCTTCCCATCGCGGTCCCCCGTATTTGCAGGAAGAATTTGTCTTGGAACATAAAAAAGTTCCGCGTGAGTACCAATTTAAGTAGGTCTGTGCAGAGATTGACTTGCTCCCTATCCATGTGAGTAGAGCTTAGCAATTTTCGAATGGCATCTATACCGTCAGTATGTGGAATAGAGGTATATAAGTCCTTAACATCAAAGGACACTAAAAAGGCCCCCTGTGATATTTTGCCCAGTTGTTTAATGTGGGATAAAAAATTGCCCGTGTCCAGGATGAAAGAAGGTGCATTTTTTGTCAAAGGTGTGATTATTTTCTCCAAGAATACTGATAAGGGGGACAGGATGGATTCAGTTGAGGCCACTATAGGTCTGCCCGGAGGGCATTGTAGGTTCTTATGGATTTTGGGGAGTGTGTAGAACACAGGGATGATTGGGTGTTTTTGGATGAGAAATGCACATGTTTTATGATCCAAAACCCCCAAGTCTGTGTATTTCTGTAGGGTCTCAGCTATGAGTGCCCTAGTATCATTGGTGGGGTCTCTTGGTAATTCCTTATATATGGAGACATCCCCAAGTTGTCTCCATATCTCTCTGACATAATCCATCTTATTCATAACCACAATGGCTCCCCCTTTGTCAGCAGGCTTTATAACCAGATTGGGGTCATCTTGTAAAGATCTCAAGGCCTGTTGGTCAAGTGCTGTAAGATTAGGGGCAAAGTGTAGCTGTCCATTATTAATGTTTGTACATAGGTCCTGAAAGGATCCGTGTACAAGGTCAATAAATGATTCAAGTGTATGAGAGCCACGAGAGGGTCTGAAGGAGCTTTTAGCTCTCAGTCCCAGGCTCTCAGCAGATAATAATCTGGAATCGGAACTGGTTGATCCTGTAGATAAATGTTCAAATGGTTTTTCTGAAAAGTAAGCTTTCAACCTAAGTCGGCGAAAGAATTTCAATAGGTCCATTTCAAGTTCAAATGTCCTGCATCTATAAGATGGGCAATAGGATAAACCCTTTTGTAGGACATTGTGTTCAGCTATCCCCAAGCTCCTAGAAGAAATATTGACAACTAATGGCCAATTACCTGGGAGCGAGTCACTCGTTGTTGTATGTTGTCTCTGCCTATGTCCCTGGCCTCGTCTCGTCCTCTTCGTCTGGGTTGTCTCCGGCCTCTCGATAAAAAATGACTCGTGGATGCTGGTTCTCTCCTCTCTGGTTCTGACCCGGAGGTGGAAAAGTCTACTGAGGACCTGGAAACATTTCTGTTTGAAACCCACCTTGTAGAGGGTTTGCTGCGCCATTTGTAGACTCTATCCAGGTCGTAGTCCTCAGTGTCCCGTGCGAACTTATTCCTTTTCTTGTTTTCAGTATCCTTCCGATGTAAGTCCAAGTTCGTTTGAATCTGGGATTTCAAGGAGCTTAGTTCCTCTGCGTTGCTGGCTGAGGCCAGTTGTGTTTCAATGCTCTGGATCCGGGCTGAGCTGGATTCAATTTCTTTCTGCAGGTGTTCTATGGTGAGAGTGATTAAATCGAAAGAGCATTTGTTCAGGATTTTTTCAAATTTACAGCAATATTCGGTGGAGTCACTGAAGAGAGTAGGGCGTAGGGGGACCCTCAGGCCACGTGGTATACGTTGGACCCGTAAATATTCCGTTAATGTTGCACAATGCAACTCTATATTGATTAGGTGACGTTGTTCCCTTTCCAAGTCCCTGCCCCTGGTTTCCCTGGGGGGGACTTTTAGAAAGTCGCTAGATATGGTGGACTGTGCAATGATATTGGAGGTCTCCTCTGCATTATAAGAAAAGACCAAAGAAGTCATGACCGTGGGGTGTGCTATACGTAAGGGAATACGTGTATAAAGAAAGAACCGTATGCACTACCCCGTGAAGGTGCCCGGGTAGGATCCCACACCTGACGTAAATATAAAAAGAACCCGGCACTCACTCAATCTCTGCACAGACCTACTTAAATTGGTACTCACGCGGAACTTTTTTATGTTCCAAGACAAATTCTTCCTGCAAATACGGGGGACCGCGATGGGAAGCAACGTCGCGCCTCCGTATGCTAACAGTTACATGGCAGACTATGAAGCCACACTCATTTACACCCACCCCTTGTACCATGACCATATACGTACATGGAAACGCTTCATTGATGACATTTTTTGTGTTTGGGAGGGCACATTGGAATCCTTACAGGCTTTCCACCATTTTCTCGACACTTCATGGCCAGGCTTATCCTTCACCATGGCCTATGACCAGAAAAAACTTAGTTTTTTAGATACACTGGTCATTAAGGAGGATGATGGTTCACTCTCCACAGACCTATTTACAAAAGAAACGGACAGAAATAGTCTCCTCCACTTTGACAGCTTTCATCCTAAATCCATGAAAACCTCAATCCCCAAGTCCCAGGTTCAAAGGATTAATCGTATAGTGTCAAATGATATCACACGCCCAACAAGGGTAGAAGAACTCCATGCCAAATTCTGCCAACGTGGCTACCCCAACTCAGTCTTACAGAATTCAAGCCATATGTCACCCATGAGAAGGGGAGGAGGGACCAATAGAATTCCTTTTGTCCATGCCTATCACCCCTATGTCTACATACTCCACAGAACCATTCGGAGACACTGGCATTTACTACATGAGGCTCACCCTAAGGTTCCAGAATTCCGCACACCATTTCTTCCCTGCTTCAAGAGGGCACCTAACATTAGAGACAAACTTGTCAAGGCGGATATAGTTCCACCCAAGACCACCTCACGACAGACATTCTTACAGAATCCAAAATTTGGAACATTTCCCTGCCTCCACTGCAACCAGTGCAGTAATGTCATTAGAGGGGACACATTCCATCACCCCCATTCAGGCAAACGTTTCAAAATCAGGGGCTATCACACATGTGACACAACGTTTGTTATTTATTTAATCAAATGCCCTTGTGGCCTGCTATATATTGGGGAGATGACACAGCCAGCAAAGGACCGTATATCCAAACATAAGTCCACAATACGCTCCAAAAATCTTCTCCTTCCCATACCTGAACATTTTATAGCACATAACCATAACGTTTCTCAATTAAGATTTCAAATAATTGAGCATGTACCTCAGCCACGAAGAGGGGGGACACCGCGTCGCCAGGACATACCTACACCACGGCTCTTCACAGGTCGGTTATCTACCTAAGCCCATCACAGCACTTACCCTTGTGGCATCACCGCTTACCATGCGCTTTCTATACAGGCAGCGCACGGTTTATCTGACCCAGCCACATATGGATCCTACGAGCCAGCATCTATCTTTCTACTGGTAGGACTATGCACCTCCCTTTGTTTTATTGGCTTCACTCCACTGCCATATATTTACTGGCGTTTCTTTCCACCATCCCATTAGATCATAAGCACTGGCAGATCATTACAGCACCACCTAACACTGCTACAACAGGCAGCACGGTACGTCCACCAATTAGCTCCCCTTAGGGATACTATACTTCTGACATAACATCTAAGGTTTAGTACTGTGTTTTTGGCTATACGGTGTGTTTACATTAACCTTAAAAATGAGATCTAGTTATTATTGTCCCCTCAGTGTTGTTCTTTGTATATTGGTGTCCCATCCAACTATGTTATGTTTTGGAGCTCCTTATTATTACATACTGTACATTCAAAATACATGACCGCATTATTTTGTCTATGTAAATACTTTGTTTTTTCTTGTATATATATTGAGTGATGTGAACTCATTATGTTTTGTTATTTTGTATATAGTTACTGAAGAAGGCCAAGCAAGGCCGAAACGTCTAGCTTCTCTTTTGTCAATAAATTCAAAAGAGATTCTCCATAAGTTAAGTGCCGGGTTCTTTTTATATTTACGTCAGGTGTGGGATCCTACCCGGGCACCTTCACGGGGTAGTGCATACAGTTCTTTCTTTACACACCAGCAGTCCAGCCTCAAAGTTCCTCCCCCAATGCATGAAGAAAACTTCAGATGCAGATTAACCAAAATCCACAATATGGATTCCTTCAACACAGGTGCCATTTTAATCAGTATCAGCGTGAATGTGACCACTTCTATACTTTTCTTTGCAAAATTCTGCTCACAGGTTCTCTTTAAGTAAAAAACAACTAGCATTGACCAAAAACATTCCCAGGAATAAGGTCCTTCAGTCATATTGATGGCCCTTGACCACAATACTGGGAACCTCCGCCCACATTCTGGCATCACTGTGTGCCTCTTCTTATTAGTAGGCCCTGCTCTACCTCATTGTTGCGACGCAAGCATGATGTCATGCAGAGAATAGAAATCAGTTGAAGTGATGGAAATGCTGGCTGGGAGGATGAGGTTTGCAGGGTTCTAGTATGGTGGCTATGGAATTCTGATGTGGCCCCTTGATGAGGTGTCTGTTACTGATTTTGTTCAGTTAAAAAAGAACCCTTCTGATTTTGTATGAGAATTGTGTTACTCTCCGCAATTCATGGACTGAATAGAACACTGGAATTTTTTCACTATGCACATGGCAAGAGCCTGGTGTCGTATACTTTGTCTCTAACTTAACGCACTGATCTATTATAGACATAATCAAAAAGCACCAATCTATAATCAATTTGAGAGTATAAAACACTCCCCGAATGCCCCAAGGGCATCCACTCAACTGGACAACTCCAGAAATAGTTCAGCAAAAGAATGTAGAGTAAAGCAGTCCAAAACACCTGTTGAAAAAGCTCACCGCGAAACACGCGTCCAGGGCAATCAGGTGAAGTGTGGTCGGGTTTCCCTTTGATCTATGGGTAAGTGTGCACAACTGATAGCACAACTATGCGCTGTATGGTCACTTTGTTGGGAATAGTCTGAGATATTGTTGACGCTTTGCTAAGCTGTTCACTATTTCCCTAACCTATTGACATAGCTGTATACTGTGTACACCTTTTAGGGATAATTTCCCGTTAAACCACATGCCACCTGACGTACCGTCATGTTCTCCTTATTTCATTTTTCCTGTTTGGTATATGCTGCATACAGCAGATATACATATGTATTTGTGATTTAATTGTTATTTGATTAATAAATGTTGTACTTGTCTTTTAAACTATGTTGTTTTGGACTGCTTTACTCCACTTTCTTTTGCTGAACTGATATATTATAGACAAGTTAAGTGAAAAATGATTAAATGTTTTTGCAGTATTTATTTGTTTTTAAACTAACAGTTTAATAACTTTGCTGTAGGGTATTTTTAGACTGCACTATGCAATTGCCATTGGAGTGACAAGTCGGTATGGTGTCTACATACGCTCAATATCTCCTACATATTTCTCTGATGGATTAAGTATTTTCCTGGATGTACTTCTATGGATTAGTTCAGTCTGCTGCGGTATTTTGAAAACCACAAAACAGTATACCGACATATACTGGCCAAATGGACACCTCTCTCTAAATATAAGGAGCCTATATATGGAATTAAGCTGTGCTGTGGGAGTTTTATCCCTGCAGTGGGAGTTTTATCCCTGCAGTGGGCAAGCGGACACTACGAAGGTCAGTGTAGAAGAAGCCTAACATCTGATATAAAATACTGTGTACTTTCCTGTTACCTAGTAGCTCTGATAATTGAAATATGTGCTCTATAGATTCATGGAAATACTTACATTAACATTTTATTTTCTGCTTCAGCTCTGGGAACTAACAGACATCATCTCTCAAACACTGGCGTGACTAAGTTTGATGATCAATTGTTATTTAGATTTTAATGGGTTATAAGCTTCACTTCGCAATGCTAAATAGAGTCTTACGCATCTATTTAGGAGGGTAATGGAATGCAAATCTTAGCTGAATAGAAGGCTTATTGATTTTTTTATGCCAGAAATTAAAGACTTCAACTATTTTCTCCAGTCAAGGTGCTTCTGTTTCTTGCCAGCGGTAATTAAGTTCTAATGTTTTAAGAGACCAGAAAGTATGTTGTCTATTCAGTGAGTAACTATATTAAATCAAGGGCTAAATACATATTTAATAGTCTTATCTAGTGAATTAATATGAACCTTAAAATTCTTATAATAATGCAAGGGTGCTTCGATTGTGAATTAATCTGCCTTCTACATTTCCATGCACTTTGGTGTTCTTGAATCTCCTCAAGGTACAAATCAATGTCAGAGGTGCTTAAATCCCATCTAGATGGACAGAATGAAGAGAATTGAAAACCATTCACAAAGTAGCTGCAAAGTCATCATATGCTACATAAAAAAGAAATAATACAAAAAATGTGTATTTGCATAATAAAAATCATATTATGTGCCCAGCTATAAATATGGAGATTCGTTTATGTCACCCACATATTAGCCGCAAAACAGTATTAGTACTTATGGTGTCCTGATATAATGTTACTGTTCACATTGTTATTTAGCCCAGTAAAACCTTGAGGAGATAATGTTAGTAACAGCAACCATTATTTAGTACCGATATACAGTACAGACCAAAAGTTTGGACACACCTTCTCATTTAAAGATTTTTCTGTATTTTCATGACTGTGAAAATTGTGCATTCACACTGAAGGTATCAAAACTATGAATTAAGACATGTGGAATTATATACTTAACAAAAAAAGTGTGAAAGAACTGAAATTATGTCTTATATTCTAGGTTCTTCAAAGTAGCCACCTTTTGCTTTGATGACTGCTTTGCACACTCTTGGCATTCTCTTGATGAGCTTGTATGTACTATCATCATCATACTACCAAAAAAAAGGAGGAGCCTGTTTAATGACCTTAAAAAGTGCAGCGCCCCAGAGTCTGGTCATTGCAGTAACGTCGCTCTTCCACCAGGGGGAGTGATGGTACGTCTGATTGCACTAAAAGAGTTCACCTTGCAGGTATCAAAGACACACAGTACACTTCACACTCCGGCCGCCAGGGGGAGCAAAAGGTCCTATCTACTAGGCCACTCCTCACACTTGGGTAAAACTGAGGGTTGGATAGGAAGTGAGGCAGAAAGTAGCTGGGGAGAGCTCGAGAGAGGACCTGTCAGGGGTGGGATCCTGACAGCGGCCTAGGACAGACAGAATGTTACGGAGCCATGCTTGTGCCTTATAGCGGCAGACTCCTAAGAAAGGACACGAAGCGAAGCATATTGTGGAGAAGTGAGAAACGGGATCGCAGCACAAAGGAGATAGAACCAGAAGGAGTCGTGCCTCAAGATCAGCAACATCCTTCTGAGGCGCGTAGCCGGCGGCTGGAATGCCGTGGAGGTAATAGACTCTACACATTACTTTGAACCAACGGCAGGGCAGTTAACTTTAGGTTGGCTGTCTCACCTTTACACCTAATGAAGACAACGGAGGCAATTGTGGGAGAGGGGCGTCTCTAGGGTCCCTATAAAATAACTCCAGGCCTATCCCGTCATACGGGTGCGTCCTAGCCATATCATCTGGGGGACGGAGAGAAAGAACAGAAACATACACGACAGTTGTGAGGACTATCCCGTGGTGCTCAGCAGGGAAGTACTACAACACCCAGGCGCTAGTGGGTAGGCACTGATTTCCACCTGCCAAGGGAACTCTGGATGTGCCTTCGGACCGGCCGGTCTCAGCCAGCCCTGTTAGCAGTGCTCTGGATTGCAGGTGCCGAAGCCTTCAGTAAAGAGGTAAAGAGACTACAACCCTGTGTCCTTGTTATTTGCTGTGACCTACACCACCACCTACACCTTTTATTGGGCGCCCCTTAGCAGGACCACGGACCGGGTCGGGCCACCGTGACATCCTCAGAACCGATAGACCCGGTACCGAGTACCCCGCTGTCCTGCGTCTGGGGGCCGCTCCAATTTGGCGTCACGAACAGGATCTACTTAAGCCTGAGGAATCAGGTCATGTGTGCCTTAGAACTGTGACCGAATTGTGCTGAATCGTGATTTATTGAAAAGACTGTGTATTGCTATTTGCTGCCAAAATCTGCCATTGCCGCGCCGTGTGGGGCGCGAGGGGAGGAGCCATAGCTTAGTGGGCGGAGCCGGCCGAAAAGAGAGCTGAACAAGAAGACGCGGTGAGGTGCTGATTCCGGAAAAGGAACCCCGACTTCCACCAGGTTAGCAGAGGGGAAGAACGGCCATGTCTGATCCAGGAGGAGCGGAGGCGGCGGTCACAGCCGCAGACCCGGGGGCACCTCCGGGCCCCGCAGTAGGCGCAGCCGCAGGCCTTGTACCCCTGCCGGGTTCCGCAGAGCATGCCGCCCCCAGCAGCCAGCCAGATACTGCCACAGCAGCCATAATGCCCTTCTCCATGCCGTACCTACCGGGAGCGGCCTGGCTCCCGCAATACTCTTGAGAGTCACATACATTAACTGACTTTAAAGAAGGGATCTGCAGCCTGCTTGAGTTTTATCCCCTGACAGAGCCTCAGAAAGTTCATATGATAACAGGCCAACTCTTTGGAGCGGCTCTGAGGGAAGTGAAGTCCTGGCCCGCCGTGGATAAGAGAACTGTGCAGCAGGTCTTTGCAAAGCTTAAAACCACCTTTGACACCCGCACCGCTACAGAAATAAAATTGATGTTCTATGGGTGCAAGCAGAGACCGCAGGATAGCTTACGGGACTATGCCCTTAATCTCCAGGAGGCGCTGCGGGCCATCAAACAGAATGACCCAAACAGCATGCAAGATGAGGATAAACTCCTGAAAGAGCGGTTCATCAAGGGGCTCCTGTGCAGTCACCAAAGGGCCCAACTGCACTTCCTGGCCATGCAGAATCCAGACCTGACTTTCGTGCAATTCAAAGATAAAGCCATCCAGACGCTACAGGAGCGACAGCCTAGCCGTGCAGTACTTCCCAGGCGTCAAGCTCTCACGTACCACCAGGAGGTGGCGCCAGATGCCCCAATTGCCGCCGAGGCCGATGCCCAGATCCTGGAGGACGATTCCCCTGCAGGACTACGCCTCCAGATGCAGGAGCTGACCAAGAGCGTTGCTGCCCTAGCCCGGACCGTACAGTCCCTACAGGAGGCCCCCAAAGAGAAGACCCAGCTGGCTTCCAGACCGGAGGATGTCCCTTGGATGCGACAGAGGAGGATTCCGCCGACCAGAGGCAGGGACGACGATCGCTTTCATCTGGACGGACGACCTATCTGCCGCCGCTGCCACCAGGTGGGCCACCTTGCAAGGTACTGTCATTTAAACGAGCAACCCCTGGGGCAGAGGGCCAACCCCCAGGAGTAGGACGGTCAGGCCCGCAAAATTGGAGAGCCAAATACATTGGAGAGCGACCAGTTCTTCCTATCGTGATCGACGGTATCCCCATGAACGCTTTGCTGGACACCGGTTCTCAGGTGACGACTATGCCTTACGTACTTTATAAACGTTATTGGGAGGACACCGACATTACTCGTGGCCCCGATGATGATTTCACCATAATAGCCAGTAATGGTCAGCCATTGCCACAAGTGGGGTATAAAGAGGTCACCATCAAAGAGGGGCGGGTAGAATTGGAGGCCCAAGGGATTGTAATTGTTGATATTGACCGCCGTGAATGTAATCCCATGATGACCATTGGTACTAATGTCATAGAAAATTGTCTTGCGGAAGTTATTGTCTTGTTACAGCAGGTAGCAGAAACAGCTGGGTACAGTGAACAACGCGCCCTGCAAAAATAAATCAGGGCTCTAATGCAGAGACAGCAGGTGGAGCTGACTGGTGGTGAAATTGGTCGTGTCACAGTGAGTGATTCAAACCCCATTGTGATACCCCCCAGGAGTGAAATGTTAATATGGTGTCGGGCAGCCATAGGCCTCAGGGGTAAAGACTATCAGGCCCTGGTAGAACCTGTATATTCAGATAATAGGCCTACCCTCCTGACAGACCGAGGGATGGTTGACGTCCGCAAGGGGAGGGTGCCAGTACGTGTTCTTAACTGTGGGGAGGAGGAAGTCCATCTAACCAAATATGCCACACTTGCCAAACTGTTTACTGTTAATAATAGTGTGATACAGGCACCCGGACCCTTGGTCCCATCCAATCAGGTGGAGAACAACGGTTCTGCAGGGCAACTGAAAGATTGATGTCGGGAATTGCACGTGGGCACTGACTCTACCCCATCTCACCAGAAACAGGGGGCCTACAGGGTGGTTCATGAGTACGAGTGGGTATTTAGCAAGCACCCCCTAGATTTTGGGCAGGTAAAAGGGATTCAACATCATATCCCCACAGGAGATCATTGACCCATAAAAGAGAGATACCGTCCTGTACCCCCAGCTCATTATCAGTGTGCCAAAGACATGTTGCGAGAGATGAAGGAGGCTGGGGTAGTGAGAGACAGTTGTAGCCCCTGGGCAGCTCCATTAGTCCTCGTTAAGAAGAAAGATGGCACAATGAGGATGTGTGTTGATTACAGGCAGCTAAATCGCATTACACATAAGGATGCATACCCACTGCCCAGGATAGAGGAGTCCCTGGCTGCTTTAAAATCTGCTAACTACTTCTCTACCTTGGATCTCACCAGTGGGTACTGGCAGGTTCCCGTGGCAGAGGCGGACAAGGAGAAGACGGCCTTCACGACACCGATGGGTCTCTGTGAATTCAACTACATGCCCTTCGGATTGTGCAATGCCCCGGGAACGTTCCAGAGGATGATGGAGTGCTGTCTAGGGCACAAGAAGTTCGAAACCGTGTTGCTATACCTAGACAACGTCATCATCTTCTCCAAGACTTATGAGGACCATCTGAAGCACCTGGCCGAGGTGTTCAAAGCCCTGTCCAACTTTGGTCTAAAGGTAAAACCATCCAAATGCCATCTGCTAAAACCCAAGGTGCAGTACCTGGGCCATGTAGTGAGTGCCGACGGGGTGGCCCCAGACACCGACAAAGTCACGGTGATCAAGGACTGGCCAAAGCCCGGCAACCTCCATGAAGTCTGGCAGTTCCTCTGGTTGGTAGGCTATTACAGGAGGTTTATCAAGGATTTCACCAAGAAGGCCGCGCCATTGCAAGACCTGTTGGTGGGCCAATCCAAGAAAACCAAGGGTAAGAATACCCCATTTGATTGGAACGAGGGACTGGAAGGATCGTTCACTTGTTTGAAGTTGGCGCTGACGGGAGAAGAGGTACTGGCCTACCCTGAATATGACCAACCATTTGTGCTGTATACGGATGCCAGCAACGTAGGACTGGGAGCCGTGTTGTCCAGAAAGGCAAGGAGAGGGTAATCGCTTACGCCAGCAGGAAACTTCGTCCCACTGAAAGGAACCCTGACAACTACAGTTCCTTTAAGCTGGAATTCCTCCCCATCGTTTGGGAAGTGACGGAGAGGTTCAAGCACTACCTGGCCTCAGCAAAATTTACCGTCTTCACAGATAATAATCCACTGACACATTTGGACACAGCAAAACTTGGGGCCTTGGAACAGCGGTGGATGGCCCGGCTGTCCAATTACGACTTACGACTTCTGTTATGGACTGGTGATTAAGGGGCGACATGTGACTAGCTCTGAGCAGGTGGTAACTATACTGACCGCAGTTCCTGATCTTAACACAACACTAGCAGTAGCTGTGGGATGTTCCTGTCACTCCCTGGACACCTCGTCACAGCCGGAGAACTAGCTACCCCTAAAGGTAGAAACAGGAAAGCTATCTTGCCTCAGAGACAATCCCCAAAGGAAAGACAGCCCCCCACAAATAATGACTGTGAGAGGAGAAGGAAATGACATACGTAGAATGAAACAAGATTTAGCAAAGGAGGCCACTTCTAGCTAGATAGATAGTACAGGATAGAACACTGTGCGGTCAGTAATAAAAACTAGAAAAAGTCCACCGCAGAGAAATGCAAAAATCTCCACACCTGACTAAAGATGTGGAGGGCAAAATCTGCTGCCCAGAGTTTCCAGCTTAGCTGAATAGATCCATACTGATAATCTGGACAAATGAGCAAAACATAGAATGTGCTGAACAATAAGTCCACAACAAGAGGACTGCAAAAGGACAAGCAAGGACTTATCTTTGCTGACCAGGTCAGAGTGTCAGGGAAATCCAAAAGAGCCGTGACTCCAAGCAGGAACAATTGACAACTGGCATTGATTGAGGGATAAGGCCAGACTAAAATAGCCGAGCCAGAAAGACGATCAGTGGAAGCAGCTGCTGATGCTAAATCCAAGAAGCAGCTATACCACTCAAAACCACCGGAGGGAGCCCAAGAGCAGAACTCACAAAAGTGCTACTTACAACCACCGGAGGGAGCCCAAGAGCGGAATTCACAACAGTACCCCCCCCCTTGAGGAGGGGTCACCGAACCCTCACCAGAGCCCCCAGGCCGATCAGGACGAGCCAAATGAAAAGCACGAACCAAATCGGCGGCATGAACATCGGAGGCAACCCCCCAAGAATTATCCTCCTGGCCATAACCCTTCCACTTGACAAGATACTGAAGCCTCCGCCTCGAAAAACGAGAATCCAATATTTTCTCAACCACATATTCCAACTCCCCCTCAACCAACACCGGGGCAGGAGGATCTACAGAGGGAACAACGGGTACCACATATCTCCGCAACAAAGATCTATGGAAAACATTGTGGATGGCAAAAGAGGCTGGAAGGGCCAAACGAAAAGACACTGGATTGATAATCTCAGAAATCTTATAAGGACCAATAAACCGAGGCTTGAACTTAGGGGAAGAAACCTTCATAGGAACATGACGAGAAGATAACCAGACTAAATCCCCCACCCAAGCCGAGGACCAACACACCGACGGCGGTTAGCAAAACGCTGAGCCTTTTCCTGAGACAACGTCAAATTGTCTACCACATGAGTCCAAATCTGCTGTAACCTGTCCATCACAGAATCTAGTAAATGGAATAGAAATGGTGTGCACTAAGGATAAAAATAAGGCGAGGTGCAGGTGTAGAGGACTAAACCGTCCTAATACACTAGGGATAAATTTAATACACCGCACACTCTAAAGGTATAATTTGTGACAAACTTAGAGTTTATTGAAGTGCTATAAGTTTATTATTCAACAATGCAGAAGGCGACCAGAAGTCAAACTGACAACGTTTCGACTCCTCCCGAGTCTTTATCATGTGGTCGCTGGAAAGAACAAAACATATATAAGCAACTGTACAGAGAATATATACAATAAACATTACATTACACAAAGCCCAAAATAGGGAAAATAAATACATATATATACATATATACACAACATAGCATATATAGCAGGCATTGTATCCTGTCTCAGGTGAAAGAGAGATTATCACTCAG
The DNA here is from genome assembly GCF_051348905.1 of Ranitomeya variabilis. Lineage (NCBI taxonomy): Eukaryota > Metazoa > Chordata > Amphibia > Anura > Dendrobatidae > Ranitomeya > Ranitomeya variabilis. Next base: position 235,613,632 of record NC_135232.1, read on the forward strand.
TAGGTAGAACCATAGTTCTGTGTATGTCGAAGATGAACTCATGCAGTTTAGAGGGCGAGGGACCCAAGAAAGTACCAAAGCGAAAATTACCTTAGCAAGGTGAATAAAGGTATAGAATGAATAGTATCTTTGTGGCATATAGAGTATCTATAAAGAATAGAAATAGTTAGTAGGGGCCGTATACAAGAAGCCACTTCAGTCTTAATAATGGAAGGGGTTTACCTTATAAAGTATATTAATATTATGTGGCTAGCCTTTTCTTGTTGTACCGCAAATACAATCTGTTTAGGGCACATAGGGTAAGGATATGCATAGTGTAAGGATATATATATAGTATAGTATAATGGGACACACAAAAAAAACCCCAAAAAACAGGGGGCGCTTTAGGTGACGGTATAGGAGATTACCTGGCAGTACTGGTAGGCACGAGACTGGTCTGGTCTTATACAGCATGCTATTAGCGCAAAATTAGATTTATCTTGTACCGCATCACAGAATCTACACCAGGACAATCAGAAGGCTCAACCTGCCCTGAAGAAAAACGAGGATGGAAACCAAAATTACAAAAAAAAGGTGAAACCAAAGTAGCCGAACTGGCCCAATTATTAAGGGCAAACTCGGCCAACGGCAAGAAAGCCACCCAATCATCCTGATCAGGAGACACAAAGCATCTCAAATAGGTTTCCAAGGTTTGATTAGTTCGCTCAGTTTGGCCATTTGTCTGAGGATGAAACGCCGAAGAAAAAGACAAATTAATGCCCATCTTAGCACAAAAGGCCTGCCAAAACCTGGAAACAAACTGGGAACCTCTGTCAGACACAATATTTTCCGGAATGCCATGCAAACGAACCACATGCTGAAAAAACAATGGAACCAAATCAGAGGAGAAAGGCAATTTAGGCAAAGGTACCAAATGGACCATTTTAGAGAACCGGTCACAAACCACCCAGATAACAGACATCCTCTGGTACACAGGAAGATCCGAAATAAAATCCATGGAAATATGCGTCCAGGGCCTCTCAGGGACAGGCAAAGGCAAAAGCAACCCACTAGAACAGCAAGGCTTAGCCCGGGCACAAGTCCCACAGGACTGCACAGAAGAACGCACATCCCGCGACAAGGAAGGCCACCAAAAGGACCTAGCAACCAAATCTCTGGTACCAAAAATCCCAGGATGACCGGCCAACACCGAACAATGGACCTCAGAAATTACCTTACTTGTCCATCTATCAGGAACAAACAGCTTCCCCACAGGACAGCGGTCAGGTTTATCAGCCTGAAATTCCTGAAGCACCCGCCGTAAATCAGGGGAGATGGCAGAAAGAACCACCCCTTCCCTAAGAATGCCAACCGGCTCAAGAACTCCAGGAGAATCAGGCAAAAAACTCCTAGAGAGAGCATCTGCTTTAACATTCTTAGATCCCGGAAGATATGAAACCACAAAATCGAAACGGGAGAAAAACAGGGACCATCGAGCCTGTCTAGGGTTCAGCCGCTTGGCCGACTCGAGGTAAATCAGATTCTTATGATCGGTCAAGACCACAACGCGGTGCCTGGCTCCCTCAAGCCAATGTCGCCACTCCTCAAATGCCCACTTCATAGCCAACAACTGCCGATTGCCGACATCATAATTGCGTTCCGCAGGCAAAAACTTTCGGGAAAAGAAGGCACATGGTTTCATCAAGGAACCATCAGAATTCCCCTGTGACAAAACGGCCCCTGCCCCAATCTCAGAAGCGTCAACCTCAACCTGAAAAGGAAGAGAAACATCCGGCTGACGCAACACAGGGGCAGAAGTAAATTGGCGTTTAAGCTCCTGAAAGGCCTCCACAGCCGCAGAGGACCAATTCGTCACATCAGCGCCTTTCTTCGTCAAATCGGTCAGGGGTTTAACCACACTGGAGAAGTTGGCAATGAAACGGCGATAAAAATTAGCAAAGCCCCAAAATTTCTGAAGGCTCTTCACAGATGTGGGCTGAATCCAGTCATGAATGGCTTGGACCTTAACAGGATCCATTTCTATAGACGAAGGAGAAAAAATAAATCCCAAAAAAGAGACCTTCTGAACTCCAAATAGGCACTTAGACCCCTTCACAAATAAGGCATTATCACGAAGGATCTGGAATACCATCCTGACCTGCTTCACATGAGACTCCCAATTAGGGTTGAGCGACTTTCATTTTTTTAAGATCGAGTAGGGTTTTGGGAAACCCGATTTTGTCCAGAGTCGAGTCGAGTGCAGTCGGCCGATTATCGCTAAAAGTCGGGGATCGACCGAAACACGAAACCCAATGCAAGTCAATGGGGAAGCATAGTCGGCAGTGAGTGGAGGCCAGGAAAACACCTACAGTGCCCATTTTAATGCCAAAAACATCCATTCTTGTTTCTGAAGCTTGCCAATCTTAATTAACTGTATAATAATAGTTGGGCATAGGGAATTGGGGGAAAGTTGTGGGGGGAGTAGGGCTGGCTCAAGTTTTTCGTGGGCCCAGGAAATGCGGACTACGTCACGGCGGTGTTGCAGGGAAAGGTAAGTATTTAAAAGTTGCAAGTGCTGTGATCCTGAGCAAGCAGGGGGGGGCCCACTCGTTCGCATTGCCACTGGCACAGGGCCCCTCAAAGTACGGCGGTGTGTTTGCATGGCGGGGGCGCCTCCCACCAGCAGCGACACTTTTGCGTACTCTGAGGGGCCCTGTGCCAGTGACGTCGCCAACGAGTATGCCCCCCCACCTGATGAAGGAACCTGCACTTTCATCTGCACCTTCCTCTTTGTCCCTGTGTAAGGTGGTATAACATGCGGGAAGGGGAACCTTACTTTCAGCAGGGACAGATTCTGGCTGTGTAGAGTACAAGGGGAATGTAGTGGTCTAGGTCAATGTACCAGCAGACTCATTTAGCAGTGGCTGGGCAATGGGCAGGATGAGGAGGAAACAGATATAGGGCCAAAGAATAAAGTAGGCTACATGCAGTTCAAAATTGGTAACAGGACTAAACAGGCGGCATTGCTTTGTTCAGTGGAGTAGCAAACCCAAGAGCAGCAGACACTGTTTCAAGGGCCTAACCACACTAGTAGGCCAAATGCAGTTTAATATCTGATAGTATAGGGCGAAAGCCAGAATGTGGAAGCTCAGCTTTGTTCAGTTGAGGACAACACCAGGGAGGGGCAGACACCTTTAGTAGGCCGGAAAAGCCTATTGCATTTTTTAAAATGGTAATTTGGAGCAGAAGGTTGAAGCTCAGCTTTATTTAGTTGAGGGCAACACCAGGGAGGGGCAGAAGCCGTTAGTAGGCCCTAACCACCATTTTTTTTTTTAAAACCACTTAATGAGAGCCGGAAGGTTGAAGCTCAGCTTTATTTAGTTGAGGACAACACCAGGCAGGGGCACACAGACAGACACCTTTAGTAGGCCGGAAAAGCCTATTGCATTTTTCAAAATGGTAATTTGGAGCAGAAGGTTGAAGCTCAGCTTTATTTAGTTGAGGGCAACACCAGGCAGTGGCACACAGACAGACACCTTTAGTAGGCCGGAAAAGCCTATTGCATTTTTTAAAATGGTAATTTGGAGCAGAAGGTTGAAGCTCAGCTTTATTTAGTTGAGGACAACACCAGGCAGGGGCACACAGACAGACACCTTTAGTAGGCCGGAAAAGCCTATTGCATTTTTTAAAATGGTAATTTGGAGCAGAAGGTTGAAGCTCAGCTTTATTTAGTTGAGGACAACACCAGGCAGGGGCACACAGACAGACACCTTTAGTAGGCCGGAAAAGCCTATTGCATTTTTTAAAATGGTAATTTGGAGCAGAAGGTTGAAGCTCAGCTTTATTTAGTTGAGGACAACACCAGGCAGGGGCACACAGACAGACACCTTTAGTAGGCCGGAAAAGCCTATTGCATTTTTCAAAATGGTAATTTGGAGCAGAAGGTTGAAGCTCAGCTTTATTTAGTTGAGGGCAACACCAGGGAGGGGCAGAAGCCGTTAGTAGGCCCTAACCACCATTTTTTTTTTTTTAAAACCACTTAATGAGAGCCGGAAGGTTGAAGCTCAGCTTTATTTAGTTGAGGACAACACCAGGGAGGGGCAGAAGCCGTTAGTAGGCCCTAACCACCATTTTTTTTTTTAAAACCACTTAATGAGAGCCGGAAGGTTGAAGCTCAGCTTTATTTAGTTGAGGACAACACCAGGGAGGGGCAGAAGCCGTTAGTAGGCCCTAACCACCATTTTTTTTAAAAAAAACCACTTAATGAGAGCCGGAAGGTTGAAGCTCAGCTTTATTTAGTTGAGGACAACACCAGGGAGGGGCAGAAGCCGTTAGTAGGCCCTAACCACCATTTTTTTTTTTTAAAACCACTTAATGAGAGCCGGAAGGTTGAAGCTCAGCTTTATTTAGTTGAGGACAACACCAGGCAGGGGCACACAGACAGACACCTTTAGTAGGCCGGAAAAGCCTATTGCATTTTTCAAAATGGTAATTTGGAGCAGAAGGTTGAAGCTCAGCTTTATTTAGTTGAGGGCAACACCAGGCAGTGGCACACAGACAGACACCTTTAGTAGGCCGGAAAAGCCTATTGCATTTTTCAAAATGGTAATTTGGAGCAGAAGGTTGAAGCTCAGCTTTATTTAGTTGAGGGCAACACCAGGGAGGGGCAGAAGCCGTTAGTAGGCCCTAACCACCATTTTTTTTTTTTAAAACCACTTAATGAGAGCCGGAAGGTTGAAGCTCAGCTTTATTTAGTTGAGGACAACACCAGGGAGGGGCAGAAGCCGTTAGTAGGCCCTAACCACCATTTTTTTTTTTTAAAACCACTTAATGAGAGCCGGAAGGTTGAAGCTCAGCTTTATTTAGTTGAGGACAACACCAGGCAGGGGCACACAGACAGACACCTTTAGTAGGCCGGAAAAGCCTATTGCATTTTTCAAAATGGTAATTTGGAGCAGAAGGTTGAAGCTCAGCTTTATTTAGTTGAGGGCAACACCAGGGAGGGGCAGAAGCCGTTAGTAGGCCCTAACCAAAGTTGAAGGCCAAATGCAGTTTAATTTCTGATACTATAGGCCGAAAGCCAGAAGGTGGAAGCTCCGATTTAGACAGTGGAGGACAATTTGAATTAGGGACTGCAGACAGACTTAGTAGGCTGTCCCCTGTGGACCATGCATCCACCACATTAACCCATTGCGCCGTAATGGACACGTAATCTTCCGTGGCCATGCCTACAGGTCCATGCGTCTGTTGTCAGGTGCACCTTTGTACTCACAGATTGCCAGAGTGCATGGACAATGCGGTCTTCTACATGCTGGTGGAGGGTTGGGATGGCTTTTCTCGCAAAAGAAGTGTCGACTGGTTAGCTTGTAGCGTGGTACAGCGTAGTCCATCATGGCCTTATTAATAGTAAATAAAATATATAACTAGGCTCTATGAACTTTTAAATAGGTTCCAGGGGTACACGGGCAGCATTGGTGTGGTCAGTGGAGGAGTATTGCAAGTAGGGGCTGCAGACAGGCTATCAAAGGCCTAAAATAACAAACAGTAGGCAGTCATGGCAGTTTTACATCGGTTACATGGATACACAGGCAGGCACTCCAGGCAGCATTGTGGTCAGTGGAGGAGTATTGCAAGTAGGGGCCGCAGACAGGCTATCAAAGGCCTAAAATAACAAACAATAGGCTCATTGCAGTTTTACAGCGGTTACATGGATAGACGGGCAGGCAGCTTGGTGGTGAGTGGAGGAGTATTTAAAGTAGGGACCGCAGACAGGCTTCAAAGGCCTAACATAAGAAAATGGGCTGGCTGTAGGCACTTTATAATTGGTTCCAGGGGTACACGGGCAGCAGTGGTCTGGTCAGTGGAGGAGTATTTAAAGTAGGGACCGCAGACAGGCTATCAAAGGCCTAAAATAACAAACAATAGGCTCATGGCAGCTTTACAGCGGTTACATGGATACACAGGCAGCTTGGTGGTGAGTGGAGGAGTATTTAAAGTAGGGACCGCAGACAGGCTATCAAAGGCCTAACATAACAAACAATAGGCTCATGGCAGTTTTACAGCGGTTACATGGATACACGGGCAGGCAACTTGGTGGTGGTGAGTGGAGGAGTATTTAAAGTAGGGACCGCAGACAGGCTATCAAAGGCCTAAAATAACAAACAATAGGCTCATGGCAGTTTTACAGCGGTTACATGGATACACGGGCAGGCAGCTTGGTGGTGAGTGGAGGAGTATTTAAAGTAGGGACCGCAGACAGGCTTCAAAGGCCTAACATAAGAAAATGGGCTGGCTGTAGGCACTTTATAATTGGTTCCAGGGGTACACGGGCAGCAGTGGTCTGGTCAGTGGAGGACTAGTGGAAGGAGGGACCGCAGACAGGCTATCAAAGGCCTAAAATAACAAACAATAGGCTCATGGCAGCTTTACAGCGGTTACATGGATACACAGGCAGCTTGGTGGTGAGTGGAGGAGTATTTAAAGTAGGGACCGCAGACAGGCTATCAAAGGCCTAACATAACAAACAATAGGCTCATGGCAGTTTTACAGCGGTTACATGGATACACGGGCAGGCAACTTGGTGGTGGTGAGTGGAGGAGTATTTAAAGTAGGGACCGCAGACAGGCTATCAAAGGCCTAAAATAACAAACAATAGGCTCATGGCAGTTTTACAGCGGTTACATGGATACACGGGCAGGCAGCTTGGTGGTCAGTGGAGGAGTATTTAAAGTAGGGACCGCAGACAGGCTATCAAAGGCCTAACATAACAAACAATAGGCTCATGGCAGTTTTACAGCGGTTACATGGATACACGGGCAGGCAGCTTGGTGGTCAGTGGAGGAGTATTTAAAGTAGGGACCGCAGACAGGCTATCAAAGGCCTAACATAACAAACAATAGGCTCATGGCAGTTTTACAGCGGTTACATGGATACACGGGCAGGCAGCTTGGTGGTCAGTGGAGGAGTATTTAAAGTAGGGACCGCAGACAGGCTATCAAAGGCCTAACATAACAAACAATAGGCTCATGGCAGTTTTACAGCGGTTACATGGATAGACGGGCAGGCAGCTTGGTGGTGAGTGGAGGAGTATTTAAAGTAGGGACCGCAGACAGGCTTCAAAGGCCTAACATAAGAAAATGGGCTGGCTGTAGGCACTTTATAATTGGTTCCAGGGGTACACGGGCAGCAGTGGTCTGGTCAGTGGAGGAGTATTTAAAGTAGGGACCGCAGACAGGCTATCAAAGGCCTAAAATAACAAACAATAGGCTCATGGCAGCTTTACAGCGGTTACATGGATACACAGGCAGCTTGGTGGTGAGTGGAGGAGTATTTAAAGTAGGGACCGCAGACAGGCTATCAAAGGCCTAACATAACAAACAATAGGCTCATGGCAGTTTTACAGCGGTTACATGGATACACGGGCAGGCAGCTTGGTGGTCAGTGGAGGAGTATTTAAAGTAGGGACCGCAGACAGGCTTCAAAGGCCTAACATAAGAAAATGGGCTGGCTGTAGGCACTTTATAATTGGTTCCAGGGGTACACGGGCAGCAGTGGTCTGGTCAGTGGAGGACTAGTGGAAGGAGGGACCGCAGACAGGCTTCAAAGGCCTAAAATAACAAACAATAGGCTCATGGCAGCTTTACAGCGGTTACATGGATACACAGGCAGCTTGGTGGTGAGTGGAGGAGTAGTGCAAGGAGTGTCTGTCCCAGTACTCCCAAAATATAAATAGATGTTAATGTCTCGCAAAACAACCACAACAAAAAAAAAGGTGGCATACTTAGGTACAGGGGTGGGCTCATCTACTGAGTTTCTGACATAGTAATTTGGCAGTAACTATTTAATGGTGCCAATATAGGACACAGACACAGACTACTTTAAGTTGCATCATAGATGTCTACAAATTTGTATTGTCAGTGCCAGACATTGAATGATGTCAGCGAATAGACATAGTTACATAGTTACATAGTTAGTAAGGCCGAAAAAAGACATTTGTCCATCCAGTTCAGCCTATATTCCATCATAATAAATCCCCAGATCTACGTCCTTCTACAGAACCTAATAATTGTATGATACAATATTGTTCTGCTCCAGGAAGACATCCAGGCCTCTCTTGAACCCCTCAACTGAGTTCGCCATCACCACCTCCTCAGGCAAGCAATTCCTGATTCTCACTGCCCTAACAGTAAAGAATCCTCTTCTATTTTGATGGAAAAACCTTCTCTCCTCCAGACGCAAAGAATGCCCCCTTGTGCCCGTCACCTTCCTTGGTATAAACAGATCCTCAGCGAGATATTTGTATTGTCCCCTTATATACTTATACATGGTTATTAGATCGCCCCTCAGTCGTCTTTTTTCTAGACTAAATAATCCTAATTTCGCTAATCTATCTGGGTATTGTAGTTCTCCCATCCCCTTTATTAATTTTGTTGCCCTCCTTTGTACTCTCTCTAGTTCCATTATATCCTTCTTGAGCACCGGTGCCCAAAACTGGACACAGTACTCCATGTGCGGTCTAACTAGGGATTTGTACAGAGGCAGTATAATGCTCTCATCATGTGTATCCAGACCTCTTGTAATGCACCCCATGATCCTGTTTGCCTTGGCAGCTGCTGCCTGGCACTGGCTGCTCCAGGTAAGTTTATCATTAACTAGGATCCCCAAGTCCTTCTCCATGTCAGATTTACCCAGTGGTTTCCCATTCGGTGTGTAATGGTGACATTGATTCCTTCTTCCCATGTGTATAACCTTACATTTATCATTGTTAAACCTCATCTGCCACCTTTCAGCCCAAGTTTCCAACTTATCCAGATCCATCTGTAGCAGACTAAAGATTGGTGGAGCTGTGCGACATAATTTTGGACGTGGTAGAGCACATTTTGAGCTGGGGTAGGGGGGAACTCTCTTGAGGCCGGCGGGACCGCCCCAGGGCCCCTCATGTTACAACGGTGTGTCTGACGTTGGGTGCGCACCACCACCGCCAGAGACACTACATTGTACTATGAGGGACCCAGTAGCAATGCCGTCAACCAAAAGCGAGCACACCCACCTCTTCAGACAAACAGCAGTCTCACGGGTGCTTGCGCCAAGTCGCGATACCACGGCCCCGTGTGGGGAGTTTTGCCATTTAGGGAGGTGTAAACATGTCGTATGCTGTACAATCAGCTGCAGCAAATTAGACATTAGAAAAGTAATTCACAGGCAAGAGCTTTTCATAGGAAAGCTAGGTGTCGGCCGGGCAAGGTGGGGCAAAAGATTTCGAAATCCAGTTGTGGTTCATTTTAATGAATGTTAGATCGTCAACATTTTGGGTAGCCAGACGAGTCCTTTTTTCGGTTAATATTGAACCTGCAGCACTGAATACTCTTTCTGATAGGACACTTGCTGCCGGGCAAGCAAGCTCCTGCAATGCATATTCTGCCAATTCTGGCCAGGTGTCTAATTTGGAGGCCCAGTAATCAAATGGGAATGACGGTTGAGGGAGAACATCGATAAGGGATGAAAAATAGTTAGTAACCATACTGGACAAATGTTGTCTCCTGTCACTTTCAATTGATGCAGCAGTACCTGTCCTGTCTGCGGTCATAGCAAAATCACTCCACAACCTGGTCAGAAAACCCCTCTGTCCAACGCCACTTCTGATGTGTGCACCCCTAACACTCCTAGTCTGCTGCCCCCTGGAGCTCGTGTGAGAACGATCACGTGCGCTGTGTGCTGGGAATGCCTGAAGCAAACGGTCAACAAGAGTTGATTGTTTGGTTGCTAATATTAGTTCCAAGTTCTCATGTGGCATAATATTTTGCAATTTGCCTTTATAGCGTGGATCAAGGAGGCAGGCCAACCAGTAATCGTCATCGTTCATCATTTTCGTAATGCGTGTGTCCCTTTTTAGGATACGTAAGGCATAATCCGCCATGTGGGCCAAAGTTCCAGTTGTCAAATCTCCGGTTGTGATTGGTTGAGGGGCAGTTGCAGGCAAATCTACGTCACTTGTGTCCCTCAAAAAACCAGAACCCGGCCGTGACACGCAACCAATTTCCTGTGCCCCCGGGAAAGGTTCGGCATTAAAAATATACTCATCCCCATCATCCTCCTCGTCCTCCACCTCCTCTTCGCCCGCTACCTCATCCTGTACACTGCCCTGACCAGACAATGGCTGACTGTCATCAAGGCTTTCCTCTTCCTCTGGTGCAGACGCCTGCTCCTTTATGTGCGTCAAACTTTGCATCAGCAGACGCATTAGGGGGATGCTCATGCTTATTACGGCGTTGTCTGCACTAACCAGCCGTGTGCATTCCTCAAAACACTGAAGGACTTGACACATGTCTTGTATCTTAGACCACTGCACACCTGACAACTCCATGTCTGCCATCCTACTGCCTGCCCGTGTATCCTCCCACAAATAAATAACAGCACGCCTCTGTTCGCACAGTCTCTGAAGCATGTGCAGTGTTGAGTTCCACCTTGTTGCAACGTCTATGATGAGGCGATGCTGGGGAAGGTTCAAAGACCGCTGATAGGTCTGCATACGGCTGGCGTGTACAGGCGAACGTCGGATATGTGAGCAAAGTGCACGCACTTTGAGGAGCAGGTCGGAGAACCCAGGATAAGTTTTCAATAAGCACTGCACCACCAGGTTTAAGGTGTGAGCCAGGCAAGGAATGTGTTTCAGTTGGGAAAGGGAGATGGCAGCCATGAAATTCCTTCCGTTATCACTCACTACCTTGCCTGCCTCAAGATCTACTGTGCCCAGCCACGACTGCGTTTCTTGTTGCAAGAACTCGGACAGAACTTCCGCGGTGTGTCTGTTGTCGCCCAAACACTTCATAGCCAATACAGCCTGCTGACGCTTGGCAGTAGCTGGCCCATAATGGGACAACTGGTGTGCAACAGTGTCATCTGCCGATGGAGTGGTTGGCAGACTGCGTTCTGTGGAAGAGCTGTAGCTTCTGCAGGAGGACGAGGAGGAGGAGGAGGAGGGGGTGCGAACGCCTACAGCCAACTGTTTCCTAGACCGTGGGCTAGGCACAACTGTCCCTAAATTGATGTCGCCTGTGGACCCTGCATCCACCACATTCACCCAGTGTGCCGTGATGGACACATAACGTCCCTGGCCATGCCTACTGGTCCATGCATCTGTAGTCAGGTGCACCTTTGTACTCACAGATTGCCTGAGTGCATGGACGATGCGCTGTTTAACATGCTGGTGCAGGGCTGGGATGGCTTTTCTGGAAAAAAAGTGTCGACTGGGTAGCTCGTATCGTGGTTCAGCGTACTCCATCAGGGCTTTGAAAGCTTCGCTTTCAACTAACCGGTAGGGCATCATCTCTAACGAGATTAGTCTAGCTATGTGGGCGTTAAAACCCTGTGTACGCGGATGCGAGGATAAGTACTTCCTTTTTCTAACCAGAGTCTCATGTAGGGTGAGCTGGACTGGAGAGCTGGAGATCGTGGAACTTTCGGGTGTGCCGGTGTACATGGCAGACTGAGAGACGGTTGGAGACGGTATTGTTTCCGCCGGTGCCCTAGATGCAATATTTCCTCCTACAAAACTGGTGATTCCCTGACCCTGACTGCTTTTGGCTGGCAAAGAAACCTGCACAGATACTGCCGGTGGTGCGGAAAATGGTGGCCTTACAGTGACGGAAGGGATGTTGCGTTGCTGACTAGCTTCATTGGCCGAGGGTGCTACAACCTTGAGGGACGTTTGGTAGTTAGTCCAGGCTTGAAAATGCATGGTGGTTAAGTGTCTATGCATGCAACTAGTATTTAGACTTTTCAGATTCTGACCTCTGCTTAAGCTAGTTGAACATTTTTGACAGATGACTTTGCGCTGATCAGTTGGATGTTGTTTAAAAAAATGCCAGACTGCACTCTTCCTAGACTCGGATCCCTTTTCAGGGATTGCAGACTGAGCTTTAACCGGATGGCAACGCTGTGCTCCAACAGGTTTTGGCTTTGACACGCGTTTTGGGCCAGATACGGGCCCGGCAGATGGAACCTGTTGCGATGTTGATGCCTGCTGCGGCCCCTCCTCCACCTCCGCTTCTGAACTACTGCCGCCTGCACCCTGTTCCCCCAATGGCTGCCAATCGGGGTCAATAACTGGGTCATCTATTACCTCCTCTTCGAGCTCGTGTGCAACTTCGTCTGTGTCACTGTGTCGGTCGGTGGTATAGCGTTCGTGGCGGGGCAACATAGTCTCATCAGGGTCTGATTGTGGATCTGTACCCTGAGAGGGCAATGTGGTGGTCTGAGTCAAAGGAGCAGCATAGTACTCTGGCTGTGGCTGTGCATCAGTGCACTCCATGTCAGAATATACTTGTAATGGGCATGGCCTGTTAAATGTTTCACTTTCTAAGCCAGGGACGGTATGTGTAAAGAGCTCCATGGAGTGACCCGTTGTGTCGCCTGCTGCATCCTTCTCTCTTGTTGTAGTTTTTGCTGAGGAGGACAAGGAAGCGACTTGTCCCTGACCGTGAACATCCACAAGCGACGCGCTGCTTTTACATTTACCAGTTTCGGAAGAGGAGGCAAAAGAGCTAGAGGCTGAGTCTGCAATGTAAGCCAAAACTTGCTGTTGCTGCTCCGCCTTTAAAAGCGGTTTTCCTACTCCCAGAAAAGAGAGCGTTCGAGGCCTTGTGTAGCCTGACGACGAAACTGGCTCCACAGCTCCAGACTTAGGTGGAATATTTTTATCCCCACGACCACCTGATGCTCCACTACCACTACCATCATTACCAGCTGACAATGAACGCCCACGACGACCTCTTGCACCAGACTTCCTCATTGTTTTAAAATCTTAACCAAAGTAACTTTATTTGTTGCTGTCAAACAACTTACACGGTGAGCTATAACTTCAGTATGATTTCAATATCCCTTAACAGGTTGGTGAGACCACAAGGAAAATCAGGCACAATGTTACACACTCTGTTTTCTGTGGCACAAAATCACAGAGATGACACATACGCAGGACTGTCACTCAAGCACTAATGTCAATATTAATCTCCCACCTAATTTATGGTTTGTTTTTTTTCAGGGAGACTTTAGAAACCAAATAATATTAAAAAAAAAAAAAAAAAAAAAAAGGCTTTCTATGGCCCACAATTAGAGAGAGAGAGGTGGCACACCCAGGAGTCAAGACTGGCACACAAGCTGAAAGGGCAATATTACTCTCCCACTGTTTTTTTATGTTTTTTTTTTTTTCAGGGAGACTTTAGAAACCAAATAATATTTAAAAAAAAAATAAATAGGCTTTCTATGGCCCACTGAATGAAAGGGAGAGAGGTGGCACACCCAGGAGTCAAGACTGGCACACAAGCTGAAAGGGCAATATTACTCTCCCACTGTTTTTTGTATGTTTTTTTTTTTTTTTTCAGGGAGACTTTAGAAACCCAATAATATTTAAAAAAAAAAATAAATAGCCTTTCTATGGCCCACTGAATGAAAGGGAGAGAGGTGGCACACCCAGGAGTCAAGACTGGCACACAAGCTGAAAGGGCAATATTACTCTCCCACTGTTTTTTGTATGTTTTTTTTTTTTTTTTCAGGGAGACTTTAGAAACCAAATAATATTAAAAAAACAAAAAAAAAAATAGCCTTTCTATGGCCCACTGAATGAGAGAGAGAGGTGGCACACCCAGGAGTCAAGACTGGCACACAAGCTGAAAGGGCAATATTACTCTCCCACTGTTTTTTTATGTATTTTTTGTTTTTTAAGGGAGACTTTAGAAACCCAATAATATTTAAAAAAAAAAATAAATAGGCTTTCTATGGCCCACTGAATGAGAGGGAGAGAGGTGGCACACCCAGGAGTCAAGCCTGGCACACAAGCTGAAAGGGCAATATTACTCTCCCACTGTTTTTTTATGTATTTTTTGTTTTTTAAGGGAGACTTTAGAAACCCAATAATATTTAAAAAAAAAAATACATAGGCTTTCTATGGCCCACTGAATGAAAGGGAGAGAGGTGGCACACCCAGGAGTCAAGACTGGCACACAAGCTGAAAGGGCAATATTACTCTCCCACTGTTTTTTGTATGTTTTTTTTTTTTTTTCAGGGAGACTTTAGAAACCAAATAATATTAAAAAAACCAAAAAAAAAATAGCCTTTCTATGGCCCACTGAATGAGAGAGAGAGGTGGCACACCCAGGAGTCAAGACTGGCACACAAGCTGAAAGGGCAATATTACTCTCCCACTGTTTTTTTATGTATTTTTTGTTTTTTAAGGGAGACTTTAGAAACCCAATAATATTTAAAAAAAAAAAAAATAGGCTTTCTATGGCCCACTGAATGAGAGGGAGAGAGGTGGCACACCCAGGAGTCAAGACTGGCACACAAGCTGAATGGGCAATATTACTCTCCCACTGTTTTTTTAGGTTTTTTTTTTTTTTTCAGGGAGACTTTAGAAACCAAATAATATAAAAAAAAAAAAAAAAAAAAAATAGGCTTGCTATAGCCCACTGAATGAGAGATAGCACACACAGCAGTGGCACACAAGCCCTGACTGAGGCCAATATTTTTCTCCCACTGATTGATGTCGTGTTTTTGTGTTGAGGTAGAATTTAGAACACAAATCACGGAAAAAATAAATAGGCTTTCTATGGCCCACTGAATGAAAGGGAGAGAGGTGGCACACCCAGGAGTCAAGACTGGCACACAAGCTGAAAGGGCAATATTACTCTCCCACTGTTTTTTGTATGTTTTTTTTTTTTTCAGGGAGACTTTAGAAACCAAATAATATTAAAAAAACCAAAAAAAAAATAGCCTTTCTATGGCCCACTGAATGAGAGAGAGAGGTGGCACACCCAGGAGTCAAGACTGGCACACAAGCTGAAAGGGCAATATTACTCTCCCACTGTTTTTTTTATGTATTTTTTGTTTTTTAAGGGAGACTTTAGAAACCCAATAATATTTAAAAAAAAAAATAAATAGGCTTTCTATGGCCCACTGAATGAGAGGGAGAGAGGTGGCACACCCAGGAGTCAAGACTGGCACACAAGCTGAAAGGGCAATATTACTCTCCCACTGTTTTTTTAGGTTTTGTTTTTTTTTTCAGGGAGACTTTAGAAACCAAATAATATAAAAAAAAAAAAAAAAAAAAAAAATAGGCTTGCTATAGCCCACTGAATGAGAGATAGCACACACAGCAGTGGCACACAAGCCCTGACTGAGGCCAATATTTTTCTCCCACTGATTGATGTCGTGTTTTTGTGTTGAGGTAGAATTTAGAACACAAATCACGGAAAAAATAAATAGGCTTTCTATGGCCCACTGAATGAAAGGGAGAGAGGTGGCACACCCAGGAGTCAAGACTGGCACACAAGCTGAAAGGGCAATATTACTCTCCCACTGTTTTTTTATGTATTTTTTGTTTTTTAAGGGAGACTTTAGAAACCCAATAATATTTAAAAAAAAAAATAAATAGGCTTTCTATGGCCCACTGAATGAGAGGGAGAGAGGTGGCACACCCAGGAGTCAAGACTGGCACACAAGCTGAAAGGGCAATATTACTCTCCCACTGTTTTTTTAGGTTTTTTTTTTTTTTTCAGGGAGACTTTAGAAACCAAATAATATTAAAAAAAAAAAAAAAAAATAGGCTTGCTATAGCCCACTGAATGAGAGATAGCACACACAGCAGTGGCACACAAGCCCTGACTGAGGCCAATATTTTTCTCCCACTGATTGATGTAGTGTTTTTGTGTTGAGGTAGATTTTAGAACACAAATCACGGAAAAAATAAATAGGCTTTCTATGGCCCACTCAGTGAGAGATGGCACACACAGGGATGGCACTGTAGCAGAAATGCCAATCTTAATCTCCCACAAAAAAAAACAAAACAAAAAAAAAAACTGTCCTACAATTACTATCTCCCTGCAGTAATGTAAGCCAGGTATGGCAGGCAGCAATAGGAGTGGACTGATGCACAAATTAAATAAAAAGTGTGGACAAACAAAAAAGATAGCTGTGCAGAAAGGAAGGAACAAGAGGATATGTGCTTTGAAAAAAGCAGTTGGTTTCCACAGTGGCGTACACACAGCAATACAGCTATCACGGAGCCTTCTAGGGCAGCCCAATGAGCTACAGCGCTGAGGGGAAAAAAAAAAAAAAATAGCTTCCACAGTCCCTGCACACCGAAGGTGGTGTTGGACAGTGGAAATCGCTGCAGCACAAGCGGTTTGGTGGTTAGTGGACCCTGCCTAACGCTCTCCCTGCTTCTGACGAAGCGGCAGCAACCTGTCCCTAAGCTCAGATCAGCAGCAGTAAGATGGCGGTCGGCGGGAACGCCCCTTTATAGCCCCTGTGACGCCGCAGACAGCAAGCCAATCACTGCAATGCCCTTCTCTAAGATGGTGGGGACCAGGATCTATGTCATCACGCTGCCCACACTCTGCGTTCACCTTCATTGGCTGAGAAATGGCGCTTTTCGCGTCATTGAAACGCGACTTTGGCGCGAAAGTCGCGTACCGCATGGCCGACAAGCACAGGGGTCGGATCGGGTTTCATGAGACGCCGACTTAGCCAAAAGTCGGCGACTTTTGAAAATGATCGACCCGTTTCGCTCAACCCTACTCCCAATCATCGGAAAAAATCAAAATATCATCCAAATACACAATCAAGAATTTATCAAGATAATTGCGGAAAATATTATGCATGAAGGACTGAATACAGAAGGAGCATTAGAAAGCCCGAAAGGCATCACAAGGTATTCAAAATGGCCTTCGGGCGTATTAAATGCAGTTTTCCATTCGTCACCCTGTTTAATACGAAAAAGATTATTTGCCCCTCGAAGGTCAATCTTGGTAAACCAACTAGCCCCCTTAATCCAAGCAAACAAATCAGAAAGCAGAGGCAAAGGGTATTGGAACTTGACCGTGATCTTATTAAGAAGGCGATAATCAATACAGGGTCTCAAGGAGCCATCCTTCTTGGCAACAAAAAAGAATCCCGCTCCCAATGGTGACGAAGACGGCCGAATATGCCCCTTCTCCAAAGACTCCTTAACATAGCTCTGCATGGCGGCATGCTCTGGCACAGATAGATTGAAAAGTCGGCCCTTAGGGAACTTACAGCCAGGAATCAAGTCAATAGCACAATCACAGTCCCTATGTGGAGGAAGGGAACTGGACTTGGGCTCATCGAATACATCCTGGAAATCTGACAAAAATTCAGGAACATCAGAAGAGGGGGAAGAGGAAATTGACATCAAAGGAACGTCACTATGTACCCCTTGACAACCCCAACTAGTCACAGACATAGATTTCCAATCCAGCACTGGAATGTGTACTTGTAAACATGGGAAACCCAGTACAACAACATCATGTAAATTATGCAACACCAGAAAATGGCAATCTTCCTGATGTGTTGGAGCCATGCACATAGTCAGCTGAGTCCAATACTGAGGTTTATTCTTGGCCAACGGTGTAGCATCAATACCCCTCAAAGGAATAGGGCTCTGCAAAGGTTGCAAAGAAAAACCACAGTGCCTGGCGAATTCTAAGTCCATTAAGTTCAGGGCAGCGCCTGAATCCACAAATGCCATGACAGAAAAGGATGACAATGAGCAAATCAGGGTCACAGACATGAGAAATTTAGGCTGTACAGTACTGATGGTAACAGATCTAGCTACCCTCTTAATATGCTTAGGGCAATCAGAAATAGGATGAGCAGAATCACCACAGTAAAAACACAGCCCATTCTGACGTCTGTATCCCCTCTGTTCTGCTCTAGTCAAAATCCTATCACATTGCATAGGCTCAGGACGCTGTTCAGAGGACGCTGCCATATGGTGCACCACTTTGCGCTCGCGCAGGCGCCGATCAATCTGAATGGCTAGAGACATAGATTCACTCAAACCAACAGGTGTGGGGAACCCCACCATAACATCTTTAAGGGCTTCAGAAAGACCCTTTCTGAAAATTGCTGCCAGAGCGTCCTCATTCCATTTAGTGAGCACAGACCATTTTCTAAATTTCTGGCAGTATAATTCTGCTGCTTTCTGACCCTGACACAGGGCCAACAAGGTTTTTTCCGCATGATCCACAGAGTTAGGTTCGTCATACAATAATCCGAGCGATTGAAAAAATGCATCTACATTAAGCAATGCCAGATCCCCTGACTCAAGGGAGAATGCCCAGTCCTGAGGGTCACCACGCAGCAAAGAAATAACTATTTTAACTTGCTGAATGGGATCACCAGAGGAACGGGGTTTCAGAGCAAAAAACAATTTGCAGTTATTTTTAAAGTTCAAAAACTTGGATCTATCCCCATAAAACAAATCTGGAGTAGGAATTCTAGGCTCTAAAACCGGAGTCTGAACAACATAATCTTGGATACTCTGTACTCTTGCAGCAAGCTGATCCACATGAGAAAACAACCCCTGAACATCAATGCCCGCATCCAAATCCTGAATCACCCAGAGATTAAGAGGAAGGAAAAAGACAAAACAGACTAAAGAAAAAAAAATGGCTCAGAACTCTTTTTCTTTTCCTTCTTTTGAGATGCATTCAGCTCATTTTTGGCCAGTTGTTCTGTTATGGTCTGGTGATGTAGGAGCGACATGCGACTAGCTCTGAGCAGGTGGTAACTATACAGACCGCAGTTCCTGATCTTAACACAACACTAGCAGTAGCCGTGGGATGTTCCTGTCACTCCCTGGACACCTCGTCACAGCCGGAGAACTAGCTACCCCTAAAGGTAGAAACAGGAAAGCTATCTTGCCTCAGAGACAATCCCCAAAGGAAAGACAGCCCCCCACAAATAATGACTGTGAGAGGAGAAGGAAATGACATACGTAGAATGAAACAAGATTTAGCAAAGGAGGCCACTTCTAGCTAGATAGATAGTACAGGATAGAACACTGTGCGGTCAGTAATAAAAACTAGAAAAAGTCCACCGCAGAGAAATGCAAAAATCTCCACACCTGAATGTGCTTAACAATAAGTCCACAACAAGAGGACTGCAAAAGGACAAGCAAGGACTTATCTTTGCTGAACAGGTCAGAGTGTCAGGGAAATCCAAAAGAGCCGTGACTCCAAGTAGGAACAATTGACAACTGGCATTGATTGAGGGATAAGGCCAGACTAAAATAGCTGAGCCAGAAAGACGATCAGTGGAAGCAGCTGCTGATGCTAAATCCAAGAAGCAGCCATACCACTCAAAACCACCGGAGGGAGCCCAAGAGCAGAACTCACAAAAGTGCTACTTACAACCACTGGAGGGAGCCCAAGAGCGGAATTCACAACAGACTTCACCATCAAGTACCGGGCAGGACGCAAGAATGTGAACGCCGATGCCTTGTCCCGGATGCCCAACTTGCCAGAAATGGGGGAGGACCCGGAGGCACTTGAAGAGGTAGAGCTGCCTGCTTTTCATCGCCCCAAAGCCACTCAGTGTTTCCATCATGTGAAGAACAGGCACAAGAACAAACAGGATGCCATGCCGAATCCCCTGCCCCACCACGGATGGGCAGAGACCCAGGATCGTGACCCCACGGTCCGTCGGGTGAAAGAGCTCCTGACGCAGGCAGGTTTGCATCCTGGCCCGGATGATCCACAAGAGGCACAACAGCTGTGGAAGGGGAGAGGCAAACTGTTTATTCACGATGGTAAGCTGTGCCAGACAAGCATCGACCCATGCACTCATGAATTGGTATGGCAGATAGTGGTTCCAAGGCAAGATGTGCCAATGGTTCTGGGAGTGTACCACAATGGGGCTTGACACTTCGGATGGAGGAAGTTGGAGAGGCTACTCCGAGGGAGGTTCTATTGGATTGGCATGAAGAAAGCCATCGAGAAGTGGTGTCGAGAGTGTGGCCCATGTAGCCTATGCAGGAAAGACCGTTACAGCCAATGGGCTCCCTTGCAGCCCATCATCACCAAACGGCCGCTCGAACTGGTCACGCTAGATCATGTGAAGCTAACACCTAGCCGGTCAGGCTATGTCTACGCTCTTACCATAGTGGATCACCACTCCAGATTCCTGGTAGTTGTGCCTGTCAAAGATCTAACGACCAGGATGGCCGCCAAAACCTTCCAGCAGTACTTCTGTAGACCCCGTGGGTACCCGGAGAAGGTACTGACCGATCAGGGACCAGCATTTGAAGCTGAGGTGTTCCAGGAGTTCTGCAATCTGTACGGGTGTAAGAAGATCAGAATTACACCGTACCATCCACAAACCAACGGGACGTGTGAGAAGATGAACCAGGTGGTAATCGACTTACTGAAGACCTTGCCTGTAGAAGAACGGAACTTGTGGCCAACAAAGTTGCCTGACCTGGTAGATATGTACAACCACATCCCAGTTAATTCCACCAACTGCACTCCAGCGTACCTGATGCGAGGAAGATCTAGCAAGTAACCTGTTGATCTGGACATGGGGGTCCTAACCCCCGAAGATACCTCGCCAGATGCAGATTGGGATTCAGAAAGGCAGCAAAGGTACCGCAAGATACAGGAATGCGTGGAAAGAAGTCTAGCCCATGCCAGACAAAAACAAGAAAGGGACTACAACCAGCGTGCTCCTGCAATTCCCTTGTCACCCGGTGAGCAAGTACTCAAATGAAAGAGGACATTACACAAGCTTGACTACCAATGGGAAGCAGAACCGTATACCATCCTGCCATCCGATTTTGACAATACGAAGGTCTGTCTCATCAGCAAAGATGGACGGGAAACCTCAACGGCAGTATCCAGAGACCACCTTAAAAAATGCCCTGATAAGTTGAGAGAGGGGGAAACAGGTCCAGGAACCTCGCCACCTGTAGAAGAGGAGAAGATGATACACACTGTTCTTGGTGATTTTCCCCAGTCTTGGACTCAAATAAATCAGGCCATTGTGGTACCTGTCTTAACGTTCCGTCAACTGAAGCCACCAGAACTAAATGAGGTCTCACAACCACAGACTCACAACCACAGCGGACCCCACCAGAGGATGCCATGCCAACCGTTGAACCGGCAAGTCCTCCCTCTGCTATCGGTGAATCTGCCATACCCACCATTAGTAGCAGCAGCCCTGAGAGCTCCAGCATGCCAGTGCTACCCAGACTCACTAGAAGTGTAGCTAGAAGACAGTGCACTACACCAGCGGTAGCAAGCGTAGCGGACCCTGTTAGGCCAATAGCAACCCTTGCACTGCGGAGGTCTACACTTAGCACCAAGAATCAAACTCCACTTCGCTACAAAACTTGGAGGTATTAACGATAGTTGCCATTTGGTTGAAAATGTTTGTGTAAATATCTTTGTTACAGGTTTAAAAATGGACAATGAGGTAATGGACAGTGAATTGCTCCAAAACTTTCACAGGGACCCCTTTGTTTACCCGGGGTCCCTGCTGTTTCCAGGTTGCACCCACTGAACTGAGAGTCATGAACTGTGCATGGCCAAACTTTCGCAACGTTCAATTGTCCTCACCTCCCATAAAGGGAAGCACTGTTATATTTTCTTGTTCATAGCATTTACTTGTTCATAGCATTTCAAAATTTTGTATGTCTTTTGTTAACATGTATTGTTGTACTTCTTTTCCCAGTCCGGGATTACTGTATTTAACGGGGGTGAGTGCAGCGCCCCACAGTCTGGTCGTTGCAGTAACGTCACTCTTCCACCAGGGGGAGTGATGGTACGTCTGATTGCACTAAAAGAGTTCACCTTGCAGGTATCACAGACTCACAGTACACTTCACACTCCGGCCGCCAGGGGGAGCAAAAGGTCCTATCTACTAGGCCACTCCTCACACTTGGGTAAAACTGGGGGTTGGATAGGAAGTGAGGCAGAAAGTAGCTGGGGAGAGCTCGAGAGAGGACCTGTCAGGGGTGGGATCCTGACAGCGCCTAGGACAGACAGAACGTTACGGAGCCGTGCTTGTGCCTTATAGCGGCAGACTCCTAAGAAAGGACACGAAGCGAAGCATATTGTGGAAAAGTGAAAAACGGGATCACAGCACAAAGGAGGTAGAACCAGAAGGAGTCGTGCCTCAAGATCAGCAACATCCTTCTGAGGCGCGTAGCCGGCGGCCGGAACATCAAGGAGGTAATAGACTCTATGCATTGCTTTGAACCAACGGCAGGGCAGTTAACTTTAGGTTGGCTGTCTCACCTTTACACCTAATGAAGACAATGGAGGCAATTGTGGGAGAGGGGCGTCTCTAGGGTCCCTATAAAATAACTCCAGGCCTACCCCATCATACGGGTGCGTCCTAGCCATATCATCTGGGGGATGGAGAGAAAGAACAGAAACATACATGACAGTTGTGAGGACTATCCCGTGGTGCTCAGCAGGGAAGATCTACAACACCCAGGCGCTAGTAGGTAGGCACTGATTTCCACCTGCCAAGGGAACTCTGGATGTGCCTTCGGACCGGCCCGTCTCAGCCAGCCCTGTTAACAGTGCTCTGGATTGCGGGTGCCGAAGCCTTCAGTAAAGAGGTAAAGAGACCGCAACCCTGTGTCCTCATTATTTGCTGCGACCTACACCACCACCTACACCTTTTATTGGGCGCCAATTAGGAGGACCGGGTCGGGCCACCGTGACATCCTCAGAACCGAAAGACCCGGTACCGAGTACCCCGCTGTCCTGCATCTGGGGGCCACTCCAAAAGGAATTGACTTTTTATTATACCTTTTCGGCAGAAACCTAGGGTCTCTCGATGTTAAACTACTCGTAAAGACCCTGATTCATCAAGACCGGCAAGCTCAAAAGTGGGCATGCTGGAGTCAGATGCTCCTGGTTCATGAAGAGATGCATCGTCATTAATTTGGAGCGTCTGGTGAATGGCGTGGTGTTTGTGCGCCACACCAGACATCTTTGTCCAGTCACGCACTGGAGTAACACTTCTAGGGTAGAGAATGCCACAGCTCATCATGAATTAGACGAGCTTTGGTGTTATGCCCCCACCACACTTTTTTCCCACCCAGATGTGTTAATTTTGTTGGAGCTTGGAGAAAGTAGCAAAAGCTCTGAATTGTGCCAACATTATTAAACTTTTCAAAGCTGTTACCTTTTCTCACATTATTTTGGCATGAAAGCTTTGATGAATGGGGTCCAAAGTGTTCTTCTTTTGAGCTTTCCTGGTGAAGTCTCTAACCTGTACGTCTGGGTGATTTTTACCATAAAATTAATGCTGCATAAACTAACTGTCAGGGCTAGCGGAATGCACCGAGTATAGATAGTAAACAACAATGTGCGTTCACAGCCTGGGGTCCACCGTGCAGAGATATCCGCTGCAAAGTAATGGCGGATATACTATGAGCTCACACGTGGGTTAAGCTTCACCCCGTGTGAACTAAAATCGATCTCTGTTGCCTCACCGAGTCGGTCTGTACATAAAAAACTATTGCCCTAACTAAGGTTGTGCTTGCAAGCAAGCCAACGGCTAATTACCTCCACTGACGCTAACTGCCTGCCTGAGTGCATGTGCCCCCCGACCTCCAATGAGAGGTCCTCCCGTGGGCATGCTCAGCATGTGCAAAGCAGGACTTAGTCCCAGAAAAGCCTGCTCACCACTGACCAGTGCTGGCTACAAAGGGAGAGCCTAGAAAGGCAGCAGTAACCCTTCGCACAGTATCAGGATGAGCCTGACGCTGGGACCGACGTCTCTGCTGAGCAGGCTCCACTGCGGCCGATGTAGAATGGGAAACCACTGCAGACATGATTCGAGATTCCCCCTGTACAGCGGCGGGAACTCGACACCTAACACTAACACTGAAAATACCAAAATTTCAATTATTCCCAGCAGCCTTGAAGCTAAATGTGCAGAATTGTGGCTCAGTGGTTAGCAATGCAGCCTTTCAGCGCTAGGGTCTGGGCTTCAAATTCCACAAAGAACATCTGCAAGAAGATTGTATGGTCTTTCTGTTTTTTTTGTGGGTTTCCTACTGGTTCTTTGGTGTCCTCTTACACTCCAAAGATGTAATGATAGGGCATTTACATTGTCCCAATAGGGACAGTGATGTCTGTAAAGCACTGTGGAACTAATAGCGCTGTATTAGTGAGTAAAACATATAAATAGCATAAACTGTTGTAATACTCTAGATAAAAGAAATGTTGAGATATGATATTTTCATTTAATATTAGTTAATTAGCTTCTATTGACTAGTTTCCAAATGATGAAGCTGAAATGTTAATCCTGAAACAAGAAAGCATTAGGGTTGAGGGCAGCTTGCTACAGCGAAGACTACATATGCAAGAGGATTCTTTATTATTTATCTGATTGCACCAGAACTGAATTTACCTACGATGTTTTTCTCAGAAGCAATACAAGCATGACAAGAATATGATATAAAAATGGCTGCAAGGAGCTGAGCTTCGATACACCATTTGTCACAGGATAGTCATATGTGGACATGAATGCTATTAGCAGCTACTCGTGCAGTTTGGACCTATGAATTAGAGAGGATGGGGGAATATGGTGCATTCTAGACAGCATCAGCCATGACAGGAGAAGGTCACCATGGGACCAGAGCTTGCAGGTTTCCTGCACTGTTCCTCATGACAAGGCCATTGAATGTGGGCAAAATGCAATGTTAAATGGGCCTTACAACTCTTCTCAATATATGACTTCAATTAAAAATTTCAATTGTGATGTGACTATGACTCTGTGAATTAAAGGGGGCACTCTGGACACCATCAGTGAGGATGATGAGGTCCCCATGGGACCAGAGCATTTGTGGTTTCCTCATTCAGCCACTGTCAGAGTTAAAGTGTGTTAGGATTGATAAGAAGCCTGCCTATGCCAAGCAGGAGGAGGAATCTGTATAGGTGATGTATCATGCTGTATGCTTGCACAATGAGATTCTTGCAGTCTCCTATGGGATGGATACATTAGAATTACTCCCAAAATATACCTCCAAATGAAATGCTCAATTGTGATATGAATGAGGCCTTAATTTAAAGGAAACCCAAAGATTTATTTAAATCACCATATTTTCTCAGGAAGACATTTTCTTAATTGATTTGTGTCCTTCTCTAAAAATGTCCACTATGTGCAAACATCTATTGTCAAAGAGGATAGATGTACTTGATTAATAATTCTGCTCATAGCATTTGCATTATTGAACTATATGACAAAATTATTTTGACAGCTTGAGAGTGGCTACAACCTTTTCTTCTCACTTGTAACCTTTTGCTCTTTAAGATGTCTGCGTGATTATCTTCACTCTAGGGTTATTGATGGCTTTATTTTGCCCCCAAGCAGAAATATCAGCTAAGGTTGATGTTCAGCTGTTTCTTGGGTGTAGGTCTCCAGTAAATCATTTATTAAATGTGATATATCTATTAATTTATTGTTAGCACTCAATGGGCTAGAATTATCAAGCAATGTAAAAACTCTCAAGAGAGAAAGGACGCTCCAAATCTTATAGTACATAAAGGGCAATATTCATCAAAGCGCTGTTTGTACAGGAACAATGGATTTTCATGGAACAGTTCAGTAATTTTAACATGGAGTTCCAATTAAATTATTCAACTGCTGTTAGGTACTCACATTTCTGGGTCACACTTCAGAATTGCAATGAATTTTTGAAATTTTTTAAAATAGGAAAAATGATCAGCGAAACTGCATTTACACTGCCAGATAAGCCATTACATTTTAAAATTAATGACCCATCATTCATGATAATTGTATAAAGAGAATGGTTTTGGGGACTGAAAGATCTGTCTAAAAGTGCATGTTCTTCATGTATGAAATTGTTTAGACAAGCAAAAACAAATTTCATTTAACTTTAGAAAATTGTATAATGTAAATAGAAATTTTTTACTCATTCAGTGATTTGGCTGGCAAAAAAAAAGTGAAAATTAAAATCTTAACCTCTTCACGACATGCGCCGTATATACACGTTCCCACATCGCTGTAAACCACGATGATCGGATGGGCTCTCGCAGTGTGCCACTGCAATCAAATGCGGAAGTCAGCTCTATATGAGAGCTGATACCCTGCAGCAATGCCTATAATCAGTGCTAGCACCAATCGCAGGCATTTAACCCCTCTGATGCTGCTGTCAATACTGACAGCGACATCGAGGGGCATGGAACAGGGAGGGAGCTCCCTTTCTGCTCCCATTGGCACAATGCAACTGCGATCGAGTTGTGTCAACGACACAACGATACATGATGCCCCCGGGCCGAAAGATGACCACGGTGTCACCCAGGGACGATGGCGTGTAAGCTCCTCCTAAGAACAGGAGCTGACAAGTCACGTCCTTGTGTGAGAGACTGTGATCTAATACCCTGTATTAAAAAAAAACAAAAAAAAAACATTGTAGAGTGTTAAATCAGTGATCAGAGCAGGGAAAGTTGATGTCCCATCCTGGGAAAATGTAAAAAGTTAAAAAAATATATTACAAATAGTAAAAATATTTTTGAAAAATTACAAAATAAAGAACAAAACAAAGAAAAAAATATATATTAATCCAATAGAGACATTTATTTATGTAAAAACAAAAATAAAAAAATAAATATATTTGGTATCACTGTGTCTGGAACGACCCAACTTGTCTCACTAGTTAAACCCTTCAGTGAACACCTGAAAATAAATAAAAAACGAGTCACGAAAATTATACTTCATCATCATACCGCCAAACAAAAAGTGGAATAAAACACGATAAAAAAGATGACTGCGAATAAAAATGGTTTTGCTGAAAACATCATCTTGTCCTGCAAAAAAACAAACCGCCATATAGCTGCATCATCAGAAAAATAAAAAAGTTATAGCTGTCAGAATAAAGCAATGCAAAACATATACTTTTTTTTCTATAAAATAGCTTTAACCTCTTCAAGACCTTGTCCTTTTTCAGTTTTGCGTTTTCATTTTTCGCTCCCCTCCTTCCCAGAGCCATAACATTTTTATTTTTCCGTCAATATGGCCATGTGGGGGCTTACTTTTTGTGGGACAAGTTGTTCTTTTTGAACGACATCATTGGTTTTAGCATGTCGTGTACTAGAAAACGGGAAAAAAAATTCCAAGTGCGATGAAATTGCAATAAAAATGAAATCCCACACTTGTTTTTTGTTTGGCTTTCTTGCTAGGTTCACTAAATGTTAAAACTGACCTGAAATTTTGATTCTCCAGGAAAAAACGAGTTCATAGACACCAAACATGTCTAGGTTATGTTTTATCTAAGTGGTAAAAAAAGGGGGGAATTTCCGATACCCGTAGTGTCTCCATTTTTTGTTATCTGGGGTCAGGTAAGGGCTTATTTTTTGTGTGCCGAGCTGACGTTTCTAATGATACCATTTTGGTGCAGATACATTTTTTTTGATCGCCCGTTATTACATTTTAATGCAATGTCATGGAGACCAAAAAAACGTAATTCTGGAGTTTCAAATTTTTTTATCGCTACGCCATTTAGCGATCAGGTTAATCCTTTCTTTTATTGATAGATTGGGTGTTTCTGAATGCGGCGATACCAAATATGTGGAGGTTTGATTTTTGTTATTGTTTTATTTTGAACGGGGCGAAAGGGGGGTGATTTAAACTTTTATATTATTTTATTTTTTTCATATTTTGTGAAACTTTTTTTTTACTTTTGCCATGCTTCAATAGTCTCCATTGGAGGCTAGAAGCTGGCACAACTCGATCTACTCTGCTACATAGGAGCAATCATCAGATTGCCCCTATGTGGTAGATTTACTGCATTGCTATGAGCGCCGACCACAGGGTGGCGCTCATAGCAATCTGGCATCAACAACCATAGAGGTCTCAGGAAGACCTCAGGTTGTCTTGCTGACGCATTGCTGACCCCCAATCATGTGACGGGGTCGGCGTTGCGCTTATTCCCAGCCCGATGCCCAGAAGCGCTAGTTAATTGCCACTGTCAGCATTTGACAGCGGCATTTAACTAGTTAATAGTGGCGGGTGAATGGCGATTTCACCAGCTGCTATTGCGGGCACATGTCAGCTGTTCAAAACAGATGACATGTCCCGACTTTGATGCGGGCTCACCGCCGGAGCCCACATCAAAGCAGGGGATCTGACCTCCGCCGTACTAGTACGGCGGAGGTCGTGAAGGGGTTAATTGTGTAAAAGCACCAAAACATAAAAAAATATAAATGTGGCATCGCTGTAATCATACTAATCCAAAGAATAAAGCTGTCTTATCAATTTTACCATACACGGAACGGCGTAAAAAACGAAAACAATACCTGAATTGCTGGTTTTTGTTCATTCCTCCTCTCAAAAATCAGAATAGAAAGTGATAAAAAAAAATGCGATGTGCCTAAAAATGGCAACAATAGAAATGTCAACTTGTCCCGCATAAAACAAGCCGTCACGCAACTTTATCAGCGGAAATATGGCAAAAATGATAGCTGTCTAAATATGGGATGCAAAAACTTATTTTTGGAATGAAAAGCATCTTTTAGTGTGTGACAGCTGCCAAACATAAAAACCCGATTTAAATATGTTATCGCTGTAATCGCACCAAATTTAAGAATAAAGTCGTCTAATCACTTATCTCGCATGAGGAACGGTGTAAAAAATAAATAAAACCAATTCTTCACCAAAGTGCATCAACCTTTGCATCGCAAATGATGAAAGTCATATTAAAGAAGCTACTCGAATAAAATGTTGTTAATAAATTTCACTTCTTGAAAACTTGTATTTTTGCCCATTTGTTATATGTGTCCAGACTTTAGGAACGCCCTATGCATACAAACATACATTTACATATACATATATTATACAGAATAAATTTTTGTTATTTAGATTTTTTAGCTTTATGAATAATACATACAGTATATTATATATATATATTCCCACAGGAAGTTTTTGTAATGTTAAATTCGTTTACAAGCTTCTAGCAAATCATCAACCCGAAATGCATGATTTTTAGGCTTTTTCAATTTCTAGTGAACCAATATTTACTAATCTTTACTGTATATCTAATTTTTGAACACCTCCATGACTTGAGCATACTTGAGGAAAGATATTTTGCTTTTCAGCACACTTAGCTAGTAGATTTGTGCACTGAACTGGAAGGCTGGGCACAATTCTCTATAAATAGTCCCACATCCTTAATAGCTTAGAAAACAAGTTTCTTTACTTAAAGCATAAGCACAAAGTCTGTCAGTTTCATGGGTAGTTGTGTGAAATTGCTTGATTACTATGTCCGCTCTGTAGAATATTGAAAAATTTCTCAAGATAATCCATCAGTCAGCACAACATTAACCCTCCGTCACATACAACTGATCTGACAGGCGCTTCTCTTTTACTTTCATTTCTCCTTCCTCACCAGATTGTGAGGAAAGCCCCTCCCTCCAGGTAGTCTCCTGTCTCTTGAAGGTCTGTGAAACCTGATATCACAGTTGGATTTCAGAGCTTCAGGGGAGAGGATATAGCTGCACAGATCTCTCAGGCTCATTGTATGTGAATACGTCACATTCAGTAAGGTTGGTATTTTATGTTTTTATTCATCACAATAGTTTATTTAGCTTGTTTTATGAATGTATAGCACAAAATGTGAGGATATTTCATAGAAATGAGGGAGATTTTATAAAAGAAAGTGTGCTGCTCAGGCATATACAGTAGTTCCCTAACATATTCCTTCTCTTGCTTCAGATTATCTGCTGAAATGGAGAGGAAAATGTACAATTTATCCAAACAACTTGATGTTGAGGAAGTAACAAACATGCTGTTAGATGATAGAGACCTCACACTGAATGAGGATTTAGGAGAGGAAAGTGAGATTGATTCTCATGATGAGGTGGAAGAATGTGTCCTGGATTCTGAAACAGAGCAAGATGGTGACAGTGGTGAGGATGAAGAAGTTGGATCATATTATATTGGAAAAGATAAAAATACTAAATGGAACAAGAAGCCATTCCAGAAAAAACGTAGGGAACCTTTAAACATTATTACTCACCTTCCTGCAGTAATAGGAACTGCACGTAATGCAAAAACTGCAGTTGAATGCTGGAACAGTATATTTACAGATGACATTCTGGACTCTATTGTCACATATACCAACCAATATATAGACATTATAAAGGACAAGTACATCTGCAACAGAACCATCAAGCCCACAGATGAAATAGAACTGCGTGCTTTTTTTGGATTACTGTACCTTGCAGGAGCTTATAGGGCAAATAGACAAAGTTTGGAGGAACTTTGGGGTAAAGATGGGGATGGAGTTGAAAAATTTAGCCTTGTTATGTCCATAAACAGATTCAAGATTCTAATTCGTTGCCTTCGGATGGACGACAGAACTACCCGAACCGAACGCAAAACACATGACCGACTTGCTCCAATTCGTGATATATTTCAAAGATTTGTTGTAAACTGTAAACAAAGTTATTACCCTGGAGAGAATCTCACTATTGACGAAATGCTCCCTGGTTTTCGTGGTAGATGTGCCTTTCGTCAATATATTCCATCAAAGCCAAACAAATATGGAATAAAAATTTATGCCCTTGTTGATGCCAGTAAGACCTACACTTACAACCTGGAAGTTTATGCAGGAAAACAACCAGAAGGTCCTTACTGTGTGAGCAACAAACCCATTGATGTTGTAAAAAGACTGGCTGAACCCTTATTTGGATCGGGTCACAATATTACAGCTGACAATTGGTTTACAAGTTGTGATCTGATTGATTATCTGAAAATTCAGAAGCTGTCATATGTGGGAACTGTAAGAAAAAACAAAAGGGAATTGCCGCCACAGTTTGTAAGTGTGAAAGAGAGACAACAGTACAGCAGTATGTTTGCATTCTATAATGGAAAGGCTTTAGTTTCCTATGTACCACATGCCAAAAAAATCGTACTTCTTCTATCAACACTTCATGATGATGCTGCCATCGATCCTGGGACTGGGGCAGAAAAAAACCCGGAGATAATTACATTTTACAATGCCACCAAAGGGGGTGTGGATACAGCAGATCAGATGTGCTCCACTTTCAACGTCAGCAGAAACATCAAACGCTGGCCAATGGTCATATTTTTTGCTATGTTGAATTTGGGTGGTATAAATTCACAAGTGATTTATCTTGAAAACAAGCTTGAACCACTCCGTAGACGATTGTATCTGAAAAAATTGGCCCATGAACTAGTACTTGGAGAGCTATGCAGGAGAAGCGAGAAAACAATCGGTATCCCCTCTCGCCTTCAAGTTCAGCTCAAAAGGTTCCGCCCAGAAGATGATGGTGAAAAGTCACCATCTGCACCACCTCACAAAAGAAGGAGATGCACCACCTGCCAAACGGAAAGCGGAACCAGAAGGCTTTCAAATTATGAATGTCTCAAATGTCATAAAGCAATTTGCCTGACACATGCAAAAATGGTGTGTAATTCTTGCTATTTGCTCTGCAAGTGTGACTTTTCTGGGGAAACCTCAGCATCTACTTCTGATTGAATATGTTTTTAATAGTACTTAAGGTACCTTAAAATTAAGTTTGTGTTCAAAAATTTTCTTTGTATATTTTTTTGAGAGAGTCGAACTGGGGACTATTTGGCGGGAGTTTTGAAAAGTTTGTATTTCATAGTTATTAGTTTTATGTTAAGTAAATGTTTTTTTTGCAACTGATTATGTGTAGTCTCTTTTATTACATCCCTATGAAGGTCACTGATCACTTTTAGAGCACTGAAATTGCAAACATTAGATATTATAGGTATTTTTCCAGCAGGCGCCTGACAGGCACATTGTATGTGAACTCGTTAGTCCGAATATTGTATGTGACGGAGGGTTAATGTTTAAAATCACTGGTGAAAATACACAAAGAAAAAATGAAAGCAACTGAATCTAAGTCATCTCAGGTGAATATCTAAAATGATGCTTTAACATGAAAAAAAGTGGTGATTTTTAAATTAGATTTGTGCCAATAACAGAGGCATAATGATTGTGGTCAGAAAAGGTGTGACTGTGAGAGGGCCCAGAGCAAGGAGAGGTCTGCCCAGTGGCCAGAGCTAACTGGACATGCACACTTGAACACACATTTAGTTGAAAGTTGAAACTACTGTGGGCAGAGAACCACTGGTTACCTGCCATACATTAAAGGGGTTGTATGGTCTCAGAATAAAAGTTTGCAGTCATTTTTGTCATTACAGACTGTTGAATTGTGACAAAGTGATGAATTGTGTCATAATTCTGCTTCTCTCAATTCTGTTTTATCGAGAGAAACCTGATAGGACTAGTCAGCACGTGCAAATACATATCTGTCTGGAAATATCAATCATGCAGTTTTAGAGTGAGAGCTATTCTGTCAATTTACTTTTTCGCAATGTGTGCATAGGACATGTCTTTAGTATTACTTTTCTGTTTCTGTCAAAGTGATGAAAACTGTTTGTCACTAGGGACAAGCGAACGTGCTAGTTGATACTCGATTACCACTTGGGTATCACGGTGATCGGATGTGCTCATGAGTGGTGCTCAATGTAAAATTCAAACCCAGCCCCGCATCTTTAGAACCTGTCATGCAGCCAATAAGCTTGTGGGTATTGCCTGTGAGACACTGTAATGCCGTAGCCAGGGTCGGACTGGCCCACCGGGAGATTGGAGAATCCTCCGGTGGGCCCGTCCCCCAGTGGTCCCTCCCCCTCACCTGCACCAGACTCCTGCCTCATTCATAAGTACCTGCTCTGCCCTTTACTAATGATTGCGTGCACCCAGCGGTGTGTGAGTGATATGAGGTGAGAGCTTTCTCATCATCTGCTGCTGCGGCTTCTAATGATCTCGTGGTGCTCACAGCTCTATCAGTTGGTCGATGAGATCAATAGAAGCCGCAGCAGCAGGTATATTGAGAAAGTGCTCAACTCACTTCACTTGTTGCTGAGCAGTGCAGACATCTGGCACTGGGTATGAAATAACGCACAGCAAAGCCAGCAGAGAGCCACAGGTTGTGAGACTGCACACAGCACGGGAGCATTTAGAACACAGTTGATTTTTTGAGGACATGATGTCAACCGGAAGGGGCGGGGCCTCAATCAGACCAGTGACCTGATAGCAGGAAGCAGCGCTGTGCTGAGGCTGCAGGAGAGGAAGGAAATGAGAGGCTGCAGCATGGAGCCATGTGAGGAGAGTACTGAGGGGCTGCACATGGAGCCATGTGAGGAGAGGACCGAGGGGCTACACCATGGAGCTGTGTGAGGAGAGGACTGAGGGTCTTCACAATGGACCCTTGCACAGATAGGAATGAAGACCCAGGATTCAGCGTGAGTGGTCAGAGGATGTACTGTATTTTGGAAAGGGCTGATATAACTTGAGTGGGACTGCATAGGGAAGATGATGAGGGGCTATGTAGAGAAGGGGGGATGATAATGAGGGGCTGTGTGGAAAAGGGGTCATGATGATGAGGGGCTGTGTAGAGGAGGGATGATGAGGGGCTATGTGAAAAGGGGGGTGATGGGGGCTGTGTGGAATAGGAGGGGTGATGAGCTTTGTGGAAAAGGAGGGTGATCAGGGGCTGTGTGGAGAAGTGGGCAGTGAGAAAAAGCCTCTTGGTGCATTGGTGAGTTCATTGGGAGAAATTACTCAAAGTGAATTGCGGTGAACTCACCTCTGCACTGTGGGACTTTCTCACTGTGCTAGCGGGGTTCTCATCGCAAGGTCACCGCAGTTCAGGGGCCTGGCTAGGACCACAGCCACAGTGACCTGCCGTAACCTCAATGAAGTTAGCCGACGCCAGTGATCGGAGGTAAACTTTATACCTCCGATCACAGATGCGGGCTCACATCATTTGACAGCGTGTGAACCTTAGCTGTCTGATTGGCTTTAATGATTTTACTGCCGATCAGAAGCAGTGTTTGCACGCTGTTTTGCACCTGACAGAGTTATAAACACTGGATGTTCGGGACCCCGATTAAAGTGAATGGGGTCAGGGTACTGTTCTGGTACCCGAACCTGCGAACTTGGACTTTTTTTAACTGTTCGGCCAGACCCGACCATCCAGGGGTCCACTCATCTCTAATCCTGTGTCTATTGCATGTATGTCGTGTGAGTGTGTCATGTGTCTAGCGTGTGACAGGTGTGTGTCATGTGTATGTATCCTGTGTCTAGTGTGTGACTGGTGTGTGTCACGTGTATGTATCCTGTGTCTAGAGTATGACAGGTGTGTGTCACGTGTATGTATCCTGTGTCTAGTGTGTGACTGGTGTGTGTCACGTGTATGTATCCTGTGTCTAGCATGTGACTAGTGTGTGTCACATGTATGTATCCTGTGTCTAGTGTATGACTGGTGTGTGCCACATGTATGTATCCTGTGTCTAGTGTGTGACTGGTGTGTGCCACGTGTATGTATCCTGTGTATAGCATGTGACTGGTGTGTGCCATGTGTATGCATCCTGTGTATAGTATTTAACTGGTGTGTGTCATGTGTATGTATCCAGTGTCTAGCGTATGACTGGTGTGTGCCACATGTATGTATCCTGTGTCTAGTGTGTGACTGGTGTGTGTCATGTGTATGCATCCTGTGTATAGCATGTGACTGGTGTGTGACATGTGTATGTATCCTGTGTCTAGCGTGTGACTGGTGTGTGTCATGTGTATGCATCCTGTGTATAGCGTGTGACTGGTGTGTGTCACATGTATGTATCCTGTGTCTAGCATGTGACTAGTGTGTGTCACGTGTATGTATCCTGTGTCTAGCGTGTGACTAGTGTGTATGTGTCATGTCTAGTGTGTGTATGTGGCACATGTCTATATAATAAAATCTTTCTGTGCTTATAGAATACTAGATGGAAGCCTGATTCTAACACATCGGGTATTCTAGAATATGTATGTAGTTTATTTATGAAGATTTTAGAATAATACATTGAATACACAGGATTCGGCCAGCCACGACCAATTAGCGAAGCGTGGTTCAAATCCCGCGCCAATTCACAGCTGGACTGCACCTGTTGCTGATTGTTCGCGGCCGGCCATGTAGTATATAACAGCCACATACTATATTGCACAGCCACGTAGTATTTTGCACAGCCCACGTAGTATATTGCACAGCCCACGTAGTATATTGCACAGCCCACATAGTATATAGCACAGCCCACGCAGTATATTGCACATCCCACGTAGTACATTGCACAGCCCACGTAGTACATTGCACAGCCCACGTAGTATATAGCACAGCCCACATAGTATATTGCACAGCCCACGCAGTACATTGCACAGCCCATGTAGTACATTGCACAGCCCATGCAGTATATTGCACAGCCCACGCAGTACATTGCACAGCCCACGCAGTACATTGCACAGCCCACACAGTACATTGCACAGCCCACACAGTACATTGCACAGCCTACGCAGTACATTGCACAGCCCACGTAGTATATTGCACACCCTACGTATTATATTGCACAGCCCACATATTATATTGCACAACCCACGTAGTATATTGCACAGCTTATGTATTATATTGCACAGCCCACGTATTATATTGCACAGCCCATGTAGTACATTGCACAGCCCACGTATTATATTGCACAGCCCACATATTATATTGCACAGCCCACGTATTATATTGCACAGCCCATGTAGTACATTGCATAGCCCACGTATTATATTGCACAGCCCACGCAGCATATAGCACAGCCCATGCATTATATTGCACAGCCCACATAGTACATTGCAAAGCCCACGTAGTACATTGCACAGCCACGCTGTACATTGCACAGCCCACGTATTATATTGCACAGTCCACGTATTATATTGCACAGCCCACATAGTATATTGCAGAGCCTACGTACTATATTGCACAGCCCACGTATTATATTGCACAGCCCATGTATTATATTGCACAGCCCACGTATTATATTGCACAGCCCACGTATTATATTGCACAGCCCACATAGTATATTGCACAGACCACGTATTATATTGCACAGCCCATGTAGTACATTGCACAGCCCATGTAGTACATTGCACAGCCAAATATTATATTGCACAGCCCATGTAGTACATTGCACAGCCCACATAGTATATTGCACAGCCCACTTATTATATTGCACAGCCCACGTATTATATTGCACAGCCCACATAGTATATTGCACAGCCCACGTATTACATTGCACAGCCCATGTATTATATTGCACAGCCCATGTAGTACATTGCACAGCCCATATATTATATTGCACAGCCCACATAGTATATTGCACAGCCCACGTATTATATTGCACAGCCCTTGTATTATATTGCACAGCCCATGTAGTATATTGCACAGCCCACATAGTATATTGCACAGCCTACGTAGTATATTGCACAGCCCACGTAGTACATTGCACAGCCCAGGTATTATATTGCACAGCCCACATATTATATTGCACAGCACACGTAGTAAATTGCACAGCCCACGTATCATATTGCACAGCCCACGTATTATATTGCACAGCCCATGTAGTATAATGCACAGCCCATGCAGTATATAGCAATGTGGGCATCATATCCCTGTTAAAAAAAAGAATTAAAATAAAAAATAGTTATATACTCACCTTCCGTTGGCCCAAGATCCAGGAGAAGCAGTTAACGACGCTCCTCGCGCGCTCCAGTCCCAAGAGTGCATTGCGGTCTCACAAGATGATGACATAGCGGTCTCGCGAGACCGCTACGTCATCATCTCGCTAGACTGCAATGCATGCAGCGGTCAACGGAGCGTCGCGAGGAGCGAGTAAGGCCGGTTCTGGATCCGAAGGGCCGACGGACGGTGAGTATATAACAATTTTTTATTTTTTTAATTATTTTTAACATTAGATCTTTTATCTATTGATGCCGCATAGGCAGCATCAATAGTAAAAAGTTGGTCACACAGGGTTAATAGCAGCGGTAACGGAGTGCGTTACCCGCGGCATAACGCGGTCTGTTACCGCTGCCATTAACCCTGTGTGAGCGCTGACTGGAGGGGATTGTGGAGCGGGCACTGACTGTGGGGAGGAAGGAGCGGCCATTTGCCACCGGACTGTGCCCATCGCTGATTGGTCATGGCCGTTTTGCCGCGACCAATCAGCGACTTGGATTTCAATGACAGACAGAGGCCGCGACCAATGAATATCCGTGACAGACAGAAAGACAGACAGGCAGAAGGACAGACAGAAAGACAGAAGTGACCCTTAGACAATTATATAGTAGATCATTGTTCTAGGCAGCACTTGTCTGGGTTCCACAAAATTATCTGCTGCCGATAAGAGTACGTGACTAGATGAAAGCTAAGGGAAGACTCTGCAGCTAGTACCTCTTAAGCATGGTGGGCCCCTAGAATGATTTTCTCTGGTGGACCCAAACTACTCCAGTCCGACGCTGGCCATAGCCCTCCTGGTTGTGGTATTACTGTGATTGGCTGACCATCTGACATAATCAGGGATTATAAAAGAACAGGCACCGCCCAGCTCAGCACACTGACGCCATTGCACACCTCTGTGAAACTTCGTATTGGAGGGAGAGAGTGCTTGTCTAGGTCTGTTTGCAAAATATATTGAATTAGAGGACAGTAGTGTTGATACTGATGCTGAAGCTGAGCCATCCTACTAGCGGCTAATTGTTTGCCTTGCTATTTGCATCACATACAATCTGCATTTAGCCTAGGGAGAGAGAGAGTCGCAGGAGCAGGGAGAGTGACAGAATCCAGTCTGTAGAAAGGGATTAGGCCAGTGCAGTCCATTGCCAAATATACAGCTGCTGCTGTTTTGGAGGGGCTGAAAAAATTGAATATATTTTGATCCATCAAGTATTACATGCTTTGAGGTCCTTTTTGTGTTATATAACACACTCAAAATCGTTTAAACATTTTCCTGGCCTACATTTCTCATTTCTGTAATCTTTAAAACTTAAGAAAAGCTTGTAAAAATGTTGTAGGCTTCCAGTTCTTAGCCCTATATTGCTACATGGTCTGTGATCATTTCTATAATCTTTAAAACTGAAAAAACACTTTTAAAAATTTTGTAGGGTTCAATTTGTCAGCCATGCAGTGTTATGTGGCCTGTGAACATTTCTGTAATCTTTACAATGAAAAAAAACTTGTACATTTTTTTTAGGCCTCCATTTCTCAGCCATGCATTGCTACATGGTCTGTGAGCGTTTCTGTGATCTCTATAACTGAAAAAAAAGTAGCCTTCCATTTGACAGTCAGACTGTGTTACCTGGCCGCTTGATGGTTTTTGCCATTGCACTTGGGGACACTTTCAAAGTGTCCCCAAGTTTTCGGACTGACTGACCATCATTTCTTAAAGTAATAATGGCCACTTGTTTTTCTTTAGTTAGATGTAGAGCACCCCCAAGGGCTAGGGGTACTCGGTAACGGTTCCTTCGGTTCTCAAGGGGAATGTCACGGTGGCTGACCTGGTTCTTGGTCCTTGGGACATCCGTGTAAAAGGGGAAAGGTCTTTAAAGGGGAAATGTTCGTGACGCCACCTGTGGTATTCGGTCAGGGTGACCGACGCTGCTTTAGGAGGTCCGCTGGGGTGATGTTATGGCAGCTAGATGGTGAAGTGTATCCCCAGGGCTTCCCAATGTGTAGATGGTGGATGGTGTGAGGCGCAGTGAAGGACGAGGACACAAGGTTGCAGTCACTTTACCTTTTTACTGAAGGTTTCAGCATCCACAGTCCAGAGCACAGACCACAGGGCAGACAGTGTCCGGCCGGTTTGGAGGCAAATCCAGAGTCCCCTTATCCAGGTAGAAATCAGTAGCCTTCCTCTAGTGCCATGTGTTGTAGTACCTTACTGCTAAGCTTCTCATAAGGTCCTTACAACTGTTGAAGATGTTCAGATGTTATGTCTCTCTCTCTGTCCCCCAGATGGATAGGACAAACCTATATGACCGGTGGCTTGAGGCTTTTTACAGGGACTCTATCATGCCCCAGCCTCTCGTGGGTGCCACCTTGCCTCCTGGGTATAGGGTGGGCAGGTAACGTGAAATTAGGTGTCATGCCGGTCTCTGGAGCAAGGCATAAAGGACTGTTGCTCCCTTGGTGTTCCAGCTACCGGGATCTTACACCTCAGAAGGAGACAGCCTGTGCAGGGCAGAACACATCTGATATCCACTCCTTTGCTATGACTTCTTCACCCTCTCTACAATACAGTTCTCTTTCAGTGTCTCTTTCTGGAAGCTGCCGCACTTAGGGCAGGCACAGCTCCGTGTCCTTCGGTCCCGGCATCTGACAGGATCCCACCCCTGTCAGGGACCAACTACCTGAGCGAAGCTCAGCCAGCAACTGACTAACTTCCTATCCAGGCAACCAGTTTTACCTAAGTGTGAAGAGTGCCCTAATAAATAGGAGCAGAGCTCCCCCTGGTGGCCTGGAGTGCAAAATGTGTTGTATGTTTGTGATACCTGGAATCAGTTGCCTTTCATTGCCTCCAAACGTAACATCACTCCCCCCTAGAGGAGCATGATATTACTGCAATGACCAGGACCCTGGGGTGCTGCAGATGCTTTTTTCTTTCCATAATACAAATTCTAACAGTCTATTCAGTAGGACTATCAGCTGTGTATCCACCAAACTTCTGCTCAATACAACTGATGGTCCCAACACCTTTTATAAGGCAATAAATCCCACCTAAACCTGACAGGGCACACCTGTGAAGTGAAAACCATTCCCGGTGACTACCTCCTGAAGCTCATCAAGAGAATGCCAAGAGTGTGCAAAGCAGTCATCAAAGCAAAAGGTGGCTACTTTGTAGAATTTTTTAACCCCTTCACCCCCTAGGGTGGTTTGCACGTTAATGACCAGGCCAATTTTTACAATTCTGACCACTGTCCCTTTATGAGGTTATAACTCTGGAACTCTTCAACGGATCTTGGCGATTCTGACATTGTTTTCTCGTGTCATATTGTACTTCATGTTAGTGGTAAAATTTATTCGATATAACTTGCGTTTATTTGTGAAAAAAATGGAAATTTGGCGAAAATTTAGAAAATTTCGCAATTTTCCAAATTTGAATTTTTATGCCCTTAAATCACAGAGATATGTCACGCAAAATACTTAATTAGTAACATTCCCCACATGTCTACTTTACATCAGCACAATTTTGGAAACAAATTTTTTTTTTGTTAGGGAGTTATAAGGGTTAAAGGTGACCAGAAATTTCTCATTTTTACAACACCATTTTTTTTAGGGACCACATCTCATTTGAAGTCATTTTGAGGGGTTAATATGATAGAAAATAACCAAGTGTGACACCATTCTAAAAACTGCACCCCTTAAGGTGCTCAAAACCACATTCAAGAAGTTTATTAACCCTTCAGGTGTTTCACAGGAATTTTTGGAATGTTTAAATAAAAATGAACATTTAACTTTTTTTCACACAAAATTTATTTCAGCTCCAATTTGTTTTATTTTACCAAGGGTAACAGGAAAAATTGGACCCCAAAAGTTGTTGTACAATTTGTCCTGAGTACGCTGATACCCAATATGTGGGGGTAAACCACTGTTTGGGCGCATGGCAGAGCTTGGAAGGAAAGGAGCGCCATTTTACTTTTCAATGCAAAATTGACTGGAATTGAGATGGGACGCCATGTTGCGTTTGGAGAGCCCCTGATGTGCCTAAACATTGAAACCCCCCACAAGTGACACCATTTTGGAAAGTAGACCCCCTAAGGAACTTATCTAGATTTGTGGTGAGCACTTTGACCCACCAAGTGCTTCACAGAAGTTTATAATGCAGAGCCGTAAAAATAAAAAATCATATTTTTTTCACAAAAATGATCTTTTCGCCCCCAATTTTTTATTTTCACAAGGGTAGCAGGATAAATTGGACCATAAAAGTTGTTGTCCAATTTGTCCTGAGTATGCTGATACCCCATATGTGGGTGTAAACCACTGTTTGGGTGCATGGCAGAGCTCGGAAGGGAAGGAGCGCCATTTGACTTTTCAATGCAAAATTGACTGGAATTGAGATGGGACGCCATGTTGGGTTTGGAGAGCCTCTCATGTGCCTAAACATTGAAACCCCCCACAAGTGACACCATTTTGGAAAGTAGACCCCTTAAGGAACTTATCTAGATATGTGGTGAGCACTTTGACCCAACAAGTACTTCACAGAAGTTTATAATGCAGAGCCGTAAAAATAAAAAATCATATTTTTTCACAAAAGTGATCTTTTTGCCCCCAATTTTTTATTTTCCCAAGGATAAGAGAAGAAATTAGACCACAAAAGTTGTTGTGCAATTTGTCTTGAGTACGATGATACCCCATATGTGGGGGTAAACCACTGTTTGGGCGCATAGCAGAGCTCGGAAGGGAAGGAGTGCCATTTTACTTTTCAATGCAAAATTGACTGGAATTAAGATGGGACGCCATGTTGCGTTTGGAGAGCCCCTGATGTGCCTATACATTGAAACCCCCCCACAAGTGACACCATTTTGGAAAGTAGACCCCCTAAGGAACTTACCTAGATGTGTTTTGAGAGCTTTGAACCCCCAAGTGTTTCACTACAGTTTATAGCGCAGAGCCGTGAAAATAAAAATTCTTTTTTTTTCACAAAAATTATTTTTTAGCCCCCAGTTTTGTATTTTCACAAGGGTAACAGGATAAATTGGACACCAAAAGTTGTTGTCCAATTTGTTCTGAGTACGCTGATACCCCATATGTGGGGGGTAACCACTGTTTGGGCGCCTGGCAGAGCTCGGAAGGGAAGGAGCGCCATTTGGAATGCAGACTTAGATGGATTGGTCTGCAGGCATCACGTTGCATTTGCAGAGCCCCCGATGTACCCAAACAGTACAAACCCCCCACAAGTGACCCCATATTGGAAACTAGACCTCCTAAGGAACTTATCTAGATGTGTTGTGAGAACTTTGAACCCCCAAGTGTTTCACTACAGTTTATAACGCAGAGCCGTGAAAATAAAAATTCTTTTTTTCCCACAAAAA
Organism: Ranitomeya variabilis; assembly: GCF_051348905.1. NCBI lineage: Eukaryota > Metazoa > Chordata > Amphibia > Anura > Dendrobatidae > Ranitomeya > Ranitomeya variabilis. The sequence goes on from NC_135232.1 coordinate 235,655,384, forward strand.
TTATTTTAGCCCCCCAAATTTTTATTTTCCCAAGGATAACAAGAGAACTTCGACCCCAAAAGTTGTTGTCCAATTTGTCCCGAGTACTCTCATACCCCATATGTTGGGGTAAACCCCTGTTTGAGCGCAGGAGAGAGCTCGGAAGGAGCACTGTTTTACTTTTTCAACGCAGAATTGGCTGGAATTGAGATCGGACGCCATGTCGCGTTTGGAGAGCCCCTGATGTGCCTAAACAGTGGAAACCCCCCAATTCTACCTGAAACCCTAATCCAAACACACCCCTAACCCTAATCTCAACGGTAACGCTAACCACACCCCTAACCCTGACACACCCCTAACTCTAATCCCAACCCTAATCCCAACCGTAAATGTAATCCAAATCCTAACCCTAACTTTAGCCCCAACCCTAACCCTAACTTTAGCCCCAACCCTAACCCTAACTTTAGCCCCAACCCTAGCCCCAACCCTAGCCCTAACCCTAGCCCTAACCCTAACCCTAGCTCTAACCCTAACCCTAGCCCTAACCCTAGCTCTAACCCTAGCCCTAACCCTAGCCCTAACCCTAGCCCTAACCCTAACCCTAGCCCTAACCCTAGCCCTAACCCTAACCCTAGCTCTAACCCTAACCCTAGCCCTAACCCTAGCCCTAACCCTAACCCTAGCCCTAACCCTAGCCCTAACCCTAACCCTAGCCCTAATGGGAAAATGGAAATAAATACATTTTTTAAATTTTTTTATTTTTCGCTAACTAAGGGGGTGATGAAGGGGGGTTTGATTTACTTTTATAGCGGGTTTTTTAGCGGATTTTTATGATTGGCAGCCGTCACACACTGAAAGACGCTATTTATTGCAAAAAATATTTTTTTGCGTTACCACATTTTGAGACCTATAATTTTTCCATATTTTGGTCCACAGAGTTATGTGAGGTCATGTTTTTTGCGGGACGAGTTAACGTTTTTATTGGTAACATTTTCGGACACGTGACAGTTTTTGATCACTTTTTATTTCGATTTTTGTGAGGCAGAATGACCAAAAACCAGCTATTCATGAATTTCTTTTGGGGGAGGCGTTTATACCGTTCCACGTTTGGTAAAATTGTTAAAGCAGTTTTATTCTTCGGGTCAGTACGATTACAGCGATATCTCACTTATATCATTTTTTTATGTTTTGGCCCTTTTATACGATAAAAGCTATTTTATAGAAAAAATAATTATTTTGGCATCGCTTTATTCTGAGAACTATATCTTTTTTATTTTTTTGCTTATGATGCTGTATGGTGGCTCGTTTTTTGCAGGACAAGATGACGTTTTCAGTGGTACCATGGTTATTTATATCCGTCTTTTTGATCGTGTGTTATTCCACTTTTTGTTCGGCGGTATGATAATAAAGCGTTGTTTTTTGGTTCGTTTTTTTTTTTTTCTTACGGTGTTCACTGAAGGGGTTAACTAGTGGGACAGTTTTATAGGTTGGGTCATTACGGACGCGGCGATACTAAATATGTGTACTTTTATTGTTTTTTTTGTTTTTTTTAGATAAAGAAATGTATTTATGGGAATAATATATTTTTTTTTCTTTATTTAGGAATTTTTTTTTTTTTTTTTTTACACTTGTGGAATTTTTTTTTTTACTTTTTTACTTTGTCCCAGGGGGGGACATCACAGATCGCCCATCTGACAGTTTGCACAGCACTCTGTCAGATGGGCGATCTTACTTTCATCGGAGCAGGCTGCTCTGCAGCCGGCTCCGGACCCTGACCCGGAAGTACTCCCTGCAGGACCCGGATGCAGCCCCGTGGCCATTTTGGATCCGGGGACTGCAGGGAGAAGACGCTCAGTACAAGGTGAGTACTGTTGTGAACTCTATTTTTTGGCTCCCTCTAGTGGTCACAAGCGGTACTGTGTAGTGTTGTCTTTCTGCAGGTTGGCTTCATCATCTGGTTCGTTATCCTTGGTGGGTTTCCTATTTAGCTCACCTGGATACTCAGTTCCTTGCCTGCTATCAATGTATTCAGTACTCTTCAGATTCCTGGTGACTACCTTGCTCCCAGTCTCTCCAAGACAAGCTAAGTTTTTGTTTGTTCAGTTTCTGATTATCAGCGTTCATCATGTTTTTTGTCCAGCTTGTTAAAATGTGATTTCTTACTTGCTGGTTGCGCTAGGGGACTGAGTTTCTCCCCTCACACCGTTAGTTGGTGTGGGGGTTCTTGAAATCTCAGTGTGGATATTTTGTAAGGGTTTTTTACTGACCGCATAGACCCCTTTTCTATTTTCTGCTATCTAGAATTAGTGGGCCTCTTTTGCTGAATCTGCTTTCACCCCTGTGTATGTGCCTTCCTCTTACCTCACCGTTATTATCTGTTGGGGGCTTCTATATCTTTGGGGATTATTTCTCTGGAGGCAAGAGAGGTCTTTCTTTCTCTCTAGGGGTAGTTAGTTCCTCAGGCTGGCTCGAGACGTCTAGGATTTTAGACACGTTCACCGGCTGCCTCTAGTGTGGTTGGATAGGTTCAGTTTTGTGGTCAGTCCAGTTTTCCACCTCCCTAGAGCTTGTCCTAAGTTTATTCACCTTGCTGGAGTAATTTGTGATCCTCAACCACTAAGGATCATAACAGAGTACATCACCTTGTACCGATCATCTCAGGGAAGCCCGCAGGGAGCCCCCTCCCTGCGCGATGCTTCCCTGTACCGCCGGTACACCGCGATCATGTTTGATCGCGGTGTGCCGGGGGTTAATGTGCCGGGGGCGGTCCGTGACCGCTCCTCGCACATAGTGCTGGATGTCAGCTGCGATAGGCAGCTGACACCCGGCCGCGATCGGCCGCGCTCCCCCCGTGAGCGCGGCCGATCGCATATGACGTACTATCCCGTCGGTGGTCATACGGGCCCACCCCACCTCGACGGGATAGTACGTCAAATGTCAGAAAGGGGTTAAAATTATTTATAGCAAAATTGATGGGTCAGTTGATGCCACTTTTCCTGCTGATTGCCCCTAATTTGGGCTGTTTTGGCAGGTTTTGGCCCCCCCTGAAGGTGTTGTCTATGCATTTTGTTTGCCTCCCATTAAATTCAATGGTGTCCGATTATGTTTGGCGAACATCGGGAATTTCAGTGATCATAGCCGAACCGAACCTTAAAAGGTTCAGTCATCTCTAGTCTCTTAATGATCTACTAACAGCTAAATCTAATAGTCACTACTCCATGCTGGTTTTCCTGGAATTCTCTGCAGCATTTGACACTGTGCATCACCAGCTCCTCCTCATTATACTCTGCTCTATTGGTCTCAAAGATACAGTTTCTTCCTGATATTACAAAATACCAGTGAATTTCTTCCCTCTGCCTCTAACTTTATGTCCTCACTTTATCACAAACGGAATTTGTTACAAACTGAACTTCTACTGTCTCCTCTGTCCACTAACCTACCTATTCCAGATATTTTCATTTCCATGTGTGGATCTACCATTACTACCCAGAAAATGCCCATTGTCTTGGGGTCATTCTTGAGTCAGAGCTTTCCTTCACACCTGTACATCCAATTACTTGCTCTCTCTTGTCACCTGCACCTCAAAAATATATCTTGAATTTGACCTTTTCTTACCCTTGACTCTTACTATAGCTCCTATCCATTTTCATCTTGACTATTGCAACTTTCTACTGATTGGTCTCCTCACTAAAGTCTCCCCTCTCCAATCCATGCTGAATGCAGAATCCAGGATTTTATTCTTTTCCAATCGCTACACCGATGCCTCTACACTTTGCCAGTCATTACACTGGCTGCCAATCTGCTGCAGAGTTCAATATAAACTTATCACTCACACCCACATAGTTCTAGATGGTTTGGCACCACCCTACATCTCTTCCCTCATCTTAGTCTACTACCCTGCCCTTGCCTTCTGCTCTGCTAATGACCTAAGACTAACATACTCAATAATCTGAACCTCCACTTTCTGTCTCCAAGACTTCTCATGTGCTGCACCAATTCTTTGGAATGCACTACCCAGGACAATTCAATTAATCCCCAATATCCACAGTTTAAGGGTGCCCTAAAAATGCATTTCTTTAGACTTTAGACCCATCAACTATACACATTTATCTAACTATCCATGTTTTGCCCACACCACACAAAATTGTCTTACAAATTAGGAGTCTAGTCTCTGAGTATCTGTTTTCACACCCTCAACTCACTTATTAGACCTCTGTGTCTGTACTTGTACTTATAGTGGCTAGTGACTGGTTAATGCAGCATTGTGAATCCCCTATGTATTTTATTGATGGCCAGAATGTGCAATGTAAGCATTTTTTCATTTTTTACTATTCTCCTTTCGTGTCTCCCCTATTTCCTCATAGATTGTAAGCTTGCGAGCAGGGCACTCACTCCTTTTGGTACCTGTTGCTTTTATGTGTTATTCTGTATTGTCTTTATTATCTGCACATGTCCCCTCTATGTAAAATGTAAAATGTTGCGGAATATATTGGCATTATAGAAATAAAATTATTATTATAAATGGTCATATTGTTTTCTTGAATGTTTGATGCATATTAATGAGGCATTTTGGTTTGCAGTAGTTTATAGTTTTGGAGTAGTTCGCCTTGATAAGTATTTCATCTATCACAGACCTGTATTAGTGTTGTTCCTGATATTTGCACAACCAAAGAAGGAAAGGTGGGGAGTTTTCCATTGCATTCAGTCGTGTTACACTAGTTTATTTAATATACTGTACTAGGAAATGTCTATACTCTCTCCAAGTATCTTCTAGTCCTGATATTCTGTAATATGTCTCTCAACCTCTCACCCCAGTCAAATTACTTTACAATTTTACAGACAACTACTTATCACCTGAGAGTATTTTATTCGAATACATGCACAAGGACAGGCAACATAATCAAATTAACATTAATTTATTCGCTAACGTCTGAATATATATTTCATTGCTATCAACACAATAGTATAAATTCTTGCTGCTGGCCAAACACATCTCAAGTATTGACCATATGATCAAGTAGGCTTGGTGCACTATACTTCTCAAGAGGATAGCAAAAAATGGACAGCATAATGCAATATCTTGCAATTATTGTACATATGCCTAGTGCTACTGGATGAACTAGTGTTAATAAAATGCTGTTGATTGAATGTTCAATATAAAGTACTTTGTTAAATATATAAAACAAAGTTTGCTACTCTTGTTAAATTATTTCCAAAATATTTTGCAGAGAGGAGTTTTGCTAGCCATTCACTTTGCATTACCAAAACTGAACACTTGTCTTGTCTTGCACAATAGAGATTCTAAAGAACAGTTCTCAAAGTCAGTCACTTATAATGTAACTAGATGGTGGCCCGATTCTAACGCATCGGGTATTCTAGAATATGTATGTCCACGTAGTATATTGCACAGCCACATAGTATATTTCCCAGTTACATTGTATATTGCCCAGTGACGTAGTATATAGCACAGAGCCACATAGTATATTGCCCAGTGATGTAGTATATTGCCCAGTGACGTAGTATATTGCCCAGCGACGTAGTATACAGCACAGAGCCACGTAGTATATTGCACAGCCCATGTAGTATATTGCCCAGCTACGTAGTATATTGCCCAGCCATGTATGACACAGGTTAAAAAAATAAAAAATAAACATATACTTACCTTCCGCAGGTGCATTGTAGCTCTGTCGCCTGTGTGGGGTGCAGGCGGCAGCTTCTGGTCCCAGGGTGTGATGACGTCGCGGTCACGTGACCGTGTCACGGTCACATGACCATGACGTCACGGCAGGTCCTTTCCGCATATGTATGTATGTATGTATGTATGTATCAGAAACATAGTATATAGCACAGGCCACGTGGTATATAGGAGGCATGTAGTATATAGCAGACAAATAGTACGTGGCCTGTGCTATATACTATGTGGCTGCTATATACATACATACATATTCTAGAATACCCGATGCATTAATACAGGCCACACAGTACATAACAGCCCACGTACTATACTGTATAACACAGCCCAAACAGTACATAGCAGCCACGCAGTATATAACACAGGGCATGTAGTATATAACAGCCCACGCAGTATATAACACAGTCCACGCAGTATATAACACTGCCCATGCAGTATATAGCACAGCCCCCGCAGTATATCACACTGCCCATGTAGTATATAACACTGCCCATGTTGTATATAGCACAGCCCGCGTAGTATATCACACAGTCCACGTAGTATATAACACTGCCCCCACAGTATATAGCACAGCCCCGCAGTATATCACACAGCCCACGCAGTATATCACACAGCCCACGCAGTATATCACACTGCCCATGTAGTATATAGCACAGCCCCCGCAGTATATCACAGCCCACGCAGTATATAACACTGCCCATGTAGTATATAGCACAGCCCTCGCAGTATATCAGACAGCCCACGTAGTATATAACACAGCCCATGTAGTATATAGCTTCCACAGCCCATGCAGTATATCACACAGCCCATGTAGTATATCACACTGCCCATGTAGTATTTAGCACAGCCCACGCAGTATATCACACTGCCCATGTAGTATATAGCACAGCCCTCGCAGTATATCACACATCCCCCGCAGTATATAACACTGGCCACGTAGTATATAGCACAGCCCCTCAGTATATCACACAGCCCACGCAGTATTTAGCAGTGTGGGCACCATATCCCTGTTAAAAAAAAAAAATTAAAATAAAAAATAATAGTGATATACTCACCCACCGGGATCCACCGAAGCTCCGCCGAGCCGTACACGGCTGCTGCCATCTACCGTCTACCGTTCCCAGGATGCGTTGTGAAATAACCCAGAAGACTTAGCGGTCTCGCGAGACCGTTAAGTCTTCTGGGTAATTTCGCAATGCATCTCTGGGAACGGAAGATGGCGGCAGATGCGTGCGGCTTGGCGGACTGCGGAGGGTGAGAATAGCAGGGTTTTTTTAATTTATTTTTAACATTCTATTTTTTTACTATTGATGCTGCATAGGCAGCATCAATAGTAAAATGTTGGGGACACACAGGGTTAATAGCAGTGGTAACGGAGTGCGTTACCCGCGGCATAGCGCAGTCTGTTAGCGCTGCCATTAACCCTGTGTGAGCGCTGACTGGAGGGGAGAATGGAGCGGGCACTGGGCACTGACTGTGGGGAGTAAGGAGCGGCAATTTTGCCGCCAGACTGTGCCCGTCGCTGATTGGTCGTCACCGTTTTGCCACGACCAATCAGCGACTTGGATTTCCATGACAGACAGAGGCCGTGAACAATGAATATCCGAGACAGACAGACAGAAGTACCCCTTAGACAATTATATAGATAGATTGTTAGGCTCCTTTCACATTGTGTTCTTGCCCACGTTCAGTCTTCCCATCGGGCTCACTTTCATACTCCCCGCATAACAGGATTCAAGTGTATGTGCCAATGGGGCCATAGACTATAATGGTGCCAATAGAGTCAACATGTGCTCAGTTGTACATAATTTTTTAGTGTATATGCCTGCTGGAGGTGGAGACTCAGACATAACAGATTGCATTTGAATGTCCGCCTCCAGAAGGCATGTACACCCGAAAATGATGTGTGTTAGGCTACTTTCACATTTGCGTTAGAATCCGCAGCATTTAATCCACAAACGCAAGTCCCGGAAAAATGCATAGAAGCGCATACAAACGCAGCGTTTTTTTTGCACATGCGTGAACGCATGCAGTTTAAAAACGCTGCGTTTCCATGCTTTTTCATGCGTTTTTTCATGCGTTTGCGTTTTAGTGCGCATGGTGGAAAATTTTACAGGAGAAAAAACTAGATAACCAGACACCGCCAATGGGACTACAGAGGGCGTGCAATATGGGATCTCAATATATAGACCCTCGGACTGCTGAAATCTTACCAGTGTGCTACTGTATCCTGTGTCATGATGGATCTTCCCATGGATAGCTTTTACTTCAACCTGGATCTAAGCATCAAGCTTTTTATTGCCTGTGCATTTGCTTGGGAGCAACACCGAAACCGTGAAAGATGGAGAAGGACACGGCATAGGCGTTTTTGGCAACACCCCATTATAGAACTGTGGGAGAGCCGTGGTGCATATCACACACTGTATGGTGAGCTTAATGACAACCCGGACAAATTCCCGGAATATACCAGGATGTCGCAAGACTCTTTTTTGGAGTTGCTTGCTCGTGTTCAAGGAGTCATCAGGAGACAGGACACCCAGCTCCGTAGAGCGATTCCAGCAGAGGAACGTCTCCTGGTTACCGTAAGGTACGTAATAGTTCTAAAGAAATGCCAGCCATAATTATTGTTGGTCTGACATGTATTCTTTGCATTTTTGTAAATTATTTTTTCTTTATTTTATTACAGATTTCTGGCAACCGGAGAGAGCTTGTCATCCCTCCACTTCCAGTACCGTCTTGGAATTTCCACCCTGTCCGGAATAGTTTTTGACACCTGCCGGGCTTTGTGGAATGTTCTCCGTGAAGAATTTATACCCATACCCACCGACGACATGTGGATGGAAATTGCTGATAAATTCTTGACTGTGTGTGATTTCCCCAACTGTTTGGGTGCGGTGGATGGGAAGCGCATCTGGATTATCAAACCAGCCAGAACGGGATAACAGTTCTTCAACTATAAAAAATATTTTTCAGTAGTTCTCATGGCAATAGCCGATGCGGACTGTCGCTTCATTGCCGTGGACATTGGTGCTTTTGGCCGTGGCAACGATTCACAGACTTTCAAAAACTTGGATATGGGCCAACGTGTTTATGGCAAAAATTGTAATTTTCCACAGCCACGAACTCTCCCCAACACTCAAGGCCCACCGATGTCATTTGTAATGGTTGGGGATGAGGCTTTTCAGATCAGTGAAAATCTACTGAAGCCATATTCAAGTCAGGACTTGAACTGCACAAAACGGATCTATAACTACAGACTAACCAGTTCCCGCAGAACAGTTGAGTGTGCCTTTGGGATTATGGTGTCAAAATGGCGCATTCTTGCAACAGCCATAAATCTAAAAATGGAGACAGTGGATGAGGTGGTAAAAGCATGTGTGGTTCTCCACAATTACATTCTGGCTAAGGAGCGACCCACCATTGAACTTGATGAACAAGTTGCAAACCCTTTGCCTGATTACCGGCATCACCCGCTGCAGTCAACTGTTGAAGTTGGCCACATGCGGGACCAATTTGCTGCCTTTTTTGATTCTGAGATTGGACGTGTGGCATGGCAGGACAGTATTGTGTAAAATGTCCTGTTGGCTTCAGGTCTGTAACAGTTATGTTTTAAATGTTTCTAATGTTTGTTGTTAATAAAATACATGTTTTATTATCTTGACCATGTCTCCTATGTATTTCCTATACAAACCACTTTGGTTTTTTGGGCTTAGGTTGTTGACGTCATTGCGTCCTGACTCGGTTCACCAGTAGCTATTTGACGCAGACTGAAGAGACGATGGCTGTTTGGTGCCGTGACATTAGCAGTATTTGTTCAGTACTTAACATCAGTATTTGTAAGCCAAAACCAGGAGTGGGTGATAAGTGCAGAAGTGGTGCATATCTATTTATTATACTTTTCCACACATTGTTCCACTCCAGGTTTTGGCTTACCAATAGTGATGTAAAATACTGAACAAATACTGACAGTGTGACGGCAGCCTACAAAACAGATCTATAATCATCAAGTCAGTTGTCAGAATTAATGAATACATGATGCACAAATAAATGACTCATTAATTCATTATTTCTGACACATGTCCTGGTGAGTATAGATATGCCTTGTATGACCTCCATCGTCCCTTCACTTTGTGTGAAATAGATTTTATGTACACAGAAGATAAAATGGAGGTAATACAAAGCATTTCTCTACTCACCAGGTCAGGTGTCATAAGTAATGATTTTTTGAACACATGACCTGTTGAGTATAGTTCTGCTGTGTATTCAGCTGTGTATTACCAACATTGTATCTTCAGTCTGCGACAAAAAGTCAAAGAGTAAACAGAAAGAAGAGTTTTGGAGAAAATACAAGTATTTTTTTTGGACCACCTCATATCTCTATACCAAACACACACAAAGCTTCTAATACATAAAAAGAAGAAAAAATGCGGCACTCACCCGAAGTCTTCACCAACATTTATGTCCTTTATTTAGCATAATAAGCCATTACAGATGTGGCACGGCATCGGCAGGAGTGTACAGGGGAGCGGGAGAGTGCAGAGACCAAAATCGTCTCTGCACTCTCCCGCTCCCCTGTACACTCCTGCTGATGCCGCGCCACGTCTGTAATGGCTTATTATGCTAAATAAAGGACATAAATGTTGGTGAAGACTTCGGGTGAGTGCCGCATTTTTTCTTCTTTTTATGTATTGGAATCACGGACTGTATATGCAGAGCACCTCCCCAGTCTCTTTGGAAACTATGCTCGTCCAGCCTGAATAGATCACACATGAAGCAGCTTAATTAGTATACAGCTTGTTCAGTCACTTTCTTTTTTCTTTTTGGATGTGGACACACAAAGCTTCTGTGTTGTACTAACTAACTACTGGAGCTAGGAGGTGGCCAAAAAAAAAGTATTCGGCACATTTTTTTATTTGGCGCATGGTGTGTGTTGCCGGCGGCGAAATACACAATTAACCAAACCTTATTGGGGGCAAAAAACATTATTATTTATTTTAACAAAACAAACCAAAATAAAAAATGAACTGCGTCTGCTTGGGGTTGATTGACGGAAATGGGGGGTGTGAAGCTGTGAGGGCTGGCTAACTGTGGATGATGCAGGGGTGGCTGGAGAAGGTGCAATAAAAATACTGGGGTCTGGAAATGGGTGAGACAAACCAGACATTACAGACACATTTTGAGGTGAGGGGGAGGGATAGCTATCTTCTTTTGTTTTTTTTGCCTTACCCTTTCTTGGATCGGCGCAGCTGTCCTGGGAGCCTCGTTGGGTTCATTGGTATAAGCCTGTCACGGTCCATGTGCCTTTGAAGCGGCATTGTTGTTGTGGTGGCAAGTAACGCCAGGGCAGGGTCCGGCAGTGGCATTGTTGTTGTGGTGGCGGGGAACGCCAGGCCAGGGTCCGGCAGTGGCATTGCTGTTGTGGTGGCGGGGAACACCAGGCCAGGGTCCGGCAGCGGCATTCTTGTGGTGGTGGCAGGGAACTCCAGGCCAGGGTAGTGGCATTCTTGTGGTGGTGGTGGGGAATGCCAGGCCAGGGCAGCGGCATTCTTGTGGTGGTGGCGGGGAATGCCAGGCCAGGGTCTGGCAGCGGCATTCTTGTGGTGTGGCGGGGAACGCCAGACCAGGGTCCTGTGGCTGCCGCATGGTGGTGGCAGTGGAGGAGGTCCAAGCAGGAGCATCAGTTGTCATGGTGGTGGCGGTGGGCTGTCCTACAGCACTCAGCATGGTGGTGGTGCTATAGTGGTGTCCAGCAGTGCTTGGAATGGAGGTGGCCATGCAATGGTATGCAGCAGAGGTCGCATTGAGGTAAAGCGTGACAATGTGGGCACAGGTGAAAATGCCCCCACTGTCTGCTGAAAATACCGACTCTGCTGCATAGCCTGCACGTAAGCAGCATTGCAGGCCTGCATAACACCAATCTGGAGATCGGGAGTAAGGTGTTCCGACATGCCCTGTTCAATTTGATTAAAAAAATGATGTACTGGCCTCTGGAGGTCAGCTTTCACTTGGGCAAGGGCTGTGGTAACCTCCTGGATACGTGTACTCATATGGCTAATGGCAGTATCCAGTCGGTCACCCATCGCCTTGAGTCCCTCGTGGAAAATCGAGCTCAAGTGCAAAAATTCGAGCATGAGTAACCTGTCCGCGGCCCTCTGCTGCTGCCGGGAGAAGCCCAAAAAAAATGGGCAGAGGCAGAGGACTGGGGAAGGGGATCACCTGATGGACCAGCTTCCTGGTCTCCAGTTAGTGTGGCAGGCCCACTTGCTGCTGTGCTGGAGGATGGCTGGGACGGGTCTGTGGCTCTCTGGTGAAGGACTGCTCCAGAACCTGGGCCAACAGTGGTGCTCCATGTGCTGTGAAAAAAGAAGAAAAAAAATGAATACCAAACATTTACAAAATGCAAACTCCTGTGGAATATAAACATACAGATTAAGGCTGAGGTCACACTAGCAGTATTTGGTCAGAGTTTTACATCAGACTTTGTAAGCCAAATCTGGGAGCACAAGAGTACGAGGAAAAGTATAATCGAAACAGATGCACCACTTCTGCATTAATCACCCACTCCTGGGTTTGGATTCCAAATACTGATGTAAAATATGAAGGAACGATGGAGGTCATACAAGGCATATCTATACTCACCAGGACATGTGTCAGAAATAATGAATTCATGAGGCATTTATTTGTGCATCATGAATTCATTATTTCTGACACCTGACTTGATGACTATAGATCTGTTGTGTAGGCTGCCGTCACACTGTCAGTATTTGCTCAGTATTTTACATCACTATTGGTAAGCCAAAAACAGGAGTGGAACAATGTGAGAAAAACTATAATAAAAACAGATGCGCCACTTCTGCATTTATCACCCACTCCTGGGTTTGGATTCCAAATACTGATGTAAAATAATGACCAAAAAATGCTAGTGTGACGGCAGCCTAATGCAATACAAAACAGCTTTTTTTTCACCAAAAATATACTTACGTTCTCTGGGCAAGGACCGGTCTCAAAAATGCAAGGATGCGGTAAAATTTGTATTTTCGGATCCTTGCTCCTGAACCACTAGGAAGCCAGCTCTCTTGATGCAGGTCCTTGTTGAAGCGGTCCTTCATCGAACGCCAACGTGTTTTGACTCTGGCCACTGTTGAAAAAACAAAACATAATGGTTAGACAGTGGTCTTTTGGCCGTGCTCACACAACTGTGTGTGCTGAGAGAAACTCTCATGAGTTTCTCTCATCACACACAGTTGTGTGAGCATGGACAAGGTCTCTGCTGTATCACACTGCATTGCAATACTTACCAAATGAAGCTCGGACCCGAGTCGGGGCGTTGTCCCAGCCATCCCACATCGCTTTGGCCACCTCATTCCATAGCCGCCGGATCGTCACGTTGTCCGCGTGCTGGGGAACCCGGGTGTCCCACAATGGGACTCGCTCATGGACCAGGGAGATGAGGTGGTCATTGTCAGTGAGGTCCTCATCCCGTTCTGGAACCTAAAAAAAAGGACATTAATGTTGGAGACATTAACAGAAGGAAGAAAGAAAACGGAAGCAGAGAAATGCAATGAATATTGAAAGTAAAAAAAAAGAAGTGCAGAAGCAAAAGGGAAAGAAAGAGAAAAGTAAAGAAATGAAGATTCAAGAATTGTAAAGTGAGGATACAATAAACAGTCACGTATACGTACACGCTGCCGCCGTGCCACCCGACCGTGACCCCGCTCCTCCTGCTCAGCCTCTGCCGCAGTGGAAGAAGTGCTCTAAAAAAAACAAAAAAAAAATTTGTCATACGTGTTGATGTGACAGTGAATACTTACCAATCTGAGGAGGCAAGTACTCACTTCACTGACATGTTCTACTTCAGAAGGCCCAGGACGTTGCTCCTCATCAGAAGAAGAAGACATTCTGATGCATGCAGAAGGAAAGAAATGGCAGAAATTAGGACATGTAGAGACCGAAAATAGAAAATATTGGCATTGGCTAGGATATACTCACATTGTTCAGTGTCTTGTTTTCCTCCAAGGATGTAGCCTGCGTCTCGTCTGCTTCAGTGTCTCCTGAGTAGTGACCTGCAAATGTCCATTCCCTCCCTTTATCATCTTTGCATGTGGGGGGTGGCTAATTAGTGTCTAGACATGTTTTCCTGGGATACAACGCATGCGTTCAAAAACACAAGCAAACGCATGTGCTTGTGAACGCATGCGTTCACATAGACAGCAATGCGTTTTTTTGGCGCATTCCTTCCACAATCGACTGCATACGTTTCTAGGCGGAAAATTTACGCCTCTAAAATTACTACATGTAGTGTTCACCGTGACAAACCGCAGACGACGAAACAACACATGTGTCGTCAAACTCGGCAAAAAGCATACGATCGCAGACGCATGAGTCCCTAATGTTAAATCTAGGAATACTCAACGCATGCGGATATTTGCGGAAGAAACGCTGCGGACACAACCGCAAATGTGAAACCGGCCTTAGAGCACACAGAGATTATGTAAAGATAAAGAACACGAAGAACATATGTTGGAGAATATATTCCTCATCATCATTATAGAACTTGGAAAAGGGTTGTCTAGATAGGTCAAACTTTTACGCTTTAAATTTATAGACATGAATTACGGTAAGTATTTGATCTATTAGCTAATGAAAATAAAAAGTACATTTCATTCTAGCAGCGTTTTCCCAAATGAGATGAAATGGTGAAAAAAATGCAATTCCGCCTTAGTTTTTTGATTTGTTATCATTGTGTTTATTCTGTTGTAACAATAACATGGAATCATATTTCACCAGGTGAGTATTATTACGGTAATACCAAAGTTGCACTAATATATTTAAATGGTGAAAAAAACAGAAATTTGTGAAAAATTCCATATTTTGCTTGTGTCATTATTTTACAAGACCCTTAATATATTTATTTTTACGTCAATTGAACTATGTGAGAGCTTTTTTACATGGCTGGCTTACAGTTTTATTAATGCTAATTTGGGTACATGCGACATTTTAATTAGTGGAGGAATGGTGACTGGAAAAAAAAAGTCTTGATTTCTCTTACCCTGATGACGGCACCACGGAGAGAGAGGGATCCGCCCTCAGGGACAGGAAACCTACAGGTGAAAAAGGCGGTACCTCTCTCCCACATCAGTTCGGTTTCCTGTCCCTGACGGGAAACCTGCAGCGTGATCGTCGTGGGATAGCGGGGGTCCATCACTTCGATTACTGGCAGCGGGGGGCCCTGCTTTGGACGAGGCGGATATCCCTCCCCCCGAAGGCCACAATCCCAGGGTCGGCAGGCCTTGTGCGTGAGCAGGGGAGAAGCAGTGAAGAAAGACCCAGTCTGCTTCTCCTCATAAAAAGATTTAGCAGCCGGTAATAGGTGATGGCGGTCACCTGGTTTCTTACTGCTGGTTTTTCCTGCTGGAGCGGTGCTCCCTCTGCTGCTGAGTGCGCCTGTGATCCCAGGAGAGGCTGGTCAGGCGCGGTGGTGCCGGCATGGCAGTCTGGCAGGCGATGGAATGGCCGAGCTCTGCCCAGGAAGCAAGATGGAGGAATGAGCGTGCGCACGCGCGTACTGGCTGCAAGGCATTATGGTATTCCCAGAATGCTCAGCGGTGGGGGTCACTTCCGGGGCAGCGCACGGCATCTCTGGGTAATGGATGCAGCGGTGTGTCACCCCGCTTATGGATAAAAAGAAGCAGAATCCAGCATGGCCGGTGCTCAGCAGATTGTGTCACCATGAGTGAGAAGGAGCAACCGGCAGAAGAAATTCTGCAGTCCCCGCCGAAAAAGCGCCAACCGCAGCAACGTCAGCAGCAGCAGCATCACCAGCAGCGGCGACAGCATGACACTCATTCCCAGCGTCGCAGCTCAGGATCTCAACGTAGCAGAGGCTCGGGTGGATCCAGAAGACCAGTAACGGTTCAAGTCGAGGAAGCTACTCCTATGCCAGAACCAGTATCCACCTCAAATTAGGAGGGTAAGTGATCTTTGTGAATGCTCATTTTCTAAAAAGGGTTTTTTAATGTGTTTTCCTTAGGGGAAGAAGTGTAAAATGAAAACCAGGCACAGAGTATGTCTGATTTGCTCTGTAGAACTGCCCGCTACGTGGGTAAAAAAAACTCTGTGCCATATGCATAGAAAATACCATTTCAGAAGAGTCCCCAAGATTCACATCCGACTTAATACAGTTAATTAAGTCCCAGGTAGAGGATGCATTAAAAAAGTGGCTAAGGTTTGAAAAGGAAACACAGGTCTAAACATAGATCCCCAGAGCCAAGTTCCAGCAAAGAAGATAGCGATACCTCTAATTCAGACAGTTCGCTCTCCTCTCTATCATCCTATTCCTCCTTGGAGGGGGGCCGCAATTGCTTTCCCATTGATGAAACAGACGCTTTAGTAAAAGCGGTAATAACAACTATGGGACTAGTAGAGACCAAATCCAAAAAAAACACGCAAGACTTTATGTTTAGCGGTCTAGAACAAAGGAAAACGAAGGGCGTTTCCAGTAAATGATAAAATACATGCCCTAATAAAAAAAAGAGTTGAAAAGGCCAGATAAAAAAGTCCTCTTAACCCCGAAAAGGAAATATCCTTTTGACGACCCGGCCTGTTCTTCCTGGAGCAAGGCGCCAAAACTAGATGTCGCCATTGCAAAAGCATCAAAAAAATTTGCTTTACCTTTCGAAGATATGGGGACCCTAAAGGACCCCATGGATAAAAAGGCTGAGGTATTTTTGAAAGGTTCTTGGGAAGCTGCTGGGGGGGGCTAAAGCCAGCTATAGCCGCCACGTGCACCGCCAGAGCGTTAATGGTCTGGTTAGATCATTTACAGTCACAGCTAAAAGATAGATCTCCAAGAGAATCATTATCAGATTCAATCTCAATAATGAAAGGAGCAGCTGCGTTTCTAGCAGACACATCTTTAGACTGTGAGACTGGCGGCAAGGGCTGCTTCCTTTTCAAATGCAGCTAGGAGGGCTTTATGGCTCAAATGTTGGCCGGGGGACCTACAAACAAAAGCCAAATTATGTTCCATACCCTGTGAAGGGGAGTTCCTATTTGGCCCTACCCTAGATGATATCCTGGAAAAAGCGGGGGACAAAAAGAAAGCCTTTCTGGGGTTCCCTAACCAATTATATAAACAGTCCTTTTGGAACAGAAAATTCATGAGTAGAAGGCCCCCAAAATATCAGAAAGAAGGATGGGATGATAAAAAATTTAAAGGAAAGGGTTACTTGTTTAACAAGCCAGACACCAAAAAACAACCCCAATGAAGGTGGTCCCCAGGTGGGGGGAAGACTGGCACACTTTCTCCCAGCCTGGGAAGAAATATCGGGGAGCCTATGGACGCTAAATATAATAAAAACAGGGCTGCAACTAATATTCCATTCAATGCCGTCACATCACTTTGTAATAACACCACAAAGGAAATCGGAAGCCGAACAACTGGGTCTTCAAAAGGAGATTACAACGCTATTAGAAAAGAATGTACTACAGGAAGTCCCAAACCAGGAGAAAGGCATGAGATTCTATTCTCCTCTATTTCTTCGGACGAAACCGGATGGAACTTACAGGACGATAATAAATTTTAAAAAGTTGAATCAGTACCTAGTGACGGAGAGTTTCAAGATGGAAACAATACAGACATGTGTGAGAACACTTTATCCGTCTTGTTTTATGACTGTCATCGATCTAAAGGATGCATACTACCATGTGCTCATACACCCAGACTACCAGAAATTTCTCAGAGTGGCGGTATTAATGCAGGGAGAGTTAAAGCACTACCAATACAGGGCCCTTCCCTTCAGCCTAGCCATAGCCCCGAGGGTATTTACGAAGTTGATGGCAGAGGTCATGGCTCACATAAGAGAGCAAAACATATTAATAGTTCCATATTTGGATGACCTCCTGGTAGTTGGCAAAACTCCCCTCCACTGCACTCAACAATTGAACAAAGTAATGACATCCCTGACAAACCTAGGTTGGATGTTGAACCTAGCAGAATCCAGAATCATTCCAACCCAAGTACAACAATACTTGGGGTTAATAATAGACTCAAACCGGCAAGAATGCCGCCTTCCAGGGGGGAAAGCTTCAAACATGGTCCAACTGGTAGAACAACTCAGAAAGTCCCCAGTAGTAACTCTATGAAAAGCGATGTCCATACTGGGATCGATGACAGCCTGTCTTCCAGTGGTCCAATGGGCTCAGAGTCACACCAGAGACCTCCAATGGGAGATCTTAGAAGCAGATTCTATGTTAAAAGGGGATTTAGAAAAGCACTTAAAAATCTCCTTGCAAACAATACATTCCCTACCTTGGTAGGTGGACCCACACAATCTAAGCAGGGGTGTTCCATGGGTATGGCCAACATCTATAACCCTAACTACCGATGCAAGTCCTTGGGGTTGGGGGGCTCATGTAGACAACCAGGTTGCTCAAGGGCTATGGTCAGAGGAAGAAAAACTGGGTTTCTCCAACATGAAAGCACTCCTTGCAGTAAAATATGCACTCATCCACTTCCTACACTCCCTCCATTCCCATCACGTGAGGGTATTATCGGACAACAGGGTGGTGGTAGCCTACTTAAATCACCATGGGGCACGAGATCTTGTATACTGATGGAAGTGACAAAATCCATTCTATTATTAGCAGAGGCCAATCTGTCATCGCTGTCAGCCCTTCACATCAAGGGGTCGGAAAATCAAACTGCAGATTTTCTAAGCCGAATGCAACTCAAACAGGGAGAGTGGGAATTGAATCAGGCAGTCTTCAACCACATAGTACAATTGTAGGGTCTCCCAGAAATAGATTTATTTGCGAACAACCACAACTGAAAGACTCGGGCCTTTTGTTCAATAGACCTGTGCGGGAACCCAGTAACCCTAGATGCCTTTTCAATTCCAAGGAATTTTCATCTAGCCTATGTGTTTCCCCCAATAGCGCTAATTCCTTTAGTGTTGAAAAAGATCAGGGAGGACAGAGCGAGAGTCATCATGATAGCTCCTTTCCCCTGCTGTATCAGGGGCCGGTAAATCACCCGCAAGTAAAGAACTTGCATATGATGGCTTGGAATTTGAGAGGAAGCTTCTAATCAAGAGAGGGTTTCTTCAAATCTAGTCTCCACTCTCCTGCTAGGTAGAAAACCAGTGACTACTAGGGCATATGGGAAGGTTTGGTGGAGATTTTTATCAGTATCAGGTGCCAGTTTATCTGAGGAAATCCCAATTCAAAAGTTGCTAAAATTTCTTCAGAAGGGGCAAGAAAAAGGCTTAGCAATGAGCACGCTTAAAGTCCAGGTAGCAGCGTTGAGGGCCCTTTACAACTGTGATTTGGCGGGGAACCGCTGGGTAAAGAGATTCATTAAGGCCTCGACCAGATCTAGACAAGTGGTACACCATACTACACCTCCCTGGGATCTAAATTTAGTTCTCTCCACACTAACCAAACCACCTTTTGAGCCACTGTCCCAAGCCTCTTTAAAAATAATATCGCTCAAAACCTCCCTTCTTGTGGCACTAACGTCAGCACGGAGGATTAGTGACATGCAGGCCCTATCAGCATATCCAACTCTGACATGTATACTAGATGATAGACTAATCCCTAAAACCGATCCATCCTACCCTCCTAAAGTGGCATCACGTTTCCATAGATCGCAGGAGATCTCGTTACCCTCTTTCTGTCCAAATCCCAGAAATAGGAAAGAGGAACATCTACACACACTAGACGTTAAAAGATGTTTAGTTCAATATCTAGCGGCACAAGAGACTATAGGAAGGATAGGGCTCTGTTTGTGTGTTTTCAGGGTCCAAATAAAGGGCACAAATCATCGAAGGCCACTCTTGCAAGATGGATAAGGGACGCCATCATCCTCTCGTATTCGTCAAGTAATGAAGCCATTCCAGGGGAAGTCAGAGCTCATTCAACCAGATCGGTGGCGACCTCCTGGGCAGAGAGAGCAGGAGCATCAATTGAACAGATATGTAGGGCGGCCACTTTGTCGTCTCCTTCCACATTTTTGAGGCACTACCAACTAGACCTGACTCCCTCTTCAGACCTCACCTTTGGCAGAAGGGTTCTAGAGGCAGTCGTCCCTCCCTAATGTACATCTATGAAATTCTCTCCGTGGTGCCGTCATGGGGGTAAGAGAATATCATATTTACCTACCGATAACGGTATTTCTCTGATCCCATGACGGCACCCGTACATTCCCTCCCTTCACGTGTGAGTGTGAACACTAGAGTTAGTCTTAATACTTAGTCACGCGGTGCCTCTAATAAGTTAAAGTAAAAAATTTTTGTTTGATAACATTTAAGTTACAGTTGAAGTTCTGTTAAGGCTCTGTAAACCAACTGATGTGGAAGAGAGGTCCCGCCTTTTTAACCTGTGGGTTTCCTGTCCCTGAGGGCGGATCCCTCTCTCTCTCCGTGGTGCCTTCATGGGATCAGAGAAATACCGTTATCGGTAAGTAACTACGATATTTTAGTTCATTATGGCTTATATAATTTCAGTTAATTCATTTTACATTTTGATACACTGGATTTTTTGGACAAGGCAAAACCAATTTTATTTTTTAATTTATTTTTAATTGGGAAAATGGGGCTTGATTCAATCTATATTTTTAAATTACTTTTAATTTTTATACACTTTTTTTTCAAATTTTATTTTTCTTCAACCAGCAATTGTCCAATAACTCATGCTGTTTATTGCAAAACCATATTATGGCAGAATATAGTGAAATTTGCAGTGTCCTAAGAATTTCAGGGGCTGTCAGCAGTCTATGTTATCCTATTGATTCCCAGCGATAGCGAATACCCACAAATGCTTGATTTAAAAGCAGCTGCCAGAGATTGATAGTGGTATGCAAGTGGTTGATAGCAGCAATCAGAGCTGCTGTTAGAAACAGATGCTAGCTGTATAATATAGCCAGCAGGTACCGCTTGTGGAGAAAGCACAGCTCTAGTCATCTTCACACATGGACACCTCATAAGGCCGGTTTCACACGTCAGTGGCTCCGGAACGTGTGGTGACAGTTTCCTCACGTACCGGAGACACTGACACACATAGATACATTAAAATAAATGTGCCTCTGCAGATGTCAGCGTGTTTTCATGGGCCGTGTGTCCGTGTGCAAAACACAGAGACATGTCAGTGTTTGTGGGAGCGCACTGATCACATGGACCCATTAAAGCCAATGGTTGCATATAAACATGTACTGCACATGGATGGCATCCGTGTGCTGTTTTGTGCTTTTTTTAAAGTCATAGGGTTAAAATTGAAACAAATTGTTTAAATACACGGACAGCACACGGACAGCACACAGATGATAAACACGGATAGCACACGAATGACACACGGATGGCCTACGTGCACACACGGACACAGATAGCTCTGGGACCGTTTCTTCCGGTACCGGAAATATCTGGACGTGTGAGACTGGCCTCAATGAAGTTTTACCAACACATTATTTTGTGTTGAGCTAATATATGAAATTTTACATAGTTTTCTTTATGTAAATGTTTACCTTAGCTGGTAATGATTAGTAAAGTTTATTGGTGTTCACAGGGTTATTACAGGGTTACAAAGTGTTATATGAGCAGTCAAGTGAAAGGAAAACAGATTAATAGAGAAAATGCTGCCTGTCTACGCAATATACTGATTACTTGAGCACATCAAAGCCAAGAAAGTTAATTGTGAATAGAACAAATACAAAACCCACCCAGTAAAAATGTTGTTCAGGTCTATCAAAGGTGCTTTCAGTACAATTCATATTTGACATCTTGCGTAGGCTGTAATAAATTAATTATCCTGCCTTGTTGTCCTGGCATGCAGGAGCAGAATAAAGGGCACACATCAGCCCATTACATAAAAAACAGCATCATTCTGACGCACTGCTGAGATTTCCGTAAACAAAGTACTTAATTTTTTTTGTATAACATGTCGGCTTTTTATCATTTCTTCTAAGAATTTTACTGACTAAAGCTGAAGTACAATCGGAAAAACTGCAATCAGAATGATTACGGTTAAATAGAGCACAGATTTTGCTTTGTAGATTTATATTTACCATGTCACGCTTACAAATATCAAGCTTTTGTCATAGGTACCAGGCACAGAATCGCTGCTGATTAATTTTACTTGACGGTTTTAGATTCTCTGGTTTATTTATAAAAAAAACTTTCATGTCATGTCTTATTATATTTGGCTGAGAATTGACCTAAAAGCTTACATACAGAATGTAACAATATTGTACCTTTGAATCAGTAGTATTGCCTCTGCCTGCATAATATTACTATTTACGTACAGTTCCATTCAAAATTATTCACCCCTATTGCAAATTACGATAGTTATATAGGAAAAATGGCACATTTAATGACCAACAATTAAAAAATTGGGTTTGTGCACTGCAATAGTCTTTTTTAAATCCTGCAAAGATTTCTATAGGGTTCAAGTGGTCTTGGCGTATTTTGAGGCTTGCTTGGGATCACTGTCTTGTTGGAAGGTTCAATGACCAAAGATCAGCTTCCTCACCAGCTTACTCCAGGGTTTTATGACCAACTCCTTCCTCAGGAATCTGGTGTCAGCTTCTTCTTTCTTTGAAAGTAGTGAACTGGAGGCCACTGCCTTTTAGAAATATGCTCAAATTTCTCAGAAATGCTGCCATAATTTGGAGTCTGATTATGCATCAGGTTTTCAGGGATCATAACAGTAAGGCCCTTTCACATGTCTTGGTAATTCTGGTACTGGAAAAACCAGTACTGGTGAGATCCGTGGTCTATGTCCATGTGACATCTGCGTGTTCATATGTGACATCTGTGTGACATTCATGTGCTGTCCATCAGGGGCTGACATACTGCATGTGCAGCCAGTTCAGCCGCGCCAGAGCCCAGAGGGGGAGCGGGACCCCTGCAGGGCTGCTAACACTGAGTGCAATCTGGCCTTTTTCTCTGACCCTGTGGTTCTAGGGGCCCCGGGCCAGAATTCCCTCATGTGCGGCGGACAGGGAGCGATCCCTTCAGCTCTGCTGCCTACAGGAGAAAATGGCAGGGAAACGGAGCTGCATGGATCCATCCTTCGATTCGGCAATTCCTGCCTGACACAGCCATGTGGCTGGATGACGTCATCATTCAGTGTGCTCCTGTGTCAGATAAAAAGCTGCTGAGAGATGAGTGGTGGTGTGTCTGTGTGTGTATAGGCAATGTTGGGGGTGGTGGTGGAGGTGGGAGAGAAGGCAATGATGAAGTTGGTGGGGAGAACAATTATTGGGGTGGTGGAGAGGGCAATTATGGAGGTGGTGGGGGAGAACAATGATTAGGTTTGTGGGGGGAGGAATGATTGGGGTGGTGGAGTGAGTAATGATGGAAGTGATGGGGAGGGCATTGATTAGGTGGTGGAGAGGGCAATGATTGAGGTGGTGGAAAGGGCAATAATGGAGGTGGTAGAGAGGGCAACAAAGGAGATGAGGGAGAAGGAAATGATGGAGGTGGAGAGGTCAATGATGAGGATGCTATTGAGGACTTAATTTATTGGGGAGTGGGAGAGGAGGCGATAAGGTGCATAGGACCTTTTATAATTATTTAAAGGTGGGAGAAAACACCGTCAGGGACTTGAAATGAATTGGGAGGTGGCGAAGGATGCTCAGTACCTGATAGCATCTTCTCCCACACCTAAATTCATTATGATGCTATCAAGGACTTATAATGAATGGGGAGTGGGACACAGGACAGGGACTAAGGTTATGTGCACATAAAGGAGGAGAAAATTCTGATGAATATCCTAATGTGTTGGCAGGAAGAAAGCTGCATAAAATATATTTATTTATTTTTCATGTTTTTCCCATTCTTTTTGTATTTTCCCCCATTAGTTCTGGTGAAAAACGCTGCAAGAATTGACATTATGCAGATTGTAATCTGCTGCAAGCATGCATGAAAAAAATAAGCAATATGTACATGAGACTTCAGGGATCGCTTGTACTGTAAAACCTTGCATATTTTCTGTGTGTACATAGCCTTACAGTTAATTGATTAGAGTCACAGACTGAATAATTTATATTATTGGGAGTCAAAGATTATAGCGCCGTTTGACTTTTCAATGCAAAATTGTCTGGAATTGAGATCAGACCCCATGTTGCATTTGGCGAGCCCTGGATGTGCCTAAACAGTGGAAATCCCCCACAAATGATATCATTTTGGAAACTAGACCCCAAAGGAACTTCAAAATCCATCCGCTACACTGTACTATCCAAAGGAAGTGAAACAGAAATGCACAATTCCAAAACTGTCATAAAATTGTATTTTATTACATTCTTTAAAACACCAAAATAATTTATAAATTACAAGAACACCTTAAACCAAATAACCTCAGATGTGAGGGACACAATGGGTTGCAAGCCTCTTTAGACACACTACTAACAAAATTATAAAAGTTATGAAGATTTATGGACAGTATCTATGAATGCTGTTGACTCACAATATGCACCTTAAGCAGAGATTGAAAATTATTATGGATGATCTATGAAGATGGGAGAGCCAGGGTCGTCGTTGAGTGGACTAGTATGATATCACTAGTATATATCTGTAGCCTGTGTTTTGTATTAGGCTACATAATTGATATAATAATGAGCTAGTGAGGTTTTATAATTATTATTTAGTGTTTTCTTAAAAAAATGTGTCTCATTGTTAATCTACTGAATGTAAATGCTAATTTTTATTCATCAACTTATTTCACTAATTTTGAGGTTAATATATCTATTTAGACTTTGCACATTGTCACTTAAAAATAAGGTTGAATCATAATAAGATATTTATACTATTATTACATTATTACACATTTTAATGACAGCACAGTAGTCACTTTTATCACTCACAGCAGCATCTCAGAGCCTTGCAGCGCCAGGAGTTGCGCACGCCATTCAGGTCTGTCAGCCCCAGACTTGGGATTATCTGACAACTGGGAGTCAGCTGACACACACGGTAGCCGTTACTACGGCTCCCTGGATGTTTGCGGCTCATCGGCCCGAGATGACAAGTCACTTCCGGTGGGGAGATAGAATGATGTGGCGCGCTGGGTCTCCATGGTGACTGCAACAACACACGTGATGCTATTTTAGATAGTCCATTGGTAGCAGGGCAGCATAAAAGACGAAATCTCCCTCTTCCCCAACACGCTCCTGAGGAAGTGTGGACGAAACGCGCATCGGGGTGGAGGGACACGGCACCAGCCCTACACATTGTAAGTATAATGAGGATTGTTTAGTCTACATATCTATATTTAGAAAGTTTCAATTTTGTAGTGGCATATGAGGATTATTGGCACTTTGATACTTTAGCATGAGAAACTATGGACATTGCCAGGACAAGCACATCGGTATTACTTAGTTGTTAAATACTCCTCTATTTTGGCTAGGTCACATTCTTTTGTCTATTATATTGGAGTGTGTAGACTATTCCCAGTAACTTTTATAATTTTGTTAGTAGTATGCCTAAAGAGTCTTGTAGCCCATTGTGTCCCTCACCTCTGAGGTTATTTGGTTTAAAGGCATTGTTGTAATTTATCAATTATTTTGGTGTTTTAAAGAATTTAATAAAATACAATTTTATGATAGTTTTGGAATTTTGCATTTCTGTTTCACTTCCTTTGGATAGTACAGTGTAATGGATGGATTTTGAGGTTATGTGTAGCACATTATGATTGTTGGATCATTTATTGATGAATACCCCAAAGGAACTTATCTAGATGTCTAGTGAGCACTTTGAACCCCCAAGGGCTTCACAGAAGTTTATATCGTATTTTTTCCACAAAAATGATCTTTTCGCCCCCAATTTTAATTTTCCCAAGGATAACAGGACCCCAAGAGTTATTGTGCAAGTTGTCCTGAGTACGCTGATACCCCATATGTCCGGGTAAGCCACTGTTTGGGCACATGGCAGAGCTCGGAAGGGAAGGAGCGCCGTTTTACTTTTTCAACGCAAAATTGGCTGAAATTGAGATCGGACAGTATGTCGCATTTCGAGAGCCCATGATGTGCCTAAACAGTGAAAACCCCCCACAAGTGACCCCATTTTGGAAACTACACCACCCATGGAACTTATCTAGATGTATGGTGAGAACTTTGGACCTCCAGGTGATTCACTAAAGTTTATAGCGCCCGGGCGTGAAAATAAAAAAAATCATATTTTTTCCACAAACATGATATTTTCGTCCCCAATTTTTTATTTTTCCAAGGGTAACAGGAGAAATTTGACCCCAAAAGTTGTTTTACAATTTGTTCTGAGTACGCTGATACCCCATATATGGGAGAAAACTACTGTCTGGGCACACGTCGGGGCTCGGATGGGAAGTAGTGACGTTTTGGAATGCAGACTTTGAATGGTCTACGGGCGTCATGTCGTGTTTGGAAAGTCCCTGATGTGCCTAAACAGTGGAATCTCCCCACAAGTGTCCCCATTTTGGAAACTATACCTCCCAAGGAACACTTTGAACTCCCAAGTGCTTCACAGAAGTTTATAACGTAGAGCCGTAAAAATAAAAAATCATATTTTTTCAACAAAAATGATTTTTTCGCCCCCAATTTTTTTCCACAGGGTGACATAAGAAATTGGACCCCAAGTGTTATTGTGCAATTTGTCCTGAGTATGCTGATACCTCATATGTGGGGGTAAACCACTGTTTGGGCACATGGCATCGCTCAGGAGGGAAGCAGCGCCAGATTTTACCGTTATAGTTTGCAGGTGCCATGACCCACTGGGAGAGCCCATAAAAAGTATATAGGTGGCTGACAGCACTCACATATCAGGGCGCTCGTTCCATATCCAGGGAACCCTCCTGGGTAGCACATCAAACTCCAACTCCAAAGAACAGCGCTCCAAATGGGTGTAATGATCCAATGAAGAACCTTTATTCTGCCATAAAAAAGCAGCAACGTTTCGACCATGTGTTGGTCTTTTTCAAGCATGAAAAAAAAAAAAAGCTTGAAAAAGACCAACACATGGTTGAAACGTTGCTGCTTTTTTATGGCTGAATAAAGGTTCTTCATTGGATCATTACACCCGTTTACCACTGGGAGAGCCCATGAGATGCCAAAACAGCAGAATCCCCCATAAGCGACCCCATTTTTTGAATTACCCCTCTCAAAGAATTCATCTAGGGGTGCAGTGATCATATTGACACCATGGGTGTGTCACAGAATTTTATACCATAGGGAAGCCATTCGGAGAGACTCGGAGTGCTATTTGCCTAATCAAGTGAATGGGTCTGTGCATGTCAGTGTGTTTCAACGGACCATGTGTCCGTGGGCAAAACACGCTGAAATGTCAATTTTTAATGTCAGCATGGGCCACAAAACATCCAGCACAAGTGCATATGCATAACACAAAATGAAACAAAGTCCAGCTCACCATCGGCATCCTGTGGAACTCGGAGCACGAAACCGCTTTGTCAGGGCATGAAAAAAATCTGGTAACGTGTTGATATCGCATTTTAATCTTTGTTGTTGCTGATATTTTATCCTCCACTGAATATGATTTGAAGTGAATAAAGGAAGATTTTTTTCACTACCTCGTTGAGCTGGATTCCTCATCATTTCCTTGATATGCATAACACACATGGATGTCATCCATGTGACATGCATCGGCGCCGGGGAAGAAGCATTACAGTAAGCTCTGTGCCCCGATGCCGGGTGCTAAACACAGCTCTCATCATTCTCCCCTGCTCTGCCGGTGATCTCCGGCAGAGCAGGGGAGAATGATGAGAGCCTTACATATTATGGCCAGAATATCAACCAATACCTTACATATACTGATATTTTTATTTGCACATTATATTTTTTTCTGGGTGCAGTTGGGCCCAAATGGTTTTGTAAACTGTGCCCTCTGTTCACACAGGATGCATTATAGTTAGCACCGGGCAGCCCGCCATAGCGCGTCATTAATAGGCTGAGAACCAGATGCTCTGCATTCCTTGTGTGAACATTGCCACATACAGAGTATATTTTTTTGCATTGGTGTGCCATGCGGCCAATCCCTGATTGAAAGCTGGTTGTTTCATTTGGTATTGCACCTGTGCAGTTTCCATTTTCTTGGGTCCGCTGAACCCTGGTAGTGCAATTGTATTGAGGCCCATTTAGACAGGTAAGCATCTTTGCCTGTTTTTTTTTTTCTTGAATATTGGAGTCGTCATTCTCCCCTGCTTGTGCCGATCACTGGCAGAGCAGGGAAGAATGATGAAAGCCATGTTCAGCACCCTGCTCCGGGGAACAGCGCTTACTGTAACGCTTCTTCCCTGGCACCCATCCTTGTGGTACTGATGCGGCACACTCTTGCCACATGTGTGCTGTAAGTATTACACACATAAACACTGACATCTCCGGTAACGGAAATATCAGAACGTGTGAAAGAGGTGTTATAGCGGGTTTTTACTTTTGGCTGCTGTCACACGCTAAAAGACACTTTTTATTTAAAAAAATAGTTTTTGCATCACCATATTTTGAGAGCCATAATTTTTCCATATTTTGGCCCACAGTCATGTGAGGTCTTGTTTTTTGTGGGACGAGTATTGGTACCATTTTCGGGCACATGACATTTTTTGATCACTTTTTATTCCGATTTTTGGGAGGCAGAATGAACAAAAACCAGCAAATCATGAATTTCTTTGGGGGGGCACTTATACCGTTCCGCGTGTGGTAAAATTATAAAGCAGTTTTATTTTTCGGGTCAGTAAGATTACAGCGAAAGCACATTTATACAATTTTTTTTATGTTTTGGCACTTTTATACAATAAAAACTATTTTATATACAAAATAATTATTTTGCATTGCTTTATTCTGACTGCTATAGCTTTTTTATTTTTCCAGTGATGAAGCTGTATGGGGGCTTGCTTTTTGCGGGACAAGATGACATTTTCAGTGGTACCATGATTATTTATATCCGTCTTTTTGATTGCGTGTTATTTCACTTTTTGTTTGGCGGTATGATGATAAAGCATTGTTTTTTGCCTTTTTTTATGGTGTTCACTATAGGGGTTAACTAGTGGGACAGTTTTATAGGGTGGGTCGTTACGGATGCCGGGAAACCAAATATGTGCACTTTATTGCTTAGATTTTTTTTTTCATTTAAATATTTATTTAGTGATATAATAAATATTGATTTTTTTTTTACTATATTTTTTATTAATTTTTAAAATATTTTTACAATTATTTTACTTTTTTAAATTAATTCTTACTTTTACACTGTGTCCCACTATGGGACACTCATTTTTTGCAGGCTGATCGCTTCTATAGCATGCAGATCTGCATGCTATAGAAGCTGTCAGCACTGCACATCTTGCACACTGACCTTAGAGACTTCCTGACATATGCACAGCGCATGACAGGAAGTCTCTCAGCTCTGGAGACCCGTATGTTGTCATGATGACATCAGGTCTCCATGGCAGCGATCTGGATCCAATCCAAAGGCAGAGGGGCTGTCAGCCCCAGTGCCAGCTCTGGATCACTGCAATCATGTTTGATCGCAGTATTCTGGGGGTTAAGGTGCCGGGAGAGGTCCATGTCCACTCCTGACACTTAGTGCCAGATGTCAGCTGTGAGAATCAGCTGACACCCGGCCCCGATCGGCCGCACACCACCCGTGTGTGCAGCCGATTGGCCTCGATGTACTATCCCGTCCATAGTCAGATGGGCCCAGCCCACATCTACGGGATAGTATGTCGGATGTCAGAAAGTTTAGTGACCACCCATTGAGCGGGAGGGTGCTCACCGTATACCCTCCTGCAGAGCTGACACCGACTTGTGTATATGCAGGACCTGCAATGATGTCATGATCATGTAATCATCATATTGTCCTGGTTAAATAACTGGACATGAGAGATAGTCTGGGTGGTGTAGTGGGAGAGGAAGCACTCACACGTGGCTTCAGGAGGAGCAGAGAACATTGCCAGACGTCTGCAGGTGAAACCTGCAGAGAAAAGGACTGTGCTGAACTATGTTTGTTTTGTTTCCCGTTAAGCCAAGAAGGCTCTACTTTTGTTTTTCTTGGTCTATGCAACTTTAATAAACCAGCAGGTGTTTCACTACCAAAGTGTTCCTGTGTTTACCTGAAAAAGCAGCTAAGTGGGTCAACCCCTCACAACAGAAACAGGAAAGTAGCGTTATTATGTATAGCAGAGTCCCTTACTATATAGTGTACTCACTTATTATGTATAACACCATCCTTAGTTACACAGTTTCCTTTTTTATTATGTATAACACCATCCCATATTATGTACAATCCTCTATGGTTCTATATGGTGTGGATCCTTACTATATAGCTTCCTCAGCTGTTATGTACAGTACTATCTCTTACATAGTGTATTCTTGTTATTTCTTTATTCACAGTGCTCTCTTTAATTACATAGTCCCCTCTCAACGACTGCTGACAGAGCAGCCAGTGACCAGACGACCAGTCCATCAGCTCCTCTATTAGAAAAGAAGCTTTCCATGCTCCATCATCCATAATTGCATTATATAATTAACAAGATATGTTAATGTGTAATTGACGGTGCTGTACATGGCAAGAGACAGGGCACTGTGTAATAAGGGATGGCAACATACAGTACAGACCAAAAGTTTGGACACACCTTCTCATTCAAAGATTTTTCTGTATTTTCATGAATATGAAAATTGTACATTCACACGGAAGGCATCAAAACTATGAATTAACACGTGTGGAATTATATTCTTATCAAACAAGTGTGAAACAACTGAAATTATGTCTTAAATTCTAGGTTCTTCAAAGTAGCCAATTTTGCTTTGATGACTGCTTTGCCCACTCTTGGCATTCTCTTGATGAGCTTCAAGAGGTAGTCACCGGGAATGGTCTTCCAACTATCTTGAAGGAGTTCTCAGAGATGCTTAGCACTTGTTGGCCCTTTTGCCTTCACTCTGCGGTCCAGCTCACCCAAAACGATCTCGATTGGGTTCAGGTCTGGTGACTGTGAGGCCAGGTCATCTGGCGTAGTACCCATTCACTCTCCTTCTTGGTCAAATAGCCTTTACACAGCCTGGAAGTGTGTTTGAGGTCATAGTCCTGTTGAATAATAAAAGATTGTCCAACTAAATGCAATTTGGATGGAATAGAATGCCGCTGCTAGATGCTGTAGTAGCCATGCTGGTTCAGTATGCCTTCGATTTTGAATAAAAACTCAACAGTGTCACCAGAAAAGCACCCCCACACCATCACACCTCCTCCTCCATGCTTCACGGTGGGAACCAGGCATGTAGAGTCCATCTGTTCACCTTTTCTGCGTCGCACAAAGACACGGTCGTTGGAACCAAAGATCTCAAATTTGGACTCATCTGACCAAAGCAAAGATTTCCACTGGTCTAATGTCCATTCTTTGTGTTCTTTAGCACAAACAAGTCTCTTCTGCTTGTTGCCTGTCCTTAGCAGTGGTTTCCTAGCGGCTATTTTACCATGAAGGTCTGCTGCACAAAGTCTCCTCTTAACAGTTCTTGTAGAGATGTGTCTGCTGCTAGAACTCTGCATTGACCTGGTCTCTAATCTGAGCTGCTTTTAACCTGCAATTTCTGAGGCTGGTGACTCGAATAAACTTATCCTCGGAAGCAGAGGTGACTCTTGGTCTTCCTTTCCTAGGGCAGTCCTCATGTTAGCCAGTTTCTTTGTAGCACTTGATGGTTTTTGCAACTGCACTTGGGGACACTTTCAAAGTTTTCCCAATTTTTCGGACTGACTGACCTTCATTTCTTAAAGTAATGATGGCCACTTGTTTTTCTTTGCTTAGCTGCTTTTTTCTTGCCATAATAAAAATTCTAACAGTCTATTCAGTAGGACTATCAGCTGTTTATCCACCAGACTTCTGCACAACACAACTGATGGTCTCAACCCCATTTATAAGGCAAGAAATCACACTTATTAAACCTGACAGGGCACACCTGTGAAGTGAAAACCATTCCCGGTGACTACCTCTCGAAGCTCATCAAGAGAATGCCAAGAGTGTGCAAAGCAATCATCAAAGCAAAAGGTGGATACTTTGAAGAAACTAGAATATAAGACATATTTTCAGTTGTTTCACACTTTTTTGTTAAGTATATAATTACACATGTGTTAATTCATAGTTTTGATGCCTTCAGTGTGAATGCACAATTTTAATAGTCATGAAAATACAGAAAAATCTTTAAATGAGAAGGTGTTTCCAAACTTTTGGTCTGTATTGTATATGTGTATATATATATATATATATATATATATATATATATATATATATATATATATATATGTACGTTTGTATATATATATACACTGTGTATATATATATATACACTGTGTATATATATATATATATATATATATATATATATATATATATATACATATACCACATATATATATATATATACACACACACACACATATATATATATATATATATATATATATATATATATATATATATATATATATATATATATATTCACAGCTGCTTCTGGCAAAATTAGGATATCATCAAAAAGTTAATTTATTTCAGTTCTTCAAAACAAAAAGTGAAACTCATATATTATATAGAGTCATTACAAAATAGTCATTATCTCAGTAATTTAGAATGATTAACAAAAAACACCTGCAAAGGCTTCCTAAGCTTTTAAAAAGGTCCCTTAGTCTGTATAAATATATAATATCTGTGCTGAAATGTTTACATACCCCAGCAGAATCTTTGCATTCTTAGCCTTTTTTCAGAGAATATGAATGATAACACCAAAACTTTTTCTCCACTCATGGTTAGTGTTATACATATCAAAAATCCAACCATGTAATTGTAACCTCCAAATACTTATTACTAACCATATCCACCATGTGTATCACAGAGGAAAAAAGAGGCAAAAACAGATCAACGTACTACTAAAATTAAATAATTTATTTCACATGTACACTTATTAACCCCTTAATCCCATATGACGCACTATCCCGTCGAGGTGGGGTGGGTCTTAATTCCCACCGACGGGATAGTACGTCATAGCGATCGGCCGCGCTCACGGGGGGGATCGCGGCCGGGTGTCAGCTGACTATCGCAGCTGACATCTGGCACTATGTGCCAGAGGCGGTCACATCAGCCCCCAGCACATTAACCCCCGGCACACTGCGATTAAACATGATCGCAGTGTTCCGGCAGTATAGGGAAGCATCGTGCAGGGAGGGGGCTCCCTGCGGGCTTCCCTGAGACCCCTGGAGCAACGCGATGGCCGCGGGGCTGCATCCGGGTCCTGCAGGGACTACTTCCGGGTCCAGAGCAGGCGCTGGTAAGCCTGCAGTGCTCTAAGTCAGATCGCTGATCTGACAGAGTGCTGTGCAAACTGTCAGATAAGCGATCTGTGATGTCCCCCCCTGGGACAAAGTAAAAAAGTAAAAAAAAAAAAATTCCACATGTGTAAAAAAAATATATATATATTATTCACATAAATACATTTCTTTATCTAAATAATAAAAAAAACAATAAAAGTACACATATTTAGTATCGCCGCGTCCGTAACGACCCAACCTATAAAACTGTCCCACTAGTTAACCCCTTCAGTGAACACCGTAAGAAAAAAAAAAAAAACGAGCCAAAAAACAACGCTTTATTATCATACCGCTGAACAAAAAGTGGAATAACACGCGATCAAAAAAAACGGATATAAATAACCATGGTACCGCTGAAACGTCATCTTGTCCCGCAAAAAATGAGCTGCGATACAGCATCATAAGCAAAAAAATAAAAAAGTTATAGTCCTCAGAATAAAGCGATGCCAAAATAATTATTTTTTCTATAAAATAGCTTTTATCGTATAAAAGCACCAAAACATAAAAAAAGATATAAATGAGATATCGCTGTAATCGTACTGACCCAATGAATAAAACTGCTTTATCAATTTTACCAAACATGGAACAGTATAAACGCCCCCCCCAAAAGAAATTCATGAATAGCTGGTTTTTAGTCATACTGCCTCACAAAAATCGGAATAAAAAGCGATCAAAAACTGTCACATGTCTGAAAATGTTACCAATAAAAATGTCAACTCGTCCCGCAAAAAACGAGACCTCACATGACTCTGTGGACCAAAATATGGAAAAATTATAGGTCTCAAAATGTGGAGACGCAAAAACTTTTTTGCTATAAAAAGCGTCTTTTAGTGTGTGACAGCTGCCAATCATAAAAATCCGATATAAAAAACACTTTAAAAGTAAATCAAACCCCCCCCTTCATCACCCCCTTAATTAGGGAAAAATAATAAAATTAAAAAAAATGTATTTATTTCCATTTTCCCATTAGGATTAGGGCTAGGGTTAGGGTTATGGTTAGGGTTAGGGTTAGGGCTAGGGTTAGGGTTAGGGCTAGGGTTAGGGCTTGGGTTAGGGTTGGGGCTAGGGTTGGAGCTAAAGTTAGGGTTAGGGTTGGGGCTAAAGTTAGGGTTAGTGTTGGGGCTAAAGTTAGGGTTAGGGTTGGGGCTAAAGTTAGGGTTGGGCTAAAGTTAGGGTTAGGGTTGGGGCTAAAGTTAGGGTTAGGGTTGGGGCTAAATTTAGGGTTAGGGTTTGGATTACATTTACGGTTGGGATTAGGGTTGGGATTAGAGTTAGGGTTGTGTCAGGGTTAGGGGTGTGGTTAGGGTTACCGTTGGGATTAGGGTTAGGGGTGTGTTTGGATTGGGGTTTCAGGTAGAATTGGGGAGGTTCCACTGTTCAGGCACATCAGGGGCTCTCCAAACGCGACTTGGCGTCAGATCTCAATTCCAGCCAATTCTGCGTTGAAAAAGTAAAACAGTGCTCCTTCCCTTCCGAGCTCTCCCGTGCGCCCAAACAGGGGTTTACCCCAACATATGGGGTATCAGCGTACTCAGAACAAATTGCACAATTTTGGGGGGCCAATTTCTTCTCTTACCCTTGGAAAAAAAAAATTGGGGGCGAAAAGATCATTTTTGTGAAAAAATATGATTTTTTATTTTTACGGCTCTGCATTATAAACTTCTGTGAAGCACTTGGTGGGTCAAAGTGCTCACCACACATCTCGATAAGTTCCTTAGGGGGTCTACTTTCCAAAATGGTGTCAATTGTGGGGGGTTTCAATGTTTAAGCACATCAGGGGCTCTCCAAACGCAACATGGCATCCCATCTCAATTCCAGTCAATTTTGCATTGAAAAGTAAAATGGCGCTCCTTTCCTTCCGAGCTCTGCCATGCGCCCAAACAGTGGTTTACCCCCACATATGGGGTATCAGCATACTCAGGACAAATTGTACAACAACTTTTGGGGTCCATTTTCTCCTGTTACCCTTGGTAAAATAAAACAAATTGGAGCTGAAATAAATTTTGTGTGAAAAAAAGTTAAATGTTCATTTTTATTTAAACATTCCGAAAATTCCTGTGAAACACCTGAAGGGTTAATAAACTTCTTGAATGTGGTTTTGAGCACCTTAAGGGGTGCAGTTTTTAGAATGGTGTCACACTTGGTTATTTTCTATCAAATAGATGCCTCAAAATGACTTCAAATGAGATGTGGTCTGTTGTGAGTTCCGCTCTTGGGCTCTCTCCGGTGGTTATAAGTAGCATTTTTGTGAGTTCTGCTCTTGGGCTCCCTCCTGTGGTTTTGAGTGGTATGGCTGCTTCTTGGATTTTGCATCAGCAGCTGTTTTCACTGATCGTCTTTCTGGCTCGGCTATATTAGTCTGGCCTTATCCCTAATTCAATGCCAGTTGTCAATGGTTGAGCTTGGAGTCATGGCTCTCTGAGGATTTCCCTGCCACTCTGACCATTTCAGCAAAGCTAAGTCCTTGCTTGTCTTTTTGCAGTTCACTTGTTGTGGACTTTGTTGTTTGGCATTTTCTATGTTTTGCTCATTTGTCCAGCTTATCAGTATGGATCTATTTAGCTAAGCTGGAAGCTCTGGGCAGCAGAGTTTGCCCTCCACAACTTTAGTCAGGTGTGGAGATTTTTGCATTTCTCTGCGGTGGACTTTTTCAAGTTTTTATTACTGACCGCACAGTTTTCTTTTCTGTACTAATTCTGTCTAGCTAGTAGTGGCCTCCTTTGCTAAATCTTGTTTCATACTACGTATGTCATTTCCTTCTCCTCTCACAGTCATTATTTGTTGGGGGCTGTCCTATCCTTTGGGGATTTTCTCTGAGGCAAGATAGCTTTCCTGCTTCTACCTTTAGGGGTAGCTAGATCTCCGGCTGTGACGAGGTGTCCAGGGAGTGACAGGAACATCCCACGGCTACTGCTAGTGTCTGTGTTAAGATTAGGAACTGCGGTCGGTATAGTTACCACCTGCTCAGAGCTAGTCGCATGTCGCTCCTTAATCACCAGACCATAACAGTACAACTGGCCAAAAATGAGCTGAATGCATCTCAAAAGAAGGAAAAGAAAAAGAGTTCTGAGCCATTTTTTTTTTCTTTAGTCTGTTTTGTCTTTTTCCTTCCTCTTAATCTCTGGGTGATTCAGGATTTGGATGCAGGCATGGATGTTCAGGGGTTGTTTTCTCGTGTGGATCAGCATGCTGCAAGAGTACAGAGTATTCAAGATTATGTTGTTCAGACTCCGGCCTTAGAGCCTAGAATTCCTACTCCGGATTTGTTTTACGGGGATAGAACTAAGTTTTTGAACTTTAAAAATAACTGCAAAATGTTTTTTGCTCTGAAACCCCGTTCCTCTGGTGACCCCATTCAGCAAGTAAAAATAGTTATTTCTCTGCTGCGTGGTGACCCTCAGGACTGGGCATTCTCCCTTGAGTCAGGGGATCCGGCATTGCTTAATGTAGATGCATTTTTTCAATCGCTCGGATTATTGTATGACGAACCTAACTCTGTAGAGCATGCTGAGAAAACACTGTTGGCCCTGTGTCAGGGTCAGGAAGCGGCAGAATTATACTGCCAGAAATTTAGAAAATGGTCTGTGCTCACTAAATGGAATGAGGATGCTCTGGCAGCAATTTTCAGAAAGGGTCTTTCTGAAGCCCTTAAGGATGTTATGGTGGGGTTCCCCACGCCTGTTGGTTTGAGCGAGTCTATGTCTCTGGCCATTCAGATTGATCGGCGCCTGCGCAAACGCAAAGTGGTGCTGTGTTTTTACTGTGGGGATTCTGCTCATGTTATTTCTGATTGCCCTAAGCGTATTAAAAGGGTCGCTAGATCTGTTACCATTAGTACTGTGCAGCCTAAGTTTCTCCTGTCTGTGACCCTGATTTGCTCATTGTCATCTTTTTCTGTCATGGCATTTGTGGATTCGGGCGCTGCTCTGAACTTAATGGACTTAGAATTCGCTAGGCGCTGTGGTTTTTCTTTGCAGCCTTTGCAGAGTCCCATACCCTTAAGGGGTATTGATGCTACACCGTTGGCCAAGAACAAAACTCAGAATTGGACTCAGCTGACTATGTGCATGGCTCCACCACATCAGGAAGATTGTCGTTTTCTGGTGTTGCATAATGTACATGATGTTGTTGCACTGGGTTTTCCATGGTTACAAGTACACAATCCAGTGCTGGATTGGAAATCAATGTCTGTGACTAGTTGGGGTTGTCAAGGGGTACATAGTGACGTTCCTTTAATGTCAATTTCCTCTTCCCCCTCTTCTGATGTTCCTGAATTTTTGTCAGATTTCCAGGATGTATTTGATGAGCCCAAGTCCAGTTCCCTTCCTCCACATAGGGACTGTGATTGTGCTATTGACTTGATTCCTGGCTGTAAGTTCCCTAAGGGCCGACTTTTCAATCTGTCTGTGCCAGAGCATGCAGCCATGCGGAGCTATGTAAAGGAGTCTTTAGAGAAGGGGCATATTCAGCCGTCTTTGTCACCATTGGGAGCGGGATTCTTTTTGTTGCCAAGAAGGATGGCTCCTTGAGACCCTGTATTGATTATCGTCTTCTTAATAAGATCACGGTCAAATTCCAATACCCTTTACCTTTGCTCTCTGATTTGTTTGCTCGGATTAAGGGGGCTAGTTGTTTTACCAAGGTTGACCTTCGAGGGGCATATAATCTTGTTCGTATTAAACAGGGTGACGAATGGAAAACTGCATTTAATACGCCCGAAGGCCATTTTGAATACCTGGTGATGCCTTTCGGGCTTTCTAATGCTCCTTCTGTATTTCAGTCCTTTATGCATGATATTTTCCGCAATTATCTTGACAAATTCTTGATTGTGTATTTGGATGATATTTTGATTTTTTCCAATGATTGGGAGTCTCATGTGAAGCAGGTCAGGATGGTATTCCAGATCCTTCGTGATAATGCTCTATTTGTGAAGGGGTCTAAGTACCTATTTGGAGTTCAGAAGGTCTCTTTTTTGGGGTTTATTTTTTCTCCTTCGTCTATAGAAATGGATCCTGTTAAGGTCCAAGCCATTCATGACTGGATTCAACCCACATCTGTGAAGAGCCTTCAGAAATTTTTGGGCTTTGCTAATTTTTATCGCCATTTCATTGCCAACTTCTCTAGTGTGGTTAAACCCCTGACCGATTTGATGAAGAAAGGCGCTGATGTGACTAATTGGTCCTCTGAGGCTGTTGAGGCCTTTCAGGAGCTTAAATGCCGATTTACTTCTGCCCCTGTCTTGCGTCAGCCGGATGTTTCTCTTCCTTTTCAGGTTGAGGTTGACGCTTCTGAGATTGGGGCAGGGGCCGTTTTGTCACAGAAGAATTCTGATGGTTCCTTGATGAAGCCATGTGCCTTCTTTTCTCAAAAGTTTTCGCCTGCGGAACGCAATTATGATGTCGGCAATCGGGAGTTGTTGGCTATGAAGTGGGCATTTGAGGAATGGCGACATTGGCTTGAGGGAGCCAAGCACCGCATTGTGGTCTTGACCGATCATAAGAATCTGATTTACCTCGAGTCGGCCAAGCGGCTGAACACTAGACAGGCTCGGTGGTCCCTGTTTTTCTCCCGTTTTGATTTTGTGGTCTCATATCTTCCAGGATCTAAGAATGTTAAGGCGGATGCCCTCTCTAGGAGTTTTTTGCCTGATTCTCCTGGAGTCCTTGAGCCGGTTGGCATTCTTAGGGAAGGGGTGATTCTGTCTGCCATCTCCCCTGATTTGCGGCGGGCGCATCAGGAATTTCAGGCTGATAAACCTGACCGCTGTCCTGTGGGGAAGCTGTTTGTTCCTGATAGATGGACAAGTAAGGTAATTTCTGAGGTCCATTGTTCTGTGTTGGCCGGTCATCCTGGGATTTTTGGTACCAGAGATTTGGTTGCTAGGTCCTTTTGGTGGCCTTCCTTGTCGCGGGATGTGCGTTCTTTTGTGCAGTCCTGTGGGACTTGTGCCCGGGCTAAGCCTTTCTGTTCCCGCGCTAGTGGGTTGCTTTTGCCTTTGCCTGTCCCGGAGAGGCTTGGACGCATATTTCCATGGATTTTATTTCGGATCTTCCTGTGTCCCAGAGGATGTCTGTTATCTGGGTGGTTTGTGACCGGTTCTCTAAAATGGTCCATTTGGTACCTTTGCCTAAATTGCCTTCCTCCTCTGATTTGGTTCCATTATTTTTTCAGCATGTGGTTCTTTTGCATGGCATTCCAGAGAATATTGTGTCTGACAGAGGTTCCCAGTTTGTTTCCAGGTTTTGGCGGGCCTTTTGTGCTAAGATGGGTATTAATTTGTATTTTTCTTCGGCGTTCCATCCTCAGACAAATGGCCAAACTGAGCGAACTAATCAAACCTTGGAAACCTATTTGAGATCCTTTGTGTCTGCTGATCAGGATGATTGGGTGGCTTTTTTGCCGTTGGCCGAGTTTGCCCTTAATAATCGGGCCAGTTCGGCTACTTTGGTTTCGACTTTCTTTTGTAATTTTGGTTTCCATCCTCATTTTTCTTCCAGGCAGGTTGAGCCTTCTGATTGTCCTGGTGTGGATTCTGTGATGAACAGGTTGCAGCAGATTTGGACTCTTGTGGTAGACAATTTGACATTGTCCCAGGAAAAGGCTCAGCGTTTTGCTAACCGTCGTCGGTGTGTTGGTCCTCGGCTTCGTGTGAGGGATTTGGTCTGGTTATCCTCTCATCATGTTCCTATGAAGGTTTCTTCGCCTAAGTTCAAGCCTCGGTTTATTGGTCCTTATAAGATTTCTGAGATTATCAATCCAGTGTCTTTTCGTTTGGCCCTTCCAGCCTCTTTTGCCATCCACAATGTTTTCCATAGATCTTTGTTGCGGAGATATTTGGTACCCGTTGTTCCATCTGTTGATCCTCCTGCCCCGGTGTTGGTTGAGGGGGAGTTGGAATATGTGGTTGAGAAAATTTTGGATTCTCGTTTTTCGAGGCGGAGGCTTCAGTATCTTGTCAAGTGGAAGGGTTATAGCCAGGAGGATAACTCTTGGGTGGTTGCCTCCGATGTCCATGCCGCCGATTAGGTTCGTGTTTTCCATTTGGCTCGTCCTGATCAGCCTGGGGGCTCTGGTGAGGGTTTGGTGACCCCTCCTCAAGGGGGGGTACTGTTGTGAGTTCCGCTCTTGGGCTCCCTCCGGTGGTTATAAGTAGCATTTTTGTGAGTTCTGCTCTTGGGCTCCCTCCTGTGGTTTTGAGTGGTATGGCTGCTTCTTGGATTTTGCATCAGCAGCTGTTCTCACTGATCGTCTTTCTGGCTCGGCTATATTAGTCTGGCCTTATCCCTAATTCAATGCCAGTTGTCAATGGTTGAGCTTGGAGTCATGGCTCTCTGAGGATTTCCCTGCCACTCTGACCATTTCTGCAAAGCTAAGTCCTTGCTTGTCTTTTTGCAGTTCACTTGTTGTGGACTTTGTTGTTTGGCATTTTCTATGTTTTGCTCATTTGTCCAGCTTATCAGTATGGATCTATTTAGCTAAGCTGGAAGCTCTGGGCAGCAGAGTTTGCCCTCCACAACTTTAGTCAGGTGTGGAGATTTTTGCATTTCTCTGCGGTGGACTTTTTCTAGTTTTTATTACTGACCGCACAGTTTTCTTTTCTGTACTAATTCTGTCTAGCTAGTAGTGGCCTCCTGTGCTAAATCTTGTTTCATACTATGTATGTCATTTCCTTCTCCTCTCACAGTCATTATTTGTGGGGGGCTGTCCTATCCTTTGGGGATTTTCTCTGAGGCAAGATAGCTTTCCTGTTTCTACCTTTAGGGGTAGCTAGTTCTCCGGCTGTGACAAGGTGTCCAGGGAGTGGCAGGAACATCCCACAGCTACTGCTAGTGTCTGTGTTAAGATTAGGAACTACGGTCGGTATAGTTACCACCTGCTCAGAGCTAGTCGCATGTCGCTCCTTAATCACCAGACCATAACAGTGGTCCCTAAAATAAAATGGTGGTGTAAAAATGAGAAATTGCTGGTCAACTTTTAACCCTTATAACTCCCTAACAAAAAAAAATGTTGGTTCCAAAGTTGTTCTGATGTAAAGTAGACATGTGGAAAATGTTACTTATTAAGTATTTTGTTTGACTTATCTCTGTGATTTAAGGGCATAAAAATTCAAAGTTGGTAAATTGCGAAATTTTCAAAATTTTCGCCAAATTTCCATTTTTTTCACAAATAAACGCAAGTTATATCGAATAAATTTTACCACTATCATGAAGTACGATAAGTCCTGAGTAAACACTGTCAGAATCGCCAAGATCCGTTGAAGTGTTCCAGAGTTATAACCTCATAAAGGGACAGTGGTCAGAATTGTAAAAATTGGCCCGGTCATTAACGTGCAAACCACCCTCGGGGCTTAAGGGGTTAAAATAAAACAAGAGAATTTCACATAATTACTGAGGGTAAAACAAAGACCAGGGACTATGAGAAATGGGACATATATAATTCATGCCGCACTACACCTCATCAATTTTGGTAATCAGCAAACAGTACTTTATAAAGGTACCCAGAGCAATAAATCATTGTTTTAATAACCAATTTGCAATATTTTAATATACTGTTAGATGTAAAGTACCCAGTGCAAAGAGGTGCATATGCTAATGCCCATAGCTCAACATCATACATAAGTATTTGTCCCGGTGTCAGTACCCTGACAGTGACGGTGTCAGGGGTATCTGAGGGTACAGACACCGTCAGGTAGACCAACAAAACTGTTGTCCACAACTGCCAGGTAAATTGTTCAGGATGCAAAGAAAAACCAACAAATAACATCAGTTGAAATACAGGATTCTCTGAAAACTAGTGGTGTGGCTGTTTCAAGATGCACAATAAGGAATCACTTGAAAAAAAATGGGCTGAATGGTCGAGTAGCCAAAAGAAAGCCAGTACTGCGTAAATGCCACAAAGTATTTCACCTAGAATATGCAATACAGCACAGAGACAAGTCTTGAAACTTCTGGATCAAGGTAATTTGGAGTGATGAGACCAAAATTAAACTCTTTGGCCACAACCATAAATGTTACATTTGGAGAGAGGTCAACAAGGCCTATGATAAAAGGATTACCATTCCTACTGTGAAGCATGGAGGTGGATCGCTGATGTTTTGGGAATGTGTGAGATACAAAGGCACAGGAAACTTGGTCAAAGTTGAAGGAAAGATAAATGCAGCAAGTTATCAGCAAATACTGGAGGAAAATTTGCACTCATCAGCCTAGAAACTGCATATGGGACATACTTGGACGTTCCAACATGACAACGA
Source organism: Ranitomeya variabilis (assembly GCF_051348905.1). NCBI lineage: Eukaryota > Metazoa > Chordata > Amphibia > Anura > Dendrobatidae > Ranitomeya > Ranitomeya variabilis. The sequence continues at coordinate 235,697,622 of NC_135232.1, forward strand.
TCCAAAGCACAAGGCCAAGTCTACCTGTCATTGGCTACAACAAAACAAAGTGAAGATTCTGAAGTGGTCATCTTATTCTCCTGACCTCAATATCATTGAGCCACTCTGGGGAGATTTCAATCGCCCAGTTCATGCGAGACAGACCAGGAATTTACAGGAACTGGAGTTTTTTTGCCAAGAAGAATGGGCAGCTTTATCACCTGAGAAAATAAAGAACCTCATCCACAACTACCACAAAAGACTTTAATTAATAGCAAAATCATGAAGCACCAAAGTAGATGATAACAGAGAGCAGGTCGCACTAGCTCTCCCCAAGCACCCAATGGGTGCCAACACAACAGGACAGCTCCAAGCAAGGATCAATACAAAAAAGCGGAGCACAAACATCCATAACAACATAGTTATGTTTAAAAGTATATAATGTTTATTTTATAATTACACCAATATAGTATCAATAATCGCACTATAAATAAGTACAGTATGTACTATCTACACAAAGGAGGGCAGTAGAAAGGAGACATGACAATCGCCAAGTAGACAGAGGTTCCTGTTGAGGAAGCGACCACGCAAAACGCGCGTCCGGGGGTGCCAAGCTAGGAGGGGGTACTTCTCTTGAACAAACTCTAATGGGTAAGCCTGATTTTTATTATGGTGCATTAAGTGCGTACTGCTAATGCAATCCATGCTAAGGGTATACCGGCAGGACCCTGTATATAGCAATCATGGGTTTACAATATTTATGTAAAAAGATGTAATTTATTCTGTTTCCCCCTCTGTCCACTTGGCGATTGTCATGTCTCCTTTCTACTGCCCTCCTTTGTGTAGATAGTACATACAGTACTTATTTATAGTGTGATTATTGATACTATATTGGTGTAATTATAAAATAAACATTATATACTTTTATACATAACTATGTTGTTATGGATGTTTGTTCTCCGCTTTTTTGTATTGATCACAAAAGACTTTAAGCTGTCATTGACGTTAGAGAGGGCAATACATGGTATTAAGAAATGGGGTATGTGAACTTTTGATCAGGGTCATTTGGATGTTTTGGGTTGTCATTATGATTTAAAAAGAGAAAACACAGTTGTTTGACAATAAATGGCTTCACCCAACTACTAACCATGACTGGAGAAAAAGTTTTGGTGTTATCAATTATATTCTCTGAAAAAGGCCAAGAAAGCAAAAATTCTGCCAGGGTATGTAAACTTTTGAGCAAAGCTGTATGTGGACAACTCTGCTGGGGAGATATTTTTTGGTGTCCCCTTGAATTTTAAGTTGTTTCTCCTGTTCCTATTTTATTGATACATTAATTTTGTTTTCAACAGTTTAATCTCCTTCTTTAGGAGGGAATTATGCTCTTCCATCTTAGATTGTCTGAAGGAAATATATTCTACTTTTCTCTGTGATGGGTATTTGCTAATGATATTTGCGTTCATTTGAAGAATAGTAGATTTGAAACATTCATGAATGTATTTCTCTGAACGTGAAAGATTTCTAGGCTGCCTTTCTGTAAGGGAAGCCTGAAACTCAATGTAGAAGTTTTGAGCTTCTGGATTAGAGTTTGTATCGACAAAGGGAAATTCTTTGTGTGGAGTCATGTTTTGTGAAGAGTTCTCTGATTCTTCCTCTGTGTCAATATGTTGCAGTTGGGGTATATCTGTGGCTTATCAATAGCTTTGACATATCCTGAGGCACACGTGGTTGTGAGGAACTGAGAGTCCTCTTTTAGAGGGATTCTGTACTTGAGAGGACTTTTTAGAGGCAGAGATGGTCTCTCTTTTGCCAGTGGGATATGTTCCATCTGATTTAAAGCTGGCACATCTCTCCACACGTGAGCAGAGGCACAGGATGCTGTACTGTGGGAATGGGGTATTGCTTACCACGATCTCCTCTGTTCTTTTGGTCAGCCGCAGTGCTTTGTTCTTAAGTGAAGGATACTTCCTTCTGCCACCTGTAAGGTGATGGTGGATCTTATTCACTGGGTCCTGTGATTCCATGGAGCTTGGGTTGGGGATGTCTGGATTCAGAGGTGAGTTGGATCTCATGCTGTCACAGAGTTCTGGAGTCTGGATCAGCTGACCCTGTGGCTGCAATGACTGGGGAACAGCAGTTCCTTCTTTCAAATCAGGTTTTGAAGTTTATTGGGATCTTCTGAGAGGCAATAAAAACATTTTCCAGGTCTTTGTCTACTTTCACGTTATGACGGTCTTCAGTTAGGAAGAGTGGTCACAAACTGTCCCTGGAGCTAAGACTAAGGGTACTGTCTCACAGTGGCACTTTTGTCGCTACGACGGTACGATCCGTGACCTTCCAGCGATATCCATACGATATCGCTGTGTCTGACACGCAGCAGCGATCAGGGACTCTGCTGAGAATCGTACGTCGTAGCAGATCGTTTGGAACTTTCTTTCGTCACTGGATCTCCCGCTGTCATCGTTGGATCGGTGTGTGTGACACCGATCCAACGATGCGTTCGCTTGTAACCAGGGTAAACATCGGGTTACTAAGCGCAGGGCCGCGCTTAGTAACCCGATGTTTACCCTGGTTACCATCGTAAAAGTAAAAAAAAAACAAACAGTACATACTCACATTCCGGTGTCCATCAGGGTCCCTCGCAGTCTGCTTCCCGCTCTGACTGACTCCCGGCCGTAAAGTAAGCAGAGCACAGCGATGACGTCACCGCTGTGATCTGCTTTCACTTTACGGCGGCACTCAGTCAGAGCGGGAAGCAGACTGCGAGGGACCTGACGGACACCGGAATGTGAGTATGTACGGTTTTTTTTTTTTTTACTTTTACGATGGTAACCAGGGTAAACAACGGGTTACTAAGCGTGGCCCTGCGCTTAGTAACCCGATGTTTACCCTGGTTACCCGGGGCCTTCGGCATCGTTGGTCGCTGGAGAGCGGTCTGTGTGACAGCTCCCCAGCGACCACACAATGACTTTCCAACGATCACGGCCAGGTCGTATCGCTGGTCGTGATCGTTGGAAAGTTGCAGAGTGTGACAGTACCCTAACTATCCCTGTCCCAGGAGTACTCTTGAAATGAAATGAAAGGTAAACCAGACCCCAAGACAAGACAGAGATAACAGAAAATCTCTATCATGCAAAAGTACTACTCAACAATAGGGATGGGGACAGGGGCAGGGAGAAATAAACTGAATGGGAAAAGGGAACTGGAGATAAACACACACGTACAATAGCAAACTACAGAACACCACAACTCCATCTCCAAACCTCAACTGCTTAGCTTTATTACAAAGCGCAGGAAGAAGAAAATTTCACTGTCATGAACTAAATGCACAACGCCTGTGTATATAGAGGGAGTAAAGGGTATGCAGCTGCAGCTGAGAACAACCAGGCTGTATGGTCTCAGCCAGCATGTAAAGAGCCCTTAACCTTTCAGTGCTAAAAGAAAGGGAAATTCATTTAAATTAGGACATGAATCAAACCATAAGGAGGACTGCGATTCATCACCCAATGTGACTGTCTAATCTCAGATCTTCAAGGGGATGTGACACCCTCATGACAGTACCCCACTTCTAAGAAGGGCCACTGGACCCTCGAAACTGGGTTTATCCGAATGGGCCACATGGATGGACCGAATTAGTTTACCGACATTAACCTCAGATGCCAGTACAACATCATTTCCTCAGAACCATACTCATTCCTGTGCACTAAGTATTGTAAAGATCAGAGAACCACTTGAGAATCCACAATTTTTGCCACCTGAAACTCCAAATTTCCAGCAACAATAATTAGTAGCCGCTGCAAGAGTGATGGTTCCACAGGTGGTACATATTTTTTGAGCAATGACCTGTGGAAAATTTTGTGGATTTTAAGAGTTTTAGAGGAAGCTCAAGTCGAAAGGCCATAGGGTAAATTACGGAAACCATCTTTTTTAATATGTGCATTTTCTGGCATTTTTTTATCCTATATGATTAACGGCTAAGTTTTAACCACTTTCCTTTGATGCTGGAGAACATCTGCTTTTGGACCATTGACAGATCTTTGACGTGGAAGCCAGGTCAGTGCACACTCTGTGCACCACACCCAGACCACAGACTGTTTACCCTGGAAGTTTCCTGGGATTTTTATGGTATTTCTACCACATGAGTGGTGAGCTGAATTGTCACTTTTTCTACTTGTTGTATAAGCTTTTCTTATTTTACTTGGAGGGCTCAGGCATTTAAGAAGAAGTTGGTTAAGCAGTGGGCAACCACTTTAAAAATAACATTTCACCCAGAACATTGAGATTGGTATAATTATTTATATATATATATATATATATATATATATATATATATATATATATATATATAGTATATATATATATATATATATATAGATATATATAGATATATATATATGTATATAGATATATATATAGATATATATATATTTACTGTATATATATATTGCTGCTAATGAATACATGAACTCCACTATTGCTGTTAATGTTAAACATGTAAGGTACTTACAGTAGTTAGCGTTTTTGTTATAATGAAGTGCAAAATCCATCCAAGTGTAAGGGGGTGGCAGGTCCCCTCAGTTGCGCCCTCTCCTCCTTCCGTATGACCCCTGTGCACTTTATGTACTGTGATGTAATGTATTATGTTGAGCTGTGTTTATCTGGTCTTAATGTAATGTGTATGATCCCTTTAAATGCTAATGTGTTTACTTCTGCTTGTATATACTGTAGTTAGGGACAGTGAATGGGTAACGTTGGGGGCTGAACTTGCAGCCACGAGGAGAGAGGAAGCTGTTACTTTTTCAGAACTGCCCCGATATGTTGGCCAGGGCAGATGTGCTTTACAGATGGGGCACTGCCAGACCCCCTGGACGGGAGAGGTCTGCTGCCCCCGGCTAAGGACCAAGGATTGAACAAAAGGGCTAAGGACTTCAACACGGGCCCCAGGACTCTGAAAGGGCCCTCACTTCTGAAGGGGTAATCCTGGCATGTGGAATTCCTCTAATGTTTGACTGCTGCAGGTGCGGTTAGAGAGCGTAACAGGAAGAGAGTAAGAAAACCAGTGTTGTACTCATGCTCTTCTTCTTCTTCACCATTGTTCATTAAAGAATTTGTTTTCCCTGTTGGACAACAGTTGCCTTGGTGTGCTTCAAAACGTCTGGACTGCTCTAACCAGGTAATCTGTGGGGAAAAACTGCATCACTCCCGTATTACATGTACAAAGGGCCGGAGGTGCTCATTGAATGTTTGCTCAGTGGACTCTGTTGGTGAACTGTGCCTTTAAATAGCTCAGCCACAACTATCCCCCCGGTCGCCCTTGTTACACAACCACGTGAAGGTGTACCTAAATATCAATGTTTAGTGTCACTAATGTCCTACCTTCCAATCTGCTTAGTCAGGCCTCATGTTAATGCAGAACTGAAAGAACACCAGACACACAGCTGGCAATTAAAACCTTATCAAAATCCAAAAACAGTCACTATTCACTTTTATAAATCAAGGAATGACCAAACTGCACAATGCCCATTTATATTTAAAGATTAATCAATTTTATTAATTCAAAATTAATTTAAAACACTAACAATTTACATAAAAGGAATTGCCTCCAATGTGAACACAGATTGCAAGGAGTATCAGCATACACACCTACAGTAATCATAAATTGCAGTGGAGACACTATTTAAAAGAGCTTGCAGATGAGATCCGACAAAAATTACATGGCAAATTCCAGAGCCTATATATGGGGTAGTAAGCACCAATATATCCTGTGCTAAGTATACAATATCCAACCAATTGGTTAATCCCCTATGTAATGAAGGATCCCTATGTGCCCAAATCGCTAAGGCTCACATATGCAATTATGAACAAAACTGACTTACATAGTGTGTGATATCCGAGCCTCGTTCCTTCACCCCGATGCGCGTTTCATCCATACTTCTTCAGGGGGCTTGAAGGAAGGATCTGGAAATAAGGGTGCTGAGCCCTGGTGGGTGCCACACACCACAATGTATACTAGAGAAAAGAAAAAAATAGGGCTCACACCTTTAGTATTAAATTATTTAATCTTTTTCTGTGGTATTACTAGTCACTACTTGAAAGAATTAATTTGCACTATATATACTACATTATACATTATTTGTAGTTTAAAATTGTTAATGATTTTCTTCATGCTATCTGTTTAAGGCAAAGCACACTTATGTGCCAAGCAGAGAACCACAAGAACTCACTGGGAAAAACTGGTCCAGTAAATTAATCCAGGGCTTGACAGATGTAAACCATTACACTCGCATTTAGGCTAGACAATACAGTATGGACTAAGGACTCATTTAGACTGTGATCTTTCAAGTGTGCAAAAAAATGTTTCCGATTGTCATTAGTGTTTTTCATCTGACTTTCATCAGTGTTTGGTCAGTATTTCAGTATTTACCAATACCATGTGTGTTTCATCAGTGATTTTCACACATGGAAAAATAAATTGCAAAGCTTCTCGTATTCATCACAGTGTAAATTGTGCACAGTACGCGGACTGCACATTCATGGCATCTCTGGGCTTTCTGTGATTTTCACGGATCCTTTGACTTGTATTGGCAATTTTGATCAGTAATGTGGATCAAAAAGAGACATGTTTCTGTTATTCTTTTGTGGACACATGGTCTGTAAATAATCACAGACATGTGAATCACTCCATACATTATAATGTGTACTTGCTCTAACCATGAAAACCACAAACTGAACAAGTACATGAAAAATAGATGTCTGAATGAGGCCTAAGGAAGACTTGGGCACTTGTATTTTTGTAGCTCACTTATTCACAAAATAGCTGCAGAAATTATGATTTCAGTTCTGTACAAGCTTTTGGCTGGACTGCAGCTATCAACTTAGGTAGAATATTGGAACTTGCACATAAAGACTGATAAAATCCTCACCAAGGAGACTTAAAAGTGGCATTTTGCCTCATTCTATATCCAACCAAGGAGACTGCAGTAATTGCTTTTATAAATATTGACTACACAAGGACTTTTACTAGATTACTATTCCTAGGAGGAAAAACGCTAGAGAATCCAAATGTCTTATTTGTTTTTGCCTTATTAAGCTACAAAGAAAAGAATATTGTTTTTTCGCTGTTAACATTTCCTTCACACCATAAGCAGGTATATTTTGTACTATAATGTTATGTATTGTTAAGGCATGGTTTGTCAATAATACATTTATACTTACAGAATTGGAGTATATTTTCTTTATGTTTTAGAATTACATCTACATAATATCACATTATAAATTGAACACTTGTTAATGCAAAAAAAAAATTACGGCATCTTTACAATTTGCTCCAGAGTCAAAATTGAAGTAAAAAAAATGTTGCCAAAATAAAGCTTTGCAGCAAAATTGAGAGATTAAACAAAAGTAAAATATTTTTATATCTACATTAGTAAATTGCTTGTAACCCACTGTTGTTGGATGTGGCTTCTGGGTCCTGGCTTACTATATATTTATTTTTAGAATGTCAAATATATGGTGTTCTATTTTTGTATTGTTTGTAGTTTGTTTGTCTTGTCATCCCTTTGAGTGTACACCCACGAGGAGTGGACACAGACACAAGAGGGCAATATTTTTTAGTCCAATAATTTGTCTGTGACAGAAGCTGTTGCTTTCTGCTTTAGAGGTTGAAGTGTGCCCCCTTTCTTCTTGGGCCCCTGTTGTACCCTTGAAATGTCTATCACTGACACCTACTGCAGGCTTATGTTGTAGAGGGGATGTGTTGAGCACAACAATTGATGCTGTGTACATTGTTGGAGTTTGTTAATACTATGCTATCAGGGGCAGACACAGACAGCTTGGGGCCCCTATGCAGGAAATGTGTCTGGACCCCCCTCCTTTTAAGGTGACAAAGCTACACATTATTATATACACACATATATATATATATATATATATATATATATATATATATATAGTCACACACATACATGTAGATATTACATAGTCTCCATTATTATGTATATTGCCGTCCCTAACTATACAGTGCCCTCTCCTGTTGTGTACAGAACCGTCCCTTACATATTGGATTTTATAGAGCCCTGTTTTTTATTACATATCGTCCTGTCTTGTTAGCTGTATAATGCAATGATGGCTGATGGAGCATGGGAAAGTTTCTTTTCTAAAAGAGGAGCTGATGGACTGGTAGTCTGGTCACTGGCTCCTCCATCAGTAGTCATTTTATATCTAACAAAAGAGGGGACTATGTAATAAAAGAGGGTGCTGTAGATAACAAAAATAACAAGAATACACTATGTAAGAGACAACACTGCAATAGCAGAGGAAGCTATATAATAAGGGAGGGCATCATATATAACTAGAGAGGATAGTACGTAATAAGGGACAGTGTTATACATAACAAAAGAGGAAACTATGTAACTAAGGATGGTGTTATACATAATAAGTGAGTACACTATGCACTAAGGGACTGTGCTATTCATAAGTGAGTACACTATATATCAAGGGAATGTGCTATACATAATAAGTGAGTACACTTTATACTAATAAGACATAATAATCAATAATAACGTCTTCCTTCACCCCCCATTGCTAAATCTATTATAAATCCCCCTTCCTCCCATCCCAATCCCCCACACCCCTAATTGTCCTCCTCCCCTCGCATTCCATTATTGCTCTTTCCCCCACCCCCATGATTACCCTCTTCACCACCTCCATCATTGCTTTCTCCCCACCACCCCCATTATTGTTCTTTCCACCGCCATCTTCATTGACTTCTCCCTCCCCACTCCCATCATTACCCATTCCACGACCTCCATCATTTCTTCCTCCCCACCATCCCCATCATTGCCCTTTCCACCACCACATCATTGTCTTTTCCCCCACCACCCCATCATTACCCATTCCACCACCTCCATCATTGCCTCCTCCCTACCACCCCATCATTGTCCATTTACTGCCATTATCATTGTTTTCTCCCCCACCACCCCATCATTACCCATTCCATAACCTCCACATTTCCTTCTCCCCACATCCCCATCATTGCCTTTTCCAATACCACTATCATTGTCTTTTCCCCCACCACCCCATTATTGCCCATTCACCACCTCCATCATTTCCTCCTCCCCCACTACCCCCATTATTGCCCTTTCCACCACCCCATCTTTGCTTTCTCCCCCACCACTCCTATTATTACTCTCTCTGTCAACCCAATCATTGCCTTCTGCCCCATCACCCTCATCATTGCCCTTTTCACCACCTACACACACACAGACACACACAGCACCATTCACTTCTCTGCACACACACACACACACCTCACCTCTGTGCATGGTATCCTGAAGCCACACCATCGCCGGCAGCTTCCTGTCTCCCACAGCCATGGCGCTGAATGATGATATAATTCAGCCACTGTTGTGTGAGACAGGAAGCGTGAGCAGGAAGCAGGACAGATCCATTTCCTGCAGCTTCGCTCTGCTGCCATTTTCTCTTGCAGGCAGCGGAGCTGCAGGGATTGCTCCCTGCCTACTGCACAGAAGGGCAATCTGGCCAGGGGCCCCCCGGAGCTCAGGGCTGGATAAACTGGCCAGATTGCCCTCATTATTAGCTGCCCTGCACGTGCCCCCTGAAGCCTCCGGGCCCCGCTGCAGCTGCACTGGTTGAACAGGCGGTATGTCCGCCTATGTATGCTATATTACCTCATTCATTTGTTGATGTTTAGTTTCATTCTGTAATCATTCATGTTTTTATGATGCATATAATGGTTATTGTATGTCCCATGCAAACATTTCATTCTCCTGCAATGTCTGAATGTGATGATTCTGCAACAGGTTGCAGGCTCAGACATGTCCCAGCAAAGAAAACAACAAAGCCTTGTCAAAATAATACATGAAATCTTTCAGCTGTTCTCATCTCTTGTAAAGAAGTATCTATTTCAGCATATACCTACAAATGAGAAGAAAAATGTCCAGCAGCTCGCAGCTCAAACTTTTAGTGGCCAAACTTAACAATGACAGATACCAGTTATGCAGGGGTAGGATTCAATATTTTAACAACAGGTTAAAGGAAAACCAAACCCATTTGAAAAGCCCCGTCCATAAAAAAACACCCATTTTGCCCGCCTCGCCCATTTCCACCCACATTTTCATCAACCACAAAATACAAGTAACGGGCACGGCAACTAAAAGTGAAGGTGCTTTATCCCTCTTATTTCACCTGTACCTTCATTTACAGTCATTGACTCATGTCCAGTACACATTGTCCCAGTCACTGTAGGTTATTTGTTAGTATAGTGGATAATTTTAAAGGGTTTTCTAAAAGTTTGAAAATTAGTATCAAAGGAACACTGCTCAAATTGAAAACTATTGCCTCCTGTTGTTTATCATTCAGTTGAAAATTGCAGGCTAGGGAACTGGATTGGCAACACTGGGTGGAGGACACATGTCCCTGCATACCCAATGTTAAAGATAGGTACGCAGGAAAACACAGGATGCATGCAGAAGTAGGGGGAGCTTCAGGGAGGAAGAAGGGAGGAAGTACGCAGCCATCTCCAGCCCTCCGGAACGCAAATGTGAACCTAGCCAAAGAAAATGCAAAATTTAATGTATTGCAAAAAAACAATATTGATATGTATCAAGAGTTGAAAACTCCCTATCATATTGGCATACCATAATTGCTGAAAAGAAAAGAACATGTATGTAGATTGATTATGTCCTAATTATGTAACTGTATTTGGAAGCATAAATTTGAGTCTCTAACATGCTATCATTAATTATTAGAATTACTAGAACAAGATCTTATTCTTTTATGGATTATGTAGTAGTCAGTATCTGGACAGCACATTTTAGTAAATTTTCAGTGTGATAATAGAGATGAGAATATCTTCAGTTATCGTGGCTTTTGTTATGCGCTAACTGAGGTGTTAACAGCTTGGGTCTTACTTCCTTTACCAGATGAAACGATGAAATGATACTGGACTTCTCAGCAAGGTCTACTGAGACAAAGCTAAAAGCTCCAAAGAAATGGGGAGATATCTCAGAACAAACATTTCACTCTAACTTCTATATTCTGGGATTGATAAGTGACACAATAGATAGCGCAATTGCTTTGTGCATTCATACAGCAAAAACAACTCTGACAAAAGCTTCCCTTGTCTCTCTAAAAGTTTTTCTGAAGTGAGACGTTCTACTTTCATTCCAGTTCTCTGGGGAGCTTTTCTTAACCTATTGATTACTTTAAATAAGAACATCCATAGTGTATTGATTGCTGTCTTCTTGCTGTGCCCAGGCACAACAGGTGATATACGAAGCGCTTCATCATCATAATGAGAATAAACTTCCTAATTGACATCACCTCTGTGGTTGTTCAATGTTTTTGACTATCCAAAATAAAAAAGTGCCTCTACAGGATTTCCAAAGGCTGCTCAGAAGTCAAAGAAAAACCGTAGTTTACAACCCTATACCCTCTCATGTAGTATTGAAATTAAAAATTTCTGTTTTTATTGAGCTTACTATTTTCATTTATTTCACTTTGACAGTTTTTGTTATTACTGTTTCGTATGAGTATTTGTAAGCAAAACAAGGAATGGAAAATAAGTAGAAAAATTACATAATGGTAAGATTTGCACCTTTTGGACACTCCTAGTATTGGCCAACAAATATTAATGCAAAATAATAACCCCCAAAAATACAGTGTGAAATTAACCATATGCATTAAAGGGAAATACCCACCCCATTGCTATCCATCTAAATATCATACCTTTCTAAATATATCCTCACAGCAAGAGAATTATCTGATAATATTCTAGTCACCTAGCTCTCATAACAGAGGGATATTGGCTGGATTTAGGTACACCAGTAATTTGTGGCCCATGGATGGGAGCAATGAGATCTGCGGCTCTTCTTTTGATTAACTGGCCTGGTGAAACATCAAATATGCATCAATTTGCAACAAAGACATTGAGCCAGAACATCTAATCAAAAGAGAAGCCAGTAGGTAAGAGGTGGTTCTCAGAACACCTGGGGCCACAGACTACTTGTAGGGCCAATGGACCGGGTCCTGTAAATGAATTTCCAATAACTCTAAGAGTGACATGGCTTACTGTCTAGCATAAACCACATTTTTGACCTGCGCTGACTTAATGGGGGTGACAGCAGGAGAGAATACATTAATTTTACATTATATTCAACCACATAGAGTACCTGTACGATTTTTAGTTTTAGTTTGGCTAAACAACCTCTTTAAATATATCCTGTAAAATATGCAAATCATTGTTGAGTGGTCAAATGGGCAACACTTACCACTTCCAGCTGACCAAAACGTCCTGCTCTTTTACTTGTAATTCACATGGATGATGCACCTTAAGTCAATCATATCCATTTTTGGACCTTGAACTGTGGCCTTTCAATTAGAGTTTGTTGCATGCACAATTCACACTTTTTGTTCAGGGCAGTGGAATCATCTCAAGTTTTTCCTATTCTAGAGCAGTAATGCAATATAATTTCATAAATTTCATGTTTACATGCTATAGCACTACAAAATGCAACTTTATTTGATAGTTATGTATGGAGATGTCTATTCTTAGCTTGCACCTGTACACACTAGTTTTCTGTTTGGAAGTGACGGTCAGTCTTTTTTTATTTATGTACAGTGTCACATCTCCAGCAGCACCTGATCCTGCAACTTCTACTTCTGTCACTAAGCATTGTCGTATTCACTCTGCAGACAGCGCCGGTGATAGAAATGTCAGAACCAGAAGCTCTGGACGTCTGGCTCTGGCCAAACACCAAGGTTAGAGTGACTGGGACTTGTAGTGCTATCTCCTGCATTAAAACTAAAATAATAAAACAACAATATACTATATCTGGCTGTCGTTCTGTCGCAAACCGTAATCCATGACTGGGGGATAAACAGTTTTCAACCTGGATGGTGCCAAGATGCAACCATCCAGGCTGAGAGCCACTGATGACTAAATTGCTGCAAGTGCAGCCTCAGTGACCAAAGATCAAGGCCTTCAGTGGAATTAGGCGAGGTCGAAAGTTTGGTTTAATTAAGATTATTAAAGAAGTCTGTGTCATTCTTTCAATTAAAGGACTTTTTTCTGGGTGTCTGTGTTTTCTCAACCCCAGAAATATGAACCCCATTTGCCACTGCTACAGGGTAAGTGGGAAGAGCCGGGCAAAGCACCAGAATTGGCGCATCTAATAGAGCTGTGAGCTTTGAGTATTCCGTGGCTGGTTATCAAAAATATAGGGGAACCCATCCCGGATTTTTTTAAACTATTAATTTACAATAAAAGAACAGCTGATGAATACTCCCATCCGCCGCTCCTACTCTCACAGTAATTGGCGGCAGCAGGTGTCGGATGATGGGATCAGTATTAGTAGTAAACTTTTATACCTCCGATCACAGCTGAGCGCTCACACTGCCTTTTGACAGCGTGGGAACCTTTGGCTTTCTGACTGGCGGGGATGATTTCACTGCCGATCAGAAGTGGTGTTTGCTGCTCTGTCATGCACATGACAGCCTGGCAAACACTGGATGTTGTGGCCCCCATTCAACTGAATGGGGTCCGGGTTCGGGTCTGGGTACTGTTCTGTTACCCAAATCAGAACTTTTTGTAACTGTTTGACCAAATCAGCTGGACCCGAACATCCAGGTGTTCGCCTATCTCTGGTGATACAGGTCAACATATTCCACGTTGTAATTTTGTGGCAGTGATATGAAGCTGTCTGCATACCTAACATACAGTACAGACCAAATGTGTGGACACACCTTCTCATTTAAAGATTTTTCTGTATTTTCATGACTATGAAAATTGTAAATTCACACTGAAGGCATCAAAACTATGAATTAACACATGTGGAATTATACACTTAACAGAGAAGTGTGAAACAACTGAAAATATGTCTTATATTCTAGGTTCTTAAAAGTAGCCACCTTTTGCTTTGATGACTGCTTTGCTCACTCTTGGCATTCTCTTGATGGGCTTTAAGAGGTAGTCACCGGAAATGGTCTTCCAACAATCTTGAAGGAGTTCCCAGAGATGCTTAGCACTTGTTGACCCTTGTGCCTTCACTCTGTGGTCCAGCTCACCCCAAACCATCTTGATCGGGTTAAGGTCTGGTGACTGTGGAGGCCAGGTCATCTGGCGTAGCACACCATCACTCTCCTTCTTGGTCAAATAGCCCTTACACAGCCTGGAGGTGTGCTTGGGGTCATTGTCCTGTTAAAAACTAAATAGTGGTCCAACTAAATGCAAACCGGATGGAATAGCATGCCGCTGCAAGATGCTGTGGTAGCCATGCTGGTTCAGAATGCCTTCAATTTTGAATAAATCCTCAACAGTGTCACCAGCAAAGCACCCCTACACCATCACACCTCCTCCTCCATGCTTCATGGTGGGAACCAGAGTGTAGAGTCCATCCATTCACCTTTTCTGGTTCACACAAAGACATGGTGGTTGGAACCAAAGATCTCAAATTTGGACTCATCAGACCAAAGCACAGATTTCCACTTGTCTAATGTCCATTCCTTGTGTTTTTTGGCCCAAACAAGTCTCTTCTGCTTGTTGCCTGTCCTTAGCAGTGGTTTCCTAGCAGCTATTTTACCATGAAGGCCTGCTGCACAAAGTCTCCACTTAACAGTTGTTGTAGAGATGTGTCTGCTGCTAGAACTCTATGTGGCATTGACCTGGTCTCTAATCTGAGCTGCTGTTAACCTGCAATTTCTGAGGCTGGTGACTCAGATAAACTTATCCTCAGAAGCAGAGGTGACTCTTGGTCTTCCTTTCCTGGGGTGGTCCTCATGTGAGCCAGTTTCTTTGTAGCGCTTGATGGTTTTTGCCACTGCACTTGGGGACACTTTCAAAGTTTTCCCAATTTTTTGGACTGACTGACCTTCATTTCTTAAAGTAATGATGGCCACTCATTTTTCTTTACTTAGCTGCTGTTTTCTTGCCATAATACAAATTCTAACAGTCTATTCAGTGGGACTATCGGCTGTGTATCTACCAGACTTCTGCTCAACACAACTAATGGTCCCAACCCCATTTATAAGGCAAGAAATCCCACTAATTAAACCTGAAAGGGCACACCTGTGAAGTGAAAACCATTCCCGGTGACTACCTCTTGAAGCTCATCAAGAGAATGCCAAGAGTGTGCAAAGCATTTATCAAAGCAAAAGGTGGCTACTTTAAAGAACCTAGTCTATAAGACATATTTTCAGTTGTTTCACACTGTTTTGTTAAGTATACAATTCCACATGTGTTAATTCATAGTTTTGTTGCCTTCAGTGTGAATTTACAATTTTCATAGTCACGAAAATACAGAAAAATCTTTAAATGAGAAGGTGTGTCCACACTTTTGGTCTGTACTGTACAATAAAAAAGGGTATAATTTTTTCTCTTGCAAAACGTGATACAGCCCGCTGTATCCCAAGTTGTCATGTTGTGGCGGTGATATGAAGCAGTCGGCAGCCCTCACGCACATTAAATTTTTTTTTTTTTTTCTGTTGGTAAAAGTGATACAGCTCACCGTATTCTATGTTGTAATTTTTTGATGGTGATATTACGCTGTCTGCAGACCAAAATAATTTTAATTTTTTATTTTTTGCAAAACTTGAGACAGGCCACCATATTCAGTGTTGTCATCTTATGACAGTGATCTGAAGCTGACTGCATACCTAACACACATTAAAAGAAAATGTTTTTCTTTTCTGTTGGTAAACATGATACAGGTCACCGTATTCCATGGTGTAATTTTGTGGGGATGATATGAAGCTATCTGCAGACCTAACGCACATTAAGAAAAAATTAATATTTTTTTATGTTGCAAAACGTTATACAGCCTGCCGTCATGCCCCTTTTCCTGATCAGTTCATCTAACGACACGTCGGTAATATTTATTCGGCAAAACTGCACCTTACCAGCAGCAACTGTAGGAAATGGGGTGTTCCTATGCCACGGACAATCTTCTAGATTATACAGGACTCATCCACACTAAAAAAATTTTTTATGTTACTAACGTAATACAGTAGGGGATATCTCACTTTGAAATTGTTTGGAGCATGTAGTCAATGTTAAACAGGCTTCATCGACATCAAAAAATTATTCTGTTACTAATGCAAAACAGTAAAGGACATCTAATTAAAAAATTGTTTAGAGCATATCTTTTTTGTCATCCAGCTCTCATCCACACTGAAAAAATGATTTCTTCTGTTACTATTGCATACAGTAGGGGACATCTTACTCTTATTGTTTGTAGCATCTAGTCAATGTTATGCAAGCCTCTGACAGGCTTGTGTTTCCATTGTAATACAGTAGAGGACATCTCACTTTGAAATTGTTTATAGCATCTCGTCAATGTTATACAGGCCTCATCCACAGGCCCTAAAAAATGTTAACGGTTACTAACATCAGATAGTAGGGGACATCAAATTAAAAAACTGTATGGAGCATACCTTCTTTGTCATCCAGCCCTCATCCACACTGAAAAATTCTTTCTTCTGTGATTAACGTGATTCATCAAGCCATATTTCACCTCAGTTTGTGCCTCTGAAATTCAGCTGTATGCAGAGGTTGTGGAGAGTAAAAAATCAAACTTTTGTTGCTAATAGTGTGCTACTAGCACACTATCTGAGCAACATTACTGAAAAAAAACAGGTCGTGGTGGAAGGAGATTAGGCTTGGTGTTCGAAGTGTATGCGGGGCAGGTGTAAATGTTTCTGAAAGCACTGGTGAACCAACAATGTGACCTCCTATTCAAAGACAACTGACAATTTCTGTTACTCATTGTAGTTTTAAGTGTGCTGCATTGTTCTTGCCTAATTGCAGTCTCTGATATATTTCTTTCAGTCTCTATTATAGTATTTCTACTGTGGTAAAATTGATGCCACTTTGTTAGTGTCTGCCACTCATTTTTGGAAATGTTAACACTCCTGGTTGGGTGTCTATCACTTTGTTGGTGTGTGCCAATACATTTTTGTAAATGTGTAGACTTCTGGTTGGGTATCCTTCATAATTGTTGCATGTAGCAGTATACCTCCGATACCGGCAGTCCCCCACTCTGTTTGAGTCAACTACCCGTGTTGCTATCCTTA
Organism: Ranitomeya variabilis; assembly: GCF_051348905.1. Lineage (NCBI taxonomy): Eukaryota > Metazoa > Chordata > Amphibia > Anura > Dendrobatidae > Ranitomeya > Ranitomeya variabilis. Next base: position 235,714,689 of record NC_135232.1, read on the forward strand.
CTGTCATGGTCATGGATGGGATTCCATTGTCTGTCCTCTTAGGGTTAATTCTGTGTGGTCTCCCTTTGAATAAGGGTGGACTATATGTATCCACCTCTGTGTCAAGATCCTCATCAGTGATACTTCTGTACTCGGCTGAGCCGTACTCAGCTGAGCAACTGACCCCATATATCTATGTGTACTGCCTGTTCTGGTAAGCCTGCTTGTGTATGACCCAGTCTAGTTCTCGTTTGATATCTGCCTTCTGATCCTGTCTGAATAAGTGAAATATCAGCTCACCCCTAAGGCGTAATTACCGGCCAGGATAGGAGCACAGGAATCCTGCTGCTGCACAGTACTCGGCAACTTGAATAGTGTGAAAATGGATCCAGTTCACACATGAGGGTGTTGATAAAAATCTTTCATTCGGCCATATTTGGAAGAATTCTTTTTAAAATGGTACAACATCAATTAGGACGTCTCAAACAACATTTGCAAATATAAAATAGGGGGTGATGTATAAGAAGAACCATATTTCGAACAATAAAGTTCTTGAACACTGGTAACCAGGGCATATTTATGATGAGCCTGATCACGTGTGTCTGGCTGAGGGCATGGTTATGAGTGTGGTGCAGGAAAAGCATTGTTCAGAATTCAGATGTTGGGCTGCTGAGGTACCCTGGAACGCCGCTGCTCTTATGGGTTTGTTCCACAGAGGACTGTCCGAGCACGTGAAAGATGTATTGGCATTACATCCCCCACAGACTCCCTTGAGGACGCTATGACACAGGCTGTCCGCATGGACCGTAGGCTTTGGGCCAGAGGGGTGATGCAGCTAGAAACTCCTTTGTATTCCAGTAAAAGTGATACGTCATCGACTGATGAAACTATGGAGGTGGGGCCATTTCATTCAAGGAGAAGGAAAGAAGATGCAGCAGGGATAATCAACTGTTTTTTTATTGCGGAGCTTCAGGACACTGGAAAAAGGACTGTCCTTCCTGTTCTTCATCGGCTAAGATGTCTAAAGTTACCCAGACCCTCAGGTACAATTTTTCTCATTTTCTAAAGTTCTACTTCTGGTGGAGCTGAAGGTAGACAGTTTGAGGCTGTTGCTTAAAAACTCGGAGCTTCAACTGTGGTCCCAACTGCCTTGAGATCATTAACAAGTTCCCCCCGTGTAGTTTTATGCTGATCTCTCACCTTCCTCATGATCAAGGATACCCCATGAGGTGAGATTTTGCATAGTGCCCCAGATCGATGTCGATTGACAGTCATTTTGTATTTCTTCTATTTTCTTACTATTGCTTCAATATTTGTCTCCTTCTAACCTAGCGTCTTACTTATGGTTTTGTAGCCCATTCTAGCTTTGTGCAGGTCTATGAGCTTGTTCTTGACATCCTTATAAAGCTCTTTGGTCTTGCCCATGTTGTAGAGGTTAGAGTCTGACTGATTAATTGAGTCAGTGGAGAGTAGTCTTTTATAAAGGTGACTGTAACAAAGCTGTCTATAATACAGGTAACGAGTTGATAATAATCTCTCAATGTTAAAATTAACCTACCCTTAAAATTATAGACTGTTCATGTCTTTGTCAGCGGGCAAACTTACAAAATCAGGAAGGGATCAAATACTTATTTCCCAAACTGTATAGTGCAGGGTTTACAGCTAGATGTGGGCATTCTAAGGAATGTCATCCATATTAATCACAGGCAAAGAGAAAAGATTTTCTGTCTGGCTGAAGGCACTGAGAATAGTCTGGGCACACCCACTGAATCAGATAGGCCTGATTTACCGTATATACTCGAGTATAAGCCGAGATTTTCAGCCCAAATTTTTGGGCTGAAAGTGCCCCCTCGGCTTATACTCGAGTCATGATCGGTGGTGGGGTCGGCGGGTGAGCACTGTCATATACTTACCTAGTCCCGGCGATCCTGGCGCTCCCCCTGCCTGTTACACGGTCTCCGGGTGCTGCAGCCTCTTCCCCTGAGCGGTCACGTGGGACCGCTCATTAGAGAAATGAATAGGCTGCTCCACCCCCCATAGGGGCGGAGCCGCATAATTCATTTCTCTAATCAGCGGTGCCGGTGACCGCTGACAGAGGAAGAGGCTGCGGCACCGAAGACAGGCAGGGGGAAGGAGCGGGACGCCGGGAGCAGGTAAGTATCGCATATTCACCTATCCTGGTTCCACACGCCGGGCGTCGCGCCATCTTCCCGGCGTCTCTCTCTCCGCTCTGACTGTTCAGGCAGAGGGCGCGATGACGCTTATAGTGTGCGCGCCGCCCTCTGCCTGATCAGTCAGTGCAGGGAGACGCCGGGAAGATGGCGCCGAGGAGCTGCAAGACAGGTGAGTACCGGTATGTGTTTTATTTTTTTTTATTGCAGCAGCAGCTATGGGGCAATAATGGACGGTGCAGAGCACTGTATGGTACAGCTATGGGGCAGAGCACTATATGGCACAGCTATGGGGCAGAGCACTATATGGTACAGCTATGGGGCAGAGCACTATATGGCACAGCTATGGGGCAGAGCACTATATGGCACAGCTATGGGGCAGAGCACTATATGGCACAGCTATGGGGCAGAGCACTATATGGCACAGCTATGGGGCAGAGCACTATATGGCACAGCTATGGGGCAGAGCACTATATGGCACAGCTATGGGGCAGAGCACTATATGGCACAGCTATGGGGCAGAGCACTATATGGCACAGCTATGGGGCAGAGCACTATATGGCACAGCTATGGGGCAGAGCACTATATGGCACAGCTATGGGGCAGAGCACTATATGGCACAGCTATGGGGCAGAGCACTATATGGCACAGCTATGGGGCAGAGCACTATATGGCACAGCTATGGGGCAGAGCACTATATGGCACAGCTATGGGGCAGAGCACTATATGGCACAGCTATGGGGCAGAGCACTATATGGCACAGCTATGGGGCAGAGCACTATATGGCACAGCAATGGGGCAGAGCACTATATGGCACAGCTATGGGGCAATGGTGCAGAGCATTATATATATGGCACAGCTATGGGGCAACGGTGCAGAGCATTATATATGTGGCACAGCTATGGGGCAACGGTGCAGAGCATTGTATATATGGCACAGCTTTATGTGGAGCATCTATGGGGCCATAATGAACGGTGCAGAGCATTATATGTGGCACAGCTTTATGTGGAGCATCTATGGGGCCATAATGAACGGTATGGAGCATCTATTTTTAATTTTGAAATTCACCGGTACCTGCTGCATTTTTCCCCCTAGGCTTATACTCGAGTCAATAAGTTTTCCCAGTTTTTTGTGGCAAAATTAGGGGGGTCGGCTTATACTCGGGTCGGCTTATACTCGAGTATATACGGTAATTACACTTTCCAGGTTGTGGAGGTGATAGAAGGAGGACACATTTAATAAGGGTACTGTCACAGTGACAATTTCATCGCTACGACGGCACGTAGACTGCGGTCACACGTTGCAATACACGGCGCTGGAGCGATAATTTCATGATGTATTTGCGATGTAGAAGCCGTTGGTTACTGTGCGCACATCGTATACAACCTGTGTCACACGATGCAATCATGCCACCACAGCGGGACACTAGACGACGAAAGAAAGTTTCAAACGATCTGGTACGACGTACGATTCTCAGCGGGGTTCTGGATCGCAGTAGCGTGTCAGACACAGCGATATCGTAACGATATCGCTAGAACGTCACGAATCGTGCCGTCGTAGCGATGAAAATTTCACTGTGTGACAGTACCCTAAGATGCATTGACAACTAACAAAGAGATAGCATCAGTTTTGTAACATGACACCTGAAGTCATGTTCACTTTAAAGATTTTTTTTTTTTTAAATCCCCACACATTCTGCAGTGTACACAGCGTTGAGTAGCTGTTGCAATGCTTACATTGCCAACTTTGCAGCAACACTCAGCACATCACAATCCCCAGCTCTGGAGACATCACCTTTTTTATTTTTGTCAATTGAAAGTGTTTATTTTTCATTCAATGTCAATTTATCCTTTCCTAAAGGTACCTTCACACTAATCGATATCGCTAGCGATCCGTGACGTTGCAGCGTCCTGGATAGCGATATCGTTGAGTTTGACAGGCAGCAGCGATCAGGATCCTGCTGTGATATCGCTGGTCATTGGTTAAAGTTCAGAACTTTATTTGGTCGTCAGATCGCCGTGTACCGTTGTGTTTGACAGCAAAAGCAACGATACCAGCAATGTTTTACAATCCTAACCAGGGTAAATATCGGGTTACTAAGCGCAGGGCCGTGCTTAGTAACCCGATGTTTACCCTGGTTACCAGTGTAAAATGTAAAAAAACAAACAGTACATACTCACCTTCGCGTCCCCCGGCGTCCGCTTCCTGCACTGACTGAGCGCCGGCCGTAAAGTGAAAGCACAGCACAGTGGTGGTCAGTGGCGAGCAGGCTTTCCTGGGACTAAGTCCTGCTTTTCCCATACTGAGCATGACCATTGGAGGACCTCTCATTGGAGGTCGGGGGTCACACACTCAGGCCCTGTAGCAACTCCTATTGGTCCTCCAGGAAGGTCCTTAAAGAGCTGCAACTATAAAAGGTTTGCATGGCCGCACGGCCATACGCTAGTATCAAATGTATTTGGCTTATGCCAGTAGATACTTTACCACTCTATATTTATATGTGGTGGGAGACTGTAGCGCTGGGACTGTACGCTCAGGCAGGCAGTTAGTGTCAGTGGGGGCAATTAGCCATTGGCTTGCTTGCAAGCACAACCCTAGTTAGGGCAATAGTTTTTGTGTACAGCGCAACTCTGTGCGGCAACAGAGATTGCTTTCAGTTCACATGGGGTGAAGCTTAACCCACGTGTGAGCTCATAGTTTAGCCGCCATTACTTTGCAGCAGATATCTCTGCACGGTGGACCCCGGGCTGCGAACGCACCTTGGCCCCCTGAGGAAGGTGTTCGCTGAAACGCACGTTGGGGTGGACAGGAGTGGTGTGCATGTGTGCTTTGACTTTCCATTCTGTTATCTATATAGCCTACTTGTACTTTAAAAATATGTTATAAGGATCCATTCCACTAGTCTATTATTAGTATAAGCATGTGTGATTTATTTACATCTAGAACTCTGCATGTTGAAAATGGGTCTTTGAAAAGATATATATAACCACATGCACCTCCACCAGTCCTTTTATATGTGCTAGGTTTGGCGCAGGGGATTTCCCATTTGCTATGTTTTATGCCTGTTACTATGAAATAAAGTTTTGCACGTTTTTATATTCCGGACATTATGACTGCTTTTTTTATATGAATGTATTTCTAGTGAAATTGCAGTTTGTTCAATACGGTCCTATCCTGTCTTATTATTATAGTGGTTAAAAAATCATTTTTAATATGAAGTAACTGACAATATTAGACGGATGCATGTATTCCATCAGCTATTTATGTGAACGCACCTTGTTGCTTCCTACCTATACTCAGTGCGTTTCGCTAGCCCTAACAGTATACTAGCGCCAGGGTCTGGCTAAGTAATGGCGGACGAACTGTGATTGCAGGGGTACATCCAGCTGCTTGAGGGCAGGTTGGCGGCTCTCGAGCGTGCAACCTCAGTGGTGGATGTTACCGCAATAGCTGTTCAGGCTGCTAGCGTGGCTGCAGCAACTTTAACCACTGCCAACACTTATCCCACTTCCCGCTGCCAGAGCAATACTCTGGTGACTGTAAGTCATGTAGGGGTTTTGTGAGCCAGTGGGGTATTCACCTCCAGCTCCTGGCTGCATGTTTTCCAACAGAGCAGGCAAAGGTGGGATTCATTATTTCTCTTCTGTCGGACAGGGCGTTGGAGTGGGCTATGCCGCTGTGGGAGTGCGACGATCATGTGGTGCAGAGTGCTCCTCGGTTTTTGAGCACTCTGAAACAGGTCTTTTTAGGACCTCAAGTCACCCATGATACGGCACTCCAACTGCTGGCATTGACTCAGGGTAACTCCATGGTCAGTCATTTTGCCGTCCACTTCCAGACTTTGGCATCTGAGTTGGAGTGGCCGGATAAAGCCCTCATCCCGGTATTTTGGAGGGGGCTGGTTGACCATGTGAAGGATGCTTTGGCCACTAGGGAGATTCCCGCCACACTGGAGGAGCTCATAGCTGTATCAACTCGCATCGACCTTGGTTTTAATGAGCGAAGGTTGGAGTGAGCCCAGTGTAGGCAGAGGTTTTGGCTGGCTCCCACCTTCGCCAAACCTCAGGAATCTACAGTCCAAGCATCCGAGTCACATGAGACCATGAAGGTGTCATGAGCGGGGTCTTAGTCCCAGACCGCTCATGCACATAAGGTCTGTCTTGTTTGCTGGCAGTCAGGACACCTTGCCTCCAGGTGCTCTCAGCAGTCGGGAAAACGTCAGCGTCTAGTGGTAGTTGGAGGAGGTACACTAGACACGGCAACGTTTTCCTCCAAATTGTCCTTCAAGGGGACAATTACCATAGGCCCATCCATTCTTAAGGTAGAGCTTTGCGTGGACTTCGGGGCGAAGGGCAAGTTTATGTCATCTGCTTTCGCCCAACGACACGCAATACCCCTGGTGATGCTCGCCAAACCAGTGATCATTCGAGTGGTAAGTGGGTCGACACTACCCTCACAGATTACTCACCAAACCATTCCATTTACTCTTTCCATGTCTCCTTCTCATCAGGAGATTATTTCCCTATTAGTCATTCCCGAGGGAATTTATGAGGTCCTGTTGGGTATACCATGGCTACGCTACCACTCTCCTCATATAGAGTGGTCCTCTGGGAGAATTCTGGGATGGAGTAAATCCTGTGAGGGTAGATGTCAGAGGGAGTGCATTCAGGTTGCTACAACTGAGTTACCCGCAGATCTCTCCTCTCTCCCCAAGCACTATTGGCCCTATGCGGATGTGTTCTCCAAAAGGGCTGCGGAGACCCTTCCGCCTCACAGCCCCTATGACTGTCCTATTGACCTTCTGCCTGGTACTGAGCCTCCCCAGGGTCGAGTCTATCCGTTATCTCTTCCGGAGATGGAGGCAATGTCTCAGTACATCCGAGAGAATGTGGCAAGTGTCACCTGCAGGGGCTGGGTTCTTCTTTGTGCAGAAGAATATGGGGAACTACGTCCATGCATTGACTACAGGGGTCTTAATGCCATCACCGTTAAGAATAAGTACCCACTACCCCTGATATCTGAGCTCTTTGATGGGCTACGGGAAGCAAGAGTATTTACTATCTTAGATATGCGGGGTGCTTGCAACCTGCTTCGCATCCATGAGGGGGACGAATGGAAGATGGCTTTTAACACCAGGGATGGGCACTATGAATTACTGGCGATGCCCTTCGTGCTCTGTAATGCCCCAGCCGTTTTCCAAGACTTTATGAACAACATCTTCCGGGATATGATCACCACCTCAGTCGTAGTCTCTCTGGATGATATTCTCATCTACTCTCCAGATATTGACTCCCACCGGAGAGATGTTTGCAAAGTCTTCGACCTCTTACGAGCAAACTCCCTCTACGCCAAGTTAGAGAAGTGTGTGTTTGAGCAGGAGTCCCTGCCTTTCCTTGGCTTTGTCATCTCTGCCCAGGGATTGGCAATGGATCCTGCCAAGCTACAGGCTGTCATGGACTGGCAGGAACCCCATTCTCTTAAAGCGGTGCAGCACTTTATGGGGTTCATTAATTACTATCGCCAGCTCATTCCCCACTTCTCAACTTTGGTAGCTCCCTTTCTTGCCCTCACCAAGAAAGGAGCAAATCCCAAATTGTGGTCGGAGGAGGTCTCCAGGGCTCTCTGTATTAAGTCACACTTCGCTAGGGCTCCCATTCTACATCGCCTCGATGTAGATAAGCCACTTATAATGGAGGTGGATGCCTCATCCATTGGTGCTAAAGCAGTCCAATTCGAAAAGGATGCTCAAGGTTGGAAGCATCCTTGCTTCTTCTTTTCCAAGACCTTTTCACCTGTAGAGAGGAAGTATTCCATCAGGGACAGGGAGTTGCTAGCTATGAAGTTGGCTTTCTCAGAGTGGAGACACCTCCTGGAGGGGGCTCACTTTCCCTTCCAAGTTTTTACTGACCACAAAAATTTGGTGTAGTTACAGACAGCCCAGTAGCTGAATTCCCACCAGGCCAGCTGATCCCTGTTCTTCTCCCTGTTCCATTTCTCCCTCCATTTTCTATCCAGGGAGAAGAACATTCTTGCTGACGCTCTCTCCCGCTCCATAGTGTCATCTGAGGAGGAGGAGGAATCTTGGCTTATTGTCCCTTCTGAGAGACTGAGAACTGTGGCTCCAGTTTCGCTAGAGTCTGTGCTCCCAGACAAGACTTTTGTTCCATCTAATTTGCGACCTGAGGTTCTCTCTTGGGCTCACTCATCCAGGGTGGGTGGACATTTTGGGACCAAGAGGACCTCTGAGCTTTTGGCGAGGACGAACTGATGGCTGCATATGGCCCGTGACGTCGGGGACTATATTCGGGCGTGTGTCTCCTGCACCAAGAATCGGTCTCCTCGGCAATGGCCTGTTGGGCTACTTTACCCCCTGCCGGTGGCAGACAGGCCTTGGGAGATGGTCAGGATGGACTTCATGGTGGGCTTACCCAAGTCTTGTAGCTACACCGTTATCTGGGTAGTCACCGATCATTTCTCTTAAATGGTGCACTTGGTGCAGCTTCCACGGTTACCTTCTGCATGGGCCTTGCGGCGTTGTTCATAAAACATATTTTCCGTCTACATGGCATGCCTGACAAAATTGTCAGTGACCGGGGTCTCCAGTTCGCGTCTTGGTTTTGGAGAGAGCTCTGTCATTTACTCAGCATAGAACTGAATCTCTCTTCTGCATATCATCCCGAGTGTAACAACTCTGCTGGCCTCATGGTATGGCCTCTCATCTCTCACATTATCTTACCCATTGGTCCAAGTCATGTTGTGGTTTCTGTTTCTTGCCAGCAGCATATTCTGTGCCTCTGCTCTCTGCATGCTTCCTGGCTGTGCGCATAGGGGGGTGGCACCTGAACTCTCTGGTTCTTATAGGAATCAGGTGCACCTGTTTAATCTGTTCCTGATCAATTACCAAGAGTCCTCCAGTATTTAGTGCAGCTCCACCCAGAGGACTGGGCCTGTGCAATGTGTTTACTCAGTTTGTGTTTTGCTTCTGAGCTGCCAGGCCTTGCTCTGTGTCTTGCCTTCTCTGAAGGCTGTTCTCCTTGCTTTGTCTTGTATCTTGTTTGTCTGCCCTCCAGGAGGCTATATATCCTGGTCCCTGTGTCTTTTTTCTTATACCTTGTCTTGTTCCATTACCTTGTCTGAACTTTGTCCTATCTCCTTGTCTGTGGTTTGTTTCCCTGCAGTGCCTCTCTGCCCTGCTCTTGGCTCCGCACTCTGCGACCTTGCTTTGCTTCTTATTCTGCAACCTGTGACTTTGCTCTGCACTCTGGGGCTCACTCTGCTCTTGGCTCTGCACTCTGTGCCTTCACTCTGCTCTTGGCTCTGCACTCTGTGCCTTCACTCTGATCTTGGCTTTGCACTTTGTGATTCTACCCTTGTCTCTCTGCGGCTTTGCCTCTGCTCTGCACTCCTGTGGTTCTGCTCCATTCTACTCTGCTCCGCTCCTGCTGCTGCAGAAATCTTTTGATCCAGCTCCTCTCCACATTACTTGTGGTTCCGCTCTGCTTAGCTTCAGCTGCTGCAGTAATCTCTTGCTGCAGCTCCTCTCCGCATTCCTTGTGGTTCTCTTCCTGTGTGAACAGGACCCAACCTGTTCCTTCATACTTCATATCTGTACCTGCACCTCCTGTGTGAATAGGTCCCTACTAGTGTTGAGCGATACCGTCCGATACTTGAAAGTATCGGTATCGGAAAGTATCGGCCGATACCGGCAAAATATCGGATCCAATCCGATACCGATACCCGATACCAATACAAGTCAATGGGACTCAGGTATCGGACGGTATTCCTGATGGTTCCCAGGGTCTGAAGGAGAGGAAACTCTCCTTCAGGCCCTGGGAACCATATAAATGTGTAAAATAAAGAATTAAAATAAAAAATATCGCTATACTCACCTGTCCGACGCAGCCGGGACCTCGGCGATTGTAAGCGGCAGCGTTGTTTCTTTAAAATTCGCGCTTTTACATGCTTACGTGAATTCCCGGCTTCTGATTGGTCAGGGCGGCCATGTTGCCGGGACTCGGACCAATCACAGCAAGCCGTGACGAAATTACGTCACGGCTTGCTGTGATTGGTCCGCGTCCCGGCAATATGGCGCCGTGACCAATCACAAGCCGTGACGTCACGAGAGGCTGGACACGCGCGCTTTTCAAAATAAGCGCGTGTCCAGCCTCCCGTGACGTCACGGCTTGTGATTGGTTAATGGCGGCCATGTTCCTGGGACGCGGACCAATCACAGCAAGCCGTGACGTAATTTCGTCACGGCTTGCTGTGATTGGTCCGCATCCCGGCAATATGGCGCCGTGACCAATCACAAGCCGTGACGTCACGGGAGGCTGGACACGCGCGCTTTTCAAAATAAGCGCGTGTCCAGCCTCCCGTGACGTCACGGCTTGTGATTGGTTAATGGCGGCCATGTTGCCGGGACGCGGACCAATCACAGCAAGCCGTGACGTAATTTCGTCACGGCTTGCTGTGATTGGTCCGCGTCCCGGCAACATGGCCGCCCTGACCAATCAGAAGCCGGGAATTCACGTAAGCATGTAAAAGCGCGAATTTTAAAGAAACAACGCTGCCGCTTACAATCGCCGAGGTCCCGGCTGCGTCGGACAGGTGAGTATAGCGATATTTTTTATTTTAATTCTTTCTTTTACACCTTTTTACATTAATGTTGTTTCGATACCGATATCCGATATTACAAAAATATCGGATCTCGGTATCGGAAATTCCGATACAGCAAGTATCGGCCGATACCCGATACTTGCAGCATCGGAATGCTCAACACTAGTCCCTACCTGTTCCTTCATACACCACACCAACATGCCCTGTGTCTCTGCCGTTCCTGCCAGCCCTGTGTCTCTGCCATTCCTGCCAGCCCTGTGTCTTTGTCGTTCCTGCCAGCCATGTGTCTCTGCCGTTCCTGCCAGCCCTGTGTCTTTGCCGTTCCTGCAAGCCATGTGTCTCTGCCATTCCTGCCAGCCCTGTGTCTCTGCCATTCCAGCCAGCCCTGTGTCTCTGCTGTTCTGGCCAGGCCTGTGTCTCTGTCATGCCTGCCAGCCCTGTGTCTCTGCCATGCCTGCCAGCCCTGTGTCTCCACCATTCCTGCCAGCCCTGTGTCTCTGCCATGCCTGCCAGCCCTGTGTCTCTGCCGTGCCTGCCAGCCCAGTGTCTCTGCCAGCCCTGTGTCTCAGCTGTGCCAGCTTACTCGTCTGAGTTTCATCCGTGCTTATCTGCTTGCCCTGCCTGATGCCTGCACCTGTCCTAGTGTTCCTGTTCTCCAAGTGGGACCAACAGCCACAGCCAGACACCACCCTGGAGTAGCACCTGGCAGCTGCCTGCCGCACAAGCCTGACCTCACCATCAGAGGCTCCAGTGAAAAACAAGGCACCTGTCATAGTCACGCCCCTTCCAGGCTAGTCTGGTTTGTGGCACAGTGGGGCCACAAACCCCCCAAGCTCACGCCCACCAGTCAGGGCGTGAGCGTGACACTGAGATGAACTGGTTGGTAGAGAGGGCCAACCAGACTCTGGTGAAATATTTGCGACATTTTGTCTCTGCTAGGCAGGATGACTGGGAATCTTTGTTACCTTGGGCGGAATTTGCTTTGAACAATGCCATAGCCAACTCCAACGGGCAGGCTCCATTTCTCCTTAATTACGGCCAGCATCTGCGTGTCCCTGTGCCCATGCCTGTGTCATCCACCGATTCTAGGGTGGCAGACTGGGTGGTGGAGGCACGTGACATTTGGGGCCACACACAGAATTCCATCCGGGCCTCCAAGGAGAGAATGAGGGTTTCTGTTGTGAACTCCGTTTTCAGGCTCCCTCTTGTGGTCACAGATGGTATTGTGTGACTTTGGTTTTTTGGCTCCCCCTGGTGGTTTGGTTTATTACCCTGCGGGTCTGCTGGATCAGCTGCCTCGTTATTCACCAGGGAGGCTCCTATTTAGCTCTGCTTCACTTCCACTTGTTGCCGGCTGTCAATGTATTCAGTGCTATTCTGATTACTCCTGATTATCTCGTTTTCTGCCTCTTCAGGATAAGCTAAGTTCTGTTTGAATATTTTTTGCTCATCTGCCTGCAATATGATTTCTGTGTATGATGAGTCTAGTCCAGCTTGCTAATATGTGATTTCTTTTTGCTGGTAAGCTCTGGGGTACGGAGTTGCTTCCCCCGCACCGTTAGTTGGTGCGGGGGCTCGAGCAATCTCTGCGTGGATATTTTGAATAGGGTTTTTTTTTATTGACCGCACAGTTCCCTTCCTATTTTCTGCTATCTAGTATTAGCGGGCCTCATTTGCTAAATCTGATTTCATCTCTGCGTTTGTGCTTTCCCCTTAACTCACCGTTAATATTTGTGGGGGGCTATTCTATATCTTTGGGGTCATTCCACTGAGGCAAGTGAGGACTTACTTTCCCTCCAGGAATAGTCAGTTTCTCAGGCCGTGACGAGACGTCTAGGATTTCTAGGTAACATTCCACGGCTGCCTATAGTTGTTTGCGGATAGGATCAGGATGCGGTCAATCTAGTTACCACTTCCCCAGAGCTAGTAGTCTGTTCAGTTACATAGCTAGTCCGACCTGCGATCCTTGCCACTAGGATCATAACAGTACAGCCAGACATAAAGTGTTAATTGCATGGCAGAAGCAGGAGAAAAGAAGCTTGGAGATATTTTTTTTTTTTTTGCTGCCGTGTGTCTAGCTGATGTGTGTCTGGCTTCTCTCCTCCTCTTAATCTTGGTGTGGCTCTGAGTTCAGCTGCTGATATGGATATCCAGAGTTTAGCCTCCAGTGTGGATCATCTTGCTGCAAGGGTACAAAGTATTCAGGATTTTGTTGTGCACAGTCCTATGTCAGAGCCTAGAATACCTATTCCGGAGTTGTTTTCTGGAGATAGATCTAGGTTCCTGAATTTTAAGAACAATTGCAAGTTGTTTCTTTCTTTGAAACCTCGTTCCTCTGGGGATTCTGTTCAGCAAGTTAAGATTATTATTTCTTTCTTGCGTGGCGATCCTCAAGATTGGGCTTTCGCATTGGCTCCAGGGGATCCTGCATTGCTCAGTGTGGATGCGTTTTTTCTGGCCCTTGGATTGCTCTATGAGGAACCAAATCTGGAGAACCAGGCTGAAAAAGCGTTGTTGGCCCTCTCTCAGGGGCAAGATGATGCAGAGGTGTACTGCCAGAAATTTTGGAAATGGTCGGTGCTTACTCAATGGAATCAGTGTGCCCTGGCTGCAAATTTCAGAAAAGGTCTTTCTGAAGCCATTAAGAATGTCATGGTGGGGTTCCCTACGCCTGCAGGTCTGAATGAGTCAATGACTCTGGCCATTCAGATTGATCGGCGTTTGCGGGAGCGCAAACCTGCGCACCATTTGGCGGTGTCTTCTGAACAGACACCTGAGTCTATGCAATGTGATAGAATTCTGACCAGAAGTGAACGGCAAAATTATAGACGGCAAAATGGGTTGTGCTTTTACTGTGGTGACTCAGCTCATGTTATCTCAGCATGCTCTAAGCGCACAAAAAAGATTGATAAATCTGTCACCATCGGTACTTTACAGCCTAAGTTTATTTTGTCTGTTACCCTGATTTGTTCCCTGTCATCTTACCCGGTTATGGCTTTTGTGGATTCAGGTGCTGCCCTGAGTCTGATGGATTTGTCATTTGCCAGGCGCTGTGGTTTTGTTTTGGAGCCTTTAACCCCTTCCCGACCTTTGACGCCACGTAGGCGTCATGAAAACCCATGCCAATCCGACCCATGACGTGTTGTGAATTTGGATTCTGGGCTCCCCCGGTGGCTACTGGTGGAATTGAACTGTGTCTTCATCTTCTCTGTTCACCTGTTCCCATCAAGATGTGGGAGTCGCTATATAACCTTGCTGCTCTGTTAGTTGCTTGCCGGTCAACAATGTTATCAGAAGCCTCTCTGTGCTTGTTCCTGCTCCTAGACAACTACTAGATAAGTTGGACTCTTGTCCATGTTTGTTTTTGCATTTTTGTTCCAGTTCACAGCTGTAGTTTCGTTACTGTGTCTGGAAAGCTCTTGTGAACAGGAATTGCCACTCTGGTGTTATGAGTTAATGCCAGAGTTTTAAAGTAATTTCTGGATGGTGTTTTGATAGGGTTTTCAGCTGACCATGAAAGTGTCCTTTCTGTCTTCTGCTATGTAGTAAGTGGACCTCAAATTTGCAAAACCTATTTTCATACTACGTTTGTTATTTCATCTTAATTCACCGCCAATACATGTGGGGGGCCTCTGTCTCCTTTCGGGGTATTTCTCTAGAGGTGAGCTAGGACTTATATTTTCCTCTGCTAGCATTATTTAGTCCTCCGGCTGGTGCTGGGCATCTAGAATCAACGTAGGCATGCTACCCGGCCACTGCTAGTTGTGTGTTAGGATTAGTTCATGGTCAGCTCAGTTCCCATCTTCCAAGAGCTAGTTCCTATATATGCTGATGCTATGTTCTCTTGCCATTGAGAACATGACAGTTTGACCGGCCCACTAAAGGGTTAAAATCCTTGGCTGAGAAAGGAGAGAAATAGGAAGTCTGCTGAGATTTTTTTTTTTTTTTTCTCTCCTTCTAATCTTTGAATGGCTCTGTGTCCACCTGTTTGTAATGGATCTTCAGAGTGTAACTGCAGGTTTGAATAATCTCGCCACGAAGGTACAAAATTTGCAAGACTTTGTTTGTCATGCACCTGTATCTGAGCCGAGAATTCCTTTGCCGGAATTTTTCTCAGGGAATAGATCTGGGTTTCAGAATTTTCGAAATAATTGCAAATTATTTTTGTCCCTGAAATTTCGCTCTGCCGGAGACCCTGCACAGCAGGTCAGGATTGTGATTTCCTTGCTCCGGGGCGACCCTCAAGACTGGGCTTTTTCATTGACACCAGGGGATCCTGCGTTGCTCAATGTGGATGCGTTTTTTCTGGCCTTGGGGTTGCTTTATGACGAACCTCATTTGGAGCTTCAGGCAGAAAAAACTTTGATGTCCCTATCTCAGGGGCAAGATGAAGCGGAAATTTACTGCCAAAGATTCCGTAAATGGTCTGTGCTTACTCAGTGGAATGAGTGCGCCCTGGCGGCGACTTTCAGAGAGGGTCTCTCTGATGCCATTAAGGATGTTATGGTGGGGTTCCCTGTGCCTGCGGGTCTGAATGAGTCCATGACAATGGCTATTCAGATCGATAGGCGTTTGCGGGAGCGCAAACCAGTGCACCATCTGGCGGTGTCCACTGAGAAGTCGCCAGAGATTATGCAGTGTGATAGAATTCTGTCCCGAAGCGAGCGGCAGAATTTTAGACGGAAAAATGGGTTGTGTTTCTATTGTGGTGATTCTACTCATGTTATATCAGCATGCTCTAAGCGCACTAAAAAGCTTGATAAATCTGTTTCCATTTGCACCTTACCGTCTAAGTTTATTCTATCTGTGACCCTGATTTGCTCTTTGTCATCTATTACCACGGACGCCTATGTCGACTCTGGCGCCGCTTTGAGTCTTATGGATTGGTCCTTTGCCAAACGCTGTGGGTATGATTTAGAGCCTTTGGAGACTCCTATTCCTCTGAAGGGGATTGACTCCACCCCATTGGCTAATAATAAACCACAATACTGGACACAAGTAACTATGCGTATTAATCCGGATCACCAGGAGATTATTCGCTTTCTGGTGCTGTATAATCTACATGATGATTTGGTGCTAGGATTGCCTTGGCTGCAATCTCACAACCCAGTCCTCGACTGGAGAGCTATGTCTGTGTTGAGCTGGGGATGTAAGGGGGCTCATGGGGATGTACCTGTGGTTTCCATTTCATCATCTATTCCCTCTGAAATTCCTGAGTTCCTGTCTGACTATCGTGACGTCTTTGAAGAATCCAAGCTTGGTTCGTTACCTCCGCACCGAGAGTGCGATTGTGCCATAGATTTAATCCCGGGTAGTAAATACCCAAAGGGTCGTTTGTTTAATCTGTCTGTGCCTGAACATGCTGCTATGCGAGAATATATAAAGGCGTCCTTGGAAAAGGGACATATTCGTCCATCGTCATCTCCCTTAGGAGCCGTTTTTTTCTTTGTGTCAAAAAAAGACGGCTCTTTGAGACCATGTATCGATTATCGGCTTTTGAACAAAATCACTGTTAAATATCAATACCCATTGCCGTTGCTGACTGATTTGTTTGCTCGCATAAAGGGGGCCAAGTGGTTCTCTAAGATTGACCTTCGTGGGGCGTATAATTTGGTGCGAATCAGGCAGGGGGATGAGTGGAAGACCGCATTTAATACGCCCGAGGGCCACTTTGAGTATTTAGTGATGCCTTTTGGTCTTTCTAATGCTCCGTCAGTTTTCCAGTCCTTTATGCATGATATTTTTCGCGATTATTTGGATAAATTTATGATTGTGTATCTGGATGATATTCTGATTTTTTCGGATGACTGGGACTCTCATGTCCAGCAAGTCAGGAGGGTTTTCCAGGTTTTGCGGTCTAATTCTTTGTGTGTGAAGGGTTCTAAGTGTGTTTTTGGGGTACAGAGGATTTCCTTTTTGGGATATATTTTTTCTCCCTCTTCCATTGAAATGGATCCTGTCAAGGTTCAAGCTATTTGTGATTGGACGCAGCCCTCTTCTCTTAAGAGTCTTCAGAAATTTTTGGGCTTTGCTAACTTTTATTGTCGATTTATTGCTGGTTTTTCGGATATTGCTAAGCCATTGACCGATTTGACTAAGAAGGGTGCTGATGTTGCTGATTGGTCTCCTGACGCTGTGGAGGCCTTTCGGGAGCTTAAGCGCCGTTTTTCCTCTGCCCCTGTGTTGCGTCAGCCTGATGTTGCTCTACCTTTTCAGGTTGAGGTCGACGCTTCTGAGATCGGAGCTGGGGCAGTGTTGTCGCAGAAAAGTTCTGACTGCTCCGTGATGAGGCCTTGTGCCTTCTTTTCCCGTAAATTTTCGCCCGCTGAGCGGAATTATGATGTTGGGAATCGGGAGCTTTTGGCCATGAAGTGGGCCTTTGAGGAGTGGCGCCATTGGCTTGAGGGGGCCAGACATCAGGTAGTGGTATTGACTGACCACAAAAATTTGATTTATCTTGAGACTGCCAGGCGCCTGAATCCTAGACAGGCGCGCTGGTCATTATTTTTCTCTCGGTTTAATTTTGTGGTGTCATACCTACCGGGTTCTAAGAATGTTAAGGCGGATGCCCTTTCTAGGAGTTTTGAGCCTGACTCGCCTGGTAACTCTGAGCCCACAGGTATCCTTAAGGATGGAGTGGTATTGTCAGCCGTTTCTCCAGACCTGCGGCGGGCCTTGCAGGAGTTTCAGGTGGATAGACCGGATCGTTGCCCACCTGATAAACTGTTTGTTCCTGATAATTGGACCAGTAGAGTCATCTCTGAGGTTCATTCTTCTGCGTTGGCAGGTCATCCTGGCATTTTTGGTACCAGGGATTTGGTGGCAAGGTCCTTCTGGTGGCCTTCCCTGTCACGAGATGTGCGAGGCTTTGTGCAGTCTTGTGACATTTGTGCTCGGGCCAAGCCTTGTTGTTCTCGGGCTAGTGGATTATTGTTGCCCTTGCCTATTCCTAAGAGGCCTTGGACGCACATCTCGATGGATTTTATTTCAGATTTGCCTGTTTCTCAGAAGATGTCTGTCATCTGGGTGGTGTGTGACCGTTTCTCTAAGATGGTCCATTTGGTTCCTCTGCCCAAGTTGCCTTCTTCTTCCGAGTTGGTTCCTCTGTTTTTTCAAAATGTTGTTCGTTTGCATGGTATTCCTGAGAATATCATTTCTGACAGAGGGACCCAATTCGTGTCTAGATTTTGGCGGGCATTCTGTGCTAGGATGGGCATAGATTTGTCTTTTTCGTCCGCTTTCCATCCTCAGACGAATGGCCAGACCGAGCGGACTAATCAGACCCTGGAGACATATCTGAGGTGTTTTGTGTCTGCTGACCAGGATGATTGGGTTGCTTTTTTGCCATTGGCAGAGTTCGCTCTCAATAATCGGGCCAGCTCTGCCACTTTGGTGTCCCCGTTTTTCTGTAATTCGGGGTTTCATCCTCGATTTTCCTCTGGTCAGGTGGAATCTTCGGATTGTCCTGGAGTGGATGCTGTGGTGGAGAGATTGCATCAGATCTGGGAGCAGGTGGTGGACAATTTGAGGTTGTCCCAGGAGAAGACTCAGCTTTTTGCCAACCGCCACCGTCGTGTTGGTCCTCGGCTTTGTGTTGGGGACTTGGTGTGGTTGTCTTCTCGTTTTGTCCCTATGAGGGTCTCTTCTCCTAAGTTTAAGCCTCGGTTCATCGGCCCGTATAAGATATTGGAGATTCTTAACCCTGTTTCCTTCCGTTTGGACCTCCCTGCATCCTTTTCTATTCATAACGTTTTTCATCGGTCATTATTGCGCAGGTATGAGGTACCGGTTGTGCCTTCCGTTGAGCCTCCTGCTCCGGTGTTGGTTGAGGGTGAGTTGGAGTACGTTGTGGAGAAAATCTTAGACTCTCGTGTTTCCAGACGGAGACTCCAGTATCTGGTCAAGTGGAAGGGATACGGCCAGGAGGATAATTCTTGGGTGAATGCATCTGATGTTCATGCCTCTGATTTGGTTCGTGCCTTTCATAGGGCCCATCCTGATCGCCCTGGTGGTTCTGGTGAGGGTTCGGTGCCCCCTCCTTGAGGGGGGGGTACTGTTGTGAATTTGGATTCTGGGCTCCCCCGGTGGCTACTGGTGGAATTGAACTGTGTCTTCATCTTCTCTGTTCACCTGTTCCCATCAAGATGTGGGAGTCGCTATATAACCTTGCTGCTCTGTTAGTTGCTTGCCGGTCAACAATGTTATCAGAAGCCTCTCTGTGCTTGTTCCTGCTCCTAGACAACTACTAGATAAGTTGGACTCTTGTCCATGTTTGTTTTTGCATTTTTGTTCCAGTTCACAGCTGTAGTTTCGTTACTGTGTCTGGAAAGCTCTTGTGAACAGGAATTGCCACTCTGGTGTTATGAGTTAATGCCAGAGTTTTAAAGTAATTTCTGGATGGTGTTTTGATAGGGTTTTCAGCTGACCATGAAAGTGTCCTTTCTGTCTTCTGCTATGTAGTAAGTGGACCTCAAATTTGCTAAACCTATTTTCATACTACGTTTGTTATTTCATCTTAATTCACCGCCAATACATGTGGGGGGCCTCTGTCTCCTTTCGGGGTATTTCTCTAGAGGTGAGCTAGGACTTATATTTTCCTCTGCTAGCATTATTTAGTCCTCCGGCTGGTGCTGGGCATCTAGAATCAACGTAGGCATGCTACCCGGCCACTGCTAGTTGTGTGTTAGGATTAGTTCATGGTCAGCTCAGTTCCCATCTTCCAAGAGCTAGTTCCTATATATGCTGATGCTATGTTCTCTTGCCATTGAGAACATGACAATGACGCCTATGTGGCGTCATGGAAAGATCGCATCCCTGCAGATCGGGTGAAAGGGTTAACTCCATTTTCACCCGATCTGCAGAGACAGGGGGAGTGGTACTTCAGCCCAGGGGGGGTGGCTTCACCCCCCCCTTGGCTACGATCGCTCTGATTGGCTGTTGAAAGTGAAACAGCCAATCAGAGCGATTTGTAATATTTCACCTATGAAAATGGTGAAATATTACAATCCAGCCATGGCCGATGCTGCAATAGCATCTGCCATGGCTGGAGACCCCGATCTGCCCCCCCCACCCCACCAATCGCCCCCCCAGTCGTCCTTACTGCCCCGATCTCCTGTCCGCTCCCCTCCTCCCTCCTGTCCGCTCCCCTCCTCCCTCCTGTCCGCTCCCCCGGTCCTCTTGTCCGCTCCCCCGGTCCTCCGATCCCCCCCCGTGTTCCAATCCCACCCCCCCATACTTACCTAGCTTCGATGTCCCTCCCGGTGTCCGGCCGTCTTCTCTATGGGCGCCGCCATCTTGGAAAATGGCGGGCGCATGCGCAGTGCGCCCGCCGAATCTGCCAGCCGGCAGATTCATTACAAGTACATTTTGATCGCTGTGGTAGGTTCTATCGCAGCGATCAAAGTAAAAAAATAATAAATAACCCCCCCCCTATGTCCCACATAGGTAGGGACAATAATAAAATAAAGAAAATATATTTTTTTCTTTTTCCACTAGGGTTAGGGTTAGAACTAGGGTTAGAACTAGGGGTAGGGTTAGGGTTAGGGGTAGGGTTAGGGTTACAGGTAGGGTTAGGGTTAGGGTTATGGCATGTGCACACAGTGCGGATTTGGCTGCGGATCCGCAGCGGATCGGCCGCGGATCCGCAGCGGATCGGCCGCGGATCCGCAGCGGATCGGTCGGATCCGCAGCGGATTGGCCGCGGATCCGCAGCGGATTGGCCGCGGATCCGCAGCGGATTGGCCGCGGATCCGCAGTGGATTGGTTGCGGATCCGCAGCGGATTGTTGGCCGCGGATCCGCAGCGGATTGGCCGCGGATCCACAGCGGATTGGCCGCTGCGAATTCGAAGCAGTTTTCCATCAGGTTTACAGTACCATGTACACCTATGGAAAACCAAATCCGCTGTGCCCATGGTGCGGAAAATTCCGTGCAGAAACGCTGCGTTGTATTTTCCGAAGCATGTCAATTCTTTGTGCGGATTCCGCAGCGTTTTACACCTGTTCCTCAATAGGAATCGGCAGGTGAAATCCGCACAAAAAAACACTGGAAATCTGCTGTAAATCCGCAGGTAAAACGCAGTGCCTTTTACCTGCAGATTTTTCAAAAATCGTGCGGAAAAATCTCACACGAATCCGCAACGTGGGCACATAGCCTTAGGGTTAGGGTTGGAATTAGAGTTAGGGTTGGAATTAGGGCTAGGGTTTGAAATAGGGTTAAGATTAGGCTTGTGGTTAGGGTTACGGATAGGGTTAGGGGTGTGTTGGGGTTACAGTTGTGGTTAGGGTTGGGATTAGGGTTACGGTTGGGATTAGGGTTAGGATTAGGGTTAGGGTTGGAATTAGGGTTACGGGTGTGTTGCGGTTAGGGTTGTGGTTAGGGGTGTGTTGGGGTTAGGGTTGTGATTAGGGTTATGGCTACAGTTGGGATTAGGATTAGGGGTGTGTTGGGGTTAGTGTTGAAGTTAGAATTGAGGGGTTTCCACTGTTTAGGCACATCAGGGGTCTCCAAACGCAACATGGCGCCACCATTGATTCCAGCCAATCTTGCGTTCAAAAAGTCAAATGGTGCTCCCGCCCTTCCAAGCCCTGACGTGCGCCCAAACAGTGGTTTACCCCCACATTTGGGGTACCAGCGTACTCAGGACAAACTGGGCAACAACTGTTGGGGTCCAATTTCTCCTGTTACCCTTGCAAAAATAAAAAATTACTTGCTAAAACATAATTTTTGAGGAAAGAACAATTATTTTTTATTTTCATGGCTCTGCGTTATAAACTTCTGTGAAGCACTTGGGGGTTGAAAGTGCTCACCACACATCTAGATAAGTTCCTTCGGGGGTCTAGTTTCCAAAATGGGGTCACTTGTGGGGTGTTTCTACTGTTTAGGCACATCAGGGGCTCTGCAAATGCAATGTGACGCCCGCAGACCATTCCATCAAAGTCTGCATTTCAAATGTCACTACTTCCCTTCCGAGCCCTGACGTGTGCCCAAACAGTAGTTTACCCCCACATATGGGGTATCAGCGTACTCACAACAAACTGGGTAACAAATATCGGGGTCCAAATTCTCCTGTTACCCTTGTGAAAATAAAAAATTGCTTGCTAAAACATCTTTTTTGAGGAAAGAAAAATGATTTTTTATTTTCACGGCTCTGCGTTGTAAACTTCTGTGAAGCACTTGGGGGTTGAACGTGCTCACCACACATCTATATAAGTTCCTTAGGGGGTCTACTTTCCAAAATGGGGTCACTTGTGGGGGGTTCCTACTGTTTAGGCACATCAGGGGCTCTGCAAACGCAACCTGATGCCCGCAGAGCATTCCATCAAAGTCTGCATTTCAAAACGTCACTACTTCCCTTCCGAACCCCGACGTGTGCCAAAACAGTGGTTTACCCCCACATATGGGGTATCAGCGTACTCAGGAGAAACTGGACAACTTTTAGGGTCCAATTTCTCCTGTTACTCTTGTAAAAATAAAAAATTCTGGGCTAAAAAAATATTTTTGAGGAAAGGAAACACATTTTTTATTTTCACGGCTCTGCGTTATAAACTTCTGTGAAGCACTTGGGGGTTCAAAGTGCTCACTACACATCTAGATAAGTTCCCTTGGGGGTCTAGTTTCCAAAATGGAGTCACTTGTGGGGAGTTCCCACTGTTTAGGCACATCAGGGGCTCTGCAAACGCAACCTGACGCCCACAGAGCATTCCATCAAAGTCTGAATTTCAAAACGTCACTACTTCCCTTCCGAACCCCGACGTGTGCCAAAACAGTGGTTTACCCCCACATATGGGGTATCAGCGTACTCAGGAGAAACTGGACAACAACTTTCGGGGTCCAATTTCTCCTGTTACCCTTGGGAAAATAAAAAATTGTGGGCTAAAAAATCATTTTTGAGAAAAGAAAAATTTTATTTTCATGGCTCTGCGTTATAAACTTCTGTGAAGCACTTGGTGGTTCAAAGTGCTCACCACACATCTAGATTAGTTCCTTGGGAGGTCTAGTTTCCAAAATGGGGTCACTTGTGCGGGAGCTCCAATGTTTAGGCACACAGGGGCTCTCCAAACGCGACATGGTGTCCGCTAACGATTGGAGCTAATTTTCCATTCAAAAAGTCAAATGGCACGCCTCCCCTTCCGAGCCTTGCCGTGCACCCAAATAGTGGTTTACCCCCACATATGAGGTATCGGCATACTCAGGAGAAATTGCTCAACAAATTTTAGGATCCATTTTATCCTGTTGCCCATGTGAAAATGAAAGAATTGAGGCTAAAAGAAATTTTGTGTGAAAAAAAAGTACTTTTTCATTTTTGCGGATCAATTTGTGAAGCACCTGGGGGTTTAAAGTGCTCACTATGCCTCTAGATGAGTTCCTTGGGGGGTCTAGTTTCCAAAATGGGGTCACTTGTGGAGGAGCTCCAATGTTTAGGCACACAGGGGCTTTCCAAACGCGACATGGTGTCCGCTAACGATGGAGATAATTTTTCATTCAAAAAGTCAAATGGCGCTCCTTCCCTTCCGTGCCTTACCATGTGCCCAAACAGTGGTTTACCCCCACATGTGAGGTATTGGTGTACTCAGGAGAAATTGCCCAACAAAATTTAGGATCCATTTTATCCTGTTGCCCATGTGAAAATGAAAAAATTGAGGCTAAAATAATTTTTTTGTGAAAAAAAAAGTACTTTTTCATTTTTACGGATCAATTTGTGAAGCACCTGGGGGTTTAAAGTGCTCACTATGCTTCTAGATAAGTTCCTTGGGGGGTATAGTTTCCAAAATGGGGTCACTTGTTGGGGAGCTCCAATGTTTAGGCACACGGGGGCTCTCCAAACGCGACATGGTGTCCGCTAAAGATTGGAGCCAATTTTTCATTCAAAAAGTCAAATGGTGCTCCTTCCCTTCCGAGCCCTGCCGTGCGCCCAAACAGTGGTTTACCCCCACATATGAGGTATCAGAATACTCAGGACAAATTGGACAACAAGGTCCGTGGTCCAGTTTCTCCTTTTACCCTTGGGAAAATAAAAAAATTGTTGCTAAAAGATCATTTTTGTGACTAAAAAGTTAAATGTTCATTTTTTACTTCCATGTTGCTTCTGCTGCTGTGAAACACGTGAAGGGTTAATAAACTTCTTGAATGTGGTTTTGAGCACCTTGAGGGGTGTAGTTTTTAGAATGGTGTCACTTTTGGGTATTTTCAGCCATATAGAACCCTCAAAATGACTTCAAATGTGAGGTGGTCCCTAAAAAAAATGGTTTTGTAAATTTTGTTGTAAAAATGAGAAATCACTGGTCAAATTTTAACCCTTATAACTTCCTAGCAAAAAAAAAATTGTTTCCAAAATTCTGCTGATGTAAAGTAGACATGTGGGAAACGTTATTTATTAACTATTTTGTGTCACATAACTCTCTGGTTTAACAGAATAAAAATTCAAAATGTGAAAATTGCAAAATTTTCAAAATTTTCGCCAAATTTCCGTATTTTTCACAAATAAACTCAGAAATTATCGACCTAAATTTACCACTAACATGAAGCCCAATATGTCACGAAAAAACTATCTCAGAATCGCTAGGATACGTTGAAGCGTTCCTGAGTTATTACCTCATAAAGGGACACTGGTCAGAATTGCAAAAAACGGCAAGGTCATTAAGGCCAAAATAGGCTGGGTCATGAAGGGGTTAAAATTCCCTATTCCACTAAGGGGAATTGATGCTAGACCATTGGCTACGAATAAACCTCAGTACTGGACACAAGTGACCATGTGCATGACTCCTGTTCATCAGGAGGTGATTCGCTTTCTTGTATTGCATAATTTGCATGATGTTGTCGTGTTGGGCCTGCCATGGTTGCAGAATCATAATCCAGTCCTGGATTGGAAAGCAATGTCTGTGTCAAGTTGCGGTTGTCAGGGAATTCATGGCGACGCTCCTGTGGTGTCAATTGCTTCATCCACTCCTTCTGAGGTCCCTGCGTTTTTGTCAGATTACCAGGATGTATTTGATGAGCCCAAACTCAGTTCTCTACCTCCTCATAGGGATTGTGATTGTGCTATAAATTTGATTCCTGGTAGTAAGTTTCCTAAGGGACGACTTTTCAATTTGTCAGTGCCGGAGCATGCTGCTATGCGGAGTTATATAAAGGAGTCTTTGGAGAAAGGACTTATTCGCCCCTCCTCCTCCCTCTTAGTGCGGGGTTCTTTTTTGTGGCTAAGAAGGATGGTTCCTTGAGACCTTGTATTGATTATCGCCTTCTAAACAAAATCACGGTCAAATTTCAGTAACCTTTGCCATTGTTATCTGATCTGTTTGCTCGCATTAGGGGGTCTAGTTGGTTCACCAAGATAGATCTTCGTGGTGCGTATAACCTTGTGCGTATTAAGCAGGGTGATGAATGGAAAACTGCATTTAATACGCCCGAAGGCCATTGTGAGTACTTGGTGATGCCTTTTGGACTTTCTAACGCTCCTTCTGTCTTTCAGTCCTTTATGCACGACATCTTCCGCGAATATCTGGATAAATTTATGATTGTGTATCTGGATGATATTCTGGTTTTTTCGGATGATTGGGAGTCCCATGTTAAGCAGGTCAGGATGGTGTTTCAGGTCCTGCGTGCCAATGCTTTATTTGTGAAGGGCTCAAAATGTATTTTTGGAGTCCAGAAGGTCTCTTTTTTGGGTTTCATTTTTTCTCCTTCTGCTATTGAGATGGACCCAGTCAAGGTTCAGGCTATTCATGACTGGACTCAGCCTACATCTGTTAAGAGTCTTCAGAAGTTCTTGGGTTTTGCTAATTTTTACCGTCGCTTCATCGCTAATTTTTCTGGTGTTGTTAAGCCATTGACGGATTTGACCAAGAAGGGTTCTGATGTTACTAATTGGTCTCCTGCGGCTGTGGAGGCCTTTCGGGAGCTGAAGCGCCGGTTTTCTTCGGCTCCGGTCTTATGTCAGCCAGACGTCTCCCTTCCTTTCCAGGTCGAGGTTGATGTTTCTGAGATTGGAGCGGGGGCTGTTTTGTCGCAGAGACGCTCTGATGGCTCTGTGATGAAGCCATGTGCTTTCTTTTCAAGAAAGTTTTCGCCTCCCGAGCGGAATTATGATGTTGGTAATCGGGAGTTGTTGGCTATGAAGTGGGCATTTGAGGAGTGGCGACATTGGCTCGAGGGAGCTAAGCATCGTGTGGTGGTCTTGACTGATCACAAGAATTTGATTTATCTCGAGTCGGCCAAGCGGCTGAATCCTAGACAGGCTCATTGGTCGTTGTTTTTCTCTCGTTTTGATTTCGTGGTCTCATACCTGCCTGGTTCGAAGAATGTGAAGGCTGATGCTCTTTCTAGGAGTTTTGTGCCTGACTCTCCTGGTGATTCAGAGCTAGCTGGTATCCTCAGAGAAGGGGTGATTTTGTCTGCCATCTCCCCAGATTTGCGTCGAGTGCTGCAGGAGTTTCAGGCGGATAGACCTGACCGTTGTCCACCGGAGAGACTGTTTGTCCCGGATAGATGGACCAGCAGAGTTATTTCCGAGGTTCATTCTTCGGTGTTGGCAGGCCATCCTGGGATTTTTGGTACCAGAGATTTGGTGGCTAGGTCATTCTGGTGGCCTTCCTTGTCGCGGGATGTGCGTTCCTTTGTGCAGTCTTGTGGAATTTGTGCTCGGGCTAAGCCTTGCTGTTCTCGTGCCAGTGGCTTGTTGTTGCCTTTGCCTGTCCCGAAGAGGCCTTGGATGCACATTTCCATGGATTTTATTTCAGATCTCCCTGTCTCTCAGAGAATGTTGGTCATTTGGGTGGTGTGTGATCGTTTTTCTAAAATGGTCCATTTGGTGCCCTTGCCTAAGTTGCCTTCCTCCTCCGAGTTGGTTCCTCTGTTTTTTCAAAATGTGGTTCGTTTGCACGGGATCCCTGAAAATATTGTTTCCGACAGAGGATCCCAGTTTGTGTCTAGATTTTGGCGGACCTTTTGTGCTAAGATGGGCATTAATTTGTCTTTTTCGTCGGCCTTCCATCCTCAGACGAATGGCCAAACCGAGCGCACTAATCAGACTTTGGAAACCTATTTAAGATGTTTTGTTTCTGCTGATCAGGACGACTGGGTGACTTTTTTGCCATTGGCTGAGTTTGCCCTTAATAATCGGGCTAGTTCTGCTACTTTGGTTTCGCCTTTTTTTTGTAATTCAGGGTTTCATCCTCAATTTTCCTCGGGTCAGGTGGAGTCTTCTGACTGTCCTGGAGTGGATGTTGTGGTGGATAGGTTGCATCAGATTTGGAATCATGTGGTGGACAATTTGAAGCTGTCACAAGAGAAGGCTCAGCGCTTTGCCAACCGCCGTCGCTGTGTGGGTCCCCGACTTCGCGTTGGGGATTTGGTGTGGTTGTCTTCTCGCTTTGTTCCTATGAAGGTCTCCTCTCCTAAGTTTAAGCCTCGGTTTATCGGTCCTTATAAGATTTTGGAAGTCCTTAACCCTGTGTCATTTCGTTTGGACCTCCCGGCATCGTTTGCTATTCATAATGTGTTCCATCGGTCGTTGTTGCGGAGGTATGTGCTGCCTGTGGTTCCTTCGGTTGAGCCTCCTGCCCCTGTTCTGGTTGAGGGAGAATTGGAATACGCGGTGGAGAAGATCTTGGATTTTCGTATTTCTAGACGGAGGCTTCAGTATTTGGTTAAGTGGAAAGGCTATGGTCAGGAGGATAATTCCTGGGTTGTCGCCTCTGATGTTCATGCGGCCGATTTGGTTTGTGCCTTCCATGTGGCTCACCCTGATCGCCCTGGGGGTTTTGATGAGTGTTCGGTGACCCCTCCTTAAGGGGGGGGTACTGTTGTGAACTCCGTTTTCAGTCTCCCTCTTGTGGTCACAGATGGTATTGTGTGACATTGGTTTTTTGGCTCCCCCTGGTGGTTTGGTTTATTATCCTGCGGGTCTGCTGGATCAGCTGCCTCGTTATTCACCAGGGAGGCTCCTATTTAGCTCTGTTTCACTTCCACTTGTTGCCGGCTGTCAATGTATTCAGTGCTATTCTGATTACTCCTGGTTATCTCGTTTTCTGCCTCTTCAGGATAAGCTAAGTTCTGTTTGAATATTTTTTGCTCATCTGCCTGCAATATGATTTCTGTGTATGATGAGTCTAGTCCAGCTTGCTAATATGTGATTTCTTTTTGCTGGTAAGCTCTGGGGTACGGAGTTGCTTCCCCTGCACCGTTAGTTGGTGCGGGGGCTCGAGCAATCTCTGCGTGGATATTTTGAATAGGGTTTTTTTTTATTGACCGCACAGTTCCCTTCCTATTTTCTGCTATCTAGTATTAGCGGGCCTCATTTGCTAAATCTGATTTCATCTCTGCGTTTGTGCTTTCCCCTTAACTCACCGTTAATATTTGTGGGGGGCTATTCTATATCTTTGGGGTCATTCCACTGAGGCAAGTGAGGACTTTCTTTCTCTCCAGGAATAGTCAGTTTCTCAGGCCGTGACGAGACGTCTAGGATTTTTGGTAACGTTCCACGGCTGCCTATAGTTGTTTGCGGATAGGATCAGGTTGCAGTCAATCTAGTTACCACTTCCCCAGAGCTAGTAGTCTGTTCAGATACTTAGCTAGTCCGACCTGCGATCCTTGCCACTAGGATCATAACAGGTTTCTGCTGATGCACACCAGTGCCCCGCTCCGACATTTGCTCCTGGTGACTTAGTGTGGCTCTCCGCTCGTAACATCAGGCTGCGAGTTGAGTCCACTAAGTTTGCGCCTCGCTACATATGCCCTTTCACAGGTTAACCCTGTGGTCTACCATTTGGCTATTCCTCCACGCCTTGGTATCACCGACACTTTCCATGTATCCCTCTTAAAGCCCATCTATATGTCCCGGTTTTCCGAGTCATCTGCCAGGACATCGGGTTCATGCACGGATGAGTATGAAGTGCACTCTATCTTGCGGTGCAATGTGGTGCCTGGCAAAAAATACTATCTGGTGGACTGGAAGAGTCACTGTCCAGAGGACAGAACCTAGGAACTGGTGGAGCACATTTGGGCTCCACCGCTCATTGCAGCCTTTGAGCGTAGCGAGGCCCAAGGAGGGGGGCCCTAGGAGTGGGGGTAATGTTAGGTGTCAAGTTTCCACCGCTGCACAGGGGGAATCTCGAACCATGTCTACTACGGTCTCCCATTCTACATCGGCCGCAGTGGAGCCTGCTCAGTGGAGATGTCGGTCCCAGCGTCTGGGTCAGCCTGATACTGTGCAAAGGGTTACTGCTGCCTTTCCAGGATCTCCCTTTGTAGCCAGCACTGGTCAGTGGCGAGCAGGCTTTTCTGGGACTAAGTCCTGCTTTGCACACACTGAGCATGTCCACTGGAGGCTAGTATCAAATGTATTTGGCTTATGCCAGTGGATACTTTAGCACTCTCTCTCTCTCTCTATATATATATATATGTAAGCGGTGTGAGACTGTAGCGCTGGGAATGTACACTCAGGCAGGCAGTTAGCGTCAGTGGGTGCAATTAGCCTTTTGCTTGCTTGCAAGCACAACCCTAGTTAGGGCAATAGTTTTTGTGTACAGCACAACTCTGTGCGGCAACAGAGATCGCTTTCAGTTCACACGGGGTGAAGCTTAACCCACGTGTGAGCTCAGAGTTTATCTGCCGTTACTTTGCAGCAGATATCTCTGCACGGTGGATCCCGGGCTGCGAGCGCACCTTGTTGCTTCTTAGCTATACTCGGTGCATTCCTCTAGCCCTAACAACAGGTAAGTGCATAATTAAACACATTATCATAGTTGTGATAACTGTGTAATAGTTGTATTTAACTGTGTTCATTTAGAAAGGAAAACAGAAAAAGTGGAGGGGTGTGTATTTTTATTAAATCTAACTTAAGACAAGTCCTCAATGGCGACATTGAGGGGAGCTGCGACAATGTAGAGACAGTATGGGTAAATGTACAGGTGCATCTCATAAAATTAGAATATCATCAAAAAGTTAATTTATTTAAATTCTTCAATACAAAAAATGAAACTCCTATATTAGATAGAGTCATTACAAATAGAGTGATGTATTTCAAGTGTATATTTCTGTTAATGTTGATTATGGCTTACAGCCAATGAAAAGCTAAAAGTCATTATTTCAGTAAATTAGAATACTTTATAACACTAGCTTGAAAAAATGATTTTAACATTGACAATGTTCACCTACTGAAATGTATGTACAGTAAATGCACTCAATACTTGGTCGGGCTCCTTTTGCATCAATTACTGCATCATTGCGGCATGGCAAGGCAGCGATCAATCTGTGGCACTGCTGAGGTTTTATGGAAGCCCAGATTGCTTTGATAGCAGCCTTCAGCTCGTCTGCTTTGTTGGGTCTTGTGTAAAAGACCTTTATTGTCCATATGTTTGCCATTTCTGTAGTGATGAGAGCCAGCCTAATTTACAGGTGCATGTTTCCAGAAGCATGAGCTGGGCATAATGTACTGGTCATTACAGTGTACTGTTCACTACAACATACTGGTGAGTACAGCATACTGGTCACTACAATGGAAGTTTGCCTTTTTCTCTCAGCAAAATCCAGTACTGCTTGTTTCTGGAAACCACCCAAGTAGATACATTCGCAAAGGGGTATAATTTCCAAAATGGGGTCACTTGAGTGGGAATTCTGCTATTCTAGCCTTTAAAGAAGTTGTCCACTACTATAACCTTTTTTTTTTTTTTCCTTTCATAAATCTTGCTATTATGGGCCACTGAAAACATCTACTGTGTTTATTTTAGCAATATTACCTTTTATCATGCTGTAGCAGCACATCTTTAGTGCTGGATTCAGCTCTCATGGGGTTAATCGACAACTTCCTTTCTCCTGAGTTACTGTGCTCTAATACTACAAGTTCCATGATGCATTGCACTGCTACTAAGCACGAACCTACCACACCCACTTCAAAACACACCCCAACCCCTCCCTCCTCTAGCTTCAAAAAGATTTGTGATGTCATTTCTGTCCAACCTCCTCTTTTACATTTGTCCAGCCCACACTCCATTACACACAGATAGATGGACAGATAGATAGATAGATAGATAGATAGATAGATAGATAGATAGATAGATAGATAGATATATGTCTATTTCTATATATATGTCCATATCCATGTTTCTAAACCCCTTCACCTCCTGGAGCTTTTTTGTTTTCGTTTATCGCTCCCCTTCTTTCCAGAGCCATAATGTGTCCGTCAATATGGCCATGTGAGGGCTTATCTTTTGCGGGACAAGTTCTACTTTTGAATGACACCATTGATTTTACCATGTCGTGTAGCAGAAAATGTGAAAAAAATTCAAAGTGCAATGAAATGGCAAAAAAGTGCAATCCCACACTTGTTTTTTGCTTGGCTTTTTGGCTAGGTTCACTAAATGCTAACGCTGTGTGCACACGTTGCGGATCTGATTGCAGATCCGCAGCGTTTTTTGCTGCACTGAATTGCATCAAATCCGCAGTGTAGTGTACAACCAATGTAAGTCTATGGGAGCCGCAGACTTGTTGTGCACATGCTGCGGAAAAAGCCGCACCGAAACCACACCAAGAACTGCATCAAAACCGCACCAAAAACTGCATCAAAACCACACCAAAACTGCAAAACTGCACCAGGTTTTGATGCAGTTTTTGGTGCAGTTTTGATGCTTTTTTTGGTGCGGTTTATGCGCGGTTTTAATGCCGTTTTTGGAAATAAGTAAATAAACGGAAAATGTGCATGATTTGAATGGAAACATGCATGAAAAAATGGATTCCAAGGCCGGATTCATCATTTCACAGCTCAGTTTCATATGTTTTTTTGCCGGATCCGTCGCTGTGCGTTTTTTCGCCGGACAGAAAAAACGTTCCTCTGTATGTGTTTTCCATCCGGCGGAAACAGCTTTTTTGACGGATGCGGCAAAAAACGGATGAAACTCTATGAGAAAAAAACGGATCCGACGGAAAAAAATGGATCAGTTTTTTTCAAAACTCGCCGGATTGTGCCTCACGGCAAAAATCTGATGTGTGAAAGCACCCAAATATATGGATAGATACATCTATGTATCTATAGATATATCTATAGATAAATATATCTATGGATAGATATATCCATAGATATATAATAGAAAGGCCGATGTTTCTATAAGGCTACTTTCACACTTGCATTTTTCGCAATCCGTCTTTTTGGGAAAAAAACGGATCCTGCAAATGTGCTCGCAGGATGCGTTTTTTACCCATAGACGTGTATTAGTGAAGGATCGCGACGGATGGCCACACGTCGCGTCCATCGTGCAACGAATGCGTCGTGTTTTGGCAGACCGTTGGCACGTCCGTCGCGTCTGCCATTTTCTACCGCGCATGCGCGGCCAAAACTCCGCCCCCTCCTTCCCGGACTTCAGAATGGGCAGCGGATGCGTTGAAAAACTGCATCCGCTGCCCACGATGTGCACAAATTTCACAACGTGCGTCGGTACGTCGGCCCAACGCATAGCGATGGACCCGTGCCGACGCAAGTGTGAAACAGGCCTTAATGAGCGTTTAATTTAATAAAAAACTGAAAAAAACGGCGTGGCCTCCCGCACAATTTTCTGCGCAAGAGGGGGAAAGCCGACGGCCGGGGGCCAATATTTGTAGCCTGCTATGAATATCAGCCCGCAGCTGTCTGCGTAGCCTTTACTGGCTATTAAAATAGGGGGACCCCCCAAAAAAAATGACGTGGGGTCCCCCTATATTTTATAGCCAGAAAGGCTACGCAGATAGCGGGCTGATATTCATAGCCTAGAGAGGGGCCATGGATATTGGTCCCCCCCGGCTACAAATACCAGTCCGCAGCCACCCCAGAAATGGCGAATCTGTAAGATGCGCCAATTCCGGCACTGAGGCTGGTTTCACACTTGCGGTTTTGGACGCTGTGTTTTAGCGCTAAAAAACGCATGCGTTTTTTTCCTATACTTAACATTAAAAATGCATGCATTTTTTCGCATGCGTTTTGACGCGTTTTCGGCAACGCATGCATTTTTGAACGCGCGTGTTCATTTGCAGAAATGCAACCTGTAGTCATTTTTATAGCGGCGTTTTTTTGCCGCAAAAAAATGCATGCGTTTATTTGCGGCAAAAAAATGCATTGCTGTCTATGTAAACGCATGCGTTTTTAAGCACATGCATTTGTTTGCGTTATAAACGCATGCGTTTTTATAGAAAAAAACAAAAAACACTGAAAAGCCACCCACCACCATCAGGGTGATAAAGGGATCCAAACCCTAACCCTAACCCTACCCCTAACCTCACCCCTAACCATTTAATGAACATTTTCTGACAGTCATAGTGCCACGATATTTCAGTGCCACGTATTTCAGTGCCACGTATTTCAGTGCCACGTATATAAGTGCCACGTATATAAGTGCCACGTATGTAAGTGCCACGTGCCACGTATTTAAGTGCCATGTATGTAAGTGCCACGTATGTAAGTGCCACGTATGTAAGTGCCACGGATTTAAGTGCCACGTGCCACGTATTTCAGTGCCACGAATTTAAGTGCCACCTATGTAAGTGCCACGTATTTCAGTGCCACGTATTTAAGTGCCACGTGCCACGTATTTCAGTGTCACGTATTAAAGTGCCACATATTTCTGTCACGGTTAGGGTTAGGCCCTAACCCTACCCCTAGCTATTTCTATTTATAGTGGGTTTTCTTGTGGATTTTGATGATTGGCAGCTGTCACACACTTCTCAGCATGCGTTTTATAAACGCAAACACATGAAAAAACGCATGTAAACGCGGCAAAACGCCACGTTTTTTTTCTACATGCAAAAATGCAGCGTTTTACCGCGTTTACATGCGTTTTTTCACACATGCGTTTTTTTAAAAACGCATGCAGATAAAAACGCAAGTGTGAAACCAGCCTTAGCCCCTCTCTTCCCACTCCCGTGTAGCGGTGGAATATGGGGTAATAAGGGGTTAATGTCACCTTGCTATTGTAAGGTGACATTAAGCGGGGTTAATAACGGAGAGGCGTCAATAAGACGCCTATCCATTATTAATCCAATACTAAAAAAGGGTTAATAAAACACACACACATTAGGAAAACGTATTTTAATATTCTTCATTTAACCATACTTACCATACTTCAGCGCCTGCAAAAAACGTAAAATAATAAACCGTATACTACCTGTCCGCTGTAGTCCAATTAATAACGAGTGTCCCACGACGATCTCCCCTATAGAGCAGTGACATTGGGTGATGTCACTGCTCTATAGGACCCTCAGTGACACACTGACAGGAGACAATGGCTCCTGTAGTGCATCACTGAGGTTACTAAAGTTCACTGGTCTCACTTTATGGCAAAAAGCTGCGTGGGAACTTTCTCATACAGCATGCCATAAAGTGAGACTAGGGACTATTTTCTCACAGGGGCGTAGGAATACATTATGGGGAATACATTGTGGAAGGATACCTTCCTCCCCTCATTGTGTTCCTGGAGCCCCTGGAGAGTGGTTGGGTCAGCAGATGCTCCTGCTCTACACGGGAGATCGTCGTGTGACACTCGTTTTAATTGGATTTCTGCGGATCAGGGAGTATATTGTTTGTTTATTATTTTAATATTTTTTACAGATGACAATGGCTTCGGGGATCAAAGTGACAAGTGATGGTGAGTATGTACTCTATGTTTTATGTACTGTATGTCTATATGTATGTACTGTACATATGTATGTACTGTATGTCTGTATGTACTGTATGTATGTATGTATGTACTGTATGTCTGTATGTATGTATGTACTGTATGTATGTACTGTATGCGCATGTCATCGCATGCCGCATGTCGTCGCATGGCGTCGCATGGCGCATGTCGTCGCATGCCGCATGTCGTCGCATGCATCATGTTGTCGCATGGCGCATGGCGTTGCATGCAGCATGTCATCGCATGGCGCATGTCGTCGCATGCAGCATGTCGTCGCATGTAGCATGTCGCCGCATGGCATTGCATGGTACATGTCGCATGCTGCCGCATGGTGAGTGTCGTTGCATGCTGCATGTCGTCGCATGGCGCATGTCGTCGCATGGTGAGTGTCGTTGCATGGTGCATGTCGCCGCATGGTGCATGTCGTCGCATGCTGCATGTCGTCACATGGTGCATGTAGTTGCATGGCGCATGTCGTCGCATGGTGCATGTTGCATGTTGCATGGCGCATGTCATCGCATGCTGCATGTCGCATGTTGTCGCATGTCATCGCATGGCACATGTCGCCGTATGGTGTGTGTTGTCGCATGTCGCCGCATGGTGAGTGTTGTCGCATGTCGTCGCATGGTGTGTGTTGTATGTATGTATGTATGTATGTACTGTATATGTATGTGTGTTTTTTTTTTTTTTTAATTACATTCAACACATTAGCCGGATGATGGGACTACTACTGTCCCATCATTGGCTAATGTGTCACTCACTGCCACTGTAGCAGGCAGAGCCCGATGGGACTTGTTGTCCCATCGGACGATGCCTGCACACAGA
The DNA here is from genome assembly GCF_051348905.1 of Ranitomeya variabilis. Lineage (NCBI taxonomy): Eukaryota > Metazoa > Chordata > Amphibia > Anura > Dendrobatidae > Ranitomeya > Ranitomeya variabilis. Next base: position 235,749,915 of record NC_135232.1, read on the forward strand.
GACATACACACACACACACACACACACCACCCCCCAGCACATACCGGTCTGCACAGCACTGGCGCCTGAGACCGCACGGCGCCCGGGACCGCACAGCGCCGGTGACCGCACATCGCCGGTGACCGCACATCGCCGGTGACCGCACATCGCCGGCGCCCAAGACCGCACAGCGCCGGTGACCGCACATCGCCGGCGCCCGAGACCGCACGGCGCCCGGGACCGCACAGCGCCGGGGACCGCACAGCACCGGTGCCCTCCCGCACATCTCTGCCTAGGCCCGCCCGCCCCCAGCACAGCCCCGCAGGCAGCCTCAGCCCCGCCCACAGCCCAGTCACTCTTTATGAGTGACTGCTGTCTGTGGAGCCTGGGGACACGCCTGCTACTGACGTCACGTCAATTTCCAGAGTCTGGAAATTGACGTGACGTCAGCGGAAATGAGCGGCGGCTGAAGCCTGGGGGTCACGTGACCCGGACTCAGGCACCAGCATAGCGCCGCTCACAGGCGAAAACGGCTAAAGAAAGTATTTACACAAATCATCAGGGGCCCCGGGGGGATACATAGGGGGGGTTAATTGAAAGTAGTGGACAACCCCTTTAAAGTTCTGTATATGGAGTCCAAAAACTATTCTAGCAAAATCTGTGCTCCAGAGGCAAGTAGCGCTCGGTCCCTCCCGAGTCTCGCCGTGTGGCTAAATAGTACTGTACAGCCATATGTGGGGAATTTCCATATTCAGCAGAAATTGTGGTGCCATTTTGTACCAATTTCCCAGTATGAAAATGTAAAATTTGGCGCTAACACCCAATCTTGGTCATAAAAATGTAAATATTTGTTTTTCTTCATTGCCCAATGGTATGAAATTCTGTGACAAATCTGTAGAGTCAATATGATCATTGCACACCTAGATGAATTCATTGAGAGGTGTAGTTTGTAAAATGGAGTCTCTTCTTGGGGGTTCTGCCAATGTGATGTGGCACGCTCAAACTAATGCAACAAAGTATTCACTATAATATGGTGCTCGTTCCCTCCTGAGCTTTCCACTGTGCCTCAAAAGTAGTTTAAGACCTCATATGGGGTATCAGTGAACTCAGGAGAAATTGCATAACAAATTTTGTGGTCCATTTTCTCCTGTTACCCTTGTGAAAATACAAAATTTGGGTCTGATATACATTTCGTGGGAAAAATGTGATTTATTTTCACAGATTAACATTATAAACTTCTGTGAAGCACCAGGGAGTTCAAGGTGCTCACCACACATCTAGGGATAGCCGTCGGTGAGCGGGGGCACCAGTGCGCAGGTTTTAGGGTGCCAACCTCCGCTGGTAGGTAGGAGCAGTCTAGCTATCTGATAGGTACAGGTACCTCCTGATTCCCATCTTTCTCTTTTTAACGGTGACAGTGGTCTCTTTCATATCACTAATTTCACGTAAAGTTAAGACTTTAATAAAGATTATACTTATAAGTACAGCATTTTTACACCGTGAATCAATTGTCTCATCTTATCTGTACAGAAAATAACTCTAGCTGTGACTCTGTGACTCACATCTAGACATGTTCTCAAAGGGGTCTAGATTCCAAAATGGTGTCATTTGTGGGGGTTTCCATTGTTTAGGCACATCAAGGGTTCTCCAAACTCAACATGGCATCCGCTAATCATTCCAGCCAATTTTGAATTCAAAAAGTCAAAATTTTGTGAAAAAAAGCTAATTTGTTTATTTTTTTCCTTCCACATTCCATTATTTTCTGTGAAGCACCTGAAGGGTTAATAAACCTTTTCTTGAATGTGGTTTTGAGCACCTCGAGAGGTGCAGTTTTTAGAATGGTGTCACTTTTGGGTACTTTCTGTTATATACGCCCCTCAAAGTCATTTAAAATGTGATGTGGTCCCTAAAAAATGGTTTTGTAAGTTTTGTTGGAAAAATGAGAAATCACTAGTCAATTTTTAACCCTCATAACTTCCTAACAAAAAAAATGTTTAACAAACATCGTCCTTCCCTGCTCACTCTGCCCTCGGCTTCACTCCCCCGTGCCGTGAAGATGTATTGTTACTTGCTTCAATAAAGAAAAGTTCTGATCACAGGATCGGTGAGTGTTGCTGCGTTTACTCTATGACTGCTGTTTAACAAACATGTGCTGATGTAAAGTAGTCAGTGGGAAATATTATTTATTAATTATTTTGTGGAACATAATTCTTTGATTTAAGAGCAAATGTAGAAAATTGGAACATTTTTGCCAAAGTTTTGATGTTTTCACAATTAAATGTAAGTCATATGAAATAATTATTACCACTATCATGAAATACCATATGTCTAGAAAATACAGTCTGAGAATCTGTGGGAACCATCAAAGTGTTCCAGTGTTATGACCTTATAGAGAGACAGTGGTCAGAATTTAAAAACATTGAGATGGTCAGGAAGGTGAAAACAGGCTTTGGGGTGGAGGGGTTAAGGATATACTAATAGAATCCTGTAGAAACTTATACCCTATGGCAATACTGAGCATATTTGCAAAAATTACTACATTTCTGCTTTTTTTTTCAGTCAAGATACGGTGCAGAGTGTACATTAATGAGGAAAAAATTAACTTTTTTGAATTTACGAAATGGTTGCAATGAAACAAAGAGTGAAAAATTTAAAGGGGTCTGAATACGTTCCATACCCACTGTATATTACTATTGTCATCTTTTAGAGGGTCAATGCCACTGGATTTCTCTTTTTGTCATTAGTATATTTATTTAAAAAACTAGATGGTGGCCCTATTCTAACACATCGGGTATTCTAGAATGCACAGCCACGTAGTATATAACACACCCCATGTAGTATATAGCATAACCACGTAGTATATTGCACAGGCACGTAGTATATAGCACAGCCACGTAGTATATAACACAGCCCCATAGTATATATCACAGCCCACGTAGTATATAGCACAGCCACATAGTATATAACACACCCCACGTAGTATATAGCATAGCCACATAGTATATTGCAGAGGCACGTAGTATATAGCACAGCCCATGTAGTACATAACACAGGCCACATAGTATATAACACAGCCCACGTAGTATATAACACAGCCCACACAGTATATAACACAGCCCACGCAGTATATAACACAGCCCACGCAGTATATAACACAGTCCACGCAGTATATAACACAGCCCACGTAGTATATAACACAGCCCACGCAGTATGTAACACAGGGCACGCAGTATATAGTACAGTGACGTAGTATATAACACAGGCCACGCAGTATATAACACAGCCCACACAGTATATATCACAGCCCATGCAGTATATAACACAGGCCATGCAGTATACAATACAGCCCACACAGTATATAACACAGCCCACGTAGTATATAGCAATGTGGGCACCATATCCCTGTTAAAAAAAAAACAGTCAAAATAAAAAATAGTTATATACTCACGTTCCGTCGGCCCTCGGATCCAGCCGAGGCTTTTACCGATGCTCCTCGTGCTCCGGTCCTAAGAATGCATTACGGCAATGAGTCGAGATCACGTAGCAGTCTCACGAGACCACCACGTCATCATCTCGCGAGACCACTATGTGATCTCGAGTCAGTGCCGCAATGCATTCTTGGGACCGGAGCGCGAGGAGCTGGAAAGGCTGCAGCGGACTTCGGAAGGTGAGAATATAATGTTTGTTTTGTTTTTTTTATTTTTAATGTTCTATGTTTTTACTATTGATGCAGCATAGGCAGCATCAATAGTTAAAAGTGAAGCGGTGTTCAAATCCCGCCCCAATCTCGCTGATTGGACCAATCAGCGACCCAGGATTTCCGTTACGGAAGTTGCAGACAGACAGACAAACAGACGGAAGTACCCCTTAGGCAATTATATATATAGATTGGATTAATTGTAAAATGTTTGGTGAAATTTTCACTGTAGCTACTGTAATTTTGCTAGCTTCATTTATATTTTAAGTTTATAGATGATATTTTCATATGTCTGAAAGGCTAATATTGACATTGTGACCTAAAAGGTTTTAAATGCCCTTTGTTGTTTTCTTATTATATTTAATATTACGTCATTTAATCATGATGATTTCTTTCTATTCCTAAACATTTTCTTGCTAAACTTGTTACATGATTCTAGCAATCTATATATATTATTATGTATCAATATACATTATAGTGTAGTAATTCCCATATATTGTCAGTATCCCCATTTGTCAGGACATGATCCCAGATTATAACACTAAGCTGTTCCTTCAGCAGAGAGAATTTAGCATTTCTAAAAGTTTTTAAAGTTTTTTTGCATTTCCCTTTTCCATTTTTTATGACTGCTGCCGAAGTGTTCACAGACCTTTAGATTTGAAATTGTATCTAATCTACTTGACACAATCAGACCCAACAATTATCTATTCTGGCTTGTTCATAAACCAACTGAAAGAGGAATTGGTTTGAGCATCTCCGGAAATCTTACTTCAGCCAAGGACTGAAATGGGATTTCTAGCATAAGGAGCACTGCTTATGCTAGATTAGCATTCATCAGAATTAGATGAGCTGTGGTTCCACTCCCCTGTCTCGACCCATCCGGCCCAAGCTCCAACTATTTTGGGTGAGATAGGAGAAACTGGTGTGAAAAGTCAATAACCAAAATATTTTGCCCAACTCAGTGCTGTTTAAAATATGTGCAACTTTTCAAAGCGATTTGTGCCACTGGTTATTAGGAGCAACATGTTGCTATAATGATCCCAGTCTTGGGCTTGCATCTCTAATATCAGTAAAACAAGCATATTTACTAGGGTGTTCCAGCTCAGGACAAGTCTCCTTGACACTTTTCCCCTACCCACTCTTCCTGCTGTTACCTAGCTACCTACTCCTTTGACCTGATCTTTCCCACACCCATCTACCTTCATATCACTGGCCCCAACCAGAGGCCGTTCAATGAGCTCTAAATTACTTTCCAGGTAAGGTTTTTAAAATTAGATAGTGTTGGACTGTCCCAATCAGAGTTACCTTGTCATGGGGGAATGGCTTTTATGCTATTTTTGATTAAAAACAGTATTACTAAAAACTCTATGTTCTTTAGATGCATTTTTTGCTTTTTACTTATTTACAGCAGGGTTTTTGCTTTTTTTTCTCTTGTAGGTTTTATATACTTTCCAGGTTTGCAATCCTCCTGTGTATTGCAAGCTGCATATTTTGATCAATTACCTGGGATTCCAAATATACAACACATAGACATCTAGCGCAAATATATTCACCCTCAAACAGCTATTCAAGGCATGCATACATCTTGCAAGATACACACCTACGATATCCCGATACTGTAGTAAAAATGTACAAATGTGTATCCAAGGCAAGTGGATTGAACTATAAATCCTTAAAAGGGTTGTCCACTACTAGCACAACCCCTTCTCAATTTGATCATTTGACGGCAATAAAATAAAAATATCTATACTCGCCTCCCATGCCAGTGTAAGGGGGACATTCAGACTGTGGGTACCTGGGTGCCGGGTCCGGAACTGAAAAGGCTGCATCCCCTGTTCCCTGGGGGAAGCATGAGGGAGGCGGACCTTCCTCCTGACCCAGGTAGGCAGGGGAATAAAAGGAAATGCGCGCACAGCAGCAGAGTTTGGCGTGAACAGAGGGCAGCATGCAGTCAGGAGACCAGCTCGCTCCAGTTCCCGTCCCCACTGAGTACCGGTGCTGCAACAGGGCCCCACTGTCTGCAGAGGGACCGCTGCCTGAAGAGAAGCCAGGTATGCTGCAGCGATTGAGAGAGGGACCACTGCGCTGAGAGAAGCTGGGAGCATCAGCAGCAGCCAGGGAGAGAAGTGCTCTGTCCTGGGAGCATCAGCAGCAGCCAAAGAGAGAAGTGCTCCGTCCTGAGAGCATCAGCATTGTACAAGCTAGCATCCGCTGTCTCCCGCCGCCACCAGCGGGGATCTGAAGGAGAGAGGGACGTACAGTGTGTGCCTGGTGACTACAGAGAAAAAGGTGCCAAAGGCTTTGGGCCCGTGAATATAGCGCACATGCCACATTAGAGGGACTGAGTACGGGACTGACACTTGTGCCCTGAGTTTTGCCAGTTTATATTTGCTGAGCCACGTTCGGCTTATACAGTACTGTGCCCCCCCTATCAGCTACTGTAGCATATGTACTAGGCTCAGCAGAAAGTACCAGCCACCGACCGCTGCTGCCAGAAGATGGGGCATTGATGCCCACAGGACCCCATTGGAAAAGACACTGCACCAGCCATTGTCGGTGCTATTCACTTCATGGACTTAGTAACCACTGACTTTCATCAGAACTGCCGTTATCTGAACCGTTGTCCTTCAACTCACAATATCCTTTGCCATTTGAACTGTTTAATCCCCTGTTTAAACCTTCACCTCCCTGTGTGGAGTATTCCCCTGTTATTAAACTTGTTAACCTTTGCTCTGCCTCCTGTCCATCACTGTATCCTGCAACCTGCTCGCACTGGTGTCCCTGTACCCACCTACAGACAAATCAAACATAAAGAGGAAACCAGAGAGCAGCCCCAGCTCTCTTCCTCTTGATTACATATATATCTGAAAGCGGAGTCAGTGATGCCATATACTCTCCGTATACTTTTGCATTATCAAACCTCTGGTTACAATTAAAGAATGAAAAGTCTATAGTCATTCTATGTGACTGCAGACTTGTGAATCCTCCCAGCATTTGCTCTGTTTGCTGCAAGAATTCAACGGTGTCTGCATCGGAAACGATGGTCATGCATGCAATATGCATATTCCTGGCCAGAACTCGTCTAGTGGACGTGCCCTCCCTCAATACAGTGCATTTGCTGGCAAAATTCACAAGTCTACAGTCACACAAAGCTAGCCTACTCTCTTATGCTTCAGCAATGTGGGAAATGGCACTGAAAATGTGGCGTGAAACTCAAGATTTTAATAAATTCAAATCAAACTCGATCGATCAATCCATTGAGAAACATTTTTTCCATCCCTAATCATAAACTTTAATTAGAACACAGATGAACAAACAAAGTCAAGACAAACCATCTGCTCATTGGTTCTGGTTAGCAGAGCAGCCTTGCAGCGCTAGGGTCTTGGGTTCAAATCCTACAAAAGACAACATCTGCAAGGAGTTTATATGTTCTCCCATTGTTTGCATGTGTGCTTCGGTTTCCTTTCACACTCCAAAGACATACTGATAGGGAACTTAGATTAAGATGATAATGTCTGTAAAGTGCTGTGGAATATGATAGCTCTATATTAGCAAACCATAATAACTAAAATAACTGGAGTTTTCACAGACTATGTTATTGTGTTGAACAAGGCACTTTTTTGCCTTCTTAAATTCTTATTGCAGTTCTGTTCCACTCAGGAGTTCAATAACTTGTGTATGCTTCTATTCACCTTCCTGTCTTTGGGATTTCAGTATACAACCCCTTTAAAGTAAGCATATCTAAAGTAACTGATGTTTTTTGCATTGTCAATGTCATGATTGTTTCAGTAATTCCTATGGTTAAAGTCTTTTGTATGAGATTTGTTTCTCTTGTAAGTGCACGTTTTACAGTCCAATTCTATGTACATTACCAAGTGCCAAATATCTTCTTGAAATTATGTTATCTTGGTCTCCAATGCACTAAAGTAAATCCCTTCTTTTTTTTGCATGAAAGTATACGTACTGTTCTTACATAGATAATGAGTGCTCATGCTCTTCATATAAATTTCTCTCCATATCAGCTTTTAGACTAATAAAAATGCACCTGTGACTAAGATACTTGACAAAGATTGCTGTCACAAACAATATGAAATAGTGGATATTATAAGGAATGTGTATCATGTTCTGTGGTTATTTCTTGTTCAAATACATTTTTCTGCTAAGCACAATTCTATTTAAACGTGTTCTCCAGGAATAGAAAAGAAATGTCATAAATGTATTACAAATCAATCACACTTGTTTTGTGAAGGAACTACTTACTATAGTATATTAAAATGACTTCTGTCCTGTACAGTGACAGAAACCTTTCCTAAAATGTTGATAGTATAAAGGTGGATAAGTTGTTCAAACACCCTCTCTGAAGACTTCTCTAATGTTATTGTGTGGATTTGCTGCTTTAAAAGTGATTTTACATGTACAGTGCTCTACAGCAGGTTGTTAGGCTGTGCCAGGCCAGGTAGGGAGCAGTTACTGGGATATTTTGTACAGGAAACTAGTTCCTGTTGCAGGCATATCGAACTCAAACATTTATTTGATATTTATAAAACAAAGTCTACAATTGCGGAAATGTATCCTTATCGTGAAATATAACCATGAACCTTGTCATATGGAAACAAACTTAAAGGGGTAGTCCCACGAGAAAAGCACATTTTAATTAATAGATCTCAAAATAAAATTTGGGAATAATATAATATGGTATGTAAAATCAGTAAAAAACATGGCATACTGGCCTAATTTTAATATATAACAACAAAGGATACATTTTTTTAATACAGATAATAAAGTATGATGCAAACAAAAGTTCCCCCACAGAGCATTCCTCCACAGTACCCTTTACACACATGGCATCACAACCCTTCTGTACCTCCCTCCCTCAATTGCCCCCATGAAAAATGGTGACTCCATCCAACTGTAATCAACACAGAGCCCTTTATACAGTATAATAAGCCAAAAAAGTTCTCCATACGGTATAATGGGCCCCTCATAGTGATCCACATTATACAATTGCCCTACATAGTGCTCCATAAAGTATAATGGTCCACATAGTGCCACATTCAGTATAATAGGCCTCACATAGAGCTCCATATTATATAATGGCCACAAAAAGTACTCCATATAGTATAATGGGCACTGCATAGTACTCCACACAGTATAAAGAGCACCACATAGTGCTCCATACAGAATAATGGCCCTACATAGTGCTACATACAGTATAATGACCTCACATAGTTCTCCATACAGTATAATGGCCCTACATAGTGTTCCATAAAGTATAATGAACCACATAGAGCTCTATTCAGTATAATGGCCACACATAGTGCTCCATATAGTATAATAGGCCCCATATAGTGCTCCATACAGTATAATGGCCTCACATAGTGCCCCATAAAATATTAATGGCCCTACATAGTGATCTATATAGTACAAAGGTCCCACATAGTGCTCCATACAGTATATTGGGCCCACATATTGCTCCACAAAGTATAATAGGCCCCACATAAAAATAAATAAATAAATACTTACCTTTGCCCATTTTCCCACTGTTTCATTCTCTTAAATCCTACAAAAAACTGCGGAGTATATAGACCCACAAAATGGTAAAAAAGTATAACAAATTTTATTGAAAAACATATAAACAGAAGTAACCACAAATATAAATAGACAAAGTGCACGTTATAGCACATGTATGGCGGACCAACCACACTGAAAAAAGTAGCACCTGGGACTAAGAATTAATACATGCAGATGTCATAGGGACATATTCCTCACTTAGTAACTAGCGGTTATAACTATAAAGTGCATAGTACTCAATGTAGGTGGCAATAATGCCCAATAACATACTGCATCCTAAGTCATGAATCAGCCATCATAATATCAGTATCCAAATATTGCTGTCTATCTTACCCAAATATCCTATGGTGCCAGTGTGTGTCTGGTGGCCCCCGGATGCAGTATGTTATTGGGCATTATTGCCACCTACATTGAGTACTATGCACTTTATAGTTATAACCGCTAGTTACTAAGTGAGGAATATGTCCCTATGACATCTGCATGTATTAATTCTTAGTCCCAGGTGCTACTTTTTTCAGTGTGGTTGGTCCGCCATACATGTGCTATAACGTGCACTTTGTCTATTTATATTTGTGGTTACTTCTGTTTATATGTTTTTCAATAAAATTTGTTATACTTTTTTACCATTTTGTGGGTCTATATACTCCGCAGTTTTTTGTAGGATTTATATGTTAGGTGAGTTTGCCCTGTTTGATTCTATGTCCATTACGGGGTGTTTTCCTGTTGTAATCTGATATGCATCAGTGGTATCTGTATTTAGTGTTTCATTCTCTTAGCAGTATCTTCAGATCCCCTGCACATCTTGGTATAGCGGGCGAGTTGTAATAATGTCCTTGAGCCCACCGTGCTGAAGTATAAGATGCAGAAGGGGTATAAAGGCAGAAACTGACGCTTCTTTCTTCATCATTGCTTTTAACTGTATCAGCATCTACGATACTGATGTAGTTGGAAGTGCGATGCCGGGTCAAAGTGTCATACATAGTAGGCCAAATTTACTTGGGGGACCCACTTGGTGTCGTTGGCCAAATATACTCAGGCTGCAGGCCATATTTGGCCCATGGGTTAGCGTTTGACATGTGGAGTGTTAAAGAAAGTTTTTTATGGAGAGATTGTGAAGTAGATAAGAACTATTGTGGATTAATTGGGTACAAGGGGGTTGTGTGTAGTGACTGAGAGTAAAGAACAGCTTTCAGAACAATGTTAAAGAAACATCTATATGGTTGAAATACAGAGACAAAAAAGGAGTCACAGCGACACATATTGACCCGTGTGGCTTATAAGGCGGCAATTCTTCACTGACTGTAAGTACCTGCAGTGACATTAAATAGGTTTCACGGATGTAATTTCCATAAGCATCTTGTGTAGAGTGGGCTACTGGCAACATGTGATATTGGCTCTGGAGGTATAGACATAGCATCTTATTGTGGCTAGCGCCGAGCATGGGGTACTGCACCATAGCGTGGGATATTCAAAGTGATAGAAGAAAGACACTGTTACTCTGAAGTGTCTTAAAACATCAAGATTAGTAAGGAGTGAACCCATGGATGTTCTGGTTTGCCGAGTTCAATGAATATACTGGCTTGGTTTGGAATCTGAACTTGATCCCAAACCCAAACCCAATAGAAGTCAATGGGGACCCAAACTTTGGTGCTTTAAAATGGCTGTAAAATGATCATAGTAAGATCTAGAGGGCTGCAAAATGAAGCTAAATGGGGGTAAGAGAAGGACAAGTGTCCTGTAATCAAATGTGGATACAGAAATGACTTAAACTAACAGAATAAAAAAAAAGAAAAAATTATAATCATGAACCAGGAGTTGGAGGTCAAAGTGGAACAGGAGGCTAAGGAGGAAGTGGCAGTGTAGGTGGAAGAAGTGTACAAGGAGGAGATAGACAACACTTTTTTTTCTTTTTTTTAATTGATTTTTTTGGTGGTATTCTGAAAACAGGCAGTGTAATAATCTACTTTCCACTGTCTCTCTGTATAAAGGCCGTGTGATACTCTGCCAATTTTTGGATGAAAACAATGAGAAGAGCTCCAAATAGGAGATGTTGCCATGTTGCTGGTGGTGGTGATGTAGCTGTTGTAGGGAGAGAGAATGTTGTGGTCTATTTGTTTCTGTTATACATCCAAATGAAACACCTTCCTCTGATGAAAGCAGGCGACAGGATGTTCTGTGTAATTTTGTAGGCACGAGTATTAATGGATGAATTTTGAGGCCAGAACAAGTAGATTGGTTGGCTGAGAGTTCCTTCAGTCCCTTTGCTTTGTCTTCCACCTGGTCCCTTGCTGAAAGTGTAGATTTTGCACCTGCGAACCATGGACATCTGTATGCTTCCTCACCCCCTTTGCAAATCAAGCAAGAAGTCTGTGACAAAAGTCAAGCAGCAGTCACTTCTGCTTTTTTGTGACTTTTTTATGCTGGTGCTAGCTGAAGTGTTGTGGACCATCCACCTGGCCTTGCCCCACAATTCGAAGAGATTGAGTGCACTGATAACAAACCACTTGTTCTGTTGGAGGATGAGTATGTTGGAAGGGTATTGCAAACAGTCAGCGGCCCATTGCCGCACATCTCTGATGATGCTGATGATGAAACACAAGTGCCAATTGCTGCAGCTTTATGCTGTGTGGACACCAGCAAGGAGGGCAGGGGTGAAGACTAGATGGAACATCATGTAGGAGATTATTATTATTTATTTTGATAGCATCATTGATTCCATGGTGCTGTAAATGAGGAGAGATTACATACCCACAATCGTATACAAGATTTCTCTCGCGTATCACCCCTACTCTGGAACCCTCTACCACAACACATCAGACTCTTGCCCACCATCGAAACCTTCAAAAAGAATCTGAAGACCCACCTCTTCCGACAAGCCTACAACCTGCAGTAACCACCGATCGACCAAACCGCTGCATGACCAGCTCTACCCTCACCTACTGTATTCTCACCCATCCCTTGTAGATTGTGAGCCTTCGCGGGCAGGGTCCTCTCTCCTACTGTACCAGTTATGACTTGTATTGTTCAAGATTATTGTACTTGTTTTTATTATGTATACCCCTCCTCACTTGTAAAGCGCCATGGAATAAATGGCGCTATAACAATAAATAATAATAATAATAATAATACATACAGAACACATATAGAAATTACAATGAACAAGCTAATAGTGACAGACAGGTACAGAGGGGAGAGGATCCTACCTTTGCAGCCTTACATTCAACTGGTTAATGGGGAACGAGCCAGTAGGTATCAGGGTTGCAGCAGCTCTGGTGTTGGTGAGGTGGCAGCGAGGTCATTGCTGGCTGTAAGCTGCTCTGAAGACATGGGTTTTCAAGTTCCTCTTGAAAGTTCTGAATGTAGGGGATGATCGGATGCGTTGGGCTACAGAAATCTACAGGATATGGGATAACTATAAAAATAGTTTTATATCAACAACGTATTCTGCAGCACTTTTGGGAGAAATCTTGCAGGTGATTGGATCAGGAACATACAATTGTGGAAGAGAGAAAAAGGTCTTAGGGTACTGTCTCACAGTGGCACTTTTGTCGCTACGACGGTACGATCCGTGACATTCCAGCGATATCCATACGATATCGCTGTGTCTGACACGCAGCAGCGATCAGGGACCCTGCTGAGGATCGTACGTCGTAGCAGATCGTTTGGAACTTTCTTTCGTCGCTGGATCTCCCGCTGTCATCGTTGGATCGGTGTGTGTGACACCGATCCAACGATGCGTTCGCTTGTAACCAGGGTAAACATCGGGTTACTAAGCGCAGGGCCGCGCTTAGTAACCCGATGTTTACCCTGGTTACCATCGTAAAAGTAAAAAAAAAAAAACAGTACATACTCACATTCCGGTGTCCGTCAGGTCCCTTGCAGTCTGCTTCCCGCTCTGACTGACTGCCGGCCGGAAAGTAAGCACAGCGGTGACGTCACCCGATGTTTACCCTGGTTACCAGGGGACTTCGGCATCGTTGGTCGCTGGAGAGCGGTCTGTGTGACAGCTCTCCAGCGACCACACAACGACTTTCCAACGATCACGGCCAGGTTGTATCGCTGGTCGTGATTGCTGGAAAGTTGCAGAGTGTGACAGTACCCTTAGGGTACCGTCACACATTGAAATTTTCATCGCTGCGACGGCACGATTCTTGACGTCGCAGCGTCGTATGATCATCGCTCCAGCGTCGTAGACTGCGGTCACACGTTGCAATCACGGCGCTGGAGCGATGCCGAAGTCCCCGGGTAACCAGGGTAAACATCGGGTAACTAAGCGCAGGGCCGCGCTTAGTAACCCGATGTTTACCCTGGTTACCAGCGTAAACGTAAAAAAACAAACAGTACATACTCACCCGTCGGTGTCCTTCAGGTCCCTTGCCGTCTGCTTCCTGCTCTGAGTGCAGCCGTACAGTGAGAGCAGAGCGCAGCACCGCTCTCACTTTCCGGCCGGCACTCAGAGCAGGAAGCAGACGGCAAGGGACCTGAAGGACACCGACGGGTGAGTATGTACTGTTTGTTTTTTTACGTTTACGCTGGTAACCAGGGTAAACATCGGGTTACTAAGCGCGGCCCTGCGCTTAGTTACCCGATGTTTACCCTGGTTACAAGCGAAGACATCGCTGGATCGCTGTCACACACAACGATCCAGCGATGTCAGCGGGTGATCAAGCAACGAAAGAAAGTTCCAAACGATCTGCTACGACGTACGATTCTCAGCAGGGTGTCTGATCGCAGTAGCGTGTCAGACACAGCGATAACGTAACGATATCGCTAGAACGTCACGAATCGTAACGTCGTAGCGATGGAAATTTCAATGTGTGACGGTACCCTTAGGAGGACAAGAGTTTACATGGTGGTGGTTATCAGGAGATTAGTTCAGAGATATATGGGGGAGACAGATTATAGATGGCTTTCTAGGTCAGTGTTAGTAGATTTCAGTGGATATGTTGTGGAATTGCGAGACAATGAAGGGATTTGCAGAGGGGAGAACTGGAGTAGCGAAGACAGAAGTAGATTAGTAGGGCAGCAGCGTTACAGCAGTCTGGAGAGGAGTGATGATACGATAGGGAATGATGAGGTCCTAGACCCAATGAAAAAAGACAAGTTTCTCACCTAAAATATTTGTTATTAAAGGGGGAACTCTCCTTGCACCTCTACTGTGGTTCCAATAATAACTATTATCTTCGAACTCGACTATTAATAGTTAATATCCACTTAGTAATGCCTTAACATTATTTGGTCCTTATTAGGCTAGGTTCAGATTGCGTTAGTGCAATCCGTTTAGCGCGAGCGATAGCGGATTGCGCTAACGCAATATCTTTTTCGGGGCCGCGTTCAGGGGTCGCGTTAACGTCCCCGCTCTCGCAGATCCCCGATCTGCGAGAGCGGGGAACGGACCTCTGGCATGCCGCGGACGCTGCAAGCAGCGTCCGAGGCGCGCTACAAAAGACCGGCACATCGCTAGCGCGTGCCGAAAATGACACGCGCTAGCAATGCGCTCTAACATTGCCAGCAATGGGAGCGCTAACGGACGTGGTGCACGGCGTTAATTTCGCCGTGCTGTCCGTTAGCGCTATCCCATTAACGCAATGGGAACCTAGCCTTAGTGTTGAGCATTCCGATACCGCAAGTATCGGGTATCGGCCGATACTTGCGGGTATCGGAATTTCGATACCGAGATCCGATACTTTTGTGGTATCGGGTATCGGTATCGAAACAACATTAATGTGTAAAATAAAGAATTAAAATAAAAAATATTGCTATACTCACCTCTCCGACGCAGCCTGGACCTCACCGAGGGAACCGGCAGCGTTCTTTGCTTAAAATGCGCGCGTTTACTTCCTTCCGTGACGTCACGGCTTGTGATTGGTAGCGTGCCGCCCATGTGGCCGCGACGCGACCAATCACAGCAAGCCGTGACGTAATTTTCAGGTCCTCAATGCCTAATTCTAGGCATTCAGGATTTTAAAATTACGTTCCGGCTGGTGATTGGTCGCGTCGCGGTCACATGGGCGACGCGACCAATCACAAGCCGTGACGTCACGGGAGGCAGGAAACGCGCGCATTTTAAAATTACGTCACGGCTTGTGATTGGTTGCGTGCCGCCCATGTGACCGCGACGCGACCAATCACAGCAAGCCGTGACGTAATTTCAGGTCCTGAATGCCTAATTCATTAATTCATTCATTTAATAATCATTAAAAATCTGAATAATACTAATAATAAATTTTATTCACAGTGTAAAATCAAAAACAAACTGGATTCAGTAAGATGTACGTTTTTTATTCATTCCAGCATCTAAACAAATTTCATAACGAAACATAAATTGGTGGGGGGTGGGATTATGTGTGGTAATGGGGTGGGGGGTGGGAATATGTGTGATAATGGGGTGGGGGGTGGGATTATGTGTGGTAATGGGGTGGGGGCGGGATTATGTGTGGTGATGTGTTGGGGGGCGGGATTATGTGTGGTAATGGGGTGGGGGGCGGGAATATGTGTGATAATGGGGTGGGGGGCGGGATTATGTGTGGTGATGTGTTGGGGGGTGGGATTATGTGTGGGAATGTGGTGGGGGGCGGGATTATGTGTGGTGATGTGGTGGGGGGCGGGATTATGTGTGGTAATGTGGTGGGGGGCAGGATTATGTGTGGTGATGTGGTGGGGGCTGGATTATGTGTGGTGATGTGGTGGGGGCGGGATTATGGGGTAATGGGGTGGGGGGCAGGATTATGTGTGGTAATGTGGTGGGGGTGGGATTATGTGTGGTAATGGGGTGGGGGGCAGGATTATGTGTGGTAATGGGGTGGGGGGCGGCATTATATGTGGTAATATTATGTGTGGTAATGGCGTGGGGGGATGGGATTATGTGTGGTGATGTGTTGGGGGCGGGATAATGTGTGGTGATGTGGTGGTGGGGTGGGATTATGTGTGGTGATGTGGTGGCGGGATTATGTGTGGAGTGTGGAGGGGGCGGTATTATGTGTGGTGATGTGGTTGGCGGGTGGGATTATGTGTGGTGATGTGGTGGGGGCCAGGATTGTGTGGTGATGTGATAGGGGGGCGGGATTATGTGTGGTGATGTGGTTGGGGGCGCGATTATGTGTGGTAATTTGGTGGGGGGCGGGATTATATGTGGTGATGTGGTGGGGGGGGTGGGATTATGTGTGGTGATTTGTTGGGGGCGGGATTATGTGTGGTGGGGGCGGGATTATGTGTGGTGATGTGGTGGGGGGGCGGGATTGTGTGTGGTAATGTAGTGATGTGGTGTGGATTGTGTGTGGTAATGTGGTGGGGGGCGGGATTGTGTGTGGTAATGTGGTGGGGGTGGGATTGTGTGTGGTAATGGGGTGGGGGGTGGGATTATGTGTGGTGATGTGGTGGGGAGCGGGATTATGTGTGGTAATGTGGTGGGGGCGGGATTGTATGTGGTAATGTGGTGGGGGGGCGGGATTGTGTGTGGTAATGTGGGGGTGGGATTGTGTGTTGTGATGTGGTGGGGGGCGGGATTATGTCTGGTGATGTGGTGGGGGCGGGATTATGTGTGGTGATGTGGTGGGAGGCAGGATTATGTGTGGTGATGTGGTGGGGAGTGGGATTATGTGTGGTGATGTGGTAGGGGGCGGGATTATGTGTGGTGATGTGTTGGGGGGATTGTGTGTGGTGATATGGTGGGGGGTGGGATTATGTGTGGTGATGTGGTGGGGGGCGGGATTATGTGTGGTGATGTGGTGGAGGGGCGGGATTATGTGTGGTAATGGGGTGGGGGCAGGATTATGTGTGGTGATGTGGTGGCGGGCGGGATTATGTGTGGTAATGTGGTGGGGGCGGGATTGTGTGTGGTAATGTGGTGGGGGGCGGGATTGTGTGTGGTAATGGGGTGGGGGGCGGGATTATGTGTGGTAATGTGGTGGGGGGCGGGATTGTGTGTGGTAATGTAGTGGGGGGCGGGATTATGTGTGGTAATGGGGTGGGGGCGGGATTATGTGGTGATGTGGCGGGGGCAGAACAACTGTGCAGGGGGCGAGATTAGCGAGTAATCACGATGCCTCATATATATAGATACTAACTAAGACAAAACAGTGTATCAATATTTATTACACTCACATAAGTCTACAGTCTATTATATACACATATATTTATACCCAAGCTGGCAACTATAAATTAATATATAGAGCTCTGGCAAACATTAAGAGACCAGCACATCAAAACCCTGTCATGTGCAGCCCAATCTCCAGACCTGAACCCCATTTAAAACCTCTGGAATATAATCAAGATGATGATAGATAGTCACAAGCCATCAAACAAAGAACTGCTTAAATTTTTGTGCCAGAAGGTGGCACTGAGGTGGCAGTCCTGGCTTGCGGATGGTAGGTAGAGAGGTGGGCTGTTTGCAGCCGCGGCACAGCAGGGATGCAAAGGAGCTAAGCAGAGCCAGGGAATGCCCCGGCTGGTGGTGTCCCTGGATACAAGCGAGCGAGGAAAAAGATGGCTGGCGGGGATGCCTGGCGTGTGACGTCACAGAGGCTACGGAGCAGCACTGGGACCAAGAAAGTTATCCGACGCATTTTGAAGGAACTGCGTCCTTCTTCATTAGGGTTACTTGAGGTCTGAAAGCACTGTTTTTTTTTTATTTTGACCATTTTTCTTTGTCAGAAAAAAAATACAAAATTTATTGCTTGGAAAATTCGGATACATGTCAGAAGTTTATAGAATAAATGAACAATTTAAATTTTACTCAAAAATATACCTATAAAGAGAAAAATCAAACAAACTGAACATTTACCAGCGGTCTCTAAATTTTTGCCAAAGCCGCTCGTATACTGTATATATACATATATATATACCATATTTTCTGCTGTATAAGATGACTGAGCGTATAAGACGACCCCCAACTTTTCCATATAAAATATGGAATTTGGGATATACTCGCCGTATAAGACGGGGGTCATCTTATACACCCAGTCATCTTATACGGCGTGTGTGGTGCGGATGGTTCCCAGGATCTGGAGGAGAGGAGACTCTCCTTCAGGCCCTGGGATCCATATTCATGTTAAAAAAAGAATAAAAAAAAAAAATATGCTTATACTCACCCTCCGACAGCCCCTGGCTCTCAGCGGTGCAAGCGGCAGCCTCCGTTCCTAAGAATGCATTGAGCGTAGGACCTGCGATAACGTTGCGCAACCGGATGATTCGCGTGATTAGCTCGCCGCTAATCAGTATTGGTTACGATAGCTGAGACTGGAAGGACAGCAGTAACCAGCCACACAGTAAAAGCTTGAGCCAAATGCTGGGACCGACGTCTCTGCTGAGCAGGCTCCACTGTGGCTGGGGGAGAATGGGAGACCACAGTGGAGGTGGTTTGAGATTCCCCCTGTGCAGCGATGGGAACTCGACACCTAACATGGCCCCCCTCCTTGGACCTCGCTACGCTCGAAGGCTGCAATGAGCTGCAGAGCCCGAATGTGCTCAGAAGGCACCCAGGACCTGTCCTCATTGCCATGACTAGGGTTGAGCGAAACGGGTCGGCCATTTTCAGAAGTTGCCGACTTTTGGCAAAGTCGGGTTTCATGAAACCCGACCCGACCCCTGTGTGGGGTCGGCCATGAGGTCGGCGATCTTCTGAATCTGGTATCGGAATTCCGATACCGAGTTCCGATATGTTTGCGATATCGGAATCCACATTTAAGTGTAAAATAAAGAATTAAAATAAAAAATATTGATATACTCACCTCTCCGGAGGCCCCTGGACATCGCCGCTGGTAACCGGCAGCCTTCTTTGCTTAAAATGAGTGCGTTCAGGGCCTTAGATGACGTCACGGCTTGTGATTGGTCGAGGCCGCCCATGTGACCGCCACGCGACCAATCACAAGCCGTGACGTAATTCTCAGGTCCTAAATTCCTAGAATTAGGAATTTAGGACCTGAGAATTACGTCACGGCTTGTGATTGGTCGCGTGGCGGTCACATGGGCGGCCGCGACCAATCAGAAGCCGTGATGTCATGGAAGGCCCTGAACGCGCTCATTTTAAGCAAAGAAGGCTGCCGGTTACCAGCGGTAAGGTCCAGGCTGCGTCGGAGAGGTGAGTATATCAATATTTTTTATTTTAATTCTTTATTTTACACATTAATATGGATCCCAGGGCCTGAAGGAGAGTTTCCTCTCCTTCAGACCCTGGGAACCATAGTATCCCATTGCACTGCATTGGGTTTCGTGTTTCGGCCGACCCCGACTTTTTTATAGGATCGGCCGATTTTACTCGACCTGACTTTTGAGAAAGTCGGGTTTCGTGAAACCCGACCCGATCCTATAAAAATAAAAGTCGCTCAACCCTAGCCATGACCCTTCCAATCCACCAAATAGAATCTTTTGCCATGTACCACCTTACACCCCATGATGGCGTTCACCTTGTAATCGTCCGTGGATGAACCCGATGTCCCAGGAGATGACTCAGAAAACCAGGACATGTGAATTGGCTTTAGGAGGGACACATGAAAGGTGTCGGTGAAGCCTAGGCGTGGAGGAAGGGCCAGACAGTAGACCACAGGGTTAACCTGTTCCAGGACCCTGAAGGGACCCAAGTAGCAAGGAGAAAACTTAGTGGACTCAACTCGAAGCCTGATATTACGGGCGGAGAGCCACACCAAGTCGCCAGGAGCAAAGGTCATAGTGAGGCACCGATGTGCATCGGCGGAGGGCCTCATTCTCTCCTTGGAGGCCCGAATGGCATCCTGTGTGCGGTCTCAAATGTTACATGTCTCCACAGCCCAGTCTGCCACCCTGCAGTTGTGCACTTGGGCATGGGCACAGGAACCCACAGATGCTGGTCGTAATTAAGGAGGAATCTGGTCTGCCCAGTGGTGTTGGCTACGGCATTGTTCAGCGCAAACTCTGCCCACGGTAGCAAGGGTACCCAGTCATCCTGCCTAGCTGAAACAAAATGTCGCAGGTATGTGACCAGGGTCTGGTTGGCCCTCTCTTTCAACCCATTTGTCTCGGGATTTTATGCTGGAGAGAGATTCTGCTCGATGCTGAGTAAACGACAAAGCTCTCTTCAGAACCGAGACACAAACTGGGGACCTCGGTCACTGTCAATTTTGTCAGGCATACCATGTAGGCAGAAAACGTGCTTATTAAACAGTGCCGCCAAGGCACATGCAGAAGGTAGCCGAGGAAGCGGCACCAAGTGCACCTTTTTTGGAAAAATGGTCGGTGACTACCCAAATAATGGTGCAGCTATGGCACTTGGGTAAGCCCACAATGAAGTCCATCCTGACCATCTCCCAGGGTCTGTCTGCCAATGGCAGAGGGTAACCCAGCAGACCGTTGTCGAGGAGACTTATTCTTGGCACAGGAGATACATGCCCGAATATAGTCCCCGACGTCACGGGCCATATGCGGCCACAAGAACGTCCTCGCCCGAAGCTCAGATGTCCTCTTGGTCCCAAAATGTCCACCCACCCTGGATAAGTGAGCCCAAGAGAGAACCTCCGGTCGCAGATTAGATCGCACAAAAGTCTTGCCCAGGGGCACAGACTCTAGCGAAACCGGAGCAACAGTTCTCAGGCTCTCTGAAAGGACAATAAGCCAAGGCTCCTTCTCCTCTAATGACACTACGTAGCGGGAGAGCGCGTCGGCACAAATGTTCTTCTCCCCGGAGAGAAAATGGAGGTCAGTGTAAACTTGGAAGGGAAAGCGAGCTCCCGCCAGGAGGTGTCTCCACTCTGAGAAGGCCAACTTCATGGCTGGTAACTCCCTTTTCCCAATGGAATAATTCCTCTCCACAGGTGTGAAGGTCTTGGAGAAGCAAGGATACTTCCGACCTTGAGCATACTTCTGGAAGAGGACTTCTCCAGCACCGATGGAAGAGGCATCCACCTCCATGATAAATGGTTCATCAACATCGGGGCGATATAGCATGGGAGCGCTAGCAAAGTGTGACTTAATAGAGGGAAAGGCCTTGGAGACCTCCTCCGACCACAATTTGGGATTTGCTCCCTTCTTGGTGAGGGCAATCAAGGGAGCTACCAAAGTTAAGAAGTGGGGAATGAACTGGCGATAGTAATTAATGAACCCCATAAAGCGCTGCACCGCTTTAAGAGAATGGGGTTCTTGCCAGTCCATCAGAGCCTATGGCTTTGCAGGATCCATGGCCAATCCCTGGGTGGAGATGATATAGCCCAGGAAAGACAAGGACTCCTGCTCAAACACACACTTCTCCCACTTGGCATAGAGGGAGTATGCCCATAGGTGGTCAAAAACTTTGCAAACATCTCACTGGTGGGAGTTTATATCTGGAGAGTAGATGAGAATATCATCCAGATAGACTACGACTGAGGTGGTGAGCATATCCCGGAAGATATCATTCACAAAGTCTTGGAAAACGGCAGGAGCATTACAGAGCCCGAAGGGCATCACCAGGTATTCATAGTGCCCTGGTCTTAAATGACGTCTTCCATTCGTCACCCTCACGGATGCGAATCAGGTTGTAAGCACCCAGCAGATGAAGCTTAGTAAATACCCTCACTCCCCGCAACCTATCAAATAGCTCAGATATCAATGGCAGAAGATATTTGTTCTTAACTGTGATGATGTTAAGACCCCTGAAATCTATGCATGAACGTAGTTCTCCATTATTCTTCTGCACGAAGAAGAACCCCGCCCCTGCAGGTGACACTGACTTTCTAATGAATCCTCTTGCCAGAAACTCCTGGATGTATTGGGTCATCGCCTCTATCTCCAGGAGAGATAGGGGATAGACTCAACCCCGGGTAGGCTCTGCATCAGGCAAGAGGTCAATAGGACAGTCATAGGGATGGTGGGGCGAAGGGTCTCCATGGAGAACACGTCCGCATAGGGCCAATAATGCTTGGGGAGAGAGGAAAGATCTGCGGGTACCTCAGTAGTAGCAACCTGAACGCACTCCCTCAGACATCTACCCTCACAAGATTCACTTCATCTCAGAATTCTCCCTGAGGACCATTCTATATGAGGAGAGTGGTAGCGTAGCCATGGTATCACTTGGAGGACCTCATCTATTCCCTCGGGAATGACTAGCAGAGAGATAATCTCCTGATGGGATGGAGACATGGATGAAGTAAATGGGATGGTCTGGTGTGTTATCTGTGAGGGCAGTGTCGATCCATTTACCACTCGTTCGGTCAAAGGTTTGGTTAGCATTACCACGGGTATTGCGTGCAAATGGGTGAAGGCAGATGACATAAAATTGCCTTCCGCTCCGGAATCCACACAAAGCTCTACCGTAAGAGTGGATGGGCCAATGGAAATTGTCCCCTTGAAGGACAGTTCGGAGGAAAGTTTTCACGACTGCTGGGGACATCTGGAGGCAGGATATCCTGACCGCCGGCAGACATGATGGACCTTGAGTGCATGAGCGGTCTGTGACTTAGATCCCACTCGTGACAGCTCCATGGCCTCATGTGGCTTGGACGCCTGGACCTGAGATTCCAGAGGTATGGCGAAGGTGGGAGCCAGCCGAATCCTCTGACTACACTGGGCTCGCTCCAACCTTCCTGATATAGCTATTAGCTCCTCCGATGTGGCCGGAATCTCCCTAGTGGCCAAAGAGTCCTTAACATGGTCAGCCAGCCCCCTCCAAAATACTGGTATGAGGGCTTTATCCAGCCACTCCAGCTCAGATGCTAAAGTCCGGAAGTGGACGGAAAAATGGCTGACCAAGGATGAGCCCTGTGTTAGTGCCAGCAGTTAGAGTGCCGTATCATGAGTGACTTGAGATCCCAAAAACTCCTGTTTCAGAGTGCTCAGGAAGTTCAGAGCACTCTGCACCACATGATCGTCATGCTCCCACAGCGGCGTAGCCCACCCCAACGCCCTATCCGACAAGAGAGATATAATAAATCCCACATTAGCCCACTCTGAGGGGAAACGTGCAGCCAGGAGCTCAAAGTGTATCACTCACTGGTTCATGAATCCCCTGCATGACTTGCTATCGCCAGATTACCTATCTGGCAGCAGGAGGTGGGATAAGGTCGGAACAGGGGTGGCAGTGGACAAACTAGCTGCAGCCACGCTAGCAGTCTGAACAGCTACTGCGGTAACATCCACAGCTGAGGTTGTGTGCTCAAGAGTCGTCAACCTGCCGTCCAGCTGCTGGATGTACTGCTGGAGTCACTGGTCATCCGCCATTACTAGCCAGACCCTGGTGATAGTATAATGATAGTGCTGGCGGAATGCACCGAATAAATATAAAAATAGTAAAAGGTGAGTTCGCTGTCCGGGGTCCACAGTGCAGAGATGGAACCTGCTGCAAGGTAATGGCAGCACTATATGGCGGTACTATGCCAGAATAAACACTGGTTCCATCACCCTGTATGAAACTTTTATAGCAGAAGCTCTCCGGGACCTTCCTAGTGGTCCCATAGTTGCTGCTACAGGACCTGAGCATGTGACCCACGACCTCCAATGGGAGGTCGTCCCTTGGGTATGCTCAGAAGAAGAACAGCCGGACTTCATCCCAGGAGCGCCCGCTCGCCACTGATCAGTACTGGTTACAATGGCTGAGCCTGAAAGGACAGCAGTAACCAGCTGCACAGTATCAGCTTGAGCCAGACGCTGGGACAGACGTCTCTGCTGAGCAGGCTCCACTGCGGTTTGAGGAGAATGGAAGACCACAGCGGAGATGGTTTGAGATTCCCCCCGTGCAGCGGTGGGAACTTGACACCTAACACATACCCCTTTAAATTTTTCACTCTTTTTTTCATTGCAGTCATTTGGTAAATTCAAAAAAGTTCATTTTTTCCTCATTAATGTACACTCTGCACCCCCATATTGACTGAAAGAAAAAACAGAAAGGTAGAAATGTTTGAAAATTTATTAAAAATGAAAAACTGAAACTTTTGATCAGGGTCATTTGGATGTTTTGGGTTGTCATTATGATTAAAAAAAGAGAAATCACAGTAGTTTGACAACAAGTGTCTTCACCATTACCCATGAGTGGAGAAAAAGCTTTGATGTTATCATTCATATTCTCTGAAAAAAGGCCAAGAAAGAAAACATTCTGCCGGGGTATGTTAACTTTTGAGCACAACTGTATGTCATCATCCGTAATTGCATTATATAACTAACAAGACAGGACGGTATGTAATAAAGACAGGGGGCAATATAAATAATCCAATATGTAAGGGATGGTGCTGTACATAACAAGAGAGAAGGCACTGTATAATAAGGGACGGCAATCTACAGTGGGGAAAAGTATTTAGTCAGCCATCAATTGTGCAAGTTCTCCCACTTAAAAAGATGAGAGAGGCCTGTAATTGACATCATAGGTAGACCACAACTGTGCAAGTCAAAATTGGAAAACAAATCCAGAAAATCACCTTGTCTGATTTGTCAAGATTTATTTAGCAAATTATGGTGGAAAATAAGTATTTGGTCATTAACAAAAGTTCATCTCAATATTTTGTTATATATCCTTTGTTGGCAATGACAGAGATCAAACGCGTTCTGTAAGGGTACCGTCACACATTGAAATTTTCATCGCTGCGACGGCACGATTCGTGACGTCGCAGCGTCGTATAATCATCGCTCCAGCGTCGTATGATCAGTTACTCATACTGTCTTTTTATCTCCATAGTAAATCCCATGAATAAGACCCTTGTGGGTCGAAACGTTGGGTTTGGTCGAATCTGAAATCATTGTATTTCTGTTCACTGCATGGCAATCTTTTTCTGTAATAAACGTATTGAACACTTTTTTGCATCATACCCAATCAGAGTGTGCGGTAATTTCCTGGCTACATGACCCTTTGGACCCTCGGGTCTGTCTTACCAGCACCTCGCACTACTTTTGATCAGAGTGCATACCATTATTTTCTCTATATGACTTTTTTCTTGGTATAGCACCGATCTACCAGATGTCGTCTGAAACATTTGCATACGACACTGCAACTAGTTCCAGTATCCTTTCCCAGGTTACTAATTCAAGTGAGTTTTTGAAAACCCCCGTCAACGAACTAAGGACAAGAGACTATGAGAAGGAGCGTAGTAAACTACTTTCCTATGATCTACACACCATAACATTGGCAGAATATCACAAGCAAGGGAAAATCCCCAGGGGCCTCAGATGTAATCTGCGCCCTACTATTTTTTCTGATGACTCTGACTTCTGTGATAAGTATAAGAAAATCTTAAACAAATGTTCATTGGACATTATCATCTTAACGATTGAATTTTTGCAGAAGGCTATTGCGGACTCTAAGGACAAAATAAGGGCTATTGAGACCCAACTATCATCAACCCTATCAACCTCAGACTGGACCAGTCTTAAGGAGAAAACAGACAAAACCCTTCTTGACCACCAAAAGTTTCTACAGGAAAGAAAACGCCAAAAATTCCAACGTGACAACGACGACTACACCCACAACAGAGTCTACAAATGGAGCGATACTTCAGGAAACAACCCCTGGCGTCGTCCTTATCAACGGAAAACTGGCTCATTCAGCATGGAAAGCGACTCCTCCACTGGTTCCAGCAGGCCCCGTTTTTTACCCAAAGGCCGCAGGGGAGGACATCAGCGTATCGACCGACCAGAAGATCAAGAAAGAATGGCAACTCGGTCACAGGTAAGATACCTAATCTAGTCATCAATATTTCGGGTTATACGCTCTCCCCTGCGGAACTGAATCTACTCCAGAAAGGACTCTCCTTCTGTCCCACTCCCAACTGGGACAGCTTCCAGCTGGAGAGGGACTTACAACGCTTCTACCGGCTGGTGAGACTTAAGACTCATTTCGGGACCCTGGCGGGGAACTCCGAGAACAGAGTGTCTCCACAGAGGGACGTCTCTGTTGCGGAGATCCCCCTTTCATCATTGGGGTTGAGGAACCCCAGTTCCTTCAACCCACCACAATCGTTCCACGCGACTGAAACTTTTATTTCTTTTGTGGATAGAGAGATTAAGGATTTATCACACCAACACCGACTAGGCCTTTTTCCGACACGCACTAATCTCACGCTGTCCGAGAAACAAGCACTTACGTCTTTACACAACAATAAATCTATAATCATTAAGCCAGCGGACAAGGGTGGGGCTACGGTCATCATGGACCGCTCCCTATACTCGAACGAAATACTACGCCAACTAGCAGATACTAACACATACAGGATCATCCCTAGGGACCCCACCTTTGATATCCGCAAGAAAATTCAGTCCCTACTCAACACCTATGTGGACAATGGCACCATTGACCCACAGACAGCCAAATTTCTTTCAAACCCTTATCCCGTAACCCCAGTATTCTATATACTCCCAAAAATTCATAAGTCTCTAACTAATCCCCCGGGCCGCCCCATTGTGGCCTCTACCAATTCTATACTTTCACCACTTTCGGTCTTTCTTGAAAAGATCCTCACACCCCTGATAAAGACTACCAGGTCCTTTCTCCTAGACACGGGACATTTTCTCCATGTCATTTCACAACTCAATACCATACCACTTGACAGCCACTTGGTCACAATGGATGTCAATAGTCTTTACACCTCTATCTCCCATGAAAAAGGCATGGCAGCAACTAAATCATTACTTGAGACCTCCACTCTCTCTGCTAATTCCACACAACTATTTCTTGACCTACTAAGGCTGGTCCTATATGAAAATTTCTTTTTATATGAAGATACCTACTACATTCAGCAACAAGGGACCGCCATGGGATCTAACGTGGCGCCCGCGTATGCTAATGCGTTCATGAATACATTTGAATTGGATTTCGTCTACACCGACGACCGATTCATACGGTACGTACAATGTTATCATAGCTACATAGACGATATATTTTTCATTTGGACAGGACCCACAGAAACATTGTTAGCATTCCACCAGACCCTTAATGACATCTACCCTGAACTCCAATTTACAATACACCATGACCCCAAACAGATCTCCTTCCTAGACACCCTTATATATAAGAATGACCAGGGCCACCTATCAACTGATCTATACTCCAAACCAACGGACTGCAATAGCCTCCTCCACTACTCTAGCAGCCACCCCAAGTCGACACGCAACAGTCTCCCCCATTCCCAATTTACCAGGGTGTCCAAAATCGTTTCTGTCCCGGATATTCTTCCCATGCGCCTCGAAACCATGTCAAACAAATTTCGCGAACGGAACTACCCCCAACATTTACTGGATCAGGAGAAAAGAAGGGCATTAAATCCTCAACCTCCACCTCTGAGAGAATCTAACACGGATAGGGTACCCTTCGTCCATACTTTTCACCCTTTCATGCCAAAGGTTGAAGCAGTCATCAAAAAACACTGGCCTCTTCTAGCAAGAGCCTATCCCAACATAGACAGCTTCTCCCGTCCGGCTCTCATGTGCAACAGACGGGCACCCAACGTTAGAGACCGACTTGTTCGGGCCGACATTGGCAGTACACGCCCTACTATCAGCCAAACGGTACTCTCCACACGCCGCCACGGGACATTCCCCTGTCTTAACTGTGCTTCATGCTCCAACATCATCAAATCCGACAATGTTACACACCCAAGAACAGGAAAATCCTACCCCATACAGGGTTATTATACTTGTGACTCTAATTTCGTGGTATACGTCATAAAATGCCCCTGCGGTTTGCTTTACGTTGGAGAGACCACCCAGCACATCAAGGATAGAATAGCTAGCCATAAGTCCACCATCCGTTGTGGGAAAACTTGGCTCCCTATCCCTGACCATTTTTCCAGAGCCAGACACACGGTAGCTCAATTAAAATACCAGATCATTGAACAGGTACCCAGACCGAGAAGAGGTGGTGACCACATTAGATCTCTTAAACTTAGAGAAGCTTTCTGGATCCATAAACTGGAAACACTGACTCCAAAGGGATTAAACAGAGAAATTGACTGGCTGCTATAATACCTTGTTAACCTATTATAAATACCCTATTAACTTATCTTTCTCTTACAGACCCGTTGAGCCCACCTCCCTCTAGGTGAGTTTCCATCCACATCACCGACCAATACAACAGCAACATGTCAATACCACTCGGTATTACCATCCGTTCTCTTTAGTATGTCCCATTCGTTTAATTACTCCTGAGCTCATTACCCACTCTGCCCATATATCCGGTTACTCATCCCTCTGTCTATGTAAGCCATACGTATATTTACTCCACCGATCCATTCTACTACATTACTATTCCCTTGTTTGGTTATATTTCTACCAAGCGCCGCTACTGCTATATACACGCTACCACAGGGACGCTCTATCCCTGATCTAGCTGCCTCTGTCACACTCCAGGCCCCCTCCCTACTGAACGTCCTCCTGGCAGACTCTGCCCATACATCAGCGCTACCCTAGCAGCCATTGCGCAGGTGCATAACATCACTTCCGGTTTCGCGGCCACATTTCCGGTCTGGCGATACCGCGGACATTATTTAACTCCGGCCATGAGTCCCCACACTGCACATCACCTCGGGCAAGGCACGGGAGTGCCGCTCCTACATTCTAGTGCACCGGATCATTCAGGTATGTCCCCACTACTAGACGCTGCGCGGCTATAGCTTTCCATATTCTCACTCATGAAGCTGCATGTCTTCCACAGCTTACCGGGAGCCTTGTCAGTCTACACCATCTATCATACCTACTATATGGTTCCAGGACTACTCAGGTATTCTGTGACTATTTGGACCACATACTATTTCTCTGTTACCACTCTGACCTTCCTCTGAACCGTTGTTCCTAGGTACAACACATCCATTCTGGGCTCTCCCATTTCCTCTATATACCACATTGAACTCTATACAGGAGCACCACTGCCCCGAGCCTTAACAGGTATTTCACTCATTTACTCAAATTAGTTTAAACCACACCTATGCCATCTTATGGTGTTATCATTTTACTACCAGGCAGAATATATGGGCTAAAAGGCTATCTCTGGCTCCCTAGTGATTCGTTCTTTATCCACATGGATGTGCCTCCCCTGGATACAATAGGTACAATTATAACAGTATTTTCCATACAATTCTCTGGACCCAATATACATTCTTTATACAGTAGCTAGCATCTAGGACCCTTAACTGTCTATATGTCTTATCCTAACATGACTCTGTTTATCACAGCGACAGGACTTACACTGAAAAAATTGCCTACCTGCTTTTCTTATCTATTTGCGCACCTTCGGAAACCAAGGTAATCCTTCGCTCCCCACAGTCTCCCTTATACTATTTATTTTCCCTACTATCTAGCAATACCAAGTTAAGTAACCTTAGCGTTTTTTATTTCCTGTACATTTTAGCTTTGATTATGTCTGTTATTTGTATATTATTTAGACTTAGATTTTGGTGATTATATATTTTCTTCAGGTCTTCCACTATGTATTTGTTCTCATTGAAATTTTGCTATGATCAGTTACTCATACTGTCTTTTTATCTCCATAGTAAATCCCATGAATAAGACCCTTGTGGGTCGAAACGTTGGGTTTGGTCGAATCTGAAATCATTGTATTTCTGTTCACTGCATGGCAATCTTTTTCTGTAATAAACGTATTGAACACTTTTTTGCATCATACCCAATCAGAGTGTGCGGTAATTTCCTGGCTACATGTAGACTGCGGTCACACGTTGCAATCACGGCGCTGGAGCGATGCCGAAGTCCCCGGGTAACCAGGGTAAACATCGGGTAACTAAGCGCAGGGCCGCGCTTAGTAACCCGATGTTTACCCTGGTTACCAGCGTAAACGTAAAAAAACAAACAGTACATACTCACCCGTCGGTGTCCTTCAGGTCCCTTGCCGTCTGCTTCCTGCTCTGAGTGCAGCCGTACAGTGAGAGCAGAGCGCAGCACCGCTGTGATCTGCTCTCACTTTCCGGCCGGCACTCAGAGCAGGAAGCAGACGGCAAGGGACCTGAAGGACACCGACGGGTGAGTATGTACGGTTTGTTTTTTTACGTTTACGCTTGTAACCAGGGTAAACATCGGGTTACTAAGCGCGGCCCTGCGCTTAGTTACCCGATGTTTACCCTGGTTACAAGCGAAGACATCGCTGGATCGCTGTCACACACAACGATCCAGCGATGTCAGCGGGTGATCAAGCGACGAAAGAAAGTTCCAAACGATCTGCTACGACGTACGATTCTCAGCAGGGTGTCTGATCGCAGTAGCGTGTCAGACACAGCGATATCGTAACGATATCGCTAGAACGTCACACATCGTAACGTCGTAGCGATGGAAATTTCAATGTGTGACGGTACCCTAAGTCTTCACAAGGTTGACACACATGGGCCATTCCTGCATGCAGATCTCCTCTAGAGCAGTGATATCTTGGGCATGTCGCTGGGCAACATGGACTTTCAACTCCCTCCAAAGGTTTTTTATGGGGTTGAGATCTGGAGATTGCCTAGGCCACTCTAGGATCTTCTTATGAAGCCACTCCTTCTTTGCCCTGGCAGTATGTTTGGGATCATTATAATGCTGAAAGACCCATCCACGTTTTATCTTCAATGCCCTTGCTAATGGAAGAAGGTTTGCACTCAAAGTCTCACGATACATGGCACCATTCATTCCTTCATGTGCACGGATCAGTCGTCCTGGTCCCTTTGCAAGGAAACAGCCCCAAAGCATGATATTGCCACCCCCATGCTTCACAGTAATTATGGTGTTCTTTGGATGCAACTCAGCAGTCTGTCTCCTCCAAACTACTTTTGTTTCATCAGAGCCGTGTGTGTACGAGGTGTACGGAGCGGAGCCGTGTGTGTACGAGGTGTACGGAGCGGAGCCGTGTGTGTACGAGGTGTACGGAGCGGAGCCGTGTGTGTACGAGGTGTACGGAGCGGAGTCCTGTGTGTACGAGGTGTACGGAGCGGAGTCCTGTGTGTACGAGGTGTACGGAGCGGAGTCCTGTGTGTACGAGGTGTACGGAGCGGAGCCGTGTGTGGACGAGGTGTATGGAGAGGAGCCGCGTGTGTACGGGGTGTATGGAGCGGAGCCGCGTGTGTACGGGGTGTATGGAGCGGAGCCGCGTGTGTACGGGGTGTATGGAGCGGAGCCGGGTGTGTACAGGGTGTACGGAGAGGAGCAGTGTGTACGGGGTGTAGAGCGGAGCCGGATCTGTACGGGGTGCACGAAGTGTACAGAGCTGAGCCGTGTGTGTACAGAGTGGAGCAGAGCCTTGTGTGTACGACGCGGAGCCGCTTAAGTACAAGGTGTATGGAGCAGAGCCGCATGTGTACACATATTTGGTACTGCCGCGTTCAGAATTGCCCGATCTATCAATATGAAAAAAGAATTAACTCGATAGTTAAACGGCGTGAAGAGAAAATATTCAAAATGCCAGAATTTCGTTTTTTTTGTTGCCATAGCATTGCATTAAAATTCAATAACGGGCGATCAAAAGATTGTATCTGCACCAAATTGGTATCATTAAAAACATCTGCTCGGCACACAAAAATTAAACTTTCACCCAACCCCAGATGTAAAAAAATGGAGAAGCTACATGTATCGGAATAAGGTTTTTAACAAACTTTGGAATTTTTTTTCACCACTTAAATTAAAAAGAGGCTATAATAATAATAATAATAATAATAATTTTATTTATATAGCGCCAACATATTCCGCAGCGCTTTACAACTTATAGAGGGGACTTATACAGACAACAGACATTACAGCATAACAGAAATCACAGTTCAAAATAGATACCAGGAGGAATGAGGGCCCTGCTCGCAAGCTTACAAACTATGAGGAAAAGGGGAGACACGAGAGGTGGATGGTAACAATTGCTTTAGTTATTTGGACCAGCCATAGTGTAAGGCTCGGGTGTTCATGTAAAGCTGCATGAACCAGTTAACTGCCTAAGTATGTAACAGTACAGACACAGAGGCTATTAACTGCATAAAGTGTATGAGAACATGATGGAGGAACGTGATTATGTTGTTGTTTTTTATTAATAGGCCACACAGGGATAATTAGGTTAATGCGTTGAGGCGGTAGGCCAATCTGAACAAATGAGTTTTTAGTGCACGCTTAAAACTGTGGGGATTGGGGATTAATTGTATTAACCTAGGTAGTGCATTCCAAAGAATCGGCGCCGCACGTGTAAAGTCTTGGAGACGGGAGTGGGAGGTTCTGATTATTGAGGATGCTAACCTGAGGTCATTAGCAGAGCGGAGGGCACGGGTAGGTTGGTAGACTGAGACCAGAGAGGAGATGTAGGGTGGTGCTGAGCCATGGAGTGCTTTGTGGATGAGGGTAGTAGTTTTGTACTGGATTCTGGATTGGATGGGTAGCCAGTGTAATGACTGGCACAAGGTAGAGGCATCGGTGTAACGGTTGGCGAGGAATATGATCCTGGCAGCAGCATTCAGGACAGATTGGAGCGGGGAGAGTCTGGTAAAAGGTAGGCCAATTAGTAGAGTTACAATAGTCCAGACGAGAATGAATAAGTGAGACAGTAAGAGTTTTTGCAGAGTCGAAAGTAAGAAAAGGGCGAATTCTGGAAATGTTTTTGAGATGCAGATAAGAAGAGCGAGCCAGTGATCGGATGTGGGGGGTGAATGAAAGCTCGGAATCAAGGATGACTCCAAGGCAGCGGGCATGTTGCTTTGGAGTAATGGTGGAACCGCACACAGAGATGGCAATGTCGGGCAAAGGTAGGTTTGTAGAGGGAGAGAACACGAGGAGTTCAGTTTTTGACAGGTTCAGTTTCAGATAGAGGGAGGACATGATGTTAGAGACAGCGGTAAGACAATCACTGGTGTTTTCTATACATTCTATACATGTTTGGTGTTTATGAACTCGTAATGACCTGGAGATTCATAATGGCAGGTCAGTTTTAACATATAGTGAATATGGTAAAAAACATCTGTGGGATTTCACTTATTTTTCAATTTCACAGCTCTTGGATTTTTTTCCTGTTTCCAGTATAAAATATGTTAAAATCAATGGTGTAGTTCAAAAGTACAACTCGTCCTGCAAAAAACAAGCCCTCACATTTTAACCAAAAAGATATAGCCCTGGGAAGAAGGGGAGCAAAATATGATAATGCAAAAACAAAAATACCTTTTGTCATTAAGGGGTTAACCAAAAGAAAATAATTTTTTTATTCCGCCTTTACGAAACATGCCGACAACAGATTAAGGCCGGGGTCACACTAGTGTAGAATACGGATGAGTGCTATGAGAGAAAACATCGCATAGCACACAGACCACTGTTAATCTATTGGGCAGCTCACATCACCATTTTTTTTTTCTCTGGCGTATTCAGCGTGAGAGTGAAACCGCAGCATGCTGAAATTTTACGTGTATATCATCTGAGTCTCGCCAATGCAAGTCTGTGGGTGCGAGAAAAAATCGGACACCACATGGACCATCCGTGTGACTTGTGAAAGATACGCACACATTTTCCTCATCTCAGCCCATTGAGCCATTAAATTCAATAGGGAAAAGCAGTGAGAAATATAAAGCCATAAGCATGTCATACCCATGTCATATGGATGCCATACGGATGCATAGGTGCGAGAAAATTGCATCATCGCATTTCAAATGCATTACACATGGATGACCATATGGAGAACACTTGTGCACTCTCGGCAGGGAGACTCGGACCGATTTTCCATACGTTTAGTGCAACCCCGGCTTTATTCTTCAATTCTAAGTTTTTTTAAATTATTTTTTCTGTCTTATCTTTTTGTTTTATGTCCTAGTATATGTTATATACACAAATATGTATGATAGATATTTTTCTTATAGAGCCACTTTTGTAGGAGTAGATAATAGGATTGCACAGGTTTTGTTATTTCATGGGTGAAGAGTACAAATGATAGTGAAGAGTAGTGATGATCTAATCAGCCAAGATTTGAATTTGTCAAATAAAGTGTTTTTTACAGGAAAACTAGATTCACAGGGAACATATTTGAAACAGTGAATGTTCCTTTTACACTCTGTTGTCTCTATAGAGTCCAGAGCATAATAAACATAGAGATAACTTAAAATCTCACCTCTCCATTCACCTGTCCCACCATCCCCCCAGCCAACTGAAATCTTCGGATTCTTCACTGTAGGCTATGGGTTCCGGTTCAACTTGACCTCAGATGTCTCTGTGCACCATGCCATCATGATGTGCATCCTCAGGGCTGCCACTAGGAATTTTGGGGCCCCATACTTGCAAAATTTGGGGGGCTTCCTTGAGACTCCTCCCAGGCTCCACCCCAGCCCCACCTCCATCCCTCAAACTGTCCACAGTCCCACCGCTCTCTCTTGGAAAACTTTCACTTCTTACCAATCACACATTAACACCACCAGATCACAGACATAGCCAGGAGCTTTTGTTTTGGCCAAAATATTTTTTATTCTGCCACCACAATAAAGTAAACTCTTTTGGCCAGGCCCTACTCTGTTATAACCTATTAAACATTTGTTAAAATATGCAATACAATTTAGGTTTATTTTTATTTATTTTTCAATTTTTAAAATGACCTATAATATCACATACAAGGGACAAATACCACCGCACCATGACCAGACCACATATTACCATCACATAGTGACCTATAATACCACATACAAGGAACAAATACAGCCACACCATGGCCGGACGACATATTACCACCACATAGTGACCGAATACTAGAATACTGATCATTAATAAAAAAAAATACACAATAGTAATATCACCATAAGTGCCATTATACACAGGAGATCTGTACCTAGTATGCAGTGTCCGTGTACAGGTAATACAGTGATCATGAGTGACATTATACACAGGAGTTCTGTATATAATGTCAGTGTACAAGTAATACAGTGATCACCAGTGACATTATACACAGGAGCTCTGCATACAGTGTCAGTGTACAGGTAACAGAGTGATCCCTAGTGTCATTGTACACAGGACCTCTGTATATAGTATACATGGTATAATATCAGTGTACAGGTAACACACTGATTCACTAGTGATCTCTCTAGGTGAAGTCCGTCATCTTCACTTTTCATCTTCATTCAGCAAAGACCGTCATCACTTCTTCCAGCCAGGGCTCATCTCTGCAAGAAATAACAGTTATCTAGAGCATCGCTTCTAGAGCACAATACTTAATTTTTCCCAACTTCTACACTACACGAGATGAAGAAAAAAAGGCAACATACTGTCACTCTGCACATTAACAGGACCGTCCCACCATTTAAAACAGTGTCCTCAAAAAATAAAATAAATATAGAACTGCAGTAATAATATCCCTTAATTAGCCCCTGTGGTAATAATATCTCCCATCCTGCCCTCATGGGTATCCACTTTGTCCCCACGTGATGTCCCATCCTGCCCCATCTGTCCCATGATCTTGCCCCATCTGTCTCCATCGTATCCATCCTACCTCACGATCTTGCCCCATGTGTCTCCATCATGCCCCATGTCTCCATCCTGCCTCTTGATCCTGCACCATGTGTCTCCATCCTGCCCCATGTTCCTGCCCCATCTGTCTCCATTCTGTCCTATGATCCTGCACCACCTCTCTCCATCAGTCATGGTTCAGTGGAACCCCCAGGTGGAGGAAGTGTACCAATCCATGAAGGGGGTGCTGTGTGGACAGCCCGTCCTCATTAGCCCCAACTTCCAGAAATGCTTCATCGCACACACAGATGCCTCTAACGTGGGCCTAGGAGCGGACTTGTCACAGGAGGTGAACTGGGTGGAACATCCAGTCACCTACCTAAGTAAAAAACTGACTCCTGATCATAGTGGAGAAGGAGTGCCTTGCCATTAAGTGGGCCTTGGAGTCCCTATGCTATTATTTACTTGGTAGACCATTTTGCTTGGTGACAGATCATTCACCCTTGGTATGGATGAGGAAAGCCAAAGAGATGAATTCTGGGGACACCAGATAGTTTCTATCCCTGCAGAATTTTAACCCATTTCTGACATCAGGTGTACATTTACGCAGATGTCAGACACCATACCTTTGATGTGGGCTCCGACGGTGAGCCCACATCTTTCCCAATACATGTCAGCTGTTTTGAACAGCTGACATGTGCCCGGAACAGCCGCTGGTGGAATCACGATCCACCCGTGGCTATTAAACCGTTAAATGCCGCTGTCAAATGCTGACAGCAGGATTTAACTCATGCTTCCTGCCATCAGGCCAGAAATCCACCCACCGGTAACCTCCATCAGGTGATTGCGGTTCACCGGTTCATTGGCATGACAGCCAGAGGTCTCCTGGAGACCTCTATGTTTGTCACTGCCTGTTTGCTGTGAGCAACGCCCGGTGGTCGGCGCTCATAGCAAGTGAGTAATTCTACTACATAGAGGTGATCTGATCATCGCCTCTATGCAGCAGAGCCAATCGGGTTGTGGCAGGTTCTAGCATCCCATGTCCCATGGAGACTATTGAAGCATGCCAAAAGTAAAAAAAAAAGTTTTTAAAAATATAAAAAAATAAAAAATATATAAAAGTTCATATCACCCCCCTTTAGCTTCATTCAAAATAAATAAAAAAAACCAAACACACATATTTGGTATTGCTGCATTCACGATCGCCTGATCTATCAATAATAAAAGGATTAACCTGATCGCTAAATGGTGCAGCAAGAAAAAAAGTCAAAACACCAGAATTATGTTTTTTTGGTTACCGAAACATTGCGTTAACATGCAATAACGGGCGATCAAAAGATCATATCTGCACCAAAATAGTATCATTAAAAATGCCAGTTTGGCATGCAAAAATTAAGCATCCACCCAACCCGAGATCACGAAAAATGGAGACACTACGGGTATCGGAAAATGGCACAATTTTTTTTTTAAACAAAGTTTAGATTTTTTTTCACCACTTATATAAAAAAGGACATAGACATGTTTGGTGTCTATGAACTCGTAATGACCTACAGAATTTTAAAGGCAGGCCAGTTTTAGCATTTAGCGAACCTCGTGAATAAAGCCAAACAAAAAACAAGCGTGGGATTGCACTTTTTTTGCAATTCATCGCACTTGGAATTTTTTCCTGTTTTCTAGTAAAAGACATTGTAAAACCAATAGTGTCATTCAAAAGTACAACTCATCCCACAAAAAACAAGCTCTCAAATGGCCATTTTGACCAAACAATAAAAAAGTTATGGATCTGGGAAGAAGGTGAGCAAAAAATGAAAATGCAAAATGAAAAATACCACTGGTCGTTAAGGGGTTAATTTCACCATTGAACATTGGGCGGGGAAATCACAGGGAAATGTGGATGCCCTTTGGGCCCCCAGTATTGTGACCAGTGTTCAACCCCAAAAGTTTGATCATAGGAGGGGATATATAAGACAGTGAGGGGGATAATATGCGAGGGTCCCTACATATCCTCAGGATGCGGACGGAGTCCTATTAGACCTGCTGGAGTGCCTTGTATTCATAGCAGGATGCCTGTGAGTCATAAGGAAAAGTAAGTGTGTACCTGGTCAAGCTATTTGGCCAAGGCAATGTTCAAGAAAAAACGGTAAGGGCTTTTATTTTTTAAGCGGACTACAAAATGGTAGTGTGGTGGCCGCTTCCTCCAAGCCGGATCCTACAGGTGGCCCATGGCCACAGATTCCTGTTAAAAACCCTGCCATTTAGGGTTTGGGTGTGCCAGTGTTTGTTTGCAAGCAGCAGAGCAGGTGGCTCTGCAGTGTCCAGCCTGTGTGAGCTAACACAAAGCCAAGAGCAGCGAACGCCTGGCACCCCGCAGTCTGATTCAGTGTTGCAGTCGCCCTTGGCAACTGATCTCGTGTACGGACTGTTGTGACTCCCCGAATGTGATCCAGAAGATACCATGTGCAGTGCACTGTGTGAGTTGTTTGGACATTAAACACGTTTGCTGTGAACTTCCCTGTGGTCCCTGACTATTTGTCACACTGTAGCAACCCTGCTACATTACAGCTGTTAAAACAGTATTTATATCAAAACTACAGTAAGCAGCCCATTAAGGGGCACATCGGAGGAATCGGGGTCTCTGTCTTTTTATTATGCTGTTTTCAGATTAAGCGATAAAATACTGGTGACAGATTCCCTTTAAGTAACTTTCAAACTTCAAAATGTCTGTCGATTTTTCAGGCTCATGAATTAAAAGCCACCAAACCATTAGGCTTCGTTAATACTGATATCTTCCTATTTACAGTGAGGACTGGGCAAGTCTTATCATTTATGAAGAAAATGTAATTACAGTTCACCTTTTGGAGAGACATGATTAAAAGTAGCGAGCCAATTTAAAGACAGATTTAGGTTTCAGCCAAGGACAAGCCATAGTCTATCAAATCAATATATATATGTTTAAAGCACTGCAGTGCATTATGCAGAAGTAAGACACAAAATACTTAACCAGTTAAACTTTGGGAACAATCCTTTTATATGGTTCAGACATTTAATCTTATAGAGTTCGGATATGATTACATTCCATTAACAGTTTTACTGCCTCACATTTCTCCTACTGCAGTAAAAAAAAGCCTTTATAGATATGCTATTCTAATATTTTTCACTGCGGATCCATGGAGAATTTCCATAGAGTGATAACCAAATGATTGTTCATCATTCTTTTTGCATTTTTTGTTAAATAAAAGTTTGAATTTTTAATCTATTTGCAGTAAAAGGTTGGATTTGAGGCACTTTTATTTTTGCAACAAATTCACTGAGACAATTCTGTCAATTGTGTTTTTTTAGGCCTTATAAATCATCACAGATCAGTGGTTCTCAGTGGAGCAGTTTGTATCATAGAATTATAGAATGTTAGAATTGGAAGGGACCTTAAGGGTCATCGTGTCCAACCCCCTGCTCAAAGCAGGATTCACTAAACAATCTCAGACAGATGTCTGTCCAGCCTCTGTTTGAAGACTTCCATTAAAGGAGAACTCACAGCCTCTCGTGGCAGCCTGTTCCGCTCATTAATCATCCTCACTGTAAAAAAGTTTTTTCTAATACCTAATCTGTGTCTTCTCCCTTTCAGTTTAATTCCATTGCTTTTCATGTTTCCATGTGCAAATGAGAATAAGGATGATTTCTCTACACTGTGACATCCCTTCAGATATTTGTAGACAGCTATTGAGTCTCCTCTTAGTCTTTTTTGCAAGCTAAACATTCCCAGATCCTTTATCCGTTCCTCGTAGGACATAATTTGCAGTCTGCTTACCATCATAGTAGTTCTTCCCTGAACTTGCTATAGTTTTTCAATGTCTTTTTGAAAATGTGGTGCCCAGTAGGGTTGAGCGAAACGCAGGGGCGGACTGGGCCGGGTTGCAGGAATGCATTTGCCCCCCGGGCCGGTCCCTGAGCAGCTACACAGGGCCGCTGGATTACCGGCAGCGATTTTACTACATAGCGCACAAAACTTCCAGCCGGCCCTTTAAATGGTCCTGTATGCGCGTGTTCAGTTGCCCGCACTGACAAGGGCCGCAGCGGCCGGCGTCAGTGCGGGTCGCGGGAGCAATGAGCGTTGAGCACGGCCGCGGTCCTTGTTCCTGCGTGTGCTGAGTGTGCTCGTCTGCTCCAGCTCCTGCTGCCCTTGTCAGCGCGGGAAGCAGGAGACCCCGCGTGCACACGGAGATATTTGAAAAGCTGGCGCGCATAGGGCGCCTCCACCTGTGTCTGACGCTGGCCGGCCTGAACCAGCGTCAGAGAAGACTGCTCTCACCAATGCTGCCTGGGATCCTCTACCGCCGACGCTGGGACCCGATCCACCTCAGCCCTTCATCCTCCCGACCTCCCCCCCATCTCAGGGACCTGGTAAGTCCCAAGATGATTTTTTTAAATGTGTATATACAGCAGTGGCACCTATATAATGTGTAAAGACTGCTATATATACATTATATAGGTGATACTGCTGTACATGATCACTGTATCACCTATACAATGTATATATAGCAGTCTATATACATTATATAAGGAATGCTGCTACTGATGTATATAGATTATATAGGTGACACTGCGGTGTGTGTGTGTGTATTTATATACACACACACACACACACACACCCGTACATATATACACAGCAATATCACCTATATAACGTATATACACATCAGTAGCAGTATTCACTATATAATGTATATAGACTGCTATACATACATACATTATATAGGTGATACAGTGATTATATACAGCAGTATCACCTATATAATGTGTATATATAGCAGTCTATATACATTATATAGGGAATACTGCTACTGATGTGTATATTCGTTATATAGGTGATACTGGTGTGTGTGTACACACACACACACACACGTACGTATATACACAGCACTATCACCTATATATAACGTATATACACAGCAGTAGTGATATTGCCTATAGAATGTATATAGACTGCTGTATATACAATATATAAGTGATACTGGCTGCTTCTGTATATATTGATAGTATCACCTATATAATGTATATACAGCAGTCTATATACATTCTATAGGCATTAAACTTAAAAAGAAAAAAAGCGATGACAAATGGTCACACACAATACATGGAGATACTATAAACTTTATTGGTAATATATAACAACATTAAGAACAGGTGAAAGGAGGGAAGGTAGTAGCAGCACAGAAACCACTGTTAAAGAGTTAACAGGAAGGGCGCCACCAGAAATAACAGTCCTCCAGGCTTATATATTATCAGAGTAGAAAAAATAAGCAAAAGTAGGAAAACCAAATAGTAAAAAACTGAATAAACCACAAAATAATAATAACTGGATCCTACTGCAGGCAGGAATACCGAGCAAATAGCAACCGTTCACAGCATATGAGATAGGTAAATACAAGGGCCGCTGTATTGCTATCCTAATTATAGTCCCATGGCCTATCAAACAAACATAATAAATACTATTAAAGCAGGGTACCCACCGCACGGAGGACTGTAGTACTGGAGGCATTCCATACATTCTATAGGCAGTACTGCTACTGATGTGTATATTCGTTATAGGTAACACTGCGGTGTATGTGTATGTATGTATATATATATATATATATATATATATATATATATATATATATATATATATATATATATATATATATATATATATACACACACACACATATACCCAGCAGTATCACCTATATATAATGTATATATAGTAGCAGTATTTCCTATAGAATGTATATAGACTGCTGTACATACATTATATAGGTGATACTATCATTATATACAGCAGTATCATCTATGTAATGTGTAGACTACTTCATATTCGTTATATAGGTGATACTGCTGTGTATAGTCGCGGTATCTATCTATATAATCGTCTAAGGGTCACTTCCGTCTGTTTGTCAGTCATGGAAATCCCGCGTCGCTGATTGGTTGCGGCCGACCGCGACCAATCATCGACGGGCACAGTCCGGCCACGAATTTGCCCCTCCCTACTCTCCTCCGGTCAGTGCCCCCATTGCGGTTTAGCAGTCTGTTACTGCTGCTATTAACCCTGTGTGACCAACTTTTTACTAGATCTAATGTTAAAAATAATAAAAAAAAATTAAAAATCGTGCTATTCTCACCTTCCGGTGCCTTTCCCACTCCTCGCGACGCTCCGGTCCCAAGAGCGCATTGCGGCAATGACCGGAGATGATATAGCGGTCTCGCGAGACCGCTACATCATCACGTGTTATTGCCGCAATGCATTCTTGGGACTGGAGCGTCACGAGGAGCATCGGTAAAGGCCTGGGCTGGATCCGGGGGCCGCCGGAAGGTGAGTATATAACTATTTTTTATTTTAATTATTTTTTTTTTTTAACAGGAATATAGTCTCACATTGCTATTTACTACGTGGGCTGTGCTATATACTACGTCGGCTGTGCTATATACTACGTGGGCTGTGCTATATACTACGTCTGCTGTGCTATATACTACGTTGGCTGTGCTATATACTACGTCGGCTGTGCTATATACTACGTCGGCTGTGCTATATACTACGTGGGCAGTGTTATATACTACGTGGGCTGTGCTATATAGTACGTGGCTGTGTTATATACTGCATGGGCTGTGTTATATACTGCGTGGCCTGTGCTATATACTACGTCGGTTGTGCTATATACTGCGTCGCCTGTGCTATATACTACGTCGGTTGTGCTATATACTACGTCGGCTGTGCTATATACTACGTGGGCAGTGTTATATACTACGTGGGCTGTGCTATATAGTACGTGGCTGTGTTATATACTGCATGGGCTGTGTTATATACTGCGTGGCCTGTGCTATATACTACGTGGCCTGTGTTATATACTACGTGGCCTGTGTTATATACTACGTGGCCTGTGTTATATACTACCTGGCCTGTGTTATATACTACGTGGGCTGTGTTATGTACTGCGTGGGCTGCGCTATATTTGGGCTGTGCTATATACTACTATACATATTCTAGAATACCCGATGCGTTAGAATCGGGCCACCATCTAGCGTGTGTATATATATATATTATAGTCTAGAGATGTTTATATAGTATGGTGCTGTATATAGTGTAGAATTCACACTATATATACACTGCCACATCTCTACACTATATAATATTTACACCGCTCTATATTCCTTAACACGGTATATAATTTGCAGTGTATATAATAGAATGTAGTATACCGTAAATACTCGTGTATAAGCCGAGTTTTTCAGCATATTTTTTTTTTGTGCTGAAAATGCCCCCCTCGGCTTATACACGAGTCATTGTCTCAGAAAGATGGAGAGGGATCAGCGGGTCACAGAAGCAGTAGCCGGTGG
Source organism: Ranitomeya variabilis (assembly GCF_051348905.1). Classification (NCBI taxonomy): domain Eukaryota; kingdom Metazoa; phylum Chordata; class Amphibia; order Anura; family Dendrobatidae; genus Ranitomeya; species Ranitomeya variabilis. Next base: position 235,792,816 of record NC_135232.1, read on the forward strand.
CTGCGGCTAAAGCCTGTGCCGCTGCTAAAGAGAAATGAATATTCACTGCGCTGGCAGTGAATATTCATTTCTCTTACAGCATGCGCACAGCCGCCGGCTTCCAGCACACATCCTATTTACCTTCCTTGCGCGCCCTCGCTGCATCTCATTCCTGAGCCAGCAGCTCTTCAGGCCGAGAGATCATGTATCCTCCGCTCATTAAGGTAATGAGTATTCACCCCTCTCCATTCCCATAGGCGTGGAGTAAATATTCATTACCTTAAAGAGCGGGGGACACGTGATCACCCAGCCACAGGAGCTGCTGGCACCGGAACGAGATGCTGCGAGGGCATGCAGGGAAGATAAGTAGGATTTTTTTTTTGTTTTTTTTATAGGAAAAATGCATACAAGAACAGGGATAAGGAGCCATGCATACAAGGACGAGGATAAGGAGCCATGTATACAAGGATGGGGATAAGGAGCAATGCAGACAAGGATGGGGATAAGGAGCCTTGCATACAAGGACGGGGATAAGGAGCCATGCAGACATGGATGGGGATAAGAAACCATGCAGACAAGGATGGGGATAAGAAGCCATGCATACAAGGATGGGGATAAGGAGCCATGCATATAAGGATGGGGATATGGAGCCATGCATACAAGAATGTGAATAAGGAGCCATGCATTCAAGGATGGGGATAAGGAGCCATGCATATAAGGATGGGGATAAGGAGCCATGCATATAAGGATGGGGATAAGGAGCCATGCATATAAGGATGGGGATAAGGAGCCATGCATACAAGGATGAGGATAAGGAGCCATGCAGACAAGGATGGGGATAAGGAGCCATGCATACAAGGATGAGGATAAGGAGCCATGCAGACAAGGAAGGGGATAAGGAGCCATGGAGTCAGGGATGAGGGAGCCTGATTAATTGTTAGAAAAGTAGCGTACTCTTTATTGGCCTGTGTGGCAGTGTTTCGGATCCATAACTGAACATTTCTCTGATATGGAAGTGAAATGTTGCCACATGGGCTAATAAAGAGTATAACAAAAAATGGTTCCATTTTCTTCCACAAAAGTGGTACAATTTTCTTCCCACTTGCTGTCCGTGTGCAGCCGTTTTTTTCTCAGCAGATGTTGCAGTCCGATACACGGCGAGTCAGACCATTGAGGAGATGGAGAAATGAATTTCTCCGTCTCCTCCACACCTGTGCTGCGAGAACATTGGAGCACTGACACTTGGCTCACACTCGCAGCAGAGCAAGAGCCGGGTATCGTTAGATCACATCCGATTCCATATGCTAGTGTGATTCCACCCTAATGAGCACCTGTATTAAGCCCACGTTCACACGGTCAGTATTTGTTCAGTATTTTAATCAGTATTTGTAAGCCAAAACCAGGAGTGGGACAATCCAGAGGAAAAGTATAAGGCCATGTTCACACTTTGCGGGTTTTACCGCGGATCCGCGGCGATTTTGATGCTGCGGGTCCGCAGCAGTTTCCATTGCGTTTACAGTTACATGTAAACTCTATGGAAACCGCAATCCGCTGTGCACATGCTGCGGGAAAAACCGCGCAGAAACGCAGTGGTTTACATTCCGCAGCATGTCACTTCTTTGCTCAGAATCGCTGCGATTCTGCACACATAGGAATGCATTGATTCGCTTACTTCCCCCATGGGGCTGTGCCCACGATGCGGGAAGTAAGCGGATAATGTGCAGATGGTACCCGGGGTGGAGGAGAAGAGACTCTCCTCCAGGCCTGGGTACCATATTAGTGTAAAAAAAAAAAAGAATTAAAATAAAAAATAATGATATACTCACCTCTCAGCGCTGCACGCGGCTGTCCGGTCTCAGGGTTGCTTTGCGAGCAGGACCTGCGGTGACGTCACGAAGGTCCTTCTCGCACAGCATCTTTGGAACCGGACCGCCGTGTGCAGCGCCGAGGAGATCCGGACATCAGAGGGTGAGTATAACCATTTTTTATTATTTTTAACATTACTATTGATGCCGCATATTGCTGCATATGCAGCATCAATAGTATAGGAGTAAAACCCGCAGCGGAAACTGGCAGACAAACCGCAATAAATCTGCAGGGATAACTGCAGCGGTTTTGCCCTGCAGATTTATCAAATCCGCTGCGGGAGAACCCACAGAGCACACCGCAAAGTGTGCACATAGCCTTATAGAAACAAATGCACCACTTCTGCATTTATCACCCACTCCTGGTTTTGGCTACAAATACTGATGTAAAATACTGACCAAATACTGAAAGTGTGAACATGGCCTTTTCTGTATATATACACTGCACAGTACCACTCCACCTGTATATATACACTGCACAGTACCACTCCTCCTGTCCTGTATATATACACTGCACAGTACCACTCATCCTGTCCTGTATATATACACTGCACAACACCACTCCTCCTGTCCTGTATATATACACTGCACAGTACCGTTCCAACTGTCCTGTATATATACACTGCACAGTACCACTCCACCTGTATATATACACTGCACAGTACCACTCCTCCTGTCCTGTATGTATACACTGCACAGTACCGTTCCTCCTGTCCTGTATATATACACTGCACAGTACCTCTCCTCCTGTATATATACACTGCACAGTACCACTACTCCTGTATATATACACTGCACAGTACCACTCCTCCTGTTCTGTATATATACACTGCACAGTACCACTCATCCTGTCCTGTATATATACACTGCACAACACCACTCCTCCTGTCCTGTATATATACACTGCACAGTACCGTTCCAACTGTCCTGTATATATACACTGCACAGTACCACTCCACCTGTATATATACACTGCACAGTACCACTCCTCCTGTCCTGTATGTATACACTGCACAGTACCGTTCCTCCTGTCCTGTATATATACACTGCACAGTACCTCTCCTCCTGTATATATACACTGCACAGTACCACTACTCCTGTATATATACACTGCACAGTACCACTCCTCCTGTTCTGTATATATACACTGCACAGTACCACTCATCCTGTCCTGTATATATACACTGCACAACACCACTCCTCCTGTCCTGTATATATACACTGCACAGTACCGTTCCAACTGTCCTGTATATATACACTGCACAGTACCACTCCTGTATATATACACTGCACAGTACCACTCCTCCTGTTCTGTATATATACACTGCACAGTACCGTTCCAACTGTCCTGTATATATACACTGCACAGTACCACTCCTGTATATATACACTGCACAGTACCACTCCTCCTGTCCTGTATGTATACACTGCACAGTACCGTTCCAACTGTCCTGTACATATACACTGCACAGTACCACTCCTGTATATATACACTGCACAGTACCACTCCTCCTGTCCTGTATATATACACTGCACAGTACCACTCCTCCTGTCCTGTATATATACACTGCACAGTACCACTCCTCCTGTCCTGTATGTATACACTGCACAGTACCGTTCCAACTGTCCTGTATATATACACTGCACAGTACCACTCCTGTATATATACACTGCACAGTACCACTCCTCCTGTTCTGTATATATACACTGCACAGTACCGTTCCAACTGTCCTGTATATATACACTGCACAGTACCACTCCTGTATATATACACTGCACAGTACCACTACTCCTGTCCTGTATATATACACTGCACAGTACCACTCCTCCTGTCCTGTATATATACACTGCACAGTACCACTCCTCCTGTCCTGTATGGATACACTGCACAGTACCGTTCCAACTGTCCTGTGTATATACACTGCACAGTACCACTAATCCTGTATATATACACTGCACAGTACCACTCCTGTATATATACACTGCACAGTACCACTCCTCCTGTTCTGTATATATACACTGCACAGTACCACTCCTCCTGTATATATACACTGCACAGTACCACTCCTCCTGTATATATACACTGCACAGTACCACTCCTCCTGTCCTGTATATATACACTGCACAGTACCACTCCTCCTGTCCTGTATATATACACTGCACAGTACCACTCCTGTATATATACACTGCACAGTACCACTACTCCTGTCCTGTATATATACACTGCACAGTACCACTCCTCCTGTCCTGTATATATACACTGCACAGTACCACTCCTCCTGTCCTGTATGGATACACTGCACAGTACCGTTCCAACTGTCCTGTGTATATACACTGCACAGTACCACTAATCCTGTATATATACACTGCACAGTACCACTCCTGTATATATACACTGCACAGTACCACTCCTCCTGTTCTGTATATATACACTGCACAGTACCACTCCTCCTGTATATATACACTGCACAGTACCACTCCTCCTGTCCTGTATATATACACTGCACAGTACCACTCCTCCTGTCCTGTATATATACACTGCACAGTACCACTCCTCCTGTCCTGTATGGATACACTGCACAGTACCGTTCCAACTGTCCTGTGTATATACACTGCACAGTACCACTAATCCTGTATATATACACTGCACAGTACCACTCCTGTATATATACACTGCACAGTACCACTCCTCCTGTTCTGTATATATACACTGCACAGTACCACTCCTCCTGTATATATACACTGCACAGTACCACTCCTCCTGTATATATACACTGCACAGTACCACTCCTCCTGTCCTGTATATATACACTGCACAGTACCCTCCTCCTGTCCTGTATATATACACTGCACAGTACCACTCCTCCTGTCCTGTATATACACTGCACAGTACCGCTCCTCCTGCCCTGTATATATACACTGCACAGTACCACTCCTCCTGTCCTGTATATATATACTGCACAGTACCACTCCTCCTGTCCTGTATATATATACACTGCACAGTACCACTCCTCCTGTCCTGTATGTATACACTGCACACTACCGTTCCTCCTGTCCTGTATATACACTGCACAGTACCACTCCTCCTGTCCTGTATATATACACTGCACAGTACCACACATCCTCTCCTGTATATATACACTGCACAGTACCACACATCCTCTCCTGTATATATACACTGCACAGTACAGCTCCTCCTGTCCTGTATATATACACTGCACAGTACCACTTCTCCTGTCCTGTATATATACACTGCACAGTACCACTCCTCCTGTCCTGTATATATACACTGCACAGTACCGCTCCTCCTGTCCTGTATATATACACTGCACAGTACCGCTCCTCCTGTCCTGTATATATACACTGCACAGTACCGCTCCTCCTGTCCTGTATATATACACTGCACAGTACCGCTCCTCCTGTCCTGTATATATACACTGCACAGTACCGCTCCTCCTGTCCTGTATATATACACTGTACAGTACCACTTCTCCTGTCCTGTGTATATACACTGTACAGTACCGCTCCTCCTGTCCTGTATATATACACTGCACAGTACCGCTCCTCCTGTCCTGTATATATACACTGCACAGTACCACTCCTCCTCTTCTATTGTCAGAGAGGTGACATTGGACTTTGGGAAGGTCAATACTGGTTTATTATTTTCAGGTTTTTTTTATGGGAAAATTAAAAAAAATATTGGAAAACCCATTTAAATGGATATGGGTTTGTTTGGCAGGCAGGTCTGCTTTTTTGTCCCAGTCCGGCCGTGTGTGTGTCTCTTTATACAGTGGAACTGTGGTTGTTTGGTGTGTGACGATATTTATATTTATATTCGCAAGCTTGCAGTAACAAGACCACCTGTTCCCGGTGCCGGTACCAGAAAATCCTCACAGTGCTCATGATATGAGGATTCACACATAGTGTCTGTAGACATGTAGCTTAAGATCCGAAAACCCCTTTAAGGTTGGGTCGCTACTCATGGGCCACTGCTGTGTGCTTGCCCCCCAGGCTAAAATTTGCCAGCCAGCCCCTGGCGAAACGGGTCGTTCATTTTCAAAAGTCGCCGACTTTTGGCAAAGTCGGCGTCTCATGAAACCGAGCCGATCCCAGCGTTGCATCGGCCATGCGGTACGCGACTTTCGCGCCAAAGTCGCGTTTCAATGACGCGAAAAGCGCCATTTCTCAGCCAATGAAGGTGAACGCAGAGTGTGGGCAGCATGATGACATAGGTCCTGGTCCCCATCATCTTAGAGAAGGGCATTGCAGTGATTGGCTTGCTGTCTGCGGCATCACAGGGGCTATAAAGGGGCGTTCCCGCCGACCGCCATCTCACTGCTGCTGCTCTGAGCTTAGGGAGAGGTTGCTGCCGCTTCATTAGAAGCAGGGAGAGCGTTAGGCAGGGTCCATTAACCACCAAACCGCTTGTGCTGTAGCGATTTCCACTGTCCAACACCACCTTCGGTGTGCAGGGACAGTGGAAGCTACATTTTTTTTTTCTCTCAGCGCTGTAGCTCATTGGGCTGCCCTAGAAGGCTCCCTGATAGCTGTATTGCTGTGTGTATGCCACTGTGCAAACCAACTGCTTTTTTCAAAGCACATATCCTCTTGTTCCTTCCTTTCTGCACAGCTATCTACAAACAGTCCACACTTTTTATTTAATTTGTGCATCAGTCCACTCCTTATTGCTGCCTGCCATACCTGGCTGAGATTACTGCAGGGAGATAGTAATTGTAGGACAGTTTTTTTTTTTTTTTGTGGGAGATTAAGATTGGCATTTTTGCTAGAGTGCCATCCCTGTGTGTGCCATCTCTCACTCAGTGGGCCATGGAAAGCCTATTTATTTTTTTGCTTGATTTGGGTTCTAAAATCTACCTGAAAAAAATCACTACATCAATCAGTGGGAGATTAATATTGCCCTTTCTGATTGTGTGCCACTCCTGACTCCTGTGTGTGCCATCTCTCACTCAGTGGGCCATAGAAAGCCTATTTATTTTTTATTATTTGGTTTCTAAAGTCTCCCTGAAAAAGAAAAAAAAAGAAAACAGTGGGAGATTAATATTGCCCTTTCTGCTTGTGTGCCACTCCTGACTCCTGTGTGTGCCATCTCTCACTCAGTGGGCCATAGAAAGCCTATTTATTTTTTATTATTTTGTTTCTAAAGTCTCCCTGAAAAAGAAAAAAAAAATAAAACAGTGGGAGATTAATATTGCCCTTTCTGCTTGTGTGCCACTCCTGACTCCTGTATGTGCCATCTCTCACTCAGTGGGCCATAGAAAGCCTATTAATTTTTTTGCTTGATTTGGGTTCTAAAATCTACCTGAAAAAAAATCACTACATCAATCAGTGGGAGAAAAATATTGGCCTCAGTCAGGGCTTGTGTGCCACTCCTGACTCCTGTGTGTGCCATCTCTCACTCAGTGGGCCATAGAAAGCCTATTAATTTTTTTGCTTGATTTGGGTTCTAAAATCTACCTGAAAAAAAGAACACTACATCAATCAGTGGGAGAAAAATATTGGCCTCAGTCAGGGCTTGTGTGCCTCTCCTGACTCCTGTGTGTGCCATCTCTCACTCAGTGGGCCATAGAAAGCCTATTAATTTTTTTGCTTGATTTGGGTTCTAAAATCTACGTGAAAAAAAACACTACATCAATCAGTGGGAGAAAAATATTGGCCTCAGTCAGGGCTTGTGTGCCACTCCTGACTCCTGTGTGTGCCATCTCTCACTCAGTGGGCCATAGAAAGCCTATTAATTTTTTTGCTTGATTTGGGTTCTAAAATCTACCTGAAAAAAAACACTACATCAATCAGTGGGAGAAAAATATTGGCCTCAGTCAGGGCTTGTGTGCCACTCCTGACTCCTGTGTGTGCCATCTCTCACTCAGTGGGCCATAGAAAGCCTATTAATTTTTTGCTTGATTTGGGTTCTAAAATCTACCTGAAAAAAAAACACTACATCAATCAGTGGGAGAAAAATATTGGCCTCAGTCAGGGCTTGTGTGCCACTCCTGACTCCTGTGTGTGCCATCTCTCACTCAGCGGGCCATAGAAAGCCTATTAATTTTTTTGCTTGATTTGGGTTCTAAAATCTACCTGAAAAAAAAACACTACATCAATCAGTGGGAGAAAAATATTGGCCTCAGTCAGGGCTTGTGTGCCACTCCTGACTCCTGTGTGTGCCATCTCTCACTCAGTGGGCCATAGAAAGCCTATTAATTTTTTTGCTTGATTTGGGTTCTAAAATCTACCTGAAAAAAAAAACACTATATCAATCAGTGGGAGAAAAATATTGGCCTCAGTCAGGGCTTGTGTGCCACTCCTGACTCCTGTGTGTGCCATCTCTCACTCAGTGGGCCATAGAAAGCCTATTAATTTTTTTGCTTGATTTGGGTTCTAAAATCTACCTGAAAAAAAAAACACTACATCAATCAGTGGGAGAAAAATATTGGCCTCAGTCAGGGCTTGTGTGCCACTCCTGACTCCTGTGTGTGCCATCTCTCACTCAGTGGGCCATAGAAAGCCTATTAATTTTTTTGCTTGATTTGGGTTCTAAAATCTACCTGAAAAAAAACACTACATTAATCAGTGGGAGAAAAATATTGGCCTCAGTCAGGGCTTGTGTGCCACTCCTGACTCCTGTGTGTGCCATCTCTCACTCAGTGGGCCATAGAAAGCCTATTAATTTTTTTGCTTGATTTGGGTTCTAAAATCTACCTGAAAAAAAAACACTACATCAATCAGTGGGAGAAAAATATTGGCCTCAGTCAGGGCTTGTGTGCCACTCCTGACTCCTGTGTGTGCCATCTCTCACTCAGTGGGCCATAGAAAGCCTATTAATTTTTTTGCTTGATTTGGGTTCTAAAATCTACCTGAAAAAAAAAAACACTACATCAATCAGTGGGAGAAAAATATTGGCCTCAGTCAGGGCTTGTGTGCCACTCCTGACTCCTGTGTGTGCCATCTCTCACTCAGTGGGCCATAGAAAGCCTATTATTTTTTTTGCTTGATTTGGGTTCTAAAATCTACCTGAAAAAAAAAACACTATATCAATCAGTGGGAGAAAAATATTGGCCTCAGTCAGGGCTTGTGTGCCACTCCTGACTCCTGTGTGTGCCATCTCTCACTCAGTGGGCCATAGAAAGCCTATTAATTTTTTTGCTTGATTTGGGTTCTAAAATCTACCTGAAAAAAAAAACACTACATCAATCAGTGGGAGAAAAATATTGGCCTCAGTCAGGGCTTGTGTGCCACTCCTGACTCCTGTGTGTGCCATCTCTCACTCAGTGGGCCATAGAAAGCCTATTAATTTTTTTGCTTGATTTGGGTTCTAAAATCTACCTGAAAAAAAAACACTACATTAATCAGTGGGAGAAAAATATTGGCCTCAGTCAGGGCTTGTGTGCCACTCCTGACTCCTGTGTGTGCCATCTCTCACTCAGTGGGCCATAGAAAGCCTATTAATTTTTTTGCTTGATTTGGGTTCTAAAATCTACCTGAAAAAAAACACTACATCAATCAGTGGGAGAAAAATATTGGCCTCAGTCAGGGCTTGTGTGCCACTCCTGACTCCTGTGTGTGCCATCTCTCACTCAGTGGGCCATAGAAAGCCTATTAATTTTTTTGCTTGATTTGGGTTCTAAAATCTACCTGAAAAAAAACACTACATCAATCAGTGGGAGAAAAATATTGGCCTCAGTCAGGGCTTGTGTGCCACTCCTGACTCCTGTGTGTGCCATCTCTCACTCAGTGGTCCATAGAAAGCCTATTACTTTTTTTGCTTGATTTGGGTTCTAAAATCTACCTGAAAAAAAAACACTACATCAATCAGTGGGAGAAAAATATTGGCCTCAGTCAGGGCTTGTGTGCCACTCCTGACTCCTGTGTGTGCCATCTCTCACTCAGTGGGCCATAGAAAGCCTATTAATTTTTTTGCTTGATTTGGGTTCTAAAATCTACCTGAAAAAAAAAACACTACATCAATCAGTGGGAGAAAAATATTGGCCTCAGTCAGGGCTTGTGTGCCACTCCTGACTCCTGTGTGTGCCATCTCTCATTCAGTGGGCCATAGAAAGCCTATTAATGTTTTTGCTTGATTTGGGTTCTAAAATCTACCTGAAAAAAAACACTATATCAATCAGTGGGAGAAAAATATTGGCCTCAGTCAGGGCTTGTGTGCCACTCCTGACTCCTGTGTGTGCCATCTCTCACTCAGTGGGCCATAGAAAGCCTATTAATTTTTTTGCTTGATTTGGGTTCTAAAATCTACCTGAAAAAAAACACTACATCAATCAGTGGGAGAAAAATATTGGCCTCAGTCAGGGCTTGTGTGCCACTCCTGACTCCTGTGTGTGCCATCTCTCACTCAGTGGTCCATAGAAAGCCTATTACTTTTTTTGCTTGATTTGGGTTCTAAAATCTACCTGAAAAAAAAACACTACATCAATCAGTGGGAGAAAAATATTGGCCTCAGTCAGGGCTTGTGTGCCACTCCTGACTCCTGTGTGTGCCATCTCTCACTCAGTGGGCCATAGAAAGCCTATTAATTTTTTTGCTTGATTTGGGTTCTAAAATCTACCTGAAAAAAAAACACTACATCAATCAGTGGGAGAAAAATATTGGCCTCAGTCAGGGCTTGTGTGCCACTCCTGACTCCTGTGTGTGCCATCTCTCATTCAGTGGGCCATAGAAAGCCTATTAATTTTTTTGCTTGATTTGGGTTCTAAAATCTACCTGAAAAAAAACACTACATCAATCAGTGGGAGAAAAATATTGGCCTCAGTCAGGGCTTGTGTGCCACTCCTGACTCCTGTGTGTGCCATCTCTCACTCAGTGGGCCATAGAAAGCCTGTTAATTTTTTTGCTTGATTTGGGTTCTAAAATCTACCTGAAAAAAAAAACACTACATCAATCAGTGGGAGAAAAATATTGGCCTCAGTCAGGGCTTGTGTGCCACTCCTGACTCCTGTGTGTGCCATCTCTCACTCAGTGGGCCATAGAAAGCCTATTAATTTTTTTGCTTGATTTGGGTTCTAAAATCTACCTGAAAAAAAAACACTAAATCAATCAGTGGGAGAAAAATATTGGCCTCAGTCAGGGCTTGTGTGCCACTCCTGACTCCTGTGTGTGCCATCTCTCACTCAGTGGTCCATAGAAAGCCTATTACTTTTTTTGCTTGATTTGGGTTCTAAAATCTACCTGAAAAAAAAACACTACATCAATCAGTGGGAGAAAAATATTGGCCTCAGTCAGGGCTTGTGTGCCACTCCTGACTCCTGTGTGTGCCATCTCTCACTCAGTGGGCCATAGAAAGCCTATTAATTTTTTTGCTTGATTTGGGTTCTAAAATCTACCTGAAAAAAAAACACTACATCAATCAGTGGGAGAAAAATATTGGCCTCAGTCAGGGCTTGTGTGCCACTCCTGACTCCTGTGTGTGCCATCTCTCATTCAGTGGGCCATAGAAAGCCTATTAATTTTTTTGCTTGATTTGGGTTCTAAAATCTACCTGAAAAAAAACACTACATCAATCAGTGGGAGAAAAATATTGGCCTCAGTCAGGGCTTGTGTGCCACTCCTGACTCCTGTGTGTGCCATCTCTCACTCAGTGGGCCATAGAAAGCCTATTAATTTTTTTGCTTGATTTGGGTTCTAAAATCTACCTGAAAAAAAAAACACTACATCAATCAGTGGGAGAAAAATATTGGCCTCAGTCAGGGCTTGTGTGCCACTCCTGACTCCTGTGTGTGCCATCTCTCACTCAGTGGGCCATAGAAAGCCTATTAATTTTTTTGCTTGAATTGGGTTCTAAAATCTACCTGAAAAAAAAAACACTACATTAATCAGTGGGAGAAAAATATTGGCCTCAGTCAGGGCTTGTGTGCCACTCCTGACTCCTGTGTGTGCCATCTCTCACTCAGTGGGCCATAGAAAGCCTATTAATTTTTTTGCTTGATTTGGGTTCTAAAATCTACCTGAAAAAAAAACAGTACATCAATCAGTGGGAGAAAAATATTGGCCTCAGTCAGGGCTTGTGTGCCACTCCTGACTCCTGTGTGTGCCATCTCTCACTCAGTGGGCCATAGAAAGCCTATTAATTTTTTTGCTTGATTTGGGTTCTAAAATCTACCTGAAAAAAAACACTACATCAATCAGTGGGAGAAAAATATTGGCCTCAGTCAGGGCTTGTGTGCCACTCCTGACTCCTGTGTGTGCCATCTCTCACTCAGTGGGCCATAGAAAGCCTATTAATTTTTTTGCTTGATTTGGGTTCTAAAATCTACCTGAAAAAAAAACACTAAATCAATCAGTGGGAGAAAAATATTGGCCTCAGTCAGGGCTTGTGTGCCACTCCTGACTCCTGTGTGTGCCATCTCTCACTCAGTGGTCCATAGAAAGCCTATTACTTTTTTTGCTTGATTTGGGTTCTAAAATCTACCTGAAAAAAAAACACTACATCAATCAGTGGGAGAAAAATATTGGCCTCAGTCAGGGCTTGTGTGCCACTCCTGACTCCTGTGTGTGCCATCTCTCACTCAGTGGGCCATAGAAAGCCTATTAATTTTTTTGCTTGATTTGGGTTCTAAAATCTACCTGAAAAAAAAACACTACATCAATCAGTGGGAGAAAAATATTGGCCTCAGTCAGGGCTTGTGTGCCACTCCTGACTCCTGTGTGTGCCATCTCTCACTCAGTGGGCCATAGAAAGCCTATTAATTTTTTTGCTTGATTTGGGTTCTAAAATCTACCTAAAAAAACACTACATCAATCAGTGGGAGAAAAATATTGGCCTCAGTCAGGGCTTGTGTGCCACTCCTGACTCCTGTGTGTGCCATCTCTCACTCAGTGGGCCATAGAAAGCCTATTAATTTTTTTGCTTGATTTGGGTTCTAAAATCTACCTGAAAAAAAAAACACTACATCAATCAGTGGGAGAAAAATATTGGCCTCAGTCAGGGCTTGTGTGCCACTCCTGACTCCTGTGTGTGCCATCTCTCACTCAGTGGGCCATAGAAAGCCTATTAATTTTTTTGCTTGATTTGGGTTCTAAAATCTACCTGAAAAAAAACACTACATCAATCAGTGGGAGAAAAATATTGGCCTCAGTCAGGGCTTGTGTGCCACTCCTGACTCCTGTGTGTGCCATCTCTCACTCAGTGGGCCATAGAAAGCCTATTAATTTTTTTGCTTGATTTGGGTTCTAAAATCTACCTGAAAAAAAAAAACACTACATCAATCAGTGGGAGAAAAATATTGGCCTCAGTCAGGGCTTGTGTGCCACTCCTGACTCCTGTGTGTGCCATCTCTCACTCAGTGGGCCATAGAAAGCCTATTAATTTTTTTGCTTGATTTGGGTTCTAAAATCTACCTGAAAAAAAAACACTACATTAATCAGTGGGAGAAAAATATTGGCCTCAGTCAGGGCTTGTGTGCCACTCCTGACTCCTGTGTGTGCCATCTCTCACTCAGTGGGCCATAGAAAGCCTATTAATTTTTTTGCTTGATTTGGGTTCTAAAATCTACATGAAAAAAAAAACACTACATCAATCAGTGGGAGAAAAATATTGGCCTCAGTCAGGGCTTGTGTGCCACTCCTGACTCCTGTGTGTGCCATCTCTCACTCAGTGGGCCATAGAAAGCCTATTAATTTTTTTGCTTGATTTGGGTTCAAAAATCTACCTGAAAAAAAAACACTACATCAATCAGTGGGAGAAAAATATTGGCCTCAGTCAGGGCTTGTGTGCCACTCCTGACTCCTGTGTGTGCCATCTCTCACTCAGTGGGCCATAGAAAGCCTATTAATTTTTTTGCTTGATTTGGGTTCTAAAATCTACCTGAAAAAAAACACTACATCAATCAGTGGGAGAAAAATATTGGCCTCAGTCAGGGCTTGTGTGCCACTCCTGACTCCTGTGTGTGCCATCTCTCACTCAGTGGGCCATAGAAAGCCTATTAATTTTTTTGCTTGATTTGGGTTCTAAAATCTACCTGAAAAAAAAACACTAAATCAATCAGTGGGAGAAAAATATTGGCCTCAGTCAGGGCTTGTGTGCCACTCCTGACTCCTGTGTGTGCCATCTCTCACTCAGTGGGCCATAGAAAGCCTATTACTTTTTTTGCTTGATTTGGGTTCTAAAATCTACCTGAAAAAAAAACACTACATCAATCAGTGGGAGAAAAATATTGGCCTCAGTCAGGGCTTGTGTGCCACTCCTGACTCCTGTGTGTGCCATCTCTCACTCAGTGGGCCATAGAAAGCCTATTAATTTTTTTGCTTGATTTGGGTTCTAAAATCTACCTGAAAAAAAAACACTACATCAATCAGTGGGAGAAAAATATTGGCCTCAGTCAGGGCTTGTGTGCCACTCCTGACTCCTGTGTGTGCCATCTCTCACTCAGTGGGCCATAGAAAGCCTATTAATTTTTTTGCTTGATTTGGGTTCTAAAATCTACCTGAAAAAAAAACACTAAATCAATCAGTGGGAGAAAAATATTGGCCTCAGTCAGGGCTTGTGTGCCACTCCTGACTCCTGTGTGTGCCATCTCTCACTCAGTGGGCCATAGAAAGCCTATTAATTTTTTTGCTTGATTTGGGTTCTAAAATCTACCTGAAAAAAAAACACTACATCAATCAGTGGGAGAAAAATATTGGCCTCAGTCAGGGCTTGTGTGCCACTCCTGACTCCTGTGTGTGCCATCTCTCACTCAGTGGGCCATAGAAAGCCTATTAATTTTTTTGCTTGATTTGGGTTCTAAAATCTACCTGAAAAAAAACACTACATCAATCAGTGGGAGAAAAATATTGGCCTCAGTCAGGGCTTGTGTGCCACTCCTGACTCCTGTGTGTGCCATCTCTCACTCAGTGGGCCATAGAAAGCCTATTAATTTTTTTGCTTGATTTGGGTTCTAAAATCTACCTGAAAAAAAAAACACTACATCAATCAGTGGGAGAAAAATATTGGCCTCAGTCAGGGCTTGTGTGCCACTCCTGACTCCTGTGTGTGCCATCTCTCACTCAGTGGGCCATAGAAAGCCTATTAATTTTTTTGCTTGATTTGGGTTCTAAAATCTACCTGAAAAAAAAACACTAAATCAATCAGTGGGAGAAAAATATTGGCCTCAGTCAGGGCTTGTGTGCCACTCCTGACTCCTGTGTGTGCCATCTCTCACTCAGTGGTCCATAGAAAGCCTATTACTTTTTTTGCTTGATTTGGGTTCTAAAATCTACCTGAAAAAAAAACACTACATCAATCAGTGGGAGAAAAATATTGGCCTCAGTCAGGGCTTGTGTGCCACTCCTGACTCCTGTGTGTGCCATCTCTCACTCAGTGGGCCATAGAAAGCCTATTAATTTTTTTGCTTGATTTGGGTTCTAAAATCTACCTGAAAAAAAAAACACTACATCAATCAGTGGGAGAAAAATATTGGCCTCAGTCAGGGCTTGTGTGCCACTCCTGACTCCTGTGTGTGCCATCTCTCATTCAGTGGGCCATAGAAAGCCTATTAATTTTTTTGCTTGATTTGGGTTCTAAAATCTACCTGAAAAAAAACACTACATCAATCAGTGGGAGAAAAATATTGGCCTCAGTCAGGGCTTGTGTGCCACTCCTGACTCCTGTGTGTGCCATCTCTCACTCAGTGGGCCATAGAAAGCCTATTAATTTTTTTGCTTGATTTGGGTTCTAAAATCTACCTGAAAAAAAAAACACTACATCAATCAGTGGGAGAAAAATATTGGCCTCAGTCAGGGCTTGTGTGCCACTCCTGACTCCTGTGTGTGCCATCTCTCACTCAGTGGGCCATAGAAAGCCTATTAATTTTTTTGCTTGATTTGGGTTCTAAAATCTACCTGAAAAAAAAACACTACATTAATCAGTGGGAGAAAAATATTGGCCTCAGTCAGGGCTTGTGTGCCACTCCTGACTCCTGTGTGTGCCATCTCTCACTCAGTGGGCCATAGAAAGCCTATTAATTTTTTTGCTTGATTTGGGTTCTAAAATCTACCTGAAAAAAAAACAGTACATCAATCAGTGGGAGAAAAATATTGGCCTCAGTCAGGGCTTGTGTGCCACTCCTGACTCCTGTGTGTGCCATCTCTCACTCAGTGGGCCATAGAAAGCCTATTAATTTTTTTGCTTGATTTGGGTTCTAAAATCTACCTGAAAAAAAACACTACATCAATCAGTGGGAGAAAAATATTGGCCTCAGTCAGGGCTTGTGTGCCACTCCTGACTCCTGTGTGTGCCATCTCTCACTCAGTGGGCCATAGAAAGCCTATTAATTTTTTTGCTTGATTTGGGTTCTAAAATCTACCTGAAAAAAAAACACTAAATCAATCAGTGGGAGAAAAATATTGGCCTCAGTCAGGGCTTGTGCGCCACTCCTGACTCCTGTGTGTGCCATCTCTCACTCAGTGGTCCATAGAAAGCCTATTACTTTTTTTGCTTGATTTGGGTTCTAAAATCTACCTGAAAAAAAAACACTACATCAATCAGTGGGAGAAAAATATTGGCCTCAGTCAGGGCTTGTGTGCCACTCCTGACTCCTGTGTGTGCCATCTCTCACTCAGTGGGCCATAGAAAGCCTATTAATTTTTTTGCTTGATTTGGGTTCTAAAATCTACCTGAAAAAAAAACACTACATCAATCAGTGGGAGAAAAATATTGGCCTCAGTCAGGGCTTGTGTGCCACTCCTGACTCCTGTGTGTGCCATCTCTCACTCAGTGGGCCATAGAAAGCCTATTAATTTTTTTGCTTGATTTGGGTTCTAAAATCTACCTGAAAAAAAACACTACATCAATCAGTGGGAGAAAAATATTGGCCTCAGTCAGGGCTTGTGTGCCACTCCTGACTCCTGTGTGTGCCATCTCTCACTCAGTGGGCCATAGAAAGCCTATTAATTTTTTTGCTTGATTTGGGTTCTAAAATCTACCTGAAAAAAAAAACACTACATCAATCAGTGGGAGAAAAATATTGGCCTCAGTCAGGGCTTGTGTGCCACTCCTGACTCCTGTGTGTGCCATCTCTCACTCAGTGGGCCATAGAAAGCCTATTAATTTTTTTGCTTGATTTGGGTTCTAAAATCTACCTGAAAAAAAACACTACATCAATCAGTGGGAGAAAAATATTGGCCTCAGTCAGGGCTTGTGTGCCACTCCTGACTCCTGTGTGTGCCATCTCTCACTCAGTGGGCCATAGAAAGCCTATTAATTTTTTTGCTTGATTTGGGTTCTAAAATCTACCTGAAAAAAAAAAACACTACATCAATCAGTGGGAGAAAAATATTGGCCTCAGTCAGGGCTTGTGTGCCACTCCTGACTCCTGTGTGTGCCATCTCTCACTCAGTGGGCCATAGAAAGCCTATTAATTTTTTTGCTTGATTTGGGTTCTAAAATCTACCTGAAAAAAAACCACTACATTAATCAGTGGGAGAAAAATATTGGCCTCAGTCAGGGCTTGTGTGCCACTCCTGACTCCTGTGTGTGCCATCTCTCACTCAGTGGGCCATAGAAAGCCTATTAATTTTTTTGCTTGATTTGGGTTCTAAAATCTACCTGAAAAAAAAAACACTACATCAATCAGTGGGAGAAAAATATTGGCCTCAGTCAGGGCTTGTGTGCCACTCCTGACTCCTGTGTGTCCCATCTCTCACTCAGTGGGCCATAGAAAGCCTATTAATTTTTTTGCTTGATTTGGGTTCAAAAATCTACCTGAAAAAAAAACACTACATCAATCAGTGGGAGAAAAATATTGGCCTCAGTCAGGGCTTGTGTGCCACTCCTGACTCCTGTGTGTGCCATCTCTCACTCAGTGGGCCATAGAAAGCCTATTAATTTTTTTGCTTGATTTGGGTTCTAAAATCTACCTGAAAAAAAACACTACATCAATCAGTGGGAGAAAAATATTGGCCTCAGTCAGGGCTTGTGTGCCACTCCTGACTCCTGTGTGTGCCATCTCTCACTCAGTGGGCCATAGAAAGCCTATTACTTTTTTTGCTTGACTTGGGTTCTAAAATCTACCTGAAAAAAAAACACTACATCAATCAGTGGGAGAAAAATATTGGCCTCAGTCATTGCTTGTGTGCCACTCCTGACTCCTGTGTGTGCCATCTCTCACTCAGTGGGCCATAGAAAGCCTATTAATTTTTTTGCTTGATTTGGGTTCTAAAATCTACCTGAAAAAAAAACACTACATCAATCAGTGGGAGAAAAATATTGGCCTCAGTCAGGGCTTGTGTGCCACTCCTGACTCCTGTGTGTGCCATCTCTCACTCAGTGGGCCATAGAAAGCCTATTAATTTTTTTGCTTGATTTGGGTTCTAAAATCTACCTGAAAAAAAAACACTAAATCAATCAGTGGGAGAAAAATATTGGCCTCAGTCAGGGCTTGTGTGCCACTCCTGACTCCTGTGTGTGCCATCTCTCACTCAGTGGGCCATAGAAAGCCTATTAATTTTTTTGCTTGATTTGGGTTCTAAAATCTACCTGAAAAAAAAACACTACATCAATCAGTGGGAGAAAAATATTGGCCTCAGTCAGGGCTTGTGTGCCACTCCTGACTCCTGTGTGTGCCATCTCTCACTCAGTGGGCCATAGAAAGCCTATTAATTTTTTTGCTTGATTTGGGTTCTAAAATCTACCTGAAAAAAAAAACACTACATCAATCAGTGGGAGAAAAATATTGGCCTCAGTCAGGGCTTGTGTGCCACTCCTGACTCCTGTGTGTGCCATCTCTCACTCAGTGGGCCATAGAAAGCCTATTAATTTTTTTGCTTGATTTGGGTTCAAAAATCTACCTGAAAAAAAAACACTACATCAATCAGTGGGAGAAAAATATTGGCCTCAGTCAGGGCTTGTGTGCCACTCCTGACTCCTGTGTGTGCCATCTCTCACTCAGTGGGCCATAGAAAGCCTATTAATTTTTTTGCTTGATTTGGGTTCTAAAATCTACCTGAAAAAAAAACACTAAATCAATCAGTGGGAGAAAAATATTGGCCTCAGTCAGGGCTTGTGTGCCACTCCTGACTCCTGTGTGTGCCATCTCTCACTCAGTGGGCCATAGAAAGCCTATTAATTTTTTTGCTTGATTTGGGTTCTAAAATCTACCTGAAAAAAAACCACTACATTAATCAGTGGGAGAAAAATATTGGCCTCAGTCAGGGCTTGTGTGCCACTCCTGACTCCTGTGTGTGCCATCTCTCACTCAGTGGGCCATAGAAAGCCTATTAATTTTTTTGCTTGATTTGGGTTCTAAAATCTACCTGAAAAAAAAAACACTACATCAATCAGTGGGAGAAAAATATTGGCCTCAGTCAGGGCTTGTGTGCCACTCCTGACTCCTGTGTGTGCCATCTCTCACTCAGTGGGCCATAGAAAGCCTATTAATTTTTTTGCTTGATTTGGGTTCAAAAATCTACCTGAAAAAAAAACACTACATCAATCAGTGGGAGAAAAATATTGGCCTCAGTCAGGGCTTGTGTGCCACTCCTGACTCCTGTGTGTGCCATCTCTCACTCAGTGGGCCATAGAAAGCCTATTAATTTTTTTGCTTGATTTGGGTTCTAAAATCTACCTGAAAAAAAACACTACATCAATCAGTGGGAGAAAAATATTGGCCTCAGTCAGGGCTTGTGTGCCACTCCTGACTCCTGTGTGTGCCATCTCTCACTCAGTGGGCCATAGAAAGCCTATTACTTTTTTTGCTTGATTTGGGTTCTAAAATCTACCTGAAAAAAAAACACTACATCAATCAGTGGGAGAAAAATATTGGCCTCAGTCATTGCTTGTGTGCCACTCCTGACTCCTGTGTGTGCCATCTCTCACTCAGTGGGCCATAGAAAGCCTATTAATTTTTTTGCTTGATTTGGGTTCTAAAATCTACCTGAAAAAAAAACACTACATCAATCAGTGGGAGAAAAATATTGGCCTCAGTCAGGGCTTGTGTGCCACTCCTGACTCCTGTGTGTGCCATCTCTCACTCAGTGGGCCATAGAAAGCCTATTAATTTTTTTGCTTGATTTGGGTTCTAAAATCTACCTGAAAAAAAAACACTAAATCAATCAGTGGGAGAAAAATATTGGCCTCAGTCAGGGCTTGTGTGCCACTCCTGACTCCTGTGTGTGCCATCTCTCACTCAGTGGGCCATAGAAAGCCTATTAATTTTTTTGCTTGATTTGGGTTCTAAAATCTACCTGAAAAAAAAACACTACATCAATCAGTGGGAGAAAAATATTGGCCTCAGTCAGGGCTTGTGTGCCACTCCTGACTCCTGTGTGTGCCATCTCTCACTCAGTGGGCCATAGAAAGCCTATTAATTTTTTTGCTTGATTTGGGTTCTAAAATCTACCTGAAAAAAAACACTACATCAATCAGTGGGAGAAAAATATTGGCCTCAGTCAGGGCTTGTGTGCCACTCCTGACTCCTGTGTGTGCCATCTCTCACTCAGTGGGCCATAGAAAGCCTATTAATTTTTTTGCTTGTTTTGGGTTCTAAAATCTACCTGAAAAAAAAAACACTACATCAATCAGTGGGAGAAAAATATTGGCCTCAGTCAGGGCTTGTGTGCCACTCCTGACTCCTGTGTGTGCCATCTCTCACTCAGTGGGCCATAGAAAGCCTATTAATTTTTTTGCTTGATTTGGGTTCTAAAATCTACCTGAAAAAAAAACACTACATCAATCAGTGGGAGAAAAATATTGGCCTCAGTCAGGGCTTGTGTGCCACTCCTGACTCCTGTGTGTGCCATCTCTCACTCAGTGGGCCATAGAAAGCCTATTAATTTTTTTGCTTGATTTGGGTTCTAAAATCTACCTGAAAAAAAACACTACATCAATCAGTGGGAGAAAAATATTGGCCTCAGTCAGGGCTTGTGTGCCACTCCTGACTCCTGTGTGTGCCATCTCTCACTCAGTGGGCCATAGAAAGCCTATTAATTTTTTTGCTTGATTTGGGTTCTAAAATCTACCTGAAAAAAAACACTACATCAATCAGTGGGAGAAAAATATTGGCCTCAGTCAGGGCTTGTGTGCCACTCCTGACTCCTGTGTGTGCCATCTCTCACTCAGTGGGCCATAGAAAGCCTATTAATTTTTTTGCTTGATTTGGGTTCTAAAATCTACCTGAAAAAAAAACACTACATCAATCAGTGGGAGAAAAATATTGGCCTCAGTCAGGGCTTGTGTGCCACTCCTGACTCCTGTGTGTGCCATCTCTCACTCAGTGGGCCATAGAAAGCCTATTAATTTTTTTGCTTGATTTGGGTTCTAAAATCTACCTGAAAAAAAATCACTACATCAATCAGTGGGAGAAAAATATTGGCCTCAGTCAGGGCTTGTGTGCCACTCCTGACTCCTGTGTGTGCCATCTCTCACTCAGTGGGCCATAGAAAGCCTATTTATTTTTTATTATTTGGTTTCTAAAGTCTCCCTGAAAAAGAAAAAAAAAAAGAAAACAGTGGGAGATTAATATTGCCCTTTCTGCTTGTGTGCCACTCCTGACTCCTGTGTGTGCCATCTCTCACTCAGTGGGCCATAGAAAGCCTATTTATTTTTTATTATTTGGTTTCTAAAGTCTCCCTGAAAAAGAAAAAAAAAAGAAAACAGTGGGAGATTAATATTGACATTTGTGCTTGAGTGACAGTCCTGCGTGTGTGGCATCTCTGTGATTTGGTGCCACAGAAAACAGAGTGTGTAACATTGTGCCTGATTTTCCTTGTGGTCTCACCAACCTGTTAAGGGATATTGAAATCATACTGAAGTTATAGCTCACCGTGTAAGTTGTTTGACAGCAACAAATAAAGTTACTTTGGTTAAGTTTTTAAAGCAATGAGGAAGTCTGGTGCAAGAGGTCGTCGTGGCCGTGGGCGTTCATTGTCAGCTGGTAATGATGGTAGTGGTAGTGGAGCATCAGGTGGTCGTGGGGATAAAAATATTCCACCTAAGTCTGGAGCTGTGGAGCCAGTTTTGTCGTCTGGCTACACAAGGCCTCGAACGCTCTCTTTTCTGGGAGTACGAAAACCGCTTTTAAAGGCGGAGCAGCAACAGCAAGTTTTGGCTTACATTGCAGACTCAGCCTCTAGCTCTTTTGCCTCCTCTTCTGAAACTGGTAAATGTAAAAGCAGCGCGTCGCTTGTGGATGTTCACGGTCAGGGACAAGTCGCTTCCTTGTCCTCTTCAGCAAAAACTACAACAAGAGAGAAGGATGCAGCAGGCGACACAACGGGTTACTCCATGGAGCTCTTTACACATACCGTCCCTGGCTTAGAAAGTGAAACACTTAACAGGCCATGCCCATTACAAGTAGATTCTGACATGGAGTGCACTGATGCACAGCCACAGCCAGAGTACTATGCTGCTCCTTTGACTCAGACCACCACATTGCCCTCTCAGGGTACTGATCCACAATCAGACCCTGATTAGACTATGTTGCCCCGCCACGAACGCTATACCACCGACCGACACAGTGACACAGACAAAGTTGCACATGAGCTCGAAGAGGAGGTAATAGATGACCCAGTTGTTGACCCCAATTGGCAGCCATTGGGGGAACAGGGTGCAGGCGGCAGTAGTTCAGAAGCGGAGGTGGAGGAGGGGCCGCAGCAGGCATCAACATTGCAACAGGTTCCATCTGCCGGGCCCGTATCTGGCCCAAAATGCGTGTCAAAGCCAAAACCTGTTGGAGGACAGCGTGGCCATCCGGTTAAAGCTCAGTCTGCAATCCCTGAAAAGGGATCCGATGCTAGGAAGAGTGCAGTCTGGCATTTTTTTAAACAACATCCAATTGATCAGCGCAAAGTCATCTGTCAAAAATGTTCAACTAGCTTAAGCAGAGGTCAGAATCTGAAAAGTCTCAATACTAGTTGCATGCATAGACACTTAACCACCATGCATTTTCAAGCCTGGACTAACTACCAAATGTCCCTTAAGGTTGTAGCACCCTCGGCCAATGAAGCTAGTCAGCAACGCAACATCCCTTCCGTCACTGTAAGGCCACCATTTTCCGCACCACCGGCAGTATCTGTGCAGGTTTCTTTGCCAGCCAAAAGCAGTCAGGGTCAGGGAATCACCAGTTTTGTAGGAGGAAATATTGCATCTAGGGCACCGGCGGAATCAATACCGTCTCCAACCGTCTCTCAGTCTGCCATGTCCACCGGCACACCCGAAAGTTCCACGATCTCCAGCTCTCCAGTCCAGCTCACACTACATGAGACTCTGGTTAGAAAAAGGAAGTACTTATCCTCGCATCCACGTACACAGGGTTTTAAAGCCCACATAGCTAGACTAATCTCGTTAGAGATGATGCCCTACCAGTTAGTTGAAAGCGAAGCTTTCAAAGCCCTGATGGAGTACGCTGAACCACGATACGAGCTACCCAGTCGACACTTTTTTTTCCAGAAAAGCCATCCCAGCCCTGCACCAGCATGTTAAACAGCGCATCGTCCATGCACTCAGGCAATCTGTGAGTGCAAAGGTGCACCTGACTACAGATGCATGGACCAGTAGGCATGGCCAGGGACGTTATGTGTCCATCACGGCACACTGGGTGAATGTGGTGGATGCAGGGTCCACAGGGGACATCAATTTCGGGACAGTTGTGCCTAGCCCACGGTCTAGAAAACAGTTGGCTGTAGGCGTTCGCACCCCCTCCTCCTCGTCCTCCTGCAGAAGCTACAGCTCTTCCACAGACCGCAGTCGGCCAACCACTCCATCGGCAGATGACACTGTTGCACACCAGTGGTCCCATTATGGGCCAGCTACTGGCAAGCGTCAGCATGCTGTATTGGCTATGAAGTGTTTGGGCGACAACAGACACACCGCAGAAGTTCTGTCCGAGTTCTTGCAACAAGAAACGCAGTCGTGGCTGGGCACAGTAGATCTTGAGGCAGGCAAGGTAGTGAGTGATAACGGAAGGAATTTCATGGCTGCCATCTCCCTTTCCCAACTGAAACACATTCCTTGCCTGGCTCACACCTTAAACCTGGTGGTGCAGTGCTTATTGAAAACTTATCCTGGGTTCTCCGACCTGCTCCTCAAAGTGCGTGGACTTTGCTCACATATCCGACGTTCGCCTGTACACTCCAGCCGTATGCAGACCTACAGCGGTCTTTGAACCTTCCCCAGCATCGCCTAATCATAGACGTTGCAACAAGGTGGAACTCAACACTGCACATGCTTCAGAGACTGTGCCAACAGAGGCGGGCTGTTATGTTTTTGTGGGAGGATACACATACACGGGCAGGCAGTAGGATGGCAGACATGGAGTTGTCAGGTGTGCAGTGGTCGAAGATACAAGACATGTGTCAAGTCCTTCAGTGTTTTGAGGAATGCACACGGCTGGTTAGTGCAGACAATGCCATAATAAGCATGAGCATCCCCCTAATGCGTCTGCTGATGCAAAGTTTGACGCACATAAAGGATCAGGCGTCTGCACCAGAGGAAGAGGAAAGCCTTGATGACAGTCAGCCATTGTCTGGTCAGGGCAGTGTACAGGACGAGGTAGCGGGCGAAGAGGAGGTGGAGGACGAGGAGGATGATGGGGATGAGTATATTTTTAATGCGGAAGCTTTCCCGGGGGCACTGGAAATTGGTTGCGTGGCAAGGCCGGGTTCTGGTTTTTTGAGGGACACAAGTGACGTAGATTTGCCTGAAACTGCCCCTCAACCAATCACAACCGGAGATTTGACAACTGGAACTTTGGCCCACATGGCGGATTATGCCTTACGTATCCTAAAAAGGGACACACGCATTACGAAAATGATGAACGATGACGATTACTGGTTGGCCTGACTCCTCGATCCACGCTATAAAGGCAAATTGCAAAATATTATGCCACATGAGAACTTGGAACTAATATTAGCAACCAAACAATCAACTCTTGTTGACCGTTTGCTTCAGGCATTCCCAGCACACAGCGCACGTGATCGTTCTCACACGAGCTCCAGGGGGCAGCAGACTAGGAGTGTTATGGGTGCACACATCAGAAGTGGCATTGGACAGAGGGGTTTTCTGACCAGGTTGTGGAGTGATTTTGCTATGACCGTAGACAGAACAGGTACTGCTGCATCAATTGAAAGTGACAGGCGACAACATTTGTCCAGTATGGTTACTAACTATTTTTCATCCCTTATCGATGTTATCCCTCAACCGTCATACCCATTTGATTACTGGGCATCAAAATTAGACACCTGGCCAGAATTGGCAGAATATGCATTGCAGGAGCTTGCTTGCCCGGCAGCAAGTATCCTATCAGAAAGAGTATTCAGTGCTGCAGGTTCAATATTAACCGAAAAAAGGACTCGTCTGGCTACCCAAAATGTTGACGATCTAACATTCATTAAAATGAACCACAACTGGATTTCGAAATCTTTTGCCCCACCTTGCCCGGCCGACACCTAGCTTTCCTATGAAAAGCTCTTGCCTGTGGACTACTGTGAATTACTTTTCTAATGTCTAATTTTCTGCAGCTGATTGTCCAGCATACTACATGTTTACACCTCCCTAAATGGCCAAACTCCCCACACGGGGCCGTGGTATCGCGACTTGGCTGTTTGTCTGAAGAGGTGGGTGTGCTTGCTTTTGGTCGACGGCATTGCTACTGGGTCCCTCATAGTACAATTAAGTGTCTCTGGCGGTGGTGGTGCGCACCCAACGTCAGACACACTGTTGTAACATGAGGGGCCCTGGGCCTGTACCGCCGGCCACAAGAGAGTTCACCCACCCCCAGGTCAAACATTGCTCTACCACTTCCACAGTTATCTCTCACACTTCCACCAATGTTTAGTCTATGCGCTGACATCCTTCCATACCTGCCACTGACAATACCATTGTGTTGACATGTATGATGGTACTTAACATAGTCAGGGGCAGTGTCCTCTATTTACCACAGTAAATACTTTGCGCTAAATTAGTAGGTCTGAAACAACACAGAGGATCCCACCCCTGAACCTAATGATTGCACCCTTTAGTGTTTTTGTTTTGTTTTAATGCGAGACATTCACATTTAATTGTTGTTTTTGACTACTAACTGGCAGACACTCATTACAATCGGCCTCCGTTGACCAGACCACTGCTGCCCGTGTACCCCTGGAAACAATTATAAAGTGCCTACAGCCAGCCCATTTTATTGTGTTAGGCCTTCGAAGCCTGTCTGCGGTCCCTCCTTCCACTAGGCCTCCACTGACCAGACCACTGCTGCCCGTGTACCCCTGGAAACAATTATAAAGTGCCTACAGCCAGACCATTTTATTGTGTTAGGCCTTCGAAGCCTGTCTGCGGTCCCTCCTTCCACTAGGCCTCCACTGACCAGACCACTGCTGCCCGTGTACCCCTGGAAACAATTATAAAGTGCCTACAGCCAGCCCATTTTATTGTGTTAGGCCTTCGAAGCCTGTCTGCGGTCCCTCCTTCCACTAGGCCTCCACTGACCAGACCACTGCTGCCCGTGTACCCCTGGAAACAATTATAAAGTGCCTACAGCCAGACCATTTTATTGTGTTAGGCCTTCGAAGCCTGTCTGCGGTCCCTCCTTCCACTAGGCCTCCACTGACCAGACCACTGCTGCCCGTGTACCCCTGGAAACAATTATAAAGTGCCTACAGCCAGCCCATTTTATTGTGTTAGGCCTTCGAAGCCTGTCTGCGGTCCCTCCTTCCACTAGGCCTCCACTGACCAGACCACTGCTGCCCGTGTACCCCTGGAAACAATTATAAAGTGCCTACAGCCAGCCCAGTTTATTGTGTTAGGCCTTCGAAGCCTGTCTGCGGTCCCTCCTTCCACTAGGCCTCCACTGACCAGACCACTGCTGCCCGTGTACCCTTGGAACCTATTTTACAGTGCCTACAGCCAGCCCATTTTATCATGTTAGGCCTTCGAAGCCTGTCTGCGGTCCCTCCTTCCACTAGGCCTCCACTGACCAGACCACTGCTGCCCGTGTACCCCTGGAACCTAATTTACAGTGCATAGAACCTATTTTTTTTTTTTTTTTTAATATTAATAAAGCCATGATGGACTACGCTGTACCACGCTATGAGCTACCCAGTTGACAATTCTTTTGCGAGAAAAGCCATCCCACCCCTCCACCAGCATGTTAAAGACCGCATTGTCCTTGCATTCTGTCAATCTGTGAGTCCAAAGGTACACCTGACAACAGACACATGGACCTGTAGGCATGGCCACGGAAGGTTACGTGTCCTTTGTGGCGCAATGGGTTAATGTATTGGATGCATGGTCCACACAGGGGACAGCCTGCTAAGTCTGTCTGCAGTCCCTAATTCAAGTTGTCCTCAACTGAATACAGCTGAGCTTCTACCTTCTGGCTCTGATTAACTGCTGTTTTTTAAAAAATTGGTGGTTCCGGCCTACTAACGGTGTCTGCCCCTGCCTGGTGTTGTCCTCAACTGAATAAAGCTGAGCTTCTACCTTCTGGCTCAGATTAACTGCTGTTTTTAAAAAAAAATTGGTGGTTCCGGCCTACTAACGGTGTCTGCCCCTCCCTGGTGTTGCCCTCAACTGAATAAAGCTGAGCTTCTACCTTCTGGCTCAGATTAACTGCTGTTTTTTAAAAAAAATTGGTGGTTCCGGCCTACTAACGGTGTCTGCCCCTGCCTGGTGTTGTCCTCAACTGAATAAAGCTGAGCTTCTACCTTCTGGCTTTCGGCCTATACTATCAGATATTAAACTGCATTTGGCCTACTAGTGTGGTTGGGCCCTTGAAACAGTGTCTGCTGCTCTTGGGTTTGCTACTCCACTGAACAAAGCAATGCCGCCTGTTTAGTCCTGTTACCAATTTTGAACTGCATTTAGCCTACTTTATTCTTTGGCCCTATATCTGTTTCCTCTTCATCCTGCCCATTGCCCAGCCACTGCTAGATGAGTCTGCTGGTACATTGACCTAGACCACTACATTCCCCTTGCACTCTACACAGCCAGAATCTGACCCTGCTGAAAGTAAGGTTCCCCTTCCCGCATGTTATACCACCTTACACAGGGACAAAGAGGAAGGTGCAGATGAAAGTGCAGGTTCCTTCATCAGGTGGGGGGGGGCATACTCGTTGGCGACGTCACTGGCATAGGGCCCCTCAGAGTACGCAAAAGTGTCACTGCTGGTGGGAGGCGCCCCCGCCATGCAAACACACCGCCGTACTTTGAGGGGCCCTGTGCCAGTGCCAATGCGAACGAGTGGGCCCCCCCTGCTTGCTCAGGATCACAGCACTTGCAACGTTGAAATACTTACCTCTCCCTGCTCCACCACCGTGACGTAGTCCGCGTTTCCTGGGCCCACGAAAAACTTGAGCCAGCCCTACTCCCCCCACAACTTTTGCCAAATGACCCCCAATTTCCAATGCCCAACTATTATTATAAAGTTAATTAAGATTGACAAGCTTCAGAAACAAGAATGGATGTTTTTGGCATTAAAATGGGCACTGTAGGTGTTTTCCTGGCCTCCACTCACTGCCGACTATGCTTCCCCATTGACTTGCATTGGGTTTCGTGTTTCGGTCGATCCCCGACTTTCAGCGATAATCGGCCGACTGCACTCGACTCGACTCTGGACAAAGTCGGGTTTCACAAAACCCGACTCGATCTTAAAAAAATGAAAGTCGCTCAACCCTAGTGCCCAGAACTGGACACAGTATTCCAGATCACGGAATAAATTGTAAAATGTCGTTTTTTTCCCTAACTTTATGTGTGAACATTGCGGCTAGCCAATCAGGGCGCGGGAAACATCCACAATGTCCTTACACAATTGCTTGTGTCATTTACTGCTGAAATCACATGGTCACATGTCCCTCTCCATACAAAGAGCGGACATCTTGTTTTAGCAGCAGCATTTTGACACTGTAACAGCGCCGAAAGGCTACTTCTGAAACTGACTCTGTTAGCAGCTAGATTTAAGGTAGTTAGCTAGGCGATTATTTCTTGCTCAAATAGTTTAGCTAGGTAGTATCCGGCAGAGCGGCAAAAAAAAGGGCGGAGGAGTTATACTCTACATAAACAATGGATGGTGCAATCAGGGGCATGTGACTGTAAGGGAGCGCCATTGTTGTCCGAATATTGAACTGCTAGCTGTTGGCCTCAGACCTTACTATATTCCTAGAGAATTCTCGCTTGTTATTGCAATAGTGTTGTACATACCACCAACTGCAAACCATGAGGCTGCAGGTGAAGTGCTGTCAGGAGTCATTGCTCGGCTCCAGACGAAACACCCCAACTCGCTTACTGTAATCTCTGGGGATTTTAATCGGGCTAAAATTTCAACTGCTCTACCTAAATTCTATCAATTTGTTAAATGTACAACACGTGACAACATTATTTTGGACTTACTCTATGCGAATGTCAAGAATGCTTATTCATCATCTACCCTGCCGCCCTTGGGGAAGTCTGATCACAATCTTATACTATTGTCACCAGTCTACCAACCTGTTGTTAGAAAACAGCCTGCTACAATTAAATCAGTTAGGGTACTGTCACACAGTGAAATTTTCATCGCTACGACGGCACGATTCGTGACGTTCTAGCGATATCGTTACGATATCGCTGTGTCTGACACGCTACTGCGATCCAGAACCCCGCTGAGAATCGTACGTTGTAGCAGATCATTTGAAACTTTCTTTCGTCGTCTAGTGTCCCGCTGTGGCGGCATGATTGCATCGTGTGACACAGGTTGTATACGATGTGCGCACAGTAACCAACGGCTTCTACATCGCAAATACGTCATGAAATTATCGCTCCAGCGCCGTGTATTGCAACGTGTGACTGCAGTCTACGACGCTGGAGCGATAATCATACGACGCTGCAACGTCACGAATCGTGCCGTCGTAGCGATGAAAATGTCACTGTGTGACAGTACCCTAAGAATGTGGAGTCCAACAAATGAACAGGCTTTACAGGATTGCTTTCATCTTACAGACTGGGATGTGTTGCTTGGGACAATGGACGAGTATACAAATGTTAATGAAGTGGTTGGTAGAGTGACTGACTACATTAACTTCTGCATTGATATGCTGGTGCCGGCTAAAAAGATTAGGTGTTTTGCAAACAACAAGCCATGGATAACAAAGGAATTGAAGCATTTGCTCAACAGGAAAAAAAAGGCATTTAAATTAGGCGACAAAGAGGAAATTAAAATGATACAGCATGAATTGAAGTATAAAATAAAGGAGGCCCAGAAAGCCTTCAGAATTAAACTTGAAAAGAAACTGTCCCACAATAATACCAGGGACGATTGGTCAGGAATGAAATTACTGACTGGGCTTAAGGTAAGGTCTGATCACGGGGGAGGAAATCTGGACAAGGCTAATGAGATGAACGAGTATTTCAATAGATTTAGCAGTACATGTGTACTGCCAACTGGAAGTGGAGGGGAATTGGGTGCAAATTCTGCAACATCGATATTGGAGGAGGAGCAGACTAATTTTAGAGTATCCGAAAATGATGTGAGGAGGCAGTTTAAGTCACTTAACATTGGTAAAGCTGCTGGACCTGATGGACTCAGCTCACGTGTCCTTAAAGTTTGTGCAGACCAGCTGTGTACTGTCTTTACACTCCTATTTAATGGAAGTCTACAAACACAGAGGGTACCTGTGTTATGGAAAACTTCCTGTCTGGTGCCGGTACCCAAGACTTCTTCTCCTGCAACCCTAAATGACTATCGTCCGGTAGCCTTAACATCTCACGCTATGAAGGCCTTGGAAAGATTAGTGCTTGCTCACTTAAGACCAAGGGTCAATGCTTTTATCGATCCCCTTCAGTTTGCTTACCGACATAGATTGGGGGTGGATGATGCTATTCTTTCTCTGTTACATAGTGTACATTCATTTCTGGAGACTGACGGAACCATGGTGCGAGCGATGTTCTTTGATTTCTCGAGTGTATTTAATTCCCTGCAGCCACCTAAACTACATAAAAAGATGACTGATATGAAGGTGGAGGTGGGGATGAGAAATTGGATAACTGACTACCTATCAGATCGGCCACAGTTTGTACAGATGGGAGCAGTTGTGTCAAGCAGATTATTGAGCAGTGTAGGTGCCCCCCAGGGAATGGTGCTTGCACCCTTTCTATTCACACTGTATACATTGGACTTTCAGTATAAATCTGATCTTTGCCACCTTCAAAAATTTTCGGATGACTCCGTGGTTGTGGGATGTATTAGGGGAGATCGGGGGGATGAGGAATATAGAAGGGTGGTGTCGAATTTCGTGGATTGGTGCAATGGTAACTATCTACAACTAAATGTTAAGAAAACCAAGGAGTTGGTGGCCAACTATAGCAGGATTAAGTTGGAATGCTTACCGATCACTATTGCTGGTCAGGAGGTAGAGCAGGTGGAGAGTTATAAATATTTGGGGGTCCATTTGGATAGCAAACTGGACTGGAGATGCCACTCAGAGACTGTCTACAAGAAGGGGATGAGCAGATTGTATTTCCTAAGGAAACTGAGGTCTTTTAATGTGTGTAGCAAAATGTTAGAAATGTTCTACCAATCTGTAGTGGCAAGTGCCATCTTTTTTGCAATCATATGCTGGGGTAATAGTGTGCGGGCCTCTGATGCTAATAAGCTGAATAAGCTTATCAAAAAGGCAAGCTCTGCTGTCGGCTGCAATCTGGATTCTCTTGAGGAGGTAGTGGAGAGAAGAACTCTGAAAAAGTGTATGGCAATCATGAACAATAATGCACATCCACTATATGAGCTATTCATGAGACAGAAGAGCACCTTCAGTAACCGGCTAATACTTCTGAGGTGTAAGAAGGAAAAATTTAGGAAATCGTTTGTGCCAACTGCTATGGGGATGTACAACAATAACATTAGGGTTAAATCATAAAGGGGATTGTCTACTTTATTTCTTCTACTTTTCAGTTCACCCCCTGTGTTTGTCCTATTCTAATGTATAATGTCCTTCTGTCAACAAACTGTCATGTCAATTATGTAATTCATTTTATGATTCTGATGATGTAAGTTGTGCTGCTGTGATACCATAATTTCCCACGGGATCAATAAAGTGTATCGTATCGTATCGTATCGTACCGTATCCTGTGAGCCTGTGAAATAGACCTTCCATCAATATTTTTTTTCCCAGTGGGTACAGAAAGTATTTATAATTAGTGTTGAGCGATACCGTCCGATACTTGAAAGTATCGGTATCGGAAAGTATCGGCCGATACCGGCAAAGTATCGGATCTAATCCGATACCGATACCCGATACCAATACAAGTCAATGGGACTCATGTATCGGACGGTATTCCTGATGGTTCCCAGGGTCTGAAGGAGAGGAAACTCTCCTTCAGGCCCTGGGAACCATATTAATGTGTAAAAGAAAGAATTAAAATAAAAAATATTGCTATACTCACATCTCCGACGCAGCCTGGACTTCAGCGAGGGAACCGGCAGCGTTGTTTGCTTAAAATTCGCGCTTTAACTTCCTTACTTGAAGTCCCGGCTTGTGATTGGTCGCGCGCCGCCCATGTGACCGCGACGCGACCAATCACAGCAAGCCGTGACGTAATTTTAGGTCCTTCAGGATTTTAAACTTACGTTCCGGCGTTGTGATTGGTCGCGTCGCGGTCACATGGGCGACGCGACCAATCACAAGCCGTTGACGTCACGGGAGGCAAGAGACGCGCGCATTTTAAAATGTGCGCGTGTCCAGCCTCCCGTGACGTCACGGCTTGTGATTGGTCGCGTCGCCATGTTGGCCGCGACGCAACCAATCACAGCAAGCCGTGACGTAATTTCAGGTCCTTCAGGATTTTAAAATTACGTTCCGGCGTTGTGATTGGTCGCGTTGCGGTCACATGGGCGACGCGACCAATCACAAGCCGTGACGTCACGGGAGGCAGGAGACGCGCGCATTTTAAAATGTGCGCGTGTCCTGCCTCCCGTGACGTCACGGCTTGTGATTGGTCGCGTCGCCCATGTGACCGCGACGCGACCAATCACAACGCCGGAGCGTAAGTTTAAAATCCTGAAGGACCTAAAATTACGTCACGGCTTGCTGTGATTGGTCGCGTCGCGGTCACATGGGCGGCGCGCGACCAATCACAAGCCGGGACTTCAAGTAAGGAAGTTAACGCGCGAATTTTAAGCAAACAACGCTGCCGGTTCCCTCGCTGAAGTCCAGGCTGCGTCGGAGAGGTGAGTATAGCAATATTTTTTATTTTAATTCTTTATTTTACACATTAATGTTGTTTCGATACCGATACCCGATACCACAAAAGTATCGGATCTCGGTATCGGAATTCCAATACAGCAAATATCGGCCGATACCCGATACTTGCGGTATCGGAATGCTCAACACTATTTATAATCCATTAAATTTTTCACTCTTTGTTTCATTGCAGCCATTTTGTAAATTCCAAAAAAGTTATTTTTTTCACATTAATGTACACTGTACCCCATCTTGACTGAAAATAAACAGAAATATCAAGATGTTTTCAGGCAAAACTGACAACAGGGCAGATAAGTACGCCTGCACAGCCAAGAAGACTGTGTGGATGATGCAGGGAAGCATCATCCACACGAAGCAAGAAGGAGGATGGCATCGCAAGAAGATGGAAGGCGCCAGACCATGAAGAGCGACACCCCTCAGACCAGACTACCCCGCAGGTGAGTATAATTAAAGTTATTTTTCTTCTCTTACAGGTTGGGTTCGGTGCTTATCTACAACATTATAGAATTCTGTATATCAGACTTGAAAGGTGGTGGACCTAACTTGTATTGGCCTAACCTGATGACAGGTTCCCTTTAAAAACTGCATTTTGCGTTTACTTGTGTTATCTTTGTCCAATATTTAAATTTATTTGATCATCTGAAACATTTAAGTGTGACAAATATGCCAAAGAGTAGGAAACCAGGAAGGAGGCATACATTTTTTTCTACACAAGTTATGTAACTCATACATCCTCTCCTTTCCTACGCCTGAAACTGGCGAATCCCCATAGCGTACAGTACATGTGCTGGGGAAAATCATAAAACTGCAGTCACACAGACTTTTGACCTGACAACCCCTTTAATCATCATCATCACTATAAATATAGTATTTACCTTGTGGCTTTTTTAAATTTTTGTTACCTTTCGAAAAAGCATAACACAAAAGTCATGTCTTGGACTCTCCCGAGACCTTGCAGTGGCACTTGATCACTATCGGCAGGGCTGCCATCAGGGAATTACTACCTTTACTGGTGTATGGGGCATGGAGAGCAGAGGGAAAGAGGGGGGCCTGGACTGGGTGACACAGGCTGCCCCTTTCTTTTGTTTCTGCTCACCGGGCAGTTTTAAATAAACTTTATTTGTGAACCGCCTCTTCTGCAGAACCAGTTGCTAAAATCATAGGCGGTTCTCAGAACTGGAAAGAAAAAGAGCCCCAATCCAGTTCTAATATCGACATCTGCTCTCCGAGGTGTCTCTCAGGGGGTTGCACAATCTTCCTGTAGCAGGAGCACTGTGCCGCCCTCTGAGATATAGCACTCAGCGCTGCAATGCAGGCTGGGCGGGAGCAGTCCTGAAGTAGGGTATAATCACTGACCCCAGCCTGCAGTCAGCAGCAGAGCCAGGAGTCGGGCAGCCATCCCTCTCTTTCAGCAGCATCACAGTTATCATACTGTGGAACAAAATGGAGGGGTGGGGCTAAATGGAGATGATGGAGCCACAGACAACCAAGGATAGGGAGGCTAAAGGAAAAAAAAAGAGCAGGAAATAGAAAAGATGGAAGAAGTGAAAAGAGAGAGAGACAGGAGACACCACAGATAAAGGCCGAAGACAAGAAAGAGGAACGAGACACAAGAGACAGGTGTCTCTGTAGTTGTCTGGCTGCAGCATATTGGCAATGCATGCCAGTACTGCTTGTCATTTATGATAAATTGAATGCATTATTGTGTTTCCCTTTTCTATTGGCTGCAGCCTATGCTGTTATAGTCTGTTAGAAAAGGATGCAACCAAGGGTGTGATTCATCTGGCTCAGGGGAACCGATTATACAAATTGCAGCTGGCTCCCCAATCCGATTCTGTGTGCTGCCTTTTTCAACTGAATGTGCGTTCTTGGTCCAGACTCCTCTCCTCACCAATCCAGGCCCACTTCCTCACAGGGTCCCAGGGGCGGGATTCAGCTGTTTGCTTAGTAACTGAACTTGCGTCCTCAGACGCATATTCAGTTGAAATCTATTGTCGTGCAGGACCGCTTCCTGCATGGCAATAGGAGCCGCCAGCCAATTAGGCTACGTTCCCACAATCAAGAAGTAGAAAAACTTTGGATGTAGCTTAGTTTTGCCTCTTCCAAAGCGTTGCATTCTAAACATGCAGGTAAATCCACATGTGTTCACTGAACCATGTGGATTTACTGAATACCTCTTATTGCTGAAATTTCTATTGCGGAGACTAGCGTCTCCACAAGAGAAATTGACATGCTGTGACTCATAAACTTGTGCCACATGTCAGTGTCCTTGGGTGATCCGCAGGTGCACAGACATGCATAAATGACATGGGATTTTAGAAATCCCCTCCACTGTGTAATAACATCTGACCACTGTGGTTTTGATGGTGTATAAATACGCAGCATCAAAACCGCAGCAATTCATGATCTTGGACACATACTCTTAGAGGGCGGCAGCTCATGTTGCCAGCTTATAGTGT
Organism: Ranitomeya variabilis; assembly: GCF_051348905.1. Lineage (NCBI taxonomy): Eukaryota > Metazoa > Chordata > Amphibia > Anura > Dendrobatidae > Ranitomeya > Ranitomeya variabilis. The sequence goes on from NC_135232.1 coordinate 235,828,280, forward strand.
CACTGACATGCACCAATGCCTCAAATGGTTGAGGAACAGGACACCGCTGGACCACGGCCAGGTAAGGAGTAACTTTTTTTTAAAACTGAAATTCACAATATGGAGAGAGATATGTGGGACAGGGTGAAATGACACATATGGGGCAGGATGGAGACATGGGAGGGCAGGACTTAGACATTATGAAGGCAGGATGGAAACATATAGGGGACAGGATGAGAGGCTATATGAGGGGCAGGATGGAGGCATATGCAGGAACAGGATAAGAGGACATATACGGGAGCAGGATGGAGACACATAGTGGTCAGGATGAGAGGACATATATGGGGACAGGATGGAGACATATGATGGTCAGGATAGAGACATATGCAGCCAGAATGAAAGGACATATATGGGGGCAGGATGGAGACATATGGGGGTAGAATGGATACATATATGGGGACCAGATAGAGACATAAATGGGGCCAGGATAGGAGAACATATAGGGAGCAATAATGGAGACATATGGGGTCAGGATGAGAAGATGTATATGGGGGCAAGATGGAGACATTTGTGTGCAGGATAGAAACATGCAGCCAAGATTTGAGGGCATATGGCTGGGCAGGATGAAACATATAGTGGGCAGGATGGGAGGGCATATGGTGGGGAAGGATGGGAGGAGCTATGGGGTCGGGATGGGAGGACACATGGGGCCATAATGGGAGGACATATGGGAGCAGGATGGAGATACATGGGGGCCAAGATAGGGGACGTTATTACAGGAAGGATCCAGGATGAGGGGTCCTGTTACTGTGCATGGAAACACTGTCATTTTTTTCTTCATCTGACGTAGGGTAGAAGTTGGGGGAACTTTGGGGAATGTGATCTAGATAACTGTGCTATTTTCTGCAGAGTAGAGTCATAGCTAGAAGAAGTGACGGCTCTCTGCACTGTGTGGTGGAAATACCATATATACTCGAGTATACGCCGAAATTTTCAGGCCAAAAAAATGGACTGAAAGTGCCCCTCTCGGCTTATACTCGAGTTATGGTCGGCAGGTGAGGGGGAGCAATGACTGTCAAATACTCACCTGCTTCTGGCGCTCCTGACACGGTCCCTGCATGTCCCACGAGCTTCAGGTGCGGCAGCTTCTTCCCCTGTTCAGCGGTCACTGGTACCGCTCATTAAAGTAATGGATATGGGCTCCACTCCCATAGGGGTGGAGCCGCATATTCATTACTATAATGAGTGATACCAGTGACCACTGAACAGTGGAAGAAGCTGCCGCACCCGGAGACCGTGGGACATGCAGGGACCGAGTCAGGAGCGTCGGGAGCAGGTGAGTATTTCATATTCACCTTTCCGCATTCCACCGATGCTCCGTCTTCTGCGTCCTCTGCACTGACTGTTCAGGTCAGAGGGCCTGATGACATATTAGTGTGCGTGCCGCCCTCTGCCTGAGCAGTTACTGCAGAGAGACGGGACGCTGAGGAGCAGTGGGCAGTAACGAGAGGTGAGTATGTCATATTTTTTTTTTTAGTGCAGCAGCAGCATTACATGTGGCACAATGTTATATGGAGAATCTATGGGGCATTATGAACTGTATTGAGCATTATATAGGGCATCTATGAGGCCATAAAGAACTGCATGGAGCATTATATGGGGCATCTATGGGGCCATAAAGAACTGCATGGAGCATTATACGGAGCATTATATGGGGCATCTATGGGGCCATAAAGAAGCGCATGGAGCATTATATGGGGCATCTATGGGGCCATAAAGAACTGCATGGAGTATTATATGGGGCATATTTGTATATGGAGCATCTTATGGGGCCATAAAGAACTGTATGGAGCATTATATGGGGCATATTTGTATATGGAGTATCTTATGGGGACATAATGAACTGTATGGAGCATTATATGGGGCATCTATGGGGCCATAAAGAACTGCATGAAGCATTATATGGAGCATTACATGGGGCATCTATGGGGCCATAAAGAACTGCATGGAGCATTATATGGGACATGTTTGTATATGGAGCATCTTATGGGGCCATAAAGAACTGTATAGAGCATTATATGGGACATCTATGGGGCCATAATGGACTGCATGGAGCATTATATGGGGCATATTTGTATATGGAGCATCTTATGGGGCCATAATGAACTGCATGGAGCATTATATGGAGCATATTTTAATATGGAGCATCTTATGGGGCCCATCATAAATTTTATAGAGCATTATATGGGGCATATTTGCATATGGAGCATCTTATGGGGCCATAATGAACTGCATGGAGCATTATATGGGGCATATTTGTATATGGAGCATCTTATGTGGGCCATAATGAACTGCATGGAGCATTATATGTGGCACATTGTTATATGGAGCATCTATGGGGCCATAATAAACTGTATGGAGCATTACATGGGGCATATTTGTATATGGAGCATCTTATGGGGCCATAATGAACTGCATGGAGCATTATATGTGGCACATTTTTATATGGAGCATCTATGGGGCCATAATGAACTGCATGGAGCATTACATGTGGCACATTGTTATATGGAGCATCTTATGGGGCCATAATGAACTGCATGGAGCATTATATGTGGCACATTGTTATATGGAGCATCTTATGGGGCCATAATCAGCATTTGTGCAGCATTATATGGGGCATATTTTAATATGGAGCATCTTATGGGCCCATCATAAATTTTATGGAGCATTATATGGGGCGTATTTTCTATGGAGCATCTTATGGGGCCCATCACGAACTGTATGGAGCATTATATAGAGCTTCTGATTCAATATGGATATTCAAAAACACTTAACCTACCGATGTCTTAATTAATTTTACTTTTATTGGTATCTATTTTTATTTTTGACATTTACCGGTAGCTGCTGCATTTTCCACCCTAGGCTTATACTTGAGTCAATAAGTTTTCCCAGTTTTTTGTTGCAAAATTAGGGGGTCGGCTTATACTCGGGTCGGCTTATACTTGCGTATATACGTTATGTGATTTGGTCAAGGTGTGCTGGCATTTGTCACTTGTATGTGTTATTATTCGGTCACTATGTGATGGTAATATGTGATCTGGTCATGGTGTGGTGGTATTTATTCTTTGTATGTGGCATTATTTGGTCACTCTATGGTGGTAATATGTGATCTGGTTATGGAGTGGCGGTATTTGTTCCTTTGTATGTGGTATTAATCAGTTACTATGTGATGGTAATATGTGATTCGGTCATGGTGCTAAAAATGTATCTATTTATATAATTACCTTAAATTGTCTGTCATCCACTTCCGTCTAGACATCCTTGAATCCCACAATCCACTGCGCCGCACAGGAGGTATGCCAACCACCATATTGGAATACCCAAGAGATGGGTATTCCAATATGGCACCCGCTGGTGGTACCAGGACCTTGGAGTCAGAAATGCTTCCAAGGGCGATCCCCATGATGTTCCTGTGTCTCAATATGTAAACTGCTGCTGGTACCAACCTATTGCACGGTACCACCAGTGGAACACCGTCGCACCACACACACACACACTCACATTAACATTCTCTTATATTCACACTCACACACTCACATTCACACACACTTACACTCACACACTCACATTCTCACACACACACTCCCACACACTCACATTCACACTCCCACACACACCCTCACACTCACTCACAAACACACACTCACATTCACACTCACGCTCACACTCACACACTCAAACTCTTACACTCACACTATTAGTATTTGGTCAGTATTTTACATCAGTGGTTGGAAGCCAAAACCAGCTGAGGACCAATCAGAAGAAAAGTATCACAGAAACACGTCACCACTTCTGGATTTATCACCCACTCCTGGTTTTGGCTTCCAAATATTGATGTAATATACTGACCAAATACTAATAGTGTGACAGCAGCCTTACATTCACAATCACACTCTCACACGCTCACACTCACATTCAAACTCACACACTCACATTCACATACATGCTCACACACACACTCACATTTACACTCACATTCACACTCACACTCACAGTCACACTCTCACACTCACACTCACACACACACACTCACACACTCACTCACACACACTTACACTCTCACACACTTACAATCACACTCACATTCACTCTCACACTCACACTCTCACACTCTTACAATCACACTTACATTCACACTCATGCAATCACATTTACGCTCATGCTCACATTTAAAATCACACACTCACATTCACGCTCACGCTCACACTCATACTCACATTCACACATTCGCATTCACTCACACTCACTCATATTCACACTCTCACACTCATTCACATGCTCACACACTCACACACTGACACTCACACACTCACACACAGTCAAACACTCAAACTCACTCTCACACTCACACATTCACACTCACACTCTCACACGTTCACACTCACACTCACATTCACACATTCACACTCACACACACTCACACTCACATGCTCTCACACTCACATGCTCACACACTCACACGCTCACACCCACACACACACTCACACTCTCACACTCACATATTCACACTCACACTCACATACTCATACATTCACACTCACACATTCACACTCACACATTCACAAAAACACTCACATTCACACACACACTCGCATTCACAGTGATATTGACACTCACACTCACTCACGCATACACACTCACATGCTCACACACACTCTCACACTCAAACTCATACACTCATGCAGCGCCCAGGGACCTGGTCATTGCAGTAATATCATTCTCCTCTAGGGGGGAGTGATGTTACGTTTGGAGGCAATAAAGGAGATCTCACTACCAGGTAACACCAACACACAACACACTTCATACTCCAGTCCACCAGGGGGAGCTATTCTCCTATTTATTAGGGCACTCTTCACAATTAGGTAAAACTGGTGGTCTGGATAGAAAGTTAGGCAGATGCTGACTGAGCTTTGCTCAAGGCAGAAGCTGGCTGAGCTTCGCTCAGGCGGTTGGTCCCTGATAGGGGTGGGATCCTGTCAGAGGCCTAGACAGAAGGACACGGAGCTGCGCCTGCCCCATGTGCGGCAGTTCCCAAGAAATAGACACGAACAGCGAACTGTGTTGTAAAGTGTGAGGAGAAGTCATAGCAAAAGGAGAGGAAACTGATTTCCACCTGGTTAAGGGGACTCTGGATTTGCCTCCAAACCGGCTGGACTCTGCCTGTCCTGTGATCTGGTGCTCTGGACTGTGGATGCTGAAGCCTTAAGGACCCTTGACGCGGGTTGGCAGCTTAAATATTGTGGCCATAATATTGACCAATACCTTGCATACATTGTTATGTTTTTGGTGCACTGTATATTTTTCCAGGGGGCGGCTGGGCCCTAGATGGCTCTGTACACTGTGGCCTCTGTTCACACAGGATGCATTATGGTGAGCCCGCTACATGGCATCATTAATAGGCTTTGAGCCATATACTTTGCATTCCTGTGTGACACGCCACATACAGACTATTTGTTTGCACAGGTGCACCAAGCGGCCAATTCCTGATTGTAGCGTGGCTGCATTATCGGTATTATTGCACCTGTGTATTTGCCATCTTAACTTGGGTCCGCTGTACCTTGGTTAGTGCAATTGTTGGAGGCCTTGAACAGGTAAGCATCTCTGCCTGTATACTGTTTGTTTGTTTTTTTTAGAATAGTGGAGGTTTTTCCTCTTATGGTGTTTTTTCAGAAGGAGTTCAGCCCTGCACAGGCTGCCTCCTTCTGAGGTGCAGGATCCGGTAGCTGGGACACCGAGGGAGCAACAGTCCTTTATAACTTGCTTCAGAGACCGGCAGGACAGCTAATTGCAAGTTATTGATCCGTCCTATACCCAGGAGGCACGGTGGCAACTTGTGGAGGCCGGGGCATGCTAGAGTCCCTGTAAAAAGCCTCAGGCCACCAGTCATACGGGCTTGTCCTATCCATCTGGGGGACAGAGAGAAAGAGATATAACATCTAGAACATCTACAACAGTTGTGAGGACCTTATGAGAAGCTCAGCAGTAAGGTACTACAATGCCTAGGCGCTAGAGGAAGGCTACTGATTTCCACCTGGTTAAGGGGACTCTGGATTGCCGGACTCTGCCTGCCCTGTGATCTGGTGCTCTGGACTCTGGACGCTGAAGCTTTCAGTAAAAAGGTAAAGAGACTGCACCCTTGTGTCCTCGTTCTTCACTGTGCCTCACACCATCCACTATCTACACTCTGGGAAGCCCTGGGGACACACTTCACCTGTGGGAAGGTATACCACCTAGCTGCCATAACATGACCCCAGTGGACCCCTAAGCAGCGTCGGTCACCCTAACCGAATACCACAGGTGGCGTCACGAACATTTCCCCTTTAAAGACATTTCCCCCATTTTCAACGGACTTCCCGAGGGCCATGGACCGGGTCAGCCACCGTGACACCCTCCTTGAGAACCGAATGGCAAGGTACCGAGTACACCCTAGCCCTTGGGGGCTATCCACTCACACACACTCACATTCACACTCTCACACTCACACACATTCACACTCACCTTCACACTCACACACTTGAACACACTCACATTCACACTCACACACACTCACATTCACACTCACATTCACTCACACACGCTCACGGTCACATACACTCTCACATTCACACACTCACACACTCACATTCACATGCATGCTCACGCTCACACTCACATTAACAATCAATCACACTCACATTCACAAGCACACTCACATTCACATAAAAATTATTTTTCCTCACAAAATGTATCCTTTGCGATCTCCTGCTGTAATGTCAGTATTGTCTTTTGCTTCCTCCCCTGCCCAGGAGCTGTGGAATGTTCTGTACAACGTGAGACACAGGGGTGAGTGTGTCTGACCATGTACGGAGCATACCACATCTCCTGGGCAGGGGAGGAATCCAAAGACAATACTGACATTACAGCAGGGGATCACAGTGGATTCATTTTGTGAGGTAAAATATTTCACTGACTGTTTTCTAAAAATATTTTACTTCACAAAATGCATCCTATGCGATCTCCTGCTGTAATGTCAGTATTGTCTTTTGCTTCCTAACCTGCCCAGGAGCTGTGGTATGTTCGGTACACGGTCAGACACAGACAATTTTTAAAATGAACTTTTGTTCATGGGAAAACCCCTTTAAAAAGCAAATATCAATGCCAACATGGCTGTTCATAAAAAATACACCAATGACAATGTAAGGAAAGCAGCAAAGGCACAACATCGAAGACAAAAAAGGGCAAATGAGACTCTTGAAGAGCAACAGCATCACTGGGACAAAAACAATGCATGCAAGCATAGGCGTCAAGCACATGAGTCCCCTGATGCAAAAGTCATTAGATTATCACAAGATGCCATTAGGTAACTATAGTGCCGCATGCCAGCCCCATCGTGACATTACCGCTCTCCCAATGCGATAGCATCGGGCCTCCATCTAGTGTGACATATTCCCTTAAAAAAGTAAATAAAAATATATCTAAAAAGAGTATAGGATATTTCAAGAAATGTTTAATAGATTAGAGTAGAGTAGGGCCTGACCAAAAAAGTCTACCTTATCGTGGTGCCGTCTTAAAAAAATCTTTTGTCGAAAACAAAAGCTGCTGGCTATGTGCAGGTGCTTCTCACAAAATTAGAATATCATCAAAAAAGTAAATCAATACAAAAAGGGAAACTCATTTATTATATAGAGTCATTACAGAGTGATCGATTTCAAGTGTTTATTTCTGTTGATGATTATGGCTTACAGCCAATGAAAACCCTAAAGTCATTATCTCAGTAAACTACAATACTCTAGAACACCAGCTTGAAAAATGATTTTAAAATCCGAAATGTTGGCCTACTGAAATGTATGTCCAGTACATGCACTCAATACTTGGTCAGGCCTCCAGTTGCATCAATTACTGCATCAAAGTGGCGTGGCATAGAGGCGATCAGCCTATGGCGCTGCTGAGGTGTTATGAAAGCCCAGGTTGCTTTGATAGCAGCCTTCATCTGCTGTTGGGCCTGGTGTCTGTCATCTTCCTCTTGACAATACCCTATAGATTCTGTATGGGGTTTAGGTCAGGCAAGTTTGCTGGCCAATCAGGCACAGTGATACTATTGTTTTTCAACCAGGTTTTTGGTACTTTTGGCAGTGTGGACAGGTGCCAAGTAGTGATGAGCGAGTGTTCTCATTGCTCGGGTTTTCCCGAGCACGCTCGGGTGGTCTCTGAGTATTTGTAGCTGCTCGGAGATTTAGTTTTTGTTGACGCAGCTGCAAGAGTTATGGCTGCTAGCCAGCCTGAGTGCATGTGGGGGTTGCCTGGTTGCTAAGGAATCCTCACATGTATTAAAGCTGTCTATCAGCTGTAACTCATGCAGCTGATGCAAGGAAAACAAAACCTCTGAGCACTTACAAATACTCGGAGATCACCCGAACGTGCTCGCAACGAGTATACTCGCTCATCACTAGTGCCAAGTCCTGCTGGAGAATGAAGTTTCCATCTCCAAAAAGCTTGTTGGCAGAGGGAAGCATGAAGTGCTCTAAAATTTCCTGGTAGATGGCTGCTCTGACTTTGGTCTTGATAAAACAAAGTGGACCTACACCAGCAGATGAAATGGCTTCTCAAACCATCACTGGCCCAGGTAAGACGCTTCTAACATTGTCTATTGGTCATGAGTGACTTGACACTAGGAATGTGACACTTGTAGGGCATGTCCTGGATACGTCTGTGTGTGATGGCTTTTGAAGCAATGACTCCAGCAGCAGTCAATTCCTTGTGAATCTCCCCCAAAATTTTTTAATGGCCTTTTCTTAACAATCCTTTCAAGGCTGCGGTTATCCCGGTTGCTTGTGTTCCTTTCTCTACCACACTTTTTCCTTCCACTCAATGTTCCATTAATATGCTTGGATACAGCACTCTGTAAACAGCCTGCTTCTTTAGCAATGACCTTTTGTGGCTTACTTTCCTTGTGGAGTGTGTCAATGACTGCCTTCTGGACATCTGTCAAGTCAGCAGTCTTTCCCATGATTGTGGAACCTACTGAAACAGACTAAGGGGCTTTTTAAATGCTTAGGAAGCCTTTGCAGGTGTTTTTGTTAATTATTCTAATTTACTGACGTAATGACTTTTGGGTTTTCATTGGATGTAAGCCATAATCATCAACATTAACAGAAATAAACACTTGAAAAAGATCACTCTGTTTGTAATGACTCTATATAATATATGAGCTTCACTTTTAGTATTGAAGAACTGAAATAAATTAACTTTTTGATGAAATTCTAATTTTGGGATAAGCACCTGTATGTAATATAGTGGTCAGTGGGAACTGTTAATTTTTGATTGGTGAGGATGTGGTGCAGAAGTCAAATTTTTCCAACAGCGGGCGGTGGGACTGTTAAATGTACAAGAGGTAGAGGCGAGGCTGAGGTGCAGCCTGTGTGGAGTCTCAAGGGGGTCTTAAAATTTTGCCAGGCTGGGCTCCTGAAATTCCTGTTGGCAGCTCTGACTATGAGTAAGCATTGTATATGGTATATAGCTGTTTACTAGTTAGTAGATCACTGACATGATCAGATGTGATTTTTACTTACATGCATTGCTTGCATTATGTGACAAGTAATTTTTACCATAGCTATCTTCCTTTTTGTGAACCTGGTAACCCCTTCTCGACATGTACATCATATGTTGTGTCCCTCTTTTGATGCAAGCTTGCACGTCGAGTCCACATTTCTTATGACAGATGATGTCTGATTTAACCAACCATCATGTGCCTGGAGTGGAGATCTGCCCATGTCTGTTAACCTGTTAAAGCCGCTGTCAATCTGCAAATACATTAGATCTTATTTATCTTTTTTTGGTAACCCGCTTTTTATTCATTGTCTTGTAATTGATTGCAATCATTAATATGAAAAAAGTAGTATTCATAAATACGCGAAAATAGTACTCCAGTATGTATTACTCTTGTAGCTTTTACATCTTTAATTATTTGCCTTTTATTATTATTATTATTATTTATTTATTTATTTATTTATATAGCACCATTAATTCCATGGTGCTGTACATGAGAAGGGGTTACATCAAAATGCAAATATCACTTACAGTAAACAAAACTAACAATAACAGACTGATACAGAGGGGAGAGGACCCTGCCCTTGCGGGCTTACATTCTACAGGATTATGGGGAAGGAGACAGTAGGTTGAGGGTTGCAGTAGCTCCGATGTTGTAGAGGTGGCCGTGTGTTCATTACAGGCTGTAAGCTTCTTTGAAGAGGTGGGTTTTCAGGTTTCTTTTGAAGGAACCAAATTTGGTGGATGACCTGACATGTTGGGGCACAGAATTCCAGAGGATGGGGGATATTCGGGAGAAGTCTTGGAGGCGATTGGGTGAGGAGCGAATAAGCGTGGAGGAGAGAAGGAGGTCTTGGGATGACCAGAGATTACGTGAGGGAAGATATTAAGAGATTAGTTTGGAAATATACGGAGGAAAAAGGTTATGGATGGCTTTGTAGGTCAGTGTTAGTAGTTTAAACTGGATACGCTGGGAAATTGGGAGCCAGTGAAGGGATTTGCAAAGAGGGGAAGCAGGAGTGTAGCGAGGAGAGAGATTAATTAGTCAGGCAGCAGAGTTAAGGATGGATTGGAGGGGTGCGAGAGTGTTAAGGTACCTTCACATTAAGCGACGCTGCAGCGATACAGACAAGTATGCCGATCGCTGCAGCGTCGCTGTGTGGTCGCTGGAGAGCTGTCACACAGACCGCTCTCCAGCGACCAACGATGCCGAGGTCCCCGGGTAACCAGGGTAAACATCGGGTTGCTAAGCGCAGGGCCGCGCTTAGTAACCCGATGTTTACCCTGGTTACCAGTGTAAAATGTAAAATAACAAACACTACATACTCACATTCGCATCCCCCGGCGTCCGCTTCCCTGCACTGTGTGAGCGCCGGCCCTAACAGCAGAGCGGTGATGTCACCGCTGTGCTCTGCTTTCACTTTACGGCCGGCGCTCAGTTAGTGCGGGAAGCAGACGGCAAGGGACGTGTGACAGACATCAGAGGGTGAGTATGTACTGTTTGTTTTTTTACTTTTACGATGGTAACCAGGGTAAACATCGGGTTACTAAGCGTGGCCCTGCGCTTAGTAACCCGATATTTACCCTGGTTACCACTGTAAAACATCGCTGGTATCGTTGCTTTTGCTGTCAAACACAACGATACATGGCGATCTGATGACCAAATAAAGTTCTGAACTTTCCTAAACGGCCAGCGATATCACAGCAGGATCCAGGTTGCTGCTGTGTGTCAAACACAACGATATCGCTAGCCAGGACGCTGCAACGTCACGGATCGCTAGCGATATCATTTAGTGTGAAGGTACCTTTAGAAGGTAGGCCACAGAGCCTTTTAGTCAATTACATTTCATTTTGCATTTCCTTCACACATAACACCCTAACATAATTAGTGGACTTATTCTAATAACCCTCAGTTGCATAAAAAGTGATGAGTGTGCATTCCATGCTAAAAATCAGATGGACCAATCTATGTTTGCATTGAAGAAACTTGATAACAGTGCTGTATTTTAACTTTCAAATTGAAAAGAAAAACAGACAATCCTAAATGTTACATTTTAATCCCATTGTCTTACCCTTTACACTCTGCTCAACAAGAAATGTAGCGACTTTGTAGCATATTATAAACACTGAGCTTCCACAGTCTGACTTGTATTTCTATTTTTTTTGTGTCGCAAAATGCTTTATTGAGAAAGAATAAATAGCCGCATCACTGTGGGGGTTGTTGTCCGTGACCATGTCCAAAGTCTCTTCTAAAGAGACTTTAGCTCTGCATTTGTAGGTGTCTCTGTCAGTGTCACCATGGAAAAAGTGGGCAGGATGCTTGCCCTCCAAACCTTTAGGTAGTGGTCTGCCAGTCTTGGGACGACCAGGGCTGGACTGGTCGCTGGCTGCCATCTGGCACTTCTGGCAAATGCCAGAAGGGCCTGTCTGATCGTGGGCTGCCTTGTCTCCCACATTGCTAACAGAATCGGTGTTCTCAAGACATCCATACCATTAAGAGTTTTGACGTAGAGCACAAAGTTGCTGACTCATTTACCCCAGCAGGCCACTGGTATCATTAAAAATACTGGTCTTGCAATAAATCTTCCTTTCCTCCATCCAGGATAATAATAGTAATATATCCCATCTGGTTCTTGGGGACAGAGAAAATATGGGCTTGTGTGATTTCAGATGCAAGGGCTGAATTTCATTCCCAGTCCATACCTGGGAACGATATCTGGTGGCAGATGCTGGAAATCCCACAGATAATGGATCCCTTCATTTGTCAGGTAACAGTAGAAGTGATGACTGGCAAACTGCTCCTTCACATACAAACGGGACTTCATAGACTGCATGGCTTTCATCTCATGGAGGTTGGACACGTTCTTGTCACTCAGTTCACTATGCTTTGGCAGTTGGACATCCTTCTGGGTCACCATAACTCCCTCCATAAACATAAACTTGTGGATGTCAATGAAATCTTTCTTGGGCATCAACATCTCTGCTGCTTTCTTGGAGGCCTGAGGAGGAAAAAAACATGTATTTCTATTTTTAAAAAATATTGAAATAAATAACAAAATAGAATTAATTGGTAGTTAGACTGCAATAAAGATCCTAGAAGAGAATATGAATATGAAGATGGTAGATAGATAGATAGATAGATAGATAGATAGATAGATAATGAATAGATAGATAGTCATCTTCCTATGATGTGTTAACAGCTGGCGCAGTAAAATAAGCAGATCTGCAACTTGGCCTAATTTCTGTACAAAAGGCTGATCCTCAGCTATGCTAACAATTTGCAGAACATTTTAAATTTCTCACTTACACACACATTGTCCTTAACCAAGTGGAAAGAAATGCTCAACAAATTAGTTTTATCCAGACAGTGTGCACTAATGAGCATGGGCACTTTACTGCCAAAATATTTTTAGCGTTTTGCCCACAAACGTTGCTATAATTAACTTGCAAGTTTTTAAAATGCTATAAAGTGCACTTGAATTTAATTGGTTAATTATTTTTATACACAGTTTGAATACCAGAAGGCTACATTGCAGATTTTCTAGCAATAATCCTTATGCTCATATGAAACGCTTTAACAGAACTATTACTTTATAAATTAAGAAAATATCTTGGCTGTGTTATATTTAAACTCAACCAGAATGACAAAGAGATTACCAACAAGTTATTTTCACATTCCAATTTACAGTTGAAGTTAAGCCTAAAGTCACATTAATATTTCCACAATTTCTTCTAGCTTCTCATGCTAAACCTGTACCACCATGAAATACGGCTCAGCAACTTAACTATACTAGGTCTATATCGTACTGGCCATTTCTAGGAACACTGAGAAGGCTAGCTGAATACTGGAAGTCTCCCGAGGACACATTGAAGATTTTCACATCCCCAATGAGGGCACAATGTAGAGTTTCATCTGTGAAGGTGGTGTGTTAGAGAAATGAAGAGGGTGCAGAAAGGGACATTTTAAAGTGTGGAAGGTGGCCTGAAAGGATGTCATGACCATGTAAGGGCTTCCTGTGAAATTGTCAAGTATTTTATGCGTACTTATAATAATATTAAGCAAACTTGGAGATGAAAGGGGATATAAAACCACTGCTGTCGAGGATCCAATATACGATAGAAAGCCAGATGCAGTATGGATGCAAATTTATTTGTCAACACTAGAGTTGAGCGACTTTTATTTTTTTCGGATCGAGTCGGGTTTCGCAAAACCCGACTTTGTCAAAAGTCGGGTCGGGTGAAATCGGCCGATTATTGCGAAAAGTCAGTGGCCGACTGAATCACGAAACCCAATGCAAGTCAATGGGGAATCAAAGTCGGCAGTGAGTGGAGGACAGGAAAACACCTACAGTGCCCATTTTAATGCCAAAAACATCAATTCTTATTACTGAAGCTTGTCAATCTTAATTTACTTTATAATAATAGTTAGGCATTGAAAACTGGGGGTCATTGGGCTAAAAATGTGGGGGGGTAGGGCTGGCTCAAGATTTTCGTGGGCCCAGGAAACGCGGAATACGTCACGGCGGTGGAGCAGGGAGAGGTAAGTATTTCAACTTTGCAAGTGCTGTGATCCTGAGCAAGCAGTGGGAGCCCACTCGTTGGCATTGGCACTGGCACAGGGCCCCTCATAGTACGGCGGTGTGTTTGACGGCGGGTGGCGCCTCCCACCGGCAGAGACACTTTTTCGTACTATGAGGGGCCCTGTGCCAGTGATGTCGCCAACGAGTATGCCCCCCACCTGATGAAGGAACCTGCACTTTCATCTGCACCTTCCTCTTTGTCCCCGTGTAAGGTGGTATAGTATGCGGGAAGGGGAACCAGACTTTCAGCAGGGTCAGATTCTGGCTGTGTAGAGTGCAAGGGGAATGTAGTAGTCTGGGTCAATGTACCAGCAGACTCATCTAGCAGTGGCTGGGCAATGGGCAGGATGAGGAAGAAACACAGATATAGGCCCAAATAATAAAGTGGGCTAAATGCAGTTCAAAATTGGTAACAGGACTAAACAGGCGGCATTCCTTTGTTCAGTGGAGGACAACTGTAATGAGGGGCAGACACAGTTAGTAGGCCCAAATAATAAAGTGGGCTAAATGCAGTTCAAAATTGGTAACAGGACTAAACAGGCGGCATTGCTTTGTTCAGTGGAGGAAAACTGTAATGAGTGGCAGACGCAGTTAGTAGGCCCAATTAATAAAGTAGGCTAAATGTCTGACAAAAAATTGTTCATAAATAAACAGGCGACATTGCTTTGCTCAGTGTCAGAAAATTGTAATGAGTAGCAGACTAAGGCCCAAATAATAAAGTGGGCTAAATGTCTGCCAAAAAATTGTTCATAAATAAACAAGTGGCATAGCTAGGTACAGGGGTGGGCTCCTCTGCTAAGTAGCAGACAGTGGTAGTAGGTGCTAAGTATTAACTGGTCTAAATGGAGGCCAGGGCCCCTGTATATTTTAACTATCATATATCATTTCAACAAATTTGTATTGGCAGTGCCTTTGAAAGGATTTAACAGCCCAGACTACACAGTGGTGGAGCAGAGAGAGGTAAGTATTGCAAGTGGTAGAGCACTGTTCGAGCTGGGGGGAACACTCTCTCGTGGGCTGCGGTACTGGCACAAGGCCCCTCATATTACGACAGTGTGTCTGACGTTGGTTGTGCACCACCACCGTCAGAGACACTTCATTGTACTATGAGGGACTCTGTGCCAGTGCCATCGCCCAAGAGTGGGCACACCCACCTGTCCAGGCAAACAGCACTCGCACGGGTGCTTGCATCAGGTGGTGACCACTGCCCTGTGGGGGGAGTCAGCCCATTTAGGGAGGTATAAAAATGGCCTATGGTGGACATTCAGCAGCTGCAAATGGAGGAATTGGAGAAGTCAGTAAGAGGAGGCCAAAAGCAAAACATTTTTCAGGCAAGCTATGTGTCAGCAGGGGAAGGTGGGGCAAAATAATTTGAAATCCATGATTGGTTCATTTTAATGAAGGTTAGATCATCAACATTTTGGGTAGCCAGACGTGTCCTTTTTTCGGTCAGTATTGAACCAGCAGCACTGAAGATTCTTTCTGATAGCACACTAGCAGCAGGGCAAGCGAGCTCCTGTAATGCTTATGCTGCCAATTCAGGTCAGGTGTCTATTTTAGATGCCCAGTAATCAAAGGGGAATGACTTGTGAGGGAGAACATCGATAAGGGTGGAAAATTAGTTTGTAACCATACTGGACAAATGCTGTCTCCTGTCACTTTGAATCGATGCAGCAGTACCTGTCGTGTCAGCGGTTATTGTGAAATCACTCCACAACCTGGTCATAAAACCCCTTTGTCCAATGCCACTTTGGATTTGTGCACCTCTAACTTCTCTGCCATGTTGCCCCCTACGGCTCGTGTGAGAACCATCACCGCCGCTGTGTGCTGGGAATGCCTGAACCAAACGGTCTACAAGAGTTGCTTGTTTGGTAGCCAATATTTGCTCAAGGTTCTCATGTGGCATTATATTTTGTAATTTTCCTTTATATCGTGGATCCAGGATGCAGGCCAACCAGTAATCGTCATCGGTCATCATTTTGATAATGCGGGGGTCCCTTTTTAGGATACGCAAGGCATACTCAGCCATGTGGGCCAATTTTCCAGGTGTCAATTCACTGCTTGTGCTGGGTTGAGGAGAACTTTCTTGCAAATCAACATCACTTGTGTCCCGCAAAAAACCTGTACCTGACCTTGCAACGCCACCAGTTTCTATTGCCCCCTGAGAAGCATCCTCCTCCCATAAATATTAATCAACATCATCCTCCTCCTCCTCTTCATCCGCCACCTCATCCAGGACAGTTCCCTGAGCAGACAATGGCTGACTGTCATCAAGGCTTCCCTCCTCCTCGGCTGCAGACACCTGCTCCTTAATGTGCGTCAAGCTTTGCATCAGCAGACGCATTAGTGGGATGCTCATGCTTATGATGGCATCGTCTGCTCTTACCAGCCATGTAAATTCCTGAAAACACTGAAGGACTTGACAGAGGTCTTGTAGCTTCGACCACTGCACACCAGACAACTCCATGTCTGCTATCCAAGTGCCTGCCCGTGTATGTGTATCCTCCCACAAATAAAGTACAGCACGCCTCTGTTCGCACAGCCTCTGAACCCTGTGCAGTGTGGAGTTCCACCTTGTTGCAATGTCGATTATTAGGCAGTGCTGGGGAAGATTCAGTGATCGCTGATGGCTCAGCATACGGCTGGAGTGTACGGGCAACCGGCGGATGTGCGAGCAAAGTCTTCCCACCTTCAGGAGCAGGGCTGGTAACCCTGGATAATTTTTCAGGAAGCACTGCACCACCAGGTTCAAGGTGTGAGCCAGGCAAGGTATGTGTTTCAGTTCTGAAAGGGCTATGGCAGCCATAAAATTCCTTCCGTTATCACTGACTACCTTGCCTGCCTCAAGATGAACACTGCCCAGCCATGACTGAGTTTCTTGCTGCAAGTACTCGGTCAGTACTTCCGCGGTGTGTCTGTTGTCGCCCAAACACTCCATTTGTAACACAGCCTGCTGACGCTTACCACTAGCTGTTCGATAATGGGACACCACGTGTGCAACACTGGCAGCTGCGGATGGAGTGGTCGAGCGACTGCTGTCTGTGGACGAGCTTTCGCTTCTGGAGGAGGAGGAGGAGGAGGAGGAGGAGGGGTGGCGAACGCCTTCAGCCAACTGTTTCCTAGACCGTGGGCTAGGCAGAACTGTCCCACTATGGCTGTCCCCTGTGGACCCTGTATCCACCACATTAACCCAGTGCGCCGTGATGGACACGTAACGTCTCTGGCCATGCCTACTGGTCCATGCATCTGTTGTGAGGTGCACCTTTCCCCTGACTGATTGCCTCAGTGCATGGACAATGAGGTATTTGACATGCTGGTGGAGGGCTGGGATGGCTTTTCTCGCAAAGAAGTGCCGACTGGGTAGGTCATAGCGTGGTACTGCATAGGCCATTAGGTCTTTGAAAGCTTTGTGTTCAACCAACCGGTAGGGCATCATCTCTAACGAGATTAGTATAGCAATGAGGGCATTCAAACCCTGTGTACACGGATGAGAGGATGAGTACTTTCTTTTCCTAACGAGAGTCTCTTGTAGGGTGAGCTGGACTGGAGAGCTGCATATGGTGGAACTAGCGGTGGTGGTGGACATGGCGGATTGAGAGAGGGTTGGTGATGGTATTCTTGATGTTGGCCTACATACAGTGTTTCCTACCAAGAACCTTGCGATTCCCTGACTGCTTTGGCCTTGCGACGATACCTCCACATTTGCTGCTGGTGGTGTCCTAACCGGTGGACTTATAGTGAGGGAAGCAATGTAGCAATGCTGACTACCTACATTCTGAGCAGGTGCACCAATGATATGGGACGTTTGGTAGTTAGTCCCAGCTTGCAAGTGCATGCTGGTTAAATGTCTAGGCATGCACGTTGTATTTCAATTTTGAAGATTCTTCCCTCTGCTAAAGGTCTTTGAACATTTCTTACAGATAACTTTTGACTGATCATTCGAATCTTGGTTAAAAAATTGCCACACTGCACTCTTCCTACTATGGAATACCTTTTCCGGCATTGCACACTGTGCTACTTTCACCAGATGGCCACGCTGTCCTAAAACTGTTTTTGTTTTTGACAAACGTTTTTGGCCTGATACGGGCCTGTCAGATGACAGCTGTTGCGATGTAGATGGCTGCTGCGGATCATCCTCCTCCGCTTCTGAGCTACTGGCAGCGGCACCCTCTTCCCCCAATGGCTGCCAATCTGGGTCAACAAATGGGTCATCTATCACCTCCTCTTCAATGTCATGTGCACGTTCCTCTGTGTCACCGTGTAAGGTGCTATAGCGTTCGGGACGGGGCACCATAGTCTCATCAGGGTCAGATTCAGGCTCAGTACACTGCGAGGGCAATGTAGTGATCTGAGTCAGTGGAACAGCATAATAATCTAGCTGTGGCTGTGCATCAGTGCACTCCATGTCCGATTCATTTTGTAATGGGCAGTTAACAATTTCCCTTTCTAACCCAGGCACGGTATGTGTAAAGAGCTCCATGGAGTAACCTGTAGTGTCACCTGACGCATCCTTCACTTTTTGTTTGGGTGAAGGACACAAGGAAACGTCTTGTTCCTGACCGGGAGCGTCCACTGACGACTCGCTGCTTTTATATTTGGAACTTTCTGAAGAGGAGGCGAAAGAGCTAGAGGCTGAGTCAGCAAAGAAAGCCAAAACTTTTTCCTGCTGCTCCGGCTTTAAAAGCTGTTTTCCTACTCCCAGATAAAGGGAGCCTTCGAGGCCTTGTGTAGCCAGACAATGACGCTGGCTCAACACCTCCAGCCTTAGGTGCTATTGTGCTTTTGCCACTACCACCAGATGCACCACCACCACCACCACCATTAGTACCAGCTGGCAACGACCACCCACGGGCTCTTCCACCAGACATCCTCATTTTTTGGAAAATCTAACAAAAATAACAACCGTTATATGGTACTGTAAAACAAGGTAGAAGGTGTATATAAACTTGTTGAGAATTTACTGTAACTCTCCCTTTTTTTTCGGAGACTGAACCAAAACTCAGGCCCTGTGCATAAAACAACACAATGTAAGTGGCAGAAAGTGGCTGGCTGATATACGACAAACTAACAGGACTGTAGTATATCCACTTTGTGAAAATTTGAATCTCCCTTTTTTTGGGGGGAGACTGAACCAAAACTCAGGCCCAGTGTATAAAACAACACAATGTAAGTGGCAGAAAGTGGCTGGCTGATGTACGACAAACTAACAGGACTGTAGTATATCCACTTTTTGAGAATTTGTATCTCCCTTTTTTGGGGGGAGACTGAACCAAAACTCAGGCCCAGTCTATAAAACAACACAATGTAAGTGGCAGAAAGTGGCTGGCTGATATACGCCAAACTAACAGGACTGAAGTATATCCACTTTGTGAGGATTGAATCTCACTTTTTTTTTGGAGACTGAACCAAAACTCAGGCCCAGTGTATAAAACAACACAATGTAAGTGGCAGAAAGTGGCTGGAAGATATATGAAAAAATACAAGGACTGTAGTATAATTTCAATCTCCCTACAATGATCTCAGGACAAGTATGGCAGCAATAAAAAGGGCTGCTGCACACAAAAGTGCACTGTGGACAAATAAACAAGATAACTGTGCTGAAAGGAGCAACAGGATTTTTGCTTTTAAAAAAGCAGTTGGTTTGCACAGCAGCATGCAAACAGCAATGCAGCTATCAGGGAGCCTTATAAGGCAGCCTAATAAGCTACAGAGCTGATGCACAAAAATATAGCCTCCACTGTCCCTGCAAAAAAAGGTGGTGTTGAACAGTGGAAATTGCTACAGCACAAGCGGTTTGGGGTTAATCTTCCCTCCCTAACTATATCCCTTCTTCTGATAAAGCTGCAGCAACCTCTCCCTATGCTAAGATCAGCAGAAGTAAGATGGCGGTCGGCATGTACACACCTTTGTACTCCCTGTGACGCCGCAGAAAGCAAGCCAATCACTGTCATGCCCTTCTCTAAGATGGTGGAGACCATTGGCTGAAAAATGGCTGTGAAATCGTCATATGAAACGCGACTTTGGCGCGGAGATCGCTGACCTCATGGCCGATCCCACACTAGGATCGGGTCGGGTTTCATGAGACCCGACTTTGCCGAAAGTCGGTGATGTTTTAATTTGTTTCGCTCAACCCTAGTCAACACTAATGATGGGCAAGCACTAAAATGCTCGGGTGCTCGCTGCACGGGTCGAGCAAGTTGGAATACTCGGGTACTCTGCCAGAACAACGAGCCCAATATAAGTCTATGGGAGACCCGAGCATTTTTACGTCGATCCCCGGGGGTCCTTTTAAGGTCTGAAAATGATGGAAACACTGCTCAAATGACACAAGGACATCATGGGGATCGTCCCTGGAAGCATTCCTGACTCCTAGTTCACAGCTTTAATTATTTTTTCCGAGATTCATGCCATTTTTCCCGGTGCCACAAAAAACACATGAAAACAAAACCAAAACGGGTTTTGCTTGGAAATATGTCAAGGTACATCTTTTGCAGGTTAATGACATGCCTGTAAGGCCAAATATTTAACCCCAGACCGAAAATTTCCTCTCCCACTTAGGCTTAGTTCAGACGCAGCATTTTTTAATCGTTTTTCAACTTTAACATTGCTTACAACCACTACAAATGTATTCACTGGGAAATGTCATTGTAACATTTAACAACCCTAGCTGGCCATGTAGTGTGTGACACATAAGCAGAGCCATCTTGTTTCATTTACGAAGGAGGGACTCTTAAAGTCACAGAGCCTATTTCTACTGGTACATTTGCAGGCATTAATCTTCTTAAAGGGCCATTATGAAACAGTGGGTCTCCTAAGCTGTTGTAGCCTATGCTGTGAGTGGATGGGCTGCCAAGAATTACAATGCACCACAATACCCCTATCATAAGATGTCCAGAGGGGACTCCTGAAAAAGTGTTGCATTGAATTCAAGGCCTGCCCTACTACCAATTAATATGCACCCCAATAAGCCTTTGAACCCACATAGTGGATGAGCCCATGAAAATCCACTATACAATATGCATTTTGTACTCCATACTCCTTTGTTTTACACTTTGGTGGCAAGGCCAGCCCTGCTGCATAGTCAATCATATGCACCCCATTAGACCTTGGAACCCACATACTGGATGTGCCCATGAAAATCCACTTCACAATATGCATTTTGTACTCCCATACTCCTTTATTTTACACATTGGTAGGAAGGTCAGCCCTGCTGCATAGTCAGTCATATGCACCCCATTAGGCCTTGGAACCCACATACTGGATGGGCCCATGAAATTCCATTTCACAATATGCATTTTGTACTCCCATACTCCTTTGTTTTACACATTGGCAGGAAGGCGCGCCCTGCTGCATAGTCAGTCATATGCACCCTATTACACCTTGAAACCCACATACTGGATGGGCCGCTGAAAATCCACTCGTATTTTTTAATGGTATGATGGTTCCCTCTTTGCAGTATTATTTACAGGAGAATTTGGCAATTGTGTTTGCCATGTTTTTAACACTGAGGTTTAGATACGGCTTTAAAAAAGGCTAATCCTTGCAACACAAAGCAATTTCATTGCAAACTACAAAATTCAAGGAATATTAAGATTGAATAGTGTGAATGCGTACATTTTTGTATATAATAATAATAATAATTTTATTTATATAGCGCCAACATATTCCGCAGCGCTTTACAACTTATAGAGGGGACTTGTACAGACAATAGACATTACAGCAAAACAGAAATCACAGTTCAAAACAGATACCAGGAGGAATGAGGGCCCTGCTCGCAAGCTTACAAACTATGAGGAAAAGGGGAGACACGAGCAGTGGATGGTAACAATTGCTTTAGTTATTTGGACCAGCCATAGTGTAAGGCTCGGTTGTTCATGTAAAGCTGCATGAACCAGTTAACAGCCTAAGTATGTAGCAGTAGAGACACAGAGGGTATTGACTGCATAAAGTGTATGAGAACATGATGCGAGGAACCTGATTATGTTTTTTTTTTTTTTTTTTTTTAATCTATTAGGCCACACAGGGATAGTTAGGTTAATGCGTTGAGGCGGTAGGCCAGTCTGAACAAATGCGTTTTTAGGGCACGCTTAAAACTGTGGGGATTGGGGATTAATCGTATTAACCTAGGTAGTGCATTCCAAAGAATCGGCGCAGCATGTGTAAAGTCTTGGAGATGGGAATGGGAGGTTCTGATTATTGAGGATGCTAACCTGAGGTCATTAGCGGAGTGGAGGGCACGGGTAGGGTGGTAGACTGAGACCAGAGAGGAGATGTAGGGTGGTGCTGAGCCATGGAGTGCTTTGTGGATGAGGGTAGTAGTTTTGTACTGGATTCTGGAGTGGATGGGTAGCCAGTGTAATGACTGGCACAAGGTAGAGGCATCGGTGTAACAGTTGGTGAGGAATATGATCCTGGCAGCAGCATTCAGGACAGATTGGAGCGGGGAGAGTTTGGTAAGAGGGAGGCCGATTAGTAGAGAGTTACAATAGTCCAGACGAGAATGAATAAGTGAGACAGTAAGAGTTTTTGCAGAGTCGAAAGTAAGAAAAGGGCGAATTCTAGAAATATTTTTGAGATGCAGATAAGAAGAGCGAGCCAGTGATCGGATGTGGGGGGTGAATGAAAGCTCGGAATCAAGGATGACTCTAGGCAGCGGGCATGTTGCTTGGGAGTAATGGTGGAACCGCACACGGAGATGGCAATGTCAGGCAAAGGTAGGTTAGTAGAGGGAGAGAACACCAGGAGTTCAGTTTTTGACAGGTTCAGTTTCAGATAGAGAAAGGACATGATGTTAGAGACAGCGGTAAGACAATCACTGGTGTTTTCTAAGAAGGTCGGAGTGAAAGCAGGAGAAGAGGTGTATAATTGGGTGTCGTCAGCATAAAGATGGTACTGGAAACCAAATCTACTGATTGTTTGTCCAATAGGGGCAGTATACAAAGAGAAGAGGAGGGGGCCTAGGACTGAGCCTTGAGGAACCCCAACGTTAACAATAACATATAAAGGTTAATAAGTACGTATAAGGATTACATAAATATACTGATTACGTATATATGAAGATTAACTTCATACAGTCTACTTAGATCACCACCAAGAGGCTTTTAAATATCATCCATCTGGAATATCCGAGAAGCAACACCAAGACAGAGAACCCCTGGGAGATTACCAACACTGCATGGGTGTCTCCAATTATGCAGGTATCAGCACACTGTACATGTACAGGTACCCCAGTTTTGCAGTTTTGGCATCTGTCTTAGTCATGTTTCTCTGGTCTTATATAGTGATTTCCAATATGTAGTAACTCTAGTTTCACAAAGACCTTTAAGTGGCCGCTTTTCAAGATTGGATGAAACTGAGATATCATGGACTCATCAGACAAGGGGCCATAAACCCATAGAAAATAAAAGCCACAAGGATTTAGATCAAACCACCACAGGCAGAGTTTCAGTAAGCCTTAATGTTTTACAATGACAAACAGCAAGCATATAGAGGCTTCGAACTGTTTGTGAAGTGAGTAAACAAACATTTATCAAGATTGTGTCACTATGAGCATTGTCTGTCACACCTGTAAATGTTTTACAAGACATGCAGCTATGTGATTGTCTGAATGCATTCGGCGTACAGTATTTCAATCTTGTTTACAAATCGTCATTTGTAAATTCACCATTTGTACATTTGAGGCAGCCAAAGTTATGGCTCTCAAGGAGAGAAACTAATATAGTGGACAAAGCTATATTTTTAATGAACTACTGAGCCAAACTAACAGCATTGCTTTATCAAATTTATATGAAGTGTATTGTGTCCAATTTGAGCAACTAGGCAACACAAAAAGGAGCTTTTCAAGTAAGCTCCTTAAGGTACACAAATGTGAAGTGTTTACCATCAAGTATGTGGTTACACCAATGGGGGTACCTTTTCAAAAAATACTATTGCCATCACAGCCCCACTTGCCCAAACTTCAAGGGCCTATAACAGTACAAAGCATGTTTACCCAGGTCATGTAGTCGGAGATAAGGAAGATACATTGCAGGAGACAGAGTTAAGAATTAGGGCCAATGTGGGTCTCTGAGACTTGTAATGCAGTGCATAATCTGCCAAATAATTCCCCAATGGGGGTACCTTTTTAAAAAATACACTAGTGCCATCGCATGCCCCTAGCCCCAACTTTTAACGGCCTCTAACAGTACTGAGCACGTTCACCCTGGTGATCTAGTGACAGGTACATTTTAGATTGCAGGAGACCGAGTTAAGAAGTTGGCCCAATTGAATGTCATGCCCAATTCCCCAATGTGGGATCCATTTTTTAAAAAATAAAAGAGTGCCATCACAGCCCCCTTGCCCAAAATGCACCATACAGAGCACGTTAACCCTGGTGATCTAGTGGCAGTTAAAGGATACATTGCAGGAGACAGAATGAAGAAGCAGGCCTAATGTAATCTCATGCCCAATTCCCCAATGTGGGGTCCATAAAAATTAAAAGAGTGCCATCACAGCCCCCTTACCCAAAATTCACTGGCCTATAACAGAGCACGTTCACCCTGGTGATCTACTGGCAGGTAGGGGTGTGGTGTCTGACATTTGTAATGGAGTGCATGGCCTGACAAGCAATTGCTCATGGGGGGTAAATGTTTAAAAAATATTTCATGGGGATCATAGTCACCCTCGCCCAAAAATTGACTGTCTTTAGCAGCATGGAACACGTGAAGCCTGGTGATGTAGTGGTGGAGAATGATGAGAGGTGGAGGAAGGCCTCATTTAAACCTATTCCCAATGTAAAGGAGCGGGTCTCCTACACTTGTAATGCCCATAGACTAAGTGCATGGGCTGTGAAACATTTCCCCATGGGGGGTGAATTTTGTTCAAAAATTTGTTAACGGGCATCATAATTTATAAACACCTTGCAAAACTGTAAATTGGTTTCCTATACAGTTGCTGCTGGGAAGGTTCAGCTTTTTACTAAAAATATGGAGGACGAATCTTTGGATGAAGTGATCAGGAAAAGGGGCATGGTGATGACAGGAATGGGAACATACATGATTAATAACAGCGGTGGCTATGGGAGGTATGAGATCCAGGATACAGCCTACAATGATTAGTCATTTAGCCATCACCAGTTACATCACCAGTTACCATAATGTGTTTCATGCCGTCAGAAGATCTGTGTAACAGATGCGCGTGTTAGACTCGGCCTAAAAAAATTATGTCAAAAATATGTTGCCAAAGACGCACGTGTCTGTCTAAAGGGCAAAGTGCAACATGTTCGAGAGATGCTGAATTAGAGAGTTTGGTAGGAAAATCGAACAAAATGATGGATGCTTGTGAAAATCAAAGTTTAAAGAGCAGTGCATCGTCCGTAACTATAAACACACCCATGGCACAAGCTTCTTCATCTTCACCCATACATATTATCAATAATATCCAAATGTCACAGTCAACAATTGTTTTTTCTAGTATCAGAACAATAGTTAAAGTTTAATAATTATTTTTATTTAATACCATAAGTTCATTTTAAATTAATACATAGGCCTTTTTAGTGCAAAAATTAAGTGAATCACTCTAAAGTGTTAAATAAGGCACAGGGTGGAGTATAACCAGCTAAGAGTACTACCTGAGTAGTAATGGATCATTAAAGTGCTTTTATGCCACATTAAATCACAGAGTGAATGTATCACTACTTACAGGCACATCCTTCCCACTCATATGGCCGTACTCGCATTATCTGCTGCGGATAAACTAAGGTGAATCATCACATACACCTGTAATCCCTCCTATTTGTTACACAATATCCACACCACTAAATGCTGCGGGTAAACAAAGGTGAATCATCACATACACTTATAATCCCACAATATCCGCACCATATGTTACGAACAGCTACTCCCTTGTTAGTACACAAAAAAGGTTAGCTTCATTTACCCATGATAAGGTTAAACGTCCAAACTCCAACCTGCACCTGGTTCCCCAATGCGCGTTTCGCGTACGAATTGTGTTGCTTCCTCAGGGGGCGTGGCTTTAGTGATGACACGGTCCAGTTTAAATAGTGCGCCGATCCGGTCACATGACCGGACGGCCACCTATCGATGATCACTTGTTGTGCGCATGCGCGCCGCGTCTCGTCGCCATATCAACTAGAACCCAGAAGCGGACGTCCCCCCGCGATCACGTGAGCGGGCCGGCGCCAAGCCTCGCATCACGCCCACACAGGATGGACAGCCGCATAGGTGCCAGAAGAATGAACCTGGGATACAGAGCGCATTGTATAGTGAGGGTGTGCCGCAATTAATTATTCATAAAAAGTGTATACTGTGCTAAATTATTAAAGTGCTATGTGCATATTGATTCTAAATGAAGGCCTATATAGCCATTATGAAAAAAAGTGCATGTACTAGAAATTATTGTGAAAAGTGCATATTAAGTATAATATTACAATCATGATATTATATATAACAATCATGATATTATAATATTACACTCATCAATGGAATTAAAAAAGACCTTAGTACCGCATATGCACACAATGCATCAAAACTACTTATATAAACATATAACTACATCTAAAGGAAAGGAAAAGGAGAGGGGAAGAAGAGAAAGCAGCAGTCATAGCCTACCCAAAATGGCTAGATGAAAAAGCCATATGGGGGTATGATTATACATCACATACACATCTCTATTTAAGTAGTCCAGAGGTTTTCACATATAGTAGGCTCCAGCTTTTAGTTATTTTTCAATTGGTAGTAGTCCATTCTTTGATTTTCAACTTGCGTTTTTCTTTTTGTTCATTTTCCCTCCAGAACCAGAAACCTAACTCAAGATGTTCCTCCTGGACCACGGGCACATCAACCAGCTGCTCACTCGCTTCCCCTCATCATATCACGAACACAGGTATACTCTAAAAATATCACAACATAAATTAAAAACATGCCATAATAAAAACCACACTTAAAATCTGGAAGGTATGACTAGATTAATGGAACGGGATATAGAGATAGTAAATCCATCTTAGCCTTGAAAAGATTTAGAGAAAAGACGAAAACCCTTGGTTTTCGTTCAACCCTACAGGAGTCATAGTACCAAGGAGAGTTATCCATCGGCATTCTTTTTGTGCCAGGAGGCGTTGGATATTGCCTCCCCTAATGCCACATTGTACATGTTCAATGCCTCTAACTAGAAAAGATTTGGGATTACATTTGTGGTATTGTTTGAAATGGCGTGGAATAGTTTTTAATTGGGAGGAATCCTCCTCCGTTTCTGCCGCCATAATGTCCCGGACGTGCTCCCTTGTACGTGTTCCCAAACGTCTAGAGGTTAGACCTATATACACTTTGGGGCAGCTGCATCTCGCATAATATATGACTTGTGTTGTATTGCACGTGATGTGCTGTCTTATAGAAAAATTCCTCTTTCCATCAGTAGATTGAAAATCCACTGCTCGACATACATTTTTGCAAGAGATGCAGCTGCCGCATGGGAAACATCCTGACGGACAACCACTTGAACCAAATACATTTTTACTAATTAGAGGCTTGTAGTGGCTAGATACCAGAATATCCTTAAGATTTTTGCTTCTTCGTGATGTCATCATGGGATATTTTGACAGGATTTTGGATAAAGTGGGGTCCGTTTTTAAGACATCCCAATGTCTATTGAGGCAATCTCTCATAGATGTCCACTCCCCATTAAAAGTTGATATAAAACGGACAGCCTCATCATTGTTATCCTTATTCTTTTGTCTAGGATACAACAAAGCATCACGGGGTTGAGATTTTGCTCTCAAATAACCCTTTTTGATGCATTTGTTACTGTAGCCTCGTTCCTTGAATCTCTCTCGGAGATCCAAGGCTTGATTTTCAAATTTAGACTCAGAGGAGCAGATCCGCCTCATCCTGAGGTGCTGCCCAACCGGGATGGCCTTAATAGTGCTGTATGGATGACTTGAGCTAGCATGTAGCAATGAGTTGACAGAAGTGGACTTCCTGTACACATCTGTTTGCAAATATCCATCTTTGTCCACTTCCACTTTGATGTCCAGGAAGTCAACCCCCGCCTTGCTCATGCTATATGTCAATCTGATGTTGAACCTGTTGTCATTCAGTTGCTGCATAAATTCATGCAGGTCCTTCTCGGACCCCTGCCAAATTATAAATAAATCATCTATATAACGCAGCCAGCACTGCACATGGTCCGCGGCCCGGACACCCCCCCGCCAAATATCTCCCTCTCCCAATATCCGAGGAAGAGATTAGCGAAGGAGGGCGCACAGGCCGCGCCCATGGCAGTGCCGCGCTGCTGTAAATAAAAAATGTCCTTAAACACAAAAAAGTTTTTTGTAAGGATGAATGACAACAGTTCCATCACCAGTCCACACATAGGGCCATCCAGGTTGCCGGACCCCAGGAAGAAGCGGACCGCCTCCAATCCGTCATCATGACGTATACAGGTGTACAATGATTCTATGTCTGCAGTGACAAGAATCATATCCTCTTCAAGTTGAATCCCATTGATCCTGCTCAGGACGTCCGATGTGTCACGTGCATATGAGGGAAGTGACTCCACCAAAGGTTTTAAATAAAAATCCACAAATTTGCACACGGGATCATTGAGTCCCCCCATGCCGGACACAATCGGACGTCCGGGGGGATCAATGAGATTCTTGTGTATCTTAGGAATAAAGTATAAAGTTGGTATTTTGGGGAATTTTGTGAGTAGACCCTCATATATTTTCTTCGGGATAACCCCTTGTGCAAAAGCATCTTCTAAGATAGCTTCCAACTCAAGGGTGAATTTATGTAATGGATTGTAATCCAACCTCTGATATGTCACCCTATCTCGAAGATGCCTCATTGCCTCCTTTTCATAAAGAGATTTAGGCCATAACACGATGTTTCCCCCCTTGTCTGCTGGCTTGATTACTATGTCATCATAATTTTTTAATTGTTCAAGCGCCCGTCTCTGCTTTGACGTCAAGTTGTCATATTGACGCCTAGTTGGTATCTTTTCAAAATCTTCTATCACCAATTTGGTGAATATCTCCACTGCTGGGCACAGAGACAAGGAGGGAAACCTCGTTGACCTGGGGTAGCAATTGCTGGGAAACATACCTGTAGGACAAGACATTTGTTCACTCAGAAGATCCTCCAGCGCCTGCTGTGCCTCCCTCTCCACTCTATCATTGGTGGACTCATGTCCATCCTTGGCATATAGCTTTTTTAGAATTAATTTCCTTGCAAAGAGATAGACATCTTTGGTAGCTGTAAAAACATCAAAGTTGTTAGTTGGAGAGAATGTAAGTCCCCTTTGAAGGACTGATACTTGGTCCCCAGTGAGAATGTGACTAGATAAATTAATTACCTCAAGGCCTTTTTTATCTTTTTTGGTCTGTTGGCAATTATTAGAATTCTTCGGTCTCTCATTCTTTTTCTCTCGATTGAGACCAGAATTACGTAGATCATAATATCTTGGTCTCGTCTTTATTGATTCCTCACTGGAGGCCAAGGAAGTGGTGGAGGCAGATCTGGCGCGGGAGGGTCCACGAGAACGGTATGTTTTCCTGTTCCATCTATAAATGGTATTAGTTTGCAAATCCCCAATATCCCGCTGGAATTTCTTTGCTTTATTCTCACATATGTTCTTTTCCCATTTGATAAATTCCTGTTCTAATTCAGTATTGAACGCCGATAGCGTCTCACTTGGTACATCCTGTTTCAATTTGGTTTGAATTTCGTCTATCTCTTTATCCATCCCCTCAATGGCTACTTGATTCAACTGTGATAACAATCCCATAAAACCCCTCGAACAGGTGTCCGCCAGTTCTTCCCATCTCCTCCGAAAAACATCGTCATCTACTTCGAAAGAGGGGAACACTTGGACTCTCAGCCCACGGGGTATTAATCCTCTTTCCAAATATTTATTTAGAAAGGCCCGATTCCACCAGGTCCTCATCCTTTTATTCAAAATCTCCTTTAATTTTTTAAAAAGTTCTTGCCTGTCTCTGTCATTTCCTACCAGAGACACTCTAAGATCATCACAAAAAACATCATTCAGTTGTATTTGCCACGTCTGCTCACGGGCCCTGAAGTCCATATTTACACTGGTTTTAAATGCTGTGAAAAAACACAGAATGAACAGATTATTCTATACGATACCAGAACTTGTCACGGACCAATGTAGGTATAATAACTCATAATTTTATCATTTATCAGGAGGAAAATGAGTTGAATAATATACCAGAACAATAGTTAAAGTTTAATAATTATTTTTATTTAATACCATAAGTTCATTTTAAATTAATACATAGGTCTTTTTAGTGCAAAAATTAAGTGAATCACTCTAAAGTGTTAAATAAGGCACAGGGTGGAGTATAACCAGCTAAGAGTACTACCTGAGTAGTAATGGATCATTAAAGTGCTTTTATGCCACATTAAATCACAGAGTGAATGTATCACTATTTACAGGCACATCCTTCCCACTCATATGGCCGTACTCGCATTATCTGCTGCGGATAAACTAAGGTGAATCATCACATACACCTGTAATCCCTCCTATTTGTTACACAATATCCACACCACTAAATGCTGCAGGTAAACAAAGGTGAATCATCACATACACTTATAATCCCACAATATCCGCACCATATGTTACGAACAGCTACTCCCTTGTTAGTACACAAAAAAGGTTAGCTTCATTTACCCATGATAAGGTTAAACGTCCAAACTCCAACCTGCACCTGGTTCCCCAACGCGCGTTTCGCATACGAATTGTGTTGCTTCCTCAGGGGGCGTGGCTTTAGTGATGACACGGTCCAGTTTAAATAGTGCACCGATCCGGTCACATGACCGGACGGCCACCTATCGATGATCACTTGTTGTGCGCATGCGCGCCGCGTCCCGTCGCCATATCAACTAGAACCCAGAAGCGGACGTCCCCCCGCGATCACGTGAGCGGGCCGGCGCCAAGCCTTGCATCACGCCCACACAGGATGGACAGCCGCATAGGTGCCAGAAGAATGAACCTGGGATACAGAGTGCATTGTATAGTGAGGGTGTGCCGCAATTAATTATTCATAAAAAGTGTATACTGTGCTAAATTATTAAAGTGCTATGTGCATATTGATTCTAAATGAAGGCCTATATAGCCATTATGCGCTCTGTATCCCAGGTTCATTCTTCTGGCACCTATGCGGCTGTCCATCCTGTGTGGGCGTGATGCGAGGCTTGGCGCCGGCCCGCTCACGTGATCGCGGGGGGACGTCCGCTTCTGGGTTCTAGTTGATATGGCGACGTGACGCGGCGCGCATGCGCACAACAAGTGATCATAGATAGGTGGCCGTCCGGTCATGTGACCGGATCGGCGCACTATTTAAACTGGACCGTGTCATCACTAAAGCCACGCCCCCTGAGGAAGCAACACAATTCGTATGCGAAACGCGCGTTGGGGAACCAGGTGCAGGTTGGAGTTTGGACGTTTAACCTTATCATGGGTAAATGAAGCTAACCTTTTTTGTGTACTAACAAGGGAGTAGCTGTTCGTAACATATGGTGCGGATATTGTGGGATTATAAGTGTATGTGATGATTCACCTTTGTTTAGAAAAACTAAACGAAAACTAATTTTAACCAAAATCTTTATTACAACATATTTAGGATAAATATACCAACACAACCACTTAAAAACTTTTCATATAAAACAGGGTTAACTATCCGGTCACATATGTGTATATGGGCAGAGGGATGGGGTCACTGTCTAGGGTCTGAACCTGCACGTCCCTATGGTGTCCCCTGCCTGACTGCGGAGGTTGGCACCCTCTTGAGCGCAAAGTGGCGCCCCCGCTCGTCGACGGCTAGCCCTCAATGCCCTATGAGTCCCTAGTACACAAAAAGACGTTGATACCTCATACCTGCCCACTCCTAGGGCCCAAATATTATCGATACTGACCAGATATGATATTTTCACCAATACCACAGCGATAGATGAAAAAACCGTCTCTTATGGCTCAATCAAAAGATTTAAAGATCACATATATAATGATATCTCTGTTATTTCAAGATATACACATGGTGAAAAGATCAAAATAATAACGTTTAAAAATCTGTTGCACTTATCTGTGCCCAGGTCTCGCCTCAGAGTATATCTTGAAATAACAGAGATATCATTATATATGTGGCTTTAGGGTTTAATCAAGACTGTATCTAATTTTTGTTTTGTGTGAGTAATTTAATGACAGAGCTGATACACAGCATGTTATAATTCACTGTGCAATTCCTGCCTATATGATGAACTAATGTATATATTGTAGCTCACCAGCACAGCCCCATAGGCACTCTCCCGCAGCGGGTCCAATTTTTTGTAGGGACCTTTTTAGGGTACCCTAGGGACAGCCGCCGAGGAGCGGGGGCGCCATAGTGCGATCAAGAGGGTGCCAACCTCCGCTGAGAGGTAGGGCAACGTTGGTAGGGGCACGTTAGGGCGTTATAGCCAGTGAAGGAGGCCTAGAATAGATGGTTCAGTCTTTAAATCTTTTGATTGAGCCATAAGAGACGGTTTTTTCATCTATCGCTGTGGTATTGGTGAAAATATCATATCTGGTCAGTATCGATAATATTTGGGCCCTAGGAGTGGGCAGGTATGAGGTATCAACGTCTTTTTGTGTAC
This sequence comes from Ranitomeya variabilis, assembly GCF_051348905.1. NCBI lineage: Eukaryota > Metazoa > Chordata > Amphibia > Anura > Dendrobatidae > Ranitomeya > Ranitomeya variabilis. Next base: position 235,861,071 of record NC_135232.1, read on the forward strand.
TAGGGACTCATAGGGCATTGAGGGCTAGCCGTCGACGAGCGGGGGCGCCACTTTGCGCTCAAGAGGGTGCCAACCTCCGCAGTCAGGCAGGGGACACCATAGGGACGTGCAGGTTCAGACCCTAGACAGTGACCCCATCCCTCTGCCCATATACACATATGTGACCGGATAGTTAACCCTGTTTTATATGAAAAGTTTTTAAGTGGTTGTGTTGGTATATTTATCCTAAATATGTTGTAATAAAGATTTTGGTTAAAATTAGTTTTCGTTTAGTTTTTCTATTTAATACTAGTTTGGGGATATCATTAAAAAATTTTGATGATTCACCTTTGTTTACCCGCAGCATTTAGTGGTGTGGATATTGTGTAACAAATAGGAGGGATTACAGGTGTATGTGATGATTCACCTTAGTTTATCCGCAGCAGATAATGCGAGTACGGCCATATGAGTGGGAAGGATGTGCCTGTAAGTAGTGATACATTCACTCTGTTATTTAATGTGGCATAAAAGCACTTTAATGATCCATTACTACTCAGGTAGTACTCTTAGCTGGTTATACTCCACCCTGTGCCTTATTTAACACTTTAGAGTGATTCACTTAATTTTTGCACTAAAAAGACCTATGTATTAATTTAAAATGAACTTATGGTATTAAATAAAAATAATTATTAAACTTTAACTATTGTTCTGGTATATTATTCAACTCATTTTCCTCCTGATAAATGATAAAATTATGAGTTATTATACCTACATTGGTCCGTGACAAGTTCTGGTATCGTATAGAATAATCTGTTCATTCTGTGTTTTTTCACAGCATTTAAAACCAGTGTAAATATGGACTTCAGGGCCCGTGAGCAGATGTGGCAAATACAACTGAATGATGTTTTTTGTGATGATCCTAGAGTGTCTCTGGTAGGAAATGACAGAGACAGGCAAGAACTTTTTAAAAAATTAAAGGAGATTTTGAATAAAAGGATGAGGACCTGGTGGAATCGGGCCTTTCTAAATAAATATTTGGAAAGAGGATTAATACCCCCTGGGCTGAGAGTCCAAGTGTTCCCCTCTTTCGAAGTAGATGACGATGTTTTTCGGAGGAGATGGGAAGTACTGGCGGACACCTGTTCGAGGGGTTTTATGGGATTGTTATCACAGTTGAATCAAGTAGCCATTGAGGGGATGGATAAAGAGATAGACGAAATTCAAACCAAATTGAAACAGGATGTACCAAGTGAGACGCTATCGGCGTTCAATACTGAATTAGAACAGGAATTTATCAAATGGGAAAAGAACATATGTGAGAATAAAGTAAAGAAATTCCATATTGGAATAAATATTGGGGATTTGCAAACTAATACCATTTATAGATGGAACAGGAAAACATACCGTTCTCGTGGACCCTCCCGCGCCAGATCTGCCTCCACCACTTCCTTGGCCTCCAGTGAGGAATCAATAAAGACGAGACCAAGATATTATGATCTACGTAATTCTGGTCTCAATCGAGAGAAAAAGAATGAGAGACCGAAGAATTCTAATAATTGCCAACAGACCAAAAAAGATAAAAAAGGCCTTGAGGTAATTAATTTATCTAGTCACATTCTCACTGGGGACCAAGTATCAGTCCTTCAAAGGGGACTTACATTCTCTCCAACTAACAACTTTGATGTTTTTACAGCTACCAAAGATGTCTATCTCTTTCCAAGGAAATTAATTCTAAAAAAGCTATATGCCAAGGATGGACATGAGTCCACCAATGATAGAGTGGAGAGGGAGGCACAGCAGGCGCTGGAGGATCTTCTGAGTGAACAAATGTCTTGTCCTACAGGTATGTTTCCCAGCAATTGCTACCCCAGGTCAACGAGGTTTCCCCCCTTGTCTCTGTGCCCAGCAGTGGAGATATTCACCAAATTGGTGATAGAAGATTTTGAAAAGATACCAACTAGGCGTCAATATGACAACTTGATGTCAAAGCAGAGACGGGCGCTTGAACAATTAAAAAATTATGATGACATAGTAATCAAGCCAGCAGACAAGGGGGGAAACATCGTGTTATGGCCTAAATCTCTTTATGAAAAGGAGGCAATGAGGCATCTTCGAGATAGGGTGACTTATCAGAGGTTGGATTACAATCCATTACATAAATTCACCCTTGAGTTGGAAGCTATCTTAGAAGATGCTTTTGCACAAGGGGTTATCCCGAAGAAAATATATGAGGGTCTACTCACAAAATTCCCCAAAATACCAACTTTATACTTTATTCCTAAGATACACAAGAATCCCATTGATCCCCTCGGACGTCCGATTGTGTCCGGCATGGGGGAACTCAATGATCCCGTGTGCAAATTTGTGGATTTTTATTTAAAACCTTTGGTGGAGTCACTTCCCTCATATGCACGTGACACATCGGACGTCCTGAGCAGGATCAATGGGATTCAACTTGAAGAGGATATGATTCTTGTCACTGCAGACATAGAATCATTGTACACCTGTATACGTCATGATGACGGATTGGAGGCGGTCCGCTTCTTCCTGGGGTCCGGCAACCTGGATGGCCCTATGTGTGGACTGGTGATGGAACTGTTGTCATTCATCCTTACAAAAAACTTTTTTGTGTTTAAGGACATTTTTTATTTACAGCAGCGCGGCACTGCCATGGGCGCGGCCTGTGCGCCCTCCTTCGCTAATCTCTTCCTCGGATATTGGGAGAGGGAGATATTTGGCGGGGGGGTGTCCGGGCCGCGGACCATGTGCAGTGCTGGCTGCGTTATATAGATGATTTATTTATAATTTGGCAGGGGTCCGAGAAGGACCTGCATGAATTTATGCAGCAACTGAATGACAACAGGTTCAACATCAGATTGACATATAGCATGAGCAAGGCGGGGGTTGACTTCCTGGACATCAAAGTGGAAGTGGACAAAGATGGATATTTGCAAACAGATGTGTACAGGAAGTCCACTTCTGTCAACTCATTGCTACATGCTAGCTCAAGTCATCCATACAGCACTATTAAGGCCATCCCGGTTGGGCAGCACCTCAGGATGAGGCGGATCTGCTCCTCTGAGTCTAAATTTGAAAATCAAGCCTTGGATCTCCGAGAGAGATTCAAGGAACGAGGCTACAGTAACAAATGCATCAAAAAGGGTTATTTGAGAGCAAAATCTCAACCCCGTGATGCTTTGTTGTATCCTAGACAAAAGAATAAGGATAACAATGATGAGGCTGTCCGTTTTATATCAACTTTTAATGGGGAGTGGACATCTATGAGAGATTGCCTCAATAGACATTGGGATGTCTTAAAAACGGACCCCACTTTATCCAAAATCCTGTCAAAATATCCCATGATGACATCACGAAGAAGCAAAAATCTTAAGGATATTCTGGTATCTAGCCACTACAAGCCTCTAATTAGTAAAAATGTATTTGGTTCAAGTGGTTGTCCGTCAGGATGTTTCCCATGCGGCAGCTGCATCTCTTGCAAAAATGTATGTCGAGCAGTGGATTTTCAATCTACTGATGGAAAGAGGAATTTTTCTATAAGACAGCACATCACGTGCAATACAACACAAGTCATATATTATGCGAGATGCAGCTGCCCCAAAGTGTATATAGGTCTAACCTCTAGACGTTTGGGAACACGTACAAGGGAGCACGTCCGGGACATTATGGCGGCAGAAACGGAGGAGGATTCCTCCCAATTAAAAACTATTCCACGCCATTTCAAACAATACCACAAATGTAATCCCAAATCTTTTCTAGTTAGAGGCATTGAACATGTACAATGTGGCATTAGGGGAGGCAATATCCAACGCCTCCTGGCACAAAAAGAATGCCGATGGATAACTCTCCTTGGTACTATGACTCCTGTAGGGTTGAACGAAAACCAAGGGTTTTCGTCTTTTCTCTAAATCTTTTCAAGGCTAAGATGGATTTACTATCTCTATATCCCGTTCCATTAATCTAGTCATACCTTCCAGATTTTAAGTGTGGTTTTTATTATGGCATGTTTTTAATTTATGTTGTGATATTTTTAGAGTATACCTGTGTTCGTGATATGATGAGGGGAAGCGAGTGAGCAGCTGGTTGATGTGCCCGTGGTCCAGGAGGAACATCTTGAGTTAGGTTTCTGGTTCTGGAGGGAAAATGAACAAAAAGAAAAACGCAAGTTGAAAATCAAAGAATGGACTACTACCAATTGAAAAATAACTAAAAGCTGGAGCCTACTATATGTGAAAACCTCTGGACTACTTAAATAGAGATGTGTATGTGATGTATAATCATACCCCCATATGGCTTTTTCATCTAGCCATTTTGGGTAGGCTATGACTGCTGCTTTCTCTTCTTCCCCTCTCCTTTTCCTTTCCTTTAGATGTAGTTATATGTTTATATAAGTAGTTTTGATGCATTGTGTGCATATGCGGTACTAAGGTCTTTTTTAATTCCATTGATGAGTGTAATATTATAATATCATGATTGTTATATATAATATCATGATTGTAATATTATACTTAATATGCACTTTTCACAATAATTTCTAGTACATGCACTTTTTTTCATAATGGCTATATAGGCCTTCATTTAGAATCAATATGCACATAGCACTTTAATAATTTAGCACAGTATACACTTTTTATGAATAATTAATTGCGGCACACCCTCACTATACAATGCGCTCTGTATCCCAGGTTCATTCTTCTGGCACCTATGCGGCTGTCCATCCTGTGTGGGCGTGATGCGAGGCTTGGCGCCGGCCCGCTCACGTGATCGCGGGGGGACGTCCGCTTCTGGGTTCTAGTTGATATGGCGACGAGACGCGGCGCGCATGCGCACAACAAGTGATCATCGATAGGTGGCCGTCCGGTCATGTGACCGGATCGGCGCACTATTTAAACTGGACCGTGTCATCACTAAAGCCACGCCCCCTGAGGAAGCAACACAATTCGTACGCGAAACGCGCGTTGGGGAACCAGGTGCAGGTTGGAGTTTGGACGTTTAACCTTATCATGGGTGTTGTGAAATTGGATTTTGGGCTCCCCCGGTGGCCACTGGTGGAATTGAACTGGTGTGCATCATCCCCTCTGTTCACCTGTTTCCATCAGGATGTGGGAGTCGCTATTTAACCTTGCTCCTCTGTCACTTCCATGCCGGTCAACATTGTAATCAGAAGCCTTTCTGTGCATGTTCCTGCTGCTAGACAACTCCCAGCTAAGTTGGACTTTAGTCCTCGTTTGTTTTTGCATTTTGTTCCAGTTCACAGCTGTACTTTCGTTTCTGTGTCTGGAAAGCTCTTGTGATCTGAAATTGCCACTCTGATGTTATGAGTTAATACTAGAGTCTTAAAGTAATTTCAGGATGGTATTTTGATAGGGTTTTCAGCTGACCATGAAAGTGCCCTTTCTGTCTTCCTGCTATCTAGTAAGCGGACCTCAATTTTGCTAAACCTATTTTCATACTACGTTTGTCATTTCTTCTAAATTCACCGCCAATATATGTGGGGGCCTCTGTCTGCCTATCGGGGAAATTTCTCTAGAGGTGAGTCAGGACTATATTTTCCTCTGCCAGGATTAGTTAGTCCTCCGGCCGGCGCTGGGCGTCTAGGGATAAAAACGTAGGCAACGCTACCCGGCTACTGTTAGTTGTGCGGCAGGTTTAGTTCATGGTCAGTTTAGTTTCCATCCTTCCAAGAGCTAGTACCTATGTTTGCTGGGCTATGTTCTCTTGCCATTGAGAACCATAACAGTTTGACCGGCCTAAAAAAGGGTTAAATTAATTGACAGAGAAAGGAGAGAAAAGAGAAGTCTGCTGAAGATTTTTTTTTTTTTCCCTTCCCTTCAGTTCTGAGTGTGCTTGTAATTGAATCTCTTGCAAGTCTGCCTATATTGCAGCCTTTCTCTCTCTCTCTCTCCTTCTAATCCTGGAATGGCTCTGTGTTCACCTGTTTAAAATGGATATTCAGAGTTTAGCTGCAGGTTTGAATAATCTCACCACGAAAGTTCAAAATTTACAAGATTTTGTTGTTCATGTTCCTATATCTGAACCTAGAATTCCTTTGCCTGAATTTTTCTCGGGGAATAGATCTTGCTTTCAAAATTTCAAAAATAATTGCAAGTTGTTTTTGTCCCTGAAATCTCGCTCTGCTGGAGATCCTGCTCAGCAGGTCAGGATTGTGATTTCCTTGCTCCGGGGCGACCCTCAGGATTGGGCTTTTGCATTGGCTCCAGGGGATCCTGCGTTGCTCAATGTGGATGCGTTTTTTCTGGCCTTGGGGTTGCTTTATGAGGAACCTCAGTTAGAGCTTCAGGCGGAAAAGGCCTTGATGTCCCTATCTCAGGGGCAAGACGAAGCTGAAATATACTGCCAGAAATTCCGTAAATGGGCTGTGCTTACTCAGTGGAATGAGTGCGCCCTGGCGGCGAATTTCAGAGAGGGTCTCTCTGATGCCATTAAGGATGTTATGGTGGGGTTCCCTGTGCCTGCGGGTCTGAATGAGTCCATGACAATGGCTATCCAGATCGATAGGCGTTTGCGGGAGCGCAAACCTGTGCACCATTTGGCGGTGTCTACTGAGAAGACGCCAGAGAATATGCAATGTGATAGAATTCTGTCCAGAAGTGAACGGCAGAATTTAAGACGAAAAAATGGGTTGTGCTTCTATTGCGGTGATTCAACTCATGTTATATCAGCATGCTCTAAGCGTACTAAGAAGCTTGATAAGTCTGTTTCAATTGGCACTTTACAGTCTAAGTTTATTCTATCTGTGACCCTGATTTGTTCTTTATCATCTATTACCGCGGATGCCTATGTAGACTTTGGCGCCGCTTTGAGTCTTATGGATTGGTCCTTTGCCAAACGCTGTGGGTATGATTTGGAGCCTCTTGAAACTCCTATACCCCTGAAGGGGATTGACTCCACCCCATTGGCTAGTAATAAACCACAATACTGGACACAAGTAACTATGCGGATTAATCCGGATCATCAGGAGATTATTCGCTTTCTTGTGCTGTATAACCTACATGATGTGTTGGTGCTTGGATTGCCATGGCTGCAATCTCATAACCCAGTCCTTGACTGGAAAGCTATGTCTGTGTTAAGCTGGGGATGTAAGGGGACGCATGGGGACGTACCTGTGGTTTCCATTTCATCATCTATTCCCTCTGAGATTCCTGAATTCTTGACTGAATATCGTGACGTTTTTGAAGAACCTAAGCTTGGTTCATTACCTCCGCACCGGGAGTGCGATTGTGCCATAGATTTGATTCCGGGTAGTAAATACCCTAAGGGTCGTTTATTTAATCTGTCTGTGCCTGAACATGCTGCTATGCGAGAATATATAAAGGAGTCCTTGGAAAAGGGACATATTCGTCCTTCGTCATCTCCCTTAGGAGCCGGTTTTTTCTTTGTGGCTAAGAAAGATGGCTCTTTGAGACCGTGTATTGATTATCGGCTTTTGAATAAAATCACGGTTAAATATCAATATCCGTTGCCACTGCTGACTGATTTGTTTGCTCGCATAAAGGGGGCCAAGTGGTTCTCTAAGATAGATCTCCGTGGGGCGTATAATTTGGTGCGAATTAAGCAGGGGGATGAGTGGAAGACCGCATTTAATACGCCTGAGGGCCACTTTGAGTATTTGGTGATGCCTTTTGGTCTTTCAAATGCCCCTTCAGTCTTTCAGTCCTTTATGCATGACATTTTCCGTGATTATTTGGATAAATTTATGATTGTGTATCTGGATGATATTTTGATTTTTTCGGATGACTGGGACTCTCATGTCCAGCAGGTCAGGAGGGTTTTTCAGGTTTTGCGGTCTAATTCCTTGTGTGTGAAGGGTTCTAAGTGCGTTTTTGGGGTTCAAAAGATTTCCTTTTTGGGATATATTTTTTCCCCCTCTTCCATCGAGATGGATCCTGTCAAGGTTCAGGCTATTTGTGATTGGACGCAACCCTCTTCTCTTAAGAGTCTTCAGAAATTTTTGGGCTTTGCTAACTTTTATCGTCGATTGATTGCTGGTTTTTCTGATGTTGTTAAACCATTGACTGATTTGACTAAAAAGGGTGCTGATGTTGCTGATTGGTCCCCTGCTGCTGTGGAGGCCTTTCGGGAGCTTAAGCGCCGCTTTTCTTCCGCCCCTGTGTTGCGTCAGCCTGATGTTGCTCTTCCTTTTCAGGTTGAGGTCGACGCTTCTGAAATCGGAGCTGGGGCAGTTTTGTCGCAGAGAAGTTCCGATTGTTCCGTGATGAGACCTTGTGCCTTTTTCTCGCGTACATTTTCGCCCGCCGAGCGGAATTATGATGTTGGGAATCGGGAGCTTTTGGCCATGAAGTGGGCTTTTGAGGAGTGGCGTCATTGGCTTGAGGGGGCTAGACATCAGGTGGTGGTATTGACTGACCACAAAAATCTAATTTATCTTGAGTCCGCCAGACGCCTGAATCCTAGACAGGCGCGCTGGTCGTTGTTTTTCTCTCGGTTTAATTTTGTGGTGTCCTACCTGCCGGGTTCTAAGAATGTTAAGGCGGATGCCCTTTCTAGGAGTTTTGAGCCTGACTCCCCTGGTAACTCTGAACCTACAGGTATCCTTAAGGATGGAGTGATATTGTCTGCCGTTTCTCCAGACCTGCGGCGGGCCTTGCAGGAGTTTCAGGCGGATAGACCTGATCGTTGCCCACCTGGTAGACTGTTTGTTCCTGATGATTGGACCAGTAAAGTCATTTCTGAGGTTCATTCTTCTGCGTTGACAGGTCATCCTGGAATCTTTGGTACCAGGGATTTGGTGGCAAGGTCCTTCTGGTGGCCTTCCCTGTCTCGAGATGTGCGAGGCTTTGTGCAGTCTTGTGACGTTTGTGCTCGGGCCAAGCCTTGTTGTTCTCGGGCTAGTGGATTGTTGTTGCCCTTGCCTATCCCGAAGAGGCCCTGGACGCACATCTCGATGGATTTTATTTCGGATCTTCCTGTTTCTCAGAAGATGTCTGTCATCTGGGTGGTGTGTGACCGTTTCTCTAAGATGGTCCATTTGGTTCCCCTGCCTAAGTTGCCTTCTTCTTCCGAGTTGGTTCCTCTGTTTTTTCAAAATGTGGTCCGTTTGCATGGTATTCCAGAGAATATCGTTTCTGACAGAGGAACCCAATTCGTGTCTAGATTTTGGCGAGCATTCTGTGCTAGGATGGGCATAGATTTGTCTTTCTCGTCTGCTTTCCATCCTCAGACAAATGGCGAGACCGAGCGGACTAATCAGACCTTGGAGACATATTTGAGGTGTTTTGTGTCTGCAGATCAGGATGATTGGGTTGCTTTTTTGCCTTTAGCGGAGTTTGCCCTCAATAATCGGGCCAGCTCTGCCACCTTGGTGTCTCCTTTTTTCTGTAATTCGGGGTTTCATCCTCGATTTTCTTCTGGTCAGGTGGAATCTTCGGATTGTCCTGGAGTGGATGCTGTGGTGGAGAGGTTGCATCAGATTTGGGGGCAGGTAGTGGACAATTTGAAGTTGTCCCAGGAGAAGACTCAGCTTTTTGCCAACCGCCGGCGTCGGGTTGGTCCTCGGCTTTGTGTTGGGGACTTGGTGTGGTTGTCTTCTCGTTTTGTCCCTATGAGGGTTTCTTCTCCTAAGTTTAAGCCTCGGTTCATTGGCCCGTACAAGATATTGGAGATTCTTAACCCTGTGTCCTTCCGTTTGGACCTCCCTGCATCTTTTTCTATTCATAATGTTTTTCATCGGTCATTGTTGCGCAGGTATGAGGTACCGGTTGTGCCTTCCGTTGAGCCTCCTGCTCCGGTGTTGGTTGAGGGCGAGTTGGAGTACGTTGTGGAAAAAATCTTGGACTCCCGTGTTTCCAGACGGAAACTCCAGTATCTGGTCAAATGGAAGGGATACGGTCAGGAGGATAATTCTTGGGTGACTGCCTCTGATGTTCATGCCTCCGATCTGGTCCGTGCCTTTCATAGGGCTCATCCTGATCGCCCTGGTGGTTCTGGTGAGGGTTCGGTGCCCCCTCCTTGAGGGGGGGGTACTGTTGTGAAATTGGATTTTGGGCTCCCCCGGTGGCCACTGGTGGAATTGAACTGGTGTGCATCATCCCCTCTGTTCACCTGTTTCCATCAGGATGTGGGAGTCGCTATTTAACCTTGCTCCTCTGTCACTTCCATGCCGGTCAACATTGTAATCAGAAGCCTTTCTGTGCATGTTCCTGCTGCTAGACAACTCCCAGCTAAGTTGGACTTTAGTCCTCGTTTGTTTTTGCATTTTGTTCCAGTTCACAGCTGTAGTTTCGTTTCTGTGTCTGGAAAGCTCTTGTGATCTGAAATTGCCACTCTGATGTTATGAGTTAATACTAGAGTCTTAAAGTAATTTCAGGATGGTATTTTGATAGGGTTTTCAGCTGACCATGAAAGTGCCCTTTCTGTCTTCCTGCTATCTAGTAAGCGGACCTCAATTTTGCTAAACCTATTTTCATACTACGTTTGTCATTTCTTCTAAATTCACCGCCAATATATGTGGGGGCCTCTGTCTGCCTATCGGGGAAATTTCTCTAGAGGTGAGTCAGGACTATATTTTCCTCTGCCAGGATTAGTTAGTCCTCCGGCCGGCGCTGGGCATCAAGGGATAAAAACGTAGGCAACGCTACCCGGCTACTGTTAGTTGTGCGGCAGGTTTAGTTCATGGTCAGTTTAGTTTCCATCCTTCCAAGAGCTAGTACCTATGTTTGCTGGGCTATGTTCTCTTGCCATTGAGAACCATAACACATGGGTAAATGAAGCTAACCTTTTTTGTGTACTAACAAGGGAGTAGCTGTTCGTAACATATGGTGCGGATATTGTGGGATTATAAGTGTATGTGATGATTCACCTTTGTTTACCCGCAGCATTTAGTGGTGTGGATATTGTGTAACAAATAGGAGGGATTACAGGTGTATGTGATGATTCACCTTAGTTTATCCGCAGCAGATAATGCGAGTACGGCCATATGAGTGGGAAGGATGTGCCTGTAAGTAGTGATACATTCACTCTGTGATTTAATGTGGCATAAAAGCACTTTAATGATCCATTACTACTCAGGTAGTACTCTTAGCTGGTTATACTCCACCCTGTGCCTTATTTAACACTTTAGAGTGATTCACTTAATTTTTGCACTAAAAAGACCTATGTATTAATTTAAAATGAACTGGTATTATGGTATTAAATAAAAATAATTATTAAACTTTAACTATTGTTCTGGTATATTATTCAACTCATTTTCCTCCTGATAAATGATAAAATTATGAGTTATTATACCTACATTGGTCCGTGACAAGTTCTGGTATCGTATAGAATAATTGTTTTTTCTAGTGTAACGAACACTGTTAAAGGAATGCCATGCTCAGGTGTCCATACCCCATTCCTTGGAAAGCAAGTGGAAATATGCAGGCAACGCCACAGTACTAAATTCACATATTTCTCATCTGCAGGCGCTCAAAATGTTGCATTTTAGGCCCGTGTGAGGCCTAAGCTTTCAGCAACCTAATGGCGGTGACCATCACAAGGTACTCGCTACCCAGCCACCACAATTTTGCCTAGTCTGCCGTCACGACATTACACAAGCAACGACATGTCCCACAACATTTCCCGGGCCCTCAACAATGCTGTTACAGGGAAGGTGCACCTAATCACGGACACGTGGACAAGTGCTTGTGCGCAGGGACGGTGTTATGGACCTGGTGGTTAGGTGCACCAGGAAAGACCTGATAGTTAAACACAGAATCGGGACGAGCTCTGGGGAAATGGGAACTCTGCTGACCGCAAACCCTACTCCTATCAACACAACTAGAAATAGCCGTGGAGCGTGCCTGACTCTGCCTAGACGCCTCTTCACAGCCTAAGAGCTAACTACCCCTAAAGAAAGGAAATAAAGCCTCACTTGCCTCAGAGAAATTTCCCCAAAGGTAAAAGCAGCCCCCCACAAGTATTGACTGTGAGTTAAGAGGAAATCACAAACACAGGATGAAATAGGCTTTAGCAAAGGGAGGCCAGTCTAACTAAACAGATTGAGGATAGAAAAGGGATCTTTGCGGTCAACACAAAAAACCATGGCCATATGGCATGACCATAGCCCTTCCATTTGACCAAGTACTGAAGTTTTCGTCTCAAAATACGAGAATCCAAAATCTTCTCCACCACATACTCCAACTCCCCCTCGACCAACACCGGAGCAGGAGGATCAACGGAGGGAACCATAGGCGCCACATATCTCTGCAGCAACGACCTATGGAACACATTATGGATGGCAAAAGAAGCAGGATGGGCCAAACGAAATGATACAGGATTAAGAATTTCAGAAATCTTATAAGGACCAATGAAGCGAGGCTTAAACTTAGGAGAAGAAACCTTCATAGGAACATAACGAGATGATAACCAAACCAAATCCCCAACACGAAGTCGGGGACCAACACGGCGACGGCGGTTAGCGAAACGTTGAGCCTTCTCTTGGGACAAGGTCAAATTGTCCACCACATGAGTCCAAATTTGCTGCAACCTGTCCATCACAGAATCCACACCAGGACAGTCAGAAGGCTCAACCTGCCCTGAAGAAAAACGAGGATGAAAACCAGAATTACAAAAAAAGGCAAAACCAAAGTAGCCGAACTGGCCCGATTATTAAGGGCGAACTCAGCCAATGGCAAGAAGGTCACCCAATCATCCTGATCCGCAGAAACAAAGCATCTCAGATAGGTTTCCAAAGTCTGATTGGTTCGTTCGGTTTGGCCATTTGTCTGAGGATGGAAAGCCGAAGAAAAAGACAAATCAATGCCCATCTTAGCACAAAAGGAACGCCAAAACCTTGAAACAAACTGGGAACCTCTGTCAGACACGATGTTCTCCGGAATGCCATGCAAACGAACCACTTGTTGGAAAAATAATGGAACCAAATCAGAGGAAGAAGGCAATTTAGGCAAGGGTACCAAATGGACCATTTTAGAGAAGCAATCACAAACCACCCAGATGACCGACATCCTTTGAGAAACAGGAAGATCTGAAATACAATCCATGGAAACATGCGTCCAGGGCCTTTTCGGGACCGGCAAGGGCAAAAGTAACCCACTGGCACGAGAACAGCAGGGCTTAGCCCGAGCACAAGTCCCACAAGACTGCACAAAAGAACGCATATCCCACGACAAAGAAGGCCACCAAAAGGACCTAGCCACCAAATCTCTGGTACCAAAAATCCCAGGATGACCAGCCAACACCGAACAATGAACCTCAGAGATAACTCTATTAGTCCATCTATCAGGGACAAACAGTTTCTCCGCTGGACAACGGTCAGGTCTATCAGCCTGGAACTCCTGCAGCACCCACCGCAAATCAGGGGAGATGGCAGACAGAACTACCCCCTCTCTGAGAATACCAACTGGCTCAGGAACCCCAGGAGAATCAGGCACAAAACTCCTTGAAAGGGCAACAGCCTTCACATTCTTAGAACCCGGAAGGTATGAAACCACAAAATTGAAACGGGAGAAAAACAGCGACCAACGAGCCTGTCTAGGATTCAACCGCTTGGCAGACTCAAGATAAGTCAGATTGTGATCTGTCAAGACCACCACGCGATGCTTGGCTCCTTCAAGCCAATGTCGCCACTCCTCGAATGCCCACTTCATAGCCAACAACTCCCGATTGCCAACATCATAATTACGCTCAGCAGGCGAAAACTTTCTTGAAAAGAAAGCGCATGGCTTCATTACAGAGCAATCAGAACTTCTCTGAGACAAAACAGCCCCTGCTCCAATTTCAGAAGCATCAACCTCGACCTGAAAAGGGAGCAAAACATCTGGCTGACACAACACAGGAGCCGAAGAGAAATGACGTTTCAACTCCTGAAACGCCTCAACGGCCGCAGAGGACCAATTCACCACATCAGCACCCTTCTTAGTCAAATCAGTCAACGGTTTAACAACACAAGAAAAATTAGCGATGAAGCGACGGTAAAAATTGGCAAAGCCCAGAAATTTTTGAAGGCTCTTCACAGATGTAGGCCGAGTCCAATCATAAATAGCTTGGACTTTAACAGGATCCATCTCGATAGTAGAAGGGGAAAAAATGAAACCCAAAAAGGAAACCTTCTGAACTCCAAAGAGACACTTTGATCCCTTCACAAACAAGGAATTAGCACGAAGGACCTGGAACACCATTCTGACCTGCTTCACATGGGACTCCCAATCATCCGAAAAGACCAAAATATCATCCAAATATACGATCATGAATCTATCCAGATACTTTCGGAAGATGTCATGCATAAAGGACTGAAACACAGAGGGAGCATTAGAAAGGCCGAATGGCATCACCAGGTACTCAAAATGGCCCTTGGGCGTATTAAATGCTCTTTTCCATTCATCGCCCTTTTTAATACGCACGAGATTATACGCCCCTCGAAGGTCTATCTTGGTGAACCAACTAGCCCCCTTAATCCGAGCAAATAAATCAGACAGTAGAGGCAAAGGGTACTGAAATTTGACCGTGATTTTATTAAGAAGGCAGTAATCTATACAAGGTCTCAGAGAACCATCCTTCTTGGCCACAAAAAAGAACCCTGCTCCCAATGGTGACGACGACGGGCGAATATGCCCTTTCTCCAAGGATTCCTTTATATAACTCCGCATAGCGGCGTGTTCTGGCACAGACAAATTGAAAAGTCGTCCCTTAGGGAACTTGCTACCAGGAATCAAATTAATAGCACAATCACAATCCCTATGAGGAGGTAGGGTACTAGACTTGGGCTCATCAAATACATCCCGGTAATCCGACAAAAACTCAGGGACTTCAGAAGGAGTGGAGGAAGAAATTGACAACAATGAAACATCCCCATGTACCCCTTGACAACCCCAACTGGACACCGACATTGATTTCCAATCCAATACTGGATTATGGACCTGCAGCCATGGCAAACCCAACACGACCACATCATGCAGATTATGCAACACCAAAAAGCGAATATCCTCCTGATGCGCAGGAGCCATGCTCATGGTCAACTGGGTCCAGTACTGAGGCTTATTCTTGGCCAAAGGCGTAGCATCAATTCCCCTCAAAGGAATGGGATGCTGCAAGGGCTCCAAGAAAAAAACCACAGCGCCTGGCAAACTCTAAGTCCATCAAATTCAGGGCAGCGCCTGAATCCACAAATGCCATAACAGAATAGGATGACAAAGAGCAAATCAGAGTAACGGACAAAAGAAATTTAGGCTGTACAGTACCAATGGTGACGGACCTAGCGAACCGCTTAGTGCGCTTAGGACAATCAGAGATAGCATGAGTGGAGTCACCACAGTAAAAACACAGCCCATTCTGACGTCTATGTTCTTGCCGTTCAGCTCTGGTCAAAGTCCTATCACATTGCATAGGCTTGTGACCACTAGAGGGAGCCCAAAAACAGAGTTCACAACAGTACCCCCCCTTGAGGAGGGGTCACCGAACCCTCATCAAGACCCCCAGGGCGATCAGGATGAGCCGCGTGGAAGGCACGAACCAAATCGGCCGCATGAACATCAGAGGCGACAACCCAGGAATTATCCTCCTGACCATAGCCCTTCCACTTCACCAAATACTGAAGCCTCTGTCTAGAGATACGAGAATCCAAAATCTTCTCCACCACGTACTCCAATTCGCCCTCGACCAGCACCGGAGCAGGAAGCTCAACAGAAGGAACCACAGGTACCACATACCTCCGCAACAAAGACCTATGGAACACATTATGAATGGCAAACGATGCTGGGAGATCCAAACGAAAAGACACCGGGTTAAGGATCTCCAAGATCTTATAAGGACCGATGAAGCGAGGCTTGAATTTAGGAGAGGAGACCTTCATAGGAACATACCGAGAAGACAGCCACACCAAATCCCCAACACGAAGTCGGGGACCCACACCGCGGCGGCGGTTGGCAAAGCGCTGAGCCTTCTCTTGTGACAACCTCAAATTGTCCACCACATGGTTCCAAATCTGCTGCAACCTATCCACCACAGAATCCACCCCAGGACAGTCAGAAGGCTCAACCTGACCCGAGGAAAAACGAGGATGGAAACCAGAATTGCAGAAAAAAGGCGAAACCAAAGTAGCAGAACTAGCCCGATTATTAAGGGCAAACTCGGCCAACGGCAAAAAAGTCACCCAATCATCCTGATCAGCAGAAACAAAACATCTCAAATAAGTTTCCAACGTCTGATTAGTTCACTTGGTTTGGCCATTAGTCTGAGGATGGAAGGCCGACGAAAAAGACAAATCAATGCCCATCTTAGCACAAAAAGTCCGCCAAAACCTGGACACAAACTGGGATCCTCTATCAGACACAATATTTTCAGGAATGCCGTGCAAGCGAACCACATTCTGAAAAAATAGAGGAACCAAATCGGAAGAAGAAGGCAACTTAGGCAAGGGCACCAAATGAACCATCTTGGAAAAACGATCACACACCACCCAGATGACAGACATTTTCTGAGATACCGGAAGATCCGAAATAAAATCCATGGAAATGTGCGTCCAAGGCCTTTTCGGAATAGGCAAAGGCAAAAGCAAACCGCTGGCACGAGAACAGCAAGGCTTAGCCCGAGCACAAATCCCACAAGACTGCACAAAGGAACGCACATCCCGCGACAAGGAAGGCCACCAGAAGGACCTAGCCACCAAATCTCTGGTACCGAAAATCCCAGGATGACCCGCCAACAACGAAGAATGAACCTCGGAAATAACTCTGCCGGTCCATCTATCCGGGACAAACAGTCTCTCTGGTGGACAACGGTCAGGTCTATCCGCCTGAAATTTCAGCAGCACTCGTCGCACATCTGGGGAAATGGCAGACAAAATCACTCCCTCTCTGAGAATACCAGCCGGCTCAGAAACTCCCGGAGAGTCAGGCACAAAACTCCTAGAAAGTGCATCAGCTTTCATGTTCTTCGAACCAGGCAGATATGAGACCACGAAGTTGAAACGGGAGAAAAACAATGACCAACGAGCCTGTCTAGGATTCAGGCGCTTGGCAGATTCAAGGTAAATCAGATTTTTGTGATCAGTCAAGACCACCACACGATGTTTAGCTCCTTCGAGCTAATGTCGCCACTCCTCAAATGCCCACTTCATAGCCAACAACTCCCGATTACCAACATCATAATTCCGCTCGGCAGGCGAAAACTTTCTTGAAAAGAAAGCACATGGTTTCATCACAGAGCCATCAGAGCTTCTCTGCGACAAAACAGCCCCTGCTCCAATCTCAGAAGCATCAACCTCGACCTGGAAGGGGAGAGAGACATCTGGCTGACATAAGACTGGAGCTGAAGAAAACCGGTGCTTCAGCTCCCGAAAGGCCTCCACGGCCACAGGAGACCAATTAGTCACATCAGAACCCTTCTTGGTCAAATCCGTCAAAGGTTTAACCACGCCAGAAAAATTAGCGATGAAACGACGGTAAAAATTAGCAAAACCCAAGAACTTCTGAAGACTCTTAACAGATGTGGGCTGAGTCCAGTCATGAATAGCCTGGACCTTGACTGGGTCCATCTCCACAGTAGAAGGAGAAAAAATAAAACCCAAGAAGGAGACCTTCTGTACTCCGAAGAGGCATTTTGAGCCCTTCACAAATAAAGCATTAGCACGCAGGACCTGAAACACCATCCTGACCTGCTTCACATGGGACTCCCAATCATCAGAAAAGACCAAAATGTCATCCAGATAAACAATCATAAATTTATCCAGATATTCTCGGAAGATGTCATGCATGAAAGACTGAAACACAGAAGGAGCATTAGAGAGTCCAAAAGGCATCACCAAATACTCAAAATGGCCTTCAGGCGTATTAAATGCTGTTTTCCATTCATCTCCCTGCTTAATGCGCACAAGGTTATACGCACCACGGAGATCTATCTTGGTGAACCAACTGGCACCCTTAATCCGAGCAAACAAATCAGACAATAGTGGTAAAGGATACTGAAATTTGACTGTGATCTTATTCAGAAGACGATAATCTATACAAGGTCTCAAAGAACCATCCTTCTTGGCCACAAAAAAAAATCCTGCACCAAGAGGGGAAGAGGATGGGCGAATATGTCCCTTCTCCAAAGACTCCTTTATATAACTCCGCATCGCGGCATGCTCTGGTATAGACAGATTAAAAAGTCGTCCCTTAGGGAATTTACTACCTGGAATTAAATTTATAGCACAGTCACAATCCCTGTGAGGGGGCAGGGCACTGGACCTGGGTTCATCAAATACATCCTGGTAGTCAGACAAAAACTCAGGGACCTCAGAAGGAGTGGAAGAAGCAATAGACACCAACGGAGCATCGCCATGAATTCCCTGACAACCCCAACTTGACACAGACATAGCTTTCCAATCTAAAACTGGATTATGAGCCTGCAGCCATGGCAGACCCAAAACGACGACATCATGCAAATTATGCAGAACAAGAAAGCGAATCACCTCCTGATGTACGGGAGTCATGCACATGGTCATTTGCGTCCAATACTGAGGCTTATTCTCAGCCAATGGCGTAGCATCAATTCCTCTCAGAGGAATAGGAAATTCCAAAGGCTCCAGGACAAAACCACAGCGCCTGGCAAACGACAAATCCATCAGATTCAGGGCAGCACCCGAATCCACGAAAGCCATAACCGGGTAGGATGACAAAGAACAAATCAAAGTAACAGACAAAATAAATTTAGGCTGCATAGTACCAATGGTGACAGGTTTAGCAATTTTTTTTAAGCGTTTAGAGCATGCTGAGATAACATGAGTAGAATCACCACAGTAAAAGCACAACCCATTCTGACGTCTATGACTTTGTCGCTCAATTCTGGTCAGAGTTCGGTCACATTGCATAGACTCAGGTCTCTGTTCAGAAAACACCGCCAAAGGATGAGCAGATTTGCGCTCCCGCAAACGCCGATCAACCTGAATGGCTAAAGCCATAGAATCACTCAGACTTGTAGGGGTGGGAAACCCCACCATAACATTCTTAACGGCCTCAGAAAGACCTTCTCTGAAATTTGCAGCCAGGGCACACTCATTCCATTGAGTAAGCACCGACCATTTCCGACATTTTTGACAATACACCTCTGCTTCATCCTGACCTTGAGAGATAGCCAGCATGCTTTTTCTGCCTGATTCTCAAGATTAGGCTCCTCATAAAGCAGTCCAAGAGCCAGAAAAAATGCATCTACATTAAGCAATGCAGGATCTCCTGGCGCCAGAGAGAAAGCCCAATCTTGAGGGTCGCCACGCAACAAGGAGATAACAATTTTAACTTGCTGAGCGGAATCACCAGAGGAACGAGGTCTCAGAGATAGAAATAACTTACAATTATTCTTAAAGTTTAGAAACCTAAATCTATCACCAGAAAACAACTCAGGAATGGGTATCTTTGGTTCTGACATAGGGCTATGAATAACAAAATCCTGAATACTTTGCACCCGTGCAGTCAGATGATCCACACTAGAAGTCAGAGTCTGAACATTCATGTCTGCAGCTGAGCTCAAAACCACTCAGAGTTCAAGGGGATGAAAGAAGCTAAACAGACTGCAGCTAAGGAAAAGCGGGAGGAGAAAAAAAAATGTACTCAGGTCTTCTTTTTATCCCACTTCTGCGATGCATTAAACACTTTTTGGCCTGCTCTACTGTTATGATCCTTAGTGGTTGAGGATCACAAATTACTCCAGCTAAGTAACATACATAGGACAAGCTCTAGGGAGGTGGCAAACTGGACTGACCGCAAATCTGAACCTATCCAAACACACTAGAAGTAGCCGGTGAACGTGCCTAAAAATCCTAGACGTCTCGAGCCAGCCTGAGGAACTAACTACCCCTAGAGAGAAAGAAAGACCTCTCTTGCATCCAGAGAAATAATCCCCAAAGATATAGAAGCCCCCAACATATAATAACGGTGAGGTAAGAGGAAGGCACATACACAGGGGTGAAAACAGATTTAGCAAATGAGGCCCACTAATACTAGATAGCAGAAAATAGTAAAGGGGTCTGTGCGGTCAGTAAAAAAAACCTTACAAAATATCCACACTGAGATTTCAAGAACCCCTGCACCAACTAACGGTGTGGGGGGAGAAACTCAGTCCCCTAGAGCAACCAGCAAGCAAGGAAATCACATTTTAGCGAGCTGGACTAAAAACATAATAAATGCTGATAATCAAAAAATGATCAAACAAAAACTTAGCTTGTCTTGGAGAGACTGGGAGCAAGGTAGTCACAAGGAATCTGAAGAGCACTGAATACATTGAGAGCAGGCAAGGAACTGAGTATCCAGGTGAGCTAAATAGGAAACCAACCAAGGATAACGAACCAGCTGATGCTGCCAACCTGCAGAAAGACAACACTACACAGTACCGCTTGTGACCACTAGAGGGAGCCCAAAAACAGAGTTCACAACACTACACTAGAGGACAGACCTTGAATGTCCATATCCACACCTGAGTTCTGAACCACCGAGAGTTTAAGGGGAAAAGAAAGGCAAAACACACTGCAGAGAAAAAAAAAATGGTCTCAGAACTTCTCTTTTCCCTCTATTGAGATGCATTAACACTTTGTGGGCCAGCTGTACTGTTATGAACCTGGTGGGTAGGTGCACCAGGAAAGACCTGATAGTTAAACACGGAATCGGGACGAGCTCTGGGGAAATGGGAACTCTGCTGACCGCAAACCCTACTCCTATCAACACAACTAGAAATAGCCGTGGAGCGTGCCTGACTCTGCCTAGATGCCTCTTCACAGCCTAAGAGCTAACTACCCCTAAAGAAAGGAAATAAAGCCTCACTTGCCTCAGAGAAATTTCCCCAAAGGTAAAAGCAGCCCCCCACAAGTATTGACTGTGAGTTAAGAGGAAATCACAAACACAGGATGAAATAGGCTTTAGCAAAGGGAGGCCAGTCTAACTAAACAGATTGAGGATAGAAAAGGGATCTTTGCGGTCAACACAAAAAACTACAAAAGCACGCAGAGTGTGCAAAAAATACCCCCGCACCAACTCACGGTGCGGTGGTGCCACTCTGCACCCCCAGAGCTTCCAGCTAGCCAGGCAGTTTCATGATAGCAAGCTGGACTAGAACTTAGCAAGAAAAACCATATGTAACAAATGAACAAGCAGGAACTTAGCTTCGCTGGAGTAGACAGGTCCTCAGAAAGATCCAGGAGAGATCTGAACCAGTACTAGAACATTGACAGCTGACATTGAGTAACGATCTGAGTGGAGTTAAATAGAGAATCCAGCCTAGCCCTAAACGAGGGCAGGTGGGGAATGAATCTCAGAACCAGCAGCTCCACTCACAGCCACCAGAGGGAGTCCACGGACAGAACTCACCAAAGTACCATTCATGACCACAGGAGGTAGTTTGAGAACTAAATTCACAACAGGACGGTACATCTCGCTGACGGCACGCTGGGTTAGCGTAGAGGAAGGCATGACCCAGTTGGGCATTGGGAGACCATGTTACAGATGTATGGAGACAGGTTGTGGACGGCTTTGCATGTCATATGGACTCTCACAAGGAGTGCAAAGTTTGGGAAAATGCAGAGGGAGTACCTTGCTTACCGTACCAACATCCTCTGTGCCCTTTAATTATTGTTTAGCAAAGCTTAACACAGAGCATGAACTGTCTCCCTCTACTGTGCATGTGCGCTGTACTCACGTTCATGGAGCGCACGGTGCTCTGCTCTCAAGCGGTCATTGGGCACATGTCTCCTCGCTTTAAGGCTGTACCACTTTTATTGGCAGGAGAGATCGCCTTCATAATACAGAGACAGAGTACAACACTGCCCAAGCATTCACACTCTGCTCCTCAGACTTTCTATGTGTGCAGTGACTGCCTGTAGGCAGAAGATGAGGATGGTGGTAGTAGTAGTTGGAGCATTTAACACAGTCATGAAGCAGCCATAACAACTTGAAAGAGAAGTATTTTTAAAGAGATACCACACTGTTCGATATGTGGCCTGTATTTTTTACTTTTTTAAACTAAAATAGTGTACAGAACTAGGGTAACAGACAGCAAATACTGTGTAAAAAAGGCCTAAAATGCGCTAAACTTGGAGAACGCACATATATGAGTCCTGTCACGGAAATAACACACTGCTAAATAGGTGGGGGTTTTTTTAATGTAAAATAGTGCTGCATATAATTAGTGTATCAGACAGCAAAAAAAGTGGTCCACCGGCCAAAAATGCGCTAACTTGGAGCACACACATATATCAGGGTTGACACGGAAATACCACTCTGGCAAATCTGTGGCCTTTGAATTTTTTTATGCGAAATAGTGCTGTATAGAATTTGACTATCACACAGCCAAAAAATAAGTACACCGGCCTCCAATGCACAAACTTGGAGCACAGAGATATATGACGGCTGTAACGGAAATACCACACTGGCAAATCTGTGGCCTTTCGATTTTTTTATGCTAAATAGCGCTGTATAGAATTTGAGTATCATACAGCCGAAAAATAAGTACACCGGCCTCCAATGCCCAAACTTGGAGCACAGAGATATGTAACGGCTGTAACGGAAATACCACACTGGCAAATTCTACCAGCATTTACAGATTAAACACTTTGCCCTTTCCCTTTTCGGCTCTTCAGGAATCTCCCTGCCAACAGACTTTGAAAAGCTTTGCAGGGGAAGGTAATCAACCGAAGGCTTAATTTCAGATATTTACAAAATTCTCTGTTCCCTTTGAGATGGTTGTCAACTAAAACATCCCTATATGAGCAGGTGGGAATCTATCCTGGAAAAAGAACTCTTGCCCCAAAAATGGCATATTATATGGGAAAAG
Source organism: Ranitomeya variabilis (assembly GCF_051348905.1). Classification (NCBI taxonomy): domain Eukaryota; kingdom Metazoa; phylum Chordata; class Amphibia; order Anura; family Dendrobatidae; genus Ranitomeya; species Ranitomeya variabilis. The sequence continues at coordinate 235,883,838 of NC_135232.1, forward strand.
GCAGCTTAGTCATCTATTTCCTTTCCAAAGAGAACCAGTATAAGATTTTAATGTTCTGGTACCACACCCCTTACCTCCTACACAGATTGAACCCCGCAATACCAGATGTCTGTGGGCGTTACAGCCTAGAAGTGGGTACGCTCTACCATATTTTCTGGATGTGCCCAAGGATTCAGAGTTATTGGAGGGAGGTGGGTACGTTGATATCTAAGGTGCTCTATGTTGAGGTGGGTTTAGACCTGACTTTATAACTGCTAAATTGTGCCCCTAAAAGGATGATGAAAAGGTCAGCTAAATTGCTCTTACACATTCTTACCATGGCTAGATGTCTGATCGCCCTTAACTGGAAGCAGGTTGTTTCGTCACCCTTTCCTCATTTCCTACATAGAATTAATGATATTCACAGGATGGGGTATATGACCGTGATCCTAAATGCAACTGTGGAAAAATTTGACTAGGTCTGGGCTCCCTGGGACTACTACTCGGCACAGAGACCGGAGTATATTAATATCAGAAACTTGACTCTTTCCCCCCTAGTATTTGCTTTCTACCTTCCCTTTACTTCCCCTCGGTGTATGTCTTGTCTTTTTGTACGTCCATACTAGAGATTCATGCTTGATATATGGTTATAGGTCTTCCCATTAAGCGGGTTAGAGGGATTTTGTTAATCTTCCCATCCCTTTTGAACTGTTTTGTAAAAGATGTTTTTTGACTTTTCTATAATTGTCAACAATTGATAAAAGTTTACAGTTTTTTTTAAAAACAAGTGGTATCACTTTTGGAGGTATTCCAATATTTAGGACCCCCAAATCCACTTTAAATCTGAATAGGTCCTTCAAAAATATAAGTTTTGTAAATTTCCTTTAAAAAATGCAAAATTACTGCTACAATTTTAAACCTCCTAAAAGGCCAACAAAATAAAATAACATTTTACAAATGATGCTGATGTAAAGCAGACATGAGGGAAATGTTATTTATTAACGTTTTTCTGTGGTATATCTATCTGGATTAAAGGGACAATCATTCAAAGTTTGAAAATTTAAATTTTTTTTACATTTTTATCAAATTTCTGATTTTTTTTTTAAATAAACATTAAACATATTGACCTAAATTTACCATCATTAGAAACTAGCTATTAAACCAGTTCTACGCCTGGGTGGCGAGCATTTATATTGGTATATGGTCTCCATCCTGGCCCTAATCTTGTCATGTGCTGCTACCATCTTGCACCCCCATCCTGTCATGTGCAGCCCCCATCCTGTTTTGTGTGCCTCCATCTTGTGATGTGCTACTGTCTTCCTGAGCACTCATCCTGTCACGTGCTCCCATCCTGTACCCCAATCCTGTCATGTGGTGGTCCCATCCTGTACCCCAATCCTGTCATGTGTTGGTCCCATCCTGTACCCCAATCCTGTCATGTGGTGCTCCAAAACTCCACCCCAATCCTGTCATGTGCTGCTACCATCATGCGCCCCCATCCTGTCATGTGCTACTCTCTTCCTGAGCCCTCAGCCTGTCATGTGCTCCCATCCTGCGCCCCCATCCTGTCATGTGCTGCTCCCATCCTGCACCCTTATCCTGCCATGTGCTGCTCCTATCCTGTGCCCCTATCCTGTCATGTGCTGCTCCCATACTGTCATGTGCTGCTGCCATCCTGCTTCCCCATTCTGTCATGTGCTGCTCCCATCCTGCACCCCTATTCTGTCATGTGCTGCTCCCATCCTGCACCCTTATCCTGCCATGTGCTGCTCCTATCCTGTGCCCCTATCCTGTCATGCGCTGCTCCCATCCTGTCATGTGCTGCTGCCATCCTGCTTCCCCATTCTGTCATGTGCTACTCCCATCCTGCACCCCCATTCTGTCATGTGCTGCTCCCATCCTAAGCCCCGATTCTGTCAGGTGCTGCTGCCATCCTGCGCCCCCATTCTATCATGTGCTGCTCCCATCCTACCCCCCGTTCTGTCATGTGCTGCTCCCATCCTGTGCCCCCATGCTATCATGCTTTGCTCCCATCTTGAGCCCCCATTCTGTCAGGTACTGCTCCCATCCTACGCCCCAGTTCTTTCATGCTGCTCCATTATGGTTAATGGCCCCCATAAGATGCTCCATAGTATCTACTCCATAAAGGTTGATGGCCCCCATAAGATGCTCCATAGTATTATATGCCCTGTATGCTGCTGCAATTAAATGAAAAAATGACATACTCACCTATCGTCGCTGAGCGCCGAGTGCTGTGGGGGTCAGGTGCCTGAGTTGCCGCTAGCTCAGGCCCCCGGCACTTGCTATAGTCACCTGGCCCTGATCCACTGCTGCGTGCCGCTCCGTCTTCCGGGTCCTCTGGCTGTGACTGTTCAGTCAGAGGGCGGCACGCATTAAGCACGTCATCGCGCCATCTGAACTGAACGTCACAGGCAGAGGATGTGGAAGATGGAGCCGCGCGCATTGGTGGAACGGGACAGGTGAATATAGCATACTCACCCTCCTGGCACGTCCCTGCTCCTCCATTGGAGATCGCGGTGTGTGTTCAGTGCTTACACATACCGCGATCTCCTGGCCTGCGTCACTCTGTGGGGTCCAGACTGCGCCGGCGCTTGCGCTTGCGCAGTCTATAAAGGCTTCGGACAGAGTGACGCTCCCAGCATTATATTATAGATTACAATGTGCCACAAAAAAAATCTCAAAATCATAGGGATTTGTTGTAGCATTCCAGAGTTATCTATATATATAATTGTCACTCTAAGGGTTTTTCTGTCTGTCTGTCTGTCCTGGAAATCCCGCGTCTCTGATTGGTCGAGGCCGCCTGGGCCTCGACCAATCAGCGACGGGCACAGTATCGACGTAGAAATCCCGCGTCTCTGATTGATCGAGGTCGCCAGGCCTCGACCAATCAGCGACGGGCACGGTATCGACGTAAATGTCATAATGGTTGCCATGGCGACGATGATGTCATAAAGGTTGCCTCGACCAATCAGCGACGGGCACAGCATGGCGACGATGATGTCATAAAGGTTGCCTCGACCAATCAGCGACGGGCACAGTCTGCCACGAATTCTGGAATCATCATTGTCTATATACTACGGGGACATGCATATTCTAGAATACCCGATGCGTTAGAATCTGGCCACAATCTAGTTACCACATAAAGGAACACTGATCAGATCTAAAAAAAATTGGCCAGGTCACTAAGGAGTTAATATGCACCAGATTTATGAAAGTGGTTCCTCATGTTTTATATTTATCTACTGGAAAAATATATCTTTGTACTGTGTTAGCCAATAGATAGAAACATATTAAAGGGAATCTGACACCTACTTTTTAGTATATAAGCTTCGGCCACTGCCATCAGGGGCTTATTTACAGCATTATGTAATGCTGTAGATAAGCCCCCAATGTAGCCTGAAAAAAAACAAGTTGGGTTATACTCACCCAGGGGTGGTCCCGGTCTGGTCCGATGGGCGTCGCGGTACGGGTCTGGCGCCTCCCATCTTCATGCGAGGACACTCAAATTTTAATATTTTTATATTTCTGTCAATTTTTGACACAGTCTATCCTATGTTTAAACCACATATCCAATGGCTTAGTTCACATTTTTTGCTCACAACGTTGCGCATTAAGCTTTTCTTCTTTTCTGATAAATCACACAAAGCAAGAATATAAAAAGGCTTGCATGCAGTGTGATTAACTCAAATAATGCAGTATGCACAGAATACAGCTCTGTTAACATTAGTGTCAATGCTTGTCTACTTTGTTATACTGGTGCATCCTTTTTTAAAAAGCTAATATTAAGTCCTAATAATTTAAATCCTATTGGATAATATGGGACTATCAGGATTTAATTTTTCTTTTATTGCAACAATAGTGCTGCAAAATGGTTGCATTTCAAAGCAAAACAAACCAGACCATGTAGAAAACATTGTCAGATTTACTGAAAATGTTTAGACTATAAGATGCAATGGACCATAAGATGCACCCCAAATTTTGATGAAGAAAATAAGATAAAAATATTAATTTTAAAAAAGAGGTCTCTTATAGTCTGAATGTAGCTTACTTGGGGGGTGTCAGTGATGTTGGAGCGGGTTCACATGAGGCAGGGTTGCTGCTGCAGGAAGCCGGATGTTGCAGGAATGAGGCAATGCTGTGGGCCCTGTGCTGGAAGGTAGGGGTGTCCCGGAGGTGCGAGGCTGCAGGCACTGGGCTTCAAAAAAATGTTGGTGGTGAGGAAGGAACATAGTTTCCGCTCTGTACATTGATTTCCCTGTGGTGAGCTTCAGGAAAATGGTCACTGGAGGTGAGGAAGTGCAGATTTAGATCTCGACTCAATGACTGCAGCCTCCTTTGATAGCGCTCCGCCACCATCCCTTTCCCCCACCGGTAGGCTACATTCTGACTCTGATATGCACCCCCATTTTCCTCCCAAATTTTTGTTGAAGTTAGAGTCATATAGTCTGAAAAATATGGTAATTGTGAATATCATATTGCTTGCCTGCCATCTCTCTGAGGCATGACAATAGTGAGATTCCTTTTGCCTCATATTCTTTATTCACAATGTTATTTACTGCATTTATTGCTTCCTCTAGATCAATTTTATTATTATTATTATTATATTATACTACCCTGCAACACAATCATCTATTTCCTGCATTAACCCACTAAGAAATATTATCTATAGTATTATTGTATGTGGACTATTAACAAAGCATTACAATCAGAATGATGAAGAAAGATCGTTATTTACTAATGAATAGTTCCAATTTGACTATTTTACACTAATTAGAGATTTTAAACTTTTTACGAGAGTTCATGAGGGAGGAATTGACAGTGTGACACATGCACAAAGGTGCACAGGTTCACGTGACATGGTCTATCTCATCTTTATTATTTCATCACTCACACTGGGACAGATTTTTATCCCTTTAGGAGTAAACAACAAAGGTTCTTATTGTACAGTAGAGGCACAAATAGAAATCTTGAAAATCCTACAGGAATTGATAATGAAGCAAATTTGAAATAGGAAAGCTTTCATAATCCAAACAATCACATAAGCAAACCCATCGTCCCTCCAGTTAGCTATAGCAAAGCGGTTGAAAACTGAACTCTAACCTTAGATTGTCTAGTATTCACTGTAAATGTAAAATTTCCACTTGACCCAAGAGTCCTGACCTTCAAGTAGATATTGACAATTTTCTGGATCACAGTAAATTATGTATGACTATAAATTAATAAGTAGATGCTTACACATTTTAGAATATTTGGCTAATATTAGAATAGCCAAAGCAGAATAAAAATAGCTGATAAGCGAACTATGTTATTTATGATGTGCATATTTGAAATGCTACTTCTAGTAAATTACTGATATTGCAATCATTTGTATAAAAGTTGAAAAAAAAAAAATAATTTGCCCACATTTATCCGCGATGATGTAGTTTATGAAGATAAAAAAAAGAAGGTAAGTTAGGTAGTACCACATATTTAATAAAAGATACATTTTTCCTAAAAAAAAACCTAGCAATTTTTAAACCTTTGAAATTTAGAATGTATTTTTTCACATTCCATTATTCATAGGTTTAAGACTAGAGATGAACGAACATTCCAAGGTGCTGCTCAGCAAATGTCCCAATGTCCCAATGTTCACTGAATGTACTCTAACCCAACTAAATTTAATGGGAGACCAAACCAAACGTATACACAAAACCTTAAGGGATGACTAAAAGCTTCTCAAACAGTTAAAGTTAGAGGAATACACCATGAAAAGTGGCATCAACTGAGCCACAGTAGAAATTTGCTAATGGTACAGCAGCAGTCAGCCATGGGCCATGCATAAGGTCTGAGGGTCTGAGCCAGCATTTACAACTTTGAATTGAAGTTTAAATTAAGACCTGGTGGTTAAGGTAGCAATGTAAGCCTTCTTTGCTTGGAGCCCTGATACCTCAAGCAACAGTTAATTTTTTTTCCCAGCCACAGTCAGGTGGCACAAACATCAGATTCATAGAGGAACATTGGTAGAAAAATGGAAGGAAAGTAACACTGGTAGTTGACTGATCAATTGACCCACAGTAGAAAATGTTATAATTGCACAACAGCAGTCAGCCATGGGCCATCCATGAGGTATCAGGATCTGGACCAGCATTTATAGCTTTGAATTGAAGTTTCAATTAAGATCTGGTGGTAAGGGAGCAATGTAAACCTCACGCAACAGCTCAAATATTTTTTTTTCTCAGCCACACTCAGTTTCATAGGGTCCTATTGGCAGAAAAATAGAAGGATAGTAACACAGTTAGTTGAGTAAAAGTAAGTGCAGGCCTGCCATTCTAGAAGCCCTACTGCTACAGGAAACACACATGAAGGTGACCCAACTTGGGGTCCAAATATTTAAAGAAATTATTTTCTCACAGCACTAAACTGGCATCAATTAATCCAGAACAGAAATAGTATAAAGGGGCTCTGACATCCATTCCAGTACAGGCAACTCACCTGATGGAGACCCAACTTGAATTTTCCACATTTGGAATCAATTTCCAATGAATAGAAACAGTATAATAGGCCTCTGACTCACCTTCCACTACAGGCAATACACAAAATTGAGACCCAACTTGGAGTCTCCACATTTCAATTATTTGTTTGAGGTGCAAAAGTCAGTGGAGATCCGTATTCATTCATTCATTCAGTCACTGAAGATCCACATTTTGATGAAAGTTAGACAGACTGCACTTTCCAGGGACAGCTGAACGCGCTTATTCATCAGAGCACCACCAGCAACACTAAACACCTTCTGAGAGAATGTTGGCTGCCTGGCATGACAAAACCTCCAAGTCCGAAATGCAAAAGGGTCAAAATCCCCCCCTTGATGGCACTGATAGTCAGCTCGAGATACTTCTGCACTATCCTCTCAAGTCATTCACATGTCAATATGAAAAAGTAGACGTGTGCACAGCCGTAAAGAGGTGCCAGAGTAGGTTCCCACACCGTAGTAGATAGCAAAAACTCGGCACTCAAATAACGTAAGACAGGTGATTTAATGGTGTCCACAAAATAACAGAAACATTTCGGTCCTACATCTGGACCTTCATCAGTCACAGTTGATAAATGTGAGGGAGCGAGTGGACCCACAGAATTGCTAATTGTGGAATGAGATTACACTTGTGTGTGAGCGTTGCCTGTATGTGGGCAGTATAACCCCAAATGAAGCAATATACCTTAACCCCTTAGTGACGGAGCCAAATTTTTGAAATCTGACCAGTGTCATTTTATGTGGTAATAACTCTGCAATGCTTCAACAAATCCCAGTGATTTTGAGATTGTTTTTTCGTGATACATTATATTTTATGATAATGGTAAATTTAGGGTGATATGTTTGTGTTTATTTATAAAAAATATGAAAAATTTGAGAAAAATGTTAACAAATTAGCAATTTTCAAACTTTGAATGATTGTCACTTTAATCCAGATAGTCATACCACAGCAAACCATTAATAAATAACATTTCCCACATGTCGGCTTTACATCAGCTTGATTTGTAAAATGTTATTTTATTTTGTTAGCATTTTAGGAGGTTTAAAAATGTAGCAGCAATTTTTCATTTTTGCAAGGAAATTTACAACATTTTTTTTTTAGGGACTTATCCATGTTTGAAGTGACTTTAGGGGTCCCATATATTGGGAAACCCCCAAACGTGATACCATTTTAGAAACAGCACCCCCTAACGTATTGAAAACTGCAGTCAGGTAGGTTATGAACCCTTCAGGTGCTTTTCAGGAATTAATGCAAGGTGGCATGACAGGAATGAAAATGTGTATTTTTACCACCTAAATGTCTCTAACTTCTGAACAGATTACTACAGCAGTCAGACTGTAAGGCCACTATCTGGTCATGAATTGCCATCACAAGCATCAGGACCACACAATCGTGATCTGAGGGCACCAATTTGGATAAAGAGGAAGCTCTCACACTCTGTTAACCATTTATAATGATGTAGTCACTATTGACAGCAGCATCTAAGGGGTTAAACAGATTTGGATGGTGCAAACACTGATCGTGGCTGATGCAGCAAGTTGTCAGCTATAGTGGACAGCCGACAGCTGCGGGATTGTCACCTGTATGGGGAGGCTAGTCTCTTATATATCAGGTCAGTTAAAAGGCGTATTGGCTGTCATTAAGGGGTTAAAATATCAGGACATAAGTGCCGTGCCTGTGTGGGATGCGGAATCCACCGCTAGTCCATGGACTAGCAGAAGGGTGCAGAAGGTATTGCATCTTTACCCACTCCACAAGCGTGATTTGCTCCATGTCTAGACTGCATTGGCCAAGGCTGTGCTAAAGGACAGACTGCACCAGGGCTCACCTCTGTTGCCACAGTCGCTGCAACATGTGCAGAGTGGAATTCCACTGTGTCAGAATGTCGAAAATCAAGCGGTTAACCGGTAGGCCGAAAGACCTCTGTAGCAATTCAATTTGGTGACCTATGGGGTAAAATAATTGGAAGTGAGCACACAGTGACCGTGCTTTCAGCAGCAGCACATCAAGGCTGGGATAGTGGGGTAGAAACTGCTGTACCATCAGGTTAAGGACATGAACCATGCAAGGCGTGTGTGATGTTGCACCGGCATAGGGCTGCCACCAGGATCACACTGTTATTGCAGATGGCCTTCCCTGGCTCCAGGTTCAGTGAAGGCAGCAATTGCTCTAACTCGGCCTAAATAGCTGTCCACAACTGATGAGCTGTGTGACTGGGATCTCTTATCAAGTCATACTAGTTTTTATACTGTCTGATTGCGGTGAGCCTTGGTTATGCAGTACAGAGGTGGAGGGATTCTCTCTGCATTGTTGGAATGCATGTCTCGTAAATAGGAGCGGTTGAGGGCACAGGTGGAAGCCCTAGAGGAGGTGGAGGAGCCAGAAGAAGTGGAGAAACTGTTTGATACAGGTTTGTCACACATGCTTTGGGAATTCCAAGACTTGTGTAGTAGCCCCTTGATCACCTGCCCACACAGCCAGCAGAGTCACCTAGTTTCCAGTCAGTGAGATGTGATGCCCCTGCCCATGTTTGCTCATCCAGATGTCAGTGGTGAAATTCACCCTGGCAGATATAAATTTCAGGGAATGGGTGATGTTGTCTGTGACATGCTGGTGCAACACAGGCAAAGCTTTCTTAGAGAATTAATGGCAACTGGGCATCTGGTACTGAGGGACTGTGATGTCCATCAATTTTTGGAAACCGTCTGTATCCACCAGGGAAAAAGCAGCATTTCCATGGCCAGCAGATTGGAGATGGTGGAATTCAAGCTCTTAGCATTTGCATTATTTTACGTGACCACAACTACGGGACCTAGGGCTGGTTGCTGTGGTGAGAAAGGGTAGAGTAGAGTAAACATGACAAACTGCTGGACTGTTAGTGAGGTGCAGATGGAGATGTTATGGTTGACTGAGAAACATTTGGTGTGCTTGGTGACACAGAAACAGCAAGTATCTCCACTTCCATAACAACTGACAAGCACTCAATAACCCTGACTGTAGGGGTTAAACAAGTGGAGTTTCCTCTCCCAGAGACCTGTGTGAGAACACTTGGCACATTGATGAAGGATGAAGATGCAGCAGATGTGGTTGATGTGATGGCCAGTGGTTGGCAGTCCCGCTAGTCCAAATTTTAGCGCAGTGAGATTTTGCAAATTTGTGAGATAACTTCAGTTGGGTCATCCTTTGTGGTCTCAAAACAAGCCCAGGCTAGGCAACCCTTGCCTCCCCTTGCCTTATCCTTATGACTGGTGCTGGCCACAGCCAGAGTTGTGGCTGAGGATGCAGTGCTTGTGGCGGTTGCATCACTCTGTTTCTGTGTGGAAAGCCACAAAGTACCGTATATACTTGAGTATAAGCCGACCCGAGTATAAGCCGACCCCCCTAATTTTGCCACAAAAAACTGAAAAATCTTTATGACTAGAGTATAAGCCTAGGGTGGGAAATGAAGCAGCTACCGGTAAATGTCAAAAGTAAAAATAGATACCAATAAAAGTAAAATTAATTGAGACATCAGTAGGCTAAGTGTTTTTGAATGTCCATATTGAATCAGGAGCCCCATATAATGCTCCATAAAGTTTATGATGGCCCCATAAGATGCTCCATATTAAAATATGCCCCATATAATCCTGCATAAAGGCTAATAATGGCCGCATAAGATGCTCCATAGACACATTTGCCCAATATAATGCTGCACAGATGTTGATTATGGCCCCATAAGATGCTCCATAGAGATATTTGCCCCATATAGTGCTGCACAAACGTTATGGCCCCATAAGATACTCCATACAGACATTTGCCCCATATAGTGCTGCACAAACATTGATTTTGGCCCCATAAGATGCTCCATAAAGATATTTGCACCATATAGTGCTGCACAAATGTTATGGCCCCACAAGATGCTCCATACAGACACTTGTCCAATATAGTGCTGCACAAATGTTATGGCCCCATAGATGCTCCATACAGACACTTGCCCATATATTGCTGCACAAGTGTTGATTATGGCCCCATACAGACACTTGCCCCATATAGTGCTGCACAAACGATATTGCCCCATAAGATGCTCCATACAGACACTTGCCCCATTTGCTGTTGCTGCGATAAAAAAAATCACATACTCACCTCTCCGTCGCTCAGGCCCCCAGCACTTGCTATATTCACCTGCTCCATGTTCCGGTGCCGCTCCATCTTCAGCGTCTTCCGCACTGACGTTCAGGCAGAGGGCGCACTAACTATGTCACCGCGCCCTCTGACCTGAGTGTCACTGCAGAAGATGCTGAAGATGGAGCGGCGCCCAGAATGGGGAGCAGGTGAATATTGCGCAGCGCTCCCCTCCCCATTATACTCACCTGCTCCTGGTGCGGTGCAGTCCCTGCTTCCTCGACGCTGCAGCTTCTTCCTGTATGGAGCGGTCACTGTTACCGCTCATTACAGTGATGAATATGCGGCTCCACCCCTATGGGAGATGGAGCCGCATATTCATTACTGTAATGAGCGGTACCATGTGACTGCTCAGTACAGGAAGAAGCTGCTGGTGCCGGGGAAGCCAGGGACCTGCAGGGACCATGCCAGGAGTAGGTGAGTATAATGAGACAGCCCCCGCTCCCCCTCCACTGCCAACCCCTGGGTATGACTCAAGTATAAGCTGAGAGGGGGACTTTCAGCCCAAAACAATGGGCTGAAAATCTCAGTTTATACTCGAGTATATACGGCAACCTCCTCTTCGTACTCCTTCTCCACCTCCTCTGCTGAGCTACTCAGCTGTGCACCTCTGGGTTCACATCAAGTGAGAACTACAACCTCATATAACATCATCCTCTCTGTTTTCCCTCTCCTCGCCCGGAGAGTGACCCTCTTCCTCTTCCTGTCCTAACATCACAGTACTGTAGACGGGCGCATCTGGTATCTGATTCTCAACAGAATCACCTCCATTCCCGGTGTTTAATGTGTGGTATTGAGGGTCTGTTGTTGTGAACTCTGTTCTCGAACTCCCTCCTGTGGTCAGGAATGGTATTTCTGTGAGTTATGTCCGTGGGTTCCCTCTGGTGGCTGAAAGTGGAGCTGCTGGTCTGGAGGTGGCTTCCTCAGCTGCATCGTTTAAGACTGGGCTGGTTCCTCTATTTAACTCTGCTCAGATCGTTACCTGATGCCAGTTGTCAATGTATCTGTACTGGTTCAAATCTCACTTGGATCTCCTGATGACCTGTCTACTTCAGCAGAAGCTAAGTCCCTGTTAAGCTCATTTGTTGTTCATTTGTGTGCTGAATATATTTCTGAGTACCTGCTAAGTTTTGTCCAGCTGGCTATCATGATATTGTCTCGCTAGCTGGAAGCTCTGGGTTGCAGAGTGGCACCTACCGCGCTGTGAGTCGGCACGGGGGGTTTCTTGCTCACTCTGCGTGGCTTTTTGTAGTTTTTTGTGTTGACCGCAAAGATCCCTTTATCTATCTTCTGTCTATTTAGTAAGTCGGGCCTCCTTTGCTGAAACCTGTCTCATTCCTATGTTTGTGCCTTCCTCTTAACTCACAGTCAATATATGTGGGGGGCTGCTCTTTTCCTTTGGGGAATTTCTCTGAGGCAAGGTGAGGCTATATTTCTCTTTAGGGGTAGTTACCTCTCAGGCTGTGAAGAGTCGTCTAGGCAGAGTCAGGTACGATCCACGGCTAATTCTAGTGTGTGTGATAATAGATTAGGGCTGCGGTCAGCAGAGCTCCCACTTCCCAGAGCTCGCTCTATTTTGCAGTTTTGACTATCAGGTCATTCCCGGTGCTCCTAACCACCAGGTCCAGCCATAACAGTACAACTGGCCTAAAAGTGTTAATGCATCTCAATAGAGGGATAAGAGAAGTTCTGAGACCATTTTTTTCTCTGCAGTGTGTTTAGTCTTTTTTTTCCCCTAAACCTCTGGGTGGTTCAGTACTCAGGTGTAGATATGGACATTCAAGGTCTGTCCTCTTGTGTGGATAATCTCACTGCAAGGGTACAAGGCATTCAGGATTATATAGTTCAGAATCCTATGTTAGAGCCTAGAATCCGAATTCCTGATTTGTTTTCTGGGGATAGATCAAAGTTTCTGAATTTCAAGAATAATTGTAAACTGTTTCTTGCCCTGAAACCTCGCTCCTCTGGTGACCCTAGTCAGCAAGTAAAAATCATTATTTCCTTGTTGTGTGGTGACCCTCAAGACTGGGCATTCTCCCTTGCGCCAGGAGATCCTGCATTGCTTAATGTAGATGCGTTTTTTCTGGCGCTTGGATTGCTCTATGACGAACCAAATTCTGTGGATCAGGCAGAGAAAATCTTGCTGGCTCTATGTCAGGGTCAGGATGATGCTGAAATGTATTGTCAGAAGTTTAGAAAGTGGTCTGTGCTTACTCAATGGAATGAGTGTGCTCTGGCAACGATTTTCAGAAAGCGTCTTTCTGAGGGCCTTAAGGATGTTATGGTGGGGTTCCCCAAGCCTGCTGGTCTGAATGAATCAATGTCCTTGGCTATTCAGATCGATCGGCATTTGCGGGAGCGGAAAGTTGTGCACTATATGGCGGTGTCCTCTGAGCAGAGGCCTGAGCCTATGCAATGTGATAGGACTTTGACCAGAACTGAACGGCAAGAGCACAGACGTCAGAATGGGCTGTGTTTTTACTGTGGTGACTCCACTCATGCTATCTCTGATTGTCCTAAGCGCACTAAGCGGTCCGCTAGGTCTGTCACCATTGGTACTATACAGCCTAAATTTCTTTTGTCTGTTACTTTAATTTGCTCTTTGTCATCCTACTCTGTTATGGTGTTTGTGGATTCAGGCACAGCCCTGAATTTGATGGACTTAGAGTATGCCAGGCGCTGTGTTTTTTTCTTGGAGCCCTTGCAGCATCCTATTCCATTAAGGGGAATTGATGCTATGCCTTTGGCCAAGAATAAGCCTCAGTACTGGACCCAGTTGACCATGTGCATGGCTCCTGCACATCGGGAAGATATTCGCTTTTTGGTATTGCATAATTTGCATGATGTGGTCGTGTTGGGTTTGAAACTACAGGTCCATAATCCAGTATTGGACTGGAAATCTATGTCTGTGTCCAGATGGGGTTGTCAAGGGGCCCATGGTGATGTTCCAGCATTGTCAATTTCTTCTTCCACTCCTTCTGAAGTACCTGAGTTTTTGTCGGATTACCAGGATATATTTGATGAGCCCAAGCCCAGTGCCCTGCCTCCTCATAGGGATAGTGATTGTGCTATTAATTTGATTCCTGGTAGTAAGTTTCCTAAAGGCCGACTTTTCAATTTATCTGTGCCAGAACACGCCGCTATGCGGAGCTATATAAAGGAGTCCTTGGAGAAAGGGCATATTCGCCCGTCGTCGTCACCGTTGGGAGCAGGGTTCTTTTTTGTGGCCAAGAAGGATGGTTCTCTGAGACCTTGTATAGATTACCGCCTTCTTAATAAAATCACGGTCAAATTTCAGTACCCTTTGCCTCTATTGTCTGATTTGTTTGCTCGGATTAAGGGGGCTAGTTGGTTTACCAAGATAGATCTTCGAGGAGCGTATAATCTTGTGCGTATTAAGCGGGGCGATGAATGGAAAACCGCATTTAATACGCCCGAGGGCCATTTTGAGTATCTGGTGATGCCATTCGGGCTTTCTAATGCGCCATCTGTATTCCAGTCCTTAATGCATGACATCTTCCGAAAGTATCTGGATAGATTCATGATAGTATATTTGGATGATATTTTGGTCTTTTCGGATGATTGGGAGTCTCATGTGAAGCAGGTCAGAATGGTGTTCCAAGTCCTTCGTGCTAATTCCTTGTTTGTGAAGGGGTCTAAGTGTCTCTTCGGAGTTCAGAAGGTTTCCTTTTTGGGCTTCATTTTTTCCCCTTCTACTATCGAGATGGATCCAGTTAAAGTCCAGGCCATTTATGATTGGACTCAGCCTACATCTGTAAAGAGCCTTCAGAAATTCCTGGGCTTTGCGAATTTTTACCGTCGCTTTATCGCTAATTTTTCTAGTGTTGTCAAACCACTGACTGATTTGACCAAGAAAGGTGCGCATGTGGTGAATTGGTCCTCTGTGGCCGTTGAGGCGTTTCAGGAGCTGAAACGTCGTTTTTCTTCGGCTCCTGTGTTGTGTCAGCCAGATGTTTCGCTCCCTTTTCAGGTCGAGGTTGATGCTTCTGAGATTGGAGCAGGGGCTGTTTTGTCTCAGAGAAGTTCTGATGGCTCTGTGATGAAGCCATGTGCTTTCTTTTCTAGAAAGTTTTCACCTGCTGAGCGTAATTATGATGTTGGCAATCAGGAGTTGTTGGCCATGAAGTGGGCATTCGAGGAGTGGCGACATTGGCTTGAGGGCGCCAAGCATCGCGTGGTGGTCTTGACGGATCACAAGAATTTGACTTATCTCGAGTCTGCCAAGCGGTTGAACCCTAGACAGGCTCGATGGTCACTGTTTTTCTCCCGTTTCGATTTTGTGGTTTCATACCTTCCGGGTTCTAAGAATGTGAAGGCTGATGCCCTTTCAAGGAGTTTTGTGCCTGATTCTCCGGGAGTTTCTGAGCCGGCTGGTATTCTCAAAGAGGGGGTGATTTTGTCTGCCATCTCCCCTGATTTGCGGTGGGTTCTGCAGGAGTTTCAGGCGGATAGACCTGACCGCTGTCCTGCAGAGAGACTGTTTGTCCCTGATAGATGGACTAGTAGGGTTATCTCGGAGGTTCATTGTTCGGTGTTGGCTGGTCATCCTGGAATTTTTGGTACCAGAGATTTGGTGGCTAGGTCCTTTTGGTGGCCTTCCTTGTCCCGGGATGTGCGTGCTTTTGTGCAGTCCTGTGGGACTTGTGCTCGGGCGAAGCCCTGCTGTTCTCGTGCCAGTGGGTTACTTTTGCCCTTGCCGGTCCCGAAGAGGCCCTGGACGCATGTTTCCATGGATTTTATTTCAGATCTCCCTGTCTCTCAAAGGATGTCGGTCATCTGGGTGGTTTGTGATCGCTTCTCTAAGATGGTCCATTTGGTACCCTTGCCTAAGTTGCCGTCATCCTCTGATTTGGTTCCGTTGTTTTTCCAGCATGTGCTTCGTTTGCATGGCATTCCGGAGAACATTGTGTCGGACAGAGGTTCCCAGTTTGTTTCGAGGTTTTGGCGGTCCTTTTGTGCTAAGATGGGCATTGATTTATCTTTTTCTTCTGCTTTCCATCCTCAGACAAATGGCCAAACTGAGCGAACCAATCAGACTTTGGAGACCTATCTGAGATGCTTTGTTTCTGCTGATCAGGCTGATTGGGTGACCTTCTTGCCATTGGCTGAGTTCGCCCTTAATAATCGGGCCAGTTCGGCTACTTTGGTTTCACCTTTTTATTGTAATTCTGGTTTCCATCCTCGTTTCTCTTCACGGCAGGTTGAGCCTTCGGACTGTCCTGGTGTGGATTCTGTGGTGGACAGGTTGCAGCAAATTTGGACTCATGTAGTGGACAATTTGACGTTGTCACAGGAGAAGGCTCAACGTTTCGCTAACCGCCGTCGCCGTGTTGGTCCTCGACTTCGTGTTGGGGATCTGGTTTGGCTGTCATCTCGTTATGTTCCTATGAAGGTTTCGTCTCCTAAGTTTAAGCCTCGTTTTATTGGGCCTTATAAGATTTCTGAAATCCTCAATCCTGTGTCATTTCGTTTGGACCTTCCAGCTTCTTTTGTCATCCATAATGTGTTCCATAGGTCGTTGTTGCAGAGATATGTGGCGCCTATGGTTCCTTCCGTTGACCCTCCTGCTCCGGTGTTGGTCGAGGGAGAATTGGAGTATGTGGTGGAGAAGATTTTAGATTCTCGTATCTCGAGATGGAAACTTCAGTATCTGGTCAAATGGAAGGGCTATGGTCAGGAAGATAATTCCTGGGTTCTTGCCTCCGATGTCCATGCTGCCGATTTGGTTCGTGCCTTTCATTTGGCTCGTCCTAATCAGCCGGGGGGGTTCTGGTGAGGGTTCGGTGACCCCTCCTCAAGGGGGGGTACTGTTGTGAACTCTGTTCTCAAACTCCCTCCTGTGGTCAGGAATGGTATTTCTGTGAGTTCTGTCCATGGGTTCCCTCTGGTGGCTGAAAGTGGAGCTGCTGGTCTGGAGGTGGCTTCCTCAGCTGCATCGTTTAAGACTGGGCTGGTTCCTCTATTTAACTCTGCTCAGATCGTTACCTGATGCCAGTTGTCAATGTATCTGTACTGGTTCAGATCTCACTTGGATCTCCTGATGACCTGTCTACTTCAGCAGAAGCTAAGTCCCTGTTAAGCTCATTTGTTGTTCATTTGTGTGCTGAATATATTTCTGAGTACCTGCTAAGTTTTGTCCAGCTGGCTATCATGATATTGTCTCGCTAGCTGGAAGCTCTGGGTTGCAGAGTGGCACCTACCGCGCCGTGAGTCGGCGCGGGGGGTTTCTTGCTCACTCTGCGTGGCTTTTTGTAGTTTTTTGTGTTGACCGCAAAGATCCCTTTATCTATCTTCTGTCTATTTAGTAAGTCGGGCCTCCTTTGCTGAAACCTGTCTCATTCCTATGTTTGTGCCTTCTTCTTAACTCACAGTCAATATATGTGGGGGGCTGCTCTTTTCCTTTGGGGAATTTCTCTGAGGCAAGGTGAGGCTATATTTCTCTTTAGGGGTAGTTACCTCTCAGGCTGTGAAGAGTCATCTAGGCAGAGTCAGGTACGATCCACGGCTAATTCTAGTGTGTGTGATAATAGATTAGGGCTGCGGTCAGCAGAGCTCCCACTTCCCAGAGCTTGCTCTATTTTGCAGTTTTGACTATCAGGTCATTCCCGGTGCTCCTAACCACCAGGTCCAGCCATAACAGTCTGTATTCTGCTTGAACCCTACTTTGTTTGGCCCCAGATCCAACATGAAAAGAATTTTGGCATCCGTGCAGATGCTTTCCTTCTCTCGATTCTGTAAATCTTTGGAGCAGACCTCTGATACTTATGGAATAAAATATGTGAATAGCTCTGCAGAACAGTCCATCTGTGGTTCCCCACAGTAATTTGGATGTTTGGAAATTTGTGACGCGGGGAAAACAAGGGTTATTGGGGTGCCACCTTTGAAGATTGTACTGTGTGTGATGTTAAGGTGGTTAGAAGAGGAGAGGCCACTTGATGCAATGCTTGCCATCCACTGGAGCACATGCACTTTCTGAGCCTCATTTACAAGGTGTACCGTTGTATGATTGCCAAAGAATGGGTGTGGAGTAGCCCATCCAGTAACAGATGTTGTCATTGGTATTTGGAAAGGACGAGATGGAGTTTGTACAGTTGAGCTTTCATTAAACTAACACTTAACCCTCGTACACGTCAAACACCAAGCTTATTTCCCCTTCCACAACAACCTTGCTCTTTCCCGCTCATATTGTTTGTACCCTTCCTTTCTTTTAACCTGCATTTTCAAAAACTTAGGCCCACAGCTATCAGTCACCTGTTACTAAATGAGCAATCACTATTTATTTTCTTAATTAGTGTGCAACAACACTCATACCTAACGATTTTGATGAGCAAATGGGGCCACTTGATTCCTCACTCCAACACAGTTTTATCAGTAACTATTTGGATTAGCATGTAGGGCTTCCTGGCTGAACCCCTTGTAGGGGTTCACTCGCTCAGGTGCGTAGGAGGAAACAGGAGCCACATTTTCTTCTGCGTTCAAGTGGGTTTATTGCTCCATAAACCACATAACAGTGTGAACAACAGGTAAACAAATAGCCTTTAGCTCAGGAAAGGAAAATACAAGAGTCCAGTCCTTCAGGCTCAGTCCTGGAGCCTTAACACACTGTGGGGGCTTTCTCCTCCACACACACAGACTCCTGTCTGTAGTGTCCTGCCTGGACACATGGAAATCTGTCCACCCTGACAGACTCCCAAACACTTACTCCATGTGCTAAACACTAACCTGTCTTTTATGGATCTAACAACACCCAGGAACCCATCACATGATTAGACATGTGGTTATGACATCACCACAGGTCCTGAAACACACATAGATAGGCATGGTTATGCCCCTTACCTAGGGGTGAGGTATATGGGTAGCCAGACCCTCCCATCTCTCATAGCTACCCGTAACCCAGACCCAAATATTCTAAGCAACTCCTTATTGCTTTATGTGCAAAAACACTCTGGGTTACATCGCAGGGAGCATCCATCCCTGTGATACATACCTCCCATTAACCACGTGACCACCAGTCGCACCACACCCTATACTAAGACTAATTATTTTTAAAAGCAAATAGGACATCCTGATTCCTCACTGCAGCACCGTGTTATCCCAAATGATTTGGATTAGCAAATAGGGCCTCCTAAGTGAACCCCAATAATAGTACTAATGATTTTTAAGAGCAAATGGGGCCTCCTGATTCGTCACTGCTACACAGTTTAATCACAAACTATTTGAATTAGTAAATAGGGCCTCCTGGCTGAACACTTATATTAGGTCTAACGACTTTTAAGAGGAAATGGAGCCTCCTGATTCCTCAATGCAACTCAATTTTATCCCAAATGATTTGGAATAGCAAACTGGGCTTCTTGGCTGAACATCTTTATTAGGCTTAGTTATTTTGATGAGCAAATGGGGCCTCCTGATTCGTCACGTGACACAGTTTTAACAAAATCTAGTTAGATGCTGGAAGATTGATTTCACACAGGACAGGACCCTATCTTGCTTACTGACAAGTTCACTTTCAACAGTAGCAGCAGGAGCGGCCTCTGTGCTGCTACACTGAGAAAATGGCACAAGCAAAATCTGATGTCCGCCAATCAAAGATAACCTTGTGTGATGATGTTGTGGATGGTTTATGCGCACTGCTTGACTGCCAGAATGTACACACATTAAATTATTAAAGAAAAAAAAAAATAAAGATCACACTCTGCCACTCCTCTGACCTAGACACACCCCCTTCCCTCATAAAACATGTTCACCCTGCTCATCATACAGCACCACTATCCTAACAAAAGTAAAAACAACAGCATTAATGGAAACACAATCATTTAATGAACTTTGACCAAATTTTGCCAACTTTGAGCAAAAATGCTCAGGAAACCGAACATAAATCTGAATTTGAGAAATTGTGCCGAATTTGAGATTAGCTATCATTTTCAGAACAAGATAGCTCATCTCTATTTAAGGCATAATAGACATGATAAACATAATAATTTATGGAAATTATAGACAATTTTCTCATCATATCTTCTTAAGTTATGTGAAGTGTCTAGCCTTTGAAGGCCTATTAATATATTCACAAGCCATGCTGATAAAGATTTAAGGTGTATTAGCCACCAAAGGTTAGGGTTTGGAATAAAGGCAATATTAACCATGGAAAAGACACAAAGTTGAGGAATGAATCCTCAGTAATCCTGTGATTTACTCAAAAAATATTCAATAGTTAATATAAAACCATAAACATATTTGTTCTGCTTATAGTTCTTTGAAGTACACTCTTTGGCACATACCTCTGAAAGTACGATGATGTGATGGACAATGGAGCATTGAGAGTGGTGGATGTGGATGTAGCCTGCAAAAGTAAACTTCCAAGGAATTGTCAGTATTTCGGGTTTTCCAAATCACCTTGTGAATGATCTTGCCCTTTGTTAAGATAGAGTTTACTGTTTTTGTCTGCCCTACTTCCTGTTCGTTTGTTTAAAACCCAGCTCAGGTGTCAGCTTCCTTGCTGGAGTATTCTGCTTACGTTCCCCTTCAGCTCAGCTGCTTGTTCTCCTGTGCTTCTACCCGTGGCTCTGGACATTCTCTGCGTATGTAAGCTACACTCTCTAAGGGTACTGTCACACAGTACCATTTTGATCGCTACGACGGTACGATTCGTGACGTTCTAGCGATATCGTTACGATATCGCAGTGTCTGACACGCAGCAGCGATCAGGGATCCTGCTGAGAATCGTACGTCGTAGCAGATCGTATGGAACTTTCTTTCGTCGCTTGATCACCCGCTGACATCGCTGGATCGTTGTGTGTGACAGCGATCCAGCGATGTGTTCGCTTGTAACCAGGGTAAACATCGGGTAACTAAGCGCAGGGCCACGCTTAGTAACCCGATGTTTACCGTGGTTACCAGCGTAAACGTAAAAAAAACAAACAGTACATACTGACATTCCGGTGTCTGTCCTCCAGCGTCTCAGCTTCTCTCCACTGTGTGAGCGTCTGCCAGCCGGAAAGCGAGCACAGCGGTGACGTCTGACGTCACCGCTGTGCTTTCCGGCCATGGCGCTTACACAGTGGAGAGAAGCTGAGACGCCGGGGACAGACACCGGAATGTAAGTATGTACTGTTTGTTTTTTTTACGTTTACGCTGGTAACCACGGTAAACATCGGGTTACTAAGCGCGGCCCTGCGCTTAGTTACCCGATGTTTACCCTGGTTACCGGGGACTTCGGCATCGCTCCAGCGCCGTGATTGCAACGTGTGACAGCAGTCTACGACGCTGGAGCGATAATCATACGATCGCTGCGACGTCACGGATCGTGCCGTCGTAGCGATCAAAATGGTACTGTGTGACAGTACCCTAAGTTATCTTTAGTCTGTTGACTTTGGAACTTAACCCTTGGTTCACTCCTCCTGGTAAGAACTCTGTTTCTGAACTGTGTTTTTGAACTATGTTGCTGGACTGTGTTTTGCTACTTAATCCTTCATTTACTCCCCCCGCTGGGAGCTGCTGGAATCTACACCTGTATAATACTTTAATGTGAATTTGTTTCTGCACTTACCCGTGTTTATGCCACAACTGAGATTAACTTGAGAACTAGTTTCTGGACTTACCCGTGTTCATGCCACACCTGGGATTAACCTGTGGACTTGTTCTGGACTTCCCTGTGTTTACTACATACCTGGATTTGACTCTTTCTGCACCGACAGTGTTTTCGATCTGCATTACATCACTTGTCACACTCACCTTTTGATCACCTTGCTGAGGACTCTGCCTTAAGAACTCTGCCGCTTTGTTGTATGTGTTTCAAGGACTTGTTTCATTGCAGGTCACTGTGGGTAATCAGTATATTGTTTTGGGTGTTATTGCTGTGGTACAAATACACTATTTGCACTAAAGAAACCCATCTCTGTCTGTTTCTACAATAGTATTACAGGATACTCCAGCCCACAGAGGATTCTGCTGGGGCAATGATTGAGACACGGGTAGACAAACTGTTTGCTATGATTAACTCCTTGCAGCAGGATGTGGAGGCTGTACAAAATAAGATTAGAGAAATGGACTCCCGGCCGGGCCACAATGCGCAGGTGTTTGGTCAGGCTCTCCAAGATTTGCATACTTTGATAGAAGCTCAGGAGACCTCACCTGCTCAGCATACACCACCCACCAGTATGCCTAAATTGCCTCCATTCCGGTTTAATGGTGACTAGTGTTGAGCGATACCGTCCGATACTTGAAAGTATCGGTATCGGAAAGTATCGGCCGATACCGGCAAAGTATCGGATCTAATCCGATACCGATACCCGATACCAATACAAGTCAATGGGACTCAAGTATCGGACAGTATCCCTGATGGTTCCCAGGGTCTGAAGGAGAGGAAACTCTCCTTCAGGCCCTGGGATCCATATTAATGTGTAAAATAAAGAATTAAAATAAAAAATATTGCTATACTCACCTCTCCGACGCAGCCTGCACCTTACCGAGGAAACCGGCAGCCTTGTTTGAGTAAAATGCGCGCGTTTACTACCTTCCGTGACGTAATTTTAAAATTACGTCACGGCTTCTGATTGGTCACGTGCCGCCCATGTGACCGCGACGCGACCAATCACAACAAGCCGTGACGTAATTTTCAGGTCCTGAATGCCTAGAATTAGGCATTCAGGAACTGAAAATTACGTCACGGCTTGTGATTGGTCGCGTCGCGGTCACATGGGCGGCACGCGACCAATCACAAGCCGTGACGTAATTTTCATGTCCTGAATGCCTAGAATTTCAGGACCTGAAAATTACGTCACGGCTTGTTGTGATTGGTGATTGGTCGCGTCGTGGTCACATGGGCGGCACGCGACCAATCAGAAGCCGTGACGTCACGGAAGGCAGTAAATGCGCGCATTTTAAGCAAACAAGGCTGCCGGTTTCCTCGGTAAGGTGTAGGCTGCGTCGGAGAGGTGAGTATAGCAATATTTTTTATTTTAATTCTTTATTTTACACATTATATCGATCCCGATACCGATTCCCGATACAACAAAAGTATTGGATCTCAGTATCGGAATTCCGATACCGCTAAGTATCGGCCGATACCCGATACTTGCGGTATCGGAATGCTCAACACTAATGGTGACCGAAGTCAATTCCACGGGTTTGTTATTCAATGCATATTATTCTTTGATGTACATGCCTCCTACTACCAGTCTGATAGATCTAAGGTACTATGTATTATTATGTTGTTGACATCAAGGGCACTGGCTTGGGCAAATCCTATGGTTGAAAGTTGCGATGTCCGTCTAAATATTTTGGATGATTTTCAGGCAGCTATGGCACAAATGTTTGATGATCCCAACCGCCGTGTGACCGCTGAAACTGCCTTGCTTTCCTTACCCCAGGGGAAACATTCCGTCAAAGAATATGTCACTGAATTTAAGAGGTTAGTGGTGGATACCAACTGGGATAACAATTCTTTATTGCCAATTTTTAGAAAGGGTTTGTCCAGTACAATGAAGGATGAGCTAGCTCGCTCAGAGTCTCCACAGGAGTTTGAGTTATTTTTACAACACTTTGTGCGTATTGATATCCGCCTAACTGAATGCAGACAAGAGAAATGGGCAGCTTTAAATCGCATCACTAATTTTGCTCTTCCGTCTAGGGAAACTACCAGCAAGAACCCGCGGGAGGCAGATGAGGTGCCTATGCACGTGGACTCTACAAAAACGTGAGAGTAATGAACACTGTGAATATCGTTTTCGTGAGTGCTTATGTTTTTACTGCAGTCAGTCGGATCATTTCCTCATTAATTGTCCTAAATGTCCCAGGCGGCAGTAGGGGATTATGACTAGTGTTGAGTGATACCGTCCGATACTTGAAAGTATCGGTATCGGATAGTATCGGATATTTCCGATACCGATACCCGATACCAATACAAGTCAATGGGACACCAAGTATCGGAAGGTATCCTGATGGTTCCCAGGGTCTGAAGGAGAGGAAACTCTCCTTCAGGCCCTGGGATCCATATTAATGTGTAAAATAAAGAATTAAAATAAAAAATATTGATATACTCACCCATCCGGAGGCCCCTGCACCTTACCGCTGTTAACCGGCAGCCTGCTTTGCTTAAAATGAGCGTGTTCAGGACCTTCCATGATGTCACGGCTTCTGATTGGTCGCGTGCCACTCATGTGACCGCCACGCAACCAATCACAAGCCGCGACGTCATTCTCAGGTCCTAAATTCCTAGAATGAGGAGTTTAGGGCCTGAGAATGACGTCGCGGCTTTGTGATTGGTCGCGACCAATCAGAAGCCGTGACGTCATGGAAGGTCCTAAACGCGCTCATTTTAAGCAAAGCAGGCTGCCGGTTAACAGCGGTAAGGTGCAGGGGCCGCCGGAGAGGTGAGTATATCCATATTTTTTATTTTAATTCTTTATTTTACACATGAATATGGTTCCGATACCGATTCCCGATACCACAAAAGTATCGGAACTTGGTATCGGAATTCCGATACCGCAACTATCGGCCGATACCCGATACTTGTGGTATCGGAATGCTCAACACTAATTATGACAATACAGACACTGAGTCAGAGGTTTCGGAGACCAATTTACATCTAGATGCTGTGGTTCCCTTAACAGTGTTGTCAACTTCCCCTAAAGATCAAGGGGAGAAATATTCACATTGTTCTCTTCCTATTCAGATTCTGTGGGAGGGACAATGGATATCAGTTCTGCTATGATAAACTCTGGAGCAGGCGGGAATTTCATGGATTCTTCTATTGCCAGGGAACATGGTATTAAGACACAACTAAGAGCCTCACCAGTCACCATGGAAATGGTGAATGATTCTCCATTAGTTTCCGGACCCATAGACTGAGACGGTGCTTCTGAAGTGTAAGATGGAACCAGACCATCGGGAAACCCTTTCATTTATGCTAATATCTTCTCCTCATTTTCCTGTAATTTTAGGAATTCCCTGGTTACGGTCACAAAATCCAAACATCAATCGGGAAACCAAGGAGATATCCTTACTCCCAAAGTGTAGTCCTACCATTAATCCAATGGTAATGGCTCCAGTTACCCAGAATTTGGAGGAAACGATACAGGTATCTACTCTCCCTTTGATTTACCAGGAATTCTCGGATGTTTGTGACAAGAGGAAGGCAGACCAACTCCCTCCACATAGACCATATGACTGCCCCATAGGACTGCTTCCTGGGGCAGCGATTCCTTCTGGCCATGTTTACCCACTGGCAGCTCCAGAATTAAAGACATTATGAGAATATATAGATGAGAATTTAGCCAAGGGATTTATCCGACCATCTTCTTCAACAGCGGGAGCCCCCATATTCTTTGTAAAGAAGAAAGATGGGACTCTAAGACCTTGCATTGACTACCGGGAGTTAAATAAGGTAACCATTCGTAACAGGTACCCGTTGCCACTAATTCCTGAATTGTTGGAGAGAATTCACCAGGCTAAATTATTTACCAAATTAGATCTTTGCGGGGCATATAATTTACTCTGTATATGTCCGGGAGACAGCTTTCAGATGCCGGAATGGACATTTTGAATATTTAGTGATGCCATTCGGACTCTGTAGCACTCCTGCTGCTTTCCAACACTTAGCCAACGATATTTTCAGGGCTTTACTGGATCATTATGTAGTAATTTACCTGGAAGACATCTTGATTTTCTCTGATTCCCTACAGGAACATCAGGAACATGTCAAGACTGTGCTCTGATGTTTGAGAGATAATCATTTGTACATCAAACGCGAAAAGTGTGAATTTAATTGCTCCAAAAATCAATTTTTAGGCTATTTTATTTCTCCCCAGTGATTGAATATGGAGTCCAGCAAGATCCAGGTGATCATAGATTGGCCGGTACCAGGAAACATTAAAGAGGTACAACGATTAGTGTTGAGCGATACCGTCCGATACTTGAAAGTATCAGCATCGGATAGTATCGGCCGATACCCGAAAAGTATCGGATATCGCCGATACCGATACCCGATACCAATACAAGTCAATGGGACACCAAGTATCGGAAGGTATCCTGTATGGTTCCCAGGGTCTGAAGGAGAGGAAACTCTCCTTCAGGCCCTGGGATCCATATTAATGTGTAAAATAAAGAATAAAAATAAAAAATATTGATATACTCACCTCTCCGACGCAGACTGGACCTTACCGATGTAACTGGCAGCTTCCGTTCCTAAGAATGAGCGCTTGAAAGACCTTAGATGACGTCGCGGCTTGTGATTGGTCGCGTGGCGGTCACATGACCGCTCACGCGACCAATCACAAGCCGCGACGTCATCTAAGGTCTTTCAAGCGCTCATTCTTAGGAACGGAAGCTGCCGGTTACATCGGTAAGGTCCAGTCTGCGTCAGAGAGGTGAGTATATCAATATTTTTTATTTTTATTCTTTATTTTACACATTAATATAGATCCTGATACCGATTCCCGATATCACAAAAGTATCGGATCTCGGTATCGGAATTCCGATACTGCAAATTTCGGCCGATACCCGATACTTGCGGTATCGGAATGCTCAACACTATCAACGATTCATTGGTTTTGCTAACTTTTATAGACGTTTTATCCAGAATTTTTTGGAAATTGACCGTCCCATCACTCTCCTCACTAAGAAGGGGAAGAAGTTTGTATGGTCTTCGCATGCCCAGGGAGCCTTTGATCGCCTGTTTTGTTTTACCATGGCTCCGATATTGATGCACCCGGATCCTCCACTGCCTTTTGTCGTTGAGGTGGATGCTTCTGACTGTGCACTGGGAGCAATCTTCTCACAACAAACCGGAGACAAAGGTTTGCTGCACCCGTGTGCCTTCTTTTTTCGAAGATTATCTTCTGCTGAACTGAACTTTGATATTGCAGATAAGAAACTTTTGGCAATCATTTCCACCTTTAAGGAATGGAGACACCATTTGCAGGGAGCAACTCAACAGGTATTAGTGCTCACAGATCACCGTAATTTGGAATTCCTGAAGTCCTCCAGATGTCTTTGTTCTTGAACCAGTTTGATTTTATTATCTCGTACCGCCCAGGTTCACGTAATGGAAAAGCCGATGCATTATCCCGAATCCACACGATGGACTCCATGCCTGGGACCCCGTCTAAGATCATTTTGTCTGATGCCAATTTCATAGGAGTGCTCCAGGACCGGGACTTGTGGGAGGAGATCAAGCTGGCCTATGATGGTGACGTATTTCTTGCTGCCCCACCTGACAATGTGAATCTTGTCTTTCAGAATGGTGTATGGCTTAGAGATTGATGTATTTATGTCTCTGAGGCTGTGAGACTTCAAATTCTCAAATTAGTCCATGACTCCGTATTGGCTGGTCATCAGGGGGTACAGAAGAAGCAAAAATTTTTAAGTCATTTTTTCTGGTGGCTTACCTGTTTGAAAGATGTGAATGACTATGTCCGCTCTTGTGTGGTTTGTGCCCGGTACAAAGTTCCTCGAGTTTCACCTACTGGCCTTCTTAAGCTGCTACAGGTACCATCTCGCCCTTGGGGGTCTATTTCGATGGACTTTATTGTGGAGTTACCCACCTCTGGTGGTAAAAATACTATTTTGGTGGTAGTGGACCGTTTAACGAAGGCTGCTCATTTTATTCCTTGTACCGGTCTTCCCTCAGCTACAGAGACAGTGGATCTGGTTATCCAGAAAGTTTTCCAGCTGCATGGGGTACCAGATGAGATCATTTCTGACCGGGGAATACAATTTACCTCTAGGTTTTGAAAAGGATTTTGTTCTGCGCTCCACATTGATGTTTGCTTGTCTTCTGCATACCATCCTCAGACCAACGGGCAGACTGAACAAAACAATCAAACCTTGGAGCAATATCTATGCTGTTACGTCAGTCATTTGCAGGATGATTGGCTGAAGTTACTTCCTTTAGCGGAATTTTCATATAACAACTCACAGAGCTGTTCCACAAAGCCTTTTTAGGCTAATCTGGGATATCATCAAAATATTTTGCCTAGGTCTCCAGTTGCTACTTTGGTACCGGCAGTTCAAGACAGAGTGGCGGTGTTGCAATGTAATCCTGAAGTTTTGAAAGATTCCCTGACCGCAGCACAGGAGCGTTACAAGAAGTCAGCCGATAGATTCTGGAAACCGGCACCTATGTATAAGGTAGGAGACTCGGTTTGGTTGTCCACCAAGAATCTAAGATTGGGGAAGAAACTGGGACAGAAGTTCATCGGTCCATTCAAGATCACCGGGATTGTGAGCTCTGTTGCTTGTCGGCTGAAGCTACCACGAACTCTAAAGGTACACCCAGTATTTCATGCTTCTTTATTAAAACCGGTTTCTCTTAACACATTTCAGGGACGTATTGTACCTCCTCCTCCACCACCAGTGTTGGTTGATGGCGAAGAACAATTTGTGGTACAGGACATTATTGATTCAGGACTCCATAGGAACCAGCTTCAGTATCTAATTAGAAGGCAGGGTTACTCTCCTGAAAACGATTCTTGGGAACCAGTAAGTAACATCAATGCTCCCCTGAAGGTTGCTCAATTTCATCGTAGATACCCAGACAAGCCTGTTCCAGGACCGTCCAGAGGTCGTTTCTAAGGAGAGAGTAATGTCAGTATTCCAGGTTTTCCAAGTCACCTTGTGAATGATCTTGCCCTTTAAGATGGAGTTTGCTGTTTTTGTCTGCCCTACTTCCTGTTCGTTTGTTTAAAACCCGGCTCAGGTGTCAGCTTCCTTGCTGGAGTATTCTGCTTACGTTCCCCTTCAGCTCAGCTGCTTGTTCTACTGTGCTTCTACCCGTGGCTCTGGACATTCTCTGCATATGTAAGCAACACTCTCTAAGTTATCTTTAGTCGTGTTGACTTTGGAACTTAACCCTTGGTTCAATCCTCCTGGTAAGAACTCTGTTTCTGAACTGTGTTTTTGAATTATGTTGCTGGACTGTCTTTTGCAACTTAATCCTTCATTTATTCCCCCCTGTGGGAGGTGCTGGAATCTACACCTGTATAATACTTTAATGTGAACTTGTTTCTGGACTTACCCGTGTTCATGCATCACCTGGGATTAACCTGTGGACTTGTTCTGGACTTCCCTGTGTTTACTACATACCTGGATTTGACTCTTTCTGCACCGACAGTGTTTTGGATCCGCACCACATCACCTGTCACACTCACCTTTTGATCACCTTGCCGAGGACTCTGCCTTAAGAACTCTGCCGATTTGTTGTATATGTTTCAAGGACTTGTTTCATTGCAGGTCACTGCAGGTAATCAGTATATTGTTTTGGGTGTTACTGCTGTGGTACAAATACACTATTTGCACTAAATAAACCCGTCTCTGTCTGTTCATTGCCCCACGCTACCAGAATCCTCGAGTTCCTAGAATAGTATTACAGGAATTGACATTTTTGTGAGTTTGACAACATGCCCAGAGTCATTTGAGATTATGTGACTGAGGACTGGCAGTAGTGCTGGCACTTAGTAGCTATACTTACAGACTTGTCAGTAATTGTCAGCTAATGAATAGCAATTTTGAATGCACAAAATGCCTTTTAAAATATACAGAGTTATATGGGACTTATCCCTCAGAAAATCATACTAGCACTGTATTTGTTACTAGTTCAATGCTTGAGAAAATAACTGTTCATACCTACACAAATGAGGGGGCTCCAGTACACCTTTTGGTGTGGTTAAGAGCTCAGTGTACTGTTACGTCCCTCCTTTTGTATTTTGGTGGCTTTCCCTGCTTCTGTGAACTGAAATTGGCTGCTCTGGCCACTCTCACATAGTTCATTGCGATTGTGCTCACTGTGGCTGGTAGCGTTCTCCTCCTACCTGGCTCCTCTCTGCTGACGTGACATGCTGTACTGGTACACCTGAAAGTGTAGTGAGAGACTTCTCAGATAGGGGAGAACATGCGGGTCCTGACTTTATTTCATTACCAAGCAGGTGATTACCACTGCCACCAAGGATAACATTGTAGCAGCTAATATAAAAGTGCAGGACTTTATCTACTTGTGTTGAACTCTGAAATCCCATACACGTACCGTGTGAAATATATATATATATATATATATATATATATATATATATATATATATATATATATATATATATATATATATATATATATATATACACATAGATAAAAAAAATGGAAACAGCACAATGCTCACCAATGGGTGCCAGGCCTTCCGGGCAAGATGGTCCACTCATCCACCCAAATAACACATCAGGTAAAAAATGAAGTCAGCACTCCAATTCTTAAAAGTGTAGAAAACTTGTGAAGTTTATTTCAGCCCCACATCTCATACGACGTTTCGGCTCACACTGAGCCTTTCTCAAGCAGTGGGTGGTAACAATTCATGTGCTTATATACAGACCACAATCATTTTACATTTCTCAGTAGCCATATCTGTGTTTACAGTGATTATTATAAAATTATCTCATATTTCAACAAATGCTCCATATGTGTCCCTTAGGTATCTAAAGTGCATTGTGCCAAAGTGCTATTACATACTTCTTTTGCTCCACTTTCCCTCTGTTATCGTCACTTTTATCTTCTACATTCATGTTCCTTATTACGTTGTCTACAGTAATTATTAATATTTATCTTATCGATAAATCATGACGCTTACCCCACCAGGTATATGGAGACACATGGAGGACTATAATGTCGATGAAGACGGCGTTCCCTATACTTCACTGCGCATGTCAGAGAGATACATGTCCACATGTTCGTCCGCCAGCCAGTGAGAGTCTAGGAAAATCTAGTATTTCCTGTCCCTTGCTTGCGCCTGTGCACAGGTACTTTGTCAGATCTATATCGCCATTTTGGTTGTGGCAATCTCACTGCGCGTGTCCAGGATTTCTAAATCCCCTTATTAGAACGTCAGCTAGCGTGCGTCTGGGATTTCCTGCATATTGCTTGCGCAGTCACTCTGTCAGATCCATATACCTATTATAATTATGACAACCAAGTATTCAATAGATATATACTTATACCTTTCTAATTATGGTATCTCAATATATTATTAATAAATAATGTCCTTTATCTAACTAGATACCAATCGGGCTATTTTAATACACTCCCAGCTAGTCGGATGACACCTTATTCAGGTTGTCTCCCACTGCTGATGGACCACTACTTTGACCCATAACCTTTTCAGATCACATGATCTCCGCAGTAGGACCCATATGAGTGTATATATATAATTGTTATGCCCGGTATCAGAAGAAAATTTCATATTTATATGCTTATACCTTACCACAGGCAATAATAAAAATACTCAATAGCGGAAATACTTGCTATTATCATATTTATTTATATAATTATAAACAGAGTCTCTACTGGCTAGCAAACCAACAGTGAGGAAAAATTTTTTTATAAACTTTTTATATATCAAATTGTGATGCCAATTAAGTCCTCCTTTGTGTATTCCAATCCGTACCATGGCAGGACGAGCGCCAATTCTCTGGGGGTGGAGACATATCTAAAAAATACAAACATGATTAACAGTTACATTTAAAAAGGAGCAATAGAATAATCCAAATTCCACATGTTCCATATTACTATCTAGAGTGTATACACATCATAGTCTGATAAACGCATCCCCTTAAGACTTGATCATATTTGGATGGATTTTAAATTCTACGTTTAGGCCTTTTGGTTTTAAGGTGTCCAGCTCATAAATCCAGCGAAGTTCTAGTTTTTTTAAAAGGCATGTTCTGTCCCCCCCTCTCCTTTGAGTAGGAACTCTGTCTATAATTCTGAATTTCAAATCCTTTTCTATATGTTTAAAATCCAGAAAGTGTTTTGAGACTGGTAAATCTTGTCTTTTTTTCCTAATTGAGAGGCGATGATTATTCATACGGGTTTTAAGTTCACATGTCGTTTCGCCAATATACCACAATTTGCAGGGGCATTCCAGAAGGTATATAACATAGTCAGAATTGCAGGTAAAATGTTCCTGCATTGTGTATAGTTTATTTGTGACTGGATGATTGAAGCTAGAACCCTTTATCATGTGTTTACAATTTACACATGATAAACATGGAAAACAGCCAGTTTGTTTGCTACCTGTAATTGTGGTTTGGCCCATATTTTTCAAGGAACCTATATCTGATTTGACCACCAGATCTCTAAGATTTTTACTTCTCCGATACGAGAAGAGTGGAGGTACCCCAAATTCTTTAACATTCGGTAGGCATTTACCCAACATACCCCAGTGTTTCCTAATTATCTCTGCTACAGGTCCACTCTCCTCCGTATATGTCATTACACAGGGTATTCTTTTAAGCATTTTTTTATCTGTGTTTTTATTGAGTAGTTCCCTTCTATTCTTCTCAAGAACCCTCTCTTTCACCCTGTTTAGTAATGTCTTCGGGTAACTTCTCTCCAAAAATTTTTTTTTTACCAAGTTATCCACAACTCCCTCTATCTCATTTTCCTCTTTCACTATTCTACGTACCCTCAACATCTGGCTGAGGGGTATTGACCTCACCATACTGCGGGGATGTTGGCTATCAAATGTTAGGAGGTTATTCTTGTCAGGTTTTTTTAACAAATAATGTTGTCATAAGTTCCCCATTTTCCTGTTTCACCAAGACATCTAGGAACTGTATACTGGACCTTGAGGAAACCAGCGTAAATTTGATGGTTTCATTTATCTCATTTAAATATTTATGAAAATTCTCAAGTTCTCAAGTTCTTTTTCTGTCCCTGTCCACAGGAGGAAGACATCGTCTATGTATCGCCACCACACCAGCACATGCCGGAAGTGGTGGGACACATAGACGAGGTCCTCCTCCAGGACACTCATTACCAGATTGGCGTACGCAGGGGCCATACGGGCCCCCATTGCTGTACCGCGTTGTTGTGAAAAAAACGTATCACCAAACAAAAAGTAACTCCGCCTCAAAATGATCTCCAATAATTTTATTATAAATTCTTTCCCTTCCACAGATACTTCAATCATATTTAGCTTTTTTTCAATTGCTTTTAATCCAAATTGGTGTTCAATTGATGTATAGAGTGAGATTACATCATATGATGCTAAAATCACTTCTCCCTCTAATTTTACATCTTCCAATTTGTTCAGAAAGTCTGTCGTATCTTGGATATAGGATCTACTTTTTGTGGCAATTGGGTTGAGGATTCTATTTAAGAATGTTCCCATCCTACTGAACACTGAATCCACCCCTGACACTATGGGTCGTCCAGGGGGTCCACCAAAGATTTATGAATTTTTGGGGTTGTATATAGTACAGGTGTTCTTGGGAATTCTATATATAAATAGTCCATAAGTTCTTGATCAATGATATTCTTTTTCACTGCTTCTTCTGAGCATTTTTTTTATTTCAGCCATGATATTAAATTTAGGGTCAACCTCTAATTTCTGGTATAATTTTTCATCCCTCAATTGACTGTTGATTTCTGCAATGTATTTATGTTTGTCCATGATGACGACCACACCACCCTTATCCACGGGTTTAATGATGAGGTCGTCATCATGGACAAGTTCCTTCAATGCCTTGGACTCCTCCACTGTGATATTTGGGTATTTGAATTCTCTTATAGCCCCATTCCTCAATTCCTCTATTTCCCCTCTTACCACTTTTTCAAATGCATTAATAACAGCAGAATTTGTAGGCGGTGTATACTCATTACGCTTTTTAAGTCCCATAGATCTAGAATTAAACTCACTGTTCCCTTCAACATTTCCTATATTTTTGTCTTGGAACCACTCCTTTAGTTTAATGGATCTAAAAAATCTATCCAAATCCATTTGAAGATTGAACCAGTTAGTATGTGAGCATGGAGAAAAAGATAGACCTTTACTTAGGATAGAGACCTGTGCTGGAGAAAGTACCTTATCAGAAATATTAATTACAAGGTTTGATCCCGTTTCTTGTTGGCTGCCTGTCTCTGAGGCTGTAGTCTGTTCTTCTCCGGCTTTCTTTTGTTCCCGGCGATGCCGCTTCCCTCCTCTCCTCTTACGCTTAATTGTCCTTCCATTGTGTTCTCCTGGTCTATAAGAAAAATCATTATTAAGTGCATGTCCATCATTTATATCACTATATCTGTTCCTCCCATGGCCACCTTTCTTTTTCCACACAGGTTTGTTACTTTCTCTTTGCCATGTATAAATGTGTCCTGCTTCATAGTCCTCTAGGTCTCTATTCCATTTTTTTCTTTTAATTTCTTCCAATTCACTACGTAATTTAGCACTTTCTTTATCCACCTTCTCTTTAAAAATATTCCATTCTTCAATTGTTATTAAAACTTTAATTTTTTGTTCCACTCCTTCTATATATTGTTGTAATTTTTTTGTTTCTTCTTGCAAAAACTCTATATATAGTAGAATGGTGTCCATAGCATATTTATTAGATATCATGGTAAAGCGTGCACAGTATGTTGTATTACCTTGAAATAAATTCGGCCGTATATTTGACCTTAGGCCCCTTGGAATTTTACCTTCTTTATAATATTGGCCCAACGTTACCATGTGCAGTTGTAAATTGACCATACGTTTTACATCACTTTCATACTTGCGTTTGAGTTCTATTATGGATGGTGTTTTAAGAAAGATCGCCTCTCCATCAAGTCCACCAAGAATACGCTCCTCATCTTCAGATGTGTATTTAAACACTCCATGCTCCATGGCTCTTTCTTCCATGGAACAACAAAAATGGCTTCAGAATGAATAATTGCAATATATAAATGTCTTAATTTAGTTGTGCACGCATGCGGACAAAAATAGATAAAAAAATGGAAACAGCACAATGCTCACCAATGGGTGCCAGGCCTTCTGGGCAAGATGGTCCACTCATCCACCCAAATAACACATCAGGTAAAAAAC
Organism: Ranitomeya variabilis; assembly: GCF_051348905.1. Classification (NCBI taxonomy): domain Eukaryota; kingdom Metazoa; phylum Chordata; class Amphibia; order Anura; family Dendrobatidae; genus Ranitomeya; species Ranitomeya variabilis. Next base: position 235,918,359 of record NC_135232.1, read on the forward strand.
GAAGGCAGCACTCCAATTCTTAAAAGTGTAGAAAACTTGTGAAGTTTATTTCAGCCCCACATCTCATACGACGTTTCGGCTCACACTGAGCCTTTCTCAAGCAGTGGGTGGTAACAATTCATGTGCTTATATACAGACCACAATCATTTTACATTTCTCAGTAGCCATATCTGTGTTTACAGTGATTATTATAAAATTATCTCATATTTCAACAAATGCTCTATATGTGTCCCTTAGGTATCTAAAGTGCATTGTGCCAAAGTGCTATTACATACTTCTTTTGCTCCACTTTCCCTCTGTTATCGTCACTTTTATCTTCTACATTCATGTTCCTTATTACTTATTTAGGAATTGGAGTGCTGCCTTCATTTTTTACCTGATGTATTATTTGGGTGGATGAGTGGACCATCTTGCCCAGAAGGCCTGGCACCCATTGGTGAGCATTGTGCTGTTTCCATTTTTTTAATCTATTTTTGTCCGGATGCGTGCACAACTAAATTAAGACATTTATATATTGCAATTATTCATTCTGAAGCCATTTTTGTTGTTCCATGGAAGAAAGAGCCATGGAGCATGGAGTGTTTAAATGCACATCTGAAGATGAGGAGCGTATTCTTGGTGGACTTGATGGAGAGGCGATCTTTCTTAAAACACCATCCATAATAGAACTCAAACGCAAGTATGAGAGTGATGTAAAACGTATGGTCAATTTACAACTGCACATGGTAACGTTGGGCCAATATTATAAAGAAGGTAAAATTCCAAGGGGCCTAAGGTCAAATATACGGCCGAATTTATTTCAAGGTAATACAACATACTGTGCACGCTTTACCATGATATCTAATAAATATGCTATGGACACCATTCTACTAAATATAGAGTTTTTGCAAGAAGAAACAAAAAAATTACAACAATATATAGAAGGAGTGGAACAAAAAATTAAAGTTTTAATAACAATTAAAGAATGGAATATTTTTAAAGAGAAGGTGGATAAAGAAAGTGCTAAATTACGTAGTGAATTGGAAGAAATTAAAAGAAAAAAATGGAATAGAGACCTAGAGGACTATGAAGCAGGACACATTTATACATGGCAAAGAGAAAGTAACAAACCTGTGTGGAAAAAGAAAGGTGGCCATGGGAGGAACAGATATAGTGATATAAATGATGGACATGCACTTAATAATGATTTTTCTTATAGACCAGGAGAACACAATAGAAGGACAATTAAGCGTAAGGGTACCGTCATACAGTGCAATTTTGATCGCTACGACGGCACGATTCGTGACGTTGCAGCGTCGTATAATTATCGCTCCAGCGTCATATACTGCGGTCACACGTTGCAATACACTGCGCTGGAGCGATAATTTCATGACGTATTTGCGATGTAGAAGCCATTGGTTACTGTGCGCACATCGTATACAACCTGTGTCACATGATGCAATCATGCCACCACAGCGGGACACTAGACGACGAAAGAAAGTTTCAAACGATCTGCTACGACGTACGATTCTCAGTGGGGATCCGGATCGCAGTAGCGTGTCAGACACAACGATATCGTAACGATATCGCTAGAATGTCACGAATCGTGCCGTTGTAGCGATCAAAATTGCACTGTGTGACGGTACCCTAAGAGGAGAGGAGGGAAGCGGCATCGCCGGGAACAAAAGAAAGCCAGAGAAGAACAGACTACAGCCTCAGAGACAGGCAGCCAACAAGAAACGGGATCAAACCTTGTAATTAATATTTCTGATAAGGTACTTTCTCCAGCACAGGTCTCTATCCTAAGTAAAGGTCTATCTTTTTCTCCATGCTCACATACTAACTGGTTCAATCTTCAAATGGATTTGGATAGATTTTTTAGATCCATTAAACTAAAGGAGTGGTTCCAAGACAAAAATATAGGAAATGTTGAAGGGAACAGTGAGTTTAATTCTAGATCTATGGGACTTAAAAAGCGTAGTGAGTATACACCGCCTACAAATTCTGCTGTTATTAATGCATTTGAAAAAGTGGTAAGAGGGGAAATAGAGGAATTGAGGAATGGGGCTATAAGAGAATTCAAATACCCAAATATTACAGTGGAGGAGTCCAAGGCATTAAAGGAACTTGTCCATGATGACGACCTCATCATTAAACCCGCGGATAAGGGTGGTGCGGTCGTCATCATGGACAAACATAAATACATTGCAGAAATCAACAGTCAATTGAGGGATGAAAAAGTATACCAGAAATTAGAGGTTGACCCTAAATTTAATATCATGGCTGAAATAAAAAAATGCTTAGAAGAAGCAGTGAAAAAGAATATCATTGATCAAGAACTTATGGACTATTTATATATAGAATTCCCAAGAACACCTGTACTATATACAACCCCAAAAATTCATAAATCTTTGGTAGACCCCCCTGGACGACCCATAGTGTCAGGGGTGGATTCAGTGTTCAGTAGGATGGGAACATTCTTAGATAGAATCCTCAACCCAATTGCTACAAAAAGTAGATCCTATATCCAAGATACGACAGACTTTCTGAACAAATTGGAAGATGTAAAATTAGAGGGAGAAGTGATTTTAGCATCATATGATGTAATCTCACTCTATACATCAATTGAACACCAATTTGGATTAAAAGCAATTGAAGAAAAGCTAAATATGATTGAAGTATCTGTGGAAGGGAAAGAATTTATAATAAAATTATTGGAGATCATTTTGAGGCGGAGTTACTTTTTGTTTGGTGATACGTTTTTTTCACAACAACGCGGTACAGCAATGGGGGCCAGTATGGCCCCTGCGTACGCCAATCTGGTAATGAGTGTCCTGGAGGAGGACCTCGTCTATGTGTCCCACCACTTCCGGCATGTGCTGGTGTGGTGGCGATACATAGACGATGTCTTCCTCCTGTGGACAGGGACAGAAAAAGAACTTGAGAATTTTCATAAATATTTAAATGAGATAAATGAAACCATCAAATTTACGCTGGTTTCCTCAAGGTCCAGTATACAGTTCCTAGATGTCTTGGTGAAACAGGAAAATGGGGAACTTATGACAACATTATTTGTTAAAAAAACTGACAAGAATAACCTCCTAACATTTGATAGCCAACATCCCCGCAGTATGGTGAGGTCAATACCCCTCAGCCAGATGTTGAAGGTACGTAGAATAGTGAAAGAGGAAAATGAGATAGAGGGAGTTGTGGATAACTTGGTAAAAAAAATTTGGGAGAGAAGATACCCGAAGACATTACTAAACAGGGTGAAAGAGAGGGTTCTTGAGAAGAATAGAAGGGAACTACTCAATAAAAACACAGAGAAAAAAATGCTTAAAAGAATACCCTGTGTAATGACATATACAGAGGAGAGTGGACCTGTAGCAGAGATAATTAGGAAACACTGGGGTATGTTGAGTACATGCCTACCGAATGTTAAAGAATTTGGGGTACCTCCACTCTTCTCGTATCGGAGAAGTAAAAATCTTAGAGATCTGGTGGTCAAATCAGATATAGGTTCCTTGAAAAATATGGGCCAAACCACAATTACAGGTAGCAAACAAACTGGCTGTTTTCCATGTTTATCATGTGTAAATTGTAAACACATGATAAAGGGTTCTAGCTTCAATCATCCAGTCACAAATAAACTATACACAATGCAGGAATATTTTACCTGCAATTCTGACTATGTTATATACCTTCTGGAATGCCCCTGCAAATTGTGGTATATTGGCGAAACGACATGTGAACTTAAAACCCGTATGAATAATCATCGCCTCTCAATTAGGAAAAAAAGACAAGATTTACCAGTCTCAAAACACTTTCTGGATTTTTAACATACAGAAAAGGATTTGAAATTCAGAATTATAGACAGAGTTCCTACTCAAAGGAGAGGGAGGGACAGAACATGCCTTTTAAAAAAACTAGAACTTCGCTGGATTTATGAGCTGGACACCTTAAAACCAAAAGGCCTAAACGTAGAATTTAAAATCCATCCAAATATGATCAAGTCTTAAGGGGATGCGTTTATCAGACTATGATGTGTATACACTCTAGATAGTAATATGGAATATGTAGAATTTGGATTATTCTATTGCTCCTTTTTAAATGTAACTGTTAATCATGTTTGTATTTTTTAGATATGTCTCCACCCCCAGAGAATTGGCGCTCGTCCTGCCATGGTACGGATTGGAATACACAAAGGAGGACTTAATTGGCATCACAATTTGATATATAAAAAGTTTATAAAAAAAATGTTCCTCACTGTTGGTTTGCTAGCCAGTAGAGACTCTGTTTATAATTATATAAATAAATATGATAATAGCAAGTATTTCCGCTATTGAGTATTTTTATTATTGCCTGTGGTAAGGTATAAGTATATAAATATGAAATTTTCTTCTGATACCGGCATAACAATTATATATATACACTCATATGGGTCCTACTGCGGAGATCATGTGATCTGAAAAGGTTATGGGTCAAGGTAGTGGTCCATCAGCAGTGGGAGACAACCTGAATAAGGTGTCATCCGACTAGCTGGGAGTGTATTAAAATAGCCCGATTGGTATCTAGTAGATAAAGGACATTATTTATTAATAATATATTGAGATATCATAATTAGAAAGGTATAAGTATATATCTTTTGTGGAAAAAGAAAAAAAAGAGCATGAACCACACATCCCAAAATCATACGTTGATCTAAAGCCGCTAGGCAAAAATTTAAATACTGAACATGAGGTTTTCAGTTTAACATTCTGATCAGACTGTATGAAGCCCACTGCCCCTTCACGGCAAACCTCGTAGTGGGTCCTAACGCCCTAACGGAGCAGAGCCGTGCGGCGACCACCGCCGCAGCGGCCATGCACCAGCAGGGTGGACGGCCTGTTGCCCCACAGCACCCATGCTGCGAGACTGAGCCCCCAAGACTCCAGACCGTGCCGCCCCACCAGCACAAAGCCACAGCAACAATGGCCGCCACACAGCACCAGCACCAAAGTATAAGTATATATCTATTGAATACTTGGTTGTAATAATTATAATAGGTATATAGACCTGACAGAGTGACTGCGCAAGCAATATGCAGGAAATCCCAGACGCACGCTAGCTGGCGTTCTAATAAGGGGATTTAGAAATCCTGGACACGCGCAGTGAGATTGCCACAACCAAAATGGCGATATAGATCTGACGAAGTACCTGTGCGCAGGCGCAAGCAAGGGACAGGAAATACTAGATTTTCCTAGACTCTCACTGGCTGGCGGACGAACATGTGGACATGTAACTCTCTGACATGCGCAGTGAAGTATAGGGAACGCCGTCTTCATCGACATTATAGTCCTCCATGTGTCTCCATATACCTGGTGGGGTAAGCGTCATGATTTATCGATAAGATAAATATTAATAATTACTGTAGACAACGTAATAAGGAACATGAATGTAGAAGATAAAAGTGACGATAACAGAGGGAAAGTGGAGCAAAAGAAGTATGTAATAGCACTTTGGCACAATGCACTTTAGATACCTAAGGGACACATATGGAGCATTTGTTGAAATATGAGATAATTTTATAATAATCACTGTAAACACAGATATGGCTACTGAGAAATGTAAAATGATTGTGGTCTGTATATAAGCACATGAATTGTTACCACCCACTGCTTGAGAAAGGCTCAGTGTGAGCCGAAACGTCGTATGAGATGTGGGGCTGAAATAAACTTCACAAGTTTTTTACACTTTTAAGAATTGGAGTGCTGCCTTCATTTTTTACCTTATATATATATATACACATATATATATTCACAGTGGCTTGCAAAAGTATTCATCCTCTCGTGGCTTCATGTGTTTTAATATTTTTGTAATCTGTGTGTGATAAATCAGCTCAGCACTAAATAGTTTATGTTGGTGAACTGAAGTGAGAAAAAAATATTCATAGATTAAATTTATGGGATCAAATAACAAAAAATTGGCATACGTGTATGTATTCACTTTTGCAATGAGCCCCTTAAAATTTCTGGTGCAAGCAGTACCCTTCATAAATCATATGCTTAACGAGAGGAAGCCCCCCCTTTTTGTAATTGAAGCGTCACATGGTCTGTCTTTGTATGCACATTTTCTGAAAGGCCACAGAGGCTGCAACACCATTAAGTAAGAGGCACCACTAATGAAAAAACACTATAAAGACCAAGGAGAGCTCCAAACAAGTCAGGGACAAAGCTGATGAGAAGTACAAGTTAGGGTTGGGTTATTTAAAAAAATCCCAATCTATCATTGTCAGGAAAATGAGTATTTCCTAATGTCCTAAGAACACTTCCGGCACTGCCTGTCGCCCTACACCCAGTTGGTTTGTGCACTGTACTTCTGAATTGTTCTCTCTGTGCACTTCTATCCACTCCCTCTCCCCCTGTTTTCAGCAGAGAGGCACATTTTTTGCCTCTGGCCAGCTCAAAGCAGATTCTCCCTTCAATGATTTAAATTTCCTTTATCTATGCCAGGTCGAATTGTATAACACACATTTATCCTAGAGACAGGAAACATATATTTTCAGAATCAGTATAATTTAGGCTACACCCTGCAATATTTTTGCAACCTGTGTGCCATCAGAAAATAAGAAAAGTTTTGGCCCCCCAGTAACGCACAGACAGGTCATCTTTGGTCTCAAAAGAAAGATAATTTCGTAATAGAAAATATAATGCTCTGTCATCACTCTGTGAACTCCTCAGCCAGAGATATGGCCAGTAGATGTTTTAATAACTTTTTAAAAAAGGGTCATACATTCTCTATCTCAGCCCACCTAATGAGGTCAGCCAGAGAAATGCATAAAGCTCAGACGCTCAATGAGGAAGTTGTCAGATGCCTGGAGAACCAGCTACACAATGCTCTGCTGAAGGACCCTTTGCCCTGGGAAGGTTCTCTTCCCCTTTATTAACATGTCATATCTGTGACTGAGATAAAGTAAGTTTCTTCTTTTAATCCCTTTTATTTGTAACTGTTGTCCATATTGTATTTTGTCTCCTTTTTGTAATATCTCTTTTATTTTTTCTAAACACTGCCTATTTTTCTGGAGTAAACATTAATTTACAAGTTTCATTCTCCTTGCTCTATGATCAAACTGGCACGTACTCCACGTCAAAACATGCTACCTGTGGGTTGGTTCCTGACCCGATATAGTCTTTAGTATTAAAACGAGGAACTGGTGGCAGCAAAGTGTCCTGTTGATATTGGCAGGGCCGGCATCAGCACCCGGCGCACCCGGGCAAGTGCCGGGGCCCTGGCGAGACAGGGGGGCCCACTCACGCTGTCAGAGATCCATCTGGCCGTTCAATTTGTGCTGGCACAAGCATCTTCTCACTGTCAGTGCAGGGCCAGGCACATAGGGATTAAGAAGGCAGCCAGCGTGACACTGTGGGCGGAGAGAGCACGTTCTCCTGCTCTGCTCTCCCGCCCGCCCCTCGCTGGCTGCACTCACTGACTGCTGAACTTATCAGAGTCAGGCAGCCTGATTCTGGAGGAGCTCCTAACAGCCCTGAGTGAGTGCGATGTATCGTTGTATTCTGACAGTCTGGGTGACCTGGGGCGGCCACAGCTGATATACTGTATATTATATACTTCAGCAGCCGCCCAGGCCCCCAGCACCTGTCCTGTATATGTATATACTGTATCTATACAGCCTGTATGACAGTATATATAATACAGTATATATACAGGACAGTTGCTGGGGGCCTGGGCTGCACGGCTGTTGAAATATATATACACTGCACAGTACCATCACTGCCCTGTATATATACACTGCACACTACCGCTCCTCCTGTCCTGTATATATACACTACACAGTACCGCTCCTCCTGTCCTCTATATGTACACTGCACACTACCGCTCCTCCTGTCCTCTATATATACACTGAACAGTACCGCTCCTCCTGTCCTGTATATATACACTGCACAGTACCGCTCCTCCTGTCCTCTATATATACACTGCACAGTACCATCACTGCCCTGTATATATACACTGCACAGTACCCCTCCTCCTGTCCTGTATATATACACTGCACAGTACCGCTCCTCCTGTCCTGTGTATATACACTGCACAGTACCGCTCCTCCTGTCCTGTATATATACACTGAACAGTACCGCTCCTCCTGTCCTGTATATATACACTGCACAGTACCACTCCTCCTGTCCTGTATATATACACTGCACAGTACCACTCCTCCTGTACTGTATATATACACTGCACAGTACCACTCCTCCTGTCCTGTATATATACACTGCACAGTACCGCTCCTCCTGTCCTGTAGATATACACTGCACAGTACCACTTCTCCTGTCCTGTATATATACACTGAACAGTACCGCTCCTCCTGTCCTGTATATATACACTGCACAGTACCATTACTTCTCTGTATATATACACTGCACAGTACCGCTCGTGTCCTGTATATATACACTGCACAGTACCGCTCGTGTCCTGTATATATACACTGCAGAATTTACAATAGCTATCACTCATGTAAGAAGTGAAATCTGGCATTGTACTATAGCTATATTTCTTTGCTGTATCTGGGCATCATGAATCGTGGTATGTTTTAAAGGGGGGGGCCACTGAGACTCTTTCGCCCGGGGCCCTCAAAAACCTGGAGCCGGCCCTGGATATTGGGAAACCCTATCAGTGACGGATCGGAGGTTTATGTGTGTACTTCCTATGTGAGACTGGTGATATACATGCCACCCTCACTGCAGAGTGCCTGATAGCCAGTACGCGACAAAGCAGTCCTTTCGTGACTACTTAACCTAGATGCAGTTCCCTGACTGACCTGAGGGTAAGGGGGTGCCAGCGAGCTGCAAGTTCCTTACCGGAAATGAAAGTGGAAACAAAAGTGTTGGTTAATATCTTTATAACATTGACAATGATGATCCCCCGGAGCACCATCAAACCCATAAACCTCAGATGGAAAAAACATGGTACCATGACAAACTGCCCACCAAAACTGACATTAATCAGAGAAGTAGCACAGAAATCAAAGGTAACCCTGAAGGAACTACAGAGATCCAAAGCAGAGACTGGAGTATCCATATGACCAAAATAAGCCGTACATCCCATAGAGGTGGCCTATAAGGAAGAGTGAGCAGAAAAAAACCTTTATTTCACAAAAATATTATATGGCTCATTTTCAACTTGTGGGAGAATCAACAAATGAATGTAGGAATGTGTTGTATTCAGATGAGACCAAAATTGAACTTTTTGGTCACCAAAGTAAACACTTTGCCTGGCACCAAACCAACAAACCAACACAATTCATCACCCCAAGAATACCATCGCTACAGTGAAACAAGGTGGTGGAAACATCATGCTGAGGGTATGTTTTTGGCAGAAGGGACAGGAAAAATGGTCCGAGTCGATGGATGGTGCAAAATACAGGGATATTCTTCAGCAAAACCTGTTTCAGTCTGTCAGGGATTTGAGACTGAGTTGGAGGTTCACCTTCATCAAGAAAATGATGCAATGCATACTGCTAAAGCAACACTTGAGTGGTTTAAGAGGAAACATCTCGCTATGTGTGACACGTACCAGCGATCAGGCCCCCGCTGTGAGGTCCCGCTGACATCGCTGAATCGGTGTGTGTGACACCGATCCAGCGATGTCTTCACTGGTAACCAGGGTAAACATCGGGTTACTAAGCGCAGGGCCGCGCTTAGTAACCCGATGTTTACCCTGGTTACCAGCGTAAATGTAAAAAAAAACAAACAGTACATACTCACCATCTGATGTCCGTCAGGTCCCTTGCCGTCCGCTTCCTGCTCTGAGTACTGAGTGCAGCCGTACAGTGAGAGCACAGCACAGCAGTGACGTCACCGCTGCGCTCTGCTCTCACTGTACGGCGGCACTGTCAGAGCAGGAAGCAGACAGCAAGGGACCTGACGGACATCAGATGGTGAGTATGTACTGTTTGTTTTTTTTGGTAACCAGGGTAAACATCGGGTTACTAAGCGCGGCCCTGCGCTTAGTAACCCGATGTTTACCCTGGTTACCCGGGTGCTGCAGGGGGACTTCGGCATCGTTGAAGACAGTTTCAACGATGCCGAAGTCGTTCCCCTGATCGTTGGTCGCTGGAGAGAGCTGTCTGTGTGACAGCTCCCCAGCGACCACACAACGACTTACCAACGATCACGGCCAGGTCGTATCGCTGGTCGTGATCGTTGGTAAATCGCTATGTGAGACGGGGCCTTTATCCAAAGTGACATGCAGCTGTAATTGCTGGAAAAGGAGGCTCTACAAAGTACTTACTTTAGGGGGGTGAATAGTAATGCATGAAAACCAAATGTTCACAGCAGTAGGCATGTTCTTCACATGAACTGATGCAAACCCTCAAACACATGTGAAATTCCAGATTGTAAGGTAGCAAAACAAGAAAAATGCCAAGAAGATGAATAGTTTCACAAGCCACTGTTTATATACACTCACCGGCCACTTTATTAGGTACACCATGCTAGTAACGGGTTGGACCCCTTTTGCCTTCAGAACTGCCTCAATTCTTCGTGGCATAGATTCAACAAGGTGCTGGAAGCATTCCTCAGAGATTTTGGTCCATATTGACATGATGGCATCACACAGTTGCCGCAGATTTGTCGGCTGCACATCCCAAAGATGCTCCATACAAGGCAGGATGGATCCATGCTTTCATGTTGTTTACGCCAAATTCTGACCCTACCATCCGAATGTCGCAGCAGAAATCGAGACTCATCAGACCAAGTAACGTTTTTCCAATCTTCTACTGTCCAATTTCGATGAGCTTGTGCAAATTGTAGCCTCAGTTTCCTGTTCTTAGCTGAAAGGAGTGGTACCCGGTGTGGTCTTCTGCTGCTGTAGCCCATCTGCCTCAAAGTTCGACGCACTGTGCGTTCAGAGATGCTCTTAGGCCTACCTTGGTTGTAACAGGTGGCGATTTGAGTCACTGTTGCCTTTCTATCAGCTCGAACCAGTCTGCCCATTCTACTCTGACCTCTGGCATCAACAAGGTATTTCCGCCCACAGAACTGCCGCTCACTGGATTTTTTTTCTTTTTCGGGCCATTCTCTGTAAACCCTAGAGATGGTTGTGCGTGAAAATCCCAGTAGATCAGCAGTTTCTGAAATACTCAGACCAGCCCTTCTGGCACCAACAACCATGCCACGTTCAAAGGCACTCAAATCACCTTTCTTCCCCATACTGATGCTCGGTTTGAACTGCAGGAGATTGTCTTGACCATGTCTACATGCCTAAATGCACTGAGTTGCCGCCATGTGATTGGCTGATTAGAAATTAAGTGTTAACAAGAAGTTGGACAGGTGTACCTAATAAAGTGGCCAGTGAGTGTACAGTATATGCAAAAAGAAGTGGCTGGCTCATTAAAGCAACACATATAAACTAGGGAGAAGGATTAGCTGCAGTGTTGGGAATCTTACTGACAAGAGCAGGGTCAGGGCCAATCGAGTAAATTGTAAAATATTAGAAACAGAACATCATGGGCAATAATTGCTGGAAAAGACTTGTTTTAACTTTACGATGAACAGATCTGGACTAGGAATACGTAAGTATCCTAAATGTCATCCTTGTTAAAAAATTAAGTCAAGTTAGGAAAGAGAAAATCCCTAGTCTTACAAAGGATATATTTTGTTATCTATTAGTGTCAATGTCAATGTTATAGTCACTCCAAATTACTATCTGTGGACAATTTTTCAGCCTAAATATAGAGCAAAATGAGGAATGTTGCATAATTAGTATATATCAAACATATTATTACTATTATACAGATAACAATCAAGTTCCTAGAAATGTGCACTATAAATGCTAAAAGGTGAAACAATTCTTAGAGAAACTATGTGTTTAATGTTGAAGATACCATCTTTAACTACCAAAGTCAAACGTGAAAGAGCCACAAGGACCTGAGCACATATATTCCTAAGGCTATATTCACATTTGTGTTGTTGGGCGCAGCGTCGATGACGCAACGCAAAACGCATGCACAAAGCAGTGTTTTGTGACGTATGCATCCGATGTTAACATGAAATTTGCCGCAGAAAAAACTGCATCATGTAGCTGCGCCCTGACTGTTGCGCTCAAATGACGCATGCGTCACAAAACGTTTGACAACGCATACCGGCGCATGTCCATGCGCCCCCCATGTTAAAGATAGGGGCGCATGACGCATGCGTCAGTATCCGTCGACGACACTGCGTCCAACAACGCAAATGTGAACGTTACCTAACTCATAATGCAGTTCAGAGACTTCAAATTCCTAAAATAACTGTTCTAGCTAAATTATATTGGACTATTCCATATAGATCCTAGGTGCCTCTCTTCACTTTCCTCTCCTTGTTTTCATCTAGCTTATTGATCCTGATTCCTAGGAAATGCAGAAGCTAATGCAATGCAAAAAATCTGTGTTTGAAATCTATTCTGCTTGTTTATTTAAATGGCACAGAACATCTCCATGAGACATTCAACCCTTATTTGCCTTCTTTATCTTATTTTAAGAAAATTGGTTCAAAAAATGTATAATATACTGTATTTTAAAAAGAAAAGCGATATGTGAGGTGAATAGAGATGAACAAGCACTAAAATACTCGGGTACTCATTACTCGAGTTGAGCAAATCGTAATGGCAGAATGGCAGGACAGGACCTCCAAGGCATAGAGAGACAGTTCATGCCACATGTCTAGCTTGAATACTCAATAGTTGTAAGTTACAGAGGAATCACGGAGGATGCTGGTATGGCTGAAAAGGTATTTTCCCAAACTTTTCCCCCTTGTCATAGTACCTCACGCATCAGAGCTTGGGCGCTGAGAACGTCTGATAAAACTGTCCAAGACCTTTAAGAGAGTTCCTCTGACTCTGCTGCATCTGCTGTGTGTCTCTCTAGTCTTCATTCATTGGTTGTCAAAAGAACTGTGACCTCTGCCACCAGCGTTGTCAGATGAGACTTTTTTTAATAATTCTTTAACTAGGGCCTTTTGGTACTGTAACGTTTTATTAGACCACTCCTTCATGGGAAAGAGAGATGTAAACTTTACCTTGTAGAATGGGTCTAGATGAATGATGATCCAGTAATTAGTGTTGGCCAAAATGCATAAAATGCCAGAGTCATGGGAAAGGCAGTGGAACATAAATTCAGCCATGTCTGCCAGACTGCCAATAGCCAAGACTTCCACCAACATAGAAAAGGATACTTTACTGATAGGGCAGTGAGAATCTGGAATTCCTTGCCTGAGGAAGTGGTGATGGCGAACTCAGTCAAAAGGTTCAAAAGAGGCCTGGATGTCTTCCTGGAGCGTAACAATATTGTATCTTACAGTTATTGGGTTCTTTAGAAGGATGTAGATCTGAGGATTTATTCTGACGGAATATAGGCTGAACTGGATGGACAAATGCCTTTTTTCGGCCTTGCTATCTACTGTATGTTACTATGTTACATAGGCTGTAGCAGCAGCAACTTCCAGCTCACACTATGCTGAGCGAGATCCATCAACTATGAAGGGCAGTGATGATACTGATGTTACCGTTCATTAGAGTCACCGGGTAACACTGCGTTCCACAAAACCAAGTAATGTCAATGCTCTTCAGATGTTCCTGCTCACTCTGTTTTCTGGACTACGCCGGATTCAGTGGACTACGTTGGATCTGCATGGAAACTTTATTTGAAGTGGTGAACAAGGGACAGTGTCTTTTTTTAAATTCTCTGCTTGTTTTTCAGGCTATCAATCCACCTGCGTGGAATTTATTTTTAAAATGGTGAACCAATGAAAGTGTGGGAGAGTGTTTAATTAAATAAAGATTTTTTGGTGTGTGTGTTTTTTTTTTACTTACTGGGTTAGTATTTGAGGTATCTAGCAAACTCCTCTCCGTTAGTGACACCAGGGCTTAATGTCAGCTGTGTTTTTGAACAATTCACAGCTGACATCAACCCCAAGCTCAAATTACCTCAATTGCCAGTGCACCATGGCAGTCAAGAAGAATGAAAGTGAAGCATCAGAATTGGCACATCTACTGTGATGTGCCACTTCTGGGTCGGCTGTGGACTAGACCTTTGCAGCCTAATTATATCAGCTCTCAATTGTCTGCTTTGCCTTTGCTAGTTACAAAAATTGGGAAGGGGGCACTTCGGTTTTGTTTTTCATTTATTTTATCATAAAAAGCTCTCCAATATACTCCACAGGGTGCAATTTTAAAATAATGCCTGGTGGTTAGGCAATTATATGTCTGTCTGTCTATACATGTCTGTATGTCTGCCTATATATATCTATTATCTATCTATCTCTAAAGATCCAACAGAAAAAAAGACTCTCTTCTCTAATGATTAATGTAAAAATCAAGAAAGCGACAATAGGGAAATATGTAGGATGCAAAAAATATATTCAAGGCACAATGTAAAATACCACATTGCTTGAAAATATAATATCGAAAGGTATGCACACATAGAATTTAAATAACATTTAAATAATGGATGGTAGTGTCATGCATAGAGTAAATAAATTTACTATGAATATAAGAAAAGAAAATAAGCAGATTGTGTGCAAATAATGCTCCAAGGTGTGACAGTATGAGAGTCTCACAAAGGGAGAACTAAGCCAGTGCAAACATATGAACAGACCAAGGTGCAAAATCAAATAACAACCACTACATAACCATAATATGTTAAATACACTTGTAAAATGCAGGAGGATAGTTACCATAAGAATATGCCCCAGGTATGCCCAATGAACATTTGACTCTTATGTTGATAACTAGATGGTGGCCCAATTCTAACGCATTGGGTATTCTAGAATATGTATGTAGTATATAGCACAGCCCACGTAGTATATTGCACAGCCACGTAGTATATAGCACAGCCCACGCAGTATGTAACACAGCCCACGTAGTATATAACACAGCCGCGTAGTATATTGCACAGCCACGTAGTATATAGCACAGCCCACATAGTATATAGCACAGCGACGTACTACATAACACAACCCACGCAGTATATAACACAGCCCACATAGTATATAACACAGCCCACGTAGTATATAGCAATGTGGGCACCATATTCCTGTTAAAAAAAGAATTAAAATAAAAAATAGTTATATACTCACCTTCCAGAGACCCCCGGATCCAGGCCAGGCCTTTACCGATGCTCATCGCGACGCTCCATTCCCAGTAACGTCAACTCTGGTTATTGCCACAATGCATTCTTGGGCCCGGAGCGTCACGAGGAGCGGGAAAGGCTGGCGCGGACGGCGAAAGGTGAGAATATTTTTTTATTATTGTTATTTTTAACATTATATGTTTTTACTATTGATGCTGCATAGGCAGCATCAATAGTAAAAAGTTGGGCACACTTACACGGTTAATGGCAGCGTTAATGGACTGCGTTACACCGCGTTATGCCGGGATGTAACGCAGTCCTAAAACGCTATGTGGGTGCTGACTGGAGGGGAGTATGGAGGGGGCACTGACTGGACGGAAGTAGGGAGGGGCCAATTCGCGGCTGGACTGTGCCTGTCAACCAATCAGCGACCCTGGATTTCCATTACAAACAGATGGATGTACCCCTTAAATAATCATATACAGTGGGGCAAAAAAGTATTTAGTCAGTCAGCAATAGTGCAAGTTCCACCACTTAAAAAGATGAGAGGCGTCTGTAATTTACATCATAGGTAGACCTCAACTATGGGAGACAAACTGAGAAAAAAAAATCCAGAAAATCACATTGTCTGTTTTTTTATCATTTTATTTGCATATTATGGTGGAAAATAAGTATTTGGTCAGAAACAAAATTTAATCTCAATACTTTGTAATACATCCTTTGTTGGCAATGACAGAGGTCAAACGTTTTCTGTAAGTCTTCACAAGGTTGCCACACACTGTTGTTGGTATGTTGGCCCATTCCTCCATGCAGATCTCCTCTAGAGCAGTGATGTTTTTGGCTTTTCGCTTGGCAACACGGACTTTCAACTCCCTCCAAAGGTTTTCTATAGGGTTGAGATCTGGAGACTGGCTAGGCCACTCCAGGACCTTGAAATGCTTCTTACGAAGCCACTCCTTCGTTGCCCTGGCGGTGTGCTTTGGATCATTGTCATTTTGAAAGACCCAGCCACGTTTCATCTTCAATGCCCTTGCTGATGGAAGGAGGTTTGCACTCAAAATCTCACGATACATGGCCCCATTCATTCTTTCATGTACCCGGATCAGTCATCCTGGCCCCTTTGCAGAGAAACAGCCCCAAAGCATGATGTTTCCACCACCATGCTTTACAGTAGGTATGGTGTTTGATGGATGCAACTCAGTATTCTTTTTCCTCCAAACACGACAAGTTGTGTTTCTACCAAACAGTTCCAGTTTGGTTTCATCAGACCATAGGACATTCTCCCAAAACTCCTCTGGATCATCCAAATGCTCTCTAGCAAACTTCAGACGGGCCCAGACATGTACTGGCTTAAGCAGTGGGACACGTCTGGCACTGCAGAATCTGAGTCCATGGTGGCGTAGTGTGTTACTTATGGTAGGCCTTGTTACATTGGTCCCAGCTCTCTGCAGTTCATTCACTAGGTCCCCCCGCATGGTTCTGGGATTTTTGCTCACCGTTCTTGTGATCATTCTGACCCCACGGGGTGGGATTTTGCGTGGAGCCCCAGATCGAGGGAGATTATCAGTGGTCTTGAATGTCTTCCATTTTCTAATTATTGCTCCCACTGTTGATTTCTTCACTCCAAGCTGGTTGGCTATTGCAGATTCAGTCTTCACAGCCTGGTGCAGGGTTACAATTTTGTTTCTGGTGTCCTTTGACAGCTCTTTGGTCTTCACCATAGTGGAGTTTGGAGTCAGACTGTTTGAGGGTGTGCACAGGTGTCTTTTTATACTGATAACAAGTTTAAACAGGTGCCATTACTACAGGTAATGAGTGGAGGAAAGAGGAGACTCTTAAAGAAGAAGTTACAGGTCTGTGAGAGCCAGAAATCTTGATTGTTTGTTTCTGACCAAATACTTATTTTCCACCATAATATGCAAATAAAATGATAAAAAAACAGACAATGTGATTTTCTGGATTTTTTTTTCTCAGTTTGTCTCCCATAGTTGAGGTCTACCTATGATGTAAATTACAGACGCCTCTCATCTTTTTAAGTGGTGGAACTTGCACTATTGCTGACTGACTAAATACTTTTTTGCCCCACTGTATATAGATAAGACAAAATAGATTATTAATATCTATTTTTACAGCATTCACTACTGTCTAAAAAGGCATGGAAAAAACGCAAGCAAACACCCTACAAAAAAAGCAGCAAATATGCAGAAAATCTGCAATCTTTTTTAGACCTGCTTTTTATAGCGTTTTTACTGATTTTTTTAAGTCAATATGTGAAAAACGCTGCAAAAACACTGACAGAATTGACATGTTGCAGATTTTAATCTGCATCAAATCTGGAAGTCACAAATCACAAACATGTGCATGGCACTTCAGAATTCTCATTCACTTTGCCAGCATAAAGATTTTCTTTAGGATTTTGGGACAAATCCACAGGAATAAAATGTAGCAAAATGAGGCAATGTGTGCACAGGGCCTACTAGGGCATACAAGGGGAAGTGTACATTGAGCAGGGAGCCACCTGCGTTTCTAGGGTGCCAACCTCCACATTTAGGTAGAGACTTGTCTGAAGGTTATGATTTGGGCATTACATAGTTAGGTATATACTTTCAACTTTAGTTTTCAACTGGAATTAGTCCTACTTTTTAATTTTCTATTTATTTCTCTAATCTGCCCTTCCCTAATATTGAATGAACTCTACGATTTTGTACACATATTCTGTTAGGTTATTTTTTCTCCGATAGACTTTGTATTTGTCTATTCTTTAGCATTTAATACCAATTTGACGTTGTTTTATAGCTAATAAAATAAAGATTATTTCTTTAAAGGTGTATTTTTTTTCAGTGAGTTTTACTTGATTTCCGTATTTGGTGACTAAATTTATAACTCTTCTAACACCCTGACAAAAAAAGCCATGTAAAAAATTATGCTGACTGAAAGTATATAAATATTATTTATTAACTAGTCTGTGTGGTGTGATTAGCTGTTTTATGTGCCTGTAAATTAAAATTTCAAAAATTTTGAATTTTTCTACATTTTTGTAAAATTTTAGATATTTTCAGAAATAAATACAAATCATATTGACTAAGAATCACTGTGATTGGTAAAAGCATCCTAGAGTTGTTAAATCTTGAAGTGACAAGTTAGATTTGAAAAAATTTGACCTGGACAGGAGTGAAAAAACTAAGAAAAATAATAATACTAATAATATTTTTTTATTTCTACAGAGCCAACATATTATGCGGCACATTATCATTCAGATGAGGCATTTACAGAAATATAAGACATTACATAGTACGTATAATTCAACTTATGCCAAGAGGAGTGAGAGGACTGATTGCAAGTTCAAAATCAATAAGGAATAATGGAGATACAAAAAGTAAAAAATAAAAAAAAATGCTTGTATTGTATGGTCCAACCATCCTTGTAAGTTGGCAAGAGATGAAGAAAATATATTGTATAGTATATATGTTTTTTTGCACATACAAACTACAGTGTTATATAAATAAACCTACAAGAAAATGCCTTAGATTAAAGGCACTTACTCAATTAGTAATAAACCCAAACAGAACAAAGGAAGTAAAAGCCAAAAAAGTAAAATTAAATCATCTTTATTACCAAAAATATCTAAAATAATGTAAAAATAGAAAAAAGATACAAATACAAAAGAGTTTCTGCCTAATGGGGTAGTACACCCATATTTAACTAGACTAGTGTCATTAAATTAAGCCTACTTCTACACTTTAATTACCATATCAATATAAGCCCATCTGTAAACTCTAATTACCATATTAATGTCAGAGGAGTAAGGACCCCGACACACATAGCGATTTACCAACGATCACGACCAGCGATACGACCTGGCCGTGATCGTTGGTAAGTCGTTGTGTGGTCGCTGGGGAGCTGTCACACAGACAGCTCTCTCCAGCGACCAACGATCAGGGGAACGACTTCGGCATCGTTGAAACTGTCTTCAACGATGCCAAAGTCCCCCTGCAGCACCCGGGTAACCAGGGTAAACATCGGGTTACTAAGCGCAGGGCCGCGCTTAGTAACCCGATGTTTACCCTGGTTACCAAAAAAAACAAACAGTACATACTCACCATCTGATGTCCGTCAGGTCCCTTGCCGTCTGCTTCCTGCTCTGACTGAGTGCCGCCGTACAGTGAGAGCAGAGCGCAGCGGTGACGTCACCGCTGTGCTGTACTTTCACTTTCACTTTGCGGCGCTCAGTCAGTGTGGGAAGCAGACGGCAAGGGACCTGACGGACATCAGATGGTGAGTATGTACTGTTTGTTTTTTTGGTAACCAGGGTAAACATCAGGTTACTAAGCGCGGCCCTGCGCTTAGTAACCCGATGTTTACCCTGGTTACCAGTGAAGACATCGCTGGATCGGTGTCACACACACCGATTTAGCGATGTCAGCGGGACCTCAACGACCAAAAAAAGGTCCAGGCCATTCCGACACGACCAGCGATCTCACAGCAGGGGCCTGATCGCTGGTACATGTCACACATAGCGAGATCGCTACTGAGGTCGCTGTTGCGTCACAAAACTTGTGACTCAGCAGCGATCTCGCTAGCAATCTCGCTATGTGAGACGGGGCCTTAATCCTAAATATATAGCCCTTACACAAGGTTCAAATACAAACAGAGTAAATAAAATTAAAAACCACTAGCATAAATCTGGATAACAAGTTACATGAAAACATTACATGATATCACTAGTTATTTTTGTAACATATGCAGATGGTGCTTTCATAATACTGCTGTAGTCTGTAATGACACTATATATCACAATGCACAATGCACTTTATGTTATTGATTCTTTTGGGATATACATATATACTTCATCTGCATAGTGTTTGAATCAGCTTGAGTGAGTAAGGACTTATATTGCCTATACACCAACCATTATGCACTTAGCCTAACTAGTGATATCATGTATTGTCTTCATGTAACTTGTTATTCAGATTTATGCTAGTGGTTTTTAATTTGATTTGCTCTATTTGTATTTGAACCTTCTGTAAGGACTACATGCTTGGGATTACTCCTCTGACATTAATATGGTAATTAGAGTTTACAGACAGGCTTAGGCTGGTTTCACATTTGCGTTTTTTGCCGCTGCGTTTTAGCGCAAAAAACGCATGCATTTTTTTCCCTATATTTAACATTAAAAATGCATGCGTTTTTTTGTATGCGTTTTGCCGCGTTTGACAACGCATGCGTCGTTTCTATGCTTGCGTTTGGTTGCAGAAATGCAACATGTAGTAATTTCTAGAGGCGTTTTTTTGCCGCAAAAAAAGCATGCATTTTTTTGCGGCAAAAAAACGTATTGCTGTCTATGTAAACGCATGCGTTTTTAAGCACATGCGTTTGGTTGCATTTTAAACGCATGCGTTTCAATAGAAAAAAACAAGAATACACACTGATAAGCCACTCCCCACCATCAAGATGATAAAGGGATCCAAACCCTAACCCTAACCCTACCCCTAACCCTAACCCTAACCCTAACTCTAGGGTTCCTAACCCTAACCCTAACCCTAAGGATCCTAACTAGGGTTGAGCGACTTTTCCTTTTTTGAGGTCGAGTCGGGTTTCGCGAAACCCGACTTTCTCAAAAGTCGAGTCGAGTGAAATCGGCCGATCTTCTTGAAAAGTCTTGAAAAATATTTTAACCCCTTCAGATGGATTTACATCGTGGGACGTTACAGATCTACGGAAGGTATGTTTATTGTTGGTTTATTATTTTTAATTTGTTACAGAACGAGGGTCTTCAGGTGGATTGAGAGAGCAATAAAATATTACAACAACCTGTGTGTTTATTTCATTAAAATACTTTGCAATATTGTGTGTGTTTTTTTTAACCATTTCATACAATTGGATTAATAATGGATAGGTGTCATAATTAATGCCTCTCCATTATTAATCTGGCTTAATGTCACCTTACAATAGCAAGGTGACATTAACCCTTCATTACCTCATATCCCACCACTACACGGGAGTGGGAAGAGAGTGGCCAAGTGCCAGAATAGGCGCATCTTCCAGATGTGCCTTTTCTGGGGTGGCTGGGGGCAGATGTTTGTAGCCAGGGGGGGCCAATAACCGTGGACCCTCTCCAGGCTATTAATATCTGCCCTCAGTCACTGGCTTTACCACTCTGGTGGAGAAAATTGCGCGGGAGCCCACGCCAATTTTTTCCATGATTTAACCCTTAAATTTAATAGCTACAGTGCCAAAATTTTGCACATACACACTACTAACATCAGTAGTGTGGAATATGCAAAGAAAAAGGGGGATATGACATGGTTTACTGTATGTAAACCATGTCTCATATCATGTCGGGTTTAGGCAGGAGAAATGAAAAGCCGGCAATTGAATTACCGGCTTTTCTGCTATATCGCGCTGAAGTAAATATATATATATATATATATATATATATATATATATATATATATATGTGTCTCAATGACATATATATATATATATATATATATATATATATATAAAAACGAAACCCGACTTTGGAGCGAAGATCGCTGACCGCCGACCCGATCCCACAGTGAGATCGGGTTGGGTTTCATGAAACCCGACTTTGCCAAAAGTCGGCGACTTTTGAAATTGGCCGATCTGTTTTGCTCAACCCTAATCCTAACCCTAACCCTACCCCTACCCCTAACCCTAACCCTAACCGTAACCCCAACCCTAGCTATTTCTATTTATAGTGGGTTTTCTAGATGATTTTGATGATTGGCAGCTGTCACACACTTCTCAGCATGCATTTCAAAAACGCAAATGCGGGAAAAAACGCATGTAAACACGTCAAAACGCCGCGTTTTTTTACCGCATGAGAAAACGCATGCGTCTAAAAAAAACGCAGCGTTTGCACGCGTTTACATGCGTTTTTTTTGCCACCTGCGTTTGCGTTTTAAACGCTGCATTTTTAAACGCAAATGTGAAACTAGCCTTATATCGATATGGAAACTAAAGTGTAGAAATAGGCTTTGTATGATGACACTAGTCTAGTTAAATATGGGTGTTCTACCCCATTAGGCAGAAACTCTTTTGTATTTGTATCTCCATTTTTACCTTATTTTAGATAGTTTTGGTAATAAAATAATTTAATTTTACTTTTCTGGCGTTTACCTCCTTGTTCTGTTTGGATTTATCACAGTGTTAATAAGATTCAATAGTGATCCTATGTTAAAATATTACCTTTTTTAAATAAAACTAAATAGAAATATCTTGATGCATTTACTACACATGATGAATACAATATTCCATACAGTCTCACAATTGCTATAATACGGGCACAGTTTACATTTGCATAAGAACTCTATTAACAAGTCATGTTTGATTATTTGGACGCCAATTTTTTATTCCTCTTGATACGTGTTTTCTCAGCCTTGCTGATCAGGAGCTGAATGTTAATGTATTCGGCATATTTATGTATGCTGCTTTGCACTTAATTCCACCTATTAGCAGATCAGCAACCCACTCGGGCATTAAGATTGCATTTTGAATACTCGTTTGCATCGGTGAGATCAATAAAGGCTTTTGGACAAATATACAGTTAGATCGTGGTGAGGATATCATCCTAAATGAATCCTCCAGTGAGTTGTTTTAACATTTTGTAACCTGAGAAGACGGTATTTTCTTTCTTCACTTGGCGCTGAATCAAATTCGGTTTTATTACATTCCAGAGAGATACGGTCATTAATATGAAGCCCTTAGGCTGTTGCTAGATACTTTCACCCATTAATGTCCTAAAACCTATTGAAATGCGAATGCTTGGTTGGTAGGAAGCTTTTTTATCCTCCTTATGATTGTCCTTGCTGTTTCCATAGTTAAGCATATGAATGATTGGAGAGCACGAAATGCCATCCTCTTCCCTACTGTACTCCCAAGCTGAATAATGATAGTACATTTAGCTCTGTGTAACTAAAGCCTTTAATCCCTTTGTCTGTCGTGAATGCAGATTGGCAACACTAATGATAAGCTATTCTTAGTATGCTCACATTGCTCGTATATCTTTCAAGGTGCTTGAGCTAAATAGCGGTATCAGCTATTAGCAGCTGGAAAGTATTTTTCATATTGATCATAGCTGGTACTTAAATCTCACTAAATCTCCTGCTACTTAAAGCTGCCTGTGTGACTCCAGAAAACATGAGGTATATTTTGGAGCTTTTAATTCTAATGGGAACCTTCACCATATTGGAAACCATCGGGGCCATCACTTAATATGTATTATGGGCATAGGCATACCGTGATTGGCATATCTGTCTCTTGCACTGGTAACTTTAATTGTGTGCTGTTTGTTTTCAGAGGGATAACTTGAAGCACTTGGACCTCACCACCTACACATGTACTATACTCGTACCGCATTACCATGTGCCATTTATAGCAGTGGTGTATTTTTTATATGGCAGAGGAGTCCCTTTAGGCACCAGGGAGTTACTGTTATTTCTGCACCCTCTTGAGCAGCAAGGAAGTCGATGTGCCTCCAAACACCTTGCTAACCATGGCTCTTCCACACACATAAGGTCTAATGCTGTAAAAAAATCCTTGTAATTTTCTTCATTAATAATGCTTTTCATCAGAAATTGTTTATGCCTAACCTATGCATAGCTTGATTTACCATAAATATTTTTTATAAAATTGAAGAGTTTTAATAAAATCTATTACGTTAAGGCATTTGTGCTGGTTGCTGTACTGTTTTGTCTGTTAAACTGGCAGACACCATGACAGAAAACCGGACAAATCCCATTATAGCTACTATGGACCATCAAGTACTGTTGGTGTCTATCAGGGAAGCTGTCATGTTTCACAGTCCTAAACTGCTGCCACCACATTTTGTGTCACATAATTTGCTTCCTAACCGTCCATTCCTTATGGTCCTGCAGCCTGGCATACGGGAGAAATGATGGTTATATATTACTCTCGCGATATGGTAAAGAGATCCAAGCCGTTCAATGGGTGGGAACAGGCCAACGTTGATGCATGCAATTCCAGCCCCTCTGCCTGTGAGTGAAGTAGATGCTATCCCATCAATCAAAGCCAGATTAGCAGGTACGAGGTTGCTCAATACTTGCCCATTAGAATACTTGGCTCCCATTATCATATAGTGAGAGCAATGTATAAAAAATAATTTTAACAGGTATGCCAGGCAGGGCTAATTAACTGATATGTAACGAGGCAGCAGCAGTTTTACTGGACACCCCATGTTCCCTTTAAACAAATCTGCTAATGCCCTAATTTCAAGATCTGCACATGCTCTGTCATCAGCTCACCATTATAATAGTTCAGGCTCTAATATTATCTTAAAACTTGGAGAACTGGGGTACTTTAAGAAGCGTTCATCAGTGGGTATGTACCATCTCCGGCTGACTAGATTATAAAAGGTCTGCAGTACATTATGATATAAATTATCAAACATATTCTATATTGAGCTTCATTTCCAGTAAGAAGTAACAGTTTGAAGTTACACATTTATATGAATGCATACCATCTAAACTCATTTTCTGCATGATACTACACCACGGAGCTGAGAAGTTATCTTTATTCAACCCAGTGAACAAATATGATATTAAGTGTGTCTTACAGAATCAAAACAACGCCTCTCTCCTAGGCCTTCCTAATGTAATGAAATTCATGCACTGCTGAATTGTTATAAATTAAAGATTAGTATATGTAATTTCAGTTTGAATTAAAATAAAGGGTGTATAGTATGATGGATTCATTTCCCAATTGTGAAGAAAACATTATTTTAATCAGGACTGAATGTTATCTCTTTTTTTTACTGAACCTTTACATGTGCATACTTGTGTATTTTTCTGTATCTTTATATAGTGAAATCAAAATTGTCTATAATAAGGTACCTTGAGGAAATAGTATGGAGTTAAAATATATATTTAAAAAAGTTGTCTCGTATTCTGTAATAATTGAAATTGAAAAGTGCTTGGAAAAAGAAGCAACTTTGCAATTTTAATGTAATTATATTACCTCTTCCATTCTATTCATTGTTTTATACTCATTGCCTAGGTTACTGAACCCCATTCTAGTAAAGCTGTCTAACGTGTAGAGCTTGCAAGCTCATTTAATAGTACTGATTTGAAACTGGCAAAACTGCTGAAGTCTATGATCAGGCCAGCTTTTGTATGACTGCATTCCTTTTGATTATTGCAGAATCAAAGAGTTCATAAGTTGCACCAGCAGTGCAATCATACTGCTGGTCCAAACTGTCAATCCTCCTGAGCCTGGACACAGGGGAGAAATATACTCTTGAAGATGAATCAATAGAACAACCTTTTAAATTAGTATTATTTTGCAAGTTTTTAATTTTCACACATAAAATAAGCTACTTTGGCAGAGTAGCAAATCCCACAACATTGCAGCCCTTAATGTGCCCACACACTAAAATACTACTTTCAAGGCACCAGTAAAGTATTATGCCAACAAATGTGCCCCCAAAACACAGTAAGATACCCCCACAATTAATGTCTCCTCAGTACCTTCCACACGCACAGCATGATGACCCTAGAGTACCCGCTTCAAAGTTGATACCCCTACAGTGACTCCAACACAAATACATAGGCCCTCATAGTCCCCATACACAGCATGATGGCACCAACACAGCCCTCTACACAATATGTTGGCCCCCACAAAGCCTGACATACAATAAACTGGCTCTCCATACATTATAGTGACCCTCCATACAGTGTAATGGCTCCCACTCAACCCTCCACACTGTATAATGGCCTGCACACATTATGATGGCCCCCAGTAACCCTCTAAATAGTGTAATGTCCCCTCACATAACCCTACAGTTGCTATAATGGCCCTCACACAACCATCCACACAGTATAATGGCCCTCACACAACCCACAATACAGTATAATGGACCTCACACACCACTATAAACACTATAATTGGGCCCCCATACAACCCTCCAAATAGTATAATTGGCCCCCACACAGTCTGGTGAATAATTTGATGCCCCCCCAAATAGCCCTCCAAAAAGTCTGTTTTGCCTCATTCCAACTTGTAGATGTGTCAAAAGTGGTCATTGTGTTGTTTTAATGCGAGATCTGCTGGGACTTGTTGTGTGTAATGTAGCGGGCTTGGTGTACTGTGACAGATAGGCAGTGACCACAGGAAAGTTCACAGCATATGTGTTTAATGTCCAAACAACTCACACAGTGCACAGCACATGGTATCCTCAGATATGAGACCGGTTGCCGAAGGCGACTGCACCACTGCATCATAGGTGCTCGCTGCTCTTGGCTCTGTGTTAGCTCACATAGGCTGGACGCTGCAGAGCCTGCTCCGCTACTTGCAAACAAACACTGACACACCCAAACCCTATACTGCAGGATTTTTAACTGGAATCTGTGGCCACACGCCACCTGTGAGACATGGCTTTGAGGAAGTGGACCGCCCCATTACCATCCTGTAGTCCGCTTCAAAAATTAAAGCCCTTACCAGTGTTTTCTGAACATTGCCTTTGCCAAATTGCTTGACTAGATTTGTCCACACTTACTTTTACTTTGCCTTATGACTCACAGGCATCCTGCTGTGAATACAAGGCACTCCAGAGAGTTTAAATAGGATTCCGTCCACATCCTAATGGATATATATCCACTCTCGCATATGATCTTTCTCACTGTCTCACATTTCCCCCCTGTTCAAAATTGTGGGGTTGAACATTTGTAACCATACAGGGGGCCCGTAACAGGGCATCTGCATTTCCCTGTGATTTCTCCACCCGATGTTTAACAGTGAAATTAAAATTCTGCAAGGATAGAACCCATCTGGTGACTCAAGCATTCCTCTCCATGGCATTCCTCATCCATATCACGGTTGAATGATCTGTCACCAAGCGAAACGGTCGACCGAGTAAATAATAGCGTAGGGACTCCAAGTCCCACTTAATGGCAAGGTACTCCTCCACTACGCTGTAATTTTTCTCGGCCGAGATGAGTTTCCTACTTAGGTAGGTGACTGGATGTTCCTCCCCGTTCATCTCCTGCAACAAGACCCACATTAGAGGCATCTGTGTGTACGAATAAGCATTTCTGGAAGTTTGGGCTAATAAGGACGGATCGCAGCCAGGGCATCACAACCGTCTGTACATGAGACCGGTTGCTGAGGGTGACAGCACCACTGTATCACACTGCAGGGTACCAGTCGTTCATTGCTCTTGGCTCTGTGTTAGCTCATACCGGCTGGATGCAGCAGAGCCACCTGCTCCGCTACTTGCTAACAAACACTAACACACCAAAACCCTATACTGCAGGGTTTTTAACTGAAATCTGTGGCCATGGGCCACCTGTAAGATTCAGCTTGGAGGAAGTGGACAACCCCACTACCATCCTGTAGTCTACTTAAAAAATAAAAGCTTTTGCTGGGTTTTCCTGAACATTGCCTTGGCCAAATTGCTTGACCATGTCCACACTTACTTTTACTTTGCCTTGTGACTCACAGGTGTCCTGCTGTGAATACAAGGCACTCCAGTGGGTCTAATAGAACTCTGTCCGCATCCTGGGGATATATATTGACCCTCACATATGATCTCCCTCACTGTCTCACAGGTGCCACAGACTATTTTAGCCTGTGCCACTAGTGATGTGTGAACCCTAAGAGTGAAGTTCGAGGTCTGCACTGAGCACCTGTACATGCACAGACCCCAAACACGGGCCGCAATTTTTCATTATTTAAATAATTATTAATAAACGTTGTGGATAGTGTTGAGCGATACTTTCCGATATCGGAAAGTATCGGTATCGGAAAGTATCGGCCGATACCGTCAAAATATCGGATCTAATCCGATACCGATACCCGATCCCAATGCAAGTCAATGGGACGAAAATATCGGAATTAAAATAAACCCTTTATAAACTTGTAGGTTCATTCTACATGAAGGAAAACAACTAAGAATAATGTAGGATGTATTGGGGGACGTGGCGGAGACATTAAAGGCACAGAGGTTTAGCCCAATGTAATAGAATAGCAGGATTTTGTTTTTTTTATGACGTTCGGCGGTAGAAAGATTTTGACTATGTTAATTTTTTTTTTATTTTGTCAGATATTGATGTTTCACTACTTCCACGCCCTTCACCTTCTTTTTTACTTCTCCCACACTTTCTTCTTCATTATCCTCATCATCAGCTTCTTTGACATCAACTTCTTCACCTTATTCATCTTCTTCTTCATCTTCTACCTATTATTTTTTTGGTTACATTGTTCATATTCTTTTTATTTTACTATTATCTTCATCATATTCTACTTCTTCATCATATTCTTATTTGTGACAGGCATTCCCATAGTTGTTATCTATAAAAGTTTGAAGATTACACCTTCCGTTCTGCCTGTCACAAAAGAGTTACATTTGTCCGCGTTCAGTTTGGCCTGCAGCATCAGGCTTTATCCAGGGGCACCACGAGGAGGAATGGACTCACCCCCATACACTGCTTAGTCTTCTTCTGCTTATAATTTAGATAATATTTTTTGCTCTGATATTTAGTGTTATGCTTAATGTTCTTCTGCTCTTTGTTCTGCAGCCTCTTGTTCTTCTGCTTCTCGGTCTTCCAGGTCGTCGTCGTCTCCAGGGTCGTCGTCTCCGGGGTCGTCGTCATCGGGGTGGTCTTCAGGGTCGTCGTCTCCGGGGTCGTCGTCATCGGGGTGGTCTTCAGGGTCATCGTCTCCAGGGTCGTCGTCATCACGGTGGTTGTCGTCTCTGGTGTCGTCGTCATCTTAGGGGTGGTCTTCCGGGTCATCGTGTTTAGTCTCTTGAACTTGGAAATGTAGCAGAAGGTACAAGAAGGCTGAGAAAATGCCGAGAACCAGCTGATAGAACTGGAACTCGGATGGCTACCCGAAGGTCCAAGAGCCAATGGAACTACTGAGGACCAGCTGACGTTACTGGAACCCGGTTACTAAGCAGGAGGTACCCGTGCCTGAAAGCACTACCAAGGACCACCTGACGTTGGTGGAACTCGGATACCCAGAGGGAGGCACCTAAGCCAAAGGCTCTGCCCGGAGCCAGCTGACGGTACTGGAACCAGGATGGGGAGCAGAAGGTACAAGAGCAAAAGACACTGCCGAGAACCAGCTGACGGTGCTGGAACCCGGATGGGTAGCCGAAGGTCCAAGAGCCAATGGAACTACCGAAGACCAGCTGACGTTACTGGAACCCGGTTACTAAGCAGGAGGTACCCGTGCCTGAAAGCACTACCAAGGACCACCTGACGTTGGTGGAACTCGGATACCCAGAGGGAGGCACCTAAGCCAAAGGCTCTGCCCGGAACCAGCTGACGGTACTGGAACCAGGATGGGGAGCAGAAGGTACAAGAGCAAGTGTCTGTGTGGCTTTTGCAGGACACGATGCCGGCTGCACAGCAGGGGAACAGCTGGCGGTGCTGAACCCCACTGACACATTGGCTGGTGTTTTTCTCTGTGCAGCTAGCAGTACCGGGCCCCAACTGGCGGTGTTGGAGCCCGGGCTCTGCAGGGGGAGCAGAGTGTAGGCCGAAGCCTAATTGAACCAATTTCAAAGGTAACCTTTAACCCCCCCTCAGGGGTTACAAAGTAGAAGAGCCACAGCTTATGCAGCAGTAGTGCTGCACAAGTCAAAGGTTGCTCTTTTAATTTTGCTCCTTGCACACGCTGAATGAAACACGTATAACATTTAGCCCTTTATACAGTCAAACTGTGTTGGAGGCGCGAGTTCCCTTTGTAATGAGACGCAGCACAGATGTCAAGAATCCCACCTTGGTGCTGGGTGCAGCCTCCTGAGCGTTGTTATTTGCTGTACAGGAGTCTGCGCTGTCGTGTTATCCCCTGGCCTAGCGCTGTTAGCGCTGCCCATCTTCTGACCTCATTTAATGTCGGCCGCTGCGGTTCGCGATGACCATGAATCCCAGCCCCGCGGTGTCTTAACATTGTTAAAACACTGCGGGGCTGTGATTCATGGCCTGGCGCAGCACATATGTTCGCCTCTCGCACTCGGGTCCTTACACCCGCTGCAGACTGTGCGGCGTCAGCTGATCCCTTATTGCATGCCACGGCCATGAAGCCGCACAGTCTGAAGAAGGCGGAAGGAGATGAGGGACAGGCGAACTGATGCACTGCTCATGCCCATCAATCACACCCTCGCAGTCCCAATAAATAAGACACCGAGGGGCGTTGTGTGGGTCAGGGCGGCCGCAGAGGCGCAGGCAGCCAAACAATGATGCCAGAAGACGGGCAGCGCTACCAAGGGGGTTGCAGCGTGTCATTACAAAGGAAAGTCACACCACCGGGACGGTTAAATGGTCACACAGAGGACACATTTCAGACGTGTTTTCAGTTCCACATGTGCGAGGAGAATACGTTTATGAGCCACCTTGCACACATGCAGCATTACCGCTGTACAAGGTGGCTGTAAAACGTACAAACGCCTGGGGGAGGGGGGACAGGTTCCCTTCAATTTCAGTTCTTGTGTCTGCGTGGCTTTTGCAGGACACGATGCCGGCTGCACAGCAGGGGAACAGCTGTCGGTGCTGAACCCCACTGACACATTGGCTGGTGTTTTTCTCTGTGCAGCTAGCAGTACCGGGCCCCAACTGGCGGTGTTAGAGCCCGGGGTCAGCAGGAGGAGGAGATGGAGCAGAGTGTAGGCCGAAGCCTGCACTGGCGGCAGCTTTGGGTCTGTTGTGCCTGCGTGGCTGTTGCAGGACACGTTGCCGGCTGCACAGCAGGGGAACAGCTGGCGGTGCTGAACCCCACTGACACATTGGCTGGTGTTTTTCTCTGTGCAGCTAGCAGTACCGGGCCCCAACTGGCGGTGTTGGAGCCCGGGCTCTGCAGGGGGAGCAGAGTGTAGGCCGAAGCCTAATTGAACCAATTTCAAAGGTAACCTTTAACCCCCCCTCAGGTGTTACAAAGTAGAAGAGCCACAGCTTATGCAGCAGTAATGCTGCACAAGTCAAAGGTTGCTCTTTTAATTTTGCTCCTTGCACACGCTGAAAGGAACACGTATAACATTTAGGCCCTTACACAGTCAAACTGATTTTGAGGCGTGAGTTCCCTTCATAAAGAGACGCAGTACAGCTGGCAAAAATGCCACCTTGGTGCTTTGCGCGGCCTCCTGAGCATCGTTATTTGTTGCACAGGAGTCTGCGCTTTTGTGTTATCCCTTGGCCTTGGGCTGTTAGCGCTGACCATCCTCTGACATCATGTTATGTCGGCTGTTGCGGTTTGCAATGACCATGCATCCCAGCCCCCCAGTGTGTTAACATTGTTAAAACACTGCGGGGCTGGGATTCATGGCCTGGCGCAGTACATATGTTCGCCTCTCACACTCGGGTCCTTACACCCGCTTCAGACTGTGCGGCGTCAGCTGATCCCTTATCGCATGCCGCGGCCATGAAGCCGCACAGTCTGAGGAAGGCGGAAGGAGATGAGGGACAGGCGAAGAAATGCACCGTTCATGCCCATCACTCACACCCTCGCAGTCCAAATAAATAAGACACCGAGGGGCGTTGTGTGGGGCAAGGCGGCCGCAGAGGCGCAGGCAGCCAAACAATGATATCAGAAGACGGGCAGCGCTACCAAGGAGCTTTTTGCGTGTCAATTAGTGTTGAGCATTCCGATACTGCAAGTATCGGGTATCGGCCGATATTTGCTGTATCGGAATTTCCGATACCGAGATCCGATACTTTTGTGGTATCGGGTATCGGGTATCGCAACAACATTAATGTAATAATGTGTAAAAGAGAGAATTAAAATAAAAAATATTGCTATACTCACCTCTCCGACGCAGCCTGGACCTCAGCGAGGGAACCGGCAGCGTTGTTTGTTTAAATTTAGCGCTTTAACTTGGTTACATGAAGTCCCGGCTTGTGATTGGTCAGGGCGGCCATGTTGCCGGGACGCGGACCAATCACAGCAAGCCGTGACGAAATTACGTCACGGCTTGCTGTGATTGGTCCGCGTCCTGGCAACATGGCCGCCATTAACCAATCACAAGCCGTGACGTCACGGGAGGCTGGACATGCGCGTATTTTAAAAAGCGCGCGTGTCCAGCCTCCAGTGACGTCCCGGCTTATGATTGGTCATGGCGCCATGTTGCCGGGACGCGGACCAATCACAGCAAGCCGTGACGAAATTACGTCACGGCTTGCTGTGATTGGTCCGCGTCCCGGCAACATGGCCGCCATTAACCAATCACAAGCCGTGACGTCACGGGAAGCTGGACATGCGCGTATTTTAAAAAGCGCGCGTGTCCAGCCTCCAGTGACGTCCCGGCTTATGATTGGTCACGGCGCCATGTTGCCGGGACGCGGACCAATCACAGCAAGCCGTGACGAAATTACGTCACGGCTTGCTGTGATTGGTCCGCGTCCCGGCAACATGGCCGCCATTAACCAATCACAAGCCGTGACGTCACGGGAGGCTGGACATGCGCGTATTTTAAAAAGCGCGCGTGTCCAGCCTCCCGTGACGTCACGGCTTGTGATTGGTTAATGGCGGCCATGTTGCCGGGACGCGGACCAATCACAGCAAGCCAGGACGTAATTTCGTCACGGCTTGCTGTGATTGGTCCGCGTCCCGGCAACATGGCCGCCCTGACCAATCACAAGCCGGGACTTCACGTAACCAAGTAAAAGCGCGAATTTTAAACAAACAACGCTGCCGGTTCCCTCGCTGAGGTCCAGGCTGCGTCGGACAGGTGAGTATAGCAATATTTTTTATTTTAATTCTTTATTTTACACATTTATATGGATCCCAGGGTCTGAAGGAGAGTTTCCTCTCCTTCAGACCCTGGGAACCATCAGGAATACCGTCCGATACTTGAGTCCCATTGACTTGTATTGGTATCGGGTATCGGTATCGGATTGGATCCGATACTTTGCCGGTATCGGCCGATACTTTCCGATACCGATACTTTCAAGTATCGGACGGTATCGCTCAACACTAGTGTCAATACAAAGGAAAATCACACCTGAGGGACGTTTTAATGGTCGCAGAGGACTCATTTTTAGACGTGTTCACTTCAACATGGGCAAGGAGATTAAGTTTCTGAGCCACCTTGCACACATGCAGCATTACTGTCGTACAAGGTGGCTGTAAAACGTAAAAACGCCTGGGGGAGGGGGGACAGGTTTCCTTCAATTTCAGTTCTTGTGTCTGCGTGGCTGTTGCAGGACACGTTGCCGGCTACACAGCAGGGGAACAGCTGGCGGTGCTGAACCCCACTGACACATTGGCTGGTGTTTGGCTCTGTGCAGCTAGCACATCTGGGCCCCAACTGGCGGTGTTAGAGCCCAGGGTCAGCAGGAGGAGGAGAGGGAGCAGAGTGTAGGCCAAAGCCTGCACTGGAGCAAGTTGAAAGGGAAACTTTAACCCCCCCCCCAGGCGTTTGTAGCTGAAAGAGCCATCGTGTACAGCACTAATGCTGGAAAAGGTAAACTTAGCTCTTTTAATTATGGTCCTTGCACATGCTGAACCTAACACTTATAAAAAGTGTCCCCTCCTACCGTGATACCGTCCGGTAGGTGGAACTTTCCTTTGTGATGTGACGCAGCACAGCCGTCATTCTCACCCCCTTGGCGCCGTGCGCCGCCTCCTCAGCGTTGTTTGAATCAGTCCCGGAGCCTGCGCTGTTAGGTTAGCCCTTGGCCAGGCACACATTTTGCGCTGCCCGTCTTCTGACATCATTTGGTGTCAGGCTGGCTGCGCCTGTGCGGCCGCGCTGGCCGAGAGCCCGCCTCGTACTGTCTTCTGATTTAATCCCACTGGGGGCCTGAGATCCATGGACATGCGCAGTGCATATCTGAACCTCCACCTCTCACTCATCTCCCTACGGCTTCTTCTGACTGTGCGGTGTCACGGCCGTGGCATGCTATTAGGGACCAGCTGACACCGCACAGTTTGAAGAAGCCGTAGGGAGATGAGTGAGAGGTGGAGGTTCAGATATGCACTGCGCATGTCCATGGATCTCAGGCCCCCAGTGGGATTAAATCAGAAGACAGTACGAGGCGGGCTCTCGGCCAGCGCAGCCGCACAGGCGCAGCCAGCCTGACACCAAATGATGTCAGAAGACGGGCAGCGCAAAATGTGTGCATGGCCAAGGGCTAACCTAACAGCGCAGGCTCCGGGACTGATTCAAACAACGCTGAGGAGGCGGCGCACGGAGCCAAGGGGGTAAGAATGACGGCTGTGCTGCGTCACATCACAAAGGAAAGTTCCACCAACCGGACCGTATCACGGTAGGAGGGGACACTTTTCATAAGTGTTAGGATCAGCATGTGCAAGGAGCACCACGAAAAGAGGCACTTTTTCCCTTTGCACCATTACTGCTGCACAAGGTGGCTCCTTCAGTAACAAACGCCTGGGGGGGGGACAGGTTCCCTTAAATTTAACTTGTTGTGCCTGCGTGGCGGTCGCAGTACACGTTGCCGGCTGCACAGCAGGGGAACAGCTGGCGGTGCTGAACCCCACTAACACATTGGCGAGGTGTTTGGCTCTGTGCGGACAGCACTTCTGGACGGCAACTAGCGGTGTTAGAGCCCAGGGACAGGTGGAGGAGGAGGAGGTGGAGGAGGTAGGAGGGATTGCCACACACACAGCTGGGGAACAGCTGACGTTACTGAACCCCAATAACAGAGGAGCGACTGTTGGGACTGTGCGGACAGCACTTCTGGACGGCAACTAGCGGTGTTGGAGCCCAGGGACAGGTGGAGAAGGAGGAGGTGGAGGAGGTAGGAGGGATTGCCACACACACAGCAGGGGAACAGCTGACGTTACTGAACCCCAATAACAGAGGAGGGACTGTTGACTGTGCGCACAGCACTACCAGGCAACAACTAGCGGTGTTGGAGCCCAGGGACAGGTGGAGGAGGAGGAGGTAGGAGGAGGTAGGAGGGATTGCCACACACACAGCAGGGGAACAGCTGACGTTACTGAACCCCAATAACAGAGGAGGGACTGTTGGGACTGTGCGTACAGCACTACCAGGCAACAACTAGCGGTGTTGGAGCCCAGGGACAGGTGGAGGAGGAGGAGGTAGGAGGAGGTAGGAGGGATTGCCACACACACAGCTGGGGAACAGCTGACGTTACTGAACCCCAATAACAGAGGAGGGACTGTTGACTGTGCGCACAGCACTACCAGGCAACAACTAGCGGTGTTGGAGCCCAGGGACAGGAGGGGGAGGTGGAGGTGGAGGAGATAGGAGGGATTGCCACACACACAGCAGGGGAACAGCTGACGTTACTGAACCCCAATAACAGAGGAGCGACTGTTGGGACTGTGTGGACAGCACTTCTGGACGGCAACTAGCGGTGTTGGAGCCCAGGGACAGGTGGAGGAGGAGGAGGTAGGAGGAGGTAGGAGGGTGTCATGGTTCCCAATGGCAAGGGAACGTCAGAGAACATAAATAACAGAACAGCTCTTGGGTGATGGAATCTCGAGCTGACCGTGAGCTAAACCTACCACACAACTAACAGTGGCCGGGTGGCGTACCTACGTTTTATGCCTAGACGCCTAGCGCCAGCCAGAGGACTAACTAACCCTAATAGAGGAAAAGACAGACCTGGCTTACCTCTAGGGAAATTCCCCCAAAAAGGAGACAGAAGCCCCCCACATATATTGACGGTGAGTTCAGAGGAAAAGACATAAGCAGTATGAAGGTAGGTTCAGCAAAGCGAGGTCCGCTTACTAGATAGCAAGAAGATACAATAGGGAACTTCACGGTCAGCTGAAAACCCTATTAAAATACCATCCCGAAATTACTTTAAGACTCATGTGTCAACTCATGACACCAGAGTGGCAATTTCGGCCCACAAGAGCTTCCAGCTACAGAAAAATAACATAACTGTGAACTGGAACAAAAATGCAAAACAAACTTAGGACTAAGAGTCCAACTTAGCTGATAGTAGTCTAGAAGCAGGAACATGCAACAGAAAGGCTCTGGTTACATTGATGGCCGGCACTAGAATAACTGAGCAGCAAGGCTAAATAGGATACACCCATATCCTGATGGAAACAGGTGAACAGAGAAAGTGAAGCACACAAGTCCAGTACCACCAGTGACCACTGGGGGAGCCCAAAAACCAAACTCACAACAGTACCCCCCCCCCTCAAGGAGGGGGCACCGAACCCTCACAAGAACCACCAGGGCGATCAGGACGAGCCCTATGAAAGGCACGGACCAAATCAGAGGCATGAACATCAGAGGCTGTCACCCAAGAATTATCCTCTTGACCGTAGCCCTTCCACTTGACCAGATACTGAAGTTTCCATCTGGAAACACGGGAGTCCAAGATCTTCTCCACAACGTACTCCAATTCACCCTCAACCAACACTGGAGCGGGAGGCTCAACGGAAGGCACAACCGGTACCTCATACCTGCGCAATAATGACCGATGGAAGACATTATGGATAGAAAAAGATGCTGGGAGGTCCAATCGAAAGGACACGGGGTTAAGAATCTCCAAAATCTTATACGGGCCGATGAACCGAGGCTTAAACTTAGGAGAAGAAACCCTCATAGGGACAAAACGAGAAGACAACCACACCAAGTCCCCAACACGAAGACGAGGACCAACACGACGACGGCGGTTAGCAAAATGCCGAGTCTTCTCCTGGGACAACTCCAAATTGTCCACCACCTGTCCCCAAATCCGATGCAACCTATCCACCACAGTATCCACTCCAGGACAATCTGAAGACTCCACCTGACCGGAAGAAAAACGAGGATGAAACTCCGAATTGCAAAAGAAAGGAGAAACCAAAGTGGCAGAACTAGCCCGATTATTGAGGGCAAACTCCGCCAACGGCAAAAAGGCAACCCAGTCATCCTGATCCGCAGACACAAAACACCTCAAATAAGTCTCCAAGGTCTGATTAGTTCGCTCAGTCTGGCCATTAGTCTGAGGATGGAACGCAGACGAAAAAGACAAATCAATGCCCATCCTAGCACAGAACGCCCGCCAAAATCTAGACACGAACTGGGTCCCCCTGTCAGAAACGATATTCTCCGGAATACCATGCAAGCGAACCACATTTTGAAAAAACAGAGGAACCAACTCGGATGAGGAAGGCAACTTAGGCAAGGGCACCAAATGAACCATCTTTGAAAAACGGTCACACACCACCCAGATGACAGACATTTTCTGAGAAACAGGGAGATCAGAAATAAAATCCATAGAGATGTGAGTCCAAGGCCTCTTCGGAATAGGCAAAGATAACAACAATCCGCTAGCCCGAGAACAACAAGGTTTGGCCCGAGCACAAACATCACAAGACTGCACAAAAACTCGTACATCTCGAGACAGGGAAGGCCACCAGAAGGACCTAGCCACCAAATCCCTGGTACCAAAGATCCCGGGATGACCTGCCAACACAGAAGAATGAACCTCCGAGATGACTCTACTGGTCCAATCATCAGGAACAAACAGTCTACCAGGCGGGCAACGATCAGGTCTATCCGCCTGAAACTCCTGCAAAGCCCGTCGCAAGTCTGGGGAAACAGCAGATAATATCACCCCATCCTTAAGGATACCTGTAGGTTCAGAATCACCAGGGGAATCAGGCTCAAAACTCCTAGAAAGGGCATCCGCCTTCACATTTTTAGAACCTGGTAAGTATGAGACCACAAAATTAAACCGAGAGAAAAACAACGACCAGCGCGCCTGTCTAGGATTCAGGCGCCTGGCAGACTCAAGATAAATCAAATTCTTGTGATCGGTCAATACCACCACCTGATGTCTAGCCCCCTCAAGCCAATGACGCCACTCCTCAAAAGCCCACTTCATAGCCAAAAGCTCCCGATTACCAATATCATAATTTCGCTCGGCGGGCGAAAATTTTCGAGAAAAGAACGCACAAGGTCTCATCACGGAGCAGTCGGAACTTTTCTGCGACAAGACCGCCCCAGCTCCGATCTCGGAAGCATCGACCTCAACCTGAAAAGGAAGAGTAACATCAGGCTGACGCAACACAGGGGCGGAAGAAAAGCAGCGCTTAAGCTCCCGAAAGGCCTCCACAGCAGCAGGGGACCAATCAGCAACATCAGCACCCTTTTTGGTCAAATCAGTCAAAGGTTTAGCAACATCAGAAAAACCAGTTATAAATCGACGATAAAAATTAGCAAAGCCCAAAAATTTCTGAAGGCTCTTTAGAGAAGAAGGTTGCGTCCAATCACAAATAGCCCGAACCTTGACAGGATCCATCTCAATGGAAGAAGGGGAAAAAATGTACCCCAAAAAAGAAATCTTTTGAACCCCAAAAATACACTTAGAACCCTTCACACACAAGGAATTAGCCCGCAAAACCTGAAAAACCCTCCTGACCTGTTGGACATGAGAATCCCAGTCATCCGAAAAAATCTAAATATCATCCAGATACACGATCATAAATTTATCCAAATATTCACGGAAAATGTCATGCATAAAGGACTGAAAGACTGAAGGGGCATTTGAAAGACCAAAAGGCATTACTAAATACTCAAAATGGCCCTCGGGCGTATTAAATGCGGTTTTCCACTCATCCCCCTGCTTAATTCGCACCAAATTATACGCCCCACGGAGATCAATCTTAGAGAACCACTTAGCCCCTTTTATTCGAGCAAACAAATCAGTCAGCAGTGGCAGAGGATACTGATATTTGACTGTAATTTTATTCAAGAGTCGATAATCAATACACGGCCTCAAAGAGCCATCTTTTTTAGATACAAAGAAAAAACCGGCTCCTAAGGGAGATGAAGAAGGACGAATATGTCCCTTTTCCAGGGACTCCTTAAT
Organism: Ranitomeya variabilis; assembly: GCF_051348905.1. Taxonomy (NCBI): domain Eukaryota; kingdom Metazoa; phylum Chordata; class Amphibia; order Anura; family Dendrobatidae; genus Ranitomeya; species Ranitomeya variabilis. Next base: position 235,957,218 of record NC_135232.1, read on the forward strand.
ATATTCTCACATAGCAGCATGTTCAGGTACAGATAGATTAAATAAACGACCCTTTGGAAATTTACTGCCCGGAATCAGATCTATGGTACAATCGCAATCTCTGTGAGGAGGTAGTGAACCAAGCTTAGGCTCCTCAAAAACATCACGATAATCAGATAAAAATTCCGGAATCTCAGAGGGAATAGATGACGAAATGGAAACCAAAGGTACGTCCCCATGAGCCCCCTGACATCCCCAGCTTAACACAGACATTGCTTTCCAGTCAAGGACTGGGTTATGAGATTGTAACCATGGTAATCCGAGCACCAAAACGTCATGTAGATTGTACAACACAAGGAAGCGAATCATCTCCTGATGGTCTGGATTCATACGCATAGTCACTTGTGTCCAGTATTGTGGTTTATTACTAGCCAATGGTGTAGAGTCAATACCCTTCAGAGGTATAGGAACTTCCAGAGGCTCTAGATCAAACCCACAGCGCCTGGCAAAGGACCAATCCATTAGACTCAAAGCGGCGCCAGAGTCGACATAGGCATCCGCGGTAATTGACGATAATGAACAAATCAAGGTCACAGACAGAATAAACTTAGACTGTAAAGTGCCAATTGAAATAGACTTATCAACCTTTTTTGTACATTTAGAGCATGCTGATATAACATGAGTTGAATCACCACAATAGAAGCACAACCCATTTTTTCGCCTAAAATTCTGCCGTTCGCTTCTGGACAGAATTCTATCACATTGCATATTTTCTGGAGCCTTCTCAGAAGACACCGCCAAATGGTGCACAGGTTTGCGCTCCCGCAAACGCCGATCAATCTGAATAGCCATTGTCATGGACTCATTCAGACCTGTAGGTGCAGGGAACCCCACCATAACATCTTTAATGGCATCAGAGAGACCCTCTCTGAAATTTGCCGCCAGGGCGCACTCATTCCACTGAGTAAGCACAGACCATTTACGAAATTTTTGGCAGTATATTTCAGCTTCATCTTGCCCTTGAGATAGGGCCATCAAGGCTTTTTCAACCTGAATCTCTAAGTTAGGTTCCTCATAAAGCAACCCCAAAGCCAGAAAAAACGCATCCACATTGAGCAACGCAGGATCCCCGGGTGCCAATGCAAATGCCCAGTCTTGAGGGTCACCCCGCAGCAAGGAAATTACTATACCTAACCTGCTGTGCGGGATCTCCAACGGAGCGAGATCTCAGGGAAAGAAATAATTTACAATTATTTTTGAAATTCAGGAAACGAGATCTATCCCCGGAGAAAAATTCTGGTATAGGAATTCTAGGTTCAGATATAGGAGCATGAATAACAAAATCCTGTAAATTTTGAACCTTCGTAGCAAGATTATTCAAACCTGTAGCCAAACTCTGAGGATCCATTTTAATCAGGTGAGATCAGAGCCATTCAAGGATTAGAAGGAGACAGAGAGACAAAGGCTGCAATTAGAGCAGAAATGCAACTAAGTCAACTATAGAGCAAGCTCAGAGGAAAAAAAAAAAAAAAAATTTGCAGACTTCTTTTTCTCTCCTTTCTTCTGCCAACGGTTTTAACACTGGGCCGGCCATACTGTCATGGTTCCCAATGGCAAGGGAACGTCAGAGAACATAAATAACAGAACAGCTCTTGGGTGATGGAATCTCGAGCTGACCGTGAGCTAAACCTACCACACAACTAACAGTGGCCGGGTGGCGTACCTACGTTTTATCCCTAGACGCCTAGCGCCAGCCGGAGGACTAACTAACCCTAATAGAGGAAAAGACAGACCTGGCTTACCTCTAGGGAAATTCCCCCAAAAAGGAGACAGAAGCCCCCCACATATATTGACGGTGAGTTCAGAGGAAAAGACATACGCAGTATGAAGGTAGGTTCAGCAAAGCGAGGTCCGCTTACTAGATAGCAAGAAGATACAATAGTGAACTTCACGGTCAGCTGAAAACCCTATTAAAATACCATCCCGAAATTACTTTAAGACTCATGTGTCAACTCATGACACCGGAGTGGCAATTTCGGCCCACAAGAGCTTCCAGCTACGGAAAAATAACATAACTGTGAACTGGAACAAAAATGCAAAACAAACTTAGGACTAAGAGTCCAACTTAGCTGATAGTAGTCTAGAAGCAGGAACATGCAACAGAAAGGCTCTGGTTACATTGATGGCCGGCACTAGAATAACTGAGCAGCAAGGCTAAATAGGATACACCCATATCCTGATGGAAACAGGTGAACAGAGAAAGTGAAGCACACAAGTCCAGTACCACCAGTGACCACCGGGGGAGCCCAAAAACCAAACTCACAACAGGAGGGATTGCTACACACACAGCAGGGGAACAGCTGATGTTACTGAACCCCAATAACAGAGGAGGGACTGCTGGGACTGTGCGTACAGCACTACCAGGCAACAACTAGCGGTGTTCGAGCCCAGGGACAGGTGGAGGAGGAGGAGGTAGGAGGAGGTAGGAGGGATTGCCACACACACAGCTGGGGAACAGCTGACGTTACTGAACCCCAATAACAGAGGAGGGACTGTTGACTGTGCGCACAGCACTACCAGGCAACAACTAGCGGTGTTGGAGCCCAGGGACAGGAGGGGGAGGTGGAGGTGGAGGAGATAGGAGGGATTGCCACACACACAGCAGGGGAACAGCTGACGTTACTGAACCCCAATAACAGAGGAGGGACTGTTGGGACTGTGCGTACAGCACTACCAGGCAACAACTAGCGGTGTTGGAGCCCAGGGACAGGTGGAGGAGGAGGAGGTAGGAGGAGGTAGGAGGGATTGCCACACACACAGCTGGGGAACAGCTGACGTTACTGAACCCCAATAACAGAGGAGGGACTGTTGACTGTGCGCACAGCACTACCAGGCAACAACTAGCGGTGTTGGAGCCCAGGGACAGGAGGGGGAGGTGGAGGTGGAGGAGATAGGAGGGATTGCCACACACACAGCAGGGGAACAACTGACGTTACTGAACCCCAATAACAGAGGAGGGACTGTTGGGACTGTGCGTACAGCACTACCAGGCAACAACTAGCGGTGTTGGAGCCCAGGGACAGGTGGAGGAGGAGGAGGTGGAGGAGGTAGGAGGGATTGCCACACACACAGCAGGGGAACAGCTGACGTTACTGAACCCCAATAACAGAGGAGGGACTGTTGGGACTGTGCGTACAGCACTACCAGGCAACAACTAGCGATGTTGGAGCCCAGGGACAGGTGGAGGAGGAGGAGGTAGGAGGGATTGCCACACACACAGCAGGGGAACAGCTGACGTTACTGAACCCCAATAACAGAGGAGGGACTGTTGGGACTGTGCGTACAGCACTACCAGGCAACAACTAGCGGTGTTGGAGCCCAGGGACAGGTGGAGGAGGAGGAGGTGGAGGAGGTAGGAGGGATTGCCACACACACAGCAGGGGAACAGCTGACGCTACTGAACCCCAATAACAGAGGAGGGACTGTTGGGACTGTGCGTACAGCACTACCAGGCAACAACTAGCGGTGTTGGAGCCCAGGGACAGGTGGAGGAGGAGGAGGTAGGAGGAGGTAGGAGGGATTGCCACACACACAGCTGGGGAACAGCTGACGTTACTGAACCCCAATAACAGAGGAGCGACTGTTGGGACTGTGCGGACAGCACTTCTGGACGGCAACTAGCGGTGTTGGAGCCCAGGGACAGGTGGAAAAGCAGAGGAACACAATGTAGGCGAAGCCTGAGAAAGTCGAAAGGGAACCTTTAACCCCCCCCAAGGCGTTTGTAGCTGAAAGAGCCAGCTTGTGCAGCACAAAAGATGCAAAAGGAAAAGGTGGCTCTTTTCATCATGCTCCTTGCAAACACAGAACTAAACACTTATAAAATGTGTCCCCTGAAACCGTGAAACCGTCCCGGAGGTGGGACTTTCCTTCGTAATATGACGCAGCACAGCCGTCATTCCTCCCCCCCGGGCGCCGTGCCCCGGCTCCTCAGCGTAGTTTGATTCCGTCCCGGAGCCTGCACTGTTATGTTATCCCTTGGCCAGGCACACTTAGCGCTGCCCATCTTCAGACATCATTTGGTGTCAGGCTGGCTGCGCCTGTGCGGCCGCGCTGGCCGAGAGCCCGCCTCGCAGTGTCTTCTGATTTTATCCCACTGGGGGCCTCGCATCGGTGGTGAGGTGGACCTTGCTACTGACGGCGTTCAGTAGCGCGTGTTTTATGTGTCCCTCCACATGCTTGTGCAGGGCAGGGACGGCTTGCCTGCTGAAGTAAAAGCGGCTGGGCACATTGTACTGTGGGACTGCCAATGACATCAAGTCACGGAAGCTGTCAGTCTCCACCAGCCTGAATGACAGCATTTCCAGTGACAGAAGTTTGGCAATGCCTGCAGTCAGAGCCTGTGCTCGTGGGTGGTTTGACGAGAAAGGCCGCCTTTTCTCCCATGCCTGTACTACCGATGGCTGTAGACTGGGCTGGGAGTGTGTGGATGACTGGGAAAGTGGTGCTGCGGGTGGAATTACAGCGGGTCTCTGGACAACAGGGCCAGAGGTTCTTCCACGGCGATCCTGGGAGGAAGCCGAACCAGCTGCGTGTGAGCTAGAGGAAGAGGCAACACGAGCTGAAGAGGTGGTAGCTGCCGCTGTTGGTTGGCCTAGCTCTTCAGTGTGTTTTTCTAACTCCGCCGGGTGCCTGTTGCGCACATGTTTCCACATGTTGGAGGTATTGAGGTTGCTGACATTTCAACCTCTTTTGACTTTTTGATGACACACCTTGCATCTGACATAGCAAATGTCATCTGCAACTGTGTCAAAAAAGGACCAGGCACTGCAAGTCTTGGGAGCGCCCTTTTTGGCTTTTGGAAGAGACATGCTCCTAACGGGTGCCAAAGCGGAGGCTGCAGGATCCGCAGTCTTCCCCCTCCCTCTCCCTCTTTGGGCCGTACGGGGAATCTCTTCCTCAGAGCTGCTCCCACCACTTTCCTGTCCCTCACGCCAAGATGGGTCAAGGACCTCATCATCTACACTACCCTCTGCCCCCAACTGCTCCTCCTGGGTAGTCTCAGCAGCAGAGCACGCACCAGTAAGTGGCACCTGAGTGTCATCATCAGCTGATGTGGCCTGCGATGTGGTGACCGGAGCCACTGGCCCACCCGCCTCTTCAGAGGAAGAGAGAAAAAGCTGTTGGGCATCACTGCACCCTGCCTCTTCTTCCATTTCTCCAATGCTGCTTGGCTGGCCCCCTGTTTCCAAGCCAAGAGATTCAGAGAACAGAAGTAGAGACGGCTCCTGTCCTGGGCTCTCTGTCTGCCTGGGCAATTTGGCAGGTGGTGAAGAGACAGATGGCTGCTCTCCAGTGCTCTGTGTCTGAGAGGATGTGGCACTAATTGAAGTTGATGCATTAGCTGCCATCCATCCGACAACGGCTTCAATTTGTTCTTCACGCAGCAGCGGTGTACGGCGCTCTGACACAAAGCTGCGCATGAATGACTGTTGCCTGGTGAAAGTGGGTGCTGATGAGTCACCGGTGCCCGCAGCAGGCACAGAATCCCCACGTCCCCTCCCTGCTCCGCACCCACGCCCACGCCCACGTGCCTTACTCACTGCCTTCTTCATCTTGGTTGACTGATAAAGATAAGCAGAAAAGTACTAACGGCTTTGTGTGCTTATTCCTGAGCAACTCCTCCTAACAGGTATAAGAAACACTAATTTTCTAAAGTGTGGACTAGACTTTAATATGAGCTAATGTGGCCTACACAAATGTAAAGTGGTGTAACTGGTGTGTTTGGTGAACTTTATTATTTATTTATTTTTTGGGGTCTGAACTGACAACGGATAGAGCTGCAGTCACACGGAGACCGTGCAGACAGACGTAAACGGCGCTGCAAGGCCCAAAAACCCTCCTCTACGTTATCCTATGTAGTGTTTTTCCACAAGTTAGCTGGAGACGGGTGGAAAGACACTAATAGGATTTTTTTGAAAAAATGTGCAGCAGCCTGCACTACTTAAAACAAAATGAAAATTGATTTGGCGGTATGACGCAGTGAACAACCCTGAGCTGGAGACAACCAGGCTATGGCTGCTCACAGACTACAGGGCAAGCTGCAGTCACACGGAGACCGTGCAGACAGACATAAACGGCGCTGCAAGGCCCAAAAACCCTCCTCTACGTTATCCTATGTAGTGTTTTTCCACAAATTAGCTGGAGACGGGTGGAAAGACACTAATAGGAATTTTTTGAAAAAATGTGCAGCAGCCTGCACTACTTAAAACAAAATGAAAATTGATTTGGCGGTATGACGCAGTGAACAACCCTGAGCTGGAGACAACCAGGCTATGGCTGCTCACAGACTACAGGGCGAGCTGAAATCACACGGAGACCGTGCAGACAGCCGTAAACGGCGCTGCAAGGCCCAAAAACCCTCCTCTACGTTATCCTATGTAGTGTTTTTCCACAAATTAGCTGGAGACGGGTGGAAAGACACTAATAGGATTTTTTTGAATAAATTAGCAGCAGACTACACTACTTGAAAAAAAAAAAAAAAAAGAACAGTATGAGGCAATGAACCACCCTCCCTGAACTGAATACAACCAGCTATGGATGGCCTATGTGGCTGCACTCAGACTAGAGAGTGGGCTGCACTCACACACACACACACACAGACCTTGCAGATCGCTGTGAAAACAGCGCTACAAGGCAAAAGCAAGGTGAATAGTAGGTGAACACAGCGGTTGCAAAATTAGCCTTTGGAAAGCACAAAGAAGCAAATCGCTATCTCTAAACTGTCCCTCAGTCAGCAAACAGAGTCCTGTCACTAACTGAATTCACAGCAGAGTGATCGCAAAATGGCGCCAGCGACTTTTAAACTGCATCATGACATCATTTCAGCAGCCAATCACAGCCTTGCCAGTAGTTTCATGCCCTCCATGCTAAACAGGATGTGCCCACACTTGGAATCATTCTCATTGGCTGAATTTCTGCATTTTGAGTCTTGGAACTTCCGATTCCGGTATCCGATACGCGGCAAGTATCGGAATCCCGGTATCGGAATTCCGATACCGCAAGTATCGGCCGATACCCGATACTTGCGGTATCGGAATGCTCAACACTAGTTGTGGAGTCACCCCTATTATTTACAACCAGTCAATTTAAAATACATAGCTGGAGGCTGGTATTTTCAGACTGAGAAGGTGAGAAGGGGACACAGATATTGGCAATCCAGTCTATAAATAGCAGCTGTCAATGTAAGTTAAAAATTCACTGCACACTCTAAAGTATATGTTGCAGAAAATATGTATACATTTATACATACATGAAAAGATTGGGAGCAGATGGTAGCTGGTACAAAAAAGCGACTATTTATTATATTATGACGTTTTGACCCGTCCCTGGTCTTAATCATTTAGTCGCTGAAAGAAAGAAGAAGACATATGAAAATCCAATCCAATTACATGAAAAATAAAAATAAATATTAAAAAATATACAATGCTCAAACTAGAAATGAACAATAAAAGAATGCTGGAAGCAGGATGAATTAGACACAAAAATATAAAGAAAGGACAATACAGAACAATGGTGTTAATAGAATATGATTAGAAACTAAAAAGTATGTTCTTGAAATGTTAAAGGAAATTGGTCGCCCCAAAAATGGTCTATAAACTAAGGCCACTGGCATCAGGGGCTTATCTACAGAATGCTGTAGATAAGCCCCTGATGCCGGTGGCTTTACTTTATAGGCCATTTTTGGGGTGACAGATTGCCTTTAAGGGGTGGCATATAAAGCCGACCGTTATAATGGAGTCTGTGGACAAAGGCTTACATGGCGTTAGTAACAATTTACCTGTTTTGACAGTAAGGTGTTATGTAGAAGGAGGGAAATCCCTTAAAGGTTTCAAATTTGTGGTACTGTGGAGAAAAAAAGTATTAAGATCAATTTCCAACATCATGTCCACTCTCTATCTGAAACTCAACCTCTCCAAAACTGAACTTCTTCTGCTCCCGCCATTTACTAACCTCCCTAAATCTGACATTTCCCTCTCCTTAGGGGGCACCATAATAACACCCCAGCAGCAGGCGCGCTGTCTGGGTGTTATGTTTGACTCCGATCTCTCCTTTGCCTCCCATATACAATCTCTTGCCCACTCTTGCCACTTACACCTAAAGAGCATCTCTAGAATCCGTCCTTTTCTCACCATGGAAACAACAAAAACCCTCACTGTCGCCTTGATCCACTCCCGCCTGGACTACTGCAATGCTCTACTAATTGGCCTCCCCCTCACTCGACTTTCCCCTCTCCAGTCTATCCTTAATGCAGCAGCCAGGGTTGCCCATCTAGCTAATCATTACTCGGATGCGTCCGCTCTTTGCCAATCGTTACACTGGCTGCCTATTCATTACACGATACAATTCAAAGTACTTGTTCTCACCCACAAAGCTCTTCACAGTGCGGCACCCCCTTACATCTCCTCCCTCATTTCGGTCTATCAGCCTAACCGACCTCTGCGCTCTGCAAATGACTTTCGACTAACCTCTGCAATAATCCGTACCTCCCACTCCCGACTCCAAGACTTCTCCCGCGCTGTGCCAATCCTCTGGAATGCTCTACCCCAAGATATTAGGACCATCCACAATTTACATAGTTTTAGGCGCTCCCTCAAAGCACATTTGTTCAAAGCAGCCTACCATGTTCCCTAATCAGTCATTTTTTGTTTGTGTGTGTGTGTATCCCATTAAATATCCCCATCTATCCCCCACCCCCTGAAGATGGCTGGACCATCATTGTAGATACATCATTGTAAATACACACCTGTACTTTGTATTTCCCCCACCTCATTGTAGATTGTAAGCTCTCATGAGTAGGGTCATCTTATTTTGCTTTAATTATTGTGTTGCTAACGTTATTACTTATGACTGTTGTGTTTGAAAATGTTAAGCTGTAAAGCGCTGCGGAATATATTGGCGCTATATAAATAAAGATTATTATTATTATTATTTATATCATCAAAGAAAGGTGGGGCACACCTATAGGCAGTTGGGGTACCTGTGACTTTGTTAGGTGAGGAGTGGTAGCGTATCCTACGGTAGAGATAGAGGGTTGCAGTTAATGAGGATACAGTAAATAAATGCAGCACGCTTCCTGCTGTGCAGGGCTTGTTAGAGGGGTGGAGCAAGTCTCCTGCTACTCTAAGGCTGCTTTCACACATCCGTCGTAGATTGTGAAAAACAAAGGAGAAGGATCCATCGCATCAGTTTTTCATCCGTTTTGTCCGCTTTTTTATCTGTTTTACAACGGACTACGACAGATCCGTTTTTTAAAAACGCCCATGGGAGGCTCCCAAAAGTGATTGGCTACTGAAAACTTATAAATTCAGTGTTTCTACAGCCCATCTTTGACAGGTTGTAGAGCAAGTGGCGAATATGGAAGGCATGATGGCAAACATTCTGAAGATTTCTGTGGATTTCACTTTTGAGGCGAATCGTTTGAAAGTGATTGCTATGGAGAAGGAGCGAGAAAGACAGCGCATCATGCGTCTGTGCAGACAATGTTTTTGGATCCACCCAATCACAGCACAGAGAATGACATGTGGGGTGTATTCAACATTATACTGTACATGGAGTTAAGAGGAAACCTCAAGACATTTTTCAGCTACGTGAGTATGCAAACGGAAAACTTCGATTTTTTTGTGGAATGGATTGAACACCTCATCCAAAGAAGTGACACATATTGCCACTTCTTCGTTTCACCGGCAGAGCGTCTGATGGTGACTCTTCGGTAAGCCATTTTTATTGTATCTCCTATTGTTAAAGCACACTTATAACTGAAATGTTTTTGCTTGTATTTTGTACTAATTATTACTTTGCCTTTTTTCACAGATTGCAACTGGAGAATCACTTTCCTCGCTCCATTATCAATTTAGACTCGGGATTTCCACCATATTGGGGATTGCTAAGCACACCTGCCGTGCATTGTGGGACTGTTTGCATGGAGAATTCATCCCACATCCCACAACGGAGAGTTCGCTGGATATTGCATTAAAATTCCAACAAATTTGTCAGTTTCCCAATTGCTTGGGTGCAGTGGATGGGAAACATATCCGCATCATCAAACCTGCTGCATCTGGCTCAGAAAATTTTAACTACAAGAAATATTTCTCCATTGTGCTCATGGCCATCGCAGATGCAGAATGCAAGTTTATAGCGGTCGATATTGGGGCCTATGGCCGCTCCAATGATTCACAGGTTTTTAAAGTGTCTGCAATGGGGCGTCATCTCTATGGAAACACCTTCCAATTTTCACCCCCAAGACCGCTGCCTCAAACCTCTGGACCACCAATGCCATTTGTATGTGTTGGAGATGAAGCGTTCCAACTTTTGGAACACCTTCTGATGCCATACTCAAGTAGTGGATTGACGCCAACTAAAAGAGTTTTTTATTACCGCCTAACACAAACACAAAGAATGGTGGAGTGCACTTTAGGGATTCTAACAGCCAAATGGCGAGTTCTGTTGACCGCAATAAACCTGAAGACTGACACAGTGGACCAGGTTGTGAAAGCTTGTGTGGTCCTGCACAATTTCATAATAATATGCAAGGAACAGATTGCCATTGATAACCACTTTGAAGAAACCACCTTGAATAATTACCATAACATTACTTTTAGAAGCTCTGTGTCAGTTTCTAGAATAAGGGACAAATTTGCAGAATACTTTATTTCATCTCAAGGATGAGTACACTGGTAGGATGTGATAGTTTGAAAGCTTCGTCTTGGACCTTGGACCTTGTTAACCAAAGTATTGGACCTTCTTTTACTCAAAGTATCAGACCTTGTTGGGTTTTAACCAAAGTATGGTACCTGGTTGGGTTTTACCCAACGTATTGTACCTGTTTTACCCAAACTATTGTACCTGGCTGGGTTTTACCAAAAGTATTGTACCCGTTTTACCCAAAGTATTGTACCTGGTTGGGTTTTACCCAAAGTATTGTACCTGTTTTACCCAAAGTATTGTATCTGGTTGGGTTTTACCCAAAGTATTTAACCTTATACTTAAATAAATGAAAGACAAAAATGTTTAAACCAAAAAATTATTTTTTTATTTACAAATTTTATACAAAAAATTGTAAGTTTAAGTAGTGTGGGGAGGAGATAATACTGGAGGGGTTGTCAGATTGGACCACTTCGACAGTGGGAGTGTGGAGAGAGGATTGTGGTGGTGACAGATCAGAAGGTAAAAAGGAAGGTGAAAGGTTGGAGAAAGAAAGAGACCGGGTGGACATAAAACCGGGAGTAGGGATGGGAATTTGGAGGGTTTGAGGGGTGGAGTAGAGGGCACATTGCTCTTTTCCTGACCCCTCTGGTGCTGCCACCCAGAACCCACAGGTGTTTTACAGGTGGCAGCAGTGACAGAGGGGTGGGGTAAAGGAAAAGCTACATCCTCACCAGCAGCTTCATGTAATGAAGTCTGCCACGATGCTCCAGCACTGGTGGATGGGACCACATGTGAGGGAAGGCGGGGAAGGTGCAGGTGGGTTGGGTCTGTCGAAGTGGCCCGTGATGGCGGACTCCTGTGGGATCTCTTCAGAAGGGTTCAGTGCTGCAGACTCCAGAGTGCTACAGACGGTGCTGTGGAACAAAGGAAAAAAAATGTAATTAATATATTGTTATTGCTTGGCCCTGGCTGAAACAAAAAAAAAGGTTACACATGTAAACATTTTTACTTAATAAATGGGGTGAGGAATATTTACCTTCTGCTTACCATGCTTACCATCGTTGACCAGAGGCATGATAGGGCTCTTGCATAATTGTACTTGCTCCTGCATCCACCCGATCCAGTCAGGGCCTGCATCTCCTTGTTGAACTCCTTGAAGTGATCCCTGAGTGACCACCACCATTTAAAAACTCTTTCACCTGTAAAGTGAAAGCACAAATTGGTTAGTATACAACACAATACATCCAGCAACATAACTTACTGAATTGTGAATACTTACGCGCTTGATTCTGGGCCCGAACATCATAGTCCTCTCAATGGTCCACAACTTCTTGGCATACTTCCTCCCAGAGCCAAGGGGTCACACCAAGATCTGCATGGTGGCGGTCCCCCATATTCCACAGTAGCTCACACTCTCAGATTAGATTGATGAGGAGGTCGATATCTAGACCGGGCTCCTCACCGTCGGAGTCCAGAGCATGCTGTGAAGCCTGTTAAAAAAGACAAAAAGCAAAAACATTACACTAAAATCCTCAACATGAAGTGGGAAAAAAAATATATATAAAAAGGTACTTACTCAATGGCAACCACCCCGATGCTCACGCCGATGACCCTGGGAGGCGCTTTGAGCCCCAGAATCGGAAGACTAAAAAAAAACAAAACAAAAAAACATTATGTGCTTGGATGTAGGCTTATGTGTTGTGTGTGCTGTGATGCCTAATGATCTGTTTTTATGTGTTGTGCGTACTGTAATGTCTGTGATGATGTGGTTCTGCGATGCATGTAAGATACTTACCAATTGTGAGCCCACTCCGGGTATTTCTCCACCCCATCCATCTCCGTCTGGAAGCACCTCAGATGCTGCAGCTTCCTGTTATACAAAAATTATATATTAACAATAACCAGTATATATATTACGTGAACATCACCACAAAGAAAACATTTATTTACCTCACAGTGCTGATGATGCAGGGAAGGGCTCCCAGAAGAACACATGCTGCTGCTGGCTGTAGGCAGTGGCTGGCTGCGGTTGGCTGCTGGCCTGGTAGGCTGTGGCTGGCTGCGGCTGGCTGCTGGCCTGGTAGGCTGTGGCTGGCTGCAGTTGACTGCTGGCAGGCTGTGACTGGCTGCTGGCAGGCTGTGGCTGACTGGCCTGGGGCAGGTTTCAGCTCTGGCAGCATATTTCAGCTCTGGCGGCAGGTTTCAGCTCTGGTGGCAGGTTTCAGCTCTGGTGGCAAGTCTGTCTCTTGCTTGCTTGCTGGCTGGTAAATGGATGAGTGAAGCCCTACCTGGCAGGCTTTGTCACTCCCCTAATTGGGGGCTGGCCAATTGTATCTGAGCATGCGCAGTTAAAAAACGAAATCTGGTGCCGGAATCCTTCATATGAGGGATCCGGCACCTTCCAGCGCCCATAAGCTTCCATTCTAGCAAACGCCGGAGAGCGCCGGATCTGGCGCTGTCCGGCTTTTCAATGGAGACAAAAAAGTTACTTTGTCCGTTTTTTCCCCACCGACGGATCAACAACTTTCTACAAATCCAGCGAATGACGGATGAAACGTGAGGCCATTCGTCGCAATCAGTCGCTAGCACAAGTCTATGAGAAGAAAACGGATCCGGCAGCAAAATTTGCCGGATCCATTTTTTCAAAATTCGCCGGATTGAGCCTGACGGTAAAAAATAGATGTGTGAAAGCAGCCTAAGGGTGCTCAACAAAGTAAATGTGCTGGAAGCACTGATGTTATCAAGTGTGTAGGGCTGGAAGGAGGGGCGGAGCAGATCTCCTGCTATTCAGAGAGAATGACCTAAAGTGTATGCATTAGTTGCTAAATAATTGCTGATGTGAGTATTGGTCTGAGAATTGTGAAACCAGGCTAAGAAGTTATGAGAAAGCTATTGGGGGCAAACTCACTTGTTCATTACAAGGTTTGGCAGCTTACCTGGGATCGAGTTGTCATTCTTTCTCCTCGATCTTCGGGTTGGTCTGTATGATAATGGCCTCTCCTGTGGCCTTTCAGGAAAACAAACATTGTCTGCTTGGTACCATAGAGGTGTCACTTCCAGAACTGAAGGATCTATTTCTGTATGGGCCTTGTTGTCGACTCCATGGATGTGTATTGGTAGACTCGGTCCATCTGTAGACACGGTTACTGGTATAATCTTCTTGTCTCGTTGAAATTTAAGACGTTTCTTCTCCTGGAGGAACTTGCTTCCTATATGCTGGAGAAATGACACAGCACGTTAGAGACTGAATTGCAAGCCACAAGTTGACCATACGTTGCGGAAAGACCTGGCTACCATTACCGGACCACTTCTCCAGAGCCAGACACAACATGGCTCAATTGAGATTTCATGTAATAGAACAGATTCCTAGGCCAAGATGTTGTGAATTTGGATTCTGGGCTCCCCCGGTGGCTACTGGTGGAATTGAACTATGTCTTCATCTTCTCTGTTCACCTGTTCCCATCAAGATGTGGGAGTCGCTATATAACCTTGCTGCTCTGTTAGTTGCTTGCCGGTCAACAATGTTATCAGAAGCCTCTCTGTGCTTGTTCCTGCTCCTAGACAACTACTAGATAAGTTGGACTCTTGTCCATGTTTGTTTTTGCATTTTTGTTCCAGTTCACAGCTGTAGTTTCGTTACTGTGTCTGGAAAGCTCTTGTGAACAGGAATTGCCACTCTGGTGTTATGAGTTAATGCCAGAGTTTTAAAGTAATTTCTGGATGGTATTTTGATAGGGTTTTCAGCTGACCATGAAAGTGTCCTTTCTGTCTTCTGCTATGTAGTAAGTGGACCTCAAATTTGCTAAACCTATTTTCATACTACGTTTGTTATTTCATCTTAATTCACCGCCAATACATGTGGGGGGCCTCTGTCTCCTTTCGGGGTATTTCTCTAGAGGTGAGCTAGGACTAATATTTTCCTCTGCTAGCATTATTTAGTCCTCCGGCTGGTGCTGGGCATCTAGAATCAACGTAGGCATGCTACCCGGCCACTGCTAGTTGTGTGTTAGGTTTAGTTCATGGTCAGCTCAGTTCCCATCTTCCAAGAGCTAGTTCCTATATATGCTGATGCTATGTTCTCTTGCCATTGAGAACATGACAGTTTGACCGGCCCACTAAAGGGTTAAAATCCTTGGCTGAGCAAGGAGAGAAATAAGAAGTCTGCTGAAATTTTTTTTTTTTTTTTTTTTTTCTCCTTCTAATCTTTGAATGGCTCTGTGTCCACCTGTTTGTAATGGATCTTCAGAGTGTTTCTGCAGGTTTGAATAATCTCGCCACGAAGGTACAAAATTTGCAAGACTTTGTTTGTCATGCACCTGTATCTGAGCCGAGAATTCCTTTGCCGGAATTTTTCTCGGGGAATAGATCTGGGTTTCAGAATTTTCGAAATAATTGCAAATTATTTTTGTCCCTGAAATTTCGCTCTGCCGGAGATCCTGCACAGCAGGTCAGGATTGTGATTTCCTTGCTCCGGGGCGACCCTCAAGACTGGGCTTTCTCATTGACACCAGGGGATCCTGCGTTGCTCAATGTGGATGCGTTTTTTCTGGCCTTGGGGTTGCTTTATGACGAACCTCATTTGGAGCTTCAGGCAGAAAAAACTTTGATGTCCCTATCTCAGGGGCAAGATGAAGCGGAAGTTTACTGCCAAAGATTCCGTAAATGGTCTGTGCTTACTCAGTGGAATGAGTGCGCCCTGGCGGCGACTTTCAGAGAGGGTCTCTCTGATGCCATTAAGGATGTTATGGTGGGGTTCCCTGTGCCTGCGGGTCTGAATGAGTCCATGACAATGGCTATTCAGATCGATAGGCGTTTGCGGGAGCGCAAACCAGTGCACCATCCGGCGGTGTCCACTGAGAAGTCGCCAGAGAGTATGCAGTGTGATAGAATTCTGTCCCGAAGCGAGCGGCAGAATTTTAGACGGAAAAATGGGTTGTGTTTCTATTGTGGTGATTCTACTCATGTTATATCAGCATGCTCTAAGCGCACTAAAAAGCTTGATAAATCTGTTTCCATTTGCACCTTACCGTCTAAGTTTATTCTATCTGTGACCCTGATTTGCTCTTTGTCATCTATTACCACGGACGCCTATGTCGACTCTGGCGCCGCTTTGAGTCTTATGGATTGGTCCTTTGCCAAACGCTGTGGGTATGATTTAGAGCCTTTGGAGACTCCTATTCCTCTGAAGGGGATTGACTCCACCCCATTGGCTAATAATAAACCACAATACTGGACACAAGTAACTATGCGTATTAATCCGGATCACCAAGAGATTATTCGCTTTCTGGTGCTGTATAATCTACATGATGATTTGGTGCTAGGATTGCCTTGGCTGCAATCTCACAACCCAGTCCTCGACTGGAGAGCTATGTCTGTGTTGAGCTGGGGATGTAAGGGGGCTCATGGGGATGTACCTGTGGTTTCCATTTCATCATCTATTCCCTCTGAAATTCCTGAGTTCCTGTCTGACTATCGTGACGTCTTTGAAGAATCCAAGCTTGGTTCGTTACCTCCGCACCGAGAGTGCGATTGTGCCATAGATTTAATCCCGGGTAGTAAATACCCAAAGGGTCGTTTGTTTAATCTGTCTGTGCCTGAACATGCTGCTATGCGAGAATATATAAGGGAGTCCTTGGAAAAGGGACATATTCGTCCATCGTCATCTCCCTTAGGAGCCGGTTTTTTCTTTGTGTCAAAAAAAGACGGCTCTTTGAGACCATGTATCGATTATCGGCTTTTGAACAAAATCACTGTTAAATATCAATACCCATTGCCGTTGCTGACTGATTTGTTTGCTCGCATAAAGGGGGCCAAGTGGTTCTCTAAGATTGACCTTCGTGGGGCGTATAATTTGGTGCGAATCAGGCAGGGGGATGAGTGGAAGACCGCATTTAATACGCCCGAGGGCCACTTTGAGTATTTAGTGATGCCTTTTGGTCTTTCAAATGCTCCGTCAGTTTTCCAGTCCTTTATGCATGATATTTTTCGCGATTATTTGGATAAATTTATGATTGTGTATCTGGATGATATTCTGATTTTTTCGGATGACTGGGACTCTCATGTCCAGCAAGTCAGGAGGGTTTTCCAGGTTTTGCGGTCTAATTCTTTGTGTGTGAAGGGTTCTAAGTGTGTTTTTGGGGTACAGAGGATTTCCTTTTTGGGATATATTTTTTCTCCCTCTTCCATTGAAATGGATCCTGTCAAGGTTCAAGCTATTTGTGATTGGACGCAGCCCTCTTCTCTTAAGAGTCTGCAGAAATTTTTGGGCTTTGCTAACTTTTATCGTCGATTTATTGCTGGTTTCTCGGATATTGCTAAGCCATTGACCGATTTGACTAAGAAGGGTGCTGATGTTGCTAATTGGTCCCCTGATGCTGTGGAGGCCTTTCGGGAGCTTAAGCGCCGTTTTTCCTCTGCCCCTGTGTTGCGTCAGCCTGATGTTGCTCTACCTTTTCAGGTTGAGGTCGACGCTTCTGAGATCGGAGCTGGGGCAGTGTTGTCGCAGAAAAGTTCTGACTGCTCCGTGATGAGGCCTTGTGCCTTCTTTTCCCGTAAATTTTCGCCCGCTGAGCGGAATTATGATGTTGGGAATCGGGAGCTTTTGGCCATGAAGTGGGCTTTTGAGGAGTGGCGCCATTGGCTGGAGGGGGCCAGACATCAGGTGGTGGTATTGACTGACCACAAAAATTTGATTTATCTTGAGACTGCCAGGCGCCTGAATCCTAGACAGGCGCGCTGGTCATTATTTTTCTCTCGGTTTAATTTTGTGGTGTCATACCTACCGGGTTCTAAGAATGTTAAGGCGGATGCCCTTTCTAGGAGTTTTGAGCCTGACTCGCCTGGTAACTCTGAGCCCACAGGTATCCTTAAGGATGGAGTGGTATTGTCAGCCGTTTCTCCAGACCTGCGGCGGGCCTTGCAGGAGTTTCAGGCGGATAGACCGGATCGTTGCCCACCTGATAAACTGTTTGTTCCTGATGATTGGACCAGTAGAGTCATCTCCGAGGTTCATTCTTCTGCGTTGGCAGGTCATCCTGGCATTTTTGGTACCAGGGATTTGGTGGCAAGGTCCTTCTGGTGGCCTTCCCTGTCACGAGATGTGCGAGGCTTTGTGCAGTCTTGTGACGTTTGTGCTCGGGCCAAGCCTTGTTGTTCTCGGGCTAGTGGATTATTGTTGCCCTTGCCTATTCCTAAGAGGCCTTGGACGCACATCTCGATGGATTTTATTTCAGATCTGCCTGTTTCTCAGAAGATGTCTGTCATCTGGGTGGTGTGTGACCGTTTCTCTAAGATGGTCCATTTGGTTCCTCTGCCCAAGTTGCCTTCTTCTTCCGAGTTGGTTCCTCTGTTTTTTCAAAATGTTGTTCGTTTGCATGGTATTCCTGAGAATATCATTTCTGACAGAGGGACCCAATTCGTGTCTAGATTTTGGCGGGCATTCTGTGCTAGGATGGGCATAGATTTATCTTTTTCGTCCGCTTTCCATCCTCAGACGAATGGCCAGACCGAGCGGACTAATCAGACCCTGGAGACATATCTGAGGTGTTTTGTGTCTGCTGACCAGGATGATTGGGTTGCTTTTTTGCCATTGGCAGAGTTCGCTCTCAATAATCGGGCCAGCTCTGCCACTTTGGTGTCCCCGTTTTTCTGTAATTCGGGGTTTCATCCTCGATTTTCCTCTGGTCAGGTGGAATCTTCGGATTGTCCTGGAGTGGATGCTGTGGTGGAGAGATTGCATCAGATCTGGGAGCAGGTGGTGGACAATTTGAGGTTGTCCCAGGAGAAGACTCAGCTTTTTGCCAACCGCCACCGTCGTGTTGGTCCTCGGCTTTGTGTTGGGGACTTGGTGTGGTTGTCTTCTCGTTTTGTCCCTATGAGGGTCTCTTCTCCTAAGTTTAAGCCTCGGTTCATCGGCCCGTATAAGATATTGGAGATTCTTAACCCTGTTTCCTTCCGTTTGGACCTCCCTGCATCCTTTTCTATTCATAACGTTTTTCATCGGTCATTATTGCGCAGGTATGAGGTACCGGTTGTGCCTTCCGTTGAGCCTCCTGCTCCGGTGTTGGTTGAGGGTGAGTTGGAGTACGTTGTGGAGAAAATCTTAGACTCTCGTGTTTCCAGACGGAGACTCCAGTATCTGGTCAAGTGGAAGGGATACGGCCAGGAGGATAATTCTTGGGTGAATGCATCTGATGTTCATGCCTCTGATTTGGTTCGTGCCTTTCATAGGGCCCATCCTGATCGTCCTGGTGGTTCGGGTGAGGGTTCGGTGCCCCCTCCTTGAGGGGGGGGTACTGTTGTGAATTTGGATTCTGGGCTCCCCCGGTGGCTACTGGTGGAATTGAACTATGTCTTCATCTTCTCTGTTCACCTGTTCCCATCAAGATGTGGGAGTCGCTATATAACCTTGCTGCTCTGTTAGTTGCTTGCCGGTCAACAATGTTATCAGAAGCCTCTCTGTGCTTGTTCCTGCTCCTAGACAACTACTAGATAAGTTGGACTCTTGTCCATGTTTGTTTTTGCATTTTTGTTCCAGTTCACAGCTGTAGTTTCGTTACTGTGTCTGGAAAGCTCTTGTGAACAGGAATTGCCACTCTGGTGTTATGAGTTAATGCCAGAGTTTTAAAGTAATTTCTGGATGGTGTTTTGATAGGGTTTTCAGCTGACCATGAAAGTGTCCTTTCTGTCTTCTGCTATGTAGTAAGTGGACCTCAAATTTGCTAAACCTATTTTCATACTACGTTTGTTATTTCATCTTAATTCACCGCCAATACATGTGGGGGGCCTCTGTCTCCTTTCGGGGTATTTCTCTAGAGGTGAGCTAGGACTAATATTTTCCTCTGCTAGCATTATTTAGTCCTCCGGCTGGTGCTGGGCATCTAGAATCAACGTAGGCATGCTACCCGGCCACTGCTAGTTGTGTGTTAGGTTTAGTTCATGGTCAGCTCAGTTCCCATCTTCCAAGAGCTAGTTCCTATATATGCTGATGCTATGTTCTCTTGCCATTGAGAACATGACACCAAGAAGAGCGGGTAATCACATTAAAATCCTAAAATCCATGCAGACTTATTGGATTTACACACTCCACACTTTAACACCCAAAGGCGTGAAAAGAGAAATTGAGTGGCACTTATAATTGACATGAAATAACTATTATCTCTTTCCCATACAGACAGGGTGATTATTCCTCTCTCTGAAAAGCAGGAGATCTGCTCCACCCCTCCTTATAGCCCTACACACTTGATAACATTAGTGCTTCCAGCACAGATGCTTTGTTCAGCACCCTTAGGGTACCGTTACACTCTGCAACTTTCCAACGATCACGACCAGCGATATGACCTGGCCGTGATCGTTGGAAAGTCGTTTTGTGGTCGCTGGAGAGCTGTCACACAGACCGCTCTCCAGTGACCAACGATGCCGAAGGCCCCGGGTAACCAGGGTAAACATCGGGTTACTAAGCGCAGGGCCGCGCTTAGTAACCCGATGTTTACCCTGGTTACCGTCGTAAAAGTAAAAAAAACCAGTACATACTCACATTCCGGTGTCCATCAGGTCCCTTGCCGTCTGCTTCCCGCTCTGACTGAGTGCCGCCATAAAGTGAAAGCAGATCACAGCGGTGACGTCACCGCTGTGCTCTGCTCTCACTTTACGGCCGGCCCTGCGCTTAGTAACCCGATGTTTACCCTGGTTACAAGCGAAGGCATCGTTGGATCGGTGACACACACACCGATCCAACGATGACAGCGGGAGATCCAGCGACGAAAGAAAGTTCCAAACGATCTGCTACGACGTACGATTCTCAGCAGGGTCCCTGATCGCTGCTGCGTGTCAGACACAGCGATATCGTATGGATATCGCTGGAACGTCACGGATCGTACCATCGTAGCGACAAAAGTGCCACTGTGTGACAGTACCCTTAGAGTAGCAGGAGATTCGATCCACCACCCTCTAACAAGCCCTGCACAACAGGAAGCTTTGGCGCTTCCATGGTAACCAATGCAGACACACAGTGAAAATGCCTGTCAGGAGCACAAATGTCACTTCCGGTTCTGAGGTCCATGATATACTTCATGCCCAGTGGTGCACATGGCTATATAAAGTCTCCCCAGCCCTCTACCAGCATGCTACCATCACCAGAAAGGTGCGGAAGCACAGCTAATCCTCTGCAGCAATTCAAGTATTTATCCACTGTACACCACTAGTGACGGACGGCAACTAGCGGTGTTGGAGCCCAGGGACAGGAGGAGGAGGAGGAGGTGGAGGAGATAGGAGGGATTGCCACACACACAGCTGGGGAACAGCTGACGTTACTGAACCCCAATAACAGAGGAGCGACTGTTGGGACTGTGCGGACAGCACTTCTGGATGGCAACTAGCGGTGTTGGAGCCCAGGGACAGGAGGAGGAGGAGGAGGTGGAGGAGATAGGAGGGATTGCCACACACACAGCTGGGGAACAGCTGACGTTACTGAACCCCAATAACAGAGGAGGGACTGTTGGGACTGTGCGGACAGCACTTCTGGACGGCAACTAGCGGTGTTGGAGCCCAGGGACAGGAGGAGGAGGAGGAGGTGGAGGAGATAGGAGGGATTGCCACACACACAGCTGGGGAACAGCTGACGTTACTGAACCCCAATAACAGAGGAGCGACTGTTGGGACTGTGCGGACAGCACTTCTGGACGGCAACTAGCGGTGTTGGAGCCCAGGGACAGGAGGAGGAGGAGGAGGTGGAGGAGATAGGAGGGATTGCCACACACACAGCTGGGGAACAGCTGACGTTACTGAACCCCAATAACAGAGGAGCGACTGTTGGGACTGTGCGGACAGCACTTCTGGACGGCAACTAGCGGTGTTGGAGCCCAGGGACAGGAGGAGGAGGAGGTGGATGAGATAGGAGGGATTGCCACACACACAGCTGGGGAACAGCTGACGTTACTGAACCCCAATAACAGAGGAGCGACTGTTGACTGTGCGTACAGCACTACCAGGCAACAACTAGCGGTGTTGGAGCCCAGGGACAGGAGGAGGAGGAGAGGAACACAGTGTAGGCCGAAGCCTGATTGGAGAAAGTCGAAAGGGAACCTTTAACCCCCCCCAAGGCGTTTGTAGCTGAAAGAGCCAGCTTGTGCAGCACAAAGGATGCAAAAGGAAAAGGTGGCTCTTTTCATTATGCTCCTTGCAAACACAGAACTGAACACTTATAAAATGTGTCCCCTGATACCGTGAGACCGTCCCGGAGGTGGGACTTTCCTTCGTAATATGACGCAGCACAGCCGTCATTCCTACCCCCTTGGCGCCGTGCCCCGGCTCCTCAGCGTTGTTTGATTCCTTCCCGGAGCCTGCGCTGTTATGTTATCCCTTGGCCAGGCACACTTAGCGCTGCCCATCTTCTGGCATCATTTGGTGTCAGGCTGGCTGCGCCTGTGCGGACGTGCTGGCCGAGAGCCCGCCTTGCAGTGTCGTCTAATGTAATCCCACCGCGGGCCTGGGATCCATGGCCATGCGCAGTGCATATCCTCGCCTCTCACTCCCCTCCCTACGGCTTCTTCAGACTGTGCGGTGTCACTGCCGTGGCATGCTATTAGGGACCAGCTGACACCGCACAGTCTGAAGAAGCCGTAGGGAGATGAGTGAGAGGTGGAGGTTCAGATATGCACTGCGCATGTCCATGGATCTCAGGCCCCCAGTGGGATTAAATCAGAAGAAACTGCGAGGCGGGCTCTCGGCCAGCGCGGCCGCACAGGCGCAGCCAGCCTGACACAAATGATGTCAGAAGATGGGCAGCGCTAAGTGTTCCTGGCCAAGGGATAACATAACAGCGCAGGCTCTGGGACGGAATCAAACAACGCTGAGCAGCCGGCGCACCGCGCCGGGGGGGTAAGAATGACGGCTGTGCTGCGTCACATTACGAAGGAAAGTCCCACCTCCGGGACGGTTTTACGGTATCAGTGGACACATTTTATAAGTGTTAAGTTCTGCGTGTGCAAGGAGCTAAACAAAAATAGCTACCTTTTCCTTGTGCAGCATTACTGCTGCACAAGGTGGCTCCTTCAGTAACAAACGCCTTGGGGGGGGGACAGGTTCCCTTACATTTCAGTTGTTGTGTCAGCGTGGCGGTCGCAGGACACATTGCCGGCTACACAGCTGGGGATCAGCTGACGTTACTGAAACCCAATAACACTGGGTCGTATGTTTTGACTGTGCAGACGGCACTTCTGAGCCTCAACTGGCGGTGTTGGAGCCCAGGAATTTAAGTTCAGGTGGTAGAAAGATGAACACAACAGGAGACCTGGATAACGTAGACAGTCACCTAATTATTTAATCAGGAAGAGGAGTGGCAAATTCCTGCGAGATCCAGGCCTTGTTCATTTTCAGGAAAGTAAGCCGGTCAACGTTATCGGAGGATAGTCGCATGCGACGGTCAGTTAGTACACCACCTGCAGCACTAAAGACGCGTTCCAATAATACACTAGCCGCAGGGCAAGCCAGCACCTCCAATGCATACTGGCTTAGCTCTGGCCATGTATCCAGCTTTGAGACCCAAAACTTGAAAGGGGAAGAGCCGTCTGGGAGTACAGCAAGAGGGCAAGACATGTAGTCTGTCACCATCTGACGGAACCGTTGCCTCCTGCTGACTGGAGCCGTCTGTGATGGTGTAGACTTTTGTGGCGGGCACAGAAAACTGTGCCACAGTTCGGCCATACTGGTCTTGCCTTGGGCAGAGGCACTGCTTCTGATCCCTCTTTGTGCAGAGCCTCCACCACTGCCTGGACGCACTGAGCTGCTTTGTAATGCACTAGCAGCACTTCTCTCAGTTGGAATGGAGAAGATGATGGAATTCACCAGTGTGTCTTGGTACTCCCGCATTTTTCGCTCCCGGTTCAACGGTGTGATGAGGCTTTCTACGTTGTCCCGGTAGCGAGGATCGAGGAGGGTGAACACCCAATAATCAGACATGTTGAGAATGTGGGCGATGCGGCGGTCGTTTCTCAGGCACTGCAGCATGTAATCCACCATGTGCTGCAGACTGCCAACTGCCCAAGAAACGCTGTCCCCTGCTGGAGGCGTGATCTCTGCCCGCTCGTCATCACCCCACCCTCGCTGTACACACTGAGTACTGGACAATTGTGTAACTCCCTCATCTGGATGGATGTCTTCCTCCTCCATTGACTCCTCCTCATCCTCCTCACAAACTGTCCCCTGCCTACGCGTTTGTGAGGAACCACGTGGCGCTGACTGTCCAGAAGATGATGGAAATGGTGAATCCTCATCCTCCACCTCTTCCACAACATCATCCCTTAGCGCTTGCAGTGATTTTTCAAGCAGGCAGATAAGGGGGACAGTCATGCTGACTAGTGCATCATCTGCACTCGCCATCCGCGTGGAATAATCAAAGGGACGCAAAACCTGGCAGACGTCCTTCATAGTGGCCCACTCTGTGGTTGTGAAGTCAGAACGGCGCGGAGTGCGACTTCTTTGCGCCTGATGCAGCTGGTACTCCATTACAGCTTGCTGCTGCTCACACAACTGCTCCAACATATGTAACGTGGAATTCCACCTGGTAGGTAGGTCACATATGATGCGATGTTCCGGCAGGCGGTGTCGGCGCTGCAGAGCCGCAATGCGCGCTTTTGCCGTGCTGGAACGCCGCAAGTGAGCACACTCTAGGCGGACCTTGTGCAGCAGTGCATCAAGATCCGGATAGTCCCTCAAAAAACTCTGCACGACCAAATTGAGCATATGTGCCAGACATGGGATGTGAGTGAGGTTGCCGAGGCCCAGAGCTGCCACCAGATTTCGGCCATTATCACACACTACCATGCCTGGCTGGAGATTCGCTGGCACAAACCACACATCGCTCTCCTGCTTGATGGCATTCCAGAGCTCCTGCGCTGTGTGGCTTCGATTCCCCAAAGAAATTAATTTCAAGACGGCCTGTTGACGTTTGGCCACGGCTGTGCTCATGTCGGTCGTAACAGGTAAACGTTCATCACGGGTCCATGTGGAGGTGGACTGTGACGGCTCCTGCAGTGATGATTCTGAGGAACTGGTGTAAGAGGAGGAGTCAATGCGTACAGAATGGATTCCTGCAATCCTTGGAGTGGGCAGGACACGTCCTGCGCCACTCGCACGATCTGTACCCGGCTCCACGACATTAACCCAATGGGCGGTGAGGGAAAGGTATCGCCCCTGTCCATGTTGACTGGTCCACGCATCGGTGGTGAGGTGGACCTTGCTACTGACGGCATTCAGTAGCGCGTGTTTTATGTGTCCCTCCACATGCTTGTGCAGGGCAGGGACGGCTTGCCTGCTGAAGTAAAAGCGGTTGGGCACATTGTACTGTGGGACTGCCAATGACATCAAGTCACGGAAGCTGTCAGTCTCCACCAGCCTGAATGACAGCATTTCCAGTGACAGAAGTTTGGCAATGCCTGCAGTCAGAGCCTGTGCTCGTGGGTGGTTTGACGAGAAAGGCCGCCTTTTCTCCCATGCCTGTACTACCGATGGCTGTACACTGGGCTGGGAGTGTGTGGATGACTGGGAACGTGGTGCTGCGGGTGGAATTACAGTGGGTCTCTGGACAACAGGGCCAGAGGTTCTTCCACGGCGATCCTGGGAGGAAGCCGAACCAGCTGCGTGTGAGCTGGAGGAAGAGGCAACACGAGCTGAAGAGGTGGTAGCTGCCGCTGTTGTTTGGCCTAGCTCTTCAGTGTGTTTTTGTAACTCCGCCGCGTGCCTGTTGCGCACATGTTTCCACATGTTGGAGGTATTGAGGTTGCTGACATTTCGACCTCTTTTTACTTTGTGATGACACACCTTGCATTTGACATAGCAAATGTCATCTGCAACTGTGTCAAAAAAGGACCAGGCACTGCAAGTCTTGGGAGCGCCCTTTTTGGCTTTTGGAAGAGACATGCTCCTAACGGGTGCCAAAGCGGAGGCTGCAGGATCTGCAGTCTTCCCCCTCCCTCTCCCTCTTTGGGCCGTACGGGGAATCTCTTCCGCAGAGCTGCTCCCACCACCTTCCTGTCCCTCACGCCAAGATGGGTCAAGGACCTCATCATCTACACTACCCTCTGCCCCCAACTGCTCCTCCTGGGTAGTCTCAGCAGCAGAGCACGCACCAGAAAGTGGCACCTGAGAGTCATCATCAGCGGATGCGGCCTGCGATGTGGTGACCGGAAGCACTGGCCCACCCGCCTCTTCAGAGGAAGAGAGAAAAAGCTGTTGGGCATCACTGCACCCTGCCTCTTCTTCCATTTCTCCAATGCTGCTTGGCTGGCCCCCTGTTTCCAAGCCAAGAGATTCAGAGAACAGAAGTAGAGACGGCTCCTGTCCTGGGCTCTCTGTCTGCCTGGGCAATTTGGCAGGTGGTGAAGAGACAGATGGCTGCTCTCCAGTGCTCTGTGTCTGAGAGGATGTGGCACTAATTGAAGTTGATGCATTAGCTGCCATCCATCCGACAACGGCTTCAATTTGTTCTTCACGCAGCAGCGGTGTACGGCGCTCTGCGACAAAGCTGCGCATGAAGGACTGTTCCCTGGTGAAAGTGGGTGCTGATGAGTCACCGGTGCCCGCAGCAGGCACAGAATCCCCACGTCCTCTCCCTGCTCCGCGCCCACGCCCACGTGCCTTACTCACTGCCTTCTTCATCTTGGTTGACTGATAAAGATAAGCAGAAAAGTACTAAAGGCTTTGTGTGCTTATTCCTGAACAACTCCTAACAGGTATAAGAAACACTAATTTTCTAAAGTGTGGACTAGACTTTAATATGAGCTAATGTGGCCTACACAAATGTTAAGTGGTGTCACTGGTGTGTTTGGTGAACTTTATTATTTATTTATTTTTTGGGGACTGAACTGACAACAGAGAGAGCTGCAGTCACACGGAGACCGTGCAGACAGCCGTAAACAGCGCTGCAAGGCCCAAAAACCCTCCTCTACGTTATCCTATGTAGTGTTTTTCCACAAGTTAGCTGGAGACGGGTGGAAAGACACTAATAGGAATTTTTTGAAAAAATGTGCAGCAGCCTGCACTACTTAAAATAAAAGGAAAATTGATTTTGCGGTATGACGCAGTGAAGAACCCTGAGCAGGAGACAACCAGACTATGGCTGCTCACAGACTACAGGGCGAGCTGCAGTCACACGGAGACCGTGCAGACAGCCGTAAACGGCGCTGCAAGGCCCAAAAACCCTCCTCTACGTTATCCTATGTAGTGTTTTTCCACAAATTAGCTGGAGACGGGTGGAAAGACACTAATAGGAATTTTTTGAAAAAATTAGCAGCAGACTACACTACTTGGAAAAAAAAAAAAAAAAGAACAGTATGAGGCAATGAACCACCCTCCCTGAACTGAATACAACCAGCTATGGATGGCCTATGTGGCTGCACTCAGACTAGAGAGTGGGCTGCACTCACACACACACACACACACAGACCTTGCAGATCGCTGTGAAAACAGCGCTACAAGGCAAAAGCAAGGTGAATAGTAGGTGAACACAGCGGTTGCTAAATTAGCCTTTGAAAAGCACAAAGAAGCAAATCGCTATCTCTAAACTGGCCCTCAGTCAGCAAACAGCGTCCTGTCACTAACTGAATTAACAGCAGAGTGAGCGCAAAATGGCGCCAGCGACTTTTAAACTGCATCATGACATCATTTCAGCAGCCAATCACAGCCATGCCAGTAGTTTCATGCCCTCCATGCTGAACAGGATGTGCCCACACTTGGAATCATTCTCATTGGCTGAATTTGTGCAGTTTGAATCTGGGAACTTCCGATTCCGGTATCCGATACGCGGCAAGTATCGGAATCCCGGTATCGGAATTCCGATACCGCAAGTATCGGCTGATACCCGATACTTGCGGTATCGGAATGCTCAACACTACTTTTCACCAATCGATGCCCCTTTCTCCTGTAAAAGATGAAAGAAATAATGAAACACCATATTCTTCACCTGCCGGCGATAATCCATTGATGCCCATGTCCACTGCAAAAGACAATAAATAATAAAACACCATATTCCTCACCTGTCCAATGAGAAAATAATCAATTGATGCTCATGTCCCATGTAAAAGACAAAAATAATGTAATAAAACACCATATTCTTCACCTGTCCGACGAGAAGATAATCTATATATGTCCCATGATGATCCAGATGATTTTTAGAGCGGTCACATCTCTCCATGCCAGCCGGAAAACACTGAGATAAGAGAGTGTTTACTCTCCTGCAGTGTGTAGCGCTGATCTGCTCACTTACGGCAACACTCGCATAGTAGGAAAATTCTCATGCAGCGATCTGTGACGTCAATCAGGTGACCTGGGTTCATCATCTATCAACTCCGGTGACCTTTCTCACAGCAATGCTACACACTGTAGGATCATTCTCACGTACCTGTCTTGTCATGCTGCTGCAATGCAGTTAGGTGCAGGCTTCACTAGATGGCAGTAGAGAGGAAGCGGGTCTGTACCTAAGCAGAGCTGACCTGCAGTGCAGCAGGGAGGCCACCACAGATGGCAAAAGAATAGTCAAACAAGCAGGTTCTATATAATCAGTAGCACAGTACCAAAGGAAAAGACAAAACACAGTCAGAGACAAGCCAAGAGGTCAGTAACAGTCAGGAGCGGATAAGCCAAAGACAAAAAGAGGTTAGGATACAAGCCAAGTCAAAACTAGGGGGGTCTGCACACTAAAGGGAAACACTGAGTCAAGAAGGGAACAGGGAAAACAGAGACATGGGTTCAGGCAGCTAAAGCAGCAGGACAAATCAGGATATACCAGAGTCAGCTACACACGGTGTAGGCAGAACAATAACTGACATGATTTGCAAGACACAGGGGGGATAAATAGCAAACCTGAGACCAGACTGAGGCTGAGAAAAGTTAACCCCTGACAAGATCAGACTGGGAAAAGGGAAAACAGGACTCAAAACCTGGATCATGACAGTCTCTGTGTTTTCTGGCTGGCTTGCTGAGTGCTGAACAAACCACCCAGATGTAGCAGAGCTGGATTTTTTCAAAAGACAGATATGGATTATCTTTTCGTCGGTCAGGTGAGGAATATGGTGTTTATTACAATCTTACTATGGAGTTAGTAATGGGGGCATCTTATAGACCAGGGGTCCCCAAACTGTAGCTCGGGAGCCACACGTGGCTCGCGGTCCCATGAATTGTGGCTCGCGGCTGTCTGTCAGCTTGGTGCATTAGCTCCAGTTCTAGCAAACAGGTATGAAGAGCACATCTGAAAATGGTGAATTTTGTGAGCAGCCCTGCACAGAAGAGCAGATCTGGATGCACATATACTGGTGTTAGGGGTTTTGAGATGAATTAAGTATGGTACACTGGAGACAAGATGACACCACCTGTCAGAGGAGGTGTTTGAAGCTGGATGTGACAGTGGCTTGATAAGAGAATACTGAATTGGGGGTATTGTAGAAACTCCTGGATCTTTGTATACTGCTTTGGAGTGATTGATTTTTGGGAAAAGCTTTGATTACCATTATGCCTATAATGGGGGCTTTGGTTGCCACTGTTGTGAGGGGGGACGGGAGCTGAATGTGGCTCGCGACCCTCTCTCAAAGCTGAATGTGGCTCTCAAGGTCAGAAAAGTTGGGGACCTCTGTTATAGACCCTAGTGATGAGAGATGTTACGGAGACGCGGGGTCAGTGGGTGCTCTCATCCGCTGTCCCGGCTGTCTTTAGCAAGACTGCATGGACCACGGCTCATACCACTCAACGCCCGCTCTATCTCCCAGTGGGCAATGCACTACACAGACAACACAGGGTTAAGGTAAAACAGGGTGGCAATACTTTATTGAACCACAGCACACAATAGCAAACAGAACATTCCCAACATGCTTGGAATTGTATGGGTACATGGGCGCATATAAAATATCACTGCGTCTCCACGTATTTCCAGTATGACACGATGTCAGAGCTCCCAGGGTCGCTACTCCATCTGTGGATGAACTCACAAAGAAGGGGTAACGACAAGCATAGGGAGATGACCAAGAACTGTCCATAGAGTCAATACAAGGTCCAAAGCCAGTTGACACGATGTCAGAGCTCCCAGGGTCGCTACTCCATCTGTGGATGAACGCACAGAGAAAGGGTAACGACATGCATAGGGAGATGACCAAGAACTGTCCATTGAGTCCATACAAGGTCCAAAGCCAGTTGACACAATGTCAGAGCTCCCAGGGTCGCTACTCCATCTGTGGATGAACGCACAGAGAAGGGGTAACGACAAGCATAGGGAGATGACCAAGAACTGTCCATAGAGTCCATACAAGGTCCAAAGCCAGTTGACACAAGAGTCACCACCTGGCTTATCTGACCATCTCCATGGAACCAGGCGACCAGCGGGTCCCAACCCTGGCTTTCTCCAAACAGATGCATGGTTCAGAGATGGTCACTGGATTAGATCTGTGTCCCAACCGGAGCCGAAAACCCCTAGGTTGTATCCTATAGAATCCTAGATCAGTGTTCCTCATGATGGTGCCATGATGAATTGGCTGCAGTCCTTTCTCTTGTCTGTTGGGTGGTTTTCAGAATGTCTGGCTCCTAGCTCTGTGTAAGGGTACCGTCACACATTGAAATTTCCATCGCTACGACGTTACGATTCGTGACGTTCTAGCGATATCGTTACGATATCGCTGTGTCTGACACGCTACTGCGATCAGACACCCTGCTGAGAATCGTACGTCGTAGCAGATCGTATGGAACTTTCTTTTGTCGCTTGATCACCCGCTGACATCGCTGGATCGTTGTGTGTGACAGCGATCGGTGCTGCGCTCTGCTCTCACTGTACGGCTGCACTCAGAGCAGGAAGCAGACGGCAAGGGACCTGAAGGACACCGACGGGTGAGTATGTACGGTTTGTTTTTTTACGTTTACGCTGGTAACCAGGGTAAACATCGGGTTACTAAGCGCGGCCCTGCGCTTAGTTACCCGATGTTTACCCTGGTTACCCAGGGACTTCGGCATCGCTCCAGCGCCGTGATTGCAACGTGTGACCGCAGTCTACGACGCTGGAGCGATGATTAGGTGAAACCAGCCTTATTAAGTATTTTGTTTGAGATATCTCTGTGGTTTAAGGGTATTAAAGTTGAAAGTTGGAAAATTGTGAAATTTACCAAATTTTAGCCAAATTTCTATTATTTTCACAAATAAATGCAAGTCATACCAAAGAAATTTGACCACTATCGTGAAGTGCAATGTGTCACAAAAAAAATTCTCAGAATCACCAGGATTGGTTGAAGCATTCCAGAGTTATTACCTCATAAATTGACAATGATCAGAATTGTAAAAATTGGCCTGGTCATTAACCACCTTCAGGGTAAGTGGGGGGTAAGGGGGTTAATCTCCATTTCACCCATGCACATCATGCAACAAAAATTAATTTTTGGGATGTTTACTTGCAGTGTGATATAAACAGTGGCATAGTCAGTGTTTCATCATATAGAAAATCCACAGACTATAATTTTATACTCCATTCTGCTTCCTGTCATCCACCCCACATTATCAGAAATATTCGATACGCACAAGGCACAACTTTACTAGCAACCATGAATTTAATAATGAGACCAATAACACCTGCCACAAATTAAAAAATAGGGGTTACAATAGTGTCATCCTGGACAAAGCAATTAGAGAAGTCTCATACATTGACAGAGATGATCTACTACTGTATATCCCCTGTATGATATCTCTCATCATAAGGACCGCAAGGTCCTATCCAATGATAATATCACCAAAAATGTGATGACCTTTTCTTCACAATTCAGTGCGTAATATTACAATGTCATACATATTATTAAGAAATATATCCCTATGTTGAACCAGGACAGTAAATTACATAACATCATAGAAAATATGGATATAAGATATGTGGTCAGAAAAGCACCAACCTTATGTTTCATTTTGTCACCCAGTCTGTATATACATAATCAACACTATCCTTCGGACACCTGGCGGACAATGAAAGTTTTTTTAAACGCGGGAGCTCCAAGTGCTTATCATGCAGCTATGAACCCAAATTCCAGACCTTCTCATCATCAGTGACAGGTAAAACATCTAACAAAACAAACTTTCTGAACTGTTACGGTAAAGTAGTTACTTATATTATTGATTGCACTTTGTGCAAAACACAATATGTGGGATGTACTATAGGTGAACTGAAAAAACATATCCGAAGACATCTGTCGGATTCGATCAGCACAACCGCACTTAACATGTCTGCGGTGTCCAAACATTTTGCACATGTACACGATGGAGATTTGACCTGATTAAAATTTAAAGCCATTGAACCAGTACATAATTGCACTAGAGGTGACCATTTCAGAAGAAAGGTTCTCAACAGGGAATTATTTTGGATTTTTGTATTAGATACTAGATTTCCAACAGATCTTAATATTCAACATGATTTCATCTTGCAGTATATGCAATGTTCCTCATCATCATTTTTTCAACTCCCTTGCAATTTGTTTGTTTAATTTTTAAAACTGTGCTACATGTTTAAGCAGTGTTCACATTATCTGTTCACCAGATTTTCTTCATGTTTTTGCATACACTTTTTTGTTCATGTTTGTGCCAGGTAATGGGTTAACAATCCAACAATTGGCTAATTTGAGCCATGTGCTAATTAACCCACGTGAGTGATGAAAGTGTTAGTGCTACTCTTTAGCAGTCTATTTAAGACATGCTAATTTACACTTGTCTATAGCCATGATTAAGGCTCTTATGAGCTGAAACGCGTAGGTCTTCATTCACACTGGCTTGAGCCGCCTATGACTATGTTTTTATACTGATGTTTCCTCAAATACTGGATTTTATTCTACATACCTGCTACCATGCTGGCTTTTTTCTGACCCTTTATACACAGCCGGATCCTGAGCTTCTCTGTATTTTCTTCCAGCAGGATCGATGCTGCAACTTTGTGGTGAGCTGACTCTCCTTCCCTGTCTCCCCAATTGATTTTTGAGTTATGCAATGGCATCAGTGTGCCAAACATGGTGGTGTCTGTTCTTTTATAATCTTTGGTGAAATAGTGTGGCCAGCCAATCACAGTAATGCCACTACCAAGATGGCTATGGTAAAAGTGACTGGCAGGCAATCCCCACATGTTTATTGGATGTGTAACAAGCGCTAAACATCCGGAGATTCAAGTTTCAAATCTGAGTACCAGCCAATGCTCGTCAAGTGCCAAGCACGATCGCTCATCCCTAGTCACAAGTCATTTTAATGGCTGGAACGTAACACTACATAACCTTTGCAGCAAAATTGTCTAGTCAACCTTTGCTTCTCTCTACAATAACAGCTTATTGCTTCTCATTAGAAGGGTGGAACTGTTTTCTTTTGAAAATGCATTGTCTCCTTAAAAAATTGAGAAATGTTATTAAAGGAAATCTGTAATTGATTAATATAGCAAAAAGGGGCAGCAGTGTTTGCTGTATTAATTCTTGATTTTTTTGGAGGATTTCAGTCCTTTTTTGTGGCTTTGCTATTAAGTTTAGTTTTAAGACTCACAAGCGTGACGACCCTTGACATGGGTTGCAAGCTTGCATATCTTGGCCAAAATATCAACCAAATACCTAATGCATTAAGTTTATATATTTTTTTTTTTTGCAATTCATTTTTCAAGGTGCAGCCAAGCCCAGAATTTTTGGTATTGTAAACTAGGGTATCTGTTCTCATGGGATGCACTTAGATAGTGCTGGGCAGCCTGCCTAATCTAATAGTATGGGTGTCACTAATAGGCTGTAAGCCAGATACTGTGCATTACCTGTTTGCTACCAGGGCCCTATGCAAATCCCTTTTGTGCAATCATATATTAAGCAATCACCCCCTCCATGAATTGGTAGGTCGTGACCGAGTGGTTGTCTCATCAGTATTTTGCACCCTTGTTGCCCTTAAATCAGAGAGTCCTATCACACAAAATAGTTGATAAATAACATTTTCCACATGTCTACTTTACATCAGCACAATTTTGGAAGCATAATTTTTTTTGTTAGGAAGTTATAAGGGTTAAAAGTTGACCAGCGATTTCTCATTTTTACAGCAACATTTGCAAAACCATTTTTTTAGGGACCACCTCACACTTGAAGTGACTTTGAGAGGCCTATATGACAGAAAATACTCAAAATGACACCATTCTAAAAACTGTACCCCTCATGGTACTCAAAACCACATTCAAGAAGTTTATTAACCCTTCAGGTGCTTCATTGGAATTTTTGGAATGTGGAAGAAAAAATAAACATTCACTTTTCTTTCACAAAAATTTTCCTTTAGACCTATTTGTTTTTACTTTTGCAAGGGTAAAATAAGAAAATGGATGATACATTTTGTTGTGTAATTTCTCCTGAGCATGCTGATACCCCATATGTGGGGGAAATACTGTTTGGGCATATGGCAGGGCTTGGAATGGAAGGAGTGCCATTTGACTTTTTGAATGTAAATATGCTGGAATAATTAGCAGTTGCTATGTTGCGTTTAGAGAGCCCCTGATGTGCCTAAACAGTGGAAACCTCCAACAAGTGACAGCATTTTGGAAACTAGACCCCTTATGGAACTTATCTAGATGTGTATTGAGTGCTTGGAACTCAAAGGTGCTTCATAGAAATGTATAACGTTAGGCCATGAAAATAAAAAAAATCACATTTTCCCATAAAAACCTTTTTTAGCTACAAATTTTGTATTTTCACAAGGGCAAAAAGAGAAAGTAGACCCCAAAGTTTATTGTGCAATTTCTCCTGAGTTTACCAATACCTGTGGTCAAAAACTAATTTGAGGCACAGTTGAAAGCTCAGAAGGGAAGTAGCGGTATATTACAGTGCAGCTGCACTTGTTTGAGGCTGCCATGTTACATTGACAGAGCCCCTGAGGTGCCAGAACAGCAGAACCCCCAATAAGTGACCCCATTTTACCAATTAAACCTCTCAATGAATTCATCTAGGGGTGCAGTGAATATATTGACACCAAAGGTGTGTCATAAACTTTTATACCATTGGAAGTGAAGAAAAAATAATTTACATTTTTGCCACCAAAATGACACCAGAATTTGTCCCACAATTTCTGCTGAATGTAGAAATACCCAATATGTGGCTGTACAGTACTGCTTTGCCTTACGGAGGGTCTCGGAAGGGAGAGAGCGCTATTTGCCTCCTGGAACGCAGATTTTCCTAGACTAGTTTGTGAATTCGATATAAAGAGCCCCTAAGTACTAGAAAAGCAGAATCCCCCTCAATGTACCCCATTTTGAAAATTATAACCCTTTGGGAATTTATCTACAGATGTAGTGACGATTTTGACTCCATGTGTGTTTTCCAGAAACAGGGAGCAATGTATGTTGCTGAGTGAAAATTGCAAACTGCCGTTGTAGTTACCAGTACACCGTAGTGACCAGTACGCTGTAGTGACCAGTACTTTATGCCCATCTCATGCTCCTGGAGACACACACCTGTAAATTAGGCAGGTTCTCATCACTACAGAAATGCCAAACATGTGGGTGCTACATGTTGTTTAGGCTCACTGGGGCTCAGAAGGGAGGGGGCATTTGGATTTGGGAGTGAATTTCCTGACATTTTTTTGGCGGGTGAGGAGCCATTTATCTTTTCCAGGGCTTTTGTACTACCAGTAATATGGAAGCAAAAAGAAAAAAAAGGAGCATGAACCGCACATCCCAAAATCATACGTTGATCTAAAGCCGCTAGGCAAAAATTTATATACTGAACATGAGGTTTTCAGTTTAACATTCTGATCAGACTGTATGAAGCCCACTGCCACTTCACGGCAAACCTCGTAGTGGGTCCTAACGCCCTAACGGAGCGGAGCCATGCGGCGACCACCGCCACAGCGGCCATGCACCAGCAGGGCGGACGGCCTGTTGCCCCACAGCACCCTTGCTGCGAGACTGAGCCCTCATGACTCCAGACCGCGCCGCCCCACCAGCACAAAGCCACAGCAACAATGGCCGCCACACAGCACCAGCACCAAAATGAAAGGAGCATTTAAACTCACCTTCCTCCAGCTCTTCAGTGAGAGCCAAAATGGGCTAGACCCCTTACTTTGCAGTCTCCCGCTAATTAAAACCAGCTGTGCCAAATGGGAGGAGTGCTGGTCCAAGAAAGAGACAAGAACATGCTTTGTACAAAAAGAAAAAAAAGGAGCATGAACCGCACATCCCAAAATCATACGTTGATCTAAAGCCGCTAGGCAAAAATTTATATACTGAACATGAGGTTTTCAGTTTAACATTCTGATCAGACTGTATGAAGCCCACTGCCACTTCACGGCAAACCTCATAGTGGGTCCTAACGCCCTAACGGAGTGGAGTCATGCGGCGACCACCGCCACAGCGGCCATGCACCAGCAGGGCGGACGGCCTGTTGCCCCACAGCACCCATGCTGCGAGACTGAGCCCCTATGACTCCAGACCACGCAGCCCCACCAGCACAAAGCCACAGCAACAATGGCCGCCACACAGCACCAACACCAAAATGAAAGGAGCATTTAAACTCACCTTCCTCCAGCTCTTCAGTGAGAGCCAAAATGGGCTAGACCCCTTACTTTGCAGTCTCCTGCTAATTAAAACCACCTGTGCCAAATGAGAGGAGTGCTGGTCCAAGAAAGAGACAAGAACATGCTTTGTACAAAAAGAAAAAAAAGGAGCATGAACCGCACATCCCAAAATCATACGTTGATCTAAAGCCGCTAGGCAAAAATTTATACACTGAACATGAGGTTTTCAGTTTAACATTCTGATCAGACTGTATGAAGCCCACTGCCACTTCACGGCAGTGAACTTTTGTACTACCAGTAATATGGAAGCACCCTATATTTCCATTAAAAGATGACAAATCTGAGTGGGGACTTGCTTTTTTGTGGACTGAGCGGAAGGTTTTATTGGGAACATTTTAGATAACGTGTGGGATCACAATTATCCTGACACCCAAGATGGTGCACCACCACATTATGGGTGTTGTGTCCAGTTTCCTGGAAAGTGGATTGGTCATCGTAGTCCAGTTGAATGGCCACTAAGGTCTCCCGATCTGACCCGGTACCGTTACACAGTGCCATTTTCATCGCTACGACGGCACGATTCGTGACGTTGCAGCGTCGTATAAGTATCGCTCCAGCGTCGTATACTGCGGTCACACGTTGCAATACATGGCGCTGGAGCGATAATTTCATGACGTATTTGCGATGTAGAAGCCGTTGGTTACTGTGCGCACATCGTATACAACCTGTGTCACACAATGCAATCATGCCGCCACAGCGGGACACTAGACGACGAAAGAAAGTTTCAAACGATCTGCTACGACGTACGATTCTCAGCGGGGATCCGGATCGAAGTAGCGTGTCAGACACAGCGATATCGTAAATGCATCGCTGGAACGTCACGAATCGTGCCGTTGTAGCGATCAAAATTGCACTGTGTGACGGTACCTTAGACTTTACCATTTGGGGTCATCTGAAGGCAGTTGTCTAAGCTGTGAAGATATGAGATGTCCAGCATCTGAAACAATGGATACTGGAAGCCTGTGCTAGCATTTCATCTGCAGTGTTGCTATCAGTGTGTCAATAGTGGGAGAAGAGGGTTGCATTGACAATAGAACACAATGGGCAGCACTTTTATAAGTAGTCATAAACTGGTAAATAACTCATGGAAGAATAAAGTTATGTTAAAATTAAGCACACCATTGTTTTTCTTGTGAAATTCTGAATAAGTTAGATGTGTCACATGACCGTCTCCCCATTGAAAAAAATAAAGTTGGATCTAAAATGGCCGACTTCAAAATGGCGCCATTGTCACCACCCATCTTAAAAAGTTTTCCTCCCCCCATATACTAATGTGCAACAAACAGGAAGTTGATATCACCATCCATTCCAATTTTATTTAGGCCAATTTTATTTAGGTATATTCATATAAATGGCCAATCCTGTACTTAAAGTAGATTTGTCACTAGATTTCACAATAAAAAATGCATATAATATTAAGTAAATCTCTATCACCTGATGCAGATGGTGAACATGCTTGAAAATAAATAATGCTGCAAAAAATTATAATCACTCCACTTCAATGTACCCTAATTGAAAAATTCCTCTGTGTCCTCCTTAATATCTCTGCAGAAACATCACAGTGCTTACTATGTGCTGGCAGCAGTTTAAATATACTTGGTCCCATAAGCTCTCTCACTCTTCAGCTAAAATACCAAAACAAAAAATCAAAATTGAGTCCCTGCTGTTGCATCTTTAAACTACCATATAATAACATTGTTTTTACCCTTCTTGCTCCTTAAATGGTTACGTCTGACACTGAAATTAGTCAGATATCCATGTGTGATAACTTGCTGATCACTTGGGGTTGATCCTGTGGATATGTCGTAATGTTTATATTTATTAATAACAATTTACCGTATTTTCCGGCGTATAAGACGACTGGGCATATAAGACGACCCCCCAACTTTTCCAGTTAAAATATAATATCTTCTTAAAAGTTGAGGGTCTTCTTATACGCCATATGTCGTCTTATAGGGCCGGTGACTAATGTGCCTTTTGGGGGGGAAATGTGGTCCTGATGACGAAGAGGAGGTGTCTCACAGGAAAGTGTGAGTGGAGTATCCCCCATTACCTCATTGTAACTGCAGTGTGGGGTCTCTGTGCTGGGGAGAGGCGGCGGCGGCTGCTCCTCTTTGTGCCGCGTGGGTGCTGTGCTGTGGGGTGGTGGCTCCTCTTCATGTAGCATTGGGGCTCTGTGCGGTGGGGCGGCGTATCTTCGTGCAGAGTCAGTCGGGGCTCCTCTGGCATTTCCTCAAAGCCCGGAGGCCCCGGCAGCTCCATTGCTGTGATGCGGTGGCCTCTGGGAAAATGGCCGCTGGGGGCGGTGCATGCTCAGATTCAGATCTCGTCTCCCGAGATCTCGGGACGAGATCTGAATCTGAGCATGCGCCGCCCCAGCGGCCATTTTCCCGGAGGCAACCGCATCGCAGCAATGGAGCTGCTGGGGCCTCCGGGCTTTGAGGAAATGCCGGAGGAGCCCCGACAGACTCTGCATGAAGATATGTAGGATAGCTGCGGAGACACCATCACGTGTTTCTCAATGCAAGCAGTGAATAACCAGGCCTTTCCCCGGGAAGGAACAACCACGGGAAGGGCAGCATCCAATAAAGGAAAACCACCTATGCCAAGCATGGTATCCATCCACAGACAGCTGTTTCGGGGTGTTTGCCCCTCATCAGTGTGGAGTAGGAATCTGGCTATTAGGAGCAGTGCCTAGTAAAAACACCCCGAAACAGCTGTCTGTGGATGGATACCATGCTTGGCATAGGTGGTTTTCCTTTATTGGATGTTTTCCTTTATTGGATGCTGCCCTTCCCGTGGTTGTTCCTTCCCGGGGAAAGGCCTGGTTATTCACTGATTGCGTTGAGAAACACGTGATGGTGTCTCCGCAGCTATCCTACATGCATTTGCATATTTCCCATAAGGGATGGGGGCAGTGTTCTGGATCACTGCGTTGAGAAACACGTGATGGTGTCTTCGCGGTGTTGGATGTTTTGGTCTCCCCGAGGCCAATCATCTGTTCTTTCACAGCCTTTCTCTGCATGAAGATACGCCGCCGCCACCCCACAGCACAGAGCCCCGACACTGCACGAAGAGGAGCCGCCACCCCACAGCACAGCACCCATGCGGCACAAAGAGGAGCAGCCGCCGCCTCCTCCCAGCACAGAGCCCTGACGCTGCACGAAGAGGAGCCGCCACCCCACAGCACAGCACCCATGCGGCACAAAGAGGAGCAACCGCCGCCTCAACCCAGCACAGAGACCCCAAGCTGCAGCTACAATGAGGTAATGGGGGATACTCCACTCACACTTTCCTGTGAGATGCCCCTTCTTCATCATCGGGACCACTCCTCCCCCACCCACCATATATGCATTGGTGTCTGCGCTCGGCGTACAAGATGACACCCGGCGTATAAGACGACCCCCGACTTTTAAGAAGATTTTCAGGGGTTAAAAAGTCATCTTATACGCCGGAAAATACGGTAAATCTTTTTTAGTAGACTTGTTTGCAAAAATTATTGTTGTGATTGTAAAATATTTAGAATTGAGAGTCCTCAGTGGTTGATGCCTTTTAATGGCTAACTGAAAAGATGGAAACAAATTGCAAGCTTTCTAGACTACACAGGTCTCTTCATCAGGCAAAGACTAAAAGAAATTCTGAAGAATCACATATTTATGCACAACATAGCAAAGAAAATAAAAATTGTGATTGTGTCATGAAAACCCCTGTAGGTCTCATAGTCCATTGCAGAGGAGAGTGCTGAATAGCCTATGTGGAGGGTCGAACTGCCTCTATGGTATGTACAGTACTAAAACATTGGTAAGTAAGGGGTTTTGCATTTGAGGCCAGTCAATTTAAAAAAAAGAAAATGCATGACATTTTTTTTATGCCTGATTATCCCACTGTCCCATACGCTTTCTTCAAGGGGCCAATATTGATTTCTGTTTGAGTGCTACAATTTCAGAGAAAGAAGATTCTCAGAATTCCTTCTTCTGATCCTCCAAAGAGAATTGAGTTTGATTGTCTCAAAATTAGTTCTGCGTATATACTGTATAAATTTCTTTTTGCACGTAAAAAAGAACTAAAATCAACAAAAACAATTAGTTATAATGTTAGCATCACACAAATGATGTTAGCTTTTTTTTCTTGCAATTGTAGATTGAGGAATTTAAGGATGAAGCCTTACTTACTCTCTTTAAATTTCATGGTTCTGTATAAATTGCTTTTCTTTTTGGTTGTCATCCTGGTCACGTATTTCATCCCAGTAATCCCGGTGGTTTACTGCTTAAGAGAAATAGTCACATCATTTGTTTCACTTTCTTTTTTTTTCTGAATAACTCTTAAATAATCCATATTATTTTGTCTGATGTTTGTGTTAGGGATATCTGAGAAAAGTTTTCCAAATCTTAATTTACTCTTAGTCAGACTCATCATAAACTGCAATATAAGAACACAAATTTGTTTGTTAGGTCAACATTTTTTATATCTGCCTTTTAAAGTTAAACATTAAATAAATTCATTGCTTTTGCTGTACTATATAAACGTATGTTGGCAGACTCTACAGCATAGAAGTTTATTCGCTGCCAAAAGGAAAAATAAAACAATAATATCAACAAATTTACTACTGGTAGATTTGTCTGTTTTGTGACTTGTCTAATAAATTTTGAAAACCAGCAGACCCATTCCTAGAAATTTTAAATACCTGCTGACGCCTGATAAAGGCTCATCTCATTTTAATCTCTCATTTATATCATCCTTGTTACTAAAGATTTTGCATATAAATAGGTGTTAAAACACTGTTACAGTAAGCAAACGTGAAAATAAGTCGATTTACAGAGAATATTCAGATTAGGCAAATAAATCTTTAATCATATTTAGTGTTTTTATCATTTTTTTCAGCATCAGTTTCTTACAAGATCTCTACTTGTAGTATATGTATCTCAACTGTTAAATTCAAGCTAATGAAATTTTGTGCTGGTCTTTAATGCTATCACTTACCAGAGAGAGAGACATACCTATACTGTAAAGAGCCAAGTACATTTTATTACATTACAATTGTGTTTTTATTCATAGGCTGCAAGAGGAGATCCATCCAATTGTGAATGAATTAAAGGTTTGTCCAGCAAACATTTTACTGGATTGAATATGATTGTCATCCATATACTTTTTCGTTCTTTCTGGTACATAGCGGAGGTATTAAACTCCCCAAAAAATGCTGTGACTGCTGCAGGAGACCAATTTTTGGTTTCAAGAGACCTAACAATTACAAAATGTGTAAGGAGTGTGTAAGGGACATAGAAGTGGAAGTGCTGATGAGGGTGTACACAGATGCCGAGGACGTGGGGCAGGTACGCCTGTTGCTGAAGCACAAGATACACGCTCATCCATGACACATTGGTTCCTGTCCCACTTTGCAGGGAAGCAAGGGTCACCACTTATGAAGCCAGAACAGTGCAAACAGGTGGTCAGTTGGATAGCAGAGAGATAATGCTTCCAGCAGGCTTGGAAGCACTACCCAGTATTTCACACGGTCCTGTCTCACCAGCATACAGTCTGGATCACTTAATTATCACCCTATTCCTCCTTCTTCCCACCATGTTGAGTCCCAGAAGACTAGTGATTCTACACTAGGATACGCAGAGGAGCTCTTTACAACAACATTTCTTGAGTGTGGACTCTCAACCTGCCTGCTCCAAGAGGGACAGGAGGGCATGCTGTTTAGTGATGCACAAAACTTAGAGCAGCCACTGGCCATGGTGGGGATGGAAAATTTTGGTTAAGGAGGAAGATGATGATGAGACACAGTTTACGCTAAGTCTTGTTATTAAGTAACAAAGTCAGGAGGACCAGGGTGTCAATGTGGATGATGAGATGGTGGATGTTGAAGCCTCCAACCCAAATTGGGAAGCTAGCATGAGAAGAAATGCCAGCAGCTCCGAGGGGGAAGGTTCAGCAGCAAAAAAACAGACAGGGAGCGGCAGTGGGATGACCAGAGGGAGAACGCAGGCACCTGTTCTGCAGAGCACAGACACTCCTGAATTTCTCCATCATAGAGTTAGATTTTCCCCAGTCTAGGAATTTTTTAAAGAGAGTTCTGAGACAAACAAAATGTTCACTGACTGCCTGTACCATTCCAAAATCATCAGGGTCCTGAACACTAAGAACCTAACCACCACTAGCATGATCAAGCACATTTCATTTAAGTATCTGACTCGGTTGGTCGAACACCTGGGTCCACGATTGGTTCCTTCGGGTGACAACACTGCCTCTTTCTCTGTGTTAGGTTCTTCCCAATACCCTGGTGCAGATGCCTCCTGCCTTGTACCTATCCTTGCACATTCTGACTTACTATCATCTGACAATTCCAAATCCTTGTCAAAGCACAGCGTTCAGCTGTTTCTAACGTAGCCCTTGGAGCAAAAGAGAAAGTTTTCAGCCGACCACCCACAGGCCAACAGGCTAAATGAACACTTTTCCAGGCTGCTTGCTGTTGAAATTTTGCCATTTCGGCTTATTGAAACTGAGGAATTCCGCCGAATCATAGCGGCAGCAATCCCTCGGTATTCTGACCCCAGCCCCACCACTTTTTGTCCCGATGTGACATTATTATTATTATTATACATTTTTATAACACCATTTATTCCATGGTGCTTTACATGTGAATGGGGCAAATATAGACAAATACAGTAAACATGAGTAAATCAAGGCACACACAAGTACAGGAGGAGAGAGTACCCTGCACACGAGGGCTCACAGTCTACAGGGGATGGATGAGGATACACTAGGAGAAGATAGAGCTGGTCATGAGGCGGTTCAGTAGACTGGGGATCACTGCAGGTTGTAGGCTTGTCGGAAGAGGTGAGTCTTCAGGTTCCTTTTGAAGGTTTCTGTGGTAGGCGAGAGCCTGATGTGTTGGGGTAGAAAGTTCCAGAGTATAGGGGAAGCACGGGAGAAGTCTTGGATGTGGTTGTGGGAGGAAGAGATGAGAGAGGTGTAGAGGAGGAGAACATGAGACGATTGAAGGTTGCGAGTAGGTCGGTACCGGGAGACCATGTCACAGATGTATGGAGGAGTCAGGTTGTGAATGGCCTTGTATGTCATTGCTAGTGTTTTGAACTGTAGCCTCTGGGCAATAGGAAGCCAGTGAAGGGCCTGGTAGAGAGGAGAGGCTGGGGAATAATGGGGAGACAGGTGGATTAGTCGGGCAGCAGAGTTTAGGATGGATTGGAGTGGTGCCAGAGTGCTAGAGGGGAGGCCAAAGAGTAGGAGGTTGCAGTAGTCAAGGCGAGAGATGATGAGGGCATGGACTAGGGTTTTTGCAGATTCTTGGTTGAGGAATGTACGGATTCGTGAAATATTTTTGAGTTGAAGTCGGCAGGAAGTGGAAAGGGCTTGGATATGTGGTTTGAATTGGATTACCCCGAGGCAGCGAGCTTGTGGGACTGGGGAGAGTGGGCAGCCATTAACTGTAACTGTTTAAGATTATTGTACTTGTTTTTATTATGTATACCCCTCCTCCCATGTAAAGCGCCATGGAATAAATGGCGCTATAACAATAAATAATAATAATAATAATATCAACATAAGCGTGGGCATGAATGTCTGACATTTGTGCGGTTCTCCAATAATTTGAGGACTCCATAAAGATGCTTAAGGGAGATGATGCCATAGTCAGCGCAACGATCCCGCTTCTCTGTCTACTTAAACAGTCACTGCTCACAATTAAGCATGAAGCTTTGCATGTGGACCAGATGAGGATGTAGGAAGACATAACGCAGAGAGATTCTAATGAGCCCAGCCTCATCTCACCTGCTCAGCAATGATTGGGTAACAATGAGGAGGTGGATGCTGAGGAGGAGGAAGAGGAAGAACAGGAACTGGTGGCTAGCACAACAGAGGCTAGTAGCCACACAACCTTTGTCCCATCTCTCCTACGTGGATGGACTGAGGATGGGAATGAGGAGGAAGAGAGGGAGGAAGAGGAGATGGAGAGTCCTCATCATGGTAGAGACAGGAAAGTGTTGGCTATATGGAGCTTGGTACACAGCTTTATGTACCGCTGCCTTTCCCATGATCCTCGTGTTACATTCATTTTGGCCAAAAACCAGTACAGTTTGTTCACCCTGCGAGACCCATGCTACAAAGAGAACTTTTCATCTCTTCTTCCTGAGGTGGAGAGGTATTCTAAAATGGTGTTATACCATAAGCTCAT
Organism: Ranitomeya variabilis; assembly: GCF_051348905.1. Lineage (NCBI taxonomy): Eukaryota > Metazoa > Chordata > Amphibia > Anura > Dendrobatidae > Ranitomeya > Ranitomeya variabilis. The sequence goes on from NC_135232.1 coordinate 236,001,673, forward strand.
TGTGGAAAATACGATGAAAAAATTCCTATCAGATAAATCTAGTAGCCAGATGCAAGCTTCCTTGCCCAACCAAGGAGGAGAGGCCAGGGAGACACACAGAAGAGGCAGGGGTACACTTTTAAAGGCATGGTCCAATTTCATGACACTAGCCAGCGTCCATGGCTTGATGGCTGGGTTTTTTGTCAGGGAGGGAAACGTTTTTAAAGATGGTCAAGCAATACCAGGCCATTCAAACCAGCATATTCCCTACTTCCTATGCAACTTTAAACTATTGGGTCTATAAGCTGGACATCTGGTATGAACTGTTCCTCTATGCATTGGAGGTGTTGTGCTGCCATTCCCCTAGTGTCTTGTCTGAGCTGGTTTTTAATGCAACCGGGGCACTATATTGCTCACCCATACACTACTCCGTGGTCTGGAGTACATTTTGTTTGTATACACAAGTGCTTCTCACAAAATTAGAATATCATCGAAAATTTAATTTAAAGCAGTTCTTCAATACAAAAAGTGATCTATTTTAAGTGTTTATTTCTGTTAATGTTGATGATTATGGCTTGCAACCAATGAAAACCCAAAAGTCATTACCTCAGTAAAATAGAATATTTTATAACACCAGCTTGAAAAATGATTTTAAAATAAGAAATGTTGGCCTACTGAAATGTATGTTCAGTAAGTGCACTCAATACTTGGTCGGGGCTCCTTCTGCATCAATTACTGCTTCAATGCGGAGTGGCATGGAGTCAATCAGCCTGTGGCACTGCTGAGGTGTTAAGGCAGCCCAAGTTGCTTTGATAGCAGCCTTCAGCTCATCTGCATTGGTGGGTCTTGTGTCTCTCATCTTCCTTTTGACAATACCCCATAGATTCTCTATTGGGTTAAGGTCAGGCAAGTTTGCTGGCCAATCATGCACAGTGATACTGTTGTTTTTTAACCAGGTATTGCTACTTTTGGCAGTGTGGACAGGTGCCAAGTATTGCTGGAAAATGAAATTTCGATCTCCAAAAAGCAGAGCGAAGCATGAAGTGCTCTAAAATTTCCTGGTAGATGGCTGCGCTGACTTTGGTCTTGATAAAACACACTGGACCTACACTATCAGATGACATGGCTCTCTAAACCATCATTGATTGTGGAAACTTAACACTAGATGTCAAGTAGCTTGGATTGTGTGCCTCACCACTCTTCCTCCAGACTCTGGGACCTTGAATCCAAATGAAATGCAAAAATTGCTTACATCTGAAAACAGCACCTTGGACTACTTTTCTCCTTAGCCCAGGTAAGATGTTTCTGCTGTTGTCTATTGGTCATGAGTGGCTTGACACTAGGAATGCAACACTTGTAGCCCATGTCCTGGATATGCCTGTGTGGTAGCTCTTGAAGCAATGACTCCAGCAGCAGTCCACTCCTTGTGAATCTCCCCCAAATTTTTGAGTGGCCTTTTCTTAACAATCCTTTCAGGCTGTGCCTATCCCGGTTGCTCGTGCACCTTTTTCTACCATACTTTTTCCTTCCACTCAACTTTCCATTAATATGCTTGGATACAACACTTTGTGAACAGCCAGATTCTTTAGAAATGACCTTTTGTGCCTTACCCTCCTTGTGGAGTGTGTCAATGACTGCCTTCTGGACATCTGTCAAGTCAGCAGTCTTCCCAATGATTGTGAAGCCTACTGAAACAGACTAAGGGACCTTTTTAAACACTTAAGAAGCCCTTGCACTTTTTTGTTAATTATTCTAATTTACTGGGATAATGACTTTTAGGTTTTCATTGGCTGTAAGCCATAATCATCAACATTAACAGAAATAAACACTTTAAATAGATCACTCTGTTTGTAATGACTCTATATAAAACAGTGGGAACAGAAAGTATTTAGACCCCTTCCAATTTTTTACTCTTAGGGTGATTGTCTTGTTGGAAGATGAACCTTATGCCAAGTCTGAGGTCCAGAGCACTCTGAAGAGGTTTTATCCAGGATATCTCTGTACTTGGCCGCATTCATGTTTCCTTCAATGACAACCAGTGGACCTGAAACAGCTGAAAAACACCTCCATAGTATGCTGCTACCCCCATGTTTCACTTTTGGGATTGTATTGAGTAGGTGATGAACAGTGCCTAGTTTTCTCCTCACATACTGCTTAGCAGGTACAGACTGGGATTGAAATTCAGCCCTGACATTTGAAATCACACAGACCCATATTTTCCTTGTCCCCAAGAACCAGATGGGATATATTACTAATATTACCCTGGATGGAGGAATGGAAGATTTTCTACAAGACCGATATTTCTAATGATACCCATGGTCTGCTGGTGTAAGTGAGTCAGCGACTTTGTGCTCTACGTCAAAACTCTTAATGGTATGGATGTCTTGAGAACACCAATTCTGTTAACAATGTAGCAGACAACGCAGCCCATGACCAGACAGGCCCTTCTGGCATTTGCCAGTATTGCCAGATGGCCAGTCCTGCCCTGCCGCTTAGAATCATCACCAAAAAGTTCTATCTGAATCTCATCAAGCCAGAGAATCTTGTTTCTCATAGTCTGGGAGTCCTTCATGTGTTTTTTAGAAAACTCTATGTGGGCTTTCATATGTCTTGCACTGTAGAGAGGCGTCCGTCAGGCCACTCTGTCATAAAGTCCCGACTGGTGGAGGGCTGCAGGGATAGTTGACTTTGTGGAACTTTCTCGCATCTCCCTACTGCATCTGTGGAACTCAGCCACAGTGATCTTTTGGTTCTTCTTTACCTCTCTCACCAAGGCTCTTCTCCCATGATTACTCAGTTTTGCTGGATGGCCAGGTCTAGCAAGACTTCAGGAGGTCCCACACTTCTTCCATTTAAGGATTATGGAGGTCACTGTGCTCTTAGGAACCTTGAGTACTGCATAATTTTTTTGTGCCCTTGGCCAGATGTGTGCCTTGCCACAGTTTTGTCTCTGAGCTCCTTGGCCAATTACTTTGACCTCATGATTCTCATTTGGTTTGACATGCACTGTGAGCTGTGAGGTCTTATATAGACAGGTGTGTGCCTTTCCAAATCAAATCCAATCAGTTTAATTTAACACAGCTGGACTCCAATGAAGGAGTAGAACCATCTCAAGGAGGATCACAAGGAAATGTACAGCATTTGACTTAAATATGAGTGTCTGAGTAAAGGGTCTGAATACTTATGACCATGTGATATTTCAGTTTTTCTTTTTTAATAAATTTGCAAAAATTTCTACTTTTCAGTTTTTTTCAGTGAAGATTTGGTGCAGAGTATATATTAATGAGAAAAAAATGAATTTTTTTTGAATTTATCAAATGGCTGCAATGAAACAGAGTGAAAATTTTAAAGGGGTCTGAATACTTTCCGTACCCACTGTATATAAGTTTCACTTCTTTATTGAAGAACTGAAATAAATTAACTTTTTGGTGATATTCTAATTTTGTGAGAAGCGCCTCTATGTTCACACATGTCATTTTATTCCCTTGTTGTATAAATCTAATTCTAAAAATTGCTTTACAGACATTGTCATCAATGTCTTCATGGAATCTCACAATCTAAATTTCCTATTGGTATGTTTTGAGAGAGTGGGAGAAAACCCGGAGAAAACTGACGCAAACAAGGAGAGTATATACAACCTCCTTGAAGATGTTGTACTTGCTGTGATTTGAACCCAGAGCCCCAAGCCAAGTTGTTAATCACTATTAGGCTGGGGTCACACTAGAGAGGAATACGGACGTACAGTACAGACCAAAAGTTTGGACACACCTTCTCATTTAAAGATTTTTCTGTATTTTCATGACTATGAAAATTGTACATTCATACTTAACATAAAAGTGAGAAACAACTGAAATTATGTCTTATATTCTTGGTTCGTCAAAGTATCCATCTTTTGCTTTGATGACTGCTTTGCACACTCTTGGCATTCTCTTGATGAGCTTCAAGAGGTAGTCACCGGGAATGGTCTTCCAACAATCTTGAAGGAGTTCCCAGAGATTATTAGCACTTGTTGGCCCTTTTGTGGTAGCCATGCTGGTTCAGTATGCCTTCAATTTTGAATAAATCCCATCAGTGTCACCAGCAAAGCACCCCCACACCATCACACCTCCTCCTCCATGCTTCACGGTGGGAACCAGGCATGTAGAGTTTATCCATTCACCTTTTCTGCGTCGCACAAAGACACGGTGGTTGGAACCAAAGATCTAAAATTTGGACTCATCAGACCAAAGCACAGATTTCAACTGGTCTAATGTCCATTCCTTGTGTTCTTGAGCCCAATCAAGTCTCTTCTGCTTGTTGCCTGTCCTTAGCAGTGGTTTCCTAGCAGCTATTTTACCTTGAAGACTTGCTGTACAAAGTCTCCTCTTAACAGTTGTTGTAGAGATGTGTCTGCTGCTAGAACTCTATGTGGCATTGACCTGGTCTCTAATCAGAGCTGCTGTTAACCTGCGATTTCTGTGGCTGGTGACTCGGATAAACTTATCCTCAGAAGCAGAGGTGGCTCTTGGTCTTTCGTTCATGGGGCGGTCCTCATGTGAGCCAGTTTCTTTGCAGCCCTTGATGGTTTTTGCCACTGCACTTGGGGACACTTTCAAAGTTTTCCCAATTTTTTTAGACTGACTGACCTTCATTTCTTAAAGTAATGATGGCCACTCATTTTTCTTTACTTAGCTGCTTTTTTCTTGTAATAATACACATTCTAATAGTCTATTCACTAGGACTATCAGCTGTGTATCCACCAGACTTCTGCACAGCACAACTGATGATCCCAAAACCATTTATAAGGCCAGAAATCCCACTTATTAAACCTGACAGGGCACACCTGTGAAGTGAAAACCATTCAAAGTGACTACCTCTTGAAGCTCATCAAGAGAATGCCAAGAGTGTGCAAAGCAGTCATCAAAGCAAAAGGTGGCTACTTTGAAGAACCTAGAATATAAGACATAATTTCAGTTGTTTCACACTTTTTTGTTAAGTATATAATTCCACATGTGTTATTTAATAGTTTTGATGCCTTCAGTGTGAATGTACAATTTTTATAGTCATGAAAATACAGAAAAATCTTTAAATGAGAAGGTGTGTCGAAACTTTTGGTCTGTGCGATATGTGTCTCACTGACATATATAGACTGTATATATGTTTTCACGAATATTTGAGCCCATGGATCCAATCTATGTCCATTTTGCAAGCCGGCGAGAAAATCTCACCATACGGATGCCATACGGAGGTTTACATGCGCAAAATACACAGCCACACCTTGCCTACGGATGACATACAGATCACTGTTCAGGGAACATTCAGGGAACATTTCTGCGAATTTGGTCTGTAAAAAACAGACCTTATTTTTATAAGTTGTATGTGACTCCAGCCTTAGAGTTGGGTAAATGGAGGACCACTATCCCATACTGCAATGCATCTATATATATAAAGTTGAGTGTATGTATGTATGTGTGTGTGTGTGTGTGTATATATCAAGCCACGCCCACTCCACATAGCCGGCACAGACCACATCTAGCTCCATCATGTCTAGAATGGAGTTGCCCCTGTGAGGCATGATGTCAAGAGAAAGGGAGGAGCCTCATTGAAAGAGATGCGAGGGGGAAAATGAGAGATGTTAGACGGAAAATGAGAGAAGTGAGGTGCTGTTGCATTATGAGGCTGTGTAAGGAGAAGTGTGAGGTACTGCAGGCGGAGGCTGTGTATGAGGCCACATTCACACGTTCAGTATTTGGTCATTTGATCAGTATTTTACCTCAGTATTTATAAGTCAAAACCACGAGTGAAAGAAAAATACATAAGTGGCGACTTGTTTATAATACATTTTTCCTCTGATTGTTTTACTCCAAGTTTTAGCTTACAAATAATGAGGTAAAATACTTACCAAATAATGGCAGCCCCCCCATAAGAATTAGGGAATAAGGGGGGGTCACATGGCCACACAGGCTATGAATTTTATTGATGCCATAGTTATATTAAGGGTTAATTCTGAGGCAAACTGCTGGTCAAGTTTGTGCTATTTTTAGATGTTCTGGTTTAGACCAGCTTGTTTTTGCACCCTTTTAACGGCTGTTCATTGGTGGATAGTGCATTGCTGGGCTGTTGCTGGATTATTTAAAGCCAGTTTCTGGCAGATTTTGGTCATTCTGAGGCGATTGCTGAAGAAAGAAGATATCCGCACCATGGAGAATCTACTGCAGCAGATCCTGTCAAGAGCCGGGGAAGAAGACGGAGTGGAATGGCTGAGGAGCTGCCTTGCTGTAAAACCTATAACGGCAGCTCCGGAAGCCTTCCCTCCTCTTTCTGAACTGTGCTTACCACAGCTCCAGCCGACTCCCCCTCTGGTATCTCCGCCGAGATCGTTCAGCAGCGGCAGAAGACGGAAGCCCAGGACGGCATACACCCCTTCGTCGGTGTCCTCACACTCCAGCCGGCAGCCGGAGATGACCAGGAAGTCCCGCTGCCTTCTTCTAGGAAGTCTTGCAGTCTGGCACAAGACTTCCTTCAGCAGCAAGAGGACGTGATGGCGGCATCATCAGGAGTCGCCGCCAGGGCAGCTGCGCACCGCGGCCGTAAAAGCGCCGTGGCTGCAGTGCCAGATTTGAATACCTGGACGGCTCCTTCATCCGCAGCCAGAGCCTGTACAGAAGCGCCTTCAAGACAATGATCCAGCTATGACGGGGATACTGACGACAGGCCTGCTACCTGTGCACAGTAACATGGAAGGCTTGAGTGTGGACTGCACTCCTGACGGACCTCCGGATGACAGACGTCCTGGAAGGGGTGAGAGCTCTTCTGTACCAGTACCTCTATGTAATTCAGATCTTAGACACATCCTAAAGAATGTTCTTACTGAGGCTTTAGGTGAAGCCTTTAAATCTACCTCCCCTTTAAGCCCCACTATAGACTTATTTAATGATTCTCCTTTAGTTTCTCTTCCTCCGAAGAACACATTTAAAGAGGCCCTCATATGTGATCTCTCTACCCTGGGCTTCCACCTAAGTTCTTCCACGAAAGAACTTATATGGAGCAATCAATATGTTGATTTATTCTCCCTTCTCCCTCGCAGGGAACAGCTGGGTAAACTGGATAAAAAAGATGATAATATGGAACCGGATGACACTAAGCATGGTTCTATTAAATCATTTCATAATTGGATCCAGGCTTTCTCTATTTATTCAGCGGTTCTTGGCGAGAAATCCCCTCATTTATGTAGTAAACTATTTCAGCATGTAGACATTATTCTTGAAGCATACCGGCATTTTGGCGGATTTGCTTGGTTGAATTATGACGAAGCTTTCCGCCAAAAATTACCGGTACATCCTGAGGTGATTTGGGGTAGCAAAGATGTGGGATTGTGGCTCAATTTAATGCTTCCTCAGAGACAATTTTCTAACAGATCAGCACCCACATCCCAGCAAAAAAAAAGGGTTTTGCTTTGCATTTAATGAATCCGTGTGTAAATGGGGTAGTAGTTGCAGGTTCTGTCATGAGTGTTCCTTTTGCGGAAACTCACACCCCGTCTTCAAATGTTTTAAAAAACAAGCCCAGTCTTTATCTAGAGATGCTAACGCAAAAAGCACAGACCCCGGTGATGGTGGAAAGAATGGCTTCGTGGCTAAACCGTTACCCAGATCAGGCGATCAGTGATCTCCTTTTCAACTGTTTTTTAAACATTTTTTTCATTCCTCCATTTAAAGGGTCTCGCTGCAAAATTGTTAAAAATTTACATTCAGTTTTTATACATCCTGAGGTAGTCAGAGATAAAATTTCGGGCAAATTGTCACTAGGCAGGGTAGCCGGTCCTTTTTCTTCTCCCCCTTTCAGAATTTCAGAATTTCCCCATTGGGCGTAGTCCCTAAGAAGGAAGCTAGTTCTTTTCGCCTCATTCATCACTTGTCACAGTGGGTTTTGGACTCGCATTCTTCAGAGGTTGGTATATTACACTATCTTGATTACTTCCTTTTTATAGGTCTACCTTCCTCTCTAAAGTGCCTGCAGATGCTGAATAATTTTATTGGCATGTGCAGGTACTTTGGTGTCCCAATCGCTGACGAAAAAACTGTTCTGCCTTCTGGAGTTATCAAATTTTTGGGAATCACTTTAGATTCCTCTACTATGGAATGTAGGCTTCCTGAGGAGAAAATTATTAAATTACGTTCTGCTTTGATTAATTTTCTCTCTAAACAGAAAATTACCCTAAAGGACCTACAGTCCTTATTGGGCTTATTGAATTTTGCCCTAAGGATTATACCAATTGGCCGGGCATTCTCTCTGTGCCTTTATGATTCTACAAGAGGTTTTTCATCCCCAAACTCACATATTAGAATCAGTTCGGATTTCAAAGAAGATGCCAAAATTTGGCTTTCTTTCCTTTCTAATTTTAATGGCAGAGCGTGCTGGCAATCCCCTTTTGTTTCCTCTGATTCTTTTCCGATCGTTTTTTCAGTACACAGTCTGTCCAGTTGTGGTATTCTTTTTTCAACACATTGGATTTCTCAGCTTTGGCCTATTTCATGGGTTGTCAATGGGATAACCAAGAATACAATGGTTTTGGAAATTTTTTCCATTTTTGTAGCCGTTTCCCTGTGGGGGTCGTTTATACAAAACTCGAGAATAAGTATCCTATCTATGGACCCGGGTGTTATTTTTTCCATTAACACATTATCATCAAAAAACACATGGGTTTCTATCATTTTAAGACAACTGGTCTTGGTTTGTCTTAAATTCAACATCTGGCTAAAAGCATATTCTGGCAAAAGCAAATGGAGCTTGGCAGCTGATGCCTTGTGTGAACGTCATTGGTCAATTTTTCGTTCGCAGGTGCCCGACGCGGATCCGGAAGAGACGCCCTGCCCCCAGTCTATTTGGGATGTGATTCCAATTTGATTCCTCATTTTATTAATAATTCCTTATCTGTACGATCATGGGCCAGTTATTCGGCCGCATGGAAATTGTGGATTGAATTCTGTAGTTTAAATGGTTTCAATCCTAAGGTAGCCAGCCCTATTTCCGGTTTAAAATTTGTGGAGTCTTTAATTATTCAAGGCCTTTCGTATTCTGCAGTAACCAAATACTTGGCTGGTGTTTCATTTTTCCTTAGACTCGGTGGCGAATTATCTTTAGCTCCCCTTTTTCCAATTAAGCAACTTCTGAAAGGCTACAAAACAGGTAGCTTTCAGCCTGACAGCAGACACCCAATCTCTTTTTCACTGTTAAAGGATCTTTGCTCGACCCTAAGCCAAGTTTGTTTCGATTCGGACGAGGTTTCTTTATTTTATGCAGCATTTTGCTTGTCATTTTTTGGGGCCCTCCGCATAGGAGAGGTGGTATCTGCTAAAAAATCTCAGCCTTCAGGATTGATGTTTTCAGATTTAAAAGGTTGTGACAATTTTATTATTTTATCGATTAGAAGGTCTAAAATGGATCAATTGGCTAGGGTTGCACGTTTGAAAATTGTTTCTTTTCCTGACCCTGTTATTTGTCCTGTGTTAAACATTAAAAGGTGGTTACTCATTAGACCAAAAACATAGGGCCCTTTATTTTTGCATAAGGATGGTTCTCCAGCTACAGTTTTTCAGTTTAATTTTATTTTGAAGGGCTGTTTTAGAGTATTAGGTAAACAACATCTTAGAATAACATCTCATTCCTTTAGGATTGGAGCTGCTACGGAAGCTTCTAGGGCCAGCCTTTGTGATTCCCAAATCAGGCAAATTGGACGATGGGAGTCTGGGAGGTTTAAACTTTATATTTGGCATGATTTGTATGATGACTAATCTATATTTCAATTTCAGGTCCATTTATAATTTGGGTCATCGGACACTCTTTCATTTATTGGGCCCAGAAGAGAGAGTTTCAACGATGCTAATCTGAAAATTTGTTGTTCGATGTTTCTAAGGTGCAGATCTTCTGGCATAGAGTTCGTGGTTTAAGATGGTTCAACTTGGTTTTAGAGTTTAAAAAATGTTTTGATAAATTTGCATTCCCGGATTTGGTAGTGTTTCATACAGGCGGGAATGATCTTGGGAAATAAAAAACCCTGGACTTACTGACCATTATGCGTTCTGATATTGTTAATTTCAGGCAATCTTTGCCTTATCTGAGTTTTGTTTTTTCTGAGAGTATCCCCAGGCTGATGTGGAATATGCCGGAATTTAGATTTATGGATAAAATTCGTAGGAGGGTTAATAAAAGCATGGAGAAATTCTTGCCTCTTGTTCAGGGATTTTCCTTTATGCACAGTGACCTCGAGGGTTTTTTACTGGTCTTTATCGTCAGGATATGATTCATTTATCTAACATTGGCCTCGATATTTTTAACCTGAATTTACAAAATATTGTGGAAAAGTGGCTGTGTATGTTTGGGGGGTCCTCAACTCTTTGAGTAGAGGCTTTTGGGAAAATCACCCAGTCTCTGGGTGGATTGTTTAATGGAGTCTTGAAGTGTTTGTTATTTAGACGAATCGTTTAATTGGTATTTTGCTGTTTTTGATATAAAGTTACCCAAAAATAAACATCACGGCCTATTTTTATTCCACAAAATGTTGTGTCTTTATCATAGTATGAATGAGACTTGTGTTGCCATGGCAGCCCCTCCCATAAGAATTAGGGAATAAGGAGGGGTCACATGGCCACACAGGCTATGAATTTTATTGATGTCATAGTTATATTAAGGGTTAATTCTGAGGCAAACTGCTGGTCAAGTTTGTGCTATTTTTAGATGTTCTGGTTTAGACCAGCTTGTTTTTGCACCCTTTTAATGGCTGTTCATTGGTGGACAGTGCGTTGCTGGGCTGTTGCTGGATTATTTAAAGCCAGTTTCTGGCAGATTTTGGTCATTCTGAGGCGATTGCTGAAGAAATAAGATCCCACCCTCCCTCCCTTGAGCTATTCTCTTTGTCGTGATGTTTATATTGTGGGAAAATCACCCAGTCTCTGGGTGGATTGTTTAATGGAGTCTTGGAGTGTTTGTTATTTAGACGAATCATCTAATTGGTATTTTGCTGTTTTTGATATAAAGTTACCCAAGAATAAACGTCACGGCCAATTTTTATTCCACAAAATTTTGTTGTGTCTTTATTATAGTATGAATGAGACTTGTGTTGCCATGTGTGAACGAGGTCTAAAGGAGAAAAGTGTGGTGCTGCAGAAGATACAGTAGGCTGTGTATACGATACGCTTTATTGCAATTATTGCAATTTCTCTCGTGATCAAGTGTTTACAATTGTGCATAGAAAAGGAATGTGAGGTGCTGCCAGAGGAGGCGACTATAAAGGAGAAAAGTTGTGCTGCAGAAAAATGCTGTGTATAAAGGAGGAGTGTGAGGTGCAGGAGTAGGCTATGTAAAAAGAAGGAGCATGAGGTGTAAGAGGAATAAGGCCCCTTAACTGCTGCCATTAAAAGTCATACTGACAGTGGTTAAGGGGTTAATATTGTGTTAAAAGAACACTTTTGCTTTAACAAAATGGCGCTGATAAACCTGCAAGATGCGACACAAACCGCAGAGCAGGACATACTATATACAGGTGGAGATGACATACAGGTATATACTATATACAGGAGATGACATAAAGGTATATACTATATACAGGAGGAGATGACACACAGATATATACTATATACAGGATGAGATGACATACAGGTATATACTACATACAGGAGGAGATGACATACAGGTATATACTATATACAGGGGGAGATGACATAAAGGTATATAGTGTATACAATAGGAAATGATGCAGAGGTATATACAATATACAGGGGTGATGACATACAGATATATACTATATACAGGGGAGATGACATGCAGGTATATATTATATACAGGAGGAGACTATATACAGGAGATGACATAAAGGTATATAGTGTATACAGGAGGAGATGATGCAGAGGTATATACTATATACAGGAGGAGATGACATACAGGTATATACTATATACAGGAGGAGATGACATACAGAAATATACTATATACAGGGGGAGATTACATACAGGTATATACTATATACAGAGGGAGATGACATACAGGTACATACTATATACAGGAGGAGATGACACACAGATATATTCTATATACAGGAAGTGATGACATACAGGTATATACTATATACGGGAGGAGATGACATACAGGTATATACTATATACAGGGGAGATGACATAAAGGTATATAGTGTATACAAGAGGAAATGATGCAGAGGTATATACAATATACAGGGGTGATGACATACAGATATATACTATATACAGGGGAGATGACATGCAGGTATATATTATATACAGGAGGAGACTATATACAGGAGATGACATAAAGGTATATAGTGTATACAGGAGGAGATGATGCAGAGGTATATACTATATACAGGAGGAGATGACATACAGGTATATACTATATACAGGAGGAGATGACATACAGAAATATACTATATACAGGGGGAGATTACATACAGGTATATACTATATACAGAGGGAGATGACATACAGGTACATACTATATACAGGAGGAGATGACACACAGATATATTCTATATACAGGAAGTGATGACATACAGGTATATACTATATACGGGAGGAGATGACATACAGGTATATACTATATACAGTGGGAGATGACATACAGGTATATAGTGTATACAGGAGGAGAGAATGCAGATGTATATACTATATACAGGAGGAGATGATATACAGGTATATACAATATACAGGAGGAGATGACATACAGGTATATACTATATACAGGAGACGACATAAAGGTATATACTATATACAGGGGAGATAACATACAGGTATGTACTATATACAGGTGGAGATGACATACAGGTTTATACTATATAGAGGGGGAGATGACATACAGGTATATAGTGTATACAGGGAGGAGATGATGCAGAGGTATATACTATATACAGGGGAGATGACATACAGATATATACTATATACAGGGGAGATGACATGCAGGTATATACAGGGGAGATGATATACAGGTATATACTGAGGGAAAAATGAGAAGTGTGTGGTGATAATGAAGAGTTGTGAGTGCAAAATGAGGAGTGAGGGGAAAATAGTGGAGTGATCAGAAAATGACAGCTGTGAGGTCAAAATGACAGGTGTTAGGGGGGAAATTAGAGGAGTGAGGGGAAAATGAGAGGAGTGAGGGGGAAAATGAGAGGTGTGAGGGGGAAAATGAGAGGTGTGAGGAGGAAAATGAGTGGCATGTTGGGAAAATGAGAGAAGCAATGTGCTATAACTAACCACACTTATTTACCATGCCCAGGCAATGCCGGGCTCTTCAGCTAGTATTACATAAAATAATGACCGGTGTCTGTGCGGCGCCCCAGGGTCCTGTTTGTTGCAGTGGTATTGCTTTCCTCTCGGGGAGAGTGTTGCTACATTTGGAGGCAAAGAAGGATAACTGCATCCAGGTATCACAAACATGCAATGCATTTCACACTCCAGGCCACCAGGGGGAGCTCTTGCTCCTATTTATTAGGTCACTCCCCACAAAGGTAAAACTGGTCACCTGTAGGGAAAGTTAGTTAGTTGCTGGCTGAGCTCTGCCCAGGTAGTTGGTCCCTGACAGGTGTGGGATCCTGTCAAAGTACGAAGAAGAACATGGAGCTGTGCATGCCCTCAGAGCTGTAGCTCCCAGAAAGAGACATAGAAGGCAGAACTGTATTGCAGAGAGTGTGCAAGGAAGTCATAGCAAAGGAGAGGATACCAGAAGAGGATACCAGCAGGACAGCTAATTTCACATTATCTGTCCGCCCTACACCCAGGAGGCACGGTGGCACCCCTTAGAGGCTGGGGCATGATAGAGTCCCTATAAACCGCCTCAAGCCACCAGTCATACAGGTTTGTCCTATCCTGTATGGGGGACAGAGAGAGAGACATTACATCTGTGAGGACCTTATGTGAAGCCTTAGGCAGTAAGGAACTACAACACTGCAGTGCAAGGGAAGGCTACTGATTTCCACCTGGACAAGGGGACTCTGGACTTGCCTCCAAACCGGCCGAACTCTGCCTGCCCTGTGATCTGGTGCTCTGGACTGTGGATGCTGAAGTCTTCAGTAAAGGTAAAGAGACTGCAACCTTGTGTCCTCGTTCTTCACTGCACCATTCACCATCCACCATCTACACACCGGGAATATACTTCACCTGTGGGAAGGTATACCATCTAGCTACCATAACATCACCCCAGTGGACCCCTTAAAGCAGCGTGACCGAACACCACAGGTGGCGTCACGAACACAAACTCTATCCCTTTAAAGACCCTTCCCTTTTAAACGGACATCCCAGGGCCACGGACTGGGTCAGCCACCGTGACATCCCCCTGTGAACCGAAGTACCCAGTACCGAGTACCCCACAGCCCCATGGGGGCGCTCCAAACTTTGGCATCACGAACAGGATTTACTAAAGCCTAAAAATCGGGTCATGTGCGCCTAGAGACTGTGCCAGAACTGTGCCTAACCGTGATTTGTGCAGATTCGTTCCATGTACATTTTGATCACTGTGATAAAACCTATCACAGTGATCAAAATAAAAAAAAAGTAAAAGAACCCCCCCTTTATCACCCCCATAGGTAGGGACAATAATAAAATGAAGAAAATATATTTACTTTTATTTTTCCACTAGGGTTAGGGTTAGAACTAGGGTTAGAACTAGGGTTAGGTTTAGGGTTAGGGTTAGGGTTAGGGCTAGGGCTAGGATTAGGGTTAGGGCTAGGATAAGGGTTAGGGTTAGGGCTAGGGTTGAAATTAGGGTTTGGGTAAGGCTAGGTGCACACGTATTCTGGTCCTCTGCAGATTTGATAAATCCACAGTGCAAAACCGATGCGGATTTATTGCGGATTTACCACGGTTTTTCTGCGGTTTTTCTGCGGATTTCACTGCAGTTTTACAACTGCGGTTTTCTATAGGAACAGCTGTAAAACCGCTGCGGAATCCGCAGAAAGAAGTGACATGCTGCGGAATGTAAACCGCTGCGTTTCTGCGCAATTTTTTCCGCAGCATGTGCACAGCGTTTTTTGTTTCCCATAGGTTTACATTGAACTGTAAACTCATGGGAAACTGCTGCGGACCCGCAGCTGTGGAAACGCTGCGGATCCACAGCGTTTTCCGCAGCATGTGCACATACCCTTAGAATTAAGCTATGTGCACACGGTGCAGATTTGGCTGCGGATCCACAGTGGACTGGCCACTGCGGATTCGTAGCAGTTTTCCATCAGGTTTACAGTACCATGTAAACCTATGGAAAACCAAATTCGCTGTGCCCATGGTGCTAAAAATACTGTGCGGAAACGCTGCCTTGTATTTTCTGCAGCATGTCAATTCTTTGTGCGGATTCCGCAGCATTTTTCACCTGTTCCTCAATAGCATTCCGCAGGTGAAATTCACACAAAAAACACTGGAAATCCACGGTAAATCCACAGGTAAAATGCAGTGCCTTTTACCTTCAGATTTTTCAAAAATGCTGCGGAAAAATCTCACACGAATCCGCAATGTGGGCACATAGCCTTAGGGTTAGGGTTGGAATTAGAGTTAGGGTTGGATTTAGGGCTAGGGTTGGAAATAGGGTTAAGATTATGCTTGTGGTTAGGGTTATGGTTAGGGTTAGGGGGGTCTTGGGGTTAGGGTTGTGGTTAGGGGTGTGTTGGGGTTAGGGTTGTGGTTAGGGTTGGGTTAGGGTTGGGATTAGGGTTAGGGGTGTGTTGGGGTTAGGGTTGTGGTTAGGTGTTATGATCTGGTGGCCTAAGAGCAGCATGAGACGTACTCTGGAGAAGGTGGTACCTGTACTGACCGCAGACCCTGAACTTAACACCGCAACTAGAAGTAGCCGTGGAATGTACCTAGCACTCCCTAGACATCTCGACACAGCCGGAGGACCAATTACCCCTAGAGATAGAAAAGGGAAAACTATCTTGCCTCAGAGAAAATCCCCAAAGGATAGACAGCCCCCCACAAATATTGACTGTGAGAGGAGAGGGAAAAGACATACACAGACTGAAAAGAGAATTTAGCAAAAGAGGCCACTTCTAGCTAAATAGAAAGGATAGGACAGAGTACTATGCGGTCAGTATTAAAACACTAGAAAATATCCACAACAGAAAATACAAAATCTCCACAGCTAACTAAAGATATGGAGGGTATATCTGCATCTCCAGAGATACCAGCTTGGCTAAACAAATCCTTATACAGACCAAGCTGGACAAGACAAAAACATGGAAAAGAACTGAACAATAAGGCAACAGCATGTGGACAGCAAAAATCAAGGCCAGAACTTATCTTTGTTGAAATGAACTGCAAAGCAGAAGAGACCAGGCAGGGATGTGAATCCTCCAGGAACAATGGACAACTGGCACTGACTAAAGGGTGAAGCAAGACTAAATAGCCCAGTCAAAATTGCAAAAAGTGAACACACCTGATAAATGCTGCGATTCAGAGACAGCAGCGCTACCACTTACTACCACTGGAGGAAGCCCAAGAGCAGAATTCACAACAGTTAGGGGTGTGTTTGGGTTAGGGTTGTGATAAGGGTTATGGCTAGAGTTGGGATTAGGGTTAGGGTGTGTTTGGGTTGGTGTTGGAGTTAGAATTGAGGGGTTCCCACTGTTTAGGCACATCAGGGGTCTCCAAACGCAACATGGTGCCACCATTGATTCCAGGCAATCTTGCGTTCAAAAAGTCAAATGGTGCTCCCTCCCTTCCGAGCCCCGATGTGCGCCCAAACAGTGGTTTACCCCCACATATCGGGTACCAGCATACTCAGGACAAACTGGGCAACAACTATTGGGGTCCAATTTCTCCTGTTACCCTTGCAAAAATAAAAAATTGCTTCCTAAAACATAATTTTTGAGGAAAAAAAAATATTTTTTTATTTTCACGGCTCTGCATTGTAAACTTCTCTGAAGCACTTTGGGGTTCAAAGTGCTCACCACATATCTAGATAAGTTCCTTGGGGGGTCTAGTTTCCAAAATGGGGTCATGTGTGGGGGGTTTCTACTGTTTAGGCACATCAGGGGCTCTGCAAAAGCAACGTGACGCCCGCAGACCATTCCATCAAAGTCTGCATTTCAAAACGCCACTACTTCCCTTTCAAGCCCCGACGTGTGCCCAAACAGTAGTCCCCCCCCCACATATGGGGTGCCAGCATACTCAGGACTAACTGGGCAACAACTATTGGGGTCCAATTTCTCCTATTACCCTTGAGAAAATAAAAAATTGCTTGCTAAAACATAATTTTTGAGGAAAGGAAAATGATTTTTTATTTTCACGGGTCTGCGTTATAAACTTCTGTGAAGCACTTGGGGGTTCAAAGTGCTCACCACATATCTAGAAAAGTTCCTTGGGGGGTCTAGTTTCCAAAATGAGGTCACTTGTGGGGGTTTCTACTGTTTAGGCACATCAGGGGCCCTGCAAATGTAACATGATGCCTGCAGACCATTCCATCAAAGTCTGCATTCCATAATGTCACTACTTCCCTTCCAACCCCCGACGTGTACCCAAACAGTGGTTCCCCCCAACATGTGGGGTATCAGCGTACTCAGGACAAACTGGACAACAACTTTTCTGGTCCAATTTCTCCAGTTACCCTTGTGAAAATAAAAAATAGCAAACTAAAAAATCATTTTTGAGGAAAGAAAAATGATTTTTTATTTTCACAGCTCTGCGTTATAAACTTCTGTGAAGCACTTGGGGGTTTAAAGTGGTCACCACACATCTAGATTAGTTCCATGGGAGGTCTAGTTTCCAAAATGGGGTCACATGTGAGGGAGCTCTAATGTTTAGGCACACAGGGGCTCTCCAAACGCGGCATGGTGTCCGCTAACGATTGGAGCTAATTTTTCATTCAAAAAGTCAAATGACGCTCCTTCCCTTCCGAGCCCTGCCGTGTGCCCAAACAGTGGTTTACCCCCACATGTGAGGTATCAGTGTACTCAGGAGAAATTTCCCAATACATTTTAGGATCCATTTTATCCTGTTGCTCATGTGGAAATGAACAAATTGAGGCTAAAAGAAATTTGTTGCAAAAAAAAGTACTTTTTCATTTTTATGGATCAATTTGTGAAGCACCTGGGGGTTCAAAGTGCTCACTATACATCTAGATAAGCTCCTTGGGGGGTCTAGTTTCCAAAGTGGGGTCACATGTGCTGGAGCTCTAATGTTTAGGCACACAGGGGCTCTCCAAACACGATATGGTGTCCGCTAACGATTGGAGCTAATTTTTCATTCAAAAGTCAAATGGCGCTCCTTCCCTTCTGAGCCCTGCCATGTGCACAACCAGTGGTTTACCCCCACATGTGAGGTATCGTGTGCTCAGGAGAAATTTCCCAACACATTGTAGGATCCATTTTATCCTTTTACCCGTGTGGAAATGAACAAATTGAGGCTAAAATAAATTTTTTGTGGACAAAAAGTACTTTTTCATTTTTACGGATCAATTTGTGAAGCACCTGGGGGTTAAAAGTGCTCACTATGCATCTAGATAAGTTCCTTGGTGGGTCTAGTTTCCAAAATGGGGTCACTTGTGGGGGAGCTCCAATGTTTCGGCACACAAGGGCTCTCCAAACGCGACATGGTGTCTGCTAAAGATTGGAGCCAATTTTTCATTGAAAAAGTCAAATGGCGCTCCTTCCCTTCCGAGCCCTGTCGTGCGCACAAACAGTGTTTTTCCCCCACATATGAGGTATCGGCGTACTCACGACAAATTGTACAATAACGTTTGGGGTCCAGTTTTTCCTTTTACCCTTGGGAAAATAAAAAAATTGTTGCTAAAAGATCATTTTTGTGACTAAAAAGTTAAATGTTCATTTTTTCCTTCCATGTTGTTTCTGCTGCTGTGAAGCACCTAAAGGGTTAATAAACTTCAATGTGGTTTTGAGTACCTTGAGGGGTGCAGTTTTCAGAATGGTGTAACTTTTGGGTATTTTCAGCCATATAGACCCCTCAAACTGAATTCAAATGTGAGGTGGTCCCTAAAAAAATGGTTTTGTAAATTTCGTTGTAAAAATGAGAAATCGCTGGTCAAATTTTAACCCTTATAACTTCCTAGCAAAAAAATTTTGTTTCCAAAATTGTGCTGATGTAAAGTAGACATGTGGGTAATGTTATTTATTAACTAATTTGTGTCACATAACTCTCTCGTTTAACAGAATAAAAATTCAAAATTTGAAAATTGCTAAATTTTCAAAATTTTTGCCAAATTTCCATTTTTTTCACAAATAAATGCAAAAATTATCGACCTAAATTTACCACTAACGTGAAGTCCAATATGTCACGAAAAAAGAATCTCAGAACTGCTAGGATCCGTTGAAGCCTTCCTGAGTTATTACCTCATAAAGGGACACTGGTCATAATTGCAAAAAACGGCCAGGTCATTAAGGTCAAAATAGGCTGGGTCACGAAGGGGTTAATAATGGGTCCCTCGCATCATTCCTGCTGTTACAGCATTATTGACTTGAGTATTAATACTTTGCACTACCTCATTAAGAAATACTTGAATATTGTTTATATCCTTAAAGGGAATGTTTGCTAGTTACACTTTGACAGAGTATATTGAAGAGTTAATTTAGGAGATAGTATTGAAAGCTGAAACTTGAATCTAGTTAGAATGGTGTTTCAATATAGCCGATAATGAGTATTGATGTCCTGATGTACTGTTGATAGAAGAAGGAGAATGAAGTAACCCGCGGGGGTTGGATAGAAACTTTGCACTTGAAAAAGAATAAAAGTAATCAGATGTTGATTTGCAGTTGAATAAAGATTGAACGTTTGCCTTTGCACTTAACAGATAGTATACCCGTTCGGGTAATTGTATTTCATAGTTAGTAACTGTTCTCCACTCTTATTAAAAGTGTGCACACACAGTAAATATGTTTTTATTATGCAACGTTCAAGAGTCCTCACCTCCCATAAAGGGAAGCATCAGTTACATTAATTTGTTTCATTGCATTTCAAAAATTTGTATGTCTTTTGCTAACCTGTAAACTGTTGTTTTCTTTTCCTTTCTGGGAATACTGGATTTAATGGTGGCGGAATGCGGCGCCCTGTTGTGAATTCCGTTCTTGAACTCCCTCCTGTGGTCATGAATGATACTTCGGCGAGTTCTGTCCATGGACTCCCTCTGGTGGCTGTGAGTGGAACTGCTGGTTCTGAGGTTGCTTCCTCAGCTGCCCTCGTTTGCGGCTGGGTTGGCTTCTCTATTTAACTCCACTCAGATCGTTACTCCATGCCAGCTGTCAATGTATTAGCACTGGTTCAGATCTCTCTCGGATTTTTCTGATGACCTGTCTACTCCAGCAGAAGCTAAGTCCCTGCTAGTTCATTTGTTGTTCATTGTGTACTGAATATATTTCTTAGTACTTGCTAAGTTCTAGTCCAGCTTGCTAACATGATATTGCCTTGCTAGCTGGAAGCTCTGGGTTGCAGAGTGGCACCTCCGCACTGTGAGTCGGTGCAGGGGTCTTTTTGCACACTCTGCGTGGCTTTTTGTAGTTTTTTGTGCTGACCGCAAAGATCCCTTTCCTATCCTCAGTCTATCTAGTAAGTCTGGCCTCCTTTGCTGAAACCTGTTTCATCCCTGTGTTTGTGACTTTCCTCTTAACTCACAGTTAATATATGTGGGGGGCTGCCTTTACCTTTGGGGAATTTTCCCTGAGGCAAGGTAAGGCTTATTTTCCTATCTTTAGGGGTAGTTAGCTCTTAGGCTGTGAAGAGGCGTCTAGGGAGAGTTAGGTACGCTCCACAGCTATTTCTAGTGTGTGTGTTATAGGATTAGGATTTGCGGTCAGCAGAGTTCCCACTTCCCAGAGCTCGTCCTGCCTTCTAGTTTAACCATCAGGTCATTCCAGGTGCACCTAACCACCAGGTCCATAACAGCGCCCCAGGGTCCTAGCCATTGCAGTGGTATTGCTTTCCTCTTGGGAAGAGTGATGCTACGTTTTGAGGCAAAGAAGGATAACTGCATCCAGGTATCACAAACATGCAACACATTTTACACTCCAGGCCACCAGGGGGAGCTCTAGCACCTATTTATTAGGTCACTCCCCACATAGGTAAAACTGGTCGCCTGTAGGGAAAGTTAGTTAGCGGCTGGCTTGGCTGGGCTCTGCTCAGGTAGTTGGTCCCTGACAGGGGTGGCATCCTGTCAGAGAACGAAGAAGGACACGGAGCTGTGCATGCCCCCAGAGCTGCAGCTCCCAGAAAGAGACATAGAAGGCAGAAATGTATTGCAGCGAGCGTTCAAGGAAGTAATAGCAAAGGAGAGGATACCAGAAGGGGACCTGTTATGATCCCAATGGCAGGGGACCTCAGAGATTACAGCAAGTCTGCAAAACATAAATACCAGCTCATAGGGAAGTGGTAGCTAGGCTGACCATATACCTGATCCTAGCGCAAACACTAACAGCAGCCGGGGAACGTGCCTACGTTGATCCTAGACATCTCACGCCAGCCGGAGAACTAACTAACCCTATCAGGGAAAATAAGACCTCTCTTGCCTCCAGAGATAAGACCCCAAAGTAATACAAGCCCCCAACAAATAATAACGGTGAGGTAAGAAGAAAAGACAAACGTAAGAATGAACTAGATTTAGCAAAGAGAGGCCCACTGACTAATAGCAGAATATAGTAAGAAGACTTATATGGTCAGCAAAAAACCCTGCAAAATATCCACGCTGAATATCCAAGAACCCCCAAACCGACTAACGGTGTGGGGGGAGAATATCAGCCCCCTAGAGCTTCCAGCGATATCAGGAATCACATTTTGTAAAAGCTGGACAAAAAATAAGAACAATGCAAATGATCAAAAGAACGAAAGCAGGACTTAGCTTATCTTGCAAAGAACCAGGACCTGAAGACAGGAGCAAACAGAAGTAACTGATTACAACGATGCCAGGCACTGGACTGAGAATCCAGGAAGTTTAAATAGCAACACCCCAGGCCTAACGAAGCAGGTGAGTACCAACCTGGTAAAAGACAATCCAACAGCCAAATCACTAGTGACCACAAGAGGGAGCCAAAAAGTATAGTTCACAACAGTACCCCCCCTTTAAGGAGGGGTCACCGAACCCTCACCAAGACCACCAGGGCGACCAGGATGAGCAGCGTGGAAGGCACGAACCAAATCGGCCGCATGAACATCAGAGGCGGCCACCCAGGAATTATCCTCCTGACCATAGCCCTTCCATTTGACCAAATACTGGAGCCTCCGTCTAGAGAGACGAGAATCCAAGATCTTCTCCACCACGTACTCCAGCTCGCCCTCAACCAACACCGGAGCAGGAGGCTCAACAGCAGGAACCACAGGCACAATGTACCGCCGTAACAAAGACCTATGGAACACGTTGTGAATGGCAAACGACACCGGAAGATCCAAACGAAAAGAAACCGGGTTAAGAACTTCCAAAATTTTATAAGGACCAATAAAGCGAGGCTTAAACTTAGGAGAGGAAACCTTCAGAGGGACATACCGAGAAGACAACCAAACCAAATCCCCAACACGAAGTCGGGGGCCCACACCGCGGCAGCGGTTGGCAAAACGCTGAGCCTTGTCCTGTGACAACTTCAAGTTGTCCACCACATGATTCCAAATCCGCTGCAACCTATCCACCACGGAATCCACCCCAGGACAGTCAGAAGACTCAACATGACCCGAGGAGAAACGAGGATGAAAACCGGAGTTGCAGAAGAATGGCGAAACCAAAGTAGCGGAACTAGCCCGATTATTAAGGGCAAACTCCGCCAATGGCAAGAAGGTCACCCAATCATCCTGGTCCGCAGAAACAAAACATCTCAAATAAGCCTCCAGTGTCTGATTAGTTCGCTCCGTTTGACCATTAGTCTGAGGATGGAAGGCAGATGAAAACGACAATTCAATGCCTATCTTAGCACAAAAAGATCGCCAGAATCTGGACACAAACTGGGATCCTCTGTCAGACACGATATTCTCCGGAATGCCGTGTAAACGAACCACATTCTGAAAAAACAAAGGAACCAGATCGGAAGAGGAAGGCAACTTAGGCAAGGGTACCAAATGGACCATCTTGGAAAAACGATCACACACCACCCAGATGACAGACATTCCCTGAGACACCGGAAGATCAGAAATGAAATCCATGGAAATGTGTGTCCAAGGCCTCTTCGGGACGGGCAAGGGCAAAAGCAACCCGCTAGCACGAGAACAACAAGGCTTAGCCCGAGCACAAGTCCCACAGGACTGCACAAATGACCGCACATCCCGTGACAAGGAAGGCCACCAAAAGGACCTAGCCACCAAATCTCGGGTACCAAAAATCCCCGGATGCCCTGCCAACACCGAGGAATGAACCTCGGAAATAACTCTGCTGGTCCATTTATCAGGAACAAACAGTCTGTCGGGTGGACACGAATCAAGTCTACCAGCCTGAAATCTCTGCAACACCCGTCGCAAATCCGGAGATATGGCCGACACGATCACTCCCTCTTTAAGAATACCAGATGGCTCCGAGACTCCAGGAGAGTCAGGCACAAGGCTCCTAGAGAGAGCATCAGCCTTAATATTCTTCGAACCAGGCAGGTATGAGACCACAAAGTCAAAACGAGAGAAAAACAATGACCAGCGAGCCTGTCTAGGATTCAGGCGCTTAGCAGACTCGAGATACATCAGATTTTTGTGATCAGTCAAGACCACCACACGATGCTTAGCACCCTCGAGCCAATGATGCCACTCCTCAAATGCCCTCTTCATGGCCAACAACTCCCGATTACCAACATCATAGTTCTGCTCAGCAGGCGAAAACTTCCCAGAGAAAAAGGCACATGGTCTCATCACAGAACAACCAGAGCCTCTCTGCGACAAAACAGCCCCAGCACCGATCTCAGAAGCATCCACTTCAACCTGAAAGGGAAGTGAGACATCAGGCTGGCACAAAACAGGTGCCGAAGTAAACCGGCGCTTCAGCTCCTGGAAGGCCTCCACGGCTGCAGGAGCCCAATTAGCCACATCAGAACCTTTCTTGGTCATATCCGTCAAAGGTTTAACAACGCTAGAAAAATTAGCGATAAAGCGACGGTAGAAATTAGCGAACCCCAAGAACTTCTGAAGACTCTTAACAGACGTGGGCTGAGTCCAATCATGAATAGCTCGGACCTTGACTGAGTCCATCTCCACAGCAGAAGGGGAGAAAATAAAACCCAAATAGGAAACCTTCTGCACTCCAAAGAGACACTTTGAGCCCTTCACAAACAAAGCGTTATCACGCAAAACCTGAAACACCATCCTGACCTGCTTTACATGAGAATCCCAATCATCCGAGAAAACTAGAATATCATCAAGATACACAATCAAAAATTTATCCAGATACTTCCGGAAGATATCATGCATAAAGGACTGAAACACTGAAGGGGCATTAGAGAGCCCAAAGGGCATCACCAAGTACTCAAAATGACCTTCGGGCGTATTGAATGCAGTTTTCCATTCATCTCCCTGCCTAATGCGCACAAGGTTGTACGCACCACGAAGATCTATCTTGGTGAACCACTTGGCGCCCTTAATCCGAGCAAACAAGTCTGACAATAGCGGCAAAGGATACTGAAACTTAACAGTGATTTTATTCAGAAGCCGATAGTCTATACAAGGTCTCAAAGACCCGTCTTTCTTGGCCACAAAAAAGAATCCCGCACCGAGAGGGGAAGAGGATGGACGAATATGCCCCTTCTCCAAAGACTCCTTGACATAAGAACGCATCGCGGCATGCTCGGGTACCGACAAATTAAATAATCGTCCCTTAGGAAATTTACTGCCAGGAATCAAATCTATAGCACAGTCACAGTCCCTATGAGGAGTAAGAGCACTGGACCTGGACTCACTGAATACATCCTGATAGTCACACAAATACTCAGGAACTTCTGAAGGAGTAGAAGTAGCAATAGACACCGGCGGAGAATCGCAATGAATTCCCTGACAACCCCAACTTGAGACAGACATAGCCTTCCAATCCAAAACAGGATTATGGGTCTGTAACCATGGCAGACCTAAAACGACCAAATCATTCATTTTTTGCAGAACAAGAAAACGAATCACCTCCTGATGTTCAGGAGTCATGCACATGGTCACTTGTGTCCAATACTGCGGTTTATTTTCCGCCAGTGGCGTAGCATCAATTCCTCTGAGAGGAATCGGAACCTTTAAAGGCTCCAGGACAAAACCGCAGCGCTTGGCAAACGACAAGTCCATAAGACTCAGGGCAGCACCTGAATCCACAAATGCCATAACAGGGTAGGAAGACAATGAACAAATTAAAGTCACAGACAAAATAAATTTAGGCTGCAAATTACCAATGGTGACAGGACTGACAACCTTGGTTAGGCGTTTAGAGCATGCTGATATAACATGTGTAGAATCACCACAGTAAAAACACAGCCCATTCTGACGTCTATGATTTTGTTGTTCGGTTCTAGTCAGGATTCTATCGCATTGCATTGAGACAGGTGTCTGTTCAGACAACACCGCCAGAGGTTTAGCGGATTTGCGCTCCCACAAACGCCGATCAATCTGAATAGCCAGCGCCATAGAATCATTCAGACTTGTAGGAATTGTAAAACCTACCATCACATTCTTAATGGCTTCAGAAAGGCCATTTCTGAAATTTGCGGCCAGCGCACATTCATTCCATCGAGTAAGCACGGACCATTTCCGAAATTTTTGGCAGTACACCTCAGCTTCATCCTGGCCCTGAGAGATGGCCAGTAGAGCTTTTTCTGCCTGAATTTCAAGATTAGGCTCCTCATAAAGCAATCCGAGCGCCAGAAAAAACGCATCAACATCCGCCAATGCAGGATCTCCTGGCGCTAACGAGAAAGCCCAATCCTGAGGGTCGCCACGCAAGAAGGAGATAACAATTATAACTTGCTGAGCTGAATCTCCAGACGAACGAGGTTTCAAAGATAGAAACAATTTACAATTATTCCTAAAATTCCTAAATTTAAATCGATCTCCAGAGAACAGCTCAGGAATAGGTATTTTAGGCTCTGACATAGGACTGCTAACAACAAAATCCTGAATGCCCTACACACGTGCAGCAAGCTGATCCACACTAGTAATCAAGGTCTGAACATTCATGTCTGCAGCAAAGCTTCAAGCCACTCAGAGATAAAGGGGAGGAAGAAAAAAAAAAAAAACTCAGAACTTCTTTTCTTTTAATCCCACTTCAGCAATGCATTAACTATTTATTGGCCTGGCATACTGTTATGATCCCAATGGCAGGGGACCTCAGAGATTACAGCAAGTCTGCAAAACATAAATACCAGCTCATAGGGAAGTGGTAGCTAGGCTGACCATATACCTGATCCTAGTGCAAACACTAACAGCAGCCGGGGAACGTGCCTACGTTGATCCTAGACGTCTCACGCCAGCCGGAGAACTAACTAACCCTATCAGGGAAAATAAGACCTCTCTTGCCTCCAGAGATAAGACCCCAAAGTAATACAAGCCCTCAACAAATAATAACGGTGAGGTAAGAAGAAAAGACAAACGTAAGAATGAACTAGATTTAGCAAAGAGAGGCCCACTGACTAATAGCAGAATATAGTAAGAAGACTTATATGGTCAGCAAAAAACCCTGCAACATATCCATGCTGAATATCCAAGAACCCCCAAACCGACTAATGGTGTGGGGGGAGAATATCAGCCCCCTAGAGCTTCCAGCGATATCAGGAATCACATTTTGTAAAAGCTGGACAAAAAATAAGAACAATGCAAATGATCAAAAGAACGAAAGCAGGACTTAGCTTATCTTGCAAAGAACCAGGACCTGAAGACAGGAGCAAACAGAAGTAACTGATTACAATGATGCCAGGCACTGGACTGAGAATCCAGGAAGTTTAAATAGCAACACCCCAGGCCTAACGAAGCAGGTGAGTACCAACCTGGTAAAAGACAATCCAAGAGCCAAATCACTAGTGACCACAAGAGGGAGCCAAAAAGTATAGTTCACAACAGGGACCAGCCCTATACAGGCTGCCTCTTTCTGAGGCACTGAAGCCCGGTAGCCAGAACAACGAGGGAGTAACGACCTTTATGCCTTGCTCCAGAGACCGGCAGGACAGCTAATTTCACGTTACCTGTCCGCCCTACACCCAGGAGGCATGTTGGCACCCCTTAGAGGCTGGGGCATGATAGAGTCCCTATAAACCGCCTCAAGCCACCAGTCATACGGGTTTGTCCTATCCTATATGGGGGACAGAAAGAGAGACATTACATCTGTGAGGACCTTATGTGAAGCCTTAGGCAGTAAGGAACTACAACACTGCAGTGCAAGGGAAGGCTAATGATTTCCACCTGGACAAGGGGACTCTGGACTTGCCTCCAAACCAGCCAGACCCTGCCTGCCCTGTGATCTGGTGCTCTAGACTGTGGATGCTGAAGTCTTCAGTAAAGGTAAAGAGACTGCAACCTTGTGTCCTCGTTCTTCACTGTGCCATTCACCATCCACCATCTACAGACTGGGAAGCCCTGGGGATATACTTCACCTGTGGGAAGGTATACTGTTATGAACTGGTGGTTTAGGAGCAACATGGGACGAGCTCTGGAGGAGGTGGTACCTGTACTGACCGCTGTTCCTGAGCTTAACACAACACTAGAAGTAGCCGTGGGATGTTCCTGTCACTCCCTAGACACCTCGTCACAGCCGGAGGACTAACTACCCCAAAAGATAGAAACAGGAAAGCTATCTTGCCTCAGAGAATATCCCCAAAGGATAGGACAGCCCCCCACAAATATTGACTGTGAGTGGAGAGGGAAATGACATACGCAGAATGAAACCAGGATGTAGCAAAGGAGGCCAGTCTAGCTAGATAGATAGAACAGGACAGAATACTGTGCGGTCAGTATTAAAAACTAGAAAAATCCACCACAGAGTTTACAAAAAATCTCCACACCTGACTAAAGGTGTGGAGGGCAAATCTGCTTCCCAGAGCTTCCAGCTTAACTGAATAAATCCATACTGACAAGCTGGACTAGAAAAAACATAGAAAGTGCAGAAAGATTAAGTCCACAACAAGTGGACTGCAAAACAACAAAGCAAGGACTTATCTTTGCTGAACTGGTCAGAATATCAGGGAAATCCAAGCAGAGATGTGAATCCAACCAGGAACCATTGACAACTGGCACAGGCTGAAGGATAGAACCAGGCTAAATAGCCGAGCCAGAAAGACAATCAGTGGAAGCAGCTGCTGACTACTAAATCCAAGGAGCAGCAGTACCACTTAAAACCACCGGAGGGAGCCCAAGAGCAGAACTCACAAAAGTGCCACTTACAACCACCGGAGGGAGCCCAAGAGCGGAATTCACAACAGTATTCCCCCCTTGAGGAGGGGTCACCAAACCCTCACCAGAGCCCCCAGGCCGATCAGGACGAGCCAAGTGAAAAGCACGAACCAAATCATCAGCATGGACATCGGAGGCAACAACCCAAGAATTATCCTCCTGGCCATAACCCTTCCACTTGACAAGATACTGAAGCCTCCGCCTCGAAAAATGAGAATCCAAAATTTTCTCCACCACATATTCCAACTCCCCATCAACCAACACCGGGGCAGGAGGATCAACAGAGGGAACAACGGGCACCACATATCTCCGCAACAAAGATCTATGGAAAACATTATGGATGGCAAAAGAGGCTGGAAGGGCCAAACGAAAAGATACCGGATTGATAATCTCAGAAATCTTATAAGGACCAATAAACCGAGGCTTGAACTTAGGGGAAGAAACCTTCATAGGAACATGACGAGAAGATAACCAGACTAAATCCCCCACCCGAAGCCGGGGACCAACACACCGACGGCAGTTAGCAAAACGTTGAGCCTTTTCCTGAGACAACGTCAAATTGTCTACCACATGAGTCCAAATCTGCTGCAACCCTGTCCATCACAGAATCCACACCAGGACAATCAGAAGGCTCAACCTGCCCCGAAGAAAAACGAGGATGAAAACCAAAGTTACAAAAGAAAGGCGAAACCAAAGTAGCCGAACTAGCCCGATTATTAAGGGCAAACTCGGCCAATGGCAAGAAAGCCACCCAATCATCCTGGTCAGCAGACACAAAGCATCTCAAATAGGTTTCCAAGGTCTGATTAGTTCGCTCAGTTTGGCCATTTGTCTGAGGATGAAACGCCGAAGAAAAAGACAAATCAATGCCCATCCTAGCACAAAAGGCCCGTCAAAACCTAGAGACAAACTGGGAACCTCTGTCAGACACAATATTCTCCGGAATGCCATGCAAACGAACCACATGCTGAAAAAACAATGGAACCAAATCAGAGGAGGAAGGCAATTTAGGCAAAGGTACCAAATGGACCATTTTAGAGAACCGGTCACAAACCACCCAGATAACAGACAATTTCTAGGAAACAGGAAGATCCGAAATAAAATCCATGGAAATATGTGTCCAGGGCCTCTCAGGGACCGGCAAAGGCAAAAGCAACCCACTAGCGTGGGAACAGCAAGGCTTGGCCCGGGCACAAGTACCACAGGACTGCACAAAAGAACGCACATCCCGCGACAAGGAAGGCCACCAAAAGGACCTAGCAACCAAATCTCTGGTACCAAAAATCCCAGGATGACCAGCCAACACCGAACAATGAACCTCAGAAATTACCTTACTTGTCCATCTATCAGGAACAAACAGCTTCCCCACAGGACAGCGGTCAGGTTTTTCAGCCTGAAATTCCTGAAGCACCCGCTGTAAATCAGGGGAGATGGCAGAAAGAATCACCCCTTCCTTAAGAATGCCAACCGGCTCAAGGACTCCAGGAGAATCAGGCAAAAAACTCCTAGAGAGGGCATCAGCCTTAACATTTTTAGATTCCGGAAGACACGAGACCACAAAATCAAAACGGGAGAAAAACAGGGACCATGGAGCCTGTCTAGGGTTCAGCCGCTTGGCCGACTCGAGGTAAATCAGATTCTTATGATTGGTCAAGACCACAACGCGGTGCTTGGCTCCCTCAAGCCAATGTCGCCACTCCTCAAATGCCCACTTCATGGCCAACAACTCCCGATTGCCGACATCATAATTGCGCTCCGCAGGCGAAAACTTTCTGGTAAAAAAAAGGCACACGGTTTCATCAAAGAACCATCAGAACTCCTCTGAGACAAAACGGCCCCTGCCCCAATCTCAGAAGCGTCAACCTCAACCTGAAAAGGAAGAGAAACATCCGGCTGACGCAACACAGGGGAAGAAGTAAATCGGCGTTTAAGCTCCTGAAAGGCCTCAACAGCCGCAGAGGACCAATTCGTCACATCAGCGCCTTTCTTCATCAAATCGGTCAGGGGCTTAACCACACTGGAAAAGTTGGCAATGAAACGGCGATAAAAATTAGCAAAGCCCAAAAATTTCTGAAGACTCTTCACAGATTTGGGTTGAATCCAGTCATAAATGGCTTGGACCTTAACAGGATCCATTTCTATAGACGAGGAAGAAAAAAAAAAAACCAAAAAAGAGACCTTCTGAACTCCAAATAGGCACTTAGACCCCTTCACAAATAAAGCATTATCACGAAGGATCTGGAATACCATCCTGACCTGCTTCACATGAGACTCCCAATCATCGGAAAAAATCAAAATATCATCCAAATACACAATCATGAATTTATCAAGATAATTGCAGAAAATATCATGCATGAAGGACTGAAATACAGAAGGAGCATTAGAGAGCCCGAAAGGCATCACAAGGTATTCAAAATGGCCTTCGGGCGTATTAAATGCAGTTTTCCATTCGTCACCCTGTTTAATACGAACAAGATTATATGCCCCTCGAAGGTCAATCTTAGTAAACCAACTAGCCCCCTTGATCCGAGCAAACAAATCAGAAAGCAAAGGTAAAGGGTATTGGAATTTGACCGTGATCTTATTAAGAAGGCGATAATCAATACAGGGTCTCAAGGAGCCATCGTTCTTGGCAACAAAAAAGAATCCCGCTCCCAATGGTGAGGAAGACGGCCGAATATGCCCCTTCTCCAAAGACTCCTTAACATAACTCCGCATGGCGGCATGCTCTGGCACAGACAGATTGAAAAGTCGGCCCTTAGGGAACTTACAGCCAGGAATCAAGTTAATAGCACAATCACAGTCCCTATGTGGAGGAAGGGAACTGGACTTGGGCTCATCAAATACATCCTGGAAATCCGACAAAAACTCAGGAACTTCAGAAGAGGGGGAAGAGGAAATTGACATCAAAGGAACGTCACTATGTACCCCTTGACAACCCCAACTAGTCACAGACATAGATTTCCAATCCAGCACCGGATTATGTCCCTGTAACCATGGAAAACCCAGTACAACAACATCATGCAAATTATGCAACACCAGAAAACGGCAATCTTCCTGATGTGCTGGAGCCATGCACATGGTCAGCTGAGTCCAATATCGAGGTTTATCCTTGGCCAACGGTGTAGCATCAATGCCCCTCAAAGGAATAGGGCTCTGCAAAGGCTGCAAGGAAAAACCACAGCGCCTGGCGAATTCCAAGTCCATCAAGTTCAGGGCAGCGCCTGAATCCACAAATGCCATGACAGAAAAGGATGATAATGAGCAAATCAAGGTCACAGATAAGAGAAATTTAGGCTGTACAGTACTGATGGTAACAGACCTAGCGACCCTCTTAGTACGCTTAGGGCAATCAGAAATAACATGAGCAGAATCAGCACAGTAAAAACACAGCCTATTCTGGCGTCTGAATCCCTGCCGTTCTGCTCTAGTCAAAATCCTATCACATTGCATAGGCTCAGGACTCTGCTCAGAGGATACTGCCATATGGTGCACAACTTTGCGCTTGCGCAGGCGCCGATCAATCTGAATGGCTAGAGACATAGATTCGCTCAAACCAGCAGGTGTGGGGAACCCCACCATAACATCTTTAAGGGCTTCAGAAAGACCCTTTCTGAAAATTGCTGCCAGAGCCTCCTCATTCCATTTAGTGAGCACAGACCATTTTCTAAATTTCTGGCAGTATACTTCTGCCGCTTCCTGACCCTGACATAGGGCCAACAAGGTTTTTTCTGCATGATCCACAGAATTAGGTTCGTCATACAATAATCCGAGCGCTTGAAAAAATGCGTCTCCATTAAGCAATGCCGGATCCCCTGATTCAAGGGAGAATGCCACGCAGCAGAGAGATGACAATTTTAACCTGCTGAATGGAATCTCCAGAGGAACGGGGTTTCAAGGCAAAAAACAATTTGCAGTTATTTTTAAAGTTCAAAAACTTGGATCTGTCCCCAAAAAACAAATCAGGGGTTGGAATTCTAGGCTCTAAAGCCGGAGTCTGGACAACATAATCTTGGATACTCTGCACTCTTGCAGCAAGTTGATCCACATGAGAAAACAAACCCTGAACATCCATGCCAGCGCCAAAATCCTGAACCACCCAGAGATTAAGAGGGAAAAAAAGACAAAACAGAATGCAGAAAAAAAATGGCTCAGAACTTCCTTTTCCTTCTTTTGAGATGCATTTAATTCATTTGTGGCCAGTTGTACTGTTATGAACTGGTGGTTTAGGAGCAACATGGGACGTGCTCTGGAGGAGGTGGTACCTGTACTGACTGCGGTTCCTGAGCTTAACACAACACTAGAAGTAGCCGTGGGATGTTCCTGTCACTCCCTAGACACCTCGTCACAGCCGGAGGACTAACTACCCCAAAAGATAGAAACAGGAAAGCTATCTTGCCTCAGAGAATATCCCCAAAGGATAGGACAGCCCCCCACAAATATTGACTGTGAGTGGAGAGGGAAATGACATACGCAGAATGAAACCAGGATGTAGCAAAGGAGGCCAGTCTAGCTAGATAGATAGAACAGGACAGAATACTGTGCGGTCAGTATTAAAAACTAGAAAAATCCACCACAGAGTTTACAAAAAATCTCCACACCTGACTAAAGGTGTGGAGGGCAAATCTGCTTCCCAGAGCTTCCAGCTTAACTGAATAAATCCATACTGACAAGCTGGACTAGAAAAAACATAGAAAGTGCAGAAAGATTAAGTCCACAACAAGTGGACTGCAAAACAACAAAGCAAGGACTTATCTTTGCTGAACTGGTCAGAATATCAGGGAAATCCAAGCAGAGATGTGAATCCAACCAGGAACCATTGACAACTGGCACAGGCTGAAGGATAGAACCAGGCTAAATAGCCGAGCCAGAAAGACAATCAGTGGAAGCAGCTGCTGACTACTAAATCCAAGGAGCAGCAGTACCACTTAAAACCACCGGAGGGAGCCCAAGAGCAGAACTCACAAAAGTGCCACTTACAACCACCGGAGGGAGCCCAAGAGTGGAATTCACAACAGTATACCATCTAGCTGCCATAATATCACTCCAGCGGACCCCTTAAAGCAGCGTCGGTCACCCTGACCGAACACCACAGGTGGCGTCACGAACACAAACTCCATCCCTTTAAAGACCTTTCCCTTTTACATGGATGTCCCAGGGCCATGGACCTGGTCAGCCACCGTGACATCCCCCTGTGAACCGAAGAACCCGGTACCGAGCACCCCACGGCCCCATGGGGCCGCTCTATCTGCTCCATAACAATCCTTTCAGTTTCAAGGTAATCCTTATGCTACTTTCACACTAGCGTTTTTCTGCGGACGTCTCAAAGCGTCGGCGTGACGCATCGATGGATGCGTCACAAATAGTGAAAAACGGACGCAACGCATACAGTATTTCAACGGATCCGTCGTAGATCCGCTAGACGGTTCCGTCGAAAAACTGGATCCGTTTCATCTGTTGTGTCCGTTTTTACTATCTGTTTCATCCGTTTTTATGACGGATCCGTTTTCCCTGCCTAAAAATGGGATTCTCCTTATGTGATTGGCTACTGGAGAATAGGGAAAACTATATATTGAATGTTTTTACAGTCCATCTTTGAAAGGGTTTAGAGAAAGTGGCAGAGATGGAAGGAGTACTTGTGAGGATTGCAAACGTAGTTACCGATGTGATTTTTGAGACAAATCGCCTGGATATAATGGTTCGGGAGAAGGAGGCGGCAGCAGCAGGAAGACGGAGGATGCTTCAACCTCGACGTTGCAGACTATGGATTCATCCCATTAATGCACCTCGGATGACCCGGGGTGTATATTCTACTCTGTACATGGAGTTGCGCCAGAACCCGGAGAAATTTTTTAATTATCTTCGGATGAGGCAGGAGCATTTTGATTTGTTGCTGGAACAAGTTGGGGATGTCATTCAAAAGCAGGACACACGCATGAGGTTTTCCATTTCACCGGCGGAGCGGCTGATGGTGACCCTGCGGTAAGCTCTTTTTTTTTTTAATCATTGTTCATATTTAAACCTTCACATCAGCAGTGAACATGCTCCACAAAATACTGCGCTGAAACACTGCATTGCATTTTCTGGAGCATGTTAATTTTTTATTGTTTGTGGCCATTACTAATTTTTTAACACCTGCTGCATAAGAATGCACAGATGTAAAAATGCTGTTTTTAATGTGCACTACAACAGACAAAAAAATCCGCAGTGCCATTTTTTGAAACTTAAAAAAAAAATTGTAACATTTGTGTAAATTGTTTAAAAATGTTATGTGGGTTTTTGCAATTTTTACTAACATTTTTTTTTTTTTCACAGCTTCTTGGCTACAGGAGAATCCCTTACGTCACTACACTACCAGTTCCGCCTTGGAGTTTCAACTATTTCCGGAATTGTAAAAGGCACCTGCTGCACTCTATGGGATAACTTGCACACGGAGTACATGCCACCACCGACAAGGGACATCTGGCTGCAGAGTGCAGAACTGTTTGAGAAACTGTGCCATTTCCCAAACTGCTTGGGTGCAGTAGATGGGAAACACATCCGCATAGCCAAACCGGCAGGATCAGGCTCAGAGTTCTTCAATTACAAGAAGTACTTTTCTATCGTACTCATGGCCATTGCAGATGCCAACTGCAAATTTCTGGCTGTGGACATTGGAGCCTATGGCCGGTCCAACGACTCCCAAGTATTCAAAAATTCACCGATGGGCCATTGTTTGTATGGAGACAGTTATGACTTTCCACCAGGAAGAGCACTCCCGGGAACAACTGGACCACCTATGCCATTTGTTTGTGTGGGTGATGAGGCCTTCCAGTTATCCCCACATCTCCTCAAACCGTATTCAAGCAGAGACTTAACCAGAACAAAAAGAGTGTTCAATTACAGATTAACAAGAGCAAGAAGAGTGGTGGAATGTGCATTTGGCATTCTCACAGCAAAGTGGCGTGTGCTGCTCACCGCCATAAGACTGCACACACAAACCGTGGATGAGGTTGTAAAGGCCTGCGTGGTCCTACATAACTATGTACTTTCCAAGGAGCCTGTTTCTGTGGAAGATGAGGACTTGGAGACCACCCTGTGGGATTACAACAGCAGCTCTGTACGTTCCGCCGGTTCTGTTTCCAGAATGAGGGACCACTTTGCAGAGAATTTTGTTTCACCTGTGGGCAGGGTGCCATGGCAAGAGAACATTGTGTGACATCTTTTTTCATGTCTTGGTGATTAATGTTTGTGTAAAAAGTTTTTTTATTGACACCAACTTTTAATAATTACTGTCCAAAACTTTGGTATATTTTGGGTAATAAACCAAATGTTATACCTTCTAACGTGTGGTGTGTAATGTTTTTGTACATTTAGTTAGCATACTTAAATGAAGGCACTTCACAAAGAAATTCTTTTTAAACCAAACCAAATTTTATTTTACATATTACAATACAAAATTTGTGATACTTTTTTTTATAAATAAAAATTTTTTGGTAAATATTTTTTTTTTGTTTTGGTAAACCTTTTTCATTGGTTACCCTTTTATTTTTGGTAAACTTTTTTTTTTAAGTAAACTTTTTGTTTTGTAAACCTTTTTTTTGTAAACCATTTTTTTTGCAAACCATTTTTTTTTGTAAATTTTTTTTTTGTAAACTTTTTTTTGGGTAAAATATAACAGCATACAACAAATTACTACAAATCGGTAAAGTGTGGGGTGGAGATAGTAGTGGAGGGGCTGGAAGGTTGGACCACATCGATAGGCGGGGAAAACCTACTGGGTTGGGGTGTAGTGGAAGGGGGGGAAAAAACAGGAGGCTGAGCAGGGGTGGGTGTTGTTGGGGTAGGTGGAATACTAAATGGGGAAGGTAAGGTGGAAAAGGAAGAAAACATTGGGGAAGACACTTGGATTTGGGGCCGGGATGGGAATTGGGACTGGGTTGTGTATTGCGACTGTGTTTGGTATTGGGCCTGGGGTGGGAATTGGGACTGTGTTGGTATTGGGCCTGGGGTGGGAATTGGGTCGGTGTTTGGTATTGGGCCTGGGGTGGGAATTGGGCCTGCGGTGGGAATTGGGCCTGGGCAGGGAATTGGGACTGGGCAAGGAATTAGTACTGGGCAGGGAATTGGGACTGGGCAGGGAAAGTTGTAGTGGCTGTGTGGGGAGGTGTGGGAGTTTTGGATTTGGACATGACCCGCAGTAGAGCAGCATGGCAGTCGTGTATTACCTGCATCTGCTCATCAAGACTAAGCTTTTCCATGCTCCTGAGGATAGATTGAAAAAAAAGGTTGCTTGGAGCTTGACTTGCATCTGAATGCAGCCTATCCAAGCGACTGCTGTTTTCACTGATGCGTGCTTGCACCATGTTGAACCCAGCAGTCACTTTCTCTCCCAAAATTTTGAAAGACCTTTGGAAGGCTGCATTCAAATGTAAGAACTCAGGAGCATAGCTCCTTTCCGGACCCCTCTGTCGCTGCCGCCACGAACCTAATGGTGGTCTAGACGTGGTAGGATCAGAGGGGTGTGGTAAAGGGAACGCTATGTCTTGACCAGCAGATTCAAGTAACGAAGGCTGCGATGCTGCTCCAGTGCTTGCAGAGGTGGATGGGGCAGAGGTACCGGAAGGGCCAGACGAGGGGTCAGAGGGGTGGGGTCTACTGACGTGGACCTCGGTGGCGGACTCCTGAGAGATCGCTCCTGAGGGGTCCAAAGTAGATGCAGGCACCCGATGACTAGAGAAGGTGCTGTGAAATAGAGAAAAAAACAATTAATATATTGATAGGGGAAAAGCCCTGACTGAAACCAAAGAAGTTATACAGGTAAACATGGTGATTTATTCAATGGGCTGTTGAATACTTACACTCTACTCAACATACTTTCACGGAGGAAGGAGAGGGCACGACCATACTTATACCGAATCCTTCGACGTCCTGATGAGCCACTCGGGGCCTGCATCTCCTGGTTGAACTCCCTCTTGAAGCGATCCCTGAGTGACCGCCACCGCTTCCTAACCCTTTCACCTGTAAAGACAAGAATAAAAGCAAGTGTTAATTAAAACACATTCCATTCAGTTCAAAACATAAATGAAAAGTGAATACTTACATTCTTGAGTCTGCTGCCTTGGCTCAAGGTCGTCCCACCTCGGCAATACGTTCTGGCATACTTCCTCCCAGAGCCGACGGGTCACATACGTATCAGCATGCCTGCGGTCAGCCATATTCCACAGTGGCTCCGGCTCGCGGACCTCCTCGATGAGGCGCTCAACATCAATTCCCATGTCCTCACCGTCTGAGTCGGGAGCACGCTGTGAAGACTGAAAAGAAAAAAAAAAGAAAAAATTAATACACTAAAACCAAAAACTACAGAGAAAAAAAAAAAATTACTCACTGCTGGCTGACCGCGGCGGCGACCACCATGTCGACTCCGGGAGCGGCTGGGAGGATCCTCCTGGCATTGGCCTGAATGTGCAGCAGACTAAAACAAAATAAAAATAGATATCTTTGATATAGTCATATGTTGTATGTGTACAGTGATGTATCATGATCTGTTTTGTGTTGGGTGCACTGTGATGTGTGAAGCAACTGTTTCGCCACAACTTACACTCTGTGCGCCCGCTACTTGCATCTCTCCACCCGTCTCGTCCCCTTCTGAGAGCCCCTCGGCTGCTTCAGCTTCCTGTGAAAACATAATTAATGCATATAGAGATTAACAGAAATTTTAACTAACACCCAAAAAAATTAAAACATTTTTAACTGACTGCTACACGCTGTCTCTCTGGAGGGGTGCTATCAGAAGAGGACATTCTTGCTGTGGTCCCTGGTGGCTCTGAAAGTAAAAAGACACTTGTAATCTGTTATACACATTGAATTGGCAGCTTTAGGGTCTTCAAAACTTACATCTGGAAATTGTCTTGCTGTGTGTGCACGTGGCTGTTGTCCCTGGCAAAGGTGGCCTGTGGTTCCTGGTGGCTGGCAAGGTGGTTGGGGTCCCTGGTGGCTCTGTAAGTAAAAAGACACTTGTAATCTGCTATACACATTGAATTGGCAGATTTAGGGTCTTCAAAACATACATCTGGAAATTGGCTTGCTGTGTGTGCACATGGCTGTGGTCCCTGGCAAAGGTGGCCTGTGGTTCCTGGTGGCTGGCAAGGTGGTTGGGTCTCTGGTGGCTCTGTAAGTAAAAAGACACTTGTAATCTGCTATACACATTGAATTGGCAGATTTAGGGTCTTCAAAACTTACATCTGGAAATTGGCTTGCTGTGTGTGCACGTGGCTGTGGTCCCTAGCAAAGGTGGCCTGTGGTTCCTGGTGGCTGGCAAGGTGGTTGGGTCCCTGGTGGCTCTGTAAGTAAAAAGACACTTGTAATCTGCTATACACATTGAATTGGCAGATTTAGGGTCTTCAAAACTTACATCTGGAAATTGTCTTGCTGTGTGTGCACATGGCTGTGGTCCCTGGCAAAGGTGGCCTGTGGTTCCTGGTGGCTGGCAAGGTGGTTGGGTCCCTGGTGGCTCTGTAAGTAAAAAGACACTTGTAATCTGCTATACACATTGAATTGGCAGATTTAGGGTCTTCAAAACTTACATCTGGAAATTGGGTTGCTGTGTGTGCACGTGGCTGTGGTCCCTGGCAAATGTGGCTTGTGGTTCCTGGTGGCTGGCAAGGTGGTCTGTGGTTCCTGGTGGCTTGCAAAGATGGCTGTGGTTCCTGGTGGATTGGAAAGGTGGCTGGGGTTCCTGGTGGGTCTGTAAGTATAAAAAATTTATAGTTATACCCACCCCCCAAACTCATCTAATAGATTTAGTAACCACCCTGCTCAAATGATGTGAGCAATGTTCATGCAGGCCAACACCAACAGTTTTGAGAAACAAACCCAAAAACAAATAGATCCAAGGCACACCAGTTTGAGCTGGATTACCTACTTCAATAGTATGTGCAAGCTGTAAAACCATTTCCCCCTATCACCCCCCAAAAAAAACCCTCTTGTAAAATTTAAATTCCTACACATAAGTTCAAAATGTATTTATCACATATGTGGTTTGAAAATATTCCTTTAAAAATAACTTTAAAAAATTAAATTCCCCTTTAAAAATTTTTAGATTACCTTTTATCTTAAAAAATAAACCCTGAACCAACACAGTATTGCATGTGTAACCATTTGTACATACACCAGTTTAAAATTTACCTTTGTGAAATAATACTAAGGACATTTTTAGAAAATTTTTATTAATTCTTTTTTAATTTTTTTTTTACCATCACAATAGGAGCTAAAATGCTCTTTATTTTAAATACAAGTACATCAACTGGAAATGTGTTCAACAATAAAACAAAAAAAAATTACAGAAAAAACAAAACACACACGCAAGACATACGCTCACACATTGAAACCACATGCTGCACAGACCACACTACTTGAGAAATACATCACAGTAAAAAAAAATGCATGTGAAATCACAGCACGTGAGTGCATGGACGCATGCACCCGCAATCACCCAGGCGCATGCACGAAAGCACACAGGCGCATGCACAATGAATGCACACGCACAAAAGCACACAGGTGCAGGCATAACGCACGCACACACACACAAAAGCACACAGCCGTACGCCAGCACACACAGATGCACACACACAAAAGCACACAGTCGGAGAAAAACACAAAGACGCACACAGACACGCACACACACGCATGCACCAACACACATACGCAAAAATGGCAGGACTCAGGCTGGAGCTGGACGCTGGCTGTCTTCACAGTGGAAGGCCTCATGCTGGAGCTGGACTCTGGCAGGACGCTGGCTGTTGAAGGACGATGGCAGGCCACTGGCTGTATTCAGGTTTAGCTCTGGCTGTATTCAGTAGTACGTCATACAGACACAAACACATGCACACGCACACACAGACATGCACACAGACGCACACAAAAATGGCAGTTTTAGTACTCACACTGGCTGTAAGGCTGCAGCTTGAGGTTCTGCAGCTGGCAGGTCTCTGGACGCTGGCAGACTGGGCAGATGCTGGCAGGCTGGGCAGATGCTGGCAGGCTGGGCAGATGCTGGAAGGCTGGGCAGATGCTGGCAGGCTGTCTTCAGGCTGTCAGTCTGTCTTCAGGTTGGCTGCTGTTTTCTGTCTTCTTGCTGGCACATTTGGGGTTGAAGCCCCAGGCCTGGTTTATATAGATTTGGGGATGTCTGGCGAATTGGCAACAAAATCCTGCTTCTGCTCAGTGTAAAAAAATGCATTGCAGCGCTGCATTCCGTCATACGACTTGTCCTGACGCATCCTGCGCCCATAGGATCCATTCTAGCCAACGACGCATGCCGCAGGATGCGTCGCGACACGTTTTCCCGGCGCAGACAAAAAACATTACAATCAACGTTTTTTCCAGACGACGTGTCGCCACATTTCGACGCAACCGTCGCACGACGTACACAACGCGTGACAATGCGTCGCGATGCGTCGCCAATACAAGACTATGGGGAAAAAAACGCATCCTGCGGGAGATTTTGCAGGATGCGTTTTTTTCACAAAACGACACTTTTAGACGTCCGACGAACAACAGTAGTGTGAAAGTAGCCTTAGCAGCAATATAAAGTATTTGGACAATTGTTATTCCAGAAGGAGAATTTTCAGATAATTATGTTTTATTAATTAACTTCATACTTCAGCTTTTTTCTTTGATTGCAATGAAATACATAATATACTCATGAACTGTATTTATAAATAATAGAAAAGTAGAATTAATTAAAAGTCTAAAATATTTCCCACAGCCCTGACATATAGCTACGGTTTTATAAATCTAAGCCTCATAATCCAGGAAAAGGAGTTTTTCTTCCAATTTCATTAGTTCACTCAGTTTCCATCTCACAAAAATAGCATTGCTAATGAATAGATATTTTGGATTTGTAGAAACTAGAAATGTGTTGGCAGGATAAAGTTTACCAAACACAAAAAATGAACAGTATCATCTTAGGTAAAATATATCTTAGGAATACATGGAAATTTCAAATACAAAGCATGCTCTTTTCAAAGTATAGATTAGAGTCATTTCTAAGGTATCCAAGGATAATGCCTATCGCACTAAATCTTTCTTTTGGTGAACACTGAAACAAAAGATTTCTAAACACCCAATGACTCCTTCTAGAGTATGATATAAGTGCATAACACATAACAATGAAATCGAAGTTCAGATAGTACTAAGAAGATATGGAATGGCCAATTAATTTGCTGTTCTCCAAATAAGGTCTTCAATTCTAGCAGACAAATGGCAATATAATTTTATCATTGACTTTATTTCGAGGTTATTCCCTAGAACTAGATAGAAGAGATACCATGCAGGTTTATCGATCTTAGCTTTACTGACTAGACACCAAAAATGAAACAATCTGTAGTTTTCGAAGAGCAGTCAACCTAATTTACTCAGCAGATTGAGGTAATGATTACAATAAGAAGCACTTAAGACAAATGTAATGGCAATCTAGGGTCAATGTTGCCTGCTGGGAATTAGCCACATTTCAGTAAAATAATGTTAACCCTTTCTGAAAGAAGGATGTGTAATAAAATGTGCAACATAATATTGATATGAAAACTAGTACAAATATTCCATGCTTAACTTATGGCTAACTGAGGTTTGCAAGTCACAGAAGATAAATTATCCCTTACCAGATAGAATTAAATAAGAAGAATGCCTTGTTTCATAATGATACCTGAATTGTTTTGTGAGAGACCAAAGGACAAAAAATATATAAGTATATATCTCTAAAATGAACCCAGGTATCATTAACCACTTCATGACCTTGGGAATTTTCATTTTTCCATGTTCGTTTTTCACTCCCCTCCTTCCCAGAGCCATAACTTTTTTATTTTTCCGTCAATTTGGCCATGTGAGGGCTTATTTTTTGCGGGACAAGTTGTACTTTTGAACGACATCATTGGTTTTACCATGTCGTGTACTAGAAAGCGGGAAAAAAATTCCAAGTGCGGTGAAATTGCAAAAAAAGTGCAATCCCACACTTGTTTTTTGCTTGGCTTTTTTGCTAGGTTCACTAAATGCTAGAAATGACCTGCCATTATAATTCTCCAGGTCACTACAAGTTCATAGACACCTAACATGACTAGGTTATTTTTTACCTAAGTGGTGAAAAAAAATTCCAAACTTTGCTAAAAAAAAAAATAATAATTGCGCCATTTTCCGATACTCGTAGCGTCTCCATTTTTCATGATCTGGGGTCGGTTGAGGGCTTATTTTTTGCGTGCCGATCTGGCATTTTTAATGATAGCATTTTGGTGCAGATACGTTCTTTTGATCGCCCGTTATTGCATTTTAATGCAATGTCGCGGCGACCAAAAAAACGTAATTCTGGCGTTTAGATTTTTTTCTCGTTACGCCGTTTAGCAATCAGGTTAATGCTTTTTTTTATTGATAGATCAGGCGAT
Organism: Ranitomeya variabilis; assembly: GCF_051348905.1. Lineage (NCBI taxonomy): Eukaryota > Metazoa > Chordata > Amphibia > Anura > Dendrobatidae > Ranitomeya > Ranitomeya variabilis. Next base: position 236,044,355 of record NC_135232.1, read on the forward strand.
TCTGAATGTGGTGATACCAAATATGTGTAGGTTTGATTTTTTTAAATTGATTTATTTTGATTGGGGCAAAAGGGGGGTGATTTAAACTTTTATATTTTTTTATTTTTTTCACATTTTTTTTAACTTTTTTTTTTACTTTTGCCATGCTTCAATAGCCTCCATGGGAGGCTAGAAGCAGGCACAGCACGATCTCCTCTGCTACATAGCAGCGATCTGCTATTCGCTGCTATGTAGCAGAAAATCAGGTGTGCTGTGAACGCCGACCACAGGGTGGTGCTCACAGCTACCGGCGATCAGTGACCATAGAGGTCTCAAGGACCTCTATGGTTACCATTCAGAAGCATCGCCGACCTCCGATCATGTGACGGGGGTCGGCGATGCCGTCATTTCCGGCCGCCCGGCCGGATACGGTAGTTAAATGCCGCTGTCTGCGTTTGACAGCGGCATTTAACTAGTTAATAGCGGCGGGTGAATCACGATTTCACCCGCCGCTATTGCGGGCACATGTCAGCTGTTCAAAACAGCTGACATGTCCCGGCTTTGATGCGGGCTCACCGCGGAGCCCTGCATCAAAGCAGGGGAGCTGACCTCGGACGTACTATCCCGTCCGAGGTCAGTAAGGGGTTAAAAAAAGAAAGGCATCCATTCTTAATACCATCTGATAAAGGGAAATGTATATATTTGTATATGTATATATATATATATATATATATATATATATATATATATATATATATATACACAGTGTATATATATATATATATATATATATTTATATATATATATATATATATATATATATATATATATATATATATATATATATATATATATACATATACTGTATTTATATATATATATACAGGTGCTTCTCACAAAATTAGAATACCATCAAACATTTAATTTATTTCAGTTCTTCAATACAAAAAGTAAAGCTCATATATTATATAGAGCAGACCTGGGCAAGGTGCGGCAAAGTGCTGTCCGCTCGCTCGCTGTCTCCCGCAGTCAGCATTGGTCGAGGATCAGTGTGTGAAACAGCTGACGCAATGACGTCATGTCATCACTTCAGCTGTCTACCACTGGAGACAGCAACAGAAGCAAAAGCAGGGCACCTGGGAATGGGACAGAGGTGAGTATGTGGTGTTTTTTCTTTTCTTATCATGTGTATGAACATGGGGATACTATGGGAGGGAACATGGGGATTCTATGGGGTGAACATGGGGATTTTATGGGGTGAACATGGGGATTCTATGGGGGTGAACATGGAGATTATATAGTGGTGAACATGGGAATTCTATGGGGTGAACATGGGAAGTCTACGGGGTGAACATGGGGATTCTATGGGATGAACATGGGGATTCTATGGGGGGAACATGAGGATTCTACAGGGGTGAACATGGAGATTCTATGGGGGTGAACATGGGGATTCTGTGGGGTGAACATGGGGATTCTATGGGGGTGAACATGGAGATTCTATGGGGGTGAGCATAGGGATTCTATGGGGGAAACATGGGGATTCTATGGGGGTGAACATGGAGATTCTAAAGGGGTGAACATGGGGATTCTATGGGGTGAAAATGGGGATTCTATGGGGTGAACATGGAGATTCAAAGGGGGTGAACATGGGGATTCTATGGGGTGAACAGGGGGATTCTACGGGGTGAACATGGGGATTCTATAGGGTGAACATGGGGATTCTGGGGGGGTGAACATGGGAATTCTATTGGGTGAACAAGGGGAGTCTATGGGGTGAACATGGGGATTCTTTGGTGTGAACATGGGGATTCTATGGGGGGAACATGGGGATCCTATAGGGGTGAACATGGAGATTCTGTGGGGTGAACATGGGGATTCTATGGGGGTGAACATGGAGATTCTATGGGGGGGAACATAGGGATTCTATGGAGGGAACATGGGGATTCTATGGGGTGAACATGGGGATTCTATGGGGGTGAACATGGGGTTTCAATGGGGTGAACATGGGGATTCTATGGGGTGAACATGGGGATTCTATAGGGGTGAACATGGAGATTCTATAGGGGTGAACATGGGGATTCTGTGGGGTGAACATGGGGATTCTATGGGGGTGAACATGGAGATTCTATGGGGGTGAACATAGGGATTCTATAGGGTGAACATGGGCATTCTAAGGGGTGAACATGGGGATTCTATGGGGTGAACATGGAGATTCTATGGGGGTGAACAAAGGGATTCTATGAGGTGAACATGGGAATTCTATGGGGTGTACATGGGGATTCTATGGGGATGAACATGGTGCTCATGTCGTATATAGGGAGGCTGTGTGGGGCTCATGCCGTATATAGGGAGACTGTGTGGGGCTCATGCCGTATATAGGGAGGCTGTGTGGGGCTCATGCCATATACAGGGAGGCTGTGTGAGGCTCATGCTTTATATAAGGGGCTGTGGGAGGTTCAAATATATATATAGGGGGTGTCAGCAAACTTAATTATGCTCAATATTAAGTGATACAATTAATATTAATAAAATAATATTGAGTAGAATGGTCTCTCATGTGGCCCCTCGGGAAAATTAATTGTCCACCCCTGATATAGAGTCACTACAAACAGAGTGATCTATTTCAAGTGTGTATTTCTATTTATATTGATGATTATAGTTTACAACCAATGAAAACCCAAAAGTGACTATCTCAGTAAATTAAAATACTTTATAACACCAGCTTGAAAAAAGATTTTAAAATGCGAAATGCTGGCCTACTGAATTGTATGTTCAGTAAGTGCACTCAATACTTGATAGGGGTTCCTTTTGCATCGATTGCTGCATCAATGTGGTGTGGCTTGGTGGCGATCAGCCTGTGACACTGCTGAGGTGTTATGGAAGCCCAGGTTACTTTGATAACAGCCTTGAGCTCATCTGCATTGTTGAGTCTGGTGTCTCTCATCTTTCTCTTAACAATACCCCATAGATTATCTATGGGGTTAAGGTCAGGTGAGTTTGCTGGCGAATAGTGTTGAGCGATACCGTCCGATACTTGAAAGTATCGGTATCGTAAAGTATCGTCCGATACCGGCAAAGTATCGGATCTAATCCGATACCGATACCCGATACCAATACAAGTCAATGGGACTCAAGTATCGGACAGTATCCCTGATGGTTCCCAGGGTCTGAAGGAGAGGAAACTCTCCTTCAGGCCCTGGGATCCATATTAATGTGTAAAAGAAAGAATTAAAATAAAAAATATTGCTATACTCACCTCTCCGACGCAGCCTGGACCTTACCGAGGGAACCGGCAGCGTTCTTTGCTTAAAATGCGCGCGTTTACTGCCTTCCGTGATGTCACGGCTTGTGATTGGTCGCGTGCCGCCCATGTGGCCGCGAAGCGACCAATCACAGCAAGCCGTGACATAATTTTCAGGTCCTGAATGCCTAATTCTAGGCATTCAGGATTTAAAAATTACGTTACGGCTTGTGATTGGTCGCGTCGCAGTCACATGGGCGACGCGACCAATCACAAGCCGTGACGTCACGGGAGGCAGGAAACGCGCGCATTTTAAAATTACGTCACGGCTTGTGATTGGTTGCGTGCCGCCCATGTGACCGCGACGCCACCAATCACAGCAAGCCGTGACGTAATTTCAGGTCCTGAATGCCTAATTCTGCATTCAGGACCTGAAAATTACGTCACGGCTTGCTGTGATTGGTCGCGTCGCGGTCACATGGGCAGCACGCGACCAATCACAAGCCGTGACGTCACGGAAGGCAGTAAACGCGCGCATTTTAAGCAAAGAACGCTGCTGGTTCCCTCGGTAAGGTCCAGGCTGCGTCGGAGAGGTGAGTATAGCAATATTTTTTATTTTAATTCTTTCTTTTACACATTAATGTTGTTTCGATACCGATACCCGATACCACGAAAGTATCGGATCTCGGTATCGGAATTCCGATACCCGCAAATATCGGCCGATACCCGATACTTGTGGTATCGGAATGCTCAACACTACTGGCGAATCAAGCACACTGATACTGTTGTTTTTAAACCAGGTATTGTTACTTTTGTCAGTGGGGACAGGTGCCAAGGCCTGTTGATCAAATACATTTCCATCTCAAAAAATCTTGTCAGCAGAGGGAAACATGAAGTGCTCTAAAATTTCCTGGTAGATGACTGTGCTGACTTTGGTCTTGATAAAACACAGTGGAGCTACACCAGAAAATGACATGGCTCCCCAAACCATCACTGATTGTGGAAACTTCAAACCAGACCTCAAACAGCTTGCATTGTGTGCCTATCCACTCTTCCTCCTGTTATGGATGATATGTGAAGATATATATATAAATCAAATCAAGCTTATATTTAAAATGGACGCTTTGCTTAACACATGCATTCATTCATGTCATTTTTAATGTGTTCTGATTCTTCCTTATGACAAAGTTCCTTCTTGTCAACAAGTTATATAAATATCTGAATGGACTATGAGATGGTTGTATAACCCACCAAGCTTATCAAGAGTAAATCTACCTGTGCCTGATGATATTGCTCCCCTCATAAACCAAAGATCGACATAATGTGTGCAAAACAGATGCCAGCTTGACCTAACAATATACATTAGAGTGATAACCAGTAGCAGCAATAACCATTAGAGTAATGATCCTATAGTAATAAAGATAATGACACGTGACATGTGTAATCAGCAATAACTGGCAATAATTATTAGCTAAAAAACAAATGAGGTAATGTGCTGAAACAACCTAATTTTTCCCTATAAAAACTGTGCTTCTTGACCAATCAAATCAGAAATCATTTGAGACACGACTTGCTCTTGTCCTATGTATTTCTCCGGCCGTAAACCTCCAAGATACAATTTGGCAGCAGACCATTAAAATATCAACACATGCATCTCGTGTGCCCTAACACTCGGCGTCCACACGTGGGGATAGAATGAATTTTTGGAGATGACCAGCCATGAAGAAGACCTCCAATCTTAGAACAAACCACTCGAGGGTGGAGAGTGCACCTCCTACTAGGTAAGAAAATCATTCATCTTACCTATAACCCTTCAGTGTTTCTGTGCTGAGATAAAGGTCAGTCGGCTGTCAGACTCGGACATAGTGACCGATTTGATACGTCCTAGCACCAAAAACTCGACCTGGTCATGATTTCCTTAATTGTCTGCCTTATATGCTTTGTCTCTCTGTTTTTCTGTTTGTTTGCATACGTGATTGTTACCTCAGCCAGCCTGAAAAGAAAAAGAAAGGGAGACGTAGTGAGCAAATTCACTGTCACTCTGGTTCCGATCCTGCTCTTGGCTTGGCCGATGGTTCACAGAAGTCTGACCCCTGTGCCTCTCCCAATGGGCAAGTGGGAGTAGGGGCTTCTTTGCTCTTGAGTGATTTTCCAATCAATAAGTGGTTGGTAACTTCTTGTGGGATCCCACTGGAAATCACCTAAGGTGATGGTGTTCTAGCTGCAGCATAAGTTCATAGGTTTTATTCTATATGGGTGGAAGGATAATTACAATTACCACATTGATGTGACTGAGTAATTGCTGTCTCCCTATCTACTTAAAGCATGTTTTGCCCAGGTGTAGACCTTTCATCTCTACAAATCAGGCTGGCATATGGATGGATAAATTGTGAAGTGTTTTGGTGTCGAGGATTCACAGTTGAAAAGTTTTGCAAAGTCTGGTATCAGTGTCATCATAAGCTGTTTTCTGTCTGTTTTCTGTTTGTATTGTACGTGATTTGCTGGCAGGAGGCGTACTAGCATATAGTTAAAGTTTTGAATTTCTTCTTTATATATTCATTGTGAGATTAGAGAATTAGTTATAAACTGGTTTTGTTTTTGCATACTTTAGAATTGTAAAGTTGATTGTTTGTTAACGTATTCATGTAAGGAGAGAATTTCTTAAATGGTAATTGCTTTCACTTGTATAGACATCGTTGATAGCTTGAGATCAAGGTCCATTGTTCCTTTTAAGTTAATGTTTACATTTTTTGTGTGACACTTATGAAATGATATTTGTTAAAGTGAAAGTGTTGTGAAAGTAGATATTCTAGTTTTTGTTCTGATGTTTTTAGATTACATATTGTCTGGAATCACAAGATCTTTTAAATACCCCGGTGGTAATTGTTAGCTAATTTCCTATATTACTGTGTCCAAGATAACTAGATGTTACAATGTCACTGAGACCCCTTTCCCTGCTCATGAAGAGTACATATAGCTTCTCCAGTCACATGCCCAGAATCAGTAAGCACTTACATAAAGTATACCTACCAGGTTAACTATTCAAAACCTTGTGAGAATTCTGTCTCAAGAAATAGATGCAGATGTCCCTCAGACGCACTCAGAAGTCAGATGATAGAAAGGGTGGGAGTAATCAGTCAACACACACAGGACAGACAGGACCCATCAAGCTGGTAGTGGAGTGAGGGAAGAAAACATATGTGAGAGAAAACCCTCCAATCTGAATAGGAGGAGGATTAGATAAGAAGGAATGGAAGAATGTGTTAATGAGTAGAAAGCAGCATTCCAGCCTCAGGTATTTTGAGGTCTTACAGGCCCTGAAGCATTTTATAAGCTGGTAAGGGAAGTTTGAAGACAGACATGGAAAAAGTACATACACTATACATAATGCTGGACAGGAAACAAAGGGAGCATAGCATAAGAGTTTTAGTTTTCCCATTGGGCCACACAAACACACACACACACACACACACACACACACACACACACACTAGCAGGTCCAAAAAACTTAGCGACTATATGATCCTATTTGTAAATACTCATAGTTTAGGATTATATTTCCCCACTATGGTTGTCCATATGCAGACTAAGATTGTTGTTAAGTTAAATAAAACATGTTACTAAAATATGTTCTCAAGTTTCCCCCATCTCAGATGCTGAGGACCTAAAAGGAGCTCACCAGCCCACCTGCAGCCTACAATCCAAGGCGCAAGTGCACCTGACCTACCCAGGACCCAGGTGTCCTTTTGCAAGTGGGATATCCTTTAAAGGTTCAGTGAACTTTACTAACAGCGACTTTATGAATAAGACCCAATGAGGATCGAAATGTTAGGTTCTTGTCGCCTCACCATTTTCTCTATCGCTGCACCAATTCCATGTTCATGAATTGTGTTATCGCTGCATCTACATCTGTATAATAAAGTCTTAACAAGCATCTATAAAAAGTGTGCAGTGGTTGAACATTACTCTTGCCTGCCAAGAGTGTCAGCTGTATAATAAACCTAAAAAGACCCTAAGAGCTACCAAAGGGCAACCCCCGTCAGCCAATACATATAAACCAAAAAAGAAGAAAGCCTAGCAGCCGTTGAATATGGCGCCGGGTGTTAAATATAACTAGACAAATAAACCATAAATTATGACCATATATATAATCCAAACCAGACAGGGGTAAATGAATAAAGATATAATTTTTGTTGAAAATATTAAATATAATAATACCAATACGAACAGGACAAGAGTGGTGAAGCAAAAAACAGCTAAAAAGGACAGTGCATCAGATGTAATCACACATGGGGGGATGCACTGAAAGACTGCACAGAAAATATTGCTGCTGCACTGCAGCACGACGAAGCCAAGGCGGTGAAACGCGCGTCGAGGCTCTCTGCTCCCTGTCTGCACGCCGGCACCCTGTTGTCATGATGTCTCAAGGTATTTGTACCTAATTTTTATCAAATGCACTTCCTCACTTTATGCCTTATCCGGCTTACTGTTATGACCCCAATGGCAGAGGGTCTCAGGAATAATGCTAAGTCAGTAAATACAGAAAACCAGCTCATAGGGCAGTGGTAACTGGGCTGACCATATAACTAATCCTAGCACCACAAATACCAGCAGCCGGGGAACGTTCCTACGTTGATCCTAGACGTCTCGCGCCAGCCGGAGAGCTAACTACCCCTAGAAGGGAAAAGAAAGACCTTTCTTGCCTCCAGAGGAAATACCCCAAAAAGTTGGATAGAAGCCCCCCACAAATAATAACGGTGAGGTAAGAGGAAAAGACAAACATAAGAATGAGCTAGGAATTTAGCAAAGAGAGGCCCACTAGCTAATAGCAGAATATAGAAAGATAACTTATATGGTCAGCAAAAAATCCTATCAAAAATATCCACACTGGAAATTCAAGAACCCCCGAACCGTCTAACGGCCCGGGGGGAGACCAGCCCCCTAGAGCTTCCAGCAAGGTCAGGAATCACATTTAGTACAAGCTGGACAAAAATGATAGCAAACAAATAACCCAAAAAACAAAGAAGCAAGACTTAGCTTAATTTAGCACGAACCAGGTCCAGCAAACAGGAGCAAACAGAATGTGTCTGATAACACCGATGCCAGGCACTGGACTAAGTTTCCAGGAGGTTTATATAGCAACACCCCTGAAGTAACGACCCAGCTGGGTGCAGACAGAGGGAAGGAAATCCCAGAGTAATATCACTAGTAACCACTAGAGGGAGCCAAAAAAGTCTAATTCACAACAGTACCCCCCCCTTAAGGAGGGGTCACCGAACCCTCACCAAGACCACCAGGGCGATCAGGATGAGCAGCGTGAAAGGCACGAACCAAATCGGCCGCATGCACATCAGAGGCAACCACCCAGGAATTATCCTCCTGACCATAACCCTTCCACTTGACCAAATACTGAAGCCTCCGCCTGGAGAGACGAGAATCCAAGATCTTCTCCACCACGTACTCCAACTCGCTCTCAACCAACACCGGAGCAGGAGGCTCAGCAGAAGGAACCATAGGCACAACGTAGCGTCGTAACAAAGACCTATGGAACACGTTGTGAATGGCAAACGAAACCGGAAGATCCAAGCGAAAGGACACAGGATTAAGGATTTCCAATATCTTGTAAGGACCGATGAAGCGAGGCTTAAATTTAGGAGAGGAGACCTTCATAGGAACAAATCGAGAAGACAGCCACACCAAATCCCCAACACGAAGTCGGGGACCCACACCGCGGCGGCGGTTGGCAAAACGCTGAGCCTTCTCCTGTGACAACTTCAAGTTGTCCACCACATGATTCCAGATCTGCTGCAACCTATCCACCACAGAATCTACTCCAGGACAGTCAGAAGGCTCCACATGTCCCGAGGAAAAACGAGGATGGAAACCAGAGTTGCAGAAAAATGGCGAAACCAAAGTAGCGGAACTTGCCCGATTATTTAGGGCAAACTCAGCCAACGGCAAGAAGGTCACCCAATCATCCTGATCTGCCGAAACAAAACACCTCAAGTAAGCTTCCAGAGTCTGATTAGTTCGCTCAGTTTGTCCATTAGTCTGAGGATGAAAGGCAGACGAGAACGATAAATCAATGCCCATCCTAGCACAAAAGGATCGCCAGAACCTGGAAACAAACTGGGATCCTCTGTCAGACACAATATTCTCAGGAATGCCGTGTAAACGAACCACATTCTGAAGGAACACAGGAACCAGATCAGAAGAGGAAGGCAGCTTAGGCAAAGGCACCAAATGGACCATTTTTGAAAAGCGATCACATACCACCCAGATGACAGACATACCCCGAGACACCGGGAGATCAGAAATGAAATCCATGGAAATATGTGTCCAAGGCCTCTTCGGGACAGGCAAGGGGAAGAGCAACCCGCTGGCACGGGAACAGCAAGGCTTAGCTCGAGCACAAGTCCCACAGGACTGCACAAATGACCGTACATCCCGTGACAAGGAAGGCCACCAAAATGACCTAGCCACCAGATCTCTGGTGCCAAAAATTCCCGGATGACCTGCCAACACCGAGGAATGAACCTCGGAAATGACTCTGCTGGTCCACTTATCAGGAACAAACAGTCTGTCAGGTGGACAAGAGTCAGGTCTACCAGCTTGAAATCTCTGCAACACACGTCGCAAATCAGGAGAAATGGCTGACAAAATAACTCCTTCTTTAAGAATACCAACAGGTTCTGTGACTCCAGGAGAGTCAGGCACAAAGCTCCTTGAAAGAGCATCAGCTTTCACATTCTTTGAACCTGGTAAATACGAGACCACAAAGTGAAAACGGGAGAAAAACAATGACCAGCGGGCCTGTCTAGGATTCAAGCGTTTAGCAGACTCGAGATACATCAAATTTTTGTGATCAGTCAAGACCACCACACGATGCTTAGCACCCTCGAGCCAATGACGCCACTCCTCAAATGCCCACTTCATGGCCAGTAATTCCCGATTGCCCACATCATAATTCCGCTCAGCAGGCGAAAACTTCCTAGAGAAGAAAGCACATGGTCTCATTACCGAGCAACCAGGGCCTCTCTGTGACAAAACGGCCCCTGCCCCAATCTCAGAAGCATCCACCTCGACCTGAAAGGGAAGTGAGATATTAGGCTGGCACAAAACAGGCGCCGAAGTAAACCGGCGCTTCAACTCTTGGAACGCCTCCACGGCTGCAGGAGCCCAGTTAGCAACATCAGAATCTTTCTTGGTCATATCCGTCAAAGGTTTAACAACGCTAGAAAAATTAGCGATAAAATGACGGTAGAAGTTAGCAAAACCCAAGAACTTCTGAAGACTCTTAACTGACGTGGGTTGAGTCCACTCATGAATAGCTCGGACCTTGACTGGGTCCATCTCCACAGCAGAAGGGGAAAAAATAAACCCCAAAAAGGGAACTTTCTGTACTCCAAAGAGACACTTTGAGCCTTTAACAAACAAGGCATTCTCACGCAAAACCTGAAACACCATCCTGACCTGCTCCACATGTGAGTCCTAATCTTCAGAGAAAACCAGAATATCGTCCAGATAAACAATCATAAATTTATCCAGATACTTCCGGAAAATATCATGCATAAAGGACTGAAATACTGAGGGAGCATTAGAAAGCCCAAAAGGCATCACCAAGTACTCAAAATGACCTTCGGGCGTATTAAATGCAGTCTTCCATTCATCACCTTGCTTAATGCGCACAAGGTTGTATGCACCACGAAGATCTATCTTGGTGAACCACTTGGCACCTTTAATCCGGGCAAACAAGTCCGACAAGAGAGGCAAAGGATACTGAAATTTTACAGTGATTTTATTCAGTAGCCGATAGTCAATACAAGGTCTCAAAGATCCGTCCTTCTTAGCCACAAAAAAGAATCCCGCACCAAGAGGGGAAGAGGATGGACGGATATGCCCCTTCTCCAGAGACTCCTTGATATATGAACGAATTGCGGCATGCTCAGGTACTGACAGATTAAATAATCTTCCCTTAGGAAATTTACTACCTGGAATCAAATCTATGGCGCAGTCACAGTCCCTATGAGGAGGCAGAGCACTGGATCTGGACTCACTGAATACATCTTGATAATCAGACAAATACTCAGGAACTTCCAAAGGAGTAGAGGAAGCAATAGACACCGGCGGGGAATCAGCATGAATTCCCTGACAGCCCCAACTTGACACAGACATTGCCTTCCAATCCAGGACTGGATTGTGGGTCTGTAACCATGGCAGACCCAAAACGACCAAATCATGCATTTTATGCAGAACAAGAAAACGAATCACCTCCCGATGTTCTGGAGTCATGCACATGGTCACCTGCGTCCAAAACTGCGGTTTATTTTCCGCCAATGGCGTAGCATCAATACCTCTAAGAGGAATAGGATTTACTAACGGTTCAAGAACAAAACCACAGCGCTTGGCAAATGACAGATCCATAAGACTCAGGGCGGCACCTGAATCCACAAACGCCATAACAGGGTAAGAAGACAAAGAGCAAATTAAAGTCACAGACAAAATAAATTTAGGTTGCAAATTACCAATGGCGACAGGACTAACAACCCTTGTTAGGCGTTTAGAGCATGCTGATATAACATGTGTAGAATCACCACAGTAAAAACACAACCCATTCTGACGTCTATGATTTTTCTGTTCATTTCTAGTCTGAATTCTATCACATTGCATTAAATCAGGTGTTTGTTCAGACAACACCACCAGAGGATTAGCGGTTTTGCGCTCCCGCAAACGCCGGTCAACTTGAATAGCAAGCGCCATAGAATCATTCAGACTTGCCATTCAGAAAGGCCATTTCTGAAATTTGCGGCCAGAGCACACTCATTCCACTGAATAAGCACGGACCATTTCCGAAATTTTTGGCAATACACTTCAGCTTCATCCTGACCCTGAGAAATAGCCAGCAAGGCTTTTTCTGCCTGAATTTCAAGATTGGGTTCCTCGTAAAGCAATCCGAGCGCCAGAAAAAACGCATCAATATTCGCCAATGCCGGATCTCCTGGCGCTAGCGAGAAAGCCCAATCCTGAGGGTCGCCCCGTAAAAAAGAAATAACAATTTTAACTTGCTGAGCAGAATCTCCAGATGAACGGGGTCTCAGAGAAAGAAACAATTTACAATTATTCTTGAAATTCCTAAACCTAAATCGATCTCCAGAAAACAATTCCGGAATAGGTATTTTAGGTTCAGACATAGGACTACTGGTAACAAAATCTTGTATACCCTGCACACGAGCTGCCAGCTGGTCAACACTTGTAATCAAGGTCTGCACATTCATGTCTGCAGCAAGCACACGCCACTCAAAGGTAAAGGGGAGGAAGAGAAGGAAGGAAAAAAAACCCTCAGAATTTCCTTTCTTATTATCCCACTTCTGCAATGCTTTAAACATTCAATATTGGCCTGGCATACTGTTATGACCCCAATGGCAGAGGGTCTCAGGAATAATGCTAAGTCAGTAAATACAGAAAACCAGCTCATAGGGCAGTGGTAACTGGGCTGACCATATAACTAATCCTAGCACCACAAATACCAGCAGCCGGGGAACGTTCCTACGTTGATCCTAGACGTCTCGCGCCAGCCGGAGAGCTAACTACCCCTAGAAGGGAAAAGAAAGACCTTTCTTGCCTCCAGAGGAAATACCCCAAAAAGTTGGATAGAAGCCCCCCACAAATAATAACGGTGAGGTAAGAGGAAAAGACAAACATAAGAATGAGCTAGGAATTTAGCAAAGAGAGGCCCACTAGCTAATAGCAGAATATAGAAAGATAACTTATATGGTCAGCAAAAAATCCTATCAAAAATATCCACACTGGAAATTCAAGAACCCCCGAACCGTCTAACGGCCCGGGGGGAGAACACCAGCCCCCTAGAGCTTCCAGCAAGGTCAGGAATCACATTTAGTACAAGCTGGACAAAAATGATATCTAACAAATAACCCAAAAAACAAAGAAGCAAGACTTAGCTTAATTTAGCACGAACCAGGACCAGCAAACAGGAGCAAACAGAATGTGTCTGATAACACCGATGCCAGGCACTGGAACTAAGGTTCCAGGAGGTATATATAGCAACACCCCTGAAGTAACGATCCAGCCGGGTGCAGACAGAGGGAAGGAAATCCCAGAGTAATATCACTAGTAACCACTAGAGGGAGCCAAAAAAGTCTAATTCACAACAGCTTACCTTATGTCACATGGTGCAGTCTTGCGACCCATTAATCTGGGTGTGCAGTGCTGACACCATATAGCTCGCCCCCTATATGTTATCCTTTATGAGATGTCACAGAGATCATTTGCGGGCATTATTACTTGTTTGGCATCTATGCTTCAGGTGTTGTAGGCAGTGCAGCAGCGATATTTTCTGTGCAGTCTTTCAGTGCATCCCCCCATGTGTGATTACATCTGATGCACTGTCCTTTTTAGCTGTTTTTTGCTTCACCGCTGTTGTCCTGTTCGTATTGGTATTATTATATTTAATATTTTCAATAAAAATTATATCTTTATTCATTTACCCCTGTCTGGTTTGGATTATACATATGGTCATAATTTATGGTTTATTTGTCTAGTTATATTTAACACCCGGCGCCATATTCAACGACTGCTAGGCTTTCTTCTTTTTTGGTTTACAAGAGTGTCAGCTGTGCCTGCCTGTCTGCCAAGAGTATCAGCCGTACCCGCCAGAGTACCAGTCATGCCTGTCTGTACTTGCCTACACTTGTTACTATTTTTACTATTTTTATTTCTGTTTCCATTTGCATGCCTTTGACTTCATTGGTAACATAACTAATGCAGCAAATCACTCATTCCATTTTCCTTTTCCTGAAATGTAACTGATAAACGATATGTGAACTGAGCCTAATTCTTAATGCTGGTGCTTTTGAAACAGTTCCACATACAACACCTAGGTTGCATACCTTGACAATTTCTCTAGCCAGTTATTTTTCTGCCATAGGCAACCATTATTAAAAACCCCTGGCAAAAATTTGGGAATCACCAGCCTTGGAGGAGGTTCATTCAGTTGTTTAATTTTGTAGAAAAAAAGCAGATCACAGGCATGGCATAAAAAAAGTCATTTCAAATGTCAACTTTCTGGCTTTAAGAAACACTAAAAGAAATCACGAACAAAATATGTCGTAGTCAGTAATGGTTACTTTTTTAACCAATCATAAGGGAAAATTATGGAATTACTCAATTCTAAGGAAAAAATTATGGAATCACCCAGTAAATTTTCATACCCAAAAATAACACCTGCAGCAAATTAGATCTGCTCGTTAGTCTGCATCTAAAAAGGAGTGATCATACCTTGGAGAGCTGTTGCACCAAGCGGACTGACATGAATCATGGCTCCAACACTAGAGATGTCAACTGAAACAAAGGAGAGGATTATCAAACTCTTAAAAGAGGGTAAATCATCACGCAATGTTGCAAAAGATGTTGGTTGTTCACAGTCAGCTGTGTCTAAAATCTGGACCAAATACAAACAACATAGGAAGTTTGTTAAAGGCACACATACTGGTAGACCAAGGAAGACATTAAAGCATCAAGACCGGAAACTTAAAGCAATATGTCCCAAAATAGGAAATGCGCAACAAAACAAATGAGGAACGAATGGGTGGAAACATCTGTGACCAAACTGTAAGAAACCACCTAAAGGAAATGGGATTTACATACAGAAAAGCTAAATGAAAGCCATGATTAACACCTAAACAGAAAAAAAACAAGGTTACAATGGGCTAAGGAAAAGCAATCATGGACTGTGGATGACTGGATGAAAGTCATATTCAGTGATGAATCACGAATTTGCATTGGGCAAGGTGATGATGCTGGAACTTTTGTTTGGTGCCGTTCCAATGAAATTTATAAAGATGACTGCCTGAGGAGAACATGCAAATTTCCACAGTCATTGATGATATGGGGCTGCATGTCAGGTAAAGGCACTGGGGAGATGGCTGTCATTACATCTTCACTAAATGCACAAGTTTATGTTGATATTTTGGACATTTTTCAAATCTCATCAATTGAAAGGATGTTTGGGGATGATGAAATCATTTTTCAAGATGATAATGCATCCTGCCATAGAGCAAAAACTGTGAAAACATTCCTTGAAAAAAGACACATAAAGTCAATGTCATGGCCTGCAAATAGTCCGGATCTCAATCCAATTGAAAATCTTTGGTGGAAGATGAAGAAAATGGTCCATGACCAGGCTCCAACCTGCAAAGCTGATCTGACAACAGCAATCAGAGAAAGTTGGAGCCAGATTGAAGAGTACTATTTGGCACTTATTAAGTCCATGCCTCAGAAACTGCAAGCTGTTATAAAAGCCAGAGGTGGTGCAACAAAATACTAGTGATGTTTTGGAGTGTTCTTTTGTTTGTTAATTTTTCATGATTCCATAATTTTTTCCTCAGAATTGAGTGATTCCATCATTTTTCTCCTATGCTTGGTTAAAAAAAGTAACCATTACTGACTACCACATTTTTGTTCTTGATTTCTTTTAGTGTTTCTTAAAGCCAGAAAGTTGCCATTTGAAATGACTTTACTTTTGTGCCATGTCTGTGATCTGCTTTTTTCTACAAAATTAAACAACTGAATGAACATCCTTCAAGGCCGGTGATTCCATAATTTTTGCCAGGGGTTGTAGTATTCTGCATAAAGAAAATTACATCCAATCCTATACCTTAAACACTTAGTCAAACAGCATTTAGTCAGCTTCCTACATTGAAACACCTTTCCTCCCTAGCAATAGAGAAGAGCTCAGATGTAAGTAAAGCTGCTTTTGAATCTAACTTTCAAAGAGAAGAATTTAAAGGAAGTAATGGTTTCCAGGGCTGTAGATACTCTTCAACAATTTTACTTAAACTTGCCTTGCTGGTTGTAGAGCATGTGTGGTAAAGAGATAGATTATTTTAATCTCTTTTGTAGCACTGAACCTGAAATAACTCTGTGTTCTGTGTAAGTGTTTTTAAATGGATTTCTACATTAGCCTTATCATTTTCCTGCACATTCCACTACACTGACTCACAGTGAAACTGCAAAATAATTTATAGTTTACAAAGTGTGTTGCCTTGCAATAGGACTGTCTTGCCATAAACACAAACAGTTAGATTATTTACGTTACAGCCTGGAATACTTCATGGATTGGGACACATTTTTAATTCATAAGCTGTAAAAAAAAGAAAATAAATAAAATATGACACATATCATGTGCATCTTTTATTAACTGTGAATTTAACTCCATGTTCTTCATGGGCAGTTTATAAATATCAATGAGTTTGTTGTGAAAAAATGGATAAACATTTTCACCAAACATGAAGCGATTGCTTTTATCTTTTGACATTTGTGGTCTGAATTGAAATTAAAAGCACTATTACCCTTTCCTGAAGACAAGATCAAGAATAAGTTATACGTATGTATCAGGCTCCAGTGGGACAGCTCAAATTTCAGTTCAGTGGTTCAGATCTAAATGCTAAAAAGACAAGTATTATTCTGTAACTGCAGAGGAAAACAGCCATTAAGAGATCCCATCTGAAGGATTCTCAACTGAATGCTTTATACTTTTCATTGTACTTCTAGCCGCTGTTCAGTACTGAAAATAAATACACGGTGTGCAGAATTATTAGGCAAGTTGCATTTTGATCACATGATACATTTTATGCATGTTGTCCTACTCTAAGCTGTTCAGACTTGAGAGCCAACTACCAATTAAGTAAATCAGGTGATGTGCATCTCTGTAATGAGGAGGGGTGTTGTCTAATGACATCAAAACACTATATAAGGTGTGCTTAATGATTAGGCAACTTCCTTTCCTTTGGCAAAATGGGTCAGAAGAGAGATTTGATGGGCTCTGAAAAGTCCAAAATTGTGAGATGTCTTGCAGAGGGATGCAGCAGTCTTGAAATTGCCAAACTTTTGAAGCGTGATCACCCAGCCATCAAGCACTTCATGGCAAATAGTCAACAGGATCGCAAGAAGCGTGTTGGGCAAAAAAGGCGCAAAATAACTGCCTATGACTTGAGGAAAATCAAGCGTGAAGCTGCAAAATTGCCATTTGCCACCAGTTTTGTAATATTTCAGAGCTGCAACGTTACTGGAGTAACAAAAAGCACAAGGTGTGCGATAATCAGGGACATGGCCAAGATAAGGAAGGCTGGATCCATAAGGATGGATGGTCCAGAGGCTGGATCAGTACAAGGCAGAGAGCTCCACTTTGACGCCAGCAAGGCGGAGGTGGGGTACTGGTATGGGCTGGTATAATCAAAGATGAACTTGTGGGACCTTTTCGGGTTGAGGATGGAGTGAAGCTCAACTTCCAGACCTACTGCCAGTTTCTGGAAGACAACTTCTTCAAGCAGTGGTATAGGAAGAAGTCAGTATCGTTCAAGAAAAACATGATTTTGATGCAGGACAATACTCCATCATGTGCCTCCAACTGCTCCACAGCGTGGCTGGCCAGTAAAGGTCTCAAAGAAGAAAAAATAATGACATGGCCCCCTTGTTCACCTGATCTGAACCCCATAGAGATCCTTTGGTCCCTCATAAAATGTGAGATCTACAGGGAGGGAAAACAGTACACCTCTCGGAACAGTGTCTTGGAGGCTGTGGTGGTTGCTGCACACAATGTTGATTGTATACAGATCAAGCAACTGACAGAATCTATGGATGGAAGGCTGTTGAGTGACATCATAAAGAAAGGTGGCTATATTGGTCACTAATTTTGGGGGGGTTTGTTTTTGCATGTCAGAAATGTTTATTTCTAAATTTTGTGCAGTTATATTGGTTTACCTGGTAAAAATAAACAAGTGAGATGGGAATATATTTGTTTTTTATTAAGTTGCGTAATAATTCTGCACAGTAATAGTTACCTGCACAAAAATATATCATCCTTAGATAGCCAAATATAAAGAAAACCACTCCAACTTCCAAAAATATTAAGCTTTGATATTTATGAGTCTTTTGGGTTGATTGACAACATAGTTGTTGATCAATAATAAAAATAATCCTCTAAAATACAACTTGCCTAATAATTTTGCACACAGTGTATTTCTGATTACTTGGGCTAAATACTGTGGATCAAGTTTAAATGAGCCTCATATTTCAGTGATTTGCTCCTGGATAGTTTTATGAAATCATCATTTGTGATGTCCCATCAAACTGCCTATGAAACTATTAATTACTCCTCAATCTAGTCACCAAAGTTATATTTTTCCTTTGCTGATTGTTTTTCATTTATTTTAAATATATGTCATTGACTAGAGACAACCAAAAAAACCCTTATATTATGCTGTGTAAGCCAAATTTGATGTTAATTTTAATTAAACATATCAAATTTGAATTTGTCTAAAGTTGACTTTATATATACAGAGGCATGATAAAGTTTGGGTACCCCTGGTCAAAATGACTGTTAGGCTATGTGCACACGTCAGGATTTCTTGCAGAAAATTCCTGAGGAAAACCTGAAATTTTCGGCAAGAAATCTGCATGCGTTTTTGCCGCGGTTTTGCCCCGTTTTTGGTGCGTTTTTTTCCGGACATTTCCCAATGCATTTTATAGTGGGAAATCCGCAAAAAAAACGCAAAATTAATGAACATGCTGCGTTTTTTACCGCGATGCCTTTTTTTCGTGGAAAAAAACGCATCATGTGCACAAAACATGCGGAATTCATTCTAAATGATGGGATGCATATTGTAAGCTTTTTTTGTGGTTTTATAGCATTTTTCTTGCGAAAAAACGCGAAAAAAACGTGAAAAATCAGCAACGTGTGCACACAGCCTTACAGTTTAGCAAGTTGAAGATCAAATGATCTCTAAAATGCTTAAAGTTAAAAATTACAAAAAGAAAAGTGGTTCAATGCAAATGTTTGGGCAGCCTTGGAGATTGGTGTGCTCAGATAACTTTGACCAAGCTTTCAGACCTTCTTTAGTCTGTTGAAGTTATGGCTTGTTCACTGTCATTTTTAGGAAAAGCTAGGTGATGCAAATTTCCCAGCTTTATAAAAACCCAGCCTCCTCTAATTTTGTGCCAAAGAACAGCAGCCATTGGGTTCTTGCTGCCTAACACTCTGAAAAAATATGGTGGAGGCCCACAATACAGGAGAAGACTATGAGAAGATAGCAAAGCTTTTCAAGTTGCCCTTTCCTTAGTTTGAAATGTAATTAAGAAATGACAGTTAACAGGAACAGTAGAGGTCAAGATAAGCTCTGGAAGACCAAGCAAAATTTCAGTGAGAGCTGTTCGTAGGATTGCTAGAAAGGCAAATCAGACATTGACTGCAAAAGACCTTCAGAAAGATATATCAGACTCTGGAGATGTGGTACATTGTTCTAATGTTCAGGGACACCTGCACAAATATGGCTTTTATAGAAAAGTCTTCAGAAGAAAACCTCTCCTGCGTCCTCACCATAAAATTCAGCATCAGAAGTATGCAAAAGAACATCTAAGCAACCCTGATGCATTTTATAAACAAGTCCTGTGGACTATTGACACTAAAATAGAACTATTTGGCCATAATGATCAAAGGTATGTGTGATTATAAAAGGGCACAGAATTTTAGGATGAGAACATCTCACCAACCATTAAGCATGGGGTGGATCAATCATGCTTTGGAATTGTCTTGCAACCAATGGCACGGGGAACATTTCATGGATAGAGGTAAGAATGGATTCAATTACATTTCAGCAAATTCTTGATAAAAAATCACACCATCTGTAAAAAAACTGAAGTTGAAAAGAGGGTGGTTTCTACAAATAATGATCCTAAACACATGTCAAAATCCACAATAGACTACTTCAAAAGGCACAATCTAAATGTTTTACTATGGCATTCACAGTCCCCTGATTTGAACATTATTGAAAATGTTAGGCTAGACCTCAAAACAGTAATGCATGCAAGACAACCAAGGAATCTCACAGAACTGAAAGTTTCCAAAGAAGAATGGAGAAAAAACCCTCAAATGAGAATTGAAAAACTCTTCTATGGCTGCATAAAGCATTTTCAAGCTGTGATACTTGCAAAAGGGTGTGATACTAAGTAACACTCATGCAGGGTGCCCAAACTTTTGCATCAGCCCATTTTCCATTTTGTAATTTTTAAAACGTGAAATATGAAAATATACATTTTTTTTGCCTAAAATGCAAATGAAATGTGTCATCAATAGTGTTGAGCGATGCCGTCCGATACTTGAAAGTATCGGTATCGGAAAGTATCGGCCGATACCGGCAAAGTATCGGATCTAATCCGATACCGATACCCGATACCAATACAAGTCAATGGGACTCAAGTATCGGACGGTATCCCTGATGGTTCCCAGGGTCTGAAGGAGAGGAAACTCTCCTTCAGGCCCTGGGATCCATATTAATGTGTAAAATAAAGAATTAAAATAAAAAATATTGATATACTCACCTCTCCGA
The DNA here is from genome assembly GCF_051348905.1 of Ranitomeya variabilis. Classification (NCBI taxonomy): domain Eukaryota; kingdom Metazoa; phylum Chordata; class Amphibia; order Anura; family Dendrobatidae; genus Ranitomeya; species Ranitomeya variabilis. Next base: position 236,064,977 of record NC_135232.1, read on the forward strand.
CGCAGCCTGCACCTTACCGAGGGAACCGGCAGCCTTCTTTGCTTTAAATGCGCGCGTTTACTGCCTTCCGTGACGTCACGGCTTCTGATTGGTCGCGTGCCGCCCATGTGACCGCGACCCGACCAATCACAAGCCGTTACGTAATTTTCAGGTCCTGAATGCCTAGAATTAGGCATTCAGGACCTGAAAATTACGTCACAGCTTGTTGTGATTGGTCGCGTCGCGGTCACATGGGCGGCACGCGACCAATCACAAGCCGTGACGTAATTTTCAGGTCCTGAATGCCTAGAATTAGGCATTCAGGACCTGAAAATTACGTCACGGCTTGTTGTGATTGGTCGCGTCGCGGTCACATGGGCGGCACGCGACCAATCACAAGCCGTGACGTCACGGAAGGCAGTAAACGCGCGCATTTTAAGCAAAGAAGGCTGCCGGTTCCCTCGGTAAGGTGCAGGCTGCGTCGGAGAGGTGAGTATATCAATATTTTTTATTTTAATTCTTTATTTTACACATTATATCGATCCCGATACCGATTCCCGATACAACAAAAGTATCGGATCTCGGTATCGGAATTCCGATACCGCAAATATCGGCCGATACCCGATACTTGCGGTATCGGAATGCTTAACACTAGTCATCAATAACTTTAGGCATTTTAGAGATCATTTCATCTTCAACTTGCTTATCTGTTCACAAGAACAGTAATTTTGACAAGGGGTGCTCAAACTTTTACATGCCACTGTAATGAGCAATCAGGCCAATTACACTGTTCAATTTTACAGCTTTCATTTAGCTACAACACAAACTGTGACCAGCTGAAGACCAGTTGGAAGTATACATAGTGCTTCTGAAGATTTTTCCTGAAATAGACAACAAACTAATTCCAAACATGTACTTTTTCTCTATTATTGATCTTGTATGGCCAGGAAGACACAAATAAGAACGTGTAGCTTAGAGATGGGCAAATTTATTTGAGTGGAATTGAATTCTACTGAATTTGTACAAAAAGGTGTGTCCCTCAGAATTACCTTTTTTTTTATTTTCCTCCTTACGAATTTTGCAATATCACATCCAACTAGCCACCATTTTGCTGAATTAAAGTGGGCTAGCAAAAGGTTAAGAAAACAAATAAAAAAAAATCCTAATGCTCAAGTCATCTTTCACCTCTACGGCTAAATCCGCTGTTCACTTTCTGATGTCTACTCTTCCATACCTGTATTTTTGGTTGCACACTGCTTAAGTTGGGACTTCTGGCTATGACCAGGTCTTGAAGGTCATTTTATGTTGTAACAAGTGATGAGCAAATAGTGAAATATTCAGATTCAGGAAAATCAGCAGGAGTTATGTCTAATATCTGTGTATTCATACCGAATAATGAATCTAATGCAAGTCAATGGGAAAGCCGAATATTTTTCTGCAACAAACAGGTCTGGGGGCCTGAGAAAAAAAGCTGAAATGGATAGGAAAGTACTAAAACTAAATGGGAACAGCATGGAGAAGATGCCTGCATTGTTCTGACTCATACAGTGATAGATGAAAAGCTGACAATTCATTTGCCGTGTACAGTAAAATCACAGCAGGAGCCAACAGGATAGAATAGCCATATTACATACAGTATATATACACATAGAATACTGTAGATATATAGATCTCAGTGACACACACATATACAGTACTGACCAAAAGTTTGGTCACACCTTCTCATTTAAAGATTTTTCTGTATTTTCATGACTATGAAAATTGTAAATTCACACTGAATGCATCAAAACTATGAATTAATACATGTGGAATTATATACGTAACAAAAAAGTGTGAAACAACTGAAAATATGTCTGATATTCTAGGTTCTTCAAAGTAGCCACCTTTTGCTTTGATGACTGCTTTGCACACTCTTGGCATTGTCTTGATGAGTAGGGTTGAGCGACTTTTATTTTTATAGGATCGGGTCGGGTTTCACGAAACCCGACTTTCTCAAAAGTCGGGTCGAGTGAAATCGTCCGATCCTATAAAAAAGTCGGGGTCGGGGTCGGCCGAAACGCGAAACCCAATGCAGTGCAATGGGATACTATGGTTCCCAGGGTCTGAAAGAGAGGAAACACCCCACACAGGGGTCGGGTCGGGTTTCATGAAACCCGACTTTGCCAAAAGTCGGCGACTTCTGAAAATGGTCGACCCGTTTCGCTCAACCCTATTGATGAGCTTCAAGAGGTAGTCACCGGAAATAGTCTTCCAAAAATCTTGAAGGAGCTCCTAGAGATGCTTAGCACTTGGTGGCCCTTTTGCCTTCACTCTGGGGTCCAGCTCACCCCAAACCATCTCGATTGGGTTCAGGTCTGGTGACTGTGGAGGTCAGGTCATCTAGCGTAGCACCCCATCACTCTCCTTCTTGGTCACATAGCCCTTACACAGCCTGGAGGTGTGTTTGGGGTCATTGTCAAGTTGAAAAATAAATGATGGACCAACTAAATGCAAACCGGATGGCATAGTATGCCGCTGCAAGATGCTGTGATAGCCATGCTGGTTCAGTATGCCTTCAATTTTGAATAAATCCCCAACAGTGTCACCAGCAAAGCACCCCCACACCATCACACCTCTTCCTCCATGCTTCACGGTGGGAACCAGGCATGTAGAGTCCATCTGTGCACCTTTTCTGCGTCGCATAAAGACACGGTGGTTGGAACCAAAGATCTCAAATTTGGACTCATCAGACCAAAGCACAGATTTCCACTGGTCTAATCTCCTTTCCTTGTGTTCTTTAGCCCAAACAAGTCTCTTCTGCTTGTTGTCTGTCCTTAGCAGTGGTTTCCTAGCAGCTATTTTACCATGAAGGCCTGCTGTACAAAGTATCCTCTTAACAGTTGTTGTAGAGATGTGTCTGCTGCTAGAACTCTGTGTGGCATTGACCTGCATTAATATGAGCTGCTGTTAGCCTGCGATTTCTGAGGCTGGTGACTCGGATAAACTTATCGTCAGAAGTGACTCTTGGTCTTCTTTCCTGGGGCGGTCCTCATGTGAGCCAGTTTCTTGTACTGCTTGATGGTTTTTGCAACTGCACTTGGGGACACTTTCAAAGTTTTCCCAATTTTTTGGACTGACAGACCTTCATTTCTTAAAGAAATAATGGCCACTTGTTTTTCTTTACTTAGTTGCTTTTTTCCTGCCATAATACAAATTCTAACAGTCTATTCAGTAGGACTATCAGCTGTGTATCCACCAGACTTCTGCTCAACACAACTGATGGTCCCAACCCTATTTATAAGGCAAGAAATCCCACTTATTAAACCTGACAGGGCACACCTGTGAAGTGAAAACCATTCCCGGTGACTACCTCTTGAAGCTCATCAAGAGAAGGCCAAGAGTGTGCAAAGCAGTCATCAAAGCAAAAGGTGGTTACTTTGAAGAACCTAGAAAATATAAGACATATTTTCAGTTGTTTCACACTTTTTTGTTAAGTATATAATTCCACATGTATTAATTCATAGTTTTTATGCCTTCAGTGTGAATTTACAGTTTTCATAGTCATGAAAATGCAGAAAAATCTTTAAATGAGAAGGTGTGTCCAAACTTTTGGTCTGTATTGTATATACAGTATATATACTGTGCGGGCACATGTCTCACAGGAAGACACAAATACAGCGACATCAGAAGCCAATGAAGACCACCAAAACAGCCTAGCAATGGCTTTGCGCATGGCCAAGATTCCCAGATGCTCACAAGAGCCAAGTCATGGAATTCCCGGATACTGGACAGGCACAAAAAATGTATTATTCGGCTTGGAAGGAGGAGCAAGAGACTGGGCCTCCCAATCTCCTGCTCTTAAGCCGAGGAAACTCCAGCCACAACCACCCAGTGCTGAAAAATGGAGGAAGGAGGTTCAGGAGGAGATATTGGATCCAAGCTGCGGGATAGGGCATCCACCTTCACATTCTTGGATCCAGGCCTAAAAGTGATGGAAAGCTGAAATTGAGAAAAAAAAGGGACCCCCTCGCCTGCCTCAAAATAAGACAGGTTCTTGTGGTCTGTGATGACCGTGATTCGATGGACAGTCCCCTCCAAAAAATTCTTCCATTCTTCAAAAGTCAATTTAATGGCTAGTAACTCCTGGTTACCCGCATGGTAACTCCTTTCTGCAGAGGAAAACATTTTAGAAAAGAATGCACAGAGTCTTAAATTGATAATTTAATTAATAACGTGGTGGGTCCTTGAGACAACACCACCCCCACTCCCACCTCTGAGGTGTTCACCTCCACAATAAATGGCTTAGACAGATCAGGTTGAATCAGTACAGGGGCAGACATAAAACATTCTTTTAAAGAAGAAAATGCCGCTAAAGCTTGAGTTGACCAATTTTTGATAGCCCCCTTGTGAGTTAAATTAGTGAGGGGTTTAACCACCTGTGAAAACCCCTTGATAAATTTTCTATAGTAATTGGCAAAACCCAAAAATCTCTGAAGACCCTTGAGATATTTGGGTTGTACCCAATCAACAATAGCCTGTACCTTTCCAGGGTCCATGTGAAACCCCTCAGCAAAATAAACCCCAGAAAGGACAATTCTTACACAAAAAATGAACACTTCTGCAGTTTAGCAAAGAAAGAGTTCTCCTTAAGCCTCTGGAGGACAGCACGGAGATGACCCATATGTTTCATTTTATCAGCATAATTGTTGTGATTTTGCTTTTTGCTCCCTCTAGTGGTCATTAGTGATTTGACTCTGGAGCTTCTGTCTTTTCCTATATCCTCACCTGGGCCGTTAGTTCAGGGGCGTTGCTATATAAGCTCCCTGGACCTTCAGTTCAATGCCTGGCATCGTTGAAATCAGAGCTAATCTGTTGTGCTCTTGTCCTATGATCCTGGTTCCTGTATTTCAAGCTAAGTCTTCTTCTTTGCTTTTTGCTTTTGTTTTGTTTGGTATTTTTGTCCAGCTTGTTCCAATCTGTATCCTGTCCTTTGCTGGAAGCTCTAGGGGGCTGGTGTTCTCCCCCCGGACCGTTAGATGGTTCGGGGGTTCTTGAATCTCCAGCGTGGATTTTTATAGGGTTTTTGTTGACCAGATAAGTTATCTTGCTATATTCTGCTATTAGTAAGCTGGCCTCTCTTTGCTGAACCTGGTTCATTTCTGTGTTTGTCATTTCCTCTTACCTCACCGTTATTATTTGTGGGGGGCTTGTTTCTTGCTTTGGGGTCCCTTTCTCTGGAGGCAAGAGAGGTCTTTGTTTTCTTCTCCTAGGGGTAGTTAGATTCTCCGGCTGGCGCGAGTCATCTAGCGATCCGTAGGCATGATCCCCGGCTACTTCTAGTGTTGGCGTTAGGAGTAGCTATTTGGTCAACCCAGTTACCACAGCCCTATGAGCTGGATTTTTGAATCTCGCAGACTTACACGTTCCTCTGAGACCCTGTCCACTGGGGTCATAACAGTATGCCAGGTCAGTATTAAATGTTTAATGCATTGCAGAAGTGGGATTATAAGAAAGAAAATGTTGAGTTTTTTTTTTTCCCTCTCTCATTTTTTTTTTTTTTTCTTTTCCCCTTTACATCAGAGTGGCTTAAAGCTTGCTGCAGACATGAATGTCCAGACCTTGATTACAAGTGTGGACCAGCTTGCCGCTCGTGTGCAGGGTATACAAGATTATGTTACCAGAAATCCTAGGTCTGAACCCAAGATTCCGATTCCTGAACTGTTTTCAGGAGACCGATTTAAGTTTAGGAATTTCAGGAATAATTGTAAATTGTTTTTGTCCCTGAAACCTTGTTCGTCTGGAGACTCTGCTCAACAAGTAAAAATTGTTATTTCATTCTTACGGGGTGACCCTCAAGATTGGGCTTTTTCGTTGGCGCCAGGAGATCCGGCATTGGCTGATATTGATGCGTTTTTTCTGGCGCTCGGTTTACTTTATGAGGAACCCAATCTTGAGATTCAGGCAGAGAAAGCCTTGCTGGCTATGTCTCAGGGCCAGGACTAGGCTGAGGTGTATTGCCAAAAATTTCGGAAATGGTCCGTGCTGACACATTGGAACGAATGTGCACTGGCCGCTAATTTTAGAAATGGCCTTTCTGAGGCCATTAAGAATGTTATGGTGGGTTTTCCCATTCCCACAGGTCTGAATGATACCATGTCCCTGGCTATTCAAATTGACCGGCGGTTGCGGGAGCGCAAAACCGCAAATTCCCTCATGTTGTTGTCTGAACAGACACCTGATGTGATGCAATGTGATAGAAAAACCGCAAATTCCCTCATGGTGTTGTCTGAATGGACACCTGATTTGATGCAATGTGATAGAATCCTGACTAGAAATGAGAGGAAAATTCATAGACGCCGGAATGGCTTGTGCTACTACTGTGGTGATTCTACACATGTTATCTCAGCATGCTCTAAACGTATATCTAAGGTTGTTAGTCCTGTCACCGTTGGTAATTTGCATCCTAAGTTTATTCTGTCTGTAACTTTGATTTGCTCACTGTCATCTTATCCTGTCATGGCATTTGTAGATTCAGGTGCTGCCCTGAGTCTTATGGATCTCTCATTTGCTAAGCGCTGTGGTTTTATTCTTGAACCATTAGAAAATCCTATCCCTCTTAGGGGTATTGATGCTACGCCATTAGCAGAAAATAAACCGCAGTATTGGACACAGGTTACCATGTGCATGACTCCTGAACACCGCGAGGTGATACGTTTTCTCGTTCTACATAAAATGCATGATTTGGTTGTTTTGGGGCTGCCATGGTTACAGACCCATAATCCAGTCCTTGACTGGAAGGCTATGTCAGTGTCTAGTTGGGGCTGTCGTGGTATTCATGAGGATTCCCTGCCTGTGTCTATTGCTTCTTCTACGCCTTCGGAAGTTCCGGAGTATTTGTCTGATTATCAGGATGTCTTTAGCGAGTCCAGGTCCAGTGCATTGCCTCCTCATAGGGAATGTGACTGTGCAATAGATTTGATTCCAGGCAGTAAATTTCCTAAGGGAAGACTGTTTAATCTGTCGATACCTGAACATACCGCTATGCGTTCATATATCAAGGAGTCTCTGGAGAAAGGACACATCCGTCCGTCTTCTTCCCCTCTTGGTGCGGGATTCTTTTTTGTGGCTAAAAAGGACGGATCTTTGAGGCCTTGTATTGACTATCGGCTTTTAAATAAGATCACTGTCAAATTTCAGTATCCTTTGCCGCTGTTGTCTGACTTGTTTGCCCGGATTAAAGGTGCCAAGTGGTTTACCAAGATAGACCTTCGTGGTGCGTACAACCTTGTGCGCATTAAGCAAGGGGATGAATGGAAAACCGCATTCAATACGCCCGAAGGTCATTTTGAGTACTTGGTGATGCCTTTTGGGCTCTCTAATGCCCCTTCAGTTTTTCAGTCCTTTATGCATGACATTTTCCGGAACTATCTGGATAAATTTTTGATCGTTTATCTGGATGATATTCTGTTTTTTTCTGATAATTGGGACTCGCATGTGGAGCAGGTCAGGATGGTCTTTAAAATTTTGCGTGAAAATTCTTTGTTTGTCAAGGGCTCAAAGTGTCTTTTTGGTGTACAGAAGGTTCCCTTTTTGGGGTTCATTTTTTCCCCTTCTGCTGTGGAGATGGACCCAGTCAAGGTCCGAGCTATTCTTGATTGGACTCAGCCCTCGTCAGTTAAGAGTCTTCAGAAGTTCTTGGGTTTCGCTAACTTCTACCGTCGTTTTATCGCTAACTTTTCTAGCATTGTGAAACCTTTGACGGATATGACCAAGAAGGGCTCCGATGTGGTTCATTGGGCTCCTGCTGCCGTGGAGGCTTTCCAGGAGTTGAAACGTCGGTTTACTTCGGCGCCTGTTTTGTGCCAGCCTGATGTCTCGCTTCCCTTTCAGGTTGAGGTGGATGCTTCAGAGATTGGAGCAGGGGCCATTTTGTCGCAGAGAGGCCCTGGTTGCTCTGTTATGAGACCTTGCGCCTTTTTCTCTAGGAAGTTTTCGCCTGCGGAGCGAAATTATGATGTGGGCAATCGGGAGTTGTTGGCTATGAAATGGGCATTTGAGGAGTGGCGTCATTGGCTCGAGGGTGCTAAGCATCGTGTGGTGGTCTTGACTGATCACAAAAATCTGATGTATCTCGAGTCTGCTAAACGCCTGAATCCTAGACAGGCCCGCTGGTCATTGTTTTTCTCCCGTTTTGACTTTGTTGTCTCGTATTTACCAGGTTCAAAAAATGTGAAGGCCGATGCTCTTTCCAGGAGCTTTGTGCCTGATGCTCCTGGAGTCGCTGAACCTGTTGGTATTCTTAAGGATGGTATTATCTTGTCAGCTATTTCTCCAGATCTGCGACGTGTGTTGCAGAGATTTCAGGCTGATAGGCCTGATTCTTGTCCACCTGACAGACTGTTTGTGCCTGATAAGTGGACCAGCAGAGTCATTTCCGAGGTTCATTCCTCGGTGTTGGCAGGTCACCCAGGAATTTTTGGCACCAGAGATCTGGTGGCCAGATCCTTTTGGTGGCCTTCCTTGTCTAGGGATGTGCGGTCATTTGTACAGTCCTGTGGGACTTGTGCTCGAGCTAAGCCTTGCTGTTCTCGTGCCAGCGGGTTGCTCTTGCCCTTGCCTGTCCCTAAGAGACCTTGGACACATATCTCCATGGATTTCATTTCTGATCTTCCGGTGTCTCAAGGCATGTCTGTTATCTGGGTGATATGTGATCGCTTCTCCAAGATGGTCCATTTGGTTCCTTTGCCTAAGCTGCCTTCCTCTTCCGATCTGGTTCCTGTGTTTTTCCAGAACGTGGTTCGTTTGCACGGCATCCCTGAGAATATTGTGTCAGACAGAGGATCCCAGTTCGTTTCCAGATTCTGGCGATCCTTTTGTAGTAGGATGGGCATTGACTTGTCGTTTTCGTCTGCTTTCCATCCTCAGACTAATGGACAGACGGAGCGAACTAATCAGACTTTGGAGGCTTATTTGAGGTGTTTTGTCTCTGCTGATCAGGACGATTGGGTGACCTTCTTGCCGTTGGCTGAGTTTGCCCTTAATAATCAGGCTAGTTCCGCCACCTTGGTTTCGCCGTTTTTCTGCAACTCTGGTTTCCACCCTCGTTTTTCTTCGGGTCATGTGGAACCTTCTGACTGCCCTGGGGTGGATTCTGTGGTGGATAGGTTGCAGCGGATCTGGAATCTTGTGGTGGACAACTTGAAGTTGTCACAGGAGAGGGCTCAGCGCTTTGCCAACCGCCGCCGCGGTGTGGGTCCCCGACTACGTGTTGGGGATTTGGTGTGGCTTTCTTCCCGCTTTGTTCCTATGGAGGTTTCCTCTCTCAAATTTAAACCTCGTTTTATTGGTCCTTACAAGATATTGGAAATCCTTAATCCTGTATCCTTTCGCCTGGATCTTCCTGTGTCGTTTGCTATCCACAACGTGTTTCATAGGTCCTTGTTGCGGCGGTACGTTGTGCCTGTGGTTCCTTCTGCTGAGCCTCCTGCTCCGGTGTTGGTTGAGGGCGAGTTGGAGTACGTGGTGGAGAAGATCTTGGATTCTCGTCTCTCCAGGCGGAGGCTTCAGTACCTGGTCAAGTGGAAGGGCTATGGTCAGGAAGATAATTCCTGGGTGGTCGCCTCTGATGTTCATGCGGCCGACTTAGTTCGTGCCTTTCACGCCGCTCGTCCTGATCGCCCTGGTGGTCGTGGTGAGGGTTCGGTGACCCCTCACTAAGGGTGGGGTACTGTTGTGATTTTGCTTTTTGCTCCCTCTAGTGGTCATTAGTGATTTGACTCTGGAGCTTCTGTCTTTTCCTATATCCTCACCTGGGCCGTTAGTTCAGGGGCGTTGCTATATAAGCTCCCTGGACCTTCAGTTCAATGCCTGGCATCGTTGAAATCAGAGCTAATCTGTTGTGCTCTTGTCCTATGATCCTGGTTCCTGTATTTCAAGCTAAGTCTTCTTCTTTGCTTTTTGCTTTTGTTTTGTTTGGTATTTTTGTCCAGCTTGTTCCAATCTGTATCCTGACCTTTGCTGGAAGCTCTAGGGGGCTGGTGTTCTCCCCCCGGACCGTTAGACGGTTCGGGGGTTCTTGAATCTCCAGCGTGGATTTTTATAGGGTTTTTGTTGACCAGATAAGTTATCTTGCTATATTCTGCTATTAGTAAGCTGGCCTCTCTTTGCTGAACCTGGTTCATTTCTGTGTTTGTCATTTCCTCTTACCTCACCGTTATTATTTGTGGGGTGCTTGTTTCTTGCTTTGGGGTCCCTTTCTCTGGAGGCAAGAGAGGTCTTTGTTTTCTTCTCCTAGGGGTAGTTAGATTCTCCGGCTGGCGCGAGTCATCTAGCGATCCGTAGGCATGATCCCCGGCTACTTCTAGTGTTGGCGTTAGGAGTAGCTATTTGGTCAACCCAGTTACCACAGCCCTATGAGCTGGATTTTTGAATCTCGCAGACTTACACGTTCCTCTGAGACCCTGTCCATTGGGGTCATAACACATAATATATAAGGACATCATCCAGATACACCACCATGAAGGGCCCAATGAAATCAGAAAAAAACATGATTAATGAAATTCTGAAATACAGTTGGCATGTTAGTCAGACCAAAGGGCATAACCAGGTTCTTAAATAAATCCTCGGAGGTGAGGAAAGCCATTTTCCACTTATCCCGCTCCTGCATGCAGATGAGGTTATATGATCCCCTGAGGTCTAATTTAGAGAACTATATGGCCCCGGCCAATTGATTGTACAAATCAGGAATGAGTCGGAGGGGGTAAGTATTCCTCATGGTGATCTTGCTTAATTCTCAAAAATCAAGACATGGGCATAAACCACCATCTTTTTTCTTCACAAAAAATAACTCCGCCACCACAGAAGATACAGAGGAGCGAATGTGCCCTTTACGAAGACTATCGGAGATATACTCCTTCAAAGCCACCCGCTCAGGGCCGGAGAGATTGTATAAACGGGCCTTGGGCAGTTTGGCACCAGGGACAAGATTAACAGCACAATCAAATGGGCGGTGTGTTGGTAAAACCTGTGCCTCCTTTTCGGAGAATGCATCCTCAAAATCCTTCAGGTACTCTGGAATACCCTCCAGAATGATGGATGACACAGACACATTAACAAGGCAATCTTTAGAACAATTAGGACCCCAATTAACAATGCCTGGACATTCCCAATCAATGATCGGGTTATGTAACTAGGGAAACCCCAACACCAGTCCCACAGGTAGATTGTTAATAGTAAAACATGTAATACGTTCTTGATGACAGGACCCCACCTTAAGGATAAACTCCTCAGAGATAAACTTAACAATATTCTTAGTGAGGGGTGTTTTATTAATGGCCATAATATTAATGGGAGTTTCCAATTTGACTGTCCCTAACTTACATTTGGCCACCAATTAAGAGTCAATCAAGTTTAAAGATGACCCACAATCAACAAAAGCTGAAGTGGAGGTACAACTGTTCTTGACACAAAGTTCTACTTCCAACAGTAGTTTAAGAGATGAGGATAAAAGTACCTGAGAGTCTGGGCAACCTCCTCGACAGTTACCCAGACTTAGGCATTTCCCAACACCATGGTTGTCCTGACACCTGAGGAAGACATTTACACTGTCGAAACGCATCGTATGTGCTTTTTCTTGAGAAATAATAAAAACCTTTTTTGGATAATAAGAAGCTTTGGATCCTACACCCACGGGAGCACAAATAGCCTGGTATAAAGTTTATTGGATAACACTCCTATGGTTACTTGGTCTGAGTGACGTACTAGCTACCAGGGATTTGCAGCATACTGACCACAGAAGAAATCCACCTTTGAACACCTAATGGTTCCAAGTGGCCTTTATGCAAGGTTTCAAGATTTATAAAAGGTGAGTGCCACCTATATTCACCAATGACCTTATTATAAATTTACATCAGTGCACTTTTTCCTTTCCTCCCTTTTACCAGAAGCCATGGGAGTCGGAGGACAGGAGGGGCAGTCCTTCTTCCAGTGTACTGGACTACCACAGAAGAAACAGAGTCTCCCATCACGTCATCATCTCTTCTCCCTTTCCATGACGGTGGTGACCCCAACCTCCATGGGCTCGGATTGAGTCATAGCATCAGGGTTACTCAGAAGCAAGGGACCTTCTCGGACTTTCCAGATGGCTTGAGTCACAGCCTCCTCTAAAGAACTAGGTGGTGGATGGAGAGCCAAAGCGTCTTTCAAATGGTCAGACAGTCCCCTCCGGAAATGGCACCTGAGTGCAGAGTCGTTCCATGAGACCTTTGGGGACAAGTGTCTAAACTCTGAGCAATTGTAAGAGGGTGGTGCTGTTATGGACAGTAAGGAACACGCTGTCACTTCAAAAAGAGACTGCACCCCCTTGTCTGGCGTGATGGAATGTTCTGCTTCTCCCCTGCAATAGACTGTGTGAATGAACTGGACTGAGCAGAGGGTGGGGGTGGAGCCTGGACTGCGTGTGGGAACTGAAGCTGCTGGAGAGAGAACTTTGTGCTGTTTGCTGCAAGAGAGGTCCTACAGCCTGTAACAGAGTGGACTTGTGAAATTTAACAGACTTTTCCGGGTGCAGCAAGAGTGGCTGTCCTTTGTGAGTTTGAGAAGCCACGAAGATACAGAGAAAGGGATTTACAGTTTCCAGGAGCACCTCCAGGACCCAGAAGCAAGGAGAAGACCACGTTTCATGGAGCTGGCAGAAAGCCATGCGCAACACCATACTAGACTGCTGGGGGTCCCCAGGACTGGATCTGAGTCCCCAACATCACCGTGAGTTTGTTTATTTTTTGTGCACATGTCAGGGCCTAGTGTAGGCTTCAATAGTCAGTACATGGCAGCCATGAGGACTGCTTAGTAATGGCCAGGGAGGTTATACATAGAGTGGCATCATTCTTTGTTTATTGCTTGCATTTGCTTGTGTGTCATATATTAAGTCTGTAACAGTTGGAGCACTGTGCTATTTCACTGACAAGCTAAAGAATATAACTCCTGTAAATTATCTTTTACCATTGCATACCCCTGTTTGCATCTTCCTCATCCACTACATTCCTTGCCTTCCAATAAATCTACCCTTTGTTGTTTGCACCTCATCTTGTGTACGGTAGTCTTCCTGCACAGAGGTGGTCCCCCGGCCATCGCTTCAAGTGGCACTGCGAGCAGGGTACTGTCACCAAGATGGAGGCAGCAGACAGCAATGGCGGGAATGCTAATGTTAATGGAGATGCTGTGGGCATTGGTGGAACCCCTTCAAAGACACTCCCTATGGGCACCATATTTAGTGTGCTACCAAAGTTTGACGGCAATAATATGCCACTGTCCGGTTGGGTGTCCCGGCTGCAAAGCATCCTGAAGATTTATAACATCAGCCCAGACCTTGAAGCGGACATTGCTTTAACTGCCCTAGAGGGAGAAGCCCGTAGAAACATCTGCCTACAACCTGAACTCACCCGCAGTACCCTGAAGGAGCTAGTGAAGTTCCTGGAAGAGATCTATGGTGAGACTGCTAGCGCCGGACACCTTCGTGCCAAATTTTTCTCTAGACTGCAGCGGCAAGAAGAAAGAATTTCTCAGTATGCAATAGCACTGCAAGAAGTGTTAGTGGAGGTGCAGAGAAAGGAGTCAGATGGACTTGGCGGCATGGGCTCTAAAGACTGGATACTGCTGTAGCAATTCATTCTGGGATTGCACAGCACACCCTTGAGGCGAGCACTGTCAGAATGGGTCCAGGCAGATCCGGCTCTTACATTTCATCAAATCCTGGCGGAAACAGTGGCCCGAAATAAAGAAGAGAGCTATGCGTCTGGGGTAATGCGAGTCCAGGGCACCAATACCAGAGGGGACCCAAATCATCAGGAGGTGCTGGTCCAGGTGGTGCAGGACTTGCAGCAGTCCCTTGTCAATGTGCAAGAGAAACTGACCCAGATGGAGCGAAGTGTGGGGGAACTACAACAGTCTGACCCATCGTACTCATACAACCATTCTTTGGCCCGACCGATAAGGGATTAGTCGGAGCAAGCCCCCTACCATCAGGCTTCGGAGGCAGGATGACAGGTTTGAGGTGCCCCCAGCGTGGAGGAGGCATCCAATGCTGGGAATGTGGAGGACGGGGACACCTTGCCAGAGACTGTCGGAACTATGTTCAAGGCCAGCGGAAGCCGCCGTTAAACTACCAACCCCCGCAGTAGTGCGGCACTCTGCGGGGGAGGCGAGGAGAGAGGCCGCTTCATATCATAACGAACACTTGATTTCTGGGTGTCCCATCCTATGTGCTGAATTCGAGGGAGTTCTAGTGGATTGCCAGATAGACACCGGGTCACAAGTGATGGCGATGCCAGAAGCATATTTCAAGCAGCATTTCCAGGGCCTGGCTAAGCCAGAAAAAGAGACATTGATCCGGTTGTTTGCTGCCAGCCAACAACCAATCCCGGTCACAGGGGTCGTGTGGATGAATATTCGAATCTGTGGGCAAGAAATGGGGAGAAAAGGGATCCTGCTAGTCCCTGAGCCTATAAAAGAAGAAGTGCCTGTAGTACTGGGAATGAATATCCTACGTGAACTCGATCAGATTATGTTTACCAAATTGGGACCTGGATATTGGAAGAAGGCTGCTACACATAAGCCTACTCAAGCAGCCCTTCAACGACTGATCCACATCTGTGGGACACAGAAGAGTGTGCCATCCTATCAGATGGTAGGGGTCATCAGGGCTCCTGGTAAAGAACCTGTAATCCTGCCTCCCGAGTGAGAAACTATAGTATACCTTCAACTGGGGACGCATCGCAACCTTGATGGGTTGGAAGTGATTGTTCAGCCTGTGACAGGTGGAGGAGTGGACCAAAAAGTTGTGATAGCCTGTACAATAGCTGTGCTTCAGCGAGGACATGTCCCCATAAGAGCTTTGAATGTGGGCCCCGGGGAGGTCATCCTGCCACGAGTGACAGATCTGGCCCTGGTTTGCCCTGGTTTACCTACATAAGGGTGAAGTGGTGAGTCTGAAGGACATGTCTTTATCGCCGAAAGAAGGTGCGGGGTGGACCCAAGCAGTTGCTGTGGGGGCCGAAGAGATGCCATCCCCGGAGTGGTGTGGACAGGTCAACCTTGATTAAATGGAAGTGGATGTGAAGGCTCTGGGCCCTGAGCATGTGCAAGCAAAAGAAGCTATGCTGTGGGAAAATCATGCCACATTCGCCCATCACGCCGAGGATTTCGGCTGTACTGAAGCCATCACACATGAGATACCGACCAGAGAAGCTCTTCCAATTTGAGAATGGTACCGGCAGATTCCGC
Source organism: Ranitomeya variabilis (assembly GCF_051348905.1). NCBI lineage: Eukaryota > Metazoa > Chordata > Amphibia > Anura > Dendrobatidae > Ranitomeya > Ranitomeya variabilis. The sequence continues at coordinate 236,080,214 of NC_135232.1, forward strand.
CCAAGATGTGTCAAGAGGTGAAAACATTACTGAGGCAGATGCTGGATTCAGGAGTGGTGCAGAGTAGTCAGAGCCCTTGGGCAGCCCCGGTGGTGCTCATCAAGAAAAAGGATGGGACCATCCGGTTCTGCGTAGATTACAGTAAACTCAATGCCTGCACTGTTCGAGACTCATATCCGTTGCCCCGCATCGAGGAATCCTTGACAACATTGGAGAAAGCCAAGTACTTCTCCACCCTGGCCCTAGCAAGCAGGTACTGGCAAGTAGCCATGGCAGAAAAAGACAAAGAAAAAAAGCCTTCATCCTCCCTATGGGGCTGTTCGAGTTTAACCGGATGCCCTTCAGGCTCTCCAATGCTCCAGGCACATTTCAACGGCTAATGGAAAAGTGTTTGGGAGACTTAAATTTTGAGACTACCCTGATCTATCTGGATGACATCATTGTGTTTTCGGCCTCATTCGAAGAACACCTTGCCCGGCTTGGACAGGTACTCGGAAGACTGCGGGCTCATAACCTGAAGGTGAAACCAAAGAAGTGCCACCTTTTTAAGAGAGAGATCGAGTACCTGGGCCACATAGTGTCACAAGATGTAGTTCTACCCTCACCAGAAAAAGTGGCTACTATCCAGAAGTGGCCAGTCTCTCAAACAGTGAGAGAACTCCAGGCCTTTCTGGGGATCGCCAGATACTACGGCCGGTTCGTTAAAGACTTCACGAAGGTGGCGGGTCCTCTCAATGAGATACTGAGGGGGACCGCTAGAGTACCAAAGACCCAGTACCTCCCCTGGGCCCAGAGACAAGACAAGGCCTTCCAGGCTATAGAGAATGCTTTTATCTCAGCCCCGATTTTGGCCTACGCAGACTTCGTTCAACCATTCCTGTTGTACACAGATGGTAGCCTTCATAGACTCGGTGCAGTACTTTCTCAGATACAGGATGGACATGAGACAGTCATCGGGTATGCCAGCAGGTCCCTGCAAGACAGCAAAAGAAACCCTCACAATTACAGCTCCTTCCAGTTAGAGCTCCTGGCTCCTGGCTTCCTGACAGGGACCAAGATTCAAGTTCGAACAGACAATAATCCCCTGGCCCACCTTGAGAATGCTAAATTGGGGGCCTTAGAACAACAGTGGGTGGCTAGCCTAGCCAAGTTTGACTTTACCATCCGTTATCGCACTGCTAGCGAAAATGCAAATGCTGATGGGCTGTCAAGAGTGACTGTGGAGACTCCAATAGGGGATCTCGATGAGCAACTCGAAAAGGAGAAAACCCCAGACTTTCATAAGTTTAAGCCCCCAGTGTTTGCAGCCCAGTCAAGAAGGGAGGCCTGCGCATTACCCCAGTCTCTGGGGAGAACCAATGAGGAATGCGGACATATTCAGGATAAACACGAAGGGTTGAGACAGATGAAATGGTGGGTAACTCAGAAGCAGAAGCCTGGCAAACAAGAGAGAGATGATCTGGACTCTGAAATGAAGAGTGTATTACAGCAGTGGGATAGACTGGAAGTGCGAGAGACAGTGCTATATCGTCAGAGACAACAGCCAAAAGATATAGAAGTAAGGTGGCAGGTGGTCATCCCAGGAAGAATGGCTCAAGAAGTAGCTAAAGAAGCCCATGAATTTGGAGCTCACTTCAGGCCTACAAAGACGTACCAATGGTTACAGCGGTATGTGTATTGCCCCCGGTTGGAGTCTATGGTGGAAGAGGTTTGCCGGCAATGTTGAGTATGTGACCTCATTAAGAGTACCGAACAGAGGGCCCCCATCCAGACCATACAAACTAAGGAGCCGCTAGAAGTCTTGATGATCGACTATCTCCTCGTGGGACACTCGGCCCGGGGGCTACAGTACTGTTTGTTGATGACCAATCATTTCTCTAAGTTCGCAGTAGTCACCCCGACTAGAGATCAGACTGCGGAATTGGCGGCATGAGCCATCTGTCAAGACTTCATCCGGGTGTATGGGTGCCCAAAGCGAATCCACTCTGACCAAGGCGCATGTTTCCAAGGCAAGGTGATGGAAGAACTGTATCGTATGCATGGCATCTGTGAGAAACTTTGAACTCCTAGAGTGAACCCGCAGATCCACGGCAACAAGCCTCCCCTGGATGAGCTAGCCAGATAGACCACCCCCTATACAGGGAGCGTTAGGGGCAGGCCCGAGGGAGACTATCGCCACAGAAGCTGGCACCAGGGGACAGGCAGTAGGAGATCCCAGAGAAAGGAGCGAAGGGTAGACCAGACTGTGGGAAACAGGACACTGGGCGGATAGGTAGGAAGGCAACATAAGAAGGAGAAGGGATGGAGAAGTCACAAGATGGACTGAGCAGGAACGGCGAGGCAAGGAAGGTTAGGAACGGTGGGAAGGCTAGACTGGCTGGGCAGAGAGAGACACAGGGCTGACCGAGCAGAGAAAAAGGAGGACCTGGGTCAAATGAGCACAAATGACAGACAGGCAAGGAGTAGAGGAAGGAGCCACCTTAAATATACGGCGTGCAGGAGGACTTCCAGGTCAGGATCCTCCAGGATTACCGAGTGGTTGTATGGAGCACCTGTAGATCAGAGAGAGGAGGTGCGCGTGCGCAAAGGGAGCTAGAGTGAGGTGCGCCCGCGCACCTGGTGAGATCCCAGAAGTAGCAGTGAATCATGAAGAGGAAGACGCGAACCTGCAGGAACAGCACGCGGGATCTGGTAAGTATGCTGGCGAGTGGGGAAGGAGGCGGAAGACACGGCAGCAGGAACGGAGGCCGTGACAGCATCGAGCGGTCCCGGACCACCCCTTATCATCCTCAAGGCAACAGAGCATGTGAACGCTTCAACCGGACCTTACTTCAAATGCTGAGAACGTTGGAGGAGGATTAGAAGGCGTGTTGGCCAGACTACCTGCCAGAGTTGGTCTGGACGTACAACAATCGGGTCCACTTCACCACGGGTTATACCCCCTATCTACTGTTGTTTGGAAGAGCCAGATGAGAGATCATTGAGATGAATTTGGAACAGCCAGAGGAGCTGTTGGAACGAACTGTCACCTCATGGGTGAAATAACATCGGCAATGATTACAAACGATATGGCGGTTGGCGGGTCAGCAGCTGCAAGAAAAAGAACATATGGGCCATAAACCAACTCAAGAGTAACCGCTCCAACCCAGAGACCGAGTATTAGTCAGAGAGAAACGCCCCAAGGGAAAACTAAGAGAGATGGGAAGTACAGCCTTACAGAGTAATTGAGCTAGTGTATGCTAATGGCCCTGTCTACAAGGTGCAGATTGAGAGTGTGGTGTCCGCCCCTAGAGTACTTTGCAGAAATATGCTGTGGCCCTGACGGTCTGAGATCTGTTCTATGCCATTGTCGCATGAAAGGCGCTACTCCACTTCCTGAATCTGTCATGCCTGATGGTGAAATAGATGACGAGCGGTGGACCATCCCTGACACAGTAGGGGGTCCTCAGCTGCACAGAGACAGTAATCCCATGGATGAACCAGTAGCACTATGCGAGGACAAGACCAGACAAGAGCCCACGATGACTCCTGCAGCAAGTGTTCTTCTGGAAGATAGTCAAGGCTTGCCTGACAGTCAAGCACTCTGGAAATCCCAGAGGTCTAATGAAAGGGTTCCACCAGTCCAATATATAGAACAGTGTGCACTGTCTGTTTTTTCCAACGTTGTTGCCTCCTCTATAGGTGCTGTTTCCGCATTCCATGTTCCTTCATTACACTTTGACCTTGATGCTGTGATGGCCGAGGACGACCATCATTAAGAAGGGAGGCATGTAAGAGGGTGGTGCTGTTATGGACAGTAAGGAACATTCTATCGCTTTAAGAGACTGCACCCCCTTGTCTGGCGTGATGGAATGCTCTGCTTCTCCCCTGCAATAGAGTGTGTGAATGAACTGGACTGAGCAGAGGGTGGGGGTGGAGCCTGGACATCATGTGGGAACTGAAGCTGCTGGAGAGAGAACTTTGTGTTGTTTGCTGCAAGAGAGGTCCCACAGCCTGTAAAAGAGTTGACTTGTGCAATTTGACAGACTTTTCCGGGTGCAGCAAGAGTGGCTGTCCTGTGTGAGTTTGAGAAGCCATGAAGATACAGAGAAAGGGATTTACAGTTTCCAGGAGCACCTCCAGGACCCAGAAGCAAGGAGAAGACAACGTTTCATGGAACTGGCAGAAAGCCATGCGCAACTAGGCTGCTGGGGCCCCCCCGGGAATGGATCTGAGTCCCCAACATCACCGTGAGTTTGTTCCTGTTTTGTGCACATGTCAGGGCCTAGTGTAGGCTTCAATAGTCAGTACACGGCAGACGTGAGGCCTGCTTAGTAATGGCCAGGGAGGTTATACGTAGAGTGGCATCATTCTTTGTTTATTGCTTGCATTTGCTTGTGTGTCATATATTGAGTCTGTAACAGTTGGAGCACCGTGCTATTTTACTGGCAAGCTAAAGAATAAAACTCATGTAAATTATCTTTTGCCATTGCGTACCCCTGTTTGCATCTTCCTCATCTGCTTCATTCCTTGCCTTCCAATAAATGTACCATTTATTGTTTACACCTCATCTTGTGTATGGTAGTCTTCCTGCACTGTGGTGGTCCCCCGGCCAACGCTTCACATTACCACTCAGCTTAGAGCTTTCCCTGAGCAAGACCCATGATGGTATCCTCTGCCAACCTAACATGGTCTGCTTTGTCAGAAATAAGTCCTATCCAGCGACATCTGTTCAGGGGCAGTAGGGGACAGTGAGAAAGACCAAAATTGGGGACCTTCCTGGAGTATGGAAATAATTATTCTCACCCGCTGACTCTCCTCCCCAGAGGATCAAGGTCTAAGTGAAAAAAAAACAATTTGCAACTCTCCCTAAATATACAAAACGTATCCTTCTCACCAGCAAAGGTGTCAGGAAGCTTGACAGAGGATTCGGGAGAGTGCAAGGCGACATCTACTGAATCGCCAGACCTGCACAGTTTTAACCGCCTCTGTCAATGCTATCTGTAATTGGGTATGGGATGTGGCCAGGGTCCTATGTTCCACCGACAATTCCTGCATGATCTGTGTCAAATTGGACACCTCATCAGCCAGATTGTGCAGTGGATCCATAGCCAGGGAAAAAAATGAATAAACACTTCTAAATAAACTGATCAGTTAAAATGTAATGCCTGCTGCAGCGCAGAAGCACACAACCTCCACCAGGGGGGTGCTGGTGAAGGAAAACAGGTACACTCATAGTGAAAACACAGAGCAGCAGGCAGAAGCCACTAGGTGGCGAAAGAGTAGTCAGGCAAAGCCGGGTCAGCAACAGAGAGGGAACAAAGTACCAGAGGTCACAGCAATACACGTGGACAAAAACAAGCTAAAGAAGTCAGAGCCGATCGGGAGCAGGAAAGCCAGAGACGCAAGACAGTCAAACAGGTCAGAGGGCAAGCCGAGTCAAATATCAAGGGGTCACAACACAGAAAGCGGGTATTACTACAAGCAAAGTCACAAGGGAATACAGGAACGGGACCTAGGTAAATGGGCAGAGGACAAATCAGGGTATAACGGGTCAGCTGCTGAAGCCAGAGACAGGAACTATAACTGACATTGCTTGCAGTTAACAGCGGACTGAAATAGCCAGAGGGATCCCAAAATGAGGCAAGGAGGATTAACCCCCGCTTGACCATCCCGGGGAGAGAATAATCAGAAACAAACCCTGGACTGGATAATGACAGGTGTCTTTTATACTGATAACAAGTTCAAGCAGGTGCCATTACTACCGGTAATGAGTGTACAGAGAAGCCTATTAACCCCTTCATGACCTTGGGATTTTCCATTTTTCTGTGTTCGTTTTTTGCTCCCCTCTTTCCCAGAGCCATAACTTTGTTATTTTTCCGTCAATTTGGCCATGTGAGGGCTTTTTTTTTGCGGGACGAGTTGTACTTTTGAAAAACATCATTGCTTTTACCATGTCGTGTACTAGAAAACGGGAAAAAAATTCCAAGTGCGGTGAAATTGCAAAAAAAGTGCAGTCCCACACTTGTTTTTTATTTGGCTTTTTTGCTAGGTTCACTAAATTCTAAAACTGACCTGCCATTATGATTCTCCAGGTCATTACGAGTTCATAGACACCTAATATGACTAGGTTATTTTTTATCTAAGTGGTGAAAAAAAATTCAAAACTTTGCTAAAAAAACAAAAATTGTGCCATTTTCCAATACTCGTAGCGTCTCCATTTTTCATGATCTGGGGTCGGTTGTGGGCTTATTTTCTGCATGCCGAGCTGGCATTTTTAATGATACCATTTTGGTGCAGATATGTTCTTTTGATCGCCCGTTATTGCATTTTAATGCAATGTCGCGGTGACCAAAAAAACGTAATTCTGGCGTTTCAAATTTTTTTCTCGTTATGCCGTTTAGCGATCATGTTAATGCTTTTTTTATTGATAGATCGGGCGATTCTGAATGCGGCGATACCAAATATGTGTAGGTGTGATTATTTATATAATTCACATATATGTGAATTCCTTCCCTATATACTCTATCAGTTAGGCTGGGTTCACATTGCGTTAATGGGTTAACGCTAACGGACTGCGTTGCACGGCGAAAATGTCGCAATTAACGCCGTGCAACGGGTCCGTTAGCGCACCCATTGACAGCAATGTAAATTTAGCCTGCAGCGCGTCACTAGCGCGTGCCTTTTTCGGCTCGTGCTAGTGATGTGCCGTTCTTCTGTGACGCGCCTCGGACGCTGCTTGCAGCGTCCGCGGCGCGCCCGAGGTCCGTTCCCCGCTCTCGCAGATCAGGGATCTGCGAGAGCGGGGACGTTAACGCGACCCCTAACGCGGCCCCTAAAAAAACATTGCGTTAGCGCAATCCGCTAGCGCTAGCGCTAAACGGATTGCCCTAACGCAATGTGAACCTAGCCTTATATTAAGGTATAGCAACTGTCTGGGGTTTCTCTCGTCCTTGCTCGCTCTCCTTATCTCATTAATATGTGGGGTATTTTATCTTGATAGGGAGGCACCTTACCTTCATTCCCCGCAATGGTGGTCATTGAAATATGCTGAGAAGTTTATGAATCATGCCAATCGGTGAACAGGATTAAAAATTATATTAATTTTCCTGTCTTTAGAGTGTCAATCATGCAGGCAGCACAATGAATAAAGAACAGAATGTGTGCTGCAACATGAATAAGCACTTTAGGGGATGAAATAGCATGAACACATGCATTTATATCCCATTACTCTTCTTTATTAATGTCCGGCAGGAGTCTGCTTACACATTCTGTGTTACGCTCGGTCTGGATGGAGATTCCCAGAGTTTAATGAAGCAGGAGAGCGTCTCAGGTTGTCCGGAAATACAGGGATAAGCTCAGGGTGCGCGTCACACGCCAAAGGGCAGAGTTTACTCAGCGCGGCACCGATCGGAATTTATAACTGTCACAGAAAGGGGAGACCCGCAATGGCAGCGGACGGGACTAGCATTCTCCCCTGATGAATCCATGAGGAAGAAACGCGTCGGGAGACGCTTTCCACAGCACTAAACTTCTATATTAGGGTCGGACACGAGGTGGATGGTGACAGAGGAACAGTCGGGGATGTGAAGAGCGGAACAAAAATGGTTACCTCAATGAACCAAAAAGAATTTGTGATCAATATTGACCTGTCCATTCAAGGACATTTTAGCCATAGTGTGAAATCCTATTTTTTGTTTGTGAAACTGCCACTTAGGCGAAACTGTACTGTTTTGTTTGTTGTGAAACTATCACATAGCCGAAACTGTTTTCTTTTGTCTTCTCTTTTCTCTCTTTGTTTAAACAAGCAAAACTTGTATAACCACTGAAACTACCTGTACAACTATATAAAGAGGGGATAGCACCTTGAAGGCAGACGTGCTTCAGAGGCTTCCCAGTGATATACTATACGAGACGTGTCTTGTGTATTATTTCTGGTGATTCCCCACTTCCAAAGGCTGCTCCGACTGAGTGTGGTCCCGACATTTCCTGGCGCCTGAACAGGGACCCGAGGTCTGTGTACTCCTTCAAGAACACCGGCAGAATACGAACGAAAAGAGAATCTGGGATAATGGACGGCAGATGAATAAAAACCTGGCCAGGTAAGAGACACTGTTAAGGTACCGTCACACTAAGCGACGCTGCAGCGATAGCGACAGCAATGCCGATCGCTGCAGCGTCGCTGTGTGGTCGCTGGAGAGCTGTCACACAGACCGCTCTCCAGCGACCAGCGATGCCGAGGTCCCCGGGTAACCAGGGTAAACATCGGGTTGCTAAGCGCAGGGCCGCGCTTAGTAACCCGATGTTTACCCTGGTTACCAGCGTAAAAGTTAAAAAAACAAACAGTACATGCTCACCTGCGCGTCCCCCAGCCTCTGCATCCTGACGCTGACTGAGCTCCGGCCCTAACAGCAGAGCGGTGACGTCACCGCTGTTGCTTTCACTTTCAGTTTAGGGCCGGCGCTTTAGTGTCAGGAAGCAGAGGCTGGGGGACGCGCAGGTGAGTATGTACTGTTTGTTTTTTTAACTTTTACGCTGGTAACCAGGGTAAACATCGGGTTACTAAGCGCGGCCCTGTGCTTAGTAACCCGATGTTTACCCTGGTTACCAGTGTAAAATATCGCTGGTATCGTCGCTTTTGCTGTCAAACACGGCGATACACGGCGACCTAGCGACCAAATAATGTGCAGACCTTCTAGCAGCGACCAGCAATTTCACAGCGGGATCCAGATCGCTGCTGCGTGTCAAATACAGCGATATCGCCATCCAGGTCGCTGCAACGTCACGGATTGCTGGCGATATCGCCTAGTGTGACGGTACCTTTAGATCTCTTATATCTGCCCTGCACTGTCCGTAAGATTTTCTGTGTCGTGTCCTTTAGCGGGTAGTTCTAGTAGAGGAGGATACCTATAGCTCGGGTTCTTGAACTACTTAGGAATTGACCACCTCACGGAGTACGGCATTGAATGAGAGTGAATGTGAATAGAAGGTGTGTGGAAGTTGGGAATAGCCCTATAAGCCGCCCAGGGTGTTGAAACAGAAGAAGTGACTGTCCCACTGGGCAACGTGGTTGCGTCCTTTCGGGGAGACATCCGCGCCTATGTTCAATCTCTGATCCTGTCTTTGACGAAAACCTGGTGACGGATAAGTGTATGATAGTATGAGCCCAGGACAGATAAATTAGCCTGGGACAAGATACGTTGTATTTTGATCCTCTGTCTGGTTGCATTTGTGTTGTTTGCTATAGGTGTAGGAATCAGGATTTTCTTACATCAGCACGGTACGCAGAAGCCGTTAAACATCCTAGCTCCTTAGGAAGAAGGTAACGAGGTATTCTCATACCCAAACGCCACCTAGGGCAAGAAAAGAAAAAAGCTCAGGATAAGAAAATGGGGAATAAGCAAACAAAGTCGGAACCAGAAGAATTAGATATCTATACTATCATAAAGGAGAGAAGTGGTGAAGATGCCACTAAGGGGCTGAGAAAGATTTTTAGTAAGTTTGGAGTTACTAAGGCAGAAGCCTTTAGTAGGAAAAAATGGGAAGGAATTCAGGAAAAAAAAAAGGCATAATCAGAGACAAGAAATGGATAGATCAGATCCAAGCGTTGATTGATGTCTCTAGGGTAGCAGAAAAAGAGGGATGGACATATAATCAACAGAATAAAAAGTGGTGTATTAGACCCGCAGGCTATGGAGAAAAACAAAATGTGGAATATAAGAACACCCCACCCCCATACCTTAACCCACATGCCCCATCTTTTCTCCAAACACCACCTCAAAGTTTAGCCGGACCAGGAGGATGGGTATGTCCGCACTGTGGACAACAAAATCCAGACTGGAGAAATGATTGCCTAGCCTGTGGTACACCTAGACATGGCGCTGTACTTGCCCCTGTTAGGGTAGTACCAAGACCCTTTAGGGAACCTGGTGCTGATGGAGTAATGGGAACTAGATTTCACCAAACTCGACAATATTTCCCTTGGTCCCCCGCTGAAGGCATGTCTCTCTTGCATAACGCACCAGATCCCACCCAGTGTCCAGTTAGATTTGCACAATATATACAGCAAATTATGCAGACTCACGCTGGAGTTTGGGCAGATGGAGAAGAATTATGTAGAATGAAAATGACTCCTGGACTCTTCCAGGAGCTATTAGCAAATCTACAGGTACATAGGCCCCAGGCAGGAGATGGTGCCTTACAAACGATAGAATCAGGTACGCAATTTATAGATCACTTAATGGTCTTCATGAGGGAAAAACAGAGGCAGAGAGGAACAACGGGAGTGGTGGCTCAGAAATCTGGACAATCAGTAGACGAATATTATCTAAGTGTAGAAAATAATTTCAGAGATGAAGGCATGGATCTAACCGCTTCAGGAATGATGAGGTTAGTTACAAAAACCTTTATAGATGGATTGTCTCCAAAAGTGAAGGAAAAGCTTAAGGCCGCAACCCCTGATTGGAGAACCTTGGAAGACCCACACCTGGCTAGACAGAAAGCTGTAGGGATAGAAATGGACTTAAGAGAAAATTCTAAGCCAGTAAGAATTGCACAGGCTAATACTGGCTCTGCTAATCAAAAGTTTACTTGTCATTACTGTAAGAAGCCAGGACATTTCCAAAGGGAATGTAGGAAGAGAAAAGCAGATATAGATTCAGGAACCTTTGTACCCAAAAATAGGATAAATAACCCAGCGCCTGATGAAACAGACAGCTCAGAATGACTGAAGGTTATGCAGGTCTCTCTTCCTTCTAGAAGACCAATAATACAAGTTGAGGTTGAGGGTAAAAATGTACCTTTTCTGATAGATACGGGAGCAACATCCTCCATTTTAAATCAAGACTTTTTACCATATCCTGACAATATATCCTCAAAGGTAACATATGCAGAAGGGTATGATGGTAAAATTCAGGCATTGCCTTTTACAAAACCTTTAAATGTGAGCTTTGGCCCTAAAACCTTTGTATCCAAATTTTTATTTGCTAAAGGTGCACCTACCTGCTTGCTGGGTACTGATGTCTTAAGTAAAATGCACGCAAACATCCATTTTAGAGAAAATGGCACAGTTATGCTGACCATCCCTGAAGATGCAGAAACTCTGGAACAATATGTTAGAATACAGGTAATGGAGGATTTTCCCGAAATTTGCACTCAACAAGCAAAAATTGACTTGTCTCGGGTTCCTGACAGCCTATGGGCAAAAGGAGACACTGATGTAGGATACTTATCAGTAGCTCCTATACTGTTAGAAACTGCCCCGGGAACCATTTTACCTCAGCTTAGGCAATACCCCATCAGCGCCCAGCAAGAACTGGCGATTTCTCAACAAATTCAGGATTATGTATTACAAGGTGTTTTGGTAGAAATCAGGTCACCCGCCAATACACCCTTATATCCTGTTAAAAAGAAAGTTTCCTCCAAAGAAACTATGGTGAAATATCGCATGGTGCACGACCTACGGGAAATCAATAAGGTTTTGGCACCGGTCACCCCTGTGGTACCGAATCCTCATACCTTACTGTCTCAAATTCCCAGCACTGCTGCATATTTTACGGTAATTGACTTATCAAACGCCTTTTATTCTGTGCCACTACATAAGAACTGTTGGCATTTGTTTGCCTTTACATTCAAGGGTAAACAATTAGCATGGACAAGATTGCCACAAGGTATGGTACATTCACCAACTTTGTACTCTGAAGCAATGCAGACCGTGCTGAAAAATTTCACCCCAGAACCAGGAGTAGTCATTCTACAGTATGTAGATGACTTACTTATTTGTTGCCCTGATGAGCAGACGGCAGTTACCTCAACTGTTAATTTCTTAATTTTCCTAGCGCAAGAAGGCTGTAAAGTAAATAGACAGAAACTCCAGGCTTGTCAACAAACAGTCATGTTCTTAGGTCACTGCATATCACAGGGCATCAGACACCTCACACCTCAACGTACGGAAGCCATACGTAACATGCTTGAACCCAGGAATCACAAACAGCTGCGTGCTTTCCTGGGTATTGTTTCACACTGTAGACAGTGGATCATACATGCAAGTCAACTCATGCAGTCTTTATATGACTGTATTGCCAACACGCCATATTCACTCAGTGAAGAGGCTAAACAGTCATTTTCCTCTTTGAAAACAGCACTGGTATCAGCTCCGGCTCTGGGACTCCCAGACTACACTAAACCTTTTCAATTGATGGCAGCTGAGATATCCTCACATGCTACAGGGGTGTTCACACAAAAACATGGAAACAAACAGAGACCTGTGGCATACATATCAGCTCATCTGGACCCTGTAGCTAGAGCCGCACCTTCTTGTGTAAGAGTAGTAGCCGCAATTTCACTGTTATTAGATAAAGCTTCTGAGATTGTTCTTGATCACCCACTTCTAGTTCAGACCACTCATGATGTACATGGCATTCTTAACCAGGTCCAACCTAAACATATTTCAATGGCCAGACACCTCCGTCTCCAATGTTCCCTACTACTGCCGCCCAACATTTCCTTTGCCAGGGTTCAGACTCTTAATCTCGCATCTTTGCTCCCTTTAGAGTCTGAGGGGGGTACCATACCTGAGGAAACTGCACTCTCCAACTCCTTTGACCCATCAGAGTCAATGCATGATTGTGTACAATTAATGGAACAAGAGACTCAGGGCTTACGTAATGTACGTGACAAGCCACTCTGTAATGCTACATTTGAACTTTTCATAGATGGCAGTAGATATGCAGATATGAATGGACAATTTCATACAGGTTATGCGGTAGTAACTCAGCATGAAGTGCTGAAAGCAGAACCTCTCCCTGCTAATCAGTCTGCACAAGAAGCAGAACTTACGGCATTAGTTGAAGCTCTAAAAATAGCCAAAGATCAGACAGCAAACATATACACTGATTCTAGATATGCACATGGCATTATTTTCGATTTTGGCGTAATATGGAGAGCCAGAGGTTATATGACTGCTTCAGGCCAACCTGTTAAACATGCCTCCCTCATTAGACAGATTCTGGAGGCAGCACAAGAAACTAAAGAAATAGCGGTGATAAAGGTAGCTGCACATGTGAGACTCGACACCGAGGAAGCCAGGGGTAACGATAAAGCCGACAAAGCAGCAAAACAGGCAGCACGTAAACCCTTACATCATGCCCACACACTAGATAGCTCTGAAGATGATGAGGAGAGATTGAAGGAAGCTCAGAAACAGGTAGACGACGAAGAAAGAGGGCAGTGGCAGAAAAAAGGGGCAGAAGATCAGCAAGGATTATGGAAAAAAGGAACTTTGTTGTGTTTACCCAGAGCCTGGTACCCCGCAGTGGCGAGTGACCTCCACCTACCTACGCATGTATCGGCAAACGGTATGACGCTCAAGGTAAAAGAAAGGTGGTTGGCTCCAGGCTTTGGTAATTTCGCTGGGAACATGTGTGCTGCATGCGCTATATGCCTGGCACACAATCCAGGTCAGACCATTAAAACCCCAACCAAGCATCATGTAAGACCACTGTATCCCTTTCAAAGACTCCAGATCGACTACATCCAGCTTCCTAGGTACAATGGATACGAATATGTGCTTGTGTGTGTGGACATGTTCTCAGGGTGGCCAGAGGCTTATCCAGTTCGTAAAGCCTCAGCAAAAACTACTGCCATTAAAATAGCACATGAACTGATACCCCGTTACGGCATGCCTGAGGTGATCGAGTCAGATAGGGGTACCCATTTTACTGGAGAAATATTCCAGAATGTTATGAAAATGTTGGGAGTAGAAAACCAGTTTCACACTCCGTATCACCCACAGAGTTCAGGTAAAGTGGAAAGATTAAATGGAACAATAAAATTAAAAATCCAGAAGGCCATGGCAGAAACAGGAAAGCCTTGGACCGAGTGTCTACCACTTGCCCTGTATTCCATCCGAAACGCCCCAAGGGGGAAGGCTAAGCTGTCACCACATGAGATTCTTTTTGGTAGAGCAGCAAATTTGGGTTGTTATTTTCCACAACAACTGATGTTGAATACTGAGACTTTAACTGCTTATGTACAAGAATTACAAAAACGTTTAGCTAAAGTGCATTCGCAAGTTTTTGCTTCCCTTCCAGATCCAGAAAATCTCGAAGGAGGCCACAAGTTGGAACCTGGTGATCAAATCTACGTGAAAAGACACACCAGAAAGACTCTGGAACCGAGATTTGACGGACCTTTCCAAGTCCTGTTAACTAGGGTTGAGCGAAACGGGTCGTTCATTTTCAAAAGTCGCCGACTTTTGGCTAAGTCGGCGTCTCATGAAACCCGATCCGACCCCTGTGCTTGTCGGCCATGCGGTACGCGACTTTCGCGCCAAAGTCGCGTTTCAATGACGCGAAAAGCGCCATTTCTCAGCCAATGAAGGTGAACGCAGAGTGTGGGCAGCGTGATGACATAGGTCCTGGTCCCCATCATCTTAGAGAAGGGCATTGCAGTGATTGGCTTGCTGTCTGCGGCGTCACAGGGGCTATAAAGGGGCGTTCCCGCCGACCGCCATCTTACTGCTGCTGATCTGAGCTTAGGGAGAGGTTGCTGCCGCTTCGTCAGAAGCAGGGATAGCGTTAGGCAGGGTCCACTAACCACCAAACCACTTGTGCTGTAGCGATTTCCACTGTCCAACACCACCTTCGGTGTGCAGGGACAGTGGAAGCTATTTTTTTTTTTTTCCTCAGCGCTGTAGCTCATTGGGCTGCCCTAGAAGGCTCCGTGATAGCTGTATTGCTGTGTGTACGCCACTGTGGAAACCAACTGCTTTTTTCAAAGCACATATCCTCTTGTTCCTTCCTTTCTGCACAGCTATCTTTTTTGTTTGTCCACACTTTTTATTTAATTTGTGCATCAGTCCACTCCTATTGCTGCCTGCCATACCTGGCTTACATTACTGCAGGGAGATAGTAATTGTAGGACAGTCCCTGTTTTTTTTTTTTTTTTTGTGGAAGATTAAGATTGGCATTTCTGCTACAGTGCCATCCCTGTGTGTGCCATCTCTCACTGAGTGGGCCATAGAAAGCCTATTTTTTTTTCCCTTGATTTGTGTTCTAAAATCTACCTCAACACAAAAACACTACATCAATCAGTGGGAGAAAAATATTGGCCTCAGTCAGGGCTTGTGTGCCACTCCTGTGTGTGCCATCTCTCATTCAGTGGGCCATACAAAGCCTATTTATTTTATTTATTTTTTTAATATTATTGGGTTTCTAAAGTCTCCGTGAAAAAAAAAAAATACATAAAAAAACAGTGGGAGAGTAATATTGCCCTTTCAGCTTGTGTGCCAGTCTTGACTCCTGGGTGTGCCACCTCTCTCTCTCTAATTGTGGGCCATAGAAAGCCTATTCATTTTTTTGCTTTTTTTAATATTATTTGGTTTCTAAAGTCTCCCTGAAAAAAAAAAAAAACATAAAAAAACAGTGGGAGAGTAATATTGCCCTTTCAGCTTGTGTGCCAGTCTTGACTCCTGGGTGTGCCACCTCTCTCTCTCTAATTGTGGGCCATAGAAAGCCTATTTATTTTTTTGCTTTTTTTAATATTATTTGGTTTCTAAAGTCTCCCTGAAAAAAAAAAAATACATAAAAAAACAGTGGGAGAGTAATATTGCCCTTTCAGCTTGTGTGCCAGTCTTGACTCCTGGGTGTGCCACCTCTCTCTCTCTAATTGTGGGCCATAGAAAGCCTATTTATTTTTTTGCTTTTTTTAATATTATTTGGTTTCTAAAGTCTCCCTGAAAAAAAAAATACATAAAAAAACAGTGGGAGAGTAATATTGCCCTTTCAGCTTGTGTGCCAGTCTTGACTCCTGGGTGTGCCACCTCTCTCTCTCTAATTGTGGGCCATAGAAAGCCTATTTATTTTTTTGCTTTTTTTAATATTATTTGGTTTCTAAAGTCTCCCTGAAAAAAAAAATACATAAAAAAACAGTGGGAGAGTAATATTGCCCTTTCAGCTTGTGTGCCAGTCTTGACTCCTGGGTGTGCCACCTCTCTCTCTCTAATTGTGGGCCATAGAAAGCCTATTTGTTTTTTTTGCTTTTTTTAATATTATTTGGTTTCTAAAGTCTCCCTGAAAAAAAAAAAAATACATAAAAAAACAGTGGGAGAGTAATATTGCCCTTTCAGCTTGTGTGCCAGTCTTGACTCTTGGGTGTGCCACCTCTCTCTCTCTAATTGTGGGCCATAGAAAGCCTATTTATTTTTTTGCTTTTTTTGATATTATTTGGTTTCTAAAGTCTCCCTGAAAAAAAAAACAAAAACATAAAAAAACAGTGGGAGAGTAATATTGCCCTTTCAGCTTGTGTGCCAGTCTTGACTCCTGGGTGTGCCACCTCTCTCTCTCTAATTGTGGGCCATAGAAAGCCTATTTATTTTTTTGCTTTTTTTAATATTATTTGGTTTCTAAAGTCTCCCTGAAAAAAAAAAATACATAAAAAAACAGTGGGAGAGTAATATTGCCCTTTCAGCTTGTGTGCCAGTCTTGACTCCTGGGTGTGCCACCTCTCTCTCTCTAATTGTGGGCCATAGAAAGCCTATTTATTTTTTTGCTTTTTTTAATATTATTTGGTTTCTAAAGTCTCCCTGAAAAAAAAAAATACATAAAAAAACAGTGGGAGAGTAATATTGCCCTTTCAGCTTGTGTGCCAGTCTTGACTCCTGGGTGTGCCACCTCTCTCTCTCTAATTGTGGGCCATAGAAAGCCTATTTATTTTTTTGCTTTTTTTAATATTATTTGGTTTCTAAAGTCTCCCTGAAAAAAAAAATACATAAAAAAACAGAGGGAGAGTAATATTGCCCTTTCAGCTTGTGTGCCAGTCTTGATTCCTGGGTGTGCCACCTCTCTCTCTCTAATTGTGGGCCATAGAAAGCCTATTTATTTTTTTGCTTTTTTTAATATTATTTGGTTTCTAAAGTCTCCCTGAAAAAAAAAAACATAAAAAAACAGTGGGAGAGTAATATTGCCCTTTCAGCTTGTGTGCCAGTCTTGACTCCTGGGTGTGCCACCTCTCTCTCTCTAATTGTGGGCCATAGAAAGCCTATTTATTTTTTTGCTTTTTTTAATATTATTTGGTTTCTAAAGTCTCCCTGAAAAAAAAAATACATAAAAAAACAGTGGGAGAGTAATATTGCCCTTTCAGCTTGTGTGCCAGTCTTGACTCCTGGGTGTGCCACCTCTCTCTCTCTAATTGTGGGCCATAGAAAGCCTATTTATTTTTTTGCTTTTTTTAATATTATTTGGTTTCTAAAGTCTCCCTGAAAAAAAAAATACATAAAAAAACAGTGGGAGAGTAATATTGCCCTTTCAGCTTGTGTGCCAGTCTTGACTCCTGGGTGTGCCACCTCTCTCTCTCTAATTGTGGGCCATAGAAAGCCTATTTATTTTTTTGCTTTTTTTAATATTATTTGGTTTCTAAAGTCTCCCTGAAAAAAAAAATACATAAAAAAAACAGTGGGAGAGTAATATTGCCCTTTCAGCTTGTGTGCCAGTCTTGACTCCTGGGTGTGCCACCTCTCTCTCTCTAATTGTGGGCCATAGAAAGCCTATTTATTTTTTTGCTTTTTTTAATAATATTTGGTTTCTAAAGTCTCCCTGAAAAAAAAAAAGTACATAAAAAAACAGTGGGAGAGTAATATTGCCCTTTCAGCTTGTGTGCCAGTCTTGACTCCTGGGTGTGCCACCTCTCTCTCTCTAATTGTGGGCCATAGAAAGCCTATTTATTTTTTTGCTTTTTTTAATAATATTTGGTTTCTAAAGTCTCCCTGAAAAAAAAAAAGTACATAAAAAAACAGTGGGAGAGTAATATTGCCCTTTCAGCTTGTGTGCCAGTCTTGACTCCTGGGTGTGCCACCTCTCTCTCTCTAATTGTGGGCCATAGAAAGCCTATTTATTTTTTTGCTTGATTTGGGTTCTAAAATCTACCTGAAAAAAAATCACTACATCAATCAGTGGGAGAAAAATATTGGCCTCAGGGCTTGTGTGCCACTCCTGACTCCTGTTTGTGCCATCTCTCACTCAGTGGGCCATAGAAAGCCTATTTATTTTTTTGCTTGATTTGGGTTCTAAAATCTACCTGAAAAAAAAAAAAACACTACATCCATCAGTGGGAGATTAATATTGTCCTCGGGGCTTGTGTGCCACTCCTGATCCTGACTCCTGTGCGCGCCATCTCTCACTCAGTGGGCCATAGAAAGCCTATTTATTTTTTTGCTTGATTTGGGTTCTAAAATCTACCTGAAAAAAAAACACTACATCCATCAGTGGGAGATTAATATTGTCCTCGGGGCTTGTGTGCCACTCCTGATCCTGACTCCTGTGTGCGCCATCTCTCACTCAGTGGGCCATAGAAAGCCTATTTATTTTTTTGCTTGATTTGGGTTCTAAAATCTACCTGAAAAAAAAAACACTACATCCATCAGTGGGAGATTAATATTGTCCTCGGGGCTTGTGTGCCACTCCTGATCCTGACTCCTGTGCGCGCCATCTCTCACTCAGTGGGCCATAGAAAGCCTATTTATTTTTTTGCTTGATTTGGGTTCTAAAATCTACCTGAAAAAAAATCACTACATCAATCAGTGGGAGAAAAATATTGGCCTCAGGGCTTGTGTGCCACTCCTGACTCCTGTGTGTGCCATCTCTCACTCAGTGGGCAGTTGTGAAATTGGATTCTGGGCTCCCCCGGTGGCCACTTGTGGAATTGATCTTGTGTGCATCATCCCCTCTGTTCACCTGCTCCTATCAGTATGTGGGAGTCGCTATATAACCTTGCTCCTCTGTCAGTTTCTTGCCGGTCAACAATGTAATCAGAAGCCTTCTGTGCTTGTTCCTGCTACTAGACTACTCCCAGCTAAGTTGGACTTTTGTCCTTGTGTGTTTTTGCATTTTGTTCCTGTTCACAGCTGCTGTTTCGTTACTGTGTCTGGAAAGCTCTTGTGATCGGAAATTGCCACTCTGGTGTTATGAGTTAATGCTAGAGTCTTAAAGGAATTTCTGGATGGTGTTTTGATAGGGTTTTCTGCTGACCATGAAAGTGTCCTTTCTGTCTTCCTGCTATCTAGAAAGCGGACCTCGATTTTGCTAAACCTATTTTCATACTACGTTTGTCATTTCATCTTAAATCACCGCCAATATATGTGGGGGCCTCTGTCTGCCTTTTGGGAAAATTTCTCTAGAGGTGAGCCAGGACTGTCTTTTCCTCTGCTAGGATTAGGTAGTTCTCCGGCTGGCGCTGGGCATCTAGGGTTAAAAAACGTAGGCATGCTACCCGGCCACTTCTAGTTGTGCGGCAGGTTTAGTTCATGGTCAGTATAGTTTCCATCTTCCAAGAGCTAGTTCTCATATATGCTGGGCTATGTTCTCTCGCCATTGAGAATCATGACAGTTTGACCGGCCCAAAAAGGGGTTAAATTACTGGCTGAGAAAGGAGAGAAAAAAGAAGTCTGCTACATTTTTTTTTTTTTTTTTTTTTCTTCCTCTAGTTCTGAGTGTGCTCTTAATTGAATCACTTGCTAGTCTGCCTATACTGCAGCCTTCCTCTCTTTCTCTCCTTCTAATCCTTGAATGGCTCTGTGTTCACCTGTTTCAAATGGATCTTCAGAGTGTAGCTACAGGTTTGAATAATCTCGCCACAAAGGTACAAAATTTGCAAGATTTCGTTGTTCATGCACCTATGTCTGAGCCTAGAATTCCTTTGCCTGAATTCTTCTCGGGGAATAGATCTCACTTTCAAAATTTTAAAAATAATTGCAAATTGTTTTTGTCCCTGAAGTCTCGCTCTGCCGGAGACCCTGCACAGCAGGTCAGGATTGTAATTTCCTTGCTCCGGGGCGACCCTCAAGACTGGGCTTTTGCATTGGCACCAGGGGATCCTGCGTTGCTCAATGTGGATGCGTTTTTTCTGGCCTTGGGGTTGCTTTATGAGGAACCTCATTTAGAGCTTCAGGCGGAAAAGGCCTTGATGTCCTTGTCTCAGGGGCAAGATGAAGCTGAAATATACTGCCAAAAATTCCGCAAATGGTCTGTGCTTACTCAGTGGAATGAGTGCGCACTGGCGGCGATTTTCAGAGAAGGTCTCTCTGATGCCATTAAGGATGTTATGGTGGGGTTCCCTGTGCCTGCGAGTCTGAATGAGTCCATGACGATGGCTATTCAGATCGATAGGCGTCTGCGGGAGCGCAAACCTGTGCACCATTTGGCGGTGTCTACTGAGAAAACGCCAGAAAATATGCAATGTGATAGAATTCTGTCCAGAAGCGAGCGGCAGAATTTTAGACGAAAAAATGGGTTGTGCTTCTATTGTGGTGATTCAACTCATGTTATATCAGCATGCTTTAAGCGTACTAAGAAGCCTGACAAGTCTGTTTCAATTAGCACTTTACAGTCTAAGTTTATTCTATCTGTGACCCTGATTTGTTCTTTGTCATCTATTACCGCGGACGCCTATGTCGACTCTGGCGCTGCTTTGAGTCTTATGGATTGGTCCTTTGCAAAACGCTGTGGGTATGATTTGGAGCCACTGGAGGCTCCGATACCTCTGAAAGGGATTGACTCCACCCCATTGGCTAGTAATAAACCACAATACTGGACACAAGTGACTATGCGTGTTAATCCGGATCACCAGGAGGTTATTCGCTTTCTGGTGCTGTATAATCTACATGATGTTTTGGTGCTGGGATTGCCATGGCTGCAATCTCATAACCCAGTCCTCGACTGGAGAGCTATGTCTGTGTTAAGCTGGGGATGTAAAGGAACTCATGGGGACGTACCTTTGGTTTCCATTTCATCATCTATTCCCTCTGAGATTCCTGAATTCTTGTCTGACTTTCGTGACGTTTTTGAAGAACCCAAGGTTGGTTCACTACCTCCGCACCGGGAGTGCGATTGTGCCATAGACTTGATTCCGGGTAGTAAATACCCTAAGGGTCGTTTATTTAATCTGTCTGTGCCTGAACACGCTGCTATGCGAGAATATATAAAGGAGTCCTTGGAAAAGGGACATATTCGTCCTTCGTCATCTCCCTTAGGAGCCGGTTTTTTCTTTGTGTCTAAGAAAGACGGCTCTTTGAGGCCGTGTATTGATTATCGACTTTTGAATAAAATCACGGTTAAATATCAATATCCGTTACCACTGCTTACTGATTTGTTTGCTCGTATAAAGGGGGCCAAGTGGTTCTCTAAGATTGATCTCCGTGGGGCGTATAATTTGGTGCGAATCAAGCAGGGGGATGAGTGGAAAACCGCATTTAATACGCCCGAGGGCCATTTTGAGTATTTGGTGATGCCTTTTGGTCTTTCAAATGCCCCTTCAGTCTTCCAGTCCTTTATGCATGACATTTTCCGCGATTATTTGTATAAATTTATGATTGTGTATCTGGATGATATTCTGATTTTTTCGGATGACTGGGACTCTCATGTCCAGCAGGTCAGGAGGGTTTTTCAGGTTTTGCGGTCTAATTCCTTGTGTGTGAAGGGTTCTAAGTGTGTTTTTGGGGTTCAAAAGATTTCTTTCTTGGGATACATTTTTTCCCCCTCTTCCATCGAGATGGATCCTGTCAAGGTTCAGGCTATTGGTGATTGGACGCAACCCTCTTCTCTTAAGAGTCTTCAGAAATTTTTGGGCTTTGCTAACTTTTATCGTCGATTTATTGCTGGTTTTTCTGATGTTGTAAAACCATTGACTGATTTGACTAAGAAGGGTGCTGATGTTGCTGATTGGTCCCCTGATGCTGTGGAGGCCTTTCGGGAGCTCAAGCGCCGCTTTTCTTCCGCCCCAGTGTTGCGTCAGCCTGATGTTGCTCTTCCTTTTCAGGTTGAGGTCGACGCTTCTGAAATCGGAGCTGGGGCGGTGTTGTCGCAGAGAAGTTCCGACTGCTCCGTGATGAGACCTTGTGCTTTTTTTTCCCGTAAATTTTCGCCCGCCGAGCGGAATTATGATATTGGGAATCGGGAGCTTTTGGCCATGAAGTGGGCTTTTGAGGAGTGGCGTCACTGGCTTGAGGGGGCCAGACATCAGGTGGTGGTATTGACTGACCACAAAAATTTAATTTACCTTGAGTCTGCCAGGCGCCTGAATCCTAGACAGGCGCGCTGGTCGTTGTTTTTCTCTCGGTTTAATTTTGTGGTGTCGTACCTACCGGGTTCTAAGAATGTTAAGGCGGATGCCCTTTCTAGGAGTTTTGAGCCTGACTCCCCTGGTAATTCTGAGCCCACAGGTATCCTTAAAGATGGAGTGATATTGTCTGCCGTTTCTCCAGACCTGCGGCGGGCCTTGCAGGAGTTTCAGGCGGATAGACCTGATCGTTGCCCACCTGGTAGATTGTTTGTTCCTGATGATTGGACCAGTAGAGTCATCTCTGAGGTTCATTCTTCTGCGTTGGCAGGTCATCCTGGAATCTTTGGTACCAGGGATTTGGTGGCAAGGTCCTTCTGGTGGCCTTCCCTGTCACGAGATGTGCGAGGCTTTGTGCAGTCTTGTGACGTTTGTGCTCGGGCCAAGCCTTGTTGTTCTCGGGCTAGTGGATTGTTGTTGCCCTTGCCTATCCCGAAGAGGCCTTGGACGCACATCTCGATGGATTTTATTTCGGATCTGCCTGTTTCTCAGAAGATGTCTGTCATCTGGGTGGTGTGTGACCGTTTCTCTAAGATGGTCCATCTGGTTCCCTTGCCTAAGTTGCCTTCTTCTTCCGAGTTGGTTCCTCTGTTTTTTCAAAATGTTGTTCGTTTGCATGGTATTCCTGAGAATATCGTTTCTGACAGAGGGACCCAATTCGTGTCTAGATTTTGGCGGGCATTCTGTGCTAGGATGGGCATAGATTTGTCTTTTTCGTCTGCTTTCCATCCTCAGACTAATGGCCAGACCGAGCGGACTAATCAGACCTTGGAGACATATTTGAGGTGTTTTGTGTCTGCGGATCAGGATGATTGGGTTGCTTTTTTGCCTTTGGCGGAGTTCGCCCTCAATAATCGGGCCAGCTCTGCCACCTTGGTGTCCCCGTTTTTCTGTAATTTGGGGTTTCATCCTCGATTTTCCTCCGGTCAAGTGGAATCTTCGGATTGTCCTGGAGTGGATGCTGTGGTGGAGAGGTTGCATCAGATTTGGGGGCAGGTGGTGGACAATTTGAAGTTGTCCCAGGAGAAGACTCAGCTTTTTGCCAACCGCCGTCGTCGTGTTGGTCCTCGGCTTTGTGTTGGGGACTTGGTGTGGTTGTCTTCTCGTTTTGTCCCTATGAGGGTTTCTTCTCCTAAGTTTAAGCCTCGGTTCATCGGCCCGTACAAGATATTGGAGATTCTTAACCCTGTGTCCTTCCGTTTGGACCTCCCTGCATCCTTTTCGATTCATAATGTTTTTCATCGGTCATTGTTGCGCAGGTATGAGGTACCGGTTGTGCCTTCCGTTGAGCCTCCTGCTCCGGTGTTGGTTGAGGGTGAGTTGGAGTACGTTGTGGAAAAGATCTTAGACTCTCGTGTTTCCAGACGGAGACTCCAGTATCTGGTCAAATGGAAGGGATACGGTCAGGAGGATAATTCTTGGGTCACTGCCTCTGATGTTCATGCCTCCGATCTTGTCCGTGCCTTTCATAGGGCTCATCCTGATCGCCCTGGTGGTTCTGGTGAGGGTTCGGTGCCCCCTCCTTGAGGGGGGGGGGTACTGTTGTGAAATTGGATTCTGGGCTCCCCCGGTGGCCACTTGTGGAATTGATCTTGTGTGCATCATCCCCTCTGTTCACCTGCTCCTATCAGTATGTGGGAGTCGCTATATAACCTTGCTCCTCTGTCAGTTTCTTGCCGGTCAACAATGTAATCAGAAGCATTCTGTGCTTGTTCCTGCTACTAGACTACTCCCAGCTAAGTTGGACTTTTGTCCTTGTGTGTTTTTGCATTTTGTTCCTGTTCACAGCTGCTGTTTCGTTACTGTGTCTGGAAAGCTCTTGTGATCGGAAATTGCCACTCTGGTGTTATGAGTTAATGCTAGAGTCTTAAAGGAATTTCTGGATGGTGTTTTGATAGGGTTTTCTGCTGACCATGAAAGTGTCCTTTCTGTCTTCCTGCTATCTAGAAAGCGGACCTCGATTTTGCTAAACCTATTTTCATACTACGTTTGTCATTTCATCTTAAATCACCGCCAATATATGTGGGGGCCTCTGTCTGCCTTTTGGGAAAATTTCTCTAGAGGTGAGCCAGGACTGTCTTTTCCTCTGCTAGGATTAGGTAGTTCTCCGGCTGGCGCTGGGCATCTAGGGTTAAAAAACGTAGGCATGCTACCCGGCCACTTCTAGTTGTGCGGCAGGTTTAGTTCATGGTCAGTATAGTTTCCATCTTCCAAGAGCTAGTTCTCATATATGCTGGGCTATGTTCTCTCGCCATTGAGAATCATGACAGTGGGCCATAGAAAGCCTATTTATTTTTTTGCTTGATTTGGGTTCTAAAATCTACCTGAAAAAAAAAAACACTACATCCATCAGTGGGAGATTAATATTGTCCTCGGGGCTTGTGTGCCACTCCTGATCCTGACTCCTGTGCGCGCCATCTCTCACTCAGTGGGCCATAGAAAGCCTATTTATTTTTTTGCTTGATTTGGGTTCTAAAATCTACCTGAAAAAAAAACACTACATCCATCAGTGGGAGATTAATATTGTCCTCGGGGCTTGTGTGCTACTCCTGATCCTGACTCCTGTGCGCGCCATCTCTCACTCAGTGGGCCATAGAAAGCCTATTTATTTTTTTGCTTGATTTGGGTTCTAAAATCTACCTGAAAAAAAAAACACTACATCCATCAGTGGGAGATTAATATTGTCCTCGGGGCTTGTGTGCCACTCCTGATCCTGACTCCTGTGCGCGCCATCTCTCACTCAGTGGGCCATAGAAAGCCTATTTATTTTTTTGCTTGATTTGGGTTCTAAAATCTACCTGAAAAAAAAAACACTACATCCATCAGTGGGAGATTAATATTGTCCTCGGGGCTTGTGTGCCACTCCTGATCCTGACTCCTGTGCGCGCCATCTCTCACTCAGTGGGCCATAGAAAGCCTATTTATTTTTTTGCTTGATTTGGGTTCTAAAATCTACCTGAAAAAAAATCACTACATCAATCAGTGGGAGAAAAATATTGGCCTCAGGGCTTGTGTGCCACTCCTGACTCCTGTGTGTGCCATCTCTCACTCAGTGGGCCATAGAAAGCCTATTTATTTTTTTGCTTGATTTGGGTTCTAAAATCTACCTGAAAAAAAAAACACTACATCCATCAGTGGGAGATTAATATTGTCCTCGGGGCTTGTGTGCCACTCCTGATCCTGACTCCTGTGCGCGCCATCTCTCACTCAGTGGGCCATAGAAAGCCTATTTATTTTTTTGCTTGATTTGGGTTCTAAAATCTACCTGAAAAAAAATCACTACATCAATCAGTGGGAGAAAAATATTGGCCTCAGGGCTTGTGTGCCACTCCTGACTCCTGTGTGTGCCATCTCTCACTCAGTGGGCCATAGAAAGCCTATTTATTTTTTTGCTTGATTTGGGTTCTAAAATCTACCTGAAAAAAAACAAAACACTACATCCATCAGTGGGAGATTAATATTGTCCTCGGGGCTTGTGTGCCACTCCTGATCCTGACTCCTGTGCGCGCCATCTCTCACTCAGTGGGCCATAGAAAGCCTATTTATTTTTTTGCTTGATTTGGGTTCTAAAATCTACCTGAAAAAAAATCACTACATCAATCAGTGGGAGAAAAATATTGGCCTCAGGGCTTGTGTGCCACTCCTGACTCCTGTGTGTGCCATCTCTCACTCAGTGGGCCATAGAAAGCCTATTTATTTTTTTGCTTGATTTGAGTTCTAAAATCTACCTGAAAAAAAAAAAACACTACATCCATCAGTGGGAGATTAATATTGTCCTCGGGGCTTGTGTGCCACTCCTGATCCTGACTCCTGTGCGCGCCATCTCTCACTCAGTGGGCCATAGAAAGCCTATTTATTTTTTTGCTTGATTTGGGTTCTAAAATCTACCTGAAAAAAAAAACACTACATCCATCAGTGGGAGATTAATATTGTCCTCGGGGCTTGTGTGCTACTCCTGATCCTGACTCCTGTGCGCGCCATCTCTCACTCAGTGGGCCATAGAAAGCCTATTTATTTTTTTGCTTGATTTGGGTTCTAAAATCTACCTGAAAAAAAAAACACTACATCCATCAGTGGGAGAAAAATATTGGCCTCAGGGCTTGTGTGCCACTCCTGATCCTGACTCCTGTGCGCGCCATCTCTCACTCAGTGGGCCATAGAAAGCCTATTTATTTTTTTGCTTGATTTGGGTTCTAAAATCTACCTGAAAAAAAAAACACTACATCCATCAGTGGGAGATTAATATTGTCCTCGGGGCTTGTGTGCCACTCCTGATCCTGACTCCTGTGCGCGCCATCTCTCACTCAGTGGGCCATAGAAAGCCTATTTATTTTTTTGCTTGATTTGGGTTCTAAAATCTACCTGAAAAAAAAATCACTACATCAATCAGTGGGAGAAAAATATTGGCCTCAGGGCTTGTGTGCCACTCCTGACTCCTGTGTGTGCCATCTCTCACTCAGTGGGCCATAGAAAGCCTATTTATTTTTTTGCTTGATTTGGGTTCTAAAATCTACCTGAAAAAAAACAAAACACTACATCCATCAGTGGGAGATTAATATTGTCCTCGGGGCTTGTGTGCCACTCCTGATCCTGACTCCTGTGCGCGCCATCTCTCACTCAGTGGGCCATAGAAAGCCTATTTATTTTTTTGCTTGATTTGGGTTCTAAAATCTACCTGAAAAAAAATCACTACATCAATCAGTGGGAGAAAAATATTGGCCTCAGGGCTTGTGTGCCACTCCTGACTCCTGTGTGTGCCATCTCTCACTCAGTGGGCCATAGAAAGCCTATTTATTTTTTTGCTTGATTTGAGTTCTAAAATCTACCTGAAAAAAAAAAAACACTACATCCATCAGTGGGAGATTAATATTGTCCTCGGGGCTTGTGTGCCACTCCTGATCCTGACTCCTGTGCGCGCCATCTCTCACTCAGTGGGCCATAGAAAGCCTATTTATTTTTTTGCTTGATTTGGGTTCTAAAATCTACCTGAAAAAAAAACACTACATCCATCAGTGGGAGATTAATATTGTCCTCGGGGCTTGTGTGCTACTCCTGATCCTGACTCCTGTGCGCGCCATCTCTCACTCAGTGGGCCATAGAAAGCCTATTTATTTTTTTGCTTGATTTGGGTTCTAAAATCTACCTGAAAAAAAAAACACTACATCCATCAGTGGGAGAAAAATATTGGCCTCAGGGCTTGTGTGCCACTCCTGATCCTGACTCCTGTGCGCGCCATCTCTCACTCAGTGGGCCATAGAAAGCCTATTTATTTTTTTGCTTGATTTGGGTTCTAAAATCTACCTGAAAAAAAAAACACTACATCCATCAGTGGGAGATTAATATTGTCCTCGGGGCTTGTGTGCCACTCCTGATCCTGACTCCTGTGCGCGCCATCTCTCACTCAGTGGGCCATAGAAAGCCTATTTATTTTTTTGCTTGATTTGGGTTCTAAAATCTACCTGAAAAAAAATCACTACATCAATCAGTGGGAGAAAAATATTGGCCTCAGGGCTTGTGTGCCACTCCTGACTCCTGTGTGTGCCATCTCTCACTCAGTGGGCCATAGAAAGCCTATTTATTTTTTTGCTTGATTTGGGTTCTAAAATCTACCTGAAAAAAAAAACACTACATCCATCAGTGGGAGATTAATATTGTCCTCGGGGCTTGTGTGCCACTCCTGATCCTGACTCCTGTGCGCGCCATCTCTCACTCAGTGGGCCATAGAAAGCCTATTTATTTTTTTGCTTGATTTGGGTTCTAAAATCTACCTGAAAAAAAATCACTACATCAATCAGTGGGAGAAAAATATTGGCCTCAGGGCTTGTGTGCCACTCCTGACTCCTGTGTGTGCCATCTCTCACTCAGTGGGCCATAGAAAGCCTATTTATTTTTTTGCTTGATTTGGGTTCTAAAATCTACCTGAAAAAAAACAAAACACTACATCCATCAGTGGGAGATTAATATTGTCCTCGGGGCTTGTGTGCCACTCCTGATCCTGACTCCTGTGCGCGCCATCTCTCACTCAGTGGGCCATAGAAAGCCTATTTATTTTTTTGCTTGATTTGGGTTCTAAAATCTACCTGAAAAAAAATCACTACATCAATCAGTGGGAGAAAAATATTGGCCTCAGGGCTTGTGTGCCACTCCTGACTCCTGTGTGTGCCATCTCTCACTCAGTGGGCCATAGAAAGCCTATTTATTTTTTTGCTTGATTTGAGTTCTAAAATCTACCTGAAAAAAAAAAAACACTACATCCATCAGTGGGAGATTAATATTGTCCTCGGGGCTTGTGTGCCACTCCTGATCCTGACTCCTGTGCGCGCCATCTCTCACTCAGTGGGCCATAGAAAGCCTATTTATTTTTTTGCTTGATTTGGGTTCTAAAATCTACCTGAAAAAAAAACACTACATCCATCAGTGGGAGATTAATATTGTCCTCGGGGCTTGTGTGCTACTCCTGATCCTGACTCCTGTGCGCGCCATCTCTCACTCAGTGGGCCATAGAAAGCCTATTTATTTTTTTGCTTGATTTGGGTTCTAAAATCTACCTGAAAAAAAAAACACTACATCCATCAGTGGGAGAAAAATATTGGCCTCAGGGCTTGTGTGCCACTCCTGACTCCTGTGTGTGCCATCTCTCACTCAGTGGGCCATAGAAAGCCTATTTATTTTTTTGCTTGATTTGGGTTCTAAAATCTACCTGAAAAAAAACAAAACACTACATCCATCAGTGGGAGATTAATATTGTCCTCGGGGCTTGTGTGCCACTCCTGATCCTGACTCCTGTGCGCGCCATCTCTCACTCAGTGGGCCATAGAAAGCCTATTTATTTTTTTGCTTGATTTGGGTTCTAAAATCTACCTGAAAAAAAATCACTACATCAATCAGTGGGAGAAAAATATTGGCCTCAGGGCTTGTGTGCCACTCCTGACTCCTGTGTGTGCCATCTCTCACTCAGTGGGCCTTAGAAAGCCTATTTATTTTTTTGCTTGATTTGGGTTCTAAAATCTACCTGAAAAAAAAAAAACACTACATCCATCAGTGGGAGATTAATATTGTCCTCGGGGCTGTGTGCCACTCCTGATCCTGACTCCTGTGCGCGCCATCTCTTACTCAGTGGGCCATAGAAAGCCTATTTATTTTTTTGCTTGATTTGGGTTCTAAACTCTACCTGAAAAAAAAACACTACATCCATCAGTGGGAGATTAATATTGTCCTCGGGGCTTGTGTGCCACTCCTGATCCTGACTCCTGTGCGCGCCATCTCTCACTCAGTGGGCCATAGAAAGCCTATTTATTTTTTTGCTTGATTTGGGTTCTAAAATCTACCTGAAAAAAAAACACTACATCCATCAGTGGGAGATTAATATTGTCCTCGGGGCTTGTGTGCCACTCCTGATCCTGACTCCTGTGCGCGCCATCTCTCACTCAGTGGGCACTGGGCCATAGAAAGCTTTTTTTTTTTTATTATTATTATTTGGTTTCTAAATTGTCCCTGAAAAAAACAATTTATCTTATTTGGTTTCTAAAGTCTCCCTGAGGGAAAAAAAAAAAAAATAGGTGGGAGATTAATATTGACATTTGTGTTTGAGTGACATTCCTGCGTGTGTGGCATCTCTGTGATTTGGTGCCACAGAAAACAGAGTGTGTAACATTGTGCCTGATTTTCCTTGTTGTCTCACCAACCTGTTAAGGGATATTGAAATCATACTGAAGTTATAGCGCACCGTGTAAGTTGTTTGACAGCAACAAATAAAGTTACTTTGGTTAAGTTTTTAAAACAATGAGGAAGTCTGGTGCAAGAGGTCGTCGTGGGCGTTCATTGTCAGCTGGTAATGATGGTAGTGGTAGTGGAGCATCAGGTGGTCGTGGGGATAAAAATATTCCACGTAAGTCTGGAGCTGTGGAGCCAGTTTCGTCGTCTGGCTACACAAGGCCTCGAACGCTCTCTTTTCTGGGAGTAGGAAAACCGCTTTTAAAGGCGGAGCAGCAACAGCAAGTTTTGGCTTACATTGCAGACTCAGCCTCTAGCTCTTTTGCCTCCTCTTCTGAAACTGGTAAATGTAAAAGCAGCGCGTCACTTGTGGATGTCCACGGTCAGGGACAAGTCGCTTCCTTGTCCTCTTCAGCAAAAACTACAACAAGAGAGAAGGATGCAGCAGGCGACACAACGGGTTACTCCATGGAGCTCTTTACACATACCGTCCCTGGCTTACAAAGTGAAACACTTAACAGGCCATGCCCATTACAAGTTGATTCTGACATGGAGTGCACTGATGCACAGCCACAGCCAGAGTACTATGCTGCTCCTTTGACTCAGACCACCACATTGCCCTCTCAGGGTACTGATCCACAATCAGACCCTGATGACACTATGTTGCCCCGCCACGAACGCTATACCACCGACCGACACAGTGACACAGACGAAGTTGCACACGAGCTCGAAGAGGAGTTAATAGATGACCCAGTTATTGACCCCGATTGGCAGCCATTGGGGGAACAGGGTGCAGGCGGCAGTAGTTCAGAAGCGGAGGTGGAGGAGGGGCCACAGCAGGCATCAACATCGCAACAGGTTCCATCTGCCGGGCCCGTATCTGGCCCAAAACGCGTGTCAAAGCCAAAACCTGTTGGAGGACAGCGTGGCCATCCAGTTAAAGCTCAGTCTGCAATCCCTGAAAAGGGATCCGATGCTAGGAAGAGTGCAGTCTGGCATTTTTTTAAACAACATCCAATTGATCAGCGCAAAGTCATCTGTCAAAAATGTTCAACTAGCTTAAGCAGAGGTCAGAATCTGAAAAGTCTCAATACTAGTTGCATGCATAGACACTTAACCACCATGCATTTTCAAGCCTGGACTAACTACCAAACGTCCCTTAAGGTTGTAGCACCCTCGGCCAATGAAGCTAGTCAGCAACGCAACATCCCTTCCGTCACTGTAAGGCCACCATTTTCCGCACCACCGGCAGTATCTGTGCAGGTTTCTTTGCCAGCCAAAAGCACTCAGGGTCAGGGAATCACCAGTTTTGTAGGAGGAAATATTGCATCTAGGTCACCGGCGGAAACAATACCATCTCCAACCGTCTCGCAGTCTGCCATGTCCACCGGCACACCCGCAAGTTCCACGATCTCCATCTCTCCAGTTCAGCTCACACTACATGAGACTCTGGTTAGAAAAAGGAAGTACTTATCCTCGCATCCGCGTACACAGGGTTTTAACGCCCACATAGCTAGACTAATATCGTTAGAGATGATGCCCTACCGGTTAGTTGAAAGCGAAGCTTTCAAAGCCCTGATGGAGTACGCTGAACCACGATACGAGCTACCCAGTCAACACTTTTTTTCCAGAAAAGCCATCCCGGCCCTGCACCAGCATGTTAAACAGCGCATCGTCCATGCACTCAGGCAATCTGTGAGTACAAAGGTGCACCTGACTACAGATGCATGGACCAGTAGGCATGGCCAGGGACGTTATGTGTCCATCACGGCACACTGGGTGAATGTGGTGGATGCAGGGTCCTCAGGGGACATCAATTTCGGGACAGTTGTGCCTAGCCCACGGTCTAGGAAACAGTTGGCTGTAGGCGTTCGCACCCCCTCCTCCTCCTCCTCCTCGTCCTCCTGCAGAAGCTACAGCTCTTCCACAGACCGCAGTCAGCCAACCACTCCATCGGCAGATGACACTGTTGCACACCAGTTGTCCCATTATGGGCCAGCTACTGGCAAGCGTCAGCAGGCTGTATTGGCTATGAAGTGTTTGGGCGACAACAGACACACCGCGGAAGTTCTGTCCGAGTTCTTGCAACAAGAAATGCAGTCGTGGCTGGGCACAGTAGATCTTGAGGCAGGCAAGGTAGTTAGTGATAACGGAAGGAATTTCATGGCTGCCATCTCCCTTTCCCAACTGAAACACATTCCTTGCCTGGCTCACACCTTAAACCTGGTGGTGCAGTGCTTATTGAAAACTTATCCTGGGTTCTCCGACCTGCTCCTCAAAGTGCGTGGACTTTGCTCACATATCCGACGTTCGCCTGTACACGCCAGCCGTATGCAGACCTATCAGCGGTCTTTGAACCTTCCCCAGCATCGCCTAATCATAGACGTTGCAACAAGGTGGAACTCAACACTGCACATGCTTCAGAGACTGTGCCAACAGAGGCGGGCTGTTATGTTTTTGTGGGAGGATACACATACACGGGCAGGCAGTAGGATGGCAGACATGGAGTTGTCAGGTGTGCAGTGGTCGAAGATACAAGACATGTGTCAAGTCCTTCAGTGTTTTGAGGAATGCACACGGCTGGTTAGTGCAGACAACGCCGTAATAAGCATGAGCATCCCCCTAATGCGTCTGCTGATGCAAAGTTTGACGCACATAAAGGAGCAGGCGTCTGCACCAGAGGAAGAGGAAAGCCTTGATGACAGTCAGCCATTGTCTGGTCAGGGCAGTGTACAGGACGAGGTAGCGGGCGAAGAGGAGGTGGAGGGCGAGGAGGATGATGGGGATGAGTATATTTTTAATGCGGAACCTTTCCCGGGGGCACTGGAAATTGGTTGCGTGTCAAGGCCGGGTTCTGGTTTTTTGAGGGACACAAGTGACGTAGATTTGCCTGCAACTGCCCCTCACCCAATCACAACCGGAGATTTGACAACTGGAACTTTGGCCCACATGGCGGATTATGCCTTACGTATCCTAAAAAGGGACACACGCATAACGAAAATGATGAACGATGACGATTACTGGTTGGCCTGCCTCCTTGATCCACGCTATAAAGGCAAATTGCAAAATATTATGCCACATGAGAACTTGGAACTAATATTAGCAACCAAACAATCAACTCTTGTTGACCGTTTGCTTCAGGCATTCCCAGCACACAGCGCATGTGATCGTTCTCACACGAGCTCAAGGGGGCAACAGACTAGGAGTGATAGGGGTGCACACATCAGAAGTGGCGTTGGACAGAGGGGTTTTCTGACCAGGTTGTGGAGTGATTTTGCTATGACCGCAGACAGGACAGGTACTGCTGCATCAATTGAAAGTGACAGGAGACAACATTTGTCCAGTATGGTTACTAACTATTTTTCATCCCTTATCGATGTTCTCCCTCAACCGTCATTCCCATTTGATTACTGGGCATCAAAATTAGACACCTGGCCAGAATTGGCAGAATATGCATTGCAGGAGCTTGCTTGCCCGGCAGCAAGTGTCCTATCAGAAAGAGTATTCAGTGCTGCAGGTTCAATATTAACCGAAAAAAGGACTCGTCTGGCTACCCAAAATGTTGACGATCTAACATTCATTAAAATGAACCACAACTGGATTTCGAAATCTTTTGCCCCACCTTGCCCGGCCGACACCTAGCTTTCCTATGAAAAGCTCTTGCCTGTGAATTACTTTTCTAATGTCTAATTTGCTGCAGCTGATTGAACAGCATACGACATGTTTACACCTCCCTAAATGGCCAAACTCCCCACACGGGGCCGTGGTATCGCGACTTGGCGCAAGCACCCGTGAGACTGCTGTTTGTCTGAAGAGGTGGGTGTGCTTGCTTTTGGTTGACGGCATTGCTACTGGGTCCCTCATAGTACAATGTAGTGTCTCTGGCGGTGGTGGTGCGCACCCAACGTCAGACACACCGTTGTAACATGAGGGGCCCTGGGGCGGTCCCGCCGGCCTCAAGAGAGTTCCCCCCTCCCCCAGCTCAAACTGTGCTCTACCACGTGCAAAATTATGTCGCACAGCTCCACCAATCTTTAGTCTATTCGCTGACATCATTCAATGTCTGGCACTGACAATACAAATTTGTAGACATCTATGATGCAACTTAAAGTAGTCTGTGTCTGTATCCTATATTGGCACCATTAAATAGTTACTGCCAAATTACTATGTCAGAAACTCAGCAGATGAGCCCACCCCTGTACCTAAGTATGCCACCTTTTTTTTTTTTTGGTTGTTTTGCGAGACATTAACATCTATTTATATTTTGGGAGTACTGGGACAGACACTCCTTGCAATACTCCTCCACTGACCACCAAGCTGCCTGCCCGTGTATCCATGTAACCAATGTAAAACAGCCATGAGCCTATTGTTTGTTATTTTAGGCCTTTGATAGCCTGTCTGCGGTCCCTACTTTAAATACTCCTCCACTGACCACCAAGCTGCCTGCCCGTGTATCCATGTAACCGATGTAAAACTGCCATGAGCCTATTGTTTGTTATTTTAGGCCTTTGATAGCCTGTCTGCGGTCCCTACTTTAAATACTCCTCCACTGACCACCAAGCTGCCTGCCCGTGTATCCATGTAACCGATGTAAAACAGCCATGAGCCTATTGTTTGTTATTTTAGGCCTTTGATAGCCTGTCTGCGGTCCCTACTTTAAATACTCCTCCACTGACCACCAATCTGCCTGCCCGTGTATCCATGTAACCGATGTAAAACTGCCATGAGCCTACTGTTTGTTATTTTAGGCCTTTGATAGCCTGTCTGCGGTCCCTACTTTAAATACTCCTCCACTGACCACCAAGCTGCCTGCCCGTGTATCCATGTAACCGATGTAAAACTGCCATGAGCCTACTGTTTGTTATTTTAGGCCTTTGATAGCCTGTCTGCGGTCCCTACTTTAAATACTCCTCCACTGACCACCAAGCTGCCTGCCCGTGTATCCATGTAACCGATGTAAAACAGCCATGAGCCTATTGTTTGTTATTTTAGGCCTTTGATAGCCTGTCTGCGGTCCCTACTTTAAATACTCCTCCACTGACCACCAATCTGCCTGCCCGTGTATCCATGTAACCGATTTAAAACTGCCATGAGCCTATTGTTTGTTATTTTAGGCCTTTGATAGCCTGTCTGCGGTCCCTACTTTAAATACTCCTCCACTGACCACCAAGCTGCCTGCCCGTGTATCCATGTAACCGATGTAAAACTGCTATGAGCCTACTGTTTGTTATTTTAGGCCTTTGATAGCCTGTCTGCGGTCCCTACTTTAAATACTCCTCCACTGACCACCAAGCTGCCTGCCCGTGTATCCATGTAACCGATGTAAAACTGCCATGAGCCTACTGTTTGTTATTTTAGGCCTTTGATAGCCTGTCTGCGGTCCCTACTTTAAATACTCCTCCACTGACCACCAAGCTGCCTGCCCGTGTATCCATGTAACCGATGTAAAACTGCAGTATTTTGCTTATAAAAAAGAAAATACTGGAGAGATATCAAATGCAGACATTTTAACATGACATTAGGTATTCATGATGCCTGTGAGTTTCGCTCAAATTGACCATTAACCTTAGTTACTAATAACTAATTACTACCCGCCCTGTCGTGGCCCTTGCCCCAATAAATACACATAAAACGTTCGTTTGGATAAATTTGGCCACAGCAGCCATCTTTTATTAACATTTAAACAAAACAGTTTGTTAACATTGAAACCCCAGGGAAGGCGGTCCTCGAAGCCCCAAGAGCCAACCAACTCGTATCAAATCTTTCCAATTTGGCCTCCAGGTCGTGTCCCTGCCCCCAGCCGCTAGGCACCAGCTCAGAGACGCTTAAAGACTCGCCCGGCCAATAACTGCCAAAATCCCACGTCCCCAGTCCTCTCGACTGTATCACCCTTAATTCTCTAAGCCACACCAGGGGGAGTCCAGGATCTCACACATCCCCCCCCCCTCCAAGCCGCCATTTCTTAGCACCACCAACTTCGAGGACCTCTTTCCCCCCCCTGCCACCAACACTAATGTCCTGACACCTCAGACATTTGTGTCCCGCCACACCGACAGCCCTTTTTCAATACCCTCCTGCACCGCAAGACACCATAGGTCCAAACCGATAGCATTCAAGTGCACTCCATCTTTTCTCCAATATTCGCCCGTCCCTGACTCCAGATCCAAATGACGAATCACAAGAGCCCCATTCCGTACCATGAAACGTGAAATTGCTCTATTCACCTTTATCCTGGCCCTGTTAATACCCTGCACTGACCGAGCTCCGAACCAAACTTTCCTAGGAACAATATCCGACCAGATTATTAATAAACGCGGAAACATGGCCCACAATCTTAAAACATCAAATTTGATGTCATTGATCAGTTCTCTACAAGGGCGTTTACCGAGATCGTTGCCCCCCAAATGAATTACCAATAAATCCAGCACCCTGTCCAAACGCACAAACTTATGAAATTCCGGCAAGAGCTGTTTCCAATACATTCCCCGCTTTCCAATCCAACGTAAGGTTGCTGATGACTTCTCCACTCCGAGCTGTCTCCCTTGAGGGCGAACATCTGCTCGCACCGCTGCCCAAAACACAAACGAGTGGCCCACAATCCATGTCAGTAACGGCCTTCTTTCTGCAAAGAAAATAACAAACCAAAACATAGTAATCATAAAGCGCAACCCTAATAAATCTTTTTCCAACTCTAAAAAATCCCCTTTTAAACCAAGGACGGACGAATATAAGACTTGAACCTCACGGATTCCCAACGGCCGATCCTCCGCACCACGTCCTCTCCCAAACCTCTTCTTGCTGCTTCCGTAGCTGCCCCTATCCTAAATGAGTGACCTGAAAACTTCTCTGCTGAAATACCTCCTTGCATCAAACAGCGCTTAAATATGGTGACAAACTGATACCGAGATAAAAAGGATCCATCTGCGTGCAACAACAGTGGCTCATCAACCCAAACCTTCCCCTCTGAAAATTCCCGAAAACATAATACCGGGCACAATGGAGAACCCGGTACTTCAAATAGCTCAATTTTACACCCTTTCCCAGCCAAATCAGTTTTTGATTGACGCAGCCAAATAACCAACTTATCCCCGTGTAAGACTACATCTTGACCCTGCAGCCCCCCTTTTTTATTCTTAGCTGGGCTGACCAACTCACCCAAACGAAACGCCCCAAAGAATGCCAAAGCAAATGCCAACTTAAACAAAACCACCTCCGGCTGATTAGTGCATACCCTTGGTAATTGTTCGCCTAACTGCAATAAAATCTCATAGGATACAGGGCGTCGACCATCTAAGGATTTCCAACCTTTACGCCAACCCTTCATCACCTGTAGGACCATGAATGATTTAGTTACGTCATGAAGCCCCCTGAATCTAAATCCAAATGCTAAACCAGCCAAAAATTGATTAACTTTTGATACTGACCAACCGCTATCCCATTTTTGACCTAACAGTAACAGCAACTTCTCATCGTCATTCATATCTGATCCCAGTGACAAACCCCAATCCACCCAAGTATCCCAGGCCTTAACATAGTGCGACCAAGTTCCCGGCGCCAACGACCTAGACAGTAGCACCCCTACTGCCCCAACGGAATCTTCCATAGTTCCTCCGGGCAGAAAACCCGCACGAGATCCACTTGAGACATTCCATCTGGAACCCGATCCCAGTGTGAATAAAAATTATTGTCACCAATCAATGATGCAGTAGACGATCGAAATTCCGCAGTGACCCACAAATTAAACCTTAGACCCAGCCAAACCATATGTTGCAAAACTTTTAGCAACGCTGAATCTGCGGACGATAATGAATTTACCGCTCTTTTAGCGGCTTCCGATTCACAACCGAAACAAATCTTCATATTACAGACCTCTGATCCCCATAAGGATAAAGCAACAGCAATTGGAAAAACCGCACACAGCAAACGATTTGCAGATAAACCGTTATCCTCCCATGAAGGCGGCCACCGACACGCTAGCCAATTCTCTCGAAAGACCAAACAAAAACCTTGCTCGTCCACCGGGCCGATCTTAAAACCCAAATCTTCCGCAGGCACGACAGGTGCAATCCACAGTGACTTCCCGTTATACGAATCGAGGAAAAGCATCCATACTTTCAAATCATCCTTTAAGGCCTTTCGAAGCGTGATAAAATGAGAAGGGGACCGAACTCCTACAGTAGCCAAAGACATTCTGCGACAAAACGCCCTACCCATTGGCATGATACGGCATGCAAAATTTAACTTCCCCAACAATGATTGCACCACATGCAACGTCACCTTTTTTTACTCATATACTCTCCTCACGTCTAATCTCATGCTCACGAGTTTGTCCATAGGTAAGCGACACTCCATTGCCACCGTATCTAACTCGATGCCTAAAAAACTCAAAGATGTCACCGGACCTACCGTTTTGTCAGCGGCTAACGGAACACCGAACCTGCTTGACACACTCTCCATAGAGTGGAGCAAAATTGAACAATCAGCGGAATGCGCTGGGCCCACAAACAGAAAATCATCCAGATAATGGATGCAAGATCGAAGCCCAGATACATCTTTCACTACCCATTCCAAAAACGTACTAAACAATTCAAAATATGCACACGATAGGGAACAACCCATCGGCAAACAACGATCCACGTAAAAACCCCCATTCCAAAAACACCCCAACAAATGTAGACTATTCGGATTAACTGGAAGCAAACGAAACGCAGCCTCAATATCGGTTTTTGCCAATAAAGCCCCCTGTCCACAACGTCTAACCCATTCCATAGCTGTGTCAAACGACGTGTAAAGAACCGAGCACAACTGTGGATCAATGCCGTCGTTCACTGACAGACCTTTTGGGAACGAAAGATGATGGATTAACCTAAATTTATTAACCTCCTTTTTAGGGACCACCCCCAAAGGAGAAACTCTCAGTTCCTCCATAGGGAGAGACTGAAAAGGGCCGGCCATTCTACCAAGTGACACTTCCTTATTCAATTTTTCGAGACTACTTCGGGAAAATCATAGGCCGACTTCAAATTCTTTTTGGACCACTGCACTTTGACGTCCACAAAAGGTATGGAAAAACCAGTCTTAAAACCATCTCTCAAAGTGGAAGCTGCCTTTGTATCAGGATATCTACTTAGGAACGGCTCCATCTCTGCCAGCCGCACCGGAGTCACCCCTTTTTTCAAATCCATCTGACCCCTTTTGCTTCCCTCCCCTGAAACATCTCGCTGCCCCATGATTTCCTCCGCATGAAGAACACTCGTGTTTAAACTTGCACTTTGCCCCGAACCTGCATGTCCCCTCGTTAAAGGCAAAACACAGTCCCTTTTGCATAACCACCGAGTGCCCCGACTGTCCTGAACCCCCGGTGCCTCCAAGAAATGACTGCGAACCCTGATTCGGCCTGACCGGTGCTGTCACTCTCATCCACAAAGAAATATCCTTGTGATCCCACCTAATATTTTGACGCACGGCTTTACGTTGACGGAATTGCTCGTCATATCTAATCCACCCTTGACCCCCATAGACCCTGTACGCTTCCCCAATGATATCTAAATAGCAAAACAAGGGGGCACAAGTTTCTGGTGATTTTTCCCCTATTACGCTAGCAAAAATCGCAAAAGCTTGTAACCAGTTAGAAAAAGTCCGAGGGATTAATCTAAACCTTCTCCTCTCCTCGTCCTCTTTTTTGGAATCATCCCTACGGGCTTTATCCAAATTGAAACGCTCTAGAGGGAGCAGCGAAAATATTTCAACATACTCCCCTTTCCAAATTCTCTCTTTTACCTCCGGCTTCAAATGTGCACCTAAAGGC
Source organism: Ranitomeya variabilis (assembly GCF_051348905.1). Taxonomy (NCBI): domain Eukaryota; kingdom Metazoa; phylum Chordata; class Amphibia; order Anura; family Dendrobatidae; genus Ranitomeya; species Ranitomeya variabilis. Next base: position 236,119,821 of record NC_135232.1, read on the forward strand.
CCCTCAAAACACACGTATACTTCCCCCCTTGCCGAATCATCGACCCTGACCGACTCATCCTTATCTTTAGTCCCACCTTCTGTTATCGTCGAGCCTCCCTGCTGAACTACCTCGCAACTGCCGACTGATGTTAACCCAGGTGCCAATGGGGCCCCTTGTGAAATACTGGATCCTGGCCCGCCCGATTCACCAACTCCTTCCGTCCCCAGGACCCCCCTCTCCCGAACATTCCCCAACCACGCTGATAACGGCGATGGTTCGGTTTGCCTATTCCTTGTCTCATACATTTGGAACAAATCTTTTAACCCTTGCATTAAAATACCCGCGCCAACACTAACCCCCCCTACAGAAACCTCCCCTCTACATAAATCAACACTAGGAGCTAGTGATGGCAATAAAGAAGTTAAAAAAGCACTCTCACCTGGCTGCCTGGGCGCTGTGATCCCAGCAGCCGCTGATCCCGGGTCCAGATGCGCTCCTACGGTCTGTGCTCCACCACGTCCGTGTGGGCTTGATGATCCACGAACCTCCATAGGCCAGTCTTGCGATGTCGCTGCGGTGATAGGACCCACAGCGTGGTCCCGATCCACGGATGCTGTCCGCGAAGATGCAAGGCGCGCAGCGTGAAGGTCCGCTAAACTCCCCCCGCTAGCTGTCACAGCCCCCCCATAGATTAATGCCCCTGTTCCTTCTGCAGCCCCTGTCTGACCCCCCCTCTGGCTATAATCCCATGCATTTACACTATTTACAGTGCCTCCAGCACTGAAACAGTTATCAGCAGCAGCAGTCAGTGAGTGGGCGTGGCTAAACCGGCGCTCATCACCGGCTGCTCTGCGCTCAGGGGCCTGAACTGCTGCCGCCTGAGAATCCCTCATATCACGCCGAGCGGCGGCCCGTATGGATGGGCTCGCCGCCGCTCCTGTGCCTGGTTCCTGTCTACTGGCCGTTACCGGTGAGTGTGCTGACCTGTGAGGCGCCCGCCGTACAGGCCCCCGTCCGCTCCTCTGCGTCGCTTGCCGCCGCTGAGCCGGCCCCTTTCCAGGCTGAGCACCGGCCGCTCCACTCCCTGGCTCCGGCAACGCTGATGATCTGGCTGATGAAGGGGAGGCCGACACCTCCCCCCGCTGCAGGCCCCGCCGACTGGTGGGATTCCTCCCGGCTCCCTGGCAGCGCCCGCCTGAACCGCGGTCTGCTGCTGGAACCGGAGGGTCCCCTGGGGGGCTCCTCATACGGCGACGGGCCCTGGGGGCAACCTCGGGGCTCAAGCGCTCCGGAGGCCGAGACCTCCGAGGCCGGCGGCCCTCAGATAGTGATTTGGCTGACCCGGATACCCTTACAGGAAGCAGGCCCTGCAGAGACGCCTGCAGCCATCCTGCACCCCTGTCTCTAGCTGCATCGCGGAGATGTTCAAGAATTGCCTCAATCTCCATTCTCTCTCATATGGAGCTTGCTATCTAATCAGAGGGGCACCAAAATGGTTGCTCCTCTAAGATGGGTGCCCCCTCTTATAGTCAATCCCCCTTTGTCGCCCCCACCTTCTTGCCTACCTTGCCCTCAGCCAGTCCGTAATCCCCAATTCAAATAATTCCCTCAGCTCACTCCATACTATCGCCCCCACCTTTCCGCTCACCCCCTATAGGCCCATTCAACCCTGTCATGTCGTCCTCCCTCAGAGGCCTGCGGCCTAGTCCGTCCTCACTTTAAAAACAAAAACACATACAACAAAAAACTGGTACAGTACAAAAATTGGCCACCAGCTACAAAAAATTTCTCCTGCAAGTAGTTAACTGAAAGGTTTTTTTCCATTGAAAACACAGATATGGCATCCACCGAGTGTTGTCCTGTCGCGTCTTCTTTATATTATTGCCAAGAAGCTGCAACTGAATAAAGCTGAGCTTCTACCTTCTGCCTCTTATTAACTGCTTTTTTTAAAAAAAATTGTCCACCAGCTACAAAAACTTTCTCCTGCAAGTAGTTAACTGAAAGGTTTTTTTCCATTGAAAACACAGATATGGCATCCACCGAGTGTTGTCCTGTCGCGTCTTCTTTATATTATTGCCAAGAAGCTGCAACTGAATAAAGCTGAGCTTCTACCTTCTGCCTCTTATTAACTGTTTTTTTTTTTTTAAAATGTCCACCAGCTACAAAAACTTTCTCCTGCAAGTAGTTAACTGAAAGGTTTTTTTCCATTGAAAACACAGATATGGCATCCACCGAGTGTTGTCCTGTCGCGTCTTCTTTATATTATTGCCAAGAAGCTGCAACTGAATAAAGCTGAGCTTCTACCTTCTGCCTCTTATTAACTGCTTTTTTTAAAAAAAATTGTCCACCAGCTACAAAAACTTTCTCCTGCAAGTAGTTAACTGAAAGGTTTTTTTCCATTGAAAACACAGATATGGCATCCACCGAGTGTTGTCCTGTCGCGTCTTCTTTATATTATTGCCAAGAAGCTGCAACTGAATAAAGCTGAGCTTCTACCTTCTGCCTCTTATTAACTGTTTTTTTTTTTTTAAAATGTCCACCAGCTACAAAAACTTTCTCCTGCAAGTAGTTAACTGAAAGGTTTTTTTCCATTGAAAACACAGATATGGCATCCACCGAGTGTTGTCCTGTCGCGTCTTCTTTATATTATTGCCAAGAAGCTGCAACTGAATAAAGCTGAGCTTCTACCTTCTGCCTCTTATTAACTGCTTTTTTTAAAAAAAATTGTCCACCAGCTACAAAAACTTTCTCCTGCAAGTAGTTAACTGAAAGGTTTTTTTCCATTGAAAACACAGATATGGCATCCACCGAGTGTTGTCCTGTCGCGTCTTCTTTATATTATTGCCAAGAAGCTGCAACTGAATAAAGCTGTGCTTCAACCTTCTGTTCCAAATTACCATTTTTAAAAATGCCATTGGCTGTTCCGGCCTACTAAAGGTGTCTGTCTGCCCCTGCCTGGTGTTGTCCTCAACTGAATAAAGCTGAGCTTCAACCTTCAGTTCCAAATTACCATTTTTAAAAATGCAATTGGCTGTTCCGGCCTACTAAAGGTGTCTGTCTGCCCCTGCCTGGTGTTGTCCTCAACTGAACAAAGCTGTGCTTCAACCTTCTGTTCCAAATTACCATTTTTAAAAATGCTATTGGCTGTTCCGGCCTACTAAAGGTGTCTGTCTGCCCCTGCCTGGTGTTGTCCTCAACTGAATAAAGCTGAGCTTCTACCTTCTGGCTCTGATTAATTTTTTTTTTTTTTTAATTGCTGGATGGGGCCTAATACCTCTGTTTGCTGCTCCCTGGTGTTTGTCCTCAACTGAATAAAGCTGAGCCTCTACCTTCTGGCTCTGATTAACTGCTGTTTTTTAAAAAATTGGTGGTTCCGGCCTACTAACTGTGTCTGCCCCTCCCTGGTGTTGCCCTCAACTGAATAAAGCTGAGCTTCTACCTTCTGGCTCTGATTAACTGCTGTTTTTTTAAAAATTGGTGGTTCCGGCCTACTAACGGTGTCTGCCCCTGCCTGGTGTTGTCCTCAACTGAATAAAGCTGAGCTTCTACCTTCTGGCTCTGATTAACTGCTGTTTTTTAAAAAATTGGTGGTTCCTGCCTACTAACGGTGTCTGCCCCTGCCTGGTGTTGTCCTCAACTGAATAAAGCTGAGCTTCAACCTTCAGTTCCAAATTACCATTTTTAAAAATGCAATTGGCTGTTCCGGCCTACTAAAGGTGTCTGTCTGCCCCTGCCTGGTGTTGTCCTCAACTGAACAAAGCTGTGCTTCAACCTTCTGTTCCAAATTACCATTTTTAAAAATGCTATTGGCTGTTCCGGCCTACTAAAGGTGTCTGTCTGCCCATGCCTGGTGTTGTCCTCAACTGAATAAAGCTGAGCTTCTACCTTCTGTTCCAAATTACCATTTTTAAAAATGCCATTGGCTGTTCCGGCCTACTAAAGGTGTCTATCTGCCCCTGACTGGTGTTGTCCTCAACTGAATAAAGCTGAGCTTCAACCTTCAGTTCCAAATTACCATTTTTAAAAATGCAATTGGCTGTTCCGGCCTACTAAAGGTGTCTGTCTGCCCCTGCCTGGTGTTGTCCTCAACTGAATAAAGCTGAGCCTCTACCTTCTGGCTCTGATTAACTGCTGTTTTTTTTAAAAATTGGTGGTTCTGGCCTACTAACGGTGTCTGCCCCTCCCTGGTGTTGCCCTCAACTGAATAAAGCTGAGCTTCTACCTTCTGGCTCTGATTAACTGCTGTTTTTTTAAAAATTGGTGGTTCCGGCCTACTAACGGTGTCTGCCCCTGCCTGGTGTTGTCCTCAACTGAATAAAGCTGAGCTTCTACCTTCTGGCTCTGATTAATTTTTGTTTTTTTAATTGCTGGATGGGGCCTAATACCTCTGTTTGCTGCTCCCTGGTGTTTGTCCTCAACTGAATAAAGCTGAGCCTCTACCTTCTGGCTCTGATTAACTGCTGTTTTTTTTAAAATTGGTGGTTCCGGCCTACTAACTGTGTCTGCCCCTCCCTGGTGTTGCCCTCAACTGAATAAAGCTGAGCTTCTACCTTCTGGCTCTGATTAACTGCTGTTTTTTTAAAAATTGGTGGTTCCGGCCTACTAACGGTGTCTGCCCCTCCCTGGTGTTGCCCTCAACTGAATAAAGCTGAGCTTCTACCTTCTGGCTCTGATTAACTGCTGTTTTTTTAAAAATTGGTGGTTCCGGCCTACTAACGGTGTCTGCCCCTGCCTGGTGTTGTCCTCAACTGAATAAAGCTGAGCTTCTACCTTCTGGCTCTGATTAACTGCTGTTTTTTAAAAAATTGGTGGTTCCTGCCTACTAACGGTGTCTGCCCCTGCCTGGTGTTGTCCTCAACTGAATAAAGCTGAGCTTCAACCTTCAGTTCCAAATTACCATTTTTAAAAATGCAATTGGCTGTTCCGGCCTACTAAAGGTGTCTGTCTGCCCCTGCCTGGTGTTGTCCTCAACTGAACAAAGCTGTGCTTCAACCTTCTGTTCCAAATTACCATTTTTAAAAATGCTATTGGCTGTTCCGGCCTACTAAAGGTGTCTGTCTGCCCCTGCCTGGTGTTGTCCTCAACTGAATAAAGCTGAGCTTCAACCTTCAGTTCCAAATTACCATTTTTAAAAATGCAATTGGCTGTTCCGGCCTACTAAAGGTGTCTGTCTGCCCCTGCCTGGTGTTGTCCTCAACTGAACAAAGCTGTGCTTCAACCTTCTGTTCCAAATTACCATTTTTAAAAATGCTATTGGCTGTTCCGGCCTACTAAAGGTGTCTGTCTGCCCCTGCCTGGTGTTGTCCTCAACTGAATAAAGCTGAGCTTCTACCTTCTGGCTCTGATTAATTTTTTTTTTTTTTTAATTGCTGGATGGGGCCTAATACCTCTGTTTGCTGCTCCCTGGTGTTTGTCCTCAACTGAATAAAGCTGAGCCTCTACCTTCTGGCTCTGATTAACTGCTGTTTTTTAAAAAATTGGTGGTTCCGGCCTACTAACTGTGTCTGCCCCTCCCTGGTGTTGCCCTCAACTGAATAAAGCTGAGCTTCTACCTTCTGGCTCTGATTAACTGCTGTTTTTTTAAAAATTGGTGGTTCCGGCCTACTAACGGTGTCTGCCCCTGCCTGGTGTTGTCCTCAACTGAATAAAGCTGAGCTTCTACCTTCTGGCTCTGATTAACTGCTGTTTTTTAAAAAATTGGTGGTTCCTGCCTACTAACGGTGTCTGCCCCTGCCTGGTGTTGTCCTCAACTGAATAAAGCTGAGCTTCAACCTTCAGTTCCAAATTACCATTTTTAAAAATGCAATTGGCTGTTCCGGCCTACTAAAGGTGTCTGTCTGCCCCTGCCTGGTGTTGTCCTCAACTGAACAAAGCTGTGCTTCAACCTTCTGTTCCAAATTACCATTTTTAAAAATGCTATTGGCTGTTCCGGCCTACTAAAGGTGTCTGTCTGCCCATGCCTGGTGTTGTCCTCAACTGAATAAAGCTGAGCTTCTACCTTCTGTTCCAAATTACCATTTTTAAAAATGCCATTGGCTGTTCCGGCCTACTAAAGGTGTCTATCTGCCCCTGACTGGTGTTGTCCTCAACTGAATAAAGCTGAGCTTCAACCTTCAGTTCCAAATTACCATTTTTAAAAATGCAATTGGCTGTTCCGGCCTACTAAAGGTGTCTGTCTGCCCCTGCCTGGTGTTGTCCTCAACTGAATAAAGCTGAGCCTCTACCTTCTGGCTCTGATTAACTGCTGTTTTTTTTAAAAATTGGTGGTTCTGGCCTACTAACGGTGTCTGCCCCTCCCTGGTGTTGCCCTCAACTGAATAAAGCTGAGCTTCTACCTTCTGGCTCTGATTAACTGCTGTTTTTTTAAAAATTGGTGGTTCCGGCCTACTAACGGTGTCTGCCCCTGCCTGGTGTTGTCCTCAACTGAATAAAGCTGAGCTTCTACCTTCTGGCTCTGATTAATTTTTGTTTTTTTAATTGCTGGATGGGGCCTAATACCTCTGTTTGCTGCTCCCTGGTGTTTGTCCTCAACTGAATAAAGCTGAGCCTCTACCTTCTGGCTCTGATTAACTGCTGTTTTTTTTAAAATTGGTGGTTCCGGCCTACTAACTGTGTCTGCCCCTCCCTGGTGTTGCCCTCAACTGAATAAAGCTGAGCTTCTACCTTCTGGCTCTGATTAACTGCTGTTTTTTTAAAAATTGGTGGTTCCGGCCTACTAACGGTGTCTGCCCCTCCCTGGTGTTGCCCTCAACTGAATAAAGCTGAGCTTCTACCTTCTGGCTCTGATTAACTGCTGTTTTTTTAAAAATTGGTGGTTCCGGCCTACTAACGGTGTCTGCCCCTGCCTGGTGTTGTCCTCAACTGAATAAAGCTGAGCTTCTACCTTCTGGCTCTGATTAACTGCTGTTTTTTAAAAAATTGGTGGTTCCTGCCTACTAACGGTGTCTGCCCCTGCCTGGTGTTGTCCTCAACTGAATAAAGCTGAGCTTCAACCTTCAGTTCCAAATTACCATTTTTAAAAATGCAATTGGCTGTTCCGGCCTACTAAAGGTGTCTGTCTGCCCCTGCCTGGTGTTGTCCTCAACTGAACAAAGCTGTGCTTCAACCTTCTGTTCCAAATTACCATTTTTAAAAATGCTATTGGCTGTTCCGGCCTACTAAAGGTGTCTGTCTGCCCCTGCCTGGTGTTGTCCTCAACTGAATAAAGCTGAGCTTCTACCTTCTGTTCCAAATTACCATTTTTATAAATGCCATTGGCTGTTCCGGCCTACTAAAGGTGTCTATCTGCCCCTGACTGGTGTTGTCCTCAACTGAATAAAGCTGAGCTTCAACCTTCAGTTCCAAATTACCATTTTTAAAAATGCAATTGGCTGTTCCGGCCTACTAAAGGTGTCTGTCTGCCCCTGCCTGGTGTTGTCCTCAACTGAATAAAGCTGAGCCTCTACCTTCTGGCTCTGATTAACTGCTGTTTTTTTAAAAATTGGTGGTTCCGGCCTACTAACGGTGTCTGCCCCTCCCTGGTGTTGCCCTCAACTGAATAAAGCTGAGCTTCTACCTTCTGGCTCTGATTAACTGCTGTTTTTTTAAAAATTGGTGGTTCCGGCCTACTAACGGTGTCTGCCCCTGCCTGGTGTTGTCCTCAACTGAATAAAGCTGAGCTTCTACCTTCTGGCTCTGATTAATTTTTTTTTTTTTTTTTTAATTGCTGGATGGGGCCTAATACCTCTGTTTGCTGCTCCCTGGTGTTTGTCCTCAACTGAATAAAGCTGAGCCTCTACCTTCTGGCTCTGATTAACTGCTGTTTTTTAAAAAATTGGTGGTTCCTGCCTACTAACGGTGTCTGCCCCTGCCTGGTGTTGTCCTCAACTGAATAAAGCTGAGCTTCTACCTTCTGGCTCTGATTAACTGCTGTTTTTTAAAAAATTGGTGGTTCCGGCCTACTAACGGTGTCTGCCCCTGCCTGGTGTTGTCCTCAACTGAATAAAGCTGAGCTTCTACCTTCTGGCTTTCGGCCTATACTATCAGATATTAAACTGCATTTGGCCTACTAGTGTGGTTGGGCCCTTGAAACAGTGTCTGCTGCTCTTGGGTTTGCTACTCCACTGAACAAAGCAATGCCGCCTGTTTAGTCCTGTTACCAATTTTGAACTGCATTTAGCCTACTTTATTCTTTGGCCCTATATCTGTTTCCTCTTCATCCTGCCCATTGCCCAGCCACTGCTAGATGAGTCTGCTGGTACATTGACCTAGACCACTACATTCCCCTTGCACTCTACACAGCCAGAATCTGACCCTGCTGAAAGTAAGGTTCCCCTTCCCGCATGTTATACCACCTTACACAGGGACAAAGAGGAAGGTGCAGATGAAAGTGCAGGTTCCTTCATCAGGTGGGCGGGGGCATACTCGTTGGCGACGTCACTGGCACAGGGCCCCTCAGAGTACGCAAAAGTGTCGCTGCTGGTGGGAGGCGCCCCCGCCATGCAAACACACCGCCGTACTTTGAGGGGCCCTGTGCCAGTGCCAATGCAAACGAGTGGGCCCCCCCTGCTTGCTCAGGATCACAGCACTTGCAACGTTGAAATACTTACCTTTCCCTGCAACACCGCCGTGACGTAGTCCGCATTTCCTGGGCCCACGAAAAACTTGAGCCAGCCCTACTCCCCCCACAACTTTTGCCAAATGACCCCCAATTCCCTATGCCCAACTATTATTATAAAGTTAATTAAGATTGACAAGCTTCAGAAACAAGAATGGATGTTTTTGGCATTAAAATGGGCACTGTAGGTGTTTTCCTGGCCTCCACACTACCGACTATGCTTCCCCATTGACTTGCATTGGGTTTCGTGTTTCGGTCGATTCCCGACTTTTAGCGATAATCGGCCGACTGCACTCGACTCGACTCTGGACAAAATCGGGTTTCACAAAACCCGACTCGATCTTAAAAAAATGAAAGTCGCTCAACTCTACTGTTAACAACTCCAACAGCAGTCAAGCTTGAAGGAAAGGCATCATGGATACATGCAAGCCATTGCAAAAAAAGCAGTATAAGACTCATGATATTGATGTTAATAATGTTAACACAGATGTGGGATAAATTAGTTAGAGCCACGGATTATCTAGATGACCAGATCTGGGATATATTGGACATATTAAATACTAGTATAGCTGTACAGAATCAGCTTATAATAGTCACTAACCAACATACCCTGGTATTGGATTACCTAACTGCCTCACAAGGGGGTATGTGTCAAATCATCGGACCCACCTGCTGTCATTATATAGACCCGAATAGTACTATGAGTATGAGATTTAAATTAGAAGACGTACAACGACTCAGGGATCAGTATGACAAAGACAATGACCAAAATAAGGATAGCTGGTGGTCAGATACCTTTTCTTTTCTTAACCCGGCCAATTGGTTCAGGGGGATCGGTGGGTGGGTTACCGGGATTATGCAAAGCCTAATACATACAGTTATAGTTATTGTAATTATATATGTATTATTCAAGGTTGTATTCAAGGGTATCTCGGTATGCACAAATAAATTTTGTGTAATGGATGCGAGAATATAAAGTTTTTTTTTTTTTTATCACAAAAAGAATGACTAAAATAATCGTCTATATGACAAGGTTTTGAATGGAATATGTCAAAGGGGGGATTGTGAAGAGCGGAACAAAAATGGTTACCTCAATGAACCAAAAAGAATTTGTGATCAATATTGACCTGTCCATTCAAGGACATTTTAGCCATAGTGTGAAATCCTATTTTTTGTTTGTTTTGTTTTGTTTGTTTGTTAGAGTGTCAATCATGCAGGCAGCACAATGAATAAAGAACAGAATGTGTGCTGCAACATGAATAGGCACTTTAGGGGATGAAATAGCATGAACACATGCATTTATATCCCATTACTCTTCTTTATTAATGTCCAGCAGGAGTCTGCTTACACATTCTGTGTTACGCTCGGTCTGGATGGAGATTCCCAGAGTTTAATGAAGCAGGAGAGCGTCTCAGGTTGTCCGGAAATACAGGGATAAGCTCAGGGTGCGCGTCACACGCCAAAGGGCAGAGTTTACTCAGCGCGGCACCGATCGGAATTTATAACTGTCACAGAAAGGGGAGACCCGCAATGGCAGCGGACGGGACTAGCATTCTCCCCTGATGAATCCATGAGGAAGAAACGCGTCGGGAGACGCTTTCCACAGCACTAAACTTCTATATTAGGGTCGGACACGAGGTGGATGGTGACAGAGGAACAGTCGGGGATGTGAAGAGCGGAACAAAAATGGTTACCTCAATGAACCAAAAAGAATTTGTGATCAATATTGACCTGTCCATTCAAGGACATTTTAGCCATAGTGTGAAATCCTATTTTTTGTTTGTGAAACTGCCACTTAGGCGAAACTGTACTGTTTTGTTTGTTGTGAAACTATCACATAGCCGAAACTGTTTTCTTTTGTCTTCTCTTTTCTCTCTTTGTTTAAACAAGCAAAACTTGTATAACCACTGAAACTACCTGTACAACTATATAAAGAGGGGATAGCACCTTGAAGGCAGGCGTGCTTCAGAGGCTTCCCAGTGATATACTATACGAGACGTGTCTTGTGTATTATTTCTGGTGATTCCCCACTTCCAAAGGCTGCTCCGACTGAGTGTGGTCCCGACAGGGATGACGAATATGCGGTGAGATCTACCCAAGCACATGGGTTTAGTCCATATATATGATCTCATGCATCTCAGGATTCCTAATAATACTCCACCTGCATTAACCCTTGAAGGTGCCACAAATGAACCTCATGAAATATGAAATGAGAAATATATGTATCCCATAGGTTTATGGATGGGTAACTTGGTATGTATGGCATCCTGATACGTTGAATATATGTGCTGCTACTCTGCACTGACAGGTCTCCAATCCCGGGTATGGCATTTTTTCTCTATGAATATCTAAGTGTAATGGCAGTATGCGGTGTCTTGGAAATTGTATAGTACACAAAGCATATGCATTTTGCTGTTTAGAAGCCATCTAAAGTACATGATCAAGGGCAGAAACTGCATATTTTGTGGTCGGGCAGACACAAATACGGAGAGTGACCTAATCATAGGGATGTAATTTGTGTCCATATACCCTTGCTTTTTGAGCTGTACATACAATTTGTCGGCTCCTATTCAGTGAGCTTATGGAAACAATTGTGGATTGGAAGCAACTTCAACACTGGCAGTGTTGTTTGGTTTATTTGTTATTTGTCTTGTAATGTTTCCCCATTCTGTAAAGGTAATAGGGCACGAATCACATAGGGTTCCAGTTTTGTTTGTATATTATATTTTGGTTTAGATAAGTGTGCCATTTATTGGCTTTTAAAATACCTAATAAAGGTTATTTTTTATCCAGTTGCTAAATACGATATTAATTCTATTGGATAAGTACACCACACTTAGAATACACTTATCATTGGCATGGCAGGATTTCTCAGCACAGGAATTGACACAAATCAGTGGGTCACGGAGGCTAGGGAAGTCTTCTCTGACAGATCTTATACCCAGAAAAAATATGTTCCCTCGTTTAACCCCTTCACCCCCAAGGGTGGTTTGCACGTTAATGACCGGGCCAATTTTTACAATTCTGACCACTGTCCCTTTATGAGGCTATAACTCTGGAACGCTTTGACGGATCTTGGCGATTCTGACATTGTTTTCTCGTGACATATTGTACTTCATGTTAGTGGTAAAATTTATTCGATATAACTTGCATTTATTTGTGAAAAAAACGAATATTTGGCGAAAATTTTGAAAATTTCGCAATTTTCCAACTTTGAATTTTTATGCCCTTAAATCACAGACATATGTCACGCAAAATACTTAATAAGTAACATTTCCCACATGTCTACTTTACATCAGTACAATTTTGGAACCAAAATTTTTTTTTGTGACGGAGTTATAAGGGTTAAAAGTTGACCAGCAATTTCTCATTTTTACAACACCATTTTTTTTTAGGGACCACATCTCATTTGAAGTCATTTTGAGGGGTCTATATGATAGAAAATACTCAAGTGTGACACCATTCTAAAAACTGCACCCCTCAAGGTGCTCAAAACCACATTCAAGAAGTTTATTAACCCTTCAGGTGTTTCACAGGAATTTTTTGAATGTTTAAATAAAAATGAGCATTTAACTTTTTTTCACACACAATTTATTTCAGCTCCAATTTGTTTTATTTTACCAAGGGTAACAGGAGAAAATGGACCCCCAAAGTTGTTGTACAATTTGTCCTGAGTACGCTGATACCCCATATGTGAGGGTAAACCACTGTTTGGGCGTATGGCAGAGCTCGGAAGGAAAGGAGCGCCATTTGACTTTTCAATGCAAAATTGACTGGAATTGAGATGGGACGCCATGTTGCGTTTGGAGAGCCCCTGATGTGCCTAAACACTGAAACCCCCTACAAGTGACACCATTTTGGAAAGTAGACCCCCTAAGGAACTTATCTTGATGTGTGGTGAGCACTTTGACCCACCAAGTGCTTCACAGAAGTTTATAATGCAGAGCCGTAAAAATAAAAAATCATATTTTTTCACAAAAATGATCTTTTTGCCCCCAATTTTTTATTTTCCCAAGGGTAAGAGAAGAAATTGGACCCCAAAAAATGTTGTGCAATTTGTCCTGAGTACGATGATACCCCATATGTGGGTGTAAACCATTGTTTGGGCGCATGGCAGAGCTTGGAAGGGAAGGAGCGCCATTTGACTTTTCAATGCAAAATTGACTGGAATTGAGATGGGACGCCATGTTGCGTTTGGAGAGCCCCTGATGTGCCTAAACATTGAAACTCCCTACAAGTGACACCATTTTGGAAAGTAGACCCCCTAAGGAACTTATCTAGATGTGTGGTGAGCACTTTGACCCACCAAGTGCTTCACAGAAGTTTATAATGCAGAGCCGTAAAAATAAAAAATCATATTTTTTCACAAAAATGATCTTTTTGCCCCCAATTTTTTATTTTCCCAAGGGTAAGAGAAGAAATTGGACCCCAAAAAATGTTGTGCAATTTGTCCTGAGTACGCTGATACCCCATATGTGGGTGTAAACCATTGTTTGGGCGCATGGCAGAGCTTGGAAGGGAAGGAGCGCCATTTGACTTTTCAATGCAAAATTGACTGGAATTGAGATGGGACGCCATGTTGCGTTTGGAGAGCCCCTGATGTGCCTAAACACTGAAACCCCCTACAAGTGACACCATTTTGGAAAGTAGACCCCCTAAGGAACTTATCTTGATGTGTGGTGAGCACTTTGACCCACCAAGTGCTTCACAGAAGTTTATAATGCAGAGCCGTAAAAATAAAAAATCATATTTTTTCACAAAAATGATCTTTTTGCCCCCAATTTTTTATTTTCCCAAGGGTAAGAGAAGAAATTGGACCCCAAAAAATGTTGTGCAATTTGTCCTGAGTACGCTGATACCCCATATGTGGGTGTAAACCATTGTTTGGGCGCATGGCAGAGCTTGGAAGGGAAGGAGCGCCATTTGACTTTTCAATGCAAAATTGACTGGAATTGAGATGGGACGCCATGTTGCGTTTGGAGAGCCCCTGATGTGCCTAAACATTGAAACTCCCTACAAGTGACACCATTTTGGAAAGTAGACCCCCTAAGGAACTTATCTAGATGTGTTTTGAGAGCTTTGAACCCCCAAGTGTTTCACTACAGATTATAACGCAGAGCCGTGAAAATAATTTTTATTTTTTTTCTCAAAAATGATTTTTTAGCACCCAGCTTTGTATTTTTACAAGGGTAACAGAATAAATTGGACCCCAAAATTTGTTTTCCAATTTGTCCTGAGTACGCTGATACCCCATATGTGGGGGGGAACCACTGTTTGGGCGCATGACAGAGCTCGGAAGGGAAGGAGCGCCATTTGGAATGCAGACTTAAATGGATTGGTCAGCAGCCGTCACGTTGCATTTGCAGAGCCCCTGATGTACCCAAACAGTACAAACCCCCCACAAGTGACCCCATATTGGAAACTAGACCTCCCAAAGAACTTATCTAGATGTGTTTTGAGAACTTTGAACCCCCAAGTGTTTCACTAAAGTTTATAGCGCAAAGCCGTGAAAATAAAAATTCTTTTTTTTTTTCACAAAAATGATTTTTTAGCCCCCAGTTTTGTATTTTCACAAGGGTAACAGGATAAATTAGACCCCAAAAGTTGTTGTCCAATTTGTCCTGAGTACGCTGATACCCCATATGTGGGGGGGAACCACTGTTTGGGTGCATGACAGAGCTCGGAAGGGAAGGAGCGCCATTTGGAATGCAGCCTTAAATGGATTGGTCTGCAGGCGTCACGTTGCATTTGCAGAGCCCCTGATGTACCCAAACAGTACAAACCCCCCACAAGTGACCCCATATTGGAAACTAGACCTCCCAAGGAACTTATCTAGATGTGTTGTGAGAACTTTGAACCCCCAAGTGTTTCACTACAGTTTATAACGCAGAGCCGTGAAAATAAAACATCTTTTTTTTCCCACAAAAATGATTTTTAGCCCCCCAAATTTTTATTTTCCTAAGGATAACAAGAGAACTTGGACCCCAGAAGTTGTTGTTCAATTTGTCCCGAGTACGCTGATAACACATATGTTGGGGTAAACCCCTTTTTGGGCGCACGGGAGAGCTCGGAAGGGAAGGAGCACTGTTTTACTTTTTCAACGCAGAATTGGCTGGAATTGAGATTGGACGCCATGTTGCGCTTGTAGAGCCCCTGATGTGCCTGGACAGTGGAAACTCCCCAATTCTACCTGAAACCCTAACCCAAACACACCCCTAACCCTAATCCCAACGGTAACCCTAACCACACCCCTAGCCCTGACACACCCATAATTCTAATCCCAACCCTAATCCAAACGTAAATGTAATCCAAACCCTAACCCTAACTTTAGCCCCAACCCTAACTTTAGCCCCAACCCTAACTTTACCTCCAACCCTAGCCCTAACCCTAACCCTACCCCTAACCCTAACCCTAAACGTGACTGAAATACGTGGCACTGAAATACGTGGCACTGAAATACGTGGCACTGAAATACGTGGCACTGAAATACGTGGCACTGAAATACGTGATACGTGGCACTTAAATACGTGGCACTGAAACACGTGGCACTGAAATACGTGATACGTGGCACTGAAATACGTGGCACTGAAATACGTGGCACTGAAATACGTGGCACTGAAATACGTGGCACTGAAATACGTGGCACTGAAATACGTGGCACTGAAATATGTGATACGTGGCACTGAAATACGTGGCACTGAAATACGTGGCACTGAAATACGTGGCACTGAAATACGTGGCACTGAAATACGTGGCACTGAAATACGTGGCACTGAAATACGTGGCACTGAAATACGTGATACGTGGCACTGAAATACGTGGCACTGAAATACGTGGCACTGAAATACGTGATACGTGGCACTTAAATACGTGGCACTGAAACACGTGGCACTGAAATACGTGATACGTGGCACTGAAATACGTGGCACTGAAATACGTGGCACTGAAATACGTGGCACTGAAATACGTGGCACTGAAATACGTGGCACTGAAATACGTGGCACTGAAATACGTGGTACTGAAATATGTGGCACTGAAATACGTGATACGTGGCACTGAAATACGTGATACGTGGCACTGAAATATGTGATACGTGGCACTGAAATACGTGGCACTGAAACACGTGGCACTGAAATACATGGCACTGAAATACGTGGCACTGAAATACGTGGCACTATGACTGTCAGAAAATGTTCATTAAACGGTTAGGGGTGAGGTTAGGGGTAGAGTTAGGGTTAGGGTTTGGATCCCTTTATCACCTTGATGGTGGTGGGTGGCTTTTCAGTGTGTTTAAATGCATGCGTTTTTAACGCAAACAAACGCATGTGCTTAAAAACGCAAGAAAATACTGCAGGTTGTATTTCTGAAAATGAACGCATGCAGAAAAAAAACGCATGCGTTTGAAAACGCGACCAAACGCGTACAAAAAAACGCATGCGTTTTCAATGTTAAATATAGGGAAGAAACGCATGCGTTTTTTTGTGCAAAAAACGCTGCAGACAAAAACGCAAGTGTGAAACCAGCGACGCTTTTTATAGCAAAAAAGTTTTTGCGTCTCCACATTTTGAGACCTATAATTTTTCCACATTTTGCTCCACAGAGTCATGTGAGGTCTTGTTTTTTGCGGGACGAGTTGACGTTTTTATTGGTAACATTTTCGGACACGTGACCGTTTTTGATCGCTTTTTATTCCGATTTTTGTGAGGCAGAATGACCAAAAACCAGCAATTCCTGAATTTCTTTTGGGGAGGCGTTTATACTGTTCCGCGTTTGGTAAAATTGATAAAGCAGTTTTATTCTTCGGGTCAGTACGATTACAGCGATATCTCATTTATATCATTTTTTTATGTTTTGGCGCTTTTATACGATAAAAACTAAAATATAGAAAAAATAATTATTTTCGTATCGCTTTATTCTCAGGACTATAACTTTTTTATTTTTTTGCTGATAATGTTGTATGGCGGCTTGTTTTTTGCGGGACAAGATGACGTTTTCAGCGGTACCATGGATATTTATATCAGTCTTTTTGATCGCGTGTTATTCCACTTTTTGTTCGGCGGTATGGTAATAAAGCGTTGTTTTTTGCCTCGTTTTTTTTTTTTTTTTCTTACGGTGTTTACTGAAGGGGTTAACTAGTGGGGCAGTTTTATAGGTTGGGTCGTTACGGACGCGGCGATACTAAATATGTGTACTTTTATTGTTTTGTTTTTTTTATTTAGATAAAGAAATGTATTTATGGGAATAATATATATTTTTTTTTTATTATTTATTTAGGATTTTTTTTTTTTTTTTTTTTACACATGTGGAAAAATTTTTTTTTAACTTTTTTACTTTGTCCCAGGGGGGGACATCACAGATCATTGATCTGGCAGTGTGCACAGCACTCTGCCAGATCGACGATCTGCTGTGCAGGGCTGCAGGCTTACCAAGTGTCTGCTCTGAGCAGACACTCGGTAAGCCACCTCCTTCCCTGCAGGACCCGGATGCCGCGGCCATCTTGGATCCGGGACCTGCAGCCAGGAAGGAGGTAGGAGACCCTCGCAGCAACGCGATCACATCGCGTTGCTCCGGGGGTCTCAGGGAAGCCCGCAGGGAGCCCCCTCCCTGCGCGATGCTTCCCTATACCGCCGGTACACTGCGATCATGTTTGATCGCGGTGTGCCGGGGGTTAATGTGCCGGGGGCGGTCCGTGACCGCTCCTGGCACATAGTGCCGGATGTCAGCTGCGATATGCAGCTGACACCCGGCCGCGATCGGCCGCGCTCCCCCCGTGAGCGCCGCTGATCGGTGATGACGTACTATCCCGTCGGCGGTCATACGGGCCCACCCCACCTCGACGGGAATGTCGGGAAGGGGTTAATGCCGCATTTAAAGAGTTGACCAAAGTATACAAAGACCAAATAGCTTTCTGGTGGGAAGTGCAAAGCTTAGACAATTACATTAAATCTGACATTGTCCCAAGACAAAAGGATTACTTTGACACCAGGTTATCGGTATAAAAATCCCAGTTTACTAGCTAAATGGGAGAGGGAGGCCACAGCGAGTTCACTTAGATTGATGGGACTTTTGCTGGAGGAGGAAAAACAAAACTTGAACGTCCTGAATGAATCCCTGAAAGAACACATAGACATTACGAAGAAATTCTCTGCTGAACCGGAGTTCTCCAAAAAAGATATACAATTGCAGAACTTGGTAGAGAGGTTTCAGTATCATTTGAAAGATAAAAAACACATTTTTTTTATAAGAGATCTTCAGGAGTTCAAAGAAAAAAAGCTTATTCTTTCTCCTCCAGCAGATTCCCCCGTAAGACGGAAACTGATATCTCGTCCTCGGAGGCAGAAGTTTCTGATAGTGAGGGTAGATCTAGTGGACAGAGAGGTAGGGGGAAAAACAGGGGGAAAGGAAGCAACTGGCGGCGAGGCAGCAATAAAAGATCTCCGGTCAAGAGTAATTTTTTAAACCTAAGTTACCCCCTCAGTAATCGCACGAATCCCCCTATGTAAATATGCAAGTTATAAATCTATCCTCAAGACCATTATCAGAGATTGAAGTATCATTATTAAGTAAGGGCCTATCTTTCATACCCAGTTCAGATATGAACACCTTTGAAGTGATTAAAGATGTTAATTTGTTTGTAAGACGCCTTAAGTGGAAAAAATATTTTCTGAGGGAGGATAGGAAACAATGTACGGATCTGGGCATTGCAGAGGACTTATTGCAGGACGTTCGTCTACTGTTTCATCTGGGCGACACAGACCCTAATAGGGAAGGTCTGGGGCCTTTCACTAAATTGAAAAACAAGAGCTCAAAAATGCCGCCACCTATGGGGGATTTGAGCTCTATTGATATTTTTTTGAATCTGGTTACAGAGGACCTCTTGAAAGTATCAGATATAAAGAGCAAGAGCTCATACAATCTGTCTAAGAGTGAAATGAACTGTTTATGTAATCTGGAAAAAGACAAAAATATCCCATAAAACCCTCAGATAAAGGGGCAATGTGGTAGTAATGGACACCAAAAACTATCATACGTTGTGTCTCTCACTATTGGAGGGGAAAGAGGAATACAAAATACTACCACATAGCCCCCTGAGACAATTTGAGTGTGAATTTAAATCTATCATTGAAGAGGCCTTTAGGGATGGAGTAGTGAGCAGGGACGAGAGGGACTATCTGTTACCAAAGCATCCAGTAACTCCAACTTTCTATTGCCTTCTGAAAATTCACAAGGGTACAAATCCCTTGAAGGGGCGACCAATTGTCTCAGGCAATAATAGTCTGACTGAAAAACTTGGTATCTACATTGATAAGATCCTTAAACCATTTGTGGGAGTTTTTAATTCTTATGTGCGGGACACCACAGACCTTTTGCTTAAGTTGGAGGATGTCTATCTTGACCCAGACATGATCCTGGGAAGTATTGATGTGGAGGCACTATACTCGTCAATCCCACATGATAAGGGTATAATGGCAGTGAGCCATTATCTGGGCACGAGAGGTACACAATATGAGAGACATAACAACTTTGTCATAAAGGCTTTGGAATTCTGTCTGATTCGAAATGTTTTTGTGTTCGACCGTAAGTACTTCCACCAGCTCAGGGGCACTGTGATGGGAAGCCCTTGTGCGCCCTCGTACGCAAATTTGCTCCTGGGCTGGTGAGAGGAAACGGTCATTTTCGGGGACACAATGGCCCACTCTGAGGAGAGAATAATGTTGTGGCTGCGGTATATTGATGATGTTTTTGTAATTTGGAGGGGAGGAGTCATTGAGTTTGGTAATTTTGTTGAAGGTCTAAACATCAATGACCTGGGCCTCAGCTTCACTTATGAAGCTAGCACCACCAGTTTGGCGTTTTTGGATATCCGTATTGAAAAGCATCCCAACGGCGAATTGATCACAAGGACACACAGAAAGGACACAGCCACAAATTCTCTCCTCAGGTGGGAAAGCAGTCACCCTGTTCCTCTTAAAAGAGGTATCCCCAAGGGACAATATTTCAGAGTATGCAGAAATTGCTCAAACATGAATATGTTCCAGGAGCAAGCTAAGGACCTAAAAAATCGGTTCTTAGAAAGGGGATACCCGGAGGGGGTACTGAATAGAGCATATAAAGAGTCCCTGAGAAAAGAAAGGAAAGAGCTATTGACACCCAAGCCTAAATCTGAGGAAGAGAACACTATACGCTTCATCACCAGATATTCCAATGGAGCGAATCATATCAGAGAAATCTTCCAAAGACATTGGCCAATTTTGCAGATGGATAGGGACATAAAGAAATATGTTCCACCGATACCTCAGATCACATACAAGAAGGGTAAATCCCTTTGTGACAGATTGGTTCACAGCCATTGTGATTCTGGAAGCAGCTTTGGCTTAACAACAAACCAGATAAAGGGCTGTTACAGATGTGGCAATTGTAAAAGCTGTGCCTCTATTAGACCCTCTAAAAGTTTTTCAAGCAATGTCACTGGGACCACGTACACAATTCGGCACTTCATCAACTGTCGCACAAAAGGGGTCGTCTACAAGGTCACATGTGAGTGCGGCCTAGAGTACGTGGGTAAGACAAAGAGTTAGTTTCGCAAGAGGGTCGGCGAGCACCTCCGTGACATTGCAAACAAGAGAGAGACCCCAGTGGCAACCCACATAAACTTTTTTCATCAGGGCAACCCGAGTAAAATTTACTTTGTGGGTATTGACAAGAAAGTGCCTCCACAGAGAAGGGGGTGACTGGGACAAGCAAATACTCCAAAAGGAGACAAGATGGATTTTCATGTTGAGAACAGTACAACCATCTGGACTGAATGAGACACAATCATATAGTTGTTTTTTGTAAAACTATGGGTATGTGGTCTCCAGATTGGTATTCCAAGACCCCTATAATGCTATGCCTGGCAGGGTCTATATCAGGGCTAGCCATCGTTGAGTGGGGGAGCCACATGTGAAGGTTTTTAGGGCACCAACCCCCGCGACAGGTAGGGTCACCTTGACAGGGATAACCGTACTAAATTTTGAACTGCCCCTGTAAGATTTCTGGAAAAATAACCTTCATAGATATTCCCTCTTTCTAGCTATCCTTTGTAGATATGACGGTTTTATAGGGAAAGACATATTGGGACAGTCTACTGTCATGATTCCCAATGGCAGGGACTTAGGCAAAAACGGACTAGCTCTAGGAAGATGGAATCTCAGATGACCGCGATGCTGAACCTAACACACAAATAATAGTAGCCGGGGGGCGTGCCTACGTTTTATCCCTGGACGTCTCGCACCAGCCGGAGATCTAGCTTCCCTTAGTAGAGGAATACACAGACCTGACTTGCCTCCAGGGAAACCCCAAAAGTGATAGTAGCCCCCCCACATATAATAACGGTTAGGTAAGAGGAAAACACGTACGCAGTATGAATATAGGTTCAGCAAAGAGAGGCCCTCTGACTAGATAGCAGAAAATACAAAAGAGGACTTCGCGGTCACCTCAAAACCCTAATCAGCCATCCTGAAATTACTTTAACTCCGATATCAACTCATGACACCGGAGTAGTAATTTCAGATCACTAGAGCTTCCAGCAGCAAGAGTGAAAAAATGCGTGCTGGACAAAACAAACACAAAAAATACAAAAGATCCAACTTAGCTGAATTGCAGACTTGGAGCAGGTAGCAAGCAACAGAGGTGCTCTGGTAACATTGATTGTCGGCACTAGAATGACTGAGAAGCCAAACTAAATAGGAAACTCCCAATTCCTGATGGGAACAGGTGCACTGGAAATAAAAGACAAAAGTAAGCCAGTACCACCAGTAGCCACCAGAGGGAGCCAAAAACAGAATTCACAACAGTCTACGTTGAGTGGGGGCGCCATATGCGCAGGTTTCTCCTAGGGTGCCAACCTCCGTGATAGGTAGGGAAAGGAGTGTAGGTGTACTATGGCAGGGCATCCATAGGGTCACTGTTTCCCACGTTTATGGTGACGGTAGGTGGTGTCCCGCATATGTGAATTCCTTCCCTATATACTCTATCAGTTATATCAAGGTATAGCAACAGTCTGGGGTTTACAGTAGCATTTTTTCTCTTTTCCTGGCTTGCTCTCCTTATCTTATTAATATATGGGGTATCTTATCTTGATAGGGAGGCACCTTACCTTCATTCTCCGCAATGGTGGTCATTGAAATATGCTGAGAATGCAATATATGTGAATTCCTTCCCTATATACTCTATGAGTTATATTAAGGTATAGCAACTGTCTGGGGTTTCTCTCATCCTTGCTCGCTCTCCTTATCTCATTAATATGTGGGGTATTTTATCTTGATAGGGAGGCACCTTACCTTCATTCCCCGCAATGGTGGTCATTGAAATATGCTGAGAAGTTTATGAATCATGCCAATCGGTGAACAGGATTAAAAAGTATATTAATTTTCCTGTCTTTAGAGTGTCAATCATGCAGGCAGCGCAATGAATAAAGAACAGAATGTGTGCTGCAACATGAATAGGCACTTTAGGGGATGAAATAGCATGAACACATGCATTTATATCCCATTACTCTTCTTTATTAATGTCCGGCAGGAGTCTGCTTACACATTCTGTGTTACGCTCGGTCCGGTCAAGGTGGTGCGCATGCGCCACTGGATGGAGATTCCCAGCGTTTAATGAAGCAGGAGAGCGGCTCAGGTTGTCCGGAAATACAGGGATAAGCTCAGGGTGCGCGTCACATGCCAAAGGGCAGAGTTTACTCAGCGCGGAACCGAGCGGAATTTATAAATGTCACAGAAAGGGGAGACCCGCAATGGCAGCGGACGGGACTAGCATTCTCCCCTGATGAATCCATGAGGAAGAAACACATCTGGAAACGCTTTCCACAGCACTAAACTTCTATATTAGGGTCGGACACGAGGTGGATAGTGACAGAGGAATAGTCGGGGATGACGAATATGCGGTGAGATCTACCCAAGCACATGGGTTTAGTCCATATATATGATCTCATGCATCTCAGCGTTCCTAATAATACTCCACCTGCATTAACCCTTAAAGGTGCCACAAATGAACCTATTAGGGAACACTCATGAAATATGAAATGAGAAATATATGTATCCCATAGGTTTATGGATGGGTAACTTGGTATGTATGGCATCCTGATACGTTGAATATATGTGCTTCTACTCTGCACTGAGAGGGCTCCAATCCCGGGTATGGCATTTTTTCTCTATGAATATCTAAGTGTAATGGCAGTATGCGGTGTAATTTGTGTCCATATACCCTTGCTTTTTGAGCTGTACATACAATTAGTGTTGAGCGATACCGTCCGATACTTGAAAGTATCGGTATCGGATAGTATCGGCCGATACCCGAAAAGTATCGGATATCGCTGATACCGATACCCGATACCAATACAAGTCAATGGGACACCAAGTATCGGAAGGTATCCTGTATGGTTCCCAGGGTCTGAAGCAGAGGAAACTCTCTTATAGGCCCTGGGATCCATATTAATGTGTAAAATAAAGAATAAAAATAAAAAATATTGATATACTCACCTCTCCGACGCAGCCTGGACCTTACCGATGTAACCGGCAGCTTCCGTTCCTAAGAATGAGCGCTTGAAAGACCTTAGATGACGTCGCGGCCTGTGATTGGTCGCGTGAGCGGTCATTCGACTGCCACGCGACCAATCACAAGCCGCGATGTCATCTAAGGACTTTCAAGCGCTTGAAAGACCTTAGATGACGTCGCGGCTTGTGATTGGTCGCGTGGCGGTCACGTGACCGCTCACGCGACCAATCACAGGCCGCGTCGTCATCTAAGGTCTTTCAAGCGCTCATTCTTAGGAACGGAAGCTGCCGGTTACATCGGTAAGGTCCAGGCTGCGTCGGAGAGGTGAGTATATCAATATTTTTTATTTTTATTCTTTATTTTACACATTAATATCGATCCCGATACCGATTCCCGATATCACAAAAGTATCGGATCTCGGTATCGGAATTCCGATACAGCAAATATCGGCTGATACCCGATACTTGCGGTATCGGAATGCTCAACACTACATACAATTTGTTGGCTCATATTCAGTGAACTTATGGAAACAATTGTGGATTGGAAGCAACTTCAACACTGGCAGTGTTGTTTGGTTTATTTGTTATTTGTCTTGTATTGTTTCCCCATTCTGTGAAGGTAATAGGGCACGAATCACATCGGATTCCTGTTTTGTTTGTATATTATATTTTGGTTTAGATAAGTGTGCCATTTATTGGCTTTTAAAATACCTAATAAAGGTTATTTTTTTATCCAGTTGATAAATACGATAAAATGGGGGACACCCCAAAAAATCACATAGGTAACCTTATAAGAAATAACCAGCAAAGGTTAGGTAGACAGCTGCGGGATGATTTTAATAGTCTAGGGAGGGGCCATGGATACTGCCACCCCGGCTAAAAAAATCAGCTCTCAGCCACCCCAGAAAAAGGCACATATATAAGATGTGAACTTGTGGCAATTAATCTCGCTCTTCCCACTTCTCAAGTAGTGGTGGCAATTGGTGTGATAGTTGGGGGGTTGATGTCACCTCTATATTGTCAGAGGTTAGTAATGAAGAGGTGGCAATAAGATGCCCTCATTACTAACCCCATAGTCATATTGTAAAAAAACACAGTCACCCAGAAAAAGGTCTTTTAATTGAAAGAATGACACAGACTCCTTTAATAATTCTTAACTAATTCATACTTACAACATCACCCATTTCACAGATGCCATTGTCTCCTGCAAAAAAATTAAAACAACAAAAAAAATATTCCTCACCCTTCCGCAGAGAAGATGATATTCCATCTGTCCCACGAAGGGTCTATCTCTGCTACATCTAGATGGCAGGCTGCATGGCTGCATGATGCGACCATACAGCCTTTTATCCAGCAGAGACACTGAGCAGCGTCTGTTATCGCTGCACAGTGTCTCGCAGTGAACTCGTAGGACCTGTCTGACATCACCACGAGAGTGAAAAAGTTCTCACGCTCCCAGTGCCATCAGAAAGGTCCTGGGAGTTCACAGCCAATGAACTCCCTTCACCCACCTGACGTCAGTGCAAGCGCTGATAGAAATTTTCCCACGGCGCTCATCCTACCGTCAAATCAGTACTGGAAATGTCGGTGTCAATGTGTGCAATACATGTGGCACATGAGTGGCAACCGTGTGCCTCCCGTGTGCCACATCAGTACCACATGGCATGTGCCAGGGAAGCAGCAGTACAATAAGCACTGTTCCCCACAGCATGGTGCTGAAGACGATGCTCTGCATGGAGCTCTGCCAGCAATCAGCACAAGCAGGGGAGAATGATGAGAGTTGCATTCAAGTGAGAACAATGACAGCAGACGGCGGCTTTTGGGACTATTACTCCCATCACCATACACCTGCTGCCGCTAATAACAGTAACAGCAGGAGCAGCTGATAGGAGTATTCATCAGCTGACACCTGCGCTATAAATAAATGAAAAACCCAGCGTGGTTTCCCCTGTATTTTGTATAAAAAGCCAGGCAAAACTGAAAGCTTGGGGCTGCAATCCTCGGCTGTCAGTGTAAGCAAGGCTGGTTATCAATAATAGAGAGGTCCCCACGCTGTATTTTTTAATTATTTAAATAGATAATTAAAAAAACAGCATGGGGTCCTCCCATTTTTGACAACCAGCCTTGCTAAAGCAGACAGCTGGGGGCTGGTATTCTCATGTTGATAAGGGGCCATAGATATTGACCGCCTCTAGCCTAAAAATAGCAGCACACAGCTGCCCAGAAAAGGAGCATCTAACAGATGTGCCAATTCTGGCACTTTGCCCGACTGTATACTTGCCTTTTGTGGGGTTGATGTCACCTTTGTATTGTCAGGTGACATCAAGCCCACAGATTACTGTAACACACCTCTCCATTACTAATCCTATAGTTATATGGTAAAAAAGACACAGCAAGAATAAAGTCCTTTATTAGAAATAAATCAAAACACAATTTTCCATTTTTAATTGAAAATAATAAACACTGTTAGGTGAGTATAACGCCTAATTCCACTGAATCCCTCGTCTCCTGTAATGAAAGAAAAATGAAGAAAAACAATATCCCTCACCTTTTCGTCATTCTGTCCCACACTGTTATCTATGTCTGGTAGATTAATAGTTTTCGACCTGGACAGTGCCAAGATGTGACCGTCCAGGCTGAGAACTACTGGTGAATCAGCTGTGACAAGCGGTGACGTCACCGAGGTTACCTCCAGTCACTGAGGCTGTGTTCCCAGCCAGGCTGAACTGCAGTAACCTCAGCATCATGGAAAAAAGTCACAGTTTATAGTTCAAGTTCAGTGATTTCACCGCAGATCATGATGAGAAATTCTTACGGTGATCTGCAGTGAAGTCACTAAGCTTAAACTGCAGTGATCTCATGACTGACTTTTTCCCATGGGGCTGAGGTCAGAGCATTTCAGCCCGGCTGAGAATGAAGCCTCAGTGACCGGATGTAACCTTGGTGATGTCACTGCTTGTCAC
This sequence comes from Ranitomeya variabilis, assembly GCF_051348905.1. Taxonomy (NCBI): domain Eukaryota; kingdom Metazoa; phylum Chordata; class Amphibia; order Anura; family Dendrobatidae; genus Ranitomeya; species Ranitomeya variabilis. The sequence goes on from NC_135232.1 coordinate 236,145,902, forward strand.
TGACGCTACGCTCGCAGCAGTTCAGTCACCAGTAGTAATGAGTGATTCGGGAAAATATAAGTGCATTCGTACCAAATAACGAATACAATGTAAGTCAATGGCAAAGCAAAATATTTTTCTGATGGACCCAACAAACAGGTCGGCGGGCATGAAAAAAAAGCTAAAATGGATGGGAAAGAGCTAAAACTAAATGGGAACAGCATGAAGAAGATGCCTGCATGCCTTTCTAACTCACATATGGTGTCTGGGAATAATGTTGCCAGACTATTGCGCCAGTTTTACAGGTTTATAAGAAGACCTACCAAACCAAACCAAAATATTTTTTAAAGGGAAAAATGCTAAGAAACATTTTTTCCTTCATAATTACATGTATATAATGCAAAATAAAAAAAAAAATACCTCCCCTTTAGCATATGTTCACAAGGAGCGTATTGGCTTTAGTTTTTCCTTTAACATTTGTGAGGGCTCCCACTCCTACATTTGGGAGGACCCTCCCTCATGCCAAATAGTTAGCAAGATAGTGGAATACGTATTCCCCATCACTTAAAGGGAACCTGTCACCTGAATCAGGCGTGTACTCCGGAGGACAGAGAATGAACTTCAATCCAATATTGCGGCCAGCATGCAGCCAGCGGGTAAGGAAAGGGTGAATCAAACACCCGAAAACCCCGCCCATATGACCCAAAACTGGTCCCGCCAAATTCAGGTGACAGGATCCCTTTAAAAATGCCATTTCAAACATGCCCATTTAAATGTTGTGATTCGCTACCACCACCATGTCCTCCGTCATTTCATTATGCGGCCCTCGCTTCAAATTTGCAGAGTACCAGCAGGTGCTGTGAAACCTGAGTTTAGTAAGGGCCCTGTATCATACATTGGGGAGAGCTCTCACTCATATTTGGGATGTCCCTTCCTCATGCCAAGTAGTTAACAAGATATTGGAATAAATATTCCCCATCCCTTTACAATGCCTTTTCAAACCTGCCAATTTGAATTTGAGCCTTTGCCCCCACCACCACCATTTCCACCGCCATGTCATTATGCAGCCCTCACTTCCAATTTTCAGAGGGCCAGCAGGTGCTGTGAAAAATGTGTTTTGTAGCCCCACCGTTCATTCTTGCCACCAGATCCCAATGGAACAACTGTCATAGCGGTTGAAGCCGCTGTAAAGTGAATATATTACAGAAGTTGGAGGAGCTGTATGATCAATGCCAGTAAATTGGATTATACCAGACACCAAAAGCATTAGAATTCAATTCTGAATACAGTGTATGCAAGTGAGGGCCTGTATTGTGATCAAAAAATGATTTTTAGCAACAATTTTTTTATTTTTCCAAGGGTAAAAGGATAAACTGGACCCCGAAAGTTGTTTTACAATTTGTCCTGAGTACGCCGATACCCCATATGTGGGGGGGAATCACTGTTTGGGCGCACGACATAGCTCGGAAGGGAAGGAGCGCATTTTACCTTTTGAATGAAAAATTGGCTCCAATCTTTAGCGGACACCATGTCGCGTTTGGAGAGCCCCTGTGTGCCTAAAGATTGGAGCTCCTCCAAAAGTGACCGCATGTTGGAAACTAGACCCCCCAAGGAACTTATCTAGAAGCATAGTGAGCACTTTGAACCCCCAGGTGCTTCACAAATTGATCCGTAAAAATGAAAAAGTACTTTTTTTAAAAAAATAAAAATTCTTTTAGCCTCAATTTATTTGTTTTCACATGGGTAACAGGATAAAATGGATCCTCAAATTTGTTGGGCAATTTCTTCTGAGTACACTGATACCTCATATGTTGTCACAAACCACTGTTTGGGCAGACGGCAAGGCTCGGAAGAGAAGGAGCGCCATTTGACTTTTTGAATGAAAAATTAGTTCCAATTGTTAGCGGACACCATGTCGTGTTTGTAGAGACCCTGTGTGCCTAAACATTGGACCTCCCCCACAAGTGACCCCATTTTGGAAACTAGACCCCCCAAGAAACTTATCTAGATGCATAGTGAGCACTTTCAACCCCCAGGTGCTTCACAAATTTTTAAAAATGAAAAAGTACTTTTTTTTCACAAAAAAATTAATTTAGCCTTAATTTTTTCATTTTCCCATGGGCTACATGATAAAATGGATCTTAAAATGTGTTGGGCAATTTCTCCTGAGTACACCGATACCTCACATGTGGGGGTAAACCACTGTTTGGGCATACGGCAAGGTTCGGAAGGGATGGAGCGCCATTTGACTTTTTGAATGAAAAATTAGCTCCAATTGTTAGCGGTCACCATGTCGCGTTTGGAGAACCCCTGTGTGCCTAAACATTTGAACTCCCCCACAAGTGACATCATTTTGGAAACTAGACCCCCAAAGGAACTCATCTAGATGTGTAATGAGCACTTTGAACCCCCAAGTGCTTCACAGAAGTTTATAACGCAGAGCCATGAAAATAAAAAAATCATTTTTCTCTCCTCAAAAATTATTTTTAGCCCACAATTTTTTTATTTTCACAAGGGTAACAGGAGAAATTGGACCACAAGTTTTGTTGTCCAGTTTATCCTGATTACGCTCATACCCCATATGTGGGGGTAAACCACTATTTGGGTGCATGGCAGAGTTCAGAAGGGAAGTAGTGATGTTTTGGAATGCAGACTTTGATGGAATGGTCTGCGGGCATCATGTTACGTTTGCAGAGCCCCTGATGTGCCTGAACAGTAGAAGCCCCCCACAATTGACCCCATTTTGGAAAGTAGACCCCCAAGGAACTTATCTAGATTTGTGGTGAGCACTTTGAATCCCCAAGTGCTTGACAAAAGTTTATAACGCAGAGCCATGAAAATAAAAAATCATTTTTTTTCCTCAAAAATGATTTTTTAGCCCGCAATTCTTTATTTTCACAAGGGTAACAGGAGAAATTGGATGCCAAGGTTGTTGTCCAGTTTGTCCTGAGTACACTGATACCCAAAATGTGGGAGTAAACCACTTTTTGGGTGCATGGCAGAGCTCAGAAGGAAAGTAGTGACTTTTTGAAATGCAGACTTTGATGTAATGGTCTGCGGGTGTCATGTTACGTTTGCAGAGCCCCTCATGTGCCTAAACAGTAGAAATCCCCCACACGTGACCTCATTTTGGAAATTAGACCCCCCAAGGAACTTATCTAGATGTGTGGTGAGCACTTTGAATCCCCAAGTGTTTGACAAAAGTTTATAACGCAGAGCCATGAAAATAAAAAATCATTTTTTTCCTCTAAAATGATTTTTTAGCCCACAATTTTTTATTTTCACAAGGGTAACACGAGAATCTGATCCACAATAGTTGTTGTCCAGTTTGTCCTGAGTATGCTGATGCCCAATATGTGGGGGTAGACCGCTGTTTCGGCACATGTCGGGGCTCGGAAAGGAAGTAGTGACGTTTTGAAATGCAGACTTTGATGGAATGGTCTGCAGGCGTCACGTTGCGTTTGCAGAGCCCCTTATGTACCTAAACAGTAGAAAGCCATCACAATTGACCCCATTTTGGAAACTACACCCCCCAAGGAATTTATCTAGATTTGTGGTGAGCACTTTGACCCCGCAAGTGCTTCGCAGAATTTTATAACGCAGAGCCGTGAAAATAAAAAATCTTTTTTTCCCCCACAAAAATAATTTTTAGCCCCCATTTTTTTTTTTTCCAAGGGTAACAGGAGAAATTAGACCCCAGAAATGTTGTACAATTTTTCCTGAGTACGCTTATGCCCCATATGTTTGGGTAAACCACTGTTTGGGCACATGTCGGGGCTCAGAAGGGAGGTAGCACCATTTGACTTTTTGAATGCAAGATTGGCTGGAATCAATGGTGGCGCCATGTTGTGATTGGAGACCCCCTGATGTGTATAAACAGTGGAAACCCCTTAATTCTAACTCCAACACTAACCCCAACATACCCCTAACTCTAATCCCAACTCTAACCATAACCGTAATCACAACCCTAACCTCAACACACCCATAAACTCTAATCCCAACCCTAACCTCAACACACAACCAACCCTAATCCCAACCCTAACCATAACCCTAACCACAAGCCTAACCCTAACCTCAACACACCCCTAACCCTAATCTTAACCCTAATTCCAACCCTAACCCTGATTCCAACCCTAACTCTAGTTCCAGCCCTAACCCTAAGGCTATGTGCCCACATTGCGGATTCGTGTGTGGATTTTTCCGCATCGTTTTTGAAAAATCCGCAGGTAAAACGCGCTGCGTTTTACTTGCGGATTTACTGCGGATTTCCAGTGTTTTTTGTGCGGATTTCACCTGCGGATTCCTATTGAGGAACAGGTGTAAAACGTTTCGGAATCCGCACAAAGAATTGACATGTTGCAGAAAATACAATGCAGCGTTTCCGCACGGTATTTTCTGCACCATGGGCACGCGGATTTGGTTTTCCATAGGTTTACATGGTACTGTAAATTTGATGGAAAACTGCCAAATCCGCACTGTGTGCACATAGCCTAATTCTAACCCTAATTGCAACCCTAACCCTAACCCTAGTTCTAACCCTAACCCTAGTGGAAAAATAAAAATAAATATATTTCATTTATTTCATTATTTTCCCTACCTATGGGGGTGATAAGGGAGGGCTTTATTTACTATTTTTTATTTTGATCACTGTGATATAACCTATCACAGTGATCAAAATGTACCTGTAACAAATCTGCCGGCCGGCAGATTCGGTGGGCGCACTGCGCATGCGCCTGCCATTTTGGAAGATGGCAGCACCCATGGAAGATGCCGGACGGACACTGGGAGGGTCCCCGGGACTCCAGCGGTACCTGGGTGGGATCGGACAGCGGGGGGGCACTGGAGGGGAGAGGAGGGGTGAGGAAAGCAGTGGAAGGCAGTGGAGCACAAAACGGAGGGGAGGAAAGACTGACATCAGCGGTAGATTGCCGCTTTCAGTCGGTGGGGGGTTAGATCGCAGACTCCAGCCATGGCCGATGATATTGCAGCCTCAGCCATGGCTGGATTGTAATATTTCACCAAATTTCATAGGTAAAATATTACAAATTGCTCTGATGCACTTTCAACAGCCAATCAGAGCGATCGTAGCTGTGTGGGGGCAAAGCCACCCCCTTGGCTAAAGTACCACTCCCCCTGTCCCTGAAGATTGGGTGAAATTGGAGTTAACCCTTTCACCCGATCTGCAGGGACACGATCCCTCCATGACGCCACACAGGCTTCACAGGTCGGATTGGCACCAACTTTCATGATGCCTACATGGCGTCACAGGTTGGGAAGGGGTTAAAAGTGGGGGATCACCTACCTGTGGGCTAAAAATTGGGGCATTTTTTGGCCTCAATTGAACTGTTTTTGCTGTGTCTTAGTCTAGTTATTGACACCAGTTTGCTTACAAAAAAAAAGGTGTTACCTACAGGCCAGATATTTTAAACTGTGGTTTTCCTGCACACGGATCACATATAAGTACGGCTCAAAAGTCAGTCATTTTTAGTGAACATGCAAAATATTGTAGTCCATTTAAAATGGCCAAGGCACATGCCAAGGGACGAGGAAGTGGACATGATGGTGATGGTGCATGCAGATGGCGAGCTGAAATTGGGCCACAACAAACACCCACATCTTCTCGCTCGACCTTCCTGTCAAAATTACTAGGGGACCGCAGCAGCACACCAGAGCAGTGTCAAAAGGCTGTTGGTTGGATAGCAGATAATGCTTCCAGTCACTTTGCCGCCACCACCACCCTGTCTTCCACATGGTCAAGTCTCAGTAGCCGTGAGTCTGGAACATATATTCCTCACCCTGATCCTCCTTCCTCCCACCATGCAGAGTACCCAGAGAAAACTGATCCCACACTTGGACACTCCAAAGAGTTGTTCACTTTCCCATTCGGGCCTCTCTCCTGCTGCACTTGAAGCAGGGCAAGAAGAGATCGCATGTAGTGATGCCCAAATATTTGAGCAGCCACGTTCACACGAACGAGAAGGTGGGAACATGTCACAAGAGTTGGACGATGATGAGACACAATTGCCAGAAAGTCAGGAGGAGGACAAGGGTGCAGAAGTGGAAGAGGAGGTGGTGGATGATATAGTAACTGACTCAAGCTGGCAGGAGGATATGCAGAGCTTTGGACAGCAGCACACAGGGGAAGGGAGGCATAGCACCCTAACAGGCAGGAAGAAGCAGCGTAGTGGCAGCAAACAGAAGACGGGCAACTGTTCCCCGTAACACCAACATGACAGAAGTTGCCAGAACAACTGTTAGGTCTTCCCGAGTCTGGTTGTTGGTTAAAGACTCTGCTGATAACCCCAAACAGGCCATTTGCAGCACCTGCCATGCCCGCATCAGCAGGGGTAGCAAAACTACCAGCCTGACCACCATCAGAATTATCAAGCACATAGAAGCAAAGCACCCGACTTTGTGGGCCAAACCCCAGAGTCCAGGATCACTGTCTGCTGGTGACACCACTGCTACTTCCGTTGCTGTGCATGGAAGCCAATCCCCTGTCCATGGTGCCTGCAAAGATGCCTCCTGCCCTGCCCCTGTCATTGCACACACTGAACTAGCACCATCATCAAGCACATCCACATCCTTGTCCCAGCGCAGCGTTCAGTTGTCCATACCCCAGTCCTTGCAATGCAAGCGGAAATACGCTGCCAACGCTGTTATGATCCTAGTGGCAAGGATCGCAAGTAGGACTAGCTAAGTAACTAAACCGACTACAAACTCTGGGGAAGTGGTAACTGAATTGGCCGCAACCTGATCCTATCCGCAAACAACTATAGGCAGCCGTGGAACGTTACCTGAAAATCCTAGACGTCTCTTCACGGCCTGAGAAACTGACTATTCCTAGAGGGAACGAAAGTCCTCACTTGCCTCAGTGAAATGACCCCAAAGATATAGAATAGCCCCCACAAATATTAACAATGAGTTAAGGGGAAAGCACAAACGCAGAGATGAAATTAGATTTAGCAAATGAGGCCCGCTAACACTAGAAAGCAGAAAATAGAAAGGGAACTGTGCGGTCAATTAAAAACTCTATTCAAAATATCCACGCAGAGATCGCTCGAGCCCCCGCACCAACTAACGGTGCGGGGGAAGCAACTCTGTACCCCAGAGCAAACCAGCAGAAGAAATAACATATTAGCAAGCTGGACTAAACTCATCATACACAGAAATCATATTGCAGACTGATGAGCAAAAAATAATTAAACAGAACTTAGCTTCTCCTGAAGAGACTGAAACCGAAGATAATCAGGAGTAATCAGAATAGCACTGAGTACATTGACAGCCGGCAACAAGTGGAAGTGAAACAGAGCTAAATAGGAAACTCCCAAGTGAATAACGAGGCAGCTGATCAGCCACAGACCCGCAGGACAACAAACAAAGCCACCAGGGGGAGCCCAAAACAAAAGTCACACAATACCACCTGTGACCACAAGAGGGAGCCTGAAAACAGAGTTCACAACAGTACCTCCCCCTTGAGGAGGGGTCACCGAACCCTCATCTAAACCCCCAGGGTGATCAGTGTGAGCCACATGGAAGGCACGAACCAAATCGGCCGCATGAACATCAGAGGCGACAACCCAGGAATTATCCTCCTGACCATAGCCCTTCCATTTAACCAAATACTGAAGCCTCCGTCTAGAAATACGAGAATCCAAGATCTTCTCCACCACATATTCCAATTCTCCTTCAACCAGCACAGGGGCAGGAGGCTCAACCGGAGGACCCACAGGCACCACATACCTCCGCAACAACGACTGATGAAACACATTATGAATAGCAAACGATGCTGGGAGGTCCAAACGAAATGTCACAGGGTTAAGGACTTCCAAAATCTTATAAGGACCGATAAACCGAGGCTTGAACTTAGGAGAGGAGACCTTCATAGGAACAAAGCGAGAAGACAACCACACCAAGTCCCCAACGCGAAGTCGGGGACCCACACAGCGACGGCGGTTGGCAAAGCACTGAGCCTTCTCTTGTGACAGCTTCAAATTGTCCACAACATGATTCCAAATCTGATGCAACCTATCCACCACAACATCCACTCCAGGACAGTCAGAAGGCTCCACCTGACCCGAGGAAAAATGAGGATGAAACCCCAAATTACAAAAAAAAGGAGAAACCAAAGTAGCAGAACTAGCCCGATTATTAAGGGCAAACTCGGCCAATGGCAAAAAAGTCACCCAGTCGTCCTGATCAGCAGAAACAAAACATCTCAAATAGGTTTCCAAGGTCTGATTAGTTCGTTCGGTTTGGCCATTCGTCTGAGGATGGAAGGCCGACGAAAAAGACAAATCAATGCCCATCTTAGCGCAAAAGGTCCGCCAAAATCTAGACACAAACTGGGATCCTCTGTCGGAAACAATATTTTCAGGGATCCCATGCAAACGAACCACATTATGAAAAAACAGCGGAACCAACTCGGAGGAGGAAGGCAACTTAGGCAAGGGCACCAAATGGACCATCTTAGAAAAACGATCACACACCACCCAGATGACAGAAATTCTCTGAGAGACAGGGAGATCCAAAATAAAATCCATGGAAATGTGCGTCCATGGCCTCTTCGGGACAGGCAAAGGTAACAGCAAACCACTGGCACGAAAACAGCAAGGCTTAGCCCGAGCACAAATTCCACAAGACTGCACAAAGGAACGCACATCCCGTGACAAGGAAGGCCACCAAAAGGACCTGGCCACCAAATCTCTGGTACGAAATATTCCAGGATGGCCCGCCAACACCGAAGAATGAACCTCGGAAATAACTCTGCTGGTCCATCTATCCGGGACAAACAGTCTCTCCTGTGGACAACGGTCAGGTCTATCCGCCTGAAACTCCTGCAGCACTCGTCGCAAATCTGGGGAGATGGCAGACAAAATCACCCCTTCTCTGAGAATACCAGCCGGCTCTGAATCTCCAGGAGAGTCAGGCACAAAACTCCTAGAAAGAGCATCAGCCTTTACATTCTTCGAACCAGGCAGGTACGAGACCACGAAATCAAAACGAGAGAAAAACAACGACCAACGAGCCTGTCTAGGATTCAGCCGCTTGGCCGACTCGAGATAAATCAGATTCTTGTTATCAGTCAAGACCACCACACGATGCTTAGCTCCCTCGAGCCAATGTCGCCACTCCTCAAATGCCCACTTCATAGCCAACAACTCCCGATTACCGACATCATAATTCTGCTCGGCAGGCGAAAACTTTCTTGAAAAGAAAGCACATGGCTTCATCACAGAGCCATCGGCGCTTCTCTGCGACAAAACAGCCCCCGCTCCAATCTCGGAAGCATCAACCTCGACCTGGAAAGGAAGAGAGACATCTGGCTGACATAAGACCAGAGCCGAAGAAGACCGGCGCTTCAGCTCCCGAAAGGCCTCCACAGCCGCAGGAGATCAGTTAGTAACATCAGAACCTTTCTTGGTCAAATCCGTCAAAGGCTTAACAACACCAGAAAAATTAGCGATGAAGCGACGGTAAAAATTAGCAAAACCCAAGAACTTCTGAAGACTCTTAACAGATGTAGGCTGCGTCCAGTCATGAATAGCCTGAACCTTGACTGGGTCCATCTCAATAGTAGAAGGAGAAAAAATGAAACCCAAAAAAGAAACCTTCTGGACTCAAAAAGACATTTTGAGCCCTTCACAAATAAAGCATTGGCACGCAGGACCTGAAACACCATCCTGACCTGCTTAACATGGGACTCCCAATCATCAGAAAAAAACAGAAAATCATCCAGATACACAATCATAAATTTATCCAGATATTCGCGGAAGATGTCGTGCATAAAAGACTGAAAGACAGAAGGAGCGTTAGAAAGTCCAAAAGGCATCACCAAGTACTCAAAATGGCCTTCGGGCGTATTAAATGCAGTTTTCCATTCATCACCCTGCTTAATACGCACAAGGTTATACGCACCACGAAGATCTATCTTGGTGAACCAACTAGACCCCTTAATGCGAGCAAACAGATCAGATAACAATGGCAAAGGATACTGAAATTTGACCGTGATTTTATTTAGAAGGCGATAATCAATACAAGGTCTCAGAGAACCATCCTTCTTAGCCACAAAAAAGAACCCCGCACCAAGAGGGGAGGAGGAGGGGCGAATAAGTCCTTTCTCCAAAGACTCCTTTATATAACTCCGCATGGCAGCATGCTCCGGCACTGACAAATTGAAAAGTCGTCCCTTAGGAAACTTACTACCAGGAATCAAATTTATAGCACAATCACAATCCCTATGAGGAGGTAGAGAACTGAGTTTGGGCTCATCAAATACATCCTGGTAGTCTGACAAAAACGCAGGGACTTCAGAAGGAGTGGATAAAGCAATTGACACCACAGGAGCGCCGCCATGAATTCCCTGACAACCCCAACTTGACACAGACATTGCTTTCCAATCCAGGACTGGATTATGAGTCTGCAACCATGGCAGACCCAACACGACAACATCATGCAAATTATGCAGCACAAGAAAGCGAATCACCCCCTGATGAACAGGAGTCATGCACATGGTCACTTGTGTCCAGTACTGAGGTTTATTCGTAGCCAATGGTGTAGCATCAATTCCCCTTAGTGGAATAGGGAATTTTAAAGGCTCCAAAACAAAACCACAGCGCCTGGCAAATGACAAGTCCATCAGACTCAGGGCAGCACCTGAATCTACAAAAGCCATAACCGGGTAACATGACAAGGAACAAATCAGGGTAACAGACAAAATGAACTTAGGCTGTAAAGTACCAATGGTGACAGATTTATCAACCTTTTTTTTGCGCTTAGAGCATGCTGAGATAACATGAGCTGAGTCACCACAGTAAAAGCACAACCCATTTTGCCGTCTATAATTTTGCCGTTCACTTCTGGTTAGAATTCTATCACATTGCATAGACTCAGGTGTCTGTTCAGAAGACACCGCCAAATAGTGCGCAGGTTTGCGCTCCCGCAAATGCCGATCAATCTGAATGGCCAGAGTCATTGACTCATTCAGACCTGCAGGCGTAGGGAATCCCACCATGACATTCTTAATGGCCTCAGAAAGACCTTTTCTGAAATTTGCAGCCAGGGCACACTCATTCCACTGAGTAAGCACCGACCATTTCCGAAATTTCTGGCAGTACACCTCTGCTTCATCTTGCCCCTGAGAGAGGGCCAACAACGCTTTTTCAGCCTGGTTCTCAAGATTAGGTTCCTCATAGAGCAATCCAAGGGCCAGAAAAAATGCATCAACACTGAGCAATGCCAGATCCCCTGGCGCCAATGCGAAGGCCCAATCTTGAGGGTCACCACGCAAGAAAGAAATTATAATTTTAACTTGCTGAACGGAATCACCAGAGGAACGAGGTTTGAAAGAAAGAAACAATTTACAATTGTTCTTAAAATTCAGGAACCTAGATCTATCTCCAGAAAACAACTCCGGAATAGGTATTCTAGGCTCTGACATAGGACTGTGAACAACAAAATCCTGAATACTTTGTACCCTTGCAGCAAGATGATCTACACTGGAGGCCAAACTCTGAATATCCATATCAGCAGCTGAGTTCAGAGCCACACCAAGATTAAGAGGAGGAGAGAAGCTAGACACAGAGCAGCTAGACACACGGCAAAAAAAAAAAAAAATTCTCAAGGCTTCTTTTCTCCTGCTTCTGCCATGCAATTAACACTTTACCGGCCGGCTGTACTGTTAAGATCCTAGTGGCAAGGATTGCAAGTAGGACTAGCTAAGTAACTAAACCGACTACAAACTCTGGGGAAGTGGTAACTGAATTGACCGCAACCTGATCCTATCCGCAAACAACTATAGGCAGCCGTGGAACGTTACCTGAAAATCCTAGACGTCTCTTCACGGCCTGAGAAACTGACTATTCCTAGAGGGAACGAAAGTCCTCACTTGCCTCAGTGAAATGACCCCAAAGATATAGAATAGCCCCCACAAATATTAACAATGAGTTAAGGGGAAAGCACAAACGCAGAGATGAAATTAGATTTAGCAAATGAGGCCCGCTAACACTAGAAAGCAGAAAATAGAAAGGGAACTGTGCGGTCAATTAAAAACTCTATTCAAAATATCCACGCAGAGATCGCTCGAGCCCCCGCACCAACTAACGGTGCGGGGGAAGCAACTCTGTACCCCAGAGCAAACCAGCAGAAGAAATAACATATTAGCAAGCTGGACTAAACTCATCATACACAGAAATCATATTGCAGACTGATGAGCAAAAAATAATTAAACAGAACTTAGCTTCTCCTGAAGAGACTGAAACCGAAGATAATCAGGAGTAATCAGAATAGCACTGAGTACATTGACAGCCGGCAACAAGTGGAAGTGAAACAGAGCTAAATAGGAAACTCCCAAGTGAATAACGAGGCAGCTGATCAGCCACAGACCCGCAGGACAACAAACAAAGCCACCAGGGGGAGCCCAAAACAAAAGTCACACAATACCACCTGTGACCACAAGAGGGAGCCTGAAAACAGAGTTCACAACAGTACCTCCCCCTTGAGGAGGGGTCACCGAACCCTCATCTAAACCCCCAGGGTGATCAGTGTGAGCCACATGGAAGGCACGAACCAAATCGGCCGCATGAACATCAGAGGCGACAACCCAGGAATTATCCTCCTGACCATAGCCCTTCCATTTAACCAAATACTGAAGCCTCCGTCTAGAAATACGAGAATCCAAGATCTTCTCCACCACATATTCCAATTCTCCTTCAACCAGCACAGGGGCAGGAGGCTCAACCGGAGGACCCACAGGCACCACATACCTCCGCAACAACGACCGATGAAACACATTATGAATAGCAAACGATGCTGGGAGGTCCAAACGAAATGTCACAGGGTTAAGGACTTCCAAAATCTTATAAGGACCGATAAACCGAGGCTTGAACTTAGGAGAGGAGACCTTCATAGGAACAAAGCGAGAAGACAACCACACCAAGTCCCCAACGCGAAGTCGGGGACCCACACAGCGACGGCGGTTGGCAAAGCACTGAGCCTTCTCTTGTGACAGCTTCAAATTGTCCACAACATGATTCCAAATCTGATGCAACCTATCCACCACAACATCCACTCCAGGACAGTCAGAAGGCTCCACCTGACCCGAGGAAAAATGAGGATGAAACCCCAAATTACAAAAAAAAGGAGAAACCAAAGTAGCAGAACTAGCCCGATTATTAAGGGCAAACTCGGCCAATGGCAAAAAAGTCACCCAGTCGTCCTGATCAGCAGAAACAAAACATCTCAAATAGGTTTCCAAGGTCTGATTAGTTCGTTCGGTTTGGCCATTCGTCTGAGGATGGAAGGCCGACGAAAAAGACAAATCAATGCCCATCTTAGCGCAAAAGGTCCGCCAAAATCTAGACACAAACTGGGATCCTCTGTCGGAAACAATATTTTCAGGGATCCCATGCAAACGAACCACATTATGAAAAAACAGCGGAACCAACTCGGAGGAGGAAGGCAACTTAGGCAAGGGCACCAAATGGACCATCTTAGAAAAACGATCACACACCACCCAGATGACAGAAATTCTCTGAGAGACAGGGAGATCCAAAATAAAATCCATGGAAATGTGCGTCCATGGCCTCTTCGGGACAGGCAAAGGTAACAGCAAACCACTGGCACGAAAACAGCAAGGCTTAGCCCGAGCACAAATTCCACAAGACTGCACAAAGGAACGCACATCCCGTGACAAGGAAGGCCACCAAAAGGACCTGGCCACCAAATCTCTGGTACGAAATATTCCAGGATGGCCCGCCAACACCGAAGAATGAACCTCGGAAATAACTCTGCTGGTCCATCTATCCGGGACAAACAGTCTCTCCTGTGGACAACGGTCAGGTCTATCCGCCTGAAACTCCTGCAGCACTCGTCGCAAATCTGGGGAGATGGCAGACAAAATCACCCCTTCTCTGAGAATACCAGCCGGCTCTGAATCTCCAGGAGAGTCAGGCACAAAACTCCTAGAAAGAGCATCAGCCTTTACATTCTTCGAACCAGGCAGGTACGAGACCACGAAATCAAAACGAGAGAAAAACAACGACCAACGAGCCTGTCTAGGATTCAGCCGCTTGGCCGACTCGAGATAAATCAGATTCTTGTTATCAGTCAAGACCACCACACGATGCTTAGCTCCCTCGAGCCAATGTCGCCACTCCTCAAATGCCCACTTCATAGCCAACAACTCCCGATTACCGACATCATAATTCTGCTCGGCAGGCGAAAACTTTCTTGAAAAGAAAGCACATGGCTTCATCACAGAGCCATCGGCGCTTCTCTGCGACAAAACAGCCCCCGCTCCAATCTCGGAAGCATCAACCTCGACCTGGAAAGGAAGAGAGACATCTGGCTGACATAAGACCAGAGCCGAAGAAGACCGGCGCTTCAGCTCCCGAAAGGCCTCCACAGCCGCAGGAGATCAGTTAGTAACATCAGAACCTTTCTTGGTCAAATCCGTCAAAGGCTTAACAACACCAGAAAAATTAGCGATGAAGCAACGGTAAAAATTAGCAAAACCCAAGAACTTCTGAAGACTCTTAACAGATGTAGGCTGCGTCCAGTCATGAATAGCCTGAACCTTGACTGGGTCCATCTCAATAGTAGAAGGAGAAAAAATGAAACCCAAAAAAGAAACCTTCTGGACTCAAAAAGACATTTTGAGCCCTTCACAAATAAAGCATTGGCACGCAGGACCTGAAACACCATCCTGACCTGCTTAACATGGGACTCCCAATCATCAGAAAAAAACAGAAAATCATCCAGATACACAATCATAAATTTATCCAGATATTCGCGGAAGATGTCGTGCATAAAAGACTGAAAGACAGAAGGAGCGTTAGAAAGTCCAAAAGGCATCACCAAGTACTCAAAATGGCCTTCGGGCGTATTAAATGCAGTTTTCCATTCATCACCCTGCTTAATACGCACAAGGTTATACGCACCACGAAGATCTATCTTGGTGAACCAACTAGACCCCTTAATGCGAGCAAACAGATCAGATAACAATGGCAAAGGATACTGAAATTTGACCGTGATTTTATTTAGAAGGCGATAATCAATACAAGGTCTCAGAGAACCATCCTTCTTAGCCACAAAAAAGAACCCCGCACCAAGAGGGGAGGAGGAGGGGCGAATAAGTCCTTTCTCCAAAGACTCCTTTATATAACTCCGCATGGCAGCATGCTCCGGCACTGACAAATTGAAAAGTCGTCCCTTAGGAAACTTACTACCAGGAATCAAATTTATAGCACAATCACAATCCCTATGAGGAGGTAGAGAACTGAGTTTGGGCTCATCAAATACATCCTGGTAGTCTGACAAAAACGCAGGGACTTCAGAAGGAGTGGATAAAGCAATTGACACCACAGGAGCGCCGCCATGAATTCCCTGACAACCCCAACTTGACACAGACATTGCTTTCCAATCCAGGACTGGATTATGAGTCTGCAACCATGGCAGACCCAACACGACAACATCATGCAAATTATGCAGCACAAGAAAGCGAATCACCCCCTGATGAACAGGAGTCATGCACATGGTCACTTGTGTCCAGTACTGAGGTTTATTCGTAGCCAATGGTGTAGCATCAATTCCCCTTAGTGGAATAGGGAATTTTAAAGGCTCCAAAACAAAACCACAGCGCCTGGCAAATGACAAGTCCATCAGACTCAGGGCAGCACCTGAATCTACAAAAGCCATAACCGGGTAACATGACAAGGAACAAATCAGGGTAACAGACAAAATGAACTTAGGCTGTAAAGTACCAATGGTGACAGATTTATCAACCTTTTTTTTGCGCTTAGAGCATGCTGAGATAACATGAGCTGAGTCACCACAGTAAAAGCACAACCCATTTTGCCGTCTATAATTTTGCCGTTCACTTCTGGTTAGAATTCTATCACATTGCATAGACTCAGGTGTCTGTTCAGAAGACACCGCCAAATAGTGCGCAGGTTTGCGCTCCCGCAAATGCCGATCAATCTGAATGGCCAGAGTCATTGACTCATTCAGACCTGCAGGCGTAGGGAATCCCACCATGACATTCTTAATGGCCTCAGAAAGACCTTTTCTGAAATTTGCAGCCAGGGCACACTCATTCCACTGAGTAAGCACCGACCATTTCCGAAATTTCTGGCAGTACACCTCTGCTTCATCTTGCCCCTGAGAGAGGGCCAACAACGCTTTTTCAGCCTGGTTCTCAAGATTAGGTTCCTCATAGAGCAATCCAAGGGCCAGAAAAAATGCATCAACACTGAGCAATGCCAGATCCCCTGGCGCCAATGCGAAGGCCCAATCTTGAGGGTCACCACGCAAGAAAGAAATTATAATTTTAACTTGCTGAACGGAATCACCAGAGGAACGAGGTTTGAAAGAAAGAAACAATTTACAATTGTTCTTAAAATTCAGGAACCTAGATCTATCTCCAGAAAACAACTCCGGAATAGGTATTCTAGGCTCTGACATAGGACTGTGAACAACAAAATCCTGAATACTTTGTACCCTTGCAGCAAGATGATCTACACTGGAGGCCAAACTCTGAATATCCATATCAGCAGCTGAGTTCAGAGCCACACCAAGATTAAGAGGAGGAGAGAAGCTAGACACAGAGCAGCTAGACACACGGCAAAAAAAAAAAAAAATTCTCAAGGCTTCTTTTCTCCTGCTTCTGCCATGCAATTAACACTTTACCGGCCGGCTGTACTGTTAAGATCCTAGTGGCAAGGATTGCAAGTAGGACTAGCTAAGTAACTAAACCGACTACAAACTCTGGGGAAGTGGTAACTGAATTGACCGCAACCTGATCCTATCCGCAAACAACTATAGGCAGCCGTGGAACGTTACCTGAAAATCCTAGACGTCTCTTCACGGCCTGAGAAACTGACTATTCCTAGAGGGAACGAAAGTCCTCACTTGCCTCAGTGAAATGACCCCAAAGATATAGAATAGCCCCCACAAATATTAACGGTGAGTTAAGGGGAAAGCACAAACGCAGAGATGAAATTAGATTTAGTAAATGAGGCCCGCTAACACTAGAAAGCAGAAAATAGAAAGGGAACTGTGCGGTCAATTAAAAACCCTATTCAAAATATCCACGCAGAGATCGCTCGAGCCCCCGCACCAACTAACGGTGCGGGGGAAGCAACTCTGTACCCCAGAGCAAACCAGCAGAAGAAATCACATATTAGCAAGCTGGACTAAACTCATCATACACAGAAATCATATTGCAGACTGATGAGCAAAAAATAATTAAACAGAATTTAGCTTCTCCTGAAGAGACTGAAACCGAGGATAATCAGGAGTAATCAGAATAGCACTGAGTACATTGACAGCCGGCAACAAGTGGAAGTGAAACAGAGCTAAATAGGAAACTCCCAAGTGAATAACGAGGCAGCTGATCAGCCACAGACCCGCAGGACAACAAACAAAGCCACCAGGGGGAGCCCAAAACAAAAGTCACACAATACCACCTGTGACCACAAGAGGGAGCCTGAAAACAGAGTTCACAACACAACGCCCCACAGGCCACGTACTAAATTCACACATTTCTCGACTGTTTGCACTCAAAGTGTTGTCTTTTAGGCTCGTGGAGATGGAAGCTTTCCGCAACCTGATGGTGGTGGCCTTCCCTAGTTACTCAGTCCCCAGCTGCCACTATTTCTCCCGGAGTGCTCTCCCCGCATTACACAAGCACGTGTCCCACAACATTAACTGTGCCCTCAATAATTCTGTTACTGGGAAAGTCCACCTAACCACAAAAATATTGACAAGTGCTTGTGGGCAAGGACGGTACATCTTGCTGATGGTACACTGGGTTAACATAGTGGAAGCTGGGACACAGTTGGACATTGGGATGGAACACATCCTCCTGACGCCGAGGATTGTGGGCCCTTTGTCAATCAGGATTGCCCCCACAGACTACAGCTCCTGCACCTCCTCCTCTTCCTCCTCCTCTTCAGCCTCCTTCTCTGAAATGACCACATCAGTCACAAGCTGGAAGCACTGCAGCACTGCCTCTGCCAAGGGGCAACAGGCTGTGCTGAAGCTAATATGCTAAGGTGACAAACCGCACAATACTGAAGAGTTGTGGACAGCTCTGAAATAGCAGGCAGATCTGTGGCTGACACCGCTGAACCTGCAGCCAGGCATCATCGTGTGTGACAATGTCCGAAACCTGGTGGCAGCTTTGAGGCTAGGCAAGCTCACACACGTACCATGCCTGGCCCATGTGCTTAATCTCATTGTTCAACAGCTTCTCAAAAGCTACCCAGAGCTGCTGGATCTGCTTTTCAAAGAACGCTGCCTGTGTGCCCATTTTAGAAAGTCAGCTACAGCTTCCGCCTCCCTTGCCATGCTACAGCAGTGTTTGCAGCTTCCGGCTCACAGACTGGTGTGTGATGTCCCCATGCATTGGAACTCTGCACTGCAGATGTTGGAAAGGATTTGTGAGAAGAAGAGGGCAGTTGTTGACTACCAGCATCAACAAGGCCATCGGTCTTCTGTTCAGACTCAACACATAAGACCTCATGAGTGGACATGGAGGTCAGACATATGTACCATCCTCCAAAACTTTGAGGACTCCACCAAGATAGTGAGCGGCAATGAGACCATAATTAGCATTATCATCCTACTTCTCTGTGTTCTGAAATGCTCGCTGTTCACAATCAAAGAAGATGCATTGCAGGTGCAGCACGATGAGATGGAGCAAGGAACCATATAGGGTGATTACGCACAGCCAAGCCTCATCTCTTCCCAATATGGATTGGGTGACAATGAGGAGGAGGAGGAGGAGGAGGAAGAACAGGAGCTACTTTCATGCTGTACAGATTGTATTACATGCACAACTGTCATATAGTCTGTTCAGCGTGTTTAGCCTGAAGATAGGGAGGAGGAGGAGGAGGGAGGAGGAGGAGGAGGAGGAGGAGGAGAACAGCATGGTCAGTCGTCCTGTTGGTGAGGACACGGAAGTCTTGCCTGTTATCAGTCTGGCACACATGGCTGAGATTATATTGCGCTGCCTTTCCCGTGACCCTCATGTTCTCAAAATTTTGGGTGACAGTCATTACTGGTTGGTGACACTTCTAGACCCACGCTACAAAGATAACTTTCTATTGCTTATTCCAGAGGCAGACAGGTCTACTAAATTGTTGCAGTACCAGAGGGCCTTTGTTGCGGAATTATTAAAAAAATCCCTATCTGAAAATGCTGGCAGCAGAAGTCACAGTGCGTTGGAAAACCAAGGAGTACAGATGAGAGCGACACAACTCCAATCCAGCAGAGGCAGGAGAACACTGGCAAAATTCTGGGAGTTTTCTCAGACCCTGCCATCGCACTGGCCCTGCGGTGCGGGGTACTCTCACAAGGAGGGCAAAGTTTTGGAAGATGCTGAGGGAGTACCTTGCTGACCGTACCAACGTCCTCCATGATTCCTTTGAGCCTTATAATTATTGGGTATCCAAGCTGGACACATGGCATGAACTGGCTCTCTATGCCTTGGAGGTCCTGCCCTGCCCTGCCACTACCGTTTTTTCAGAGCAGGTATTTAGTACCGCTGGTGGAATTATAACTGATAAGCGCATCTGCCTGTCAACTTAAAATGCTGACAGGCAGACTCTTATAAAAATGAACAAGGGCTAGATTGGGCCAGACTTCTCAACACCATCAAATGAAAGCAGCATAACATAAACTCATATCCTATGTCTTTTTTTGGGAGGTCTATTCCCATGCACCTGTTCACACCTAAACATGGGTATACATTTCCTGAATTGGTCTATTTGCTGTTGTCCTCCTCTTTCTCCTCATCCTTATGATCCACCACCACTATATCACCAGGGTGACGGTGGTCCGTGTTGCAACACCAACATTATTGTTTTAAAGGTTGTTTATGATGCCAGTAAACAAAATTTTTAGACAGTATGTTGATGTATACACACCAGGGGGAAATTTTTGTCAGCCCATACACTGATTGCATGGGCATTACAAGTATAGGAGACCCACTCCTTTGTAATGGGAACAGATTTTTTAATTCATGTTTAAATGAGGAGGGAATGGTATCGGAAGAGAGAGAGAGAGGTTAAATATTTTAGTTAGCTGATTGGTAACAGTTGGAGAAATGGGCTGAAGAAGGTGTAAGGGAAAAGGGTCACTAGTGCAAGTAGTAGGGTGAGAAGATGGAAAGAGGCTGATCACTTCTTCTGTGACTGATTCATTGACAGAAAGTGAGCTATATGCAGTGGGGAGGAAGGGACGGTGCATGGTATGAAGGGATTTGGAGAAAATTTCCTGTCGGATATGGCCAATTTTTTCTTTGATATAATTGGCCAGATCATCAGCCCTGAGATAGGTGGTCTGGGCCTGCACTCTTGGATTGAAGAGGGAATGAAAAGTGTCAAAGAGATGCTTAACCCCTTACTGACCTCGGACGGGATAGTACGTCCGAGGTCAGCTCCCCTGCTTTGATGCAGAACTCCGCAGTGAGCCCGCATCAAAGCCGGGACATGTCAGCTGTTTTGAACAGCTGACATGTGCCCGCAATAGCGGCGGGTGAAATCGCGATTCACCCGCCGCTATTAACTAGTTAAATGCCGCTGTCAAACGCAGACAGCGGCATTTAACTACTGCATCCGGCCGGGCGGCTGGATATGACCGCATCGCCGACCCCTGTCACATGCTCGGGGGTCGGCGATGCTTCAGTATTGTAACCATAGAGGTCCTTGAGACCTCTATTGTTACTGGTCGCCGGTAGCTGTGAGCGCCACCCTGTGGTCGGCGCTCACAGCACACCTGATTTTCTACTACATAGCAGCGAACAGCAGATCGCTGCTATGTAGCAGAGGCGATCGTGCTGTGCCTGCTTCTATAGCCTCCCATGGAGGCTATAGAAGCATGGCAAAAGTTAAAAAAAAAAGTGAAAAAAAAAGTGAAAAAAATAAAAAATATATAAAAGTTTAAACCCCCCTTTTGCCCCAATCAAAATAAATCAATAAAAAAAAAATCAAACCTACACATATTTGGTATCGCCACGTTCAGAATCGCCCGATCTATCAATAAAAAGAAAGCATTAACCTGATCGCTAAATGGCGTAACGAGAAAAAAAATCGAAACGCCAGAATTACGGTTTTTTGGTCGCCACGACATTGCATTAAAATGCAATACGGGCGATCAAAAGAATGTATCTGCACCGAATTGGAATCCTTAAAATCGCCAGCTCGCCACACAAAAAATAAGCCCCCAACCGACCCCAGATCATGAAAAATGGAGACGCTACGAGTATCGGAAAATGGCGCAATTTGTTGTTTTTTTTAGCAAAGTTTGGAATTTTTTTTCACCACTTAGGTAAAAAATAACCTAGTCATGTTTGGTGTCTATGAACTCGTACTGACATGGAGAATCATAATGGCCGGTCATTTTTAGCATTTAGTTAACCTAGCAAAAAAGCCAAGCAAAAAACAAGTGTGGGATTGCACTTTTTTTGCAATCTCACCGTACTTTGAATTTTTTTCCCGTTTTCTAGTACACGACATGGTAAAACCAATGATGTCATTCAAAATTACAACTCGTCCCGCAAAACATAAGCCCTCACATGGCCAAATTGACAGAAAAATAAAAAAGTTATGGCTCTGGGAAGGAGGGGAGTGAAAAACGAAAAATCCCAAGGTCATGAAGGGGTTAAGATTCTTGGATAGTGAGGTAATGTTGAATAGCTTAGCTTGGAGATGTGATGGGCAGATGTCACGATTTCCACTCTGTTTTTCTTTGTTACATTGTGTCAAGGCTGTCAGTCTGTGCTGGGTCTGTGCTGCAATCACCTGTGTTCATTTTCCTTAATCAGGCTTCTACTTAAGCATGTTAGTTCCTTCCCCCAGTGTCAGTCGTACACTGGCTGTTGCCTGTGGAACATTGATCCCTCTGTGCTCTGTGCCTGAACCTGCTTGGCTTGAATCTCTTCCCTGACTCTGACTCTTTGCTTCTGACCTGACTTTGCTTGTAAAAACCTATATAGAAAGAAATGCCAGAATTGACAATTTATATAGACTGAGGAAAACCACTATAAAAGTTAACCCTTAAAAAATTCCATCAGACCAGAAAATATTACGTAAAATATATTTTTATTTTAAAATTAATTGCAATCACAGAAAAACATCACCAAAAATATATTATAAAAATATATTTTACGTAATATTTTCTGGTCTGATGGAATTTTTTAAGGGCTGACTTTGCTTGTGCCTGCTCCTTGTATCTGTTTTGTCTCTCTGGCTTTCCTGACCCTGGCTTGTGTATTGGATTTTGTTTCTGAATTCCCTTTGTCGTACTGCACCATTTCCTGGACCTCGGATTGTTTGACAACAACAGAGTTGTAGATTTTAGGCATAAACTTATAATGGATGAAATCTTCTGCTAGATTGAATATTCTCCATAGACGTTCAGCGCACCTGGAGTACCGCTGTAGGAAACATGTTTTCAGCAAGTGCCAGGGTTGTCGCCACCTGTGCCAAGCTGTTCTTTGTGTAGGAGGTGCAGCTTTATCCAGGGCAATTTGAGTTATTATACATTTCAATTTTCTTAACCATTTGCTTGGTCTTTTCGGGTTTAGCAAAATGGTGGCCTTAGCTGGTCTCAATGTTGCTGAATTCACGCATTCTGGAGAATACAAATTGTGTTTAAATTCAAGGAGAATTCAATTCCACTTACGTACGTTTCCTAATTTCTAGCAAACAATGTATATTGTGAGTTTTGAAGTTTCGAAGCACGATCATGCAATTGATATTAATCTGACAAATTACAGTTTACATTCTTTCTGTCAGTAAAGTGATATCAATGAGATCAGGTAATTTACAGCCAAAATAATTATACTGGTAGGAAGATAAAGCTCTATTATAGGCTAATTTGAAAGGAGATTAGACATCAGAATGTAAAGTCTAGTGGGCAAGAAGCTCAACCATATAGAATAAAGGATGCTGTAAACAATTATGGTACCAGTAACATCTACATTACCACTGAAATTTCACATTCCTTTGAATTGTCTATAAAATAACCAACATAATAAAATTCAACAGTTTCAACAGAAATGTAAGTCAATCTTGAAAAATAATTTTAAAACGTTTCATAGTTTCATGTTCAAAGTCATATATTTTCTATGCTCACTTTCTAAAGACTTATGCACGCTTCACTGAACCTTATTTGATCACAGCAACTGCATAAAAAAGACATCTATGATATATATGAAATTCACTGAAAATGTGATCTGATGCATTTATATAGCTAGGGGAGCATAGTTATCAATTAATCAACTATCCTTCAAAGACTCCTGGGATAATCTGGGGAACCATTATACATGTGAGACAGGTCCTTCTGAGATAAGAAAATGTGTACTTAAACATATAGCGTATAATAGAATAATCCTCAAATTGAAAAATGTGTTTCCATGCAATTTAATAACTTCTCCCCACAAAAAGTAGTTGGGAGTGTAGTTCTAACATTAATGATCTTTATCACTTTATCCACATACAAAAAAACATTTAGAAGTGCTCGCTACATCATATTTGCAGAATTAGAAAAAAAAAATGAATCTACAAACAGTATATTTGTTCATACATTGCATATTACTACTGTGAATTACAGCCCATACTTTTGATGCCCAAATTTTGGCACTTAGTGGCGGCTCTTCCAGATTGTCCTTGTCGTGGTGGCAATCTAGGTAATTGTTTCTGGGGTTGACATGAATTCCTGAGGTTAGTAATGGAGAGGTGTCAGTCAGACACCCCATTACTATCCTAGCAGTACAAATAAACACACAGAATAACATACTTTATTTACTTTCCCACACTCCCTTGTTTATGTATTTGTTAATTAAAAATAAATCCAGAAAGTTTTGATGGTAATCCAATAGCGAAATGTCCCACACCACCCATTGAAACCTATGGAATCTCCTTGTCAGAAAGATCTCAGAACGAGACTTCATAGTCCACGCACAGTCAGCGGCAGGCACAGAAATTCTCACACTCCTGCCTTCCACTGACCATGAGTAACCCTATTGAGCTTGAACTGTGATGACCTTATCACTGACTTTTTCCCACGGTGCTGAGGTCATGGCAGCTCAGCCTTGCTGGGAAGGCAGCCTCAGTGACCGGAGGTAACCTCGATGATATCACCGCTAGGGTTGAGTGACTTTTATTTTTATAGGATCGGGTCGGGTTTCACGAAACCCGACTTTCTCAAAAGTCGGGTCGAGCGAAATCGGCCGATCCTATAAAAAAGTCGGGGTCGGGGTCGGCCGAAACACGAAACCCAATGCAGTGCAATGGGATACTATGGTGAGTATACCTATTAGGTATATACTCACCCTCGGACGCGCCCTGCTTCTTTCCGGCAGCCTTCCTTCTTAAGAATGAGCGCGTGAAGGGCCTTAGATGACGTCACGGCTTGTGATTGGTCGCGGCCGCCCATGTGACCGCCACGCGACCAATCACAAGCCGTGACGTAATTCTCAGGTCCTAAATTCCTAGAATGAGGAATTTAGGACCTGAGAATTACGTCACGGCTTGTGATTGGTCGCATGGCGGTCACATGAGCGGCACGCGACCAATCACAAGCCGTGACGTCATGGAAGGCCGTAAACGCGCTCATTTTAAGCAAAGAAGGCTGCCGGTTACCAGCGGCGATATTCAGGGGCCTCCGGAGAGGTGAGTATATCAATATTTTTTATTTTAATTCTTTATTTTACACTTAAATGTGGATTCCGATACCGATTTCCGATTTCGCAAACATATCGGAACTCGGTATCGGAATTCCGATACCAGATTCAGAAGATCGCCGACCTCATGGCCGACCCCACACAGGGGTCGGGTCGGGTTTCATGAAATCCGACTTTGCTAAAAGTCGGCGACTTCTGAAAATGGCCAACCCGTTTCGCTCAACCCTAGTCACCGCCGGTCACTGATGCTGCACTCACAGCAGCTCAGTCTCCAGTGGTTCTCAGCCTTGACGGTTGCATCTTGGCACCGACCAGGTTGAAAACTATTTACCCCCCAGACGTGGATTACAGCATGGGACAGAACAACTGACAGGTGAGGGATATTGTTGTTATTTTATTTTGGTTTTATTACAGGAGAACGAGGGCTTCGGTGGAATTAGGCGTTAGGTGACTATAGCTGTGTTTGTTATTTTTAAATAGGAAGGAAAATTGTGTTTTGTTTTATTTCTAATAAAATACTTTATTCTGGCTGTGTCTTTATTTATCATATAACTATAGGATTAGTAATGGATAGGTGTCTTATAGACGCCTCTCCATTACTAAGCCATGGGCTTGATATCACCTGAGAAAACCCCACTTGCCACCTCTACAGGACAAGTGGGAAGAGCCAAGCAAAGTGCCAGAAATGGCACATCTAATAGATATGCCTTTCCTGGGTGGCTACGGGGTGCTATTTTTAGGCTGGGGGTGCCAATATCCATTGCCCCTTACCAGCCTGAGAAGACCAGCCCCCAGCTGTCTGCTTTGTCTGTCTGTCTGCTGGTTGTCAAAAATGGGGGGGACCTAATGCCTTTTTTTAATTATTTATTTATTTAATTAAAAAATACGGTGTGGGGCGCATGCGCGGACTCTAATGGAGCAGGAAGTGCTCGGCTGAGCTCCGCAACCCGAGGCTTGTATTCCCCCCTTACAGACGCCGGAATCGGGATTATTATACAGCGATCTGCTTCCCCTCACCTCCGAGAACATCGAAGCCCGCAATGCCCAGGAAAGGAGGCGCAGGTCAGCCGGCAAGTCGCCCGATATCTGAACTCTTGGCGGGCGGCGGTGCAGGTAAAATGGCCGCCGCGCCTGTCTTCACTCTCACTCACACCCCGGCTCTGCAGCTCAGTGAAGGAGCAGATGAGGAAGATTTAAATAATGGAGGGGACGCTGTTATATCAACAGCAGCGCTCACCAAATCCCTCCAGGAGACCTTCCGCACGGAACTCTCTGCAGCCATGAATGCAGTCTCCACCCAGCTGCAAGATATTTCCCAGCGCACAGTTTGTTTGGAGGAAAAAATGGAGGCCACTGCAGAGGCCCTTAGTGAAGACCAAGAGACCCTCACACTTCATGCTGACCGCATTATGGATCTAGAGCTATGAAGTGAGGATCTAGAGAACAGGTCTAGGAGAGGTAATATTAGAATGCGTGGCTTACCAGAATCTTATGTGACATTAAAAGAGACAGTCACTGCCTTATTTATTGCGCTCCTGCCACATGCAGATCCGTCCACACTGCATGTCACAAGAATTCACAGGGCACTGGGCAGAACACGTTCCACAGACGTTCCCAGAGACGTGGTCCTTAAAATGCAATACGAGGAATCTAGAGATTTAATTCTCAATGCTGCGAGATCTTTATCTACACTCCCTGGACTTCCAGACTCTGTGAAATTATTTGCAGACATAGCGCCAGCTACGTTGTTCCGCAGGAGAGCCCTTAAACCAATTACTACAGCGCTACAGACAGTGCAAGTAAAATACCGCTGGGGCTTCCCATTCTCTTTATCCTTTACACATAAGAATGAGCAGCATATCTGTCGTACTCTGGATGAAGGCAAAAAAGCGTTAGAACAAGCCGGAATTCCGCTCCCTGATATTCCGCCTCCACTCCCGCAAAGAAGACCCAGACCAGCTAAAGAATGGCAGCAGGTTCCTGCGACCAGGAGCCAACGCTCAAGAATCACTTGACTGTTTCTTGGATTCTTCGGGTTTATTTCCTTAGACGTGGCTCTACATTGTTTCCGCCGGTTGGCTACATCGAGTTATTCTGAGTTGTCTGTTAACGATTTCTAGACTGATCTGTATTTTCCCGATTTCGAATTTATCTGAATATGCCCGCATCTGTTTATTCCTCCTATTTTACCTATTTATTATTTTTTTATTAGATTTTCCATTCCCCCCCCCTCCCCCCCCTTTCCCCCCCCCTTTTTTTTTTTATTTTTTTTTTATTTTTTTACGCCCATCCCCCTCCTCTCCCTGGCTGGGCTTGTAATCATAACGGGTGCGACCTCGGGTTTACCACATGTTGCCTTATTTTGGTGATTCCAGGTTTACTTTTAATATGGTATCCCTGATCTCCATTTTTTGTGAGCCTAGAACTCACACTCTTGTTCTATTAATGTTTTATGTGTTTGTTTTCCCTTGTTTTGTCTCTCTCCCTTTGTTTTCTAGTAGATCTTCCCATTGCTGTCCGCTTCGCAGCTTTCAACGGTGGAGATCTGGCAGAACTGGTCGAGTGTTTGGGCCTGTAAGCATTAATTGTCTTTCTAACAATGTGTAGGGTAATTTCACACAACGTAAAGGGACTAAACTCACCCATTAAACGGAGGAGAGCATTCATAGATTACCATAAACACAAACCTGATGTTTTGTGTTTACAAGAAACCCATTTCTCCTCTTCTTCCTCCCCTAAATTTTTTGACTCGAGCTATACACGCTACTTCCTTGCCTCTTGGGACAGAAAAACCAGAGGTGTTGCTATATTACTCAAAAACTCTTTTCCCTTCCACCTAACAGATTCATATTCAGATCCAGAAGGAAGGTTCATTATATTACAGGGAACTCTACAGGACAAAAAAATCTGTATTATTAATAGTTATCTCCCCGCTACTTCTCAACTACGGGTTTTCAAATTAATTCTAACAAAGCTCTCTCAAATCTCATACCACCACCTGATTTGGTGTGGTGATTTTAACATGGTCCTTGATCCAACCCAGGACAGTAGTGCAGCTCGGAGATCTGATGTTTCCAAGAGGGATAGGAAACAAATTTTGCACTTGATGAGGGAAAATAGATTGGTGGATGTCTGGCGGGAGATCAACGGGCAGGCAAAGGGCTTCACGTTCTACTCACCGGTACACAAATCATATTCTCGCATTGACTTACAGTTAACGACAGCAAACACACTAACATCAGCCCTATACTCACGACATGTCCCATCAGCTTGGTCAGATCATGATTCCGTTCTGTCGGTCTTTAAATTTGATATAGCCACGTCCGGCCTTTTTAAGTGGCGCTTAAATGAATCCCTGCTTACAGACCCCACTATATCTTCTCAACTCAAAGAAGATCTTAAACTTTTCTTCCAAACTAATGTAACTAAAGATTCCTCCCCTGGCAACATCTGGATGGCTCATAAAAAGTTCATAACTGGCTCTATAATCAAGATAGCTTCCACCCGTAAAAAAAACAGATCAGCCCTCCAAAATAGACTAGAAACCAAATTGTTCAAGCTAGAACAGGCCAATCAACTATCAACATCTCGCTATCTAATAAAACAAATCTCGGACGTTAAAAAACAGCTGAGCTCATTACTCACTGTTAAAACAGAGAAAATCCTTGCCTGGACTAGAGCCTCCTTTTATAAACAGGCAAACAAACCTTCCAGAATGTTAGCACGCCAGCTACGCGCAAGAGAGTTTTTAAACTCTATTCCCTCCATCAGAGATAACTCTGGACGCATATCAGCTCACCCAGAAGTCATTTATAAAGTCTTTTACGAATACTATCAAAAATTATACTCCTCCCCTCAAAGCACCCCCTCGAGCTCCCTGATCTCCTTCCTACAAGGTATTTCCCTTCCTAAAATTTCCGAATCTGCTATTCAGCAACTTCAGTCAGAAATCCTTCCTGAGGAAATCAATGCAATAATCAAAAAATTAAAATCGGGAAAGGCTCCAGGTCCGGACGGCCTGTCTGCCCTTTATTACAAAAAATTTGGAAGTCTCCTAGTTCCCCACATTAAAAATTTCTGCAACGCCCTTCTTTCAGGCTCCCAAATGCCACCTGAGTTCTATATTGCCCACGTTACTGTCATTCCCAAACCAAAACGAGATCACTTATTAGTTAAAAATTACCGTCCCATTTCTTTATTGAATGTCGACTTAAAAATCTTCACGTCCCTTATCACCGATAGACTGAACAAAATACTTCCCTCGCTTATACATCGGGATCAGGTGGGTTTTATCCCGATGAGACAGGGACCCGACAACATACGCAGAAATCTCAACATCATCCACTCAGCGAATCGTACGCAGAAACCTTTGATGGTACTAGCTCTAGATATCGAAAAAGCTTTCGATACAGTCCTTTGGCCATATCTCTTTTCAGTGTTAGACAAATTTAACTTCCCTCAAAAGCTGATCTCCTGCCTTCAACTAATCTATGACAATCCATCAGCATATCTCAAACTCCCATCCACTAATCCGTTATCTATAAATATACAAAGAGGTACTCGTCAGGGATGCCCGTTGTCCCCAGCATTATTTGCTTTAGCCATGGAGCCGTTAGCTGCAGCCATTAGAGAAAACCCCAACATATTAGGACCCACGGATCTTGGTGACAAATACAAACTGAGCCTTTTTGCTGACGACCTTTTACTCACATTGTCTAACCCCTACTCTACTTTACCCAACCTATTCTCGCTTCTCCGTACATTTGAAAAAATATCGGGTCTCAGGATCAATGTCGATAAGTCAGAGGCCTTATTCGTCAACACCTCCAAGACTGACCAAGACAATTTGGTCTCTCAGTTTGGCTTTACAAGAAAGGAGCATTTCCTATCTTACTTGGGAATTAACCTTACGACTCATAAATCTTCCCTTTTCAAGTGGAACTATTCCCCTTTAATTGCAAAATTCAAGACAGATATAGCAAAATGGTCCCGCTTGAAAATCTCATGGCTGGGCCGGTTACATACTATAAAGATGGTTACTTTGCCGAGATTCCTATACTTATTTAGATCACTCCCTATTACGATACCTTTGAAATGCCTCCGAGATATCCAGTCAACTATTTCCAAATATATATGGAATGGTAAGAGACCCCGTATTAAACAAAACATAATGTGCCTACACAGAAAGTATGGAGGTATGTCACTACCTAATCTCTTGATATATTTCAAATCGGCTCAAATAGCCCAATTGACAAAACTCTCTCCTAGCAGTAATACTCCCAGATGGGTGCAACTAGAATCCTACTTTTTGAAACCATACTCTCTTTGTGGCCTCATGTGGTCTACGGTGAGACTCCCGCCAGACATTCAGGTCACAGCTCCCTTTTCGGCTCTCTCTCTGATCATATGGAGAAAGGAGAGATTCAAGCATAATCTTCAATCTAAGTCTTCGCCCCTTACATCATTGTTTCGAAATCCTATGTTTCAGCCGGGATTGGAGCCTGCACTGTTCTCCTGGTGGATCGGGAAGGGGATCACCATGCTAAAGCACATCTGTTCGCCATTCAATATTTTACTCACTAAACAAGAATTTATACAATGTCATGGCCCTCCGACTGGAGAGGCTCTGCGCATCAACCAAGTTTTTCACTTTGCCAGACAGTTTCTGTCACGTGGGACCCCTTTTCGGCTCACCGGTTTTGAGCAGAGATATTCTGGAAACCCTATGGGTAATGGGATAATCTCGCTAATATATTCCACGATGAACGTCGCACATATATCAGGGAAACTAAGCTATATGCTACAATGGGAGAACGATCTGGGGCTCGTCTTGCCTTTGGAGACGTGGCATAAATGTAGTGAAACCCTGTCCAGAGGCAGCCATCAGACATCTTTGATGGAAACATCACTTAAAGTGTTACATAGGGCATATTATGTTCCAACTAAATTGCATGCTATTTATCCGCACATCTCTGAAGATTGCTTTAGGGGCTGTAATATCCCTGGGGATATGCTCCACATTTGGTGGAAATGTCCGATCGTTGAGAAACTATGGCAAGAAGTTAATTCAATTATTAACCAATTATTTGGCAAACCAATACCCATGGACCCCACAGTATATTTATTGGGCAAGAAACAACACGGGTTCTCGAAGAATTTTCAGAGATTAGTGAATACCTTATGTATGGCAGCTAAAATTCATATAGCTTCTAAATGGAGATCTCAGACGCTGTCCATTTCGATGGTGAGAGATAGAATGAATGAAATCTTAATGTGTGAGAGAATCCAAGCAACTAGGTGTGATGACCTGAATACCTTTTTCAGGATTTGGAACCCATGGCTCGATCATGATCCCGGCTCCCCCCTGACTCATACCCTCTTGTTGTCCCCTTGAATTTCTAACTTTTGATGCTTGTAAAGCTCATAAACACAATTAGTACATTGCGATAAATCTACACTCACCTAAATATCAGCGCCCGATGCCATGACATGCTGGATTATTTCCCGTATCTGGTAGAACGAAGTGGTGTTATTCCCCTTGTTGTTCCTATCCCTAGTCTGTCCTGTCTTGTCTTTCTTGTTTGGTTTATGTGATTGACCCTTATGGTTATGGTTACTTTTATATCTCTGTCAAGATACTCTGCAAACAACTATGTCTTTCTTTACATGGAGGGTTGTTTTTGTTATATACTGTTATGAAAACTTTAAATAAACTTATTGAAACTAAAAAATACGGTGTGGGGACCCCTCTATTATTGATAACCAGCCTTATTGAAGCTGACAGCTGAGGGTTGCAGCCCCCAGCTGTGAGTTCTGCCTGGCTGGTTATCAAAAATACAGGGGAGCCCATGCAGGTTTTTTCAAATTATTTATTTACAGCGCTGGAGTGGCTGATGAAGGTGAGCATCACACTACCGTAGAATACCAGCGAGTGCTATGCGAGAAAAAATTACATAGCACTCAGCCCAGTGTTAATCTATGGGGCAGCTCACATCAGCGTAATTTTCTCATCCGTATTTGGCGTGAGCGTAAAATCACAGCATGCTGTGATTATCACTGAAACTCAGTCGAGACTCGCCAATGCAAGCCTATGGGTGCGAGAAAAAAATCGCACAGCACTCGGACCATGCAAGTGCTATTTGATTTTTACGCACCAATGTCCTTTGAAAAGATGGCAATTCATGTGCTGTATACAGTACAATCACACTGATACCAATAAAAGTAAAATTAATTGAGACATCAGTAGGTTAAGTGTTTTTGAATAGCCATATTGAATCAGGAGCCCCATATAATGCTCCATACAAAATAGACCCCATAGAATGATCCATAAAGTTTATGATGGGCCCCATAAGATGCTCCATACAAAATACGCCCCATATAATGCTGCATAAAGTTTATTATGGGCCCCATAAGATGCTCCATACAAAATACGCCCCATATAATGCTCCATAAAGTTTATGATGGGCCCCATAAAATGCTTCATACAAAAATATGCCCCATATAATGCTGCATAAAGGTTGATTATGGCCCCATAAGATGCTCCATAGAAACATTTGCCCCATATAATGCTGCATAAAGGTTGATTATGGCCCCATAAGATGCTCCATAGAAACATTTGCCCCATAAGATGCTCCATAGAAACATTTGCCCCATATAATGCTGCACAAATGTTGATTATGGCCCCATAAGATGCTCCATAGAAACATTTGCCCCATATAATGCTGCACAAAGGTTGATTATGGCCCCATAAGATGCTCCATAGAAATATTTGCCCCATATAATGCTGCACAAAGGTTGATTATGGCCCCATAAGATACTCCATAGAAACATTTGCCCCATATAATTCTGCATAAAGGTTGATTATGGCCCCATAAGATGCTCAATAGAATATTATGCTCCATATGCTGCTGCGATAAAAAAAAAAGACATACTCACCTCTCGTCGCTCAGGCCCCCGGCACTTGCAATATTCACCTGTCCCCGTTCCACCGCCGCGTGCTGCTGTGTCTTCCGGGTCTCTGCAGTGACTATTCAGGCAGAGGGTGCTCACTAAACACGTCATCGCGCCCTCTGACCTGAATGTCACAGCCAGTGGAAGCGGAAGACTGAGCTCGGTGGTGGAATGGGAACAGGTGAATATCACGCAATGCTCACCCTCCCCGTCATACTCACCCTCCCGGTGCGGTCCCTGGCTGCTTCTCTAATGCAATGGTCTCCTGGCGCCGGCAGCTTGTTCTGGTGTTCAGCGGTCACTGGTACCGCTGAGGAAAGTAATGAACATGCTCTCCACCCCTATGGGAGTGAAGTCGCATCCATATTCATTATTTTAATGAGCGGTACCACGTGACCGCTCAACACAGGAAGAGCTGCCGGCGCCCAGACGCTATCCCATCGGAGAAGCTGCCAGGGACTGCGCCAGGAGGGTGAGTATGATGTGACAGCTGCCGCTTCCCCTCCCCCGCCGACCTCCTGGGACAACGACTCTGTTTTGGTCCTGGAACTATTTCCCCCTCTATCTCTTGACGGCTAATGCCACGTACTGGACCGCCTGATATGGTGATCTCTTTTCTACATACGGCCTCTCGGCTTAACCCTTTGGCAATTTTTTTTTTTCCCCTATTCCTTCATTTGATGGCATGTGAACCCTAAGCGTCTCCATACTATTTATTCGACTGATATTTCTATTATATCTGTAGCCTTGTTTCCTCACACATAGGAGTTGCTTCTTAGATGGTTTATGCTTATTTTCTGCGGTTTAATTTTTTTGGGCTTATTGGGTCCCTATAGCTAGCATTTGCTCCCTTACCTATACAGGGATACCCCTTCACTATATGGTTTTCTGGGGATGCCCAGACTATACCTATTGCCTTATTGTGTATATTTATATAAGAACAAGCCATTTTTTGTGCATATATGTGGTATCATTTATATATTATTGTGCCTTAAGGTCGTCTTTATATGCTGATTTATTATGGGACCAGAAGTGTTGTTGTTGGTGTTTTAACATGTTTTTATTGTGTTCACTGTCTTTTTCAATACATTTTGCATTTTTGTAATTTGATTATATTTTGGGAGTGCACTCTATATCCATGGTTCTTTCTCTTGCTCTCCTAGTACATTTTGCTGCTGTGCATCGGGTTGCACCCCTGTCCATATTTACCTCATAGGTTGTGAATGGTTTCTTGCCCATTGGTAGTGCCCCCTGGCTCTCTTTTTTCTCTTTGTGATAATGACTCGAGTATAAGCCAAGAGAGGCACTTTCAGCCTAAAAAATGGGCTGAAAATCTCGGCTTATACCATATATATGGTATTTATATATATATATATATATATATATATATATATATATATATACTGTATATATGTATATGTATATATATTACACACATAGATAGACGAAAAGCTGGCATTTCATCAGCTGTGTACTGTAAAATCACTGCAGGAGCCAACGGGACAGAAGAGATGAATTACATATAATAAATACAAATAGAATAGGTAGATACATAGTTGTCTGTGACAAATACAATTAGTACAGTGTGTGTGCAGCTTACTGTACATACATTTAATAAAAGATTATTTTTCTGAAAAAAAAAATGGAGTGGGCTCCCACACAATTTTCATAATCAGCAGAGGGAATGCCGACGATGTTTATAGCCTGGGAGGGGGGTAATACCCATGGAGCTTCCCAGGCTATTAATATCAGCTCACAACTGTATACTAAGCCTTTACTGGCTATTAAAATGGAGGACCCTAAAAAAAATGATGTAGGGACCCCATATAAGTAATAACCAGCAAAGGCTATGCAGACAGCTGAGGGCTGATATTAATAGTTCTGGTCAGAATGCACAGCTCATTCCGCATAGGGGTAGAAAATGGCCTAATCTGATTGTAGAGTACTATTTTCAGTACTCAATCAGATTGAAAATGAGTGCTTGTCTCATTCTGTGAATATTAATCCAAAGATTCAAGTGATAAATAGGAAAGTTCAGTAAGGCTTCATTTACATTTGCCGTGTTTCTGTGGCCCATTTCTGTGGCCCCAATAGGTTTCTATGGGGCCGCAAAAATTTGTCGGAGCGGCATACACCGTATAGCTGTGAGGGCCTCATTAACAGCCGTGAAAAAATATGAAGCCTGCTCGATATTTTTCATGGCTTACGGACATGGCCCTCATTGAAAATCAATGGGGCCGCAAAAGCAAAGGAAGCTTGTTTTTGCTGTGCACCGTGTTGACCGTATTTGCGGAACGCCGTTTTTCCCCCCCTACTTTTCCCCCTACTATTCGAAACAAGAAAAACAGCAATCCGCAAGATTTTTGCCGGCCGTATTGCCGTAATTTTCATGGTCTGCCGCAAAATCGGGTCGCAAAACACAGGGCAAGTGTAAAAGAAGCCTAACTGTATAGTCACTCAGTGTGACTGTGACTTGATTGATCCTAGATATTCTGCAGTAAAAAAAAATTAAAACAGCAGTCTCACTAACGTTTTTGTTCATTTAATGTGTGTATATGTGCATGTGAGGTAGTGTGAGTGTAGTAATATACTCACCTACTGCTGCTTTCTCTGGTTTCCTGTGCTTCTCTGTGACATCACTGCTCTGCAGACTCTCTCGGTCACATTGCGCTCTGTGTGACCCAGGAGTGCTTTGTACAATGAAAGGCTATGGAGAGTCAGAACAAAGTTCCAGGTTTACATTGTAAAATCAACTTTTTGCTCAATCAAAGAGCATAGAATGAGTTGACCATTCAGAATTGCTTTGATGTCACTCAGAAGCAGAGAATAACGGTGCTGGACAGCAGAGAAAGCGGCAGTTGGTGAGTATGTTAATACACTCACACTGCATTACATGTACATACAGTACACACATTTAATGAATAATAAAAGGTAATGGGAGTTCTTTAATATCAACCTTTTTTATTCTTCACACACTGCAAATAAGGGCAGTATTAAAACTCTTCAAGGCTACTTTTGCTAGGAAAACAAATTCCTGAATTTGAGGTTTTTGTGTCACAGAAAAAGTGCTTCCTGCATAAAAAGACGGTGAAGCCATTTTTTTTACATCCAAAAGAGAAATTTCCACTGCCACCACCAACACCACCACTTGGACATTAAGGAAACGTGCACATGTTGAATATTTGGTGAGTTTTTACCTCGGTATGTGTAAGTCAATACCAGAAGGGAGACAGTCAGAGGAAAAG
Organism: Ranitomeya variabilis; assembly: GCF_051348905.1. NCBI lineage: Eukaryota > Metazoa > Chordata > Amphibia > Anura > Dendrobatidae > Ranitomeya > Ranitomeya variabilis. The sequence continues at coordinate 236,181,764 of NC_135232.1, forward strand.
TAGAATAGAGAGACTTCACCACTTCTGTATTTCTCACCCCTCCTGGTTTTGGCTTACAAATACTAAGGTAAAAAAACTCACCAAACACTCAATGTGTGAACGTGTCTTAATACAGTAATACTGTTTGCATTAAAGACGAGTTGAGCACCTCAGTGTGTGAAACATGTACTTTCCAGGCACATAGAGGCTTTGCAGTATTGAGATTTGCAGTGATTTAATTAAGAGCTAATCAAATTTTTGGGGATAATTCGGTAAAACCGGCTACTTTGAATTTCAAACAAACCACTCGACTCTATTTATAGTGAAGACTGCTTTATTATATTTTCCAGGTTACCTTTTCAACGTATAATAACTGTAATTACTCTTTAAATAATATTCTTTTTATTAAATACCCTTTAATCATAGACACTTTAACAATGTTAAGTGATACATCATAAAATATTAAGAAAAAAAGACTCCACTAAATCGACCAGTTATGTTGTGATGCTGCGTACATGTAACTCATGACATCTAATGGCATAGCAGGGGAACTGCACCTTCAGGAGAAAGATTTCAGAAAACACTACTCTGCAAACACCATACAAATAACATTTCAGTTAGATTTAGCATCACATAAGAAATCTGTTTTAATGCCAAACCATTACACAGATACGCTCAGCATTTGTCTGAAAAGAGAAGTTTAGGGACAAAAATGACAAGAGATTTAATGAAAGTAAGAAAATCGAGTAAACAAAGACCCCTTCCATCTGTGCATACATTTTCTCCTCAAAAATGAGAATTATTTTTCTGGGTTTGTAAAATTATGTGCATCAACTATATTTCAACATAGGTTCTTAGAAGAATATTCCCATCTTCAAGATCCTATCCAAACATGTGGTAGGTATAATAATAATAATATTAGCAAATCCCTCCAATTAGAAATGCGCAGTATAGTTCTTTTGATTCTCTATGATGCTTACCCCATGTGCAGGGAACTTAAGTGGCTTAGTTATCCAAGGTTACAACCACTAACAACTATTTAACTAATTAACTGTCATTATATGAGTGATTGTAACCATGGATACCAAAGCTACTGCATACCCTGCACATGGGGTAAACGACATAGTGAACCAAAAGAACTATACTACTTTTCTAATTGGAGGTATTTGGTAATATTATTATTATTACACCTACTATATATTGGGATAGAACCTTGTCTATGGAAATACCCCTTTACATTGATAGATAGGGCAATAACGACTTACAAAACCAAATGTACAGCAGTATGCCAGCTAACAATAGACCTTCAATCAATGAAACCCCTTTAAATCTCATCAAGTTCTCAAGTACATCTGTCTCCATTATACAAAACACCTCTTATAGCGATACACATGGGGTTATCTTTTCTCTATGATGCTTTTTGTATGAGCCAATTTACCTGGGTGATTCTGCATAAGGCACTTTATTGCACATAGTTATTGTGTATTCTCTTTTATATATATATTATTTATTACAGCACTATTTACTGTCTGTATATGTGCATTGCGCCTTTATTAATTACTACTTGACATCACTTTAAGGGTATTGTCCATTCATACTTATCTTGGATATCCACCACATTTATCTGATGGCTCTTTGGGTTATGATGCCGGTCATATGAATCGTGTGCCATTGCCAATTTTTGGCCTGGAAATAGGTTCTGGTACAGTATATGCAATTCTAAATGTTTTTATTTGTCTTGCCTAGGTTTTTGTATTTGTTAGATAATAAATATTTACTTTGTTTAAATTTAGGAAATTCAACTTTTTTTTGTATATGTCTTTCCTGCTTTTTGAATTACTGGTAAATTTAATTTAATTGTGAGATCCATGAGTGTTAAAAGTTAACAAAAAGATTAACTAGTGTCTCCAAGTTTCAAAGAATAGCAGTCCATCTTCTGATGCTGGTGTATATAGAAGAGAATGTGAGTTTTAGCAATATTCAGAATGCTCTCCATTCTTGATTTTACTCTTATGTCTGTTTACTACTTCACGACCATTTCATAAGTCTTGGACTAAGGTGAGTATATAATGTGTGTTTCATATTTCAATAGTTAGTACTTGTAGTAAGACTATGGGGACATCATACTGTATATGGTGGTTTCATACTGTCTATAAGGATCATACTTTGTGTGTTGCGGTCATACTATGTGTCGGGATCATACTGTGTGTGATGGTTTCATACTGTCTATAGGGATCATACGTTGTGTGTGGGGATAATACTGTGTGAGAATAATCATACTATATGGGGGGATCATACTCTGTGTACGGTGTTGAGGGCCATTTTATGGCATGGAGAGCTGTATGTTTATGTATTTTCTTTTTTTCTGGTGTTGTATTTCCTTTTTTGTGAAGGAACTCTGGAGTCATTATTACTAGATAAACAAATCACAATGGCGCTATACACACTGTGCCTGAAGCCAAAGCAGCAGGCAATCTGGCAGATGTGGTGTGTAAAACTGCCTTGAGAAACGCGTCAGGATTGGCCCCCCACACACGTCCGTCATCCACGGACAGGTGACGTCACCACTTAGCCACGCCCCGTTCACCACGCTACTCCTACAGCGGCGCCATCGGTGGAGGCCAACCGCTGTAACCATCAGCGTCTCCACGGGGTGCTGCAGCCCTGGGAGGATGCTCCCTCATCTGACACACTTGGACATTGTGCAGCAAACCACTACGCAAGCCTGACCATCCCCCACAGGATAACACATGTACCTGTAAGTGCCTCTTAGCGCGGCAATCTTTCTTTCACCGTTCATTCATTATAATTATTAGTATATATGTATAAGGGGACTTTGGGTTATTGCTAATGTATGTAGACGGAGCATCAGGGGCCATAATTTCTGTATGTGGCAATACTCAGGGCTCATTATTACTGTATATGAAGGGACTTAGAAGACATTATGACTTTATGAGGTGGACTTGAAGCACCTTGTTAAATGCTAATTGTACACTTTTATGGTATTAACACATTGTAGGGGCCCTTAGTGTATTGCAAACATCAAAGTAGTATACAGGAAGCATTATTGATTTAAATGGAACTCATAGAGGGCATTAAAAGGCACAATAATGGCATCATTATGTGGGACACTAAGAGGAGCACTGTTGCCTGTTTCCAAACATCAGGTATAGTTATAGAGACAAGTATTGTAGTGACAGGCTCAGAATTGGTCTAACAATAGGATGACAATTTTTAGCTGGTTGGGAATAGGTGGGGGCAATGCTAGAAGTATGAGAAGTCAAGTGCGTCTTTGTTGCAAACTCTACAGACGTGTTGTGGTTGGAAAAAGTTGTCATGGTGGTCTGGGCAAGATGAAAATGACAGGAATAGTGAATGACTCAATCAGAAAGAACATCACCTCTAAGTCACAATCTACAGCTGTGCTGTAATCTCATAATATGTTCTGCAAGATTGGTATTTACCATTATATGGTCAGTATTTGGTGGTAAAATGGGTTTTAGTCTTTGTATAGTGATTTATTTTTCCATAACTGCATGGCCGGCTGCTGAGATTCAATTGCACTTTGATTAGGGTGTGCCACCATATCTGTAATCATGTTTGCCTTGTTGACAAGCCCACTCAGATGTGTTTAGCCTTTCCCCCTTAGCTCAACCCCCAGCTACACTTGTGCACAGGACAATGTAGGATTAAGAATGATGGTCTTTCCTAAACAAAAGATCATTTCGCCTGGTGAAAAGCATTTTGCTTGTTCACTGGGTTATCATCAGCCTTTTTACACTAAAATATTATCATTAAACTAGCAGTCTTATGAATGCCAGGTCACTCTCCATAAGGAGAAACGTTACCCCTTAGACCCCAGTCCAGAGCCTCTCACCTAGCCAAATTAGTTCTCATGCTTTGCACTGACGAGGGCCAACAGCCCGAAACACCGTGTCTGCGAATTGAGATACTGATTTGGCTTTTATCCTAAGTCATATTGCACAACTCATTAAAGGGTTGATTGTGACTTGTAGGATCGCTACTTCCAACAGGTGGTGTTATAGAGTTTAAGTCCTCTTTTTCTCAGAAGAGGCAATTTGCATATTATATTTCCCAGAGGAGCATTGCACGGTGAATAAGCCTCCTTACCTTGACAAGCCAGAGATGGTATGTCACTCTCCATAAGGAGAAACGTTACTCCTTAGACACCAGTCCAGACCCTCTCACCTAGCCAAATTAGTTCTCATGCTTTGCACTGACGAGGGCCAACAGCCCGAAACACCGTGTCTGCGAATTGAGATACTGATTTGGCTTTTATCCTAAGTCATATTGCACGACTCGTTAAAGGGTTGATTGTGACTTGTAGGATCGCTACTTCCAGCAGGTGGCGCTATAGAGTTTAAGTCCTCTTTTTCTCAGAAGAGGCAATTTGCATATTATATTTCCCAGAGGAGCATTGCACGGCGAATAAGCCTCCTTACCTTGACAAGCCAGAGATGGTATGTCACTCTCCATAAGGAGAAACGTTACCCCTTAGACCCCAGTCCAGAGCCTCTCACCTAGTCAAATTAGTTCTCATGCTTCGCACTGACGAGGGCCAACAGCTCGAAACACCATGTCTGCAAATTGAGATACTGATTTGGCTTTTATCCTAAGTCATATTGTACGACTTGCTAAAGGGTTGATTGTGACTTGTAGGATCGTTACTTCCAACAGGTGGCGCTATAGAGTTTAAGTCCTCTTTTTCTCAGAAGAGGCAATTTGCATAATATATTTCCCAGAGGAGCATTGCACGGCTAATAAGCCTCCTTACCTTGACAAGCCAGAGATGGTATGTCACTCTCCATAAGGAGAAACATTACTCCTTAGACCCCAGTCCTGAGCCTCTCACCTAGCCAAATTAGTTCTCATGCTTCGCACTGACGAGGGCCAACAGCCCGAAACACCATGTCTGCGAATTGAGATACTGATTTGGCTTTTATCCTAAGTCATATTGCACGACTCGTTAAAGGGTTGATTGTGACTTGTAGGATCGCTACTTCCAACAGGTGGCGCTATAGAGTTTAAGTCCTCTTTTTCTCAGTAGAGGCAATTTGCATATTATAGGTACAATGATGATCTTTCAGAGTAAGTGCATCTACTGCATATTCATAATTTCTGGAAGAAAATACAATATTATGTTTTTAGTAAATTTAACTTAACTTGCATATGTTTGACTTAGTCACTTGTTATTCAGTCCAAGGTACATTTGCATATCATAGACTTTGCATCTGCATACAACAAAAAACCTCATCATCGGGCCAGAAAAGTTTTAAATGGCCATAATGTAAACGCAGGATAGAACATTATCATTATGATAATTCAGAAAACACTAATGAAACCTTATTAAAATATAATGATGCATATTATGTAATATTGAGCCTTTTTTTAAACAGAATTATTTTGAAAATGATTGATTCTAAATGGTTAATAATATAGAGCTCCAATGTATAAAAATACTGCACAGTGTACAATAATAAATTCTATGACGGTTTAGATAATACAAAACTCACAAATTAAATTACAATAAAATTATAATGTGTTTCTATTATATAAGAGTACTATCTATATATTGTGCAAACAGCCTCTCTAAAGAGGAGGAGGATATGAACACTAGTGCCACTTACTGGAGGTATCAATCCTAAAAGTCAATATTGGCCTTTTAAAGGGTCTTGCCACATGGCTTAAGGTACCGTTACACTAAACGACTTACCAACGATCACGACTAGCGATACGACCTGGCCGTGATCGTTGGTAAGTCGTTGTGTGGTCGCTGGGGAGCTGTCACACAGACAGCTCTCTCCAGCGACCAACGATCAGGGGAACAACTTCGGCATCGTTGAAACTGTCTTCAACGATGCCGAAGTCCCCCTGCAGCACCCGGGTAACCAGGGTAAACATCGTGTTACTAAGTGCAGGGCCGCGCTAAGTAACCCAATATTTACCCTGGTTACCATTGTAAAAGTTAAAAAAAAAAACAGTACATACTCACATTCTGATGTCTGTCACATCTCCCGGCGTCCACAGGGTTAAAACTGCTTTCGGCAGGAGCGCTGCTAATATGTACGTGCTGCTGCCGAGAACTTCCCTGCACTGAATGTGTCAGCGCCGGCCGTAAAGCAGAGCACAGCAGTGACGTCACCGCTGTGCTCTGCTTTACGGCCGGCGCTGACACAGTCAACCCTGTGGATGCCGGGGGACGTGACAGACATCAGAATGTGAGTATGTACTGTTTTTTTTTTTTAACTTTTACAATGGTAACCAGGGTAAATATCGGGTTACTAAGCGCAGCCCTGCACTTAGTAACCCGATATTTACCCTGGTTACAAGTGAACACATCGCTGGATCGGTGTCACACACGCCGATCCAGCGATGACAGCGTGTGATCAGCGACCAAAAAAAGATCCTGATCATTCCCATTGACCAACGATCTCCCAGCAGGGGCCTGATCGTTGGTCGCTGTCACACATAACGAGATCGTTAGCGGGATCGTTGCTTACGTCACCAAAAGCGTGACGTTGCAACGATATCGTTAACGATATCGTTATGTGTGACTCAGCCTTTAGGATACAAAGTCAAGGTAGAAACTTCATTTACAAGCACTTGTTTTGTGTGTTTGTCCCTCATCAGTGTGACGCAATAGTACTGGTTTGACAGTGGGTGTAAAAAGGGAAAGTTTGTCCTTGTGGGTATTAACAAGTTGCTAAAAACAGATTTAAGCCCATGCAATGCTCCTCTAGAAATTTAAATATGCAAATATCCTCTTCAGAGAGGAAGATGAAAGAAACTATAGTGCCTATATTAGTTATACACTGTGTGTAAATATAATTTTAACATTGAAAAACGAATAATGCAAAACCTGCTAGTGACAGTTTAGAATGGATTATCCCTTATCAAAAAAAATGTAATGTCACTGGACCATGTGTATTAAAAGGAATTTGTGACATCTCAAAAACCTATTAACTGTTATGATTGTATAGAAAGTAGAAAACACACTAGAAACTGCAACCGTTCAGACTAGAGATCCTGACCCCACAGTCCCTAGTGATTCCTGCATGGGCTGAGATAACCCTAATCGCAGACTAGTAGATGGCTATTCTGGCCTATGCTGCCTGAAAGGCAGTGTGCTGAAATAAAAAGAAATCAGAGTGAATAAAACAAAGCAAGAAATAAAAAATAAAGGATTAAGTATGAACTGTTAGAGAATATGCTGCCTACTTCCTATACAGAACTAAACAGAACAGAAGATAGATGCAGGGTTTAAGTCCAGATGAATAACATTATCCTGGAGATATGGGATTGATCTACAAGTTAATGCAAAGCTGCCAGGCCACTGAATTGAAAGCCAGGCGACCATTAGGAAATTAACTTTATTCATCCCAGTAGCCTCTGGCTTTCAGTCATAGAGGCGTGGATTTCACAGGTTCAGTCACTGCTCTGTACATAGTGAGCAGTGGCTGTAAACACATAGCCACACTGACTGATAGCTGGCTCGGTAGTGAAGCATTGCTAATCCAGCTGTCAGTCAGTTATGTGTGGATATGTACAGAGCAGTGACAGAAGCCATGCCTCCATGACTGAAAGCCATAGGCTGCAGGTAGGAATAAAGTTTATTTCCTCCCAGTATCCTGGCTCTCAGTGAAGTTACCAGGCACCTTTGGAATGCTACTAACCTGAAATGCAAAAACCTACAAAGAACAACGTACTATGAAGGCCATATGAAATACCAAAACCTTTATTTAGACAATCATGAAGAAAACAATATATATAAATATACTGTATATAAGCATAAAAAGAAATAGCCACAGATGAGCAATTGGTGAGTATACCTTGACAAGAATAAATATATATACATATTGTGACAGAGTCATTGGTAATGCAATAGAGGGGAGATATGTTTCACTATGCCTAATGGCGTCAGTGGTATAAAATCCAGAGTTGTATTTCCTCCAGCACAGTAAGTGTTGCGAGGGTTAAGTTATGTTATGAGCTAGTTTTTAGGGGGACATTCATAGAGTTGGTGGGAGAGTGACTCTGATATCTCCACCTACAGAGCTAGCATAACTGTTTGCTGACAGGACCTGGGTGAGGTCACAGTCATGTGATCATTCATGTGGTTGAGGAGTCACATGGACTGGGCTTAAATGGCTGAAGAAAAGAACTTTCAGTGTTCAGTGTGTGCGCCTGTAGAAGAAGCACTGCAGTAAAGTACTGCATGGACAAGTGAACCTGAACCGTGTGTGTTCTGTCAGCCGTGAGTGGGAGGAACCTGTTGTGAACTCTGTTTTCGGGCTCCCTCTTGTGGTCACTGGTGGTATGGTGTGACTTCTGCTTTGGGCTCCCCCTGGTGGCTTTGTTTGTTATCCAGCTGGATTTAGCTGGATAGCAGTGTTTATCATGTTTCCTTGTCCAGCTTGCTAAATTGTAATTCCCTCGCTTGGATGCTCTATTGGACTGAGTTTCTCCCCACACACCATTAGTTGGTGCGTGGGTTCTTGAAATCTCAGGATGGATATCTTGTAAGGGTTTTTTATTGATCGCATAGACCCCTGCTCTATTTTCTGCTTTCTAGTACTAGTGGGCCTCTTTTGCTGAATCTGATTTCATCCCTACGTATGTGCCTTCTTCTTACTTCACCGTTAATATTTGTTGGGGGCTTCTATATCTTTGGGGATTATTTATCTGGAGGCAAGCGAGGTCTTTCCTTCTCTTTAGGGGTAGCTAGTTCCTCAGGCTGGCTCGAGACGTCTAGGAAATTTTTTAGGCACGTTCACCGGCTACCTCTAGTTGTTTTGGATAGGTTCAGATTTGCGATCAGTCCAGTTACCATCTCCCTAGAGCTTGTCCTTAGTTTATTCACTTGCTGGTCTATTCGTGATCCTCAGCCACTAAGGATCATAACAGTACAGCCGGCCTGTAAAGCGTTAATTGCATGGCAGAAGCAGGAGAAAAGAAGCCTTGAGAATTTTTTTTTTTTTTTTTTGCCGTGTGTCTAGCTGCCGTGGCTAGCTTCTCTCCTCCTCTTAATCTTGGTGTGGCTCTGAGTTCAGCTGCTGACATGGATGTCCAGAGCTTGGCTTCCAGTCTGGATCATCTTGCTGCTAGGGTTCAAAGTATTCAGGTTTTTGTTGTTTACAGTCCAATGTCAGAGCCTAGAATACTTATTCCGGAGTGGTTTTCTGGAGATAGATCTAGGTTCCTGAATTTTAGGAACAATTGTAAGTTGTTTCTTTCTTTAAAACCTCGTTCCTCTGCTGATGCCGTTCAGCAAGTTAAGATTATCATTTCCTTTTTGCGTGGTGACCCCCAAGATTGGGCCTTCGCATTGGCGCCAGGGGATCCTGCATTGCTTAGTGTAGATGCATTTTTTCTAGCCCTTGGATTGCTCTTTGAGGAACCTAATCTTGAGAACCAGGCTGAAAAAACGTTATTGGTAATGTTGAGCATTCCGATACCGCAAGTATCGGGTATCGGCCGATATTTGCTGTATCGGAATTCCGATACCGAGATCCGATACTTTTGTGGTATCGGGTATCGGTATCGAAACAACATTAATGTGTAAAATAAAGAATTAAAATAAAAAATATTGCTATACTCACCTCTCCGACACAGCCTGGACCTCACCGAGGGAACCGGCAGTGTTGTTTGCTTAAAATTCGCGCTTTAACTTCCTTACTTGAAGTCCCAGCTTGTGATTGGTCGCGCGCCGCCCATGTGGCCGCGACGCGACCAATCACAGCAAGCCGTGACGTAATTTCAGGTCCTTCAGGATTTTAAAATTACGTTCCGGCTTTGTGATTGGTCGCGTCGCGGTCACATGGGCGACGCGACCAATCACAAGCCGTGACGTCACGGGAGGCTGGACACGCGCACATTTTAAAATGCGCGCGTGTCCTGCCTCCCGTGACATCACGGCTTGTGATTGGTCGCGTCGCCCATGTGACCGCGACGCGACCAATCACAAGCCAGAATGTAATTTTAAAATCCTGAAGGACCTAAAATTACGTCACGGCTTGCTGTGATTGGTTTTTGTCAGACTACCAGGATGTATTTGAGGAGCCCAAACTCAATTCTCTACCTCCTCATAGGGACTGTGATTGTGCTATAAATTTGTTTCCTGGTAGTAAGTTTCCTAAGGGACGACTTTTCAATTTATCTGTGCCGGAGCATGCTGCCATGCGGAGTTATATAAAGGAGTCTTTAGAGAAGGGACATATTCGCCCGTCCTCATCCCCTCTTGGTGCAGGATTCTTTTTTGTGGCTAAAAAGGATGGTTCCCTGAGACCCTGTATTGATTATCGCCTTTTGAATAAAATCACGGTCAAATTTCAGTATCCTTTGCCATTGTTAACTGATTTGTTTGCTCGCATTAGGGGGTCTAGTTGGTTCACCAAGATAGATCTTTGTGGTGCGTATAACCTTGTGCGTATAAAACAGGGTGATGAATGGAAAACTGCATTTAATACGCCTGAAGGCCATTTTGAGTACTTGGTGATGCCTTTTGGACTTTCTAATGCTCCTTCAGTCTTTCAGTCCTTTATGCATGACATCTTCCGTGAATATCTGGATAAGTTTATGATTGTGTATCTGGATGATATTCTGTTTTTTTCGGATGATTGGGAGTCTCATGTTAAGCAGGTCAGGATGGTCTTTCAGGTCCTACGTGACAATGCTTTATTTGTGAAGGGCTCAAAATGTCTTTTTGGAGTCCAGAAGATTTCTTTTTTGGGTTTCATTTTTTCTCCTTCTACTATTGAGATGGACCCAGTCAAGGTTCAGGCTATTCATGACTGGATGCAGCCTACATCTGTTAAGAGTCTTCAGAAGTTCTTGGGTTTTGATAATTTTTACCGTCGCTTCATAGCTAATTTTTCTGGTGTTGTTAAGCCTTTGACGGATTTGACCAAGAAGGGTTCTGATGTGACTAATTGGTCTTCTGCGGCTGTGGAGGCCTTTCGGGAGCTGAAGCGTCAGTTTTCTTCGGCTCCGGTCTTATGTCAGCCAGATGTCTCACTTCCCTTCCAGGTGGAGGTTGATGCTTCCGAGATTGGAGCGGGGGCTGTTTTGTCGCAGAGAAGCCCCGATGGCTCTGTGATGAAGCCATGTGCTTTCTTTTCAAGAAAGTTTTCGCCTGCCGAGCGGAATTATGATGTCGGTAATCGGGAGCTGTTGGCTATGAAGTGGGCATTTGAGGAGTGGCGACATTGGCTCGAGGGAGCTAAACATCGTGTGGTGGTCTTGACTGACCACAAGAATTTGATTTATCTCGAGTCGGCCTAGTGGCTGAATCCCAGACAGGCTCGTTGGTCGTTGTTTTTCTCTCGTTTTGATTTCATGGTCTCGTACCTGCCGGGTTCGAAGAATGTGAAGGCTGATGCTCCTTCTAGGAGTTTTGTGCCTGACTCTCCTGGAGATTCAGAGCCGGCTGGTATCCTTAGAGAAGGGGTGATTTTGTCTGCCATCTCCCCAGATTTGCGACGTGTGCTGCAAGAGTTTCAGGCGGATAGACCTGACCGCTGTCCACCGGAGAGACTGTTTGTCCCGGATAGATGGACCAACAGAGTCATCTCCGAGGTTCATTCTTCGGTGTTGGCGGGCCATCCTGGAATATTTGGTACCAGAGACTTGGTGGCCAGGTCTTTTTGGTGGCCTTCCTTGTCGCGGGATGTGCGTTCCTTTGTGCAGTCTTGTGGAATTTGTGCTCGGACGAAGCCTTGCTGTTCTCGTGCCAGTGGTTTGCTGTTACCTTTGCCTGTCCCGAAGAGGCCTTGGACGCACATTTCCATGGATTTTATTTCAGATCTCCCTGTCTCTCAGAGAATGTCTGTTATCTGGGTGGTGTGTGATCGTTTTTCTAAGATGGTCCATTTGGTGCCCTTGCCTAAGTTGCCTTCCTCCTCCGAGTTGGTTCCACTGTTTTTTCAAAATGTGGTTCGTTTGCACGGGATTCCTGAGAACATTGTTTCTGACAGAGGATCCCAGTTTGTGTCTAGATTTTGGCGGACCTTTTGTGCTAAGTTGGGCATTGAATTGTCTTTTTCATCGGCCTTCCATCCTCAGACGAATGGCCAAACCGAGCGAACTAATCAGACCTTGGAGACTTATTTAAGATGTTTTGTTTCTGCTGACCAGGACGACTGGGTTACTTTTTTACCGTTGGCCGAGTTTGCCCTTAATAATTGGGCTAGTTCTGCTTCTTTGGTTTCTCCTTTTTTTTGTAATTCGGGGTTTCATCCTCGTTTTTCCTCGGGTCAGGTGGAGCCTTCTGACTGTCCTGGAGTGGATGTTGTAGTGGATAGGTTGCATCAGATTTGGAATCATGTGGTGGACAATTTGAAGTTGTCACAAGAGAAGGCTCAGCTCTTTGCCAACCGCCGTCGCTGTGTGGGTCCCCGACTTCGCGTTGGGGACTTGGTGTGGTTGTCTTCTCGCTTCGTTCCTATGAAGGTCTCCTCTCCTAAGTTCAAGCCTCGGTTTATCGGTCCTTATAAGATTCTGGAAGTCCTTGGCCCTGTGTCATTCCGTCTGGACCTCCCGGCATCATTTGCTATTCATAATGTGTTCCATCGCTCGTTGTTGCGGAGGTATGTGGTACCTGTGGTTCCTCCGATTGAGCCTCCTGCCCCGGTGCTGGTTGAGGGAGAAGTGGAATACGTGGTGGAGAAGATCTTGGATTCTCGTGTTTCTAGACGGAGGCTCCAGTATTTGGTCAAGTGGAAGGGCTATGGTCAGGAGGATAATTCTTGGGTTGTCGCCTCTGATGTTCATGCGGCCGATTTGGTTGGTGCCTTCCATGTGGCTCATCCTGATCGCCCTGGGAGTTTTCATGAGGGTTCGGTGACCCCTCCTTAAGGGGGGGGTACTGTTGTGAACTCTGTTTTCGGGCTCCCTCTTGTGGTCACTGGTGGTATGGTGTGACTTCTGCTTTGGGCTCCCCCTGGTGGCTTTGTTTGTTATCCAGCTGGATTTAGCTGGATAGCAGTGTTTATCATGTTTTCTTGTCCAGCTTGCTAAAATGTAATTCCCTCGCTTGGATGCTCTATTGGACTAAGTTTCTCCCCACACACCATTAGTTGGTGCGTGGGTTCTTGAAATCTCAGGATGGATATCTTGTAAGGGTTTTTTATTGATCGCATAGACCCCTGCTCTATTTTCTGCTTTCTAGTACTAGTGGGCCTCTTTTGCTGAATCTGATTTCATCCCTACGTATGTGCCTTCTTCTTACTTCACCGTTAATATTTGTTGGGGGCTTCTATATCTTTGGGGATTATTTCTCTGGAGGCAAGCGAGGTCTTTCCTTCTCTTTAGGGGTAGCTAGTTCCTCAGGCTGGCTCGAGATGTCTAGGAAATTTTTTAGGCACGTTCACCGGCTACCTCTAGTTGTTTTGGATAGGTTCAGATTTGCGATCAGTCCAGTTACCATCTCCCTAGAGCTTGTCCTTAGTTTATTCACTTGCTGGTCTATTCGTGATCCTCAGCCACTAAGGATCATAACAGTACAGCCGGCCTGTAAAGTGTTAATTGCATGGCAGAAGCAGGAGAAAAGAAGCCTTGAGAATTTTTTTTTTTTTTTTTTTTGCCGTGTGTCTAGCTGCCGTGGCTAGCTTCTCTCCTCCTCTTAATCTTGGTGTGGCTCTGAGTTCAGCTGCTGACATGGATGTCCAGAGCTTGGCTTCCAGTCTGGATCATCTTGCTGCTAGGGTTCAAAGTATTCAGGTTTTTGTTGTTTACAGTCCAATGTCAGAGCCTAGAATACTTATTCCGGAGTGGTTTTCTGGAGATAGATCTAGGTTCCTGAATTTTAGGAACAATTGTAAGTTGTTTCTTTCTTTGAAACCTCGTTCCTCTGGTGATGCCGTTCAGCAAGTTAAGATTATCATTTCCTTTTTGCGTGGTGACCCCCAAGATTGGGCCTTCGCATTGGCGCCAGGGGATCCTGCATTGCTTAGTGTAGATGCATTTTTTCTAGCCCTTGGATTGCTCTTTGAGGAACCTAATCTTGAGAACCAGGCTGAAAAAACGTTATTGGTAGTGTTGAGCATTCCGATACCGCAAGTATCGGGTATCGGCCGATATTTGCTGTATCGGAATTCCGATACCGAGATCCGATACTTTTGTGGTATCGGGTATCGGTATCGAAACAACATTAATGTGTAAAATAAAGAATTAAAATAAAAAATATTGCTATACTCACCTCTCCGACGCAGCCTGGACCTCACCGAGGGAACCGGCAGCGTTGTTTGCTTAAAATTCGCGCTTTAACTTCCTTACTTGAAGTCCCAGCTTGTGATTGGTCGCGCGCCGCCCATGTGGCCGCGACGCGACCAATCACAGCAAGCCGTGACGTAATTTCAGGTCCTTCAGGATTTTAAAATTACGTTCCGGCTTTGTGATTGGTCGCGTCGCGGTCACATGGGCGACGCGACCAATCACAAGCCGTGACGTCACGGGAGGCTGGACACGCGCACATTTTAAAATGCGCGCGTGTCCTGCCTCCCGTGACGTCATGGCTTGTGATTGGTCGCGTCGCCCATGTGACCGCGACGCGACCAATCACAAGCCAGAATGTAATTTTAAAATCCTGAAGGACCTAAAATTACGTCACGGCTTGCTGTGATTGGTTTTTGTCAGACTACCAGGATGTATTTGAGGAGCCCAAACTCAATTCTCTACCTCCTCATAGGGACTGTGATTGTGCTATAAATTTGTTTCCTGGTAGTAAGTTTCCTAAGGGACGACTTTTCAATTTATCTGTGCCGGAGCATGCTGCCATGCGGAGTTATATAAAGGAGTCTTTAGAGAAGGGACATATTCGCCCGTCCTCATCCCCTCTTGGTGCAGGATTCTTTTTTGTGGCTAAAAAGGATGGTTCCCTGAGACCCTGTATTGATTATCGCCTTTTGAATAAAATCACGGTCAAATTTCAGTATCCTTTGCCATTGTTAACTGATTTGTTTGCTCGCATTAGGGGGTCTAGTTGGTTCACCAAGATAGATCTTTGTGGTGCGTATAACCTTGTGCGTATAAAACAGGGTGATGAATGGAAAACTGCATTTAATACGCCTGAAGGCCATTTTGAGTACTTGGTGATGCCTTTTGGACTTTCTAATGCTCCTTCAGTCTTTCAGTCCTTTATGCATGACATCTTCCGTGAATATCTGGATAAGTTTATGATTGTGTATCTGGATGATATTCTGTTTTTTTCGGATGATTGGGAGTCTCATGTTAAGCAGGTCAGGATGGTCTTTCAGGTCCTACGTGACAATGCTTTATTTGTGAAGGGCTCAAAATGTCTTTTTGGAGTCCAGAAGATTTCTTTTTTGGGTTTCATTTTTTCTCCTTCTACTATTGAGATGGACCCAGTCAAGGTTCAGGCTATTCATGACTGGATGCAGCCTACATCTGTTAAGAGTCTTCAGAAGTTCTTGGGTTTTGATAATTTTTACCGTCGCTTCATAGCTAATTTTTCTGGTGTTGTTAAGCCTTTGACGGATTTGACCAAGAAGGGTTCTGATGTGACTAATTGGTCTTCTGCGGCTGTGGAGGCCTTTCGGGAGCTGAAGCGTCAGTTTTCTTCGGCTCCGGTCTTATGTCAGCCAGATGTCTCACTTCCCTTCCAGGTGGAGGTTGATGCTTCCGAGATTGGAGCGGGGGCTGTTTTGTCGCAGAGAAGCCCCGATGGCTCTGTGATGAAGCCATGTGCTTTCTTTTCAAGAAAGTTTTCGCCTGCCGAGCGGAATTATGATGTCGGTAATCGGGAGCTGTTGGCTATGAAGTGGGCATTTGAGGAGTGGCGACATTGGCTCGAGGGAGCTAAACATCGTGTGGTGGTCTTGACTGACCACAAGAATTTGATTTATCTCGAGTCGGCCTAGTGGCTGAATCCCAGACAGGCTCGTTGGTCGTTGTTTTTCTCTCGTTTTGATTTCATGGTCTCGTACCTGCCGGGTTCGAAGAATGTGAAGGCTGATGCTCCTTCTAGGAGTTTTGTGCCTGACTCTCCTGGAGATTCAGAGCCGGCTGGTATCCTTAGAGAAGGGGTGATTTTGTCTGCCATCTCCCCAGATTTGCGACGTGTGCTGCAAGAGTTTCAGGCGGATAGACCTGACCGCTGTCCACCGGAGAGACTGTTTGTCCCGGATAGATGGACCAACAGAGTCATCTCCGAGGTTCATTCTTCGGTGTTGGCGGGCCATCCTGGAATATTTGGTACCAGAGACTTGGTGGCCAGTGTTATGACCCCAGTGGACAGGGTCTCAGAGGAACGTGTAAGTCTGCAAGATACAAAAATCCAGCTCATAGGGCTGTGGTAACTGGGTTGACCAAATAGCTACTCCTAACGCCAACACTAGAAGTAGCCGGGGATCATGCCTACGGTGATCGCTAGATGACTCGCGCCAGCCGGAGAATCTAACTACCCCTAGGAGAAGAAAACAAAGACCTCTCTTGCCTCCAGAGAAAGGGACCCCAAAGCAAGATACAAGCCCCCCACAAATAATAACGGTGAGGTAAGAGGAAATGACAAACACAGAAATGAACCAGGTTCAGCAAAGAGAGGCCAGCTTACTAATAGCAGAATATAGCAAGATAACTTATCTGGTCAACAAAAACCCTATAAAAATCCACGCTGGAGATTCAAGAACCCCCGAACCGTCTAACGGTCCGGGGGAGAACACCAGCCCCCTAGAGCTTCCAGCAAAGGTCAGGATACAGATAGGAACAAGCTGGACAAAAATACCAAACAAAACAAAAGCAAAAAGCAAAGAAGAAGACTTAGCTTGAAAAACAGGAACCAGGATCAGAGGACAAGAGCACAACAGATTAGCTCTGATTTCAACGATGCCAGGCATTGAACTGAAGGTCCAGGGAGCTTATATAGCAACGCCCCTGAACTAACGGCCCAGGTGAGGATATAGGAAAAGACAGACGCTCCAGAGTCAAATCACTAATGACCACTAGAGGGAGCAAAAAGCAAAATCACAACAGTACCCCCCCCTTAGTGAGGGGTCACCGAACCCTCACCACGACGACCAGGGCGATCAGGATGAGCGGCGTGAAAGGCACGAACTAAATCGGCCGCATGAACATCAGAGGCGACCACCCAGGAATTATCTTCCTGACCATAGCCCTTCCACTTGACCAGGTACTGAAGCCTCCGCCTGGAGAGACGAGAATCCAAGATCTTCTCCACCACGTACTCCAACTCGCCCTCAACCAACACCGGAGCAGGAGGCTCAGCAGAAGGAACCACAGGCACAACGTACCGCCGCAACAAGGACCTATGAAACACGTTGTGGATAGCAAACGACACAGGAAGATCCAGGCGAAAGGATACAGGATTAAGGATTTCCAATATCTTGTAAGGACCAATAAAACGAGGTTTAAATTTGAGAGAGGAAACCTTCATAGGAACAAAGTGGGAAGAAAGCCACACCAAATCCCCAACACGTAGTCGGGGACCCACACCGCGGCGGCGGTTGGCAAAGCGCTGAGCCCTCTCCTGTGACAACTTCAAGTTGTCCACCACAAGATTCCAGATCCGCTGCAACCTATCCACCACAGAATCCACCCCAGGGCAGTCAGAAGGTTCCACATGACCCGAAGAAAAACGAGGGTGGAAACCAGAGTTGCAGAAAAACGGCGAAACCAAGGTGGCGGAACTAGCCCGATTATTAAGGGCAAACTCAGCCAACGGCAAGAAGGTCACCCAATCGTCCTGATCAGCAGAGACAAAACACCTCAAATAAGCCTCCAAAGTCTGATTAGTTCGCTCCGTCTGTCCATTAGTCTGAGGATGGAAAGCAGACGAAAACGACAAGTCAATGCCCATCCTACTACAAAAGGATCGCCAGAATCTGGAAACGAACTGGGATCCTCTGTCTGACACAATATTCTCAGGGATGCCGTGCAAACGAACCACGTTCTGGAAAAACACAGGAACCAGATCGGAAGAGGAAGGCAGTTTAGGCAAAGGAACCAAATGGACCATCTTGGAGAAGCGATCACATATCACCCAGATAACAGACATGCCCTGAGACACCGGAAGATCAGAAATGAAATCCATGGAGATATGTGTCCAAGGTCTCTTAGGGACAGGCAAGGGCAAGAGCAACCCGCTGGCACGAGAACAGCAAGGCTTAGCTCGAGCACAAGTCCCACAGGACTGTACAAATGACCGCACATCCCTAGACAAGGAAGGCCACCAAAAGGATCTGGCCACCAGATCTCTGGTGCCAAAAATTCCTGGGTGACCTGCCAACACCGAGGAATGAACCTCGGAAATGACTCTGCTGGTCCACTTATCAGGCACAAACAGTCTGTCAGGTGGACAAGAATCAGGCCTATCAGCCTGAAATCTCTGCAACACACGTCGCAGATCAGGAGAAATAGCTGACAAGATAATACCATCCTTAAGAATACCAACAGGTTCAGCGACTCCAGGAGCATCAGGCACAAAGCTCCTGGAAAGAGCATCGGCCTTCACATTCTTTGAACCTGGTAAATACGAGACAACAAAGTCAAATCGGGAGAAAAACAATGACCAGCGGGCCTGTCTAGGATTCAGGCGTTTAGCAGACTCGAGATACATCAGATTTTTGTGATCAGTCAAGACCACCACACGATGCTTAGCACCCTCGAGCCAATGACGCCACTCCTCAAATGCCCATTTCATGGCCAACAACTCCCGATTGCCCACATCATAATTTCGCTCCGCAGGCGAAAACTTCCTAGAGAAAAAGGCGCAAGGTCTCATAACAGAGCAACCAGGGCCTCTCTGCGACAAAACGGCCCCTGCTCCAATCTCTGAAGCATCCACCTCAACTTGAAAGGGAAGCGAGACATCAGGCTGGCACAAAACAGGCGCCGAAGTAAACCGACGTTTCAACTCCTGGAAAGCCTCCACGGCAGCAGGAGCCCAATTAACCACATCGGAGCCCTTCTTGGTCATATCCGTCAAAGGTTTCACAATGCTAGAAAAGTTAGCGATAAAACGACGGTAGAAGTTAGCGAAACCCAAGAACTTCTGAAGACTCTTAACTGACGAGGGCTGAGTCCAATCAAGAATAGCTCGGACCTTGACTGGGTCCATCTCCACAGCAGAAGGGGAAAAAATGAACCCCAAAAAGGGAACCTTCTGTACACCAAAAAGACACTTTGAGCCCTTGACAAACAAAGAATTTTCACGCAAAATTTTAAAGACCATCCTGACCTGCTCCACATGCGAGTCCCAATTATCAGAAAAAAACAGAATATCATCCAGATAAACGATCAGAAATTTATCCAGATAGTTCCGGAAAATGTCATGCATAAAGGACTGAAAAACTGAAGGGGCATTAGAGAGCCCAAAAGGCATCACCAAGTACTCAAAATGACCTTCGGGCGTATTGAATGCGGTTTTCCATTCATCCCCTTGCTTAATGCGCACAAGGTTGTACGCACCACGAAGGTCTATCTTGGTAAACCACTTGGCACCTTTAATCCGGGCAAACAAGTCAGACAACAGCGGCAAAGGATACTGAAATTTGACAGTGATCTTATTTAAAAGCCGATAGTCAATACAAGGCCTCAAAGATCCGTCCTTTTTAGCCACAAAAAAGAATCCCGCACCAAGAGGGGAAGAAGACGGACGGATGTGTCCTTTCTCCAGAGACTCCTTGATATATGAACGCATAGCGGTATGTTCAGGTATCGACAGATTAAACAGTCTTCCCTTAGGAAATTTACTGCCTGGAATCAAATCTATTGCACAGTCACATTCCCTATGAGGAGGCAATGCACTGGACCTGGACTCGCTAAAGACATCCTGATAATCAGACAAGTACTCCGGAACTTCCGAAGGCGTAGAAGAAGCAATAGACACAGGCAGGGAATCCTCATGAATACCACGACAGCCCCAACTAGACACTGACATAGCCTTCCAGTCAAGGACTGGATTATGGGTCTGTAACCATGGCAGCCCCAAAACAACCAAATCATGCATTTTATGTAGAACGAGAAAACGTATCACCTCGCGGTGTTCAGGAGTCATGCACATGGTAACCTGTGTCCAATACTGCGGCTTATTTTCTGCCAATGGCGTAGCATCAATACCCCTAAGAGGGATAGGATTTTCTAATGGTTCAAGAATAAAACCACAGCGCTTAGCAAATGAGAGATCCATAAGACTCAGGGCAGCACCCGAATCTACAAACGCCATGACAGGATAAGATGACAGTGAGCAAATCAAAGTTACAGACAGAATAAACTTAGGATGCAAATTACCAACGGTGACAGGACTAACAACCTTAGATATACGTTTAGAGCATGCTGAGATAACATGTGTAGAATCACCACAGTAGTAGCACAAGCCATTCCGGCGTCTATGAATTTTCCTCTCATTTCTAGTCAGGATTCTATCACATTGCATCAAATCAGGTGTCCGTTCAGACAACACCATGAG
Source organism: Ranitomeya variabilis (assembly GCF_051348905.1). NCBI lineage: Eukaryota > Metazoa > Chordata > Amphibia > Anura > Dendrobatidae > Ranitomeya > Ranitomeya variabilis. The sequence goes on from NC_135232.1 coordinate 236,202,204, forward strand.
GGAATTTGCGGTTTTTCTATCACATTGCATCACATCAGGTGTCTGTTCAGACAACAACATGAGGGAATTTGCGGTTTTGCGCTCCCGCAACCGCCGGTCAATTTGAATAGCCAGGGACATGGTATCATTCAGACCTGTGGGAATGGGAAAACCCACCATAACATTCTTAATGGCCTCAGAAAGGCCATTTCTAAAATTAGCGGCCAGTGCACACTCGTTCCAATGTGTCAGCAGGGACCATTTCCGAAATTTTTGGCAATACACCTCAGCCTCGTCCTGGCCCTGAGACATAGCCAGCAAGGCTTTCTCTGCCTGAATCTCAAGATTGGGTTCCTCATAAAGTAAACCGAGCGCCAGAAAAAACGCATCAATATCAGCCAATGCCGGATCTCCTGGCGCCAACGAAAAAGCCCAATCCTGAGGGTCACCCCGTAAGAATGAAATAACAATTTTTACTTGTTGAGCAGAGTCTCCAGACGAACAAGGTTTCAGGGACAAAAACAATTTACAATTATTCCTGAAATTCCTAAACTTAAATCGGTCTCCTGAAAACAGTTCAGGAATCGGAATCTTGGGTTCAGACCTAGGATTTCTGGTAACATAATCTTGTATACCCTGCACACGAGCGGCAAGCTGGTCCACACTTGTAATCAAGGTCTGGACATTCATGTCTGCAGCAAGCTTAAGCCACTCTGAGGTAAAGGGGAAAAGAAAAAAAAAAAATGAGAGAGGGAAAAAAAAAACTCAAAATTTTCTTTCTTATAATCCCACTTCTGCAATGCATTAAACATTTAATACTGGCCTGGCATACTGTTATGACCCCAGTGGACAGGGTCTCAGAGGAACGTGTAAGTCTGCAAGATACAAAAATCCAGCTCATAGGGCTGTGGTAACTGGGTTGACCAAATAGCTACTCCTAACGCCAACACTAGAAGTAGCCGGGGATCATGCCTACGGTGATCGCTAGATGACTCGCGCCAGCCGGAGAATCTAACTACCCCTAGGAGAAGAAAACAAAGACCTCTCTTGCCTCCAGAGAAAGGGACCCCAAAGCAAGATACAAGCCCCCCACAAATAATAACGGTGAGGTAAGAGGAAATGACAAACACAGAAATGAACCAGGTTCAGCAAAGAGAGGCCAGCTTACTAATAGCAGAATATAGCAAGATAACTTATCTGGTCAACAAAAACCCTATAAAAATCCACGCTGGAGATTCAAGAACCCCCGAACCGTCTAACGGTCCGGGGGGAGAACACCAGCCCCCTAGAGCTTCCAGCAAATGTCAGGATACAGATAGGAACAAGCTGGACAAAAATACCAAACAAAACAAAAGCAAAAAGCAAAGAAGCAGACTTAGCTTGAAAAACAGGAACCAGGATCAGAGGACAAGAGCACAACAGATTAGCTCTGATTTCAACGATGCCAGGCATTGAACTGAAGGTCCAGGGAGCTTATATAGCAACGCCCCTGAACTAACGGCCCAGGTGAGGATATAGGAAAAGACAGACGCTCCAGAGTCAAATCACTAATGACCACTAGAGGGAGCAAAAAGCAAAATCACAACAGGCCAGGTCTTTTTGGTGGCCTTCCTTGTCGCGGGATGTGCGTTCCTTTGTGCAGTCTTGTGGAATTTGTGCTCGGACGAAGCCTTGCTGTTCTCGTGCCAGTGGTTTGCTGTTACCTTTGCCTGTCCCGAAGAGGCCTTGGACGCACATTTCCATGGATTTTATTTCAGATCTCCCTGTCTCTCAGAGAATGTCTGTTATCTGGGTGGTGTGTGATCGTTTTTCTAAGATGGTCCATTTGGTGCCCTTGCCTAAGTTGCCTTCCTCCTCCGAGTTGGTTCCACTGTTTTTTCAAAATGTGGTTCGTTTGCACGGGATTCCTGAGAACATTGTTTCTGACAGAGGATCCCAGTTTGTGTCTAGATTTTGGCGGACCTTTTGTGCTAAGTTGGGCATTGAATTGTCTTTTTCATCGGCCTTCCATCCTCAGACGAATGGCCAAACCGAGCGAACTAATCAGACCTTGGAGACTTATTTAAGATGTTTTGTTTCTGCTGACCAGGACGACTGGGTTACTTTTTTACCGTTGGCCGAGTTTGCCCTTAATAATCGGGCTAGTTCTGCTTCTTTGGTTTCTCCTTTTTTTTGTAATTCGGGGTTTCATCCTCATTTTTCCTCGGGTCAGGTGGAGCCTTCTGACTGTCCTGGAGTGGATGTTGTAGTGGATAGGTTGCATCAGATTTGGAATCATGTGGTGGACAATTTGAAGTTGTCACAAGAGAAGGCTCAGCTCTTTGCCAACCGCCGTCGCTGTGTGGGTCCCCGACTTCGCGTTGGGGACTTGGTGTGGTTGTCTTCTCGCTTCGTTCCTATGAAGGTCTCCTCTCCTAAGTTCAAGCCTCGGTTTATCGGTCCTTATAAGATTCTGGAAGTCCTTGGCCCTGTGTCATTCCGTCTGGACCTCCCGGCATCATTTGCTATTCATAATGTGTTCCATCGCTCGTTGTTGCGGAGGTATGTGGTACCTGTGGTTCCTCCGATTGAGCCTCCTGCCCCGGTGCTGGTTGAGGGAGAATTGGAATACGTGGTGGAGAAGATCTTGGATTCTCGTGTTTCTAGACGGAGGCTCCAGTATTTGGTCAAGTGGAAGGGCTATGGTCAGGAGGATAATTCTTGGGTTGTCGCCTCTGATGTTCATGCGGCCGATTTGGTTGGTGCCTTCCATGTGGCTCATCCTGATCGCCCTGGGAGTTTTCATGAGGGTTCGGTGACCCCTCCTTAAGGGGGGGTACTGTTGTGAACTCTGTTTTCGGGCTCCCTCTTGTGGTCACTGGTGGTATGGTGTGACTTCTGCTTTGGGCTCCCCCTGGTGGCTTTGTTTGTTATCCTGCTGGTCTCTGGCTATCAGCTGGTTCGTTATCCTCTGGGAGGTTCCTATATAGCTCTGTTTTACTTCCACTTGTTGCCGGCTGTCGATGTAATCAGTGCTACTCAGATTCCTTCTGACTACCTTGCTCCCAGTCCATCCAGGACAAGCTAAGTTTTGTTTGCTCATTTTTTTATCAGCAGTGTTTATCATGTTTTCTTGTCCAGCTTGCTAAAATGTAATTCCCTCGCTTGCTGGATGCTCTATTGGACTGAGTTTCTCCCCACACACCATTAGTTGGTGCGTGAGTTCTTGAAATCTCAGGATGGATATTTTGTAAGGGTTTTTTATTGATCGCATAGACCCCTGCTCTATTTTCTGCTTTCTAGTACTAGTGGGCCTCTTTTGCTGAATCTGATTTCATCCCTACGTATGTGCCTTCTTCTTACTTCACCGTTAATATTTGTTGGGGGCTTCTATATCTTTGGGGATTATTTCTCTGGAGGCAAGCGAGGTCTTTCTTTCTCTTTAGGGGTAGCTAGTTCCTCAGGCTGGCTCGAGACGTCTAGGAAATTTTTTAGGCACGTTCACCGGCTACCTCTAGTTGTTTTGGATAGGTTCAGATTTGCGATCAGTCCAGTTACCATCTCCCTCGAGCTTGTCCTTAGTTTATTCACTTGCTGGTCTATTTGTGATCCTCAGCCACTAAGGATCATAACAGGAACCCCACTCACAGAAGGACTGTGTTTGTTCTGCCACCATTTTGTTTCCTGTTTTGCCCAGAGGGCTGTATTTTCTTTAATAAACCCTGGTTTATGCTGCCTCAAATAAACCAAAGGAAGTTCTTAAAGCTGCAGTGCACCCCTGTCTACCTCTGTGTGCAGCCAAGTGAGCTGCTCTATATATATGCGATTAATATTCTGTTACGCTCCCAGATTATGTACTAATAAAATGATACTAAGTTTTGCAAGTAAATCCACATGAGTGTGCGGTGAATTTAAAATTTCTACTGGTATCTAGTGCACGCTAAAAAACCTGTTCTACCACTGAGGATTGTACTATTTGTGATGTTAAGGTGGAGTAGAGGCCGCTTGATGCAGCGCTTGCTATTCACTGGAGCACATGCTCTTTCTGAGCCTCGTCTACAAGATGTACCACTGTGCGGCTGCCAAATTAAAGGAGCTGAGTAGCCCCCTTCAGTAATAGATGTTGTCCATTGTCTTTGAATTGGATGAGACGGTGTTTGTTAAGTTGAGCTTTCAGTACTATTGACTCCTAACCCACGTACACGTTGAACACCAAGCCTATTCCTCCTTCTACCACAGCCTCATTTTTTCCCACTCATGCTGTATGTACTCTTCGCATCTTTTAACCAGCTGTTTCACAATCTTATGAATGATAAGAGCGCGTTCACTACCAGTAAGGCTAAGTTCACACGTTGCAGAATTGCCGCGGAAATTTCCACGGCAATTCTGCGCCTCCTGCCGCGGGTATATCGCATGCAGAATTTGCATGCATATACCCGCAGAAAACTAGCGTTTTGCAAGCATAATTAGCTTGCAGAATGCTAGCGTTTCCCAAGCGATCTGTAGCATCGCTTGGAAAACTGTTTAACAGGTTGGTCACACTTGTCAAACATAGTGTTTGACAAGTGTGACCAACTTTTTACTATAGATGCAGCCTATGCAGCATCTATAGTAAAAGATAGAATGTTAAAAATAATTAAAAAAAATTAAAAAAAGGTTATACTCACCTCAGCGGCGTCCGTTCCTAATGCTGTGTGTTCAGGACCTTCCATTGACGTAGCGGTCATGTGACCGCGGGTCATGTGACCGCGACGTCATCACAGGTCCTTCACACACACCTCGGAAGCCGCTGAAGAAGGTCGGGCCGCCAGAGGGTGAGTATATCGCTATTTTTTATTTTAATTCTTTTTTTTTTTACCACTTATATGGTGCCCAGTCCGTGGAGGAGAGTCTCCTCTCCTCCACCCTGGGTACCAACCGCACTTGATCTGCTTACTTCCCGCATGGTGTGCACAGCCCCGTGCGGGAAGTAAGCAGATCAATGCACTCCTATGTGTGCAGAATTGCCGCAATTCCGCAATTTTAATGAACATGCTGCGTTTTTTTCTGGATTGCGATTCTGCTCAGGAAAAAAATGCAGCATGTGCACAAAAAATGCGGATTGCATTCTGTTACATAGGATGCTTAATGTTAGCATTTTTTCCACGGTTTTATAGCATTTTTATAGCGAAAAACCGCGAAAAAAATGCAAAAAATCTGCTACGTGTGCACACAGCCTTAAGGTGCAAAGGTAGGTTCCCACACCATACAGCACGTAAAGTAAAAAACCTTGCACTCAACTTTAATGCTCATGTGAGATTTTTTAATGTAGTACTCACTTGAGTACTACATTAAAAAATCTCACATGAGCATTAAAGTTGAGTGCAAGGTTTTTTACTTTACGTTTCACAATCTTACACCCACAGCTGTCAGTCACATGTCACTAAATGAACAATCAATATTTATTTTCTTTGATAGTGTGCCTGAACAACACCATTAGCCCTAGTGATTTTCATTAGCAAATGGGGCCTCCTGGCTGAATACGTATATTAGGCCTAATGATTTTGATTAGCAAATGGTGCCTCCTGAATGGAACACAGTTTTTGCCCAAACAATTTTGATTAGAAAATGGGGCCTCCTTATTCCTGACTGCAACACTGGTTTAGTTAAATAGATTTTGCTTAGCAAATGAGGCCTCCTAGCTGAACCCCAATATCAGGCCTACCAATTTTGATTAGCAAATGGCGCCTGCTGATTCCTGACTGCAACACAGTTTTCTTTTACCCAAACGATTTTGATTAGCAAATGGGGCCTCCTGGCTGAACCCCAATATTAGGTCTGACAATTTTGTATAGCAAATGGTGCCTGCGGATTCCTGACTGCAATACAGTTTTAGCCCAAGCAATTTGGATTAGTAAATAGGGCCTCATAGCTTAACCCCAATATTAGGCCTAACGATTTTAATTAGCAAATGGGGCCTGCTGATTCCTGACTGCAACACCGTTTTAGCCCAAACCATTTGGATTAGCAAATGGGGGCCTCCTGGCTGAACGCCAATACTAGGTTTAATTATTTTGATTACCAAATGGGGACTCCTGAGACCTGACTGCAACACAATTTTATCTCAAATGATTTTGATTTGCAAAAGAGGCCTCCTGGATAAACCCCAATATTAGACCTAAGGATTTTGATTAGCATATGGGGCCTCCTGATTCCTGACTGCAACACAGTTTTAGCCTAAACAATTTAGTTTTTGTCAAATGGGACCTCCTGATTGCAACACAGTTTTAACCCAAACAATTTGTATTTGCATTTAGAGCCTGCTGGCTGAAATCCAATATTAGTTCTAACGATTTTGATTAGCAAATGGGACCTCCTGATTCCTTAATGCAACACAGTTTAAGCCTAAACTATTTGGATTAGCAAATGTGGCCTCCTGATTCCTGACTGCAGCATTGTTTTACACCAAATGATTTTGAGTAGGAAATGTGAACTCCTGCCTGCACAACACTATTAGCACAAACTAGTTTTCACACAGGACAGGATCCTATCTAACTAAATAACAACTTCATTTGCAGCAGCAGGAATGGCCTCTCTGTGCTGTTACACTGAGAAAATGGTGCCAGCAAAACAAGATGTCCACTTTTTATATGGAGAGAGACATAAGACTTCAGCAGCCAATCACAGAAGCTCTTGCGTCATGACATTGTGGATGGTTTCTGTACCCTGATTGGCTGCCAGAATGTACGCACATTAAGTTATTAAAGAAAAAATACTCTCCGCTGCTCTTATGACTTAGGGTACCGTTACACAAAACGATTTACCAACGATCACGACCAGCGATACGACCTGGCCGTGATCGTTAGTAAGTTGTTGTGTGGTCGCTGGGGAGCTGTCACACAGACAGCTCTCCAGTGACCAACGATGCCGAAATCCCTGGGTAACCAGGGTAAACATCGGGTTACTAAGCGCAGGGCCGCGGGCTTAGTAACCCGATGTTTACCCTGGTTACAAGCGAACGCATCGCTGGATCGGTGTCACACACACCGATCCAGCGATGACAGCGGGAGATCCAGTGACAAAATAAAGTTCCAAACGATCTGCTACGACATACGATTCTCAGTGGGGTCCCTGATCGCTGCTGCGTGTCACACACAGCGATATCGTATGGCTATCGCTGGAACATCACGGATTGTGCCGTCGTAGTGACAAAAGTGCCACTGTGAGACGGTACCCTTAGATACAACCCCCTCCTCTCATAAAACACGTCCCCCTGCTCATCATACAGCACCATTCTCCTAGACAAAGTCAAAGGAAAAGCATTACTGGAAATGCGATTATTTACAGATCTTTGACCAAATTTTGCCAACTTTGAGGAAAATGCTTCAGAAACCGAACATGAATCCGCTTATCTCTAGTACAGTCATGAATTGGTTCCAACATAACAATGAGCTCTCCTTGCTTGCTGTTCAGTGTGTGTCAGTACCTCCATCTAACTTGCTGCAATTATGAGAAGCTAAACTCTGACCATTGAGTGTATACCGCACCATTTATGCTACGCGTACTACAGAGAGACTAATTTTTCTCAATCCAATTTAGGATGCATGCAGTTGTCCATGAAGCAGAATCCGAGGACAGACCGAAATGCATGGACTGTCAGTGGGACTCCAGATCCAAACTCGGAAACTGCATAAAGTCTGTGCATTGCATTCCATGCTTGAACCGAGTATCATGGATATCTGCATGATAAATTACTCTAGTTTTAACAGATATAGATGAGCTGCATGGAAATATTGAAATTGAGTTGTATTACTAAGATGATGAACATCAACAGACATTATAGAAATTACAGAGAAAGAATTACATAAGCTACATAACTTTAACTGTTGTAGAAGTATCTCATGTATATTACACTGTTAGTTTTACTGACTCTGCAGATATTTGATGTGATGCTGGGTCAAAAAAATCATGTCCAAGATCAAAAAAATGTCTATGAGGTTAATCCTCTCTACATCTGCCAGACAAAACCTGACTCAGCTTCTGCCCCACTAATGGATCTGGAAATTTATCATCTAAAATGTGGCATTGCTTAACAAGATCAAGTTAAGAAAACAGAATTCAGTGCTTTGCTTACTTTTTGTTTCAACCAAATCATTGATTTGTAATAGTCCAAGATTGCTAAATATAATTTACAGCAGAAAATCAAGCAGCGTATTTGTAGACACAGAGCGCTTTGCGATTGGTATTTAGGAACTAAAGGGTTTGCTTATCTCAAAAGAGTTTCAAGTAGTAAATCAGTGAGGGATTGGCAGAAGGATGCTATACCGGTTTAATAGTAAGATAATCTACTCACAATGACAGTAACACATCAGAAAGAGAAAGCTCAGTGCAGGAAGATTTGCTTCTGAATAGCAATTAAGAAACATGCACATGTAGCATTCACTATCTTCCTAAAGAGACAGTAGCCGCACTGATAAGATGATGTGGACTTAGCCAGTGCTGGCGATGATTAAGTGACCTTGTCAGAAAGTTTAGATATTTATTGATGCAGCTGGGATTTTTTTCTTTACTCTAAAGAAAGACACAATTGCCTTCAGAAATAATCTTTATGCCAAGGGACTGGAAATATTGAGTTGCAGACGATTTCAGTGAATGGTGTTTGTGACTCTTCCATAACATTTAGCAAAAAAATTTATGATATGCATACCTTGTGGGTAATTTTTAGGTAATGCTAAACATTACAGAATACATATATATGATATGTCATATCATATATTCTAGACTGCATTAAATGGAGGGATTACTGTGCAGAATGCATAACTGCCACCTCCTGACCTGTCATGCCCCTCACACTCATATATGAAATACACACATACAGATGCTTATAAATATTAAACACGTAAAAATTGTATAGATTTTTTTTTGTTTTCACTTTGCGATTTACATAGCACTACATGCCATCTTGCTATATGAGATCTTGTTTTGGAAGACAACTTGTCAAAGGCTTCGTGTCCAAGGCCACGTTTCACAACTACACATTTATGTACACTTGTATGGAGCGAGACCGTGCCCGCTAGAAGGCTTCTGCCCGGCAGTATGCATATAGCATACATCACCACTGTTCCCAGCTCAGAAATCGGTGAATCCTCGCAACGCACGGTGACTGTGCTGGAAGGATTCAAAAGTTTGCAGTCACACAGAGGGACCAAACCCAAGATAAAAACAAAATGAGCAAATATCTTGCAGTAAATAAATAGTAATAGTGCATGAATAGGGTAATTTAGTTAACATAATTTTGATAAAAAATAGTAAAAGCCATCACACCGCATCAAGGTGACACAGAGTAACTGCAGACTTTTCATTTTAGATTCGACAACCACTTTAATTCCCATGCATGTCCGTTATACTGCCATCTCTCATCTAATATTTAGGTAGGCATATTGAAGAGGAAACTATGAAAAATGTTTAGACTAGATACAATATTGTGATTCTTGGGAAACATGCAGCATTCCCAGCAAATACGGAGATCTAAGCAGTTGGAGGACACAATACCTGCATGTCGAAAAGAAGTACAGAAAGTTTGCAAAAACTTGAAATTATCAATTGGCTGTGTAAAGTTTGATTAAGCAGCACAAAATATGGACTGTCTGGGTGAAATGTAACCTATTTCATGAACAGAACCCAACCAAAGGTAAAAGCAAAAAATTCTGTTGCACATGCACCCTGGTTACCTAAATTATTACCAAAACTTGGATAAGTAGACTCATTTCAGAATAAATCCATTGGTTACTAGAAATATAAATAACAGTGTAATAAATATGCCACTTTTATTGCTACACATTACAGTGACATATCAGTGCATTTATAATGTTAACAGCCAAAGTGAGCAGCATGTTAACATAGTAGGACTTTAGTCATGAAGCGCTGGGGTCCTGGGTTAAAATACCTCCAAGGACAATGTTTGCATGGGGTTTGTATGCTCTCCCAGTGTTTGCATAGGTTTCCTTCTGGTAATCTGGCTTTCCTCCCACATTGCAAAGATATTCTGATAGGGAATATAGATAGTTATTAGTAGTGTTGAGCGATACCTTCCGATATGCAAAGGTATCGAATCGGATTGGATAGGCCGATACCGGCAAAATATCGGATCTCGCCGATACCGATACCCGATACCAATGCATATCTATGAGACACAAAATATCGGAATGTTCCCAGGGTCTGAAGGAGAGGAAACTCTCCTTCAGGCCCTGGGATCCATATTCATGTATAAAATAAAGAATAAAAATAAAAAATATTGATATACTCACCCCTCCGGCGGCCCCTGCTCTTAGCGGTGCCTCCGTTCCTAAGAATGCCGAGTTAAGGACCTTTGATGACGTCGCGGCTTGTGATTGGCCACGTGACCGCTCATGTGACCGCTCACACGACCAATCACAAGCCGCGACGTCATCGCAGGTCCTTCACTCGCTCATTCTTAGGAACGGAGGCTGCCGGTTGCAGCGGTTACAACCAGGGCGCATTAGAGGGAGAGTATATCCCTATTTTTTATTTTTATTCTTTATTTTACACATGAATATGGATCCCAGGGCCTGAAGGAGAGTTTCCTCTCCTCCAGACCCTGGGAACCATACACTGGGAACTTCCGATTCCGATTTCCGATATCACAAAAATATCGGAACTCGGTATCGGAATTCCGATACCGCAAATATTGGCCGATACCCGATACTTGCGGTATCGGAATGCTCAACACTAGTTATTAGTGTTGAGCGATACCTTCCAATATGCAAAGGTATCGGTATCGGATTGGATCGGCCGATACCGGCAAAATATCGGATCTCGCCGATACCGATACCCGATACCAATGCATATCTATGGGACACAAAATATCTGAATGTTCCCAGGGTCTGAAGGAGAGGAAACTCACCTTCAGGCCCTGGGATCCATATTCATGTATAAAATAAAGAATAAAAATAAAAAATATTGGTATACTCACCCCTCCGGCGGCCCCTGCTCTTAGCGGTGCCTCCGTTCCCAAGAATGCCGAGTTAAGGACCTTCGATGATGTCGCGGCTTGTGATTGGTCGCGTGACCACTCATGTGACCGCTCACGCAACCAATCACAAGCCGCGATGTCATCTCAGATCCTTCACTCGCTCATTCTTAGGAACGGAGGCTGGCAATTGCAGCGGTTACAACCAGGGCGCGTCAGAGGGTGAGCATATCCCTATTTTTTATTTTTATTCTTTATTTTACACATGAATATGGATCTCAGGGCCTGAAGGAGAGTTTCCTCTCCTCCAGACCCTGGGAACCATACACTGGGAACTTCCGATTCCGATTTCCGATATCACAAAAATATCGGAACTCGGTATCGGAATTCCGATACCGCAAATATCGGCCGATACCCGATACTTGCGGTATCGGAATGCTCAAAACTAATAGTTATCTAATAAGAGAAGCAATGCTCATATGACATGTCTGGATAGCGCTGTGGAGTTAGTGGCACTACATAAGTGAATAAAGTAAATGCTCCCATGATATTGAGGCTAGATTGACATCATTTTTTTTCTTTGATTGGTAGCACTGTGAGGACTCATGTCCCCTATCCCCACCCCCACCCCCCTACGCAAATTAGGATTAGGGCACATTTGCTGATAGAGCTATAATGAAGCTGATGGTGTCATTGTGTGCTCTTTCGTGCATTATTTATGTGGTATATGCCTATTGGAGGCGGGCAGCAAAGAGCAATGGGCTTATCCAAATGAAAATGATGAATTACAGAGCACACTGTGACTCCATCTGCATCATTACACAGTAGTCAATGGCCATGTCGGCACATACTCTAGAATCCCAGTTCTGTCATGTGAAAAAATGCTATGAGAACTAAACCTAAAAATCAAAGTCAGCATCCAAGAAATTCACACTAACTAAATCAACACTTGTAGCTAAGAACAGTTCTTAATTTCAACTCTACATAGAATACAAGGAGTGAGCAAGAAAGGGGAACAATTTGGCCAATCAAGTGGCCTTTCTCAAGCCAGCAATGTTGGTTGTCAAAATAACACATTACAATTAGAGATGGCAAACTCGACCAGTAAAGTTCGGGGTCCGTACCGAACACCTATTGTTCGGGCAAGGACCCTGAACAGGGACTTCTCCAGGAAGTCTGTGTTACTGTTTAAGTTCGGCACCCTGAATGCATGACAGTGTGAGAAAGACTGGCAGGTCTGATATCTATACAGCTCTTTCAGACGCCTCTCCATTAGTGTTGAGCATTCCGATACCGCAAGTATCGGGTATCGGCCGATACTTGCGGTATCGGAATTCCGATACCGAGATCCGATACTTTTGTGGTATCGGGAATCGGAATCGGAAGTTCCCAGTGTATGGTTCCCAGGGTCTGAAGGAGAGGAAACTCTCCTTCAGGCCCTGGGATCCATATCCATGTAAAAAATAAAGAATTAAAATAAAAAAATATTGATATACTCACCTCTCCGGAGGCCCCTGGACATCACCGCTGGTAACCGCCAGCCTGCTTTGCTTAAAATGAGCGCATTTAGCACCTTCCATGACGTCACGGCTTCTGATTGGTCACGTGCCGCTCATGTGACCGCCACGCGACCAATCACAAGCCGTGACGTAATTCTGAGGTCCTAAATTCCTAGAATTCGGAATTTAGGACCTGAGAATGACGTCACGGCTTGTGATTGGTCGCGTGGCGGTCACATGAGCAGCACGCAACCAATCAGAAGCCGTGACGTCATGGAAGGCCCTAAACGCGCTCATTTTAAGCAAAGAAGGCTGCCGGTTACCAGCGGTGATGTCCAGGGGCCTCCGGAGAGGTGAGTATATCAATATTTTTTATTTTAATTCTTTATTTTACACAGTAATATGGATCCCAGGGCCTGAAGGAGAGTTTCCTCTCCTTCAGACCCTGGGAACCATCAGGATACCTTCCGATACTCGGTGTCCCATTGACTTGTATTGGTATCGGGTATCGGTATCGGCGATATCCGATACTTTTTGGGTATCGGCCGATACTATCCGATACCGATACTTTCAAGTATCGGACGGTATTGCTCAACACTACTCTCCATTACTAACTCGTGAGCTTTCACCTGACAATACAAAGGTGGCATCAACCCCACAAATATTACCCCACTAGCCACTGCCACAGTGCAAGTGGGAAGAGCATGGTAAAGTGCCAGAATTGGCTCATCTAATAGATGTGCCTTTTCTGTGGCGACTGCGGGCTGGTATTTTAGGCTGGTGGGCAAAATCCATGACCCCTTAAAAACCTGAAAATACCAGCCCACAGCTGTCTGCTTTAGCTTGGCTGGTTGTCAAATATTTGTCCCTTTCCAAATAAAGAGCAGACATCTTGTTTTAGCCCCATTTTGACACTGTAACAGCACAGAAAGGCTGCTCCTGTTGCTGGCACTGTTAGCAGCAAGATTTTGGGTAGTTAGCTATGCAGTTGTTTATTAATCAGATAGTTTAGCTAGTGTCCTGTGTGGCTGTGAATTCGACCTTCCAGCAGATTTTGTTTTTTCTGCCGTTACTGACATCCACAGACAAAGACAGCAACGCACATTTCACACAAGTGTGAGGTGCAATGCTTCTATTGTGCTCCATGCACGCGTTGACCGTTCTAAATCTTATTTTTTCACTTGCTAAATGTGTTAAAGCAAGGCATATCCCACCTTGTCATTTAGTGGTGTGGTGACACTGTTCTGTGATTTGAGTATTTGTGCATGAAAAAAAAATTGGGGGGGGAGGTGGGGCAGTTGATGCCTTGATTCACCATGCCATTTCTAACCTTGCTATTTAGTAGTGGTGAAATTCCACTGTCTGCATAGCTCATGAAGATAAAAAAAAAATTCTGTTACTAAAAGTGATACAGCCTGCCATATCCCCAGTTGTAATTTTGTGGCGATGAAATTAAGCTGTCTGCAGACCTCATGCACATAAAAAACAAACAAAAATTCTGTTGCTGACTGTGATACAGCCCGCCATATTCCCTGTTGTAATCTTCCGGCAGTGAAATTAAAGCGAACCTGTCACCAGGTTTGGCCGATATGCCCACCGCCTTTCAGGGCTTACCTATGAATAGCATTCTATAATACTGTAGATAAGCCCCCGATTTGACCTGAAAGATAAGAAAAATAAGTTATATTATACTCACTCGGGCGGCAGTCTGGGTCCAGCTCCTCCCATCTACTTATGATCGGCGCCCTCCTGCTTGCTTCATGGCTCCCCGGAATCACCCTCCTGTGCAGGTGTACTTATCTGCCCTGTTGAGGGCAGAGGAAAGTGCTGCAGTGCACAGGGGCCAGGAAAGGTCAGAGAGGCCCAGCATCTGCGCACTGCAGTACTTTGCTCTGCCCTCAACAGGGCAAATATGTACATCTGTGTAGGAGCGCGATGCCAGGGAGCCAAGAAGCATGCAGTAGGGTGGTGACCATAAGAAGATGGGAGTCTCTGGACCCAGACCTGCGACACCAATCATACTGGACCACCCCCTGGGTGATTGCAGCGCCCCAGAGTCATGGCCATTGCAGTAATGTCATTCCTCCACCAGAGGGAGTGATATTACGTCTGAAGGTATCAAAGGAGATCTTGCTACCAGGTATCACAAACCAGACACTACACTTCACACTCCAGACCACCAGGGGGAGCCTTGCTTCTATCTACTAGGGCACTCCTCACAGAAGGGTAAAACTGGTGGGCAGAATAGAAAGTTATAGAGACGCTGGCTGGGCTTTGCCCAGGCAACACCTGTCAGGCAGACAGGGGGAAAGGAGGAACATCTGAGCTGCAGATCCCTGTCAGGGGTGGGATCCTGACAAAGGCCTAGCGGGACAGAAAGTTACGGAGCTGTGCCTGCCCCACGTGCAGCAGCATCCTAAGAAAGGACACAAAGAGAACTGTATTGTAGAGGGTGAGAAACGAAGTCAAAGTACAAGGAGAAACCACCAGGAGGAGTTCTGCCCTGTAAAGGCTGCCTCCTTCTGAGGCGCGTAGCCAGTGGCCGGAACACTGAGGGAGTAATTGTCTCTACGCATTACTTCAGAGACTGGCAGGACAGTGAATTCCAAGTTGGCTGCCCGACCTTAATACCTAAGAAGACACAGTGGCAAATTGTGGAGGTCGGGGCGTCTCAAGGGTCCCTATAAACAAGCCTCAGGCCATCAGTCATACGGGTTTGTCCTATCCACACCATCTGGGTGACAGAGAGGAAGAAATAACATCTAGAACATCTACAAGAGTTGTGAGGACCTTACCGGGAAGCTCAGCAGGGAGGTACTACAACACCCAGGCGCTAGTAGGAAGGCTACTGATTTCCACCTGGATAGGGGGACTCTGGATTTGCCTTCGGACCGGCCGGACTCTGCCTACCCTGTGGTCTGTACCCTGGACTGTGGATGCTGAAGCCTCCAGTAAAGGTAAAGAGACTGCAACCTTGTGTCCTCGTTATTCTCTGCGCCTTACATCACATCACATTAACTGTTGTAATATTTTGGGGCTGAAATTAAGCTGTCTGCAGACCTCAAGCACATACAAAAAATATTTTTTTGTGTTACTAAAAGTGATACAGCCTGCCATATGCGACATTGTAGTTTTGTAGCAGTGAAATTGTTGTGTGTGCAGAGCTGTTGCACATAAAAGAAAAAAAATGGGGGGGTTGCAAATATGATACAGCAGGCTAAATTTGAATTTGTAATTGTTTGGAGCATATCTCCTAGGTTATACAGGCGACACCCACAGTAAAAAAAAACGTGTTTGGTTGCTAACATACAGTAGGGGAGATCTCATTTTGAAATTGTTTGTAGCATTTACTGTATGTTATACAAGCCTCATCCACAGCTCCCCCCCAAAAAAAATGTCTTCGTACATTACATCATACAGTAAGGGAGAACTCTTTTTGAAATTGTTTGTAGCATCTAGTTTATTTTATACAGTCTTCATCCAACAAAAAACGAACATTTGTTCTGTTACTAAAGTTCTTCAGAAGAGGAAATGTCACTTTGAAATTGTTTGTAGCATCTAGTCAATGTTATATGGGCACACACCACCACAGGTATCTCCACACTACAGACCCACAGTTCTTTCTGGGACCATATTCCCTGCCCGTGCCATACCGGATCTCTGAACCCTATACAATTAGCTCTTCCTAGGAGCCTCTACGATTTTCTCCAATGCGGTGTTTCCCCTTCCTTTGTATCTCTATTGTAAAGTGAGGTTTGATAAAGATCCACCAAAGGTTTGAAACGTCACCTCAACACTTTATTACCACTGTGTTGTTTCTAATAAAATTTCACCTATATGATGCATTTGAAAATCCATCTCTTGAGTGCGGCTGTTTTTTCAAGTATATGGGCCTCATCCACAGGCCAAAAATATTTCCACTATTACTAATGTCATACAGTAGGGGACATCTCACTTTTAAACTGTTTGTAGCATCTAGTCAATTTAATACAGGCCTCATCCACAGGCCCAAAAATATTTATTCAGTTACTAATGTCATACAGTAGGGGAGATCTCACCTAGAAATTGTTTGTAGCATCTAGTCTATATTAAAAAGGAGGCCAAAAAAAATCTTCTGTTACTAACGTTCTACAGTAGGGGAGATCTCACTTTGAAACTGTTTATAGCATCTAGTCAATGTTATATGAGCCTCATCCACAGGCGAAAAAAGTTTCTCTGTTACTGACATCATACAGTAGGGGACATCTCACTTTGAAATTGTTTGTAGTATCCGGTTTATGTTAAAAAGGCCTCATCCGTAGGCCCCCAAAATGTCTTCATTTACTAACGTCATACAGTTGGGGAGTTCTCACTTTGAAATTATTTGCAGCATCTAGTCTATTTTATTCAGTCCTAATCCAATAAAAAACACATTCCTTCTGGTACTAACATTCTACAGTAAAGGAGATCTCACTTTGAAATTGTTTGTAGCATCTATTCTATGTTATACAAGCCTCATCCACAGACCAAAATATATTTCTTCTGTTTCTAATGTCAAACCGTATGGTAGATCTCACTTTGAAATTGTTTGTAGCATTTAGTCAATGTTATACAGGCCTCATCCACAGGCCCCCATTTTTTTTCTGGTTACTATCGTCATACAGAAGGGGAGATCTCACAGTGAAATTGTTTGTAGCATTTAGTCTATTTTACACAAACAGAGTAGTGTCGCTTGGCTTTGGTGGTTAATACGTCATTGGTGAAATTAGTTAGGGCAGTTTCAGTGGAGTAATATGGCCGTAAGCCAGATTATAAGCGGTTGAAGAGGGTGCAAGAAGAGAGGTGGGGGGACAGTTCAAGGTGGACATGTTGTTCCAGTAGTTTTGAAGCATAAGGGAGAAGTGATATGGAGTGACAGCTAGATACAGAGGATGGGTCAAGAGAGGGCGTTTTGAGGATAGGTATGATTGAGGCATGTTTAAAGCTTGAAGGGAAAACACCAGTTGCTAGTGATAAGCTGAAGAGAGGGGTTATGGTTGGGATAAAGACTGTGGTGAGATTTGGGATGCAGTGGGATGGGATCGGGTCAAGTGCACTGGTGGTGAGATGTGATTTTGAGAGTAAAGTGGAGGGTCGATCTTCTGTAATGGTGGAGAGGTTGGTTTTGGGGGAGAAGGGCTGAGCAGTTAGGAGGAAGGGCTCTGGGGGTTGTCAACCAAAACTGTCTCTGATGTTATTAATATTCTGCTTGAAAATTGAAGCAAAGTCTTCAGCCACGATGAGTGGAGAGGGACGGGGTGCTGGGGAATGGAGAAGCGAATTGGAAGTGTTGAATAACTGTTTGGGGTTGTGAAACATGGAGGATATGAGAGATAAGTATTTTTGTTTTGCTGCAGCAAGTGTGGCCTTGAAAGTAGTGAGGGACTGTTTGAATGTGATGCAACCCTGGTAGCCCGTCTCATTTCTTTGGTCAGGCTGATGTGCCAGCGTTGTCTGTTGGTTTTGTGAGCTTTAGTGTGTGTGAAGGGTGACCGATTCCAGAGCTGCAGATATTGTGGTGTTATATAAAGCGGCAGCGGCATCCGCATTGTGTAAGGAACTTATGTCTGTAAGAGGAAAAAGCGATTCAGTGAGTGAATGTAGATCGAAGTGTTTAAGATTTCTGCGAGCATGTGCAAGTTTGTGGAGTGGGGATTGTGGACAAGGAGTGGAGAGGGAAGAGAATGTAAGCATGTTGTGGTCAGAAAGAGGGAGAGGTTATCCTTGCTGCTGGGGTGGGGGGTGTGGGGAAAGGTGGAATCCACCACATGAAAGAGCAGCAGGAGAGGCTGTGTCAGAGGGGGTGAGCCAGGATTCAGTGATGGCTACAAAGGAAAGTTGGTTAGTAATGAAAATATCATGGATGTAGGAAAGTTGGTTGCAGTTAGAGCGAGCATTCCATAGAGCTCCTGCTAGTGGGACTGGGGAAGTGGGGTCTGGGTGAATGGGTATAAGGTTAGAGAAAGTTGTGATAGAGCATGGATGGGAGGTAGAAATGACTGTGGGAATGTGGTGAGGAGGACCAGGATTTGGAGAAATATCACCGGCAGTGAGGAGGAGCAGAGAAAGTGATAGCAGGTGAAAGCAGGAGAGGGCATAGGAGGGCTGTCTGTGTTTGGAGACAGAGGACTGTATGTTGAGGAACAGTTTTGAGAAGGAGGTGAGATGGATGGGGAGGATGGAGGGAGAGATAATCAGTTCATTACTAGGTGCAGGGATTAGGGGAGGTTAGTAGAAAGTGAAGGATTATAGGGGTGAGAGTGGAAACAAACAGAAACATTGTTTACAGTGACTGTATCCAGTTACCTTCAGTTCCCTTCTGGTTCAATTCTGGATTAATTCTGAGCTTCACACTTGTATGATACACTTCTATGATATACTGAGCAGACTGATGTTCTGGTAGACTTATGCTTTGCAATATATGTGCTATAAAGTGAATTCTGGTGTGAAACAGAGGGGAGGGGTCTGTGCTCATATTGGCTAGATAATTAAGAGTGAGCCAGATGCATATGAGCAAGGCAGAGTAAACAAAGTCATAAATAACATTGGGGGTATTGCAGGGGTCAGTTGAAAAGCATGCCAAGTTTTTGCAAGAGGCCGAGGTAGGAAAAATCAGTGTGGAAAAGCTGGATGACGTACCAAGTTTTTGCAAGAGGCTGAGGTAGGAAAAATCAGTGTCTTTTGTGTAGGGATTCCACTGCTTAGCCACATTGGTACTCTACAAATGCAACATGGTGTCCGCTAATGATTGCAGCCAAATTTGCATGCCAAAAGTCCAATCTTGCTCTTTTGCTATTTTCCTTCCAAGCCCTGCCGTGAGCCCAGGCAGTAGTTTTCCACCACATATAGGGTATCGGCATACTCAGGAGAAACTGCACAACAAATTTTAAGTTTCATTTTCTCCTGTTACCCTAGTGAATATAAAAAAATGGGATCTAAATACATTTTTTGTGAATAAAGTTAATTGCTCATTTTTCCTTCAACATTCTATTAATTCCTGTGAAGCACCTGAAGGGTGAATACATTTCTTGAATGTGGTTTTGGGTACTTTGAGGGGTGCAGGTTTTAGAACGGTGTCACTTTTGGGAATTTTTTGTCATATATGTCTCTCAAAATAACTTCAAATGTGATATGATCCCTAATAAAGGAATTTTGTAGATTTTTTTGGAAAAATGAGAAATTGCTTGCAAATTTTTAACCCTTTTAACTTCCCGACAAAAAAAGTAATATGTTGTGCTGATGTAAAGGAGACATGTGGGAAATTTTATTTCTTAATATTTTTTGTGACACAACTCTCTGGTTCAAGAGCACAAAAATTTAAAGTTTGAAAATTGCTAAATTTATTAAATTTGTGACAAATTTCTGATTTTTTTCACAAATAACCGCAAGTCATGTCAAACAAATTTTACCACTATCATGAAGTACAATATGTCACTAAAAATAATCTCAGAATCAGTGGGACCTGTTGAAGCATCTCAGAGTTATTACCACGTAAAGTGAAACTGTTCAGAATTGGAGATTTGGTCTGGTCAGGAGAAAACAGGCTTGAGTGGTAATGGGGTTAAAACACTCAAGTGTTGCTCTAGCAGTATGCTTTGAATCATTGTCTTATTGAAAGTTGAACTTCTATCATAGTCTCAAATCGCTAACAGACTGAAACAGATTTTGCCCACATTATTCCTGTAAGTCACAGCCTCCAATTTCCCCTGTCCCTGCTGCCGAAAAACATCCCCACATCATGATGCTGCCAACATCATGTTTCACTCTGGGGATCGTGTTCTTGGGATGATGAGCTGTGTTTGTTTGGTGCCAGACATAGCGTTTACCTTGGTAGCTAAAAAGTTAAATTTTGGTCTTATCTGACCACAACACCTTCCTCTATACATTTGAGGAGTCTCCTACATGTATTTTGGCAAACTCAAAACAAGCCTTACAATTTTTGTGTGTAAGGCTTTTTTCTACCCACTCTTCCATTAAAGCCACCTCTATGGAGTTTATGGCTTATTTTGGTCATATGGACAGACACTAATGCCTCTGCTTGGGAACTCTGAAGCTTCTTCAGGTTTATCTTCGGTCTCTTTGCTGCCTCCATGACTAATGCCCTCCTTGCCTGGACTGAAAGTTTTGGTAGGTGGCCTACTTTTAGCAGGTTTGTTGTGGTACCATGTTCTTTCTATTTGATAATGGATTTGATGGTGCTCGGTGAGATTATCAGAGATTTAAATGTTTTGGAACCCAATCCTAACTTGTACTTCTCAACAACTTTGTCCCCGACTTGTTTGGAGATCTCCTTGGTCTTCATAGTATTGTTTAGTTAGTGGTACTTTTTGCTTAATGGTGTTGCAGCCTCTGTGGCCTTTCAGAAAAGGTGTGTATAAACTGACAGACCATTTGAAACTTGGATTGCACACAGGTGAACTTCCTTTCCCCAATCATGTGACTTACGGATTGCTTGCACCAGAAATTTTAGGGGCTTCATCACAAAAGGGGTGAATACGTATGCACATGCCAATTTTTAGTTAGTTAATTTATGCCTATATTTTTCTCACTTCACTAACATAGACTATTTTGTGCTGATTCATCATACACAAATTGGATTACAAAAATAATTAAACACAGGCTGTAATGTAACAAAATGGATAAAAAGAGCATGCTTTCCTGGATTGGGGTCTCTATTGCTAATATTACCCTGCCTGGAGGAAATAATGATTTTCTAAAAGAGCAATATTTCCAATAATACTTCTAACATTTAGTAATAATAATAATAATAATAATAATATTGCAATTTTAAGGTTAAGTTCCCACAATGAGTTGTTGGTGAGTTTTTGATGCAGTTTTTTTCACGGAAGAAAAAAACAAGCGCCTTACAGTTCAAACAAAGTGAATGGGTTTTATTGAGATCTACTGCCTACTGTACTTTTGTTATGCAATTTTAACTCACCTGCAATGCTTGTTTCAAATCAACAATTTCTTTTGAAGGTACAATGAGTTTTGTGTTTGAATTACACCCATATAATTGCATTAGATGTGGAAAATCCACAGGTAAAATAAAATCTTCGGGATGGGTGGAAAACAGTGTTCAATATGCCTGAGGGACACTATGAGAATCTGGTGATGCCTTTTGGGTTGACAAACACGCCAGCCATCTTTCAACACTTTATAAATGACATCTTTAGTCACCTGGCAGACAGATTCATTGTTATCTATCTAGATGAAGTACTTATTTATTTACCTGACCTTGAGTCACACCAGGTACATGTGAGGCAGGTCTTAAATATAATCTGAGACAATAAATTATATGTCAAACCCGAGAAGTGTTTGTTCTCGGTTGCGGAGATCACTTTCCTAGGATATGTGCTGTCTTCCACTGGTTATTGCATGAATACAGGGAAAGTCCGGGTGGTATTGGATTGTCCAGAGGATTTGAAGGCGTTCCAAAAATGTTTGGGTTTCGACAACTACTACCGTAAGTTCATAAAAAACTTTTAGGTAGTAGCCAAACCTTTTATGGATTTGATCAGGAAGGGGACAGACTTCTCTAAGTGGTCCAGTCCTGCCAGGTAGGCATTTGATACATTGAAAAGGTGTTTTTGTTCTGTGCCAATTCTCATTCAGCCTGATGTGCCTCAGCCTTTTACCGTTGAGGTTGATGTGTCTGAGGTGGAAGCGGGGGCTGTATTGTCGCAGGGTGCGTCTCCTGGTAAATGCCAACCATGTGCTTATTTTTCTAAAAAACTGTCACTGACTGAGAAAAATCATTACATTGGTAACAGGAAACTCTTAGCTATCAAATGGGCTTTTGAGGAGTGGCGTCATTTTTTGGAAAGAGCGGTTCACCCAGTGATGGTAATCACGGGTCTTAATAATTTAGTAGCACATGTACTTTATGATCTTTACTGACGTGAATAAATGTTTTTCTTGCATCACCCAATTCTTAGAGTGTGTGGTGAATTTCAATTAGACTGATTTGGAGTCAACTGGCTGTAGCGTTTCACCCACTATGTGTCTTGAGGGACACTCCCTTGGCAGCAGAATAATCATAGACAGGCACGGTTGTTTCAGATAAACAGTCCATGTGGTTTATTATAAACTCAGCATAAACCACTGTAGGCCATGTTACATATCACAGACCTCACACAGTCCTTTACTTCATCATATATGGCTTTACAAATCATTCATTATTCAAGCCTGTATCTCTCCAGTCACCGGGTGACTGCACAGTTCAGCAACTGTACTATGTTAGCGCACACAGTTCTTTTCCCCATACCAGGGGTTACCTCTCAGGAGCTCCTGCTTCACAGGTTGACTCCACGTCAGTCCCAGGTCCTTAACACGGACTGTCCAGGTCAACAGTCTCACAGTGCTTCCAGGATGTCTCCACTTCCAGGAGCCTCCGACACTGACCATCCAAGTCCACGGTCTCTAGGTGCTTCCAGGACGTCTCCACTCCCAGGAGACTCCAACACTGACCATCCAGGACCTACAGCACACAGGCCACTCAGTGCCAAAGCCCAACCATGTGCTATTCAGGAATCCTATTCCCCAGGACTTCCAACACAGGCTTCCAGGGCCTTGCACTTGAACCATTCAGATCCATTCACAGGAACCCACAGGAACCATGTGACTCACACCCTGGTCACATTACATACTTGTAACCACTCCCTTGGGTGGGAGTGTGGGTGTGTGTGGCTAGTTTGACCCTCCCATCTCTCATAACTAGCCCTGCCAGTCTCCCATTAGCATTACACAAGTATACGTGGGACTACAGGTCCCAGCACACCAACTTAACTTTAGACTGACAGCACAGAGTGTCCTCCTCTGCGACACACATACCGGCCATTTATAATCCTGCCGGACTTTCTCTCACCACCACAGTTATCCATCCAAGCGCATCCTGTAGCGCACACACAGCGCCCCTGGCTGTAAGATTGGTCACTGCACCACATACCTCCCCCCTTTGTTCAACCCTACTGGGGTGGACACATGACATAAACCCAGGGTCACCTTTGATAGGCCTCCCCCGCCCCCAGCAGTCAGTTTGTCGGCCTTGTGCTTCAACCCTTGAGTCACCATCCATCTGTGTCAGCAGATCCTTTTTGGTCAACCCACTTACAGTCGAGCTGACTGTCTGGTCTGAGTCTGACCCTTCGCTACTATGTCTGCTACCAGGTCTCCCACCTGGGTCACTCAGCTTCGAGCTAACAGAGGAGTCACTACTTTGAACTCTTCTATTCTTTAGGGTACCTTTTCGTACCTCCATACCCTGGGTTGGAAGTGGTCCCCATCTTATATTCTGCTGCTGTTTATTAATCTTCAGACGTTCCAGTCTTAGCTGCTCTATCTCCTTTAGATATGTCACGCGGTATTCAAGAAGCACTCGAATGTTCCTAAGGCTATCTACTGAGCCAATTACAGCAAATGGAACCATCTCATCTTCACCAGTTACCTGGATTTCGCCAACATCTGGAATCCTCACTCTTGCCACGCCGGATCTATTCACCAGGTCCTGCATCACTTTTCCAAATCTACCAATGACTTTCCCCACTATGTTTCTGGGTACTCGAACGACATCTTCCACAAAGCCCATCCGACTTTGCGCTTTCCAAATGTCGAGCTGCTTTCTTGTTCCTCAACAGGATCATCTGTTTTGTGCGAAGACATTGTAGGTGCATATCCCTCAGGATAGCCACCCGCTTTACTGTGACTTCCTTAGTGGACAGCATCACCAACTGTTTCGTCTCTGGTGCCCAGTTCACACTATACGCTTCCACACCCTTCTTAAATGCCTCATGCACACCCTGGTCACATTACATACCTGTAACCACTCCCCTGGGTGGATGTGTGGGTGTGTGTGGCTAGTCTCCCATTAGCATTACTCAATTACACGTGGGACTACAGGTCCCAGCACACCAACTTAACTTTAGACTGACAGCGCAGAGTGTCCTCCTATGCGACACACATACCGGCCATTTATAATCCTGCCGGACTTTCTCTCACCACCACAGTTATCCATCCAAGCGCATCCTGTAGCACACACACAGCGCCCCCTGGCTGTAAGATTGGTCACTGCACCACGTGGCCCATTACATCAGCACCTCGCCACCGGACAGAGTGCAGGCCAATACTTTACCTCCTAGTGGGCAGACTGAATGGTTTAACCAGAATCTAGAGACATATCTCAGGGGCTTTGTTTTTGAAAATCAGGAGGACTCAGTTACCTATTTACTATTGGCCAAATTCGCTGTGAATAGTCGTTGTCAGGAACCAACTGGTAAATCTCCATTTTTCAGGACATATGGGTTCCATCCTCAGTTTAGTCATTTTAATGGTAATCACCCTTCTGGGTTACCAGTGGAAGAACGGTTTTCATCTTCATGTCTACCATATGGCAGGGGGTTACGAATAATTTGTGGAAGATGGGATCCAAATATAGGAGTGTGTTTTGGTACCTGGTGTGGTTTTTCATTAGGAACATTAAGCTGAAGGTTCTGTATTGGAATCTGGGTTCCATGTTTATCAGTTCTTATAAGACAAATGCCATCATCAATCCTGTAGCATTTCGCCTTGCCTTACCACCTACTTTTAGGATCCATAATGCATTTCATCATTCTCTCCACAAAAGATATGTTGCATCTTCTGTACCATCAGCTTTACCACCATCTCCTGTCATTGTCGATGATAATTTAGAGTTTCAGATTGCGAAAATTTTGTTAGTCGGTCCCTTCAGTATCTGGTACATAGGAGGGGGTATGGTCCTGAGCAGAGGATGTGGGTACCAGCATTTGATGCTTATGCGTACAAACTGGTCCTGGCTTTTCACATAGCACAACCTGATAAGCATGTTCCTGAGGTTCCGGAGGTCCCTCGTAGAAGAGGGGATACTGTTACTGGGTTACCGTGACAGTGTGGAGCCAGAAGACCACACCGTCTGATTGCTCCTACTCTGGCGCTGAGAAGAAGCACTTCTCCTTCATTTTAAATGTGTTTATTTCTTCTGGAAGAACAGGAGTTAATCAGCCATGTTGGAAATCCCTGTGCTCACAGTTGTGCTCGGATAGCCACTCCTTTTCCCATTATAATCTGAGTTCTGTTACTAATTCTCATCAGAGCTAGCATTTCCTGCATGGCTACCTGTGGGAGAGGAGTACATAGGAGAAGGATAGTTGAAGGCATTATTAGTGACTGTTGCTTGGTTTGAATGTGTGGTAATTCCTTATCCTTCTCTGTTTTTGTTTATTCCCCTAACTTCACGACCCAGTGCATTCCTCTGTTACATGTAAAGTGAATATTATTTATGCCTGGAGTTTTCTGTTAAATCTTTTCTTTGTTGCCTTGTCTGTCAGGTTGGTGTACTACGGTGCACAGTAGCGCCCCCTCTTCCCTTGGTGGGGGAAGAGAACAGAAGAAGGGCTAACTCAGGAGATAAGGCAAGGGCAGAGGCCCTGGCATCTTCACCATCTGAAGTATCCTGGCGAGCCAGGTGAGCTAGGGTGCCCCCTAGTGTTAGGGACAGGGAAGGAGCCCCTGATCCCAAGTCAGCCGACAGCTGTGTTGTGACAGGATGTGCATCAAATGGCCAGGATCAAAGAATTCATTGAGAGGATAGGGCTAGAGACATACATCACCACCCTTGACCTAACAAAAGGGTACTAGCAAATTCTCCTGTCCCAAGGTGCCAAGGAGAAGATGGCTCTCTCTATACCTGATGGTTGCTTCCAATACACCAGAATGCCTTTTGGGCTGCAGGAAGCC
Organism: Ranitomeya variabilis; assembly: GCF_051348905.1. Lineage (NCBI taxonomy): Eukaryota > Metazoa > Chordata > Amphibia > Anura > Dendrobatidae > Ranitomeya > Ranitomeya variabilis. Next base: position 236,228,400 of record NC_135232.1, read on the forward strand.
CTAAAAACTTTCCAGAGGGTCATGAACTGGATGCTATCCCATCAAAAGAAGTACGCCGCAGATAACCTAGATGATATTGTGATCTTCTGCCCAGAGTAGGGAAGTCATCTGCAGAAAATGCAGGCATCACTGGGTGTGCTAAGGAAAGTGGAGTTTACAATAAACTCAAATTTGTGTGCCATGGGGAAGGAGGAGGTAAAATACTTAGGCTATATTATCGGAAGGGGCAATATAAAGTTGAAAGTAAACCAACTAGAGGTGATCCAAAATTGGCTCCAGGAAACAGGTAAGGGCATGTCTGGGAATTGTGGGATATTATCAGTGATTTTCATCGAATTTCACCATGATAGCGGCACCCTTGATCGACTTCCTTAAGGGTACAAAGATGTTAATGGCCAAGTGGTCATCCGAAGCACAAACAGAATTCCAAGAGTTGAAGCTCACCCTCACTGGTCTTGGTTGCACTTGACTTCAGTAAGGAGTTTTTGGTCCAGACAGACTTTTCAGAGGTCGGGTCGGGAGCCATATTGTCCCAGTAAATAAATCGTGAGGAACATCTAATCCTATACCTAAGTTGTGAACTCTCCTCTTGTGAAAGAATTATGCTACAGTAGAAAAAGAATGCTTGGCCATCAAATGGGAAATTGACACTCTAGGCTCCTAGATGCTACTCCAAAAGTTTAGGCTAGTGTCCCCCTGGGATGGATTAGAGAAAGGAAGAGGAAGAGTGTTGGGTGACTGGGTGGTTTCTAGAGCTCCAGGACTTCAGCTTTCATGTGGAGCATTGGCCCAGGAAACTACATGGTATCACAGATGACCTGTATAGACTTCTCTGTTTAGTGACTGAAGGTGCCAAACCCCCCGACTTTGCGCAGAGGGGGGGATATGTAAGAAGGTCACTTGTAAAATACTGGAGGGATATATATATGGGATGTTTACCTCAGTGATATGAATCTGGAAAAATGCTCTAGCATACTAAGTGGTGAAAGGGATTTATCTGCAATGTTAAGGGCTGAAGAGTGGGTGGGGGACTGTTCACCATACCTCCACCCCAGAGTGTTTTCCAGAATCTAAATGTGGAGCCTTTGGGTTCATTCTGTGTTCTACGTACTCTGGACGGGTGCTTGGTAAACAGCTAAAGCCTGTCTCCTGTAGGAGAATCCCTGCAGTAATAAGGACTATAGTGAGTACAATAATTTTGGCTTATGTCAAGAGGACTGGATATGCCTATATATTTTGTTTGGACTGGTTTATGAAGCCTGTTTTAATAAACTAGTTGAACATTTAAACAGAAAGCATTCCTCATTAGGCACCCAAGTGAGCCGATCTACCCCAAGGGTAATGAAACTGTCATGTGCCAAGGACAAGCCATTTTCATATTTTCTTTTAAAAAGTGCTTATTGTAGAATATCTTGCTTGGTGCACTGGAAAGGTAAACTAAACTTGTCAATAACTTTTACATCTCCATAAAAATAGTTTTTTGAGCTTTTAATTTTATTTGTCTGAAGAGGTACACATGAGAATAGACTCTAAGAACCCTTCAGTGCAGGGCAGATAAGGAACTGTAAGGACTATGTTTGATCTGAAACTTGCAGGAAATGCTCCTTAAAGGGAACCTGTCACCTTCAAAATCGAAGGTGAGCTAAGCCCACCAGCATCAGGGGCTTATCTACAGCATTCTGTAATACTGTAGATAAGCCTCTGATGTATCCTGAAAGATGAGAAAAAGATGTTAGATTATACTCACCTGGGGGGGCGGTCCGGTCCGATGGGCATCGTGGTCGGGTCCGGGGCCTCCCATCTTCTTACGATGCCGTCCTCTTCTTGTAGTCACGCTGTGGCTCCGGTGCAGGCGTACTTTGTCTGCCCTGTTGAGAGCAGCGCAAAGTACTGCAGTGTGCAGGCACCAGGAAAGGTCAGAGAGGCCCAGCACCTGCGCACTGCAGTACTTTGGGCAAAGACAAAGACAAAGTACGCCTGCGCCGGAGCCGCAGCATGAAGACAAGAGGAGGACGTCATCCTATCAAGATAGAAGGCCCCGGACTGAACCGCAACGCCCACTGGACCGGACCGCCCCCCAGTTGTGCGTGACTAGCAATTCAATTAATCAAGCAGGCTTTTGCACAATTGATGGGGATTAGTGTGAATGGTATCTTATAGGACTAATTACCGCACATGTTTGCACTATACAGCGCAGAGAAATTTTTTTTAATTTAAATCTCTTTAATAATAATACACCACCAGGGGTGTTTTCTTGTCTTGCAGCTTTTTTATATATATGTGTCTTTGCATATGTATCACTTTGCCTAGATGTCCTATAGGTGTGAATAGCGTGGGTAACAATATCTAAATTCTTGTTTCTACAATGCAGATTTGGCTGTATAATTTTTCCATGCACATGCTATTTATTGCTTTTACATTTTTAGGTTGACTTTTGTATGTTCTTGGGTAAAATATCTGTTGATGTATGGATTTTACACTTGGGCATATCATCTGTTTACAGATTGCTAAACTTTAATTGTCAATATGTTACTGATATTTAATTTCCCTATGAGCAATATGACCTGATATAGTTCAATCATTTTACTCATTCTTCTAAAAATAAAACTACCCCAATCTTGGATTGTATGAAACAAATGCTCTATTGATTCTGCTTACCAGTTATTGGTAACTTAAGGGTGTGAAACAGTATTTCATTTAAAATGACCAGAGAAATGTTCTTACAATGCCAGAATGGTATGGAACTGTAAAATATCAATTTCACAGGTAGCTTAAAGCTTCAGGAGAAACATGCGCAAGTTCAAATTAGCAGACTGCATGGCTGTAGGCTGTAACTGTCACTCATGAGATAGTAAGAGTTTCAGCTTTTTCTTTTAACACATCTATACCATTATTTCATATTAAAGTGTAACAAACACATTCTTCGCTACAATTTTGTTTCAGTTATGCATATAATTTATAAATTATTTTCTTCCTACTTTTCTCAGCTTATTACTTTACTAATGCCCCTCCCTTCTTCTTTGACGAAAGCTTTATTTCTTTCTCTGTCAAGAGTCGTCGCCAAACTCAGGACACCCCCACATACCACACATTCAGAAATCTACATGCCATTAATACAGAGCAGTTTATGAACAAACTATTCATATTCTCCTCCCCTGCACCCCCCCCTCTCCTCACCAGATTTAGCATTTCATTATAATAAGACATTGTAAAATGCCCTGGGTTGAACACACAACAACTCAACAGAGACAGTAACTCTCTAGATATGCCGAGTATGGATAGAATCAGTTTTAGCAGAAGACTTGATCCTCTATAAATTCATGCTCAAAACTTACAACATTGCTCTTCATCTTGCTAAACAAGTTCACTTCACCATCCATTACATTACTATCTGACAATCCAAAATGACTATTCAAAATGTTTCACTCGCTCTTTAGCTGTAAAGTTCAGGCCCCAGCCACCAACCTCAGTGCTGATGACCTGACCATTTATTACCAAGAAAAAAATCAACCATATCTATCAGGACATTTTCACCTAATCCCCTCAGAGTTTGAGTCCTCTTTCCTCCCATGTCTCAAATTCACTTTCCTCCTTTGAACCTGTAATAGAAAAAATTACCAGACTCGTCACCTCTCCTTGCCCTATTCCCTCATATCTTCTTCAGTCCTTCGCTCCAGCTGTCACTGCGCATCTAACTACATTTAACCTCTTATGGGATCTGTCCTTCCTCATTCAAACAAGCTGCCATAACCCTTTTACAGAAAAAATCCCTTGACTATAACTGTTCTGCCAACTAAAAACCTGTCTCTAATCTCCCCTTCATGTCTAAGCTCCGGGAATGCTTCATTCACTCTCCTCTAATCCGCTATCTCACGGAAAATTTTCTTTCTGACCCTTTACGATCTGGTTTTTATGTTCTACTGAAACTGCGTTTAGTAAACTCTTTAACAATCTGCTAATAGCTAAATCTAATATTCAGTACTCCGTGCTGATTCACTTGGATCTCTCTGCTTCATTTGACGCTGTGGATCATCAGCTCCTCCTCATTATACTCCACATTGTAGGCCTCCTTAACCCCTCTCTGCCATCCAACGTACTATTTCATCCATGTGACCTGGGACTTAATTTCCCTTGGTGGAATAGTATGTCATATGCGATCTGCCGCGCTCACGGGTAGAACGCGGCTGGGTGTCAGCTGATTCTCACAGCTGACACCCGGCACTAAGTACCAGGAGCGGTCACGGACCGCTCCCGGCACTTTAACCCCCACAATACTGCGATCAAACAAGATCGCAACATTCTGGTGGCATAGAGAAGCATCGCGCAGTGAGGGGGCTTCCTGCGTGCTTCCCTCAGACCCCCAGATCTGCAGGCAGGGTTCTCTCTGCCTTCAGACACCCAGATCCAAGATGGCCGTGGGGTCCTTCCGGGTCCTGCAGGTAGGTGGCTTCTCAGTGCCAGCTGAGAGCAGGCACTGGCAAGCCTCCTTCACTGCCTGTCAGATCGCTGATCTGACAAAGTGCTGTGCAATCTGACTTTATACAGTGATGTCCCACCCTGAGACAATGTAAATAAGTAGAAAAAAAATTATACTGTGTAAAAATATATTTTTTTAAATTCCTAAATACAGAAAAAAATATTGTTCCAATAAATACATTTTTGATGTAAATGAAAAAAATAATAAAAGTACACATATTTAGTATTGCCGCGTCCGTAATGCCCCGACCTATAAAACTTTCCCAATAGTTAACTCCTTCAGTTAACACCGTAAAAAATAAATAAAAACGAGGCTTAAAACAACGCTTTATCATCATACTGCTAAACAAAAAGTGGAATAACATGCGATCAAAAAGACGGATATAAATAAACATGGTACCGCTGAAAACGTCATCTTGTCCAGCAAAAAACGAGCTGCCATACAGCATCATCAGCAAAAAATGTAAAAGTTATACCCCTCAGAATAAAGCGATGCAAAAATTATTTTTAAAATAAAAAAGTTTTTATTGTATAAAAGCTCCAAAACATAAAAAAGATATAAATGAGGTACAGCTGTAATCGTACTAACCCGAGAAATAAAACTGCTTTATCAATTTTACCACACGCGGAACGGTATAAACGCCCCACCCAAAGGAAATTCATAAATTGCTGGTATTTGTTCATTCTGCCTCCTAAAATTCATAATAAAAAGTGATTAAAAAATGTCATGTACACAAAAATGGTACCAATAAAAACGTCAACTCATCCCGCAAAAGACAAGACCTCACATGACTGTGGACCAAAATATAGAAAAGTTATAGCTCTCAAAATGTGGTGATGCAAAAACTATTTTTTGCAATAAAAAGCGTCTTTTAGTGTGTGACAGCTGCCAAACATAAATACCCGCTATAAAAATCCGCTATAAATAGTAAATGAAACCCACCTTTATCACCCCCTTAGTTAGGGAAAAACAATAAAATATTTATTTCCATTTTCCCATTAGGTTTAGGCTTAGGGTTAGGGTTAAGGCTAAAGTTAGGGTTAGGGTAGGGGCTAAAGTTAGGGCTAAACTTAGGATTAGGGTTGAGGCTAACATTAGGGTTAAGGTTGGGATAAAGTTAAAGTTAGGATTGTGGCTAAGGTTAGGTTTAGGGTTAGGGTTGAGGCTAAAGTTAGAGTTAGAGTTGGGGCTAAAGTTAGGGGTAGGGTTGTGGCTAAAGTTAGGGTTAGGGTTTGGATTAGGGTTAGGGTTGTGACTAGGGTTAGGGTTGGGATAAGGGTTGGGGTTGGGATTAGGGTAAGGGGCGTGTTAGCGTTAGGTTTGTGGTTAGGGTTATGGCTAGGGCTGAGATTAGGGTTAGGGGTGTATTGGGGTTAGGGATGAAGTTAGAATTAGGGGCTTCCAATGTTTAGGCACATCAGGGGCTCTCCAAATGTGACATGGCATCCGATCTCAATTCCAGCCAATTCTGTGTTGAAAAAGTCAAAAGGTGCTCCTTCCCTTCCGAGCTCTACTGTGCGCCCAAACAGTGTTTTACCCCTACATATCGGGTATCGGCGCACTCAGAACAAATTGCACAACAAATTTTGGTGTCCAATTTCTCCTGTTACTCTTGTGAAAATAAAATATTGAGGGTGAAAAGATCATTTTTGTGAAAAAAATATGATTTTTTATTTTTACGGCTCTACATTTTATAAACTTCTGTGAAGCACTTGGGGGTCAAAGTGCTCACCACACATCTTAGGGGGTCTAGTTTCCAAAATGGGGTCACTTTTGGGGGGTTTCCCCTGTTTAGGCACATCAGGGGCTCGCCAAACGCAACATGGCGTATGATCTCAATTCCAGACAATTTTAGTTTGAAAAAGTCAAATGGAGCTCATTTCCTTAGAGCGCTACCATGCGCCCAAACAGTGGTTCCCCCAACAAATGGAGTATCAGCGTACTCAGGACAAATTGGACAACATTTTTTGGGGTCCAATTTCTCCTGTTACCCTTGGTCAAATTAAAAAAATTGGATCTGAAATACATTTTTTGTGAAAAAAACATAAATATTCATTTTTTTAAACATTCTAAAAATTCCTGTGAAGCACCTGAAGTGTTAATGAACTTCTTGAATGTGGTTTTGAGCACCTTGAGGGCTGTAGTTTTTAGAATGGTGTCACTTTTTGGGATTTTCTATTATATAGACTGCTCAAAGTGACTTCAAATGTGATGTGGTTACTAAAAAAAAATGGTGTTGTAAAAATGAGAAATCGCTGTTCAAATTTTGTGCCAAAATTGTGCTGATGTTAAGTAGACATGTGGGAAATGTTACTTATTCAGCATTTTGTGTGACATATGCAGCGCCCCAGAGTCCTGGTAGTTGCAGTAATGTTATTCTTCCACCAGGGGGAGTGATATTATGTCTGATGGCAACAAAGGAGATCTTCTTTCCAGGTATCACAAACCATACACCACACTTCACACTCCAGTCCACCAGGGGGAGCCTTGCTCCTATCTACTAGGGCACTCCTCACAATAGGGTAAAACTGGTGGGCTGGATAGAAAGTTAGAGACAAACTGACTGGGTTTTGCCCAGGCAACACCTGTCAGGCAGACAGGGGAAAGGAGGAACATCTGAACTGCAGACAGAGGGTCCCTGACAGGGGTGGGATCCTTGTAGTAGAAAAAAGAAAGGGGCTGACAGCACTCACTCAAAGGGGTGCCTGTTCCATGTCCAGGGAACCATCCTGGATCCTCCAAATAGTGCAGAAATAGATGAACAGCGCTCCAACTGGGTGTAATAGTATCAAAAGCAGTTTATTTCGCCATGAAACAGCAACATTTCAACCAAAATCTGGTCTTTTTCAAGCATATACAAAGGTACAAAATGTCAGCTTAAATAGTGTGGATACCACACAGGGCACCAATCACTACCCAGCCGTTAATTTCAATAAAAATACAATACATAACAAACATCAAATACATATAGAATCCATAGTGATCAATAAAAAAGCACCCATAATACAGATAATTGTGAAAACATATCAAAATACAAAATTAATACTATATTTACTTTCTGTTGAGCAAATCTGGGTCCGGCATTATCGTATCCATGGTAACACTCCACCAATACTAGAGCTCATGTATAAGTCTTCCAAACCAATCCAATGTGTCCAAGAGAGCGGTGCCGAAAACAAAAGCAGCCAATCACATCTCCACACACAATGAAAGATGTCATAGATGCCCTATCAGAAAACAATTAACATAGGAGATCCATACCTACATCAGAACTCCGCGACAACCACCTGCTCCCCTGCCGTGTCGCAGATCTCACAAGGACCGCCCGATGAGAGTGCACGCGCATAGCACCGGACACACCCAATCACCTGACCGCGACAAGGGTACGCCCAGCACAGACGTGTCCACAGCTCACCACGACATGGGCCGCAGTGAAGGAGCGCAGGCGCATCACCGCAAGGACCCACCTTTGAATACACTGTGTTCCAAATTATTATGCAAATTGGATTTAAGTGTCATAAAGATTTAATTGTTTTGTTATTCAAATAAACTCGTGGATGGTATTGTGTCTCAGGGCTCAATGGATCACTGAAATCAATCTTAAACACATGTGATAATTGGTTTTCCAGGTGATTCTAATTAAACGAAAACTACTTAAAAATGATGTTCCACATTATTAAGCAGGTCACAGTTTTCAAGTAACATGGGAACGAAAAAGGATCTTTCTGCTGCTGAAAAGCATCAAATAGTGCAATGCCTTGGTGAAGGGATGAAAACATTAGAAATTTCCCGAAAACTTAAGCGTGATCATCGTACTGTTAAGAGATTTGTGACTGTATCTGAGCACAAATGTGTTTGTGCTGATAAAGGCATAATGAGGAAGATTTCTGCCAGGCAAGTTCATCGGATTAAGAGAGCAGCTGCTAAAAAGCCATTACAAAGCAGCATACAGATATTTGAAGCTGCTGGTGCCTCTGGAGTCCCTCGAACCTCAAGGTGTAGGCTCCTTCAAAGGCTTGCTGTGGTGCATAAACCTACTATTTGGCCACCCCTAAACAGTGTTCACAAGCAGAATCGGTTGTATTGGGCCCACACATACATGAAGACTAATTTCCAACCAGTCTTGTTTACTGATAAGTGTTGAGCAACCCTGGATGGTCCAGATGGATGGAGTAGTGGATGGTTGGTGGAAGACCACCATGTCCCAACAAGGCTGCAACGTCAGCAAGGAGGTGGGGGAGTCATGTTTTGGCCCGGAATCATGGAGAAACAGCTGGTGGGGCCCTTTAAGGTTCCTCAAGGTGTGAAAATGACCTCTGCAAAGTATATAGAGTTTCTGACTGACAACTTTCCTTCATGGTATAAAAAGCAGAAATCTGCCTTCAGGAGCAAAATCATCTTCATGCTGACAATGCACCATCTCATGCTGCAAAGAATACCTCTGAGTCATTGGCTGATATGGGCATAAAAAGAGATAAACTCAGGTGTGGCCACCATCTTCCCCTGACCTCAACCCTATGGAGAACCTTTGGAGTATCATAAAGCAAAGGATCTATGAGGGTGGGAGGCAGTTCACATCAAAACAGCAGCTCTGGGAGGCTATTCCAACTTCATGCAAAAAATACAAGCAAAAACTCTCCAAAAACTCACAAGTTCAATGGATGCAAGAATTGTGAAGGTGATATCAAAGAAGGGGTCCTAAGTAGTGTTGAGCATTCCGATACCGCAAGTATCGGGTATCGGCCGATACTTGCGGGTATCGGAATTCCGATACCGAGATCCGATACTTTTGTGGTATCGGGTATCGGTATCGAAACAACATTAATGTGTAAAATTAAGAATTAAAATAAAAAATATTGCTATACTCACCTCTCCGACGCAGCCTGTACCTCAGCGAGGGAACCGGCAGCGTTGTTTGCTTAAAATTCGCGGGTTTACTTCCTTACTTGAAGTCCCGGCTTGTGATTGGTCGCGTGCCGCCCATGTGGCCGCGACGCGACCAATCACAGCAAGCCGTGATGTAATTTCAGGTCCTTCAGGATTTTAAAATTACGTTCCGGCTTTGTGATTGGTTGCGTCGCGGTCACATGGGCGACGCGACCAATCACAAGCCGTAACGTCACGGGAGGCTGGACACGCGCGCATTTTAAAATGCGCGCTTGTCCTGCCTCCCGTGACGTCCCGGCTTGTGATTGGTCGCGTCGCCCATATGGCCGCGACGCGACCAATCACAGCAAGCCGTGATGTAATTTTAGGTCCTTCAGGATTTTAAAATTACGTTCTGGCTTGTGATTGGTCGCGACGCGATGCAACCAATCACAAGCCGTGACATCACGGGAGGCAGGACAAGCGCGCATTTTAAAATGCGCACGTGTCCAGCCTCCCGTGACGTCACGGCTTATGATTGGTCGCGTCGCCCATGTGACCGCGACGCGACAAATCACAAAGCCGGAACGTAATTTTAAAATCCTGAAGGACCTGAAATTACGTCACGGCTTGCTGTGATTGGTCGCGTCGCGGCCACATGGGCGGCACGCGACCAATCACAAGCCGGGACTTCAAGTAAGGAAGTAAACCCGTGAATTTTAAGCAAACAACGCTGCCGGTTCCCTCGGTGAGGTCCAGGCTGCGTCGGAGAGGTGAGTATAGCAATATTTTTTATTTTAATTCTTTATTTTACACATTAATATGGTTCCCAGGGCCTGAAGGAGAGTTTCCTCTCCTTCAGACCCTGGGAACCATCAGGAATACCGTCCGATACATGAGTCCCATTGACTTGTATTGGTATCGGGTATCGGATTAGATCCGATACTTTGCCGGTATCGGCCGATACTTTCCGATACCGATACTTTCAAGTATCGGACGGTATCGCTCAACACTAGTCCTAAGTTAACATGTAACTTAGCCTGTTAGGAAGTTTTGGCGTTAAATAGCTTTTTTTGTTCAGTGAATGTGACCTCCTAATGCTGCAAATTCCACAAATGAGCATTTTCAGTTCTTTAAAACATATCAAATGTTTAGAAATTCTACTGTGCCTAATAATTTGGAACATTGCATTTTGAGCTTTTATTCATTTTGGAGATTATACTGTTATCATTGGGAGGTTTCTTCAATAAAATTTGATGTATACTCTAATGGGTGATTACTTTTATTAGACTGACTGTCATTTGCACCAACCATTTAGAAAAATCCGATAAAAATGTAATTTGCATAATAATTTGGAACATAGTGTATATCACTAAGTCCTTCTTTGGCTACTTTGGAAATGAGCAATATAGGGTTGTGCTATATACGCTGCCGATCCATTGTCTCCCGACTGACCTATTATTTAAGGTTATTATTTGTATAGTTTTTTCTTCAGTTGTTTTTTGTAAATTATCTGTTTAGAGCTATAAGGTGTGTTGGACCTATTTATATAAACTTTACTGAGGTCCTGACAACTTGACTGATGACTATATTGGTTTTTCCTCTCTCCAATAGCGTCACCTTGGTAACCTGCTGGGGGCGTGGTCTCGCGGGTCCACTGTCAGATGGGTTGCGCGTGCGCTGTGGCTGGGCACACTCGTATCGCGGTCTGGTGATGTGGGGGGGGTCGGCGCTGTGGTGCGCCTGCGCTCCTATGCTGCGACTGGAGCTGCGCGGGGAGTTGGGGACGCATCATCGCTGGGTTTACCTACGTCACGGTCATGTGGTGTGGGTGGGTCCTTGTGGTGACGCGCCTGCACTCCTTCACTGCGGCCCATGTCGTGGTGAGCTGTGGACGCGTCGGCGATGGGCATACCCTTGTCGCGGTCAGGTGATGTGGGTGTGTCCGGTGCTATGCGCGTGCGCTCTCATCGGGCGGTCCTTGTGAGATCTGCGACATGGCAGGGGAGCAGGTGGTTGTCGCAGAGTTCTGATGTAGGTATGGATCTCCTATGTTAATTGTTTTCCGATAGGGCATCTATGACATCTTTCATTGTGTGTGGAGATGTGATTGGCTGCTTTCATGTTCGGCGCCTCTCTCTTGGACACATTGGATTGGTTTGGAAGACTTATAAATGAGCTCTAGTATTGGTGGAGTGTTACCATGGATACGATGATGCCAGACCCGTATTTGCTCAACAGAAAGTAAATATAGTATTAATTTTGTATTTTGATATGGTTTCACAATTATCTGTATTATGGGTGCTTTTTTATTGATCACTATGGATTCTATATGTATTTGATGTTTGTTATGTATTGTATTTTTATTGAAATTAACGGCTGGGTAGTGATTGGTGCCCTGCGTGGTATCCACACTATTTAAGCTGACATTTTGTACCTTTGTATATGCTTGAAAAAGACCAGATTTTGGTCGAAACGTTGCTGTTTCATGGCGAAATAAACTGCTTTTGATACTATTACACCCGGTTGGAGCGCTGTTCATCTATTTCTGCAGGGGTGGGATCCTGTCAGAGGCCTAGATAGAAGGCCAAGGAGCTGCGCCTGCCCCACGTGCGGCAGCATCCTAAGAAAGGCCACGAAGAGAATTGTATTGTAGCGGGTGAGAAACTAAGTCATAGCACAAGGGGATAAAACCAGAAGGAGTTCTGCCCTGTAATAGGCTGCCTCCTTCTGAGGCGCAGAAGCCGGTAGCCAGAACACTGAGGGAGTAATAGACTCTACGCTTTACTTCTGGCAGGACAGTTAATTCCACGTTGGCTGCCCGACCATATACACAGGAGGCATGGTGGCAACTGTGGGGGCCGGGGCGTCTCTAGGGTCCCAGTAAAAAGCCTCAGGCTATCAGTCATACGGGTTTATCCTATTCATACCATCTGGGGACAGAGAGAGAAATAACATCTAGAACATCCACAACAGTTGTGAGGACCTTACCGAGAAGCTCAGCAGGGAGGTACTGCAACACACAGGCGCTAAAGGAAGGCTACTGATTTCCACCTGGATAAGGGGACTCTGGATTTGCCTTTAGACTGACCGGACTCTGCCTATCCTGTGGTCTGTACCCTGGACTGTGGATGCTGAAGCCTTCAGTAAAGGTAAAGAGACTGCAACCTTGTGTCCTCGTTATTTACTGTGCCTTACATCATCCACCATCTACACTCTGGGAAGCCCTGGGGACACATTTCACCTGTGGGAAGGTATACCATCTTGCTGCCATAACATCACCCCAGCGGACCGCTAAGCAGCGTCGGTCACCCTGACCGAGTACCACAGGTGGCATCACGAACATTATACAAACTTTCCCTTTAATTGGACGTCCCTCAAAGGGCCACGGATTGGGTCGGGCCACCGTAGACATTCCCTGAACCAGAGGACCCGGTACCGAGTACCCCATTGCCCTTACATGGGGGTGCTCCACATATATCTATGATTTAAGGGCCTGAAAATTTAAATTTGGAAAATTGAAAAATTTTCAAAATTTTCACCAAATTTCCATTTTTTCACAAATAAATGCAAGTCATATCAAAGAAATGTTACCACTAACGTGAAGTAAAATATGTCATGCAAAAGCATTGTCAGAATCACAGGGGTCCATTTAAGCGTTCCAAAGTTATTACCTCATAAAGGGACAGTGGTCAGAATTGTAAAAATTGGCCTGGTCATTAACATGCAAACCACCCTTGGAGGTTAAGGGGTTAAACTGCTTTCTCTTGTTTCTCCTCCTACCACTCTGATTGCTACTTCAGTGTTTAATTTGTTGGCTATTCTTATCCTTCTCTTCTCTTATCTGTTGGGATTCTGCAAGGTTCAGTTCTAAGCCCCCTCCTATTTCCTCTATATTAGACAAAACGTCAACAGTTTTAGTTTCCAGTACCATCTGTATGCTTGTGACTACCAATTATATGCTTCCTCTCATGACATAATCTCCACCTTATAGAGAATCTCTCACTACATTTTACCTGAACGAAATATTCCAGTTGTAAATCTTTATTCATTGCATAGTGGAATGTGTTGAGAACAATAAAACCTAAAAATGATCAATGTAGATCACAACTAATATCCCACGGAGGTCTGGAGCTGGAATGATGCTCAAAATGAAAGTGGAAAATAAAGTTACAGGCCCAGCCAACTTCAGTGGAAATGCCTCAAGACAAGAAAATGGTGCTCAGTAGTGTGTGTGGCCTCCACGCGCCTGTATGACCTCCCTACAATGCCTGGGCATGATCCTGATGAGGCAGCGGATGGTCTCATGAGAGATCTCCTCCCAGAACTGGACTAAAGCATCCATCAACTCCTGGACAGTCTGTGGTGCAATGTGACATTGGTGGATGGTGCGAGACATGATGTCCCAGATGTGTTCAATTGGATTCAGGTCTGGGGAACGGACGGGCCAGTCCATAGCTTTAATGCCTTCATCTGGCAGGAACTACTGATGCACTCGAGCCACATTAAGTCTGGCATTGTCCTGCATTAGGAGGAACCCAGGGCCAACCGCATTAGCATATGGTCTCACAAGGGGTCTGAGGATCTCATCTCGGTACCTAATGGCAGTCAGGCTACCTCTGGTGAGCACATGGAGGGCTGTGCAGCCCTCCAAAGAAATGCAACTCCACACCATTACTGATGCATTGCCAAACCGGTCAAGCTGAAGGATGTTGCAGGCAGCAGATCGCTCTCCACGCCATCTCTAGACTCTGTCACATCTGTCACATGTGCTCAGTGTGAACCTGCTTTCATCTGTGCACAGGGCACTAGTGGCAAATTTGCCAATCCTGGTGTTCTGTGGCAAATGCCATGCGCCCTGCACAATGTTGGGATGTGAGAATAACCCCCATCTGTGGACATCGGGCACTCAGACCATCCTCATGGAGTCTGTTTCTAACCGTTTGTGCAGACACATGCACATTTTTGGCCTGCTGGAGGTAATTTTGCAGGGCTCTGGCAGTTCTCCTCCTGTTCCTCCTTGCACAAAGGCTGAGGTAGCAGTCCTGCTGCTGGGCTGTTGCCCTCCTACAGCCCCCTCCACGTCTCCTGGTGTACTGGCCTGTCTCCTGGTAGCGTCTCCAGCCTCAGGACACTACGCTGACAGACACAGCAAACCTTCTTGCCACTGCTCGCATTGATGTGCCATCCTGGATGAGCTGCACTACCTGAGCCACTTGTGTGGGTTGTAGAGTCCGTCACATGCTATCACAAGTGTGAAAGCACAACCAACATTCAAAAGTGACCAAAACATCAGCCAGAAAGCATTGGTACTGAGATGTGGTCTGTGGTCCCCAGATGCAGAACCACTCCTTTATTGAATGTGTCTTGATAATTGCCAATAATGTCCATCTGTTTTCTATTCCATTGCACAACAGCATGTGAAATTGATTGTCAAACAGTGTTGCTTCCTAGGTGGACAGTTTGATTTCACAGAAGTTTGATTTACTTGGAGTTATATTCTGTTGTTTAAGTGTTAAGTGTTTTTTTTTTAGCTGTTTATTAAAATGAGACTCGAGCATACAGGATATAAGCTGTTGAAAAAGTCATATTAGATGTCTTTTTGTTGATAAATCATCTTTTATCACTTTATCTAAATGACCTGGATGTGGCCTGGAAGATAACTCAATACAAAATACCAGGAATTGTTTGTCTGCTTTCTCTAACATCATGTCCTACCTCTACAGAAAGTGATCATCCCTGATCTCTACAATCAGCTGTTGGGAGTCCATTGGTTCACCAAGTTTAATCTCACTATGAGTTTCTTGTGATGCCTTTTGCCTTTTTGAGCTACAGTAATTAATGATCCAGTTGTGTTTTCAAAATGCTGTTAACCCCTTTCTGACATCAGAAGTAATAATCTGTCTATGTGATCTAGGCCTATTTGACCATGGAGGGATTATTACTTCTTTGTGATCGCCCGCGCACACAGGCCACAGGCCATAGCCTGTATGGTGGCTTCTTTTTTACTAGACAAGATGATGTTTTCAGCGGTGCCATGTTTATTTATATCCTTCTTTTTTATTGTGTTTTATTTCACTTTTTGTTTGGTGATATGATTTTTATTTTTTATTTATGGTGTTCAGTAAAGGGGTTAACTACTTGGACAGTTTTATAGGTCAGGTCGGTGCGGACACAGCAATACCAAATATGTGTAATTTGATTGCTTATATTTTTTTCATTCAAATATTTGTTTGAAGATACAATAGGTTTTGATTTTTTTATTATTTTTTTATTTTTTATATTTTTGCAATTATTTTTTTTTTTTGCTTTTTTTAAGCTTTTTTACTTTGTCCCACTATGTGACAATCATTTTTTGCAGGTTGATTGCACTGACAGAGAAACTTGCTGATCATGCACTGCACATGATCAGCATGACTCCTATCTCTGGTGACCCAGATGTCATCATGATGACATCCGGTCACCATGTCAATGATCTGGACCCCGCATCACGCCACGGGTCTCTGATCCAAAGGCAGAGGAGCTGCCTTCTGCTGGCACCCAGAGTGCTGCGATTGATTTCGATCGCAGACGAGGGCACATGGCTATGTAGTACTGTACAGCCACATATTGTGTATTGCCACATACAGTAGAAATTATGGGACACATTTTGGTGCCATTTTTACCCACTTGTGTGAAAATGTAAAATCTGGGGCTAAATCTAAATTTTAATGGTAAAAATGTAGTTATTTTTACTTCACTGCTCAGTGGTATTAAATTCTGTGACACACCCATGGAGTCAATATGATAACTGCACCTCTAGATGAATTCACTGAGAGATGTAGTTAGTAAAATAGAGTCACTTATGAGGGGTTCTGCTGTTCTGGCACCTCATGGGCTCTCCCAGTGGGTCATGGTACGTTCAAACCATAACAGTAAAATCTGGTGCTCCTTGCTTTCTGGGCTTTGAACTGTGCCTGAAAAATGTCTTGATCACATGTAGGGTATTGGCGCACTCAAGAAAAAGTGGACCTCAGTTTATTGTTAAAAAAAAAACATATTAGCCCTTAGAAAAATTAAAAATTTGGGACTAAAACAACATTTTTGTGAGGAAAATGTGATTTTATTATTTTCACAGCTCAAAGTTATAAACTTCTGTGAAGCACTTGGGTTTCAAGGTGCTTACCATGCATCTAAATACATTCCTTGAGGGGTCTATTTCCCAAAATAGGGACACTTGTGGGGGATTTCCACTGTTTAGACATGTCAAGGGATCTCCAAATCAGACATCATGTCCGCTAATGAATCCAAGAAATTTTACATTCAAAAAGTCAAATGACGCTTCTTCCCTTCCAAGCCAAGCTGTGCACCCAAACAGTAGTTTTCTCCCTCATATTGGGTATTAACGTACTCAGGAGAAATTTTACAGCAAATTGTATGGTGCAATTTCTCCTGTTACCCTTATGAAAATTCAATATTTTGTGCTGAATACATACAATTGTGTTTTAAAGTCTACATACCCCGGGACAATTTTTGCTTTCTTGGCCTTTTTTTCAGAGAATATGAATGATAACACCAAAACTTTTTCTCCACTCATGGTTAGTGGTTTGGTGAAGCCATGTATTGTCAAACTACTGTGATTTCTTTTTTTTAAATCATAATGACAACCCAAAACACCCAAATGACCCTGATCAAAAGTTCACATACCCCATTTCTTAATACCGTGTATTGTCCCCTCTAACATCAATGAGAGCTTGAAGTCTTTTGTGGTAGTTGTGGATGAGGCTCTTTATTTTCTCACATGGTAAAGCTGCCCATACTTCATGGCAAAAAGCCTCCAGTTCCTGTAAATTCCTGGGCTGTCTAGCATGAACTGCACATTTAAGATCTCCCCTGAGTGGCTCAATGATATTGAGGTCAGGAGACTGAGATGGCCATTCCAGAACCTTCACTTTCTTCTGCTGTAGCCAATGACAGGTCGACTTGGCCTTGTGTTTTGGTTCGTTTGCTGTTAATGTGCTGCATTCATCTTTCCTTCAACATTGACCAAGTTTCCTGTACCTTTGTAGCTCACACATCCCTAAAACATCAGTGATCCACCTTCATGCTTTACAGTAGGAATGGTGTTCTTTTCATCATAGGCCTTGTTGACCTCTCTCCAAATGTAATGTTTATGGTTGCGAAAAAAATGTTCAATTTTGGTCTCATCACTTCAAATTACCTCTTTCCATAAGTTTTGAGGCTTGTTTCTGTGCTGTTTTGCATATTGTAGGCGATATACTTTGTGGCATTTGCGCTGTAATGGCTTTTTTCTGGCGACTCGACCATGCAGCCCATTTTTCTTCAAGTGCCCCATTATTGTGCATCTTGAAACTGCCACACAGCTAGTTTTCAGAGAGCCCTGTATTTCAACTGATGTTATTTGTGGGTGTTTCTTCCCATTCCAAACAATTTTCCTGGCAGTTATGACATTTTTGTTGGTCAACCTGACCGTGGTTTTGATTTTACAGGGCCCCTGATTTTCCATTTGTTAATCACAGCTTGAACGCTGCTGACTGGCATTATCAATTCCTTGGATATCTTTTTGTATCCCTTTCCTGCTTTATACAGTTCAACTATCTTTTCCCATAGATACGTTGACAATTATTTTGCTTTCCCCATGACTCACAATCCAGAAATGTCAGTGGCTGGATAAAAGAAGCAAGAGTCTATCTGGATTCCTGAAACTCGCTCAACTTTTATGCACACACTGATTACAAGCAAATAGGTCACAGGTGAGGATGTTACTTTAAGTAACCATTCAGACCCATTTGTGTCAACGTCTATGCATGTTATCAGGCCAAAATCACCAGGGTATGTGAGCTTTTGTTCAGTGTCATTTGGATGTTTTGGGTTGTCATTATGATTTAAAAAGAGAAAACAGTAGCAAGGGGAGAAAGAAGGGGAAATTTAATTAAAAAAATATATATATTATAGGACCCATATTCGGGTTGTGTTTCCGTGGCGGTGGCGGGGGGGGGAGGGGAGGGGGTCAGGTTATTCTTCTCCGCCTCGTCTTCCTACTTCGCTGCTTATAAATGTAAGGCACAGTGTGGAATCTCTTTTTCTATTTTGTCCCTCCCCCATGTATTTGACCCTTTGTCTTTGTCTTGTCGTCTTTATGTCTGTGAAGATGTGTTTATATAAGTATATTTTCTCTGTTGTAAGTATATAGTGCTCCCCTGCGCGGGAGTCTGTTTAAAATTTACTTTGTTTATGAAAATAAAATTCATTGAAACTTAAAAAGAGAAAACACAGTAGTTTGACAATACATGGCTTCACCAAACCACTAACCATGAGTGGAGAAAAAGTTTTGGTGTTATCATTCATATTCTCTGAAATAAAGGCCAAGAAAGCAAAAATTGTCCCGGGGTATGTAAACTTTGGAGCACAACTGTATTTGTGGAGAAAATTTGATTATTTTAATTTTTACGGCTCAACGTTATAAACTTCTGTGAAGCACCTGAGGATTCAATGTGCTCACTACACATCTAGATCAGTTCCTTGAGGGGTCTAGTTTCCAAAATAGTGTTAACTGTGGGAGATTATCACTGTTTAGGCACATCAGAAACTCTCCAAATGAGACATGGCGCCTGCCAATTATTCCAGCAAATTTTTAATTCAAAAAGTCGAATTGCGCTCCTTCCCTTCTAAGCTCTGCCGTGCTCCCGAACAGTGGTTTTCTCCCTCATATGGGGTATCGGCATGCTCAGGAAAAATTACACAACAAAAAAAAATTGGATCTGAAGTCAATTTTTGTGAAAAAAGTTAAAAGAAATATTTTTTAAAAAATTTCCCGTGATGTACCTGAAGGGTTAATAAACTTCTTGAATGAGGTTTTGAGCACCTTGAGGTATTTATTTAATTTATTTTTTAGAATGGTGTCACTTTTGGGTATCTTCTTTCATGTAGGCCCCTCAAAGTGACTTCAAATGTGATGTAATCCCTAAAAAAATGGTTTTGTAAATTTTGTTGGAAAAAGGAAAAATTGCTGGTCAACTTTTAACCCTTATAATTTCTTAACAAAAAGAAAATATGGTTCTAAACTTGTGCTGATGTAAAGTAAACATCTGGAAAATTTTATTTTTTAAGTATTTTGTGTGACATATCTCTATGATTTAAGTGCATGAAAATTCAAAGTTTGAAAATTGCTAAATTTTCCAAATTTTCGGCAAATTTCAATTTTTTTCACATATTAGCACAAGTCATACCAAAATTTTTTTACCACTATTACGAAGTACGATATGTCATGAAAAAATATCCTCAGAATCACCAAGATCCATTGAAGCATTCCAGAGTTATAACCTCAAAAACTGACAATGGTCAGAATTGCAAAAATTGACCCAGTCATTAATGGGCAAAACATCTTCGGGGGTAAAAGGGTTATTGATATTCATAGATATAAGTGGTCAATATTTGGTTATGTATCTGGATGACATATTAGTTTATTCAAATGATATTAAGTCACACATTCATGATCTAATTTATGTATCGATCCCAAAGACTCAGAGACAATTCCTTATTTTCTAAATTTGAAAAATGTCTTTTCTGGTAATGGTTATTGCATGGACTACTCCAAGGTTCAAGCTAGTAAGGAGAAGGTGTAACAGTAGTCCCTGAAGGCCTTGCACAATTTCTTCTGCTTTCAAAGTATCATAACTGTATTTAAAAATGTTTCCAAGATTGCCAAACAACTGACTGACTTCACTAAAAAGAATGCAGGTAGGTTATTTGTAACCTGTGCTAATCTATGCCCTCATGGATTGAAGGGGACACATTCATTTTCAAATTCTTGGAGCATTATGTAAAAAGATCAATGTTGAGCTTTCTTTTACCTACCACCAAGAGACCAATGTTCAGACATAATTCACTAATCAAATACTCAAATAATATACTTGGCATCATTACAAACACTTTCAGATCTCATCTCACAGCGCAATAAGCTCTTACACTCCCTGCCAGGAGCGCCGCTACTATGTGGCAAGTTGAGTACTTTGCCTCAGCGGCACTGCCTTCAATGAAGAGAGGGGGCGGCAGATTCTGCTGGTGTAGTAACTGAATTTGCGTCGCAGACACAGGTTCAGTTACTACTGTATTCAAAGCTTCCAACCATCCCGAATGGCCGAATCCCCTCATCCAGCCCTCCCCGGCTCATGTGACCAGTCTCGTGATCATGACGTCATTACAGGTCCTCAACCTGAAGTCACTCCTCTCCTGCATCTGATGGGGCTGCTCATAGAAGGCTGTTCTGTGCGCACAGGACCTGTGACGACGTCACTGGATGTGAGGAGTCAGGGGTCACATGATCAGTGGCCTCAGTGTATTCAGGACTCTGCTGTGCTGGTTGTCATGGTGCTGGAAGAGGGTAAGCTTATGCGTGGGGTCAGGAGGGGTTTACAGGTTACAGTGTGGATGTAGCAGACCCGTGTGTGTATGGAGTGGAGCCGTGTGTGTACGAGGTGTGCGGAGCTGAGCCATGTGTGTTTGAGCTGTGCGGAACTGAGCCGCGTGTGTACGAGGTGTGCGGAGCTGAGCCGCGTGTGTACGGGGGGGCGCTATTTTGCAGTTGGATAGGTTCAACCCTGCTCCCTGCCATTCTGACTGCCATGAGATAAGATCTGTAAGGGTTTATAACGATAAATAACTCAGCTCTGTAATATCTATATACAGTAGCTGCACAGTTATCTATCATTACAAACTCTTACAGATCTCACTTCACAGTACTGTAATCTCTCACCCTCCTAATCTGATTTCTGTGAGATGCAATCTGGAAGTGTTTGTAATGATACATAACTCAGCTATGGTGTACAACTCTTTGCACTGTGGCTGCAAGAGATCACTGAGGAGAGAAGGGCGTGTTATTTTTTTCCATTTGCTATGGCATTATGATTGATCAACCTTATATAGGGAGAAAAGTACTCGCCCCCAGAGAAAAATCTCTGATAATGTCGAGTTGAACCATAACATAAATCATAATTTAGACTTGACAAGCTAATAGCTATAATATAAATCAAAAAAATAAAACTACATTTTATGCAGCTCTGCAGCTACTATTACATAATGTGAACAATTTAGCATACTCAAACTGGTGGAAGGACCTCTTTAAGTATAACGAAAAAAAAATTGTTATTCAAATGCAGCACGACAGATGCCAGTCCTGCCATATCACTGATCAATCATAGTTAGTGTTGAGCGATACCGTCCGAAACTTGAAAGTATCGGTATCGGAAAGTATCGGCCGATACCGGCAAAGTATCGGATCTAATCCGATACCGATACCCGATACCAATACAAGTCAAAGGGACTCAAGTATCGGACGGTATTCCTGATGGTTCCCAGGGTCTGAAGGAGAGGAAACTCTCCCTCAGGCCCTGGGAACCATATTAATGTGTAAAATAAAGAATTAAAATAAAAAATATTGCTATACTCACCTCTCCGGCGCAGCCTGGACCTCACCGAGGGGACCGGCAGCGTTCTTTGCTTAAAATGCGCGCGTTTCCTTCCTCCCGTGACGTCACGGCTTGTGATTGGTCACGTGCCGCCCATGTGGCCGCGACGCGACCAATCACAGCAAGCCGTGACGTAATTTTCAGGTCCTGAATGCCGAATTCTAGGCATTCAGGATTTTAAAATTACGTTCCGGCTTGTGATTGGTCGAGTCGCGGTCACATGGGCGACACGACCAATCACAAGCCGTGACGTCACGGGAGGCAGGAAACGCGCGCATTTTAAAATTACGTCCCGGCTTGTGATTGGTTGCAGCACGCAACCAATCACAAGCAAGCCATGACGTAATTTCAGGTCCTGAATGCAGAATTCTGCATTCAGGACCTGAAATTACGTCACGGCTTGCATGTGATTGGTTGCGTGCTGCAACCAATCACAAGCCGGGACATAATTTTAAAATGCAGAATTCTGCATTCAGGACCTGAAATTACGTCACGGCTTGCTTGTGATTGGTTGCGTGCTGCAACCAATCACAAGCCGGGACGTAATTTTAAAATGCAGAATTCTGCATTTAGGACCTGAAATTACGTCACGGCTTGCTTGTGATTGGTTGCGTGCCGCAACCAATCACAAGCCGGGACGTAATTTTAAAATGCGCGCGTTTCCTGCCTCCCGTGACGTCACGGCTTGTGATTGGTCGCGTCGCCCATGTGACCGCGACGCGACCAATCACAAGCCGGAACGTAATTTTAAAATCCTGAATGCCTAGAATTAGGCATTCAGGACCTGAAAATTACGTCACGGCTTGCTGTGATTGGTCGCGTCGCGGCCACATGGGCGGCACGCAACCAATCACAAGCCGGGACGTAATTTTAAAATGCGCGCGTTTCCTGCCTCCCGTGACGTCACGGCTTGTGATTGGTCGCGTCGCCCATGTGACCGCGACGCGACCAATCACAAGCCGGAACGTAATTTTAAAATCCTGATTGCCTAGAATTCGGCATTCAGGACCTGAAAATTACGTCACGGCTTGCTGTGATTGGTCGCGTCGCGGCCACATGGGCGGCACGCAACCAATCACAAGCCGTGACATCACGGAAGGAAGTAAACGCGAGCATTTTAAGCAAAGAATGCTGCCGGTTCCCTCGGTGAGGTCCAGGCTGCGTCGGAGAGGTGAGTATAGCAATATTTTTTATTTTAATTCTTTCTTTTACACATTAATGTTGTTTCGATACCGATACCCGATACCACAAAAGTATCGGATCTCGGTATCGGAATTCCGATACCCGCAAGTATCGGCCGATACTTGCGGTATTGGAATGCTCAACACTAATCATAGTATGTCTGTTACTGCTGCTGACAGGGCAGCATGGTGGCTCAGTGGTGAGCACTGCATCCTTGCGGTTCTAGAGTCCTGGGTTCAAATCCCACCAAGGACAATATATGCAAGGAGTTTGTACAGTGCTTTGCGAATGCATTCGGTCCCCCTAGAACTTTTCAACCATTTCCCACATATCATGCTTCAAACATAAAGATACCAAATGTACTTGAACTTAATACTTTGTTGCGCCACCTTTTGCTGCGATTACAGCTGCAAGTCGCTTGGGGTATGTCTGTATCAGTTTTGTACATCGAGAGACTGAAATTCTTGCCTATTCTTCCTTGGCAAACAGCTCGAGCTCAGTGAGGTTTGATGGAGGTCATTTGTGAACAGCAGTTTTCAGCTCTTTCCACAGATTCTCGATGGGATTGAGGTCTGGACTTTGACATAGCCATTCTAACACATGGATATGTTTATTTGTGATCCATTCCATTGTAGATTTTGCTTTATGTTTGGGATTATTGTCTTGTTGAAAGGCAAATCTCTGTCCCAGTCTCAGGTCTTTTGCAGACTCCAACAGGTTTTCTTCAAAAATGGTCCTGCATTGGGCTCCATCCATCTTCCCATCAATTTTAACCATCTTCCCTGTCCCAAAAGCAGGCCCAAACCATGATGCTGCCACCACCATGTTTGACAATGGGGATGGTGTGTTCAGGGTGATGAGGTGTGTTGCTTTTACTCCAAACATATCTTTTGGCATTGCTGACAAAAAGTACGATTTTGGATTCATCTGGCCAGAGCACCTTCTTCCACATGTTTGGTATGTCTCCCAGATGGCTTGTTGCACACTTTAACCCTAGAACGCACAACCATAGAAATCTACACTTTCTCGTACCTGGGGCCTTTTAGGCCTGTGTGCAAATAACATGGAATAACTCAAATAAAAATACTTTTCAAAGTTTATTTGAAATTGCAAAGTAAGGATGCATTCCCACTAGCGCGCTGGGGTCCGCCAGGAGGGGATCCATAATGGATCTGACCTCCTGGTGACCCCAGCTAAGGAGCGTACAGATACGCTCAGATTTCCCTTCCTGGACAAATATAACAACGCTTTATTTTTTTTTCTCTTGGCTCTGGATGTTCCTGAAAATCTATACCACATCGGATCATAGCTTCCGTAGTTTGCCTTGGCAAGCATTTTGTGTTGCTTCGCTCCATCATGGTAGGCATTAAAAGTACATAGCAAAGTTCCATCAAGAATAGACGTCTCTTGTCCTTCCTGTTGGCATTAATTCTGTATGAGTTTCACTATAAGGGCAATATAAGTATACAGTTCCTCTTTTGTTATATTTTTCCATGTTTTTTTAATTTTACTGAAGCAATACGTTTTCCTTCTAAGTTAGTACACAAAACTACCTCATCTACAATATAATTTAAATTTTTTTTTACAGAAACCATTTCTTGTAATCACATGTACACCTAGTACAGGCCTAAAAGGCCCCAGGTATGTGAATATGGGGTATTCCCAAAAAAAGAGTTGTTATACCGAAATGCCTGTAACATAAAAATATATGAACAACTGGAAATTACTAACAACTATATACCTGAGGAATACCAAGAGTTTTAGAATTCTAACTAAAGTAATCTTGCAGAAAATAGGAATCAATTAACCTAGCAGGCCTGCGAGGCCCCAGGTACGCGTTCTAGGGTTAAGTGACACTTTTCATAGATATCTTTGAGAAATGGCTTTCTTCTTGCCACTCTTCCATAAAAGCCTAATTTGTGCAGTGTCCGACTGATTGTTGTCATATGGACAGACTGTCCCACCTCAGCTATAGATCTCTTCTGTTCATCCAGAGTGATAATGGGCCTCTTGGCTGCATCTCTGATCAGTCTTCTCCTTCTTTGAGATGAAAGTTTAGAGGGACGGCCAGGTTTTGCTAGATTTGCAGTGGTATGGTACGCCTTCCATTTCAATATGATCACTTGCACAGTGCTCCTTGGGATGTTTAAAGTATTGGAAATCATTTTGTAACCAAATCCGGCTTTAAACGTTTCCACAACTGTATCATGGACATGTCTGTTGTGTTCCTTGGTCTTCATGATGCTCTCTGTGCTTCAAACAGAACCCTGAAACTATCACAGAGCAGATGCATTTATACGGAGACTTGATTACACACAGGTGGATTATATTTATCATCATTAGTAGTGTTGAGCATTCTGATACCGTAAGTATCGGGTATCGGCCGATACTTGCGGGTATCGGAATTCCGATACCGAGATCCGATACTTTTGTGGTATCGGGAATCGGTATCGGGATTAATATCAATGTGTAAAAGAAAGAATTAAAATAAAAAATAGGGATATACTCACCTCTCCGACGCAGCCTGGACTTTACCGCCGTAACCGGGAGCCGTTGTACCTAAAAATGCGCGCTTGAAGGGCCTTAGATGACGTCACGGCGCTCTGATTGGTCCGTAGCGGTCACGTGACCGCTACGCGACCAATCAGAAGCTGCGGACGTCTTCTAAGGTATTTCAAGCGCTTGAAAGACCTTAGGTGACGTCACTGCTTTGTGATTGGTTGCGTAGCGGTCACGCGACCGCTACGGACCAATCAGAGCGCCGTGACGTCATCTAAGGCCCTTCTTAGGTACAACGGCTCCCGGTTACGGCGGTAAAGTCCAGGCTGCGTCGGAGAGGTGAGTATATCCCTATTTTTTATTTTAATTCTTTCTTTTACACATTGATATGGATCCCAGGTCCTGAAGGAGAGTTTCCTCTCCTTCAGACCCTGGGAACCATACAGGATACGGTCCGATACTTGGTGTCCCATTGATTTGTATTGGTATCGGGTATCGATATCGGATTAGATCCGATACTTTGCCGGTATCGGCCGATACTTTCCGATACCGATACTTTCAAATATCGGACGGTATCGCTCAACACTAATCATTAGGCATTTAGGACAACATTGGATCATTCAGAGATCCACAATGAACTTCTGGAGTGAGTTTGCTGCACTGAAAGTAAAGGGGCCGAATAATATTGCACGCCCCACTTTTCAGTTTTTGAATTTCCACAAAAATTTATAATAACCAATAAATTTATTTCAACTTCACATTTGTGTTCCACTTGTTGATTCTTCACCAACAATTTACATTTGGTATCTTTATGTTTGAAGCATGATATGTGGGAAAAGGTTGAAAAGTTCCAGGGGGCCGAATACTTTCGCAAGGCACTGTATGTTCTCCACGTGTTTGCGTGGGGTTTCCTCCGGGCACTCCGGTTTACTCTCACATTCCAAAGACATACTGATAGGAAATTTAGATTGTGAGCCCCATCGGGGACAGCTATGATAATGTCTGTAAAGCGCTGTGGAATATGTTGGCACTATATACTGTAAATAAAATATTATTATTATTATTATTATTATTATTAATAAATCTCTATATTATTCACAGACTACTACACTCATCTTCTACAGTGCTGCAGTTGTAAGACATTTAACTAGAGATGAGCAAATTGTTTGAAATTCGAATTACTGAAATGCCCCTAATCTTCTGGGAAAAAAGAAGAGAATGAAGGAGAAGTACAGGAAGAGAGGGAGAGGAAGGAGATAGAAATTGGAAAGAGAGAGAAAGAGGAAGAGAGGGAGAAACAGGGTGCAGGATAGGGAGAGTGAGTGAGAGGTAGGGAGTTAATGAGACCAAGTTAGGAAACCCAATCAGCTGTGCAGAGCATCATTAGCCCACTCACTGATGCTTGAACAATGGGTACAAAGGCTTAACGCTTAACTCAAAATGCAAAATGTTGGAATTCGCATGGGCCTGCGAATTTCAGGAAATTCAACTTGAAATTGATCCTCTGTGGATCAATCCATTCATCTGTACACATAGCTTTCTGAAATATTTGTTTAGTGCTTTACAGCTTTCTCTTCCTACCTCAATTCCTGAGCTGTAAACATTGACATTATCTCACTATTCTAAATACCTTTAATATGACTACTGCATTTACAGATTAATATAGTACCTCCTGATTGACTGTTCTAAATCATGTGATGTGATAGCTAAAAGGCATTTTAGGTAGGCACACATGCCTGAGGTCATGCCAGCCATCTGTAGCTGATTCAATCGTCTCTAATGTGTAAACAGTCGGCAAACATTAGTTTAATGATTTGTGTGGATCAAATTGTAAATTGTTTCAATTTGTTGGGATCTGAAAGTTTCATAATTTCGTTTATAACATATAACATTTACATGTACCTTTAATGAGACTGTTTTTTGTTGCTCATTAACAAAACATTGAACTCCTGGAGGACAAAGTTTGATCATCAGCCATCATGAAGTTAAAGGAGAGAGACTCATTTTTAGTGAATAGATTTGATGCTAATCAGACTTGCATTGAATTTTATGAAATTTGAAGTATCTGTCAATTTGTGATTCAATTCACAAAGGAAGCAGTAGTATATACCATTATTGGAACTGAACTAAATGTGCTATTGACATGAAATTCTAACCATATGTCAGTAACAACCCATGTGATCCACACATGCAAACAAATCAAACCATAGATGTCCATAAAATAAGTTATGTGTAATAATGAGAAATCACACAGGGAAAAAGTGTTGAACACGCCTACTGAAATTGATTTAATATTTTGTACGAAAGCATTTATTGCCAATGACTAGTGTTGAGCATTCCGATACCGCAAGTATCGGGTATCGGCCGATACTTGCCGTATCGGAATTCCGATACCGAGATCCGATACTTTTGTTGTATCGGGAATCGGTATCGGGACAATATTAATGTGTAAAATAAAGAATTAAACTAAAAAATATTGATATACTCACCTCTCCGACGCAGCCTGGACATCACCGCTGGTAACCGGCAGCCTGCTTTGTTTAAAATGAGCGCGTTCAGTACCTTCCATGACGTCACGGCTTCTGATTGGTCGCGTGTCACTCATGTGACCACCACGCGACCAATCAGAAGCCGTGACGTCATCCCTCAGGTCCTAAATTCCTAATTCTAGGAATTTACGACCTGAGAATTACGTCACGGCTTGTGATTGGTCGCGTGGCGGTCACATGAGTGACACGCGACCAATCAGAAGCCGTGACGTCATGGAAGGTACTGAACACGCTCATTTTAAACAAAGCAGGCTGCCGGTTACCAGCGGTGATGTCCAGGCTGCGTCGGAGAGGTGAGTATATCAATATTTTTTATTTTAATTCTTTATTTTACACATTAATATGGTTCCCAGGGCCTGAAGGAGAGTTTCCTCTCCTTCAGACCCTGGGAACCATCAGGGATACCTTCCAATACTTGAGTCCAATTGACTTGTATTGGTATCGGGTATCGGTATCGGCCGATACTTTCCAGTATCGGACGGTATCGCTCAACACTACCAATGACAGCTTCAAGATGCCTCCTGTGTGGAGAAACTAATAACATGAATCACTGAGGTGTGACTTTGGCTCATTCTTACACACACACACACACACACACATCAAAGGTTCTGTGAACTTATTCTTTGAACTCTGAGCTTTAGTGTTAGGTATCAAGTTCCCGCCTCTGTACAGGGGGAATCTCAAACCATCTCCACTGCAGTCTCCCATTTTTCTCCAGCCGCAGTGGAGCCTGCTCAGCGGTGACATCGGTTCCAGCGTCTGGCTCAAGCTGATACTCTGCGACTGGTTACTGCTGCCCTTCTAGGCTCTGCCTTTGTAGCCAGCACTGATCAGCAGTGAGCAGGTCTTTCTGGGACTAAAGCCCCCGTCTCACATAGCGAGATCGCTAGCGAGATCGCTGCTGAGTCACAAGTTTTGTGACGCAACAGCGACCTCCATAGCGATCTCGCTATGTGTGACACGTACCAGCGATCAGGCCCCTGCTGCGAGATCGCTGGTCGTGTCGGAATGGCCTGGACCTTTTTTTGGTCGTTGAGGCCCCGCTGACATCGCTGAATCGGTGTGTGTGACACCGATCCAGCGATGTCTTCACTGGTAACCAGGGTAAACAGCGGGTTACTAAGCGCAGGGCCGCGCTTAGTAACCCGATGTTTACCCTGGTTACCAGCGTAAATGTAAAAAAAAACAAACAGTACATACTCGCCTTTCGGTGTCCAGGTCCCTTGCCGTCTGCTTCCTGCTCTGAGTGCCGCCGTACAGTGAGAAGTGAGAGCACAGCAGTGACGTCACCGCTGCGCTCTGCTCTCAGTGTACGGCGGCTCAGTCAGAGCAGGAAGCAGACGGCAAGGGACCTGACGGACACCGAAAGGCGAGTATGTACTGTTTTTTTTTTTTGGTAACCAGGGTAAACATCGGGTTACTAAGCGCGGCCCTGCGCTTAGTAACCCGATGTTTACCCTGGTTACCCGGGTGCTGCAGGGGGACTTCGGCATCGTTGAAGACAGTTTCAACGATGCCGAAGTCGTTCCCCTGATCGTTGGTCGCTGGAGAGAGCGGTCTGTGTGACAGCTCCCCAGCGACCACACAGCGACTTACCAACGATCACGGCCAGGTCGTATCGCTGGTCGTGATCGTTGGTAAATCGCTTAGTGAGACGGGGCCTTAAGTCCTGCTTTTGCCATACTGAGCATGCCCATGGGTTGACCTCCCGGAGGTCGGGGGTCACATGCTCAGGTCCTGTTGCTGCTTCTATTGGACCATCTGGAAGGTCCCATAGCACTGCTGCTATAAAAGGTTCACATGGCCGCTCGGCCATGCGCTAGTGTATACTTGAAAATGTGTGTGTGCAGATGTGTCAAAGTCGCTCTTTATCCCCTTAGTGACAGAGCCAATTTGGTACTTAATGACCGAGCCAATTTTTACAATTCTGACCACTGTCACTTTATGAGGTTATAACTCTGGAATGCTTTAACAGATCCTGCTGATTCTGAGACTGTTTTTTCGTGACATATTGTACTTCATGTTATTGGTAACATTTCTTCGATATTACTTGCGATTATTTATTAAATAAAAAACGGAAATATGGCGAAAATTTTTAAAATTTTGCAATTTTCAAGCTTTGTATTTTTATTCCCTTAAATCAGAGAGATATGTCACAAAAAATAGTTAATAAACAACATTTACCACATGTCTACTTTACATCAGCACAATTTTGGAAACATAATTTTTTTTTTGTTAGGGAGTTATAAGGGTTAAAAGTTGACCAGCAATTTCTCATTTTTACAACACCATTTTTTTTAGGGACCACATCACATTTTAAGTCATTTTGAGGGGTCTATATGATTGAAAATACCCAAGTGTGACACCATTCTAATAACTGCACCCCCCAAGGTGCTCAAAACCACATTCAAGAAGTTTATTAACCCTTTACGTGCTTCACAAGAACTGAAACAATGTGGAAGGAAAAAATGAACATTTAACTTTTTTTTGCAAACATTTTACTTGAGAACCATTTTTTTTATTTTCACAAGTGTAAAAATAGAAATTTAACCATAAATTTTGCTGTGCAATTTCTCCCGAATACGCCGATACCCCATATGTTGGGGTAAACCACTGTTTGGGCGCACCGCAGATTTGGAAGAGAAGGAGCGCTGTTTGACTTTTTCAATGCAGAATTGAGATTGGATGCCATGTCGCGTTTGGAGAGTCCCTGATGTGCCTAAACAGTGGAAACCCCCCACAAGTGACACCATTTTGGAAACTAGACCACTTAAGGAACTTATCTAGATGTGTGGTGAGCACTTTGAGCCCCCAAGTGCTTTACAGAAGTTTATAAAGTAGAGCTGTGAAAATAAAAAATCGCATTTGTTAACACAAAAATGATCTTTTCGACCACAAATTCTTATTTTTACAAGGGTAACAGGAGAAATTAGACAAAAAATGTTGTTGTGAAATTTCTCTTGAGTACGGCGATACCAAATATGTTGGGATAAACCACTGTCTGTGTGCACCGCAGAGATTGGAAGCGAAGGAGTATCGTTTTACTTTTTCAATGTAGAATTGGCTGGAATTGAGATCGGACGCCATGTCACGTTTGGAGAGCCCCTGATGTGCCTAAACAGTGGAAACTCCCCACAAGTGACACCATTTTGGAAACTAGACCCCTTAAGGAACTTATCTAGAAGTGTGGTGAGCACTTTAAACCCCCAGGTGCTTCACGGAAGTTTACAACGTAGAGCCGTGAAAATAAAAAATTGCATTTTTTCTAAAAAAAAAGGATAATTTTGCCCCAAAATTTTTATTTTGACATGGGTAACAGGAGAAATTAGACCACAAATGTTGTTGTGAAATTTCTCCTGAGTATGTTGATACCCCATTTGTGGGGGTAAACCACTGTTTGGGCGCACCGTAGAGCTTGGAAGTGAAGGAGTGCCGTTTTACTTTTTCAATGTAGAATTGGCTGGAATTGAGATCGGACACCATGTCGCG
Source organism: Ranitomeya variabilis (assembly GCF_051348905.1). Classification (NCBI taxonomy): domain Eukaryota; kingdom Metazoa; phylum Chordata; class Amphibia; order Anura; family Dendrobatidae; genus Ranitomeya; species Ranitomeya variabilis. The sequence continues at coordinate 236,259,929 of NC_135232.1, forward strand.
TTTGGAGAGCCCCTGATGTGCCTAAACAGTAGAAACCCCCCACAAGTGACCCCATTTTGGAAACTAGACCCATTAAGAAACTTATCTAGATGTGTGGTGAGCACTTTCAACCCCCAAGTGCTTCACAGAAATTTATAACGTAGAGCAGTGAAAATAAAAATTCCTTTTTTTTCCTCAAAAATGATTTTTTAGCCTGCAATTTTTTATTTTCTCAAGGGTAACAGGAGACATTGGACCCCAAAATCTGTTGACCAGTTTGTCCTGAGTACGCTGATACCCCATATGAGGGGGGGCACTGTTTGGGCACCCATCGGGGCTCAGAAGGGAACGAGCGCCGCTTGGAATGCAGACTTTGATGGGATGGTCTGCGGGCATCATGTTGCGTTTGCTGAGCTCTGATGTACCTAAACAGTAGAAACCCCCCACAAGTGACACCATTTTGGAAACTGGACCCCCCAAAGAGCTTATCTAGATGTGTGATGAGCACTATGAACCCCCAACTGCTTCACAGAAGTTTTGTAATGTAGAGCCATGAAAATAAAAAAATCATATTTTTTCCACAAAAATGATCTTTTCACCCCCAAATTTTTACTTTCACAAGGGTAACAGGAGAAATTGGACCCCAAAATTTATTGTGCAATTTATGCTGAGAAGGCTGATACCTCATATGTGGGGGTAAACTACTGTTTGGGCACATGGCAGAGCTCGGAAGGGAAGGATCGACGTTTTGGAATGCAGACTTTGAAAGAATGGTCTGTGGGCGTTATGTTGCATTTGCAAGTTGTGAAAATAAAATATATTTTTTTTTTCCACAAAATTGATTTTTTAGCCCCCGAGTTTTTATTTTCACAAGGGTAACAGGAGAAATTGGACCCCAAAACTTGTTGTCCAATTTATCCCGAGTACGCTGATGCCCCATATGTGGGGGTAAACCACTGTTTGGGCGCACGGCAGAGCTCAGAAGGGAGGGAGCACCATTTGACTTTTTGAGCTCAAAATTGACTGTGGCGTTTAGAGACCCCCTGATGTACCTAAACAGTGGAAACCCCCAAATTCTAACTCCAACCCTAATGCCAACACACCCCTAACCCTAATCCCAACCCGATCCATAATCCTAATCACAACCCTAACCCCAAAACAACCATAACCCTAATCAGAATCCTAATTCCAACACACCCCTAATCCTAATCTCAACCCTAACCTCAAACCTAACCCTAATCCCAATACACGCCTAACCCTAATCCCAACCCTAATCTTAACCCTAATCCCAAACCTAACCCTAATCCCAAACGTAACCTTAATGCCAACCCTAATCCAAACCCTAACCCTCATCCCAACTCTAACCCTAACTTTAGCCGCAACCCTAGTCCTAACATTAGCCCCAACCCTAGCCCTAACTTTAGCCCCAACCCTAACCCTAAACCTAAATTTAGCCCCAACCCTAACCCTACCCATAAATTTAGCCCCAACCCTGACCCTAAATTTAGCCCCAACCCTAACCCTAACCATAAATTTAGCCCCAACCCTAACCCTAAATTTAGCCCCAACCCTAACCCTAACTTTAGTCCCAACCCTAACCCTAACTTTAGCCCCAACCCTAACCCTAACTTTAGCCCCAACCTTAACCCTGACCCTAATTTTAGCCCCAACTCCTCTAGCTGCCGGCCGGCAGATCATGGCAGGCGCACTGCGCATGCGCCCGCCATTTTCTTACCGTAGGAAGAAGCCGGTGGCCAGGAGAGGAAACAGGAGGACCCAGGGACACCGGTAAGTATAACAGGGTCCCCGAATCCCCCTATTTCTCTGTCCTCTGATGTGCGATCACAAAAAAATGACCCCGATCATGTTCTTTGGGGTCTCGGCTACCCCCGGCAGCCGAGACCCCAAAGATCTTCTGGGTGCCGGCCGGCATGCGCACTGCGCATGCGCCCGCCATTTTTTGGCCAGAACAAGATAGCGGCGCCCATCGGGAGCCATGAGGAGCACCGGGGGAGACAGGTGAGTATCGGGGGGCTATCGGGGGTGATCGGGGACCCCATTTCTCTGTCCTCTGATGTGCGATCACATCGGAGGACAGAGAAATTAAATGGGAAATCACATTGTTTTTTTGCGACCGCCGGTAAACGGTTAATTACCGGCGATCGCAACTCGGGGTTTGGTAAAAAAAACCCGAATCATGTTCTCTGGGGTCTCAGCTACCCCCGGTGACCGAGACCCCAGAGAAAATCCGACTCTGGGGGGCGCTATTCACTTTTTCCACAGCGCCGTTAATTAACGGCGCTGTGGTTTAAGTACCCTTAACTGCCGCCGTTAAAAAGATTATCAGCGGTCGTTAAGGGGTTAATTATCCCCCTTCCTAGTGTTGTTGACTGTTGGCGAATGGTGGATGCTTGCTATCTAGTGCCCGACAGTGGTATCTGCACCTAACACACGATACAGCCTCTTATTGCTGTGACCGCCAGTGCGGCACCGTGCGCTATTAGAGCGCTTTCCTGACCCAAGTCTGGGTGGTTAGTGCGTCCGCTAGAGCGGCACTGCACGCATCTCTTGTGCATTAAATTATTATTTCTGTTAAACTCTGACACCCCAGTAGCGGTGTCGAGCGCAAGAGGTCTAGAGGAACTCTTTCCCTGTGTCTTGGGATAGAGTTCTGTGACTCCTTGCTTGCACTCTTTGTGCGGTACCGTGGCCCTGTGACGCAATAGGGTTCGCTTCCTTCATACCGAGTGAAGCTAACCCATGTGTGTATCCATATTAAACTGTCATATAGTCCGTCATTACTCAGCAGCAGGTTCCATCTCTGCACGGTGGACCCCGGCTGCGAACGCACCTTATACCATCTTCCTAATTATTTGGTGCATTCCGCTACCCCTAACATTTAGTTCCTTAAGTACATTTTCTATTGGATTCAGATCAGGTGATTGGCTGAGCCATTCTAGCAGCTTTATTTTCTTTCTCTGAAACTGAGAGTTTCTTTGGTTGTTCATTTGAGATCATTATCTTGCTGAAGTGTCTACCCTCGTTTCACCTTTATCATTATTTTAGATGGCAAGTGAGTTTTCTTAAGAATGTCTAGGTACATTTGTCCATTCATCCTTCCTTAAATTATATGAAGTTTGCAAGAGCCATATGCTGAAAAACAGTCCAACACCATGATGTTCCCATCTCCAGACTTCACTGTTGGTATGGTGTTTTTAGAGTGATATACAGCGCTCTTTTGCCTCCAAACATGTTGTGTATTATGGCATACAAACAGTTCAGTTTTAGTCTCAGCTGATAAGACTATAATTTCCCAGTATTTCACAGGCTTATCTAAGGGTATGTGCACACCCGTCAGGGTTTCTTGCAGAAATTTTCCTGACAAAAACTGTTGTGGATTCTGTTTTTGGGCTCCCTCTGGTGGTTACAGCTGGTACTGGGTGACTTTAGTGGGTTGCGGTCTCTGGTTTCCACCTGTCCATCAGAGGCTGGGTGTTTCCTATTTAACCTGGCTTTCCTGTCATTCCCTTGCCGGCTATCAATGTATCAGTGTGTCTCTGTTAGGCTACGTTCACATTTGCGTTGTGCGCCGCAGCGTCGGCGCCGCAGCGCACAACGCAAACAAAAACGCGGCAAAACGCACGCTAAAACGCTGCGTTTTGCGCCGCATGCGTCCTTTTTGGCCGAAAGTTGGACGCAAAAAAAATGCAACTTGAAGCGTTTCTTGCGTCCAACGCTTGCGGCCATGCGGCGCAAAACGCAGCACAACGCATGTCCATGCGCCCCCATGTTAAATATAGGGGCGCATGACGCATGCGGCGCCGCTGCGGCGCCCGACGCTGCGGCGCTGACCGCAAATGTGAACGTAGCCTTACCTTTGCTACCTGCTCCTAGGCCTTCAAGACAAGCTAAGTCTGGATTTCCCTGTTTCATGTTTGCTTTCATGTTTTTAGTCCAGCTTGCAGATATGTAATTCTCTGCTGCTGGTTGCTCTAGTGGGCTGAAATTACCACTCATGTACCATGAGTTGGCACATGAGTTCAAGTAATTTCAGGATGGTATTTTGAAGGGTTTTAAGCTGACCGCGCAGTTCACCTTTTGTATCCTCTGCTATCTAGCTTAAGCGGGCCTCATTTTGCTGAATCTGTTTTCATAACTACGTTTGTGCCTTCCTCTCATTTCACCGTCATTATATGTGGGGGGCTGCTATTTCTGTGGGAATATTTCTCTGGAGGCAAGATAGGTCTGTGATTCTTCTGATAGGGGTAGCTAGATCTCTGGCTGGCGCGAGACGTCTAGAGTCCCCCCAGGAACGTTCCCCGGCTGCTGTTAGTTGAGTGTTGAGGTTCAGGATCGCGGTCAGCTCAGGTTCCATCACCCTAGAGCTCGTCCTGTTTTTGCCCTTGTTATGTGTTTAATTCCCTGCCATTGGGAACATGACAGTATAGCCGGCCCACAAAGTGTTAATTGTTTGGGCTGAAGCAGGAGAAAAAGAAGTGTTGAAGGGAAATTTTTTTTTTTTTTCTTTCCCTCAGAGTTTTGCTGCCTAGCCCTTAATTGCTGTCTAGCTGCTTCTTACCTCCTCTTAACCCTTGAATGGCTCTGACCTTAGCTGTTTAACATGGATGTCCAGAGTTTGGATTCCAGCCTGAATAATCTTGCTGCAAAAGTTCAAAACATACAGGATTTTGTTGTTCACACTCCTATGTCTGAACCTAGAATTCCTATTCCAGAGTTTTTTTCTGGAGATAGATCTACCTTCCTGAATTTCAGGAACAATTGCAAATTGTTTCTTTCTTTGAAATCTCGCTTCTCTGGAGACCCTGCTCAGCAGGTCAAGATTGTAATATCTTTCCTGCGGGGCGACCCTCAGAATTGGGCATTTGCATTGGCACCAGGGGATCCTGCATTGCTCAGTGTGGATACGTTTTTTCTGGCACTGGGATTGCTCTATGAGGAACCTAACCTGGAGAGTCAGGCTGAAAAGGCTTTATTAGCCCTCTCTCAGGGGCATGATGAAGCGGAAGTATATTGTCAAAAATTTCGGAAATGGTCGGTGCTTACTCAGTGGAATGAGTGCGCCCTGGCTGCAAACTTCAGAGATGGTCTTTCTGAGGCCATTAAGGATATTATGGTGGGGTTCCCTGCGCCTACAGGTCTGAATGAGTCTATGGCTATGGCCATTCAGATTGATCGGCGTTTACGGGAGCGCAAACCTGTGCACCAGTTGGCGGTGTCTTCTGAACAGGCACCTGAGACTATGCAATGTGATAGAATTCAGTCCAGAAGTGAACGGCAAAATTATAGGCGGAAAAATGGATTGTGTTTTTATTGTGGTGATTCAGCTCATGTTATATCAGCATGCTCTAAACGCACAAAAAAGGTTGATAAATCTTTTGCCATTAGTACTCTGCAGTCTAAGTTCATTTTGTCTGCAACTCTGATTTGTTCACTGTCATCCATTTCCGTCGATGCCTATGTGGATTCGGGCGCTGCCCTGAGTCTTATGGATTGGTAATTTGCCAAACGCTGCGGTTTTAGTCTGGAGCCTCTGGAAGTTCCTATTCCTTTGAAGGGAATTGACTCTACACCATTGGCTATGAATAAACCGCAGTACTGGACACAAGTGACCATGCGCATGACTCCCGTTCATCAGGAGGTGATTCGCTTCCTTGTACTGTATAATTTACATGATGTACTAGTGCTTGGTCTGCCATGGTTACAAACTCATAATCCAGTCCTGGATTGGAAAACAATGTCTGTGTTAAGCTGGGGATGTCAGGGGGTTCATGATGATGCACCTCTGATTTCAATCGCTTCATCTACTCCTTCTGAGGTCCCTGCGTTTTTGTCTGACCATCGGGATGTTTTTGAGGAGCCTAAGCTCAATTCGCTCCCTCCTCATAGGGATTGTGACTGTGCTATAGAATTAATTCCTGGCAGTAAGTTCCCTAAGGGTCGTTTATTTAATCTGTCAGTGCCAGAGCATACTGCTATGCGGAATTATATTAAGGAGTCCTTGGAAAAGGGACATATTCGTCCATCTTCGTCCCCTCTGGGAGCAGGGTTTTTTTTCGTGGCAAAAAAAGATGGTTCCCTGAGGCCTTGTATAGATTATCGCCTTCTGAATAAGATTACAGTCAAATATCAGTATCCATTGCCATTATTGACTGATTTGTTTGCTCGCATTAAGGGGGCTAGGTGGTTCACTAAGATAGATCTTCGCGGTGCGTATAATCTTGTGCGGATAAAGCAGGGTGATGAGTGGAAAACCGCATTTAATACGCCTGAGGGCCATTTTGAGTATTTGGTAATGCCTTTTGGACTTTCTAATGCTCCTTCAGTCTTTCAGTCCTTTATGCACAATATTTTCCGTGAATATCTGGATAAGTTTATGATTGTGTATTTGGATGATATTTTGGTGTTTTCTGATGACTGGGAGTCTCATGTTCTACAGGTCAGGAAGGTGTTTCAAGTCCTGCGGGCCAATTCTCTGTTTGTGAAGGGCTCAAAATGTCTCTTCGGAGTCCAGAAGATTTCTTTTTTGGGGTACATTTTTTCTCCTTCTACTATTGAGATGGATCCCGTCAAGGTTCAGGCGATTTGTGACTGGACACAACCTACATCTGTTAAGAGTCTTCAGAGGTTCTTGGGTTTTGCTAATTTTTATCGTCGGTTCATTGCTAATTTTTCCAGTGTTGTTAAACCTTTGACTGATTTGACTAAAAAGGGTGCTGATGTTGCTAATTGGTCTCCTACGGCTGTGGAGGCCTTTCAGGAACTTAAGCGCCGGTTTTCTTCTGCTCCTGTGTTATGTCAACCAGATGTTTCACTTCCTTTTCAGGTTGAGGTTGATGCTTCCGAGATTGGAGCGGGGGCGGTTTTGTCACAGAGAAGTTCCGATGGCTCGGTGATGAAGCCATGTGCGTTCTTTTCTAGAAAATTCTCGCCCGCCGAGCGCAATTATGATGTGGGTAATCGGGAGCTTTTGGCCATGAAGTGGGCATTTGAGGAGTGGCGTCATTGGCTTGAGGGTGCTAGACATCGTGTGGTGGTCTTGACTGATCACAAAAATCTGATTTACCTTGAGTCTGCCAGGCGTCTGAATCTTAGACAGGCTCGTTGGTCGTTGTTTTTTTCTCGTTTCAATTTTGTGGTTTCATACCTGCCAGGTTCAAAGAATGTGAAGGCAGATGCTCTTTCCAGGAGTTTTGTGCCTGACTCTCCTGGAGACTCTGGGCCTACTGGTATCCTTAGGGATGGGGTAATATTGTCTGCCGTCTCCCCAGACTTGTGACGTGCATTGCAGGAGTTTCAGGCGGATAAACCTGATCGTTGTCCACCAGAAAGACTGTTTGTTCCAGATGATTGGACCAGTAGAGTCATCTCCGAGGTCCATTCTTCTGTGTTGGCTGGTCATCCTGGAATATTTGGTACTAGAGACTTGGTGGCCAGGTCTTTTTGGTGGCCTTCCTTGTCAAGGGATGTGCGCACCTTTGTGCAGTCTTGTGAAGTGTGTGCTCGGGCTAAGCCTTGCTTTTCTCGGGCCAGTGGGTTGTTGTTATCCTTGCCTATCCCGAAGAGGCTTTGGACGCACATTTCCATGGATTTTATTTCAGATCTCCCTGTCTCACAGAAAATGTCCGTTATCTGGGTTGTGTGTGACCGCTTTTCTAAGATGGTTCATTTGGTACCCTTGCCTAAGTTGCCTTCCTCCTCTGAGTTGGTCCCTTTATTTTTTCAGAACGTGGTTCGTTTGCATGGGATTCCGGAGAATATCGTTTCTGACAGGGGATCCCAGTTTGTGTCTAGATTTTGGCGGACGTTTTGTGCTAAGATGGGCATTGATTTGTCTTTCTCATCTGCATTCCATCCTCAGACAAATGGCCAGACGGAGCGAACTAATCAGACCTTGGAAACTTATTTAAGGTGTTTTGTTTCTGCTGATCAAGATGACTGGGTTGCCTTTTTGCCACTGGCTGAATTTGCCCTTAATAATCGGGCTAATCCTGCTACTTTGGTTTCTCCTTTCTTTTGTAATTCGGGGTTTCATCCTCGTTTTTCCTCTGGTCAGGTGGAGCCTTCGGATTGTCCTGGAGTGGACGTGGTGGTGGACAGGCTACATCAGATTTGGAATCAGGTGGTGGACAATTTGAAGTTGTCTCAGGAGAAGACTCAGCAGTTTGCTAATCGCCGTCGCCGCGTGGGTCCCCGACTTCTTGTTGGGGACTTGGTGTGGTTGTCTTCTCGTTTTGTCCCTATGAAGGTCTCTTCTCCTAAGTTCAAGCCTCGGTTCATTGGTCCTTATAAGATCTTGGAGATTCTTAACCCTGTATCTTTTCGTTTGGATCTCCCAGCATCGTTTGCTATTCATAATGTGTTCCATCGGTCGTTATTGCGGAGGTATGAGGTGCCCGTTGTTCCTTCGGTTGAGCCTCCTGCTCCGGTGCTGGTGGAGGGAGAATTGGAGTATGTTGTTGAGAAGATCTTGGATTCTCGTTTTTCCAGACGTAAACTCCAGTATTTGGTTAAGTGGAACGGTTATGGTCAGGAGGATAATTCCTGGGTGGTCGCCTCTGATGTTCATGCGACTGATTTGGTCCGCGCCTTCCATAGAGCTCATCCTGATTGCCCTGGGGGTTCTCGTGAGGGTTCGGTGACCCCTCCTCAAGGGGGGGGTACTGTTGTGGATTCTGTTTTTGGGCTCCCTCTGGTGGTTACAGCTGGTACTGGGTGACTTTGGTGGGTTGCGGTCTCTGGTTTCCACCTGTCCATCAGAGGCTGGGTGTTTCCTATTTAACCTGGCTTTCCTGTCATTCCCTTGCCGGCTATCAATGTATCAGTGTGTCTCTGTTACCTTTGCTACCTGCTCCTAGGCCTTCAAGACAAGCTAAGTCTGGATTTCCCTGTTTCATGTTTGCTTTCATGTTTTTAGTCCAGCTTGCAGATATGTAATTCTCTGCTGCTGGTTGCTCTAGTGGGCTGAAATTACCACTCATGTACCATGAGTTGGCACATGAGTTCAAGTAATTTCAGGATGGTATTTTGAAGGGTTTTAAGCTGACCGCGCAGTTCACCTTTTGTATCCTCTGCTATCTAGCTTAAGCGGGCCTCATTTTGCTGAATCTGTTTTCATAACTACGTTTGTGCCTTCCTCTCATTTCACCGTCATTATATGTGGGGGGCTGCTATTTCTGTGGGAATATTTCTCTGGAGGCAAGATAGGTCTGTGATTCTTCTGATAGGGGTAGCTAGATCTCCGGCTGGCGCGAGACGTCTAGAGTCCCCCCAGGAACGTTCCCCGGCTGCTGTTAGTTGAGTGTTGAGGTTCAGGATCGCGGTCAGCTCAGGTTCCATCACCCTAGAGCTCGTCCTGTTTTTGCCCTTGTTATGTGTTTAATTCCCTGCCATTGGGAACATGACAAAAAACCGGACATTTCTGCCATAAATCCGCATGCGTTTTTTGCGCATTTTGACGCGTTTTTGATGTGTTTTTTGTGCGTTTTTTTCCAAATGCATAGAATAGCGGGAAAACGCAGAAAATCTGCAAAATTAATGAACATGCTGCTTTTTTTAACGCAATGCGCTTTTTTCGCGGAAAAAAACGCATCATGTGCACAAAAATTGCACAATGCATTCTAAATGATAGGATGCATAATGTATGCATTTTTAATGAGTTTTTATAGCGTTTTTATTGCGAAAAAACACGCAAAAAAACCTGAACGTGTGCACATACCTTAAATGTTATTGAGCAAAATGTAAACGCGCTTGAATATGCTTTATTTTCAGCAATGGAGTCTTGCATAGTGAGCGTGCATAAACATCATGGAGGTTGAGTGCATTACTGGCCCTAACAATTTTGACTGGAAATTCTTCTGTAACCAATGCTATCAGTAGGTTTTGCAACAATAAGGTTGCGGAGAACTTGAGACAGCTAACTAATTTTACCCATCATAAGATGTTTCTTGTATGGCAACTTGATAAAGCGACACTGTTTTGTAGGCCATCAGTTGAACCACCTTATATTATTTTTCACTAAGTAGCATAATTGCTTACTAATTACTAATAGATTTCAGCTGGTGTCATGACTTTCCATGGCTTTTTGCACCTCTCTTTCTTCATTTATTCAATACTGTTTCCCATTGTCATTTCTCATTATTACACATACGAGTAAATTAGTTTATGGACATCTATGGTTTGAGATCTTTGACTGTGTGGACTGGATAGGTTGCTACTACCAGTGCAGGTAAAACCAACAGCTGCGGGTTTCATCCTCCAGCTGTTAGCTTTATCTTGGCTGTTTATCAAAATTAGAGGGATCCGAATGCCATTTTTTTAATCAGTTAAATAAATAATTTTAAAAAAGGCATAGGATCCCCCTATTTTTGACAAGCAACCAAGCCACACAGCTGTGTGTAACTGGTGGTGATGTCACTAAAATTTCCGTTGGTCACATGCAGCCATGTTCTTATTCTCAGTGTATCTTTGATGCAAGGCTAAGCAGTCGCATCCTGCCACCACTCAGCAATGCATCCAGATGTAGCAGAGTTGGAGCATGTCTTTGGACATATGGATTATTGGCAGACAGGTGAAGAATAGTGTGATTTTTTATTTTTATATTTATAAATGTAGTTGGTTGAGGTGCATTCATTTCAATTAAAGGACTTTTTATCTGTGTGTTTATTTCAATCAAAAGACTTTTTCCTGTATGTGTGTCTATATTTCTCTTGATCACAGGGTAAGTTACGAGGTTGTCTTATAGATGCCTCTCCATTACTAACCCCTCGGCTTAATGTCAGCGGACATAAAATATCTGCCATCAACCCAACACTATTACCTCACTTGCAGACTTCTCAGTCTGAGAGTACCAGCCCCAAACTGTCTGCTTTAGATTGGCTGGCTATCAAAAATGAGGGGGATCCTACTACATTTTTATTAAATTATTTATTTAAATAGTTTTTTTTTTTAATGGCCCGAGACCCCTCCATTTTTTATATCCAACCAAGATATAACTCACAGCTGAGGGATGTAGCCCACAGCTGTCAACTTTACCTTCGCTGGTTATCAAGAATATAGGAGACCCCACAACATTTTTTTCTTTAAATTATTTAATCAATAAATACATGTACAGTAAGCTCCACATGCACTGCACTTATTATATCACTGAAATATTTATTAGTGTGGACATGCGCTGGCTAGTGAATGCTCTCTTATTAGTCTTGTCTGCTGTCACAGCTATCACGAGACCAGGCGTAGGCTGATGAGCCGATGTCTGACTGGCGGTAACCTTTTCACCGCTAGTCAGAGCTGCTGGCTTACATGCTGGCATCGGTGGTACAGCATTGGAACCACAGCATTCTGACCGGCGGTAGCATGAAAGGTTACCGCTGATAAGAGCCGATGTTTACCATGCTGTCACACAAAAGACAGCATGGGAAATGCCGGATGTTCAGGACCTCATTAATTTGAATCGGGTTCGAGCTTTTTTTTAAAGTTCACGGAACCCGATGAGCCTAAACATCCACAGGTTTGCCATCACTAATCATATATCAAAAGGGAGACAAGTATGTCAATGCAGACATCCAGTGTGTAAAAGTAATCCTCAATTGTATATGAAACAATGCCATGTAAGATGCATAGACAGCTGAAAGCTATATGCCTTGGCTATGTGTAATAGGACATAGGTATAATGATAGAAGCAATGTAACTATTGCAATATAACCGTAGCTATTATAACATAGATGACTCTATAATTCAATATTACCCAAATATGAATTCTTTGTGCTGTCCGTCACATAAAAAATTAAGAAAAATGCTTATAAATACACTGGCACATGCAAATAGGCAGATAAGAATAGTATACAGCAGAATGCCTACAATGTAGCTGAAGCTACCCTGTGCAAGTGGCGCCCACCCCTATGCACTTTTTGACAAAAGCCTGACAAAGTGTCTTGCATCCAAAATGCTGTTCATTTTTTATGCACTGCTTGCCAAGAGTAACTTTGTAAAACTCTATTATTATTATTTTTGCAAATGAGAAAAATGCATGACACATTAATGTAAAACCAGACAAATGGACTCTAAATGGATAAAATTGGATTCAGCACGCTGTTGTATAACTGCTTGTTTTTGCACACAAGATCATTAATTTGTGAGTTCAAATTCAAGGCAGTTCACCGCCAGTCGTACTTTTAAAATTATTAAAATACAGTATAGCTTTTAATTCAATAATAAAAAAGGTATGCATAATTGACAACAAATTACAATAATAAAACCTGAGGGGGCACAATCTATCCATATTCAGCCTATTACCCTTTTCCTAACTTACAGCGGAGCTTGGCACAGTCCCACGCAATTGGCACTGCCATCAGAGGCGGCTGACTCTCCTTGCCCTATTTACACCCTGTAAGTGGGACGGATCAAAAAGGTTGGTCCAAAAATTCTAGGGCTGTAAACTTGAACAAACAACCCCTGGCAAAAATTATGGAATCGCCGGCCTTGGAGCATGTTCATTCAGTTGTTTAATTTTGTAGAAAAAAAGCAGATCACAGACATGGCACAAAACTAAAGTCACTTCAAATGGTAACTTTCTGGCTTTAAGAAACACTAAAAGAAATCAAGAGCAAAAAATGCGGTAGTCAGTAATGGTTACTTTTTTTAACCAAGCGTAGGAAGAAAATTTTGGAATCATTCAATTCTGAGGAAAAAATCATGGAATCATGAAAAACAAACAAAAAACACTCCAACACATCACTAGTATTTTGTTGCACCAACACTCTGGCTTTTGTAACAGCTTGCAGTCTCTGAGGCATGGACTTAATGAGTGCCAAACAGTACTCTTCAACAATCTGGCTCCAACTTTCTCTGATTGCTGTTGCCAGATCAGCTTTGCAGGTTGGAGCCTTGTCATGGACCATTTTCTTCAACTTCCTCCAAAGATTTTCAATTGGATTGAGATCCGGGTGTCAGGATTCTCTTGTCATTTTTTACCTTTTGTGCATTACTGCCCTTTTCCAAGATGGCGTCTTTGGTCTCATGTGCACTGTGTCTTCCTGCTATAACACTCCACCCCAGCCTTCAGTCTGTGTTAGAGTATTCTGCCTTGCATCCAGCTCCTGACCTCTTGTGACTCCCTGGCTATATACCTGCTCCTGTGAACCTTTGTGGTGATCCTGCTACTCTGCTCTGAGTTCCTTCTGCATACACAAGTTTCCAGTAATCCTCCTTCATCTGCTGTTCGTGTTTACTTCCATCTGCATTTGCTGGTCATGTAAGCTGTTGCTGCTTTGCAATAACCTGAGACTATTAACCAGGCCTCCCTGGTTGAGCTAAGATATTATTTGAACTGCCTAATAAGCATATCTATCTGTGCCTGGACTAAGACAAGGATTTATTCGTGTCAAGTGTCCTCAAGAATAACTGTGCTTCATAGACTTTCTGCTTGATTGCATTTTCCTCTGAAGTTTCCTATAGACTGCTAAGCTGCGTTTATTATTTGCACCAAGTGTTGTGGACTTGTTTGAATCACCGTGTGATAATATACAGTTAGGTCCATATATATTTGGACAGAGGCAACATTTTTCTAATTTTGGTTACAGACATTACCACAATGAATTTTAAACAAAACAATTCAGATGCAGTTGAAGTTCAGACTTTCAGCTTTCATTTGAGGTTGTCCACATTAAAATTGGATGAAGGGTTTAGGAGTTTCAGCTCCTTAACATGTGCCACCCTGTTTTTAAAGGGACCAAGAGTAATTGGACAGATTCAATAATTTTAAATAAAATGTTCATTTTTAGTACTTGGTTGAAAACCCTTTGTTGGCAATGACTGCCTGAAGTCTTGAACTCATGGACATCACCAGACGCTGTGTTTCCTCCTTTATGATGCTACTCCAGGTCTTCACTGCAGTGGTTTTCAGTTGCTGTTTGTTTGTGGGCCTTTCTGTCTGAAGTTTAGTCTTTAACAAGTGAAATGCATGCTCAATTGGGTTGAGATCAGGTGACTGACTTGGCCATTCAAAGAATATTCCACTTCTTTGCTTTAATAAACCCCTGGGTTGCTTTGGCTTTATGTTTTGGGTCATTGTCCATCTGAAGTATGAAACAACGACTAATCAGTTTTGCTGCATTTGGCTGAATCTGAGTGCGCAGTATGGCTCTGAATACCTCAGAATTCATTTGGCTGCTTCTGTCCTGTGTCACATCATCAACAAACACTAGTGACCCAGTGCCACTGGCAGCCATGCATGCCCAAGCCATCACACTGCCTCCGCCGTGTTTTACAGATGATGTGGTATGCTTTGGATCATTAGCTGTACCACGCCTTCGCCATACTTTTCTCTTTCCATCATTCTGGTAGAGGTTGATCTTAATAATAATAATTAAATAATAATAATTTTATTTATATAGCGCCAACATATTCCGCAGCGCTTTACAACTTATAGAGGGGACTTATACAGACAATAGACATTACAGCATAACAGAAATCACAGTTCAAAACAGATACCAGTAGGAATGAGGGCCCTGCTCGCAAGCTTACAATCTATGAGGAAAAGGGGAGACACGAGAGGTGGATGGTAACAATTGCTTTAGTTATTTGGACCAGCCATAGTGTAAGGCTCGGGTGTTCATGTAAAGCTGCATGAACCAGTTAACAGCCTAAGTGTGTAGCAGTACAGACACAGAGGCTATTAACTGCATAAAGTGTATGAGAACATGATGGAGGAACGTGATTATGTTGTTGTTTTTTTATTAATAGGCCACACAGGGATAATTAGGTTAATGCGTTGAGGCGGTAGGCCAATCTGAACAAATGAGTTTTTAGGGCACGCTTAAAACTGTGGGGATTGGGGATTAATTGTATTAACCTAGGTAGTGCATTCCAAAGAATCGGCGCCGCACGTGTAAAGTCTTGGAGACGGGAGTGGGAGGTTCTGATTATTGAGGATGCTAACCTGAGGTCATTAGCAGAGCGGAGGGCACGGGTAGGTTGGTAGACTGAGACCAGAGAGGAGATGTAGGGTGGTGCTGAGCCATGGAGTGCTTTGTGGATGAGGGTAGTAGTTTTGTACTGGATTCTGGATTGGATGGGTAGCCAGTGTAATGACTTGGTTTCATCTGTCCAAAGAATGTTCTTCCAGAACTGTGCTGGCTTTTTTAGATGTTTTTTAGCAAAGTCCAGTTTAGCCTTTTTCTTCTTGATGCTTAGGAGTGGCTTGCACCGTGCAGTGAACCCTCTGTATTTACTTTCATGCAGTCTTCTCTCTATGGTAGATTTGGATATTGATACGCCTACCTCCTGGAGAGTGTTGTTCACTTGGTTGGCTGTTGTGAAGGGGTTTCTCTTCACCATGGAGATTATTCTGCGGTCATCCACCACTGTTGTCTTCTGTGGGCGCCCAGGTCTTTTTGCATTGATGAGTTCACCAGTGCTTTCTTTCTTTATCAGGATGTACCAAACTGTAGATTTTGCCACTCCTAATATTGTAGCAATTTCTCAGATGGGTTTTTTCTGTTTTCGCAGCTTAAGGATGGCTTGTTTCACCTGCATGGAGAGCTCCTTTGACCGCATGTTTACTTCACAGCAAAACCTTCCAAATGCAAGCACCACACCTCAAATCAACTCCAGGCCTTTTATCTGCTTTATTGAGAATGACATAACGAAGGGATTGCCCACACCTGTCCATGAAATAGCCTTGGAGTCATTTGTCCAATTACTTTTGGTCCCTTTAAAAGCAGGGTGGCACATGTTAAGGAGCTGAAACTCCTAAACCCTTCATCCAATTTTAATGTGGATACCCTCAAATGAAAGCTGAAAGTATGAACTTCAACTGCATCTGAATTGTTTTGTTTAAAATTCATTGTGGTAATTTCTATAACCAAAATTAGAAAAATGTTGTCTCTTTTCAAATATATATGGACCTAACTGTAGACTTTACCACTTATAAAACTGTGTCCTGTAGTTGTCTTGTTCCACGCAAAGAGTCTCCTGAGTTATCCCCTATAATTATTACACCGGGCTACTTGCAGGCCATTACATTGACCTTAGGCTACGTTCACATTTGCGTTGTGCGCCGCAGCGTCGGCGCCGCAACGCACAACGCAAACAAAAACGCAGCAAAACGCATGCACAACGCTGCGTTTTGCGCCGCATGCGTCCTTTTTTTCATTGATTTTGGACGCAGCAATAATGCAACTTGCTGCGTCCTCTGCGCCCGGACGCATGCGCCGCAGTGACGCATGTGGCGCAAAACGCAAGTGCGACGCATGTCCATGCGCCCCCATGTTAAATATAGTGGCGCATGACGCATGCGGCGACGCTGCGGCACCCGACGCTGCGGCGCAGACCGCAAATGTGAACGTAGACTTATGTGTCTTTTTTCAAGGAAAGATTTTACAGTTTTTGCTTTATGGCAGAATGCATTATCATCTTGAAAAATGATTTCATCATCCATAAACATCCTTTCAATTGATGGGATAAGAAAAGTGTTCAAAATATCAACATAAACTTGTTCATTTATTGAAGATGTCATGAAAGCCATCTCCCCAGTGCCTTTACCTGACATGCAGACCCATATCATCAATGACTGTGGAGATTTGCATGTTCTCTTCAGGCAGTCATCTTTATAAATCTCATTGGAACGGCACCAAATGAAAGTTCCAGCATCATCACCTTGCCCAATGCAGATTTGTGGTTCATCACTGAATATGACTTTCATCCAGTCATCCACAGTCCACGATTGCTTTTCCTTAGCCCATTGTAACTTTGTTTGTTTCTGTTTAGGTGTTGATGTTGGCTTTTGTTTTTCTTTTCTGTATGTAAATCCCATTTCCTTTAGGCGGTTTCTTACAATTCGGTCACAGCCGTTGCCTCCAGTTTCCACCCATTCGTTCCTCATTTGTTTTGTAGGGCATTTCCTGTTTTGGAGACATATTGCTTTAAGTTTCCGGTCTTGACGCTTTGTTGTCTTCCTTGGTCTACCAGTATGTTTGCCTTTAACAACCTTCCCATGTTGTTTGTATTTGGTCCAGATTTTAGACACAGCTGACTGTGAACAACCAACATCTTTTGCAACATTGCGTGATGATTTACCCTCTTTTAAGAGTTTGATAATCCTCTCCTTTGTTTCAATTGACATCTCTCGTGTTGGAGCCATGATTCATGTCAGTCCACTTGGTGCAACAGCTCTCCAAGGTGTGATCACTCCTTTTTAGATGCAGACTAACGAGCAGATCTAATTTGCTGCACGTGTTATTTTTGGGAATGAAAATTTACAGGGTGATTCCATATTTTTTTTCCTCAGAATTGAGTGATTCCATAATTTTTCCCTATGCTTGGTTAAAAAAAGTAACCATTACTGACTACCACATTTTTTGTTCTTGATTTCTTTTAGTGTTTCTTAAAGCCAGAAAGTTGCCATTTGAAATGACTATTTTTGTGCCATTTCTTTTTTTCTACAAAATTAACAACTGAATGAACATTCTCCAAGGCCAGTGATTCCATAATTTTTGCCAAGGGTTGTACATAAATAGTATTGGGAAGATGTATACATTGCCAAGAGATTTGTTAAAAGAGTGCCAGTGCAGTTCATTTGAGAAGATGTATCCTCGTTAAAATATAGTTGATACAAATGAACAACATTAACACCGTATAATATCTTGGTGGAAAGCGTAATTCTGTTCATCAGGTCTTAACAGACACAGTTTCAACAGCCAAATCAAAGATAACAAACCTAAGGGGACACAATCTATCCCTGTTCGGTCTCTTACTCTTTTCTTACTTTACAGCAGAGGTTGGCACACTAGACAAGCTAAATTGGTGCTCCTGCTCTATGGCAGCTGACCATCCTTGCCCTGTAAAATTCTGTAAGGGAAGTGACATAGAAGGTTAGTCAGAAACTACTAGTGCTGTATACTTGAAAAATTCTATTGACATGCAAAAATGGTGTTTAAGAAAATATATACAAGAGATTTAAAAAGATTTATATGGTAAAGAGAATGTATTTTCTCAAATGAACTGCAATGGCAGTTTTTAAATCTCTTTGTACTGTATGTATTTTCTTAAACACTATTTTTGTATGACAATCCAATTTTTCATATATACAGTAGTAGTACTTACTATGCTGTGTCCACACCTATCCCCACTCATTATACTGTTCTCTCACCCATCCCCTCATTCACCATACTGTGTCTGTATCCATCTCCCCCACTAACCATACCGCGTCTTCACCCATCTCCCCACTCACCATACTGTGTCTAAATCCATTGCCCAATACTTTTTCCTCATACGTGACCCCATCTCCCCCTTGCTCCTCATACTAAGTTTTAAAATGTCTCACGCTCCCTAATTTGAATTTGCACCAATCTCTTCCTTGGTTATCAAACTGTGTCCTCAAATCTTCCCAAATAACACAAAATCGTCTTCACCCTCATTACACAAAATGTTTCCCACCCTTCCCTCCCAACTAAACCTCCCCCAACCCTTCCCTCCACACTAACTCTCCCCACACAAAATCTCCCTCACATTCTAAATCTCCCTACAGTAAATCTCCCACACAGCAAATCTCCCACACACACACTACCTGGCGGTCAGAGCTTCAATTGTATTGGCATGAAAGACGCGAGTACAATTGTTCACTGGGAGCCGACGTGCTGCAGTTCCATTCCAGGGGGTGGCAAAATGCAGCCCCCGGGGAGACAACTCGGACTGCCCCATTATGCAGCCTGATCGCACCCCCTGCATGCTGATCCCAGGGCAGATGCCCCGATTGCCCCCTCCTAGATCCGCCTCTAGGTGAAATTGTTAATTATGATGAGCTATTTCACTGCAAAGGGCCTATATATTGTTCTTGCACAAGTCTGTGTCCACCAGTGCTTTGCATTATAATTTAATTTTGTTTTTTTTTGCAGGAACATGTTATGCCGTTTCTGTGTATAAGAATCAAAATGCTAAGACATACAATGGGGCTGTTGTCAAGTATAAAAGGTTTTAAGTTTTAGCAGCAAGAGGGAATATGTAAATACAAAGTGAAGTTTGCTTTGTTTTGGTGTAATTAAATGTTAGGTATACTAAAGCTTTGTTCTCTGCTATAAATAGCACCACACACTTCTATACACAAGAACTAAACAATATGACTGATTGCTGTATATGACGTATTATTTTATCTAAAAATAATAGATTATTGATAAAGAAATGTATGTTATAATGATTTCACGCTTAACAACTGTGTATCTGTTCTATTGGCATACAGCTGATTCATCCACCTTTTCTGTTTAGAACTTTAAATAAAAAGAACTCATACTTTGAATGTAGACCAGTTAACTAGTGTTAAGAAGCTGTTTCAAATGGAGACTTGTCATTTCTAATTTTTTGACTCATTTCAACAAAGTGTTTACTCTAGAAATCTGGTGAGATTGCACACTAATTCTGGGATTTTGGGGTATTTTTCATGTAAGTTTCAGCTAGTTCTTCCAAAATTGGTGGTGCTGGGGCAGGACAGAGCAGGATGAGGTGAAGTGAGGCCCTTTTGTCTAATTTATGATGACCAGTGGAGTACCTTGCTCCACAAATCTTACTATAGTCATTGATTGGAGTAAGATTTACAGTTACTGATGCAATCAGTGAACCTTTTGCCTTTTGACATACCCAGAGTACTTAAAGGAAACCTGTCACCTGAATTTGGCGGGACCGGTTTTGGGTCATATGGGCAGGGTTTTTGGGTGTTTGATTCACCCTTTCCTTACCCACTGGCTGCATGCTGGCCGCAATATTGGATTGAAGTTCATTCTCTGTCCTCCGGAGTACATGCCTGCGCAAGGCAATATTGCCTTGCACTGGCGTGTACTCCGGAGGACAGAGAATGAACTTCAATCCAATATTGCGGCCAGCATGCAGCCAGCGGGTAGGAAAGGGTGAATCAAACACCCGAAAACCCCGCTCATATGACCCAAAACTGGTCCGGCCAAATTCAGGTGACAGGTTCCCTTTAAGCCTTATTTGCAGATGAATTAAAACAATGTGTTTCAGTCTGATAGCAATGGATGATATCTTTCAGAGAGCAACATGACCATATAAACAGTTCAGGTGTGTGACAGATTTTCAGCACCTAATTCATAGATGCTTACCCTGACTCACTATGCCTTCTGGCTACATCAGGAAATGATGATGAAGCCAGAGTTAAAAAACAGTTGGGATCTACTGTAGATGAGGAAATCTTTTGAAATTCGAATTCGCCAGCTTTGCTGAATTTTTCCAAAAAGTTTGATTCACGTAGAATTCATTTTTGGGCAAATCGAAAGTACTGTAATTTCCCTTAAAAGATGTGCATAACACTTTGAGGTCTTTTAGGACTGTATTCATCTCATTTCAAGATATTTAACACAAATATAGCCTTAGTAATGTAATGTAACCACAACATATATGGCTATGGGTAAACAAAGTTTAGAAAACACAGCTAAAAAATAGTATCCGAAATGTCCAAGAAAGAGAAAAGATAAGTTTATCCGCACTGCTGCTTCACTGCGACCATCTGTTCCTGTGCCATTCAATGCTGTTTGATGCTTATAATGTCTCAGAAAGGTCGGGAGATTTGGGTGCAACCCCAATAGTCATATGCATAGTTCAATGGAAAAAGAAAAAATGGTATGCACTCACCAAACCCGGTAAAAACACTCCTTTATTGGGACATGTGCGGTTTCAGACCATTCGTCCGTTTCATTCACACGTTCTCCCTGTCTGAAACCGCACATGTCCCAATAAAGGAGTATTTTTACCTGGATTGGTGAGTGCATAACGTTGTTTCTTTTTCCATTGAACACAGCTAAAAAATACCCTTCTATTATTTGTAACAGATTAATTCAATACCAATAAAAGGGGGGGGGGTTCATAACAGGGTTGTTATGAGGGCAAGGATGGTAATCTGGCCCTATTAAGGCCGATGGCTTACCCTATCTTGCTGCAGAGGTTGGCACCCTAAGGTTGTGATATGGTACCCCCGCTCACCATCGGCTGTCCTTCAGTGACCCAGTTATGTCCTAAATGTACTAAACAATGAAAAATCACAAACACAATGAAACAATATTCAAAAATTAAAAAAATAAATGTGGTTTTACAACTGAAAAAACCATAAGAATGAGGGCCAAACTCAATATCCACTCACTGGTTTTAATAATATTCACAAGCAATAGTAAGCCATAAAGATAGAAGCTTTATGGAAACGTTTTCACTACAACATAGGGCAGATGCTCTTCCTAAAATTCTCTGCTGTAGTTCCCAGATGTCTATAACTAGTAGAGTAAGATATTCAGACCCAATACAATTTTAAGGGATTCCTTAAGTGGATGTTTAATATTTAAATATGAAGTTAACCTTCCAAAATAGCATTCCCATGTTTGTATCCAATAACATCAGACATTTCCATTCCTCAAAAGGAACTTCCCAAACCTAATGTATATCACATGTAAATTATTCTTTTCACACGTATAGCACCTATACATTGCTCAATAGAAATTAATGATACTTATAGCGCGTTTATGTTAGAATATATATTCCCACTACCAACATGTTTCTCCCCCTCTTTTTATAGGGGTCCATAAAGGGACAGGTTTATGAACAGCATAGATGTCCTCATAGTCTGGCTTTCAGTATCACCTCTATGCTGATGACACACAGATCTACATCTCTGGACCAGATATCACCTCCCTACTAACCAGAATCCCTCAATGTCTGTCCACTATTTCATCCTTCTTCTCCGCTAGATTTCTCAAACTTAACATGGACAAAACAGAATTCATCATCTTTCCCCATCTCACGCGACCCCCCCTACGAACCTATCCATTACAGTAAATGGCTGCCCACTCTCCCCAGTCCCACAAGCTCGCTGCCTCGGGGTAATCCTTGACGCTGATCTCTCCTTCAAACCACATATCCAAGCCCTTTCCACTTCCTGCCAACTTCAACTCAAAAATATTTCACGAATCCGTTCATTCCTCAACCAAGAATCTGCAAAAACCCTAGTCCATGCCCTCATCATCTCTCGCCTCGACTACTGCAACCTCCTGCTCTGTGGCCTCCCCTCGAACACTCTCGCACCCCTCCAATCTATTCTAAACTCTGCTGCCCGACTAATCCACCTGTCCCCCCGCTATTCCCCGGCCTCTCCCCTCTGTCAATCCCTTCACTGGCTCCCCATTGCCCAGAGACTCCAGTACAAAACCCTAACGATGACATACAAAGCCATCCACAACCTGTCTCCTCCATACATCTGTGACCTCGTGTCCCGGTACTTACCTACACGCAACCTCCGATCCTCACAAGATCTCCTTCTCTACTCCCCTCTTATCTCTTCTTCCCACAATCGCATACAAGATTTCTCTCGCGTATCACCCCTACTTTGGAACCTTCTACCACAACACATCAGACTCTCGCCTACCATCAGAATCTTCAAAAAGAATCTGAAGACCCACCTCTTCCAACAAGCCTACAACCTGCAGTAACCACCGATCAACCAACCGCTGCACGATCAGCTCTATCCTCACCTACTGTATTCTCACCCATCCCTTGTAGATTGTGAGCCTTCGCGGGCAGGGTCCTCACTCCTCCTGTACCAGTTATGACTTGTATTGTTTAAGATTATTGTACTTGTTTTTATTATGTATACCCCTCCTTACTTGTAAAGCGCCATGAAATAAATGGCGCTATAACAATAAATAAAAATAATAATAATAATAATAATAATAGTCTGGAATGAACTAATTGCTCATTAGTTAGCAATCTCTTATACACTGTTCAAATAAATAAAGGGAACACTTAAAAAAGAGAATAGAGAATAGAACTCCAAGTAAATCAAACCTCTGTGAAATCAAACTGTCCACTTAGGAAGCAACACTGCTTGACAATCAATTTCACATCCTGTTGTGCAAATGGAATAGACAACAGATGGAAATTATTGGCAATCATCAAGACACACTCAATTAAGGAGTGGTTCTGCAGGTGGGGACCTCAGACCACATCTCAGTATCAATGCTTTCTGGCTGTCTGGTTTTGATCACTTTTGAATGTTGGTTGTGCTTTCACACTCATGGTAGCATGAGACGGACTCTACAACCCACACAAGTGGCTCAGGTGATGCAGCTCATCCAGGATGGAAACAGACTCCATGAGGATGGTCTGAGTGCCCACATCCATAGATGGAGATTGTGCTCACAGCCCAACACCGTGCAGGATGCTTGACATTTGCCACAGAACACCAGAATTGACAAATTCACCTCTGGCGCCCTGTGCTCTTCACAGCTGAAAGCAAGTTCACACTGAGCACATGTGACAGAGTCTGGAGACGTCATGGAGAGCGATCTGCTACCTGCAACATCCTTCAGCATGACTGGTTTGAAAGTGGGTCAGTAATGGTGTGGGGTGGCATTTCTTTGGAGGGCCGCACAGCCCTCCATGTGCTTGCCAGAGGTAGCCTGACTGCCATTAGGTACCTAGATGAGATCCTCAGAACTCTTGTGAGACCATATACTGGTGCGGTTGGCCCTGGGTTCCTCCTAATGCAGGACAATTCTAGACCACATGTGGCTGGAGTGTGTCTGTTAGGGCTAGCGGAACGCACCGAGTAAATAGAGATGTTTATTATAATGGGTGCGTTCGCAGCCCGGGGTCCACCGTGCAGGAGGAACCTGCTGCTAGCGAATGGCGGCACTGTTTGGCGGTATAGACTAGCTCTGTTACTCCACAGAGTAGCCGTGAAAGGGGAAGCACTGTGCCCTGTTAGCCTCACAGGAGCACAAGCTTACTGCCAAGCTGATAGCAGTCAGTAGTTATGCAACATGCAATCTCCTCACCGGAGAAGCCGATATTCTAGGGGCTTATTTCAGCCGGGTCCCTGAACACACTCATACAATCTCCTCACCGGAGGTGTCGGTATTCTAGGGGCTTATTTCAGCTGGGTCCCTGAACACACTCATGCATAACCACACTGGCGCAAAGCACATATATGAATTGATACTAGCGCATGGCCGTGCGGCCATGCGAGCCTTATATAGCTGCAGCAAGAAAAAGACCTTCCTAGAAGGACCAATGAGAGACTGCCATACCTGAGCATGTGACCCTAAATCTCCACTGAGAGATCTTGCCCTGGGCATGCTCAGTGTGTGCAAAGCAGGACTTAGTCCTAGCTCCTACAGGACCTTCCTGAAGGGACCAATGGACTTAGCTGCAGTATCTGACCATGTGACCCTCGAT
Source organism: Ranitomeya variabilis (assembly GCF_051348905.1). Taxonomy (NCBI): domain Eukaryota; kingdom Metazoa; phylum Chordata; class Amphibia; order Anura; family Dendrobatidae; genus Ranitomeya; species Ranitomeya variabilis. The sequence continues at coordinate 236,284,151 of NC_135232.1, forward strand.
CTCCACTGAGAGATCTTACTCAGGGCATGCTCAGAATGAGAAAAGCAGGACTTAGTCCCAGAAGCGTCTGCTTGCCGCTACCCAGCACTGACTTCAATGGCAGAAGCAGGAAAAGCAGCAGTAGCTCTTTGCACAGAGTGGGACTGAGCAAGATGCTGGGACCGACGTCTCCGCTGAGCAAGCTCCACTGCAGCAGGAGAAGAATGGGAGACCGCAGTGGAGATGGCCCGAGATTCCCCCTGTGCAGAGGCGGGAACTCGACCCCTAACATTACCCACCCCAGGGCCCCCCCCCTTGGACCTCGCCACGCTTGAAGGCTGCAATGAGCTGCAGAGCCCGAATGTGCTCAGCAGGCTCCCACGACCTGTCCTTGGGACCACAACCCTTCCAATCCACCAAATAAAATTTTTTGCCACGTACCACCTTGCACCCCAAAATAGCGTTCACCTCGTAATCGTCCGTAGACGAACCCGATGTCCCAGCAGATGACTCAGAAAACCGGGACATGTATACGGGTTTCAAGAGGGACACATGAAAGGTGTCGTGATACCCAGGCGTGGCGGAAGGGCCAAATGATAGACCACAGGATTAACCTGTTCGAGGACCTTGAAGGGACCCAAGTAGCGAGGTGCAAATTTAGTGGACTCAACTCGCAGCCTGATGTTACGGGCGGAGAGCTACACCAAGCCGCGAGGAGCAAAGGTCGGAGCGGGGCCACGGATGCTGACCATAATTGAGGAGGAATGGGGTTTGTCCAGTGGAGTCGGCTATGGCGTTGTTCAGTGCAAACTCTGCTGCCCACGATAGCAAGGATGCCCAGTCATCCTGCCTGCCTGAGACAAAATGTCGCAGATATGTGACCAAGGTCTGGTTGGCCCTCTCTACCAATCCATTTGTCTCGGGATGATATGCGGAAGAGAGATTTAACTCAATGCTGAGAAGACGACAAAGCTCTCTCCAGAACCGAGACGCGAACTGGGGACCCCGGTCACTGACAATTTTGTCCGGCATACCGTGTAGGCGGAAGATGTGTTTTATGAACAACGCTGCCAAGGCCCGTGCAGTAGGTAACCGTGGTAGTGGCACCAAATGCACCATTTTCGAGAAATGATCGGTGATGACCCAAATGATGGTACAGCTGCGAGACTTGGGTAAACCCACAACAAAGTCCATCCCAACCATCTCCCAGGGCCTGTATGCCACCGGCAAGGGATAGAGTAACCCAGCTGGCCGTTGATGAGGAGATTTATTTTTGGTGCAGGAGACACACGCCTGAATATAATCTCTGACATCCCAGACCATATGTGGCCACCAGTACGTCCTTGCCAGCAGCTCAGATGTCCTCTTTGTCCCAAAGTGTCCACCCACCCTGGATGAATGAGCCCAAGAGAGAACCTCCGGTTGCAAATTAATGGGCACAAAAGTCTTGCCCGGAGGCACAGACTCTAGTGAAACCGGCGCTACGGTTCTGAGGCTCTCTGAAAGGACAATAAGCTGAGGCTCCCCTTCCTCCTCCTCAGATGACACAACAGGGCGAGAGAGAGCGTCAGCACGAATGTTCTTCTCCCCAGTGAGATAATGAAGGGTGAAGTGGAACCGGGAGAAGGACAAGGACCATCTGGCCTGGCGAGAATTTAGCCGCTGGGCTGTTTGCAGATATAACAAATTTTTGTGGTCCGTGAAGACTTGAAAGGGAAAACGAGCCCCCTCCAAGAGATGTCTCCATTCCGAGAAAGCCGGCTTCATCGCTAGCAACTCCCTGTCCCCATTGGAATAATTCCTCTCCGCAGGTGTGAAGGACTTGGAGAAGAAGAAGCACGGATGCTTCCGACCTTGAGCATCCTTTTGGAAGAGGACTGCTCCTGCACCAACGGAAGAGGCATCCACCTCCATTATGAACGGCTTATCAACATCGGGACGATGTAGGATGGGAGCGCTAGCAAAATTAGACTTAATAGAAGAAAACACCCTGGAGACCTCTTCAGACCACAATTTGGGATTTGCTCCCTTCTTGGTGAGGGCTACCAAGGGAGCTACCAAAGTTGAGAAGTGGGGAATGCACTGGTGGCAATAATTAATGAACCCCATAAAGCTCTGCACCACTTTAAGAGAATGTGGTTCTTGCCAGTCCATCACAGCCTGTAGTTTGGCAGGATCCATAGCCAATCCCTGGGCGGAGATGATATAGCCCAGGAAAGGTAAAGACTCCTGCTCAAACATACACTTCTCCAACCTTGCATAGAGAGCATTTGCCCGTAAGAGGTCGAAGACTCTGCCAACATCTCTCCGGTGGGAGTCAATATCTGTAGAAAAGATGAGAATATCATTCAGATAGACTATGACCGAGGTGGAAAGCATATCCCGGAAGATGTCATTGACAAAGTCTTGGAAAACGGCTGGGGCATTACAGAGCCCGAAGGGCATCACCAGATACTCATAGTGCCCATCTCTGGTGTTAAACGCCATCTTCCATTCGTCCCCCTCACGGATGTGAATCAGGTTATAAGCACTCCGCAGATCTAATTTGGTAAATACCTTAGCTCCCCGTAGCCTATCAAAAAGCTCAGAAATCAGGGGCAGCGGGTACTTATTCTTAACGGTGATGGCATTGACCCCTGTAATCTATGCAAGGACGTAATTCTCCGTTCTTCTTCTGCACGAAGAAGAACCCTGCCCCTGCTGGTGACACTGACTTCCTAATGAACCCTCTTGCCAAATTCTCCTGGATGTATTGGGACATGGCCTCCGTTTCTGGAAGAGAGAGGGGATAGACACATCCCCAAGGAGGTTCTCCTCCAGGCAAGAGATCTATAGGACAGTCATAGGGACGGTGAGGCAGAAGGGTCTCTGCAGCCTTTTTGGAGAAGACGTCTGCATAGGACCAATAGTATTTGGGAAGAGAAGAGAGATCTGCGGGTATCTTAGTGGTGGAAACCTGAACGCACTCTTTCACACATCTGCCCTTACAGGAGTCACTCCAACCCAATACCCTCCCAGAGGTCCACTCAATATGTGGGGAGTGGAAACGGAGCCAGGGTATTCCCAGCAGAATCTCATCCATTCCCTCGGGAAGGACAAGAAGGGAAATTATCTCCTGGTGGGATGGGGACATAGCTAACGTGAAAGGGACAGTCTGCTGTGTGATCTGAGATGGAAGTGTTGACCCGTTCACTACTCTTACAGTCACTGGTTTGGCGAGCATCACCAGAGTTATTGCTTGGCGCAGAGCAAAAGCAGAGGACATGAAATTCCCCTCTGCTCCAGAGTCCACACAAAGCTCGACTGTTAGAGAGTAAGAGCCTAATATGATTGTCCCCTTGAAGGACAGCTTGGAGGAAAATGCCACTGTGTCTAGAGAACCCCCTCCAATGGTTACTAGAGGCGATTGTTTACCCAACTGCCATGGACATTTATTGGCATAATGTCCTTCTTGTTGGCAATTTCTGCAAACCACGGGTACTCGAGTGGTCCGAGACTTAGGTCCCGCTCGAGAAACCTCCATGTCCTCATGTGAGTCGGACGCCTGAACGGAAGATTCTAGAGGTCTGGCAAAGGTGGGAGCCAGCCGAAAACTCTGCCTACACTGGGCCCACTCCAACCTCCGTTCGTTAAAACGGAGGTCGATGCGGGTAGATATAGAAATAAGCTCCTCCAGTGTGGTGGGAATCTCCCTGGTGGCCAAGGCATCCTTCACATGGTCTGCCAGTCCTCTCCAGAACACCGGAATAAGGACTTTATCCGGCCACTCCAGCTCTGAGACCAGAGTCCGGAACTGGATGGCAAACTGGCTGACCATGGATGAACCCTGGGTTGTTGCCAACAATTGGAGCGCGGTATCGTGGGTGACACATGGTCCCAAAAATACCTGTTTCAGAGCGTCCAGGAAGAGAAGAGCACTCTGCACCACACGATCATTGCGCTCCCATAGCGGCGTTGCCCACTCCAACGCCCTGCCCGACAAAAGGGATAAAACAAATCCCACTTTCGCCCATTCCGTAGGAAAATCTGCAGCCAGAAGCTCAAGATGTATGGAGCACTGACTCACGAATCCCCAACATTGCTTACTGTCACCAGCAAACTTGTCTGGAAGCGGGAGATGGGATAAAGTCGGAGCAGGGGTGGCAGAGCACAAACTGGCTACAGCTACACTTGCAGCCTGAACAGCGACTGCGGTAACATCCACAGCTGAGGTTGTGCGCTCGAGAGCCGCCAATCTACCCTCCAGCTGCTGGATGTACCGCTGTAAATGCTGATCGTCCGCCATTTACTAGCCAGACCCTGGTGCTAGTATACTGTTAGGACAAGCGGAATGCACCGAGTGAATAGAGATGTTTATTATAATGGGTGCGTTCGCAGCCCGGGGTCCACCGTGCAGGAGGAACCTGCTGCTAGCGAATGGCGGCACTGTTTGGCGGTATAGACTAGCTCTGTTACTCCACAGAGTAGCCATGAAAGGGGAAGCACTGCACCCTGTTAGCCTCACAGGAGCACAAGCTTACTGCCAAGCTGATAGCAGTCAGTGGTTATGCAACATGCAATCTCCTCACCGGAGAAGCTGGTATTCTAGGGGCTTATTTCAGCCGGGTCCCTGAACACACTCATGCATAACCACACTGGCGCAAAGCACATATATGAATTGATACTAGCGCATGGCCTTGTGGCCATGCGAGCCTTATATAGCTGCAGAAAGAAAAAGACCTTCCTAGAAGGACCAATGAGAGACTGCCATACCTGAGCATGTGACCCTAAATCTCCACTGAGAGATCTTGCCCTGGGCATGCTCAGTGTGTGCAAAGCAGGACTTAGTCCTAGCACCTACAGGACCTTCCTGAAGGGCCCAATGGACTTAGCTGCAGTATCTGACCATGTGACCCTCGATCTCCACTGAGAGATCTTACTCAGGGCATGCTCAGAACGAGAAAAGCAGGACTTTGTCCCAGAAGCGTCTGCTTGCCGCTGCCCAGCACTGACTTCAATGGCAGAAGCAGGAAAAGCAGCAGTAACTCTTTGTACAGAGTGGGACTGAGCAAGATGCTGGGACCGACGTCTCCGCTGAGCAAGCTCCACTGTGGCAGGAGAAGAATGGGAGACCACAGCGGAGATGGCCCGAGATTCCCCCTGTGCAGAGGCGGGAACTTGACCCCTAACAGTGTCAGCACTTCCTGCAAGATGAAGGCATTGAAGCTATGGACTGGCCCACCCATTCCCCAGACCTGGATCTGATTGAACACATCTGGGGCATCATGTCTCGCACCATCCACCACATTGCACCACAAACTGTCCAGGGGTTGGCGGATGCTTTAGTCCAGGTCTGGGAGGGGATCCTTCAGGAGACCATCTGCCGCCTCATCAGGAGCATGCCCAGGCATTGTACGGAGATCACACAGGCACGTGGAGGCCACACACACAACAGAACATAATTTCCTTGTCTTGAGGCATTTCCACTGAAGTTGGACCAGCCTGTAATTTGATTTTCCACTTTGATTTTGAATATCATTCCCAATCCAGACCTCCAAGGAATATTAATTTTGATTTACATTGATCATTTTTATGTTTTATTGTTCTCAACACATTCCACTATGTAATGAATAAAGATATGCAACTGAAATATTTCATTCAGTGATATCTAGGATGTGGTATTTTAGTGTTCCCTTTATTTTTTGGGGCAGTGTATATAAGAGTGTAGGGGTCAAACATAAGGTCCACCCTTTCCATGCTCGCTCATCACTACTCATTATGTAATAACAAATTAAACATTTTCAGATAAGGTCAGAATGTAGGTAGTGGAGTTGCGAACTAGGACTGAAGTTGCTGTATTTCTGAGAAGTTAAAGGGAACTTGTCACTTGGAAAACACTATTTGCCTGAAGATAGATGGTTACTGAAAGTGTGGCTACTGGGATAAAATTAACTTATTTCCTCCTGCAAGCCGCCAGATATTTGTCAAAAGGACATGCATGGAGCTGCCTCATTCAACGTTCACAGCACCACTCATTATACTGTGCGCAAAAGCTGTATGCACACTCTGGCCCTTTGAGAGCTTAACGATAAGTATTCTGACATGTATAGAGCCATATGTTCTGTTCAGAATTATGGAAGAAATTGTTTAGGCAAAATGATGGAATATTCTTCAATGGCCGAAGTCCAATCATGTCATCCATAAACTGATTGAGCATGTGTTTAACTTAAAAACAAAACTTAAGGCGGAAAAAACAACAGGCAAACAGCAATTGAAGAAGCCCTGACACCAGCAGAAGGGGAAATTCAGTATTCGGTGACGTCCATGATTTCAAATTCTCTGACAGTCACCGAATGGAAAAAAAAACTTTGCATAATTATTTATTTATATATATATATATATATATATATATATATATATATATATATATACATACAATATATATAAAGAGATATACAGTGTATTTATATATAGTGTGTATATATATATATGAATAGTTTATATTATACACTATATGTATATATATATATATATATATATATATATATATATATATATATATATATATATATATATATATATATATATATATATATATATATATATATATATATGTATATACACTGCTCAAAAAAATAAAGGGAACACTTAAACAACAAAATATAACTCCAAGTAAATCAAACTTCTGTGAAATCAAACTGTCCACTTAGGAAGCAACACTGTTCGACAATCAATTTCACATGCTGTTGTGCAAATGGAATAGACAACAGATGGAAATTATTGGCAATTATCAAGACACACTCAAAAACGAGTGATTCTGCAGGTGGGGACCACAGACCACATTTCAGTACCAATGCTTTCTGGCTGATGTTTTGGTCACTTTTGAATGTTGGTTGTGCTTTCACACCTGTGCTAGCATGAGACTTACTCTACAACCCACACAAGTGGCTCAGGTAGTGCAGCTCATCCAGGATGGCACATCAATGCGAGCTGTGGCAAGGTTTGCTGTGTCTGTCAGAATAGTGTCCAGAGGCTGGAGGCGCTACAAGGAGACAGGCCAGTACACCAGGAGAAGTGGAGGGGGTCATAGGAGGGCAACAACGCAACAGCAGCACCACTACATCAGCCTTTGTGCAAGGAGGAACAGGAGGAGCACTGCCAGAGCCCTGCAAAATGACCTCCAGCAGGCCACAAATGTGCATGTGTCTGCACAAATGGTTAGAAACCAACTCCATGAGGATGGTCTGAGTGCCCGATGTCTACAGATGGGGATTGTGCTCACAGCCCAACACCATGCAGGATGCTTGGCATTTGCCACAGAATACCAGGATTGGCAAATTCACCACTGGCGCCCTGTGCTCTTCACAGATGAAAGCAGGTTCACACTGAGCACATGTGACAGACATGACAGTGTGGAGATGCCATGGAGAGCGATATGCTACCTGCAGCATCCTTCAGCATGACTGGTTTGGCAGTGGGTCAGTAATGGTTTGGAGTGGCATTTCTTTGGAGGGCCACACAGCCCTCCATGTGCTCACCAGAGGTAGCCTGACTGCCATTAGGCACCTAGATGAGATCCTCAGAACTCTTGTGAGACCATATGCTGGTGCGGTTGACCCTGGGTTCCTCCTAATGCAGGACAATGCCAGACCTCATGTGGCTCGAGTGTGTCAGCAGTTCCTGCAAGATGAAGGCATTGAAGCTATGGACTGGTCAGCCCGTTCCCAGACCTGAATCCGATTAAACACATCTGGGACATCATGTCTCACACAATCCATCAACGTCACGTTGCACCACAGGCTGTGCAGGAGTAGGTGGATGCTTTAGTCCAGGTCTGGGAAGAGATCCCTCAGGAGACCATCTGCCGCCTCATCAGGAGCATGCCCAGGCATTGTAGGGAGGTCATACAGGCACGTGGAGGCCACACACATCACTGAGCATCATTTCCTTGTCTTGAGGCATTTCCACTGTAGTTGGATCAGTCTGTAACTTCATTTTCCACTTTGATTTTGAGTATCATTCCAAATCCAGACCTCCATGGGATATTAGTTGTGATTTACGTTGATAATTTTTAGGTCTTATTGTTCTCAACACACTCCACTATGTAATGAATAAAGATTTACAACTGGAATATTTCATTCAATGATATCTATTGTGTGGGATTTTGGTGTTCCCTTTATTTTTTTCAGCAGTATATATATATATATATATATATATATATATATATATATATATATATATATATATATATATATATATTATGGTGCCAAGGAGATGCATGGTAAAAAATTAAGTAGCAAGTTTTTGAAGGTCTTACCTCCTAATTTTGTTCCTTTTTGGTCATAGATATTTTATAATTTTCTTTTTTTAAGATTGGTTATCATTTACTGGTTGCTCAACGGCACATCATATTGCAGCTTTAAATATTTGTTTAGTATTTATCGTCATGCATATCCCGCGTAATGTATGGTATGTTATGCCATTTACCGATCAGATTAATCATATTTATGCGAAAAACTGAACTGACTGATACACTGCTACTAAGTACTGATACATGTACAATGAACATAATTGTGTAATGCATATTTTACTGTAATAGAATGCTTGCTGTCATTCTATGTTTTTTTAATTATGAATGGTATATCCAGTTAAAGATGTGATGACAAACTGAGCGGTTATTGTGTGTACAATATTGTGGAAAATGAGAGACATGAAATAATTCACATGCCTTGAGTAAGTGGTAAATCTAAATTAAATTTTACATGGTGAATTCTTATGCCAAAAGGAACATATTTGAGGGGTAAGACTTACCAATTTGCAAAGTTCATTTTTCCTTGGCACCCTAATATATATATATATATATATATATATATATATATATATATATATATATATATATATATATATATATACTGTATACAGTGTGTGTGTGTATACTGTATATATAGTATAACTGTTTCACCACAAGTTATGACAACATATCTGGAGTTTAAGTGTCTTAACATAAGGGCAAAATAAATACCCCCGCACACTGTTGTTTTATGGAAAAAAAAATTGCAGAAATCTTTCCTGACAGTTGAGAAAAATAACCCCTTGCCTAAGGTCTCTGCGTATAATGTAAAATGAATTTCATTTTCATGGCAAATAGTATAAAAAGTTCATTCTGCTTTCGATGTGAAGCGATAAGAAAAGCTGCTCTACAATATCTATAATACACTTTCCAGTTTGTCTACAGCATTATAAATGGAAATGTTTCTCTTTGTTCGAGCACTTAATCCTCCACATGCTACAAATATGCTCGCCATATTATTTACATCATGTCTATATATGTTTTTTTGCGAATGTACTGGCAACCACTCTAAATTACATTGAAAAAATATCAGGATTGGAACTGGACTAAATAATTTTCTATTTATTTTGTATCTACCTCAAAATCCTAAAGTAATATTAATTTACATATAGCATTCTGATAACTAGATGCATTTCTCACTGCAGATACCATACTTCTATTTATGTAATGGCTTGTATATATAGCAATAATATAGTATATGCTGAAATGAATAGAACGCAGTCTAGAAGATCATATTAAGGCAATTCATATATTCTATAGACTTGTCTATTTTGGAGAAAGTTAGTCAAACGAAGATTCTGCCAATCAAAAGATCATCTTATTCCCAAAAGTGCTGGCCAACTGACCAACTCTTTCTGATAATTGGAAGCAGATCATTCACTTTGCTCAAGATGTGGTAAAAATAGTACTTTTCCTTGAAACAATACACTTTGCTAATGCTAATGTCATAGCTGTCATATATGTCACAAAATTGATCCTCATTGAGTGGAATGAGCTGAAGGACACAGTTAAACTCTTTATAAGTTAAGCAAAAATAACCATTTAAGGACCTGGAACAGCAGGATTATATTTTCTGTACAGGACTATATATCATATGGAATGTTAACTTGTCTCTCCTGTCAAAAGACAGGTATCTGTAATGTTTTATTTGGTAGGGCAGGGATGGAAAATAGGCACACATGTCTCTCCAGACACACTGAACACTTTGCACCTCAGAAGGCCTACTGTTTAAATACCTGACCACACCCTGGGTGGAGATAAGGAGAACAACCTCCCAACCGCTCTATGGCTGTTTTAAAAAACACAGCCCTTTTAAAATGGCTGCTTAACTCCTTTAAACACATTGTGTGCTGGAGAAAAACTTCTGGATTTCACATCACTAAAGCTAATAGCCTCAGAGAAACATATCCCAGTACTTTGGCAATGACTTTGTCACAATACTCATAATTTTTCTGCCTAAATCAAATTTATAAATGACAATAAACCAATAACGATTCCATATTAAGCATTCTCTATAAGCTCTGCTTAAAATGATTTTTAAATGGTAGTCAGCTACTTTTCAAATGTCGACAGATGAATCTATTATTAATACTTTTTTTTTAGCTTAAAGGGGTTTTTAAAGTGCATTTTAATTGATAAATCTTGGAAAACTTCCACAACTAAATGTGTTAAAAATAAATCTTAGAATTGTCCCTACTATATATCCCTACAGACAAAAAAACATGCGATCACAGTTGCTGCTTTCTGTGAGGCAAAACTTGATTAGAAATAAGCAGCTAATGCTTTTCCTCACAGAAAGAATCAGCTGTGATCCTGTGCTGCAATATCTGTAAACTTTCTTTTGTGACATGTGCCGACCACGATCCTAAATGATCAGACACAGCCATTGCACAGTACATAACAATGACATTTATTAGATTATCTAAACTCATAAACATTTTTTTCTAACACATCCAACTGTGGAACTTATTTTTATTGATTAAAATTTAATTTTATTTGTGGGAAAACCTCTTTAATTGGTTACTGTCAATATAACTTCTCTTTGTGCAAATCAATGCCAGGTTACTGTTGTGACCTGAAGGTTAACTTTGACATCATCACCAAAGGCCTTTTAACCCCTTTCTACCATTGGATGTACTATTCCGTCCATGTGGGGTGGGCCCTACTTTAGATGGACACAATAGTACGTCCAGCGCGATCAGCCGCGCTCACGGGCGGAGCGCGGCCGATCGCGGCCGAGTGTCAACTGACTATCGCAGCTGACATCCGGCACTATGTGCCAGGAGCGGTCACGGACCGCTCCTGGCACATTAACCCCGGAACACTGTGATCAAAGATGATCGCAACGTTCCGGCGGCACAGGGAAGCATCGCACAGGGAGGGGGCTCCCTGCGTGCTTCCCTGAGACCCTCGGAGCAACGTGATGTGATCGCATTGCTCCGATGGTCTCCTACCTTCTTCTCCCTGCAGGCCCGGATCCAAAATAGCCATGGGGGGCCTTCTGCGTCTTGCAGGGAGGTGACTTTCAAGCGTCTGCTCCCTGCAGTGCACTGCAAAGCGTCAGATCAGCGATCTGACACTATAGCATAATGTCCCCCCTGGGGCAATGTAAAAAAGTAAAAAAAAAAACATTTACATGTGTTAAAAAAAATCCTAAATTAAGAAAAAAAATATTGTTCCAATAAATACATTTCTTTAAATAAAAAAAACAATAAAAGTACACATATTTAGTATCGCCGCGTCCGTAACAACCCGACCTATAAAACTGTCCCACTAGTTAACCCCTTCAGTGAACACCAAACAAAAAGTGGAATAACAAATAATAAAGATGGATATAAATAACCATGGTACCTCTGAAAACATCATCTTGTCCTGCAAAAAATGAGCCGCTATACAGTGTCATCAACAAAAAGATTAAAAAGTTATAGTCCTCAGAATAAAGCGATGCAAAAATAATTATTTTTTATATAAAATAGTTTTTATCGTATAAAAGTGCCAAAACATAAAAAAATTATATAAATGAGGTATCGCTGTAATCGTTCTGACCCGAAGAATAAAACTGCTTTATCAATTTTGACAAATAAACTAGAAACCACGCTAAAAGGAGAGGATTAGTAATGCTGAAATGGACCATACATGCAGTACTCAAAAACACACAATAACAAACAATACCGCTGCTCGTCCTGAGGATATCTGTCGCAGTGGAATACCCCTCTGCTAATAGCCGACCCTGCACAGTGTCACCCAAAGAGTACAGCTGAAGCTGATGCGCTTACCTATGTAGATTTACTGCTTGCAGTGTGCTAGTTGTGGGTCCCGGAGTTCCCGGTTACATCCTGCTTTATCAATTTTACCAAACGTGGAACGGTATAAGCGCCCCCCACAAAAAAATTCATGAATAGCTGTTTTTTGTTCATTGTACCTCACAAAAATCGGAATAAAAAGAGATCAAAAAATGTCACATGCCCGAAAATGGTACCAGTAAAAATGTCAACTCGTCCCGCAAAAAAACAAGACCTGACATGACTCTGTGGACCAAAATATGGAAAAATTATAGCTCTCAAAATATGGAGATGCAAAAACTATTTTTTGCAATAAAAAGCGTCTTTTAGTGTGTGATGGCTGACAATCATAAAAATCCGCTAAAAAAACAGCTATAAAAGTAAATCAATCCCCCATCATCACCCCCTTAGTTAGGGAAAATAATACAATTTTAAAAAATGTATTTATTTCCATTTTCCCATTAGGGTTAGGGTTAGGGCTACAGTTAGGGTTAGGGTTGGGTTTGGGGTTGGGGTAAAGTTAGGGTTAGGGTTGGGGATAAATTTGGGGTTGGGGCTAAAGTTAGGGTTTGGGTTGGGGCTAAAGTTAGGGTTTGGATTAGATTTATTTTTGGGATTAGGGTTGGGATTAGGGTTAGGGGTGTGTTTCGGTTAGGGTTTCAGTTAGAATTGGGGGGTTTCCACTGTTTAGGCACATCAGGGGCTCTCCAAACGCGATATGGCGTCTGATCTCAAATCCAGCCAATTCTGCGTTGAAATAGTAAAACAGTGCTCCTTCCCTTCTGAGCTCTCCCGTGTGCCCAAACAGGGGTTTACCCCAATATATGGGGTATCAGCGTACTTAGGACAAATTGGACAATAATTTTTGGGGTCCAATTTCTCCTGTTACCCTTGGGAAAATACAAAACCGGGGGCTAAAAAATAATTTGTGTGGAAAAAAAGGATTTTTTATTTTCACGGCTCTTTGTTGTAAACTGTAGTGAAACACTTGGGGGTTCTCACAACACATCTAGATAAGTTCCTTTGGGGGTCTAGTTTCCAATATGGGGTCACTTGTGGGGGGTTTCTACTGTTTAGGTACATCAGGGGCTCTGCAAACGCAATGTGACACCTGCAGACCATTCCATCTAAGTCTGCATTCCAAATGGTGCTCCATCCCTTCCAAGCTCTGCCATGTGCCCAAACAGTAGTTTTCTCCACATATGAGGTATCAATGTACTCAGGATAAATTTGACAACAACTTTAGCGGTCCAATTTCTCCTGTTACCCTTGGAAAAATACAAAACTGAGGGCTTAAAAATTAATTTTTGTGGAAAAAAAAATTATTTTCATGGCTCTGCGTTATAAACTGTAATGAAACACTTGGGGGTTCAAAGTGCTCACCACAAATCTAAATAAGTTCCTTAGGGGGTCTACTTTCCAAAATGGTGTCACTTGTGGGGGGTTTCATTATTTAGGCACATCAGGGGCTCTCTGAACGTGACATGGCATCCCATCTCAATTCCAGTCAATTTTGCAATAGAAAGTCAAACGGAGCGCCTTCTTTTCCGAGCTCTGTCATGTGCCCAAACAGTGGTTTACCCCCACATATGGGCATACTCAGGACAAATTGCACAACAAATTTTTGTGGTCCAATTTCTTCTGTTAATATTGGGAAAATAAAAAATTGGGGGTGAAAAGATCATTTATGTGAAAAAATATGATTTTTTATTTTTACAGCTCTACATTATAAACTTCTGTGAAGCACTTGGTGGGTCAAAGTGGTCACCACACATCTAGATCAGTTCCTTAGGGGGTCTACTTTCCAAAATGGTGTTACTTGTGGGGGGTTTCAATGTTTAGGCACATCAGGGGCTCTCCAAACGCGACATGGCGTCCTATCTCAATTCCAGTCAATTTTGCATTGAAAAGTCAAATGGCGCTCCTTCCCTTCTGAGCTCTGCCATGCGCCCAAACAGTGGTTTACCCCCACATATAGGGTATCAGCATACTCAGAACAAATTTTACAACAACCTCTGGGTTCCAATTTCTCCTTCTACTCTTGGTAAAATAAAACAAATTGGAGCTAAACTAAATTTTTTGTGAAAAAAAGATAAATGTTAATTTTTTTTAAACATTGCAAAAATTCCTGTGAAACACCTGAAGGGTTAATAAACTTCTTAAATGTGGTTTTGAGCACCTTGGGGGGTGCAGTTTTTAGAATGGTGTCATACTTGGGTATTTTCTATCATATAGACCCCTCAAAGTGACTGCAAATGTGATGTGGTCCCTAAAAAAATTGTGTTGTAAAAATGAGAAATTGCTGGTCAACTTGTAACCCTTATAACTCCCTAACAAAAAAAAATTGGTTCCAAAATTGTGCTGATGTAAAGTAGACATGTGGGAAATGTTACTTATTAAGTATTTCGCATGACATAACTCTGTGATTTAAGGGCATAAAAATTCAAAGTTGGAAAATAGCAAAATTTTCAAAATTTTCAACAAATTTCCATTTTTTCACAAATAAACACAGGTAATATCAAATAACTTTTACCACTATCATGAAGTACAGTATGTCACGAGAAAACAGTGTCAAAATCACTGGGATCCATTGAAGCGTTCCAGAGTTATAAACTCACAAAGGGACAGTGGTCAAAATTTTAAAAATTGGCCCGCTCATTAACGTGCAAACCACCCTTGGGGGTAAAGGGGTTAAGACTGTTTGAGTATTTAGTAAGCTTTGCATTTCATTCTATGTGTATCCCTGTAGTTTGCCTCACAGACTATTTTTCTAAGCCGGCTAATCTCTTTAGTAAAATCCTGCTTGCTTAGCATTGGCCCTCATTTACTTCTTAACCCTTTGTCTGCTGCAAGCATAAAACACTCTTCTTTGCTTTACTGATGCTGTCTGAACCATAACACTGCAACAGTGTGTGCAAGTAGAATCATAGAATCATAGAAGGGTAGAGTTGGAAACGATCTCCTGGGTCATCTGGTCCAACCCCCTGCTCAAAGCACGATTTACTAAATCATCCCAGACAGATATCTGTCCAGTCTCTGTTTGAAGACTTCTACCGAAGGAGAACTCACCACCTCACTGACAAAAAGTTTTTTCTAATATCTAATCTGTGTCTCCTCCCATTCAGTTTCATCCCATTGCTTCTAGTCTTTCCTTGTGGAAAATGAGAATAAAGATGATCCTTCTACAATGTGACAGCCCTTAAGATATTTGTAGACAGCTATTAAGTCTCCTCTCAGTCTTCTTTTATGCAAGCTAAACATTCCCAAATCCTGTAAACGTTCCTCATAGGACATGGTTTGCAGACCAGTCACCATTCTGGTCGCTCTTCCCTGAACTCTTTCCAGTTTGTTGATGTCTTTTTTAAAATGTTGTGCCCAAAACTGGACACAGTATTCCAGATGAGGTCTGACCAGAGAGGAGTAGAGGACAATAATGACTTTGCGTGAATTGGACTGTATGCTTCTGTTAATACATCCCAGAATTGCAGTTGCCTTTTTTTGCTGCTGCATCACACTGTTGACTCATGTTCAGTGTAAGATCTATTAGCATACCCAAGTCTTTTACACATGTGCTGTTGCTTAGCCCTATTCCTCCCATTCTGAATATGCTTTTTTTCATTTTTATTGCCGAGATGTAGTACTTTGCATTTTTCCTTGTTAAAAACCATTCTGTTAGTTACTGCCCACTACTATAGTTTATTTATATCTTTTTGAATCCTCTCTTCTCTAGTATTAGCTATACCTCGTAGCTTTGTGTCATCAGGAAATTTAATCAGTTTACCCTCAATTCCTTCATCTAAATCATAGATAAAGATGTTGAACAATACAGGGCCCAGGACAGAACGCTGTGGTACCCCACTTGAGACATTCTTCCAACTGGATGTGCAGCCATTTGCAACCACTCTTTGGGTCCGATCCCTAAGCCAGTTATGAATCCACCGACCAGTTGCCTTGTCCATTCCATGCTTAGTTATTTTTTCAATAAAGATGTTGTTTTAGATACTTTGTCAATTGCTTTGCTGGAGTCAAGATATACTATATCTACAGCATTTCCCTGATCCACCCAGTAAGTGATTCTGTCATAGAAGGAAATTAAGTTAGTCCGACATGACTTATTAGTTCCAAACCCATGCTGACTCTGGGTAATAACTTCATTCTTATCCAGGTACTTACATATATGTTGTTTAATAATTTGTTCAAAGATCTTTCCTGGTATAGAAGTCAGACTCACCGGCCTATAGTTCCCTGGGTCCACCTTCTTCCCCTTTTTGAACATAGGAACAACATTTGCTCCTCTCCAGTCTTCTAGGACTTCTGTTTTCCAAGAATTTTTATGGAGAGTAGTTGAAAATTTTTTTCTGCTATCTCCTTCAGTGTTCTGGGGTGTAATTCATGTGGACCTGGAGACTTGAATTCATTTATGTTAGCTAAGTGTTTTCTCACTATTTTTCTGTTTGTACATATCCCAGATTATTTTATTCCTTTAATAGGACAATGAAGATTAGTTGATGTTACATTTCCTTTCTGAGACAAAACAGTATTCAGTTGCCCATTCAACATTGCAGATCTGTGGTGGCCATTTGTCTACAGTAAGCATAAAAAATTCTTATCTGCTCTACTGGCGTTGTTTACACTATAACAGCACTGCAACATTGTGTAATCTTTACTGGAAGCTATTGCCGTTTTTCTGTTTAGCATGTATGATTATACTTCCATTAACCATTTGCTTGCTGCAAGTCCTGGACTGACAATACATCTACAGTTCCTGTGTATTTACTGAATATTTTGACACCCCTGGCTCTGTGTTTTCTGCTCTGCTTGTCTAGTTGGCATCTTGCATACCTGGCCCTTGCTGATCCACATTCTAACCCAGTCACACCTGCTGTTTCATTGCCTGTGGTCCATGCTCACATAAAGTGTAATAATTATAGGGGATAACTCAGAAGACTCTTTGCGTGGAACAAGACAACTACAGGACACAGTTTTATAAGTGGTAAAGTCTATATTATCACACGGTGATTCAAACAGGTGCAGAGAGAAACACAAGTCCACAACACTTGGAGCAAATAATAAACGCAGCTTAGCAGTCTGTAGGAAACTTCAGAGGAAAATGCAATCAAGCAGAAAGTCTATGAAGCACAATTATTCTTGAGGACACCTGACACGAATAAGTCCTTGCTTAGTCCAAAACTTAGATAGATATGCTTATAAGGCAGTTCAAATAATATCTTAGCTCAACCAGGGAGGCCTGGGTAATAGTCTCAGGTTCTTGCAGAGCAGAAACAGCTTACATGTCCAGCAAATGCAGATGGAAGTAAACACGAGCAGCAGATAAAGGAGGATTACTGGAACTGGTGTATGCAGCAGGAACTCAGAGCAGAGTAGCAGGATAACTGTTGTGAATTCTGCTCTTGGGTTCCCCCGGTGGTTGCTGGTGGTAATGCAGTTGTCCCTGGGTTGCAATCCTGGGCAGGTGTTCCTGCTGATTGCAGCTCTGACTGGGGTATTTAGGTGTGCAGGATTCATTAGCCCTTGCCAGTTGTCCATTGTTCTTGGAGGTTATTCATCTCTTTCTGGTTCCTCCTGCCCTGCTGCCAAATCAGCCAAGATAAGTGTCTGGTTTTGTTTCTGCTGCACACATGTGGTGTGCTTTACAATTCGGTGCTATTCATTGTTTATTCTTGTCCAGCTTAGACTGTGTTTGGATATTTTCAGTCCAGTTGGATTCTCAGGAGATGCAGAGATACATTCCATGACTTTAGTTAGATTGTGGAATTTTTGTATTATCTGCTGTGGATATTTTTAGGGTTTTAATACTGACCATTTAGAATTCTGTCCTATCCTTTCCTATTTAGCTAGCATGGCCTCTTTTGCTAAATCCTGATTTCTGCCTGCGTTTGTCTTTCCTCTTATACTCAGTCAATATTTGTGGGGGGCTGCCTATCCTTTGGGGTTCTACTCTGAGGCAAGATAGAATTCCCATTTCCATCTATAGGGGTATTTAGTCCTCCGGCTGTGTCGAGGTGTCTAGGATGTGTTAGGTACACCCCACGGCTACTTCTAGTTGCGGTGTCAGTTTAGGGTTTGCGGTCAGTACAGGTTCCACCTTCTCCTGAGAAAGTCTCATGCGGCTCCAAGGTCACCGGATCATAACAGATAACCCCACAGGTTCACAGGAGCAGGTATATAGCCAGGGAGTCACCAGAGGTCAGGAGCTGGATGCAAGGCAGAATACTCTAGCACAGACTGAAGGCTGTGGGGTGGAGTTTTATAGCAGGAAGACACAGTGCACATGAGACAAAAGACGCCATCTTGGAAAAGGGCAGTAATGCACAAAAGGTAATAAAAATGTTCAGAGTCCAGACATTACTCCCTCCTTAGAAGCGGCCTCAGGACGATCCTGGACCTTGGTTCTCAGGGAATCTCTGATGAAAACGAGAAATCTTCTGTTGGGCATTGATGTTTTCCACAGGTTCCCAAGAGTCTTCCTCAGGGGGATATCCCAGCCATCTTATCAGATATTGGAGCCGATTCCTGCGAATCCTGGAATATACAGTTTCCTCCACCAAAAATTGTTGTTGCCTATCAATCACCACAGGCTGCGGAGGTGGCACAACACGTCCCTGGAAGGTATTAGGAGATACAGGCTTTAGTAAAGATACATGAAAAACTGGGTGTACCTTCATAGTCCTAGGCAGCTTCAGCCGGCAGGCCACAGAGCTCACAATACCGGTGATCTTGAAAGGGAAAATTAATTTCTGTCCAAGTTTTTGTGAAGGAACGTTTAACTTCAGATTCTTAGTTGCTAAGCACACGGAATCTCCTACCTTGAACATGGGTGCAGGTTTACGGAATCTATCAGCCAATCTCTTATAACGTTCTTGAGCTGTGGTCAAGGATTCCTTCAGAACCTCCAGATTTTGCCTTATCGCAGTCAGCCTTTCCTCCACTGCCAGAACAGGAGAATTAATTGGAGACCTAGGTAAGATACACGGATAATAACCCAGATTGGCAAAGAAAGGTGTAAATTTAGTGGAGGCGCTCTGAGAATTGTTATATGAAAATTCTGCTAACGGCAGCAACTCCAACCAATCATCCTGGAGATGGCTGACATAGCATCTTAGATATTGTTCCAGCGCCTGGTTGGTACGCTCAGTGTGACCATTTGTCTGGGAATGGTAAGCGGAAGAGAGACAGACATTAATATTGAGTGCAGAGCAAAACCCCTTCCAGAATCTTGAAGTGAACTGCACTCCACGGTCAGGGATGATCTCATCTGGAACCCCATGCAAACGAAAGACATTCTGTATAACCAAGTTCACTGTATCTTTAGCTGAGGGGAGGCCGGTGCACAGAACAAAATGAGCAGCTTTAGTCAGGCGATCAACTACCACCATGATTGTATTCATGCCCCCCGATGTAGGCAGCTCCACAATAAAGTCCATTGATATAGACCCCCAAGGGCGGGATGGAACAGCTAATGGTTTTAGAAGACCCGTAGGTGCCACATGAGGAGTCTTGTAACGAGCACATACCTCGCAAGAGAGAACATAGTCCTTGGTATCCTTCAGGCAAGTTGGCCACCAGAAGAATCGGCTCAGGAACTCTTGTGTCTTCTGTACTCCCCTGTGACCAGCCAACTTGGAGTCATGTACCAACTTGAGGATCTGCAGACGGACAACCTCAGGAATGTAGATATTTTGATCTCTGAACCACATGGCTCCCTTAAAGACAAGATTAATATCCACAGGTGGGTTGGCCAGAAATACATCACCGTCATAGGCCTCCCTGCACTCCTTCCACAAGTCCTGATCGTGGATAACTCTGATGAAATTGGCATCAGATAGAATGGTCTTGGACGGGGCTCCAGGTACAGAATCCACAGCATGGATTCGGGATAAAGCATCAGCCTTCCCATTATGAGAACCTGGACGGTACGAGATAACAAAGTTAAATTGATTTAAAAATAAGTTCCAATGAGCCTGATGAGGAGAAAGACATCTAGTGGATCTAAGCAACTCTAAATTGCGATGGTCAGTTAGCACTATGATCTGTTGTGCAGCTCCTTGCAGATGATGCCTCCATTCTTTGAAAGCTGCAATAATAGCCAGCAATTCCTTTTCTCCCACGTCATAATTATTCTCTGCTGAGGTTAGTCTACGGGAAAAGAAAGCACAAGGATGTAGCAGACCCTTCTCTCCAGTTCTTTGGGAGAGAATAGCCCCCAAAGCATTATCAGAAGTGTCCACCTCCACAATGAAAGAAAGTGTTGGATCTGGGTGTATCAACAGCGGTGCTGATGTGAAACAGATCTTCAGCCGATCAAAAGCTTCTTGAGCCTGTGATGACCACTTAAAGGGCTTTTCCTTCTTTGTCAAGGAAGTAATGGGATGGACAATATCAGAAAAATTTCGAATGAAGCGTCTGTAGAAATTTGCAAAACCAATAAAACGTTGGACCTCCTTAACGTTCTTGGGTACCGGCCAGTCAAGGATAGCCTGAATCTTACCAGATTCCATGTTCATCTCCTGGGGAGAGATGATATAACCTAAGAACTGTATCTAAAACAGTTTTGACATGTTCTTCATGTTCTTGTAGAGAGTCAGAAAAGATTAGCATATCGTCCAAATAGATCACTACAAACTGGTCCAACAAATCTCTGAAAATGTCATTAGAAAGGTGTTGAAACGTTGCAGGGTCGTTACAAAGCCCGAAGGGCATCACAAGAGATTCAAAGTGTCCATACTGGCATCTTAATGCTGTCTTCCACTCATCCCCTGGACGAATACGTGCCAAATTATAAGCCCCACGAAGATCCAGTTTAGAGAACACCTTAGCATGGCGGACTCTTTCCAGTAATTCGGGAATCAGAGGCAAAGGGTAACGGTTTCGTACGGTTACCTTATTGAGTTCCCGATAGTCAACACAGGGTCTCAGGGTCCCATCCTTCTTCTTTACAAAAAAGATAGGTGCCCCTGCTGGTGAGGAAGAAGGATGTATGAAGCCTTTGGCCAGATTTTCATCAATATACTCCTTTAAGGCTTGAAGCTCAGGTGCTGCCAAAGGGTATACGTTACCAAAAGGAATAGCTGCCCCAGGAAGCAACTCAATGGGATAGTCATAATGCCTGTGTGGAGGAAGCTGATCTACATTCTTGTCACAGATGTCAGAGAACTCTTTATATGCTGGAGGTAAAGAAAATACCTGTACATGTGGTTCCGTAGCCGTGGACTCAGGAACAGCTTCTGTTAACGCTGAGTTGCTCCTTGTTGGAAAGATAATCTCCTTGGTCTCCCAGTTGATAATTGGGTTCTGAGAACGCAACCAAGGAATGCCTAAAATCACAGGAAAATGAGAAGAAATTAGCAAGAAAGAAAGTTGCTCCTGATGATTAGGCTCCAACAAAATTTCAAGGGGGACGGTCTCCTGATCCACAGGCCCAGAGATTAAAGGTGACCCATCCACTGTTTCCATGGTAATTGGAGAGGCTCTTTGCTGAATTTCAATACCATGCTCCTTGGCAAATGTGATATCCATGAAATTGCCACCTGCACCAGAGTCAATCATAGCTGCACTGGAAATCTACTGTCCTGAACACAGGATCTTAATAGGGAGAGAACAGTGAGAGTTCTTTTCCTTAAGCTCCTTGGGGGGTGAAGTCATAGAAAGTGAATGGAATACAGCATTTAAAGGCAGGCTACATTCAGAGATGTCAGATTCATCATCACAGTTGCCATACTCCCCTACCGCTGCTAGCACCTTGTTAGGCCGTCTGGGACACTTAGGACAATTGATCAGAAAGTGGTCAGACTGGCCGCAGTAGAAACATAGACTTTCACGAAGGCGATGCTCCCGGCGCTCATTGATCTCGCGCTTCTGAATGGAATCAATTTGCATGGGCACCTCCTCCACCTCCCGAGATGTTTGGCAGGCTCTTTGGAAGGAAGGGAAAAGTTAGAAATACGGTTATATGCAGCAAACTTCTCCTGCCTACGCTCAGTATGGTGAATGTCAACGCATACACAATGCTGTATAAATGTCTCTAGCTCTTGTGGTGACTCAGAGCGAGCTAGTTCAACTTTCACAATACTAGACAGACCCCTTTTAAAAATAGGCAATTGTGCATAACTGTTCCAATTGGTATCTACCGCTAATCTCCTGAATTCAGTAGCATACTCAATAACAGAACATTCTTGCCTGACGTAAAGACAATAAAGCAGATTCAGCAGTTTCATGGCGATTAGGATCATCAAACATTAATGCCATAGCGGCCAAGAAATCATCCAAGTTATTTAACCGTGGGTCACGAGACTCAATCATCGGATTCGCCCAGGCGAGCACTCGTGCGGTCAGCAGCATTATTACACACAATACTTTGGATCTATCATTAGGAAAATGGTCAGCATGCACATTAAAATATAGCATACATTGATTCACAAAGCCACAAAATTTGTCCCAATCACCATTAAATCTGAATGGGGGCAACTTAGGTGGGCTAGCTGGTGGCGGTTGCCCAGAGGGAAAAGTCGCTTGTGCAGCTATTTGCATGCTTATGTCCTGAAAAGCCCGTCCATACTGGGACTCTATGCCAGCAAGTTTGTTTACCTGGGCTGCCATGCGGGTGCTTAAGTCCTGCAAAGTCTGTCCAAACAATTGTTGATTGTGTTCAAAGCTTCCAAACTTCTTTTGCAGACCTTCCACATCTTTCTACAGTGATCTAATTATGGAAAAACACCTGCTCTAGTCTGCTTTCTGCAGTCATTGTTCCAGCAGTCTCCTTTTTTTTAGGCTAGAGTATCCTGTAATAATTATAGGGGATAACTCAGGAGTCTCTTTGCGTGGAACAAGACAACTACAGGACACAGTTTTATAAGTGGTAAAGTCTATATTATCACACGGTGATTCAAACAGGTGCAGAGAGAAACTCAAGTCCACAACACTTGGTGTAAATATTAAACGCAGCTTAGCAGTCTATAGGAAACTTCAGAGGAAAATGCAATCACGCAGAAAGTCTATGAAGCACAATTATTCTTGAGGATACTTGACACGAATAAGTCCTTGCTTAGTCCAAAACACAGATAGATATGCTTATAAGGCAGTTCAAATAATATCTTAGCTCAACCAGGGAGGCCTGGGTAATAGTCTCAGGTTCTTGCAGAGCAGAAACAGCTTACATGTCCAGCAAATGTAGATGAAAGTAAACACGAGCAGCAGATGAAGGAGTATTACTGGAACTGGTGTATGCAGCAGGAACTCAGAGCAGAGTAGCAGGATAACCCCACAGGTTCACAGGAGCAGGTATATAGCCAGGGAGTCATCAGAGGTCAGGAGCTGGATGCAAGGCAGAATACTCTAACACAGACTGAAGGCTGGGGTGGAGTTTTATAGCAGGAAGACACAGTGCACATGAGACCAAAGACGCCATCTTGGAAAAGGGCAGTAATGCACAAAAGGTAATAAAAATGTTCAGAGTCCTGACATAAAGTGAGCCTGTAACAGCAGGAAATGTGGGTGAGAATTTGTCTTTGCCTCTGTTCTCCTGTCTGTCAAACTACATATAGGTTTGATGGAGAGATGGACTTTCCAATCAGGATACGCAAGTTATTAGACAATTACAGAAGCAACACATGCTGGAAAGTTAGGGTAAGAAAGCTTCAGCACTTACTGTGTTTGCAAAATGCTGATGAAGAAGAACCACTGTCCTAAATAGAGTGGATGACAAGTTAATGGGTGTGAGAATCCTTTACCGAATAGAATTGTATGTGAACAAGAATCAGTTTTAACTTTTTGCAGGACATGAGCACAACAAGACCATATGCATCAACACCATACTATGATTTTTGATGAAAATATATGAAATAAGCAATGCTTTCAAACCAATGTTATATATCCCCTGGTGAAGTAGATCTTTGAAGCTTTTGGTCCAGAAGAGTTGTTGGAGTGCAGCATTTCTAGATGATGTACATGTAGCTGAGTGATCCAGTTAAAACAATGTAGAGACTCATTCTAGAGGTGTAACAGAGTCTAGTGATGTAGTATATTTAAGCATGTATGGAGGCACACTGTAAAATATAGCAGAGCCCAGCAATCAGTAGAGCATGCCATATCAAGAATTGTATAGTGACTACATAGCAGAGGCCCAGCAATGTAGCAGTGTTTGGTATGTTATGCCGCATTCAGTGGCTTTGTAGAAGAGGCCTGCAAACTAGCAAAGCCCAATGATTTAGCAAAGCAGGAGGCACTAAGTGGCTATGCAGAAGAGCCCAATGGCTAAAAATTGGCAGAGTAAAGTGGTAATAGTATGAAGTAGTGGTGTGTAAATGCCAATCATCTGATCCATTGAGTCAGGCTAAATGGCTTGGGAGTGATGTTAATGGAGCTTAACAGGTGGCTATGGCAACTATGAGTAGAGTGCTTGCCACTGGATCCTGGAGAGGTGACAGGTAGAGATTAGCACATCTTAAAATTCCAGCACGCCACCTTTGCCAAATTTTCCCCAAAAATTTGAGTTACAGTGAATAAATTTGAGCGACTCTCAAAACTGGAAAGCTTGTATAGGAGGGTGAAGGAGGTTGTCACTCAGGATTTTACGGTACATGGCTCCAACCATTCTCCCATTGATGCGGTGAAGCAGTCCTGTGCCTTTATCAGAAAAACACCCCCAAAACATAATGTTTCCACCTCCATGCTTGATAATGGGAACAGTGTTTTTTGAGTCTAAGGCAGCATTTCTCTTCCTCCAAACATGGCAAGTTGAGTTAATGCCAAAGACCTCAATTTTTGTCTCATCTGACCACAGCACCTTCTCCCAATCACTCACAGAATCATCCAGGTGTTCACTGGCGAACTTCAGATGGGCCTGCACATGTGCCTGCTTGAGCAGGAGGACCTTGCGAGCACTACAGGATTTCAAACCTTTACGGCGTAATGTGTTACCAATGGTTTTCTTGGTGACTGTGGTCCCAGCTGCTGTGAGATCATTAACAAGTTCCCCCATGTAGTTTAGGCTGATCTCTCACCTTCCTCCTGATTAAGGATACGCCACGAGATGAGATTTTGCATGGTGTCCCAGATCGATGTCGATTGACAGTCATTTTGTATTTCTTCCTTTTTCTTACTATTGCACCAACAGTTGTCTCCTTCTCACCCAGCATCTTACTTATGGTTTCGTAGTCCATTCGAGCTTTGTGCAGGTCTACGATCTTGTCCCTGACATCCTTATAAAGCTCTTTGGTCTTGCCCATGTTGTAGAGGTTAGAGTCTGACTGATTAATTGAGTCTGTGGACAAGAGTCTTTTATAAAGGTGACTATGTAAGACAGCTGTCATTAATGAATGTAACAAATTGCTTGGGAGTGTCTAACTGGTCTGTAGGCTAGAACTCTTAATGATTGGTAGGGGACCAAATACTTATTTCTCATTGCAAAATGCAAATAAATTTATATAATTTATACAATGTGATTTTCTGGATTGTATTTTTGATACAACTGCTCAAAGTAGCCTACCCTTAAAATTATAGACTGTTCATGTCTTTGCCAGTGGGCAAACTTACAAAATCAGCAAGGGATCAAATACTTATTTCCCCCACTGTACGTAGTGGATTTGTCAGAACAATTAATAAGTTAATCAATGTGTGTGAATCCAGCAAAACTGACATCACTAATGTCAATATTGTGCTCTCCCTTTCTTTTCGAGTGGTAACTAGTCAGCGACTGAAGAGTCCAGACTAAATAAAAGCCTAAAGAGAAGTGAGTGGAAGATTGGGTGTGTAGCTGCATTTGAGATTTCCCAGTAAAGGTGAGTATTATATTTTATTGTTATCCCACCACAACCAAATTTATAAAAAGTGATTTTAATCTGTCTGCCCAAATTGTGCAAATATATGCCTGAATTGAATTTCAGATTTCCTCTACTGTAATCTGTGGCATATAACTACAGACCATTTACAAAAAATACACCCTAACCTTCTCACTGACCCAAAATCAGAAACATACATCTAGATTCATCAAGACTGATACTTGGTATGTCTGTTGTGATATGTATCTGGAATAAAATGCACCAAAATCATTTGGCAAGCTTTTTAATGAACTTGGTGCATGGTAAGTATTGACCTCTTTTCAAAAAGTTTTCAGAGCTGCTAAGACTAACATAAAAATGCCACAAGTCACAACATTTTTGTACAACTTTTTTCAAAATTTATTTGAGGGGAGTAGAGACAAGCAAGAAGAAAAAACAGGCAAATAGGTCTTTTTACCTTATATCAAAGATTGATTCACATCCAGGTAGTTCAGTATTGCTGTACACACAGGACAGCTTATTCTGAAAGGTTCATTGAAAGTATGGTTACCCCTTTAAGTTTTTTGTTTATAATGTTTTTCTATATCAGTAAAACTTTTGCAATTGGTGACCACTAGGGTTGAGCGACTTTTGCTTTTTTAGGATCGAGTTGGGTTTTGTGAAACCCGACCTTCTCGAAAGTCGGATTGCGTGAAATCGGCCGATTCTACTGTAAAGTCAGGTTCCGGACCGGAACACGAAACCCAATGCAAGTCAATGTGGATTATTTTTTACATTTACTTAATCTCTCTCTCTCTCTCTTCCCTCCGTGCAAAGCATATGTTGTGTTTGACTGCGGAAATCACTGCAGCCCAAACGGTAATATGGCTCTATGACGCCGCAGAAACCAGGCCGGAACCTATGTCATCACGCTGCCCACACTCCTTAATTGGCTGAAAAAATGGTGGGGAAGGCGTCATACAAAACGTGACTTTGGCGCCAAGATCGCCGACCACGTGGCCGATCCCACGCTGGAGTCGGGTCGGGTTTCACGAAACCCGACTTTGCCAAAAGTCGGCGACTTTTGAAAATGAACGATCCGTTTCGCTCAACCCTAGTGACCACAAATGATAATTTAATCAGTTTTCCCATCCCCATCACCAATATTGCTGAGTGTTGCATAATTAAGTGCAAAGGAATTTTGAATGCCACTTTTTATATTTTGTAATACAGAGATAATTAACAAATGGCCAAGTTTGTATTGATGGAAAAGTCAAATAATAAAAAAAATACAATACAGATACAGCGAAGAAATCTTCAAAGAGCTAACTGATTTTCATGGGTAAGCTGCCTTTAACATGTCATATCCTGGGGGTCGTGGTTTGCAGGGGACAGAAGCGGATGTGCCTTCACAGAACTCCTGAACAATCCCCTATAATGAGCTACTTTCAGCTTCCAAAAAGTGGATCTTATAGACCTATAGGCTTGTAAAACATTTGGTCCTTATCTACAACTATAAAAATGAAGATTATACCGGATCTTACAAGGACAACAAGCTCTACAGCTTTGCGGCCTACAACAAGGCCTCCAATCAAGATGGCCACCACACAGACAGATATGAGGGGAAAGTCCCTCAAGACCCCTGACTCATACGGAACAGAGAGAACTGGAGCTCAGAAGTTCCCGGTAAAAGCAAACCAAACTTCTGTGAAAAAAGTCAATTTTACTCCGGTCTCGGGGAGGGTCTCACATGCTCCCCAAGACAACTGGGATTTAAGACAGAAGACGGACAATGGCCACGCTGATTCGCCATCGGCTGATGTGGAGATGGGATGCTGGACGACGTCAGCACAGCCACCAGCGAAGAAACTAACACTCCCGGCGACGCCAACACTTGCTGAAAAGGAGGTGAAGAGGAGCAGGGAGTCTGTGGTGAGATCGAGGGCCACTGCGCTGCAAGGGGAGGGTCCCCAGGATGTGTCCCTTGCCCTAGAGTCAAACAAGTCTTACCAGGTCAATGCGGTCCAGTGGGGCCTGGGAGGTGAGGCTCGGTGCGGCTCGGAGATTCCTCCGCAGACCGCATGTGAAGATATGGAGAGCAGAGTGGCTGTCATGGTAACAGAGAGGGAGGAGGGGGGGTCCCGCCGCTGCGAGATGCTCAGCTGCAATGTGAAGCAGCGATTGATACACCGCTACTGCTTTATAGCACCGCACATCCTCACTTACATTTGAGAGGTGTGCTACCCCTGAACCTCCATATATATGCAACAAAATCACAGGGGAGACTGATTTTGACCCCAATAATAAGGGGTAATTATGCAGAAGCTACGATACAGAAGCTGAAGGGGCTGATGCAGAGTCAATTGGGGAAGAGGGAGTACTGCCAATACGAAGTGGGGGAATAATGATTGGAACACCGCTACAGTTGTATTGCACCACACAATCTCTTCCTATATCGAATACATGTGCCACCCTTAAACCTTTTGACACCCCTAAAATCATAGGGGAAACTTATTAAAACCCTGACAATAGGGGTAAATTATGCAGCAGCCCATCTTTTAAAGGGGTTCTATCAACAAATGGCTGTGATCAGTCCTCTGACACATCAGCAAGTGACCTCTTTAAACAATTACGGTCAAAACAACAATCTATACTAGAAGAAACCAGGCATCTTTGTATGAAAAGCCTTAAAGAATTAATCCAAAAATTACCTCCTAATTCGAATTTGACCTCTATTATGGATCCAGCCATTAAAATCAATAGCGACAAAATAGATCAAAAAGAACAGCTGGATGTAAACCATAATACAGATAATTCTTCTAATTCATCAGAGGGGCTAGAAAGTATCCACTCAGAAGAATTTACCAAAATGACAGATACCTCTGATTATGGAGACAGTGACTTTACTTATTTCACAGAGTCTGATGAAACCTCATCCCAAAATTCCTTTTCAGGGAGTTCTACTGATTATGAGTCTCATGATCCTACAAAAAATCCTTATCTCAGCCAAATGAAATTAATTTAGGTCAAGAGAAATTTGATGCAGATCCTGAGGACCATATCTCTAACGTTTCTTTAATAGATAACATACCAGCTACTGATGACTACCCATCCAAAAGCTTTATGATCAATATCTGCAGAGCCCTTTTAACATCGGCAAACATCTTGGAAAAGGGCAATAATCTACTTGGATATAAACCTGGAATTCCCGTTCCTCAGCAGTCAGATACAGTGAAAGCCTCTGAATCCTTTATCAAGAAGCTGTTCAAAGATACATTACATTTCATAATCAAGGAACCTAAGGCTAGGTTCAGATTGCGTTAGCGCAATCCGTTTAGCGCGAGCGCTAGCGGATTGCGCTAACGCAATGTCTTTTTCGGGGCCGCGTTCAGGGGTCGCGTTAACGTCCCCGCTCTCGCAGATCCCCGATCTGCGAGAGCGGGGAACGGACCTCTGGCGCGCCGCGGACGCTGCAAGCAGCGTCCGAGGCGCGCTACAAAAGACCGGCACATCGCTAGCGCATGCCGAAAATGACACGCGCTAGCAATGCGCTCTAACATTGCCGGCAATGGGAGCGCTAACGGACGCGGTGCACAGCGTTAATTTCGCCGTGCAACGCTGTCCGTTAGCGCTATCCCATTAACGCAATGGGAACCTAGCCTAACTTAAATTCTACCAAGGTCCCTGATGCACCTCTTCAAGACTCAAAATAACAGACTCTCTAGACAAAATATTCTGGATCTCGCCTTCTATCCTTTCTCATGATCCACCTGTATTTTCGGACTCCCTGGAGAGGATCCAAAAAGACATCATCTTTTTTAGAGACTACTTGGCTAACTATGAAGACTTCAAAAGGAAAGATAATATAAAAATCAGAGGAATACCAGAGTCGGTCCAACATTCACAGTTAAAAAATTATATTTCTTCAATGATCTCTCAATTATTACCCCAAACAAAGGAAAAAATCTGATCAAGAAGGTTTTCAGAATCCAAAGGCCACTCTCTCTACCTACAAACATTGCTCGAGACGTCATTGTGTCCCTCTACCCTACAGGGGTAAAGAACGATCTCCTTATGCTGACAAGAGACTCAAAACACCTTCCATCTCCGTACAACAACCTTTATTTTTTCAAGGACTTGTCTAAAGATACCCTGCTAAAATGAAAATCATTCTTTCAAACCACTCGGAAACTCTTACAAGCCAGGATACCCTACCAATGGACAAAGACTTCTAATCTACAAGTGAAATATGCTTGAAAACTGTTCACTCTCTCGTCTCCAGAGGAAGGAATTAACTTTCTAAAAAAAACAGGATTGACATCTTCTGCAGTTTCATCTGAATCCTCCTCTTTGTCTACATCCTATATACATCCTACTCCTACTTGAAGAGACTTTCATTCCACTTGTTATCTTACTAAAAAGAACCAGACTTTGCCCTCCAACCAGTCTTAGGGTCACCTTAAGGTGATCCCAGACTTGACAGGTCCTGACACTTTACATAATATATTCTGATTTTTATTTTCAGATGCTGACATTGAGCAACATTTATCTTGGTGTTATTTGCAAATGTAC
This sequence comes from Ranitomeya variabilis, assembly GCF_051348905.1. Taxonomy (NCBI): domain Eukaryota; kingdom Metazoa; phylum Chordata; class Amphibia; order Anura; family Dendrobatidae; genus Ranitomeya; species Ranitomeya variabilis. The sequence goes on from NC_135232.1 coordinate 236,314,588, forward strand.
ACATGTACTGTTTAAGTTTACTGACTTTTATTTTCAGGAGCAATATTTAATTTGGCGTAACAAGCAATTGGATACAGTACAGACCAAAAGTTTAGACACACCTTCTCATTTAAAGGTTTTTCTGTATTTTCATGACTATGAAAATTGTAAATTCACATTGAAGGCATCAAAACTATGAATTAACACATGTGGAATTATATACTTAACAAAAAAGTGTAAAACAACTGAAATTATGTCTTATATTCTAGGTTCTTCAAAGTAGCCACCTTTTGCTTTGATGACTGCTTTGCACACGCTTGGCATTCTCTTGATGAGCTTCAAGAGGTAGTCACTGGGAATGGTCTTCTAACAATCTTGAAGGAGTTCCCAGAGATGCTTAGCACTTGTTGGCCCTTTTGCCTTCACTCTGCGGTCCAGCTCACCCCAAACCATCTCAATTAGGTTCAGTTCTGGTGACTGTGGAGGCCAGGTTAAATAGCCCTTACACAGCCTGGAAGTGTGTTTGGGGTCATTGTCCTGTTGAAAAATAAATGATGGTCCAACTAAATGCAAACCGGATGGAATAGCATGCTGCTGCAAGATGCTGTAGTAGCCATGCTGGTTCAATATGCCTTCAATTTTGAATAAATCCCCAACAGTGTCACCAGCAAAGCACCCCCACACCATCACACCTTCTCCTCCATGCTTTACGGTGGGAACCAGGCATGTAGAGTCCATCCGTTCACCTTTTCTGTGTCGCACAAAGACACGGTGGTTGGAATCAAAGATCTCAAATTTAGACTCATCAGACCAAAGCACTGATTTCCACTGGTCTAATGTCCATTCCTTGTGTTCTTTAGCCCAAATAAGTCTCTTCTGTGTGTTACCTGTCCTTAGCAGTGGTTTCCTAGCAGCTAGTTTACCATGAAGGCCTGCTGCACAAGTCTCCTCTTAACAGTTGTTGTAGATATGTGTCTGCTGCTAGAACTCTGTGTGGCATTGACCTCTAATCTGAGCTGCTGTTAACCTGTGATTTCTGAGGCTGGTGACTCGGATAAACTTACCCTCAGAAGCAGAGGTGACTCTTGGTCTTCCTTTCCTGGGGCGGTCCTCATGTGAGCCAGTTTCTTTGTAGCGCTTGATGGTTTTTGCAACTGCACTTGGGGACACTTTCAAAGTTTCCCAATTTTTCAGACTGACTGAGCTTCATTTCTTAAAGTAACGATGGCCACTCATTTTTCTTTACTTAGCTGCTTTTTTCTTGCCATAATACGAATTCTAACAGTCTATTCAGTAGAACTATCAGCTGTGTATCCACCAGACTTCTGCTCAACACAACTGATGGTCCCAACCCCATTTATAAGGCAAGAAATCCCACTTATTAAACCTGACAGGGCACAACTGTGAAGTGAAAACCATTTCCGGTGACTACCTCTTGAAGCTCATCAAGAGAATGCCAAGAGCGTGCAAAGCAGTCATTAAAGCAAAAGGTGGCTACTTTGAAGAACCTAGAATATAAGACATATTTTCAGTTGTTTCACACTTTTTTGTTAAGTATATAATTCCACATGTGTTAATTCATAGTTTTGATACCTTCAGTGTGAATTTTTCAATTTTCATAGTCATGAAAATACAGAAAAATCTTTAAATGAGAAGGTGTGTCCAAACTTTTGGTCTGTACTGTACATGTACTATTTAATTTTCTATTCCAGGAAGCAACAGTAGTATTGTAAACCTACGGAAATGTCTGTATGTATATCTGTCTTCTTCTTTCCCTTTTCCCCATATTATATGGTTTTTTTTTCCTTTTTTTTCCCTTCTACCTTGTTTTCCCTTACCCTTTACCTTCAAAAAGTTATAAACCCAATAAAGATTATTGGAAAAACATGTCATATCCTGATATTAAATTTATGAGGGTGTCAATGCTGTAACATTATTAGTTATCTCAATTCTGCAGTTCCATGTTCCCTTCTAAAATATAAAGTAAAAAATAAATTTAACAGCAGTTTTAACATTTGTTATCATGAATTTCCAATTTGAACAATTGCCACCTATAAAAAAAATCACAATAGCTTCTCAATAGTGACAAAACATATTTAAATGCAGTTTTTAATGCAACCTGAATAAACAATTTCAATGACAATTTATGGCATAGCCACTGGATGGCATTAGTTAGTTGTGAAGATGACTGAGTGAATAGCTTGTGTTTTAGTAGTTCCTATGCATACTTTTTAATATAAGCAATATTTAGCTTGAAATTTCACTTCCCTGTTTTTTTTCTCAGCCAATACACATTAGATGGACATCTGGCTCAGAAGCAAAATGGTTTAAGTAGTTTTATGGATGATCAAATGTTTTGAAATTGAATTCACCAGTTTCAACAAATTTTTCCCCAACATTTGATTTTCAGATATTTTATTCAATGCAAATAGCAAATACTGTTAAGCCTTTATTTGACCAGAAAAAATGAGATGTACCTGAAGGCTCCTTGGACTGTATTGAGCTTCTTTTGAGCTTTTAAATGTAAACACTGCCTTAAAAATGTCAAACTGACTGTTAGGGCTGGCGGAACGCACCGAGTAAATATAGAGATGTTATTTGGTGCGTTTGCAGCCCGGGGTCCACCGTGCAGGAAAAGAACCTGCTGCTGGCAAATGGCGGCGCTATATGGCAGTAGAAGCAATCTCTGTTGCTTCACAGAGTCGCTATAAAGAAAGGACTGTGTCCTGTTAAACTCCACAGGAATACACAGTAACTGCTGAGCAGATAGCAGCTTGTGGTCATGCAGTCAAGGAGGCAAACATACAATCTCCTCACCGGAGGAGCCTGTATTCTAGGTGGCTTATTTCAGCCGGGGTGTTGTGATTTTGCTTTTTGCTCCCTCTAGTGGTCATTAGTGATTTGACTCTGGAGCGTCTGTCTTTTCCTATATCCTCACCTGGGCCGTTAGTTCAGGGGCGTTGCTATTTAAGCTCCCTGGACCTTCAGTTCAATGCCTGGCATCGTTGAAATCAGAGCTAATCTGTTGTGCTCTTGTCCTCTGATCCTGGTTCCTGTTTTTCAAGCTAAGTCTGCTTCCTTGCTTTTTGCTTTTGTTTTGTTTGGTATTTTTGTCCAGCTTGTTCCTATCTGTATCCTGACCTTTGCTGGAAGCTCTAGGGGGCTGGTGTTCTCCCCCCGGACCGTTAGACAGTTCGGGGGTTTTTGAATCTCCAGCGTGGATTTTTATAGGGTTTTTGTTGACCAGATAAGTTATCTTGCTATATTCTGCTATTAGTAAACTGGCCTCTCTTTGCTGAACCTGGTTCATTTCTGTGTTTGTCATTTCCTCTTACCTCACCGTTATTATTTGTGGGGTCTTGTATCTTGCTTTGGGGTCCCTTTCTCTGGAGGCAAGAGAGGTCTTTGTTTTCTTCTCCTAGGGGTAGTTAGATTCTCCGGCTGGCGCGAGTCATCTAGCGATCACCGTAGGCATGATCCCCGGCTACTTCTAGTGTTGGCGTTAGGAGTAGCTATTTGGTCAACCCAGTTACCACAGCCCTATGAGCTGGATTTTTGTATCTTGCAGACTTACACGTTCCTCTGAGACCCTGTCCACTGGGGTCATAACAGTATGCCAGGCCAGTATTAAATGTTTAATGCATTGCAGAAGTGGGATTATAAGAAAGAAAATTTTGAGGTTTTTTTTTTTTCCCTCTCTCATTTTTTTTTCTTTTCCCCTTTACCTCAGAGTGGCTTAAGCTTGCTGCAGACATGAATGTCCAGACCTTGATTACAAGTGTGGACCAGCTTGCCGCTCGTGTGCAGAGTATACAAGATTATGTTATCAGAAGTCCTATGAGACCGATTTAAGTTTAGGAATTTCAGGAATAATTGTAAATTATTTTTGTCCCTGAAACCTTGTTCATCTGGAGACTCTGCTCAACAAGTAAAAATTGTTATTTCATTCTTACGGGGTGACCCTCAGGATTGGGCTTTTTCGTTGGCGCCAGGAGATCCGGCATTGGCTGATATTGATGCGTTTTTTCTGGCGCTCGGTTTACTTTATGAGGAACCCAATCTTGAGATTCAGGCAGAGAAAGCCTTGCTGGCTATGTCTCAGGGCCAGGACGAGGCTGAGGTGTATTGCCAAAAATTTCGGAAATGGTCCGTGCTGACACATTGGAACGAGTGTGCACTGGCCGCTAATTTTAGAAATGGCCTTTCTGAAGCCATTAAGAATGTGATGGTGGGTTTTCCCATTCCCACAGGTCTGAATGATACCATGTCCCTGGCTATTCAAATTGACCGGCGGTTGCGGGAGCGCAAAACCGCAAATTCCCTCATGTTGTTGTCTGAACAGACACCTGATGTGATGCAATGTGATAGAAAAACCGCAAATTCCCTCATGGTGTTGTCTGAACGGACACCTGATTTGATGCAATGTGATAGAATCCTGACTAGAAATGAGAGGAAAATTCATAGACGCCGGAATGGCTTGTGCTACTACTGTGGTGATTCTACACATGTTATCTCAGCATGCTCTAAACGTATATCTAAGGTTGTTAGTCCTGTCATCGTTGGTAATTTGCATCCTAAGTTTATTCTGTCTGTAACTTTGATTTGCTCACTGTCATCTTATCCTGTCATGGCGTTTGTAGATTCAGGTGCTGCCCTGAGTCTTATGGATCTCTCATTTGCTAAGCGCTGTGGTTTTATTCTTGAACCATTAGAAAATCCTATCCCTCTTAGGGGTATTGATGCTACGCCATTGGCAGAAAATAAGCCGCAGTATTGGACACAGGTTACCATGTGCATGACTCCTGAACACCGCGAGGTGATACGTTTTCTCGTTTTACATAAAATGCATGATTTGGTTGTTTTGGGGCTGCCATGGTTACAGACCCATAATCCAGTCCTTGACTGGAAGGCTATGTCAGTGTCTAGTTGGGGCTGTCGTGGTATTCATGAGGATTCCCTGCCTGTGTCTATTGCTTCTTCCACGCCTTCGGAAGTTCCGGAGTACTTGTCTGATTATCAGGATGTCTTTAGCGAGTCCAGGTCCAGTGCATTGCCTCCTCATAGGGAATGTGACTGTGCAATAGATTTGATTCCAGGCAGTAAATTTCCTAAGGGAAGACTGTTTAATCTGTCGATACCTGAACATACCGCTATGCGTTCATATATCAAGGAGTCTCTGGAGAAAGGACACATCCGTCCGTCTTCTTCCCCTCTTGGTGCGGGATTCTTTTTTGTGGCTAAAAAGGACGGATCTTTGAGGCCTTGTATTGACTATCGGCTTTTAAATAAGATCACTGTCAAATTTCAGTATCCTTTGCCGCTGTTGTCTGACTTGTTTGCCCGGATTAAAGGTGCCAAGTGGTTTACCAAGATAGACCTTCGTGGTGCGTACAACCTTGTGCGCATTAAGCAAGGGGATGAATGGAAAACCGCATTCAATACGCCCGAAGGTCATTTTGAGTACTTGGTGATGCCTTTTTGGCTCTCTAATGCCCCTTCAGTTTTTCAGTCCTTTATGCATGACATTTTCCGGAACTATCTGGATAAATTTCTGATCGTTTATCTGGATGATATTCTGTTTTTTTCTGATAATTGGGACTCGCATGTGGAGCAGGTCAGGATGGTCTTTAAAATTTTGCGTGAAAATTCTTTGTTTGTCAAGGGCTCAAAGTGTCTTTTTGGTGTACAGAAGGTTCCCTTTTTGGGGTTCATTTTTTCCCCTTCTGCTGTGGAGATGGACCCAGTCAAGGTCCGAGCTATTCTTGATTGGACTCAGCCCTCGTCAGTTAAGAGTCTTCAGAAGTTCTTGGGTTTCGCTAACTTCTACCGTCGTTTTATCGCTAACTTTTCTAGCATTGTGAAACCTTTGACGGATATGACCAAGAAGGGCTCCGATGTGGTTAATTGGGCTCCTGCTGCCGTGGAGGCTTTCCAGGAGTTGAAACGTCGGTTTACTTCGGCGCCTGTTTTGTGCCAGCCTGATGTCTCGCTTCCCTTTCAAGTTGAGGTGGATGCTTCAGAGATTGGAGCAGGGGCCGTTTTGTCGCAGAGAGGCCCTGGTTGCTCTGTTATGAGACCTTGCGCCTTTTTCTCTAGGAAGTTTTCGCCTGCGGAGCGAAATTATGATGTGGGCAATCGGGAGTTGTTGGCCATGAAATGGGCATTTGAGGAGTGGCGTCATTGGCTCGAGGGTGCTAAGCATCGTGTGGTGGTCTTGACTGATCACAAAAATCTGATGTATCTCGAGTCTGCTAAACGCCTGAATCCTAGACAGGCCCGCTGGTCATTGTTTTTCTCCCGTTTTGACTTTGTTGTCTCGTATTTACCAGGTTCAAAGAATGTGAAGGCCGATGCTCTTTCCAGGAGCTTTGTGCCTGATGCTCCTGGAGTCGCTGAACCTGTTGGTATTCTTAAGGATGGTATTATCTTGTCAGCTATTTCTCCAGATCTGCGACGTGTGTTGCAGAGATTTCAGGCTGATAGGCCTGATTCTTGTCCACCTGACAGACTGTTTGTGCCTGATAAGTGGACCAGCAGAGTCATTTCCGAGGTTCATTCCTCGGTGTTGGCAGGTCACCCAGGAATTTTTGGCACCAGAGATCTGGTGGCCAGATCCTTTTGGTGGCCTTCCTTGTCTAGGGATGTGCGGTCATTTGTACAGTCCTGTGGGACTTGTGCTCGAGCTAAGCCTTGCTGTTCTCGTGCCAGCGGGTTGCTCTTGCCCTTGCCTGTCCCTAAGAGACCTTGGACACATATCTCCATGGATTTCATTTCTGATCTTCCGGTGTCTCAGGGCATGTCTGTTATCTGGGTGATATGTGATCGCTTCTCCAAGATGGTCCATTTGGTTCCTTTGCCTAAACTGCCTTCCTCTTCCGATCTGGTTCCTGTGTTTTTCCAGAACGTGGTTCGTTTGCACGGCATCCCTGAGAATATTGTGTCAGACAGAGGATCCCAGTTCGTTTCCAGATTCTGGCGATCCTTTTGTAGTAGGATGGGCATTGACTTGTCGTTTTCGTCTGCTTTCCATCCTCAGACTAATGGACAGACGGAGCGAACTAATCAGACTTTGGAGGCTTATTTGAGGTGTTTTGTCTCTGCTGATCAGGACGATTGGGTGACCTTCTTGCCGTTAGCTGAGTTTGCCCTTAATAATCGGGCTAGTTCCGCCACCTTGGTTTCGCCGTTTTTCTGCAACTCTGGTTTCCACCCTCGTTTTTCTTCGGGTCATGTGGAACCTTCTGACTGCCCTGGGGTGGATTCTGTGGTGGATAGGTTGCAGCGGATCTGGAATCTTGTGGTGGACAACTTGAAGTTGTCACAGGAGAGGGCTCAGCGCTTTGCCAACCACCGCCGCGGTGTGGGTCCCCGTCTACGTGTTGGGGATTTGGTGTGGCTTTCTTCCCGCTTTGTTCCTATGAAGGTTTCCTCTCCCAAATTTAAACCTCGTTTTATTGGTCCTTACAAGATATTGGAAATTCTTAATCCTGTATCCTTTCGCCTGGATCTTCCTGTGTCGTTTGCTATCCACAACGTGTTTCATAGGTCCTTGTTGCGGCGGTACGTTGTGCCTGTGGTTCCTTCTGCTGAGCCTCCTGCTCCGGTGTTGGTTGAGGGCGAGTTGGAGTACGTGGTGGAGAAGATCTTGGATTCTCGTCTCTCCAGGCGGAGGCTTCAGTACCTGGTCAAGTGGAAGGGCTATGGTCAGGAAGATAATTCCTGGGTGGTCGCCTCTGATGTTCATGCGGCCGATTTAGTTCGTGCCTTTCACGCTGCTCATCCTGATCGCCCTGGTGGTCGTGGTGAGGGTTCGGTGACCCCTCACTAAGGGGGGGTACTGTTGTGATTTTGCTTTTTGCTCCCTCTAGTGGTCATTAGTGATTTGACTCTGGAGCGTCTGTCTTTTCCTATATCCTCACCTGGGCCGTTAGTTCAGGGGCGTTGCTATTTAAGCTCCCTGGACCTTCAGTTCAATGCCTGGCATCGTTGAAATCAGAGCTAATCTGTTGTGCTCTTGTCCTCTGATCCTGGTTCCTGTTTTTCAAGCTAAGTCTGCTTCCTTGCTTTTTGCTTTTGTTTTGTTTGGTATTTTTGTCCAGCTTGTTCCTATCTGTATCCTGACCTTTGCTGGAAGCTCTAGGGGGCTGGTGTTCTCCCCCCGGACCGTTAGACGGTTCGGGGGTTCTTGAATCTCCAGCGTGGATTTTTATAGGATTTTTGTTGACCAGATAAGTTATCTTGCTATATTCTGCTATTAGTAAGCTGGCCTCTCTTTGCTGAACCTGGTTCATTTCTGTGTTTGTCATTTCCTCTTACCTCACCGTTATTATTTGTGGGGGGCTTGTATCTTGCTTTGGGGTCCCTTTCTCTGGAGGCAAGAGAGGTCTTTGTTTTCTTCTCCTAGGGGTAGTTAGATTCTCCGGCTGGCGCGAGTCATCTAGCGATCACCGTAGGCATGATCCCCGGCTACTTCTAGTGTTGGCGTTAGGAGTAGCTATTTGGTCAACCCAGTTACCACAGCCCTATGAGCTGGATTTTTGTATCTTGCAGACTTACACGTTCCTCTGAGACCCTGTCCACTGGGGTCATAACACCGGGGCCCTGAAACCATACACACAATCTCCTCACCGGAGGTGCCGGTATTCTAAGTGGCTTATTTCAGCCGGGTCCCTGAATCCACACAAGCGTGACCACATTGGTGCAAAACTCATAACATGCATTGATACTAGCGCATGGCCGTGCGGCCATGCGAACCTTATATAGCTGCAGCAAGTACAATAACTTCCAAGAAGGACCAATGAGAGACTGCCACAGAGCTTGAGCACCTTCAGGACCTTACTGGAGAACCAATGGGCTTTGCTGCAGTATCCAAGCATGTGACCCTCGATCTCCAATGAGAGATCTTACCCTGGGCAAGCTCAGAAGGAGAAAAGCAGGACTTAGTCCCAAAAGCGTCTGCTCGCCGCTGCCCAGCACTGGCTTCAATGGCAGAAGCTGGAAAAGCAGAAGTAACCCTTTGCACAGAGTCAGACTGAGTGAGACACTGGGACCGATGTCTCCGCTGAGCAGGCTCCACTGCGGCAGGAGAAGAATGGGAGACCGCAGAGGAGATGGCCCTAGATTCCCCCTGTGCAGAGGTGGGAACTTGACCCCTAACATTCCCCCCCAGGGCCCCCCCTGGACCCCACCACGCCTGAAGGCAGCAATGAGCTGCGGAGCCTGAATGTGCTCAGCAGGCTCCCAGGACCTGTCCTCAGGACCATAACCCTTCCAGTCCACCAAATACATTTTTTTGCCACGTACCACTTTGCACCCCAAAATAGTGTTCACCTCGTAATCGTCCGTAGATGAACTCAATGTCCCAGCAGATGACTCGGAAAACCAAGACATGTATACGGGTTTCAAGAGGGACACATGAAAGGTTTCGGTGATACCCATGTGTGGTGGAAGGGCTAAACGGTAGACCACAGGGTTAACCTGTTTGAGGATCTTGAAAGGGCCCAAGTAGCGAGGTGAAAACTTAGTGGACTCAACTCGCAGCCTGATGTTACGGGCGGAGAGCCACACCAAGTCGCCAGGAGCAAAGGTTGGAGCGGGGCGCCGATGTGCATCGGCGGAGGACCTCATTCTCTCCTTGGAGGCCCGAATGGCATCCTTAGAGCGGTCCCAAATATCCTGTGCCTCTACAGCCCAGTCTGCCACCCTGGAGTCAGCGGAAGACACAGGCATAGGCACAGGTACCCGCGGATGCTGACCATAGTTAAGGAGGAATGAGGTTTGTCCAGTGGAGTTGGCTACGGCGTTGTTCAGCGCAAACTCTGCCCACGGTAGCAGGGAAGACCAGTCATCCTGCCTGGCTGAGACAAAATGTCACAGATATGTGACCAAGGTCTGGTTGGCCCTCTCTACCAACCCATTCATCTCGGGATGATATGCGGAAGAGAGATTCAACTCAATGCTGAGAAGACGACAAAGCTCTCTCCAGAACCGAGATGCAAACTGGGGACCCCGGTCACTGACAATTTTGTCCGGCATACCGTGTAGGCGGAAGATGTGTTTTATGAACAACGCTGCCAAGGCCCGTGCAGAAGGTAGACGTGGAAGCGGCACCAAATGCACCATTTTAGAAAAATGATCGGTGATAACACAAATAATGGTACAGCCATGAGACTTGGGCAAACCCACCACAAAGTCCATCCCGACCATCTCCCAGGGCCTGTCTGCCACTGGCAAGGGATAGAGTAACCCAGCTGGCCATTGTCGAGGAGACTTATTTTTGGCACAGGAGACACACGCCCGATTATAATCTCTGACGTCACGGACCATATGTGGCCACCAGTACGTCCTCCCCAGCAACTCAGATGTCCTCTTTGTCTCAAAGTGTCCACCCACTCTGGACAAATGAGCCCAAGAGAGAACCTCCAGTCGCAAATTAATGGGTGCAAAAGTCTTGCCCGGAGGCACAGACTCTAGCAAATCCGGAGCTATGGTTCTCAAGCTCTCTGAAGGGACAATAAGCCGAGGCTCCCCTTCCTCCTCCTCAGATGACACAACGGAGGGAGAGAGGGTGTCAGCACAAATGTTCTTCTCCCCAGCAAGATAATGGAGGGTGAAGTGGAACCGGGAGAAGAACAAGGACCATCTGGCCTGATGAGAATTTAGCCGCTGGGCTGTTTGTAAATAAACCAAATTTTTGGGGTCCATGAAGACCTGGAAGGGAAAGCGAGCCCCCTCCAAAAGATGTCTCCACTCCAAGAAGGCTAACTTCATTGCTAGAAACTCCCTGTCCCCGATGGAATAATTCCTCTCTGCTGGTGTGAAGGTCTTGGAGAAGAAGAAGCAAGGATGCTTCCGACCTTGAGCATCCTTTTGGAAGAGGACTGCTCCTGCACCAACGGATGAGGCATCCACCTCCATTATAAACGGCTTATCAACATCGGGACAATGTATGATGGGAGCGCTAGCAAAATTAGACTTAATAGAAGAAAAAGCTTTGGAGACCTCTTCAGACCACAATTTGGGATTTGCTCCCTTCTTGGTGAGGGCTACCAAGGGAGCTACCAAAGTTGAGAAGTGGGGAATGAACTGACAATAGTAATTTATGAACCCCATAAAGCGCTGCACCGCTTTAAGAGAATGGGGTTCTTGCCAGTCCATCACAGCCTGTAGTTTGGCAGGATCCATAGCCAATCCCTGGGCGGAGATGATATAGCCCAGGAAAGGTAAAGACTCCTGCTCAAATATACACTTCTCCAACTTTGCATAGAGGGAGTTTGCCTGTAAGAGATCGAAGACTCTGCCAACATCTCTCTGGTGGGAGTCAATATCTGGAGAGAAGATGAGAATATCATCCAGATAGACTATGACCGAGGTGGAGAGCATATCCCGGAAGATATCATTGACAAAGTCTTGGAAAACGGCTGGGGCATTACAGAGCCCGAAGGGCATCACCAGATACTCATAGTGCTCATCCCTGGTATTAAACGCCGTATCCAAGTATGTGACCCTCAATCTGCAATGAGAGATCTTACCCTGGGCATGCTCAAAAGGAGAAAAGCAGGACATAGTCCCAAAAGCATCTGCTCGCCGCTGCCCAGCACTGGCTTCAATGGCAGAAGCTGGAAAAGCAGCAGTAACGCTTTGCACAGAGTCAGACTGAGCGAGATGCTGTGACCGATGTCTCCGCCGAGCAGGCTCCACTGCGGCAGGATAAGAATAGGAGACTGCAGCGGAGATGGCCTGAGATTCCCCCTGTGCAGAGGTGGGAACTCTATCCCTAACACTGACCTCAACATATCTGGCCAAGGAAAAACAGATGGTAATCAACAAACTGTTAGAAAAATACAAATATTCCAAAAATTATTCCTTTTTAGGGCATATGCCTGACTTGCTTGTATTTATACACAGGCAACGCACAAGGCTTATTCTCACAACAATTTATGGAAAAATTATTCTTGTCTGCAAGAGGTTTGTTTGTTTGTTATTATGAAAGGGCAGTAACAATGGTCTCTTAACAAGCTGTGAAAAAATGATCACTTTTGTGATAAAAGTTTCATGTTTATTTACTCTGAACCAGATAGAGTTTACTGCAGCCTAGATAATAATTATAATAATAATTTTTATTTATATAGCGCCAACATATTCCGCAGCACTTTACAATTAAGCGGGGACATCTACAGACAATAAATTCAGTACAAGTTAAGACAATTTAAAAATTTAAACAGTGACATTAGGAGTGAGGTCCCTGCTCGCAAGCTTACAATCTACAAGGAAGTGGGGGGGACACAATAGGTGAAAAGTGCTTGTTATTTCTGGTCTGGAAATTATAATAAATAGGGATTTTCATATAAAAGCTGCATGATCCGGTCATCAGCCCGTGTGTTTAAGTGCAATAGTCAAGTATCAAAGATATATAAAATAATGGTTGATCAAAAGATATATGAGTGCATTGGAAGTGGCAGCAACAACTACAGCAGTACAGTTTAAATATACAACAGAGTGGATAGCCAAGAGAAGTGTGGTTGGCATGGCAATGCAGCAGCACTAACAGTGGCCGAAGCCATAGAGAAGAAATATAAGACAGGGCAGGTAAAGAGATGTCTCGCAGTGTAGGACTAGCGGACAAAAATTGAAATAGCGGGCACCATCATATATCGATCTAATATAATCTAATATAATAATACATAAATAATAAAGATCAATCTTTTATTAACACAAACTGACATACAAGTAAAAACACTTAAAAAGTCACAAAAATATGCACAATAACCCACAATAGAGCTAGAAAATCTTGCCACTTTAAAAACCGCATATGTTGTCAAGCACTATGAGAAATATATATACAAATAATATTAATGCCTCCAAAACTCAGTGGCTATATATTTAAAAAAACAAAAAGAGAAAAGCCGAACATGTGATCCAAGATAATACGGGACAAGAAAGTATAGGGAGTTATAAGGCTTAATATTTGACCAGCAAATTCTCATTTTTACAACACCATTTTTTTTTAGGGACCACATCTCATTTGAAGTCATTTTGAGGGGTGTATATGATAGAAAATAACCAAGTGTGACACCATTCTAAAAACTGCACCCCCCAAGGTACTCAAAATCACATTCAAGAAGTTTATTAACCCTTCAGGTGTTTCACAGGAATTTTTGGAATATTTATATAAAAATGAACATTAAACTTTTTTTCACAAAAAATTTACTTCAGCTCCAATTTGTTTTATTTTAGCAATGGTAACAGGAGAAAATGGACCCCAAAAGTTGTTGTACAATTTGTCCTGAGTACGCCGATACCCCATATGTGGGGGTAAACCACTGTTTGGGCACATGGTAGAGATCGGAAGCGAAGGAGCGCCATTTGACTTTTCAATGCAAAATTGACTGGAATTGAGATGGGACGCCATGTTGCGTTTGGAGAGCCCCTGATGTGCCTAAACATTGAAACCCCCCACAAGTGACACCATTTTGGAAAGTATACCCCCTAAGGAACTTATCTAGATGTGTGGTGAGCACTTTGACCCATTAAGTGATTCACAGAAGTTTATAATGCAGAGCTGTAAAAATAAAAAATCATATTTTTTCACAAAAATGATCTCTTTGCCCCCAATTTTTTATTTTCACAAGGGTAAGAAAAGAAATTGGACCTCAAAAGTTGTTGTACAATTTGTTCTGAGTACGCTGATACCCCATATGTGGGGGTAAACCACTGTTTGGGCGCATGGGAGAGATCGGAAGGGAAGAAGCGCCATTTGACGTTTCAATGGAAAATTGACGGGAATTGAGATGGGACGCCATGTTGTGTTTGGAGAGCCACTGATGTGCGTAAACATTGAAACCCCCATAAGTGACACCATTTTTAAAGTAGACCCCCTAGGGAACTCATCTAGATGTGTTGTGACAGCTTTGAACCCCCAAGTGATTCACTACAGTTCATAACGCAGAGCCGTGAAAATAAAAATTATTTTTTTTTCCAAAAAAATTTTTTTTTAGCCCCCAGCTTTGTACTTTTCCAAGGGTAACAGTTGAAATTAGACCCCAAAAGTGGTTGTCCAATTTGTCCTGAGTACGCTGATGCCACATATGTGAGGGGGAACCACTGTTTGAGCGCATGGCAGAGCTCGGAAGGGAAGGAGCGTCATTTGGAATGCAGACTTAGATGGATTGGTCTGCAGGCGTCACATTGCGTTTGCAGAGCCCCTAATGTACCTAAACAGTAGGAACCCCCCACAAGTGACCCCATATTGGAAACTAGACCCCCCCAAGGAACTTATCTAGATGTGTTGTGAGAACTTTGAACCCCCAAGTGTTTCACTACAGTTTATAACGCAGAGCCGTGAAAATAAAAAAATCCTTTTTTTTCCACAAAAATTATTTTTTAGCCCCCAGTTTTGTATTTTCCCAAGGGTAACAGGAGAAATTGAACCCAAAAAGTTGTTGTCCAATGTGTCCTGAGTACGCTGATACCCCATATGTTGGGGTAAACCCCTGTTTGGATGCACGGGAGAGCTCAGAAGGGAAGGAGCACTGTTTTACTTTTTCAATGCAGAATTGGCTGGAATTGAGATCGGACGCCATGTCGCGTTTGGAGAGCCCCTGATGTGCCTAAACAGTGAAAACCCCCAATTCTAACTGAAACCCTAATCTAAAACACATCCCTAACCCTAACCCTAGCCCTAACCCTAGTCCTAACACTAGCCCTAACCCTAACCCTAGCCCTAACCCTAATCCTAGCCCTAACCCTAACCCTAGCCTTAACCCTATCCCTAACCTTAACCCTAACCCTAGCCCTAACCCTAACCCTAATGGGAAAATGGAAATAAATACATTTTTTTACATTTTTAATTTTTCACTAAGGGGGTGATGAAGGGGGGTTTAATTTACTTTTATAGTGGGTTTTTTTTGCAGATTTTTATGATTGGCAGCCGTCACACACTGAAAGACGCTTTTTATTGCAAAAAATATTTTTTGCGTTACCACATTTTGAGAGCTATAATTTTTCCATATTTTGGTCCACAGAGTCATGTGAGGTCTTGTTTTTTGCGGGACGGGTTGACATTTTTAGTGGTAACATTTTTGGGCACGTGTCATTTTTTGATCGCTTTTTATTCTGATTTTTGTGAGGCAGAATGACCAAAAACCAGCTATTCATGAATTTCTTTTGGGGGAGGCGTTTATACCGTTCCGCGTTTGGTAAAATGGATAAAGCAGTTTCATTCTTCGGGTCAGTATGATTACAGTGATACCTCATTTATATCATTTTTTTATGTTTTGGTGCTTTTATATGATTAAAACTATTTTATAGAAAAAATAATTATTTTTGCATTGCTTTATTCTGAGGACTATAACTTTTTTATTTTTTCTTTGATGACGCTGTTTTGCAGCTCGTTTTTTTGCAGGACAAGATGACATTTTGAGCGGTACCATGGTTATTTATATCCGTCTTTTTGATCACGTGCTATTCCACTTTTTATTTGGCGGTATGATAATAAAGCATTGTTTTTTGCCTCGTTTTTTTTTTACGGTGTTCACTGAAGGGGTTAACTAGTGGGACAGTTTTATAGGTCGGGTCGCTACGGACGCGGCGATACTAAATATGTGTACTTTTATTCTTTTTTTTAATTTAGATATTGAAATGTATTTATAGGAACAATATATATAATTTTTTTTGCATTTTTTTTGGGAATTTTTTTTTTTTTTTTTACATATGTGAATTTTTTTTTTTACACTATAACATTGCCCCAGGGGGGGCATGATGTTATAGTATAAGATCGCCGATCTGACACTTTGATCGGCGATCTGACGTGCACAGCTCCTGGAGGCTTCCCGGCACCTGCTCTGAGCAGGCGCAGTGAAGCCATCTCCCTGCAGGACCCAGATGCCGCGGCCATCTTGGATCTGGGCCTGCTGCAAGGAGGAGGAGGTAAGAGACCCTCGGAGCAAAGCAATTACATCGCGTTGCTCCGGGGGTCTCAGGGAAGCCCGCATGGAGCCCCCTCCCTGCGCGATGCTTCCCTATACCGCCGGAACACTGCGATCATGTTTGATCACAGTGTGCCGGGGGTCAATGTGCCAGGGGCGGTCCGCGACCGCTCCTGGCACATAGTGCCGGATGTCAGCTGCGATAGTCAGCTGACACCCGGCCACGATCGGCCATGCTAACCCCGTGAATGTGGCCGATCACGCTGGACGTACTATCCCGTTCGTGGTCATACGGGCCCACCCCACCTCGACGGGATAGTACGTCCGATGTCAGAAAGGGGTTAATGTACACTCTGCACCCCATCTTAACTGGAAAAAAAACTGAAATGTAGATATTTTTGCAAATTTATTAAAAAAAAATCCCTGAAACATCACATAGTCAAAAGTATTCAGACCCTTTGTTCAGTATTGAGTAGAAGCACCCTTTTGAGCTAGTACAGCCATGAGTCTTCTTAGGAACAATGCAAGAAATTTTTCACATCTGGATTTGGGGATCCTCTGCCATTCTTCCTTGCAGATCTTCTCCAGTTCCGTCAGTTTGGATGGTGAACGTTGGTAGACAGCCATTTTCAGGTCTCTCCAGAGATGGTCAATTTGGTTTAAGTCAGGGCTCTGGCTGGGCCAGTCAAGAATGGTCACAGAGTTGTTCTGAAGCCATACATTTGTTACTGTATTTTATCTGTGTGCTTAGGGTCATTGTCTTGTTGGAAGGTGAACCTTCGGCCAAGTCTAAGGTCCAGAGCACTCTGGAAGAGGTTTCCATCCAGGATATATGTACTTGGCCGCATTCATGTTTCCTTCAATGGCAACCAGTCGTCCTGTAGCTGAAAAACACCCCCATAGCATGATGCTGCCACCACCATGTTTCACTGTTGGGATGGTATTGGGCAGGTGATGGGCAGTGCCTGGTTTTCTCCCCACATACTGCTTAGAATTATCACCAAAAGGTCTATCTTCATCTCATGAGACCAGAGGGCTGCAGTGATATTTGACTTTATGGAACTTTCTCCCATCTCCCTACTGCATCTCTGGAGCTCAGCCATAGTGATCTTGGGGATCTTCTTTACCTCACTCTCCAAGGCTCTTCTCCTACGATTGCTCAGTTTGGCTGGACAGCCAGGTCTAGGAAGACTTCTGGTGGTCCCAAACTTCGTCCATTTAAGGATTATGGTGGTCACTGTGCTCTAAGGAACCTTGAGTGCTGCAGAAATTCTTTTGTAACCTTGGCCAGATCTGTGCCTTGCCACAATTCTGTCTCTGATCTCCTTGGCCAGTTCCTTTGACCTCATCATTCTAATTTGGTCAGGCATGCACTGTGAGCTGTGAGGTTTTATATAGACAAGTGTGTACCTTTCCTAATCAAGTCCTATCAGTTTAAACACAGCTGGACTCCAATGAAGAAGTAGAACCATCTCAAGGAGGATCACAAGGAAATGGACAGAATGTGACTTAAATATGAGTGTCTGAGTAGGGATGAGCGAGTAGTCAAATATTCGGACTCTCTATACTCGTAACGAGTAGGTCCTAATACTCAGGTATTTGTAATGAGTAGCGAATCCAATGCAAGTCAATGGAAAATGCGAGTAATTTTCTGCTGGACCCTACAAAGCATTCTGGGGGCCATAGGAAAAGGCTGAAATGAGTGCATGATTGTTTAAAAGCAGGTGGTAAAAAGCTGTGTGTTGGTTAATGCAGGAAGAAGCCACCCATCATCATCAAAAGGGCTTCACAATTATAAAGGTTGGACTACTGTCCTTGTTGTTTCACTGCCACTGCACATTGTGCAGGCATAGTGTCTCCAGAAAATTAGCCCTAGGAGCTGTATAATGGTTGACGCAGGAAGGAGGCCCCAGGGGCCAGACAATTGTGAAGTGAGACTACTAACACAGTAGTTCCAGTGCCTAATGTGTAAGCATAGACATAGTGTATCCAAAAATCAGCCCAAGGGGCTGTATCATGGTTGATGCAGGAAGGAAGCCTCAATGGCCAGACAATTATGAAGCTAGGACTACAAGCACGGTAGTTCCAGTGCCCAATGTGCAGGCATAGACATAATGTTTCCAAAAATTAGCCCACAGGGCTGTATCATAGTTGATGCAGGAAGGAGGCCTCAAGGGCCAGACAATTATGAAGCTAGGATGACTAGCACAGTAGTTCCAGTGCCCAATGTGCAGAGATAGACATACAGTACAGACCAAAAGTTTCGACACACCTTCTCATATAAAGATTTTTCTGTATTTTCATGACTTTGAAAATTGTACATTCACACTGAAGGCATCAAAACTATGAATTAAGACATGTGGAATTATATACTTAACAAAAAATTGTGAAACAACTGAAATTATGTCTTATATTCTAGGTTCTTCAAAGTAGCCACCTTTTGCTTTGATGACTGCTTTGCCAACCAGTATAGGTTGCTGTTGAAAATGTGCATCAAGCGAGGGTCTTGAAACAGACAGTTAGACATGAACTGTGCCATGTGTGCCAAGCTGCAAAGAGGCAAATCTTCTGAGGTCCCAGAAGGAGGAACAATACCCAAACTCTCCTCACACTAACTCCTCCTCCTTCACCTCCTCCTCTCCAGCCCACCCATGCTGGACAGACACGAAGCTGGTGTTGGTAGTCCTCTCTGTAGCATCAAGGGTCCCCTCGGTATCACAGAAAAAGAAGTCCTCTCCCTCCTTGTCTTCCTCCTCATCTTCCTCACCCAATCTTTCCTCATGATATTGACTGGGTAGAATCACCCAGTGTGAAATCTTGCTCCATATCCAGCTGATGGGCACTCAAAGATTCCATGTTTAGATCATGTAGCGATTCTTTCAACGTACATAGCATGGGGATGGTAAAGCTGATAATAGCCTGATCACCGCTCACGAGGTTGGTGCAGTACACAAAGTTATCAAGCACCTCACAAATGTCAGCGATCCACACCCACTCAACAGTTGTTATGTGTCTTGGCTGAGTCGCAGTCTGACAGGCATGTTTAAGCTGGTATTCAGCAACTGTCCTCTGCTGCTCACTAATCGCTGCCAACATATGATATGTTGATTTCTTCCATGTGGGCAGGATGAGTCGGTGATTTGACGAATTAAATTGCTTTTGAAGCGCTGAAAGATCAGCAACAGCAGTAGAGGAATGATGGAAATGGGCTCAAATATGGCGCACCTTCTCAAGTAGGCACGGCAAGTCAGGGTATGTTTTGATAAATTTCTGAACCACTAGGTTCAGAACGTGAGCCATGCATGGCACAAGTACCAGCTTCACGAGCTTTAAAGCAGCCACCAGGTTACGCCCATTATCACAACTAGACCTAGTTCGAGTTGCAGTTGGGAGAGCTACTGATCGGTTTGTTGCTTTATTTCTTGCCACAGTTCTGCTGCAGTGTGTTGTGTTTAACCTAAACAGATCAGCTTTAGCAGAGCGTGTTGTCACCGGGAGTTGGAGGTGATCCTAAAAAGACTCAGGTACCTGAGGTGCACGCACACTGTACTGTGCTGTCAGGGCAGATAAATGAGTATGGTGACTCTCAGGGCAAGGAGAGGGAGAACCGAGGGGATGACGATGAAGTTGTAGATTCAACTTGGTGTGACCCCATAGGCATACAGCTTTGTAGATCAGCAAAAGAGGTGGAAGAGGAGAGAGATGAGAAGGTTATGTTACAGCTTGCAAACACAGAATATTGCAACCATGATAAGCACTGCACCCTCAGCCCCAACTCTGGCTATGGCCAGCAGTGGTTGTGAGTCTGCAGCTTGCAGGGGAGGTAAGGGTTGCCTAGCCTGGGCTTTTTTTGAGACCGCAAAGGAAGACCCATCTCACGTTATCTGACAACTTTTAAAAAAATGACGTAGTGGAGGCAAAAATTGCAATAATTTGACTGCTACATGCATGAACCGGCACATGTGTGATTAACATGCGTTAGCATGGGATTCTCATTGCGCAAAAATGTGGACTAGCAGCCCTAACCAAACTGTTGCCATCCCTTCAACCACAGCCGCTGCTTTTCATGCTTCATCACTGTGACAAGTGTTCTCACACAGGTCTCCATCCCCAGAACCTCCACTTCTTTACCCCCTACAGTCAGGGTGAGAGGGAGCACATCACCTGTAATAGAAGAGTATATGCCTGCTGTTTTTGTTTTGATCGAGCACATCACATCTCTCGCAATCCACCACAACATCTCCACCTGCACCTCATTCACAGTCCGGAAGTGTTCACCCTACTCCACACTCTCTCAGCACAGCAGTCAGCCCTTGGTCCATCAGTTGAGGTCACATAACAGAATGTTTTCTCCTACACATGCCAATAATAAGAGTTTGAACTTCACCATCTCCGATCTGTTGGTCATGGAATTGCTGCCTTTCCGTCTGATGGACACAGACAGTTTTAGAAAGTTAATGGCAGATGCTGTCCCCCAGAACCATTTGTCCAGTTGGCATTATTTTCCTAAGAAAGAGGTGCCTGCACTGCACAAGCCTTTCGCAGAGAACAGAGAACCTGGTCAAGTAAACATGGACAGGGGAGTTACATCTTGTTACATCTCGCTGACTGGAAACTGCGTGACTCTGGTGGCTGTGGGGGCAGGCAGGCAAGGAGCTTTTCCACAAGTCTTGGAATACCCAAGGCTTGCAGGACAAACCTCTGTATCTAACAGTTCCTCCACTGCTTCTGCCTCCTCCTATAGAGCCTTCACCTCCATGCTCAACCTTTCTCTTCAGAGCAGAGAATACTTCCCACCTTCATACTGTGCAGCCAGTGCTCACGGCAATCAGGCAGTGTTTAAATCCATATGCCTAGGAGGCCCACAGCTCAAGAGTTGTGGACAGCTATGAATGCCGAGTTTGAGCAATGGCTCCACTGAACCTGGAACCAGGAAATGTCATTTATGATAATGGTGCAAACCTCATGGCGGCCCTATGCCGGGGCAACCTCATACACGTGCCTTGAATGGCTCACGTCTTCAACCTGGTAGTACACCAATTCCTCCACAACTATCACAGCCTGGATGCACTGCTGCATAAAGCTCATTCACTGTGTGCTCACTTCCAATAATCACACCCCGCAGGTCATCGACATCGACTTGCATCACTACAGAGGTCTTTCGGCCTACTGGTTAACTGTTTCATATCCAATGTGCCAACATGGTGGAATTCCACTTTGCTCATGTTGCAGTGAAGTGGCAGCACTGATGTGACATGGTGCAGTACAGCATTTCGCATAGTTTGGGCCAACACAGTACGGTGTGGTGCAAATCTCGCTTGCAGAGTGGCCCTAGATGAAGGACCTCTGAACTCTTCTGCACAGTTTCGAAATAGCTACTAAGATGCTTAGCGCTGACGATGCGGTTATCAGCATCACTAATCCAGTCATCTACAGTACATGCTGGAGCACATTTAGAATAGTCTACTAGAGGATGTGGGTTCCCAGAGGAAGAGGTGAAAGAAGAGGAGGATACAGAAGGGATAACAATTACAGATGAGCAAACCTTTCAAGGTTCGGTAAGAATTCGTCGAACGTATCCAAACCTCATTGAATTGAATGACAGGCAAAATCAAATGCATAGACAACACCTACAGGGCAAAGAAAAATCTGCTCAAATAGGTCAATTTATGGGCAGACAACATGAAAAGTAACATCAATTGACCCATAGTAGAAATTTTAGAGTGGTGCAGCAGTCAGGCATTGACCATGCGTGAGACAGGTTCTGACCCAGCATTTACAGCTTGGAATTGAAGTTTTAATGAAGACCTGGTGGTTAAGGGAGCGGTGTAAGCCTTCTTAGCTGGGAACCTGATACCTCTGGCAACACCTCCAATTTTTTTTATTTTTATTCCAGTATACTCAGATTCATATAGTACTATTGGTAGAAAGATTTAAAGAAAGTAACACAGGTAGTTGACTGAAAGTGAGTGCAAGCTTTCCTGTCTGGGAGCCCTACTTACACAGTCAACCCACCAGATGGAGACCCAACTTTGAGTCTTCACTTTCAAAAATTAATTGTCACACACCACTTAAGTGGCATCAATTTTCACAAAGTAGAAACACTATAATAGAAATCTAACACACCTTCCACCATAGGCAACCCACCAGATAAAGACCCAGCTTGGACTTTCCACATTTAAAAAAATAATTGTCACACACCACTTAAGTGGCATCAATTTGCACAGAGTAGAAGCAGTATAATAGGCTTCTGAAACACCTTCCACCACAGTCTACCTAACTGATGGAGACCCAACTTGGAGTATCGACATTTCAAAAAAATGTTTGTAACAGTAGCAACAGCAGGCACAGAAGACACCATAAAGATGGCGCAGACTGCAATAACGTTATATCAATACATGACACTAAAAACAACACCATCGCTTAGTCTGCCAAGTCTGTATCTGGGGTGCAAAAGTCATTGGAGGTTGATGACATATTTATTTTGATGAAAGATAGGTGGTCCACACTTTATTGGGAGAGCCGGATGTGCTTATCCATCCGGACACCACCAGCAGCGCTGAAGACACGTTCTAAGAGAACGATGGCTGCCTGGGATGACAAAACTTCCAAAGAGTGGCAGGCAAGCTCAAGTCACTCTTCCATTTTTGAAGACCAAAATGTAAAAGGGTCCAAAGCCCCCCTGTTGGCATCGATATTAAGCCCCAGATGCTCCTGCACCATCCTCTCCAGTCGTTCATAACATGTCAGACTTGTACTCTGTTCTGCTGGTGTACAGGCTGGTCTAAAAAATGTGTTACGTGACTCACAGAAATTGCTTATGCCACTTATACTGCTGCCGCTAATGTTTTTGAGATGACGCCTTAACTTTCCCAGGGTTGGACAATTAGAACTGGGATGCACACTGTATGCCTCACTGCTGTTTTGGGGAAAACCACTGTTAAGATTGTCTACAAGCGTTTTTAAAT
Source organism: Ranitomeya variabilis (assembly GCF_051348905.1). Taxonomy (NCBI): domain Eukaryota; kingdom Metazoa; phylum Chordata; class Amphibia; order Anura; family Dendrobatidae; genus Ranitomeya; species Ranitomeya variabilis. The sequence goes on from NC_135232.1 coordinate 236,337,461, forward strand.
ACTCCAGCATGTGCGCATCCCTTTTCATTGGGAGAAGCATCTGGCTAAATTTTCTCTTGTACCATGGATCTAACAGAGTGGGAACTCAGCAGTCAGCACTATTTCTAACCCCAAGAATAGCATCATATTGCAGATAGTGCAGCGAGAAGGAGCTCATGTGTTGGGCGCTTCAATAAGAACCAAGCCCATGCTGTGTTGGTGGTGGAGCAATACTCAAAGTTGCTTCCTCCATCCCCTCCTGCCAACCACGGACAACAGAGCACAGAACATTACACTCTTCATCTCCTGATTGTTGCGCATCCATCACCTCATCCTTCTCCATTTGTTTCTCGGTTCCTGCATCTTCACTAACAGTTTGTCTGGTACCATGAGCCCCCGTTGATCACTATAAGCCACCCTCCCATGGCATGCCCTGTGCCATGACAGTCTGGAAATTTGAGATATTGTTTTCCCTTCCACATCCTCATCTGTTTCCAACTCTTCCTCTGGGACCATCACCTCCTCACGCAGACTATTGAAAGTATGCTCCAGTATTTAGATAACTGGAATAGTGATGCTGATGACAGTATCGTCAACTCAAACCATCTTATATAAAAACTGTGAAGAAGGGTGCCGAGGTTCTTCACCTGTACCCACTCCGCAAGCATGATTTGCAACACATATGGACTGTGTTGTCCCAGTCTATACAGAAGGACATACTGAACCAGGGCTTGTTGGTGCTGCCACAGCCACTGCAACATGTGCAAAGTGGAATTGCACTGTTTCGCAACATCGTTAATCAAACTGTTAACCGGTAGGTCAAAACACCTGTATAGCGATGTAAGTTGCTGACCTGTGGGGTACGATCGTCGAAGTGATCACAAAGTGACAGAGCTTTCAACAGCAACCATTCCAGGCTGGGATAATGGTGGAGAAATTGCTGTACCACCAGGTTGAGGACGTGATCCATGCAAGGAACATGTGTGAGTTTGCCACGGAGTACAGCCACCACCAGGATTGCAAACGGCCTTCCCTGGCTCCAGGTTTAGTTGAGACAGTCATTGCTCTAACTCAGCCTGCATACCTGTCCACAACTCTTGAGCTGTTTGACTGTGATCTCCAAGGCCTGATTGCAGTGAGCGATGGCTGTGCGGTGCTTATCTGCATTATTGGAACACATGTCTGATTAAGGGAGATGTTGAGGGAACAGGTGGAAGCCCTTGAGGAGGTGGAAGAGGCAGAAGCAGTGGAGGAACTGTTAGATACAGAGGTTTATCCCACAAGCCTTCGGGATTCCAAGACTCATGGAATAGCCCCTTGACCACCTACCCCAACAGTCACCATACTTACCCACCGACCAGTCAGCGAAATGTAACGCTCCTGCCCATGCTTGATAATCCAGTTATCCATGGTGCAATGCACCATGGCAGACATAGATTTTTTCAGGGAATGGGTGATGTTGTTGGCAACATGCTGTTGTAGTGCAGGCACAATTTTCTTAGAGAAGTAATGCGACTTAGCTACTGGTACTGGGGGACTGTGACAGCCATCAACTTTCAGAAATCATCTGTTACCACCGGACAGAAAGGCAGCATTTCCATGGCCAACAGATTGTAGATGGTGGAATTCAAGCTCCTAGCTTTCACAAGTGTAGGAAGAAACATTCTTTTTCATGAGCACAACTGCGTGACCGAGGGCTGACTGCTGTGCTGAGAGAGGGTGGAGTACGGAGAACAGGAAACTGCTGGACTGTGAGAGAGGTGCAGGAGGAGATGTTATAGTGGATTAAGAAAGATGTGTTGGGCTAGTTGACACAAAATCAGCAGTTATGCCTATTACTTAACAGCTGACCGGCTCTCACTCACCTCGACTGTGGTTGGGTAAACAATTGTAGTTTCTGCTGCTGGAAACCTGTGTGAGAAGACTTGGAATTATGATGGAGGATGAAGAAGCAGCAAATGGGGTTGATGGGATGGCTGGTGGTTGGCGAGGCCCGCTAGTCCACATTTTAGCGCAGTGAGATTCCCACACTAAGGCATATTGATCGCACGTGTGCCGGTTCATGCATGTAGTTGTCAAATTACTGCAATTTTTGCCTCTACTGAGTTTTTTTTTTAAATTTGACAAATTTGATTGGTTGCCAGAATCAACACACATAAAGTTGGGGGGGGGGGAAGGTCATGCCTCACCTGGAATCTCTTCACATGTTCCTCTAACCTCTCCCCTCATCAAACACGTCCCCCCGTTCCACCAAGCTCATCATACAGCACCACTATCCTAGCCAAAGTAATAACAAAAGCATTAGTGGAAACCCAATGATTTACCAAACTGTGACTGATTGCTGACTTTGAGTAAAAATGTTTGTAAAATCAAACACGAATCAGAATATGTTACGCTCATGCCGAATTTCAGATTGGTGAATGTTTTCCAAACACGTTTGCTATTCTATAATAACTAATCTAAATTCCGGACTATAGTTGTACAGATGGGTGTTATCTGAGGGTGGATTGATTGAGGGGGGCTCATGTTACCAGACAAACTGTTAGTGAAGGTGCAGAAGCTGAGGAACAAATGGAGGAGGATGAGGATGAAGAGGTGATGGGCGCACAACAGTCAAGCTTGATTCCTCCATCTCCTCCCGCCAACCACAAACAAAGATCTTCATCTCCTGACTGTTGTTGCGCCCATCACCTCTTCATCCTCATCCTCCTCCATTTGTTCCTCAGCTTCTGCACCTTCACTAACAGTTTGTCTGGTAACATGAGCCCCCCTCAATCAATCCACCCTCAGATAACTGCCATCTGTACAACTATAGTCCGGAATTTAGAGTGTTATCCTGCCACCAACACACCAAGGAATGAAACCTCATGGAAGCACCCAACACATCAGGGCCTTCTTGCTGCACTATCTGCAACATGATGCCCATATTCTTCAGGTTGAAATAGTTCTGACTTTTGCCACATGCTTCCTACCCTGGAAAGGAACGCACACATGCTAGATTATCATAACACACTTGTAGACAATCTTAAGAGTGGTTTTCTGCAAGACAGCAGTGAGGCACACGTGTGCATCACAGTTCTAGACTTTCAACCCCGAGAACGTTGAGCCATCAACGCATAAATATTAGCAGCAGCAGTGTAAGTGGCAGAATCAATTTCTTTGAGATGTTTCACACACTTTTTAGACCAGACTGTGCACCAGCAGAACAGAGTACAAGTCCTGTTAGGAATGACTGGAGATGATAGTGCAGGAGTATCTCAAGCTCAGTATCAATTGCATTTTATGAGGTTTCAACCCTTTTGCATTTTGGTCTTTAAAAATTAAAGAGTGGCCTGAGCTCACCTGTCATGCCTTGGAGATTTTGTCATGCCCAGCAGCCAGTGTTCTCTCGGAACTTGTCTTTAGTGCTGCTGGTGGTATCCTGACAGATAAGCACATCTGGCTGTCCCCTGAACGTATAGACTGCCTAACTTTCATTAAGATGAACAAGTCATGGATCTCCAATGACTTTTGCACCCCAGTCACAGACTGGGCAGATTAGGCGATGGTGCAGTTTTTAGTGTGCTGAATTGATCTCATGTTATTGCAGTCTGTGACACCTTTGTTGTGGATATTGAGCCTGTTTTTGTTACTGCTGCTAATGTTACAATATTTTGAAATGTGGAGACTCCTAGTTGGGTCTCCATCCGCTGGTTTGCTTGTAGTGGTAGGGCTGTCAGAGTCCCATTATACTATTTCTGCTATGGGGAAATTGATGCTGCTTGAGCCCCACACAGCTCCCTATATACGGCATGAGCCCTACACAGCCTCCCTATATATGGAATGATCTCCACACAGCCTCCCCATGTACAGCATGAGCCCCACACAGCCTCCCCATGTACAGCATGAGCCCCACACAGCCTCCCCATGCGCAGCATGAGCCCCACACAGCCTCCCCATGTACAGCATGAGCCCCCCACAGCCTCCCCATGTGCAGCTTGAGCCCCACACAGCCTCCCCATGTACAGCATGAGCCCCCACAGCCTCCCCATGTGCAGCATGAGCCCCACACAGTCTCCCCATGTACAGCATGAGCCCCACACAGCCTCCTCATGTACAGCATGAGCCCCAAAAAGCCTCCCCATGTACAGCATGAGCCCCAGTTTCCCCATGTATTGCATGAGGCCCCACACAGCCTCCACATAAACTGCATGAGCCCCACAGAGCCTTCTTATATGCAGCATGAGCCCCACAGTCTCTCCACATACTGAATAAGTCCCCACACAGCCTCCCATATACTGCATGAGGCCCCCACAGCCTCCCCATATGCTGATTAAGCCCCACACAGCTTCCTCATATATTGTATGACAGTATACAACCTTCCCATAGCCTCACCATGTGCTGCATGTCACCTCCATAGCCTCCTCATGTGCAGCATGATACTCCCATAGCCTCCCCATGTGCTGCATGTCACCCCCATAGAATCCCCATGTTCACCCCATAGAATCCCTATATTCACCCCCATAGAATCCCCATGTTCACCCCATAGAATCCCTATATTCACCCCCAAAGAATCCCCATGTTCCCTCCATAGAGTCCTTTTGCTTTGATGACTGCTTTGCACACTCTTGCCATTCTCTTGATAAGCTTCAAGAGGTAGTCACCGGGAAAGGTTTTCACTTCACAGGTGTGCCCTATCAGGTTTAGTAAGTTGGATTTCTTGCTTTATTAATGGGGTTGGGACCATCAGTTGTGTTGTGCAGAATTCAGGTGGATACACAGCTGATAGTCCTACTGAATAGACTGTTAGAAAAAGCAGCTAAGAAAAACGAGTGGCCATCATTACTTTAAGAAATGAAGGTCAGTCAGTCCAAAAAATTGGGAAAACTTTGAAAGTGTCCCCAAGTGCAGTGGCAAAAACCATCAAGCGCTACAAAGAAACTGGCTCACATGAGGACCGCCCCAGGAAAGGAAGGCCAAGAGTCTCCTCTGCTTCTGAGGATAAGTTTATCCGAGTTACCAGCCTCAGAAATCGTAGGTTAACAGCAGCTCAGATTAGAGACCAGGTCAATGCCACACAGAGTTCTAGCAGCAGACACATCTCTACAACAACTGTTAGGAGGAGACTTTGTGCAGCAGGCCTTCATGGTAAAATAGCTGCTAGGAAACCACTGCTAAGGACAGGCAACAAGCAGAAGAGATTTGTTTGGGATAAAGAGCACAAGGAATGGACATTAGACCAGTGGAAATCAGTGCTTTGGCCTGATGAGTCCAAATTTGAGATCTTTGGTTCCAACCACTGTGTCTTTGTGCGATGCAGAAAAGGTGAATGGATGGACTCTACATGCCTGGTGCCCACTGTGAAGCATGGAGGAGGAGGTGTGATGGTGTGGGGGTGCTTTGCTGGTGACACTGTTGGGGATTTATTCATACTTGAAGGCATACTGAACCAGCATGACTACCACAGCATCTTGCAGCGGCATGCTATTCCATCCGGATTGCATTTAGTTGGACCATCATTTATTTTTCAACAGGACAATGACCCCAAGCACATCTCCAGGCTGTGTAAGGGCTATTTGACCAAGAGGGAGAGTGATGAGGTGCTATGCCAAATGACCTAGCCTCCACAGTCACCAGACCTGAACCCAATCGAGATGGTTTGGGGTGAGCTGGACCGCAGAGTGAAGGCAAAAGGGCCAACATGTACTAAACATGTCTGGGAACTCCTTCAAGATTGTTGGGAGACCATTCCTGGTGACTACCTCTTGAAGCTCATCAAGAGAATGCCAAGAGTGTGCAAAACAGTCATCAAAGCAAAAGGTGGCTACTTTGAAGAACCTAGAATATAAGACATATTTTCAGTTGTTTCACACTTTTTTGTTAAGTATATAATTCCACATGTGTTAATTCATAGTTTTGATGCCTTCAGTGTGAATGTACAATTTTTATAGTCATGAAAATACAGAAAAATCTTTAAATGAGAAGGTGTGTCTGTATATATATATATATATATATATATATATATATATATATATATATATACACACACACACACACTATGTGTATACATTTTTTTTATCAATTCTATTTTAACCTATCAGTGTGATTTTACATTACACCACACTGAATTGCCGACTTTTCTAAAGGACACCGGTGCGTATTTCTCGCAAGTCACACTGATGGTCCGTGTGGTGTGCAAGTTTTTCTCACACCCATAGACTTTTATTAGTGAGTCTCGGACATAATACTTTGCAAATTGCAGCATGCAGTGATTTCTCTTGCATGTATAATACGGCCGAGAAAACAACGGATGAAGGGAGCTGCCCCATAGATTAGCATTAGTCCGAGTGCTATGAGATTTTTTATCGCATAGCACTCGTCCGTTTTACGCTCTAGTGTGACTCCGGCCTAAGATGTTTTGTGAGGTATCAGGGCTCCCTGCACAGCTGACCTACACCGGTGCCTTACCCACCTTGTCCTAATTTAAACTTAAATTCAAAGCTGTAAATGCTTGCACAGACATTGATACCTCATGCATGTTTCAATGCTGACTGCTGCTGGGCCATTATCAAATTTCTACTGTGGGTCAGTTGATGCCATCTTTAGTGATGTCTGCGTGTAATTTTTGGAAATGTTTGTACTCCAAATGGGGTCAGCTTCATGTGTGCTGCCTGAATTTGGCAGGGCTCCCAGAGCACCAGGCCTACACCTTTCACTAATCCACCTGATACTGATCAATGTTTAAGCTAGAAATGCTGGTCCTAGCCCTCTCCCAGGCCATGTCCAATACATCCATGCTGCACAAATTGTACTATGGGTCAATTGATTCCTCTTTTCCTGGTGACTGCCCCTAAATTTGAGCTGTTTCGGCAGGTGTTTGGCCTCACTGAAGGTGTTGTATATTGCTTTGGCTTTTCCTTCTGTTGAATTTAATGGGGTTTCGGATATGTTCAGCAAATGAGCTGTTCAGCGAATATCGGGACGTGTGCTGAACTGAACCATGAAAGGTTCACTCATTTCTAATCCCTATGCTGCGTGCTCTGAGCTCTTCTACACAGTACAAGCTTATAATGGACTTCCTTAGCCGACCCCTATATTTTATACTGGCTGTAATAGCTACCCTGATTGGATGGGTTAAACCATGTGATCTGATTGCTGTAGTACATTATAGGGAAGGCAACAATTTGGAAAATCCTTAGTTAATCTTATAATTATCTGTACTGAAGTTAGAGAAAACCTGAGTAGACCACAAAGTAGACATACCTCTTCCTCTAATAAGAAACACACAGATGGGCCAAATACCAGGCTCAATATCCCTTCCACTAAATTGGAAAACATTTTCACTGGTCCATTCTAAATTAATGAGATCATTAATACCTTAGCCTTTTATTTAAAGCTTACCCCTCCTTTCAGGATACTCAATATGATCTGTATGTTCTTGCTTAAAAATTACCATTCACCTATTTATCTCCTCCAGTTTTTCAGGTTAGAGTAGTCTGTTGCCTACTATTCTGGAGTTGAATGGTTAACTGCTTACTTTTTATCTAGTTGCACCCTTATGTGAGATTGGATGGTGTTTTCTCTTCTTAATCTCTAGGCATTAGTCACTGATTGGCTGTTATAAACTTGCTACCTGGTTATAGTATTAACCACTGCCGTATGTCTAACTCCAGTTTCTTGCCTCAGTTTGTATATCTCACTCCTCTGCTGCCTATAGATTCAACTTGTGTTTAAGATCTCCTGGTTTTTATTTAGCCTCCCTATCATCTTTTTCCAGAGTGATCTCACCATATGATTTTCTGTAGGAGACCTCTTCAGACTCACCTGGCTAACTCGTACAGAGCCTTTGTGACAGTTGTGAAACAGAAATTTCCTTGGCTGGCCTATGATGTCATATTTTTTTTACCATGTAACTTCTGCCACTGTTACAACAAACCATCACATCTCTTGGGTGCCTACAGTGTTTTATAGTTCTGTTCTTTACTACTGCAAACAAGTATGTCATTTCTGCCCTATGCTGCCAAACATCTTCTTAAAGGGCACCTGTCACCCCATTTTTTCAGTATGAGATAAAAATACTGTTAAATAGGGCCTGAGCTGTGCATTACAACAGTGTATTTTGTGGACCCCGATTCCCCACCTATGCTGCCAAAATACGTTACCAAAGTAGCCGTTTTCGCCTGTCAATCAGGCTGGTCTGGTCAAAAGGGCGTGGTGTCTTCCCCCAGAAGCGAACTCTGCTTCAGGAAAATGGCCGCCGCGATCTCCATCTGCACACGCGCGGCATCCCGCGGCCATTTTCCTGAAGTTGCGGTCAGCAGAGCGCCGCTTCTGCGCACGCGTGGCCAAAGGAAGATGGCCGCCCCCACCGATCACCAATGAAATAGTGCACATCGCGCTCTTTTAACTCCCCTGTGCAGTGGATTCGGGACCTTGGGCATGCGCAAACCACTACGCCACCAACGGAAAGCTAAGCAAGATCTGGGGGAAGACACCACGCCCTTTTGACCAGACCAGCCTGATTGACAGGCGAAAACGGCTACTTTGGTAACGTATTTTGGCAGCATAGGTGGGGAATCGGGGTCCACAAAATACACTGTTGTAATGCACAGCTCAGGCCCTATTTAACAGTATTTTTATCTCATACGGAAAAAACGGGGTGACAGGTGCCCTTTAACTGACACGTCATATTTTTTCCATCATGAGGCTTCTGATGGTGCAACTGCTGCTGCACAACCATACACATCTTCTGTATTTGTAGTGTACTGCTGTTGTGAATTATACTCTCTTGAAATAAACAGGAAATAGTTAAAAAATATGGCTAATATTTAGCATGACTTGATCACAAGCCAGTGATTCTTCACCTTGAAAACAGCTTGCCTGTTTCTGCTCCCTAAAAAAGGGATAACTTTTGGATAGTTTGATAAAAAAGTATTTTAATTAATTAAGTCTTTTAGTATAAGTTTAATCATTTAGAGAATAGCAAACTAAAAAAGGGATAATTTTTTCACTCCTAGTAGATAAGCTAATACTTCTTCAATTTCAAAACACTTTTGTTTTTGCTTTCTAAATAAAGAGATATTTTTGGATGACTTGTGAACAAGCTATCATTTTTAATTTTGCATAGAAAATAGCTCTTGGTACTTCTTAAATAAGGCCAATTTTTACACCACCTCTTGTGAAAAAAACAGTGCCATCTGTTTAAACTACTTGTGAATAAGCATCATCAAGGCAGGTATCTTCCTCCAAAAAGGGATATTTTGTGGACTGTTTTTACATTTTAAGTATCCTAGAAAGTCTGATTTTGCAGTGTGTTGGTAAATAGGTTGTTGGTTTTCACCAGTTACCATCTGTTTCTGTCCCTAAATCAGAGAAGTTGACTTCACTGGGACATTCCTAAAGCTATGTTTGAAATAAAAACCTCAAATGGGGTTCAATACAGTCCTAGTAGACAGAGTATTATGAACATATTATCTTGCAAATTTGAACCTTTGCAGCATTATGAGTATTGGGAAGTTTATTTAACGCAAATCAATTTTTGGGAGAAAGTTTGGTGAAGCTGGCAAATTTGAGTTTCGAAAGCTCCACTTATCCCTACAATCAATGAATAAAACAAATTTAACCTCTCGAGATATATAGAAAGATATAATATAATTGTATCCATTAGATAGATATAATTTGTTTAGCATTGGAGCTGTACACTCAGGCAGGCAGCTAGCATCAGGTTGGGCAATTAGCCTTGGCTTAGCATCTGGTTCCTTCATGTGTGCGGTTAGCACAGAAGAGTTCCAGAGCAAGCACAACCCTAGTTAGAGGATTAGTTTCTGTGTACAGCGCGACTCTGTGAAGTTTAACCCACGTGTGAGCCCAGTGTCCATCCGCCATTACTTTGCAGCAGGTATCTCTGCACGGTGGACCCCGGGCTGCGAACGCACCTCGTATCAATCTCTCTATTACTTGGTGCGTTCCGCTAACCCTAACAAGCCCAAAACATTTAGATTTGGTCAATGTCTAAATATTTATGGACCTACTGTAACTGTATCTCTCTATTTTGCTTTATCTGATAGCTAGACCAAAAGATATTAACTAGAACATAACCCTAATCTGAAAAATGATAATTCTCGGTAAAAAGAGATCATGTTATCCATAAGATTTGCTGTTCTACCATCAATTAAGGTGCTATTCTAATTTACTTTTTATTTAATTAATAAAATGTTGATGCAGTTGTCATACTTGGCAATACCATCTTTTGCATGGTGTACATTTTTGCTATGTAAAAAAATTAGTTTAACAGTTTTAAAACAGTTTATTTAAACTAAGATGTCTACAACAATACAAAAATATTCACTAACAGTAGTTTAATGGTAAATATGTACGTTACATTTGCTTAAACATTATGATATTCTACTTTTGTATTGAAAATGTATTATTAACAGACTATATGTGTGGCATGTAGAATGACTGTAAACAGGGAAAAAGTACATTAATAATTAAACACATTGTTGCACTTGGATGACAATCATTCTGCAAAGTTAAGCAATCAAAGCAGTTTAATAAGAAGCTGAGACTGAAATATGTCAGAAACATAATCAAAATAGAAATTTTAATGAATATACCAAGGGATAAACAGACACTGAATGAAAATAACATAGCCTAACCTAGCTAAAGCACAAAGCATACATTCATGAACACACATGAGAACAATTCAGAGGTTCAGCATAATCCAAATCACATCTTAAGGTTCATTTCCTTCATCTATTAACAGCAAAATGTCATTTTGTTTTTAAAGATCTCTGAAAACGACCAGTAGATGACTGTCGGATTCATAACATTTTTATGGATTATCACTGCCTTGTCGCAGGACTTGAAAAAAAATCTATATATTGTCAATGATTATAAATGCATGGTTTTATGCATAATACATGCACATACCTATGTTTATTCCTTTATTGAATGTATATAGCAGCAAGCTGCAAATAAATGTGTTGAGAGCATAAAAGGATATGTAGCATGAACATGTACAGCACGTAAAGTTGGGATTTTTCAAACATAATGTTCCTGACACAATGAACATTCTTATATGTGACTAATTTCTCTACCCAGGAGCTTAAGCAGACAGAACAAAAAGTTTAATTTTAAGCATTTGTTTTCACCAGTAAATTACAAAAAGAAACATATAATTTTCTTTTCGCTCATGAATGAGCTTAGAAAACCTAAATGTTGAGCCATATTGGATAATGTTAATCTAATTTGTTCATCCTTTAAATTAGTTCACAAAACAATCCCAATTGACCAAAATCCACTAAATAAATAATGCCTAAATAAGCCAACAAATAATGTGTTGTAAATTATATATGCTGACTAATATGTTAATAAAAGGCAGCATCGGAACACTTATAGAGTGCAAGGCCATGTTCCGATATCACCGACATAAAAGAAATGGATAATATTTTTAATGCTGGTTATCTTTTCTACTTTTTTTGTAATTCATTCTTTTTGTTCATGTAAAAATAAATCATTATATCTATCTAATGGATACAATTATATTATATCTTTCCATATATCTATAGAAAGGATGGAAAGGATTCTATGATTCTATGATGTCTTACGTGGACATTCTGTCTTTTTTGAGCTCCCTAGCTCACCTGGGCACTCTTTTTTGCAGAATGTAACACACTGTTGATTTGGTTACCGCTAACATTCTGCTATCTTTCTGATGGATTTCTTCTTTTTTTTCAACCTAATGATGATCTTTTTTATGTTCCATTGACGGCTTTTTTTTGACCGAATGTTGTAGGTTCACAGAAACAGCTTGCAAATGCAAATGCCGACCCTGAAATCATTTTCAGACATTTTACCTGCTTAACTAATGATGAATTAATGAGGGAGTAGCCCATGCAGCCCATTAAAGAGCTTTTTTATATTTGTCCAAAATCTTTTCAACCCTTTAAAAGTAGCAGCTACATTTTAAAGAGCTGTAATTCCTAAACCCTTACTCCAATTAGGATGTGAATACCCTCAAATTAAATCTGAGAGTCTGCACTTAAAGCCCATATTGATTATATAACTGTATCTTGAATATGTGAAAAAGGATGTTTCACGGCACTTCCTTCAGAGGATCCTTAACCCAATTAGAATAAGAGGGTTATATAGCCAAAGAACCAAGTATCTCTGATGTTGAATCAGATGATATCTTATTGGCTATGTACAGCAAATACAAAACTTTAGAAAAGACAATGGAAAATTATTCAAATAATACACAACACGTTTCAGCCATGTAGGCCTTCATCAGGTGTATAATAAAATAATTTTGTTAGTAGCTATTTATACCACATTTTCATTATTAGTGGGTGTGGTTGTACTAACTGAGGAACCAATCGCTATCAAACTTTCTTGCAGTTAGAATATGTATATTATAACTTGCCAAGAAAAGAATATTGTACACACATTACATAGCATCACTCTTCCTTCACCTATCCCAGGGTTAAAACAATTTGTCTATAAAATCTAGGCAATAATTTAAAAAACGGAGAGGGGACCCCTTTATTCTTCATAACCAGCCTGCTTATTCTGACAGCTGAGGGTTGCAGCCCCCAGCTGTGACTTTTGCCTAGCTGGTTATCAAAAAAACAGGAGGACCCCATATCATTTTTTAAAATTATTAAAGTCTCATGGTGCAGCGCTGAACTCGGAGGGTTCATCGCAGTTCACTATGAGAAATTTCTCACAGTGAACTCTCTGAGCTAAGCGCTGCACCGAGAGACTTTCTCATGTGCCCTCAAAATAACTTAACACACAGCCATTAATGACTTAACTGCTGTCAACAAATGAGAGTACACCCCTAAGTGAAATTGGTCAAACTGTGCCCAACTAGCTATTTTCCATCCCCGATGTCATCTGACTCAGTCTTATGAGGTCTCAGTTGTGAATGCGGAGCAGGTGTGTTAAACTTTGTGTTATTGCTCTCACACTCTCTCATATTGGTCACTGTAAGTTTAACATGACACCATGGCAAAGAACTCTTTGAGGATGTGAAAAAATAATTATTGCTCTACTTAAGATGGCATGGGCTATAAGAAGATTCCCCATGTCCGACAGTGCGGTCTATTATGACATGTACACCGATAACAACAAGATGAAGTTGAGTCTAGCTGTATTTTCCTCTCCATTGGTTTTGGCGCTGATTTAATTAAAGGTAACTCTGTACAGACTTTCTGGTTAGTTAGCTAATATACATATTGGTATCTAATCTTACATTGATATCTCTCCCCTGAGGAAGCCACACTAGGTGGCGTAACACGTGGAGACTCAGACACTCTCCCTACAGATCATATTGGATGACAGACCTGGTGGGTTAAACTTTTTTCCCACTTTTACTTTATATATTGTTTATTGTTATAGAAATGTGACCTAGCTATGTTTATTTCTTTTTTTGCATATTACTTAATATATACCATATGACCATTCTGTTCATGAAGTAGATCTGATTACTGTTTATAACACATTGTTCATACTAAATCATTCTTATTAAATTTGTCCATGTGTTACATGTGACTTTGAAGTCCCAGGGATACAATCTATTTATATATGTTTGTAATATCACTGTTTAGCTTAATATTTTGCTGTTAGGTAGACTATATTTAGCAGATTCCTTATTAGATTTGAGGCACTGTCTGATTTTGTACAGTGGGTACGGAAATTATCATTGCAGCCATTTGGTAAATTCAAAAAAGTAAATTGTTTACACATTAATTTACACTCTGCATCCCATGATATCACATGGTCATAAGTATTCAAACCCTTTGCTCAGACACTCATATTTAAGTCAAATGTTGTCCATTTCCTTGAGATCCTCCTTGAGATGGTTCTACTCCTTCAATGAAGTCCAGCTGTGTTTAATTAAACTGATAGGACTTGATTTGGAAAGGCACACACCTGTCTATATAAGACCTCACAGCTCACAGTGCATGTCAGACCAAATGAGAATCATGGGGTCAAAGGAACTGGCCAAGGAGCTCAGGGAGAGAACTGTGGCAAGCAAGGCTCAGATCTGGCCAAGGTTACAACAGAATTTCTGCAGTAGTGAAGGTTCCTAAGAGCACAGTGGCCTCCATTATCTTTAAATTGAATAAGCTTGGGACCACCAGAGGTCTTCCTAGACCTGGCTGTCCATCCAAATTGAGCAATCCTGGGACAAGAGCCTTGGTGAGAGAGGTAAAGAACCCCAAGATCACTGTGGCTGAGCTCCAGAGATGCAGCAGGGAGATGGGAGAAAGTTCCACAAAGTCAACTATCACTGCAGCCCTCCACCAGTAGAGCCTTTATGGCAGAGTGGCCTGATGGAAGCCTCTCCTCAGTGCAAGACATATGAAAGCCTAAATAGAGTTTGCTAAAAACACATGAAGGACTCACAGACTATGAGAAATAAGATTCTTTGGTCTGATGAGATGAAGACAGACCTTTTGGTGAAAATTCTGAAATGTGTGAGGAAAACCAGGCACTACACATCACCTGCCCAATACAAACCCAACAGTGAAACATGGCGGTGGCAGCATCATGTTATGGGGGTGTTTTTCAGCTGCAGGGACAGGACGACTGGTTGTCATTGAAGGAAACATGAATGTGGCCAAATACAGAGATATCCTGGATGAAAACCTCTACCAGAGTGCTCTGGACCTCAGACTTGGCCGAAGGTTCATCTTCCAACAAGACAATAACCCTAAGCACAGAGCTAAAATAACAAAGGAGTGGCTTCAGAACAACTCTGTGACCATTCTTGACTGGCCCAGCCAGATCCCTGACCTAAAACCAATTGAGCATCTCTGGAGAGACCTGAAAATGCCTGTATATCAACATTCACCATCCAACCCAGTAGCGTAGCTACTGGGGGGGCAGAGGGGGCCATCGCCCCGGGCCCTGTCACATGAAGGGGCCCACTGGGAGACAGGGACACTTCTGTGACGAGGCAGAACACAGCATAGGAGGAGAGGAGTATAATGTCTGCTCCCATCTGACAGAGACTCTGCACGGGCCATGCTACTAGCACAGTGGCCGGCTGCAGTCTCCCTCCTGCAGTGAATGGTTTCGCCCGTCTGACCTGATCATGAAACTTTTCCCCGGCTGGCTGCAGTTTTTCTTCACTCTGTGCATGCTGGGATTGGCTCAGGCACGCTGGGTCCTAGTGCCCACCTTACCTTGCATTTCACCTAGACACTTCCTGGTCCTGCCTGCAAGCTTTATCAGTAAGTGGGGATGGAACTTATTAGGTTTATTCAATTCAGGTATGTCACTGTGAGACCGTTGGGGTATTGTGAGGGCAGAAGGTGGGTGAGGTGGGACAGGGCACTGGGGGGTGAATGTGAGATGATGGGGGTATTGGGGCTGAAGTGGGGGAGGGGAGACAGGTCACTGGGGGCTGAATATTATAATGTTTAGTTATGATATTATATGTGATCCATCACATGTAATATTTGCTGTCTGGGGAGGCTGGAGATAGGAAGGGGGGGGGTAGGGGGCTTTTGATACATACCACCTGGGTCTTTTTTATGAGTAGTAGTATAAGGAGCCCCCATATAGTAGCCAAGAGCTGCATCACATTTACGGCACCAGTCCAGCATTATTTTTTATTTCACTGCTGGAGCGGTGCTGAAAATCCAAGTCCCCTGCCTGATACTCACCTTCTGGCGTTTTCATCTGTTTAAGGGTATGTGCACACGTTGTGGATTCTGCTGCGTATTTTCTCGCTGTTTCTTCTGCGGATTCCTCTGCGGGTTTTCAACTGCACTTTCATATTGGTGCTGGTTGAAAACCGCTGCGGAATCCGCACAAAGAATTGACATGCTGCGGAAAATAATCCGCTGCGTTTCCGCTCGGATTTTTCCGCAGCATGTGCACAGCGGTTTTTTTTCCCCATAGGTTTACATGGTACTGTAAACTTTGGGAAAACTGCTGCGGATCTGCAGCAAAATCCGCAGCGTGTGCACATACCCTTAGTCTCCGCTCGGCTCTGTCCCCTGCAGTTTGTGACCTGTCCGCGGCTCCAGTGTTTCATGGAGCAGCGCAGAGGTTACTAATCAATGTGAGTCTTTCTCACTCTCAGGCTATGTGCACATGGTGCGGATTGGCTGCTGCGGATTCGCATCAGTTTTCCATCTGGTTTACAGTGCCATGTAAGCCTACAGAAAACCAAATCCGCAGTGCCCATGGTGCAGAAAATACTGCGCGGAAACGCTGCGTTGTATTTTCCGCATGTCAATTCCTTTTGCGGATTCTGCAGCGTTTTACACTAGCTCCTGTATAGGATTCCGCAGGTGGTAAAACACAGGTGAAATCTGCACAAAAAACGCAGGAAATCCACGGTAAATCTGCACACGAATCCGCAACAAGTGCACATAGCCTCATAGTCTTACATTGAGCGCTTGAGACATAGCTTCTCACTTCTGGCCTGTCAGAAGCTGCGCTCACAAGTTTGAGCAGTGGCACTGCAGCAGTGCCACAAAATAGTGAATACGCCGGAGGAGGAGTAAATGACCAGGGCATCCAAATCATGACAGGGAGCTGTGAGTCCATCGTACTGTGTATATGGGAGCTGCGGGCCCATCATACTGTGTATAAGGGAGCTGCGGGCCCATCATACTGTGAATAAGGGAGCTGCGGGCCCATCATACTGTGTATAAGGGAGCTGCGGGCCCATCATACTGTGTATAAGGGAGCTGCGGGCCAATTATACTATGTATAAGGGAGCTGCGGGCCCATCATACTATGTATAAGGGAGCTGCGGGCCAATCATACTATGTATAAGGGAGCTGCGGGCCAATCATACTATGTATAAGGGAGCTGCGGGCTCATCATACTGTGTATAAGTGATCTGCGGGCCAATCATACTATGTATCAGGGAGCTGCGGGCCCATCATACTGTGTATAAGTGATCTGCGGGCCAATCATACTATGTATAAGGGAGCTGCGGGCCCATCATACTGTGTATAAGGGAGCTGCGGGCCAATCATACTATGTATAAGGGAGCTGCGGGCCCATCATACTGTGTATAAGTGATCTGTGGGCCAATCATACTGTGTATAAAGGAGCTGCGGGCCCATCATACTGTGTATAATGGAGCAGCGGGCCAATCATACTATGTATAAGGGGGCTGCGGGCCAATCATACTGTGTATAAGGGAGCTGCGGGCCCATCATACTGTGTATAAGTGATCTGCGGGCCAATCATACTGTGTATAAAGGAGCTGCGGGACCATCATACTGTGTATAAGGGAGCTGCGGGCCCATCATACTGTGTATATGGGAGCTGTGGGCCCATCATACTGTGTATACGGGAGCTGTGGGCCCATCATACTGTGTATACGGGAGCTGCAGGCCCATCATACTGTGTATAAGGGAGCTGTGGGCCCATCATACTGTGCATAAGGGAGCTGCGGGACCATCATACTGTGTATAAGGGGAGCTGTGGGCCCATCATACTGTGTATATAAGGGAGCTGTGGGCACATCATACTGTGTATAAAGGACCTGTGGGCCCATCATACTGTGTATAAGGAAGCTGTGGGCCCATCATACTGTGTACAGGGGAATTATGAAGGACATCATACTGTTTGACGGGAGCTGCAGGCCCATCATACTGTGTATAGGGAACTGTGAATGCATATTGTGCATATGGGAGCTGTTGGCCCATTACTCTGTATATAGGGGAGCTCTGGGGGGCATTATACTTTCTATAGTGGAGTTCTGTCAGCATTATACTGTCTATAGGGGAGCATTGGGCTCATACTATCTATAGGGTAGCAGTGGGATCATACTGTGTAGAGGGGAGCAGTGGGAACATCATACGGTGTACAGGGGAGTTATACAATCATCATACTGTGTATAGGGGAGCTGTGGGAGCCTTAGACTGTGTATAGGGAAGCTTTAAGTTCACGATACTGTGTATAATGGAGCAGTACATGGGGGAACTTAGGGGACATTATTATTGTGCATATGGTCCAATATGGCGGTAAAGTCAATGTTTGTTTTTGTATATAGATTTATTTTCAATAACAGTGCGGTCATATTCTGAGGTTCTCCTATATTCACAATAAGTGCGCAACCGTAGCTGTAATCAGGGTTAGCTGGTTAGGGGCCCACTCAGATGTTTCGCCCCCCCCCTAAGTTGAAACCTTAGCTACGCCTCTGATCCAACCTGATGGAACTGGAGAGGATCTGCAAGGAAGAATGGCAGAGAATGCCCAAATCCAGGTGTGAAAACTTGTTGCATCATTGATGGGAGGGCCAGCGGTGGCCGGCGAGGTAAAAGGGTAGCTTTAGGAGAGGTGAGTATAAATATTTTTCTATCCTCTTCTCAGCGTTTAGAATCCATCAGAATACCAGACATCTGGCTGCCATTTTGCTATAATTAGCACAAAATAAAGTGTAAAAAAATGTAAATCATGAATTCTGAATTTTTCGAGAAGAACAGAATTTATCCAATTAATTACAAATAAATTCGCTTATTTCTAGCAACAAGCTGTTGCATTCAGTTGGAATTCCAAATTATATAATGTTTCTGTGTCTGTCGCAATAAATTTGCAATGTTTGCTGGTTTTGTGTCGTTATACAGGTTTATGTCTCCTCATTTAATAACAAAGGGCATTCTGAAAATAGGTCATATACATTTTATTTAAGAAAATATATGTAGTTGTGAAGAAACCAGGGCTATTTAACATTTTATTGACTTTGTGTCTGCTAAAGTGAAAAACGACATCTGCATAATAGTGCAGACTGCATTAAGGAGTGACATTGATTATCAATTGACATTACTCATACAGCCTGCAAGGTAAAACTGTATGTTAGGTGTTAATAACATCACAGATATAGACGCTGTTTTTTTTCCTGTCTTATATGAACACATAGGACATAAATGGTACAGACATTCATACTGGCGACTTTACTTCTAAAACTACAGTAACCTAAAAAAAAGCTTTCCATAAATGTAGCGATTCACTGCAATACTTGTAGGACTGATGAGAATTTTTACAGAAAAATCTGATAATCATTCTCTTAGACTATGTCACATGATGAGTATTTGGTAAGCTTTTGACTTTGCAGATTTTCTGAAGCCTTTATGCATATATTAGCTAAACTAGGTACTTGCGCTTTTTCTTTGTGTTTATCACATCATTTTTTATTGCCTTTTTAACTCTTGTCTTTTGACTTTTGTCTCTTTGTATGTTATTTTTTAAATAAAGCTGCCTACTTTGAGACTTCCTATTGTTAGACTTAGACGAAAATTTATTGATGCAATCATGTTTGGGTTACATGCATTTTTAATGCGTTTCCACTAGGGTTGGACTCGTGGAACTTCGGATTCTGATACCCGACCCAAAGTTACATCCAAACTTTGGTCCTGGTACAAGAACTGTAGCCAAACTTAAACAGAACCCGAACTCCAATGAAAACAATGGAGATCCATAACTTGGATATAGAAAATAAATCTCTCTCTCTCTCTGCAACGGATTTGCCCTGGAACTCCAAACATTGCAATGGACATTCGGGAGAAGTCTGTGTTCGGCATTTAACACTGGACACTAATTTTCTGGTACTAACCCCAAGCTGTAGTTTGGGTTCGCTCATCTCTAGTTTTTACATTAAAGCACAGTAGGCATGAGATTTATAATAATCCCATCAACCTTTCAGGAAATGAAGACAATGCATTTTTTTTGCACAGCAAACTATGCAGCATCAAAAAGTCACCATCTACTCATCATGGGAACTTAATCTTAAAGAAAGTCAGAAAATTGTAGAAAACTTTAGATTAAGACACCATCAATACTTGATGCAAATAAATAGTAATGATCCCTTGATAAAAATCCATGTTAAAATGCATCTTATGCATGTAAATGGTGTTCCAGCATTGCCATGAACATGTGAAGTTAAAAACAAGATTAGAAATAAGTATCATTCAGAAAAGTGAGCAATATAGCCATAGCTCCCAGCTGTCCAGGGTCCAGTGTGATGGTCATAATTTGAGGGAGGTTTGTTTGGGCAACATTCTGACTTTCAATCCCTCTGTCTCATACGTCTTGTCTCCTGAAGTCTTCAATGCATGTGTTCAAAGCTCGGTAATTCCCCTTAACCCGACTCCAGCTATTGGGCCAGTATCTCTTTTGCTCTTTGTATACCTAAATTCTTTTAATTATAAAAAGTCTTCTATTTTTATTTTTTTTTTAAAGTCTAATTTCCCCGGGATTCAAATCCCCAACATTTATCATTGGAGGCAGTAGAAAAAGTTATGATCCACAGGATGCACTGTCATATACAGTATAGTAGAAGTTTTTTTTACCCAAATGTTGATTGTATTCTGCAGTAGAAGCAGATTGCACTTGTACATAGAGATATATCTCTACATACAGTTGCATTGCTAGGTACCTGCATATTATTATCAAGTGCAGTTTTTAAGAGCACATTAACAATATGCTAGAAATGTCCCAGAAGTGACCAGAAGTTAAGAGCTACCATTGTTAACTGTGCTTACCTCTTTATCTCCCACACTTACTTTTCACCATGGTAACTTATGCCCTTACAATATTTGCTCCACTAATCCTTACTTTCCTTCACTACCCCCAAACCCCAGAATTCTCAAAACAAATGTTTATCCCACCTTCCCTTTTATTGCCACACCTGACCTCATCTACAGACCTGCTCTGTAACCTCAGATCTCTCCTAATAGATCAATCAAATCCAGCCGGCCACTCTCCTACTATTTCCTCTCCCTCTCTCTGCTTCTCCTCACCGCTGGTAATATATCTGCCAATGTGGGACTGGAAGGATTCAAGAAGAACCCGAGATTGGACCCTCTGGGTCATGGCTCTAGAGCCCCCGAGGGTGAGCGGGCTAGATGGAACCTCCCCCTATACAGGGGGCGTTAGGAGCAGGCCCAAGGGGGATGGAGACACAACTGCTAGAGCCAAAGGGGCGACTACAAGACAGAGGACTGAAGGTGACGGACAGAAGCAGGGAGAACTGGGAGACAAGACTTGATGCCGGACTGGTATGGTTGAGGCACAGGAGTGGCACCGCAGAGACACAGGACAGATGCAGCAGAGACACCAGGCAAACATGACAGAGACACAGGACTGGTATGGCAGAGACACAGGGCGAGTGCAGCAGTAGCACAAGGCAGGCACAGCAATGACTCTGGGCTGGCATGGCAGAGACACAGGACTGGAATGGCAGAGACACAAGGCAGGCTCGACAGAGACTCTGGGCAGGGATGGCAGAAACACAGGACTGGAATGGCAGAGACACAAGGCAGGCATGGCAGAGACTCTGGGCAGGCACGGCAGAGACACAGAACTGGAACAGCAGGGACACAGGGCTAGAATGGCAGAGACAAAAAGGAGCCTGAGAATAAAGGAGCTGGCAAGAAATGCAATGAATTTATCTAGGAAGACGCCGGGAAGAAATTCCCGATGGGCTCCACCATACTGGGGAGGAGATAGCAGGTCGCTACCTCCCAGAGAACCCAGCGGCGGAGGAGGCGTGACTGCGCATGCACGAGGAGACAACGTGCCGAGATCCGGAGAAAACAGAGGAGGAGCGGCGAGGGACCAAGTCAGGAGCGCGCCAAGGGATGGGAGAAGCCGGGAAAGTGTCCAAGGCCGTCACAGTACCCCCCTCTTACTCCCCCTCTCTTTAGTGCTAGAGAGAAATCTCCTCATGATAAGAGGAGCATTGATGTTCTCTCGGGGCTCCCACGATCTCTCCTCAGGACCGAATCCCTCCCAATCAATCCAAAAAAGGGTTCTCCCCCTAACAGTCTTTTTGGCAAGAATATCCTTTACATTAAAGACACGATCAGAAGTGCTGGGTTGAGGAGAACGAGAGGGAGAAGAGTGAAAATGATTAAAGACTGCGGGTTTGAGAAGTGACACATGGAAAGCATTAGGAATTCATAACGAAGCAGGTAATCTCAATTTGTAGGATACGTCATTGATATGACTTAAGACCTGAAAGGGACCAATGTAACGAGGACCTAATTTGTGAGAGGAAATCTTAAGCTTAATATAACGTGAAGAGAGCCAAACCTTATCCCCAGGACAATATGGAAGAGCATCCAGGCCTTTCTTATCGCTATACTTCTTCATTCTGCAACTAGCTTTTTCAAGAGCCTCTTTAGTCTCCCTCCAGACTTTAGAGAATTCCAAGGACAAGAAGTCCGCTGCCGGTACATCCAAGGTGAGAGAAACAGGAAGAGGAACACCAGGATGTTGCCCAAAAACTACATAGAAGAGAGACTTGGAAGAAGATTCACTGGGGTGATTGTTATAAGTAGTGTTGAGCGATACCTTCCGATATCCAGAAGTATCGGTATCGGATTGGATCCGCCAATATTCAAAAAATATCAGATATCGCCGATACCGATACCCGATACCAATGCAAGTCAATGGGACAAAAATATCGGAATTAAAATAAACCCTTTCTTTCCTTGTAGGATAATTCTACATGAAGGAAAACAACTAAGAATAATGTAGGATGTATTGGGGGAGGTGGAGGAGACATTAAAGGCATAGAGGTTTAGCCCAATCAAATGGAATAGCAGGATTTTTTTTTTAGACGTTCGGAGTTACAAAGATATTGACTATGTTAAGATTTTTTTATATTTTGTCAGATATTTATGTTTCACTACTTCCATGCTCTTCACCTTCTTTTTAACTTCTCCCACACTTTCTTCTTCATCATCCTCAGCAGCAAAAAAGCTCCTCTATGTACTCCTATATAGTGTTTTTCCACAATCTAGTAGGATATGGATGGAAACCCACTAATAGGATAAATCAGAAAAAATGTGCAACAGGCAGCACTAATTGAAAAAAGGACAATGGAACAGTATGAGGCAGTGATGCACTCTGAGCTGACTACAACCAGCGGTGGCTGCAGAACAGACTACAGAGTGAGCTGCACTCACACAGACACCTTGCAGACAGCCGTGAACAGCGCTGCAAGGCAAAAACAAGGTTCTTACACAGCGGTTGCTAAATTAACCTGGGTAAAGCACAATGAAGCAAATTGCTATCTCAAACTATCCCTCAGTCAGAACAGCAGCGTCCTGTCCCTAACTGAATTCACAGCAGAGTGAACCCAAAATGGTGGCGGCGACTTTTATAGTTCATCATGACATCATTTCAGCAGCCAATCACAGCCATGCCAGTAGTTACATGCCTAACATGTAGAACAGGATATGCCCACACTTCTAATGATTCCTCATTGGCTGAGTTCTGGCTCTTTGAATTATGGGAACTTCCGATTCCGGTATCCTATATACTGAAAGTATCGGAACTCGGTATCGGAATTCCGATACCGCGAATATCAGCCGATACCCGATACTTGCGGTATCGGAATGTTCAACACTAGTTATAAGCGAATTCGGCTCATGGGAGAAGAGTAACCCAATCATCCTGGTGAGCATTGGAGAAATGCCTGAGGTAGGAAGTTAGAACTTGATTGACTCGTTCCACTTGGCCATTGGATTGTGGATGGTAAGCGGAAGAGAAATCCAAGTTGATCTTCATTAATCCGCAAAGAGCTCTCCAAAAACTGGAGGTGGATTGGATCCCTTGGTCAGATACAATATGTTTTGGGAAGCCATGAAGCCGAGACATGGTATAAAAAGATTCTTGCCAACTCAGGAGCGGAAGGCAGTCCTGGTAAAGAAACAAAGTGGGCCATCTTGGAGAACCGATCCACGATTACTAAGATGACAGTACAATTAGAAGAACGAGGTCAGTAATGAAGTCCATAGCAATATGGCTCCAAGGGACAGAAGGCATAGGCAATGGATGCAGAAGTCCGGACGGTAGTTGCCTGGGGACATTGTTCTTGGCACAGGAAGGACAAGAAGCAATGAACTCTGAGATCTCAAGATGAAGAGACGGCCACCAATAATGGCAAGAGATAACAGAGAGTGTCTTCTTGACTCCAACACGATGTGCAATCTTGGAAGAATGTCCCCAAAGCAAAACTCTCTCTCTATCTTGATCCAGAACTAACATCTTGCCAGGTGGTGGAAAGGTCACTCTCAGGGGAGCTAGAGTGATGATCCTAGCTTGATCGATGATATATGCTGGGCTCTCCTCAATGTCCATTGGCAATAAAGATCTGGAAAGCGCATCCGCCTTGACGTTCTTATTGCCGGGTCGAAAATGAAGTTCAAAGTCAAAATGTCCAAAGAACAAAGACCACCTAGCTTGCCATGGATTGAGCCTTTGGGCTGACTGAAGATAGGCTAAATTCTGGTGATCTGTGTATATGATGAAAGGATGAACGGCTCCTTCAAGAAGATAACACCATTCCTCTAAGCCTAACTTGATAGCTAGTAATTTTCTGTCTCCAATGGAATAATTTTGTTCAGGAGAGGTGAAGGCTTTGGAGAAGAAGCTACAAGTAACTAAGTGGTTAGAGGAAGATCTTTGCAAAAGAACGGCACCAGCTCCAACGGATGATGCGTTGACCTCGAGGATAAATGGCCTATTCGCATCTGGGCGATGAAGCATAGGTGCAGCAGCAAACTTTTGCTTCAGAGTCTGGAAAGCATCTTCAGCTTCAGAGGTCCAAAGATTTGAATTGACTCCTTTGCGAAACAGGGCAGAAATTGGCTTGGCAATCGAAGAAATATGGGGGATGAACTGTCTATATTAATTGGCAAAGTCAAGAAAACATTGGATTGCTGTTATTCCAAGAGGACGAGGCCAGTTGAGAACAGCAGATATCTTCTCGAGATCCATCTCCAGACCGGACTTCGACACAATGAAACCAAGGAAGGGCAGAGGACTGCTCGAAGACGCACTTTTTGATTTTGGCAAAAAGATGATTCTCCCTTAGGCGTTGCAAAACTTGACGAACGTCTCGTCTATGGGTGGAGAGATAAGGAGAAAAGATGAGAATGTCGTCTAGCTAGACCACGACACTTGAGTAGAGGAGATCCGGGAACACGTCATATGCAAACTCTTGGAATACCGCAGGAGCATTGCAGAGGCCAAATGGCATAACTAAATACTCATAGTGACCATCACGAGTGTTGAATACGGTCTTCCACTCATCCCCAGCATGAATTCGAATGAGATTATAAGCTCCACGCAGATCAAGCTTGGTAAATATCTGTGCTCCCCTCAAGCGATCGAAGAGCTCAGGAATAAGTGGCAGCGGGTATTTGTTCTTCACCATAATGTTGTTTAGGCCTCTGTAATCAATACAAGGAAGGAGAGAGCCATCCTTTTTCTTTAAGAAGAAGAAGCCTGCTCCGGCAGGAGAAGAGGACTTCCAAATGAAACCCTTGGCAAGATTCTCTTGAACATATTCCGATATGGCTTGCTGTTGTGAACTCTGTTTCCGGGCTCCCTCCTGTGGTCGTGAGTGGTACTGTGTGAGTTCTCTCTTTGGGCTCCCCCTGGTGGCTCTTTTTGTTATTTTGCAGGTTTCTGTCTGGGATCAGCTGTCTCGTCATCTGCTAGTTAGGTTTCCTATTTAATCCACCTGGTCCTTCATTCCTTGCCTGTTGTCGTTGTATTCAGTGCTATTCGGATTGCTCCTGTATACATCCGTTATCAGTCTCTCCAAGAGAAGCTAAGTTTTGTTTGCTTATTTTTGCTCATCTGTGTTCAAGATGTTTCTTAGTATATGATGAGTTTTGTCCAGCTTGCTAATATGTGATTTCCCTGCTTGCTGGTGCTCTGGGGTGCTGAGTTGCTTCCCCCACATCGTTAGTTGGTGTGGGGGTTCTCGCATTCTCTGCGTGGATATTTTTGCATAGGGTTTTTTACTGACCACACAGATCCCTTGCTATTTTCTGCTATCTAGCGTTAGCGGGCCTCATTTGCTTAACCTGTTTCATCTCTGCGTTTGTCTTTTCCTCTAAACTCACCGTTATTATTTGTGGGGGGCTTCTATATCTCTGGGGTTATTTCTCTGAGGCAAGTGAGGTCTTTACTTTCTCTTTAGGGGTAGTCAGTTTCTCAGGCCGTGAAGAGACGTCTAGGATTTCAGGAAACGTTCCACGGCTACCTATAGTGTGTGCGGTTAGGATCAGTTTTGCGGTCAGTCCAGTTACCACATCCCCAGAGCTCTTCCTATTTTCTTCTACTTAGCTGGTTATATTTGTGATCCTAAGCCACTAGGATCATAACAGTACAACAGGCCAAAAGTGTTAAATGCATCGCAAAAGTGGGAAAGAGAAATCCTGAGTTCAATTTTTTTTTCTGCTCTGCAGTGTGTCCTGCTTCTCTCCTCCCCTTAATCTCTGGGTGGCATTGAGTTAAGCTGCAGACATGGATATTCAGAGTCTGACTTCTAGTGTGGATCATCTTGCTGCAAGGGTGCAAAGCATTCAGGATTTTGTTGTTCACAGTCCTATGTCTGAGCCACAAGTACCTATTCCTGAGTTTTTTTCTGGAGATAGATCTAGGTTTCTGAATTTTAAGAATAATTGTAAATTATTTCTTTCTTTGAGACCTCGTTCCTCTGGTGATTCCGCTCAGCAAGTTAGAATTGTTATCTCCCTGTTACGTGGCGACCCTCAAGATTGGGCTTTCTCCCTGGCGCCAGGAGATCCTGCATTGCTGAATGTGGATGCGTTTTTTCTGGCGCTTGGATTGCT
The DNA here is from genome assembly GCF_051348905.1 of Ranitomeya variabilis. Taxonomy (NCBI): domain Eukaryota; kingdom Metazoa; phylum Chordata; class Amphibia; order Anura; family Dendrobatidae; genus Ranitomeya; species Ranitomeya variabilis. Next base: position 236,364,052 of record NC_135232.1, read on the forward strand.
TTATGAGGAACCTAATCTTGAGAACCAGGCAGAAAAGGCCTTGCTGGCTCTCCCTCAGGGTCAGGATGAAGCTGAGGTGTATTGTCAAAAATTTCGGAAATGGTCGGTGCTTACTCAATGGAATGAGTGTGCCCTGGCTGCAAATTTCAGAGAAGGTCTTTCTGAAGCCCTTAAGGATGTTATGGTGGGGTTCCCCATGCCTGCGAGTCTGAATGAGTCAATGGCTTTGGCCATTCAGATTGATCGGCGTTTGCGGGAGCGCAAACCTGCGCACCATCTGGTGGTGTTTTCTGAACAGAAACCTGAGTCTATGCAATGTGATAGGATTCTGACCAGAATTGAACGGCAAAATCATAGACGTCAGAATGGGTTGTGCTTTTACTGTGGTGATTCAGCTCATGTTATCTCAGCATGCTCTAAGCGCACAAAAACTTCGCTAGATCTGTCACCATTGGTACTGTACAGCCTAAATTCATTTTGTCTGTTACTTTGATTTGCTCTCTGTCATCCAACTCAGTTATGGCTTTTGTAGATTCAGGTGCCGCCCTGAATCTGATGGATTTGTCATTTGCCAAGCGCTGTGGTTTTATCCTTGAGCCATTACAGTTCCCTATTCCATTGAAGGGAATTGATGCTACACCATTGGCCAAGAATAAACCTCAATACTGGACTCAAGTGACCATGTGTATGACTCCTGCACATCAGGAGGTGATTCGCTTTCTTGTGTTATATAATTTGCATGACGTTGTCGTGTTGGGTCTGCCATGGTTGCAGGCTCATAATCCAGTCCTGGATTGGAAAGCAATGTCTGTGTTGAGTTGGGGTTGCCAGGGAATTCATGGCGATGCTCCCTTGGTATCAATTGCTTCCTCTACTCCTTCTGAAGTCCCTGAGTTTTTGTCGGACTACCAGGATGTATTTGATGAGCCCAAATCCAGTGCCCTACCTCCTCATAGGGATTGTGATTGTGCTATAAATTTGATTCCTGGTAGTAAGTTCCCTAAGGGACGACTGTTTAGTTTGTCTGTACCAGAGCATGCCGCTATGCGGAGCTATGTAAAAGAGTCTTTGGAGAAGGGACATATTCGCCCCTCCTCATCCCCTCTTGGTGCGGAATTCTTTTTTGTGGCCAAGAAGGATGGTTCGTTGAGACCCTGTATAGATAATCGCCTTCTAAATAAAATCACGGTCAAATTCCAGTATCCCTTGCCATTGTTGTCTGATCTGTTTGCTCGGATTAGGGGGTCTAGTTGGTTCACCAAGATAGATCTTCGCGGTGCGTATAATCTTGTGCGTATAAAACAGGACGATGAATGGAAAACAGCATTTAATACGCCCGAAGGCCATTTTGAGTACTTGGTGATGCCTTTTGGACTTTCTAATGCCCCTTCTGTATTTCAGTCCTTCATGCACGATATCTTCCGAGAATATCTGGATAAATTTATGATTGTGTATCTGGATGATATTTTGGTCTTTTCAGATGATTGGGAATCCCATGTGAAGCAGGTCAGGATGGTATTTCAGGTCCTGCGTGCCAATGCCTTATTTGTGAAGGGTTCCAAATGTCTCTTCAGAGTCCAGAAAGTTCCCTTTTTGGGCTTTATTTTTTCTCCTTCTTCTATTGAGATGGACCCAGTCAAGGTCCAGGCTATTCATGATTGGACTCAACCTACATTGGTTAAGAGTCTTCAGAAGTTCTTGGGTTTTGCTAATTTTTACCGTTGCTTCATTGCTAATTTTTCTGGTGTGGTTAAACCTTTGACGGATTTGACCAAGAAGGGTTCTGATGTGACTAACTGGTCTCCTGCGGCCGTTGAGGCCTTTCAGGAGCTGAAGCGCCGGTTTTCTTTGGCTCCAGTTTTGTCAGCCAGATGTCTCTCTTCCCTTCCAGGTCGAGGTTGATGCTTCTGAAATTGGAGCAGGGGCTGTTTTGTCACAGAGAAGCTCTGATTGCTCTGTGATGAAGCCATGTGCCTTCTTTTCAAGAAAATTTTCGCCGGCTGAGCGAAATTATGATGTTGGTAATCGGGAGTTGTTGGCAATGAAGTGGGCATTTGAGGAGTGGTGACACTGGCTAGAGGGAGCTAAGCATCGTGTGGTGGTCTTGACTGATCATAAAAATTTGATTTATCTTGAGTCGGCCAAGCGGTTGAATCCTAGACAGGCTCATTGGTCATTGTTTTTCTCACGTTTCGATTTCGTGGTCTCGTACCTTCCTGGTTCGAAGAACGTGAAGGCTGATGCTCTTTCTAGGAGTTTTGTGCCTGACTCCCCTGGAGTTTCTGAGCCGGTTGGTATCCTCAAAGAGGGGGTAATTTTGTCTGCCATTTGCCCAGATTTGCGACGGGTGTTACAGGAATTTCAGGCGGATAGACCTGACCGTTGTCCATCAGAGAGACTGTTTGTCCCAGATAGATGGACCAGAAGAGTTATTTCCGAGGTCCATTCTTCAGTGTTGGCGGGTCATCCTGGGATTTTTGGTACCAGAGATTTCGTGGCTAGATCCTTCTGGTGGCCTTCCTTGTCGCGGGATGTGCGTTCCTTTGTGCAGTCCTGTGGGATTTGTGCTCGGGCTAAGCCTTGCTGTTCTCGTGCCAGTGGTTTGCTTTTGCCTTTGCCGGTTCCTAAGAGGCCTTGGACGCATATTTCCATGGATTTTATTTTGGATCTTCCGGTCTCTCAGAGAATGTCTGTCATCTGGGTGGTTTGTGATCGTTTTTCTAAAATGGTCCATTTGGTGCCCTTGCCTAAGTTGCCTTCTTCCTCCGATTTGGTTCCGTTATTTTTTCAGAATGTGGTTCGTCTGCACGGCATTCCTGAAAACATTGTGTCTGATAGAGGATCCCAGTTTGTGTCCAGATTTTGGCGGTCCTTTTGTGCTAAGATGGGCATTGATTTGTCTTTTTTGTCGGCCTTCCATCCTCAGACGAATGGCCAAACCGAGCGAACTAACCAGACCTTGGAAACTTATTTGAGATGTTTTGTTTCTGCTGACCAGGATGATTGGGTGACCTTTTTGCCATTGGCTGAGATCGCCCTCAATAATCGGGCTAGTTCTGCTACTTTGGTTTCACCTTTCTTTTGTAATTCTGGTTTTCATCCTCGTTTCTCCTCGGGTCAAGTTGAGTCTTCTGACTGTCCTGGGGTGGATTCTGTGGTGGATAGGTTGCAGCAGATTTGGAACCATGTGGTGGACAATTTGACGTTGTCACAAGAGAAGGCTCAGCGCTTTGCTAACCGTCGTCGCTGTGTGGGTCCCCGACTTCGTGTGGGGGATTTGGTGTGGTTGTCTTCTCGTTATGTTCCTATGAAGGTTTCTTCTCCTAAGTTTAAACCTCGTTTTATCGGTCCTTATAAAATTTTGGAAATCCTTAACCCTGTGTCATTTCGTTTGGACCTCCCGGCATCGTTTACCATCCATAATGTGTTCCATAGGTCTTTGTTGCGGAGGTATGTGGTGCCTGTGGTTCCTTCTGTTGAGCCTCCTGCTCCGGTGCTGGTTGAGGGAGAATTGGATTACGTGGTGGAGAAGATCTTGGATTCTCGTATTTCAAGACGGAGGCTTCAGTATTTGGTTAAGTGGAAGGGCTATGGTCAGGAGGATAATTCCTGGGTTGTCGCCTCTGATGTTCATGCGGCCGATTTGGTTCGTGCCTTCCATGTGGCTCACCCTGATCGCCCTGGGGGTTCTGGTGAGGGTTCGGTGACCCCTCCTCAAGGGGGGGTACTGTTGTGAACTCTGTTTCCGGGCTCCCTCCTGTGGTCGTGAGTGGTACTGTGTGAGTTCTCTCTTTGGGCTCCCCCTGGTGGCTCTTTTTGTTATTTTGCAGGCTTCTGGCTGGGCTCAGCTGTCTCGTCATCTGCTAGTTAGGTTTCATATTTAATCCACCTGGTCCTTCATTCCTTGCCTGTTGTCGTTGTATTCAGTGCTATTCGGATTGCTCCTGTCTACATCCGTTATCAGTCTCTCCAAGAGAAGCTAAGTTTTGTTTGCTTATTTTTGCTCATCTGTGTTCAAGATGTTTCTTAGTATATGATGAGTTTTGTCCAGCTTGCTAATATGTGATTTCCCTGCTTGCTGGTGCTCTGGGGTGCTGAGTTGCTCCCCCCACATCGTTAGTTGGTGTGGGGGTTCTCGCATTCTCTGCGTGGATATTTTTGCATAGGGTTTTTTACTGACCGCACAGATCCCTTGCTATTTTCTGCTATCTAGCGTTAGCGGGCCTCATTTGCTTAACCTGCTTCATCTCTGCGTTTGTCTTTTCCTCTTAACTCACCGTTATTATTTGTGGGGGGCTTCTATATCTCTGGGGTTATTTCTCTGAGGCAAGTGAGGTCTTTACTTTCTCTTTAGGGGTAGTCAGTTTCTCAGGCCGTGAAGAGACATCTAGGATTTCAGGAAACGTTCCACGGCTACCTATAGTGTGTGCGGTTAGGATCAGTTTTGCGGTCAGTCCAGTTACCACGTCCCCAGAGCTCTTCCTATTTTCTTCTACTTAGCTGGTTAGATTTGTGATCCTAAGCCACTAGGATCATAACAGCTTGCGTCTCTGTAGGCGAGAGGGGGTAGATTCTTCCTCTAGGAGGAGTAACTCCAGGAATGAGCTCAATGGGGCAGTCGTAGAGTCGGTGCGGAGGAAGACTCTCAGCCTCCCTTTTGTCGAAAACATCCGAGAAGGAACTATAGACGCAGGGCAATCTGGAAGAGAAAGAAGAAGGAGAAGAAGCACCTACTGGACGCACCGGCAGCAGACAACTCCCCCGGCAAAACTCTCCCCAGCGCAAAATATTACCATTATGCCAATCTATAGAGGGCTCGTGGATCCGCAACCATGGAAGACCAAGAAGTACCGTATGAGAGAGACCGGCCAAAACATAAAATGCTATTTTCTCCCTATGCAAAGCTCCTTCTTGAAGCTTCACCTCATGTGTAACTTGAGTAATGGTCTCTTGTAAAGGTTTACCATCTACAGAAGCGAATATTCAGGGATTTTCCAAGGTCCTCACAGGAACAGAGAATTTAATGACCTCCTCGAGCCTAATAAAATTCCCCGCAGCGCCCGAATCTACATAAGCAGCTAATGAAAAACCTTTAACACCAACATGCAATAAAACAGATAAAGTAAGAGGCAGAGAGGTGGAGCGCCCCCACTGCCGCAGGGCCGAGGGGTTCCCGGTACCGGGCCTCTGAGTCTCTGTTCTGGGGTTGTCTGTTGTGAACTGTGTTTTTGGGCTCCCTCTGGTGGTCACTAACGGTATTGTGTTAGGTATGTCTTGTTGCAGGCCTGAGCTCCAGCTGTGTCGTTAAGCAGCGGGTGTTTCCTATTTGAGCCTCCTCTGGACTCAGTCTCTTGCCTGGCATCGTTGTATCCAGACCTATTTGGTCTCCTCCGGATTCCTTTCAGTCTGCCTCATGCAAGAAAAGCTAAGTCTGTTTTGTACAATTTGGATTGTTTGCATTATTCAGTGTTTTTGTCCAGCTTGCTTTACATTTGATTTTTGACTCGCTGGAAGCTCTATGGGGCTGATATTCTCCCTCCAGATCGTCAGTCGGTGTGGGGGTTCTTGAATGTTCAGCGTGGATGTTTTGTAGGGTTTTCTGCTAACCGCATAGTCCACTATCTATTTTCTGCTATCTAGACTATTGGGCCTCACTTTGCTGAATCTAGTTCATCTCTACGTTTGTGTTTTCCTCTTGCCTCACTGTTATTATTTGTTGGGGGCTTTCTATATCTTTGGGGTTCAATTTCTCTGGAGGCAAGTGAGGTCTTATTTTTTCCCTCTAGGGGTACTCAGTTCTCCGGCTGGCTCGAGACGTCTAGAACCAACGTAGGCACGTTCACCGGCTACTTTTAGTTGTTTGTGTCAGGATCAGGTATGCGGTTAGCCCAGTTTCCACCTCCCTAGAGCAGTATTTATATTTTTGCTATCTTGCCGGAATATCAGAGATCCTCTGCCATTGGGATCATAACAGAATGCCAGGCCAAAAGAAAATGTTTAATGCATCGCAGAAGCGGGATTAAAAAGAAGTTCTGAGTTTTTTGTTTTTTTTTTGCTGCAGTTTGCCTAGCTTCTTCCATTCCCTTTTTCTCTGAGTGGCTGAAACTCAGCTGCAGATATGAATGTCCAGACTCTGACTTCTAGTGTGGATCAGCTTGCTGCTAGGATGGAAAGCATTCAGGATTTTGTTATCCATAGCCCTATGTCTGAACCAAAAATACCTATTCCTGAGCCGTTTTTTGGAGATAGATCTAAATTCCTGAATTTTAGGAATAATTGTAAATTGTTTCTGTCTCTGAAACCTCGTTCCTCTGGTGATTCCACTCAGCAAGTTAAGATTGTTATTTCCTTCTTGCGCGGCGACCCTCAGGATTGGGCCTTCTCTCTGGCGCCAGGAGACCGTGCATTGGTGAATGTTGATGCGTGTTTTCTGGCACTTGGTTTGCTTTATGAGGAGCCTAATCTTGAAAATCAGGCTGAAAAAATGTTGCTGGTTATCTCTCAGGGTCAGGACGAAGCTGAGGTATATTGCCAAAAATTTCGGAAAAGGTCCGTGCTTACTCAATGGAATGAGTGTGCACTGGCCGCAAATTTCAGAAATGGTCTTTCTGAAGCCATTAAAGATGTGATGGTGGGGTTTCCTATCCCTACAGGTCTAAATGATTCAATGGCTCTAGCCATTCAAATTGATCGACGTTTGCGGGAGCGCAAATCTGATAATCCTTTGGCGGTGCTGTCTGAACGGTCACCTGATTCTATGCAATGTGACAGAATTCTGACCAGAGCCGAGCGACAAAATCATAGACGTCAAAATGGTTTGTGTTTCTACTGTGGTGATTCAACACATGTTATCTCAGCATGCTCTAAACGTTTAAAGAAAAAAGTTAATCCTGTCGCCATTGGTACTTTTCAGCCTAAGTTTATTTTGTCTGTGACTTTAATTTGTTCATTATCTTCTTACTCAGTTATGGCTTTTGTGGATTCTGGTGCTGCTTTAAGTCTGATGGATTTGTCGTTTGCCAAGCGCTGCGGTTTTGTCCTGGAGCCTTTGGAAAATCCTATTCCTCTTAGAGGAATTGATTCTATGCCATTGGCAGAGAATAAACCTCAGTATTGGACGCAGGTGACCATGTGCATGACTCCTGTACATCAGGAGGTGATTCGTTTTTTGGTACTGCATAAAATGCATGATGTTGTCGTTTTGGGTCTGCCATGGTTACAGGCCCATAATCCAGTTTTAGATTGGAAAGCTATGACTGTGTCTAGTTGGGGGTGTCAGGGGATTCATGGCGATTCTCCATTGGTGTCTATTGCTTCTTCTACTCCTTCTGAGATCCCTGAGTTTTTGTCAGACTTTCAGGATGTATTTAATGAGGCCAGGTCCAGTGCCCTTCCTCCTCATAGGGACTGTGATTGTGCTATAGATTTGATTCCTGGTAGTAAGTTTCCTAAGGGACGACTCTTTAATTTATCTGTGCCAGAGCATGCCGTGATGCGGAGTTATATAAAGGAGTCTTTGGAGAAGGGACATATTCGCCCATCCTCGTCCCCTCTTGGTGCAGGATTCTTTTTTGTGGGCAAGAAAGACGGGTCTCTGAGACCTTGTATTGATTATCGTCTTCTGAATAAGATCACTGTTAAATTTCAGTATCATTTGCCATTGTTGTCTGATTTGTTTGCTCGGATTAAGGGATCCAGTTGGTTCACCAAGATAGATCTTCGTGGTGCGTATAACCTTGTGCGCATAAAGCAGGGAGATGAATGGAAAACGGCATTTAATACGCCTGAGGGTCATTTTGAGTACCTGGTGATGCCTTTCGGATTATCTAATGCTCCTTCTGTGTTTCAGTCCTTCATGCATGACATATTCCGGAAATATCTGGATAAATTTATGATTATTTATCTGGATGATATTTTGTTTTTTTCTGATGATTGGGAGTCCCATGTGAACCAGGTCAGGATGGTGTTTCAGGTTTTGCGGGAGAATGCTCTATTTGTGAAGGGCTCAAAATGTATCTTTGGGGTACAGAAGGTTTCTTTTTTGGGCTTTATTTTTTCCCCTTCTACTGTGGAGATGGACCCAGTTAAGGTCCGTGCCATTCATGACTGGACTCAGCCCACGTCTGTTAAGAGCCTGCAGAAGTACTTGGGCTTTGCTAATTTTTACCGTCGTTTTATCGCTAATTTCTCCAGCGTGGTTAAACCTTTGACGGATATGACCAAGAAGGGTTCTGATGTTGCGAATTGGTCTCCTGCGGCCGTGGAGGCCTTTCGGGGGCTGAAGCGTTGGTTTACTTCAGCGCCAGTCTTGTGCCAGCCGGATGTCTCTCTTCCCTTCCAGGTTGAAGTTGATGCTTCTGAAATTGGTGCAGGGGCTGTTTTGTCGCAAAAAAGTTCTGATGGCTCCGTGATGAAGCCATGCGCCTTCTTTTCAAGGAAATTTTCGCCTGCTGAGCGGAACTACGATGTTGGTAATCGGGAGTTGTTGGCCATGAAGTGGGCATTTGAGGAGTGGTGACATTGGCTCGAGGGAGCTAGACATCGTGTGTTGGTCTTGACTGATCATAAAAATCTGATTTACCTCGAGTCTGCCAAGCGCCTGAATCCTAGACAGGCCCGTTGGTCGTTGTTTTTCTCCCGTTTTGACTTTGTGGTCTCGTACCTGCCTGGTTCGAAGAACGTGAAGGCTGATGCACTTTCTAGGAGTTTTGTGCCTGATTCTCCGGGAGTCTCTGAGCCGGCTGGTATTCTCAGAGAGGGAGTAATTTTGTCTGCCATTTCCCCAGATTTGCGACGAGGGCTGCAAAAATTTCAGGCTGATAGGCCTGATCGTTGTCCACCGGAGAGATTGTTTGTCCCTGATGGATGGACCAACAGAGTTATTTCTGAGGTTCATTCTTCGGTGTTGGCGGGACATCCTGGGATTTTCGGTACCAGAGATTTGGTGGCCAGGTCCTTTTGGTGGCCTTCCTTGTCGCGGGATGTGCGTTCCTTTGTGCAGTCTTGTGGGATTTGTGCTCGGGCTAAGCCTTGCTGTTCTCGTGCCAGCGGGTTGCTTTTGCCCTTGCCTATCCCAAAGAGGCCTTGGACGCACATTTCCATGGATTTCATTTCGGATCTTCCGGTGTCTCGGAAGATGTCTGTCATCTGGGTGGTGTGCGATCGTTTTTCTAAAATGGTCCATTTGGTGCCCTTGCCTAAGTTGCCTTCCTCCTCTGATTTGGTTCCTTTGTTCTTTCAGAATGTGGTTCGTTTGCATGGCATCCCTGAGAATATTGTATCTGACAGAGGATCCCAGTTTGTGTCCAGATTCTGGCGATCCTTTTGTGCTAAGATGGGTATTGATTTGTCTTTTTCGTCGGCTTTTCATCCTCAGACTAATGGCCAGACCGAGCGAACTAATCAGACGTTAGAGACTTATTTGAGATGTTTTGTTTCTGCTGATCAGGACGACTGGGTTACCTTTTTGCCACTGGCCGAGTTTGCCCTTAATAATCGGGCTAGTTCTGCCACCTTGGTTTCACCCTTTTTCTGCAACTCTGGTTTTCATCCTCATTTCTCCTCGGGTCAGGTTGAACCTTCTGACTGTCCTGGGGTTGATTCTGTGGTGGATAGGTTGCAGCGGATTTGGAACCATGTGGTGGACAATTTGAAATTGTCACAAGACAGGGCCCAGCGGTTTGCCAACCGCCGCCGCGGTGTGGGTCCCCGACTTCGTGTTGTGGATTTGGTTTGGTTGTCTTCTCGGCATGTTCCTTTGAAAGTCTCCTCTCCTAAGTTCAAGCCTCGCTTTATCGGTCCTTATAAGATTTTGGAAATCCTTAACCCGGTGTCTTTTCGCTTGGACCTTCCAGCGTCTTTTGCTATTCATAATGTGTTCCATAGGTCCTTGTTGCGGCGGTACGTGGTGCCTATGGTTCCTGCTGTTGAGCCTCCTGCCCCGGTTTTGGTTGAGGGCGAGTTGGAGTACGTGGTGGAGAAGATTCAGGATTCTCGTATCTCTAGACGGAAACTCCAGTATTTAGTTAAGTGGAAAGGCTATGGTCAGGAGGATAATTCCTGGGTTGTCGCCTCTGATGTTCATGCGGCTGATTTGGTTCATGCCTTTCACGCTGCTCATCCTAATTGCCCTGGGGGTCTTGGTGAGGGTTCGGTGACCCCTCCTCAAGGGGGGGGTACTGTTGTGAACTGTGTTTCTGGGCTCCCTCTGGTGGTCACTAACGGTATTGTGTTAGGTATGTCTTGTTGCAGGCCTGAGCTCCAGCTGTGTCGTTAAGCAGCGGGTGTTTCCTATTTGAGCCTCCTCTGGACTCAGTCTCTTGCCTGGCATCGTTGTATCCAGACCTATTTGGTCTCCTCCGGATTCCTTTCAGTCTGCCTCATGCAAGAAAAGCTAAGTCTGTTTTGTACAATTTGGATTGTTTGCATTATTCAGTGTTTTTGTCCAGCTTGCTTTACATTTGATTTTTGACTCGCTGGAAGCTCTAGGGGGCTGATATTCTCCCTCCACACCGTCAGTCGGTGTGGGGGTTCTTGAATGTTCAGCGTGGATGTTTTGTAGGGTTTTCTGCTAACCGCATAGTCCACTATCTATTTTCTGCTATCTAGACTATTGGGCCTCACTTTGCTGAATCTAGTTCATCTCTACGTTTGTGTTTTCCTCTTGCCTCACCGTTATTATTTGTTGGGGGCTTTCTATATCTTTGGGGTTCAATTTCTCTGGAGGCAAGTGAGGTCTTATTTTTTCCCTCTAGGGGTACTCAGTTCTCCGGCTGGCTCGAGACGTCTAGAACCAACGTAGGCACGTTCACCGGCTACTTTTAGTTGTTTGTGTCAGGATCAGGCATGCGGTTAGCCCAGTTTCCACCTCCCTAGAGCAGTATTTATATTTTTGCTATCTTGCCGGAATATCAGAGATCCTCTGCCATTGGGATCATAACAGTTGTCACGGTGGCTAGACCCGGTCCGTGACCCTGCTGAGGGGCGTCCAATGAAAGGTGTGGATGGTGATGATGTTGTGGTGGTGCGGTGCAGGTCGCAGTAAATAACGAGGACACCAGGTTGCAGTCTCTTTACCTCTTTACTGAAGGCTTCAGGATCCTCAGTCCGGAATATGGTTAACCGGGCTGCACAAGTCTGGCCGGTCCGATGGCACCTCCAGGGTTCCCTTTGCAGGTGGAAATCTGTGCCTACCTTCTAGCGCTTGTGTGTTGTGGTCCTCCCCTGCTGTGCTTACGGGATAGTCCCCACAACTGTTGTGTCTGTTTCTGAAGTTCCCTCACAACTCGATTATGATGTTCTGCTTTGTCCCCCAGATGATATGGCTAGGACGCACCCGTATGACGGGTAGGCTCGGAGGTCTTCCGGGACCCTAGAGTCGCCCCTCTCCAAATGTTGCCCCCTATGTCTTCTTAGGTGATTTGAGTGAGACAGCCCGCCTATAACTGACTGTCCTGCCGTAGGTTTGAAGTAAGGCCTGGAGCTTAATACTTCCTCGGCGTTCCGGCCACCGGTCGCGCGCCTCAGTAGGATGTTGCCTCGACTTACAGCACGACTCCTACTGGTGTTTCTCCTTGTTGCGTTGATCTCGTTTCTCACTCAGCACAATAAACCTCGCTTCTTGTCCTTTCTTGGGGTACCGCCGCAACGAAGTGCAGGCACGGTCCCGTAACGTTCTTTCTGTTCGCTAGGCCTCTGTCAGGATCCCACCCCTGACAGGGACCCCCCTGAATCTTCCCCTGCAACACCCTCTGCCACAGGATGGTGCCTGGTTCCAACCCAGTCAGCTTCTGACTTCCTCTCAAACACCCAGTTCTACCAGATTGTGAGGAGTGGCCTAATACATAGTGCCCTTAGCTCCCCCTGGAGGCCAGACTGTGAAGTGTATTGGTGTCTGTGATACCTGGTCAGGCAAACTCCTTCAGTGCCATCAGACGTACCATAGCCCCCTTAGCGGCGGAGCATCAGTACTGCAACGACCAGGACTCTGGGGCGCTGCTCTCCCCCCGGTTAAATCCAGTACTCCTGGACTGGGAAGAAAACAACAATACATGTCAGCAAAAAGACATACAATTTTGAAATGCAATAACAATAAGCAAATTTGAACAGAGCTTCCCTTTATGGGAGGTGAGGACACTTGAATGTTATAAACATGGTTAAATACTTTAAATAACATACTATAAATAACTTTTCTTACCCAACCGGGTATTCTACTAAGTGCAAATTTTTGAACAATAATTTAACGTTGCCTTTAAGGACGTACACGCTGAATCCACTAAAGACCTTCTTATAAAACACTATAAGGCTAATCAACTTTTTCTTCACTTTCCATCCTTACATCTGCAGGACCGCCTGTCTATCTGCCCCAGGCCTACTGCCTCTCGCTCTGTTGCAGGACCGCCCCTTTCCGCCCGGGCCTACTGCCTTTCTGCTACTATACACAGTATAGAACTTATCAACCTTCCCTCAGTTCAGGATCACTGAGCCATCTCGGTATGGCTCCTAGGAGGACTCACCGACTAACCCCATACGGGTTTACTTCCTGTCCTCATTCTTCTAGCAACATCATTAAACATTTCTCACAATTAACTAGCTCACTGCATATAAATTTTATATGTAAGCATTATTAGTTCTTCCTTTTAAAGCATCATCATTCTTTAAGTGCTATTGATGAACGTTCCCTTTAAGAGGGGACCAAGTCTCTATGAGGTAGTGCAACTTCTCAAGCTGTAAGTCCGTATGCAGCAAGGACTCCGATACTGCTTCCAGGAACAGTTTCTTCGCAAAGAGTCCTTTTCTTTGTAAAACCAGTAGAGGTCACCTTTAAGGAGGTGCAAACTATTTACAATAAGTTTGTAATCATGCAGTGTTCATGATCCAGCAGTTCTTTTTCAACAATGATGAACAAGAAACAAAAACAAAAGCAGAAGAAGGGATCCCAGGTAAACAAAGGAATCCCTTTAAGAGTAACCCTGGTCGGTGTCTGGATTCGAAGGCTAACCCTGGCTGCAAGCTCGGTAGCTGCAACAAGGCGTACGGTGGCGATAGTAGCAAGATCTGTCAAGTCTGGTTCAATCATGGTCGAGGCAACAGGTGACACCCCCTCAGGCCCACATCGTTGGACGTTCCGAGCGCACCATCCTTGTGCACTCCGGTGGCGGGTGTAGGTCACCTGGTCCCCCCTTTGCAATAGTGGGTCACCATATCGGTTGCGGAAAGGAGTCTTCACATCGTGACTAGTAACGAAGACGTCAGTCGGTAGTCCTGGTTCCTGTATGGAGCCCCAACCCCGCTTTGGGTGAAAGGCCAGCACAGTTCCCCGCTTTACCACGTCTTTCCTGCCGTGCGCAGGCTTTGGGTGTTTCACTTTTGGCACGTCAGTTTGTTCTGTCTCTTTTCGGTTTTTCCAGTATAAGATCAGGCATTGTTTATATTGTTCCCAAGTGAGCACGGCAAGGGTGAGGCCTTCCTCCCGAGCTCCATCAGGCCCGATCCAGGGGGTGTCACACTGGAGGATCACCCCATCTGAGCTCACGTCTAGGGGTTCCCCCATCTTGGTCGGTAATGGTGGTACCAGCTTCCCCATCGTGTCGGGGGTGAGGATCACCCGCTCCACCGAGAGGAAACGGTTATTGTTGTTGGGGCGAGGAGCGGTCACGGGAACGGGATCGGTCGGGAGAGCAGGATAGGTCGGGGGAGCAGAATCGGTCGGGGGAGTAGGGACGCCTTCCATACCTGCGCCTGATGTGATTCCACCGATGTCGATCCGTTCCGCTGACAAGGACACTGGAATCGGCTGCAGCCCGGACCGCGGCTCCTCCAAGGCGGCCTCCTGATGTGGCTCCACTCTCCATGGCTCCGCATCTACTGGCCCCGTGGTCGGGATAGGTAGGCTCGGCTCCTCCGCCGGCGGCTCCAAGGAGTTCAGATCCTTTAGCTGCGGTGGATGCGGGTCTGCCTCTGGTGGGGAAGGACAAGCCGGGATCACTTCGCCATCGCTCGGGCACTTGCTGATCATCATCGCTGTCCGGCATTCGGCAGCAACGCATGCACCTGGCTCCGCCATTTCTCCAAGGTCGAGCTCCCTCTTCACCTCGTTCCCGCCGTTGCAAATCAGGGGGCGGTTCTCCTCTGCTGCTGGGCAGGTAGTCATCTCGCAGCAGAAGTCGGAGGGGGCGGTCGCTACTTTTGGCGCCGCTTTGGTAGTCTCCTCCCATGGCACGCCCTTCTTCTTCCTCTGCGCTCCCTGTGGCGCTGCAATGGCGGCGGCTTTTGGCGGGAACCTTTGGCGGCAAGTGGCAACACACAGCCTTTGCAATAAGTCACAGTCCAAGCACAACAAATCACAGTCCCAAGGCACACATGACCTGATTCTTCAGGCTTAAGTAGATCCTGTTCCTGATGCCAAGTTGGAGCGCCCCCACTGCCGCAGGGCGGAGGGGTACCTGGTACCGGGCCTCTGAGTCTCTGTTCTGGGGTTGTCACGGTGGCTAGACCCGGTCCGTGACCCTCCTGAGGGACGTCCAATGAAAGGTGTGGATGGTGATGATGTTGTGGTGGTGCGGTGCAGGTCGCAGTAAATAACGAGGACACCAGGTTGCAGTCTCTTTACCTCTTTACTGAAGGCTTCAGGATCCTCAGTCCGGAATACGGTTAACCGGGCTGCACAAGTCTGGCCGGTCCGATGGCACCTCCAGGGTTCCCTTTGCAGGTGGAAATCTGTGCCTACCTTCTAGCGCTTGTGTGTTGTGGTCCTCCCCTGCTGTGCTTACGGGATAGTCCCCACAACTGTTGTGTCTGTTTCTGAAGTTCCCTCACAACTCGATTATGATGTTCTGCTTCGTCCCCCAGATGATATGGCTAGGACGCACCCGTATGACGGGTAGGCTCGGAGGTCTTCCGGGACCCTAGAGTCGCCCCTCTCCAAATGTTGCCCCCTATGTCTTCTTAGGTGATTTGAGTGAGACAGCTGTCATGATTCTCAATGGCGAGAGAACATAGCCCAGCATATATGAGAACTAGCTCTTGGAAGATGGAAACTATACTGACCATGAACTAAACCTGCCGCACAACTAGAAGTGGCCGGGTAGCATGCCTACGTTTTTTTATCCCTAGATGCCCAGCGCCAGCCGGAGAACTACCTAATCCTAGCAGAGGAAAAGACAGTCCTGGCTCACCTCTAGAGAAATTTTCCCAAAAGGCAGACAGAGGCCCCCACATATATTGGCGGTGATTTTAGATGAAATGACAAACGTAGTATGAAAATAGGTTTAGCAAAAATCGAGGTCCGCTTACTAGATAGCAAGAAGACAGAAAGGGCACTTTCATGGTCAGCAGAAAACCCTATCAAAACACCATCCAGAAATTACTTTAAGACTCTAGCATTAACTCATAACACCAGAGTGGCAATTTCCGCTCACAAGAGCTTTCCAGACACAGTAACGAAACAGCAGCTGTGAACAGGAACAAAATGCAAAAACACACAAGGACAAAAGTCCAACTTAGCTGGGAGTTGTCTAGTAGCAGGAACATGCACAGAAAGGCTTCTGATTACATTGTTGACCGGCATGAAACTGACAGAGGAGCAAGGTTATATAGCGACTCCCACATCCTGATAGGAGCAGGTGAACAGAGGGGATGATGCACACAAGTACAATTCCACAAGTGGCCACCGGGGGAGCCCAGAATCCAATTTCACAACAGTACCCCCCCCTCAAGGAGGGGGCACCGAACCCTCACCAGAACCACCAGGGCGATCAGGATGAGCCCTATGAAAGGCACGGACAAGATCGGAGGCATGAACATCAGAGGCAGTGACCCAAGAATTATCCTCCTGACCGTATCCCTTCCATTTGACCAGATACTGGAGTTTCCGTCTGGAAACACGAGAGTCCAAGATCTTTTCCACAACGTACTCCAACTCACCCTCAACCAACACCGGAGCAGGAGGCTCAACGGAAGGCACAGCCGGTACCTCATACCTGCGCAACAATGACCGATGAAAAACATTATGAATCGAAAAGGATGCAGGGAGGTCCAAACGGAAGGACACAGGGTTAAGAATCTCCAATATCTTGTACGGGCCGATGAACCGAGGCTTAAACTTAGGAGAAGAAACCCTCATAGGGACAAAACGAGAAGACAACCACACCAAGTCCCCAACACAAAGCCGAGGACCAACACGACGACGGCGGTTGGCAAAAAGCTGAGTCTTCTCCTGGGACAACTTCAAATTGTCCACCACCTGCCCCCAAATCTGATGCAACCTCTCCGCCACAGCATCCACTCCAGGACAATCCGAAGATTCCACTTGACCGGAGGAAAATCGAGGATGAAACCCCGAATTACAGAAAAACGGGGACACCAAGGTGGCAGAGCTGGCCCGATTATTGAGGGCGAACTCCGCCAAAGGCAAAAAAGCAACCCAATCATCCTGATCCGCAGACACAAAACACCTCAAATATGTCTCCAAGGTCTGATTAGTCCGCTCGGTCTGGCCATTAGTCTGAGGATGGAAAGCAGACGAAAAAGACAAATCTATGCCCATCCTAGCACAGAATGCCCGCCAAAATCTAGACACGAATTGGGTCCCTCTGTCAGAAACGATATTCTCCGGAATACCATGCAAACGAACAACATTTTGAAAAAACAGAGGAACCAACTCGGAAGAAGAAGGCAACTTAGGCAAGGGAACCAGATGGACCATCTTAGAGAAACGGTCACACACCACCCAGATGACAGACATCTTATGAGAAACAGGCAGATCCGAAATAAAATCCATCGAGATGTGCGTCCAAGGCCTCTTCGGGATAGGCAAGGGTAACAACAATCCACTAGCCCGAGAACAACAAGGCTTGGCCCGAGCACAAACGTCACAAGACTGCACAAAGCCTCGCACATCTCGTGACAGGGAAGGCCACCAGAAGGACCTTGCCACCAAATCCCTGGTACCAAAGATTCCAGGATGACCTGCCAACGCAGAAGAATGAACCTCAGAGATGACTCTACTGGTCCAATCATCAGGAACAAACAGTCTACCAGGTGGGCAACGATCAGGTCTATCCGCCTGAAACTCCTGCAAGGCCCGCCGCAGGTCTGGAGAAACGGCAGACAATATAACTCCATCTTTAAGGATACCTGTGGGCTCAGAATTACCAGGGGAGTCAGGCTCAAAACTCCTAGAAAGGGCATCCGCCTTAACATTCTTAGAACCCGGTAGGTAAGACACCACAAAATTAAACCGAGAGAAAAACAACGACCAGCGCGCCTGTCTAGGATTCAGGCGCCTGGCAGACTCAAGGTAAATTAAATTTTTGTGGTCAGTCAATACCACCACCTGATGTCTGGCCCCCTCAAGCCAGTGACGCCACTCCTCAAAAGCCCACTTCATGGCCAAAAGCTCCCGATTCCCAATATCATAATTCCGCTCGGCGGGCGAAAATTTACGGGAAAAAAAAGCACAAGGTCTCATCACGGAGCAGTCGGAACTTCTCTGCGACAACACCGCCCCAGCTCCGATTTCAGAAGCGTCGACCTCAACCTGAAAAGGAAGAGCAACATCAGGCTGACGCAACACTGGGGCAGAAGAAAAGCGGCGCTTGAGCTCCCGAAAGGCCTCCACAGCATCAGGGGACCAATCAGCAACATCAGCACCCTTCTTAGTCAAATCAGTCAATGGTTTTACAACATCAGAAAAACCAGCAATAAATCGACGATAAAAGTTAGCAAAGCCCAAAAATTTCTGAAGACTCTTAAGAGAAGAGGGTTGCGTCCAATCACCAATAGCCTGAACCTTGACAGGATCCATCTCGATGGAAGAGGGGGAAAAAATGTATCCCAAGAAGGAAATCTTTTGAACCCCAAAAACACACTTAGAACCCTTCACACACAAGGAATTAGACCGCAAAACCTGAAAAACCCTCCTGACCTGCTGGACATGAGAGTCCCAGTCATCCGAAAAAATCAGAATATCATCCAGATACACAATCATAAATTTGTCCAAATAATCGCGGAAAATGTCATGCATAAAGGACTGGAAGACTGAAGGGGCATTTGAAAGACCAAAAGGCATCACCAAATACTCAAAATGGCCCTCGGGCGTATTAAATGCGGTTTTCCACTCATCCCCCTGCTTGATTCGCACCAAATTATACGCCCCACGGAGATCAATCTTAGAGAACCACTTGGCCCCCTTTATACGAGCAAACAAATCAGTAAGCAGTGGTAACGGATATTGATATTTAACCGTGATTTTATTCAAAAGTCGATAATCAATACACGGCCTCAAAGAGCCGTCTTTCTTAGACACAAAGAAAAAACCGGCTCCTAAGGGAGATGACGAAGGACGAATATGTCCCTTTTCCAAGGACTCCTTTATATATTCTCGCATAGCCGCGTGTTCAGGCACAGACAGATTAAATAAACGACCCTTAGGGTATTTACTACCCGGGATCAAGTCTATGGCACAATCGCACTCCCGGTGCGGAGGTAGTGAACCAACCTTGGGTTCTTCAAAAACGTCACGAAAGTCAGACAAGAATTCAGGAATCTCAGAGGGAATAGATGATGAAATGGAAACCAAAGGTACGTCCCCATGAGTTCCTTTACATCCCCAGCTTAACACAGACATAGCTCTCCAGTCGAGGACTGGGTTATGAGATTGCAGCCATGGCAATCCCAGCACCAAAACATCATGTAGATTATACAGCACCAGAAAGCGAATAACCTCCTGGTGATCCGGATTAACACGCATAGTCACTTGTGTCCAGTATTGTGGTTTATTACTAGCCAATGGGGTGGAGTCAATCCCTTTCAGAGGTATCGGAGCCTCCAATGGCTCCAAATCATACCCACAGCGTTTGGCAAAGGACCAATCCATAAGACTCAAAGCAGCGCCAGAGTCGACATAGGCGTCCGCGGTAATAGATGACAAAGAACAAATCAGGGTCACAGATAGAATAAACTTAGACTGTAAAGTGCTAATTGAAACAGACTTGTCAGGCTTCTTAGTACGCTTAAAGCATGCTGATATAACATGAGTTGAATCACCACAATAGAAGCACAACCCATTTTTTCGTCTAAAATTCTGCCGCTCGCTTCTGGACAGAATTCTATCACATTGCATATTTTCTGGCGTTTTCTCAGTAGACACCGCCAAATGGTGCACAGGTTTGCGCTCCTGCAGACGCCTATCGATCTGAATAGCCATCGTCATGGACTCATTCAGACTCGCAGGCACAGGGAACCCCACCATAACATCCTTAATGGCATCAGAGAGACCTTCTCTGAAAATCGCCGCCAGGGCGCACTCATTCCACTGAGTAAGCACAGACCATTTGCGGAATTTTTGGCAGTATATTTCAGCTTCATCTTGCCCCTGAGACAAGGACATCAAGGCCTTTTCCGCCTGAAGCTCTAAATGAGGTTCCTCATAAAGCAACCCCAAGGCCAGAAAAAACGCATCCACATTGAGCAACGCAGGATCCCCTGGTGCCAATGCAAAAGCCCAGTCTTGAGGGTCGCCCCGGAGCAAGGAAATTACAATCCTGACCTGCTGTGCAGGGTCTCCGGCAGAGCGAGACTTCAGGGACAAAAACAATTTGCAATTATTTTTAAAATTTTGAAAGTGAGATCTATTCCCCGAGAAGAATTCAGGCAAAGGAATTCTAGGCTCAGACATAGGTGCATGAACAACAAAATCTTGCAAATTTTGTACTTTTGTGGCGAGATTATTCAAACCTGTAGCTACACTCTGAAGATCCATTTGAAACAGGTGAACACAGAGCCATTCAAGGATAAGAAGGAGAGAAAGAGAGGAAGGCTGCAGTATAGGCAGACTAGCAAGTGATTCAATTAAGAGCACACTCAGAACTAGAGGGAAAAAAAAAAAAAAAAAAATGTAGCAGACTTCTTTTTTCTCTCCTTTCTCAGCCAGTAATTTAACCCTTTTTTTTTGGCCGGTCAAACTGTCATGATTCTCAATGGCGAGAGAACATAGCCCAGCATATATGAGAACTAGCTCTTGGAAGATGGAAACTATACTGACCATGAACTAAACCTGCCGCACAACTAGAAGTGGCCGGGTAGCATGCCTACGTTTTTTTATCCCTAGATGCCCAGCGCCAGCCGGAGAACTACCTAATCCTAGCAGAGGAAAAGACAGTCCTGGCTCACCTCTAGAGAAATTTTCCCAAAAGGCAGACAGAGGCCCCCACATATATTGGCGGTGATTTTAGATGAAATGACAAACGTAGTATGAAAATAGGTTTAGCAAAAATCGAGGTCCGCTTACTAGATAGCAAGAAGACAGAAAGGGCACTTTCATGGTCAGCAGAAAACCCTATCAAAACACCATCCAGAAATTACTTTAAGACTCTAGCATTAACTCATAACACCAGAGTGGCAATTTCCGCTCACAAGAGCTTTCCAGACACAGTAACGAAACAGCAGCTGTGAACAGGAACAAAATGCAAAAACACACAAGGACAAAAGTCCAACTTAGCTGGGAGTTGTCTAGTAGCAGGAACATGCACAGAAAGGCTTCTGATTACATTGTTGACCGGCATGAAACTGACAGAGGAGCAAGGTTATATAGCGACTCCCACATCCTGAGAGGAGCAGGTGAACAGAGGGGATGATGCACACAAGTACAATTCCACAAGTGGCCACCGGGGGAGCCCAGAATCCAATTTCACAACAGACAGCCCGCCTATAACTGACTGTCCTGCCGTAGGTTTGAAGTAAGGCCTGGAGCTTAATACTTCCTCGGCGTTCCGGCCACCGGTCGCGCGCCTCAGTAGGATGTTGCCTCGACTTACAGCATGACTCCTACTGGTGTTTCTCCTTGTTGCGTTGATCTCGTTTCTCACTCAGCACAATAAACCTCGCTTCTTGTCCTTTCTTGGGGTACTACCGCAATGAAGTGCAGGCGCGGTCCCGTAACATTCTTTCTGTTCGCTAGGCCTCTGTCAGGATCCCACCCCTGACAGGGACCCCCCTGAATCTTCCCCTGCAACACCCTCTGCCACAGGATGTTGCCTGGTTCCAACCCAGTCAGCTTCTGACTAACTTCCTCTCTAACCCCCAGTTTTACCAGATTGTGAGGAGTGGCCTAATACATAGTGCCCTTAGCTCCCCCTGGAGGCCAGACTGTGAAGTGTATTGGTGTCTGTGATACCTGGTCAGGCGAACTCCTTCAGTGCCATCAGACGTACCATAGCCCCCCTTAGCGGCGGAGCATCAGTACTGCAATGACCAGGACTCTGGGGTGCTGCAGAGGTATCACACACACCTAGGGAGGCCTCTCTTACCTGACCTAGGTGGAGAAGTTTTCCAGACGCTCTAGACAAACTTGCAGCAAATGGGAGGCACTTCCACAATAAAAGCAAAGACCCTGAGTACATCTCTCCTTATGTCATTGTTCCGACATCCTGAGACGATCGACTTGCATTGGTTTAGGAGCAGATGCTGTGGAGGATGTTCTGGATCTAGGACTGGACGGTCTACGAGTGGAAGGTGAAGGGCAAAGAAGTCTCCTCTCTCTGACACGCTCCTGGAAACGAAGATCAATACGGGTAGCCAGGGAAATCAAATCCTCCAAGACAGTTGGGGTATCATGACCTGCAAGTTCTTCTTTTATACGACCGAGAGGCCCTGCCAGAAAGCACCCACCAAAGCCTCATTTTTCCAGCCTAAATCAGATGACAGAGTACGAAACTGAATAGTAGGGTTGAGCGAAACGGGTCGATCATTTTCAAAAGTCGCCGACTTTTGGCTAAGTCGGCGTCTCATGAAACCCGATCCGACCCCTGTGCTTGTCGGCCATGTGGTACGCGACTTTCGCGCCAAAGTCGCGTTTCAATGACGCGAAAAGCGCCATTTCTCAGCCAATGAAGGTGAACGCAGAGTGTGGGCAGCGTGATGACATAGATCCTGGTCCCCACCATCTTAGAGAAGGGCATTGCAGTGATTGGCTTGCTGTCTGCGGCGTCACAGGGGCTATAAAGGGGCGTTCCCGCCGACCGCCATCTTACTGCTGCTGATCTGAGCTTAGGGACAGGTTGCTGCCGCTTCGTCAGAAGCAGGGAGAGCGTTAGGCAGGGTCCACTAACCACCAAACCGCTTGTGCTGCAGCGATTTCCACTGTCCAACACCACCTTCGGTGTGCAGGGACTGTGGAAGCTATTTTTTTTTTTTCCCCTCAGCGCTGTAGCTCATTGGGCTGCCCTAGAAGGCTCCGTGATAGCTGTATTGCTGTGTGTACGCCACTGTGGAAACCAACTGCTTTTTTCAAAGCACATATCCTCTTGTTCCTTCCTTTCTGCACAGCTATCTTTTTTGTTTGTCCACACTTTTTATTTAATTTGTGCATCAGTCCACTCCTATTGCTGCCTGCCATACCTGGCTTACATTACTGCAGGGAGATAGTAATTGTAGGACAGTCCCTGTTTTTTTTTTGTTTTTTTTGTGGGAGATTAAGATTGGCATTTCTGCTACAGTGCCATCCCTGTGTGTGCCATCTCTCACTGAGTGGGCCATAGAAAGCCTATTTATTTTTTCCGTGATTTGTGTTCTAAATTCTACCTCAACACAAAAACACTACATCAATCAGTGGGAGAAAAATATTGGCCTCAGTCAGGGCTTGTGTGCCACTGCTGTGTGTGCTATCTCTCATTCAGTGGGCTATAGCAAGCCTATTTTTTTTTTTTTTTTTTTTAAATATTATTGGGTTTCTAAAGTCTCCCTTAAAAAACAAAAAATACATAAAAAAACAGTGGGAGAGTAATATTGCCCTTTCAGCTTGTGTGCCAGGCTTGACTCCTGGGTGTGCCACCTCTCTCCCTCTCATTCAGTGGGCCATAGAAAGCCTATTTATTTTTTTTTTTAAATATTATTGGGTTTCTAAAGTCTCCCTTAAAAAACAAAAAATACATAAAAAAACAGTGGGAGAGTAATATTGCCCTTTCAGCTTGTGTGCCAGTCTTGACTCCTGGGTGTGCCACCTCTCTCTCATTCAGTGGGCCATAGAAAGCATTTTTTTTTTTTTCCTTGATTTGTGTTCTAAAATCTACCTCAACACAAAAACACTACATCAATCAGTGGGAGAAAAATATTGGCCTCAGTCAGGGCTTGTGTGCCACTGCTGTGTGTGCTATCTCTCATTCAGTGGGCTATAGAAAGCCTATTTATTTATTTTTTTTCTTATTATTTGGTTTCTAAAGTCTCCCTGAAAAAAAAAAAAAAACATAAAAAAACAGTGGGAGAGTAATATTGCCCTTTCAGCTTGTGTGCCAGTCTTGACTCCTGGGTGTGCCACCTCTCTCTCATTCAGTGGGCCATAGAAAGCATTTTTTTTTTTTTTTCCTTGATTTGTGTTCTAAAATCTACCTCAACACAAAAACACTACATCAATCAGTGGGAGAAAAATATTGGCCTCAGTCAGGGCTTGTGTGCCACTGCTGTGTGTGCTATCTCTCATTCAGTGGGCTATAGAAAGCCTATTTATTTATTTATTTTTTTTCTTATTATTTGGTTTCTAAAGTCTCCCTGAAAAAAAAAAAAAAACATAAAAAAACAGTGGGAGAGTAATATTGCCCTTTCAGCTTGTGTGCCAGTCTTGACTCCTGGGTGTGCCACCTCTCTCTCATTCAGTGGGCCATAGAAAGCATTTTTTTTTTTTTTTCCTTGATTTGTGTTCTAAAATCTACCTCAACACAAAAACACTACATCAATCAGTGGGAGAAAAATATTGGCCTCAGTCAGGGCTTGTGTGCCACTGCTGTGTGTGCTATCTCTCATTCAGTGGGCTATAGAAAGCCTATTTATTTATTTATTTTTTTTCTTATTATTTGGTTTCTAAAGTCTCCCTGAAAAAAAAAAAAAAACATAAAAAAACAGTGGGAGAGTAATATTGCCCTTTCAGCTTGTGTGCCAGTCTTGACTCCTGGGTGTGCCACCTCTCTCCCTCTCATTCAGTGGGCCATAGAAAGCCTATTTATTTTTTTTTTTAAATATTATTGGGTTTCTAAAGTCTCCCTTAAAAAACAAAAAATACATAAAAAAACAGTGGGAGAGTAATATTGCCCTTTCAGCTTGTGTGCCAGTCTTGACTCCTGGGTGTGCCACCTCTCTCTCATTCAGTGGGCCATAGAAAGCATTTTTTTTTTCCTTGATTTGTGTTCTAAAATCTACCTCAACACAAAAACACTACATCAATCAGTGGGAGAAAAATATTGGCCTCAGTCAGGGCTTGTGTGCCACTGCTGTGTGTGCTATCTCTCATTCAGTGGGCTATAGAAAGCCTATTTATTTATTTATTTTTTTTCTTATTATTTGGTTTCTAAAGTCTCCCTGAAAAAAAAAAAAAAACATAAAAAAACAGTGGGAGAGTAATATTGCCCTTTCAGCTTGTGTGCCAGTCTTGACTCCTGGGTGTGCCACCTCTCTCCCTCTCATTCAGTGGGCCATAGAAAGCCTATTTATTTTTTTTTAAAAATATTATTGGGTTTCTAAAGTCTCCCTTAAAAAACAAAAAATACATAAAAAAACAGTGGGAGAGTAATATTGCCCTTTCAGCTTGTGTGCCAGTCTTGACTCCTGGGTGTGCCACCTCTCTCTCATTCAGTGGGCCATAGAAAGCATTTTTTTTTTTCCTTGATTTGTGTTCTAAAATCTACCTCAACACAAAAACACTACATCAATCAGTGGGAGAAAAATATTGGCCTCAGTCAGGGCTTGTGTGCCACTGCTGTGTGTGCTATCTCTCATTCAGTGGGCTATAGAAAGCCTATTTATTTATTTATTTTTTTTCTTATTATTTGGTTTCTAAAGTCTCCCTGAAAAAAAAAAAAAACATAAAAAAACAGTGGGAGAGTAATATTGCCCTTTCAGCTTGTGTGCCAGTCTTGACTCCTGGGTGTGCCACCTCTCTCCCTCTCATTCAGTGGGCCATAGAAAGCCTATTTATTTTTTTTTTAAAATATTATTGGGTTTCTAAAGTCTCCCTTAAAAAACAAAAAATACATAAAAAAACAGTGGGAGAGTAATATTGCCCTTTCAGCTTGTGTGCCAGTCTTGACTCCTGGGTGTGCCACCTCTCTCTCATTCAGTGGGCCATAGAAAGCATTTTTTTTTTTTCCTTGATTTGTGTTCTAAAATCTACCTCAACACAAAAACACTACATCAATCAGTGGGAGAAAAATATTGGCCTCAGTCAGGGCTTGTGTGCCACTGCTGTGTGTGCTATCTCTCATTCAGTGGGCTATAGAAAGCCTATTTATTTATTTATTTTTTTTCTTATTATTTGGTTTCTAAAGTCTCCCTGAAAAAAAAAAAAAAACATAAAAAAACAGTGGGAGAGTAATATTGCCCTTTCAGCTTGTGTGCCAGTCTTGACTCCTGGGTGTGCCACCTCTCTCCCTCTCATTCAGTGGGACATAGAAAGCCTATTTATTTTTTTTTTAAATATTATTGGGTTTCTAAAGTCTCCCTTAAAAAACAAAAAATACTTAAAAAAACAGTGGGAGAGTAATATTGCCCTTTCAGCTTGTGTGCCAGTCTTGACTCCTGGGTGTGCCACCTCTCTCTCATTCAGTGGGCCATAGAAAGCATTTTTTTTTTTTTTCCTTGATTTGTGTTCTAAAATCTACCTCAACACAAAAACACTACATCAATCAGTGGGAGAAAAATATTGGCCTCAGTCAGGGCTTGTGTGCCACTGCTGTGTGTGCTATCTCTCATTCAGTGGGCTATAGAAAGCCTATTTATTTATTTATTTTTTTTCTTATTATTTGGTTTCTAAAGTCTCCCTGAAAAAAAAAAAAAAAACATAAAAAAACAGTGGGAGAGTAATATTGCCCTTTCAGCTTGTGTGCCAGTCTTGACTCCTGGGTGTGCCACCTCTCTCCCTCTCATTCAGTGGGCCATAGAAAGCCTATTTATTTTTTTTTTAAAATATTATTGGGTTTCTAAAGTCTCCCTGAAAAAACAAAAAATACATAAAAAAACAGTGGGAGAGTAATATTGCCCTTTCAGCTTGTGTGCCAGTCTTGACTCCTGGGTGTGCCACCTCTCTCTCATTCAGTGGGCCATAGAAAGCATTTTTTTTTTTTTCCTTGATTTGTGTTCTAAAATCTACCTCAACACAAAAACACTACATCAATCAGTGGGAGAAAAATATTGGCCTCAGTCAGGGCTTGTGTGCCACTGCTGTGTGTGCTATCTCTCATTCAGTGGGCTATAGAAAGCCTATTTATTTATTTATTTATTTTCTTATTATTTGGTTTCTAAAGTCTCCCTGAAAAAAAAAAAAAACATAAAAAAACAGTGGGAGAGTAATATTGCCCTTTCAGCTTGTGTGCCAGTCTTGACTCCTGGGTGTGCCACCTCTCTCCCTCTCATTCAGTGGGCCATAGAAAGCCTATTTATTTTTTTTTTAAAATATTATTGGGTTTCTAAAGTCTCCCTGAAAAAACAAAAAATACATAAAAAAACAGTGGGAGAGTAATATTGCCCTTTCAGCTTGTGTGCCAGTCTTGACTCCTGGGTGTGCCACCTCTCTCTCATTCAGTGGGCCATAGAAAGCATTTTTTTTTTTTCCTTGATTTGTGTTCTAAAATCTACCTCAACACAAAAACACTACATCAATCAGTGGGAGAAAAATATTGGCCTCAGTCAGGGCTTGTGTGCCACTGCTGTGTGTGCTATCTCTCATTCAGTGGGCTATAGAAAGCCTATTTATTTATTTATTTTTTTTCTTATTATTTGGTTTCTAAAGTCTCCCTGAAAAAAAAAAAAAAAACATAAAAAAACAGTGGGAGAGTAATATTGCCCTTTCAGCTTGTGTGCCAGTCTTGACTCCTGGGTGTGCCACCTCTCTCCCTCTCATTCAGTGGGCCATAGAAAGCCTATTTATTTATTTTTTTAAATATTATTGGGTTTCTAAAGTCTCCCTGAAAAAACAAAAAATACATAAAAAAACAGTGGGAGAGTAATATTGCCCTTTCAGCTTGTGTGCCAGTCTTGACTCCTGGGTGTGCCACCTCTCTCTCATTCAGTGGGCCATAGAAAGCATTTTTTTTTTTTTCCTTGATTTGTGTTCTAAAATCTACCTCAACACAAAAACACTACATCAATCAGTGGGAGAAAAATATTGGCCTCATTCAGGGCTTGTGTGCCACTGCTGTGTGTGCTATCTCTCATTCAGTGGGCTATAGAAAGCCTATTTATTTATTTATTTTTTTTCTTATTATTTGGTTTCTAAAGTCTCCCTGAAAAAAAAAAAAAAACATAAAAAAACAGTGGGAGAGTAATATTGCCCTTTCAGCTTGTGTGCCAGTCTTGACTCCTGGGTGTGCCACCTCTCTCCCTCTCATTCAGTGGGCCATAGAAAGCCTATTTATTTATTTTTTTAAATATTATTGGGTTTCTAAAGTCTCCCTGAAAGAACAAAAAATACATAAAAAAACAGTGGGAGAGTAATATTGCCCTTTCAGCTTGTGTGCCAGTCTTGACTCCTGGGTGTGCCACCTCTCTCTCATTCAGTGGGCCATAGAAAGCATTTTTTTTTTTTTCCTTGATTTGTGTTCTAAAATCTACCTCAACACAAAAACACTACATCAATCAGTGGGAGAAAAATATTGGCCTCAGTCAGGGCTTGTGTGCCACTGCTGTGTGTGCTATCTCTCATTCAGTGGGCTATAGAAAGCCTATTTATTTATTTATTTATTTTCTTATTATTTGGTTTCTAAAGTCTCCCTGAAAAAAAAAAAAAAACATAAAAAAACAGTGGGAGAGTAATATTGCCCTTTCAGCTTGTGTGCCAGTCTTGACTCCTGGGTGTGCCACCTCTCTCCCTCTCATTCAGTGGGCCATAGAAAGCCTATTTATTTATTTTTTAAAATATTATTGGGTTTCTAAAGTCTCCCTGAAAAAACAAAAAATACATAAAAAAACAGTGGGAGAGTAATATTGCCCTTTCAGCTTGTGTGCCAGTCTTGACTCCTGGGTGTGCCACCTCTCTCTCATTCAGTGGGCCATAGAAAGCATTTTTTTTTTTTTTTTCCTTGATTTGTGTTCTAAAATCTACCTCAACACAAAAACACTACATCAATCAGTGGGAGAAAAATATTGGCCTCAGTCAGGGCTTGTGTGCCACTGCTGTGTGTGCTATCTCTCATTCAGTGGGCTATAGAAAGCCTATTTATTTATTTATTTTTTTTCTTATTATTTGGTTTCTAAAGTCTCCCTGAAAAAAAAAAAAAAAACATAAAAAAACAGTGGGAGAGTAATATTGCCCTTTCAGCTTGTGTGCCAGTCTTGACTCCTGGGTGTGCCACCTCTCTCCCTCTCATTCAGTGGGCCATAGAAAGCCTATTTATTTATTTTTTTAAATATTATTGGGTTTCTAGTCTCCCTGAAAAAACAAAAAATACATAAAAAAACAGTGGGAGAGTAATATTGCCCTTTCAGCTTGTGTGCCAGTCTTGACTCCTGGGTGTGCCACCTCTCTCTCATTCAGTGGGCCATAGAAAGCATTTTTTTTTTTTTCCTTGATTTGTGTTCTAAAATCTACCTCAACACAAAAACACTACATCAATCAGTGGGAGAAAAATATTGGCCTCAGTCAGGGCTTGTGTGCCACTGCTGTGTGTGCTATCTCTCATTCAGTGGGCTATAGAAAGCCTATTTATTAATTTATTTTTTTTCTTATTATTTGGTTTCTAAAGTCTCCCTGAAAAAAAAAAAAAAAACATAAAAAAACAGTGGGAGAGTAATATTGCCCTTTCAGCTTGTGTGCCAGTCTTGACTCCTGGGTGTGCCACCTCTCTCCCTCTCATTCAGTGGGCCATAGAAAGCCTATTTATTTTTTTTTTTAAATATTATTGGGTTTCTAAAGTCTCCCTGAAAAAACAAAAAATACATAAAAAAACAGTGGGAGAGTAATATTGCCCTTTCAGCTTGTGTGCCAGTCTTGACTCCTGGGTGTGCCACCTCTCTCTCATTCAGTGGGCCATAGAAAGCATTTTTTTTTTTTCCTTGATTTGTGTTCTAAAATCTACCTCAACACAAAAACACTACATCAATCAGTGGGAGAAAAATATTGGCCTCAGTCAGGGCTTGTGTGCCACTGCTGTGTGTGCTATCTCTCATTCAGTGGGCTATAGAAAGCCTATTTATTTATTTATTTTTTTTCTTATTATTTGGTTTCTAAAGTCTCCCTGAAAAAAAAAAAAAAACATAAAAAAACAGTGGGAGAGTAATATTGCCCTTTCAGCTTGTGTGCCAGTCTTGACTCCTGGGTGTGCCACCTCTCTCCCTCTCATTCAGTGGGCCATAGAAAGCCTATTTATTATTTTTTTTAAATATTATTGGGTTTCTAAAGTCTCCCTGAAAAAACAAAAAATACATAAAAAAACAGTGGGAGAGTAATATTGCCCTTTCAGCTTGTGTGCCAGTCTTGACTCCTGGGTGTGCCACCTCTCTCTCATTCAGTGGGCCATAGAAAGCATTTTTTTTTTTTCCTTGATTTGTGTTCTAAAATCTACCTCAACACAAAAACACTACATCAATCAGTGGGAGAAAAATATTGGCCTCAGTCAGGGCTTGTGTGCCACTGCTGTGTGTGCTATCTCTCATTCAGTGGGCTATAGAAAGCCTATTTATTTATTTATTATTTTTCTTATTATTTGGTTTCTAAAGTCTCCCTGAAAAAAAAAAAAAAACATAAAAAAACAGTGGGAGAGTAATATTGCCCTTTCAGCTTGTGTGCCAGTCTTGACTCCTGGGTGTGCCACCTCTCTCCCTCTCATTCAGTGGGCCATAGAAAGCCTATTTATTTTTTTTTTTAAATATTATTGGGTTTCTAAAGTCTCCCTTAAAAAACAAAAAATACATAAAAAAACAGTGGGAGAGTAATATTGCCCTTTCAGCTTGTGTGCCAGGCTTGACTCCTGGGTGTGCCACCTCTCTCCCTCTCATTCAGTGGGCCATAGAAAGCCTATTTATTTCTTTTTTTAAATATTATTGGGTTTCTAAAGTCTCCCTGAAAAAAAAAAAAATACATAAAAAAACAGTGGGAGAGTAATATTGCCCTTTCAGCTTGTGTGCCAGTCTTGACTCCTGGGTGTGCCACCTCTCTCCCTCTCATTCAGTGGGCCATAGAAAGCCTATTTATTTTTTTTTTAAAATATTATTGGGTTTCTAAAGTCTCCCTGAAAAAACAAAAAATACATAAAAAAACAGTGGGAGAGTAATATTGCCCTTTCAGCTTGTGTGCCAGTCTTGACTCCTGGGTGTGCCACCTCTCTCTCATTCAGTGGGCCATAGAAAGCATTTTTTTTTTTTCCTTGATTTGTGTTCTAAAATCTACCTCAACACAAAAACACTACATCAATCAGTGGGAGAAAAATATTGGCCTCAGTCAGGGCTTGTGTGCCACTGCTGTGTGTGCTATCTCTCATTCAGTGGGCTATAGAAAGCCTATTTATTTATTTATTTTTTTTCTTATTATTTGGTTTCTAAAGTCTCCCTGAAAAAAAAAAAAAAAACATAAAAAAACAGTGGGAGAGTAATATTGCCCTTTCAGCTTGTGTGCCAGTCTTGACTCCTGGGTGTGCCACCTCTCTCCCTCTCATTCAGTGGGCCATAGAAAGCCTATTTATTTATTTTTTTAAATATTATTGGGTTTCTAAAGTCTCCCTGAAAAAACAAAAAATACATAAAAAAACAGTGGGAGAGTAATATTGCCCTTTCAGCTTGTGTGCCAGTCTTGACTCCTGGGTGTGCCACCTCTCTCTCATTCAGTGGGCCATAGAAAGCATTTTTTTTTTTTTCCTTGATTTGTGTTCTAAAATCTACCTCAACACAAAAACACTACATCAATCAGTGGGAGAAAAATATTGGCCTCATTCAGGGCTTGTGTGCCACTGCTGTGTGTGCTATCTCTCATTCAGTGGGCTATAGAAAGCCTATTTATTTATTTATTTTTTTTCTTATTATTTGGTTTCTAAAGTCTCCCTGAAAAAAAAAAAAAAACATAAAAAAACAGTGGGAGAGTAATATTGCCCTTTCAGCTTGTGTGCCAGTCTTGACTCCTGGGTGTGCCACCTCTCTCCCTCTCATTCAGTGGGCCATAGAAAGCCTATTTATTTATTTTTTTAAATATTATTGGGTTTCTAAAGTCTCCCTGAAAGAACAAAAAATACATAAAAAAACAGTGGGAGAGTAATATTGCCCTTTCAGCTTGTGTGCCAGTCTTGACTCCTGGGTGTGCCACCTCTCTCTCATTCAGTGGGCCATAGAAAGCATTTTTTTTTTTTTCCTTGATTTGTGTTCTAAAATCTACCTCAACACAAAAACACTACATCAATCAGTGGGAGAAAAATATTGGCCTCAGTCAGGGCTTG
The DNA here is from genome assembly GCF_051348905.1 of Ranitomeya variabilis. Classification (NCBI taxonomy): domain Eukaryota; kingdom Metazoa; phylum Chordata; class Amphibia; order Anura; family Dendrobatidae; genus Ranitomeya; species Ranitomeya variabilis. Next base: position 236,395,455 of record NC_135232.1, read on the forward strand.
TGTGCCACTGCTGTGTGTGCTATCTCTCATTCAGTGGGCTATAGAAAGCCTATTTATTTATTTATTTATTTTCTTATTATTTGGTTTCTAAAGTCTCCCTGAAAAAAAAAAAAAAACATAAAAAAACAGTGGGAGAGTAATATTGCCCTTTCAGCTTGTGTGCCAGTCTTGACTCCTGGGTGTGCCACCTCTCTCCCTCTCATTCAGTGGGCCATAGAAAGCCTATTTATTTATTTTTTAAAATATTATTGGGTTTCTAAAGTCTCCCTGAAAAAACAAAAAATACATAAAAAAACAGTGGGAGAGTAATATTGCCCTTTCAGCTTGTGTGCCAGTCTTGACTCCTGGGTGTGCCACCTCTCTCTCATTCAGTGGGCCATAGAAAGCATTTTTTTTTTTTTTTTCCTTGATTTGTGTTCTAAAATCTACCTCAACACAAAAACACTACATCAATCAGTGGGAGAAAAATATTGGCCTCAGTCAGGGCTTGTGTGCCACTGCTGTGTGTGCTATCTCTCATTCAGTGGGCTATAGAAAGCCTATTTATTTATTTATTTTTTTTCTTATTATTTGGTTTCTAAAGTCTCCCTGAAAAAAAAAAAAAAAACATAAAAAAACAGTGGGAGAGTAATATTGCCCTTTCAGCTTGTGTGCCAGTCTTGACTCCTGGGTGTGCCACCTCTCTCCCTCTCATTCAGTGGGCCATAGAAAGCCTATTTATTTATTTTTTTAAATATTATTGGGTTTCTAGTCTCCCTGAAAAAACAAAAAATACATAAAAAAACAGTGGGAGAGTAATATTGCCCTTTCAGCTTGTGTGCCAGTCTTGACTCCTGGGTGTGCCACCTCTCTCTCATTCAGTGGGCCATAGAAAGCATTTTTTTTTTTTTCCTTGATTTGTGTTCTAAAATCTACCTCAACACAAAAACACTACATCAATCAGTGGGAGAAAAATATTGGCCTCAGTCAGGGCTTGTGTGCCACTGCTGTGTGTGCTATCTCTCATTCAGTGGGCTATAGAAAGCCTATTTATTAATTTATTTTTTTTCTTATTATTTGGTTTCTAAAGTCTCCCTGAAAAAAAAAAAAAAAACATAAAAAAACAGTGGGAGAGTAATATTGCCCTTTCAGCTTGTGTGCCAGTCTTGACTCCTGGGTGTGCCACCTCTCTCCCTCTCATTCAGTGGGCCATAGAAAGCCTATTTATTTTTTTTTTTAAATATTATTGGGTTTCTAAAGTCTCCCTGAAAAAACAAAAAATACATAAAAAAACAGTGGGAGAGTAATATTGCCCTTTCAGCTTGTGTGCCAGTCTTGACTCCTGGGTGTGCCACCTCTCTCTCATTCAGTGGGCCATAGAAAGCATTTTTTTTTTTTCCTTGATTTGTGTTCTAAAATCTACCTCAACACAAAAACACTACATCAATCAGTGGGAGAAAAATATTGGCCTCAGTCAGGGCTTGTGTGCCACTGCTGTGTGTGCTATCTCTCATTCAGTGGGCTATAGAAAGCCTATTTATTTATTTATTTTTTTTCTTATTATTTGGTTTCTAAAGTCTCCCTGAAAAAAAAAAAAAAACATAAAAAAACAGTGGGAGAGTAATATTGCCCTTTCAGCTTGTGTGCCAGTCTTGACTCCTGGGTGTGCCACCTCTCTCCCTCTCATTCAGTGGGCCATAGAAAGCCTATTTATTATTTTTTTTAAATATTATTGGGTTTCTAAAGTCTCCCTGAAAAAACAAAAAATACATAAAAAAACAGTGGGAGAGTAATATTGCCCTTTCAGCTTGTGTGCCAGTCTTGACTCCTGGGTGTGCCACCTCTCTCTCATTCAGTGGGCCATAGAAAGCATTTTTTTTTTTTCCTTGATTTGTGTTCTAAAATCTACCTCAACACAAAAACACTACATCAATCAGTGGGAGAAAAATATTGGCCTCAGTCAGGGCTTGTGTGCCACTGCTGTGTGTGCTATCTCTCATTCAGTGGGCTATAGAAAGCCTATTTATTTATTTATTATTTTTCTTATTATTTGGTTTCTAAAGTCTCCCTGAAAAAAAAAAAAAAACATAAAAAAACAGTGGGAGAGTAATATTGCCCTTTCAGCTTGTGTGCCAGTCTTGACTCCTGGGTGTGCCACCTCTCTCCCTCTCATTCAGTGGGCCATAGAAAGCCTATTTATTTTTTTTTTTAAATATTATTGGGTTTCTAAAGTCTCCCTTAAAAAACAAAAAATACATAAAAAAACAGTGGGAGAGTAATATTGCCCTTTCAGCTTGTGTGCCAGGCTTGACTCCTGGGTGTGCCACCTCTCTCCCTCTCATTCAGTGGGCCATAGAAAGCCTATTTATTTCTTTTTTTAAATATTATTGGGTTTCTAAAGTCTCCCTGAAAAAAAAAAAAATACATAAAAAAACAGTGGGAGAGTAATATTGCCCTTTCAGCTTGTGTGCCAGTCTTGACTCCTGGGTGTGCCACCTCTCTCTCTCATTCAGTGGGCTATAGAAAGCCTATTTTTATTTTTTTTTTTTAATATTATTTGGTTTCTAAAGTCTCCCTGAAATAAAAAAAAAACTTAAAAAAACAGTGGGAGAGTAATATTGCCCTTTCAGCTTGTGCGCCAGTCTTGACTCCTGGGTGTGCCACCTCTCTCTCTCTAATTGTGGGCCATAGAAAGCCTTTTTTTTTTTCTTTTTTTTTTTAATATTATTTGGTTTCTAAAGTCTCCCTTAAAAAACAAAAAATACATAAAAAAACAGTGGGAGAGTAATATTGCCCTTTCAGCTTGTGTGCCAGGCTTGACTCCTGGGTGTGCCACCTCTCTCCCTCTCATTCAGTGGGCCATAGAAAGCCTATTTATTTTTTTTTTTAAATATTATTGGGTTTCTAAAGTCTCCCTGAAAAAAAAAAAATACATAAAAAAACAGTGGGAGAGTAATATTGCCCTTTCAGCTTGTGTGCCAGGCTTGACTCCTGGGTGTGCCACCTCTCTCCCTCTCATTCAGTGGGCCATAGAAAGCCTATTTATTTATTTTTTTTAATATTATTTGGTTTCTAAAGTCTCCCTTAAAAAACAAAAAATACATAAAAAAACAGTGGGAGAGTAATATTGCCCTTTCAGCTTGTGTGCCAGGCTTGACTCCTGGGTGTGCCACCTCTCTCCCTCTCATTCAGTGGGCCATAGAAAGCCTATTTATTTATTTTTTTAAATATTATTGGGTTTCTAAAGTCTCCCTGAAAAAACAAAAAATACATAAAAAAACAGTGGGAGAGTAATATTGCCCTTTCAGCTTGTGTGCCAGTCTTGACTCCTGGGTGTGCCACCTCTCTCTCATTCAGTGGGCCATAGAAAGCATTTTTTTTTTTTTCCTTGATTTGTGTTCTAAAATCTACCTCAACACAAAAACACTACATCAATCAGTGGGAGAAAAATATTGGCCTCATTCAGGGCTTGTGTGCCACTGCTGTGTGTGCTATCTCTCATTCAGTGGGCTATAGAAAGCCTATTTATTTATTTATTTTTTTTCTTATTATTTGGTTTCTAAAGTCTCCCTGAAAAAAAAAAAAAAACATAAAAAAACAGTGGGAGAGTAATATTGCCCTTTCAGCTTGTGTGCCAGTCTTGACTCCTGGGTGTGCCACCTCTCTCCCTCTCATTCAGTGGGCCATAGAAAGCCTATTTATTTATTTTTTTAAATATTATTGGGTTTCTAAAGTCTCCCTGAAAGAACAAAAAATACATAAAAAAACAGTGGGAGAGTAATATTGCCCTTTCAGCTTGTGTGCCAGTCTTGACTCCTGGGTGTGCCACCTCTCTCTCATTCAGTGGGCCATAGAAAGCATTTTTTTTTTTTTCCTTGATTTGTGTTCTAAAATCTACCTCAACACAAAAACACTACATCAATCAGTGGGAGAAAAATATTGGCCTCAGTCAGGGCTTGTGTGCCACTGCTGTGTGTGCTATCTCTCATTCAGTGGGCTATAGAAAGCCTATTTATTTATTTATTTATTTTCTTATTATTTGGTTTCTAAAGTCTCCCTGAAAAAAAAAAAAAAACATAAAAAAACAGTGGGAGAGTAATATTGCCCTTTCAGCTTGTGTGCCAGTCTTGACTCCTGGGTGTGCCACCTCTCTCCCTCTCATTCAGTGGGCCATAGAAAGCCTATTTATTTATTTTTTAAAATATTATTGGGTTTCTAAAGTCTCCCTGAAAAAACAAAAAATACATAAAAAAACAGTGGGAGAGTAATATTGCCCTTTCAGCTTGTGTGCCAGTCTTGACTCCTGGGTGTGCCACCTCTCTCTCATTCAGTGGGCCATAGAAAGCATTTTTTTTTTTTTTTTCCTTGATTTGTGTTCTAAAATCTACCTCAACACAAAAACACTACATCAATCAGTGGGAGAAAAATATTGGCCTCAGTCAGGGCTTGTGTGCCACTGCTGTGTGTGCTATCTCTCATTCAGTGGGCTATAGAAAGCCTATTTATTTATTTATTTTTTTTCTTATTATTTGGTTTCTAAAGTCTCCCTGAAAAAAAAAAAAAAAACATAAAAAAACAGTGGGAGAGTAATATTGCCCTTTCAGCTTGTGTGCCAGTCTTGACTCCTGGGTGTGCCACCTCTCTCCCTCTCATTCAGTGGGCCATAGAAAGCCTATTTATTTATTTTTTTAAATATTATTGGGTTTCTAGTCTCCCTGAAAAAACAAAAAATACATAAAAAAACAGTGGGAGAGTAATATTGCCCTTTCAGCTTGTGTGCCAGTCTTGACTCCTGGGTGTGCCACCTCTCTCTCATTCAGTGGGCCATAGAAAGCATTTTTTTTTTTTTCCTTGATTTGTGTTCTAAAATCTACCTCAACACAAAAACACTACATCAATCAGTGGGAGAAAAATATTGGCCTCAGTCAGGGCTTGTGTGCCACTGCTGTGTGTGCTATCTCTCATTCAGTGGGCTATAGAAAGCCTATTTATTAATTTATTTTTTTTCTTATTATTTGGTTTCTAAAGTCTCCCTGAAAAAAAAAAAAAAAACATAAAAAAACAGTGGGAGAGTAATATTGCCCTTTCAGCTTGTGTGCCAGTCTTGACTCCTGGGTGTGCCACCTCTCTCCCTCTCATTCAGTGGGCCATAGAAAGCCTATTTATTTTTTTTTTTAAATATTATTGGGTTTCTAAAGTCTCCCTGAAAAAACAAAAAATACATAAAAAAACAGTGGGAGAGTAATATTGCCCTTTCAGCTTGTGTGCCAGTCTTGACTCCTGGGTGTGCCACCTCTCTCTCATTCAGTGGGCCATAGAAAGCATTTTTTTTTTTTCCTTGATTTGTGTTCTAAAATCTACCTCAACACAAAAACACTACATCAATCAGTGGGAGAAAAATATTGGCCTCAGTCAGGGCTTGTGTGCCACTGCTGTGTGTGCTATCTCTCATTCAGTGGGCTATAGAAAGCCTATTTATTTATTTATTTTTTTTCTTATTATTTGGTTTCTAAAGTCTCCCTGAAAAAAAAAAAAAAACATAAAAAAACAGTGGGAGAGTAATATTGCCCTTTCAGCTTGTGTGCCAGTCTTGACTCCTGGGTGTGCCACCTCTCTCCCTCTCATTCAGTGGGCCATAGAAAGCCTATTTATTATTTTTTTTAAATATTATTGGGTTTCTAAAGTCTCCCTGAAAAAACAAAAAATACATAAAAAAACAGTGGGAGAGTAATATTGCCCTTTCAGCTTGTGTGCCAGTCTTGACTCCTGGGTGTGCCACCTCTCTCTCATTCAGTGGGCCATAGAAAGCATTTTTTTTTTTTCCTTGATTTGTGTTCTAAAATCTACCTCAACACAAAAACACTACATCAATCAGTGGGAGAAAAATATTGGCCTCAGTCAGGGCTTGTGTGCCACTGCTGTGTGTGCTATCTCTCATTCAGTGGGCTATAGAAAGCCTATTTATTTATTTATTATTTTTCTTATTATTTGGTTTCTAAAGTCTCCCTGAAAAAAAAAAAAAAACATAAAAAAACAGTGGGAGAGTAATATTGCCCTTTCAGCTTGTGTGCCAGTCTTGACTCCTGGGTGTGCCACCTCTCTCCCTCTCATTCAGTGGGCCATAGAAAGCCTATTTATTTTTTTTTTTAAATATTATTGGGTTTCTAAAGTCTCCCTTAAAAAACAAAAAATACATAAAAAAACAGTGGGAGAGTAATATTGCCCTTTCAGCTTGTGTGCCAGGCTTGACTCCTGGGTGTGCCACCTCTCTCCCTCTCATTCAGTGGGCCATAGAAAGCCTATTTATTTCTTTTTTTAAATATTATTGGGTTTCTAAAGTCTCCCTGAAAAAAAAAAAAATACATAAAAAAACAGTGGGAGAGTAATATTGCCCTTTCAGCTTGTGTGCCAGTCTTGACTCCTGGGTGTGCCACCTCTCTCTCTCATTCAGTGGGCTATAGAAAGCCTATTTTTATTTTTTTTTTTAATATTATTTGGTTTCTAAAGTCTCCCTGAAATAAAAAAAAAACTTAAAAAAACAGTGGGAGAGTAATATTGCCCTTTCAGCTTGTGCGCCAGTCTTGACTCCTGGGTGTGCCACCTCTCTCTCTCTAATTGTGGGCCATAGAAAGCCTTTTTTTTTTTCTTTTTTTTTTTAATATTATTTGGTTTCTAAAGTCTCCCTTAAAAAACAAAAAATACATAAAAAAACAGTGGGAGAGTAATATTGCCCTTTCAGCTTGTGTGCCAGGCTTGACTCCTGGGTGTGCCACCTCTCTCCCTCTCATTCAGTGGGCCATAGAAAGCCTATTTATTTTTTTTTTTAAATATTATTGGGTTTCTAAAGTCTCCCTGAAAAAAAAAAAATACATAAAAAAACAGTGGGAGAGTAATATTGCCCTTTCAGCTTGTGTGCCAGGCTTGACTCCTGGGTGTGCCACCTCTCTCCCTCTCATTCAGTGGGCCATAGAAAGCCTATTTATTTATTTTTTTTAATATTATTTGGTTTCTAAAGTCTCCCTTAAAAAACAAAAAATACATAAAAAAACAGTGGGAGAGTAATATTGCCCTTTCAGCTTGTGTGCCAGTCTTGACTCCTGGGTGTGCCACCTCTCTCCCTCTCATTCAGTGGGCCATAGAAAGCCTATTTATTTTTTTTTTTTAAATATTATTGGGTTTCTAAAGTCTCCCTGAAAAAAAAAAATACATAAAAAAACAGTGGGAGAGTAATATTGCCCTTTCAGCTTGTGTGCCAGTCTTGACTCCTGGGTGTGCCACCTCTCTCTCTCTAATTGTGGGCCATAGAAAGCCTTTTTTTTTTTTTTTTTTTTTTAATATTATTTGGTTTCTAAAGTCTCCCTGAGAAAAAAAAATAAATAAATTAGGTGGGAGATTAATATTGACATTAGTGCTTGAGTGACAGTCCTGCGTGTGTGTCATCTCTGTGATTTTGTGCCACAGAAAACAGAGTGTGTAACATTGTGCCTGATTCTCCTTGTGGTCTCACCAACCTGTTAAGGGATATTGAAATCATACTGAAGTTATAGCTCACCGTGTAAGTTGTTTGACAGCAACAAATAAAGTTACTTTGGTTAAGATTTTAAAACAATGAGGAAGTCTGGTGCAAGAGGTCGTCGTGGGCGTTCATTGTCAGCTGGTAATGATGGTAGTGGTAGTGGAGCATCAGGTGGTCGTGGGGATAAAAATATTCCACCTAAGTCTGGAGCTGTGGAGCCAGTTTCGTCGTCAGGCTACACAAGGCCTCGAACGCTCTCTTTTCTGGGAGTAGGAAAACCGCTTTTAAAGGCGGAGCAGCAACAGCAAGTTTTGGCTTACATTGCAGACTCAGCCTCTAGCTCTTTTGCCTCCTCTTCCGAAACTGGTAAATGTAAAAGCAGCGCGTCGCTTGTGGATGTTCACGGTCAGGGACAAGTCGCTTCCTTGTCCTCCTCAGCAAAAACTACAACAAGAGAGAAGGATGCAGCAGGCGACACAACGGGTCACTCCATGGAGCTCTTTACACATACCGTCCCTGGCTTAGAAAGTGAAACATTTAACAGGCCATGCCCATTACAAGTATATTCTGACATGGAGTGCACTGATGCACAGCCACAGCCAGAGTACTATGCTGCTCCTTTGACTCAGACCACCACATTGCCCTCTCAGGGTACAGATCCACAATCAGACCCTGATGAGACTATGTTGCCCCGCCACGAACGCTATACCACCGACCGACACAGTGACACAGACGAAGTTGCACACGAGCTCGAAGAGGAGGTAATAGATGACCCAGTTATTGACCCCGATTGGCAGCCATTGGGGGAACAGGGTGCAGGCGGCAGTAGTTCAGAAGCGGAGGTGGAGGAGGGGCCGCAGCAGGCATCAACATCGCAACAGGTTCCATCTGCCGGGCCCGTATCTGGCCCAAAACGCGTGTCAAAGCCAAAACCTGTTGGAGCACAGCGTTGCCATCCGGTTAAAGCTCAGTCTGCAATCCCTGAAAAGGGATCCGAGTCTAGGAAGAGTGCAGTCTGGCATTTTTTTAAACAACATCCAACTGATCAGCGCAAAGTCATCTGTCAAAAATGTTCAACTAGCTTAAGCAGAGGTCAGAATCTGAAAAGTCTAAATACTAGTTGCATGCATAGACACTTAACCACCATGCATTTTCAAGCCTGGACTAACTACCAAACGTCCCTCAAGGTTGTAGCACCCTCGGCCAATGAAGCTAGTCAGCAACGCAACATCCCTTCCGTCACTGTAAGGCCACCATTTTCCGCACCACCGGCAGTATCTGTGCAGGTTTCTTTGCCAGCCAAAAGCAGTCAGGGTCAGGGAATCACCAGTTTTGTAGGAGGAAATATTGCATCTAGGGCACCGGCGGAAACAATACCGTCTCCAACCGTCTCTCAGTCTGCCATGTACACCGGCACACCCGAAAGTTCCACGATCTCCAGCTCTCCAGTCCAGCTCACCCTACATGAGACTCTGGTTAGAAAAAGGAAGTACTTATCCTCGCATCCGCGTACACAGTGTTTTAACGCCCACATAGCTAGACTAATCTCGTTAGAGATGATGCCCTACCGGTTAGTTGAAAGCGAAGCTTTCAAAGCCCTGATGGAGTACGCTGAACCACGATACGAGCTACCCAGTCGACACTTTTTTTCCAGAAAAGCCATCCCAGCCCTGCACCAGCATGTTAAACAGCGCATCGTCCATGCACTCAGGCAATCTGTGAGTACAAAGGTGCACCTGACTACAGATGCATGGACCAGTAGGCATGGCCAGGGACGTTATGTGTCCATCACGGCACACTGGGTGAATGTGGTGGATGCAGGGTCCACAGGCGACATCAATTTAGGGACAGTTGTGCCTAGCCCACGGTCTAGGAAACAGTTGGCTGTAGGCGTTCGCACCCCCTCCTCCTCCTCCTCGTCCTCCTGCAGAAGCTACAGCTCTTCCACAGAACGCAGTCTGCCAACCACTCCATCGGCAGATGACACTGTTGCACACCAGTTGTCCCATTATGGGCCAGCTACTGCCAAGCGTCAGCAGGCTGTATTGGCTATGAAGTGCTTGGGCGACAACAGACACACCGCGGAAGTTCTGTCCGAGTTCTTGCAACAAGAAACGCAGTCGTGGCTGGGCACAGTAGATCTTGAGGCAGGCAAGGTAGTGAGTGATAACGGAAGGAATTTCATGGCTGCCATCTCCCTTTCCCAACTGAAACACATTCCTTGCCTGGCTCACACCTTAAACCTGGTGGTGCAGTGCTTATTGAAAACTTATCCTGGGTTCTCCGACCTGCTCCTCAAAGTGCATGCACTTTGCTCACATATCCGACGTTCGCCTGTACACGCCAGCCGTATGCAGACCTATCAGCGGTCTTTGAACCTTCCCCAGCATCGCCTAATCATAGACGTTGCAACAAGGTGGAACTCAACACTGCACATGCTTCAGAGACTGTGCGAACAGAGGCGTGCTGTTATTTATTTGTGGGAGGATACACGGGCAGGCAGTAGGATGGCAGACATGGAGTTGTCAGGTGTGCAGTGGTCTAAGATACAAGACATGTGTCAAGTCCTTCAGTGTTTTGAGGAATGCACACGGCTGGTTAGTGCAGACAACGCCGTAATAAGCATGAGCATCCCCCTAATGCGTCTGCTGATGCAAAGTTTGACGCACATAAAGGAGCAGGCGTCTGCACCAGAGGAAGAGGAAAGCCTTGATGACAGTCAGCCATTGTCTGGTCAGGGCAGTGTACAGGACGAGGTAGCGGGCGAAGAGGAGGTGGAGGACGAGGAGGATGATGGGGATGAGTATATTTTTAATGCCGAACCTTTCCCGGGGGCACAGGAAATTGGTTGCGTGTCACGGCCGGGTTCTGGTTTTTTGAGGGACACAAGTGACGTAGATTTGCCTGCAACTGCCCCTCAACCAATCACAACCGGAGATTTTACAACTGGAACTTTGGCCCACATGGCGGATTATGCCTTACGTATCCTAAAAAGGGACACACGCATTACGAAAATGATGAACGATGACGATTACTGGTTGGCCTGCCTCCTTGATCCACGCTATAAAGGCAAATTGCAAAATATTATGCCACATGAGAACTTGGAACTAATATTAGCAACCAAACAATCAACTCTTGTTGACCGTTTGCTTCAGGCATTCCCAGCACACAGCGCACGTGATCGTTCTCACACGAGCTCCAGGGGGCAGCAGACTAGGAGTGTTAGGGGTGCACACATCAGAAGTGGCGTTGGACAGAGGGGTTTTCTGACCAGGTTGTGGAGTGATTTTGCTATGACCGCAGACAGGACAGGTACTGCTGCATCAATTGAAAGTGACAGGAGACAACATTTGTCCAGTATGGTTACTAACTATTTTTCATCCCTTATCGATGTTCTCCCTCAACCGTCATTCCCATTTGATTACTGGGCCTCCAAATTAGACACCTGGCCAGAATTGGCAGAATATGCATTGCAGGAGCTTGCTTGCCCGGCAGCAAGTGTCCTATCAGAAAGAGTATTCAGTGCTGCAGGTTCAATATTAACCGAAAAAAGGACTCGTCTGGCTACCCAAAATGTTGACGATCTAACATTCATTAAAATGAACCACAACTGGATTTCGAAATCTTTTGCCCCACCTTGCCCGGCCGACACCTAGCTTTCCTATGAAAGGCTCTTGCTTGTGAATTACTTTTCTAATGTCTAATTTGCTGCAGCTGATTGTACAGCATACGACATGTTTACACCTCCCTAAATGGCCAAACTCCCCACACGGGGCCGTGGTATCGCGACTTGGCGCAAGCACCCGTGAGACTGCTGTTTGTCTGAAGAGGTGGGTGTGCTCGCTTTTGGTTGACGGCATTGCTACTGGGTCCCTCATAGTACAATGTAGTGTCTCTGGCGGTGGTGGTGCGCACCCAACGTCAGACACACCGTTGTAACATAAGGGGCCCTGGGGCGGTCCCGCCGGCCTCTAGAGAGTTCCCCCCTACCCCAGCTCAAAATGTGCTCTACCACATGCAAAATTATGTCGCACAGCTCCACCAATCTTTAGTCTATTCGCTGACATCATTCAATGTCTGGCACTGACAATACAAATTTGTAGACATCTACGATGCAACTTAAAGTAGTCTGTGTCTGTGTCCTATATTGGCACCATTAAATAGTTACTGCCAAATTACTATGTCAGAAACTCAGCAGATGAGCCCACCCCTGTACCTAAGTATGCCACCTTTTTTTTTGCTTTGGTTGTTTTGCGAGACATTAACATCTATTTATATTTTGGGAGTACTGGGACAGACACTCCTTGCACTACTCCTCCACTCACCACCAAGCTGCCCGTGTATCCATGTAACTGCTGTAAAACTGCCATGAGCCTATTGTTTGTTATTTTAGGCCTTTGAAGCCTGTCTGCGGTCCCTCCTTCCACTAGTCCTCCACTGACCAGACCACTGCTGCCCGTGTACCCCTGGAACCAATTATAAAGTGCCTACAGCCAGCCCATTTTTTTATGTTAGGCCTTTGAAGCCTGTCTGCGGTCCCTCCTTCCACTAGTCCTCCACTGGCCAGACCACTGCTGCCCGTGTACCCCTGGAACCAATTATAAAGTGCCTACAGCCAGCCCATTTTTTTATGTTAGGCCTTTGAAGCCTGTCTGCGGTCCCTCCTTCCACTAGTCCTCCACTGACCAGACCACTGCTGCCCGTGTACCCCTGGAACCAATTATAAAGTGCCTACAGCCAGCCCATTTTCTTATGTTAGGCCTTTGAAGACTGTCTGCGGTCCCTACTTTAAATACTCCTCCACTGACCACCAAGCTGCCTGCCCGTGTATCCATGTAACCGCTGTAAAACTGCCATGAGCCTATTGTTTGTTATTTTAGGCCTTTGAAGCCTGTCTGCGGTCCCTCCTTCCACTAGTCCTCCACTGACCAGACCACTGCTGCCCGTGTACCCCTGGAACCAATTATAAAGTGCCTACAGCCAGCCCATTTTTTTATGTTAGGCCTTTGAAGCCTGTCTGCGGTCCCTCCTTCCACTAGTCCTCCACTGGCCAGACCACTGCTGCCCGTGTACCCCTGGAACCAATTATAAAGTGCCTACAGCCAGCCCATTTTTTTATGTTAGGCCTTTGAAGCCTGTCTGCGGTCCCTCCTTCCACTAGTCCTCCACTGACCAGACCACTGCTGCCCGTGTACCCCTGGAACCAATTATAAAGTGCCTACAGCCAGCCCATTTTCTTATGTTAGGCCTTTGAAGCCTGTCTGCGGTCCCTACTTTAAATACTCCTCCACTGACCACCAAGCTGCCTGCCCGTGTATCCATGTAACCGCTGTAAAACTGCCATGAGCCTATTGTTTGTTATTTTAGGCCTTTGAAGCCTGTCTGCGGTCCCTCCTTCCACTAGTCCTCCACTGACCAGACCACTGCTGCCCGTGTACCCCTGGAACCAATTATAAAGTGCCTACAGCCAGCCCATTTTTTTATGTTAGGCCTTTGAAGCCTGTCTGCGGTCCCTCCTTCCACTAGTCCTCCACTGACCAGACCACTGCTGCCCGTGTACCCCTGGAACCAATTATAAAGTGCCTACAGCCAGCCCATTTTCTTATGTTAGGCCTTTGAAGCCTGTCTGCGGTCCCTCCTTCCACTAGTCCTCCACTGACCAGACCACTGCTGCCCGTGTACCCCTGGAACCAATTATAAAGTGCCTACAGCCAGCCCATTTTCTTATGTTAGGCCTTTGAAGCCTGTCTGCGGTCCCTACTTTAAATACTCCTCCACTGACCACCAAGCTGCCTGCCCGTGTATCCATGTAACCGCTGTAAAACTGCCATGAGCCTATTGTTTGTTATTTTAGGCCTTTGAAGCCTGTCTGCGGTCCCTCCTTCCACTAGTCCTCCACTGACCAGACCACTGCTGCCCGTGTACCCCTGGAACCAATTATAAAGTGCCTACAGCCAGCCCATTTTCTTATGTTAGGCCTTTGAAGCCTGTCTGCGGTCCCTACTTTAAATACTCCTCCACTGACCACCAAGCTGCCTGCCCGTGTATCCATGTAACCGCTGTAAAACTGCCATGAGCCTATTGTTTGTTATGTTAGGCCTTTGATAGCCTGTCTGCGGTCCCTACTTTAAATACTCCTCCACTCACCACCAAGCTGCCTGCCCGTCTATCCATGTAACCGCTGTAAAACTGCAATGAGCCTATTGTTTGTTATTTTAGGCCTTTGATAGCCTGTCTGCGGCCCCTACTTGCAATACTCCTCCACTGACCACAATGCTGCCTGGAGTGCCTGCCTGTGTATCCATGTAACCGATGTAAAACTGCCATGACTGCCTACTGTTTGTTATTTTAGGCCTTTGATAGCCTGTCTGCAGCCCCTACTTGCAATACTCCTCCACTGACCACACCAATGCTGCCCGTGTACCCCTGGAACCTATTTAAAAGTTCATAGAGCCTAGTTATATATTTTATTTACTATTAATAAGGCCATGATGGACTACGCTGTACCACGCTACAAGCTAACCAGTCGACACTTCTTTTGCGAGAAAAGCCATCCCAACCCTCCACCAGCATGTAGAAGACCGCATTGTCCATGCACTCTGGCAATCTGTGAGTACAAAGGTGCACCTGACAACAGACGCATGGACCTGTAGGCATGGCCACGGAAGATTACGTGTCCATTACGGCGCAATGGGTTAATGTGGTGGATGCATGGTCCACAGGGGACAGGCTACTAAGTCTGTCTGCAGTCCCTAATTCAAATTGTCCTCCACTGTCTAAATCGGAGCTTCCACCTTCTGGCTTTCGGCCTATAGTATCAGAAATTAAACTGCATTTGGCCTTCAACTTTGGTTAGGGCCTACTAACGGCTTCTGCCCCTCCCTGGTGTTGCCCTCAACTAAATAAAGCTGAGCTTCAACCTTCTGCTCCAAATTACCATTTTAAAAAATGCAATAGGCTTTTCCGGCCTACTAAAGGTGTCTGTCTGTGTGCCCCTGCCTGGTGTTGTCCTCAACTAAATAAAGCTGAGCTTCAACCTTCTGCTCCAAATTACCATTTTAAAAAATGCAATAGGCTTTTCCGGCCTACTAAAGGTGTCTGTCTGTGTGCCCCTGCCTGGTGTTGTCCTCAACTAAATAAAGCTGAGCTTCAACCTTCCGGCTCTCATTAAGTGGTTTTAAAAAAAAAAAATGGTGGTTAGGGCCTACTAACGGCTTCTGCCCCTCCCTGGTGTTGCCCTCAACTAAATAAAGCTGAGCTTCAACCTTCTGCTCCAAATTACCATTTTAAAAAATGCAATAGGCTTTTCCGGCCTACTAAAGGTGTCTGTCTGTGTGCCCCTGCCTGGTGTTGTCCTCAACTAAATAAAGCTGAGCTTCAACCTTCCGGCTCTCATTAAGTGGTTTTAAAAAAAAAAAATGGTGGTTAGGGCCTACTAACGGCTTCTGCCCCTCCCTGGTGTTGCCCTCAACTAAATAAAGCTGAGCTTCAACCTTCTGCTCCAAATTACCATTTTAAAAAATGCAATAGGCTTTTCCGGCCTACTAAAGGTGTCTGTCTGTGTGCCCCTGCCTGGTGTTGTCCTCAACTAAATAAAGCTGAGCTTCAACCTTCCGGCTCTCATTAAGTGGTTTTAAAAAAAAAAAAATGGTGGTTAGGGCCTACTAACGGCTTCTGCCCCTCCCTGGTGTTGTCCTCAACTAAATAAAGCTGAGCTTCAACCTTCTGCTCCAAATTACCATTTTAAAAAATGCAATAGGCTTTTCCGGCCTACTAAAGGTGTCTGTCTGTGTGCCCCTGCCTGGTGTTGTCCTCAACTAAATAAAGCTGAGCTTCAACCTTCTGCTCCAAATTACCATTTTAAAAAATGCAATAGGCTTTTCCGGCCTACTAAAGGTGTCTGTCTGTGTGCCCCTGCCTGGTGTTGTCCTCAACTAAATAAAGCTGAGCTTCAACCTTCCGGCTCTCATTAAGTGGTTTTAAAAAAAAAAAATGGTGGTTAGGGCCTACTAACGGCTTCTGCCCCTCCCTGGTGTTGCCCTCAACTAAATAAAGCTGAGCTTCAACCTTCTGCTCCAAATTACCATTTTAAAAAATGCAATAGGCTTTTCCGGCCTACTAAAGGTGTCTGTCTGTGTGCCCCTGCCTGGTGTTGTCCTCAACTAAATAAAGCTGAGCTTCAACCTTCCGGCTCTCATTAAGTGGTTTTAAAAAAAAAAATGGTGGTTAGGGCCTACTAACGGCTTCTGCCCCTCCCTGGTGTTGCCCTCAACTAAATAAAGCTGAGCTTCAACCTTCTGCTCCAAATTACCATTTTAAAAAATGCAATAGGCTTTTCCGGCCTACTAAAGGTGTCTGTCTGAGTGCCCCTGCCTGGTGTTGTCCTCAACTAAATAAAGCTGAGCTTCAACCTTCCGGCTCTCATTAAGTGGTTTTAAAAAAAAAAAATGGTGGTTAGGGCCTACTAACGGCTTCTGCCCCTCCCTGGTGTTGTCCTCAACTAAATAAAGCTGAGCTTCAACCTTCTGCTCCAAATTACCATTTTAAAAAATGCAATAGGCTTTTCCGGCCTACTAAAGGTGTCTGTCTGTGTGCCCCTGCCTGGTGTTGTCCTCAACTAAATAAAGCTGAGCTTCAACCTTCTGCTCCAAATTACCATTTTAAAAAATGCAATAGGCTTTTCCGGCCTACTAAAGGTGTCTGTCTGTGTGCCCCTGCCTGGTGTTGTCCTCAACTAAATAAAGCTGAGCTTCAACCTTCTGCTCCAAATTACCATTTTAAAAAATGCAATAGGCTTTTCCGGCCTACTAAAGGTGTCTGTCTGTGTGCCCCTGCCTGGTGTTGTCCTCAACTAAATAAAGCTGAGCTTCAACCTTCCGGCTCTCATTAAGTGGTTTTAAAAAAAAAAAATGGTGGTTAGGGCCTACTAACGGCTTCTGCCCCTCCCTGGTGTTGCCCTCAACTAAATAAAGCTGAGCTTCAACCTTCTGCTCCAAATTACCATTTTAAAAAATGCAATAGGCTTTTCCGGCCTACTAAAGGTGTCTGTCTGTGTGCCCCTGCCTGGTGTTGTCCTCAACTAAATAAAGCTGAGCTTCAACCTTCCGGCTCTCATTAAGTGGTTTTAAAAAAAAAAAATGGTGGTTAGGGCCTACTAACGGCTTCTGCCCCTCCCTGGTGTTGCCCTCAACTAAATAAAGCTGAGCTTCAACCTTCTGCTCCAAATTACCATTTTAAAAAATGCAATAGGCTTTTCCGGCCTACTAAAGGTGTCTGTCTGTGTGCCCCTGCCTGGTGTTGTCCTCAACTAAATAAAGCTGAGCTTCAACCTTCCGGCTCTCATTAAGTGGTTTAAAAAAAAAAAAATGGTGGTTAGGGCCTACTAACGGCTTCTGCCCCTCCCTGGTGTTGCCCTCAACTAAATAAAGCTGAGCTTCAACCTTCTGCTCCAAATTACCATTTTAAAAAATGCAATAGGCTTTTCCGGCCTACTAAAGGTGTCTGTCTGTGTGCCCCTGCCTGGTGTTGTCCTCAACTAAATAAAGCTGAGCTTCAACCTTCTGCTCCAAATTACCATTTTAAAAAATGCAATAGGCTTTTCCGGCCTACTAAAGGTGTCTGCCCCTCCCTGGTGTTGTCCTCAACTGAACAAAGCTGAGCTTCCACATTCTGGCTTTCGCCCTATACTATCAGATATTAAACTGCATTTGGCCTACTAGTGTGGTTAGGCCCTTGAAACAGTGTCTGCTGCTCTTGGGTTTACTACTCCACTGAACAAAGCAATGCCGCCTGTTTAGTCCTGTTACCAATTTTGAACTGCATGTAGCCTACTTTATTCTTTGGCCCTATATCTGTTTCCTCCTCATCCTGCCCATTGCCCAGCCACTGCTAAATGAGTCTGCTGGTACATTGACCTAGACCACTACATTCCCCTTGTACTCTACACAGCCAGAATCTGACCCTGCTGAAAGTAAGGTTCCCCTTCCCGCATGTTATACCACCTTACACAGGGACAAAGAGGAAGGTGCAGATGAAAGTGCAGGTTCCTTCATCAGGTGGGGGGGCATACTCGTTGGCGACGTCACTGGCACAGGGCCCCTCAGAGTACGCAAAAGTGTCGCTGCTGGTGGGAGGCGCCCCCGCCATGCAAACACACCGCCGTACTTTGAGGGGCCCTGTGCCAGTGGCAATGCGAACGAGTGGGCCCCCCCTGCTTGCTCAGGATCACAGCACTTGCAACTTTTAAATACTTACCTTTCCCTGCAACACCGCCGTGACGTAGTCCGCATTTCCTGGGCCCACGAAAAACTTGAGCCAGCCCTACTCCCCCCACAACTTTCCCCCAATTCCCTATGCCCAACTATTATTATACAGTTAATTAAGATTGGCAAGCTTCAGAAACAAGAATGGATGTTTTTGGCATTAAAATGGGCACTGTAGGTGTTTTCCTGGCCTCCACTCACTGCCGACTATGCTTCCCCATTGACTTGCATTGGGTTTCGTGTTTCGGTCGATCCCCGACTTTTAGCGATAATCGGCCGACTGCACTCGACTCGACTCTGGACAAAATTGGGTTTCCCAAAACCCTACTCGATCTTAAAAAAATGAAAGTCGCTCAACCCTACTGAATAGCATACTGGCCTACAGTTAGGGACCCTTGGTGGAGGTTAAAGAGAGCCTCAGTAGTAGAGGCCAGACATCCCGGTTCATTGAAAACACAACAAAAAGTCTCCATGAATACAGACAACTGGGAGACTATGGGATCGTCTAGCTGCCAGAGAGGATTAACCCATGCCAAGGCATACCCCTCCAGATGGGAAATCAAAAAGGCTACTTTTGCACGATCAGTAGGGTATTGCTGGGGCAAAAGTTCGAAATGGAGGCAGCATTGATTAAGAAAACCCTGACACAGTTTGGGATCACCACTGTACCGAGGTGGTTTAGCCAAATGGGGAGGAGGGTGGAGAGCGGAAGCTGAGGCAGATGTAGAATCGGCCGACTGCTAAGAGAGCAACCAGTCATCCACCTAAGCCATATAACTAAGAATATGGGCCTGTGTGTCTCGCTGCTGAGCCACCTCCTGCAGTAGGCCAGCTAGCTGGGAAGCATTCCCAGGATCCATAGACTGAAGCGAGGAGAGTCGGGTGTCCATTGTTTTTATGAAGGACATGATACGGGTCTGATTCTCCTGTAAAAAAACAGCTCTTTCTGAGCGGCAGAAGCTCCAGCGGGGTCCATGGCCTGTGCTTACTATTAGGATTCAGGAAGAACCCGAGAGTGGACCCTCTGGGTCGTGGCTCCAGAGCCCCTGAGGGCGAGTGGGCCAGATGGAACCACCCCCTATACAGGGAGGGTTAGGAGCAGGCCCAAGGGGGATGGAGACATAACTGCTAGAGCCAAAGGGGCGACTACAAGGAGGAGAGGAAAAGAGACAGAGGACTGAAGGTGACGGACAGAAGCAGGGAGAACAGGGTGACAAGACTTGATGCCTGACTGGTACGGTTGAGGCACAGGAGTGGCACCGCAGAGACACCGGACAGATGCGGCAGAGACACCAGGCAAGCACAACATAGACACAGGACTGGTATGGCAGAGACACAGGGTGAGTGCGGCAGTGGCACAAGGCTGGCACAGCAGTGACATAAGGCAGGCACAGCAGAGACTCTGGGCTGGCACGGCAGAGACACAGGGCAGGAATGGCAGGGACATGGGACTGGAACGGCAGATACACAAGGCAGGCACGGCAGAGACTCTGGGCTGGCACGGTAGAGACACAGGACTGGAATGGCAGAAACACAAGGCAGGCACGGCAGAGACACAGGACTGGAATGGCAGGGACACAGGACTGGAACGGCAGGGACACAGGACTGGAATGGCAGGGACACAGGGCTAGAACGGCAGAGACAAAAAGGACCTGAGAATAAAGAAGGCGCTGGCAAGAAATGCAACGAATTTCCCTAAGTAGCACAGGCATCTTACCTAGGAAGACATCGGGAAGAAATACCAGATGGGCACCTTATTGAGGAAGAGCCAGCAGGTCGCGACCTCCCAGAGAACCCAGCGGCGGAGGAGGCGCGACTGCGCATGCACGAGGAGACGACGTGCTGAGATCCGGAGAAGACAGAGGAGGAGCGGCGAGTGATCGAGTCGGGAGCGTGCCAAGGAATGGGAGAAGACAGGTAAGTATCCGAGGCCGTGACATTACCCCCATTAATTTTCCCTCCTGTCACCCACCACTTGCTAGAAAATACCGCAATCTCTCTAACATAAAACCCATTCTTTTGACTTCCACTCCATCGCTGTCAGTTTCTGGAGCGCTTTTGAAAGCCAATTCCGACTGCAATAAGCTGCACACTATCCACGGCTCCTTTAACCCCTTAACGACCGCCGATACGCCTTTTAACGTCGGCCGCTAAGGGTACTTAATCCACAGCGCCGTTAATTAACGGCGCTGTGGAAAAAGTGAATAGCGCCCCCCAGAGTCGGATTTTCTCTGGGGTCTCGGTTGCCGAGGGTAGCCGAGACCCCAGAGAACATGATTCGGGGGGGTTTTACCGACCCCCAGGTTGCGATCGCCGGTAATTAACCGTTTACCGGCGGTCGCAACAAAAAAAAAAAAACGCGATTTGCCGTTTAATTTCTCTGTCCTCCGATGTGATCGCACATCGGAGGACAGAGAAATGTGGTCCCCGATGGCCCCCAATAGCCCCCCAATACTTACCTACCTCCCCCGGTGCTCCTCGTGGCTCCCGATGGGCGCCGCCATCTTTTTTCCGGGAAAAAATTGCGGGCGCACGCGCAGTACGCCCGCCGCCCGGCACCTGGAAGATCTCTGGGGTCTCGGCTGCCGGGGTAGCCGAGACCCCAAAGAACATGATCGGGGTCGGTTTTGCACCGACCCCTGCTTTGCGATCGCCGGTAATTAACAGTTTACCGGCGACCGCAAAAAAAAAAAAAAAAAAAAAAAGCGATCAGTTATTTCTCTGTCCTCTGATGTGATTGCACATCAGAGGACAGAGAAATAGGGGGATTCGGGGACCCTAACATACTCACCCGGTGTCCCTGGGTCCTCTTCTGTCTTCTCCTGCCAGCCGGCTTTTTCATCATGGCGGGCGCATGCGCAGTGCGCCCGCCATCTGCTGCCATCTGCCGGCCGGCAGGAGAAGACGAGTTGGGGCTAAAATTAGGGTTAGGGTTAGGGTTAGAGTTAGGGTTAGGGTTAGGGTTAGAGTTAGGGTTAGGGTTAGGGTTAGGGTTAGAGTTAGGGTTAGGGTTAGGGTTAGAGTTAGGGTTAGGGTTAGGGTTAGGGATAGAGTTAGGGTTAGGGCTAAATTTAGGGTTAGGGTTAGGGCTAGGGTTAGGGTTAGGCTACTTTCACACTAGCGTTTTTTGGCTTCCGTCGCAATGCGTCGGAGAAAAAACGCATCCTGCAAAAGTGCTTGCAGGATGCGTTTTTCTCCATTGGCTTGCATTAGCGACGCATTGCGACGGATTGCCACATGTCGCATCCGTCGTGCGACGGATGCGTCGTGCTTTGGCGGACCGTCGGCACAAAAAAAACTACATGTAACTTTTTTGTGCGACGTGCCCGCCATTTCCGACCACGCATGCGTGGCCGGAACTCCGCCCCCGCCTCCCCGCACCTCACAATGGGGCAGCGGATGCGTTGAAAAAACAGCATCCGCTGCACCCGTTGTGCGGCGCTTACAACGCTAGCGTCGGTACGTCGGCCTGACACACTGCGATGGGCCGAATACGACGCTAGTGTGAAAGTAGCCTTAGGCTTCTTTCACACTTGCGTCGGTACGGGGCGGTCGCAATGCGTCGGCCCGACGTACCGACGCACATTGTGAAAATTGTGCACAACGTGGGCAGCGGATGCAGTTTTTCAATGCATCCGCTGCCCAGTCTATGTCCTGGGGAGGAGGGGGCAGAGTTACGGCCACGCATGCGCGGAAATGGCGGACGCGACGTACAAAAAAAAGGTTACATTGAACTTTTTTTGTGACGACGGGGGCTAAAGTTATGGTTAGGGTTGGGCCTAAAGTTAGGGTTGGGGCTAAAGTTAGGGTTAGAGTTGGGATTAGGGTTAGGATTAGGGTTAGGGTTGGGATTAGGGTTAGGGGTGTGTTGGATTTAGGGTTTTGATTAGGGTTATGGTTAGGGTTGAGATTAGGGCTGTTTTGGGGTTAGGGTTGTGATTATTGTTAGGGTTGTGATTAGGATTATGGATCGGGTTGAGATTAGGGTTAGGGGTGTGTTGGAGTTAGGGTTGGAGTTATAATTTGGGGGTTTCCACTGTTTAGGTACATCAGGGGGTCTCCAAACACGACAGCCAATTTTGCGCTAAAAAAGTCAAATGGTACTCCCTCCCTTCTGAGCTCTGCCGTGCGCCCAAACAGTGGTTTACCCCCACATATGGGGCATCAGCGTACTCGGGATAAATTGGACAACAACTTTTGGGGTCCAATTTCTCCTGTTACCCTTGTGAAAATAAAAACTTGGGGGCTAAAAATCTTTTTTGTTGGAAAAAAAAATATTTTTTTATTTTCACTACTCTGCATTATAAACTTCTGAGAAGCACTTGAGCTTTCAAAGTTCTCACCACATATCTAGATAAGTTCCTTAGGGGGTCTAGTTTCCAAAATTTGGTCACTTGTGGGGGTTTCTTCTGTTTAGGTACATCAGGGGCTCTGCAAACGCAACATAACACCCACAGACAATTCTATCAAAGTCTGAATTCCAAAATGGCGCTCCTTCTCTTCCGAGCTCTGCCGTGTGCCAAAACAGTGGTTTACCCCCACATATGGGGTACCAGAATACTCAGGACAAATTGGAGAACAAATATTGGCATCCAATTTCTCTTGTTACCTTTGTGAAAATAAAAATTTGGAGGCTAAAAAAATCTTTTTTGTGGGAAAAAAAATATTTTTTATTTTCACTACTCTGCATTATAAACTTCTGTGAAGCACTTGGGCATTCAAAGTTCTCACCACATATCTAGATAAGTTCCTTGGGGGGTCTATTTTCCAAAATGGGGTCACTTGTTGGGGGTTTCTACTGTTTAGGTACATTAGGGGTCTGCAAACGCAACATAACGCCCGCAGACAATTCTATCAAAGTCTGCATTCCAAAATGGCGCTCCTTCCCTTCCGAGCTCTGCCGTGCGCCCAAACAGTGGTTTACCCCCACATATGGGGTACCAGCATACTCAGGACAAATTGGACAACAACTTTTGGGGTCTAATTTCTCTTGTTACCCTTGTGAAAACAAAAACTTGGGGGCTAAAATATCTTTATTGTTAAAAAATATATATTTTTTTATTTTCACGACTCTGCATTATAAACTTCTGTGATGCACTTGGGCATTCAAAGTTCTCACTACACATCTAGATAAGTTCCATGGGGGGTCTAGTTTCCAAAATGGGGTCACTTTTGGGGGGTTTCTACTGTTTAGGCACATCAGGGGTTCTCCAAACGCGACATGGCGTCCGATCTCAATTCCAGTCAATTTTGCATTGAAAAGTCAAATGGCGCTCCTTTGCTTCCGAGCTCAGCCATGCGCCCAAACAGTGGTTTACCCCCACATATGGGGTGTCGGCATACTCAAGACAAATTGTACAACAACTTCTGGGGTCCATTTTCTCCTGTTACCCTTGGTAAAATAAAAATTTGGAGGCAAAAAGATCATTTTTGTAGAAAAAATGCGATTTTTTTATTTTCACGGCTCTACGTTATAAACTTCTGTGAAGCACCTGGGGGTTTAAAGTGCTCACCACACATCTAGATAAGTTCCTTAAGGGGTCTAGTTTCCAAAATGGTGTCACATGTGGGGGGTCTCCACTGTTTAGGCACATCAGCGGCTCTCCAAACGTGACATGGCGTCCGATCTCAATTCCAGCCAATTCTACATTGAAAAAGTAAAACGACACTCCTTCTCTTCCAAGCTCTGCGGTGCGCCCAAACAGTGGTTTACCCCCATATATGGGGTATTGACGTACTCAGGTGAAATTGCACAACAACTTTTGTGGTCTAATTTCTCCTGTTACCCTTGTGAAAATAAAAATTTGGGGGCAAAAAGATCATTTTTGTAGAAAAAATGAGATTTTTTATTTTCACGGCTCTACGTTATAAACTTCTGTGAAGCACTTTGGGGTTCAAAGTGCTCACCACACATCTAGATAAGTTCCTTAAGGGGTCTAGTTTCCAAAATGGTATCACTTGTGGGGGGTTTCCACTGTTTAGGCACATCAGGGACTCTCCAAACGCGACATGGCATCCGATCTCAATTCCAGCCAATTCTGCATTGAAAAAGTCAAACGGTGCTCCTTCACTTCCAAGCTCTGCGGTGCACCCAAACAGTGGTTTACCTCCACATATGGGGTATCGACGTACTCAGGAGAAATTGCACAACAACTTTTGTGGTCTAATTTCTCCTGTAACAATTGTGAAAATAAGAATTTGTGGGCAAAAAAATCATTTTTGTGAAAACAAATGCGATTTTTTATTTTGACGGCTCTACGTTATAAACTTCTGTGAAGCACTTGGGAGTTCAAAGTGCTCACCACACATCTAGATAAGTTCCTTGGGGGGTCTAGTTTCCAAAATGGTGTCACTTGTGGGGGGTTTCCACTGTTTAGGCACATTAGGGGCTCTCCAAACGCGACATGGTGTCCGATCTCAATTCCAGCCAATTCTGCATTGAAACAGTCAAACGGTGCTCCTTCAATTCCAAGCTCTGCGGTGCGCCCAAACAGTGGTTTACCTCCACATATGGGGTATCGACGTACTCAGGAAAAATTGCACAACAAAATGTGTGGTTAAATTTCTGTTTTTACACTTGTGAAAATTAAAAGAAATGGTTCTGAAGTAAAATGTTTGCAAAAAAAAGTTAAATGTTCATTTTTTTCTTCCACATTGTTTTAGTTCCTGTGAAGTACGTAAAGGGTTAATAAACTTCTTGAATGTGGTTTTGAGCAGCTTGAGGAGTGCAGTTTTTAGAATGGTGTCACACTTGGTTTTTTTCTATCATATAGACCCCTCAAAATCACTTCAAAGGTGATGTAGTCCCTAAAAAAAACATGGTGTTGTAAAAATGAGAAATTGCTGGTCAACTTTTAACCCTTATAACTCCCTAACAAAAAAAAAAATTGTTTCCAAAATTGTGCTGATGTAAAGTAGACATGTGAGAAATGTTATTTATTAACTATTTTTTGTGACATATCTCTCTGATTTAAGGGCATAAAAATACAAAGTTTGAAAATTGCAAAATTTTAAAAATTTTCGCCATATTTCCATTTTTTTCATAAATAATTGCAAGTAATATCGAAGAAATGTTACCACTAACTTGAAGTACAACATGTCACGAAAAAACAATCTCAGAATCAGTGGGATCCGATAAAGCGTTCCAGAGTTATAACCTCTTAAAGTGACAGTGGTCAGAATTGTAAAAATTGGCTCGGTCATTAAGTACCAAATTGGCTCTGTCACTAAGGGGTTAAGTTTTGTATTCCCACCTCTACCCTTCCTCATTCTCCCTTAATTTGAAGTGCATTCTGTGCATATCTACTCTCCCTCCAACCTTGAAGTGGCCATCATATACCCACCTCCGGGCCCAGCCACTGCCTTTATTGACCATTTCTCCATCTGGCTTCTAAGATTTCTCTCTGTTGACATTTCCACCATCATTATGGCTGATTTCAGCATCCCCACTGACACCTTTCAACCTGCAGCCTCCAAACTCCTGTAACTTGCTTCATCCTTTGATCTTACCCAGTGGTCCTCCGCAACTTCCCACACAAACAGACATACATTAGACCTCATCTTCATCTGCCTCTGCTCCCTATCTAACCTCACAACTTTATCTTTAACCTAACCTCCCTCTACTCATTTTCTGATCCCTGTCCTCTTCACCTGCCCCCAAGCCCAGCAATTAGCCTACCCCTGCAAAAACCTTGCACATGTAGACACGTACATACTCTCTTACTCCATACTATCACTATCTTCACTCCACGACACACACAGTGCCACTGTTTTCTAGAACACCACACTCACATCAGCTATTAACTGGTGCAGTGTGCCCCTCTCATGTAGTGTGCAATGAATCAATAGACAACAATGAGACAACAACCTCACTAAAAAACTTCAGCAAGTGTCCAGGATTGTGGAGCAGAGCTGGAAGAAAACACTCTTGCAAGAAGACTTGCAGTCAATAAAGTATCACTCACATTCAAGTCAGCCCTCACCTCTGCTAAACAGGACAATTTCACCACTATTGTATCCTCTTTATCCCACAACTACCAACAGCTATTCAGAGAATCAAAGAATCATAGCATGTTAAAGTTCGAAGGTACCAAAAGGGTTATCGTGTCCAACCCCCTACTCATTGTAGAGGATTCACTAAACCAATTCAGACAGATATCTGTCCAGCCTCTGTTTGAAGACTTTCATTGAAGGAGAACTCACCACCTCACAACTTCAACCTGTCACACTCATTGATCACCCTTATTGTCAAAATGTTTTTTCTAATATCTAATCTGTATCTTCACACTTTCAGTTTCATTCCATTGCTTCTTGTGTTTCCATGTGCAAATGATAATCAAGATAATCCCTCTTTACTGTGACATCCCTTCAGATATTTGTAGACAGCTATTAAGTCTTCTCTTGGCTTGTTTTATTGCAAGCTGAACATCCCCAGATCCTTTAACAGTTCCTCTTAGGACATAGTTTGCAGTCCACACGCCATCCAGATAGCTCTTCTCTGAGGTTGCTCAAATTTTTAGATGCTTTTTTTTTTTTTTGTGTGGTGCCCAGAACTGGATACAATATTACAGTTTAGGTCTGAACAAGGAGGAGTAGACAGGGCTCTTACAACTACATTTGTAATTGCAATAATTTTCCAATTTTAAAAAGTTTAAAAACCTTTTTCAAACTGCTTTTCATTATTAAAGAAAGCAACAAAGAAAAAAACAAGGAAAGAAACAAAGAATGAAAGAAATGTCTGCACTCCCATTTGAAAAAGGTGCAAATTGGTATTTATTCCAATCCATGTACACACTGTTTCGACTCTCAAAATGAGTTGTTTTTTGGCTCATTAACAGAGCCCAAGCAAAATACACAATAGCTTTGAATAAATACTATGTCTCACATCTATGAAATTGGAGTGCCACTATTTTTCTTTTATATACAGTATTCCAGTGCATGGAGCTATATGGCTTGCACCCACACTTCATTTGATTGGTGCTGCTTTAGCAACTTTGGAATGAGATATGATTAGTGTTGAGTAGTGTTGAGCATTCCGATACCGCAAGTATCGGGTATCGGCCGATACTTGCGGGTATCGGAATTCCGATACCGAGATCCGATACTTTTGTGGTATCAGGTATCGGTATCGAAACAACATTAATGTAAAAATGTGTAAAAGAGAGAATTAAAATAAAAAATATTGCTATACTCACCTCTCCGACGCAGCCTGCACCTTACCGAGGGAAGCAGCAGCGTTCTTTGTTTAAAATTTGCGCTTTTCTTTCCTTTACGTGAAGTCCCGGCTTGTGATTGGTTGCGTCGCAGTCACATGGGCGACGCAACCAATCACAGCAAGCCGTGACGTAATTTCAGGTCCTTAAGGATTTTAAAATTACGTCCCGGCTTTGTGATTGGTTGCGTCGCAGTCACATGGGCGACGCAACCAATCACAGCAAGCCGTGACGTAATTTCAGGCCCTTAAGGATTTTAAAATTACGTCCCGGCTTTGTGATTGGTTGCGTCGCAGTCACATGGGCGACGCAACCAATCACAAGCCGTGACGTCACGGGAGGCTGGACACGCGCGCATTTTAAAATGCGCGCTTGTCCAGCCTCCCGTGACGTCCCGGCTTGTGAATGGTTGCGTCGCGGTCAACCAATCACAAGCCGGGAGGCTGGACACGCGCGCATTTTAAAATGCGCGCGTGTCCAGCCTCCCGTGACGTCACGGCTTGTGATTGGTTGCGTCGCCCATGTGACTGCGACGCAACCAATCACAAAGCCGGGACGTAATTTTAAAATCCTTAAGGGCCTGAAATTACGTCACGGCTTGCTGTGATTGGTTGCGTCGCCCATGTGACTGCGACGCAACCAATCACAAAGCCGGGACGTAATTTTAAAATCCTTAAGGACCTGAAATTACGTCACGGCTTGCTGTGATTGGTTGCGTCGCCCATGTGACTGCGACGCAACCAATCACAAAGCCGGGACTTCACGTAAGGAAAGAAAAGCGCGAATTTTAAGCAAACAACGCTGCCGGTTCCCTCGGAGAGGTGAGTATAGCAATATTTTTTATTTTAATTCTTTCTTTTACACATTAATATGGTTCCCAGGGCCTGAAGGAGAGTTTCCTCTCCTTCAGACCCTGGGAACCATCAGGAATACCGTCCGATACTTGAGTCCCATTGACTTGAATTGGTATCGGGTATCGGTATCGGATTGGATCCGATACTTTGCCGGTATCGGCCGATACTTTCCGATACCGATACTTTCAAGTATCGGACGGTATCGCTCAACACTAGTGTTGAGCGTAACGGGTCGGCCATTTTCAGAAGTCGCCGACTTTTGGCAAAGTCGGGTTTCATGAAACCCGACCCGACCCCTGTGTGGGGTCGGCCATGAGGTCGGCGATCTTCTGAATCTGGTATCGGAATTCCGATACCGAGTTCCGATATGTTTGCGATATCGGGAATCGGTATTGGAATCCATATTTAAGTGTAAAATAAAGAATCAAAATAAAAAATATTGATATACTCACCCTCGGACGCGCCCTGGTACTAACCGGCAGCCTTCCTTCCTAAGAAGGAGCGCGTGAATGACCTGCGGTGACGTCGCGGCTTGTGATTGGTCGTGTGAGCGGTCACATGGGCGGTCATGCGACCAATCACAAGCCGCGACGTCATCTAAGGTCCTTCACGCGCTCATTCTTAGGAAGGAAGGCTGCCGGAAAGAAGCAGGGCGCGTCCGAGGGTGAGTATATCAATATTTTTATTTTGATTCTTTATTTTACACTTAAATATGGATCCCAGGGCCTGAAGGAGAGTTTCCTCTCCTTCAGACCCTGGGAACCATAGTATCCCATTGCACTGCATTGGGTTTCGTGTTTCGGCCGACCCCGACCCCGACTTTTTTATAGGATCGGCCGATTTCACTCGACCCGACTTTTGATCCTATAAAAATAAAAGTCGCTCAACCCTAGATATGATAGATAGATAGATAGATAGATAGATAGATAGATAGATAGATAGATAGATAGAAAAAAAAATCAGACAGCACTCCAGTTCAAGAAAAAAAGTTGTGGACTTTAATCCAGCACCAAGTGGTGCTGGATTAAAGTCCACAAGTTTTCTTGAACTGGAGTGCTGCCTGATTTTTTTCTATTTATATTTTGTATTGGACAACCGCACTATTCAGGAAGTATTGCACCCAAAATCTGCTCAAGTTTGTGCTGCTATTTGTTTTTTCTATTTAGACAGATAGATAATAAATAATAATAATAATTTTATTTATATAGCGCCAACATATTCCGCAGCGCTTTACAAATTATAGAGGGGACTTGTGCAGACAATAGACATTACAGCATAACAGAAATCACAGTTCAAAATAGATACCAGGAGGAATGAGGGCCCTGCTCGCAAGCTTACAAACTATGACTATAGATAGATCCCTTCTAAAATTCAGGGCCGTATTTGCCACTAGGCACTTGAGGGCATGTGCCTAAGGCGGGACAATTCGAGGGGGTGGAACCTGAGCAAGTTTAAAAAAAAAAAAATTAAGTCTGGGGTTGCCCCGCCCACGGACCGCCCACCCACCTCAGTCTTCCGGCTGCTGCGGGGAGATTGGGTCTCCGGCGAGTCACTGCTGAGGAGTGAGTGAGGAGAGGATGTCGGTGCATCCCTGAAGACAGGGGGCTGCAGAGCGGCCGTTAGTACATGTGGTGCTGGTGCCGACTCTCCCTACTCCCTGCTGACACACAGTCTACTTACTGGGGGTGGGGCTGAGGTGGAATGGTGGCACCCTGTCTCCCGACCTGGCTGAGACACACATTACTGGCCTGGGACTCACAGTGGCAGAGCAGTACACAGTAAGTAAACATGATCTCCCTCCTGCCAGCATGCTGCTTGCTGCATGGCTCTGTCAGTGACTCACCACTTTCCTCAGACTCCTTTGGCTCATTTCTGTCTGGAAGCTGGAGCACAGACAGCAGCAGCAGCACTGGCATTGTTTGCACCCAGTCCCAGATAGAGTGAGTGGGGTGGGGGGTGTAATATATATCTGCCTCTGGTCTGGTCTGGACATTATGGGGATCTGCACATGATGGATGGAGGGCGGTGTGCACATGGTGGATGGAGGGAGATCTCCACATGATGGAGGGGGGTCTGCACTTGATGGATGGAGGGGGTCTGCACATGATGGATGGAGGGGGATCTGCACATGATGGACGGAGGGGGATCTGCTCATGATGGATGGAGGGGGAATCTGCATATGATGGATGGAGGGAGATCTACACATGATGGAGGGGGGTCTGCACATGATGAATGGAATGGGTCTGCACATGATGGATGGAAGGGGATCAGCACATGATGGATGGAGGGGGATCTGCACATGATGGATGGAGGGGGGTCTGCACATGATGGATGGAGGGAGATCTGCACATGATGGAGGGGGGTCTGCACTTGATGGATGGAGGGGGGCTGCACATGATGGATGGAGGGGGATCTGCACATGATGGATGGAGGGGGGTCTGCACATGATGGATGGAGGGGGGTCTGCACATGATGGAGGGGGGTCTGCACTTGATGGATGGAGGGGGTCTGCACATGATGGATGGAGAGGGGATCTGCACATGATGGATGGATGGATGGAGGGGGGATCTGCACATGATGGATGGAGGGGGGTCTGCACATGATGGATGGAGGGAGATCTGCACATGATGGAGGGGGGTCTGCACTTGATGGATGGAGGGGGTCTGCACATGATGGATGGAGGGGGATCTGCACATGATGGATGGAGGCAGGATCTGCACATGATGGATGGATGGATGGAGGGGGATCTGCACATGATGAATGGAGGGAGTTCTGCACATGATGGATGGTGGGGGGATCTGCACATGAAGGATGAAGGGGGAACTGCACACGATGGATGAGGGGGATCTGCACATGATGGATGGAGGGGGGATCTGCACATAATGGATGGAGGGGGATCTGCACATGATGGATGGAGGGGGTCTGCACATGATGGATGGAGAGGGGATCTGCACATGATGGATTGATAGAGGGGATCTGCACATGATAGATGGAGGGGGATCTGCACATGATGAATGGAGGGGGATCTGCACTTGATGGATGGAGGGGGTCTGCACATGATGGATGGAGAGGGGATCTGCACATGATGGATGGAGGGGGGGTCTGCACATGATGGATGGAGAGGGGATCTGCACATAATGAATGGTGGGGGGATCTGCATATGAAGGATGAAGTTGGATCTGGACATGATGGAGAGGGGGATGGCTGAAAATGATGGAGTGGGCTGCAAATGATGGAAGGGGGCTGCAAATGATGTGAGGGAGGGGACGGGGCCTGCACATGAATGGAAGGGGAGTGAACATTATGAAGTGAAGGGAAAATGGGGGACTGCGAATGATGAAGTGAAGGGAAGAGGGACTGCAAATGATGAAGTGAGGGACGGCGGACAGCAATTGAATTGAAGGTGGGGGATGGGGAGAGCAAATAATGATGAATTTTGAGGGTGGTGGGGGTAAATGATGTATTGAATGCGGGGGGAGAGCAGTTGATAATGAATAGAGGGTGGGGGTGGGAGAGAGAGAAGACATGACAATGAATTGGGTCGGAAGAGGCATGTAAATATAATGAATCGGGGGAGCTGGAGGCACATAGTGGGGAGCGTTGAGGATGCAGTGACTGGTAATGAATGGTGGGAAAGAGTACAGGGGCTAAATAATGTATATGTTTATTACGTGGGGAAAATAGCTATTTTTAGTTGGTGGAGGCATATTGGTGGATTAATAATAAAACACAACATGAAGAGCAAACTCACCAAAACTTGTCAAATGACAAATGCACTCGCAGGGTGCAGCAGGCCCCTGATAATAAATGCTAAAGCAGCACAGGTGCAAGCTACTGATGAGAGCAACCTCCCACTCGCCCAAACATTAGAGGGGTTGGTTGCCTAAGTGAGGAATGTGCACAGGATGCGGTGTTCTAGGTAACAATGTGTTATTTTATGCAGAGACAAGTCCTGGCTGTAAAAAGTTATGGCGGTCTGAGCTGCATGAAAAAGAACAGCAAAGGTGAAGGACTTCAGCTAGAGATGTCATTGGTGAGTCAGTGTGTTACCTGTACACTGACACTATACACTTTATTACCTGTTCACTGACGTTATATATACAGAGCTCTTGTGTGTAATGTCACTGGTGATCACTGTATTACCTATACACTGACATTATATACAGAGCTCCTGTATATAATGGCATTAGTGTTGTGTTTTTTTTATTAATGATCAGTATTGTAGTATTCGGTCACTATGTGGTGGTAGTATGTGATCTGGTTGTTATGGCGTGGCGGTTTTTCTCCCTGTATGTGGTATTATTTGGTCATTGTGTGATGGTAATATGTGATCTGGTCACAGTATGGAGGTATTTGTTCCTTGTCTGTGGTATTGTTCCATCACTATGTGGTGGTAATATGTCGTCTGGTCATGGTGTGATGGTATTCCTCTCTTGTATGTGGTATTAATGGTCATTCTAAAAAATATATGTGACTCAATCCCTTAAAAATAAATAAAAATATACCTAAAAAGAGTATTGGATATTTTAAGAAATGTTTAATAGGTTAGAGTAGAGTAGGGCCCGACCAAAAGAGTCTATCTTATTGTGGTGGTGGCTTAAAAATTCTTTTGGCCAAAACAAAAGCGGCTAGCTATGTATGTGATCTGCGCCTGCTGAGAACTGTTAATATCAGATTGGTGAGGACGTGGTGCAGAAGATGAGTTTTTCCAAGAATGGGCGTTGGGACTGTGGAAGGCTTGAGGATGTGCAGGCAGAACTGGGGTGGATTCTGGGCAGAGTCTCAAGGGGGCCCAGAAATGTTGCCAGTATGGGGCCCCAAAATTGCTAGCGAAAGCCTTGCCCGCACTGTCACCGCAGTTCTGTGAAGGCTGACCACTTGTTTTGGCTCTGTTCCACCAGTGTCGATTCTCGGGTTCATGGGACATTAACTGGAGGTGAGATCTATGGCTGCCACTCATTTTCTCTTCATTACTTAGCCGTAGAAACACAAGGAAAGTGACAGTATATTTATTTAAAGGCAGTCTGTCTGCAGGATTTCACCCCTCCAAACCTTTTACATGTGCATGTAGCTCTTTCAAAGACAAACTCCAAAAATACCTTTATATGGTCAGTCCATTTCTCCCTTATTCAGAAATCAGCATTTCAATTGATATATAAATAATGCCTAATGACTAGGGTTGAGCGACTTTCATTTTTTTAAGATCGAGTAGGGTTTTGGGAAACCCGATTTTGTCCAGAGTCGAGTCGAGTGCAGTCGGCCGATTATCGCTAAAAGTCGGGGATCGACCGAAACACGAAACCCAATGCAAGTCAATGGGGAAGCATAGTCGGCAGTGAGTGGAGGCCAGGAAAACACCTACAGTGCCCATTTTAATGCCAAAAACATCCATTCTTGTTTCTGAAGCTTGCCAATCTTAATTAACTGTATAATAATAGTTGGGCATAGGGAATTGGGTGAAAGTTGTGGGGGGAGTAGGGCTGGCTCAAGTTTTTCGTGGGCCCAGGAAATGCGGACTACGTCACGGCGGTGTTGCAGGGAAAGGTAAGTATTTAAAAGTTGCAAGTGCTGTGATCCTGAGCAAGCAGGGGGGGGGCCCACTCGTTCGCATTGCCACTGGCACAGGGCCCCTCAAAGTACGGCGGTGTGTTTGCATGGCGGGGGCGCCTCCCACCAGCAGCGACACTTTTGCGTACTCTGAGGGGCCCTGTGCCAGTGACGTCGCCAACGAGTATGCCCCCCCACCTGATGAAGGAACCTGCACTTTCATCTGCACCTTCCTCTTTGTCCCTGTGTAAGGTGGTATAACATGCGGGAAGGGGAACCTTACTTTCAGCAGGGACAGATTCTGGCTGTGTAGAGTACAAGGGGAATGTAGTGGTCTAGGTCAATGTACCAGCAGACTCATTTAGCAGTGGCTGGGCAATGGGCAGGATGAGGAGGAAACAGATATAGGGCCAAAGAATAAAGTAGGCTACATGCAGTTCAAAATTGGTAACAGGACTAAACAGGCGGCATTGCTTTGTTCAGTGGAGTAGCAAACCCAAGAGCAGCAGACACTGTTTCAAGGGCCTAACCACACTAGTAGGCCAAATGCAGTTTAATATCTGATAGTATAGGGCGAAAGCCAGAATGTGGAAGCTCAGCTTTGTTCAGTTGAGGACAACACCAGGGAGGGGCAGACACCTTTAGTAGGCCGGAAAAGCCTATTGCATTTTTTAAAATGGTAATTTGGAGCAGAAGGTTGAAGCTCAGCTTTATTTACTTGAGGGCAACACCAGGGAGGGGCAGAAGCCGTTAGTAGGCCCTAACCACCATTTTTTTTTTTTAAACCACATAATGAGAGCCGGAAGGTTGAAGCTCAGCTTTATTTAGTTGAGGACAACACCAGGGAGGGGCACACAGACAGACACCTTTAGTAGGCCTGAAAAGCCTATTGCATTTTTCAAAATGGTAATTTGGAGCAGAAGGT
Organism: Ranitomeya variabilis; assembly: GCF_051348905.1. Classification (NCBI taxonomy): domain Eukaryota; kingdom Metazoa; phylum Chordata; class Amphibia; order Anura; family Dendrobatidae; genus Ranitomeya; species Ranitomeya variabilis. Next base: position 236,429,750 of record NC_135232.1, read on the forward strand.
TGAAGCTCAGCTTTATTTAGTTGAGGGCAACACCAGGGAGGGGCAGAAGCCGTTAGTAGGCCCTAACCACCATTTTTTTTTTAAAACCACATAATGAGAGCCGGAAGGTTGAAGCTCAGCTTTATTTAGTTGAGGACAACACCAGGGAGGGGCAGAAGCCGTTAGTAGGCCCTAACCACCATTTTTTTTTTTTAAACCACATAATGAGAGCCGGAAGGTTGAAGCTCAGCTTTATTTAGTTGAGGACAACACCAGGGAGGGGCACACAGACAGACACCTTTAGTAGGCCTGAAAAGCCTATTGCATTTTTCAAAATGGTAATTTGGAGCAGAAGGTTGAAGCTCAGCTTTATTTAGTTGAGGGCAACACCAGGGAGGGGCAGAAGCCGTTAGTAGGCCCTAACCACCATTTTTTTTTTAAAACCACATAATGAGAGCCGGAAGGTTGAAGCTCAGCTTTATTTAGTTGAGGACAACACCAGGGAGGGGCAGAAGCCGTTAGTAGGCCCTAACCACCATTTTTTTTTTTAAAACCACATAATGAGAGCCGGAAGGTTGAAGCTCAGCTTTATTTAGTTGAGGACAACACCAGGGAGGGGCAGAAGCCGTTAGTAGGCCCTAACCACCATTTTTTTTTTAAAACCACATAATGAGAGCCGGAAGGTTGAAGCTCAGCTTTGTTCAGTTGAGGACAACACCAGGGAGGGGCAGACACCTTTAGTAGGCCGGAAAAGCCTATTGCATTTTTTAAAATGGTAATTTGGAGCAGAAGGTTGAAGCTCAGCTTTATTTACTTGAGGGCAACACCAGGGAGGGGCAGAAGCCGTTAGTAGGCCCTAACCACCATTTTTTTTTTTTAAACCACATAATGAGAGCCGGAAGGTTGAAGCTCAGCTTTATTTAGTTGAGGACAACACCAGGGAGGGGCAGAAGCCGTTAGTAGGCCCTAACCACCATTTTTTTTTTTAAAACCACATAATGAGAGCCGGAAGGTTGAAGCTCAGCTTTATTTAGTTGAGGACAACACCAGGGAGGGGCACACAGACAGACACCTTTAGTAGGCCTGAAAAGCCTATTGCATTTTTCAAAATGGTAATTTGGAGCAGAAGGTTGAAGCTCAGCTTTATTTAGTTGAGGGCAACACCAGGGAGGGGCAGAAGCCGTTAGTAGGCCCTAACCACCATTTTTTTTTTAAAACCACATAATGAGAGCCGGAAGGTTGAAGCTCAGCTTTATTTAGTTGAGGACAACACCAGGGAGGGGCACACAGACAGACACCTTTAGTAGGCCTGAAAAGCCTATTGCATTTTTTAAAATGGTAATTTGGAGCAGAAGGTTGAAGCTCAGCTTTATTTAGTTGAGGGCAACACCAGGGAGGGGCAGAAGCCGTTAGTAGGCCCTAACCACCATTTTTTTTTTTTAAACCACATAATGAGAGCCGGAAGGTTGAAGCTCAGCTTTATTTAGTTGAGGACAACACCAGGGAGGGGCACACAGACAGACACCTTTAGTAGGCCTGAAAAGCCTATTGCATTTTTTAAAATGGTAATTTGGAGCAGAAGGTTGAAGCTCAGCTTTATTTAGTTGAGGGCAACACCAGGGAGGGGCAGAAGCCGTTAGTAGGCCCTAACCACCATTTTTTTTTTTAAAACCACATAATGAGAGCCGGAAGGTTGAAGCTCAGCTTTATTTAGTTGAGGACAACACCAGGGAGGGGCACACAGACAGACACCTTTAGTAGGCCTGAAAAGCCTATTGCATTTTTTAAAATGGTAATTTGGAGCAGAAGGTTGAAGCTCAGCTTTATTTACTTGAGGGCAACACCAGGGAGGGGCAGAAGCCGTTAGTAGGCCCTAACCACCATTTTTTTTTTTTAAACCACATAATGAGAGCCGGAAGGTTGAAGCTCAGCTTTATTTAGTTGAGGACAACACCAGGGAGGGGCACACAGACAGACACCTTTAGTAGGCCTGAAAAGCCTATTGCATTTTTCAAAATGGTAATTTGGAGCAGAAGGTTGAAGCTCAGCTTTATTTAGTTGAGGGCAACACCAGGGAGGGGCAGAAGCCGTTAGTAGGCCCTAACCACCATTTTTTTTTTAAAACCACATAATGAGAGCCGGAAGGTTGAAGCTCAGCTTTATTTAGTTGAGGACAACACCAGGGAGGGGCAGAAGCCGTTAGTAGGCCCTAACCACCATTTTTTTTTTTTAAACCACATAATGAGAGCCGGAAGGTTGAAGCTCAGCTTTATTTAGTTGAGGACAACACCAGGGAGGGGCACACAGACAGACACCTTTAGTAGGCCTGAAAAGCCTATTGCATTTTTCAAAATGGTAATTTGGAGCAGAAGGTTGAAGCTCAGCTTTATTTAGTTGAGGGCAACACCAGGGAGGGGCAGAAGCCGTTAGTAGGCCCTAACCACCATTTTTTTTTTAAAACCACATAATGAGAGCCGGAAGGTTGAAGCTCAGCTTTATTTAGTTGAGGACAACACCAGGGAGGGGCAGAAGCCGTTAGTAGGCCCTAACCACCATTTTTTTTTTAAAACCACATAATGAGAGCCGGAAGGTTGAAGCTCAGCTTTATTTAGTTGAGGACAACACCAGGGAGGGGCAGAAGCCGTTAGTAGGCCCTAACCACCATTTTTTTTTTTAAAACCACATAATGAGAGCCGGAAGGTTGAAGCTCAGCTTTATTTAGTTGAGGACAACACCAGGGAGGGGCACACAGACAGACACCTTTTGTAGGCCTGAAAAGCCTATTGCATTTTTCAAAATGGTAATTTGGAGCAGAAGGTTGAAGCTCAGCTTTATTTAGTTGAGGGCAACACCAGGGAGGGGCAGAAGCCGTTAGTAGGCCCTAACCACCATTTTTTTTTTAAAACCACATAATGAGAGCCGGAAGGTTGAAGCTCAGCTTTATTTAGTTGAGGACAACACCAGGGAGGGGCAGAAGCCGTTAGTAGGCCCTAACCACCATTTTTTTTTTTTAAACCACATAATGAGAGCCGGAAGGTTGAAGCTCAGCTTTATTTAGTTGAGGGCAACACCAGGGAGGGGCAGAAGCCGTTAGTAGGCCCTAACCAAAGTTGAAGGCCAAATGCAGTTTAATTTCTGATACTATAGGCCGAAAGCCAGAAGGTGGAAGTTCCGATTTAGACAGTGGAGGACAATTTGAATTAGGGACTGCAGACAGACTTAGTAGGCTGTCCCCTGTGGACCATGCATCCACCACATTAACCCATTGCGCCGTAATGGACACGTAATCTTCCGTGGCCATGCCTACAGGTCCATGCGTCTGTTGTCAGGTGCACCTTTGTACTCACAGATTGCCAGAGTGCATGGACAATGCGGTCTTCTACATGCTGGTGGAGGGTTGGGATGGCTTTTCTCGCAAAAGAAGTGTCGACTGGTTAGCTTGTAGCGTGGTACAGCGTAGTCCATCATGGCCTTATTAATAGTAAATAAAATATATAACTAGGCTCTATGAACTTTTAAATAGGTTCCAGGGGTACACGGGCAGCATTGGTGTGGTCAGTGGAGGAGTATTGCAAGTAGGGGCTGCAGACAGGCTATCAAAGGCCTAAAATAACAAACAGTAGGCAGTCATGGCAGTTTTACATCGGTTACATGGATACACAGGCAGGCACTCCAGGCAGCATTGTGGTCAGTGGAGGAGTATTGCAAGTAGGGGCCGCAGACAGGCTATCAAAGGCCTAAAATAACAAACAATAGGCTCATGGCAGTTTTACAGCGGTTACATGGATACACGGGCAGGCAGCTTGGTGGTCAGTGGAGGAGTATTTAAAGTAGGGACCGCAGACAGGCTTCAAAGGCCTAACATAAGAAAATGGGCTGGCTGTAGGCACTTTATAATTGGTTCCAGGGGTACACGGGCAGCAGTGGTCTGGTCAGTGGAGGAGTATTTAAAGTAGGGACCGCAGACAGGCTATCAAAGGCCTAACATAACAAACAATAGGCTCATGGCAGTTTCACAGCGGTTACATGGATACACGGGCAGGCAGCTTGGTGGTCAGTGGAGGAGTATTGCAAGTAGGGGCTGCAGACAGGCTATCAAAGGCCTAAAATAACAAACAGTAGGCAGTCATGGCAGTTTTACATCGGTTACATGGATACACAGGCAGGCACTCCAGGCAGCATTGTGGTCAGTGGAGGAGTATTGCAAGTAGGGGCCGCAGACAGGCTATCAAAGGCCTAAAATAACAAACAATAGGCTCATGGCAGTTTTACAGCGGTTACATGGATACACGGGCAGGCAGCTTGGTGGTCAGTGGAGGAGTATTTAAAGTAGGGACCGCAGACAGGCTTCAAAGGCCTAACATAAGAAAATGGGCTGGCTGTAGGCACTTTATAATTGGTTCCAGGGGTACACGGGCAGCAGTGGTCTGGTCAGTGGAGGAGTATTTAAAGTAGGGACCGCAGACAGGCTATCAAAGGCCTAACATAACAAACAATAGGCTCATGGCAGTTTCACAGCGGTTACATGGATACACGGGCAGGCAGCTTGGTGGTCAGTGGAGGAGTATTGCAAGTAGGGGCTGCAGACAGGCTATCAAAGGCCTAAAATAACAAACAGTAGGCAGTCATGGCAGTTTTACATCGGTTACATGGATACACAGGCAGGCACTCCAGGCAGCATTGTGGTCAGTGGAGGAGTATTGCAAGTAGGGGCCGCAGACAGGCTATCAAAGGCCTAAAATAACAAACAATAGGCTCATGGCAGTTTTACAGCGGTTACATGGATACACGGGCAGGCAGCTTGGTGGTCAGTGGAGGAGTATTTAAAGTAGGGACCGCAGACAGGCTTCAAAGGCCTAACATAAGAAAATGGGCTGGCTGTAGGCACTTTATAATTGGTTCCAGGGGTACACGGGCAGCAGTGGTCTGGTCAGTGGAGGAGTATTTAAAGTAGGGACCGCAGACAGGCTATCAAAGGCCTAACATAACAAACAATAGGCTCATGGCAGTTTCACAGCGGTTACATGGATACACGGGCAGGCAGCTTGGTGGTCAGTGGAGGAGTATTGCAAGTAGGGGCTGCAGACAGGCTATCAAAGGCCTAAAATAACAAACAGTAGGCAGTCATGGCAGTTTTACATCGGTTACATGGATACACAGGCAGGCACTCCAGGCAGCATTGTGGTCAGTGGAGGAGTATTGCAAGTAGGGGCCGCAGACAGGCTATCAAAGGCCTAAAATAACAAACAATAGGCTCATGGCAGTTTTACAGCGGTTACATGGATACACGGGCAGGCAGCTTGGTGGTCAGTGGAGGAGTATTTAAAGTAGGGACCGCAGACAGGCTTCAAAGGCCTAACATAAGAAAATGGGCTGGCTGTAGGCACTTTATAATTGGTTCCAGGGGTACACGGGCAGCAGTGGTCTGGTCAGTGGAGGAGTATTTAAAGTAGGGACCGCAGACAGGCTATCAAAGGCCTAAAATAACAAACAATAGGCTCATGGCAGTTTCACAGCGGTTACATGGATACACGGGCAGGCAGCTTGGTGGTCAGTGGAGGAGTATTGCAAGTAGGGGCCGCAGACAGGCTATCAAAGGCCTAAAATAACAAACAATAGGCTCATGGCAGTTTTACAGCGGTTACATGGATACACAGGCAGCTTGGTGGTGAGTGGAGGAGTAGTGCAAGGAGTGTCTGTCCCAGTACTCCCAAAATATAAATAGATGTTAATGTCTCGCAAAACAACCAAAACAAAAAAAAAAGGTGGCATACTTAGGTACAGGGGTGGGCTCATCTACTGAGTTTCTGACATAGTAATTTGGCAGTAACTATTTAATGGTGCCAATATAGGACACAGACACAGACTACTTTAAGTTGCATCATAGATGTCTACAAATTTGTATTGTCAGTGCCAGACATTGAATGATGTCAGCGAATAGACTAAAGATTGGTGGAGCTGTGCGACATAATTTTGCACGTGGTAGAGCACATTTTGAGCTGGGGTAGGGGGGAACTCTCTTGAGGCCGGCGGGACCGCCCCAGGGCCCCTCATGTTACAACGGTGTGTCTGACGTTGGGTGCGCACCACCACCGCCAGAGACACTACATTGTACTATGAGGGACCCAGTAGCAATGCCGTCAACCAAAAGCGAGCACACCCACCTCTTCAGACAAACAGCAGTCTCACGGGTGCTTGCGCCAAGTCGCGATACCACGGCCCCGTGTGGGGAGTTTTGCCATTTAGGGAGGTGTAAACATGTCGTATGCTGTACAATCAGCTGCAGCAAATTAGACATTAGAAAAGTAATTCACAGGCAAGAGCTTTTCATAGGAAAGCTAGGTGTCGGCCGGGCAAGGTGGGGCAAAAGATTTCGAAATCCAGTTGTGGTTCATTTTAATGAATGTTAGATCGTCAACATTTTGGGTAGCCAGACGAGTCCTTTTTTCGGTTAATATTGAACCTGCAGCACTGAATACTCTTTCTGATAGGACACTTGCTGCCGGGCAAGCAAGCTCCTGCAATGCATATTCTGCCAATTCTGGCCAGGTGTCTAATTTGGAGGCCCAGTAATCAAATGGGAATGACGGTTGAGGGAGAACATCGATAAGGGATGAAAAATAGTTAGTAACCATACTGGACAAATGTTGTCTCCTGTCACTTTCAATTGATGCAGCAGTACCTGTCCTGTCTGCGGTCATAGCAAAATCACTCCACAACCTGGTCAGAAAACCCCTCTGTCCAATGCCACTTCTGATGTGTGCACCCCTAACACTCCTAGTCTGCTGCCCCCTGGAGCTCGTGTGAGAACGATCACGTGCGCTGTGTGCTGGGAATGCCTGAAGCAAACGGTCAACAAGAGTTGATTGTTTGGTTGCTAATATTAGTTCCAAGTTCTCATGTGGCATAATATTTTGCAATTTGCCTTTATAGCGTGGATCAAGGAGGCAGGCCAACCAGTAATCGTCATCGTTCATCATTTTCGTAATGCGTGTGTCCCTTTTTAGGATACGTAAGGCATAATCCGCCATGTGGGCCAAAGTTCCAGTTGTCAAATCTCCGGTTGTGATTGGTTGAGGGGCAGTTGCAGGCAAATCTACGTCACTTGTGTCCCTCAAAAAACCAGAACCCGGCCGTGACACGCAACCAAATTCCTGTGCCCCCGGGAAAGGTTCGGCATTAAAAATATACTCATCCCCATCATCCTCCTCGTCCTCCACCTCCTCTTCGCCCGCTACCTCGTCCTGTACACTGCCCTGACCAGACAATGGCTGACTGTCATCAAGGCTTTCCTCTTCCTCTGGTGCAGACGCCTGCTCCTTTATGTGCGTCAAACTTTGCATCAGCAGACGCATTAGGGGGATGCTCATGCTTATTACGGCGTTGTCTGCACTAACCAGCCGTGTGCATTCCTCAAAGCACTGAAGGACTTGACACATGTCTTGTATCTTAGACCACTGCACACCTGACAACTCCATGTCTGCCATCCTACTGCCTGCCCGTGTATCCTCCCACAAATAAATAACAGCACGCCTCTGTTCGCACAGTCTCTGAAGCATGTGCAGTGTTGAGTTCCACCTTGTTGCAACGTCTATGATTAGGCGATGCTGGGGAAGGTTCAAAGACCGCTGATAGGTCTGCATACGGCTGGCGTGTACAGGCGAACGTCGGATATGTGAGCAAAGTGCACGCACTTTGAGGAGCAGGTCGGAGAACCCAGGATAAGTTTTCAATAAGCACTGCACCACCAGGTTTAAGGTGTGAGCCAGGCAAGGAATGTGTTTCAGTTGGGAAAGGGAGATGGCAGCCATGAAATTCCTTCCGTTATCACTCACTACCTTGCCTGCCTCAAGATCTACTGTGCCCAGCCACGACTGCGTTTCTTGTTGCAAGAACTCGGACAGAACTTCCGCGGTGTGTCTATTGTCGCCCAAGCACTTCATAGCCAATACAGCCTGCTGACGCTTGGCAGTAGCTGGCCCATAATGGGACAACTGGTGTGCAACAGTGTCATCTGCCGATGGAGTGGTTGGCAGACTGCGTTCTGTGGAAGAGCTGTAGCTTCTGCAGGAGGACGAGGAGGAGGAGGAGGAGGGGGTGCGAACGCCTACAGCCAACTGTTTCCTAGACCGTGGGCTAGGCACAACTGTCCCTAAATTGATGTCGCCTGTGGACCCTGCATCCACCACATTCACCCAGTGTGCCGTGATGGACACATAACGTCCCTGGCCATGCCTACTGGTCCATGCATCTGTAGTCAGGTGCACCTTTGTACTCACAGATTGCCTGAGTGCATGGACGATGCGCTGTTTAACATGCTGGTGCAGGGCTGGGATGGCTTTTCTGGAAAAAAAGTGTCGACTGGGTAGCTCGTATCGTGGTTCAGCGTACTCCATCAGGGCTTTGAAAGCTTCGCTTTCAACTAACCGGTAGGGCATCATCTCTAACGAGATTAGTCTAGCTATGTGGGCGTTAAAACCCTGTGTACGCGGATGCGAGGATAAGTACTTCCTTTTTCTAACCAGAGTCTCATGTAGGGTGAGCTGGACTGGAGAGCTGGAGATCGTGGAACTTTCGGGTGTGCCGGTGTACATGGCAGACTGAGAGACGGTTGGAGACGGTATTGTTTCCGCCGGTGCCCTAGATGCAATATTTCCTCCTACAAAACTGGTGATTCCCTGACCCTGACTGCTTTTGGCTGGCAAAGAAACCTGCACAGATACTGCCTGTGGTGCGGAAAATGGTGGCCTTACAGTGACGGAAGGGATGTTGCGTTGCTGACTAGCTTCATTGGCCGAGGGTGCTACAACCTTGAGGGACGTTTGGTAGTTAGTCCAGGCTTGAAAATGCATGGTGGTTAAGTGTCTATGCATGCAACTAGTATTTAGACTTTTCAGATTCTGACCTCTGCTTAAGCTAGTTGAACATTTTTGACAGATGATTTTGCGCTGATCAGTTGGATGTTGTTTAAAAAAATGCCAGACTGCACTCTTCCTAGACTCGGATCCCTTTTCAGGGATTGCAGACTGAGCTTTAACCGGATGGCAACGCTGTGCTCCAACAGGTTTTGGCTTTGACACGCGTTTTGGGCCAGATACGGGCCCGGCAGATGTAACCTGTTGCGATGTTGATGCCTGCTGCGGCCCCTCCTCCACCTCCGCTTCTGAACTACTGCCGCCTGCACCCTGTTCCCCCAATGGCTGCCAATCGGGGTCAATAACTGGGTCATCTATTACCTCCTCTTCGAGCTCGTGTGCAACTTCGTCTGTGTCACTGTGTCGGTCGGTGGTATAGCGTTCGTGGCGGGGCAACATAGTCTCATCAGGGTCTGATTGTGGATCTGTACCCTGAGAGGGCAATGTGGTGGTCTGAGTCAAAGGAGCAGCATAGTACTCTGGCTGTGGCTGTGCATCAGTGCACTCCATGTCAGAATATACTTGTAATGGGCATGGCCTGTTAAATGTTTCACTTTCTAAGCCAGGGACGGTATGTGTAAAGAGCTCCATGGAGTGACCCGTTGTGTCGCCTGCTGCATCCTTCTCTCTTGTTGTAGTTTTTGCTGAGGAGGACAAGGAAGCGACTTGTCCCTGACCGTGAACATCCACAAGCGACGCGCTGCTTTTACATTTACCAGTTTCGGAAGAGGAGGCAAAAGAGCTAGAGGCTGAGTCTGCAATGTAAGCCAAAACTTGCTGTTGCTGCTCCGCCTTTAAAAGCGGTTTTCCTACTCCCAGAAAAGAGAGCGTTCGAGGCCTTGTGTAGCCTGACGACGAAACTGGCTCCACAGCTCCAGACTTAGGTGGAATATTTTTATCCCCACGACCACCTGATGCTCCTCTACCACTACCATCATTACCAGCTGACAATGAACGCCCACGACGACCTCTTGCACCAGACTTCCTCATTGTTTTAAAATCTTAACCAAAGTAACTTTATTTGTTGCTGTCAAACAACTTACACGGTGAGCTATAACTTCAGTATGATTTCAATATCCCTTAACAGGTTGGTGAGACCACAAGGAAAATCAGGCACAATGTTACACACTCTGTTTTCTGTGGCACAAAATCACAGAGATGACACACACGCAGGACTGTCACTCAAGCACTAATGTCAATATTAATCTCCCACCTAATTTATTTTTTTTTTTTTCTCAGGGAGACTTTAGAAACCAAATAATATTAAAAAAAAAAAAAAAAAAGGCTTTCTATGGCCCACAATTAGAGAGAGAGAGGTGGCACACCCAGGAGTCAAGACTGGCACACAAGCTGAGAGGGCAATATTACTCTCCCACTGTTTTTTTATGTATTTTTTGTTTTTTCAGGGAGACTTTAGAAACCCAATAATATTTAAAAAAAAAAATAAATAGGCTTTCTATGGCCCACTGAATGAGAGGGAGAGAGGTGGCACACCCAGGAGTCAAGACTGGCACACAAGCTGAAAGGGCAATATTACTCTCCCACTGTTTTTTTAGGTTTTTTTTTTTTTTTCAGGGAGACTTTAGAAACCCAATAATATTTTAAAAAAAAAATAAATAGGCTTTCTATGGCCCACTGAATGAAAGGGAGAGAGGTGGCACACCCAGGAGTCAAGACTGGCACACAAGCTGAAAGGGCAATATTACTCTCCCACTGTTTTTTTATGTATTTTTTGTTTTTTCAGGGAGACTTTAGAAACCCAATAATATTTAAAAAAAAAAATAAATAGGCTTTCTATGGCCCACTGAATGAGAGGGAGAGAGGTGGCACACCCAGGAGTCAAGACTGGCACACAAGCTGAAAGGGCAATATTACTCTCCCACTGTTTTTTTAGGTTTTTTTTTTTTTTTCAGGGAGACTTTAGAAACCAAATAATATAAAAAAAAAAAAAAAAAATAGGCTTGCTATAGCCCACTGAATGAGAGATAGCACACACAGCAGTGGCACACAAGCCCTGACTGAGGCCAATATTTTTCTCCCACTGATTGATGTAGTGTTTTTGTGTTGAGGTAGAATTTAGAACACAAATCACGGAAAAAATAAATAGGCTTTCTATGGCCCACTGAATGAAAGGGAGAGAGGTGGCACACCCAGGAGTCAAGACTGGCACACAAGCTGAAAGGGCAATATTACTCTCCCACTGTTTTTTTATGTATTTTTTGTTTTTTCAGGGAGACTTTAGAAACCCAATAATATTTAAAAAAAAAAATAAATAGGCTTTCTATGGCCCACTGAATGAGAGGGAGAGAGGTGGCACACCCAGGAGTCAAGACTGGCACACAAGCTGAAAGGGCAATATTACTCTCCCACTGTTTTTTTAGGTTTTTTTTTTTTTTTTCAGGGAGACTTTAGAAACCCAATAATATTTTAAAAAAAAAATAAATAGGCTTTCTATGGCCCACTGAATGAGAGGGAGAGAGGTGGCACACCCAGGAGTCAAGACTGGCACACAAGCTGAAAGGGCAATATTACTCTCCCACTGTTTTTTTAGGTTTTTTTTTTTTTTTCAGGGAGACTTTAGAAACCCAATAATATTAAAAAAAAAAAAAAAAAAAAAAAAAATAGGCTTGCTATAGCCCACTGAATGAGAGATAGCACACACAGCAGTGGCACACAAGCCCTGACTGAGGCCAATATTTTTCTCCCACTGATTGATGTAGTGTTTTTGTGTTGAGGTAGAATTTAGAACACAAATCACGGAAAAAATAAATAGGCTTTCTATGGCCCACTGAATGAAAGGGAGAGAGGTGGCACACCCAGGAGTCAAGACTGGCACACAAGCTGAAAGGGCAATATTACTCTCCCACTGTTTTTTTATGTATTTTTTGTTTTTTCAGGGAGACTTTAGAAACCCAATAATATTTTTTAAAAAAAATAAATAGGCTTTCTATGGCCCACTGAATGAGAGGGAGAGAGGTGGCACACCCAGGAGTCAAGACTGGCACACAAGCTGAAAGGGCAATATTACTCTCCCACTGTTTTTTTAGGTTTTTTTTTTTTTTCAGGGAGACTTTAGAAACCAAATAATATTAAAAAAAAAAAAAAAAAATAGGCTTGCTATAGCCCACTGAATGAGAGATAGCACACACAGCAGTGGCACACAAGCCCTGACTGAGGCCAATATTTTTCTCCCACTGATTGATGTAGTGTTTTTGTGTTGAGGTAGATTTTAGAACACAAATCACGGAAAAAATAAATAGGCTTTCTATGGCCCACTCAGTGAGAGATGGCACACACAGGGATGGCACTGTAGCAGAAATGCCAATCTTAATCTCCCACAAAAAAAAAAAAAAAAAAAAAAAAAAACTGTCCTACAATTACTATCTCCCTGCAGTAATGTAAGCCAGGTATGGCAGGCAGCAATAGGAGTGGACTGATGCACAAATTAAATAAAAAGTGTGGACAAACAAAAAAGATAGCTGTGCAGAAAGGAAGGAACAAGAGGATATGTGCTTTGAAAAAAGCAGTTGGTTTCCACAGTGGCGTACACACAGCAATACAGCTATCACGGAGCCTTCTAGGGCAGCCCAATGAGCTACAGCGCTGAGGGGAAAAAAAAAAAAAAATAGCTTCCACAGTCCCTGCACACCGAAGGTGGTGTTGGACAGTGGAAATCGCTGCAGCACAAGCGGTTTGGTGGTTAGTGGACCCTGCCTAACGCTCTCCCTGCTTCTGACGAAGCGGCAGCAACCTCTCCCTAAGCTCAGATCAGCAGCAGTAAGATGGCGGTCGGCGGGAACGCCCCTTTATAGCCCCTGTGACGCCGCAGACAGCAAGCCAATCACTGCAATGCCCTTCTCTAAGATGGTGGGGACCAGGATCTATGTCATCACGCTGCCCACACTCTGCGTTCACCTTCATTGGCTGAGAAATGGCGCTTTTCGCGTCATTGAAACGCGACTTTGGCGCGAAAGTCGCGTACCGCATGGCCGACAAGCACAGGGGTCGGATCGGGTTTCATGAGACGCCGACTTAGCCAAAAGTCGGCGACTTTTGAAAATGATCGACCCGTTTCGCTCAACCCTACTAATGACTATGGTGGATCTTAACCCTCTATCACTCCAGCTCTATTTCCCGCAGAGTGCCACCTCCTTTTGCTCCACTGACAGCCTCTATGCTGTGTTTCTTTGTGGAAAAAAGAGCTGTAAGTCGATCAGGAAGAGGTGGCACTGAGCGGGTTTAGAGCTGGAGTAACAGATCTACTCCCTCATTTGCATATGTACGCAAATTGATTTCAGATGAATGGACTGAACATGTAAAAATATTGCTGGAATTGACTTTGATAGAGCTACATGGGCACATACATAGATTTGGCCTCATTCATTCCCTATGGGACTTGCGGACATGTGCGGCACTTGCGGTTTTGCACTTACAATGAGACATAAAAACACTGCTAGCAGCTTTTTTTTCCTGTTGCTGCAAGTACCACATTTTCTGGATCGCTGCAAAACCGCAAAAGAGGCACATGTCCGTATAGCAGAAGGGAATGAATGAGGCCGAACGCACTGTTGCTGTAGGAGATCCGTTGCGCGGCAAATGCAGAAAAACTGCCGGATCTGCTGCAAATGGCAAAAATCGCTGAAGTGAAAGTAGCCTAAGTCACTGCCGACAGTGTCTGCATTAGTCATACTCATCAATGGGGGAGGCAGCGCGAAAAGTGCCTAGGGCAGCATAAACTCTAAATACGGCCCTGCTAACATTCCATGATCAACTGTGAGTGCTATGACTATGCCCCTGTTTGCAAAACAAGGGCCATTAAGACATGGTGAGATTTGTGTAGAAGAGCTTGTATGTCCAACACAGAACTGTGTCCTCAACTTCATTAAACACCTATAAAAGAATCTAAAATAGAGACTGCTTATTAGATCCTAAAAAACAACATGAACTTCTAATCTCACAAATCCTCCTCTGGATGAATGGGTAAAAATCCCAATAGACACAATCCAAAATCTTGTAGAAGGCCTTCGTAGTAGAGTGTAAGCTGTTAAATCTAGACACTCTTTATCAATCTGGGCAGGATCAGGTTGGAGTCAAATTTCCTAAAATTTGTGGTTAATGCAAATTTGAAAATTTACAGTTCAATTTGCAAAAAAAATAAAAACTTGCCTAGCATTTCTCACACTGCTGGGGCATTAGGGAATGGGCTTAAGTAATTATGTGTTGCCATGCAGGCTTCCCCATAATGCCTTGCAGCTATATCTATCGGATAATCATACCTTGCACAGTGGTAGTCAAGATCTGGGCCATCACAGATCAGCGAGACCCATTGGAACACAGGATGGTAGAGTGGGGTTGTTTTCAATATCCAAAGTAACTGAGTAAGTCTTTGTTTCCTATAGAGTATAGTCAGAGAGGTTTTCTCCTTCTCTCGTTCTCCTGTAGAGTGTAAGCTCTTATGATCAGCTATTTTTTTTCTCTCCTGAAGAGTGTAAGTTTTTATGGTCAGTGGGTCCTCTTTCTTTCTTCTGTAGAGTGTAAGCTGCTATGGTCAGCCAACTCTCCTCTCCCAGGTGTATATTTTCCAAATAATTACAAGCTTTACAGAATTGATATTTGCTCAAACATATTTGCTGAAAATTTAATTTTTGAAGAACATTCTGTGAAGTCAGTAAATATGAATTTCAAAAAATCATCTCATCTCTAGTAATAGTTGTAAAGTGAGGACAAACTACATAATAATGAATACAGTTTGCAGGTGTCCAGATACTTTTGTACATGATGAGCCACTTTAGAAAATTTGTTATAACAAAAGAAAATACCTACTGTAAAGAAAGCTCCCACGCAGTGACCCCAACATATGCGAATGTGAGTACTATAAAAGAAGATAAGATATGTGCTCAGAATAAATATTTAAAGGTTTTTAATTGACAATCCATCTATTGCAGAGAAGAGGAGCTGTCACTGTGGGTGCAGGTGAGACCAATTAAATTTTGGTTCTTTGAGCTTTTTTCCTGTAAACTCAGCAGAAAAATGCAACAACACAAAATCATTAGAGGTATTTCTTTACAAGAGAACAAGGAAACTGAAAACAGAAGCAAGGATCTGATGCCATAAAGAATATGTTGAGTAAGTAAAAACTTTTAACCTACTTTACATTTTTCCAATGCTAATACATCTTATTAATTTCTAAACTGGCTTGTTTTTTCTATTGAGTAATGTTTTAATTACCTTGAAAAACAGTTTTTGTTCCTGGAAAGAAGTCTTACAATAATGAAATTTAGGCTTGTATTTATTTTTTGGTTCTTTCTCT
This sequence comes from Ranitomeya variabilis, assembly GCF_051348905.1. NCBI lineage: Eukaryota > Metazoa > Chordata > Amphibia > Anura > Dendrobatidae > Ranitomeya > Ranitomeya variabilis. The sequence continues at coordinate 236,444,954 of NC_135232.1, forward strand.
AAAATATAATGTACCCTTGTAGTTGTGATTGTTTTGGGGTTATTCTCACAAGGGCAATATTTTTCATATTATATGGTAATTTTTTTTTTACAAAGCTCAGTATCTGCGTGACTATTGCTAATATACAGTACAAGTCCAACATAAAGTTGCTTTTTTGTACCTTTATGGCTTTTATTATCTCCTTCTGCCCCACTAGCATCAAGCTTGACCAAGTTGAATGAACAGTCATTTTCTTACATTGCTAAAACAACATTTCCAAACATAACACTGCTTCTCCTCAGTGCTGCTGCCCCCTAGCTCCGCTTTCCTGAATGCTTCTCGAAATAGATAGATCTCAACATGTCCAATTTTATTGCTATGGATGAGCTGACCATTGATAATTATGAATTTATTGACCCACCATTTGACCAATATTGTTTACTATTTACAAACTCCTCCTTTGATTGGAAGTTCATTGGATTCTTCAGAGCATTATCATTTTATCCTCTGGATGAAAAGTAGAGCTAAGCATAGAATAGCAGAGGTGTGATACAGAACAACTGTCCTTGCAATGAGGGTGCTTTGAAAGAGTCAGCGGGAGGATATATTAGACAATTTCATGTATACATCTGTTTTTCATAAATTAGCGTTATTAGCTGTAAATTCAGCAGGTAGCCGTAGATTCTTTAGCATAGCATACCTGAACTGTGCTGCAACCTCTCAGATGCTTTATTAGACAGGGTCATTAGATGCATCTGAGTATGCTCGATCAACAGCATTAGAACTGCTGGCGATAGATCCATTTACAACAGAGAGTAAAGAATTCCCTGGTTCATTGTCATTAATGGACTGATAGCTGAAAATCAATGCAGATTTAAAAATAAGTTGTATTGGCACACACAATTTATTCTGTATTCATGGAAAAATTAGACTACATTATAATTTTGGGAGTAACCTACAAAAAATACACGGCAAAAAATGTTTGAAAATCTCTTACTATTAGTGTTGAGCGATACCATCCGATACTTGAAAGTATCGGTATCGGATAGTATCGGCCGATACCCGAAAAGTATCGGATATCGCCGATACTGATACCCGATACCAATACAAGTCAATGGGACACCAAGTATCGGAAGGTATCCTGATGGTTCCCAGGGTCTGAAGGAGAGGAAACTCTCCTTCAGGCCCTGGGATCCATATTAATGTGTAAAATAAAGAATTAAAATAATAAATATTGATATACTCACCTCTCCGGAGGCCCCTGCACCTCACCGCTGTTAACCGGCAGCCTTCTTTGCTTAAAATGAGCGCGTTTAGGGCCTTCCATGACATCACGGCTTCTGATTGGTCGCGTGCGCTCATGTGACCGCCACGCGACCAATCACAAGCCGTGACGTCATTCTCAGGTCCTAAATTCCTAGGAATTTAGGACCTGAGAATGACGTCACGGCTTGTGATTGGTCGCGTGGCGGTCACATGAGCGCACGCGACCAATCAGAAGCCGTGACGTCATGGAAGGTGCTGAACGCGCTCATTTTAAGCAAAGCAGGCTGCCAGTTACTACCAGGGCGCGTCAGAGGGTGAGTATATCCCTATTTTTTATTTTAATTCTTTATTTTTTACATGCATATGGATCCCAGGGCCTGAAGGAGAGTTTCCTCTCCTTCAGACTCTGGGAACCATACACTGGGAACTTCCGATTCCGATTCCCGATACCACAAAAGTATCGGATCTCGGTATCGGAATTCCGATACCGCAAGTATCGGCCGATACCCGATACTTGTGGTATCGGAATGCTCAACACTACTTACTATTCATTTTTATGTGGATTCCTTAGTGCTTTTAAAATAAAGTGTTTTTCTAAAGAGGATTTGAGAAATGCCTGGTGGAAAAAAAATGTGTATTTCAGTTCTTTGAAGTTGTTCCTTGAGGAAACCTCTCTAAAGTAAGCACAAATCAAAAAGCTGAAAAGAAAGCTTCAAGAAAAAAAAATCCAACACCTATTCAAAATGCTTCAGGAAATGTTTCAGGAACAGAAAACCTCCTTTTAAAAAATAAAGAAAAAGGAGTTTTTTGTGAAAATGTTTCTTTTTAAAAAAAACCTATGTTTTTGTAATACCTGAAAAAAATTTTTGTGTGAACACAGCAACAAGCTTTGCACCAACAAAAAAGTCACCTTTCTCTAAAATCCACACGTGAAGAAAGCAAATTATTTTTCTGTTTACTCCAGATGTGCAAATATCTAAAACTAGAAAAAAAATGTGCTTTTTTTAGGCATTACTATAGTGTATTCTCTTGTATACTGTAACATCTGACTGCTGGGAATTGTGGTTTTGTTCCATGCAATAAATACTAGTGGGCACCTGAAGGAGGATGCTATATAGTTAGGTGCAGAAATATTTGAACATTACCAAAACATTTTCAACATACAATAACTTAACCCATATGGGCTTAATATGCAGACACTCAGCATTAATTTTAGGGTATTCACATCCTAATTGGAGTAAGGGTTTATTAATTACAGCAATTTCAAATCTCAAAAACTTTTTGGGTTACTCCCTCATTAATTTATCATCAATTAAGGTCTGAAGCTGATTCCAGGTGGGTAATTTGGATTAGGAAGCTGTTACTATCAGCCCACAACTTGTGGTCAAAGGAGCATTCAATGGAAGAGAAACAGACATCATAAGAATAATGAAAAGAAGAAATCCATAACGTACAGTACAGACCAAAAGTTTGGACACACCTTCTCATTTAATGATTTTTCTGTATTTTCATGACTATGAAAATTGTACATTCACACTGAAGGCATCAAAACTATGAATTAACACATGTGGAATTATATACTTAAAGTGTGAAACAACTGAAAATATGTCTTATATTCTAGGTTCTTCAAAGCAGCCACCTTTTGCTTTGATGACTGTTTTGCACACTCTTGGCATTCTCTTGATGAGCTTCAAGAGGTAGCTTCACAGTACAGATGGACATTGGCCCAAATATATTATACTGCAAAAGCAACCCAGGAGTTTTTTAATTAAAGAAGTGCAATATTCTTCAATGACCGAGTCAATCACCAAATCTCAACCCCATTGAGCAGCATTTCACATTCTTAAGGCAAAACTTAATGCAGAAAGACCCACAAACAAGTAACAACTGAAGTCAGCTGCAGTAAAGGCCTAGCAAAACATCACAAAGGAGGATTCCCAACTTTTGGTGATGTCCAGGGTTTCCAGACCTCAGACAGTCATTGTATGTAAAGGATTCGCTACAAAGTGTTAAAAATAAACATTATATTTATAGCAAAGTTAATTTGTCTAATTATATTTGAGCCCCTAAAATTAGGAGGCTTTGCAGAAAAATGGTTGCAATTCCTAAATGTTTGACAGAATTTTTTTGTTCAACCTCTTTAACCCTTTCACCCCGAAGCCTGATTTCACCTTACTGACCAGGCCAATTTTTACAATTCTGACCACTGTCAATTTATGAGGTCATAACTCTGGAACGTTTCAATCTATCCCACTGATTCTGACACTGTCTTCTGCTGACATACTGTACTTCATGATAGTGGTAAAATTTATTTGATATAACTTGCATTCATTTGTGAAAAAATTGGAAATGTGGAGAAAATTTAGCAATTTTCACATTTTTAATTTTTAAGTCCAGAAATCAGAGAGTCATATTGCACAAAATAGTTAATGTATAACATTTCCCACATATCTACTTTACATAAGCACAATTTTTTAAACAATTTTTTTTGTTAGAAAGTTATAAAGGTTACAAATTGACCATCGATTTTTCATTTTTACAGCAAAATTTGCAAAATCATATTTTTAAGGACCACCTCACATTTGAAGTGACTTTGAGGGGCCAATATTGTGCAATTTCTCCTGTGTATGCTGATACCCCATATGTGGGGGAAAACCACTGGTTGGGCACACGGCAGGGCTTGGAAGGGAAGGGGCGCCATTTCACTTTTTGAATGTAATATTTACTGGCATAATTAGCGAACACCATGTCATGTTTTGAGAGACCCTGATGTGACTAAACAGTGGAAACCTGACTGTCAGATCTTTTGGAACTCCTAAAGTGAACCCGCAGAACCATGACAACGAACCTCCCAAGGGGAGCTGGCCTGGTGGACCACCCCCAATACAGGGAGGGTTAGGGGCAGGCCCGAGGGAGACTATTGCCGCAGAAGCTGATACCCAGGGACAGGAAGTAGGAGCGGAAAAGACGCAGAACTGGCTATAACGGAGACACAGGACAGACTGGCAATGACTGAGACTAAGAATAGGCAGGATATCTTGGACGCCCAGGACAGACTGATATGGTGGAAACACAGGACAGGCAGGGTATGACGGATGCACAAGACAGAGCAAGGAAGGGCGGATGCACAGGACAGAGCAAGGTATCATAGTATCATAGTATCATAGTTATTAAGGTTGAAGGAAGACTTTAAGTCCATCTAGTTCAACCCATAGCCTAACCTAACATGCCCTAACATGTTGATCCAGGGGAAGGCAAAAAAAAACCCATGTGGTAAGAGTAAGCTCCACCATGGGGAAAAAAATTCCTTCCCGACCCCACATATGGCAATCAGACTAGTTCCCTGGATCAACACCCTATCAAGGAATCTAGTGTATATACCCTGTAACATTATACTTTTCCAGAAAGGTATCCAGTCCACTCTTAAATTTAAGTAATGAATCACTCATTACAACATCATACGGCAGAGAGTTCCATAGTCTCACTGCTCTTACAGTAAAGAACCCGCGTCTGTTATTATGCTTAAACCTTTTTTCCTCCAGACGTAGAGGATGCCCCCTTGTCCCTATCACCGGTCTATGATTAAAAAGATCATCAGAAAGGTCTTTGTACTGTCCCCTCATATATTTATACATTAACATAAGATCACCCCTTAGCCTTCGTTTTTCCAAACTAAATAGCCCCAAGTGTAATAACCTATCTTGGTATTGCAGACCTCCCAGTCCTCTAATAACCTTGGTCGCTCTTCTCTGCACCAGCTCTAGTTCAGCTATGTCTTTCTTATACACCGGAGACCAGAACTGTGCACAGTATTCTAAGTGTGGTCGAACTAGTGACTTGTATAGAGGTAAAATTATGGCGGACACACAGGACAGAGCATGTGTAATAATTATAGGGGATAACTCAGGAGACTCTTTGCGTGGAACAAGACAACTACAGTACACAGTTTTATAAGTGGTAAAGTCTATATTATCACACGGTGATTCAAACAGGTGCAGAGAGAAACTCAAGTCCACAACACTTGGTGCAAATAATAAACGCAGCTTAGCAGTCTATAAGAAACTTCAGAGGAAAATGCAATCAAGCAGAAAGTCTATGAAGCACAGTTATTCTTGAGGATACTTGACACAAATAAATCCTTGTCTTAGTCCAGGCACAGATAGATATGCTTATTAGGCAGTTCAAATCATATCTTAGCTCAACCAGGGAGGCCTGGTTAATAGTCTCAGGTTATTGAAAAGCAGCAACAGCTTACATGACCAGCAAATGCAGATGGAAGTAAACACGAACAGCAGATGAAGGAGGATTACTGGAAACTTGTGTATGCAGCAGGAACTCAGAGCAGAGTAGCAGGATCACCACACAGGTTCACAGAAGCAGGTGTGTAGCCAGGGAGTAATCAGAGGTCAGGAGCTGGATGCAAGGCAGAATACTCTAGCACAGACTGAAGGCTGGGGTGGAGTTTTATAGCAGGAGACACAGTGCACATGAGACCAAAGATGCCATCTTGAAAAAGGGCAGTAATGCATAAAAGGTAAAAAATGTTCAGAGTCCTGACATTACTCCCTCCTTAGAAGCGGCCTCAGGAGAATCCTGGACCTGGTTTCTCAGGGAATCTCTGATGAAAATGAGAAATCTTCTGTTGGGCATTGATGTTTTCCACAGGTTCCCAAGAGTCTTCCTCAGGGGGATATCCCTGCCATTTTATCAGATATTGGAGTCGATTCCTGCGAATACTATAATCAATAATTTCCTCCACCACAAATTGTTCTTGCCCATCAATCACCACAGGCTGCGGAGGTGGCACAACACGTCCCTGGAAGGTATTAGGAGATACATGCTTTAGTAAAGATACATGAAAAACTGGGTGTTCCTTCCTTGTCCTAGGCAGCTTCAGCCGGCAGGCCACAGAGCTCACAATACCGTTGATCTTGAAAGGGCCAATTAATTTCTGTCCAAGTTTTTGTGAAGGAACGTTTAACTTCAGATTCTTAGTTGATAACCACACGGAATCTCCTACCTTGAACATGGGTGCAGGTTTACGGAATTTATCAGCCGATCTCTTAGAACGTTCTTGAGCTGTGGTCAGGGATTCCTTCAGAACCTCCAGATTCTGTCTCATCACAGTCAGCCTTTCCTCCACTGCCGGAACCGGAGAACTAATTGGAGACCTAGGTAAAATACACGGATGATAACCCAGATTGGCAAAGAAAGGTGTAATTTTAGTGGAGGCGCTCTGAGAATTATAATATGAAAATTCGGCTAACGGCAACAACTCCAACCAATCATCCTGGAGATGGCTGACATAACATCTTAGATATTGTTCCTGCATCTGGTTGGTCCGCTCAGTCTGACTATTTGTCTGGGGATGGTAAGCAGAAGAGAGACAGACATTAATATTGAGTGCAGAGCAAAACCCCTTCCAGAATCTTGAAGTGAACTGTACTCCACGGTCAGAGATGATCTCATCCGGAACCCCGTGCAACCAAAAGACATTCTGTATAACCAAGTTCACTGTATCTTTAGCTGAGGAGAGGCCAGTGCACGGAACAAAATGAGCAGCTTTAGTCAGGCAATCAACTACCACCATAATTGTATTCATGCCCCCCGATGTAGGCAGCTCCACAATAAAGTCCATTGATATAGACCCCCAAGGGTGGGACAGAACAGGTGATGGTTGTAGAAGACCCGTAGGTGCCACATGAGGAGTCTTGTAATGGGCACATACCTCGCAAGAGAGAACATAGTCCTTGGTATCCTTCAGGCAAGTTGGCCACCAGAAGAATCGGCTCAGGAACTCTTGTATCTTCTGTACCCCCCTGTGACCAGCCAACTTGGAGTCATGTACCAACTTGAGGATCTGCAGACGGACGACCTCCGGGACATAGATACGTCGATCTCTGAATCACATGCCACCCTTAAAGACAAGATTAATATCCACAGGTGGGTTGGCCAGAAATACATCACCTTCATAGGCCTCCCTGCACTCCTTCCACAAGTCCTGATCATGGATAACTCCGATGAAATTGGCATCAGATAGAATGGTCTTGGATGGGGCTCCAGGTTCAGAATTCGCAGCATGGATTTGGGATAAAGCATCCGCCTTCCCATTACGAGAACCTGGACGGTACGAGATAACAAAGTTAAATTGTTTTAAAAATAAGTTCCAACGAGCCTGACGAGGAGAAAGACATCTAGCGGATCTAAGGATCTCTAGATTGTGATGGTCAGTTAGCACTATGATCTGTTGTGCAGCTCCTTGCAGATGATGCCTCCATTCTTTGAAAGCCGCAATAATAGCCAGCAATTCCTTGTCTCCCACGTTGTAATTCTTCTCTGCTGTGGTTAGTCTACGGGAAAAGAAAGCACAAGGATGTAGCAGACACTTCTCTCCAGTTCTTTGGGAGAGAATAGCCCCCAAAGCATTATCAGAAGCGTCCACCTCCACAATGAAAGGAAGTGTTGGATCTGGGTGTATCAACAGCGGTGCTGATGTGAAACAGACTTTAAGCCGATCAAATGCTTCTTGAGCCTGTGATGACCACTTAAAGGGCTTTTCCTTCTTTGTCAAAGAAGTAATGGGATGGACAATATCAGAAAAACTTTGAATGAAGCGTCTGTAGAAATTAGCAAAACCAATAAAACGTTGGACCTCCTTAATGTTCTTGGGTACCGGCTAGGCCATGTTCTTCATGTTCCTGTAGAGAGTCAGAAAAGATTAGTATATCATCCAAATAGATCACTACAAACTGGTCCAACAAATCTCTGAAAATGTCATTAGCAAGATGTTGAAATGTTGCAGGGGCGTTACAAAGCCCAAAGGGCATCACAAGAGATTCAAAGTGCCCATACCAGCATCTGAATGTTGTCTTCCACTCATCCCCTGGACAAATACGCACCAAATTATAAGCCCCACGAAGATCCAGTTTAGAGAACACCTTAGCATGGCGGACTCTTTCCAGTAATTTGGAAATCAGAGGCAAAGGGTAACGGTTTTGTACAGTTACCTAAATGAGTTCTCGATAGTCAACACAGGGTCTCAGGGTCCCATCCTTCTTCTTTACAAAAAATATAGGTGCCCCTGCTGGTGAGGAAGAAGGATGTATGAAGCCTTTGGCCAGATTTTCATCAATATACTCCTTTAAGGCTTGAAGCTCAGGTGCCGCCAAAGGGTATATGTTACCAAAAGGAATGGCTGCCCCGGGAAGCAGCTCAATGGGACAGTCATAATGCCTGTGTGGAGGAAGCTGATCTGCATTCTTCTTGTCACAGATTTCAGAGAACTCTTTATAAGCTGGAGGTAAAGAAAATACCTGTACATGTGGTTCCGTAGCCGTGGACTCAGGGACAGCTTCTGTTAACGCTGAGTTGCTCCTTGTTGGGGAGATAATCTCCTTGGTCTCCCAGTTGATAATTGGGTTCTGAGAACGCAACCAAGGAATGCCTAAAATCACAGGAAAATGAGGAGAAGAAATTAGCAAGAGAGAAAGTTGCTCCTGATGCTTAGGCTCCAACAAAATTTCAAGGGGTACAGTCTCCTGATCCACAGGCCCAGAGATTAAAGGTGACCCATCCACTGTTTCCATGGTAATTGGAGAGGCTCTTTGCTGAATTTCAATACCATGTTCCTTGGCAAATGCGATATCCATGAAATTGCCACCTGCACCAGAGTCAATCATAGCTGAACTGGAAATCCACTGTCCTGCACACAGGATCTTAATAGGGAGAGAACAGTGAGAGTTCTTTTCCTTCAGCTCCTTGGGGGGTGAAGTCATAGAAAGTGAATGGAATACAGCGTTTAAAGGCAAGCTACATTCAGAGATGTCAGATTCATCATCACAGTTGTCGTACTCCCCTATTTCTGCTAGAACCTTGTTAGGCCGTCTAGGACACTTAGGACAATTGATCAAGAAGTGGTCAGACTGGCCGCAGTAGAAACATAGACTTTTATGCAGGCGATGCTCCCGGCGCTCATTGATCTCGCACCTCTGAACGGAATCAATTTGCATGGGCACCTCCTCCACCTCCCGAGAGGTTTTTACTGCAGGCTCTTTGGAAGGAAGGGAAAAGTTAGAAACACGGTTATAGGCAGCAAATTTCTCCTGCCTACTCTCAGTAAGGCGAATTTCTATGTGCACACAATGCTGTATAAATGTCTCTAGCTCTTGAGGTGACTCAGAGCGGGCTAGTTCATCTTTTATAATACTAGACAGACCCCTTTTAAAAATAGGCAATTGTGCATAACTGTCCCAATTGGTATCTACCACCAATCTCCTGAATTCAGTGGCATACTCAATAACAGAACGTTTAACCTGGCATAAAGACAACAAAGCAGATTCAGCGGTTGCACGGCGATTAGGGTCGTCAAACATTAATGCCATAGCGGCCAAGAAATCATCCAAGTCATTTAACTGTGGGTCACGAGACTCAATCATCGGATTCGCCCAGGCGAGCACTCGTGAGGTCAGTAGCATTATTACACACAATACTTTGGATCTATCAGTAGGAAAATGGTCAGCATGCACATCAAAATATAGCATACATTGATTCACAAAGCCACGAAATTTGTCGCGATCACCATTAAATCTGAATGGGGGCAGCTTAGGTGGGCCAGCTGGTGGCGGTTGCCCAGAGGGTAAAGTCACTTGTGCAACTATTTGCGTGCTTATGTCCTGAAAAGCCCATCCATACTGGGACTCTATGCCTGCAAGTTTGTTTTCCTGGGCTGCCATGCGGTTGCTCAAGTCCTGCAAAGTTTGTCCAAACACTTATTGATTGTGTTCAAAGCTTTCAAACTTCTTTTGCAGACCTTCCACATCTTTCTGCAGTGATCTAATTATGGAAAACACCTGCTCTTATTTGCTTTCTGCAGTCATTGATCCAGCAGTCTCCTTTTTTTTTTTAGGCTAGAGTATCCTGTAATAATTATAGGAGATAACTCAGGAGACTCTTTGCGTGGAACAAGACAACTACAGTACACAGTTTTATAAGTGGTAAAGTCTATATTATCACACGGTGATTCAAACAGGTGCAGAGAGAAACTCAAGTCCACAACACTTGGTGCAAATAATAAACGCAGCTTAGCAGTCTGTAGGAAACTTCAGAGGAAAATGCAATCAAGCAGAAAGTCTATGAAGCACAGTTATTCTTGAGGATACTTGACACGAATAAATCCTTGTCTTAGTCCAGGCACAGATAGATATGCTTATTAGGCAGTTCAAATCATATCTTAGCTCAACCAGGGAGGCCTGGTTAATAGTCTCAGGTTATTGAAAAGCAGCAACAGCTTACATAACCAGCAAATGCAGATGGAAGTAAATGCAGTGCCCCAGAGTCCTGGTCGTTGCAGTAATGTCGCTCTGCCACTAAGTGGAGTGATGTTACGTCTGATTGCACTAAAGGAGTTCACCTGACCAGGTATCACACACACTACACTTCACACTCCGGACACCAGGGGGAGTGGTTCCATCTAGTAGGCCACTCCTCACGCTCTGGTAAAACTGGGGGTTGGACAGGAAGTTAGGGAGAAAGCAGCCCGGGAGAGTTTGGGAGAGGACCTGTCAGGGGTGGGATCCTGACAGAGACTCAGCGAAAAGGACAGATCGTTACGGAGCCGTGCTTGAGTGATATAGTGGCAGGCTTCTTAGAAAGGACATGAAGCGAGGTTTATTGTGGAGAAGTGAGAAGCGAGATCACAGTACAAAGGAGAATAGAACCAGTAGGAGTCGTGCCTTAAGATCGTGGCAACATCCTACTGAGGCACATAGCCGGTGGCCGGGGCACCAAGGAAGTAACAGACTCTACGCATTACTTCGAACTACGGCAGGACAGTTAACTTCAGGTTAGTTGTCACCCTTTTACACCTAACGAAGACAACGGAGGCAATTGTGGGAGAGGGGCGTCTCTAGGGTCCCAGAATAACTCCAGGCCTTCCCCGTCATACATATGCATCCTAGCCATATCATCCAGGGGGACGGAGAGAGAAAGAACATCAAAAACAGACACAACAGTTGTGAGGACTATCCCATGGTGCTCAGCAGGGAGGTACTACAACACACAGGCGCTAGAAGGTAGGCACTGATTTCCACTTGCAAAGGGAACTCTGGATGTGCCTTCGGACCGGCCGGTCTCAGCCAGCCCTGTTTTCAGTGCTCTGGATTGCGGATCCTGAAGCCTTCAGTAAAGAGGTAAAGAGACTGCAACCCTGTGTCCACTGTTATGATCTGGTGGCCTAGGAACGGCATGAGACATACTCTGGAGAATGTGGTAACTGTACTGACCGCAGACCCTGGACTTAACACCGCAACTAGAAGTAGCCGTGGGATGTACCTACTGATCCTAGACACCTCGACACAGCCGGAGGACTAATTAACCCTATAGATAGAAAAGGGAAGGCTATCTCGCCTCAGAGAAAATTCCCAAAGGATAGGCAGCCCCCCATAAATATTGACTGTGAGAGGAGAGGAAAAAACATACACAGGCTGAAAACAGAATTTAGCAAAGGAGGCCAATCTAGCTGGATAGGAAAGATAGGACAGAGTACTATGCGGTCAGTATTAAAATACTATGAAATATCCACCACAGAAAATACAAAAACTTCACATCTAACTAAAGACATGAAGGGTATATCTGCCTCTCCAGAGATACCAGCTTGACTGCATAAATCCTTACACAGATTAAGCTGGACAAGAAAAAACATGAAATGCACTAAACAATAAGGCCCACAAAATGTGGGCTGCAAAACAAGCAGGACTTATCTTGGTGAAAAGACCAGGAAGCAAGAGAGACCATGAAGAGATGTGAATCCTCCAGATACAATTGACAACTGGCACTCACTAAAGGGTGAAGCAAGACTAAATAGCCCAGTCCAGATTGAACACACCTGATAAATGCTGTGAAGGACAGACAGCAGCGCTACCACTGATAACCACCGGAGGGAGCCCAAGAACAGAATTCACAACAGTACCCCCCCTTGAGGAGGAGTCACCGAACCCTCACCAGAGCCCCCAGGCTGATCAGGACGAGCCAAATGGAAGGCACGAACCAAATCGTCAGCATGAACATCAGAGGCAACAACCCACGAATTATCCTCCTGGCCATAACCCTTCCACTTGACAAGATACTGAAGCCTCCGCCTTGAAAAACGAGAATCCAAGATCTTCTCAACAACATACTCCAACTCCCCATCAATCAACACCGGGGCAGGAGGATCAACAGAGAGAACGACGGGTACCACATATTTCCGCAACAAAGATCTATGAAAAACATTGTGGATGGAAAAAGAGGCTGGAAGGGCCAAACGAAAAGACACTGGATTGATAATCTCAGAAATCCTGTAAGGACCAATAAACCGAGGCTTGAACTTAGGGGAAGAGACCTTCATAGGAACATGATGGGAAGACAACCAGACCAAATCCCCAACCCGAAGCCGGGAACCCACACACCGATGACGGTTGGCAAAACGCTGAGCCTCCTCCTGAGACAACACCAAATTGTCCACAACATGAGCCCAAATTTGCTGCAACCTGTCAACCACAGAGTCCACCCCAGGACAATCAGAAGGCTCAACCTGCCCTGAAGAAAAACGAGGATGAAACCCAGAATTGCAAAAGAAAGGTGAAACCAAGGTAGCAGAACTAGCCCGATTATTAAGGGCAAACTCGGCCAATGGCAAGAAAGCCAACCAATCATCCTGATCGGCAGACACAAAGCATCTCAAATAAGTTTCCAAAGTATGGTTAGTTCGCTCAGTTTGGCCATTTGTCTGAGGATGAAATGCGGAAGAAAAAGACAAATCAATGCCCATCTTAGCACAAAAGGCCCGCCAAAACCTGGAAACAAACTGGGAACCTCTGTCGGACACAATATTCTCCGGAATGCCATGCAAACGAACCACATGCTGAAAAAACAACGGAACCAACTCAGAAGAGGAAGGTAATTTAGGCAAAGGTACCAAATGAACCATCTTAGAAAACCGGTCACAAACCACCCAGATAACCAACATCCTCTGGGAAACCGGAAGATCCAAAATAAAATCCATAGAAATATGTGTCCAAGGCCTCTCAGGGACCAGCAAAGGCAAAAGCAACCCACTGGCGCGTGAGCAGCAAGGTTTGGCCCGCGCACAAGTCCCACAGGACTGCACAAAGGAACGCACATCCCCTGACAAAGAAGGCCACCAAAATGACCTACTAACCAAATCTCTGGTACCAAAAATCCCAGGATGCCCAGCCAACACAGAACAGTGAACCTCAGAAATCACTTTGCTAGTCCATCTATCAGGAACAAACAGTTTCTCCACTGGACAGCGGTCAGGTTTATCAGCCTGAAATTCCTGAAGAACCCGTCGTAAATCAGGGGAGATGGCAGAAAGAATCACCCCCTCCTTCAGAATGCCGACCGGCTAAAGGACCCCAGGGGAATCAGGCAAAAAATTCCTAGAGAGGGCATCAGCCTTAACATTCTTAGAACCCGGAAGATACGAGACAACAAAATCAAAACGGGAGAAAAACAGGGACCATCGGGCCTGTCTAGGATTCAGCCGTTTGGCAGACTCGAGGTAAATCAGATTCTTATGATTGGTCAAGACCACAATACGGTGCTTAGCCTGTTATGGACCTGGTGGTTAGGTGCACCAGGAATGACGTGATAGTTAAACACGGAATCGGGACGAGCTCTGGGGAAATGGGAACTCTGCTGACCGCAAACCCTACTCCTATCAACACAACTAGAAATAGCCGTGGAGCGTGCCTGACTCTGCCTAGACGCCTCTTCACAGCCTAAGAGCTAACTACCCCTAAAGAAAGGAAACAAAGCCTCACTTGCCTCAGAGAAATTTCCCCAAAGGTAAAAGCAGCCCCCCACAAGTATTGACTGTGAGTTAAGAGGAAATCACAATCACAGGATGAAATAGGCTTTAGCAAAGGGAAGCCAGTCTAACTAAACAGATTGAGGATAGAAAAGGGATCTTTGCGGTCAACACAAAAAACTACAAAACCACGCAGAGTGTGCAAAAAATACCCCCGCACCGACTCACGATGCGGTGGTGCCACTCTGCACCCCCCGAGCTTCCAGCTAGCCAGGCAGTTTCATGATAGCAAGCTGGACTAGACTTAGCAAGAAAAACCATATGTAACAAATGAACAAGCAGGAACTTAGCTTCGCTGGAGTAGACAGGTCCTCAGAAAGATCCAGGAGAGATCTGAACCAGTACTAGAATATTTACAGCTGGCAAGGAGTAACGATCTGAGTGGAGTTAAATAGAGAATCCAGCCTAGCCCTAAATGAGGGCAGGTGGGGAAGGAATCTCAGAACCAGCAGCTCCACTCACAGCCACCAGAGGGAGTCCAAGGACAGAACTCCCCGAAGTACCATTCATGACCACAGGAGGGAGTTCGAGAACGGAATTCACAACAGTACCCCCCCCCTTGAGGAGGGGTCACCGAACCCTCACCAGAGCCCCCAGGCCGATCAGGACGAGCCAAATGAAAGGCACGAACTAAATCGGCAGCATGGACATCAGAGGTAACAACCCAGGAATTATCCTCCTGACCATAGCCCTTCCATTTGACCAAGTACTGAAGTTTTCGTCTCGAAATACGAGAATCCAAAATCTTCTCCACCACATACTCCAACTCCCCCACGACCATCACCGGAGCAGGAGGATCAACGGAGGGAACCATAGGCGCCACATATCTCTGCAGCAACGACCTATGGAACACATTATGGATGGCAAAACAAGCAGGAAGGGCCAAACGAAATGATACAGGATTAAGAATTTCAGAAATCTTATAAGGACCAATGAAACAAGGCTTAAACTTAGGAGAAGAAACCTTCGTAGGAACATAACGAGATGATAACCAAACCAAATCCCCAACATGAAGTCGGGGACCAACACGGCGACGGTGGTTAGCGAAACGTTGAGCCTTCTCTTGGGACAAGGTCAAATTGTCCACCACATGAGTCCAAATTTGCTGCAACCTGTCCACCACAGAATCCACACCAGGACAGTCCGAAGGCTCAACCTGCCCTGAAGAAAAACGAGGATGAAAACCAGAATTACTAAAAAAAGGCGAAACCAAAGTTGCCGAACTGGCCCGATTATTAAGGGCGAACTCAGCCAATGGCAAGAAGGTCACCCAATCATCCTGATCCGCAGAAACAAAGCATCTCAGATAGGTTTCCAAAGTCTGATTGGTTCGTTCGGTTTGGCCATTTGTCTGAGGATGGAAAGCCGAAGAAAAAGACAAATCAATGCCCATCTTAGCACAAAAGGAACGCCAAAACCTTGAAACAAACTGGGAACCTCTGTCAGACACGATGTTCTCCGGAATGCCATGCAAACGAACCACATGCTGGAAAAACAACGGAAGCAAATCAGAGGAAGAAGGCAATTTAAGCAAGGGTACCAAATGGAACATTTTAGAGAAGCGATCACAAACCACCCAGATGACCGACATCCTTTGAGAAACAGGAAGATCTGAAATAAAATCCATGGAAACATGCGTCCAGGGCCTTTTCGGGACCGGCAAGGGCAAAAGTAACCCACTGGCACGAGAACAGCAGGGCTTAGCCCGAGCACAAGTCCCACAAGACTGCACAAAAGAACGCACATCCCGCGACAAAGAAGGCCACCAAAAGGACCTAGCCACCAAATCTCTGGTACCAAAAATCCCAGGATGACCAGCCAACACCGAACAATGAACCTCAGAGATAACTCTATTAGTCCATCTATCAGGGACAAACAGTTTCTCCGCTGGACAACGGTCAGGTCTATCAGCCTGGAACTCCTGCAGCACCCGCCGCAAATCAGGGGAGATGGCAGACAGAACTACCCCCTCTCTGAGAATACCAGCTGGCTCAGGAACCCCAGGAGAATCAGGCACAAAACTCCTTGAAAGGGCATCAGCCTTCACATTCTTAGAACCCGGAAGGTACGAAACCACAAAATTGAAATGGGAGAAAAACAGCGACCAACGAGCCTGTCTAGGATTCAACCGCTTGGCAGACTCGAGATAAGTCAGATTCTTGTGATCTGTCAAGACCACCACGCGATGCTTGGCTCCTTCAAGCCAATGTCGCCACTCCTCGAATGCCCACTTCATAGCCAACAACTCCAGATTGCCAACATCATAATTACGCTCAGCAGGCGAAAACTTTCTTGAAAAGAAAGCGCATGGCTTCATTACAGAGCAATCAGAACTTCTCTGAGACAAAACAGCCCCTGCTCCAATTTCAGAAGCATCAACCTCGACCTGAAAAGGGAGCGAAAAATCTGGCTGACACAACACAGGAGCCGAAGAGAAACGACGTTTCAACTCCTGAAAAGCCTCAACGGCCGCAGAGAACCAATTCACCACATCAGCACCCTTCTTGGTCAAATCAGTCAACGGTTTAACAACACTAGAAAAATTAGCGATGAAGCGACGGTAAAAATTGGCAAAGCCCAGAAATTTCTGAAGGCTCTTCACAGATGTAGGTTGAGTCCAATCATAAATGGCCTGAACTTTAACAGGATCCATCTCGATAGTAGAAGGGGAAAAAATGAAACCCAAAAAGGAAACCTTCTGAACTCCAAAGAGACACTTAGATCCCTTCACAAACAAGGAATTAGCACGAAGGACCTGGAACACCATTCTGACCTGCTTCACATGGGACTCCCAATCATCCGAAAAGACCAAAATATCATCCAAATATACGATCATGAATCTATCCAGATAATTTCGGAAGATGTCATGCATAAAGGTCTGAAACACAGATGGAGCGTTAGAAAGCCCGAATGGCATCACCAGGTACTCAAAATGGCCCTCGGGCATATTAAATGCTGTTTTCCATTCATCTCCCTGTTTAATACGCACAAGGTTATATGCCCCTCGAAGATCTATCTTGGTGAACCAACTAGCCCCCTTAATCCGAGCAAACAAATCAGACAGCAGAGGCAAAGGGTACTGAAATTTGACCGTGATTTTATTGAGAAGGCGGTAGTCTATACAGGGTCTCAGAGAACCATCCTTCTTGGCCACAAAAAACCCTGCTCCCAACGGTGATGAAGACGGGCGAATATGCCCTTTCTCCAAGGACTCCTTTATATAACTCCGCATAGCGGTATGTTCTGGCACGGACAAATTGAAAAGTCGGCCCTTAGGAAACTTACTACCAGGGATCAAATTTATAGCACAATCACAATCCCTATGAGGTGGTAGGATACTGGATTTGGGCTCATCAAATACATCCCGGTAATCCGACAGAAACTCAGGGACATCAGAAGGAATGGATGAAGAAATTGACATCATCGGAACATCGCCATGTACCCCTTGACAACCCCAACTAGACACAGACATTGATTTCCAATCCAATACTGGATTATGAACCTGTAGCCATGGCAAACCCAACATGACCACATCATGCAAATTATGCAACACCAAAAAGCGAATATCTTCCTGATGTGCAGGAGCCATGCACATGGTCAACTGAGTCCAGTACTGAGGTTTATTCCTGGCCAAAGGCATAGCATCAATTCCCCTCAATGGAATAGGATACTGCAAAGGCTCCAGGAAAAAACCACAACGCCTGGCAAACTCCAAGTCCATCAAATTCAGGGCAGTGCCCGAATCCACAAATACCATAACCGAGTAGGACGACAGAGAGCAAATCAAAGTAACAGACAAAAGAAATTTAGGCTGTACAGTAGCAATGGTGACAGACCTAGCGAACCGCTTAATGCGCTTAGAACAATCAGAGATAGCATGAGTAGGGTCACCACAGTAAAAACACAGCCGATTCTGACGTCTTTGTTCTTGCCGTTCAGTTGTGGTCAAAGTTCTATCACATTGCATAAGCTCAGGCCTCTGCTCAGAGGACACCGCCAAATGGTGCACAACTTTGCGCTCGCGCAAACGCCGATCAATTTGAATGGCCAAGGACATTGATTCATTCAGACCAGCAGGCGTGGGGAAGCCCACCATAACATCCTTATAGGCCTCAGAGAGACCCTTTCTAAAAATTGCTGCCAGGGCACACTCATTCCATTGAGTAAGCACAGACCACTTTCTAAATTTCTGACAATATACCTCCGCTTCATCCTGACCCTGACACAAAGCCAGCAAGGTTTTCTCTGCCTGATCCACTGAATTCGGTTCGTCATAAAGCAATCCAAGCGCCAGAAAAAACGCATCTACATTAAGCAATGCAGGATCTGCTGGCGCAAGGGAGAATGCCCAGTCTTGAGGGTTGCCACGTAACAAAGAAATAATAATTTTTACTTGCTGAATGGGGTCACCAGAGGAGCGGGGTTTCAAAGCAAGAAACAGTCTACAATTATTTTTGAAATTCAGAAACTTAGATCTATCCCCAGAAAACAAATCAGGAATTGGAATTCTAGGCTCTAACATCGGATTCTGAACTACATAATCTTGAATGCTTTGGACCCTTGCAGCGAGTTGATCCACACAAGAGGACAGACCTTGAATATCCATATCTACACCTGAGTCCTGAACCACCCAGAGATTAAGGGGAAAAGAGAGACAAAACACACTGCAAAGAAAAAAAAATGGGTTCAGAACTTCTGTTATCCCTCTTTTGAGATGCATTAACACTTTGTGGGCCAGCTGTACTGTTATGGACCTGGTGGTTAGGAGCACCCGGAATGACCTGATGAGTAAACTAGTAATCGGAACAAGTTCTGGGAAAGTGGGAACTCTGCTGACCGCAAACCCTACTCCTATCACACACTAGAAATAGCCGTGGAGCGTACCTAACTCTCCCTAGACGCCTCTTCACAGCCTAAGAGCTAACTACCCCTAAAGATAGAAATAGAAGCCTAACCTTGCCTCAGAGAAATTCCCCAAAGGTAAAGGCAGCCCCCCACATATATTGACTGTGAGTTAAGAGGAAAGTCACAAACACAGGAATGAAACAGGTTTTAGCAAAGGAGGCCAGACTTAACTAAATAGTCAGAGGAAAGAAAAGGAAACTATGCGGTCAGCATAAAAAACTACAAAAAACCACGCAGAGTATGCAAAAAGACCCCCACACCGACTCACGGTGTGGAGGTGCAACACTGCACCCCAGAGCTTCCAGCTAGCAAGGAAATATCATGATAGCAAGCTGGACTAGAATTTAGCAGTACTAAGAAATATATTCAGACAGCAGTAACAACAAATGAACTAGCAGTGACTTAGCTTCTGCTGGAGTAGACAGGTCCTCAGAGAAGTCCAAGAGAGATCTGAACCAATACTGAAACATTGACAGCTGGCATGAAGTAACGATCTGAGTAGAGTTAAATAGGGAAGCAAGCATAACAATAAACAAGGGCAGCTGAGAAAGCAACCTCAGAGACCAGCAGTTCCCCTCAAAGCCACCAGAGGGAGTCCAAGAGCAGAACTAACCAAAGTACCATTCATGACCACAGGAGGGAGTCCGAGAAATGGAATTCACAACACTTAACCGGATCCATTTCTATAGATGAAGGAGAAAAAATGAAGCCCAAAAAAGAAACCTTCTGTACTCCAAAGAGGCATTTAGACCCCTTCACAAGCAAGGCATTATCACGAAGGATCTGAAATACCATCCTGACTTGTTTCACATGAGACTCCCAATCATCTGAAAAAATCAAAATATCATCCAAATATACAATCATGAATTTATCAAGATAATTCCGAAATATATCATGCATGAAGGACTGAAACACAGATGGAGCATTAGAGAGTCCGAATGGCATCACAAGATATTCAAAATGGCCCTCGGGCGTATTAAACGCAGTTTTCCATTCGTCGCCCTGCTTAATACGAACAAGATTTTATGCCCCTCGAAGGTCAATCTTAGTAAACCAACTAGCCCCCTTAATCCTAGCAAACAAATCAGAGAGCAAAGGCAAATGGTATTGGAATTTGACCGTGATCTTATTCAAGAGGCGATAATCAATACAGGGTCTCAAGGAGCCATCCTTCTTGGCAACAAAAAAGAAACCTGCTCCCAATGGAGAAGAAGATGGCCAAATATGCCCCTTCTCCAAAGACTCTTTAACCTTAACATAACTCCGCATGGCGGCATGTTCTGGCACAGACAGATTGAAAAGTCGGCCCTTAGGGAACTTACAGCCTGGAATCAAGTCAATTGCACAATCACAGTCCCTATGCGGTGGAAGGGACTTGGGCTCATCAAAAACATCTTGGAAATCTGACAAAAACTCAGGAACTTCAGAAGCGGGGGAAGAGGAAATTGACATCAAAGAAACGTCATCATGAACCCTCTGACAACCCCAACTAGTCACAGACATAGATTTCCAATCCAACACCGGATTATGCACCTGTAACCATGGAAACCCCAGCACAATAGCATCATGCAGATTCTGCAACACCAGAAAACGACAATCTTCCTGATGGGCTGGCGCCATACGCATGGTTAGCTGTGTCCAAAACTGAGGTTTATTTTTAGCCAATGTTGTAGCATCAATGCCCCTCAAAGGGATAGGACTCTGCAAAGACTGCAAGGGAAACCCACAACGTCTGGCAAATTCCAAGTCCATTAAATTTAACGCGGCGCCCGAATCCACAAATGCCATGACAGAAAATGACGATAATGAGCAGATCAGGGTCACAGATAACAGAAATTTTGGGTGTACAGTACTGATTGTAACGGAACTAGCGATTCTCTTGACACGCTTAGGGCAATCAGAAATAACATGAGCAGAATCGCCACAGTAAAAACACAACCCATTCTGATGTCTGAATCCTTGTCGTTCGGCTCTAGACACAATCCTATCACATTGCATAGGCTCAGGACTCCGCTCGGAAGACAACGCCATAGTGTGCACAACTCTGCGCTCACGCAAGCGCCGATCAATTTGAATGGCCAGAGACATAGAATCACTCAGACCAGCAGGCGTGGGGAAGCCCACCATAACATCTTTAACGGATTCAGAAAGACCCTTTCTGAAAATTGCCGCCAAAGCATCCTCATTCCATTTAGTCAACACAGACCATTTTGTAAATTTCTGGCAGGATGATTCTGCCGCTTCTTGAGCCTGACACAGGGCCAACAGTGTTTTCTCAGCATGCTCTACAGAATTAGGTTCATCATATAATAACCCAAGCGCCTGAAAAAAAGGTGTCTACATTAAACAACGCCGGATTCCCAGGTTCCAGGGCAAATGCCCAATCCTGGGGGTCACCACGCAACAGAGATATGACAATTTTAACCTGCTGGATGGTATCACCAGAGGAACGGGGCTTCAGAGCAAAAAACAGTTTACAGTTATTTTTAAAGCTCAGAAATTTTGACCTGTCCCCAAAAAACAGATCAGGGGTAGGAATTCTAGGCTCTAAAACAGGAGTCTGCACGATATAATCAGAAATACCCTGTACTCCAGCAGCAAGCTGATCCACACGAGAAGCAAGTCCCTGAACATCCATATCAGCGCCTAACTCCTGAGCCACCCAGAGGTAAGAGGGAAAAAAACACAACAGAGTACAGAAAAAAAAATGGCTCAGCACTTTCTTTCCCTTCTTTTGAGATGCGGTTAACTCATTGTTGGCCAGTTGTACTGTTATGATCTGGTGGCCTAGGAACGGCATGAGACGTACTTTGGAGAATGTGGTAACTGTACTGACCGCAGACCCTGGACTTAACACCGCAACTAGAAGTAGCCGTGGGATGTACCTACTGATCCTAGAAACCTCGACACAGCCGGAGGACTAATTAACCCTATAGATAGAAAAGGGAAGGCTATCTCGCCTCAGAGAAAATTCCTAAAGGATAGGCAGCCCCCCACAAATATTGACTGTGAGAGGAGAGGAAAAAACATACACAGGCTGAAAACAGAATTTAGCAAAGGAGGCCATTCTAGCTGGATAGGAAAGATAGGACAGAGTACTATGCGGTCAGTATTAAAATACTATGAAATATCCACCACAGAAAATACAAAGACTCCACATCTAACTAAAGACATGAAGGGTATATCTGCCTCTCCAGAGATACCAGCTTGACTGCATAAATCCTTACACAGATTAAGCTGGACAAGAAAAAACATGAAATGCACTAAACAATAAGGCCCACAAAATGTGGGCTGCAAAACAAGCAGGACTTATCTTGGTGAAAAGACCAGGAAGCAAGAGAGACCATGAAGAGATGTGAATCCTCCAGATACAATTGACAACTGGCACTCACTAAAGGGTGAAGCCAGACTAAATAGCCCAGTCCAGAGTGAACACACCTGATAACTGCTGTGAAGGACAGACAGCAGCGCTACCACTGATAACCACCGGAGGGAGCCCAAGAACAGAATTCACAACAGTCCTCGTTATTCATCGCACCTTGCACCACGTACCGTTATCACACCTTTCATCGGACGCCCCTTAGCAGGGTCATGGACCGGGTCTAGCCACCGTGACAACCCCAGAACCGAGACAGAAGAGGCCCGGTATTGAGTACCCCGCGGCCCAGCATCTAGGGGCGCTCCATAAACGTGAACAGCAGATGAAGGAGGATTACTGGAAACTTGTGTATGCAGCAGGAACTCAGAGCAGAGTAGCATGATCACCACACAGGTTCACAGATGCAGGTGTATAGCCAGGGAGTAATCAGAGGTCAGGAGCTGGATGCAAGGCAGAATACTCTAGCACAGACTGAAGGCTGGGGTGGAGTTTTATAGCAGGAGACACAGTGCACATGAGACCAAAGACGCCATCTTGAAAAAGGGCAGTAATGCACAAAAGGTAAAAAATGAGTCCTGACAGCAAGGTATGGCGGACGCACAGGACAGAGCAAGATATGGCGGACGCACATGACAGAGCAAGGTATGGCGGACGCACAGTACAGAGCAAGGTATGGCGGACACACAGGACAGAGCAAGGTATGGCGGACGCACAGGACAGAGCATGGTACAGAGGGACCTGGGTCAAATGAGGACAAATGACATTCAGTAGTGTTGAGCGATACCGTCCGATACTTGAAAGTATCGGAAAGTATCGGCCGATACCGGCAAAGTATCGGATCTAATCAGATACCGATACCGATACCCGATACCAATACAAGTCAATGGGACACCAAGTATCGGACGGTATCCTGTATGGTTCCCAGGGTCTGAAGGAGAGGAAACTCTCCTTCAGGCCCTGGGATCCATATCAATGTGTAAAAGAAAGAATTAAAATAAAAAATAGGGATATACTCACCCTTCGACGCAGCCTGGACTTTACCGCCGTAACCGTGAGCCGTTGTACCTAAGAATGCGCGCTTGAAGGGCCTTAGATGAGGTCACTGCGCTCTGATTGGTCCGTAGCGGTCGCGTGACCGCTACGCGACCAATCACAAAGCAGTGAGGTCACCTAAGGTCTTTAAAGCGCTTGAAATACCTTAGAAGACGTCCGCAGCTTCTGATTGGTCACGTAGCGGTCGCGTGACCGCTACGCGACCAATCACAAAGCAGTGACGTCTTCTAAGGTATTTCAAGCGCTTGAAATACCTTAGGTGACGTCACTGCTTTGTGATTGGTCGCGTAGCGGTCACGCGACCGCTACGGACCAATCAGAGCGCAGTGACCTCATCTAAGGCCCTTCAAGCGTGCATTCTTAGGTACAACAGCTCCCGGTTACGGTGGTAAAGTCCAGGGGCCGCCGGAGAGGTGAGTATATCCCTATTTTTTATTTTAATTCTTTCTTTTACACATTGATATTAATCCCGATACCGATTCCCGATACAACAAAAGTATCGGATCTCGGTATCGGAATTCCGATACCGGCAAGTATCGGCCGATACCCGACACTTGCGGTATCGGAATGCTCAACACTAACAATCAGGCATGGAGCAGAGGAAGGAGTTTTTATCTTAAATAGACCGAGTTCTACTGAACTTCCGGGTCAAGATCCTCCAGAATCATAGAGTGGAGGAACGGCGCGTCTGCAGACCAGAGAGAGGAAGTGCGCGTGCGCAGTGAGAGGCACACAGCCGACGAGAGCCAGGGACTTGGCGGCGAGTCAGGAGAAGAGACTGGAAGGCGTGCGCACACCGCTGGAGCGCGCAAGGATGGGTAAGTATGTCGCTGCGCAGAGAGAGCGGCAGGTGCAGTGGCAGGAGTGGTGGCAGGTGGCGCCGTGACACTGACAAGTGTCCCCATTTTGGAAACTAGACTCCTCAGGGAACTTATCTAGATGTGTGTTGAGCACCTTGAACCCACAGATGCTTCACAGAAGTTTATAATGTAGAGCTGTGAAAATTAAAAAAAAAAATCACATTTTTTCCATACAAATCTTTTTTTAGCTCCAAATTTTGCATTTTCAGAAGGGTAACAGGAGAAATTGCTCCCTACAATTTGTTGTGCAATTTCTCCTGAGTGCGGAGATACCAAATATGTTGAGGAAAACAACTGTTTGGGTGCACGTAATGTAAGGAGTGCCAATTGATTTTTTGAATGTAAAGTTTGCTGGAATAATTAGCGGATGCCATGTCGCATTGGAGAGCCCCTGATGTGCCTAAGCAGTGTAAGTTTAGAACGTTGAGCCGTGAAAATAAAAAAAAAACACATTTTTCCCACAAAAATCTTTTTTAGCTCCAAATTTTGTATTTTTACAAGGGTGACAGGAGAAAATGGACCCCAAAATTGGTTGTGCAGTTACTCCTGAGTTCACCGATACCACATATGTGGTCAAAAACTACTAAGGGAAAAAACACCATATTACAGTGCTGATTTTGCTGCACTTGTTTGCGGGTGCCATGTTACATTGGCAGAGCCCTTGAGATGCCCGAACAGCAGAACCCCCCATAAATGACCCTATTTTACAAACTAAACATCTCAATGAATTCATCTAGGGGTGCAGTGATCATTGGCGTGTCACAGACTTTTATGTTGTTGGGAAGTGAAGAAAAAATAATTTTCATTTTTATCACCAAGATTATGTGTTAGCCCCAATATTCACATTGTCATACTGGGAAATGGGTAAAAATGGCACCAAAATGTATCTCACAATTTCTACTAAATGTAAAAGTACCTCATATGTGGATGTTGCTGAGTGAAAATTGCAAACTGCCGTTGTAGTGACCAGTACGCTGTAGTAACCAGTAGGGTTGAGCGACTTTCATTTTTTTAAGATCGAGTAGGGTTTTGGGAAACCCGATTTTGTCCAGAGTCGAGTCGAGTGCAGTCGGCCGATTATCGCTAAAAGTCGGGGATCGACCGAAACACGAAACCCAATGCAAGTCAATGGGGAAGCATAGTCGGCAGTGAGTGGAGGCCAGGAAAACACCTACAGTGCCCATTTTAATGCCAAAAACATCCATTCTTGTTTCTGAAGCTTGCCAATCTTAATTAACTGTATAATAATAGTTGGGCATAGGGAATTGGGGGAAAGTTGTGGGGGGAGTAGGGCTGGCTCAAGTTTTTCGTGGGCCCAGGAAATGCGGACTACGTCACGGCGGTGTTGCAGGGAAAGGTAAGTATTTAAAAGTTGCAAGTGCTGTGATCCTGAGCAAGCAGGGGGGGGCCCACTCGTTCGCATTGCCACTGGCACAGGGCCCCTCAAAGTACGGCGGTGTGTTTGCATGGCGGGGGCGCCTCCCACCAGCAGCGACACTTTTGCGTACTCTGAGGGGCCCTGTGCCAGTGACGTCGCCAACGAGTATGCCCCCCCACCTGATGAAGGAACCTGCACTTTCATCTGCACCTTCCTCTTTGTCCCTGTGTAAGGTGGTATAACATGCGGGAAGGGGAACCTTACTTTCAGCAGGGACAGATTCTGGCTGTGTAGAGTACAAGGGGAATGTAGTGGTCTAGGTCAATGTACCAGCAGACTCATTTAGCAGTGGCTGGGCAATGGGCAGGATGAGGAGGAAACAGATATAGGGCCAAAGAATAAAGTAGGCTACATGCAGTTCAAAATTGGTAACAGGACTAAACAGGCGGCATTGCTTTGTTCAGTGGAGTAGCAAACCCAAGAGCAGCAGACACTGTTTCAAGGGCCTAACCACACTAGTAGGCCAAATGCAGTTTAATATCTGATAGTATAGGGCGAAAGCCAGAATGTGGAAGCTCAGCTTTGTTCAGTTGAGGACAACACCAGGGAGGGGCAGACACCTTTAGTAGGCCGGAAAAGCCTATTGCATTTTTTAAAATGGTAATTTGGAGCAGAAGGTTGAAGCTCAGCTTTATTTAGTTGAGGGCAACACCAGGGAGGGGCAGAAGCCGTTAGTAGGCCCTAACCACCATTTTTTTTTTTAAAACCACTTAATGAGAGCCGGAAGGTTGAAGCTCAGCTTTATTTAGTTGAGGACAACACCAGGCAGGGGCACACAGACAGACACCTTTAGTAGGCCGGAAAAGCCTATTGCATTTTTCAAAATGGTAATTTGGAGCAGAAGGTTGAAGCTCAGCTTTATTTAGTTGAGGGCAACACCAGGCAGGGGCACACAGACAGACACCTTTAGTAGGCCGGAAAAGCCTATTGCATTTTTTAAAATGGTAATTTGGAGCAGAAGGTTGAAGCTCAGCTTTATTTAGTTGAGGGCAACACCAGGCAGGGGCACACAGACAGACACCTTTAGTAGGCCGGAAAAGCCTATTGCATTTTTCAAAATGGTAATTTGGAGCAGAAGGTTGAAGCTCAGCTTTATTTAGTTGAGGGCAACACCAGGGAGGGGCAGAAGCCGTTAGTAGGCCCTAACCACCATTTTTTTTTTTTAAAACCACTTAATGAGAGCCGGAAGGTTGAAGCTCAGCTTTATTTAGTTGAGGACAACACCAGGGAGGGGCAGAAGCCGTTAGTAGGCCCTAACCACCATTTTTTTTTTTAAAACCACTTAATGAGAGCCGGAAGGTTGAAGCTCAGCTTTATTTAGTTGAGGACAACACCAGGGAGGGGCAGAAGCCGTTAGTAGGCCCTAACCACCATTTTTTTTTTTAAAACCACTTAATGAGAGCCGGAAGGTTGAAGCTCAGCTTTATTTAGTTGAGGACAACACCAGGGAGGGGCAGAAGCCGTTAGTAGGCCCTAACCACCATTTTTTTTTTTTTAAACCACTTAATGAGAGCCGGAAGGTTGAAGCTCAGCTTTATTTAGTTGAGGACAACACCAGGCAGGGGCACACAGACAGACACCTTTAGTAGGCCGGAAAAGCCTATTGCATTTTTCAAAATGGTAATTTGGAGCAGAAGGTTGAAGCTCAGCTTTATTTAGTTGAGGGCAACACCAGGGAGGGGCAGAAGCCGTTAGTAGGCCCTAACCAAAGTTGAAGGCCAAATGCAGTTTAATTTCTGATACTATAGGCCGAAAGCCAGAAGGTGGAAGCTCCGATTTAGACAGTGGAGGACAATTTGAATTAGGGACTGCAGACAGACTTAGTAGGCTGTCCCCTGTGGACCATGCATCCACCACATTAACCCATTGCGCCGTAATGGACACGTAATCTTCCGTGGCCATGCCTACAGGTCCATGCGTCTGTTGTCAGGTGCACCTTTGTACTCACAGATTGCCAGAGTGCATGGACAATGCGGTCTTCTACATGCTGGTGGAGGGTTGGGATGGCTTTTCTCGCAAAAGAAGTGTCGACTGGTTAGCTTGTAGCGTGGTACAGCGTAGTCCATCATGGCCTTATTAATAGTAAATAAAATATATAACTAGGCTCTATGAACTTTTAAATAGGTTCCAGGGGTACACGGGCAGCATTGGTGTGGTCAGTGGAGGAGTATTGCAAGTAGGGGCTGCAGACAGGCTATCAAAGGCCTAAAATAACAAACAGTAGGCAGTCATGGCAGTTTTACATCGGTTACATGGATACACAGGCAGGCACTCCAGGCAGCATTGTGGTCAGTGGAGGAGTATTGCAAGTAGGGGCCGCAGACAGGCTATCAAAGGCCTAAAATAACAAACAATAGGCTCATTGCAGTTTTACAGCGGTTACATGGATAGACGGGCAGGCAGCTTGGTGGTGAGTGGAGGAGTATTTAAAGTAGGGACCGCAGACAGGCTTCAAAGGCCTAACATAAGAAAATGGGCTGGCTGTAGGCACTTTATAATTGGTTCCAGGGGTACACGGGCAGCAGTGGTCTGGTCAGTGGAGGAGTATTTAAAGTAGGGACCGCAGACAGGCTATCAAAGGCCTAAAATAACAAACAATAGGCTCATGGCAGCTTTACAGCGGTTACATGGATACACAGGCAGCTTGGTGGTGAGTGGAGGAGTATTTAAAGTAGGGACCGCAGACAGGCTATCAAAGGCCTAACATAACAAACAATAGGCTCATGGCAGTTTTACAGCGGTTACATGGATACACGGGCAGGCAACTTGGTGGTGGTGAGTGAAGGAGTATTTAAAGTAGGGACCGCAGACAGGCTATCAAAGGCCTAAAATAACAAACAATAGGCTCATGGCAGTTTTACAGCGGTTACATGGATACACGGGCAGGCAGCTTGGTGGTCAGTGGAGGAGTATTTAAAGTAGGGACCGCAGACAGGCTTCAAAGGCCTAACATAAGAAAATGGGCTGGCTGTAGGCACTTTATAATTGGTTCCAGGGGTACACGGGCAGCAGTGGTCTGGTCAGTGGAGGAGTATTTAAAGTAGGGACCGCAGACAGGCTATCAAAGGCCTAAAATAACAAACAATAGGCTCATGGCAGTTTTACAGCGGTTACATGGATACACGGGCAGGCAGCTTGGTGGTCAGTGGAGGAGTATTTAAAGTAGGGACCGCAGACAGGCTTCAAAGGCCTAACATAAGAAAATGGGCTGGCTGTAGGCACTTTATAATTGGTTCCAGGGGTACACGGGCAGCAGTGGTCTGGTCAGTGGAGGAGTATTTAAAGTAGGGACCGCAGACAGGCTATCAAAGGCCTAACATAACAAACAATAGGCTCATGGCAGTTTTACAGCGGTTACATGGATACACGGGCAGGCAGCTTGGTGGTCAGTGGAGGAGTATTTAAAGTAGGGACCGCAGACAGGCTATCAAAGGCCTAACATAACAAACAATAGGCTCATGGCAGTTTAACAGCGGTTACATGGATAGACGGGCAGGCAGCTTGGTGGTGAGCGGAGGAGTATTTAAAGTAGGGACCGCAGACAGGCTTCAAAGGCCTAACATAAGAAAATGGGCTGGCTGTAGGCACTTTATAATTGGTTCCAGGGGTACACGGGCAGCAGTGGTCTGGTCAGTGGAGGAGTATTTAAAGTAGGGACCGCAGACAGGCTATCAAAGGCCTAAAATAACAAACAATAGGCTCATGGCAGCTTTACAGCGGTTACATGGATACACAGGCAGCTTGGTGGTGAGTGGAGGAGTATTTAAAGTAGGGACCGCAGACAGGCTTCAAAGGCCTAACATAAGAAAATGGGCTGGCTGTAGGCACTTTATAATTGGTTCCAGGGGTACACGGGCAGCAGTGGTCTGGTCAGTGGAGGACTAGTGGAAGGAGGGACCGCAGACAGGCTTCAAAGGCCTAAAATAACAAACAATAGGCTCATGGCAGCTTTACAGCGGTTACATGGATACACAGGCAGCTTGGTGGTGAGTGGAGGAGTAGTGCAAGGAGTGTCTGTCCCAGTACTCCCAAAATATAAATAGATGTTAATGTCTCGCAAAACAACCACAACAAAAAAAAAGGTGGCATACTTAGGTACAGGGGTGGGCTCATCTACTGAGTTTCTGACATAGTAATTTGGCAGTAACTATTTAATGGTGCCAATATAGGACACAGACACAGACTACTTTAAGTTGCATCATAGATGTCTACAAATTTGTATTGTCAGTGCCAGACATTGAATGATGTCAGCGAATAGACTAAAGATTGGTGGAGCTGTGCGACATAATTTTGGACGTGGTAGAGCACATTTTGAGCTGGGGTAGGGGGGAACTCTCTTGAGGCCGGCGGGACCGCCCCAGGGCCCCTCATGTTACAACGGTGTGTCTGACGTTGGGTGCGCACCACCACCGCCAGAGACACTACATTGTACTATGAGGGACCCAGTAGCAATGCCGTCAACCAAAAGCGAGCACACCCACCTCTTCAGACAAACAGCAGTCTCACGGGTGCTTGCGCCAAGTCGCGATACCACGGCCCCGTGTGGGGAGTTTTGCCATTTAGGGAGGTGTAAACATGTCGTATGCTGTACAATCAGCTGCAGCAAATTAGACATTAGAAAAGTAATTCACAGGCAAGAGCTTTTCATAGGAAAGCTAGGTGTCGGCCGGGCAAGGTGGGGCAAAAGATTTCGAAATCCAGTTGTGGTTCATTTTAATGAATGTTAGATCGTCAACATTTTGGGTAGCCAGACGAGTCCTTTTTTCGGTTAATATTGAACCTGCAGCACTGAATACTCTTTCTGATAGGACACTTGCTGCCGGGCAAGCAAGCTCCTGCAATGCATATTCTGCCAATTCTGGCCAGGTGTCTAATTTGGAGGCCCAGTAATCAAATGGGAATGACGGTTGAGGGAGAACATCGATAAGGGATGAAAAATAGTTAGTAACCATACTGGACAAATGTTGTCTCCTGTCACTTTCAATTGATGCAGCAGTACCTGTCCTGTCTGCGGTCATAGCAAAATCACTCCACAACCTGGTCAGAAAACCCCTCTGTCCAACGCCACTTCTGATGTGTGCACCCCTAACACTCCTAGTCTGCTGCCCCCTGGAGCTCGTGTGAGAATGATCACGTGCGCTGTGTGCTGGGAATGCCTGAAGCAAACGGTCAACAAGAGTTGATTGTTTGGTTGCTAATATTAGTTCCAAGTTCTCATGTGGCATAATATTTTGCAATTTGCCTTTATAGCGTGGATCAAGGAGGCAGGCCAACCAGTAATCGTCATCGTTCATCATTTTCGTAATGCGTGTGTCCCTTTTTAGGATACGTAAGGCATAATCCGCCATGTGGGCCAAAGTTCCAGTTGTCAAATCTCCGGTTGTGATTGGTTGAGGGGCAGTTGCAGGCAAATCTACGTCACTTGTGTCCCTCAAAAAACCAGAACCCGGCCGTGACACGCAACCAATTTCCTGTGCCCCTGGGAAAGGTTCGGCATTAAAAATATACTCATCCCCATCATCCTCCTCGTCCTCCACCTCCTCTTCGCCCGCTACCTCGTCCTGTACACTGCCCTGACCAGACAATGGCTGACTGTCATCAAGGCTTTCCTCTTCCTCTGGTGCAGACGCCTGCTCCTTTATGTGCGTCAAACTTTGCATCAGCAGACGCATTAGGGGGATGCTCATGCTTATTACGGCGTTGTCTGCACTAATCAGCCGTGTGCATTCCTCAAAACACTGAAGGACTTGACACATGTCTTGTATCTTAGACCACTGCACACCTGACAACTCCATGTCTGCCATCCTACTGCCTGCCCGTGTATCCTCCCACAAATAAATAACAGCACGCCTCTGTTCGCACAGTCTCTGAAGCATGTGCAGTGTTGAGTTCCACCTTGTTGCAACGTCTATGATGAGGCGATGCTGGGGAAGGTTCAAAGACCGCTGATAGGTCTGCATACGGCTGGCGTGTACAGGCGAACGTCGGATATGTGAGCAAAGTGCACGCACTTTGAGGAGCAGGTCGGAGAACCCAGGATAAGTTTTCAATAAGCACTGCACCACCAGGTTTAAGGTGTGAGCCAGGCAAGGAATGTGTTTCAGTTGGGAAAGGGAGATGGCAGCCATGAAATTCCTTCCGTTATCACTCACTACCTTGCCTGCCTCAAGATCTACTGTGCCCAGCCACGACTGCGTTTCTTGTTGCAAGAACTCGGACAGAACTTCCGCGGTGTGTCTGTTGTCACCCAAACACTTCATAGCCAATACAGCCTGCTGACGCTTGGCAGTAGCTGGCCCATAATGGGACAACTGGTGTGCAACAGTGTCATCTGCCGATGGAGTGGTTGGCAGACTGCGTTCTGTGGAAGAGCTGTAGCTTCTGCAGGAGGACGAGGAGGAGGAGGAGGAGGGGGTGCGAACGCCTACAGCCAACTGTTTCCTAGACCGTGGGCTAGGCACAACTGTCCCTAAATTGATGTCGCCTGTGGACCCTGCATCCACCACATTCACCCAGTGTGCCGTGATGGACACATAACGTCCCTGGCCATGCCTACTGGTCCATGCATCTGTAGTCAGGTGCACCTTTGTACTCACAGATTGCCTGAGTGCATGGACGATGCGCTGTTTAACATGCTGGTGCAGGGCTGGGATGGCTTTTCTGGAAAAAAGTGTCGACTGGGTAGCTCGTATCGTGGTTCAGCGTACTCCATCAGGGCTTTGAAAGCTTCGCTTTCAACTAACCGGTAGGGCATCATCTCTAACGAGATTAGTCTAGCTATGTGGGCGTTAAAACCCTGTGTACGCGGATGCGAGGATAAGTACTTCCTTTTTCTAACCAGAGTCTCATGTAGGGTGAGCTGGACTGGAGAGCTGGAGATCGTGGAACTTTCGGGTGTGCCGGTGTACATGGCAGACTGAGAGACGGTTGGAGACGGTATTGTTTCCGCCGGTGCCCTAGATGCAATATTTCCTCCTACAAAACTGGTGATTCCCTGACCCTGACTGCTTTTGGCTGGCAAAGAAACCTGCACAGATACTGCCGGTGGTGCGGAAAATGGTGGCCTTACAGTGACGGAAGGGATGTTGCGTTGCTGACTAGCTTCATTGGCCGAGGGTGCTACAACCTTGAGGGACGTTTGGTAGTTAGTCCAGGCTTGAAAATGCATGGTGGTTAAGTGTCTATGCATGCAACTAGTATTTAGACTTTTCAGATTCTGACCTCTGCTTAAGCTAGTTGAACATTTTTGACAGATGACTTTGCGCTGATCAGTTGGATGTTGTTTAAAAAAATGCCAGACTGCACTCTTCCTAGACTCGGATCCCTTTTCAGGGATTGCAGACTGAGCTTTAACCGGATGGCAACGCTGTGCTCCAACAGGTTTTGGCTTTGACACGCGTTTTGGGCCAGATACGGGCCCGGCAGATGGAACCTGTTGCGATGTTGATGCCTGCTGCGGCCCCTCCTCCACCTCCGCTTCTGAACTACTGCCGCCTGCACCCTGTTCCCCCAATGGCTGCCAATCGGGGTCAATAACTGGGTCATCTATTACCTCCTCTTCGAGCTCGTGTGCAACTTCGTCTGTGTCACTGTGTCGGTCGGTGGTATAGCGTTCGTGGCGGGGCAACATAGTCTCATCAGGGTCTGATTGTGGATCTGTACCCTGAGAGGGCAATGTGGTGGTCTGAGTCAAAGGAGCAGCATAGTACTCTGGCTGTGGCTGTGCATCAGTGCACTCCATGTCAGAATATACTTGTAATGGGCATGGCCTGTTAAATGTTTCACTTTCTAAGCCAGGGACGGTATGTGTAAAGAGCTCCATGGAGTGACCCGTTGTGTCGCCTGCTGCATCCTTCTCTCTTGTTGTAGTTTTTGCTGAGGAGGACAAGGAAGCGACTTGTCCCTGACCGTGAACATCCACAAGCGACGCGCTGCTTTTACATTTACCAGTTTCGTAAGAGGAGGCAAAAGAGCTAGAGGCTGAGTCTGCAATGTAAGCCAAAACTTGCTGTTGCTGCTCCGCCTTTAAAAGCGGTTTTCCTACTCCCAGAAAAGAGAGCGTTCGAGGCCTTGTGTAGCCTGACGACGAAACTGGCTCCACAGCTCCAGACTTAGGTGGAATATTTTTATCCCCACGACCACCTGATGCTCCACTACCACTACCATCATTACCAGCTGACAATGAACGCCCACGACGACCTCTTGCACCAGACTTCCTCATTGTTTTAAAATCTTAACCAAAGTAACTTTATTTGTTGCTGTCAAACAACTTACACGGTGAGCTATAACTTCAGTATGATTTCAATATCCCTTAACAGGTTGGTGAGACCACAAGGAAAATCAGGCACAATGTTACACACTCTGTTTTCTGTGGCACAAAATCACAGAGATGACACACACGCAGGACTGTCACTCAAGCACTAATGTCAATATTAATCTCCCACCTAATTTATGTTTTTTTTTTTTTCAGGGAGACTTTAGAAACCAAATAATATTAAAAAAAAAAAAAAAAAAAAAAAGGCTTTCTATGGCCCACAATTAGAGAGAGAGAGGTGGCACACCCAGGAGTCAAGACTGGCACACAAGCTGAAAGGGCAATATTACTCTCCCACTGTTTTTTTATGTTTTTTTTTTTTCAGGGAGACTTTAGAAACCAAATAATATTTAAAAAAAAAAATAAATAGGCTTTCTATGGCCCACTGAATGAAAGGGAGAGAGGTGGCACACCCAGGAGTCAAGACTGGCACACAAGCTGAAAGGGCAATATTACTCTCCCACTGTTTTTTGTATGTTTTTTTTTTTTTTTCAGGGAGACTTTAGAAACCCAATAATATTTAAAAAAAAAAATAAATAGCCTTTCTATGGCCCACTGAATGAAAGGGAGAGAGGTGGCACACCCAGGAGTCAAGACTGGCACACAAGCTGAAAGGGCAATATTACTCTCCCACTGTTTTTTGTATGTTTTTTTTTTTTTTTTCAGGGAGACTTTAGAAACCAAATAATATTAAAAAAACCAAAAAAAAAATAGCCTTTCTATGGCCCACTGAATGAGAGAGAGAGGTGGCACACTCAGGAGTCAAGACTGGCACACAAGCTGAAAGGGCAATATTACTCTCCCACTGTTTTTTTATGTATTTTTTGTTTTTTAAGGGAGACTTTAGAAACCCAATAATATTTAAAAAAAAAAAAAAATAGGCTTTCTATGGCCCACTGAATGAGAGGGAGAGAGGTGGCACACCCAGGAGTCAAGACTGGCACACAAGCTGAAAGGGCAATATTACTCTCCCACTGTTTTTTTAGGTTTTTTTTTTTTTTTCAGGGAGACTTTAGAAACCCAATAATATTTAAAAAAAAAAAAAAAAAAATAGGCTTGCTATAGCCCACTGAATGAGAGATAGCACACACAGCAGTGGCACACAAGCCCTGACTGAGGCCAATATTTTTCTCCCACTGATTGATGTCGTGTTTTTGTGTTGAGGTAGAATTTAGAACACAAATCACGGAAAAAATAAATAGGCTTTCTATGGCCCACTGAATGAAAGGGAGAGAGGTGGCACACCCAGGAGTCAAGACCGGCACACAAGCTGAAAGGGCAATATTACTCTCCCACTGTTTTTTGTATGTTTTTTTTTTTTTTTTCAGGGAGACTTTAGAAACCAAATAATATTAAAAAAACCAAAAAAAAAATAGCCTTTCTATGGCCCACTGAATGAGAGAGAGAGGTGGCACACCCAGGAGTCAAGACTGGCACACAAGCTGAAAGGGCAATATTACTCTCCCACTGTTTTTTTATGTATTTTTTGTTTTTTAAGGGAGACTTTAGAAACCCAATAATATTTAAAAAAAAAAATAAATAGGCTTTCTATGGCCCACTGAATGAGAGGGAGAGAGGTGGCACACCCAGGAGTCAAGACTGGCACACAAGCTGAAAGGGCAATATTACTCTCCCACTGTTTTTTTAGGTTTTTTTTTTTTTTTTCAGGGAGACTTTAGAAACCAAATAATATTAAAAAAAAAAAAAAAAAAATAGGCTTGCTATAGCCCACTGAATGAGAGATAGCACACACAGCAGTGGCACACAAGCCCTGACTGAGGCCAATATTTTTCTCCCACTGATTGATGTAGTGTTTTTGTGTTGAGGTAGATTTTAGAACACAAATCACGGAAAAAATAAATAGGCTTTCTATGGCCCACTCAGTGAGAGATGGCACACACAGGGATGGCACTGTAGCAGAAATGCCAATCTTAATCTCCCACAAAAAAAAACAAAACAAAAAAAAAAACTGTCCTACAATTACTATCTCCCTGCAGTAATGTAAGCCAGGTATGGCAGGCAGCAATAGGAGTGGACTGATGCACAAATTAAATAAAAAGTGTGGACAAACAAAAAAGATAGCTGTGCAGAAAGGAAGGAACAAGAGGATATGTGCTTTGAAAAAAGCAGTTGGTTTCCACAGTGGCGTACACACAGCAATACAGCTATCACGGAGCCTTCTAGGGCAGCCCAATGAGCTACAGCGCTGAGGGGAAAAAAAAAAAAAAATAGCTTCCACAGTCCCTGCACACCGAAGGTGGTGTTGGACAGTGGAAATCGCTGCAGCACAAGCGGTTTGGTGGTTAGTGGACCCTGCCTAACGCTCTCCCTGCTTCTGACGAAGCGGCAGCAACCTGTCCCTAAGCTCAGATCAGCAGCAGTAAGATGGCGGTCGGCGGGAACGCCCCTTTATAGCCCCTGTGACGCCGCAGACAGCAAGCCAATCACTGCAATGCCCTTCTCTAAGATGGTGGGGACCAGGATCTATGTCATCACGCTGCCCACACTCTGCGTTCACCTTCATTGGCTAAGAAATGGCGCTTTTCGCGTCATTGAAACGCGACTTTGGCGCGAAAGTCGCGTACCGCATGGCCGACAAGCACAGGGGTCGGATCGGGTTTCATGAGACGCCGACTTAGCCAAAAGTCGGCGACTTTTGAAAATGATCGACCCGTTTCGCTCAACCCTAGTAACCAGTACATTGTACCCAGCTCATGCTTCTGGAGACACGCACCTGTAAATTAGGCTGGCTGTCATCACTACAGAAATGCCAAACCTATGGGTGCTAAATGTGGTTTAGGCACACTGGGGCTCAGAAGGGAGTGGGGGCATTTGGATCTGGGAGCGGAAAGTTTGATGAGTTTCATTTGTGGCGCGAGGAGCCATTTAGGTTTTCCAGAGCCTTTGTGCTACCAGTAATGTGGAAGCCCACTATATTTCTATTAACAGATGACAGACCTGACTGAGGGCTTGCTTTTTATGTGCATTGAATTGAAGCTTTTACTGGGAACATTTTATGTAACATGTATGATCACATTTATCCGGCACTTTACGCTGAAAACATACTTTTACATCTCCGAAAGATGTGACAAATGAAACCACCCATGGATCCATTCACTATGAGGCAGCAGAGTTTCTCTGGACACCATCTGACATCTGTTCAGTGTTGTCCTTTTCAGAAGTACACAAAACTGTGGCTGACTGCACTTTTTTGCCATCCTAAAAAGATGGACAGCATCGGATCACAGCTCAGACGGAGTCCACAGTGCCTCTATCAGCCTCATTGTAGGGAATCTTCCGCCGGGGGTTCTGTCTGAATCATGTATTTCAGAGATTTCCATGTAAAGCCCAATGTAAGCGCTCAACGTAGAGCACAGGAAAATTTTGCGCTGAACATTTACTGCGATCTTTGAGAAACAGAATGAAAAAAATCAACAGCATGTGAAGAATTGGTTTTAATTTTTTTATGCCATTCCTCATGCGGTATAAGTGATTAGGCGATTTTATTCTTTAGGTCGGTGCGATTACAGCGATACCAGTTTTATATCGGGTTTTTATGTTTGACTACTGTCACACTAAATAATGCTTTTATTGCGAAAACTATTTTTTACATCACAATATTTAGACAGCTATAATTTTTCCATATTTTGGCTGACAGAGTTATGTGAAGGCTTGTTTTTTGCAGGATGAACTGACATTTTTATTGGTGACATTTTCAGACACATGACATTTTTTGATTGCTTTCTATTCCGATTTTTGGGAGACAGAATTAACAAAAAACAGCAATTCTGGAATTGCTATTTGATTGCTTTTTTTTATACCATTCCTCGTGTGCTAAAATTGGTAAGTCAGCTTTATTCTTCAGGTCAATACAATTGCAGCGATATCAATTTGTATCTTTTTTATGTTTTGATGCTTTCAAACAGTAAAAACTGATTTATAGAAAAAATTATTATTTTTGCATCACTTTATTCTGAGAGATATAACTTTTTTTATTTTTCTGCTGATTGAGCTGTATGGCAGCCTATTTTTTGCAGGATAAGATGATGTTTTCAGCCACACCATTTTTATTTATATTCATCTTTAAATAACGGTTTTATTGCACTTTATATTAGGTAGTATGATGATAAACCATTGTTTTTTGCATCGTTTTTATTTTTTTTCTAATGTGTTCAATGAAGGGGTTAACTAGTAGGACAGTTTTATAGAGCAGGTTGCTAGGCTACTTTCACATTAGCGTCGTGCACTGCGGCGCACCGACGCATACTGTGGAAGCGCTGCACAATGGGGGCAGCGGATGCTGTTTTTCAATGCATCCGCTGCCCCATTGTGAGGTGCGGGGAGGAGGGGGCGGAGTTCCGGTCGCGCATGCGCGGTCGGAAATGGCAGACACGATGCACCAAAAAACGTTACAAGCAACGTTTTTTGGTGGCGACGGTCCGACGCAACACGACGCAACCGTGGTACAACGGTTGCGACGTGTGGCAAAGTGTCGCACTGCGTCGCTAATGCAAGTCAATGGAGAAAAAGCGCATCCTGCAAGCACTTTTGCAGGATGCGTTTTTTCTACAAAACGACGCATAGCGACATGCAGTGCACGATGCTAGTGTGAAAGTAGCCTTATGGACGTGGCAATACCAAATAGGTGTACTTTTACTGTTTTATTTACATAAATAAATGTATTTATTGGAAAAATATTTGTTTATTTTTTTTTGCTCTTTATTTGGGGATTTTTAACCCCATAACTTCCGGGCCATTTTCCGTTTTTGTGTTTTAGTATTTTGTTCTCCTTCCTCCCAGGCCCATAACTTTTTAATTTCTGGTCAAAATGGCCATGTGAGGGCCAGCATTGTTTTTACCATATTGTGTCCTGGAAAATGGGAAAAAAATTCCAAGTGCAGTGAAATTGCAAAAAAACTGCAATCCCACAGTTGTTTGTTCATTTTTTTTTTACAATGTTCACTAAATGCTAAAACTGACCTGCAATTATGATTTTCCAGATCATTATTAGTTCACAGACACCAAACATGTATAGGTTCTTTTTTACTAAAGTGGTGAAAAAAATTCCAAAGTTTGTTTAAAAAAAAATTGCGCCATTTTCCGATACCTGTAGCTTCTCCCTTTTTCACACAGGGCCCTGTAGATTTGGATTTCTTTTTCCTTAAGAATAAAGACCTTCATTTAGAAACTGTATTTTGTGTTTACTTGTGTTATCTTTGTCTAATATTTAAATATTTGATGGTTTGAAACATTTAAGTGTGACAAACATGCAAAAGAATAGGAAATCATGAAGGGTGCTAACACTTTTTCATACAACTATATATCTTTTTCTGTTAAATTACAGAAAAAAGCAGGGCGCTATTTAAGTTTAGAGATGGGTGAACATGCTCAGAAAACTTTCCAGAATCTCAAATTTGGCACAAACGTAACTCATTCAGAATCATCTTTTGATTCCCAAGCATTTTCCTCAAAGTCAACTAAATTCAGGTGCAGTTCGGTAAATGATCATGATTCCACTAATGCTTTTGCTAGGACTTAGTATAGAATAGTGGTTCTGTATGATGAGTGGGGGACATGTTTTATTAAAGGAATGGGTGTGTATAGATCAGAGGAGCGGCGATTGCTCCTGCTGCTGCCAGATGTCACATAGTTAGATGGGATCCTGTCCTGTGTGAAATCGACCTTTCAGCATGTAACTAGTTTGCACTAATAGTGTTGTGCAGGCAGGAATCCACATTTCTTGCTAAATTGTTTTGGGATATTACTGTTTTGCAGTCAGAACACAGAATGTCACATTAGCTAATCAAAATAGTTTGGGGTAATATTGGGGTGCAGGCACCAGGCCCCATTTCCTAATCCAGATAATCTGGGGCTAAACTTGTGTGGCTGTCAGTACTTAGGAGGTCACATTTGCTAAACAAAATTGTTTGGGATAATAATGGGGAGTAGGCAAAAGGCCCTATTTCCTAATCAAAATCATTATGGCTAATATTGGGGAGAAGTCTAGATGCCCCATTTCATTATCAAAATCATTTGGATAATATTGGGGTGCAAGCAGTAGGTCCTATTTCCTAATAAAAATCACCAGGGCTAATATTTGGGTGGAGGCACCAGACCCCATTTCCTAACCCAAATCATATGGGCTAATACTGTGTTGCAGTCAGGACTCATGTGGCCCCATTTTCTATGCAAAATCATTTGGGCTACTATTGGGGTGCAGGCATTAAGCCCCATTTTCTAATCAAAATTATTTGAGCTAATATTGTTGTGCAGGCACACTATCTCAGAAAATAAATACTGATCGTCAATTTACTGACAAGTGACTGACAGATCTTGGCCTAGGGTTGTGAAACAGCAGGTTAAAAGATGGGAAGGGTGCATCCAACATGTGTGGGAAAAAGCGAGGTCATGGTGAAAGTGGAGAAAAGCCTTGGTGTTCGATAAGTACGTGTGTTAGGTAGTAATGTTGCTTAAAACTCCACTGGACAATCACTGGCTCATCCTATCCAAAGACAACTGACAACATTTGTTACTGGACGGGCTACTCTAGTGCTCCAGTGAATGGCAAACACTGAATTAAGTGGCCTCTCCTCCTCTTCTTCCACCTTAACATTACAAACAGTACAATATTCAATGGTGGGACAACAATTACCCTTGTTTCCCCAAGCATCACAGCTTTCTGACCTCCCAAATGACTGTGGGGATCCAAAGATGGGTGAGTCTGCAGTGCTAATTACACATTCTATTCCATGGGCACCAGAGGTCTGCTCCAAAGATTCACAGAATCTAGAGGAGGAAAGCATCTGCACCAATGCTCAAAATGTTTTCATGGGCCATATAAAATAGGTTTTGAGCAGAATCCAGACTCTCAGCTCCAGACGTTAACCCCCGGGGTGGAGGTGATTCTGATGAGACTCAGATACCTGAGGCATATGCGGACGGAACTGTGCTGTCAGGGCAGGAAGAGTAGGAGGGTGACTCTCAGGGCGAGAAGTGAGAGAACAGATAGAATGACGATGAGGTTGTAGATCCCACTTGATGTGAACCCAGAGGCACGCAGCTGAGTAGCTTAGAAGAGGAGGAGGAGAAGGAGGAAGATGAGGAGATTATATTGTGGCTTTCCACACAGACACGGAGTGATGCAACAACAAGCAATACATCCTTAGACACAACTCTGGCTGTGGCCAGCAGCAATCTCAAGTCTGCAGTTCGCAGGGGTGGCTTAGCCTGGGCCTTTTTTGAGCCCACAAAGGATGACCTAACTAACGTTATCTACCAACTTTGCAAAAAAAACAACTTAGTATCGGCAAAAATTGCAATAACATGACCACTACATGCCCACCAACCACAGATGCTGCTTATTTCTCCTCCGTCAATGTGGTAAGTATTCTCACTCATGTCTAGAGATGCTTGCTTTTTTGTTTCACCTAACACAACAAATGTTTCTCTTTTCTTTTCAATGTTCTTTTCATTGTAAGGTAATACAATTAAACAGATAGATAATAACAGTTGTGGAATAATGAATGACAGGTAAAATATAAAACTCATTTAACATTTAACAGGGAAAAGGAGTTCCCTCTCTGACGAGTCATCATCTTGAATATGAGTAATAATGAGTTATAAACCTAAGATCTGTCAATGAACAATATATATATAAACTCCTTATAGTCTAACATAATAGAAGAGAGAAGAGTAATGAGAGAAAAGAGAGAAAGTGCGGGGGCCATAAAAGGCAAGAGGAGAGGAAAGGAAATACAGGCGGGAAGAAGGGGAGGAAAGCAGGGGAGGGAGGGATGAGGGGCGAGCATCATGGGTTATGTTCCTGATTTAATTAGTCCTCAGCAGCGTCGGGTCTGGCGGGCGATCTGAAGGTCGTCCAAGGGTGCCATATTCCTGTAAACTTAGGTTGCGAGTGGTTCACTAGGGCGACCAACTCAGCCATGCGGTATAATTGGTCTATTTTCTTCAGCATTTGTTGATATGTCGGGGCACTCGTGGATTTCCAGTAGGAATTAACAATTTGGCTGCAGCTAGGATATTTTGGGCTAGAATAGTGAGCCATGCGTATTTGGGCCACACGGGGAAGTTCAAGAGCGCTATTTCTGTCGTTAATTGTATTTTTTTCCCCGTAACCTCTCCTATCAATTGTTCAGTCATTGTCCAGAAACCACGAATCCCCGGGCATGACCAGCAAAGGTGAAAGTAATCACCTTCCCCTGAGTCACATCTCCAGCAGTTAGTATGGGAGCTCACCTGCCAGGTTCGAAGCTGTGTTTGAGTGAAATACCATCTGGACACTATCTTATAAGAGTTTTCCTGGGTTTTTACACAGCTTGTAGGACCGTGTGAGCATTTATAGATGTGGGATACTTGTGCTTGTCTAAAAGTATATCCTAAATCTTGTTCCCACCTTAAAATGTAGGCTCTCTTAAGGCTTAATTTGTCTGTCAAAAGTGCTTTGTAGATTGTGGAGAGTACCTTAGGTGGTCTGGATGATTTGGCGCACAGGGTTTCGAATGAAGTAGGCTTGCGTGCAATATTCGAATAGTATTGTATTTTTTTCAATATATCTTTAAGTGATGAGTATTGTAAAAAATTGAGATTTGCCAATCCAGGCCTTTCTCGTAGCTCTGTTAGTGTAAGGAGGGTTCCCTTAGCTATCAGTTGATCTATTGGTATATTTTTAGCTCGGTTTCCAATTGAGTGGGTTATTATATCAGAAAGAATTAGCAGCGGTGACGAAGGGGGTGTTATGTGTTTTTGACCATATTTTTATGAGTGTATTGGTGAGTGGAATAGGGTGAGAGGGAAGTGGACGCCCCCCTTCTGTAGGTCAATAACAATGGCCTGAGAGGAAAGGGTGAGGTTTCATTCTCTATATCTATTGCCAGGCTTCCGTGGGATTGTCTGATTAGACTTACTGATCATGTTAGCACTGCGGCATAGTAATATTTCTTTATATCGGGGGCCCCCATTCCCCCCACGCCCCTAGGTAGTGTCAATGTGCGGAAGGCTATGCGTGGTTTTGTACTTTTCCAGATATATTTAGAGAATAGAGAGTTTATTTTGTTTAGGTACGTGGTTGGGATGTGCATGGGTAGCGTTTGAAATACATATATGAATTTGGGCAGTATCAGGCTTTTTTTTAGATTTTTCCTTCCCGTCCACGGGAGATATGGGTCTCTCCAGGATTGGATGGTTGCAGTTGCTTGCTTAAGCAGTGGGTAGTAGTTGTTTTCCAATAGCTCTTTATCTGTTCTACTTATTTTAATGCCTAAATAGTTAATGTACCTATTAGGCCATGTAAATGGGTACAGATTTTTTGCTTTTTTAAGAGTGTTTTGGGGAATATTTAGATCTAGGAAAAGTTCCCAGGTTCGAGTTCATATGAGGACATCCAGCAGGGGGCCCATCACCGCGACTCAAGATAACTACAGGACATTCCCCTGCACTCCATTCATTCCCCGGGGTTTTACATCCACGAGCACTGCATTAGCACAGCTCCTGGCTGTAAAATGATTTAACCCCCTCAGATGGATTTACATCGTGGGACGTGACTGATCATCGGAAGGTATGGGATATT
The DNA here is from genome assembly GCF_051348905.1 of Ranitomeya variabilis. NCBI lineage: Eukaryota > Metazoa > Chordata > Amphibia > Anura > Dendrobatidae > Ranitomeya > Ranitomeya variabilis. The sequence goes on from NC_135232.1 coordinate 236,488,599, forward strand.
GTAGTTTTTTTATTTTTCCTTTTTTACAGAATGAGGGTCTTCAGCTGGATTAAGAGAATAATAAAATATTACAACACCCTGTGTCTTTATTTCATTAAAGTACTTTGTAATAATGTGTGTGTGTTTTATTAACCATTTCGTACTATTGGATTAATAATGGATAGGTGTCATAATTGACGCCTCCCCATTATTAATCTGGCTTAATGTCACCTTACAATAGCAAGGTGACATTAACCCTTCATTACCCCATATCCCACCACTACACGGGAGTGGGAAGAGAGTGGCCAAGTGCCAGAATAGGCGCATCTTCCAGATGTGCCTTTTCTGGGGTGGCTGGAGGCAGATGTTTGTAGCCAGGGGGGGTCAATAACTATGGTCCCTCTCTAGACTATTAATATCTGCTCTCAGTCACTGGCTTTACCACTCTGGCGGAGAAAATTGTGCGGGAGCCCACGCCAATTTTTTCTGCGATTTAACCCTTTAATTTAATAGCTAGAGCCCCAAAATTTGACACACAGACACTTCTTACATTAGTGAAGAGGAATACATAATAAAAGAAGGGATATGAGATGGTTTACTGTATGTAAACCATGTCTCATATCCTGTCGGGTTTGTGAAGGAGAGAGCAAAAGCCGGCAATTAAATTAGCGGCTTTTATGCTATCTAGCGCTGCATTAAATATAAATATACATATATAGGTGTCTCACTGACATAAATACTGTATATATACACATTCTATGTGTATATATCTACTCTATTCTAACCTGTCAGTGTGATTTTACTGTACACCGCACTGAATTGCCGGCTTTTCAAAGGACACCGGTGCGTAAAAATCGGACAGAACTCGCATGGTGCGAGAGCTGTGCGATTTTTTTCTCGCACCCATTGACTTGCATTGGCGAGTCTCGTCCAAGAATCGCAGCAATACGCAGCAAGCTGCGATTTTTTTCTCAGTCCGATTTCGGCTGAGAAAAAAATCGCAAATGAAAAGACACCTATTGAATAACATTGGTCTGAGTGCAATCCGATTTTTTATGGGATGGCACTTGTCTGTTTTCCTCGCAAGTGGAAATGAGCCGTAAGAAAGGAGATCATGCTCCATTACTAACGAATTTTGTGGCCTTTTTTTTTTTTGATGTTTTCATTCTTTTTGTGAAATCGCACGTTCTTTATATTTATATTTATATTTACCTCTGTCAACCTTATCATTATGTAGTTTTAAATTTGTTCACTTTGTTGAGTTTATCACGTTTGTATCTGTATCACGTGTCCATTTTAATTGCACTCACCTGCTGTGAACATTCTTATTGCAACCTGTGTTTATGTCAGCATACTGAGGACTAAGGGCATACTTGTTGCTCGAAACGCGTCCAGTCAGGTGCTGGTTGCTCTCCGTTACCCACCATGCCGGTCATGTCTCAGCAGCATTTTAATGTGATCTAATAAAGTTTCTACATTTTATCCCCGGAGCTGGATCCACATCTTCTTTTTCTACACATCAACCAGTGTTGTGGCAGCAACACTTTGTTTCCGTGCTCGGACTGATACTTACCACATCGCACAAATGAACTAAGGGTGAGCTGAAATATACCTTTTTTTTTCTGTGTACAGACTACAGAATCACTGGCGTAGCTAGAGCTTTTGCCGCCCGGGGCTGATTCCGAGTTTGGCGCCCCCCCCCCATTGCCGTCACTCAACGCCGGGCACCGCCCCCTCAGCACTGTTTACCCATGAAATCCGGTGCCTGCGCTGTGTATCGCTGTTTGGTGCAGGCGCAGAGAGCTCTGGCCGTCTGACGTCACAGCCAGGCTTGCAGACTGCGCCTGTGCGGCCACCCACCTTGGTAATCCCAGCCCCACAGTGTGTTATGCATTATGCAGAGTGCGGGGCTGGGATTCACAAGCAGGGCGGCCGCACAGGCGCAGTGTCCAGCATTGCCCCAGTGTGTCCAGCATTGCCTTAGTGTGTCCAGCAATCTGCCCCAGTGTCCAGCATTGCCCCCAGTGTGTCCAGCATTGCCCCCAGTGTGTCCAGCAATCTGCCCCAGTGTGTCCAGCAATCTGCCCCAGTGTCCAGCATTGCCCCCAGTGTGTCCAGCAATCTGCCCCAGTGTCCAGCATTGCCCCCAGTGTGTCCAGCATTGCCCCCAGTGCGTCCAGCAATCTGCCCCCAGTGCGTCCAACAATCTGCCCCAGTGCGTCCAGCAATCTGCCCCCAGTGCGTCCAGCAATCTGCCCCCAGTGCGTCCAGCAATCTGCCCCCAGTGTGTCCAGCAATCTGCCCCCAGTGTCCAGCATTGCCCCCAGTGTGTCCAGCATTGCCCCCAGTGTCCAGCATTGCCCCCAGTGTGTCCAGCATTGCCCCCAGTGTGTCCAGCAATCTGCCCCAGTGTCCAGAATTGCCCCCAGTGTGTCCAGCAATCTGCCCCAGTGTCCAGCATTGCCCCCAGTGTGTCCAGCAATCTGCCCCAGTGTGTCCAGCATTGCCCCCAGTGTGTCCAGCAATCTGCCCCAGTGTCCAGCATTGCCCCCAGTGTGTCCAGCAATCTGCCCCAGTGTCCAGCATTGCCCCCAGAGTGTCCAGCATTGCCCCCAGTGTGTCCAGCATTGCCCCCAGTGTGTCCAGCATTGCCCCCAGTGTGTCCAGCAATCTGCCCCAGTGTCCAGCATTGCCCCCAGTGTGTCCAGCAATCTGCCCCAGCGTCCTGCATTGCCCCCAGTGTGTCCAGCATTGCCCCCAGTGCGTTCAGCAATCTGCCCCCAGTCTGTCTCCAGCATATTGCCCCCAGTCTGTCTCCAGCATATTACCCCCAGTCTGTCTCTAGCATATTACCCCCAGTCTGTCTGAGTCAGACATAAAGGAAAAAAAAAAAAAAAAGTAAAATCCTCACCTCTCCCGTTCCCAGCGCAGGTCCCGTGCACTCAGCGTCTCTCCGGCTCTGCAACGCTCAGGACAGAGAGGCTGTGATGATGACGTCATCGCACCCTCTGCCCTGAGACGTCGCAGAGTCAGAGGGTGCTGAAGACGCCGCAGCTGCCGCAGGAACCAGGAGAGGTGAGTATTAAAGGGGGGCCCAATGCCAGCGCTGGCACCGGGAGGGGGGGTCCTGGTCGTGGCGGCGGTCGGCGCCGCCCGAAGATTTAAAGGGCCCGCGTCTCTTTTTCTTTTTTTTTTTTTCTTCCTCCTCCTCCCTGGGTCGGAGCCGCCCCCGGCATTGTGCCGCCCGGGGCGGCCCGCCCCCCCCGCACCCCCCTTCCTACGCCACTGTACAGAATGCAGACAGACATACATTTTCAAAGCTTCTATACTTACATTCAGAGTCTTGTGCCCACATCCAGAGTCTTGTACCCGCATTCAGAGTCTTGAGAGCAATTAATTTCCTGTTTCCAGACCCCCTTTTATACAGCAGGCATTTTGCATGTGGTTACATCATTTTCTGGAGATAATTAGTGAGAAGTACGCATGTATATCGAACCCATTCATCCGCATGTCCTTGCATAGCAATGCGTTCCCATAGACAGTAATGCATTGTTTTGACGCACTCATCCACATGCGTATGTCTGCACATAATTGATGCCTATTTGACACCTCAAAAATGCAACATTTTGCATTCGCCGCACACCGCAAAATGATGCATGCGAACGCATCCCCATGTCCCTGCGTACACTATGTTAAAGATATGTATGCATGACTCATGCGGATCTATGCGGATCATACGCTTCGCATAGAAATGCTAATGTGAACCCGGTCTAATAAAGGCATCTGGTATATCCTTCCTCTAGTGTTAGGGTCGTGACCGACCCGTTTTAGGTTTTAAATGCATACAAATTCTACATACGTTTGTTTATTGCATCAAGACTTTTTTACTTTTTCAGGAACTTATTTTTAAACAAAATACAATAAAATAAAACTATTTTACTAAATTGTAAAATGTTCTTATTAAAATTATAACATTTGTGTTGTTGGGGTCAATTTCAACCCAGGTCTAATATAAGTCTATAATATAAAAAAACAATAATAAGTCCCAAAACTGAACTCATAAACACAATATAAACCAACAGCCCACAGCCAGCTCTACCTACAACAACTTGAGTTAGGGACATGTCCAGGCATGTATGGCCAAAGCAGCTTAGAGTTGGTACTTTGCAGAGTATACATCTCCAGTTTATACATGCAACAATGAGGAGAAGATTTGATGTAAGCCAAATTCTGGATTATATCTTAGATGATAATGAATTAGAGGACACACAGCAGCAAACTCATACAGATGAACAGGTTTCTGAGGAGGAAGATGATGTGGAGTATCAACCGGAAGACACAGACAGTTCTGATCAGTCTGATGAGGAGGTCACTGGTGCTGAAGCTGCTTCCGCTGAAAGATTCAAATCCAAAAGTGGCAAGATCAGTTGGAGCTCAGTACCTCCAGATGTACATGGCAGGGCAGATGCTGCAAATGTCATAAAAATGACCCCTGGGATCACAAGGTTTGCTGTGACAAGAGTAAGTGACATCAAGAAATGTTTTGATCTGTTTATGCCATTGTCAATAAAAAAAGGAATTATTGCTATGACAAACCTTGAAGGAAAAAAAGTCCACGGCGACATGTGGAATGACCTTCATGATGATGTCCTGGATGCCTACATTGGTGTTCTTCTCCTTGCTGGAGTGTACAAATCCAGCAATGAGGCCACTGATAGTCTCTGGGACGCATCGACAGGCAGGAATATTTTCCGGGCAACAATGTCACTTCAAATGTTTCAAATGATATCAAGAGTCCTCAGATTTGACAACAGAGACACCAGAACAAAATCTGACAAACTTGCTCCCATCAGGGATGTTTGGGAGAAATGGGTGCAGCTCCTTCCACTGATGTTCAACCCATGGCCAGAGGTGACAGTAGACGAACGTTTTCTCCCTTTCCGCGGAAAATGCCCCTTCTGGCAATACATGCCAAGTAAGCCAGGCAAATACGGCATAAAAATCTGGGCAGCCTGTGATGCAAAAACTAGCTATGCATGGAATCTACAGATTTACACAGGCAAGTCTGCAAGTGGCATCCCTGAAAAAAAAAAAAACAAGGAAAACGTGTAGTCCTCGATATGACTAGTGGACTGCAGGGTCACAACATTACTTGTGACAATTTTTTTACCAGCTATGACCTTGGACAAGAACTTCTCAGGAGGAAAATCACCATGGTGGGCACAGTGAAAAAAAACAAACCTGAGCTGCCCGCTGAATTGTTGCAGATGAAGGACAGGGCTCCACTTTCCTCAAAGTTTGTTTTTACAGACACCACCACTGCTGTTTCATACTGCCCCAAGAAACGACGGAATGTGGTACTGATGTCCACACTTCACAAAGATGCAGCTGTGTCATCAGGAAGTGACAAAAAGCCCAGAATCATCCTGGACTATAACAAAAACAAAGGAGGAGTGGACAACCTGGACAAGCTGACTGCCACCTACACTTGCCAGCGAATGACTAGGAGATGGCCAATGGTTGTATTTTACAACATCCTTGATGTGTCAGCATGCAATTAATTTGTGTTGTGGACCCACATTCACCAAGGATGGAATTCAAAGGAAAAAAACAACCGGAGGATGTTTCTTGAGGAACTAGGAAGATCCCTTGTCAAGGTGCACATTGACCAAAGGGAACGAGTGCCCCGAGACCCAGCCGCTGCAGCCTTGGTCCGACAACTCCAGAGCTCAACAAGTGCTTCGTCCACACCCACAGCAACACAAAGAGCATCATCACCAGCATCCTCCTCAACCAGGCCTGCCTCAACATCAACCACAACAGCCACAACCCCAGTGAATCCACCTGATTCTAAAAGAAAGAGGTGTCAGGTCTGCCCTAGCAATAAGGACAGAAAGACAAACACATCGTGCTTCGCCTGCAAAAAATACCTCTGCAAAGAACACACAAAAAGTGTCACTTTTTGCCACACATGCATCTAAATACTAATGCATCTAAAAACTAGTACTTGATTTCTGTTGATTTGATTTGCTTGATTGATTGTTGTTTGTTTGTTTGACCTAGAAAAGCTACTTTTTATTATTATTGCTATTAATGTTAATATAATTTTCATCTTTTATTTGTATTAAAGTTCTATAAAAAAAAAATCTGTTTTTTGCCTTTTTCATAAAGTAGTTAGATATGGGTCAAATTTGACCCGTAACACCATAGATGTTACTAGAGTTAATAATATAAAATATATATATGTATATATTTTTTTACATTTAAGAAATGTGTTCTAAAACCCTTCAGTAATAGTCAGGTAATATAACAAACTTTTTTAGGTTTATATTATTCTCTTGAGGTTCATTTGACAATATTTTTATGTTGAAAATGAAGGGTATGCTCTCAAATGAAAGGCCCAGGGGGCCACAACAGAAATATTAAAATCAATCCTTCCATGGATGAGAAACCCTAACAAGGTAACTAAGAGGTAAGAAACAAATTGGATCATAAATAACTGTTTTTAGGGTATCCTAGGGGTGATTTAAGACACGGGTCAAAACTGACCCGTTAACATACGAAAGAGTAACAGAAAGCTAACACTAGAGGAACGATATTCATTGATACTATATTGGATTTTCAATTGAAAACATAGACATCCATATTTGTGGAAAAGGTGAATCATTTTCTATAAACCCTCTGATGTCCAAAACTGTCTAATGTAGATAGACAAAAATGAGAAAATACTAAAATGTTCCGAATGATGAGAAGGAAAGTTGCCCAATTATTTTAAGAGCTTTTAAAAAAAACATAGTTTTGCATCAAACTCCCCATGTGAAAATGAGAGGTTTATCTTCAGCATCTCTGCCTCAGATCACTGTCTATGCTCTGACACTGCAACTCAGTAATTATTTAGTCCAGGGATAATCCTTTGTGCCATTGACCTCCGAGAATTTAGCAAAAACAGGATTGGGATCAAAGGACAAGAGGCAGTCTCTTAATCCTCCTAAGTGCAAGTCCATCTTAATCTTGCATTTTGTCAGGAAAATCTCAGCAAATATGCTTTCAACTCTCAGACTAAAGTTTTAAGCAGCCAAACTCTTAGTGCTCCAAATAAACTAGACAATGAACAAAAGCACAGTATTATTTATTCCATTGCAAGTAAATTATGCACAGTAAAATACTAAATATACATTATTTTTTCCATAAAAGTACAGTGCAGACCAAAAGTTTGGACACACCTTCTCAATTAAAGATTTTTCTGTATTTTCATGACTATGAAAATTGTACATTCACACTGAAGGCATCAAAACTATGAATTAACACATGTGGAATTAAATACTTAACAAAAAAGTGTGAAACAACTGAAAATACGTCTTGTGTTCTAGGTTCTTCAAAGTAGCCACCTTTTGTTTTGATGACTGCTTTGCACACTCTTGGCATTCTCTTGATGAGCTTAAAGAGGTCGTCACCAGGAATGGTCTTCCAACAATCTTGAAGGAGTTCCCAGAGATGCTTCACACTTGTTGACATTTTGCCTTTCTGTGGTCCAGCTCACCCCAAACCATCTCGACTGGGTTCAGGTCTGGTGACTGTTGAGGCCACGTCATCTGGCGTAGCACCCCATCACATTCCTTCTTGGTCAAATAGCCCTTACACAGCCTGGGGGTGTGTTTGGGGTCATTGTCCTGTTGAAAAATAAATGATGGTCCAACTAAACACAAACCGGATGGAATAGCATGCCGCTGCAAGATGCTGTGGTAGCCATGCTGGTTCAGTATGCCTTTAATTTGGAATAAATCCCCAACAGAGTCACCAGCAAAGCACCCCCACACATCACACCTCCTCCTCCATGCTTCACGGTGGGAACCAGGCATGTAGAGTCCATCCGTTCACCTTTTCTGCGTCGCACAAAGACACGGTGGTTGGAACCAAAGATCTCAAATTTGGACTCATCAGACCAAAGCACAGATTTCCACTGGTCTAATGTCCATTCCTTGTGTTCTTTAGCCCACACAAGTCTCTTCTGCTTGTTGCCTGTCCTTAGCAGTAGTTTCCTAGCAGCTATTTTACCATGAAGACCTGCTGCACAAAGTCTCCTCTTAACAGTTGTTGTAGAGATGTGTCTGCTGCTAGAACGCTGTATGGCATTGACCTGGTCTCTAATCTGAACTGCTGTTAACCTGCGATTTCTGAGGCTGGTGACTCAGATAAACTTATCCTCAGAAGCAGATGTGACTCTTGGTCTTCCTTTCCTGGGGCGGTCCTCATGTGAGCCAGTTTCTTTGTAGCGCTTGATGGTTTTTGCCACTGCACTTGGGGACACTTTCAAAGTTTTCCCAATTTTTCGGACTGACTGACCTTTATTTCTTAAAGTAATGATGGCCACTCGTTTTTCTTTACTTAGCTGCTTTTTCTTGCCATAATACAAGTACTAACAGTCTATGCAGTAGCACTATCAGCTGTGTATCCACCAGACTTCTGCACAAAACAACTGATGGTCCCAACCCCATTTATAAGGCAAGAAATCCCACTCATTAAACCTGACAGGGCACACATGTGAAGTGAAAACCATTCCTGGTGACTACCTCTTGAAGCTCATCAAGAGAATGCCAAGAGTGTGCAAAGCAGTCATCAAAGCAAAAGGTGGCTACTTTGAAGAACCTAGAATATGAGACATAATTTCAGTTGTTTCACACTTTTTTGTTAAGTATATCATTCCACATGTGTTAATTCATAGTTTTGATGCCTTCAGTGTGAATGTACAATTGTCTTAGTCATAAAAATACCGAAAAATCTTTAAATGAGAATGTGTCCAAACTTTTGGTCTGTACTGTTTATAACATAATATTAGATGTAGGCCTCTAAAAATTATTAAGTGGGCATCATAAACACAATCAGAAAATTTATAACAAGGGTAGCATGATCTCCCTGTTGATATGGTGGTGGTGGAGCAGGAGGAGGATAACACAAAAAAGACAAAACCCTGAAGCATATACCCATGTTTGAGTGGGATGGGTTGCATGGGAATATACAAGAAAAAACATATAAACTGGATTTGAATTTATGTTCCTCTGCTGTTATCCGGTGGTTTTGAGAAGTTTGGGCCAATCCAGCCCTTTTTCATTTTGTTAAGAGTCAGCCTGTTAGCGTTTTCAGTTCACAGGAAGATGCGCCTATTGGTAATAATACCCCTGGCGGCACTAAAAACACGCTCTAACAAAACGCTAGCATCAGGGCAGGCAAGGACCTCCAAGGTGTAGAGAGATAGTTCATGCCATGTGTCTAGCTTGGATAACCAATAGTTGTAAGGCACAGAGGAATCATGGAGGAAGCTGGTATGGTTGGCAACGTACTCCTTCAGCATCTTCCAAAATTTTTCCCTTCTTGTCAGAGAACCCTGCTCATCAGGGTCTGGGAGATGGGAGGATCTGAGAAAACTGTCCCAGACATTTGATAGTGTTCCCCTGCCTCTGCTGCAACTGGTGTGTGTCTCCTTTGTCTCTACTTCTTGGTTGTCAAGAAACTATGAACTCTGCCTCCAGTGTTGTCACATGGGAATTTTTTAAATAATTCTTCAACTAGGGCCTTCTAGTACTGCAACGTATTGTTAGACCTCTCTGCCACGTGAAGAAGAGATGTAAAGATCTCCTTGTAGCTTAGGTCTAGAAGGGTGATCAAACTGTAATTAGCATGGGCCAAACTGACTGACATCCATATCCACTCATCAGCTGTTATGTGCGGAGGTTGACCAGAATACCAACGTACAAGTTGCAGCTGGTATTTAATTACTGCCCTCTGCTGCTCACAAATCCTTGCCAATATATGTAACAATGAGTTTCAGCGTGTGGTGACATTGCACCCTAGTCGGTGAGCTGGAAGTTGAAAACAGTTCTGCAGTGCTGCCAGGGCAGCAGAAGATGTAGCTGACTTGCAGAAATGGGCCCCCAAGCAGCATACTTTCACAAGTAGCTAAGGGAGATCTGGGTAGGTTTTGAGAAACCGCTGAACCACTAAGTTGAGCACATCGGCCAAGCATGGTACATGTGCAATGTTGCCAAGCTTCATTGCCAACACCATGTTACAGCCATTGTAACACATGACCATGCCTGAATGTAGGTTCACAGATCAGTCCGGTCTGTTAGACCTTTCAACAACTCTGCTGCAGTGTGCAGTTTGTCACCTAAGCAGATTAGCTTCAGCAGAGCCTGTTGCTGCTTGGTCGAGGCAGTACCGCAGTGTTTCCAGCCTGCTACTGATGTTGATATTTCTGAGATGGAGGGTGACAAGGATGAGGTACAGGAACTGCTGTAGAAGGTGGGGGAAACCCTGATTGAACCAGGGCCTGCAATCCTCAGTGTTTTGAGCATGTGTTCCATCCCAGGGTCAGACTGGATTCCGGCTTCCTCAATATTCACCTAGTGTGCCATCAGTGAAAAAAGCATCCCTCGACACAAGCACTTATCCATGTTTCTGTGTTTAAGTCGACTTTCCCAGTTACAGCGTTGGTCAGGGCACGGCTGATGTTATTGAACATGTGCTTGTGTATGGCAAACACGGCACCCCAGGAGAAATATTGGCTGCTGGGGAATGAGTAACGATGGATGGCTGCAGCCATGAGGTTGCAGAGAGCTTACATCTCCAGAAGCCGAAACAGCAATATTTCCAGGGAAATCAGTCTGGAAATGTTGGTGTTTAGTATTGTGGCCTGTGGGTGGCTGCTTATTGATGCTTGCTTTCCAAAGACTGTGGTAGGGACAACTGAGTGCTACGCTGGGACTAGGACATGGACATGGTTGCAAGTGAGCAATGATAGGTGCAGGGTGGAAGGCATCACGGACATCATCTGCATCATGGACAGGGGATTGGCGTGCATGTAGAACAGGGGAAGTGGCAGTGGTGTCACCCACAAACATAGTTTCTGGACCCTGGCATTGGCCCAACTAGGCGGGTGCTTTGCTGTCATGTGCCTTATAATGCTAGTGGTCATCAGGCTGGTAGTTGTGGTGCCCCTGCTGATACTGGCATGGCAGATATTGCAAATGGATTTTTTTGTTAACTGGACTTTGTTTAAAAAGTACCAGACTTGGGACACCTAACCCTTGGCCTGGCAACTTCACTCATGTTGGTACTCTGGGGAGCAGTTGCCTTGTGTCTCTGGCCACCCTACTACCTCTTCCTGCCTTTGTGGTGCTGTGGATCCCTCCCCTTGTGCACTGATGTCGTTGCTCTGCATCTCACCTTCCCAGGTTGGGTCAATGACTTTATTTTCCATCATTTTGTCTTCCAATTCAACATCCTGATCCTCCTCCTGATTTGCTGACTTAACAACAACACTTGTTGGCAATTGTGTCTCATCATCATCCACCTCTTGTGACTGTAATTGCATCGCCTATTTGTGAGTGAGGATACTCAAATATTTGGGCATCGCTACTTGCAATCTACTCATGTCCCGCTTGAAACAGGCAAGGCGAGAGGCCAGAATCTATGCATGGAAATGTGAACAGCGGTTCAGAGTGTCCAAGTGTGGGATCACTTCTCTCCAGGCACTCAGCATGGTGGAAGAAAGGAGGATCAGGGTGAGGATTATGTGGTCCAGAATCAAGGCCACTGAGTCTGGACCATGTGGAAGACAGAGAGGTGCTGGAAAACTGACTGTAAGCATTATCTGCTATCCATCCAACAACCTTTTCACACTGGTCTGACTTCAAGAGTGGTGTTCCGCTTTCCCCTACCAAGTGGGACAGGAAGCTAGACAGAGATGATGTGTGTGTTTGATGTGTTCCTGCATCAGGCATAGTTTCACCTTACCCACAGCCTTGGCCTCTGTGTTCACCATCAGCATCACGTCCACTTCCTTGTCCTTTACCACAAGTCTTGTTAATTTTAAATTACTTATGAAATATGCCTGTTGAGAAAACTTAGCATGATTAGTATTGCAGGAAAATTTGCCCACCTCAGATAGACTTGTTACAGTGCAGGATTAATATAGTGATGCTATTAATCAAGAGTAGGAGTGATCAGAATGACTAGGCACAACTGCATTGCTCTGGGACTATCAATAGATGCTGGCTCCAGGACCTCGGGTGCCACTCCACATAAAGTCTAATAGTGAAACTCCGTATGAAAATATGAAGGAGAAGTGGTACAGGCACTCACCATCCCATTTATGTCCTTTATTTGCAAATCTCATAAAAAGAGAAAGGAAGTGTGAAGAGGAGATGCAACAGATGATGTCCGTTTCACGCCGGTGTGCGCTTCTACGGATCCTCCATGCGACCAGTAGAAGTGCACAAAGGCACAAAATGGCTATCGTCCAGGGCGCGTCTGAGGGTGAGTATATTCCTATTAGGTATATATTCACCCTCGGACGCACCCTGCTTCTTTCCGGCAGCCTTCCTTCCTAAGAATGAGCGCGTGAAGGACCTTAGATGACGTCGCGGCTTGTCCATGTGACCGCTCGCGGCCAATCACAAGCCGCGACGTCACCGCAGGTCATTCACACGCTTATTCTTAGGAAGGAAGCCTGCCGGTTAGTACCAGGGTGCGTCTGAGGGTGAGTATATCAATATTTTTTATTTTGATTCTTTATTTTACACTTAAATATGGATTCCGATACCGATTCCTGATATCGCAAACATATCGGAACTCGGTATCGGAATTCCGATACCAGATTCAGAAGATCGCCGACGTCATGGCCAACAACACACAGGGGTTGGGTCGGGTTTCATGAAACCCGACTTTGCCAAAAGTCGGCGACTTCTGAAATGGCCGACCCGTTTCGCTCAACCCTAAACCTGACATTAAATTCATCCATTGGTTGTATACATTATTGTTTTGAAAGCTGAAACCCTCCGAAATGTGGTTTAGGTTATGATAATAAATTGGCATCAATGTAGAAGTATTGATCAGTTAATGGACACAGAATGGTCAGATTTTGGCAAGACAAAAGTTTTGTCGCCCACAGAAAGTAATGTGATATTCAAACAAATAATTAACTTAAAATACAAATATATGTTGCATTACATTGGTGAATAAAGTTGTGGTGCTATTAGAGTCATATTTAATTTTTTGTGTGACTTCCATGAGCTTGAATGACTGCATTCATGCGGTTCAACAATGCTTCATACAATTTATTCTATTTATTCATCAGGAATAGCAAAGAATGCAGTCTTACATGCCTCCCAGAGTTCATCTAGATTCTTTGGTTTTGTCTTCCAAGCTTCCTCTTTCATCCTACCCCAAACATGCTCAATGATGTTCATGTTTGGTGACTGGACTGGCCAGTCCTTGAGCACCTTGATCTTTTTTGCCTGGAGGAACTTTGTTGTAGAGATGGATGCATGAGATGGAGCACCATCCTTCTGCAGAATTTGACCCCTTTTATGATTTGGAATATAAGAGGTAGCTAATACTTCTTGATATTTTAGGCTATTGATATTGCCTTTCAATTTGCAAACGTTTTACACAGCCCCATACTGAATGTAACCCCAGACCATGATCTTTCCACCACCAAATTTAACTGTTTTCTGGGTGTATTTTGGATCCATACGGCTCCAGCAGGTCTCCTGCAGTATTTGCGGTGGCTGTGGTGTAATTCTACTGAAGATTCATCAGAGAAATCCACCTTCTGCCACTTTTCCAGAGTCCATCTGTTTAGCAGGCTGTGGGACTTTGCAAATGCCACACGGTTTTTTATTTGCCTTTTGTTTAGTGCTGGCTTCTGGGCACTGATTCGACCATGGAGGCCATTTCGAGACAGGATCCTACAAACTGTTCTAGTTGACACAGGGACTTGAGGTAACCAGGCCTGTTGGAGCTCTGCTGCAGTGTAAGAGGGGTTTGCTTTGGATTTTCTAACCAACAAACATTCCTCCTGAGCAGTTGTCTTGCGGGGTCTGCCGGACTTGGGCTTGTCAAACACATCTCCAGTCTCTTCTAATCTTTTTTTAATTCTTTGTACTTGACGCTGAGACACATTAAAGGTACCAGCCATTTCTGCAGTGGATCTCGTCTTCAGCCTCTTGATAATCCAGGCTTTGGTCGCAGGGTGGATTTTCGGCATGTTGTCAAAGCTCAAGTTGCAGTTCAAGTGAAGGTCTGGGGTGCTGGGTTTCTTTTTATACACACACACATTAATTAACAGATCATTTACTGAGCACAGGTGAGGATGTAAACTAGGATTGGGTGCATTATATGACCAGTTGACAAAACTTTTGTCTTGCCAAAATCTGACCATTCTGTGTCTATTAACTGATCAATATTTCTGCATTGATGCCAATTTATTTTCTTAATCTAAACCACATTTCAGAGGGTTTCAGCTTTCAAAAGAATAATTTATACAACCAATGGATGAATTTAACGTTAGGTTATATGCTTTTATTTACATAACATGGCTAAGCGACATAACTTCTGTCAGGGAGTGTATATCTTATCAATTGGAGATGGAGTCCTATAACTTCAACCTTCAGCAATCAGCTCATTTTAGCTCTGAAGGTGGCCACATCTAAACACTGAATGGAACCTAACAGTACAGTTCTGTTGAATGGGTATAGCTAACTCCTGAGTATTTCGGCTTGTCCGCTATTAATTTCAATACCTGACATTCAGTACCCAGGAATGGCCACTACACAGAGAAAAAACTGTGCTGTTCAGCATTGTTCATTGTCTAAATCTGGCCACCACTGGAGCTGACAAAAGCTTAATGATGGTGGAGGCAGGATATGTTATTAATGACCTATCCTTTGGATAGGTAGCCTATATAAAATGCTTGGATGGCTAATTTGAGGAAAACATGCCTGCTTTCTTCCATCATGCCAATCCATTGATTTCAACTTTAAGTATAAGGAGTTGAGCTATAATACCATAGACACAATCTATTATATATTGAATATACTTCACTGTATTTAAAACAAAACCATTAATAATTTGTTGTATTCTCTTTAAAGAATAAAAAATTGATTATTCTGGGTGTGACTAGTACAGTACAGTATACAAATAAATTGATGGTTATTTATTTCTTCTGTATTACTTCTGCACTGTTCCTCAAATTTTGTGTTTCAGTAAGTTGATCTTAATAAAGTAAGTTGTCTGTTTAAATATGGCCAAAATTATTGTCATTAAACTGATTAGCGATCAATGTTCCAACTGCTAAAATAAATATTAATGCTCTCTTTGATCTGACCCCATGCAGTGAATTTGCTGAGAGCTAAAGACCCCAAACACATCTAACCTTGCTCTTTTTACTGCTACATTTAATTTCTCATGTCGAGGGCTTGCAGAGCTACTTAATGTGTGCTTAATAATATAATGGAAAAGGTTTTATGTGGGTTCAGGAAACCAGAGAATTGTTTAATTGCTTGCCTTCCTAATGGAAACAGTGTGGGATTTAATCATTTACATTTTCATACCGCACAGTTATGAACAAAACCAGAATATGACATTTTCTTAAAACACATCATAGAAATATAAGACTGAAACTTTGATGAATTAACTCTGCTCGTAGCAAGGTAACATATATCGTATGTATAATAAATTACAGCTGGAACAGAAGTCCATTTGCTTTTAAGATTTGGATTACATAACGATTTTGACAACACAAAAAATCATTGATAGATTGAATTAAAGTACAGCTTCAGGATCTTTTTTATTGCAGCACTGGAGTGGTGCTTTAAATCTAAGCCCTCTTTCCTCCAGTCTTATATTCACCCTCCAGCATCTTCATCTGTTATCTCCGCCACTCCTGTTGGTCTCCAGCAGTCCGTGATCTGCCGGATTACTCCAGTGTTTCATGGAGGGAGCCAGAGGTCACAACTCAATACAAGCCCTCATTCTGGTTAGATTGCATTGAGAGCTTGTGACGTAGATTCTGACTTCCGACTAGTCAGAAGCTTTTTTCACAAGACAGCACCTCGGGTCCAGAGCAGAAATAAAAAAAAAAAGTTGAAGACATGGGAATGTGAGTATGAGACAGGGGCAGGGGACTTAGATGTAAAGCTCCTCTCCGGCGCTGGAAAAAAAACAAACATTGGAGTGGTGCTTTAAATCTCAAATATTAGAGTATATTTGCTAATATAAGAGGCATATCCTGAAGGACTTAGGCCCCAATACATAATCTGTAGCACCCCCCAACTACTATATGCAAATTATAATACCTATGTGGCAGAAGAGCTTCATTACTTTCTTAGCACCATTGTGCAACTGCTCCTTTCATTCATGTGAATGTGGTTATTTTGACAACTTTAACATGGATTTCTGCAAGTCCCATTTACAAGAATGGCTCAGTGACAGACAAGTCTGCAACAAATCTGCCATATATGAATATATTAACAAAATAATAATATACTAGCTTAAAGTTGCACTCTGCAACGCTATAGCATGTAGATATGAAATATATAAAATTAGAATTGCATTACTACTCTAGAAAATAGGAAAAAAACTAAGGAACTTAGCGTATAAATTGGCCAATGCATGTGTGCCCAGCAGCCATGACAAGCATGGACTGTGCCCCAACTTAGTAATATTATATTTGTCTTCTATCCCGGTATATACAGTCATGGCCAAAAGTTTTAACCCATTCATGACCTTGGGATTTTCTGTTTTTCCGTGTTTGTTTTTCACTCCCCTCCTTCCCAGAGCCATAACTTTTTTATTTTTTCATCAATATGGCCATGAGAAGGCTTATTTTTTGCAGGACGAGTTGTCCTTTTGAACGACATCATTGGTTTTACTATGTCGTATACTAGAAAATGGGAAAAAAATTCCAAGTGCGGTGAAATTGCAAAATAAAGTGCAATGCCACGGGTGTTTTTTGTTTGGCTTTTTTTCTAGGTTCACTAAATGCTAAAACTGACCTGATATTATGATTCTCCAGGTCATTACGAGTTCATAGACACCAAACATGTCTAGGTTATTTTTTATCTAAGTGGTGAAACAAAATTCCAAACTTTGCTACAAAAAAAGAATTGCACCATTTTACAATACCCGCAGCGTCTCCATTTTTGTTTTGATATGGGGTCGGGTGAGGGCTTACTTTTTGCGTGCCGAGCTGATGTTTTTAGCTATATTATTTTGGTGCAGATACGTTCTTTTGATCGCCCGTTATTGCATTTTAATGCAATGTCGTGGCGACCAAAAAAACGTAATTTGGGCGTTTCTAATTTTTTTCTCACTACGCCGTTTAGCGATCAGGTCAATCTTTTTTTTATTGATAGATCGGGCGATTCTGAATGCGGCGATACCAAATATGTGTATGTTTGATTTTATTTTTATTGTTTTATTTTGAATGAGGTGAAAGGGCGGTGATTTAAACTTTTATATTTTTTTATTTATTTCATGTTTTTTTAACAATTTTTTTTTTTACTTTTGCCATGCTTCAATTTCCTCCATGGGAGGCCAGAAGCTGGCATAGCCTGATTGGCTGTGCTACATAGCAGCGATCCTCAGATCGATCCTTTGTAGCTGAATTACAGGCTTGCTATGAACGCCAACCACAGGGTGGCGCTCACAGAAAGCTGGCATCAGCAACCATAAGAGACCTCTGGTTACTATGCCGACGCATCGCTGACCCCCGATCTTGTGACGGGGGTCGGCGATGCGCGCATTTCCGGATGGATGGCAGGAAGCGGTAGTGAAACGCCGCTGTCAGCGTTTGACAGCGGCATTTAACTAGTTAATAGTATGTATTGGAACAACACACAAAAAAAAAAAACACAGAAAAAAATGACGATTTGGACATACTTTCATACAAATTCAAAATAATCTACCAGACCAAATTGCTGGCACCCTCAAAAGAATATTTGGTTGTACACCCTTTGAAATTATTTTGAAACTATATAACATTTTAATTTAATAAAAAATAGACCTGGCTGCAATCGTGCAACCAGGCTCAGATTAAGGCTATGGTTACATGATCAGTATTTGGTCAGTATTTGACACCATTATTTGTAAGCCAAAAGTAGGAGTGGGTGATAAATGCAAAAGTGGTGCACTGGTTTCTTTCATACTTACCCTCTGTTTGTTCCTGAGCTAAAATACTTACCAAATACTGCCTACACTGCCTGTAGTTTGGGCAGTATAAATAGACTGACAGGTTCCCTTTAATCACATCAGCATGTCGTTTCCCTACATTGGAGTGATTTTGAATGTTTTCTCATTTATAAATGCGCTATTGTCATTCTATTTTATTATGTATCAGTGATTTACATCACTTCACTGTCATTGAAAAAAATTCAAAAGAAACATTGGAAGTCATTTACAGTATATTCAGTTATGATCTGCACATTTCGGCAGGTAAAAATAAATTGACCTACTGAACCTGATAATTTTTGCAGGCTATGCATACGAAAGCATGCTTTATGCCATTTTATGTGGATGAATAGAAATTGGTTGCAGAATTCTAATTTAGTTCACCAGCAACCAGTCAAGTATGATTTCTTAACCCCTTTGCTCCCAAGGGTGGTTTGCACGTTAATGACCAGGCTAATTTTTACAATTCTGACCGCTGTCCCTTTATCAGGTTATAACTCTGGAATGCTTCAACGGATCTTGGCGATTCTGACACTGTTTTCTCGTGAGATATTGTACTTCATGATAGTGGTAAAATTTATTCGCTATAACTTGCGTTTATTTGTGAAAAAAATGGAAATTTGGCAAAAATTTAGAAAATTTCGCAATTTTACAACTTTGAATTTTTATGCCCTTAAATCACAGAGATATGTCACGCAAAATACTTAATAAGTAACATTTCCCACATGTCTACTTTACATCAGCACAATTTTGGAACCAACATTTTTTTTGTTAGGGAGTTATAAGGGTTAAAAGTTGACCAGAAATTTCTCATTTTTACAACACCATTTTTTTTAGGGACCACATCTCATTTGAAGTCATTTTGAGGGGTCTATATGATAGAAAATACCCAAGTGTGACACAATTCTAAAAAACGCACCCCTCAAAGTGCTCAAAACCACATTCAAGAAGTTTATTAACCCTTCAGGTGTTTCACAGGAATTTTTGGAATGTTTAAATAAAAATGAACATTTAACTTTTTTCACACAAAATTTATTTCAGCTCCAATTTTTTTTATTTTACCAAGGGTAACAGGAGAAAATGGACCCCAAAACTTGTTGTACAGTTTGTCCTGAGTACGCTGATACCCCATATGTGGGGGTAAACCACTGTTTGGGCGCATGGCAGAGCTCGGAAGGAAAGGAGCGCCATTTTACTTTTCAATGCAAAATTGACTGGAATTGAGATGGGACGCCATGTTGCGTTTGGAGAGCCCCTGATGTGCCTAAACATTGAAATTCCCCACAAGTGACACAATTTTGGAAAGTAGACCCCCTAAGGAACTTATCCAGATGTGTGGTGAGCACTTTGACCCACCAAGTGCTTCACAGAAGTTTATAATGCAGAGCCATAAAAATAAAAAATCATATTTTTTCACAAAAATGATCTTTTCGCCCCCAATTTTTTATTTTCCCAAGGGTAAGAAAAGAAATTGGACCCCAAAAATTGTTGAACAATTTGTCCTGAGTACGCTGATACCCCATATGTGGGGGTAAACCATTGTTTGGGCGCATGGCAGAGCTCGGAAGGGAAGGAGCGCCATTTGACTTTTCAATGCAAAATTGACTGGAATTGAAATGGGACGTCATGTTGCGTTTGGAGAGCCCCTGATGTGCCTAAACATTGAAACCCCCCACAAGTGACACCAGTTTGGAAAGTAGACCCCCTAAGGAACTTATCTAGATGTGTGGTGAGCACTTTGACCCATTAGGTGATTCACAGAAGTTTATAATGCAGAGCCGTAAAAATCATATTTTTTCACAAAAATGATATTTTCGCCCCCAATTTTTTATTTTCCCAAGGGTAAGAGAAGAAATTGGACCCTAAAAATTATTGTGCAATTTGTCCTGAATACGCTGATACCCCATATGTGGGGGTAAATGACTGGGCGCATGGCAGAGCTCAGAAGGGAAGGAGTGCTGTTTGACTTTTCAATGCAAAATTGACTGGAATTGAGATGGGACACCATGTCGCGTTTGGAGAGCCCCTGGAGATACCCCATATGTGGGGGGAACCAATTTTTGAGGGCATGGCAAAGCTCGGAAGGGAAGGAGCACCATTTGGAATGCAGACTTAGATGGATTGGTCTGCAGGCGTCACGTTGCATTTGCAGAGACCCTGATGTACCCAAACAGTACAAACCCCCCACAAGTGACCCCATATTGGAAACTAGACCTCCCAAGGAACTTATCTAGATGTGTTGTGAGAACTTTGAACCCCCAAGTGTTTCACTACAGTTTATAACGCAAAGCCGTGAAAATAAAAAAAATTTTTTTTCAGAAAAATGATTTTTTAGCCCCCAGTCTTTTATTTTCCCAAGGATAACAAGAGAACTTGGACCCCAAAATTTGTGGTCCAGTTTGTCCTGAGTATGCTGATACCCCATATGTGAGGGAGAACCACTGTTTGGGCGCATGGCAGAGCTCAGAAGGGAAGGAGCGCCATTTGGAATGCAGACTTAGATGGATTGGTCTGCAGGCGTCACGTTGCATTTGCAGAGCCCCTGATGTACCCAACCAGTACAAACCCCCCACAAGTGACCCCATATTGGAAACTAGACCTCCCAAGGAACTTATTTAGATGTGTTGTGAGAACTTTGAACCCCCAAGTGTTTCACTACAGTTTATAACGCAGAGCCGTGAAAATAAAAATTCCTTTTTTTTTTCAGAAAAAAGATTTTTTAGCCCCCAGTTTTTAATTTTCCCAAGGATAACAAGAGAATTTGGACCCCAAAAGTTGTTGTCCAATTTGTCCTGAGTATGCTAATACCCCATATGTGAGGGGGAACCACTGTTTGGGTGCATGGCAGAGCTCGGAAGGGAAGGAACGCCATTTGGAATTTGGAATGCAGACTTAGATGGATTGGTCTGCAGGAGTCACGTTGCATTTGCAGAGCCCTTGATGTACCCAAACAGTACAAACCCCCAACAAGTGACCCCATATTGGAAACTAAACCTCCCAGGGAACTTATCTAGATGTGTTGTAAGAACTTTGAACCCCCAAGTGTTTCACTACAGTTTACAGCGCAGAGCCGTGAAAATAAAAAACCTTTTTTTTCCCAAAAAAATGATTTTTAGCCCGCCAAATTTTTATTTTTCCAAGGATAACAAGAGAACTTCGACCCCAAAAGTTGTTGTAAAATTTGTCCCAAGTATGCTGATACCCCAAATGTTGGAGTAAACCCCTGTTTGGGCACACGGGAGAGCTCGGAAGGGAAGGAGCACTGTTTTACTTTTTCAACGCAGAATTGGCTGGAATTGAGATCGGATGCCATGTCGCGTTTGGAGAGCCCCTGATGTGCCTGAACAGTGGAAACTCCCCAATTCTACCTGAAACCCTAATCAAAACACACCCCTAACTCAAATCCCAACGGTAACCCTAACCACACCCCTAACCCTAACACACCCCTAACTCTAATCCAACCATAATCCCAAACGTAAATGTAATCCAAACCCTAACTTTAGCCCCAACCCTAGCCCTAACCATAACCCTAGCCCTAACCCTAGCCCTAACCCTAACCCTAGCCCTAACCCTAACCCTAACCCTAGCCCTAACCCTAGCCCTAATGGGAAAATGGAAATAAATACATTTTTTTAATTTTATTATTTTTCCCTAACTAAGGGAATGATGAAGGGGGGGTTGATTTACTTTTATAGCATTTTTTATATCGGATTTTTATGATATGTTATGTTATGATATGTTTAATTATTGTATTATTGTTATCGTTGTTACTTAGGACTGTTGTGTTTGAAACTGTAAATATGTTTACGCTATAAAAATAACTATAAATATTAACATTAGAACAAAGAGAACCAGGATGGAGACGTTAATTATGTCGTCATTGCCGCTCACCATCTTGGTGAATTCCTCAAAGTTTTGGAGGATGGTACATATGTCTGACATCCATGTCCACTCATGAGATCTTATGTGTGAATTAAGAACTGAAAACTGACGGCTCAAAAACAGTTCTAGGATCCGTACATTCCAAGAAACTGCAAAAATGTTTGTGTACTCCCTCATGATCTCTCGCCTCCACTATTGCAGCCTTCTACTGTCTGGCCTCCCCTCTAGTACTTTTGCACCACTCCAATCTATCCTAAAGTCTGATGCCTGAGTAATCCAACTGTCCCTTGGGTTATTCCCCGGCCTCTCCTCTCTGCTAGGCCCTTCACTGACTTCCAATTGCCCAGAGGCTACAGTTCAAAATCAAAACCCTAACTATTACATGCAAAGCCTTCCACAACCTGTCTCCATACATGTGTAACATGGTCTCCCAATGTCCAACTGGGTCATGGCTTCCTCTACGCTAACCCAGCGTGCCGTCAGCTAGATGTACCGTCCCTGCCCACAAGCACTTGTCCACGTGTTCGTGGTTAGGTGCACTTTCCCTGTAACAGCATTGTTGAGGGCCCGCGTACTGTTGTGGGACATGTCATTGCTTGTGTAATGTCCTGATGGCAGACCGGGCAAAATTGTGGCGGCTGGGGAGCGAGTACCTTGTGATGGTCACTGCCATCAAGTTGCTGAAAGCTTAGACCTCACGCGGGCCTAAAATGCAACATTTTGAGCGCCTGCAGATGAGAAATGTGTGAATTTAGTACTGTGGCATTGCCTGCGTATTTCCACTTGCGTTCCAAGAACTGGGGTATGAACAACTGAACGGTGCGCTGGGACAAGGACGTGGACGTGCTTGTTGATGGTAGTAGTTGTGTTTGTGTGCAACTGCAGATGCAGGGCATGAGGCAAGTTTGCATGCAGCATGGACAGAGGATTGGCTTGCATGCACAACATCGGAAGAAGCAGTGGCATCACCAGCACACAATGTTCATGGAGCCTTGTGTTCAACCCACAAAGTCGGGTGCTTTCCTGCCATGTGCATTCTCATGCTTGTGGTGGTTAGGATGGGACTTTTGCTACCCCTGCTGATGCGGGCATGGCTCGTGGTGCAAATGGCCTTTTTGGGGATATCGTCAGAGTTTTTAAAAAACAACCAGGGGACAATCAGTGTCTCCCTCACCCACACCATCTCCTCACCTCGACCCCGGTCTTTTGATGTTCCCCAAAGCACAGTTCTAGGACCCCCTACTCTTCTCCATCTACACCTTCGGTCTGGGCCAGCTGATGTAATGGCACGGTTTGAAACCTCATCAGTATGCCAATGACACGCGTATCTACTTATCTGTACCTGACATCACCTCCTTACTGTCCAAAATCACACGTCTTCCCGCTAATTCATCCTTCTTTTGTGCTCGCTTTCAAAAAGTGGACATGGACCAAACAGAATACATCATCTTTCAACCATCTCAGGCTAAATAGACATGAGAGCTGTGTATGCATCATTCGGCACCACTTTAGTAAGAGGGAAAGTTTGCCCAAGAGAAAATTATTTCCCAGACATTCACGGCCTTTTTTGCACATTTTTTGCAGCTGTGATCTTCATCTTCTTGGTGTGGATGTAGTAAATTTCAAAGTGTTCATCAATACCATCATCATCCATATCTCGGAAAGAGGAAATCTGGTGTTTCCCAGTTGTGGTTATGTACATTTTGTGGCATTCTTTTAACAGTGTTCGTTACACTAGAAAAAATAATTGTTGACTGTGACATTTGGATATTATTGGTAATATGTATGGGTGAAGAAGATGAAGAAGCTTGTGCTACGGGTGTGTTTATAGTTACGGATGATGCACTGCTCTTTAAACTTTGTTTTTCACAAGCATCCATCATTTTGTTTGGTTTTACTACCACACTGATCTGCTTTCTCTAATTCAGCATCTCTCGAACATGTTGCACTTTGCCCTTTAGACAGACACGTGCGTCTTTCCAAAAATATTTTTGACAGGAATTTTTTAGGCCGAGTCTAACACGCGCATCTGATACACACATCTTCTGACAGGCATGTGCAGCACCCCAGAGTCGTGGTCGCTGCAGTAACGTTGCTCTGCCACTAAGGGGAGTGATGTTACGTCTGATTGCATTAAAGGAGTTCACCTGACCAGGTAACACACACACTACACTTCACACTCCGACCACCAGGGGGAGTGGTTCTATCTAGTAGGCCACTCCTCACACTCTGGTAAAACTGGGGGTTGGACAGGAAGACAGCGAGAAGTAACAGGGAAGAGCTAGAGAGAGGACCTGTCAGGGATGGGATCCTGACAGATTCCTAAGAAAGGACAAAAAGTGAGAAAACGGGAATACAGCAAAGAGGCGATAGGACCAGAAGGAGTCGTGCTGTAAGATCGAGGCAACATCCTTCTGAGGCGCAAACAGTCGGTGGCCGGAACGCCGAGCAAGTAAGAGACTCTAAGCATTACTGCAAACCACGGCAGGATAGCCAATTATAGGTTGGCTGTCTCACCCAAATAACCTAAGCAGACAACGGAGGCAGCTGTGGGAGAGGGGCGACTCTAGGGTCCCGGAAGAACTCCAGGCCTACCCCGTCAGAAGTTTTTGGAGCAATTCACTGTCCATTACTCCGTTTGTTCATTTTAAAGCCTGTAACAAAAGATATGCACACAAACATTTTCAACTAAATAGTAGCCCTCATTAATACCTCCAAGTTTTGTAGCGGAGGGGAGTTTAATTCTGGGTGCTGCGTGTGGACCTTCGCAGCGCAGGGGTTGCTATTGGCCTAACAGGGCCCGCTATGCTTGCTACCGCTGGTGTAGTGCACTGTCTTCCAGCTACATGTCTAGTGAGTCTGGGTAGCACTGGCAGGCTGGAGCTCTCAGAGCTGCTTTTACCAACAGTAGGTATGGCAGGATCGCCAATAGCAGAGGGAGGACTTGCTGGTTCAACGATTGGCATGGCATCTTCGGGCGGGATCTGCTGAGGTTGCGGGCCTGGACGATCCGGCACCACCGTTAGTTCTAGTGGATTTGGTTGATGGAACGTTAGGACAGGTACCACGATGACCTGATTTATCTGAGTCCAGGACTGGGGAAAATCACCAAGAACAGTGTGTATCATCTTCTCTTCTACAGGTGAGGAGGTTCCTGGATCCATTTCCCTCTCTCTCAACTTATCAGGGCAGACTTTAAGGTGGTCCCTGGATATCGCCGTCGAGTTTGTGTAGCCTCCTCTTTCGTTTGAGTACGTGCTCAACGTGTGACAAGGGAATCGCAGGAGCATGCTGGTTGTAGTCTCTTTCTTGTTTTTGTCTAGCCTGGGTGAGACTTCTTTCCACGCATTCCTGTACTTTGCGGTACTTTCGCTGCCTTTCTGCATCCCAATCTGCATCCGGCGAGGTATCTTCGGGGACTAGGACCCCCATGTCCAGGTCAACGGGTAACTTGCTAGATCTTCCTCGCATCAGGTACGCTGGAGTGCAGTTGGTGGAATTTACTGGGATATGATTGTATATGTCCACCAAGTCAGGCAACTTTGTTGGCCACAGGTTCCGCTCCTCTACGGGTAAGGTCTTCAGTAAGTCGATCACCACTTGGTTCATCTTTTCACACATCCCGTTGGTTTGGGGATGGTACGGTGTGGTTCTGATCTTCTTACACCCGTACAGATGGCAGAACTCTTGGAACACCTCTGCTTCGAATGCTGGTCCCTGATCGGTCAGTACCTTCTCCGGGTACCCATGGGGCCTACAAAAGTACTGCTGGAAGACCTTGGCAGCCGTCCTGGCCGTTAGATCCTTGACAGGTACAACCACCAAAAATCTGGAGTAGGGATCTACGATGGTAAGAGCGTAGATATAGCCTGACCAGCTAGGTGTCAGCTTCACATGATCCAGCGCGACCAGTTCGAGCGGCCGTTTGGTGATGATGGGCTGCAAGGGAGCCCATTGGCTGTCACGGTCCTTCCTGCATAGGCTACATGGACTGCACTCCCGACACCACTTCTCAATGGCTCCCTTCATGCCAATCCAATAGAACCTCCCTCGGAGTAGCCTCTCCAGCTTCTTCCATCTGAAGTGTCCGGCTCCATTGTGGTAGGCTCCCAGAACCATGGGCGCATCTCGCCTCGGCACCACTATCTGCCATACCAATTCATGAGTACGCGGGTCGATACTCCTCCGGCACAGCTTGCCATCATGGATAAACAGTTGGCTTCTCCCCTTCCACAGCTGTCGTGTCTCCTGTGGATCATCTGGGCTGGGATGCAACCCTGCCTGCGTCAGGAGCTCTTTCACCCGACGGACCGCGGGGTCACCATCCTGGGTCTCCACCCATCCGTGATGGGGCAGGGGATTCAGCGTGGCATCCTGTTGGTTCTTGTACCGGTTCTTCACATGATGGGAGTACTGAGTGGCTTTGGGGCGATGGAACGCAGGCAACTCTACCTCTTCAACTGCCTCCGGGTCCTCCCCCGTTTCTGGCAAATTGGGCATCCGGGACAAGGCATCGGCATTCGCATTCTTGCGTCCTGCCTGGTACTTGATGGTGAAGTCGTAGTTGGACAGCCGGGCCATCCACCGCTGTTCCAAGGCCCCGAGTTTGGCTGTACCCAAGTGCGTCAGTGGATTATTATCCGTGAAGATGGTGAATTTCGCCGAGGCCAGGTAGTGTTTGAACCTCTCTGTCACTGCCCAGACGATGGCAAGGAACTCCAGTTTAAAGGAACTGTAGTTGTCAGGGTTCCTTTCCGTGGGGCGGAGCTTCCTGCTGGCGTAAGCGATCACCCTCTCCTTGCCTTTCTGGACCTGGGATAGCACGGCTCCCAATCCCACATTGGCATCCGTGTACAGCACAAACGGTTGGTCGTATTCGGGGTAGGCCAGCACCTCTTCTCCCGTCAGTGCCGACTTCAAACAAGTGAAGGATCCTTCCAGCCCCTCGTTCCAGTCAAATGGGGCGTTCTTCCCCTTGGTCTTCTTTGATTGGCCCACCAACAGGTCTTGCAAGGGCGCAGACTGTTGTGGATTCTGTTTGTGGGCTCCCTCTGGTGGTTACTGCTGGTACTGGGTGACTTTGGTGGGTTGCGGCCTTTGGTTTCCACCTGTCCATCAGAGGCTGGGTGTTTCCTATTTTACCTGGCCTTTCTGTCATTCCCTTGCCGGCTATCAATGTATTCAGATGTGCTCTGTTTGGTTCCTGCCTACCTGCTCCCAGATCTTTCAGGATAAGCTAAGTGCTGATTTTCAGTTGTTGGTTTTTTTGTCCAGCTTGCTTATTATGTCTCTATGCTAGCTGGTAGCTCTAGTGGACTGAGGTTCTCCCCATGTGCCATGAGTTGGCACATGGGTTCTTGTAATCTCAGGATGGTTTTTTGATTAGGGTTTTTTGCTGACCGCTCAGACCCCTTTTGTATCGTTCTGCTTTCTAGTTTTCAGCGGGCCTCAATTTGCTGAACCTATATATATCATCTCTATGTGTGTGCCTTCCTCTCATTTCACCGTCAATACATGTGGGGGGCAACTATACCTTTTGGGGTTCATTCCTCTGGAGGCAAGTGAGGTCTTTATTTTCTCTGCAGTACTAGTTAGCTCTTAGGCTGGTGCGTGGCGTCTAGAACCAACGTAGGCACGCTCCCTGGCTATCTCTAGTTGCGTTTGTCAGGCGTAGGGCAGCGGTCAGCCCAGGTTCCATCACCCTAGAGCTCGTCCGATATTTTGTATTACTTTGCTTGTCCCTTGCTATCCCTAGCCATTGGGATTCATGACAGTATAGCCGGCCCACAAAGTGTTAATTGTTTGGGCTGAAGCAGGAGAAAAAGAAGTGTTTAAGGGATTTTTTTTTTTTTTTTTTTTTTTTCCTTCAGAGTTTTGCTGCCTAGCCCTTAATTGCTGTCTAGCTGCTTCTTACCTCCTCTTAACCCTTGAATGGCTCTGATATTAGCTGTTTAACATGGATGTCCAGAGTTTGGCTTCCAGCCTGAGTAATCTCGCGGCAAAAGTTCAAAACATACAGGATTTTGTTGTTCACACTCCCATGTCTGAACCTAGAATTCCTATTCCAGAGTTCTTTTCTGGAGATAGATCTACCTTCCTGAATTTCAGGAACAATTGTAAATTGTTTCTTTCTTTAAAATCTCGCTCCTCTGGAGACCCTGCTCAACAGGTCAAGATTGTAATATCTTTCCTGCGAGGCGACCCTCAGAATTGGGCATTTGCATTGGCACCAGGGGATCCTGCATTGCTCAATGTGGATGCGTTTTTTCTGGCATTGGGATTGCTCTATGAGGAACCCAACCTGGAGATTCAGGCTGAAAAGGCTTTATTAGCCCTCTCTCAGGGGTATGATGAAGCGGAAATATATTGTCAAAAATTTCGGAAATGGTCGGTGCTTACTCAGTGGAATGAGTGTGCCCTGGCTGCAAACTTCAGAAATGGTCTTTCCGTGGCCATTAAGGATATTATGGTGGGGTTCCCTACGCCTACAGGTCTGAATGAGTCGATGGCTATGGCCATTCAGATTGATCGGCGTTTACGGGAGCGCAAACCCGTGCACCAGTTGGCGGTGTCTTTTGAACAGGCACCTGAGACTATGCAATGTGATAGAATTCAGTCCAGAAGTGAACGGCAAAATTATAGGCGGAAAAATGGATTGTGTTTTTATTGTGGTGATTCAGCTCATGTTATATCAGCATGCTCTAAACGCACAAGAAGGGTTGATAAATCTTTTGCCATTGGTACTCTGCAGCCTAAGTTCATTTTGTCTGTGACTCTGATTTTTTCACTGTCTTCCATTTCCGTCGATGCCTATGTGGATTCGGGCGCTGCCCTGAGTCTTATGGATTGGTCATTTGCTAAACGCTGCGGTTTTAGTCTGGAACCTCTGGA
This sequence comes from Ranitomeya variabilis, assembly GCF_051348905.1. Lineage (NCBI taxonomy): Eukaryota > Metazoa > Chordata > Amphibia > Anura > Dendrobatidae > Ranitomeya > Ranitomeya variabilis. The sequence continues at coordinate 236,517,360 of NC_135232.1, forward strand.
AGTTCCTATTCCTCTGAAGGGAATTGACTCTACACCATTGGCTATGAATAAACCGCAGTATTGGACACAAGTGACCATGCGCATGACTCCCGTTCATCAGGAGGTGATTCGCTTCCTTGTACTGTATAATTTACATGATGTACTAGTGCTTGGTCTGCCATGGTTACAAACTCATAATCCTGTCCTGGACTGGAAAACAATGTCTGTGTTAAGCTGGGGATGTCAGGGGGTTCATGATTATGCACCTCCGATTTCAATCGCTTCATCTACTCCTTCTGAGATCCCTGCGTTTTTGTCTGACTATAGGGATGTTTTTGAGGAGCCTAAGCTCAATTCGCTCCCTCCGCATAGAGATTGTGACTGTGCTATAGAATTGATTCCTGGCAGTAAGTTCCCTAAGGGTCGTTTATTTAATCTGTCACTGCCAGAGCATACTGCTATGCGGAATTATATTAAGGAGTCCTTGGAAAAGGGACATATTCGTCCATCTTCGTCCCCTCTGGGAGCAGGTTTTTTTTTCGTGGCAAAAAAAGATGGTTCCCTGAGGCCTTGTATAGATTATCGCCTTCTGAATAAGATTACAGTCAAGTATCAGTATCCATTGCCATTATTGACTGATTTGTTTGCTCGCATTAAGGGGGCTAGGTGGTTCACTAAGATAGATCTTCGCGGTGCGTATAATCTGGTGCGGATAAAACAGGGTGATGAGTGGAAAACCGCATTTAATACGCCTGAGGGCCATTTTGAGTATTTGGTAATGCCTTTTGGACTCTCCAATGCTCCGTCAGTCTTTCAGTCCTTTATGCACAATATTTTCCGTGAATATCTGGATAAGTTTATGATTGTGTATTTGGATGATATTTTGGTGTTTTCTGATGACTGGGAGTCTCATGTTCTACAGGTCAGGAAGGTGTTTCAGGTTCTGCGGGCCAATTCTCTGTTTGTGAAGGGCTCAAAGTGTCTCTTCGGAGTCCAGAAGATTTCTTTTTTGGGGTACATTTTTTCTCCTTCTACTATTGAGATGGATCCCGTCAAGGTTCAGGCGATTTGTGACTGGACACAACCTACATCTGTTAAGAGCCTTCAGAAGTTCTTGGGGTTTGCTAATTTTTATCGTCGGTTCATTGCTAATTTTTCCAGTATTGTTAAACCTTTGACTGATTTGACTAAAAAGGGTGCTGATGTTGCTGATTGGTCTCCTGCGGCCGTGGAGGCCTTTCAGGAACTTAAGCGCCGGTTTTCTTCTGCTCCTGTGTTGTGTCAACCAGATGTTTCACTTCCTTTTCAGGTTGAGGTTGATGCTTCCGAGATTGGAGCGGGGGCGGTTTTGTCACAGAGAAGTTCTAATGGCTCAGTGATAGTGTTGAGCATTCCGATGCTGCAAGTATCGGGTATCGGCCGATACTTGCTGTATCGGAATTCCGATACCGGGATTCCGATACTCTTGTGGTATCGGATATTGGGTATCGCAACAACATTAATGTTAAAATGTGTAAAAGAGAGAATTAAAATAAAAAATATCGCTATCCTCACCTCTCCGACGCAGCCGGGACTTCAGCGAGGGAACCGGCAGCGTTGTTTGTTTAAAATTCGCGCTATTACTTGGTTACGTGAATTCCCGGCTTGTGATTGGTCAGGTCGGCCATGTTGCCGGGACGCGGACCAATCACAGCAAGCCGTGACGAAATTACGTCACGGCTTGCTGTGATTGGTCCGCGTCCCGGCAATATGGCCGCCCTGACCAATCACAAGCCGTGACGTCACGGGAGGCTGGACACGCGCCCATTTTAAAATGAGCGCGTCCAGCCTCCCGGCTTGTGATTGGTTGACCGCGGCGCAACCAATCACAAGCCGTGACGTCACGGGAGGCTGGACACGCGCCCATTTTAAAATGAGCGCGTCCAGCCTCCCGGCTTGTGATTGGTTGACCGCGGCGCAACCAATCACAAGCCGTGACGTCACGGGAGGCTGGACACGCGCCCATTTTAAAATGAGCGCGTCCAGCCTCCCGGCTTGTGATTGGTTGACCGCGGCGCAACCAATCACAAGCCGTGACGTCACGGGAGGCTGGACACGCGCCCATTTTAAAATGAGCGCGTGTCCAGCCTCCCGTGACGTCACGGCTTGTGATTGGTCAGGGCGGCCATATTGCCGGGACGCGGACCAATCACAGCAAGCCGTGACGTAATTTCGTCACGGCTTGCTGTGATTGGTCCGCGTCCCGGCAACATGGCCGACCTGACCAATCACAAGCCGGGAATTCACGTAACCAAGTAATAGCGCGAATTTTAAACAAACAACGCTGCCGGTTCCCTCGCTGAAGTCCCGGCTGCGTCGGACAGGTGAGTATAGCGATATTTTTTATTTTAATTCTTTCTTTTACACATTTATATGGTTCCCAGGGCCTGAAGGAGAGTTTCCTCTCCTTCAGACCCTGAGAACCATCAGGAATACCATCCGATACTTGAGTCCCATTGACTTGTATTGGTATCGGGTATCGGTATCGGATTAGATCCGATACTTTGCCGGTATCGGCCGATACTTTCCGATACCGATACTTTCAAGTATCGGACGGTATCGCTCAACACTACTCAGTGATGAAGCCATGTGCATTCTTCTCTAGAAAATTCTCGCCCGCCGAGCGCAATTATGATGTGGGTAATCGGGAGCTTTTGGCCATGAAGTGGGCATTTGAGGAGTGGCGTCATTGGCTTGAGGGTGCTAAACATCGTGTGGTGGTCTTGACTGATCACAAGAATCTCATTTACCTTGAGTCTGCCAGGCGTTTGAATCCTAGACAGGCTCGTTGGTCGTTGTTTTTTTCTCGTTTCAATTTCGTGGTTTCATACCTGCCAGGTTCAAAGAATGTGAAGGCAGATGCTCTTTCCAGGAGTTTTGTGCCTGACTCTCCTGGAGACTCTGGGCCTACTGGTATCCTTAGGGATGGGTGTTGTGAAATTGGATTCTGGGCTCCCCCGGTGGCCACTGGTGGAATTGAACTTGTGTGCATCATCCTCTCTGTTCACCTGTTCCCATCAGGATGTGGGAGTCTCTATATAACCTTGCTCCTCTGTCAGTTTCATGCCGGTCAACAATGTAATCAGAAGCCTTTCTTTGCATGTTCCTGCTACTAGACAACTCCCAGCTAAGTTGGACTTTCGTCCTTGTTTGTTTTTGCATTTTGTTCCAGTTCACAGCTGCTGTTTCGTTACTGTGTCTGGAAAGCTCTTGTGATCTGAAATTGCCACTCTGGTGTTATGAGTTAATACTAGAGTCTTAAAGTAATTTCTGGATGGTGTTTTGATAGGGTTTTCAGCTGACCATGAAAGTGCCCTTTCTGTCTTCCTGCTATCTAGTAAGCGGACCTCAATTTTGCTAAACCTATTTTCATACTACGTTTGTCATTTCATCTAAAATCACCGCCAATATATGTGGGGGCCTCTGTCTGCCTTTTGGGGAAATTTCTCTAGAGGTGAGCCAGGACTGTATTTTCCTTTGCTAGGATTAGTTAGTCCTCCGGCTGGCGCTGGGCGTCTAGGGATAAAACGTAGGCACGCTACCCGGCCACTGTTAATTGTGCGGCAGGTTTAGTTCATGGTCAGTTTAGATTCCATCTTCCAAGAGCTAGTTCTTATATATGCTGGGCTATGTTCTCTCGCCATTGAGAATCATGACAGTTTGACCGGCCCAAAAGGGTTAAATTATTGGCTGAGAAAGGAGAGAAAAAAGAAGTCTGCTGAAATTTTTATTTTTTTTTTCTCTAGTTCTGAGTGTGCTCATAATTGAATCACTTGCTAGTCTGCCTATACTGCAGCCTTCCTCTCTTTCTCTCCTTCTAATCCTTGAATGGCTCTGTGTTCACCTGTTTGAAATGGATCTTCAGAGTGTAGCTACAGGTTTGAATAATCTCGCCATGAAGGTACAAAATTTGCAAGATTTTGTTGTTCATGCACCTATGTCTGAACCTAGAATTCCTTTGCCTGAATTTTTTTCAGGGAATAGATCTTGCTTTCAAAATTTTAAAAATAATTGCAAATTGTTTTTGTCCCTGAAGTCTCGCTCTGCCGGAGATCCTGCACAGCAGGTCAGGATTGTAATTTCCTTGCTCCGGGGCGACCCTCAAGATTGGGCTTTTGCATTGACACCAGGGGATCCTGCGTTGCTCAATGTGGATGCATTTTTTCTGGCCTTGGGGTTGCTTTATGAGGAACCTCATTTAGAGCTTCAGGCGGAAAAAGCTTTGATGTCCCTATCTCAGGGGCAAGATGAAGCTGAAATATACTGCCAAAAATTCCGTAAATGGTCTGTGCTTACTCAGTGGAATGAGTGCGCCCTGGCGGCGATTTTCAGAGAAGGTCTCTCTGATGCCATTAAGGATGTTATGGTGGGGTTCCCTGTGCCTGCGGGTCTGAATGAGTCCATGACAATGGCTATTCAGATCGATAGGCGTCTGCGGGAGCGCAAACCTGTGCACCATTTGGCGGTGTCTACTGAGAAGACGCGAGAAAATATGCAATGTGATAGAATTCTGTCCAGAAGCGAGCGGCAGAATTTTAGACGAAAAAATGGGTTGTGCTTCTATTGTGGTGATTCAACTCATGTTATATCAGCATGCTCTAAGCGTACTAAGAAGCTTGACAAGTCTGTTTCAATTAGCACTTTACAGTCTAAGTTTATTCTATCTGTGACCCTGATTTGTTCTTTATCATCTATTACCGCGGACGCCTATGTCGACTCTGGCGCCGCTTTGAGTCTTATGGATTGGTCCTTTGCCAAACGCTGTGGGTATGATTTGGAGCCTTTGGAAGCTCCTATACCTCTGAAGGGGATTGACTCCACCCCATTGGCTAGTAATAAACCACAATACTGGACACAAGTAACTATGCGTATTAATCCGGATCACCAGGAGATTATTCGCTTTCTGGTGCTGTATAATCTACATGATGTTTTGGTGCTAGGATTGCCATGGCTGCAATCTCATAACCCAGTCCTCGACTGGAAAGCTATGTCTGTGTTAAGCTGGGGATGTAAAGGGACTCATGGGGACGTACCTTTGGTTTCCCTCTGAGATTCCTGAATTCTTGTCTGACTATCGTGACGTTTTTGAAGAACCCAAGCTTGGTTCACTACCTCCGCACCGGGAGTGCGATTGTGCCATAGATTTGATCCCGGGTAGTAAATACCCTAAGGGTCGTTTATTTAATCTGTCTGTGCCTGAACACGCTGCTATGCGAGAATATATAAAGGAGTCCTTGGAAAAGGGACATATTCGTCCTTCGTCATCTCCCTTAGGAGCCGGTTTTTTCTTTGTGTCTAAGAAAGATGGCTCTTTGAGGCCGTGTATTGATTATCGGCTTTTGAATAAAATCACGGTTAAATATCAATATCCGTTACCACTGCTGACTGATTTGTTTGCTCGTATAAAGGGGGCCAAGTGGTTCTCTAAGATTGATCTCCGTGGGGCGTATAATTTGGTGCGAATCAAGCAGGGGGATGAGTGGAAAACCGCATTTAATACGCCCGAGGGCCACTTTGAGTATTTGGTGATGCCTTTTGGTCTTTCAAATGCCCCTTCAGTCTTCCAGTCCTTTATGCATGACATTTTCCGCGATTATTTGGATAAATTTATGATTGTGTATCTGGATGATATTCTGATTTTTTCGGATGACTGGGACTCTCATGTCCAGCAGGTCAGGAGGGTTTTTCAGGTTTTGCGGTCTAATTCCTTGTGTGTGAAGGGTTCTAAGTGCGTTTTTGGGGTTCAAAAGATTTCCTTCTTGGGATACATTTTTTCCCCCTCTTCCATCGAGATGGATCCTGTCAAGGTTCAGGCTATTTGTGATTGGACGCAACCCTCTTCTCTTAAGAGTCTTCAGAAATTTTTGGGCTTTGCTAACTTTTATCGTCGATTTATTGCTGGTTTTTCTGATGTTGTTAAACCATTGAGTGATTTGACTAAGAAGGGTGCTGATGTTGCTGATTGGTCCCCTGATGCTGTGGAGGCCTTTCGGGAGCTTAAGCGCCGCTTTTCTTCCGCCCCTGTGTTGCATCAGCCTGATGTTGCTCTTCCTTTTCAGGTTGAGGTCGACGCTTCTGAAATCGGAGCTGGGGCGGTGTTGTCGCAGAGAAGTTCCGACTGCCCCGTGATGAGACCTTGTGCTTTTTTTTCCCATAAATTTTCGCCCGCCGAGCGGAATTATGATATTGGGAATCGGGAGCTTTTGGCCATGAAGTGGGCTTTTGAGGAGTGGCGTCACTGGCTTGAGGGGGCCAGACATCAGGTGGTGGTATTGACTGACCACAAAAATTTAATTTACCTTGAGTCTGCCAGGCGCCTGAATCCTAGACAGGCGCGCTGGTCGTTGTTTTTCTCTCGGTTTAATTTTGTGGTGTCATACCTACCGGGTTCTAAGAATGTTAAGGCGGATGCCCTTTCTAGGAGTTTTGAGCCTGACTCCCCTGGTAATTCTGAGCCCACAGGTATCCTTAAGGATGGAGTGATATTGTCTGCCGTTTCTCCAGACCTGCGGCGGGCCTTGCAGGAGTTTCAGGCGAATAGACCGGATCGTTGCCCACCTGGTAGACTGTTTGTTCCTGATGATTGGACCAGTAGAGTCATCTCTGAGGTTCATTCTTCTGCGTTGGCAGGTCATCCTGGAATCTTTGGTACCAGGGATTTGGTGGCAAGGTCCTTCTGGTGGCCTTCCCTGTCACGAGATGTGCGAGGCTTTGTGCAGTCTTGTGACGTTTGTGCTCGGGCCAAGCCTTGTTGTTCTCGGGCTAGTGGATTGTTGTTGCCCTTGCCTATTCCGAAGAGGCCTTGGACGCACATCTCGATGGATTTTATTTCGGATCTGCCTGTTTCTCAGAAGATGTCTGTCATCTGGGTGGTGTGTGACCGTTTCTCTAAGATGGTCCATTTGGTTCCCTTGCCTAAGTTGCCTTCTTCTTCCGAGTTGGTTCCTCTGTTTTTTCAAAATGTTGTTCGTTTGCATGGTATTCCGGAGAATATCGTTTCTGACAGAGGGACCCAATTCGTGTCTAGATTTTGGCGGGCATTCTGTGCTAGGATGGGCATAGATTTGTCTTTTTCGTCTGCTTTCCATCCTCAGACTAATGGCCAGACCGAGCGGACTAATCAGACCTTGGAGACATATTTGAGGTGTTTTGTGTCTGCGGATCAGGATGATTGGGTTGCTTTTTTGCCATTGGCGGAGTTCGCCCTCAATAATCGGGCCAGCTCTGCCACCTTGGTGTCCCCGTTTTTCTGTAATTCGGGGTTTCATCCTCGATTTTCCTCCGGTCAGGTGGAATCTTCGGATTGTCCTGGAGTGGATGCTGTGGTGGAGAGGTTGCATCAGATTTGGGGGCAGGTAGTGGACAATTTGAAGTTGTCCCAGGAGAAGACTCAGCTTTTTGCCAACCGCCGTCGTCGTGTTGGTCCTCGGCTTTGTGTTGGGGACTTGGTGTGGTTGTCTTCTCGTTTTGTCCCTATGAGGGTTTCTTCTCCTAAGTTTAAGCCTCGGTTCATCGGCCCGTACAAGATATTGGAGATTCTTAACCCTGTGTCCTTCCGTTTGGACCTCCCTGCATCTTTTTCTATTCATAATGTTTTTCATCGGTCATTATTGCGCAGGTATGAGGTACCGGTTGTGCCTTCCGTTGAGCCTCCTGCTCCGGTGTTGGTTGAGGGTGAGTTGGAGTACGTTGTGGAAAAGATCTTAGACTCCCGTGTTTCCAGACGGAAACTCCAGTATCTGGTCAAATGGAAGGGATACGGTCAGGAGGATAATTCTTGGGTGACTGCCTCTGATGTTCATGCCTCCGATCTTGTCCGTGCCTTTCATAGGGCTCATCCTGATCGCCCTGGTGGTTCTGGTGAGGGTTCGGTGCCCCCTCCTTGAGGGGGGGGTACTGTTGTGAAATTGGATTCTGGGCTCCCCCGGTGGCCACTGGTGGAATTGAACTTTTGTGCATCATCCTCTCTGTTCACCTGTTCCCATCAGGATGTGGGAGTCTCTATATAACCTTGCTCCTCTGTCAGTTTCATGCCGGTCAACAATGTAATCAGAAGCCTTTCTTTGCATGTTCCTGCTACTAGACAACTCCCAGCTAAGTTGGACTTTCGTCCTTGTTTGTTTTTGCATTTTGTTCCAGTTCACAGCTGCTGTTTCGTTACTGTGTCTGGAAAGCTCTTGTGATCTGAAATTGCCACTCTGGTGTTATGAGTTAATACTAGAGTCTTAAAGTAATTTCTGGATGGTGTTTTGATAGGGTTTTCAGCTGACCATGAAAGTGCCCTTTCTGTCTTCCTGCTATCTAGTAAGCGGACCTCAATTTTGCTAAACCTATTTTCATACTACGTTTGTCATTTCATCTAAAATCACCGCCAATATATGTGGGGGCCTCTGTCTGCCTTTTGGGGAAATTTCTCTAGAGGTGAGCCAGGACTGTATTTTCCTTTGCTAGGATTAGTTAGTCCTCCGGCTGGCGCTGGGCGTCTAGGGATAAAACGTAGGCACGCTACCCGGCCACTGTTAATTGTGCGGCAGGTTTAGTTCATGGTCAGTTTAGATTCCATCTTCCAAGAGCTAGTTCTTATATATGCTGGGCTATGTTCTCTCGCCATTGAGAATCATGACAGATGGGGTAATATTGTCCGCCGTATCCCCAGACTTGCAACGTGCATTGCAGGAGTTTCAGGTGGATAAACCGGATCGTTGTCCTCCAGAAAGACTGTTTGTTCCGGATGATTGGACCAGTAGAGTCATCTCCGAGGTCCATTCTTCTGTGTTGGCTGGTCATCCTGGAATATTTGGTACTAGAGACTTGGTGGCCAGGTCTTTTTGGTGGCCTTCCTTGTCTAGGGATGTGCGTATCTTTGTGCAGTCTTGTGAAGTGTGTGCTCGAGCTAAGCCTTGCTGTTCTCGGGCCAGTGGGTTGTTGTTATCCTTGCCCATCCCGAAGAGGCCTTGGACGCACATTTCCATGGATTTTATTTCTGATCTCCCGGTTTCACAGAAAATGTCCGTTATCTGGGTTGTGTGTGACCGCTTTTCTAAGATGGTTCATTTGGTGCCCTTGCCTAAGTTGCCTTCCTCCTCTGAGTTGGTCCCTTTATTTTTTCAGAACGTGGTTCGTTTGCATGGGATTCCGGAGAATATCGTTTCTGACAGGGGATCCCAGTTTGTGTCTAGATTTTGGCGGACGTTTTGTGCCAAGATGGGCATTGATTTGTCTTTCTCGTCTGCATTCCATCCTCAGACGAATGGCCAGACGGAGCGAACTAATCAGACCTTGGAAACTTATTTGAGGTGTTTTGTTTCTGCTGATCAAGATGACTGGGTTGCTTTTTTGCCACTGGCCGAATTTGCTCTTAATAATCGGGCTAGTTCTGCCACGTTGGTCTCTCCTTTTTTTTGTAATTCGGGGTTTCATCCTCGTTTTTCCTCTGGTCAGGTGGAGTCTTCGGATTGTCCTGGAGTGGACAGGCTGCATCAGATTTGGAACCAGGTGGTGGACAATTTGAAGTTATCTCAGGAGAAGACTCAGCAGTTTGCTAATCGCCGTCGCCGCGTGGGTCCCCAACTTCGTGATGGGGACTTGGTGTGGTTGTCTTCTCGTTTTGTCCCTATGAAGGTCTCTTCTCCCAAGTTCAAGCCTCGGTTCATTGGTCCTTATAAGATCTTGGAGATTCTTAACCCTGTATCTTTTTGTTTGGATCTCCCAGCATCGTTTGCTATTCATAATGTGTTCCATCGGTCGTTGTTGCGGAGGTATGAGGTGCCCGTTGTTCCTTCGGTTGAGCCTCCTGCTCCAGTGCTGGTGGAGGGAGAATTGGAGTATGTTGTTGAGAAAATCTTGGATTCTCGTGTTTCCAGACGCAAACTCCAGTATTTGGTTAAGTGGAAGGGTTATGGTCAGGAGGATAATTCCTGGGTGGTCGCCTCCGATGTTCATGCGACTGATTTGGTCCGCGCCTTCCATAGAGCTCACCCTGATCGCCCTGGGGGTTCTCGTGGGGGTTCGGTGACCCCTCCTCAAGGGGGGGGTACTGTTGTGGATTCTGTTTGTGGGCTCCCTCTGGTGGTTACTGCTGGTACTGGGTGACTTTGGTGGGTTGCGGCCTTTGGTTTCCACCTGTCCATCAGAGGCTGGGTGTTTCCTATTTTACCTGGCCTTTCTGTCATTCCCTTGCCGGCTATCAATGTATTCAGATGTGCTCTGTTTGGTTCCTGCCTACCTGCTCCCAGATCTTTCAGGATAAGCTAAGTGCTGATTTTCAGTTGTTGTTTTTTTTGTCCAGCTTGCTTATTATGTCTCTATGCTAGCTGGTAGCTCTAGTGGACTGAGGTTCTCCCCATGTGCCATGAGTTGGCACATGGGTTCTTGTAATCTCAGGATGGTTTTTTGATTAGGGTTTTTTGCTTACCGCTCAGACCCCTTTTGTATCGTTCTGCTTTCTAGTTTTCAGCGGGCCTCAATTTGCTGAACCTATATATATCATCTCTATGTGTGTGCCTTCCTCTCATTTCACCGTCAATACATGTGGGGGGCAACTATACCTTTTGGGGTTCATTCCTCTGGAGGCAAGTGAGGTCTTTATTTTCTCTGCAGTACTAGTTAGTAGGGTTGAGCGAAACGGGTCGATCATTTTCAAAAGTCGCCGACTTTTGGCTAAGTCGGCGTCTCATGAAACCCGATCCGACCCCTGTGCTTGTCGGCCATGCGGTACGCGACTTTCGCGCCAAAGTCGCGTTTCAATGACGCGAAAAGCGCCATTTCTCAGCCAATGAAGGTGAACGCAGAGTGTGGGCAGTGTGATGACATAGATCCTGGTCCCCACCATCTTAGAGAAGGGCATTGCAGTGATTGGCTTGCTGTCTGCGGCGTCACAGGGGCTATAAAGGGGCGTTCCCGCCGACCGCCATCTTACTGCTGCTGATCTGAGCTTAGGGACAGGTTGCTGCCGCTTCGTCAGAAGCAGGGAGAGCGTTAGGCAGGGTCCACTAACCACCAAACCGCTTGTGCTGCAGCGATTTGCACTGTCCAACACCACCTTCGGTGTGCAGGGACTGTGGAAGCTATTTTTTTTTTTTTTTCCCCTCAGCGCTGTAGCTCATTGGGCTGCCCTAGAAGGCTCCGTGATAGCTGTATTGCTGTGTGTACGCCACTGTGCAAACCAACTGCTTTTTTCAAAGCACATATCCTCTTGTTCCTTCCTTTCTGCACAGCTATCTTTTTTGTTTGTCCACACTTTTTATTTAATTTGTGCATCAGTCCACTCCTATTGCTGCCTGCCATACCTGGCTTAGATTACTGCAGGGAGATAGTAATTGTAGGACAGTCCCTGTTTTTTTTTTGTTTTTTTTGTGGGAGATTAAGATTGGCATTTCTGCTACAGTGCCATCCCTGTGTGTGCCATCTCTCACTGAGTGGGCCATAGAAAGCCTATTTATTTTTTCCGTGATTTGTGTTCTAAATTCTACCTCAACACAAAAACACTACATCAATCAGTGGGAGAAAAATATTGGCTTCAGTCAGGGCTTGTGTGTCACTGCTGTGTGTGCTATCTCTCATTCAGTGGGCTATAGCAAGCCTATTTATTTTATTTTTTTTTTTAATATTATTTGGTTTCTAAAGTCTCCCTGAAAAAAAAAAAAAAACCTAAAAAAACAGTGGGAGAGTAATATTGCCCTTTCAGCTTGTGTGCCAGTCTTGACTCCTGGGTGTGCCACCTCTCTCTCTCATTCAGTGGGCCATAGAAAGGCTATTTTTTTTTTTGGTTTTTTTAATATTATTTGGTTTCTAAAGTCTCCCTGAAAAAAAAAAAAAAACCATAAAAAAACAGTGGGAGAGTAATATTGCCCTTTCAGCTTGTGTGCCAGTCTTGACTCCTGGGTGTGCCACCTCTCTCCCTCTCATTCAGTGGGCCATAGAAAGCCTATTTATTTTTTTTTTTAAATATTATTGGGTTTCTAAAGTCTCCCTTAAAAAACAAAAAATACATAAAAAAACAGTGGGAGAGTAATATTGCCCTTTCAGCTTGTGTGCCAGTCTTGACTCCTGGGTGTGCCACCTCTCTCTCTCATTCAGTGGGCCATAGAAAGGCTATTTTTTTTTTTGGTTTTTTTAATATTATTTGGTTTCTAAAGTCTCCCTGAAAAAAAAAAAAAAAACATAAAAAAACAGTGGGAGAGTAATATTGCCCTTTCAGCTTGTGTGCCAGTCTTGACTCCTGGGTGTGCCACCTCTCTCCCTCTCATTCAGTGGGCCATAGAAAGCCTATTTATTTATTTTTTTAAATATTATTGGGTTTCTAAAGTCTCCCTTAAAAAACAAAAAATACATAAAAAAACAGTGGGAGAGTAATATTGCCCTTTCAGCTTGTGTGCCAGTCTTGACTCCTGGGTGTGCCACCTCTCATCCTCTCATTCAGTGGGCCATAGAAAGCCTATTTATTTATTTTTTTAAATAATATTGGGTTTCTAAAGTCTCCCTTAAAAAACAAAAAATACATAAAAAAACAGTGGGAGAGTAATATTGCCCTTTCAGCTTGTGTGCCAGTCTTGACTCCTGGGTGTGCCACCTCTCTCCCTCTCATTCAGTGGGCCATAGAAAGCCTATTTATTTATTTTTTTAAATATTATTGGGTTTCTAAAGTCTCCCTTAAAAAACAAAAAATACATAAAAAAACAGTGGGAGAGTAATATTGCCCTTTCAGCTTGTGTGCCAGTCTTGACTCCTGGGTGTGCCACCTCTCTCTCTCTAATTGTGGGCCATAGAAAGCCTTTTTTTTTTTTTTTTTTTTAATATTATTTGGTTTCTAAAGTCTCCCTGAGAAAAAAAAATAAATAAATTAGGTGGGAGATTAATATTGACATTAGTGCTTGAGTGACAGTCCTGCGTGTGTGTCATCTCTGTGATTTTGTGCCACAGAAAACAGAGTGTGTAACATTGTGCCTGATTTTCCTTGTGGTCTCACCAACCTGTTAAGGGATATTGAAATCATACTGAAGTTATAGCTCACCGTGTAAGTTGTTTGACAGCAACAAATAAAGTTACTTTGGTTAAGATTTTAAAACAATGAGGAAGTCTGGTGCAAGAGGTCGTCGTGGGCGTTCATTGTCAGCTGGTAATGATGGTAGTGGTAGTGGAGCATCAGGTGGTCGTGGGGATAAAAATATTCCACCTAAGTCTGGAGCTGTGGAGCCAGTTTCGTCGTCAGGCTACACAAGGCCTCGAACGCTCTCTTTTCTGGGAGTAGGAAAACCGCTTTTAAAGGCGGAGCAGCAACAGCAAGTTTTGGCTTACATTGCAGACTCAGCCTCTAGCTCTTTTGCCTCCTCTTACGAAACTGGTAAATGTAAAAGCAGCGTGTCGCTTGTGGATGTTCACGGTCAGGGACAAGTCGCTTCCTTGTCCTCCTCAGCAAAAACTACAACAAGAGAGAAGGATGCAGCAGGCGACACAACGGGTCACTCCATGGAGCTCTTTACACATACCGTCCCTGGCTTAGAAAGTGAAACATTTAACAGGCCATGCCCATTACAAGTATATTCTGACATGGAGTGCACTGATGCACAGCCACAGCCAGAGTACTATGCTGCTCCTTTGACTCAGACCACCACATTGCCCTCTCAGGGTACAGATCCACAATCAGACCCTGATGAGACTATGTTGCCCCGCCACGAACGCTATACCACCGACCGACACAGTGACACAGACGAAGTTGCACACGAGCTCGAAGAGGAGGTAATAGATGACCCAGTTATTGACCCCGATTGGCAGCCATTGGGGGAACAGGGTGCAGGCGGCAGTAGTTCAGAAGCGGAGGTGGAGGAGGGGCCGCAGCAGGCATCAACATCGCAACAGGTTCCATCTGCCGGGCCCGTATCTGGCCCAAAACGCGTGTCAAAGCCAAAACCTGTTGGAGCACAGCGTTGCCATCCGGTTAAAGCTCAGTCTGCAATCCCTGAAAAGGGATCCGAGTCTAGGAAGAGTGCAGTCTGGCATTTTTTTAAACAACATCCAACAGATCAGCGCAAAGTCATTTGTCAAAAATGTTCAACTAGCTTAAGCAGAGGTCAGAATCTGAAAAGTCTAAATACTAGTTGCATGCATAGACACTTAACCACCATGAATTTTCAAGCCTGGACTAACTACCAAACGTCCCTCAAGGTTGTAGCACCCTCGGCCAATGAAGCTAGTCAGCAACGCAACATCCCTTCCGTCACTGTAAGGCCACCATTTTCTGCACCACCGGCAGTATCTGTGCAGGTTTCTTTGCCAGCCAAAAGCAGTCAGGGTCAGGGAACCACCAGTTTTGTAGGAGGAAATATTGCATCTAGGGCACCGGCGGAAACAATACCATCTCCAACCGTCTCTCAGTCTGCCATGTACACCGGCACACCCGAAAGTTCCACGATCTCCAGCTCTCCAGTCCAGCTCACCCTACATGAGACTCTGGTTAGAAAAAGGAAGTACTTATCCTCGCATCCGCGTACACAGGGTTTTAACGCCCACATAGCTAGACTAATCTCGTTAGAGATGATGCCCTACCGGTTAGTTGAAAGCGAAGCTTTCAAAGCCCTGATGGAGTACGCTGAACCACGATACGAGCTACCCAGTCGACACTTTTTTTCCAGAAAAGCCATCCCAGCCCTGCACCAGCATGTTAAACAGCGCATCGTCCATGCACTCAGGCAATCTGTGAGTACAAAGGTGCACCTGACTACAGATGCATGGACCAGTAGGCATGGCCAGGGACGTTATGTGTCCATCACGGCACACTGGGTGAATGTGGTGGATGCAGGGTCCACAGGCGACATCAATTTAGGGACAGTTGTGCCTAGCCCACGGTCTAGGAAACAGTTGGCTGTAGGCGTTCGCACCCCCTCCTCCTCCTCGTCCTCCTGCAGAAGCTACAGCTCTTCCACAGAACGCAGTCTGCCAACCACTCCATCGGCAGATGACACTGTTGCACACCAGTTGTCCCATTATGGGCCAGCTACTGCCAAGCGTCAGCAGGCTGTATTGGCTATGAAGTGCTTGGGCGACAACAGACACACCGCGGAAGTTCTGTCCGAGTTCTTGCAACAAGAAACGCAGTCGTGGCTGGGCACAGTAGATCTTGAGGCAGGCAAAGTAGTGAGTGATAACGGAAGGAATTTCATGGCTGCCATCTCCCTTTCCCAACTGAAACACATTCCTTGCCTGGCTCACACCTTAAACCTGGTGGTGCAGTGCTTATTGAAAACTTATCCTGGGTTCTCCGACCTGCTCCTCAAAGTGCGTGCACTTTGCTCACATATCCGACGTTCGCCTGTACACGCCAGCCGTATGCAGACCTATCAGCGGTCTTTGAACCTTCCCCAGCATCGCCTAATCATAGACGTTGCAACAAGGTGGAACTCAACACTGCACATGCTTCAGAGACTGTGCGAACAGAGGCGTGCTGTTATTTATTTGTGGGAGGATACACGGGCAGGCAGTAGGATGGCAGACATGGAGTTGTCAGGTGTGCAGTGGTCGAAGATACAAGACATGTGTCAAGTCCTTCAGTGTTTTGAGGAATGCACACAGCTGGTTAGTGCAGACAACGCCGTAATAAGCATGAGCATCCCCCTAATGCGTCTGCTGATGCAAAGTTTGACGCACATAAAGGAGCAGGCGTCTGCACCAGAGGAAGAGGAAAGCCTTGATGACAGTCAGCCATTGTCTGGTCAGGGCAGTGTACAGGACGAGGTAGCGGGCGAAGAGGAGGTGGAGGACGAGGAGGATGATGGGGATGAGTATATTTTTAATGCCGAACCTTTCCCGGGGGCACAGGAAATTGGTTGCGTGTCACGGCCGGGTTCTGGTTTTTTGAGGGACACAAGTGACGTAGATTTGCCTGCAACTGCCCCTCAACCAATCACAACCGGAGATTTGACAACTGGAACTTTGGCCCACATGGCGGATTATGCCTTACGTATCCTAAAAAGGGACACACGCATTACGAAAATGATGAACGATGACGATTACTGGTTGGCCTGCCTCCTTGATCCACGCTATAAAGGCAAATTGCAAAATATTATGCCACATGAGAACTTGGAACTAATATTAGCAACCAAACAATCAACTCTTGTTGACCGTTTGCTTCAGGCATTCCCAGCACACAGCGCACGTGATCGTTCTCACACGAGCTCCAGGGGGCAGCAGACTAGGAGTGTTAGGGGTGCACACATCAGAAGTGGCGTTGGACAGAGGGGTTTTCTGACCAGGTTGTGGAGTGATTTTGCTATGACCGCAGACAGGACAGGTACTGCTGCATCAATTGAAAGTGACAGGAGAAAACATTTGTCCAGTATGGTTACTAACTATTTTTCATCCCTTATCGATGTTCTCCCTCAACCGTCATTCCCATTTGATTACTGGGCCTCCAAATTAGACACCTGGCCAGAATTGGCAGCATATGCATTGCAGGAGCTTGCTTGCCCGGCAGCAAGTGTCCTATCAGAAAGAGTATTCAGTGCTGCAGGTTCAATATTAACCGAAAAAAGGACTCGTCTGGCTACCCAAAATGTTGACGATCTAACATTCATTAAAATGAACCACAACTGGATTTCGAAATCTTTTGCCCCACCTTGCCCGGCCGACACCTAGCTTTCCTATGAAAGGCTCTTGCCTGTGAATTACTTTTCTAATGTCTAATTTGCTGCAGCTGATTGTACAGCATACGACATGTTTACACCTCCCTAAATGGCCAAACTCCCCACACGGGGCCGTGGTATCGCGACTTGGCGCAAGCACCCGTGAGACTGCTGTTTGTCTGAAGAGGTGGGTGTGCTCGCTTTTGGTTGACGGCATTGCTACTGGGTCCCTCATAGTACAATGTAGTGTCTCTGGCGGTGGTGGTGCGCACCCAACGTCAGACACACCGTTGTAACATGAGGGGCCCTGGGGCGGTCCCGCCGGCCTCAAGAGAGTTCCCCCCTACCCCAGCTCAAAATGTGCTCTACCACATGCAAAATTATGTCGCACAGCTCCACCAATCTTTAGTCTATTCGCTGACATCATTCAATGTCTGGCACTGACAATACACATTTGTAGACATCTATGATGCAACTTAAAGTAGTCTGTGTCTGTGTCCTATATTGGCACCATTAAATAGTTACTGCCAAATTACTATGTCAGAAACTCAGCAGATGAGCCCACCCCTGTACCTAAGTATGCCACCTTTTTTTTTGTTTTGGTTGTTTTGCGAGACATTAACATCTATTTATATTTTGGGAGTACTGGGACAGACACTCCTTGCACTACTCCTCCACTCACCACCAAGCTGCCCGTGTATCCATGTAACCGCTGTAAAACTGCCATGAGCCTATTGTTTGTTATTTTAGGCCTTTGATAGCCTGTCTGCGGTCCCTACTTTAAATACTCCTCCACTGACCAGACCACTGCTGCCCGTGTACCCCTGGAACCAATTATAAAGTGCCTACAGCCAGCCCATTTTTTTATGTTAGGCCTTTGAAGCCTGTCTGCGGTCCCTCCTTCCACTAGTCCTCCACTGACCAGACCACTGCTGCCCGTGTACCCCTGGAACCAATTATAAAGTGCCTACAGCCAGCCCATTTTTTTATGTTAGGCCTTTGAAGCCTGTCTGCGGTCCCTCCTTCCACTAGTCCTCCACTGGCCAGACCACTGCTGCCCGTGTACCCCTGGAACCAATTATAAAGTGCCTACAGCCAGCCCATTTTTTTATGTTAGGCCTTTGAAGCCTGTCTGCGGTCCCTCCTTCCACTAGTCCTCCACTGGCCAGACCACTGCTGCCCGTGTACCCCTGGAACCAATTATAAAGTGCCTACAGCCAGCCCATTTTTTTATGTTAGGCCTTTGAAGCCTGTCTGCGGTCCCTCCTTCCACTAGTCCTCCACTGACCAGACCACTGCTGCCCGTGTACCCCTGGAACCAATTATAAAGTGCCTACAGCCAGCCCATTTTTTTATGTTAGGCCTTTGAAGCCTGTCTGCGGTCCCTCCTTCCACTAGTCCTCCACTGACCAGACCACTGCTGCCCGTGTACCCCTGGAACCAATTATAAAGTGCCTACAGCCAGCCCATTTTTTTATGTTAGGCCTTTGAAGCCTGTCTGCGGTCCCTCCTTCCACTAGTCCTCCACTGGCCAGACCACTGCTGCCCGTGTACCCCTGGAACCAATTATAAAGTGCCTACAGCCAGCCCATTTTTTTATGTTAGGCCTTTGAAGCCTGTCTGCGGTCCCTCCTTCCACTAGTCCTCCACTGGCCAGACCACTGCTGCCCGTGTACCCCTGGAACCAATTATAAAGTGCCTACAGCCAGCCCATTTTTTTATGTTAGGCCTTTGAAGCCTGTCTGCGGTCCCTCCTTCCACTAGTCCTCCACTGGCCAGACCACTGCTGCCCGTGTACCCCTGGAACCAATTATAAAGTGCCTACAGCCAGCCCATTTTTTTATGTTAGGCCTTTGAAGCCTGTCTGCGGTCCCTCCTTCCACTAGTCCTCCACTGGCCAGACCACTGCTGCCCGTGTACCCCTGGAACCAATTATAAAGTGCCTACAGCCAGCCCATTTTTTTATGTTAGGCCTTTGAAGCCTGTCTGCGGTCCCTCCTTCCACTAGTCCTCCACTGGCCAGACCACTGCTGCCCGTGTACCCCTGGAACCAATTATAAAGTGCCTACAGCCAGCCCATTTTCTTATGTTAGGCCTTTGAAGCCTGTCTGCGGTCCCTACTTTAAATACTCCTCCACTCACCACCAAGCTGCCTGCCCGTCTATCCATGTAACCGCTGTAAAACTGCAATGAGCCTATTGTTTGTTATTTTAGGCCTTTGATAGCCTGTCTGCGGCCCCTACTTGCAATACTCCTCCACTGACCACAATGCTGCCTGGAGTGCCTGCCTGTGTATCCATGTAACCGATGTAAAACTGCCATGACTGCCTACTGTTTGTTATTTTAGGCCTTTGATAGCCTGTCTGCGGCCCCTACTTGCAATACTCCTCCACTGACCACAATGCTGCCTGGATTGCCTGCCTGTGTATCCATGTAACCGATGTAAAACTGCCATGACTGCCTACTGTTTGTTATTTTAGGCCTTTGATAGCCTGTCTGCGGCCCCTACTTGCAATACTCCTCCACTGACCACAATGCTGCCTGGAGTGCCTGCCTGTGTATCCATGTAACCGATGTAAAACTGCCATGAGTGCCTACTGTTTGGTATTTTAGGCCTTTGATAGCCTGTCTGCAGCCCCTACTTGCAATACTCCTCCACTGACCACACCAATGCTGCCCGTGTACCCCTGGAACCTATTTAAAAGTTCATAGAGCCTAGTTATATATTTTATTTACTATTAATAAGGCCATGATGGACTACGCTGTACCACGCTACAAGCTAACCAGTCGACACTTCTTTTGCGAGAAAAGCCATCCCAACCCTCCACCAGCATGTAGAAGACCGCATTGTCCATGCACTCTGGCAATCTGTGAGTACAAAGGTGCACCTGACAACAGACGCATGGACCTGTAGGCATGGCCACGGAAGATTACGTGTCCATTACGGCGCAATGGGTTAATGTGTTGGATGCATGGTCCACAGGGGACAGCCTACTAAGTCTGTCTGCAGTCCCTAATTCAAATTGTCCTCCACTGTCTAAATCGGAGCTTCCACCTTCTGGCTTTCGGCCTATAGTATCAGAAATTAAACTGCATTTGGCCTTCAACTTTGGTTAGGGCCTACTAACGGCTTCTGCCCCTCCCTGGTGTTGCCCTCAACTAAATAAAGCTGAGCTTCAACCTTCTGCTCCAAATTACCATTTTAAAAAATGCAATAGGCTTTTCCGGCCTACTAAAGGTGTCTGTCTGTGTGCCCCTGCCTGGTGTTGTCCTCAACTAAATAAAGGTGAGCTTCAACCTTCTGCTCCAAATTACCATTTTAAAAAATGCAATAGGCTTTTCCGGCCTACTAAAGGTGTCTGTCTGTGTGCCCCTGCCTGGTGTTGTCCTCAACTGAATAAAGCTGAGCTTCAACCTTCCGGCTCTCATTAAGTGGTTTTTAAAAAACAAAATGGTGGTTAGGGCCTACTAACGGCTTCTGCCCCTCCCTGGTGTTGCCCTCAACTAAATAAAGCTGAGCTTCAACCTTCTGCTCCAAATTACCATTTTAAAAAATGCAATAGGCTTTTCCGGCCTACTAAAGGTGTCTGTCTGTGTGCCCCTGCCTGGTGTTGTCCTCAACTAAATAAAGCTGAGCTTCAACCTTCTGCTCCAAATTACCATTTTAATAAATGCAATAGGCTTTTCCGGCCTACTAAAGGTGTCTGTCTGTGTGCCCCTGCCTGGTGTTGTCCTCAACTGAATAAAGCTGAGCTTCAACCTTCCGGCTCTCATTAAGTGGTTTTTAAAAAACAAAATGGTGGTTAGGGCCTACTAACGGCTTCTGCCCCTCCCTGGTGTTGCCCTCAACTAAATAAAGCTGAGCTTCAACCTTCTGCTCCAAATTACCATTTTAAAAAATGCAATAGGCTTTTCCGGCCTACTAAAGGTGTCTGTCTGTGTGCCCCTGCCTGGTGTTGCCCTCAACTAAATAAAGCTGAGCTTCAACCTTCTGCTCCAAATTACCATTTTAAAAAATGCAATAGGCTTTTCCGGCCTACTAAAGGTGTCTGTCTGTGTGCCCCTGCCTGGTGTTGTCCTCAACTAAATAAAGCTGAGCTTCAACCTTCTGCTCCAAATTACCATTTTAAAAAATGCAATAGGCTTTTCCGGCCTACTAAAGGTGTCTGCCCCTCCCTGGTGTTGTCCTCAACTGAACAAAGCTGAGCTTCCACATTCTGGCTTTCGCCCTATACTATCAGATATTAAACTGCATTTGGCCTACTAGTGTGGTTAGGCCCTTGAAACAGTGTCTGCTGCTCTTGAGTTTGCTACTCCACTGAACAAAGCAATGCCGCCTGTTTAGTCCTGTTACCAATTTTGAACTGCATTTAGCCTACTTTATTCTTTGGCCCTATATCTGTTTCCTCCTCATCCTGCCCATTGCCCAGCCACTGCTAAATGAGTCTGCTGGTACATTGACCTAGACCACTACATTCCCCTTGTACTCTACACAGCCAGAATCTGACCCTGCTGAAAGTAAGGTTCCCCTTCCCGCATGTTATACCACCTTACACAGGGACAAAGAGGAAGGTGCAGATGAAAGTGCAGGTTCCTTCATCAGGTGGGGGGGCATACTCGTTGGCGACGTCACTGGCACAGGGCCCCTCAGAGTACGCAAAAGTGTCGCTGCTGGTGGGAGGCGCCCCCGCCATGCAAACACACCGCCGTACTTTGAGGGGCCCTGTGCCAGTGCCAATGCGAACGAGTGGGCCCCCCCCTGCTTGCTCAGGATCACAGCACTTGCAACGTTTAAATACTTACCTTTCCCTGCAACACCGCCGTGACGTAGTCCGCATTTCCTGGGCCCACGAAAAACTTGAGCCAGCCCTACTCCCCCCACAACTTTCCCCCAATTCCCTATGCCCAACTATTATTATACAGTTAATTAAGATTGGCAAGCTTCAGAAACAAGAATGGATGTTTTTGGCATTAAAATGGGCACTGTAGGTGTTTTCCTGGCCTCCACTCACTGCCGACTATGCTTCCCCATTGACTTGCATTGGGTTTCGTGTTTCGGTCGATCTCCGACTTTTAGCGATAATCGGCCGACTGCACTCGACTCGACTCTGGACAAAATCGGGTTTCCCAAAACCCTACTCGATCTTAAAAAAATGAAAGTCGCTCAACCCTACTAGTTAGCTCTTAGGCTGGTGCGTGGCGTCTAGAACCAACGTAGGCACGCTCCCTGGCTATCTCTAGTTGCGTTTGTCAGGCGTAGGGCAGCGGTCAGCCCAGGTTCCATCACCCTAGAGCTCGTCCGATATTTTGTATTACTTTGCTTGTCCCTTGCTATCCCTAGCCATTGGGATTCATGACAGCAGCCTTCTTGGTGAAGTCCTTGATGAACCTTCGGTAATAGCCGACCAGCCCGAGGAACTGCCGGACTTCGTGGAGGTTGCTGGGCTTTGGCCAGTCTTGGATCACCGTGACCTTGTCGGGGTCTGGGGCTACTCCTTCAGCGCTTACCACATAGCCCAGGTACTGCACTTTGGGCTTCAGCAGATGACATTTGGACGGTTTCACCTTTAAGCCAAAGTTGGACAGGGCTTCAAACACCTCAGCCAGGTGCTTCAGATGGTCTTCGTAGGTCTTAGAGAAGACAATGACATCATCCAAATACAGCAGTATGGTTTCAAAGTTCCTGTGCCCCAGACAGCACTCCATCATCCTCTGGAACGTCCCCGGGGCATTGCACAATCCGAAGGGCATGTAGTTGAATTCGCAGAGACCCATCGGTGTCGTGAAGTCCGTCTTCTCTTTGTGCGCCTCCGCGATAGGGTTTGAATCACTCACAGTGACACGACCAATTTCACCACCAGTCAGCTCTACCTGCTGTCTCTGCATCAGAGCTCTGATTTCTTTTTGCAGAGCACGTTGTTCACTGTAGCCAGCGGTTTCTGCTACCTGTTGTAACAAGACAATAACTTCTGCAAGACAATTTTCTATAAAATTGGTACCGATTGTCATCATAGGATTACATTCACGGCGGTCAATATCAATGATTACAATCCCTTGGGCCTTCAATTCCACCCGCCCCACCTTGATGGTGACCTCTTTATACCCCACTTGTGGCAACGGCTGACCATTACTGGCTATGATGGTGAAATCGTCATCGGGGCCACGAGTAATATCGGTGTCCTCCCAATACCATTTATAAAGCACGTAAGGCATAGTCGTCACCTGAGAACCGGTGTCCAGCAGAGCGTTCATGGGGATACCGTCGATCACAACAGGAAGAACTGGCCGCCCTAAAACGTATTTGGCTCTCCAATGCTGCAGGCCTGATCGTCCTACTCCTGGGGGTTGGCCCTTTGCCCCAGGGGTTGCTCGTTTAAAGGACAGTACCTTGCCAGGTGGCCCACCTGGTGACAGCGGCAGCAAATGGGTCGTCCGTCCCAATGGAAGCGATCGTCGTCCCGGCCTCTGGTCGGCGGAGTCCTCCTCTGTCGCATCCAGGGGACATCTTCTGGTCTGGAGGCCAGCTGGATCTTCTCCTTGGGGGCCTCCTGTAGGGACTGCACCGTCCGGGCTAGGGCAGCAATGCTCTTGGTCAGCTCCTGCAACTGGAGGCGGAGTCCTGCAGGGGAGTCATCCTCTAGGCTCTGGGCGTCGGCCTCGGCGGTGACTGGGGCATCCGGCGCCACCTCCTGGTGGTATGTGAGAGCAGGATGCCTGGGTGGTATTGCACAACTGGGCTGTCGCTCCTGCAGCGCCTGGATAGCTTTATCCTTGAATTGCGCAAAAGTCAAGTCTGGATTCTGCATGGCCAGGAAGTGTAATTGGCCCCTTTGGTGACTGCACAGGAGCCCCTCAATGAACCGCTCTTTCAGGAGTTTATCCTCATCTTGCATGCTGCCGGGGTCACTCTGCTTAATGGCCCGCAGCGCCTCCTGGAGATTAAGGGCATAGTCCCGTAAGCTATCCTGCGGTCTCTGTTTGCATCCATAGAAAGTCAATTTAATTTCTGTAGCAGTACCGGTATCAAAGGTGGCTTTAAGCTTTGCAAAAACCTGCTGTGCCGTTCCCTTATCCGCGGCGGGCCAGGACTTCACTTCTCTCAGAGCTGCCCCAAAGAGTTGGCCGATTATCATATGAACCTTCTGAGGCTCTGTCAGGGGATAGAACTCAAGAAGGCTGCAGATCCCTTCTTTAAAGTCAGTGAACGTATGCGACTCCCTGGAGTATCGTGGGAGCCAGGCCGCTCCGGGCAGGTAAGGCATAGAGAAGGGCATTATGGCCTTTGTGGTAGCGGCAGTGTCCGACTGGCTGATGGGGGCAGCGGATTCAGTTGTGAGGACTATCCCAGGGTGCTCAGCAGGGAAGGACTACAACACACAGGCGCTAAAAGGTAGATGCTGATTCCCACCTGTTAAGGGGACTCCTGATGTGCCTTCGGACCGGCCGGTCTCAGACAGCCCTGTGTCATGATTCCCAATGGCAGGGAAACATCAGAACACAAAAATAACGGACAAGCTCTGGGTGATGGAATCTCGAGCTGACCATGAGCTAAATCTACCACACAACTAATAGTAGCCAGGGAGCATACCTACGACTTCCTAAATGCCACGCGCCAGCCGGAGGACTAACTACGCCTGGTAGAGGAAGGAACAGACCTGGCTTACCTCTAGGGAAATACCCCAAAAGATGATAGCAGCCCCCCACATGTAATAACGGTGAGTTAAGAGGAAAAGACATACACAGTATGAAAGTAGATTTAGCAAAGAGAGGTCCACTTACTAGATAGCAGAAGGATACAAAAGAGGACTTCACGGTCAACTGAAAACCCTTTCAAAAAACCATCCTGAAATTACTTTAAGACTCCTGTGTCAACTCATGACACAGGAGTGGCAATTTCAGCCCGCAAGAGCTTCCAGCTACAGAGAATAACAAAAACTGCAAACTGGCAAAAGATACAAAACAAAAGGACAAAGTCCACTTAGCTGATCAGCAGACTAGTAGCAGGAACATGCAACCGAAGGCTCTGGTTACAATGATGACCGGCAAGGAAATGACTGGAGAGCAAGGCTAAATAGGAAACTCCCAAACACTGATGGGAGCAGGTGAACTGAGACAGCAAAACACACACAAGTCACCAGTACCACCAGCAACCACCAGGGGAGCTCAAAAAGCGGATTCACAACAGCCCTGTTAACAGTGCTCTGGATTGAGTACCTCGAGACCTTCAGTAAAGAGGTAAAGAGACTGCAACTCTGTGTCCTCGTTATTCATCGCACCCCACACCCCAACATCATCATGTTCTATCTTCGCTGGACGCCCCTCAGCAGGGTCACGGACCAGGTCTAGCCACCGTGACCACCCCAGAACTGAGACACAGAGGCACGGTACCGGGTGCCCCTCGGCACTGCGGCAGTGGGGGCGCTCCACATGAAACACATTATGGTAATTGGTGGTGGCTAAACGACTAATCATTGTAGGCTGTATCCTGGATCTCATACCTCCCATAGCCACCGCTGTTATTAGTCATGTATATTCCCATTCCTGTCATCAACATGCCCCTTTTCCTCATCACTTCATCCAATGATTCGTCCTCCATATTTTTAGTAAAAAGCTGAACCTTCCCAGCAGCAACTGTGTAGGAAACCAATTTACAGTTTTGCAAGGTGTTTATAAATTATGATGCCCGCTAACAATTTTTTTTACAAAATTCACCCCCCTATGTGAAAATGTTTCACAGCCCATGCACTTAATCTATGGGCATTACAAGTGTAGGAGACCCGCTCCTTTACATTGGGAATAGGTTTTAATGAGGCCTTCCTCCACCTCTCATCATTCTCCACCACTACATCACCAGGCTTCACGTGTTCCGTGCTGCTTAAGACAGTCAATTTTTGGGCAAGGGTGGCTATGATCCCCATGAAATATTTTTTAAACATTTACCCCCCATGAGCAATTGCTTGTCAGGCCATGCACATCATTACAAAGTGTCAGACACCACACCCCTACATTGGGCCTACTTCTTAACCTGTCTCCTGCAATGACTCCTTTAACTGCCACTAGATGACCATGGTGAACGTGCTCTGAACGGTTATAGGCCAGTGAATTTTGGGGAATGGGGCTGTGATAGCACTATTTTAATAAGTCCAAAAAGGACCCCACATTGGGGAATTGGGCATGGCTTTCCATTGGGCCTACTTCTTAACTCTTTCTCCTGCAATGTGCAACTACTAGGGTTGAGCGAAACGGGTCGGCCATTTTCAGAAGTCGCCGACTTTTGGCAAAGTCGGGTTTCATGAAACCCGACCCGACCCCTGTGTGGGGTCGGCCATGAGGTCGGTGATCTTCTGAATCTGGTATCAGAATTCCGATACCGAGTTCCGATATGTTTGCGATATCGGAAATCGGTATCGGAATCCACATGTAAGTGTAAAATAAAGAATTAAAATAAAAAATATTGATATACTCACCTCTCCGACGCAGCCTGGACCTTACCGCTGGTAACCGGCAGCCTTCTTTGCTTAAAATGAGCGCGTTCAGGGCCTTAGATGACGTCACGGCTTGTGATTGGTCGCGGCCGCCCATGTGACCACCATGCGACCAATCACAAGCCGTGACGTAATTCTCAGGTCCTAAAATCCTAATTCTAGGAATTTAGGTCCTGAGAATTACGTCACGGCTTGTGATTGGTCTCAGCTGCCCATGTGACCGCCACGCGACCAATCACAAGCCGTGAAGTAATTCTCAGGACCTAAATTCCTAGAATTAGGATGACGTGACGTCATCTAAGGCCCTGAACGCGCTCATTTTAAGCAAAGAAGGCTGCCGGTTACCAGCGGTAAGGTCCAGGCTGCGTCGGAG
Organism: Ranitomeya variabilis; assembly: GCF_051348905.1. NCBI lineage: Eukaryota > Metazoa > Chordata > Amphibia > Anura > Dendrobatidae > Ranitomeya > Ranitomeya variabilis. The sequence continues at coordinate 236,543,852 of NC_135232.1, forward strand.
AGGTGAGTATATCAATATTTTTTATTTTAATTCTTTATTTTACACATTAATATGGATCCCAGGGCCTGAAGGAGAGTTTCCTCTCCTTCAGACCCTGGGAACCATAGTATCCCATTGCACTGCATTGGGTTTCGTGTTTGGGCCGACCCCGACCCCGACTTTTTTATAGGATCGGCCGATTTCACTCGACCCGACTTTTGAGAAAGTCGGGTTTCGTGAAACCCGACCCGATCCTATAAAAATAAAAGTCGCTCAACCCTAGCAACTACCACTAGATAACCAGGGTGAACGTGCTCTGTACTTTTATAGGCCTTTGAATTTTGGGCAAGGGGCCAGCAATGGCACTAGTACATTTTTATTCTGCAACTTGTAAGCTCTTATGGTCAGCTGGGTCCTCTCTCACAAGTAAAGTGTAAACTCTTATGGTCAGTTGGGTCCTATCTCTCACAAGTAAAGTGTAAACTATTTTGGACAGCAGGGGTCTCTCTGTCACATGTAAAGTGTAAGCTCTTATGGTCAGCTGGGTACTCTCTCACATGTAAAGTGTAAACTCTTATGGTCAGCTGGGTCCTCTCTCTCTCACATGTAGAGTGTAAACTTTTATGGTCAGCTGGGTCCTCTCTCGCACACATGTAAAGTGTAAAGACTTATGGTCAGCTGGGTCCTCTCTCTCTCACACATGTAAAGTGTAAAGACTTATGGTCAGCTGAGTCCTCTCTCTCTCACATGTACAGTGTAAACTTTTATGGTCAGCTGGGTCCTCTCCTCTCTCTCACACATGTAAATTGTAAACTCTTATGGTCAGCTGGGACCTTTCTTTCACTCTCTCGCATGTAAGTTGCTCATAGGGGGCATACATATATGTTTGGTGGGGTCACAACTTTGTAACCTTTGCCAAGTAATTTTGTTCCTATCTCCTGTTGTTATTCTTTACAAATTTAACACCTTCCCTTCCTAGGTTCTAATAGAACCTGCTTCTGACAGCAAAGATTATGGCTATTTAACCCCATAAAAAGGGTTGTCTGGTCTAAAACTACAAGTCTGAAGTCACTCTATATATGAGCAGGCAGTCATGTGACCATAATTCCAGCCACATTCCGAATAGACTGTATCGGACCTCCCTCAATATACTTGAATGAAGTGAAACCGGATACGGTGTTGTTGGCACGTTATTGGATGTATGCAATCGAAGTGGCACCAGAGAGTGCTGTGCGAGCGATGTGAGTGTTCACAAGTTTTCAGTCACATACAGTAAGTGCAGACTGATAGTCTTAAGCCAAGCAACCCATTTAAATGTCATTTTCAAGTGATGCAGCACTGGTGGGGCATCTGCCAATCATCCGCACCCATCACTGACACGATTGCAGGCAGGCAATGAGTTCACATGGCATCCAAGGGCTTGTTGAAGGTAAGCACTCCAACAATATTCAGCTGGTATAGCACTGTTGACATTTTTTAGTAAACATTATAAACCTACAAATAACAAAATCTGTGCTAGATGTATCGAGAGGAATACCTGAGCAACAAAACCTAAAATATAACCAAAAGCCACTGAAATTATGAATATGAAAAAAAATTATTCAATTTTATTACATAAAACATTCAATGTAAAGCTGTATAAAATAGATTAGAAGTTACACAAGCAAACAAGAAAGTTACATCAGATAAGAGGCCACATAACAGAGCAGGAGCAAAGTATCTGTGCTTATGGCATATGTTACATAGGAAAAATCACTAATATAGAAAGGTATGTAAAACAATGTATAAATGCAGTGTATAATGATGTTTCACATATATAATAGCTAAAAGGCACTGAATGGTATCAATCGAAAAGGGTTAGCTAGCATAATGATGGTCACACCAGTGTAAACAATTAAAAACTTAATAAACTGCCCCCCCAAAAAAGGGAACACTAAAATCCCACATCCTAGATATCACTAAATGAAATACTCCAGCTGTAAATCTTTATTCATTACATAGTGGAATGTGTTGAGAACAATAAAATCTAAAAATGATCAACGTAAATCACAACTAATATCCCACGGAGGTCAGGAATTGGAATGATGCTCAAAATCAAAGTGGAAAATGAAGTTGCAGGCTGATCCAACTTCAGTGGAACTGCCTCAAGACAAGGAAATGAGTCTCAGTAGTGTGTGTGGCCTCCACATGTCTGTTTAACCTCCCTACAATGCCTGGGCATGCTCCTGATGAGGCAGTGGATGGTCTCCTGAGGGATCTCCTCCCAGACCTGGAATAAAGCATCCGCCAACTCCTAGACAGTCTGTGGTGCAATGTGACGTTGGTGGATGGTGCGAGACATGATGTGCCAGATGTGTTCAATCAGATTCAGGTCTGGGGAATGGGTGGGCCAGTCCATAGTTTCAATGCCTTCTTCTTGCAGGAACTGCTAACACACTCCAGCCACATGAGGTCTGGCATTGTCCTGCATTAGGAGGAACCCAGGGCCAACAGCACCAGCATATGGTCTCACAAGGGGTCTGAGGATCTCATCACGGTACCTAATGGCAGTCAGGCTACCTGTGGCGAGCACATGGAGGGCTGTACGGCCCTCCAAAGAAATGCCACCCCACACCATTACAGACCCACTGCCAAACCGGTCATGCTGAAGGATGTTGCAGGTAGCAGATCGCTCTCCACGTCATCTCCAGACTCTGTCATGTCTGTGACGTGTGCTCAGTGTGAACCTGCTTTCATCTGTGAAGAGCACGGTGCACCAGTGGCAAATTTGCCAATCCTGCTGTTCTGTGGCAAATGCCAAGCGTCCTGCATGGTGTTGGACTGTGAGCACAACTCCCATCTGTGGACATCGGGCACTCAGTCCATCCTCATGGAGTCGGTTTCTAACTGTGCAGACACATGCACATTTGTGGCCTGCTGAAGGTTATTTTGCAGGGCTCTGGCAGTGCTCCTCTTCTTCTTCCAAAAAGGCTGAGGTAGTGGTCCTGCTGCTGAGTTGTTGCCCTCCGATGGCCCCCTTCACTTCTCCTGGTGTACTGCCTTTCTCCTGGTAACGCCTCCAGCCTCTGGACACTTTGCTGACAGACAAAGCAAACCTTCTTGCCACAGCTCGTATTGATGTGCCATCCTGGATGAGCTGCACTACCTGAGCCACTTTTGTGTGTTGTAAGTCTGTCTCATGCTTCCATGCGTGTGAAAGCACCAACATTCAAAAATAACTAAAAAATCAGCCAGAAAGCATTGGTACTGAGATGTGGTCTGTGGTCCCCACCTGCAGAACCACTCCTTTATTTAGTGTGTCTTGATAATTGCCAGTAATTTCCATCTGTTTTCTATTCCATTTGCATAACAACATATACGGTGTTGCTTCCTAAGTTGACAGTTTGATTTAACAGAAGTTTGATTTACCTGGAGTTATATTCTGTTGTTTTAGTGTTCCCTTTATTTTTTTGAGCAGTGTAGATACATATCTGGACCTACCCAATGATGGGGCCAGATAATCATTTTCTGTGTGCATCTACAATACTCAGCATGCATGCCTTTCATGGATGATAGGTATAATGTGTCTGATTGTTTGTCAGTATTTTCCCTGCCCTTCCTCTGTTTTTCACTATGGGGGCTTGCTGCATCCAGTAGAGAATCAGTTTTGTCACCAGGTTACCCTGCGTTCACACTTGCGTATCGGTGCTTTGCAGCGCCCGCCGACCACACGGGAACGCAACTTGTTGCGTTTTGAGCAGACGGCGGGTGCGTTAAAACAACGCATCCACATACATCTGCATACATCTGCATGTCCTGCATACCCAATGTTAAAGATAGGTAGACAGGATGCAGGGAGAAGTAGGCAGACCTAAATAGAAGAAGGAAATTAAGGCTTAATGTAGGAAGTACGCAGCCCTCCGCAATGCCCCTTTACGCAAGTGTGAACCCACCCTTAGATATTGGTAATGATGAACTTTTGTTTTCTGGCCTTTTTTGCATTTGATGTTCTTTTCGATGAATTGTTTTTTAATGTTCTTGAAGAGATTGAAAAGACCTTAAAGACCCTTGATGTAGGTTGCAAGTTTGAGTATTTGGCAAATGCCTCATGTATTTTATAATCATTGCAGGATACACCCAGGGCCTGTAGTGTTGGAGGAATGAATTGAGATGTCTGTCCCTGTGGGGTGCACTTACAGCTCACCTAAAATAATAATAAAAGTGCGGCCAATAGGCTGTAAGCTGGCATGATGTATTACACGTATCTGTGTGACAAGCACCCTATACAAGCCATATCTATGTGCATTTATAATACTAAGAAACCCCCGAGGACCCAAATCGTCTATGGAGGCCTGTAAGCATCTGCATTTTGATCAGATAATGGGAACTAAATGCAAACAATTTCACGAGTATCTATCATTTTAAGGAACTTTTCATAAATCATAATCAGAAGGTTTGGTTGGAGGGGTTCCTGTTGCCATGACTCTCTTTCATCTCTAAAAGAAAGTGTTCACCATGTATAGAATAAAATAACCCAGCTATACAATAGTTAAAAGGTAAAAATCGTCTTATAATTTCAGTAAAAATTTCACTAATTCGGAAAGAAATGCACATTAGATATGCACAATTCTGCTTCTAGTATTTTCTTCTTTTTGACTTGAGTTGGATCCAAACTTGTCATGTTAGCAGCATGCTACAGATAGGATATAGCAGTAAAACAGCACACTGCAATTCTAACCAGACACCTTACCGATTACTTCTGTTTTGCTTTGGAAATTTTTAAGGTACAGTGTTTTATCGTTTGATGTACAAGTACATTTTCTGAATTGTTTGTAAGAGTTTTCAATCTCTTTTACTTGATTTTTCAAGTGCTCTTGGCAAAATCACTGCGAGGTTTTAGAAAAAGTGTTTACATTCTACTTGTCTAAACATCACTTGAAGAACCATGTAACAAGTTCCAGAAAACAATTCAGTAGCTTAGAAATTAAATGGAAGAAAGGGTTTTTTTTCGGTGTTAACAATAACCAGTTTTCAAATAATTTTTCACTCATGTAAGACAAGGGCTCCACAATAATATCTGATCAGTGATCAGTGGTCACCTAATGTAAAGTCAGGTAAAATCAATACATTATTGTGACTCATGTACAGCATTAATATTTTCTTATCGGCGAATAGACTGTGAATATCTCAAGAATTCATATATAGACATTGTTTTTTATATTTGTCATTTATTTGTGTTTTCACAAATCATGTATAATTGTTTCCTCATATATAAAAATTATAATTGCATTCAGTAATTTTGTAATTTTACTGGAATACCAACAACCAAATGTTGCCATTGAGCTCTTGCCTTATCAAGATGCCACCTGAATGCTGAAACTGGTATACTCCAAATGTATACACACAGTATTGGGCAAAATTTTCAGGCATATAGAAGTGTCAAAAGTTTATTTCTATAAATTAAACCTGGGTCAGGTGCATCCCCGGCTCTCTCGAGTTCAGGCGCAGTACGCCTGACAAGCACAGGTTAGAAAACTGCCTGTAATATCTAATTATCTCAAATTCTGGGCTTTAAAAGTAATCAGTGATTTTCATAGGGATGCATTAAAACCTCACAGGCAAATCTAGATTTTCATGCACAGAGAAATTAAGTGGTTTGAGTACGGTAGTTGTTTTGAGACCTTATTCTCTCAATGGTTAGTGAAATATTAAAGCCACTGTATCAATGAGAGAATCAGGAAGAGTAGTTAGTCAGCATGTGACCGTAAATATGAAAATCAGATATGATTGGTCATATGATGAGTGCAAAGTTGTGAGATGTCTTGCAGAGGGATGCAGCAGTCTTAAAATTGCCAAACTTTTAAAGTGTGATCACCGAACAATCAAGCGTTTCATGGCAAATAGCCAACAGGGTCGCAGGAAGCGTGTTGGGCAAAAAAGGCGCAAAATAACTGCCCATGAATTGAGGAAAATCAAGCGTGAAGCTGCCAAGATTCCATTTGCCACCAGTTTTGCCATATATCAGAGCTGCAACGTTACTGGAGTAACAAAAAGCACAAGGTGTGCAACACTCAGGGACATGGCCAAGGTAAAGAAGGCTGAAAAACGACCACCTTTGTACAAGAAGCATAAGATAAAATGTCAAGACTGGGCCAAGAAATATCTTAAGACTGACTTTTCAAAGGTTTTGTGAACTGTTGAAATGAGAGTGACTCTTGATGGGCTAGATGGATGGGCCAGAGGATGGATCAGTAAAGGGCAGAGAGCTCCACTCTGACTCAGACGCCAGCAAGGTGGAGGTGGGGTACTGGTATGGGCTGGTATCATCAAAGATTAACTTGTGGGACCTTTTCGGGTTGAAGATGGAGTGAAGCTCAATTCCCAGACCTACTGCCAGTTTCTGGAAGACAACTTCTTCAAGCAGTGGTACAGGAAGAAGTCAGTATCGTTCAAGAAAAACATGATTTTCATGCAGGACAATGCTCCATCACATGCCTCCAACTACACCACAGCATGTCTAGCCAGTAAAGGTTTCAAAGAAGAAACAATAATGACATGGCCCCCTTGTTCACCTGATCTGAACCCCATAGAGAACCTGTGGTCCCTCATAAAATGTGAGATTTACAGGGAGGGTAAACAGTACACCTCTCGGAACAGTGTCTGAGAGGTTGTGGTGGCTGCTGCATGCAATGTTGATTGTAAACCGATCAAGCAACTGACAGAATCTATGGATGGAAGGCCGTTGAGTGTCATCATAAAGAAAGGTGGCTATATTGGTCACTAATTTTGGGGGGTTTTGTTTTTGCATGTCAGAAATGTTTATTTCTAAATTTTGTGCAGTGATATTTGTTTACCTGGTGAAAATAAACAAGTGAGTTGGGAATATATTTGCTTTTTATTAAGTTGCCTAATAATTCTGCACAGTAATAGTTACCTGCACAAACAGATATCCTCCTAATATAGCCAAATCTACGAAAACCCCACTCCAAGTTGATTGAGAACATACTGTAGTTGTTGATCAATAATAAAAATAATCCTCTAAAATACAACTTGCCTAATAATTCTGCACACAGTGTATGCCCTATCTATACTGCCCTATACTACTGCATACTGCCCCTCTTCATACATACTGACCTCTATAGACTACCCAGTCTCTATACTGTGTCCTCCACACATTTTTCCACACATACTGTACCTTTGCTTTAGTCCCTACTGACCCCTCACACAATCCTAACATACAGTCTCCTCACACATTCCCAGCCCATACTGTCTCTTCATAGCTCCCCTGCCTATGCTATTTCTTCTCACATTCTTCCCTACTTGCCCCCTACTGTCTCCTCACACATCCCTACTCTTGACCTTTCCAATATTTCACCATGTTATTCTCTCATACATCACTCCTTTACCATACTACCTAATCACATATACCTCCTCCTGGACCTGACAATATTGTCTCATCACATATTCCCCCTGCCCATACTATTTGCTTACACATCCCTCACCTCCTGCCCAAAATGTCTCCTTATCCATCTCCCTTACCTGTCCATATTGTCTCCTAAGACATGAAAGATAGCAGATTAAATGGAAGTAGAAAAAGCATGCCAGGAGTTTAGAGGTAAAGGGGAAGTTTTAAGCAGGTCTGTAGTTAGCAGCACCATTCTATGTGTGTGGGGGCACTGAGGGGGACATCATAATGTGTGTGGGGGCACTGTGATGACATCATTGTGTTGAGGGCACTATGGCAGCATAATATTGTGTAAGTAAGTTATTTTGAAGGAATTAACTGGGGGTATCAAACTTTATGGGGACCATGAAAAAGTTATGTTTCAACTCACTTGAGGAGGTGGATCCTCCAAGCTCCAGGTCCAGATGGGCACACGGGCCTCATGCATCGGTGTAGCAGACAGGTAAGGCACGTGGAAAACATGGGACTTGGCGCATGCAGGAGACTCAGGACCAGAAACACAGGGGCAGAAGGATGAAGCAAGTGTGAATGCAGGGATGGCAACATGAGGGATAACCTGCTGAGCTGTAGATATGCATGATCAGAGTTGAAGCACAAATGGTGGCAAGCACCAAACACTAGAGACTAGTCTCTTAGTACTAAGACCCAGGGGTGTGGTTTAGTGGCTATTAAAAGACCTAGTAAGATGATATCATACACCAGGTAACCTGCAACGCCCGATGTGGAGCACAATAAAGTTCAGTGGACCAAGGTGAAGGAAGAAGTGTCTGGACCTGGGATAGGTGTGTAGCAGTACTACTCCTCTTAGGGCCTCTCCCAGATGAATCCAAAATAACAGAAAGAGGATGCTTAACATGAAATTTTATGAGCATGATTGGAGCATTTATGTCCTTTTTTTGCACACATCTCACCTCAGGACCGTATCCCTTCCAATTTATCAATTTGAACAGATTGCCATTATTCCTCTTACAGTTTAAAATTTTGGTTGATCTCAGACTCCTTGTCAGGCTCAGCAGCAGAAGCAGGAACAGTCTTGACCATAGTAGAAAATTTGTTGAGGATTAGAGAACATAGTAGCAAAACATGAAAGGCATTAAGGATTTTCATAATTGGAGGTAGGTTAGGATGCAAGGTGACTGGGTTTATTTACTCAACAATCTGGAATGGGACAATTAACTTGAGCGCCAGGTTTTTGAAACAAGTCTTCAAACTAAATTTTTAGTGGAAAGCCATACCTAGACTCTTCGCTTTCACTGTGGCTGCAGCTAAATTAGCTTGTACCTCAGTCCAGATGTTATGGATGTCTTGATAGATTATGTTCACGGCAGGAGGTAGACTTTTAACTGGAGTAGGCAGGGGGAGACTAGGTTCTTGGCCGAGCACTGTAATAAATGGAGTCTCTGAAACAGAATTGTGAAGGGTGAATTCAGCCCAAGGAAGCAGATCTGGCCAGTTATCTTGGTATTAGTTGGAGAATATGCATGAACACTGCTCCATTGACTTATTCATTCTATCAGCCTGCCTATTACTTTGGGGGTGGCAAATTGTCCTAGTGAGTTAATCCCTGATCTTAGCTACATTATGGAATCAGTAACTCAATGTATGCAACCTGGTTCATCAAACAGCTGATGAAGTGCAGTCATAAAGGAGGACAGATAACGCATCATGGGATTGCCTTGTTCCCACAATGGCACAGTCCATACGAAGGCATCATCAGACAATAAAGAAAAAATATAGCCCACTTTCGACCGGTCAGTAAAAACAATGCTGAGGACACAATTCAAAATTTATAGTGCATTGATTGACAAAACCCCAGCATGCAAAAATGTTTAACTCTGCTTTCTATCTTGTGAAACAAGCCTACATCACCACCCTCTTCACATCACTATATGACTATATAAAATGATTCTTCAAAATTTTCCACACCCCCTTGCTGATTTTCTCTTGGAAATAAATGGACAGGTTGTGAGTGTTAAGGTTGGTGATGGGGACCAGTTGGTCCCCATCACCAACCTCAGCACTGTCAACCTGTCCATTTATTTCCAAGAGAAAATCAGCAATATCCGTTGGGACATTTTCTCCCAATCCCCTCACATCCTGGATCTCCTTCCCTACTACACCTTAAGTTCATTTTTCACCTTTGGCCTTGTCTATCACAGAAGAATATGTTATCAGGCTCCTCCCTTGTTCTTGCCTACAACCTGCACCAATGACTTTATATTTATTTATTTATATCTCTATCAGTCCCTCCCTCTTCCCGGATCTCATTGCCCACCTAAAATATTTAACCTCTCTTATCCATGGTGGCTCAGTGGTTAGCACTACAGCCTTACATCGCTGGAGTCCTGGGTTCAAATTCCACCAAGGACAATATCTGCAAGGTGTTTGTATGTTCTCCCGGTGTTTGCGTGGGTTTCCTCTGGGTTCTCCAGTTTCCTCCTACATTCCAAAGACATACTGATAGGAGATGTAGATTGTGTGCCCCATCAGGGACGGCGATGATAATGTGTGCAAACTGTAAAGCACTGCGGAATATGTTAGCGCTATATAAAAATAAAAGATTATTATTATTATCCCTCATTCAGAACTGCCCTGCTAATTACAGACCTGTCTCTAATCGTATAGTACTTGGTCCAGTTCCATTTGATCTGCTATTTTTCAGATAACTTACTTCTGGACCATTTACTATCAGGTTTCCCCTCTTTACACGCTACTGAAACTGCACTTATTTACCCTTTGATGTCATGGCCATTTTCCATTTTGTTGTTGTTTTTTTTACTCCTCTTCATCCAAAAGCCATAACTTTTTTTATATTTCTATCAATATAGCCATATGAGGGCTTGTATTTTGCAAGACGAGTTTAAATGGCAGCATGGATTTTTACAAAATAGTGTATTGGAAAACGGAGAAAAAAATCAATCTGCAGGAAAATTGCAAAAAAAGGTGTAATTCCACAATTGTTTTTTTTATTTTTTTTTATTTACAATATTCACTATATGGTAAAACTGACTTTACAGTGTGATTTCCCAAATCAGTACAAGTATCCAGATACTAAACATGAGTAGTTTATTTTTTAGTTAAGTGGTGAAAAAAATTCCAAAATATGTATAATAAGAAGGTTTTACATTTGACGCCATTTTCTGAGGCATTTTTTTTCGGTATCTGAGGCTATACGATAGCTTATTTGTTGCGCCCTGAGCTGATGTTTTTATTGATACCACTTTTGGGTAGAAACGATGTTTTGATTGCTGGTTATTGCATTTTATTTTCAATATTGCTGCAGCTAGAAAACCATAATTCTGGCTTTTTATTTTTTTTGTTACACCGGTTACCGATTGGATTAATTTATTTAATATTTTGATATACTGGAAATTTCTGAATGTAATGATGCCAAAAATGTGTATTTTTTAAATTGTTTTATTTTCAATGGAGCAAAATGGGGGAAATTTAAAATTTTGTATATTCTTCTGATTTTTAAAAACATTTTTATATTTTTTCTTCAATAGTCCCGTTAGCAGACTTTAAGCTGCAATTGTCCAATCGCCTGTGCACAGGAGTATCGTAATGACAGGCATGGAAGTCTTCCTGGCCATCATGACAACACATCGGTGCCCTGTGATCATGTCACAGGTACACCGATAGGCATCTGGAATGATGCTCTTCCGGTCGGTGCATATTAAATCCTGCTGCCAGAGATTGACAGCGGGATTTAACTAGTTAACAGCCGCTGGTGGAGCTCTGAACCACCCATGGTTGTTCAAGGCACATGACAGTTAATGAAATCAGCTGTTATATGTGGAAAAATATGTAGGCTCTGTGTCGTAGCCCACATTAAAGTCAGGGACATGACATGCATACAGTTCTGTGAAAAAGTATTTGTCCCCTCCCTGATGTCCTAATCTTTTGCATATTTGTCACACTTTGCCTAATATTTAAATTTTGGGGGATCTGAAACATTTAAGTGTTACAAAAGTGCAAAAGAAAAAGAAATCAGGAAGGGGGCAAACCCTTTTTCACACAACTATATGTTGTGATGGGGTTAAAGTCTCTACCAATCTACTTACACCTAAATTGATAGTCATCCCCCCTTGCTGATTCTTCTGGATCTCTGTTGCATTTGACATTCTGGATCAACAGCTCCTCATTACTATGCTTCACTATCTCAGCCTCAAAGAAACTTCTCTCTCTTTATTGTCCTACCTCTCAGACCATTCCTTGACTGTATCATTTGCTGGCTCTTCTTCCTTTACTCTTCCCCTTGCTGTCAAAGTTCTTCAATGTTCAGTCCTTGGTCCCCTCCGATTTTCTCTATAATGCCCCTATTGGACAAAAAGCAGATTTGGTTCCAGTACCATCTATTTGCTGATGACACCTCTTCTCCTGACATTACTCTCAACTTAAAGGTGTTGGACAGTCTTAAGCTACAAGTCTGCAGTCACTCTACTTGACTGCCTGTGACCGGTGCATGCGAATGCATGTATTTCTATGCAACCTCACACTGCCGTGCGAGTGCCGGCGGCAGTGCCGTGTATTGATGCAAGAGACTTGCGTGAGTTTCTCGCATCACACTCACAAGTGTGACCCTGGCCTTAATGTTGAGATCTTAGTTCTTTGAGGGCTCTTTAAAGTCATTGGCTCTATGCTTGGGAAGCTTTGTCTTGCTGCAGAAAACATTTGGCGCTAATCAGAAGTCCCAGTTGATAAATATCTGCTTGCATTTCTCAGCATTGAGGACATCAAGAAATGAGCAACCTTGAAGGTCATAAATGCAAAAGCTAGCCAAAGAAATAAAGAAGCAGCTGAAAGACACTTTATGCTTACATCCCTTTTAAATTGCAAGATTGCCAGCAGTTCAACAAGGAAACAAGAGACTCATCTATGCACAAAAGCTTAGTAACTGGGTGGAAAAAAAAGTCAGCAGGTGCTATGGACTGATGAGTAGTGTTGAGCGATACCGTCCGATACTTGAAAGTATCGGTATCGGAAAGTATCGGCCGATACCGGCAAAGTATCGGATCCAATCGGATACCGATACCCGATACCAATACAAGTCAATGGGACTCATGTATCGGACGGTATCCCTGATGGTTCCCAGGGTCTGAAGGAGAGGAAACTCTCCTTTCAGGCCCTGGGATCCATATTAATGTGTAAAATAAAGAATTAAAATAAAAAATATTGCTATACTCACCTCTCCGACGCAGCCTGGACCTCACCGAGGGAAACGGCAGCGTTGTTTGCTTAAAACTCGCGGGTTTACTTCCTTACGTGAAGTCCCGGCTTGTGATTGGTCGCGTGCCGCCCATGTGGCCGCGACGCGACCAATCACAGCAAGCCGTGACGTAATTTCAGGTCCTTCAGGATTTTAAAATTACGTTCCGGCTTTGTGATTGGTCGCGTCGCGGTCACATGGGCGACGCGACCAATCACAAGCCGTGACGTCACGGGAGGCTGGACACGCGCGCATTTTAAAATGCGCGCTTGTCCTGCCTCCCGTGACATCACGGCTTGTGATTGGTCGCGTCGCGGTCACATGGGCGACGCGACCAATCACAAGCCGTGACGTCACGGGAGGCAGGACAAGCGCGCATTTTAAAATGCGCGCGTGTCCAGCCTCCCGTGACGTCACGGCTTGTGATTGGTCGCGTCGCCCATGTGACCGCGACGCGACCAATCACAAAGCCGGAACGTAATTTTAAAATCCTGAAGGACCTGAAATTACGTCACGGCTTGCTGTGATTGGTCGCGTCGTGGCCACATGGGCGGCACGCGACCAATCACAAGCCGGGACTTCACGTAAGGAAGTAAACCCGCGAATTTTAAGCAAACAACGCTGCCGGTTCCCTCGGTGAGGTCCAGGCTGCGTCGGAGAGGTGAGTATAGCAATAGTTTTTATTTTAATTCTTTATTTTACACATTGATGTTGTTTCGATACCGATACCCGATACCACAAAAATATCGGATCTCGGTATCGGAATTCCGATACAGCAAATATCGGCCGATACCCGATACTTGCGGTATCGGAATGCTCAACACTACTGATGAGTAGGGTTGAGCGATACCGTCCGATACTTGAAAGTATCGGTATCGGAAAGTATCGGCCGATACCGGCAAAGTATCGGATCTAATCCGATACCGATACCCGATACCAATACAAGTGAATGGGACTCAAGTATCGGACGGTAAATCAGCCCTTTCTGTCCTTCTATATGGGGTTCTGGAGGGGGGGGGGAGAGTGTGGGCGGTGCGTGGGCGGAGACTGCGTGTCTCTGTGCGGGCGGGGTCTGTGCGGGCCTGCCAGGGATCTCATTCTATGCGGCCGGCGCTGTATGCCCAGGCTTGATGCGGCGTGCCGGGGCTTGATGCAGCGTGGGAGGGCTCTGCGGCGTGCTGGGGGGGTCTATGCGGCGTGAGGGGGTCTAAGCGGCGTGCTGGGGGGTCTATGCGGCGTGAGGGGCTCTCTGCGGCGTTCTGGGGTGTCTATGCGGCGTGCTTGGGGATCTATGCGGCGTGAGGGGCTCTCTGCGGCGTTCTGGGGCGTCTGTGCGGCGTGCTGGGGGGTCTATGCGGCGTGCTGGGGGGTCTATGCGGCGTGCTGGGGGGTCTATGCGGCGTGCGGGGGTCTCAGCGGCGTGCGGGGGTCTCTGCGGCGTGCTGGGGGGTCTCTGCGGCGTGGGGGGGGTCTCTGCGGCGTGGGGGGGGGTCTCTGCGGCGTGGGGGGGGTCTCTGCGGCGTGCGGGGGTCTCAGTGCGGGCATCGTCCGATGGGACTACAAGTCCCATCGGGCTATGCCTGCTACACTGACAGTGATTGACACATTAGCCAATGATGGGACAGTAGTAGTCCCATCATCCGGCTAATGTGTTGAATGAAAAAAAAAAAAATACTCCATACATACATTCTACATACATAAATACATATAGACATACAGTACATTCATACATTACATACATGACATACATTACATTAAACATAGATTACATACTCACCATTACTTGTCATTTTGATCCCCGAAGCCAGTGTCATCTATAAAAAATGTGAAAAAAACAAACAACCAATATACTCCCTGTCCGCAGAAATCCACGAGTGTCCCACGACGATCTCCCGTGGAGAGCAGCAGCATCAAATAATGCGACCGCTCTCTAGGGGCTCAGAAACACAATGACGGGAGGAAGGTATCCTTCCGCCACTGTATTCCTCCGCCGCTGTAAAAAAAAAAGTCCCTAGTCTCACTTTATGGCATTGCTGTATGAGACATTTTCCCATGCAGCAATTATATAAAGTGACACTTTGAACTCAGGTAACCTCAGTGATGCACTGCAGGAGCCATTGTCTCCTGTCAGTGTGTCACTGAGGGTCCTATAGAGCAGTGACGTTACCCGATGTCACTGTTCTATAGGGGAGATCGTCGTGGGACACTCGTTATTAATTGGACTACGGCGGACAGGTAGTATGCGGTTTATTATTTTACGTTTTTTGCAGGCGCTGAAGTATGGTAAGTATGGTGAAATGAAGAATATTAAAATACTTTTTCCTAATGTGTGCGTGTTTTATTAACCCTTTTCTTACTATTGGATTAATAACGGATAGGCGTCTTATTGACGCCTCTCCGTTATTAACCCAGCTTAATGTCACCTTACGATAGCAAGGTGACATTAACCCCTTATTACCCCATATCCCACCGCTACACAGGAGTGGGAAGAGAGGGGCTAAGTGCCGGAATTGGCGCATCTTATGGATGCGCCATTTTCGGGGCGGCTGCGGACTGGTATTTGTAGCCGGGGGGGGGGGGGGGGCAATATCCATGGCCCCTCTCTAGGCTATGAATATCAGCCCGCAGCTGTCTGCGTAGCCTTTCTGGCTATAAAATATAGGGGGACCCCACGTCATTTTTTTGGGGGGTCCCCCTATTTTAATAGCCAGTAAAGGCTACGCAGACAGCTGCGAGCTGATATTCATAGCAGGCTACAAATATTGGCCCCCGGCCGTCGGCTTTCCCCCTCTGGCGCAGAAAATTGCGCGGGAGCCCACGCCGTTTTTTTCCATTTATTTTTTTTTTAAATTCAACGCTCATAAAGGCCTCTTTCACCCTTGCGTCAGTACGGGTCCGTCGCTATGCGTCGAGCCGACGTACCGACGCACGTTGTGAAATTTGTACACGACGTGGGCAGCGGATGCAGTTTTTCAACGCATCCACTGCCCATTCTGAAGTGCGGGGAGGAGGGGGCAGAGTTTCTGCTGCGCATGCGCAGTAGAAAATGGCAGACGCGACGGACAAAAAAACGTTCACTTGAACGTTTTTTCGTGCCGACGGTCCGCCAAAACTCGACGGATCCGTTGCAGAACGGACGCGACGTGTGGCCATTCGTCACGATCCGTCGCTAATACAAGTCTATGGGGAAAAAAAATGCATCCTGCGAGCACATTTGCAGGATCCGTTTTTTTCCGCCAGATCCGTTTTTTCAGTCGGATCCGTTGTTTTCCGCCAGATCGTTTTTTTTCCACCGGATCCGTTTTTTTCCGCCAGATCCGTTTTTTTTACATTGGATCCGTTTTTTTCTGCCAGATCTGTTTTTTTCCACCGGATCCGTTTTTTTCCACCAGATCCGTTTTTTTTCCGCCAGATCCGTTTTTTCCTGCTGGATCCATTTTTTTCCGCCAGATCCGTTTTTTCTCATAGAGTTGTAATAGCGCCGGATTGCGCCTGATGGCCACACATTTCATCCGTTTTTTGCAGGATTCGTTAAAGAAAACTGTTTCCGCCGGACGGAAAACTCATAGGAACGTTTTTTGTCCGTTATTTTTCATGCATGTTTCCATTCAAATCATGCACATTTTCCGTTTATTTATTTTCCAAAAACCTCATCAAAACCTGCATCAAAACTGCATGAAAAACCGCACCAAAAACCTGCATCAAAAACAGCATCAAAAACCGCACCAAAAACCTGCATCAAAAACCGCACCAAAAACTGCATCAAAAACCGCACCAAAAACTGCATCAAAAACCGCACCAAAAACCTGCAGCAAAAAAGCACCAAAAACTGCATCAAAAACTGCATCAAAAAGCTACATCAAAAACAGCACCAAAAACTGCACCAAAAACTGCATCAAAAACAGCACCAAAAAACTGCAGCAAAAAAAGCACCAAAAACTGCATCAAAAACCGCATCAAAAAGCTACATCAAAAACAGCACCAAAAACTGCATCAAAAACTGCATCAAAAACCGCACCAAAAACCTGCAGCAAAAAAGCACCAAAAACTGCATCAAAAACCGCATCAAAAAGCTGGAGCAAAAAAAGCACCAAAAACTGCATCAAATACTGCACCAAAAACTGCATCAAAAACCGCATCAAAACTGCACCAGTTTTTTATGCAGGTTTTGATGCAGTTTTTGGTGCAGTTTTTGATGCGGTTTTTGATGCAGGTTTTGGTGCTGTTTTTGATGTAGCTTTTTGATGCGGTTTTTGATGCAGTTTTTGGTGCTTTTTTGCTGCAGGTTTTTGGTGCTGCTTTTGATGCAGTTTTTGATGCAGTTTTTGGTGCTTTTTTGATGCAGGTTTTTGGTGCGGTTTTTGATGCAGTTTTTGGTGCAATTTTTTATGCGTTTTTTGATGCAGTTTTTGGTGCTTTTTGCTGCAGGTTTTTGGTGCGGTTTTTGATGCAGTTTTTGGTGCAGTTTTTGATGCGTTTTTTGCTGCAGTTTTTGGTGCTTTTTTGCTGCATGTTTTTGGTGCGGTTTTTGATGTAGTTTTTGGTTCAGTTTTTGATGCAGTTTTTGGTGCTTTTTTTGCTGCAGGTTTTTGGTGCGGTTTTTGATGCAGTTTTTGGTGCTGTTTTTTATGTAGCTTTTTGTTGAGGTTTTTGATGCAGTTTTTGGTGCTTTTTTTGCTGCAGGTTTTTGATGCCGTTTTTGATGCAGTTTTTGGTGCTTTTTTGCTGCAGGTTTTTGGTGTAGTTTTTGATGCGGTTTTTGATGCAGTTTTGGTGCTGTTTTTGATGTAGCTTTTTGATGCGGTTTTTGATGCAGTTTTTGGTGCTTTTTTTGCTGCAGGTTTTTGGTGCTGTTTTTGGTGCTTTTTTTGCTGCAGGTTTTTGATGCCGTTTTTGATGCAGTTTTTGGTGCTTTTTTGCTGCAGGTTTTTGATGCAGTTTTTGGTGCAGTATTTGATGCAGTTTTTGGTGTTTTTTGCTGCAGGTTTTTGGTGCGGTTTTTGGTGCAGCAAAAAAAGCACCAAAAACTGCATCAAAAACCGCATCAAAAACTGCACCAAAAACTGCATCAAAAACCGCACCAAAAACCTGCAGCAAAAAGCACCAAAAACTGCATCAAAAAACGCATCAAAAACTGCACCAAAAACTGCATCAAAAACCGCACCAAAAACCTGCATCAAAAAAAGCACCAAAAACTGCATCAAAAACTGAACCAAAAACTACATCAAAAACCGCACCAAAAACATGCAGCAAAAAAGCACCAAAAACTGCATCAAAAACCGCATGTTTTTGGTGCGGTTTTTGATGTAGTTTTTGGTTCAGTTTTTGATGCAGTTTTTGGTGCTTTTTTTGATGCAGGTTTTTGGTGCAGTTTTTGATGCGGTTTTTGATGCAGTTTTTGGTGCTTTTTGCTGCAGGTTTTTGGTGCGGTTTTTGGTGCAGTTTTTGATGCGGTTTTTGTTGCAGTTTTTGGTGCTTTTTTGCTGCATGTTTTTGGTGCGGTTTTTGATGTAGTTTTTGGTTCAGTTTTTGATGCAGTTTTTGGTGCTTTTTTTGCTGCAGGTTTTTGGTGCGGTTTTTGATGCTGTTTTTGATGCAGGTTTTTGGTGCGCTTTTTCATGCAGTTTAGTTTTGATGCAGGTTTTGATGAGGTTTTTGGAAAATAAATAAACGGAAAATGTGCATGATTTGAATGGAAACATGCATGAAAAATAACGGACAAAAAACGTTCCTATGAGTTTTCCGTCCGGCGGAAAGTTTTTTTTTACGAATCCTGCAAAAAACGGATGAAATGTGTGGCCATCAGGCGCAATCCGGCGCTATTACAACTCTATGAGAAAAAACGGATCTGGCGGAAAAAAATGGATCCGGCAGGAAAAAACGGATCCGGCGGAAAAAAAACGGATCTAGAGGAAAAAAACGGATCCGGTGGAAAAAAACCGATCTGGCGGAAAACAACGGATCCGACTGAAAAAACGGATCTGGCGGAAAAAAACGGATCCTGCAAATGTGCTCGCAGGATGCATTTTTTTTCCCCATAGACTTGTATTAGCGACGGATCGTGACGAATGGCCACACGTCGCGTCCGTTCTGCAACGGATCCGTCGAGTTTTGGCGGACCGTCGGCACGAAAAAACGTTCAAGTGAACGTTTTTTTGTCCGTCGCGTCTGCCATTTTCTACTGCGCATGCGCAGCAGAAACTCTGCCCCCTCCTCCCCGCACTTCAGAATGGGCAGTGGATGCGTTGAAAAACTGCATCCGCTGCCCACGTCGTGTACAAATTTCACAACGTGCGTCGGTACGTCGGCTCGACGCATAGCGACGGACCCGTACTGACGCAAGGGTGAAAGAGGCCTTTATGAGCGTTGAATTTAAAAAAAAAAAAATGGAAAAAAACGGCGTGGGCTCCCGCGCAATTTTCTGCGCCAGAGGGGGAAAGCCGACGGCCGGGGGCCAATATTTGTAGCCTGCTATGAATATCAGCTCGCAGCTGTCTGCGTAGCCTTTACTGGCTATTAAAATAGGGGGACCCCCCCAAAAAATGACGTGGGGTCCCCCTATATTTTATAGCCAGAAAGGCTACGCAGACAGCTGCGGGCTGATATTCATAGCCTAGAGAGGGGCCATGGATATTGCCCCCCCCCCCGGCTACAAATACCAGTCCGCAGCCGCCCCGAAAATGGCGCATCCGTAAGATGCGCCAATTCCGGCACTTAGCCCCTCTCTTCCCACTCCCGTGTAGCGGTGGGATATGGGGTAATAAGGGGTTAATGTCACCTTGCTATCGTAAGGTGACATTAAGCCGGGTTAATAACGGAGAGGCGTCAATAAGACGCCTATCCGTTATTAATCCAATAGTAAGAAAAGGGTTAATAAAACACGCACACATTAGGAAAAAGTATTTTAATATTCTTCATTTCACCATACTTACCATACTTCAGCGCCTGCAAAAAACGTAAAATAATAAACCGCATACTACCTGTCCGCCGTAGTCCAATTAATAACGAGTGTCCCACGACGATCTCCCCTATAGAACAGTGACATCGGGTGACGTCACTGCTCTATAGGACCCTCAGTGACACACTGACAGGAGACAATGGCTCCTGCAGTGCATCACTGAGGTTACCTGAGTTCAAAGTGTCACTTTATATAATTGCTGCATGGGAAAATGTCTCATACAGCAATGCCATAAAGTGAGACTAGGGACTTTTTTTTTTACAGCGGCGGAGGAATACAGTGGCGGAAGGATACCTTCCTCCCGTCATTGTGTTTCTGAGCCCCTAGAGAGCGGTCACATTATTTGATGCTGCTGCTCTCCACGGGAGATCGTCGTGGGACACTCGTGGATTTCTGCGGACAGGGAGTATATTGGTTGTTTGTTTTTTTCACATTTTTTATAGATGACACTGGCTTCGGGGATCAAAATGACAAGTAATGGTGAGTATGTAATCTATGTTTAATGTAATGTATGTCATGTATGTAATGTATGAATGTACTGTATGTCTATATGTATTTATGTATGTAGAATGTATGTATGGAGTATTTTTTTTTTTTTTCATTCAACACATTAGCCGGATGATGGGACTACTACTGTCCCATCATTGGCTAATGTGTCAATCACTGTCAGTGTAGCAGGCATAGCCCGATGGGACTTGTAGTCCCATCGGACGATTCCCGCACTGAGACCCCCGCACGCCGCAGAGACCCCCCCATGCCGCAGAGACCCCCCCCACGCCGGAAAGACCCCCCAGCACGCCGCAGAGACCCCCGCACGCCGCTGAGACCCCCGCACGCCGCATAGACCCCCCAGCACGCCGCATAGACCCCCCAGCACGCCGCATAGACGCCCCAGAACGCCGCAGAGAGCCCCTCACGCCGCATAGATCCCCCAGCACGCCGCATAGACGCCCCAGAACGCCGCAGAGAGCCCCTCACGCCACATAGACCCCCCCTCACGCCGCATAGACCCCCCCAGCACGCCGCAGAGCCCTCCCACGCCGCATCAAGCCCCGGCACGCCGCATCAAGCCTGGGCATACAGCGCCGGCCGCATAGAATGAGATCCCTGGCAGGCCCGCACAGACCCCGCCCGCACAGAGACACGCAGTCTCCGCCCACGCACCGCCCACTTTACATTATAGTGATTTTAGCACTGTGGGGACTTCCGATTCCGATACCCGATACCACAAAAATATCGGATCTCGGTATCGGAATTCCGATACCGCAAGGATCGGCCGATACCCGATACTTGCGGTATCGGAATGCTCAACACTACTGATGAGTCAAAATGTGAAACATTTGACTGAAACAGAAGGAGATTGTTCACCGAAGACTTGAAGGGTGGAGGGTCTTTGCAAGTTTGGTGCTGCATTTACTACAGTTACTTATCTATTGTTCATTAGCAAAAGGGTGGTAACTTATTCTGCAGGACATTGACACCGAACAGACAAGCAATAACATGTAGAACTATCTTCAGCATATAGAAGAACAAGGAGACTTGAAAGTGATGCCATGGCCTACACAGTGGTCTGATCTCAACATAATCAAGTCTACATGACATTACATGAGATTACATGAAGAGACAGAAATTTAGAGCTGATCGGATGCTTCTGTGATGGTATTGTTTTATGGTTAGGTATGTTGGCTTAGATATTCAAAATTCCCATCTGATCAATAAAGAATTAATAACATTATACTCACCTATCCTCAGCCCTTCCTAAATTGTCCCATGGTGGCTCACTGTATTGTCCTCTCATGGCTTCTCTTTAGCCTTTTTTTATTATTGGTCTTCCGGCACTGTTTCTGTGCACTCTCCATGGGCTCACATTGGGGTCAATGCAACTTATTGATGTTAATGGCATACATCATGTCCCACAATGCAGGACACAGTGCACCTTATTATTGAGGTGGGGGGAGTATAGCAGATTATTGTTTGAAACCCTTTGACGCTCTCATTGCAGCCATTTTGCGTGGTTTTGGCAAATCAAATCCTAAAGAAATAGAATTCTTCATAAGAAATTTTTTGGAGGAAATTCAATTTACTCATATTTTATAATAACCATATAGAATCATCACCTCTGCTTTTCATGGTGCTGTTTTACATGCAATGGGCACATGCAGGAGAGAATTATCAGCTAAAATAGTATTTCAGCAACTTCTAGCAGTAGCTTTAGGATTTTTCCTGAATTCAGAAGTTTTATCACTTTGACATTTGCATTAGATCAGCTACTACACAATTTATAGTACAGTTTATAATTTGGTAACTCTAGGAAATGTCATGCAAATTTCATTCAGTGTAGTCTTTCACACCTCATACATTGTGTGTTCAAGCAAAACTTTGCATAAACATTTATTCACGGCTCACTATAGCACTTAAGCAACATAAGCAAATTAAGCACCTTCAAATTTCTCTGCTAGCAGTGAGAGGATCCACACTATTGATCCATGGTTCCTGGCAGTGATCTATCACTTGGAAGCTGAGCTAAATCATTGCTGTTGAGAAGAAGCATTACTAATTAGCTGACAACTCCAAATAGCTCTTCAGCTGAATTAATTCTTGCACTTAGATTCCATGTTTTATTAATGTTGTAGTCCAATTTGCAATAAAGTCAGTTCGTAATGAGGGCTTATACATTTAATATCGATTGTAATACCAGCTAGTGACAGGTATATGGTATTTCAAAGACAATAGAACAAGTCATAAATACAACATATGAAGGAAGGGGGTGTGTAATAGGTATCATTATTTAGTAAAAAAAAACGAAACGCTTTAAAGATTATGAAGCGTATCACTTCTAAGTGAGATGGAGAATATTTCATAGTTGGCAGTGAGCTAGATCTGAATATCATTCTGCCACCCTTCCCTTATATAACTTCCCATGCAATTTTTCAAACCTATAAAAGAGTATAAAATAGAGAATAAAAATCCAAAATTGATTTGGGTCTGTTAGAAATTTTTGACATGTATTTATGAAATTACAGACCTATCTTAAGAACTTATTTGCGTAAAACATCCAAGACAGAATTGTCTTTGCACAATAATTTCGCTAACTGACATTGGCCATATAGACCAATTGCTGGGTTATAGCAAGCAGTTTCTGATAAAAGGGCAGCATGGTGGCTCAGTGGTTAGCACTGCAACCTTGCAGCGCTGGGGTCCTGGGTACAAATCCCACCAAGGACAACATCTGCAAGGAGTTTGTATGTTCTCCCCGTGTTTGCGTGGGTTTCCTCCAGGTACTCCGGTTTCCTCCCACATTCCAAAGACATAATGATAGGAAATTTAGATTGTGAGCCTTAATGGGGACAGTGCCGATAATGTCTGTAAAATGCTGTGGAATTAATGGCACTATATAAGTGAGCAAAATAAATAAATAAAATTAAATCATTAAGAGGGAAAAAAAAGATTTTATCTGGAAAAAATATCTAATTTATAACTTTGTTGGTATAAAGTAAAGCCTGACGATATTCTAAATAAGAATTTGTACATATTCATATGTAGTTTTTTGTTGCAGAAATTCCTTTTACTATGCCATTAACATCTTCATGACCAGGCTATTTTCCATTTCTATTTGTTTTCATTTTTCCTCCTTCGCTTCTCAAAGCAACAACTATTTTATTTTTCAATTTTACTTTTCTGTGTTTAAAGGGAACCTGTCACCTCGTTTTTTCGGTATGAGATAAAAATACTGTTAAATAGGGCCTGAGCTGTGCATTACAATAGTGTAGTTTGTGGACCCCGATTCCCCACCTATGCTGCCGAAATACGTTACCAAAGTAGTCGTTTTCGCCTGTCAATCAGGCTGGTCAGGTCGGATGGGCGTGGTGTCGTCCCCCAGATCTTGCGTAGTTTTCCGTTGGTGGCGTAGTGGTGTGCGCATGTCCAAGGTCCCGAATCCTGCACAGGGGTGTGAAAATAGCAGCGATGTCCGTTATTCCATTGGTGATCGGTGGGCGCGGCCATCTTGCTTTGGCCGCGCGTGCGCAGAAGCGGCGCTCTGCTGGCCGCGGCTTCAAGAAAATGGCCGCGGGCATCCGCGCGTGCGCAGATGGCTATCGCGGCGGCCATTTTCGTGAAGCCGAGATGCGAACTCTGCTTCACGAAAATTGCCGCCGCGCTAGCCTTCTGCGCACGCGCGGATGCCCGCGGCCATTTTCCTGAAGCCGCGGCCAGCAGAGCGCCGCTTCTGCGCACGCGCGGCCAAAGCAAGATGGCCGCGCCCACCGACCACCAATGGAATAACGGACATCGCTGCTATTTTCACACCCCTGTGCAGGATTCGGGACCTTGGACATGCGCACACCACTACGCCACCAACGGAAAACTACGCAAGATCTGGGGGAAGACACCACGCCCATCCGACCTGACCAGCCTGATTGACAGGCGAAAACGACTACTTTGGTAACGTATTTCGGCAGCATAGGTGGGGAATCGGGGTCCACAAACTACACTATTGTAATGCACAGCTCAGGCCCTATTTAACAGTATTTTTATCTCATACCGAAAAAACGGGGTGACAGGTTCCCTTTAAGGAATGGCTTTTTGGCCACAATTCTTCCATGAAGATCATTTCCTAGCCAGACTTCTCTGACCTATAATCGGTTGTAGCTGGGTCCCATTGGTTGCTGACAGTTCTGATCTCATAGCACTGCTGGACATCTGATTTCGACCTGTAGTCAGCATTTTGGGTCTTTTACCTGCTGCACTAATTTTTCTTTGTTGATTACTGCATTTGAGCTCCTCATTGTTGCCATTTCTTGATGCCCTCAATGCTTAGAAATATATGCTTATTTACCATCAGGGAGGTGGCTGTTTGGCTCCAAATTTATTTTGCATCAAAACAATGACACCAAACATACAGCCAATATCATTAAGAAACACATTTCAGCCTGAAGAACAAGTCCTGAAAGTGATGATATAGCATCAAAACTAGTCCTTCTGAGTAGGATGACAATATGTGGTGGCATAATGTATGGTAACAGGACACGACTTGTCTTCATACCAGGAAAACTAACAGTTTGCCATTACATTGATTTGGTTGTGAAACCAGTGGTGAGGACAATTTCAAAAATGTCAAGTCATTATTCAATGCAACAATATCAGGTCACATTTTGATAGGGCTACTGTGATCAGCGTGTATGACCTAAAGATACTACTATGGCCTACAGCATCTCCAGACCTGTCTCCCATCAAGCAAATCTATGATATTAGTGGTCAGCAATTGCAAAGAGCTGCCAAGATCAAATCTTGATGATTTGCATACCCAAGTGGTTTTGGTGTGGCATAACTTTCTTCAACAGTTAATAATCTTATTGATCGCATGCCAAGGTGTTCAAGTGAGTGTATTTCTGCCAGTGATGCTCCATCCTGATTAAATCGAGATTATTTGAAAATTGTGCTTCCATTTCTTCATTATTTGCATATCATTATTATGTCTATCAGTCATGTGATTTCCATAATTTCATGACTTTTAGTTCTCGGACTTGCAATTTCAAAGTTGAGGCATTTATCTATAATATAACACTGGGAGCGTCACTCTGTCCGAAGCCTTTATAGACTGCGCAAGAGCAAGCGCCGGTGCAGTCTGGACCCCACAGAGTGACGCTCCCAGGAGATCGCGGTATGCGTAAGAACTGAACGCACACCGTGATCTCCAACGGAGAAGCAGGGACGAGCCAGGAGGGTGAGTATGCAATATTTACCTGTCCTCCGTTCCATCGATGCGCGCTGCTCTATCCTCCACATCCTCTGCCTGTGACGTTCAGTTCAGAGGGTGCGATGACGCGCTTAATGTGCGCCGCCCTCTGACTAAACAGTCACAGCCAGAGGATGTGGAGGATAGAGCAGCGCGCATCGATGGAACGGAGGACAGGTAAATATAGCAAGTGCCGGGGGCATGAGCTAGCAGTGACTCCGGCACCTGACCCCCACAGAATGCCGGTGTCCCCGCCTGCTCAGGCCCCCAGCACTAGGCGCCCAGCACAGCCACGCACAGCCGTCTGCACTCACCACAGCCACGCACAGCTGACCGCACTCACCACAGCCACGCACAGGTGCCCGCACTCACCACAGCTGCCCGCACTCACCACAGCCACGCACAGCCGCCCGCACTCACCACAGCCACGCACAGCCACCCGCACTCACCACAGCCATGCACAGCCGCCCGCACTCACCACAGCCACGCACAGCCGCCCGCACTCACCACAGCCATGCACAGCCGCTGGCACTCACCAGAGCCACGCACAGTCGCCCGCACTCAGCACAGCCACGCACAGCCGCCCGCACTCACCACAGCCACGCACAGCCACCGGCACTCAGCACAGCCACGCACAGCCCCCCGCACTCACCACAGCCACGCACAGCCGCCCGCACTCACCACAGCCACGCACAGCCGCCCGCACTCACCACAGCCATGCACAGCCTCCCGCACTCAGCACAGCCACGCAAAGCCGCCCGCACTCAGCACCGCCGCGCACAGCCGCCCACACTCAGCACCGCCATGCACAGCCGCCCGCATTCAGCACCGCCACGCACAGCCGCCCACACTCAGCACTGCCACGCACAGCTGCCTGCACTCAGCACCGCCACGCACAGCCGCCCGCACTCAGCACCGCCACGCACAGCCGCTGGCACTCACCACTGCCAGGCACAGCCGCCGGCACTCACCACAGCCACCGGCACTCACCACAGCCACGCACAGCCGCCGGCACTCACCACAGCCACGCACAGCCGCTGGCACTCAGCACAGCCGCGCACAGCCGCCCGCACTCAGCACCGCCACGCACAGCCACCCGCACTCACCACAGCCACGCACAGCCGCCCGCACTCACCACAGCCACGCACAGCCGCCCGCACTCACCACAGCCACGCACAGCCGCCCGCACTCAGCACAGCCGCCACCACTCAGCACAGCCACCCACACTCAGCACCGCCACGCACAGCCACCCGCACTCACCACAGCCACGCACAGCCGCCGGCGCTCACCACATCCATGCACAGCCGCCCTCACTCACCACAGCCACGCACAGCCGCCGGCACTCAGCACAGCCGCGCACAGCCGCCCGCACTCAGCACCGCCGCGCATAGCCGCCCGCACTCAGCACCGCCGCGCACAGCCGCCCGCACTCAGCACCGCCACGCACAGGTGCCCGCACTCAGCACCGCCGCGCACAGCCGCCCGCACTCAGCACCGCCGCGCACAGCCGCCTGCACTCAGCATAGCCACCTGCACTCAGCACCGCCGCGCACAGCCGCCCGCACTCAGCACCGCCGCACACAGCCGCCCGCACTCAGCACTGCTACGCACAGCCGCCCGCACTCAGCACAGCCGTGCACAGCTGCCCACACTCAGCACCACCGCGCACAGCCGCTCGCACTCAGCACCGCCACGCACAGCCGTCCGCACTCAGCACTGCTGCGCACAGCCGCCCGCACTCAGCACCACCGCGCACAGCCGCCCGCACTCAGCACCGCCGCGCACAGCCTCCGGCACTCAGCACCGCCACGCACAGCCGCCCGCACTCAGCACCGCCGCGCACAGCCGCCCACACTCAGCACCGCCACGCACACTCAGCAAAGCTGCCCACACTCAGCACAGCCGCCCGCACTCAGCACAGCCGCCCGCACTCAGCACAGCCACCTGCACTCAGCAAAGCCGCCCGCACTCAGCAAAGCCGCCCGCACTCAGCACAGCCGCACTCGGGCAGTAGAGCCAGAGAGAGAAAGATGGGAGCAACATATGGCAGAATGGAAACAGGAACAGGCAGAATGGGTGCAGCACATTACAACAGAATGAGGGCGCAGGATGGGAGCAGCACATGATAGAATGGGGGCGCGGGATGGGAGCAACACATGACAGAATGGGGGTGCGGGATGGGAGCAGCACATGACAGAATGGGGGCACACACATGACAGGATGGTGGTGCAGGATGGGAGCACATGACAGGATGGGGCGCAGGATGGGAGCACATGACAGGATGGGAGCAGCACATGACACAATGGGGGCACAGGATGGGAGCAGCACATGACACAATGGGGGCACACACATGACAGGATGGGGGTGTAGGATGGAGCAGCATATGACAGGATGGGGGCGCAGGATGGGAGCACATGATAGGATGGGGTTGCAGTATAGAGCAGCACATGACAGGATGGGGTCGCAGGATGGAGCAGCACATGACAGGATGGGAGAGCAAGATGGGAGCAGCACATACCAGGATGGAGACCATATACCAATATAAATGCTCACCACCCGGGCATAGAATGGGTTCATTAGCTAGTATAATTATATAAATATCAGTTATTAGGAAGTAAGTGCCCATTAAAACCTGTGTCCGTCTTCCTCTTGTAAAAGGCATTTAGATGTCTGTATCTGTGTTTTGTGTGTCTATACACTGCTCAAAAACATAAAGGGAACACTAAAATCCCACATCCTAGATATCACTGAATGAAATATTCCAGTTGTAAATCTTTATTCATTACATAGTGGAATGTGTTGAGAACAATAAAACCTAAAAATGATCAACTAAAATCACAACCAATATCCCACGAGGTCTGAAGTTGGAACGATGCTCAAAATCAAAGTGGAAAATGAAGTTACAGGCTGATCCAACTTCAGGGGAAATGCCTCAAGACAAGGAAATGATGCACAGTAGTGTGTGTGGCCTTCATGTGCCTATATGACCTCCCTACAATGCCTGGTCATGCTCCTGATGAGGCAGCAGATGGTCTCCTGAGGGATCTACTCCCAGACCTGCACTAAAGCATTCCCCAACTCCTGGACAGTCTGTGGTGCAACGTGACATTGGTGGATGATGTGCCAGATGTGTTCACTCAGATTCAGGCCTGGGGAACGGGGGGGCAGTCCATAGCTTCAATGCCTTCATCTTGCAGGAACTGCTGACACACTTCAGCCACATGAGGTCTGGCATTGTTCTGCATTAGGAGGAACCCAGGGCCAACCGCACTAGCAAATGGTCTCACAAGGGGTCTGAGGATCTCACCTCGGTACCTAATGGCAGTCAGGCTACCTCTGGTGAGAACATGGAGGGCTGTGTGGCCCTCCAAAGAAATGCCACCCCACAACTTTACTGACCCACTGCCAAACTGGTCATGTTGCAGGCAGCAGATTGCTCTCCATGGCGTCACTTTACTCTGTCACATCTGTCACATGTGCTTAGTGTGAACCTGCTTTCATCTGTGAAGAGCACAGGGCGCCAGTGGCAAATTTGCCAATCCTGGTGTTCTGTGGCAAATGCCAAGCATCCTGCACGGTGATGGGCTGTGAGAACAACCCCCATCTGTGGACATCAGGTTCTCAGACCATCCTCGTAGAGATGGTTTCTAACCGTTTGTGCAGACACACCCACATTTGTTGCCCTCCTATGGCCCCCTCCACTTTTCCTGGTGTACTGGCCTGTCTCCTGGTAGCACCTCCAGCCTCTGAACACTATGCTGCCAGACACAACAAACCTTCTTGCCACAGCTTGAATTGATGTGCCATCCTGGATGACCTTCACTACCTGAGCCACTTGTGTGGGTTGTAGAGTCCATCTCATGCTACCACGAGGGTGAAAGCACAACCAACATTCAAATGTGACCAAAATATCAGCCAGAAAGCATTGGTACTAAGATGTGGTCTGTGGTCCCCACCTGCAGAGCCACTCCTTTATTGAGTGTGTCTTGACAATTGCCAATAATTTCCATCTGTTGTCTTTTCCATTTGTACAACAGAATGTGAAATTTATTGTCAAACAGTGTTGCCTCCTAAGTGGACAGTTTGATTTCACAGAAGTTTGATTTACTTGGAGTTATATTCTGATGTGCTCCCTTAATTGTTTTTGAGCAGTGTGTGTATATATATATATATATATATATATATATATATATATATATATATATATATATATATATATATATATATATATATACATATATATATATATTACTAACTACCATACAATTAATCCCCTAACAACCCTTTTTCAAAGTGCTAAGTGCTGCAGAAACTGCAGGTATTAATTGAATGCTGCAGACTCAAAGAGTTTAGGTGTGAAATTCCGTTTTCTGAAGAAAATTGTGAAAAATGAGTACCAAATGCACAACATTGAAAGAAATGACTGTGTCATTGAAGTATGGATTAGTAGCCTAGAGAAAGTACTGCAGATTTATCAATAATTGCCAGATTTGTCAAGCTGGAAATGTATTGGGTTCTCATACAGCAGTCACCCACAAGATGAAGAATCATGGTCTGAATGTTAAACCTTTCATGATAGATCTTGTCTCTGTTCTGAATTCTAACATATTTGCCTTCAATTTCTAGCTGCTAAGTTGTGGACCTCTTGGTTATGTTATTAAGCTTAAAAAGAAATTCCAAAGCTAGTAAGATGTAGAGACGGGCAAGTATTTCAATGTTCGGTTCGGATTATGTTTGCCGAATTTGCAATATTCGACTATTAATTTGTTGAATATTCGCTTAACATAACTGAACGCCATTCACGTCAAAGGGAGGCAAAAACAAATGCATGCACAAACAGCCCAAAATGCTGCCAAAACACATCAAATGAGGGGCAGGCACCAGGAAAGTGGCCTCAATTCACCAACAGTACATATTGCAGCATGGAACTGCAGCAATCAACCAGGCATGAGGTATCAGGGTCTGGGCCAGCATTTACAGCTTTCAATTGAATGTCACATTAAGATGAAGTGGGTGAGGGATCGGTGTAGGCCCCCTTTTCTGGGAGCCCTGATACCATTTGCAACATCTCTACCTGCTTTAATGCTGAGCCACAGTCAGGTGGCACAAATATACCTTTGTCAGAAAAATTTAAGGATATTAACATGGGTAGTTGAATCCAAGGAAGTGGAAGCCTTACGGTCTCGGAGGCCTACTGCTACAGGCAACAAGCATGAAGGAGACCCTACCAGGAGTGTTCACATTTCCAAAAATTAATGGCAGACACTACCAACGTGGCATCAATTTCACCACAGTAGAAATAGTATAATAGGGACCGACAGTTCTTCTACTGCACCCATTCCAGCAGATGGACACCCAACAAGGATTGTTAACATTTAAAGAAATGAGGGCCTTAAAACACAGAAGTGGCATCAATTTCACCACAGTAGAAAAAGTATAATAGGGACCGACAGGTCTCCCACTACACCCCATCCAGCAAATGGACACCCAACAAGGAGTGTTCACATTTCTAAAAATTATTGGCAGACACCACCAAAGTGTTATCATTTTCACCATAGTAGAAATAGTAAAATAGGGACCGACAGGTCTTCCACTACACCCAATGCAGCAGATGGACACCCAACAAGGAGTTTTCACATTTAAAGAAATGAGGACCTTACACCACAGAAATGGCATCAATTTGACCACAGTAGAAATAGTATAATAGGGACCAACAGTTCTTCCACTACAACCAATCCAGCAGATGGACACCCAACCAGGAGTGTTCACATTTTAACCCCTTCCTGCCAGCTGATGGGAAAGTACATCAGCTGGCAGACTCCCCCTCTTTGATGTGGGCTCCGGCTGTGAACCCACCTCAAAGCTGTGCAATGTCAGCTGTTATCAACAGCTGACATGTGGCCGCAATGGGAGGGAGCAGAATCACGATCCGCCCGCGCCCATTAACTAGTTAAATGCTGCTGTCAAACTCTGACAGCGGCATTTGTCAAGTGCCGCTGGCCGCGCGGCCGGAAGCGCTCGCACCGCTGACCCCGTCACATGATCGGGGGTCAGCGGTGCATTGCCATAGCAACCTGAGGTCTCCTTAAGACCTCTATGGTTGTTTATGGCAGAATACTTTGAGCGCCACCCTGTGGTCGGCGCTCAAAGCAATGCTGCATTTCTGCTACATAGAGGGGATCTGTGCTTCACCTCTATGTAGCAGAGGCGACCGTGTAGTGGCAGCTTCTAGCCTCCTATGGAGGCTATTGAAGCATGCCAAAAAAAATGTGTTTAAAAATATAAAAAAGATAAAAAATGTAAAAGTTCAAATCACCCCCCTTTCGCCCCAATCAAAATAAAACAATAAAAAAAAAAATCAAACCTACACATATTTGGTATTGCCGCATTCAGAATCGCCCGATCTATCAATAAAAAAAGATGAACCTGATTGCTAAACGGCATAGCGAGAAATCAAATCAAAACGCCAAAATTATGTTTTTTTGGTCGCCACGACATTGCATTAAAATGCAATAACGGGTGATCAAAAAATGTATCTGCACAAACGTGGTATCATTAAAAACGTCAGCCCAGCATACAAAAAATAAGCCCTCACTCAACCCCAGATCATGAAAAATGGAGACATTACGGGTATCAGAAAATGGCGCAATTTTTTTTTAGCAATGTTTGGATTTTTTTTCACCACTTAGATAAAAAAGAACCTAGACATGTTTGTTGTCTATAAACTTGTAATGACCTGGAGAATCATAATGGCAAGTCAGTTTAAGCATTTAGTGAACCTAACAAAAAATCCAAGCAAAAAACTAGAGTGGGTTTGCACTTTTTTGCAATTTCATCGCACTTGGAATTTTTTTCCCGTTTTCTGTTACATGACATGGTAAAACCAATGGTATTGTTCAAAAGTACAACTCGTTTCACAAAAAATAAGCCCGCCCCTCACATTGCCATATTGATGGAAAAATAAAAAAGTTATGGTTCTGGAAAGAAGGGGAGCGAAAAAAGAAAACGAAAAAACTAAAAAAGTTCCTGGGGTTAAGGAGTTAAAAAATGAGAGCCTGACACCACCGAAGTGGAATAACTGTCATGAGAATAAAAATAGTATAATTGGGACCGAGACGTCTTCTAGTACAGCTAACCCAGCAGATGTAGACCAACCATGACTGTTCGCATTTCCACATATTTGTTTTAACATCAGCTGCAGCAGCCACAGCAACCACAGAAGCGACACTAAAGATATCACAGTGTGCAGTTATGCATCACACTAAAAAATGCAATATCACCTAGTCTGTGCAGTCTGCGATTGGGGTGCAAAAGTCCTTGGAGATCCATGACTTGTTTATCTTGATGAAAGTTAGGCGGTCTACACTTTCAGGGGACAGCCAGCTGCGCCTATCCATCGCGACACCACCAGCAGCACTGAAGACACGTTCTGAGAGAACGCTGGCTGCCGGGCATGATAAAACCTTCAAGGCGTGTGAGGCGAGCTCAGGACACTCATCAATTTTGAAAGACCAAAATGTGAAAGGGTTCAAAACCTCACTGAGGTTATTGATATTTAGTAGTGATGAGTGAATGTGCTCGCCACTACTCGGTACTCGCCCAAGTATCACTGTGCTCGGTATACTCGGTGAGCACCAAGCATTTCCAGGATTATTCGGCGGGAGCTCGGGTTTCCCCCTTTTAATTGTGGTGCTTTTAGAGCGCCAATGAACATGCAGGGATTGTTTGCCATGCACTGTAATACCACAGCCATCTTTTTTGTAGTAGTACCGTGATTAGCTGGCCACACAGCATCATCAGGTCTATAAGAGACTTGATGCCGCCCTGCTTGCCACATTCTGCTCTGGACTCACCTACACTGTGTGCAGAATTATTAGGCAAGTTGTATTTTGATCACATGATTCTTTTTTTACATGTTGTCCTACTCCAAGCTGTTCAGGCTTGACAGCTAACTACCAATTAAGTAAATCAGGTGATGTGCATCTCTGTAATGAGGAGGGGTGTTGTCTAATGACATCAAGAGAGATTTGATGGGCTCTGAAAAGTCCAAAATTGTGAGATGTCTTGCAGAGGGATGCAGCAGTCTTGAAATTGCCAAACTTTTAAAGTGTGATCATGAAACAATCAAGTGTTTCATGGCAAATTGCCAACAGGGTTGCAAGAAGAGTGTTGGGTAAAAAAGGCGCAAAGTAACTGCCCAGGAATATCAAGCGTGAAGCTGCCAAGATGCCATTTGCCACCAGTTTTGCCATATTTCAGAGCTGCAATGTTACTGGAGTAACAAAAAGCACATGGTGTGTGATACTCAGGGACATGGCCAAGGTAAGGAAGGCTGAAAAACGACCACCTTTGAACAAGAAACATAAGATAAAACGTCAAGACTGGGCCAAGAAATATCTTAAGACTGACTTTTCAAAGGTTTTATGGACTGATGAAATGAGAGTGACTCTTGATGGACCAGATGGTTGGCCAGAGGCTGGATCAGTAAAGGGCAGAGAGCTTCACTCCGACTCAGATGCCAGCAAGGTGGAGGTGGGGTACTGGTATGGGCTGGTATCATCAAAGATGAACGTGTGGGACCTTTTGGGTTGAAGATGGAGTGAAGCTCAACTCCCAGACCTTCTGCCAGTTTCTGGAAGACAACTTCTTCAAGCAGTGGTACAGGAAGTCAGTATTGTTCAAGAAAAACATGATTTTGATGTAGGACAATGCTCCATCACATGCCTCCAACTACTCCACAGCATGGCAGGCCAGTAAAGGTCTCAAAGAAGAAAAAATAATGACATAGCCCCCTTGTTCACCTGATCTGAACCCCATAGAGAACCTGTGGTCCCTCATAAAATGTGAGATCTACAGGGAGAGAAAACAGTACACCTCTCGGAACAGTGTCTGGGAGGCTGTGATGGCTGTTGCACACAATGTTGATCGTAAACCGATCAAGCAACTGTCAGAATCTATGAATGGAAGGTTGTCATCATAAAGAAAGGTGGCTATATTGGTCACTAATTTTTTGTTTGTTTTTTTTGCATGTCAGAAATGTTTATTTCTATTTTGTGCAGTTATATTCTTTTGGGTTGATTGAGAACATACCGTAGTTGTTGTTCAATAATAAAAATAATCCTCTAAAATACAACTTGTCTAATGATTCTGCATACAGTGTAGTGTAGGGAGAGCTGCTGCTGAGATAGGTTCAGATTCATTCCTTGATTAGTTAGTGTGGGTCTACTAGTGTTCAATAGGGTTGAGCGAAACGGGTCGGCAATTTTCAGAAGTCGCCGACTTTTGGCAAAGTCGGGTTTCATGAAACCCGACCCGACCCCTGTGTGGGGTCGGCCATGAAGTCGGCGATCTTCTGAATCTGGAATCGGAATTCCGATACCGATTCCCGATATGTTTAAGATATCGGGAATTGGTATCGGAATTCAGATTTAAGTGCAAAATAAAGAATTAAAATAAAAAATATCGCTATACTTACACTCTGATGCGCCCTGGTACTAAGCGGGAACCTTCCTTCCTTAGAATCAGCCTTCCAGGACCTTGCGGTGACGTCGCGGTGACGTCGCGGCTTGTGATTGGTCGCGCGGCCGCCCATGTGACCGCTCGCGTGACCAATCACAAGCCGCGACGTCACCGTGACGTCACCGAAGGTCCTGGAAGGGCTGATTCTTAGGAAGGAAGGCTGCCGGAAAGAAGCAGGGCGCGTCCGAGGGTGAGTATATA
The DNA here is from genome assembly GCF_051348905.1 of Ranitomeya variabilis. Taxonomy (NCBI): domain Eukaryota; kingdom Metazoa; phylum Chordata; class Amphibia; order Anura; family Dendrobatidae; genus Ranitomeya; species Ranitomeya variabilis. The sequence continues at coordinate 236,578,899 of NC_135232.1, forward strand.
CCTAATAGGAATATACTCACCCTCGGCTTCTTTCTGGCAGCCTTCCTTCCTAAGAATCAGCCCTTCCAGGACCTTCGGTGACGTCACGGTGACGTCGCGGCTTGTGATTGGTCGCGCGAGCGGTCACATGGGCGGCCGCGCGACCAATCACAAGCCGCGACGTCACCGCGACGTCACCGCAAGGTCCTGGAAGGCTGATTCTAAGGAAGGAAGGTTCCCGCTTAGTACCAGGGCGCATCAGAGGGTAAGTATAGCGATATTTTTTATTTTAATTCTTTATTTTACACTTAAATATGGATCCCAGGGCCTGAAGGAGAGTTTCCGCTCCTCCAGACCCTGGGAACCATTGGAAACCCAATGTACTGCATTGGGTTTCGAGTTTCGGCCGACCCCGACCCACACTTTTTTATAGGATCGGCCGATTTCACTCGACCCGACTTTTGAAAAAGTCGCGTTTCGTGAAACCCGACCCGATCCTATAAATGTAAAGGTCGCTCAACCCTAGTGTTCAATCCACAAATCCAGATAAACCAACAGTCCTTTTTAGGGTTAATTCGGGGGTACATAGATTGCAGTGCTAGGTAGGCAGTTAGTCTATGTGTACATATCCACATCAGTGCAAGGCATGCAGGCACTGTATGTTAGTTATATAGATCTGACTGCATACATCAAAAGATTCCATTACTGTCTGCTGGTGCGTATTTTATATATAAGTTGCTGCAGGTATCTGTGGCTATTTTTTTTTTTGCAACTTATACCTGCTAATTTTAGTACAATGCAATCCATAGCCCCATTTTTTCTACATTTAATTGCTTGGTCCAACTGCAGACTACAGCCAGGTCATTTCAATACAAGAGCGTGAAAATCTAACAATTTTAAATGTTTTTTTTTTTTTGTTCCAGGCATCAGATGTGAGTGCGCAGAAAATTCTGGCCTTTTTTGTGGTACTATAGTTTTTCTTGGAGTGTCTTACAACATTTTTGGACACCATTTTCCTGACCAAAAAATCTTTAGCTGGCCCAAAAATATTTAGCTACATTTCTTATATTTATCATTGTGATTTGTACGCCACACGTATCGCATATAACTGCACAAAATATTTAACGATTTTAGTACTCCAAATTTTTTTATATATTTTTTTTTAGTGTCATAGCCTACTTATTGACACAATTTTGGTGGGCCCCAAAAAATCAAGGCAACATTTTGATCAGTCTGTTGTCTAAGTCAGATGCCCGGTCTATCTGTGGTCGCCAAATACTTGCTTTCCAGACATACACCCCTTTTTTTGGTCTGTCTGTCACACTTGTTCTATACAGTATTTTGTGATTAAAAAAATTCAAAAAAATTCAAGCCACATATTGAAACAATCTGTTATATCAGTCAGACGCCCGGACTATCTGTGGTCTCCAAATACTTGCTTTTCAGGCATACATTCCACTTTTTTGTCTGCCTGCTACCCTTGGTCTATACAGTATTTTGTGGTTAAAAAACTTAAAAACCTCCAGGCCACATATTACAACAGTCTGTTATCTCCATCCAATGCCTGGTCTATCTGTGGTCTCCAAATACTTGCTTTTCAAGCATACATTCCACTCTTTGGTCAGTCTACTACTCTTGTTCTAACCAGTATTTTGTGGCTAAAATTTTTTAAAAAGCTCCAGGCCAAATATTACAACAGTCTGTTATCTCAGTCAGATGCCCGGTCTATCTGTGGTCTCCAAATACTTGCTTTCCAGGCATACATTCCACTTTTTGGTCTGTCTGCTTCCCTTGTTCTATACAGTATGTTGTGGTTAAAAAAAGTTTTAAAAATCCAGGCCACATATTGAAACAGTCTGTTATCTTAGTCAGACACCCAGTCAATCTTTTGGCTACAAAAACTTGCTTTTCAGGCATACATTAAACTTTTTTGGCGTTGTATTAGCCTACTTCATGAAGGTACTTTTCTTTTCAAAAAATAAAAAAAGGCCACATATTGAACATTGTGGTTTCTCTGTCAGATGCCTCCTCTATCTGTAGTTTAAAAATTGTTGCATTTGAGTGCTCCTTTGAACTGGTTTTGGTGTGTCTTACCCTAGTTATTAATAAAAATTGTTAAAAACAAAATAAAAAAATTACCAACATTCCATTGAATTAAAAGTGTGTTTTTTCGGCACACTGATCACATGTAAGTTTTCTCAAAATTAATCTAATTGTATTGAACTTTGAAAATATTTCAGTAGTCAATTTAAAATGGGCAAGGGACAGGGAAGTGGACGTGAAACTGATGGTGCATGCAGAGGATGAGGCCATGGCCAAGCTGAAAGTGGGCCATAACAAAAGACCCACATCTTCTCGCTCAACTTTCCTGTCCCAGTTTCTAAGGGACCGCAGCACACCACTATTGAAGCCAGAGCAGTGTGAAACAGTTGTTGGTTGGATAGCGGATAATGCTTCCAGTCACTTAGCCACCACCACGTCTTCCAGACGGTCAAGTCTGAGTAGCCGTGAGTGTGGACCACATATTACCCTGATCCTCCTTCCTCCCACCATGCTGAGAGCCCTGAGACAACTGATCCCACACTTGGACACTCCGAAGAGATGTTCTCTTTTCCCTTTAAAGATTCCTGACTCTCGGCCGGTCATCTTGAAGTGGGGCAAGATGAGATCGCATGTAGCAATGCCCAAACATTTGAGCAGCTATGATCACATGAAGGCAATGGTGAGAAAGTGTTACAAGAGGTGGACGATGATGAGACACAATTGCCAGAAAGTTAGGAGGAGGAGCAAGGAGGACATCAAGGATTGCGGACCCTATGTCAATCATTGTTGCCCCCACAGCTCCTGCACCTCCTCCTGCTCTTCAGCCTCCATCTCTGAAATGAGCACATCAGTCAGAAGCTGGAAGCACTGCGGCACTGTCTCACCCAAGCGGCAACAGGCTGTGCGAAAGCTAATCTGCTTAGGTGACAAACCGCACGATGCTGAAGAGTTGTGGACAGCTCTGAAAGAGAAGTCAGATTTTTTGCTGACACCACTGAACCTACAGCCAGGCATGGTCATGTGTTATAGTGCAGGTAACCTGGTGGCGGGTCTGAGGCAAGGTGAGCTCACACATACATTGCCTGGCCCATGTGCTTAACCTTGTCATTCAACGTTTTCTGAAAAGCTACCCGGAGCTAGTGAAAGTACGCCGCCTGTCTGCCCATTTTAGAAAGTCAGCTACAGCTTCAGTCGCCCTTGTCATGCTTCAGCAGCGTTTGCAGCTTCCGGCTCACTGACTGGTGTGTGATGTCCCCACGCTTTGGAACTCTACACTGCACATGTTGGAAAGGATTTGTGAGCAGATGAGGGCAGTTGCTTACTACCAGCATCAACAAGGCCATCGTTATTCAGTTCAGACTCCACACATAAGACCTCAGGAGTGGACATGGATGTCAGACATATGTACCATCCTCCAAAACATTAAGGACTGCACCAATCCCGCTGAAGGCCTCCAAGTTGTTAGAGAAGGGATTTCTTACCTACTCAGGTGTTCTCTTACTTAGGTACCTAAGCAATGAAGCAATAATCAGAGAGACACACTGCTCGTTGTCTTTCCTTTATGGGGGGTTATGGTGTTCTTTTCAAGTGCAAGATCAAAGTGAAATGAGGCATTACACAATAATCTGGCAGAAATCCTGGGATATGAGATAAATTACATAAGAGAATGTGGGGGTACATCCAGCATGTCAATGTGTTCTGGTTAAAAAGTTAAAAATCTCAAGAAAATTTGGCTGAACAAATAGAATGTTTAGGTGATCACAGACCATATTAAGAAAAAAACAACATGTCTGACAATTTCTGGGAATTGTAGGAAATGACCATTTGCCATAAGAATATCGGCATGTAGACAGATGATAACAGGAACATAGTTCATTATTGCATAATACTATTTTCTTCAATTTTACTCAGAATAGAAATTAACCACTTCTTTCACAATGGTAAGTGGCAATGACGTCATAATTAGCTTCACCATCCCGCTTCTCTGCATTCTGAAAACCTCTCTACTCACAATTAAAGAGGATGCATTGTGGGCGGAGCAGGAGGACATGGAACAAAGAACCACACAGGGTGATTACACACAGCCCAGCCTCATGTCATCTCAACATGGATTGGTAGACAATGAGGAAGAGGAGGAGGAGGAAGAACAGGAGCTACTTTCATGCGCTATAGACGGTACTACAAGCACAGCTGTCATACCGGCTGTTTAGCGTGGATGGCCTTAGGACAGGGAGGAGGACAGCATGGTCAATCATCCTGTTGCTGAGGACACGGAAGTCTTGCCTGTTAGCAGTCTGGCACGCATGGCTGACTTTATGCTGCACTGCGTTTACCGTGACCCTCGCATTACTAAAATTTTCGGTGACACTCATTACTGGTTGATGACACTTCTGGACCCATGCTACAAGGAAAACTTTCAATCTCTTCAATCTCTTTTTCCAGAGGCAGACAGGTGTACTAAAATGGTGCAGTACCACAGGGCACTCGTAGCGGAATTACTAAAAAAATTCTCATCTGAGAACGCTGGCAGCAGACGTAAGAGTTTGTTGTACAACCAAGGAGTACAGGCGAGAGAGACAGAAGTACAATCAAGCAAAGGCAGGGGAACAATGGCAAAGTTCTGGGACAGTTTTCTCAGACCCTTCCATGGCACCGGCACAGAGGCAAGGGGTGCTGTAACAAGAAGTGCAATGTTTGGGAAGATGCTGAGGGAGTACCTTGCAGATCGTACAAACGTCCTCCGTGATTCCTCTGTGCCTTTTAATTATTGGGCATCCAAGCTGGACACATGGAATGAACTGTCTCTCTACCTTGGAGGTCCTGGCCTGCCTTGCAGCTAGTGTTCTGTCAGAGAGGGTTTTTAGTGCCGCTGGCAGAATTATTACTGACAAGCGCATCCGCCTGTCTACTGAAAATGCTGACAGGCTGACTCTTATAAAAAAGAACAAGGGCTGGATTGGACAAGACTTCTGTACACCAAATGAAAACAGTGAAACATAACCTCAAATATATTGGCTTTTTTGGGGAGGTGTATTCTCTTGCACCTCTTCACAACCACACATGGGTATACACTTCCTAATTTGGTCTATTTGGTGTTATCCTCCTACTTATCCTCATCCTCATCATCCACAACCACTAGAACACCAGGGTGAGCATATTCCTTGATGCAAAAGTCACTCAATTTTTGTTCAAGGGTGTTTTTATGATGCCCGTTACAAATTTGAAACCCCAAGGGGAAATGTTTATCAGCTTATACACTTAGTGTATGGGCATTCAAAATGTAGGAGACCTGCTCCTTTAAATTGGGAAAGAGACATATGAGGACATCCTCCATGTCTCTTCAGGCATTAACATTAGAGCAGGAGGGTGAAGGTATTCCGTGATGCAACGGTCACTGAATTTTTGGGCAAGGGTGTTATGATACCAGTAAATAATTACCAAAAATAAAAAAAATTGTACTCCCCAGGGGGAAATGTTTGTCAGCCCATGCACTTAGTGTATGGGCATTATGAGTCTAGGGGGACCTGCTCCTTTAAATTTGGCTTATTTTTTAATGAGGCCTTCCTCCATGTTTCCTCATCCACCGCCACTAGAACACCAGGGTGAACGTGTTCTTTGCTGCTACAGCCAGTCATTTTTTGACAAGGGTGTCTATGATCCCCATAAAAATTATTTAAAAATGTACCCCCCATGGGGAAATGTTTGTCAGCCCATGCACTTAGTGTATGGGCTTTACAAGTCTAGGAGACCCGCTCCTTTAAATTGGGCCTATATTTTAATGAGGCCTTCCTCAACGTCTCATCATCCACCGCCACTAGAACACCAGGGTGAACGTGTTCTATGCTGCTACAGCCAGTCTATATTTTGGCAAGGGCGTCTATGATCTCCATAAAAAAATTTAAAAAATGTACTCCCCATGAGGAAATGTTTGGCAGCCCATACACTTAGTGTATGGGCATTACGAGTCTAGGAGACCCGCTCCTTTGTTATGGGACAGTTTTTTTTTATGGGGTCCTCCTCCATGTTTCTTCCAAGGGGGGGATTAGGGTGCGTGCAAATTTTTCTGACATCAGACGTAATATTCCGTCCTTGTGACCTTGGCCAATTTGACCACGGACGAAACATTACGTCTGAATGATCGCCACAGGGTGCCAGCAGATTCTGACAGCTGACACTCAGCACTAGGTGCCAGAAGCAGTCACAGACTGCTCCCAGCACTTTAATCCCTGAAATACTGTGATTGAACATGATCGCAGCATTCCAGAGGCCGGTGCAGGGCTGACAGCCCCTCTGCCTTTGGATCGGAGACCCCACGGCGTGACGTGGGGTTCTGATCATTGCCATGGTTAGCGGACGGATGACATCTGGGTCACCAGAGCAAGGAAACTTGTTGATCATGCGCAGTGCAGGATCAGCAAGTCTCCCTGTCAGTGCAGAGCTAACAGCTCCCATAGCATGCAGATGCTACTTCATCTGCATGATATAGAAGAGATCAGCCTGCAAAAAATGATTGTCCCATAGTGGGACAATGTAAGAAAGTTAGAAAAAAGTCAAAAAAGAAATTTTTTAATTATCGTAAAAATATTTTAAAAAATAATAATTACAAAATATATATATATATATTCTATCACTAAATAAATATTTGAATGAAAAAAATGTAAAATAATAAAAGTACACATATTTGGTATAGCCGAGTCTGCAACAACTCGACCTATAAAACTGTCCCACTAGTTAACCCCTTCAGTGAACACCATAAAAAATCAAAATAAAAAACAAGGCAAAAAACAATCTTTATCATCATACAGCCGAACAAAAAGTGGAATAACACGAGATCAAAAATAAGGACTAAATAAACATGGTACCACTAAAAACGTCATCTTGTCCCGCAAAAAACAAGCTGCCATACAGCTCCATCAGCAGAAATATAAAAAAGTTATAGCTCTCAGAATAAAGTGATGCAAAAATAATTATTTTTTCTATAAAATAGTTTTTATTATATAAAAGCGCCAAAACATAAAAAATGAAAATGAGGTATCGCTTTTATCGTACTGACCCGAAGAATAAAACTGCTTATTGATTTTACTCCACATGGAACTATATAAATGCCTCCCCCAAAAGAAATTCATGAACAGCTGGTTTTTGTTCATTCTGCCTCCCAAAAATCGGAATAGAAAGCGATCAAAAAATGTCATGTGCCCAAAAGTGCTACCAATAAAAACGTCAACTCGTCCCACAAAAAACAAGACCTCACATAACTCTGTGGGCCAAGATATGGAAAAATTATAGCTCTCAAAATGTGGCGATGCAAAATCTATTTTTTGCAATAAAAAGCCTGTTTTAGTGTGTGACAGCAGCCAAACATAAAAACGCGCTATAAGGTCTCTTTCACACGTCCTGATATTTCCGGTAAAGGAGATGTCAGTGTCCGTGTGTGTAATACGTGTGGCATACGTGTAGCATACGTGTGCCTCATCAGTAGCACACGGATAGGCGCCAGGGAAGAAGCATTACAGTTACAGTAAGCGCTGTTCCCAGGCGCTGGGTGCTGAACACGGCTCTCATCATTCCCCCCTGCTCTGCCGGCGATTGGCGTGCAGGGGAGAATGATGAGAGTTACATTTAAGTGTTAAAAGAGCAGGCGGCGGCTGATGGGACTATTACTCCCATCAGCCTATCCCTGCTGCTAATAACAGTGACAGCAGGAGCGGCTGATGGGGGAATTCATCAGCCGCCATCTCCGCTATAAATAAATAAATAAATGAAAAAAAACTGTGTAGGTTCCCCTGTATTTTCTATATCCAGCTATGCAAAACTTACAGCTGGGGGCTGCAACCCTCAGCTGTCAGCTTCAGCAAGGCTAGTTTTTAAATTATTTAAAAAAATAAAAAATACGGTGTGGGCCCCCCATTTGTGACAACCAGCCTTTGCTAAATGGATACTGGATGGATATTGCATGGATATTGCCCCCCCCACAGCCTAAAAATAAAAGCCCACAGCTGTCCTGAAAAGGCATATCTATTAGATGCACCAATTCTGGCACTTTGCCCGGCTCTTCCCACTTATCCTGTAGCGGTGGCAAGTGAGGCTAATATTTGTGGGGTTGATATCACCTGTATTGTCCGGTGACATCACACTCACAGATTAGTAATGGACATGCGTCTATAAGACACCTATCCATTACTAATCCTATAGTTATAGCATGTTTCCTCAGGCGGCAGACAGCTGCTGTACAGAGGAGGGTGGCAACATCACTGCATTGCTCTCCTGTACTAGCTCCAGCCTGCAGTCAGCATAGGAGATTGGAGCTGACAGAACAGCACAGAGAGCCTCACCCTCCCCCATGCGCTGTCTCTGTTACCTCACTAGGTCCTGATCTCGACACCAGACTGCCCATTTCCTCCTGTCTAGTGCGGGCGACAGGGCTAGAAGTGATTTACCAGCATCTGATAACCTTATCTGAGTGTACAGAGCAGAAGCTCAGACAGCACCAGAGTTGTACCTGGAAACAAAGAAGCTAAAAGGCAAGTGGAATGCCCTCCAGGGCAGCGGGGTAGTCGGTACCGGGTCCAGTCTTAAAGGGGATGTCACGGTGGCTGCGACCCAGTCTGTGGCCCTGGGCACCCAATTAAAGGGAAAGGTCTTTAAGGGGATTTGTGAATAAAGTCTATTGTTCGTGATGCCACCTGTGGGTTTTCGGTCAGTGGGGACCGACGCCGCTTAAAGGGGACCTCTGGGGAGATGGTATGGTGGCTAGATGGTGACACTTCCCACAGGTGAAGCAAGTCCCCAGGGCTTTCCAAGTGTATGGCAAGATGGTGTAAGCCGATAAATGAGCAAAGAACGAGGACACAGGTTTGCAAAGTCTTTACCTGGTTTACTGATGGTAGTCCTCAGTCCAGGGTACAAAGTGCAAGGTAGCTGTGGTCTGGCTGGCTTGGAGGCAATAGGAGATCCCTCTCCCACGTGAGGTCCGTAAGCCTTTCCTACTTGTGCTGTTTAGTTGGTTAGGTCCCTGCCGCTTGAAGCTCAGTGCAAGTCCCCTCTCTCCTGTTCTAAGACAGATGTCTGTACGATAGGCAGTTCGAGCCTGTTTATAGGGACTCTATCATGCCTCGGGTTCTAAAGTTACTGCTTCACCTCAGACTTGATGCAGGCAATTAACATACAGTCCTATGCCCTCCGGTCCTGCTAAGTGTCCTAGAGATCCACTATAGCCTCGGGCTCCCGGTACCCAGTTCTGCGCTCTGGCTCTCAGGGTGTCCTTCCACTGTTCCCCTGCTGAGACTCTTCCTCCTCTGTGCTTCTTCCCACAATTCAACTCTCCTTCTGCTTCTCACTCTTTCCAGGGGTAGCAGCTACCTTGTGGCTGCTCGGCCCCTACGTCTGCTCCAGACATCCTTCTGCTCTCCTGGAGACCAACTGTCTCCCTCCAGTCTCCCTCAGACTGCTTGGCTCCTCCTCCAGACCAAGATACATAAAGTGTATGGAAGCTCCCCTGAATCCGGGTCCTGAGCTCCCTCTCCTGGCCTAGATTCAGATGTGTTGAATGCGAGTGCCTTACCTGATATAGAGAATCTCCCTTGCCTCCAAGCGTGACATCACCTGCCCCGAAAGGAAGGCAACTTTTGACATGACATCAGAACTGTAGACACTGGATCTGCGGAGTGTGAATAAAGTGCAGTTTTTAATCACACAAACAACGTGGGGGGGGGTAGTGCCATTTGATGTTTTACTGAATAGCACTGGGCCCAGTGCTATTCTGTGGGGCAGAGCAGTTCAGTGATTATTTTCTCATGCTGAATCGGCATGAGAGAACAATGGCAGCATGCTGTGATTGGCAGTATGCTCTGCTCACACGCACCTCCGTACAAGTCTATGGGTCTGAATGAGACATCACACTGCACTCGGATACCACCCCAGTGCAATCCGATATACACCAAGTCAGGCCATGGAGGAGACGGAGAAATTACTTTCTCTGTCTCCTCCGCTTCTGTGCTGTGATTCTCTCATGAGAGAGCGTCGGAGCACAGAGCATTGCCACTCGGATCACGCTTGCAGCAGAGCAGGAGCATTATCATTATCATTAGCATATCGCATCCAGTGTGACACAATAGTGTAACTGCAGCCTTAGTCTCTGTGTCCACGATGAGATTTTGGTGAGTTTTTGGCGCTACATATTTTTGTTGCATCAAAAATGCAGTGTCTTACAGTTCATCAATGTGTATGGTATTTACTGTTGTAGCGTTTCACCCGCTACGGGTCTTGGGGACACTCGCTTGGCAGCAGAATCATCATAGACAGGCACAGTTCCTCACACAAATCAATCCATATGGTTTATTCAAACTCTGCATAAACCAAACAGGGTACAGTCCATCTCATTACAGCCATGAAACATTATAAGACATCAGACAGTTCATGTAGCAGATGGGCTTCTCTGCCATACATTATAATCCCCTTGTCCGGGGTTACCTCTCTAGGTCCTCAACACAGACCGCCCAGGTCTACAGTCTCCAGGTGCTTCCAGGACGACTCCACTCCCAGGAGTCTCCAACACTGACCGTCCAGGACCTTGCACAGGAACAAATGGCTCCATACACAGGAACCTCACAAGACCATGTGACCCACCCCCTGGTCACATTATCTACCCTTAACCACTCCCCTGGGTGGGAGTGTGGGTGTGTGTGGCTAGTTTGACCCTCCCATCTCTCATAACTAGCCCTGCCAATCTCCCATTAGAAATACACAATTACTTGTGGGACTACAGGTCCCAGAGCACAACATAACTTTAGACTGACAGCGCAGAGTGCCCTCCTCTGTGACACACATACCGGCCATTCACAACCCTGCCGGACTTTGCCTCGTCACAATTATGCCTCCAAGTGCATCTTGCAGCGCACACACAACACCCCCTGGCTGTAACATTGGTCACTACCCCACATAATCCCCCCCTCTGTTCAAACCCGTGGGGTTGAACACTTATCACACACCCAGGATCTCGAGACCGGGTACGCAAGTCACCTGGCCCTACCAGTCGAGAGGACCGTCTCAGTTGGATTTGGGCAACATGGTCAATCTGGCATTGCAATCCCCTTGCACCCATACGGCCTGTCTGGACTGACTCTTTGTCAACACGTCCGTTACCGGGTTTCGCACGTAAGTCACTCAGCGCTGAGCTAACTGAGGAGTCACTGCCTCTAACTCTTCCTTCAGGCTGGGTACTTCCACCCCTTTGTTTGTCCACATTTCGGGTCGAAAGTGGCCGCCATCTTCCATCAAATGGGTGCAGCAGTCCTGTTAGGCGCTGTCCTTCAACCCTTAACTGCTCCATTTCCTTCAGATATACCATGCGATACTCCAGCAGAGTCCGTATTTTGCTAAGACTCTCCACTGTTCCTACAACGAAGAAGGGAACCATACCCTTTTCTCAGGGTATTTGGTCTTCATGGACACCAGGTATTCTCAACCTTACCACTCCAGACTTATCCACTATCTCTTGCATGGCTTCACCATTCCTTCCAATGACTTTCTTCACCCTAGAGACGGGTACCTGTATTACATCTTCTCAAAGACCCCGAGCTTTCCTCACATGCTCCAGTCATCTAGCAGCTTCTTCATTCCACAATTGGGCCATCCATTTTGTATGCACATATCTCAGGTGCATGCCACTCAGGGTAGCTACCCTCTTAGCTGTGACATCAGTTGTGGACAGTATCACTAACTGATTAATTTCTGGGGTCCAGTTCACCTTACATGCCCCCACAGCCTTCTTGAACTCTTCATGCATAGACTCCCTGGCACAGGCCTCTCTCAGGTCTTCAGGTACATCTATCATGCATTTGAACAAGGAACTCTCCTTCTCTTCAGCTGTCATTGGACACCCATCTTGTTCAGCTTTCAGAGCCATCTTCCTCTGAACATCACCAGCTTCCAGACATTTGGCCAGGATAGACACCTGCCACTCCACCTTCTCCCAGGCTGCTTTATACATTGACTGGCTTTCTTTCAGGCAACCTCTGAGCTCCACCAGACATGGAGCTCCACCACCTCTTTCTCTAAGGCACTCACATGACACTCAGCGGCCTGTCTCCGAAGCTCCTCTTGCTTCAAACGGGTATCCACAACCTCTTGGACCATGCTTAGCTCGCTCCCTCCATCCTCTGGATTGGCTGAGCTTTCATCACGCGAGGTGGTATCTACTTCAGGCCCCACTCCTTTGGTGGCCTCCTCCAGCTCTTCACAAGGTGCATCTGGTACCACTAGGGTTGAGCGACTTTTACTTTTTTAGGGTCGAGTCGGGTTTCGCGAAACCCGACTATCTCAAAAGTCGAGTCGAGTGAGATCGGCCGATTATGTCGAAAAGTCGGGATCGACCGAAACACGAAACCCAATGCAAGTCAATGGGGAAGCATAGTCGGCAGTGAGTGGGGGCCAGGAAAACACCTAGAGTGCCCATTTTAATGGCAAAAACATCCATTGTTGTTAATGAAGCTTGCCAATCTTAATTTACCTTATAATAATATTTAGGCATTGGAAATTGGGGGTCATTTGGGTAAAGTTGTGGGGGGTAGGGCTGGTTCAAGTTTTTAGTGGGCCCAGGAAACGTGGACTACGTCATTGCGGTGGAGCAGGGAGAGGTAAGTATTTCAACTTTGCAAGTGCTGTGATCCTGAGCAAGCAGGGGGGGCCCACTTGTTCGCATTGGCACTGGCACAGGGCCCCTCAAAGTACGGCGGTGTGTTTGCACGGCGGGGGTGCCTCCCACCGGCAGCGACACTTTTGCGTACTATGAGGGGCCATGTGCCAGTGACGTCGCCAACGAGTATGCCCCCCCACCTGATGAAGGAACCTGCACTTTCATCTGCACCTTCCTCTTTGTCCCCGTGTAAGGTTTTATAGTATGCGGGAAGGGGAACCAGACTTTCAGCAGGGTCAGATTCTGGCTGTGTAGCGTGCAAGGGGAATGTAGTGGTCTGGGTCAATGAACCAGCAGACTCATCTATCACTGGCTGGGCAATTGGCAGGATGAGGAGGAAACACAGATATAGGCCCAAATAATAAAGTGGCCTAAATGCAGTTCAAAGTTGGTAACAGGACTAACCAGGCTGCATTGCTTTGTTCAGTGGAGGACAACGGTAATGAGAGGCTGACACCGTGAGTAGGCCCAAATAAGTAACTAGGCTAAATGCAATTCAAAATTGCTAACAGTATTAAACAGGCGGCACTGCTTTGTTCAGTGGAGGAGAACAGCAAGGAGCGGCAGACACCGTTAGTAGACCCCAACCAAACAAGTAGCCCAAATGCAGTTTCCTATTTTTTAAAATAGCCCTAAAGCCAGAAGATTGAAGCTAGTCTTTGCAAAGTGGAGAACACCAAGGAGCAGCAGACACTGTTAGTAGACCCCAACCAAAGTAGTAGCCCAAATGCAGTTTCCTATTTTAAAAAATAGCCCTAAAGCCTGAAGATTGAAGCTAGTCTATGTAAAGTGGAGGAGAACACCAAGCAGCAGCAGACACCGTTAGAGGGCCCCAACCAAACTAGTAGCCCAAATGCAGTTTCCTATCTAAACAACTACTTAATGAGAGCCTGAAGGTTGAAGCTCAGACAAGGAAACTGGAGGAGAACACCCAGGAGCGGCAGACACCGTTAGTAGGCCCCAACCAAACTAGTAGCCCAAATGCAGTTTCCTATCTAAACAACTACTTAATGAGAGCCTGAAGGTTGAAGCTCAGACAAGGAAACCTGGAGGAGAACACCCAGGAGCGGCAGACACCGTTAGTAGGCCCCAACCAAACTAGTAGCCCAAATGCAGTTTCCTATTTTAAAAAATAGCCCTAAAGCCTGAAGATTGAAGCTAGTCTATGTAAAGTGGAGGAGAACACCAAGCAGCAGCAGACACCATTAGTAGGCCCCAACCAAACTAGTAGCCCCACTGCAGTTTTCAAATTCCTATAGGCTGAAAACCTGACAATTGAAGCTCAGCTTTTTTAAGAGGAGGACAGCTGTATTGAGTGGCGCAGACAGACACAGGTAGTAGGCCTTAAACAAAAAAGTAGGCTCAATGCAGTTTAAAAAAGGTTACAGGGGTACACAGGCAGCATTTGTGTGGTCAGCGGAGGACAATTTGAATTAGGGACTGCAGACAGACTTAGTAGGCTGTCCCCTGTGGACCCTGCATCCACCACATTAACCCAGTGCGCCGTAATGGACACGTAACCTTCCATGGTCATGCCTACTGGTCCATGCGTCTGTTGTCAGGTGCACCTTTCTACTCACAGATTGCCTGAGTGCATGGACAATGCGGTCTTTTACATGCTGGTGGAGGGCTGGGAATGCTTTTCTCGAAAAGAAGTGTCGACTGGGTAGCTCGTAGCATGGTACAGCGTAGTCCATCAGGGCTTTATAAATAGAAAATAAATTAAAAAAGTAGGCTTTATGCACTTTAAAATAGGTTCCAGGGGTACACGGGCAGGATTGGTGTGGTCAGCGGAGGACAATTGGAAGGAGGGACCGCAGACAGACTTCCTAGGCCTAAAATAATAAAATAGGCTCCATGCAGCTTAAATTTGCCAACAGGGCTACACAGGCAGCATTGGTGTGGTCAGCGGAGGACAATTGGAAGGAGGGACCGTAGACAGGCTTCCTAGGCCTAAAATAATAAAATAGGCTCTATGCAGCTTCCATTATGTGGCAGGGGTACACAGGCAGCATTGGTGTGGTCAGCGGAGGACTATTGGAAGGAGGGACCGCAGACAGACTTCCTAGGCCTAAAATAATAAAATAGGCTCCATGGAGCTTAAATTTGCCAACAGGGGTACACAGGCAGCATTGGTGTGGTCAGCAGAGGACTATTGGAAGGAGGGACCACAGACAGACTTAGTAGGCCTAAAATAAAAAACATTAGGCTCAATGCAGTTTGAATTATCTTGCAGGGGTATACAGGCAGCATTGGTGTGGTCAGCGGAGGACGATTGGAAGGAGTGTCTGACACAGTTAGTACTCCCAAAAAATAAATAGATGTTAATGTCTCGCAAAACAACAAAACAAAAAAACAAAAGTGTGGCATACTTAGGTACAGTGGTGGGCTCCTCTGCTGAGTTTCAGACATAGTTATTTGGCGCTAAGTATTTACTGGTGTCAATATAGGACACTGACCCTGACTATTTAAACTACCATCATACATGTCAACAAATTGGTATTGTCAGTGCCAGGCATTGAAGGATGTCAGCGCATAGACTAAACATTGGTGGAGCTGTGAGAGATAATTTTGCACGTGGTAGAGCACAGTTTGAGCTGGGGGGGGAAACTCTCTTGTGGCCGGCGGTACAGGTCCAGGGCCCCTCATGTTACAATGGTGTCTCTGACATTGGGTGCGCGCCACCACCGCCAGAGACACTTTATTGTACTATGAGGGACCCAGTGGCAGTGCCGTCGACCAAAAGCGGGCACACCCACCACTTCAGACAAACGGCACTCTAACGGGTGCTTGCGCCAAGTGGCGAGACCACGGCCCCGTGGGGGGAGTTTTCCCATTTAGGGAGGTGTAAACATGT
Organism: Ranitomeya variabilis; assembly: GCF_051348905.1. Classification (NCBI taxonomy): domain Eukaryota; kingdom Metazoa; phylum Chordata; class Amphibia; order Anura; family Dendrobatidae; genus Ranitomeya; species Ranitomeya variabilis. The sequence continues at coordinate 236,594,471 of NC_135232.1, forward strand.
CGTATGCTGGACAAACAGCTGCTGCAAAGTAAGAGATTGGAACACTCAGTAAGACCAGTCCACAAGCAAGACCTTTTTATAGGAAAGCTAGGTGTCAGCCGGGAAAGGTGGGGCAAAATAATTCGAAATCCAGGAGTGGTTCATTTTAATGAAGGTTAGATCATCAACATTTTGGGTAGCCAGACGAGTCCTTTTTTCGGTTAATATTGAATCAGCAGCACTGAATACTCTTTCAGATAGCACACTAGCTGCTGGGCAAGCAAGCTCCTGCAATGCATATTCTGCCAATTCAGGCCAGGTGTCTAATTTGGATGCCCAGTAATCAAATGGGAATGACGGTTGAGGGAGAACATCGATACAGGATGAAAAATAGTTAGTAACCATACTGGACAAATGTTGTCTCCTGTCACTTTGAATAGATGCTGCAGTACCTGTCCTGTCTGCGGTCATTGCGAAATCACTCCACAACCTGGTCAGAAAACCCCTCTGTCCAACGCCACTTCTGATTTGTGCACGTCTAACACCTCTGCCCTGTAGCCCCCTGCAGCTCGTGTGAGAACCATCACCAGCGCTGTGTGCTGGGAATGCCTGAATCAAACGTTCTACAATAGTTGCTTGTTTGGTTGCTAATATTTGTTCGAGATTCTCATGTGGCATAATATTTTGCAATTTGCCTTTATAGTGAGGGTCAAGGATGCAGGCCAACCAGTAATCGTCATCGCTCATCATTTTAATAATGCGTGGGTCCTTTTTGAGGATACGTAAGGCATAATCCGCCATGTGGGCCAAAGTTCCAGTTGGCAAATCTGCGGTTGTGCTGGTTTGAGGGGCAGTTACAGGCAAATCTACGTCACTTGTCTCCCTTACAAAAACAGAACCCGGCCTTGCAACGCCACTAATTTCTGTTGGCCCAGGAGAAGCTTCCTCAGTAAAAAAGTACTCATCCCCATCAATATTTGTGGGGTTGATATCACCTGTATTGTCCGGTGACATCACACTCACAGATTAGTAATGGACATGCGTCTATAAGACACCTATCCATTACTAATCCTATAGTTATAGCATGTTTCCTCAGGCGGCAGACAGCTGCTGTACAGAGGAGGGTGGCAACATCACTGCATTGCTCTCCTGTACTAGCTCCAGCCTGCAGTCAGCATAGGAGATTGGAGCTGACAGAACAGCACAGAGAGCCTCACCCTCCCCCATGCGCTGTCTCTGTTACCTCACTAGGTCCTGATCTCGACACCAGACTGCCCATTTCCTCCTGTCTAGTGCGGGCGACAGGGCTAGAAGTGATTTACCAGCATCTGATAACCTTATCTGAGTGTACAGAGCAGAAGCTCAGACAGCACCAGAGTTGTACCTGGAAACAAAGAAGCTAAAAGGCAAGTGGAATGCCCTCCAGGGCAGCGGGGTAGTCGGTACCGGGTCCAGTCTTAAAGGGGATGTCACGGTGGCTGCGACCCAGTCTGTGGCCCTGGGCACCCAATTAAAGGGAAAGGTCTTTAAGGGGATTTGTGAATAAAGTCTATTGTTCGTGATGCCACCTGTGGGTTTTCGGTCAGTGGGGACCGACGCCGCTTAAAGGGGACCTCTGGGGAGATGGTATGGTGGCTAGATGGTGACACTTCCCACAGGTGAAGCAAGTCCCCAGGGCTTTCCAAGTGTATGGCAAGATGGTGTAAGCCGATAAATGAGCAAAGAACGAGGACACAGGTTTGCAAAGTCTTTACCTGGTTTACTGATGGTAGTCCTCAGTCCAGGGTACAAAGTGCAAGGTAGCTGTGGTCTGGCTGGCTTGGAGGCAATAGGAGATCCCTCTCCCACGTGAGGTCCGTAAGCCTTTCCTACTTGTGCTGTTTAGTTGGTTAGGTCCCTGCCGCTTGAAGCTCAGTGCAAGTCCCCTCTCTCCTGTTCTAAGACAGATGTCTGTACGATAGGCAGTTCGAGCCTGTTTATAGGGACTCTATCATGCCTCGGGTTCTAAAGTTACTGCTTCACCTCAGACTTGATGCAGGCAATTAACATACAGTCCTATGCCCTCCGGTCCTGCTAAGTGTCCTAGAGATCCACTATAGCCTCGGGCTCCCGGTACCCAGTTCTGCGCTCTGGCTCTCAGGGTGTCCTTCCACTGTTCCCCTGCTGAGACTCTTCCTCCTCTGTGCTTCTTCCCACAATTCAACTCTCCTTCTGCTTCTCACTCTTTCCAGGGGTAGCAGCTACCTTGTGGCTGCTCGGCCCCTACGTCTGCTCCAGACATCCTTCTGCTCTCCTGGAGACCAACTGTCTCCCTCCAGTCTCCCTCAGACTGCTTGGCTCCTCCTCCAGACCAAGATACATAAAGTGTATGGAAGCTCCCCTGAATCCGGGTCCTGAGCTCCCTCTCCTGGCCTAGATTCAGATGTGTTGAATGCGAGTGCCTTACCTGATATAGAGAATCTCCCTTGCCTCCAAGCGTGACATCACCTGCCCCGAAAGGAAGGCAACTTTTGACATGACATCAGAACTGTAGACACTGGATCTGCGGAGTGTGAATAAAGTGCAGTTTTTAATCACACAAACAACGTGGGGGGGGGTAGTGCCATTTGATGTTTTACTGAATAGCACTGGGCCCAGTGCTATTCTGTGGGGCAGAGCAGTTCAGTGATTATTTTCTCATGCTGAATCGGCATGAGAGAACAATGGCAGCATGCTGTGATTGGCAGTATGCTCTGCTCACACGCACCTCCGTACAAGTCTATGGGTCTGAATGAGACATCACACTGCACTCGGATACCACCCCAGTGCAATCCGATATACACCAAGTCAGGCCATGGAGGAGACGGAGAAATTACTTTCTCTGTCTCCTCCGCTTCTGTGCTGTGATTCTCTCATGAGAGAGCGTCGGAGCACAGAGCATTGCCACTCGGATCACGCTTGCAGCAGAGCAGGAGCATTATCATTATCATTAGCATATCGCATCCAGTGTGACACAATAGTGTAACTGCAGCCTTAGTCTCTGTGTCCACGATGAGATTTTGGTGAGTTTTTGGCGCTACATATTTTTGTTGCATCAAAAATGCAGTGTCTTACAGTTCATCAATGTGTATGGTATTTACTGTTGTAGCGTTTCACCCGCTACGGGTCTTGGGGACACTCGCTTGGCAGCAGAATCATCATAGACAGGCACAGTTCCTCACACAAATCAATCCATATGGTTTATTCAAACTCTGCATAAACCAAACAGGGTACAGTCCATCTCATTACAGCCATGAAACATTATAAGACATCAGACAGTTCATGTAGCAGATGGGCTTCTCTGCCATACATTATAATCCCCTTGTCCGGGGTTACCTCTCTAGGTCCTCAACACAGACCGCCCAGGTCTACAGTCTCCAGGTGCTTCCAGGACGACTCCACTCCCAGGAGTCTCCAACACTGACCGTCCAGGACCTTGCACAGGAACAAATGGCTCCATACACAGGAACCTCACAAGACCATGTGACCCACCCCCTGGTCACATTATCTACCCTTAACCACTCCCCTGGGTGGGAGTGTGGGTGTGTGTGGCTAGTTTGACCCTCCCATCTCTCATAACTAGCCCTGCCAATCTCCCATTAGAAATACACAATTACTTGTGGGACTACAGGTCCCAGAGCACAACATAACTTTAGACTGACAGCGCAGAGTGCCCTCCTCTGTGACACACATACCGGCCATTCACAACCCTGCCGGACTTTGCCTCGTCACAATTATGCCTCCAAGTGCATCTTGCAGCGCACACACAACACCCCCTGGCTGTAACATTGGTCACTACCCCACATAATCCCCCCCTCTGTTCAAACCCGTGGGGTTGAACACTTATCACACACCCAGGATCTCGAGACCGGGTACGCAAGTCACCTGGCCCTACCAGTCGAGAGGACCGTCTCAGTTGGATTTGGGCAACATGGTCAATCTGGCATTGCAATCCCCTTGCACCCATACGGCCTGTCTGGACTGACTCTTTGTCAACACGTCCGTTACCGGGTTTCGCACGTAAGTCACTCAGCGCTGAGCTAACTGAGGAGTCACTGCCTCTAACTCTTCCTTCAGGCTGGGTACTTCCACCCCTTTGTTTGTCCACATTTCGGGTCGAAAGTGGCCGCCATCTTCCATCAAATGGGTGCAGCAGTCCTGTTAGGCGCTGTCCTTCAACCCTTAACTGCTCCATTTCCTTCAGATATACCATGCGATACTCCAGCAGAGTCCGTATTTTGCTAAGACTCTCCACTGTTCCTACAACGAAGAAGGGAACCATACCCTTTTCTCAGGGTATTTGGTCTTCATGGACACCAGGTATTCTCAACCTTACCACTCCAGACTTATCCACTATCTCTTGCATGGCTTCACCATTCCTTCCAATGACTTTCTTCACCCTAGAGACGGGTACCTGTATTACATCTTCTCAAAGACCCCGAGCTTTCCTCACATGCTCCAGTCATCTAGCAGCTTCTTCATTCCACAATTGGGCCATCCATTTTGTATGCACATATCTCAGGTGCATGCCACTCAGGGTAGCTACCCTCTTAGCTGTGACATCAGTTGTGGACAGTATCACTAACTGATTAATTTCTGGGGTCCAGTTCACCTTACATGCCCCCACAGCCTTCTTGAACTCTTCATGCATAGACTCCCTGGCACAGGCCTCTCTCAGGTCTTCAGGTACATCTATCATGCATTTGAACAAGGAACTCTCCTTCTCTTCAGCTGTCATTGGACACCCATCTTGTTCAGCTTTCAGAGCCATCTTCCTCTGAACATCACCAGCTTCCAGACATTTGGCCAGGATAGACACCTGCCACTCCACCTTCTCCCAGGCTGCTTTATACATTGACTGGCTTTCTTTCAGGCAACCTCTGAGCTCCACCAGACATGGAGCTCCACCACCTCTTTCTCTAAGGCACTCACATGACACTCAGCGGCCTGTCTCCGAAGCTCCTCTTGCTTCAAACGGGTATCCACAACCTCTTGGACCATGCTTAGCTCGCTCCCTCCATCCTCTGGATTGGCTGAGCTTTCATCACGCGAGGTGGTATCTACTTCAGGCCCCACTCCTTTGGTGGCCTCCTCCAGCTCTTCACAAGGTGCATCTGGTACCACTAGGGTTGAGCGACTTTTACTTTTTTAGGGTCGAGTCGGGTTTCGCGAAACCCGACTATCTCAAAAGTCGAGTCGAGTGAGATCGGCCGATTATGTCGAAAAGTCGGGATCGACCGAAACACGAAACCCAATGCAAGTCAATGGGGAAGCATAGTCGGCAGTGAGTGGGGGCCAGGAAAACACCTAGAGTGCCCATTTTAATGGCAAAAACATCCATTGTTGTTAATGAAGCTTGCCAATCTTAATTTACCTTATAATAATATTTAGGCATTGGAAATTGGGGGTCATTTGGGTAAAGTTGTGGGGGGTAGGGCTGGTTCAAGTTTTTAGTGGGCCCAGGAAACGTGGACTACGTCATTGCGGTGGAGCAGGGAGAGGTAAGTATTTCAACTTTGCAAGTGCTGTGATCCTGAGCAAGCAGGGGGGGCCCACTTGTTCGCATTGGCACTGGCACAGGGCCCCTCAAAGTACGGCGGTGTGTTTGCACGGCGGGGGTGCCTCCCACCGGCAGCGACACTTTTGCGTACTATGAGGGGCCATGTGCCAGTGACGTCGCCAACGAGTATGCCCCCCCACCTGATGAAGGAACCTGCACTTTCATCTGCACCTTCCTCTTTGTCCCCGTGTAAGGTTTTATAGTATGCGGGAAGGGGAACCAGACTTTCAGCAGGGTCAGATTCTGGCTGTGTAGCGTGCAAGGGGAATGTAGTGGTCTGGGTCAATGAACCAGCAGACTCATCTATCACTGGCTGGGCAATTGGCAGGATGAGGAGGAAACACAGATATAGGCCCAAATAATAAAGTGGCCTAAATGCAGTTCAAAGTTGGTAACAGGACTAACCAGGCTGCATTGCTTTGTTCAGTGGAGGACAACGGTAATGAGAGGCTGACACCGTGAGTAGGCCCAAATAAGTAACTAGGCTAAATGCAATTCAAAATTGCTAACAGTATTAAACAGGCGGCACTGCTTTGTTCAGTGGAGGAGAACAGCAAGGAGCGGCAGACACCGTTAGTAGACCCCAACCAAACAAGTAGCCCAAATGCAGTTTCCTATTTTTTAAAATAGCCCTAAAGCCAGAAGATTGAAGCTAGTCTTTGCAAAGTGGAGAACACCAAGGAGCAGCAGACACTGTTAGTAGACCCCAACCAAAGTAGTAGCCCAAATGCAGTTTCCTATTTTAAAAAATAGCCCTAAAGCCTGAAGATTGAAGCTAGTCTATGTAAAGTGGAGGAGAACACCAAGCAGCAGCAGACACCGTTAGTGGGCCCCAACCAAACTAGTAGCCCAAATGCAGTTTCCTATCTAAACAACTACTTAATGAGAGCCTGAAGGTTGAAGCTCAGACAAGGAAACTGGAGGAGAACACCCAGGAGCGGCAGACACCGTTAGTAGGCCCCAACCAAACTAGTAGCCCAAATGCAGTTTCCTATCTAAACAACTACTTAATGAGAGCCTGAAGGTTGAAGCTCAGACAAGGAAACCTGGAGGAGAACACCCAGGAGCGGCAGACACCGTTAGTAGGCCCCAACCAAACTAGTAGCCCAAATGCAGTTTCCTATTTTAAAAAATAGCCCTAAAGCCTGAAGATTGAAGCTAGTCTATGTAAAGTGGAGGAGAACACCAAGCAGCAGCAGACACCATTAGTAGGCCCCAACCAAACTAGTAGCCCCACTGCAGTTTTCAAATTCCTATAGGCTGAAAACCTGACAATTGAAGCTCAGCTTTTTTAAGAGGAGGACAGCTGTATTGAGTGGCGCAGACAGACACAGGTAGTAGGCCTTAAACAAAAAAGTAGGCTCAATGCAGTTTAAAAAAGGTTACAGGGGTACACAGGCAGCATTTGTGTGGTCAGCGGAGGACAATTTGAATTAGGGACTGCAGACAGACTTAGTAGGCTGTCCCCTGTGGACCCTGCATCCACCACATTAACCCAGTGCGCCGTAATGGACACGTAACCTTCCATGGTCATGCCTACTGGTCCATGCGTCTGTTGTCAGGTGCACCTTTCTACTCACAGATTGCCTGAGTGCATGGACAATGCGGTCTTTTACATGCTGGTGGAGGGCTGGGAATGCTTTTCTCGAAAAGAAGTGTCGACTGGGTAGCTCGTAGCATGGTACAGCGTAGTCCATCAGGGCTTTATAAATAGAAAATAAATTAAAAAAGTAGGCTTTATGCACTTTAAAATAGGTTCCAGGGGTACACGGGCAGGATTGGTGTGGTCAGCGGAGGACAATTGGAAGGAGGGACCGCAGACAGACTTCCTAGGCCTAAAATAATAAAATAGGCTCCATGCAGCTTAAATTTGCCAACAGGGCTACACAGGCAGCATTGGTGTGGTCAGCGGAGGACAATTGGAAGGAGGGACCGTAGACAGGCTTCCTAGGCCTAAAATAATAAAATAGGCTCTATGCAGCTTCCATTATGTGGCAGGGGTACACAGGCAGCATTGGTGTGGTCAGCGGAGGACTATTGGAAGGAGGGACCGCAGACAGACTTCCTAGGCCTAAAATAATAAAATAGGCTCCATGGAGCTTAAATTTGCCAACAGGGGTACACAGGCAGCATTGGTGTGGTCAGCAGAGGACTATTGGAAGGAGGGACCACAGACAGACTTAGTAGGCCTAAAATAAAAAACATTAGGCTCAATGCAGTTTGAATTATCTTGCAGGGGTATACAGGCAGCATTGGTGTGGTCAGCGGAGGACGATTGGAAGGAGTGTCTGACACAGTTAGTACTCCCAAAAAATAAATAGATGTTAATGTCTCGCAAAACAACAAAACAAAAAAACAAAAGTGTGGCATACTTAGGTACAGTGGTGGGCTCCTCTGCTGAGTTTCAGACATAGTTATTTGGCGCTAAGTATTTACTGGTGTCAATATAGGACACTGACCCTGACTATTTAAACTACCATCATACATGTCAACAAATTGGTATTGTCAGTGCCAGGCATTGAAGGATGTCAGCGCATAGACTAAACATTGGTGGAGCTGTGAGAGATAATTTTGCACGTGGTAGAGCACAGTTTGAGCTGGGGGGGGAAACTCTCTTGTGGCCGGCGGTACAGGTCCAGGGCCCCTCATGTTACAATGGTGTCTCTGACATTGGGTGCGCGCCACCACCGCCAGAGACACTTTATTGTACTATGAGGGACCCAGTGGCAGTGCCGTCGACCAAAAGCGGGCACACCCACCACTTCAGACAAACGGCACTCTAACGGGTGCTTGCGCCAAGTGGCGAGACCACGGCCCCGTGGGGGGAGTTTTCCCATTTAGGGAGGTGTAAACATGTCGTATGCTGGACAAACAGCTGCTGCAAAGTAAGAGATTGGAACACTCAGTAAGACCAGTCCACAAGCAAGACCTTTTTATAGGAAAGCTAGGTGTCAGCCGGGAAAGGTGGGGCAAAATAATTCGAAATCCAGGAGTGGTTCATTTTAATGAAGGTTAGATCATCAACATTTTGGGTAGCCAGACGAGTCCTTTTTTCGGTTAATATTGAATCAGCAGCACTGAATACTCTTTCAGATAGCACACTAGCTGCTGGGCAAGCAAGCTCCTGCAATGCATATTCTGCCAATTCAGGCCAGGTGTCTAATTTGGATGCCCAGTAATCAAATGGGAATGACGGTTGAGGGAGAACATCGATACAGGATGAAAAATAGTTAGTAACCATACTGGACAAATGTTGTCTCCTGTCACTTTGAATAGATGCTGCAGTACCTGTCCTGTCTGCGGTCATTGCGAAATCACTCCACAACCTGGTCAGAAAACCCCTCTGTCCAACGCCACTTCTGATTTGTGCACGTCTAACACCTCTGCCCTGTAGCCCCCTGCAGCTCGTGTGAGAACCATCACCAGCGCTGTGTGCTGGGAATGCCTGAATCAAACGTTCTACAATAGTTGCTTGTTTGGTTGCTAATATTTGTTCGAGATTCTCATGTGGCATAATATTTTGCAATTTGCCTTTATAGTGAGGGTCAAGGATGCAGGCCAACCAGTAATCGTCATCGCTCATCATTTTAATAATGCGTGGGTCCTTTTTGAGGATACGTAAGGCATAATCCGCCATGTGGGCCAAAGTTCCAGTTGGCAAATCTGCGGTTGTGCTGGTTTGAGGGGCAGTTACAGGCAAATCTACATCACTTGTCTCCCTTACAAAAACAGAACCCGGCCTTGCAACGCCACTAATTTCTGTTGGCCCAGGAGAAGCTTCCTCAGTAAAAAAGTACTCATCCCCATCATCCACCTCGTCCTCCTCTTCGCCCGCTACCGCGTCCTCTACACGGCCCTGACCAGACAATGGCTGACTGTCATCAAGGCTTTCCTCTTCCTCGGCTGCAGACGCCTGCTCCTTTATGTGCGTCAAACTTTGCATCAGCAGACGCATTAGGGGGATGCTCATGCTTATTATGGCGTTGTCTGCACTAACCAGCCGTGTGCATTCCTCAAAACACTGAAGGACTTGACACAGGTCTTGTACCTTCGACCACTGCACACCTGACAACTCCATGTCTCCCATCCAACTGCCTGCCCGTATATGTGTATCCTCCCACAAATACATAACAGCATGCCTCTGTTCGCACAGTCTCTGAAGCATGTGCAGTGTGGAGTTCCACCTTGTTGCAACGTCGATGATTAGGCGGTGGTGGGGAAGGTTCAAAGACCGCTGATAGTTCTGCATACGGCTGGAGTGTACGGACAAACGGCGGATATGCGAGCAAAGTCTGCGCACTTTGAGGAGCAGGTCGGGTAACCCCAGATAACTTTTCAGGAAGCACTGCACCACCAGATTTAAGGTGTGAGCCAGGCAAGGAATGTGTTTCAGTTGGGAAAGGGCTATGGCAGCTATGAAATTCCTTCCATTCTCACTCACTATCTTGCCTGCCTCAAGATGTACAGTGCCCAGCCATGACTGGGTTTCTTTCTGCAAGAACTCAGACAGAACTTCCGCGGTGTGTCTGTTGTCGCCCAAACACTTCATTGCCAATGCAGCCTGCTGACGCTTGCCAATAGCTGTCCCATAATGGGACACCTGGTGTGCAACAGTGGCAGCTGCGGATGGAGTGATTGTGCGACTGCAGTCTGTGGATGACCTCTCGCTTCTGCAGGAGGACGAGGAGGAGGAGGGGGGGCGAACGCCAACAGCCAACTGTTTCCTAGACCGTGGGCTAGGCAGAACTGTCCCAATATTGCTGTCCCCTGTGGACCCTGCATCCACCACATTAACCCATTGTGCCGTGATGAACACGTAACGTCCCTGCCCATGCCTACTGGTCCATGCATCTGTTGTCAGGTGCACCTTTGTACTCACAGATTGGCTGAGTGCATGGACGATGCGGTCTTTAACATGCTGTTGTAGGGCTGGGATGGCTTTTCTCAAAAAGAAGTGTCGACTGGGTAGCTCGTAGCATGGTACAGCATATTCCATCAGCGCTTTGAAAGCTTCGCTTTCAACTAACCGGTAGGGCATCATCTCTAATGAGATTAGTCTAGCAATGTGGGCGTTCAAACCCTGTGTACGCGGATGCGAGGATGAGTACTTCCTTTTCCTAACAAGAGTCTCATGTAGGGTGAGCTGGACTGGAGAGCTGGAGATCGTGGAACTAGCGGGGGTGCGGGTGGACATGGCAGACTGAGAGAGGGTTGGAGATGGTATTCTTTCCGGTGCCCTACATGCAGTGTTTCCTACTATGAACCTGGTGATTCCCTGACTGCTTTGGCCTGGCGACTAGTGTTGAGCGATACCGTCCGATACTTGAAAGTATCGGTATCGGAAAGTATCGGCCGATACCGGCAAAGTATCGGATCTAATCCGATACCGATACCCGATACCAATACAAGTCAATGGGACTCATGTATCGGACGGTATTCCTGATGGTTCCCAGGGTTTGAAGGAGAAACTCTCCTTCAGGCCCTGGGAACCATATTAATGTGTAAAATAAAGAATTAAAATAAAAAATATTGCTATACTCACCTCTCCGACGCAGCCTGCACCTTACCGAGGGAACCGGAAGCGTTGTTTGCTTAAAATTCGCGCTTTAACTTCCTTACGTGAAGTCCCGGCTTGTGATTGGTCGCGTCGCCCATGTGGCCGCGACGCAACCAATCACAGCAAGCCGTGACATAATTTCAGGTCCTTCAGGATTTTAAAATTACGTTCCGGCGTTGTGATTGGTCGCGTCGCGGTCACATGGGCGACGCGACCAATCACAAGCCGTGACGTCATGGGAGGCTGGAGACGCGCGCATTTTAAAATGCGCGCGTCTCCTGCCTCCCGTGACGTCACGGCTTGTGATTGGTCGCGTCGCCCATGTGACCGCGACGCGACCAATCACAACGCTGGAACGTAATTTTAAAATACTGAATGCCTAGAAGGACCTGAAAATTACGTCACGGCTTGCTGTGATTGGTCGCGTCGCGGCCACATGGGCGGCACGCGACCAATCAGAAGCCGTGACGTCACGGAAGGAAGGAAAAGCGCGCATTTTAAGAAAAGAACGCTGCCGGTTCCCTCGGTGAGGTCCAGGCTGCGTCGGAGAGGTGAGTATAGCAATATTTTTTATTTTAATTCTTTCTTTTACACATTAATGTTGTTTCGATACCAATACCCGATACCACAAAAGTATCGGATCTCGGTATCGGAATTCCGATACCCGCAAGTATCGGCCGATACCCGATACTTGCGGTATCGGAATGCTCAACACTACTGGCGACGAAAGCTGCACAGATAGTGCAGGTGGTGGGGGAAATAGTGGGCTTACAGTGAGGGAAGGGATGTAGCGTTGCTGACTAGCTTCATTGGCCTAGGGTGCTGCAACCTTTAGGGACGTTTGGTAGTTAGTCCAGGCTTGCAAATGCATGGTGGTTAAATGTCTATGCATGCAACTTGTATTTAGACTTTTAAGATTCTGACCTCTGCTTAAGGTAGTTGAACATTTTTGACAGATGACTTTGCGCTGATCATTTGGATGTTGTGTAGAAAAATGCCAGACTGCACTCTTTCTACTATCGGATACCTGACTGAGCTTCTTTAACCGGATGGCCATGCTGTCCTCCAACTGGTTTTGGTTTTGCCACGCGTTTTTGGCCAGATACGGGCCCGGCAGATGGAACCTGTTGCGATGTTGATGCCTGCTGCGGCTCCTCCTCCTCCGCTTCAGAACTACTGCCGCCTGCACCCTGTTCCCCCAATGGCTGCCAATCGGGGTCAACAACTGGGTCATCTATGACCTCCTCTTCTATCTCGTGTGCAACTTTGTCTGTGTCACCGTGTAAGCCGGTGGTATAGCGTTTGTGACGGGGCACCATCGTCTCAGCTGGGTTTGATTCTGGCTCAGTACACTGCGAGGGCAATGTTCTGGTCTGAGTCAAAGGAACAGCATAGTAATCTGGCTGTGGCTGTGCATCTGTGCACTCCATGTCCGATTCAACTTCTAATGGGCATGGCCTGTTAACTGTTTCACTTTCTAACCCAGGAACGGTATGTGTAAAGAGCTCCATGGAGTAACCCGTTGTGTCGCCTGACGCATCCTTCTCTCTTGTTCTGGGTGAAGAAGACAAGGAAGCGACTTGTCCCTGACCGTGAACATCCACTAACGATGCGCTGCTTTTACATTTAGCAGTTTCAGAAGAGGAGGCAAAAGAGCTAGAGGCTGAGTCAGCAAGGAAAGCTAAAACTTGTTCTTGCTGCTCCGGCTTTAAAAGCGGTTTTCCTACTCCCAGAAAAGGGAGCATTCGAGGCCTTGTGTAGCCAGACGACGAACCTGGCTCAACAACTCGAGACTTAGGTGCTATATTGCTTTTCCCACGACCACCTGATGCTCCACCACCACTACCATCATTACCAGCTGACAATGACCGCCCACGGCCACGACCTCTTCCACCAGACTTCCTCATTGTTTGCAAAACGTAACCAAAGTAATGGTATTTGTTACTGTAAAACCAGTTACAAGGTGAACTCAAACTTATGTAGGATTTATATATCCCTTTGTAGGTGGCTGAGACTCCAGGTAAAATCAGGCCCAATGTATAACAGTACACAGCTTCTGTGGCAGACAGATATGCCACTAACAGGACTGACGCTGATGCAGACACTACCAATAAAAATCTCCCCCTTTTTAGTTTTTCTGGGAGAATATTTAAGAAATGTGGGCCACTATTATACAGTATACGTTCTGTGGCATAAAATCAAAGACAGATGACACACACACGACTTGCACTGAGGCAGAATTGCCAATCTTAATCTCCCCTTTTTTTAACTTTATTGTGGGAGAATTGTCAAGAAATCAGACCCAGTATTACACACTAGGTTTTCTGTGGCACACAATGAGAGACAGATGCCACACACAGCACTGGCACAGAGGCAGAATTGCCAAATTGCCAATCTCTATGTCCCACTATTTATTTTTTTTTTCCTGGGAGAATTAAAAAAAATGGCCCAGTATTACACACTAGGTTTTCTGTGGCACACAATGAGAGACAGATGCCACACACATCACTGGCACAGAGGCATAATTGCCAATCTTTATCTCCCACTATTTATTTATTTTTTCCTGGGAGAATTTAAAAAAAAAAAGGCCCAGTATTACACACTAGGTTTTCTGTGGCACACAATGAGAGACAGATGCCACACACAGCACTGGCACAGAGGCATAATTGCCAAATTGCCAATCTCTATGTCCCACTATTTTTTTTTTTTTCCTGGGAGATTTAAAAAAAAATGGCCCAGTATTACACACTAGGTTTTCTGTGGCACACAATGAGAGACAGATGCCACACACAGCACTGGCACAGAGGCAGAATTGCCAATCTTCATCTCCCACTATTTATTTTTTTTTCCTGGGAGAATTTAAAAAAAAATGGCCCAGTATTACACACTAGGTTTTCTGTGGCACACAATGAGAGACAGATGCCACACACAGCATTGGCACTGAGGCAGAATTGCCAAATTGCCAATCTTTACCTCCCACTATTTTTTTTATTTATGGGAGAATTGGCAAGAAATCAGGCCCACTGTTAGACTGTATGTTTTCTGTGCCAGAAAATGAGACACAGATGCCACATACAGGACTGCCACTGATGCAGATTTGCCAATTTTAATCTGCACCCTTTTTTTTTTTTTTCTTAAGGGAGACTAGTGAATAAATCTGGGCCACTGTATTAGAGTATATTTTATGTGGCAGAAAGTGGCTTGAAGAGATATAACGAAAAAAAAAAAAAAAGGGACTGTCCTTCAATTACCATCTCCCTGCAGTAATCTCAGAAAAGTATGGCAGGCAGCTATAAAAAGGACTGCTGCACACAAAAGTGTGGACAAACAAACAAGATAGCTGGGCAGAAAGGAAGGAGCAACAGGATTTGTGCTTTGAAAAAAGCAGTTGGTTTGCACAGCGGCGTACAAAGAGCAATGCAGGTATCAGGGAGCCTTCTAGGGCAGCCCAATGAGCTACAGCGCTGAGGAAAAAAAAAGTATACTCCACTGTCCCTGCAAACAAAAGGTGGTGTTGGACAGTGGAAATCGCTACAGCACAAGTGGTTTGGGGGTTAATGTACCCTGCCTAACGCTATCCCTGCTTCTGAAGAAGCGGCAGCAACCTCTCCCTATGCTCAGATCAGCAGCAGTAAGACGGCGGTTGGTGGGAACACCCCTTTATAGCCCCTGTGACGCCGCAGAAAGCAAGCCAATCACTGCAATGCCCTTCTCTAAGATGGTGGGGACCAGGACCTATGTCATCACGCTGCCCACACTCTGCGTCCACCTTCATTGGCTGAGAAATGGCAGTTTTTGCATCATTGAAATGCAACTTTGGCGCGAAAGTCGCGTACCGCGTGGCCGGCCCCACACAGGGATCGGGTCGGGTTTCATGAAACCCGACTTTGCCAAAAGTCGGCGACTTATGAAAATGACCGATCCGTTTCGCTCAACCCTAGGTACCACTTCTTTGCATCCTTTACGTCTCCGGCGACGGGAGGACTTTTCCTTCTGGTGGGGCTCTTCTTTAATGTACTCCCTTTCTTCCTCAGAGTCACAGTCACCAGCATAGTCTGTGTCATACCCCACAGTATGGTGAACCCCCAAGTCACACTCTTTCCGGGTGTCAGCTCCACACGTTTTATCTACCACATCACTAACAGTCATATTGTGGCACACATTAGGTGACATCATGTCCGTAAGTTGGGACCCTCCACCATTTTCCTTGGTCACGCCTGACTTAGGACTGTCAACTATAGGGGGTGCATTCTCTGCATTAATTTTCATACACATCAATTCCACAGACACTTTCCCTTTTATCCACCAGTCCCACTGGGTTTCCAAATCTCGCTCTATTACCATAGTGTACAGTAAGTCCGGGACTACTCTTGCATCGTGACACGTGGACTCCTCTGTCATGTCAATGTAGAGGCAGGCTGCCAAATGTCCTTTAACGTCCCTACCTGTGTCATTCACTCTTGTCCCTAACCCAGGTGACACAGTGTATTCAGAAGGAGTTCTCAGTAAAGTCGCTTTACTCCCTGGGTCTATCAGTCCTATCACATATTCACCATCCAACAAAAAGGAGCACTGTCATGATAAACCACTAGCTGAGCAATCCACAGTATAACATGGACCTGCATAGTACAATTTCCCCTGGGGCCCACTGGTCTGCGTCACCCCTTTAACTTCAGGAGGCTCCACCCTTTTTTTGGACACTGGCATTCCCCGGGTTATCGCTCCCTTTTGGGACTCCACCCCCTTTAGGGTTACCACCCCTTTTTGGGCAATTACTCCCTTTTGGGATTCCACTCCCTTTTGGGACTCTGCCCCTTTTTTGGCAGCCATCCCTGTTTGGGTTTTACGCCCCATTTTTGAGGATACTACACTTTAGGGACACCACCCCTTCCCCAGAGTACACCTCGTGGACTTCCCACAGTACTTTCAGGCACCAGTTTGCACCATGCACCAGAATGTCCCTGGGCTTGCACTGGCCCTTTAAGAGTCTGCACAACCTGGAGCACAAATTTTTTTTTTTCAATCTTCACCAGCTCTTGCTGGCACTGCTACAGCTCCTGCTGCTGCGGAACCTCTTGCTGCAACCGCGCTGCATGGCTCAACCGCAGACTTTGTGGACCCGCCGATCCACAGCAAGCCGCTTGTCACCTTCGTGGACCCGCCGATCCACAGCAAGTTGATTTAAGAAACACACAGTCTCTCACTGACCCCGGTCAGAATAATACAGACTCCGGTCTGTTACACACCCGGCTTTACAGCCCAAACACAATTTCTCACTGATCCTGATCAGCATAATACACGGTTTTCAGACCGTTACCCCTTGGCAACTTTCACGGCTTCCTGGACACCCCTTGGCCTCAGAGGTGCCCAGACACAATGTCTCTCTTCTCTTTTTACTCTGACCCCGGTCAGTACACCACGGATCTCCATCCGTTACCTGTCATTGCCGCACAGGTACCTGGATCCCTCTTCTCCTCAGAGGTATCCCACAAACAACAATTTCCACTGACCCCGGTCAGTACACCACGGATCTCCATCCATTACCTGTCATTGCCGCACAGGTTCCTGGGACCCTCTTCTCCTCAAAGGTATACCACCAACAACAGTTCTCACTGACCCCGGTCAGTTTTACACACGGTTGTCAAGACCGTCCACTCTTCTGGCTCAGACCAGCCAGCGCTGCCACATGTGCTCCTTGGATCGTTGCCCACATTCGAAACACCAATTGTAGCGTTTCACCTGCTACGGGTCTTGGGGACACTCGCTTGGCAGCAGAATCATCATAGACAGGCATGGTTCCTCACACAAATCAGTCCATATGGTTTATTCAAACTCCGCATAAACCAGACAGGGTACAGTCCATCTCATTACAGCCATGAAACATTATAAGACATCAGACAGTTCATGTAGCAGATGGGCTTCTCTGCCGTACAGTATAATCCCCTTGTCTGGGGTTACCTCTCCAGGTCCTCAACACAGACCGCCCAGGTCTACAGTCTCCAGATGCTTCCAGGACGACTCCACTCCCAGGAGTCTCCAACACTGACCGTCCAGGACCTTGCACAGAAACAAATGGCTCCATACACAGGAACCTCACAAGACCATGTGACCCACCCCCTGGTCACATTATCTACCCTTAACCACTCCCCTGGGTGGGAGTGTGGATGTGTGTGGCTAGTTTGACCCTCCCATCTCTCATAACTAGCCCTGCCAATCTCCCATTAGAAATACACAATTACTTGTGGGACTACAGGTTTCAGAACACAACATAACTTTAGACTGACAGCACAGAGTGTCCTCCTCTGCGACACACATACCGGCCATTCAAAACCCTGCCGGACTTTGCCTCGTCACAATTATGTCTCCAAGTGCATCTTGCAGCGCACACACAGCATCCCCTGGCTGTAACATTGGTCACTACACCACACCGTATAAAAAATCTCCTGCCCAGTGGGCTTTTTTATGCAGTGTAAACTGACCTGTGGTGCGTGCTTCAAATTCGCAACATGTCAATTTTTCTTGCAGATATGCTAAATTTTCTGTGCACATTTTTCTCATAGACGCAAAATATAGCTAATGTTGCCACTTTGGACCAGACCGTAGCACTATGGATAGCGCAGCATCATCTTCATCATCTACGAGACTCTGTGTGTAAAGTAGTAACTTTTCTTGGTACTGCAACTAAGGCTATAACATCAGATACAAGAGCACTGGATGTGATATGCCAATTACCCTCAGCTCCAGCTGCTGCAAGGTGATGAGAGTGTCAGTGCTCTGTGCTCCAATCTTCTCACATCACATTACCCCCACAACCTCAGTCTTCCGGCTACCAGTATCTGCGCTTCAGCATGGAGGAAGCTCAGTCGCAGCTTCTCTCCAGCTCTTCACTCTCCTGTGCTTCTTTTCCTTCTGCATGCTCTCTACAACTTATTCTGTTCATTTTCTCTCTCCTTTCCAGGAGCTGCAGCACCTCACGTGGCTGCACGGGCCCTCCTTTCCTCTCACAGACTCCCTCTGCTGTGTCCCTCTGACAGACTACTATTCATATTCATTACCACACCTAGATGCTGATCTCAATTACTGTAAAAGATCTCTCCTTGTCTCCCTGGAGTGCAGAGTGATGTCATCGCAGAGCAGAGTGATGTCATCACAGAGCAGTCCAGGCGTCAGAGGAGTGTGAAAATCCCACCTCTGTGGACGGGTTATACAGTCTGTCAGGTAAAGTGTTAATGAGAGGGATTATGTTAGGTGTATGTATGTGAGAAAGTGAGTGAGGGGAGGTATAATGGAGACCAAATCCATGGGACACAATTATGATGGGGTAACTCTCATTGGTTAGAGCTATGATGGGGATAACTCATGGGACATAGCTATGATGGGGGTAACTCTCATTTGTCAGAGCTATGATGGGGGTAACTCATGGGAAACAGCTATGAGGAGGATAAATCTCATGGGACACAGCTATGATGGGGTAACTCATGGGACACAGCTATGAGGAAGATAACTCTCATGGGACACAGCTATGATGGGGGTAACTCTCATTGGTCAGAGCTATGATGGGGATAACTCTCAAGGGACACAGCTATGATGGGGATAACTCATGGGACACAGCTATGAGGAGGATAAGTCTCATGGGACACAGCTATGATGGGGGTAAATCTCATGGGACACAGCTATGATGGGGGTAACTCTCATTGGTCAGAGCTATGATGGGGATAACTCATGGGACACATCTATGATGGGGATAACCCTCATGGGACACAGCTATGATGGGGTAACTCTCATTGGTCAGAGCTATGATGGGGATAACTCATGGGACACAGCTATGATGGAGATAACTCTCATTGGAAACAGCTATGATGGAGCAGAACAATATTGTATCATACAATTATTAGGTTCTGTAGAAGGACGTAGATCTGGGGATTTATTATGATGGAATATAGGCTGAACTGGATGGACAAATGTCTTTTTTCGGCCTTACTAGCTATGTTACTATGTTACTTTGTTATGATGGGGTAACTCATGGGATGCAGCTATGATGGGGTAACTCTCATTGGTCAGAGCTATTACTCACAATTGGAAGGCCCCTGTTATTAGTTTCAGACAGCCCTGTGAGTGGTGCTTGTGATTGGCTAAGCATTTCGGGAGAAAGAGGCATGGTCTGTTGGGGAAGATGCACCATTTTATTAGGCTACTGCAGTGGCAGCTTGTTGATGCTCAGACTGCAGGTCGTTGCATGTGGTGTGTGGACGGTGCTGCATGGTGGACATGTCTGGCTAGTTAGTGTCAGGCAGCGGCCACATTGGGGCTGCCCAGAGTTTTGTAGGAGTGTGTCAGAGATAATAGCTTGGCAATCAGTGCTGCCTCCTGTGCTATAAGAATGCAGGACTGTGTCTGCCTACAGGACCACAGCTCTGCACCCATCATTGCTGTCTGTATGCCTGTGCCAGGCCTGCCATTATCATTAATGATCCTTGTTCTGGATTCTTCTGTGTTGTTCTTGTACGTACGTATGATGGCGCTGACATCCTTGTGTTTGGACACCTTTTTTTTTATTTATCTAAATTAAAATGTACACTATTGTACTCAGTTTTATAGGATAGATATAAATCTGTATGAACCAGATTATGTCTACCAAGTTTAATAATTTACTATGGAGAAAGGCTAGGCTCCCCCTGACAAAGACACAGCCAGAATAAAGTCCTTCAACTGAAAGAAAGACACAGACTTAGTAATCTCAATTAAACCATACTTATGACCTCCCCTAACCACCAAAGCCCTCGTTCTCCTGTAATAAACCAAAAAAAAAAAAACAACAACATGCCATACCTGTCTGTTGTTCTGTCCCATGCCGTAATCCATCTGGGGGATAATTAGTTTTCAACTTGGACGGTGCCAAGATGCGACTATCCAGGCTGAGAGCCACTGGTGAATGAGATGCTGCGAGCGCAGCCTCAGTTACCAGCGGTGACATCACTGAGGCTCCGTTCCCAGCCGGGATGAACTGTGGTGACCTCGGTAAGATCCCCGCTAGTACCATGAGAAAGTCGCATGGTGAAAAGGCGAGTTCACTGGGAGAATCTCACCGGGAGAATTTCACTGCGGTGAACTTGCCTCTGCACCATATGACTTTCTCATGATACTAACAGGGATCTCACCGAGGTCACCACAGTTCATCCTGGCTGGGAACGGAGCCTCAGTGATATCACCGCTAGTTTAAGTATGGTATAATTGAGTCGGTGTCATTATTTCAATTAAAGTACTTTTTTCTGGGTGTCTGTGTTTTTATACAATGTGACTATGGGGTTAGTAATAGGGGCATCTTAGTGACGCCTTTCCATTACTAACCTCAGGGCTTCATGTAACCTGACAGTGACATCAACTCCCGCAAATTTTACCTCATTTGACACTGCTACAGGGCAAGTGAGAAGAGCGAGGCTAAGTGCCAGAATTGGCAGATCTTAGAGATGCGTTTTTTCTGGTGCGGCTGAGAGCTGATGTTTTTAGCCTGGGAGGGGCCAGTACCCATGGCCCCTTCCTAGGTTATTAATATCAGCCCACAGCTGTCTGCATAGCCTTTGCTGGTTATTAATTATAGGATGACAATATGTCATTTTTTAGGTTCCCCCATTTTAATAGTCAATAAAGGCTAATTATATAGCTTGAGAGAACATTATCCAGCAACACCATCTGATATGGTCCTTTTTAGCAGGTCTACCTCCACCTCCTCCTCAATTTTGAACTAACTCTGCAGGTTCAAGTATTTCTTTTTTATTTTATGTTGTTTGAATTCACTTCACTAAAACAGGAAACAAAAAACCCACAAAAACAGTGTCTGCTACCTCCTCCTCTGCCTTTTCCACCTACAACTACACTTCCACCTCCTTCTCCACTTTGACCTCCAGCTTCTAGTTAAAAATTGTTGTTTAATTTTTTTAAATGTTATTTTAAGTCAAGTAATTTCCCTAAAAATGAAACAAAAAACACACAGAAAAACCCCAGAAACAAATATAAACCCTCACATAAACAGTGCTGGCTTCCTACTCCTCCGCTTCTTCCACGTATACTGCCACGCCCACCTCCATCTCCACTTGGACTTCCGCCTCTTAGTTAATATAAAAGATTATCTTTTTTATATTCTATGTTCTTTTAAGCCATTTACCTATCCACATTTGCTTGCAAGGCAATTGTCCTCTTAAGCCCATTTGGCTTCCTTTTTAACCCCCTTAGCCCTTACTGCACAATTTGACAGCACCTAGGTTCTATTGGGTTCGTGGTCAAGTTCAAGTCTAGTTCTGATGCCAGAACCGAACTTTGGATGACAGTTCAGCTAAACCCGACTAAGCCAAACATCCACGGGTCTGCTCAATCCTACCCACAAGCAGGTCTCGGAGGTCAAGGCACATTGTGACATCTCAACATATCTGAATTCAAAACCACGCATATATATTTGTCCATTTCTAATTTGAGATACAAGTGTATGGAGTGAGGCCATGCCACTAGTTAGTTTTTGGATGAAAGTTATGTATAACTCATACATACCTACCAGCAGCGGCTGAGAAACTGGCGAACTCTCGCTTCGCACAGTGCATGATTTGGGGGGATCCTTAAGCCTACAGTCACACAGAGTGACTACAGACATCGATTTAGACTGGACAACCCCTTTAAAGGTTGAAGTTGAGAAGCACTTTGAACTTCATAGATTTTGAAGAAAACAATAACTTTCAATAGATAGTCCTATAATGTACCATAATCTTTAAAACTTCAAACTGTTTACTTTTTACAATCTTGTTATGATCATTTTAGCAGATTTTTACATATGAGAAATTTGGTGTAAATATTTCCAGCTGTAGACATGGAGAACAAATTTGTAGCAGAAAATAGAAATAGCTAGATAAGTGAAAAATGGATTGAAACTGCTTTCTTATATCCGCGTTATTTTCAGATCCTCAGATGTAATGCCATCCTGCACATTCCTATTAAAAGACCACGCTATATAAATTGTAAATACTCTTCTAATTTATATTGTTTGTGCATTTCTTGATTAGTTTTTACTGTTGCTGTGCAATGCTGTCTACTTAGATATGCAAATGTATTCAAATGACTGACATCCTGCTAAACGGCACAATTCTCATTACAACCATTCATTTATGACAAAACCGTTATGCTTTGCCATTACTGAACTTCTAACTAGTTAAATCATGGAACTTGCACAGATGCTGTCTGAATTTTAAAAATATACAGAACAGCAGGAAATCTGCTGGAATGACAAAAGAGGAAACATATCACTGCTTTACAGCCACCAGAGAGCAGGAGTCCACTAAAATATTCATTCATTTGAATTGACCACATGTATCTATGCACATAACTCATGGCATATTGATTGTCTTTGGAATTACAGGTGACATTCTGGAAATAACAACTACCTTTTACAAGTTTTCTCAGGAAAAGGCTTTAACATCTATCAGTTGTTCACACACCCAGCATGCTCTATAACCAGTAGCGTAGCTACCGGGGGGGGGGGGGGCCCAGGCCCCGGGCTCTGAGGAGGCCCACCTGGAGCTACGCTACTGTAACTGCATCGGCGCGCTGTGCATGTCGATACAGTTACATTCTGCGGAAGAGCAGGGAGCATCGATCTCCCTGCTCTGCCACTATGGGGCCCCTGAGCAGGTGGGGGGGCCCGGTGCCAGCAGTGGGTCCCCCGCCCGTTATCGCATGGTGAGCTGTATGGGCATCTAGCTGATACAGCTCACCGGATTGATGAGGGAAGGAGAGCTGCACTATGCTCCTTCCCCATCATCCCTCTGTCAGCGTTTGATGTCGCAGACGCCGACACTGACAGCGGGCGCAATGACATCACCGCCTGGCGCCCGCTGTCAGGCCAAGAGCGTGAGCAGGGAGCAGAGCTGGAACAAGGAGGAAAAGAGGAGAGTATTTATTTATTGTGGTTTTTTTATGGGGGCAGCCTTATTACACTACAGGATCTGCCAATGGGTGGGTGCTGCCTTATATACTATAGGATCTGCCTACGGGGGGTGCTGCCTTATACACTACAGGATCTACCTATGGGGGTGCTGCCTTATATACTGTAGGATCTGCCTATGGGGGGTGCTGCCTTATATACTATAGGATTTGCATATGGGGGTGCTGCCTTATATACTACAGGATCTGCCTATAGGGGGGTGTTGCCTTATATACTATAGGATCTGCCTATGGGGGCTGCTGCCTTATAGACTACAGGATCTGCCTATGGGGGGTGCTGCCTTATACACTACAGGATCTGCCTATGGGGGGTGCTGCCTTATACACTACAGGATCTGCCTATGGGGGTGCTGCCTTATACACTGTAGGATCTGCTTATGGGGTTCTATCTTGTACTACAGGATCTGCCTGTTTGGGGGTGCTGCTTTATACTACAGGATCTGCCTGTGGGGGGTGTTGCCTTATACTACAGGATCTGCCTGTGGGGGGGTGCTGCCTTATACTACAGGATCTGCCTATGGGGGGTGCTGCCTTATACTACAGGATGTGCCTATGGGGGTGCTGCCTTATACTACAGAGTCTGCCTATGGGGGGTGCTGCCTTATACTACAGAGTCTGCCTATAGGGATACTACCTTAAACAACAGGTTCTGCCTATAGGTGTACGGATTTGTACTAAATTGAGGAATATCTGGCACATTATACTATATGGAGGTTACCTATGGGGCCATCATACAGTGTGGGGATTACAGTGAAGGGGCCATCATACAGTGTTGGAGCCACCAAACAGTTTGGAGTCTACTAAGGGGTCATTATACTGTGTGGGTGGTACTATACAGTGAGGGGGCATCATGCTGTGTATAGAGGAGCTGTATAGGCGGAGACTCAGAACATTATTAAATGTAAAGTGGGCACTTATTGTTATAGGGGAACTCAGGTTACTGTGACTATCAAAGTGGCACACAGGGCAATATAACTTTCTAGGGGGCAAAATATGGGCACTGTTTTCTAGGGCACTTGCACCCGGCATTACTATATTATAGAGGGGTGCTTTAGAATTTACACAGCAGGTGCAGTAATAGGAACACATACGGCAGCAGAGTCTCTGCATTGGAGTATCAGGTGCAGTAATAGGGACACATATGGCAGCAGCAGCTCAGTATTGGGGTATCAGGGGCAGTAATAGGGACACATATGGCAGCAGCGGCACAGTATTGGGGTATCAGGTGCAGTAATAGGGTCACATACGGCAGCAGCGGCTCAGTATTGGGGTATCAGGGGCAGTAATAGGGACACATACGGCAGTAGCGCTCAGTATTGGAGTATCAGGTGCAGTAATAGGGTCACATACGGCAGCAGCGGCTCAGTATTGGGGTATCAGGGGCAGTAATAAGGACACATATGGCAGCAGCGGCTCAGTATTGGGGTATCACCAGGATGAGGAGTTTATGCAGGTTGTAGATAGATGGTGATGGGGCTGGAATATGAGTAGTGAAATGAGTCTTTGTTGTATTCTCTGCAGCTGAGTCCTGGCTGGAAGAAGTTGTCATGTCGGTCTGGGCCAGATGGAAAAGGTGACGATTCCATCAGAGAACGTCAGAGGTAAATTACCATCTATAACTGTGCTGTGATCTCTTATATGTTCTGACCATATGGCGGTAATATCAATGTTGGTCTTTATATAGAGATTATCTTCAGTAATAGCGCGGTCATCTGCTGAGGTTCTCCTCCACTATTAGGATGCGTCACCGAGTTGTAATCAAGGTTACTTGCTTAGGGGCCCACTCAGAAGCATCGCCCCCCTGAACCAAAACCCTAGCTACGCCTCTGTCTATAACAATTGATGCAGTTTTTTTTTATGAGAAAAAAAATTGAGCCTGATTTAAGTTGGTATACATACAGCTCATAAACGCATGTTCACATTGGCCATAAAGTATACAAAACCTACAAATAACAAAATGAGAAAAACCCTGCTGTAACTAAATAAGTAAAAAGCAAAAGTGCATTTAAATAACACATGATTCATAGTAATACTGTTTTTGATTAAAAATAGCATAAAAGCCATCCCACCATTGACAAGGTGACCCTGATTGAGATGGCCCTACGCTGTCTAATATTAAAACTTTACCATGTTTCAGAGATGACCTCAGTGTGTGAATAAGGGCAGACAAATGGACCAAGTCCTGACCTATGAACACAAGTCTGGGGAAGACTTTAAATGTAATTTCCAGCTCCGGAAGGGGAGGCCACACCCCAGCTTGCACAGAATGCAAAAATACAGAGAAAAAAAATTGAGCCTGGTTTAAGTTGGTATACATACAGCACATAAACACATGCTCACATTGGCCATAAAGCATACAAAACCTACAAAAAAACAAAATAAGCAAAAACCCTGCTGTAACTAAATAAGTAAAAAGCAAAAGTGCATTTAAATAACACAGGGTTCTTAGTAATGCTATTTTTGATTACAAATAGCATTAATAGCTTAAAAGCCATCCCACCGTCGACAAGGTGACCCTGATCGGGGGAGGGAGGCCACACCAC
Source organism: Ranitomeya variabilis (assembly GCF_051348905.1). Lineage (NCBI taxonomy): Eukaryota > Metazoa > Chordata > Amphibia > Anura > Dendrobatidae > Ranitomeya > Ranitomeya variabilis. The sequence goes on from NC_135232.1 coordinate 236,620,113, forward strand.
AGTTTAATGATTAGATATTGATGGTTTATTTATTTTTGTCCAAGAGTATAAACTATATTACATAACATTCTATACCACAGACAGTATTCATCGAGGTGTTTCTGACAGAATTTTGGCTTAAAGCACCTTGAAATGTCACAAAATGTTCCTGAAGCTGAAAGTTGCGCAAAAAAATTGCAACTTTTATCATTTTTATTTATTCCTGGCCTGCTTTGCCAAAGTGGGCAGAGTTGGTGTGGGATGGGTATTGTGAAGCAAAACCAGCAAAATCATTAAAAAGTTAAGCCACTTAAATTATGTCACAAATTGCACAACATACAGTTATATGAAAAAGTTTGGGCACCCCTATTAATCTTAAGCTTAATGTTTTATAAAAATTGTTTTTTTTGCAACAGCTATTTCAGTTTCATATATCTAATAACTGTTGGACACAGTAATGTTTCTGCCTTGAAATGAGGTTTATTGTACTAACAGAAAATGTGCAATCTGCATTCAAACAAAATTTGACAGGTGCATAAGTATGGGCACCTCACCAGAAAAGTGACATTAATATTTAGTAGATCCTCCTTTTGCAAAAATAACAGCCTCTAGTCGCTTCCTGTAGCTTTTAATGAGTTCCTGGATCCTGGATAAAGGTATTTTTGACCATTCCTCTTTACAAAACAATTCCAGTTCAGTTAAGTTTGATGGTCGCCGAACATGGACAGCCCTCTTCAAATGATCCCACAGATGTTCAATGATATTCAGGTCTGGGGACTGGGATGGCCATTCCAGAACAGTGTAATTGTTCCTCTGCATGAATGCCTGAGTAGATTTGAAGCGGTGTTTTGGATCACTGTCTTGCTGAAAGATCCATCCCTGTTATGGTTCTCAATGGCAAGAGAACATAGCCCAGCAAACATAAGTACTAGCTCTTGGAAGGATGGAAACTAAACTGACCATGAACTAAACCTGCCGCACAACTAACAGTAGCCGGGTAGCGTTGCCTACGTTTTTATCCCTAGACGCCCAGCGCCGGCCGGAGGACTAACTAATCCTGGCAGAGGAAAATATAGTCCTGGCTCACCTCTAGAGAAATTTCCCCGATAGGCAGACAGAGGCCCCCACATATATTGGCGGTGATTTTAGATGAAATGACAAACGTAGTATGAAAATAGGTTTAGCAAAATTGAGGTCCGCTTACTAGATAGCAGGAAGACAGAAAGGACACTTTCATGGTCAGCTGAAAACCCTATCAAAATACCATCCTGAAATTACTTTAAGACTCTAGTATTAACTCATAACATCAGAGTGGAAATTTCAGATCACAAGAGCTTTCCAGACACAGAAACGAAACTACAGCTGTGAACTGGAACAAAATGCAAAAACAAACGAGGACAAAAGTCCAACTTAGCTGGGAGTTGTCTAGCAGCAGGAACATGCACAGAAAGGCTTCTGATTACAATGTTGACCGGCATGGAAGTGACAGAGGAGCAAGGTTAAATAGCGACTCCCACATCCTGATGGAAACAGGTGAACAGAGGGGATGATGCACACCAGTTCAATTCCACCAGTGGCCAACGGGGGAACCCAAAATCCAATTTCACAACAGTACCCCCCCCTCAAGGAGGGGGCACCGAACCCTCACCAGAACCACCAGGGCGATCAGGATGAGCCCTATGAAAGGCACGGACCAGATCGGAGGCATGAACATCAGAGGCAGTCACCCAAGAATTATCCTCCTGACCGTATCCCTTCCATTTGACCAGATACTGGAGTTTCCGTCTGGAAACACGGGAGTCCAAGATTTTTTCCACAACGTACTCCAACTCGCCCTCAACCAACACCGGAGCAGGAGGCTCAACGGAAGGCACAACCGGTACCTCATACCTGCGCAACAATGACCGATGAAAAACATTATGAATAGAAAAAGATGCAGGGAGGTCCAAACGGAAGGACACAGGGTTAAGAATCTCCAATATCTTGTACGGGCCGATGAACCGAGGCTTAAACTTAGGAGAAGAAACCCTCATAGGGACAAAACGAGAAGACAACCACACCAAGTCCCCAACACAAAGCCGAGGACCAACCCGACGCCGGCGGTTGGCAAAAAGCTGAGTCTTCTCCTGGGACAACTTCAAATTGTCCACTACCTGCCCCCAAATCTGATGCAACCTCTCCACCACAGCATCCACTCCAGGACAATCCGAAGATTCCACCTGACCAGAAGAAAATCGAGGATGAAACCCCGAATTACAGAAAAAAGGAGACACCAAGGTGGCAGAGCTGACCCGATTATTGAGGGCAAACTCCGCTAAAGGCAAAAAAGCAACCCAATCATCCTGATCTGCAGACACAAAACACCTCAAATATGTCTCCAAGGTCTGATTCGTCCGCTCGGTCTGGCCATTTGTCTGAGGATGGAAAGCAGACGAGAAAGACAAATCTATGCCCATCCTAGCACAGAATGCTCGCCAAAATCTAGACACGAATTGGGTTCCTCTGTCAGAAACGATATTCTCCGGAATACCATGCAAACGGACCACATTTTGAAAAAACAGAGGAACCAACTCGGAAGAAGAAGGCAACTTAGGCAGGGGAACCAAATGGACCATCTTAGAGAAACGGTCACACACCACCCAGATGACAGACATCTTCTGAGAAACAGGAAGATCCGAAATAAAATCCATCGAGATGTGCGTCCAGGGCCTCTTCGGGATAGGCAAGGGCAACAACAATCCACTAGCCCGAGAACAACAAGGCTTGGCCCGAGCACAAACGTCACAAGACTGCACAAAGCCTCGCACATCTCGAGACAGGGAAGGCCTCCAGAAGGACCTTGCCACCAAATCCCTGGTACCAAAGATTCCAGGATGACCTGTCAACGCAGAAGAATGAACCTCAGAAATGACTTTACTGGTCCAATCATCAGGAACAAACAGTCTACCAGGTGGGCAACGATCAGGTCTATCCGCCTGAAACTCCTGCAAGGCCCGCCGCAGGTCTGGAGAAACGGCAGACAATATCACTCCATCCTTAAGGATACCTGTAGGTTCAGAGTTACCAGGGGAGTCAGGCTCAAAACTCCTAGAAAGGGCATCCGCCTTAACATTCTTAGAACCCGGCAGGTAGGACACCACAAAATTAAACCGAGAGAAAAACAACGACCAGCGCGCCTGTCTAGGATTCAGGCGTCTGGCGGACTCAAGATAAATTAGATTTTTGTGGTCAGTCAATACCACCACCTGATGTCTAGCCCCCTCAAGCCAATGACGCCACTCCTCAAAAGCCCACTTCATGGCCAAAAGCTCCCGATTCCCAACATCATAATTCCGCTCGGCGGGCGAAAATTTACGCGAGAAAAAGGCACAAGGTCTCATCACGGAACAATCGGAACTTCTCTGCGACAAAACTGCCCCAGCTCCGATTTCAGAAGCGTCGACCTCAACCTGAAAAGGAAGAGCAACATCAGGCTGACACAACACAGGGGCGGAAGAAAAGCGGCGCTTAAGCTCCCGAAAGGCCTCCACAGCAGCAGGGGACCAATCAGCAACATCAGCACCCTTCTTAGTCAAATCAGTCAATGGTTTAACAACATCAGAAAAACCAGCAATAAATCGACGATAAAAGTTAGCAAAGCCCAAAAATTTCTGAAGACTCTTAAGAGAAGAGGGTTGCGTCCAATCACAAATAGCCTGAACCTTGACAGGATCCATCTCGATGGAAGAGGGGGAAAAAATATATCCCAAGAAGGAAATCTTTTGAACCCCAAAAACGCACTTAGAACCCTTCACACACAAGGAATTAGACCGCAAAACCTGAAAAACCCTCCTGACCTGCTGGACATGAGAGTCCCAGTCATCCGAAAAAATCAAAATATCATCCAGATACACAATCATAAATTTATCCAAATAATCACGGAAAATGTCATGCATAAAGGACTGAAAGACTGAAGGGGCATTTGAAAGACCAAAAGGCATCACCAAATACTCAAAGTGGCCCTCGGGCGTATTAAATGCGGTCTTCCACTCATCCCCCTGCTTAATTCGCACCAAATTATACGCCCCACGGAGATCTATCTTAGAGAACCACTTGGCCCCCTTTATGCGAGCAAACAAATCAGTCAGCAGTGGCAACGGATATTGATATTTAACCGTGATTTTATTCAAAAGCCGATAATCAATACACGGTCTCAAAGAGCCATCTTTCTTAGCCACAAAGAAAAAACCGGCTCCTAAGGGAGATGACGAAGGACGAATATGTCCCTTTTCCAAGGACTCCTTTATATATTCTCGCATAGCAGCATGTTCAGGCACAGAGAGATTAAATAAACGACCCTTAGGGTATTTACTACCCGGAATCAAATCTATGGCACAATCGCACTCCCGGTGCGGAGGTAATGAACCAAGCTTAGGTTCTTCAAAAACGTCACGATATTCAGTCAAGAATTCAGGAATCTCAGAGGGAATAGATGATGAAATGGAAACCACAGGTACGTCCCCATGCGTCCCCTTACATCCCCAGCTTAACACAGACATAGCTTTCCAGTCAAGGACTGGGTTATGAGATTGCAGCCATGGCAATCCAAGCACCAACACATCATGTAGGTTATACAGCACAAGAAAGCGAATAATCTCCTGATGATCCGGATTAATCCGCATAGTTACTTGTGTCCAGTATTGTGGTTTATTACTAGCCAATGGGGTGGAGTCAATCCCCTTCAGGGGTATAGGAGTTTCAAGAGGCTCCAAATCATACCCACAGCGTTTGGCAAAGGACCAATCCATAAGACTCAAAGCAGCGCCAGAGTCGACATAGGCATCCGCGGTAATAGATGATAAAGAACAAATCAGGGTCACAGATAGAATAAACTTAGACTGTAAAGTGCCAATTGAAACAGACTTATCAAGCTTCTTAGTACGCTTAGAGCATGCTGATATAACATGAGTTGAATCACCGCAATAGAAGCACAACCCATTTTTTCGTCTTAAATTCTGCCGTTCACTTCTGGACAGAATTCTATCACATTGCATATTCTCTGGCGTCTTCTCAGTAGACACCGCCAAATGGTGCACAGGTTTGCGCTCCCGCAGACGCCTATCGATCTGGATAGCCATTGTCATGGACTCATTCAGACCCGCAGGCACAGGGAACCCCACCATAACATCCTTAATGGCATCAGAGAGACCCTCTCTGAAATTCGCCGCCAGGGCGCACTCATTCCACTGAGTAAGCACAGCCCATTTACGGAATTTCTGGCAGTATATTTCAGCTTCGTCTTGCCCCTGAGATAGGGACATCAAGGCCTTTTCCGCCTGAAGCTCTAACTGAGGTTCCTCATAAAGCAACCCCAAGGCCAGAAAAAACGCATCCACATTGAGCAACGCAGGATCCCCTGGAGCCAATGCAAAAGCCCAATCCTGAGGGTCGCCCCGGAGCAAGGAAATCACAATCCTGACCTGCTGAGCAGGATCTCCAGCAGAGCGAGATTTCAGGGACAAAAACAACTTGCAATTATTTTTGAAATTTTGAAAGCAAGATCTATTCCCCGAGAAAAATTCAGGCAAAGGAATTCTAGGTTCAGATATAGGAACATGAACAACAAAATCTTGTAAATTTTGAACTTTCGTGGTGAGATTATTCAAACCTGCAGCTAAACTCTGAATATCCATTTTAAACAGGTGAACACAGAGCCATTCCAGGATTAGAAGGAGAGAGAGAGAGAGAAAGGCTGCAATATAGGCAGACTTGCAAGAGATTCAATTACAAGCACACTCAGAACTGAAGGGAAGGGGAAAAAAAAAAAATAAAATCTTCAGCAGACTTCTCTTTTCTCTCCTTTCTCTGTCAATTAATTTAACCCTTTTTGGCCGGTCAAACTGTTATGGTTCTCAATGGCAAGAGAACATAGCCCAGCAAACATAAGTACTAGCTCTTGGAAGGATGGAAACTAAACTGACCATGAACTAAACCTGCCGCACAACTAACAGTAGCCGGGTAGCGTTGCCTACGTTTTTATCCCTAGACGCCCAGCGCCGGCCGGAGGACTAACTAATCCTGGCAGAGGAAAATATAGTCCTGGCTCACCTCTAGAGAAATTTCCCCGATAGGCAGACAGAGGCCCCCACATATATTGGCGGTGATTTTAGATGAAATGACAAACGTAGTATGAAAATAGGTTTAGCAAAATTGAGGTCCGCTTACTAGATAGCAGGAAGACAGAAAGGGCACTTTCATGGTCAGCTGAAAACCCTATCAAAATACCATCCTGAAATTACTTTAAGACTCTAGTATTAACTCATAACATCAGAGTGGCAATTTCAGATCACAAGAGCTTTCCAGACACAGAAACGAAACTACAGCTGTGAACTGGAACAAAATGCAAAAACAAACGAGGACAAAAGTCCAACTTAGCTGGGAGTTGTCTAGCAGCAGGAACATGCACAGAAAGGCTTCTGATTACAATGTTGACCGGCATGGAAGTGACAGAGGAGCAAGGTTAAATAGCGACTCCCACATCCTGATGGAAACAGGTGAACAGAGGGGATGATGCACACCAGTTCAATTCCACCAGTGGCCACCGGGGGAGCCCAAAATCCAATTTCACAACACATCCCCTGCGTAACTTCAACTTTGTCACTGATTCATGAACATTATTGTCAAGAATCTGCTGATACTGAGAGGAATCCATGCGTCCCTCAACTTTAACAAGATTCCCGGTGCCGGAATTGGCCACAGAGCCCCAAAGCATGATGGAACCTCCACCAAATTTTACTGTGGGTAGCAAGTGTTTTTCTTGGAATGCTGTGTTTTTTGGCCGCCATGCATAACGCCTTTTTGTATGACCAAACAACTCAATCTTGGTTTCATCAGTCCACAGGACCTTCTTCCAAAAAGAAATTGGCTTCTCCAAAGGTGCTTTTGCATACCTCAGCCGACTCTGTTTGTGGGGTGCTTGCAGAAACGGCTTATTTCGCATCACTCTCCCATACACCTTCTCCTTGTGCAAAGTGCGTTGTATAGTTGACCGATGCACAGTGACACCATCTGCAGCAAGTTAATGCTGCAGCTCTCTGGAGGTGGTCTGAGGATTGTCCTTGACTGATCTCACCATTCTTCTTCTCTGCCTTTCTGATGTTTTTCTTGGCCTGCCGCTTCTGGCCTTAACAAGAACTGTACCTGTGTTCTTCCATTTCCTTACTATGTTCCTCACAGTGGAAATTGACAGGTTAAATCTCTGAGACAGCTTTTTGTATCCTTCCCCTGAACAAATATGTTGAATAATCTTTGTTTTCAGATCATTTGACAGTTGTTTTGAGGAGCCCATGATGCCACTCTTCAGAGGAGATTCAAACAGGAGAACAACTTGCAAGTGGCCACTTTAAGTAGCTTTTCTCATGATTGCATACACATGGCTATGAAGTTCAAAGCTCAATGAGGTTATAAAACCAAAAAAAGTGCTTTAGTAAGTCAGTAAAAAGTAGGTAGGAGTATTTAAAACAAGAAAATGATAAGGGTGCCCGTACTTATGCACCTGTCAAATTTTGTTTGAATGCAGATTGCACATTTTCTGTTAGTACAATAAACCTCATTACAAGGCAGAAACATTACTGTGTCCAACAGTTATTAGATATATGAAACTGAAATAGCTGTTGCAAAAAAACAATTTTTATAAAACATTAAGCGTAAGATTAATAGGGGTGCCCAAACTTTTTCATATAACTGTATAATATAGTACCCAGATGGATGAGACATGTGAGGTAGGCTGAGCAGAGGTGTATCTAGCTCTTCCTGCACCCAAGGCAAAGGTTCAGTTTGGCACCCCCGCCTCAGATTTCTGCCTCCTATAATGTCCTCAGATTTCTTCTGCCCCATAATGTCTTCAGATTTCTTCTGCCCCCATAATGTCCTGATTCCTGCCCCCATCCCCTCCCTTCCCAGGTGCAGTTGCTTGTGGTGGAGAAATCTGAGGAGCATATGGGGGGATGGGGGCAGAAATCAGGACATTAGGGGGGCAGAAGAAATCTGAGCACATTATAGGGTCAAAAATCATGACATTGCACCCATCCAGCCACCTGGCCTTGCTTCAGTCCTCACATAGTAGTATATAGCACAGCCCACACAGTAGTATACAGCACAGCCCACACAGTAGTATACAGCACAGCCCACACAGTAGTAAACAACACATCCCACACAGTAGTATACAGCACAGCCCACACAGTAGTATAGAGCACAGCCCACAAAGTAGTATACAGCACAGCCCACACAGTAGTATTCAGCACAGCCCACACAGTAGTATACAGCACAGCCCACACAGTAGTATATAGCACTGCCTACACAGTAGTATACAGCACTGCCCACGTAGTATATAGCAGCCCATGTAGTATAGAGCAGCCCACATTGTATATAGCAGCCCACATAGTATATAGCAGCACACATAGTATATAGCAGCCCACATAGTACATAGCAGTCCACGTAGTAAATAGCAGCCCACGTAATATATAGCAGCCCACATAGTACATAGCAGCCCACATAGTATATAGCATAGCCCACATAGCAAATAACAGCCCACATAGTATATAGCAGCCCACATAGTATATAGCACAGCCCACGTAGTAAATAGCAGCCCACATAATATATAGCAGCCCACATAGTATATAGCACAGTCCACGTAGTAAATAGCAGCCCACATAGTATATAGCAGCCCACATAGTATATAGCACAGCCCACGTAGTAAATAGCAGCTCACATAGTAAATAGCAGCCCACATAGTATATAGCAGCCTACGTAGTAAATAGCAGTCCACGTAGTAAATAGCAGCCCACATAGTATATAGCAGCCCACATAGTATATAGCAGCCCACGTAGTATATAGCAGCCCACGTAGTATATAGCAGTCCACATAGTATATAGCAGCCCACGTAGTATATAGCAGCCCTCATAATATATAGCAGCCCACATAGTATATAGCACAGTCCACATAGTAAATAGCAGCCCACATAGTATATAGCAGCCCACATAGTATATAGCACAGCCCACGTAGTAAAAAGCAGCCCACATAGTAAATAGCAGCCCACATAGTATATAGAAGCCTACGTAGTAAATAGCAGTCCACATAGTAAATAGCAGCCCACATAGTATATAGCAGCCCACGTAGTATATAGCAGCCCACATAGTATATAGCAGCCCACATAGTATATAGCAGCCCATGTAGTATATAGCAGCCCACATAGTATATGGCAGTCCTCATAGTATATAGCAGCCCACGTAGTAAATAGCAGCCCACATAGTATATAGCAGCCCACATAGTATATAGCAGCCCATGTAGTAAATAGCAGCCCACATAGTATATAGCAGCCCACATAGTAAATAGCAGCCCACGTAGTAAATAGCACAGCCCACGTAGTATACAGCAGTCCACATAGTATATAGCAGCCCACATAGTAAATAGCAGCCCACATAGTATATAGCAGCCCACATAGTATATAGCAGCCCACATAGTATATAGCAGTCCACATAGTATATAGCAGCCCACGTAGTAAATAGCAGTCCACATAGTATATAGCAGCCTTCAAAGTATATAGCAGCCCACATAGTATATAGCAGCCCATGTAGTAAATAGCAGCCCACATAGTATATAGCAGCCCAAATAATAAATAGCAGCCCACATAGTATATAGCAGCCCACGCAGTACATAAGAACCCATACTTTGTCCTCCCAGCCAGGCTCTGCATCCCCCCACAATCCTTAGTATATAGCAGCCCACGTAGTATATAGCAGCCCACATAGTATATAGCAGCCCACATAGTATATAGCTGCCCACATAGTAAATAGCAGCCCACATAGTATATAGCAGCCCACATAGTATATAGCAGTCCACATAGTATATAGCAGCCCACGTAGTAAATAGCAGCCCACATAGTATATAGCAGCCCACATAGTATATAGCAGCCCATGTAGTAAATAGCAGCCCACATAGTATATAGCAGCCCACATAGTAAATAGCAGCCCACGTAGTAAATAGCAGCCCACATAGTATATAGCAGCCCACATAGTATATAGCAGCCCACATAGAATATAGCAGCCCACATAGTAAATAGCAGCCCACATAGTAAATAGCAGCCCACATAGTATATAGCAGCCCACATAGTAAATAGCAGCCCACATAGTATATAGCAGCCCACATAGTATATAACACAGCCCACGCAGTATATAAGAGCCCATACTTTGTCCTCCCAGCCAGGCTCTGCATCCCCCCACAATCCTTTGCTCCAGGCGGCAGGTGCTGCACACTTCCTGTTTGGTGACGCGCGGCTCATTCTTCGGGCACTGGACGGTCAGAAGTCATGGCGACGCATCGTGGGTGGCTCTCCAGCAGCTGCAAAAGTCCCAGAGCTCCGTGCAGCCTCCTCTCTTCTAGCGTGCACCTCGGGCTGCAGATGCCTGCCTCAGGGGCCGCGTGTTTGAGACCCCTGGCATAGAACCGATGCGCAGCACTTTCTCTGAGCCGGCTGTCAATTTGACAGCCAGCTCAGAGAACGGAAGCATCTCAGTATGGGGGCGGCAGAATTCCGCCGACTCCTTGGACCGCCGCATCAGGCGGCCTGCTGGCGCCCCCTGTTGTGAATTTGGATTCTGGGCTCCCCCGGTGGCCGCTTGTGGAATTGGACTTGTCATCCTCTTTCCTGTTTCACCTGGTTCCATCAGTAGTGGGTGTCGCTATTTAAGCTCATTTCTCTGGTGGTTTCTTGCCGGTCAACAATGTTATCTGATGCCTCTCAGTGCTTGTTCCTGCTTCTGACAACTACTAGATAAGTTGGACTTTTGTCCATGTTTCATTTTGCCTATTTGTTCCAGTTCACAGCTGAAGTTTTGTTACTGTGTCTGGAAAGCTCTCGTTGATCAGGGATTGCTACTCTGGCGTTATGAGTTAATGCCAGAGTTTAAGGTAATCTCTGGATGGTGTTTTGTTAGTGTTTTTCTGCTGACCATGAAAGTATACTATCTGTCTTCTGCTATCTAGTAAGCGGACCTCAAATTTGCTAAGACTATTTTCCTGCTGCGTTTGTTGTTTCATCTGAACTCACCGTCATTATATGTGGGGGGCTACTGTCTTCTTTGGAATATTTCTCTAGAGGTGAGCCAGGTCTTATATTTCCCTCTGCTAGCTATTTAGGTCTTAGGCCAGAGCTGGGCATCTAGCAATAAATAGGAAATGCTACCTGGCTATTTCTAGTTGCGCGGCAGGCTTAGTTCATGGTCAGTATAGTTCCATCTTCCGAGAGCTTGTCCCTCTATAGGCTTGCTATGATCTCTGCCCGCAGAGATCATGACAGTTTGACCGGCCCATAAAGTGTTAAAGACCCAGGTTGAGAAAGGAGAGTTATTAGAAGTCTGCTGGAATTTTTTTTTTTTTTTTTTTTTTTTTTTCCTCCAGTTTGCCTTGCTGCAGTCTTTTTTCTCTCTCTCCTCCTAATCTCTGTATTGCTCTGTGTGCACCTGACGATAATGGATCTTCAGAGTGTAACTGCGGGTTTGAATAATCTCATCACGAAAGTACAAAATTTACAAGATTTTGTGGTACATGCTCCAGTATCTGAGCCGAGAATTCCTTTGCCGGAGTTCTTCACAGGGAATAGAGCAAGCTTCCAGAATTTCCGAAATAATTGTAAGCTTTATTTGTCCCTGAAGTCTCGTTCAGCTGGAGACCTTGCTCAGCAGGTTAGGATTGTGATTTCCTTGCTCAGGGGTGACCCTCAAGATTGGGCCTTCTCATTGCCAGCAGGGGATCCTGCGTTGCGCGATGTGGATGCGTTTTTTCTGGCCTTGGGCTTGCTTTATGAGGAACCTCATTTGGAACTTCAGGCAGAAAAAACTTTGATGGCACTATCTCAGGGGCAAGACGAAGCTGAGGTTTACTGCCAAAAATTCCGTAAATGGTCTGTGCTTACTCAGTGGAATGAGTGCGCCTTGGCGGCAACTTTCAGAGAAGGTCTCTCTGATGCCGTTAAGGATGTTATGGTGGGGTTCCCTGTGCCTGCAGGTCTGAATGAGTCCATGACAATGGCTATTCAGATTGATAGGCGTCTGCGGGAGCGCAAACCGGTGCACCATCTGGCGGTGTCTATGGAAAAGACGCCAGAAAGTATGCAGTGTGATAGAATTCTGTCCAGGAGCGAGCGACAGAATTTTAGACGGAAGAATGGATTGTGCTTCTATTGTGGGGATTCTACTCATGTTATATCAGCATGCTCTAGGCGTACAAAGAAGCTTGATAAGTCTGTTTCCATTGGCACCATTCAGTCTAAGTTTATTTTGTCTGTAACCCTGATTTGTTCTTTGTCATCCATTGCCACGGACGCCTATGTTGACTCTGGCGCCGCTCTGAGTCTTATGGATTGGTCCTTTGCCAATCGTTGTGGTTTTGATTTAGAGCCTTTGGAGACTCTTATTCCTCTGAAGGGGATTGACTCCACCCCATTGGCTAATAATAAACCACAATACTGGACACAAGTAACCATGCGTATCAATCCGGATCACCAGGAGATTATTCGTTTCCTGGTGCTGTATAATTTACATGACGATTTGGTACTGGGATTGCCATGGTTGCAGTCTCACAATCCAGTCTTGGACTGGAGAGCAATGTCTGTGTTGAGCTGGGGATGTAAGGGTATTCATGGGGACTTACCTTTGGTTTCTATTTCGTCGTCCATTCCCTCTGAAGTCCCTGAGTTCCTCTCTGATTATCAAGACGTCTTTGACGAACCCAAGCTTGGGTCGTTACCTCCGCACCGTGAGTGCGATTGTGCCATAGATTTGATACCGGGTTGCAAATATCCAAAGGGTCGTTTGTTTAATCTGTCTGTGCCGGAACATGCTGCTATGCGGGAATATATAAAGGAGTCTTTGGAAAAGGGACATATTCGTCCATCTTCTTCTCCCTTGGGAGCTGGGTTTTTCTTTGTCTCAAAAAAGGACGGCTCTTTGAGACCATGTATTGATTATCGGCTTCTGAATAAGATCACTGTTAAGTACCAATACCCATTGCCATTGCTTACTGATTTGTTTGCTCGTATAGAGGGTGCTAAGTGGTTCTCCAAAATTGATCTTCGTGGGGCGTATAATTTGGTGCGGATCAGGCAGGGGGATGAGTGGAAGACCGCATTTAATACGCCCGAGGGCCACTTTGAGTATTTGGTCATGCCTTTTGGTCTTTCTAATGCCCCTTCAGTTTTCCAGTCTTTTATGCATGATATTTTCCGCGATTTTCTGGATAAATTTATGATAATATATCTGGATGATATTCTGATTTTTTCTGATGACTGGGACTCTCATGTCCAGCAGGTCAGGAGAGTTTTTCAGGTTCTGCGGTCTAATTCTTTATGTGTGAAGGGGTCTAAGTGCGTTTTTGGGGTCCAGAAAATTTCCTTTTTGGGGTATATTTTTTCTCCCTCTTCCATTGAGATGGATCCCGTCAAGGTGCAAGCTATTTGTGACTGGACTCAGCCCTCCTCTCTTAAGGGTCTTCAGAGATTTTTGGGCTTTGCCAACTTTTACCGCCGATTTATTGCTGGTTTTTCGGATGTCGTTAAACCACTGACTGATTTGACCAGACATGGCGCTGATGTTGCTAATTGGTCCCCTCATGCTGTAGAGGCCTTTCAGGAGCTTAAGCACCGTTTTGCCTCTGCCCCTGTGTTACGTCAGCCTGATGTGAATCTGCCTTTTCAGGTTGAGGTTGACGCTTCGGAGATCGGAGCTGGGGCAGTGTTGTCGCAGAAAGGTTCCGACTGCTCCGTCATTAGGCCTTGTGCTTTCTTTTCTCGCAAATTTTCGCCCGCAGAGCGGAATTATGATGTTGGGAATAGGGAGCTTTTGGCCATGAAGTGGGCGTTTGAGGAGTGGCGCCATTGGCTAGAGGGGGCTAAGCATCAGGTGGTGGTATTGACTGACCACAAAAATTTGATTTATCTTGAGACTGCCAGGCGCCTGAATCCTAGACAGGCGCGCTGGTCTTTATTTTTTTCTCGCTTTAATTTTGTGGTGTCATACCTACCGGGTTCTAAGAATGTTAAGGCAGATGCCCTTTCTAGGAGTTTTGACCCGGACTCTCCTGGTAATGCTGAACCCACAGGTATCCTTAGGGAGGGAGTAATTTTGTCGGCCGTTTCTCCTGATCTGCGGCGGTCCTTGCAAGAGTTTCAGGCGGATAGACCGGATCGTTGTCCGCCTGATAGACTGTTTGTTCCGGATGATTGGACCAGTAGAGTCATCTCTGAGGTACATTCTTCTGCATTGGCAGGTCATCCCGGAATTTTTGGTACCAGGGATTTGGTGGCAAGATCCTTCTGGTGGCCTTCCCTGTCACGAGATGTGCGAGTCTTTGTGCAGTCATGTGACATTTGTGCTCGGGCCAAGTCTTGTAGTTCTCGGGCTAGCGGACTGCTGTTGCCCTTGCCTATTCCTAAGAGGCCTTGGACACACATCTCGATGGATTTTATTTCAGATCTGCCTGTTTCCCAGAAGATGTCTGTCATCTGGGTGGTCTGTGACCGCTTCTCTAAAATGGTCCATTTGGTTCCTCTGCCCAAGTTGCCTTCTTCTTCTGAGTTGGTTCCTCTGTTTTTTCAGAATGTTGTCCGATTGCACGGTATTCCTGAGAATATTGTTTCTGACAGAGGTACCCAATTTGTGTCTAGATTTTGGCGGGCATTCTGTGCTAGGATGGGCATAGATTTGTCTTTTTCATCTGCTTTTCACCCTCAGACTAATGGCCAGACCGAGCGGACTAATCAGACCCTGGAGACATATCTGAGGTGTTTTGTCTCTGCTGACCAGGATGATTGGGTTGCTTTTTTGCCATTGGCAGAGTTCGCCCTCAATAATCGGGCCAGCTCTTCCACCTTGGTGTCCCCGTTTTTCTGTAATTCGGGGTTTCACCCTCGATTTTCCTCCGGTCAGGTGGAATCCTCGGATTGTCCTGGAGTGGATGCGGTGGTGGAGAGATTGCATCACATCTGGGGGCAGGTTATGGACAATTTGAAGTTGTCCCAGGAGAAGACTCAGCGTTTTGCCAACCGTCATCGTCGTGTTGGTTCTCGGCTTTGTGTTGGAGATTTGGTGTGGTTGTCTTCTCGTTTTGTCCCTATGAGGGTCTCTTCTCCTAAGTTTAAACCTCGGTTCATCGGCCCTTATAGAATATTGGAGATTCTTAATCCTGTTTCTTTCCGTTTGGACCTCCCTGCGTCCTTTTCCATTCATAACGTTTTTCATCGGTCGTTATTGCGCAGGTATGAGGTACCTGTTGTACCTTCAGTTGAGCCTCCTGCTCCGGTGTTGGTTGAGGGTGAGTTGGAGTACGTTGTGGAGAAAATTTTGGACTCTCGTGTTTCCAGACGGAGACTCCAGTATCTGGTCAACTGGAAGGGTTACGGCCAGGAGGATAATTCTTGGGTCAATGCATCTGATGTTCATGCTTCTGATCTTGTTCGTGCCTTCCATAGGGCTCATCCTGGTCGCCCTGGTGGATCTGGTGAGGGTTCGGTGCCCCCTCCTTGAGGGGGGGGTACTGTTGTGAATTTGGATTCTGGGCTCCCCCGGTGGCCGCTTGTGGAATTGGACTTGTCATCCTCTTTCCTGTTTCACCTGGTTCCATCAGTAGTGGGTGTCGCTATTTAAGCTCATTTCTCTGGTGGTTTCTTGCCGGTCAACAATGTTATCTGATGCCTCTCAGTGCTTGTTCCTGCTTCTGACAACTACTAGATAAGTTGGACTTTTGTCCATGTTTCATTTTGCCTATTTGTTCCAGTTCACAGCTGAAGTTTTGTTACTGTGTCTGGAAAGCTCTCGTTGATCAGGGATTGCTACTCTGGCGTTATGAGTTAATGCCAGAGTTTAAGGTAATCTCTGGATGGTGTTTTGTTAGTGTTTTTCTGCTGACCATGAAAGTATACTATCTGTCTTCTGCTATCTAGTAAGCGGACCTCAAATTTGCTAAGACTATTTTCCTGCTGCGTTTGTTGTTTCATCTGAACTCACCGTCATTATATGTGGGGGGCTACTGTCTTCTTTGGAATATTTCTCTAGAGGTGAGCCAGGTCTTATATTTCCCTCTGCTAGCTATTTAGGTCTTAGGCCAGAGCTGGGCATCTAGCAATAAATAGGAAATGCTACCTGGCTATTTCTAGTTGCGCGGCAGGCTTAGTTCATGGTCAGTATAGTTCCATCTTCCGAGAGCTTGTCCCTCTATAGGCTTGCTATGATCTCTGCCCGCAGAGATCATGACAGCCCCCCTGTCGGCTGCGCCCGGGGCACATGCCCCGGCTGCCCCCCCTGGATACGTCACTGGGGCTGAGTTGCTATAGTAAATCAATTCTTCAACAATGATGATGATACAAAAGTTTATTATTCACAGCACGCTACAATGCTGTACTGGAATCTTTATCAAGTTTATTCACTTGACAAAGAGAACGATACGGCAGTGAAATGCATTGTGAATATAAAAACTTTTTTTATCATCATCATTGTTGAAGATTTGATTACTCCAGCACCTCAGCCCACCTCACGTGTTTCATCCAACTGTATCCAATATTTCCTTGAGGACTTATCCACCAGCCATGGGGCAGCAGCAGCTATTTTTCTTTATGCTTATATAGGAGTTGTGCCTGTCACAAATCCACCAGGTGAGCATCACCCCATTCTGCACTCTGTTCCCCACATGTACATTTATTCACCATGTAAATTATGCCAAATATTCATGTCCCTTCCCCCTGCCTGGAGTAACATTTCTGTCAGTGGCACATGCCAGTTAACATATGTTCCTTATTCATTAGGAGATGTGCTCCTCTGAATGAATTTGGTGCATCTTACTCTATTACTCCATTCATTAAAATTTGCACAATGGCATCTTAATCACGTTCTATGTCTTACTTGTTACGTAATTACATAGTTACGTAGGTTGAATAAAGACCTAGGTCCATCAAGTTCAACCTGTCTCCCCACACTGTACATTTTGTCACTAATCTAGCTATAACCCTCAATGTTATGTGTAGCAAGTAAATCGTCCAGCCCTTTTTCAAAAGCTGTTATAGAGTCTGCTGTTACTACCTCCTGTGGTAAGGCATTCCACAGTCTGACTGCTCTAACTGTAAAGAACCCTTTCCTGTTGAGCTGTTGGAATCGCCTTTCTTCCACCCATAATGAGTGCCCCCTAGTCCTCATCATGGTCCTTAGTAGCAACAAGTCATGTGCCAGTGTTTCGTACTGGCCAAACATATATTTATACATGATAATGAGCTCCCCTCTGAGGCATCTTTTTTCTAAGCTAGACAAGGTCAACTTTTCCAACTTCTCCTCATATGAGAGGCCTTCCATCCCTTGTAATAATCTAGTTGCCATTCGTTGAACTTATTCTAACTTCTGAATCTCCTTTTTAAAATGTGGAGTCCAAATCTGGATGCCATATTCTAGATGTGGCCTCACCAGTGTTTTATAGACGGGTAATAATACGTTGGGATCACGGGATTTTATCTCTCTTTTTAGGCATCCTAAAATATTGTTTGCTTTTGCAGATGCTGCTTGACATTGAGTACTGCTGCTCAGCTTACTTGTAACCAGAATACCCAAGTCCTTCTGTTCTGTTGTCCCGAGTATACTCCCATTTAATGTAGATGCAGCAATAGGATTACTCCATCCTAGGTGCACTACTTTACATTTATCTATATTAAATCTCATTTGCTAAGTGTTTGCCCATTCAGTCATCTTATTCAGATCATATTGCAACATTGTATTGTCAAGGTCAGATTTTAATATCCTACATAATTTGGTGTCATCAGCAAAGACTTACATCTTACTCTCAGTCCCATCTACAAGGTCATTAATAAAGATTTTAAAAAGAATAGGTTCTAGCACATATCGCTGCGGTACCTTACTGCTGACTATATCCCATTTAGAGAATGTACCATTTATGATATAACTCTTTGTTTCCGGTCATTTAGCCAATTCCGTATCCAACTGCATATACAGTAGTTTCCCCCAGTCCTTGTTTCTGTAGCTTAAGTATAAGTCTGTTATGTGCAACTGTATCAAATGCATTTGCAAAGTGCAGATAAATCACATCAGCTGCATTACCTACATCCAGATTTGCACTCAGCTCCTCATAGAAACTCAATGTTAGGTGTCAAGTTCCCACCGCTGCACAGGGGAAATCTCGAACCACCTCCGCTGCGGTCTCTCATTCTCCTCCGGCCGCAGTGGAGCCTGCTCAGCAGAGACGTGGGTCCCAGCACCTGGCCTGGACAGATACTGCTCATTTGGTTACTGCTGCCCTTCCAGGTTCAGCCATTATAACCAATACTGTTCAGCGGCGAGCAGGCACTCCTGGGACTAAGCCCTGCTTTTCTCCTTCTGAGCATGCCCAAGGGAAGACCTCTCATTGGAGGTCGGGGGTCACACTCTCAGGCCCTGTAGCAGCTCCTATTGGTCCACTAGGAAGGTCCTGGAGTGCTGCAGCTATAAAAGGTTTGCATGACCGCTAGTATAAATCAGTAAGTGTGTGCGTGCGTGCGTGCGTGCGTGCGTGCGTGCGTGCGTGCGTGCATGCATGCATGCCTGCATGCCTGTTCTGGTGAAAGCTCCGAATCATTCCCATCCCTAGAGTTGATGAATGTTGGCGAATGTTGGAGCTCTCTAGCGCCAGATAGTGCCATCCAGCACCAGGCACAATCTATACTGCGTCTAACCAGCAGTGACCACCAGCGCGGTGCTGAAAGTACTCTGTGCAGCTATCTCCTGTTTCTCCTGACTATCTGTCAGTGTAGGGTGGGAACTCCCGCTTGATCCCAGCATCTGACTCAGGGGTGTCCTCAGGTGCGGGCTCAAATGCCACCGAGAGTCAGAGCGGGATTAATCACCAGCATAGTGGGGGTGAATTGCCGGGATCCCACTAGTATCCATTTGCTGCACCCTGTGACTGCTAACAGGGCACAGCATTACCTTTATTCCCTGCGACTCTGTGAAGCAACAGAGTTCACTCCTATACAGACCGGGTGATGGAACCCGTGTCTATTCTGCGTAGTACCGCCATATATTCCACTCCTGCACGGTGGACCCCGGGCTGCAAAACGCACCTTTACTATCAATATATTTACTCGGTACATTCTGCCAGCCCTAACACTCAATATGTTAGATAGACACAACTTATTCTTCATGAATCCATGCTGGATGTCAGTTATTATATTACTCTCTGCAACATATTTCTGCAGGTCATCTCTAATAATGCCCTCAAAAATTTTGAACACTACTGATGTCAGGCTTACCGGACGGTAGTTGCCCGGATCCACCTTCTTACCTTTCTTAAATATTGGTACCACGTGAGTCATCCTCTAATCTTTTGGCACCACCCCATTACAAGAGAGTCTAAGAATATGAGATGCAATGGTCTGTCAATAATTGAGGTAAATTCCCTCAGTTTGGCCAGATGAAGGGCAGAGTTATAGGTTTTGAGCATGAACATACAGTGGATGAAGTCTTCTGCTAAGAGAGATTTTCTCCACTGCCACTCTGCATACCTTGAGCAGCGCCGAAGAAAGCGTGTTTCCATTGTGTGCCAGGGCTGCCGTTGTCTGTGTCTGGTGTTATGATCTGGTGGCCTAAGAGCAGAATGGGACGTACTCTGGAGAAGGTGGTACCTGTACTGACCGCAGACCCTGAACCTAACACCGCAACTAGAAGTAGCCGTGGAATGTACCTAGCGCTCCCTAGACATCTCGACACAGCCGGAGGACTAATTATCCCTAGAGATAGAAAAGGGAAAACTATCTTGCCTCAGAGAAAATCCCCAAAGAACAGGCAGCCCCCCACAAATATTGACTGTGAGAGGAGAGGGAAAAAACATACACAGACTGAAATGAGAATTTAGCAAAGGAGGCCACTTCTAGCTAAATAGAAAAGACAGGACAGAGTACTATGCGGTCAGTATTAAAATACTAGAAAATATCCACCACAGAAAATACAAAAACTCCACAGCTAACTAAAGACATGGAGGGTATATCTGCATCTCCAGAGATACCAGCTTGGCTAAACAAATCCTTATACAGACCAAGCTGGACAAGACAAAACATGGAAAATAACTGAACAATAAGACCACAGCATTTGGATAGCAAAATCAAGGCCAGAACTTATCTTTGTTGAAAAGAACTGCAAAGCAGAAGAGACCAGGCAGGGATGTGAATCCTCCAGGAACAATGGACAACTGGCACTGACTAAAGGGTGAAGCAAGACTAAATAGCCCTGTCCAAATTGCAAAAAGTGAAAACACCTGATAAATGCTATGATTCAGAGACAGCAGCGCTACCACTTACAACCACCGGAGGGAGCCCAAGAGCAGAATTCACAACAGTACTCCCCCTTGAGGAGGGGTCACCGAACCCTCACCAGAGCCCCCAGGCCGATCCGGATAAGCCAAATGAAAGGCACGAACCAAATCATCAGCATGAACATCGGAGGCAACAACCCAAGAATTATCCTCCTGGCCATAACCCTTCCATTTGACAAGATACTGAAGCCTCCGCCTCGAAAAACGAGAATCCAAAATTTTCTCAACCACATACTCCAACTCCCCATCAATCAACACCGGGGCAGGAGGATCAACAGAAGGAACAACGGGCACCACATATTTCCGCAACAAAGATCTATGAAAAACATTATGGATGGAAAAAGAGGCTGGAAGCGCCAAACGAAAAGACACTGGATTGATAATCTCAGAAATCCTATAAGGGCCAATAAACCGAGGCTTAAACTTAGGGGAAGAAACCTTCATAGGGACATGACGGGAAGACAACCAGACCAAATCCCCAACCCAAAGCCGGGAACCAACACAGCGACGACGGTTAGCAAAACGCTGAGCCCTTTCCTGAGACAACACCAAATTGTCAACAACATGAGCCCAAATTTGCTGCAACTAGTGATGAGCGAACACTAAAATGTTCGGGTGCTCGTTGTTCGAGTCGAACATCTCCCGATGTTCGAGTGTTCGTTTCGAATAACGAACCCCATTGTAGTCAATGGGAGACTCGAACATTTTTCAGCGGGACCAAAGCTCTGCACAGGGAAGGTCGCCTAAAAACCTGGGAAGCTCAGAAAATGATGGAAACAACACTGGAATGGACAGGAAACAGCAGGGGCAGCATGCATAGTTGCCTCTGAGGCTGCCCAAATGCACCATTACGCCAAATTATGGCCAACAGCTTTGTGGTGACAGAGTGACCCACTTTGATGAGGTAGCAGGTGAAACACACCAAAATTGAGCCTGACACAGCATGGCAGCTATGGGCACGGCATGCGGAGGCAGCATCAGGCCGGAGAGCGGCACAGTGACGGACCCTTGAGGAGGCGGCAGCAGCATCATTCCTTACACATTGAGGCCACAGAGTGGCACAATTACATAGTTTGGAGGTAGCGAAGACCCAGCATGTGGAGGCGTCAGCACGGAGAGTGGCACGGTGACGGACCCTTGAGGAGGCGGCAGCAGCATCATTCCTTAATCCTTACACATTGAGGCCACAGAGTGGCACAATTACATAGTTTGGAGGTAGCGAAGACCCAGCATGTGGAGGCGTCAGCACGGAGAGTGGCACGGTGACGGACCCTTGAGGAGGCGGCAGCAGCATCATTCCTTTCACATTGAGGCCACAGAGTGGCACATTTACATAGTTTGGAGGTAGCGAAGACCCAGCATGTGGAGGCGTCAGCACGGAGAGTGGCACGGTGACGGACCCTTGAGGAGGCGGCAGCAGCATCATTCCTTACACATTGAGGCCACAGAGTGGCACAATTACATAGTTTGGAGGTAGCGAAGACCCAGCATGTGGAGGCGTCAGCAGCGTCAGCACGGAGAGTGGCACGGTGACATGACAGACTTCAGTTTGAGCTGCTTTAACACGGTGGCGAGTGGAAATCTGTAGAAATCCATGCTTTATTCATCTTGATAAGCGTCAGCCTGTCAGCGCTGTCAGTTGACAGGCGTGTACGCTTATCGGTGATGATGCCACCAGCTGCACTGAAGACCCGCTCTGACAACACGCTAGCGGCAGGGCAAGCCAGCACCTCCAAGGCGTACAGTGCCAGTTCTGGCCACGTGTCCAGCTTTGAAACCCAGTAGTTGTATGGAGCAGAGTGATCATGCAGGACGTTGGTATGGTCACCTAGGTAGTCCTTCACCATCTTTCTGTAAATCTCGCCTCTACTCTGTCTAGACTGTGGATTGGTGGCATACTCTTGCATGGGTGACATAAAACTGGCAAAGGCCTTGGAGATTGATCCTCTGCCAGCGCTTGACAAGCTGCCTGCTCCCCTCCTCTCCCTCGCTTGTTGGCCCTCAGAACCACGTCCTCTGCCGCTAGCGGTGTCAGATGGGAAGGCTATTTTCAGCTTGTGCACCAGGGCCAGTTGGTATTGATGCAGTCTCATACTCCTTTCCTCTATAGGAATTAGAGTGGAAAAGTTGTGCTTGTACCGGGGGTCCAAGAGGGTGAACACCCAGTAATCGCTGGTGGAAAATATTTTTCTCACGCGAGGGTCACGGGAAAGGCAGCCTAACATGAAGTCAGCCATGTGCGCCAGAGTCCCAACACGTAAGAATTCCCCCTCCGCAACAGGCCGACTCTCCATTTCCTCCTCCTCCTCCTCCTCCAACTCCTCCTCCTCAGCCCAAACACGCTGAACTGAGAAGAGGGAATGGGTACCGTCTTCAGTCTCGCCCACAGTCTCCTCCTCTTCATCCTCATCTTCCTCCTCCCCCTCCTCAGTTACACTCTGAGAAACAGACTGGCTGGTGTTCTGGCTCTCAGTCAACTCTTCTTCCCCCATCTCCTGTGACAATCGATGCGCCTCAGACTTCATGCTGAGCAATGATTTTTTCAGCAGACAAAGCAGCGGGATGGTGACGCTGATTATGGCGTCATCCCCGCTGACCATCAGTGTTGACTCGTCAAAGTGGCTTAACACCTTACATATATCAGACATCCACGTCCACTCCTCATTGTAGATTTGAGGAAGCTGACTAACTTGACTACCGGTTCTGGTGGAAGTGGTCATCTGACAGTCTACAATGGCTCTGCGCTGCTGGTAAACCCTGTTTAACATGTGTAGGGTGGAATTCCATCTCGTTGGCACGTCGCACAACAGTCGGTGAGCTGGCAGTTGTAAGCGCCGTTGCACTGCCCTCAGGATGGCAGCATCAGTGGTGGATTTGCGGAAATGGGCACAGATGCGTCTCACCTTGGTGAGCAAATCTGACAGATTGGGGTAGGTCTTGAGGAACCGCTGAACCACCAGATTGAACACGTGGGCAAGGCATGGAACGTGTGTGAGTCTGCCCAGTTGCAGAGCCGCCACCAGATTACGCCCGTTGTTACACACGACCATGCCTGCTTTCAGGTTCAGCGGCGCCAGCCAAAGATCCGTCTGAGCCGTCATGCCCTGTAACAGCTCCTGGGCAGTGTGCCTCTTGTCACCTAAGCTCAGCAGTTTTAGCACCGCCTGCTGGCGCTTGCCCACTGCGGTCCTGCTGCGACTGCAGCTGCCGACTGAAGGTGGCGTGTCCACGGATGGAAATTTACAAGTGGTGTTTGTGGAGGAGGAGGAGGAGGAGGAGGAGGAGGGGGAGAAGTATAGTAATCCTGGGAAACAGTCACCGAGGTAGGCCCCGCAATCCTGGGTGTGGGCAACACATGAGCTGACCCCGGTTCAGACTCTGTCCCAGCCTCAACCAAATTAATCCAATGTGCCGTCAGGGAGATATAGTGTCCCTGCCCCCCAGCACTGGTCCACGTGTCCGTGGTTAAGTGGACCTTTTCTGTAACCGCGTTGGTCAGGGCACGGTTGATGTTCTGAGACACGTGCTGGTGTAGTGCTGGGACGGCACATCGAGAAAAATAGTGGCGGCTTGGGACGGAGTAGCGAGGGGCAGCCACCGCCATCAGGTTGCGGAATGCCTCCTTCTCCACCAGCCTGTAGGGCAGCATCTCCAAACTCAGGAGTTTGGAGACGTGGACATTTAAGGCCTGTGCATGTGGGTGGGTGGAGGCATATTTGCGCTTGCGCTCAAATGTTTCATGCAAAGACAGCTGAACACTGTGCTGGGACACATTGGTGGATTGTGGGGGGGATGGTGAAGGTGCAGGGGTGGTTGCATGGCGGGAGTCGCTGGTGCCGGGCTCCTGGGCTGGGGAGTTACTGGCAGAGCCAGCATGTGACACAGGGGAAGGAGCAGCGGTGCGACCAGAAGGAGGTGAACGGCCTTGATTCCAATGAGTTGGGTGTTTAGCACTCATATGCCTGCGCATGCTGGTAGTGCTTAGGTTGCTAGTGGTGGCTCCCCTACTGAGCTTGGTGTGGCACAGGTTGCACAACACAGTCCGTCGGTCCTCCTCACTTTCTTTAAAGAAGCTCCAGACTTTAGAACACGAGGCCTCGACCAAACTGGTTCACTTGTTGAACCTCTGTCTGATGAAATTACTCTGGCCCTGCCTCTCCCTCTGGTCGCACGTCTACCTCTTGCAACGTTTTCTGATGTTACACTTGCCTCCCCCTCCGAAGCACTCTCTTGACTAGGCCTAACAACCCAGCTGGGGTCAGTCACCTCATCATCCACCGGCTCCTCCTCCTCCCATTCATCAGCCTGCTCCCCCCTGGGAATTACTGCACTGACAAGCACCTCACTGTCTGACACCCGTGTCTCATCCTCAGACACCTCTCCACAGACTATTTGTAAATCCCCACTTTCATCACCCACAGACTGGGAAAGCTCTCTATTTTGGGCATCGGGACAGACCCACTGGTCAGGTTGCTGCTCAGCAGTGCTTTGTGAATCTAGGAAGGGTTGGGAAAACAGTTCCTGGGAGTATGCAGGATTTGAATCACTAATTTCCAAGGAGGGGCCAGGCTGGGCGGGAGGAGGTTGAGCTGAAAGATCCTGAGGTCCACTCCCTTGGCTAGCGTTGGTGGACTGCGTGGAAGACTGGGCGGTGGATAAACTACTGGATGCATTATCCGCTATCCAGTTGATCACCTGTTCGCACTGCTGGGGATCCAATAGGGGTGTGCCACGTGACACTGTAAATTGGGACAGGAAGCTAGAAAAGGGTACTCTGCGGCGTTCCAGTGCTCCATCAGAAGCAGGTACTGTGTCACCCTGCCCAGGACTACGGCCTCTGCCTGCAACCTCACTTTGACGCCCACGACCACGTCCTCGTCCTCGTCCCTTACCCCTGGGGTTCACCATTGTAAAGGTTATGCTAGAAAAGCTAGTTATGAAGGTGAAATACACTCTATTTGTCCAAACAGAGGATATATTGCGTGTTGCAAAAAGGACTATTCGGTAAAGAGCGTATTTTATGCAACCAAACCTTGGTTTACAGCAAACTGATGTGTATCAGTAACAGATATAAAACTGTGTTTTATATTTGTGGTATTTCTTCAGATCAAATACCCCTTCTTTATGTAACTATTAGATATGGCATGCAAAAAACTGGCCACAGGCCTAGTCACTAAATACAGAGCTTATTTTTGGACCACAAAACTTGGGTACCAGTAACAGATATAAAACTGTGTTTATATTTGTGGTATTTCTTCACATCAAATACCCTTTATTTCTTTAACTATTAGATATGGCGTGCACAAATCTGGCAACAGGCCTAGTCACTAAATACAGAGCGTATTTTTGAACCACAAAACTTGGGTACCAGTAACAGATATAAAACTGTGTTTATATTTGTGGTATTTCTTCACATCAAATACCCTTTATTTCTGTAACTACTAGATATGGCGTGCACAAATCTGGCAACAGGCCTAGTCACTAAATACAGAGCGTATTTTTGAACCACAAAACTTGGGTACCAGTAACAGATATAAAACTGTGTTTATATTTGTGGTATTTCTTCACATCAAATACCCTTTATTTCTTTAACTATTAGATATGGCGTGCACAAATCTGGCAACAGGCCTAGTCACTAAATACAGAGCGTATTTTTGAACCACAAAACTTGGGTACCAGTAACAGATATAAAACTGTGTTTATATTTGTGGTATTTCTTCACATCAAATACCCTTTATTTCTTTAACTACTAGATATGGCGTGCACAAATCTGGCAACAGGCCTAGTCACTAAATACAGAGCGTATTTTTGAACCACAAAACTTGGGTACCAGTAACAGATATAAAACTGTGTTTATATTTGTGGTATTTCTTCACATCAAATACCCTTTATTTCTTTAACTATTAGATATGGCGTGCACAAATCTGGCAACAGGCCTAGTCACTAAATACAGAGCGTATTTTTGAACCACAAAACTTGGGTACCAGTAACAGATATAAAACTGTGTTTATATTTGTGGTATTTCTTCACATCAAATACCCTTTATTTCTTTAACTATTAGATATGGCGTGCACAAATCTGGCAACAGGCCTAGTCACTAAATACAGAGCGTATTTTTGAACCACAAAACTTGGGTACCAGTAACAGATATAAAACTGTGTTTATATTTGTGGTATTTCTTCACATCAAATACCCTTTATTTCTTTAACTATTAGATATGGCGTGCTATAAAAATGCAATTTTTATCTAATGCGGTTTTTTGGACACACAAAACCTTGGATTAGAATGTAGGGTATTCTATACTATATATATATACTATATATGTGGCAGAATTGCGTATTCTGTACACTGCGCTTATGTGTACGCTAAACAAATATTTTTGGGCCAGGTGTGGTATATCTGTATCACTCAAAAATGCATTTTTATATCTTATGCGGTTTTATTTTTAGGCCGCAAATATTTCCTTTTTTAATTTATTAATTATTGTTATTAATTAATATTATTATTATTAAATGAGGTGACAGCGTGTGCTGTACCACTCTACGGAGTCTGAGGCACTACAAGTCCCAGACAGCAGCACAAATGAGGTTACAGCGTGTGCTGGAGTCTGAGGCACTACAAGTCCCAGACAGCAGCACAAATGAGGTTACAGCGTGTGCTGGAGTCTGAGGCACTACAAGTCCCAGACAGCAGCACAAATGAGGTTACAGACAGCGTGTGCTGGAGGCTAAATGGAGTCTGAGGAACATCCAGCAGCCGATATTCTAATAGTGCGGCGTTCGCCCAAAATGGCGGACGCCGCACTATAAAGCCCAGCCTAATGCACACACGATCCCTGCCTAATGCCTAATGCCTATAAAGATTGACTTGGAGACTGAGATTGAGACTTGGCACTGAGACAGTGAGTGCGCAGCTAAGATGGCGGCCGCTGCACTCCTGGTCCCAGCTGCCACACAGCTAGCCAGCAAATACAAGAGAGGACTAGTAGTAGTAAATGTAGATTAGCCCTGACAAGGGCTGTTGATTTCTGCACCCTGCCTGCCTGATTAATTCTGGTCTTTGTCCCTGCTCTAGTCCCTATCAATTCCCAGTCCCCCCAGCACGTCTGTCCCTATGCTCTTTCACACTGCAAATGGCTGAAAGCGCCGAACATAATGAAAGCAGTCTATTGGCTGGTCAGGTCACCTGATCTGGCCAGCCACTCACTGCTCTCGTCTTGTACATGTCCCTACGTCATGCTAGTAGCTTAGAAGGCTCACCTAACATGATTGGCTCCTTGAAAAACCGCCAAAAATGAGAAAAACAAAAACGAGATTTCACTCGAGTACCGCGAGATGTTCGGCCGAATACCGAACACCTTCGAACGCCCTAATGTCCGATCGAACACCAGGTTCGAGTGAACACGTTCGCTCATCACTAGCTGCAACCTGTCAACCACAGAGTCCACCCCAGGACAATCAGAAGGCTCAACCTGCCCTGAAGAAAAACGAGGATGAAAACCAGAGTTACAAAAGAAGGGTGAAACCAAGGTAGCAGAACTAGCCCGATTATTAAGGGCAAACTCGGCCAATGGCAAGAAAGCCACCCAATCATCCTGATCAGCAGACACAAAGCATCTCAAATAAGTTTCCAAAGTCTGATTAGTTCGCTCGGTTTGGCCATTTGCCTGAGGATGAAATGCGGAAGAAAAAGACAAATCAATGCCCAGCCTAGCACAAAAGGCCCGCCAAAATCTAGAAACAAACTGGGAACCTCTATCGGACACAATGTTCTCCGGAATGCCATGCAAATGAACCACATGCTGAAAAAACAATGGAACCAAATCAGAAGAGGAAGGCAACTTAGGCAAAGGTACCAAATGAACCATCTTAGAAAACCGGTCACAAACCACCCAGATAACTGACATCCTCTGGGAAACCGGAAGATCCGAAATAAAATCCATAGAAATATGCGTCCAAAGCCTCTCAGGGACCGGCAAAGGCGAAAGCAACCCACTAGCGCGGGAACAAGCAAGCAAGGGAGCAAGGCTTGGCCCGCGCACAAGTCCCACAGAACTGCACAAAAGAACGCACATCCCGTGACAAAGAAGGCCACCAAAAGGACCTACCAACCAAATCTCTGGTACCAAAAATCCCAGGATGACCGGCCAACACAGAACAATGAACCTCCGAAATCACTTTACTAGTCCATCTGTCAGGAACAAACAATTTCCTCACTGGACAGCGGTCAGGTTTTTCAGCCTGAAATTTCTGAAGAACCCGTCGTAAATCAAGGGAGATGGCAGAAAGAATCACCCCTTCCTTCAGAATACCGACCGGCTCAAGGACCCCAGGAGAATCAGGCAAAAAGCTCCTAGAGAGGGCATCAGCCTTAACATTCTTAGAACCCGGAAGATACGAGACCACAAAATCAAAATGGGAGAAAAACAGGGACCATCGGGCCTGTCTAGGATTCAGCCGTTTGGCAGACTCGAGATAAATCAGATTCTTATGATCGGTCAAGACCACAATACGGTGCTTGGCCCCCTCAAGCCAATGTCGCCACTCCTCAAATGCCCACTTCATAGCCAACAACTCACGACTGCCGACATCATAATTGCGTTCCGCAGGCGAAAACTTTCGAGAAAAGAAGGCACACGGTTTCATCAAGGAACCATCAGAATTCCTCTGAGACAAAACGGCCCCTGCCCCAATCTCAGAAGCGTCAACATCAAACTGAAAAGGAAGAGAAACATCCGGCTGACGCAACACAGGGGCAGAAGTAAATCGGCGTTTAAGCTCCTGAAAGGCAGAAACAGCCGCAGAGGACCAATTCGTAACATCAGCGCCTTTCTTCGTCAAATCGGTCAGGAGTTTAACCACACTGGAGAAGTTGGCAATGAAACGGCGATAAAAATTAGCAAAGCCCAAAAATTTCTGAAGGCTCTTCACGGATGTGGGCTGGATCCAATCATGAATGGCCTGGACCTTAACCGGATCCATTTCTATAGATGAGGGAGAAAAAATGAAGCCCAAAAAAGAAATCTTCTGTACTCCAAAGAGGCACTTAGACCCCTTCACAAACAAGGCATTATCACGAAGGATCTGAAATACCATCCTGACTTGTTTCACATGAGACTCCCAATCATCTGAAAAAATCTAAATATCATCCAAATATACAATCATGAATTTATCAAGATAATTCCGAAATATATCATGCATGAAGGACTGAAACACAGATGGAGCATTACAGAGTCCGAATGGCATCACAAGGTATTCAAAATGGCCTTCGGGCGTATTAAACGCAGTTTTCCATTCGTCCCCCTGCTTAATACGAACCAGATTATATGCCCCTTGAAGGTCAATCTTAGTAAACCAACTAGCCCCCTTTATCCTAGAAAACAGATCAGAAAGCAAAGGCAAAGGGTATTGGAATTTGACCGTGATCTTATTCAAGAGGCGATAATCAATACAGGGTCTCAAGGAGCCATCTTTTTTGGCAACAAAGAAAAAACCTGCTCCCAATGGTGAAGAAGATGGCCGAATATGCCCCTTCTCCAAGGACTCCTTCACATAGCTCCGCATGGCAGTATGTTCTGGCACAGACAGGTTGAAAAGTCGGCCTTTAGGGAACTTACAGCCTGGAATCAAGTCAATAGCACAATCACAGTCCCTATGCGGTGGAAGGGAACTGGACCTGGGCTCATCGAATACATCCTGGAAATCTGACAAAAACTCAGGAATTTCAGAAGAGGGGGAGGAGGCAATTGACATCACAGGAACGTCATCATGAACCCCCTGACAACCCCAACTAGTCACAGACATAGATTTCCAATCTAATACCGGATTATGCACCTGTAACCATGGGAAACCTAGCACAATAGCATCATGCAAATTATGCAACACCAGAAAACGACAATCTTCCTGATGGGCTGGCGCCATGCACATGGTCAGCTGTGTCCAAAACTGAGGTTTATTTTTAGCCAACGGTGTAGCATCAATGCCCCTCAAAGGAATAGGACTCTGCAAAGGCTGCAAGGGGAAACCACAACGTCTGGCAAATTCTAAGTCCATTAAATTTAGAGCGGCGCCTGAATCCACAAATGCCATGACAGAAAATGATGATAATGAGCAGATCAGGGTCACAGATAACAGATATTTAAGTTGTACAGTACTGATGGTAACAGAACCAGCGATTCTCTTGGTACGCTTAGGGCAATCAGAAATAACATGAGCAGAATCGCCACAGTAAAAACACATCCTATTCTGACGTCTGAATCCTTGTCGTTCAGCTCTAGACACAATCCTATCACACTGCATAGGCTCAGGACTGTGCTCGGAAGACAATGCCATAGTGTGCACAACTCTGCGCTCGCGCAAGCGCCGATCAATCTGAATGGCCAGAGACAGAATCACACAGACCAGCAGGCGTGGGGAACCCCACCATAACATCTTTAATGGATTCAGAAAGACCCTTTCTGAAGATTGCTGCCAAGGCATCCTCATTCCATTTAGTCAGTACAGACCATTTTCTAAACTTCTGGCAATATGATTCTGCCGCTTCTTGACCCTGAGACAGGGCCAACAAGATCTTCTCAGCATGATCCACTGAATTAGGTTCGTCATACAATAACCCAAGCGCCTGAAAAAAGGTGTCTACATTAAGCAACGCGGGATTCCCAGGTTCCAGGGCAAATGCCCAATCCTGTGGGTCACCACGCAGCAGAGATATAATAATTTTAACCTGGTGGATGGGATCACCAGAGGAATGGGGTTTCAGAGAAAAAAAAGTTTACAGTTATTTTTAAAGCTCAGAAATTTGGACCTATCCCCAAAAAACAAATCAGGAGTTGGAATTCTAGGCTCTAAAACTGGAGTCTGAACGATATAATCGGAAATACCCTGTACTCTAGCAGCAAGTTGATCCACATGAGAAGCCAATCCCTGAACATCCATACCAGCGCCGAACTCCTGAGCCACCCAGAGGCAAAGAGGGAAGAGAAAAAAAAACACAACAGACTACAGAAAAAAAAATGGCTCAGCACTTTCCTTCCCTTCTTCTGAGATGCGGTTAACTCATTGTTGGCCAGTTGTACTGTTATGATCTGGTGGCCTAAGAGCAGCATGGGACGTACTCTGGAGAAGGTGGTACCTGTACTGACCGCAGACCCTGAACCTAACACCGCAACTAGAAGTAGCCGTGGAATGTACCTAGCGCTCCCTAGACATCTCGACACAGCCAGAGGACTAATTACCCCTAGAGATAGAAAAGGGAAAACTATCTTGCCTCAGAGAAAATCCCCAAAGAACAGGCAGCCCCCCACAAATATTGACTGTGAGAGGAGAGGGAAAAAACATACACGGACTGAAATGAGAATTTAGCAAAGGAGGCCACTTCTAGCTAAATAGAAAGGACAGGACAGAGTACTATGCGGTCAATATTAAAATACTAGAAAATATCCACAACAGAAAATACAAAAACTCCACAGCTAACTAAAGACATGGAGGGTATATCTGCATCTCCAGAGATACCAGCTTGGCTAAACAAATCCTTATACAGACCAAGCTGGACAAGACAAAACATGGAAAATAACTGAACAATAAGACCACAGCATGTGGACAGCAAAATCAAGGCCAGAACTTATCTTTGTTGAAAAGAACTGCAAAGCAGAAGAGACCAGGCAGGGATGTGAATCCTCCAGGAACAATGGACAACTGGCACTGACTAAAGGGTGAAGCAAGACTAAATAGCCCTGTCCAAATTGCAAAAAGTGAAAACACCTGATAAATGCTGTGATTCAGAGACAGCAGCGCTACCACTTACAACCACCGGAGGGAGCCCAAGAGCAGAATTCACAACAGTCTGGTCTTTCTGCATGTAGAATGTGCTGCTTCATCTAGGGCATTCTTCAATGTATTATTGAAGTGTGACAATGCTAATTCTGGACAATAGAGGGAGGAGAAGTGACCTAAAGATGTGTAGAGACTGTCCAATTAGCTGCTGGGTATTAATGGTACATGTATTCCGATAAGTGTGGTAAGTGGGGGTGTCCCAGTGAGGAGACAATTCTTGACAGAGAAGGAAAGAAGGTTGTGGTCTGAGAGCAGGAGAGGGGAGTTAGTAAAGTCGTGCAGTGAGCTGGGACAGGAGAAAACTAGATCCAGAGTATTTCTGTCCTCATGCGTAGGAGAATTAGTAAACTGTGAGAGGCTGAATGAAGGAGTTAGAGAAAGAAGATGAGAGGCAGATTGGGAGAGGGGATCATTGATGGGGATGTTAAAGTCTCCCATGATGAGGGTGTGGATATCACAGGATAGAAAGTGAGTAAGTCAGGTGGCAAAGTGGTCTAGAAACTGGCGGGAGGAGCCTGGAGGGCGATAAACAACCGCCACTCACAAGGAGAAGGGCTTAAAGAGTCTAACAGTGTGGACTTCAAAGGAAGGAAATGTAAGTTAGGAAACCGGGGGGATTACCTGGAAAGCACATTGTTATGAAAGGAGCAAACCAACACCTCCACCATGTCTGTTCTCAGGTCTGGCCGTATGTGAAAATTTCAGCCCATCAAACGAGAGAGTGGCAGCGGCGGTGGTGTCTGAATTCTGGATCCAGGTTTCTGTAATAGCCAGAAGGTTAAGTGAGTTAGAGAGGATAAAATCGTGAATGTAAGTTAGTTTGTTACACACAGACCATGCAGTCCAGAGAGCACAGTGGAAAGCGATAGGAGAAGGCATACACTGAATGTTAATAAGATTAGCAGGGTTTCTATATGCAGCTGGAGGTGAGTCATGTATGCTGGTGAAGGGAGGCCCAGGGTTGGGGGAGGTGTCGCCTGCAACTAGTAAAAGGAGAAAAAACAGGAAGAGCAAGTGGTGGGATGTTTTGTATGAACATTTTGAGTGCTGCATGGAGGTAGTGGATGGTTTGGAGTGGGTAAGAAATGTCAGTAGAGACTCAGAGTTATACACGGGAGAGGGGAGAAGGGAGGGGTGGATATGGAGAGAGTGCGCAGAATGTGTTAAAGGGTGGGCGAGTTGTGAAAAAGCAGAAGTAAAAAAAAATAAGAAGCAGATTGATATGATCAATGCATAATGTAGTACAACTGACCAAGAAGCATGTTTGTATGAAAAACTTATGCACCTTACCTGTCTCCTGCCCTGTCCGACTGCCATTGCATAACTGCCTAGCACTTTATCCTGTTGCACTTAATATCTGTTGTACGCGTGACTCCACACGCGTGCTATCCCAAGCCAGAGCTGAATATATATGAAATGAAATGTCTGCTAGCATCAGGCACCAAATGGCCATAATCAGTAATTAACCAATTAGCACAAGGCCAGAGCAGGCTTTACTGTGCAGGGTAAACAACCAATGCTGAACAAGGCCATAAAACAGTGAAAGAAAAAAAATAGCTTTGAACACTGTAAAGCAGAATCAAAAAAGAAAAAAACACCCCAGGAGTGATGGATTAAATACCATGAAAAAATTTTGCTAGATATGATTCTGTTAACACTTGTCAGACAGCACACAAACGGATGATGGATTAAATACCTGTGTGAAGAAGAGAAGAGAAGAGAGTACCATCAGCTTCAATGACATTGTATAACTCCCGAGCACTTTATCCTGTTCCACTTAATATCTGTTGCATGCGTGACCCCGCACGTGTGCTATCCCAAGCCAGAGCTGAATATATTGAAATAGATCACTCTGTTTGTAATGACTCTATATAATATATAAGTTTCACTTTTTATATTGAATAACTAAAATAAATTAACTTTTTGATGATATTCTAATTTTGTGAGAAGCACCAGTAGATGTGAAGCCACATTTTTAACGCTTTTTTTAATAATACAGAAAAGCTTAGATTCTGCTCTTAAAAATGCAACAGCATTTTTTTCAAACGCCACATAGATGCCTTTAGAGAAAAATGCATCAAAGCCACACAATTCAGCAGCGTCTTTAGAAGATTTTAGATGCACTGAGGGCAGAGGTTTCATGAAATCACATCCACGTTGCTTGGAAGTTTATGCCATGTTAACTTGTACCTCAATCCACGTTGCTTGGAAGTTTATGCCATGTTAACTTGTACCTCACATGTACATGCTGCTTATTTTCTGTTGATTTGTTTGCACAGAAATTCTGCCCGTGTTTAACTGTCCAATCAAATCAGATATGATGAAACCTGAGCCCTCTGTGCAACTAAAGATGCTGCTGATCTGATCTTAAAAGAAATGCATGTAAATAACTGCCATTACTTTTTTAAGTGCAGAATGAAAGCTTTTCTGTACTATCAAAAAAATAAAAAATGTGGTTTCACATCGGCACCAAAAGACATTAAATATGGGGGAAAAGTTGTAAAAAATGCAGCAATAATCAAAATAGATTGCTGTAGAGCAGTTTAGTGGGGATCCTGCAGAAGACAAAAAACCTTATATTTCTGCAACGTGTGAACATGACTTTACAGACACAAAAAAGTTAGATCGCAAATAGATGAACAGCACTCCAACCAGGTGTAGTGATATCAAAATAAAGTGTTTATTTAGCCATGGCACAGCAACGTTTCGACCAGAATATGGTCTTTTTCAAGCTTGAGTGAGTGCTGTCAGCCCCTCTCTTTCTTCACAAAAAAGTTAGATGTCATATAGTAAAGTTACATAAAGATGATAAGGTTCTGGCCGCTACAACTGTGAATGAATGAGCAATAAGTAAATCCGTAGGTACCAAATAAAAAGCCACACCGGGTATTCCGGAAGGTAAAAGATTCATAGGCCTCAATTCCAGCCTTCAGGTAGCATTGACCTGGATGCTGCATCGGAGTTCCGTTAATTGATCTGCTCATCTCTTGTCCCAACTATCCAGGATAAAGCAGACAGTCTCAGATTTGGATCTGCGTTCTGAAGTCTCTGGTGTTTGCTGAATTTCCCTCAATGCCACCACCTCACTAACATCCTTTCCTGCCAGGGTTGAAAGCAATGTTAAAAGGGTGTAGATTGGGTATGTCCAAAATTTGCCACAGCACACTATTTGTAGGGCTATGCAGAAACAGGTGCAAGCTATGTCTAGAAAATGCATACTAGGATGGTCCCATGACGAGTGGGTCCGAATACAGATCGGGAACTTGCCCAAATGAGAAAGTGGGTAACTCTAAAACAACTCCCCAGTCAGAGAGAGATAGAGATGCACTGTCCTCTGCAGATTCTCAGGCAGTGGGAAAGGCTTCAACTGAAGAATGAGCTGTTGTACCGGAAGATCCAATTACAACAGCAGTTGGGTGTCACCTGGCAGTTGGTATCCTCTGAGGCGCTACTACATAAGGTCGCCACGGGGGCACAAGAAAGAGGAGCTCACTTCGGTCAAGAAAAGACCTTTCAGTGGCTGCAGAAGTTAGTTTATCATCCGAGACTGAAAGCCATGGTAGAAGAGGTCTGTTAGCAGTGTAGAAACTGAGAATTAGCAGAGAGTTCCCACACAGACCAATGTGACTTCTACCCCTCTCGAAGTATTGATGATAGATTACCTGACAGAAGGTCTGGCTTACCAGGGATACGAGCATTGTCTGGCGATGACGGATCACTTCACTAAGTTCGCCGTTGTGACTCTGACGTGATCAAACTGCTGAATCAGGGGCACATGCCATCTGCAAGAACTTAATTCAAGTGTATGGCTGCCCGAAGAGAATCCACTCTGATCAAGGCACCTGTTTTCTAGGGTGAGTGATGGAAGAATTACATCGCTTGTACCAGATCGAAAAATCCCGGATGACGTATTATCATCCTCAGGGAGATGGAGCATGTGAACGGTTCAATCAAACTCTAGTTCAGATGTTAAGAACACTAGAGAAGACCGAAAAGTCAGTTGAACTGAGTTCTTAGCAGAGTTAGTGTGGGTGTACAATAACCGAGTACATCATACCACCGGTTACACTCCATTTACCCTGTTGTTCATCCGGCCAGGAAGAGAGATTACTGAGTTGGAGTTGGACCCAGAGGAGGACTACCCAGTGATGAGGGTGTCCACCTGGGTCCGGGAACATCGTCATCGCCTGCAGACACTACATCTCCTGGAGCAGACTAAGTTTCAGGAACTTGAGCATTCAGAGACAGCTCATCTGCGAGGGACAGCTCTGCAGGCTGGGGACCGTGTGTTGGTCCTCGGAACAAGCTGGAATATCGGTGGGAGAAGACTCCGTGTCGAGTAAAGCAATGAATCAGTGCCGAAGGACCTGTCTATGAAGTCCAAACTGAAGGGAAAGAAGATGCCCCCACTCGAGTAGTTCACCAGAACATGCTATGCCTTTGCTTGTCAAGAGATCCTGATCAAGTGAAAGAGATGCCAAGTGCACCTGTAATACTGCCTCCAGCAGTTGTTGATTGTGAAGATGAAGAATCCCCTGATTTGCCACCTGTAGACCCAGAGGAGGAACAGGTACCTGAAATTAATGAAATTCCTGAAATTCCTGACATGGCTGCTCCATCAGAATCAGGCACGTCCCTGCCCTCGCCTGTTCAACCTAACTCGACTACTCAACCTGACTTGACTACTCCTTCTGACTTACAGAGCACTGAACGAGCAACAGCCAGGAGACTGTTATGATCCCTAGTGGCTGAGGATCATAAATAGATCAGCAAGTGATTAAACTAAGGACGAGCTCTAGGGAGATGGTAACTGGACTGATCGCAAATCTGAACCTATCCAAAACAACTAGAGGTAGCCGGTGAACGTGCCTAAAAAATTCCTAGACGTCTCGAGCCAGCCTGAGGAACTAGCTACCCCTAAAGAGAAAGAAAGACCTTGCTTGCCTCCAGAGAAATAATCCCCAAAGATATAGAAGCCCCCAACAAATATTAACGGTGAAGTAAGAAGAAGGCACATACATAGGGATGAAATCAGATTCAGCAAAAGAGGCCCACTAGTACTAGAAAGCAGAAAATAGAGCAGGGGTCTATGCGATCAATAAAAAACCCTTACAAAATATCCATCCTGAGATTTCAAGAACCCACACACCAACTAACGGTGTGTGGGGAGAAACTCAGCCCACTAGAGCAACCAGCAAGCGAGGGAATTACATTTTAGCAAGCTGAAACAGAAAACACGATAAACACCGCTGATCAAAAAATGAGCAAACAAAACTTAGCTTATCCTGGATGGACTGGGAGCAAGGTAGTCAGAAGGAATCTGAGTAGCACTGATTACATCGACAGCCGGCAACAAGTGGAAGCAAAACAGAGCTATATAGGAACCTCCCAGAGGATAACGAACCAGCTGATAGCCAGAGACCAGCAGGATAACAGACAAAGCCACCAGGGGGAGCCCAAAGCAAAAGTCACACCATACCACCAGCGACCACAAGAGGGAGCCTGAACACAGAGTTCACAACAGTACCCCCCCCCTTGAGGAGGGGTCACCGAACCCTCACAAAAACCACCAGGGCGATCAGGATGAGCCACATGGAAGGCACGAACCAAATCGGCTGCATGAACATCAGAGGCGACAACCCAAGAATTATCCTCCTGACCATAGCCCTTCCATTTAACCAAATACTGGAGCCTCCGTCTAGAAATACGAGAATCCAAGATCTTCTCCACCACATATTCCAATTCTCCCTCAACCAGCACCGGGGCAGGAGGCTCAACCGGAGGAACCACAGGCACCACATACCTCCGCAACAACGAGCGATGGAACACATTATGAATAGCAAATGATGCTGGGAGGTCCAGACGAAATGACACAGGGCCAAGGACTTCCAGAATCTTATAAGGACCGATAAACCGAGGCTTGAACTTAGGAGAGGAGACCTTCATAGGAACGAAGCGAGAAGACAACCCACACAGCGACGGCGGTTGGCAAAGAGCTGAGCCTTCTCTTGAGACAGCTTCAAATTGTCCACCACATGATTCCAAATCTGATACAACCTATCAACCACAACATCCACTCCAGGACAGTCAGAAGGCTCCACCTGACCCGAGGAAAAACGAGGATGAAACCCCGAATTACAAAAGAAAGGAGAAACCAAAGTAGCAGAACTAGCCCGATTATTAAGGGCAAACTCGGCCAACGGCAAAAAAGTAACCCAGTCGTCCTGATCAGCAGAAACAAAACATCTTAAATAAGTCTCCAAGGTCTGATTAGTTCGCTCGGTTTGGCCATTCGTCTGAGAATGGAAGGCCGACGAAAAAGACAAATCAATGCCCAATTTAGCACAAAAGGTCCGCCAAAATCTAGACACAAACTGGGATCCTCTGTCAGAAACAATGTTCTCAGGAATCCCGTGCAAACGAACCACATTTTGAAAAAACAGTGGAACCAACTCGGAGGAGGAAGGCAACTTAGGCAAGGGCACCAAATGGACCATCTTAGAAAAACGATCACACACCACCCAGATGACAGACATTCTCTGAGAGACAGTGAGATCTGAAATAAAATCCATGGAAATGTGCGTCCAAGGCCTCTTCGGGACAGGCAAAGGTAACAGCAAACCACTGGCTCGAGAACAGCAAGGCTTAGCCCGAGCACAAATTCCACAAGACTGCACAAAGGAACGCACATCCTGCGACAAGGAAGGCCACCAAAAAGACCTGGCCACCAAGTCTCTGGTACCAAATATTCCAGGATGGCCCGCCAACACCGAAGAATGAACCTCGGAGATGACTCTGTTGGTCTATCTATCCGGGACAAACAGTCTCTCCGGTGGACAGCGATCAGGTCTATCCGCCTGAAACTCTTGCAGCACACGACGCAAATCTGGGGAGATGGCAGACAAAATCACCCCTTCTCTAAGAATATCAGCCGGCTCTGAATCTCCAGGAGAGTCAGGCACAAAACTCCTAGAAAGAGCATCAGCCTTCACATTCTTCGAACCAGGCAGGTACGAAACCACGAAATCAAAATGAGAGAAAAACAACGACCAACGGGCCTGTCTGGGATTCAGCCGCTTGGCCGACTCGAGATAAATCAAATTCTTGTGATCAGTCAAGACCACCACACGATGCTTAGCTCCCTCGAGCCAATGTCGCCACTCCTCAAATGCCCACTTCATAGCCAACAACTCCCGATTACCGACATCATAATTCCGCTCGGCAGGCGAAAACTTTCTTGAAAAGAAAGCACATGGCTTCATCACAGAGTCATCGGAGCTTCTCTGCGACAAAACAGCCCCCGCTCCAATCTCGGAAGCATCAACCTCCACCTGGAAGGGAAGTGAGACATCTGGCTGACATAAGACCAGAGCCGAAGAAAACCGGCGCTTCAGCTCCCGAAAGGCCTCCACAGCCGCAGAGGACCAATTAGTCACATCAGAACCTTTCTTGGTCAACTCCGTCAAAGGCTTAACAACACCAGAAAAATTAGCTATGAAGCGACGGTAAAAATTAGCAAAACCCAAGAACTTCTGAAGACTCTTAACCGATGTAGGCTGCGTCCAGTCATGAATAGCCTGAACCTTGACTGGGTCCATCTCAATAGTAGAAGGAGAAAAAATGAAACCCAAAAAAGAAATCTTCTGGACTCCAAAAAGACATTTTGAGCCCTTCACAAATAAAGCATTGTCACGCAGGACCTGAAAGACCATCCTGACCTGCTTAACATGAGACTCCCAATCATCCGAAAAAACCAGAATATCATCCAGATACACAATCATAAACTTATCCAGATATTCACAGAAGATGTCGTGCATAAAGGACTGAAAGACTGAAGGAGCATTAGAAAGTCCAAAAGGCATCACCAGGTACTCAAAATGGCCTTCAGGCGTATTAAATGCAGTTTTCCATTCATCACCCTGTTTTATACGCACAAGGTTATACGCACCACGAAGATCTATCTTGGTGAACCAACTAGACCCCCTAATGCGAGCAAACAAATCAGTTAACAATGGCAAAGGATACTGAAATTTGACCGTGATTTTATTCAAAAGGCGATAATCAATACAAGGTCTCAGGGAACCATCCTTCTTAGCCACAAAAAAGAATCCCGCACCAAGAGGGGAAGAGGACGGGCGAATATGTCCCTTCTCCAAAGACTCCTTTTGTATAACTCCGCATGGCAGCATGCTCCGGCACAGATAAATTGAAAAGTCGTCCCTTAGGAAACTTACTACCAGGAATCAAATTTATAGCACAATCACAGTCCCTATGAGGAGGTAGAGAATTGAGTTTGGGCTCCTCAAATACATCCTGGTAGTCTGACAAAAACGTAGGGACTTCAGAAGGAGTGGACGAAGCAATTGACACCACAGGAGTGTCACCATGAATTCCTTGACAACCCCAACTTGACACAGACATAGCTTTCCAATCCAGGACTGGATTATGAGTCTGCAACCATGGTAGACCCAACACGACAACATCATGCAAATTATGCAATACAATAAAGCGAATCACCTCCTGATGAACAGGAGTCATGCACATGGTCACTTGTGTCCAGTACTGAGGTCTATTCGTAGCCAATGGCGTAGAGTCAATTCCCCTTAGTGGAATAGGGAATTTTAAAGGCTCCAAATCAAAACCACAGCGCCTGGCAAATGACCAATCCATCAGACTCAGGGCAGCACCTGAATCTACAAAGGCATTAACCGGGTAAGATGACAGGGAACAAATCAGGGTAACAGACAAAATAAACTTAGGCTGTAAAGTACCAATGGTGACAGATTTATCAACCTTTTTTTTGCACTTAGAGCATGCTGAGATAACATGAGCTGAGTCACCACAGTAAAAGCACAACCCATTTTGCCGTCTATAATTTTGCCGTTCACTTCTGGTCAGAATTCTGTCACATTGCATAGATTCAGGTGTCTGTTCAGAAGACACCGCCAAATGGTGCACAGGTTTGCGCTCCCGCAACCGCCGATCAATCTGAATGGCCAGAGTGTTGTGAATTTACCTTTTGGCTCCCTCTAGTGGCTACTAGTGATTTTACTCTGGGTATGTCTATCATCCCTTGTATGCTCACCTGGGTTGTTAGGTCAGGGGTGTTGCTATATAAGCTCCCTGGACCTTCAGTTCAATGCCTGGCAACGTTGATATCAGAGCTAATCTGTAGTGCTCTTGTCTACTGATCCTGGTTCCTGCGTGATTAAGCTAAGTCTGCTTTCTTGCTTTTTGCTATTTGTTTTTGTTTGCATTTTTGTCCAGCTTGTTCATTATCTGTATCCTTTCCTTGCTGGAAGCTCTAGGGAGGCTGGAGTTCTCCCCCCGGCCGTTAGACGGTTCGGGGGTTCTTGAATCTCCAGTGTGGAATTTTGTTAGGGTTTTTGTTGACCATATAAGTTATCTTACTACATTCTGCTATTAGTAAGCGGGCCTCTCTTTGCTAAACCTAGTTCATCTCTGTGTTTGTCATTTCCTCTTACCTCACCGTTATTATTTGTGGGGGGCTTGTATCCTACTTTTGGGGTCTATTCTCTGGAGGCAAGAGAGGTCTTTGTTTTCCTCTTCTAGGGGTAGTTAGTCCTCCGGCTGGCGCGAGACATCTAGCGACCAATGTAGGCATGTTCCCCGGCTACTTCTAGTGTTGGCGTTAGGAGTAGATATATGGTCAACCCAGTTACCACTGCCCTATGAGCTGGATTTTTGTACTTCGCAGACTTGCTGATATCTCTGAGACCCTTGCCATTGGGGTCATAACAGTTTGCCAGGCCCGTATTAAATGTTAAATGGATTGCAGAAGCGGGATTATAAGAAAGAAAGTTCTGAGGTTTTTTTTTCTCTCTCTCATTTTTTTTTTCTTTTCCCCTTTAACTCTGAGTGGCTTGTGTTTGCTGCAGACATGAATGTCCAGACCTTGATTACAAGTGTGGACCAGCTTGCTGCTCGTGTGCAGGGCATACAAGATTATGTTATCAGAAATCCTATGTCAGAACCTAAGATACCGATTCCTGAACCATTTTCCGGAGACCGATTTAAATTTAGAAATTTCAGGAATAATTGTAAATTGTTTTTGTCCCTGAGACCCTGTTCATCTGGAGACTCCGCTCAGCAAGTTAAAATTGTTATTTCTTTTTTACGGGGCGACCCTCAGGATTGGGCCTTCTCGCTGGCGCCAGGAGATCCGGCATTGGCTGACATTGATGCGTTTTTTCTGGCGCTCGGTTTGCTTTATGAGGAACCCAATCTTGAGATTCAGGCAGAAAAAGCCTTGCTGGCGATGTCTCAGGGCCAGGACGAGGCCGAAGTGTATTGCCAAAAATTTCGGAAATGGTCCGTGCTGACCCAGTGGAACGAGTGTGCATTGGCTGCAAATTTTAGAAATGGCCTTTCTGAAGCCATTAAGAATGTGATGGTGGGTTTTCCCATTCCCACAGGTCTGAATGATTCTATGGCCCTGGCTATTCAAATCGACCGGCGGTTGCGGGAGCGCAAAACCGCAAATCCTCTCATGGTGTTGTCTGAACAGGCACCTGATTTAATGCAATGTGATAGAATCCTGACTAGAAATGAGCGGAAAATTCATAGACGCCAGAATGGCTTGTGTTACTACTGTGGTGATTCTACACATGTTATCTCAGCATGCTCTAAACGTCTTACTAAGGTTGTTAGTCCGGTCGCCATTGGTAATTTGCAACCTAAATTTATTCTATCTGTAACTTTGATTTGCTCACTGTCATCGTATCCTGTCATGGCGTTTGTGGACTCAGGTGCTGCCCTGAGCCTTATGGATCTGTCATTTGCCAAGCGCTGCGGATTTGTGCTTGAGCCATTGGAAAATCCTATCCCTCTTAGGGGTATTGACTCTACGCCATTGGCAAAAAATAAACCGCAGTTTTGGACACAGGTTACCATGT
Organism: Ranitomeya variabilis; assembly: GCF_051348905.1. Lineage (NCBI taxonomy): Eukaryota > Metazoa > Chordata > Amphibia > Anura > Dendrobatidae > Ranitomeya > Ranitomeya variabilis. The sequence continues at coordinate 236,663,212 of NC_135232.1, forward strand.
GCATGACTCCCGAACATCGGGAGGTAATACGTTTTCTTGTTCTACATAAAATGCATGATTTGGTTGTTTTGGGTTTGCCATGGTTACAGACCCATAATCCAGTCTTGGACTGGAAGGCTATGTCAGTGTCAAGCTGGGGCTGCCATGGAATTCACGGAGATTCCCTGCCCTTGTCTATTGCATCTTCTACGCCTTCGGAAGTTCCGGCGTATTTGTCTGATTATCAGGATGTCTTCAGCGAGTCTAAGTCCAGTGCACTGCCTCCTCATAGGGAATGTGACTGTGCAATAGATTTGATTCCTGGCAGTAAGTTTCCTAAGGGGAGACTGTTTAATCTGTCGGTACCTGAACATACCGCGATGCGTTCATATATTAAGGAGTCTCTTGAGAAGGGGCATATCCGTCCTTCTTCTTCCCCTCTTGGTGCGGGATTCTTTTTTGTGGCCAAAAAGGACGGATCTTTGAGGCCTTGTATTGACTATCGGCTTTTAAATAAGATCACTGTCAAATTTCAGTATCCTTTGCCGCTGTTGTCAGATTTGTTTGCCCGGATTAAAGGTGCCAAGTGGTTCACCAAGATAGACCTTCGTGGTGCGTACAACCTTGTGCGCATTAGGCAGGGCGATGAATGGAAAACCACATTCAATACGCCCGAAGGTCATTTTGAGTACTTGGTGATGCCATTTGGGCTCTCTAATGCACCTTCAGTTTTTCAGTCCTTCATGCATGACATTTTCCGGAAGTATCTGGATAAATTTTTGATTGTTTATCTGGATGATATTCTGGTTTTTTCTGATGATTGGGACTCGCATGTGGAGCAGGTCAGGATGGTTTTTGAGATTCTGCGTGAAAATTCTTTGTTTGTAAAAGGCTCAAAGTGTCTCTTTGGTGTACAGAAGGTTCCCTTTTTGGGGTTCATTTTTTCCCCTTCTGCTGTGGAGATGGATCCAGTCAAGGTCCGAGCTATTCATGATTGGACTCAACCCTCGTCAGTTAAGAGTCTTCAGAAGTTCTTGGGTTTTGCTAACTTCTACCGTCGTTTTATCGCAAATTTCTCTAGCGTTGTTAAACCGCTGACGGATATGACCAAGAAAGGCTCTGATGTAGCTAACTGGGCTCCTGCTGCCGTGGAGGCTTTCCAGGAGTTGAAACGCCGGTTTACTTCGGCGCCTGTTTTGTGCCAGCCTGACGTCTCACTTCCCTTTCAGGTTGAGGTGGATGCTTCGGAGATTGGGGCAGGGGCCGTTTTGTCGCAGAGAGGCCCTGGTTGCTCTACTATGAGACCTTGTGCCTTTTTCTCTAGGAAGTTTTCGCCGGCAGAGCGAAATTATGATGTGGGCAATCGGGAGTTGTTGGCCATGAAGTGGGCATTTGAGGAGTGGCGTCATTGGCTCGAGGGTGCTAAGCATCGTGTGGTGGTCTTGACTGATCACAAAAATTTGATGTATCTCGAGTCTGCTAAACGCCTGAATCCTAGACAGGCCCGCTGGTCATTGTTTTTCTCCCGTTTTGACTTTGTGGTCTCGTATTTACCAGGTTCTAAGAATGTGAAGGCCGATGCTCTGTCTAGGAGCTTTGTGCCTGATGCTCCTGGAGTCGCTGAACCTGAGGGTATTCTTAAGGAAGGAGTTATCTTGTCAGCTATTTCTCCAGATCTGCGACGTGTGTTGCAGAGATTTCAGGCTGGTAGGCCTGACTCTTGTCCACCTGACAGATTGTTTGTGCCTGCTAAATGGACCAGCAGAGTCATTTCCGAGGTTCATTCCTCAGTGTTGGCAGGGCACCCGGTAATTTTTGGCACCAGAGATCTGGTGGCCAGGTCCTTTTGGTGGCCTTCCTTGTCAAGGGATGTGCGGTCATTTGTTCAGTCCTGTGGTACTTGTGCTCGAGCTAAGCCTTGCTGTTCTCGTGCCAGCGGGTTGCTCTTGCCCTTGCCTGTCCCGAAGAGACCTTGGACACACATCTCTATGGATTTCATTTCGGATCTTCCGGTGTCTAAGGGCATGTCTGTCATCTGGGTGATATGTGATCGTTTCTCCAAGATGGTCCATCTGGTTCCTTTGCCTAAGCTGCCTTCCTCTTCTGATCTGGTTCCTGTGTTCTTCCAGAACGTGGTTCGTTTGCACGGCATTCCTGAGAATATTGTGTCGGACAGAGGATCCCAGTTTGTTTCCAGGTTCTGGCGATCCTTTTGTGGTAGGATGGGCATTGATTTGTCGTTTTCCTCCGCTTTTCATCCACAGACTAACGGACAAACGGAGCGAACTAATCAGACTCTGGAGGCGTATTTGAGGTGTTTTGTCTCTTCTGATCAGGATGATTGGGTGACCTTCTTGCCGTTGGCTGAATTTGCCCTTAATAATCGGGCTAGTTCTGCCACCTTGGTTTCGCCATTTTTCTGCAACTCCGGTTTCCATCCTCGTTTTTCCTCGGGACATGTGGAGCCTTCTGACTGTCCTGGAGTGGATTCTGTGGTGGATAGGTTGCAGCGGATCTGGAATCATGTGGTGGACAACTTGAAGTTGTCACAGGAGAAGGCTCAGCGTTTTGCCAACCGCCGCCGCGGTGTGGGTCCCCGACTTCGTGTTGGGGATTTGGTATGGCTGTCTTCTCGATTTGTTCCTATGAAGGTCTCCTCTCCCAAATTTAAGCCTCGATTCATTGGTCCTTACAGGATATTGGAGATCCTTAATCCTGTGTCCTTTCGCCTGGATCTTCCGGTGTCGTTTGCCATTCACAACGTATTTCATAGGTCCTTGTTGCGGCGGTACGTTGTGCCTGTGGTTCCTTCTGCTGAGCCTCCTGCTCCGGTGTTGGTTGAGGGCGAGTTGGAGTACGTGGTGGAGAAGATCTTAGATTCTCGTCTCTCCAGGCGGAGGCTTCAGTACCTGGTCAAGTGGAAGGGCTATGGTCAGGAGGATAATTCCTGGGTGGTCGCCTCTGATGTGCATGCGGCCGATTTAGTTCGTGCCTTTCACGCCGCTCATCCTGATCGCCCTGGTGGTCTTGGTGAGGGTTCGGTGACCCCTCACTAAGGGGGGGGGTACTGTTGTGAATTTACCTTTTGGCTCCCTCTAGTGGCTACTAGTGATTTTACTCTGGGTATGTCTATCATCCCTTGTATGCTCACCTGGGTCGTTAGGTCAGGGTTGTTGCTATATAAGCTCCCTGGACCTTCAGTTCAATGCCTGGCAACGTTGATATCAGAGCTAATCTGTAGTGCTCTTGTCTACTGATCCTGGTTCCTGCGTGATTAAGCTAAGTCCGCTTTCTTGCTTTTTGCTATTTGTTTTTGTTTGCATTTTTGTCCAGCTTGTTCATTATCTGTATCCTTTCCTTGCTGGAAGCTCTAGGGAGGCTGGAGTTCTCCCCCCGGCCGTTAGACGGTTCGGGGGTTCTTGAATCTCCAGTGTGGAATTTTGTTAGGGTTTTTGTTGACCATATAAGTTATCTTACTACATTCTGCTATTAGTAAGCGGGCCTCTCTTTGCTAAACCTAGTTCATCTCTGTGTTTGTCATTTCCTCTTACCTCACCGTTATTATTTGTGGGGGGCTTGTATCCTACTTTTGGGGTCTATTCTCTGGAGGCAAGAGAGGTCTTTGTTTTCCTCTTCTAGGGGTAGTTAGTCCTCCGGCTGGCGCGAGACATCTAGCGACCAACGTAGGCATGTTCCCCGGCTACTTCTAGTGTTGGCGTTAGGAGTAGATATATGGTCAACCCAGTTACCACTGCCCTATGAGCTGGATTTTTGTACTTCGCAGACTTGCTGATATCTCTGAGACCCTCGCCATTGGGGTCATAACACAGAGTCATTGACTCATTCAGACCTGCAGGCGTAGGGAACCCCACCATGACATTCTTAATGGCTTCAGAAAGACCTTCTCTGAAATTTGCAGCCAGGGCACACTCATTCCACTGAGTAAGCACCGACCATTTCCGAAATTTCTGGCAGTACACCTCTGCTTCATCTTGCCCCTGCGAGAAGGCCAATAACGCTTTTTCAGCCTGGTTCTCAAGATTAGGTTCCTCATAGAGCAATCCAAGGGCCATAAAAAACGCATCCACACTGAGCAATGCAGGATCACCTGGCGCCAATGCAAAGGCCCAATCTTGAGGGTCACCACGCAAAAAGGAAATAATAATCTTAACTTGCTGAACGGCATCACCAGAGGAACGAGGTTTCAAAGAAAGAAACAACTTACAATTGTTCTTAAAATTCAGGAACCTAGATCTATCTCCAGAAAACAACTCCGGAATAGGTATCCTAGGCTCAGACATAGGACTGTGAACAACAAAATCCTGAATACTTTGAACTCTAGCAGAAAGATGATCCAGACTGGAAGCCAAGCTCTGGACATCCATGTCAGCAGCTGAACTCAGAGCCACACCAAGATTAAGAGGAGGAGAGAAGCTAGGACAGCAGCTAGACACACGGCAACAACAAGAAAAAAAAAAAATTCTCAAGGCTTCTCTTCTCCTGCTTCTGCCATGCAATTAACACTTTGTTGGCCGGCTGTACTGTTATGATCCCTAGTGGCTGAGGATCACAAATAGATCAGCAAGTGATTAAACTAAGGACGAGCTCTAGGGAGATGGTAACTGGACTGATCGCAAATCTGAACCTATCCAAAACAACTAGAGGTAGCCGGTGAACGTGCCTAAAAAATTCCTAGACGTCTCGAGCCAGCCTGAGGAACTAGCTACCCCTAAAGAGAAAGAAAGACCTCGCTTGCCTCCAGAGAAATAATCCCCAAAGATATAGAAGCCCCCAACAAATATTAACGGTGAAGTAAGAAGAAGGCACATACATAGGGATGAAATCAGATTCAGCAAAAGAGGCCCACTAGTACTAGAAAGCAGAAAATAGAGCAGGGGTCTATGCAATCAATAAAAAACCCTTACAAAATATCCATCCTGAGATTTCAAGAACCCACACACCAACTAACGGTGTGTGGGGAGAAACTCAGCCCACTAGAGCAACCAGCAAGCGAGGGAATTACTGTCATGGTTCCCAATGGCAAGGGAACATAAAAAACACATAAGTAACGAACGAGCTCTCGGGTGATGGAAACTCGAGTTGACCGTGAGCTAAATCTACCACACAACTAACAGTAGCCAGGGAGCATACCTACGGCTTCCTATATGCCACGCGCCAGCCGGAGGACTAACTACGCCTGGTAGAGGAAGAAACAGACCTGGCTTACCTCTAGGGAAATACCCCAAAAGATGATAGCAGCCCCCCACATGTAATAACGGAGAATTAAGAGGAAAAGACATACACAGTATGAAAGTAGATTTAGCAAAGAGAGGCCCACTTACTAGATAGCAGAAGGATACAAAAGAGGACTTCACGGTCAACTGAAAACCCTTTCAAAAACCATCCTGAAATTACTTTAAGACTCCTGTGTCAACTTATGACACAGGAGTGGCAATTTCAGCCCGCAAGAGCTTCCAGCTACAGAGAATTTACAAAAACTGCAAACTGGACAAAAGGTACAAAACAAAAGAACAAAGTCCACTTAGCTGATCAGCAGACTAGTAGCAGGAAGGCTCTGGTTACAATGATGACCGGCAAGGAAATGACTGGAGAGCAAGGCTAAATAGGAAACTCCCAAACACTGATGGAAGCAGGTGAACAGAAGAAGCAAAGTACAAACAAGTCACCAGTACCACCAGCAACCACCAGGGGAGCCCAAAAAGCGGATACACAACAGTACCCTCCCCTTAAGGAGGGGGCACCGAACCCTCACAAGAACCACCAGGGCGATCTGGATGAGCCCTATGAAAGGCACGAACCAAATCCGAGGCATGAACATCAGAGGCAGTTACCCAAGAATTATCTTCCTGACCATAGCCTTTCCATTTAACCAGATATTGAAGTCTCCGTCTGGAAATACGGGAGTCCAAGATCTTCTCCACGACGTACTCCAATTCACCCTCCACCAGCACAGGAGCAGGAGGTTCAGTAGAAGGAACCACCGGTACCTCATATCTCCGCAACAACGACCGATGGAACACATTATGGATAGCGAAAGATGCCGGGAGGTCCAAACGAAAGGAAACAGGGTTAAGAATCTCCAAAATCCTATAAAGACCGATGAACCGAGGCTTAAATTTGGGAGAAGAAACTCTCATAGGGACAAAACGGGAAGACAACCACACCAAGTCCCCAACGCGAAGGTGGGGACCAACACGACGACGACGGTTAGCAAACTGCTGAGTCCTCTCCTGGGACAATTCCAAATTATCCACCACTTGTCCCCAAATCCGATGCAACCGATCCACCACCGCATCCACTCCAGGACAATCCGAAGATTCAACCTGACCAGATGAAAAACGCGGATGAAACCCTGAATTGCAAAAGAAAGGAGAAACCAAAGTGGCAGAACTAGCCCGATTATTAAGAGCAAACTCCGCCAACGGCAGAAAGGCAACCCAATCATCCTGATCCGCAGACACAAAACACCTCAAATAAGTCTCCAAAGTTTGATTAGTTCGCTCCGTCTGGCCATTGGTCTGAGGATGGAATGCAGACGAAAAGGACAAATCAATGCCCAACCTGGCACAGACTGCCCGCCAAAATCTAGACACGAACTGGGTACCCCTGTCAGAAACTATGTTTTCCGGAATACCATGCAAGCGAACCACATTTTGAAAAAACAGCGGGACCAACTCAGATGAGGAAGGCAACTTAGGCAATGGCACCAAATGAACCATTTTAGAAAAACGGTCACACACCACCCAGATGACAGACATCTTCTGAGAAACAGGGAGATCCGAGATAAAGTCTATAGAGATGTGCGTCCAAGGCCTCTTAGGAATAGGCAAGGGCAACAACAACCCACTAGCCCTAGAACAACAAGGCTTGGCCCGAGCACACACATCGCAAGACTGCACAAAAACACGCACATCTCGAGACAGGGAAGGCCACCAGAAGGATCTAGCCACCAAATCTCTGGTGCCAAAAATTTCCGGATGACCTGCCAGAGTAGAAGAATGAACTTCCGAGATGACTCTAGTGGTCCACTCGTGAGGAACAAACAGTCTACCAGACGGACAACGATCAGGTCTATCCGCCTGAAATTCTTGCAAAGCACATCGCAAATCTGGAGAGACAGCAGACAAAACCACTCCATCCTTAAGGACACCAGCAGGTTCAGAATTCCCAGGAGAGTCAGGCTCAAAACTCCTAGAAAGAGCATCTGCTTTCACATTCCTAGAACCCGGTAAGTACGAGACCACAAAATTAAACCGGGAAAAGAACAACGACCAACGTGCCTGTCTAGGATTCAGGCGCCTGGCAGACTCCAAATAAATTAAATTCTTGTGATCAGTCAAAACTACCACCTGATGTCTGGCACTCTCAAGCCAATGACGCCACTCCTCAAATGCCCACTTCATGGCCAAAAGCTCCCGATTACCAACATCATAGTTTCGCTCGGCGGCCGAAAATTTTCGCGAAAAGAACGCACAAGGTCTCATCACTGAGCAGTCGGAACTTTTCTGCGACAAAACCGCCCCCGCTCCGATCTCGGAAGCATCGACCTCAACCTGAAAGGGAAGAGAAACATCAGGCTGGCGCAACACAGGGGCAGACAAAAAGCAGCGCTTAAGCTCCCGAAAGGCCTCCACGGCAGCAGGGGACCAATTGGCAACATCAGCACCCTTTTTAGTCAAATCCGTCAGAGGTTTAGCAACGCCAGAAAAAACAGCTATAAATCGACGATAAAAATTAGCAAAGCCCAAGAATTTCTGGAGACTCTTCAGAGAAGTAGGCTGCGTCCAGTCGTAAATAGCCCGAACCTTGACAGGGTCCATCTCAATAGAAGAAGGGGAAAAAATATACCCCAAAAATGAAATTTTTTGAACCCCAAAAACACACTTTGAACCCTTTACACACAAAGAATTCTCCCGCAAAACCTGAAAAACCCTCCTGACCTGCTGAACATGAGACTCCCAGTCATCAGAAAAAATCAAAATATCATCCAAGTACACAATCATAAATTTATCCAAATATTCCCGGAAAATATCATGCATTAAGGACTGAAAGACAGAAGGTGCATTAGAAAGGCCGAAAGGCATTACCAAATACTCAAAATGGCCCTCAGGCGTATTAAATGCGGTCTTCCACTCATCCCCCTGCTTAATTCGCACCAAATTATACGCCCCACGAAGATCAATCTTAGAGAACCACTTAGCCCCCCTTATGCGAGCAAACAAATCAGTCAGCAAAGGCAACGGATACTGATATTTGACTGTAATGTTATTCAGGAGACGATAATCAATACAAGGCCTCAGAGAGCCATCCTTTTTAAAGACAAAGAAAAAACCGGCTCCTAAAGGTGATGAAGAAGGACGAATATGTCCCTTTTCCAGGGACTCCTTAATATACTCGCGCATAGCAGCATGTTCAGGTACAGATAGGTTAAACAAACGACCCTTTGGAAATTTACTGCCAGGAATCAGATCTATGGCGCAATCACAATCCCTGTGAGGAGGGAGTGAACCAATCTTAGGCTCTTCAAAAATATCACGATAATCAGACAAAAATGCCGGAATCTCAGATGGAATAGATGACGAAATGGACACCATAGGAGTGTCCCCATGAGCCCCCCGACATCCCCAGCTTAACACAGACATAGCCTTCCAGTCAAGGACTGGGTTATGAGACTGTAACCATGGTAATCCAAGCACCAAAACATCATGTAAATTGTACAACACAAGGAAGCGAATCACCTCCTGATGGTCTGGAGTCATACGCATAGTCACTTGTGTCCAGAACTGTGGTTTATTACAAGCCAAAGGTGTAGAATCAATACCCTTCAGAGGTATAGGGACTTCCAGAGGCTCTAAATCAAACCCACAGCGCCTGGCAAAGGACCAGTCCATAAGACTCAGAGCAGCGCCCGAGTCCACATAGGCATCCACGGTAATAACTGATAATGAACAAATCAAGGTTACAGACAAAATAAATTTGGACTGTAAAGTGCCAATTGAAATGGACTTGTCAACCTTCCTAGTACGCTTAGAGCATGCCGATATAACATGAGCAGAATCACCACAATAGAAGCATAACCCATTTTTACGCCTATAATTCTGCCGCTCGCTTCTGGACATAACTCTGTCACATTGCATTTTCTCTGGCGTCGCTTCAGAAGATACCGCCAAATGGTGCACGGGTTTGCGCTCCCGCAAACGCCGATCAATCTGAATTGCCATTGTCATGGACTCATTCAGACCTGTAGGCGCAGGGAACCCGACCATAACATCTTTAACTGCATCAGAAAGGCCCTCTCTGAAATTTGCCGCTAAGGCGCACTCATTCCACTGAGTAAGCACAGACCACCTACGAAATTTTTGGCAGTATATCTCCGCTTCATCTTGCCCTTGAGATAGGGCTATCAAAGCTTTTTCAGCTTGAATCTCCAAATTAGGTTCCTCATAAAGCAACCCTAAAGCCAGGAAAAACGCATCCACATTGAGCAACGCAGGATCCCCTGGTGCCAATGAAAATGCCCAATTTTGAGGGTCACCTCGCAGCAAAGAGATTACAATCTTAACCTGCTGGACAGGATCTCCTGAGGAGTGAGGTCTGAGAGAAAGGAATAATTTACAATTATATTTGAAATTCAAAAACCGAGATCTATCTCCGGAAAACACCTCTGGTGTAGGGATTTTAGGTTCAGAAATAGGAGCATGTATAACAAAATCTTGTAAATTTTGAACCTTCGTAGCAAGATTATTTAAACCTGCAGCCAAACTCTGGACATCCATGTTAAACAGCTAAGGTCAGAGCCATTCAAGGGTTAAGAGGAGGTAAGAAGCAGCTAGACAGCAATTAAGGGCTAGGCAGCAAAACTCTGAGGGAAAGAAAAAAAAAAAAATTTCCCTTCAACACTTCTTTTTCTTTTATCTACCACACAACTAACAGTAGCCAGGGAGCATACCTACGGCTTCCTATATGCCATGCGTCAGCCGGAGGACTAACTACGCCTGGTAGAGGAAGAAACAGACCTGGCTTACCTCTAGGGAAATACCCCAAAAGATGATAGCAGCCCCCCACATGTAATAACGGTGAATTAAGAGGAAAAGTGTTGTGAAATTGGATTCTGGGCTCCCCCGGTGGCCACTTGTGGAATTGTACTTGTGTGCATCATCCCCTCTGTTCACCTGCTCCTATCAGGATGTGGGAGTCGCTATATAACCTTGCTCCTCTGTCAGTTTCATGCCGGTCATCAATGTAATCAGAAGCCTTTCTGTGCATGTTCCTGCTACTAGACAACTCCCAGCTAAGTTGGACTTTTGTCCTTGTGTGTTTTTGCATTTTGTTCCTGTTCACAGCTGCTGTTTCGTTACTGTGTCTGGAAAGCTCTTGTGAGCGGAAATTGCCACTCTGGTGTTATGAGTTAATGCTAGAGTCTTAAAGTAATTTCTGGATGGTGTTTTGATAGGGTTTTCTGCTGACCATGAAAGTGCCCTTTCTGTCTTCTTTCTATCTAGTAAGCGGACCTCGATTTTTGCTAAACCTATTTTCATACTACGTTTGTCATTTCATCTAAAATCACCGCCAATATATGTGGGGGCCTCTGTCTGCCTTTTGGGAAAATTTCTCTAGAGGTGAGCCAGGACTGTCTTTTCCTCTGCTAGGATTAGGTAGTTCTCCAGCTGGCGCTGGGCATCTAGGGATAAAAAAACGTAGGCATGCTACCCGGCCACTTCTAGTTGTGCGGCAGGTTTAGTTCATGGTCAGTATAGTTTCCATCTTCCAAGAGCTAGTTCTCATATATGCTGGGCTATGTTCTCTCGCCATTGAGAATCATGACAGTTTGACCGGACCGAAAAAAAGGGTTAAATTACTGGCTGAGAAAGGAGAGAAAAAAGAAGTCTGCTACAATTTTTTTTTTTTTTTTTTTCCCTCTAGTTCTGAGTGTGCTCTTAATTGAATCACTTGCTAGTCTGCCTATACTGCAGCCTTCCTCTCTTTCTCTCCTTCTTATCCTTGAATGGCTCTGTGTTCACCTGTTTCAAATGGATCTTCAGAGTGTAGCTACAGGTTTGAATAATCTCGCCACAAAGGTACAAAATTTGCAAGATTTCGTTGTTCATGCACCTATGTCTGAGCCTAGAATTCCTTTGCCTGAATTCTTCTCGGGGAATAGATCTCACTTTCAAAATTTTAAAAATAATTGCAAATTGTTTTTGTCCCTGAAGTCTCGCTCTGACGGAGACCCTGCACAGCAGGTCAGGATTGTAATTTCCTTGCTCCGGGACGACCCTCAAGACTGGGCTTTTGCATTGGCACCAGGGGATCCTGCGTTGCTCAATGTGGATGCGTTTTTTCTGGCCTTGGGGTTGCTTTATGAGGAACCTCATTTAGAGCTTCAGGCGGAAAAGGCCTTGATGTCCTTGTCTCAGGGGCAAGATGAAGCTGAAATATACTGCCAAAAATTCCGCAAATGGTCTGTGCTTACTCAGTGGAATGAGTGCGCCCTGGCGGCGATTTTCAGAGAAGGTCTCTCTGATGCCATTAAGGATGTTATGGTGGGGTTCCCTGTGCCTGCGAGTCTGAATGAGTCCATGACGATGGCTATTCAGATCGATAGGCATCTGCGGGAGCGCAAACCTGTGCACCATTTGGCGGTGTCTACTGAGAAAACGCCAGAAAATATGCAATGTGATAGAATTCTGTCCAGAAGCGAGCGGCAGAATTTTAGACGAAAAAATGGGTTGTGCTTCTATTGTGGTGATTCAACTCATGTTATATCAGCATGCTTTAAGCGTACTAAGAAGCCTGACAAGTCTGTTTCAATTAGCACTTTACAGTCTAAGTTTATTCTATCTGTGACCCTGATTTGTTCTTTGTCATCTATTACCGCGGACGCCTATGTCGACTCTGGCGCTGCTTTGAGTCTTATGGATTGGTCCTTTGCCAAACGCTGTGGGTATGATTTGGAGCCATTGGAGGCTCCGATACCTCTGAAAGGGATTGACTCCACCCCATTGGCTAGTAATAAACCACAATACTGGACACAAGTGACTATGCGTGTTAATCCGGATCACCAGGAGGTTATTCGCTTTCTGGTGCTGTATAATCTACATGATGTTTTGGTGCTGGGATTGCCATGGCTGCAATCTCATAACCCAGTCCTCGACTGGAGAGCTATGTCTGTGTTAAGCTGGGGATGTAAAGGAACTCATGGGGACGTACCTTTGGTTTCCATTTCATCATCTATTCCCTCTGAGATTCCTGAATTCTTGTCTGACTTTCGTGACGTTTTTGAAGAACCCAAGGTTGGTTCACTACCTCCGCACCGGGAGTGCGATTGTGCCATAGACTTGATCCCGGGTAGTAAATACCCTAAGGGTCGTTTATTTAATCTGTCTGTGCCTGAACACGCGGCTATGCGAGAATATATAAAGGAGTCCTTGGAAAAGGGACATATTCGTCCTTCGTCATCTCCCTTAGGAGCCGTTTTTTTCTTTGTGTCTAAGAAAGACGGCTCTTTGAGGCCGTGTATTGATTATCGACTTTTGAATAAAATCACGGTTAAATATCAATATCCGTTACCACTGCTTTTGCTTACTGATTTGTTTGCTCGTATAAAGGGGGCCAAGTGGTTCTCTAAGATTGATCTCCGTGGGGCGTATAATTTGGTGCGAATCAAGCAGGGGGATGAGTGGAAAACCGCATTTAATACGCCCGAGGGCCATTTTGAGTATTTGGTGATGCCTTTTGGTCTTTCAAATGCCCCTTCAGTCTTCCAGTCCTTTATGCATGACATTTTCCGCGATTATTTGGACAAATTTATGATTGTGTATCTGGATGATATTCTGATTTTTTCGGATGACTGGGACTCTCATGTCCAGCAGGTCAGGAGGGTTTTTCAGGTTTTGCGGTCTAATTCCTTGTGTGTGAAGGGTTCTAAGTGTGTTTTTGGGGTTCAAAAGATTTCCTTCTTGGGATACATTTTTTCCCCCTCTTCCATCGAGATGGATCCTGTCAAGGTTCAGGCTATTGGTGATTGGACGCAACCCTCTTCTCTTAAGAGTCTTCAGAAATTTTTGGGCTTTGCTAACTTTTATCGTCGATTTATTGCTGGTTTTTCTGATGTTGTAAAACCATTGACTGATTTGACTAAGAAGGGTGCTGATGTTGCTGATTGGTCCCCTGATGCTGTGGAGGCCTTTCGGGAGCTCAAGCGCTGCTTTTCTTCCGCCCCAGTGTTGCGTCAGCCTGATGTTGCTCTTCCTTTTCAGGTTGAGGTCGACGCTTCTGAAATCGGAGCTGGGGCGGTGTTGTCGCAGAGAAGTTCCGACTGCTCCGTGATGAGACCTTGTGCTTTTTTTTCCCGTAAATTTTCGCCCGCCGAGCGGAATAATGATATTGGGAATCGGGAGCTTTTGGCCATGAAGTGGGCTTTTGAGGAGTGGCGTCACTGGCTTGAGGGGGCCAGACATCAGGTGGTGGTATTGACTGACCACAAAAATTTAATTTACCTTGAGTCTGCCAGGCGCCTGAATCCTAGACAGGCGCGCTGGTCGTTGTTTTTCTCTCGGTTTAATTTTGTGGTGTCTTACCTACCGGGTTCTAAGAATGTTAAGGCGGATGCCCTTTCTAGGAGTTTTGAGCCTGACTCCCCTGGTAATTCTGAGCCCACAGGTATCCTTAAAGATGGAGTGATATTGTCTGCCGTTTCTCCAGACCTGCGGCGGGCCTTGCAGGAGTTTCAGGCGGATAGACCTGATCGTTGCCCACCTGGTAGACTGTTTGTTCCTGATGATTGGACCAGTAGAGTCATCTCTGAGGTTCATTCTTCTGCGTTGGCAGGTCATCCTGGAATCTTTGGTACCAGGGATTTGGTGGCAAGGTCCTTCTGGTGGCCTTCCCTGTCACGAGATGTGCGAGGCTTTGTGCAGTCTTGTGACGTTTGTGCTCGGGCCAAGCCTTGTTGTTCTCGGGCTAGTGGATTGTTGTTACCCTTGCCTATCCCGAAGAGGCCTTGGACGCACATCTCGATGGATTTTATTTCGGATCTGCCTGTTTCTCATAAGATGTCTGTCATCTGGGTGGTGTGTGACCGTTTCTCTAAGATGGTCCATCTGGTTCCCTTGCCTAAGTTGCCTTCTTCTTCCGAGTTGGTTCCTCTGTTTTTTCAAAATGTTGTTCGTTTGCATGGTATTCCGGAGAATATCGTTTCTGACAGAGGGACCCAATTCGTGTCTAGATTTTGGCGGGCATTCTGTGCTAGGATGGGCATAGATTTGTCTTTTTCGTCTGCTTTCCATCCTCAGACTAATGGCCAGACCGAGCGGACTAATCAGACCTTGGAGACATATTTGAGGTGTTTTGTGTCTGCGGATCAGGATGATTGGGTTGCTTTTTTGCCTTTGGCGGAGTTCGCCCTCAATAATCGGGCCAGCTCTGCCACCTTGGTGTCCCCGTTTTTCTGTAATTCGGGGTTTCATCCTCGATTTTCCTCCGGTCAAGTGGAATCTTCGGATTGTCCTGGAGTGGATGCTGTGGTGGAGAGGTTGCATCAGATTTGGGGGCAGGTGGTGGACAATTTGAAGTTGTCCCAGGAGAAGACTCAGCTTTTTGCCAACCGCCGTCGTCGTGTTGGTCCTCGGCTTTGTGTTGGGGACTTGGTGTGGTTGTCTTCTCGTTTTGTCCCTATGAGGGTTTCTTCTCCTAAGTTTAAGTGTTGTGAATTTGGATTCTGGGCTCCCCCGGTGGCTACTGGTGGAATTGAACTGGTGTCTTCATCTTCTCTGTTCACCTGTTCCCATCAAGATGTGGGAGTCGCTATATAACCTTGCTGCTCTGTTAGTTGCTTGCCGGTCAACAATGTTATCAGAAGCCTCTCTGTGCTTGTTCCTGCTCCTAGACAACTACTAGATAAGTTGGACTCTTGTCCATGTTTGTTTTTGCATTTTGTTCCAGTTCACAGCTGTAGTTTCGTTACTGTGTCTGGAAAGCTCTTGTGAACGGGAATTGCCACTCTGGTGTTATGAGTTAATGCCAGAGTTTTAAAGTAATTTCTGGATGGTGTTTTTTGATAGGGTTTTCAGCTGACCATGAAAGTGTCCTTTCTGTCTTCTGCTATGTAGTAAGTGGACCTCAAATTTGCTAAACCTATTTTCATACTACGTTTGTTATTTCATCTCAACTCACCGCCAATACATGTGGGGGGCCTCTGTCTCCTTTCGGGGTATTTCTCTAGAGGTGAGCTAGGACTAATATTTTCCTCTGCTAGCTTTATTTAGTCCTCCGGCTGGGCTGGGCATCTAGAATCAACGTAGGCATGCTACCCGGCCACTGCTAGTTGTGCGTTAGGTTTAGTTCATGGTCAGCTCAGTTCCCATCTTCCAAGAGCTAGTTCCTATATATGCTTATGCTATGTTCTCTTGCCATTGAGATCATGACAGTTTGACCGGACCGCAAAGTGTTAATTGTTTGGGCTGAAGCAGGAGAAAAAGAAGTGTTGAAGGGAAATTTTTTTTTTTTCCCCTCAGAGTTTGGCTGCCTAGCCCTTAATTGCTGTCTAGCTGCTTCTTACCTCCTCTTAACCCTTGAATGGCTCTGTGTCCACCTGTTTGTAATGGATCTTCAGAGTGTAACTGCAGGTTTGAATAATCTCGCCACGAAGGTACAAAATTTGCAAGATTTTGTTTGTCATGCACCTGTATCTGAGCCGAGAATTCCTTTGCCGGAATTTTTCTCGGGGAATAGATCCGGGTTTCAGAATTTTCGAAATAATTGCAAATTATTTTTGTCTCTGAAATCTCGCTCTGCCGGAGACCCTGCACAGCAGGTCAGGATTGTGATTTCCTTGCTCCGGGGCGACCCTCAAGACTGGGCTTTTTCATTGACACCAGGGGATCCTGCGTTGCTCAATGTGGATGCGTTTTTTCTGGCCTTGGGGTTGCTTTATGACGAACCTCATTTGGAGCTTCAGGCAGAAAAAACTTTGATGTCCCTATCTCAGGGGCAAAATGAAGCGGAAATTTACTGCCAAAGATTCCGTAAATGGTCTGTGCTTACTCAGTGGAATGAGTGCGCCCTGGCGGCGACTTTCAGAGAGGGTCTCTCTGATGCCATTAAGGATGTTATGGTGGGGTTCCCTGTGCCTGCGGGTCTGAATGAGTCCATGACAATGGCTATTCAGATCGATAGGCGTTTGCGGGAGCGCAAACCAGTGCACCATCTGGCGGTGTCCACGGAGAAGTCGCCAGAGAGTATGCAGTGTGATAGAATTCTGTCCCGAAGCAAGCGGCAGAATTTTAGACGGAAAAATGGGTTGTGTTTCTATTGTGGTGATTCTACTCATGTTATATCAGCATGCTCTAAGCGCACTAAAAAGCTTGGTAAATCTGTTTCCATTTGCACCTTACCGTCTAAATTTATTCTATCTGTGACCCTGATTTGCTCTTTGTCATCTATTACCACGGACGCCTATGTCGACTCTGGCGCCGCTTTGAGTCTTATGGATTGGTCCTTTGCCAAACGCTGTGGGTATGATTTAGAGCCTTTGGAGACTTCTATTCCTCTGAAGGGGATTGACTCCACCCCATTGGCTAATAATAAACCACAATACTGGACACAAGTAACTATGCGTATTAATCCGGATCACCAGGAGATTATTCGCTTTCTGGTGCTGTATAATCTACATGATGATTTGGTGCTAGGATTGCCTTGGCTGCAATCTCACAACCCAGTCCTCGACTGGAGAGCTATGTCTGTGTTGAGCTGGGGATGTAAGGGGGCTCATGGGGATGTACCTGTGGTTTCCATTTCATCATCCATTCCCTCTGAAATTCCTGAGTTCCTGTCTGACTATCGTGACGTCTTTGAAGAATCCAAGCTTGGTTCGTTACCTCCGCACCGAGAGTGCGATTGTGCCATAGATTTAATCCCGGGTAGTAAATACCCAAAGGGTCTTTTATTTAATCTGTCTGTGCCTGAACATGCTGCTATGCGAGAATATATAAAGGAGTCCTTGGAAAAGGGACATATTCGTCCATCGTCATCTCCCTTAGGAGCCGGTTTTTTCTTTGTGTCAAAAAAAGACGGCTCTTTGAGACCATGTATTGATTATCGGCTTTTGAATAAAATCACTGTTAAATATCAATACCCATTGCCGTTGCTGACTGATTTGTTTGCTCGCATAAAGGGGGCCAAGTGGTTCTCTAAGATTGACCTTCGTGGGGCGTATAATTTGGTGCGAATCAGGCAGGGGGATGAGTGGAAAACCGCATTTAATACGCCCGAGGGCCACTTTGAGTATTTAGTGATGCCTTTTGGTCTTTCTAATGCTCCGTCAGTTTTCCAGTCCTTTATGCATGATATTTTTCGCGATTATTTGGATAAATTTATGATTGTGTATCTGGATGATATTCTGATTTTTTCGGATGACTGGGACTCTCATGTCCAGCAAGTCAGGAGGGTTTTTCAGGTTTTGCGGTCTAATTCTTTGTGTGTGAAGGGTTCTAAGTGTGTTTTTGGGGTACAGAGGATTTCCTTTTTGGGATATATTTTTTCCCCCTCTTCCATTGAAATGGATCCTGTCAAGGTTCAAGCTATTTGTGATTGGACGCAGCCCTCTTCTCTTAAGAGTCTTCAGAAATTTTTGGGCTTTGCTAACTTTTATCGTCGATTTATTGCTGGTTTTTCGGATATTGCTAAGCCATTGACCGATTTGACTAAGAAGGGTGCTGATGTTGCTGATTGGTCCCCTGATGCTGTGGAGGCCTTTCGGGAGCTTAAGCGCCGTTTTTCCTCTGCCCCTGTGTTGCGTCAGCCTGATGTTGCTCTACCTTTTCAGGTTGAGGTCGACGCTTCTGAGATCGGAGCTGGGGCAGTGTTGTCGCAGAAAAGTTCTGACTGCTCCGTGATGAGGCCTTGTGCCTTCTTTTCCCGTAAATTTTCGCCCGCTGAGCGGAATTATGATGTTGGGAATCGGGAGCTTTTGGCCATGAAGTGGGCTTTTGAGGAGTGGCGCCATTGGCTCGAGGGGGCCAGACATCAGGTGGTGGTATTGACTGACCACAAAAATTTGATTTATCTTGAGACCGCCAGGCGCCTGAATCCTAGACAGGCGCGCTGGTCATTATTTTTCTCTCGGTTTAATTTTGTGGTGTCATACCTACCGGGTTCTAAGAATGTTAAGGCGGATGCCCTTTCTAGGAGTTTTGAGCCTGACTCGCCTGGTAACTCTGAGCCCACAGGTATCCTTAAGGATGGAGTGGTATTGTCAGCCGTTTCTCCAGACCTGCGGCGGGCCTTGCAGGAGTTTCAGGCGGAGAGACCTGATCGTTGCCCACCTGATAAACTGTTTGTTCCTGATGATTGGACCAGTAGAGTCATCTCTGAGGTTCATTCTTCTGCGTTGGCAGGTCATCCTGGCATTTTTGGTACCAGGGATTTGGTGGCAAGGTCCTTCTGGTGGCCTTCCCTGTCACGAGATGTGCGAGGCTTTGTGCAGTCTTGTGACGTTTGTGCTCGGGCCAAGCCTTGTTGTTCTCGGGCTAGTGGATTATTGTTGCCCTTGCCTATTCCTAAGAGGCCTTGGACGCACATCTCGATGGATTTTATTTCAGATCTGCCTGTTTCTCAGAAGATGTCTGTCATCTGGGTGGTGTGTGACCGTTTTTCTAAGATGGTCCATTTGGTTCCTCTGCCCAAGTTACCTTCTTCTTCCGAGTTGGTTCCTCTGTTTTTTCAAAATGTTGTTCGTTTGCATGGTATTCCTGAGAATATCGTTTCTGACAGAGGGACCCAATTCGTGTCTAGATTTTGGCGGGCATTCTGTGCTAGGATGGGCATAGATTTATCTTTTTCGTCCGCTTTCCATCCTCAGACGAATGGCCAGACCGAGCGGATTAATCAGACCCTGGAGACATATCTGAGGTGTTTTGTGTCTGCTGACCAGGATGATTGGGTTGCTTTTTTGCCATTGGCGGAGTTCGCTCTCAATAATCGGGCCAGCTCTGCCACTTTGGTGTCCCCGTTTTTCTGTAATTCGGGGTTTCATCCTCGATTTTCCTCTGGTCAGGTGGAATCTTCGGATTGTCCTGGAGTGGATGCTCTGGTGGAGAGATTGCATCAGATCTGGGGGCAGGTGGTGGACAATTTGAGGTTGTCCCAGGAGAAGACTCAGCTTTTTGCCAACCGCCACCGTCGTGTTGGTCCTCGGCTTTCTGTTGGGGATTTGGTGTGGTTGTCTTCTCGTTTTGTCCCTATGAGGGTCTCTTCTCCTAAGTTTAAGCCTCGGTTTATCGGCCCGTATAAGATATTGGAGATTCTTAACCCTGTTTCCTTCCGTTTGGACCTCCCTGCATCCTTTTCTATTCATAACGTTTTTCATCGGTCATTATTGCGCAGGTATGAGGTACCGGTTGTGCCTTCCGTTGAGCCTCCTGCTCCGGTGTTGGTTGAGGGTGAGTTGGAGTACGTTGTGGAGAAAATCTTGGACTCTCGTGTTTCCAGACGGAGACTCCAGTATCTGGTCAAGTGGAAGGGATACGGCCAGGAGGATAATTCTTGGGTGAATGCATCTGATGTTCATGCCTCCGATCTGGTTCGTGCCTTTCATAGGGCCCATCCTGATCGCCCTGGTGGTTCTGGTGAGGGTTCGGTGCCCCCTCCTTGAGGGGGGGGTACTGTTGTGAATTTGGATTCTGGGCTCCCCCGGTGGCTACTGGTGGAATTGAACTGGTGTCTTCATCTTCTCTGTTCACCTGTTCCCATCAAGATGTGGGAGTCGCTATATAACCTTGCTGCTCTGTTAGTTGCTTGCCGGTCAACAATGTTATCAGAAGCCTCTCTGTGCTTGTTCCTGCTCCTAGACAACTACTAGATAAGTTGGACTCTTGTCCATGTTTGTTTTTGCATTTTGTTCCAGTTCACAGCTGTAGTTTCGTTACTGTGTCTGGAAAGCTCTTGTGAACGGGAATTGCCACTCTGGTGTTATGAGTTAATGCCAGAGTTTTAAAGTAATTTCTGGATGGTGTTTTTTGATAGGGTTTTCAGCTGACCATGAAAGTGTCCTTTCTGTCTTCTGCTATGTAGTAAGTGGACCTCAAATTTGCTAAACCTATTTTCATACTACGTTTGTTATTTCATCTCAACTCACCGCCAATACATGTGGGGGGCCTCTGTCTCCTTTCGGGGTATTTCTCTAGAGGTGAGCTAGGACTAATATTTTCCTCTGCTAGCTTTATTTAGTCCTCCGGCTGGGCTGGGCATCTAGAATCAACGTAGGCATGCTACCCGGCCACTGCTAGTTGTGCGTTAGGTTTAGTTCATGGTCAGCTCAGTTCCCATCTTCCAAGAGCTAGTTCCTATATATGCTTATGCTATGTTCTCTTGCCATTGAGATCATGACATTTAAGCCTCGGTTCATCGGCCCGTACAAGATATTGGAGATTCTTAACCCTGTGTCCTTCCGTTTGGACCTCCCTGCATCCTTTTCGATTCATAATGTTTTTCATCGGTCATTGTTGCGCAGGTATGAGGTACCGGCTGTGCCTTCCGTTGAGCCTCCTGCTCCGGTGTTGGTTGAGGGTGAGTTGGAGTACGTTGTGGAAAAGATCTTGGACTCTCGTGTTTCCAGACGGAAACTCCAGTATCTGGTCAAATGGAAGGGATACGGTCAGGAGGATAATTCTTGGGTCACTGCCTCTGATGTTCATGCCTCCGATCTTGTCCGTGCCTTTCATAGGGCTCATCCTGATCGCCCTGGTGGTTCTGGTGAGGGTTCGGTGCCCCCTCCTTGAGGGGGGGGTACTGTTGTGAAATTGGATTCTGGGCTCCCCCGGTGGCCACTTGTGGAATTGTACTTGTGTGCATCATCCCCTCTGTTCACCTGCTCCTATCAGGATGTGGGAGTCGCTATATAACCTTGCTCCTCTGTCAGTTTCATGCCGGTCATCAATGTAATCAGAAGCCTTTCTGTGCATGTTCCTGCTACTAGACAACTCCCAGCTAAGTTGGACTTTTGTCCTTGTGTGTTTTTGCATTTTGTTCCTGTTCACAGCTGCTGTTTCGTTACTGTGTCTGGAAAGCTCTTGTGAGCGGAAATTGCCACTCTGGTGTTATGAGTTAATGCTAGAGTCTTAAAGTAATTTCTGGATGGTGTTTTGATAGGGTTTTCTGCTGACCATGAAAGTGCCCTTTCTGTCTTCTTTCTATCTAGTAAGCGGACCTCGATTTTTGCTAAACCTATTTTCATACTACGTTTGTCATTTCATCTAAAATCACCGCCAATATATGTGGGGGCCTCTGTCTGCCTTTTGGGAAAATTTCTCTAGAGGTGAGCCAGGACTGTCTTTCCCTCTGCTAGGATTAGGTAGTTCTCCGGCTGGCGCTGGGCATCTAGGGATAAAAAAACGTAGGCATGCTACCCGGCCACTTCTAGTTGTGCGGCAGGTTTAGTTCATGGTCAGTATAGTTTCCATCTTCCAAGAGCTAGTTCTCATATATGCTGGGCTATGTTCTCTCGCCATTGAGAATCATGACAGAAAAGACATACACAGTATGAAAGTAGATTTAGCAAAGAGAGGCCCACTTACTAGATAGCAGAAGGATACAAAAGAGGACTTCACGGTCAACTGAAAACCCTTTCAAAAACCATCCTGAAATTACTTTAAGACTCCTGTGTCAACTCATGACACAGGAGTGGCAATTTCAGCCCGCAAGAGCTTCCAGCTACAGAGAATTTACAAAAACTGCAAACTGGACAAAAGGTACAAAACAAAAGGACAAAGTCCACTTAGCTGATCAGCAGACTAGTAGCAGGAACATGCAACCGAAGGCTCTGGTTACAATGATGACCGGCAAGGAAATGACTGGAGAGCAAGGCTAAATAGGAAACTCCCAAACACTGATGGAAGCAGGTGAACAGAAGAAGCAAAGTGCAAACAAGTCACCAGTACCACCAGCAACCACCAGGGGAGCCCAAAAAGCGGATACACAACAAATTACATTTTAGCAAGCTGGAACAGAAAACACGATAAACACCGCTGATCAAAAAATGAGCAAACAAAACTTAGCTTATCCTGGATGGACTGGGAGCAAGGTAGTCAGAAGGAATCTGAGTAGCACTGATTACATCGACAGCCGGCAACAAGTGGAAGCAAAACAGAGCTATATAGGAACCTCCCAGAGGATAACGAACCAGCTGATAGCCAGAGACCAGCAGGATAACAGACAAAGCCACCAGGGGGAGCCCAAAGCAAAAGTCACACCATACCACCAGCGACCACAAGAGGGAGCCTGAACACAGAGTTCACAACAGGAGACCCCCCATCAGATACAACTAAGACCAATTTGTTTGGCAGTGAATCGTTCAAGGAATAGGAAACTTTCAACGTTTACTACAAGAACTCTCACCTGTGGAATGGCGAGCAAAAGGAGAAGGGGAGTGTAAGAAGAAGAACCAGGGTGGAGGTACCTCTCTTGCAACAGGTCCGGAACTGTCAGGCTGTCTCTTCTGTTCTCCAGGGGAAAGCTTAGAAACTCAGACCGACCTTTGTACTTGATAGCAGGGGGTGTGGCTATGCTAAAAAGGCCAGCGCATGTGCGGAAGCAGCCAGTCCTGGCGGGAACAAGCCACGCTCAGCAAGGAACAGTTAGTGCTCCTTCCACTGAGTATCGTGACAACGCAGGCCCATATGTTAGATTCCCTGCGACCATATACAGAGTCTGTGATGAGAGATGTGCCGTGTGCCCGTTAGCTCCTCCAGCTTAAGGTACCAAACGCTACGGGCCAGTAAGTGCTGCGCTCGTGCTGCTTAGGAATGACCAGGTGACTCACCGAGAACTGTGCCCCATCTTACACGCTTATATCTGATGAGCCACGTTAAGCTCCGACGGAATTGAACATTGCACTTCATACCGCACAACGAACCCTGGATTCAAGACCCCGTCCAAGACAACAAGGACTCACCATCACCGCCGGAAGCCGGATCATGAGAACCTTCAGGATGACAGCGGACTCACGGCACGCTAAATGCTTTGACGCCACTGTTTGAACCAAGGACTCTACAGTCAGAAAGCTGCCGGACCAATAAATTAACCCTTAAAGAACTGCTGCATTACTTGTTGTTGTTGTTTAACTCACCTTTATAAATTCCGCTATACTCCTGTTTACCCCTTCCTCTCCATGGGTGAAGTAAACCACTGTTCAAGTAAACTATCATTAATTCTTGCTTTGCCTCCTGTCTATTACTGCATCCCACAAAAGGTACAGCACAGACCCCTGCTGTTCTAGGCAGGTGCCAGCTTTTAATACAGCCTGCACCCATTGGGTTTAGAGCAGTGTAAGCTCCTGAGATTGCCCCATATGTGAGCACCAGCATGTATAGCAGATGATGGATAGGGTTTAAGGTAAAAAACACATGCGTTACTAGGAGTTAAAAACATATAACATGAGGCCTACAATAAATTAATTGATCACTTGGCTTGCAACAGATTTCACATGTGCCCAAACTAAACATTAAATTGTAAGAGATTCCATAAGTTTCATAACGTATTCCCTATAATGTACATGGATATACTGTAGACTTTGTTGCAAGAAATTGTGACAGATAGAAGCTGCACTGTTTATTTAGAATCATTCAGCAACTATAGGGTTTAAAATGGTTATAGCAGACAGGGAGTAGTTAGCTCAGCCTCAGGGGATATTGGTAAAGTTGCTATTGTGTCCTGGAAATCCAAGAATAAGGTGTGTGCTAGAGAGTCTCCTGTCAGACTGAAATCAGACAAGCTGTATAGACCAGTTCTTCCTGGGAAGTGATTGCTGTAATCATAGAAGCAGCCTGGAGAATCTTTATAATCTCTAGATAGAACTAACAGAGCTACAGCACCAGTCTCATCCCCCCACCTCACTGCATGAGCAAAGTACAAGTCTGTTTAGGTTAAGACACTGTGTGTGAAGAGAAGTTATCTATGAAGAGCAGTTATCTTTAATGAAACTTTCATATATGATGATAAAGCATTGCATGAAGAAAAGTGATTCTGTGTGATGAAAAGCTTGAATTGAATTAAACCACTGTGATCAACTTCAGCTCAGAACTGTGTCATAGCTGTGTGCCTGTAAAGTGTTAGATCCCCTCTACTGTGAAGAATTACTCACCCAGAGTAAGATTTCCCCAGGATTAAAAAAAACCTTATGTTTCCTTTGTATCACCCTCATATTCTGAGTTTTGTGCATGCAACAAAATCCCAAAGTGATGACCTGAGAGTCCGTTAGCAATATCTTACAGATGTTGAAATTGAAGGCGAAGTGACAGAGCATAGCCAAATGCTACAAGGAGGAATAAAGTTAATTTCCTGCTGGCAGCAGGACTCAAAGTGCAGGTGCCGGGCAGTTTCAGAACTCCATTAATCTGCAGATAAAACCCATAAATGTAGGTAATAGCGTTTTTTTGCGTAACAGATTCTTTTTAACCTCTTTACCCCCAAAGACTGTTTGCACCTTCAAATTTAAGATAAGACTTGCACTTGTTTGTAGAAAAAAAAGGAAATGAGATGAAAACGTTGCAATTTTTAAACTTTTAAAAATTATGTTACACAATATAGTTAATAAATAACACATCCTACATGTCTGTCTTACATCAGCACAAGTTTTGAAACATAATTTTTTTATTAGGAAGTTATAAGGGTTAAGAGTTTATATACTTAGTCAAGGCTCAATATACTTATATACATATGCAAGGCTCAATGTTGACTTTTAGCATTGCTATTTTCCACAGGTGGCACTAGATACCCTTCTCTCTTCCTCAGTATCTAACTTTTTACAAAATTGTCAGTGTTAAAACATGCTGCATCTCATATATTTCTCTCAGGAAGATTATTCTAAAAGGAAATCTACCAGCAGAATTTCTCCCCCTAAACTGTTCATTTGTGCATGTAGTTATTTCAAAGACAAGTCCAGCAATACAATTAAATGACCTGTCCATCTCTCCATTAGTGAGATATCAGGCATTTAAATTGATATGCAAATGAGATTGAAGAGCTATTCTACATCTGAAGCCTCTGTCACTCCAGGTCTATTCCCTGACCAGAGCCACATCCACTTGCTTGATCGATGTCTCCTTTATGCTGTGTGCCTTCAGGCAGGATGTAATTATTTAGAAAATGGGGTTCTCACTATTCTGTATGGTGCTCAGGAGAAAAATAGAACATCAAAAAAACAAACTCCAGCACACAAAAATAGATGAAGATAGTAAAGTCATGAATTTATTGAGAATTCCAAATAATATTTCAATGACGTTTTTCCGTCAGAAGGCACCGCACACGTAAGAAAAAATACAATACTCTTTCGGTAATATTCAACACTTCACAGGCAATTATTTCAACGTTTCGGCTATTTAGCCTTTTTCAAGAAAACCTGTATATGTATCTGAAATGATATTTAAAATGAAAAACATCAGTAATGGGAGAAAGAAATATGGAAACGTAGTAGGAATAATGCTGAACATAATAAATATCCTTATGTCATCATAATGGTAATCCCTTTGATTTGTGTGAATCCACATGTCATACATTAAAATGAACCACAAAATGGCGACAAGACCAAGGGAGAACACTGAGACCATCTGTCAAAGTAGAAGACATTCACGACACAAAAAGGGGGAGGGGGGAGAAGGGGGGGAAAAGAAAGGAAAGAGGTCTCACATAGGCAATCTGAAATATCCAGTTATGTTGAACGGCCGGAGTAATGTAACATAATAAAAGGTGCAGACATCTAAATGGTGAAAGTAAAGTGCCAAAGGTAATAGTTGACCAATTTATATTAGAGGCGGGATAAGGTGAGACACAAAAGTAAAGACCTAAGAAGGAGAAAACAAAGCTAAAGTGGGTGATAAGGAAAGGTAAAATAGCCAAGTGAATGTATAGAAATAGTTACCAGTGACGGGGATCCAGCTGCACGTGGTCCGTGATGCGGTGAAGAGAGGAGCGCAAAGACGCGCTTATATGTGCATAGCCGCCGCAGTGAATGAGGGAAAGAAAAGGGCTTCCGGGTGCCAGGAAGGTCGGGGTCCACAGTGCGCAGGCGCCAGAAGAAAATAAGGGTGCCGCAAAGGGCCAAAATAAACCAGGTAGTGCGCGGAGTTCGCACATGCGCAGTTAGTGCAAATCGGAGCCAGCCTGCAAAAAGAAACAGAATAAGCGTTAGAAGGAAGGAACCTCAAAAGGAGAAAAAAATATAAGAAACTGAAGCTATATAGGGCCAGTGGTGGAAATCCGGGTAACAAACAAAGGAAATAAAAGGGGGAAAAAAATAATAAGAAACCATGCACGTGAAGATATACATAATAATAATTAGGATAACAATAAATTAAGATAACAGGCAGAATTATCTAGGACCGTCCTCTGTTCATAATCAATAAATGATGTCATAGTCTCTGTTGAGGCCAAGGGGAGAAAGCGTCTGTAATTTATGAATCCAATATGATTCACGGGCCTTGAGCTTTTTAATCCTATCTCCGCCTCTTCTAAGCGGGGGAACACAGTCAATTACCTGAAACCGCAATTGCGCAATGGAATGTCTGTATTCCAAAAAATGGGCAGGAATAGGGAGTAGGCCACGTGAGCACCTGATGGTGGACTTGTGTTTAGAAATGCGGTCCCGGATATGTTGGGTAGTTTCACCAACATATCCGAGACCGCACGGACATTTAACGAGATACACCACGTATGTGGAGTCACATGTGAAGTGACCATGAATCTGAAATCTTTGTCCAGTGCGTGGATGGGAGAAAAAATCACCCTTAATGACATTGGAGCATTGTTGGCAACCTAGGCAAGGGAATGTCCCTTTACGTGGAGAACTCAGAGTACGTTGTCGTGGTGTAATAATTGTAGAACCGACATCTGCTCTAACGAGATGGTTCCTGAGATTGTCAGATCTCTTGTTACAGATCAATGGCAGTGATTTAAATTCAGGGATGTCGGGGTAAGCAGTCTGCAGAATGTTCCAGTGTCTGAATATACTCTGATGTATAGGTCGTTTAAAGGGGTGGAACGTATTGACAAAGGCCAACCTAGGGCTCCTATTACTACCAGATATCACTGGGTCAGTGCTGTTTCTTACTTTAGAAATAGTTGAAGGATAACCCCTATCCCGGAATTTCAAATCCATCTCAAGATGTCTGCGGGAACGTACTAATGGATCTGATACTATCCTCCTGATCCTCTCATGTTGTGATTTGGGTAAAGCCGTTTTCACATGATGAGGATGGCTACTGGTGTAAAAGAGTAGGCTATTTTTGTCAGTTGGCTTTATATATAGGTCAGTCTCAATAGAACCGTCTGCCTTTACCAGTACCAATGTATCTAAAAAATTGATGGAATTACAGTCGTGTTGCATGGAGAATGAAATGTCTGGTGTACAGGTATTTAAGTCACCATGAAAACCAAGTAGTGCATCTACGTCACCTGTCCAGATCATGAACACGTCGTCTATATATCGTTGCCAAAAAAGCACATGAGATATAAACATTGGATGACAATAGACAAACATATTCTCAAAAGAATCCATAAATATGTTCGCATAAGGTGGCGCGACGTTGGATCCCATCGCGGTGCCCTTCTGTTGCATGTAATATTGGTCCTCAAACAGAAAAAAGTTTTTAGTCAGGACTAATTCAAGTAAATCTTGACAAAAGGATAATTGATTAGTTGTGAAGGTCGTATGTTTTTGTAAATACCTCCTGACAGCCTCGATGCCTTGTTGATGCCCAATACTAGTATATAGGCTTGTCACATCCATTGTGACTAGGAGTGCATTAGGGGGCAAAGGGCCCAAGTCCTTTAACAATCTGAGGAAATGTGTAGTGTCCTTTAAAAAGGACTTCATGTTGGGCACCAGTGGTGATAGAATTTTGTCCAATGTAATGGCCAAAGGGGACAGCAGAGAATTGGTGGACGCGACTATAGGTCTACCCGGAGGTCTCCATAAATTTTTATGCACTTTCGGGAGCGTATAAAAAACAGGCGTGACAGGATGCATATTGACCAAAAAGTCGCCCAACTTGGAGTCAATTGTCCCCGACCCTTGGTAACGAGTAACGACTCGTTTGATTTGTGTCGCTATCTCTAAGGTAGGATTGCATGGTATTGGAGTATAGGTTGTAGTGTCATTTAACTGTGAACGTATCTCTTGAATGTAGTAAGTCTTATCTAACACCACTATTGCTCCCCCTTTATCAGCGGGCTTGATGACCAGATTTTTGTTGTTCCTGATCTCAGAAAGAGACCTGTATTCCTCCTGTGTTAGATTGTTTCTGACCTTCATATGTCCTTTGTCGATGGAGTCCAAGATTGATGTAATGTCTCTCTGTACTACCGAGATAAATGTCTCAACAGGATGATATGAGCGTGGTGGTTGAAAAGTACTGCCAATTCTAAGACCAAGGGACTTAAGAGAAAAACTGGTTGGTATAACTGTGGAATCCACTATTTGGTCATAGGGACGGGCTGCAAAATGGGCCTTCAATCTTAAGGTCCTGAAGATCCTGAAGAAACGGTGTAATTCTTGATCGACCGCAAAGGAGTCAAAGCGGGGGACTGGGCAGAAAGTAAGGCCTTTCTGCAGAAGTGTCATGTCGGCTGGGGAGAGGATCTGTGACGAGATGTTATAAACGATGTTGTCGGGTGCAATGGTCTCCCTACCTGGGATCTCGTAGTCATCCTTTGTCGATCTGCAAAGATTCCTACTACGTTTCCATATTTCTTTCTCCCATTACTGATGTTTTTCATTTTAAATATCATTTCAGATACATATACAGGTTTTCTTGAAAAAGGCTAAATAGCCGAAACGTTGAAATAATTGCCTGTGAAGTGTTGAATATTACCGAAAGAGTATTGTATTTTTTCTTACGTGTGCGGTGCCTTCTGACGGAAAAACGTCATTGAAATATTATTTGGAATTCTCAATAAATTCATGACTTTACTATCTTCATCTATTTTTGTGTGCTGGAGTTTGTTTTTTTGATGTTCTATTTTTCTCCTGAGCACCATACAGAATAGTGAGCACCCCATTTTCTAAATAATTACTCATTTTTTCTGGGTTGTTGCTCCTAGATATCCCTTTTCTTTTCAAATGTCTTTTTTGACTCTGTCCTACAATGCAGACGAGACCACAAATATTATTTCTCAAGTCACGACCCCAGGTACCTTTCTTCACACACCATCTGAACAGCTTCGAACAAGAGACTTTGAGAGAGATCTACGCCGATTAACGGCCTTGGACTTACATGCGATAACTTTGGCCGAGTACCACAAAGTTCAGCGTATTCCAAGAGGGCTCCGTGTCTCACTTAGGCCCACACTCTTTCAGGAGAACACAGACTATTGTGTCAAATTCGAATCCATTCTAAACAAATGTTCTATGGACCTTATAGTTCTCACTATTGATTTTTTACAGAAGGAGATAACAGACTTGAAAGCGAAGATTTCCATTGCTGAACAACAGTTAGTTGATACCATCAAGCCAGAAGACTTCAGGACTCTCAAGACCAAGTTGGACGATACTATTTCTGAATTCCGCAACAGCCTTCAGGAGAAGAAAAGGACCAAGTTCCTACATGACACCGATGATTATAAATACAATTCTGTTTACAGATGGCGTTCTACCGGATCATACAGAGGACAAAGATTATACCGCAGGAACAACAATTCTTTCTCTACCAGCTCCGACAGCGATTTCGGACCCTCCAGAATGCCTTTTTTAGAGTCACGCCGGACCCGACCCCAAAGAGGAAGACGCGGAGGGGAAGGAGGAAATGCAGATCGACAAAGGATGACTACGAGATCCCAGGTAGGGAGACCATTGCACCCGACAACATCGTTTATAACATCTCGTCACAGATCCTCTCCCCAGCCGACATGACACTTCTGCAGAAAGGCCTTACTTTCTGCCCAGTCCCCCGCTTTGACTCCTTTGCGGTCGATCAAGAATTACACCGTTTCTTCAGGACCTTAAGATTGAAGGCCCATTTTGCAGCCCGTCCCTATGACCAAATAGTGGATTCCACAGTTATACCAACCAGTTTTTCTCTTAAGTCCCTTGGTCTTAGAATTGGCAGTACTTTTCAACCACCACGCTCATATCATCCTGTTGAGACATTTATCTCGGTAGTACAGAGAGACATTACATCAATCTTGGACTCCATCGACAAAGGACATATGAAGGTCAGAAACAATCTAACACAGGAGGAATACAGGTCTCTTTCTGAGATCAGGAACAACAAAAATCTGGTCATCAAGCCCGCTGATAAAGGGGGAGTGTTGTGATTTTGCTTTTTGCTCCCTCTAGTGGTCATTAGTGATTTGACTCTGGAGCGTCTGTCTTTTCCTATATCCTCACCTGGGCCGTTAGTTCAGGGGCGTTGCTATATTAGCTCCCTGGACCTTCAGTTCAATGCCTGGCATCGTTGAAATCAGAGCTAATCTGTTGTGCTCTTGTCCTCTGATCCTGGTTCCTGTTTTTCAAGCTAAGTCTGCTTCTTTGCTTTTTGCTTTTGTTTTGTTTGGTATTTTTGTCCAGCTTGTTCCTATCTGTATCCTGACCTTTGCTGGAAGCTCTAGGGGGCTGGTGTTCTCCCCCCGGACCGTTAGACGGTTCGGGGGTTCTTGAATCTCCAGCGTGGATTTTTATAGGGTTTTTGTTGACCAGATAAGTTATCTTGCTATATTCTGCTATTAGTAAGCTGGCCTCTCTGTGCTGAACCTGGTTCATTTCTGTGTTTGTCATTTCCTCTTACCTCACCGTTATTATTTGTGGGGGGCTTGTATCTTGCTTTGGGGTCCCTTTCTCTGGAGGCAAGAGAGGTCTTTGTTTTCTTCTCCTAGGGGTAGTTAGATTCTCCGGCTGGCTCGAGTCATCTAGCGATCACCGTAGGCATGATCCCCGGCTACTTCTAGTGTTGGCGTTAGGAGTAGCTATTTGGTCAACCCAGTTACCACAGCCCTATGAGCTGGATTTTTGTATCTTGCAGACTTACACGTTCCTCTGAGACCCTGTCCACTGGGGTCATAACAGTATGCCAGGCCAGTATTAAATGTTTAATGCATTGCAGAAGTGGGATTATAAGAAAGAAAATTTTGAGTTTTTTTTTTTCCCTCTCTCAGTTTTTTTTTTTTTTTTTCTTTTCCCCTTTACCTCAGAGTGGCTTAAGCTTGCTGCAGACATGAATGTCCAGACCTTGATTACAAGTGTGGACCAGCTTGCCGCTCGTGTCCAGGGTATACAAGATTATGTTACCAGAAATCCTAGGTCTGAACCCAAGATTCCGATTCCTGAACTGTTTTCAGGAGACCGATTTAAGTTTAGGAATTTCAGGAATAATTGTAAATTATTTTTGTCCCTGAAACCTTGTTCGTCTGGAGACTCTGCTCAACAAGTAAAAATTGTTATTTCATTCTTACGGGGTGACCCTCAGGATTGGGCTTTTTCGTTGGCGCCAGGAGATCCGGCATTGGCTGATATTGATGCGTTTTTTCTGGCGCTCAGTTTACTTTATGAGGAACCCAATCTTGAGATTCAGGCAGAGAAAGCCTTGCTGGCTATGTCTCAGGGCCAGGACGAGGCTGAGGTGTATTGCCAAAAATTTCGGAAATGGTCCGTGCTGACACATTGGAACGAGCGTGCACTGGCCGCTAATTTTAGAAATGGCCTTTCTGAGGCCATTAAGAATGTTATGGTGGGTTTTCCCATTCCCACAGGTCTGAATGATACCATGTCCCTGGCTATTCAAATTGACCGGCGGTTGCGGGAGCGCAAAACCGCAAATTCCCTCATGTTGTTGTCTGAACAGACACCTGATGTGATGCAATGTGATAGAAAAACCGCAAATTCCCTCATGGTGTTGTCTGAACGGACACCTGATTTGATGCAATGTGATAGAATCCTGACTAGAAATGAGAGGAAAATTCATAGACGCCGGAATGGCTTGTGCTACTACTGTGGTGATTCTACACATGTTATCTCAGCATGCTCTAAACGTATATCTAAGGTTGTTAGTCCTGTCACCGTCGGTAATTTGCATCCTAAGTTTATTCTGTCTGTAACTTTGATTTGCTCACTGTCATCTTATCCTGTCATGGCATTTGTAGATTCAGGTGCTGCCCTGAGTCTTATGGATCTCTCATTTGCTAAGCGCTGTGGTTTTGTTCTTGAACCATTGGAAAATCCTATCCCTCTTAGGGGTATTGATGCTACGCCATTGGCAGAAAATAAGCCGCAGTATTGGACACAGGTTACCATGTGCATGACTCCTGAACACCGCGAGGTGATACGTTTTCTCGTTCTACATAAAATGCATGATTTGGTTGTTTTGGGGCTGCCATGGTTACAGACCCATAATCCAGTCCTTGACTGGAAGGCTATGTCAGTGTCTAGTTGGGGCTGTCGTGGTATTCATGAGGATTCCCTGCCTGTGTCTATTGCTTCTTCTACGCCTTCGGAAGTTCCGGAGTACTTGTCTGATTATCAGGATGTCTTTAGCGAGTCCAGGTCCAGTGCATTGCCTCCTCATAGGGAATGTGACTGTGCAATAGATTTGATTCCAGGCAGTAAATTTCCTAAGGGAAGACTGTTTAATCTGTCGATACCTGAACATACCGCTATGCGTTCATATATCAAGGAGTCTCTGGAGAAAGGACACATCCGTCCGTCTTCTTCCCCTCTTGGTGCGGGATTCTTTTTTGTGGCTAAAAAGGACGGATCTTTGAGGCCTTGTATTGACTATCGGCTTTTAAATAAGATCACTGTCAAATTTCAGTATCCTTTGCCGCTGTTGTCTGACTTGTTTGCCCGTATTAAAGGTGCCAAGTGGTTTACCAAGATAGACCTTCGTGGTGCGTACAACCTTGTGCGCATTAAGCAAGGGGATGAATGGAAAACCACATTCAATACGCCCGAAGGTCATTTTGAGTACTTGGTGATGCCTTTTGGGCTCTCTAATGCCCCTTCAGTTTTTCAGTCCTTTATGCATGACATTTTCCGGAACTATCTGGATAAATTTCTGATCGTTTATCTGGATGATATTCTGTTTTTTTCTGATAATTGGGACTCGCATGTGGAGCAGGTCAGGATGGTCTTTAAAATTTTGCGTGAAAATTCTTTGTTTGTCAAGGGCTCAAAGTGTCTTTTTGGTGTACAGAAGGTTCCCTTTTTGAGGTTCATTTTTTCCCCTTCTGCTGTGGAGATGGACCCAGTCAAGGTCCGAGCTATTCTTGATTGGACTCAGCCCTCGTCAGTTAAGAGTCTTCAGAAGTTCTTGGGTTTCGCTAACTTCTACCGTCGTTTTATCGCTAACTTTTCTAGCATTGTGAAACCTTTGACGGATATGACCAAGAAGGGCTCCGATGTGGTTAATTGGGCTCCTGCTGCCGTGGAGGCTTTCCAGGAGTTGAAACGTCGGTTTACTTCGGCGCCTGTTTTGTGCCAGCCTGATGTCTCGCTTCCCTTTCAAGTTGAGGTGGATGCTTCAGAGATTGGAGCAGGGGCCGTTTTGTCGCAGAGAGGCCCTGGTTGCTCTGTTATGAGACCTTGCACCTTTTTCTCTACGAAGTTTTCGCCTGCGGAGCGAAATTATGATGTGGGCAATCGGGAGTTGTTGGCCATGAAATGGGCATTTGAGGAGTGGCGTCATTGGCTCGAGGGTGCTAAGCATCGTGTGGTGGTCTTGACTGATCACAAAAATCTGATGTATCTCGAGTCTGCTAAACGCCTGAATCCTAGACAGGCCCGCTGGTCATTGTTTTTCTCCCGTTTTGACTTTGTTGTCTCGTATTTACCAGGTTCAAAGAATGTGAAGGCCGATGCTCTTTCCAGGAGCTTTGTGCCTGATGCTCCTGGAGTCGCTGAACCTGTTGGTATTCTTAAGGATGGTATTATCTTGTCAGCTATTTCTCCTGATCTGCGACGTGTGTTGCAGAGATTTCAGGCTGATAGGCCTGATTCTTGTCCACCTGACAGACTGTTTGTGCCTGATAAGTGGACCAGCAGAGTCATTTCCGAGGTTCATTCCTCGGTGTTGGCAGGTCACCCAGGAATTTTTGGCACCAGAGATCTGGTGGCCAGATCCTTTTGGTGGCCTTCCTTGTCTAGGGATGTGCGGTCATTTGTACAGTCCTGTGGGACTTGTGCTCGAGCTAAGCCTTGCTGTTCTCGTGCCAGCGGGTTGCTCTTGCCCTTGCCTGTCCCTAAGAGACCTTGGACACATATCTCCATGGATTTCATTTCTGATCTTCCGGTGTTTCAGGGCATGTCTGTTATCTGGGTGATATGTGATCGCTTCTCCAAGATGGTCCATTTGGTTCCTTTGCCTAAACTGCCTTCCTCTTCCGATCTGGTTCCTGTGTTTTTCCAGAACGTGGTTCGTTTGCACGGCATCCCTGAGAATATTGTGTCAGACAGAGGATCCCAGTTCGTTTCCAGATTCTGGCGATCCTTTTGTAGTAGGATGGGCATTGACTTGTCGTTTTCGTCTGCTTTCCATCCTCAGACTAATGGACAGACGGAGCGAACTAATCAGACTTTGGAGGCTTATTTGAGGTGTTTTGTCTCTGCTGATCAGGACGATTGGGTGACCTTCTTGCCGTTAGCTGAGTTTGCCCTTAATAATCGGGCTAGTTCCGCCACCTTGGTTTCGCCGTTTTTCTGCAACTCTGGTTTCCACCCTCGTTTTTCTTCGGGTCATGTGGAACCTTCTGACTGCCCTGGGGTGGATTCTGTGGTGGATAGGTTGCAGCGGATCTGGAATCTTGTGGTGGACAACTTGAAGTTGTCACAGGAGAGGGCTCAGCGCTTTGCCAACCGCCGCCGCGGTGTGGGTCCCCGACTACGTGTTGGGGATTTGGTGTGGCTTTCTTCCCGCTTTGTTCCTATGAAGGTTTCCTCTCCCAAATTTAAACCTCGTTTTATTGGTCCTTACAAGATATTGGAAATTCTTAATCCTGTATCCTTTCGCCTGGATCTACCTGTGTCGTTTGCTATCCACAACGTGTTTCATAGGTCCTTGTTGCGGCGGTACGTTGTGCCTGTGGTTCCTTCTGCTGAGCCTCCTGCTCCGGTGTTGGTTGAGGGCGAGTTGGAGTACGTGGTGGAGAAGATCTTGGATTCTCGTCTCTCCAGGCGGAGGCTTCAGTACCTGGTCAAGTGGAAGGGCTATGGTCAGGAAGATAATTCCTGGGTGGTCGCCTCTGATGTTCATGCGGCCGATTTAGTTCGTGCCTTTCATGCCGCTCATCCTGATCGCCCTGGTGGTCGTGGTGAGGGTTCGGTGACCCCTCACTAAGGGGGGGGTACTGTTGTGATTTTGCTTTTTGCTCCCTCTAGTGGTCATTAGTGATTTGACTCTGGAGCGTCTGTCTTTTCCTATATCCTCACCTGGGCCGTTAGTTCAGGGGCGTTGCTATATTAGCTCCCTGGACCTTCAGTTCAATGCCTGGCATCGTTGAAATCAGAGCTAATCTGTTGTGCTCTTGTCCTCTGATCCTGGTTCCTGTTTTTCAAGCTAAGTCTGCTTCTTTGCTTTTTGCTTTTGTTTTGTTTGGTATTTTTGTCCAGCTTGTTCCTATCTGTATCCTGACCTTTGCTGGAAGCTCTAGGGGGCTGGTGTTCTCCCCCCGGACCGTTAGACGGTTCGGGGGTTCTTGAATCTCCAGCGTGGATTTTTATAGGGTTTTTGTTGACCAGATAAGTTATCTTGCTATATTCTGCTATTAGTAAGCTGGCCTCTCTGTGCTGAACCTGGTTCATTTCTGTGTTTGTCATTTCCTCTTACCTCACCGTTATTATTTGTGGGGGGCTTGTATCTTGCTTTGGGGTCCCTTTCTCTGGAGGCAAGAGAGGTCTTTGTTTTCTTCTCCTAGGGGTAGTTAGATTCTCCGGCTGGCGCGAGTCATCTAGCGATCACCGTAGGCATGATCCCCGGCTACTTCTAGTGTTGGCGTTAGGAGTAGCTATTTGGTCAACCCAGTTACCACAGCCCTATGAGCTGGATTTTTGTATCTTGCAGACTTACACGTTCCTCTGAGACCCTGTCCACTGGGGTCATAACAGGGGAGCAATAGTGGTGTTAGATAAGACTTACTACATTCAAGAGATACGTTCACAGTTAAATGACACTACAACCTATACTCCAATACCATGCAATCCCACCTTTGAGATAGCGACACAAATCAAACGAGTCGTTACTCGTTACCAAGGGTCGGGGACAATTGACTCCAAGTTGGGCGACTTTTTTGGTCAATATGCATCCTGTCACGCCTGTTTTTTATACGCTCCCGAAAGTGCATAAAAATTTATGGAGACCTCCGTGTAGACCTATAGTCGCGTCCACCAATTCTCTGCTGTCCCCTTTGGCCATTACATTGGACAAAATTCTATCACCACTGGTGCCCAACATGAAGTCCTTTTTAAAGGACACTACACATTTCCTCAGATTGTTAAAGGACTTGGGCCCTTTGCCCCCTAATGCACTCCTAGTCACAATGGATGTGACAAGCCTATATACTAGTATTGGGCATCAACAAGGCATCGAGGCTGTCAGGAGGTATTTACAAAAACATACGACCTTCACAACTAATCAATTATCCTTTTGTCAAGATTTACTTGAATTAGTCCTGACTAAAAACTTTTTTCTGTTTGAGGACCAATATTACATGCAACAGAAGGGCACCGCGATGGGATCCAACGTCGCGCCACCTTATGCGAACATATTTATGGATTCTTTTGAGAATACGTTTGTCTATTGTCATCCAATGTTTATATCTCATGTGCTTTTTTGGCAACGATATATAGACGACGTGTTCATGATCTGGACAGGTGACGTAGATGCACTACTTGGTTTTCATGGTGACTTAAATACCTGTACACCAGACATTTCATTCTCCATGCAACACGACTGTAATTCCATCAATTTTTTAGATACATTGGTACTGGTAAAGGCAGACGGTTCTATTGAGACTGACCTATATATAAAGCCAACTGACAAAAATAGCCTACTCTTTTACACCAGTAGCCATCCTCATCATGTGAAAACGGCTTTACCCAAATCACAACATGAGAGGATCAGGAGGATAGTATCAGATCCATTAGTACGTTCCCGCAGACATCTTGAGATGGATTTGAAATTCCGGGATAGGGGTTATCCTTCAACTATTTCTAAAGTAAGAAACAGCACTGACCCAGTGATATCTGGTAGTAATAGGAGCCCTAGGTTGGCCTTTGTCAATACGTTCCACCCCTTTAAACGACCTATACATCAGAGTATATTCAGACACTGGAACATTCTGCAGACTGCTTACCCCGACATCCCTGAATTTAAATCACTGCCATTGATCTGTAACAAGAGATCTGACAATCTCAGGAACCATCTCGTTAGAGCAGATGTCGGTTCTACAATTATTACACCACGACAACGTACTCTGAGTTCTCCACGTAAAGGGACATTCCCTTGCCTAGGTTGCCAACAATGCTCCAATGTCATTAAGGGTGATTTTTTCTCCCATCCACGCACTGGACAAAGATTTCAGATTCATGGTCACTTCACATGTGACTCCACATACGTGGTGTATCTCGTTAAATGTCCGTGCGGTCTCGGATATGTTGGTGAAACTACCCAGCATATCCGGGACCGCATTTCTAAACACAAGTCCACCATCAGGTGCTCACGTGGCCTACTCCCTATTCCTGCCCATTTTTTGGAATACAGACATTCCATTGCGCAATTGCGGTTTCAGGTAATTGACTGTGTTCCCCCGCTTATAAGAGGCGGAGATAGGATTAAAAAGCTCAAGGCCCGTGAATCATATTGGATTCATAAATTACAGACCCTTTCTCCCCTTGGCCTCAACAGAGACTATGACATCATTTATTGATTATGAACAGAGGACGGTCCTAGATAATTCTGCCTGTTATCTTAATTTATTGTTATCCTAATTATTATTATGTATATCTTCACGTGCATGGTTTCTTATTATTTTTTTCCCCCTTTTATTTCCTTTGTTTGTTACCCGGATTTCCACCACTGGCCCTATATAGCTTCAGTTTCTTATATTTTTTTCTCCTTTTGAGGTTCTTTCCTTCTAACGCTTATTCTGTTTCTTTTTGCAGGCTGGCTCCGATTTGCGCTAACTGCGCATGCGCGAACTCCGCGCACTACCTGGTTTATTTTGGCCCTTTGCGGCACCCTTATTTTCTTCTGGCGCCTGCACACTGTGGACCCCGACCTTCCTGGCACACGGAAGCCCTTTTCTTTCCCTCATTCACTGCGGCGGCTATGCACATATAAGCGCGTCTTTGCGCTCCTCTCTTCACCGCATCACGGACCACGTGCAGCTGGATCCCCGTCACTGGTAACTATTTCTATACATTCACTTGGCTATTTTACCTTTCCTTATCACCCGCTTTAGCTTTGTTTTCTCCTTCTTAGGTCTTTACTTTTGCGTCTCACCTTATCCCGCCTCTAATATAAATTGGTCAACTATTACCTTTGGCACTTTACTTTCACCATTTAGATGTCTGCACCTTTTATTATGTTACATTACTCCGGCCGTTCAACATAACTGGATATTTCAGATTGCCTATGTGAGACCTCTTTCCTTTCTTTTCCCCCCCTTCTCCCCCCTCCCCCTTTTTGTGTCGTGAATGTCTTCTACTTTGACAGATGGTCTCAGTGTTCTCCCTTGGTCTTGTCGCCATTTTGTGGTTCATTTTAATGTATGACATGTGGATTCACACAAATCAAAGGGATTACCATTATGATGACATAAGGATATTTATTATGTTCAGCATTATTCCTACTACGTTTCCATATTTCTTTCTCCCATTACTGATGTTTTTCATTTTAAATATCATTTCAGATACATATACAGGTTTTCTTGAAAAAGGCTAAATAGCCGAAACGTTGAAATAATTGCCTGTGAAGTGTTGAATATTACCGAAAGAGTATTGTATTTTTTCTTACGTGTGCGGTGCCTTCTGACGGAAAAACGTCATTGAAATATTATTTGGAATTCTCAATAAATTCATGACTTTACTATCTTCATCTATTTTTGTGTGCTGGAGTTTGTTTTTTTGATTTTCAGGCAGGATGTGGCGCTGGTTGTGGAATAGAGCTGGAGTGACAGAGTGTTCAGATCTATGTTAGCTATGCAGCCTCATTTGCATAGCAATCCAAATTCTGATTTCTTTGTAACAGAATAATGAACAAGCCATGTAAAAGTATTGCTGGGCTTGTCTTTGAGCTACATGCAAATTTAAGTAGATTGGGGGTGAAATTTTGCTGAAAGATTACATTTAAGATATTGTTTGGGCTGCTATGACAATCATTTTACCAAATCTAGAAATAATTGCTTAGATAACATTAATGTTTGCCAGTCTTGAAATTGTTTCTGTTATTACTTGGAACTCTTAGAAAAGATTAATCCCGACAATGAAACTGGGAATTTAATGATCACATTTATTTCTATAAACAAGTATCAGTTATAAAAGTTATAGACAAGATGTGACAGCTAAAGAAGGGTTTTTAAAACCTAACATTCTGTGGAAAACGTTACAAGCTATCAGAGTGTATTGTTTATCTCCAGTTTGATCAAGTTTTGTTCTTCTATGTCCTTTTTTCGATTTACTGGTAGGGTATGCTTCACTGCTAATAGATAAAGTCAGGAGAATGTTAGTGCTGCAGAACCAAACGTGCACATCTCAGGCGGTTAGTCATTCTGAAAAAGCTGCCAGGCAAATAAGTGCAGAATAAACACACGGAAAGACACTGCGTGATCCTAACTGATATGATACTTTGAGGGGTGATGGAAACACATCTCACAATAATGAATCACTTACTATTGATTTTTTTTTTTTTTTATCATTAATGTCCTATAGCAAAGCAGTCAACAGACAAAACAGTCTCCTCACAATGATATTGAATTGTTGGCTCCTCTTTCATTGTTCATTGCTTTCTAAAATGTTATTGGGTTATATTACAGTCCTTGATGTCCCTTTTGGGTAAAGAACAGCGGTCTTCGATAAATCACATCAATTATATTATGTTTTACTTTAATAATACAGTATTGTCTAAAGAAACATTATAATGGCTCATGGAGTCATATGACTGGCACCTTTACAAAGCATTATTTCTGTATAAGTACAATAGCTGGAAGCTATACCTCTCCATTATGGTAGGGGTAGAATTTAGTGACCATAGGTATGTTGAAACTGTGCCTAGTGCCAACTCCTACATTCAAAATTGTGAATTGTTAGCAACCTGCTGGAAAGATAACTGTGTCTCTGTAAATATGGCCTAATTTTTCAGAGAAACTGTATGGCAGCAATACAAAATGTACCGATCAATAAAAGTGAAGATGAGAAAATTTTGCTGGTTTGAATGTTTGATGTTTGTTGTTGAGTTCCTATTACAACATCTTTTTTCACTCGTATACTGATTTGCATTAAAGCATATTCTTCCTCCATTGTCTTCTATTAGGGAAAATGAGGAAGCAAAAAGTAAATAAGCAACCTATGAAATGCGAGAAAAGCAAATTTTCAAAGTTTAACATCACTAATTTTAACTTTTTTTGCATAATCAGTAGTATTTATGGATATACAATGGGGCAAAAAAGTATTTAGTCAGTCAGCAATAGTGCAAGTTCCACCACTTAAAAAGATGAGAGGCGTCTGTAATTTACATCATAGGTAGACCTCAACTATGGGAGACAAACTGAGAAAAAAAAATACAGAAAATCACATTGTCTGTTTTTTTATCATTTTATTTGCATATTCTGGTGGAAAATAAGTATTTGGTCAGAAACAAAATTTCATCTCAATACTTTGTAATACATCCTTTGTTGGCAATGACAGAGGTCAAACGTTTTCTGTAAGTCTTCACAAGGTTGCCACACACTGTTGTTGGTATGTTGGCCCATTCCTCCATGCAGATCTCCTCTAGAGCAGTGATGTTTTTGGCTTTTCGCTTGGCAACACGGACTTTCAACTCCCTCCAAAGGT
The DNA here is from genome assembly GCF_051348905.1 of Ranitomeya variabilis. Classification (NCBI taxonomy): domain Eukaryota; kingdom Metazoa; phylum Chordata; class Amphibia; order Anura; family Dendrobatidae; genus Ranitomeya; species Ranitomeya variabilis. Next base: position 236,704,235 of record NC_135232.1, read on the forward strand.
TTTCTATAGGGTTGAGATCTGGAGACTGGCTAGGCCACTCCAGGACCTTGAAATGCTTCTTACGAAGCCACTCCTTCATTGCACTGGGATCATTATCATGCTGAAAGACCCATCCACATTTCATCTTCAATGCCCTTGCTGATGGAAGGAGGTTTGCACTCAAAATCTCATGATACATGGCCCCATTCATTCTTTCATGTACCCGGATCAGTCGTCCTGGCCCCTTTGCAGAGAAACAGCCCCAAAGCATGATGTTTCCACCACCATGCTTTACAGTAGGTATGGTGTTTGATGGATGCAACTCAGTATTCTTTTTCCTCCAAACACGACAAGTTGTGTTTCTACCAAACAGTTCCAGTTTGGTTTCATCAGACCATAGGACATTCTCCCAAAACTCCTCTGGATCATCTAAATGCTCTCTAGCAAACTTCAGACGGGCCCGGACATGTACTGGCTTAAGCAGTGGGACACGTCTGGCACTGCAGGATCTGAGTCCATGGTGGCGTAGTGTGTTACTTATGGTAGGCCTTGTTACATTGGTCCTAGCTCTCTGCAGTTCATTCACTAGGTCCCCCCGCGTGGTTCTGGGATTTTTGCTCACCGTTCTTGTGATCATTCTGACCCCACGGGGTGGGATTTTGCGTGGAGCCCCAGATCGAGGGAGATTATCAGTGGTCTTGAATGTCTTCCATTTTCTAATTATTGCTCCCACTGTTGATTTCTTCACACCAAGCTGGTTGGCTATTGCAGATTCAGTCTTCCCAGCCTGGTGCAGGGCTACAATTTTGTTTCTGGTGTCCTTTGACAGCTCTTTGGTCTTCACCATAGTGGAGTTTGGAGTCAGACTGTTTGAGGGTGTGCACAGGTGTCTTTTTATACTGATAACTAGTGTTGAGCGATACCGTCCGATACTTGAAAGTATCGGTATCGGAAAGTATCGGCCGATACCGGCAAAGTATCGGATCTAATCCGATACCGATACCCGATACCAATACAAGTCAATGGGACTCATGTATCGGACGGTATTCCTGATGGTTCCCAGGGTCTGAAGGAGAGGAAACTCTCCTTCAGGCCCTGGGAACCATATTAATGTGTAAAATAAAGAATTAAAATAAAAAATATTGCTATACTCACCTCTCCGACGCAGCCTGGACTTCAGCGAGGGAACCGGCAGCGTTGTTTGCTTAAAATTCGCGCTTTAACTTCCTTACTTGAAGTCCCGGCTTGTGATTGGTCGCGCGCCGCCCATGTGACCGCGACGCGACCAATCACAGCAAGCCGTGACGTAATTTTAGGTCCTTCAGGATTTTAAAATTACGTTCCGGCGTTGTGATTGGTTGCGTCGCGGTCACATGGGCGACGCGACCAATCACAAGCCGTGACGTCACGGGAGGCAGGAGACGCGCGCATTTTAAAATGCGCGCGTGTCCAGCCTCCCGTGATGTCACGGCTTGTGATTGGTCGCGTCGCCCATGTGACCGCGACGCGACCAATCATAAGCCAGAACGTAATTTTAAAATCCTGAAGGACCTGAAATTACGTCACGGCTTGCTGTGATTGGTCGCGTCGCGGCCACATGGGCGGCACGCGACCAATCACAAGCCGGGACTTCACGTAAGGAAGTAAACGCGCGAATTTTAAACAAACAACGCTGCCGGTTCCCTCGGTGAGGTCCAGGCTGCGTCGGAGAGGTGAGTATAGCAATATTTTTTATTTTAATTCTCTCTTTTACACATTTTTGCATTAATGTTGTTTCGATACCGATACCCGATACCACAAAAGTATCGGATCTCGGTATCGGAATTCCGATACCCGCAAGTATCGGCCGATACCCGATACTTGTGGTATCGGAATGCTCAACACTACTTACAGGTAGATGTGACTCAGAATGGCTATGCCAGACAAACTTAACTAAAGGAATAACAATTGAATAAGTGTCTTACTGCATTAATAAAGTCTGAACATAAGTAGTATTATTAACACTGCCCGCTTACTGCACACGAGACTTAGAGCGACTGTAAAGGTGTATTCTGCTTCTCACACTCACTTGTCCACTTACGTATCATAATATACTAACAATAATTGAAGCGCACCCCAAAGTCAGCTCATGCACCCACACGACACTTGTTGTTGCTATCATAACTTGCTGTTTCATTAACCCAGTGAGACGCGTACCTTGGGAAACACACCAGTATACCAGCACACCCAGATTTCCAGCACCCAATGGGTAAACTTCTAGCACTGTGGCATACATAGCGTAACACAGCTCAGCTATACTTTTCCTCTTCGACGTAATAGCTATGTTTAGAGCAGCAAGAAATAATTTTATAAAAATTTAGATTTGATATTCAAAAGGCAAAGCGCTTACAAAATGCAAAAAACATTAAATAATAAAAAGACATACATACGTACAAGGCAAAACAGTACAACAATCAAAATGACAGCTGCAGAAAGCGCTTACTCTTTAGATCGGTGAGAGACTCTTTGCGGATGAGACACTAATTACATTTTGATAGCTCTATAATCCTCATTGCTACTCCTGGTTCTTACACTTTGTGGCTCTGGATGAAATATTTCAAAAGGTCTTATCCAGAGTCCTTAGGCAAGAGGAGGATGTCTAATTATATGCAAGGAAAGCCAGCTTCAGGACACAATTCATGTCAATTTTTTCCCAGGAACTACCTAGTGGAATATTATAACCACCATATTTGCAAGCATCTTTTTTTCCACCGTAGACACACAAGACATGACTATGATATATCTATAATTTGGATTTATGTTACATTTCTTTTGTTTCCCAAGGCTAAAATTCCTGGCGCTGAAATTCCCAGAAGCAAATATGTTCCCCATCTTGGATTTGTCCATAAATTGATCAAAGAGGTATTCCAGCGCTTTTTGTTCCTTAAAAACCATTATTTATTGAAGCAATTCTTTTAAAACAGCTATCAATTAGTTAAATATATACAATATAATTGATAGCATTTTAACACCTATTCATGGCAGGATTTTTTATATAAGGCTGGCAGGAAACTAATACGTTAAGCAATGAATAAGAGCCACATGGCTCGAAACGCGACTGCTTACTGACCCCTGGAAGGGCTGGACACATTTATGCTGTAAGCTACTATGCTGGTTTTAAAGAATTGCTTCGATAAATAATGGGTTTTAAGGAACAAAAGAGCTGGAATACCTCTTTGATCGATTACTAATTCTGCTGCACTGAGAGACCTTCTGGGCCCTTGTTCCTAGATGTCCAAGGGGTGAGCTGACCTTTTTTTCTTTTTTCTCCTATATGTTCATGAATTGTTTTGAAACAGGATTTTTTTCCATGTAAAAAATGGGAAAAGTTTGGAATTATAGACTGTTCTTCACTTATAACGTGGCCTAAACTAGACTTGATTATAAACTTTCAGTCATTGAAAATGTGGCACCCCAGGAGTTCAGGTTAACACAGTGGTATTGCCTTCCTCTTGGGGAGTGTAATGCCATGCCTGGTGTCAGGATTAATCCCTTTTGCAGGTAACCTTACATGCAACGCATTCTGGCTCCAGGCCAGAAGGGGAGCTCTAAACTCTGTTTAAGGCCAGCTTCCCTATTTACATCCTGGTCTGGAGGAGGAGTCAGTTAGTCTGGTGCAGACAAGCAGAGAGTTGACAGTTGGTAGAAGACAGTGAAGAAGCACAGAAGGACTTAGGAGCTAGAGAAAAGCTGTGACTGGGCCTCTCTATGCTGAGCGCAGAAACTGGGCACCAGGAGCCCGAAGTCGTGAGGAACTACAGGTCCCATGGCAGAACCGGAGGGCAGGAAACTAAAAGGGACTTGCCCACATAATACCCGAGGTACAGCAGCAATCAGAGTCCGGAGTCACCGTGGACAGAGAAATCTAAGAGATGGCTCAAGTTGCCTACCATGCAGGTACTGTCCCTGGACAGCAGAAGAAAGAGGACCTTGTTAGACAGCTGCAGACAGCAAAGGACTACAGACCAGCGCATAGTTGAAGGCTCCCAAACTAACCTGTCAAGGGGATTTCCACTTGTCTTCAGGCTGCCTGGACTCCATCTACACCTGTTGCAGATACCCTGGACTGAGGCTGCTTAACACCAGTAAACCAGGTAAAGACTGCAACCCTGTGTCCTCCATTTATTTGCTGGCATTCACCATCCCTGCCAAATACACTGGGAGCCCTGGGGACACCACTTCACCTGTAGGGAGCTGCAGCACCATTGCCCCCAGAGGACCCCTTTCAGCAGCATTGGTCACCTCTGACCGAGAACCACAGGTGGCGTCACAAACTTTCATTACTTCCACAACCCCTTTAAAGACCGTCCCTTTTACTTGGGCGCCCAGGGCCATAAACCAGGTCGCTGCCACAGTGACCACCCCTTTAATTGCGACTGGACCGGTACCGAGTCCCTGATGGGAGACTCAACTTGGCATTATGAACAGGATAGACCGATCCATTGAAGAGGGTCTTGTGCGCCTAAGAGATTGTACTTAAAAAAGAGACTTTATTAAATTGTGTGCCAGAGACTTTAATAAGCTTTTAAAACATCGCACTCGAAACATCGACATAACTGTGTCACAAAGTGGGCGCACTTTATTTTCAAAATAGCAACCAAAAACGGCCGCCAGAAAGAGTGCAGCGAGGAGCACAAGAAAAGAGGGGTGTGCCATTGTGGGCGCAGCCAGCAAAAGAACACGAAGAGGAAATGGGTTCTGTACTGACAGGAGAGCCGCAAGTGAGGACGCCGTGCAGGAAAGCCAGAAACTCCTGAAGGAGGACCAGGAGGAGCACCACACTGAGCGCAGAAGGTACCACTGCAGACTCATCAGACCTGCTTGAAAGTTAGCATGGGGGAAGGAAAATGTCAGATCCAAGAGGAGAACTAGCTGCGGTCGCAGCCGCAGGCCCCATGTTGCCCCCAGGCCCAGCGGTGGATGCAGCCACAGACCCCATGATGCCCCCAGGCCCTGTGGTGCCCGCAGCTCCAGAAAACAGGCCAGACCTGCCACAATAACATCTCCTATAATGCCGCTGTCCATGCCCTATATACCAAGAGCGGCCTGGCTGCCACAATATTCAGGGGAGTCCCATACGCTAAGTGACTTTAAAGAAAGGCTATGCAGCCTGTTTGAGGTATATCCCATGACAGATCATCAAAAGGTCAACATCTTAACTGGTCAATTAAGTGGCGAAGCACAAAGAGAAGTCAAATCCTGGCCAGATATTGAAAAGAGAACTGTTAAGCAAATATTTACCAAACTTACAACCACTTTTGACACTTGCACTGCTGCAGAAATCAAAATGAGGTTTCTCGGGTGCAAACAAAGAGCACAGGATACCATACAGTACTATGCCTTTAATCTCCAGAAGGCACTACGGGCCACGGGCCCACAAACTATTAAAGGAGCAGGGACTCCTGTCTAGCACCCACAGGACACAGCTGCGCATACTGGCCTTGCAAAACCCTGACCTGGACTTTGCAAAATTTAAAGACAGGGCCATCCAGGTGCTGCGTGAACCTCAGCCCAGCAGCACAGTGCCCCCTAGGCGTCCAGGCCTGGGAACTGACTAAAACCGTAGCTGCACTAGCCAGGACTGTGCAGTCCATGTAGGAATCTCCAAAGGAGAAAATCCAGCTGGCTTCCAGTCCAGATGACTTCCCCTGACAACGACAGAAGAGGATCCCTCCGATCAGAGGAAGAGACAATGACCTCTATCATCAGGATGGACGACCCATTTGTTGCCACTGTAATCAGACGGGACACATCGCAAAGTTCTGCCATTTAAACGAGCAACCCCTGGGGCAGGGGGCCAACCTCTAGGAGTAGGATGACCAGGCCCACAGAACTAGTGATCCAAGTACATCGGAGGATGACTGGTCCTCCCCATTGTGATCGACGGCATCCCGATGAGCGCTTTACTGGACACCGGCTCTCAGGTGATGACTATGCCTTACATTCTCTACAAACGGTATTGGGCTGACTCTGATATTACCTGTGGCCCAGATAGTGATTTCACAATAGTAGCCAGTAATGGTCAGTCTTTGCCACAGGTGGGGTACAAAGAGGTAACCATTAAGGTGGGGTGGATAGAATTGAAGGCCCAAGGACTGGTGATTGTTGATATTGACCGACAAAAATGTAACCCAATGATGACCTTAGGTACTAATGTCATAGAAAATTGTCGTGCCGAAGTTATTGTCTTGTTACAGCAGGTGGCCGAAACTGCTGGTTCCAGTGAGCAGAGAGTCCTGCAAAAAGAAATCAGAGCCCTGGTGCAGAGACAACAGGTAGCATTGTCTGGTGGAGAAATTGGCCGCGTCACAGTGAGTGATCCGATCCCCATTGCAATACCCCCCAGGAGTGAAATGTTAGTCTGGTGTCGGGCAGCAATAGGCCTCAGAGGTATAGACTACTAGGCCCTGGTAGAACCTGTGTATTCAGATAGTAGGCCCACAATCCTGACAGCCAGAGGGGTGGTTGATGTCCGCAAATTGAGGGTACCAGTACGTGTCCTTAACTGTGGAGAGAAAGAGGTCCACTTACCCAGATATGTCACACTTGCTAAACTGTTTACTGTTAATAATAGCGCAATACAGGCAACAGAACCCTTGGTCTCGTCCAACCAGGTGGAGGACAATGGCTCTGCAGGACAGTTGGAGGCTTGGTGTCAGAAATTACATGTGGGCACTGACTCTACCCCATCACACCAAAAACAAGGGGCTTACCGGATGGTCCATGAGTATGAGCGAGAAGTGTTGAGCATTCCGATACCGCAAGTATCGGGTATCGGCCGATATTTGCGGTATCGGAATTCCGATACCGAGTTCCAATATTTTCATTATATCGGATACCGGAATCGGAAGTTCCCACAATTCAAAGTTCCCGAATTCAGCCAATAAGGAATGATTAGAAGTGTGGGCACATCCTGTTCTGCATGGTGGGCATGTAAGTACTGGCATGGCTGTGATTGGCTGCTGAAATGATGTCATGATGCACTATAACAGTCGCTGCAGCCATTTTGGGCTCACTCTGCTGTGAATTCAGTTAGGGACAGGACGCTGTGTTCTGACTGAGGGCCAGTTTAGAGACAGCGATTTGCTTCATTGTGCTTTACCCAGGCTAATTTAGCAACCGCTGTGTGAGATCCTTGCTTTTGCCTTGCAGCACTGTTCACAGCTGTCTGAAAGGTCTCTGTCTGTGTGAGTGCAGCTCACTCTGTAGTCTGTCCGCAGCCACAGCCGATTGTAGTCAGCTCAGAGTGCGTCACTGCCTCATACTGTTCTATCCATTTTCTTTTTTTGCAATTAGTGCAGCCTGCTGCACATTTTTTCAAATATTTCCTATTAGTGGCTTTCCATCCGTATCCAGCAAAATTGTGGAAAAACACTACATATGATTACATAGAGGAGGTTTTTTTTGGCCTTGCAGCGCCATTTACGGCTGTCTGCACGGTCTCTGTGTGAGTACACATCACTCTGTGGTCTGTCAGCAGCTACAGCCAGTTGTAGTCAGCTCAGAGTGCGTCACTGCCTCATACCGTTCAATCCATTGTCCTTTTTTGGAATTAGAGCAGCCTGCTGCACATTTTTTTCAAATATTTCCTATTAGTAGCTTTCCATCTGTATCCAGCTAACTTGTGGAAAAACACTACATAGGATTACGTAGAGGAGCTTTTTTGGGCCTTGCAGCGCCTTTTACGGCTGTCTGCACGGTCTCTGTGTGAGTGCACATCGCTCTGTAGTCTGTCCGCAGCCGGTTGTAGTCAGCTCAGGGTGCGTCACTGCCTCATACCATTCAATCCATTGTCCTTTTTTGCAATTAGTGCAGCCTGCTGCACATTTTTTCAAATATTTCCTATTAGTGGCTTTCCATCCGTATCCAGCTAAATTGTGGAAAAACACTACATAGGATTACATAGAGGAGCTTTTTTTGGCCTTGCAGCGCCGTTTACAGCTGCCTGCACGGTCTCTGTGTGAGTGCACATCGCTCTGTAGTCTGTCCGCAGCCACAGCCAGTTGTAGTCAGCTCAGGGTGCGTCAGTGCCTCATACCGTTCCATTGTCTGTTTCTCAATTAGTGCAGCCTGCTGCACATTTTTTCAAATTTATCCTATTAGTGGCTTTCCCTCCGTATCCTGCTAGATTGTGGAAAAACAATATATAAAATTACATAGAGGAGCTTGTTTTGGCCTTGCAGCACCGTTCAAGGCTGTCTGCACAGTCTGTGTGTGAGTGCAGCTCACTCTGTAGTCAGTTCTGCAAAAAATAAAAATAAATTAATAAAGTTCACCAAACACACCACTTTACAGTTGTGTAGGCCACATTAGCTCATATTAAAGTCTAGTCCACACTTTAGAAAATTAGAGTATTTTATACCTGTTAGGAGCTGTTCAGGAATAAGCACACTAAGCCCTTAGTACTTTTCTGCTTATCTTTATCAGTCAACCAAGATGAAGAAGGCAGGGAGTAAGGCACGTGGGCGTGGGTGTGGGCATGGAGCAGGGAGAGGACGTGGGGATTCTGTGCCTGCTGCGGGCACCGGTGACTCATCATCACCCAGTTTCAGCAGGGAACAGTCCTTCATGCGCAGCTTTGTAGGAGATCGCTGTACACCGCTGCGTGAAGAAAAAATTGAAGACTTTGTCAGATGGATGGCAGCGATGGCAGCTAACGCATCGACTTCAATTAGTGCCACATCCTCACAGGCTCATAGCACTGGAGAGCACCCATCTGTCTCTTCACCACCTGCAAAATTGCCCAGGCAGTCAGAGAGCGCAGGATAGGAGCCATCTCTACTTCTGTTCTCTGAATCTCTTGGCTTGGAAACAGGGGGCCAGCCAAGCAGCATTGGAGAAATGGAAGAAGAGGCAGTATGCAGTGATGCCCAACAGCTTTGTCTCTCTGACTCTGAAGAGATGGGTGGGCCAGTGCCTCCGGTCACCACACTGCAGTATGCATCTGATGATGAGAATCAGGTGCCACTTTCTGGTGCGTACTGTGCTGCCGAGACTACCCAGGAGAAGCAGTTGGTGGAAGAGGGGAGTGTAGATGATGAGGTCCTGGACCCATCATGGCGTGAGGTACAGGAAGGTGGTGGGAGCAGCTCTGAGGAAGAGATTCCCTGAACGGGCCAAAGAGGGAGAGGGAAGGGGAAGACTGCGGTTCCTGTAGCCTCCACTTCGGCACCCGTTAGGAGCATGCCTCTTCCAAAAGCCAAAACGGGCGCTCCCAAGACTTGCAGTGCCTGTTCCTTTTTTGACACAGTTGCAGATGACATTTGCTTTGTCAAATGCAAGGTGTGTAGTGTTGAGCGATACCGTCCGATACTTGAAAGTATCGGTATCGGAAAGTATCGGCCGATACCAGCAAAGTATCGGATCCAATCCGATACCGATACCCGATACCAATACAAGTCAATGGGACTCATGTATCGGACGGTATTCCTGATGGTTCCCAGGGTCTGAAGGAGAGGAAACTCTCCTTCAGGCCCTGGGAACCATATTAATGTGTAAAAGAAAGAATTAAAATAAAAAATATTGCTATACTCACCTCTCCGACGCAGCCTGCACCTTACCGAGGGAAGCGGCAGCGTTCTTTGTTTAAAATTCGCGCTTTTCTTTCCTTTACTGAAGTCCCGGCTTGTGATTGGTCGCGTGCCGACCATGAGGCCGGGACACAACCAATCACAGCAAGCCGTGACGTAATTTCAGGTCCTTCAGGATTTTAAAATTACGTTCCGGCGTTGTGATTGGTTGCGTCGCAGTCACATGGGCAACGCAACCAATCACAGCAAGCCGTGACGTAATTTCAGGTCCTTAAGGATTTTAAAATTACGTCCCGGCTTTGTGATTGGTTGCGTCGCAGTCACATGGGAGACGCAACCAATCACAAGCCGTGACGTCACGGGAGGCTGGACACGCGCGCATTTTAAAATGAGCGCGTGTCCAGCCTCCCGTGACGTCCCGGCTTGTGATTGGTTGCCTCGCGGTCAACCAATCACAAGCCGGGAGGCTGGACACGCGCGCATTTTAAAATGAGCGCGTGTCCAGCCTCCCGTGACGTCCCGGCTTGTGATTGGTTGCCTCGTGGTCAACCAATCACAAGCCGGGAGGCTGGACACGCGCGCATTTTAAATTGCTGGTTTCGAATTTCCCTCTCAATCTCTGTTCTTTCTCCGTCGGATTATTACCGGCCCCTCTGCTGTAGCGGCGGTCGCTGTGTATACCGGTGGGGGCAGCTCTACCCCGCTGATAATACCGGGTCCTGTCCTTCCAGCTGTCTGCCCCCAAACACGGCCTCCCGTGACGTCCCGGCTTGTGATTGGTTGCGTCGCGGTCAACCAATCACAAGCCGGGAGGCTGGACACGCGCGCATTTTAAATTTTTTAAAATGCGCGCGTGTCCAGCCTCCCGGCTTGTGATTGGTTGACCGTGAGGCAACCAATCACAAGCCGGGACGTCACGGGATGCTGGACACGCGCTCATTTTAAAATGCGCGCGTGTCCAGCCTCCCGGCTTGTGATTGGTTGATCGCGACGCAACCAATCACAAGCCGGGACGTCACGGGAGGCTGGACACGCGCCCATTTTAAAATGCGCGCGTGTCCAGCCTCCCGTGATGTCACGGCTTGTGATTGGTTGCGTCTCCCATGTGACTGCGACGCAACCAATCACAAAGCCGGGACGTAATTTTAAAATCCTTAAGGACCTGAAATTACGTCACGGCTTGCTGTGATTGGTTGCGTTGCCCATGTGACTGCGACGCAACCAATCACAACGCCGGAACGTAATTTTAAAATCCTGAAGGACCTGAAATTACGTCACGGCTTGCTGTGATTGGTTGCGTCCCGGCCACATGGTCGGCACGCGACCAATCACAAGCCGGGACTTCAGTAAAGGAAAGAAAAGCGCGAATTTTAAACAAAGAACGCTGCCGCTTCCCTCGGTAAGGTGCAGGCTGCGTCGGAGAGGTGAGTATAGCAATATTTTTTATTTTAATTCTTTCTTTTACACATTTTTACATTAATGTTGTTTCGATACCGATACCCGATACCACAAAAATATCGGATCTCGGTATCGGAATTCCGATACAGCAAGTATCGGCCGATACCCGATACTTGCAGTATTGGAATGCTCAACACTAAAGGTGTGTCATCAGAAAGTCAAAAGAGGGAAAAATGTCAGCAACCTCAATACCACCAAATATGTGGAAACATGTGCGGACCAAGCATGCGGTGGAGTTACAAAAACACACTGAAGACCTAGGCCAACCAACAGCGGCACCTACCACCTCTTCAGCTCGTGCTTCTTCCTCCAGCTCACACACAGCTGGTTTGGCTTCCTCACAGGATTGCCATGGAAGAACCTCTGGCACTGTTGTCCAGAGACCCACTGTAATTTTATCCACAGCACCACATTCCCAGTCATCCTCACATTCCCAGCCCAGTCTACAGCCATCGGTAGCACAGGCATGGGAGAAAAGGCGGCCATTCTCGGCAAACCACCCCCGAGCACAGGCTCTGAATGCTGGCATTGCAAAACTACTGTCCCTTGAAATGCTGTCATTCAGGCTGGTGGAGACTGACAGTTTCCGTAACTTGATGGCATTGGCAGTCCCACAATACAATGTGCCCAGCCGCATTTATTTCGGCAGGCAAGCCATCCCTGCCCTGCACAAGCATGTGGAGGGACACATAAAACACGCGCTACTGAACGCCGTCAGTAGCAAGGTCCACCTCACCACCGATGCGTGGACCAGTCACCATGGACAGGGGCGATACCTTTCCCTCACTGCCCATTGGGTTAATCTTGTAGAGACGGGAACAGATCATGCGAATGGCGCAGGACGTGTTCTGCCAACTCCAAGGATTGCAGGAATCCAGTCTGTACGCATTGACTCCTCCTCATACTCAAGTTCCTCAGAATCATTGCTGCAGGAGCCGTCACAGTCCACCTCCACAAGGACCCATGAACGTTTACCTGTTACAACCGATATGAACACAGCCGTGGCCAAACGTCAACAGGCCGTATTGAAATTAACCCCTTCACCCCAAAGCCTGTTTTCACCTAAGTGACACGGCCAATTTTTAGAATTCTGACCACTGTCACTTTATGAGGTCATAACTCTAAAACGCTTCAACGGATCCTGGTGATTCTGACATTGTTTTCTCGTGACATATTTTGCTTCATGATAGTGGTAAAACTTCTTCGATATGACTTGCATTTATTTGTGAAAAAAACAAAAATTTGTCGAAAATTATGAAAATTTAGCAATTTTCAAACTTTTAGTTTTTATGCCCTTAAATTAGAGAGTTATATCTCATAATATAGTTAATAAACAACATTTCCCACATGTCTGCTTTACATCAGCACAATTTTGGAAACATAATTTTTTTTTGTTAGGGAGTTATAAGGGTTTAAATTTGACCAGCGATTTCTCATTTTTGCAACAAAATTTGCAAAACCATTTTTTTTACGGACCACCTCACACTTGAAGTGACTTTGAGGAGTCTATATGACAGAAAATGCCCAAAAGTGACATTATTCTAAAAACTGCTCCCCTCAAGGTACTCAAAACCATATTCAAAAAGTTTATTAACCCTTCAGGTGCTTCACAGGAATTTTTGGAATGTTTAAAAAAAATTGAACATTCAACTTTTTTTTCACAAAATTTTTACTTCAGATCCAATTTGTTTTATTTTACCAAGGGTAACAGGAGAAATTGGACCAAAAAAGTCGTTGTACAATTTGTCCTGAGTACGCTGATACCCCACATGTTGGGGTAAACCATTGATTGGGCACATGGCAGAGCTCAGAAGGGAAGGAGCGCCATTTGATTTTTCAATGCAAGATTTGCTGGAATTGAGATCGGAACCCATGTCGCAATTGGAGAGCCCCTGATGTGCCTAAACAGTGGAAACCCCCACAAGTGACACCATTTTGGAAAGTAGACCCTCTAAGGAACTAATCTAGATGTGTGGTGAGCACTTTGAACCTCCAAGTGCTTCACAAAAGTTTATAATGTAGAGCCGTAAAAAAAAATTCATATTAATTTTCACAAAAAATGATCTTTTTGCCCCCAATTTTTTATTTTTCCAAGGGTAACAGGATAAATTGGACCCGAAAAGTTGTTTTGCAATTTGTCCTGAGTACGCTGATACTTCATATATGGGGATAAACCACTGTTTGGGCGCATGGCAGAGCTCGGAAGGGAAGGAGCGCCATTTGACTTTTCAATGCAAAATCGGCTGGAATTGAGATCGGAACCCATGTCGTGTTTGGAGAGCCCCTGACGTGCCTAAACAGTGGAAACCCCCACAAGTGACACCATTTTGGAAAGAAGACCCCCTAAGGAACTTATCTAGATGTGTGGTGAGCACTTTTAATCCCCAATTGTTTCACTATAGTTTAGAATGTAGCGCTGTGAAAATTAAAAAATCATTTTTTCTTTCCACAAAATGATGTTTTAGCCCGCAATTTTTTTTCCCCAAGGGTAACAGGAGAAATTGGACCACAAAAGTTATTGTCCAATTTGTCCTGAGTATGCTGATACCCCATACATTGGGGGGAACCACTGTTTGGGCGCACGGCAGAGCTCGGAAGGGAAGGAGCGCCGTTTGAAATGCAGACTTAGATGGATTGTTCTGCAGGTGTCATGTTGCATTTGCAGAGCCCCTGATGTACCTAAACAGTAGAAACCCCCACAAGTGACCCCATATTGGAAACTAGAGCCCCCGAGGAACTTATCTAGATGTGTTGTGAGAACTTTGAACCAACTAGTGATTCACTACAGTTTATCACGCAGAGCCGCAAAAATAAAAAATATTTTTTTTTCCACAAAAATGATATTTTAGCCTCCACGTTTTTATTTTCCCAAGGGTAACAGGAGAAATTGGACCACAAACGTTATTGTCCAATTTGTCCTGAGTACGCTGATACCCCATACATTGGGGGGAACCACTGTTTGGGCGCACGGCAGAGCTCGGAAGGGAAGGAGCGCCGTTTGAAATGCAGACTTAGATGGATTGTTCTGCAGGTGTCATGTTGCATTTGCAGAGCCCCTGATGTACCTAAACAGTAGAAACCCCCACAAGTGACCCCATATTGGAAACTAGAGCCCCCGAGGAACTTATCTAGATGTGTTGTGAGAACTTTGAACCAACTAGTGATTCACTACAGTTTATCACGCAGAGCCGCAAAAATAAAAAATATTTTTTTTTCCACAAAAATGATATTTTAGCCTCCACGTTTTTATTTTCCCAAGGGTAACAGGAGAAATTGGACCACAAACGTTATTGTCCAATTTGTCCTGAGTACGCTGATACCCCATACATTGGGGGGAACCACTGTTTGGGCGTACGGCAGAGCTCGGAAGGGAAGGAGCGCCGTTTGAAATGCAGACTTAGATGGATTGGTCTGCAGGTGTCATGTTGCATTTGCAGAGCCCCTGATGTACCTAAACAGTAGAAACCCCCACAAGTGACCCCATATTGGAAAGTAGACCCCCCGAGGAACTTATTTAGATGTGTTGTGAGAACTTTGAACCAACTAGTGATTCACTACAGTTTATCACGCAGAGCCGCGAAAATAAAAAATATTTTTTTTTTCCACAAAAATGATATTTTAGCCTCCACGTTTTTATTTTCCCAAGGGTAACAGGAGAAATTGGACAACAAAAGTTATTGTCCAATTTGTTCTGAGTACGCTGATACCCCATACATTGGGGGGAACCACTGTTTGTGCGCACGGCTGAGCTCGGAAGGGAAGGAGCGCCGTTTGAAATGCAGACTTAGATGGATTGGTCTGCAGGTGTCATGTTGCATTTGCAGAGCCCCTGATGTACCTAAACAGTAGAAACCCCCCACAAGTGACCCCATATTGGAAACTAGACCCCCCGAGGAACTTACCTAGATGTGTTGTGAGAACTTTGAACCAACTAGTGTTTCACTACAGTTTATCACGCAGAGCCGCGAAAATAAAAAATATTTTTTTTTCCACGAAAATGATATTTTAGCCCCCACGTTTTTATTTTCCCAAGGGTAACAGGAGAAATTGGACCCCAAAAGTTGTTGTCCAACTTGTCCTGAGAACGCTGATACCCCATATGTTGGGGGGAACCACTGTTTGGGCGCACAGGAGAACTTGGAAGGGAAGGAGCACTGTTTTAGTTTTTCAAAGCAGAATTGGCTGGAATTGAGATCGGAGGCCATGTCGCGTTTGGAGAGCCCCTGATGTGCCTAAACAGTGAAAACTCCCCAATTCTAACTGAAACCCTAACCCCAACCCTAACCCCAGCCCTAACCCTAGCCCTAACCCCAACCCTAGCCCTAACCCTAGTCCTAACCCTAGCGCTACTTTCACACTAGCTTTTTTTGCATACGTCGCAATGCGTCGTTTTGGCGAAAAAACGCATCCTGCAAAGTCATCTGCAGGATGCGTTTTTTCCCCATAGACTAACATTAGCGACGCATTGCGACGTATTGACACACGTCGCAACCGTCGTGCGACGGTTGCGTCGTGTTGTGGCGGACCGCCGGCAGCAAAAAACGTTACATGTAACTTTTTTTGTGCCGACGGTCCACCATTTCCGACCGCGTATGCGCGGCTGGAACTCCGCCCCCACCTCCCCGCACCTCACAATGGGGCAGCGGATGCGTGGAAAAACAGCATCCGCTGCCCCCGTTGTGTGGCGCTTGCACAGTATGCGTCGGTATGTCGGGCCGACGCAGCGCGACGGCCCCGTACCGACGCTAGTGTGAAAGTAGCCTAACAGGAAAATGGAAATAAATATATTTTTTAAAATTTTATTATTTTTCCCTAACTAAGGGGGTGATGAAGGGGGATTTGATTTACTTTTATAGCGTTTTGTAGCGGATTTTTATGGTTGGCAGCCATCATACACTAAAAGACGCTTTTTATTGCAAAAAATAGTTTTTGCATCACCACATTTTGAGAGCTATAATTTTTCCATATTTTGGTCCACAGAGTCATGTGAGATCTTGTTTTTTGCGGGACGAGTTGACGTTTTTATTGGTACCATTTTCGGGCACATGACATTTTTTGATCGCTTTTTATTCCGATTTTTGGGAGGCGGAATGAACAAAAACCAGCAATTCCTGAAATTCTTTTAGGGGGGGCGTTTATACCGTTCCGCGTTTGGTAAAAAGGATAAAGCAGTTTTATTCTTCGGGTCAGTACGATTACAGCGATACCTCATTTATGTAATTTTTTTATGTTTTGGCGCTTTTACACAATAAAAACTATTTTATATAAAAAAATAATTGTTTTTGCATCGCTTTATTCTGAGAGCTATAACTTTTTTATTTTTCTGCTAATGATGCTGTATGGCAGCTTTTTTTTTGTGGGACAAGATGATGTTTTCAGCGGTACCATGGTTATTTATATCCGTCTTTTTGATCGCGTGTTATTCCACTTTTTGTTTGGCGGTATGAGAATAAAGCGTTGTTTTTTGCCTCGTTTTTTTTTTTTTTTTTACGGTGTTCACTGAAGGGGTTAACTAGTGATATAGTTTTATAGATGGGGTCGTTACAGACACGGCAATACCAAATATGTGTACTTTTATTATGTGATTTTTTTTAAAATTTACATAAAGAAATGTATTTATGGGAATATTTTATTTTTTTTTTCTTTATTTAGGAATTTTTTTTTCTTTTTTTTTTACACATGTGGAAATTTTTTTTTTTACTTTTTTACTTTGTCCCAGGGGGGGACATCACAGATCGGTGATCTGACAGTGTGCACAGCACTCTGTCAGATCACCGATCTGACAGACAAGGGCAGAGGCTTGCCGGCGCCTGCTATTAGGAACTCTCTGCAGGCGCCGGCAAGCTAGGGCATCTCATGACCCGGAAGGAGTCCCGCGGCCATCTTGGATCTGGGGACTCCTTCCAGGTCACCGGAGCAGCGCGATCTCATCGCACTGCTCCGGTGGGAGAGCGCAGGGAGCCCCCGTCCCTGTGCGATCCCCCTCTATGCTGCTGTCACTATTGACAGCGGCATCAGAGGGGTTAAATGCCCGCGATCGGCGATAGCGCCGATCGTGGGCATTGCTGCGGGGTGTCAGCTGTCATATACAGCTGACACCCGCACCCGATCACCGCGGTGCTCAGCGTGAGACCGCGGTGATCGGGGCACCGTACTAGTACTGCGGCTGGCACTAATGCAGTGCCGGCAGCGCAGTACTAGTACGGCGCATGTCGGGATGGGGTTAATTTCTTTGGGGAATCGAAGCCACACAGCGCAGGAGCTCTGGAATGCCATCAAGCAGGAAAGCGACATGTAGTTTGTGCCAGCGAATCTCCAGCCAAGCATGGTAGTGTGTGACAATGGCCGAAATCTGGTGGCAGCTCTGGGCCTAGGCAACCTCACTCACATCCCAAGTCTGGTTCATGTGCTCAACTTGGTCATGCAGAGTTTGTTAAGGGACTATCCGGATCTTGATGCACTGCTGCACAAGGTCCGCCTAGAGTGTGCTCACTTGCGGCGTTCCAGCATGGCAAGATCGAGCATTGCAGCTCTGCAGCTCCGATTCCGCCTTCAGGAACATTGCATCATATGTGACCTACCCACCAGGTGGAATTCCACGTTACATATGTTGGAGCGGTTGTGTGAGCAGCAGCCAGCAGTAATGGAGTACCAGCTGCATCAGGCGCAAAGAAATCGCACTCCGCGCCGTTCAGACTTCACAACCACTGAGTGGGCCACTATGAAGGACGTCTGCCAGGTTTTGCGTTCCTTCGATGATTCCACGCGGATGGCGAGTGCAGATGATGCACTAGTCAGCATGACTGTCCCTTTTATTACCTTTGACGCTGGTCTCCCATGGGGAGGTAAATTCCCACATGATGAAATAAATATGTGTTATATTAACTTTACCTTTTGGATTTTGTTTCTTACCTACTGTAGGCCATTGGTATACAACAGATAGGTTTAGATATGATAGGCATATGAATTAATAGGATGTGTTATTTTCTTTATATATGAATTCACAAGACATTTTATATTTTGTGTATATATATATATATTATTTTGTTTATTGTTTGTATATATTATACGGCTATTGATTAACTTTGATCATTTGTTATTTGATGTGGTCTCACTATATTATGTCATATTTTGTTTTTATAGAATGAACCCTTGAAAAAGACCTTTCTGCAGTCGAAATGTTGGGATAAAATTCTTCTGTTACAAAAAAACTTATTTTTTGCTGTGAATTCCCAGAATAAAGTTTCACTATCGACACAAGATTTGAATATATTTTTATTTTTGAGTGCTTGAGGTTGTTCTACTATATTGACTTTGGTTTCCTCTGAAAGCACCAATTTTTCTAATAGTTTGCAGACAACCCTGATTCAACAAACACTGCAAGCGCTAAGGGATGATGTTGTGGAAGAGGTGGAGGATGAGGAGTCACCAATTCCATCAGCTTCAGGACAGTCAGCGCTACGTGGTTCCTCACAAAGGCCTAGGCAGAGGACACTTTGTGAGGAGGATGAGGAGGAGTCAATGGAGGAGGAAGACATCGCTCCAGAGGAGGGAGTTACACAATTCTCCAGTAGTCAGTGTGTAGAGCGAGGGTGGAGTGATGCAGAGCAGGCAGAGATCACGCCTCAAGCAGGGGACAGCATTTCTTGGCCAGTTGGCAGTCTGCAGCTCATGGTTCATTACATGCTGCAGTGCCTGAGAAACGACAGCCGCATCGCCCACATTCTCAACACGGCTGATTATTGGGTGTACACCCTCCTAGATCCTCGCTACTGGGACAACGTACAAAGCCTCATAACACCATTGAACCGGGAGCGTAAAATGCGGGAGTACCAAGACACACTGGTGAATTCCACCATCTTCTCCAGTCCAACTGAGAGCAGTGCTGCTAGTGCTTTACAAAGCAGCTCAGTGCGTCGAGGCAGTGGAGGAAGCTCTGCACAAAGAGGGAGCAGAAGAAGTGCCTCAGCACAAGGCAAATCCAGCAACTGTGGCACAGGTTTGTGTGCCCGCCACACATGTCTACACCATCACAGACGGCTCCAGTCAGCAGGAGGAAACGTTTCCGTCAGATGGTGACAGACTACATGTCTTGCCCTCTTACTGTACTCCCCTCTTCCCCCTTCAAATTTTGGCTCTCTAAGCTGGATACATTATAATAGATGAATGAGGATAAAATCTGCGCTGCTATGACAAATAATGAATCCAGATATAGTTGTAAGGTGTTCGGGTGGTTTATTCAATGCGTTTCGAAGCTTCATGGCTTCTTTATAACGTCTCTAAGAGGTCGCAGCGCCGACCTGTGGATCTGCAGCAGCTGACAAATTACACGCCTTTACTTTGCACCATCAGGTGAGCAGTTCTCTCATAATTCTTTAAGAGCAATCCTGAGGATAAGACCCTATTTGCGCTTTTTTGTCTCCTATTCTTCTATACTAGTAAGCTGGATACATGGCAGAGCTAAGCCAGTATGCATTGGAGGTGCTGACTTGCCCTGCTGCTAGTGTATTATCGGAACGCGTCTTTAGTGCCGCAGGTGGTGTACTAACAGACCGTCGCATGTGACTATCCTCCGATAACGTTGACCGGCTTACTTTTCTGAAAATGAACAAGGCCTGGATCTCACAGGAATTTGCCACTCCTCTTCCAGATTAAATAATTGGTTGGCTACAGTATCCAGGTCTCCTGTTGCATTCATGTTTCTACCACCTGAACTGTAATCCCTGGGCTCCAACACTGCCAGTTGATGCTCAGAAGTGCCATCTGCACAGTCAAAACACATGACCCAGTGTTATTGGGTTTCACTAACGTCAGCTGATCCCCAGCTGTGTAGCCGGCAATGTGTCCTGCGACCACCACGCTGACACAACTACTGAAATTTAAGGGAACCTGTCCTCCCCAGGCGTTTGTTACTGAAAGAGCCACCTTGTGCAGCAGTAATGCTGCACAAGGAAAAGGTAGCTCCTTGCACACAAAGAACTTAACACTTATAAAATGTGTCCCCTCTGTCATGATCTCTGCAAGCAGAGATCATAGCAAGCCTATAGAGGGACAAGCTCTCGGAAGATGGAACTATACTGACCATGAACTAAGCCTGCCGCGCAACTAGAAATAGCCAGGTAGCATTTCCTATTTATTGCTAGATGCCCAGCTCTGGCCTAAGACCTAAATAGCTAGCAGAGGGAAATATAAGACCTGGCTCACCTCTAGAGAAATATTCCAAAGAAGACCGTAGCCCCCCACATATAATGACGGTGAGTTCAGATGAAACAACAAACGCAGCAGGAAAATAGTCTTAGCAAATTTGAGGTCCGCTTACTAGATAGCAGAAGACAGATAGTATACTTTCATGGTCAGCAGAAAAACACTAACAAAACACCATCCAGAGATTACCTTAAACTCTGGCATTAACTCATAACGCCAGAGTAGCAATCCCTGATCAACGAGAGCTTTCCAGACACAGTAACAAAACTTCAGCTGTGAACTGGAACAAATAGGCAAAACGAAACATGGACAAAAGTCCAACTTATCTAGTAGTTGTCAGAAGCAGGAACAAGCACTGAGAGGCATCAGATAACATTGTTGACCGGCAAGAAACCACCAGAGAAATGAGCTTAAATAGCGACACCCACTACTGATGGAACCAGGTGAAACAGGAAAGAGGATGACAAGTCCAATTCCACAAGCGGCCACCGGGGGAGCCCAGAATCCAAATTCACAACAGTACCCCCCCCTCAAGGAGGGGGCACCGAACCCTCACCAGATCCACCAGGGCGACCAGGATGAGCCCTATGGAAGGCACGAACAAGATCAGAAGCATGAACATCAGATGCATTGACCCAAGAATTATCCTCCTGGCCGTAACCCTTCCAGTTGACCAGATACTGGAGTCTCCGTCTGGAAACACGAGAGTCCAAAATTTTCTCCACAACGTACTCCAACTCACCCTCAACCAACACCGGAGCAGGAGGCTCAACTGAAGGCACAACAGGTACCTCATACCTGCGCAATAACGACCGATGAAAAACGTTATGAATGGAAAAGGACGCAGGGAGGTCCAAACGGAAAGAAACAGGATTGAGAATCTCCAATATTCTATAAGGGCCGATGAACCGAGGTTTAAACTTAGGAGAAGAGACCCTCATAGGGACAAAACGAGAAGACAACCACACCAAATCTCCAACACAAAGCCGAGAACCAACACGACGATGACGGTTGGCAAAACGCTGAGTCTTCTCCTGGGACAACTTCAAATTGTCCATAACCTGCCCCCAGATGTGATGCAATCTCTCCACCACCGCATCCACTCCAGGACAATCCGAGGATTCCACCTGACCGGAGGAAAATCGAGGGTGAAACCCCGAATTACAGAAAAACGGGGACACCAAGGTGGAAGAGCTGGCCCGATTATTGAGGGCGAACTCTGCCAATGGCAAAAAAGCAACCCAATCATCCTGGTCAGCAGAGACAAAACACCTCAGATATGTCTCCAGGGTCTGATTAGTCCGCTCGGTCTGGCCATTAGTCTGAGGGTGAAAAGCAGATGAAAAAGACAAATCTATGCCCATCCTAGCACAGAATGCCCGCCAAAATCTAGACACAAATTGGGTACCTCTGTCAGAAACAATATTCTCAGGAATACCGTGCAATCGGACAACATTCTGAAAAAACAGAGGAACCAACTCAGAAGAAGAAGGCAACTTGGGCAGAGGAACCAAATGGACCATTTTAGAGAAACGGTCACAGACCACCCAGATGACAGACATCTTCTGGGAAACAGGCAGATCTGAAACAAAATCCATCGAGATGTGCGTCCAAGGCCTCCTAGGAACAGGCAAGGGCAACAGCAGTCCGCTAGCCCGAGAACTACAAGACTTGGCCCGAGCACAAATGTCACATGACTGCACAAAGACTCGCACATCTCGTGACAGGGAAGGCCACCAGAAGGATCTTGCCACCAAATCCCTGGTACCAAAAATTCCGGGATGACCTGCCAATGCAGAAGAATGTACCTCAGAGATGACTCTACTGGTCCAATCCTCCGGAACAAACAGTCTATCAGGCGGACAACGATCCGGTCTATCCGCCTGAAACTCTTGCAAGGACCGCCGCAGATCAGGAGAAACGGCCGACAAAATTACTCCCTCCCTAAGGATAGCTGTAGGTTCAGCATTACCAGGAGAGTCCGGGTCAAAACTCCTAGAAAGGGCATCTGCCTCAACATTCTTAGAACCCGGTAGGCATGACACCACAAAATTAAAGCGAGAAAAAAACAAAGACCAGCGCGCCTGTCTAGGATTCAGGCGCCTGGCAGTCTCAAGATAAATCAAATTTTTGTGGTCAGTCAATACCACCACCTGATGCTTAGCCCCCTCTAGCCAATGGCGCCACTCCTCAAACGCCCACTTCATGGCCAAAAGCTCCCTATTCCCAACATCATAATTCCGCTCTGCGGGCGAAAATTTGCGAGAAAAGAAAGCACAAGGCCTAATGACGGAGCAGTCGGAACCTTTCTGCGACAACACTGCCCCAGCTCCGATCTCCGAAGCGTCAACCTCAACCTGAAAAGGCAGATTCACATCAGGCTGACGTAACACAGGGGCAGAGGCAAAACGGTGCTTAAGCTCCTGAAAGGCCTCTACAGCATGAGGGGACCAATTAGCAACATCAGCGCCATGTCTGGTCAAATCAGTCAGTGGTTTAACGACATCCGAAAAACCAGCAATAAATCGGCGGTAAAAGTTGGCAAAGCCCAAAAATCTCTGAAGACCCTTTAGAGAGGAGGGCTGAGTCCAGTCACAAATAGCTTGCACCTTGACGGGATCCATCTCAATGGAAGAGGGAGAAAAAATATACCCCAAAAAGGAAATTTTCTGGACCCCAAAAACGCACTTAGACCCCTTCACACATAAAGAATTAGACCGCAGAACCTGAAAAACTCTCCTGACCTGCTGGACATGAGAGTCCCAGTCATCAGAAAAAATCAGAATATCATCCAGATATATTATCATAAATTTATCCAGAAAATCGCGGAAAATATCATGCATAAAAGACTGGAAAACTGAAGGGGCATTAGAAAGACCAAAAGGCATGACCAAATACTCAAAGTGGCCCTCGGGCGTATTAAATGCGGTCTTCCACTCATCCCCCTGCCTGATCCGCACCAAATTATACGCCCCACGAAGATCAATTTTAGAGAACCACTTAGCACCCTCTATACGAGCAAACAAATCAGTAAGCAATGGCAATGGGTATTGGTACTTAACAGTGATCTTATTCAGAAGCCGATAATCAATACATGGTCTCAAAGAGCCGTCCTTTTTTGAGACAAAGAAAAACCCAGCTCCCAAGGGAGAAGAAGATGGACGAATATGTCCCTTTTCCAAAGACTCCTTTATATATTCCCGCATAGCAGCATGTTCCGGCACAGACAGATTAAACAAACGACCCTTTGGATATTTGCAACCCGGTATCAAATCTATGGCACAATCGCACTCACGGTGCGGAGGTAACGACCCAAGCTTGGGTTCGTCAAAGACGTCTTGATAATCAGAGAGGAACTCAGGGACTTCAGAGGGAATGGACGACGAAATAGAAACCAAAGGTAAGTCCCCATGAATACCCTTACATCCCCAGCTCAACACAGACATTGCTCTCCAGTCCAAGACTGGATTGTGAGACTGCAACCATGGCAATCCCAGTACCAAATCGTCATGTAAATTATACAGCACCAGGAAACGAATAATCTCTTGGTGATCCGGATTGATACGCATGGTTACTTGTGTCCAGTATTGTGGTTTATTATTAGCCAATGGGGTGGAGTCAATCCCCTTCAGAGGAATAAGAGTCTCCAAAGGCTCTAAATCAAAACCACAACGATTGGCAAAGGACCAATCCATAAGACTCAGAGCGGCGCCAGAGTCAACATAGGCGTCCGTGGCAATGGATGACAAAGAGCAAATCAGGGTTACAGACAAAATAAACTTAGACTGAATGGTGCCAATGGAAACAGACTTATCAAGCTTCTTTGTACGCCTAGAGCATGCTGATATAACATGAGTAGAATCCCCACAATAGAAGCACAATCCATTCTTCCGTCTAAAATTCTGTCGCTCGCTCCTGGACAGAATTCTATCACACTGCATACTTTCTGGCGTCTTTTCCATAGACACCGCCAGATGGTGCACCGGTTTGCGCTCCCGCAGACGCCTATCAATCTGAATAGCCTTTGTCATGGACTCATTCAGACCTGCAGGCACAGGGAACCCCACCATAACATCCTTAACGGCATCAGAGAGACCTTCTCTGAAAGTTGCCGCCAAGGCGCACTCATTCCACTGAGTAAGCACAGACCATTTACGGAATTTTTGGCAGTAAACCTCAGCTTCGTCTTGCCCCTGAGATAGTGCCATCAAAGTTTTTTCTGCCTGAAGTTCCAAATGAGGTTCCTCATAAAGCAAGCCCAAGGCCAGAAAAAACGCATCCACATCGCGCAACGCAGGATCCCCTGCTGGCAATGAGAAGGCCCAATCTTGAGGGTCACCCCTGAGCAAGGAAATCACAATCCTAACCTGCTGAGCAGGGTCTCCAGCTGAACGAGACTTCAGGGACAAATAAAGCTTACAATTATTTCGGAAATTCTGGAAGCTAGCTCTATTCCCTGTGAAGAACTCCGGCAAAGGAATTCTCGGCTCAGATACTGGAGCATGTACCACAAAATCTTGTAAATTTTGTACTTTCGTGATGAGATTATTCAAACCCGCAGTTACACTCTGAAGATCCATTATTGTCAGGTGCACACAGAGCAATACAGAGATTAGGAGGAGAGAGAGAAAAAAGACTGCAGCAAGGCAAACTGGAGGGAAAAAAAAAAAAAAAATTCCAGCAGACTTCTTATAACTCTCCTTTCTCAACCTGGGTGTTTAACACTTTATGGGCCGGTCAAACTGTCATGATCTCTGCAAGCAGAGATCATAGCAAGCCTATAGAGGGACAAGCTCTCGGAAGATGGAACTATACTGACCATGAACTAAGCCTGCCGCGCAACTAGAAATAGCCAGGTAGCATTTCCTATTTATTGCTAGATGCCCAGCTCTGGCCTAAGACCTAAATAGCTAGCAGAGGGAAATATAAGACCTGGCTCACCTCTAGAGAAATATTCCAAAGAAGACCGTAGCCCCCCACATATAATGACGGTGAGTTCAGATGAAACAACAAACGCAGCAGGAAAATAGTCTTAGCAAATTTGAGGTCCGCTTACTAGATAGCAGAAGACAGATAGTATACTTTCATGGTCAGCAGAAAAACACTAACAAAACACCATCCAGAGATTACCTTAAACTCTGGCATTAACTCATAACGCCAGAGTAGCAATCCCTGATCAACGAGAGCTTTCCAGACACAGTAACAAAACTTCAGCTGTGAACTGGAACAAATAGGCAAAACGAAACATGGACAAAAGTCCAACTTATCTAGTAGTTGTCAGAAGCAGGAACAAGCACTGAGAGGCATCAGATAACATTGTTGACCGGCAAGAAACCACCAGAGAAATGAGCTTAAATAGCGACACCCACTACTGATGGAACCAGGTGAAACAGGAAAGAGGATGACAAGTCCAATTCCACAAGCGGCCACCGGGGGAGCCCAGAATCCAAATTCACAACACCCCTCATACCGTGAAACCATCCCAGAGGTGGGACTTTCCTTCGTAATGGGACGCAGCACAGCTGTCATTCCTACCTCCTTGGTGCCGTGTGCCGCCTCCTCAGCGTTGTTTGAATTTGTCCCATAGCCTGCGCTGTTATGCTATCCCTTGGCCATGCGCACCTAGCGCTGCCCATCTTCTGACATCATTTGTTGTCAGGCTGCCTGCGCCTGTGCAGCCGCGCTACCCGAGATCCCGCCTCGCAGTCTCTTCTGATTTAATCACACTGTGGGCCTTGGATCTATGGGCATGTGCAGTGCATATCTTCACCTCAGGCTCTCACTCATCTCTCTCCACCTACTTCAGACTGTGCGCCGTCAGCTGATCCCTAATAGCAAGCCACTGCCGTGACGCTACACAGTCTGAAGAAGCCGGAATGAGGGGAGTGAGCGGCAAAGATATGCACTGCGCATGCCCATGGATCCCAGGCCCGCAGAGTGATTACATTAGACGACACTGCGAGGCGGGATCTCGGGCAGCGCGGCTGCACAGGCGCAGCCAGCCTGACAACAAATGATGTCAGAAGATGGGCAGCGCTAACTGCGCATGGCCAAGGGATAACATAACAACGCAGGCTCTGGGACAGAATCAAACAATGCTGAGGAGGCGTCGCACGGCGCCAAGGGGGTAGGAATGATGGCTGTGCTGCGTTCCATTTTAAAGGAAAGTCCCACCTCCGGGATGGTTTCACGGTATCAGGGGACACATTTTATAAGTTTTTAGTTCTGCGTTTGCAAGGAGCATAATTAAAAGAGCCACCTTTTCCTTTTGCATCATTAGCACTGCACAAGGTGGCTCTTTCAGCTACAAACGCCTGGGGGGGGGTTAAAGGTTCCCTTTCAACTTGCTCCAATTAGGCCTCGGCCTACACTCTGCTTCTCCTGCATTCCCTGGGCTGCAACACCGCCAGTTGCTGTCCGGAAGTGCGGTCTGCACAGTCAACAGTTGCTCCTCTGTTTTTGGGGTTCAGTAACGCCAGCTGCTCCCCTGCTGTGTTGTGGCAGTAACTGTAGCCTGCTCCTCCTGCATTCCCTGGGCTCCAACACCGCCAGTTGCTGTCTGGAAGTGTTGTCTGCACAGTAAACAGTTGCTCCTCTGTTATAGGGGTTCAGTAACGCCAGCTGCTCCCCTGCTGTGTTGCGGCAATAACTCTAGCCTGCTCCTCCTGCTGTCCCTGGGCTCCAACACCACCAGTTGCTGTCCGGAAGTGCTGTCTGCAAAGTCAACAGTTGCTCCTCTGTTATTGGGGTTCAGTAAGTCCAGCTGCTCTCCTGCTGTGTGGCGGCAATGTGTCCTGTGAACAGTAATGCTGCACAAGGAAAAGGTGCCTCTTTTCGTTGTGCTCCTTGCATACGCTGAACCTAACACTTATGAAATGTGTCCCCTCACACCGTGAAACCATCCCGGAGGTGGGATTTTCTTTCGTAATGGGACGCAGCACAGCCGTTATTCCTACCCCCTTGGTGCCGTGCACCGCCTCCTCTGCGTTGTTTGATTCTCTCCCATAGCCTGCGCTCTTATGTTCAACCTTGGCCATGCACATTTAGCACTGCCCTCCTTCTGACATCATTTGTTGTCAGGCTGCCTGCGCCTGTGTGGCCACGCTGCCCGAGATCCCGCCTCGCAGTCTCTTCTGATTTAATCACACTGCGGGCCTGGGATCCATGGGCATGCGCAGTGCATATCTTCACCTCAGGCTCTCACTCATCTCCCTCTGCCTTCTTCAGACTGTGCGCTGTCAGCTGATCCCTAATAGCATGTGCAGCGCCCCAGAGTCCTGGTCGTTGCAGTACTGATGCTCCGCCGCTAAGGGGGGCTATGGTACGTCTGATGGCACTGAAGGAGTTCACCTGACCAGGTATCACAGACACCAATACACTTCACAGTCTGGCCTCCAGGGGGAGCTAAGGGTGCTATGTATTAGGCCACTCCTCACAATCTGGTAAAACTGGGGGTTGGATAGGAAGTTAGTCAGAAGCTGACTGGGAATCAAACAGGCAACACCCTGTGGCAGAGGGTGTTGCGGGGAGAGACTCGGAGGGGTCCCTGTCAGGGGTGGGATCCTGACAGAGGCCTAGCAAACAGAGAGAACGTCACGGGACCGCGCCTGCACGAGATAGCGGCGGTGCCCTAAGAAAGGACAAGAAGCGAGGTTTATTGTGCTGAGTGAGAAACGAGATCAACGCAACAAGGAGAAATACCAGTAGGAGTCGTGCTGTAAGACAAGGCAACATCCTACTGAGGCGCGTAGCCAGTGGCAGGAACGCCGAGGAAGTACTAGGCTCCAAGCAATACTTCAAACCTACGGCAGGACAGTCAGCTATAGGCGGGCTGTCTCACACTAATCACCTACGAAGACATAGGGGGCAACAATAGGAGAGGGGCGACACTAGGGTCCCAGAAGAGCTCTGAGCCTACCCATCATACGGGTGCGTCCTAGCCATATCATCTGGGGGACGAGGAAGAACATCAGAATCGAGTTGTGAGGGAACACGAGAAACAGACACAACAGTTGTGGGGACTATCCCGTAAGCACAGCAGGGAAGGACCACAACACACAAGCGCTAGAAGGTAGACACAGATTTCCACCTGCAAAGGGAACCCTGGAAGTGCCATCAGACCGGCCGGACTTGCGCAGCCTGGTTAACCGTATTCCGGACTGAGGATCCCGAAGCCTTCAGTAAAGAGGTAAAGAGACTGCAACCTGGTGTCCTCGTTATTTACTGTGACCAGCACTGCATCGCACTACCACCACCATCCACACCTTTCATTGGGCGCCCCTCAGCAGGGTCACGGGCCGGGTCTAGCCACCGTGACAACCCCAGAGCAGAGACTCAGAGGCCCGGTACCGGGTACCCCTCGGCCCTGCGGCAGTGGGGGCGCTACAACTTGGCGTCACGAACAGGATCTACTGAAGCCTAAAGAATCAGGTCATGTGTGCCTTGGAATTGTGATTTATTGTGCTTGGACTGTGACTTATTGCAAAGACTGTGTATTGCCACTTGCCGCCAGAAGTTCCCCCCAAAACCGCCGCCATTACAGCGCTAAGGAGAGCGCAGGAGAAGAAGAAGGGCGTGGAGTGGGCGTAGACGAGCTGGAGAGCGCGAAAGACAATGGCCGCCCAGTCTAAATATTTCTGTACCTTGAGGACGTGTCCGTCAGCAGCCGAGATCCACCTCCTGATTCTCAATGAAACCGCCCACGAAGGAGAGAGCGGGAAAAGGACCAGGAAGAAGAAGTCAGCGACATGGAGGACGCCATGGCCAGCCGCCAGGAGCCGGAGCGTGGGGTCGGAGCCGAGGACTCCCCCAGCTACCCGGAGAGGCACCGCAGCCAGACCTCCACAGTTGACGGTGACCTCCTGCAGACCGGAGCGGACGAGCTGATCCACCAACTCCTGCAGACGCAGCTGAGCACTGAGGCCGGGTGGAAGAAGACCAACATCGGGAGCCTCACCAGACATCTGTCAGCAGCCTCATCTGGTCCGGAGCAAGAAAGAAGTTCCCGCGCTCCGAAGCCAGAAAGCAAGGCCCTACCGGAAAGCGAGGTGCTGCAAACGGAGAGGACAGCGCCGCAGCGCAAGGCCCTGCAACCAGCGTTCCCGATCCTAGCGGAGACGCAGCAAATCAGCACCGGAGGGACCGCATCTGAAGCAGGTATGAAGAACGATTCTGCCCCACCAGCAGAGGACCTGCTGATAGGCCCCGTCGCGGCACCCCCTCTCCCTGGGACCTATAGACTCCGGCGTCTTACACCCTGGGATCGGGCCACGGGTATGGAGCACTTCTTAAAGGCCCCAATCTCGCCGATCCGCTTGCCGAGCGAGGTCTATGCGGAGTTACGGCCGCCAGAGTGAGAGTAAACCTCGATGCCCTGGACATGTAAATAGTTAACTGTTGTCCTCTTGCTGCTATGACCCGGTCAGGGTAACTCTTAAAGGGATCCCTTTGTTTACCCGGGATCCCTTCTTCTGCTTTTTGTTTTGTTTCCTGTTTTGTCATTGTTGAAAGAACTGCTGGATCATGAACACTGCATGATTACAAACTCCTTGTAAATAGTTTGCACCTTCTTAAAGGTGCCCTCTACTGGTTTTATAAAAGAAGGACTCTTTGCGAAGAAACTGTTCCTGGAAGCAGTACCGGAGTCCTTGCTGCGTACGGACTTGCAGCTTGAGAAGTTGCACTACCTCATAGAGACTTGGTTCCTTCTTAAAGGGAACGTTCATCGATAGCACTTAAAGAATGATGATGCTTTAAAAGAAAGAACTAATAATGCTTACGTATAAAAAGTTATATGTAGTGAGCTAGTTGATAGTAAGAAATGTTTAATGATGTGTCAGAGAATGAGGACAGGAAGTGAACCCATACGGGGTTAGTCGGTGAGTCCTCTTTGGAGCCATACAGAGATGGCTCGGTGATCCTGAACTGAGAGATGGATGATACGTTCTATACTGTGTATAGTAGCAGAAAGGCAGTAGGCCCGGGCGGAAAGGGGCGGTCCTGCAACAGAACGAGAGGCAGTAGGCCTGGGGCAGATAGACAGGCGGTCCTGCAGATGTAAAGATGGAAAATGAAGGAAAAGTTGATTAGCCTTATAGTGTTTTATAAGAAGGTCTTTAGTGGATTCAGCGTGTACGTCCTTAAAGGCAACGTTAAATTATTGTTCAAAATTTTGCACTTAGTAGGATACCCGGTTGGGTAAGAAAAGTTATTTATAGTAAGTTATTTAAAGTATTTAACCAAGTTTGTAACATTCAAGTGTCCTCACCTCCCATAAAGGGAAGCTCTGTTCAAATTTGCTTATTGTTATTGCATTTCCAAAATTGTACATCTTTTTGCTGACATGTATTGTTGTTTTCTTCCCAGTCCAGGAGTACTGGATTTAACCAGGGGGAAGTGCAGCGCCCGAGAGTCCTGGTCGTTGCAGTACTGATGCTCCGCCGCTAAGGGGGGCTATGGTACGTCTGATGGCACTGAAGGAGTTCACCTGACCAGGTATCACAGACACCAATACACTTCACAGTCTGGCCTCCAGGGGGAGCTAAGGGTGCTATGTATTAGGCCACTCCTCACAATCTGGTAAAACTGGGGGTTGGATAGGAAGTTAGTCAGAAGCTGACTGGGAATCGAACAGGCAACACCCTGTGGCAGAGGGTGTTGCGGGGAGAGACTCGGAGGGGTCCCTGTCAGGGGTGGGATCCTGACAGAGGCCTAGCAAATAGAGAGAACGTTACGGGACCGCGCCTGTACGAGATAGCGGCGGTGCCCTAAGAAAGGACAAGAAGCGAGGTTTATTGTGCTGAGTGAGAAACGAGATCAACGCAACAAGGAGAAATACCAGTAGGAGTCGTGCTGTAAGATGAGGCAACATCCTACTGAGGCGCATAGCCGGTGGCCGGAACACCGAGGAAGTACTAGGCTCCAAGCAATACTTCAAACCTACGGCAGGACAGTCAGCTATAGGCGGGCTGTCTCACACTAATCACCTACGAAGACATAGGGGGCAACAATAGGAGAGGGGCGACACTAGGGTCGCGGAAGAGCTCCGAGCCTACCCGTCATACGGGTGCGTCCTAGCCATATCATCTGGGGGACGAGGAAGAACATCAGAATCGAGTTGTGAGGGAACACGAGAAACAGACACAACAGTTGTGGGGACTATCCCGTAAGCACAGCAGGGAAGGACCACAACACACAAGCGCTAGAAGGTAGACACAGATTTCCACCTGCAAAGGGAACCCTGGAGGTGCCATCGGACCGGCCGGACTTGCGCAGCCTGGTTATCCGTATTCCGGACTGAGGATCCCGAAGCCTTCAGTAAAGAGGTAAAGAGACTGCAACCTGGTGTCCTCGTTATTTACTGTGACCAGTGTTGTGAACTCTATTTTTGGGCTCCCTCTAGTGGTCACAAGCGGTACTGTGTAGTGTTGTCTTTCTGCAAGTTGGCAGCATCAGCTGGTTCGTTATCCTTGGTTGGTTTCCTATTTAGCTCACCTGGATACTCAGTTCCTTGCCTGCTCTCAATGTATTCAGTGCTCTTCAGATTCCTTGTGACTACCTTGCTCCCAGTCTCTCCAAGACAAGCTAAGTTTTTGTTTGTTTATTTTTTGATTATCAGCATTCATCATGTTTCTTGTCCAGCTTGCTAAAATGTGATTTCCTCGCTTGCTGGTTTCTCTAGGCGACTGAGTTTCTCCCCCCACACCGTTAGTTGGTGCGGGGGTTCTTGAAATCTCAGTGTGGATATTTTGTAAGGGTTTTTTACTGACCGCACAGACCCCTTTTCTATTTTCTGCTATCTAGTATTAGTGGGCCTCATTTGCTGAATCTGCTTTCACCCCTGTGTATGTGCCTTCCTCTTACCTCACCGTTATTATTTGTTGGGGGCTTCTATATCTTTGGGGATTATTTCTCTGGAGGCAAGTGAGGTCTTTCTTTCTCTCTAGGGGTAGTTAGTTCCTCAGGCTGGCTCGAGATGTCTAGGATTTTAGACACGTTCACCGGCTACCTTTATTGTGTTGGATAGGTTCAGATTTGCGGTCAGTCCAGTTTGCCACCTCTCTAGAGCTTGTCCTATGTTTTGTTACTTAGCTGGAGTATTTTGTGATCCTCAACCACTAAGGATCATAACAGTAGAGCAGGCCCAAAAGTGTTTAATGCATCGCAGAAGTGGAATAAAAAGAAGACCTGAGTACATTTTTTTTTTTCCTCCCGCTTTTCCTTTGCTGCAGTCTGTTTAGCTTCTTTCATCCCCTTGAACTCTGGGTGGTTTTGAGCTCAGCTACAGACATGAATGTTCAGACTCTGGCTTCTAGTGTGGATCATCTTGCTGCACGGGTGCAAAGTATTCAGGATTTTGTTATTCATAGCCCTATGTCTGAACCAAAAATACCCATCCCTGAGTTGTTTTCTGGAGATAGATCTAGGTTTCTAAATTGTAAGAATAATTGTAAGTTATTTCTATCTCTGAGACCTTGTTCCTCTGGTGATTCTGCTCAGCAAGTTAAAATTGTTATCTCCTTGTTATGTGGCGACCCTCAAGATTGGGCTTTCTCTCTGGCGCCAGGAGATCCTGCATTGCTTAATGTAGATGCATTTTTTCTGGCTCTTGGACTGCTTTATGAGGAGCCTAATCTTGAGAATCAGGCAGAAAAAGCGTTGCTGGCTATCTCTCAAGGTCAGGATGAAGCAGAGGTGTATTGTCAAAAATTTCGGAAATGGTCGGTGCTTACTCAATGGAATGAGTGTGCCCTGGCTGCAAATTTCAGAGAAGGTCTTTCTGAGGCCGTTAAGAATGTTATGGTGGGGTTTCCCACCCCTACAAGTCTGAGTGATTCTATGGCTTTAGCCATTCAGGTTGATCGGCGTTTGCGGGAGCGCAAATCTGCTCATCCTTTGGCGGTATTTTCTGAACAGAGACCTGAGTCTATGCAATGTGACCGAACTCTGACCAGAATTGAGCGACAAAGTCATAGACGTCAAAATGGGTTGTGCTTTTACTGTGGTGATTCTACTCATGTTATCTCAGCATGCTCTAAACGCTTAAAAAAAATCGCTAAACCTGTCACCATTGGTACTATGCAGCCTAAATTTATTTTGTCTGTTACTTTGATTTGTTCTTTGTCGTCCTACCCGGTTATGGCTTTTGTGGATTCGGGTGCTGCCCTGAATCTGATGGATTTGTCGTTTGCCAGGCGCTGTGGTTTTGTCTTGGAGCCTTTGGAATTTCCCTTTCCTCTGAGGGGAATTGATGCTACGCCATTGGCTGATAATAAGCCTCAGTATTGGATGCAAATGACCGTGTGCATGACTCCCGTACATCAGGAGGTGATTCGCTTTCTTGTTCTGCATAATTTGCATGATGTTGTCGTTTTGGGTCTGCCATGGCTGTAGGCTCATAATCCAGTTTTAGATTGGAAAGCTATGTCTGTGTCAAGTTGGGGTTGTCAGGGAATTCATGGCGATGCTCCGTTGGTGTCTATTGCTTCTTCCACTCCTTCTGAGGTCCCTGAGTTTTTGTCTGACTACCAGGATGTATTTGATGAGCCCAGGTCCAGTGCCCTGCCCACTCATAGGGATTGTGACTGTGCTATAAATTTAATTCCTGGTAGTAAATTCCCTAAGGGACGACTTTTTAATCTGTCTATACCAGAGCATGCCGCGATGCGGAGTTATATAAAGGAGTCTTTGGAGAAGGGACATATTCGCCCATCCTCTTCCCCTCTTGGTGCAGGATTTTTTTTTGTGGCCAAGAAGGACGGTTCTTTGAGACCTTGTATAGATTATCGTCTTCTGAATAAAATCACAGTCAAATTTCAGTATCCTTTACCACTATTGTCTGATTTGTTTGCTCGGATTAAGGGTGCCAGTTGGTTCACCAAGATAGATCTCCGGCTTGCTAAAATGTGATTTCCTCGCTTGCTGGTTTCTCTAGGGGACTGAGTTTCTCCCCCCACACTGTTAGTTGGTGCGGGGGTTCTTGAAATCTCAGTGTGGATATTTTGTAAGGGTTTTTTACTGACCGCACAGACCCCTTTTCTATTTTCTGCTATCTAGTATTAGTGGGCCTCATTTGCTGAATCTGCTTTCACCCCTGTGTATGTGCCTTCCTCTTACCTCACCGTTATTATTTGTTGGGGGCTTCTATATCTTTGGGGATTATTTCTCTGTAGGCAAGTGAGGTCTTTCTTTCTCTCTAGGGGTAGTTAGTTCCTCAGGCTGGCTCGAGACGTCTAGGATTTTAGACACGTTCACCGGCTACCTTTAGTGTGTGGGATAGGTTCAGATTTGCGGTCAGTCCAGTTTGCCACCTCTCTAGAGCTTGTCCTGTTTTGTTACTTAGCTGGAGTATTTTGTGATCCTCAACCACTGAGGATCATAACAGACCAGCACTGCACCGCACTACCACCACCATCCACACCTTTCATTTGGCGCCCCTCAGCAGGGTCACAGGCCGGGTCTAGCCACCGTGACAACTCCAGAGCAGAGACTCAGAGGCCCGGTACCGGGTACCCCTCGGCCCTGCGGCAGTGGGGGCGCTACACATGCCACGGCTGTGAAGCCGCACAGTCTGAAAAAGCCGGAAGGAGGGGAGTGAGAGGCGAAGATATGCACTGCGCATGCCCATGGATCCCAGGCCCGCAGTGTGATTACATTAGACGACACTGCCAGGCAGGATCTCGGGCAGCGCGGCCGCACTGGTGGCTATGCTGCGTCCCATTACGAAGGAAAGTCCCACCTCTGGGACGGTTTCACGGTATCAGGGGACACATTTTATAAGTGTCTAGTTCTGCATTTGCAAGGAGCATAATTAAAAGAGCCACCTTTTCCTTTTGCAGCATTAGTGCTGTACCAGATGGCTCTTTCAGCTACAAACGCCTGGGGGGGTTAAAGGTTCCCTTTCAACTTCCTCCAATTAGGCCTCGGCCTACACTCAGCTCCTCCTGCTGTCCCTGGGCTCTAACCCTGCCAGTTGGTGCTCGGAAGTGCTGGCTGCACAGAGAAAAACACTTGCCACTGTGTCAGAGGGGTTCAGTAACGCCAGCTGTTCCCCTGCTGTGTAACCGGCAACGTGTCCTGCAAACGCCACGCAGACACAACAGACAATAAGCTGCCTCCATTGCAGGCTTCGGCCTACACTCTGCTCCTCTGCTCCTCCTTGATTCCCTGGGCTCTATCACCGCCAGTTGGTGCTCGGAAGTGCTGGCTGCACAGAGAAAAACACTCGCCACTGTGTCAGTGGGGTTCAGTAATGCCAGCTGTTCCCCTGCTGTGTAGCCGGAAATGTGTCCTGCAAACGCCACGCAGACACAACAGACAATAAGCTGACTCCAGTGCAGGCTTCGGCCTACACTCTGCTCCTCCTGCTGTCCCTGGGCTCTAACACCGCCAGTTGGTGCTCGGAAGTGCTGGCACAGAGAAAAACACTCGCCTCGCCACTGTGTCAGTGGTGTTCAGTAATGTCAGCTGTTCCCCTACTGTGTAGTCGGCAATGTGTCCTGCGAATGCCACGCAGACACTACAACAAAAATTAAAGGGAACCTGTCCCCCCAGGCGTTTGTAACTAAAAGAGCCTTCTTGTGCAGCACTAATGCTGCATTTGGACAAGGTGGCTCTTTTTGTGATACTCATTGCACACGCAGAACTAAACACTTATATAATGTGTCCCCTGATACCGTTTAACCATCCCGGAGGTGTGACTTTTCTTCGTAATGACATGCAGCAACCCCCTTGGCGCTGTGCGCCTCCTCCTCAGCGTTGTTTGAATCTGTCCCGGAGCCTGCACTCTTATGTTATCCCTTGGCCATGCGCAGTTAGCGCTGCCCATCTTCTGACATCATTTGTTGTCAGGCTGGCTGCGCCTGTGTGACCGCCCTGCCCGAGATCACTCCCCGCAGTGCCTCATTTATTCTCACTGTGGGGCTGGAATTCATGGGCATGCGCAGTGCATATCTTCACCTCTCACTCATCTCCTTCTGCCTTCTTCAGACTGTGCGGCTTCACGGCCGTGGCATGCGATAAAGGATCAGCTGACGCCGCACAGTCTGAAGCAGGAATAAGGACATGAGTGACAGGCGCTGATATTTACTGCGCAAGGCCATGAATCCCAGCCCCACAGTGTGAATAAATCAGAAGACACTGCGGGGCTGGGATTCATTGCCTTGCGCAGTAACAGCGCGTGGCCAAGGGATAACACAACAGCGCAGACTCTGGAACACAAAAAAGAAACACTCAGGAGGCTGCGCCCAGCACCAAGGGGGTATTTTTGACAGCTGTGCTTCGTCTCATTAAGAAGGAAAGTCCCGCCTCCGAGACGGTTTCACGGTATGATGGTCTGAACGAACAATTACAATTTAATAGCTTCCTGTGATACCATTGAATGGGTCATTATAATATAAGTTTTTCCTTTTACATCGGTAATCATAGAATCCTTTCTTGGTTTGCTAAATCATCAAAACCTGGTCACACTTATCAGCCATGATTGGCTTATGTGACATTCTGCATATTTTCCTAATATTGGAGTTCATATCCGTATAATAGTTGCTCCCGTATCCCAGGGGTATACTAGTATCTAATTCAAATACCCCTTCCCTCTTTGTTTTTTGTTTATAATAGGTATAGTCAATGTGGTGTGACTGAATATAACCCTTTTGCCATTATGCAGTATTATCTTGGCTATTATGCATGATACGTTTTATATAAATCTATTAGTCATACATGTAATTATATACAGCATGGGTTTCCTTTGTTATATACATCTTATTCCAAGTTTTGTCTCTTGAGCCCAGAATGGCCGGAGTGATATAAGTGTTTATGTATAGTCCCGTTGTGTGCCGTGTCATCTAGCACTATGTAAACGACAACAACGTATCTGAGCATGCGCAGTGCATTTACGAATCATAAGATGCGCGAGGCTCCAGCATTCATTCCCGGATCCACTTTAGCACATACATTTTTTCCAGGGGAATATTTCTTCGGTGCTCCTGGACATGCGCAATAGTAGGAAGCATGGGAATATCCGGTTATGCGCATAGCTTCAACATTGTGTTTCAAGACCACAGTGAAGCTTCTACTTCCGGTCATGCGCATACGAGCTATATCTCGGCGCAATGACGGAATTTAAGCATGACACGGACGTGGACGGCTTTCATCATCAGGTGAAGTCGGTTATGTAATTGGTACAAATATATAAGCAACAAGGGTGGGGTAGTAACACCATGCATAACAAGTAAGGGAGGATTGTCTCTGAGAGTCTGGCCACAAAGCCTGCTCCATAAGTATTGCAACAAAGCTAAGTATCGTTGGCTATGATTTATCTATTTACTCCTGATGAACCTCAGTGGAGGGGAAATGCGTTGAGTGTGTGTTTTTTGCACTACTGCAGTATGCAGTGTGCATAGACATTGGAGTTTATCGCACAATTACACTGTGTTCCAAATTATTATGCACATAGAGTTTAGGAGTGATAAGGTTAGAATTTTTTTGTTTGTCATTTAAACTCATTGATGGTGATGTGTGTCAGGGCTCTTTATATCACTGAAAGCAATTGCAGATACCTGTGCAAATTAGTTTGGCAGGTGTGTCCAAATAAAGGCAAGACGACTTAAGAAGGCTGTTCCACATTATTAAGCAGCCTACATTTTTTGCCAAAATGGGAAAGAAAAAGGATGTGTCGGCTGCTGAGAAGCAACAAATTATGGAGTATTTAGGTCAAGGCATGACTACAATCAACATTGCCAAGACACTTCATCGTGATCATCGCACAATCAAGAAGTATGTAGCGGATTCCCAGCACACACGTGTGCGTGCTGATAAGGAAAAATTGAGGACTCTTTCCAACAGGCAATTGCGTACGGCTAAAAGAGCAGCTGCAAAAATGCCTTGTCATAGCAGCAGACAAGTTTTTGAAGCTGCTGGTGCCTCCAACGTCCCCAGAACAACAAGATGCAGGGTCCTTCAGAGGTTTGCAGCTGTGCGTAAGCCATCCTGTCGACCACCTCTATCCACTGCAACAAGCAGAAACGGCTCCATTGGGCCAAACGATACATGAAGACTGACTTCCAAACTGTTTTGTTCACCGATGAGTGCCGTGCAATGCTCAATGGTCCAGATGGATGGAGTGGAGGATGGACACCCCATGAAAACACGGCTAAGGCACCAACAAGGAGGAGGTGGAGTAATGTTTTGGGCTGGAATCATGGGGAGAGAGATTGTCAGCCCCTTTATGATCCCTGAAAGGGTAAAGATGAACTCCATAATCTATGTGGAGTTTCTAAAACAACACTTCCTGCCGTGGTTCAAGAGGAAGAACCGTGCTTTCCACAGCAAGATCATTTTCATGCATGATAATGCACCGTCTCATGCTGCAAAAAACACATCTGCATCTCTGGCTGCTATGGGCATAAAAGAGGACAAACTTATGGTGTGGCCACCATCTTCCCCTGACCTCAACCCCATTGAGAACCTCTGGAGCATCATCAAAAGGAGTGTCTATGATGGCGGGAGGCAGTTCACATCTAAGCAACAGCTCTGGGAGGGTATTCTGTCCACATGCAAAACAATTGAAGCAGAAACCATCCAAAAACTGACAAATTCAATGGACGAGAGAGTTCAGAAGCTTCTTTTGAACAAGGGGTCCTACGTGCAAATGTAACATCACCTAGAATAAAGTTTTCACTTGAAAACTGTTTGATTTCATTTTGTAATAAGCTGATAATGCTTATAACTAGTGTTGAGCATTCCGATACCGCAAGTATCGGGTATCGGCCGATACTTAGCGGTATCGGAATTCCGATACCGAGATCCGATACTTGCCGCGTATCGGATACCGGAATCGGAAGTTCCCAGGATTCAAACTGCACAAATTTGTACGAAATCAGCCAATGAGAATGATTCCAAGTGTGGGCACATCCTGTTCAGCATGGAGGGCATGAAATTACTGGCAAGGCTGTGATTGGCTGCTGAAATGATGTCATGATGCAGTTTAAAAGTCGCTGGCGCCATTTTGCGCTCACTCTGCTGTGAATTCAGTTAGTGACAGGACGCTGTTTGCTGACTGAGGGCCAGTTTAGAGATAGCGATTTGCTTCTTTGTGCTTTTCCAAGGCTAATTTAGCAACCGCTGTGTTCACCTACTAATCACCTTGCTTTTGCCTTGTAGCGCTGTTTTCACAGCGATCTGCAAGGTCTGTGTGTGTGTGTGTGTGTGTGTGAGTGCAGCCCACTCTCTAGTCTGAGTGCAGCCATAAGCCATCCATAGCTGGTTGTATTCAGTTCAGGGAGGGTGGTTCATTGCCTCATACTGTTCTTTTTTTTTTTTTTTTTCAAGTAGTGTAGTCTGCTGCTCATTTTTTCAAAAAAATCCTATTAGTGTCTTTCCACCCGTCTCCAGCTAACTTGTGGAAAAACACTACATAGGATAACGTAGAGGAGGGTTTTTGGGCCTTGCAGCGCCGTTTACGGCTGTCTGCACGGTCTCCGTGTGACTGCAGCTCGCCCTGAAGTCTGTGAGCCGCCATAGCCTGGTTGTCTCCAGCTCAGGGTTCTTCACTGCGTCATACCGTAAAAACAATTTTCCTTTTGTTTTAAGTAGTGCAGGCTGCTGCACATTTTTTCAAAAAATTCCTATTAGTGTCTTTCCACCTGTCTCCAGCTAACTTGTGGAAAAACACTATATAGGATAACGTAGAGGAGGGTTTTTGGGCCTTGCAGCGCCGTTTACGGCTGTCTGCACGGTCTCCGTGTGACTGCAGCTCTCTCTGTTGTCAGTTCAGCCCCCAAAAAATAAATAAATAATAAAGTTCACCAAACACACCAGTGACACCACTTTACATTTGTGTAGGCCACATTAGCTCATATTAAAGTCTAGTCCACACTTTAGAAAATTAGTGTTTCTTATACCTGTTAGGAGTTCTTCAGGAATAAGCACACAAAGCCGTTAGTACTTTTCTGCTTATCTTTATCAGTCAACCAAGATGAAGAAGGCAGTGAGTAAGGCACGTGGGCGTGGGCGCGGAGCAGGGAGAGGACGTGGGGATTCTGTGCCTCCTGCGGGCACCGGTGACTCATCAGCACCCACTTTCACCAGGGAACAGTCCTTCATGCGCAGCTTTGTCGCAGAGCGCCATACACCGCTGCTGCGTGAAGAACAAATTGAAGCCGTTGTCGGATGGATGGCAGCTAATGCATCAACTTCAATTAGTGCCACATCCTCTCAGACACAGAGCACTGGAGAGCAGCCATCTGTCTCTTCACCACCTGCCAAATTGCCCAGGCAGACAGAGATCCCAGGACAGGAGCTGTCTCTACTTCTGTTCTCTGAATCTCTTGGCTTGGAAACAGGGGGCCAGCCAAGCAGCATTGGAGAAATGGAAGAAGAGGCAGGGTGCAGTGATGCCCAACCACTTTTTCTGTCTTCCTCTGAAGAGGCGGGTGGGCCAGTGCCTCCGGTCACCACATCGCAGGACGCATCCGCTGATGACACTCAGGTGCCACTTTCTGGTGCGTGCTCTGCTGCTGAGACTACCCAGGAGGAGCAGTTGGGGGCAGAGGGTAGTGTAGATGATGAGGTCCTTGACCCATCTTGGCGTGAGGGACAGGAAGGTGGTGGGAGCAGCTCTGAGGAAGAGATTCCCCGTACGGCCCAAAGAGGGAGAGGGAGGGGGAAGACTGCGGATCCTGCTGCCTCTGCTTTTACACCCGTTAGGAGCATGTCTCTTCCAAAAGCCAAAAAGGGCGCTCCCAAGACTTGCAGTGCCTGGTCCTTTTTTGACACAGTTGCAGATGACATTTGCTATGTCAAATGCAAGGTGTGTCATCACAAAGTCAAAAGAGGTCAAAATGTCAGCAACCTCAATACCTCCAACATGTGGAAACATGTGCGCACCAGGCACGCGGCGGAGGTAGAAAAACACACTGAAGAGCTAGGCCAACCAAGAGCGGCAGCTCCCACCTCTTCAGCTCGTGTTGCCTCTTCCTCCAGCTCACACGCAGCTGGTTCAGCTTCCTCCCAGGATCGCCATGGAAGAACCCTGGCCCTGTTGTCCAGAGACCCGCTGTAATTATACCCGCAGCACCACTTTCCCAGTCATCCACACACTCCCAGCCCAGTGTACAGCCATCGGTAGTACAGGCATGGGAGAAAAGGCGGCCTTTCTCGTCAAACCACCCACGAGCACAGGCTCTGACTGCAGGCATTGCCAAACTTCTGTCACTGGAAATGCTGTCATTCAGGCTGGTGGAGACTGACAGCTTCCGTGACTTGATGTCATTGGCAGTCCCACAGTACAATGTGCCCAGCCGCTTTTACTTCAGCAGGCAAGCCGTCCCTGCCCTGCACAAGCATGTGGAGAGACACATAAAACACGTGCTACTGAACGCCGTCAGTAGCAAGGTCCACCTCACCACCGATGCGTGGACCAGTCAACATGGACAGGGGCGATACCTTTCCCTCACTGCCCATTGGGTTAATGTCGTTGAGCCGGGTACAGATCGTGCGAGTGGCGCAGGACGTGTCCTGCCCACTCCAAGGATTGCAGGAATCCATTCTGTACGCATTGACTCCTCCTCTTACACCAGTTCCTCAGAATCATCGCTGCAGGAGCCGTCACAGTCCACCTCCACATGGACCTGTGATGAACGTTTACCTGTTACGACCGACATGAGCACAGCCGTGGCCAAATGTCAACAGGCCGTCTTGAAATTAATTTATTTGGGGAATCGAAGCCACACAGCGCAGGAGCTCTGGAATGCCATCAAGCAGGAGAGCGATGTGTGGTTTGTGCCAGCGAATCTCCAGCCAGGCATGGTAGTGTGTGATAATGGCCGAAATCTGGTGGCAGCTCTGGGCCTCGGCAACCTCACTCACATCCCATGTCTGGCACATGTGCTCAATTTGGTCATGCAGAGTTTTTTGAGGGACTATCCGGATCTTGATGCACTGCTGCACAAGGTCCGCCTAGAGTGTGCTCACTTGCGGTGTTCCAGCACGGCAAAAGCGCGCATTGCGGCTCTGCAGTGCCGACACCACCTGCCGGAACATCGCATCATATGTGACCTACCTACCAGGTGGAATTCCACGTTACATATGTTGGAGCGGTTGTGTGAGCAGCAGCAAGCTGTAATGGAGTACCAGCTGCATCAGGCGCAAAGAAGTCGCACTCCGCGCCGTTCAGACTTCACAACCACAGAGTGGGCCACTATGAATGACGTCTGCCAGGTTTTGCGTCCCTTCGATTATTCCACGCGGATGGCGAGTGCAGATGATGCACTAGTCAGCATGACTGTCCCCCTTATCTGCCTGCTTGAAAAATCACTGCAAGCGCTAAGGGATGATGTTGTGGAAGAGGTCGAGGATGAGGATTCACCATTTCCATCATCTTCTGGACAGTCAGCGCCACGTGGTTCCTCACAAATGCGTAGGCAGGGGACAGTTTGTGAGGAGGATGAGGAGGAGTCAATGGAGGAGGAAGACATCCATCCAGAGGAGGGAGTTACACAATTGTCCAGTACTCAGTGTGTACAGCGAGGGTGGGGTGATGACGAGCGGGCAGAGATCACGCCTCCAGCAGGGGACAGCGTTTCTTGGGCAGTTGGCAGTCTGCAGCACATGGTGGATTACATGCTGCAGTGCCTGAGAAACGACCACCGCATCGCCCACATTCTCAACATGTCTGATTATTGGGTGTTCACCCTCCTCGATCCTCGCTACCGGGACAACGAAAAATGCGGGAGTACCAAGACACACTGATGAATTCCATCATCTTCTCCATTCCAAGTGAGAGAAGTGCTGCTAGTGCATTACAAAGCAGCTCAGTGCATCCAGGCAGTGGTGGAGGCTCTGCACAAAGAGGGAGCAGAAGCAGTGCCTCTGCCCAAGGCAAGACCAGTATGGCCCAACTGTGGCACAGTTTTCTGTGCCCACCACAAAAGTCTACACCATCACAGACGGCTCCAGTCAGCAGGAGGCAACGGTTCCGTCAGATGGTGACAGACTACATGTCTTGCCCTCTTGTTGTACTCCCAGACGGCTCTTCACCTTTCAAGTTTTGGGTCTCAAAGCTGGATACATGGCCAGAGCTAAGCCAGTATGCATTAGAGGTGCTGGCTTGCCCTGCGGCTAGTGTATTATCGGAACGCGTCTTTAGTGCTGCAGGTGGTGTACTAACTGACCGTCGCATGCGACTATCCTCCAATAACGTTGACCGGCTTACTTTCCTGAAAATGAACATGGCCTGGATCTCGCACGAATTTGCCACTCCTCTTCCTGATTAAATAATTAGGTGACTGTCTACGTTATCCAGGTCTCCTGTTGTGTTCATCTTTCTACCACCTGAACTTAAATTCCTGGGCTCCAACACCGCCAGTTGAGGCTCAGAAGTGCCGTCTGCACAGTCAAAACATACGACCCAGTGTTATTGGGTTTCAGTAACATCAGCTGTGTAGCCGGCAATGTGTCCTGCGACCGCCACGCTGACACAACAACTGAAATGTAAGGGAACCTGTCCCCCCCCCCAAGGCGTTTGTTACTAAAAGAGCCACCTTGTGCAGCAGTAATGCTGCACAAGGAAAAGGTAGCTATTTTTGTTTAGCTCCTTGCACACGCAGAACTTAACACTTATAAAATGTGTCCACTGATACCGTAAAACCGTCCCGGAGGTGGGACTTTCCTTCGTAATATGACGCAGCACAGCTGTCATTCCTACCCCCTTGGCACCGTGCCCCGGCTCCTCAGCGTTGTTTGATTCCGTCACGGAGCCTGCACTGTTATGTTATCCCTTGGCCAGGCACACTTAGCGCTGCCCATCTTCTGACATCATTTGGTGTCAGGCTGGCTGCACCTGTGCGGCCGCGCTGGCCGAGAGCCCGCCTCGCATTGTCTTCTGATTTAATCCCACTGGGGGCCTGAGATCCATGGACATGCGCAGTGCATATCTGAACCTCCGCCTCTCACTCATCTCCCTACGCCTTCTTCAGACTGTGCGCCGTCAGCTGATCCCTAATAGCATGCCACGGCCGTGAGGCCGCACAGTCTGAAGAAGCCGTAGGGAGGGGAGTGAGAGGCGAGGATATGCACTGCGCATGGCCACGGATCCCAGGCCCGCGGTGGGATTACATTAGACGACACTGCGAGGCGGGCTCTCGGCCAGCGCGGCCGCACAGGCGCAGCCAGCCTGACACCAAATGATGTCAGAAGATGGGCAGCGCTAAGTGTGCCTGGCCAAGGGATAACATAACAGTGCAGGCTCCGGGACGGAATCAAACAACGCTGAGGAGCCGGGGCACGGCGCCAAGGGGGTAGGAATGACAGCTGTGCTGCGTCATATTACGAAGGAAAGTCCCACCTCCGGGACGGTCTCACGG
Organism: Ranitomeya variabilis; assembly: GCF_051348905.1. NCBI lineage: Eukaryota > Metazoa > Chordata > Amphibia > Anura > Dendrobatidae > Ranitomeya > Ranitomeya variabilis. Next base: position 236,748,804 of record NC_135232.1, read on the forward strand.
TTTCAGGGGACACATTTTATAAGTGTTTAGTTCTGTGTTTGCAAGGAGCATAATGAAAAGAGCCACCTTTTCCTTTTGCATCTTTTGTGCTGCACAAGCTGGCTCTTTCAGCTACAAACGCCTTGGGGGGGGGTTAAAGGTTCCCTTTCGACTTTCTCCAATCAGGCTTCAGCCTCCAACACCGCTAGTTGTTGCCTGGTAGTGCTGTACGCAGTCAACAGGCGCTCCTCTGTTATTGGGGTTCAGTAACGTCAGCTGTTCCCCAGCTGTGTGTGTGGCAATCCCTCCTATCTCCTCCACCTCCTCCTCCTCCTGTCCCTGGGCTCCAACACCGCTAGTTGCTGTCCAGAAGTGCTGTCCGCACAGAGCCAAACACCTCGCCAATGTGTTAGTGGGGTTCAGTAATGCCTGCTGCTCCCCTGCTGTGTGTGTGGCAATCCCTCCTATCTCCTCCACCTCCTCGTCCTCCTGTCCCTGGGCTCCAACACCGCTATTTGCTGTCCAGAAGTGCTGTCCGCACAGAGCCAAACACCTCGCCAATGTGTTAGTGGGGTTCAGTAATGCCTGCTGCTCCCCTGCTGTGTGTGTGGCAATCCCTCCTATCTCCTCCACCTCCTCCTCCTCCTGTCCCTGGGCTCCAACACCGCTATTTGCTGTCCAGAAGTGCTGTCCGCACAGAGCCAAACACCTCGCCAATGTGTTAGTGGGGTTCATTAATGCCTGCTGCTCCCCTGCTGTGTGTGTGGCAATCCCTCCTATCTCCTCCACCTCCTCCTCCTCCTGTCCCTGGGCACCAACACCGCTAGTTGTTGTCCAGAAGTGCTGTCCGCACAGAGCCAAACACCTCGCCAATGTGTTAGTGGGGTCAGCACCGCCAGCTGTTCCCCTGCTGTGTATACGGCAACGTGTCATGCGACCGCCACGCAGGCACAACAACTTAAATTTAAGGGAACCTGTCCCCCCCCCAAGGCGTTTGTTACTGAAAGAGCCACCTTGTGCAGCAGTAATGATGCAAATGGAAAAAGTGCCTCTTTTCGTGGTGCTCCTTGCACATGCTGAACCTAACACTTATGAAATGTGTCCCCTCACACCGTTAAACCGTCCGGTAGGTGGAACTTTCCTTTGTCATGTGACGCAGCACAGCCGTCATTCTTACCCCCTTGGCGCCGTGCGCCGCCTCCTCAGCGTTGTTTGAATCTGTCCCGGAGCTTGCGCTGTTAGGTTAGCCCTTGGCCATGCACACATTTTGCGCTGCCCATCTTCTGACATCATTTGGTGTCAGGCTGGCTGCGCCTGTGCGGCTGCGCTGGCCAAGATCCCGTCTCGCAGTGTCTTCTGATTTAATCCCACTGGGGGTCTGAGATCCATGGACATGCGCAGTGCATATCTGAACCTCCACCTCTCACTCATCTCCCTACGGCTTCTTCAGACTGTGCGGTGTCAGCTGATCCCTAATAGCATGCCACGGCCGTGACGCCGCACAGTCTGAAGAAGCCATAGGGAGGGGAGTGAGAGGCGAGGATATGCACTGCGCATGGCCACGGATCCCAGGCCCGCGGTGGGATTACATTAGACGACACTGCGAGGCGGGATCTCGGCCAGCGCGGCCGCACAGGCGCAGCCAGCCTGACACCAAATGATGTCAGAAGACGGGCAGCGCAAAATATGTGCATGGCCAAGGGCTAACCTAACAGCGCAGGCTCCGGGACAGATTCAAACAACGCTGAGGAGGCGGCGCACAGCGCCAAGGGGGTAAGAATGACGGCTGTGCTGCGTCACATGACAAAGGAAAGTTCCACCTACCGGACGGTTTAACGGTGTGAGGGGACACATTTCATAAGTGTTAGGTTCAGCATGTGCAAGGACCATAATTAAAAGAGCTAAGTTTACCTTTTCCAGCATTACTGCTGTACACGATGGCTCTTTCAGCTACAAACGCCTGGGGGGGGGGTTAAAGGTTCCCTTTCAACTTGCTCCAGTGCAGGCTTCGGCCTACACTCTGCTCCTCCTGCTGACCCTGGGCTCTAACACCGCCAGTTGGCGCCCGGAAGTGCTAGCTGCACAGAGAAAAACACCAGCCAATGTGTCAGTGGGGTTCAGCACCGCCAGCTGTTCCCCTGCTGTGTAGCCGGCAACGTGTCCTGCAACAGCCACGCAGACACAACAGACCCAAAGCTGCCGCCAGTGCAGGCTTCGGCCTACACTCTGCTCCCTCTGCTCCTCCTGCTGACCCTGGGCTCTAACACCACCAGTTGGGGCCCAGATGTGCTAGCTGCACAGAGAAAAACACCAGCCAATGTGTCAGTGGGGTTCAGCACCGCCAGCTGTTCCCCTGCTGTGTAGCTGGCATCGTGTTCTGCAACAGCCACGCAGACACAAGAACTGAAATTGAAGGGAACTTGTCCCCCCTCCACCAGACGTTTGTATGTTTCACAGCCACCTTGTAGAGCAGTAATGCTGCATGTGTGCAAGGTGGCTCAGAAACTTATTCTCCTTGCACACGTGGAACTGAACACGTCTAAAATGTGTCCTCTGTGACCATTAAACCGTCCCTGAGGTGTGACTTTCCTTTGTAATGACATGCTGCAACCCCCTTGGTAGCGCTGCCCGTTTTCTGGCATCATTGTTTGGCTGGCTGCGCCTCTGCGGCCGCCCTGGCCCACAAAACGCCCTTCGGTGTCTTATTTATTTTGACTGCGAGGGTGTGATTGATGGGCATGAGCAGTGCATATGTTCGCCAGGCTGTCACTCATCTCCTTCGGCCTTCTTCAGACTGTGCGGCTTCATGGCCATGGCATGCGACAAGGGATCAGCTGACGCCGCACAGTCTGAAGCAGGTGTAAGGACCCGAGTGTGAGAGGCGAACATATGTACTGCGCCAGGCCATGAATCCCAGCCCTGCAGTGTTTTAACAATGTAAAGACACTGCGGGGCTGGGATTCATGGTCATCGCGAACCGCACCGGCCAACATTAAATGATGTCAGAAGATGGGCAGCGCTAGCAGCGCAAGGCCAAGGGATAACACGACAGCGCAGACTCATGTGCAGCAAATGACGCTCAGGATGCCGCGCCCAGCACCAAGGTGGGATTTTTGACAGCTGTGCTGCATCTCATTACAAAGGGAACTCACGCCTCCAAAACAGTTTGACTGCTTAAGGGCCTAAATGTTATACGTGTTTCTTTCTGCGTGTGCAAGGAGCAAAATTAAAAGAGCAACCTGTGACTTGTGCCGCATTACTGCTGCCCAAGCTGTGGCTCTTGTAGTTTGTAACCCCTGAGGGGGGGTTAAAGGTTACCTTTAAAATTGGTTCAATTAGGCTTTGGCCTACACTCTGCTCCACCTGCAGAGCCCGGGCTCCAACACCGCTAGTTGCTGTCCGGAAGTGCTGGCTGCACAGAGCAAAACACACGCCACTCTGTCAGTGGGGTTCAGCACTGCCAGCTGTTCCCCTGCTGTGTAGCCGGCATCGTGTCCTGCAACAGCCACGCAGACACAAAGCTGCTGCCAGTGCAGGCTTCGGCCTACACTCTGCTCCCTCTCCTCCTGCTGACCCTGGGCTCTAACACCGCCAGTTGGGGCCCGGTACTGCTAGCTGCACAGAGAAAAACACCAGCCAATGTGTCAGTGGGGTTCAGCACCGCCAGCTGTTCCCCTGCTGTGTAGCCGGCAACGTGTCCTGCAACAGCCATGCAGACACAAGAACTGAAATTGAAGGGAACCTGTCCCCCCTCCCCCAGGTGTTTGTATGTTTTACAGCCACCTTGTACAGCAGTAATGCTGCATGTGTGCAAGGTGGCTCATAAACTTATTCTCCTTGCACCCGTGGAACAGAACACGTCTACAATGTGTCCCCTGAGACCATTAAAACGTCCCTGAGGTGTGACTTTACTTTGTAATGACACGCAACAACCCCCTTGGTAGCACAGCCCTTCTTCTGACATCATTGTTTGGCTGGCTGCGCCTCTGCGGCCGCCCTGCCCGACACAACGCCCCTCGGTGTCTTATTTATTTTGACTGCGAGGGTGTGATTGACGGGCATGAGCAGTGCATATCTTCGCCAGGCTGTCACTCAGCTCCTTCCGCCTTCTTCAGACTGTGCGGCTTCAAGGCCATGGCATGCGATAAGGGATCAGCTGACTCCGCACAGTTTGTAGCAGGTGTAAGGACACGAGCGAGAGGCAAACATATGTACTGCGCCAGGCCATGAATCCCAGCCCCGCAGTGTGAAACATTGTAAAGACACTGCGGGGCTGGGATTCATGGGCATCGCGAACCGCACCAGCCAACATGAATTGATGTCAGAAGACGGGCAGCGCATGGCCAAGGGATAACGCAACAACGCAGACTCCTGTACAGCAAAATGCGATGCTCAGGAGGCCGCGCCAAGCACCACGTTGGTATTTTTGCCAGCTGTGCTGTGTCTCATTACAAAGGGAACTCCCGCCTCCAAGACAGATTGACTGTATAAGGGCCAAAATGTTGTACGTGTTTCATTCAGCTTGTGCAAGGAACAAAATTAAAAGAGCAACCTTTGACTTGTGCGGCACTACTGCTGCATAAGGCGTGGCTCTTCTAGTTTGTAACACCTAAGGGGGGGTTAAAGGTTACCTTTAAAATTGGTTCAACTAGGCTTCGGCCTACACTCTGCTCCCTCTCCTCCTGCTGACCCTGGGCTCTAACACCGCCAGTTGGGGCCCGGTACTGCTAGCTGCACAGAGAAAAACACCAGCCAATGTGTCAGTGGGGTTCAGCACCGCCAGCTGTTCCCCTGCTGTGTAGCCGGCAACGTGTCCTGCAACAGCCACGCAGACACAAGAACTGAAATTGAAGGGAACCTGTCCCCCCTCCCCCAAGTGTTTGTATGTTTTACAGCCACCTTGTACAGCAGTAATGCTGCATGTGTGCAAGGTGGCTCATAAACTTATTCTCCTTGCACCCGTGGAACAGAACACGTCTGCAATGTGTCCCCTGAGACCATTAAAACGTCCCTGAGGTGTGACTTTACTTTGTAATGACACGCAACAACCCCCTTGGTAGAACAGCCCTTCTTCTGACATCATTGTTTGGCTGGCTGCGCCTCTGCGGCCGCCCTGCCCGACACAACGCCCCTCGGTGTCTTATTTATTTTGACTGTGAGGGTGTGATTGACGGGCATGAGCAGTGCATATCTTCGCCAGGCTGTCACTCAGCTCCTTCCGCCTTCTTCAGACTGTGCGGCTTCAAGGCCGTGGCATGCGATAAGGGATCAGCTGACGCCGCACAGTCTGTAGCAGGTGTAAGGACACGAGCGAGAGGTGAACATATGTACTGGGCCAGGCCATGAATCCCAGCCCCGCAGTGTGAAACACTGTAAAGACACTGCGGGGCTGGGATTCATGGGCATCGCGAACCGCACCAGCTGACATGAAATGATGTCAGAAGACGGGCAGCGCATGGCCAAGGGATAACGCAACAACGCAGACTCCTGTACAGCAAAATGCGATGCTCAGGAGGCCGCGCCCAGCACCAAGGTGGTATATTTGCCAGCTGTGCTGCGTCTCATTACAAAGGGAACTCACGCCTCCAAAACAGTTTGACTGCTTAAGGGCCTAAATGTTATACGTGTTTCTTTCTGCATGTGCAAGGAGCAAAATTAAAAGAGCAACCTTTGACTTGTGCAGCATTACTGCTGCCCAAGCTGTGGCTCTTGTAGTTTGTAACCCCAGAGGGGGGGTTAAAGGTTACCTTTAAAATCGGTTCAATTAGGCTTCGGCCTACACTCTGCTCCACCTGCAGAGCCCGGGCTCCAACACCGCTAGTTGCTGTTCGGAAGTGCTGGCTGCACAGAGAAAAACACCAGCCAATGTGTCAGTGGGGTTCAGCACTGCCAGCTGTTCCCCTGCTGTGTAGCCGGCAACGTGTCCTGCAACAGCCACGCAGACACAACAGACCTACAAACGCCTCCAGTGCAGGCTTCGGCCTACACTCTGCTCCCCCTGCTGACCCTTTGCTCCAACACCGCTAGTTGGGGCTCTAGGAAGACAAGCTTGAATAGGTCCCCATCCTGGTTCCAGCACCGTCAGCTGGTTCCGGGCAGAGCCTTTGGCTTAGGTGCCTCCCTCTGGGTATCCGAGTTCCACCAACGTCAGGTGGTCCTTGGTAGTGCTTTCAGGCACGGGTACCTCCTGCTTAGTAACCGGGTTCCAGTAACGTCAGCTGGTCCTCGGTAGTTCCATTGGCTCTTGGACCTTCGGCTACCCATCCGGGTTCCAGTACCGTCAGCTGGTTCTCGGCAGTGTCTTTTGCTCTTGTACCTTCTGCTCCCCATCCTGGTTCCAGTACCGTCAGCTGGTTCCGGGCAGAGCCTTTGGCTTAGGTGTCTCCCTCTGGGTATCCGAGTTCCACCAACGTCAGGTGGTCCTTGGTAGTGCTTTCAGCACGGGTACCTCCTGCTTAGTAACCGGGTTCCAGTAACGTCAGCTAGTCCTCGGTAGTTCCATTGGCTCTTGGACCTTCGGCTACCCATCCGGGTTCCAGTACCGTCAGCTGGTTCTCGGCAGTGTCTTTTGCTCTTGTACCTTCTGCTCCCCATCCTGGTTCCAGTACCGTCAGCTGGTTCCGGGCAGAGCCTTTGGCTTAGGTGCCTCCCTCTGGGTATCCGAGTTCCACCAACGTCAGGTGGTCCTTGGTAGTGCTTTCAGGCACGGGTACATCCTGCTTAGTAACCGGGTTCCAGTAACGTCAGCTGGTCCTCGGTAGTTCCATTGGCTCTTGGACCTTCGGGTAGCCATCCGAGTTCCAGTTCCATCAGCTGTTTCTCGGCATTTTCTCAGCCTTCTTGTACCTTCTGCTACATTTCCAAGTTCAAGACCCTAAAGACGACGACCCGGAAGACCACCCCTAAGATGACGACGACACCAGAGAAGACAACCACTGAGATGACGACGACCCTGGAGACGATGACCCTGAAGACCACCCCGATGACGACGACCCCGGAGACGACGACCCTGGAGACGACGACGACCTGGAAGACCGAGAAGCAGAAGAACAAGAGGCTGCAGAACAAAGAGCAGAAGAACATTAGGCATAAGACTAAATATCAGAGCAAAAGATATTATCTAAATTATAAGCAGAAGAAGACTAAGCAGTGTATGGGGTGAGTCCGTTCCTCCTCGTGGTGCCCCTGGATAAAGCCTGATGCTGCAGGCCAAACTGAACGCGGACAAATGTAACTGTTTTGTGACAGGCAGAACGGAAGGTGTAATCTTCAAACTTTTATAGATAACAACTACGGGAATGCCTGTCACAAATAAGAATATGATGAAGAAGTTGAATATGAAGAAGATAATAGTAAAATAAAAAGAATATGAACAATGTAACAAAAAAAATAATAGGTAGAAGATGAAGAAGAAGATGAATAAGGTGAAGAAGTTGATGTCAAAGAAGCTGATGATGAGGATAATGAAGAAGAAAGTGTGGGAGAAGTAAAAAAGAAGGTGAAGGGCGTGGAAGTAGTGAAACATCAATATCTGACAAAAAAAAAAAAAAAATTAACATAGTCAAAATCTTTCTAACGCCGAACGTCATAAAAAACAAAACAAAATCCTGCTATTCTATTAGATTGGGCTAAACCTCTGTGCCTTTAATGTCTCCGCCACCTCCCCCAATACATCCTACATTATTCTTAGTTGTTTTCCTTCATGTAGAATGAACCTACAAGTTAAGAAAGGGTTTATTTTAATTCCGATATTTTCATCCCATTGACTTGCATTGGGATCGGGTATCGGTATCGGATTAGATCCGATACTTTGACGGTATCGGCCGATACTTTCCGATACCGATACTTTCCGATATCGGAAGGTATCGCTCAACACTACTTATAACTTCACAATTGACCATTTTTTTGTTCAAAATAAAAAAAAAGGTTGAAAACTCTGCTGTGCATAATAATTTGGAACATGCATTTTGAGTGTTTATTTTTTTTAAAAAGATACTGTTTTCATAGGCAGTTTTTTCCAAAACATTGCAATTATACTAGAATAGTAGATGACTGGTAAATAACAATGACTGCAATTCAGATAGGTAATTTAGAGAAAATATGAGGAAATATTTTTTGCATAATAATTTGGAACACAGTGTATAGTGCACGGAGATTGGAATATGTTGCACTATTGTGTGTTTAATTTTTTGAGTTACTGAGGCGGTTTGATACTTACAAGTGTATTTAGTCTTAGTGTGTGGATATTGGAGTATACGGTGGTAATTGTTATCATCAAGCGGTTATACTTTGAATACATGCATTTCTGCCAGTAAGCCGATATATTTGGTTTCTTGTCTGATATCATTTGTATACTATATCCATATATGTGTTGACAACACGGTTTAGATTTATATCTTCGAGCTACACAGGTAGTCAACCCAAACTCATGTATAGTGGGAGCTGCATATAATACAGAATTTATCAGATTTAGTTTATCTCCAGTATTTATCTTGGATATGTGTGTACTGATTATATATGGGGACTATATGTCATCAGCAGGCTTAAGATAAGATAAGATAACTCTTTCATTGTTTTCTGCTCTGTTTCTTCTATCTATAGATGTACAGCAAATAATAGGCTTTCAATTCATATGATATCCGCTTTAACTATTAGAGACTTTGCAGCCAGTAATTAGGCATCCATACAAGAAGATATCCACATAATAGCTTTTATTTAGTTGAGTCATTAGACAAGTTATATCTAGTAAAGAGCCTATAATTGAAAGACAAACAGCGTAACTCAATATCTCTGTAACTATCCTTTCACCCTTTAGGCATCTTTTCCACTCCCCTGCCATTGTTGGGACCAACTAGGGCAGACAGGGAGAGCCGCCAACGAGCGGGGGTGCCAAAGCGCAGGTCATAGGGTGCCAACCTCCGCTGTCAGGTAGGGTGAAGTAGGTTATACATAGGGACAGGCACCTCCCCTGGGTGCCTCTGTATTTTAGTATACTGGTGTTGGTGTTAATTCACCTTTTTGCATTTATGTATTTGGTTTTAGATATATTTAATAAAAATTGAAGTTTTATACTTACACATTAGAGTTTAGCGGTGATTACAATGGCAGGCAAACACAGACACATACAAACACATGGAAAACACATAGAAAACACCTTAAAAGGTGTCCAAAAGCTGACAAACTGCTCAGAAGACACAACAAACACATGGAAAAGTCACAACTACACATAGTCATGCAAAAAGAAAAGAGGTGGAGGAGTAAAAGTTTCCTTAGAAGATGTAGTGGTACCCCCTTTGGGAGTTGTGCCAAAAAATGAACCCAATACATTCAGACTAATCCACCATTTGTCATATCCAAGGGGCAGGTCAGTAAACGACAACATCGACGCGGAACCAAGTACAGTACTATGTACTGTACCTCCTTTGACGAGGCAATCAGGTGGGTCAAGAAGTTGGGAAGGGGCACCCTAATGGCCAAAACAGACATTGAGGGGGCGTTCCGGTTACTACCTGTGCCTCCTAATAGTGTCCTCCCATTGGGCTGCTTCTGTGAAGGAGCATACTGCATAGATCACTGTTTGCCCATGGGGTGCTCCATATCCTGCTCACTATGTGAGGTGTTTAGTTGCTTCCTTGAATGTGTCGTCATGGACGTTTATAAGACGGCACATATTATCCATTACCTCGACAATTTCTTATGCCTGGGCCCAAAAGATTCACCACAGTGTAAAAACACGCGGTATCCACCTGTGAGAAGGAGAGAGCTGGAAGGAAAGTGGACACCCCAGAGCCGAGGGGTTAGATTGAGAAAGAAAGAAGGCGGTGTAGCTTGCTTCATGGGTGGGGTACTCTGCTGAGAAGCAGAAATTGCTACTAGGCCCAAAAGGATTTCCTTGGCCAAATGCCATTAAAAAACAGTAGTTAGAAAAACAGGCGGTGTAGCTTGCTTCATAGGTGGGGTACTCTGCTGAGTAGCGCAAAATGCTATTAGGTACAAAACGATTTCCTGGGCTAGATCAGTTAAAAATTAGTAATTAGATCAACAGGTGATGTAGCTTGCTTCATGGGTGGGGTACGCTGCTGAGTAGCACTAAATTCTACTAGGCCCAAAAGGATTTCCTGTGCTAGATGCCGTTACAAAATAGTAGTTAGGTAAACAGGTGGTGTAGCTTGCTTCATGGGTGGGGTACTCTGCTGAGTAGCACAAAATGCTATTAGGTACAAAACGATTTCCTGGGCTAGATCAGTTAAAAATTAGTAATTAGATCAACAGGCGATGTAGCTTGCTTCATGGGTGGGGTACGCTGCTGAGTAGCACTAAATTCTTCTAGGCCCAAAAGGATTTGCTGTGCTAGATGCCGTTACAAAATAGTAGTTAGGTAAACAGGTGGTGTAGCTTGCTTCATGGGTGGGGTACGCTGCTGAGTTGCACCAAATTCTACTAGGCCCAAAAGGATTTCCTGGGCTAGATGCCATTACAAAATAGTAGTTAGGTAAACAGGCGGTGTAGCTTGCTTCATGGGTGGGGTACGCTGCTGAGTTGCACCAAATTCTACTAGGCCCAAAAGGATTTCCTGGGCTAGATGCCGTTACACAATAGTAGTTAGGTAAACAGGCGGTGTAGCTTGCTTCATGGGTGAATTACGCTGCTGAGTAGCACCAAATTCTACTAGGCCCCAAAGGATTTCCTGGCCCAGATGCTGTTAAAAATAGTACTTAGGTAAACAGGCGGTGGGTGGCTGGGCTACTCTGCTGACTAGCAGACACTGAAGCTTTAGAGCAGACCTCTGAATCCCAGGCCATAGTATGAGTAAGCAACTCTGCAGACGACCCCACCCACCTGGAATTGACTATGGCAACGTCATGTAAAACTCAGCAAGGAGACTAAATCAAAGAGTCTCCTTTTTTTCCAAAAATTCGGCCACAGACACCACTTAAGTGGCATCAATTTCGCCAGAGTTTTTTAAAACGGTTGATGAGGTGATTTTCAAAAATCATCAAGCTTTTAGTCTCCCCAAGATGACACACGGGTAGAAAAGTCCTTGCGGATCCAGGATTTGTTCATCTTGATGAACGTTAGTCTGTCTACATTGTTACTGGACAGCCGCGTGTGCTTATCTGTCAGCACACCACCAGCAGTGCTGAACACACGTTCAGAGAGAACGCTGGCTGCGGGGCACGACAAGATCTCCAAGGCATGAGTGGCGAGCTCAGGCCATTTTTCAAGATTGGAAGCCCAAAATGAGCAAGGGTCCAGTTCCACAGTCATGGCATCGATGTTAACTTGGAGATACTCTTGTAACATCCTCTCTAGGCGTTGGCTGTGCGTCAGACTTCTTGTCTCCTGTGGCCTTGCAAAGGATGGTTTAAAAAAATCTTGAAACGATTGGAAAAAATTGCTGTTACCACCAGATACGATGTTACTGTTACGGTTTGAGTGATAACTCGATAGTCCCACGGTTGGCAACTTAGAACTCAGAGATTCACTACGTGCACCACTGGTGTTTTGTGGAAAAGCAGATGTTAGATTCTGTAACAGTTTCTGCTGATACTCCTGCGTGCATGAATCCCTTTCTATGGCAGGAATTATTTCACCAAATTTGCTTTTGTACTGGGGATCTAAGAGTGTGGCAACCCAGTAGTCGGCATTACTTCGGATTCTGACAATCCGAGGGTCATGTTGCAGGTAGTGCAGCAAGAAGGCACTCATGTGTCTTGCGCATCCAGGAGGACCAAGTCCTTGTTGTCTTGGTGGTGGCGGGGTGAGAATCATGCTTCCATCGTCTGCCCTCTCCCCCCAACCTCGCACAACAGAAATTTGATCAAGGTCTCCCTCATCTGATGAGTCTTCTATGCCCAGCGCCAGTTCATCCTCCACTTCTTCCTTGCCTCCTGCACCTTCCTCAACAGTTTGGCTGCTACCATGTGCCCTCGGTAATCCCTCTCCCCCAGCCTCCAATGCCAGCCGCATTGGTGCTGCCAACCTTCTTGACCTTGGAGATATGATCCCTTCCGCATACGACTCCTCCTGTTCCTCCTCCTCCTCCTCTTGTTCCACCACCTGACTCCGAACACTGTGTAAGGTGTGCTCCAGCATGTAAATCACCGGAATGGTCATGCTGATAATGGCATCGCCAGCACTAAACATCTTCGTTGCTGTTTCAAAACTGCAGAAGGGTGCATAGGTCCCTGATCTGAGACCACTCCTGCAGCGTGATTTGCCCCACCTCTTGATCTCATTGGCCCAGGCTATACGTCATAACGTATTGCACCAGGGCTCGTCAGTGCTGCCACAGTCGCTGCAACATGTGCAGAGTTGAATTCTATCGTGTGTGCACATCGCATTTCAGCCGGTGAACTGGAAGGCCCAACGACTTCTGTAGAGATGCAAGTCGTCGAGCTGCGGGATGCGAACGGCGGAAGTGAGCACACAGTGACAGTGCCCTCTGCAGAAGCCCATCTAGTCCGGGATAGTGGGATAAAAATTGCTGGACAACCAGGTTCAAAACGTGAGCCATACAAGGCACGTGTGTGAAGGGCCGCACCCAGGTTTGCAGCATTGTCGCACACGGCCTTCCCTGGCTGCAGGTTGAGTGGAGACAACCATTGATGGAACTCGGTCTCCAGAGCTGACCACAACTCCTCAGCTGTGTGACTCACATTTCCCAGACATTTCAATGTAAACACTGCCTGATGCCGTTGAGCCCTGGTGACAGCATAGTGAGGAGGTGTGCAGGATTCCTTCTGCGCAGTTACAACGTGGGTGGCATTACCAGACAGGCTTTGGGTGCAGGTGGAAGACCGAGAGGAGGTTGAGGAGGCAGAAGCAGTGGAGGAACTTCTAGATACAGAGGATTGATGAGCAACTCGTGGGGACGGCAAGACTTGGACAGCAGCCCCTTCTCCTGATGTCGCCGTAGTTACCCAGTGCCCAGTCAACAACATGTAATGCCCCTGTCCATGTCTACTTGTCCAAGTGTCTGTGGTGAAATGCACCCTGTCACACACAGAGTTTCTCAAGGAAGCGGTGATGTTGTGTGCGACATGCTGGTGTAGCGCAGGCACAGCTTTCTTTGAGAAGTAGTGGCAACTGGGCATCTGGTACTGGGGCACTGCGACGGACATAAGGTCTCGAAAATCCTCTGTGTCCACTAGGCGGAAAGGCAGCATTTCTGTAGCCAACAGCTTTCAGATGGAGAAATTCAACCTCTTAGCTTTGTCATGGCTAGGAGGAAATGGTCTTTTACTTGTCCACATCTGAGGGACTGAGGGCTGGCTGCCATGCTTAGATGGAGTTGAGCAGGGTGTCCCCGGCAAACTGCTGGTCTGTGAGGAAGGTGCAGGCGGAGATGTTATGTTGCCTTGATTAAAATGTGGTGTCGATGTCGGAGAACGCTCAACACCAATCACACTGGCTGTTGCAGGTAAAGAGGTGGAAGGTCTGCTTCCAAAACCATGTGCGACTGCTGTCCCCACAGTCACAGAGGATGAAGAGGACGCGGATGCACTTGATGGGGCAGACGGTGGTTGACCCGGCCCACTAGGCCGCATTGTAGCACAGTGAGCTTCCCACTGCAACTTATGCCTCATATCCATGTGACGGTTCATGCATGAAGTACTCAAGCTAGTGATTTTTTGGCCTCTACTGAGATTTTGTTGACAAATCTTACAATCAACATGAGTTGGGTCATCCTTTGTGATGTCAAAAAATGCCCAGGCTATGCAAGGCTTAGAGCCCGTGCGACCTGAAGAGCCACCATGACTTCTAGTCTGAGGCACAATTGGGGTTGAGGATGCAGTTGTTGACGTGCTTCCAGTACTCCGTCTCTGTCCAGGAAGGCGCACCATTACCTCGTCGTCAGACTCATCACTAGCATCCTCCTCCACCTCCTCTGCTGACCTCATGGACTGGTGGACTGGGGGTTGACAGTAAGTGGGGTCTACAACTTCGTCATCATTATCCTGTGTGTTCTCACGCCCATCGTCCTCAGAGCCAACCTCTTCCTGCCCCGACCGAAAAGTCAAGTTTTCGTTCCAATCAGGTATCTCAGTCTCATCATCATCTTCCTCATTGTCTCCACCAACAGGAGTTACAGTTTTGGAACAAGGGTCTACATTATGCTCAGAACCTTCTTCATCTGGGCCTGGATTCGACTCACAAAGATTCTAGGCATCAGTGCAGATCATTTCCTTGTCTGGATTCACAGAAGCTCTGGAGCAGACCTCTGATTCCCAGGCTATAGTATGCGTAAACAGCTCTACAGACTCAACTATGTGTGCTACCCCATGCTCAGATGGGCAGCTGGAGACTTGGGAGCTGTGAGAAAGCAAGTGCGATTGGGGTGACAACTCTGAGGACTGGAGTAGTTGTGATGTTGAAGTTGACATGGAGGAGAGCCCACTTGAACGAGCACTTGATATCCGTTCAAGCACCTGCTGTTTTTGTGCCTCTTCTGGAATTTTTGGCGATGCTTGTAGCGATGGGCGTAAGAAAGGGATCATATCAGATTGTCCACGAAAAGAATTAGACATCTTACTTTGGCTGGAAGATGGTCTTTCTTCTGCAGATGTTACTGTTGCTTTACCACCTACCCCACGGACACAACCTTTTTTTCCCTTTCCAACACGCCTATTCCCCTTTCCACCAGCAGCAGGCCGTTTGCCACTCATTTTAGTGCTTAATTGGCAACTCTGTATCTGAAGTTGTTGGCACCACAACCGATGGATGAAAACCGAGCAGAACTGAGTGGCCAAACTGTGGTACTAGGCCCAAAGCTATCAACTGGATTAGATGCAGTGAAAATAGAGATACACAGGCAGAGTAGCTAGCTTCACAGGCAGTCTACTCTACTGATGTGCAGACAATGCTACTAGGCCCAAAACTATCAACTGGATTAGATGCAGTGAAAATAGAGATACACAGGCGGTTTAGTTTGTTTGACAGGTGGGCTACTCTGCTGACGTGCAGACAATGCTACTAGGCCCAAAACTATCAACTGGATTAGATGCAGTGAAAATAGAGATACACAGGCGGTATAGTTTGTTTCACAGGTGGGCTACTCTGCTGACGTGCAGACACTGCACTAAGCCCAAAACCCCAAAATGATTTACTAGGTTAGATGCTGTAAAAATTGAGATACACAGGCGGTGTAGCTAGCTTCACAGACGGGCTACTCTGCTAACGTGCAGACAATGCTGCTAGGCCCAAAACTATCAACTGGATTAGATGCAGTGAAAATAGAGATACACAGGCGGTATAGTTTGTTTCACAGGCGGGCTACTCTGCCGACGTGCAGACTATGCTACTAGGCCCAAAACTATCAACTGGATTAGATGCAGTGAAAATAGAGATACACAGGCGGTATAGTTTGTTTGACAGGCGGGCTACTCTGCCGACGTGCAGACTATGCTACTAGGCCCAAAACTATCAACTGGATCAGATGCAGTGAAAATAGAGATACACAGGCGGTATAGTTTGTTTCACAGGCGGGCTACTCTGCTGACGGGCCGGCACTGCTACTAAGCCCAAAACCCCAAAACGATTTACTAGGTTAGATGCCGTAAAAATTGAGATACACAGGCGGTGTAGCTAGTTTCACAGGCGGGCTACTCTGCTGACGTGCAGACAATGCTACTAGGCCCAAAACTATCAACTGGATTAGATGCAGTGAAAATAGAGATACACAGGCGGTACAGTTTGTTTCACAGGCGAGCTACTCTGCTGACATGCACACAATGCTACTAGGCCCAAAACTGTCAACTGGATTAGATGCAGTGAAAATAGACATACACAGGCGGTATAGTTTGTTTCACAGGCAGGCTACTCTGCTGACATGCAGACACTGCTACTAAGCCCAAAACCCCAAAACGATTTACTGGGTTAGATGCCGTAAAAATTGAGATACACAGGCGGCGTAGCTAGCTTCACAGGCGGACTACTCTGCTAACGTGCAGACAATGCTACTAGGCCCAAAATTATCAACTGGATTAGATGCAGTGAAAATAGAGATACACAGGCGGTATAGTTTGTTTCACAGGCGGGCTACTCTGCTGACGTGCAGACACTGCACTAAGCCCAAAACCCCAAAACGATTTACTAGGTTAGATGCTGTAAAAATTGAGATACACAGGCGGTGTAGCTAGCTTCACAGGCGGGCTACTCTGCTAACGTGCAGACAATGCTACTAGGCCCAAAACTATCAACTGGATTAGATGCAGTGAAAATAGAGATACACAGGCGGTATAGTTTGTTTCACAGGCGAGCTACTCTGCTGACATGCACACTATGCTACTAGGCCCAAAACTGTCAACTGGATTAGATGCAGTGAAAATAGAGATACACAGGCGGTATAGTTTGTTTCACAGGTGGGCTACTCTGCTGACGTACAGACAATGATACTAAGCCCAAAACCCCAAAACGATTTACTGGGTTAGATGCTGTAAAAATTGAGATACACAGGCGGTGTAGCTAGCTTCACAGGCGGGTTACTCTGCTGACATGCAGACAATGCTATTAGGCCCAAAACTATCAACTGGATTAGATGCAGTGAAAATAGAGATACACAGGCAGTATAGTTTGTTTCACAGGCGGGCTACTCTGCTGACGTGCAGACAATGCTACTAGGCCCAAAACTATCAACTGGATTAGATGCAGTGAAAATAGAGATACACAGGCGGTATAGTTTGTTTGACAGGCGGGCTACTCTGCTGACGTGCAGACAATGCTACTAGGCCCCAAACCCCAAAACGATTTACTGGGTTAGATGTCGTAAAAATTGAGATACACAGGCGGTGTAGCTAGCTTCACAGGCGGGTTACTCTGCTGACGTGCAGACAATGCTATTAGGCCCAAAACTATCAACTGGATTAGATGCAGTGAAAATAGAGATACACAGGCGGTATAGTTTGTTTGACAGGCGGGCTACTCTGCTGACGTGCAGACAATGCTACTAGGCCCCAAACCCCAAAACGATTTACTGGGTTAGATGCCGTAAAAATTGAGATTCACAGGCGGTGTAGCTAGCTTCACAGGCGAGTTACTCTGCTGACGTGCAGACAATGCTATTAGGCCCAAAACTATCAACTGGATTAGATGCAGTGAAAATAGAGATACACAGGCAGTATAGTTTGTTTCACAGGCGGGCTACTCTGCTGACGTGCAGACAATGCTACTAGACCCAAAACTATCAACTGGATTAGATGCAGTGAAAATAGAGATACACAGGCGGTATAGTTTGTTTGACAGGCGGGCTACTCTGCTGATGTGCAGACAATGCTACTAGGCCCAAAACTATCAACTGGATTAGATGCAGTGAAAATAGAGATACACAGGCGGTATAGTTTGTTTCACAGGCGGGCTACTCTGCTGACGTGCAGACACTGCTACTAAGCCCAAAACCCCAAAACGATTTACTTGGTTAGATGCTGTAAAAATTGAGATACACAGGCGGTGTAGCTAGCTTCACATGCGGGTTACTCTGCTGACGTGCAGGCAATGCTATTAGGCCCAAAACTATCAACTGGATTAGATGCAGTGAAAATAGAGATACACAGGCGGTATAGTTTGTTTCACAGGCGGGCTACTCTGCTGACGTGCAGACAATGCTACTAGGCCCAAAACTATCAACTGGATTAGATGCAGTGAAAATAGAGATACACAGGCGGTATAGTTTGTTTGACAGGCGGGCTACTCTGCTGACGTGCAGACAATGCTACTGGGCCCAAAACTATCAACTGGATTAGATGCAGTGAAAATAGAGATACACAGGCGGTATAGTTTGTTTCACAGGCGGGCTACTCTGCTGACGTGCAGACACTGCTACTAAGCCCAAAACCCCAAAACGATTTACTGGGTTAGATGCAGTAAAAATTTAGATACACAGGTGGTGTAGCTAGCTTCACAGGCGGGCTACTCAGATGACTATCAGAGAATGCTACTAGCCCAAAAGTATTGGCTGAGCTAGATTACACCAAATGCTGTGACTAACACTTGCACAGCACTGGCTCAGACCTGCCTGGCAAACAGTGCTATGAACTTCTGTAACCTACCCTGAAAAGGGCTGATATTACAACTAGTCCCAACTCCCGACTCCCTAAACCTATCTCTCAGAAAATTTGCTGGCAAAAAAAGACTCTTTGACTGTATAGCGCCCACAGCAGCAGCGGTGCCGTCTAACACTAAGCTGCAGCAGTGAGGAAATGGTGACGACGGGGCAAATGGCTGGTTCTCATTGGGCAAGGAGTGACATCTGACATACACAGCCAATGACACATGCCCTTGCTTGTCTGCATCACATGCACATTGCTGTGTGTGTGCGCACTGCTGATAGGCTGAGGGACTGCACCGCCCCTCTGTAAATGCGGGAAAGAAAATTTGCTGGCAAAAAAAGACTCTTTGACTGTATAGCGCCCACAGCAGCAGCGGTGCCATCTAACACTAAGCTGCAGCAGTGAGGAAATGGTGACGACGGGGCAAATGGCTGGTTCTCATTGGGCAAGGAGTGACATCTGACATACACAGCCAATGACACATGCCCTTGCTTGTCTGCATCACATGCACATTGCTGTTGGCTGAGAGACTGCACCGCCCCTCTGTAAATGCGGGAATGAAAAAAAAATGGAGATCGGCATTATTTCAGCACAGATCTATCTCCTGCCCCCCCCCCCCCGCCCACTATACACTGAAACAGTCCATTAACAATGATAAACAGTTTTAATGTGCAAATCAAGCTAGGCTTTTGGTGAACGAACAGTTATCGAACAGAAACTCGAACAGCCGAATTTTAAGCAAATTGTTCGGGTTCGTTGAACGACTCGAACACTGCCCAAAACAGCTCGAATTTGAAACTGGCGAACAGTTTGACTCAAACACCGCTCATCTCTACTACTGACCCTGGGCTTCAACACCGCTAGTTGCTTCTCGGAAGTGCTGTTTGCACAGTCAGCACTTGCTGCCGTGTTATTGGGTTTCAGTAACATCAGCTGATCCCCAGCTGTGTATCCTGCAATGTGTCCTGCGACCGCCACGCTGACACTCTTACAGATGTTAAACTGCCTCGAGTGCAGGCTTCGGCCAACACTCTGCTCCCCCTGCTGACTCTGGGCTCCAACACCGCCAGTTGGTGCCCAGAAGTGCTGGCTGCACAGAGAAAAACACTCGCCACTGTGTCTGTGGGGTTCAGTAACACCAGCTGTTCCCCTGCTGTGTAGCCGGCAACGTGTCCTGCAAATGCCACGCAGACACAACAGATATTAAACTGCCTCCAGTGCAGGCTTCGGCCTACACTCTGCTCCTCCTGCTGACCCTGGGCTCCAACACCGCTAGTTGCTGCTCGGAATTGCTGTTTGCACAGTCAACACTTGCTGCCGTGTTATTGGGTTTCAGAAACATCAGCTGATCCCCAGTTGTGTATCCAGCAATGTGTCCTGCGACTTCCACGCTGACATTCCTACAGATGTTAAACTGCCTCGAGTGCAGGCTTCGGCCTACACTCTGCTCCCCCTGCTGACCCTGGGCTCCAACACCGCCAGTTGGTGCCCGTAAGTGCTGGCTGCACAGAGAAAAACACTCGCCACTCTGTCAGTGGGGTTCAGTAACATCAGCTGTTCCCCTGCTGTGTAGCCAGCAATGTGTCCTGCAAATGCCACGCAGACACAACAAATATTAAACTGCCTCCAGTGCAGGCTTCGGCCTACACTCTGCTCCTCCTGCTGACCCTGGGCTCCAACACCACCAGTTGGTGCTCGAAAGTGCTGGCTGCACAGAGAAAAACACTCACCTCACCACTGTGTCAGTGGGGTTCAGCAACGCCAGCTGTTCCCCTGCTGTGTAGCTGGCAATGTGTCCTGCGATCGCCACGCAGACCCAACAACAGATATTAAACAGCCTCGAGTGCAGGCTTCAGCCTACACTCTGCTCCCCCTGCTGACCCTGGGCTTCAACACCGCTAGTTGGGGCTCTAGGAAGACAATCTTGAATAGGTCCCCCTGGTTCCAGTACCGTCAGCTGGTTCCGGGCAGAGCCTTTGGCTTAGGTGCCTCCTTCTGGGTATCCGAGTTTCACCAACGTCAGGTGGTCCTTGGTAGTGCTTTCTGACATGGGTACCTCCTGCTTAGTAACCGGGTTCCAGTAACGTCAGCTGGTCCTCGGTAGTTCCATTGGCTCTTGTACCTTCGGCTACCCATCCTGTTTCCACTACCATCAGCTGGTTCCGGGCAGAGCCTTTGGCTTAGGTGCCTCCTTCTGGGTATCCGAGTTCCACCAACGTCAGGTGGTCCTTGGTAGTGCTTTCTGGCATGGGTACCTCCTGCTTAGTAACCGCGTTCCAGTAACGTCAGCTGGTCCTCCGTAGTTCCATTGGCTCTTGGACCTTCGGGTAGCCATCCGGGTTCCAGTTCCATCAGCTGGTTCTTGGCATTTTCTCAGCCTTCTTGTACCTTCTGCTACATTTCCATGTTCAAGACCCTAAAGACGATGACCCTGATGACCACCCCTAAGATGATGACGACACCAGAGACGACAACCCCTGAGATGACGACACTGGAGACGACGACCCTGAAGACCACCCCAATGACGACGACGACCCCAGAGACGACGACCCTGGAGACGACGACCCGGAAGACCAAGAAGCAGAAGAACAAGAAGCTGCAGAACAAAGAGCAGAAGAACATTAAGCATAAGACTAAACATCAGAGCAAAAGATGTTATCTAAATTATAAGCAGAAGAAGACTAAGCAGTGTACGGGGGTGAGTCCATTCCTCCTCGTGGTGCCCCTTGATAAAGCCTGCTGCTGTAGGCCAAACTGAACGCGGACAAATCCTGTTGTAACTCTTTTGTGACAGGCAGAATGGAAGGTGTAATCTTCAAACTTTTATAGATAACAACTACAGGAATGCCTGTCACAAATAAGAATATGATGAAGAAGTAGAATATGAAGAAGAATAATAGTTTAATAAAAAGAATATGAAGAATGCAACAAAAATGAATAATTGGAAGGAGAAGATGAATAAGGTGAAGAAGAAGTTGATGTAAAAGATG
The DNA here is from genome assembly GCF_051348905.1 of Ranitomeya variabilis. Taxonomy (NCBI): domain Eukaryota; kingdom Metazoa; phylum Chordata; class Amphibia; order Anura; family Dendrobatidae; genus Ranitomeya; species Ranitomeya variabilis. The sequence goes on from NC_135232.1 coordinate 236,769,820, forward strand.
CTGCTGCTGAGGATGATGAAGAAGAAAGTGTCGGAGAAGTAAAAAAGAAGGTGAAGAGCATGGAATTAGTGAAACATCAATATCTGACAAAATATAAAAAATCTTAACATAGTCAATATCTTTGTAACTCTGAACGTCTTAAAAAAAAATTAATTCCTGCTACTCCATTTGATTGGGCTAAACCTCTATGCCTTTAATGTCTCCTCCATCTCCCCCAATACATCCTACATTACTCTTAGTTGTTTTCCTTCATGTAGAAAGAACCTACAAGGAAAGAAAGGGTTTATTTTATTTCCGATATTTTGGTCCCATTGACTTGCATTGGTATCGGGTATCGGTATCGGGGATATCCGATATTTTTTGAATATCGGCCGATCCAATCCGATACCGATACTTTTGGATATCAGAAGGTATCGCTCAACACTATGAGCGAGCATTCAGCAAACACCCACTAGATTTTGAGCAGGCAAAATGGGTTCAACATCATATTCCCACGGGAGGACTGGCGGTCATCAGCCCATTAAAGAGTGGTACCGGCCTGTACCTCCAGCTCACTACCAATGTGCCAAGAGAGATGAAGGAGGCTGGGGTAATCAGAGATAGTTGTAGCCCCTGGGCCACTCCATTAGTCCTCACCAGGAAAAAGGATGGTACAATGAGGATGTGTTGACTACAGGCAGATAAACTGCATTACGCATATGGATGCCTACCCAATACCCAGAATCGAAGAGTCATTAGCTGCTTTAAAATCTGCTATCTATTTCTCCACTTTAGATCTCACTAGTGGGTATTGGCAGGTTCCCGTGGCAGAGGCGGATATGGAAAAGACTGCCTTCACGACACCGATGGGCCTCTCTGAATTCAACTGCATGTCGTTCGGGCTGTGCAACGCACCAGGAACATTCCAGAGGATGATGGAGTGCTGTCTCTGGCACAAGAATTTCGAAACCGTCCTGTTGTACCTGGATGATGTCATCATCTTCTCCAAGACTTATGAAGACCACCTGAAACACCTGGCTGAGGTGTTTGAAGCTCTGCCTAACTTTGGCCTGAAGGTAAAGCCATCCAAGTGCCACCTGTTAAAGCCCAAAATACAGTACCTGGGCCAAGTGGTAAGCGCTGAAGGAATGGCACCAGACCCTGACAAGGTCACCGTGATCAGGGACTGGTTGAAACCCAGCAACATCCACAAAGCCCGGCAGTTCCTTGGGTTGGTAGGCTACTACCGAAGATTCATTAAGGACTTCATTAAGGATTCATTAAGGACTTCACTAAGATAGCCGCACCCCTGCAAGACCTGTTAGTGGGCCAATCCAAGAAGATCAAGAGCAAGGGCCCTCCATTTGAGTGGAACGACAGGCTGGAAGGATCCTTCACACGTTTGAAGTTGGCTTTCACGGGAGATGAGGTATTGGCCTACCCTGACTGTGACCAACCGTTTGTGCTCTACACAGACGCCAGCAATGTGGGATTGGGAGCAGTGCTGTCCCAGATACAGAATGACAGGTAAAAGAGTAATTGCCTACGCCAGCAGGAAGCTTCATCCCAATGAAAGGAACGCTGAGAACAGTTCCTTTCAAGCTGGAGTTCCTCACCATAGTTTGGGAGGTAATGGAGCGGTTCAAACACTACCTGGCCTCAGCAAGATTCACCAGTTTCAAGGACAACAATCCGCTGACACACCTGTAAATGGCAAAACTAGGTGCATTGGAGCAGTGATGAATGGCCCGGTTGTTCAACTATGAATTCAACATCAAGTACCATGCAGGGCACAAGAACGCAAATGCTGATGCGTTGTTCAGGATACCAAATTTACCAGAAGTGGGAGAAGAACCAGAAGTACTTGAAGAGATTAAGTTACCGGCTTCCCATCGCCCCGGGGTGACTCAGTACTCCCATTATGTGAAGAGCAAGCGTAAAGACAGGCAAGAAGCCGCGCTGAACCCATTTCCCCACAAGCAGATTCACACCCTGGTCCAGATGCTCCACAAGAGACTCAACAGCTGTATAAGGAGAAGAGCAAATTATTTATCTATGACGGTAAGCTGTGCTGGAGGAATGTTGACCAACGCACTCATGGCAGGTGGTAGTCCCAAGACAAAATGCGCCAATGGTCTTGGAAGCGTACCACGATGGAGCAGGACACTTTGGATGGAAGAAGTTAGAGATCCTACTCCATGGAAGGTTCTACTGGATTGCTATGAGAAAGGCCACTGAAAAGTGGTGCTGAGAGTGTGGCCCATGCAACCTGCGCAGAAAGGACTATGACAGTCAAAGGGCTCCCCTACAGCCCATAGTCACCAAACAGCCACTTGAACTGGTGGCTTTAGACCACATGAAGCTAACTCCAAGCCGGTCAGGCTATGTCTATGCTCTGACCATTGTGGACCATTACTTCCTGGTAGTCGTGCCTGTCATGGACCAGACAGCAAAGACGGCAGCCAAGGCCTTCCAACAACACTTTTGTCGACCAGATGGTTACCCTGAGAAGGTACTCACAGCCAAGGCCCAGCCTTTGAAGGGGAAGTATTCCAGGAGTTCTGCAACCTGTTACGGATGTAAGAAGATAAGAGCAACGCCGTACCATCCACAGACCAACGGTATGTGTGAAAAGATGAATCAGGTGGCAATCGACCTGTTAAAAACCTTGCCTTTAAAAGAAATAAACTTATGGCCAGAGAAGTTGCCAGACTTGTTAGATCTGTATAATCACATCCTTGTGAATTCCACCAGCTGCACTCCAGCTTACCTAATGAGAGGAAGACCTAGCAAATTACCTGTTGACCTTGATATGGGAGTCCTCACACCAGAAGCAACATCACCAAATGCAGCTTGGGATACTGAGCAACAACAGAAATACCACCAAGTACAAGAATGTGTGGAGAGAAGTAGGGTTGAGCGACTTTCATTTTTTTAAGATCGAGTAGGGTTTTGGGAAACCCGATTTTGTCCAGAGTCGAGTCGAGTGCAGTCGGCCGATTATCGCTAAAAGTCGGGGATCGACCGAAACACGAAACCCAATGCAAGTCAATGGGGAAGCATAGTCGGCAGTGAGTGGAGGCCAGGAAAACACCTACAGTGCCCATTTTAATGCCAAAAACATCCATTCTTGTTTCTGAAGCTTGCCAATCTTAATTAACTGTATAATAATAGTTGGGCATAGGGAATTGGGGGAAAGTTGTGGGGGGAGTAGGGCTGGCTCAAGTTTTTCGTGGGCCCAGGAAATGCGGACTACGTCACGGCGGTGTTGCAGGGAAAGGTAAGTATTTAAAAGTTGCAAGTGCTGTGATCCTGAGCAAGCAGGGGGGGCCCACTCGTTCGCATTGCCACTGGCACAGGGCCCCTCAAAGTACGGCGGTGTGTTTGCATGGCGGGGGCGCCTCCCACCAGCAGCGACACTTTTGCGTACTCTGAGGGGCCCTGTGCCAGTGACGTCGCCAACGAGTATGCCCCCCCACCTGATGAAGGAACCTGCACTTTCATCTGCACCTTCCTCTTTGTCCCTGTGTAAGGTGGTATAACATGCGGGAAGGGGAACCTTACTTTCAGCAGGGACAGATTCTGGCTGTGTAGAGTACAAGGGGAATGTAGTGGTCTAGGTCAATGTACCAGCAGACTCATTTAGCAGTGGCTGGGCAATGGGCAGGATGAGGAGGAAACAGATATAGGGCCAAAGAATAAAGTAGGCTACATGCAGTTCAAAATTGGTAACAGGACTAAACAGGCGGCATTGCTTTGTTCAGTGGAGTAGCAAACCCAAGAGCAGCAGACACTGTTTCAAGGGCCTAACCACACTAGTAGGCCAAATGCAGTTTAATATCTGATAGTATAGGGCGAAAGCCAGAATGTGGAAGCTCAGCTTTGTTCAGTTGAGGACAACACCAGGGAGGGGCAGACACCTTTAGTAGGCCGGAAAAGCCTATTGCATTTTTTAAAATGGTAATTTGGAGCAGAAGGTTGAAGCTCAGCTTTATTTAGTTGAGGGCAACACCAGGGAGGGGCAGAAGCCGTTAGTAGGCCCTAACCACCATTTTTTTTTTTTTTAAAACCACTTAATGAGAGCCGGAAGGTTGAAGCTCAGCTTTATTTAGTTGAGGACAACACCAGGGAGGGGCAGAAGCCGTTAGTAGGCCCTAACCACCATTTTTTTTTTAAAACCACATAATGAGAGCCGGAAGGTTGAAGCTCAGCTTTATTTAGTTGAGGACAACACCAGGGAGGGGCAGAAGCCGTTAGTAGGCCCTAACCACCATTTTTTTTTTAAAACCACTTAATGAGAGCCGGAAGGTTGAAGCTCAGCTTTATTTAGTTGAGGACAACACCAGGGAGGGGCAGAAGCCGTTAGTAGGCCCTAACCACCATTTTTTTTTTAAAACCACTTAATGAGAGCCGGAAGGTTGAAGCTCAGCTTTATTTAGTTGAGGACAACACCAGGGAGGGGCAGAAGCCGTTAGTAGGCCCTAACCACCATTTTTTTTTTTTAAACCACATAATGAGAGCCGGAAGGTTGAAGCTCAGCTTTATTTAGTTGAGGACAACACCAGGGAGGGGCAGAAGCCGTTAGTAGGCCCTAACCACCATTTTTTTTTTAAAACCACTTAATGAGAGCCGGAAGGTTGAAGCTCAGCTTTATTTAGTTGAGGACAACACCAGGGAGGGGCAGAAGCCGTTAGTAGGCCCTAACCACCATTTTTTTTTTTTTTAAAACCACATAATGAGAGCCGGAAGGTTGAAGCTCAGCTTTATTTAGTTGAGGACAACACCAGGGAGGGGCAGAAGCCGTTAGTAGGCCCTAACCACCATTTTTTTTTTTAAAACCACATAATGAGAGCCGGAAGGTTGAAGCTCAGCTTTATTTAGTTGAGGGCAACACCAGGGAGGGGCAGAAGCCGTTAGTAGGCCCTAACCAAAGTTGAAGGCCAAATGCAGTTTAATTTCTGATACTATAGGCCGAAAGCCAGAAGGTGGAAGTTCCGATTTAGACAGTGGAGGACAATTTGAATTAGGGACTGCAGACAGACTTAGTAGGCTGTCCCCTGTGGACCATGCATCCACCACATTAACCCATTGCGCCGTAATGGACACGTAATCTTCCGTGGCCATGCCTACAGGTCCATGCGTCTGTTGTCAGGTGCACCTTTGTACTCACAGATTGCCAGAGTGCATGGACAATGCGGTCTTCTACATGCTGGTGGAGGGTTGGGATGGCTTTTCTCGCAAAAGAAGTGTCGACTGGTTAGCTTGTAGCGTGGTACAGCGTAGTCCATCATGGCCTTATTAATAGTAAATAAAATATATAACTAGGCTCTATGAACTTTTAAATAGGTTCCAGGGGTACACGGGCAGCATTGGTGTGGTCAGTGGAGGAGTATTGCAAGTAGGGGCTGCAGACAGGCTATCAAAGGCCTAAAATAACAAACAGTAGGCAGTCATGGCAGTTTTACATCGGTTACATGGATACACAGGCAGGCACTCCAGGCAGCATTGTGCTCAGTGGAGGAGTATTGCAAGTAGGGGCCGCAGACAGGCTATCAAAGGCCTAAAATAACAAACAGTAGGCAGTCATGGCAGTTTTACATCGGTTACATGGATACACAGGCAGGCACTCCAGGCAGCATTGTGGTCAGTGGAGGAGTATTGCAAGTAGGGGCCGCAGACAGGCTATCAAAGGCCTAAAATAACAAACAGTAGGCAGTCATGGCAGTTTTACATCGGTTACATGGATACACAGGCAGGCACTCCAGGCAGCATTGTGGTCAGTGGAGGAGTATTGCAAGTAGGGGCCGCAGACAGGCTATCAAAGGCCTAAAATAACAAACAGTAGGCAGTCATGGCAGTTTTACATCGGTTACATGGATACACAGGCAGCTAGGTGGTGAGTGGAGGAGTATTTAAAGTAAGGACCGCAGACAGGCTATCAAAGGCCTAACATAACAAACAATAGGCTCATGGCAGTTTTACAGCGGTTACATGGATACACGGGCAGGCAGCTTGGTGGTGAGTGGAGGAGTATTTAAAGTATGGACCGCAGACAGGCTTCGAAGGCCTAACACAATAAAATGGGCTGGCTGTAGGCACTTTAAAATTGGTTCCAGGGGTACACGGGCAGCAGTGGTCTGGTCAGTGGAGGCCTAGTGGAAGTATGGACCGCAGACAGGCTTCGAAGGCCTAACACAATAAAATGGGCTGACTGTAGGCACTTTAAAATTGGTTCCAGGGGTACACGGGCAGCAGTGGTCTGGTCAGTGGAGGACTAGTGGAAGTATGGACCGCAGACAGGCTTCGAAGGCCTAACACAATAAAATGGGCTGGCTGTAGGCACTTTAAAATTGGTTCCAGGGGTACACGGGCAGCAGTGGTCTGGTCAGTGGAGGACTAGTGGAAGGAGGGAGCGCAGAAAGGCTTCAAAGGCCTAACATAACAAACAATAGGCTCATGGCAGTTTTACAGCGGTTACATGGATACACGGGCAGGCAGCTTGGTGGTGGTGAGTGGAGGAGTATTTAAAGTAGGGACCGCAGACAGGCTATCAAAGGCCTAACATAAAAAAACAATAGGCTCATGGCAGTTTCACAGCGGTTACATGGATACACGGGCAGGCAGCTTGGTGGTGGTGAGTGGAGGAGTATTTAAAGTAGGGACCGCAGACAGGCTATCAAAGGCCTAACATAAAAAAACAATAGGCTCATGGCAGTTTCACAGCGGTTACATGGATACACGGGCAGGCAGCTTGGTGGTGGTGAGTGGAGGAGTATTTAAAGTAGGGACCGCAGACAGGCTATCAAAGGCCTAACATAACAAACAATAGGCTCATGGCAGTTTTACAGCGGTTACATGGATACACGGGCAGGCAGCTTGGTGCTGAGTGGAGGAGTATTTAAAGTATGGACCGCAGACAGGCTTCGAAGGCCTAACACAATAAAATGGGCTGGCTGTAGGCACTTTAAAATTGGTTCCAGGGGTACACGGGCAGCAGTGGTCTGGTCAGTGGAGGCCTAGTGGAAGGAGGGACCGCAGACAGGCTTCGAAGGCCTAACACAATAAAATGGGCTGGCTGTAGGCACTTTAAAATTGGTTCCAGGGGTACACGGGCAGCAGTGGTCTGGTCAGTGGAGGCCTAGTGGAAGTATGGACCGCAGACAGGCTTCGAAGGCCTAACACAATAAAATGGGCTGACTGTAGGCACTTTAAAATTGGTTCCAGGGGTACACGGGCAGCAGTGGTCTGGTCAGTGGAGGACTAGTGGAAGTATGGACCGCAGACAGGCTTCGAAGGCCTAACACAATAAAATGGGCTGGCTGTAGGCACTTTAAAATTGGTTCCAGGGGTACACGGGCAGCAGTGGTCTGGTCAGTGGAGGACTAGTGGAAGGAGGGAGCGCAGAAAGGCTTCAAAGGCCTAACATAACAAACAATAGGCTCATGGCAGTTTTACAGCGGTTACATGGATACACGGGCAGGCAGCTTGGTGGTGGTGAGTGGAGGAGTATTTAAAGTAGGGACCGCAGACAGGCTATCAAAGGCCTAACATAAAAAAACAATAGGCTCATGGCAGTTTCACAGCGGTTACATGGATACACGGGCAGGCAGCTTGGTGGTGGTGAGTGGAGGAGTATTTAAAGTAGGGACCGCAGACAGGCTATCAAAGGCCTAACATAAAAAAACAATAGGCTCATGGCAGTTTCACAGCGGTTACATGGATACACGGGCAGGCAGCTTGGTGGTGGTGAGTGGAGGAGTATTTAAAGTAGGGACCGCAGACAGGCTATCAAAGGCCTAACATAACAAACAATAGGCTCATGGCAGTTTTACAGCGGTTACATGGATACACGGGCAGGCAGCTTGGTGCTGAGTGGAGGAGTATTTAAAGTATGGACCGCAGACAGGCTTCGAAGGCCTAACACAATAAAATGGGCTGGCTGTAGGCACTTTAAAATTGGTTCCAGGGGTACACGGGCAGCAGTGGTCTGGTCAGTGGAGGCCTAGTGGAAGGAGGGACCGCAGACAGGCTTCGAAGGCCTAACACAATAAAATGGGCTGGCTGTAGGCACTTTAAAATTGGTTCCAGGGGTACACGGGCAGCAGTGGTCTGGTCAGTGGAGGACTAGTGGAAGTATGGACCGCAGACAGGCTTCGAAGGCCTAACACAATAAAATGGGCTGGCTGTAGGCACTTTAAAATTGGTTCCAGGGGTACACGGGCAGCAGTGGTCTGGTCAGTGGAGGCCTAGTGGAAGTATGGACCGCAGACAGGCTTCGAAGGCCTAACACAATAAAATGGGCTGGCTGTAGGCACTTTAAAATTGGTTCCAGGGGTACACGGGCAGCAGTGGTCTGGTCAGTGGAGGACTAGTGGAAGTATGGACCGCAGACAGGCTTCGAAGGCCTAACACAATAAAATGGGCTGGCTGTAGGCACTTTAAAATTGGTTCCAGGGGTACACGGGCAGCAGTGGTCTGGTCAGTGGAGGACTAGTGGAAGTATGGACCGCAGACAGGCTTCGAAGGCCTAACACAATAAAATGGGCTGGCTGTAGGCACTTTAAAATTGGTTCCAGGGGTACACGGGCAGCAGTGGTCTGGTCAGTGGAGGCCTAGTGGAAGTATGGACCGCAGACAGGCTTCGAAGGCCTAACACAATAAAATGGGCTGGCTGTAGGCACTTTAAAATTGGTTCCAGGGGTACACGGGCAGCAGTGGTCTGGTCAGTGGAGGACTAGTGGAAGTATGGACCGCAGACAGGCTTCGAAGGCCTAACACAATAAAATGGGCTGGCTGTAGGCACTTTAAAATTGGTTCCAGGGGTACACGGGCAGCAGTGGTCTGGTCAGTGGAGGACTAGTGGAAGGAGGGAGCGCAGAAAGGCTTCAAAGGCCTAACACAATAAAATGGGCTGGCTGTAGGCACTTTAAAATTGGTTCCAGGGGTACACGGGCAGCAGTGGTCTGGTCAGTGGAGGCCTAGTGGAAGTATGGACCGCAGACAGGCTTCGAAGGCCTAACACAATAAAATGGGCTGGCTGTAGGCACTTTAAAATTGGTTCCAGGGGTACACGGGCAGCAGTGGTCTGGTCAGTGGAGGACTAGTGGAAGTATGGACCGCAGACAGGCTTCGAAGGCCTAACACAATAAAATGGGCTGGCTGTAGGCACTTTAAAATTGGTTCCAGGGGTACACGGGCAGCAGTGGTCTGGTCAGTGGAGGACTAGTGGAAGTATGGACCGCAGACAGGCTTCGAAGGCCTAACACAATAAAATGGGCTGGCTGTAGGCACTTTAAAATTGGTTCCAGGGGTACACGGGCAGCAGTGGTCTGGTCAGTGGAGGACTAGTGGAAGGAGGGAGCGCAGAAAGGCTTCAAAGGCCTAACACAATAAAATGGGCTGGCTGTAGGCACTTTAAAATTGGTTCCAGGGGTACACGGGCAGCAGTGGTCTGGTCAGTGGAGGCCTAGTGGAAGTATGGACCGCAGACAGGCTTCGAAGGCCTAACACAATAAAATGGGCTGGCTGTAGGCACTTTAAAATTGGTTCCAGGGGTACACGGGCAGCAGTGGTCTGGTCAGTGGAGGCCTAGTGGAAGGAGGGACCGCAGACAGGCTTCGAAGGCCTAACACAATAAAATGGGCTGGCTGTAGGCACTTTAAAATTGGTTCCAGGGGTACACGGGCAGCAGTGGTCTGGTCAGTGGAGGACTAGTGGAAGGAGGGAGCGCAGAAAGGCTTCAAAGGCCTAAAATAACAAACAATAGGCTCATGGCAGTTTTACAGCGGTTACATGGATACACGGGCAGGCAGCTTGGTGGTCAGTGGAGGAGTAGGGACCGCAGACAGGCTATCAAAGGCCTAAAATAACAAACAATAGGCTCATGGCAGTTTTACAGCGGTTACATGGATACACGGGCAGGCAGCTTGGTGCTGAGTGGAGGAGTAGTGCAAGGAGTGTCTGTCCCAGTACTCCCAAAATATAAATAGATGTTAATGTCTCGCAAAACAACCAAAACAAAAAAAAAGATGGCATACTTAGGTACAGGGGTGGGCTCATCTGCTGTGTTTCTGACATAGTAATTTGGCAGTAACTATTTAATGGTGCCAATATAGGACACAGACACAGACTACTTTAAGTTGCATCATAGATGTCTACAAATTTGTATTGTCAGTGCCAGACATTGAATGATGTCAGCGAATAGACTAAAGATTGGTGGAGCTGTGCGACATAATTTTGCACGTAGTAGAGCCCAGTTTGAGCTGGGGTAGGGGGGAACTCTCTTGAGGCCGGCGGGACCGCCCCAGGGCCACTCATGTTACAACGGTGTGTCTGACGTTGGGTGCGCACCACCACCGCCAGAGACACTACATTGTACTATGAGGGACCCAGTAGCAATGCCGTCAACCAAAAGCGAGCACACCCACCTCTTCAGACAAACAGCAGTCTCACGGGTGCTTGCGCCAAGTCGCGATACCACGGCCCCGTGTGGGGAGTTTGGCCATTTAGGGAGGTGTAAACATGTCGTATGCTGTACAATCTGCAGCAGCAAATTAGACATTAGAAAAGTAATTCACAGGCAAGAGCTTTTCATAGGAAAGCTAGGTGTCGGCCGGGCAAGGTGGGGCAAAAGATTTTGAAATCCAGTTGTGGTTCATTTTAATGAATGTTAGATCGTCAACATTTTGGGTAGCCAGACGAGTCCTTTTTTCGGTTAATATTGACCCTGCAGCACTGAATACTCTTTCTGATAGGACACTTGCTGCCGGGCAAGCAAGCTCCTGCAATGCATATTCTGCCAATTCTGGCCAGGTGTCTAATTTGGAGGCCCAGTAATCAAATGGGAATGACGGTTGAGGGAGAACATCGATAAGGGATGAAAAATAGTTAGTAACCATACTGGACAAATGTTGTCTCCTGTCACTTTCAATTGATGCAGCAGTACCTGTCCTGTCTGCGGTCATAGCAAAATCACTCCACAACCTGGTCAGAAAACCCCTCTGTCCAACGCCACTTCTGATGTGTGCACCCCTAACACTCCTAGTCTGCTGCCCCCTGGAGCTCGTGTGAGAACGATCACGTGCGCTGTGTGCTGGGAATGCCTGAAGCAAACGGTCAACAAGAGTTGATTGTTTGGTTGCTAATATTAGTTCCAAGTTCTCATGTGGCATAATATTTTGCAATTTGCCTTTATAGCGTGGATCAAGGAGGCAGGCCAACCAGTAATCGTCATCGTTCATCATTTTCGTAATGCGTGTGTCCCTTTGTAGGATACGTAAGGCATAATCCGCCATGTGGGCCAAAGTTCCACTTGTCAAATCTCCGGTTGTGATTGGTTGAGGGGCAGTTGCAGGCAAATCTACGTCACTTGTGTCCCTCAAAAAACCAGAACCCGGCCGTGACACGCAACCAATTTCCTGTGCCCCCGTGAAAGTTTCCGCATTAAAAATATACTCATCCCCATCATCCTCCTCGTCCTCCACCTCCTCTTCGCCCGCTACCTCGTCCTGTACACTGCCCTGACCAGACAATGGCTGACTGTCATCAAGGCTTCCCTCTTCCTCTGGTGCAGACGCCTGCTCCTTTATGTGCGTCAAACTTTGCATCAGCAGACGCATTAGGGGGATGCTCATGCTTATTACGGCGTTGTCTGCACTAACCAGCCGTGTGCATTCCTCAAAACACTGAAGGACTTGACACATGTCTTGTATCTTCGACCACTGCACACCTGACAACTCCATGTCTGCCATCCTACTGCCTGCCCGTGTATCCTCCCACAAATAAATAACAGCACGCCTCTGTTCGCACAGTCTCTGAAGCATGTGCAGTGTTGAGTTCCACCTTGTTGCAACGTCTATGATTAGGCGATGCTGGGGAAGGTTCAAAGACCGCTGATAGGTCTGCATACGGCTGGCGTGTACAGGCGAACGTCGGATATGTGAGCAAAGTGCACGCACTTTGAGGAGCAGGTCGGAGAACCCAGGATAAGTTTTCAATAAGCACTGCACCACCAGGTTTAAGGTGTGAGCCAGGCAAGGAATGTGTTTCAGTTGGGAAAGGGAGATGGCAGCCATGAAATTCCTTCCGTTATCACTCACTACCTTGCCTGCCTCAAGATCTACTGTGCCCAGCCACGACTGCGTTTCTTGTTGCAAGAACTCGGACAGAACTTCCGCGGTGTGTCTGTTGTCGCCCAAACACTTCATAGCCAATACAGCCTGCTGACGCTTGGCAGTAGCTGGCCCATAATGGGACAACTGGTGTGCAACAGTGTCATCTGCCGATGGAGTGGTTGGCCGACTGCGTTCTGTGGAAGAGCTGTAGCTTCTGCAGGAGGACGAGGAGGAGGAGGAGGGGGTGCGAACGCCTACAGCCAACTGTTTCCTAGACCGTGGGCTAGGCACAACTGTCCCTAAATTGATGTCGCCTGTGGACCCTGCATCCACCACATTCACCCAGTGTGCCGTGATGGACACATAACGTCCCTGGCCATGCCTACTGGTCCATGCATCTGTAGTCAGGTGCACCTTTGTACTCACAGATTGCCTGAGTGCATGGACGATGCGCTGTTTAACATGCTGGTGCAGGGCTGGGATGGCTTTTCTGGAAAAAAAGTGTCGACTGGGTAGCTCGTATCGTGGTTCAGCGTACTCCATCAGGGCTTTGAAAGCTTCGCTTTCAACTAACCGGTAGGGCATCATCTCTAACGAGATTAGTCTAGCTATGTGGGCGTTAAAACCCTGTGTACGCGGATGCGAGGATAAGTACTTCCTTTTTCTAACCAGAGTCTCATGTAGGGTGAGCTGGACTGGAGAGCTGTAGATCGTGGAACTTTCGGGTGTGCCGGTGGACATGGCAGACTGAGAGACGGTTGGAGACGGTATTGTTTCCGCCGGTGCCCTACATGCAATATTTCCTCCTACAAAACTGGTGATTCCCTGACCCTGACTGCTTTTGGCTGGCAAAGAAACCTGCACAGATACTGCCGGTGGTGCGGAAAATGGTGGCCTTACAGTGACGGAAGGGATGTTGCGTTGCTGACTAGCTTCATTGGCCGAGGGTGCTACAACCTTGAGGGACGTTTGGTAGTTAGTCCAGGCTTGAGAATGCATGGTGGTTAAGTGTCTATGCATGCAACTAGTATTTAGACTTTTCAGATTCTGACCTCTGCTTAAGCTAGTTGAACATTTTTGACAGATGACTTTGCGCTGATCAGTTGGATGTTGTTTAAAAAAATGCCAGACTGCACTCTTCCTAGACTCTGATCCCTTTTCAGGGATTGCAGACTGAGCTTTAACCGGATGGCAACGCTGTGCTCCAACAGGTTTTGGCTTTGACACGCGTTTTGGTCCAGATACGGGCCCGGCAGATGGAACCTGTTGCGATGTTGATGCCTGCTGCGGCCCCTCCTCCACCTCCGCTTCTGAACTACTGCCGCCTGCACCCTGTTCCCCCAATGGCTGCCAATCGGGGTCAATAACTGGGTCATCTATTACCTCCTCTTCGAGCTCGTGTGCAACTTCGTCTGTGTCACTGTGTCGGTCGGTGGTATAGCGTTCGTGGCGGGGCAACATAGTCTCATCAGGGTCTGATTGTGGATCTGTACCCTGAGAGGGCAATGTGGTGGTCTGAGTCAAAGGAGCAGCATAGTACTCTGGCTGTGGCTGTGCATCAGTGCACTCCATGTCAGAATATACTTGTAATGGGCATGGCCTGTTAAATGTTTCACTTTCTAAGCCAGGGACGGTATGTGTAAAGAGCTCCATGGAGTGACCCGTTGTGTCGCCTGCTGCATCCTTCTCTCTTGTTGTAGTTTTTGCTGAGGAGGACAAGGAAGCGACTTGTCCCTGACCGTGAACATCCACAAGCGACGCGCTGCTTTTACATTTACCAGTTTCGGAAGAGGAGGCAAAAGAGCTAGAGGCTGAGTCTGCAATGTAAGCCAAAACTTGCTGTTGCTGCTCCGCCTTTAAAAGCGGTTTTCCTACTCCCAGAAAAGAGAGCGTTCGAGGCCTTGTGTAGCCTGACGACGAAACTGGCTCCACAGCTCCAGACTTAGGTGGAATATTTTTATCCCCACGACCACCTGATGCTCCACTACCACTACCATCATTACCAGCTGACAATGAACGCCCACGACGACCTCTTGCACCAGACTTCCTCATTGTTTTAAAATCTTAACCAAAGTAACTTTATTTGTTGCTATCAAACAACTTACACGGTGAGCTATAACTTCAGTATGATTTCAATATCCCTTAACAGGTTGGTGAGACCACAAGGAAAATCAGGCACAATGTTACACACTCTGTTTTCTGTGGCACAAAATCACAGAGATGACACACACGCAGGACTGTCACTCAAGCACTAATGTCAATATTAATCTCCCACCTAATTTATTTTTTTTTTTTTCTCAGGGAGACTTTAGAAACCAAATAATATTAAAAAAAAAAAAAAAAAAGGCTTTCTATGGCCCACAATTAGAGAGAGAGAGGTGGCACAACCAGGAGTCAAGACTGGCGCACAAGCTGAAAGGGCAATATTACTCTCCCACTGTTTTTTATGTTTTTTTTGTTTTTTTCAGGGAGACTTTAGAAACCAAATAATATTAAAAAAACCAAAAAAAAAAAAGGCTTTCTATGGCCCACTGAATGAGAGGGAGAGAGGTGGCACACCCAGGAGTCAAGACTGGCACACAAGCTGAAAGGGCAATATTACTCTCCCACTGTTTTTTTATGTATTTTTTGTTTTTTCAGGGAGACTTTAGAAACCCAATAATATTTAAAAAAAAAAATAAATAGGCTTTCTATGGCCCACTGAATGAGAGGGAGAGAGGTGGCACACCCAGGAGTCAAGACTGGCACACAAGCTGAAAGGGCAATATTACTCTCCCACTGTTTTTTTAGGTTTTTTTTTTTTTTTCAGGGAGAATTAGAAACCAAATAATATTAAAAAAAAAAAAAATAGGCTTTCTATGGCCCACTGAATGAAAGGGAGAGAGGTGGCACACCCAGGAGTCAAGACTGGCACACAAGCTGAAAGGGCAATATTACTCTCCCACTGTTTTTTTATGTATTTTTTGTTTTTTCAGGGAGACTTTAGAAACCCAATAATATTTTTAAAAAAAAATAAATAGGCTTTCTATGGCCCACTGAATGAGAGGGAGAGAGGTGGCACACCCAGGAGTCAAGACTGGCACACAAGCTGAAAGGGCAATATTACTCTCCCACTGTTTTTTTAGGTTTTTTTTTTTTTTTCAGGGAGAATTAGAAACCAAATAATATTTAAAAAAAAAAAAATAGGCTTTCTATGGCCCACTGAATGAAAGGGAGAGAGGTGGCACACCCAGGAGTCAAGACTGGCACACAAGCTGAAAGGGCAATATTACTCTCCCACTGTTTTTTTATGTATTTTTTGTTTTTTCAGGGAGACTTTAGAAACCCAATAATATTTTTAAAAAAAAATAAATAGGCTTTCTATGGCCCACTGAATGAGAGGGAGAGAGGTGGCACACCCAGGAGTCAAGACTGGCACACAAGCTGAAAGGGCAATATTACTCTCCCACTGTTTTTTTAGGTTTTTTTTTTTTTTTCAGGGAGAATTAGAAACCAAATAATATTAAAAAAAAAAAAATAGGCTTTCTATGGCCCACTGAATGAAAGGGAGAGAGGTGGCACACCCAGGAGTCAAGACTGGCACACAAGCTGAAAGGGCAATATTACTCTCCCACTGTTTTTTTATGTATTTTTTGTTTTTTCAGGGAGACTTTAGAAACCCAATAATATTTAAAAAAAAAAATAAATAGGCTTTCTATGGCCCACTGAATGAGAGGGAGAGAGGTGGCACACCCAGGAGTCAAGACTGGCACACAAGCTGAAAGGGCAATATTACTCTCCCACTGTTTTTTTAGGTTTTTTTTTTTTTCAGGGAGACTTTAGAAACCAAATAATATTAAAAAAAAAAAAAAAAAAAAAAAAAAAAAAAAGGCTTGCTATAGCCCACTGAATGAGAGATAGCACACACAGCAGTGGCACACAAGCCCTGACTGAGGCCAATATTTTTCTCCCACTGATTGATGTAGTGTTTTTGTGTTGAGGTAGAATTTAGAACACAAATCACGGAAAAAATAAATAGGCTTTCTATGGCCCACTGAATGAAAGGGAGAGAGGTGGCACACCCAGGAGTCAAGACTGGCACACAAGCTGAAAGGGCAATATTACTCTCCCACTGTTTTTTTATGTATTTTTTGTTTTTTCAGGGAGACTTTAGAAACCCAATAATATTTTAAAAAAAAAAAAAGGCTTTCTATGGCCCACAATTAGAGAGAGAGAGGTGGCACAACCAGGAGTCAAGACTGGCGCACAAGCTGAAAGGGCAATATTACTCTCCCACTGTTTTTTATGTTTTTTTTTGTTTTTTTCAGGGAGACTTTAGAAACCAAATAATATTAAAAAAACCAAAAAAAAAAAAGGCTTTCTATGGCCCACTGAATGAGAGGGAGAGAGGTGGCACACCCAGGAGTCAAGACTGGCACACAAGCTGAAAGGGCAATATTACTCTCCCACTGTTTTTTTATGTATTTTTTGTTTTTTTCAGGGAGACTTTAGAAACCCAATAATATTTAAAAAAAAAAATAAATAGGCTTTCTATGGCCCACTGAATGAGAGGGAGAGAGGTGGCACACCCAGGAGTCAAGACTGGCACACAAGCTGAAAGGGCAATATTACTCTCCCACTGTTTTTTTATGTATTTTTTGTTTTTTCAGGGAGACTTTAGAAACCCAATAATATTTAAAAAAAAAAATAAATAGGCTTTCTATGGCCCACTGAATGAGAGGGAGAGAGGTGACACACCCAGGAGTCAAGACTGGCACACAAGCTGAAAGGGCAATATTACTCTCCCACTGTTTTTTTAGGTTTTTTTTTTTTTTTCAGGGAGAATTAGAAACCAAATAATATTAAAAAAAAAAAAAAAATAGGCTTTCTATGGCCCACTGAATGAAAGGGAGAGAGGTGGCACACCCAGGAGTCAAGACTGGCACACAAGCTGAAAGGGCAATATTACTCTCCCACTGTTTTTTTATGTATTTTTTGTTTTTTCAGGGAGACTTTAGAAACCCAATAATATTTAAAAAAAAAAATAAATAGGCTTTCTATGGCCCACTGAATGAGAGGGAGAGAGGTGGCACACCCAGGAGTCAAGACTGGCACACAAGCTGAAAGGGCAATATTACTCTCCCACTGTTTTTTTAGGTTTTTTTTTTTTTTCAGGGAGACTTTTGAAACCAAATAATATTAAAAAAAAAAAAAAAAAAAAAATATAGGCTTGCTATAGCCCACTGAATGAGAGATAGCGCACACACAGCAGTGGCACACAAGCCCTGACTGAGGCCAATATTTTTCTCCCACTGATTGATGTAGTGTTTCTGTGTTGAGGTAGATTTTAGAACACAAATCACGGAAAAAATAAATAGGCTTTCTATGGCCCACTCAGTGAGAGATGGCACACACAGGGATGGCACTGTAGCAGAAATGCCAATCTTAATCTCCCCCAAAAAAAAATCAAAAAAAAAAAAAAACTGTCCTACAATTACTATCTCCCTGCAGTAATGTAAGCCAGGTATGGCAGGCAGCAATAGGAGTGGACTGATGCACAAATTAAATAAAAAGTGTGGACAAACAAAAAAGATAGCTGTGCAGAAAGGAAGGAACAAGAGGATATGTGCTTTGAAAAAAGCAGTTGGTTTCCACAGTGGCGTACACACAGCAATACAGCTATCACGGAGCCTTCTAGGGCAGCCCAATGAGCTACAGCGCTGAGGGGAAAAAAAAAAAAAAATAGCTTCCACTGTTCCTGCACACCGAAGGTGGTGTTGGACAGTGGAAATCGCTGCAGCACAAGCGGTTTGGTGGTTAGTGGACCCTGCCTAACGCTCTCCCTGCTTCTGACGAAGCGGCAGCAACCTGTCCCTAAGCTCAGATCAGCAGCAGTAAGATGGCGGTCGGCGGGAACGCCCCTTTATAGCCCCTGTGACGCCGCAGACAGCAAGCCAATCACTGCAATGCCCTTCTCTAAGATGGTGGGGACCAGGATCTATGTCATCACGCTGCCCACACTCTGCGTTCACCTTCATTGGCTGAGAAATGGCGCTTTTCGCGTCATTGAAACGCGACTTTGGCGCGAAAGTCGCGTACCGCATGGCCGACAAGCACAGGGGTCGGATCGGGTTTCATGAGACGCCGACTTAGCCAAAAGTCGGCGACTTTTGAAAATGATCGACCCGTTTCGCTCAACCCTAGAGAGAAGCTTGTCCCAGGCAAGACAAAAACAAGTAGAATCCAACAATATGACCCAAAACTAACACATAGTCAGGGACATATAGTAATAACCACTGTTATCAATGTGTTTGTTTAAAAATGACAATTTATTGAAAAACCATTAAACAAACACATATAAATATCATTAGCAGAATTCAACAAGGTGCCTTTCGTGTGAGGGAGGCAGTATCAGTCACTGCAGATATTATATCAGCATGAGTGTCCAGATAGTTTTAGCTGGACAATATCCAAAATAAACAACAACAGGTTTATTTGCCATGCTGACTGATCTAATTTCAGGCAGGATGCCAGAATGCAGAGGTACAAGTGCCTATGTTAAATAAACAGTGTGAGCTATATTGTAACGCAGTGCAGGCATGTAAAAAGGTTATAAAGGAGGCAGGTTTACCTATAATAGTGAGTATCCAAGTATGGAGTCCAACTTGTTGATGCGGAGCTGATAGTGTTTCCATCCACCCCAACGCACGTTTCGTGTATTCTTCTTCAGGGGGACACTATCTGGACACTCATGCTGATATAATATCTGCAGTGACTGATACTGCCTCCCTCACATGAAAGGCACCTTGTTGAATTCTGCTAATTATATTTATATGTGTTTTTTTTTCAATAAATTGTCATTTTTAAACGAACACATTGATAACAGTGGTTATTACTATATGTCCCTGACTATGTGTTAGTTTTGGGTCATATTGTTGGATTCTAGATGTTTGTAACATACCACAATCTTATTTTGGACTATATTGGTTGATAATTTCAAGACAAAAACAAGAGAGAAACTATAATCAACGTGCCCCTGCAATTCCCTTGTCACCAGGTGAACAAGTGCTAAAGCGAAAAAGAAGAATGCATAAACTTGATAACCAGTGGGAAGCAGAACCATATACCATCCTACCATCAAACTTTGACAATACTAAAGTGTGTCTTATAAGCAAAGATGGAGGAAAAACCTTGACTGCGGTATCAAGGGATAATCTTAAAGTGTGCCCTGACAAACTGAGAGACAAGGAGAAAGACCCAGGTACTTCTCAACCCATGGAAAAAGGAAAAGAGAATCAATACCATTCTTGGAGACTTTCCCCAGTCATGGACTCAGGTAAATCAAGTGATAGTGATGCCTGTTTTGACTTTCCGCAGTTGGAAATACCAGAACAAAATGTAACTCAAAATCATCCTGAACCAGAAGAGATTTCACACCAGCGTGCTCAAACAGCAGACATCACTAGTGTTGAGCATTCCGATACTGCAAGTATCGGGTATCGGCCGATATTCGCGGTATCGGAATTCCGATACCGAGTTCCGATACTTTCAGTATATCGGATACCGGAATCAGAAGTTCACATAATGCAAAGAGCCAGTTTCATTTAATTCAGCCAATGAGGAATCATTAGAAGTGTGGGCACATCCTGTTCTGCATGTTAGGCATGTAACTACTGGCATGGCTGTGATTGGCTGTTGAAATGATGTCATAATGCACTATAAAAGTCGCCGCTGACATTTTGGGTTCACTCTGCTGTGAATTCAGTTAGGGACAGGACGCTGTGTTCTGACTGAGGGCCAGTTTAGAGATAGCGATTTGCTTCATTGTGGTTTACTTAGGCTAATTTAGCAACCGCTGTGTGAGAACCTTGCTTTTGCCTTGCAGCGCTGTTCACAGCTGTCTGCAAGGTCTCTGTGTGTGTAAGTGCAGCTCACTCTGTAGTCTGGTCTGCAGCCACCGCTGGTTGTAGTCAGCTCAGGGTGCATCACTACCTCATGCTGTTTCATTGTCCTTTTAGCAATTAGTGCAGCCTGCTGCACATTTTTTCAAATTTATCCTATTAGTGGCTTTCCATCCGTATCCTGCTAGATTGTGGAAAAACACTATATAGGATAACATAGAGGAGCTTTTTTTGGCCTTGCAGCGCCGTTCACGGCTGTCTGCACGGTCTCTGTGTCTCTGTATGCCTTTAATGTCTCCTCCACCTCCCCCAATACATCCTACATTATTCTTAGTTGTTTTCCTTCATGTAAAATTAACCTACAAGGAAATAAAGGGTTTATTTTAATTCCGATATTTTTGTCCCATTGACTTGCATTGGTATCGGGTATCGGTATCGGCGATATCCGATATTTTTTCAATATCGGCCGATCCAGTCTGATACCGATACTTTTGAATATCGGAAGGTATTGCTCAACACTAGACATCACACAAGCAGTGAAACCAGAGAATCCACCCCTGCTATCGGTTAACCTGTCATGCCCACAGTGAGTAACAGTACTCTTAGGAGATCAGGTACACCTGTGATACCTAGAATCCCCAGTAGCATAGCCTTCAGAAAGCACATAACACCAGTGACAGCAAGCCTAGTGAATCTGGTCAGATCACCCTCAATGCCTGTGCTGAGTAGATCTACCCGTAGTACCAGAGGTTAGATCCCAGCCCGTTACAGGGACTAGTAAACTGTCAATAATTGTTGTTATCTGTTATAAAATGTTTGCTTATGCTTTTTTTTTTAAAAAAAACTTTAAATGGACAAAAGGTTAATGGACAGTGAATTGCCCATAAACTGTTACTGTAAATAGTTGGCACCTCCTAGGTGCACCTTTGGTTCTACCCACATTGCCAGCGTAGGTAGGGCCTTGCTTCTTCCGCAGACCTGAAGATAAAAACCGTCTGGCGTGGCTGAACACTGGGTCTGGATGTATGCCTTGTAGCCCGCCCAAGACCTACGTTGAGGGTTTATGATGAGTCCCCAGCATCAGTACTGTTGTTCATGAACAAGGACACCCAGGTATAAGACCAGCTACACTTATAGAAATTCTGTTCTTGCAATGTTTCAAGCCAAAAGTGCCTCCCGTAAGGGAAGAAAAAGTTTGTACCTGTTTAACCTAATGAAATGTTTTTCAAAATGTTTGAATCTTTCCTAACCTGTTTGTTTATGTCTTCTTTTCCCAGTCCGGGAGTACTGGATTTAACAGGGGGGAATGTGGCACCTCAGGAGTTCAGGTACCACAGTGGTATTGCCTTCCTCTCGGGGAGGGTAATGCCATGCCTGGTGACAGGAGGGATCCCTTTGGCAGGTAACCTTACATGCAACGCACTCTGGCTCCAGGCCAGAAGGGGGAGCTCTAAACCCTTTTTAAGGGGAGCATCCCTATTTACATCCTGGTCTGAAGGAAGAGTTAGTTAGTCTGGTGCAGACAAGAGGACAGTTGACAGTGGGTATCAGACAATGAAGGAGCACAGAAGGACTTAGGAGCTAGAGAAAAGCTGTAACTGGGCATCTCTATGCTGAGTGCAGTAACCAGGCACCGGGAGCCCGAGGTCGTGAGGAACTACAGGTTTCACGGCAGAACCAGAGGGCTGTAAACTAAAAGGGACTTGCCCACATAATACCCGAGGTACAGCAGCAATCAGAGTCCGGAGTCACCGTGGACAGAGAACCCTAAGAGATGGCTCAAGTTGCCTACCATGCAGGTACTGTCCCTGGACAGCAGAAGAAAGAGGACCTTGTTAGACAGCTGCAGACAGCAAAGGACTACAGACCAGCGCATAGTTGAAGGCTCCCAAACTAACCTGTCAAGGGGATTTCCACTTGTCTTCAGGCTGCCTGGACTCCATCTACACCTGTTCCAGATACCCTGGACTGAGGCTGCTTAACACCAGTAAACCAGGTAAAGACTGCAACCCTGTGTCCTCTATTTGCTTGCATTCACCATCCTTTCCAAATACACCAGGAGCCCTGGGGACACTGCTTCACCTGTGGGAAGCGATACCATCTTTGCTGCAGCACCATCGCCCCCATAGAACCCATTTAAGCAGCGTCAGTCACCTCTGACCGAGAACCACAGGTTTCATCATGAACTTTCATTATTTTCACAACTCCTTTAAAGACCATCCCTTTTACTTGGGCGCCCAGGGCCACGGACCGGGTCACTGCCTCAGTGACCATCCCTTTAATAGTGATGGGACCCGTTACCGAGTACCCCACTGCCATGACGGGCGACTCAACTACCCTATACCCCTTCGTGATGAAGAGTTCTATAATTTTCTAGAGTTAAGGAAGTATATTAGAAATAAGTTCACTTTACCTTTAACCATTTCAAGAGAAATAGTTACTCTTTTAGAGAATCCTATGAATAACTCATTTTGGAATATGAGGAATATCTATTAGATTTTTTTAGATTTTTAACTCTGATGTGTCTTTTGAAAAACTGAATTATGTGTGGTGATGGGAAAAAGATCTCCAGAATAATTTCCTCCCAGATAAATGGGAAAAAGCGGTGGAACTAGCGTACAAATCTTCTATTAGGGCAAACTTACATGAAAATTATTTTAAAATTTTATCTAGGTGGTTCTACACTCCCGCTAGACTTAAAAGCGCATTTCCTGATCAATCTTATTTTTGCTGGAGGAATTGTGGTCAAAGAGGTAATCTTCTTCACATAAATGTATATGTATGTGTATCTGTATGTATGTACGGTATATGTGTGTATGCATGTACGGTATATGTATGTATATCTGTGTGTATGAACGGTATATGTATGTACAGTATATGTTTGTATGTAGAGTATGTGTATGTATGACGGTATATGTATGTGTATCTGTGTGTATGCATGGTATATGTGTGTGTTTGCATATATGGTATATGTATGTGTATGTAAGGTGTATGTATGTATGGTATGTGTGTGTATGTATCTACAGTATGCTGTATGTATGCATATCTGTCTATGTATGTACAGTATATATATCTAAGGTATATGTGTGTATGTATGTACGGTATATGTGGAGCAGATACCAGATGATACAGCTACCAAACATATAATGTAATATCTATACATGGTCGGGCTCTGCCGGTTCCAGCAGTAATCACATATCCACGAGGATGCGCTTTGCACACTTGCTGTCGTGTGCCAACTAGAGTGTCAGCCATGTATGCAGTGTTCTATTCTCTGACCTAGCGGACACTAATTGTCTCTTGACTGCAAGTCTGACTGTGCTGGAGCCAGCAGAACCGAACGCTAACGGATATACAGTATAGACCAAAAGTTTGGACACACCTTCTCATTTAAAGATTATTCCCGGTGACTACCTCTTGAAGCTCATCAAGAGAATGCCAAGAGTGTGCAAAGCAGTCATCAAAGCAAAAGGTGGCTACTTTCAAGAACCTAGAATATAAGACATAATTTCGGTTGTTTCACACTTATTTGTTAAGTGTATAATTCCACATGTGTTAATTCATAGTTTTGATGCCTTCAGTGTGAATGTACAATTTTCATAGTCATGAACATACAGAGAAATCTTTAAATGAGAAGGTGTGTTCAAACTTTTGGTCACTTTATTAGCGGGCACAGTAGCCACAGCTGCAGGCCTCCTGCTGCTAGGCAATCACATGTGCCCGCTACTAAAGGGAATGAATATTCACAGATCTCCACACCCATGAATACGGTATATATCAGTGAGCGAGTGAGTACGTGGTGGCCATAATACTGTAGGACTGCACTATATTCTGTGGGGGACTGCATGATATTCTATAGGGGGGCTGCATTATATTCTATGGGGGGTTGCATTATACTATATGAGGTCAAAATTATATTCTATATGAGGACTGCATTATACTCTATGGAGGACTGTGGGAGTGTATTGTCCTCCATGGAAGACTATGGGGAGTGTATTATACTCTGTGGAGGACTATAGACTCTATGGAGGACTATGGGGAGTGTATAATACTATATGGAGGACTATGGGGAGTCTATTATACTATATAGAGAACTATGGGGAGTGTATTATAGTATATGGAAGACTAGGGGGATTACATTTTACTATATGGAGGACTATGGGAGTATATTATACTATATGGAGGACTAAGGGGAGTGCAAACTGCAAGATATTCATCAAGTGATTGGATTGGTTATGCCGGAACAAAATCAATGTTCTCATCTGCACATCGCCCGGTGAAAACTGCCGATATGCTGCTAAGATGATACTGTATGTGCACAGATTGATCTACTAGTAGTGTTGAGCATTCCGATGCTGCAAGTATCGGGTATCGGCCGATACTTGCTGTATCGGAATTTCCGATACCGAGATCCGATATTTTTGTAATATCGGATATCGGTATCGAAACAACATTAATGTAAAAAGGTGTAAAAGAAAGAATTAAAATAAAAAAAATCGCTATACTCACCTGTCCGACGCAGCCGGGACCTCGGCGATTGTAAGCGGCAGCGTTGTTTCTTTAAAATTCGCGCTTTTACTTGCTTACGTGAATTCCCGGCTTCTGATTGGTCAGGGCGGCCATGTTGCCGGGACTCGGACCAATCACAGCAAGCCGTGACGAAATTACGTCACGGCTTGCTGTGATTGGTCCGCGTCCCGGCAACATGGCCGCCATTAACCAATCACAAGCCGTGACGTCACGGGAGGCTGGACACGCGCTTATTTTGAAAAGCGCGCGTGTCCAGCCTCCCGTGACGTCACGGCTTGTGATTGGTCACGGCGCCATATTGCCGGGATGCGGACCAATCACAGCAAGCCGTGACGAAATTACGTCACGGCTTGCTGTGATTGGTCCGCGTCCCAGGAACATGGCCGCCATTAACCAATCACAAGCCGTGACGTCACGGGAGGCTGGACACGCGCTTATTTTGAAAAGCGCGCGTGTCCAGCCTCCCGTGACGTCACGGCTTGTGATTGGTCACGGCGCCATATTGCCGGGACGCGGACCAATCACAGCAAGCCGTGACGTAATTTCGTCACGGCTTGCTGTGATTGGTCCGAGTCCCGGCAACATGGCCGCCCTGACCAATCAGAAGCCGGGAATTCACGTAAGCAAGTAAAAGCGCGAATTTTAAAGAAACAACGCTGCCGCTTACAATCGCCGAGGTCCCGGCTGCGTCGGACAGGTGAGTATAGCGATATTTTTTATTTTAATTCTTTATTTTACACATTTATATGGTTCCCAGGGCCTGAAGGAGAGTTTCCTCTCCTTCAGACCCTGGGAACCATCAGGAATACCGTCCGATACCTGAGTCCCATTGACTTGTATTGGTATCGGGTATCGGTATCGGATTGGATCCGATATTTTGCCGGTATCGGCCGATACTTTCCGATACCGATACTTTCAAGTATCGGACGGTATCGCTCAACACTATCTACTAGTGATTATTCTGTCCCCATGATTATTCCTCAGCCCGTGCAAACAGGCTGGGAAGCAAGTGGCGAATGGCTTCAATATTGTTGATCACACTCATTTAGTGGCCTGAAATCGATGCATGTAACTACAGCTGAAATGTTTCTGTGCAATGATGCAATTTGTTAGCATTTGGGGCCCCATTTTAAACTTTTGCCTAGGGCCTCACATTGCCTAAAACCAACCCTCATGCTACTGTATCCTTGTAGAGAACAGGTATCATAGACTGAGATCCTAGCTAGTACAAGCTATATTTTTTATGGCTTACACGTTATTGCCTTTTTGGAAACATAGTGACATTACCTAAGATTCCCCGATGTCTATTTAAGCCCATTGGTAAATGTGTTATTTTTAAACAAAAAATGCAAAAAAATAACATTATCCTATATTTTAATATCACAGTGAATACATTTAACATATTCTTCTATAAAGACGTTAGTATTTTACCCATGGTAAGCTGATTGGCTGATGCTACTTTTCTTTCTTCTTTGTGTAAAAGGATAAGTAGCATCAAATCAGCCCTCAGCCAATAATGATGTACTTATGGCAATGATACAAAGTCAGTTCTGAAAAGATGTCTGAGAAGAATTAATAGAGTATGTACTTTCTTTGTTTGATCAATGTTTTCCTCAGTGCACATAGCATGTATCCTTAGTGAAATAAGCAAAAACTGCATTAGTGTCAACATGATCATAGCTAATCACCAAGGAAATGACTTTAAGAATTCTTCTAATTCACTTCTCGCTTCATCCCCAAGTGACAGGATTAGTTCATCACACAAGCTTAGTTCTGACAATTCCTCCTCCCTTGAAGGATTAAACATTCCTCAAGCAACAAAAGTCCAGAGCTGGACATCAAATTTTGGATATAGGGTGCATTTCACACACTTTCTTGTTAGAAGAAAGGGAAAAATGGAATATGAACATTCATGCTACTAACCTTAATTAAAGGGAACCTGTCACCACGTTTTTGGAAGATGGGATAAAAATAGCGTTAAATAGGGGCAGAGGTGGGCGTTACATTGGTGTGTTTGTTATGCATTTATTACCCACCTAAGTTGCCGAAATACCTTTGCAAAGTCTCCGTTTTCGCCTGTCAATCAGGCTGGTCTGGTCAAAAGGGCGTGTTGTCTTCCCCCAGATTTTGCGTAGTTTTCCGTTGGTGGCGTAGTGGTGTGCGCATGCCCAAGGTCCCGAATCCTCTGCCAGGGGATTTAAAAGAGCGCGCTGTTCGTTATTTCATTGGTGATCGGTGGGCGCGGCCATCTTCCTTTGGCCGCGCGTGCGCAGAAGCGGCGCTCTGCTGGCCACGGCTTCAGGAAAATGGCCGCCGCGATATCCATCTGCGCACGCGCGGCATCCCGCTGCCATTTTCCTGAAGCCGCGGCCAGCAGAGCGCCGCTTCTGCGCACGCGCAGCCAAAGGATGATGGCCGCGCCCACCGATCACCAATGAAATAACGAACAGCGCGCTCTTTTAAATCCCCTGGCAGAGGATTCGGGACCTTGGGCATGCGCACACCACTACGCCACCAACGGAAAACTACGCAAAATCTGGGGGAAGACAACACGCCCTTTTGACCAGACCAGCCTGATTGACAGGCGAAAACGGAGACTTTGCAAAGGTATTTCGGCAACTTAGGTGGGTAATAAACGCATAACAAACACACTAATGTAACGCCCACCTCTGCCCCTATTTAACGCTATTTTTATCCCATCTTCCAAAAACGTGGTGACAGGTTCCCTTTAAGTGACTTGGCAAAAAACCTTCAAATCTGACATGTCACTTTATATGATAAATATTCTAGCATAGGGTTGAGCGAAATGGATCGGTTAATTTCATAAATCGCCGACTTTCGGCAAAGTCGGGTTTTGTGAAACCCGAGCCGATCCCAGTGTGGGATTGGCCATGCGGTCGGCGATCTTCGCGCCAAAGTCGCGTTTCATATGACGTGTTCAGCGCCATTTCTCAGCCAATGAAGGTGGACGCAGAGTGTGGGCAGCGTGATGACAGAAGTCTCGGTCCCCACCATCTTAGAGAAGGGCATTACAGTGATTGGCTTGCTTTCAGCGGCGTCACAGGGGCTATAAAGGGGCGTGCATGCCAACCGCCATCTTACTTCTGCCGATCGTAGCATAGGGAGAGGTTGCTGCAGCTTCGTCAGAAGCAGGGATATTGTTAGGGAGGAAATATAAACCACCAAACTGCTTGTGCTGTAGGGATTTCCACTGTCCAACACCACCTTTTCTTTGCAGGGACAGTGGAGGCTAGATTTCTGTGCATCAGTTCTGTAGCTTATAAGGCTCCCTGATAGCTGCATTGCTGTTTATATGCCGCTGTGCAAACCAACTGCTTTTTTAAAAGCAAAAGTCCTGTTGCTTCTTTTTGCACAGTTCTCTTGTTTCTTTGTTTGTCCACACTTTTGCAGCAGTCCTTTTTACTGCTGGCTGCCATACTTGTCCTGAGATCATTGTACGGAGATTGTTATTGTAGCACAGTCCCTTTTTTTTATACATATCTGCTAGCCACTGTCTGCCACTGAAGCTGTGTAGTGTAATACAGTGGGCCTGATTTTCCCAGCAGTCTCCCACACCTATAAAGGGAAATTTCTATTGCCACTAAGTGCATCTGCGTCAGTCCTGTTTGTTGCATATCTGTCAGCCACTTTCTGACACTGAAACTGTGTAGTGTAATACAGTGGGCCTGATTTTCCCAGCAGTCTCCCACCCACACCTATAAAGGGAAATTTCGATTGCCACTAAGGGCATCTGCGTCAGTCCTGTTTGTGGCATATCTGTCAGCCACTTTCTGACACTGAAACTGTGTAGTGTAATACAGTGGGCCTGATTTTCCCAGCAGTCTCCCACACCTATAAAGGGAAATTTCGATTGCCACTAAGTGCATCTGCGTCAGTCTTGTTTGTGGCATATCTGTCAGCCACTTTCTGACACTGAAACTGTGTAGTGTAATACAGTGAACCTGATTTTCCCAGAAGTCTCCCACACCTACATAGGGAAATTTCTATTGCCACTAAGTGCATCTGCGTCAGTCCTGTTTGTGGCATATCTGTCAGCCACTTTCTGACACTGAAACTGTGTAGTGTAGTACAGTGGGCCTGATTTTCCCAGCAGTCTCCCACCCACACCTATAAAGGGAAATTTCGATTGCCACTAAGGGCATCTGCGTCAGTCCTGTTTGTGGCATATCTGTCAGCCACTTTCTGACACTGAAACTGTGTAGTGTAATACAGTGGGCCTGATTTTTCAAACAGTCTCCCACACCTATAAAGGGAGATTTAAATTCACAACAAGTTTACGTACACCTTCTACCTGGTTTTACAGTACCATATAACGGTTGTTAGTTTGGTTACATTTTTCAAAGAATGAGGAAGTCTGGTGGAAGAGGTCGTGGCCGTGGGCAGTCATTGCCAGCTGGTAATGATGGTAATGGTGGTGGAGCATCAGGTGGTAGTGGGAAAAGCAAAATAGCACCTAAGTCTCGAGTTGTTGAGCCACCGTCATCGTTTGGCTACACAAGGCCTCGAACGCTCCCTTTTCTGGGAGTAGGAAAACTGCTTTTAAAGCCGGAGCAGCAGGAAAAAGTGTTGGCTTTCCTTGCTGCCTCTGCCTCTAGCTCTTTCGCCTCCTCTTCGGAAAGTGCAAAATTTAAAAGCAGCGCGTCGTCAGTGGATGCTCCCGATCAGGAACAAGTCACTTCCTTGTGTCCTTCACCCAGAACAATAGTGAAGGATGCGTCAGGCGACACAACAGGTTACTACATGGAGCTCTTTACACATACTGTGCCTGGGTTAGAAAGGGAAATTGTTAACAGGCCATGCCCATTACAAGATGAATCGGACATGGAGTGCACAGATGCACAGCCACAGCTAGATTATTATGCTGTTCCATTGACTCAGATCACAACATTGCCCTCGCAGTGTACTGAGCCACAATCTGACCCTGATGAGACTATGGTGCCCCGTCCCGAACACTACAGCACCGGCTTACACTGTGAAACAGAGGAAGGTGCACAGGACATAGAAGAGGAGGTGATAGATGACCCAGTTGTTGACCCCGATTGGCAGCCATTGGGGGAACAGGGTGCCGCTGGCAGTAGCTCTGAAGCGGAGGAGGAGCCACAGCAGGCATCAACATCGCAACAGCTTTCATCTGGCAGGCCCGTATCTGGACAAAAACATGTGTCAAAACCAAAAACAGTTGTAGGACAGCGTGGCCATCTGGTTAAAGTAGCACAGTGTGCAATGCCTGAAAAGGTATTCGATAGTAGGAAGAGTGCAGTTTGTCAATTTCTTAACCAAGATCCGAATGATCAGTGCAAAGTGATCTGTAAGAAATGCTCAAGGACCTTTAGCAGAGGTCAGAATGTCAAAAATTTAAATACAACTTGCATGCGTAGACATTTAACCACCATGCACTTGCAAGCCTGGAATAACTACCAAACGTCCCATAACATTGTTGCACCCGCTCACAATGAAGCTAGTCAGCAATGCTGCATTCCTTCCCTCACTGTAAGCCCACCGTTTACGACACCACCTGCAGCAAATGTGGAGGTATCGTCGCAAGGCCAAAGCAGTCAGGGAATCACCAGGTTCTTGGTAGGAAACACTGTATGTAGGCCAACAGCAAGAATACCATCACCAACCCTCTCTCAATCTGCCATGTCCACCACCACCCCAGCTAGTTCCACCATATGCAGCTCTCCAGTCCAGCTCACCCTACAAGAGACTCTCGTTAGGACAAGGAAGTACTCATCCTCTCATCCGCGTACACAGGGTTTGAACGCCCACATTGCTAGACTAATCTCGTTAGAGATGATGCCCTACCGGTTGGTTGAAAGCGAAGATTTCAAAGCCCTGATGGCCTACGCAGTACCACGCTATGACCTACCCAGTCGCCACTTCTTTGCGAGAAAAGCCATCCCAGCCCTCCACCAGCATGTCAAAGACCGCATTGTCCATGCACTCAGGCAATCTGGCAGTAGAAAGGTGCACCTCACAACAGATGCATGGACCAGTAGGCATGGCCAGGGATGTTATGTGTCCATCATGGCACACTGGGTTAATGTGGTGGATGCAGGGTCCACAGGGGACAGCCATATTGGGACAGTTCTGCCTAGCCCACGGTCTAGGAAACAGTTGGCTGTAGGCGTTCGCCACCCCTCCTCCTCGTCCTCCAGCAGAAGCGAGAGCTCGTCCACAGACCGCAATCACATGACCACTCCATCCACAGCTGCCAGTGTTGCAAACGAGGTGTCCCATTATGGAACAGCTAGTGGTAAGCGTCAGCTGGCTGTGTTGGCAATGAAGTGTTTGGGCGACAACAGACACACTGCGGAAGTTCTATCCGAGTTCTTGCAGCAAGAAACTCAGTCATGGCTGGACAGTGTACATCTTGAGGCAGGCAAGGTAGTCAGTGATAACGGAAGGAATTTTATGGCTGCCATAGCACTTTCACAACTGAATAACATTCCTTGCCTGGCTCACACCTTGAACCTGGTAGTGCAGTGCTTCCTGAAAAGTTATCCGGGGTTACCCACCCTGCTCCTGGGTGCGAAGACTTTGCTCGCACATCCGTCGTTCGCCCGTACACTCCAGCCGTCTGCAGAACCATCAGCGATCTTTGCAGCTTCCCCAGCACCGCCTAATAATCGACGTTGCAACAAGGTGGAACTCCACACTGCACATGCTTCAGAGGCTGTGCGATCAGAGGCATGCTGTTATGTATTTGTGGGAGGATACACATACACGGGCAGGCAGTTGGATGGGAGACATGGAGTTGTCAGGTGTGCAGTGGTCGAAGCTACAAGACCTGTGTCAAGTCCTTCAGTGTTTTGAGGAATGCACACGCCTGGTTAGTGCAGACAACGCCATCATAAGCATGAGCATCCCCCTAATGCGTCTGCTGATGCAAAGTTTGACGCACATAAAGGAGCAGGCGTCTGCAGCCGAGGACGAGGGAAGCCTTGATGACAGTCAGCCATTGTCTGCTCAGGGAAGTCTCCTGGATGAGGTGGCAGACGAAGAGGAGGAGGAGGACGAGGAGGATGATGGGGATGAATATTTATGGGAGGTGGCATTGCAAGGTCAGGTACAGGGTTTTTGAGGGAGACAAGTGATGTTGATTTGCCAGAAAGTGCTCCTCAACCCAGCACAAGCAGTGGATTGACACCTGGAACATTGGCCCACATGGCGGATTATGCCTTGCGTATCCTAAAAAGGGACCCCCGCATTATCAAAATGATGACCGATGACGAATACTGGTTGGCCTGCCTCCTGGATCCACGCTATAAAGGGAAATTGCAAAATATCATGCCACATGAGAACCTTGAGCAAATATTGGCTACCAAACAAGCAACTCTTGTAGACCGTTTGGTTCAGGCACTCCCAGAACACAGCGGCGGTGATGGTTCTCACACGAGCTGCAGGGGGCTACAGGGCAGAGGTGTTAGAGGTGCACAAATCAGAAGTGGCGTTGGACAGAGGGGTTTTCTGACCAGGTTGTGGAGTGATTTCGCAATGACCGCAGACACGACAGGTACTGCAGCATCAATTCAAAGTGACAGGAGACAACATTTGTCCAGTATGGTTACTAACTATTTTTCCTCCCTTATCGATGTTCTCCCTCACACGTCATTCCCATTTGATTACTGGGCATCCAAAATAGACACCTGGCCTGAATTGGCAGAATATGCATTACAGGAGCTTGCTTGCCCAGCTGCTATTGTGCTATCAGAAAGAGTATTCAGTGCTGCTGGTTCAATACTGACCGAAAAAAGGACTCGTCTGGCTACCCAAAATGTTGATGATCTAACCTTCATTAAAATGAACCAATCATGGATTTCAAATTATTTTGCCCCACCTTTCCCTGCTGACACCCAGCTTTCCTGTAAAAAGGTCTTGCTTTTTGACTCGTCTTACTGACTGCTCCAATTTCTCAATTTGCAGCTGCTGTATGTCCACCATAGGCCATTTTTACACCTCCCTAAATGGGCTGACTCCCCCCACGGGGCCGTGGTCACCACTTGGCGCAAGCACCAGTGCGAGTGCCATTTGGCTGAACAGGTGGGTGTGCCCACTTTTGGGCGACGGCACTGGCACAGGGTCCCTCATAGTACAATGAAGTGTCTCTGGCGGTGGTGGTGCACACCCAACGTCAGACACACCGTCGTAACATGAGGGGCCCTGGGCCAGTACCGCCGCCCTTGAGAGAGTGTTCCCCTCCAGCTCAAACAGTGCTCTACCACTTGCAAAATTACCTCTCACTGCTCCACCACTGTTTAGTCTGTGCTGTTAAATCCTTCAATGGCACTGTCAATACCAATTTGTTGACATGATTGATGCTGGTAAAAATATTCAGGGGCCCTGTCCTACAATTACACCAGTTAATACTTTGCGCCAACTACCACTGTCTGCAAGTCAGCAGAGGAGCCCACCCCTGTGCCTAGGTATGCCACCTGTTTATTTGTGAATTTTTTTTTTGCCAGACATTAACCTCACTTTATTATTTTGGCCTACTAACTGTGTCAGACACTCCTTACAGTTGTCCTCCACTGAACAAAGCTAGGCCGCCTGCGTACTCCTGTAACCTATTTTTAACTGCATTTTGCCTATTACTTTTTTGGCCCTACTAACTGTGTCTGCCCCTCGTTGCAATCGTCCTCCGCTGAACACACCAATGCTGCCTGTGTACCCCTGTAACCTATTTTAAACTGCATAGAGCCAACTTTTTTATTTTAGGCCTAGTAAGTCTGTCTGCGGTCCCTCCTTGCAATCGTCCTCCGCTGACCAAACCAATGCTGCCTGTGTACCCCTGTAACCTATTTTAAACTGCATAGAGCCAACTTTTTTATTTTAGGCCTAGTAAGTCTGTCTGTGGTCCCTCCTTGCAATCATCCTCCGCTGACCAAACCAATGCTGCCTGTGTACCCCTGTAACTTATTTAAAACTGCATAGAGCCTACTTTTTTATTTTAGGCCTAGTAAGTCTGCGCCACTCCTTCCAATTGTCCTCCGCTGACTACACCAATGCTGCCTGTGTACCCCTGTAACCTATTTTAAACTGCATAGAGCCAACTTTTTTATTTTAGGCCTAGTAAGTCTGTCTGCGGTCCCTCCTTGCAATCGTCCTCCGCTGACCAAACCAATGCTGCCTGTGTACCCCTGTAACCTATTTTAAACTGCATAGAGCCAACTTTTTTATTTTAGGCCCAGTAAGTCTGTCTGTGGTCCCTTCCTTGCAATCGTCCTCCGCTGACCAAACCAATGCTGCCTGTGTATCCCTGTAACCTATTTTAAACTGCATAGAGCCTACTTTTTTATTTTAGGCCTAGTAAGTCTGCGCCACTCCTTCCAATTGTCCTCCGCTGTCCACACCAATGCTACCTGTGTACTCCTGTAACCTTTTTTAAACTGCATTGAGCCAACTTTTTTGGTTAAGGCCTACTACCTGTGTCTGTCTGCGGCACTCAATACACCTGTCCTCCTCTGAAAAAAGCTGAACTTCAATTGTCAGGTTTTCAGCCTATAGGAATCTGAAAACTGCATTGGGGCTACTAGTTTGGTTGGGCCTACTAACGGTGTCTGCCGCTCCTTGGTGTTCTCCTGGTTTTTTATCCTGAGCTTCTATCTTCAGGCTTTTGGCCTGAATTTAGAATATTAAACTGCATTTAGGCTACTAGTTTGGTTGGGCCAACTTACGGTGTCTGCCGCTCCTTGGTGTTCTCCTGTTTTTTTTCTCCTGAGCTTCAATCTTCAGAATTTCGGCCTATATTTTTACTATGAAACTGCATTTAGGCTACTAGTTTGGTTGGGCCTACTAATGGTGTCTGCCGCTCCTTG
Source organism: Ranitomeya variabilis (assembly GCF_051348905.1). Classification (NCBI taxonomy): domain Eukaryota; kingdom Metazoa; phylum Chordata; class Amphibia; order Anura; family Dendrobatidae; genus Ranitomeya; species Ranitomeya variabilis. The sequence goes on from NC_135232.1 coordinate 236,804,161, forward strand.
GTGTTGTCCTCCAAGGAAAAAAGCTGAGCTTCAATCTTCAGGCTTTCGGCCTATATCAGATATTAAACTGCATTTGGCCTACTAGTTTGGTTGGGGCCTGCTAACGGTGTCTGCCGCTGCTTGGTGTTGTCCTCCACGGAAAAAAGCTGAGCTTCAATCTTCAGGCTTTCGGCCTATATTTTTAATATGAAACTGCATTTGGCCTACTACTTTGGTTGGGCCCTACTAACGGTGTCTGCTGCTCCTTGGTGTTGTCCTCCACTGAACAAAGCTGAGCTTCAATCTTCAGGCTTTCGGCCTATATTTACAAATTTTAAACTGCATTTGGCCTACCAGTTTGGTTGGGCCCTACTAACGGTGTCTGCCGCTGCTTGGTGTCCTCCATGGAAAAAAGCTGAGCTTCAATCTTCAGGCTTTCGGCCTATATTTTTAATATGAAACTGCATTTGGCCTACTAGTTTGGTTGGGCCCTACTAACGGTGTCTGCTGCTCTTTGGTGTTGTCCTCCACTGAACAAAGCTGAGCTTCAATCTTCAGGCTTTCGGCCTATATTTACAAATTTTAAACTGCATTTTGCCTACTAGTTTGGTTGGGCCCTACTAACGGTGTTTGTCGCTCCTTGGTGTTGTCCTCCAAGGGAAAAAGCTGAGCTTCAATCTTCAGGCTTTCGGCCTATATCAGAAACTAAACTGCATTAGGCCTACTAGTTTGGTTGTGCCCTGCTAACGGTGTCTGCCGCTCCTTGGTGTTCTCCTCCACTGAACAAAGCTGAGCTTCAATCTTCAGGCTTTCGGCCTATATTTACAAATTTTAAACTGCATTTGGCCTACTAGTTTGGTTGGGCCCTACCAACGGTGTCTACCGCTGCTTGGTGTTGTCCTCCATGGAAAAAGCTGAGCTTCAATCTTCAGGCTTTCGGCCTATATTTTTTTTGTTTCAATAATTTTTATTTAAAGTATAACACAATGATCTCCCAACATGGGGACACTGAATATACAAACTTTGCTCATATAGCAATAAAAACGAAATGTTACATGTGGGGGATACTTATGTAGACAAATTTAAGACAATACAGATACGAAAGGGGAAGAACATTAGGGTTGGGGTATTATAAATCCATATTACAGTAAACTCTCTCATAGAAATAAACATCAGACCGTCACGGACACAGGTTAGTCAATGGGTCATCAACTCAATGATTGCTACTAAGTGCATTTAAATTATTTAATAATTCAGCAATTCGGTCCACCGAGGGGTTGCCAGTCAGTGCTTCACGGAGCAAGTGTAAGTGCTTGCGTCATTTGTTCATCAGGGTTCAGATCCAGCCAGGGAGTCCAAATTTGAAAAAAGGTATTCCAGGTGTCAGTTCTTGTTGCTTGGATACGCTCAAACATCATGATAGTATTAATTCTGTCTTTAGCTAGAGATATTGAAAGCGAAGGAGTTTTCCACTTGGACGCAATATGTATTTTAGTCGCCATTCCCAGCAAAATTACCAACCTATGTAAGTTTTTGGAGAACCCCGGAGGTTTTAATCCAAGCAGAAATATCAGTGGATCTAATGGTATTACCTATTTGTACATCTTATCTACCAATAGTCTCACTTCCCGCCAAAGACCAGCCACTACCGGACAAGTCCACCATATGTGCTTCATGTCCCCAGGTGCGTTACAACCTCTAAAACATTTGTCCGATATTTGAGGGAAAATGGCATGAAGCTTCGTAGGAACCTGATATGTTCTATGGAGGACTCTAAGTGACGATTCCACTAGGGAGACCTGATGGGAACCTTTTGATAGTGCATCGCAACAGCGTTGCCACTCCTCCAGTGACATGTCAAACTCCAGATCCTCTTCCCATTGTTGCATATATCTAAGCTTCTCCCCATTTTGTATAGTGTTAAGAGAAAATTATAGTATACCCCTTTGCCTAGGGGATCACTTGTACACTTTTGTTCGAATCCAGTAAGCCTAAAAGGATTTCCACTTGGCACACTTATGTTGGCAACATCAAAGATCTGATTCATGCGAAAAGCTTCTCAAAGTGGAGGCTCGTATTTTTGAATGAATTCTTGCCTAGACAGGACAGTATTAAACGGGGAACAGAGGTGTTTTATCATAGTTAGGCCTTTCAGTGTCCACCAGGAAAAGGGTTGGGGGCCGAGACCCGGCAGGAACATTGGGTTATTAAATAGTGAGTTTAATGGTGTAGTTTTAGTTTGTAGCTTATTCTTGAATCTCTCTTTCCTCCAAAGGATTAGAGATTGGTCTGCAAAAGGTGTTATAATAGAAATATGTTGTGGTAGTTTTGCTTCGGTCCATAATAGGCCAAACATAGAATAAGGTTTCAACAAAAAAGACTCCAAATGGACCCACCTAGGTTTGTCTGTTATTGAGCAGATTTTGGTCAACTGAGCAATCTGGGCTGATTTAAAGTAGTTCATAAAGTTAGGTAAAGAAAGCCCTCCTTTTTTCTATGCAGAAACCTGATTTGTTGTTTAATCCTTGGTTTTTTACCTTGCCAAATAAATTTTGAAATCATAGAATGTATGTCACGGAAGACTTTAGAGGGTATTGGAATAGGGAGGGAGCGGAACAGATACAGAAACCGTGGGAGAGAAACCATTTTTATAGCGTTCAATCTACCCAGCCAGGACAATGTCAATGATGACCCTCTGGATATATCTCTCTGGAGATTTTTTATTAAGGGGATATAGTTCCATTTATATAGGGTTGATTTATTAGATGTGAGGTTGATCCCCAAATAGGTCAAGTAGTGGTCTCTTTTTTCGAAGCCAAACTGTGATACTAAATTCGACTGAATTTCTTCAGATGTATTCACAAATAGAGCCTCTGATTTTTCAATATTTATTTTAAGACCTGATACTAATTCAAAGTCGTGAAGTAGTGAGAATAAATTTGGAAGGGTGGTATGTGGACTAGTAAGGGACAAGAGTAGGTCGTCAGCAAATAGGCTGACTTTGTACTGGTCACCCAAATTAGTAGGCCCCAATATATTAGGATTAAGTCTTATGGCTTCAGCCAGCGGCTCCATCGCTAATGCAAATAAAGCTGGTGAAAGAGGGCATCCCTGTCTAGTTCCTCTCATTATATTTATCTGGATAGGTTGTATGGAAGGGAGTTTAAGATATGCGGTTGGCTTGTCGTATAGTAAGGTTAAACAATTGATTAGTTTGTGGAGCAAACCAAATGTGGATAGCACCTTAAAGAGATATGACCACGATACTGTGTCGAAGGCTTTTTCAATATCCAAAGCCAAAAGCATAGTTGATTGTTGGGAATTGGTCGATGAATGTATAATATTTAGGTTTCTTCTTATATTATCTGGCCCTTGTCTCATAGGTATGAAGCCTACTTGATCTCTATGTATGAGAGAGGGGAGCACCTTATTGATTCTGTCTGTGATGATAAATGTAAATATCTTAAGATCCACATTAAGTAATGAGATGGGTCTGTAGTTTTTCGTTAACAGATGGTCTTTTTTCGGTTTGGGGATCACTGCAACATGTGCTACATAAAATTCCGGGGGCATTTGGGATCCATTTAGCAGAGCATTGCAAAATTTTGTAATGTGTGGTATGAGGATGTCTTTAAATTTTTTATAATAGAGTGCTGTAAGGCCATCAGGCCCAGGGGCCTTGCTGGCCTTCAGCTTTTGGATTATAGACTTTATATCTTCATCCGTTATTTCGGATTGGAGTAGTTGGGAGGAGGATTCACTAATTTTAGGAAGTGAGAGATGCTGTAAGAAAGATTGCAAAAGATGTTGTGGGGGTGATTGTGGAGGCGAATATAATTTTTGGTAGTAATTATGAAACTCCCTATAGATAGCTTCAGGGTGAGCAGAGATACGGCCATTACTATTTTTAATTGAATAGATAGTATTTAAAGATTCTTTTTGCCTCAGTTGTCGTGCCAGTAGCCTATTTGGTTTGTTTGCCTGTCTATAAAAGTAGCCTTTGTCCAGGTTAGGGCTTGTTCTGTTCTATGGGTAAGAACGGCATTTAATTTAAGTTTAATATTTTGTATCTGCTTAATCAGATACCGTGAAGAAGACAGCTGGTTTGCTTGCTCAAGGTTTAGTAACTTGTTTTCTAGTTTGCTTTGGAGTTCTGAACTATTTTTTTTTTATTAGTGGCTAATTTGATTAGGGTGCCGGTAATATATTTTTTATGTGCTTGCCAGGTATTTCCTGGAGATGACTCCTCAGTAACGTTAGTTTGAAAATAGAACTTGAGATCATCGCTAATTTTAGCAGCAATCTCCGGATCTGTCAATAAAGACTCATTTAGTCGCCATCTAAATAACTTCGATGAGTTCACGTTAAATTTAAACACAGAGAGGACTGCGTCATGGTCAGACCATGAGGATGGGATGTGGCGGGAGAATAGTACTGGCTGTAGTTATGTACAGGTCTATTCTCGAGTAAGTCTTATGAACTGTAGAAAAAAATGTATAACCTTTTGCGGTTTCATTTGTCTCTCTCCATATGTCTACCAGCTTATTTTCACTCATCAGTCAGAGTATCTTTCGCCTGTCTGCTTTAGAGATATCCGATCGTTTTACTGCAGTGCAATCTAGAGTTGGGTTTAGAGTGAAATTAACCCCTTCCCGACATGTGACGGAATAGTACGTCACATGTCGGGACCCCCGCTTTGATGTGCGCTCCGGCGGTGAGCGCACATCAAAGTCGCGACATGTCAGCTGTTTTTTACAGCTGACATGTGCGCGCAATAGCGGCGGGTGAAATCGCGATCACCCGCCGCTATTAACTAGTTAAATGCTGCTGTCAAACGCAGACAGCGGCATTTAACTACCGCATCCGGCCGTGCGGCCGGATATGAGCGCATCGCCGACCCCCGTCACATGATCGGGGGTCGGCGATGCTCCTCCATTGTAACCATAGAGGTCCTTGAGACCTCTATGGTTACTGATCGCCGGTGGCTGTGAGCGCCACCCTGTGGTCGGCGCTCACAGCACACCTGCAATTCTCCTACATAACAGCGATCTGATGATCGCTGTTATGTAGCAGAGCCGATCGGGCTGTACCTGCTTCTAGCCTCCCATGGAGGCTATAGAAGCATGGCAAAAGTAAAAAAAAAAAGTTTTTAAAAATGTGAAAAAAATAAAAAAAATATAAAAGTTTAAATCACCCCCCTTTCGCCCCAATCAAAATAAATCAATAAAAAAAAACCCAACCTACACATATTTGGTATCGCCGCGTTCAGAATCGCCCGATCTATCAATAAAAAAAGTATTAACCTGATCGCTAAATGGCGTAATGAGAAAAAAATTCGAAACGCCAGATTTACGTTTTTTGGGTCGCCACGACATTGTATTAAAATGCAATAACGGGCGATCAAAAGAACATATCTACACCAAAATGCTATCATTAAAAACGCCAGCTCGGCACGCAAAAAATAAGCCCTCACCTGACCCCAGATCACGAAAAATGGAGACGCTACGAGTATCGGAAAATGGCGCAATTTTGTTTTGTTTTGTTTTTTGCAAAGTTTGGAATTTTTTTTCACCACTTAGGTGAAAAATAACCTAGTCATGTTAGGTGTCTATGAACTCGTAGTGACCTGGAGAATCATAATGGCAGGTCAGTTTTAGCATTTAGTGAACCTAGCAAAATAGGCAAGCAAAAAACAAGTGTGGGATTGCACTTTTTTTGCAATTTCACTGCACTTGGAATTTTTTTCCCGTTTTCTAGTACACGACATGCTAAAACCAATGATGTTGTTCAAAAGTACAACTCGTCCCGCAAAAAATAAGCCCTCACATGGCCAAATTGACGGAAAAATAAAAAAGTTATGGCTCTGGGAAGGAGGGGAGCGAAAAACGAAAACGGAAAAACGGAAAAAGCTCCGGGGGTGAAGGGGTCTCCACACCAGATCAAATGCTGGTATGGGATTACAGAAATTTTAGATAATATTAATTTGAAAACAGGTGTTTGGGTTGTAGCAGGCATGTAACTATTTACTATGCATATGTTTTGCCCTTGTAAATTTCCTTGTAAAATTACAAATCTGCCTTCTGGGTCAGAAAAAGTATCATTTATCTGAAGTGGTAGATTATTTTTAAGGAGTATGGCCACACCTCTAGTTTTGCGCTCCCATGTTGCCAAGTAGAAACGAGAATAACTGGAGTCAAAATATTTAGGGCTAGAAGTTCTGGAGAAGTGAGTTTCCTGCAAACATATAATGTCTGGTTTATTTTTATGATAGTCTATAAATGCTTTTCTACGCTTCAAGGGTGAGTTGAACCCACGTACGTTATGGGATATGACTCTACACATAGGTACAGGGTTTATTACCGCTAATTATCAACAATTGACTATCTCTTGGCCTCACATTGACTCGGCAAGTCTGATCCAGTTTAAGCAAAGATGGTGAGAATATATATGTCTGTGGAGAAACAAAAGGGGAGTAGACAATACAGGGGGAGACAATTACACATAACAGTAAATAACTAAACAGTTGGGTGATATACCCATTTAAGGCGATGATCTGGAGCCCCATATTAGTAGGAAACCCAGATATCGTCCGAGTTAGGCAGCATGTTCTAGAACCCGACAGCCTAACCCTTGCGTAATGTTGCCCTTGCATTAAGAGGGAGCAAAGTGGGTAAGAAAGGTACTAGAAAGGGAAAAAAAGAAGTGTAGTAGGAGAGAGAGAGGGAAGAGAGAGAAAAAAAAAAGAAAAAAAAGGGGGGGGAGGGGAGGGGGGGATGAGGGGAGAGCGCGTGAATCCCTCACTTTTATAAGTGATGGGGGGGAGAGATAACGAGCGGGGAAGAACAGAGAAGTTGGTTAGGAGAATATTAATTGGGCATATAATATATTATTTAGGATCTACAATCAAACTTAAAGATTGATTCACAGCAGGTTGGTTCTGCTAACTTAAAGCTAAAAGAGCGGTTTATGAGTCTAAGACACCGGGACATCGCGACGGCAGCTTTCGACAGGAGAGTTTATTTGGTATGGAACCGGAAGATGTTCAGGTGACCTGTGCGTTCTGGCTCCTGGTTCTGGGAGTCAGTGTCCACTCCTTTAATGGACGCGGTTTTCGCTGTGGTTGGGGAGGAATGACTTTTGAAATTGGAATTCCCGCGCGTTCGAGAGCTTTTTTACCTTCCTCCAGAGATCGACAGACAAACGATTCGTTGCCGTGGATGAATAGTAGAGCGAACGGAAATCCCCATCGATATTTAGCATGTACTGCTTGAAGAGCAGTAGTGATTGGTTTAAGTGCTCTTCTCCTGGTGAGTGTGGTAGGAGATATGTCTGCAAACAGTTGCACTGTGTCTGGTAAACCAGGCAGGGAGGACATATCTCTGGTTGCAGCCAGGATTAGATCTCTTGATTCCTCATGATGCATTTTGAGGACGACATCCTTAGGGAATCCTGTTGATCGTGGTCTTCCCAAGGCTCTATGTATCCTTGTTATATGCAGTAAAGTGGGGTCCACCTCTGGAAGCAGAGCCTTAAATAACTCTGTTGTTGTATCTTTAAGGGCTATTATGGACTCTGGGAGGCCTCTAATACGTATGTTACTTCTGCGAGATCTGTTCTCGTAGTCCTCGCACTTTAATTCTAGATCTACTAAGCGTTCTGAATGAAGTTTAATAGTCTCTTGGTCCTCCTCAAGGGCTTCCACCGTGGCCTCCATTTTATCCCCCAGACTGGAGGTACCCTGGATTATCTCCTGTAGCTGTGTGGTAATATTGTGCATGGCTGACTTAAGCTCTGAGCGAAATGTCTCTTGCAGCGTCTTAACTAGAGCTGCCATGGATACAACTGCCTCACCTGTGGTGCCAGATTCATCCGGATCAGCTCCGCTGGCCATCGCTGTAGAGGAGGCAGGAGGGGAAGCTGCTGCGGTGGCCATCTTGCCCGCGCCTCCGCTCACAAGGAGCTCTTCTATCGTGCGGTTTGCTGTCTGACTCGCACTCCCTTTCTTCGGCATATCCGCTCACGTAATTCCCGGTGGTAAGTACCCGCTGTGTAGGCTATTTTCGCCATGATCCTTGTGCTCTTTAGGGCTGTGGCGGCAAGTCGGGTTGCGGAGCTCAGCAAGCCATGTCCGACTCCGCTAAGGTCCGCACATGCGCCCCTCGGCCTATATTTTTAATATGAAACTGCATTTGGCCAACTAGTTTGGTTGGGCCCTAATAATGGTGTCTGCCGCTCCTTGGTGTTGTCCTCCAAGGAAAAAAGCTGAGCTTCAATCTTCAGGCTTTTGGCCTATATCAGATATTAAACTGCATTTGGCCTACTAGTTTGGTTGGGCCCTACTAACGGTGTCTGCTGCTCCTTGGTGTTCTCCTCCAAGGAAAAAAGCTGAGCTTCAATCTTCAGGCTTTCGGCCTATATTTACAAATTTTAAACTGCATTTGCCCTATAGGTTTGGTTGGGCCCTAGTAACGGTGTCTGCCGCTGCTTGGTGTTGTCCACCATGGAAAAAAGCTGAGCTTCAATCTTCAGGCTTTCGGCCTATATTTTTAATATGAAACTGCATTTGGCCTACTAGTTTGGTTGGGCCCTACTAGCGGTGTCTGCCGCTCCTTGGTGTTGTCCTCCACCGAACAAAGCTGAGCTTCAATCTTCAGGCTTTCGGCTTATATTTTTACTATGAAACTGCATTTATGCTACTAGTTTGGTTGGGCCTACTAACGGTGTCTGCCGCTCCTTGGTGTTGTCCTCCAAGGAAAAAAGCTGAGCTTCAATCTTCAGGCTTTCGGCCTATATCAGATATTAAACTGCATTTGGCATACTAGTTTGGTTGGGGCCTACTAACGGTGTCTGCCGCTGCTTGGTGTTGTCCTCCATGGAAAAAAGCTGAGCTTCAATCTCCAGGCTTTCGGCCTATATTTTTAATATGAAACTGCATTTGGCCTACTAGTTTGGTTGGGCCCTACTAACGGTGTCTGCCACTCCTTGGTGTTGTCCTCCACTGAACAAAGCTGAGCTGCAATCTTCAGGCTTTCGGCCTATATTTACAAATTTTAAACTCATTTGGCCTACTAGTTTGGTTCGGCCCTACTAACTTTGTCTGCCGCTCCTTGGTGTTGTCCTCCAAGGAAAAAAGCTGAGCTTCAATCTTCAGGCTTTTGGCCTATATCAGATAATAAACTGCATTTGGCCTGCTAGTTTGGTTGGGGCCTACTAACGGTGTCTGCCGCTCCTTGCTTTTCTCCTCCACTGAACAAAGCTGAGCTTCAATTTTCAGGCTTTCAGCCTATATCAGATATTAAACTGCATTTGGCCGACTAGTTTGGTTGGGCCTTACTAACGGTGTCTGCCGCTCCTTGGTGTTGTCCTCCAAGGAAAAAAGCTGAGCTTCAATATGCAGGCTTTTGGCCTATATCAGATAATAAACTGCATTTGGCCTACTAGTTTGGTTGGGGCCTACTAACGGTGTCTGCTGCTCCTTGCTTTTCTCCTCCACTGAACAAAGCTGAGCTTCAATTTTCAGGCTTTCAGCCTATATCAGATATTAAACTGCATTTGGCCAACTAGTTTGGTTGGGCCCTACTAACGGTGTCTGCCGCTCTTTGGTGTTCTCCTCCACTGAACAAAGCAGTGCTGCCTGTTTACTCCTGTTACCAATTTTGAACTTTATTTGGCCCACTTTATTATTTGGGCCTACTAACTGTGTCTCCCTCTCATTACAGTTGTCCTCCACTGAACAAAGCAATGCCGCCTGGTTAGTCCTGTTACCAATTTTGAACTGCATTTAGCCCACTTTATTATTTGGGCCTATATCTGTGTTTCCTCCTCCTGCCCATTGCCCAGCCAGTGCTACATGAGTCTGCTGGTACATTGACCCAGACCACTACATTCCCCTTGCACTCTACACAGCCCGAATCTGACCCTGCTGAAAGTCAGGTTCCCCTTCCCGCATACTATACCACCTTACACGAGGACAAAGAGGAAGGCGCAGATGAAAGTGCAGGTTCCTTCATCAGGTGGGGAGGGCATACTCATTGGCGATATCACTGTCACAGGGCCCCTCATAGTATGCAAAAGTGTCTCTGCCAGTGGGAGGTGCCCCCGCCGTCAAACACAACGCCGTACTTTGAGGGGCCCTGTGCCAGTGCCAATGCGAACGAGTGGGCCCCGCTGCTTGCTCAGTATCACAGCACTTGCAAAGTTGAAATACTGACCTCTCCCTGCTCCACAGCCGTGACGTAGTCCGCGTTTCCTGGGCCCACGAAAAACTTGAGCCAGCCCTACCCCCCCCACAACTTTAGCCAATTGACCCCCAATTTTTAATGCCTAACTATTATTATAAGGTAAATTAAGATTCACAAGCTTAAGTGACACGAATTGATGTTTTTGACATTAAAATGGGCACTGTAGGTGTTTTCCTGTCCTCCACTCACTGCCGACTTTGCTTCCCCATTGACTTACATTGGGTTTTGTGTTTCGGTCGATCCCCGACTTTGCGCGAAACCCGACTCAATCCTAAAAAAGTAAAAGTCGCTCAACCCTATTCTAGAATGTTTCAACATATCCCAGTGATTTTGAAATTGTTAATGGTAAATTTAGGTAGATTACTCTTGCATTTATTTATAAAAAAAAAATGAAAATTTGACAAAAATGTTAAAAGAAAAGCTATTTTCAAACTTTGAATGATTATCTCTTTAATCTAAATAGTCATACCACACAAAAAAAGTTAAAACACATCTACCTTGTGTCTGCTTTACATCAGCACCATTTGTAAAATGTCATTTTACTTTTTTAGGCTGTTAGGTTTAAAAATGAAGCATTTTTTATTTTTTTCAAAGAAATTTACAAAACTTATTTTTAGGGACCTATTAACTTTTGAAGTGACATTGAGGGATCTATATATTGTGAAACTTCCATTTTAAAAACAGCACCCCTCAATATAGTCAAAACTGCTGTCAGGTCGCTCATGCCTTCAAATCCAGCAGTATTGAGCTATGTGTGATTGAACTGCCTCCCTAACAGCCCTGTTGAATATAACTGAGTTAAATAAATGCTTTTAGAAAGCATTTATAATTTCCGCTTTTCCCCTGCTAATGAGGGCTTTGACTAGTTTATGGGCGTTAGTTCCCCATATTATTCAGCCCTCTTTCCATGTTATCACTTCCCTGTGGGCGTGATAGCCTAATTTGCACGAGATGGCCACATCGCTAGATCATGCAACTCTGTGCGCACATGCCGCTCATTCCAGCAGCATCACTGCATCTCTAAAGTCAGGTGTATGCTTCCTGGCTTTAGGTACAAGCACTGTGCATGACCTAAGCAGTGTGCACCTCTGAAGCTGAAAACATACATCTGGCTTCTGAGACACACTGCTCATGACCGGTAGCCATCTTCTGAACTTCCATACATGTGCAGTGCATGCTTCTGAAGCCAGGATGCATACACCCGGCTTCAGACATGCAGTGATGCTGCCGGAACAAGTACTTGCACAGACTTGCTTGAGCTGGCAATTGGCCGGCTAGTGCGTGAGAACATGGAAATGGGGCTGACTAGTCTGAGGAACTAACGTCCCATGAACTAGTCAAAGCCCTTATTAGCATAGGGTGAGTGGAGATTATAAATGCTTTTTCAAAGAATTTATTTAACTGAATTATGGGATGGTTTAGGAGGGTGTTTAATCACACATAGATGAATGCTGCTGGATGGCATGGGGGACCTGACAGGTTCCCTTGAACCCTTCAGATGCACTTCAAGAAATGAATGCAAAATGGCATGACAGTAATAAATTTTTTTATTTTACCACCTAAATATTGCTAACATTTAAACAGGTCACTATAGCTGGCAGACTCTAAGGCCATTTTATGGCCATGAATTGTGATGGCAACCATCAGGACCACACAGTCTTGAGTTCAGGGTGTCGATAAGTTTATAGAAGGAGCCTCAACACTCTGCTAACCATCTAAATTCCATAGTCACTATTGACAGCAGCACCTAAGGGGTTCAAAGCCCATTGCCAGTGACAATCTAACCCAAGAAGAGGTGCAAAACTGGCTAATTAAGATTAAAATAGATAAATCTCCGTGTCCGGATAGCATACACCCACAAGTACTAAGAGAACTAAGTAATGTAATAGGCAAACCATAAATGTCTGAGGGAGAGAGGAGGGAGAGGGAAAAGTTGGAGCTTGACATGCTGAGACATGCATTTGTAAGCCGTTGCAAATGAATGTAACTGGTGGGTGCCGTAACTGCTGATTTCAGCTGAAGTAGGAAAGGAGGAAGGGAATTTCCAGCACGTCCATCCAGTGTAAGCAAAATTTCCAAGTTTATTAGAACATTTTAAAACACTTTTTTTAAAAAAAGAGAGAGACTCTGCCTGACGCGTTTCTGGCGCACCAAGGCACCCTTAGTCATAGGAGCTAATACAAAATGAATGAACAGGTTTGTATATAGCAAGGAACCAATCACAAACAGCAATTAATTACATTGGAAAAACTGCAGCTGGACACACATAACAGAATTTGTTTTAATTTAAAGCATATCAAAATTACATAAATGTATGATTTATGTTACCGCATAATTGTGTATATCAGTTTAATATATGTAAAAAAGATCATTCCTATAATTCATGCCGTGTGGAAATTTAGTATCTAAGGTCGAAATCCAAAAAGCTTCCCGCAGTGCTAATTGTTTTTCCAGTCACCACCTCTTGGTGACTGACTAACCCTTTCTATGCCAAAAAATGAAAAGTTTGATAGATCTCTCTTATGCACAGAAATAAAGTGTTTTGTGGCTCCAGAGTAACCTAAATTGTTGTTATTTATGTTCGCTATATGTTCTGAAATTCTTTTTTTAATTTTCCTTGTGGTATAACCTACTGTATATAACAAATATTGCAAGCCTTACAATTTATGCAATATATAACATGGTCGGAATCACAATTAATAAATGATTTTATATTGTAAGTAACATTGTGATTGGAAGAAAAGGTTGTTCTTTTGTTGTCTGCAAATTGGCAGACATTACATCTGTTACCAGAGCATTTGAAAAAACTTTTGATTGATAGCCATGATGTGGGAGTTTTATTTTGACGCACAAAATGTTTCCCAGTGTGCAGCCTCTCCTAGCCACTACTCTGCATCCATTCTGAAGAATTGTGCATAAAGATTTATCCTGATTGACTACAGGGAGATATTGAGGATAATCTGCCTGATTTTATTGTACTGACTGCTATAAGCAGTAGAAAAAGTAACCTGCGTTTCAGAAGTGACACTTGCATTTTTATTTTCAGAGTATAATAAATCAGCACGTGGAATTTTGGAAACATTCCTAAGTGCATGTTTTATATCAGATTTTTTATATCCCCTATCAAGTAACCTATTTGAGATAACACGGCTCTCCTTATGAAAATTTTCCTCACTGGAGCAGATTCTTCTCGCTCTCGTGAGCTCGCCCCTAGGAATGGCATGAATGGTATATTGAGGATGTGCGCTTGAAGACATCAAGATCGTATTACCAGAATTGTCTTTTCTGTAAAGAGAAGTATTAACCCTATGTGTTGTGTTACTGCCTGTAAGGAGCACATCCAAAAAAGAAACCTCATTTGATGGAATGCCACTGGTGAAACGCAAGTTGCATTTATTGTCATTCAAGTAGAACAGGAAATTAGAGAAATTAGTCACATATCCTTGCCAAATTAGCAGGATATCATCCACATATCTCCCATACCAATTAAGGTGTGGGAGAAATGGATTGTCTTCTGTAAATATGTAAATTTCTTCCCACCATGCCATAAATAAAATGGCTAAAGATGGGGAGAACTTAGACCCCATAGGAGCACCTATGGTCTGGATGAAGTACTCATTTTGGAACATAAAGAAATTATGCTTTAATAGATAATGTAAAGACGCAAGAATAAACCATTTCAATGAATCTTTTTAGCCACTATACTTGTTTAGATGATATTCAATAGCTGTCATGGCACAGGAATGGAGAATGCACGAGTATAGATTTGTGACATCACAAGTTACAAAAAAATAGTTGTGACACCATTGAAATGTGTTGAAAACCTTTAAGACTGTTGAGGTGTCTTTGAGGTAACCAGGAACTCTTGGAATGAGAGGTTGGAGATACTCGTCAATTAAATGGCTGAGGTTTTCATTGAGAGAACCTATCCCAGAAATTATAGGTCGTAAGGGTGGGGGAAAGGTGTCTTTGTGCGTTTTTAGGAGCCCATGAAAAATAAGGGTGATTGAATGTTCGGGCAATAACCATTTGTAAATCTTATTACTGATAACCCCCAATCTCTGTGCTTCATTAAGTATTTCAGTCATGTCGTATCTAAAAGATAAAGTGGGATCAGATCTTAAAGGTGTATATGTGCTGGTGTCCCGTATGATTGACCATATCAATTTACAATACAAAGCAGTGTCTATAACTACCACACAGCCCCCTTTGTCTGACTGGCAGACTGTCATGTTGTAATTGCGCTGTAGGTTTTTGACAGCCTGAGATTGGTCTCTGCTTAAGTTGCTCCGATGGTTGGTACTCTGGGTTTCAGCATGCAGTTTTTTCAAATCTTGTTCTGAGTCTGAAAAAGGTCTAAGGAGGGAACCCTTGATTGAAGGGGATGGTATGCCGGATTAGATGAAAGCACCCGCACATCCTCATCCTTTATTTTGTCCTCATCAAAATTTTCCTCTTGAAGAGAAGTTAAAGTAAGTAAAGTGCATTGTTCTATAAAGGAAAAAGACGCATTATTTTCCCTGGTACAATCCAATTTCTTACTCCTAAGATTAGAATCATTTTGATTGTCTGTAAAAAAAATGTCTTTTAACAGTGAGAAGGCGAGTACATTTATTAACATCTTTGATAGTCTCAAATAAATTGAAATTACCAGTAGGAACAAAATTTAAGCCTTTAGCCAATATTTCAATTTGTGTAGAGGATAGGATGGTGGGAGTTAGAATTATAACACTGTCCAGGTGCTAAAAGAAAAAAAAAGAGGAGAAGCCAGCACTGCTAATGGTCAGAACGCAATACAAATGGTGCACATGCACCTACTGAATTCTAACTGTAGTTCAAATATGAGACATTTAGCAAATAATTGATCAATTTTTTGAGCTACCCCGCCACTTCACGGCAATCTCATAATGGGGCAGTCCTACGCTACGTTTTTTATTAACGTTGTGCCATTACGGCCTCCTAGATGTATAAAAAGAGCATAAAAAGAAAGACACCATTACTATACTATGATATGCAAGCTGTACCTGGAGACATTTTCAGAATCACCCCCTTGGTGCCAGGAAGGACAAGCATAGGTGAAGGCCGATCAGGTCCAGTGTGGACATGTCAGATCTGGCCTCCACGCCTCCAAGCCAGCACCAAGGTTAAAGAGTGAGACAGGTTCAGACACAGCTGCAAAATTAACTAGATGGGTATTTCCTGAAGGAACTACAGATAGTGCTTTGGAATGGTGCCCGGGCTACCCCTGCAAGACTTTCACACTTGGGTGCCCCTCAGATGCTGGTTTGGTAGTTGTAGCTCCTCAGGGTTGAGGATTTGGTGGGCGGGGCCACTCTGGGTCCGATTTGGGGGGTGGAGCCACTCTGGGTCCGATTTGGTGGGCTGGGTCACTCTGGGTCCGATTTGGTGGGCCGGGCCACTATGGGTCCGATTTGGTGGGCCGGGCCACTCTGGGTCCGATTTGGCGGGCGGCGCCACTCTGGGTCCGATTTGGCGGGCGGCGCCACTCTGGGTCCGATTTGGCAGGCGGCGCCACTCTGGGTCTGATTTGGCGGGCGGCGCCACTCGGGGTCCGAATTGGTGAGCGGGGCAATAATTATAATATGACTACAGATAGTGCGTTGGAATTGTGCTGTGCTGTCACTTTAAGAGCTGATATTATCTGACAAAACTGTGACCTGGTGGAGTTGGTAGGCGTTGGCATAGTAACTGTGTCTGACTGTGCATATCAATGAGCTAATCAGCCAGGTGGCAGTTTGCAGTTATTTTTAGAAATTGCCTCAGAAACCATTCCATTATAAACGTATAGGAAAATTTCCCTATTGAAATGCATTGAAACAATGCTTTCCAATGAGGGGGAAACAATTTTCAAATGCAAATTGCGCCAAAACTACAAATCCGATCGACATGAAAAATACTTAGCACACCTCTCGTGGACGCTGGCTTCGAAATGACACCTCACTGGAGTCTGTGCGTTCAGCGGTTCGGGCCGCATTAACTGCGAAAAAAAGCCTAATAATAATAATAATAACTAGATGGGTATTTCCTGAAGGAACTACAGATAGTGCTTTGGAATGGTGCCCGGGCTGCCCCTGCAAGACTTTCACACTTGGGTGCCCCTCAGACGCTGGTTTGGTAGTTGAGGATTTGGTGGGCGGGGCCACTCTGGGTCCGATTTGGTGGCCCGGGTCACTCTGGGTCCGATTTGGTGGCCTGGGTCCGATTTGGTGGCCCGGGTCACTCTGGGTCCGATTTGGTGGGCCGGGTCACTCTGGGTCCGATTTGGTGGGCCGGGTCACTCTGGGTCCGATTTGGTGGGCCGGGTCACTCTGGGTCCGATTTGGTGGGCCGGGTCACTCTGGGTCCGATTTGGTGGGCCGGGTCCCTCTGGGTCCGATTTGGTGTCCCGGGTCACTCTCCGTCCGATTTGGTGTCCCGGGTCACTCTCCGTCCGATTTGGTGGCCCGGGTCACTCTCCGTCCGATTTGGTGGCCCGGGTCACTCTCCGTCCGATTTGGTGGCCCGGGTCACTCTGGGTCCGATTTGGTGGGCCGGGTCACTCTGGGTCCGATTTGGTGGGCCGGGTCACTCTGGGTCCGATTTGGTGGGCCGGGTCACTCTGGGTCCGATTTGGTGGGCCGGGTCCCTCTGGGTCCGATTTGGTGGGCCGGGTCCCTCTGGGTCCGATTTGGTGTCCCGGGTCACTCTCCGTCCGAATTGGTGGGCCGGGTCACTCTCCGTCCGATTTGGTGGCCCGGGTCACTCTGGGTCCGATTTGGTGGCCCGGGTCACTCTGGGTCCGATTTGGTGGCCCGGGTCACTCTGGGTCCGATTTGGTGGCCCGGGTCACTCTGGGTCCGATTTGGTGGGCCGGGTCACTCTGGGTCCGATTTGGTGGCCCGGGTCACTCTGGGTCCAATTTGGTGGCCCGGGTCACTCTGGGTCCGATTTGGTGGGCCGGGTCACTCTGGGTCCGATTTGGTGGGCCGGGTCACTCTGGGTCCGATTTGGTGGGCCGGGTCACTCTGACTGACAGCAGGATAAGGGAATGGCTGATAACAGAGAATAGACTGACAGCAGGACAAGGGAATGGCTGATAACAGAGAGAATAGACTGACAGCAGGACAGGGGAATTGCTGATAACAAAGAGAAATAGACTGACAGCAGGACGGGGAATGGCTGATAACAGAGAGAATAGACTGACAGCAGGACAGGGGAATTGCTGATAACAGAGAGAAATAGACTGACAGCAGGACGGGGAATGGCTGATAACAGAGAGAATAGACTGACAGCAGGACAGGGGAATGGCTGATAACAGAGAGAAATAGGCTGACAGCAGTACGGGGAATGGCTGATAACAGAGAGAAATAGACTGACAGCAGGACGGGGAATGGCTGATAACAGAGAGAATAGACTGACAGCAGGACAGGGGAATGGCTGATAACAGAGAGAATAGACTGACAGCAGGACGGGGAATGGCTGATAACAGAGAGAATAGACTGACAGCAGGACAGGGGAATGGCTGATAACAGAGAGAAATAGACTGACAGCAGTACGGGGAATTGCTGATAACAGAGAGAAATAGACTGACAGCAGGACGGGGAATGGCTGATAACAGAGAGAATAGACTGACAGCAGGACAGGGGAATGGCTGATAACAGAGAGAAATAGACTAACAGCAGTACGGGGAATGGCTGATAACAGAGAGAAATAGACTGACAGCAGGACGGGGAATGGCTGATAACAGAGAGAATAGACTGACAGCAGGACAGGGGAATGGCTGATAACAGAGAGAATAGACTGACAGCAGGACGGGGAATGGCTGATAACAGAGAGAATAGACTGACAGCAGGACCGGGAATGGCTGATAACAGAGAGAATAGACTGACAGCAGGACAGGGGAATGGCTGATAACAGAGAGAAATAGACTGACAGCAGTACGGGGAATGGCTGATAACAGAGAGAAATAGATGGGTGTTTCCTGAAGGAAATACAGAGAGTGCTTTGGAATGGTGCCCGGGTTGCCCCAGCAAGACTTTCACACTTGGGTGCCCCTCAGGCGCTGGTTTGGTAGTTGTAGCCACTCTGGGTCCGATTTGGTGGGCGCTGTATACTGCGCGGCTCTGCGCTGTATGCTGCGCGGCTCTGCACTGTATACTGCGTGGCTCTGCGCTGTATACTGCGCGGCTCTGCGCTGTATACTGCGGAGCTCTGCGCTGTATGCTGCGGGGCTCTGCGCTGTATGCTGCGGGGCTCTGAGCTGTATGCTGCGGGGCTCTGAGCTGTATGCTGCGGGGCTCTGCGCTGTATGCTGCGTGGCTCTGCGCTGTATGCTGCGCTGTATGCTGCGCAGCTCTGCGCTGTATGCTGCGCGGCTCTGCGCTGTATGCTGTGCGGCTCTGCGCTGTATACTGCGGGGCTCTGCGCTGTATACTGCGGGGCTCTGCGCTGTATGCTGCGGGGCTCTGCGCGGTATGCTGCGGGGCTCTGCGCTGTATGCTGCGGGGCTATGCGCTGTATTCTGCGTGGCTCTGCGCTGTATGCTGCGCGGCTCCGCGCTGTATGCTGCGCGGCTCCGCGCTATATACTGCGGGGCTCTGCGCTGTATGCTGCGGGGCTCTGCGCTGTATGCTGCGCGGCTCTGCGCTGTATGCTGCGCGGCTCTGCGCTGTATTCTGTGGGGCTCTGCGCTGTATGCTGCGGGGCTCTGCGCTGTATGCTGCGCGGCTCCGCGCTGTATGCTGCGTGGCTCTGCGCTGTATAATGCGCGGCTCTGCGCTGTATAATGCGCGGCTCTGCGCTGTATACTGCGCGGCTCTGCGCTGTATGCTGCGGGGCTCTGCGCTGTATGCTGCGGAGCTCTGCGCTGTATGCTGCGCGGCTCTGCGCTGTATGCTGCGTGGCTCTGCGCTGTATGCTGCGCGGCTCTGCGCTGTATGCTGCGCGGCTCCGCGCTGTATGCTGCGCGGCTCCGTGCTGTATAATGCGCGGCTCTGCGCTGTATGCTGCGGGGCTCTGCGCTGTATACTGCGCGGCTCTGCGCTGTATACTGTGGGGCTCTGCGCTGTATACTGCGGGGCTCTGCGCTATATGCTGTGGGGCTCTGCGCTGTATACTGTAATAATAATAAGATTACAGATAGTCCTTTGGAATTGTGCTGTGCTGTTACTTTAAGAGCTGATATTATCTGGCAAAACTGTGCTGGTGTGGTCATGTACAGTTCGCAGGCGTTGGCATAGTAACTGTGTCTGACTGCGCATATCAATGAGCTAATCAGCCAGGTGGCATTTGGCAGTTAAGTTATTTTTAGAAATTTTCTCAGAAACCAGCCCATTTTAAACGTATAGGAAATTTCCCTATTGAAATGCATTGAAACAATGCTTTCCAATGAGGGGGAAACAATTTTCAAATGCAAATTGCGCCAAAACTACAAATCCGATCGACATTAAAATAACTTAGCACACCTCTCGTGGACGCTGGCTTCGAAATGACACCTCACTGGAGTCTGTGCGTTCAGCGGTTCGGGCCGCATTAACTGCGAAAAAAAGCCTAATAATAATAATAATAAGAAGAAGTTTACCACGGTGGAATAACAGTATAGTGCTTTGTTCCAAAGCACTATAATAAGAAGAAGAAGTTTACCACGATGGAATAACAGTATAGTGCTTTGTTCCAAAGCACTATAACTAGAGCCTGAGGCAGGGCAGGGCTGCTGTGTGTGTGAACAGCAGCCTATCAATCACAGAGAACACAGAAAGAATGGCGTACGTAACCCAGC
Organism: Ranitomeya variabilis; assembly: GCF_051348905.1. NCBI lineage: Eukaryota > Metazoa > Chordata > Amphibia > Anura > Dendrobatidae > Ranitomeya > Ranitomeya variabilis. Next base: position 236,824,159 of record NC_135232.1, read on the forward strand.
GTGCGCGGCAACAGTGGTGGTCAGCCACTTACCAATGTAAAAGAAAAAAAAGAGGAGAAGCCAGCACTGCTAATGGTCAGAACGCAATACAAATGGTGCACATGCACCTACTGAATTCTAACTGTAGTTCAAATATGAGACATTTAGCAAATAATTGATCAATTTTTTGAGCTACCCCGCCACTTCACGGCAATCTCATAATGGGGCAGTCCTACGCTACGTTTTTTATTAACGTTGTGCCATTACGGCCTCCTAGATGTATAAAAAGAGCATAAAAAGAAAGACACCATTACTATACTATGACATGCAAGCTGTACCTGGAGACATTTTCAGAATCACCCCCTTGGTGCCAGGAAGGACAAGCGTAGGTGAAGGCCGATCAGGTCCAGTGCGGACATGTCAGATCTGGCCTCCACGCCTCCAAGCCAGCACCAAGGTTAAAGAGTGAGACAGGTTCAGACACAGCTGCAAAATTAACTAGAGCCTGAGGCAGGGCAGGGCTGCTGTGTGTGTGAACAGCAGCCTATCAATCACAGAGAACACAGAAAGAATGGCGTACGTAACCCAGCGTGCGCGGCAGCAGTGGTGGTCAGCCACTTACCAATGTAAAAGAAAAAAAAGAGGAGAAGCCAGCACTGCTAATGGTCAGAACGCAATACAAATGGTGCACATGCACCTACTGAATTCTAACTGTAGTTCAAATATGAGACATTTAGCAAATAATTGATCAATTTTTTGAGCTACCCCGCCACTTCACGGCAATCTCATAATGGGGCAGTCCTACGCTACGTTTTTTATTAACGTTGTGCCATTACGGCCTCCTAGATGTATAAAAAGAGCATAAAAAGAAAGACACCATTACTATACTATGACATGCAAGCTGTACCTGGAGACATTTTCAGAATCACCCCCTTGGTGCCAGGAAGGACAAGCGTAGGTGAAGGCCGATCAGGTCCAGTGCGGACATGTCAGATCTGGCCTCCACGCCTCCAAGCCAGCACCAAGGTTAAAGAGTGAGACAGGTTCAGACACAGCTGCAAAATTAACTAGAGCCTGAGGCAGGGCAGGGCTGCTGTGTGTGTGAACAGCAGCCTATCAATCACAGAGAACACAGAAAGAATGGCGTACGTAACCCAGCGTGCGCGGCAACAGTGGTGGTCAGCCACTTACCAATGTAAAAGAAAAAAAAGAGGAGAAGCCAGCACTGCTAATGGTCAGAACGCAATACAAATGGTGCACATGCACCTACTGAATTCTAACTGTAGTTCAAATATGAGACATTTAGCAAATAATTGATCAATTTTTTGAGCTACCCCGCCACTTCACGGCAATCTCATAATGGGGCAGTCCTACGCTACGTTTTTTATTAACGTTGTGCCATTACGGCCTCCTAGATGTATAAAAAGAGCATAAAAAGAAAGACACCATTACTATACTATGACATGCAAGCTGTACCTGGAGACATTTTCAGAATCACCCCCTTGGTGCCAGGAAGGACAAGCGTAGGTGAAGGCCGATCAGGTCCAGTGCGGACATGTCAGATCTGGCCTCCACGCCTCCAAGCCAGCACCAAGGTTAAAGAGTGAGACAGGTTCAGACACAGCTGCAAAATTAACTAGAGCCTGAGGCAGGGCAGGGCTGCTGTGTGTGTGAACAGCAGCCTATCAATCACAGAGAACACAGAAAGAATGGCGTACGTAACCCAGCGTGCGCGGCAACAGTGGTGGTCAGCCACTTACCAATGTAAAAGAAAAAAAAGAGGAGAAGCCAGCACTGTTAATGGTCAGAACGCAATACAAATGGTGCACATGCACCTACTGAATTCTAACTGTAGTTCAAATATGAGACATTTAGCAAATAATTGATCAATTTTTTGAGCTACCCCGCCACTTCACGGCAATCTCATAATGGGGCAGTCCTACGCTACGTTTTTTATTAACTGTCCAGGTGCTGGTTCAATAGTAATGTCTGTGTTTCCTTTCACTCCTGGGATATCTTCTCCATTCGTCTTTTGCGGGCTCTCCTACCCCCCCTCCTCCTCCTGCGTTTTTTGACATAGCAGTGCTGTGAGCATGTCTGGTATCTGCACTAGAAAGAGATGCGTCTGTTTCACAGTCTGATGGATTATACTCCGATGAGGAAAAAGACACAGATTTTCTACGTGCATATTCCCATTGACGCCAATGAGGTTGATTTCTGAGTATAGGCTTGGGTGTATTATCAACACGTTTTTTCCATGAATACACTTTGTCATTTTTGTAGTCAAATGAGTCTCTATTAAACTTAGATTTTTTTCATTCTTATGATAGAATCTTCCATAGTTTTTAAATGATCAGTCATTTTTTTGGAGAGTGTGTTGAAATCAGGCTGATCGGCATATTTGGAAAGTTTATTGTTGGTATTATCAATATCCACCTTGAGTTGATGAAGTTTAATTTCTTCGTATGATATGATCAAACTCATGAGTTTTAGTGAGCATTGTGAAAGGATCATATTCCATTCAGAGAGAAATTTATCAGAAAAAATATAAGTGGGAGATTTTTTCATACGCAAAAAATCTTACTTACACTGGATGGACGTGCTGGAAATTCCCGTCCTACTTTCCTAATAGGCAAACCATTGTTTCTTATAATTAGGGACTCTATAGTTACAGGGTCTGTTCCACAGGACTGGCGCTTAGCAAATATGGTAGCAATATTCAAAAACGGCTCTTAAAGTGAACCTGGAAATTAAAGGCCAGTAAGTCTAACCTCTATTGTTGGTAAAATATTTGAAAGGTTTCTGAGGGTTGTTATTCTGGATTATCTCAATGTGAATAACTGTTTAACTCCATATCAGCATGGGTTTATGAGGAATCGCCCCTGTCAAACCAATCTAATCAGTTTTTATGAAGAGGTAAGCTATACACTAGAGCAAGGTGAGTCACTGGATGTGGTATGTCTTGATTTTTCCAAAGCGATTGATACCATGCCACACAAGAGGTTGGTACACAAAATGAGAATGCTGGGTCTGGGGGAAAATGTGTGTAAATGGGTTAGTAACTGGCTCGGTGATAGAAAGCATTGGGTGCTTATAAATGGTATATTCTCTGTTGTGAATTCCGTTCTTGGGCTCCATCCTGTGGTTACGAATGGTATTTTTGGCAGTTCTGCTCTTGGGCTCCCTCTGGTGGTTTCGAGTGGAATTTAGCAGCTGCTTTCACTAATCGGTTCCCTGGCCTTGTTATTTAACTGGGCTTTTGGCTGTAGTTGATGCCAGCTGTCAATGTTTTTCCTGTGGATTCAGTTCTTTCCGGGAAGTTCTCTGTTGGCCAGTCCATTTCAGCTTAAGATAAGTTCTGCTAGTTTTTGGGTGTTTCCCTGCTTATGACCTTCTGTTCAGTTTAAGTTATGTCTCTTTTGTCCAGCTTGTCATTATGAAATATTCCGGCTAGTTGGAAGCTCTGGGGTCGCAGATTTGCCCCTCCACACCGTGAGTCGGTGTGGAGGTTATTTTTGTAAACTCTGCGTGGACATTTAGTTTTTTATACTGACCGCACAGTAGCCTTTTCTATCTCTGTCTATTTAGATAGTATTGGCCTCCTTTGCTAAAATCTAGTTTCATTTCTGAGTTTGTCATTTCCCTCTCCACTCACCGTCAATATTTGTGGGGGGCTATCTTCCTTTGGGGGTTTCTCTGAGGCGAGATAGTTTTCCGTTTCCATCTTCAGGGGTAGCTAGTTCTTAGGCTGTGAAGAGGTGTCTAGGCAGAGATAGGAACGCTCCACGGCTATTTCTAGTGTTGGTGTTAGGAGTAGGGATTGCGGTCAGTAAAGCTACCACCTCCTCAGAGCTTGTACATTATTTGTCTTACCCACCAGGTCATTTCAGTGCTGCTTCGTAATCACTAGGTCATATCAGTGATTTCTGTCTGTGGAGCTGCCACCTCCTCTGAGCTTGTCCATGATTGGTTTTACCCACCAGGTCATCTCAGTACTGCTCCATAACCACCAGGTCATAACAGTACAGCTGGCCCACAATGTGTTAAATGCATCTCAAAAGAGGGAAGAGAAAGTTCTGAGTCATTGTTTTTTTTTTCTTGTTGCTTGTTTCGTCTTTTTTTATCCCCTTGATCTTTGGATGGTGCAGGAGCTTGGTGCTGATATGGAGGTTCAGGGTCTGTCTGCGCGTGTTGATCATCTCGCTGCAAGGGTATAGAGTATCCAAGACTATGTTGTTCAAACTCCTGTTTCTGAGCCTAGAATCCCTATCCCTGATTTGTTTTCTGGGGATAGATCTAATTTCTTGAACTTTAAAAATAATTGCAGATTGTTTTTTGCTCTGAGACCCCGTTCCTCTGGTGACCCCATTCAGCAGGTGAAGATTGTTATTTCTCTGCTGCGTGGCGACCCGCAGGATTGGGCATTCTCCCTTGAGCCAGGGAATCCTGCATTGCTCAATGTAGATTCATTTTTTCAAGCACTTGGATTGCTTTATGACGAACCCAATTCTGTGGATCAGGCAGAAAAAATTTTGCTGTCTCTGTGTCAGGGTCAGGAAGCGGCAAAGATATATTGTCAGAAATTTAGAAAGTGGTCTGTGCTTACAAAATGGAATGAAGATGCCCTGGCGGCTATTTTCAGAAAGGGTCTTTCTGAAGCCCTTAAAGATGTTATGGTGGGGTTTCCCACGCCTGCTGGTTTGAACGAATCAATGTCTCTGGCCATTCAGATTGATCGGCGCCTACGTGAACGTAAGGTAGTGCACCATATGGCGGTGTCCTCTGGGCAGAGTTCTGAGCCTATGCAATGTGATAGAATTTTGATGAGAGCAGAACGGCAGGAGTCCAGACGTCAGAATGGGCTGTGTTTTTACTGTGGTGACGCTACTCATGCTATCTCTGACTGCCCGAAGCGAACTAAGAGGGTTGATAGGTCGGTTACCATCAGTACTGTACAGCCTAAATTTCTCTTGTCTATTACCCTGATTTGCTCATTGTCGTCCTTTTCTGTAATGGCATTTGTGGATTCTGGTGCTGCCCTGAACTTAATGGACTTAGAATTTGCCAAGTGCTGTGGTTTTTCCTTGGAGCCTTTGCAGAGTCTGATTCCCTTGAGGGGGATTGATGCTACGCCATTGGCCAAGAATAAACCTCAGTACTGGACACAGTTAGCCATGAACATGGCTCCAGCACATCAGGAAGATATTCGCTTTTTGGTGTTGCATGATGTGGTTGTGCTGGGGTTTCCATGGTTACAGGTACATAATCCAGTGCTGGATTGGAAATCTATGTCTGTGACTAGTTGGGGTTGTCAGGGGATACATAGTGACATTCCTCTGATGTCAATTTCCTCGTCCCCTTCTTCTTAAGTTCCTGAGTTTTTGTTGGATTTCCAGGATATATTTGAGGAGCCTAAATCCAGTCCTCTGCCTCCTCATAGGGACTGTGATTGCGCTATTAATTTGATTCCTGGCTGTAAGTTCCCTAAGGGTCGACTTTTCAATCTGTCTGTGCCAGAGCATGCCGCTATGCGGACTTATGTAAAGGAGTCCTTGGAGAAGGGGCATATTCGCCCGTCTTCGTCACCGTTGGGAGCGGGGTTCTTTTTTGTTGCCAAGAAGGCTGGCTCCTTGAGGCCCTGTATAGATTATCGCCTTCTCAATAAGATCACGGTCAAATTCTAGTACCCTTTGCCTTTGCTTTCTGATTTGCTGGCTTGGATTAAAGGGGCTAGCTGGTTTACCAAGATTGACCTTCGAGGGGCGTATAATCTGGTCCGCATCAAACAGGGTGATGAATGGAAAACAGCATTTAATACGCCCGAAGGCCATTTTGAATATCTTGTGATGCCTTTCGGGCTCTCTAATGCTCCATCTGTGTTTCAGTCCTTTATGCATGATATTTTCCGGGAGTATCTGGATAAATTTATGATTGTATATTTGGATGATATTTTGTTTTTTTCCGATGATTGGGAGTCTCATGTGAAGCAGGTCAGGATGGTATTTCAGATTCTTCGTGCTAATACTCTGTTTGTGAAGGGGTCTAAATGCCTTTTTGGAGTTCAGAAGGTTTCTTTTCTGGGGTTCATTTTTTCTCCCTCGGCTATTGAAATGGACCCTGTTAAGGTCCAGGCTATTTATGATTGGACTCAACCCACATCTGTGAAGAGCCTTCAGAAATTTTTGGGCTTTGCTAATTTTTATCGCAGCTTCATTGCTAATTTTTCTACTGTGGTTAAACCTCTGACCGATTTGACCAAGAAAGATGCAGATGTGGTGAATTGGTCCTCTGCGGCTGTGGAGGCCTTTCAGGAGCTTAAGCATCGTTTTACTTCTGCCCCTGTGTTGCGTCAGCCAGAAGTTTCTCTCCCTTTTCAGGTTGAGGTTGATGCTTCTGAGATTGGGGCAGGAGCTGTTCTGTCTCAGAGAAGTTCTGATGGCTCTGTGTTGAAGCCGTGTGCTTTCTTCTCTAGAAAGTTTTTGCCTGCTGAGCGTAATTATGATGTCGGCAATCGGGAGTTGTTGGCTATGAAGTGGGCATTCGAGGAGTGGCGACATTGGCTTGAGGGAGCCAAGCATCGTGTTGTGGTCTTGACCGATCATAAGAATTTGATTTACCTTGAGTCGGCCAAGTGGTTGAATCCTAGACAGGCTCTTTGGTCTTTATTTTTCTCCCGTTTTGATTTTGTGGTCTCGTATCTTCCGGGATCTAAGAATGTGAAGGCTGATGCCCTGTCTAGGATTTTTTTGCCTGATTCTCCGGGAGTCCGTGAGCCGGCTGGTATTCTCAAGGAGGGGGTGATTCTTTCTGCTATCTCCCCTGATTTGCGGCGGGTGCTTCAGGAGTTTCAGGCTGATAGACCCGACCGCTGTCCTGTGGGGAAATTGTTTGTTCCTGATAGATGAACTAGTAAGGTGATTTCTGAGATTCATTGTTCGGTGTTGGCTGGTCATCCTGGGATCTTTGGTACCAGAGATTTGGTTGCCAGGTCCTTTTGGTGGCCTTCTTTGTCGCGGGATGTGCGTTCCTTCGTGCAGTCCTGTGGGATTTGTGCCCGGGCTAAGCCCTGCTGTTCTCGTGCTAGTGGGTTGCTTTTGCCTTTGCCTATCCCTGAGAGGCCCTGGACGCATATTTCCATGGATTTTATTTCTTATCTTCCTGTTTCTCAGAAGATGTCTGTCATCTGGGTGGTTTGTGACCGGTTTTCTAAAATGGTCCATTTGGTACCTTTGCCTAAGTTGCCTTCCTCCTCTGATTTGGTTCCTTTGTTTTTCCAGCATGTGGTTCGTTTGCATGGTATTCCGGAGAATATTGTGTCTGACAGAGGTACCCAGTTTGTTTCTAGGTTTTGGCGGTCCTTTTGTGTTAGAATGGGCATTAATTTGTGTTTTTCTTCGGCGTTTCACCCTCAGACAAATGGACAGACGGAGCGAACCAATCAGACCTTGGAAACCTATTTGAGATGCTTTGTGTCTGCTGATCAGGATGATTGGGTTACCTTCTTGCCGTTGGCTGAGTTTGCCCTTAATAATCGGGCTAGTTTGGCTACTTTGGTTTCGCCTTTTTTTTGTAACTTCGGTTTTCATCCTCGCTTTTCTTCAGGACAGGTTGAGCCTTCGGACTGTCCTGGGGTAGATTCTGTGGTGGACAGGTTGCAGCGTATTTGGACTCATGTGGTGGACAATGTAACATTGTCTCAGGAAAAGGCTCAACGTTTTGCTAACCGCCGTCGGTGCGTTGGTCCCCGGCTTCGGGTTGGGGATTTGGTCTGTTTGTCTTCTCGTCATGTTCCTATGAAGGTCTCTTCCCCTAAGTTCAAACCTCGTTTTATTGGTCCTTATAGGATTTCGGAAATTATCAATCCGGTGTCTTTTCGTTTGGCCCTTCCAGCTTCCTTTTCCATTCATAATGTGTTCCATAGATCTTTGTTGCGGAGATATGTGGTGCCCATGGTTCCCTCCGTTGACCCTCCTGCTCCGGTGTTGGTTGAGGGGGAGCTGGAATATGTGGTGGAGAAGATTTTGGATTCTCGTCTTTCAAGGCGGAAACTTCAGTATCTGGTCAAGTGGAAGGGTTATGGCCAGGAGGATAACTTGGGTTTTTGCCTCTAATGTCCATGCTGCCGATTTGGTACGTGCTTTTCATTTGGCTAGACCCGATCGGCCTGGGGGCTCTGGTGAGGGTTCGGTGACCCCTCCTCAAGGAGGGGGTACTGTTGTGAATTCCGTTCTTGCGCTCCATCCTGTGGTTACGAATGGTATTTTTGGGAGTTCTGCTCTTGGGCTCCCTCTGGTGGTTTCGAGTGGAACTTAGCAGCTGCTTTCACTAATCGGTTCCCTGGCCTTGTTATTTAACTGGGCTTTTGGCTGTAGTTGATGCCAGCTGTCAATGTTTTTCCTGTGGATTCAGTTCTTTCCGGGAAGTTCTCTGTTGGCCAGTCCATTTCAGCTTAAGATAAGTTCTGCTAGTTTTTGGGTGTTTCCCTGCTTATGACCTTCTGTTCAGTTTAAGTTATGTCTCTTTTGTCCAGCTTGTCATTATGAAATATTCCGGCTAGTTGGAAGCTCTGGGGTCGCAGATTTGCCCCTCCACACCGTGAGTCGGTGTGGAGGTTATTTTTGTAAACTCTGCGTGGACATTTAGTTTTTTATACTGACCGCACAGTAGCCTTTTCTATCTCTGTCTATTTAGATAGTATTGGCCTCCTTTGCTAAAATCTAGTTTCATTTCTGAGTTTGTCATTTCCCTCTCCACTCACCGTCAATATTTGTGGGAGTCTATCTTCCTTTGGGGGTTTCTCTGAGGCGAGATAGTTTTCCGTTTCCATCTTCAGGGGTAGCTAGTTCTTAGGCTGTGAAGAGGCATCTAGGCAGAGATAGGAACGCTCCACGGCTATTTCTAGTGTTGGTGTTAGGAGTAGGGATTGCGGTCAGTAAAGCTACCACCTCCTCAGAGCTTGTACATTATTTGTTTTACTCACCAGGTCATTTCAGTGCTGCTTCGTAATCACTAGGTCATATCAGTGATTTCTGTCTGTGGAGCTGCCACCTCCTCTGAGCTTGTCCATGATTGGTTTTACCCACCAGGTCATCTCAGTACTGCTCCGTAACCACCAGGTCATAACAATTCTCTAACTGGGTCGCTGTGACCAGTGGTATACCGCAGGGGTCGGTGTTGGGACCTATTCTCTTTAACATATTTATTAACGATCTGTTAGAAGGTTTATACAGTAAAATATTGATATTTGCAAATGATACAAAACTATGCAAAGCAGTCAATACAAGAGAAGATAGTATTCTGCTTCAGATGGATATGGATAAGATGATATGGAAACTTGGGCCGAAAGGTAACAGATGCGGTTTAACAATGATAAATGTAAGGTTATACACATGGGAGGAAGGAATCAATATCACCATTACACACTGAACGGGAAACCACTGGGTAAATCTGACATGGAGAAGGACTTGGGGATCCTAGTTAATGATAAACTTACCTGGAGCAGCCAGTGCTAGTCAGTAGCTGCCAAGGCAAACATGATAATGAGGTGCATTAAAAGAGGTCAGGATGCACATGATGAGAGCATTATACTGCCTCTGTACAAATCTCTGGTTAGACTGCACATGGAGTACTGTGTACAGTTTTGGGCACCAGTGCTCAGGAAGGATATAATGGAACTATAGTGAGTACAAAGGAGAACAACAAAATTAATAAAGGGGATGGAGGAACTACTATACCCAGAGAGATTAGCATAATTAGTATTATTTAGCCTAGAGAAAAAGACGAATGAGGGGCACTCTAATAGCTCTATATAAGTATATAAGGGGACAATACAAATATCTCTCCAAGGATCTGTTTATACCAAGGAAGGTGATGGTCACAAGGGGGCATTCTCTGCTTCTGGAGGAGAGAAGGTTTTTCCACCAACATAGAAGAGAGTTCTTTACTGTTAGGGCAGTGAGAATCTGGAATTTCTTGCCTGAGGAGGTGGTGATGGCGAACTCAGTCGAGGGGTTCAAGAGAGGCCGGGATGTCTTCCTGGAGCAGAACAATATTGTATCTTACAGTTATTAGGTTCTGTAGAAGGACGTAGATCTGCGGATTTATTCTGATGGAATATAGGCTGAACTAGATGGACAAATGTCTTTTTTAGGCCTGGCTAGCTATGTTTATACGTTACTATGTTAACACTTATCGTGGCTGATGCAGCAGGGTGTCAATTGTAGTGTGGAATTTTGTCACAGTCTGTTCTATACCCAAAGCCAAACAGAAAAACCTCAGCCTCTAGGAAAAGGAGGATAGATCACCTTAGGGTTAACATTAAACACTACTAAAGATAAATTTGTTATTTTTGTTATTCCTGTGTAAATAATTCCCTCAGTTCCTCTGATTTCTTCATTGATTCGGGGGCTTTTATGTGGTAAATGTTATTTATTAACTATTTTGTGTGACAAAGCTCTTTGATTTAACAGCATAAAAATTAAATTTGAAAAATTCATAAAGAACACATTTTACTACTGTCATGGAGTACAATGTGTCCCGAAAAAGCAATCTCATAATCAGTGGGATCCGCTGAAGCATTCCAGAGTTATTACTACATAAAATGACCCTTGTCAGAATTGTAAAATTTTGTTTGATCATGAAGGTGAAACCAGGCTCATGGGTGAAGGGGTTAAAAACAGCATTTTGTGTTTATCTGCTTTTGAAATAACTGTGTGCACTCCAGATACTAATGTGAAAATTTTAACATTTTAAAAGCTTTCTTTCATTTTATATGGCATTAAATTTATCTTTCAAGTTTTAGCAAACAATGTTTCTTTTATGCTTATATTTTATTGTTTTCTAACAGGAATGCAAAATCTATTGTTTTTAGTATGATACATCAATGCTGCTTTTCTTCAGGGTTACAGTAATAAATCCTTCTCTTTTGAAGTAGATAATAAGTTACTGAGGTTGCATTTATAAATAATTCTGATGTCTTTATTCAACAGAACATAAAGCATAACTAGAATTTTGTTTAATGATGCATACAAATTATCTTTCACCATATCTCATATTCAGTTACCAATGTGCAATTTCTTTTATAAAAATAGGTGTAGTTTTTAAAGGCTTGCATGCACTACTTTTCCGGCATGAAGAATCCAGACAATAGAGATTTTTTTATTTATAAATTTCCTATTAGCTGTTATAATGTCAGAAAAAAAAAAAAATTATATATATATATATATATATATATATATATATATATAACAACATAAGTACAGTATGCTGCACAAAAATGAATGATTGATACTTTGATTGTTATTTTTTCTTTGAGTAATCATCATTATTTAGTATGTACAGTGAATTATTCTGGTGGACAGTGAAATATTAGCTTACATTGGACCACCATACAAATCAAGCAGAAAATGCTTAAAGAGGTATTTTCACGTTGCTCCTTTTCTTTAGTTAGGTAGGAAGCATGAAGATATGCAAGTTTTCAAATGACTTGCATATTCTATCTGCTTTTATTCTCCTATAATGAGAGCTTTTATCTGACATAATGTACAACTGGTATCCATGGAACTTGCATACTAGTGCCTGCCCACATCCAAGCCAAGTGTGCTTAGTAGCTTCATTCCAGGACAGGGTTTCACACCTAAGATGCCAGCCACCTCTCTTTAGCCCTTTGAGTTGTGCAGCGTCAGTGACTAGCAGTGACATCATCGAGGTTACTGCCAGTCACTGAGGCTGCATTCCCAGCAAGCAAATGAACTGCGGTGACCTCTGCACCATGAGAAAAAGTCTCACGGTGCAGAGGCGAGTTTACCGCAGTTCAAATTCACCGCAGTGAAACTGTCAGTGTCGCTGACAAACACCCGGTGTCCGGGCAGCCAAACCCAAACAGTAACATGGACTTCTTGGTGAAGTCCATGTTCGGTGTCTGTGCCCAAACAGTAAGCGTTCGATACGGACCCTGAATTTTACTGTTCGTTTTAACTTTTCTTCTTCCAAGAGCCATAACCTTCTTACTTTTCTGTCTGTATAGACTTTTGAGGGCTTGTTTTTTGGGGGACAAGTTGTACTTTTCAATTACACCATTTATTTTACCATGTGATGCACTGGAAATTCGGAAAAAGTTCCAAGTGCATTGAAATTGTAAAAAAAGTGTAACTTCAAACTAGTATTTTTTTAATTACCATGTTCGCTATATGGTAAAACTGACTAGGCCATATGATTCTCCAGATCAGTAGGAGTACGCAGATACCAAAAACGAATAGCTTTTTTTTCAATTATCAGGACATGGGGCTTATGAGGGCTTTTTACTGACACCATTTTGGCATAGATACAATGTGTTGATCACCTCTTATTGCAGTTAATTGCAATGTTGCGTCAGCCAAAAAATTCTGCCGTTTCAATTTTTCTGTTACGTCGTTTGCCAATTGGATTAATTAATTTTATATTTTGATAGAACAGACTTTTAGGAACACCACGAATATCAAATATGTATATTTTTAATATTTTAATAGTTTTAATTGGGCAATACGAGAGTGATTTGAACTTTTCTGGTTGTTTTTATTTACTTTTTTTTTTACCGTATCTAATAGTCCCCTTAAGGGACTTAATCCTATGATTGGCTAATTGCTGGTGCTATATATAGTGTTATGTGTACAGAAAATCACATCTTCCATAAATGCGAGCCACAGGCTGAATTTCACAGGAGGATTGAAATGACAGTCAGGGTGGTTTTCATTGACTCCTGCTGTCATGTCAACCAATCAGCGCCCTGATATCATGTCATGGGTGTGTCGATGGGCACGTCAAATGACATAGACCCTTGCCGGCACATTTTAAATGCCTCTATCAGAGACTAACAGCGGGATTTCACATATAAATGAGAGAAGCTGTGAGAGGCACATGATGGCTGATTAAATCATCCATCATGTGTTGGGATTGACGTGAGCTCGGCATGCGAGCCTGCATCTAAGTCAGAGAGCTGACATATGATGTGCCAGTAAGTCATATGTCAGTAAGGGGTTATGGCTGGTGTTTTGTACCCTAATTTTATTAAGAGGAGTGCAGGAATAAGATGTGCCAAATTAATTATAGGAAATTTTACTCCAGTTACTGTGACTACTCAAAGTATTTTATGCCAGTTTTCTGGCATAAGCATTTTTTATTTATCAGGCCTATAGTATTTGGTCAAACTAATAGAATTAATTCAACTAATTAATGTGTTTGTGTAGTTTGGCAAGAAACCCTTGCAAACTTGGGGAAAACATACAAAAATTATTGAAAAAATGGCCCACCAAAAGGTAGAAAAGGGAGGGTTTTTTTACCCCTTAACTACCTTTGTCAATGTGTGGAATGTTGTCATTGCTCAGCTCTATAGCTATAACTTATTTAGAAGTCTAACTAAATGATTCCTTTGTGCACCTCAATGCAATCTTATGGGACATTTGGTCTCATTAGTGAAGCATGCATTGTTCTTTTGTGTTAGAGATGGCCACCTTCAAATCTTTATTTATATGTTTGACAGTTCCCATGTAAAACTACTAAATATCAGAGAAGTAAATGAGTATTTCTATATAGCAGATGGTGTATTGTTCCACAATAACATTCCTGTCTCATATGTATCTACTATTAGAAGTACCTTAACTAGAAACAATTACATGTATAGGGTGCTGCTTTGCCTAACTTACTGTCCATTGCATACACTTGCCTCTGGATTTTTTTTAATATTTAAGTTACCTAGATTTCTACATTTCCAAGATGGCATTCATCAGGCAAGACATGACTGATGAGGGATCTAAATCTCATTAAATTCCTGCAACATAAAAAGAAACATGCTGTCTATTCCCAAAGGCTATGAACTAAACCTCATAAACTTTCAATTTCATGAAGCGGGAAGGGGCCAAGGCCACACAGCCATCACACAATGAATTTTCTCTAACACTGTAGATTGATTCATGTTGAATGTCATGCATTTCCCATTAGGAGTAGAAAAGGCCAAGAGGTGTAGTTGTCACTTGTGCATAATTGATCCTGATTTACTTGTCACAAATGCCTAGTACACACATATTGTCTGAAGGTCTGTTCTTTGCTAATACATGTATTTATAAGTTCACTTGTATATCAAGCTTCTCATTGTGTTCTTTGACTGTGCAATCAAAATATTTATGGGGGTTACATTGCGGAATGATATGGTCATGCTCTGGATGTTGAAAAAATAGCAAAGTACACTCACCGGCCACTTTATTAGGTACACCATGCTAGTAACGGGTTGGACCCCTTTTGCCTTCAGAACTGCCTCAATTCTTCGTGGCATAGATTCAACAAGGTGCTGGAAGCATTCCTCAGAGATTTTGGTCCATATTGACATGATGGCATCACACAGTTGCCGCAGATTTGTCGGCTGCACATCCCAAAGATGCTCCATACAAGGCAGGATGGATCCATGCTTTCATGTTGTTTACGCCAAATTCTGACCCTACCATCCGAATGTCGCAGCAGAAATCGAGACTCATCAGACCAAGCAACGTTTTTCCAATCTTCTACTGTCCAATTTCGATGAGCTTGTACAAATTGTAGCCTCAGTTTCCTGTTCTTAGCTGAAAGGAGTGGTACCCGGTGTGGTCTTCTGCTGCTGTAGCCCATCTGCCTCAAAGTTCGATGCACTGTGCGTTCAGAGATGCTCTTAGGCCTACCTTGGTTGTAACGGGTGGCGATTTGAGTCACTGTTGCCTTTCTATCAGCTCGAACCAGTCTGCCCATTCTCCTCTGACCTCTGGCATCTACAAGGCATTTCCGCCCACAGAACTGCCGCTCACTGGATTTTTTTTCTTTTTCGGACCATTCTCTGTAAACCCTAGAGATGGTTGTGCATGAAAATCCCAGTAGATCAGCAGTTTCTGAAATACTCAGACCAGCCCTTCTGGCACCAACAACCATGCCACGTTCAAAGGCACTCAAATCACCTTTCTTCCCCATACTGATGCTCGGTTTGAACTGCAGGAGATTGTCTTGACCATGTCTACATGCCTAAATGCACTGAGTTGCCGCCATGTGATTGGCTGATTAGAAATTAAGTGTTAACAAGAAGTTGGACAGGTGTACCTAATAAAGTGGCCAGTGAGTGTATAGCTTTTGGGTCCAAAAACATTACAAATGTACTTCTTCCTGAAATCAAAAGCTCCATCTATTTAACCCCTTAAGCCCCAAGGGTGGTTTGCACGTTAATGACCAGGCCAATTTTTACAATTCTGACCACTGTCCCTTTATGAGGTTATAACTCTGGAACGCTTCAACGGATCTTGGCGATTCTGACACTATTTTCTCGGGAGATATTGTACTTCATGATAGTGGTAAAATTTATTCGATATAACTTGTGTTTATTTGTGAAAAAAAACAGAAATTTGGCAAAAAGTTTGAAAATCTCACAATTTTCCAACTTTGAATTTTTATGCCCTTAAATCACAGAGATACATCATGCAAAACACTTAATAAGTAACATTTCCCACATGTCTACTTTACATCAGCACAATTTTGGAACCAAAATTTTTTTTTGTTAGGGAGTTATAAGGGTTAAAATTTGACCAGCAATTTCTCATTTTTAGAACACCATTTTTTTTTAGGGTCCACATCTCATTTGAGGGGTCTATATGATAGAAAATTCCCAAGTGTGACACCATTCTAAAAACTGCACCCCTCAAGGTGCTCAAAACCACATTCAAGAAGTTTATTAACCCTTCAGGTGTTTCACAGGAATTTTTGGAATGTTTAAATAAAAATGAACTATTAACTTTTTTTCACACAAAATTTACTTCTGCTCCAATTTGTTTTATTTTACGAAGGGTAACAGGAGAAAATGGACCCCAAAAGATGTTGTACAATTTGTCCTGAGTACGCCGATACCCCATATGTGGGGGTAAACCACTGTTTGGGCACATGACAGAGCTCAGAAGCGAAGGAGCGCCATTTGACTTTTCAATGCAAAATTGACTGGAATTGAGATGGGATGCCATGTTGCGTTTGGAGAGCCCCTGATGTGCTTAAACATTGAAACACCCCACAAGTGACACCATTTTGGAAAGTAGACCCCTTAATGAACTTATCTAGATGTGTGGTGAGCACTTTGACCCAACAAGTGCTTCACAGAAGTTTATAATGCAGAGCCGTAAAAATACAAAATCATATTTTTTCACAAAAATGATTTTTCGCCCCCATTTTTTTATTTTCCCAAGTGTAAGAGAAGAAATTAGATCACAAAAGTTGTTGTGCAATTTGTCCTGAGTACAAAGATACCCCATATGTGGGGGTAAACCACTGTATGGGTGCATAGCAGAGCTCGGAAGGGAAGGAGCGCCATTTGACTTTTCAATGCAAAATTGACTGGGATTGAGATGGGACGCCATGTTGCGTTTGGAGAGCCCCTGATGTGCCTAAACATTGAAACCCCCCACAAGTGACACCATTTTGGAAAGTAGACCCCTTAAGGAACTTATCTAGATGTGTGGTGAGCACTTTGACCCAACAAGTGCTTCACAGAAGTTTATAATGCAGAGCCGTAAAAATGCAAAATCATATTTTTTCATAAAAATGATTTTCGCCCCCAATTTTTTATTTTCCCAAGGGTAAGAGAAGAAATTAGACCACTACAGTTGTTGTGCAATTTGTCCTGAGTACAACGATACCCCATATGTGGGTGTAAACCACTGTTTGGGCGCATAGCAGAGCTCGGAAGGGAAGGAGCGCCATTTGACTTTTCAATGCAAAATTGACTGGAATTGAGATGGGACACCATGTTGTGTTTGGAGACCCCCTGATGTACCTAAAGAGTGGAACCCCCCAATTCTAACTCCAACCCTAACACAGCCCTAACTCCAACCCTAAATACAACACACCGCTAACCCTATTCCCAACCCTAACCCTAACCACAACCCTAAACGCAACACCACCCTAACCACAACAAGAGAACCCTAACCCCAACACAAAACCCTAGCCCCAACTCTAACACTAGCCCAACCCTAGCTCAACCCTAACTTTAGCTCTAACCCCAGCCCCAACCCTAAACATAGCCCAACCCTAACTCTAACCCTATCCCCAACCCTAGCCCAACCCTAACTCTAGCTCTTACCCTAGCCCAAACCCTAGCCTTAGCCCAACCCTAACCCTAGCACTAACCCCAGCCCTAACCCTAACTACAACCCTAGCCCAACCCTAATCCTAGCTCTTACATCAGCCGCAACCCTAACCCTATCCTAACCCTAACATTATCTCTATCCCTAACCCTAGCCCCACCCTAACCCTAATGAAAAAGGGAAATAAGTACTTTTTAATTTTATTATTTTTACATAACTAAGGGGGTGATAAAGGTTTTTTTGATTTTTATTTTGATCACTGTGATAGGGTCTATCACAGTGATCAAAATTAACCAATAGAAAAAATCTATTGTTGCTGGGTGCTGGCCGGCAGATCTCGGAGGGCACACTATGCATGCGCCTGGCATTTTCTTCCTGAAAGAAGACAGGGGACAGAGCTGGAGGGAGCGGGGGACACTGAAGGTACTGGGGGCTCAGTGGACCCCATTTTTCTTTCCTTTGATGTGCTAGATCATATCAGAGGAGAGAGAAATAAATAGGAAATCATACTTTTTTTTTGCCGTTGCCGTTATTCCAGAGTCAGCCGAGATCCCGGAGATTTTCCGACGCTGGGGGGGCACCTTAACTTTATTTCTCAGTGCTGTTAAAAAGCGGTGCTGAGGAATAAGTACCCTTTACTCCCGCCATTAATAGACTTATTGGCTGTCGTAAGTGACTAACTTGGTGACTGGAGACTAGTCGGTCAGACAATTCCCCGGCAACTGCTGCCCTGGATTGACAAGTTTCTTTGTCTAAGTGCAAGGTCTATTTCATGAGTTTTATTTTTTTTTTAAATTCTGTGGAAGCATGGTTGAAAAACAATGACTTTCATTTGTTCATTTTCATAAATTTTTTATTTATTATTACTTTTGTCAGATTCAAGTTATTTCTGTGACCATTGTGGGCTTTTCTGTCATTAAACGAGGGGTACCAACAATTTTGACAACGTGTGTAGACTTATCAATACAAAGCAATGGGTGGGAGAAACCACTGGGGACCTATCTGTCTGGCAGCATTTATCACCTGTCAGGTTCCCTTTAAGTCATGTATTTTGTGTTCATTTTGCATTTTGTGCTGACCATAAGGCTTCCTTCATACACTTCATACAGTGTAACAAAAAATCCTATACAAAATAAGACTTTTTTTGCATAACCACTGTGAAAAATCACCAGAAATATAGATCTCGTGTTAATCACTAGGCCTAACACAAGACCTATATTTACCACACCACTAATTTTTCTATGAGTATGAAATACAAAACCAAATATTATGCAACAAGCCCCCAAAAATGACATCTAGTGATCAAATAAAATGGGCACATGAGTTCTGGACATGTCTAAAATATCTTGCTGTGTTTAGTACATATTCTCAATAGCAAAAGGATAGGCAGCCTGTGAGATCCGTTTTGCAGATTAAACATCAATTGAGGGGAGAAACATATTTCATTTTTACATGACATTATGAATTTCTGCAAACACGCATTAATCAAGAATGTAATCAGTTTTCTCTCAAATATTTGCACCAATACCATATGCATCAATAAAATATTCAGATCTCAGTAATGGCAGAAACACCTGCTTATTCAATTGAGAAAACTTTGATAAATCTCTGGCATGCGCTTTTATTTTTCAGCTCTTCACTCTACTGGTTTTTATAATCCACTTGAGAGATTTTGAAACACACTGAGTGCAGGAGCCAAAAATCAGCACTGTCTGAAAGTTGACACAGCACTGGATTATTCATATTTATGTTTAGTTTTGACCTTTTGGAAAGGTTCAGCACTTGATGGTGACTACTGCTTTTTGAGCAATAAACTGCTTTTAAGTCATAGCCAAAAAAATTTGTGTATAAGAATTATTTGAGTCAAGAATTAAAATGTTTGTGGGCAAAAAGTATTATGGGTAGTGTTGAGCGATACCTTCCGATATCGGGATCGGGATCGGATTGGATTGGACCGATACCCCCAAAATATCGGATATCGCCGATTCCGATACCGGAAACCAATGCAAGTCAATGGGACACAAATATCGGAATGAAAATAAACCCTTTCTTTCCTTGTAGGTTAATTGTACATGAATGAAAACAACAAAGAATAATGTAGAATGTATTGGGAGAGGTGGAGGACACATTAAAGGCATAGAGGTTTAGCCCAATCAAATGGAATAGCAGGAATTATTTTTTTTTAAGACGTTCGGAGTTACAAAGATATCGACTATGTTAAGCTTTTTTATATTTTGTTAGATATTTATGTTTCACTACTTCCATGCTCTTCACCTTCTTTTTTACTTCTTCCACACTTTCTCCTTCATCATCCTCAGCAGCAGCATCTTTTTCATCTTCTTCTTCTTCACCTTCTTCCTATTATTCTTTTTTTTACATTCTTCATATTCTTCTTATTCAACTATTCTTCTTCTTCATATTCTACTTCTTCATCTTCTTCATATTCTACTTCTTCATCATATTCTTATTTGTGACAGGCATTCCTGTAGTTGTTATCTATAAAAGTTTGAAGATTACACCTTCTGTTCTGCCTGTCACAAAAGATTTACAACAGGATTTGTCCGCGTTCAGTTTTGCCTGCAGCAACAGGTATTTTCCAGGGGCACCATTAGGAGGAACGGACTCACCCCCATACACTGCTTGGTCTTCTCCTGCTAATAATTTAGATAATATCTTTTGCTCTGATTTTTAGTCTTATGCTTAATGTTCTTCTGCTTTTTGTTCTGCAGCTTCTTGTTCTTCTGCTTCTTGGTCTTCTGTCTATTGTTCTTCTGTATCTTGGTGGTTGTCTTCTTGTTCTTTGTCCTTTTGATCATCTTCTTCAGGGTCATCTTCTTGGTCTTTTTTGGGGTGGTATTCAGGGTCGTCGTCTTCGGGGTCGTCGTCTTCTTCGGGGTGGTCTTCAAGGTCATCGTCTCCAGGGTCATTGATTTTGGGGTCGTCGTCTTCTTTGGGGTGGTCTTCAGGGTCATTGTCTTTAGGGTCGTCATCAGGGAGATCCAGAGTGATTACCAAAAACCATTTCAAAAAGCTTGAAATTGGAAATGTAGCAGAAGGTACAAGAAGGCTGAGGAACTTCCGAGAACCAGCTGACGGTACTGGAACCCAGATGGGTAGCCGAAGGTACAAGAGCCAATGGAACTTCCGAAGACCAGCTGATGGTACTGGAACCCGGTTACTAAGCAGTAGGTACCCATGCCAGAAAGCACTACCAAGGACCGGCAGATGTTGGTGGAACTCGGATGCCGAGAAGGAGGCACCTAAGCCAAAGGCTCTGACTGGAACCAGCTGACATTACTGGAACCCAGGGGGACATATTCAAGATTGACTTCCAAAGAACCAGCTAATGGTACTGGAACTCAGATAGGCAGTAGAAGGAACCCATGAAAAAAAAAAGTCGCAAGGCCCGCAAGCCAGCCGGAGTTACCGAAACCCACAGTCCTACAGGGGGAGCTTGTCCTATTGGCACTATGGAACCAACCATCATTGCCAGATCCCGCAGCCCACATAGGAAGCACCTAAACTGCAGGCACCAGAGAGTCGGCTAACCCGACCGCAACCCGACAGGACAACGTATTGGAGGCAAAGTAACGTTGACACTACCTGGAAACAGCTGGCATGCTGGAACCAGTCTGGGCAGGAAGGAGTACCCATGCCAAAGACACTGCCGAGAACCAGCTGACGGTACTGGAACCCAGATGGGTAGCAGAAGGTAAGTTGCAAGGCTGCGAGCCGGCCAGAGTTACCAAAACCCACAGTCCAACAGGGGGAGCTTGTCCTATTGGCACTACGGAACCAGCCTTCATTGCCAGATCCAGCAGCCCACATAGGAAGCACCTAAACTGCAGGCACCATAGAGTCGGCTAACCCGACCGCAACACGACAGGACAACGTATTGCAGGCAAAGTGACGTTGACACCACCCGGAAACAGCTGGCGTGCTGGAACCAGGCTGGGTAGGAGGGAGTACCCGTGCCAAACACACTGCCAGGAAACAGCTGGCGGTGCTGGATCCCATGGTAAATACAGGAAACAGAGTGGAGGCCGAGGCCTAATTGGAGCAAGTTTAAAATCTGTTGTAGTGTGAGAGTGGACAGAGCAGGCGAAATTGCCGGACACACAGCAGGGGATCAGCTGACGTTACTGAACCCCAATAACACAGGAGCAAGTGTTGACTGTGCAGACGGCACTTCCGAGCAGCAACTGGCGGTGTTGGAGCCCAGGGTAAATACTAGAAACAGAGTGGAGGCAGAGGCATAATTAGAGCAAGTTTAAAATCTGTAGTAGTGTGAGTGTGGATGGAGCAGGAGAAATTGCCGGACACACAGCAGGGGATCAGCTGACGTTACTGAAACCCAATAACACTGGAGCATGTGTTTACTGTGCAGACGGCACTTCTGAGCAACAACTGGTGGTGTTGGAGCCCAGGGATTAAAGTTCAGGTGGTAGAAACATGAACACAACAGGAGACCTGGATACTGTCGCCAACCAATTATTTAATCTGGAAGAGGACTGGCAAATTCCTGCGAGATCCAGGCCTTGTTCATTTTCAGAAAAGTAAGGCGGTCAATGTTATTGGAGGATAGTCGCATGCAACGGTCTGTTAGTACACCACCTGCGGCACTAAAGATGCATTCCTATAATACACTAGCAGCAGGGCAAGCCAGCACCTCCAATGCATACTGGCTAAGCTCTGGCCATGTATCCAGCTTAGAGACCCAAAGCTTGAAGGGGGAAGAGCCGTGTGGGAAAACATTGAGAGGGCAAGACATGTAGTCTGTCACCATCTGACGGAAACGTTGCCTCCTGCTGACTGGAGCCATCTGTGATGGTGTAGACATTTGTGGTGGGGACACAAAACTTTCCCACATTTGGGCCATGCTGGCTGGCCTTGTGCTGAGGCACTGCTTCTGCTCCCTCTTTGTGCAGAGCTTCCTCCACTGCCTCGACACACTGAGCTGCTTTGCAAAGCACTAGCAGCACTGCTTTTGAGTGGAATGGAGAACATGATGGAATGCACCAGTGAGTCTTGGTACTCCCACATTTTACGCTCCCGGTTCAACGGTGTTATGAGGCTTTGTAAGTTGTCCCGGTAGCGAGGATCTAGGAGGGTGTACACCCAATAATCAGCTGTGTTGAGAATGTGGGCGATGCGGCGGTCGTTTCTCAGGCACTGCAGCATGAAATCAACCATGTGCTGCAGACTGCCAACTGGCCCAGAAACGCTGTCCGCTGCTTGAGGCATCCTCTCTTCCTGCTCTGCATCACCCCACCCTCGCTCTACATACTGACTACTAGAGCATTGTGTAAATAAATATGCGAAACAAACTTGTCACTCAATATTTTCTGAAGAAGGATAAGGCTGTTTATTTCACATCCTGACAAACAAATCAATTGCTGAACGTTTTCGGTCCAACATGGACCTTCCTCAGAGCAATTTAGTTTATCTAGTACAAAAACATAATTAAAATAAATAAAGATAATAAACATTTCAGACATTTGAGATTTTGTCAGATTCTTCTAAACATACATTTTATGCGGTATGTCATATAATTTATATAGATAAATCAAGAAAGGAGATGCACATCAATAGATTATAGCAGTGTGAAATCATATCCAAGGGAACCAACAATGCTGTACGTGCGTCATCGCTAATGCTAAGAATTATCATAGTGAAAAAGGATATAAGTACTTCTTAGAGTGGGAGGTGAGGTATCCTGGTGGGTCTAATTCAGTGATGTAGATGGTTACTCCTTGTTATCCCTGGTATAGCGTGCCTATGGAAGTAAATGCAGTGATAGTATCATGGTGGTATCAAACCAGTATCCTAAAAGGAAGCGAAAGGTTGAAGTGCAGGAAAGAACATGTATTATGTTCAGTAAGAAAATACATATGGTTATGTTAGAAACTTAAAGTAGTCACCTTGAATGTATATAGTTAGCCAATTAGCCCTTCAAATAGCATATGCGGTAGCCAATATTTTGGAGGCGGTCCAGTAAAATATGTGAGTCTGCTTACCAACAGGATGGCTGTTGTGGTGGTGAAGGTTTGTGCCGCTATTGGATGCGGTCTGGTTACACCGTGCACTGTAATAGGGGAGAAAAGTGCATCAGTGTAAAGTAACCCAGATGTATAGCAGCAGTTTGGGGGGGCTGCCCATGTGCTTACCGGTGTATTGCTGCAGCGCTGGTGGCATCCTATGTCACTGGGGAAAGCGCGCTGTGTGTGCGGCGTGCACTTCCGGGTATAAGAGCCGTGTCATGTGATGTATCGCGTCACAGTGGTCACGTGTATGGGGGAGGAGAGATCAGTGCGCCAAAGCGTAGCGAAGCCAGCGCCTGGCAGGGACATGTTAGAACCTGGATAGCTGCCCTGGCTATGGGAAAGCCGCCCTGGCTATGGGAATTAATAATAATGAGCCGCTCTACTGGGCATTATTGTCTGCGGACTGTATGGGTGCTACAGATCCCTTGGCCCAATTATGTTGAAAAGTATGGGAAATGTGAAAATGTTGTGCGCAGGCGCATAACTGAGTAGACGTACAGCAGTGGTATGCTAGTATCTGGCAAAATGCCCACATTATATGTGTCAGTGAATGGAGAGCCGAAAAAAGGGGATATTATGGTCACAGGGCTGCATGGGCACTGTATGTACCCCACAACATGATACATTGGGGAATGAAAGGGAACATTACTCTGATGATAAGGAGTAGTGTAAATAGGTAGCCCTGTGAGCTGCTATGATACTGGCTTTTTGACAACCTGTGATGAGAAGAACAGTCAAGGTGTGCTATATAATATGCTATATATACAATATCGTGGAAAGCACGGGGTGCCCAAAAGTGAGACGAAAGTGAGGATTAACGGTTCTATGGAAAATACAGAAATATGAGTTAAAAGAAGCTCAATATCACCTACATGTAAATGTAGGCCTCAAATAGTGAACAGTAATAAAGGTATATATATATAAAAGAGACATATTTCTATGAGAAACTTGAAATGTCAAAATCCCGGTTGAACCCCTTAGGTTCCAGGGTCTGTAGCGTGAAGATAAGATCCAGTAAGCTTCATGTTTCTTCAGAATCCTCATCCTGTTTTGTCCCCTCCTGTTCATGTCAATCTGTTCCAAGACCTGGAATCTTAATTGGGCCACGTTATGTCCCATAAGCCGAAAATGATGAGGGAGGGGGAGATGGTATCTGTTGCACCTTATACTCAATTTATGCTGCGACATTCTATCGCGTATTGTCTGAGTTGTCTTGCCGATGTAGGCCAAGCCACAGGGGCACTTGATCATGTAGACCACGTAAGAAGACTCGCAAGTAAAGAAGCCTTTTACCGGGTAACCCTGACCAGTGTGGGGGTGATAAAAGTGATCACCCTTCTGGATGTTGTTGCACTGAAGACAGTTGAGACATGGGAAACTCACTCATCTCTGTGTGCGTAGGAACATTTGTCTGGGAACCCTAGTATCGGAACCAACGTCTGCCCTTACTAGCTTGTCCTTAATATTAGTGGGACGGTGGTAGCAGGAGAGGAAAGGTTGCTGAATTTCAGGTACGTTTGGGTAGCTTTTGCTGAGGATATTCCAGTGTCTGTGAAGTATAGCCTGGATTCTCCTGGAGATGGGGTGGTACGTGTTAACAAAGGGTATGCGTGGCCTGGAATTCTTACTCTTTGGGGTAGATTGTCTAGTCCTAGCTAGCAGATCAGTTGGGCAACCCCTATTGGAGAATTTTTCTTCCATCTCTTTTAATCTCTGCTCTCTTGTGTCCTCCTGTGATACAATTCTTTTGACCCTTTGAAATTGTGATATCGGGATGGATTTTTTTATAGCCGGGGGGTGGAAACTGGTATATTCCAACAAACTGTTTCTATCTGTGGTCTTAGTTAATAAGTCAATGGACAATGTGCCATTGGTGTTTTTATGTAGCATGGTGTCAAGGAAACTCATATTCTCTAGGCTGTATTGTAGAGTGAATTTCAGTTCGGGCCAAATATTGTTGATGTATGAATCAAAAAGGAGTGTCTCGACGGGGCTGTCCCAAATGCAGAAGATGTCATCAATGAACCTGCACCATAATTTGGAATGTTGTGAATACAACAATACACCGGTAAGCACATGGGCAGCCTCCCCAAGCTGCTGCTATACATCCGGGTTACTTTACACTGATGCACTTTTCTCCCCTATTACAGTGCACGGTGCAACTAGACCGCATCCAATAGTGGCACAAACCTTCACCACCACAACAGCCATCCTGTTGGTAAGCAGACTAACATATTTTACTGGACCGCCTCCTTATACTTGCAATCCCTTTCTTCTAAAATACCGTTTTTTCTAATACTACAGCAAAATATTGGCTACCGCATATGCTATTTGAAGTGCAAATTGGCTAACTATATACATTCAAGTTGACTACTTTAAGTTTCTAACATAACCATATGTATTTTCTTACTGAACATAATACATGTTCTTTCCTGCACTTCAACCTTTCGCTTCCTTTTAGGATACTGGCTTGATACCACCATGATACTATCACTGCATTTCCTTCCATAGGCACGCTATACCAAGGAGTAACCATCTACATTACTGAATTAGACCCACGAGGATACCTCACCTCCCACTCTAAGGAGCACTTATATCCTTTTTCACTATGATAATTCTTAGAATTATATCCCTTGGATATGAT
This sequence comes from Ranitomeya variabilis, assembly GCF_051348905.1. NCBI lineage: Eukaryota > Metazoa > Chordata > Amphibia > Anura > Dendrobatidae > Ranitomeya > Ranitomeya variabilis. Next base: position 236,849,943 of record NC_135232.1, read on the forward strand.
TTCACACTGCTATAATCTATTGATGTGCATCTCCTTTCTTGATTTAACTACCGTATATACTCGAGTATAAGCCGACCCGAGTATAAGCCGACCCCCCTAATTTTGCCACAAAAAACTGGGAAAACTTATTGACTCGAGTATAAGCCTAGGGTGGAAAATGCAGCAGGTACCGGTGAATTTCAAAATTAGAAATAGATACTCCATACCATTCATTATGGCCCCATAGATACTCCACATAAAGCTGTGCCATATATACAATGCTCTGCACCGTTGCCCCATAGATACTCCACATAAAGCTGTGCCATATATACAATGCTCTGCACCGTTGCCCCATAGATAGCTGTGCCATATATATATATGCTCTGCACCATTGCCCCATAGCTGTGCCATATAGTGCTCTGCACCGTTGCCCCATAGCTCTGCCATATAGTGCTCTGCACCGTTGCCCCATAGCTGTGCCATATATATAGTGCTCTGCACCGTTGCCCCATAGCTGTGCCATATAGTGCTCTGCACCGTTGCCCCATAGCTGTGCCATATATAGTGCTCTGCACCGTTGCCCCATAGCTGTGCCATATATATAGTGCTCTGCACCGTTGCCCCATAGCTGTGCCATATAGTGCTCTGCACCATTGCCCCATAGCTGTGCCATATAGTGCTCTGCACCATTGCCCCATAGCTGTGCCATATAGTGCTCTGCACCATTGCCCCATAGCTGTGCCTGTTGTGAATTTGGATTCTGGGCTCCCCCGGTGGCCGCTTGTGGAATTGGACTTGTCATCCTCTTTCCTGTTTCACCTGTTTCCATCAGTAGTGGGTGTCGCTATTTAAGCTCATTTCTCTGGTGGTTTCTTGCCGGTCAACAATGTTATCTGATGCCTCTCAGTGCTTGTTCCTGCTTCTGACAACTACTAGATAAGTTGGACTTTTGTCCATGTTTCGTTTTGCCTATTTGTTCCAGTTCACAGCTGAAGTTTTGTTACTGTGTCTGGAAAGCTCTCGTTGATCAGGGATTGCTACTCTGGTGTTATGAGTTAATGCCAGAGTTTAAGGTAATCTCTGGATGGTGTTTTGTTAGTGTTTTTCTGCTGACCATGAAAGTATACTATCTGTCTTCTGCTATCTAGTAAGCGGACCTCAAATTTGCTAAGACTATTTTCCTGCTGCGTTTGTTGTTTCATCTGAACTCACCGTCATTATATGTGGGGGGCTATTGTCTTCTTTGGAATATTTCTCTAGAGGTGAGCCAGGTCTTATATTTCCCTCTGCTAGCTATTTAGGTCTTAGGCCAGAGCTGGGCATCTAGCAATAAATAGGAAATGCTACCTGGCTATTTCTAGTTGCGCGGCAGGCTTAGTTCATGGTCAGTATAGTTCCATCTTCCGAGAGCTTGTCCCTCTATAGGCTTGCTATGATCTCTGCCTGCAGAGATCATGACAGTTTGACCGGCCTATAAAGTGTTAAAGACCCAGGTTGAGAAAGGAGAGTTATAAGAAGTCTGCTGGAATTGTTTTTTTTTTTTTTTTTTTTTTCCTCCAGTTTGCCTTGCTGCAGTCTTTTTTCTCTCTCTCCTCCTAATCTCTGTATGGCTCTGTGTGCACCTGACAATAATGGATCTTCAGAGTGTAACTGCGGGTTTGAATAATCTCATCACGAAAGTACAAAATTTACAAGATTTTGTGGTACATGCTCCAGTATCTGAGCCGAGAATTCCTTTGCCGGAGTTCTTCACAGGGAATAGAGCTAGCTTCCAGAATTTCCGAAATAATTGTAAGCTTTATTTGTCCCTGAAGTCTCGTTCAGCTGGAGACCCTGCTCAGCAGGTTAGGATTGTGATTTCCTTGCTCAGGGGTGACCCTCAAGATTGGGCCTTCTCATTGCCAGCAGGGGATCCTGCGTTGCGCGATGTGGATGCGTTTTTTCTGGCCTTGGGCTTGCTTTATGAGGAACCTCATTTGGAACTTCAGGCAGAAAAAACTTTGATGGCACTATCTCAGGGGCAAGACGAAGCTGAGGTTTACTGCCAAAAATTCCGTAAATGGTCTGTGCTTACTGATTTGTTTGCTCGTATAGAGGGTGCTAAGTGGTTCTCTAAAATTGATCTTCGTGGGGCGTATAATTTGGTGCGGATCAGGCAGGGGGATGAGTGGAAGACCGCATTTAATACGCCCGAGGGCCACTTTGAGTATTTGGTCATGCCTTTTGGTCTTTCTAATGCCCCTTCAGTTTTCCAGTCTTTTATGCATGATATTTTCCGCGATTTTCTGGATAAATTTATGATAATATATCTGGATGATATTCTGATTTTTTCTGATGACTGGGACTCTCATGTCCAGCAGGTCAGGAGAGTTTTTCAGGTTCTGCGGTCTAATTCTTTATGTGTGAAGGGGTCTAAGTGCGTTTTTGGGGTCCAGAAAATTTCCTTTTTGGGGTATATTTTTTCTCCCTCTTCCATTGAGATGGATCCCGTCAAGGTGCAAGCTATTTGTGACTGGACTCAGCCCTCCTCTCTTAAGGGTCTTCAGAGATTTTTGGGCTTTGCCAACTTTTACCGCCGATTTATTGCTGGTTTTTCGGATGTCGTTAAACCACTGACTGATTTGACCAGACATGGCGCTGATGTTGCTAATTGGTCCCCTCATGCTGTAGAGGCCTTTCAGGAGCTTAAGCACCGTTTTGCCTCTGCCCCTGTGTTACGTCAGCCTGATGTGAATCTGCCTTTTCAGGTTGAGGTTGACGCTTCGGAGATCGGAGCTGGGGCAGTGTTGTCGCAGAAAGGTTCCGACTGCTCCGTCATTAGGCCTTGTGCCTTCTTTTCTCGCAAATTTTCGCCCGCAGAGCGGAATTATGATGTTGGGAATAGGGAGCTTTTGGCCATGAAGTGGGCGTTTGAGGAGTGGCGCCATTGGCTAGAGGGGGCTAAGCATCGGGTGGTGGTATTGACTGACCACAAAAATTTGATTTATCTTGAGACTGCCAGGCGCCTGAATCCTAGACAGGCGCGCTGGTCTTTATTTTTTTCTCGCTTTAATTTTGTGGTGTCATACCTACCGGGTTCTAAGAATGTTAAGGCAGATGCCCTTTCTAGGAGTTTTGACCCGGACTCTCCTGGTAATGCTGAACCCACAGGTATCCTTAGGGAGGGAGTAATTTTGTCGGCCGTTTCTCCTGATCTGCGGCGGTCCTTGCAAGAGTTTCAGGCGGATAGACCGGATCGTTGTCCGCCTGATAGACTGTTTGTTCCGGATGATTGGACCAGTAGAGTCATCTCTGAGGTACATTCTTCTGCATTGGCAGGTCATCCCGGAATTTTTGGTACCAGGGATTTGGTGGCAAGATCCTTCTGGTGGCCTTCCCTGTCACGAGATGTGCGAGTCTTTGTGCAGTCATGTGACATTTGTGCTCGGGCCAAGTCTTGTAGTTCTCGGGCTAGCGGACTGCTGTTGCCCTTGCCTATTCCTAAGAGGCCTTGGACACACATCTCGATGGATTTTATTTCAGATCTGCCTGTTTCCCAGAAGATGTCTGTCATCTGGGTGGTCTGTGACCGTTTCTCTAAAATGGTCCATTTGGTTCCTCTGCCCAAGTTGCCTTCTTCTTCTGAGTTGGTTCCTCTGTTTTTTCAGAATGTTGTCCGATTGCACGGTATTCCTGAGAATATTGTTTCTGACAGAGGTACCCAATTTGTGTCTAGATTTTGGCGGGCATTCTGTGCTAGGATGGGCATAGATTTGTCTTTTTCATCTGCTTTTCACCCTCAGACTAATGGCCAGACCGAGCGGACTAATCAGACCCTGGAGACATATCTGAGGTGTTTTGTCTCTGCTGACCAGGATGATTGGGTTGCTTTTTTGCCATTGGCAGAGTTCGCCCTCAATAATCGGGCCAGCTCTTCCACCTTGGTGTCCCCGTTTTTCTGTAATTCGGGGTTTCACCCTCGATTTTCCTCCGGTCAGGTGGAATCCTCGGATTGTCCTGGAGTGGATGCGGTGGTGGAGAGATTGCATCACATCTGGGGGCAGGTTATGGACAATTTGAAGTTGTCCCAGGAGAAGACTCAGCGTTTTGCCAACCGTCATCGTCGTGTTGGTTCTCGGCTTTGTGTTGGAGATTTGGTGTGGTTGTCTTCTCGTTTTGTCCCTATGAGGGTCTCTTCTCCTAAGTTTAAACCTCGGTTCATCGGCCCTTATAGAATATTGGAGATTCTTAATCCTGTTTCTTTCCGTTTGGACCTCCCTGCGTCCTTTTCCATTCATAACGTTTTTCATCGGTCGTTATTGCGCAGGTATGAGGTACCTGTTGTACCTTCAGTTGAGCCTCCTGCTCCGGTGTTGGTTGAGGGTGAGTTGGAGTACGTTGTGGAGAAAATTTTGGACTCTCGTGTTTCCAGACGGAGACTCCAGTATCTGGTCAATTGGAAGGGTTACGGCCAGGAGGATAATTCTTGGGTCAATGCATCTGATGTTCATGCTTCTGATCTTGTTCGTGCCTTCCATAGGGCTCATCCTGGTCGCCCTGGTGGATCTGGTGAGGGTTCGGTGCCCCCTCCTTGAGGGGGGGGTACTGTTGTGAATTTGGATTCTGGGCTCCCCCGGTGGCCGCTTGTGGAATTGGACTTGTCATCCTCTTTCCTGTTTCACCTGTTTCCATCAGTAGTGGGTGTCGCTATTTAAGCTCATTTCTCTGGTGGTTTCTTGCCGGTCAACAATGTTATCTGATGCCTCTCAGTGCTTGTTCCTGCTTCTGACAACTACTAGATAAGTTGGACTTTTGTCCATGTTTCGTTTTGCCTATTTGTTCCAGTTCACAGCTGAAGTTTTGTTACTGTGTCTGGAAAGCTCTCGTTGATCAGGGATTGCTACTCTGGTGTTATGAGTTAATGCCAGAGTTTAAGGTAATCTCTGGATGGTGTTTTGTTAGTGTTTTTCTGCTGACCATGAAAGTATACTATCTGTCTTCTGCTATCTAGTAAGCGGACCTCAAATTTGCTAAGACTATTTTCCTGCTGCGTTTGTTGTTTCATCTGAACTCACCGTCATTATATGTGGGGGGCTATTGTCTTCTTTGGAATATTTCTCTAGAGGTGAGCCAGGTCTTATATTTCCCTCTGCTAGCTATTTAGGTCTTAGGCCAGAGCTGGGCATCTAGCAATAAATAGGAAATGCTACCTGGCTATTTCTAGTTGCGCGGCAGGCTTAGTTCATGGTCAGTATAGTTCCATCTTCCGAGAGCTTGTCCCTCTATAGGCTTGCTATGATCTCTGCCTGCAGAGATCATGACATGTGCCATATAGTGCTCTGCACCGTTGTCCCATAGCTGTGCCATATAGTGCTCTGCACCGTTGTCCCATAGCTGTGCCATATAATGCTCTGCACCATTGCCCCATAGCTGTGCCATATAGTGCTCTGCACCGTTGCCCCATAGCTCTGCCATATAGTGCTCTGCACCGTTGCCCCATAGCTGTGCCATATAGTGCTCTGCACTGTTGCCCCATAGCTGTGCCATATAGTGCTCTGCACCGTTGCCCCATAGCTGTGCCATATAGTGCTCTGCACCGTTGCTCCATAGATAGCTGTGCCATATAGTGCTCTGCACCGTTGCCCCATAGCTGTGCCATATAGTGCTCTGCACCGTTGCCCCATAGCTCTGCCATATAGTGCTCTGCACCATTGCCCCATAGCTGTGCCACATAAATATGTGCTGCTGCTGCCGCTGCAATAAAAAAAACAAAAACACATACTCACCTGTCTTGCTTGCAGCTCCTCGGCGCCATCTTCCCGGCGTCTCTCCGCACTGACTGATCAGGCAGAGGGCGGCGCGCACACTATATGCGTCATCGCGCCCTGCAGTCAGTGCAGAGAGACGCCGGGAAGATGGCGCCGACGCCCGGCGTGTGGAACCAGGACAGGTGAATATGCGATACTTACCTGCTCCCGGCGTCCCGCTCCTTCCCCCTGCCTGTCTTCGGTGCCGCAGCCTCTTTCTCTGTCAGCGGTCACCGGCACCGCTTCATTAGAGAAATGAATAGGCGGCTCCGCCCCTATGGGGGGCGGAGCAGCCTATTCATTTCTCTAATGAGCGGTCCCACGTGACAGCTCAGGGGAAGAGGCTGCGGCACCCGGAGACAGTGGGACGTGCAGGGGGGGCGCCAGGAGCCCCGGAAGCAGGTAAGTATATGACAGTGCTCACCCGCCGACCCCACCACCGATCATGACTCGAGTATAAGCCGAGGGGGCACTTTCAGCCCAAAAATTTGGGCTGAAAATCTCGGCTTATACTCGAGTATATACGGTATATAAATTATGTGGCATACCGCATAAAATGTATGTTTAGAAGAATCTGACAAAATCTCAAATGTCTAAAATGTATATTATCTTTATTTATTTCTTTTTTTTTTGTAATTTAATTATGTTGTTATACTAGATAAACTAAATTGCTCTGAGGAAGGTCCATGTTGGGCAGAAAACGTTCAGCAATTGATTTATTTGTCAGGATGTGAAATAAACAGCCTTATCCTTCTTCAGAAAATATTAAGTGCCAAGTTTGTTTCGCATATTTGTTGATACGGGTTGGAGACCCTACTTGAGCACCTGCATCCACCTTCTACAGAGTGCCGTGTTTTCTACATATACTAGAGCATTGTGTACCTCCCCTCTCTGGACAGATGTCTTCCTTCTCCATTGACTCTTCCTCATCCTCCTCACAAAGTGTCCCCTGCCTAGGCCTTTGTGAGGAACCATGTTACGCAGACTGTCCAGAAGCAGATGGCATTTGTGACTCCTCATCCTCCACCTCTTCCACAACCTCCTCCCTTAGTGCTTGCAGTGTTTTTTCAAGCAGGCAGATAAGGGGGATAGTCATGCTGACTAGTGCATCATCTGCACTTGCCATCCGCGTGGAATCATCGAAGGCAAGCAAAACGTGGCAGATGTCCTCCATAGAGGCCCACTCAGTGGTGGTGAAGTGTGAACAGCACGCCGTGCGACTTGTTTGCGCCTGAGGCAGCTGGTACTCCATTATTGCTGCCTGCTGCTCACACAACCTCTCCAACATATGTAACGTTGAATTCCACCTGGTGGGTAGGTCACATATGATGCGATGTTCCGGAAGGCGGAATCAGTGCTGCAGAGCTGCAATGCGCGATCTTGCCATGCTGCAAGGCCGCAAGTGAGCGCACTCTAGGCGGACCTTGTGCAGCAGTGCATCCAGATCCGGATAGTCCCTCAAAAAACTCTGCATGACCAAGTTAAGCACATGTGCCAGACATGGGATGTGAGTGAGGTTGCCTAGGCCTAGAGCTACCACCAGATTTCGGCCATTGTCACACACTACCATGCCTGGCTGGAGATTCGCTGGCACAAACCACGTCGCTCTCCTGCTTGATGGCATTCCAGAGCTCCTGCGCTGTGTGGCTTCGATTCCCCAAAGAAATTAATTTCAATATGGCCTGTTGACGTTTGGCCATGGCTGTGCTCATATTGGTCGTAACAGGTAAGCATTCACGGGTCCATGTGGAGGTAGACTGTGACGGCTCCTGCAGTGCTTATTCAGAGGAACTGGAGTATGAGGAGGAGTCAATGTGTACAGACTGGATTCCTGCAATCCTTGGAGTTGGCAGAACACATACAGCGCCACTCTCAAGATCTGTACCTGGCTCCACAACATTTACCCAATGGGTAGTGAGGGAAAGATATTGTCCCTGTCCATGGTTACTGGTACACGCATCGGTGGTCAGGTGGACCTTGCTACTGACGGCGTTTAGTAGCGCATGTTTAATTTTTCCCTCCACATGCTTTTGCAGGGCAGGGACGGAATGCCTGCTGAAATAACGTGCTGGGCATGTTGTATTGTGGGAATGCCAATGCCATGAAGTTACGGAAGGTGTCAGTCTCCACCAGCCTGAATGAGAACATTTCAAGGGACAGTAGTTTTGCAATGCCAGCATTCAGAGCCTGTGCTCGGGGGTGGTTTGCCAAGTATGGGCACCTTTTCTCCCATGCCTCTGCTACCGATGGCTGTAGACTGGCCTGGGAGTGTGAGGATGACAGGGAACGTGGTGCTGTGGGTGGAATGACACTGTGTGTCTGTACAACAGTGCCAGAGGTTCTTCCATGGTGATCCTGTGAGGAAGCCAAACCAGCTGTGTGTGAGCTGGAGGAAGAGGCTACAACATGAGCTGAAGAGGTGGTAGGTGGCGCTGTAGGTTGGCCTAGGTCTTCAGTGTGTCTTTGTAACTCCACCACGTGCTTGGTCCACACATGTTTCCACATGTTTGTGGTATTGAGGTTGCTGACACTTTTCCCTCTTTTCACTTTCTGATTACACAGCTTGCATTTGACAAAGCAAATGTCATCTACAACTGTGTCAAAAAAGGACCAGGGACTGCAAGTCTTGGGAGCGCCCGTTTTGGGTTTTGGAAGAGGCATGCTCCTAATGGGTGCCAAAGTGGAGGCTACAGGCAACAGAGTCTGCCCCCTCCATCTCCCTCCTTTTTTGGCCGTTCGGGGAATCTCTTCCTCAGAGCTGCTCCCACCACCTTCCTGTACCTCACGCCATGATGGGTCAAGGACCTCATCATCTACACTACCCACTTCAAATGACTGCTTCTCCTGGGTAGTCTCGACAGCACAGTATGCACCAGAAAGTGTCACCTAAGTCTCATCATCAGATGCGTACTGAGGTGTGCTGACCGTAGGCACTGGCCCACCCGCCTCTTCAGATTCAGAGAGACAAAGCTGTTGTGCGTCACTGCATACTACCTCTTCTTCAGATTCTTGAATGATGTTTGGCTGGCCCCCTCTTTCCAAGCCAAGAGATTCAGAGAACAGAAGTAGAGATAGCTCCTGTCCTGGGCTCTCTGACTGCCTGGGCAATTTGGCAGGTGGTGAAGAGACAGATGGGTGCTCTTCGGTGCTCTGAACCTGAGAGGATCTGGAACTAATTGAAGTCGATGTATTAGCTGCCATCCATCCGACAATGGCTTCAATTTGTTCATCCCGCAGCAGTAGAGTACGGCGAGCTCCTACAAAGCTGCACATAAAGGACTGTTCCCTGGTGAAACTGGTGGATGCTGAGTCACTGGTGCCCGCAGGAGGCAAAGAATCCCCACGTCCTCTCCCTGCAGAAACTCCACGCCCACGACCATGTGCCTTACTCCCTGCCTTCTTCATCTTCGTAGACTGATAAAGATAGGCAGAAAAGTACTAAGGGCTTAGTGTGCTTATTCCTTAACAGCTGCTAACAGGTATAAGAAACACTAATTTTATAAAGTGTGGACTAGACTTTAATATGAGCTAATGTGGCCTACACAACTTTAAAGTGGAGTGTTTGGTGAACTTTATTAACTTTTTTTTTTTCACAAAAAGACACTGGATGTGCCCAAAGATGTAAAACCGATAGTATCACAAACTTTTTGTAGCTATGCTGGAAGGTAACCTACAATGCAATAGATGAGGCTCCAAAAAATAGGCTAATACTAATCTGGCTGGGGCTGCAGGGCACAAGCCAGCAGAAAGTCTCCTCTATCTACTCCTATATAGTGTTTTCAAGCAATCTAGCTGGATACGGATGGAAACACACTAATAGGAGAAATCAGGAAAAATGAGCTGCACTAATGCAAAAAAGGACAATGTATGAGCCAGTGACGCACGCTGAGCAGACTACAACCAGAGGTGGCTGCAGAACACAACTGCAGCGTGAGCTGCACTCACACACACAGACCTCGCAGACAGCCGTGAACAGCGCTGCAATGCAAAAGAAAGCTTCTCAATTCTCCCACAGCGGTTGCTAAATTAGCCTGGGTAAAGCACAATAAAGCAAATCGCTAGCTTAAACTGTCCCTCAGAGTCAGAACAGCAGCGTCCTGTCCCTAAGTAAATTCACAGCAGAGTGAACCCGAAATGGCGGCAGCGGCTTTTATAGTGCATCATGACATCATTTAAGCAGCCAATCACAGCCATGCCATAAGTTAACATGCCTAACATGCATAACAGGATGTGCCCACACTTCTTAGGATTCCTCATTGGTTGAATTAAATCAAACTGGCTCATTTCATTATGGGAACTTCCAATTCCAGTATTCGATATTGTAAAAGTATCGGAACTCAATATCAGAACTCCGATACCGCAAATATCGGCCGATACCTGATATTGCAGTATCGGAATGCTCAACACTAATTATGGGGATACAATTATGTATTTTTCTCTCCAGTCTTTCATAATACTTTTTAAATAATTCCCTTTTTCTCTTGCTCATTGGTTATTTTACATTGAGAAACAAAAAAGGAGCACCTTTATAAGCTGTGGTACTAACAAGCATATTTACAAACTATACAGTTTACAGATACAGTATATGACTTCTCATTGCTAATATAGAACCATCCAGAAATGAGGGAATTGATTTGATGTGAATAGCATTCATGTAGAGTTTTGTGAAACTCTCAAGTCCCAGCGAATATGAAGAGTTTTCGATTAGATTTGAGCGAATTTATCTGGAAAGGGTGAATGATAGGAGAGGTGATAATAGCAATGCTAGCCACTATATGATTGGCCTAGTGTAGCTGGCATCTGTCCTGCTGCATTTAAATTGCAATTGCACATTTATTTGTATTCATTCTTAATGGACTAAAAAGCAGCAGCAAAGCAGCGCAATATTTTTTACAGAAAGAAAATCTGCAGAGTCAGAGATGGTGTGCTTGTTTACAAAAACAGGGGAAGGGGACACAACATGACTCTGTAAGGACCAAGATATATACAAGCACAGATCTAAACTACATTGTTGCTGAATAAAATGAACTAAGAGAAAAACAACTTACAAGAAATGAAGGTTTTAAACTCAAAAATTGTCCAATACATGAATGCCCATCAATATGGCAAGGTGACACCTCTCTGATGGGTCCTATCATCCTAAACATGCCTCTTTTGGGCTATAAGACTACACAATAAATGGCCAAACATGCCTTTCTCAGGCTATAAACCTACAATTGTAAATTGACAGGTAGGAGCCAGCACTGATTAAAAGCACCCTTGGGCTGATGAAAGGAGTGAACAGTCACATCCTCCAATGGCAAACTGCAAAAAAAGCAAAAAACCTGATCAGCACCTCCATATAGTGAGAACATATGCAAGCTGCATTGATTGCAAAACATACATTCAGAGCCCTGATGAAGTCATCATGTGTGGAGACTTTGCCTCTCTGACATGCTCTTTTTACAGTGCCTTGCAAAAGTATTTGGCCCCCTGGAACTTTTCAACCATTTCCCACATATCATGCTTCAAATATAAAGATACCAAATGTAAATTTTTGGTGAAGAATCAACAACAAGTGGAACACAATTGTGAAGTTGAATGAAATTTATTGGTTATTTTAAATTTTTGTGGAAATTCAAAAACTGAAAAGAGGAGCGTGCAATATTATTTGGACCCATTAATTTAATACTTTGTTGCGCCACCTTTTGCTGCGACTACAGCTGCAAGTCGCTTGGGGTATGTCTATCAGTTTTGTACATCGAGAGACTGAAATTCTTGCCCATTTTTCCTTGGCAAACAGCTCGAGCTCAGTGAGGTTTGATGGAGATCGGTTGTGAATAGCAGTTTTCAGCTCTTTCCACAGATTCTCGATTGGATTGAGGTCTGGACTTTGACTTGGCCATTCTAACACCTGGATACGTTTATTTGTGAACCATTCCATTGTAGATTTTGCTTTATGTTTGGGATCATTGTCTTGTTGGAAGACAAATCTCTGTCCCAGTATCAGGTCTTTTGCAGACTCCAACAGGTTTTCTTCAAGAACAGTTCTGTATTTGGTTTCATCGATCTTCCCATCAATGAAGAAACGCAGGCCCAAACCATGATGCTGCCACCACCATGTTTGACAGTGGGGATGGTGTGTTCAGGGTGATGAGCTGTGTTGCCTTTACGCCAAACATATCGTTTGGCTTTGTTGCCAAAAAGTTCGATTTTGGTTTCATCTGACCAGAGCAACTTCTTCCACATGTTTGGTGTGTCTCCCAGGTGGCTTTTTGCAAACTTTAAGCAACACTTTGTATGGGTATCTTTCAGAAATGGCTTTCTTCTTGCCATTCTTCCATAAAGGCCAGATTTGTGCAGTGTACGATGGATTGTTGTCCTATGGAAAAACTGTCCACCTCAGCTGTAGATCTCTGCAGTTCATCCAGAGTGATCACGGCCTTCTTGGCTGCATCTCTGATTAGTCGTCTCCTTGTTTGAGATGAAAGTTTAGAGGGACGGCCGGGTCTTGGTAGATTTGCAGTGGTATGATACTCCTTCTATTTCAATATGATCTCTTGGACAGTGCTCTTTGGGATGTTTAAAGTTTTGAAAATCATTTTGTATCCAAATCCGGCTTTAAACTTCTCCACAACAGTATCACGGACCTGCCTGTTGTGTTCCTTGGTCTTCATGATGCTCTCTGTGCTTCAAACTGATCCCTGAGACTATCACAGAGCAGGTGCATTTATGTGGACACTTGATTACACACAGATGGATACGATTTATCATCATTAGACATTTAGGACAACAATGGATCATTCAAAGATCCACAATGAACTTCTGGAGTGAGTTTTCTGCAATGAAAGAAAAGGGGCCTAATAATATTGCACGTCCCACTTTTCAGTTTTTGAATTTCCACAAAAATTTTAAATAACCAATAAATTTCGTTCAACTTAACAATTGTGTTCCACTTGTTGTTGATTCTTCACCAAAAATTTACATTTGGTATCTTTATGTTTGAAGCATGACATGTGGGAAAAGGTTGAAAAGTTCTAGGGGGCCAAATATTTCCGTAAGGCACTGTATACAGGGTGAGCCATGTATGTGCATACACCTCAATAAAATGGGAATGCTTGGTGATATCAACTTCCTGTTTGTGGCACATTAGTATATGGGAGGGGGAAAACTTTTCAAGATGGGTGGTGACCATGGCGGCCATTTTGTAGTCGGCTATTTTGGATCCAAGTTTATAAATGGCCCACCCTGGTGGATCCATATAGATGGCCCATCCTGTGTGTTTGTATATATATATATATATATATATATATATATATATATATATATATATAATCTGTTGAGCTATGTCGTATGGTCATATGTCAGTTCCTTGATCTGACCCCTATGTCATTCATATTCCCTTTTTTTGGACCTCTTGTTCTTGCTTAACCTTTGTAGGACAGGTTTATCTTTTGACATTAATCTTATGTTTACTTACATGTTGTGATCCCTGGCAGAGATACATATGTTTGTATATATACCATCTATTGTATTCCTAGCATTCTACATACATTTTATAATTCTTATATGGGTTACATATTGCTGGATTATGTGTGAGATTGTTTCGTCCAATTTTTTTTATCATAACATGGACTCTCTACAGATGGTCTAGTCTTTCCCCACTTTTCCAGCTTTTTAAGTGTTCTTAGTGGTCTTTTTCTACTTTACATATGAAAAAGATACAGTTTTGCACTATTTTCCTCTCATAAATGCCTTTATTTGATGATTATTACTCTTTTTGGGCTTGTTGGTGCTAGGTTTTCTTGTTCTTATTAGCTAACCAGTGAAGTGATGTGCATTAGGATAATATCAGTATGAAAGAATTGCATAACTGCGTGTCATTTGCATGTATATATGCATGTATATATGCAATAACTCCTTTGTGTGGAAAAAAAGTACAATTTGTATTGTTAGGGGTCGAATTCCAGCCTCACACAGGGGGAATCTCGAACCATCTCCGCTGCGGTCTCCCATTCTTCTCCAGCCGCAGTGGAGGTGTCGGTCCCAGCGTCTGGCTCAGCCTGATACGGTGTGGATGATTACTGCTGCATTTCCAGGCTCAGCCATTGAAGCCAGTACTGGTCAGCAGCGAGCAGACGTCTTTGGGACTAAGTTCTGCTTTTCCCTTTCTGAGCATGCCCAGAATAAGACCTCTCATTGGGGGTCGAGGGTCACATGCTCAGGTACTGCAGCAACTCCCATTGGTCCTCTAGGAAGGTCCTGAAGCTGCTCAAGTACTGTAGCAGCTCCTCTAGGAAGGTCCTGAAGTTGCTGCAGCTATAAAAGGTTTGCATTGCCACACGGCCATGCGCTAGTATTAACCTAAGTTATGAGCTCGGCGCCAGTGTGGTCATGCTTGCATGTGGTCAGGGTTCGGCTGAAATAAGCCCCTAGAACACCGGCACCTCCATTGAGGGGTTTGTGTATGTGGATTCAGGGTTTGGCTGAAATAAGCCCCTAGAATACCGGCACCTCCGGTAAGGAGTTTTGTTCTTCCAGTGAATTTTTGTTTGCTAAAGTGCACCACTGATGACTGCATGACCACTGTTGGCTCTATTAGGTAGCTGTTCCCCTGTGAGGTTAACAGGGCACAGCGTTCTCTTTCTCAAGTGAATCTGTAAAGTAACAGAGTTCGCTTATACCGCCATATAGTACCGTCAGTTACTAGCAACAGGTTCTCTTCTGCACGGTGGACCCCAGGTTGCGAGTGCACCTACTACTATATATATATTATATATACACATACTCGGTGCGTTCTGACAACCCTAACAAGGTATAATGCTTATTATTATCTATTTTAATTATACTATATGATTATAGATTCTATTTAAATAATACTGTTATTTGACAGGTGTTATTTTTGGATATGAAAATTTACAGGGTGATTCCATATTTTTTTCCTCAGAATTGAGTGATTCCATAATTTTTTCCCTATGCTTGGTTAAAATAAAGTAACCATTACTGACTACCACATTTTTTGTTCTTGATTCCTTTTAGTGTTTCTTAAAGCCACAAAGTTGCCATTTGAAATTACTTTAGTTTTGTGCTCTGTCTGTGATCTGCTTTTTTCTACAAAATTAAACAACTGAATGAACATCCTCCAAGGCCGGTGATTCCATAATTTTTCTATATCTTTCAGGATACACCAGTATAGACGTGTTCAGCTACTCTCAATTTACTTGTATTGACTCACATACTATTGAGAGAAGCTAGGCATGTACAGAATGTGACCAAAAGTATGCAAATTGTATACTAGCCATAACTTAACTACCCACTCTCACCTGCAATACTGGAAAATCATGACAGCATCGAAACAACCTCAGGATTCAGAAGTCTTCACTCATATAGGGTGCCTGATTACATTTATAAGAAGACCAGATAACCTCTTTAACCCATTAGTGACCACCAATATGTTTTTTTATTGACCTTTGAAATAAGAGACTAGCATCCCCAAATGGGTGACAATCCAGCAGCGATCAGCTGTACAATATAGCTGATAACTTTGTCCATCAGCCACGATTTGTGTTGGTACCAAATATAGTTGTTTAACCTCTTAAATGCTGCTCTCAATAATTACTATAGCATCTACAGTAGATGGTTAACAGAGCATGGGAGCTCCCTCTTCAACCCCACTGGCGCCCTGTGAGGTCTTGATTAGGGTTGAGCGACCTTTACATTTATAGGATCGGGTCGGGTTTCACGAAACTCGACTTTTTCAAAAGTCGGGTCGAGTGAAATCGGCCGATCCTATAAAAAAGTCGGGGTCGGCCGAAACTCGAAACCCAATGCAGTGCATTGGGTTTCCAATGGTTCCCAGGGTCTGAAGGAGCGGAAACTCTCCTTCAGGCCCTGGGATCCATATTTAAGTGTAAAATAAAGAATTAAAATAAAAAATATCGCCATACTTACCATCTGATGCGCCCTGGTACTAAGCGGGAACCTTCCTTCCTTAGAATCAGCCTTCCAGGACCTTGCGGTGACGTCGCGGTGACGTCGCGGCTTGTGATTGGTCGCGCCGCCGCCCATGTGACCGCTCGCGCGACCAATCACAAGCCGCGACGTCACCGAGGGTCCTGGAAGGGCTGATTCTTAGGAAGGAAGGCTGCCGGAAAGAAGCCGAGGGTGAGTATATTCCTATTAGGTATATACTCACCCTCGGACATGCCCTGCTTCTTTCCGGCAGCCTTCCTTCCTAAGAATCAGCCCTTCCAGGACCCTCGGTGACGTCACGGCTTGTGATTGGTCGCGCGAGCGGTCACATGGGCGGCCGCGCGACCAATCACAAGCCGCGACGTCACCGCAAGGTCCTGGAAGGCTGATTCTAAGGAAGGAAGGTTCCCGCTTAGTACCAGGGCGCATCAGAGTGTAAGTATAGCGATATTTTTTATTTTAATTCTTTATTTTACACTTAAATCTGAATTCCGATACCAATTCCCGATATATTAAACATATCGGGAATCGGTATCGGAATTCCGATTCCAGATTCAGAAGATCGCCGACTTCATGGCCGACCCCACACAGGGGTCGGGTCGGGTTTCATGAAACCCGACTTTGCCAAAAGTCGGCGACTTCTGAAAATTGCCGACCCATTTCGCTCAACCCTAGTCTTGATGTTTGACATGGCAATTCATGAACAAATAATGGCCTTAAAGTCTGCCAGCTATAGTGGACTGTTCAGAAATGAACAGTATTTAGATGGTGAAAAATACATTTCTTCATTCCTGTTATGTCACTTTGCCAATGTAAATGGTTACAAATCATGCCAGTGTAAAGCAGACATGAGGGACATGTTATTTATTAATGTTTTTATGTGGTTTGACTATTTGGATTAAAGGGATAATCACTCAAAGTTTGAAAATTGCTAATTTTTGGAAATTTTTGTAACATTTCGGATATTGTTAAAAATAAATACAGAAAATATCAACATCAATTTATCATTATCATAAAAGTACAATGTGTCACAAAAATCAATCTCAAAATCAGTTAGATATGTTGGAGTTCCAGAGTTATTACCACAGAAGTATAATGTTACAGGGTATATATACTAATTTCCTTGTTAGGGTGTTGATCCAGGGAACTGGTCTGATTGCTGTATGTGGCGTCAGGAAGGAAATTTTTCCCCAGTGTGGAGCTTACTCTTTGCCACATGGGGTTTTTTTGCCCTTCCACTGGATCAACATGTTAGGGCATGTTAGGTTAGGCTATGGGTTGAACTAGATGGACTTAAAGTCTTCCTTCAACCTTAATAACTATGATACTATGTTACTAAGTCAAAACTGGTCAGATTTCAAACATTTTTGCTCTGTTACTAAGAGTTAGGGTACCGTCACACCGTGCAATTACGATCGCTACGACGGCACGATCCGTGACGTCGCAGCGTCGTACGACTATCGCTCCAGCGTCGTAGACTGCGGTCACACTTTGCAATCACGGCGCTGGAGCGATGCCGAGGTTCGCTGGTAACCAGGGTAAACATCGGGTTACTAAGCGCAGGGCTGCGCTTAGTAACCCGATGTTTACCGTGGTTACCAGCGTAAAAGTAAAAAAAAACAAACAGTACATACTGACCATCTGATGTCCGTCAGGTCCCTTGCCGTCTGCTTCCTGCTCTGACAGTGCCGGCCGTACACTGAGAGCAGAGCGCAGCGGTGACGTCACCGCTGTGATCTGCTCTCACTTTCCGGCCGGCGCTCACAGTCAGAGCGGGAAGCAGACTGCAAGGGACCTGACAGACATCAGATGGTGAGTATGTACGTTTTTTTTTTTTTTACTTTTACGCTGGTAACCACGGTAAACATCGGGTTACTAAGCGCGGCCCTGCGCTTAGTTACCCGATGTTTACCCTGGTTACCAGCGAACTCATCGCTGGATCGCTGTCACACACAACGATCCAGCGATGACAGCGGGAGATCCAGCGACGAAAGAAAGTTTCAAACGATCTGCTACGACGTACGATTCTCAGCAGGGTCCCTGATCGCTGCTGCGTGTCAGACACTGCGATATCGTAACGATATCGCTAGAACATCACGAATCGTACCGTCGTAGCGTTCAAAATTGCACTGTGTGACGGTACCCTTAAGTGACCTCAACCTATCTGGCTATGTTAAAATGGATAGTAACTGGTGGTAATAACAGGCAATTTAACAGCCTACTGCAGTATCAGAGCTGGTTGGCTACTTAAGTTATATAAAATATCCAAAAATTGTCCCTTTTGGAGCTAAAAACCTGCCTTGCTGGTGTTTATACCAGGAGGTATAAATGAAAAAAGCTGTAGCTTTTTCACATGGGGAGTACAAAAATGATCCCTATTTATCCCTTAGTTGTATTTATAACTTACTTGTAAAGAACCCCTCTTAATTGTAAAGTGCTGCAGAATATGCTGGCTCTATATAAATAAAATTATTATTAAATTATTATCAAGAGATCTGTTCCTTGCTAAGTGAAGAAGAAATAGCTTTTCACAATCTGGCAAAAGTTATCCCTTTATGTAGAGATACAAAACAGCTGATTTGAATATGAAGAAGTTATTGTTTTCAACTAGTAAGGAAAAATGATCCCATTACAGGGGTCCGCAACTGGTTTACTAATCGTAAAATGATAAGGCAATTACATTGGATTTTTATCAAGCCACCCATTATCCATGTTTTTCTGGAGACAAAAGAGGTCTACTGTTTTCAAAGTGAAGAAGCTAAAGGTACCTTCACACTAAACGACTTTGCAGCGATAACGATAGCGATCCGTGACGTTGAAGCGTCCTGGATAGCGATATCGTTGTGTTTGAGATGCAGCAGCGATCTGGATCCTGCTGTGATATCGCTGGTCGTTGCTGAAAGTTCAGAACTTTATTTGGTCGTCAGATCGGCGTGTATCGTCATGTTTGACAGCCAAAGCAAAGATGCCAGCGATGTTTTACAGTGGTAACCAGGGTAAATATCGGGTTACTAAGCGCAGGGCCGCACTTAGTAACCCGATGTTTACCCTGGTTACCATTATAAATGTAAAAAAACAAACAGTACATACTCACCTTCTGCTGTCTGTCACACGTCCCCCGCCATCCGCTTCCCACACTGACTGTGAGCGCCGGCCGTAAAGTGAAAGCAGAGCACAGCAGTGACGTCATCGCTGTGCTGTGCCTGTTACAGCCGGCACTCACAGTCAGTGCGGGAAGCAGACGGCGAGGGACGTGTGACAGACAGCAGAAGGTGAGTATGTACTGTTTGTTTTTTTTACATTTACAATGGTAACCAGGGTAAACATCGGGTTACTAAGCGCGGCCCTGTGCTTAGTAACCCGATGTTTACCCTGGTTACCCGGGGACTTCGGTATAGTTGGTCACTGGAGAGCTGTCTGTGTGACAGCTCTCCAGCGACCACACAACGACGCTGCAGCGATCGGCATCATTGTCGATATCGCTGCAGCATCGTTTAGTGTGAAGGTACCTTAAGGCTTGTTGTCACAAAGTCATTTAAAGTCCTATTTTGGAAGCTGTTTCATGTTTGTGTGCTCTCAAGAAAGTTCATTTCCCAGTATCACCAGTACAGTCTAGTACTGTGAAGCACAGTGGGCATAAGGATATGTGGCTGATCAGGTTGTGTAGTGGCTGCCTCATGAGCAGCACAGGGGAGCATTAAGATAGGGCAGACAAGGAGATGCTTGGTCGTTTAGGGCTAGCAATGGCAGCCCAGCAACAACAGTGCAGCAAAAAATAGGACATAATGTACAGGGAGTAGATGCATGACTGATTCCAGTCCATTGATACTGGCAGCAGCAAAACAGTGTAGAAGACAATCCACAAAAAGTCAGGTATGCAAACAGATGGCATGGATGATTTAATCATTAGCGTTGACCATTTGTGTATGAAAGTCTACACTGATCCATGCATAATTCATTTTGACAAATGCTATGTTATGCTTATAGCAGATAACTTGGTCCACTTTAGTGTGACAAATCCAATTTCCATGCTAACATGATACTGGGGGTTGGATATTACAGTACACCCATAGTAAGCTAGACCAGATCCATGAGATCAGGGCATTTGCCTGAGAAAGGATACAGCATATGTATGAATGAACCCAGCTGCTGCTCTTCCAGTGAATTTTTGTTTGCTAAAGTGCACCACGCTGTCGCAATGGCAGACAAAATATTTTGTCTACCATGTCTAATACACTGTAGGTGTTTCTTTAGCTACTTACTGCAGTCTTAATGAGGGCACAGGCTGGTAAATGTTCTGAGTGTGCATTGTTTATGGGTCTGCTAGCAAGGTGTATGAGCAGCAGGCAACCACTTAGCAATACTTTGCATTGCAGGTAATATAGCTTATCCTATTGATATACCCATTTGGAGTCCCTTTCTGAAGCTTTACAAAATAACAGGGCTTGAAAGTGTGGCTAACCAATAGTCATTACTTTGCTTCATGTTAACAATATACCTGTCCTCACACAAGCACTGCAGTAAACAGCTTACCATGCTCACCAGCAAGATCGAGGGCCTGCCCCTTTGTTTAATTGTCATCACAACAGCATCATAATCATCATCATTTTCCCTTTGACTCTCTGCACCATCCCCCTGCTTGCACTATTTCACATTCTGCTCCACATCACAGAAAATGATCCTCCTCCTCCTTTTTTGCCTCCTCAAAATCCTGCAGCATGTGACATGGACCTTGAGGGTGCCCAGCAGAGTGTGGCACTGAACAGGTGCAAATGGATGCTTGCATCCATCACCTCTTGCATTCTGATGAGTGTTTTTCCCAGTTAAATATTAGCTGGATTACATCATTGATTCCACACTTATCCCTACTGGCAAATTTGGTCAAATCTGCAAAGGGCTTTAGTAGGCAATATGCATCCTTTAACAGAAGTGAATGTTGGATCTCAAAGTAACCCACTTTGCAGTTTGCTGCATGATATAGTCCGTGACAGCTGTTAGTAGAAATGCTGCAACATGTACAGTTTTGATAGAAGACTATTTTCTCTTGCATGTGAGAACAGAGAAAGAGAAACATTCTGTGAGAAATAATGATAATTGGGTATCTATCAGCTGAGCGCATGCCATCATTTCAAGAGAGGTGGTAAAATCCACAAGTTAGTAAGGCAGCAACAGACAAGGTGCAAGTTTGATTGGCAAACCAGCAGATTACAGGGAGCATACTCTCAATACCTCAACACACAATTGGGGTTTAGTGATGGTCGAGTTGATGGGTCTGACCAATCATTTACAAAAAAATGGCTTAGGTATTAAAACAGCACCAGAACTTGAACTCGAATCCGGATCCCAGTCAGATAAATAGGTGGCTTTAACATCCGTTGTTTGCCACGCTGTCATCTGCTTGACAGCCTGGCAAATACAGGCTCTGATCGGAGGTAATATCGTTACTGCAAGTCAGAGCACTGTGGTTCATGTGCTGTCAAATGACAGCATTTGAGCCAGCAGCTGTGACCGGCGGTAAAAGGTTACCACCAGTCACAAGCTTTGGCTGATGACACAGTACTACTCTCAACAGCATACGCCTTCTGTTGCAGACAGCAGCAAGAGCAGGCATATAATGAGAGTATTCATCAGCCGGCGCCTATGCTATAAATAAATAATAATTTTTAAAAAATGGCATGGGGTCTCTTCTATTCTTAGTAACTAGCAAAGGTGAAACCGTCAGCTGCAGGATGCAGCCATCAGCTGTTAGGTTTATCATAGCTGGTTATCTAAAATAAAAGGTTCCCATGCCATTGTTTTTAATGATATAAATAAATGATTTAAAAAACAGTTTTGGTTCCCCCCCATTTTTAATAACCAGCTAAGCTAAAGCAACAGATGCAGGCTGGTATTCTCAGACTGGTAAGGGGACATGGATATTGGCCCCCCCAGACTAAAAATAACAGACAACAGCCACCCCAGAAAGTTGTCATGTAGCCCGCAGCACCATAAGTGAGGTGAACGGTGTTTATGAGCTATGAATCCCTGTAACCTTTCTCATGGCAGCTCAGTGCTACACACTTCAAAAGCGTGATTACACTCTTGTCTCAGTGTGAGCCAGCTGACATGGATAGTATTAATAACTAGATATAGGTATTAATACAGCATCTTAGGAAAGTGCCATGAAGATTGGCTCATGACCAGACTAAAAATATCAGCCCTCAGCTTAATTCTGGCGCTTAGCCTCGTTCTTCCCACTTGCCTTGTAGAGGTGGCAAGTGAGGTAATAGAGTTGGGGTTGATGTCAGCTTTGTATTGTGAATTGACATCAAGCCAAGAGGTTAGTAATGGAGTGGCGTCTATAAGATGACCCCATTACTAACCCCATAGCAAGTTTTGAAATAACCATACAGAATAAAAGCCTTTATTTGACCCTGATGCCTTCATTTTAAATAAAAATTAAAAGCAAAGTTATACTCACTTTTACTCCTAACCCATTGATACCCATGTCCGCTGTAAAAGACCAAATATAGTAAGCAATCATATCACCTGTCTGGTGAGAAGATAATCCAGTTGTCATACGATGAGTCCAGCTCTGCTACATCTGGCATAATGCGATTGTTCAGCCTGCCAGCCAGCAGAGACACTGAGCTGTGCTTGCCATATGATGGGGGGGGGGGGTTATAGCCGAAAAAAATAAATAAATAAATAAAAAGAACATAAAAATTTAAATCATCCCACTTTTCCCCTATTAAAAATAAAACTAATAAAAAATAAAAAAGTACATGTCTTATTGTCACTTTCAGAAAAGTCCGCTCTATCAAAATATAAAAAATATTTAACACGATCAATAAACACAGTAAAAAAAAAGTAATGCCAAAATTATTTTTTTCCCAAAAATGAAAACATTACGGGTATTGAAACATGGCAATACAACCCCCTTTTTTTCAAACTTCTGAGTTTTTTTTTTACAACTAAAATAATAAATAAATAAAAACTGGACATGAGTGGTATCAATGCAGTCGTACTTATGAACAGAATAATATTGCCATGTCATTTTTACCACAGAATTGACATTGTAAAAACAATTCCAAAAAGACAATGTCAGAATTGAGTTTTCACCCAAGAGTTTGGCTCTTTTTCTCAGAAGAGGCAAGTTGCATTTTCTAATACAGTCATTTATTACACGTATGGTCACTGTAGACAATTGGGACTCTGTGGAACATATGAATTGTGCTTTTTCCACTTCATCATTACAATAATCTACCTCAGTTGTCTCTGTGAAAGTTTTATGACACCATTTATTTTATTTTTGTTCCGTAATAACATTACTAATCCTTTGTATCTTTATATTGAGTGATATACTTATTTTATGTGTTGGTTTTACTAGTGTGTGTGCACCCTTTTCTGTACAGGGCCACCACATAACCGCTGGTTGTTTAAATAAAGGTTTTTTAATTTATCTTTTAATTTAATCTCTCTGGTTTGGACTCTTCCTATGACCATAAGTTCGGGTTTTCTTCTTTGGGCACATCTGCATATAACACAGGACACAACCCAGTACAATTTTTTATTCACCATTGTTGAAATAGGTAACAGGATCCAAAACCTGATAATGTATATTTTACATTATAAATAAAATCTCCTCTTTGGAAACATCATTAATAACCCTGCTGTTCTGTTTAGATTTCACATACACTTGTACTGTTCCCGGTCATTTTTGACCGTCCTTATAAAATAATCATTTTTAGCTAATCTAAGTGGTTTTTTTAAACAGTTTTTGCACTATTATATTGCTTGTGAAGATGGTTGTTCAAATACCAGAAAAAAAAATAAATACAAAGCTTGTTTTATATTTTTTTTATATCCAAAAGGGAACATGGTATTTTTTAGATTTTTGTAAAAATTGATTATTTTTGCAGATAAAAAAAAAAATCTTGATCTAAATGTTAACTATAAGTAATAATATCAAACATTATGTAGATATACTTTTTTCAAAGGCAAAAAAAAAAAAAAAAAAAAAAGCTTTTTTCTCTATAAAATGGCAAAAAACGTTGTTTTTTATACACTTATACTGTTCCCGGTCATTTTTGACCGGACCTAACAAAGTTGTGATTTGTACCTAATTCAAGTGTTATTTGATTACCTGTTGCATTGTTTTACTGTATGTGAACATGGTTTTCAATAATCAGATGAAAAATTAAATCAAAAACTTTTATTTTTTGAATCAAATAAATTAACATTTATGTACAGTGTAATACTGTACAACCAGCAAACACATGGAAAATCAGAAAATCATGATTTACAATATGAAATGTTGACAACTGAATGGAACTAGATCTATATGAACAGCAGGGTAAATAAAAACCAGTGAAATAAATTGCGCATAGCTATACTGGAAGCGAATCCGTCGGCTGTATCGCAACTTGAAAATGTTGGTATGTGTAAATCTGTTCTGACCAAAAGTAGTCAGATACATTGATAAATAGTAGTAGATGCAATATATAGTTCAAAATGAGGTGATAGCACCTTTATTTTTGTCAAAAATTGTCTGGAGAGCTGAATAAAGGCCTATCGGTCATTTTTGACCGAACAGTACAAGTGTAAAAAAAATTGTACCAAATAAAGTAAACAAAAAAAAAAAAAAATTCCCACAGAGAGTACCCCCCTAATGACGAAAAGTCAGGGAGCCTCAAGTCTCAGAATCACACGCTGAATTTTTATAACATTATAGAATTTCAAAAACGGTCATTTTTGACCTAACAGAACAGCAGGGTTAAAGAACAGTTAAACATCAGTCATTTACTTTTCCCAGCAGTTTCGAAGCCACAATCTCTCTTTTGACTGCATATACTATAAACTATCATCTCCAATTCTAAAGCCACTGACTTCATGTGTTTGAACTGTTAACCTTGTGGCATTTAAGATCTACCTCTGCAGGGCTTTGGTCATTTTTTGGCCCTTGTTATTTATGACAAGTGCTTATAAAAATTAAATATGTGGAACAAAGCCTTGAGGTAATACAGGAGGCCGTGTCCGGTGTTCCGAATATTCAATGCGCTTTCTGGATCTTTTTTACAGCCCTTTCTCTGCTCTTTATTGCCTTTTGCTCTAGATTTAAATACTTTCCAAATGTCTTTTTCGTATCATTTATTTAACACTGGGATCATGCACGTTTTTAAGACTAAGTGGATTCAGTACAGTTAAATCATTCTGCAGCTGCTTTTAGTCTTCAGAAGATTTTTCATTCTTGTCAATTGGTTTCTTCTGCATATTTAACTGGTCAGACTTATTATTGCGTTATGCTAAAAGTACACTAAACATATAACGAACATGCTGGAAGTGCAATAAGTTGATGGTGCACAGCGAGCTCGCGAGACCATGAGTGATATCATACCTTTACGCAAAGAGAAAAAGTTGTACAAAGTCCCCAATGCATTATAATCAAGAGCTTAGAAGTTTTTTCTATCCTGCAGGCTAAGGGTGTATTGTTTCTCTTTGTAAAGATTGCAAGAAGACAAAAGAAGATTTAGGCTAGACTAATATTTATTTGGTTTATCAGGCTCATTTTTTTAAATATTGAAACATTGTGATCCTGCCACCGGACTCACATCTGTTCCTCTCTGGTGCAACAACTGATGCGCCAGACAGGTAGAAATGATCTCATTGCAAAGAATGGGATCGATTCTTGCATCAAGTTCTGGTGTTTCAGTATAATGCCAGATGGAAATCATACATACTGTATGTGCAGGGAGCCTTATAGGTCAGGAAAAAAAATAGCTCTATTAAGAAAATCAGTCTCTCTGGTGTTACCTACTGGAGGGGCAAGAACCCTGAAAAGCTGTCTGCAGACCTGCCTATCTCTTTTTGAGGAGACTTTGGATTGCCAGTTTGACTAATTCATTTAACTGGCACTACAGAGGCAATTTTCTTCCTCCTGTAGGACAGGTCACCCAAGAGCATTGTTTTCTGCATTGGTCAACATGCTGGATGTAACTTTATTAGTCGTTCACATTAATGTCTTGTTATGTTTGGAAGGGATTGGGGACCTTATCCCACTTTTTCCTATTTGTAGTTCAACAAACGTTTAGTTACCTAGTTTTAGACATTATGTTCATTGAACTAATGCAACGTTCTGTCCTAATTGAGAGTCAGGGTAAAGACTCATGGGCATATCCATAATTTACCTATGTGTCATACAGATCCATATTTTGGCACTGCGAGCCCATAGTGTACTACATTATGCTTCTGATGATTCAATATATCATAACATGCTCCATTGCACTCTGTCATCCTATACAGCTGGACCAAATTTGTCACAACATGTGTAAGGTGTGCAGGGTGGTAGTCATGGCTGATGCGTTGCTGTGTTCCACACCCTGGCACCCTATAAATAAATAGTGTCCCGATTCCTGGGTGCTGTGTTTATGGTGCAGTACACTCACGTTTCGACCACACAGGCCTCCTCTGTTTCCACGAATCCAGATCCAGGGACATCTGCACACAAATCAGGGGACACTCACTTCTCAACAAACAGTTCAACTTTACTTAGCATTTTGAGTTCAATTGATGTTACAGGGCAGTACGATTCCACATTCTCTATTTGTTCCACCTGAGCTATCTTTTCATTTAATAGCTGCCTCTGACTCCAGGATACTCCATCCGGCTTTACAGTTTCCATAAGACCCATCCTGAGAATAAGGCATGCTTCTGAGTTCCTAGTTCGTGCTGTAGGCCTCGGACGTTACAGCAATGTTGGCTAAAGACAGTTGTCAACTATCTCATATTGCCAAACAGTTCATACTTATTGTGCCCTCCAGCCCTCTGGCCTTGAACTCCTGCCAACATTTCATCTATTTTCTAGTATCCCCACAACAGTGTCTTTTCACTTCCTAACTTAATCCCTAAATCCTTTTCTTTGCTTAAAGGGAACCTGTCATCCCCAAAATCGATGGTGAGGTAAGCTCATCGTCATCAGGGGCTTATCTACAGCATTCTGTAATTCTGTAGATAAGCCCCTGATGTTACCTAAAAGAGGAGAAAAAGAGGTTATATTATACTCACCCAGGGGCGGTCCCGCTGCGGTCTGGGTCCGATGGGTGTCTCAGGTCCGGTCCGGAGCCTCCCATCTTCATTCCATGATGTCCTCTTCTGGTCTTCACGCCGCGGCTGCAGCGCAGGCGTACTTTGTCTGCCCTGTTGAGGGCAGAGCAAAGTACTGCAGTGCGCAGGCACCGGGAAAGGTCAGAGACCTCACCATCGATTTTGGGGGTGACAGGTTCCCTTTAAGCAAAGAAAAGGATTTAGGGATTAAGTTAGGAAGTGAAAAGACACTGTTGTGGGGATACTAGAAAATAGATGAAATGTTGGCAGGAGTTCAAGGCCAGAGGGCACGATAAGTATGAACTGTTTGGCCTGATGACGGTGAGCTTACCTCACCATCGATTTTGGGGGTGACAGGTTCCCTTTAATGCTCTAAGCGTAATTCTGTACTTTCACTATATGCTACACATAAAAAACATTAATCACAATACGTTACATTAACTTTGCACATTAGTGTCTATAAGATTCGATGGAGTTTCACATTTTACATTACTCATACAATAAAACGCACTAAAACCCAAGTCAATTATGACACTACAATTGTTGTCTTCAGGGGAATGTATATGACAGTCCCTGTCAGACCCTTACACATGCATTGCATTTATCTGACTATAAGAAACAGTCATCCACTATCTATGGAACACAAGATTACTTCCTGATCATTGAGGATCCACTGGTATGCCACTGATCCCAGGAACTGATGCTCTGAATAGCTATGTGTGATAGAGTGCTGGATGATCATGTGTACTGCCACTCCATTCATTTTTAAAGGGAACCTGTCAGGTTCCCTATACCCTCCAACCATGCAGCAATTCCCCTATGTATGATTAAGCTCTCTCCCGAACAGCCTTTTTTAACATAATTTATTTTAAAAAATGCTTTAAAAAAGCATATATTACGATCCCGTTTCCCATGCTAATACGGGCTTTGACTAGTCAATGGGACAATAGTTTCCCAAGACTAGTCAGCTCTTTCCGAAATGATCGGCATGCATGTTCTAGATTTACATGAGGCCAGCTCGCGCAAATTATGTTATCACACACACAGGGGTATGATAACATAAGCTGCACGAGCTGGCCTCATGCAAATCTAGAACATGGGCACCGATCACTTCAGCAGCATCAATGCACCTCTGAAGCCGGGTGTACTCTTCCCGGCTTCAGAGATGTGCTGCGCATGACAAGAAGTTCTGAAGATCACTTCCGATCATGCGCAGTATGCCTCTGAAGCTGAGAAGCATACACCCAGCTTCAGAGACCCATTCACACTGCCAGAATGAGAGGCGCACATGTGCTATATTTGCATGAGCTGGCAATGAGGACGACTTGTGAAAATTACAAGGGCGTGAAAGAGGGCTGACTAGTCTGGGGAAACTAAAATGCCCCATCGAGTAGTCAAAGGCCTCATTAGCATAGGAAGCGGGGACAATATAAATGCTTTTTTAAAGCATTTATTTAACTGAATTACATTATACAGGCATGATTAGGCATGGAATTAAATCATACATCGGTGAATGCTGCTGGGTTGGAGGGCATGGGGGACCTGACAGGTTCCCTTTAATGAAACTTCCTCAGATAGCTGAGTTCAGTGCTCAGTTGGTCTTTGGCATTCCCATAAGAATGAATGGAGCGGCTGTATGCATGACAAATTAGTACTAAATTAACATGGGGATCTTCAGAGCCCCAGTGCTTGGGATTAGTGGCAGGAAAAGACATAGCATAGATGCAATGTGTGCCTAGAGCAGGAGTGGGGAACCTCAGGCCCCAGGGCCAGTTATGGTTCTTGATGACCTTTTATCAGGCCCCCGAGCAGATTCTCAGGGACCACATTCTTGGGCAGGGAGGTGTATTTTGATTGCAACCAGCTCATTAATTTCTTCTTGCTCTGATAGCACACACACAGTGTTCACTACTGAACACTGAAGTGCATGCAATGAAAGATCATGTCCTGACACCAGCGCCAGAGTCAGGATGTACTTTGTGGGCGGAGTTTGTACGGCCCCCAACGGATGGTTTAAATTTCTAAATGGCCCTTGGCAGAAAAAAGATTCCCCACCCCTGGCCTAGAGGTAAGGGGGCCCAATTTCACCTTCACATCAGCAAACAGTTCCTGGTCCTATCACAGGCACAAAGAGGGGCCCATATAATTTTCTTCCATCTGTGTCCGCCACTGCTCACTGGGGCTCCCAGTGGTCATACCCCGAGTGATCAGGAAATTATCCCCTATACCATGGCTCGAAAAATTTTCCCCTGTTCCATATATCTTTATACAAGCCGAAAATCAATGTCTGCATTTACAGTGAACTTTCCTGTCAAGTAATACTAGGATTCTTCAGGATCTGGATTAGGAAACACTGATGTGGCAGGAAGCAATTTAGCTCATGATTAATGCTCCACCTTCAGACTTGTGTTTTGTTGCTGCTTATGATTTGAAAATATATCAGTGATAACTTGCATTATATGTACATGAGAATATGTTAATGTGAATATGAACATAATCTACCATGGAAACCTGCATGTACTGTACTTCCTTGTGGTAATATTTTCATGTTATGTTTTTTTAAATAAAAGGATTTTTCATAACAATGTTAAGTTCTGGACTATAAGTCAGGTGTCTTAGACAGAACTGAAATCAGAACCATTTTTAAAGTCCTTAATATCCAAGTACAGTTGTAAAACACAATGATAACAAGTAACAAGTCATTGATTTTGAAGGATAAGAAGAAACACAACTGCAGCTCCATCAAGTGGCAAAACGAATTCCAAAACTAGAAACCAAAGATCAAACTTTTTCTTTACAGATTCATTCCTGGGGAATCAGTTATGTCTCTCTCTTAGATTATAATTACATATTTCTTGAAGATTATGATTACATAGTTTACATCTCCATATAATTTGTGTACTAGAATATATGCTTTTCTTTATTGTGTGATTTCCAGTTGTTGTTTTCACCATTCACAAATCCCAAAATATCTTACATCTTGAAAGCCGATTCAAAATGTACTTACAATGAAATGAGAGTTACTTCTCGGGTTACTGCAGATGTGACTGAAATGTATACTATTATACAGGGTGGGCCATGTATATGGATACACCTAAATAAAATGGGAATGGTTGGTGATATCAACTTCCTGTTTGTGGCACATTATTATATGGGAGGGGGAAAACTTTTCAAGATGGGTGGTGACCATGGCGGCCATTTTGAAGTTGGTCATTTTGGATCCAACTTTATTTTTTCCATTCGAAAAGGGTCATGTGACACATCAAACTTATTGAGAACTTCACAAGAAAAAAAATGGTGTGCTTGGTTTTAACGTAACTTTATTATTTCATGAGTTATTTACAAGTTTTTCTTTGTTTAGAGCCATTGACATGTCGCAAAGGTTAACATGTGAGGAGCGGATAGAAATTGTGCTGATGTCTGGTGAACGCAGTACCCGGGTCATTGCAGCGGATTTCAATGCAAGAAACCCTACGCAAGAAAACTGTCACTATTCCCATGTTATTTAGGTGAATACATGTAAATGGCCCACCCAAAAAAGTTTGCCTCATCACTGAATATAATGTTCTGTGTAAACAGAGGGTCCTGTTCCAATTTTTGTTTTGCCCATTCTGCAAATTCAGCGTGCCGATCTGGCATCAGTCGAACATCCCTTCTGCGGATATTAGCTACTCACAAATGGCACCCTTAGGGTATGTTTCCATGTGCCAGATTACATCCGGATTAGCTGCGGATAGTACGCTGCATACAGCAGCAGCGTTCGACCCGCAGAGTCCAGATGTTATAGCATAGTGGAGGGGATTTTATGAAATCCCGTCTCCACTATGCGTGCAAACATGCATCCGGCAGCCCTGTGTTTACAGACATGTGGCGCATCTTTTTAGAACGCAACATGTCTGTTTACCTTGCGGCTACGCTCCGTCGCCGCAAGGTAAATAACAGGGCTCTATGTATGGGGTGCAGAGATTCTGGATGTGTGCAATGAACACATCTGGAATCACCGTGCACACAGAAGGGGGCAGTGCTTTGGGTGGAGTGAGTTTTCCACTCCGTCCAAAGCGCCGTCATTACGGTCCGTGGACACGCACCCTTACAAAATCCAGCTGCTGCAGCATCTCAATGAGGATTTTTTGGGTGGGCCATTTATATGTGCCACAAACAGGAAGTTGATATCACCAACCATTCCCATTTTATTTAGGTGTATCCATATAAATGGCCCACCCTGTAATATACTATTTCGTATCTAGTGGGCAAGATCTAAATTTCAGGTGCTTTCTCGTAGGACATGTTAGGCTATGTGCACCCGATGTGGATTTGCTTGCAGAAATTTCTGCATATCTTGGCAGAAAACACAGAGGAAAATCCACTCGCTTTTGTTAAGTTTTTGTTGCAGATTTTCATGCGGTTTTGTAAGCTCTGCCCACACACTCTTCCTCCATCAGACATCATTATCTTTGACAATTCTGCAGGGTTTTTGGAAGCAAATCCGCAAACCTTTTTACAACTGCATTTTTTGCTGCGGATTTGACTGACTCAATGGAATTCAATGGGTGCAGAAACGCTGCAGATCCAAAAAAGAATTGACAGCCTGTGGAAAATAAAATGCTGCAAATAAGGCTGAAAATGTCCAAATCATGTGCACAACACTTTGGGACTGTCATTGATTAACATTGCTTAAGTAATCCATTGTGTGTTTGGAGCATTTCCGAGCAGAAAAAACGCTGCAGAAATGCTACAAATCTGCATCGTGTGTACATAGCCTTATGCTGGTAGCGGGTGACTCCACTTTTTAGGGAGCAGATAGGGGACACAGCACAAAGGAGAAGGTGATGGACCCACAATACAGCAGTTAAGGCAACTTACCATCTGGAAACATAGGCCAGGACCAGGTATTCCAGACAGTATTTGCTCACCCACAGACATACTATAAATCAGGACTAGCTCATTCATCTTCTTTATATGTAATGTGCTATACTCAGCACATAATAGAAACAGTCATGGTCAAACATGTTGACACCCTAGAAATTGTTCCAGAATATGAAGTATTTCCCCCTGAAAATAATAGCAATTACACATGTTTTGTTATACACATGTTTATTTCCTTTATGTGTATTGGAACAACACAAAAAAACAAGACAAGTTGAACAAAAACCCCACAAAACCCCCAAAATGGGCAAGACAAAATTGTTGGCACCATTCCATAATTGTGGGTAAACAACTTTGTTTCAAGCATGTGATGCTTGTTCAAACTCACCTGTGGCATGTAACATGTGTGGGCAATATTTAAATCAAATCTGAAACCAGTTAAAAAGATGAGAAAGGCACAGTACGAGCCAAAACATCGCCTGCCATGTGGGTCTGAATTAAACCATATTTTTTTCACCTTAATAGTAGAGTGCTGCCTTCTTTTTCTGATTTTGCTAGATACAGTATATCTATAGATAGATGGATAACACTGGTCAGCGCAATTTTTCTGGCAAAAGGTTTTAAAACATATTTTAAGTCAGTTTTGTCTGCTGATTACGAATATGAACTTCGTTTTTGGCTATCACATCAGGATTTCGAGATATTTTCAATTTTTGATGAAAATTACTCCTATCTAATGTTTTATGATAAAAACACATGATTTTCGATACTAGATTGTATATTTTTAATCAAGGAATACCAAAGATTACAAAGTCTATGTACAGCAAATCAAATATACTTACAGAATTAAACTACAAAATATAAAAACACATACAGTATATATGGCACACAGATGAATGACAAATGGCAGTTATTTGAACTTTCTTTTCTTGGCTGATCTGTGATGTACTGTACAGCTTCTGGGTTGTCTCTCTTCAAGCTCCAGCAATAGTCAGCCATCATATGTGAGTCCCACCGGCCTTGATACCGTTCTTCCATTGTTTAAATGTCCTGATGAAAACGCTCCCCTTGTTCCTCACTCACAGCCCCAAGGTTCTCTGGAAAAAAAAAGTCCAAATGGCTGTGTAAATAGTGAATCTTGATACTCATTCTACCTCCAAGATTTCGCAGACTCATTAGTAGCTCTTCCACAATCTCTTCATAGTTGTCTGCTTTCTTGTTCCCTAGAAAATTCTGCACCACATTACAAAATGCATTCCAAGCTCTTTCTTCTGTCTCATTCATTGATGTGATAAAATTTGGGTCTCTCATAAGTGTTCTTATTTGAGGTCCATCAAATATTCCAGCCTTTTTCTTCTCTTCATTAAGACCAGGAAAAGTTGAACATATATAGTTAAAGCATTCTCCACTGTGATTGAGAGCTTTGACGAACTGCTTCATCAATCCAAGTTTTATGTGTAAGGGAGGAAAGACAATGTCCTTCCTATCCACTAGAGGATCATGGATGACATTCTTATCGCCAGATGCCAAACTCTGTCGCTGAGGCCATTCAGTTTTCAACCAATGCTCTGCTGTAGCTCTACTGTCCCAGTAGCACAGAAAACAAGGGTGTTATCATAACAAATGGGAATTATGCATGTTCAAACAAAACAAAGATATTCTCACATTTATTGGGAGACTAAATGACTAAATTTACCTTAGTGAACCGTATAAACCGGCACTTTTCATACACTACTTATATTTATCATGGAATTCTTGAAAATGGGCTATATACCTGTAGCGCAAAAAAGTGATGTGATAGAGAAATTATAAGATGAGATTTGAATTCAGCACCCTCAAATTAGTCTAAAACTGTTCTTAAAGTCCATGCCAGAATTTCTTCTTTTTTTTTTTTTGTAGACCAGTGTAATAGATAGATAGGTCTATAGCTATATATGTCTCTATCTATCTATCTATCTATCTATCTATCTATCTATCTATCTATCTATCTATCTATCTATGTAAATGAAGAGGTTGGACAAGAAATAACATAACAATTTTTTTTTGTTCAATAATAGATCTTTATTTAGCTTACAAAAATGCATACAAATCTGCATGAAAAAAAAAAACGTATGAAAATCCGCATCAAAAACGCATCAAATCTGCATGGATTTTTAAGTGCGCTTTCTGGGAAGAGATGCAGATTCTGTGCAGAAAATTCTGATTCTGCAAGCAAATCTGCAACGTGTGCACATACCCTAAATGATGAGCTGTTCTCAGTGCACTGCTATTGGCCATGCTGGGAGTTGTAGTCCCACTGTTTCTATAATCGATGAGCTGTTCTCTGCTCCATGTGTCAGATTTGCTTTGGGTGATCACATCTGTTTATTGTAAACCTTCCCTGCCCATTATTAGGGAGCTGAAGGGGATGGCACAGACTCATGATGGGGCTGATCTACCCACAATGTGTTTAGTCCCTTCTAAATATCTACAACTTTGAGACTTTTCTCTTGTTTCCAAGCTAAGGATCACAGATCAGGAACCGATAAGGCTATTCCAGCCCTGGATCTGCCATAGACTTCGAGTTTCAGTCCCTGATGTCCGGTTAGTGGCCCCTGACATCTGCCTTGGGGACTCTCTGACCGCCTGGTCCTTTGTTCCCTATGAGGATGATCGGTGCCATATGTCCTTGACGCTGATTATCCCCTGACCCTGGATGACTGCAGTAATGGAGCCGTCTATGGGCGATTTATTATGGCCAAAGACTGATAATGATCCTCCCGGGTGACAGTGTCGGTGTATACTGTATGGATCCCAGGAAAAAATAGACAGCAGGTGGGTCCCAGCCCAGGGTCCGTACCAGCTTCTTCCATGGGACACCCTCCATTGGTCAGCAATGTGTCTGCTGCAGATCCTTCCAATGTATTTCATTGTAACTAGTAAATACTTCTTAAAGCCGCCATACACATTAGGTGGCCATTGTCCGTCTCTCCCGACAACAACAACATTGGTCCAAGGTTGAACTTGATGGCACTAGGGCTTTTTTCAACCTATGTAACTACTAGATGTTTCCAGCCAGCTAACGCTCGGCACGCTCATTGCTATCTAATTTACGCTGCTGGTGATTAAACTAAATGATGACAACATTCAATAGCGCTTACGCAGGTGGTAAATTAACTTAAAATGAAGTTAATAACAATAGTGTGGTGATGTGTTGGGGGCGGGATTATGTGTGGTAATGTGGGGGGGGATTATGTGTGGTGATGTGGCGGGGGGGCGGGATTATGTGTGGTGATGTGGTTGGGGTGGGATTATATGTGTAACATAGTAACATAGTAACATAGTTAGTAAGGCCGAAAAAAGACATTTGTCCATCCAGTTCAGCCTATATTCCTATATTCCATCATAATAAATCCCCAGATCTACATCCTTCTACAGAACCTAATAATTGTATGATACAATATTGTTCTGCTCCAGGAAGACATCCAGGCCTCTCTTGAACCCCTCGACTGAGTTCGCCATCACCACCTCCTCAGGCAAGCAATTCCAGATTCTCACTGCCCTAACAGTAAAGAATCCTCTTCTATGTTGGTGGAAAAACCTTCTCTCCTCCAGACGCAAAGAATGCCCCCTTGTGCCCGTCACCTTCCTTGGTATAAACAGATCCTCAGCGAGATATTTGTATTGTCCCCTTATATACTTATACATGGTTATTAGATCGCCCCTCAGTCGTCTTTTTTCTAGACTAAATAATCCTAATTTCGCTAATCTATCTGAGTATTGTAGTTCTCCCATCCCCTTTATTAACTTTGTTGCCCTCCTTTGTACTCTCTCTAGTTCCATTATATCCTTCCTGAGCACCGGTGCCCAAAACTGGACACAGTACTCCATGTGCGGTCTAACTAGGGATTTGTACAGAGGCAGTATAATGCTCTCATCATGTGTATCCAGACCTCTTTTAATGCACCCCATGATCCTGTTTGCCTTGGCAGCTGCTGCCTGGCACTGGCTGCTCCAGGTAAGTTTATCATTAACTAGGATCCCCAAGTCCTTCTCCCTGTCAGATTTACCCAGTGGTTTCCCGTTCAGTGTGTAATGGTGATATTGATTCCTTCTTCCCATGTGTATAACCTTACATTTATCATTGTTAAACCTCATCTGCCACCTTTCAGCCCAAGTTTCCAACTTATCCAGATCCATCTGTAGCAGAATACTATCTTCTCTTGTATTAACTGCTTTACATAGTTTTGTATCATCTGCAAATATCAATATTTTACTGTGTAAACCTTCTACCAGATCATTAATGAATATGTTGAAGAGAACAGGTCCCAATACCGACCCCAGCGGTACCCCACTGGTCACAGCGACCCAGTTAGAGACTATACCATTTATAACCACCCTCTGCTTTCTATCACTAAGCCAGTTACTAACCCATTTACACACATTTTCCCCCAGACCAAGCATTCTCATTTTGTGTACCAACCTCTTGTGCGGCACGGTATGTGGTGGTGTGGTGGGAGGGCGGGATTATGTGTGGTGATGTGGTGGGGGGGCGAGATTATGTTGATGATGTGGTGGGGGCGGGATTGTGTGTGGTAATGTGGTGAGGGGTGGGATTATGTGTGGTGATGTGGTGGGGGGCCTGGATTATGTGTGGTGATGTGGTGGGGGGCGGGATTATGTGTGGTAATGTGGTGGGGCGGGATTATCTGTAGTATTGTGGTAGGGGCAGGATTATGTGTGGTAATGTGGTAGGGGGGCGGGATTATGTGTGGTAATGTGGGGGGCGGGATTATGTGTGGTAATGTGGTGAGGGGGCGGGATTGTGTGGTGATGTGGTGGGGGCGGGATTATGTGTGGTGATGTGGTGGGGGGCAGGATTATGTGTGGTGATGGGGTGGGAGGGCGGGATTATGTGTGGTGATGGGGTGGGGGGCGGGATTATGTGTGGTGATAAGGTGGGGGGGCGGGAATATGTGTGGTGATGGGGTGGGGGGCAGGATTTTGTGTGGTGATGGGGGGAGGGCGGGATTATGTGTGATGATGTGTTGGGAGGCAGGATTATGTGTGGTGATGTGTTGGGGGCGCGGGATTATGTGTGGTGATGTGTTGGAGGCACGGGATTATGTGTGGTGATGTGATGGAGGGGCGGGATTATGTGTGGTGATGTGGTGGGGGCGGGATTATGTGTGGTAATGTGGTGGGGGTGGGAATATGTGTGGTAATGTGGTGGGGGGGCGGGATTATGTGTGGTAATGTGGTGGGGGGCTGGATTATGTGTGGTGGTGGGGGTGGGATTATGTGTGGTAATGTGGTGGGGGGCTGGATTATGTGTGGTAATGTGGTGGGGGGCAGGATTATCTGTAGTAATGTGGGGGGCGGCATTATGTGTGGTAATGTGGTGGGGGGTGGGATTATCTGTAGTAATGTGGTGGGGGTGGGATTATGTGTGGTAATGTGGTGGGGGGCGGAATTATGTGTGGTAATGTGGTGGGGGTGGGATTATCTGTGGTAATGTGGTGGGGGGCTGGATTATGTGTGGTAATGTGGTGGGGGTGGGATTATCTGTAGTAATGTGGTGGGGGTGGGATTATGTGTGGTAATGTGGTGGGGGGTGGGATTATCTGTAATAATGTGGTGGGGGCGGGATTATGTGTAGTAATGTGGTGGGGTGGCGGGATTATGTGTGGTGATGTGGTGAGCGGGCGGGATTATGTGTGGTGATGTAGTGGGGGGCGGGATCATGTGTGGTGATGTGGTGGGGGGTGGGATTATGTGTGGTAATGTGGTGGGGGCGGGATTATGTGTGGTAATGTGGTGGGGGGCCTGGATTATGTGTTGTGATGTGGTGAGGGGTGGGATTATGTATGGTAATGTGGTGGGGGGCTGGATTATGTGTGGTAATGTGGTGGGGGGCAGGATTATGTGTGGTAATGTGGTAGGGGGGTGGGATTATGTGTAGTAATGTGGTGGGGTGGCGGGATTATGTGTGGTGATGTGGTGGGGGGTGGGATTATGTGTGGTAATGTGGTGGGGGGCTGGTTTATGTGTGGTAATGTGGTGGGGGTGGGATCATCTGTAGTAATGTGGTGGGGGCGGGACTATGTGTGGTAATGTGGTGGGGGGGCAGGATTATGTGTGGTAATGTGGGGGGTGGGATTATCTGTGGTAATCTATATGTGTAGTAATGTGGTGGGGTGGCAGGATTATGTGTGGTAATGTGGTGGGGGCGGGATTATGTGTGGTAATGTGGGGGGGTGGGATTATGTGTAGTAATGTTTTGGGGTGGTGGGATTATGTGTGGTGATGTGGTGGGGGGGCGGGATTCTGTGTGGTAATGGGGTGGGGGGCGGGATTAAGTGTGGTAATGGGGTGGGGGGTGGGATTATGTGTGGTGATGGGGTGGGGAGGCGGGATTATGTGTGGTGATGTGTTGGGGGGGCGGGATTGTGTGGTGATATGTTGGGGCACGATTATGTGTGGTGATGTGTTGAAGGGGCGGGAATATGTGTGGTGATGTGGTGGGGGGGCGGGATTGTGTGTGGTGATGTGGTGGGGGAGCGGGATTTGTGGGGGGCGGGATTGTGTGTGGTGACGTGGTGCGGATTGTGTGTGGTAATGTGGTGGGGGCGGTATTGTGTGTGGTGATGTGATGGGGGGCGGTATTGTGTGTGGTGATGTGGTGGGGGCGGGATTTGTGGGGGGCGGGATTGTGTGTGGTGACGTGGTGCAGATTGTGTGTGGTAATGGGGTGGGGGGCAGGATTATGTGTGGTGATGTGGTGGGGGGTGGAGCTACTGTGCAGGGGCTGGGATTAGCGAGTAATCACGATGCCTGTTATGACCCCAATGGCAGAGGGTCTCAGAATTTATAACCAAGTCTGCAAACACAAAAAACCAGCTCATAGGGCAGTGGTAACTAGGCTGACCGTATACCTGAACCTAGCACCACAAATAGCAGCAGCCGGGGAACGTACCTACGTTGGTTCTAGACGTCTCGCGCCAGACGGAGAACTAACTAACCCTAGAAGGGAAAAGATAGACCTTTCTTGCCTCCAGAGAAAAGACCCCAAAAGTTGGATACAAGCCCCCAACAAATAATAACGGTGAGGTAAGAAGAAAAGACAAACGCAAGGATGAACTAGGTTTTTTAGCAAAGAGAGGCCCACTGACTAATAGCAGAATATAGGAAGATGACTTATACGGTCAGCAAAAACCCTATCAAAATTTCCACGCTGAATATTCAAGAACCCCCGAACCATCTAACGGCACGGGGGGAGAATATCAGCCCCCTAGAGCTTCCAGCTATATCAGGAATCACATTTGGTACAAGCTGGACAGAAATAAGAGCAAATGCAAATAACCAAAAAATAAGGAAGCAGGACTTAGCTTATTTTGCAAGAACCAGGACCAGCAGACAGGAGCAAACAGAAAGGAACTGATTACAACGATACCAGGCACCAGACTGAAAATCCAGGAAGCTTAAATAGCAACACCCCTGGACTAACGAGCCAGGTGGGTACCAAGCTAGAGAAAGAAGCTCAAAGTGTCATGTCACTAGTGACCACAAGAGGGAGCCAAAAAGTCCAATTCACAACAGTACACCCCCTTAAGGAGGGGTCACCGAACCCTCACCAAGACCACCAGGACGATCAGGATGAGCAGCGTGAAAGGCACGAACCAAATCGGCCGCATGAACATCAGAGGCGACCACCCAGGAATTATCCTCCTGACCATAGCCCTTCCACTTGACCAGATACTGAAGCCTCCGTCTGGAGAGACGAGAATCCAAGATCTTCTCCACCACGTACTCCAACTCACCCTCAACCAACACCGGAGCAGGAGGCTTAACAGAAGGAACCAGAGGCACAACGTAGCGCCACAACAAAGACCTATGGAACATGTTGTGAATGGCAAACGACACCGGAAGATCCAAGCGAAAGGACACTGGATTAATGATTTCCAAAATCTTATAAGGACCGATGAAGCGAGGCTTAAATTTAGGAGAGGAGACCTTCATAGGAACAAACCGAGAAGACAGCCACACCAAATCCCCAACACGAAGTCGGGGACCCACACCGCGGCGGCGGTTGGCAAAATGCTGAGCCTTCTCCTGTGACAACTTTAGGTTGTCCACCACATGATTCCAGATCTGCTGCAACCTATCCACCACAGAATCTACCCCAGGACAGTCAGAGGGCTCAACATGTCCCGAGGAAAAACTAGGATGAAAACCAGAGTTGCAGAAAAATGGCGAAACCAAAGTAGCGGAACCAGCCCGATTATTAAGGGCAAACTCAGCCAATGGCAAGAAGGTCACCCAATCACCCTGATCTTCAGAAACAAAACACCTCAAATAAGCCTCTAGAGTCTGATTTGTTCGCTCCGTTTGGCCATTAGTCTGAGGATGAAAGGCAGACGAAAATGACAAATCAATGCCCATCTTAGCACAAAAGGATCGCCAGAACCTGGAAACAAACTGGGATCCTCTGTCAGACACGATATACTCAGGAATGCTGTGCAAGCGAACCACATTCTGAAAGAATAAAGGAACCAGATCGGAAGAGGAAGGCAGCTTAGGCAAGGACACCAAATGGACCATCTTGGAGAAGCGATCACATACCACCCAGATGACAGACATGCCCTGAGACACCGGAAGATCTGAAATGAAATCCATGGAAATGTGTGTCCAAGGCCTCTTCGGGACAGGTAAAGGCAAGAGCAACCCGCTGGCACGAGAACAGCAAGGCTTAGCTCGAGCACAAGTCCCACAGGACTGCACAAATGACCGCACATCCCGTGACAAGGAAGGCAACCAAAAGGACCTAGCCACCAAATCTCTGGTGCCAAAAATTCCCGGATGCCCTGCCAACACCGAGGAATGAACCTCGGAAATGACTCTGCTGGTCC
Organism: Ranitomeya variabilis; assembly: GCF_051348905.1. Classification (NCBI taxonomy): domain Eukaryota; kingdom Metazoa; phylum Chordata; class Amphibia; order Anura; family Dendrobatidae; genus Ranitomeya; species Ranitomeya variabilis. Next base: position 236,890,495 of record NC_135232.1, read on the forward strand.
ATTTATCAGGAACAAACAGTCTGTCAGGTGGACAAGAGTCAGGTCTACCAGCCTGAAATCTCTGCAACACACGTCGCAAATCCGGAGAAATGGCTGACAAGATTACTCCCTCTTTAAGAATACCAGCTGGCTCTGAAACTCCAGGAGAGTCAGGCACAAAGCTTCTTGAAAGAGCATCAGCCTTCACATTCTTTGAACCTGGTAGGTACGAGACCACAAAGTCAAAACGGGAGAAAAACAATGACCAACGGGCCTGTCTAGGATTCAGGCGTTTAGCAGACTCGAGATACATCAGATTCTTGTGATCAGTCAAGACCACCACACGATGCTTAGCACCCTCGAGCCAATGACGCCACTCCTCAAATGCCCACTTCATGGCCAACAACTCCCGGTTGCCAACATCATAGTTCCGCTCAGCAGGCGAAAACTTCCTAGAAAAAAAAGCACATGGTCTCATTACAGAGCAACCAGGGCCTCTCTGTGACAAAACGGCCCCTGCCCCGATCTCAGAAGCATCCACTTCAACCTGAAAGGGAAGTGAGACATCAGGCTGGCACAAAACAGGCGCCGAAGTAAACCGGCGCTTCAGCTCTTGGAAAGCTTCCACGGCTGCAGGAGCCCAGTTAGCAACATCAGAACCTTTCTTGGTCATATCCGTCAAAGGTTTAACAACGCTAGAAAAGTTAGCGATAAAACGACGGTAGAAGTTAGCAAAACCCAAGAACTTCTGAAGACTCTTAACTGACGTGGGTTGAGTCCAATCATGAATAGCTCGGACCTTGACTGGGTCCATCTCCACCGCAGAAGGGGAAAAAATAAAACCCAAAAAGGGAACCTTCTGTACTCCAAAGAGACACTTTGAGCCCTTAACGAACAAAGCATTCTCACGCAAAACCTGAAACACCGTCCTGACCTGCTTAACATGGGACTCCCAATCATCAGAAAAAAACAGAATATCATCCAGATAAACAATCATAAATCTATCCAGATACTTCCGGAAGATATCATGCATAAAGGACTGAAAAACTGAAGGAGCATTAGAGAGCCCAAAAGGCATCACCAAGTACTAAAAATGACCTTTGAGCGTATTAAATGCAGTTTTCCATTCATCTCCTTGCTTAATGCGCACAAGGTTGTACGCACCACGAAGATCTATCTTGGTGAACCACTTGGCACCCTTAATCCGGGCAAACAAGTCTGACAACAGAGGCAAAGGATACTGAAATTTAACAATGATTTTATTCAGAAGCCGATAGTCTATACAAGGTCTCAAAGATCCGTCCTTCTTGGCCACAAAAAAGAATCCCGCACCAAGAGGGGAAGAGGATGGACGGATATGCCCCTTCTCCAGAGACTCCTTGATATATGAACGCATTGCGGTATGCTCAGGTACAGACAGATTAAATAATCTTCCCTTAGGAAATTTACTACCTGGAATCAAATCTATAGCGCAGTCACAATCCCTATGAGGAGGAAGAGCACTGGACCTGGACTCGCTGAAAACATCCTGATAATCAGACAAATACTCAGGAACTTCCAAAGGAGTAGAGGAAGCAATAGACACCGGCGGGGAATCACCATGAATTCCCTGACAGCCCCAACATGACACTGACATTGCCTTCCAATCAAAAACTGGATTATGGGTCTGTAACCATGGCAGACCCAAAACGACCAAATCATGCATTTTATGCAGAACAAGAAAACGAATCACCTCCCGATGTTCAGGAGTCATGCACATGGTTACCTGTGTCCAAAACTGCGGCTTATTTTCCGCCAATGGCGTAGCATCAATACCTCTAAGAGGGATAGGATTTACCAACGGCTCAAGTACAAAACCACAGCGCTTGGCAAATGACAGATCCATAAGACTCAGGGCAGCACCTGAATCCACAAACGCCATAGCAGGGTAGGAAGACAATGAGCAAATTAAAGTCACAGACAAAATAAATTTAGGTTGCAGATTACCAATGGCGACAGGACTAACAACCCTTGTTAGGCGTTTAGAGCATGCTGATATAACATGTGTAGAATCACCACAGTAAAAACACAACCCATTCAGACGTCTATGATTTTTCCGTTCATTTCTAGTCTGAATTCTACCACATTGCATTAAATCAGGTGTTTGTTCAGACAAAACCACCAGAGGATTAGCGGCCTTGCGCTCCCGCAAACGCTGATCAATCTGAATAGCCAGCGCCATGGAATCATTTAGACTTGTAGGAATGGAGAAACCCACCAGCACATTCTTAATGGCTTCAGAAAGGCCATTTCTGAAATTTGCGGCCAGAGCACACTCATTCCACTGAGTAAGCACGGACCATTTCCGAAATTTTTGGCAATACACTTCAGCTTCATCCTGGCCCTGAGAGATAGCCAGCAAGGCTTTTTCTGCCTGAATTTCAAGATTGGGTTCCTCGTAAAGCAACCCGAGCGCCAGAAAAAACGCATCAATATTTGCCAATGCCGGATCTCCTGGCGCTAACGAGAAAGCCCAATCCTGAGGGTCGCCTCGCAAGAAAGAGATAACAATTTTAACTTGCTGAGCTGAGTCTCCTGACGAGCGGGGTCTCAGACATAGAAACAATTTACAATTATTCCTGAAATTCCTAAACTTAAATCGGTCTCCAGAAAACAGTTCAGGAATAGGTATATTAGGTTCTGACATAGGACTACTGGTAACAAAATCTTGAATACCCTGCACACGAGCAGCAAGCTGATCCACACTAGTAATCAAGGTCTGGACATTCATGTCTGCAGCAAGCTCAAGCCACTCTGAGGTAAAGGGGAGGAAGAAAGAAAAAAAAAAAAAACTCAGAATTTCCTTTCTTATTATCCCACTTCTGCAATGCATTAAACATTCACCTTTGGCCTGGCATACTGTTATGACCCCAATGGCAGAGGGTCTCAGAATTTATAACCAAGTCTGCAAACACAAAAAAACAGCTCATAGGGCAGTGGTAACTAGGCTGACCGTATACCTGAACCTAGCACCACAAATAGCAGCAACCGGGGAACGTACCTACGTTGGTTCTAGACGTCTCGCGCAAGCCGGAGAACTAACTAACCCTAGAAGGGAAAAGATAGACCTTTCTTGCCTCCAGAGAAAAGACCCCAAAAGTTGGATACAAGCCCCCAACAAATAATAACGGTGAGGTAAGAAGAAAAGACAAACGCAAGGATGAACTAGGTTTTTTAGCAAAGAGAGGCCCACTGACTAATAGCAGAATATAGGAAGATGACTTATACGGTCAGCAAAAACCCTATCAAAATTTCCACGCTGAATATTCAAGAACCCCCGAACCGTCTAACGGCACGGGGAGAGAATATCAGCCCCCTAGAGCTTCCAGCTATATCAGGAATCACATTTGGTACAAGCTGGACAGAAATAAGAGCAAATGCAAATAACCAAAAAATAAGGAAGCAGGACTTAGCTTATTTTGCAAGAACCAGGACCAGCAGACAGGAGCAAACAGAAAGAAACTGATTACAACGATGCCAGGCACCAGACTGAAAATCCAGGAAGCTTAAATAGCAACACCCCTGGACTAACGAGCCAGGTGGGTACCAAGCTAGAGAAAGAAGCTCAAAGTGTCATGTCGCTAGTGACCACAAGAGGGAGCCAAAAAGTCCAATTCACAACAGATGCCTCTTATATATATAGATGGTTGTAAGCTGCAAAAAAACTATTAATTTAGATTTTTTTTGTCGTTAGCGCATCACAGGTTGCACCATGACCCTAATCGCTTACATTGCGCTATGTGATAGCGGGGACTTTGGCCAGTTGTGGCCCCACCCTAAGCATACTGTATGATTTACTGACTACTTTCCCAATGTTACATCCTGTCCTCATCACAATATCACTATACACGAGGTCTTTGGATCCACAGCCAACTATGGAGGAACGGGCTTCTGGGGCTTCTCCCAGCAAAGCGTCTCCAAGGGAAGGGATCAGATTATCGGAGCCTTGTGCAGACAAGGGTGCACTGTACTGCTCCATCATGCATTATTATTATTGTTAATTATTGTTAATTGCTATTGCTATTTGGACAGCCCCTTCTCGTTCCCCAGGTTTGCTCCCATTAAAAGGAAAATGCCTATGCTGACCCCTTGTGTTGGCTCTGTTCCACTAGTGTCGGCACTTGCGGTGAGACAAAAAAACACTGCTAGCAGGTTTTTTTTCCGCTGCTGTAAGTACTGCATTGGCCAGATGGTGGCAAAACCGCAAGTGCCGCACATGTTCGCAAGTCCCATAGGGAATGAATGAGGCTGAACACAGTGTTGCCATAAGTGATCCGTTATGCGGCAGATGCGGAAAAACTGCCGGATGGCAAAAATCGCTGGTGTGAAAATAGCCTAAGTCACCGCTGACAGTATCTGCATTAGTCATACTCAACAATGGGGGAGGCAGCACGAAAAGTGCCTAGGGCAGCATAAACTCCAAATACGGCCCTGAACACACAGTTACCATTTTGCAGTCCCTCAAGCACCAAACTACTGGCTGTCTCTGTGGTGGCAATAATCTAAATAATCTACCTACAGTCTACCTCTGATGATGCAAGTCCTCTCCCACTGTGACCAGCTAAACTTCAACTATTTACTCTACACTCAGAAATAAGAGAACTTTGCTCTCTGTGATGGAAATCCTCACCTTCTCTCAACCATGGCAGTATACATGGATTGGTCTCCCTCACTTGGGGCAACCGACATCAACATAAATACAGGCGGACTCACACGTAGATTGCCAGCGGACACCATTACAGATACCTGAAAAAGAAAAAGGCTATATGCCGAAACATGGGGATTATATCTGTTGTTCATTTATAGGTCAAATAAATCACTTATTGGATTTACCTTACAAAAATATTTCATATTCAGTGCCGAAAGTTATTTTTTTCATTTTGAATTACTGACACCATTTTCTTAAGAACACGGAATTTAAATTACCAAAGTGCGAGCCTTTTGCCTTTATTACTACCTAAATAATCTCATTTTTTTAACTTGATAATTATGACATTCACGTTTGCTTGAATAAACATTACACACAGTAAAGTGAAGTAGAGCGATTGTAAGATGCTTGATATAAGTTCAAAGTATTATTATTTGACCACATGGGGGCACTGTTTCCATTGTAAAGTGTTGCTTCATCCTGGAAGGAAGGAGTAGAACTTGGAAAGGATTTTCTATTCACAAAGTTGAATTATCTGTTGAAAACGCTTTTGTGTCATTACTGTAAGTCGCTATATTCAATTAATCTCGCTGCAGTTCACGTTTGTTCAGCTCATACATGTAACATGTTCAGCAGTAAACCTTGCAGAGAATAATTAGTAGCATTAATGTTGGTATGTTCCGTATTTTCAGTAGTTTTCTAAGAGTTATCACAAAATGCAAATAACTTGAAGGAAAGTGATTGCATTTTATTTTTTGCGCTGTCCTTTTTAATGTTAAAAGGATAGTCCAATACCAAAGTTGAATTTATTAATAAATCTCTATTAATTTATTATGATAATCTTATGTGTTTTCTAATATGCCATAATTAAAAATTCCCTACCTTTTCCTCTCTATTATATCATTTTCTTTCCTTTCCGTTCTGATGACTTTTTATTTGACAATCCATAACGCCTGTTGGGAAACTCAATGGGACGTCATCTTGGGGTAGAGACTGCGGTCGTTGTTACAGCTGCTTTCCTCACCCTTTAACTAAATGTCATAAGTAGTGTTGAGCGATACCTTCCGATATTCAAAAGTATCGGTATCGGATTGGATCGGCCGATACAGGCAAAATATCGGATCTCGCCGATACCGATACCCGATACCAATACAAGTCAATGGGACACAAATATCGGAAGGTATCCTGGATGGTTCCCAGGGTCTGAAGGAGAGGAAACTCTCCTTCAGGCCCTGGGATCCATATTCATGTAAAAAATAAAGAATAAAAATAAAAAATATGGATATACTCACCCCTCCGGCGGACCCTGGACCTTAGCGATGTAACCGGCAGCCTCCGTTCCTAAGAATGCAGAGTGAAGGACCTTCGATGACGTCGCGGCTTGTGATTGGTCGCGTGACCGCTCATGTGACCACTCACGCGACCAATCACAAGCCGCGACGTCATCGCAGGTCCTACACTCACTGCATTCTTAGGAACTTTGGCTGCCGGTTACACCGCTAAGGTCCAGGGTCCGCCGGAGGGGTGAGTATATCCATATTTTTTTTTTTTATTCTTTATTTTTTACATGAATATGGATCCCAGGGCCTGAAGGAGAGTCTCCTCTCCACCAGACCCTGGGAACCATACACTGGGAACTTCCGATTCCGATTTCCGATATCACAAAAATATCGGAACTCGGTATCGGAATTCCGATACCGCAAATATCGGCCGATACCCGATACTTGCGGTATCGGAATGCTCAACGCTAGTCATAAGTGATGTCCGTTTCAAGGACTGAGATAGTCCCTGCTCTACTAAGCATGCGTTGGTTGTCAATTCTGATGCAGCTCCCTGATCAACATGCGACATTCCTTTTCAATGCGTGAGCTACTTCGCCAGCTTTAATCAGAAACAATTGAAAGTGTAGAGCAAGAAAGAGAGTGCATTGTCAGTGTGCATTGAAAAGGAGAAAATGTGGCAAGCAGGGAGAGCAGATGCTACCCAGCCCCCAAAATAGATGGTCTCCATTTTCCTGAACCATAAAGGGCCATCAAAAGAGCTCACGCACTACATGCACCGTGACCTTACACACAACCAGCTTGGACCTCATCAAAGTCAGAAGTCCCTGTCTAGCGTTAAGAGGCCTGGATTAAAGAGGTTTTATTATTTTCTTTTGCATCTTATTACTTTATTATGTTCTGGTGATTGGAGCAACACATTCGGTTTGCAGAGAATAAATGCTGTTCAAAAAACTGGTGAATTCGAATTTTGGAAGAGCAGCTGATCTCCTGTCTCTGGGAGCCAAGGCTGAGCCAAGAAATATCTGAAGAAAGATTTAAAAAAAAATGCATGGACAGCTGAGGTCAGCTGAGGACCCTCGTGCCTGTCATGATTGAGCTTCTCGGAAAGGCAGCAATTTCTGGTGCTCATAGGAGACTGTGATTTTTGCTTTGTACATCAATACTGTGGTATTGATGTATATAGTACAAGCGATTAGACAATCATAAGTTCAAGTCCCCTAAGGGTACTGACAAATTCAGAAAAAAGTAGAAAACAATGCTTTAAAAAATATAAAAAGAATAAAATATGTAAAAGTTCAGATCACAGCTATCCCACCGTGACAAGGTGTTCTCAGATGGGATGGTCCTATCCTGTCTCTTGTATTAAAACCTTACCTTGTGCCGACTGCGACCTGGTTACTTAAAAAACTTCAAGCTGATGGTTCTCTTAACTGTTTTTTTTTATTTGCTATCTTGAAGCAATCACTGCAAAAAAAAAGAAAAACTTTGTAACTGTCAATGAGATTTCAGCACTTATCCATAGGTATTTTGGCCAACTCATCATGAGCAAACTGTTCATGTTTGAAGAGTGCCTTCTCCAGACTGCATGTTTCAGATCTTCCCCAGATGTGCAGTAGGATTTATGCCAGAGATCATTGAAGACCACTTCAAAATAGTCTAATGCTTTTCTCTTTGCCATTCTGGGTGTATTTTGGGTCATTACACTGTTCAATCCACATAAAGTTATTGAACCGCATGAAAGTCCATATTTCCAAGTTAAACCAGACACACTACCCTGATCCATGAATGTCACAATCGAATGCCGTAAAAAAGCCTCCTCACTTATAATCTAATCAAGTGATTATCCCTCCTTGAATTACATGTGGTCTTTAAAAGCTTGTCTTGTTAAAAAAAAACATTCTCCAATACAATATTAGGGTTTTTAAGTTAATAGAAGCATGGCCACAAGGAGTGCTTATTTTCTGTAGGACCCAACATGTCAACATGTAAAATTTAATTTCCTGTGATGACAATGTATGGGAATTCAACACTTGCTGTCAGGTTATAGTATTTGCTGCAGGTGATCCCAGCAGCAAAACTTCATGTGATTAGCTTTTTTTAGGACACGTTTTTCGTGAAAAAAAAATAAAGTAACTTTTTTAGTTACTTTTGAACATACTGAGAGAAAGAAAGAAAGAAAGAAAAAAAGAAAGACTGAAGGATTAATAATGATCGAATAGAGAAATATTCGGAATCGGGAAATTCGGCACTAATAGTTTCTAATATCCCTGTGTTCATACCGGATAACGAATCCAATGCAAGTCAATGTGAAACATGTCTGGGGGCATGGGAAAAAAGCTGAAATTGATGGGAAAGAGCTAAAATTAAATGGGAATAGAATGGAGAAGATGCCTGCTTGCCTTTCTGACTCACATATGGTATCTGGGAATAATGTTGTTAGACTATTGCGCTGTTTTATGGATTTTTAAAAAGACCTACCAAGCAAAAACATTTTTTAAAGGAAAAAATGTTAAGAAACATTATTTCCTTCATAATTACATGTATATAATGCAAAATAAAAAAAATAAATTATACCTCCCCTTTAGCATATGTTCACATGGAGCATTTTGGCTTTAGTTTTCTCTTTAACATTGGGGAAGTGCCTGAGTAACCTTCCTGTACTGCAGTCTAAGTTGCGTAAGGTTGCATACCAGTCCTTGCTGTACTCTGGTGCAGATCCTGCCCACTGCATTCTGGTGCAGATTCTGCCTGCTGCACTCTAATGCAGATCCTGCCTACTGCACTCTGGTGCAGATCCTGCCTGCTGCACTCTGATACGAACTCTGCCTGCTTATCTCTGATATGAACTCTGCCTGCCACACAATCCAGTCTGTCCTTAAATGTCTAACTGCCGAGCATCTGTTGGTCTGTCCTGCAGTGGCACTTGGCGTGCATTGGGAGACAAGCCTAACCTCACCATCAGAGGCTCTAGTGAACAGGCCCGTGCTCACTTAGTCACACCCCTACAGGCTCCCTGTGGACCGAGGCACAGTGGTTCCACAACCACGTCCATGACATTCACACCCACTTGGCAGTTGCTATGTGTGGAGGCTGAGTGTTACTCTGATGAGCATTGAGAAGCTGGAATTCAGAGACTGCCCTCTGTGTCATGATCTCTGCAGGCAGAGATCATAGCAAGCCTATAGAGGGACAAGCTCTCGGAAGATGGAACTATACTGACCATGAACTAAGCCTGCCGCGCAACTAGAAATAGCCAGGTAGCATTTCCTATTTATTGCTAGATGCCCAGCTCTGGCCTAAGACCTAAATAGCTAGCAGAGGGAAATATAAGACCTGGCTCACCTCTAGAGAAATATTCCAAAGAAGACAGTAGCCCCCCACATATAATGACGGTGAGTTCAGATGAAACAACAAACGCAGCAGGAAAATAGTCTTAGCAAATTTGAGGTCCGCTTACTAGATAGCAGAAGACAGATAGTATACTTTCATGGTCAGCAGAAAAACACTAACAAAACACCATCCAGAGATTACCTTAAACTCTGGCATTAACTCATAACGCCAGAGTAGCAATCCCAGATCAACGAGAGCTTTCCAGACACAGTAACAAAACTTCAGCTGTGAACTGGAACAAATAGGCAAAAAGAAACATGGACAAAAGTCCAACTTATCTAGTAGTTGTCAGAAGCAGGAACAAGCACTGAGAGGCATCAGATAACATTGTTGACCGGCAAGAAACCACCAGAGAAATGAGCTTAAATAGCGACACCCACTACTGATGAAACCAGGTGAAACAGGAAAGAGGATGACAAGTCCAATTCCACAAGCGGCCACCGGGGGAGCCCAGAATCCAAATTCACAACAGTACCCCCCCCTCAAGGAGGGGGCACCGAACCCTCACCAGATCCACCAGGGCGACCAGGATGAGCCCTATGGAAGGCACGAACAAGATCAGAAGCATGAACATCAGATGCATTGACCCAAGAATTATCCTCCTGGCCGTAACCCTTCCAGTTGACCAGATACTGGAGTCTCCGTCTGGAAACACGAGAGTCCAAAATTTTCTCCACAACGTACTCCAACTCACCCTCAACCAACACCGGAGCAGGAGGCTCAACTGAAGGTACAACAGGTACCTCATACCTGCGCAATAACGACCGATGAAAAACGTTATGAATGGAAAAGGACGCAGGGAGGTCCAAACGGAAAGAAACAGGATTAAGAATCTCCAATATTCTATAAGGGCCGATGAACCGAGGTTTAAACTTAGGAGAAGAGACCCTCATAGGGACAAAACGAGAAGACAACCACACCAAATCTCCAACACAAAGCCGAGAACCAACACGACGATGACGGTTGGCAAAACGCTGAGTCTTCTCCTGGGACAACTTCAAATTGTCCATAACCTGCCCCCAGATGTGATGTAATCTCTCCACCACCGCATCCACTCCAGGACAATCCGAGGATTCCACCTGACCGGAGGAAAATCGAGGGTGAAACCCCGAATTACAGAAAAACGGGGACACCAAGGTGGAAGAGCTGGCCCGATTATTGAGGGCGAACTCTGCCAATGGCAAAAAAGCAACCCAATCATCCTGGTCAGCAGAGACAAAACACCTCAGATATGTCTCCAGGGTCTGATTAGTCCGCTCGGTCTGGCCATTAGTCTGAGGGTGAAAAGCAGATGAAAAAGACAAATCTATGCCCATCCTAGCACAGAATGCCCGCCAAAATCTAGACACAAATTGGGTACCTCTGTCAGAAACAATATTCTCAGGAATACCGTGCAATCGGACAACATTCTGAAAAAACAGAGGAACCAACTCAGAAGAAGAAGGCAACTTGGGCAGAGGAACCAAATGGACCATTTTAGAGAAACGGTCACAGACCACCCAGATGACAGACATCTTCTGGGAAACAGGCAGATCTGAAATAAAATCCATCGAGATGTGTGTCCAAGGCCTCTTAGGAATAGGCAAGGGCAACAGCAGTCCGCTAGCCCGAGAACTACAAGACTTGGCCCGAGCACAAATGTCACATGACTGCACAAAGACTCGCACATCTCGTGACAGGGAAGGCCACCAGAAGGATCTTGCCACCAAATCCCTGGTACCAAAAATTCCGGGATGACCTGCCAATGCAGAAGAATGTACCTCAGAGATGACTCTACTGGTCCAATCCTCCGGAACAAACAGTCTATCAGGCGGACAACGATCCGGTCTATCCGCCTGAAACTCTTGCAAGGACCGCCGCAGATCAGGAAAAACGGCCGACAAAATCACTCCCTCCCTAAGGATACCTGTGGGTTCAGCATTACCAGGAGAGTCCGGGTCAAAACTCCTAGAAAGGGCATCTGCCTTAACATTCTTAGAACCCGGTAGGTATGACACCACAAAATTAAAGCGAGAAAAAAATAAAGACCAGCGCGCCTGTCTAGGATTCAGGCGCCTGGCAGTCTCAAGATAAATCAAATTTTTGTGGTCAGTCAATACCACCACCTGATGCTTAGCCCCCTCTAGCCAATGGCGCCACTCCTCAAACGCCCACTTCATGGCCAAAAGCTCCCTATTCCCAACATCATAATTCCGCTCTGCAGGCGAAAATTTGCGAGAAAAGAAAGCACAAGGCCTAATGACGGAGCAGTCGGAACCTTTCTGCGACAACACTGCCCCAGCTCCGATCTCTGAAGCGTCAACCTCAACCTGAAAAGGCAGATTCACATCAGGCTGACGTAACACAGGGGCAGAGGCAAAACGGTGCTTAAGCTCCTGAAAGGCCTCTACAGCATGAGGGGACCAATTAGCAACATCAGCGCCATGTCTGGTCAAATCAGTCAGTGGTTTAACGACATCCGAAAAACCAGCAATAAATCGGCGGTAAAAGTTGGCAAAGCCCAAAAATCTCTGAAGACCCTTAAGAGAGGAGGGCTGAGTCCAGTCACAAATAGCTTGCACCTTGACGGGATCCATCTCAATGGAAGAGGGAGAAAAAATATACCCCAAAAAGGAAATTTTCTGGACCCCAAAAACGCACTTAGACCCCTTCACACATAAAGAATTAGACCGCAGAACCTGAAAAACTCTCCTGACCTGCTGGACATGAGAGTCCCAGTCATCAGAAAAAATCAGAATATCATCCAGATATATTATCATAAATTTATCCAGAAAATCGCGGAAAATATCATGCATAAAAGACTGGAAAACTGAAGGGGCATTAGAAAGACCAAAAGGCATGACCAAATACTCAAAGTGGCCCTCGGGCGTATTAAATGCGGTCTTCCACTCATCCCCCTGCCTGATCCGCACCAAATTATACGCCCCACGAAGATCAATTTTAGAGAACCACTTAGCACCCTCTATACGAGCAAACAAATCAGTAAGCAATGGCAATGGGTATTGGTACTTAACAGTGATCTTATTCAGAAGCCGATAATCAATACATGGTCTCAAAGAGCCGTCCTTTTTTGAGACAAAGAAAAACCCAGCTCCCAAGGGAGAAGAAGATGGACGAATATGTCCCTTTTCCAAAGACTCCTTTATATATTCCCGCATAGCAGCATGTTCCGGCACAGACAGATTAAACAAACGACCCTTTGGATATTTGCAACCCGGTATCAAATCTATGGCGCAATCGCACTCACGGTGCGGAGGTAACGACCCAAGCTTGGGTTCGTCAAAGACGTCTTGATAATCAGAGAGGAACTCAGGGACTTCAGAGGGAATGGACGACGAAATAGAAACCAAAGGTAAGTCCCCATGAATACCCTTACATCCCCAGCTCAACACAGACATTGCTCTCCAGTCCAAGACTGGATTGTGAGACTGCAACCATGGCAATCCCAGTACCAAATCGTCATGTAAATTATACAGCACCAGGAAACGAATAATCTCCTGGTGATCCGGATTGATACGCATGGTTACTTGTGTCCAGTACTGTGGTTTATTATTAGCCAATGGGGTGGAGTCAATCCCCTTCAGAGGAATAAGAGTCTCCAAAGGCTCTAAATCAAAACCACAACGATTGGCAAAGGACCAATCCATAAGACTCAGAGCGGCGCCAGAGTCAACATAGGCGTCCGTGGCAATGGATGACAAAGAGCAAATCAGGGTTACAGACAAAATAAACTTAGACTGAATGGTGCCAATGGAAACAGACTTATCAAGCTTCTTTGTACGCCTAGAGCATGCTGATATAACATGAGTAGAATCCCCACAATAGAAGCACAATCCATTCTTCCGTCTAAAATTCTGTCGCTCACTCCTGGACAGAATTCTATCACACTGCATACTTTCTGGCGTCTTTTCCATAGACACCGCCAGATGGTGCACCGGTTTGCGCTCCCGCAGACGCCTATCAATCTGAATAGCCATTGTCATGGACTCATTCAGACCTGCAGGCACAGGGAACCCCACCATAACATCCTTAACGGCATCAGAGAGACCTTCTCTGAAAGTTGCCGCCAAGGCGCACTCATTCCACTGAGTAAGCACAGACCATTTACGGAATTTTTGGCAGTAAACCTCAGCTTCGTCTTGCCCCTGAGATAGTGCCATCAAAGTTTTTTCTGCCTGAAGTTCCAAATGAGGTTCCTCATAAAGCAAGCCCAAGGCCAGAAAAAACGCATCCACATCGCGCAACGCAGGATCCCCTGCTGGCAATGAGAAGGCCCAATCTTGAGGGTCACCCCTGAGCAAGGAAATCACAATCCTAACCTGCTGAGCAGGGTCTCCAGCTGAACGAGACTTCAGGGACAAATAAAGCTTACAATTATTTCGGAAATTCTGGAAGCTAGCTCTATTCCCTGTGAAGAACTCCGGCAAAGGAATTCTCGGCTCAGATACTGGAGCATGTACCACAAAATCTTGCAAATTTTGTACTTTCGTGATGAGATTATTCAAACCCGCAGTTACACTCTGAAGATCCATTATTGTCAGGTGCACACAGAGCAATACAGAGATTAGGAGGAGAGAGAGAAAAAAGACTGCAGCAAGGCAAACTGGAGGAAAAAAAAAAAAAAAAAAAATTCCAGCAGACTTCTTATAACTCTCCTTCCTCAACCTGGGTCTTTAACACTTTATCAGGCCGGTCAAACTGTCATGATCTCTGCAGGCAGAGATCATAGCAAGCCTATAGAGGGACAAGCTCTCGGAAGATGGAACTATACTGACCATGAACTAAGCCTGCCGCGCAACTAGAAATAGCCAGGTAGCATTTCCTATTTATTGCTAGATGCCCAGCTCTGGCCTAAGACCTAAATAGCTAGCAGAGGGAAATATAAGACCTGGCTCACCTCTAGAGAAATATTCCAAAGAAGACAGTAGCCCCCCACATATAATGACGGTGAGTTCAGATGAAACAACAAACGCAGCAGGAAAATAGTCTTAGCAAATTTGAGGTCCGCTTACTAGATAGCAGAAGACAGATAGTATACTTTCATGGTCAGCAGAAAAACACTAACAAAACACCATCCAGAGATTACCTTAAACTCTGGCATTAACTCATAACGCCAGAGTAGCAATCCCAGATCAACGAGAGCTTTCCAGACACAGTAACAAAACTTCAGCTGTGAACTGGAACAAATAGGCAAAAAGAAACATGGACAAAAGTCCAACTTATCTAGTAGTTGTCAGAAGCAGGAACAAGCACTGAGAGGCATCAGATAACATTGTTGACCGGCAAGAAACCACCAGAGAAATGAGCTTAAATAGCGACACCCACTACTGATGAAACCAGGTGAAACAGGAAAGAGGATGACAAGTCCAATTCCACAAGCGGCCACCGGGGGAGCCCAGAATCCAAATTCACAACACCTCTGCTGCTCACTAAGCCTTGCCAACATATGGAAGGTCAAATTCCAGTGTGTGGGCAGGTCACAAATCAGTCAGTGATGGCGCTAAAACATCTTACCTTGGCAAGTAGGTCAGGCAAGTCAGGGTATGTTTGTAAATACCGCTGAACAACCAAGTTCAGCATGTGGGCTGTTCATGGAACGTGTACCAGCTTGCCGAGCTTTAAAACCGCCACCAACTTACGCCCCTTATCGCACACGACCAGACCTGGTTGAAGGTTCAGCGGGAGAGCCACTGATTGGTCTGGTCTTTTATCCCTTTCAACAGCTCGGCTGCGTTGTTAGCTTTATCACCTAAACAGATGAGCTTTGGCAGAGTGTGCTGCGGCTTCGCCAAGACAGTGCTTCAGATTTCCCAGCTGGGGAGTGATGGGGAGGCTAGTTCCGCTGAGGAGGAGGATGAGGAGAAGGAGAGACAGTAAATATAATACGAGGAGACTGAAACACTGAAGGAAGTTTGGCCCGCTATTCTTGGCATGGGTAAGATGTGTGATGTCTCAGGCTCTGACTCTATTCTAGACTCCACCAGGTTAACTCAGGGTGTCATCAGGGAAATGTATCATCCCTGTCCACAAGAACTTGTCTGTGGTTAGGAAGACCCTTCCTGTGACTGCGTTGGCCAGAGCACGGCTGATATTGTGTAACATGTGCTTATGTAATGCGTTGATGGCACACCAGGAAAAACAGTGTCAGCTGGGAATCAAGTACCATGGGTTCGCGGGAAGACTCAGTTCCCACAAGTCAAAACGGCAACATTTCCAGGGCTAGCAATCTGGCAATGTGGGTGTTTAATATTTGGGCCTATGGGTGGGTGGCTGGATATTTCTGCTTTCTAGTAAATGTGTGACAACGAAGTGGACGTGGTTGCTGACTGTTGTGTGTGAGCAACCACTGGTTGTGGGCAGGAGGCATCAGCACCTGCTTCATGGTCAGCAGATTGGGAAGGTCATAACCCCAGGGAAGGGACAGTGGCTTCACCCTCAGACGTAGATTTGGTACTTAGGTGTTACGCCCATCTACTGCTGTGCTTGGCTGTCATGTGCTTTTGCATGCTGGTGGTGTTCAGGTTGGCAGTGTTCTTGCCTGTTCTTAGCTTAGTTTGGCAGATGCTGCAAATTAGAGTTGTTTTACCTGAAGGACTTTAAAAAAAAAACTGCCATACGGGGGAACAAAGCACCCTTGACCTGTTATCTACCCATGTGTGTGGGCTCTGTGGAACAGTTGACCAAGTTCTACCTCTGGGCAAACCACTACCTCTTTTTGCCTGTTTTCTTGCTACGGATCCATCCCACTCTGCACTGCTGTGCTCACTAGGCATGCCACAGTGCCAGGTTGGATCAGCGGCTTCATCATCGACCACATCGTCTTCAAATTCCTCAATCTGATCCTCCTTCTGAGCTGCAATTTAACGCTGACCTGATGGTAACTGTGCCTCATCATTATCCTCCACCTCTTCAGACATCAATTGACCTTCCCAAATGTGCCTTTCTCCTGGCCGTGGGTGCTCAGATGTTTGGGCATCACTACACTCCACCTCCTCATTACCCTCTTTAATGGTGCACATCGAGAAACATGATAAATTACAAGGGAATGTAAAGAGTTTCTCAGAGTGGCCAGTGTTGTGGTGCTGCTTGTCAATACATTGGAGCCTTTGTCTGCCATTCAAACCACAACATCCTCGCACGTGTCTGGGTTCGTTAGTGGTGTAGCGCATTATGATTCTCCAGGTCATTACAAGTTCATAGACACCAAACATGTCTAGGTTCTTTTTTTATAAGTGGTGAAAAAAAATTCCAAAGTTTGCTAAAAAAAAAAAAAAATTGCTCAATTTTCCGAGACCAGTAGTGTCTCCAGTTTTCGTGATTTCGGGTTGGGTGAGGGCTTATTTTTTGCAGAGACGATCTTTTGATCGCCCGTTATTGCATTTTAATGGAATGTTGCAGTGACACAAAAAACGTAGACTACCTTTCCAAACTTTAGGGTCACTTATAAATGTCCTTATTTTTTAAAGAAAAGCAGTTTTTTCCAATGAAGCTAACATTAACCCCTTCCCGACCTGTGACGCCACATAGGCGTCATAAAAGTCGTGCCAATCCGACCTGTAACGCCTATGTGGCGTCATGGCGGGATCGCATTCCTTCAGGCCGGGTGAAAGGGTTAACTCAAATGTCACCTGACTTGCAGGTACAGGGGGACGTGTATTTGAGCCCGGGGGTGGCTTTGCCCCCCGTGGCTACGATCGCTCTGATTGGCTGTTGAAAGTGAAACAGCCAATCAGAGCAATTGGAATATTTCACCAATGAAACTTGGTGAAATATTACAATCCAGCCATGACCGATGCTGCAATATCATTGGCCACCGCTGTCAGTATTTCCTCCCCTCCATCCTGTCCTCCACTGCCCTCCTCTCCCATCTGTCCTGTCCTCAGCTCCCCCCGCGGTCCGATCTCACACCCCCATACCTCCTGAGTCCTGGTGTCTCTCCCGATGTCCATCCGTCATCCCTCATGGGCGCCACCATCTTCCAAAATGGTAGGTGCATGTGCAGTGCGCCCGCTGAATTTCCCGGCAGACAGATTAATTCATTCCAGATACAGTTTGATCACCGTGATAGACCCTATCACAGTGAACAAAATAAAAAAAATAGTAGCTAACCCCCCCTTTATCATCCACATGGGTAGGGAAAATAATGAAATAAAGAAAATATATATTTTTTTATTTTTCCACTAGGATTAGGGTTAGAATTAGGGTTGGGGTTGGAATTAGGGTTAGGGTAGGAATTAGGGTTAAGATTAGAGTTAGGTGTGTTGGGGTTAGGGTTAGGCTTGTGGTTAGGGTTATGGTTAGGGTTGGGATTAGGGTTAGGGGTGTGTTGGGGTTAGGGTTGTGGTTAGGGGTGTGTTGGGGTTAGGATTGTGATTAGGGTTATGGTTGGGATTAGGGTTAGGGATGTGAGGGGGTTAGTGTTGGAGTTAGAATTAAGGGGTTTCCACTGCTTAGGCACATCAGGGGCTCTCCAAACGCGACATGGTGCCACCATTGATTCCAGCCAATCTTGCGTTCAAAAAGTCAAATGGTGCTCCCTCCCTTCCCTGGCCTGACGTGCGCCCAAACAGTGGTTTACCCAAACAAATGGGGCATCAGTGTACTCAGGAAAAATTACACAACAACTTTGGGGGTCTAATTTCTCCTGTTACCCTTGGGAAAATAAAACTTTTGGGGCTAAAAATTATTTTTGTGGAAAAAAAAAAGATTTTTTTTATTTTCATGGCTCTGCGCTACAAAATTCTGTGAAGCACTTGGGGGTTCAAAGTACTTACCATACATCTAGATAAGTTCCTTGGGGGGTCAAGTTTCCAAAATGGGGTCATTTGTGGGGGGTTTCTAATGTTTAGGCACATCAGGGGCTCGCCAAACGTAACATGACGCCCGCAGACCATTCCATCAAAGTCTGCATTTGAAAACGTCACTACTTCCCTTCCGAGCCCCGACGTGTGCCCAAACAGTGGTTCCCCCTCACATATGGGGTATCAGCGTAGTCAGGACAAACTGGGCAACAAATTTTGGGGTCCAATTTCTCCGGTTACCCTTGTGAAAATAATAAATTGAGGGCTAAAAAAATCATTTTTGGAGGAAAAAAAAATATTTTTTATTTTCATGGCTCTGCATTATAAACTTCTGTGAAGCACTTAGGGGTTCAAAGTGCTCATCACACATCTAGATAATTTCCCTGGGGGGTCTAGTTTCCAAAATGGGTCACTTTTGTGGGAGTTCTAATGTTTAGGCACACAGGGGCTTTCCATAAGCGACATGGTGTCCGCTAACGATTGGTGCTAATTTTCCATTCAAAAAGTCAAATGGCGCTCCTTCCCTTCCGAGACCTGACATGCGCCCAAACAGTGGTTCTCCCCCCCACATATGGGGTTTCAGGGTACTCAGGACAAATTGGACAACAACTTTTGGGGTCCACTTTCTCCTTTTACACTTGGGAAAATAAAAAAATTGTTGCTAAAAGATCATTTTTGTGACTAAAAAGTTAAATGTTCATTTTTTCCTTCCATGTTGCTTCTGCTGTTGTGAAACACCTGAAGGGTTAATAAACTTCTTGAATGTGGTTTTGATCAGATTAAGGGGTGCAGTTTTTAGAATGGTGTCACTTTGGGTATTTTCTGTCATATTGACCCACCAAAGTCACTTCAAATGTGATTTGGTCACTAAAAAAAATGGTTTTGTAAATTTTGTTATAAAAATGAGAAATCGCTGGTCAACTTTTACCCTTATAACTTCCTAACAAAAACAATGCTGTTTCCAAAATTTTGCTGATGTAAATATGTGGAAGTAGAGGAAGTAGAGAAGTAGTAGAGAAGTAGGGAAGTAGAGAAGTTTCCACAAGTAGACAGGTGGAAAATGTTATTTATTAACTATTTTGTGCCACATAACTCTCTGGTTTAACAGAATAAAAATTCAAAATGTGAAAATTTAGAAATTTACAAAATTTTTGCCAAATTTCCATTTTTTTCACAAATAAACGTGAAAATTATCGACCTAAATTTACCACTAACATGAAGCCCAATATGTCACAAAAAACAATCTCAGAACCGCTAGGATCCATTGAAGCGTTCCTGAGTTATTACCTCATAAAGGGACACTGGTCAGAATTGCAAAAAATAGCCAGGTCATTAAGGTCAAAATAGGCAGGGTCATGAAGGGGTTAATTGATTCAGAAATACACTCTATACATTGTTAGTGTGGTAAATGACTAGTCTAGCTGCAAATGTCTGGTTTGTAATGCAATATCTTCATAGGTGTATAGAGGCCCATTTCCAACAACTATCACTCCAGTGTTCTTATGGTACTTTGTGTTTGCTAACTATGTAAGAAGGCTTATGGATTGTTAGAATACCCTTGAAAACCCTATTGCAAGTATGTTAGCACAGCTGAAAACAGTTTGGCTGATTAGAGAACCTATTAACCTTACCTTCCTTTGAGCTAGTTGAGAATCTGGAGCATTACATTTGTTGGTTCCATTAAACTCTCAAAATGGCAAGAAAAAAAGTACTTTCATGTGAAATTCGACAGTATATTCTTGTTCTTAGAAATGAAGGCTATTCCATGAGAGAAATTGCCAAGAAACTGAAGATTTCCTGCAACGGTGTGTACTACTCCCTTCAGAGACGAGCGCACACAGGCTCTAACCAGAGTAGAAAGAGAAGTGGGAGACCCCGCTGCACAACTGAGCAACAAGACAAGTACATTAGAGTCTGTAGTTTGAGAAATCGACGCCTCACAGGTCCTCAACTGGCAGCTTCATTAAATAGTACACACAAAACTCCAGTGTCAATGTCTACAGGGAAGAGGTGACTCTACGATGCTGGCCTTCAGGCAGAGCGGCAAAGAAAAAGCCATATCTGAGACTGGCTAATAAAAGGAAAAGATTAATATGGGCAAAAGAACACAGACATTGGAGCTGTTGTGGGAGCAGCTTGACCGTATCGTACGCAAAGAGTGCCCATCAAGCCAAACCAACTTGTGGGAGGGGCTTCTGGAAGCATGGGGTGAAATTTTTCCAGATTACCTCAGCAAATTAACTGCTAGAATGCCAAAGGTCTGCAATGCTGTAATTGCTGCAAAGGTAGCATTCTTTGATGATAGCAAAGTTTGAAGGAAAAAATTATTATCTAATATATAATTGCCTAGAATACTACTTCCTGCAATTTGTGCCAACTTCCGTGGCTTTGTCCAGAGCTATTGTCCGGAGCTAATGTCCGTAGCTAATGTCCGGAGCTAATGTCCGGAGATAAGTGACGTCACCAGTGTCCTACACCCAGGCAGAGCACAGTGGCCCCAGGCAGAGCACAGGGGTCCCAGGCAGAACATGGGGCCCCAGGCAGAGCACAGGGGCCCCAGGCAGAGCACAGGGGCCCCAGGCAGCATATGGGGCCCCAGGCAGAGCACAGGGGCCCCAGGCAGCATATGGGGCCCCAGGCAGAGCACAGTGGCCCCAGGCAGAGCACACACCAAATCGGAGGCCGAGGGGCCCCGCCAACCAAATCGGAGGCTGAGGAGCCCCGCCCACCAAATCGAAGGCCGAGCGGCCCCGCCCACCAAAGCGGAGGCAGAAGGGACCGGCCCCGCTCACCAAAGCGGAGGCCGAGGGGCTCCGACCACCACATCGGAGGCCGAGGGTCCCCGCCCACCAAATCGGAGGCCGAGGGTCCCCGCCCACCAAATCGGAGGCCGAGGGTCCCCGCCCACCAAATCGGAGGCCGAGGGTCCCCGCCCACCAAATCGGAGGCCGAGGGTCCCCGCCCACCAAATCGGAGGCCGAGGGGCCCCGCCCATCAAATCGGAGGCCGAGGGGCCCCGCCCACCAAATCGGAGGCCGAGGGTCCCCGCCCACCAAATCGGAGGCCGAGGGTCCCCGCCCACCAAATCGGAGGCCGGGGGTCCCCGCCCACCAAATCAGAGGCCGAGGGGCCCCGCCCACCACATCGGAGGTCGAGGGGCCCCACCCACCAAATCGGAGGCCGAGGGTCCCCGCCCACCAAATCGGAGGCCGAGGGTCCCCGCCCACCAAATTGGAGGCCGAGGGGCCCCACCAACCAAATCGGAGGCCGAGGAGCCCCGCCCACCAAATCAAAGGTCGTGGGGCCCCGCCCACGAAAGCGGAGGCCGAGGGTCCCCGCACACCAAGTCGGAGGCAGAGGGACCCCGCCCACCAAATCGGAGGCCGAGGGGCCCCGCCCACCAAAGCAGAGGCCGAGGGTCCCCGACCACCACATCGGAGGCCGAGGGTCCCTGCCCACCAAATCGGAGGCCGAGGGTCCCCGCCCACCAAATCGGAGGCCGAGGGTCCCCGCCCACCAAATCGGAGGCCGAGAGTCCCCGCCCACCAAATCGGAGGCCGAGGGGCCCCGCCAACCAAATCGGAGGCCGAGGGGCTTCGCCAACCAAATCGGAGGCCGAGGAGCCCCGCCCACCAAATAGAAGGCCGAGCGGCCCCGCCCACCAAAGCGGAGGCCGAGGGGCCTGGCCCCGCCCACCAAAGCGGAGGCCGAGGGGCCCCGCCCACCACATCGGAGGCCGAGGGGCTCCGCCCACCAAATCGGAGGCCCAGGGTCCCCGCCCACCAAATCGGAGGCCGAGGGTCCCCGCCCACCAAATCGGAGGCCGAGGGTCCCCGCCCACCAAATCGGAGGCCGAGGGTCCCCGCCCACCAAATCGGAGGCCGAGGGTCCCCGCCCACCAAATCGGAGGCCGAGGGTCCCCGCCCACCAAATCGGAGGCCGAGGGGCCCCACCAACCAAATCGGAGGCCGAGGGTCCCCGCCCACCAAATCGGAGGCCGAGGGTCCCCGCCCACCAAATCGGAGGCCGAGAGTCCCCGTCCACCAAATCGGAGGATAAGGGGCCCTGCCAACCAAATCGGAGGCCGAGGGGCCCCGCCAACCAAATCGGAGGCCGAGGAGCCCCGCCCAACAAATCGAAGGCCGAGCGGCCCCGCCCACCAAAGCAGAGGCCGAGGGGCCCAGCACCGCCCACCAAAGCGGAGGCCGAGGGGCCCCGACCACCACATCGGAGGCCGAGGGGCCCCGCCCACCAAATCGGAGGCCGAGGGTCCCCGCCCACCAAATCGGAGGCCGAGGGTCCCCGCCCACCAAATTGGAGGCCGAGGGTCCCCGCCAACCAAATCGGAGGCCGAGGGGCCCCGCCAACCAAATCGGAGGCCGAGGAGCCCCGCCCACCAAATCGAAGGCCGAGCGGCCCTGCCCACCAAAGCGGAGGCCGAGGGGCCCGGCCCCGCCCACCAAAGCGGAGGCCGAGGGGCCCCGCCCACCACATCGGAGGCCGAGGGGCCCCGCCCACCAAATCGGAGGCCGAGGGTCCCTACCCACCAAATCGGAGGCCGAGGGTCCCCGCCCACCAAATCGGAGGCCGAGGGGCCCGGCCCCGCCCACCAAAGCGGAGGCCGAGGGGCCCCGCCCACCATATCGGAGGCCGAGGGGCCCCGCCCACCAAATCGGAGGCCGAGGGTCCCCGCCCACCAAATCGGAGGCCGAGGGTCCCCGCCCACCAAATCGGAGGCCGAGGGTCCCCGCCCACCAAATCGGAGGCCGAGGGTCCCCGCCCACCAAATCGGAGGCCGAGGGGCCCCGCCAACCAAATCGGAGGCCGAGGGGCCCCGCCCACCAAATCGGAGGCCGAGGGTCCCTGCCCACCAAATCGGAGGCCGAGAGTCCCCGCCCACCAAATCGGAGGATAAGGGGCCTCGCCAACCAAATCGGAGGCCGAGGGGCCCCGCCAACCAAATCGAAGGCCGAGGAGCCCCGCCCAACAAATCGAAGGCCGAGCGGCCCCGCCCACCAAAGCGGAGGCTGAGGGGCCCGACCCCGCCCACCAAAGCGGAGGCCGAGGGGCCCCGACCACCACATCGGAGGCCGAGGGGCCCCGCCCACCAAATCGGAGGCCGAGGGTCCCCGCCCACCAAATCGGAGGCCGAGGGTCCCCGCCCACCAAATCGGAGGCCGAGGGTCCCCGCCCACCAAATCGGAGGCCGAGGGGCCCCGCCTACCAAATCAGAGGCCGAGGGTCCCCGCCCACCAAATCGGAGGCCGAGGGTCCCCGCCCACCAAATCGGAGGCCGAGGGTCCCCGCCCACCAAATCGGAGACCGAGGGTCCCCGCCCACCAAATCGGAGGCCGAGGGTCCCCGCCCACCAAATCGGAGGCCGAGGGTCCCCGCCCACCAAATCGGAGGCCGAGGGTCCCCGCCCACCAAATCGGAGGCCGAGGGTCCCCGCCCACCAAATCGGAGGATAAGGGGCCCCGCCCACCAAATCGGAGGCCGAGGGGCCCCACCAACCAAATCGGAGGCCGAGGAGCCCCGCCCACCAAATCGAAGGCCGAGCGGCCCCGCCCACCAAAGCGGAGGCAGAGGGCCCCGCCCACCAAATCGGAGGACAAGGGGCCCCACCAACCAAATCGGAGGCCGAGGAGCCCCGCCCACCAAAAGTAAGTGCGGCCCCAAAAGTAAGTGCGCCCCCGGGTGCGAAAGTAAGTGCGCCCCCGGGTGCAAAAGTAAGTGCGCCCCCGGGTGCAAAAGTAAGTGCGCCCCCGGGTGCAAAAGTAAGTGCGCCCCCGGGTGCAAAAGTAAGTGTGCCCCCGGGTGCAAAAGTAAGTGCGCCTCCGGGTGCAAAAGTAAGTGCGCCCCCGGGTGCAAAAGTAAGCGCGCCCCCGGCCCCGGGTGCAAAAGTAAGCGCGCCCCCCAGTCCCGTGTGTGAAAAGTGCTGCTGTAAAGCTGGTAGCGCTGTTCAAGCACCATGTATTTCCTTCAGGAAATGCCCATCTAATATATAATTGCCTAGAATACTACTTCCTGCAATTTGTGCCAACTTCCGTGGCTTTGTCCGGAGCTAATGTCCGGAGATAATGTCCGGAGCTAATGTCCAGAGATAATGTCCGGAGCTAATGTCCGGAGCTAATGTCCGGAGATAAGTGACGTCACCAGTGTCCTACACCCAGGCAGAGCACAGGGGCCCCAGGCAGCATATGGGGCCCCAGGCAGAGCACAGTGGCCCCAGGCAGAGCACAGGGGCCCCAGGCAGCATATGGGGCCCCAGGCAGAGCACAGTGGTCCCAGGCAGAGCACAGGGGCCCCAGGCAGCCTATGGGGCCCCAGGCAGAGCACAGTGGCCCCAGGCAGAGCACAGGCGCCCCAGGCAGCATATGGGGCCCCAGGCAGAGCACAGGGGCCCCAGGCAGCATATGGGGCCCCAGGCAGAGCACAGTGGCCCCAGGCAGAGCACAGGGGCCCCAGGCAGAACATGGGGCCCCAGGCAGAGCACAGTGGCCCCAAACAGCATATGGGGCCCCAGGCAGAGCACACGGGCCCCAGGCAGAGCACAGGGGCCCCAGGCAGCATATGGGGCCCCAGGCAGAGCACAGGGGCCCCAGGCAGCATATGGGGCCCCAGGCAGAGCACAGTGGCCCCAGGCAGAGCACAGGGGCCCCAGGCAGAACATGGGGCCCCAGGCAGAGCACAGGGGCCCCAGGCAGAGCACAGGGGCCCCAGGCAGCATATGGGGCCCCAGGCAGAGCACAGGGGCCCCAGGCAGCATATGGGGCCCCAGGCAGAGCACAGTGGTCCCAGGCAGAGCACAGGGGCCCCAGGCAGCTTATGGGGCCCCAGGCAGAGCACAGTGGCCCCAGGCAGAACATGGGGCCCCAGGCAGAGCACAGTGGCCCCAGGCAGAGCACAGGGGCCCCAGGCAGAACATGGGGCCCCAGGCAGAGCACAGGGGCCCCAGGCAGCATATGGGGCCCCAGGCAGAGCACAGGGGCCCCAGGCAGCATATGGGGCCCCAGGCAGAGCACAGGGGCCCCAGGCAGCATATGGGGCCCCAGGCAGAGCACAGTGGTCCCAGGCAGAGCACAGGGGCCCCAGGCAGCCTATGGGGCCCCAGGCAGAGCACAGTGGGCCCAGGCAGAACATGGGGCCCCAGGCAGAGCACAGGGGCCCCAGGCAGCATATGGGGCCCCAGGCAGAGCACAGTGGTCCCAGGTAGAGCACAGGGGCCCCAGGCAGCCTATGGGGCCCCAGGCAGAGCACAGGGGCCCCAGGCAGCATATGGGGCCCCAGGCAGAGCACAGGGGCCCCAGGCAGCATATGGGGCCCCAGGCAGAGCACAGGGGCCCCAGGCAGAGCACAGGGGCCCCAGGCAGAGCACAGGGGCCCCAGGCAGCATATGGGGCCCCAGGCAGAGCACAGCGGCCCCAGGCAGCATATGGGGCCCCAGGCAGAGCACAGTGGCCCCAGGCAGAGCACAGGGGCCCCAGGCAGCATATGGGGCCCCAGGCAGAGCACAGTGGTCCCAGGCAGAGCACAGGGGCCCCAGGCAGCTTATGGGGCCCCAGGCAGAGCACAGTGGCCCCAGGCAGAACATGGGGCCCCAGGCAGAGCACAGTGGCCCCAGGCAGAGCACAGGGGCCCCAGGCAGCATATGGGGCCCCAGGCAGAGCACAGCGATATTTTGGACCACTGTGCGGTGTTTCAGACCCCCTGTGTGATGTCTGGGGCCCTGTTCTTAAGTATATTAAAGATTAAAGTAACGTATATTAAAGTATATTATAGATCAAATTTGACACGTTTATGAGCACCATTGAGTGATATACTCAAGAATGACATAATTTTTCAACATTTTATGGTTTCAAACTGTAAACACTCAGAGTTTTTTTTACTTCAACCAGAAAACCTTAACGGTTCATAAAAAACTTGACTGTTCAGGATATGATAAAAGTCATAGTATTCTGAATCTTTAACTTATAAAGATACCTTTACATGGGGTGATTATTGGTTCCAGAGAGGCTTTCGGCCGATAATCGTACACATGGCTGGTGACAGGACAATACAATATAAACGTTCAAAGGTAAACACTGATAACATTAAAATCTAATATATAATTGCCTAGAATACTACTTCCGGCAATTTGTGCCAACTTCCGTGGCTTTGTCCGGAGATAATGTCCGGAGATAAGTGACGTCACCAGCGTCCTACACCCGCTCAGGGTGGACAAAGATATATGCCTTCGTGGTGCGCGGCACTTTTCTGATTGGTTGCCGCCTGCCGCGAGCGACCAATCAGAAATGTGCCGTACTGTCAAGAATTGTCAAGAGCTGGTGAGTGCAGCCATTTTTTGTTCTTTCTTACTATTATTTATTAATTGTATTATTCTTACATTTGAATAAATAAAGTATATATGGATTCTAGACTCCCGATTCTTTAGAATCGGGCTGCCATCTAGTTTCAAATAAAAATCTTTTTTCGGACCTTGTCAATGTCTGGACTAGATTTTCAATTCATTTGGCAACTCATTTGAGTAATAAAAATATGAGCTTTCATGGAAAACACAAAATTGTGACCCTAACTTTGGAACCGCAGTGTAATTCTGACGTTTTGATTTTTTTTTCGCTACGCCATTTAGTGATCAGGTTAGTCCACTTTTTAATTGATAGATTGTGAGATTCTGAATGTGGCAATACCAAATATGTGTATGTTTGATTTTATTTTATTGTTTGTTTTTTTTAAACGGGGGTCAGCGGTGCGCATATTTCTGGTCCGATGGCCGGAAGCGCGCGTTAAATGCCGCTGTCAGTTTGCCATCGGCATTTAACTAGTTAATAGGCATGGGCGGATTGCGATTCCACACTCGCTTATTGCGGGCACATGTCAGCAGTTGAAAACAGCTAACATGCCATGGCTTTGAGGTGGTCTTACTTCTGGAGCCCACCTCAAAGCGGGGCTTCTGCCACCTGACGCACTATCCTGTCCAACGTCGGAAAGAGGTTCAAGATATTTCTAGACATAGCCCCAGGTATCAGGGGCCAGGAATAATTTTTTTACAGGCCAGCTATTAAATGAAGGACAATATTTTCCACGTTCACTACAAATGGCTGAATTTGGAGCAAACTTATATGTGGTCCGTGTGACGGACAAATCACAGTTTGAAATAGCTGTCCTGTAGGTAACTATTTTTACCAGCAAACTGGTGGCAATAACTTCACTAACACACTGCAGCAAAAATTAAATGGAGGGCAGAAATGGCAGAATTTCGAGTGCAGTTATATGTAATCCGTGTGACGGACAAACCACAGTTTGAAATAGCTGTCCTGTAGGTAACTATTTTTTTTACCAGCAAACTGGTGTAAGAACTTCGCTACCACACTGCAACAAAATTTAAAGACAGGCCAGAAATGGCAGAATTTTGAGCGCAATTTTTATCTCTGATCCGTGTGATGGACAAACCACTGTTGTAAATAGCTGGCCTGTAGGTAACTATTTTTACCTGCAAACTGGTGTCAAGAACTTTGTTATCACACTGCAACAAAATTATAGAGAGGCCGGAAATAGCAGAATTTTGAGCGCAAATTTTAGCTCTGATCTGTGTGACGGACAAACCACTGTTGTAAATAGCTGGCCTGTAGAGATAAAAATTGCGCTCAAAATTCTGCCATTTCTGGCCTCCCTTTAAATTTTGTTGCAGTGTGATAGTAAAGTTCTTGACACCAGTTTGCAGGTAAAAATAGTTACCTACATTCCAGCTATTTACAACAGTGGTTTGTCCGTCACACGGATCAGAGATAAAAATTGCGCTAAAAATTCTGCCATTTCTGGCCTGTCTTTAAATTTTGTTGCAGTGTGGTAGCAAAGTTCTTACACCAGTTTGCTGGTAAAAAATAGTTACCTACAGGCCAGCTATTTACAACAGTGGTTTGTCCATCACACGGATCAGAGATAAAAATTGTGCTCAAAATTCAGCTATTTCTGACCTCCCTATAAATTTTGTTACAGTGTGTTAGTGAAGTTATTGACACCAGTTTGCTGGTAAAAATAGTTACCTACAGGCCAGCTATTTCAAACTGTGGTTTGTCCGTCACACGGATCACATATAACTGCACTCAAAATTCTGCCATTTCTGCCCTCCATTTAATTTTTGTTGCAGTGTGTTAGCGAAGTTATTGTCACCAGTTTGCTGGTAAAAATAGTTACCTACAGGACAGCTATTTCAAACTGTGGTTTGTCTGTCACACGGACCACATATAAGTTTGCTCCAAATTCAGCCATTTGTAGTGAACATGGAAAATATTGTCCTTCATTTAAAATGGGCAAGGCACGTGGCAAGGGACGTGAAACTGGATGTGATGGTGCATGCAGAAACCGAGGCCGTGGGCAAGCTGAAATTATGCCACAACAAACACCCACCTCTACTCGCCCAAACTTCCTGTCCCAATTACTAGGGGACCAAAGCACACTACTATTGAACCCAGAGCAGTGTCAAAAGATTGTTGGATGGGTAGCGGATAATGCTTCTAGTCACTTTGCCACCACCACCACCCTGTCTTCCATATGGTCAAGTCTCAGTAGCAGTGAGTCTGGACCGCTTATTCATCACCCGGAGACAATTGATCTCACACTTGGACACTCCGAAGAGCTGTTCCCTTTTCCATTTATAGATTCAGGCCTCTCGCCCCCGTCCACTTGAAGTGGGGCAAGAGGAGATCGCATGTAGCGATGGCCAAGTATTTAAGCAGCCACGGTCACACAAAGGCAACAGTGGGAAGTGTCACAAGAGGTGGACAATGATGTGACATAATTGCCAGAAAGTCAGGAGCAGGACCATGGTGCTTAAGTGGAAGACAAGGTGGTGGATGATATAGTAACTGACCCAAGCTGGCAGGAGGACATGCAGAGCGAGGACAACTGTTAGGGTACACAGGATGCGTGTGTTCTCATCTTAATTGTCTACTGCCAAATTGTTTGTTGGAGGTCTTACGGCTGGAGAAATAAACAGGACAGAGCAGATCGTGTCTCAAATGATTTCTGATCTTTATTGGTCTAACAGCTCAGTATTTATTGAGAAGTTTTAGGTGGTTTCCACATTACTTCATTTGTTTGCTCATCTATAACACTGGTCAACAGCATTTTTGGTGCCAAAGATATTTCATCGAATTTAGGGTATTTTTGGGGTGCTGATTCTGAATATGTCATCAGTTTTGCCAGATTGGCTCAAGTTTTTGAGATTTTTGGTATCTTATTTATAGCACTTGTTGGTAAATGCGACGCATCATCTCATTAATTTCTTTGGATTAGTACTTGAACTGAGCAGTTCTCAATATAGTTTTGTGTTAATTAGTGTTCTAAAAGTTTGTTCATAGCTTGATTTTTGCACTAACTTTATGTTGTTGTCTGTTTTCCAGTGAAAAGCATGAACTCATCAAGAAGAAGTTGTCTTAACGATCCAGACTCATTCTGTTACATTTGTGGTGAATACACACTGCCAAAACATAGAAGAAACATAACAGACTTCGTAAAAAAAGTGTATTTTGCCTATTTTGGGGTTATGCTTGGGGACCAAGACAAGTTTTGGGCACCACACATAGTGTGCAAAGCATGTATCGAATTATTACGAAAATGGAGCAAAGGACAAAGAAAAAGCTTCAAATTTGGTGTTCCAATGGTGTGGAGAGAGCCAAAAAATCATCATGATGACTGTTATTTATGGTAAACACAGGTACAGGCACATCTTCACAATGAGGGACAGGCCTTCTTGCAGATTCCATGTTACTCCCATTTTCGTTTCTTATGCTTATTGAATCCTTGCACTTGCACTGCACAGAAATAACAGTCATCATGATGATTTTTTGGCTCTCTCCACACCATTGGAACACCAAATTTGAAGCTTTTTCTTTGTCCTTTGCTCCATTTTCGTAATAATTCGATACATGCTTTGCACACTATGTGTGGTGCCCAAAACTTGTCTTGGTCCCCAAGCATAACCCCAAAATAGGCAAAATACACTTTTTTTACGAAGTCTGTTATGTTTCTTCTATGTTTTGGCAGTGTGTATTCACCACAAATGTAACAGAATGAGTCTGGATCGTTAAGACAACTTCTTCTTGATGAGTTCATGCTTTTCACTGGAAAACAGACAACAACATAAAGTTAGTGCAAAAATCAAGCTATGTACAAACTTTTAGAACACTAATTAACACAAAACTATATTGAGAACTGCTCAGTTCAAGTACTAATCCAAAGAAATTAATGAGATGATGCGTCGCATTTACCAACAAGTGCTATAAATAAGATACCAAAAATCTCAAAAACTTGAGCCAATCTGGCAAAACTGATAGCATATTCAGAATCAGCACCCCAAAAATACCCCAAATTCATTAAAATATTTTGGACACCAGAAAAAAATTTTTTTTTTGTTGACCTGTGTAATCATTGCAAGTTTTTGCAGTTATGTCACGGGAGACCTAGGTAGGAAAGAGCTAATAACCCGGGCCCCTGCTATTTCCCTCAGACTAGGGAAACCCTGACTGACCCTCTCCCAGAGTTTACACTGATGGTGTGCATGTCTGGGCCTCCACCCTTGCCCTATCTCCTGTTTCAACCCTAGGCTGAAACCATCACCCACCACCCAGTGAAGAGACCACACTCCAATAGCCACAGTTAGCACAGACAAGGATAATGGAAAAATAAGCACCACGCTGTAGTCACTCAGGAATACACTATAAGTGCAAAGGGCAAAACAAATACAAATATGGGAAGGAGAAAATAAGACAAAGGGAAATACACCACCAGCAACGATACTCCAACTACTAGCTCACCACTCCAGACCGAGATAACCACGCACAAGACAGAAGCTATAATCGGCGACGCCCAATGTTCAGGAGAACTATTTAAAGGCAGTGGGCATGGCCCAGCTTCCAATCAGAGCACCAGGTAAATTAACCCCGGACCAGCTAGATAAAATCTAGCCGACACCAATGAGCGCATAGTGGACAAAAGCGGAATTACCGCTGTCTGTCGAACGACCTGGTCTGAACAGCGTCCGACATGACAAGTTATTGCTGATTACACATGTTCCATGTCATTATCTTTGTAACTATAGGATCATTATTACGCTAATGGTTATTGCTAGGTCAAGCTGACATCTATCTTTGCACATATTGTATCGATCTTGGTTTATGAAAGGGGCAACATAAGCTGGGTTGGTTATACCACCATCTCATAGTTCATTTGTAACTTGATGACAATTATGAACTTAGGACTTAGAAGTAAATCTTGTGACAAATGGTGAATCAGAGAACATTAAAACTACACAACTCTAATAGGGGGAGGGATGCGTAGCACCCCAATAGGCAAGAAGAAGAAGTGTAGTGGCCATAGACAGAAGGCGGGCAACCATTCCCCGTAACACCAATACGACGGAAGTTGGCATTTGCACCACCTGCCAGGCAAGCGTCAGCAGGGGTAGAAAAACTACCACCTGCCAACCACCAGCTTGATCAAGCACATGGCAGCAAAGCACCAGACTTTGTGGGCCGAACCCCAGGTTCCAGGAACAGTGTCTGTGGGTGACACCACAGCTTCTTCTGCTGTTGTGCGTTCAAGCCAATCTCCTGTCCATGGTGCATGCAAAGATGCCTCTTGCCCTACACCTGTCATTGCACACACTCAACTAGCACCATCAGCAAACACATCCATGTCCTTGTCCTTGTGCAGTGTTCAGTTGTCCATACCGCAGTGCTTGGAACACAAGTGCAAATACACAACCCCACAGGCCACACTACTAAATTCACACATTTCGTGACTGTTTGAGCTCAAAATGTTGCCTTTTAGGCTCGTGAAGGCAGAAGCTTTCGGCAACCTGATGGCCGTCCATTGATACTCGTTCCCCAGCTGCCACTATTTCTCCCGGTGTGCCGTCCCCACATTACACAAGCACGTGTCCCACAACATTAGCAGTGCCCTCAACAATGCAGTTACTGGGAAAGTCCACCTAACCACAGACCCGTGAACAAGTGCTTGTGGGCAGGGATGGTAAATCTCGCTGATGCACACTGGGTTAACATAGTGGAAGCCAGGACCCAGTCGGACCTTTGGGTGGAACACATCCTCCCGACGCCGAGGATTGCAGGCCCTAGGTCAATCAGGGTTGCCCACACAGTCTACAGCTCCTGCACCTCATTATCCTCCTCCTCTTCAGCCTTCATCTCCAAAATGACCACCTCAGTCACAAGCTGGAAGCACTGCAGCACTGCCTCAGCCAAGCAGCAACAGGCTGTGCTGAAGCTAATATGCTTAGGTGACAAACCGCACAATGCTGAAGAGTTGTGGACAGCTCTGAAAGAGCAGGCAGATCTGTGGCTGACACCGCTGAACCTACAGCCAGGCATGGTCATGTGTGACAATGTCCAGAACATGGTGGCAGCTCTGAGGTGAGGCGAGCTCACACACATACCATGCCTGGCCCATGTGCTTAACCTTGTGGTTTCTCAAAACCTACCCGGAGCTGCCGGATCTGTTTGTCAAAGTACGACTCCTGTGTGCCCATTTTAGAAAGTCAGCTACAGCTTCTGCCGGCCTTGCCGTGCTTCAGCAGCATTTGCAGCTTCCGGCTCACTGACTGGTGTGTGTTGTCCTCACACGTTGGAACTCTACAGTGCAGATGTTGGAAAGGATTTGCGAGTAGAAGAGGGCAGTTGTTGACTACCAGCATCAACAAGGCCATCGGTATTCAGTTAAGACTCCACACGTAAGAGTTCAGGAGTGGACATGGATGTCAGACATATGTACCATCCTCTAAAACTTTGAAAACTCCACCAAGATGGTGAGCACCATAATTAGCATCACCATCCCGCTTCTCTGTGTTCTGAAATGCTCTGCTCATAATCAAAGAGGATGCATTGCAGGCAGAGCATGATGAGATGGTGCAAGGAACTATACAATGTGATTACACACAGCCCAGCCTCATCTCATCCCAACGTGGATTGGGTGACAATGAGGAAGAAGAGGAGAAGGAGGAGGGAGGAAGAACAAGAGCTAGTTTCATGCGCTATAGATGGTACTACCTGCACAACTGTCATACTGTCTGTTCATCGTGGATGGCCTGAGGACAGGGAGGAGGAGGAGAGCATGGTCAGTCATCCTCTTGGTGAGTAGATTATGTAAGAATATAACGTGGCTCAACCTGTTCTATTAGCTGGTGCTCAAGTAGGGTCCCAGACCTTTACAAGTTAAATGAAGATTTGGCACACAAGCGAGTATAAAGTGAAGCTATTTTAATGTGATCCAAAATTCAGTACAGTAACATAAACGTTTCGGTCATGTAACTCTGACTTTCATCAGTGTACCGACTGCTCATATCCAATATATAGAATATAGAGATAGGTCCGTCAGGGTCCAAGTTCTGGACTAAAAGTGGATACCTCGTCCCCCAAGGAATGAATATGACAAACCAATTGAATTAAAGGCCAACTTTCTAGCGCCAATTATATCTTCCACCTTAGTAGCATTTGGAAGCTGATGGACCTATCCTATCCTGAGATATTTGCTGTTGTACTCCTCCCTCTCCTCATCCTCCTCCTCTACCATATCATCAGGGTAACCGTGGTCCATGATGCAACACCAATATCATTTTTTAAAGGGTGTTTATGATGCCCGTTAAAACAATTTGTTAGACAGTGTGTTCATGGACACCCCCAGGGGTAAGTGTTTTTCAGCCCATACACTTAGTGCATGGGCATCACAAGTATAGTAGACCCACTCTTTTCCAATGGGAAAAAAAAATTATGAGACCCTCTTCAACGTCTCTTCCAAGGGGCATTGGAGTGCCTCCAAATTGTTGTCTGCCCATGCATTTACTGCATAGGCAAACACTATGGGAGACCCACTTCCTAATAATGGGAACATTTTTTCATGAGGCCCTCCTCTATATCTCTTCCAAGGGGCATTGAAGTGCCTCCAAATTTTTGGCAGCCCTTGCATTCACTGCATAGGCAAACACTATGGGAGACCCACTTCCTAATAATGAAAACATTTTTTCATATTGCTCTCCTTTACGTCTCGTCAAAGGGGTGTTGGGGTGCATCCAAATTTTGGGCCGCCTTGCCACTCACTGCATAGGCAAACACTATGGGAGACCCACTTCCTAATACTGAGAAAAAAATGTTATGAGGCTCCCCTGTGCATCTTATCAAAAGGGTATTGGGTGCGTCCAAATTTTTGGCAGCCCTGCCACTCACTGCATAGGCAAACACTATGGGAGACCCACTTCCTAATAATGGGAACATTTTTTCATGAGGCCCTCCTGTATGTCTCGTCAAAGTGGTATTGAGGTGCGTCCAAATTTTTAACAGCCCTTGCATTCACTGCATAGGCAAACACTATGGGAGACCCACTTCCTAATAATGGAAACATTGTTTTCAGGAGGCCCTTCTGTTCGTCTCTTCAAAGGGGTATTGGGGTGCATCCAAATTTTGGGCAGCCCTGCCACTCACTGCATAGGCAAACACTATGGGAGACCCACTTCCTAATAATGGGAACATTTTTTCATGAGGCCCTCTTGTATGTCTTTTCAAAGGGGTACTGGGGTACATCCAAATTTTTGGCAGCCCTGCCACTCACTGCATACGCTGTAATAGTCTAAGACCCACTGTTTAATAATGGGAACAACAAAGTATAGCTGGCTGATGGATCGCTAAAAATAGTGAGGGCTGGCTACTTGCTCTTAAGAATAGTAAAGGCTGCCTGATGGCCCTATAAAAATAGTCTTTGTGACTTTCAGAGTCCCTCCTTCATAAATGATACAGGATATGTCTGATGATGTATCACACACCACATGGCCAGAAAAGGTTGTGAAATGTTAAAATGACATTTCACAGTGAATGCATTTGTCTTAGTTGAAAGCAATGCTAAAGTTCAAAAACGCATCAAAAACGCTACATGTGAACAGAGTCAAAGGTAGGGAGGAGAATATTTTTGGTTTTGGTTATTTATTTTGCCTTATATACAAGTCATTACGCTGGAAAGGATGTTCCTTAACATACTGTATTTCCCAGGAAAATCCATTTTGGTTTCGTTTTTGTATGTTTTCTTGTCATTCTGTAAAAGTGGCGTAAGACTTTGACAACATTGTTCACAGCAGTAACCTGGGAGTCAGAAATGCTTCCAGGGGTCTTCATCATACTGTTCCCATGTAATTTGAGCACCGTTCCCATCAATTTCTGAAATTTCTAGTCCCTCTGCAGACCGCCGGGGGGCTGTGTGAAAAATGCTCGAGTTTCCCATAGACATACATTGGGCTCGTTGCTCAGGTCGAGTACCCGAGTATTCCAATTTGCTTGACCTGAGCAACGAGCACTCGAGCATTTTAGTGCTCGCCCATCACTACTAACAAAAAAAAACAAGTAATCTTGACAGTCTTCAGCTCTAAAAAAGAGCTTTTTGGAATAAATAATGCTCACTATAACTATCTATCACTGTCCCTACTCTCATTTCACTCTCCCTATGTTCACACTATGCTCTCACTACGTTTACGGCTGCAATGTGCGCAAGATGGCACCAGAAGTGTTTAAATATTCCCTATGGTGCTGGAAGGCCAGCCAATAACAGTAATACCACACCAAAGATGACGCCAGCATTATTGTGATTGGCAAGCCAGCCCCGTATGTTCATTGGCTGCAAATAAAGTACCAAACAAGCTGGTTGGGTCGCTCAAATATACTGAGGCAAATACTGCAGCGCCCCAGAGTCCTGGTCGTTGCAGTAATGTCGCTCTTCCACCAGGGGGAGTGATATTACGTCTGATGGTACTAAAGGAGTTCACCTGACCAAGTATCACAAGACACACACTACACCTCACCCTCCAGTCCACCAGGGGGAGCCTTGCTTCTATCTACTAGGGCACCCCTCACACACGGGTAAAACTGGTGGGTTGGATAGGAAGTTAGTCAGAAGCTACCTGGGTTTGACCCAGAGAGGACCTGTCAGGCAGACAGGGAGAGAAGGAGGAACACCTGAGCTGCAGACAGAGGGTCCCTGTCAGGGGTGGGATCCTGATAGAGGCCAAGCACGAGATAGAACATTACGGAGCTGCGCCTGCACCCATTGCGGCAGCATCCTAAGAAAGGACACGAAGCGAAGTGTATTGTGGAGAGTGAGAAACGAAGTCACAGCACAAGGAGATAATACCGGGAGGAGTTCTGCCCCAAGATCGGCAGCCTCCTTCTGAGGCGCGTAGCCGGAGGCCGGAACACCGAGGGAGTAATTGACTCTACGTATTACTTCAGAGACTGACAGGACAGTCAATTCCAAGTTGGTTGCCCGACCTTAATACCTAAGAAGACACGGAGGCAAATTGTGGGAGAGGGGCGTCTCTAGGGTCCCTATAAATAAGCTCCAGGCCTACCCCGTCATACGGGTTGTCCTATCCATACCATCTGGGGGACAGAGAGAGAGAAGATCAGAAACATCCACGAAAGTTGTGATGACTATCCCGTGGTGCTCAGCATGGAGGTACTACAACACACAGGCGCTAGTAGGAAGGCTACTGATTTCCACCTGGCTAAGGGAACTCTGGATGTGCCTTCGGACTGGCCGGACTCTGCTTGCCCTGTGAACGGTACTCTTGACTGTGGACCTTGAAGTCTTCAGTAATAGGTAAAGAGACTGCAACCTTTGTGTCATCGTTATTCATTGCGCCTTACAACGTCCACCATCACCACCTACACATCTGGGAAGCCCTGGGGACATACTTCACCTGTGGGAAGGTATACCATCTAGCTGCCATTCCATCACCCCAGCGGACCCCTAGCAGCGTCGGTCACCCTGACCGAATACCACAGGTGGCATCACGAACACCGTACAAACTGTACCTTTAATTGGACGCCCCTCAGAAGGGCCATGGGCCAGGTCGGGCCACCGTGACATCCCCAGAACCCAGAGAGAAAGACCCCGTACCAAGTACCCCATTGCCCTTAATGTGGGGGCGCTCCAATACCGAATTACTTGCCGAGTAACGAACAGCCTGAATACCATACTATTCGTGTGAGTAACGAATAGTGCCGAATGTATTCGCTCATCACTATGCAGGGTCAATTTATTTTATGCAGAGTTTATTAAATGGCTCTTACCATGAAGATACAGAGGTTTCAATAGAACTGTAGACTCAGAAGGGTTACAGAGGATTTTAATCAAGACCTACTGCAAAGTTACTTCACTTTTCATTCTAGATATATAGGGAGAATAAAAAATGTTACAAAGTTGTACAAAGCTTTAAACTTCTGTTATTGCTATAAACCTCTTTTGACGGAAGCCTTACATTTAGAGTTTTGTTCTTAGACTTTAATTTTGCCAAAGAAATGTTTTTTAAGAGTACTTGTCATTTAAGGTAACTTTTCAGAATAACTTGTCATTCTGACTAGTGATGGGCAAACCCAAAAAGTAAAGTTCGAGGTCCGTACCGAACACAATGTCCGTGCATGACCCCAAACATAGACTTTTCCACTGTTTGGGCTTGGCATTCCAAACATAGGGAGTTTCCCACGCTGTCCTCTGTGTGACAGCGAGAGAAACACCGGCGGCTCTGATCAGCGGTGTGGTCGTTGCCGCCGATCAGAGTGCTGCTGTTCCCATGCTGTCAGATGACAGTTTGTGAGCCATATTCCTCATCTATCTGAGGATAATCCATTAATAGCCATGTCCAACAACGATCTAGATGATTTTGAGAGTGGTCACATCAGTGATGCCACTGCTCTTCACGCCAGCTGGAAAATACTGAGAAAGGAGCAATCTTACCAGTGATCATAGCCCGTCTTTCCCATTCTGTCACGCAGATGATATCATGGGAAACAATGGATGTTCAGGACCCTCATTCATCTAAATGGGGTCCAGGTTCAAGCTTGGGTACCGTTCTGGTACCCCAAAAAAACTTTTAAAAAATGTTTTGTCTGAACCTGCCAGACCCAAACATCCATGGGTTCCCCCCAACTAATTCTGACCATTATGACCATAATATCATTTTTCACAGATTTTCGTTTTTTGAAAATTCTATCACTGCTTTTACACTGTCTCTGACTTGTTAGGTGTAGACGAGCTGCTATGGTGTTTTGTATGCTGAACACAATTAGTGATATTATTGCTCTTCTTTCTTTGCAGCACACACAAAAGCATACGCTGCAGCATAGAAGACATTATACACCATTACTGAGCTCTGTGGCTGTGAATACAGCACTGAAGTGAAATGCATTTTTTGACCCTGAAATGGGATCTGCCTGTCTCTCTGCTTACTTTGTCTGGTCTCTCACTGTGCTGAGAGATCTTTGTCCCTCCTCTCTTCTCACCTCTCCATAGATTTATATGTTTGTAGTATACACCCTCTGACTGAGCACTCCTCCCTTCAACCTAAGAAATTTTTAAATACAGCTTGATCCTACCTGTCCAAAATAATTGTAGGCTTTTAGCCCAGTAGAGGCATCATGTTAGGTTTAGAGTCCTGGCAAAAGGGTACACCACATGAATTGGCCAATTTGTGCCCTAAGTATCTTCATTTTTAACATGTTTTCTACAGCAGTAATGTGTGTGTCCAATTTCATATAGTCAATATTTGCATAATGTAGCATTACAGAGTGCAGCTTTACTTTAAGTTTATATAGTAGATGCAAACCTAGAGTTTTATTGTCCAACTACTAGATTATCCCAAATAGCAAAGCAGGCATCCTAACTTTACTGCTGAATAACAATTGTAGAGCAATACAGTGTGGAAATGGTTGCCATGGGTTAAATGCAGAAAACTAATATACATACATTTTAGATCTGTTTCTACTGCACATTTTGATGTTCATGATTCTATGCACACATATTTTATGTGAACGAAATGCATTTATCTGCCAAAAATAATAATTTGCTGCCTATCAACTTCCAGGCAACCACTTAGGTAAAATGTAACATTTTCTTTTACTTAAAATACTGTTACTTTAAGCATAATTATAGAACAGTAAGTAATTTAACTGTATTCCCAGCCTCAAAAGCAAGAATCATACAGATAGAACAATTACATCCTTCCAAGAATGTCATCCCTAAAAAAATTTCAATGGCATTAATGTCTGAAGTTTTTTGCACAATATGTGCAGTTTCAGCCATGAAAACCAAGAACATAAGAATGTAAGTAGTGATCAGCGAATTTTTTTGAAAAATGATCACCAAGCATAAATTCATCACGAATATGGCACATTCAGATTCGTGATCGGAAACGAGAGCAAAATTTTCAAATCGGAAACATTTGGTAAAAAGTGCAGGATAATATTTGTGTTGCCACTAAAATATTTTCAGCATTTTGGTTACGATAATGGTGGTGTAACATGACCGGCTTGTGTCATTGGCTGCTAAAATCACATGCTCCTCCCCATGTAAAGAGGGGACATTTTGTTTTAGTGCCATTTTAACACTGTAACAGCGCAGAGAGGCTACCTATGCTGCTGGCACTGTTAGCAGCTAGATTTTAGCTTGTTAGCTAGGAGGTTGTTTATTAGTCAGATAGTTTAGCTAGCTGTGAAATCGACCTTCCAGCAGATTTTGTTTTGTGTGCCATTACTGAGGTTCACAGACAAAGACAGCAGGGCACATGTCATACAAGTGTATTCTGCACTGCTTCTATTGTGCTCCATGCACGAGTAGACCGTTCTAAATCTTATTTTTTCACTAGCTAAATGTGAAACAGCATGCCATATCCCACCTTGTCATTTGTTGGTGTGGTGACATTTTTTCTGTGATTTTATCAGACCGTTCTAAATCTTATTTTTTCACTAGCTAAATGTGAAACAGCATGCCATATCCCACCTTGTCATTTGTTGGTGTGGTGACATTTTTTCTGTGATTTTATCTGTTGTGCATGAAAAAAAAAATTTGTGGGCAGTTGCTACCATGATTCACCATGCCATATCTCACCTTGTTGTTTAGTGGCAGTGAAATTCCACAGTGCGCATAGCTCATGCACATTAAAAAAATAATATTTTTTCTGTTGCAAAATGTGACACAGCTGGCTGTATCCCACATTGCCATTTTGTAATGGTGATATGAAGCTATCTGCAGACCTCATGCACATTAAAAAAAATTTCTCTTTTAATAGTGATACAGCCTGCCGTATCCCACATTGTCATTTTGTGGCAGTGATATGAAGCTGTCTGCAGACCTCACACACATAAAAAAATCATGATATAGCCCTTCGTATCCTACATTGTCATTTTCTGGTGAAATTGTTGTGTGTGCAGAACTGTTTCACATAAAGAAA
The DNA here is from genome assembly GCF_051348905.1 of Ranitomeya variabilis. Classification (NCBI taxonomy): domain Eukaryota; kingdom Metazoa; phylum Chordata; class Amphibia; order Anura; family Dendrobatidae; genus Ranitomeya; species Ranitomeya variabilis. Next base: position 236,930,917 of record NC_135232.1, read on the forward strand.
TGTATTTTTTTACAAACATGATACAGCAGATTTTGAGATTGTTTAGAGCATATCTTCTAAGTTATACAGGCATCCTGTACTGTTCTGTCAGGTCAGGAAGAGGAGGAGGGTGACTCAAAGGGCGAGGAATGTGATAACACAAAGGATGATGAGGTGATAGATGCCCAGTTGGCATAAACACAGAGGCACACAGCTGATAAGGTCATCTGAGGAGTAAGGCAAGGAGGTTACATTGCGCCGTACATCGCAGACACGTAGTGATGCAGCCACGACAAGCAATGCATCCTCAATCACCACTGTGGCTGTGACCAGCAGTGTATGCAGGTCTGCAGCTTCCAGTGGTGGCACGGGTTTCCTAGCCTGGAACTTTTTTGACAGCACAAAGTATGAGCCATCTCACACAATCTGCCAACTTTGCAAAAAAAAAGTAGAGGAAAAAAGTGCAATAATTTGACTGCTATACTGTATGTAGGAACCTTCAAATATACAATCAACATGCATTAATCTGGGAATCCTACTGTGCTAAAATATGGACAAGCAGACCTCAATAACCATCAGCCGCCCCATCCATCACATCTGCTGCTTCTTTCTCCTCTGTCTCTGTTCCAAATATTGTGACCGCAGAAACTCAGGTTCTTTTCACGCTCCAGTTACACTGAGAGCCCACTATCAGCTGTAACAGAAATGGACATCCTTGCTGTTTTTGACCAATGTTAGAGAATGAGTTTGCCACAACTTTCTCAATCCATCATAACATCTCCGCCTGCACCACCCTCACAGTCCAGCAGTTTGTCCAGTTCACAGTATTCCGCCCTCTCTAAGCACTGCAGCCAGCTCATGGTCATGCAATTGTGGTCACGCAAAAGATTTTTTTCTCCTACACATGACAAAGCTAAGAGTTTGAACTCCACCATCTCTAATCTGTTAGCCATGGAAATGCTGCTTTTCTGTTTTGAAAATACTGATGGTTTCCAAAAGCTGATGTCCATCGCAGTTCCCCAGTACCAGTTGCCCAGTCGCCAATCCTTCTCTCAGAAAGCTGTGTCTACGCTACACCAGCATGTCGCAGACAATATCACATGTTCCTTGACTAAACCTTTGTCTGCCAGGGTGCACTTCACCTCAGACACTTGGACGGGTAAGCATGGCAGAGAGCGTTACATCTTGCGGCCTGGGCACTGGGTGACTCTGGTGGCTGTGGGGGCAGGCGACGTCAGTAATCCCCAAGGCTTGCAGGACAAACGTCTAGATTTCACATTTCCTCTGCTGCTTCTGCCTCCTCTTCTACCTCCTCTAGGGCCTCCACCTGAGTTTTGTGTGCCATTACTGAGGTTCACAGACAAAGACAGCAGGGCACATGTCATACAAGTGTATTTTGCACTGCTTCTATTGTGCTCCATGCACGAGTAGACCGTTCTAAATCTTATTTTTTCACTAGCTAAATGTGAAACAGCATGCCATATCCCACCTTGTCATTTGTTGGTGTGGTGACATTTTTTCTGTGATTTTATCAGACCGTTCTAAATCTTATTTTTTCACTAGCTAAATGTGAAACAGCATGCCATATCCCACCTTGTCATTTGTTGGTGTGGTGACATTTTTTCTGTGATTTTATCTGTTGTGCATGAAAAAAAAAATTTGTGGGCAGTTGCTACCATGATTCACCATGCCATATCTCACCTTGTTGTTTAGTGGCAGTGAAATTCCACAGTGCGCATAGCTCATGCACATTAAAAAAATAATATTTTTTCTGTTGCAAAATGTGACACAGCTGGCTGTATCCCACATTGCCATTTTGTAATGGTGATATGAAGCTATCTGCAGACCTCATGCACATTAATTAATTAATTAATTTCTCTTTTAATAGTGATACAGCCTGCCGTATCCCACATTGTCATTTTGTGGCAGTGATATGAAGCTGTCTGCAGACCTCACACACATAAAAAAAAATCATGATATAGCCCTTTGTATCCTACATTGTCATTTTCTGGTGAAATTGTTGTGTGTGCAGAACTGTTTCACATAAAGAAATGTATTTTTTTACAAACATGATACAGCAGATTTTGAGATTGTTTAGAGCATATCTTCTAAGTTATACAGGCATCATTGACACTAAAAAAGTGTGCTCAGTTACTAACGTTGTACAGTAGGAAACATCACACTTTCAAATTGTTTGTAGTATCTAGTCTATTTTATACAGGACTCATCCACAGGCCCAAAAATATTTCTTGTGTTACTAACGTCATAAAGTAGGGATCTAGGGAAAAGATAATTTTAAAATTGTTTGGAGCATATCTTCTTTGTCATACGCGCCTCATCCTCACTCAAACAATTATTTCCTCGGTGACTAACGCAATTCAGCATGCCATATTTCAAATTGTCATTTACTGCCGCTGAAATTCAGCTGTTTACAGAGCTGGTGCAGAGTTTAACATCTACCGTATATACTCGAGTATAAGCCGACCAGAGTATAAGCCGACCCCCCTAATTTTTACACAAAAAACTGGGAAAACTTATTGACTCGAGTATAAGCCTAGGGTAGAAAATGCAGCAGCTACCGGTAAATGTCAAAAATAAAAATAGATACCAATAAAATTAAAATTAATTGAGACATACGATGCTCCATACATTGTGGCCCCATACGATGCTCCATACATTGTGGCCCCATACGATGCTCCATACATTGTGGCCCCATTTGATGCTCCATACATTGTGGCCCCATACGATGCTCCATACATTGTGGCCCCATACGATGCTCCTTACATTGTGGCCCCATACAATGCTCCATACATTGTGGCCCCATACGATGCTCTATACATTGTGGCCCCATAAGATGCTCCATACATTGTGGCCCCATAAGATGATCCATACATTGTGGCCCCATACGATGATCCATACATTGTGGCCCCATAAGATGCTCCATACATTGTGGCCCCATACGATGCTCCATACATTGTGGCCCCATACGATGCTCCATACATTGTGGCCCCATACGATGCTCCATACATTGTGGCCCCATAAGATGCTCCACACATTTGCCCCATTTGCTGATTCTGCGATTAAAATAAAAAAAATCACATACTCACCTCTCTTCGCTCAGGCCCCCGACACTTGCGATAGTCACCTTCCTCGTTCCACGCGCCGCTCTGTGTTCCATCCTCTGCACTGACTGTTCAGGCAGAGGGCGGTGCGCACACTAATTGCATCATTGCGCCCTCTGACCTGAACAGTTTGTGCAGAGGATGGAAGACAGCGTGTAGCGGTGGAATGAGAAAGGTGACTATCGCGCAATGCTCACCTCTCCCGATATACTCACCTGCTCCCGGCGTGGTCTCACTGTCAGATGGTCTCTGGGAGCCGGCGGCATCTTCCTGTGTTCAGCGGTCACGTACCGCTCATTACAGTAATGAATATGCGTCCATATTCATTACTTTAATGAGCGGTACCATGTGACCGCTGAACACAGGAAGATGCCTCTGGCTCCCAGAGACCATGGGAAATGCAAGGACAGCGCCAGTATTAGGTGAGTATGTCACCGCGCCGCTCCCCCGCCCCCGCCGACCCCCCACTGACAATGACCCAAAAAGTGGGCTGAAAATCTCAGCTTGTACTCGAGTATATACAGTATTTTTTGCTTCTAATACTGTGCTTCTACCACATTATCTGAGCAGCATGACTGGGAAAAAGCAAGGTCATGGTGGAAGGGGGATAAGGCTTGGTTTTCAAGGTGTATGTGGGGATGGTGGTAATGTTTGTGAAAGCACTAATGGACTAACATCGTCACGTCTTGTACAAAGACAACTGACAACTTCTGTTATTGGATGGGCTACTCCACTTCCTTTCTTTGGAAGACAAATAGCAGTATGCCTTGTTGATGAGGCACAGAAGGAGCATATGCTCTAGTGGATAGCAAGCGCAGATTCAAGTGGCCTCTCTTCCTCTACCTTAATATCACACCCAGTACAGTCCACAGAGGTGGCACCCAAATTGTCCCTGCTTCCACCTACATCACAAATCTCCAACCATACAACTTACAGTAAGGAACCACAGACGGGAGAGAATGAAGAGCTCTTCACAAATTCTATGCCATGGGCATCAGAAGTGTACTCAAAAGCTTCACAAAGTCAAGAGGAGGAAATCTGCACCGATGTCCAAAATATTTTTAGCTTCAAAACCGGGCCAGGACTAAATAAATCCTGACCCTCGTCATCAGATGTTAACCCCGGGGGGAGGGGATCTTGATGAGACTCAGATATCTGAGGTTCACACAGACTGTACTGTTCTGTCAGGTCAGGAAGAGGAGGAGGGTGACTCAAAGGGCGAGGAATGTGATAACACAAAGGATGATGAGGTGATAGATGCCCAGTTGGCATAAACACAGAGGCACACAGCTGATAAGGTCATCTGAGGAGTAAGGCAAGGAGGTTACATTGCGCCGTACATCGCAGACACGTAGTGATGCAGCCACGACAAGCAATGCATCCTCAATCACCACTGTGGCTGTGACCAGCAGCGTATGCAGGTCTGCAGCTTCCAGTGGTGGCACGGGTTTCCTAGCCTGGAACTTTTTTGACAGCACAAAGTATGAGCCATCTCACACAATCTGCCAACTTTGCAAAAAAAAAGTAGAGGAAAAAAGTGCAATAATTTGACTGCTATACTGTATGTAGGAACCTTCACATATGCAATCAACATGCATTAATCTGGGAATCCTACTGTGCTAAAATATGGACAAGCAGACCTCAATAACCATCAGCTGCCCCATCCATCACATCTGCTGCTTCTTTCTCCTCTGTCTCCATTCCAAATATTGTGACCGCAGAAACTCAGGTTCTTTTCACGCTCCAGTTACACTGAGAGCCCGCTATCAGCTGTAACAGAAATGGACATCCTTGCTGTTTTTGACCAATGTTAGAGAATGAGTACGCCACAACTTTCTCAATCCATCATAACATCTCCGCCTGCACCACCCTCACAGTCCAGCAGTTTGTCCGGTTCACAGTATTCCGCCCTCTCTAAGCACTGCAGCCAGCTCATGGTCATGCAATTGTGGTCACGCAAAAGATTTTTTTCTCCTACACATGACAAAGCTAAGAGTTTGAACTCCACCATCTCCAATCTGTTAGCCATGGAAATGCTGCTTTTCTGTTTTGAAAATACTGATGGTTTCCAAAAGCTGATGTCCATCGCAGTTCCCCAGTACCAGTTGCCCAGTCGCCAATCCTTCTCTCAGAAAGCTGTGTCTACGCTACACCAGCATGTCGCAGACAATATCACATGTTCCTTGACTAAACCTTTGTCTGCCAGGGTGCACTTCACCTCAGACACTTGGACGGGTAAGCATGGCAGAGAGCGTTACATCTTGCGGCCTGGGCACTGGGTGACTCTGGTGGCTGTGGGGGCATGCGACGTCATTAATCCCCAAGGCTTGCAGGACAAACGTCTAGATTTCACATTTCCTCTGCTGCTTCTGCCTCCTCTTCTACCTCCTCTAGGGCCTCCACCTGAGCCCTGAACCTCTGATGAGACACACGTTTCAATTTTGCAGAGAGAATACCCACCACCTCCATACTGCGCAGCCAGGGCTAGCCCCAATCAGGCAGTGATAAAATCGATATGCCTTGGAGATCGCAGTCATACAGCTGAAGAGTTGTGGACAGCTCTCCAGGCTGAGTTTGAGCAATGGCTGTTTCCACTGAACCTGGATCCAGGGAAGGTCATGTCCGATAACAGTGCCAACCTGGTGGCAGCGCTATGCCAAGGCAAGCTCACACACACGTGCCTTGCATGGCTCACATCCTCTACATGTTCCCTGTATAGTTATGATTAAAAATAGTGCTGACTACTTTGTTGCCACTTTGTTAGATCCACGTTATTAGACCAAATTTTGTCAGATGCGTCTCGCCATGGATAGGCACCCACGAATGGTGGAGTATTGAAACACACTTTTACACAACCTTAAGAGCGGTTTTCCCCAAGACAGCAGTGAGGCACAGTGTGTACATCACAGCTTTAGACTTCCAACCTCCGGCATGTCAACTGGAAGAAGCAATTCATGCGAGTCCTTTAACACTTTTTTAGACCAGCTCGTGCACCAGAACAACAGAGTCCAAGTCTGACACGTGGTGAACGAATGGAGAGGATGCTGCAGAAGTATCCAGACCTGAATATCAGTACCATGATGGAGGGTTTGGGCCCTTTCACATTTTGGTCTTCAAAAATGGATGACTGGTCTGCGCTCGCCTCTCATGCCTTGGAGGTTTTTTATGCCCGGCAGCCAGAGTTCTCTCAGAATGTGTCTTCTGCACTTCTGGTGGTGTCCTAATGGATAAGCGCAGCTGGCTGTCCCCTGAAAGTGCAGATCACCTTACTTTTATCCAAGATGAACAAGTCATGGATCTCCAGGGCTTTTGCACCACAATCGCAGAATGTACAGACTAGGCGATGTTACATTTTTTAGGGTGCTGTATTAATCTCGAGTAATTGCACTCTGTGATATCTTTAGTGTGGCTTTTGTGCCTGCTGCTGCTGCTGCAGATGCTAACAGAAATTTGTGGAAATGTGAACAGTCATGGTTGGTCTCCATCTGCTGGGGTGGCTGAAGTGAAAGACATGTCGGTCCCAATAATACTATTTATACTCTCGTGAAATTTATGCCACTTCCGTGGTGTCAGGCCCTATATTTTGGAAATGTGAACACTTCTGGTCTGGTGTCCATGTGATGGGTTGGCTGTAGTGAAAGAGATGTTGATCCCTATTATACTATTTCTACTCTTGTGAAATTAATGCCAATTTGGTGGTGTCTGTCAATAATTTTTGGAAATGAGGAGATTCCTGATTGGTGTTGTGAATTCCGTTCTCGGGCTCCCTCCTGTGGTCATGAGTGGTATTGTGTGAGTTCTGTTCTTGGGCTCCCTCTGGTGGCCTTTAGTGCTTACTGCGGGTCTGTAGCTGGAATCCAGCTGCCTCGTTTTCTGCTAGTCTGGCCTCTATTTAACTCCACCTGGACCTTCACCTTTTGCCTGCTGTCGTATTCAGTACTGGTTCTGATCTCTCTGGACTTTCCTTGTGAGTGACCTGTCTCCTCCTGAGTCTTGCTAGTTCATGTTTGCTCATTATTTCCTTGAAAATGTTTCTCTGTATATGATGAGTTCTGTCCAGCTTGCTTATATGTAATATTCTCGCTTGCTGGAAGTTCTGGGGTGCAGAGTTGCGCCCCTCACATCGTGAGTCGGTGTGGGGGTTCTTGTAATCTCTGCGTGGATTATTTTTGATAGCATTTTATACTGACCGCACAGATCCCTTGCTGTCTTCTGACTATTTAGTGTTAGCGGGCCTCATTTGCTAAAAAACCTGTTTTCATTTCTACGTTTGTGTTTTCCCCTTAACTCACCGTTATTATTTGTGGGGGGGCTGTCTAAAACTTTGGGGTGATTTCTCTGAGGCAAGTGAGGCTTCGCTTTCTCTCTAGGGGTAGCTAGTTTCTCAGGCTGTGACAAGTAGTGTTGAGCATTCCGATACCGCAAGTATCGGGTATCGGCCGATACTTGCGGGTATCGGAATTCCGATACCGAGATCCGATACTTTTGTGGTATCGGGTATCGGTATCGAAACAACATTAATGTGTAAAATAAAGAATTAAAATAAAAAATATTGCTATACTCACCTCTCCGACACAGCCTGGACCTCACCGAGGGAACCGGCAGAGTTCTTTGCTTAAAATGCGCGCTTTTCCTTCCTTCCGTGACGCCATGGCTTCTGATTGGTTGCGTGCCGCCCATGTGACCGCGACGCGACCAATCACAGCAAGCCGTGACGTAATTTCAGGTCCTGTATGCCTAATTCTGCATTCAGGATCTGAAATTACATCATGGCTTGCTGTGATTAGTCGCGTCGCGGCCACATGGGCGGCACGTGACCAATCACAAGCCGTGACATCACGGAAGGAAGTAAATGTGCGCATTTTAAGCAAAGAACGCTGCCGGTTCCCTCGGTGAGGTCCAGGCTGCGTCGGAGAGGTGAGTATAGCAATATTTTTTATTTTAATTCTTTATTTTACACATTAATATGGATCCCAGGGCCTGAAGGAGAGTTTCCTCTCCTTCAGACCCTGGGAACCATCAGGGATACCATCCGATACTTGAGTCCCATTGACTTGTATTGGTATCGGGTATCGGTATCGGATTAGATCCGATACTTTGCCGGTATCGGCCGATACTTTCCGATACCGATACTTTCAAGTATCGGACGGTATCGCTCAACACTAGTGACGAGGCGTCTAGGATTTTAGGTAACGCTCCACGGCTGCCTATAGTGTGTATTGATAGAATCAGGGTTGCGGTCAGTATAGCTCCCACATCCCCAGAGCTTGTCCTAAGGATTTCTGTTACTTAGCAGGTCAGTTTGCGATCCTTGCCACCAGGATCATAACAGATTGGGTCTCTCCATCTGCTGGGTTGGCTGTAGTGAAATATATCATTCTCCATTATACTATTTCTACTCTGGTGAAATTGATGCTACTTTAGTGGTGTCAGGCTCTAATTTTTGGAAATGTGAACACTTCTGGTCTGGTGTCCATGTGATGGGTTGGCTGTAGTGAAAGATGTCGATCCCTATTATACTATTTCTACTCTTGTGAAATTAATGCCAATTTGGTGGTGTCCGACAATAATTTTTGGAAATGAGGAGATTCCTGATTGGGTCTCTCAATCTGCTGGGTTGGCTTTAGTGAAAGATATCATTATCCATTATACTATTTCTACTCTGGTGAAATTGATGCCACTTTAGTGGTGTCAGGCCCTAATTTTTGGAAATGTTAACACTTCTGATTGGGTGTCCATCTGCTGAGTTGGCTGTAGTGAAATAGATATTGTTCTCCATTATAATATTTCTACTTTGGTGGAATTGATGCCATTTTTGTGGTGTCAGTTCTTAATTTTTGGAAATGTCAACACTCCTGGTTGGTTATCCATGTGATAATTTCTCCTGTCTAAATATATTCCATGAATGCCTAACTATTGATAGACGAGCGTGCTCAACACTGCTCGATACTTGATTGAGCATCGGTGTGCTCAATCGAGTAGAGAGCAGTAACTCATGATTCTCGAGTGCTCGGATGCCCTTAAGTGAATTATCTCAGCTGGGCACAGAGAGAGAGAATTTTTCTGTCCTCTGGAAAAATGCTAGAGTTTGCCATTAACTTCCATTATGCTCGCTAATCGAGTCGAGCACGTCCAAGAGTCCAACGAGCTCAATTTGAGTACTGAGCACTCAAGCATTTCAGTGTTAGATCAACACTATATCTCACTATTATCACTATGCAGTTAACACATAATTAGTACCATAACATACAGTGGCATATAAAATTTTGAGCATCCTTGGTCAAAATTTATTTTATTGTGAACACCTAAGCGAGTTAAATATGAAATGATCTCTTTACCCCTTAGTGACGGAGCCAAAATTTTGAAATCTGACCAGTGTCACTTTATGTGGTAATAACTCTGCAACGCTTCAGCACATCCCAGTGATTTTGAGATTGTTTTTTTCGTGACACATTATACTTTATGGTAATGGTAAAGTTAGGTCAATATGTTTTGTGTTTATTTATAAAAAATATCAAAAATTTGAGAAAAAATTAGCAATTTTTAGAATTTGAATGATTATCCCTTTAATCCAGATGGTCATACCATAGCAAACCATTAATAAATAACATTTCCCTCATGTCTGCTTTACATCAGGACCATTTGTAAAATGCTATTTTATTTTGTTAGCATTTTAGGAGGTTTAAAAATGTAGCAGTAATTTTTCATTTTTTCAAGGATATTTACAAAATTTATTTTTTAGGGACTTATCCATGTTTGAAGTGACTTTAGCAGTCCCATATATTGGGAAATGCCCAAACGTGATACCATTTTAAAAACAGCACCCCCTGACATATTGAAAACTGCTGTCAGGTAGTTTATTAACCCTTCAGGTGCTTTACAGGAATTAATGCAAAGTGGTATGACAGGAATGAAAATGTGTATTTTTACCACCTAAATGCCTCTAACTTCTGAACAGATTACTATCGCTGTCAGACTCTAAGGCCGCTATTTGGTCGTGAATTGCCATGGCAAACATCAGGACCACACACTCATGATCTCAGGGCACTAATTGGGATAAAGAGGAAGCCCCCACAGTCTGTTAACCATTTATAATGATGTAGTCACTATTTACAGCAGCATCTAAGGGGTTAAACAGATTTGGACGGTGCAAACACTGATCGTGGCTGATGCAGCAAGTTGTCAACTATAGTACAGCGGACAGCTGCAGGATTGTCACCTGTATGGGGAGGCTATTCTCTTATATCTCAGGTCAGTTAAAAGACGTATTGGCTGTCATTAAGGGGTTAAAGGCTCAAAGTTAAAGATGACACATTTCCTTTGTCTTTTAGGCAAAAAATGTATATTGTAGTTTTTTTACATTTTAAAATTTACAAAATGGAAAATGGGCCAATGCAAAAGTTTTGGAACCCTTGGAGATTTCTGTGCTTAGATAACTTTGAGTAAGATTTCAGACCTTAAGTAACTTGTTCATTATTATTATTTCCAGCTTTATAAAAGCCCATCTTCCTCTATCCTTGTGCAGAAAAACAGCAGCTGTGGGTTCTTCTAAGCAGCTGCCTAGCACCCTGAAAATGAAATAGGCTGAAGCCCACAAACCAGAAGAAGGCTATAAGAAGATAGGAAAGCGGTTTCAAGCTGCCCTTTCCTCAGTTCGAAATGTAAATAAGATATGGAAGTTAACAGGAGCAGTGGAGTTAAACATAATGTCTGGAAGACTAAGCACAATTTCAGTGAGAGCTGCTTGTAGGATTGCTAGATTGCAAATCTGAACTCCCACTTGACTGAAAAAGGCAGGGGTTCTAAAAGAATACTTAGCAGACTCTGGAGTTTTGGTACATTGTTCTACTGTTCAGAGACACCTGCACAAATATGGCTTTCTTGGAGGAGGCTAAAATAGAACTCATTGGCAAAAGAGATCAAAGGTATGTGTGAATAAAAAAAGACACAGAATTTAAGGAAAAGAAAATCTCGCCAACAATTAAGCATGAGGGTGGATCAATCATGCTTTGGGGTTGTGTTGTAGCCAATGGCATGGGGAACATTTCACACCTAGAGGGAAGAATTGATTCAGTGAAATTTCAACAAATTATTTATGCAAACGTAACACTATTTGCAAAAAATCTGAAGTTGAAAAGAAGATGGCTTCTACAAATGGTTAATGATCCTAAACACAAGTCAAAATCCACACTAGTCTACCTCACAAGGCCGTAGCTGAAGGTTTTACAATTGCCCTCACAGTCACCTGATATGAACATCATTGAAAATCTGTGGCTAGACCTCAAAATAGCAATATATGGAAGGTGACCTAGGAACCTAACAGAGCTGGAAGAATTTTCCAAGGAAGAATGAATGAAAATCCCTCAAACAACAATTGAAAGACACTTGGCTGGCTACAAATAGCGTTTACAAGCTATGATACTTTTAAAAGTGGTGCCGCTAGGTACTAGGGGTCCTTTTAGAGATCACTTTATCTTCAACTTGCTTTACTGTGCACAATAACAGTAATTTTGAAAAGGGATGCCCAAACTTTTACATTCCACTGTAATGTTTGAATAATACCAAGATAAAGTTACTAAATAATAAATGCTATACAAATACCATATAGAGTGACCAAACAGTGGTAGTTACCAGTTCTACATAGGAACACTTCAATCCAAATATGAGATTATACTACAGGAATTAACAAATTGATGCGAACCCCAAGTAAACCCTCATTGGAAAGTCTAAAGCTAATCTTTATTATTTAAAATTCAGGGAGAGTAGGGTAGTGGAAGTGAACGAAAGCTATCCCAGTGGAGGAGGCTATTAGTTGAGGTTTCTTGCGATTTGTGAGGCTGGTGACTCAGATAAACTTATCCTCAGAAGCAGACATGACACTTGGTCTTCCTTTCCTGGGGCGGTCCTCATGTGAGCCAGTTTCTTTGTAGCTCTTGATGGTTTTTGCCACTGCACTTGGGGACACTATCAAAGTTTTCCCAATTTTTCGGACTGGCTGACCTTCATTTTTTAAAGTAATGACTGCCACTTGTTTTTCTTTACTTAGCTGCTTTTTTCTTGCCTTAATACAAGTTCTAACAGTCTATTCAGTAGGACTATCAGCTGTGTATCAACCAGACTTCTGCACAACACAACTGATGGTCCCAACCCCATTTATAAGGGAAGAAATCCCACTTATTAAACCTGACAGGGCACACCTGTGAATTGAAAACCATTCCCGGTGACTACCTCTTGATGCTCATCAAGAGAATGCCAAGAGTGTGCAAAGCAGTCATCAAAGCAAAAGGTGGCTACTTTGAAGAACCTAGAATTTAAGACAAAAATTCAGTTGTTTCATGCTTCTTTGTTAAGTATATAATTCCACATGTGTTAATTCATAGTTTTGATGCCTTCAGTGTGAATGTACAATTTTCATAGTCATGAAAATACAGAAAAATCCTTAAATGAGAAGGTGTGTCCAAACTTTTGGTCTGTACTGTATATATATATATATATATATATATATATATATATATATATATATATAATTAACACATTATATATTTATATATATATAATATATATAAATATATATATATATGTAAATATATATATATATAACACATATATATATATATATATATATACAGTATATATATATATATATATATATAATTAACACATTTGTATGTTTAATGTTAACATCTTTTCCTTGGTATTCATGTCCTCTAGGAGGAAATATTTTAGCATTGACATATCTAGAATGCAATGGGCACAAGAGATGTAGCAGAGCAGATATTTATCTCAGGGAACACGGATTTTCAAGGCTGAGGCTTTTAATAACCACAGTTAATGTCATCCCAATCAGAGCAATCTATATAAAAAGGTTTGATTTAGTGTTTATTCTTTAAGCATTATCTTAATGCTGAGATCACTGTGTCAATCGGATCATTTGCCATTCTATCACTTATTAGATTTACAGCACACTGTTTCCATTATTGCTTCAGGCAGCAGACTGCTGTATTCCAATGGCTGAAGAATGTCCAGTATCATTAAGTAAAATGTTTTAAACATTAAAGTCACAGTTTTCTCTCTCCATATTCTTATTTTAATGTTGCTCTTGGACTTGTAGGAATATTAAGAAACTATGTCTCATGAGACTATTTTATTTTTTATTTTTATTTATGTATCTCTTTATTTATAAAAAAAAAAAAAAAAGAAATAACAATTCTTTGATTTGTCCATTTACCACAAAATTTATGGGAAACAAAATAATTTGAAACTTATTACTCGTGGACTCCTATATGTAAGATGGAATAAAAGGGTATAAGGTAACCACAAAATGTCAAAGCAACTACTGGTCCTGAGATCATATTATATATACAAAAAATATGAAAAGGAGTTCTCTAGATCATCATATGTAAGACACAATATGTAACTGAAAGAATATTGATAGGACACCAAATCGTAATAATGGGTTCAATTATTTAAATCATTCCCATTGCAAACAAGGGCTCATAATGATGCCTAGAGCCTTTTAATCTCTGTAGACAAACAATGTCCAGAGTTTGCATTGTATTGATGTCCTCAGTGACTTTGATCATCATAGGATTGCATCTTTGCCATACCTCACTTTGTGAAACATTTTTAATGTTATTGAATCTGCCCTTGTCTAATGTGAGAACTATAAATGTCAAGTGAAAGGGACATATACGTGTAGTTACATAGTTACAGAGGTTAAAAAAAGACCTAGCTCCATTAAGTTCAACATTTCTCCACCAAGTATACATTTTTTGTCACTAAATTATTTATAATAATTGCCTAAGGATCACTTCCGTCTTTCTGTCTGTCTGTCTTTCTGTCTGTAATGGAAATCCCAAGTCACTGATTGGTCGCGGCAAAACGGCCACGACCAATCTGCGACGGGCACAGTCTGGCGGCGAAATGTTAAAAATAATAAAAAAAATAAAAAATCATTATATACTTACCTTCTGTCGGCCCCCCGGATCCAGCCCAGGCCTTTCCCGCTCCTCGCGACGCTCAGGTCCATGCATTGCTGTCTCGCGAGATGATGACGTACGGTCTCGCGAGACCGCTACGTCATCATCTCGCGAGACCGCAATGCACTTGGGACCGGTGTGTCACAAGGAGCATCGGTAAATGCCTGGGCTGGATCCGGGGGCCGACGGAAGGTGAGTAGATAACTATTTTTTATTTTAATTCTTTTTTTAACAGGGATATGGTGCCCACATTGCTATATACTATGTGGGCTGTGTTACATACTACATCTCTGTGCTATATACTACGTGGCTGTGGTATATATTATGTGGCTGGGCAATATACTACATCGCTGTGCTCTATACGACGTGGCCTGGGTTATATATTGCATGGGCAGTGGTATATAATATGTCTCTGTGCTATATACTACGTGGCTGTGCTATATACTACGTGGCTGTGTGTGCAATATACTATGTGGATGTGCAAAATATTACGTGGATGTGCAATATACTATGTTGCTGTGCTATATACTACGTGGCTGGGCAATATACTACGTGGCTGGGCATTATACTATGTGGCTGGGCAATATATTATGTGGCTGGGCAATATACTACGTGTCTGTGCTATATACTACGTGGCTGGGCAATATACTACATGTGGGCTGTGTTATTAGATTCTTGGCAGTGCTATATTTCTCTGCTGTATCTGTGCATCATGAATCGTGTTATCTGTTAAAGAGCAGGGCCCACTGAGACTCTTTTGCGGGGGGCCCTCAAAATCCTGGAGCCGGCCCTGGCTATATACTACGTGTCTGTGCTATATTCTGCGTGGCTGGGCAATATACTATGTGGCTGGGCAATATACTATGTGGCTGGGCAATATACTATGTGGCTGGGCAATATACTACGTGTCTGTGCTATTTACTACGTGGGCTGTGCTATATACTACATGGCTGGGCAATATACTATGTGGCTGTGCTATATACTATGTGGCTGGGCAATATACTACGTGGCTGGGCAATATACTATGTGGCTGGGCAATGTACTATGTGTCTGTGCTATTTACTACGTGGGCTGTGCTATATACTACGTGGCTGGACAATATACTACGTGGCTGTGCTATATACTACGTGGCTGTGTTATACACTATGTGGGCTGTGTTATATACTACGTGACTGTGCTATATACTATGTGGTTGTGCTATATACTACCTGGCTGGGCAATATACTACGTGGCTGGGCAATATAATACGTGGCTGTGCTATATACTACGTGGCTGTGGTATATACTACGTGGCCTATGTTATATACAATGTGGCCTGTTGTGAATCCGCTTTTTGGGCTCCCCTGGTGGTTGCTGGTGGTACTGGTGACTTGTGTGTGCTTTGCTGTCTCAGGTCACCTGTTCCCATCAGTGTTTGGGAGTTTCCTATTTAGCCTTGCTCTCCAGTCATTTCCTTGCCGGTCATCATTGTAACCAGAGCCTTCGGTTGCATGTTCCTGCTACTAGTCTGCTGATTAGCTAAGTGGACTTTGTCCTTTTGTTTTGTATCTTTTGTCCAGTTTGCAGTTTTGTTATTTTCTGTAGCTGGAAGCTCTTGCGGGCTGAAATTGCCACTCCTGTGTCATGAGTTGACACAGGAGTCTTAAAGTAATTTCAGGATGGTTTTTTGAAAGGGTTTTCAGTTGACCGTGAAGTCCTCTTTTGTATCCTTCTGCTATCTAGTAAGTGGACCTCACTTTGCTAAATCTACTTTCATACTGTGTATGTCTTTTCCTCTTACCTCACCGTCATTACATGTGGGGGGCTGCTATCATCTTTTGGGGTATTTCCCTAGAGGTAAGCCAGGTCTGTTCCTTCCTCTACCAGGCGTAGTTAGTCCTCCGGCTGGCGCGTGGCATCTAGGAAGTCGTAGGTATGCTCCCTGGCCACTATTAGTTGTGTGGTAGATTTAGCTCACGGTCAGCTCGAGATTCCATCACCCAGAGCTCGTCCGGTATTTTTGTGTTCTGATGTTTCCCTGCCATTGGGAATCATGACAGTATGACCGGCCCGTGTTAAAGTTATTGGCAGAAGAAAGGAGAGTAAAAAGAAGTCTGTAGATTTTTTTTTTTTTTCTACCCCCTATGCTTGCTCCATAGTTGGATCAGTTGTATTTCAGCTCTAATTACAGCCTTTGCCTTTCTCTCCTTCTAATCCTTGAATGGCTCTGATCTCACCTGTTTAAAGATGGACCCTCAGAGTTTAGCTGTAGGTTTAAATAATCTTGCTACCAAGGTTCAAAATTTACAAGATTTTGTTATACATACTCCGATGTCTGAACCTAAAATTCCTATACCAGAGGTGTTTTCCGGAGATAGATCTCGGTTCCTGAATTTCAAATATAATTGTAAATTGTTCCTATCTCTCAGACCTCACTCCTCTGGAGATCCTGTCCAGCAGGTTAAGATTGTAATCTCTTTGCTGCGAGGTGACCCTCAAAATTGGGCATTTTCATTGACACCAGGGGATCCTGCGTTGCTCAATGTGGATGCATTTTTCTGGCTTTAGGGTTGCTTTATGAGGAACCTAATTTGGAGATTCAAGCTGAAAAAGCTTTGATAGCCCTATCTCAAGGGCAAGATGAAGCTGAGATATACTGCCAAAAATTTCGTAGATGGTCTGTGCTTACTCGGTGGAATGAGTGCGCCCTAGCGGCAAATTTCAGAGAGGGCCTTTCTGATGCCGTTAAAGATGTTATGGTCGGGTTCCCTGCACCCACAGGTCTGAATGAGTCCATGACAATGGCTATTCAGATTGATCGGCGTTTGCGGGAGCGCAAACCCGTGCACCATTTGGCGGTATCTTCTGAAGAGACGCCAGAGAAAATGCAATGTGACAGAATTCTGTCCAGAAGCGAGCGGCAGAATTATAGGCGTAAAAATGGGTTATGCTTCTATTGTGGTGATTCTGCTCATGTTATATCAGCATGCTCTAAACGTACAAGGAAGGTTGACAAGTCTATTTCAATTGGCACTTTACAGTCTAAATTTATTCTGTCTGTAACCTTGATTTGTTCATTATCAGTTATTACCGTGGATGCCTATGTGGACTCTGGTGCCGCTCTGAGTCTTATGGATTGGTCCTTTGCCAGGCGCTGTGGGTTTGATTTAGAGCCTCTGGAAGTCCCTATACCTCTGAAGGGTATTGATTCTATGCCTTTGGCTTGTAATAAACCACAATTCTGGACGCAAGTGACTATGCGTATGACTCCAGACCATCAGGAGGTGATTCGCTTCCTTGTGTTGTACAATTTGCATGATGTTTTGGTGCTTGGATTACCATGGTTACAATCTCATAACCCAGTCCTTGACTGGAAAACAATGTCTGTGTTAAGCTGGGGATGTCGGGGGGCTCATGGGGACATACCTTTGGTTTCCATTTCGTCATCTATTCCCTCTGAGATTCCGGCATTTTTGTCTGATTATCGTGATATTTTTGAGGAGCCAAAAATTGGTTCACTCCCTCCCCACAGAGATTGTGATTGTGCCATAGATCTGATTCCTGGCAGTAAATTTCCAAAGGGTCGTTTGTTTAACTTATCTGTACCTGAACATGCTGCTATGCGAGAGTATATTAAGGAGTCCCTGGAAAAGGGACATATTCGTCCTTCTTCATCTCCTTTAGGAGCTGGTTTTTTCTTTGTATCTAAAAAGGATGGCTCTCTGAGGCCTTGTATTGATTATCGACTCCTGAATAAAATTACAGTCAAATATCAGTATCCGTTGCCTTTGCTGACTGATTTGTTTGCTCGCATAAGGGGGGCTAAGTGGTTCTCTAAGATTGATCTTCGTGGGGCGTATAATTTGGTGCGAATTAAGCAGGGGGATGAGTGGAAAACCGCATTTAATACGCCTGAGGGCCATTTTGAGTATTTAGTAATGCCTTTCGGCCTTTCTAATGCACCTTCAGTCTTTCAGTCCTTAATGCATGATATTTTCCGTGAATATTTGGATAAATTTATGATTGTGTATTTGGATGATATTTTGATTTTTTCTGATGACTGGGAGTCTCATGTTCAACAGGTCAGGAGGGTTTTTCAGGTTTTGTGGGAGAATTCTTTGTGTGTAAAGGGTTCAAAGTGTGTTTTTGGGGTTCAAAAGATTTCCTTTTTGGGGTACATTTTTTCCCCTTCTTCTATTGAGATGGACCCTGTCAAGGTTCGGGCTATTTGTGACTGGACGCAGCCTACTTCTCTTAAGAGTCTTCAGAAATTCTTGGGCTTTGCTAATTTTTATCGTCGATTTATAACTGGTTTTTCTGGCGTTGCTAAACCTCTGACGGATTTGACCAAGAGGGGTGCTGATGTTGCCAATTGGTCCCCTGCTGCTGTGGAGGCCTTTCGGGAGCTTAAGCGCCGCTTTTTGTCTGCCCCTGTGTTGCGCCAGCCTGATGTTTCTCTTCCCTTTCAGGTTGAGGTCGATGCTTCCGAGATCGGAGCGGGGGCGGTTTTGTCGCAGAAAAGTTCCGACTGCTCAGTGATGAGACCTTGTGCGTACTTTTCTCGAAAATTTTCGGCCGCCGAGCGAAACTATGATGTTGGTAATCGGGAGCTTTTGGCCATGAAGTGGGCATTTGAGGAGTGGCGTCATTGGCTTGAGGGTGCCAGACATCAGGTGGTAGTTTTGACTGATCACAAGAATCTGATTTATTTAGAGTCTGCCAGGCGCCTGAATCCTAGACAGGCACGATGGTCGTTGTTTTTTTCTCGGTTTAATTTTGTGGTTTCATACTTACCGGGTTCTAAGAATGTTAAGGCAGATGCTCTTTCTAGGAGTTTTGAGCCTGAATCTCCTGGGGATTCTGAACCTGCTGGTGTCCTTAAGGATGGAGTGGTTTTGTCTGCTGTCTCCCCAGATCTGCGACGTGCTTTGCAAGAATTTCAGGCGGATAGACCTGATCGTTGTCCGCCTGGTAGACTGTTTGTTCCTGATGATTGGACCAGTAGAGTCATCTCGGAAGTTCATTCTTCTTCGCTGGCAGGTCATCCTGGAATCTTTGGTACCAGAGATTTGGTGGCTAGATCCTTCTGGTGGCCTTCCCTGTCACGGGATGTGCGTGTTTTTGTGCAGTCTTGTGATGTGTGTGCTTGGGCCAAGCCTTGTTGTTCTAGGGCTAGTGGGTTATTGTTGCCCTTGCCTGTTCCGAAGAGGCCTTGGACGCACATCTCTATGGACTTTATTTCTGATCTCCCTGTTTCTCAGAAGATGTCTGTCATCTGGGTGGTGTGTGACCGTTTTTCTAAAATGGTTCATTTGGTACCATTGCCTAAGTTGCCTTCCTCATCTGAGGTGGTCCCTCTATTTTTTCAAAATGTGGTTCGCTTGCATGGTATTCCGGAAAACATCGTTTCTGACAGGGGAACCCAGTTCGTGTCTAGATTTTGGCGGGCATTCTGTGCCAGGTTGGGCATTGATTTGTCTTTTTCGTCTGCATTCCATCCTCAGACTAATGGCCAGACGGAGCGAACTAATCAAACTTTGGAGACTTATTTGAGGTGTTTTGTGTCTGCGGATCAGGATGACTGGGTTGCCTTTTTGCCGTTGGCAGAATTTGCTCTTAATAATCGGGCTAGTTCTGCCACTTTGGTTTCTCCTTTCTTTTGCAATTCAGGGTTTCATCCTCGTTTTTCATCTGGTCAGGTGGAATCTTCGGATTGTCCTGGAGTGGATGCGGTGGTGGATCGGTTGCATCAGATTTGGGGACAAGTGGTGGACAATTTGAAGTTGTCCCAGGAGAGGACTCAGCAGTTTGCTAACCGCCGTCGTCGTGTTGGTCCTCGCCTTCGTGTTGGGGACTTGGTGTGGTTGTCTTCCCGTTTTGTCCCGTTTTCATGAGTTGACACAGGAGTCTTAAAGTAATTTCAGGATGGTTTTTTGAAAGGGTTTTCAGTTGACCGTGAAGTCCTCTTTTGTATCCTTCTGCTATCTAGTAAGTGGACCTCACTTTGCTAAATCTACTTTCATACTGTGTATGTCTTTTCCTCTTACCTCACCGTCATTACATGTGGGGGGCTGCTATCATCTTTTGGGGTATTTCCCTAGAGGTAAGCCAGGTCTGTTCCTTCCTCTACCAGGCGTAGTTAGTCCTCCGGCTGGCGCGTGGCATCTAGGAAGTCGTAGGTATGCTCCCTGGCCACTATTAGTTGTGTGGTAGATTTAGCTCACGGTCAGCTCGAGATTCCATCACCCAGAGCTCGTCCGGTATTTTTGTGTTCTGATGTTTCCCTGCCATTGGGAATCATGACAGTGGCCTGTGCCATATACTACGTGGCCAGTGCTATATACTATGTGGGATGTGTTATATACTACATGGGTTGTGTTATATGCTACGTGGGCTGTGTTATACACTACTTGGCAGTGCCATATTTCTCTGCTGTATCTGTGCATCATGAATCATGGTATGTGTTAAAGAGCGGGGCACACTGAGACTCTTTCGCCCGGGGCCCTCAAAAACCTGGAGCCGGCCCTGGCTTCACTGATTGGTCACGCCCGGCCACGAACAATTAGCGACAGGCGCAGTCCGCCCGCGAATTGGCGCAGAATTTGGACCACGCTTCGCTAATTGGTCACGCCCAGCCAGCCGAATCCTGTGTATAAATTGCAATATTCTGAAAACTTCATAAATAAACTACATTCATATTCTAGAATACCAGATACATTAGAATCGGGCCACCATCTAGTTATTTATAACACACAATGTTATGCGTACTGAGGAAATCATCCATCCCTTTTTTAAAAGAGGTTATACTTTCTGCCAATACTACCTCTTGTGGTAGGGCATTTCACAAACTTACTGCTCTAACTGTAAAGAACCATCTCCTACTTAGCTGCCGGAATCACCTTTCTTCCAACAATAATGAGTGCCCCCTAGTCCTTAGTATTGTCTTTGTAAGGAATAAGTCATGTGCCAGTCCTTTGTATTGACCCCCACATGTATGTATTTATACATACAGTGGGGAAAAAAGTATTTAGTCAGCCACCAATTGTGCAAGTTCTCCCACTTAAAAGATGAGAGAGGCCTTTACTTGACATCATAGGTAGGCCACAACTATGAGAGTCAAAATGAGAAAACAATTCCAGAAAATCACCTTGTCTTATTTAGCAAGATTTAGTTTGCAAATTATGGTGGAAAATAAGTATTTGGTCACCTAAAAACATGCAAGATTTCTGGCTCTCACAGACCTGTAACTTCCTTTTTAAGAGCCTCCTCTGTCCTCCTCTCATTACCTGTAGTAATGGCACCTGTTTAAACTTGCTATCAGTATAAAATACATCTGTCCACAACCACAAACAGTCACACTCCAAACTCCACTATGGTGAAGACCAAAAACCTTTTGATGGACACCAGAAACAAAATTGTAGCCCTGCATCAGGCTGGGAAGACTGAATCTGCAATAAGCAAGCATCTTGGTGTGATGAAATCAACTGTGGGAGCAATAATAAGAGAATGGAAGACATACAAGACCACTGATAACCTCCCTCGATCTGGGGCTCCACAAAAGATCTCACCCTGTGGGGTCAAAATGAGCACAAGAACGGTGAGCAAAAATCCCAGAACCACACAAGGGGACCTAGTGAATGACCTGCATAGAGCTGGGACCACTGTAACAAATGCTACCATCAGAAACACACTACGCCACCAGGGACTCAGATCCTACAGTGCCAGACGTGTCCCCTGCTTAAGCCAGTACATGTCCTGGCCCGTCTGAAGTATGCTAGAGAGCATTTGGATTATCCAGAAGAGTATTGGGAGAATGTCATTTAGTCTGATGAAACCAAAGTAGAACTGTTTGGTAGAAACAAAACACGTGGTGTTTGGAGGAGACAGAACGCTGAGTTGCATCCAAAGAACAGCATACCTACTGTGAAGCATGGTGGTGGCAACATCATGCTTTGGGGCTGTTTCTCTGCAAGGGGACCAAGACGACTGATCAATGTCATGAAAGAATGAATGGGGCCATGTTATTATTATTATTATAGCGCCATTTATTCCATAGCACTTTACATGTAAGGAGGGGTATACATAATAAAAAACAAGTACAATAATCTTAATTAGAGTTGAGCGACTTTCATTTTTTTAAGATCGAGTTGGGTTTTGTGAAACCCGACTTTGTCCAGAGTCGAGTCGAGTGCAGTCGGCCGATTATCGCTAAAAGTCGGGGATCGACCGAAACGCGAATCCCAATGCAAGTCAATGGGGAAGCATAGTCGGCAGTGAGTGGAGGCCAGGAAAACACCTACAGTGCCCATTTTAATGCCAAAAACATCCATTCTTGTTTCTGAAGCTTGTCAATCTTAATTAACTTTATAATAATAGTTGGGCATAGGAAATTGGGGGTCATTTGGCAAAAGTTGTGGGGGGAGTAGGGCTGGCTCAAGTTTTTCGTGGGCCCAGGAAATGCGGACTACGTCACGGCGGTGTTGCAGGGAGAGGTAAGTATTTCAACGTTGCAAGTGCTGTGATCCTGAGCAAGCAGGGGGGGCCCACTCGTTCGCATTGGCACTGGCACAGGGCCCCTCAAAGTACGGCGGTGTGTTTGCATGGCGGGGGCGCCTCCCACCAGCAGCGACACTTTTGCGTACTCTGAGGGGCCCTGTGCCAGTGACGTCGCCAACGAGTATGCCCCCCCCACCTGATGAAGGAACTTGCACTTTCATCTGCACCTTCCTCTTTTCCCTGTGTAAGGTGGTATAACATGCGGGAAGGGGAACCTTACTTTCAGCAGGGTCAGATTCTGGCTGTGTAGAGTACAAGGGGAATGTAGTGGTCTAGGTCAATGTACCAGCAGACTCATCTAGCAGTGGCTGGGCAATGGGCAGGATGAGGAGGAAACAGATATAGGGCCAAAGAATAAAGTAGGCTAAATGCAGTTCAAAATTGGTAACAGGACTAAACAGGCGGCATTGCTTTGTTCAGTGGAGTAGCAAACCCAAGAGCAGCAGACACTGTTTCAAGGGCCTAACCACACTAGTAGGCCAAATGCAGTTTAATATCTGATAGTATAGGCCGAAAGCCAGAATGTGGAAGCTCAGCTTTGTTCAGTTGAGGACAACACCAGGCAGGGGCAGACACCTTTAGTAGGCCGGAACAGCCAATTTTTTAAAAAAACAGCAGTTAATAAGAGGCAGAAGGTAGAAGCTCAGCTTTAATCAGTTGAGGACAACACCAGGCAGGGGCAGACACCTTTAGTAGGCCGGAACAGCCAATTTCATTTTTAAAAATCGTAATTTGGAACAGAAGGTTGAAGCTCAGCTTTATTCAGTTGAGGACAACACCAGGCAGGGGCAGACACCTTTAGTAGGCCGGAACAGCCAATTTCATTTTTAAAAATCGTCATTTGGAACAGAAGGTTGAAGCTGAGCTTTATTCAGTTGAGGACAACACCAGGCAGGGGCAGACACCTTTAGTAGGCCGGAAAAGCCAATTTCATTTTTAAAAATCGTAATTTGGAACAGAAGGTTGAAGCTCAGCTTTATTCAGTTGAGGACAACGCCAGGCAGGGGCAGACACCTTTAGTAGGCCGGAACAGCCAATTTCATTTTTAAAAATCGTCATTTGGAACAGAAGGTTGAAGCTCAGCTTTATTCTGTTGAGGACAACACCAGGCACGGGCAGACACCTTTAGTAGGCCGGAACAGCCAATTTCATTTTTAAAAATCGTAATTTGGAACAGAAGGTTGAAGCTCAGCTTTATTCAGTTGAGGACAACACCAGGCAGGGGCAGACACCTTTAGTAGGCCGGAACAGCCAATTTCATTTTTAAAAATCGTAATTTGGAACAGAAGGTTGAAGCTCAGCTTTATTCAGTTGAGGACAACACCAGGCAGGGGCAGACACCTTTAGTAGGCCGGAACAGCCAATTTCATTTTTAAAAATCGTAATTTGGAACAGAAGGTTGAAGCTCAGCTTTATTCTGTTGAGGACAACACCAGGCAGGGGCAGACACCTTTAGTAGGCCGGAACAGCCAATTTCATTTTTAAAAATCGTTATTTTGGAACAGAAGGTTGAAGCTCAGCTTTATTCAGTTGAGGACAACACCAGGCAGGGGCAGACACCTTTACTAGGCCGGAACAGCCAATTTCATTTTTAAAAATCGTAATTTGGAACAGAAGGTTGAAGCTCAGCTTTATTCAGTTGAGGACAACACCAGGCAGGGGCAGACACCTTTACTAGGCCGGAACAGCCAATTTCATTTTTAAAAATCGTTATTTTGGAACAGAAGGTTGAAGCTCAGCTTTATTCAGTTGAGGACAACACCAGGCAGGGGCAGACACCTTTAGTAGGCCGGAACAGCCAATTTTTTTAAAAAAACAGCAGTTAATAAGAGGCAGAAGGTAGAAGCTCAGCTTTATTCAGTTGAGGACAACACCAGGCAGGGGCAGACACCTTTAGTAGGCCGGAACAGCCAATTTCATTTTTAAAAATCGTAATTTGGAACAGAAGGTTGAAGCTCAGCTTTATTCAGTTGAGGACAACACCAGGCAGGGGCAGACACCTTTAGTAGGCCGGAACAGCCAATTTCATTTTTAAAAATCGTAATTTGGAACAGAAGGTTGAAGCTCAGCTTTATTCAGTTGAGGACAACACCAGGCAGGGGCAGACACCTTTAGTAGGCCGGAACAGCCAATTTCATTTTTAAAAATCGTAATTTGGAACAGAAGGTTGAAGCTCAGCTTTATTCAGTTGAGGACAACACCAGGCAGGGGCAGACACCTTTACTAGGCCGGAACAGCCAATTTCATTTTTAAAAATCGTTATTTTGGAACAGAAGGTTGAAGCTCAGCTTTATTCAGTTGAGGACAACACCAGGCAGGGGCAGACACCTTTAGTAGGCCGGAACAGCCAATTTCATTTTTAAAAATCGTAATTTGGAACAGAAGGTTGAAGCTCAGCTTTATTCAGTTGAGGACAACACCAGGCAGGGGCAGACACCTTTAGTAGGCCGGAACAGCCAATTTCATTTTTAAAAATCGGCATTTGGAACAGTAGGTTGAAGCTCAGCCTTATTCAGTTGAGGACAACACCAGGCAGGGGCAGACACCTTTACTAGGCCGGAACAGCCAATTTCATTTTTAAAAATCGTTATTTTGGAACAGAAGGTTGAAGCTCAGCTTTATTCAGTTGAGGACAACACCAGGCAGGGGCAGACACCTTTACTAGGCCGGAACAGCCAATTTCATTTTTAAAAATCGTTATTTTGGAACAGAAGGTTGAAGCTCAGCTTTATTCAGTTGAGGACAACACCAGGCAGGGGCAGACACCTTTACTAGGCCGGAACAGCCAATTTCATTTTTAAAAATCGTAATTTGGAACAGAAGGTTGAAGCTCAGCTTTATTCAGTTGAGGACAACACCAGGCAGGGGCAGACACCTTTAATAGGCCGGAACAGCCAATTTCATTTTTAAAAATCGTTATTTTGGAACAGAAGGTTGAAGCTCAGCTTTATTCAGTTGAGGACAACACCAGGCAGGGGCAGACACCTTTAGTAGGCCGGAACAGCCAATTTTTTAAAAAAAACAGCAGTTAATAAGAGGCAGAAGGTAGAAGCTCAGCTTTATTCAGTTGAGGACAACACCAGGCAGGGGCAGACACCTTTAGTAGGCCGGAACAGCCAATTTCATTTTTAAAAATCGTAATTTGGAACAGAAGGTTGAAGCTCAGCTTTATTCAGTTGAGGACAACACCAGGCAGGGGCAGACACCTTTAGTAGGCCGGAACAGCCAATTTCATTTTTAAAAATCGTAATTTGGAACAGAAGGTTGAAGCTCAGCTTTATTCAGTTGAGGACAACACCAGGCAGGGGCAGACACCTTTAGTAGGCCGGAACAGCCAATTTCATTTTTAAAAATCGTAATTTGGAACAGAAGGTTGAAGCTCAGCTTTATTCAGTTGAGGACAACACCAGGCAGGGGCAGACACCTTTACTAGGCCGGAACAGCCAATTTCATTTTTAAAAATCGTTATTTTGGAACAGAAGGTTGAAGCTCAGCTTTATTCAGTTGAGGACAACACCAGGCAGGGGCAGACACCTTTAGTAGGCCGGAACAGCCAATTTCATTTTTAAAAATCGTAATTTGGAACAGAAGGTTGAAGCTCAGCTTTATTCAGTTGAGGACAACACCAGGCAGGGGCAGACACCTTTAGTAGGCCGGAACAGCCAATTTCATTTTTAAAAATCGGCATTTGGAACAGTAGGTTGAAGCTCAGCCTTATTCAGTTGAGGACAACACCAGGCAGGGGCAGACACCTTTACTAGGCCGGAACAGCCAATTTCATTTTTAAAAATCGTTATTTTGGAACAGAAGGTTGAAGCTCAGCTTTATTCAGTTGAGGACAACACCAGGCAGGGGCAGACACCTTTACTAGGCCGGAACAGCCAATTTCATTTTTAAAAATCGTTATTTTGGAACAGAAGGTTGAAGCTCAGCTTTATTCAGTTGAGGACAACACCAGGCAGGGGCAGACACCTTTAGTAGGCCGGAACAGCCAATTTTTTTAAAAAACAGCAGTTAATAAGAGGCGGAAGGTAGAAGCTCAGCTTTATTCAGTTGCAGCTTCTTGGCAATAATATAAAGAAGACGCGACAGGACAACACTCGGTGGATGCCATATCTGTGTTTTCAATGGAAAAAAACCTTTCAGTTAACTACTTGCAGGAGAAAGTTTTTGTAGCTGGTGGCCAATTTTTTTCAAAAAAAAGCAGTTAATAAGAGGCCGAAGGTAGAAGCTCAGCTTTATTCAGTTGCAGCTTCTTGGCAATAATATAAAGAAGACGCGACAGGACAACACTCGGTGGATGCCATATCTGTGTTTTCAATGGAAAAAAACCTTTCAGTTAACTACTTGCAGGAGAAAGTTTTTGTAGCTGGTGGCCAATTTTTTTCAAAAAAAGCAGTTAATAAGAGGCCGAAGGTAGAAGCTCAGCTTTATTCAGTTGCAGCTTCTTGGCAATAATATAAAGAAGACGCGACAGGACAACACTCGGTGGATGCCATATCTGTGTTTTCAATGGAAAAAAACCTTTCAGTTAACTACTTGCAGGAGAAAGTTTTTGTAGCTGGTGGCCAATTTTTTTCAAAAAAAGCAGTTAATAAGAGGCCGAAGGTAGAAGCTCAGCTTTATTCAGTTGCAGCTTCTTGGCAATAATATAAAGAAGACGCGACAGGACAACACTCGGTGGATGCCATATCTGTGTTTTCAATGGAAAAAAACCTTTCAGTTAACTACTTGCAGGAGAAAGTTTTTGTAGCTGGTGGCCAATTTTTGTACTGTACCAGTTTTTTGTTGTATGTGTTTTTGTTTTTAATGTTAAAATGTCTGCATTTGATATCTCTCCAGTATTTTCTTTTTTATAAGCAAAATACTGCAGTTTTACATCGGTTACATGGATACACAGGCAGCTTGGTGGTCAGTGGAGGAGTATTGCAAGGAGTGACCGCAGACAGGCTATCAAAGGCCTAAAATAACAAACAATAGGCTCATGGCAGTTTTACATCGGTTACATGGATACACGGGCAGGCAGCTTGGTGGTCAGTGGAGGAGTATTTAAAGTAGGGACCGCAGACAGGCTATCAAAGGCCTAAAATAACAAACAATAGGCTCATGGCAGTTTTACATCGGTTACATGGATACACGGGCAGGCAGCTTGGTGGTCAGTGGAGGAGTATTGCAAGGAGTGACCGCAGACAGGCTATCAAAGGCCTAAAATAACAAACAATAGGCTCATGGCAGTTTTACATCGGTTACATGGATACACAGGCAGCTTGGTGGTCAGTGGAGGAGTATTGCAAGGAGTGTCTGTCCCAGTACTCCCAAAATATAAATAGATGTTAATGTCTCGCAAAACAACCAAAAAAAAAAAAAGGTGGCATACTTAGGTACAGGGGTGGGCTCATCTGCTGAGTTTCTGACATAGTAATTTGGCAGTAACTATTTAATGGTGCCAATATAGGACACAGACACAGACTACTTTAAGTTGCATCATAGATGTCTACAAATTTGTATTGTCAGTGCCAGACATTGAATGATGTCAGCGAATAGACTAAAGATTGGTGGAGCTGTGCGACATAATTTTGCACGTGGTAGAGCACAGTTTGAGCTGGGGGAGGGGGGAACTCTCTTGAGGCCGGCGGGACCGCCCCAGGGCCCCTCATGTTACAACGGTGTGTCTGACGTTGGGTGCGCACCACCACCGCCAGAGACACTACATTGTACTATGAGGGACCCAGTGGCAGTGCCGTCGACCAAAAGCGGCCACACCCACCTCTTCAGACAAACAGCAGTCTCACGGGTGCTTGCGCCAAGTCGCGATACCACGGCCCCGTGTGGGGAGTTTGGCCATTTAGGGAGGTGTAAACATGTCGTATGCTGGACAATCAGCTGCAGCAAATTATACATTAGAAAAGTAATTCACAGTAGTCCACAGGCAAGAGCTTTTCATAGGAAAGCTAGGTGTCGGCCGGGCAAGGTGGGGCAAAAGATTTCGAAATCCAGTTGTGCTTCATTTTAATGAATGTTAGATTGGCCTGACTGAGGCCAATATTTTTCTCCCACTGATTGATGTAGTGTTTATTTTTAAGGTAGATTTTCGAACCCAAATCAAGGAAAAAAATAAATAGGCTTTCTATGGCCCACAATTTGAGAGAGAGAGGTGGCACACCCAGGAGTCAAGACTGGCACACAAGCTGAAAGGGCAATATTAATCTCCCACTGTTTTTTTTTTACTTTTTTTTTTTTTCAGGGAGACTTTAGAAACCAAATAATAAAATAAAATAAAAAAAGGCTTTCTATGGCCCACTGAGTGAGAGATGGCACACACAGGAGTGACACACAAGCCCTGACTGAGGCCAATATTTTTCTCCCACTGATTGATGGAGTTTTTTTTTTTAAGGTAGATTTTCGAACCCAAATCAAGGAAAAAAATAAATAGGCTTTCTATGGCCCACTGAGTGAGAGATGGCACACACAGGAGTGGCACACAAGCCCTGACTGAGGCCAATATTTTTCTCCCACTGATTGATGTAGTGTTTTTTTTTAAGGTAGATTTTAGAACCCAAATCAAGCAAAAAAATAAATAGGCTTTCTATGGCCCACTGAGTGAGAGATGGCACACACAGGAGTGACACACAAGCCCTGACTGAGGCCAATATTTTTCTCCCACTGATTGATGGAGTTTTTTTTTTTTAAGGTAGATTTTCGAACCCAAATCAAGGAAAAAAATAAATAGGCTTTCTGTGGCCCACTGAGTGAGAGATGGCACACACAGGAGTGACACACAAGCCCTGACTGAGGCCAATATTTTTCTCCCACTGATTGATGTAGTGTTTTTTTGTTAAGGTAGATTTTCGAACCCAAATCAAGGAAAAAAATAAATAGGCTTTCTATGGCCCACTGAGTGAGAGATGGCACACACAGGAGTGGCACACAAGCCCTGACTGAGGCCAATATTTTTCTCCCACTGATTGATGTAGTGTTTTTTTTAAGGTAGATTTTAGAACCCAAATCAAGCAAAAAAATAAATAGGCTTTCTATGGCCCACTGAGTGAGAGATGGCACACACAGGAGTGACACACAAGCCCTGACTGAGGCCAATATTTTTCTCCCACTGATTGATGGAGTTTTTTTTTTTTAAGGTAGATTTTCGAACCCAAATCAAGGAAAAAAATAAATAGGCTTTCTATGGCCCACTGAGTGAGAGATGGCACACACAGGAGTGTCATGGTTCCCAATGGCAGGGGAACGTCAGGACACATAAATAACGGACGAGCTCTTGGGTGATGGAATCTCGAGCTGACCGTGAGCTAAACCTACCACACAACTAATAGTGGCCGGGGGGCGTGCCTAAGTTTTATCCCTAGACGTCTCTCGCCAGCCGGAGAACTAACTAACCCTAGTAGAGGAAAAAACAGACCTGGCTTACCTCTAGGGAAATTCCCCCGAAAAGGAGACAGAAGCCCCCCACATATATTGACGGTGAGTTCAGAGGAAAAGACATATGCAGTATGAAGGTAGGTTCAGCAAAGCGAGGTCCGCTTACTAGATAGTAGAAAGATACAAAAGGGAACTGCACGGTCAGCTGAAAACCCTTTTAAAATACCATCCTGAAATTACTTTAAGACTCATGTGTCAACTCATGACACCGGAGTGGTAATTTCAGCCCACAAGAGCTTCCAGCTACAGAGAATGACATAACTGTAAACTGGAAGAAAAAATGCAAACAAACTTAGGACTAAGAGTCCAACTTAGCTGATCAGTAGTCTAGGAGCAGGAACATGCAACAGAAAGGCTCTGGTTACATTGATGGCCGGCAAGGCAATGACTGAAGAGCAGGATTAAATAGGAACTCCCCACTACTGATGAAAACAGGTGAACTGAGAAAGAAAACACACCCGAGTCACCAGTACCACTAGCCACCACCAGAAGGAGCCCAAAAGCAGATTCACAACACAGGAGTGACACACAAGCCCTGACTGAGGCCAATATTTTTCTCCCACTGATTGATGTAGTGTTTTTTTTGTTAAGGTAGATTTTCGAACCCAAATCAAGGAAAAAAATAAATAGGCTTTCTATGGCCCACTGAGTGAGAGATGGCACACACAGGAGTGGCACACAAGCCCTGACTGAGGCCAATATTTTTCTCCCACTGATTGATGTAGTGTTTATTTTTAAGGTAGATTTTCGAACCCAAATCAAGGAAAAAAATAAATAGGCTTTCTATGGCCCACAATTTGAGAGAGAGAGGTGGCACACCCAGGAGTCAAGAGTGGCACACAAGCTGAAAGGGCAATATTAATCTCCCACTGTTTTTTTTTTTTTTTTTTTTTTCAGGGAGACTTTAGAAACCAAATAATAAAAAAAAAAAGGCTTTCTATGGCCCACTGAGTGAGACATGGCACACACAGGAGTGGCACACAAGCCCTGACTGAGGCCAATATTTTTCTCCCACTGATTGATGTAGTGTTTATTTTTAAGGTAGATTTTAGAACCCAAATCAAGCAAAAAAATAAATAGGCTTTCTATGGCCCACTGAGTGAGAGATGGCACACACAGGAGTGGCACACAAGCCCTGACTGAGGCCAATATTTTTCTCCCACTGATTGATGTAGTGTTTTTTTTTAAGGTAGATTTTAGAACCCAAATCAAGCAAAAAAATAAATAGGCTTTCTATGGCCCACTGAGTGAGAGATGGCACACACAGGAGTGACACACAAGCCCTGACTGAGGCCAATATTTTTCTCCCACTGATTGATGGAGTTTTTTTTTTTTAAGGTAGATTTTCGAACCCAAATCAAGGAAAAAAATAAATAGGCTTTCTATGGCCCACTGAGTGAGAGATGGCACACACAGGAGTGACACACAAGCCCTGACTGAGGCCAATATTTTTCTCCCACTGATTGATGTAGTGTTTTTTTGTTAAGGTAGATTTTCGAACCCAAATCAAGGAAAAAAATAAATAGGCTTTCTATGGCCCACTGAGTGAGAGATGGCACACACAGGAGTGGCACACAAGCCCTGACTGAGGCCAATATTTTTCTCCCACTGATTGATGTAGTGTTTTTTTTTAAGGTAGATTTTAGAACCCAAATCAAGCAAAAAAATAAATAGGCTTTCTATGGCCCACTGAGTGAGAGATGGCACACACAGGAGTGGCACACAAGCCCTGACAGGCCAATATTTTTCTCCCACTGATTGATGTAGTGTTTTTTTTAAGGTAGATTTTAGAACCCAAATCAAGCAAAAAAATAAATAGGCTTTCTATGGCCCACTGAGTGAGAGATGGCACACACAGGAGTGACACACAAGCCCTGACTGAGGCCAATATTTTTCTCCCACTGATTAATGGAGTTTTTTTTTTTAAGGTAGATTTTCAAACCCAAATCAAGGAAAAAAATAAATAGGCTTTCTATGGCCCACTGAGTGAGAGATGGCACACACAGGAGTGACACACAAGCCCTGACTGAGGCCAATATTTTTCTCCCACTGATTGATGTAGTGTTTTTTTGTTAAGGTAGATTTTCGAACCCAAATCAAGGAAAAAAATAAATAGGCTTTCTATGGCCCACTGAGTGAGAGATGTGTTGTGAAATTGGATTTTGGGCTCCCCCGGTGGCCACTGGTGGAATTGAACTGGTGTGCATCATCCTCTCTGTTCACCTGTTTCCATCAGGATGTGGGAGTCGCTATTTAGCCTTGCTCCTCTGTCACTTCCATGCCGGTCAACATTGTAATCAGAAGCCTTTCTGTGCATGTTCCTGCTGCTAGACAACTCCCAGCTAAGTTGGACTTTAGTCCTTGTTTGTTTTTGCATTTTGTTCCAGTTCACAGCTGTAGTTTCGTTTCTGTGTCTGGAAAGCTCTTGTGATCTGAAATTGCCACTCTGATGTTATGAGTTAATACTAGAGTCTTAAAGTAATTTCAGGATGGTGTTTTGATAGGGTTTTCAGCTGACCATGAAAGTGTCCTTTCTGTCTTCCTGCTATCTAGTAAGCGGACCTCAATTTTGCTAAACCTATTTTCATACTACGTTTGTCATTTCATCTAAAATCACCGCCAATATTTGTGGGGGCCTCTGTCTGCCTTTCGGGGAAATTTCTCTAGAGGTGAGCCAGGACTATATTTTCCTCTGACAGGATTAGTTAGTCCTCCGGCCGGCGCTGGGCGTCTAGGGATAAAACGCAGGCTACGCTACCCGGCTACTGTTAGTTGTGCGGCAGGTTTAGTTCATGGTCAGTTTAGTTTCCATCCTTCCAAGAGCTAGTTCTTATGTTTGCTGGGCTATGTTCTCTTGCCATTGAGAACCATAACAGTTTGACCGGCCCTAAAGGGTTAAATTAATTGACAGAGAAAGGAGAGAAAAGAGAAGTCTGCTGAAGTTTTTTTTTTTTTTTTTTTTTTTCCTTCAGTTCTGAGTGTGCTTGTAATTGAATCTCTTGCAAGTCTGCCTATATTGCAGCCTTTCTCTCTCTCTCTCCTTCTAATCCTGGAATGGCTCTGTGTTCACCTGTTTAAAATGGATATTCAGAGTTTAGCTGCAGGTTTGAATAATCTCACCACGAAAGTTCAAAATTTACAAGATTTTGTTGTTCATGTTCCTATATCTGAACCTAGAATTCCTTTGCCTGAATTTTTCTCGGGGAATAGATCTTGCTTTCAAAATTTCAAAAATAATTGCAAGTTGTTTTTGTCCCTGAAATCTCGCTCTGCTGGAGATCCTGCTCAGCCGGTCAGGATTGTGATTTCCTTGCTCCGGGGCGACCCTCAGGATTGGGCTTTTGCATTGGCTCCAGGGGATCCTGCGTTGCTCAATGTGGATGCGTTTTTTCTGGCCTTGGGGTTGCTTTATGAGGAACCTCAGTTAGAACTTCAGGCGGAAAAGGCCTTGATGTCCCTATCTCAGGGGCAAGACGAAGCTGAAATATACTGCCAGAAATTCCGTAAATGGGCTGTGCTTACTCAGTGGAATGAGTGCGCCCTGGCGGCGAATTTCAGAGAGGGTCTCTCTGATGCCATTAAGGATGTTATGGTGGGGTTCCCTGTGCCTGCGGGTCTGAATGAGTCCATGACAATGGCTATCCAGATCGATAGGCGTCTGCGGGAGCGCAAACCTGTGCACCATTTGGCAGTGTCTACTGAGAAGACGCCAGAGAATATGCAATGTGATAGAATTCTGTCCAGAAGTGAACGGCAGAATTTTAGACGAAAAAATGGGTTGTGCTTCTATTGCGGTGATTCAACTCATGTTATATCAGCATGCTCTAAGCGTACTAAGAAGCTTGATAAGTCTGTTTCAATTGGCACTTTACAGTCTAAGTTTATTCTATCTGTGACCCTGATTTGTTCTTTATCATCTATTACCGCGGATGCCTATGTCGACTCTGGCGCCGCTTTGAGTCTTATGGATTGGTCCTTTGCCAAACGCTGTGGGTATGATTTGGAGCCTCTTGAAACTCCTATACCCCTGAAGGGGATTGACTCCACCCCATTGGCTAGCAATAAACCACAATACTGGACACAAGTAACTATGCGGATTAATCCGGATCACCAGGAGATTATTCGCTTTCTTGTGCTGTATAACCTACATGATGTGTTGGTGCTTGGATTGCCATGGCTGCAATCTCATAACCCAGTCCTTGACTGGAAAGCTATGTCTGTGTTAAGCTGGGGATGTAAGGGGACGCATGGGGACGTACCTGTGGTTTCCATTTCATCATCTATTCCCTCTGAGATTCCTGAATTCTTGACTGAATATCGTGACGTTTTTGAAGAACCTAAGCTTGGTTCATTACCTCCGCACCGGGAGTGCGATTGTGCCATAGATTTGATTCCGGGTAGTAAATACCCTAAGGGTCGTTTATTTAATCTGTCTGTGCCTGAACATGCTGCTATGCGAGAATATATAAAGGAGTCCTTGGAAAAGGGACATATTCGTCCTTCGTCATCTCCCTTAGGAGCCGGTTTTTTCTTTGTGGCTAAGAAAGATGGCTCTTTGAGGCCGTGCATTGATTATCGGCTTTTGAATAAAATCACGGTTAAATATCAATATCCGTTGCCACTGCTGACTGATTTGTTTGCTCGCATAAAGGGGGCCAAGTGGTTCTCTAAGATAGATCTTCGTGGGGCGTATAATTTGGTGTGAATTAAGCAGGGGGATGAGTGGAAAACCGCATTTAATACGCCCGAGGGCCACTTTGAGTATTTGGTGATGCCTTTTGGTCTTTCAAATGCCCCTTCAGTCTTTCAGTCCTTTATGCATGACATTTTCCGTGATTATTTGGATAAATTTATGATTGTGTATCTGGATGATATTTTGATTTTTTCGGATGACTGGGACTCTCATGTCCAGCAGGTCAGGAGGGTTTTTCAGGTTTTGCGGTCTAATTCCTTGTGTGTGAAGGGTTCTAAGTGCGTTTTTGGGGTTCAAAAGATTTCCTTTTTGGGATATATTTTTTCCCCCTCTTCCATCGAGATGGATCCTGTCAAGGTTCAGGCTATTTGTGATTGGACGCAACCCTCTTCTCTTAAGAGTCTTCAGAAATTTTTGGGCTTTGCTAACTTTTATCGTCGATTTATTGCTGGTTTTTCTGATGTTGTTAAACCATTGACTGATTTGACTAAGAAGGGTGCTGATCTTGCTGATTGGTCCCCTGCTGCTGTGGAGGCCTTTCGGGAGCTTAAGCGCCGCTTTTCTTCCGCCCCTGTGTTGCGTCAGCCTGATGTTGCTCTTCCTTTTCAGGTTGAGGTCGACGCTTCTGAAATCGGAGCTGGGGCGGTTTTGTCGCAGAGAAGTTCCGATTGCTCCGTGATGAGACCTTGTGCTTTTTTCTCGCGTAAATTTTCGCCCGCCGAGCGGAATTATGATGTTGGGAATCGGGAGCTTTTGGCCATGAAGTGGGCTTTTGAGGAGTGGCGTCATTGGCTTAAGGGGGCTAGACATCAGGTGGTGGTATTGACTGACCACAAAAATCTAATTTATCTTGAGTCCGCCAGACGCCTGAATCCTAGGCAGGCGCGCTGGTCGTTGTTTTTCTCTCGGTTTAATTTTGTGGTGTCCTACCTGCCGGGTTCTAAGAATGTTAAGGCGGATGCCCTTTCTAGGAGTTTTGAGCCTGACTCCCCTGGTAATTCTGAACCTACAGGTATCCTTAAGGATGGAGTGATATTGTCTGCCGTTTCTCCAGACCTGCGGCGGGCCTTGCAGGAGTTTCAGGCGGATAGACCTGATCGTTGCCCACCTGGTAGACTGTTTGTTCCTGATGATTGGACCAG
Source organism: Ranitomeya variabilis (assembly GCF_051348905.1). Classification (NCBI taxonomy): domain Eukaryota; kingdom Metazoa; phylum Chordata; class Amphibia; order Anura; family Dendrobatidae; genus Ranitomeya; species Ranitomeya variabilis. Next base: position 236,966,800 of record NC_135232.1, read on the forward strand.
TAAAGTCATTTCTGAGGTTCATTCTTCTGCGTTGGCAGGTCATCCTGGAATCTTTGGTACCAGGGATTTGGTGGCAAGGTCCTTCTGGTGGCCTTCCCTGTCTCGAGATGTGCGAGGCTTCGTGCAGTCTTGTGACGTTTGTGCTCGGGCCAAGCCTTGTTGTTCTCGGGCTAGTGGATTGTTGTTGCCCTTGCCTATCCCGAAGAGGCCCTGGACGCACATCTCAATGGATTTTATTTCGGATCTTCCTGTTTCTCAGAAGATGTCTGTCATCTGGGTGGTGTGTGATCGTTTCTCTAAGATGGTCCATTTGGTTCCCCTGCCTAAGTTGCCTTCTTCTTCCGAGTTGGTTCCTCTGTTTTTTCAAAATGTGGTCCGTTTGCATGGTATTCCGGAGAATATCGTTTCTGACAGAGGTACCCAATTCGTGTCTAGATTTTGGCGAGCATTCTGTGCTAGGATGGGCATAGATTTGTCTTTCTCGTCTGCTTTCCATCCTCAGACTAATGGCCAGACCGAGCGGACGAATCAGACCTTGGAGACATATTTGAGGTGTTTTGTGTCTGCAGATCAGGATGATTGGGTTGCTTTTTTGCCTTTAGCGGAGTTTGCCCTCAATAATCGGGCCAGCTCTGCCACCTTGGTGTCTCCCTTTTTCTGTAATTCGGGGTTTCATCCTCGATTTTCTTCTGGTCAGGTGGAATCTTCGGATTGTCCTGGAGTGGATGCTGTGGTGGAGAGGTTGCATCAGATTTGGGGGCAGGTAGTGGACAATTTGAAGTTGTCCCAGGAGAAGACTCAGCTTTTTGCCAACCGCCGGCGTCGGGTTGGTCCTCGGCTTTGTGTTGGGGACTTGGTGTGGTTGTCTTCTCGTTTTGTCCCTATGAGGGTTTCTTCTCCCAAGTTTAAGCCTCGGTTCATCGGCCCGTACAAGATATTGGAGATTCTTAACCCTGTGTCCTTCCGTTTGGACCTCCCTGCATCTTTTTCTATTCATAATGTTTTTCATCGGTCATTATTGCGCAGGTATGAGGTACCGGTTGTGCCTTCCGTTGAGCCTCCTGCTCCGGTGTTGGTTGAGGGCGAGTTGGAGTACGTTGTGGAAAAAATCTTGGACTCCCGTGTTTCCAGACGGAAACTCCAGTATCTGGTCAAATGGAAGGGATACGGTCAGGAGGATAATTCTTGGGTGACTGCCTCTGATGTTCATGCCTCTGATTTGGTCCGTGCCTTTCATAGGGCTCATCCTGATCGCCCTGATGGTTCTGGTGAGGGTTCGGTGCCCCCTCCTTGAGGGGGGGGTACTGTTGTGAAATTGGATTTTGGGCTCCCCCGGTGGCCACTGGTGGAATTGAACTGGTGTGCATCATCCTCTCTGTTCACCTGTTTCCATCAGGATGTGGGAGTCGCTATTTAGCCTTGCTCCTCTGTCACTTCCATGCCGGTCAACATTGTAATCAGAAGCCTTTCTGTGCATGTTCCTGCTGCTAGACAACTCCCAGCTAAGTTGGACTTTAGTCCTTGTTTGTTTTTGCATTTTGTTCCAGTTCACAGCTGTAGTTTCGTTTCTGTGTCTGGAAAGCTCTTGTGATCTGAAATTGCCACTCTGATGTTATGAGTTAATACTAGAGTCTTAAAGTAATTTCAGGATGGTGTTTTGATAGGGTTTTCAGCTGACCATGAAAGTGTCCTTTCTGTCTTCCTGCTATCTAGTAAGCGGACCTCAATTTTGCTAAACCTATTTTCATACTACGTTTGTCATTTCATCTAAAATCACCGCCAATATTTGTGGGGGCCTCTGTCTGCCTTTCGGGGAAATTTCTCTAGAGGTGAGCCAGGACTATATTTTCCTCTGACAGGATTAGTTAGTCCTCCGGCCGGCGCTGGGCGTCTAGGGATAAAACGCAGGCTACGCTACCCGGCTACTGTTAGTTGTGCGGCAGGTTTAGTTCATGGTCAGTTTAGTTTCCATCCTTCCAAGAGCTAGTTCTTATGTTTGCTGGGCTATGTTCTCTTGCCATTGAGAACCATAACAGAGATGGCACACACAGGAGTGGCACACAAGCACTGACTGAGGCCAATATTTTTCTCCCACTGATTGATGTTGTGTTTTTTTTAAGGTAGATTTTAGAACCCAAATCAAGCAAAAAAATAAATAGGCTTTCTATGGCCCACTGAGTGAGAGATGGCACACACAGGAGTGGCACACAAGCCCTGACTGAGGCCAATATTTTTTTCCCACTGATTGATGTAGTGTTTTTTTTAAGGTAGATTTTCGAACCCAAATCAAGGAAAAAAATAAATAGGCTTTCTATGGCCCACAATTTGAGAGAGAGAGGTGGCACACCCAGGAGTCAAGAGTGGCACACAAGCTGAAAGGGCAATATTAATATCCCACTGTTTTTTTTTATTTATTTTTTTTTCAGGGAGACTTTAGAAACCAAATAATAATAATAAAAAAAAAGGCTTTCTATGGCCCACTGAGTGAGAGATGGCACACACAGGAGTGGCACACAAGCCCTGACTGAGGCCAATATTTTTCTCCCACTGATTGATGTAGTGTTTATTTTTATGGTAGATTTTAGAACCCAAATCAAGCAAAAAAATAAATAGGCTTTCTATGGCCCACAATTTGAGAGAGAGAGGTGGCACACCCAGGAGTCAAGACTGGCGCACAAGCTGAAGGGGCAATATTAATCTCCCACTGTTTTTTTTTTATTTTTATTTTTTTCAGGGAGACTTTAGAAACCAAATAATAAAAAAAAAAAAAAAAAAAAAGGCTTTCTATGGCCCACTGAGTGAGAGATGGCACACACAGGAGTGGCACACAAGCCCTGACTGAGGCCAATATTTTTCTCCCACTGATTGATGTAGTGTTTTTTTGTTAAGGTAGATTTTAAAACCCAAATCAAGGAAAAAAATAAATAGGCTTTCTATGGCCCACTCAGTGAGAGATGGTACACACAGGGATGGCACTCTAGCAGAAATGCCAATCTTAATCTCCCACAAAAAAAAAACAAAAAAAAAACAGGGACTGTCCTACAATTACTTTCTCCCTGCAGTAATCTCAGCCAGGTATGGCAGGCAGCAATAGGAGTGGACTGATGCACAAATTAAATAAAAAGTGTGGACAAACAAAAAAGATAGCTGTGCAGAAATGAAGGAACAAGAGGATATGTGCTTTGAAAAAAGCAGTTGGTTTCCACAGTGGCATACACACAGCAATACAGCTATCAGGGAGCCTTCTAGGGCAGCCCAATGAGCTACAGCGCTGAGAAAAAAAACAAAAATTTAGCTTCCACTGTCCCTGCACACCGAAGGTGGTGTTGGACAGTGGAAATCGCTACAGCACAAGCGGTTTGGTGGTTAGTGGACCCTGCCTAACGCTCTCCCTGCTTCTGACGAAGCGGCAGCAACCTCTCCCTAAGCTCAGATCAGCAGCAGTGAGATGGCGGTCGGCGGGAACGCCCCTTTATAGCCCCTGTGACGCCGCAGACAGCAAGCCAATCACTGCAATGCCCTTCTCTAAGATGGTGGGGACCAGGACCTATGTCATCACGCTGCCCACACTCTGCGTTCACCTTCATTGGCTGAGAAATGGCGCTTTTCGCGTCATTGAAACACGACTTTGGCGCGAAAGTCGCGTACCGCATGGCCGACAAGCACAGGGGTCGGATCGGGTTTCATGAGACGCCGACTTAGCCAAAAGTCGGCGACTTTTGAAAATGAACGACCCGTTTCGCTCAACCCTAATCTTAATAAATAAAAAGTCACGACTGGTACATAAGGAGAGAGGACCCTGCCCGCGAGGGCTCCAAATCTACAAGGGATGGGTGAGAATAAAGTAGGCGAGGGTAGAGCTGGTTGTGCAGCGGTTTGGTCTATCGGTGGTTACTGCAGGTTGCAGGCTTGTCAAAAGAGGTAGGTCTTCAGGTTCTTTTTGAAGGTTTCCACGGTAGGCAAGAGTCTGATGCGTTGGGGTAGAGAGTTCTAGAGTATAGGGGATGCACGGGAGAAATCTTGTATGCGATTGTGGGTAGAGGAGATAAAAGGAGAGTAGAGAAGGAGATCTTGTGAGGATCAGAGGTTGCGTGCAGGTAAGTACCAGGGGACGAGATCACAGATGTATGGAGGAGACAGGTTGTGGATGGCTTTGTATGTCATGGTTAGGGTTTTGAACTGGAGTCATTGGGTAATGGGGAGCCAGTGCAGGGATTGACAGAGGGGAGAGGCTGGGGAATAGCGGGGGGACAGGTGGATTAGTCGGGCAGCAGAGTTTAGAATAGATTGGAGGGGTGTAAGAGTGTTAGAGGGGAGGCCACAGAGCAGGAGGTTGCAGTAGTCAAGGTGGGAGATGATGATGGCATGGGCTAGGGTTATTACAGGTTCTTGGTTGAGGAATGTACGGATCCAGCAAATATTTTTGAGTTGGAGTCAGCAGGAAGTGGAAAGGGTTTGGATATGTGGTTTGATGGAGAGATCAGTGTCAAGGATTACCCCGAGGCAGCAAGCTTGTGTGACTGGGGAGAGTGGGCAGCCATTTACTTTAATGGATAGGTCTGTTGGAGGAGTCAAGTGAGATGGGGTAAAGATGATGAATTCTGTTTTGTCCACATTAAGTTTTAGAAATCTAGTGGAGAAGAAGGATAAAATAGCAGACAGACATTGTAGGATTTTGGTTAGTAGGGTGATGATATCTGGTCCAGACATGTAGATCTGTGTATCATTGGCATAGAGATGATACTGAAAACTTTGGGACTCTATGAGATGTCCAAGGCCAAAGGTATAGAAGAAGAGCAGGGGCCCTAGGACTGAACCTTGTGGGACTCCGACAGATAGGGGGCGAGGTGAGGAGGTGGTGTGCAAGTGGGAGACGCTGAATGTCCGGTCTGTTGGTAAGACAAAATCCAAGGTAGGGCCAAGTCAGTGATGCAAAGAGATGAGAGACTCTGCAATAGTAGTCAATGGTCCACAATCAAAGGCAAAGGACAGGTCTAGGAGTAGGAGGACGGAGTAGTGCCGCTTGGCTTTGGCAGTTAATAGGTCATTCGTGACTTTAGTTAGGGCAGTTTCAGTGAAGTGATGAGGCCGGAAGCCAGATTGAAAGTGGTAGAAAAAGGGAGCAGGAAGAGAGATGGGAGGACAGTTCAAGATGGACGTGTTGTTCCTATAGTTGTGAGGCATAGGGGAGAAGTGATATGGGGCGATAGCTAGATGCAGAGGATGTGTCAAGAGAGGGCTTTTTGAGGATAGGTGTGATTGAGGCAGGTTTTAAGCTTGAGGGGAAAACACCTGTTATTACGGATAGGTTGAATAGATGGGTTAGGGTTGTAATGAAGACTGTGGTGAGGTTTGGGATGAAGTGGGATGGGATCGGGTCAAGTGCACAGGAGGTGAGATATGATCGTGAGAGTGGAGTGGAGAGTCGATCTTCTGTAATGGTGAAGAAGTTGGTTTTGGAGGAGGAAGGCTGGGCAGTTAGGAGGAAGGGCTCTAGGGGTTGTTGACCAAAACTGTCTCTGATGTTATCAATCTTCTTGTCAGTATCTAGTCCTGGAATCTTCCAGGCACACGTGTTTAGCGCCTTTGTGATTTTTAGTGTCTTTGTAGTCCTGGAATCTGTTTGTCTTGCCCTTAGACTTGCCCTTAGTTAACATGGATCTTCATGTTTCACGTCAGCCATCTTGCTTCCTGCCAAAGTTGTATATAAAGCCAGCACCTGCTCTGTTTCATTGCTTGTGTATTATGTTTTGGACCTTGTTCTTCTGCAGTCCCAAGCCTGGACTTACGATCCCTGTTGGTCCTTTCCTAACGGCGGAGTCCTCTGCCAACCTGCACATCTGGATCCCTGCCTGCTGACCGAGTGATTGCTAAACACCTGACTTCAGAAACCTCTGCCTGACCACACCTGCGGTGAAGTAAGAACTCCAGCCAGCTAGTGTGTTCCTCTGCTCTGCAAGAGACTGTGTCTTGTGCACTCATTGCTCAGTGATTTTGCATGCTGTGTCGCAGAGTATCAGCTCTGCTATTACTATTTATCAGATTGACTGAACATTTATCTGGACTTACATGCTATATTGCATTCAGATCACAAATACAATTTTGCTTGTTCAAACCACTGTGTCTGCAGTCTCTTTGACCTAGCCACTGGTGTCCAGTTGTATCCACTAGTATCGTGACACTTCTGCTTGAAAAAAGCCGATATGAGTGGAGAGGGAGAGGGTGCTGGGGGATGGAGCAGAAAATTGAAAGTGTTGAATAATGTTTAGGGTTGTGAGACAGGGAGGATATGAGAGATGAGAAGTAGTTTTGTTTTGCTGCAGTGAGTGTGGCCTTGAAAGTAGTGAGGGACTGTTTGAATGCGATGAAGTGCTCATTGGAGTGGGATCTTTTCCATCTCCACTCAGCAACCCTGGTAGCCTGTCTTAGTTCTCTGGTCAGGCTGGTGTGCCAGGGCTGTCTGTTGATTTTGTGAGCTTTGGTATGTGTGAGAGGGGTGACCGATTCAAGAGTTACAGCTGTTGTAGTGTTATATAGAGCAGCAGAGGCATCCTCATTGTGTGGGAAACTTATGTCTGTAAGAAGGAGAAGTGATTCAGAGTGAGTGTAGATTGAAGTGTTTAAGATTTCTGCAAGGGGGTGCAAGTTTGTGGGGTGGGGATTGTGGTCAAAGAGTGGAGAGGGAAGAGAATGTGAGTAGGTTGTGGTCAGAAAGAGGGAGAGGTGAGTTAGAGAGGTTAGATAGGGAGCAGAGGCGGGTGAAGTTGAGGTCCAATGTGTGGCCATCTTTGTGAGTGGCTGCAGAAGACCATTGAGTGAGGCTGAAGGAGGAAGTGAGAGATTGAAATTTGGTGGCAGCTGAAAGGGAAGTGTCACTGGGGATGTTGAAATTGCCCATGATGATAGTGGGGATGTCCTCGGAAAGGAAGTGACGTAGCCAGGTGGTGAAGTCGTCAAAGAAGGTGGCAGCTGGCCCTGGGGGGCAGTAAATGACAGCCAGTTGGAGGGGGAATAGATGCACACAGAGTGCACCTCAAAGGAAGGGTAACAGAGGGTGGCAGTGGGATTGGGGTGAAGGAGCAGTTATCTGACAGGACATGCTTGCTGCTGGGGGTGTGGGAAAGGTGGAATCCACCATACGGGAATGCAGCAGGAGAGGCTGCGTCAGACGAGGTGAGCCAGGTTTTGGTGATGGCGAGGAAGGAAAGTTTATGAGTATTGGCTGTAGGAAAGTTTGCTGCAGACAGAGCGAGCGCTTCATAGGCCAATGAATATAAGGTTAGAGGGGTTACGGAAAGTGGTGATAGAGCGTGGATGGGAGGTAGAAATTACTGTGTGAATGTGGTGAGGAGGACCAGGATTTGGAGCAATATCACTGGCAGTGAGGAGGAGCAGAGAAAGTGTTATCAGGTGGAAGCAGGAGAGAGCATGAGGAGACTGTCTGTCTTTGGAGACAGAGGATTGTATGTTGATAAACAGTTCAGAGGAGGAGGTGAGATGGATGGGGAGTATTGAAGAAGAGATGACCATTTCCTTAATAGGTGTAGGGATTAGGGGGTTAATAGAAAGTGAAGGATTATAGGGGTGAGAGTGAAAACAAACAGAAACATTGTTTACAGTGACTGTTTCCAGTTACCTTCAGTTCCCTTCTGGTTCAATTCTGGAATTAATTCTGAGCATCACACTTCTATGATACAATTATGTGATACCCGGGGCAGACTGACATCTTGGCAGACTTATGTTATACAATGTGTGTGCAACAAAGTGCATTCAGGTGTGAAGCAGAGATGAGTGGTCTGTGTTCATCTTGGTCAGATCATTAAGAGAGCCAGATGTATATGATCAATGCAGAGTAAACAAGGTCATAAATAACATTGGGGATATTGCAGGGGTCAGTTGAAAAGCATACCAAATTTTTGTTACAGGCTGAGATAGGAAAGTTCAGTATGGAAAGCTGGATGACAGACCAAGTTTTTGCTACAGGCTGGGGTAGGAAAGTTCAGTGAGATTTTGAGTACAAACCTCCTTCCATCAGCAAGGGCATTGAAGATGAAACGTGGATGGGTCTTTTAGCATGATAATTATCCTAAGCACACCGCCAGGGCAATGAAGAAGTGGCTTAGTAAGAAGCTTATGAAGATCCTGGAGTGGCCTAGCCAGTCTCCAGATCTCAACCCCATAGAAAACCTTTGGAGGGAGTTAAAAGTCTGTGTTGCCCAGCGACAGGCCCAAAACATCACTGCATGAAGGAATGGGCCAACATACCACCAACAGTGTGTGCCAACCTTGTGAAGACTTACAGAAAACGTTTGACTGCTGTCATTGCCAAAAAAGTAAGGATATACAACAAAATATTGAGATGAACTTTTGCTAATGACCAAATACTTATTTTCCACCATAATTTGCAAAATAAATCTTGCCAAATCAGACAAGGTGATTTTCTGGATTTGTTTTATCAATTTGACTATCATAGTTGTGGTCTACCTATGATGTCAATTACAGGCCTCTCTCATCTTTTTAGGTGGGAGAACTTGTACAATTGGTGACTGACTAAACACTTTTTTTCCCCATTGTATAAATGAGATCTCCTCTGAGCCGTCCTTTTTCTAAGCTAACAAGGCCAAGTTTTAGGACCTGTGATGACGTCGCGGCTTGTGATTGGTCGCGTGAGCGGTCACATGAGCGGTCACGCGACCAATCACAAGCCGCGACGTCATCGAAGGTCCTTCACTCTGCATTCTTAGGAACGGAGGCTGCCGGTTACATCGCTAAGGTCCAGGGGCCGCCGGAGGGGTGAGTATATCCTTATTTTTTTTTTAATTCTTTATTTTTTACATGAATATGGATCCCAGGGCCTGAAGGAGAGTCTCCTCTCCTTCAGACCCTGGGAACCATCCAGGATACCTTCCGATATTTGTGTCCCATTGACTTGTATTGGTATCGGGTATTGGTATCGGCGAGATCTGATATTTTGCCGGTATCGGCCGATCCAATCCGATATGGATACTTTCGAATATCGGAAGGTATCGCTCAACACTATTCATGAGGTATCAGGTCTCGCAGCTAAGAAGGCTTACACGACTCTCTTAACCACCAAGTCCTCCTTGAAACTTCAATTCAAAGCTGTAAATTCTGGCCCAGACCCTGATAACTCATGCATTGCCCATGGCTGACTTCTGCTTTGCCACTTTCAAATTTCTATTGTGCGTCAATTTTTGGCACTTTTCATGGTGTCTGCTCTTAATTTAGCGGTTTGGGAAGCTTTTTGACAACTCTTAAGGTGTTCTGTATATGTTTGGTTTAGCCTCCCATTGAATCTAATGGGTTTGGTTACATTTGTCGAACTGTTCAGTGGACGTCTAAATGTTTGGTGAACCCAACCTTGAAAGGTTTGCTCATTTCTTTTGATGACATAATTACAAGTCCTCATGTATTTCTTTGATTTTTAAATGTATTCAAATTGCATATAATTGCATGAAATAAGTATTTGATAACTGTGACGACACAGCATTTAATCTTAATTGTCCAGACGCCTATTTTCAGTAAGCCAGGAGGCATAGACTGTTATCTATATGTTTACTTTTCAATTTATGTGTTTGTTCTTTGTTGGTCAAGAAAACACAGACTTTTGTTCTTATAAGCCTATAATATTGCCTTTAATTTTATGTTTGTTGTAACATATTATGTATTTCGGATGACAGAGACGCAGGGTAAATGTACAATAGATGTTTCTTAAAATGTTATTTACACATTGTCCAGGCCAGCTAGTTTGTTGATCTGCAAAACAGTGAAGACCAAACTATGCAAAGTGATTAAATACTCAAAAAAAGCAAGGATAACAGTCTTGAACTATAAAAGTGGGATATGTAACAGATCATCCAAAGATCCAGAGATCCAAAGAACCAGAGACCCTTTACAAAACCAAAAAGCCAAGAACAGCACAGCAGTACAGCAGCCAGAGCATCTTGGCTCCATCACGAGGGACACAGATTTAACATTCTACAAGATGCCAGCTTAGAGGATCATGGCCCCAGCTGAAAGAATACAGATCTGCTCCATTGACCATCACTGAACCCAAGGATATGTTTGAGGAAGACAGGATTTGGACCCACCGGTCACCTGGCTCCATCGAGATGATCGGGGAAGCCATGTTGTGACCCTCCAGTCTCTTAATGGACTGTCAGCTTCCTAAACTTGTCATTACATTTTCTCTGTGTGTGCCACAGGTGGAGATAATTGGCCCTGGAAGCTCTGAAGTCACAGCTGCTCTTATATAGATGAGTCAGCTGAAGGGTGAGACTCTGTAATTTTTCATTGTCTTGGGTATTTTGCTGGGATTCATCTATGTGTTATTTGGCTGTTTTGTTGGTCAATAAAGTATTGCCACAGCACCCATTGACCCCCCCTGTCTCCACAATCACCTACCAACCAGCAATAATTCTGGCTTCCACAGACCTGCTAGTTTATCTTTAATTAACTCTCCTATGCTGCACTCATTTACCTGTATTAATTGCACCTGTTTGAACTTGTTACCTGTATTACACGCTCAATCAATCACACTCCAACCTCTCCACCATGGCCAAAACCAAAGAGCTGTCTAAGGACACGAGTGACAAAGCTTTAGACCTGCACAAGGCTTGGATGAGCTACAGGACAAATAGGCAATCAGCTTTGTGAGAAAGCAACAACTATTTACACAATTATTAGAAAATGGAAGAAACACAAAATGACTGTCAATCGTCCTCGGTCTGGGGTTCCATTAAAGATCTCGACTTGTTGGGTAAGGATAACTCTGAGAAAGGTCAGGAATCAGCCCATAATTACATGGTAGGACCTGGTCAATGACCTGAATAGAGCTGGAACCACAGTTTCAAACATTACCATTAGTAACTCAATAAGCCATCAAGGATTAAAATTATGCAGGGCATGCAAGGTCCCCTTGCTCATCCCAGACCATGTCCAGGTAAATATTAAGTTCACCAATGACCAGCTGGATGATCCAGAGGAGGCATGGGAGAAGGTCATGTGGTCACATGAGACCAAAATAGAACTTTTTGGTATCAACTCCGCTCGCCGTGTCTGGAGGAAGAGGAGTACAACCCCAAGAATACCGTGCCAACCATGAAGCATGGTGGGTAAAAACTCATACTTTGTGGGTGCTTTCCTGCAAAGGGGACAGGATGACTGTACCTTATTGTAGGGAGGGTGTATGGGATCATGTATCATGACATTTTGGCCAACAACCTCCTTCCCTCATTAAGAGCATTGAAAATTGGACATGGCTGGGTCTTCCTGAATAACAATGACCCGAAACACACAGCCAGGGCAGCTAAAGAGTTGCTCTGTAAGAAGCATATCAATATCCTAGATTGGCCTAGCCAGTCTCCAGACCTGAAGCCAATATAAAATCTTTGGAGGATGCTGAAACTCAATGTTGCCCAGCTACTGCCATGAAACCTGAAAGATCTGGAGAAGATCTGTGAGGAGGAATGGGCCTAAATCCCTGCTGCAGTGTGTGCAAACTTGCTCAAAAACTGCAGGAAATATCTGACTTCTGTGATTGCATACAAAGGTTTCTGTATCAAATATTAAGTTCTGTTTTTCTATAGTAGCAAATACTTATTTCATGCAATAAAATGCAAATTAATTATGGAAAAATCATACAATGTGATTTTCTGAATTTTTTTTCAGATTCACAGTTGAAGTGTGCCTACAATAAAAATTACAGACCTCTCCTTTCTTTGTAAGTGGGAAAACGTGCAAAATTGGCAGTGTATCAAATACTTATTTTCCCCACTGTATGTGCAGCATGATAAGCTATACAGATCCAGGATTCTGATGACAAACATGGAAACTATTTGTACTAGAAAGCTATAAAGTGTGGCATCTCCAGTGCTTCATTAACCTGGAAAGCCTTGGCAGCCGTGAAAGCTGCTGGGTCTAGCAAAACCTGATAAGCATTGTTATGTAAAAACTAGAATGATGAAGAATACATTTGAGCTAAGTGGAGTTGATAAGTTAATGACATACTATTGCATTTTAATAAAACTTCACAGCTGCTGTAGGTTAATAAAACCATGTATAACTTGCTAAATATCTGAATGTGGCCAAAAATCTAATGTATACAGCCATGACCAAAAGTCTTGGAACCCTTGAAACACATTTTTTGGACATCATTTCACCAAAACCCCAAAAATGTCCAGGACAAATTTGTTAGCACCTTTTCAAAAGTGTGATGCTCGTTCAGACTCACCTGTGGCAAGTAACAAGTGTGGGCAATATGAAAATCACATCTGAAACCAGATAAAAAGAGAAGAAATTGACTCAAGCTTTGCATTGTGTGTCTGTGTGTGCCACAATAAACATGGATAACAGTAAGAGGAGATGAGTACTGTCTGAGGACTTGAGAACCAATATTGTTGAAAAATATCAACAATCTCAATGTAACAAATCTATCTTCAGAGATCTTGATGTTTCTTTGTCCACAGTGTGCAATGTAATCAAGAAGTTTTCAACCCATGGCACTGTAGCTAAACTCCCTGGAAGTGGATGGCAGAGAAAAATTGATGAAAGTTTGCAATGCAGGAGAGTCTGGATGGTGGACAAGCAGTTCCAAAGAAATTCAAGCTGTCTAGCAGGCTCTGGGTGCATCAGTGTCAGGGCGAACTATCCAACAACATTTACATGAAATGAAAAGCTATGGAAGAAGACCCAGGAGGACCCCATTTTTGTCAGAGACATAAAAAAGCTAGACTGCCGTTTGCCAAAATGTGTGTGAGAAAGCTAAAATCCTTCTGGGAAAGCATCTTGTGGACAGATGAGACCACACTAGAGCTTTTAGGTAAAGCCCATGATTATACTGCCTACTGAAAACAGAATGAGGCCTACAAAAAACAAGAACACAGTACATACAGTACATTCAAATATGGTGGAGGTTCAAAGATGTTTTAAGGTTGTTTTGCTGCCTCTGGCACTGGGTGCCTTGATGGTCTGAATACATCATGACATCTTAAGATTACCAAAGGATTGGAGGTTGCAGCAGAACCTTAAATATACTTCAAGTAGCACTCAGAAATGAGTCCAGATCTAAATCCCATTGAACACCTGTGGCAAGATTTTAAAATTGATGTTGAGATAAGTCACCTTTGAAATATGAAAGACTTGGAGCAGTTTGCAAAAGAAGAGTGGTCAAAAATTCTAGTAGAAGTGTGTAAGAAGCTGGTTTTAGGAAGCGATTGATTGCAGCTATTTATTCCAAAGGGTTTGCAGCTAAATATTAAGCTAAGGGTACAAATAATTTTGTCCTACCAATTTTGGGGGTTTTGTGTAAAATTACCGTATATACTCGTGTGTAAGCCGAGTTTTTCAGCACAATTTTTTGTGCTGAAAATGCCCCCCTGGCTTATACATGAGTCATTGTCCTAGTTTACATAGTGGGGGACAGGGATCAGCGGAGAAGCAGGTCAAAGGAGGCAGGAGCTGGCGGCTGCGGCTAAAGCCTGTGCCGGCTGCTAAAGATAAATGAATATTCACTGCACAGCGCACACAGTTACATCTGCAGCTGCCAGGTTCCAGTATAAAGAAAAAAAATCCTACATACCTTCCCTGCACACCCTCGCAGTATCTCGTTCCGGTGCCAGGCACTCCTGCGGCTGGCCACTCCCATAGGCGTGGATGTATTTTTTATGCTTTTCTCATGGGGGCCCATACAAGGATGGGGATAAGGAGCTATGCATACAAGGATGGGAATAAGGAGCCATGCATACAAGGATGGGAATAATGAGCCATGCATACAAGGATGGGATTAAGGAGCCATGCAGACAAGGATGGGAATTAGGAGCAATGCATAGAAGGATGGGAATAAAGAGCCATGCAGACAAGGATGGGAATTAGGAGCAATGCATAGAAGGATGGGAATAAGGAGCCATGCAGACAAAGATGGTGATGAGGAGCCATGCATACACGGATGGGGATAAGGAGCCATGCAGACAAGGTTGGGAATAAGGAGCCATACATACAAGGATGGTAATAAGGAGGCTATGCATATAAGGATGGGGAAAAGGAAATGCATGCAAAGATGGGAATAAGGAGCCCATGCATACAAGGATGGGGATAAGGAGTGATGCATACAAGGATGGGGATGAGGAACCATGCATACCAGAACAGGGATTAGGGAAAATGCATACCCAGCTTATACTCAAGTCAATAAGTTTTCCCAGTTTTTCGAGACAAAATTAGGTGCCTCGGCTTATACTCAGGTTGACTTATACACGAGTATATACGGTATGTCCAATTTGCCTTTTTTCTCTGTTTTTTGTGTGTTGTTCCATTACACACAAAGGAAATAAACATGTGTATATCAAAACATGTATAATTACAATAATTTTCTTGGAGAAATACTTAATTTTCTGGAACAATTTCAAGGGTGTCAACGCTGTAAGCCATGAATTTATGTGGACATTGGCCCCTCAACAGCTAGTGTGAGAAATCAAGAAAGAATGAGAATTCTGAAATTTCAAGAGATAAGAGATGTCTGAGTGAGTTTCATGTAAAAATAAGTTGTGAAAAGGTTTTCCCCCAAAGCGTTACCTCTACCTCTTCATGGTTCTACTCTTGCCGTCTCTGAAGTCAGACTTGTATTCAGGTTTTCTGGCACCCAGGACAAAAATTCAGTTTGTCCCCCCCTCCCTTCCCCAAGCACATATGCGATTTGCACACTTAATCATGTACCAACAAACTGCTCTCCCTAATTCTCTCAATGTTCAATGACAAACTGAGAGAAGCATGAAGAAAAGCTAGTTGTCATGTGAAAGTGAGTATGAAAATTGCACATGAGTGAAGTGGTTATGCCATGACTGCTGGAAACTGCAAGCAGAGCTAAATCCTGACATAGTATAGGGATTTATTTTACAATTAAATGGCTCGTCCAGGTTTGAGATGAAAGTCTGCTGTCACACAGAGTGACTTCTGAATTCTCACAGCGAACGCACTGGACACTTTAAAGATTTTCCCTTCCTCTTGGTAAGAGTAGACGGTCTTGTGAGCACAAATATGCGATTGCTTACTTCTGACCACATTGCAATCAGACGTGTTCAGCATCGCATGTCTAGTTGACACGTGACTACATGTATGCAAATCGCCAGCACCAGAGAATCTCCCCCCATACTGTCTCCTCACACACACACCCCTTGATTTAACATGTCCCTTTTGTCACATTATTTTAGGCCGGTTTCACACGTCAGTGGCTCCGGTATGTGAGGTGACAGTTTCCTCATGTACCGGAGCCACTGACACACGTAGACACATTGAAATCAATGCATCTGTGCAGATGTCATTGATTTTTTGCGGACCATGTCTCCGTGTGCCAAACACGGAGACATGTCAGTGTTCATGGGAGCGCACGGATTACACGGACCCATTAAAGTCAATGGGTCCGTGTAAAACACGTACCGCACACGGTACTCACCCGCCTCCCTCGCAGTGTCCTGTCCTGGCCACAGCTTCTCCTGTATGCGGTCACGTGGGGTCGTCCATTACAGAAATGAATATGCGGCTACACCCCTATGGGAGGTGGAGCCGCATATTCATGACTGTAATCGGCGGCCCCACGTGACCGCTCATACAGTAGAAGGTGCGGCCAGGACAGGAAGCAGCGCCAGCGAGGGAGCCGGGTGAGTATTTTAATAACAGCGGGCGGGCGCACAGGGGGTGGGAGGGGGGTGGGGACAGGAATCTTTATGTTAAACACGAGAAACAAAAAAAAAAGGATTATTCGTATCTTCTCTACAGCAAACGCTGCTGCAGAAAAGATATGAATGGCAGCTTCAGCACCACGTGGGGGGGACAGCGCTTATCTCTAGCGCTGTCTCCTGCACGGTCCGTGTGGTACCCAGTCGGCACACGGGCGGCACACGTGTGCCACACTGATGTGCCACAGAAACGCACGGGCACACGGACACGGATAATTTTGGTACCGATTTTTCCGGTACCGGAATTATCTGGACATGTGGGACTGCCCTTAATGGGTACCATCATTTCTGTCCAGGCCTATTTCATGAGTTTTTTTTTTTTTTTAATTCTGTGGAAGCTTGGTTGAAAAGCAATGTCTGACTTTGATTTGTTCATTTTCATAGATCTTTTATTTATTGTTACTTTTGTCAGATTCAAGTTATTTCTGCGGCCATTGTGGGTTTTTCTGTGATTAAACGAGGGGTACCAACAATTTTGACCACGTGTGTACCTCCATCCCCACTCTAAATATCCCCGAACACATTAAATACACACATTTCTTACCTCCATCCCCACAATAAATACTTCCACACACATTAAATACCCCCACCCCCACACACATTAACTGCCCCCATCCCCACACACATTAAATACCCCAACACCACACACATTAAATACCTCCATCCCCACACTGAATCTCCCCACACACATTAAATACTCCCATCCCCATGCCAAATTTCCCCACAAAAATTAAAAGAACAAATCTCCCTCTATGCACTTAATCTTTGGTGTCTTCAGCTCGACTGGAGCACTTACAATCAATTTGTATTGCCAGCAAGTGACATCAACAGTGTGATCACATGACCTGATCATGCTGCTGTCATCGCTCTGACCCAGCAGCTAGAGCTTCAATTATACTCACGTCTGTAAAATGTGAGTACAATTGATCTCTGGCACCCAGCACTGTAGCTTCTCTGAGCCGGCTGTCAGCTTAACAGAGAACTGCTGACTCCCAATATGGGGGGGCAGCAGAATGTAGTGGCCAGGGTAGACACTTCGGTCTGCTGCATCAGGCAGCCCAACTGCGCCCCCCTGTTATCAGCACCCGTGGCACATGCCCCGGCTGTCCTTCCCCCCCTAGATATGCCTCTGCCTGAAGGTGTAGTAAATATAGATTTTTTTTTTTTAAGTTTCCATTCTCACTTTCCCTCCTCCCTCACTGGGTTTATAATCTCCCATTTCCAATAGCAAACTCACAGAGCCAACCATTAGGCCCAAGAATACACTATAGCCATCACTGGCTAGGAGGATGTTCACATCATCTGCTAAATAGCACAACTCTCTAAAAAGTAGGAAATGAATAGATAAATGGAGGGCACCGCAAAATATATCAGAAAAAAGGAAGGTTCACTGTGGGCTTGTAATTAAACATGAGAAAAAGAGCAAGAGGAAGATCATGCCCACATAATAGGAACACCTCCAAACATATATCAATATCAAAATAATTTTTATTGGCAATGAACCTCAAAAACTACATATACGTGCACACAAAGAATGACAACACAGAAACAATTAAAAACACTTAAAAATTGCAAACATGCAAAACAACATGCCTATATTTGAATATTTGTCAAATCCTAAAATAAGGAAAGTGACAACCCACCAAACATATGATTCCCACAATAAAGAGATCACAATGATCTAGCTGCACAAACAAAATGCAAAGGTAAATGACCACTCAATAATATGGTGTTCATATTGCAATACCATACATCCCCAGAATAAGGTGCACAGTTTACGTGCAGAAAAACTTCAACAATGTCAGGACCCTAGTCATATGGCAAAAACAAAGAGGAAAATATAACCGGTGAAGAAATTATTATATTAGATATACCCGGTAAAAAACGCACCAATGATGGAATGCACATAAATAAATGGCTAAATAATGGTGCGCATAGGACCTGCGAGGGGGGGAAAAGGGGAAAAGGGAGAGGGAGAGCTAGATAATACAAGAGCCCAAAAACCTCAATCCCATGAAAAAAAACCCATCATACCCACAGTCCAAAGCCATATAGAGGATCTATGTGAAGTAGGGAAGCAAAGTGTGGGTAACGCTCCCACGCGTATTGCCGCCTGAGTAGCGGCTTCCTCAGGGAAAAGATATCATGTAATGTGAGGCATTCAGTGCGGTAGCATATATACGTATCTCTGAAGGTACTATTCACCTGTGTGAAGAGGTCATACGGAGTACAAGCATGTAAAGCAACATGGCTGCGGCCATCTTGTTTGTGTTACAGTCCAAACCGGGATAATAAAGTTTGATCAAATGGCTCGAGCGCATGCGCGCACACATAGAAAAAATTGTCTCTACAACTGAGATCAGGAATGTCAAGTGGTTGCTGCGCAGGCGCGGGAGAGGAAATCCGCGCACGCGCACCACACACCATAACCTCCATATCAGAGCAAAATGCTCTTTACATAACAGATCAAAAAGTAATTATACTTGGGAGGAGTTGTGCACGCAGTTACAGAGTTTAAACACAGTCCTATTTCACTAAATTAAAAGACAGTGAGGCAGCTAATGGACGTACGCACGGACATAGGTATCATGTGTCAGTAAGTGTCCATCAGGATATTTATTGCGTAGATAAGTAGACGTAATGCCATCGCCTGCGCTATATATACCGTGCAACACCTACACAGGAACGCTCACTATAAATGTTACCTACACACGGAGTTACATCAGAGAAAGAGAGATGAGCACATACACTGCGCTCCGCAATGCATATATATATACAGAAGGAGATAAGCACACTCATTACTCCATGCATAGGCGAACATGCATGTGCGTGTTATACATACCATGTGCCCCCATAACAAATATGTATATGACTATAATTGTCCATAAGGCAAAGTGCATGGGTGTGAATTTTTCAGTAAATTGTAATCAGAAATAAATACCATTAGTCAACTGTATTTATAGCATAATATGTAGTAACATCGTTTTCGACACCCTTACATTCCCATGTGTCTAAAGTATATAATGCAGTTCATACACTAGACCATGGCTAAACCAGATGTATGGTATTGCAACATAGAAAAAACCTAAAGGGACAAGTGTACATAGGAAAAAAATGGAGAGAGAGTAGTGCAACCTAACTCAGGGATATGCATAAACAAATAAATGCAAATCGCATCATGTATATACATATATATACTTAAGGACAATATAGGCACAGACAAGGTGACTCTGACTATTGTACACATGATCCCACACATGAATGATTTGACAATAGCCCAATCCAATATGTAGAACAGGTCCAAATCAGCCATAGAATCCAGACTGTGTTTATACTCTGTAACTGCGTGCACAACTCCTCACAAGTATAATTACTTTTTGATCTGTTATGTAAAGAGCATTTTGCTCTGATATGGAGGTTATGGTGTGTGGTGCGAGTGCGCGGATTTCCTCTCCCGCGCCTGTGCAGCAACCACTTGACATTCCTGATCTCAGTTGTTGAGACAATTTTTTCTATGTGTGCGCGCATGCGCTCGAGCCATTCGATCAAACTTTATTATCCCGGTTTGGACTGTAACACAAACAAGATGGCCGCGGCCATGTTGCTTTACATGCTTGTACTCCGTATGATCTCTTCACACAGGTGAATATGCTTAGTACCTTCAGAGATACGTATATATGCTACCGCACTGAATGCCTCACATTACATGATATCTTTTCCCTGAGGAAGCCGCTACTCAGTCGGCGATACGCGTGGGAGCCTTACCCACACTTTGCTTCCCTACTTCACATAGATCCTCTCTATGGCTTTGGACTGTGGGTATGATGGGGGGTTTTTCATGGGATTGAGGTTTTTGGGCTCTTGTATTATCTAACTCTCCCTCTCCCTTTCCCCCCCCTCGCAGGTCCTATGCGCACCATTATTTAGCCATTTATTTATGTGCATTCCATCTTTGGTGCGTTTTTTACCAGGTATATCTAATATAATAATTTCTTCACCGGTTATATTTTCCTCTTTGTTTTTGCCATATGACTAGGGTCCTGACATTGTTG
Organism: Ranitomeya variabilis; assembly: GCF_051348905.1. NCBI lineage: Eukaryota > Metazoa > Chordata > Amphibia > Anura > Dendrobatidae > Ranitomeya > Ranitomeya variabilis. The sequence continues at coordinate 236,986,601 of NC_135232.1, forward strand.
AAGTTTTTCTGCACGTAAACTATGCACCTTATTCTGGGGATGTATGGTATTGCAATATGAACACCATATTATTGAGTGGTCATTTACCTTTGCATTTTGTTTGTGCAGCTAGATCATTGTGATCTCTTTATTGTTCATTGTGATCTCTTTATTGTGGGAATCATATGTTTGGTGGGTTGTCACTTTCCTTATTTTAGGATTTGACAAATATTCAAATATAGGCATGTTGTTTTGCATGTTTGCAATTTTTAAGTGTTTTTAATTGTTTCTGTGTTGTCATTCTTTGTGTGCACGTATATGTAGTTTTTGAGGTTCATTTCCAATAAAAATTATTTTGATATTGATATATGTTTGGAGGTGTTCCTATTTATGTGGGCATGATCTTCCTCTTGCTCTTTTTCTATAAAAAGTAGACTACTACCAGTTAACTTCTAACTAAGGCAACTGACGACTCACTTTATGATTCACTAACCAGTCCTTACTTTGCAAGACACCAGAACCATTTTCCACTACAAGGTCAATGAAGACAGAAGACCTTCACTCACAGTTCCTCTCACAGAATCCATGCTCCAATTCTGTAACCTTTTAGCCACTTTGGCGTTACGCCAATTTGTATGTTGGGAAATGGGAAGAAGATATGATTTATGTGGGCGGACTGTTGTGAGCGAACCTGGTCCTATGGCAGCGTTTTATTGACGATATAGTGTTCATATGGTCAGGTGGTCCAATTTTATTACTTAATTTTATTAATGAATTAAATAAAAACAATTATTTTTTAAACTTCACAGCCACTACGAGTAATAAAGAAATTAACTTTTTAGATTTAAAATATTTTATAGAAAATTATGCTATTCAAACCAGTTTATACCACAAACCTACTGACTCCAATAATTATATCTCACTGAATAGTTGTCATCTACCTAGTTGGCTCCTAAATGTCCCCAAAAGCCAATTTATAAGAGCTCACAGAAATTGCTCTAGGCCAGAAGATTTCAACACAGAGGCGGACATTTTAATAGAGAGATTTCCCCACAAAGGATATGACAAACAAACCTTGATACAAACTAAAAAACAGGTGGGAAAGCAACCAAGGGAGAAACTACTCAAACAGAAGGAAAAAAATAGTAAGGATTTGAAAAATGATGAGGTCCAAATAATAACCCAGTATAACTCCAATAGTAACATCTTGAAAAAAATCGTAGGGAAACATTGGAATATACTAAAGGAGGACAAGGTGATTGGTGAGTTATTAGCAGAGCATCCCAGATTCATATATAAGAGGGCAAATAATCTGGGAAATATAATAGCCCCCACAATATGTAAACTTTTGTCTCTAGCTGCCTTACACACACCAAAGACTTTATCTGGCTTTTTTCCTTGTAAGAAATGCTTACCTTGTAAAAAATTAAATGCGAAGAGACAATTTATCATTGCCAATCAATCAGAAAGAGCCAGTATTAAGGACTTCATAACTTGTTCAACTCAAGGAGTGATTTATGGGATAAAATGCCCATGTGGGAAATTATATATAGGGCGCACTATACGATCAATGAGCGTGCGTATTGGAGAACATTTATGCAATATCAGCAATAAATTCATGGGCCACCCCTTATCACAACATTTTGAGAAATACCATGGGGGTTCAATAAAAGATATTGAGGTCACAGGTATTAAAATAGTAAAGAAAAGCTGGCGTAAGGGTAATTTTATTCATCAAATGTCTCGAGAAGAGAGTAAGTGGATATTTGAGATGAACACGCTGATGCCCAATGGTCTCAACAGCAAAATTGAACTATTTGCTTTCAACAAGTAATTCAGCACCAATATATGCTACAGGATATATAAGCACCGGACCATCCCTGAGGAAGGAATCAGTTGATTCCGAAACGCGTTGGATTTTGGTCTGAGGTGCATTCCGTAACGTCACGCAAGGTCCTGCAGCCTCTCTGCACCTTGCTGGCAAATACTAGCAGATCACGTGGTCTTTGGCTCAGACGCTAGAATTGTTGAAGCGCAACACATGAGGTAAAGGGTGCCTGTCACCGGCCGGGACAGGAAAACCCCCTCCTTAGAAAACTTAAGAACAGATATTTATCGACTTGCTGTGAGACTTTTTTGGACATCGAGATACATTGCTATTTATCGACCACAAGGACCATTGGATATAAGAGCCGCTAGATGCACGCTGCCTTCATCCAGATAAAGGTAATTGGCAATTTAACAGCCAAGTATAGTATTCACTTTTTGCAAAGACTTTATTAATAGCACCTTAGAAATCATTGGGTCCTTTGGCACAAATATATACTTTATGGTTTTGGAATATTTGACACTGGACAAAAGGTGGTTTTGTCCGATTATTTGCTTCAGAAGGACCTAAGCCTCTGTGCAGCGCCCTTAGTTGTTTTTAAATTTATTATTAGTAACATATTCACATCTAGTTCTTGGGGATGGGGACAACATGGGCCTGTGTGGTTTCAAATGCCAGGGCTGAATTTCAGCCCCAGTCCATACCTGCCCTCACATACAAGATAATTATGGTGACATTTATGGCATATTTCACGAATAGGCCATATATGTCTGTTATGATAACACAGTTGTCATTAAAACAATATATCTGGCAACTAAGTCCTCTTATTAAAAAAAGTTGAACATATTTTAACTATTTCTTTACTATAAGGATGTTTTACAACTACATTGAGCAGAATTGAGGTTAATTATATTTAATTATAAAAAGAAAAGTTTGGCAGAAGTAGAATCTTACAATCAAAAACATGACTTCAGCATGTAATGTGAACATCTGGTGCGAGGCTGCGGGATTCCTTTCCAAATACTACACTTTAGATACATTCTTTTGATGGAAAAAATATGTTAAATCTCATATCCAGAGACAGAGTGAGCAGTCTAATGGGATTTAAAGCTTTTTATTTAAGACTTTTCTTGAAAAGCGTGTACTTCTCTTGCTGCATAATGCCTGTAATGAAAACCATTGCTCATTATCACACATACTTTTCTAAACCACAGCGCATTTTTCATTGAAATACAGGAATGGAAAGAAGCCATTGGGATAACTAATAGAAGATGTTATCCATAAAAATAACACAATAGATTGGTATCAGCCACAGCCAAAAAAATGAAGCTCTACCTTGTCTGACAAAAATTTGCATAAGTAATAAACAATAAAATAGTTTCAAGGCTTTTAGATGCAGATACATAGTTCTTTACAAAAAGGTTGCAAATGTAGCTTCTATCACAAAAGGGTTTGTCTAGGGCATAAAAAATAAATAAAAGGGCTCAACTGGACAAAAAAAAAACATCCTCATCCTTACGGATCCCCAAAGATCCATCCATTGTGATACTTGCTTGGACGCTGCTTGTCTGTACTTTCTGGTCCCATTACAGCCCACTAGCATAATAAAAGACTATAATGACAACAATCATTGGGGAGTGCACAATTACCATATTTTTCAGATTCTGAAATGCAATTTGGGGGGAAATGAGGGTGCATCATATAATCCGAATGTAACTTACCTGGAGGGGGTTGGAGGCTATGATGGAGTGGGGTCCTGAGAGACAGGGGCACTAATGGAAGCTAAGGGCGGCAGGAGTGGGGCAATGCTGTGGGCCCCTAGCTGAGAGGAGGTAATGTTTGGCTGTGTGAGGCTGCACAGGCTCCAGACTTTCAGAAAATGTCGGGTGTCCTCACACTTCCCATCCTTTTCATTGTGGCAGCAGATTGAGATCTCAGGAGCTGAGATATCAAAGCACTCAAAGATCTAAAACTGTCAAAGATCTCAGGAGCCTAAAAGCGGACTATATGACGCACCACCATTTTATTTAAAAAGAAATCCCTATTTTCCAACCCAAAATTTGAGGCCCGTCTTATGGTCCGGACCATCTTATAATCCGCAAAATATGGTATATGACTATTGGACAGCTACGCCTTAGGTAAATGTGAAAATTCAGCTAAGAAAATGATACCATGAACTGTTCTTAGAGGATTTTATAGCCTAATCCTTGCGTACCAAGTCTATTGTAAGAAAAATGGGATTGGCCTCAGGACTGACTGCAGCTGCATATAGGCTAATTGGTAACAAAGTCTCAGAAAACCCTTTCCAAACTTGGACTGGCCCATGGCGGAACAGGTAAATCCCCTGGTGGCCCCTATGCAGGAGTAGGTCCCTTACTTGAGCAGCAGTTGACACAATACACTTGATTCACTATGTACAGACAAGGTAATCATCTCATCATTCAATTAACTACTTAGTCTATTATTATGTAGAAACATAGGTAAATTTGTAAATAAGCATAATATAATATTGCATGTAGTTGAAAAGTAAGGAGCCAAAATCTGGCTGGGAACTTGCAACCCCAGTAGGACACTGTCCTGTCTATCCCACTCTTCTGCTTGCCCAGCATAGGAAATATTTACCTAAATTGCTATAAGGCTTTCATCCTGGTGAGCTACAGTTATCTACCAAGGCTAATAACATTAAGGCTAAATACTATTGTCATGGGGTTACCGTGACAGTGTGTAGCCAGAAGACCGCAGTGTCTGATTGCACCTACTCCGGCGCTGAGAAGAAGCACTTCTCCTTCATTTTAAATGTGTTTATTCTTTCTGGCAGAAAAGGGGTTAATCAGCCGTGTTGGAAATCCCTGTGCTCAGTTAGCCACTCCTTTTTATAATCTGGGCTCTGATACAAATCCTCATCAGAGCTAGCTTTATTGCTGCATGGCTAATGGAGGTAGAGGAGTTTGTATGAGGCCATGTGCACACGTTCAGTATTTTTCGCGTTTTTTTCGCGTTTTTTTCGCTATAAAAACGTGATAAAAACGCGAAAAAAATGCTAACATATGCCTCCTATTATTTACAGTGTATTCCGCATTTTTTGTGCAAATGTTGCATTTTTTTCCGCGAAAAAATCGCTTTGCGGAAAAAAAAGCAACATGTTCATTAAAAATGCGGAATTGCGGGGATTCCGCACACCTAGGAGTGCATTGATCTGCTTACTTCCCGCACGGGGCTGTGCACACCATGCGGGAAGTAAGCAGATTATATGCGGTTGGTACCCAGGGTGGAAGAGAGGAGACTCTCCTCCACGGACTGGGCACCATATAATTGGTAAAAAAAAAAGAATTAAAATAAAAAATAGTCATATACTCACCTTCGATGGCCCCCGGAGTGTTCCCGCCTCTCACCGCTGCATGCTGCCGCTTCGGTTCCTACAGATGGTGTGGTTCAGGACCTGCGATGACATCGCTGTCTAGTGATTGGTCGCGAGACCGGTCATGTGACCGCTCACGTGACTGCGACGTCATCGAAGGTCCTGAACCACACCATCTAGGAACGGACGCCGCTGAGGAGATCGGCTGTCTGCAGAGGGTGAGTATAACCATTTTTTTATTTTTTTTATTTTTTTTAAACATTCTATCTTTTACTATTGATGCTGCATAGGCTGCATCTATAGTAAAAAGTTGGTCACACTTGTCAAACACTATGTTTGACAAGTGTGACCAACCTGTCAGTCAGTTTTCCAAGCGATGCTACAGATCGCTTGGAAAACTTTAGCATTCTGCAAGCTAATTACACTTGCAAAATGCTAAAAAAAACGCGAAAAAAAACGGGAAAAAAACGGGGAAAAAACACAAAAAAAAAATGCGGATTTCTTGCAGAAAATTTCCGGTTTTCTTCAGGAAATTTCTGCAAGAAATCCTGACGTGTGCACATACCCTGAGAGTTGAAGGAGTTATCTGTGACTGTTGCTTGGTTTATATGAGTGGTAATTCCTTATCCTTCTAAGTTTTGGTTTATTCCCCTACCTCCACACCCTGGTGCATTCCTCTGTTATATGTAAGTGAATATTTTGTATGCCTGGAGTTTTCTGTTAACCCTTGTTTGTGTTGCCTTGTTTGTCAGGTTGGTGTACTACAGTGCACAGTAGCGCCCCTTTCTCCTTTGGTGGGGGAAGAGAACAGATGGAGGGCTAACAAAGGAGATAAGGCAAGGATGGAGGTCCCAGCATCTCCGCTATCTGAAGTATCCCAGGGAACAGGGCGAGTTAGGGCGCTCCCTGGTGTGAGGGACAGGGAAGAAGCCCCTGGTCCAGGGTCACCCGACAGCTGTGTCGTGACAACTATCTAGTTGACTTGTACTATGAAAAATCTTTACTTTTCTATAAAAAGCTTTCTTTTAATATATTGTATTGAATCAATACCACAAATTGATACCAGTTACTAACATACCTTATCCTTCCTAGATGCACTAAAGATGAAGTAGCGGAAAACAACAGTGCAAACAGGGAACAGATATATGACAAGTTTTCCATAAAAAGCAGAGAAATAGACTTAGGAGGTTCATATCAAAGATGTTTTATTTTGTGAAGCTGTATAAGGTTTTCTGTTTTGCAACTTACTGTGTCTAACAGTGACAAATACCATATTCTTTTGGACAGAACTTGAACTTCTGAGCCTTCATGAAAAATCTGCTGAATCTCTCCAATAACACATTCGTCTCTGCTACAGGCCAAGTGCTACGTCGTTGACCTAGTAGAACTAATTCTGCTTCTGTTAATTAACTGTAAGTAAAATTTTTCAGTCTGACAGCTACGGGTACTAAAATATGGGAGCTTTTGTTTAGTTATGATCTTAGCTGTGGTGGCTTTGTGACATGTGCTATGTCCCTATGATGGGAAATGATCTGCTGGTTTCATTTTTTTACTTGACCAACTGGTTCTTCCCAATACAGTGTGAGGTTGACGGCTGCCTCAATAATTACCTCAGTAAAGTACAGTAATTATGCTTTTCATTTCTAAAAGACCATTTTTAAGCAGGGGGACACTACCAATAAAAACCCCTGTGATCACTAAAATGTGAGAGAGGCAAATCTTCTATGTGGAGGAGTTTAATGGATTGACAGCTCCATTTATGGTCTATGTATCTAGCAGAAAGAGCCTAACACATAAAAATATTCACTATGGTAGCAAATTTTAAATCTACAGAAAAGCAGTAAAATGAGCTACTAAAAGATGGATCTACTACTATCTGCAATGTTTTGTAATTTTAAAGGGAATCTATCAATAGATTAATGCTGCCATGAATAGCGTGAATCAGAGCCAGGCTGCGGGAATTCAGACAGATATGTTTTGCCATAGTTTGAAAACTGGGGTAGTGACCTTACTGGTCTGATGAAGTCCTTGGATAGATTTTCCTTGCCCTGCTCCAGTTGATTTACAAGTCTTTCACATGTGTGTACTTAGGAGGAGACCTGTCATTCAACTGGAGATGTCAAGGAGAAGTAAATGGATAAGGCCGCGATCTCACTATCAGTATTTGGTCAGTATTTTACATCAGTATTTGTAAGCCAAAACCAGGAGTGGAAGAATCAGAGGAAACAAGTCACCATTTTTGCATTTTTCACCCACTCCTGGTTTTGGCTTTCAAATACTGATGTAAAATACTGACCAAATACTGAATGTGTGAACATGACCTTAGTCAGGTCTTTTATCCCAGGTCTACTTTTCAAGCTATATAGAACACACATGTCTACAAAAACAGAAAAACTGACTAGCCCCCCCAAACTAAATAAAGCAAGTGCGAGCAGGTGCAAGCTGCTATGACTGCATAATAATAATATTAATAATTTTATTTATATAGCGCCAACATATTCCGCAGCGCTTTACAAATTATAGAGGGGACTTGTACAGACAATAGACATTACAGCATAACAGAAATCACAGTTCAAAACAGATACCAGGAGGAATGAGGGCCCTGCTCGCAAGCTTACAAACTATGAGGAAAAGGGGAGACACGAGAGGTGGATGGTAACAATTGCTTTAGTTATTTGGACCAGCCATAGTGTAAGGCTATGTTCACACTTTGCGGTTTTTGCTGCGAATCCGCAGCTGATTTGCAGCTGCGGATCCGCAGCCGTTTTCCATGCAGGGTACAGTACAATGTTACCCTATGGAAAACAAAAACCGCTGTGCCCACTTTGCGTTTTTCCGCTTTAAAATCAGCGCGGATTTTCTGCGGAAAAAAAGAAGTAGCGTGTCAATTCTTTCTGCGGATTCCGCAGCGGTTTTCCACCTGCACCAATAGGAAAGTGCAGTTGGAAACCCGCAGTGGAATCCGCAGTAGAAACCGCACAAAAAACCGCAGGGAAAACCACCGCGGTTTTGCACTGCGGTTTTTCCAAATCCGCAGCTGAAAAATCCGCAGCAAAAAAAGGATAGTGTGAACAAGCCCTAAGGCTCGGGTGTTCATGTAAAGCTGCATGAACCAGTTAACTGCCTAAGGGCTGTCCCACACGTCCAGATAATTCCGGTACCGGAATAAATCGGTACCGGAGTTATCCGTGTCCGTGTGCCTGGGAACTCACGGAGGCCATACGTGAGGCACACGTGTGCCGCCCGTATGGCGAGTGGGTACCACACGGAGCGTGTGGTACCCACTCTGCATGGTGCTGAAGCTGCGATTCATATCCTCTCTGCAGTAACGTTTGCTGCAGAGAAAATATGAAGAATAGTGTTAAAAATAAAGATTTAGGTGTCCGCCGCCCCCCCACCCCCTGTGCGCCCCCCCGCTGGTCAGAAAATACTTACCCGGGTCCCCCGTCGGCTGTCGCTCCTTCTTGGTCTTGCCGCGGCTTCTCCTGCATGCGGTCACGTGGGCCCGATCATTTACAGTCATGAATATGTGGCTCCACCTCCCATAGGGGCGGAGCCGACTATTCATGATTGTAATTGATCGGCCCCACGTGACCGCATACAGTAGGAGGCGCGGCCAGACCAGGAAGGAGCGACAGCCGACGGGGGACCCGGATAAGTATTTTCTGACCAGCGGGGGGGCGCACAGGGGGTGGGAGGGCGGCGGACACCTAAATCTTTATTTTTAACACTATTCTTCATATTTTCTCTATAGCAAACGCTGCTACAGGGAAGATATGAATACCGGCTTCAGCACCATGTGGGGGGGACAGCGCTTACTGTAGCGCTGTCTCCTGCACGCACACGGACCCCAGACGGAGAATGTCCGTGTGAGGTGCGTGTTTTACGCGGACCCATTGACTCTATTGGGTCCGTGTAAAACGTGCGCTCCCACGAACACTGACATGTCTCCGTGTTTGGCACACGGAGACACGGTCCGCAAAAAATCAATGACATCTGCACAGATGCATTGATTTTTATGGGTCTACGTGTGTCAGTGTCTCCGGTACGTGAGGAAACTGTCACCTCACGTACCGGAGCCACTGACGTGTGAAACCGGCCTAAGTATGTAGCAGTACAGACACAGAGGGCTATTAACTGCATAAAGTGTATGAGAACATGATGTGAAGAACCCGATTATGTTTTTTTCTTTTTTTTTTTTTTGAATGGGCCACACAGGGATAGTTAGGTTAATGCGTTGAGGCGGTAGGCATAATATACAAACAAGAGAACAGTAGCACTCTGTAAGCGCTAAGATGTATGCAAAAACTGAATATAAGAAATTTTGACTGCATTACTGCTATATAGAATATACTTACACAAATTAACGTATTTAATGCAAAATTTGACCAATTCATGAGAGTCCATCAGTCGTGACATGGCATATCTTTGCTTCATGGGACCCTAAGCTAACATTTATCAAACATGCCTCTCCCAGGCTGAAGGTCTACAAATGTAAAGGGCAGGTCTGATCCTACACTAGTTAAAAACAGCCTAAGGCCGGTTTCACACGTCAGTGGCTCCGGTATGTGAGGTGACAGTTTCCTCACGTACCGGAGACACTGACACATGTAGACCCATAAAAATCAATGCATCTGTGCAGATGTCATTGATTTTTTGCGGACCGTGTCTCCGTGTGCCAAACACGGAGACATGTCAGTGTTCGTGGGAGCGCACGTATTACACGGACCCATTAAAGTCAATGGGTCCGTGTAAAACACGGACCTCACATGGACGTTCTCCGTCTGGGGTCCGTGTGTGTGCAGGAGACAGCGCTACAGTAAGCGCTGTCCCCCCCACATGGTGCTGAAGCCGCGATTCATATGTTCCCTGCAGCAGCGTTTGCTGAAGAGAAAATATGAATAATAGTGTTTAAAATAAAGATCTATGTGTCCGCCGCCCCCCCACCCCCTGTGCGCCCCCCCGCTGTTCAGAAAATACTCACCCGCTCCCACGTTGGCTGTCACTCCTTCCTCTCTGCCCCGCGCCTCCTACTGTATGCGGTCACGTGGGGCCACTCATTTACAATCATGAATAGTCGGCTCCGCCCCTATGGGAGGTGGAGCCACATATTCATGACTGTAAATGATCGGCCCCACGTGACCGCATACACTAGAAGCCGCGGCCAGACCAGGAAGGAGCGAGGGAGGCGGGTAAGTATTTTCTGAACAGCGGGGGGGGGGGCGCACAGGGGGTGGGAGGGCGGCGGACACATAGATCTTTATTTTAAACACTATTATTCATATTTTCTCTGCAGCAAACGCTGCTGCAGGGAACATATGAATCGCGGCTTCAGCACGATGCAGGGTACCACACGCGTGGGTACCACACGCTCCGTGTGATACCCACTCGCCATACAGGCGGCACACGTGTGCCTCACGTATGGCCTACGTGAGTTCCCAGGTACACGGACACGGATAACTCCGGTACCGATTTATTCCGGTACCGGAATTATCTGGACGTGTAGGAAAGCCCTAAGGCTATGTGCACACATTGCGGATTTTGCTGCGGATCCGCAACGGATCTGCATCTGCGGGTCTGCCGCAGCTTTCCATGCGTTTACAGTACAATGTAAACCTATGGAAAATGCAATCCGCAGTGGCCATGTTGCGGAAAAAAACGCTGCGGGTTACATTCCGCAGCATGTCAATTGTTTGTGCGGATTCCGCAGCGGTTTACACCTGCTCCACAATAGGAATCCGCAGGTGTAAACCGCAGGTGGAATCCGCACAAAATCCACATAAAAACCAAGGTAAATCCGCGGTAAATCCGCAGGTAAAATGCAGTGCCTTTTACTTGCGGATTTCTCAAATCCGCTGCGTAAAAATCTGCAGAGCTCATTTCTACGTGTGCACATACCCTTAGGCTGATCGAAAGAATGCTCAGCCAAGTATGGGGCAGTTGCCACTTACATCAGTATACTAAAAGAAAATGATCAGCAACTTTGAATGTAAAAGCAAGTGTGAACCAGTGCGAGTTGCTTTGACTACATAATATACAAAAAAAGCAGCACTCTGTAAGTGCTAAGATTAGTGTTGAGCGATACTTTCCGATATCGGAAAGTATCGGTATCGGAAAGTATCGGCCGATACCGTCACAGTATCGGAATCCAATCCGATACCGATACCCGATCCCAATGCAAGTCAATGGGACGAAAATATCGGAATTAAAATAAACCCTTTCTTTCCTTGTAGGTTAATTCTACATGAAGGAAAACAACAAAGAATAATGTAGGATGTATTGGGGGAGGTGGCGGAGACATTAAAGGCACAGAGGTTTAGCCCAATCAAATAGAATAGCAGTATTTTTAATTTTTTTATGACGTTCGGCGTTAGAAAGAATTTGACTATGTTAATTTTTTATTTATTTTGTCAGATATTGATGTTTCACTACTTCCACGCCCTTCACCCTATTTTTTACTTCTCCCACACTTTCTTCTTCATTATCCTCATCATCAGCTTCTGTGACATCAACTTCTTCACCTTATTCATCTTCTTCTTTTCTACGTATATATATATTTTTTTTTTTACATTGTTCATATTCTTTTTATTTAACTATTATCTTTTTTATATTCAACTTCTTCATCATATTCTTATTTGTGACAGGCATTCCCGTAGTTGTTATCTATAAAAGTTTGAAGATTACACCTTCCGTTCTGCCTGTCACAAAACAGTTACATTTGTCCGCGTTCAGTTTGGCCTGCAGCATCAGGCTTTATCCAGGGGCACCACGAGGAGGAACGGACTCACCCCCATACACTGCTTAGTCTTCTTCTGCTTATAATTTAGATAATATCTTTTGCTCTGATATTTAGTCTTATGCTTAATGTTCTTCTGCTCTTTGTTCTGCAGCCTCTTGTTCTTCTGCTTCTCGGTCTTCCAGGTTGTCGTCGTCATCTCCAGGGTCGTCATCTCCAGGGTCGTCGTCATCGGGGTCGTCGTCATCGGGGTCGTCGTCATCGGGGTCGTCTTCAGGGTCATCGTCTCCAGGGTCGTCGTCATCTCGGTGGTTGTCGTCTCTGGTGTCGTCATCATCTTAGGGGTGGTCTTCCGGGTCATCGTCTTTCGGGTCTTGAACTTGGAAATGTAGCAGAAGGTACAAGAAGGCTGAGAAAATGCCGAGAAACAGCTGATGGAACTGGAACTCGGATGGCTACCCGAAGGTCCAAGAGCCAATGGAACTACCGAGGACCAGCTGACGTTACTGGAACCCGGTTACTAAGCAGGAGGTACCCGTGCCTGAAAGCACTACCAAGGACCACCTGACGTTGGTGGAACTCGGATACCCAGAGGGAGGCACCTAAGCCAAAGGCTCTGCCCGGAACCAGCTGACGGTACTGGAACCAGGATGGGGAGCAGAAGGTACAAGAGCAAAAGACACTGCCGAGAACCAGCTGACGGTACTGGAACCCGGATGGGTAGCCGAAGGTCCAAGAGCCAATGGAACTACCGAGGACCAGCTGATGTTACTGGAACCCGGTTACTAAGCAGGAGGTACCCGTGCCTGAAAGCACTACCAAGGACCACCTGACGTTGGTGGAACTCGGATACCCAGAGGGAGGCACCTAAGCCAAAGGCTCTGCCCGGAACCAGCTGACGGTACTGGAACCAGGATGGGGAGCAGAAGGTACAAGAGCAAAAGACACTGCCGAGAACCAGCTGACGGTACTGGAACCCGGATGGGGACCTATTCAAGCTTGTCTTCCTAGGGCCCCAACTGGCGGTGTGTTAGAGCCCAGGGACAGCAGGAGGAGGAGCAGGGGGAGGGGAGTGTAGGCCGAAGCCTGCACAGGCGGCAGCTTTGGGTGTGTTGTGTCTGCGTGGCTTTTGCAGGACACGTTGCCGGCTGCACAGCAGGGGAACAGCTGGCGGTGCTGGACCCCACTGACACATTGGCTGGTGTTTTTCTCTGTGCAGCTAGCAGTACCGGGCCCCAACTGGCGGTGTTGGAGCCCAGGGCTCTGCAGGGGGAGCAGAGTGTAGGCCGAAGCCTAATTGAACCGATTTCAAAAGTCACCTTTAACCCCCCCTCAGGGGTTACAAAGTAGAAGAGCCACAGCTTATGCAGCAGCAGTGCTGCGCAAGTCAAAGGTTGCTCTTGTAATTTTTCTCCTTGCACACGCTGAATGGAACACGTATAACATTTAGCCCTTTATACAGTCAAACTGTGTAATGGAGGCGAGAGTTCCCCTTGTAATGAGACGCAGCACAGGTGTCTTGAATCCCACCTTGGTGCTGGGTGCAGCCTCCCGAGCGTTGTTATTTGCTGTACAGGAGTCTGCGCTGTCGTGTTATCCCCTGGCCTAGCGCCGTTAGCGCTGCCCATCTTCTGGCATCATGTAATGTCGGCCGGTGCGGTTCGCGATGCCCATGAATCCCAGCCCCGCAGTGTCTTAACATTGTTAAAACACTGCGGGGCTGGGATTCAGGGCCTGGCGCAGCACATATGTTCGCCTCTCACACTCGGGTCCTTACACCCGCTTCAGACTGTGCGGCGTCATCTGATCCCTTATCGCATGCCACGGCCATGAAGCCGCACAGTCCGAAGAAGGCGGAAGGAGAGGAGGGACAGGCGAACTGATGCACTGATCCTGCCCATGAATCACACCCTCGCAGTCCCAATAAATAAGACACCGAGGGGCGTTGTGTGGGTCAGGGCGGCCGCAGAGGCGCAGCCAGCCAAACAATGATGCCAGAAGACGGGCAGCGCTACCAAGGGGGTTGCAGCGTGTCATTACAAAGGAAAGTCACACCACCGGGACGGTTAAATGGTCACACAGAGGACACATTTCAGACGTGTTTTCAGTTCCACATGTGCGAGGAGAATACGTTTCTGAGCCACCTTGCACACATGCAGCATTACCGCTGTACAAGGTGGCTGGATAACGTAAAAACGCCTGGGGGAGGGGGGACAGGTTCCCTTCAATTTCAGTTCTTGTGTCTGCGTGGCTTTTGCAGGACACGTTGCCGGCTGCACAGCAGGGGAACAGCTGGCGGTGCTGGACCCCACTGACACATTGGCTGGTGTTTTTCTCTGTGCAGCTAGCACATCTGGGCCCCAACTGGCGGTGTGTTAGAGCCCAGGGACAGCAGGAGGAGGAGCAGGAGGAGGAGGAGCAGGGGGAGGGGAGTGTAGGCCGAAGCCTGCACAGGCGGCAGCTTTGGGTGTGTTGTGTCTGCGTGGCTTTTGCAGGACACGTTGCCGGCTGCACAGCAGGGGAACAGCTGGCGGTGCTGGACCCCACTGACACATTGGCTGGTGTTTTTCTCTGTGCAGCTAGCAGTACCGGGCCCCAACTGGCGGTGTTGGAGCCCAGGGCTCTGCAGGGGGAGCAGAGTGTAGGCCGAAGCCTAATTGAACCAATTTCAAAGGTAACCTTTAACCCCCCCTCAGGGGTTACAAAGTAGAAGAGCCACAGCTTATGCAGCAGTAGTGCTGCACAAGTCAAAGGTTGCTCTTTTAATTTCGCTCCTTGCACACGCTGAGTGAAACACGTATAACATTTAGCCCTTTATACAGTCAAACTGTGTTGGAGGCGCGAGTTCCCTTTGTAATGAGACGCAGCACAGATGTCAAGAATCCCACCTTGGTGCTGGGTGCAGCCTCCCGAGCGTTGTTATTTGCTGTACAGGAGTCTGCGCTGTCGTGTTATCCCCTGGCCTAGCGCCGTTAGCGCTGCCCATCTTCTGGCATCATGTAATGTCGGCCGGTGCGGTTCGCGATGCCCATGAATCCCAGCCCCGCAGTGTCTTAACATTGTTAAAACACTGCGGGGCTGGGATTCAGGGCCTGGCGCAGCACATATGTTCGCCTCTCACACTCGGGTCCTTACACCCGCTTCAGACTGTGCGGCGTCATCTGATCCCTTATCGCATGCCACGGCCATGAAGCCGCACAGTCCGAAGAAGGCGGAAGGAGAGGAGGGACAGGCGAACTGATGCACTGATCCTGCCCATGAATCACACCCTCGCAGTCCCAATAAATAAGACACCGAGGGGCGTTGTGTGGGTCAGGGCGGCTGCAGAGGCGCAGCCAGCCAAACAATGATGCCAGAAGACGGGCAGCGCTACCAAGGGGGTTGCAGCGTGTCATTACAAAGGAAAGTCACACCACCGGGACGGTTAAATGGTCACACAGAGGACACATTTCAGACGTGTTTTCAGTTCCACATGTGCGAGGAGAATACGTTTCTGAGCCACCTTGCACACATGCAGCATTACCGCTGTACAAGGTGGCTGGATAACGTAAAAACGCCTGGGGGAGGGGGGACAGGTTCCCTTCAATTTCAGTTCTTGTGTCTGCGTGGCTTTTGCAGGACACGTTGCCGGCTGCACAGCAGGGGAACAGCTGGCGGTGCTGGACCCCACTGACACATTGGCTGGTGTTTTTCTCTGTGCAGCTAGCACATCTGGGCCCCAACTGGCGGTGTGTTAGAGCCCAGGGACAGCAGGAGGAGGAGCAGGAGGAGGAGGAGCAGGGGGAGGGGAGTGTAGGCCGAAGCCTGCACAGGCGGCAGCTTTGGGTGTGTTGTGTCTGCGTGGCTTTTGCAGGACACGTTGCCGGCTGCACAGCAGGGGAACAGCTGGCGGTGCTGGACCCCACTGACACATTGGCTGGTGTTTTTCTCTGTGCAGCTAGCAGTACCGGGCCCCAACTGGCGGTGTTGGAGCCCAGGGCTCTGCAGGGGGAGCAGAGTGTAGGCCGAAGCCTAATTGAACCGATTTCAAAAGTCACCTTTAACCCCCCCTCAGGGGTTACAAAGTAGAAGAGCCACAGCTTATGCAGCAGCAGTGCTGCGCAAGTCAAAGGTTGCTCTTTTAATTTCGCTCCTTGCACACGCTGAGTGAAACACGTATAACATTTAGCCCTTTATACAGTCAAACTGTGTTGGAGGCGCGAGTTCCCTTTGTAATGAGACGCAGCACAGATGTCAAGAATCCCACCTTGGTGCTGGGTGCAGCCTCCCGAGCGTTGTTATTTGCTGTACAGGAGTCTGCGCTGTCGTGTTATCCCCTGGCCTAGCGCCGTTAGCGCTGCCCATCTTCTGGCATCATGTAATGTCGGCCGGTGCGGTTCGCGATGCCCATGAATCCCAGCCCCGCAGTATCTTAACATTGTTAAAACACTGCGGGGCTGGGATTCAGGGCCTGGCGCAGCACATATGTTCGCCTCTCACACTCGGGTCCTTACACCCGCTTCAGACTGTGCGGCGTCATCTGATCCCTTATCGCATGCCACGGCCATGAAGCCGCACAGTCCGAAGAAGGCGGAAGGAGAGGAGGGACAGGCGAACTGATGCACTGATCCTGCCCATGAATCACACCCTCGCAGTCCCAATAAATAAGACACCGAGGGGCGTTGTGTGGGTCAGGGCGGCCGCAGAGGCGCAGCCAGCCAAACAATGATGCCAGAAGACGGGCAGCGCTACCAAGGGGGTTGCAGCGTGTCATTACAAAGGAAAGTCACACCACCGGGACGGTTAAATGGTCACACAGAGGACACATTTCAGACGTGTTTTCAGTTCCACATGTGCGAGGAGAATACGTTTCTGAGCCACCTTGCACACATGCAGCATTACCGCTGTACAAGGTGGCTGGATAACGTAAAAACGCCTGGGGGAGGGGGGACAGGTTCCCTTCAATTTCAGTTCTTGTGTCTGCGTGGCTTTTGCAGGACACGTTGCCGGCTGCACAGCAGGGGAACAGCTGGCGGTGCTGGACCCCACTGACACATTGGCTGGTGTTTTTCTCTGTGCAGCTAGCACATCTGGGCCCCAACTGGCGGTGTGTTAGAGCCCAGGGACAGCAGGAGGAGGAGCAGGAGGAGGAGGAGCAGGGGGAGGGGAGTGTAGGCCGAAGCCTGCACAGGCGGCAGCTTTGGGTGTGTTGTGTCTGCGTGGCTTTTGCAGGACACGTTGCCGGCTGCACAGCAGGGGAACAGCTGGCGGTGCTGGACCCCACTGACACATTGGCTGGTGTTTTTCTCTGTGCAGCTAGCAGTACCGGGCCCCAACTGGCGGTGTTGGAGCCCAGGGCTCTGCAGGGGGAGCAGAGTGTAGGCCGAAGCCTAATTGAACCGATTTCAAAAGTCACCTTTAACCCCCCCTCAGGGGTTACAAAGTAGAAGAGCCACAGCTTATGCAGCAGCAGTGCTGCGCAAGTCAAAGGTTGCTCTTTTAATTTCGCTCCTTGCACACGCTGAGTGAAACACGTATAACATTTAGCCCTTTATACAGTCAAACTGTGTTGGAGGCGCGAGTTCCCTTTGTAATGAGACGCAGCACAGATGTCAAGAATCCCACCTTGGTGCTGGGTGCAGCCTCCCGAGCGTTGTTATTTGCTGTACAGGAGTCTGCGCTGTCGTGTTATCCCCTGGCCTAGCGCCGTTAGCGCTGCCCATCTTCTGGCATCATGTAATGTCGGCCGGTGCGGTTCGCGATGCCCATGAATCCCAGCCCCGCAGTGTCTTAACATTGTTAAAACACTGCGGGGCTGGGATTCAGGGCCTGGCGCAGCACATATGTTCGCCTCTCACACTCGGGTCCTTACACCCGCTTCAGACTGTGCGGCGTCATCTGATCCCTTATCGCATGCCACGGCCATGAAGCCGCACAGTCCGAAGAAGGCGGAAGGAGAGGAGGGACAGGCGAACTGATGCACTGATCCTGCCCATGAATCACACCCTCGCAGTCCCAATAAATAAGACACCGAGGGGCGTTGTGTGGGTCAGGGCGGCCGCAGAGGCGCAGCCAGCCAAACAATGATGCCAGAAGACGGGCAGCGCTACCAAGGGGGTTGCAGCGTGTCATTACAAAGGAAAGTCACACCACCGGGACGGTTAAATGGTCACACAGAGGACACATTTCAGACGTGTTTTCAGTTCCACATGTGCGAGGAGAATACGTTTCTGAGCCACCTTGCACACATGCAGCATTACCGCTGTACAAGGTGGCTGGATAACGTAAAAACGCCTGGGGGAGGGGGGACAGGTTCCCTTCAATTTCAGTTCTTGTGTCTGCGTGGCTTTTGCAGGACACGTTGCCGGCTGCACAGCAGGGGAACAGCTGGCGGTGCTGGACCCCACTGACACATTGGCTGGTGTTTTTCTCTGTGCAGCTAGCACATCTGGGCCCCAACTGGCGGTGTGTTAGAGCCCAGGGACAGCAGGAGGAGGAGCAGGAGGAGGAGGAGCAGGGGGAGGGGAGTGTAGGCCGAAGCCTGCACAGGCGGCAGCTTTGGGTGTGTTGTGTCTGCGTGGCTTTTGCAGGACACGTTGCCGGCTGCACAGCAGGGGAACAGCTGGCGGTGCTGGACCCCACTGACACATTGGCTGGTGTTTTTCTCTGTGCAGCTAGCAGTACCGGGCCCCAACTGGCGGTGTTGGAGCCCAGGGCTCTGCAGGGGGAGCAGAGTGTAGGCCGAAGCCTAATTGAACCAATTTCAAAGGTAACCTTTAACCCCCCCTCAGGGGTTACAAAGTAGAAGAGCCACAGCTTATGCAGCAGTAGTGCTGCACAAGTCAAAGGTTGCTCTTTTAATTTCGCTCCTTGCACACGCTGAGTGAAACACGTATAACATTTAGCCCTTTATACAGTCAAACTGTGTTGGAGGCGCGAGTTCCCTTTGTAATGAGACGCAGCACAGATGTCAAGAATCCCACCTTGGTGCTGGGTGCAGCCTCCCGAGCGTTGTTATTTGCTGTACAGGAGTCTGCGCTGTCGTGTTATCCCCTGGCCTAGCGCCGTTAGCGCTGCCCATCTTCTGGCATCATGTAATGTCGGCCGGTGCGGTTCGCGATGCCCATGAATCCCAGCCCCGCAGTGTCTTAACATTGTTAAAACACTGCGGGGCTGGGATTCAGGGCCTGGCGCAGCACATATGTTCGCCTCTCACACTCGGGTCCTTACACCCGCTTCAGACTGTGCGGCGTCATCTGATCCCTTATCGCATGCCACGGCCATGAAGCCGCACAGTCCGAAGAAGGCGGAAGGAGAGGAGGGACAGGCGAACTGATGCACTGATCCTGCCCATGAATCACACCCTCGCAGTCCCAATAAATAAGACACCGAGGGGCGTTGTGTGGGTCAGGGCGGCCGCAGAGGCGCAGCCAGCCAAACAATGATGCCAGAAGACGGGCAGCGCTACCAAGGGGGTTGCAGCGTGTCATTACAAAGGAAAGTCACACCACCGGGACGGTTAAATGGTCACACAGAGGACACATTTCAGACGTGTTTTCAGTTCCACATGTGCGAGGAGAATACGTTTCTGAGCCACCTTGCACACATGCAGCATTACCGCTGTACAAGGTGGCTGGATAACGTAAAAACGCCTGGGGGAGGGGGGACAGGTTCCCTTCAATTTCAGTTCTGGTGTCTGCGTGGCTTTTGCAGGACACGATGCCGGCTGCACAGCAGGGGAACAGCTGGCGGTGCTGAACCCCACTGACACATTGGCTGGTGTTTTTCTCTGTGCAGCTAGCAGTACCGGGCCCCAATTGGCGGTGTTGGAGCCCGGGGTCAGCAGGAGGAGGAGAGGGAGCAGAGTGTAGGCCGAAGCCTGCACTGGCGGCAGCTTTGGGTCTGTTGTGCCTGCGTGGCTGTTGCAGGACACGTTGCCGGCTGCACAGCAGGGGAACAGCTGGCGGTGCTGAACCCCACTGACACATTGGCGAGGTGTTTTTCTCTGTGCAGCTAGCACATCTGGGCCCCAACTGGCAGTGTTAGAGACCAGGGTCAGCAGGAGGAGCAGGGGGAGCGGAGTGTAGGCCGAAGCCTGCACTGGAGCAAGTTGAAAGGAAACCTTTAACCCCCCCCACAGGCGTTTGTAGCTGGAAGAGCCATCGTGTACAGCACTAATGCTGGAAAAGGTAAACTTAGCTCTTTTAATTATGGTCCTTGCAGATGCTGAACCTAACACTTATGAAATGTGTCCCCTCACAGCGTTCAACCGTCCGGTAGGTGGAACTTTCCTTTGTCATGTGACGCAGTACAGCCGTCATTTTTACCCCCTTGTCGCCGTGCGCCGCCTCCTCAGCGTTGTTTGAATCTGTCCCGGAGCCTGCGCTGTTAGGTTACCCCTTGGCCATGCACACATTTTGCGCTGCCCGTCTTCTGACATCATTTGCTGTCAGGCTGGCTGCGCCTGTGCGGGTGCGCTGTCCGAGATTCAGCCTCGCGGTGTCGTCTAATGTAATCCCACCGCGGGCCTGGGATCCGTGTCCATGCGCAGTGCATATCCTCGCCTCTCACTCCCCTCCCTACGGCTTCTTAAGACTGTGCGGTGTCACGGCCGTGGCATGCTATTAGGGTTCATTTGACACCGAACAGTCTTTAGAAGCCGTAGGGAGGGGAGTGAGAGGCGAGGATATGCACTGCGCATGGACACGGATCCCAGGCCCGCGGTGGGATTACATTAGACGACACCGCGAGGCTGAATCTCGGACAGCGCACCCGCACAAGGGCAGCCAGCCTGACAGCAAATGATGTCAGAAGACGGGCAGCGCAAAATGTGTGCATGGCCAAGGGGTAACCTAACAGCGCAGGCTCCGGGACAGATTCAAACAACGCTGAGGAGGTGGCGCACGGCGACAAGGGGGTAAAAATGACGGCTGTGCTGCGTCACATGACAAAGGAAAGTTCCACCTACCGGACGGTTGAACGCTGTGAGGGGACACATTTCATAAGTGTTAGGTTCAGCATCTGCAAGGAGCACCACGAAAAGAGGCACTTTTTCCCTTTGCATCATTACTGCTGCACAAGGTGGCTCCTTCAGTAACAAACGCCTGGGGGGGGGGGGACAGGTTCCCTTAAATTTAACTTGTTGTGCCTGCGTGGCGGTCGCAGTACACGTTGCCGTATACACAGCAGGGGAACAGCTGGCGGTGCTGAACCCCACTAACACATTGGCGAGGTGTTTGGCTCTGTGAGTACAGCACTTCTGGACGGCAACTGGCGGTGTTGGAGCCCAGGGACAGGTGGAGGAGGTGGAGGAGGAGGAGGTTGGAGGAGGTAGGAGGGATAGCCACACACACAGCAGGGGAACAGCTGACGTTACTGAACCCCAATAACAGAGGAGGGACTGTTGACTGTGCGTACAGCACTTCTGGACGGCAACTGGCGGTGTTGGAGCCCAGGGACAGGTGGAGGAGGTGGAGGAGGAGGAGGTTGGAGGAGGTAGGAGGGATTGCCACACACACAGCAGGGGAACAGCTGACGTTACTGAACCCCAATAACAGAGGAGGGACTGTTGACTGTGCGTACAGCACTTCTGGACGGCAACTGGCGGTGTTGGAGCCCAGGGACAGGTGGAGGAGGAGGAGGTTGGAGGAGGTTGGAGGAGGTAGGAGGGATTGCCACACACACAGCAGGGGAACAGCTGACGTTACTGAACCCCAATAACAGAGGAGGGACTGTTGACTGTGCGTACAGCACTTCTGGACGGCAACTGGCGGTGTTGGAGCCCAGGGACAGGTGGAGGAGGAGGAGGTTGGAGGAGGTAGGAGGGATTGCCACACACACAGCAGGGGAACAGCTGACGTTACTGAACCCCAATAACAGAGGAGGGACTGTTGACTGTGCGTACATCACTTCTGGACGGCAACTGGCGGTGTTGGAGCCCAGGGACAGGTGGAGGAGGTGGAGGAGGAGGAGGTTGGAGGAGGTAGGAGGGATTGCCACACACACAGCAGGGGAACAGCTGACGTTACTGAACCCCAATAACAGAGGAGGGACTGTTGACTGTGCGTACAGCACTTCTGGACGGCAACTGGCGGTGTTGGAGCCCAGGGACAGGTGGAGGAGGAGGAGGTTGGAGGAGGTAGGAGGGATTGCCACACACACAGCAGGGGAACAGCTGACGTTACTGAACCCCAATAACAGAGGAGGGACTGTTGACTGTGCGTACAGCACTTCTGGACGGCAACTGGCGGTGTTGGAGCCCAGGGACAGGTGGAGGAGGTGGAGGAGGAGGAGGTTGGAGGAGGTAGGAGGGATTGCCACACACACAGCAGGGGAACAGCTGACGTTACTGAACCCCAATAACAGAGGAGGGACTGTTGACTGTGCGTACAGCACTTCTGGACGGCAACTGGCGGTGTTGGAGCCCAGGGACAGGTGGAGGAGGAGGAGGTTGGAGGAGGTTGGAGGAGGTAGGAGGGATTGCCACACACACAGCAGGGGAACAGCTGACGTTACTGAACCCCAATAACAGAGGAGGGACTGTTGACTGTGCGTACAGCACTTCTGGACGGCAACTGGCGGTGTTGGAGCCCAGGGACAGGTGGAGGAGGAGGAGGTTGGAGGAGGTAGGAGGGATTGCCACACACACAGCAGGGGAACAGCTGACGTTACTGAACCCCAATAACAGAGGAGGGACTGTTGACTGTGCGTACAGCACTTCTGGACGGCAACTGGCGGTGTTGGAGCCCAGGGACAGGTGGAGGAGGTGGAGGAGGAGGAGGTTGGAGGAGGTAGGAGGGATTGCCACACACACAGCAGGGGAACAGCTGACGTTACTGAACCCCAATAACAGAGGAGGGACTGTTGACTGTGCGTACAGCACTTCTGGACGGCAACTGGCGGTGTTGGAGCCCAGGGACAGGTGGAGGAGGAGGAGGTTGGAGGAGGTTGGAGGAGGTAGGAGGGATTGCCACACACACAGCAGGGGAACAGCTGACGTTACTGAACCCCAATAACAGAGGAGGGACTGTTGACTGTGCGTACAGCACTTCTGGACGGCAACTGGCGGTGTTGGAGCCCAGGGACAGGTGGAGGAGGAGGAGGTTGGAGGAGGTAGGAGGGATTGCCACACACACAGCAGGGGAACAGCTGACGTTACTGAACCCCAATAACAGAGGAGGGACTGTTGACTGTGCGTACAGCACTTCTGGACGGCAACTGGCGGTGTTGGAGCCCAGGGACAGGTGGAGGAGGTGGAGGAGGAGGAGGTTGGAGGAGGTAGGAGGGATTGCCACACACACAGCAGGGGAACAGCTGACGTTACTGAACCCCAATAACAGAGGAGGGACTGTTGACTGTGCGTACAGCACTTCTGGACGGCAACTGGCGGTGTTGGAGCCCAGGGACAGGTGGAGGAGGAGGAGGTTGGAGGAGGTTGGAGGAGGTAGGAGGGATTGCCACACACACAGCAGGGGAACAGCTGACGTTACTGAACCCCAATAACAGAGGAGGGACTGTTGACTGTGCGTACAGCACTTCTGGACGGCAACTGGCGGTGTTGGAGCCCAGGGACAGGTGGAGGAGGAGGAGGTTGGAGGAGGTAGGAGGGATTGCCACACACACAGCAGGGGAACAGCTGACGTTACTGAACCCCAATAACAGAGGAGGGACTGTTGACTGTGCGTACAGCACTTCTGGACGGCAACTGGCGGTGTTGGAGCCCAGGGACAGGTGGAGGAGGTGGAGGAGGAGGAGGTTGGAGGAGGTAGGAGGGATTGCCACACACACAGCAGGGGAACAGCTGACGTTACTGAACCCCAATAACAGAGGAGGGACTGTTGACTGTGCGTACAGCACTTCTGGACGGCAACTGGCGGTGTTGGAGCCCAGGGACAGGTGGAGGAGGAGGAGGTTGGAGGAGGTTGGAGGAGGTAGGAGGGATTGCCACACACACAGCAGGGGAACAGCTGACGTTACTGAACCCCAATAACAGAGGAGGGACTGTTGACTGTGCGTACAGCACTTCTGGACGGCAACTGGCGGTGTTGGAGCCCAGGGACAGGTGGAGGAGGAGGAGGTTGGAGGAGGTAGGAGGGATTGCCACACACACAGCAGGGGAACAGCTGACGTTACTGAACCCCAATAACAGAGGAGGGACTGTTGACTGTGCGTACAGCACTTCTGGACGGCAACTGGCGGTGTTGGAGCCCAGGGACAGGTGGAGGAGGTGGAGGAGGAGGAGGTTGGAGGAGGTAGGAGGGATTGCCACACACACAGCAGGGGAACAGCTGACGTTACTGAACCCCAATAACAGAGGAGCGACTGTTGACTGTGCGTACAGCACTTCTGGACGGCAACTGGCGGTGTTGGAGCCCAGGGACAGGTGGAAAAGCAGAGGAACACAATGTAGGCCGAAGCCTGAGAAAGTCGAAAGGGAACCTTTAACCCCCCCCCCAAGGCGTTTGTAGCTGAAAGAGCCAGCTTGTGCAGCACAAAAGATGCAAAAGGAAAAGGTGGCTCTTTTCATCATGCTCCTTGCAAACACAGAACTAAACACTTTTAAAATGTGTCCCCTGAAGCCGTGAAACCGTCCCGGAGGTGGGACTTTCCTTCGTAATATGACGCAGCACAGCCATCATTACTACCCCCCCGCCGCCGTGCCCCGGCTCCTCAGCGTTGTTTGATTCCGTCCCGGAGCCTGCGCTGTTATGTTATCCCGTGGCCAGGCACACTTAGCGCTGCCCATCTTCTGACATCATTTGATGTCAGGCTGGCTGCGCCTGTGCGGCCGCGCTGGCCGAGAGCCCGCCTCGCAGTGTCTTCTGATGTAATCCCACTGGGGGCCTGGGATCCATGGCCATGCGCAGTGCATATCCTCGCCTCTCACTCCCCTCCCTACGGCTTCTTTTTCAGACTGTGCGGTGTCACGGCCGTGGCATGCTATTAGGGACCAGCTGACACCGAACAGTCTGAAGAAGCCATAGGGAGATGAGTGAGAGGTGGAGGTTCAGATATGCACTGCGCATGTCCATAGATCCCAGGCCCCCAGTGGGATTAAATCAGAAGACACTGCGAGGCGGGCTCTCGGCCAGCGTGGCCGCACAGGCGCAGCCAGCCTGACACCAAATGATGCCAGAAGACGGGCAGCGCTAAGTGTGCCTGGCCACGGGATAACATAACAGCGCAGGCTACGGGACGGAATCAAACAACGCTGAGGAGCCGGGGCGCGGCGGCGGGGGGGTAGTAATGATGGCTGTGCTGCGTCATATTACGAAGGAAAGTCCCACCTCCGGGACGGTTTTACGGTATCAGTGGACACAATTTTATAAGTGTTAAGTTTTGCGTGTGCAAGGAGCAAAACCAAAATAGCTACCTTTTTCCTTGTGCAGCATTACTGCTGCACAAGGTGGCTCTTTCAGTAACAAACGCCTTGGGGGGGGGGGGGACAGATTCCCTTACATTTCAGTTGTTGTGTCAGCGTGGCGGTCGCATGACACATTGCCGGCTACACAGCTGGGGATCAGCTGACGTTACTGAAACCCAATAACACTGGGTCGTATGTTTTGACTGTGCAGACGGCACATCTGAGCCTCAACTGGCGGTGTTGGAGCCCAGGAATTTAAGTTCAGGTGGTAGAAAGATGAACACAACAGGAGACCTGGATAACGTATACAGTGACCTAATTATTTAATCAGGAGGAGGAGTGGCAAATTCCTGCGAGATCCAGGCCTTGTTCATTTTCAGGAAAGTAAGCCGGTCAACGTTATCGGAGGATAGTCGCATGCGACGGTCAGTTAGTACACCACCTGCAGCACTAAAGACACGTTCCGATAATACACTGGCCGCAGGGCAAGACAGCACCTCCAATGCATACTGGCTTAGCTCTGGCCATGTATCCAGCTTTGAGACCCAAAACTTGAAAGGGGAAGAGCCGTCTGGGAGTACAGCAAGAGGGCAAGACATGTAGTCTGTCACCATCTGACGGAACCGTTGCCTCCTGCTGACTGGAGCCGTCTGTGATGGTGTAGACTTTTGTGGCGGGCACAGAAAACTGTGCCACAGTTCGGCCATACTGGTCTTGCCTTGGGCAGAGGCACTGCTTCTGCTCCCTCTTTGTGCAGAGCCTCCACCACTGCCTGGACGCACTGAGCTGCTTTGGAATGCACTAGCAGCACTTCTCTCAGTTGGAATGGAGAAGATGATGGAACTGACCAGTGTGTCTTGGTACTCCCGCATTTTTCGCTCCCGGTTCAACGGTGTGATGAGGCTTTCTACGTTGTCCCGGTAGCGAGGATCGAGGAGGGTGAACACCCAATAATCAGACATGTTGAGAATGTGGGCGATGCGGCGGTCGTTTCTCAGGCACTGCAGCATGTAATCCACCATGTGCTGCAGACTGCCAACTGCCCAAGAAACGCTGTCCCCAGCTGGAGGCGTGATCTCTGCCCGCTCGTCATCACCCCACCCTCGCTGTACAGACTGAGTACTGGACAATTCGGGAACTCCCTCCTCTGGACGGATGTCTTCCTCCTCCATTGACTCCTCCTCATCCTCCTCACAAACTGTCCCCTGCCTACGCGTTTGTGAGGAACCACGTGGCGCTGACTGTCCAGAAGATGATGGAAGTGGTGAATCCTCATCCTCCACCTCTTCCACAACATCATCCCTTAGCGCTTGCAGTGATTTTTCAAGCAGGCAGATAAGGGGGACAGTCATGCTGACTAGTGCATCATCTGCACTCGCCATCCGCGTGGAATAATCAAAGGGACGCAAAACCTGGCAGACATCCTTCATAGTGGCCCACTCTGTGGTTGTGAAGTCTGTACGGCGCTGACTGCGACTTTTTTGCGCCTGATACAGCTGGTACTCCATTACAGCTTGCTGCTGCTCACACAACCGCTCCAACATATGTAACGTGGAATTCCACCTGGTAGGTAGGTCACATATGATGCGATGTTCCGGCAGGCGGTGTCGGCGCTGCAGAGCCGCAATGCGCGCTTTTGCCGTGCTGGAACGCCGCAAGTGAGCACACTCTAGGCGGACCTTGTGCAGCAGTGCATCAAGATCCGGATAGTCCCTCAAAAAACTCTGCACGACCAAATTGAGCACATGTGCCAGACATGGGATGTGAGTGAGGTTGCCGAGGCCCAGGGCTGCCACCAGATTTCGGCCATTATCACACACTACCATGCCTGGCTGGAGATTCGCTGGCTCAAACCACACATCGCTCTCCTGCTTGATGGCATTCCAGAGCTCCTGCGCTGTGTGGCTACGATTCCCCAAAAAAATTAATTTCAAGACGGCCTGTTGACGTTTGGCCACGGCTGTGCTCATGTCGGTCGTAACAGGTACACGTTCATCACGGGTCCATGTGGAGGTGGACTGTGACGGCTCCTGCAGCGATGATTCTGAGGAACTGGTGTAAGAGGAGGAGTCAATGCGTACAGAATGGATTCCTGCAATCCTTGGAGTGGGCAGGACACGTCCTGCGCCACTCGCACGGTCTGTACCCGGCTCAACGACATTAACCCAATGGGCAGTGAGGGAAAGGTATCGCCCCTGTCCATGGTGACTGGTCCACGCATCGGTGGTGAGGTGGACCTTGCTACTGACGGCGTTCAGTAGCGCGTGTTTTATGTGTCCCTCCACATGCTTGTGCAGGGCAGGGACGGCTTGCCTGCTGAAGTAAAAGCGGCTGGGCACACTGTACTGTGGGACTGCCAATGACATCAAGTCACGGAAGCTGTCAGTCTCCACCAGCCTGAATGACAGCATTTCCAGTGACAGAAGTTTGGCAATGCCTGCAGTCAGAGCCTGTGCTCGTGGGTGGTTTGACGAGAAAGGCCGCCTTTTCTCCCATGCCTGTACTACCGATGGCTGTAGACTGGGCTGGGAGTGTGTGGATGACTGGGAAAGTGGTGCTGCGGGTGGAATGACAGCGGGTCTCTGGACAACAGGGCCAGAGGTTCTTCCACGGCGATCCTGGGAGGAAGCCGAACCAGCTGCGTGTGAGCTAGAGGAAGAGGCAACACGAGCTGAAGAGGTGGTAGCTGCCGCTGTTGGTTGGCCTAGCTCTTCAGTGTGTTTGTCTAACTCCGCCGGGTGCCTGTTGCGCACATGTTTCCACATGTTGGAGGTATTGAGGTTGGCGACTTTTTGACCTCTTTTGATTTTTTGATGACACACCTTGCATCTGACATAGCAAATGTCATCTGCAACTGTGTCAAAAAAGGACCAGGCACTGCAAGTCTTGGGAGCCCCCCTTTTGACTTTTGGAAGAGACATGCTCCTTACGGGTGCCAAAGCGGAGGCTGCAGGATCCGCAGTCTTCCCCCTCCCTCTTTGGGCCGTACGGGGAATCTCTTCCTCAGAGCTGCTCCCACCACCTTCCTGTCCCTGACGCCAAGATGGGTCAAGGACCTCATCATCTACACTACCCTCTGCCCCCAATTGCTCCTCCTGGGTAGTCTCAGCAGCAGAGCACGCACCAGTAAGTGGCACCTGAGTGTCATCATCAGCTGATGCGGCCTGCGAGGTGGTGACCGGAGCCACTGGCCCACCCGCCTCTTCAGAGGAAGACAGAAAAAGCTGTTGGGCATCACTGCACCCTGCCTCTTCTTCCATTTCTCCAATGCTGCTTGGCTGGCCCCCTGTTTCCAAGCCAAGAGATGATTCAGAGAACAGAAGTAGAGACTGCTCCTGTCCTGGGATCTCTGTCTGCCTGGGCAATTTTGCAGGTGGTGAAGAGACAGATGGCTGCTCTCCAGTGCTCTGTGTCTGAGAGGATGTGGCACTAATGGAAGTTGATGCATTAGCTGCCATCCATCCCACAACGGCTTCAATTTGGTCTTCACGCAGCAGCGGTGTACGGCGCTCGGCGACAAAGCTGCGCATGAACGACTGTTCCCTTGTGAAAGTGGGTGCTGATGACTCACCGGTGCCCGCAGCAGGCACAGAATCCCCACGTCCCCTCCCTGCTCCGCGCCCACGCCCACGCCCACGTGCCTTACTCACTGCCTTCTTCATCTTGGTTGACTGATAAAGATAAGCAGAAAAGTACTAACGGCTTTGTGTGCTTATTCCTGAGCAACTCCTCCTAACAGGTATAAGAAACACTAATTTTCTAAAGTGTGGACTAGACTTTAATATGAGCTAATGTGGCCTACACAAATGTAAAGTGGTGTAACTGGTGTGTTTGGTGAACTTTATTATTTATTTATTTTTTTGGGGGCTGAACTGACAACGGATAGAGCTGCAATCACACGGAGACCGTGCAGACAGCCGTAAACGGCGCTGCAAGGCCCAAAAACCCTCCTCTACTTTATCCTATGTAGTGTTTTTCCACAAATTAGCTGGAGACGGGTGGAAAGACACTAATAGGATTTTTTAAAATAAATTAGCAGCAGACTACACTACTTTGAAAAAAAAGAAAATTGATTTGGCGGTATGACGCAGTGAAAAACCCTGAGCTGCAGACAACCAGGCTACGGCTGCTCACAGACTACAGGGCGAGCTGCAGTCACACGGAGACCGTGCAGACAGCCGTAAACGGCGCTGCAAGGCCCAAAAACCCTCCTCTACTTTATCCTATGTAGTGTTTTTCCACAAATTAGCTGGAGACGGGTGGAAAGACACTAATAGGATTTTTTAAAATAAATTAGCAGCAGACTACACTACTTTGAAAAAAAAGAAAATTGATTTGGCGGTATGACGCAGTGAAAAACCCTGAGCTGCAGACAACCAGGCTACGGCTGCTCACAGACTACAGGGCGAGCTGCAGTCACACGGAGACCGTGCAGACAGCCGTAAACGGCGCTGCAAGGCCCAAAAACCCTCCTCTACTTTATCCTATGTAGTGTTTTTCCACAAATTAGCTGGAGACGGGTGGAAAGACACTAATAGGATTTTTTAAAATAAATTAGCAGCAGACTACACTACTTTGAAAAAAAAGAAAATTGATTTGGCGGTATGACGCAGTGAAAAACCCTGAGCTGCAGACAACCAGGCTACGGCTGCTCACAGACTACAGGGCGAGCTGCAGTCACACGGAGACCGTGCAGACAGCCGTAAACGGCGCTGCAAGGCCCAAAAACCCTCCTCTACTTTATCCTATGTAGTGTTTTTCCACAAATTAGCTGGAGACGGGTGGAAAGACACTAATAGGATTTTTTTGAATAAATTAGCAGCAGACTACACTACTTGAAAAAAAAAAAAAAAAAAAAAAAAAAAGAACAGTATGAGGCAATGAACCACCCTCCCTGAACTGAATACAACCAGCTATGGATGGCCTATGTGGCTGCACTCAGACTAGAGAGTGGGCTGCACTCACACACACACACAGAGAGACCTTGCAGATCGCTGTGAAAACAGCGCTACAAGGCAAAAGGAAGGTGAATAGTAGGTGAACACAGCGGTTGCTAAATTAGCCTTTGGAAAGCACAAAGAAGCAAATCGCTATCTCTAAACTGTCCCTCAGTCAGCAAACAGCGTCCTGTCACTAACTGAATTCACAGCAGAGTGATCGCAAAATGGCGCCAGCGACTTTTAAACTGCAGCATGACATCATTTCAGCAGCCAATCACAGCCTTGCCAGTAGTTTCATGCCCTCCATGCTAAACAGGATGTGCCCACACTTGGAATCTTTCTCATTGGCTGAATTTCTGAATTTTGAATCATTGAACTTCCGATTCCGGTATCCGATACGCGGCAAGTATCGGAATCCCGGTATCGGAATTCCGATACCGCTAGTATCGGCCGATACCCGATACTTGCGGTATCGGAATGCTCAACACTAGCTAAGATGTATGCAATCCAGATGGGGCCTCGGTGGATTAGTGAGTAGGGATGAGCGAGTATCTTCGGTTCCCTCCTTAGTAAGCTATAGCGCTTACTGAAGAAGCTGCATTGGGAACCCGGATACCTGGAGCGCGTCGACTGGTCAGCTGTTCGGCACCGCAGCTGCATGAGTTGTAGCTCTGTGACAGTCACAACACATGCATGGAGAGCCTGTGTGTTGGGTTCTCCATGCATATGTTGTGACTGTCACACAGCCACGACACATACAGCTGCGACGCTGAACAGGAGACCAGCCGGAGCGATCCATGTATACGGGTTCCCGCTGCAGCTTGTTTGGTAAGCGCTATAGCCTGCCGAATAAGGAGGGAGCCGAAGATATTCGCTCATCTTTATTAGTCAGGTCTCTACTCCTCGGCCTTCTTTCTAAACTATGAAGGAGTCCCTTGGCTAATATATCATAGCCAGGATTGGATTATGCGGCCCGTGGTTTAGGCAGTATGAAGCTAATAAAATCCTAATGCAGAATGAAAATTGAGCACGCACTTAGCTTTATCTACCATAATAACTAGAGATGGTACCAGAAAGGCTGTATATTAAATAACACAAACAATATAACAAGTCAGCAGCACATTCTCAAGAACAACCCCCAGTGGCATGCTGTTATTTGTTAATCCACTCTTACCAAACACAAAGCCTGATTTTATCAGACAAGACAATCAAGTTAGCATTTACATCAGCGTCTACAATCAGTCATTTCATTTTTTTGTTAAATCGAAGCTCCTAGGAGACTTTTGCTCAGCCAAGAATGGCAGCCTGCACTCTTTGATTAATGTTATATGAGCAGAGCTTACAACATAACTAAACTCAGCTTGCTACAAATGCGTTCAATGTGTTTCTTGCCTTACAGAAGTATTAAACATGATTAATAGAACAGGTCATTATCTTATTTACTTACCTCTCCATCTATTTTAACAATGAATTTAAATATTGTCCTTGCTAGGCCATGTTCACACTTCGCGGTTTTTACCGCAGATCCGCGGCGATTTTGATGCTGCGGGTCTGCAGCAGTTTCCATAGCGTTTACATTAACATGGAAAGCCTATGGAAACCGCAAACCGCAGTGCACATGCTGCGGGAAAAACCGTGCAGAAACGCAGCGGTTTACAACCCGCAGCATGTCACTTCTTTGTGCAGAATCGCTGCGATTCTGCACCCATAGGAATGCATTGATCCGCTTACTTCCCGCATGGGGCTGTGCCCACGTTGCGGGAAGTAAGCGGATAATGCGCGGTTGCTACCCGGGGTGGAGGAGAGGAGAATCTCCTCCAGGCCCTGGGAAGCATGAATAGTGTAAAAAAAAAAGAATTAAAATAAAAAATGATGTTATTCTCACCTCTCAGCGCTGCACGCGGCCGTCCCTGGTCTCCCCGGTTGCTGTGCGAACAGGACCTGCGGTGACGTCACGGTCACATGACCGTGATGACGCCGCGGTCACATGACCGTGACGTCACGAAGGTCCTTCTCGGCACAGCATCTTTGGAACCAGACCGCCGAGTGCAGCGCCGAGGAGATCACGACGTCAGAGGGTGAGTATAGCCAATTTTTATTATTTTTAACATTACTATTGATGCTGCATATTGCTGCATATGCAGCATCAATAGTACAGCAGTAATCCCGCAGCGGAAACCGCGGAACAAACCGCGATAAATCTGCAGGGATAACCGCAGCGGGTTTGCCCTGCAGATTTATCAAATCCGCTGCGGGAGAACCCGCAGAGGTCACACGCAAAGTGTGCACATAGCCTTAAAGCATAACACCTATACAGAGGCTGGGGACCCTGTGGAAGACAGTGTATGAGCCCATTGGATTCCAGCCTTTTATCAGATAAAATCCCCATATGTTTCTTTAACCATTCGCAAATCATTTTTAGCCTTAACATTAGCACAATTGAAATAAAATAACCAGGACGAAGGTGCATTCATTAGCACAGGCATTTACCTGCAGATTAAGAGATGGTAGATAGCTGCTTGTAAGATGATAGGGCTTCCTTACGTACTGGGACCTTGTCCAACTGTACAACTTACATTAATGTTGTGTGCACCCATGCTTCTATATCTCTTTAGCTGTTATAGTTTTGATAATCTAATGAAAAACTTTAAAGTCCTGCAGAAATAAAGTTTTAAAGGGAATCTGTCACCAGGTCTTTTCTGCCTCATCTGAGAGCAGCATAACATAGGAAAGGAGACCCTGATTCCAGCAATGTTTCACTTAGGGTACTGTCTCACAGTGGCACTTTTGTCGCTACGTCGGCACGATCCGTGACGTTCCAGTGATATCCATACGATATCGCTGTGTCTGACACGCAGCAGCGATCAGGGACCCTGCTGAGAATCGTACGTCGTAGCAGATCGTTTGGAACTTTCTTTCGTCGCTGGATCTCCCACTGTCATCGTTGGATCGGTGTGTGTGACACCGATCCAACGATGCGTTCACTTGTAACCAGGGTAAACATCGGGTTACTAAGCGCAGGGCCACGCTTAGTAACCCGATGTTTACCCTGGTTACCTTCGTAAAAGTTAAAAAAAAAAAACACTACATACTCACCTTCTGCTGTCTGTCAGGTCCCTTGCCGTCTGCTTCCCGCTCTGACTGACTGCCGGCCGTACAGTAAGAGCAGAGCACAGCGGTGACGTCACCGCTCTGCTGTGCTTTCACTTTACGGCGGCACTCAGTCAGAGCGGGAAGCAGACGGCAAGGGACCTGACAGACAGCAGAAGGTGAGTATGTAGTGTTTGTTTTTTTTAACATTTACACTGGTAACCAGGGTAAACATCGGGTTACTAAGCGCGGCCCTGTGCTTAGTAACCCGATGTTTACCCTGGTTACCCCGGGGCCTTCGGCATCATTGGTCGCTGGAGAGCGGTCTGTGTGACAGCTCTCCAGCGACCACACAACGACTTTCCAACGATCACGGCCAGGTCGTATCTCTGGTCGTGATCGTTGGAAAGTTACAGAGTGTGACAGTACCCTTAGTTTACCGGGTGCAGCAGCTGTGACACAATCAGAGTTATAAGAAGTAGTATGAAGCCGAGCTAAGAAAGCTGCTGCCACCCACACCACAGCCTTGTGTGTATATTGCCTATTGACAGTGAGCTACTTACCAGAGGATGGGGCGTTGTCAGTCTAGCAGTCACATGAACTGTAGTCCAGGCAGTGATAATCTCATGGTGATAAAACTAAAATGCTCGGATGCTCGTTACTCAAACCAAACAATTCCTAATGCTTGGGTGCTCATTTTGAGTAATGAGTATAATGGGAGTCAATGGGAAATTCGAGAATTTTTTAGACAGACCCTACAAGGAGCTCTCGGGGGCAGTCAAAATGTTGAAATAATGGAAAAAGTGCTGAACGGAAGGAGAACAGCATCAAAAAGAGCCCTGGAAGCATCTCTGACTCCCAGTTTGCTGATGAGAACAATTGTTGCAATTTTACTCCTCTTTAAGGACTGAAAATAGAACATTCAAAATCTTGACAAATTGGAGTTTACAGAAAAAAAATTTTAAGAAATGTTCTTTCCTGCATAATGACTTTTATATAAGGCAAAATTTAAAAAGGATTTAAAAGAATAAAAAATTAAGTAAACCAAAACTGAATTTTGCATTAATTTTTATTACATTTTTATGAAAAAATTGGAAATGTCAGTATAAATTATGAAGGAAGCAAGAACTGCCAAAAATTAGATGGAAGAGGGACTCAGATAAACCCTGTATTAGACATTAAGGAGGGCCTCGTATACATTATGTTTAAATTGTCCTGTAATTGTACAACAAGACTTATAAAAGCTATACACTAAGCGCAAAGCCTGCCAAAAATTACAAGCAGGCTCATCTACACACCCTTGAAGGCAACAATTGTAGTGCTCATTCAAATATTGTGAACAAAGTGTATTTGTGGTACTCCTACACTCATAAATGCTCTGCACACAGTGCAAAGCCTGCCACAATTTACAAGCAGGGTCATCCATACACCCTTGAAGATACCAACTGTAGTACCTCATTCAAATATTGTAACAAAGTGTAGTTGTGGATCTCCTACACTTATAAAATCTCAGCAAACAATGTAATCCCTGCATAAATTGCAAGGAGCATCATCCATACATCCTGGAAGGCACCAACTGTAGAGCCTCATTCAAATATTGTCAACAAAGTGTGGTTGTGGTACTCCTACACTCATAAAGGCTCTACACACAGTGCAAAACCAGAACAAAATTATAAGCGGATCATCCATACACCATTGAAGGCACAAAATGGAGTGTCTCATAAAAAATAAGAAAGTGTAGTTGTGCCACTTATACAATAATAAAGACTTTACACAGTGCAAAGTCAGGAAAGAATTATAAGGATGAACATCCAGTATTCCATAGACTCTTTAAGGTAGAAAATTCTCATTCAAATATTTTGAAAGTATAGTTGGTGTAAGTTGGGTAATACAGTCATCCATAGACCCTTGAATGCAACAACTGGCGGGCCTCATTCAAATATTTTGAAAGTGTAGTTTATGTACTCATACACTCATAAAGGCTTTGCACAAGGCACTTCTTTGGAGTGTTGTACACCACAGAAATGTAACACAAAGTACACAATACTCTATGGATTACAATATAGTCATTTTTTAACCCCCCAAAAAGAATGGGGTCACATCCAGAAGCTATATGTTTAGCAACAGACTGCAAAGCCCTAAGCCCTGCCTAGATGCTTTATTCTGCCACTCTCCTTGCTCCTGCAACAGTCCCTAGACTAAATGCAGAATGCATCTGATACAAATATTAAAGAACAAGAAAACTCCTTTAAAGGACAGTTAGCATGATTGTTCAGCATCAACACCAGTATCAACACTAGAGTACTTTGATTAATTATACTGTGCACACAAAGGCCTGGATAACTGTTCTCTCCCTCCAATTAGAACTGTCCCAGAGCTGTGCAAAGGTGTTGAATGTGTTAGGTCCTTTTATAACCTCTGAAGAGGTAATGTGGCCAGCTAATCACAGTTAATGCCACTACCAAGATGGCTACGGCATTACAGTGACTGGCAGGCAATACCTGCATGCCTATTGGCTGTGTGACAAGCTTTAAACATGTGGAGCGGGGATTCAATCTTTAAATCTGAGCACCAGCCAATGCTTCCAGTATCACTGAGCACTTTCGCTCATCCTCAGTCTTCAGATTACTTAGCAAAAACCTGTCCAATATCTGCTGACAGATTTCCATTAAAGGGAATCTAGCATCAGATTTTTCAGCTATCCAGGGGTATGGATCTGTAGATAACAGCTTTTCAAACATACCCTTATTACAAAATGTCCATATGTGGGTCTAATTGAAATGTAATGTCTCTATATTGGCATGTTCAAAATGTAAATATCATATCTGCAGTCAGTTTGGAAGTGATGTAGTATAAGGGAACACCAGTCATGGCCGAGGATTGCGATATATCTGTGCTCTGGCCTCCCATCACATGTAAACAATGTCCATTAGCAAGCATACCTGTGACTCCAATTTCTGCACTGCTAAGGTCTCCTCTACATTGCTGAAGGCTCCCTCCACATGGTTTTGCACAGATTGAGACACAATCCATTTCAAATTTTATATGAACAACTTTACTGACTTCGTTACACAGCACATCTGTATTTATCACAGCATTTACCGCAGGTTTCACAGCTCACATTCCTTTCTCTTTCTCTGTACTCCTTTCTCTGTCACACAGCACGTAACCAGGATGGACACCATCATACGGTTCCTCAGCGTCCTTCCTGTCCTGCTTTCCTACGGTTAAGCATTCCCTCGTCTGTTTCGCACAAGATCTAAGGGCATCAGCCCAAGAAGTCAGCTGCCACATGGTGAGTGATCTGCCCAGCTGCACTGTCCCTTGCAGTAACACAGCATCCTCCTTATTCACACTCACTGTGTTTGGGGATTCCCTCAGCCATTTTGCTCTGGATCGGAGGGCATCGGTCAATGCGATGAGCTGCCACATTCTGGAGCCACCTGTGTACCCATCTCATCCTGTCCTTTTTCCCAGTCTTAGTTCCAACTCTGCTGTGGCTCGATTCTATCCTTGCCTGCTACTGTGGATGGCTAGGCTCCCGCTTATATAACGTTGCATGGGTACTGGGGAGCCTGGGCTCAGACGGCCACCCAAATGGTATGGGTACCCTGGTCCCAACTAACTGTATCCAGGAAGCTACTCCTGCCTCATCCCAGTAAACCCCTCCAATGTTTAACTATCTATAGTGTGGACTAGAATGCCCCCATCTGGTGGCCAAAAATGGGCACTATGCTGTCCCTAACACACATTGATACAATACATAACATGTAATATATATATATATATATATATATATATATATCATAGAAAGCTTAAAGGGGTAGACTTTATATCCCCTTACAGTAGCATAGGAAAATCAATCATAGCTCTAATCATCTGGTGTCTTATTATCCCCTTTTCTCTTTGACTGACTCCCTCTGGGTATTTGACAACAGCAGTAGCTGCACATGGAAGGTGTTACTTGTGGAAGAACAGAGCATGGTTGGGAGTTTGCAGTAGCTGACATCAAATATCTAAGAGATGTAAAGAAGCAAGTTGTGAAATAAAGGCCATGATTCCATGCTCCCTCAATAACTCAAGGAATGCTACCGGGTTTCCCCCAAAATTAGATAGGGCCAGGGCTTAGTTTCAGGGGATGTCTTATATTTTTTCATGAACAACAATCCACATTTATTCTTCAACAAAAAAAATCAACATTTACCACAGTAAATGATGAATGTCATTATTTTTGTTCTTTTACAGGGAACATGGACATCAATGGATTTGATGTTTAAAGGTTAGTATTACTGTATTTTTTTTAAATAAATGTGTAAAACAGGGTGTTTTGTTTATTTCAAATAAAGGATTTATTTCTGCTGTGTGTTTATTTTAATACTTACTATGGGGTTAGTAATAGGAGCGTCTTATAGACGTCTCTCCATTACTAACCCCTGGGCTTGATGTCACCTGACAACACAAAGGTGACATCAACTCCAATCCTATTAAGCCACTTGCAACCAACACAGGGCAAGTGGGAAGAGCACGGTAAGCCTAGATCTTATGGATGCACCATTTCTGGGATGGCTGAGGGCTGATGCTGGTAGCCTGGGGGGGAAATATCTCTGGCCCCTTCCCAAGCTATTAATATCAACCCACAGCTGTCTGCTTAGTCTGCTGGTTTGAAATTATAGGGGGACTCATTTTTTTTCTGGGGTCCCCATAAATTACCAGGAAAGGCTAAGCAAAATTCCGTGAGCTGTTATTAATAGCCTGGGAAGCTTTTGGGATATTGCCCCTTTCCCATATTATTAATATCATTCCCCAGCCACGGGCTTTCCCTCTGGTGGTCAAGAAAATGGCACGAGACGGGAGCCAACAATGTTTTTTTTAAATTTAATTCTTTATTTTACACTGGAGGGACATGGTAGATGCTGAATACAACTCCCATCATTGTCTCCTGGTTTTGCTGATCTCAGCGCGACCAGGAGACATAGATCAGAGTTGCCTTCAGCAGCCCCGGTGCTTGGGAATAGCACGAACTGTACCACTTGCTCCCAGGCATGGTACGTCTCACAATGATGACACACGAATATCATCCATATGTCATCAGTATGCACGTGTTATAAAATACTGACATGTCTGCAGGTTTTTCTTATGGACACACGGTATGTGTGAAAATCCTGACATGTGCACCACACCATTGAATACAATTGGTGTGCAAATGTCCATATTTATAGCTATTAAAAAACGGACCGTATACGGACACAAACAACGGACATGTGAAGGGGGCCTATGAAACTTTCAATTGGTTTCAGTGAAAGAAAATAAAGCTGCTAGAATGGCCCAGCCAATCATGTGATCTGTATCCAAAAGAAAATTTATGAAACTAAAGCTCAGAGTTCATACAAGGAGCCCATAGAAAATTCAGGATTTGAAAAGTGTTTGTGTGGAAAAATAGGCCAAAATCTCACCTGAGTAATTCAGGAGACTAGTTTCTTCATACAGGAGGCATCTTGATGCTGTCGTCACCAAGAAAGGCTTTTGCACAAAGTATTAAATATATTTCTGTAAGCATGTTCAATACTTTTTCCCTATGCCATTTCTAATTATTACACATAATTTATGGACATCTATGGTTTGATATCTTTGTCTGTGTGGCTTGAATAGTATCCATGCAATTGAACTGACTTGGACTATCATGTTACATGGTAATCTTTGCCACATAAAGGCAAATCTTGATAGCACCCTTTCTGATGCCCATTGCTGACCACAAGTTTAAATCCCATAAAGGTACTATAAAATACAGTGTAAAGTAAAAAAAAAAGTTTTGAAAAAGATTTTAAAAAATGAAAAATTTGATTCACCAAAATTTTTGCATAAAAAATAAAAAAGCATATTCAGTATTTTTAAATCTGTAAAAGTTTGTCCTACTGAAATATAAAATTATACAGTTCACAATGTAAATGTCATAAAGAAAAGAAAATCAAAACATCACAATTGCTGTTTTTTTCTTTGCCATAGTTTCCACACAAAAAAAATAAGAAAAAGTGATCAAACCCTTGTATATACGCCAAAATATAGCCATTAAAAAACTATTGCTCAATGCACAAAAAAGCCCAAATATAGGTTCACCAATAGAAAAAAAGAAGTTATCAATCTCCAAAAATTGAGACAAAAAATATTTTTTTTGTTTTTACAAATTTCAGGATTTTGTAAGCCTGTAGAATACAAACCAATTCTAGAAAAGTTGTGAAGCTGTGTATAATGTAAAAAAAGAACAAGAATGAAATGATTTGGAAATATCATATAGTCGTATTTTATTTAGAACAGAACATAGAAAACACATGAGACAACACATGTAAATTAGTCATTTTTCCATTTTATTTGAAAAATTAAATCATTTAGAAATTAATGACAGAGGCATATTTCAAAAAAGTTGGGCCATGGTTGACAAAAGGTTAGATAAATAAATGGCACTAATGTAGAACAGATTGAGGGTTAATTTCCATTTAGGAGCTCACCATGCTTTGCTGATCTTGAGATAGCCTAGAACCTTTGTAACCAGATGGTGATAGATCCAGTTGCAGAGCTTCTGGCAAAAAATGCACTTCATGAAATGCCTGTATATAAAAAGATACAGGAAAGATATATATCTTGGTACCGTGTTAGCCAGTAGATAGAAAAATGTTTAGAATTTAGAGTCCTCAGTGGTTGATACCTTTTAATGGCTAACTGAAAAGATGGTAACAAATTGCAAACTTTCGAGACTACTCAGGTCTCTTCATCAGGCATAGACTAATACAAATTCTGAAGAATCACATATTTATGCACAACATAGCACAGAAAAAACCCCCAAACAAACCAAAACCATGGATAAGACAGGTGGCATGAAGCAGAATTACCATGAGTGATAAACAGTTATGTCCATAAATGTTGGGCCAGTTCTTAGATAAGGAATGTTTTATTGTCCTCTGATTGGGGTCTCTGTTGTGATGACCCCTCATAGTCTGAGGGGCAAATTCCTTAGTTGATGTAAAAAGACATAAATCCATGCGGCACATTCATTCCATCCATTTTTTTTTCTGTGCTATGTTGTGCATAAATATGTGATTCTTCAGAATTTGTATTAGTCTATGCCTGATGAAGAGACCTGTGTAGTCTCGAAAGCTTGCAATTTGTTACCATCTTTTCAGTTAGCCATTAAAAGGTATCAACCACTGAGGACTCTCAATTCTAAATATTTTTGTATATAAAAAGAGCATTTCAGATAGGCAAAGTCTCTCAGAAGTAAAGATGGTAAGATTTTCACCAATCTGTGAATAACTGTTTCTAAAAATTGTTGAACAATTTCAGTAAAATGTTCTTTAATATAAGACTGCAAAGAATTTGAAAATCTCAATATCTATTGTTCATCATGTCATCAAAATATTCAGAGATTGTGTAAAAGTCCATGTGCACTGATTTGAAATTAGGCATGAATCAGTTGTGTAAATTGCTGTATGTGCTCAGGAAAGCTTTCAGAAATCACAGAAGTTACAGATCTATAAGGCACAGAAAAAGCCATATACCAACACATTCAGGAGCCCTGCCATCTTCTCTGGGCCAAAGCTCATTTAACCCCTTAGTGACAGCCAATTTGGTACTTAATGACCAGGCCAATTTTTACAATTCTGACCACTGACACTTTATGAGGTTATAACTCTGGAATGCTTTAACAGATCCTGCTGATTCTGAGACTGTTTTTTCGAGACATATTGTACTTCATGATAGTGGTTACATTTCTTCAATATTACTTGCGATTATTTATTAAAAAAAATGGAAATATGGCAAAAAAATTTAAAATTTTGCAATTTTCAAACTTTGTATTTTTATGCCCTTAAATCAGAGAGATATGTCACAAAAAATAGTTAATAAATAACATTTCCCACATGTCTACTTTACATCAGCACAATTTTGGAAACAACATTTTTTTTGTTAGGGAGTTATAAGGGTTAAAATTTGACCAGCAATTTCTCATTTTTACAACACCATTTTTTTTAGGGACCACATCACATTTGAAGTCATTTTGAGGGGTCTATATGATAGAAAATAACCAAGTGTGACACCATTCTAAAAACTGCACCCCTCAAGGTGTTCAAAATCATATTCAAGAAGTTTATCAACCCTTTACGTGCTTCACAGGAACTGAAACAATTTGGAAGGAAAAAATTAACATTTAACTTTTTTTGCAAACATTTTACTTCAGAACCATTTTTTTTTATTTGCACAAGTGTAAAACAGAAATTAAACCATAAATGTTGTTGTGCAATTTCTCCTGAATACGCCGATACCCTATATGTGGGAGTAAACCACTGTTTGGGCGCACTGCAGAGCTTGGAAGAGAAGGAGTGCCGTTTGACTTTTTCAATGTAGAATTGGCTGGAATTGAGATCGGACGCCATGTCGCGTTTGGAGAGCCCCTGATGTGCCTAAACAGTGGAAACGCTCCACAAGTGACACCATTTTGGAATCTAGACTCCTTAAGGAACTTAACTAGATGTGTGGTGACTAAGTAGTGTTGAGCATTCCGATACTGCAAATATCGGGTATCGGCCGATATTCGCTGTATCGGAATTCTGATACCGAGTTCCGATACTT
The DNA here is from genome assembly GCF_051348905.1 of Ranitomeya variabilis. Taxonomy (NCBI): domain Eukaryota; kingdom Metazoa; phylum Chordata; class Amphibia; order Anura; family Dendrobatidae; genus Ranitomeya; species Ranitomeya variabilis. Next base: position 237,028,493 of record NC_135232.1, read on the forward strand.
TTGTGATATCGGAAATCGGAATCGGAAGTTCATATAAGTTCCCAGTCATCTTCGGCGTGTGCGGTGCGTATGGTTCCCAGGGTCTGGAGGAGAGGAGACTCTCCTTCAGGCCCTGGGATCCATATTCATGTAAAAAATAAAGAATAAAAATAAAAAATATGGATATACTCACCCCTCCGACGGCCCCTGGCTCTCAGCGGTGCAACCGGCAGCCTCCGTTCCTAAGAATGCAGTGAGTGTAGGACCTGGGATGACGTCGCGGTCTTGTGACTGGTCATGTGACTGGTCACGTGACCGTGACGTCATCGCAGGTCCTTCACTCAGTGCATTCTTAGGAAAGGAGGCAGATGCTTGCCCCGCTGAGGTCCAGGGTCCGTTGGAGGGGTGAGTATATCCATATTTTTTTTTATTCTTTATTTTTTACATGAATATGGATCCCAGGGCCTGAAGGAGAGTTTCCTCTCCTTCAGACCCTGGGAACCATCCAGGATCGCTTCCGATATTTGTGTCCCATTGACTTGTATTGGTATCGGGTATCGACGATATCCGATATTTTTGGGATATCGGCCGATCCAATCCGATACCAATACTTTTGAATATCGGAAGGTATCGCTCAACACTACTGCTGAGCACTTTGAGCCCCAAAGTGCTTCACAGAAGTTTATAAAGTAGAGCCGTGAAAATAAAAAAATTGCATTTGATTACACAAAAATTATATTTTTGCTCACAAATTCTTATTTTCACAAGAGTAACAGGAGAAATTAGACCACAAAAGTTGTTGTGCAATTTCTCCTGAGTACGTCGATACCCCATATGTGGGGGTAAACCACTGTTTGTGCGCACTGCAGAGCTTGGAAGAGAAGGATTGCCGTTTTACTTTTTCAATGTAGAATTGGCTGGAATTGAGATTGGACACCATGTCGCATTTGGAGAGCCCCTGATGTGCCTAAACAGTAGAAACCCCCAACATGTGACCCCATTTTGGAAACTAGACCCCTTAAGGAACTTATCTAGATGTGTTGTGAGCTCTTTAAACACCCAAGTGCTTCACAGAAATTTATAACGTAGAGTCGTGAAAATAAAAAATCCTTTTTTTTTCCTCAAAAATGATTTTTTAGCCTGCAATTTTTTATTTTCTCAAGGGTAACAGGAGACATTGGACCCCAAAATCTGTTGACCCATTTGTCTTGAGTACGCTGATACCCCATATGTGGGGGGGGGGGCACTGTTTGGGCACCCATCGGGGCTTGGAAGGGAAGGAGCGCCGCTTGGAAAGCAGACTTTGATGGGATAGTCTGCAGGCGTTATGTTGAATTTGCAGAGCTCCTGATGTACCTAAAAGTAGAAACTCCCCACAAGTGACCCCATTTTGGAAACTAGACCCCACAAAGAGCTTATCTAGATGTGTGGTGAGCACTATGAACCCCAACTGCTTCACAGAAGTTTATAATGTAGAGCCATGAAAATTAAAAAAAATCATATTTTTTCCACAAAAATGATCTTTTCACCCCCAAATTTTTACTTTCACAAGGGTAACAGGAGAAATTTATGCTGAGTAGGGTGATACACCATATGTGGGGGTAAACCACTGTTTGGGCGCATGGCAGAGCTCGGAAGGGAAGGAGCGACGTTTTGGAATGCAGACTTTGAAAGAATGGTCTGTGGGCGTTATGTTGCATTTGCAGAGCCCCTGATGTACCTAAACAGTAGAAACCCCCCACAAGTGACCCCATTTTGGAAACAAGACCCCACCCAAGGAACTTATCTAGATGTGTGGTGAAAACTTTGAATGCCTAAGTACTTCACAGAAGTTTATAATGCAGAGTCATGAAAATAAAAAATATTTTTTTTTCCACAAAAAATATTTTTTAGCCCCAAGTTTTTATTTTCACAAGGGTAACAGGAGAAATTGGACCCCAAAAGTTGTTGTCAATTTATCCCGAGTACGCTGATTCCCTATATGTGGGGGTAAACCACTGTTTGGGCGCACGGCAGAGCTCAGAAAGGAGGGAGCACCATTTGACTTTTTCAGCGCAAAATTGGCTGTGGCGTTTAGAGACCCCCTGATGTACCTAAACAGTGGAAACCCCCCAATTCTAACTCCAGCCCTAACCCCAACACACCCCTAACCCTAATGCCAACCCAATCCATAATCCTAATCACAACCCAAACAATAATCACAACCCTAACCCCAAAACAACCATAAACCTAATCAGAACCCTAAATCCAACACACCCCTAATCCTAATCTCAACCCTAGCCTCAAACTTAACTCTAATCCCAATACAACCCTAACCCTAATCCCAACCCTAACCCTAACCCTAATCCCAAACCTAACCCTAATCCCAAACGTAACCCTAATGCCAACCCTAATCCTAACCCTAATCCCAACACAAACCCTAACTTTAGCCGCAACTCTAGTCCTAACTTTAGCCCCAACCCTAGCCCTAACTTTAGCCCCAACCCTAACCCTAACCCTAAATTTAGCCCCAACCCTAACCCTAACCCTAAATTTAGCCCCAACTCTAACCCTAAATTTAGCCCCAACCCTAACCCTAACCCTAAGCCTAAATTTAGCCCCAACCCTAACCCTAACCCTAAATTTAGCCCCAACCCTAACCTAACTTTAGCCCCAACCCTAACCCTAAATTTAGCCCCAACCCTAACCCTAACTTTAGCCCTAACCCTAACCCTAACCCTAAATTTAGCCCCAACTCCTCTAGCTGCCGGCCGGCAGATCATGGTGGGCGCACTGCGCATGCGCCCGACATTTTCTTACCGGAGGAAGAAGCCGGTGGCCAGGAGGGGACACAGGAGGACCCAGGGACATCGGTAAGTATAACAGCGTCCCCAAATCCCCCTATTTCTCTGTCCTCTGATGTGCGATCACATCAGAGGACAGAGAATTACACATTGCTTTTTTTTTTTTTTTAGGTCGCCGGTAAACAGTTAATTACTGGCGATCGCAAAACAGGGGTAGGTAAAAAGCGACCCGATCATGTTCTTTGGGGTCTCTTCTACCCCCGGCAGCCGAGACCCCAAAGATCTCCTGGGTGTCGGCCGGCGGGCGCACTGCGCATGCGCCTGCCATTTTTTGGCCGGAACAAGATGGCGGAGCCCATCGGGAGCCACAAGGAGCACCGAGGGAGACAGGTGAGTATCGGGGGGCAATCGGGGACCCCATTTCTCTGTCCTCTGATGTGCAATCACATCGGAGGACAGAGAAATTAAACGGGAAATCGCTTTTTTTTTTGGCGACCGCCGGTAAACGGTTAATTACCGGCGATCGCAACCCGGGGGTCAGTAAAAAAACCCCAAATCATGTTCTCTAGGATCTCGGCTACCCCCGGTAACCGAGACCCCAGAGAAAATCCAAATCTGGGGGGCGCTATTCACTTTTCCCACAGCGCCGTTAATTAATATGTCATCTGCCCCAACCTGCAGTCTTCTCGAGGGACCCAAATACATGGAAAGGTCACATGAGCACCAGAAACAAGAGTAATTTATTAGGCACTAACACTTCAGATACCTGCTAGCGCGTCATAAGAGGGTCCTGTTTATGGCACTAAAAGTGCATATTCCTGTTATACATTTATTTCCTCCTAGCAAACAAGGCTGATGTGGAATGAAGAAGTGAGAAGACAGGCATGGGATCTTTGTGACCACTGGTGTTATTTCAAGCATGTTTTAAATTTTAACAGTTTCAGCATTTTTAGTTTTAGTAATTAAAACTAAAAATGTTAAAACTGTTACAATTAAAAACATGCTTGAGATAACAATAAAGAATATGAAGGAAAGTTCTTATAGGGAGAGAAGGCAGAGTGGGTGAGGGAAAGAGTAAGGAGAAGGGAAGGATTGCATCAGCAAAGAATAATGAAATTAGTAATGTTTCAACAATATATAACTTGTTGCTTATTGATATCTACTGTATACAATTCTATAAATTAACCTTTGTTGAGTATCTTTAAAGTACATCTGATGTGTTTTAGTCTTCATGTGATAATTAGTGGTGATTTTTCTTGCTTGGAAGAAATGTTTTGTGCCATAAGTGCCATCTAATTGAATAAGAGGTAAAGCAGTTGTTTTTAATATTTGTATAAATCATTGCTTGATACTTTTTCTAAGATTTGTACTATTGAAGGAACTTCAGGTTGTCTCCAGTGCATTGTTATTGCTTTCTTCGTAACTGGAATATCTATAATTATATATTTGCCTTTTTGGGGATAATTCTTCAGTTTCCAGTGGCCCACTAGCTCAACACACAAAGGTGAATGCATTCACATATAGAGCTCAGCCTATAATATATTGCATTGTCTCTGTATTTTTTAGTTTGCTTATTATTTGCAGTATGTCCAGAAATGTGAAGGTACTCTGCAGCCAAATGCGTGCTGAGAATGGCATCCATACTATAGAGGCAGACCTATGGCTCATGAATAGTGGAGACTCAAATCAGAATGGTGTGAAGCAGTGATCCCCACTCTGTAGGTCCTACATACAAAATTATGGGAATTATCCAAAGTTACATGGAAAGATACATGGGAACGGCAAAAAAGTGTTTCCATCCCAGGTGGATGGGATGTTATAGTAATAACTAGTACCAGAAGCCAAGCAATGTCACGCAGTTTATTTTTTGAGTAAATTATGTATCTTTTCAACTCCCTCCAGGCATTAATATTTGTGTTCATCCAAACATTCATGAGGTTTTGTAGACACTAGTGTGGAATGGCACAGACTATTTGGCAGTAAAGAGCATTTTACGATGTCCGACTTGCTCAAAAGTATCAAGACAGTAACAACCTCTGTTATGGTAGGTTTTCATTTGAACATTTTTTTTAAAGAAATTCTTTTTTTTAGTTATACACAAATGATGGAATATTGTATAAAACAGCTACATTATTTTCTCACTTTAGTCCCCGATAGCCTATTAGCGCTTAGTTATGAAGCTCTCTAGCCACAAACACAGCAATGCAGATCGGTAAAGCCCTACAGTAATCTCCGGTAGTAATAGTTGAAGAAATGCTTTGTGAATTGACCCTTTTAAGTGACATGTACTTCTCGCTAGAGCAAGGTAAGAGGGGTGTTTAATGTCACTTTGAGAAGGCAGCAGCTTCAGATAAATTAGAACGTCACTGCGATCTGAAATACACTCCGAGCGCCGACAATATAGTAATCAAACACTGATTGTTATGAATCTTGATAGCACTACAGTAAAAAAGCTGACTGCCATCTATCAAAGAGATGCCATTTCCAGCTCTGTGTTTTCAACTGTGATATAAGCAGAGCTACAATTTCACATTCTCAGCATGTTTGAGCAATTCTCTGCTAAAATTACAGCTAAAATACAACTCCTTCCACGTAAAAAGCCATTTTAAAACACTTACAAACATTTGTATTTGCATAAGATGACAACCTGTCACTGCCAGGTGTACTGATAATGCTTCTCTAAAACAATGGCATCCAACTTTCTCTATATGCTATATGCAGGTCACCCTTTATCAGTGCCATGTGGTCTGCATGCCCACCTGTTACAATTGTCCACTTCATTATCTGCCAGCTGGGTAAATGCTGGCAGAAGATTACAGCAGATACAGATTTATTTGCTGTTATCTTATTTAATTATTTGGATGCCAGGATGCATATGGTTCTGTAATGTGGGCAGTATAACACTGTAAATGAGTTATGTTCTGCATCAGCGTGTTATTCATAAACTATGTATGCTTTTACTTTAACCAATAAGAACAACGTTCCTCCTGTAAAATTGTTTTATAAGTTGCAAATATTGTTCTTGTAAATTGTTGTCTTCAAAATTGTCCATCAAATGAGTGGAAATTTTTTTAACAGATATATTTGCACCATGTGGGTAAGGGACCTACAGGTAAATGAGGCATTACTACCTTAAAAATAATCTGGACCTACAGGTAAATGAGGCATTGTGTCCTTAAAAATAATCTGTACCTACAGGTAAATGAGGCATTACTACCTTAAAAATAACCTGGACCTACAGGTAAATGAGGCATTACTACCTTAAAAATAACCTGGACCTACAGGTAAATGAGGCATTACTACCTTAAAAATAACCTGGACCTACAGGTAAATGAAGCATTACTACCTTAAAAATAATCTGGACCTACAGGTAAATGAGGCATTGCTTCCTTAAAAATAATCTGGACCTACAGGTAAATAAGACATTGCTTCCTTAAAAATAATCTGGACCTACAGGTAAATGAGGCATTGTTTCCTTAAAAATAATCTGGACCTACAGGTAAATGAGGCATTGTTTCCTTAAAAATAATCTGGACCTACAGGAAAATGAGGCATTGCTATCATAATAATAATCTGGACCTACAGGTAAATGAGGCATTACTACCTTAAAAATAATCTGGACCTACAGGTAAATGAGGCATTACTACCTTAAAAATAATCTGGACCTACAGGTAAATGAGGCATTGCTTCCTTAAAAATAATCTGGACCTACAGGTAAATGAGGCATTGCTATCATAATAATAATCTGGACCTACAGGTAAATGAGGCATTGCTATCTTAATAATAATCTGGACCTACAGGTAAATGAGGCATTGCTATCATAATAATAATCTGGACCTACAGGTCAATGAGGCATTGCTGCCTTAAAAATAATCTGGACCTACAGGTAATTGAGCCATTGCTGCCATAAAAATAATCTGGACCTACAGGTAAATGTCGCATTGCTATCATAATAATAATCTGGACCTACAGGTAAATGAGGCATTGCTACCATAAAAATAATCTGCCTAGAATGTATCATATGTAAGGGACTATTCTTGTTTCCATCAATGTCATTTCAAATAATAACTAATATTTTGGAACATCAGTTGCATTTATCTTGATAGTTTAGATTGAGATATGACATAATCTATAGGTATTACCTGCAGTCCGCAAATAAAAAAACACTGTCAGTGCTGAAAAACCGTTCCTGAACAGGAAGCTTCAATTCTTCATTGTTGATCAATAATGTTCTTTCCCTATGTAAAGCTGCAAATTGACTTTGTTAGGTGTTCACAACATTTTCTGGTTTGAGGACTACTTTGTGATGATCAGCTACTTTTTACTACTTTGTGATGATCAGCTGCTTTTTACTACTGTGTGATGATCAGCTACTTATCTGAGATATTTATTGCATATCAAATATATTTAAAAGACAAAACAAAACATAGCACTAGACTTCACACCATTGGGATAAAAATGTAACACTTTAATCCCTATTGAATAGTATAGCATACACCTTACATTAAGAGCTATGTTTGAAATACAAAATGGCCATTATTGAGCCAGTCAGGGATTATTAAAGTCTATGACAGTGGCTCAGGACCCATTGTGTTTTCTTCTGGATATCAAAAGTATATACCATATGTATCTGAAATGTGCAGGTTCTACTTCCAAGACTTCAGAAAGTAGAAGGTTATGCATGAGTTACACTCCATTAAAGGGATCCAGTCTTGTGAAAAACACTATTAAACTTCAGATACAAGGTTATTCTCTAGGCTAAAAAGCTTGTCCACTATTAGGACAAACCCATCTTAAACTAAATGTTATGCCCCGATAAAATAATAAAGCCTATACTCATCTCCAGTGCTGGTGCCTTTCCTGTGGTGTCGACACTAGATCTCCCTGGAGCTGTGATGCGGTGTTGCTACCTATGGCCCATGCACCCAATCAGCACTGGTGTGACCATCTCCGCCTTCGTATGAAATGAACATGAAGAAGAAGCCAAGGTTGCAGCTCATCAGATCGCACATCAGAGGAGAGAGAGATATGGTTCCCCAATCCCCACCCAGTACCTCCGTTGTCCCTGCAGCCCCCATGAAGTTCCCCGGGCTGCCAGCATCTTCTTCTCTGAGAAAATGGCAGGCGCATGCGAGATCTGCCAGCCGGCAGCAATAGGAACTTTTTCCTATTGGTTCATTTTGATCACTCTGAAAGAAAGGTTTAGGGTTGGGCAAGGGTTAGAGTTATGGTTGGGCTTGGGCTAGGGTTAGGGTTGTGGTTGGGATTGGGATTAGGGTTAGGGTTGGGATTAGGGTTAGGGGTGTGTTAGGGATTGGTTTGTGGTTAGGGTTAGGGTTGGGATTAGGATTAGGGGTGGGTTGTGGTTAGGTTTGTGGTTAGGTTTATGGTTAGGGTTGGGATTTGGGGTGTGTTGGGGTTGAGGTTGTGGTTAGGGTTATAGTTAGGGTTGGGATTAGTGTTAGGGGTGTTTTGTGGGTAAGATTGGAGTTATAATTGGGGGATATCCACTGTTTAGGTGCATCAGGGAGTCTCCAAACGGGACATGGCACCACCATTGATTCCAGCCAATTTTGCGTTGAAAAAGTCAAATGGTGCTCCCCCCTTCTTATCCCTGCCATGCACACAAACAGTGGCTTTTTCCAACATATGGAGTATTAGTGTACTCAGGAGAAATTGCACAAAAAACCTTGTGGTCCATTTTCTCTTGATTTGAAAATAGAAAAAAATGGCTCCAGAGTAAATTTTTTGTGAAAAAAGTAAAATGTGAATTTTTTCCTTCCACAATGCTTTAGTTCACGTGAAGCACCTGAAGGGTTAATAAACCTTAAAGGGTGCAGTTTTGGAATAGTGTCACTTTTTTTTTCTTTTTGTTATATTTACCCCCCCAAACTCACTTCAAATGTGAGGTGTGCCCTAAAAAAATGATTTTGTAAATTTTTTTGGAAAAATTAGAAATTACTAGTCAACTTTTAACCTTTATAACATCCTAACAAAAAAAATGATTTTTCCAAAATTGTGCTGATGTAAAGTTGACATGTAGTAAATATTATTTATTAACTATTTTGTGTGACACCACTCTCTGGTTTAAGGGTACAAAAATTAAAAGTTTGAAAATTGCAACATTTTCAAACATTTTGCCACATTTCCATTTATTTCATAAATAAATGCAAGTTATATCAAATAAATGTTACCACTAATATGAAGTACAATATGTCACAAAAAAAAATTCTCAGAATCAGTGGGATATGTTGAAGTGTTCCAGAGCTATAACCTCATAAATTGACAGTGGTCAGAATTGTATAAATTGGCTTGGACATTAAGTACCAAATTGGCTCTGTCACTAAGTGGTTAAAATGTGCCGTTCTGTATTCTAATCAGACAGGTAGATCCCAGGCTGCTCCTCCCTATCCGCTGATCTGGATTGATCAGTCTCTGCCTATACGTGCACATAGAAATACATCACAATAGGAATAATATAACATTAGTATAGGTGGATATTCATTATGAAAGTACTAGGTAACCAACCAAAAGGAGTGAATAACTACCGAAAGATAAATATATATATATTTTTTTATAAAAGTATAATTTTATTACTTCATATGAATGCAAAATAAAATTAAAATAGTGGGGGGCTGTGTACAAAAACAAAATTCACAATAAAATAAGAATAATAAAAATAAAAATGGGTATAATGTAAATAATGGTGTTGCATTCTCTAAAAATATATAATTGTTGGTATATTCAATATATAGCAAAAAAGTTATAACATATAAAAGATGATTGATAAATAAATTAATTATTAAATATCTGAATAAATAACTAATGTAGTGAAAAAAAATCCTTTGCTTATTTGAAATAACAGACATACCATAAAGGCAGAGAACAACAAAAATGTAGAGACCCCAGGACTCCAACATACATTTTGTTCAGAGGCTTTCTCTATACACACACATGGGCACAGACCTATCACTCCAGGACAGCGGATGGGAAGAAGCTACTTTGGACCCACATATCTGACTTGTATACAGAGTGGCTCAGTCATCCCTAGGAGCATTTAAAGAATGTTTTTCTCTGAAATGCTGCAAGATTTCAGAGTCAAACATACTTGGTTGCATTAATAGAATCAGTGTTGTATCAGCTGAAAAGAAATGTCACAATTAATAAATCAAATGAAAACTCCAAACAACACCAACATTGCCAAACATTAAAACATAGGTGAGCACAAATGAAATAAACTTTTAAAAAGAATAAGGCACAAATGAAAAACATCAGAAAAACACCAAAAAGCTAAGAAAAATAGTGGCAAATGCAATAATAAATGGACCTTCTATTGAATCTTTGCTCTCGCTCATGCAGGAGCTAAGCACTTTTGCCTCCTGAGCATCATAATTCACAGTTGCATATCTTGAGGGGAGATATGTGTCACCGTGGTGGTTAGCCTCGGTGATACGAGCCTGGAAAGCAGGGTAAAGCACAGATAGCTCTGAGAGCAGTCATAGAGATGGGTGGGACTGGCTTCTCCCATATCGCCACCATTGGGTGTGGCAGGGCTTATATAAAGCCATCAGACTAATGAGATATTGTCTGTGTGTAGAGGAATAAGGATCTTGTTTGTATTGCTCAGTTGCCAGAAGGCTTTGATTGCAGAACAGATAGCTAAATGGGTGATCCCACGCTGTGTATATGGACTGTTTATTTTATGTAAAGTTTGTGCCCAGAAATGGGATATTTTCTGTTCATGTGGACTTTACTGAAGTTTATGACGGATAATAATCTTCCAAAAATACTCTGCACCAGAGCTACAGTAAAAGGCTTGTGTGTTTACCTGAATTTCTACCAGAACGAGTGGATTCCCTATAGTAGTTATTTAATGGATGTGCTCCATCTTGGGGGATACAGAGCACACTAAAGTACACTCCTCAAAACTTTGCAACAACATGAAGGTATGGTCATGGAATTATGGAAGCACATGCAGGCCTTGCAAGAACTTTTCTCAGACAACCATTGATAACCTCATTGATATCATGCCAAGGTGTTGGTGCGCGGATTTCTGTGCATGTTGCTCATACTTGATATTGAATACTGAATCTCTCTCTTTTTGGGGGTAAATTTGGCAAAGCAGGCGAATTGGAACATCAAAGGATCCACTCATCTCTAATTAGCGCTTATATCAATCCCGTGATTTCCAAAACTCCACGACTTTTACTTCTTTGTGTTACAATATTTTTGTTTAGGACAATATGGTTACATTCTTGGGCACCAGTCGGCGATAAAGCCATCCCATTGCTTTTTTAGCTATTATTTTTAGTAGAAAATGCAGGTTAGACAAAAAATCCATATAGGAAAACATTATCCCCATCCTTGACTCACTACATACACTATGCATTCTCAAAATTATTAAAATTAATTGACTTTTTATGTAAAATCCAGTGCAAGAAGCTGGTATTAATGAAACCTAATGAAACCTATTGTATCTCACTAATACGTTTTTTGCATTCCCATTTGCTTTCCAAAATTTCTCAAATCATTTTCACAAATATAGTACCTACGATAAATAAAATTCATTATATGAAGCCAGCTGCCATCGTAGTCATATTTTTTGCCTGTGGAATAGAATGAGCAGCACTTTGTCCTTTACTGAAGTGACACATTCCAGTTCGCACAGATCTCCCTACACATCCTGATAATATCCTATTAACGGGTCCCTTGTTATGTTTTGAAAGACGTGTGACTTTGTCTTTGTACATTTGCATGAATAAGTGAACAACACCTTATAAAGCTTCCTGTAATTAATTATAATTCTTACTTTAGAAACAGTTTCTGAGACTTGAAGTGATCTTTATGGTCATAAAAGACATTGAATAGGTGTTATTCTTTTCTTTTTTTGTGTTGCAGAGAACATTTGACGACTAAAGGGTCACCACAAATAGACTAATTTTCACCAAACTCACTTATTTCACTTGGACAATCTGACCATCTAAAGTGTATTGAATATTTGACTCAAATTCATGCACCCAACTGTATGTCTGCGAAAAAAAAGGATCGGGCATATAAACATGTCCAGTGCACTGTTCAGAGATAAACTGAAACGAGAGGAGTCTGACAGAGACCCAATCCTCTATCCCTATTTAGAACACATTATTGCATGGCTTACCTGGGTGTGCATGTGTATGCAGGAGTCAGGACAAATAGTTGTAAACTGAATGAGCATTCAGCTAAATATGTGTGGCCACCTTTAGGAAACTCTCAGCAATTATTTCCTATATGATTCACATATAACTAACGTGTATTGTTGTTGCTCTTTTGCACTGATTTTGGTGCTTGTAAGTTGCCTGTACATATTAGATATGGGTCAACAGAGTCTGCCAGGAGTCTATTGTAAGTTACATGGGGGACTTTCAACTTTCCACCAAATCAGACAAATTAGGAAATACAAAAAATGGACATATCAGAAGAGTCTGATTTCTGTTCTAGATCTGCACACTGTGATAGTTCAGACTGCATATGAGCTCAAGTGAAGTGTGAAATACACGGGGAAAGATTTTTACCATTATTATGTATGTTAAAAAAACATCCAAAAATGGAAGCATTACACACCTGTCATTGGTATCCCAGGCTCCGCTTCCTTCCCTTGGGTCCACTGTCCTCTGTTGTACTCCACGTCAAGTTTTGCAAGTGGATCAATGATGTCATCCTGCGCTTCACTGAGCAGGGGGTTGGACATGATGACCCTGGAGGACCCTTCTTACTCTAACATTCTAATATTCTATCTCTTTATACCTATTTAATGCCTATTTATAAACCCCCATGTCTTGGGGTTGAGACTAGGGTCGGACTGGGCCACTGGAGAACCGGAGGATTTTCTGGTGGGCCCAGGCCCTGACACCTGTTGGCATACAGGGCCAGCAGCTGCCTAGGGCCCCCGCTGCTCCAGTGGCCCCCCAGCGAGTGGGGTGTCACTAATAGCGGCACACCACGCAGCTGCTATGGGGCCCCCGGTGCCAGTGGAGTGCAGCGAGTGACAGGAAGCCTAAGCCTGTTTCCACTGCTAAAGTGAAATGAATTTTCAAGCTTCCCCACACCCCCATGGGCGTGGAGAAAAGTGAATTAATTTCTCTACAATAGCGGGCAGCGTTTGCCGCATGCTGCAGCTAACACTGCCTGCTATCAGGGTCCACAGACCTGGGCCCCCGCTCCCTCTCCCTCAGGGGCCCCCCAGCCCACGCGGACGCTATGGGGCTGTAAGCCAGGGGGAACCGTCGCCAGTGCCGCCCCTCCAGCGTGCATTAATGGAAGAGAGAGCGTCAGATGGCGCTCCCTCTCCCATCATTCCCCTCGCCTCAGACACACAGCGGGTGCACGATAAAGTCACTTCATCGTGTACTTGCTGTGTGCGAGACCAACGGCAGCGCAGCTCCTGACATTGGAGCAAAGCCGCCATCTGAATCAGTGTGGGAGCCAGGAGGAGAGGTGAGTATTGTGGTTTTTTTTTAATATATATATATATATATATATATATATATATATATATAAACTAGACTGTGGCCCGATTCTAACGCATCAGGTATTCTAGAATATGCATGTCCCCGTAGTATATGGACAATGATGATTCCAGAATTCGCGGCAGACTGTGCCCGTCGCTGATTGGTGGAGGCAACCTTTATGACATCATCGTCGCCATGGCAACCATTATGACATCTACGTCGATACTGTGCCCGTCGCTGATTGGCCGAGGCCTGGCGGCCTTGACCAATCAGAGACGCGGGATTTCCAGGACAGACAGACAGACAGAAAGACAGACAGACAGACAGACAGAAAGACAGACAGACAGACAGACAGACGGAAAAACCCTTAGACAATTATATATATAGATATATATAATTGAGTCTGGGGCAACATTATTCCCTATGGGGGGGCAGCATTATACCACATGGGGGAGCTACATTATAACCTATGGGGGGCAGCATTATACCCTATGAGGGGGCAGCATTATTCCCTATGAGGGGGCAGCATTATACCCTATGAGGGGAGCAGTATTATTCCCTATGAGGGCAGCATTATACCCTATGAGGAGGGCAGCATTATTCCCTATGAGTAGGGCAGCATTATTTCCTGTGAGGGGGCAGCATTATACCCCAGTGGGCCCAGATACATACCAGGGACCTCCAGTGGGACATTTTAAAAAGTTAACTCTCTAAAAGGTCACTTTGAAGGAAGCATGACTCTATCTTCAGCAACTATTTTTTCCTTGAGTTGGTGGAAAAACATGGGCAATCTAACCAAATGGACCCCTTGGGTAACAAAAATGTCCCAAGTAGTTACCACAGATGCAAGCCCCACCGGATGGGGGGCTCAGCTGGACAACAAGGTTACTCAGGGGGTCTGGACAAGGCATTAGTTTGAAGTATCCTCAAACTAAAAAAGAGATATTGCGTGAGTTATGCCTGTTAGAATTGTTAGATACCCTTTGGGGTCATCACATGCGAATATTTTCGGACAACCAGGTGGCGGTGACCTATCTGAACCATCATGGGGGAACAAGGTCACGAGCCTTGATAAACACAACATCTCAGATTTTCAGGTTGGCTGGAAGCAATCTTCTATCCCTGACGCACTACATATCCATGAGATAGAGAACAAAAGGGCAGACTCTTTAAGCAACACTCACATTTTGAGACAGGGCGAGTGGGTGCTAAAGGAGTCAATTTTCAGACAAATTTTCAGACAAATTCTGGAAATGTGGGATCTTCCAGTCATAGATCTCTTTGCCAAAATCAACAACGCAAAGGTTGACTCATTTTCCTCCCTAGATCCCAGAGGGTACCCTCATGCTCTAGATGCCTTTATGATCCCATGGAATCAGAGCCTGGCCTATGCCTTCCCCCTGGCCATTCTCATCCCAGCGATCCTGAGGAAGATCAGGGATGACAAGGGAAGAATAATACTGATAGACTCCTTTTGGCCAAGAAGAACTTGGTTCTCCTAGATGAGGATGATGTCTATCACCGATCCTTGTGTTTTACCAGAAATCCCGAACCTTCTTTCTCAGGGACCGGTGTTTCACCCTCAGGCAAAAAACTTACACTTAGCAGCATGGAATTTGAAAGAGCGCCATTTAAGGACAGAAGTTTTTCTCGAAACTTGGTTTCTACCCTACTTCAAAGAAGAAAAAGTGTTACTACCAGAGTCTACGGTAAAACCTGGAAAAAAAATTTATCCACCTCAGAGGTAAAAATCCAGGATGGTTTCCCGATTACGGCAATCCTGGAGTTTCTACAAAAGGGACTGGAACCAGGCATGGCTACTAGCACCCTAAAGGTTCAGGTGGCAGCTCTGGGGGCCTTATACAGTCATGATATAGCAGGCAACCCATGTGTAGCACGATTTATTAGAGCCTCAGCAAGATCTAGGTCCATTATCAGCTAAAAATTACCGCCATGGGATCTATACTTAGCACTATCAGCCCTAACAAGTCCTCCCTTTGAACCCTTAGATTCACACTATCTCAAGGTCCTGTCCCTTAAAACGGTCCTTCTAGTGGCTCTAACATCAGCCTGGAGGGTGAGCAACATACAGGCCTTATCTGCGGGCCCTCCCTTCACTAAAATCTTGGAAAACAGGGTTATTTTAAAACCTGAACCTGTTTACCTGCTCAAGGTAGCATCTCGTTTTCACAGGTCCCTAGAGGTAGTCCTTCCTTCCTTTTGCTCCAACCCCAAAAATATGGAAGAAGAGAAATTCATCACCTTAGATGTAAAAAGATGTTTGGTTCAGTACCTGGAGTCCACCCAGGGGTGTAGGAAGGATGGATCTCTGTTTATATGCTTTCAGTGGCCTAGGAAGGGACTCTGTTGTGAATTTGGTTTCTGGGCTCCCCCGGTGGTTACTGGTGGTACTGAACCTGTGTGCTTCATCTCCTCTGTTCACCTGTTTCCATCAGGATGTGGGAGTTTCTATTTAGCCTTGCTCCTCAGTCATTTCTATGCCGGCCAACAATGTTACCAGAAGCCTTTCTGTTGCATGTTCCTGCTCCTAGACTACTATCAGCTAAGTTGGACTTGTAGTCCTAAGATTGTTTTGCATTTTTGTTCCAGTTCTCTGTGTTTGAATATTTCTGAGGCTGGAAGCTCTTGTGAGCTGAAATTGCCACTCTGGTGTCATGAGTTGATATTAGAGTCTTAAAGTAATTTCAGGATGGTGTTTTGAAAGGGTTTTCAGCTGACTGTGAAGTTCCCTTTTCTGTCTTCCTACTATCTAGTAAGCGGACCTCAATTTGCTAAACCTATCTTCATACTTCGTATGTCAATTTCCTCTAAAATCACCGACAATATATGTGGGGGCTACTGTCTGCCTTTTGGGGAAAATTTCTCTAGAGGTAAGCCAGGTCTGTATTTTCCTCTGCTAGGGTCAGTCAGTCCTCCGGCTGGCGCTGGGCGTCTAGGGATAAAACGTAGGCACGCTACCCGGCCACTGTTAGTTGTGCGGTAGGTTTAGCTCACAGTCAGCTCGAGTTCCCATCTTCCAAGATCTAGTCCTTTTGTATGCTTTACTACGGTCTCTTGCCATTGAGAACCATGACAGTTTGGCCGGCCAAGGGTTAAAATAATTGGCAGAAGAAAGGAGAGAAAAGAAGTCTGCAGAGAATTTTTTTTTTTTTTCTGAGTTTGCTCATTAGTTGCTTCACTTGCATCTCTGCTTACTGCAGCCTTCGTCTCTCTCTCCTTCTAATCCTTGAATGGTTCTGATTTCACCTGATTAAAATGGATCCTCAGAGTTTAGCTACAGGTTTGGATAATCTCGCTATGAAGGTTCAAAGTTTACAGGATTTTGTAATTCATGCTCCTATATCTGAACCTAGAATTCCTTTACCTGAATTTTTCTCCGGGGATAGATCTCGCTTCCAGAATTTCAAACATAATTGTAAATTATTTTTGTCTCTGAGATCTCGCTCCGCTGGAGATCCTGCACAGCAGGTCAGGATTGTAATTTCCTTGCTCCGGGGCGACCCTCAGGATTGGGCATTTGCTTTGGCACCAGGGGATCCTGCGTTGCTCAATGTGGATGCGTTTTTCCTGGCTTTGGGGTTGCTTTATGAGGAACCTCATTTAGAGATTCAGGCTGAAAAAGCCTTGATGGCCCTGTCTCAAGGGCAAGATGAGGCTGAAATATACTGCCAAAAATTTCGTAAGTGGTCTGTGCTTACTCAGTGGAATGAGTGCGCCCTGGCGGCGAATTTCAGAGAGGGTCTCTCTGATGCCATTAAAGATGTTATGGTGGGGTTCCCTGTGCCTACAAGTCTGAATGAGTCCATGACAATGGCTATTCAGATTGATCGGCGTTTGCGGGAGCGCAAACCTGTGCACCATTTGGCGGTGTCTACTGAGAAGGCGCCAGAGATTATGCAATGTGATAGAATTCTGTCCAGAAGCGAACGACAGAATTTTAGGCGAAAAAATGGGTTATGCTTCTATTGTGGTGATTCAACTCATGTTATATCAGCATGCTCTAAACGTACTAAGAAGGTTGATAAGTCTGTTTCAATTGGCACTTTACAGTCTAAGTTTATTCTATCTGTGACCCTGATTTGCTCTTTATCGTCTATTACCGCGGACGCCTATGTCGACTCTGGCGCCGCTTTGAGTCTTATGGATTGGTCCTTTGCCAAACGCTGTGGGTTTAATTTAGAGCCTCTGGAAGTTCCTATACCTCTGAAGGGTATTGACTCCACGCCATTGGCTAGTAATAAACCACAATACTGGACACAAGTAACTATGCGTATTAATCCGGATCACCAGGAGATTATTCGCTTCCTTGTGTTGTATAGTCTACATGATGTGTTGGTGCTTGGATTGCCATGGCTGCAATCTCATAACCCAGTCCTCGACTGGAAAGCAATGTCTGTGTTAAGCTGGGGATGTCAGGGGACTCATGGGGACGTACCTTTGGTTTCCATTTCGTCATCTATTCCCTCTGAGATTCCGGAATTTTTATCTGATTATCGTGACGTTTTTGAGGAGCCTAAACTTGGTTCACTACCTCCGCACAGAGATTGCGATTGTACTATAGATCTGATTCCGGGCAGTAAGTTTCCAAAGGGTCGTTTATTTAATCTATCTGTGCCTGAACATGCTGCTATGCGGGAATATATTAAGGAGTCCTTGGAAAAGGGACATATTCGTCCTTCGTCATCTCCCTTAGGAGCCGGTTTTTTCTTTGTATCTAAAAAAGATGGCTCTTTGAGGCCGTGTATTGATTATCGGCTTTTGAATAAAATCACGGTTAAATATCAGTATCCTTTGCCATTGCTTACTGATTTGTTTGCTCGAATAAAGGGGGCCAAGTGGTTCTCTAAGATTGATCTTCGTGGGGCGTATAATTTAGTGCGAATTAAGCAGGGGGATGAGTGGAAAACCGCATTTAATACGCCTGAGGGCCATTTTGAGTATTTAGTAATGCCTTTTGGTCTTTCAAATGCCCCTTCAGTCTTTCAGTCTTTTATGCATGACATTTTCCGTGAATATTTGGATAAATTTATGATTGTGTATCTGGATGATATTTTGATTTTTTCGGATGACTGGGACTCTCATGTCCAACAGGTCAGGAGGGTTTTTCAGGTTTTGCGCTCTAATTCCTTGTGTGTAAAGGGTTCTAAGTGTGTTTTTGGGGTTCAAAAGATTTCGTTTTTGGGGTACATTTTTTCCCCCTCTTCCATTGAGATGGACCCTGTCAAGGTTCAGGCTATTTGTGATTGGACGCAACCCTCTTCTCTTAAGAGCCTTCAGAAGTTTTTGGGCTTTGCTAATTTTTATCGTCGATTTATAACTGGTTTTTCTGATGTTGCTAAGCCGTTGACTGATTTGACTAAGAAGGGTGCTGATGTTGCTGATTGGTCCCCTGCTGCTGTGGAGGCCTTTCGGGAGCTTAAGCGCCGCTTTTCTTCCGCCCCTGTATTGCGTCAGCCTGATGTTACTCTTCCTTTTCAGGTTGAGGTCGACACTTCAGAAATCGGAGCTGGGGCGGTTTTGTCGCAGAAAAGTTCCGACTGCTCCGTGATGAGACCTTGCGCGTTCTTTTCTCGTAAATTTTCGCCCGCTGAGCGAAATTATGATATTGGTAATCGGGAGCTCTTGGCTATGAAGTGGGCTTTTGAGGAGTGGCGTCATTGGCTTGAGGGGGCTAGACATCAGGTGGTGGTATTGACCGACCACAAGAATTTGATTTATCTTGAGTCTGCCAGGCGCCTGAATCCTAGACAGGCGCGCTGGTCGTTATTTTTCTCTCGGTTTAATTTTGTGGTTTCTTACCTACCGGGTTCTAAAAATGTGAAGGCGGATGCCCTTTCTAGGAGTTTTGAGCCTGATTCCCCTGGTAATTCTGAACCTACAGGTATCCTTAAGGATGGAGTGATATTATCTGCTGTTTCCCCAGACTTGCGACGGGTCTTGCAGGAGTTTCAGGCGGATAGACCTGATCGTTGCCCGCCTGGTAGACTGTTTGTTCCGGATGATTGGACCAGTAGAGTCATCTCGGAGGTCCATTCTTCTGCGTTAGCTGGTCATCCTGGAATCTTTGGTACCAGGGATTTGGTGGCTAGGTCCTTCTGGTGGCCTTCCCTGTCGCGAGATGTGCGAGGTTTTGTGCAGTCTTGTGATGTTTGTGCTCGGGCCAAGCCTTGTTGTTCTCGGGCTAGTGGATTGTTGTTATCTTTGCCTATTCCGAAGAGGCCTTGGACTCACATCTCCATGGATTTTATTTCTGATCTCCCTGTTTCTCAGAAGATGTCTGTCATCTGGGTGGTGTGTGACCGTTTCGCTAAGATGGTCCATTTGGTCCCCTTGCCTAAATTGCCTTCCTCATCCGAGCTGGTTCCTCTGTTTTTTCAAAATGTGGTTCGCTTGCATGGTATTCCGGAGAATATCGTTTCTGACAGGGGAACCCAATTCGTGTCTAGATTTTGGCGAGCGTTCTGTGCTAGGATGGGCATTGATTTGTCTTTTTCGTCTGCTTTCCATCCTCAGACTAATGGCCAGACCGAGCGAACTAATCAGACCTTGGAGACTTATTTGAGGTGTTTTGTGTCTGCGGATCAGGATGATTGGGTTGCCTTTTTGCCCTTGGTGGAGTTTGCCCTCAATAACCGGGCTAGTTCTGCCACCTTGGTTTCTCCTTTCTTCTGTAATTCGGGGTTTCATCCTCGTTTCTCTTCCGGTCAGGTGGAGTCTTCGGATTGTCCTGGAGTGGATGCTGTGGTGGAGAGGTTGCATCAGATTTGGGGGCATGTGGTGGACAATTTGAAGTTGTCCCAGGAGAAGACTCAGCAGTTTGCCAACCGCCGTCGTCGTGCTGGTCCTCGTCTTTGTGTTGGGGACTTGGTGTGGTTGTCTTCTCGTTTTGTCCCTATGAAGGTTTCTTCTCCTAAGTTTAAGCCTCGGTTCATCGGCCCGTACAAGATATTGGAGATTCTTAACCCTGTGTCTTTTCGTTTGGACCTCCCTGCATCTTTTTCTATTCATAATGTCTTCCATCGGTCATTGTTGCGCAGGTATGAGGTACCGGTTGTGCCTTCCGTTGAGCCTCCTGCTCCGGTGTTGGTTGAGGGTGAGTTGGAGTACGTTGTCGAGAAGATCTTGGACTCCCGTGTTTCCAGACGGAGACTTCAGTATTTGGTCAAGTGGAAGGGCTACGGTCAGGAGGATAATTCTTGGGTGACAGCCTCTGATGTTCATGCCTCCGATTTGGTCCGTGCCTTTCATAGGGCTCATCCTGATCGCCCTGGTGGTTCTGGTGAGGGTTCGGTGCCCCCTCCTTGAGGGGGGGGTACTGTTGTGAATTTGGTTTCTGGGCTCCCCCGGTGGTTACTGGTGGTACTGAACCTGTGTGCTTCATCTCCTCTGTTCACCTGTTTCCATCAGGATGTGGGAGTTTCTATTTAGCCTTGCTCCTCAGTCATTTCTATGCCGGCCAACAATGTTACCAGAAGCCTTTCTGTTGCATGTTCCTGCTCCTAGACTACTATCAGCTAAGTTGGACTTGTAGTCCTAAGATTGTTTTGCATTTTTGTTCCAGTTCTCTGTGTTTGAATATTTCTGAGGCTGGAAGCTCTTGTGAGCTGAAATTGCCACTCTGGTGTCATGAGTTGATATTAGAGTCTTAAAGTAATTTCAGGATGGTGTTTTGAAAGGGTTTTCAGCTGACTGTGAAGTTCCCTTTTCTGTCTTCCTACTATCTAGTAAGCGGACCTCAATTTGCTAAACCTATCTTCATACTTCGTATGTCAATTTCCTCTAAAATCACCGACAATATATGTGGGGGCTACTGTCTGCCTTTTGGGGAAAATTTCTCTAGAGGTAAGCCAGGTCTGTATTTTCCTCTGCTAGGGTCAGTCAGTCCTCCGGCTGGCGCTGGGCGTCTAGGGATAAAACGTAGGCACGCTACCCGGCCACTGTTAGTTGTGCGGTAGGTTTAGCTCACAGTCAGCTCGAGTTCCCATCTTCCAAGAGCTAGTCCTTTTGTATGCTTTACTACGGTCTCTTGCCATTGAGAACCATGACAGGACTCCACCCCTCCAAAAGTACCTTGGCAAGATGGATAAGAGATGCAATCTTGTTGGCCTACTCATCTAGTTGGAATGTCGCCCTGGAGGGTCTGACAGCTCAGTCCACGAGGGCAGTGGCAACCTCCTAGGCAGAAAGGTCGGAGGTATCAATAGAGCAGATCTGTAAGGCTGCCACTTAGTCATGACCTTCTACCTTTTTCAAACACTATCGGCTGGACCCTTCCGACTTAACCTTTGGGAGAAGGGTTCTACAGGCTGTGGTCCCTCCCTAAAGATAGAATTCTCTGTAATTCTCTCCGTGGTGCTGTCATGGGAGAAGGAGAAAGACGTAGTTACAGTACTTACTGGTAATGGGATTTCTCAGAGCCAATGACAGCACCCTTATATTCCCTCTCATCATGTGTGAGTGAACACTCTTTGCCTGTTTGTGGTGTGATTTATTTATAGACTCAGAGTGTTTCTTATCAGTAGTATGATAAAAATGTTTAATCTTTAACAATAACTTGAAGGTACTCCTTTGCTCTGCAAACTAACTGATGCAAGGGAGAGGTACCGGCCTTTCATCTGTAGGTTTCCTGTTCCTGAAGGGCTGATCCTCTCTCTCTCTCAGTGGTGCTGTCATGGGCTCGGAGAAATCCCGTTACCGGTAAGTAACTATGTCTTTTCTGGATTAAATAAGTTATCCATGGAGTATTATGTGCTTTCTATAACATTTCAGTGGTATATAACAGTCCAGAAAAGTATTAAAATATTTTTATGGATTCAATTAGTTATCCATAGATTGAATCCATCCATATGCTTTTACATGCTTTGTGTTACCTTATCGTGGTATTAAACTCTAAAAAAAATGCTTTGGCTGCGACAGGTGACTATTTTTATATTATTAAAAATATACTTAGTGTAAAGACACCTAGCAAATAGACAATGCATAAGGAATGCAGTAAGGGATGGGAAAGTGGAAGTGCTGATAATGCTGAACGTAGACGCAGAGGACGTGGGGCACGTGCAACTATGCCTGTAGCACAAGAAAAATGCCTATCCACAACACACAAGTTCTTGTCCTACTTTGCAGGGAGGCATGGTGCACCACTTTTGAAGTCACAACAATGTGAACAGATGGATGGTTAGATAGCAATTTGATATGTTCTCCCTTTCTGCACCATAAGTTCTCCCATCCGGCCCTATGTGCCTCCATCCTACCCCATATGATCTCTCATCCGGCCCCTATTGTTCTCCCAATCTGAGCCCATTTGCCCCCATTCTGCCCTTATGTGTCTCCATTTTGCCCCATGTGTCTTCATTTTGCCCCATGTGTCTCCACTTTGCCCCCATGTCTCCACTCTGCACCATATGTTCTCTCATCCTGACCCATTTGTCTCCAAGCTGCTCTATTTGATCTCCCATCCTGCCCCATGTGTCTCCATCCTGCCCCATATGATCTCATATCCTGCCCGATGTGTCTACATAATATTTCCATCTTGCCCATATGATGTCCAATCCTTACCCAGGTGTCTGGATCCTATCTCCATGCTGCCCCATATTTTCTCCCATCCTGCCCCAGGTGTCTCCATACTGTTTCCATCCTGCCCCATATGTTCTCCCTTCCTGCCCCATATGATCTCCCATCTTGCCCCATGTGTCTCCATACTGTTTCCATCCTGCCCCATATGTTCTCCCATCCAGCCCCATATGATTTCCCATCCTGCCCAGGTGTCTCCATCCTGTCTCCATGCTTCCCCATATGTTCTCCCATCCTGCTTCATTTGATCTCCCATCCTTCCCCATTTGTCTACATAATATTTCCATCCTGCCCATAGGATGTCCCATCCTGACCCAGGTGTCTGGATCCTGTCTCCATGCTGCCCCATATGTTCTCCAATCCTGCCCCAGGTGTCTCTATACTGTTTCCATCCAGACCCATATGTTCTCCCATCCAGCCCTATATGATTTGCCATCCTGCCCCAGGTGTCTCCATCCTGTCTCCATGCTTCCCCATATGTTCTCCCATCCTGCCTCATATGATCTCCCATCCTGCCCCTATGTGTCTCCAACCTACACCATATGATCTTCCAACCTGAGCCCATGTGCCCCCACTCTGCCCTCATTTGTCTCCATTTTGCCCCATGTGTCTCCACTCTGCCCTATATGTTCTCCCATCCTGCCTTCATGTGTCTCCAACCTGCTCCATATGATCTCCCATCCTGCCCATTTGTCTCCGTCCTGCCCAATATGTTCCACCATCCTATTCCCATGTGTCTCCAACCTGCCCCATCTGGTCTGTCATCCTGCCTCTTGTGTGTCCATCCCATCCTGCTCCATGTGTCTCTAACCTGCCCCATATGAACTCTCATCCTGCCCTATATGTTCTCCTATCCTGGTCCATGTGTCTCCATTCTGCCTCATATGTTCTCCCATCTTGCCCCTATGTTTATCCAAACTGCCCCATTTGATCTCCCATCCTGTCCCAGGTGTTTCTATCCTGCCCCATGAGTGTCCATTCAGCTCCATATGATCTCCCATCCAGTGCCAGGTGTCTCCATCCTGTCTCTATGCTGCCCATATGTTCGCCCATCCTGCCCCATATGATCTCCCCTCCGACCTCATGTTCTCTCATACTGCCTCATTGTTTTCCCATACTGCCCCATATGTTTCACCATCCTGTTTCCATGTGTCTCCAACCTGCCCCATATGACCTGCCATCCTGCCTCATGATCTCCCATCCTGCCTCATGTGTCTCAAACCTGCCCCATATGAACTCCCTTCCTGCTCCATATATTCTACCATCCTGCCCCATGTGTCTCCAACCTGCTGCAAATGATTTGCCATTCTGCCCCATGTGTGTCCATTCCATCTTTCCCCATATGCCTCCATCCTGCCTGCGTGTGTCTCTAACCTGCCCCATATGATTTCACATCCTGCCCCATGTGTCTACATCATATTTTCATCCTGGACATATGATCTCCCATCCTGACCCAGGTATCTGGATCCCATCTCCATGCAGCCCCATATGTTCTTTCATCCTGTCCCAGGTGTCCCCATCCTGATTCCATCCTGCCCCATATGTTCTACCATCCTGCCCCATATGCCTCCATCCTGCCTGCATCTGTCTCTAACCTGCCCCATATGATCTCACATACTGCCCCATATGTCTCCATCCTGCCCCATATGTTCTCCCATCCTGCCCCAGGTGTCTCCATACTGTTTCCATCCTGCCTCACATGTTCTCCCATCCAGCCTCATATGATTTCCCATCCTAACCCAGGTTTCTGAATCCTGTCTCAATGCTGCCCCATGTGTTCTCCCAACCTGCCCCAGGTGTCTCCATACTGTTTCCATCCAGACCCAAATGTTCTCCCATCCAGCCCCATATGATTTTCCATCGTGCCCCAGGTGTCTCCATCCTGTCTCCATGCTTCCCCATATGATCTCCCATCCTGCCCCCATGTGTCTCCAACCTACCCCATATGATCTCCCATCCTGCCCCCTGTGTCTGCATAATATTTCCATCCTGCCCATAGGATGTCCCATCCTGACTCAGGTGCCTGGATCCTGTCTCCATGCTGCCCCATATGTACCCCTTCCTGCCCCAGGTGTCTCCACATTGTTTCCATCCTGCCCCATATGTTCTCCCATCCTGCCCCACTTGTCTCCATACTGCCCCATATGTTCCACCATCCTGTTCCCATGTGTCTCCAACCTGCCCCATCTGATCTGTCATCCTGCCTCTTGTGTGTCCATCCCATCTTGCTCCATGTGTCTCCATCCTGCCCCATATTCTCCCACTTGCCTCATGTGTCTCCAACCTGCCCCATATGAACTCCCTTCCTACCCCATATGTTCTCCCATCCTGGTCCATGTGTCTCCATTCTGCCTCATATGTTCTCCCATCTTGCCCCCATGTGTATCCAAACTGCCCCATATGATCTCCCATCCTGTCCCAGGTGTTTCTATCCTGCCCCATGTGTGTCCATTCAGCTCCATATGATCTCCCATCCTGTCCCAGGTGTCTCCATCCTGCCCCATGATTGTCCATTCAGCTCCATATGATCTCCCATCCTGTCCCAGGTGTCTCCATCCTGCCCCATGATTGTCCATTCAGCTCCATATGATCTCCCATCCTGCTGCCCCAGATGTCTCCATCCTGCCTCTATGCTGCCCATATGTTCACCCATCTTGCCCCATATGATCTCCCCTCCTGCCCCATGTTCTCTCATACTGCCCCATGTTTCCCCATACTACCCCATATGTTCCACCATCGTGCCCCATCTATCTCCAACCTGCCCATATGACCTGCCATCCTACCCCATGTGTGTCCATCCCATCCTTCCTGATATGCCTCCATCCTGTAAAAAAAAAATCAATGGCAGAATTGTTTTTTTTTTTTTTTTTATGTCACATTTGGATTTTTTTTCCTGTTTTTCCAGGACATTGAATGGTAAGATATGGTGTCATTCAAAGCTACAACTCATCCCGCAAAAAAAAAAAAAACAAGCTCTTGTTCGGCTACTGGGACCGAAAAAATAAAAAAGCAAAAAATGTCATGGCTCTTGGAAGAATGGAAGAAAAAAAATGAAAACACAAATATGAAAACTGAACTATTAAGGGGTTAAAGTTTTCAGCTGACCACTTTTTGCCCATTTGGGGCTTCTCAGCTTCTTTCATCTCTTGATTAACACTAATTCGTGATTAATAAGAAGTTTCCATGGTTACTTAACTTGTAAATCTCCAATATCTTTCTGGTGGGTAAAAAACTGGTGAAAAAGAAAAGAATCTCATCTGCAAGTAAAATAGTCAGTCCCAGTCATCAGGGGGTTAAGCAGGAGCTGCGGGAAAGCCGAGCCTTCCAGCAGTGAAGAGGTTAACCCCCGCTCACTCTGTGATCGCTGGCCTGAATGAACACAT
The DNA here is from genome assembly GCF_051348905.1 of Ranitomeya variabilis. Classification (NCBI taxonomy): domain Eukaryota; kingdom Metazoa; phylum Chordata; class Amphibia; order Anura; family Dendrobatidae; genus Ranitomeya; species Ranitomeya variabilis. The sequence goes on from NC_135232.1 coordinate 237,054,716, forward strand.
CCACAAGTCTGTGCCCGGCGGCCACGCCCACCGGCCGGGCTCCGCACCTGATTGGCTCTCGCCGCTGTCACTCATCACACCCAGCCCTCCATCCTTTTTACTATGAAATGGGAAGAGTTCTTGTGTTTGGGGAAGGAGATGAGGACCAGATCGGGGAGGGACGAGCTGCGGGGCCACCAGCATCTGCTCCAGCCTCGTACCACATTGTGATGGAGAACACACAAAGTTCTGACTCTTGGGGATCTGCCCTCATCTGTAACACTCTCCAAGTACTGACAGGTTGGGGCATGAGGGCATAGGGGGCAGGATCGGCTGCAGCGAGCTCGGGAGCAGGCATGATCGGGCAGAGCGGCACCCAGGACACCTGGCTCTCTGCTGTGCTGTGATTCCCCAGCACATACCTGGGAACTTGATCGCTGAGAGCCTGGAGCAGTTGATGCACCTCCCATGGTCACCACTAGCCTGGGAGCCTCATCGTCCATGTGATCGGCGTGCTGGGAGCAGCTATGGGCCCCCTGGGATTGTATGCGTGCCCCCTGCACCGGAGCCTGGCCGCACTGGTCACCCTCACACTGGGCATGCTGGTCTGCAGAGGTAAGCCATAGTGATAAGCCATAGTGATAAGCCATAGTGATGCTGCCCGGCAGCTAGATGGCGCCATTCAATTACTCCTTAAGGGCACAAATGCTCCGGCTGTAAGGCTTCATTGTGCCTCCTTGGATCAGCACTGGGCTACATGGGAGTCATACTGAGAATTGGGCACAGGGTAGGAAGCCTCTGCCACCCAGGTCTGTGGGCTAAGAACTTAGTGATCAAGATGTGGGCTGCTGCAAGAGGACTACTGCCAGGAGATGGATGATAGATGGTGGATAGATCTGTAGACAGATAGATAATAAATGAATTGATCATTATCTACAGCTGCTATATAGTGATGTATATGATAGATTAGATAGATAGGAGACATATATACTGTATATATAGATACATAGATGCAGCTTATATTTAACTTCTTGAAATGTACTAATAAAAGATTGTAAATGTTATCTGTTTAGTGATGGGTAGGATAAATAGATGGATAGCTAGATAATGGATAGATAGATAGATAGATAGATAAATCCTTGTGGCTTCTATGTTGTATGTAACTAATAGAAACACTGTAATTACAAGTATTCTGGATGTGGCTGGAAACTTTCTAACTCTTCCCCAATCACAGAACTATTATCCTCCTTGGAATGGCTGTAACTTCCACTTTGACAAACAATCCACCGAGGACCCAGCGCTCCCCCACATGTCAGTGCCAAGTGGCTTCCTATTGATGGCACTTTCTCAGGGGATGATGTTAGACAAGTGGCATCTTTAGATCCTGCTCAGCTCCGTTCTTTCTTGCTCCTGTTGGCATGCCTTGGTGGGTTTCTATGACCCCAGGGGATTACAGATAAGAGAGTGCTTATTGTTGAGCATGGTTAAATCCCCTGCCAGCCTTTTTTTCCCATGGCACTTGAAGACACCATTTCTCCAAGTTTGCATCCTGAGGGGACACAGAGACACCATTTTGTCATATTCCTGTCCCAAATAGGTAGAACTGTGTTCCAGCAGCTATTCAAAATGGAATTTAAAGAGCCAGTCGTGTCAGTTCAGCTTAGGATCATGTATGTGGGAGTCCATCTGCCAATATACATACATCCACCCTCAGTATAGCGTGCGCTGATCTGCAGAGACAGCCTGAACTCGCCAGGAGCTCTCTGTGGTGCAGGAAATCACATCTTATTGGAAGCCTTGAAAACCCACTGAATGCCAGGACCAGCAGAGTAATCTGGTGTCTGCGCCTGTGACCTGGCTGTGTGTGTGTCATGAGCATATTCCGAAAGTAGGCACTGTAGATCTGAATGATTACACTTTCATGCCATTGATTCACGGTCACTCTACATCCTTCAAGAACCAATCAGACCCAGAAGACTATGGCCAGAATGGGGGAGACATGGAAGCTGTGTAGCACAGCAGGTGTGACCCCCAGCTGGGACCCCCAGTAACGCCACCTCTGGGCTCCTCACCTTGTGCAGTGGACAGTTTGTTGTGCTGGAGAATGTGAGTGTGATTTATTCAATGAGTTACATCTACAAGAGCAGTCTCCAGCTTCTTATTGGATTACCTCATTATGTTTTCCCCTTCATTGGATTACATGAACCCAGATCTTGTCCAGTAGTCTGGTCTCATTATTAGTCACACAAAGGAATAGGGCCCTTTAAATCCCAAACTGCTGCTGTTATAGGATCGTCTTGTGACGCTTATTTCTTAAAACTCTTCCATAAAATGTAAAATATGCAGGAACTAATGCATGCCTTTCTTGTATTGTTTGGGAATATATTACATTTATGCTGTACAGTAAATCAATAAGTGATAAAACCCTCCGCACTTAGTTTTTTTCGGAATTGCTAATTTTAAATCATATTTTCCTTATAAGTACCAAAGAGGATACAACAGTTCCAGATTATCACAGGAAAAATAAGATCTTATACCACTATGATTGGTATATTGGTATGATTGGTATTGGTGACTATGTACATAGTCACTCCAAGCTTGCCACAAAAGGGGCTCTGAGTTTGTCATTTAGCACAAGTCATAGTGATAGCACAACTTGTCATTTCCGGGTTTACACAGAACTGTAGTTAATTCTGCTATGTAATAGAATCACATCTCGGTTACATTTGTATTTTTTGTATTTTTTGCTATCAAATATCATATATATATATATATATATATATATATATATATATATATATATATATATATATATATATATATGTGTATGTGTGTATATATATATATATATATATATATATATATTACACACAAAGGAGGCAACATATCTAAAATAGTGAAAAAGTGAGGAATCCTTTACTCATCAACACCAGCTGGTGTGCTGTTCTGGGGAATGGAGGATCCTTACTTTCTTACTTTTTCTCTATTTTGCTTGTGCTGCCTCCTTCTGGATTCTTATTCTTATTCTTGGATGGGAAGCTTTGCCAATTTCCTTGGGTGAGATTTGCACACATTTAGGCAGTGCTGCTGTTTTTCTGGATATATATATATATATATATATATATATATATATATATATATATATATATATATATATATATATATATATATATATATATATATATATATATATTATAAAATATATATCTATATATATATCTATATATATATACTGTATATCTATATATATATATATTTATCTATCTATCTATCTATCTATCTATCTATATATATATATGTATATATTTGTTACAAATTGAGGGATCTTAAAAATGTGGCCCAACGTAACTTCCTCCAAACTAAGCGTTTTCTTATTATTTATTCTTATTATTCTTATTTATTGTTATAGCATTTTACTTGGAGCCTTCTGGGTTCACAGAATTCTTGCACAGTAAATAATAACTTAATTAATATCATGCTTACTTCCATTATTGCAGTATATATGGTAAAGCGCCATGGAATAAATGGTGCTATAGCAATAAATAAGAATAAATAATAATAAAAGGGTTAGTTTGGAGGAAGGTACGTTGGGCCACATTTGTAAGATCCCTTAATATTTAAGGAAGGTTTCCCCGGGAAACAATAGAGCATTGTGAGAGCATCTCGCTGCAGGAGCTCAGATCTGCTCAGAGCCCAGTGCTTGTGCCAGGATCTCCCCACACCGGCAGCAGCTGCCGAGAGCTCCTGATTCTGGCTCAGTGAGATAAAAGGGTAAGATATTAATTTCCTGCAGGGAACGCTGTCTGTGATTTTATACTTCACGGGCTCTTCTGAAAGACCCTGCAAACTTCTTACAATGTCAGCATGCCTGAGCTCCAAGAGAGCTTTAATTGAGTGATCCCGGCCCCCCTCGTCCGCTCTGCAATCCCTCTCTGGGTTTTGTCTGCTGAACCGCAGGATTAAAGCTTTTTAGAAGGATGTGGTTCTCACAAGCTAAATCCCAGAAACCAGTTATTTCTTTTAATTAGACAAGTAGTAATGTAGGATCAACCCAAACATCTCCCTCCACAATGGCTTCACTGTTTATTACGGACCCTCGCATTACTTTACACCGTATAGTGCTCCCCGGACGTGTTTCATTTATTGACGTGCCATCTCTCATATTCTGTGGGGTCCATTCTGCTTTGTCAGTTTATTTTCCCCTCAAGAGAAAAAACAGAAGAGTTTCACATAATGACTTTAATAAAACATTAGGCTGTCTCTTCTGATGGTACCAGCTCAGGACTTGGATTATTAATACTGCCAAAACACAGGCTCGGGATTCTCCCTGACGTTATTACCTGCCCTACAATCTTACAATCCATTTTTACCAAGAATGAAATATACCTAGTTGGGAAAAAATACACTTTTTCGGTCATGCGAACTATAGCCGTGCACGTAATTCAAGCAGTGTCATCTATTCACCCCCCTCCCCCAGCCATAATATATTCATTTATGACATTTTGGAATTCTTTTATAATTTGATGGATGATTCAGAAAATTTAGATCGACAGATGGTTGCTTTCACTCAATTGTGATATTCTATTGCAATATTTCAAGGTTCTCTTTTAAGTGATTGTGTCCAAAATGTGCAGAATTGTTCAGCTGCAAAAAAAACCCAATCTGCATATATTCATTAATTTTTCTTCATCATTCATCATTTCATTCCAAACATGATTCTAATTTTACAGGGAAGTGTTAGATGGCCTAAGCCCTCCCCAATGAAACAACATGTGCAGTGATGAAGGCCACTGGGCCACCAGGGAGCATGTGGCAATGTAACACTTATCACCAGGGACTGACAGGCTAAAAACACCCAAAACAAAGCTGCTGAGTTTTACATTGACCTTCTGCTTCCAGTCTCTAAATAACACCCTGAGCAATTAGATCAAGATAAGATTAGATCAAGATAGCAATTAGATCAAGATTAGATGAAGTTGATCTCCAACATCCTCTTAGTAGTGAATAAACTCTTTAAGAAACTTTGTAGCATACTTATCAGAAAAATCTATTTGTTTCTCCCCTTATGAGACACTTCACCACTGCCTCCTAAACTTATCATCTACTCTGACAAACAGCTCAAATCTGGTGTTGGTCAAAGTAAGACTGACTGCCAGCACAGTGATGAGTCAGGTCACAGATACTATTATTATTATTATTATTATTACATGGATAGGAAAGTGAGTGGGAGGACACGGAAAAAGAAATACTGATGGTCCTGACTTTTTTTTAACAAGTCTTTACCATACTTCAAACCTGGAATCACATCTACACCCCTCAGTACTGCTGAATAGTTTCCTCCATAATGCTTCTGTTTATCTCTGTGTGTGAAATGTACAATTGGTGGAGAAAGGTGTAACTTGATGGACCTAGGTCTCTATTCAACCTATGTAACTATGTATCTTAAGAAATGAAGAACAGGAATTTATCTATTTGTGTGTTGTGCTGTTTATGGGAAACATCATGGTGGCTAACCTCCACCTACTAGATCACAGTCAATTGCAAATTAGGTTGTCCAGCCTCAGAAGAAATGTCTGTAAAAAGTTAAAAACATGGTATTTGGTTGATACGTTTTTTGCAAAAAATGTATACTAAGCTGCTCCACCAAACGTCAAGGTATACCCATATAGAGCAGTCCTAACTGATGTATGTAATCCCTATCTGATGTATTTAAAAAAATGATCATCTGTATATTACCTGTGTGAACAGGGTTCAGAGAGGAAAAGTCCACGTGGACACGCTGAGTGGAACAGCTTTTGTGCAGATAGCCCACAAGGAGTGGTGGGTAACTCCCTAGTTTTGTAGACACAAGAGAACAATTATGGAAACAGGAACACATGGGCTACTTGCACAGTGAACAAGTCTGCAGGAACATGTTCACACACCACCAAGAAACTTGAAGACACAAAAGAGCATAGTAAAACCAAAAACCCTCAGTTTAAAAAAAATCACAGTAAAATGTATACTAAGCTGCTCTATATGGGTATACCTTGACGTTTGGTAGAGCAGCTTAGTATACATTTTTTGCAAAAAAACGTATCAACCAAATACCCTGTTTTTTACATCTTTTTACTAGCACTTGCGGATTACTGTGATTTTTTTTAAACTGAGTGTTTTTGGTCTTACTATGCTCTTTTGTGTCTTCAAGTTTCTTGGTGGTGTGTGAACATGTTCCTACAGACTTGTTCACTGTGCAAGTAGCCCATGTGTTCCTGTTTCCATAACTGTCATGATTCCCCTATATTCCCTGTGTGATTGTGTGTTCCATAGTTATGTGATTTGCATACTTGTAAGAACAGTTGTCACGTTATCACATCAAGCAGTTTTTGGCAATTTTCTGCTGTAAGAAAGTCACAAAATGTTTATGCAACTTGTAGTTAATCTACAATTTTGTAACTTTTGCCATTTTTATGCCAGGCTCAGCCAGCTACCGCATTTTAAAAAAATGGGAAGAGCTTTACTGGGAGGTGGCAGGCAAAATAATTTAGGCCACACAAAATTAATTGGGTCCAAAGTGTTTTTTTCTGCCATAGACTAGATATTGACAGTCAGGGAATGACCAATGACATTTCCTCTAACCACTTTGGATGATGAGACCTTTACGATTATTTGTTACCAAGACATCATAGATCATCATGCCATTTGACCACCCGGAATGAACAGCTAATTGGACCACCAGTTATCATTAGGAACTTCAACTAAGAGGACTCAGGCTGAATGCACTGTTGGCCATAGCAATATTCCACCAACCATCAGGGCCTTAATACCATCTAGCTTAATAACACCAGACATGCACAGGTGTACAATGGTCACACTGTAGCCGATTGATCTCTGTGTGGTTTTGGAATACCGGAGTATATACACGCAGAGAATACATACGCATACCTGACGAATCTCCGGTGCCGGTGCCAGGAACGGTGGACATGTGACCCCAAGTATATGATTTGCATACAACCAGTCACATGCCAACTACATGGATGAGGCCTCGCTCAACACAAGTGTATTGAGCGAGGCCGGAAACAGTCTACTTGAAGTGTGGGCGGAAATATGCAGATCACATACTTGTAGTCACATGACTGCCCACTTCCTGCGGCGGCACCATAGAATCCTCATAGCCCGCAGTGCACATGATGTGAGGATTCACAAGTCTGCAGTCACATAGAGTGATTGCAAATTTGTAGCTTTAGTCCGGACAACCCCGTTAAACCATTGTACATTTCTATATGTAAAAAAAATTGCTGAATAATTTTCTTTGGTATGAAAAGTGAGGCATGACCACAATTCCAGCCTTCTGTCTATGTGAAACGCCATTTTTATAGTACTATATTGCACCTATGGTTGGATGGATTACTTCTAGGATGTTTTCATCAGTTTCATATTCATTTATCTAGAAACACTACCAGGATTTATTGACACACACTGCCCTGCTCCAGCTAATATTCACGTGTGTTTAGAAATGCGAGAGCTCTTTTTCACTTCCATCTTGAAGGAAGCTCTTAATTGGACAAGTGAAGCCTCTTGGATTGGTGCGGTATCTGTCCTCTGCCTTAAATCTGTCTGCCGCTGTCACTTGAACAAGTCGTCTTTGCTGATTTAGATATTTTCCTGTGTCTGATCATCTCGCTTGTGTTACCAGCCGAGCTGCAATTGGTTACATTCAGCAAATTACATCAAATATGTAACGGTCTTTTAACGGAAATTGTTATTTATAATATTTCTACTCAATTATCCATTGGATTTCCAGGAATATTTCTCTGAAATAAAATTACACAGAGTTGAATATTTTTTCCCTTATTTGCTTATTTTATATATCATCATTATACTCTAGGAGATGGGAATAGAGAAACGAGCTCGGAGAAATTCACTTTGACCTGTGAAACTCCATTCAATCTTTCTGGTTTAAACAATTAGGTGCAACATTCTTTTCTTCTACATAATGTATTGATATGAAACATCTAGAGGACAATAAATGAGAAAAGTTCTGTCTATATTGTGGGAGAGAATTCATACTGCTGTCCTAAATAGAGGTGAGCAGATCGCTTCTTTGGTCCAGGTCAGTGTTCTCTGGCGACAGCAGAAGCATTATAATAGATGAATGTGGTTATAATCTGCGCTGCTGTAACAAATAATGAATCCAGATATAGTTGTAAGGTGTTCGGGTGTTTTATTCAACGCGTTTCGAAGCTCATGGCTTCTTCTTCAGGAAGTTTCCACACAAAGATACAAAGATTTTGACAGCAGAAGCATAACATTTCCTTATCCTCTGGGATCCCAGGCTCAGCTTCTGATTAGCTGGGGTGGCAAGACGTCACTTGTGTTCTGCACTCCGCACAGATGCCATCACACCTGGGCAGCAGATCCTATGCTACATCGGGGAGCCCAAAAGCTCGGTAAATTTGTGCAAAAATGAGGAGACCACCACATCAAAATATCAAGATCCCGTCATGGGCAGCCCAATGTCCAGACCTGAACCCCATTGAAAACCTCTGGAATGTAATCAAGAGGATGATGGATAGTCACAAGCCATCAAACAAAGAAGAACTGCTTACATTTTTGTGCCAGGAGTGGCATAACGTCACCCAAAAGCAGTGTGAAAGACTGGTGGAAAGCATGCAAAGATGCATGGCAGCTGTGATTAAAAATCATGGTTATTCCACAAAATATTGATTTCTGAACTCTTCCTGAGTTAAAACATTAGTATTGTTGTTTCTAAATGATTATGAACTTATTTTCTTTGCATTATTTGAGGTCCGAAAGCACTGTTTTTTTTTTATTTGAACCATTTCTCTTTTTCAGAAAAAAACAATTATTGCTTGGAACTTCGGCGACATGCTGTCAGAAGTTTATAGAATAAAAGAACAATTTACATTTTACTCAAAAATATACCTAGAAAGAAAAAAATCAGACAAACTGAACATTTTGCAGTGGTCTCTTAATTTTTGCCAGAGCCGTGTGTATATATATATATATATATATATATATATATATATATATATATAGGTTTGACTATTATTAATGAACCTCCCCATATACTGCATATGTACTTAGCATATCTGTGCAAGATTAGAATATAACAAATTGATGCATAGTAACAGATAACAATGAATATGTGATAGTTGACAGTCCTAATGACAGCCTAAAAATAGTAGAAAATATTTACAAAGAATACTGATTGAAGATGAGTGAATCAATTTGATGCCAATTAAATTTGTGTCAAATTTTAGGAATTCTCTGAACCCGGCAATTTTGAATATTATGTGAATCACTTTGCTTGTATTGCCTAGAATGGCCATTGCCATTTTACACATTGCAGAAAATTGCATCAGCTAAAGAGGGATCCGGTAGCATCAAACGGGGCCTAGCGGGCTTCCCATATTGCATTGCAGCTTTCACATCACATGGTATAGCCCAGGTAATTAGGAGGAACTATCATAGCCTGTATAAAAGCAGAAGCAGGAAATGCAGCAGCCATTTTGTGGTGAATCTGGATCATGACAGCATGTCACAGCTTGCAGTTTAGCCATAGAGATAGGGAGAAGAAACATAAAACAATAAAGAAATTGTACAGATATTTGTGACAGCCTAAAAGTGAAGAAAAGTTCTCTCATCTGTTTACCAATTGTTATATATGTTGAGGTCACTTTAATATTACCAGTGCTGTATTTGTGCTAAAGAGATTGAAAGGGGTAGGACACAGTCCTAAGAGACCTCAGAGTGTTACATATGTCTTGTCTGGCCAGTTTCGATTTTACTCCATTGAAAATTTTCTTGGAAAATTTGAAAAAATTGTTGAACTTAAAAAGTATGTACATCATGGCTGCTGATTTTACATCAGGTGTTTCTTGAAAAAAGATAGTATTGCAGTAGACTGTGAAAGGTTGTTATGGCATTCAGCAATGAACATTAAATGGCACTTTGCTTTGATAACCTTTCTCCGGTGATAGATAAGATGACCAGTTCTACATATTGCTCTCTTTTAGCTGTGGAAAAAAAATGCTTATTTTATAAGTGCCAATCTCGCTGGGTAACAGACAAAGAGTGAAAACATTTGGATGCAGCTGAATGAAAGTTCATTTAAAGCTTGAAGTGATGTTGCTGTCAGATGGAACATATGGAGGCTTCACAGCTCCAAATATCACGCAGGCATTGAGATCATTGATCCTGGAAGTCTTTACTGTATAGATGCGCAATGCCAGTAGTGCAGATGTTGTGTCTGCACAATAATGATGATGATCAGTTAGACCAAGGCTTCTGTCTCACAACCGCAGTAGTGTACAGAGAAAAATGAGTTTTAAAAGTATTGATTCTTTTAATACAACATACAAATTATTATGCAAATTGGATTTAAGTGTCATAAAGATTTAATGGTTTTCTTTTTCAAATAAACTTATGGATGGTATTGTGTCTCAGGGCTCAATGGATCACTGAAATCAATCTTAAACACGTGATAATTCGTTTTCCAGGTGATTCTAATTAAAGGAAAACTACTTAAAAATTATGTTCCACATTATTAATCAGGCCACAGTTTTCAAGTAACATGGGAAAGAAAAAGGATCTCTCTGCTGTCGAAAAGCATCAAATACTGCAATGCCTTGGTCAAGGGGTGAAAACATTAGATATTTCCAGAAAACTTAAGTGTGATCATCGTACTGTTTAGAGATTTGTGGCTGAATCTGAGCACAGACGTGTTCATGCTGATAAAGGCATAATGAGGAAGGTTTCTGCCAGGCAAGTCCATCGGATTAAGAGAGCAGCTGCTAAAAAGCCTTGACAAACCAGCAAACAGATATTTGAAGCTGCTGGTGCCTCTGGAGTCCCTCGAACCTCAAGGTGTAGGATCCTTCAAAGGCTTGCTTTGGTTCATAAACCTACTATTCGGCCACCCCTAAATAGTGTTCACATGCAGAAACGGTTGCAGTGGACCCAGACATACATGAAGACTAATTTCCAAACAGTCTTGTTTACTGATGAGTGTCGAGCAACCCTGGATAGTCCAGATGGATGGAGTAGTGGATGGTTGGTGGATGGCCACCATGTCCCAACAAGGCTGCAACGTCAGTATGGAGGTGGAGGAGTCATGTTTTGGGCCGGAATCATGGGGAACCAGCTGGTAGGGCCCTTTAAGGTTCCTGAAGGTGTGAAAATGACCTCTGCAAAGTATATAGAGTTTCTGACTGACAACTTTCTTCCATGGTATAAAAATCAGAAACATGCCTTCAGGAGCAAAATCATCTTCATGCATGACAATGCACCATCTCATGCTGCAAAGAATACCTCTTGAGTCATTGGCTGCTATGGGCATAAAAGGAGATAAACTCATGGTGTGGCCACCATCTTCCCCTGACCTCAACCCTATAGAGAACCTTTGGAGTATCATCAAGCAAAAGATCTATGAGGGTGTGAGGCAGTTCACATCAAAACAGCAGCTCTGGGAGGCTATTCTGACTTCATGGAAAGAAATACAAGCAGAAACTCTCCAGAAACTCACAAGTTCAATGGATGCAAGAATTGTGAAGGTGATATCAAAGAAGGGTTCCTATGTTAACATGTAACTTGGCCTGTTAGGATGTTTTGGAGTTATATAGCGTTTTTGTTCAGTGAATGTGACCTCGTAATGCTGCAAATTCAACAAATGAGCATTTTCAGTTCTTTAAAACATATCAAATGCTTAGAAATTCTACTGTGCCTAATAATTTGGAACAGTGCATTTTGAGGTTTTATTCATTTTGGAGATTATACTGTTATCATTGGGAGGTTTCTTCAATAAAATTCGATGTATACTGTAACGGGTGATGATTTTTATTAGACTGACTGTCATTTGCACCGACCATTTAGGAAAATCCGAGAAAAATATAATTTGCATAATAATTTTGAACATGGTGTATAGTTCTTTCTGCAATTTTGTAACATATTGTTTTTAGACCTTATATTCATGACAATGTTTTGATTGTATGCAATTTCCAATTTCTAAAGATCTGTAATATGTGCCCAAAAAGCCTACTGTAGTTTTGTATTCCTGTGCTCTCCTACAGCTTCCAGAAGAGAATATCTTTACATTTAGACTTTACATTTAGAGTCTTTACATTTAGACTTCCACTCAATATCAGACCGTATTGCATGGACTGTCCATGGGTCTCCTGACATGAGTATCATAACATTATATATTTTTCTAAAGCTGTCATGCTCGGGTTGAGAGACCCGAAGCCAGTCTGTACATTGCAGTCCAATCTCGGACCTATTTTCATGGATGTCTGAATGCGCCCTAAGGCTGCCATCACACTATCAGTATTTGGTCAGTATTTTACATCAGTATTTGTAAGTCGAAACCAGGAGTGGAACAATTACAGGAAAAGTATAATAGAAACATATGCACCACTTCTGCATTTATCACCCACTCCTGGTTTTGGCTACAAATACTGATGTAAAATACTGACGAAATACTGCTAGTGTGACGCCGGCATAACCGTAAGGACTCTGCATACCACTACAGGGCTCAGAGGGTTCTCTGGTGCCCATAGCCCTAATGAAATAAATCTTACTGCAAGTTGAAGCAATTTGTACAAAGCAGGGCAGTCAATGAAAGCTTATTTTGTCATGGACATTGTCTGGTATTCCATATATTAGAAAATTCTGAAAATATATTGTGACTTAGTGCCAAAAAGGGATATCTGCAATACTATTATGAACCCTGATAACGTTTATTTCAGGTAGAATTACCTTATAAATCCTATTTCATATACAGGTGAAAATTAGACTTTCCTAAAATACGTCACCACTTGCTTGATTAGTCTTCTGCATGCCAATTGTATACACATGACTAAACAGATGAAAAAAATCATCATTTTTTAAAAGACCGTAAAATGGATGATTTTACTTGCACATGTGTGAACCCAGCCTACGACAGTCTCCTTTGTTTTTTTATTCAGTATAAGGCTACGTTTCCATGATGAGCTATTTGTGCGTTTTTGTGTTTTTGCAGCATCAAAAAAGCAGTGTCTTACAATTTTAGCAAAGTGTAAAGAAATGCAAAAGCGCAATAGGGTCCACTCACCTTATGAGGTTGTGAGAGATCCAACACTTGAAAACCAGATGGAACAGCACTAAGCAATAGATTTAAGTAACAGGATTGGAAGTGTTTCTGTGCTCTCCAGAATACGAGGCAATTAGTGGAATCATAAAATTGTAGGCTTATTGTCAATGCGTTTCAGAGTCCACTGTCCTTCTTCAGGACAACCAAACATTTATTTATGTATGGTTGTCCCGAAGAAGTCAGTGAACTGTGAAACGCATTGACAATAAGCCTTCAATTTTATCATTGCACTAATTGTGACTAGTTATGAGCGAGTGTGCTCGTTACTCGAGATTTCCGAGCATGCTCCGGTGTTCTCCAAGTATTTTGGGCGTGCTCGTAGATTGTGTTTGTGTCGCCACATCTGCTGCATGATTTGCGGCTGTTAGACAGCCTGAACATATGCAGGGATTGCCTGTTTGTTAGGGAATCTCCACATGTATTTAGGCTGTCTAACAGCCACAAATCATGCAGCTGCGGGGACACAAACATAATCTACGAGCACGCCCAAGATGCTTAGAGAACACCCGAGCATGCTCGGAAAACTTGAGTAACGAGCACACTCGCTCATCACTAATTGTGACGTATTCCGGAGTGCAGAAACACTTCCAGCCTTAGCAAAGTGGATGGGATTTATAGAAATCTTGGGCCCACTGTGCTTTTTAACGTAAACTGACCTTTTTCAAATTCGCATCATGTCGATCCCTCTCATGGGTACACTGAGTTTTCGGTGCAGAATTTCCCCATAGACTTGCATTAGGTACAGGAATTCCGCAGGTAAAAAAGGCACCTGCATTTTTAGTGCATTTCTGCTGTGGAAATGCATCAAAAATGCATATAATCCACATCTACATATGCCAATAAAGTTTTCTCAAAGCTAAATACAAGGAAGTATAAAAAAAAAATGCAGCTTTATTTAGAGCATGACACACCAACTGGAGACAAAAAACTATAGCGTCAAAAACAAGATAAAAACGTGACAACGTGACAAAACAAACAAAAAAATGCAGTAAGAAAACTGCAAGTAACCTAATTTAATAATTGGAGCAGAATTTCTGAAACATTAAAAATGCATGAAAAGCTCATCGTGGGAACGTAGCACAATAAGTTTGTTAGTGTATGCACCGAGTATCGTTGGTGCTGGAGTGACATGTTTGAGTCATCGATGCCTCGTGTTTTGTGGCTGTTAGACAGACACAAAACCTGTGTGGATAGCCTGACAAACATGAGCAATCCCCGCATGTCTTGTGGCTGCCTAACAGCCGCAAAACAGATGGCTGAGGGGACTCGAACAGTCACTCGATAACCCGCGATACTCAGTGCATACTCGAGCACCCTTGGCAAACTCGAGCCCTTGCCCTCATCACCAGAGGCAACCATTGAAAATCATTAGCTTGATACAAATCTTTAGAATGACTTTTCCATTAAAAAAATCTGAATACATATGTAACTTAACTTCGTACCACACGTTATAGAAAAAACAACCTTTAGATGCTTATGTGATCACCTGCTTGTTCACTGACAAAGGTGTAGCGCCTCCAGAAATGTCCATGGTCACAGGACACATCACCAGACTAGAGATCCTTTCCCATATTCACGGCAGCCACCTCCGCTGTGAGATTTGTTTTAGAATCACGTCCACATTATACAAATTTAACACGCAGAATAAATAACCACTGTGCTGAAGATAATATGATATTGACTTCTTGGGCTGTGTTAATTTCAATTGATCAACACAGCATGGAGAAGTCATGCAGAATGTGACAGACCGCCTACCGTCGGCAGAAACAATGCTCCCAAGTAATACTACTTTGTTAACTCGGAGGGGGGTTCTTTTGGGGACTAGATTTATCTGAATTGCTGGATAGATTATTGGATGTATGACTTAACGAATATTTCAGCAATGCCAGTAGGGCTTCTCTTCCTATCCCTTTCCTCCCCGGCATCATAAGTCTTTGCCATTGTGTTGAATCATAGTGCACATCCTACTCTATTATAATAAGTTTGTCTCATAATCGTGATTCATAATTATTCATTGCACTGGGAAATGATTGTGCTTGGTTACAGAAGAGTTTACAGATATTTATGGAGAGAGATGATATCCAAGGAGTTAAATGTTATTGCTGAATTGCTGGTCTGTTCTCTAGTTGCTGGTAGCTGCAGCAGGGTGCCCGCCAACCCCACAGGGGGCTCAGTACGGACTCCGCTTCTGTAGTAGCATTTAGCGAATGAATCTCCGAGGGGAAATGTGAGGAAACACAGAAACTAACACAAAACAGGAGCTTATCATGTCCATGATGCTAATGGTACTGCAGCTCCCGATATAGATGTTTGGAATCTTATCCAGAAAGTTATTGGTATTGTAAATATTCATGTTTGGGTATGGTCACACAAAGGTCTTTCAATTTTTCGGTATGGATTCCATGCCAAAATCCACATTAAAAATGGTTTAAATTTTCTTAAAACAATAATCCATTTGTATAAAAAAAATCTGCCTATAGTGCGCATGACGTTTTTCTCTTATTTTTCGACAAAGCGTCATGGCAATTATTTGATGCATTTTTTGCTCAAAAATTGTAGCAAAACGCAACGCTTTTTCCAAAGTGTGACATGCAGTGTCACACTTTTTGTCCCTATGCTTTCTTTTCAGGTCTTAGGCTAAGTTCACACTAGCGTTGTGCGCCGCTGCGTCGGCGACGCAACGCACAACGCACGCAAAAACGCGGCAAAACGCACGCAAAAACGCTGCGTTTTGCGACGCATGCGTCGTTTTTTGCCGAAAATCGGACGCAAGAAAAATGCAACTTGTTGCGTTTTCTTGGTCCGACGCTTGCGGCAAAAAAGACGCATGTGTGGCACAACGCAACAAAAAAAAACGCATGCGTCCCCCATGTTAAGTATAGGGGGCGCATGACGCATGCGTCGCCGCTGCGTCGCCGACGCAAACCCGACGCACATTAGCTTAACGCTAATGTGAACGTAGCCTTACTTCATCACAGTGTTTAATTTCTAATTTAGATTATACCAGAGATTCTCATTTGGTTTTATGTCTTGATGAGCGGACCCGTGAAAGTTCAGGTTCGTTGAGTTCGACCGAGCTTTAGTCCAAAGTTCTCTGCAACCTGAACCCAAGCGAATCAATGGGGACTAGTGTTGAGCATTCCGATGCTGCAAGTATCGGGTATCGGCCGATACTTGCTGTATCGGAATTCCGATACCGGGATTCCGATACTCTTGTGGTATCGGGTATCGGAACAACATTAATGTTAAAATGTGTAAAATAGAGAATTAAAATAAAAAATATCGCTATACTCACCTGTCCGACGCAGCCGGGACCTCAGCGCAGGAACCGGCAGCGTTGTTTGTTTAAAATTCCCGCTTTTACATGGTTACGCGAAGTCCCGGCTTGTGATTGGTCAGGGCGGCCATGTTGCCGGGCCGCGGACCAATCACAGCAAGCCGTGACGAAAATACGTCACGGCTTGCTGTGATTGGTCCGCGGCCCGGCAACATGGCCGCCATTAACCAATCACAAGCCGTGACGTCACGGGAGGCTGGAAACGCGCTCATTTTAAAAAGGGCGCGTGTCCAGCCTCCCGTGACGTCACGGCTTGTGATTGGTTGCGTCGCGGTCAACCAATCACAAGCCGGGAGGCTGGACACGCGCCCATTTCAAAATGAGCGCGTCCAGCCTCCCGGCTTGTGATTGGTTGATCGCGGCGCAACCAATCACAAGCCGTGACGTCACGGGAGGCTGGACACGCGCCCATTTCAAAATGAGCGCGTCCAGCCTCCCGGCTTGTGATTGGTTGATCGCGGCGCAACCAATCACAAGCCGTGACGTCACGGGAGGCTGGACACGCGCCCATTTTAAAATGAGCGCGTGTCCAGCCTCCCGTGACGTCCCGGCTTGTGATTGGTCAGGGCGGCCATATTGCCGGGACGCGGACCAATCACAGCAAGCCGTGACGTAATTTCGTCACGGCTTGCTGTGATTGGTCCGCGTCCCGGCAACATGGCCGACCTGACCAATCACAAGCCGGGAATTCACGTAACCAAGTAATAGCGCGATTTTTAAACAAACAACGCTGCCGGTTCCCTCGCTGAAGTCCCGGCTGCGTCGGACAGGTGAGTATAGCAATATTTTTTATTTTAATTCTTTCTTTTACACATTTATATGGTTCCCAGGGCCTGAAGGAGAGTTTCCTCTCCTTCAGACCCTGGGAACCATCAGGAATACCGTCCGATACCTGAGTCCCATTGACTTGTATTGGTATCGGGTATCGGTATCGGATTGGATTCCGATACTGTGACGGTATCGGCCGATACTTTCCGATACCGATACTTTCAAGTATCGGACGGTATCGCTCAACACTAATGGGGACCCAAACTTTGGATCTAGGAAATCTCTCTCTCTCGCGCTCTCTCTCTTGCTCTCTCTCTCTTGCTGTCTCTCACCCTCTCTCACTCTCTTGCTGTCTCTCACTCTCTCGTGCTCTCTCTCAATATCGCTCTCTCTCACTCACACACTCTCACTCTCTCTCTCGCTGTCTCTCACTCTCTCACTCTCTCACTCACTCTCTCTATGGATTACGGAAACAGACTTTTATAGGTCTTCCAGGAGACGTCCGTGTTCGGAGTTCAGCACTGGACACCGGTACTAACCCCGAGCTATACAGTTTAGGTTCGCTCATTTCTGGTCTTGATTTTTCACCCAAAAAAGCACAAACAAGCTATAAACTGTATTTTAAAGATATTGAACATTAAAGCAGTTGACCACTAGTTAAAACAAAAACATTAAAATATTTTCAGATGTTCTAAAACTAAAAAATGAAAAGAAAACAAAAACTGCAGACCTTGCCTAAGAGAGCTGTCACACAGACAGCTCTCCAGCGACCAACGATCCCGAAGTCCCCGGGTAACCAGGGTAAACATCGGGTTGCTAAACGCAGGGACGCGCTTAGTAACCCGATGTTTACCCTGGTTACCAGTGTAAATGTAAAAAAACAAACACTACATACTTACATTCGCGTCCCCCGGCGTCCGCTTCCCTGCACTGTGTGAGCGCCGGCCCTAACAGCAGAGTGGTGACGTCACCCCTTAAAAAAAAACCTCTCTTCTTCCTGATCCTGCACTGCTCTTAGCTCCCGCTCGTCTCGGCGCCGGGCAGTGACTCATCGCGCCCCCTGTCAGCGTCACCGACATCAGATTCTGACGGGGATGATGGGAGGAGGAGCACAGCGCTCCTTCCCTCATCATTGCGGACAGCTTTATCGGCTAAATGCTGGGACAGCTGACCCTATAATGACAGGCAGGGAGCCAAATGCAGGCACCGGGCCCCCCTGCCTGCACAGGGGCCCCATAGCGGCCGGCGGCAGAGCAGGGAGATCGATTCTCCCTGCTCTGCCGCAGAAGGTAACTGTATTGGCGCGCTGCACGTGCCGATACAGTTACAGTAGCGTGGCTCTGGGTGGGCCCCCTCTGAGCATCGGGCCCTGGGCACCTGCAACCTCTGCCCCCCGGTAGCTATGCTACTGATAGGTGCACAAGTACGGTGTGTGGCCAATATACAAACATATGCGATACGTCAGCATATGAACTACAATATTCTTCCTTGCAGATCCTCTTTCGTTCCATCAGGTTAGATGGTGAACATTGGTGGACAGCCATTTTTAGGTCTCTCCAGAGATGCTCAATTGGGTTTAGGTCAGGTCTCTTGCTGGGAAGGTCAAGAATGGTCACAGAGTTGTTCTGCCACTCCTTTTATATTTTAGCTGTGTGCTTAGGGTCATTGTCTTGTTGGAAGGTGTACCTTCGGCCAAGTCTGAGGTCCAGAGCACTCTGGAAGAGGTTTTCATCCAGGATATCTCTGTACTTGGCCACATTCATGTTTCCTTCAGTGACAACCAGTCATCCTGTCCCTGCTGCTGAAAAACACCCCCATAGCATGATGCTGCAACCACCATGTTTCACTGTTGGGATTGTATTGGGCAGGTGATGAGCACTGCCTGTTTTTCTCCACACATACCGCTTAGAATTATCACCAAAAAGGTCTATCTTCATCTGATTAGACCAGAGAATCTTATTTCTCATAGTCTGAGAGTCCTTCATGTGTTTTTTAGCAAACTCTATGCGGGCTTTCATATTTCTTGCACTGAAGAGAGGCTGCAGTGATAGTTGACTTTGTGGAACTTTCTCCCATCTCCCTACCAGGGGTGGATTAAGGGTAGCCAGGGCCCCGGGCTGTTCTGACACTGTGAGTCCCCCGGTCATGTGACGGGGTCATGTGATGGGGTCATGCGACGGGGTCATCATATACCTGAACCAGATTATTCCAGAAAAATAGTTGCTGTGTGAAACTATAACCTGTCAAACATCCATTGATCTAGTCAATTTACCCTTCAGTTCAGTATATAATATACAGTGTATAGTGTCAGTGTATATGTAACACTGGCTCACCAGTGACGTCTCTAGGTGAAGTCCTTCATCTTTCATCCAGCACAGACCACCATCACTTCATCCAGCCAGGACTCGTCTCTGCAGGAAATAACACAGTTATCTCGAGCTCCGCTTGTAGAACACATTACTTAATTTTTCCCAACTTCTACATTACACCACATGAAGAAAAAGAGGCCACATAGTGTCACTCTACACAGTAACAGGACCACCCCCCCATTTAAAACAGTGTCCTCAAAAAATTAAATACATCACTGCAGTAATAATATCCCTTAATTAGCCTCTATGGTAATAATAATATCCCCCATCCTGGCCCCGTGTATCTCATTCCTGGCTCCAGCCATATGTTCTCCCATCCTGCCCTCATGAGTATCCATCCTGCCCCATATGATCTCCCCATCCTGCTCCATCAGTCTCCATTGTATCCATCCTGCCCCATGATCCTACACGATCTGTCTCCAATCCTGCCCCATGTCTTTCATTCTGCCCCATGTCTCCAATCATGCCCCATATCTACATTCTGCCCATGTCTCCAGTCCTGCCCCCAGTGTGTCCAGCATCTCTGTCCCCAGTGTCCATCATCTCTGCCCCCAGTGTCCAGCATCTCTGCCCCCAATGTGTCCAGCATCTCTGCCCCCAATGTGTCCAGCATCTCTGCCCCCAGTGTCCAGCATCTCTGCCCCCAATGTGTCCAGCATCTCAGCCCCCAGTGTGTCCAGCATCCTGCCCCCAGTGTGTCCAGCATCCTGCCCCAGTGTGTCCAGCATCCTGCCCTCAGTGTGTCCAGCATCCTGCCCCCAGTGTGTCCAGCAATCTGCCCCAGTGTGTCCAGCATCTTTCCCCCAGTGTCTCCAGCTTATTGCCCCCAGTGTATCCAGCATTCTGCCCCAGTGTGTCCAGCATATTGCCCCCAGTGTGTCCAGCAATCTGCCCCAGCATGTCCAGCATATTGCCTCCAGTGTGTCCAGCATATTGCCCCCAGTGTGTCCAGCAACCTACCCCAGTGTGTCCAGCATTCTGCCCTAGTGTCTCCAATATTGCCCCCAGTGTGTCCAGCAATCT
This sequence comes from Ranitomeya variabilis, assembly GCF_051348905.1. Lineage (NCBI taxonomy): Eukaryota > Metazoa > Chordata > Amphibia > Anura > Dendrobatidae > Ranitomeya > Ranitomeya variabilis. The sequence continues at coordinate 237,075,321 of NC_135232.1, forward strand.
GCCCCAGTGTGTCCAGCATATTACCCCCAGTGTGTCCAGCAATCTGCCCCAGTATGTCCAGCTTTTTACCCCCAGTGTGTCCAGCAATCTGCCCCAGTGTGTCCAGCAATCTGCCCCAGTGTCTGACTCCAGCATATTGCCCCCAGTGTGTCCAGCAATCTGCCCCAGTGTCTCCAGCATTGCCCCCAGTGTGTCCAGCATCCTGCCCCAAGTGTGTCCAGCATGTTGCCCCCAGTGTGTCCAGCATGTTGGCCCCAGTGTGTCCAGCATGTTGCCCCCAGTGTGTCCAGCATGTTGCCCCCCAGTGTGTCCAGCATTCTGCCCCAGTGTGTCCAGCATATTACCCCCAGTGTGTCCAGCAATCTGCCCCAGTATGTCCAGCATATTGCCCCAGTGTGTCCAGCAATCTGCCCCAGTGTCTGTCTCCAGCATATTGCCCCCAGTGTGTCCAGCAATCTGCCCCAGTGTCTCCAGCATTGCCTTCAGTGTGTCCAGCAATCTGCCCCAGTGTGTCCAGCATATTACTCCCAGTGTGTCCAGCAATCTGCCCCAGTATGTCAAGCATATTGCCGCAGTGTGTCCAGCAATCTGCCCCAGTGTGTCCAGCATATTGCCCCCAGTGTGTCCAGCATTCTGCCCCAGTGTCTCCAATATTGCCCCCAGTGTGTACAGCAATCTCCCCAGTGTGTCCAGCATATTACCCCCAGTGTGTCCAGCAATCTGCCCCACTGTCTGACTCCAGCATATTGCCCCCAGTGTGTCCAGCAATCTGCCCCAGTGTCTCCAGCATTGCCCCCAGTGTGTCCAGCATCCTGCCCCAAGTGTGTCCAGCATGTTGCCCCCAGTGTGTCCAGCATGTTGCCCCCAGTGTGTCCAGCATGTTGCCCCCAGTGTGTCCAGCATTCTGCCCCAGTGTCTCCAATATTGCCCCCAGTGTGTCCAGCAATCTGCCCCAGTGTGTCCAGCATATTACCCCCAGTGTGTCAAGCAATCTGCCCCAGTGTCTGGCTCCAGCATATTGCCCCCAGTGTGTCCAGCAATCTGCCCCAGTATGTCCAGCATATTGCACCAGTGTGTCCAGCAATCTTCCCCAGTGTCTGACTCCAGCATATTGCCACCAGTGTGTCCAGCAATCTGCCCCAGTGTGTCCAGCATATTACCCCCAGTATGTCCAGCAATCTGCCCCAGTATGTCCAGCATATTGCCCCAGTGTGTCCAGCAATCTGCCCCACTGTCTGACTCCAGCATATTGCCCCCAGTGTATCTAGCAATCTGCCCCAGTGTCTGACTCCAGCATATTGCCCCCAGTGTGTCCAGTAATCTGCCCCAGTGTCTCCAGAATTGCCCCCAGTGTGTCCAGCAATCTGCCCCAGTGTGTCCAGCATTGCCCCCAGTTTGTCCAGCAATCTGCCCCAGTGTGTCCAGCATATTGCCCCCAGTGTGTCCAGCAATCTGCCCCAGTGTCTCCAGCATATTGTCCCCAGACAGTGTCTAGCATTCTGGCCCGGGTCCCCCGGATTGCCCCAGTTTTTGACTCCAGCATATTGCCCCCAGTGTGTCCAGCAATCTTCCCCAGTATGTCCAGCATATTGCCCCAGTGTGTCCAGCAATCTGCCCCAGTGTCTGACTTCAGCATATTGCCCCCAGTGTGTCCAGCAATCTGCCCCAGTGTGTCCAGCATATTACCCCCAGTGTGTCCAGCAATCTGCCCCAGTATGTCCAGCATATTGCCGCAGTGTGTCCAGCAATCTGCCCCAGTGTGTCCAGCATATTGCCCACAGTGTGTCCAGCATTCTGCCCCCAGAGTCTCCAATATTGCCCCCAGTGTGTCCAGCAATCTCCCCAGTGTGTCCAGCATATTACCCCCAGTGTGTCCAGCAATCTGCCCCAGTGTGTCCAGCAATCTGCCCCAGTGTCTGACTCCAGCATATTGCCCACAGTGTGTCCAGCAATCTGCCCCAGTGTCTGACTCCAGCATATTTCCCCCAGTGTGTCCAGCAATCTGCCCCAGTTTGTCCAGCATATTGCCCCCAGTGTGTCCAGCAATCTGCCCCAGTGTCTCCAGTATATTGTCCCCAGACAGTGTCTAGCATTCTGGCCCGGGTCCCCCGGATTGCCGTTCGCAAAAAACAACAAAAATACGAGTTCTCCTCACCTGACCTGCGCTTCAGCGGCGAAGCTCCCTCCAGCAGCGCACACTCGCAGCTCACAGGCGACTGACAATGACAGTGTCCAGCAATCTGCCCCAGTGTGTCCAGCAATCTGCCCCAGTGTCTGACTCCAGCATATTGCCCCGAGTGTGTCCAGCAATCTGCCCCAGTGTCTCCAGCATTGCCCCCAGTGTGTCCAGCATCCTGCCCCAAGTGTGTCCAGCATGTTGCCCCCAGTGTGTCCAGCATGTTGGCCCCAGTGTGTCCAGCATGTTGCCCCCAGTGTTTCCAGCATGTTGCCCCCAGTGTGTCCAGCATGTTGGCCCCAGTGTCTCCAATATTGCCCCCAGTGTGTCCAGCAATCTGCCCCAGTGTGTCCAGCATATTACCCCCAGTGTGTCCAGCAATCTGCCCCAGTTTCTGACTCCAGCATATTTCCCCCAGTGTGTCCAGCAATCTTCCCAAGTATGTCCACCATATTGCCCCAGTGGGTCCAGCAATCTGCCCCAGTGTCTGACTTCAGCATATTGCCCCCAGTGTGTCCAGCAATCTGCCCCAGTGTCTCCAGCATTGCCCCCAGTGTGTCCAGCAATCTGCCCCAGTGTGTCCAGCATATTACCCCCAGTGTGTCCAGCAATCTGCCCCAGTATGTCCAGCATATTGCCGCAGTGTGTCCAGCAATCTGCCCCAGTGTGTCCAGCATATTGCCCACAGTGTGTCCAGCATTCTGCCCCCAGAGTCTCCAATATTGCCCCCAGTGTGTCCAGCAATCTCCCCAGTGTGTCCAGCATATTACCCCCAGTGTGTCCAGCAATCTGCCCCAGTGTGTCCAGCAATCTGCCCCAGTGTCTGACTCCAGCATATTGCCCACAGTGTGTCCAGCAATCTGCCCCAGTGTCTGACTCCAGCATATTTCCCCCAGTGTGTCCAGCAATCTGCCCCAGTGTCTCCAACATTGCCCCCAGTGTGTCCAGCATCCTGCCCCAAGTGTGTCCAGCATGTTGCCCCCAGTGTGTCCAGCATGTTGCCCCCAGTGTGTCCAGCATTCTGCCCCAGTGTCTCCAATATTGTCCCCAGTGTGTCCAGCAATCTGCCCCAGTGTGTCCAGCATATTACCCCCAGTGTGTCAAGCAATCTGCCCCAGTGTCTGACTCCAGCTTATTGCCCCCAGTGTGTCCAGCAATCTGCCCCAATATGTCCAGCATATTGCACCAGTGTGTCCAGCAATCTGCCCCAGTGTCTGACTCCAGCATATTGCCCCCAGTGTGTCCAGCAATCTGCCCTAGTGTGTCCAGCATATTACCCCCAGTGTGTCCAGCAATCTGCCCCAGTATGTCCAGCATATTGCCCCAGTGTGTCCAGCAATCTGCCCCACTGTCTGACTCCAGCATATTGCCCCCAGTGTATCTAGCAATCTGCCCCAGTGTCTGACTCCAGCATATTGCCCCGAGTGTGTCCAGTAATCTGCCCCAGTGTCTGCAGAATTGCCCCCAGTGTGTCCAGCATTGCCCCCAGTTTGTCCAGCAATCTGCCCCAGTGTTTCCAGCATTGCCCCCAGTGTGTCCAGCAATCTACCCCAGTGTGTCCAGCATATTGCCCCCATTGTGTCCAGCAATCTGCCCCAGTGTCGCCAGCATATTGTCCCCAGACAGTGTCTAGCATTCTGGCCCGGGTCCCCTAGATTGCCGTTCGCAAAAAACAACAAAAAAACGAGTTCTCCTCACCTGACCTGCGCTTCAGCGGCGAAGCTCCCTCCAGCAGCGCACACTCACAGCTCACAGGCGACTGACAATGACGTCAGACGCCGGCGACGTGTGCGCTGCGCCTGCGGCCGTCTTCAACTGCCAGCCTCCAATTGGCTGGCAGCTGTTGTTAACTATTGACGTGTGAGCGCGCGCCCGCACGTCAATAGGTGAAACTGCTGCAGCGCCGGTAGGGGCCCGGTGAGCAGATGAGACGGGGCCCGATGCGGGCCCCATCTCTGCCCACCGGGCCCATATGCCAGTCAGGGCACTGTGAGCTGTGAGGTCTTATATAGACAGGTGTGAGCCTTTCCAGATCAAGTCCTATCAGTGTAATTAAACACATCTGAACTCCAATGAAGGAGCAGAACCATCTCAAGGAGGATCACAAGGAAATGGACAGCATGTGACTTAAATATGAGTGTCTGAGCAAATGGTCTGAATACTTATGACCATGTGATATTTCAGTTTTTCTTTTTTATAAAATTAGCAAAAATTTAAAATTTCTACATTTGTTTTTTTTTGTCAAGATGGGGTGCAGAGTGTACATTAATGAGAAAATGGCTGCAATGAAACAAAGAGTGAAAAATTTAAAGGTGTCTGAATACTTTTCATACCCACTGTATACCAAAAGAATAAAAAAATATGAGGCCTGTACACCTTTAGTATTAAATTAATGTACAAATACACTATGTGGCCAATATACACACATGTACATGCATGATGTCCGCACGCTGCGATTAATGAATAATGTTCTCTCACACTTAGCTTAGACTGTAATGGTTGAAGAAAAACCACGTACAACAAAAAAATAAATTATTGTTTCAGTTGCTCTAAGTCTCAATTTTTCTAAAAATGGTATGGGACATTAAATGTATAAAGTTGGACTCTTTCAATTTCTACTGGCAAATTTTACACAAATTACTGAAATGTCAGAGCAATTTTCTTTTCGCAAGTATAGTTATTAATTTAAATTGTAAAGTGGTAAAGAGCATGGCGCAGTCTGCCAACTGCTGGATTTCTCAATGATAAGTTCCAACACATGACAAATTAGTTCAAGCAATCATTCATTCAAGCAATTAGGTCAATGTGGTTGTCGCAGTGGCTTCACTGTCGCAGGGCTCATGCAGATGAGCATATTAATCCGATGCCTTAATCAATATGGCTGTTCGGATGAATGATGTTTCTCTCGGCTTGACTTTCCGTGACAAAAAACTCACTACGGGCTCTCACTTTTTATGAGTATCAGATGAGACTCACTCATTTAGTCTATGGGTGCGTAAAAAATCGGATCCCACACAGAACATCAGAGTGGCCTCTGATTTTTATGGATACAACTGGTTAAAACTTGACTCATTTTTCATACGTTCGACTGAAGCTGCTCTAACACTGAGTTGTATAACTGAGATTTTGGCAAATCAAAATCCTCTTCAAAACTCATAAAAAATTTGTTGTTTCTGCTCGGTTTCCACTCAAAAAATACAGCAAAAAAACCCACACCTCAAGAATGAAGAAAGGATGGCCCAACATGCTTGCTAACATTTTTGCTGGGGCAATAGGGCTTTTAAGTTCTGCCACCAGCGTCCATCTGTAGTAGTCATGTCCTCGTCATGCTCTGCAGGAAAAATTTGGGCAGGGTTTGCGTAATCTCAGCTCCTCCCTCTCTAAGACACCCCACAATAGATATGAATATGTGAAAATTTGGGACAAACCAGGCTAATTCTGGAAAGTTGACAGGTACAGGATAGTCTGCGAGTAACCACTGGTGAGATGCAAGGGCCGAGTACAAGATGTATGTGAACCTCGGGCTGATTGGCCTGTAAGGAATACTTTGACCTTAATAACTAGACAGCCTTCTGCCCACTTGGAGTCAGGCCATATGTAATAGTTATATTCAGTGTATGCACTTGGTGGTTTCTATATAAGGCACAATTCTTAGCATTCTTTTCTTTGAACAACTATATTATCAATCACTCCCGTTTTCTTTCAACGGTGCAGTCACTTTCAGGCAGTGGATGCTCTATATTGCAGGAAGACTTCTTTCTTCGCCTGCCAGACTAGCCTGCAGGCAATTTTTAGCCTTTATTGCTGCATCCTAATCACTTAATAACAGCCCTTAAAGCACTGGTCACACTCGCGATGTTCAGCACTGCTCTTGCCTGAGGGTCCTCTACTGTCTACATTGTTACAGTCCGAATAAATACTTGTGTAGGAGAAGCAGTCTGGTGTCTTTAATGGGGTCACGCAACAACCTCGAGGGTGAATTAGCTCCCTATTAGTACCCTAATACTGTTTATCAAAAACCCGGAGAACACTTGGAGTGCGGGCCACATCACAAGAACTTGTAGTAGTGCTAAAATCCGAAGGAAAGAAAGAAGGAAGGCATTAGTCTATGGGAAAAGCTAAGGCAGTAATTGTCTCCAAAGTACATTTATGATAAGAAAAACAAGTTACACATAAATGTATGAGTTAGATATAGGGACCACAAGTGCTGCAAGCGTAACATATTAGAGGTAATTGGGTCCTTGTTGTCAGTCCCATGGAGACTTAGAAAATAAGACTTTGTGACTTCTTCTGTTCTCCTGTTTTCATTGCCAGTAAAATAACAGTGGAATAATTGGAAGGAATTCACTACTGAGCAGAAAATAGGTCATCACTTGCATGTCAGCACATAACCGAATAAGGTGTGAACAGGACAAGTGGAAATACATTGGGTTTATTATCCATGGTTCCATTTACAAAGTATGTGGAAGGATAGACAAGTAACACATTGGCATCATATCAATAAATCTGTCAGTACATGGTAATCCAGGCACCATTTAGTCAGCAGATATTAAACACTTGCTTTATTAATGTCTCTCTAGTCTCAGGTTTAAATATCCATATAAAAAAACTTGGAATAAATCTAATAATAAAGCAATCTGGAACATTTCAGCACCTTGGCATCCAATGTTATATCTCTATTCATACACTTATCAATCTTCTGTCTGATAGGTGACCCACCAATAAGTGAGCTCTCATCATGCACTTTTCTCCGTTACAGCACAATTGTGAATATTATTACTTCTGTATAAAGAATAAATCAATCTTCAAATAAAAAGCAACATAAGATGAGTAAAGCAAAGTATTTATTCTGCTACACATAGAACAATGTGGTGCCGCAAACAGCACTGTATTCGAAACTAGAAGTCATGCTTATAGAGGATAGTACTTCTGTAATAAAGAATGGCCATAGGAAATGCCACAATTTTCCATGTTTTGTATTGTTTCTAATGAAATCAGAGGTTACGATACTGTAGAGAATGGGCTAGTACTTTTTCTTTAGGTGCTGTATTACAGGATGCTTAAAAAAATTAGTTGTAATTGTCGCATGTACATAAAACTTCAAAGTGTACAAAGTTATCACATGCCAGTCTACTGTGAAGATGCAACAATTCACTTCATATATAGGTACAAGTGATTGTTTCTCCATAGTAAACTTGAAGGGAACCTGTCGGCAGAATTTCAGCCCCCAAATATTTATACACTGCTCAAAGAAATAAAGGGAACACTAAAATACCACATCCTAAATGTCAATGAATTAAAAATTCTATGAGTAAATCTTTATTCAATACATAGTCGAATGTGTTGAGAACAATAAAACATAAACATGTTTAATGTAAATTAAAATTAATATCCAAAGGAGGTCTGGATTTGGATTGATACTCAAAATCAAAGTGGAAAATCAAATTACAGACTGAGCCAACTCTATAGTGGAAATGTTTCAAGACAAGGAAATGATGCTCAGTACTGTGTGTGGCCTCCACGTGCCTGTATGACCTTCCAACAATGCCTGGGCATGCTCCTGATGAGGCGGCAGATGTTCTCCTGAGGAATCTCCTCCCAGATATGGATTAAAGCATCAGTCAACTGCTGGACAGTCTGTGGTGCAACGTGGAGTTGGTGGATGGAACAAGACATGATGTCCCAGATTTGCTCGATTGGATTCAAGTCTGTGAAATGGGTAGGCCAGTCCATAGCATTAATGCCACTTATCATGCAGAAACTGCTGACACACTTCAGCCACATGAGGCCTAGCATTGTTATGCATCAGAAGTAACCTGAGGCCCACTGAACCTGCATATGGTCTCACAATATATCTGAGGATCTCATCGCGGAACCTAATAGAATTCAGGGTACCTCTGGCTAACACATTTCCAAAGAAATGCCTCCCCACACCATTACTGACCCACTACCAAATCTGTCATGCTGGAGTATGTTGCAGGCAGCATAACGTTCTCAACGGCGTCTCCAGACTCTGTCATATCTGTCACATGTGCTCACTGTGAACCTGCTCTCATCCATGTGGAATCTGCCAATCTTGGTGTTCTCTGGCAAATGCCAATCGCCCTGCATGGTGTTTGGCTGTAAGCACAACAGCCACTTGTGGACGTCGGGCCCTCATACCACCCTCATGGAGTCTGTTTCTGACAGTTTGAGCAGACACATGGATGTTAGTGGCCTGCTGCAGGTAATTTTTCAGGCCTCTGGCACTACTCCTCCAGTTAATCCTTGCACAAAGGAAGAGGTAGTGGTCCTGCTACTTGATTTTTGCCCTCCTGTGGCCGCTCTACATCTCCTGGTATCTGCTCCATGTGCTGGACACTGTGCTGACATACACAGCTACCCTTCTTGCCACATCTCGAACTAATGCGCCATCCTGGATGAGCTGCACTACCTGAGCAACTTCTGTGGATTGTAGACACCACGTCATGCTATTGTACAGTACCTCTAGGGGTGAGAGCAATGACAAAATGCAAAAGTGACCAAAACAACAGCCAAAAAAATGACAACAGAGAAATGTTCTGTGGTCAGTCCCTGCAGACCTACTCCTTTATAGGGGCTGTCTTGCAAATTGCCTATCCTTTCTACCAGTTGTCTGTTCGGTGTTGTTTAATAACTGAACAGGTTGATTTCACAGAAGTGTGATTGACTTGGAGTTACATTGTATTATTTAAGTGTTCCCTTTATTTTTTTGTGCAGTGTATATGCATGTAGTTTTTTAAAAGACATGTCCCGCAATACATTTACATGGGTAGTCCATTCCTCAATTACTGAGAAATTAGTGTGTGAATGTACACATGTGTAAGCTGTTCTCATGTCTGTCGCTCAGAATATGTTCCCTGCCTAGTGACAGCTCCTCCTGCATGTCTGACAGCTCCTTTGCTGTTAGTTAAGCTGGAAGAGGTGGTGCTGGTTGGTAATAGACCTTGAGTGACAGAGGCATGAGAAGAGATTCCACTAGATTTCATTTGCTAGATAACTAGGCAATCTGCAAATCACCTTAATTAAAAAAAGAATGTAGCTTTACCCTTGAAAAATCACTGCTAATTGTCTCCCTTCTATCCAACTTTTCATCCACTGTTTGTTGTTTCTTCTAATTTACCTCCAGCAGCTGAGATATAAGACCTCATTTACTTATTCACTTACATAGCACTATTAATTCCATACCGCTTTACAGACATCATCATTGCTGCCCCCATGGGGGCTCACAATCTAATTCCCTATAAGTAGGTCTTTGGAATGTGGAGGAAACCCACGCAAACACGGGGGCGAACATACAAAATCTTCTCGCAGATGTTGTCCTTGATGGGATATAAACCCTGGATCCCAGCGCTGCAAGGCAGCAGTGCTAACCACTGAGCCATCGTGCTGCCCACAGTCTGCTCATTTTGACATACAGTATGTGAGTCATTGTCCATAATAATTTGTGAGACTGTTCAAATGTCCACAAAAAAATTTCTGGGACGTGTCAATTTTTGTTCCATGTGTTGGATCAAAATTAACCATACAGGTTTTTAGGTCTGTGATAATCATAGCTAGAAGAAAAGCTGGTATTTATGCCATCCATGTGCTATCTGTCTATGTAGTGTATTTACATATATACTGTGTATATGTGTGTGTGTTTTGAAGAATATTTCCCTTGAAAACAATGTGTAAATGGCTTAGATAATTGATATGTAAAATTTCATGTTAAAATCGAATTGCATACGGATGTAAATCGGATGCTAGGTGTGGAAACTCGGATTGTACTCGCATTACCCTCGTGAAACCCTCGGCAGGGAGACTCGGACCGATTTTTCATACATTTAGTGTGACTCCGGCCTTAATTTTTAACTCCACTTCTTCCCAGAGCCATAACTTTTTATTTTTCCATCGATATTGCTATACGAGGAATTGTTTCTTGCAGGCTGAGTTGTACTTTTGAATGACATCATTGATTTTACCATATACTGTACTGTAAAATTGAAAAAAAAATCAAAGTGTGTTGAAATGGCAAAAAAGTGCAATTCCACAATTGTTTTTTTTTTTTAATTTACCATGTTCACTAAATGCAAAAATATGTTAGAAAATAAAAAAGCTGATGTCGCCATTTTCCAAGACGCTGGTGATGGCTTATTTTTTGTGCCCTGAGCTGACACTTTTATTGATAACAGTTTGGAGTTGATATCATGTTTTGATTGTGTCCCATTGCATTTTATTGCAATGTTGTTGCAGCCAAAAAAACCATAATTCTTGCTTTTCTATTTTTTTTTCTTGCTACGCTATTTACCAATCAGATTAATCTACTTTATATTTTGATAAATTGGACATTTCCGAAGATAGCGATACCAAATGTGTATTTTTTTTTAATTATTGTTTTATTTTCAATGGGACAAAAGGGGGGTGACTTGAACTTTTGTGTTTTATTTATTTTTTTAATACCTTTTTTTTCTTACTGGCTTCAATAGTTCCCTTGAGACTTACAGCTGTGGTCATGCGATCGCTTGTGCTGCACATACCAGGGCTTCAGCAGGTGACTACTGCTGGACAATCAAGAAAGACCCTCCAGAGCTACAGTTATTTATTATGTACTTTGGCCCATGTAATAATCGATTGTCATAAAAATTCCCAGTAAATGTATGGAAGGTTTTTGCAAATTTCATCTTGTAACCATGAATTGTGTATTTCATTAATTTCATTAATTTCTTTGCCCCACATCTCCTATTTTAAAAATAGAGCTAATGATTTAGCGATATGATAATATTCTGTTCTCTTATGGTCATAGAAATGTAATTAACCTCATTTGAATGCATTTACAATTCATGAAAATTAACTGAACAGTGTATTAATCACTGACAAAAATCAGATCCATAAACATTGATGAAAAATGACAAACATCTGACTTAGAAGTGGGAGCGGGTCTTAGTCTATCCGTTGTCCTGTCAGACAGTATACAGGTGTAAACAGGTTCATTGGATGGAACTGCACAGAAAGTGGCACTTAAGAAACACTATTTATTTCACTAAAACGGAAAGAAAATATATCTATGCACGAGTGAGCACTATATTGGAGATAGCAGTAGCAATGTTAATACGTTATCTTATGGCACTATCAGAAAACAGCAATGCAATTTAGTACGATATCTATTCAATGTCCCATTTATATGTGCTGTCCTTATTCTCTAGGGCGGTTGATGAGTAATGCTTGGCCTTTATTCCTCAGCTCAACAGGCACCATTCTCAGTATTAGGCCGGAGACACACTGCTGCGAGATGCGGCCGAGTCTCGCTGGTTAAAAGCAAGCTGTGGCACCGGCACTCCGGAGCGGAGCGTGCAGCTGCATAGCAATACATGGAGCCGCACGCTCCGCTCCGGAGTGCCGGTGCCACAGCTTGCTTTTAACCAGCGAGACTCGGTCGCATCTCGCAGCAGTGTGTCTCCAGCCTTTGGCCTGTCCCCGTCGTAGGCTCTGATCATTACACTGACCCTAGCGAGGGGTCACCGGTATTTCCTGCTGGGCTACAAGTCCTAGATATGCGAGCCACTGGATATACACTGTGCTCATCGCATCGGCCGTCTGCGTTCCTGAAGCATGGTGCCAGCCCACACCCTGAACAGTACATCTATGCTGAAAGTAACGGCACAGGAATGGTCCTCTGCTGAAGCCGGATCATCTCCCGAGCCTAGTTCGGATCGGGTCACTGACTTCTACTTGCGCTGTTTACGGGGCACGGCTCTTCCTCATAGCTCAGGCCTTCTCCGGCAACTGACTGCTCTCAGACCCTTCTGTGGCAATTGTAGCTGTAAGCCCACCTCGCAGTCACACAACTTGTCTTAGTACAAACTCTGGCGCCAACTCTTCCCTTTTCGGCCCAGCCAGGCCTTTTATAATTAGTAACTGCGACACAGTTGTCACCTGACCTAATGTCATCTCCAGTATCTTCCCTGGGAACATGCACTTCAACTCTTGTGGTTCCCAGTGCTATTATTATTTCTTTACTTTCACTTTCATCTTTGACCAGCAGATGGCGGTATTTGCTTGCAGTTACTCAGGCATCAACTGTACTCGTCTTCTCTCTTATCCACCTCCTTACTCACACATAGGGGAGGTAAATCATTGTGCAGCAGCTATTCATGCAGCGCAATGAAGGAACGTTCCAGCTCCTGAAGTGCTGGAAAAACAATAAAAATGGAAAGTGTAGTCAAAAAGGATAGATGACAAGCTAAACAATAAGAGTCCCTGAATATATTAAACCTTTATAAGCACCAAGGCTGTTTTATCTGTGGACTGTCCATGCTTTTCTGCAGGTTTTGTGTGAAAGTACTAAGCTTCTACTAAATTACTAATGATATCAAATTGGGACACTCCTATCGATTCAAATCATTGATGTATGTGCAATTTCACAAGCCCAGTATCTATGAGCTTGAACTATAGCAGGAATTGATAAAACCTTATGATAACTAACATATGATGCCGCAGAGGTGCTAAGATTACAGACAGCTCAGAACAATAACCGTCCCCTCATTCTACACAGCCCTTTATTCAATTTAATGATGTACATGAATAATCTGAGCATGGATCTAAGATTTAGATTAAGGTTGTTCTCTTTTTCCTAAATGCATTAATATTTTCACTAATTATCCTTTAATATACTTACTGTTATGCTAATTGTTATGGTTCTCAATGGCAAGAGAACATAGCCCAGCAAACATAAGAACTAGCTCTTGGAAGGATGGAAACTAAACTGACCATGAACTAAACCTGCCGCACAACTAACAGTAGCCGGGTAGCGTAGCCTGCGTTTTATCCCTAGACGCCCAGCGCCGGCCGGAGGACTAACTAATCCTGGCAGAGGAAAATATAGTCCTGGCTCACCTCTAGAGAAATTTCCCCGAAAGGCAGACAGAGGCCCCCACAAATATTGGCGGTGATTTTAGATGAAATGACAAACGTAGTATGAAAATAGGTTTAGCAAAATTGAGGTCCGCTTACTAGATAGCAGGAAGACAGAAAGGGCACTTTCATGGTCAGCTGAAAACACTATCAAAACACCATCCTGAAATTACTTTAAGACTCTAGTATTAACTCATAACATCAGAGTGGCAATTTCAGATCACAAGAGCTTTCCAGACACAGAAACGAAACTACAGCTGTGAACTGGAACAAAATGCAAAAACAAACAAGGACAAAAGTCCAACTTAGCTGGGAGTTGTCTAGCAGCAGGAACATGCACAGAAAGGCTTCTGATTACAATGTTGACCGGCATGGAAGTGACAGAGGAGCAAGGCTAAATAGCGACTCCCACATCCTGATGGAAACAGGTGAACAGAGAGGATGATGCACACCAGTTCAATTCCACCAGTGGCCACCGGGGGAGCCCAAAATCCAATTTCACAACAGTACCCCCCCCTCAAGGAGGGGGCACCGAACCCTCACCAGAACCACCAGGGTGATCAGGATGAGCCCTATGAAAGGCACGGACCAAATCGGAGGCATGAACATCAGAGGCAGTCACCCAAGAATTATCCTCCTGACCGTATCCCTTCCATTTGACCAGATACTGGAGTTTCCGTCTGGAAACACGGGAGTCCAAGATTCTTTCCACAACGTACTCCAACTCGCCCTCAACCAACACCGGAGCAGGAGGCTCAACGGAAGGCACAACCGGTACCTCATACCTGCGCAATAATGACCGATGAAAAACATTATGAATAGAAAAAGATGCAGGGAGGTCCAAACGGAAGGACACAGGGTTAAGAATCTCCAATATCTTGTACGGGCCGATGAACCGAGGCTTAAACTTGGGCGAAGAAACCCTCATAGGGACACAAAACGAGAAGACAACCACACCAAGTCCCCAACACAAAGCCGAGGACCAACCCGACGCCGGCGGTTGGCAAAAAGCTGAGTCTTCTCCTGGGACAACTTCAAATTGTCCACTACCTGCCCCCAAATCTGATGCAACCTCTCCACCACAGCATCCACTCCAGGACAATCCGAAGATTCCACCTGACCAGAAGAAAATCGAGGATGAAACCCCGAATTACAGAAAAAGGGAGACACCAAGGTGGCAGAGCTGGCCCGATTATTGAGGGCAAACTCCGCTAAAGGCAAAAAAGCAACCCAATCATCCTGATCTGCAGACACAAAACACCTCAAATATGTCTCCAAGGTCTGATTCGTCCGCTCGGTCTGGCCATTAGTCTGAGGATGGAAAGCAGACGAGAAAGACAAATCTATGCCCATCCTAGCACAGAATGCTCACCAAAATCTAGACACGAATTGGGTACCTCTGTCAGAAATGATATTCTCCGGAATACCATGCAAACGGACCACATTTTGAAAAAACAGAGGAACCAACTCGGAAGAAGAAGGCAACTTAGGCAGGGGAACCAAATGGACCATCTTAGAGAAACGATCACACACCACCCAGATGACAGACATCTTCTGAGAAACAGGAAGATCCGAAATAAAATCCATCGAGATGTGCGTCCAGGGCCTCTTCGGGATAGGCAAGGGCAACAACAATCCACTAGCCCGAGAACAACAAGGCTTGGCCCGAGCACAAACGTCACAAGACTGCACGAAGCCTCGCACATCTCGAGACAGGGAAGGCCACCAGAAGGACCTTGCCACCAAATCCCTGGTACCAAAGATTCCAGGATGACCTGCCAATGCAGAAGAATGAACCTCAGAAATGACTTTACTGGTCCAATCATCAGGAACAAACAGTCTACCAGGTGGGCAACGATCAGGTCTATCCGCCTGAAACTCCTGCAAGGCCCGCCGCAGGTCTGGAGAAACGGCAGACAATATCACTCCATCCTTAAGGATACCTGTAGGTTCAGAATTACCAGGGGAGTCAGGCTCAAAACTCCTATAAAGGGCATCCGCCTTAACATTCTTAGAACCCGGCAGGTAAGACACCACAAAATTAAACCGAGAGAAAAACAACGACCAGCGCGCCTGTCTAGGATTCAGGCGTCTGGCGGACTCAAGATAAATTAGATTTTTGTGGTCAGTCAATACCACCACCTGATGTCTAGCCCCCTCAAGCCAATGACGCCACTCCTCAAAAGCCCACTTCATGGCCAAAAGCTCCCGATTCCCAACATCATAATTCCGCTCGGCGGGCGAAAATTTACGTGAGAAAAAAGCACAAGGTCTCATCACGGAGCAATCGGAACTTCTCTGCGACAAAACCGCCCCAGCTCCGATTTCAGAAGCGTCGACCTCAACCTGAAAAGGAAGAGCAACATCAGGCTGACGCAGCACAGGGGCGGAAGAAAAGCGGCGCTTAAGCTCCCGAAAGGCCTCCACAGCAGCAGGGGACCAATCAGCAACATCAGCACCCTTCTTAGTCAAATCAGTCAATGGTTTAACAACATCAGAAAAACCAGCAATAAATCGACGATAAAAGTTAGCAAAGCCCAAAAATTTCTGAAGACTCTTAAGAGAAGAGGGTTGCGTCCAATCACAAATAGCCTGAACCTTGACAGGATCCATCTCGATGGAAGAGGGGGAAAAAATATATCCCAAAAAGGAAATCTTTTGAACCCCAAAAACGCACTTAGAACCCTTCACACACAAGGAATTAGACCGCAAAACCTGAAAAACCCTCCTGACCTGCTGGACATGAGAGTCCCAGTCATCCGAAAAAATCAAAATATCATCCAGATACACAATCATAAATTTATCCAAATAATCACGGAAAATGTCATGCATAAAGGACTGAAAGACTGAAGGGGCATTTGAAAGACCAAAAGGCATCACCAAATACTCAAAGTGGCCCTCGAGCGTATTAAATGCGGTTTTCCACTCATCCCCCTGCTTAATTCGCACCAAATTATACGCCCCACGGAGATCTATCTTAGAGAACCACTTGGACCCCTTTATGCGAGCAAACAAATCAGTCAGCAGTGGCAACGGATATTGATATTTAACCGTGATCTTATTCAAAAGCCGATAATCAATGCACGGCCTCAAAGAGCCATCTTTCTTAGCCACAAAGAAAAAACCGGCTCCTAAGGGAGATGACGAAGGACGAATATGTCCCTTTTCCAAGGACTCCTTTATATATTCTCGCATAGCAGCATGTTTAGGCACAGACAGATTAAATAAACGACCCTTAGGGTATTTACTACCCGGAATCAAATCTATGGCACAATCGCACTCCCGGTGCGGAGGTAATGAACCAAGCTTAGGTTCTTCAAAAACGTCACGATATTCAGTCAAGAATTCAGGAATCTCATAGGGAATAGATGATGAAATGGAAACCACAGGTACGTCCCCATGCGTCCCCTTACATCCCCAGCTTAACACAGACATAGCTTTCCAGTCAAGGACTGGGTTATGAGATTGCAGCCATGGCAATCCAAGCACCAACACATCATGTAGGTTATACAGCACAAGAAAGCGAATAATCTCCTGGTGATCCGGATTAATCTGCATAGTTACTTGTGTCCAGTATTGTGGTTTATTGCTAGCCAATGGGGTGGAGTCAATCCCCTTCAGGGGTATAGGAGTTTCAAGAGGCTCCAAATCATACCCACAGCGTTTGGCAAAGGACCAATCCATAAGACTCAAAGCGGCGCCAGAGTCGACATAGGCATCCGCGGTAATAGATGATAAAGAACAAATCAGGGTCACAGATAGAATAAACTTAGACTGTAAAGTGCCAATTGAAACAGACTTATCAAGCTTCTTAGTACGCTTAGAGCATGCTGATATAACATGAGTTGAATCACCGCAATAGAAGCACAACCCATTTTTTCGTCTAAAATTCTGCCGTTCACTTCTGGACAGAATTCTATCACATTGCATATTCTCTGGCGTCTTCTCAGTAGACACCGCCAAATGGTGCACAGGTTTGCGCTCCCGCAGACGCCTATCGATCTGGATAGCCATTGTCATGGACTCATTCAGACCCGCAGGCACAGGGAACCCCACCATAACATCCTTAATGGCATCAGAGAGACCCTCTCTGAAATTCGCCGCCAGGGCGCACTCATTCCACTGAGTAAGCACAGCCCATTTACGGAATTTCTGGCAGTATATTTCAGCTTCGTCTTGCCCCTGAGATAGGGACATCAAGGCCTTTTCCGCCTGAAGTTCTAACTGAGGTTCCTCATAAAGCAACCCCAAGGCCAGAAAAAACGCATCCACATTGAGCAACGCAGGATCCCCTGGAGCCAATGCAAAAGCCCAATCCTGAGGGTCGCCCCGGAGCAAGGAAATCACAATCCTGACCTGCTGAGCAGGATCTCCTGCAGAGCGAGATTTCAGGGACAAAAACAACTTGCAATTATTTTTGAAATTTTGAAAGCAAGATCTATTCCCCGAGAAAAATTCAGGCAAAGGAATTCTAGGTTCAGATATAGGAACATGAACAACAAAATCTTGTAAATTTTGAACTTTCGTGGTGAGATTATTCAAACCTGCAGCTAAACTCTGAATATCCATTTTAAACAGGTGAACACAGAGCCATTCCAGGATTAGAAGGAGAGAGAGAGAGAAAGGCTGCAATATAGGCAGACTTGCAAGAGATTCAATTACAAGCACACTCAGAACTGAAGGAGAAAAAAAAAAAAAAAAAAATCTTCAGCAGACTTCTCTTTTCTCTCCTTTCTCTGTCAATTAATTTAACCCTTTGTTGGCCGGTCAAACTGTTATGGTTCTCAATGGCAAGAGAACATAGCCCAGCAAACATAAGAACTAGCTCTTGGAAGGATGGAAACTAAACTGACCATGAACTAAACCTGCCGCACAACTAACAGTAGCCGGGTAGCGTAGCCTGCGTTTTATCCCTAGACGCCCAGCGCCGGCCGGAGGACTAACTAATCCTGGCAGAGGAAAATATAGTCCTGGCTCACCTCTAGAGAAATTTCCCCGAAAGGCAGACAGAGGCCCCCACAAATATTGGCGGTGATTTTAGATGAAATGACAAACGTAGTATGAAAATAGGTTTAGCAAAATTGAGGTCCGCTTACTAGATAGCAGGAAGACAGAAAGGGCACTTTCATGGTCAGCTGAAAACACTATCAAAACACCATCCTGAAATTACTTTAAGACTCTAGTATTAACTCATAACATCAGAGTGGCAATTTCAGATCACAAGAGCTTTCCAGACACAGAAACGAAACTACAGCTGTGAACTGGAACAAAATGCAAAAACAAACAAGGACAAAAGTCCAACTTAGCTGGGAGTTGTCTAGCAGCAGGAACATGCACAGAAAGGCTTCTGATTACAATGTTGACCGGCATGGAAGTGACAGAGGAGCAAGGCTAAATAGCGACTCCCACATCCTGATGGAAACAGGTGAACAGAGAGGATGATGCACACCAGTTCAATTCCACCAGTGGCCACCGGGGGAGCCCAAAATCCAATTTCACAACAGCTAATGTTTGAGATGCGCAGATGTAGTTCTATCTTTCTAATAACTATTCCATTGCTTTTTCAGTAATTATACAAAAAGATTAAGAGCAAAAAAAAAATCTTTAGTGCATCCTGACGGTCCGGCTTACACAGTGACCCTATCTGTTGTAAAGGGGATCTACCATTGCAATCTACGGTAATTATTCATCCCACTTTACAAATTAGGTTTATTAACAAACTTTCATAATATTTGCAATAAATCAATCAAGCAAGAACAAATGAAATAGCTGAACACAACTAATTTATAGTAAGTGGTTTCTCCAAATTCAGCGCAAAACTTCACTTTTATTGACTATAAAGCATATTCAGATTTCATTCATTTTAGAAAAATTGACTGAGTTTCATCAATGAATTTCATCACTTTTTCTCGTATGTAAAAAAAAAAGTTTCTCCACCTTCCATTTAACAGTCCATGGAAATTGGACCATACTCAGATGGCTGTCAGATTTTTTCATGGACCCATAGAGTTGCATTGCCGATATGATCTGACCCATGGATCAATATCAATCATGTCTCCATGATTTTGCATGGACTGTTCTGTTGGCAACATTTTCAGACATGTGAACAGCCCCATTAAATCTTAGAATTAGAGCTCACTCATACATCCAGATAGAAAGCGGTCATATGCGAAAATGAATGTATGGATGAGCCCTTATTAAACTCCCTGAATAGAATCACTCCTATGAGAACACATTTGCAAAATCACATGTTGTCTCAAGCAGACCAAATACAACTAATCTTAATTAGGGTGTCCTTAAAATAAAGCTCATCGAATACCTGGACTGGCTAGGGTCTCGCAGACTTTGATGCTTGATTGAATATTAGAAATATGGCTCAAGAGAATAGTTTAAAAAAGTAACTTATAGGACTACAGATCATTGCTTTGCATAATCAAGGAACTTGGTAGAGAGATAGAAAAGGAATTGAATGCTTCTAGAGAACCAGGTAGAAGCATAGTTTGCAAGTTCAAAGTGAAAAGACACCGGCTATCCTACCTGAATGTGCCAGACAAAGGGAGCTATGGCAAGCTATCACCAGATTTCTGAGGAGGCAGTTGGTCAAAAACCCTCTTTTGACTGTAAAAGAGCTGCAGCAAATGTGGTGGCAGCAGGCTTTATGCTTTCAAATGTGTACATTCAAAACATACATCTTTACTAACCAAAAATGTAAGAAAAGTGCTCAACACCATATGAATAAGATATAGGAATTCTTGGATTCTGTAGTTTGGAGCAATGAAAGAAAACTGAAACTTTTTAGGCCTCAGTGGTAAAGAGGAAGAATGAATCATAGGATGAAAAGAAAATCATGTCTACAGTGAAGCATGATGGTGACTTGAGGATGCTCTGGGACTACTTTGCTTCCTCTGGCATTGAAACTCTTAGGCCGGGATCACACGGCCGAGTCTCGCATGTTAACACCCGGCACTGCCACCTGCACTCAGGAGCGGAGAGCGCGGCTCCATGTATTGCTATGCGGCCGCACGCTCCGCTCCGGAGTGCAGGCGGCAGTGCCGGGTGTTAACATGCGAGACTCGGCCATATTTCTCGCACATGTGATCCCGGCCTTAAAATGAGGAGGATACAATGTATTCAATTAAAGAAGCACTCCTCCCATCAACGTTTTTATTCTCTTAATATATTGCACTCATCATATTATATACACTGTGTCCTACAATTGCTCATTTCACCCCTATATGCAGCAAATTCTTCTCTTTTTTCTGCTCTACTTAAAAAGAGGATGTTTCTTGTCCCCGCATTTATCATTCCCCTCATCAACTCTTGACCAACCTGTTCTGCCCTCTCCCCCTGCCAATGACTTTTAGGGTATGTGCACACGTTGCGGATTTCTTGCAGAAATTTCCTGAAGAAAACCGGAAATTTTCTGCAAGAAATCCGCATTTTTTTTTTTTGCGTTTTTTTTCCGTTTTTTTCGCGTTTTTTTAGCATTCTGCAAGCGTAATTAGCTTGCAGAATGCTAAAGTTTTCCAAGCGATCTGTAGCATCGCTTGGAAAACTAACTGACAGGTTGGTCACACTTGTCAAACATACTGTTTGACAAGTGTGACCAACTTTTTACTATAGATGCAGCTTATGCAGCATCTATAGTAAAAGATAGAATGTTTAAAAATAATAAAAAAAATAAAAAAAATGCTTATACTCACCCAGACATCTCCTCAGCGGCGTCCGTTCCTCTTTCTATAGCTGGTCTGTGCGCACAGGACCTTCCGTGACGTCACGGTCACGTGAGCGGTCACATGACTGCTCACGACCAATCACAGGACAGTGACGTCATCGGCAAGGTCCTTCGCCGCACATCAGCTACAGGAACCGAAGCGACAGCATGCAGTGGAGGCGGGAAGACATCGAGGGTGAGTATAGGACTATTTTTTATTTTAATTCTTATTTTTTGACCACTTATATGGTGCCCAGTCCGTGGAGGAGAGTCTCCTCTCCTCCACCCTGGGTACCAACCGCACATAATCTGCTTACTTCCCGCATGGTGGGCACAGCCCCGTGCAGGAAGTAAGCAGATCAATGGACTCCTAGGTGTGCGGAATCCCCTGCAATTCCGCATTTTAATGAACATGTTGCTTTTTTTTCTGCGATGCGATTTTTTCGCGGGAAAAAAAGGCTACATTTGCACAAAAAATGCGGAATACACTTAAAATAATGGGAGGCATATGTAAGCGTTTTTTTCGCGTTTTTATCACGTTTTTATAGCGAAAAAACGCGAAAAAAAACGCGAAAAATACTTAACGTGTGCACATGGCCTTACAGTGACTCATGAGTCATACAGGCAAAATTAACTTCCTGTTCCTACATAGATCTTAGAAAGATTCAGACAGTCAGTTTTTAATCACGTGATGTCATAGACCTAATGAAAATAGAAGAATTTGCTGGGTAGAAAGATAAAATGAGCAATTGCAAGTACACAGTGCCATATAATATGATGCCTGCAATAAATTAAGAGGATAAATATTTTGATGGGAGGAGAGCTTCTTTAGATATCAGGAAATTCTAGGAGAAATCGTCATGCTCTCTGTGATTAAGCTGAAGATTAAACATTATTGGACGTGCCCAGAGAACAGTGACACCAAGCATACCTAAAGGAATGATTTCAGAAGAATTCTGGTGGAATTTGAAGTAGGAAGATGCAGCACACAAACCCAAGAATATCAGTGACCTGGAAGCCATCGCTCATTAGGAATGGGCTAAGATCCCTCAGGAACATTACCAGAAACTGGTGTCTAACAAAGCATCATGTTTACTGCTGGTCATACAGCCAAAGGTGCTCTATTAAGTACTAAAGATACTTCTAATTAAGGGGTTAAATAATGCTGAATTTTGAGAACTCACATATTAGTTGTTTTGAGCTACCGTATTTACATTGTTCTTGTTTGATTGTTTTATTGCAAAAAGTTAGCAAATTTTGCTAATAAACCTAAAATTAATAGGGGTATAATAATCTTGATTGCAACTATACATGTTTACACATTTAGATAACATTACAGCAGTTATCTAGTCTTAGAAGCATAGTATGCTGTCGCTCTACGTGAGTGCCGAATCATGACATTGTGCGATGCACACTCTTTTGACTCCCCTGTATGCCCGATGTGAGTATGTGATCTGTATTCATGCAGTCACATACTGGTTAGTCTCACAGGGTTCCTCTTCTGTTGATAACAGTTGAATGAGACTAGTCACCACATGACTGCAAATATGCAAATTGCATACATGCTACTCACATGGGGCATACAGTCGAATCATGACAGTGAGTGCATCGCACACAGTCGCGATTCGGCAGTCTACAGTCACATAGAGCAACTGCAAAATGGTTCCTTATACCAGACATCCACTTTAATATTTTACTACAAAAAGCACCCCATCTATTCAAAGGGTGTCATCTTTTACTTCAAAGCAGCTTTATTGCATAACCAGACTACCCATTGACAGTGGTAATATTGTTTCTGGTAGAAGCAAGTTTTCCTCCTTTTTTTGTCCAACACAAAATGCAATATATTCTGTGCTGCTCTCATTTAAAATAAAGCAAGTTACTAATAAACCCTACTTTTCAAAACTTCACACATCATCTGATTTCATCTGCTGTCTCAGCCAAAATCAGGAGAAAAAAAGTATGAAGCCAAGTTCGGTCTTTGTAAATTCTTATGATGCTGTTAGTTTTAGTGATTAAATCTGTGGTCAGGCTGGAATGTGCTGTCATATTATATTTGTTTGAAATTGGCCTTTAAAGGGGTTGTGCAGGCATACAGATGAAAAAAAAAACATTGCAAAGGCTTTGAAAATTAAAGAAACTTTCTAATTTACTGGCTGTTAAAATTCTTGCTTGTTTCTGAGCTGTGAGATGTGGTAGCTCATTACTTCCTTCTACCTTCCATTCAGAGCTCAAACAGCAGAATTTTCTTGCCTCTGGAACATAGTCTGTCACTCAGGCTGAGCCCAGTGTGCAGGGGTGGGACTCAGTCAGGAGCTCTCTGGGCATTGAGGTCTGAATGATGGTGTCATGGGGGCGTGGTCTCTGATCTTCCTGTGAATACACACACAGGTTGTAGGGGAGCTGAGGAGGAGAGTGGAGCTAGGAAACAGTAATGATGAAGTGGGAGTATATGAAGGAGAGGGGATACTGGAAACAGCACTGAATCTTTGAGAGGGTCGTAAGCAAGGGAAATAGTCGGGAAGGGCGACATGGAGCATGTATATCAGAACAGTCCAACTGTATATCCGTCTCAAAACTACAGTCTGTGAGTGCAGTAGGCGGGCCAGATATTAACAGCCAACTAGAAGCAATGGGAGGGCAGTGAGGATGGGAGTTTCGGTTATATGCGACTCAGTGACTGTTGATGAATGTATTCTGGATGTGTGTGCTGGCATAAGGCCATGAACATAAACAATAATGGCTACAGGAGGTGAATGGGAAAATAAAATCTAAAATAAAGGTAACAGGAGTGTTATTGGACTCACTGTTATGACTGTAAAAATGTTGTTATTCTTGTGCCCATAAAATCCCTTTAAGAAAAGCCTTTCACTTCATTTTTTGTCTGAATTTTACCCTAAAAGTCCATTATCAAAAAAAAATCCACACTTTCTCAACATTACAATGACAATACCAAGAAGGAAAGGTTGTAGAATGATGGAAATCACAGGATTGATAGACATTCTAATGATATGCAAATGATCAAAAATTAAACCAAATTTTTAAAACATTTTGTTTTTGTCAATTCAGTTTGAGCACAACGAGCAGAAACACATGCACTTACACCCGTTGACATGTTATCAATTAGGTTATTTATGGTCGTTTGAGGAATGTTCTGCCATGAAAAGTGCACTTGGGCATACAAATCATCAAAATCCACTGCTGACAGCTCTTTTTGCAATTGCTGACCAATGACGTTTCGTATGACTGGTTCCCTAATTGATCCATTCTGTACTGCAAGTGAAATTGAAGTCACATACCAAGCATAAGGTGTTAAACAGTGTATATGCAAAGCTTCAAAAGGTGTTTGCATGACATTAGGCTACAAGCCAGTTCCGTTGATGTCACTGCTCTCAAAGGCTATTATAGTGCAGAGCAAGTGGGCAATGGAGGCTGAAATAAAGGTCTATCCTCTTCAGTAATGAGTCCCACTTTTTTCTAGTACATTATACCAGTCATTTGGACTAGAGGTCACATGGAGAACAACTTGAGGCATTCATGAGGGAATGTCCAAATCCCAGGATTAAGTGCAGTAGCCGGACCCCTCTAGTCTCATTCCAAGTACATTAATTGCTCGTCTTTAGATTTCTTTAGCCATGAAACCAGCCGTACAGTCATTTATCCAAAGTTTTCCAAGAGTAATTTTTCAACATGACAACACAAGGCCACGTGTTGCTCGTGCTACTGTGCATAGTCCACCTGGCCTATACATTCTATTACGGCCGGCAGTGTCTCTGGATTTATCTCCCATCTAGCACATATGAGATATCATTGGTCGGCTGTTACAAAGGAACCTGCCAGCAGCGGATTTTGTTGACTGGCATACCAACTACATTTAGCGTGGCAGAACATTCCTCAGGCAACCATTAAAACTTAATTCATAGCATGTGAGGGCGTGTCAGTTCATGTGTTTCATACTGAATACTGAATAATTTGAGATGATGCAGTTTCAAAGTTGAGAAGTTTACTTGATTGGTCTGAAATGAGCTGACTGTAGGCTCTGGTATATTGTTTGAGTAAGCCCCATTCAGTGTTATTTTGGCCAAAGTCTGATCACTATACACTGGCATATCTTTATTATTATTGTATAGAACACCTAGTAGACTATGATTTCATTTTAAGAGGTTGACAGTAAAACAAATGTTTACTGCCCTTTATAGATTTTTTAACATGGAAACTTAATGACTATATATAGTGCCTACAAGTAGTATTCAACCCCCTGCAGATTTAGCAGGTTTAATAAGATGCAAATAAGTTAGAGCCTTCAAACTTCAAACAAGAGCAGGATTTATTAACAGATGCATAAATCTTACAAACCAAAAAGTTTTGTTGCTCAGTTAAATTTTTATAAATTTTAAACATAAAAGTGTGGGTCAATTATTATTCAACCCCTAGGTTTAATATTTTGTGGAATAACCATTGTTTGCAATTACAGCTAATAATCGTCTTTTATAAGACCTGATCAGACCGGCACAGGTCTCAGGAGTTATCTTGGCCCACTCCTCCATGCAGATCTTCTCCAAGTTATCTAGGTTCTTTGGGTGTCTCATGTGGACTTTAATCTGGAGCTCCTTCCACAAGTTTTCAATTGGGTTAAGGTCAGGAGACTGACTAGGCCATTGCAACACCTTGATTTTTTGCCTCTTGAACCAGGCCTTGGTTTTCTTGGCTGTGTGCTTTGGGTCGTTGTCTTGTTGGAAGATGAAATGACGACCCATCTTAAGATCCTTGATGGAGGAGCGGAGGTTCTTGGCCAAAATCTCCAGATAGGCCGTGCTATCCATCTTCCCATGGATGCGGACCAGATGGCCAGGCCCCTTGGCTGAGAAACAGCTCCACAGCATGATGCTGCCACCACCATGCTTGACTGTAGGGATGGTATTCTTGGGGTCGTATGCAGTGCCATCCAGTCTCCAAACGTCACGTGTGTGGTTGGCACCAAAGATCTCGATCTTGGTCTCATCAGACCAGAGAACCTTGAACCAATCAGTCTCAGAGTCCTCCAAGTGATCATGAGCAAACTGTAGACGAGCCTTGACATGACACTTTGAAAGTAAAGGTACCTTACGGGCTCGTCTGGAACGGAGACCATTGCGGTGGAGTACGTTACTTATGGTATTGACTGAAACCAATGTCCCCACTGCCATGAGATCTTCCCGGAGCTCCTTCCTTGTTGTCCTTGGGTTAGCCTTGACTCTTCGGACAAGCCTGGC
The DNA here is from genome assembly GCF_051348905.1 of Ranitomeya variabilis. Lineage (NCBI taxonomy): Eukaryota > Metazoa > Chordata > Amphibia > Anura > Dendrobatidae > Ranitomeya > Ranitomeya variabilis. The sequence continues at coordinate 237,101,374 of NC_135232.1, forward strand.
CTCGGCACGGGAGGAAACTTTCAAAGGCTGTCCAGGCCGTGGAAGGCTAACAGTAGTTCCATAAGCCTTCCACTTCCGGATGATGCTCCCGACAGTGGAGACAGGTAGGCCCAACTCCTTGGAAAGGGTTTTGTACCCCTTGCCAGCCTTGTGACCCTCCATGATCTTGTCTCTGATGGCCTTGGAATGCTCCTTTGTCTTTCCCATGTTGACCATGTTTGAGTGCTGTTCACAAGTTTGGGGAGGGTCTTAAATAGTCAGAAAAGGCTGGAAAAAGAGATAATTAATCCAAACATGTGAAGCTCATTGTTCTTTGTGCCTGAACTACTTCTTAATACTTTAGGGGAACCAAACAGAATTCTGGGGGGTTGAGGGGTTGAATAATAAATGACCCTCTGAAAAAACTTTTCACAATTTAAAAAAAAATAAACAAAGAAATAACATTCTTTTTTGCTGCAGTGCATTTCACACTTCCAGGCTGATCTACAGTCCAAATGTCACAATGCCAAGTTAATTCCAAATGTGTAAACCTGCTAAATCTGCAGGGGGTTGAATACTACTTGTAGGCACTGTATGCCACTCTACACCTATATGTCATATGTTACAAACTTCCAACTACTTGACAAGGGCCAAATTAGCAGTAGATAACAATACAATTTGGACACCATTGGGATATAGACAGGTTTTTTCTGGATCAATATAGAAAATATATTAAAGGAATAAATCAAGTTCAGAAAATAATCGTCCAAGGGGGAAATGATAGAGATGCTTAATATATTTTAAGCAAAGACATGTCACTATTAAAGACAGGATTTAAGCAAAAAAAGAAGACTTTGCTTGCAAATAAGGGACACTTGAATAGTATGGAAAAGACATTAGTCGCAATGGATTGTTTAATATCTTCAAATGACCATCCATGCCTGTACTGAATAGTGACTTGACATTTCTCATGTATAATCACTCTATCTGGCGCCATCCATTTTCCTCCCACTGCTTGCTTTGCTCAGATTGGCATTCCATTCTTCCTGCTTTCCAGATGTCTGCAGAAGTGGCATGGGAAGTACAGTGGAAAGTCCAAACCATGCCTCCCCTGCCTTTCCTACCCCGCAGCATAGGATGGTTTAGACTGACCACTACACTCCCATGCCACGGCAATGGCCATCTTGAAAGCAGGAGGATCAGAGCAGTGATCCGAGCAGATGAGACGGTGGGAGGCAAATAAAGGGCAACAATTGGTTGACTTTTCATACCTGGTTGGAGGGTCTTTTTACTATGTAGTTAATTTATTCACTGAGGGAAAATAAATAAAGCAGCCCTATAAATGTATACAGTATATGACTTACATGCACCCTCTAATGAGATCAAAACTGTGTATGAAACATTATGACTATCTATAGTGTTCTAGATTATTAAAAAAGCACAAGGAAATTTAAACGTTAATAATGAATTATTTTACTCAATGACTGTGGGTAGTATGGTACATATTTTGTTTCCTGCAACAGTTTCTTTGATAAAACCTTATCAAAGTCCATTGCTTATCTCTGTATTCATATATACAGCAGGTCCAGTGATGTTCGGGCAATAGACTGCAGGCAGCGCGTGTTCAAAGCCTTTACCTTACCCAGTGCTGTGCGCATGAAGCAGAGATTTCCTGCAAGTGACCTCTTTACCAGCTTTGTCATGTCTTTGATGAGAGCATTTGATGTTGCAGTGTATTGATATGTCTGGCTTTAAACACAAAATAGGATTAGAGGAGCTTATACTTTAATGCTTTTAACAACATAATTCATCTGTTTCATATTTACTACCTAAAATGGTAAATTAGGGAATTGTATCAAAACCTATTCAGTAATAAATGATTTTCTTTCATAGTAGACACTATAGTTGGAAATACACATTTGATAGCTGTTGACTGAATGTTTGTTCAGTAGATAACTCTCAATCCCTCAAAACATGCATGCTCAGCTGTGCATGTACAGGTTCTCAGTTGCAAGAGGGGAATAAGACCCTGTCAGACATTATTCCCTAGAAAGATCAAGCAGTTTAACTCCAACTGTAAATGCCCCTTGACACCTGTCTTGAGAAAAGAGTCTTGAGGTCCTAATATATCATGGATGGCCCTGTGGAAATTCAGGTTCTGGTACCCGACCTGTACTTTATTCCAAAGTTCAGCTCGGGGACCAGAACTGTACTCGAACTTGAACCAGAACATGAACCCCATTGAAAACAATAGGGACTTGAATTTTTGATCTGGAACATATTGTCTCTCTCTCTCCTCACCTGACTTTCCCAGAAACTCAGAACTTTGCAACCGACTTCTGGAAAAAGTAGATGTTCAGCGATTAGCATTGGACACTAACTGTCCAGTTCGAACCACAATTTTTTTAAAGTCGGGTTCGCTCATCTCTAACCCTGGACAATAACAATATAAAGGATCCTCCAACTTGAATTGGGATGTTAACCATAGTACACGTCATTCATGGTTTGCTAGAAGTTTCCTCACCAGACTACCCATCCAACTGACATTCTTGACTGGATGCCAGAAAGGTGGACCCATAGCCTTCCTGCTGCCACATGAAGTGCAGCCTGCTTCTTCCTATTGGATACTCCCTTAGTCGATTACATGTCCTGCATTTTCCTCTTCCACATTGGGCAGATTACTGGAAAGCTAAAAACCATACTTCTGAATGTCTTGTGAAATCAGTGTCATATTATAGCAATATATTTTGCATGCTATAATATTTCAGTAATATGTGGTGATGCAATTTGAGAGTTATGGTAGTCATTGAACAATGTATGGTGGTTAGCCAGGCTATTAAAAGGATATGAAAAATTCAGCACTTGAAATAGTAAAATGTCTAAAATGTTTTATATGAACAACCCTTTTGAATGTTGAGTAAGGAAATGTGCTTAAAGGGACTCTGTCACCTAAATTTGGAGGGAACAATTTTCAGTCATATGGGCGGGGTTTTCGGGTGTTTGATTCACCCTTTCCTTACCCGCTGGCTGCATGCTGGCTGCAATATTGGATTGAAGTTCATTCTCTGTCCTCCATAGTACACGCCTGCGTAAGGCAAGATTGTGCTGAGTCCACCGCGTCCCCAATGGCTGTCGTTGTCTGCAGCACTAACATCATGTCGACAGCACTGAGGCCAATCCCTGGGCACAGTGTGTAGGCCGCACAGGCTGCTCATCCTCACTAGCGGCAGTGCTGTCAACATGACGTCACCAGACAACAACACATATCAGGGAAGCGGCAGGGACCTCGGCAGGGTAAGTAAATCCGTTAGATTTTTTACAGCAAGCTATGCCTGAAAATACTAGTTTCCAGAAAATGGAAAATAAATTTACTGGTAGGACAACCCTTCACGGGCATTGATAGAGAATGAATATTGATTTTTTATTACATTTTCTTTAAGAATAAAGCTTATTGTTAAACACAAACAAAAGAAGGAAAAAATTATGGATGACATCCGTCAAAAAATCCTCTGACACATCCTTCGTGCAGAGAATTTATTCCAATTAGAAATCGTTTGGCCCGTGTGTTAATGAATGATTAATACCTCGCAGTGCGCCACATGTCATGGATATGTTTTACACATTATAGATTTTTTTTTGCATACTGTCTGAAACTCAATCAACCTTTCATTATAAAGAGGTCAGAGGCACATTGCAGCTGAAGCCATTTTTCACTTGTGTAATGGAGAAGCGACAAGACATGGGATTTTGTTATTTCCATTTTTGCTTCTTATTTATTCTGTTGCTTTCTGAGGTCAACTTTAATTAGATAGTTTCCTTCTAAAACAGTAAGAGAATATGTACCAGAAGATTGACTAATGCAGTTTCCTTTGAAAGAAATAATGTTTTTATGGAAGAGTACCTTTGTAATACACCATGCTATGGAGCATGCTACAACTTTTTCTAATGGCATGAAAAAAGCACTGTAAGCCCATATGAAATAAGTGACTGATGAAGATACAGTGAGGGTATGTGCACACATTCAGGATTTCTTGCAGAAATTTCCTGACAAAAAAACGGACATTTCTGCCAGAAATCCGCATGCATTTTTAAGCGTTTTTTTGCTCGTTTTTTATGCGTTTTTCCGCGTTTTTTCCCAACGCATTAAATAGCGGGAAAAACACAGAAAATCCGCAAAATTAATGAACATGCTGCTTTTTTTACCGCAATGCGTTTTTTTCGCGGAAAAAACGCACCATGTGCACAAAAATTGGGGAATGCATTCTAAATGAGAGGATACATATGTATGCATTTTTTATGCGTTTTTTATCGCGTTTTTATCTTGAAAAAACGTGAAAAATCCTGAACGTGTGCACATACCCTGAGAGCTGGTAGTGTGTTACCTTATGCCGTATTTTCGGATTATAAAACGCACTTTTTCCCCCCCAAAAAAGTCTTATAATCCGAAGGTACGGTATTTTACCTGGAGGGCAGCAGCAGCTGAGTGGAGTCACAGCTTCGCCTGCAGCAGGAATGGAGCGATGCTGTGGGCCCCATCCTCTCAGAAGAAGTCGTGAGTGGAGGTCCCCTCTCCCGTAGATATCTGTACAGTGGGCTTCGGGAAAATGGCCACTGGAGACAGCGCATGCTCAGATTGAGATCTCAGGAGACAGTTTCAAAAAGCCCAACACAGGGATATGCATGGGACAGGGAACCTCCTCTCGCTGACAACTTTTTCTGAGAGGAATGGGCAGCAGCATCACCCTTCTCCGGCTGCTGCAGCAGTCCTTCTGAATCAGAGACCCTTCTGAGAAGATGGGGCTCACAGCATCGCCCCACTCTTGTCGCCACTGCCAAACTCTTGAAGCAGTGACCCTTGCTTCTGTGACCCCGCTCCACCGCCGTTGCCACCCAGGTAAGCTACCGTTAAAATGATTTAAAATGGTTTATAAGCCTCACAATTTTATTTTTTACATACATTTTTTTTCCTATTTTCCACCCCATTATAATCCAATGCATGTTATAATCCACAAAATACGGTATATCATTTTAAGGACAGATTCCAACGTCCAACATTCTTGGTTTGAGTACAGACTGAGATGGTCTTACCTACTGCAGGGTTCCTGACGTGAATTCAGCAATTATATCCGAGACAATTAAGTCAGAGTCAAAACACCCACACTATGGCATCGCGGTCTGTACTAAGATCTTGAATGTTGGATGTGTGAAACCGCTCAAACATGTTTTTGTATTCTGACCATAAGGCCGAAAAACTTTTCATAAGACACATGATTACACAAATTTTTTCTCTATGGTTACAGCAGCCTTTCTGGTGCAAGGGGGCACAGTTGTCAGTGTGACTTCTATTCACTATAGTTTAGAGAAAACATTAAACCAACTCGGCACATACTAAGGCTAGGTTCACATGACAGTATAAAAAAATTGTTCGGGTGCATCCAGAAAAGTGGGATGATTTTTCCTAACTTTTCATCCATGCACAGTCCTTATACAATTGTTTTTTTTACAGCAGTAGCTATTAATCAATTACATATCAATTTCAGTTTTCTAACTTACAAAATTGCAATGTGATGGTAAAAATTGCATACTATATTGTGCAGGCCCAGATTGGCAATCTGCCGAGGCGGGTATATGCCTGGTGGATTGGTGGCACTGAGTTGCAAAGGGGCTGCGGGCCCTTTAAAACTTTTGCAGAAGCCACTGTTTCCACACGCTGTGTCACGTGCACACGCTGACAAGGCTAACAGCTAATATTCCCAGGCCGGTAAGGTAACATCAATATTGCCCCCTGTTTTAAAATAGCAACTCACAGCTGCCCCAGAAAAGGCACGTAGATGCCCAAATTCTGGTGCTTGGCCTGGCTCTTCCCACTTGCCCTGTGGAGGCGGCAAGTGGGGTTCATATTTGTGGGGTTGATGTCACCTTTGTATTGTCTGGTGACATCAAGTCCATAGCTTACATAATCACTCATTCCACTGAAGCCATGGTCACCTGTAATAATACACAAATAAAAAACAACCATATCTCTCACCTGTTTGTCATTTTGGCCCATGCCATAATCCATGTCTGGGGGTAAAAACAGTTTTCAACCTGGATGGTGCCAAGATGCAGCCATCCAGGTTGAGAACCACTGAGGAATGAGCTGCTATCAGCGCAGCCTCAGTGACATCATCAAGGTTACCCCAGGCACTTAGGCTGCATTGCCAGCCGGGCCCCTGAACTATGGTGACCTAGGTGAGCTCAGCGCTGCACCATGAGACTTTTTCTCACTGTGCTAGTGATTTTCTCACCAGTTATTTGTTTAAATAATTAAAAAAAAACAGTTCGGGGACCCCTCTATTCTTGATAACCATCCTTGCTGAAGCTGACAGCTGAGGGTTTCAGCCTGCAGCTTTCAATTTTGCCTGGCTGGTTATCAAAAATACAGGGTGGCCCACATCCATTTTTTTTAAATTAATTATGGTTCATTGATGCTACTTTTCCTGGTGTCTGTCCCTAATTTTAGTTGTTTTAGCAGCTTTTTTGCCCCCCCTGAAGATGATGTCTATGTGATTGGTTTTTGCCTCCCATTGAAGTCAGTGGGGTTCGGGTATGTTCGTTGAACAGTTTGGCAAATATGTTCGGCGAACATTGGGACATTCACCGATCCGAACCAAACCTTGAAAGGTTCACTCATCTTTAGTGTCTAACAAATAAAAATTAGTAGCATTATTGAGCCATCTACCTAGCCCCTCATGCAGTGTCCCCCCTTAGGTATTCTCAGAGCTGAGTTGATGAGTGCATTTTTACCTTTGAAGCACTAAGGCAACATTTTGCACAGCAGATATGAAATATGGAGAATGTACTCTTTTTTCTCTCCCTTTAATCAAGTCTTTGTTACTTACAATTGCTAATTATCTCTTTCTGCTTAAGCCCGATATGTATATTTCATTGTTGTCAATTCCTGATAGAATGTTCCATCCAGTCATTTATACTACAGTTATGAAGATTCGCCGCCATATAGTCAATGATCCACTCACTTGTTTCTTTTGCTTTTGACCTTTTTATTTTCAAAGTTTTTGCAAGCACTAATGGGTTATTCCCAAAATCAAAATGTGATGTCCTCATTCGGTGCATACAGATTAATTCATGTGAACCTGTTGATTGATACATTTTGCCCAAATTGTGGGCAGCATGTATCAGCCACTGGCTGTAGTATCCTAGGGAGGTAGGTATGTTTGTCTCTGAAACACTGTGGAATTTCAGAAAAAAACCATACTTTTAATAGCTACCAGGTACCGAGCCACATTATTGACTAGTGTAGGGGTTGCACTCGCTCAGGTGCGACGGGTGACACTCAGGAGACACGTTTCTTTAAAAGTTCACAGGTTTATTGCTCCATAAACCACATTGCAACAGGAACAACAGGTAAACAGTCTTACATCAGACAGATGATTCCTCAATGTCCATAGTAGAGCTCCGCTCTCTCAGGTCTGTGGGCACACAGACTGTGCTATGTCCAGCACGTAGGCTCTCCAGCCTAAATATGGTCTCTTTGTGTTGTTCAGGACATCTGTCCCCACGTGGAACTGTCCAACACACAGGCCACTCTGCAGTGTCCAGCCAGGACACATGGAAGTGTGTCCACCCTGACAGACTCCCACACACTCACACCATGTGCTACACACACCTCCTTTACATAGGTGTAACCACACCCAGGTATCTGTCACATGGCCAGTCAGGTGAGCGTGACATCACCACAGGTCCTTACACACAAAACCATCTTACGTGTTCAGACACGCCTCTTTGGGTGGGTTTGTAGGTGACTGAACCCACCCATCTCTCCAATCACCTGGAAGCCTTCCCAATGTAAACAAATCCCTCAGCAGTAGATCTGCTTGAGCAAGACATACCCAGGCTTCCATCACAGGGCCACCCAACTCTGCAATACATACCGTCCATTAATCACATGACCAGTCGCTATGCCACACTAGTCATACATGCGGGTGTCTGTTCACGCACCTAGCTAGTGGCTTGTCAGACACTGTCAGCGGGCCGGGGAGATGTCACCGGAGATCTGCCTGTATGACTAGTCAATAGCGCTGCTCAATCCCAGGCAGCTATTAAATGTGTGTTTCTCTTCAGAGACATACATACCATGGCTGGGATACTATGGCCAGTGGATGATACATGCTGATCCACGTTGTAATGAAACTGTGTAAGTTGTCGCAGCATGGAGCCGCCCAGGACCAGGTGCAGTTAGCGGACAGAAAAAAATCTCCAGCAAAGAGTCAGATGAATAAAACTTCACAATTTATTTAGACATGATAAAAAAAACACTATAGATTCCTTCAGTGGTCTCCAATCAATGTGTTTTGGCACCGCCTTACTTATGGTTATTAATGAGTAAGGTGTAGCCGAAATGCGTTGGTTGGAGACCACTGGAGGAACCTATAGCTTTTTTTGTGTTGTCTAAATAAATTGTGAAGTTTTATTCATTTGACTTTTCGCTGGAGATTTTTTTCTTTGCTATCATGCATTATTTACTCTTCTTTTCTATTAGATCCATTCTCTAGCATGATAGATTGAGCATGCACAATTGTCTCCTTCTCTTCCCCCATAGTCTACTGCTGTCTCACTGTGTAGATATTGTACGGTATACTGTGCATGCATGATCTGCCATTCAGTAGCTTTGGCCAAGCATGCGCTGCGAGACACTATATTCTCAGTCCCTACGATGTCTCAGCTTACTGAGAGAACGAGCTCAACTCTATGATCAGTTCTACTGTGTCTGTAAAATGGCGTTGACTGATAGTGTTAAAAGTGAGATGAAGCTCACTGTCTGAAGGACCAGAGGCTGGCTGATAATAAAGGTACCTTCACACGAAACGACTTTGTAACGATATCGCTAGCGATCCGTGACGTTGCAGCATCCTGGCTAGCGATATCGTTTAGTTTGACATGCAGCAGCGATCAGGATCCTGCTGTGATGTCGCTGGTCGCTGAATAAAGTTCAGAACTTTATTTGGTCGTCCGATCACCGTGTATCGTTGTGTTTGACAGCAAAAGCAACGATACCAGCGATATTTTACACTGGTAACCAGGGTAAACATCGGGTTACTAAGCGCAGGGCCGCGCTTAGTAACCCGATGTTTACCCTGGTTACCAGCGTAAAATGTAAAAAAAACAAACAGTACATACTTACATGCGTCCCCCGGCGTCCGCTTCCTGCACTGACTGAGCGCCGCAAAGTGAAAGTGAAAGCACAGCACAGCGGTGACGTCACCGCTGTGCCCTGCTACTGCCGGCGCTCAGTCAGTGCAGGAAGCGGACGCCGGGGGACGCATGTAAGTATGTACTGTTTGTTTTTTTTACATTTTACGCTGGTAACCAGGGTAAACATCAGGTTACTAAGCGCGGCCCTGCGCTTAGCAACCCGATGTTTACCCTGGTTACCCGGGGACCTCGGCATCGTTGGTCGCTGGAGAGCGGTCTGTGTGACAGCTCTCCAGCGATCAAACAGCGACACTGCAGCGATCAGCATCGTTGTCGCTATCGCTGCAGCGTCGCTTCGTGTGAAGGTACCTTTAGCGAAACAGAGGTTGAGTCTGCCTTCTCATGTCTGGCAGTCATGGCTTGTTTGGCAATGTTTTCCCGGTAAGAATGCAGCTTTTCCCCCCATGAAATTGCAGGTAAAAAAGAGGACTTCTAGCTTGAGTTCAGAAAATCGTGGGAAAATAACGCTTTGTGATCACAAGTGTGAACATACACTGAAAGGGATCTGGAAATACACATAGCTTCACTGTGCTACTTTCAACTCTGCTGGGCCATCAGTGAGAGGTATAACTGCCAACGAGGTCTGGATTTACGGATGATAGCAAAATAATAATAATGAGGTAAGGCCCAAAAAACATTACTGGAAGGGTGATACCATGCGTTATATATAACAAAAGGAAAGCATAAAACAAGATAATCTAGTATTATCAACAACTCGCTACCCCACTTTATCTTTTTTTCACAGCATATACTGTATAATTCTATTCACCAACCCTTGAAATCACCATATTAAGTAGAATGAACAAATCTGCATTATACAATCCCTGTATGTCTCGCAATGCCTGGCCTAACTAGGGGTATCTTGACTTGAACTAATAACTTCATAAATGCATTTGAAGATGTTAGTTCAGGTCAAGTAATCTGCAGTTAGTCCTGGCATTTCAGTCTGAACATGGTTCATAAAAACTGGATGTTTGGAATCAGCATAGGGCCAAATGTTAGGTTTTTTTTTTCTCGTCTGCAAAAAATTGACATTTTTTCTTCAGTGTGCTCGATCAGATATTCAGCAGTGTTTGGTCAGTGTGTCAGATTACACCATCAGAGTTTCATCAGTTTTGGGGGGTTTCTCAAACTTTTCCTAGTCAGTCAGTGAAAATAGCTCACAGATGCAATTCCGATGACATCCGCATGCTGTCCTTATTTTTGCAGATCCATTCACTGGAATAAACGAGTTTGGTTTGCAATCAGACCAAAATAGGGCATCTTTGTTTTTTTGTTTTGTAGACCATCAGTTTCATGCGCATAGCCCCTAGAATGTAATGTGCCAATGCATTGTAAAAAACACAGAGAGCCATTAGGAGTTGATTAAGCAAGCGTATTTTTGGTTTGTGTGCTGTCCTTATGCAGAATAGACCTCAAACAGACAGGCCATGGCCCAACTGTAGCTTATGTGCTACTGACCGTAAGCAATTTTCCACATGGGCTACAGGTTTCTGTAGAAAAAAATCATAGCATGCACTAATCTGCTTCAATTTAGTGACCAGACTAGTGCATATAACAGGAGGCCGCAATGTTACCAGCAGCAATGTGGGAATGTGCACAGAACCAGTAGCATTCGCATGTTGTAGAAGTGATGAGCTCAATTTTAAAAACGAATGTCTGGAACTGGCCTTATGCCTTATTCACACATCAGTAGCTGGTCAGTGTTTCACATCTGTCTTTTTCAGCCAAAATCAGAAGTAGAACCTACAGAACTGTAATAGGATTCACAACTGTACTTTTAGTTTGGAGATGATTCACTCCTGCATTTGGCTTGCAATTGTTGATAAAATATTGGTCAACTATGCTGACGTATGAGTAGAATCTTATTCGTCATTCAGAGGTACATATTTTACAATAGGTTTGTGGTTTTTCTTTGCAATTTACAGAACACGGACGCCAAATACATAAATTGCAGCCTACATAAAGTGCGTATGGAATATGAGTGACTGTCCACACAGACTGCAATTATGCTTTGATAATATTTGTGCATGCACTAGTCTGGTTTGTATTATTGATCGTCCTAGTGCACGTAATGGCAGTCAGAAAACAAGAGCGGTGGAGCAACTCAGTAAGCACATAGGAGAGCAGAGAGAGGGCACTACAGTACTGTGGAGAAGCTGGGTGCTGCTGTGAAATGTAGTTTTAACAGATAAGCAGAAGACCACCCATCTGGCTCTCTCAAACTGGATATACATAAGTGCTTAAGGAGATGAAAAGTAGTCACAAAGATGCAAGACAGACACTTTATGTTGGCCTTGGTCTGTAAATTATCAACTGTGCTTTGTGAAAAATATTGCCATTGTGGGAATAATGTTTAAAGCTTTTTTTCTTCCTCCCGTCTTTATTTTTATTGTTGGATTTTTCATACTTTTAAAAGTCTTCTCAGAAGACATGGGTCGACGTCGAAGTGCTCTTCCAAGTGTTAAGCCTCTTTAAAGTAGTTGTACAGCCTTAGGCTACAAGTCAGCAGTCAATCTATATACACAGCGCAGCAAGGATTCTTCGAAGCACTTGGCATGGGTGGTCATTCTTAGAGCTGCTTTCTAACTAGCCTTGCGTGGGCTCGCTCTATGCTATGCAATGCCTGTCTATTCGGAATGTCACGTGCCCATCTCTCCCTGCACCAGTGAATCCTCACAGCATGCAGTGCACGTGATTTGATGATTCACAAGTCTGCAGTCATCCTTTCGCCTCCTGAAGAAGAAAAGCGAAACGCGCATTGGGGCGCCAGGTCCAGGGTCCAGGTTTCTAGTTCGAAGTAAGTTTAGTGGGCACTATTGGCATCATTAGCACCTTATGTTACCAGTATTTTTAGCTGGAATTGTACGCTGCATTGACAGCACATCTATGGGGTTTTTAAGCGCTATAAATAGTGTTTGGTTATTTATTTAACTCTATATAGGCAGCCCCTTGCTTACTTCCTGTCTTTAAAGGGCCAGCTATATTATTTGTTCTATAGAATTCTGGGGCGCCAGATTGAAAGTACAGGGCTCCAATTTGAATTCAAGTTGAGTGGGGAACATTGGTACCATCGGCACCTTTTTATTGCTAGTATTTATAGCCGGATTTTGTATGCTGCACTGACAGCTCATTCTCTGGGTTCTCATGTGTTATAATTAGCACTTGGATCTAATTCTATATCATATAGGTAACCTTCCCCTCCTTGCTTATTTTTCTCCCCTTTTTTTTGAAAGGGCTATCTATATTATTCGTTTCAAAATATTTTGCTATTAATATATACGGTCCAAATATTTATGGTTTTGGAATAATATATTCTAAACATCTGCAATACTGATTGTTTCCTATTATTATACCTGGTTCTAATTCCCTATGTACCTGATTTTGGTGGGTGGTACTTTATTTCTATATATGTTTATTTTGTTTATGTATAATAAAGTATTTATATTTTAAAGAAAAGGCTCTTTATCTCGTTGATTAATATACAATTGGGATGTTGTGGTAAGTCTGCAGTCATGTAGAGTGACTGCAGACTTGTATTTTTAGGCCGGACAACCCCTTTAACTTCAGTTGCTGTCATTTGCTCAGAAGTACATTCAGACTACATACATAGAGTACATAGACTTTAGAACAAAAACCCCATCAATCATACATATTTGGTGGAAAAACCTTATTGACAAGCCTGTCAAAATAAGGTCATTATGATAATGACTCTATCCAGATACAATATTTAAATCTAAGCAATTTGTAACAATTTATTGTATGTTAAACAAGATTTATAGAGAAACTGTGTTTTTGTAAAACTTCTGATATGTGAAAAATTTGAATGGTGGCGTTCCAGGTGCTGAAGCCCCCTACAATAACTAAAATAAAGAGGAAGAAGCACTGAGCTGACCAGTTTATGTATAGGTAGTAAAATCCACATATGAAGTTGCCTCACTTTCTCAATGCGTTGCATTACTTGTCTTGCACTGGCACTGAGTTACAAGTTTTATTTTAGCCCACAGCGGCTTTTACAATTTTTCTGGTTGTATTGAACATATAGTACAAGCTTCTTGTCAGACAGCTCCCTAAGAGCTGAGTTGAAATTATTTAATGCATTAGAAAGGTTAAGTTTTACCTACCCTAGATTAATGGACAATATCTGATGCAAAAAATGGACTTCCCAGAAGGCGAGTCAACACTTACCAGTGGGAAACATGATGAAGAATTGCCAGTGCTGCCCTGCACTACAATGAAGCCTGTAGATAAGGATCAGTAAAAAATACATAAGTAGAGACACACTTTTGCAATGTTTTTCCACTTGTTATAAAGAAATTAGAAGAGATCCGTACAACCCAATAATATAATAGAGAATGTGTTAAATACTAAGTGCCGAAAATGCTTCTATTGTTGGCTGCACTCTGTATAGTGGTGGGAGAGCGCTGGAAATAATCTGCAGGCATTTTCAAATTCAATGCAGTTTGTTTATAGATCTATACACATTTGTCCAAATGGATAGAAATATTTTACCCGATATGTCGAGATGATTAAATCAATTCTAAAAGTCATCTAATCTGATAGAGGCTACTATCATAATCATATGTATGTGACTAAATAAAACAATTGAATACACATTATACATGCGATCATGCTGCAGTGCAGGTGGCGCCGCCGAAGGCTATTTTTTTTCAATACATATAATAATTAGTATGTAAAATAGAGGGCAGGTCACTGATGGATCAATGACCTATCACAAGCCATACAGATGAATACCTAATCAGAGCACCACATGAAGACCCCCCACAGGCCGCCAAGGAGCATGAGCATATCATTAACTCAAAACTGAAAATAAAGATTAAACAACAACCTCAAGATGGATTTCATCAACCAAGGTATCATTGTAATCAGTATAATGGTGCTGACCTGACACTGTCTGTAGGTTACTCAGCACAATCCTGCTGACAGGTTCCCTTTAAAACAATATCATCAGGTCATGTAATTACTCAATAAATGGTTTGCTACTATATATGGCTCCAACCTGGAGCTTTCCTTCATAAATGCTCATTGAAGTATGAATAAGCACATTATTCTGCAGTTATTATACCTGTGCTTAGAAGTAGTATTCTGTAGGGTGTAGAATACTGGACATTACTAGATATCTCCTGTGAGGCAGTGGCCAATGTTATATGTGAGGGTCGCTATGTGTCCCCCAGGATGTGAGAAGAAGCATATGGAGGCCGGGGTAGTGCATTGCAGTCACAGGCATAGCTGTGATTGCAAGGCAGAATAGAAGTACGTGTCAATTTTAGTCTTGCAATCAGGCAGAGCAGACGGCTTTGCAGAGCTCAACCTCTGTGAGGCAACACAGGGCCAAGCAGAGCTAAAAGTCCTGCTAGCAACCCTCAGCGTACACGGCAGTGCAGTCGCTCACGGCAAGCGGTCACGGACTGTCTTTATTTTTCCCAGCTGCGATCTGGAGGATCCAATTTAATTTCCAGTTTTGTGAGTAAATTGTTTATTAAAATAAACTTTACTTTGAACTTTTCCTGGGTCACTGCCTCATCACTGCACAGCATGGATACCACTGCACTACACTCCCTATAGCATATCTTTTCAGTCCTGATATGTCTATATATTTAGTTGTGACTGCTTACAGACATTTTCTATGAAGACTGTCTATTCTGACGTATAACAGATTGCTGAACTGCAGCTGTAATATCTATTAAAACAAAGGCATGGGTCACTTATTTGTAACATTTTACTCTCCTATGACATGTCAACTAATAGCGAGCGTCGCCTCTGTTGCCTCACGTCTTTTGTAGTTGGTTTGGTTTCGGAATTCACAATGTCTTAAGCTAAGATCTCTCCTGGGAAGCAGCGCTGCGGGCACTTTCTGAACTTATATGTTCAAGTCCTTTATAGAATTTGCTAAAATCAAATCATTTGCAGTTACAGAAACCCTGTAGATTTACAAGAAGCATGACCTGGCATTTCCATTTCAAACGATCTTCTGTCTCCCTGGAATATTAACACTGACATAAGTAAAAAAGACAAAGCTAATGTGCATTTCTTTATTAGCCCCTAATTATGCAAATGATCCATTTCACCATCTCTGCTAAACTGATTTCTTTAGAAGCAAATCGGTAGCATTCATTGACTATTTCTAACATAGTTGACATTGATCCTTAATGTGGAAATGAGCATACAGTATTGATAATCTGAGATAATAGGAGTCTCTGTCATTCTGTATAGAGTTAGGTCCAGAGATATTTGGAAAGTGACCGAATGTTTGTGATTTGGGCTCTGCATGCCTCTTTTTTTTAATATAAAATGGAACAATTGAGATCTAATTGAAATGTAGACTTTCAGGTTTAAGTAAAGGATTAAACAAACATATCCTGTCAAACGTTTAGGAATTGGAAACATTTTTCTACAATGCCTCCTCATTTCAGGGGCTCAAAAGTTATTGGACATATTAACTTTATCATAAATAAAATGTCCATTTTTAATACTTTGTAGAGAATCATTTGCAGACAATGAGTGCCTGAAGTCTGAAAACCATGGATGTAACCAAACGCTGGGTTTCATACTTTGTGATGCTGTGCTAGGCCTCTACTGCAGCTGACTTCAGATGTTGCTTGTTTGTTGGTTTTTCTGACTTAAGTTTTAACTTAAGCAAGTAAAATGCTGCTCAATGGGGTTGAGATCTGGTGATTGACTCAGCTACTGCAGAATATTCTCCTGAACTTTGCCTTAAAAAAAAAAAAAAACTCCTGGGTTGCTCTTTTCAGTATATTTTGGGTCATTGTCCATTTGTACTGTGAAGTGTCATCCAGTCAACCTTGTTGCATTTGAACTAAAAGTATAGTCCTGTACACTTCATCTGACGTCTGACTTCAGTCATGTAATCAATAAACACTAGTGACCCAGTGGTATTGGAAGCCATGCATGCCCATGTCATCACACTGCCTCCACCATGTTTTACAGAGGATGTGATGTGCTTTGGATCATGAGTAGTGATGAGCGAGCACTAAAATGCTCGGGTGCTCATTGCTCAGGTCGAGCAAATTGGAATACACAGGTACTCGACCCGAGCAATGAGCCCAATGTAAGTCTATGGGAAACCTAAGTATTTTTACCATAATCCCTCTAGGGGTCCTTTTAAGGTCTAAAAAGTCTGAAAATAAAGGAAACACTGCTCAAATGACACAGGAACATCGTGGGGATCGCCTCTGGAAGCATTTATGACTCCTAGGTTCCAGCTGTAAGCAATGTTGTCAGAGTTTCACACCATTTTTACAGGTGTACCAAGAAACATACAAAAACGAAAATCAAAATGGATTTTGCTGGGAAATATGTTAAGGTACATCCCTTCCAGGGTAATGACTTCTACATGGGCAAAATAATTAACCCCAGACCCAAATGTTCCTCCACCACTTGGGCCTTTTTCACATGCAGCGTTTTTGATGCGTTTTTCAACTTTAACATTGCTTTCAACCAATATTATTATTATTATTTATTTATATAGCACCATTAATTCCATGGTGCTGTACATGAGAAAAGGGGTTACATACAGGGTTATAGATATTGTTTATAGTAAACAAATTTACAATGACAGACCGGTACAGAGGAGAGAGGACCCTGGCCTTGCGGACTTACATTGTAAGCGATAAAAATGGATTTACTTGGAAATATCATTGTAACATTTAACAACCCTAGTTGGGCATGTTGTGTGTGACACATAAGGAGACACATCTTGTTTCATTTCTGAAAGAGGGACTCTTAAAATCACAAAGCCTATTTTTAGAGGGGCATCAGGCAGCATTAATAATCTTAAAGGGCCATTATTAAACAGTGGGTCTCCTATGCTGTTACTGCCTATACAGTGAGTGGCTGGGGTGCCAAGAAATACCACACACCCCAATACCCCTTTCATGAGAGGTACAGGAGGGCCTCCTGAAAAAATGTTTCATTGAATGCAAGGCCTGCCCTGCTATCAAGTCATATGCACCCCAATAAGCCTTTGAACCCAGATACTGGATGGCCACAGGAAAACCCTCTTCACAGTCTTCAGTTTGTCCTGCCATACAGGTTCCTTATGCTTTCAATGCAAGTGCTGCCTTGAACCAAATTTGCACACACTCCAATCACCCCTTGGAAGAAACATGGAGGAGGGCCTCCTAAACAAAACCATTACCAAGGAGCATGTCTTCTCGACTCGTACTGCCCATACACTAAGTATATGGGTTGACCAACATTTCCCCATGGGAGTTAAATTTAAAAAAAAAAAATGACAAAATAGTGTTTACTTTTTTGAGCTAGGGTAACACACAGCAAAAAAAAAGAATGGAAGCCTCAAAAGCACACTTTGTAGCCCACAGATAGATGAGGCGTGTCACGGAACTACCACACTGTAAAAAATTTTTTGTCTTAACAAAGATAGTGTATAGACCTAGGGTATTAGACAGACCAAAATTTGGAATGTATGCATGAAAAAAACTATTTTTAGACCACACATAAAATGACCGTCGGATGGAGATAACAGACTATTTCAATATGTGGCCTGTGTTTTTATCAATTTTCAAACCACAAAATGCTGTATACACCAAGGGTATCAGACCAAAAAATGGAATGTATGTCTGAAAAGCCAAGATTTGAAGACCACCGATAGACCATGTGTGTGACTGAGATAACAGACTGTTTCAATATGTGGGATGTATTTTTAAAATTTTAAAAAACACAAAATACTGTATACACCAAGGATATCATACCAAAAAAATTGAATGTATGTCTGAAAAGACAAGATTTGAAGACCACCAATAGACCACACGTTTGACTGAGATAACAGACTGTTTCAATATGTGGGATGTATTTTTTAAAATTAAAAAAAAGAAAAAAAAACTGTATACACCAAGGTTATCAGACCAAAAACTGGAATGTATGGCTGAAAAGCCCAGATTTAAAGACCACACATAGACCAGACGTGTGACAGAGATAACAGACTGTTTCAATATGTGGGATTTATTTTTTACAATTTTTAAAAACCACAAAATACTGTATATATCATAGGTAGCAGTCTAGCAGACCAAAAAATGCAATGTATGCCTGCAAAGGAAGGATTTTGACACCACAGATACACTGTGTGTCTGATGGAGATAATAGAGTGAAAAAAATGTGTTTTTGTTTTTTTTGGCCCACCAAAAATGAGTCCATAAGTAGGCTATGACACTAAAAAAAAACATTTGGAGTGCTAAAATTGTCAAAACATGTCCCCATGGGGGTACATTTTTTAAAATATTTTTATTGGCATCATAGATCCCCTTTCCAAAAATTGGACTGGCTGTAGCAGCACAAAACCCATTAACCATGGTGATCTAGTGGTGGCGAATGATGATATGTGGAGGAAGGCATTATTAAAAACTAGGGCCAATGTTAAGGAGCGGTTCTCCTAAACTTGTAATACCCATACATGAAGTGCATGGGCTGACAAACATTTCCCCATGGGGGTTACAGTTTTAAAAATTATTTATGGGTATCATAGACACCCTTGCCCAAAAATTGAATGGCTGTAGCAGTATACATGTTCACCATGGTGTTCTAGTGGCGGCAAATGATGATATGTGGAGGAAGGCATTATTAAAAACTCGTGCCAATGTTAAGGAGGGGGTCTCTTAAACTTGTAATGCCCATACACGACGTGCTTGCGCTGACAAACATTTCCCCATGGGGGGGTAAATATTTTAAAAATTATACTATGGGCATCATAGACACCCTTGACAAAAATTAGACTGGCTGTAGCAGCACAGAACACGTTAACCTTGGTGATCTAGTGGTGGAAAATGAGGAGACATAAGATAAATCATACTAAAATCAAAGAAAAAAATAAAACATGTGACTCCACTTATGAAAGAAAATAACAAAAGAGAGGAACGAACACAGTTTCATAAATATGAAGCCAGAATATGTCCAATGAGATATGTTTGTCCCTAGCAACAGCTCAGATACAGGGCTGTAAATACAAATATAATATAAAAGTCTTTGAATAATTTTCTATTGTAGAGGTATACACTACCTCATTAGAGGACTGTCCAGAGATAGGAAAAATGAAAAATAAAAAAATTAATGAAAATAAGATACGTACATATCCTTTTTACAAAATTTCCCCTTGGGGGAGTAACATTTCTTTTGGTTTCAAATTGGTAACGGGCATCATATCGACACTTTTGCCCAAAATTGCACTGGTGTGTCAGCACAGAACACGTTAAACCTGGTGATCTAGTGGCGGAGAATGAGGAAACATTGATGAAGGCCTTATTAAAAACTAGGCCCAATGTAAAGGAGCGGGTCTCCTAGACTTGTAATGCCGTTACACGAAGTGCATGGGCTGCAAAACATTTCCACATTGGGGTTCAATTTTTTTAAAATGTGACTCCACCTATGAAAGAAAATAACAAAACGGAGGGGCGAACACAGGTTCATAAATATGAAGCCAGAATGTATCCAACGAAATATGTTTGTTCCTAGCAACAGCTCAGAGACAGAGATCAAAATAAAAATATAATATAAAAGTATTTGAATAATTTTCTATTGTAGAGGTATACACTACCTCATTCGAAGACTTTCCAGAAATAGGAAAACTGGAAAATATAGCAATAAATGGGAGAATAGACGTACATCTCTTTTTTATGACATTTCCTCCTGGGGGAGTAATATTTGTTTTGGTTTCCAATTAGTAACGGGCATCATAAAAACACCCTTGCACAAAAAAATGTGTGACTTTGGCATCACGGAATCTGTTCACCCTGGTGTTCTACTGGTTGTGGGTGGGGAGGATGAGGATAAGGAGGAGGATAACATCAAACAGACCAAATCAGGAAGCGTATACCCATGTGTGGTTGTGAAGAGGTACATGAGAATACACCTCCAAAAAAAGAATGTATTTGAGGTTTCTCTGTTTTTCACTTCTGGTGTACAGAAGTCTTGCCCAATCCTTGTTCATTTTTATAAGAGTCAGCATTTTCAGTTGACAGGCGGATGCACTTATTTGTTATAATTCCACCAGCGGCACTAAAAACCAGCTATGACAGAACCCTAGCAGCAGGGCAGGCCAGGAACTCCAAGGCGTAGAAAGGGCCAGTTCTTGCCACATGTCCAGCTTGGATACCCAATAATTAAAAGGCACAGAGGAATCCCGGAGGACATTTGTACGATCTGCAAGGTACTCCCTAAGCATCTTCCCAAACATTGCACTTCATGTGACAGCACCCCTTGCCTCTGTGCCGGCATGATGGTCTTAGAAAACTATCCCAGAACTTTGCCATTGTTCTCCTGCCTGAGCTGGATTGTACTTCTGTCTCGCTTGGACTCTTTGGTTGTACAACAAACTCTGACATCTGCTGCCAGCATTCTCACATGGGAATTTTTTAAGTAATTCCACTACAAGGGCCCTCTGCTAGTGCAACATTTTAGTACACATCTCTGCCTCTGGCAGAAGAGATTGAAAGTTCTCCTTGTAGCGTGGGTCTAGAAGTGTCACCAACCAGTAATGAGTGTCACCAAAAATTTTTATAATGCGAGGGTCACGTGAAATGCAGTGCAACATAAAGTTAGCCATGCATGCCAGACTGCTAACAGGCAAGACTTCTGTGTCCAGGTGTTAGAATGACCATGTCAAAGTCCAAACCTCAATCCAATTGAGAATCTGTGGAAAGAGCTGCAAACTGCTGTTCACAAACGATCTTCATCAAACCTCACTGAGCTCAAGCTGTTTGCCAAGGAAGAAAGGGCAAGAATTTCAGTCTATCGATGTACAAAACTGATAGAGACATACCCCAAGCGACTTGCAGCTGTAATCACAGCAAAAGGCAGCGCAACAAAGTATTAAGTTAAAGGGGCCGAATAATATTGCACTCCCCACTCTTCAGTTTTTGAATTTTCACAAAAATTTAAAATAACCAATAAATTTCGTTCTACTTCACAATTGTGTTCCACTTGTTGTTGATTCTTCACCAAAAATTTACATTTGGTATCTTTATGTTCGAAGCATGATATGTGGGAAAAGGTTAAAAAGTTCCAGGGAGCCGAATACTTTAGCAAGGCACTGTAAGCACTGAAACACCTACTTCTTGGAGAGTGTTTTTCTCTTGGGTGGATTTTGTGAAAGGGTTTTTCTTCACCTTGACACAGATTCTTTGATCGTCTACGGCTGTTGTCTTCCTTGGATGTTCAGGCCTTTATGAGTTCCCAAGCTCACTAGTGTGCTCTTTTTTTAAGAATATACCGAACTGATGATTTGGCTACTCCTAAAATTTCTGCTATCTCTCTGTTGGATTTCTTCTTTTTTTTAAATCAGCCTAATGATGGTCTGTTTCTCCTCCATGGAGATATCTTTTGACGCTATGTTGTGGTTTTACAGCACCAGTTTAAAGGTGCAAATACCACACCTGGAATCATCCTCAGGCCATTTACCTTCTTAATTAATTATGGAATAATAAGTGATGTGCCCAAGCAGCACAATAACGAGCTTTTGAGATAATTGTCCAATAACTTTTGGTCCTTCAAAAAAGAGGCAACTACATATTAAAGAGCTGTAATTCCTAAACCCTTACTCCAATTAGGATGTGAATACCCTCCAATTAAGGCCACGTTCACACATTCAGCATTTGGTCAGTATTTTAGATCAATATTTGTAAACCAAAATCAGAAGTGGAACAATCAAAAGAAAAATATATTAGAAACACATGCACCACTTTTGAGTTTTTTACCCACTCCTAGTTTTCATTTACAAGAACTGATGCAAAATACTGACCAAATACTGACCGTGTAAATGTGGCCTAAAGCTGAGAGTTAGAACTTTAAGTCCATATTGATTATGCATACAGTATATACCCTATATACTCCTGTATAAGCTGAGTTTTTCAGCACTTTTTTTGTGCTGAAAATGCCCCCTGCAAATGCCCCCTTGGCTTATACACGAGTCATTGTCCCAGTTTACGGCGTGGGAGGGGGAGTGGCGGAGCAATGGGTCACAGGAGGCTGAATCCGGCAGCTGCGGCTAAAGCCTATGCTCACTGCTAAAGATAAATGAATATTCACTGCATTGGCAATGAATATTCATTTCTCATATAGTGGGCTGGCACAGTTACATCCGCAACCGCCGGCTTCCAGTATATTAAAAAACATCCTACTTACCTTCCCTGCGTGCCCTTGCATCTCGTTTCGGTGCCAGCAGCTTCTGTGGTGGGGCGATCATGTGTCCCCACTCATTAAGGTAATTAATTTATTTTTAGTCTTATAGACAATGAATGGAGTGGTGGTGAGCATACTGTACATTGCCACTACTGCATTTAAACATGGGATTCCCTTACATTATGATCCTGTGGATGAGTGAAAAATTTTATTTTTTTGGCCTCCAATTTAAAGGGAACCTGTCAGTAGGATTTTGCTGAGTAACCTACAGACAGTGTCAGGCTGGTGTTGTTATACTGATTAAAATGATACTTTGGTAGATGAAATCCATCTTGTGGTTGTTGTTAAATCTTTATTTTTAGTTTTAAGTTAATGATGTGCTGGTGCTCCGGTGCGGGCCTGTGGGGAGGGCCTTTATGTGGTGCTTTGGTTAGGTTTTCATCAGTAAGGCTTATGACAGGTCACTGATCCCTCTTTTTATTTAATGAATATTATACATTTAAAACAAAAATCACCTTCTGCAGGCAGACGGCAGTGGCGGCACCTGCGCTGCAGCATGTTCGCATCTATAATTTGTATTTACTTATTGTTTTTGATGGTATACATAAATAAAAAAAATCAGTTTGAAAATGGCGCCAGCCACTCCTGCGTATTAGCAGCTATCGGTTTATATAGAGGCCATCCGATAGCTGCTACTGCGCAGGCGCCGGCAGCACCATCTTGCTAGAGAAAAAAATTTGCCTCTTCCAAGACGGTGCTATTCCAGCCAATTTTGCACTCTAAAAGTCAAATGCTCCTTCCTTTTTAGCTCTGCCATGTGTCCAAACAGTAGTTTTTCACTACATAGGGTTTAACGTTGTACTCAGGAGAAATTTCACAACAAATTAAATAATTTATTTTCTCCTGTTACCCTCACAAAAATAAAAATTTGGGGCTAAAGCAATATTTTTGTTAGGAAAAATTAAAGTTAAATTTTTCCTTACATATTGTTTTAATTCCTGTGATTAACCTAAAAGGTTAATAAATGTATTGAATGTGGTTTTCCGCACTTTGAGGGGTGTAGTATAATCGTGTCACTTTTGGGTATTTGCTGTTATATAGCCCCTCGAAGTCCCTTCAAATGTGACGTGATCCCTACAAAAATAGGTTTTGTAAATTTTGTTGGAGAAATTAAAATTGCTGATAAGCTTTTTACCCTTCCCATCCTAACGAAACAAAAACATGTTTAAAAAATTATGCTGATATAAAGTAGTCATATGGTAAATTCATTTATTAATTATGTTATGTAACAGAACTATCTGATTTATGGGCATAAAAATTAAAAATTCAAAGTTTGAAAATTATGAAATGTTTGATATTTTCCTATATAAATGTAAATCACATCAACCAAAATTTACCAGTAATAAGTATAATATGTCTCGAAAAGACATATTATACCACATTGGTAATTTTTTCTTATACTCTTAGCTAATTTCTTGAAGAAAAGTCACAGAAAACCAGCTAGGACATGTTCACATGGGGTAGATATGCTGCATGTTTTATTATTGAATTTTCAAGGCAAAAAGTCTGCTGCATAATAGTGTATAAACAATGTAGATGAGATTTGAGTAACTATCTGCCACATGCTATGGAAAAATCTGTAGCAGAATCCCCATAGAAACTGACTTGCAGTACAGATGCTAAATCTGCAGCATGTCAATTTATATATCTGATTTTCATTGCTTCTTTTTCCTCGAGCGGTGAATCTAAGGATTCTACTGGTCTCTGAAATCTGTAGTTATTAGCTTCAGCAGGAGGACATTAATATCTACTATACTAGATGAAGATGGCATCCCAGCAGCATGGCTTTTAAGGTAGAGGAGGGAGAAGACGCATTGTCTGGCTGATAGGGTTTCTTTGTGTTTTTTTTACTACAAGCTAAAACTTTCTATTAAATATATTGGAATAATCAGTAAATATGGTACATATTGTTATTTGTTAAAAAAAATAAACTTATAAATGAATCATTGGATTTCATAAAGTACTTGAATGGTCTCATGGACTGAAGCGATCTACATGAAGACAAACTTAATATCATTTTTATAGTGTATTATGTGAGTTTAGGATGATTTGCAGTTGTCATTTTCTCCAGGAACGGAGAAGGCATAGCATAAATATTTAATGGCACACAAGATTTACAGCAAGTTGTAAATTAGCGTATTGCCAAATGATCAGGAACACAGCGATGTTTAATAGCAATAACAGTGTTCTGCATTCGACTCTTGAATAGACAAACAGGCATTATGTGATGTGGATACCTTGGCATAATGCAGGAAAAGCAAAAGTATGACAATGTCACTTCTTTATTTGCAGCAGGTTAGGTTATCACTTTGAAACGGTATTTAGTAACCTTGAGTATATATGTATCTGATAAAGAAAAGCTGTGACCCTCGCTTTCACCACAGCCGTCTGTTATTGGATGGTGAAGAACTGAATGATATTGTACTATTCAGTAAAAGTTCTTTTGTTGCCTCTTTGCTAATTGCTCAGTGAAAAATCTGCCAAATCAAACAAGTGGTATGCGGTGGAGGCATATGCAGAATTATTTATGATGTCTCCATATGGTGGATTTTTACTTAGGATGGCATCTGATAGAACATTGGAATTTTTTTTTCTTTGAAATTCTGTTTGAATCCATGATATAACCTGTGTATGCTTCCATATAAAGAAAGAGTCTTGCTAAGATACACTGGGGCCCTATACACATCTCTGGGTGCTTTGTTATACCTTTGTACAATAGGAGACTATCATATGACTATGTCAATCTGATGTAGCTCAAAGAATCCGAACTGATGACAAAACTGATGCAAAAATGCATTAGTTTTCACCTTTAGACTACACTCGCACATCCTTTGTACACGACTGTGTGCTGACTGAGTTTTTTAGCACACTGACCAATGGAGTTTCATTTCATTGATCCAAACCAACATCTGTTTTAAAAAATGGATCTGCATCTGATGTGTGAGCCTTAGCTCATGTCGTATTCACAACCGTTCTTCGGATGGAGAAACAGGAGATATTCTTTTTACTTTAGATTTACATCCATGTTTCTTCTTTATTTCTCTTATCCGTTGTTTAGAGCCAATGGATAAAATAGGTTCAGGCAGTCTACCTGCTTCAGCTTTTAAAGGGAATCTGTCAGTGGCATCCACCCCTATGCAGGTCATAGAACGTTGAATGGAGTGATATTTATTTTCATATCTTTTCCAATGTCTTGTTTCAGAGATATCTATGATTTTGTCAATATGTAGATTAGCTGTTAAGATCTATGGGCCGGACACTAATCTGCATGAGAATCTGCCTCTAGAGCTTATTTTAAATTAAAAGGGAGTTACCAGTGTGAGACATGTATTTCAGGAGAGCAGACTGACAGTAATGTCTAGGGATGAGTGGACCCGTGGAAGTTTGGGTACTGGTACCTGCTCGCTTTTTACTTCAAAGTTCGGTTCGGGCAACAAAACAGTACCCAAACCCCATTGAAATTTATGATGACCCGGACTTATCTGTCTCTCTCTTTCCCTTCCTCTCTCATTTCAGTGTGCGCCCACCGCCAACCCTACCACACAGACTTGTCCCGAGACGCTGAACATGTGCATGGACTTCCAGTAGAAGTCCGACGTTTAACACAGGACACTTATTGTTAGGAACGCCGAACAATACATGTCTGGTTTGCTCATCTCTAGTAATGTCCAATTTCATTTAAAACATGCTCTGTAGGCAGACTCTCATGCAGATCATTGTCTGTCCCAGAGACCTGAACACCTCATTTACATATTATGAAAAATGTGGATTTCTCTGGAATAAGACAGATAACAAGGTATCACTTTGTTAAACTTCAACTTCCTATGACTTACATTCCCATATAGATGGCTTAAGAAGGTTGATCCTATTGACAGATTCCCTTTACAAATGGCTGAGGAATCAATGCAGTTGTTAGACATCCCGTGTTATCCCATTGTGTTAAAATCTCATACCATGATGCAGTTGAACAGAAACAATTCTCTAAACATTTCTTAGATTTCAGATCATGTTGCAATTTTAAAAATTCCAACATATGAAAAAACATGAAATCTGTGTTTTGTGTGAATGTTTTTTTTCAATCGTGTTCATCGCTAATGTAGTAGCCAAAAAAACAAATAAAATGTTATATGTGAACGAACGCTAACAGTATTATATTTTGTAATAACCAGACACAAGAGATGGTTATCTGGAAAAAACAGTATACACTATGAGGAGGACCTTTGATGCAAGTGTACACTGGGCTCATGGTATGTTTGAACATTGAGGTTAATCACAAGTATTTCCAGTTCAGAGTTTTCAAGACAACCAACTTTTTTTTCAACCAGTCTGCACCAATGCTTCATAGCATGACTCAAATTATATTGTGTGCTCACGAACTGACGTACAACCAGGGAATTAGCATCTTTTTGTAATTCCCAATAATTTGACATGACCTGTCAGACCCGTGGGTGGAAACTCAATTACCTGATATGTTACAGATTAGCCTTTGCAAGTGATCACTGAGATTGCTGGCAGGCTTGTACAAGAAGTTTCTCTTGTCGACTGCCAGCTTATTCCCGGAAAGGTGTCATTTTCCCCATATGTCATCGCCTCCAGCCTGATTCAGTGTTCTCTCTGCCCTGTGTGTGTCCACCTTGTATTTCATAAAATTATTTCAAGTCATGGAAGAAATCACACACTCCTCTAAGAAAAAAAATCAAAGGATGAATACAGAAGTTTATATTTTAGACATAAAGATGCAGAGAACATTTTTTTTATGATATTGACACAATCAATAAAGGCAATTTAGGTGAAAACCTTAGATCACCTGTGCAGATTTAAGTATCTGCTTTTCCGCCTACTGTACATTCTTCCTATAAAAGTCATTACACGGCATGTATTTCTGCATGCCTTATCAGCTCAATAGTATACCTCCAATCTCCACTGGTGACAACCTAAGGGGTCCTTCACCTCCTCACAGAACTGGCTGAAGGTTATGTCCTATTCCACAATCAGTTAGTGGCTGGTTAACAGAAAATGAAGACCATAGAAACCACATGAAACATCTGTCAGAGGTTGCCAGTATGTAACCGATCTTTCAACTCAAAGAGGACTTTCATGCTAAGGCTTAGTGTAAGCCACTCTGCTTACCAACCACCAGGAGCTCGCTTTTTTTACCATGTAATGTTTTTTATAGGTAGCTGGCCTTTAATGTAGTGGTCTTGGTTTATGTCTACTAACTGGCAGAGTTAAAAGGGTTTTCCCATGAACAAAGTACATTTTAATTAAAAAATAAGTTCCATAATTCCTCTGTATGCAGATTCTCATGCAGATCAGTGTCCGGCCCAAAGATCTTAATACCTCATTTGCATATGAAAAATGTGGCATTCTCTGGAATTAAACAGATACCAAAGTATCACGTTATTCAACTTCCTATGACCTACATTCACATATACGTGGCTTAAGAAAGTTGATCCTATTAGCAGATTCCCTATTACATACGGCTGAAAAAAAAACCCAACACAACACAGATGCAAAATGGAGGCAATATAAATGACACATCAGAAAAAAACTGTTTATTTTGCATGGATGTAAAGATAAATATAAATGTGTGAATTGAGCTTTATTCTAAGTCTCACGTCTGGAGCTGGCTTACTATATTATATGAAACATTGTGATCAGGCCAATGAACCTATTAAGGGCTAAACATGATTAGATGAACCAGTGCTACCGAACCCAAAGCTATCAATATGATCAGTTCCTCCATTGGGAAGCCATGATGTAACACCGGCCATATATGAACTCAGTCTTTTGTATGCACAATGTAAACCTTTGTTTGCATTTTGGCTTCTCTTCTTTTTTACCCAAGTGCCCAAATGTCACTTTTTAAAGATTGTGTTCATGTAATGCAACAGGAAATCAATACAGTTGTTAGACATCCCGTGTTATCCCATTGTATTGAAATCTCATACAATGATACAGTTGAACAGAAACAATTCTCGAAACAGTTCTTAGAAATCAGTTGGGAAAAACTATGATTGATATTGTAGAGTTGTAGATGTTGCAATTTTAGTTTTAATCTAATGGCTGCTGCACTTCCGTGGCGACTGAGGGCTGGTCAATATCCATTGCGGCTGCCCTTCCCAACTTATTTATATCAGCCCCTAGCTGTCTGCTTTGCCTTAGCTGGTTATTAAAAACAAGGGGGATCCACACAGCATTTTTTAAATGTATTTATTTATTCACACGTAAGGCACTGCTCTACTCCTCCACGTGGACTTCCGCCTCCTGGTTCATGATTATTATATTTTTTATTCTATGTTATTTTAAGTCATTTTCCTATCCACTTTTGTTTGCAGGGCAATTGTCCTGCTCTTACCCCTGTTTTGCTTCCATTTGCAGCCCCTTAGCCCTTACTATGACCATTTTACAGCCATTTTACCACACCAAAGTTTGAGTCCCAATTGTCTTTTATTGGGTTTGGGTCTGGGGTCAAGTTCGAGTACATGAGCCAAACTTTAAACTCGCTGAACCAAAACTTCCATGGGTCTGCTCATCCCTACTCTCTATGTCTTGGATACAAGGGAATTGTACTGAATGAAACAATATTCTTTTATTTGACTTGTGCAATCTTTTTAGCAGAATCTCCCAAAAGACAAGCTAATGGTTGGGCATCTGAATAGTGGGACTCTCAATGATTGCTAGTAATCTGCAGGGGAATCAAGCAGCAAATATCCAACATGTGTGCTGCTCTGCCACAAGGCAAATAAATTGTCATGTAGTGCCCACTGTAATCAGTGCATGGGAGTTCTTGGTTCTCCAGATATAGATACCGTGGCTAATAAATGAGGATCCTAAATGTGGGAACCTTCACTTCATGAAAATAAATTTTATAGAACCTTTCATTACTATTTACCCTAGATGCATAACGTATAGTGTAATGAATCCAAAACATTAAGTAACTTCTTATATGCAAATACTGATTCCAATAGCTTTCACTGAACTACAACCCCCAACATTCTCTATATGTGTTTGATTATAACTGTGGCTATAATTCAATAGCAGTTCAATAATCTTGGCTTGCCTGGTCACTGTCAGCACTTTTATTCTTTCTTGTATTATTACTTTCTCACCTCCTAGCAGCAGCCATTATTGCGAATCCATCATTCTTTGTTACCAGTTCTTTGCGCATCATTGTCCTCCACAGTGGGAAATACCGTAGCTATGTACACATCTTTTTTTTTTTTCAATCTTCCATTATATCTTCGTCTCTTAATTAGATCATGAAGTGCATGGAGCAAATTCATTTTGACGGCATTGTTAATGTGTGAATGGTGTGACATGCTTTGTTACAAACGGTTATATCCATCATTTAGCATGGTGGATAAAGACATGCTTGTGAGTTGCACTGATTTTTTTTAGATAATTACAGTGACAACTAAGGAAGTTTCAATTCTTGTCACTTTGATATTAACTTACACTTCCCATCATCAATATTATGTCATAATGGTTCATAACATACTACCCACATTAAAGCAATAGTATGTAATTTTCCATTTATTTTTTTCATGGCTTCGTAGTTTTTAGGACAATGGGTCATTGGCTATAAATTTTACCAAACCAATTTGCTCCTAAGAGCCCAATGGTAAAATATAAAGATATCGTTTATTTTAATACTCGCTTATATGGCGTCATTAATTCCTCAGCGTTTTACAGACATCAGCATCGCTGTCTCTATTGGGGCTCATGATCTAAAGCCCCTATCAGTATGTCTTTGGAGTGTGGAAGAAAACTCATGCAAATACAACCTTGCAGATGTTGTCCTTGGTGGTTTTTGAGCCCAAGACCCCTGCACTGAAATGCAACAGTCCCAACCACTGAGTCACCATGCTGCCCGTAAAGATAACATCTCAACAGGAAATGCTGTATTATAATATTGCAAATTATCATTTGCACTCCATTCCTAACCATGACATTAAGAGTCCTCTTAATGTGAAATCCATGGTATAAATAGTGCAATTTATAAAAGAAAACAGGAGTGATTTACTATAATGATGTGGTAATGGGTAAAGGTGATGGTAAAACAGGGACACAGCTATCTTGTAACCTGCATTTGTTCACTGAGGGTAGAACTATAACAATATTGCAGTTCATTCTAATATCAGAAGGAATAATAATAATACGTAAAGGAGCTAGTGTATTTCGGTCTACTGAAATTAATAGGTTTGACACCAAACTCATTTTTCTAGTACGTTTTATAGACATTGAAGAATATGGTTGGAATAAAAGACTTTACTTGGTCTGCAACACTGTTTAAAGCACCACTCCAGCATTTTTTTTAATTTTACCGATGGAGTGGTGCTTCGCTGCCCCAGTTTAACACTTAACTGCTGCCATCTTCACCTTCTATCACCGCCGCTTTGATCAGTCTCCAGCAGTTTATGACCTGCAGATCTCTCCAGTGTATGGTTACTTTTCAGTGCCTCGTTCAGGTTCTCATAGACCTGCATTAAGAACTTGCGATCGTTACTTCTGACTCACAGTTTCTACTTGTAGGATGAGTGTTAAATACGTTTTTTTTTTACAGTTAGAGAATCTTATTCATCTGATCACCTGTAAAAGTGCCTCATTGCTTTTACCTTTGTCTAGGCACAGAACAACTTGTCATTATTATCATGCTCAGGTCACAATACAGAGCCACTGGCTTCTTGGACAATGGTCTCTTAGACTCATCAGCTTCCTCAAGCTCCTGTGTCACATGGTTATATGGCTGCACTACAACCCTGCAACACAAGGCTCCTATCATGGCAAATTCCACCAGCCCCTAATGCACCGGGCAGGTGCAAGTGCTGTTTGTGGTACAAAGTGTCATAGTAATGAGTTATACAACATCATGACATGCAGGATAAATAAAGTTTCTTAGTGAAGACATAATAATGTACTATGTCTGAGAAGGTTGCAGATGGAAAAAAAAAACACGAGCAGCTAAGACTCGGACATCCCTGACTCACTGAGCTTCCTATCCTTTGTGCTAGGAAAATACTTATTGGCTACCAGTACCTTTGGTATTCATTAAACCAATAAGCTAGAGTATCACCTAGCAAGAAATCCACTATTCATTTTATAGATGTGCGCTTCATGAAATGTTGGGAGCAAATGGAGTGTCACAATCTTTGGCAGCAAATTGTCTTGATTATTTACATATACTGTACTAATAGGTGCAATCATCTAAGTTCTCTCAGTGCAACAAGTATGTGAATAATGGGAGAGCAGTGCTGGCATAAGTTTAACTATAGTGGATACAGAGTTGCAGTCGTGCCTATATCATAGACTCTCGAGGAAAGCCGGGGGGGGGGCTAATATTGCACATATGAGAAGACAAATACCATTAAAGATTTGTGGTAATGAAAGGTGATGAAAGGGGGCATTAACAATATGATGTGTAATGGCCACTCTCTGCTCTCCTGATCTCACTGCAGAGCTGCGGTATATCCGGTTTTTGTATGTCTTATAGCCTATTTCTATTTTAAATGAATACTATTAAAGATAAGCAATTTTATCTCTTGGAGCTGGATTCCTCTTTTTTCCACGTGTGATTATAACTGACACATCTGCAAGTTCTTCTTGGCTTCAGCTTCCATCGCACAGAAATATAGAGATGCAATACTGTTGTAATAGAGCAGAGTTGTGAGAGCTGCAGCTGCTGCTGTGTTTGTAATGAGACAAAGTTCAGTCCTACTGTCTTGTATTAGTTACATGTCTCACACTAGTAACTCCCCCTTCATTCAAAATAAGCTGTGGATGTCGATTCTCATGCAAATCAGTGTCATGCCCATAGCCCTGAACAGATCATTTACATATAACAAAAATATGAATCTCTCTGGAATAAGATATTGGATTGCGGATATCAAGGTATCTTTTTATTCAGCTTCCTATGACTTACATGACCTAATAGACTGCTAAGGAAGGTTGATCTTACTGACAGATTCTCTTTAACTTCTTAGCGACTGCCGATACGCATTAAAGCGGCTATCAGGAATAAGGCAGTACGGCTGCTGTTTCAATGATTTCTCTCTCTTCTGACATGATATACATGTATACATGTCAGAGAAGAGAGAAATGATGCCCCCGGAAATATCCGGTACCTTCGCCTTCCCTGGACACTCCGGATCCGTCACCTGGCTTGGTATCATCTTCCTGAAAAAAAAATGGTGTGCGCACGTGCAGTGCACCAGTTGAGATATGCCGGCCGGTACCCGGCAAGAATAGGAAATTTTTTCCTATTGGTTCCTTTCGATCATTATGATAGACCCTATCACAGTGATCACGTTTAAAAAAAAAATAGTAAGTCAAATCCTCCTTTGTCAACCCCTTAGATAAAAATTATAAAATATATTTACCGTATTTTTTGGATTATCAGACACACTTTTTTCCCCCAAATTTGGTGGGAAAATGGAGGTGCATCTTATAATACGAATATACCTTACCAGCCGCAGTGGAGCAGGGTCCCAGAGTGACATGTTGCTGCAGGCCGCAGGCTGGGATGAGGGGTTGTTTGGAGGTGCGACACTGTGAGTGTTCAGTGGTGCGGGGGCTCCACTGACATTTTGTGAAAGCCCGTGACCCCTGCACTTCCATGGTTTACATTGCCGGGCAGCGCAAGCACAGATAGAGATCTCGGCACCAAGATCTTGGGAGATGAGATCTAAGCACCATGATCTCCATCTCCCACTGGTGGCCATTTTCCCAGAGTTCACCGCAAATTAAACCAAGGAAGTACGGGGCTCCGGGCTTTCACAAAATGTCGGCGGAGCCCCTGCACCACCGAACACCTGCAGCATTGCACACCTGAAAACCTTTCTCTCAGGCTGGGGTCCACAGCATCACCCCACTTCTGCCTCCACCAGCAGCAACCCTGGGAACCCTCTTCACTGCAGCTACCATCCCCGTAAGCAATAAGACATATGGATAGTAAGATGCACCACCATTTTGTTAAAAAAGTTATTTTTTCCTATTTTTCTCCTCAAAATTTGTTGTGCATTTCATAATCCAGTGTATCTTATAAACTGCAAAATGCAGTATATTTTTTCACATTCTTTACAGTTAGGGTTATGGTTGGAGTTAGGGTTGGTGTTACGGTTGGGGTTAGGGTTGTGTTGCGAATAGGGTTCGGGTTCAGATTGGGGTTAGAATTGAGTTTTTTTCAAAAGTAAAAAAAATGACGATGTGATGGCTACGGTTGAGTGGAATTGCTCACTACTCAAGTTTACATCGGTTGCTCGGGTATGCATGGAGTATCGCGGATCCCCGCATTTTTTTTTGAGTGTCTAACAGCCGTTAAACATGCGGGGCAGGGACTTGAGTATGTCACTCGATCACCCGCGATATTCGGTGCATACCCGAGCACCTGATTCAAACTGGAGTAGCGAGCACTTGCACTCAACACTAATGATGGCATATTCAATATGACACCCTAATGACAATCAAATTCTGTGTGTTCAAAATGCTCACTATACCCTTGCATATAATTCTTGCGGGGTTTGGTTTCCAAAATAGGGTCACTTGTGGGAGTTTTCCACTGTTTAGGTACATCAGGGGCTCTCTAAACGCAACATGGTGTCCGCTAATTATTCCAGCAAATTGTACATTCAAAAACTCAAATGGCGATCCTTCCCTTCTGAGTCCTGCTGTGTGCTCAAACAGTAGATTTTCCCCAGAAATAAGGTATGGCTTATTCAGGAGACATTTCTAAGCTAAACAAGGCTTTACAAACCTCTCATCATTTGTTAGGTTTCCATCCCTTGTAATAATCTAGTTGCCTGCCTTTGAACTGACTCTAATTTCTGAATGTCCTTTTTTAAATATGCAGCCCAAAACTGGATCCCATATTCTAGATGTTGCCTCACAAGTGATTTATAGAGGGGTAACAATACATTGGGATTGCAGGATTTTCTCTCTCTTTTTATACACCCTAAAATATTGCTTGCTTTTGCGGCTTCTGCTTGACATTGAGTACTACTTCTCAGCTTACTTGTAACCAGAATACCCAAGTCCTTCTCTTGTTCTGTAGTCTCAAGTATGGTCCCATTTAATATATATGCAGCAATAGATTGCTCCATCCTAGGTGTATTACTCTACATTTATCTACATTAAACCTCATTTGTCAAGTGTTTGCCCATTCAGAAACTTTTTCCAGATAGTCTTGCAAAATTGTACTGTCAAGGTAAGAGTTTAGTATCCTACATAGTTTGGTGTTGTCAACAAAGTCTAACACTTTACTCTCAAACTCATCCAAAAGGTCATTAATAAAGAGGTTAAAAAGAATCAGTCCTAGCACAGATCCCTGCAGTACCCCACTGCTGAATATATCCTATTTAGAGAACATACCATCTATGATGACTCTTTGTTTCTTGCCATTTTTCTAACAGACCTGTTAGTTTTTCTTTAAGACGCCCTCCTAATTGGCACTCATTACCTGTATCAATTGCACCTGTTTGAATTCATTACCTGTATAAAAGACACCTGTCCACACACTTGATCAAACTCCAAACTCTCCACCATGACCAAAAAGATGCCACAGACAAAATAGTAGACCTGCACAAGGCTAGGATACAGAACAATAGGCAAGCAGCTTGGTGAGAAGGCAACAACTGTTGGCTCAATTATTAGAAAATGGAAGAAACAGAATATGTCAATATTCTTCGATCAGGGGCTCCATGTAGAATCTTGCCTCCTCAAGTAAGAATGATTCTGAGGAAGGTCAGGAATCAGCCCAGAACTACAAGGGGGTCAATGACTCAAAGAAAGTTTGGACCACAGTTAAAAACATTAGAATTAGTAACACACTTTGCTGTCATAGATTAAAATCCTGCAGGGCACGCAATGTCTCCCTGCTCACGCCGGCAAATGTCCAGGTCCGTTTGAAATTTGACAAGGACCATCTGGATGATCCAGAAGAGGCATGGGAGAAGGTCATGTGGTCGGATGATAAAAAAAACCAGAACGTTTTGGTATTGACTCCACTTGTCGTATTTGGAGGAAGAAGAAGGATGAGTGTAACCCCAAGCATAGTGGGGTTAATATCATGCTTTGTGGGTGCTTTTCTGGAAAGGAGACAGGAAGAATAGAAGGGAGGATGGATAGGTTCATGTTTCTCGAAATTTTTGACAACATCCTCCTTCCCTCAGTGAAGATGGGTCATGGCTGGGTCTTCCAGCATGACAGTGACCAGAAACACACAGACAGGGCAACTGTCATGTTCTCAATGGCAAGAGAACATAGCATCAGCATATATAGGAACTAGCTCTTGGAAGATGGGAACTGAGCTGACCATGAACTAAACCTAACGCACAACTAGCAGTGGCCGGGTAGCATGCCTACGTTGATTCTAGATGCCCAGCACCAGCCGGAGGACTAAATAATGCTAGCAGAGGAAAATATTAGTCCTAGCTCACCTCTAGAGAAATACCCCGAAAGGAGACAGAGGCCCCCCACATGTATTGGCGGTGAATTAAGATGAAATAACAAACGTAGTATGAAAATAGGTTTAGCAAATTTGAGGTCCACTTACTACATAGCAGAAGACAGAAAGGACACTTTCATGGTCAGCTGAAAACCCTATCAAAACACCATCCAGAAATTACTTTAAAACTCTGGCATTAACTCATAACACCAGAGTGGCAATTCCTGTTCACAAGAGCTTTCCAGACACAGTAACGAAACTACAGCTGTGAACTGGAACAAAAATGCAAAAACAAACATGGACAAGAGTCCAACTTATCTAGTAGTTGTCTAGGAGCAGGAACAAGCACAGAGAGGCTTCTGATAACATTGATGACCGGCAAGCAACTAACAGAGCAGCAAGGTTATATAGCGACTCCCACATCTTGATGGGAACAGGTGAACAGAGAAGATGAAGACACCAGTTCAATTCCACCAGTAGCCACCGGGGGAGCCCAGAATCCAAATTCACAACAGTACCCCCCCCTCAAGGAGGGGGCACCGAACCCTCACCAGAACCACCAGGGCGATCAGGATGGGCCCTATGAAAGGCACGAACCAAATCAGAGGCATGAACATCAGATGCATTCACCCAAGAATTATCCTCCTGGCCGTATCCCTTCCACTTGACCAGATACTGGAGTCTCCGTCTGGAAACACGAGAGTCTAAGATTTTCTCCACAACGTACTCCAACTCACCCTCAACCAACACCGGAGCAGGAGGCTCAACGGAAGGCACAACCGGTACCTCATACCTGCGCAATAATGACCGATGAAAAACGTTATGAATAGAAAAGGATGCAGGGAGGTCCAAACGGAAGGAAACAGGGTTAAGAATCTCCAATATCTTATACGGGCTGATGAACCGAGGCTTAAACTTAGGAGAAGAGACCCTCATAGGGACAAAACGAGAAGACAACCACACCAAATCCCCAACACAAAGCCGAGGACCAACACGACGGTGGCGGTTGGCAAAAAGCTGAGTCTTCTCCTGGGACAACCTCAAATTGTCCACCACCTGCCCCCAGATCTGATGCAATCTCTCCACCACAGCATCCACTCCAGGACAATCCGAAGATTCCACCTGACCAGAGGAAAATCGAGGATGAAACCCCGAATTACAGAAAAACGGGGACACCAAAGTGGCAGAGCTGGCCCGATTATTGAGAGCGAACTCTGCCAATGGCAAAAAAGCAACCCAATCATCCTGGTCAGCAGACACAAAACACCTCAGATATGTCTCCAGGGTCTGATTAGTCCGCTCGGTCTGGCCATTCGTCTGAGGATGGAAAGCGGACGAAAAAGATAAATCTATGCCCATCCTAGCACAGAATGCCCGCCAAAATCTAGACACGAATTGGGTCCCTCTGTCAGAAATGATATTCTCAGGAATACCATGCAAACGAACAACATTTTGAAAAAACAGAGGAACCAACTCGGAAGAAGAAGGCAACTTGGGCAGAGGAACCAAATGGACCATCTTAGAGAAACGGTCACACACCACCCAGATGACAGACATCTTCTGAGAAACAGGCAGATCTGAAATAAAATCCATCGAGATGTGCGTCCAAGGCCTCTTAGGAATAGGCAAGGGCAACAATAATCCACTAGCCCGAGAACAACAAGGCTTGGCCCGAGCACAAACGTCACAAGACTGCACAAAGCCTCGCACATCTCGTGACAGGGAAGGCCACCAGAAGGACCTTGCCACCAAATCCCTGGTACCAAAAATACCAGGATGACCTGCCAACGCAGAAGAATGAACCTCAGAGATGACTCTACTGGTCCAATCATCAGGAACAAACAGTTTATCAGGTGGGCAACGATCCGGTCTATCCGCCTGAAACTCCTGCAAGGCCCGCCGCAGGTCTGGAGAAACGGCTGACAATACCACTCCATCCTTAAGGATACCTGTGGGCTCAGAGTTACCAGGCGAGTCAGGCTCAAAACTCCTAGAAAGGGCATCCGCCTTAACATTCTTAGAACCCGGTAGGTATGACACCACAAAATTAAACCGAGAGAAAAATAATGACCAGCGCGCCTGTCTAGGATTCAGGCGCCTGGCGGTCTCAAGATAAATCAAATTTTTGTGGTCAGTCAATACCACCACCTGATGTCTGGCCCCCTCAAGCCAATGGCGCCATTCCTCAAAAGCCCACTTCATGGCCAAAAGCTCCCGATTCCCAACATCATAATTCCGCTCAGCGGGCGAAAATTTACGGGAAAAGAAGGCACAAGGCCTCATCACGGAGCAGTCAGAACTTTTCTGCGACAACACTGCCCCAGCTCCGATCTCAGAAGCGTCGACCTCAACCTGAAAAGGTAGAGCAACATCAGGCTGACGCAACACAGGGGCAGAGGAAAAACGGCGCTTAAGCTCCCGAAAGGCCTCCACAGCGTCAGGGGACCAATCAGCAACATCAGCACCCTTCTTAGTCAAATCGGTCAATGGCTTAGCAATATCCGAAAAACCAGCAATAAATCGACGATAAAAGTTAGCAAAGCCCAAAAATTTCTGAAGACTCTTAAGAGAAGAGGGCTGCGTCCAATCACAAATAGCTTGAACCTTGACAAGATCCATTTCAATGGAAGAGGGAGAAAAAATATATCCCAAAAAGGAAATCCTCTGTACCCCAAAAACACACTTAGAACCCTTCACACACAAAGAATTAGACCGCAAAACTTGGAAAACCCTCCTGACTTGCTGGACATGAGAGTCCCAGTCATCCGAAAAAATCAGAATATCATCCAGATACACAATCATAAATTTATCCAAATAATCGCGAAAAATATCATGCATAAAGGACTGGAAAACTGACGGAGCATTTGAAAGACCAAAAGGCATCACTAAATACTCAAAGTGGCCCTCGGGCGTATTAAATGCGGTTTTCCACTCATCCCCCTGCCTGATTCGCACCAAATTATACGCCCCACGAAGGTCAATCTTAGAGAACCACTTGGCCCCCTTTATGCGAGCAAACAAATCAGTCAGCAACGGCAATGGGTATTGATATTTAACAGTGATTTTGTTCAAAAGCCGATAATCGATACATGGTCTCAAAGAGCCGTCTTTTTTTGACACAAAGAAAAAACCGGCTCCTAAGGGAGATGACGATGGACGAATATGTCCCTTTTCCAAGGACTCCTTTATATATTCTCGCATAGCAGCATGTTCAGGCACAGACAGATTAAACAAACGACCCTTTGGGTATTTACTACCCGGGATTAAATCTATGGCACAATCGCACTCTCGGTGCGGAGGTAACGAACCAAGCTTGGATTCTTCAAAGACGTCACGATAGTCAGACAGGAACTCAGGAATTTCAGAGGGAATAGATGATGAAATGGAAACCACAGGTACATCCCCATGAGCCCCCTTACATCCCCAGCTCAACACAGACATAGCTCTCCAGTCGAGGACTGGGTTGTGAGATTGCAGCCAAGGCAATCCTAGCACCAAATCATCATGTAGATTATACAGCACCAGAAAGCGAATAATCTCCTGGTGATCCGGATTAATACGCATAGTTACTTGTGTCCAGTATTGTGGTTTATTATTAGCCAATGGGGTGGAGTCAATCCCCTTCAGAGGAATAGGAGTCTCCAAAGGCTCTAAATCATACCCACAGCGTTTGGCAAAGGACCAATCCATAAGACTCAAAGCGGCGCCAGAGTCGACATAGGCGTCCGTGGTAA
This sequence comes from Ranitomeya variabilis, assembly GCF_051348905.1. Classification (NCBI taxonomy): domain Eukaryota; kingdom Metazoa; phylum Chordata; class Amphibia; order Anura; family Dendrobatidae; genus Ranitomeya; species Ranitomeya variabilis. The sequence continues at coordinate 237,141,010 of NC_135232.1, forward strand.
TAGATGACAAAGAGCAAATCAGGGTCACAGATAGAATAAACTTAGACGGTAAGGTGCAAATGGAAACAGATTTATCAAGCTTTTTAGTGCGCTTAGAGCATGCTGATATAACATGAGTAGAATCACCACAATAGAAACACAACCCATTTTTCCGTCTAAAATTCTGCCGCTCGCTTCGGGACAGAATTCTATCACACTGCATACTCTCTGGCGACTTCTCAGTGGACACCGCCAGATGGTGCACTGGTTTGCGCTCCCGCAAACGCCTATCGATCTGAATAGCCATTGTCATGGACTCATTCAGACCCGCAGGCACAGGGAACCCCACCATAACATCCTTAATGGCATCAGAGAGACCCTCTCTGAAAGTCGCCGCCAGGGCGCACTCATTCCACTGAGTAAGCACAGACCATTTACGGAATCTTTGGCAGTAAATTTCCGCTTCATCTTGCCCCTGAGATAGGGACATCAAAGTTTTTTCTGCCTGAAGCTCCAAATGAGGTTCGTCATAAAGCAACCCCAAGGCCAGAAAAAACGCATCCACATTGAGCAACGCAGGATCCCCTGGTGTCAATGAAAAAGCCCAGTCTTGAGGGTCGCCCCGGAGCAAGGAAATCACAATCCTGACCTGCTGTGCAGGGTCTCCGGCAGAGCGAAATTTCAGGGACAAAAATAATTTGCAATTATTTCGAAAATTCTGAAACCCAGATCTATTCCCCGAGAAAAATTCCGGCAAAGGAATTCTCGGCTCAGATACAGGTGCATGACAAACAAAGTCTTGCAAATTTTGTACCTTCGCGGCGAGATTATTCAAACCTGCAGTTACACTCTGAAGATCCATTACAAACAGGTGGACACAGAGCCATTCAAAGATTAGAAGGAGAAAAAAAAAAAAAAAAAAAAATCTCAGCAGACTTCTTATTTCTCTCCTTTCTCAGCCAAGGATTTTAACCCTTTAGTGGGCCGGTCAAACTGTCATGTTCTCAATGGCAAGAGAACATAGCATCAGCATATATAGGAACTAGCTCTTGGAAGATGGGAACTGAGCTGACCATGAACTAAACCTAACGCACAACTAGCAGTGGCCGGGTAGCATGCCTACGTTGATTCTAGATGCCCAGCACCAGCCGGAGGACTAAATAATGCTAGCAGAGGAAAATATTAGTCCTAGCTCACCTCTAGAGAAATACCCCGAAAGGAGACAGAGGCCCCCCACATGTATTGGCGGTGAATTAAGATGAAATAACAAACGTAGTATGAAAATAGGTTTAGCAAATTTGAGGTCCACTTACTACATAGCAGAAGACAGAAAGGACACTTTCATGGTCAGCTGAAAACCCTATCAAAACACCATCCAGAAATTACTTTAAAACTCTGGCATTAACTCATAACACCAGAGTGGCAATTCCTGTTCACAAGAGCTTTCCAGACACAGTAACGAAACTACAGCTGTGAACTGGAACAAAAATGCAAAAACAAACATGGACAAGAGTCCAACTTATCTAGTAGTTGTCTAGGAGCAGGAACAAGCACAGAGAGGCTTCTGATAACATTGATGACCGGCAAGCAACTAACAGAGCAGCAAGGTTATATAGCGACTCCCACATCTTGATGGGAACAGGTGAACAGAGAAGATGAAGACACCAGTTCAATTCCACCAGTAGCCACCGGGGGAGCCCAGAATCCAAATTCACAACAGGCAACTAAGCAGTGGTTCTGTAACAAGTATTTCAAGGTCCTGGAGTGGCCTAGCCATTCTCCAAACTGAATCCAATAGAAAATATTTGAAGGGAGATGAAACTCAATGTTACTAATAGTGATGAGCGAGTGTACTTGTTGCTCGGGTTTTCCCGAGCACGCTCGGGTGGTCTCTGAATATTTGTAACTGCTTGGAGATTTAGTTTTCGTTGCCTCAGCTGCATGATTTACAGGTGCTAGCCAGCTTGATTATATGTGGGGATTCACTAGCAACCAGGCAACCCCCACACGTACTCAGGCTGGCTAGCAGCCATAAATTATGCAGCTGTGTCAACAAAAACGAAATATCCGAGCAGTCACAAATACTCGGAGACTACCCCAGCGTGCTCGGGTAAACCCGAGCAACAAGTACACTCGCTCATGACTAGTTACTAAGCAACAACCCTGAAACTTGAAAGATCTGGAGAAGATCAGTATGGAGGAGTAGGCTAAAATCCCTGCTGCAATGTGTAAAAACTTTGTCTAGAACTACAGAAAACGTCTGACCTCTGTAATTGCAAAAAGTTTTTTTTTACCAAATATTAAGTTCTGTTTTTATATTGTATCAAATTGTTATTTCATGTAATAAAATGCAAATTAATTATGTAAAAATCATGCAATGTGATTTTTATGGATATTTTTATTAAAGATTCTGTCTCTCACAGTTTAAGTGTGTACTATAAAAATTACACATTTCTCTCTTTCTATGTGGGAAAACATGCAAAATTGGCAAATACTTATTTTCACCATTGTTTGTGTGTATATATATATACATACATAGCATGCTCGGGTGGTCTCCGAGTATTTTGGCGTGCTTGGAGATTTAGTTTTCGTCGCCACAGCTGCATGATTTGTGACTGCTAGCCAGCCTGTATATATGTGGCGGTTGCCTGTTTGTTAGGGAATTCCCACATATATTCAGCCTATCTAGCAGCCGCAAATTATGCAGCTGCGGTGACGAAAACTAAATATCTGAGCACGCCAAATTACTCGGACACCAACCGAGCGTGCTCATGGAAACCCGAGTAATGAGTATACTCGCTCATCACTAGTCACTATCTCAATAACTTGAGTTTAAGTTTAAAAAGGTCCCTTAGTCTTTCAGTAGGCTTCACAATCATGGGGAAGACTGCTGACTTGACAAATGTCCAGAAGACAGTCACTGACACACTCCACAAGGAGGGTAAGCCACAAAAGGTCATTGCTAAAGAAGCTGGCTGTTCAGAGTGCTGTATCCAAGCATTTTAATGGGAAGTTAAGTGGAAGGAAAAAGTGTGGTAGAAAAAGGTGCACAAGCAACCAGGATAACCGCAGCCTTGAAAGGATTGTTAAGAAAAGCCCATTCAAACATTGGGGGGAATTCACAAGGACTGGACTGCTGCTGGAGTCATTGCTTCAAGAGTCATCACACACACACAGATGTATCCAAGACATGGGCTACAAGTGTCGCATTTCTTGTGTCAAACCACTTATGACCAATAGACAATGCCAGAAGTGTCTTACCTGGACCAAGGAGAAAAAGGACTGGACTGTTGCTCAGTGGTCCAATTGTTGTTTTCCGATGAAAGTAAATTTTGCATTTTATTTGGAAATCAAGGTCCCAGAATTTGGAGGAAGAGTGGAGAAGCACACAGTCCAAGCTGTTTGAGGTCTAGTGTGAAGTTTCCACAATCAGTGATGGTTTAGAGAGCCATGTCATCTGCTGGTGTAGGTCCACTGTGTTTTATCAAGACCAAAATCAGCGCAGAACCTATGGGGTATTGTCAAGAGGAAGATAAGAAACACCAGACCCAACAATGCAGATGAGCTGAAGGCTGCTATCAAAGCTACCTGGGCTTCGATAACACCTCAACAGTGCCACAGACTGATCGCCTCCATGCCACGATGCATTGATGCAGTAATTGACGCAAAAGGAACCGCAACCAAGTATTGAGGGCATTACTGAACATACAGTTGTACTCAAAAGTTTACATATCCTGGCAGATTTTTTGCTTTCTTGGCCTTTTTTCAGAGAATATGAATAACACCAAAACTTTTTCTCCACTCATGGTTAGAGGTTGGGTGAAGCCATTTGTTGTCAGACTACCGTGTTTTCTCTTTTTAAATCATAATGACAACCCAAAACATCCAAATTACCCTGATCAAAAGTTCACATACCCTGGTGATATTGGCGTGATAACGTGCACAGAAGTTGACACAAATGCGTTTGGCTACTAAAGGTATCATCCTCACCTGTGACCTGTTTGCTTGTAATCAGTGTGCATAAAAGCTGAGTGAGTTTCGGGGATCCAGACTCTTGTATCTTTCATCCAGCCACTGATGTTTCTGGATTGTGAGTCATAGAGAAAGCAAAATAATTGTCAATGGATCTATGAGAAAAGGTAGTTGAACTGTTTAAAACAGGAAAGGGATTCAAAATGATATCCAAGTAATTGATAATGCCAGTCAGCAGCGTTCAAACTGTGATTAACAAATGGAGAATCAGGGGATCTGTTAAAACAACCCCATGGTCAGGTAGACTAACAAAAATGTCACCCACAACTGCCAGGAAAATTGTTTGGGATGCAAAGAAAGATCCACAAATAACATCAGCTGAAATACAGAACTTTCTGAAAATAAGCAGTGTGGCTGTTTCAATATGCACATTAAGGAGGCACTTGAAGAAAAATGGGCTGCGTGGTCAAGTCACCAGAAGAAAGCCTGTTGTGAATTTTGATTCTGGGCTCCCCCGGTGGCCGCTTGTGGAATTGGACTTGTCATCCTCTTTCCTGTTTCACCTGGTTCCATCAGTAGTGGGTGTCGCTATTTAAGCTCATTTCTCTGGTGGTTTCTTGCCGGTCAACAATGTTATCTGATGCCTCTCAGTGCTTGTTCCTGCTTCTGACAACTACTAGATAAGTTGGACTTTTGTCCATGTTTTGTTTTGCCTATTTGTTCCAGTTCACAGCTGAAGTTTTGTTACTGTGTCTGGAAAGCTCTCGTTGATCAGGGATTGCTACTCTGGCGTTATGAGTTAATGCCAGAGTTTAAGGTAATCTCTGGATGGTGTTTTGTTAGTGTTTTTCTGCTGACCATGAAAGTATACTATCTGTCTTCTGCTATCTAGTAAGCGGACCTCAAATTTGCTAAGACTATTTTCCTGCTGCGTTTGTTGTTTCATCTGAACTCACCGTCATTATATGTGGGGGGCTACGTTCTTCTTTGATATATTTCTCTAGAGGTGAGCCAGGTCTTATATTTCCCTCTGCTAGCTATTTAGGTCTTAGGCCAGAGCTGGGCATCTAGCAATAAATAGGAAATGCTACCTGGCTATTTCTAGTTGCGCGGCAGGCTTAGTTCATGGTCAGTATAGTTCCATCTTCCGAGAGCTTGTCCCTCTATAGGCTTGCTATGATCTCTGCCTGCAGAGATCATGACAGTTTGACCGGCCAGTTAAGTGTTTAACACCCAGGTTGAGAAAGGAGAGTTATAAGAAGTCTGCTGGAATTTTTTTTTTTTTTTTTTTTTTTCCTCCAGTTTGCCTTGCTGCAGTCTTTTTTCTCTCTCTCCTCCTAATCTCTGTGTGCACCTGACAATAATGGATCTTCAGAGTGTAACTGCGGGTTTGAATAATCTCATCACGAAAGTACAAAATTTACAAGATTTTGTGGTACATGCTCCAGTATCTGAGCCGAGAATTCCTTTGCCGGAGTTCTTCACAGGGAATAGAGCTAGCTTCCAGAATTTCCGAAATAATTGTAAGCTTTATTTGTCCCTGAAGTCTCGTTCAGCTGGAGACCCTGCTCAGCAGGTTAGGATTGTGATTTCCTTGCTCAGGGGTGACCCTCAAGATTGGGCCTTCTCATTGCCAGCAGGGGATCCTGCGTTGCGCGATGTGGATGCGTTTTTTCTGGCCTTGGGCTTGCTTTATGAGGAACCTCATTTGGAACTTCAGGCAGAAAAAACTTTGATGGCACTATCTCAGGGGCAAGACGAAGCTGAGGTTTACTGCCAAAAATTCCGTAAATGGTCTGTGCTTACTCAGTGGAATGAGTGCGCCTTGGCGGCAACTTTCAGAGAAGGTCTCTCTGATGCCGTTAAGGATGTTATGGTGGGGTTCCCTGTGCCTGCAGGTCTGAATGAGTCTATGACAAGGGCTATTCAGATTGATAGGCGTCTGCGGGAGCGCAAACCGGTGCACCATCTGGCGGTGTCTATGGAAAAGACGCCAGAAAGTATGCAGTGTGATAGAATTCTGTCCAGGAGCGAGCGACAGAATTTTAGACGGAAGAATGGATTGTGCTTCTATTGTGGGGATTCTACTCATGTTATATCAGCATGCTCTAGGCGTACAAAGAAGCTTGATAAGTCTGTTTCCATTGGCACCATTCAGTCTAAGTTTATTTTGTCTGTAACCCTGATTTGCTCTTTGTCATCCATTGCCACGGACGCCTATGTTGACTCTGGCGCCGCTCTGAGTCTTATGGATTGGTCCTTTGCCAATCGTTGTGGTTTTGATTTAGAGCCTTTGGAGACTCTTATTCCTCTGAAGGGGATTGACTCCACCCCATTGGCTAATAATAAACCACAATACTGGACACAAGTAACCATGCGTATCAATCCGGATCACCAGGAGATTATTCGTTTCCTGGTGCTGTATAATTTACATGACGATTTGGTACTGGGATTGCCATGGTTGCAGTCTCACAATCCAGTCTTGGACTGGAGAGCAATGTCTGTGTTGAGCTGGGGATGTAAGGGTATTCATGGGGACTTACCTTTGGTTTCTATTTCGTCGTCCATTCCCTCTGAAGTCCCTGAGTTCCTCTCTGATTATCAAGACGTCTTTGACGAACCCAAGCTTGGGTCGTTACCTCCGCACCGTGAGTGCGATTGTGCCATAGATTTGATACCGGGTTGCAAATATCCAAAGGGTCGTTTGTTTAATCTGTCTGTGCCGGAACATGCTGCTATGCGGGAATATATAAAGGAGTCTTTGGAAAAGGGACATATTCGTCCATCTTCTTCTCCCTTGGGAGCTGGGTTTTTCTTTGTCTCAAAAAAGGACGGCTCTTTGAGACCATGTATTGATTATCGGCTTCTGAATAAGATCACTGTTAAGTACCAATACCCATTGCCATTGCTTACTGATTTGTTTGCTCGTATAGAGGGTGCTAAGTGGTTCTCTAAAATTGATCTTCGTGGGGCGTATAATTTGGTGCGGATCAGGCAGGGGGATGAGTGGAAGACCGCATTTAATACGCCCGAGGGCCACTTTGAGTATTTGGTCATGCCTTTTGGTCTTTCTAATGCCCCTTCAGTTTTCCAGTCTTTTATGCATGATATTTTCCGCGATTTTCTGGATAAATTTATGATAATATATCTGGATGATATTCTGATTTTTTCTGATGACTGGGACTCTCATGTCCAGCAGGTCAGGAGAGTTTTTCAGGTTCTGCGGTCTAATTCTTTATGTGTGAAGGGGTCTAAGTGCGTTTTTGGGGTCCAGAAAATTTCCTTTTTGGGGTATATTTTTTCTCCCTCTTCCATTGAGATGGATCCCGTCAAGGTGCAAGCTATTTGTGACTGGACTCAGCCCTCCTCTCTTAAGGGTCTTCAGAGATTTTTGGGCTTTGCCAACTTTTACCGCCGATTTATTGCTGGTTTTTCGGATGTCGTTAAACCACTGACTGATTTGACCAGACATGGCGCTGATGTTGCTAATTGGTCCCCTCATGCTGTAGAGGCCTTTCAGGAGCTTAAGCACCGTTTTGCCTCTGCCCCTGTGTTACGTCAGCCTGATGTGAATCTGCCTTTTCAGGTTGAGGTTGACGCTTCGGAGATCGGAGCTGGGGCAGTGTTGTCGCAGAGAGGTTCCGACTGCTCCGTCATTAGGCCTTGTGCTTTCTTTTCTCGCAAATTTTCGCCCGCAGAGCGGAATTATGATGTTGGGAATAGGGAGCTTTTGGCCATGAAGTGGGCGTTTGAGGAGTGGCGCCATTGGCTAGAGGGGGCTAAGCATCAGGTGGTGGTATTGACTGACCACAAAAATTTGATTTATCTTGAGACTGCCAGGCGCCTGAATCCTAGACAGGCGCGCTGGTCTTTATTTTTTTCTCGCTTTAATTTTGTGGTGTCATACCTACCGGGTTCTAAGAATGTTAAGGCAGATGCCCTTTCTAGGAGTTTTGACCCGGACTCTCCTGGTAATGCTGAACCCACAGGTATCCTTAGGGAGGGAGTAATTTTGTCGGCCGTTTCTCCTGATCTGCGGCGGTCCTTGCAAGAGTTTCAGGCGGATAGACCGGATCGTTGTCCGCCTAATAGACTGTTTGTTCCGGAGGATTGGACCAGTAGAGTCATCTCTGAGGTACATTCTTCTGCATTGGCAGGTCATCCCGGAATTTTTGGTACCAGGGATTTGGTGGCAAGATCCTTCTGGTGGCCTTCCCTGTCACGAGATGTGCGAGTCTTTGTGCAGTCATGTGACATTTGTGCTCGGGCCAAGTCTTGTAGTTCTCGGGCTAGCGGACTGCTGTTGCCCTTGCCTATTCCTAAGAGGCCTTGGACGCACATCTCGATGGATTTTATTTCAGATCTGCCTGTTTCCCAGAAGATGTCTGTCATCTGGGTGGTCTGTGACCGTTTCTCTAAAATGGTCCATTTGGTTCCTCTGCCCAAGTTGCCTTCTTCTTCAGAGTTGGTTCCTCTGTTTTTTCAGAATGTTGTCCGATTGCACGGTATTCCTGAGAATATTGTTTCTGACAGAGGTACCCAATTTGTGTCTAGATTTTGGCGGGCATTCTGTGCTAGGATGGGCATAGATTTGTCTTTATCATCTGCTTTTCACCCTCAGACTAATGGCCAGACCGAGCGGACTAATCAGACCCTGGAGACATATCTGAGGTGTTTTGTCTCTGCTGACCAGGATGATTGGGTTGCTTTTTTGCCATTGGCAGAGTTCGCCCTCAATAATCGGGCCAGCTCTTCCACCTTGGTGTCCCCGTTTTTCTGTAATTCGGGGTTTCACCCTCGATTTTCCTCCGGTCAGGTGGAATCCTCGGATTGTCCGGGAGTGGATGCGGTGGTGGAGAGATTGCATCACATCTGGGGGCAGGTTATGGACAATTTGAAGTTGTCCCAGGAGAGGACTCAGCGTTTTGCCAACCGTCATCGTCGTGTTGGTTCTCGGCTTTGTGTTGGAGATTTGGTGTGGTTGTCTTCTCGTTTTGTCCCTATGAGGGTCTCTTCTCCTAAGTTTAAACCTCGGTTCATCGGCCCTTATAGAATATTGGAGATTCTTAATCCTGTTTCTTTCCGTTTGGACCTCCCTGCGTCCTTTTCCATTCATAACGTTTTTCATCGGTCGTTATTGCGCAGGTATGAGGTACCTGTTGTACCTTCAGTTGAGCCTCCTGCTCCGGTGTTGGTTGAGGGTGAGTTGGAGTACGTTGTGGAGAAAATTTTGGACTCTCGTGTTTCCAGACGGAGACTCCAGTATCTGGTCAACTGGAAGGGTTACGGCCAGGAGGATAATTCTTGGGTCAATGCATCTGATGTTCATGCTTCTGATCTTGTTCGTGCCTTCCATAGGGCTCATCCTGGTCGCCCTGGTGGATCTGGTGAGGGTTCGGTGCCCCCTCCTTGAGGGGGGGGTACTGTTGTGAATTTTGATTCTGGGCTCCCCCGGTGGCCGCTTGTGGAATTGGACTTGTCATCCTCTTTCCTGTTTCACCTGGTTCCATCAGTAGTGGGTGTCGCTATTTAAGCTCATTTCTCTGGTGGTTTCTTGCCGGTCAACAATGTTATCTGATGCCTCTCAGTGCTTGTTCCTGCTTCTGACAACTACTAGATAAGTTGGACTTTTGTCCATGTTTTGTTTTGCCTATTTGTTCCAGTTCACAGCTGAAGTTTTGTTACTGTGTCTGGAAAGCTCTCGTTGATCAGGGATTGCTACTCTGGCGTTATGAGTTAATGCCAGAGTTTAAGGTAATCTCTGGATGGTGTTTTGTTAGTGTTTTTCTGCTGACCATGAAAGTATACTATCTGTCTTCTGCTATCTAGTAAGCGGACCTCAAATTTGCTAAGACTATTTTCCTGCTGCGTTTGTTGTTTCATCTGAACTCACCGTCATTATATGTGGGGGGCTACGTTCTTCTTTGATATATTTCTCTAGAGGTGAGCCAGGTCTTATATTTCCCTCTGCTAGCTATTTAGGTCTTAGGCCAGAGCTGGGCATCTAGCAATAAATAGGAAATGCTACCTGGCTATTTCTAGTTGCGCGGCAGGCTTAGTTCATGGTCAGTATAGTTCCATCTTCCGAGAGCTTGTCCCTCTATAGGCTTGCTATGATCTCTGCCTGCAGAGATCATGACAAAAGCCATTACTGCGCCAATTCCACAAAGTATCTTGCCTACAATACGCAAAACAGCACAGAGACAAGCCTCAAAACTTCTGAAAAAAGGTAATTTGGAGCGATGAGACCAAAATTGAGCTTTTTGTCCACAACCATAAACGTTACATTTGGAGAGAGGTCAACAAGGCCTATGATGAAAGGATTACCATTCCTACTGTAAAGCACGGAGGTGGATCGCTGATGTTTTGGAGATGTGTGAGCTACAAAGACACAGGAAACTTGGTCAAAGTTGAAGGAAAGATGAGTGCAGCACATTACCAGCAAATACTAGAGGCAAATTTGCACTCATCAGCCCAGAAGCTGCGCATGGGACGTACTTGGACGTTCCAACATGATAACGATCCAAAACACAAGGCCAAGTTGACCTGTCATTGGCTACAGCAGAACAAAGTGAAGGTTCTGGAGTGGCCATCTCAGGCTCCTGACCTCACTATCATGAGCCACTCTAGGGATATCTCAAGCGCGCAGTTCATGCTAGACATCCCAGTAATTTACAGGAACTGGTGGCTTTTTGCCAAGAACAATGGGCAGCTTTACAATCTGAGAAAATTAAAAACTTCATCCACAACTACCACAAAAGACTTCAAGCTGTCATTGATGATAGAGGGGGCAATACAATGTATTAAGAAATGGGGTATGTAAACTTTTGATCAGGGTTATTTGGATGTTTTGGGTTGTCATTATGATTTAAAAAGAGAAAACACAGTAGTTTGACAATAAATGGCTTCATCCAACAACTAACCATGAGTGCAGAAAAAGTTTTGGTGTTATCATTCATATTCTCTGAAAAAAGGCCAAGAAAGCAAAAATTCTGCCAGGATATGTAAACTTTTGAGTACAACTGTACATTTCAGTAGGCCAACATTTTGGATTTTTAAATAATTTTAGGTTTTCATTGGCTTTAAGCGATATTGATGAACATTAACAGAAAAAAACACTTGAAATAGATCATTCTGTAATGACCCTATATAATATATGAGTTTCACTTTTTGTATTGAAGAACCGAACTAAATTAACTTTTTGATGATATTATGATGTTGTGAAAAGCATGAGAAGCACCTGTATATATATATAGAGAGAGTCATACTATATATACTGTGTAGTCTAGACTCTAGATCTAACTGACCAAACAATGTTACTATAATTCTATAAAATGCTCTTATGTGCTGAGCTTAAAGACTATAATCATCCACTTTTTCAAAAGGATTACTCCCAATGTTCTAGTCTGAGAGTAGCTATACACGCCCCTAGAAAAACCGAATGGCCTGAAAAACACTGAATTCAACAACACTCAATTTAACAGCTTTTTTCCTTAACCTTGTATTGTACTTTGCCTTGAAAAATAGAATTACCTGATCACCTGTGTAGCACCTGGATTACGTATAGATGTGTTTGTGTTCATGTTTAAAACTGTCATAATGTTTCAGGTTTCATTAGTGCAGAGTTAAAACACATCTGCTATTTTACTTGCTGGACAATAATGAAGAGGGGTTGTCAGTGGTCAATAGAACTGCATATTAGGTTGTTGCTTTTACTGTCTTTTTCATAAAAAAAATGACAGAACTATAACAGATGAACATGGGTAAATGCAGTTTTAGTTTTTAAAAGTGGTTTCTTACCCGAGCAACATTTGCACTATTTACTGCTATGAAACCATCATTTACTCCATAACAATGGAAGAGAAAATGTCAATCGTACTCAAATTTTAGGAAACACCTGTTAGAAATTTGGATCTGCCAAAGAGTAAGGTTGCCCAAGAGTAATCTCCTAGTTGGCTTTATTTGGATTTCTTTGTTTTGCAACCATGATAAAGATCTTGTCTCATACTTCTTCATGCAGGGCAATCTTGTGGCATGCAACAACCTCAAAAGTTTAATGGAAGCTCCGAAGACAAGTCATAATCCAGAGGAATGGAGGTTTTTTATCCATTCATCCAAAACAAGCCTAAAAGCAGCCTTGCTGCATAATGGCAATGTGCTACCTTCAATTCCAGATGGTTATGAAGTTTACATCAAAGATACCTTAGACAACATGAAACAGCTGTTAAGGTGCCTGAATTATGACCAACATTTATGGTCTCTTTCTGGTGATTTAAAGGTGGTTGCCTTCTTACTTGGTCTCCACGTTGAATTCACAAGGTACTACTGCTTTTTGTGTGAGTAGGATAGTCGTACAAGAGAATATCACTACAATAAAATAGACTGGCCTCTCCAGCATTCACTTCAGCCAGGGAGTAAAAATGTCTTCCATCCAGCACTTGTTTACCCACCTAAGATTTTGTTACCACCATTGCATATGAGATTGGGTCTAATGAAGAACTTTGTAAAGACAATGGATAAAAATGCAAAAGCATTCAAGTATCCCATTGATACATTTAAATAGATTCGTAACCTTCTGCAAGATGAGGAGTTTCTCCGTTTGTTGCAGGGCAAGGAAAATACTTCATAGGTAGCATTTGTATTAGTGGTAACTAATTATTATTTTTTTAGTGCAATTTCTGTAGCCGTTTATAATTTGCAATAATGCTTAGCCATGTTTTAGTTATTTGTTTAGTTATTTTGCAGTGAGAAATATGTATTTGATCCCTCTGGCAAACAAGACTTGGTGTCAAAACCATTATTGGCAAACACAGCTGTCAGATGTTTTTGGCAGTTGATGATGAGGTTTGCGCATATGTCAGGAGGAATTTTGGTCAATTCCTCTTTGCAGATCATCTCTAAATACTTAAGATTTTGAGGCTGTTGCTTGGCAACACGGAGCTTCAACTCCCTTCATAAGTTTTCTATGGGATTAAGGTCAGGAGACAGGTTAGGCCACTCCACGACCTCAATATGCTTCTTTTTGAGCCATTCCTTTGTTGTCTTGGCTGTATGTTTTGGGTCATTGTCTTGCTGGAAGACCCAGCCACGTGTCCTGGCGGAGGGAAGGAGGTTGTCACTCAGGATTTTACAGTATATGGCTCCATCTATTCTCCCATTGATGCAGTGAAGTAGTCCTGTGCCCTTAGCAGAGAAACATCCCCAAAACATATTGCTTCCACCTCCATGCTTGACAGTGGGGATGGTGTTCTTTGGGTAATAGGCAGCATTTCTCTTCTCCCAAACATGGCGAGTTGAGTTAATTCCAAATACCTTAATTTTTGTCTCATCCGGCCTCAGCACCTTCTCCCAATCACTCACAGAATCATCCAGGTTTTCATTGGAAAACTTCAGACGGGTCTGCACATATGCCTTTTGGGCAGGGGGACCTTGCGGGCACAGCAGGATTTTAAACCTTTACAGCATAATTTGTTAGTAATGGTCTTCTTGGTGACTGTGGTCCCAGCTGCCTTGAGATTATTAGCAAGTTCCCCCGTGTAGATTTAGGCTGATCTGTCACCTTCCTCATGATCACGGATACCCCACGAGGTGAGATTTTGTATGGCGCCCCAGATTGATGTCGATTGACAGTCACTTTTTATTTCATCCATTTTTTTACTATTGCACCAACAGTTGTCTCCTTCTTACCCAGAGTCTTACTTATGGTTTTGCAGCCCATTCCAGCCTTGTGCAGGTCTTTGATCTTGTCCCTGGCAGCCTTAGAAAGCTCTTTGGTCTTGCCCATGTTGTAGAGGTTAGTGGCTGACTGATCAATTGAGTCTGTGGACAGGAGTCTTTTATAAAGGTGACTGTAAGACAGCTGACTTTAATACAGGTAACGAGTTGATTAGGAGCGTCTAACTGGTCTGTAAGAGCCAGAACTCTTAATGGTTGGTAGGTCATCAAATACTTATTTCTCACTGCAAAATGCAAATAAATTTATATAATTTATACAATGTGATTTTTCTGGACTTTATTTTTGATATTCTATCTTTCAATGTTAAAATTAACCTACCCTTAAAATTATAGACTGCTCATGTCTTTGTCAGTGGGCAAACTTACAAAATAAGCAAGGGATCAAATACTTATTTTCCCCACTGTAAGAGCCAACTAAATATTTTTATTGTCAGATTTGAATTCAGGAGGTCAAAATCATTAAGAAATGGCTAATTTCATAACTAAACCTGACAACTTTTGAAGATATGTAGAACAGAGTAATTGAATTGTGCTCATCCATTCAAGTCTATGGGTGCCAGTGAAACATCGCACTGCACTCAGTTGTTCTCTAAGTGCTGTCCGATGTATTCACACAGAGTATATGGAAGAGATGGAGAAATTATGCTCTGTGTCTTCTCTGCACCTGTGTTGTGATTGTCTCATGCAAGAGAATCATATCACACTCAGATGACACTTGGATCAATCTCAGACAGAGTTTGATTCGAGTGTCATTAGCATAATCTGCCTGATTCTCTCGCAAGAGAGAATATACCCCAGTTTAAATAAACTAGTGAGCTGCTTTCAAGCTGCCTGGAGAATAGTCAGTTACTTCTATTAATTGCTTCATGTCTTTGGAAATCTAATGTCGTTAAAAGAAGCTAAAAAACTGATCATATGCACAGCACGCTGTTTTTACTTTACAATGCATTTGTTAATTTTTTATTCATGTAGCACTTTTTCAGGCAGCTTGCATAGCGTACCTGCATGAAAAAAATGTTAGCATATACCCTTATGTTAAGGGTTGATATGCTCCTTCAAAAGTTTGCTAATATACCTGTGTTCTGTTATTAATGCTCATATTACAAAAAATTGATATTGAGACCCATGTATTGTTCAAACTTTAGGATCTTGGATGCAGTTCTGCATACGATAAAAGTCGTTTGTTCAGTTTTCATTGGTTGATTACAATAAATCAAAACATTTTATACGATTAGAATAAATCATTGAGATTTAAAACAAAGTAAAAAATAGAGACTTAGGGAGTTTTTCATGTACTAAAATGGGTCATAATTAGAGATTAATACATGCAAATCAAATTAAAAGCAACAGGTGTGGCCGCTCAGACTTCCTCATAATGCCTTGCAGCTATTACATCATATGGTATAGCACAGTCAGTCTAGAGTGACTATCATAGCCTGTATAAAAGTAAGGGCAGGGAATGCAACAGCCATTTTAAGACTATTCAGGATAGTGAGAGGACATCAGAGCACACAGATCAACATTAAAGATAGGAAGAGTAAAGGTACCGTCACAGTCAGCGACGCTGCAGCGATATAGACAATGAGCCGATCGCTGCAGCGTCGCTGTTTAGGTCGCTGGGGAGCTTGTTATGATCCTTAGTGGCTGAGGATCACGAATAGACCAGCAAGTGAATAAACTAAGGACAAGCTCTAGGGAGATGGTAACTGGACTGATCGCAAATCTGAACCTATCCAACACAACTAGAGGTAGCCAGTGAACGTGCCTAAAAAATTCCTAGACGTCTCGAGCCAGCCTGAGGAACTAGCTACCCCTAAAGAGAAAGAAAGACCTCGCTTGCCTCCAGAGAAATAATCCCCAAAGATATAGAAGCCCCCAACAAATATTAACGGTGAAGTAAGAAGAAGGCACATATACGTAGGGATGAAATCAGATTAAGCAAAAAAGGCCCACTAGTACTAGAAAGCAGAAAATAGAGCAGGGGTCTATGCAATCAATAAAAAAACCCTTACAAAATATCCATCCTGAGATTTCAAGAACCCACGCACCAACTAATGGTGTCTGGGGAGAAACTCAGTCCACTAGAGCATCCAGCAAGCGAGGGAATCACATTTTAGCAAGCTGGACAAGAAAACATGATAAACACTGCTGATCAAAAAATGAGCAAAGAAAACTTAGCTTGTCCTGGATGGACTGGGAGCAAGGTAGTCAGAAGGAATCTGAGTAGCACTGATTACATCGACAGCCGGCAACAAGTGGAAGTAAAACAGAACTATATAGGAACCTCCCAGAGGATAACGAACCAGCTGATAGCCAGAGACCAGCAGGATAACAAACAAAGCCACCACGTGGAGCCCAAAGCAAAAGTCACACCATACCACCAGTGACCACAAGAGGGAGCCTGAAAACAGAGTTCACAACAGGAGCTGTCACACAGACAGCTCTCTCCAGCGACCAACGATCAGGGGAACGACTTCGGCATCGTTGAAACTGTCTTCAACGATGCCGAAGTCCCCCTGCAGCACCCGGGTAACCAGGGTAAACATTGGGTTACTAAGTGCAAGGCCGCGCTTAGTAACCCGATATTTACCCTGGTTACCAATGTAAAAGTAAAAAAAAAACAGTACATACTCACCTTCTGATGTCTGTCACATCCCCCGGCGTCCGCGCTGCTGCTCAGAGCTTCCTTCACTGAATGTGTCAGGGCCGGCAGAGCACAGCGGTGACGTCACCACTGTGCTCGGCTTTACGGCCGGCACTGACACATTCAGTGCAGGAAGCTCTGAGCAGCAGCGTGGACGCTGGGGGACGTGACAGACATCAGAAGGTGAGTATGTACTGTTGTTTTTTTTTTTTACTTTTACAATGGTAACCAGGGTAAATATCGGGTTACTAAGCGCGGCCCTGCGCTTAGTAACCCGATATTTACCCTGGTTACCATTGTAAAACATTGCTGGCATCGTTGCTTTTGGTGTCAAACACGACGATACACACCGACCTAACGACGAAATAAGGTGCTGGCCTTCTAGCTCCGACCAACGATATCACAGCGGGATCCAGATCGCTGCTGTGTGTCAGACACAACGATATCGCTATCCAGGACGCTGCAACATCACGGATCGTTGTCGTTCTCATTGGAAAGTTGTTCAGTGTGAAGGTACCTTTAGCCCTAAAACACTGGAAAGTTCTCCAGTGTGTGTTGTAGAACTGCAACATTTGGGTCTCTTTCTGGACATGTACCTATCTATATGTCTGTTAGGAAGGGTAACAGAATGGTTTTAAAAATAGAAAAAAAAATAAATGTAGGCATTTAAAGAGGTTGTAGCCTTTCATTTAAATTTATTTGGCATAAAAAACAAGCTGCACTGTGCTCATCTTCTCTGGGTACACCAGTGAATCTAACGTCACGCCAACACTGCAGCAGCCAATCTATTAGTTTTTTAGCTCGGCCAGTGTAGACAGAATGCCTCAGTCACAGCCACTAAGCTCACTGATTAGTTGCTGCTATGTCGATGTGATGTCAGTGTCAAAGAAAATGCCAGAGAGCAGTGGTTAATAAAGATGGATGAACCTGAACAGTAAAGTTTGAGGTCCTTACCAAACACCTGTTGTTCGGGCACAGACCCCGAACATGGACTCATCTGTGTAACAGCGCGAGAAACACCGGTCATAGTGCTGCGCTGCTGTTGAATGACAGCATGAGCCCACAGCTGTTACCAGAAGTTAAAAGTTTACCTCAGGTCACAGGGGCATCGTCAGATGGTAATATTGCTTCCATCAGGCTATGCCTGCTGTTGCTGATAACAGCGAGAGCAGGTGGCGGCTGATGTGGGTATTCATCAGCTAGAGGCTGTGCTATAAATAAATAAATAAACAAAATTGCTTGGGTTTCCCTGGATTTTTAATAACTAGCCAGGCAAAATTAACAGCTGCAGGCTGCAACCCTCAGCTTTAGCAAGGCTGGTTATCAAGAATATAGGGGTCCCCACTTGTTTTTTGACAACCAGCCAAGCTAAGGCAGACAGCTGGAGCTCATTCTCCTGTGGTTTTCAGCCTGGTTGGTCGCATCTTGGCAGCATTTTTTTATATGAGACCATGGCTTCAATGGAATGGACTGTAGATGAGTATAACTGTGTTTGTTATTTTTAAATAAAGTAAAATGGTGTGACTTTATTTCACGTAAAGGACTTTATTTTTGCTGTGTGTTTATTTACAATATGACCATAGGACTAGTAATGGATAGGTGTCTTATAAATGCCTCTCCATTACTAAATCGTGGGCTTGATGTCACCAGACAATTCAAAGATGACATCAGGGTGATTTTTTTTATGCCAAACTGCATACCTCTATGTCTGTTTTTGCACCCCTGTATTACTAGTCCAGCTTGACAACTCTACCTGATACACTGATACAGCAGCCTGATGCAGCACTGAGTGTATTTATCTAAAAAATGATGGAGGAGGATAGTGTATAAATGTCATCATTAGCCCTAAATAAGCAAAAAGGTATAAAGTCCAGCAATATGAAAGTGAAAACATTTTTTTACTAATAAATCAAAGTGCACAAAAATAATTAAAAACAATTAAAAGGCAAGACGTAGGGATGAAACACTTTTTGCTGAGAATTAGACTCCATGTCAAAATACAGTGGGTATGGAAAGTATTCAGACCCCTTGAAGTTGGAGACATTTGGTAAATTCAAAAAAGTTCTTTTTTTCACATTAATGTACATTCCCGCACCCCATCTTGACTGAAAAAACTGAAATGTAGACATTTTTGCAAATGTATTAAAAAAGAAAAGCTGAAATATCACATGGTCATAAGTATTCAGACCCTTTGCTCAGACACTCATATTTAACTCACATGCTGTCCATTTCCTTGTGATCCTCCTTGAGATAGTTCTACTCCTTCATTGGAGTCCATCTGTGTTTAATTAAACTGATAGGACTTGATTTGGAAAGGCACACACCTGTCTATATAAGACCTCACAGCTCATAGTGCATGTCAGACCAAATGATAATCATGAGGTCAAAGAAACTGGTCAAGGAGCTCAAAGGCAAAATTGTGGCAAGGCACAGATCTGGCCAAGGTTGCAAAAGAATTTCTGCAGTACTCAAGGTTTCTAAGCACACAGTGGCCTCCATAATCCTTAAATGGAAGAAGTTTGGGACCACGAGAAGTTTTCCTAGACCTGGTCGTCCAGCCAAACTGAGCAATCGTGGGAGAAGAGCCCAAAATAATCCCAAGATCACTGTGGCTGAGCTCCATAGATGCAGTACGGAGATGGAAGAAATTTCCACAAAGTCAACTATCACTGCAGCACTCCTCCTGTTGGGCCTTTATGGCAGAGTGGCCTAACGGAAGCCTCTCCTCAGTGCAACATATCTGAAAGCCCTCATAGAGTTTGCTAAAAAACACATGAAGGACTCCCATGCTGTGAGCAATAAGATTCTCTAGTCTGATGAGATGAAGATAGACCTTTTTGGTGATAATTCTAAGCGGTATATGTGGAGAAAACCAGGCACTGCTCATCACTTGCCCAATACAATCCCAACAGTGAAACGTGGTAGCTGCATCATGCTATTCGGGTGTTTTTCAGCTACAGGGACAGAATGACTGGTTACCATTGAAGGAAACATGAATGGCGGCCAATTACAGAGAGATCCTGGATGAAAACCTCTTCCATAGTGCTCTGGACCTCAAACTTGGCCGAAGGTTCACTTTCCAACAAGACAATGACCCTAAGCACGGAGCTAAAATAACAAAGGTGTAGCTTCAGAACAACTCTGTGACCATTCTTGACTGGCCAAGCCAGAGCCCTGACCTAAACCCAATTGAGCATCTGAAAAATGGCTGTTCACCAATGTTCACCATCCAATTTGACGGAACTGGAGAGGATCTGCAAGGAAGAATGGCAGAGGATCCCCAAATCCAGGTGTGAAAAACTTGTTGCATCATTCCCAAGAAGACTCATGGCTGTACTAGCTCAAAAGGGTGCTTCTACTCAATACTGAGCAAAGGCTCTGAATACTTATGACCTTGTGATATTTCAGTTTTTCTTTTTTAATACATTTGCAAAAATTACTACATTTCTGTTTTTTTCAGTCAAGATAGGGTGCAGAGTGTACATTAATGAGAAAAAAATTAACTTCTTTGAATTTACCAAATGGCTGCAATGAAACAAAGAGTGAAACATTTAAAGGGGTCTGAATACTTTCCATACCCACTGTATATGTTTTCCACACCAAGTGCTAATCAGCATGGTCTTGATCGATTGGCGTTTGTGGTTTGGAGTCTGCACCTCTTTCATCTGCAAAATCTCCATCTTCCATCCTTGATTAATGTAGATGACATGTCCAACGTCATCTGCAGATTGTGAATCGTGTGGCTGCGCAGTTGAAGCATAGACCTGTGCGTACGCACTTTGCTCTACCCTACTTTGGGTAAACAAATATCTTGTAATGTGCATGCGCTGGTACCAACTTCACTTACTGTTAATTGACACTAGTGCCTTGCAGGACTTTACTCTGCCCTCATAAAGTCAGAGCAAAATGTGTTGACACAGGTCTGTGCGTCAGCTGAGAAGGTGCAAGATTCACTGGGATATGTGACTGACATAGGATACATCATCCAAGTCAATCAATGCAGTATGATGGTGAATGTGATAATAGAGGACATGCAGACCCTGGACCACTGACGCCCATCTGACAAAATTGTGCTGATTAGCATACAGAGTGGGATTTATGAAAGGTATGTTTTGGTGATATGCACTTTGGGACTTATATCTAAGTTGACGGACAGTGATAATAAGCCAGTTAAAGGTGGTGACTAGAGATGAGAGAACCTGGACTGAAAAATTTGGGGCTTGTACCGGACACCTCCTGTCTGGTGCTGACTTCCAGACATGGTACTCTGGTTCCTTTGGCAGACCCACTGCCCTTACTACAAACATTTTACAGTACCAAAGTTTGGGTCTCAACTCACTCCTATGGGGTTTGGGTTCAAGTTCTAGTAGAGTTCTTGTTCCTCAACTGAATTTTGGACAAAAGTTCACTTGAACCCGAACATGCACAGGTCCTCACATCCCTAGTGGTGACTTTAGTCTGCTGTACGTTGGGAAAACCTGGTGACAGGTTCATTTTAAGCAGAGATGCAGCATATAACTACAAAAAAGCAAGAAGACCAGAAAGTGACACATTGTTGGAATGAGGGTCTATATCCCTACTTTATGCTTATCTCAGATGAGGAAGCATAAATCCGATGACAGAATGTAAGCTCGCAAGGGCAGGGTCCTCGCCCCTCTGTACCAGTCTACCTTTGTTAGTTTGTTTACTGTAAGTGATATCTGTAATTTGTATGTGACCCCTTCTCATGTACAGCACCATGGAATCAATGGTGCTATATAAATAAATAATGATAATAGATTATTTTTATGGAAAAATGTGACAATTTATCATACCATATAAAGATAGCTTTTAGATATATCAAACACTGGCTGTAACTGAAATCAGTTATTGCTTAGCTTGTATATGACGCTACATCTGATGCCGAATATGTGATGATTTTATAAACTTTTTTTTTATTAAAGTCCTTAAGAATAAAAATTATAAATAGAAATAAATAAAGCTGCCATTCTTGTGAATGTAAAACCCATGTCTCTTTTGCGCTCACTTAATGAGTAGACACGGCAGTGCATTAGACTGTGGCTACGCCGCTGAATAGCATCATCATATACCCATTTGCTTTGCTGCCAGTGCTTTTTTGGAATGCAGATGCTCTAGGAATAAGAATTTAATTCCTCCTCTTGTTTGCCATTACTGTTTTAATTATATCTTGCTTCTCGCTAGTGTACTGACCCACAGTCAGTGATTTAGATAATTACATTTCCTCAAAGATACAACAATATGCAATGTGTAAGAAATCATTGCTGATACATGATGTTCGCCGTGAACCGATCTGACAGTTAATGGATGGCTGTCAGTTATGCCAAGAAAGCGCCATTCATACAAATAGTAGATGCAAAGTGTCCCTACACTTGTATTTCATATGTTGTTTTCACAGACAAACACACAAGGAGATCATAAAAAGGTCCAATATGTTTTTTGTGAACCAACCTCTTCAAAATAGACCCTAGTGGTAGGTAATTGGCACCAATAAGCTCTAAATCTGAAAGGGCTGATGTTGCATGAGACCGCTGAACCACTTGGAGGGTCCTTTAATACTGTGGTTGGCCAATGCTAACCTTTGTACAACATTCTTTTTGCTTTGGCCATGCATGACCATATACCTGCCTAATGAATTTATCCTGGAGTGGCCACAATTATATCTTTATAGGTGCAAAATCACAATTTTAATGGATGACTAATATATAAAAATTGGATAAGCTGATATTTGCAAAGGAAGGCTCAACGGTCTCTGGTATCTATTGAATAGAGCATACATATATATATATATATATATATATATATATATATATATATATATATATATATATATATATATATATATATATATATATTGTGCTGTAGGACACAAAAACATCCTCCTATTAGATGAATACTGTTGTCAGGGCATACTGACATCACTAAGCTGTTAAATCATCCGACAATTATTACATAAATCATATTGCCAGTTTAAGAGACAAATTAGTCAAACTAATAGTGGATAGATTCTAATATGTTGTAATAATTCTAATATTTAGTAATAATAATGGTTGAGACCAATTTTTTCTATCACAATCATGGTGTGCAAACCATCAATTTGTAGAATTTGCACTATTATAGTTGCCATATCTGTCTCTTATGTTCTGCTGTGGGAATAGCAGAAACTTATTTTTACCCTTTCCTTTTTTGTAATTCTACTGACTTAGACTATATTCACACATTGTGTTTTTGCTGCATTTTTTAACACAAATTTTAAGCTACGTTTTACAGTACAACCAAAAGCCATGAAATTTCAGAAATCTCATGCCAACACGCTGTTTTTTTTTTTAACTACTGTGTTTTTTGCAGCATTTTTCCACCCACAGAAAGCAATGAGTAAGTGCAAAAATGTAGCAAAAATGCAGCAAAAAATGCAGATATCAAGTTTTGCTGTGCTTTTGGTGCAAAAACCTTAAGAAAGTTGCTTCACGATTTTTTGGGGGGCACTAAACTTAATCAGCATGCACAAGAGACAACAAAAACGCAGCAAAAAAATCAAATATGCAGTAAAAACAGAGCAAATCCTGATTTTTGTAAGCAGCTACTTTGCTGCCAAGAGAGCAGATTTTGCCTGCAGAAAAAAATGCAGCAAAAACACATTGTATGATCATAGCCTTTGATGTGGTTTGTAGAATTCTTTTCCTGGTGTCCATCATTTTGACCAAAAAGGAACCTGTCCATTCTTACACATCTCTAATACTGCTTACATTACCATTTAGAATGTTAATTCTGCCTCTTAGCATGTTTTTAATAGCTCATATAATATTGGCTACTACAAGAGAAGCAAAGAGACATGCACAAACGCAGGGATCAACAAGAAAGAAGTAACAATTTTATTCAATGTCTTTTAAACCACACAACTCAGATTTAAAAACATTTAAAACCACAAATAACAAAATATACCCAAAAGAACAGTAGGGGGAGAAAAAGAATAGAACACATGGGACCGGTCCCTTATCATAATTCCTCATAAGCCATATGATACCCAATATCACAATAGTTAAATCCAATTTGAACTGTAAATAGAATATAACAATCTCATTTTTACAGATTGGTACCCAATATAGACACAATAAAGTGCAGAGTGCAATCTCTTTAACAGCCTAATAAGAAGAAAAAAATGTACATCCTATATACACAGATGATAGTTCAATGCCGTCACAATACAGGCATCTTAACAAAAGAACAATCGTAATTGAGCCAATGGTTTTGTCAAAGAGAGTATGTCAAAATAAGCTCCTAATGGACATGCTCACACTGTGTATTTAGCTGAAGAAAATGAAATGGAAAGTCAGGAACCAGCTCCCATGTAGCCCACCCAATGCGTGTCATCACCTCAGTGACTTCATCAGGGGTAAAGTAGTGTGGTAAACTAGCAGACAATAGAGTATATATACACTTACAAATTAGAGAATTCAATACAGCTGCAGCAAGAGTAACGCCGGAGTAAAAGCACCGACACATTATCTCTTTTGGCGTCCCGGAAGTAGCTTGTGCACATGACCAGAAATCCCCATGGAGATGAGACGGCGTCAGCCCTATTGCGCAAGCGCGGTAACCTGGACAGCATCAGAGATTAAGCTATGATGAGATGAAGTATTCCTGTGCCCTTAGCAGAGAAGCACACCCAAAACATAATGTTTCCACCTCCATGCTTGACAGTGGGGATGGTGTTCTTTGGGTCATAGGCTGCATTTTTCTTCCTCCAAACAAGTCGAGTTGAGTTAATGGTAAAGACCTCAATTTCTGTCTCATCAGACCGCAGCACCTTTTCTCAATCACTAACAAAATCATCCAGGTGTTCATTGGCAAACTTCAGACAGGCCTGCACATATGCCTTCTTGAGCA
Organism: Ranitomeya variabilis; assembly: GCF_051348905.1. Lineage (NCBI taxonomy): Eukaryota > Metazoa > Chordata > Amphibia > Anura > Dendrobatidae > Ranitomeya > Ranitomeya variabilis. The sequence continues at coordinate 237,165,245 of NC_135232.1, forward strand.
GGGGGAACTTGCGGGCACTGCAGAATTTTAAACCTTCACAGCATAATGTGTTACCAATGGTTTTCTTGGTGAATGTGGTCCCAGCTGCCTTGAAAACATTAACAGGTTCCCCATGTAGTTTAGGCTGATCTCTCACCTTCTTCATGATCAAGGATACCCTTTGAGGTGAGATTTTTCATGGTGCCTCAGATCGATGTCGATTCACAGTCATTTTGTATTTCTTCCATTTTCTTGCTATTGAACAGTTGTCTCCTTCCCACCAAGCTTCTTACTTATGGTTTTATAGCCCATTCCAGCTACAGGTACAGGTCTATGATCTTGTCCTTGAAATCATTATAAAGCTCTTTGGTCTTTCCCATGTTGTAGATATTAGAACCTGACTGATTAATTGAGTCTGTGGATAGGAGTCTTTTATATTGTGACTATGGAACACAGGTGTCTTTAATGCAGGTAATGAGTTGATTAGCAGCGTCTATCTGGTCTGTAGGAGCCAAAACTCTTAATAGTTGGTAGGGTATCAAATACTTATTTCTCACTGCAAAATGCAAATAAATTTATATTATTTATACAATGTGATTTTCTGGATTTAATTTTTGGAATTCTGTCTCTCAATGTTAAAATTAACCTTCCCTTAAAATTATAGACTGTTCATGCCTTTGTCAGCAGGCAAACTTACAAAATAAGCAAGGGATCAAAGAATTATTTCCCGCACCATAGTTGAGCACAGGAACATTTTTTTTAACACATCCAATTGTGGAACTTATTATTGTTCCACAAGATCTTTTCATGAAAATGTATGTTTTTCTTTGGACAACCCAATGTAATCTTAGCACTAGTTTGATGTCCTCCCGACTGGCTGCATTATTTCTTCTGCATCAAAAGTCTTATACATGAAGGTGGCATTCCTCCCTTCTGGGTGTCATTATGCATGCTTGAGAAGGAAGCATGTCACACATACATGAGATTTACCGGTGCAGAATAAATATTAGGAGAACGACAATCACTACTGTGATATGTGATAACAGCATGTAAGGCAGGACTGCACTGAGTAAAGAGATGCCCCGCCAGACAATGTAAACTGTTTTTGCTCAAAAAGAAAGTATTGTCTGGGCTGCCATAGATATGACTGGGAAGACAAAATAATTTTCTAAATAAGAAAGGAATTGGTTTGGGATGTTTTATCACCACGACAGTTTCCTTTTCAAATATTGTAGCATTCAGTGATATTTTTCCTGAAACCGAGTCTCTGACACATGTGAACACAGCTTAGTTGTCTTACAGAACTTTTCTAATTTTTTTCAAGCTTCATTTAAACTTATTCCCCACACTAGACGTAGTACTTGTCTCTTTTGAAACTATTGCTCTCCCTTTGAGACAGGCACACCAATTCTTTTTTATTGGATCCCAAACTTATCAGATGGTAATTCCACTTTTATGAGCTTCTGAAGGATCATGTCCTTCTGTACAAGAGAGCTTTGTTCTGCAGAAGAGCTTAGCGACTGGGCTTTTTACCCTTATCTTTTTGACTTCTGTGTCAGTTAGAAGCTAAAAATGATCAGCGTGCTGATGGATACTCCTGGATACATGCTCAGGCCTTGTTGCGATGGTAATCACAAAATGTATCCTTGTTGCTTCATGCTGTTTTTGTAATAGGCTAGACAAAGCTGACATTTGTGCAAAAATATATGGCAGAAGTCTTTAATCCTGCTGAGAAGAAATCCAAAGGCCATTAAGAAGTCTCGGAGGCTGTCTTATATCTAATGTTAACAAGAATAATATTTTGAGGCTTTGCAGTGTGCAGGTAACCTTATTCTTGTTATAAAGAACATTTCTTCAAATCTACAAACCTATATTTTCCTTTTGTTATTTTTTTCTCACAAACTATCTTAATTATCCATTTCATTAGTTGTATATGTGCTTAAAAAGGCAGAAGCAAAATTAGAGGCAGGTATGAGGAACTACTTCTTGAATATAAGAACCTAATCAAAAATCTATGGAAGGATCAGCTATTTTCCTAAAGAAAATCGCTCTTTAACACTTTAGCAAAAAATATCTGTTGCTTTAATCAAGAAAGCAGGCAGATTTCAATTATCTTGTCTATGAAGTACAGAAGTACAGTCTTTTTTTCTTTCCATTATTTGCACATTAATTATGACATTTTCTTTTATCTCTTAAAAAGTCTTCACTTAGTTATTGTTAATTGAGAGCATGAGAAAATGAAAGCTGAAAGCATTTTTAAAATAACAGTATCATCCGACTTTTATTGTAAAGCAGGAGTCTTCACAGATAAGACTACAGTTTCAGAGCATGACAGTTCGAACAGATGTGCTAATAGTCAATTTTCTTTTTCAACAAATTTTATTGATTTTATATATTTTAAAGGGTAAGCGGAAAAAAAGGGGAAGGAACAATAGTAAAAGAAAAGAAAGGCCATATGTATACATAAAAATACTTTAGCTTACTCAAACAGAACTAATACAACTGTCACTTAGTCAAATAGATTAAAGGAAAGTATGTCCTTTTATGTCTGGACTCACGTTTAGGTGACCCCAGTAAATAGTCAATTTTCAATACAAAAATGCGTTTTGTTGGTGTCAGGGAGTTCAACAAGATATCACTCCGCTACTACCAATTGTCAGATCAATCACACAATTGACTGACGATTGATGGACGAAATAGCGACTACTATTGCTACTAGGTAGTTACTGGGCACTTTCACAGTGAATGTATAGTGTATACACATCCGATTCTACCATTGACCAGCAATCGTCTAGCGAGAATACAACACACATACTATATACATATATATATATATATATATATATATATATATATATATATATATATACAGTTCCTGCCTTGCAAAAGTATTTGGCCCCCTAGAACTTTTCAACCTTTACCCACATATCATGCTTCAAACAGAAAAATACCAAATGTAAATTTTTGGTGAAGCATCAACAACAAGTGGAACACCATTGTGAAGTTGAACGAAATTTATTGGTCATTTTAAATTTTTGTGGAAATTCAAAAACTGAAAAGTGGGGCGTGCAATATTATTCAGACTAGGGTTGAGCGAAACGGGTCGATCATTTTCAAAAGTCGCCGACTTTTGGCTAAGTCGGCGTCTCATGAAACCCGATCCGACCCCTGTGCTTGTCGGCCATGCGGTACGCGACTTTCGCGCCAAAGTCGCGTTTCAATGACGCGAAAAGCGCCATTTCTCAGCCAATGAAGGTGAACGCAGAGTGTGGGCAGCGTGATGACATAGATCCTGGTCCCCACCATCTTAGAGAAGGGCATTGCAGTGATTGGCTTGCTGTCTGCGGCGTCACAGGGGCTATAAAGGGGCGTTCCCGCCGACCGCCATCTTACTGCTGCTGATCTGAGCTTAGGGACAGGTTGCTGCCGCTTCGTCAGAAGCAGGGAGAGCGTTAGGCAGGGTCCACTAACCACCAAACCGCTTGTGCTGCAGCGATTTCCACTGTCCAACACCACCTTCGGTGTGCAGGGACTGTGGAAGCTATTTTTTTTTTTTTCCCCTCAGCGCTGTAGCTCATTGGGCTGCCCTAGAAGGCTCCGTGATAGCTGTATTGCTGTGTGTACGCCACTGTGGAAACCAACTGCTTTTTTCAAAGCACATATCCTCTTGTTCCTTCCTTTCTGCACAGCTATCTTTTTTGTTTGTCCACACTTTTTATTTAATTTGTGCATCAGTCCACTCCTATTGCTGCCTGCCATACCTGGCTTACATTACTGCAGGGAGATAGTAATTGTAGGACAGTTTTTTTTTTTTTTTGTTTTTTTGTGGGAGATTAAGATTGGCATTTCTGCTACAGTGCCATCCCTGTGTGTGCCATCTCTCACTGAGTGGGCCATAGAAAGCCTATTTATTTTTTCCGTGATTTGTGTTCTAAATTCTACCTCAACACAAAAACACTACATCAATCAGTGGGAGAAAAGGCTATTTTTTTTTGGTTTTTTTAATATTATTTGGTTTCTAAAGTCTCCCTGAAAAAAAAAAAAAACAGTGGGAGAGTAATATTGCCCTTTCAGCTTGTGTGCCAGTCTTGACTCCTGGGTGTGCCACCTCTCTCTCATTCAGTGGGCCATAGAAAGGCTATTTATTTTTTTGGTTTTTTTAATATTATTTGGTTTCTAAAGTCTCCCTGAAAATAAAAGAAAAAAAACTTAAGAAAACAGTGGGAGAGTAATATTGCCCTTTCAGCTTGTGCGCCAGTCTTGACTCCTGGGGGTGCCACCTCTCTCTCTCTAATTGTGGGCCATAGAAAGCCTTTTTTTTTGTTGTTTTTTTTTTAATATTATTTGGTTTCTAAAGTCTCCCTTAAAAAACAAAAAATACATAAAAAAACAGTGGGAGAGTAATATTGCCCTTTCAGCTTGTGTGCCAGTCTTGACTCCTGGGTGTGCCACCTCTCTCTCTCATTCAGTGGGCCATAGAAAGCCTATTTATTTTTTTGGTTTTTTTAATATTATTTGGTTTCTAAAGTCTCCCTGAAAAAAAAAAAAAACATAAAAAAACAGTGGGAGAGTAATATTGCCCTTTCAGCTTGTGTGCCAGTCTTGACTCCTGGGTGTGCCACCTCTCTCCCTTTCATTCAGTGGGCCATAGAAAGCCTATTTATTTTTTTTTAAAAATATTATTGGGTTTCTAAAGTCTCCCTTAAAAAACAAAAAATACATAAAAAAACAGTGGGAGAGTAATATTGCCCTTTCAGCTTGTGTGCCAGTCTTGACTCCTGGGTGTGCCACCTCTCTCTCTCATTCAGTGGGCCATAGAAAGGCTATTTTTTTTTTGGTTTTTTTAATATTATTTGGTTTCTAAAGTCTCCCTGAAAAAAAAAAAAAAAACATACAAAAAACAGTGGGAGAGTAATATTGCCCTTTCAGCTTGTGTGCCAGTCTTGACTCCTGGGTGTGCCACCTCTCTCCCTTTCATTCAGTGGGCCATAGAAAGCCTATTTATTTTTTTTTTAAATATTATTGGGTTTCTAAAGTCTCCCTTAAAAAACAAAAAATACATAAAAAAACAGTGGGAGAGTAATATTGCCCTTTCAGCTTGTGTGCCAGTCTTGACTCCTGGGTGTGCCACCTCTCTCTCTCATTCAGTGGGCCATAGAAAGGCTATTTTTTTTTTGGTTTTTTTAATATTATTTGGTTTCTAAAGTCTCCCTGAAAAAAAAAAAAAAAACATACAAAAAACAGTGGGAGAGTAATATTGCCCTTTCAGCTTGTGTGCCAGTCTTGACTCCTGGGTGTGCCACCTCTCTCCCTTTCATTCAGTGGGCCATAGAAAGCCTATTTATTTATTTTTTTAAATATTATTGGGTTTCTAAAGTCTCCCTTAAAAAACAAAAAATACATAAAAAAACAGTGGGAGAGTAATATTGCCCTTTCAGCTTGTGTGCCAGTCTTGACTCCTGGGTGTGCCACCTCTCTCTCTCATTCAGTGGGCCATAGAAAGCCTATTTATTTTTTTGGTTTTTTTAATATTATTTGGTTTCTAAAGTCTCCCTGAAAAAAAAAAAAAACATAAAAAAACAGTGGGAGAGTAATATTGCCCTTTCAGCTTGTGTGCCAGTCTTGACTCCTGGGTGTGCCACCTCTCTCCCTTTCATTCAGTGGGCCATAGAAAGCCTATTTATTTTTTTTTTTAAATATTATTGGGTTTCTAAAGTCTCCCTTAAAAAACAAAAAATACATAAAAAAACAGTGGGAGAGTAATATTGCCCTTTCAGCTTGTGTGCCAGTCTTGACTCCTGGGTGTGCCACCTCTCTCTCTCATTCAGTGGGCCATAGAAAGGCTATTTTTTTTTTGGTTTTTTTAATATTATTTGGTTTCTAAAGTCTCCCTGAAAAAAAAAAAAAAAACATACAAAAAACAGTGGGAGAGTAATATTGCCCTTTCAGCTTGTGTGCCAGTCTTGACTCCTGGGTGTGCCACCTCTCTCCCTTTCATTCAGTGGGCCATAGAAAGCCTATTTATTTTTTTTTAAAATATTATTGGGTTTCTAAAGTCTCCCTTAAAAAACAAAAAATACATAAAAAAACAGTGGGAGAGTAATATTGCCCTTTCAGCTTGTGTGCCAGTCTTGACTCCTGGGTGTGCCACCTCTCTCTCTCATTCAGTGGGCCATAGAAAGGCTATTTTTTTTTTGGTTTTTTTAATATTATTTGGTTTCTAAAGTCTCCCTGAAAAAAAAAAAAAAAACATACAAAAAACAGTGGGAGAGTAATATTGCCCTTTCAGCTTGTGTGCCAGTCTTGACTCCTGGGTGTGCCACCTCTCTCCCTTTCATTCAGTGGGCCATAGAAAGCCTATTTATTTTTTTTTTTAAATATTATTGGGTTTCTAAAGTCTCCCTTAAAAAACAAAAAATACATAAAAAAACAGTGGGAGAGTAATATTGCCCTTTCAGCTTGTGTGCCAGTCTTGACTCCTGGGTGTGCCACCTCTCTCTCTCATTCAGTGGGCCATAGAAAGGCTATTTTTTTTTTGGTTTTTTTAATATTATTTGGTTTCTAAAGTCTCCCTGAAAAAAAAAAAAAAAAACATACAAAAAACAGTGGGAGAGTAATATTGCCCTTTCAGCTTGTGTGCCAGTCTTGACTCCTGGGTGTGCCACCTCTCTCCCTTTCATTCAGTGGGCCATAGAAAGCCTATTTATTTTTTTTTTTTAATATTATTGGGTTTCTAAAGTCTCCCTTAAAAAACAAAAAATACATAAAAAAACAGTGGGAGAGTAATATTGCCCTTTCAGCTTGTGTGCCAGTCTTGACTCCTGGGTGTGCCACCTCTCTCTCTCATTCAGTGGGCCATAGAAAGGCTTTTTTTTTTTTGGTTTTTTTAATATTATTTGGTTTCTAAAGTCTCCCTGAAAAAAAAAAAAAAAAACATACAAAAAACAGTGGGAGAGTAATATTGCCCTTTCAGCTTGTGTGCCAGTCTTGACTCCTGGGTGTGCCACCTCTCTCCCTCTCATTCAGTGGGCCATAGAAAGCCTATTTATTTTTTTTGTAAAATATTATTGGGTTTCTAAAGTCTCCCTTAAAAAAAAAAAAAAACATAAAAAAACAGTGGGAGAGTAATATTGCCCTTTCAGCTTGTGTGCCAGGCTTGACTCCTGGGTGTGCCACCTCTCTCTCTCATTCAGTGGGCTATAGAAAGCCTATTTTTTTTTTTTTTATATTATTTGGTTTCTAAAGTCTCCCTGAAATAAAAAAAAAACTTAAAAAAACAGTGGGAGAGTAATATTGCCCTTTCAGCTTGTGCGCCAGTCTTGACTCCTGGGTGTGCCACCTCTCTCTCTCTAATTGTGGGCCATAGAAAGCCTTTTTTTTTTTTTTTTTTTAATATTATTTGGTTTCTAAAGTCTCCCTGAGAAAAAAAATAAATAAATTAGGTGGGAGATTAATATTGACATTAGTGCTTGAGTGACAGTCCTGCGTGTGTGTCATCTCTGTGATTTTGTGCCACAGAAAACAGAGTGTGTAACATTGTGCCTGATTTTCCTTGTGGTCTCACCAACCTGTTAAGGGATATTGAAATCATACTGAAGTTATAGCTCACCGTGTAAGTTGTTTGACAGCAACAAATAAAGTTACTTTGGTTAAGATTTTAAAACAATGAGGAAGTCTGGTGCAAGAGGTCGTCGTGGGCGTTCATTGTCAGCTGGTAATGATGGTAGTGGTAGTGGAGCATCAGGTGGTCGTGGGGATAAAAATATTCCACCTAAGTCTGGAGCTGTGGAGCCAGTTTCGTCGTCAGGCTACACAAGGCCTCGAACGCTCTCTTTTCTGGGAGTAGGAAAACCGCTTTTAAAGGCGGAGCAGCAACAGCAAGTTTTGGCTTACATTGCAGACTCAGCCTCTAGCTCTTTTGCCTCCTCTTCCGAAACTGGTAAATGTAAAAGCAGCGCGTCGCTTGTGGATGTTCACGGTCAGGGACAAGTCGCTTCCTTGTCCTCCTCAGCAAAAACTACAACAAGAGAGAAGGATGCAGCAGGCGACACAACGGGTCACTCCATGGAGCTCTTTACACATACCGTCCCTGGCTTAGAAAGTGAAACATTTAACAGGCCATACCCATTACAAGTATATTCTGACATGGAGTGCACTGATGCACAGCCACAGCCAGAGTACTATGCTGCTCCTTTGACTCAGACCACCACATTGCCCTCTCAGGGTACAGATCCACAATCAGACCCTGATGAGACTATGTTGCCCCGCCACGAACGCTATACCACCGACCGACACAGTGACACAGACGAAGTTGCACACGAGCTCGAAGAGGAGGTAATAGATGACCCAGTTATTGACCCCGATTGGCAGCCATTGGGGGAACAGGGTGCAGGCGGCAGTAGTTCAGAAGCGGAGGTGGAGGAGGGGCCGCAGCAGGCATCAACATCGCAACAGGTTCCATCTGCCGGGCCCGTATCTGGCCCAAAACGCGTGTCAAAGCCAAAACCTGTTGGAGCACAGCGTTGCCATCCGGTTAAAGCTCAGTCTGCAATCCCTGAAAAGGGATCCGAGTCTAGGAAGAGTGCAGTCTGGCATTTTTTTAAACAACATCCAACTGATCAGCGCAAAGTCATCTGTCAAAAATGTTCAACTAGCTTAAGCAGAGGTCAGAATCTGAAAAGTCTAAATACTAGTTGCATGCATAGACACTTAACCACCATGCATTTTCAAGCCTGGACTAACTACCAAACGTCCCTCAAGGTTGTAGCACCCTCGGCCAATGAAGCTAGTCAGCAACGCAACATCCCTTCCGTCACTGTAAGGCCACCATTTTCCGCACCACCGGCAGTATCTGTGCAGGTTTCTTTGCCAGCCAAAAGCAGTCAGGGTCAGGGAATCACCAGTTTTGTAGGAGGAAATATTGCATCTAGGGCACCGGCGGAAACAATACCGTCTCCAACCGTCTCTCAGTCTGCCATGTACACCGGCACACCCGAAAGTTCCACGATCTCCAGCTCTCCAGTCCAGCTCACCCTACATGAGACTCTGGTTAGAAAAAGGAAGTACTTATCCTCGCATCCGTGTACACAGGGTTTTAACGCCCACATAGCTAGACTAATCTCGTTAGAGATGATGCCCTACCGGTTAGTTGAAAGCGAAGCTTTCAAAGCCCTGATGGAGTACGCTGAACCACGATACGAGCTACCCAGTCGACACTTTTTTTCCAGAAAAGCCATCCCAGCCCTGCACCAGCATGTTAAACAGCGCATCGTCCATGCACTCAGGCAATCTGTGAGTACAAAGGTGCACCTGACTACAGATGCATGGACCAGTAGGCATGGCCAGGGACGTTATGTGTCCATCACGGCACACTGGGTGAATGTGGTGGATGCAGGGTCCACAGGCGACATCAATTTAGGGACAGTTGTGCCTAGCCCACGGTCTAGGAAACAGTTGGCTGTAGGCGTTCGCACCCCCTCCTCCTCCTCATCCTCCTGCAGAAGCTACAGCTCTTCCACAGAACGCAGTCTGCCAACCACTCCATCGGCAGATGACACTGTTGCACACCAGTTGTCCCATTATGGGCCAGCTACTGCCAAGCGTCAGCAGGCTGTATTGGCTATGAAGTGCTTGGGCGACAAGAGACACACCGCGGAAGTTCTGTCCGAGTTCTTGCAACAAGAAACACAGTCGTGGCTGGGCACAGTAGATCTTGAGGCAGGCAAGGTAGTGAGTGATAACGGAAGGAATTTCATGGCTGCCATCTCCCTTTCCCAACTGAAACACATTCCTTGCCTGGCTCACACCTTAAACCTGGTGGTGCAGTGCTTATTGAAAACTTATCCTGGGTTCTCCGACCTGCTCCTCAAAGTGCGTGCACTTTGCTCACATATCCGACGTTCGCCTGTACACGCCAGCCGTATGCAGACCTATCAGCGGTCTTTGAACCTTCCCCAGCATCGCCTAATCATAGACGTTGCAACAAGGTGGAACTCAACACTGCACATGCTTCAGAGACTGTGCGAACAGAGGCGTGCTGTTATTTATTTGTGGGAGGATACACGGGCAGGCAGTAGGATGGCAGACATGGAGTTGTCAGGTGTGCAGTGGTCTAAGATACAAGACATGTGTCAAGTCCTTCAGTGTTTTGAGGAATGCACACGGCTGGTTAGTGCAGACAACGCCGTAATAAGCATGAGCATCCCCCTAATGCGTCTGCTGATGCAAAGTTTGACGCACATAAAGGAGCAGGCGTCTGCACCAGAGGAAGAGGAAAGCATTGATGACAGTCAGCCATTGTCTGGTCAGGGCAGTGTACAGGACGAGGTAGCGGGCGAAGAGGAGGTGGAGGACGAGGAGGATGATGGGGATGAGTATATTTTTAATGCCGAACCTTTCCCGGGGGCACAGGAAATTGGTTGCGTGTCACGGCCGGGTTCTGGTTTTTTGAGGGACACAAGTGACGTAGATTTGCCTGCAACTGCCCCTCAACCAATCACAACCGGAGATTTGACAACTGGAACTTTGGCCCACATGGCGGATTATGCCTTACGTATCCTAAAAAGGGACACACGCATTACGAAAATGATGAACGATGACGATTACTGGTTGGCCTGCCTCCTTGATCCACGCTATAAAGGCAAATTGCAAAATATTATGCCACATGAGAACTTGGAACTAATATTAGCAACCAAACAATCAACTCTTGTTGACCGTTTGCTTCAGGCATTCCCAGCACACAGCGCACGTGATCGTTCTCACACGAGCTCCAGGGGGCAGCAGACTAGGAGTGTTAGGGGTGCACACATCAGAAGTGGCGTTGGACAGAGGGGTTTTCTGACCAGGTTGTGGAGTGATTTTGCTATGACCGCAGACAGGACAGGTACTGCTGCATCAATTGAAAGTGACAGGAGACAACATTTGTCCAGTATGGTTACTAACTATTTTTCATCCCTTATCGATGTTCTCCCTCAACCGTCATTCCCATTTGATTACTGGGCCTCCAAATTAGACACCTGGCCAGAATTGGCAGAATATGCATTGCAGGAGCTTGCTTGCCCGGCAGCAAGTGTCCTATCAGAAAGAGTATTCAGTGCTGCAGGTTCAATATTAACCGAAAAAAGGACTCGTCTGGCTACCCAAAATGTTGACGATCTAACATTCATTAAAATGAACCACAACTGGATTTCGAAATCTTTTGCCCCACCTTGCCCGGCCGACACCTAGCTTTCCTATGAAAGGCTCTTGCCTGTGAATTACTTTTCTAATGTCTAATTTGCTGCAGCTGATTGTACAGCATACGACATGTTTACACCTCCCTAAATGGCCAAACTCCCCACACGGGGCCGTGGTATCGCGACTTGGCGCAAGCACCCGTGAGACTGCTGTTTGTCTGAAGAGGTGGGTGTGCTCGCTTTTGGTTGACGGCATTGCTACTGGGTCCCTCATAGTACAATGTAGTGTCTCTGGCGGTGGTGGTGCGCACCCAACGTCAGACACACCGTTGTAACATGAGGGGCCCTGGGGCGGTCCCGCCGGCCTCTAGAGAGTTCCCCCCTACCCCAGCTCAAAATGTGCTCTACCACATGCAAAATTATGTTGCACAGCTCCACCAATCTTTAGTCTATTCGCTGACATCATTCAATGTCTGGCACTGACAATACAAATTTGTAGACATCTATGATGCAACTTAAAGTAGTCTGTGTCTGTGTCCTATATTGGCACCATTAAATAGTTACTGCCAAATTACTATGTCAGAAACTCAGCAGATGAGCCCACCCCTGTACCTAAGTATGCCACCTTTTTTTTTGTTTTGGTTGTTTTGCGAGACATTAACTTCTATTTATATTTTGGGAGTACTGGGACAGACACTCCTTACACTACTCCTCCACTCACCACCAAGCTGCCTGTGTATCCATGTAACCGCTGTAAAGCTGCCATGAGCCTATTGTTTGTTATTTTAGGCCTTTGATAGCCTGTCTGCGGTCCCTACTTTAAATACTCCTCCACTGACCACCAAGCTGCCTGCCCGTGTATCCATGTAACCGCTGTAAAACTGCCATGAGCCTATTGTTTGTTATGTTAGGCCTTTGATAGCCTGTCTGCGGTCCCTACTTTAAATACTCCTCCACTCACCACCAAGCTGCCTGCCCGTGTATCCATGTAACCGCTGTAAAACTGCCATAAGCCTATTGTTTGTTATTTTAGGCCTTTGATAGCCTGTCTGCGGTCCCTACTTTAAATACTCCTCCACTCACCACCACCAAGCTGCCTGCCCGTGTATCCATGTAACCGCTGTAAAACTGCCATAAGCCTATTGTTTGTTATTTTAGGCCTTTGATAGCCTGTCTGCGGTCCCTACTTTAAATACTCCTCCACTGACCACCAAGCTGCCTGCCCGTGTATCCATGTAACCGCTGTAAAACTGCCATGAGCCTATTGTTTGTTATTTTAGGCCTTTGATAGCCTGTCTGCGGTCCCTACTTTAAATACTCCTCCACTCACCACCACCAAGCTGCCTGCCCGTGTATCCATGTAACCGCTGTAAAACTGCCATAAGCCTATTGTTTGTTATTTTAGGCCTTTGATAGCCTGTCTGCGGTCCCTACTTTAAATACTCCTCCACTGACCACCAAGCTGCCTGCCCGTGTATCCATGTAACCGCTGTAAAACTGCCATGAGCCTATTGTTTGTTATTTTAGGCCTTTGATAGCCTGTCTGCGGTCCCTACTTTAAATACTCCTCCACTCACCACCACCAAGCTGCCTGCCCGTGTATCCATGTAACCGCTGTAAAACTGCCATGAGCCTATTGTTTGTTATGTTAGGCCTTTGATAGCCTGTCTGCGGTCCCTACTTTAAATACTCCTCCACTCACCACCAAGCTGCCTGCCCGTGTATCCATGTAACCGCTGTAAAACTGCCATAAGCCTATTGTTTGTTATTTTAGGCCTTTGATAGCCTGTCTGCGGTCCCTCCTTCCACTAGTCCTCCACTGACCAGACCACTGCTGCCCGTGCACCCCTGGAACCAATTATAAAGTGCCTACAGCCAGCCCATTTTCTTATGTTAGGCCTTTGAAGCCTGTCTGCGGTCCCTACTTTAAATACTCCTCCACTGACCACCAAGCTGCCTGCCCGTGTATCCATGTAACCGCTGTAAAACTGCCATAAGCCTATTGTTTGTTATTTTAGGCCTTTGATAGCCTGTCTGCGGTCCCTACTTTAAATACTCCTCCACTCACCACCAAGCTGCCTGCCCGTGTATCCATGTAACCGCTGTAAAACTGCCATAAGCCTATTGTTTGTTATTTTAGGCCTTTGATAGCCTGTCTGCGGTCCCTCCTTCCACTAGTCCTCCACTGACCAGACCACTGCTGCCCGTGTACCCCTGGAACCAATTATAAAGTGCCTACAGCCAGCCCATTTTCTTATGTTAGGCCTTTGAAGCCTGTCTGCGGTCCCTACTTTAAATACTCCTCCACTCACCACCAAGCTGCCTGCCCGTGTATCCATGTAACCGCTGTAAAACTGCCATAAGCCTATTGTTTGTTATTTTAGGCCTTTGATAGCCTGTCTGCGGTCCCTCCTTCCACTAGTCCTCCACTGACCAGACCACTGCTGCCCGTGTACCCCTGGAACCAATTATAAAGTGCCTACAGCCAGCCCATTTTCTTATGTTAGGCCTTTGAAGCCTGTCTGCGGTCCCTACTTTAAATACTCCTCCACTGACCACCAAGCTGCCTGCCCGTGTATCCATGTAACCGCTGTAAAACTGCCATGAGCCTATTGTTTGTTATTTTAGGCCTTTGAAGCCTGTCTGCGGTCCCTCCTTCCACTAGTCCTCCACTGACCAGACCACTGCTGCCCGTGTACCCCTGGAGCCAATTATAAAGTGCCTACAGCCAGCCCATTTTCTTATGTTAGGCCTTTGAAGCCTGTCTGCGGTCCCTACTTTAAATACTCCTCCACTGACCACCAAGCTGCCTGCCCGTGTATCCATGTAACCGCTGTAAAACTGCCATGAGCCTATTGTTTGTTATGTTAGGCCTTTGATAGCCTGTCTGCGGTCCCTACTTTAAATACTCCTCCACTCACCACCAAGCTGCCTGCCCGTCTATCCATGTAACCGCTGTAAAACTGCAATGAGCCTATTGTTTGTTATTTTAGGCCTTTGATAGCCTGTCTGCGGCCCCTACTTGCAATACTCCTCCACTGACCACAATGCTGCCTGGAGTGCCTGCCTGTGTATCCATGTAACCGATGTAAAACTGCCATGACTGCCTACTGTTTGTTATTTTAGGCCTTTGATAGCCTGTCTGCAGCCCCTACTTGCAATACTCCTCCACTGACCACACCAATGCTGCCCGTGTACCCCTGGAACCTATTTAAAAGTTCATAGAGCCTAGTTATATATTTTATTTACTATTAATAAGGCCATGATGGACTACGCTGTACCACGCTACAAGCTAACCAGTCGACACTTCTTTTGCGAGAAAAGCCATCCCAACCCTCCACCAGCATGTAGAAGACCGCATTGTCCATGCACTCTGGCAATCTGTGAGTACAAAGGTGCACCTGACAACAGACGCATGGACCTGTAGGCATGGCCACGGAAGATTACGTGTCCATTACGGCGCAATGGGTTAATGTGGTGGATGCATGGTCCACAGGGGACAGCCTACTAAGTCTGTCTGCAGTCCCTAATTCAAATTGTCCTCCACTGTCTAAATCGGAGCTTCCACCTTCTGGCTTTCGGCCTATAGTATCAGAAATTAAACTGCATTTGGCCTTCAACTTTGGTTAGGGCCTACTAACGGCTTCTGCCCCTCCCTGGTGTTGCCCTCAACTAAATAAAGCTGAGCTTCAACCTTCTGCTCCAAATTACCATTTTAAAAAATGCAATAGGCTTTTCCGGCCTACTAAAGGTGTCTGTCTGTGTGCCCCTGCCTGGTGTTGTCCTCAACTAAATAAAGCTGAGCTTCAACCTTCCGGCTCTCATTAAGTGGTTTTTAAAAAAAAAATGGTGGTTAGGGCCTACTAACGGCTTCTGCCCCTCCCTGGTGTTGCCCTCAACTAAATAAAGCTGAGCTTCAACCTTCTGCTCCAAATTACCATTTTAAAAAATGCAATAGGCTTTTCCGGCCTACTAAAGGTGTCTGTCTGTGTGCCCCTGCCTGGTGTTGCCCTCAACTAAATAAAGCTGAGCTTCAACCTTCTGCTCCAAATTACCATTTTGAAAAATGCAATAGGCTTTTCCGGCCTACTAAAGGTGTCTGTCTGTGTGCCCCTGCCTGGTGTTGTCCTCAACTAAATAAAGCTGAGCTTCAACCTTCCGGCTCTCATTAAGTGGTTTTAAAAAAAAAAAATGGTGGTTAGGGCCTACTAACGGCTTCTGCCCCTCCCTGGTGTTGCCCTCAACTAAATAAAGCTGAGCTTCAACCTTCTGCTCCAAATTACCATTTTAAAAAATGCAATAGGCTTTTCCGGCCTACTAAAGGTGTCTGTCTGTGTGCCCCTGCCTGGTGTTGCCCTCAACTAAATAAAGCTGAGCTTCAACCTTCTGCTCCAAATTACCATTTTAAAAAATGCAATAGGCTTTTCCGGCCTACTAAAGGTGTCTGTCTGTGTGCCCCTGCCTGGTGTTGTCCTCAACTAAATAAAGCTGAGCTTCAACCTTCCGGCTCTCATTAAGTGGTTTTAAAAAAAAAAAATTGTGGTTAGGGCCTACTAACGGCTTCTGCCCCTCCCTGGTGTTGCCCTCAACTAAATAAAGCTGAGCTTCAACCTTCTGCTCCAAATTACCATTTTAAAAAATGCAATAGGCTTTTCCGGCCTACTAAAGGTGTCTGTCTGTGTGCCCCTGCCTGGTGTTGCCCTCAACTAAATAAAGCTGAGCTTCAACCTTCTGCTCCAAATTACCATTTTGAAAAATGCAATAGGCTTTTCCGGCCTACTAAAGGTGTCTGTCTGTGTGCCCCTGCCTGGTGTTGTCCTCAACTAAATAAAGCTGAGCTTCAACCTTCCGGCTCTCATTAAGTGGTTTTAAAAAAAAAAAAATTGTGGTTAGGGCCTACTAACGGCTTCTGCCCCTCCCTGGTGTTGCCCTCAACTAAATAAAGCTGAGCTTCAACCTTCTGCTCCAAATTACCATTTTAAAAAATGCAATAGGCTTTTCCGGCCTACTAAAGGTGTCTGTCTGTGTGCCCCTGCCTGGTGTTGCCCTCAACTAAATAAAGCTGAGCTTCAACCTTCTGCTCCAAATTACCATTTTGAAAAATGCAATAGGCTTTTCCGGCCTACTAAAGGTGTCTGTCTGTGTGCCCCTGCCTGGTGTTGTCCTCAACTAAATAAAGCTGAGCTTCAACCTTCCGGCTCTCATTAAGTGGTTTTAAAAAAAAAAAATGGTGGTTAGGGCCTACTAACGGCTTCTGCCCCTCCCTGGTGTTGCCCTCAACTAAATAAAGCTGAGCTTCAACCTTCTGCTCCAAATTACCATTTTAAAAAATGCAATAGGCTTTTCCGGCCTACTAAAGGTGTCTGTCTGTGTGCCCCTGCCTGGTGTTGCCCTCAACTAAATAAAGCTGAGCTTCAACCTTCTGCTCCAAATTACCATTTTGAAAAATGCAATAGGCTTTTCCGGCCTACTAAAGGTGTCTGTCTGTGTGCCCCTGCCTGGTGTTGTCCTCAACTAAATAAAGCTGAGCTTCAACCTTCCGGCTCTCATTAATTGGTTTTTTAAAAAAAAAATGGTGGTTAGGGCCTACTAACGGCTTCTGCCCCTCCCTGGTGTTGCCCTCAACTAAATAAAGCTGAGCTTCAACCTTCTGCTCCAAATTACCATTTTAAAAAATGCAATAGGCTTTTCCGGCCTACTAAAGGTGTCTGTCTGTGTGCCCCTGCCTGGTGTTGCCCTCAACTAAATAAAGCTGAGCTTCAACCTTCTGCTCCAAATTACCATTTTGAAAAATGCAATAGGCTTTTCCGGCCTACTAAAGGTGTCTGTCTGTGTGCCCCTGCCTGGTGTTGTCCTCAACTAAATAAAGCTGAGCTTCAACCTTCCGGCTCTCATTAAGTGGTTTTAAAAAAAAAAAATGGTGGTTAGGGCCTACTAACGGCTTCTGCCCCTCCCTGGTGTTGCCCTCAACTAAATAAAGATGAGCTTCAACCTTCTGCTCCAAATTACCATTTTAAAAAATGCAATAGGCTTTTCCGGCCTACTAAAGGTGTCTGTCTGTGTGCCCCTGCCTGGTGTTGCCCTCAACTAAATAAAGCTGAGCTTCAACCTTCTGCTCCAAATTACCATTTTAAAAAATGCAATAGGCTTTTCCGGCCTACTAAAGGTGTCTGCCCCTCCCTGGTGTTGTCCTCAACTGAACAAAGCTGAGCTTCCACATTCTGGCTTTCGCCCTATACTATCAGATATTAAACTGCATTTGGCCTACTAGTGTGGTTAGGCCCTTGAAACAGTGTCTGCTGCTCTTGGGTTTGCTACTCCACTGAACAAAGCAATGCCGCCTGTTTAGTCCTGTTACCAATTTTGAACTGCATGTAGCCTACTTTATTCTTTGGCCCTATATCTGTTTCCTCCTCATCCTGCCCATTGCCCAGCCACTGCTAAATGAGTCTGCTGGTACATTGACCTAGACCACTACATTCCCCTTGTACTCTACACAGCCAGAATCTGTCCCTGCTGAAAGTAAGGTTCCCCTTTCCGCATGTTATACCACCTTACACAGGGACAAAGAGGAAGGTGCAGATGAAAGTGCAGGTTCCTTCATCAGGTGGGGGGGCATACTCGTTGGCGACGTCACTGGCACAGGGCCCCTCAGAGTACGCAAAAGTGTCGCTGCTGGTGGGACCCTGTGCCAGTGGCAATGCGAACGAGTGGGCCCCCCCCTGCTTGCTCAGGATCACAGCACTTGCAACGTTTAAATACTTACCTTTCCCTGCAACACCGCCGTGACGTAGTCCGCATTTCCTGGGCCCACGAAAAACTTGAGCCAGCCCTACTCCCCCCACAACTTTCCCCCAATTCCCTATGCCCAACTATTATTATACAGTTAATTAAGATTGGCAAGCTTCAGAAACAAGAATGGATGTTTTTGGCATTAAAATGGGCACTGTAGGTGTTTTCCTGGCCTCCACTCACTGCCGACTATGCTTCCCCATTGACTTGCATTGGGTTTCGTGTTTCGGTCGATCCCCGACTTTTAGCGATAATCGGCCGACTGCACTCGACTCGACTCTGGACAAAATCGGGTTTCCCAAAACCCTACTCGATCTTAAAAAAATGAAAGTCGCTCAACCCTAATTCAGACCCTTTAACTTAATACTTTGTTGCGCCACCTTTTGCTGCGATTACAGCTGCAAGTCACTTGGGGTATGTGTCCATCAGTTTTGTACATCGAGAGACTGAAATTCTTGCCCATTCTTCCTTGGTAAACAGCCCGAGCTCAGTGAGGTTTGATGGAGATCGTTTGTGAACAGCAGTTTTCAGCACTTTCCACAGATTCTCGATTGGATTGAGGTCTTTACATTGACTTGGCTATTCTAACACCTGGATACATTTATTTGTGAACCATTCCATTGTAGATTTTGCTTTATGTTTGAGATCATTGTCTTGTTGGAAGACAAATCTCCATCCCAGTCTCAGGTTTTTTGCAGACTCCAACAGGTTTTCTTCAAGAATGGTCCTGTATTTGGCTCCATCCATCTTCCCATCAATTTTAACCATCTTCCCTGTCCCTGCTGAAGAAAAGCAGGCCCAAACCATAATGCTGCCACCACCATACTTGACAGTGTGGATGGTGTGTTCAGGGTGATGATCTGTGTTGCCTTTATGCCAAACATATTGTTTGGCATTGTTGCCAAAAAGTTCGATTTTGATTTCATCTGACCAGATCACCTTCTTCCACATGTTTGGTGTGTCTCCCAGGTGGCTTGTTGCAAACTTTAAACGACACTTGTTATGGATATCTTTGAGAAATGGCTTTCTTCTTTCCACTCTTCCATAAAGGACAGATTTGTGCAGTGTACGACTGATTGTTGTCCTATGGACAAACTGTCCCTCCTCAGCTGTAGATCTCTGCAGTTCATCCACGGTGATTATGGGCCTCTTGACTGCATCTCTGATCAGTCTTCTCCTTGTTTTGAGATGACAGTGTAGAGGGACGGTCGGGTCTTGGTAGATTTGCAGTGGTATGATACTCCTTCCATTTCAATATGATCGCTTGCACAGTGCTCCTTGGGATGTTTAAAGTTTTGGAAATCATTTTGTATCAAAATCCAGCTTTAAACTTCTCCACAACAGTATCACGGACCTGCCTATTGTTTTCCTTGGTCTTCATGATGCTCTCTGTGCTTCAAACAGAACCCTGAGACTATCACAGAGCAGGTTCATTTATACGGAGACTTGATTACACACAGGTGGATTATATTTATCATTAGGCGTTTAGGACAACATTGGATCAATCAGAGATTCACAATGAACTTCTGGAGTGAGTTTGCTGCACTGAAAGTAAAGCGGCCGAATAGTATTGCACGCCCACTTTTCAGTATTTGAATTTTCACAAAAATTGAAAATAACCAATAAATTTTGTTCAACTTCACAATTATGTTCCACTTGTTGTTGATTCTTCAACAAAAATTTACATTTGGTATCTTTATGTTTGAAGCATGATATGAGGGAAAAGGTTGAAAAGTTTTCATATAAAGCTACTTGATCCGGTCATCAGCCTGTGTGTTTAAGTGCAATAGTCAAGTATCAAGTGCAGTTATCATGTGCATGGAGGGGAGACAGATGAATAGTAGGGTGCAGATTCAGAATAATATTTGGAAGGAGGGAACAGGGCAAAGTTAGTTTACTGAGTAGTTGATGTGGTAGGCTTGTTTGAAGAGATGGGTTTTCAAAGTGCGCTTGAATAGTTTGGGGCTAGGTATCAGTCTGATCGTCTGGGGAAGTGCATTCCAGAGAGCTGGTGCAGCCCAACAAAAGTCTTGGAGATGGAGGTGCGAGGTTCGGATTACGGGGGATGTTAGTCTTAGGTCATTTGTAGAATGGAGGGCATGTGTAGGGTGATAGACAGAGATGAGAGAGGAGATATAAGGCGGTGCAGAGCTGTGGAGAGCTTTGTGGGTGATAGAGATGAGTTTATACTGCACCCTGTAGTGACTGGGTAGCCATTGTAATGACTGGCACAAGATGGAGGCATCGGTGAAGCGGCTGGACAGAAATATGACCCTGGCTGCTGCATTCAAGATACTAAACCAGCATGGCTACCACAGCATCTTGCAGCGGCATGCTATTCCATCCGGTTTGCGTTTAGTTGGACCATCATTTATTTTTCAACAGGACAATGATCCCAAACACACCTCCAGGCTGTGTAAGGGCTATTTGACCAAGATGGAGAGTGATGGTGTGCTACGACAGATGACCTGGTCTGCACAGTCACCAGACCTGAACCAAATCGAGATGTTTGGGGTGAGCTGGACCGCAAAGTAAAGGCAAAAGGGCCAACAAATGCTAAGCATCTCTGGGAACTCCTTCAAGATTGTTGGAATACCATTCCCGGTGATTATCTCTTGAAGCTCGTCAAGAGAATGCCAAGAGTCTGCAAAGCAGTCATCAAAGCAAAAGGTGGCTACTTTGAAGAACCTACAATATAAGACATAATTTCAGTTGTTTCACACTTTTTTGTTAAGTATATAATTCCACATGTGTTAATTCATTATTTTGATGCCTTCAGTGTGAATGTACAATTTTCATAGTCATGAAAATACTGAAAAATCGTTAAATGAGAAGGTGTGTCCAAATTTTTGGTCTGTACTACGTATGTATGTGTATATATATATATATATATATATATATATATATATATATATATATATATATATATATATATATATATGTCAGTGAGACATATGTATATACACTCACTGGCCACTTTATTAGGTACACCTGTCCAACTTCTTGTTAACACTTAATTTCTAATCAGCGAATCACATGGCGGCAACTCAGTGCATTTAGGCATGTAGACATGGTCAAGACAATCTCCTGCAGTTCAAACCGAGCATCAGTATGGGGAAGAAAGGTGATTTGAGTGCCTTTGAACGTGGCATGGTTGTTGGTGCCAGAAGGGCTGGTCTGAGTATTTCAGAAACTGCTGATCTACTGGGATTTTCACGCACAACCATCTCTAGGGTTTACAGAGAATGGTCCGAAAAAGAAAAAAAATCCAGTGAGCGGCAGTTCTGTGGGCGGAAATGCCTTGTTGATGCCAGAGGTCAGAGGAGAATGGGCAGACTGGTTCGAGCTGATAGAAAGGCAACAGTGACTCAAATCGCCACCCGTTACAACCAAGGTAGGCCTAAGAGCATCTCTGAACGCACAGTGCGTCGAACTTTGAGGCAGATGGGCTACAGCAGCAGAAGACCACACCGGGTACCACTCTTTTCAGCTAAGAACAGGAAACTGAGGCTACAATTTGTACAAGCTCATCGAAATTGGACAGTAGAAGATTGGAAAAACGTTGCTTGGTCTGATGAGTCTCGATTTCTGCTGCGACATTCGGATGGTAGGGTCAGAATTTGGCGTAAACAACATGAAAGCATGGATCCATCCTGCCTTGTATGGAGCATCTTTGGGATGTGCAGCCGACAAATCTGCGGCAACTGTGTGATGCCATCATGTCAATATGGACCAAAATCTCTGAGGAATGCTTCCAGCACCTTGTTGAATCTATGCCACGAAGAATTGAGGCAGTTCTGAAGGCAAAAGGGGGTCCAACCCGTTACTAGCATGGTGTACCTAATAAAGTGGCCGGTGAGTGTATATATATCTTTATATAGATACATATATAGATATACAGTACAGACCAAAAGTTTGGACACACCTCATTTAAAGATTTTTCTGTATTTTCATGACTATGAAAATTGTACATTCACACTGAAGGCATCAAAACTATGAATTAACACATGTGGAATTGTATACTTAACAAAAAAGTGTGAAACAACTGAAATTAAGTCATATTCTAGGTTCTTCAAAGTAGCCACCTTTTGCTTTGATGACTGCTCTGTAATGCCTACTCTTGGCATTCTCTTGATAAGCTTCAAGAGGTAGTCACCGGGAAAGGTTTTCACTTCACAGGTGTGCCCTGACAGGTTTAGTAAGTGGGATTTCTTGCCTTATAAATGGGGTTGGGACCATCAGTTGTGTTGTGCAGAAGTCTGGTGGATACACAGCTGGTAGTCCTACTGAATAGACTGTTAGCTGCTTTTTTCTTGCCGTAAGACAAATTCTAAGTAAAGAAAAACGAGTGGCCATCATTACTTTAAGAAATGAAGGTCAGTCAGTCCGAAAAATTGGGAAAACTTTGAAAGTGTCCCGAAATGCAGTAGCAAAAACCATCAAGCGCTACAAAGAATCTGGATCACATGAGGACCGCCCCAGGAAAGGAAGACCAAGAGTCACCTCTGCTTCTGAGGATAAGTTTATCCCAGTCACCAGCCTCAGAAATTCCAGGTTAACAGCAGCTCAGATTAGAGACCAGGTCAATGCCCCACAGAGTTCTAGCAGCAGACACATCTCTACAACAACTGTTAAGAGGAGACTTTGTGCAGCAAGCCTTCATGCTAAAATAGCTGCTAGGAAACCACTGCTAAGGACAGGCAACAAGCAGAAGAGACTTGTTTGGGCTAAAAACACAAGGAATGGACATTAGACCAGTGGAAATCTGTGCTTTGGTCTGATGAGTCCAAATTTGAGATCTTTCGTTCCAACCACTATGTCTTTGTGCGACGGAGAAAAGGTGAACGGATGGACTCTACATGCCTGGTTCCCACCGAGAAGCATAAAGGAGGAGGTGTGATGGTGTGGGGGTGCCTTCCTGGTGACACTGTTGGGGATTTATTCAAAATTGAAGGCATACTGTTATGGTTCTCAATGGCAAGAGAACATAGCCCAGCAAACATAAGTACCAGCTCTTGGAAGGATGGAAACTAAACTGACCATGAACTAAACCTGCCGCACAACTAACAGTAGCCGGGTAGCATTGCCTACGTTTTTATCCCTAGACGCCCAGCGCCGGCCGGAGGACTAACAATCCTGGCAGAGGAAAATATAGTCCTGGCTAACCTCTAGAGAAATTTCCCCGATAGGCAGACAGAGGCCCCCACATATATTGGCGGTGATTTTAGATGAAATGACAAACGTAGTATGAAAATAGGTTTAGCAAAATTGAGGTCCGCTTACTAGATAGCAGGGAGACAGAAAGGGCACTTTCATGGTCAGCTGAAAACCCTATCAAAATACCATCCTGAAATTACTTTAAGACTCTAGTATTAACTCATAACATCAGAGTGGCAATTTCAGATCACAAGAGCTTTCCAGACACAGAAACGAAACTACAGCTGTGAACTGGAACAAAATGCAAAAACAAACGAGGACTAAAGTCCAACTTAGCTGGGAGTTGTCTAGCAGCAGGAACATGCACAGAAAGGCTTCTGATTACAATGTTGACCGGCATGGAAGTGGCAGAGGAGCAAGGTTAAATAGCGACTCCCACATCCTGATAGAAACAGGTGAACAGAGGGGATGATGCACACCAGTTCAATTCCACCAGTGGCCACCGGGGGAGCCCAAAATCCAATTTCACAACAGTACCCCCCCCCTCAAGGAGGGGGCACCGAACCCTCACCAGAACCACCAGGGCGATCAGGATGAGCCCTATGAAAGGCACGGACCAGATCGGAGGCATGAACATCAGAGGCAGTCACCCAAGAATTATCCTCCTGACCGTATCCCTTCCATTTGACCAGATACTGGAGTTTCCGTCTGGAAACACGGGAGTCCAAGATTTTTTCCACAACGTACTCCAACTCGCCCTCAACCAACACCGGAGCAGGAGGCTCAACGGAAGGCACAACCGGTACCTCATACCTGCGCAACAATGACCGATGAAAAACATTATGAATAGAAAAAGATGCAGGGAGGTCCAAACGGAAGGACACAGGGTTAAGAATCTCCAATATCTTGTACGGGCCGATGAACCGAGGCTTAAACTTAGGAGAAGAAACCCTCATAGGGACAAAACGAGAAGACAACCACACCAAGTCCCCAACACAAAGCCGAGGACCAACCCGACGCCGGCGGTTGGCAAAAAGCTGAGTCTTCTCCTGGGACAACTTCAAATTGTCCACTACCTGCCCCCAAATCTGATGCAACCTCTCCACCACAGCATCCACTCCAGGACAATCCGAAGATTCCACCTGACCAGAAGAAAATCGAGGATGAAACCCCGAATTACAGAAAAAAGGAGACACCAAGGTGGCAGAGCTGGCCCGATTATTGAGGGCAAACTCCGCTAAAGGCAAAAAAGCAACCCAATCATCCTGATCTGCAGACACAAAACACCTCAAATATGTCTCCAAGGTCTGATTCGTCCGCTCGGTCTGGCCATTTGTCTGAGGATGGAAAGCAGACGAGAAAGACAAATCTATGCCCATCCTAGCACAGAATGCTCGCCAAAATCTAGACACGAATTGGGTTCCTCTGTCAGAAACGATATTCTCCGGAATACCATGCAAACGGACCACATTTTGAAAAAACAGAGGAACCAACTCGGAAGAAGAAGGCAACTTAGGCAGGGGAACCAAATGGACCATCTTAGAGAAACGGTCACACACCACCCAGATGACAGACATCTTCTGAGAAACAGGAAGATCCGAAATAAAATCCATCGAGATGTGCGTCCAGGGCCTCTTCGGGATAGGCAAGGGCAACAACAATCCACTAGCCTGAGAACAACAGGGCTTGGCCCGAGCACAAACGTCACAAGACTGCACAAAGCCTCACACATCTCGAGACAGGGAAGGCCACCAGAAGGACCTTGCCACCAAATCCCTGGTACCAAAGATTCCAGGATGACCTGTCAACGCAGAAGAATGAACCTCAGAAATGACTTTACTGGTCCAATCATCAGGAACAAACAGTCTACCAGGTGGGCAACGATCAGGTCTATCCGCCTGAAACTCCTGCAAGGCCCGCCGCAGGTCTGGAGAAACGGCAGACAATATCACTCCATCCTTAAGGATACCTGTAGGTTCAGAGTTACCAGGGGAGTCAGGCTCAAAACTCCTAGAAAGGGCATCCGCCTTAACATTCTTAGAACCCGGCAGGTAGGACACCACAAAATTAAACCGAGAGAAAAACAACGACCAGCGCGCCTGTCTAGGATTCAGGCGTCTGGCGGACTCAAGATAAATTAGATTTTTGTGGTCAGTCAATACCACCACCTGATGTCTAGCCCCCTCAAGCCAATGATGCCACTCCTCAAAAGCCCACTTCATGGCCAAAAGCTCCCGATTCCCAACATCATAATTCCGCTCGGCGGGCGAAAATTTACGCGAGAAAAAGGCACAAGGTCTCATCACGGAACAATCGGAACTTCTCTGCGACAAAACTGCCCCAGCTCCGATTTCAGAAGCGTCGACCTCAACCTGAAAAGGAAGAGCAACATCAGGCTGATGCAACACAGGGGCGGAAGAAAAGCGGCGCTTAAGCTCCCAAAAGGCCTCCACAGCAGCAGGGGACCAATCAGCAACATCAGCACCCTTCTTAGTCAAATCAGTCAATGGTTTAACAACATCAGAAAAACCAGCAATAAATCGACGATAAAAGTTAGCAAAGCCCAAAAATTTCTGAAGACTCTTAAGAGAAGAGGGTTGCTTCCAATCACAAATAGCCTGAACCTTGACAGGATCCATCTCGATGGAAGAGGGGGAAAAAATATATCCCAAAAAGGAAATCTTTTGAACCCCAAAAACGCACTTAGAACCCTTCACACACAAGGAATTAGACCGTAAAACCTGAAAAACCCTCCTGACCTGCTGGACATGAGAGTCCCAGTCATCCGAAAAAATCAAAATATCATCCAGATACACAATCATAAATTTATCCAAATAATCACGGAAAATGTCATGCATAAAGGACTGAAAGACTGAAGGGGCATTTGAAAGACCAAAAGGCATCACCAAATACTCAAAGTGGCCCTCGGGCGTATTAAATGCGGTCTTCCACTCATCCCCCTGCTTAATTCGCACCAAATTATACGCCCCACGGAGATCTATCTTAGAGAACCACTTGGCCCCCTTTATGCGAGCAAACAAATCAGTCAGCAGTGGCAACGGATATTGATATTTAACCGTGATTTTATTCAAAAGCTGATAATCAATACACGGTCTCAAAGAGCCATCTTTCTTAGCCACAAAGAAAAAAACGGCTCCTAAGGGAGATGACGAAGGACGAATATGTCCCTTTTCCAAGGACTCCTTTATATATTCTCGCATAGCAGCATGTTCAGGCACAGACAGATTAAATAAACGACCCTTAGGGTATTTACTACCCGGAATCAAATCTATGGCACAATCGCACTCCCGGTGCGGAGGTAATGAACCAAGCTTAGGTTCTTCAAAAACGTCACGATATTCAGTCAAGAATTCAGGAATCTCAGAGGGAATAGATGATGAAATGGAAACCACAGGTACGTCCCCATGCGTCCCCTTACATCCCCAGCTTAACACAGACATAGCTTTCCAGTCAAGGACTGGGTTATGAGATTGCAGCCATGGCAATCCAAGCACCAACACATCATGTAGGTTATACAGCACAAGAAAGCGAATAATCTCCTGATGATCCGGATTAATCCGCATAGTTACTTGTGTCCAGTATTGTGGTTTATTACTAGCCAATGGGGTGGAGTCAATCCCCTTCAGGGGTATAGGAGTTTCAAGAGGCTCCAAATCATACCCACAGCGTTTGGCAAAGGACCAATCTATAAGACTCAAAGCGGCGCCAGAGTCGACATAGGCATCCGCGGTAATAGATGATAAAGAACAAATCAGGGTCACAGATAGAATAAACTTAGACTGTAAAGTGCCAATTGAAACAGACTTATCAAGCTTCTTAGTACGCTTAGAGCATGCTGATATAACATGAGTTGAATCACCGCAATAGAAGCACAACCCATTTTTTCGTCTTAAATTCTGCCGTTCACTTCTGGACAGAATTCTATCACATTGCATATTCTCTGGCGTCTTCTCAGTAGACACCGCCAAATGGTGCACAGGTTTGCGCTCCCGCAGACGCCTATCGATCTGGATAGCCATTGTCATGGACTCATTCAGACCCGCAGGCACAGGGAACCCCACCATAACATCCTTAATGGCATCAGAGAGACCCTCTCTGAAATTCGCCGCCAGGGCGCACTCATTCCACTGAGTAAGCACAGCCCATTTACGGAATTTCTGGCAGTATATTTCAGCTTCGTCTTGCCCCTGAGATAGGGACATCAAGGCCTTTTCCGCCTGAAGCTCTAACTGAGGTTCCTCATAAAGCAACCCCAAGGCCAGAAAAAACGCATCCACATTGAGCAACGCAGGATCCCTTGGAGCCAATGCAAAAGCCCAATCCTGAGGGTCGCCCCGGAGCAAGGAAATCACAATCCTGACCTGCTGAGCAGGATCTCCAGCAGAGCGAGATTTCAGGGACAAAAACAACTTGCAATTATTTTTGAAATTTTGAAAGCAAGATCTATTCCCCGAGAAAAATTCAGGCAAAGGAATTCTAGGTTCAGATATAGGAACATGAACAACAAAATCTTGTAAATTTTGAACTTTCGTGGTGAGATTATTCAAACCTGCAGCTAAACTCTGAATATCCATTTTAAACAGGTGAACACAGAGCCATTCCAGGATTAGAAGGAGAGAGAGAGAGAGAAAGGCTGCAATATAGGCAGACTTGCAAGAGATTCAATTACAAGCACACTCAGAACTGAAGGGAAGGGAAAAAAAAAAAATCTTCAGCAGACTTCTCTTTTCTCTCCTTTCTCTGTCAATTAATTTAACCCTTTTCGGCCGGTCAAACTGTTATGGTTCTCAATGGCAAGAGAACATAGCCCAGCAAACATAAGTACCAGCTCTTGGAAGGATGGAAACTAAACTGACCATGAACTAAACCTGCCGCACAACTAACAGTAGCCGGGTAGCGTTGCCTACATTTTTATCCCTAGACGCCCAGCGCCGGCCGGAGGACTAACAATCCTGGCAGAGGAAAATATAGTCCTGGCTAACCTCTAGAGAAATTTCCCCGATAGGCAGACAGAGGCCCCCACATATATTGGCGGTGATTTTAGATGAAATGACAAACGTAGTATGAAAATAGGTTTAGCAAAATTGAGGTCCGCTTACTAGATAGCAGGAAGACAGAAAGGGCACTTTCATGGTTAGCTGAAAACCCTATCAAAATACCATCCTGAAATTACTTTAAGACTCTAGTATTAACTCATAACATCAGAGTGGCAATTTCAGATCACAAGAGCTTTCCAGACACAGAAACGAAACTACAGCTGTGAACTGGAACAAAATGCAAAAACAAACGAGGACTAAAGTCCAACTTAGCTGGGAGTTGTCTAGCAGCAGGAACATGCACAGAAAGGCTTCTGATTACAATGTTGACCGGCATGGAAGTGGCAGAGGAGCAAGGTTAAATAGCGACTCCCACATCCTGATGGAAACAGGTGAACAGAGGGGATGATGCACACCAGTTCAATTCCACCAGTGGCCACCGGGGGAGCCCAAAATCCAATTTCACAACAGCATACTGAACCAGCATGGCTACCACAGCATCTTGCAGCGGCATGCTAGTCCATCCAGTTTGCGTTTAGTTGGACCATCATTTATTTTTCAACAGGACAATGACCCCAAACACACCTCCAGGCTGTGTAAGGGCTATTTGACCAAGAAGGAGAGTGATGGGGTGCTACACCAGATGACCTGGCCTCCACAGTCACCAGACCGGAACCCAATCAAGATGGTTTGGGGTGAGCTGGACTGCAGAGTGAAGGCAAAAGGGCAAACAAGTGCTAAGCATCTCTGGGAACTCCTTCAAGATTGTTGGAAGACCATTCCCGGTGACTACCTCTTGAAGCTCATCAAGAGAATGCCAAGAGTGTGCAAAGCAGTCATCAAAGCAAAAGGTGGCTACTTTGAAGAACCTAGAATATAAGACATAATTTCAGTTGTTTCACACTTTTTTGTTAAGTATATAATTCCACATGTGTCAATTCATAGTTTTGATGCCTTCTGTTATGATCCTTAGTGGTTGAGGATCACAAATTACTCCAGCTAAGTAACAAACATAGGACAAGCTCTAGGGAGGTGGCAAACTGGACTGACCGCAAATCTGAACCTATCCAAACACACTAGAAGTAGCCGGTGACCGTGCCTAAAAATCCTAGATGTCTCGAGCCAGCCTGAGGAACTAACTACCCCTAGAGAGAAAGAAAGACCTCTCTTGCCTCCAGAGAAATAATCCCCAAAGATATAGAAGCCCCCAACAAATAATAACGGTGAGGTAAGAGGAAGGCACATACACAGGGGTGAAAGCAGATTCAGCAAATGAGGCCCACTAATACTAGATAGCAGAAAATAGAAAAGGGAATCTATGCGGTCAGTAAAAAACCCTTACAAAATATCCAC
Organism: Ranitomeya variabilis; assembly: GCF_051348905.1. Lineage (NCBI taxonomy): Eukaryota > Metazoa > Chordata > Amphibia > Anura > Dendrobatidae > Ranitomeya > Ranitomeya variabilis. The sequence continues at coordinate 237,194,757 of NC_135232.1, forward strand.
TCTGAGATTTCAAGAACCCCCACACCAACTAACGGTGTGGGGGGAAAAACTCAGTCTCCTAGAGCAACCAGCAAGCGAGGAAATCACATTTTAGCGAGCTGGACTAAAAACATAATGAACGCTGATAATCAAAAAATGATCAAACAAAAACTTAGCTTGTCTTGGAGAGACTGGGAGCAAGGTAGACACAAGGAATCTGAAGAGCACTGAATACATTGATAGCAGGCAAGGAACTGAGTATCCAGGTGAGCTAAATAGGAAACCAACCAAGGATAACGAACCAGCTGATGCTGCAACCTGCAGAAAGACAACACTACACAGTACCGCTTGTGACCACTAGAGGGAGCCCAAAAATAGAGTTCACAACAGTACCCCCCCCTTGAGGAGGGGTCACCGAACCCTCATCAAGACCCCCAGGGCGATCAGGATGAGCCGCGTGGAAGGCACGAACCAAATCGGCCGCATGAACATCAGAGGCGACAACCCAGGAATTATCCTCCTGACCATAGCCCTTCCACTTAACCAAATACTGAAGCCTCCGTCTAGAGATACGAGAATCCAAAATCTTCTCCACCACGTACTTTAATTCGCCCTCGACCAGCACCGGAGCAGCAGGCTCAACAGAAGGAACCACAGGTACCACATACCTCCGCAACAAAGACCTCTGGAACACATTATGAATGGCAAACGATGCTGGGAGATCCAAACGAAAAGACACCGGGTTAAGGATTTCCAAGATCTTATAAGGACCGATGAAGCGAGGCTTGAATTTAGGAGAGGAGACCTTCATAGGAACATACCGAGAAGACAGCCACACCAAATCCCCAACACGAAGTCGGGGACCCACACCGCGGCGGTTGGCAAAGCGCTGAGCCTTCTCCTGTGACAACCTCAAATTGTCCACCACATGGTTCCAAATCTGCTGCAACCTATCCACCACAGAATCCACCCCAGGACAGTCAGAAGGCTCAACCTGACCCGAGGAAAAACGAGGATGGAAACCAGAATTGCAGAAAAAAGGCGAAACCAAAGTAGCAGAACTAGCCCGATTATTAAGGGCAAACTCGGCCAAAGGCAAAAAAGTCACCCAATCATCCTGATCAGCAGAAACAAAACATCTCAAATAAGTTTCCAACGTCTGATTAGTTCGCTCGGTTTGGCCATTAGTCTGAGGATGGAAGGCCGACGAAAAAGACAAATCAATGCCCATCTTAGCACAAAAAGTCCACCAAAATCTGGACACAAACTGGGATCCTCTATCAGACACAATATTTTCAGGAATGCCGTGCAAGCGAACCACATTCTGAAAAAATAGAGGAACCAAATCGGAGGAAGAAGGCAACTTAGGCAAGGGCACCAAATGGACCATCTTGGAAAAACGATCACACACCACCCAGATGACAGACATTTTCTGAGATACTGGAAGATCCGAAATAAAATCCATGGAAATGTGCGTCCAAGGCCTTTTCGGAACAGACAAAGGCAAAAGCAAACCGCTGGCACGAGAACAGCAAGGCTTAGCCCGAGCACAAATCCCACAAGACTGCACAAAGGAACGCACATCCCGCGACAAGGAAGGCCACCAGAAGGACCTAGCCACCAAATCTCTGGTACCAAAAATCCCAGGATGACCCGCCAACACCGAAGAATGAACCTCGGAAATAACTCTGCTGGTCCATCTATCCGGGACAAACAGTCTCTCTGGTGGACAACGGTCAGGTCTATCCGCCTGAAATTTCTGCAGCACTCATCGCAAATCTGGGGAAATGGCAGACAAAATAACTCCCTCTCTGAGAATACCAGCCGGCTCTGAAACTCCCGGAGAGTCAGGCACAAAACTCCTAGAAAGTGCATCAGCTTTCACGTTCTTTGAACCAGGCAGGTATGAGACCACGAAGTTGTAACGGGAGAAAAACAATGACCAACGAGCCTGTCTAGGATTCAGGCGCTTGGCAGATTCAAGGTAAATCAGATTTTTGTGATCCGTCAAGACCACCACACGATGTTTAGCTCCTTCGAGCCAATGTCGCCACTCCTCAAATGCCCACTTCATAGCCAACAACTCCCGATTACCAACATCATAATTCCGCTCGGCATGCGAAAACTTTCTTGAAAATAAAGCACATGGCTTCATCACAGAGCCATCAGAGCTTCTCTGCGACAAAACAGCCCCTGCTCCAATCTCAGAAGCATCAACCTCGACCTGGAAGGGGAGAGAGACATCTGGCTGACATAAGACTGGAGCTGAAGAAAACCGGTGCTTCAGCTCCCGAAAGGCCTCCACGGCCGCAGGAGACCAATTAGTCACATCAGAACCCTTCTTGGTCAAATCCGTCAAAGGTTTAACCACGCTAGAAAAATTAGCGATGAAACGACGGTAAAAATTAGCAAAACCCAAGAACTTCTGAAGACTCTTAACAGACGTGGGCTGAGTCCAGTCATGAATAGCCTGGACCTTGACTGGGTCCATCTCCAAAGTAGAAGGAGAAAAAATAAAACCCAAAATGGAGACTTTCTGTACTCCGAAGAGGCATTTTGAGCCCTTCACAAATAAAGCATTAGCACGCAGGACCTGAAACACCATCCTGACCTGCTTCACATGGGACGCCCAATCATCAGAAAAGATCAAAATGTCATCCAGATAAACAATCATAAATTTATCCCGATATTTTCGGAAGATGTCATGCATGAAGGACTGAAACACAGAAGGAGCATTAGAGAGTCCAAAAGGCATCACTAAGTACTCAAAATGGCCTTCGGGTGTATTAAATGCTGTTTTCCATTCATCTCCCTGCTTAATGCGCACAAGGTTATACGCACCACGGAGATCTATCTTGGTGAACCAACTGGCACCCTTAATTCGAGCAAACAAATCAGACAATAGTGGCAAAGGATACTGAAATTTGACTGTAATTTTATTCAGAAGACGATAATCTATACAAGGTCTCAAAGAACCGTCCTTCTTGGCCACACAAAAAAAATCCTGCACCAAGAGGGGAAGAGGATGGGCGAATATGTCCCTTCTCCAAAGACTCCTTTATATAACTCCGCATCGCAGCATGCTCTGGTATAGACAAATTAAAAAGTCGTTCCTTAGGGAATTTACTACCAGGAATTAAATTTATAGCACAGTCACAATCCCTATGAGGGGGCAGGGCACTGGACCTGGGCTCATCAAATACATCCTGGTAGTCAGACAAAAACTCAGGGACCTCAGAAGGAGTGGAAGAAGCAATAGACACCAATGGAGTATCGCCATGAATTCCCTGACAACCCCAACTTGACACAGACATAGCTTTCCAATCTAAAACTGGATTATGAGCTTGCAGCCATGGCAGACCCAAAACGACAACATCATGCAAATTATGCAGAACAAGAAAGCGAATCACCTCCTGATGTACGGGAGTCATGCACATGGTCATTTGCGTCCAATACTGAGGCTTATTCTCAGCCAATGGCGTAGCATCAATTCCCCTCAGAGGAATAGGAAATTCCAAAGGCTCCAGGACAAAACCACAGCGCCTGGCAAACGACAAATCCATCAGATTCAGGGCAGCACCCGAATCCACAAAAGCCATAACCGGGTAGGACGACAAAGAACAAATCAAAGTAACAGACAAAATAAATTTAGGCTGTATAGTACCAATGGTGACAGGTTTAGCGATTTTTTTAAGCGTTTAGAGCATGCTGAGATAACATGAGTAGAATCACCACAGTAAAAGCACAACCCATTTTGACGTCTATGACTTTGTCGCTCAATTCTGGTCAGAGTTCGATCACATTGCATAGACTCAGGTCTCTGTCCAGAAAATACCGCCAAAGGATGAGCAGATTTGTGCTCCCGCAAACGCCGATCAACCTGAATGGCTAAAGCCATAGAATCACTCAGACTTGTAGGGGTGGGAAACCCAACCATAACATTCTTAACGGCCTCAGAAAGACCTTCTCTGAAATTTGCAGCCAGGGCACACTCATTCCATTGAGTAAGCTCAGACCATTTCCGAAATTTTTGACAATACACCTCTGCTTCATCCTGACCTTGAGAGACAGCCAGCAACGCTTTTTCTGCCTGATTCTCAAGATTAGGCTCCTCATAAAGCAGTCCAAGAGCCAGAAAAAATGCATCTACATTAAGCAATGCAGGATCTCCTGGCGCCAGAGAGAAAGCCCAATCTTGAGGGTCGCCACGCAACAAGGAGATAACAATTTTAACTTGCTGAGCGGAATCACCAGAGGAACGAGGTCTCAGAGATAGAAATAACTTACAATTATTCTTAAAATTTAGAAACCTAGATCTATCTCCAGAAAACAACTCAGGAATGGGTATCTTAGGTTCTGACATAGGGCTATGAATAACAAAATCCTGAATACTTTGCACCCGTGCAGTAAGATGATCCACACTAGAAGTCAGAGTCTGAACATTCATGTCTGCAGCTGAGCTCAAAACCACCCAGAGTTCAAGGGGATGAAAGAAGCTAAACAGACTGCAGCAAAGGAAAAGCGGGAGGAAAAAAAAAAATGTACTCAGGTCTTCTTTTTATCCCACTTCTGCGATGCATTAAACACTTTTTGGCCTGCTATACTGTTATGATCCTTAGTGGTTGAGGATCACAAATTACTCCAGCTAAGTAACAAACATAGGACAAGCTCTAGGGAGGTGGCAAACTGGACTGACCGCAAATCTGAACCTATCCAAACACACTAGAAGTAGCCGGTGAACGTGCCTAAAAATCCTAGACGTCTCGAGCCAGCCTGAGGAACTAACTACCCCTAGAGAGAAAGAAAGACCTCTCTTGCCTCCAGAGAAATAATCCCCAAAGATATAGAAGTCCCCAACAAATAATAACGGTGAGGTAAGAGGAAGGCACATACACAGGGGTGAAAGCAGATTCAGCAAATGAGGCCCACTAATACTAGATAGCAGAAAATAGAAAAGGGAATCTATGCGGTCAGTAAAAAACCCTTACAAAATATCCACTCTGAGATTTCAAGAACCCCCACACCAACTAACGGTGTGGGGGGAGAAACTCAGTCTCCTAGAGCAACCAGCAAGCGAGGAAATCACATTTTAGCAAGCTGGACTAAAAACATAATGAACACTGATAATCAAAAAATGATCAAACAAAAACTTAGCTTGTCTTGGAGAGACTGGGAGCAAGGTAGACACAAGGAATCTGAAGAGCACTGAATACATTGATAGCAGGCAAGGAACTGAGTATCCAGGTGAGCTAAATAGGAAACCAACCAAGGATAACGAACCAGCTGATGCTGCAACCTGCAGAAAGACAACACTACACAGTACCGCTTGTGACCACTAGAGGGAGCCCAAAAATAGAGTTCACAACAGCCTTCAGTGTGAATGTACAATTTTCACAGTCATGAAAATACAGAAAAATATTTAAATGAGAAGCTGTGTCCAAACTTTTGGTCTGTACTGCATATATATATATATATATAGAGCTAGATAGCAGAAAGGCCAGCAATTCAATTTCCAGCTTTTGCTATCTCCTTATCAAACCCGACAGGTTTTGAGACATGGTTTACATACAGTAAACCATTTCATATCCCTTATATTTTTACATATTCCTAACTAATGTTAGTAGTGTGTGTGTGCAAAATTTGGGAGCTCAGTCATGGAAATACAGAAAAATCTTTAAATGAGAAGGTGTGTCCAAACTTTTGGTCTGTACTGTATATATATGCTTCGACACAAGCTCCTCAATAGCCAAATATATAGTTACTCCAACAATTAGTCAGTGCTCATACATATATACAAGAGATGTTACAAAGGGGTCTAGACCGTACAGTCACATAAAAAATAAAAGGGTTTGGAAAATGGTGCAGTCATTAGAATAGGAAGCATTTTCCAGGATCATGGGTTCAGAGCCAGAACCTGATTTTAACAGGTACCAGCCATTTCCACCCATCTTCCCTTTCGACCTTATATGGGGGCCTGTAAATAAGATGCAAGTTCAGGTACCAGAAATTATGAAATCCCTGATCTTAAGGATATCTGCCCCTCTTGAGGTCCCAGACAGAAGATATTAATGCCATATTTCCTATCACAATTTTAACTTTCTATATATGATACATGGCATACACAACTTTATCCACTTGGCTAATATTAATTCTGGCCTAATGGGCAGGCCACACAGATATACAAGTAAATGTAAATAAATGTGTTGTGTTCTGCAGTGCATCACAATGCTGAAAATATGTCTCCCATATCCATAGTACCAACACTGGTTACTAAAAAACAAATTTATATCTGTAATGTGGCCACGCAAAGTCTGGGATATTGGCCATGTGGCTCTACCTTTGTCATGAAGAGCCTAATTACAATGAGACAGAAAGTGTCCATGAGTGAAGAAATAGTCCAGCTTCTTGAATAGATTCTTCTTTATTTACATAAAATCTATACACATGATTGATCATGATTAAAGGTGGGTGTTCACCTAAAAAGCGTAGACGTGAGCATTACACCCATGCTAGATTACCTGTCATCATGACTTTTATGTCCTGTGCATGGATTTGATGTAAATAAAAAAGACTATATTCATGAAGCTGGTGTCACGGGTGTGTCAGAAGCCGCAGACAGTTGCACTGCATCTAGCTGCAGAAGGTCTCGTTTGGCTTTGCAGGCACCTTCTTAACTCTTCTGACTCATTGACCCAGTGGCAACCTTTCTCCACCTCTAATTGACACACCTGGACCGGGATGTTTATAGACCCCCAGCCTGCTGCTGAGAATCGCCGGTGATACTTCCATTTCCCCCTGTTGAGGCTTGGAGCTAAAGCAGTCAGCTATCCTCCTCTTTGGTGTTTGGAGGACGTCTGTGCTACCTCTCTGAGTCTACTCAAAATAAGTGTTCCCCTCGTTTGTCTATAGCCCAGCATTCTTTAGTTGTAATGCGGATCAACTAGTGCTCATCCTGTCCTTCCCTAAGCAGGGCTTATGGCTAGGGTCAGACAAGGATAAGGTTCCTGCTCGGCGATAGGTGCAGAACCTATTTGGGGATGTTAAGGGCAGACAGGGTGACTTTAGATCTGCCTAGGGGACCCCAGTCACCCCTTCTCTAGTGTTGGGCTCCCTTCTCCTCATCCCTTCGTGTTGCCCAGTGTTTCCTACACTGTGCGTGACAGCTGGACTATTTCTTCATATATCGTTCCAAGCTCAAAGTGTATGGGATGAAGGCCAGTGGTGAGCTAGAATCTACGTTGCTGCATCACAAAAAAATGTCACCACACAAACCTTTTCATACTTAACACTTGCACATTGCTCAGGGCACACTTCAAAAAACACCTTTTGCATATCAAAGGTGTAAATTAACTTTGATAACTGAGTAATGTTTCATTTTAACCAGTAGAGAAAAGACACCCTATCAAAATTTCCTCATCATATTAAACTGTATGTCCAGATTCGAGAAGTGTGATATTTAAATCTTTGCTCATTCCTAGTACTAATTATACAGAGTGGGCCATTTATATGGATGCACCTAAATAAAATGGGAAAGAAAAATAATGGTGTGCTTGGTTTTAACGTAACTTTATCCTTTCATGAGTTATTTACAAGTTTGTGACCACTTATAAAATGTGTTCAAAGTGTTGCCCATTGTGTTTGATTGTCAATGCAACCCTCTTCTCCCACTGTTGACACACTGATAGCAACACCACAGAAGAAATGCTAGCACAGGCTTCCAGTATCAGTTGTTTCAGATGCTGCACATCTCGTATCTTCACAGCATAGACAATTGCCTTCAGATGACCCCAAAGATAAAAGTCTAATGGGGTCAGATCGGGAGACCTTGGTGGGCCATTCAGCTGGCCCATGACGACCAATCCACTTTCCAGGAAACTTCAGTTATGCACTGAAGATGGCACATTCCCTGAGTTTTTCCAGCAAGTTTGTGCACCACCACATTATGGGTGTCAGGTCCGAGATTTCCTACATGAATATGTGGGACGCACTGTGCAGACACTGCGGTCCCACATTATTGGTCACAGAAATAGAGCAAAACATGGCTTTTTAAAACAGTCTCTCAAGGCATCTGCTAATTAAACATGATAAAATTTTTAACATAAAAGTTACTCTGGTGGAGCAGATACCCTCTGGTGTTGCAAACAGGAATACTCTTTTAAACCAGAAATAAGCATTTTGGCTATATAGTTTGGGAACATTATATACAAATGTTAGAGAGAGTTAAAAAAGAAGGTTTTTTTCTCTTCCATCAATGTTGACAAGGCTGGATCAATCAGTGGGTGTGTTCCTGAACTTAGTCCACACCCCAAATCAAGTTTCTGAGGCTGGGATAAAAGGTTTGCTACTATATATGTGTGATTGAATTTTATGCTAGTAGGATTTGTACTGTGTTTTTATGATACCTGAAGAAGGCTAGATACTGTATCCGAAACACATTGTACCTCCTCTATTTTAACTTATCAAATAAAAAAATAAGAAATATCATCTTTGGATATGAGTCCTGGGAAACGCTGCCATTCATGGGCTGCATGTGCTTTTCTTGATTCATTTTATTTAGGTGTATTCAAATGGCCCACCTTGAAGATAGAATTTTCCCAGTTTCAGAAAGCTTTTTCCCCAGATTCAGTTTGGAAAAAAAGCCCACAAAAATGTCCCCAGGTCCTGTGCTTAGTCTCTGCTGCTTCTCCCGGGGTCTGTTTCTGTAGTGCTGATGTCATGTCAACTGTGCTGCAGCTGAATAGTGAGCTTAGCTGCTCTGATTGGCTTATACTGTCCTTTAGACAGAGCCGCTTAGCTCACTCATTGACTGAAGCTATTTCAATGTGAGGTCAGACAATGACAAACAAACTGCACCTGGATACTAGGGTTTTCTTATACCGGAAAGACCCTAGAAGATACTAATAGGGTCAAACATGTAAAAATAAAGCCCTATATAGCCCTATAGTTATCAGTACCTAAACATATATTAGTATAAGGACCATTTGTGGCAAGATTTGCTTTGCAGTCCCAAAACACCCCTGAGTGTATGTGAGGGACCTGGGGGTTTACTGATGATCTCTATCCAGGCCACAAGTGGGTTGATGGTATGGGGGCCTTGAAAAAACAGGGAGAACCTATTCCATTATAAAAATATAAAACCATCTTTACTGGTATTTCTTAAGTAAGACTGCAGCAATAGATAGCAGGAAATACAATTTTGCTGCAAACCTTCTCTATCATACAGAGACCTTTTTCTTATACGTAACACACTCACCATTTTGATAGTACAATTTGATATTTATACATGAGGGTCAGAATACTTACCAAACTTCCTAACTATTGCCTTCACTTCCTTCATGCTCCACCATAGTTGTACCTTTATCTCCCCTCTTGGTCAGAATAGAAAATCCTATCTACCAGGACCAGCTGACACTGTGCCCTTGTAGTTGCCTTAGGGAATTATGCCTCCCATAGCTCTGTTCTGCTAAGGCCATACTCACTGCAGGTGTAAAGGCACCTTCTTATTAATCTTTCAATTTTTGCACTCCAGCCGTATAGAAATCATTTGCTGGTAGAACTTGTTCTAGGACTTGCTATCTTTAATTCATCTGAGCTAAACACACTCTCCAACTTGTGACCTCCTGCTTAACAGAAAAGCTTCCTTCTTCATTAACTCCTCTCCAACTCTCTAACAAACAGGAACAAAATTCCTACATGCCCATTTAACTCCTCCCATGATGGGCTTACCTCTACCAGTTAACTCTGTCCACAGGCTAACTAACTGTTGCAACGCAGATACTATAAAGTCACATATAAAACAGGTAAATGTATTACATTCATGCCAATATTTTTCAGATGTGGTGCCGACAGCTTTTCCACTCCTTTGTAGTAATATTCACTTTCCTACTGTCCTATATTAAATGTGTAATAATGTATAATTCCCCAATTCTGATAATAATCCTCACAATTCCCAATTATAGTGGAGAATATTATCATTCCTTATCCCTATGCCGAGTTAACGTTTTCCTTTCCTGCTTTTTTCCACTATTAATCTGCTATAAATAACTACAATAATTCCAACATAAAATATTTGATATATTACCTGAAGTAGAGGTATACAAGATATGTTGCCAGTCAAATGGATCTCGGATCTGGAGCTATATAATCAGTAAGGAAGATTGCGCCTTGAAAAGCAAAAATGTTGTTGCTTTAAATAGGAATGTGTTCTGTATAGAACTTTCAAAATGATGAAGATTTTCCCACCAGCCAAAACATGAAAACACCAAATCATATAATTTTCTTTTTTCATTATACATCCATAAAATAGAGTATCATCTGCAATCTGTCTTTGTAAGGTACAAAATACCTGGTAGGATTTCATGTGAAAACCATGTAATTATGAAATGCATTTTTCATGTTCCATGCTAAATAGCATTGTGAAATGAAACTTTTAATGGAAATTTTCTCAACGCTAAAGAAAGTTGGATCTTATAATTAAAAAAAAAATATCAAGTGCACAATGATTTCCTATAAATGTTGTAACGATTTTTTTGGTTTAATCTTAAATTTACTATGAACCTTGCAAATTGAAAATAATTGACCTGATGGAATTAGAACTGTCACTGAAACCTCCAGCTACTTCTATCTGTAAAATATGAATCTAGACTTTAAAGGCAGCCGCAAATTTGTCATGCATAGTTCTGTGAAATGTAGCTGTGCAGAAATATCAGATTTCCTCGGCTTCTGTAAAATAGGCTTTCTCTCGCAGTTATCTGGAAATGGTAAACAAAGCAGCTCAATAATCTCCCATTTTTTTCAGGTATTTGCCCAGTGTTTGAAATGACAAGCGCTTGTAATCAGATAAAACCTGAGTTATAGCATTTTAGAGGCATCCGTAACGCAATGCTTGGATATGACTGATAGAGCACCTTTAATTAAAAATAACAATCTTCCAGCATTAAGCGTGATTATACTTCATCCAGTTTTTTCTAGCACGTTACATCAGCCCCACACTCAGACTCTGCAAAATATTACTCCTAGAAAACTGTACAATAATCCAGAGCCTCAGCTGCCCCAAGCCAGGTAGTGCAGATCATGGAAAGTCATTTTCTTCACATTTTCTTCATTTTTATGCAAAACATGCTACATCCTACATTTGTAAAATATTAAAGAGGGGAAGTTGCTTCTGTTATATCTTTACAGAGGACTAGACTGAGCCAAATATGCTCAGTTAAAGGGCCAATCCAGTGGGTTTTTTTTATTGAAGTGCTGAGGTGGCACTACTAATGTAAATTCCCTGCCCCTACTTTCATACTTACCAGCCGAGATCTTTACTTTTTATCGGCGCCACTCCAGTTGGTCTTCAGCAGGTTGTGACCCGCCAGATCGCTCCTGTATTTGCTTGAGCGGGCCAGAGGTCACTCTTCAATGCAAGTCTCATTAGAGCCTCGTTCTATCTCTCTTTGAAAACTTCTGAAAATTATTGATGACTTCCAGTTGTGGTCACAGGATGATGGTGCTGGTATGTATAACACTAGGGGTGGGGAATTTATAAGAAGAAAATGTCCAGCTTCACCGAATCCGTGAAAAAAAGTTTTCCTTATTCACAAACTTAAACATGGAGGATACAAACTTCAGCACAAACCATATGGGAAAGAATCTCAATGCGTTTCTGGAGACTAAGCTTCCTTAATCATGACAAGAATTTATATTAGGGTCAGCACTCCAGCGCTGACATAAAAAAAGCTGGAGTAGTGCCTTAATATTTTCTTTGGTAACCAAAATAAACATTGTTACAGTCTAAGGATGCACTAAGGGGTTTCTTATTGATGCCCTAAATGTAGAAACTCTTCTCAGTGACTGATGCCCTTTAAAAATTCATTCCTGGTCATCTTTTAGTTTTAGCACATTTGTCTTTAAGAAACTTTGAAAGTAGTAACCGGTATGTCAAAACTCTAAGGTGAGGTTCATACATTACGGAAAATTTCCACTGCGGATTTGGTTACCAATCCGTGACAAATCCCCAATTATAGCATTTATTCATTGTTCTTATTTTAGGTAATAGATGTCTTTTAATAGCCAGAGTGTGAATGTGCACCTACACCAATATTCTTATAACAGCAGGTGTGCTGGCCCATGTTTTCGGATACACGTACATGGCCAAAGTTTCGGAGAGGAATCTATTCACATAAGGATTTTAAGGCTGAAGAAGTCCAATGATTTTGTCAGCTCTGGTTGTTCTAAGTCTACGTTCACATTTGCGGTCTGCGCCGCAGCGTCGGACGCCGCAGCGTCGCCGCATGCGTCATGCGCCCCTATATTTAACATGGGGGCGCATGGACATGCGTTGCACTTGCGTCTTGTGACGCATGCGTCACTGCGGCGCACGCGTCCGGGCGCAGAGGATGCAGCAAGTTGCATTTTTGCTGCGTCCAAAATCAACCAAAAAAAGGACGCATGCGTCGCAAAACGCAGCGTTGTGCATGCGTTTTGCTGCGTTTTTGTTTGCGTTGTGCGTTGCATCGCCGACGCTGCGGCGCACAACGCAAATGTGAACGTAGCCATACCCTAGCTCTGTTTTTTTTTTTTTTATAAAAATAGCAGTTAATACTTGTGTGAAAAGTCTGCTACAAAGATCATTAAATCTCATCTTCTTGTACAACAGTGAGTGCAGCAATAGGAAATACTTTAGCAGAAGCTGAATTGTCAGGGTTTGAGATAGGTCTTAAAGGGTTTAACTTGGCATCCTATGGTTAGGTCGTCGATATCAGATAGGTTAGAGTCAGACTCCTGGCACTTCCACTGACCAGTTATGATGTCTGTCTGTAAGCATTGAACAGAGCTGAACAGCACATCTCAGCTCAATGTATAGCGTCCATTGATGAGAACTGCACATCAGCTCTATTCTCTTCCCAGGTTCCGTAGAGGTTACTGTATGTGATATGGAGCCATTCTGTTCAGCTCTGTTCAGTTTCTACATCCTTCTAGTGCTAGAGATAATAACAGCTCATCATGTGGGTGCTCAGATGTCGTAAGTATATGTCATCAATGTTAGATGCCAAATCAACCCCTTAAACTGTAATCCTGACAAAAAAAAAAAAGAAAACAAAGTCTTGGGTCAGTTCAGTTGTTTTCTATACTGCTAAGCACCTAAACGTCATAATGTCTGGATGTTTGGTTCCTTGACCCCATGGGCTATGACTATCAGCTATTTCTCATATTTCTCTGCAAACAACGGTGTGAGTAAATTCTGACTATCACACCTCAAAACTAATGAACCGCTAAACTGTGACATAACTGGGTGTAAAGTCCCAAAAGTAATGAAGCTTTTTCTATCATATGTAAATACGTAGTATGCTGGATTCCAGCTGATGCAAGGTTTCCAGAAACCAAACCTAACACTTTTATTTTGTACTTTGTGATACATCTTGTTACATTCCTAAGGATTTAGGAAAGTATTTTAATTTAAATTTTAAAACAATATTTATCCTGTTAACATTTTTACAAAATGTAATAGTTATTATGAAAATTTTGGAAAAAGAAAAAAGGCAATTGGCTAACAGAAGACAGCTGAAAGAATGTCCATATTTTTATCAATTTTGCTTGGTAACTGTGTAATATGTACATGCTAGAAACTCATTTAAATGTCCTTTTTAAAAGCCAATAAATGAAAAGACATGAGCATGTCATCAGAATCCCTGTTCCATGTGTGAATGTAACTATAATCTTTTGATTTGTTGCTACCCTTGGGTTTGTAAATTGTGTAGGGTCGGCCAATTTAGCCTTTCACACTCCATTTCATTTTGTTCATGAGACAAAACAGCCCAGCAAGGATTCTTGCATTCCACCTAATACTACTAAAACTAGGTAACATTTTGCTTTAGGAACACATAGGCTATAATATGAAGATAGCCTAGTGTGCCAGCAGTCTCAGTTGTATTGTGCTTTGCCATTGGCACTCTGATTTTCACCTATATAGCTATCCATGATATTATCATAGTTGTATTAAGCTGATAAAAGGCAAGCAGGATTAATACAGCTAAAATACTACAGATATAACAGAATTTGCAATATTTAATAGAAAATATTTTTCTTAGTACCATATGTTGCGGACTATAAGATGCACTGGACCATAGGACACATCCAAAATTTTCAGGAGGAAAACAGGAATAAATGTTTGAATTAAAATGGTGGTGCGTCTTAGGGCTTGTGCACGCGTTCAAAACCAAAGACCCCAATGGTATATGCACATATTGTTTTTTCTTTAGTTTTGTTTGTTTCCATGGCCAGTGTGAACATGCTCTTACATCGTGCATGTTTTCCAGTCATACTCTGGCTCAGTTTTTTTGTTTTTCTTCAGTATTTTTGTATTCAGTACAAATAGGGTTTGGCCCCCTATTCTCTGAGCTGGGCCATTCATATATAGTTCCTCCAAAGCTGGGTGTCCAGTTGGGACCTGGTTACTCTCTGCCACTATTCACACTATGTGGGTTTTAACATTAGAGAGTTTAGTTACTGTCCCAATTGTGTACACCTTGCCGCGGTGGGACGGCTTTATGCTTTTTTTTTTATAAAAAAAATGTTTATTAAGTACCCTAAGTTAATTATTTAATGCACTTGCTTTTTTACTTATTTATTTTCATTAGGGTATATGCACATATTGTTTTTTCTTTGGTTTTATTTGTTTCCATGGCCAGTGTGAACATGCTCTTACATCATGCATGTTTTCAAGTCATACTCCAGCTCAGTTTTTTGTTTATCTTCAGTATTTTTGTATTCAGTACAAATAGGGTGTGGCCCATTTCACCGAGCAGGCAGTTCATATATAGTTCATCCAAAGCTGGGTGTCCGGTTGGGACCCTGTGACTCTGCCACTATTCACACTAGGTAAGTTTTAACTTTAGAGAATGTAGTTACTGTCCCAATTGGGTACACCTTGCCGTGGTGGGACAGCAGTGATGTTCTAAAGCGTCAATTCAGAGTAGCTGATTTCATAGGATCATGCTGCTGTCAAAGTGGGAATACAGGTGTTTGACACTGCCAGACTCCCCATAGAGAAGCTAGAAACAGATTATTTCCATCTCTGTCTTCCTGATTACTGTATACACTACACTGAACAAGTGTCATGTATACAGATTAGGAAACACTGACATTGCTTCCTGACCTGGACCCAGTGATCATGTGATTGCATTGTGTGTAGGGAGGGATCAAGAGCTGTTTTGTCCTAGAAACCCCACTTAGGTCTTCTATGCATACAGGAGGCTGAATGCCCCCTGTAGCTGGGACTAATATACAAGTCCCAGTTACAAGAGAAATGAGCAATAAAAAAAATATACTAATAGGCTAAAATATCCCCCAATGATTTTTAGTACGTTATGGGGCAAAATCTGTAATTTTAAATTAAAGTAAAATTAAATAAACAAATAACAAAGCAAGAAGAAAAAAAATACACAGGCAGTGCTCTGTTTCTAGTCCTACCCTTACTGTAAAAAAAGTACGGTATGTTCAATATGTAGAAATAAATTAAGTTATTGCATCATTTTACTCCCGCTCTGCTACGATAAATATAGAGAGTGAGTTAGAAAAAGTGATGTAGATAGCTAGATAGATTGTGAGAGAGATATCTAAAATAAAATAAATATCTTATCTAAATAGGGAAACATGAGCTGTCTATAAGTCTGTAGAGGGCTTGTAAAAAAATGATGAGAGATGACACTACCACTTCACTGTATTTGTAACTTGGACAATAACAATATGTTGCTGAAAAAACACCTGAACAAAAAACTGCTGACATCAGAGGAGCGGCACCTGTCTGGGAAGTAAGATTTTTTAATTATAACCCTTTAGATATTAAGAAGGGGTTGTTCAAAACTATAAAATCCCTTAAAAATGTGTTATAAAAGTATTGTATGTGAGAATCTGAAAACAATGAATTTTGAAAAACAGACAAATATTTTCTATTTTTCTTTATGAACCAGAGAAAAAGAAATATAAAAAATAAAATAAAAAAAGAAAAAGAAAGTATAAAAAAAGTCATTAAAAATGAAGTCCCATGTATCGTGGGAAAAAAGAGGCAAAACCATTTGAATATTGAATGAGATAAAAATCTAGACCGCATGTACGATAAAACCAATATAAAAAATAAACTTTATAGCTTATTTTCTACAAAAGTTCCATTTTAAGGGCTTTGCATAATTTACTCTTCTCAATGGATATTTGTTAATTTGATATATAGACACAATGCTTTTGTAAGTGGGGTGCCGCTTAGCTTCATTCTGGTTCTATGTCTTCGGCTTTCACCGTTGTCCACACCAGGTCCTGACTTCCACTATTACATTCCATAATAGCTATAAAGGTACTGTCACACTAAACGATATCGCTAGCGATCCGTGACGTTGCAGCGTCCTGGCTAGCGATATTGTTGTGTTTGACACGCAGCAGCGATCAGGATCCTGCTGTGATATCGCTGGTCGTTGATTAAAGTTCAGAACTTTATTTGGTCGTCAGATCGCCGTTTATCATTGTGTTTGACAGCAAAAGCAACGATACCAGCGATGTTTTACAATGGTAACCAGGGTAAATATCGGGTTACTAAGCGCAGGGCCGCGCTTAGTAACCCAATGTTTACCCTGGTTACCAGTGTAAAATGTAAAAAAACAAACAGTACATACTCACCTTCGCGTCCCTCGCCATCCGCTTCCTGCACTGACTGAGCGCCAGCCGTAAAGTGAAAGCACAGCACAGCGGTGACGTCACCGCTCTGCTGTTAGGGCCGGCACTCAGTCAGTGCAGGAAGCGGACGCCGGGGGATGCGAAGGTGAGTATGTAGTGTTTGTTTTTTTACATTTTACACTGGTAACCAGGGTAAACATCGGGTTACTAAGCGCGGCCCTGCGCTTAGCAACCGGATGTTTACCCTGGTTACCCAGGGACCTCGGCATCGTTGGTCGCTGGAGAGCCGTCTGTGTGACAGCTCTCCAGCGACCAAACAGCGACGCTGCAGCGATCGGCATCGTTGTCTGTATCGCTGCAGCATCGCTTAGTGTGACGGTACCTTAAGTCTCTTCTGTAATGGACCTTTGGATTTTGTTGACTTCTTTGGGTTCTTTCTGACTTGCATCCCTTTTTCTTAATATATAGACTAGTGTAACTCACTTTTGGCCATGGAAGAGCAATAGAAATGTGATGCAAGTGTGAACAGAGCCAAAATAATCTGTTGAGATTACGTCTTTCCAAACAACTAGTTTATAAGTAAATTGTGTAAGTTTTATATTTTGCAGAAATCATCAATCTTTTTAGAGGCTGTTATTTTTTTATATTTTGAGTTTTCAGGTCAACAACTTTAGACATAAATAATCTTCATTGAACACTGACATTACAATATCATTTCAAGTTTTCTGTTTTCTGAAATATCATGCGCTGAGAAAAGACAGAGCATATTACTTTCAGCATCAGCAGAGGGAAGGGCAATTTTTATGTACAGAGGTCATTGGTGCATGTAGTAAATATCTGCCAGACAGTTGGATACTATTAGCTGTGTTACAGGAATTAATTTGAATTCAGGTGCATTGCTAATTCAGGAAGAAATATGACTGTCACTTTTATTAACATATTTCCTGTCTAAGGTGCTTAACTCATGCTGTGAGAGAGAACACATACAAAAAGGAAGACGTTTTTATAAACTTCTGAAAATAATTGATAAACAGAAAATCTTTAAAGATCGAAACTTTCAGGTATGGGAAAAAACATATTTTCCACAGAGAATATATAAGTGGTATCTAGTGGTCTAAAATTAAAACAGTAGCCACAAACTTTTCCAGGAGTTTATTTTTAATTTTTAAGCAACTTTACTCTTCGGACTGTTGCTAAATGGGAAAGAATAATATTCATTTCACCAAATGACATTTTTTCAACCCCAAAAAACTGCTGGACAAATATAATTAAAGGCAATGGCGTGAATTGAAGCTCTTGGGCCCTGACGCAAAAGCTCCAACTGGGCCCACAACTATTGCAAGTCTTTAAAGGGAATCTGTCACCCCCAAAATCGTATATGAGCTGTGGCCACCGGCATCAGGGCCTTATCTACAGCATTTTGTAATGCTGTAGATAAGCCCCCGATGTAACCTGAAAGATGAGAAAGAAAGGTTATATTATACTCACCCAGGGGCGGTACCGCTGCGGTCCGGTCCAGTGCCTCCTATCTTCATATGATGACGTCCTCTTGTCTTCTTGCCGCGGCTCTGGCGCAGGTGTACTTTGTCTGACCTGTTGAGTACGTAGGCGCCGGGAAAGGTCAGAGAGGCCTGGCACCTGCGCACTGCAGTAGTTTGCCCTCAACAGGGCAGAAAAAGTACGCCTGCGCCGGACCCGCGGCAGGAAGACAAGAAGAGGACGTCATATGGTGAAGATAGGAGGTGCTGGACCAGACCACGACGCCCATCGGACCCGGACCGCAGCAGGACCGCCCCTGGGTGAGTATAATATAACCTTTATTTCTCACCTTTCATGTTACATCAGGGGCTTATCTACAGCATTACAGAATGCTGTAGATAAACCCCTGATGCCGGTGGCCACAGCTCATATACGATTTGGGGGGTGACAGACTCCCTTTAACAGTACGGTTTTTTCATACTGCCCAAAGGGACCTTTTGGTCCCCTTACACTTAAGAGCCCAGGTGTGATGGCATCTCCTCCACATATTATAGTTGCACACCCGAGTAAAGGATCGTAAAGATTAATGTTTTAAATGTAGAGCAGATGGACCCATCATAGCCAGTGTGCCAGTGTACATAGCTGGTTTTTCATATGGGCCAATGGTCTGCATAAAAAAATACAGCTTGCACTATTCTGGTCCAATTTATGGACAAGACTAGCGCACTGTCAAGGTTATCCCAGGCCAGGAAGTTCACACAGAGCCACCCGCTGTGATCTTTGTGCCCAACAGCTCTCACCTGCCCCCTATTATCTGGACAATTACGCGATTGACTGACGGAGGCTGTTTCCACCAATAGGACGGTTATCGAAAAAAAAAGTGAGTGTATGGTATATGCACCTTCGATTCAAACGCATGGAATATGTGTATATACCCCTGGTACATTCACTGCAAACTCCACGATAACCCCAGCACTGCTTGGTGACACCACCAGTAATTTTTTATTATACACAGGCTAATTGGAGACTTGGTAGGTAGAGTATGGCTTTGAGATGCGGTTTAGCTCACAAAAAGAACCAAACTATTACATTTTATATTTAATCCAAAGGGAGGCAGTATTTATTAAAAAATATACAAAATATTTTACAAAGGAGACAAAACAATACATACCATGCGGTTACAGAAAATAAAAGGGATTAGCAAAAGAACGTTCTTTGTTGCTCTCAGAGATGAGTCAACTTAGCCAAAGGAGAGCGCTTCACTTGGGGTCGTTCAGTGAACAGGATTCAAGCATACATTATGTGTATCTCTCTACAGGAACCAAGATCATAATTTGCCTTGATAATTTGCACCTGAGTTACACCCACACACACCTCCATGATGACCTCACGTGGGATGGGTTGTGGGTTGTCCTTAGCCCTTCAGGATTTTATGAAAATCCCAACTTATGCAATAACTCCTCTCATGATGATTGCAGAAGTTCGAGATATTTTTTATTGGGATTTTCCGGTTACCCCAAGACCAAACATGACCGGGCTGTTGTCAGCAGTCTGCCCACTATTAATTTGTGACTTATAAGCAGAGGTTGCAGTCATGAGAAGGTATGCATCTTCTCTGGTTCACCCTGACACTGAAAATGTATATCCCATCCTTATTGGATTTATACAAACTCCAATATTCCAATATTCCATATTTTCTTTCGGAGACAGATGTTGCAGGCACAATATTCCACTTTCAGGGATAAAAGGGTCTTAGTGTAAATGTATGACATTTCCCCTGCAGGAAACCATAATGTCAACAGCCATTTCCTGGGAATAAAAGGCGTATTTCACTTCTGTGTCTTTGCGTAAACACAGTTACCTATTGTTGTCAAACTCTGCCTCAATTACCTGTCTTTTGTATAACTCTTTGTCTATGCGCAATATACATCCTCCTTAGTATTGCTGATATTTTCTTTGTCCTAAGAGGAACTCTTGCATGTAGTAACTAAGCTGGTTCACTATTCAGCCACATCCAACTTCCTACTTGTATTAGTCTATTGTCTAAGAATGTCAGCAGCAGCTCTTTTTCCAATATGGCTGTCTGAACCCAACCTAAAGTCTCCTTGCAGATATGTTTGTCCCTTGACTGAGATTTCTTTTGATACACACGCTTTGATATCATAAACACTAATGAGCAAAGTATTTGCCATGAAGTAGATTAAGTCTCTCCAGTTGTATCTACCCATGATCATTTCACATGGACTGGCACCAACTTTTTGGTATCATTTACCTATATCTAGGCAATCAACAAGTATAACATGAAGTTTCTGGGCCTTAATGCTGAAATTGTAATGGATCTCTCAATCACTATCTGTCAGGTGTAATATCACCTTATGTAGCATAAGGTCATTTGAGCTTCCTATGGCATCAGCTCCAAAGGCAGCTAATACCTCCTCTCTAGATATCATCAGTGTAAGACTGTGTGATTGTCAATGTGTATGAGAATGAGATAGTACTGGAGAATCTACAGTATTTCAGCATGTGTACATGTGTTATAGTTTTTTTCACAAATTGAAGAAAAAATTCATGAAAGATATTGTAAAAAAATACATTTGCAAAGGAATCTACACTGCATGAAACACAGATACTTCTGCTCTACTTTCCCAGCAGCAATCATTTGTGATTTAAAGCCTTTTCAATATCCTTTTACCAATTGTCTAAGCTGAAGCGATCATCATAGTGGGATAAAGAATTAGGCAAAACCTTTTTTGTTAAGTAAGATCTAAGAATGGAATCCATATCCCTTGTTCTTAAACATCTTGCAGAGCTATTCAAACAATGGTATTAAATCTATCCTCCCCTTTTGGGGGAGGAGTGATATAGAGAGAATAAGGAGCAGTAACTGAAATGAGGACCCAGGAAAGTACGGTAGTTAAGCTTTGTAAGATTGCACAAATACTTGTTCCATGTTAAACTCTGGCATTTTGGATGCAAAACAGCTTGTAGCTATAGTTCAGTTGAGCTCATTTAGATATGCAGGATAGAAGATGAAGGGTAACACTCCATGGACTCTGATCGGTGAAAAAAACCTTTTTTATTAGTTGCATAAAAAAGACATGTTGGCGGGGGAGCGCGCGGGTGACCATGCAGACTGTGGCCTTTTCGCGTACACACTACTCTTCAAGGAGTCCAAGTATGCAACTAATAAAAAAGTTTTTTTACCAATCAGTTGTCCATGGAGTGCCATCCTTTATCTTCTATCCTGCATATCAATTTCATTTAATCATTCTTAATAAGGAAATACAGAAAAAAATCATTTGATCAGTGATATTTATTAGTGTTAATCGAATAGCTTTAGATAACCACTTATCCGAATAGGTATAGAGCTTAACTAATAGCTGCCTCAGGATCCGGATACCTGGAGAGCTCCCGATAATCAGCTGTCCGGCGCCGCAGCTGCATGTGTCACTGCTGTGTGACAGTTACTGCACATGCATGGAGAACCTGTTTGTTGGGCTATCCAATCATGTGTTGTGACTGTCACACAGCAGCAACACATGCAGCTGCGGCGCCGGCAGCTGATTATCGGGAGCGCTCCAGGTATCCGGAATCCCGAGGCAGCTATTCAGTTAGTGCTATAGCTATTCTGATAAGTGGTTATCCAAAGCTATTTGATCAACACTAATTTTTATACAATAATCATATAAGGCCATTGCCATTAAAGTAATGTGTGCAAAGGCATAAATAATATATTAACACTGAAAAAGCAAAAAAAGCCAGGAAAAAAATAAAAAGTAAAATTAATGTATTAGGTTAAAGATAAAATCACGTTAAAGGGAACCTGCCAACCCCCAGGGCCTATTAAGGTAAAAGAGCCACCTTCAGCAGCACTAAGGCTGCATTCTGTGAAGGTGGCTCTTATGTTTAGTATCCCTAGGAATGCTGAAATGATCACTTTTATAAATTTTGCGCCATACCTGTATTGCATCAGAAGGTATGATTTCTCCCTGACTCAAGCGCTTCGCAGCCGTCCATCATCCCACCGGGCGCCGCCTCCTCTCTGCCTTGTGCCATCACCGGTGCCTGCGCTATGCTATTATTTCATGCAAGATTCCCAGCCCCACAATGTGAAAGCATCATAACACACTGAGGGTGGGATCTGGGGCCTCCGTTTTGCGCAGGCACGATCTACTTACATCACTTGATGTAAGTTCCAGGGCAGCGTGCACGGTGCATGCCTGAGAAATAATTGCAGAGTGCATGCCCCGGTGACGGCACAAGACAGAGAGGAGGCGGTGCCCGGTGGGATGATGGACGGCTGCGAGGCGCTTGAGTCAGGAGAAATCATACCTCCCTGACGCAATACAGGTATGGCTCAGAATTTATAAAAGTGATTATTTCAGCATTCCTAGGGATACTAAACATAAGAGCCACCTTCACAGAATGCAGCCTTAGTGCTGCTGAAGGTGGCTCTTTTACCTTAATAGGCCCGGGGGGTGACAGGTTCCCTTTAACTATAAAAAAAAGGAACAAAGGGATATCAGGCATATGGGAATACATTTGGGTGGGAAGATAAAATCTTAAAATTGTAAACCAAATAGCAGACATAGATGAAACCTGTGTGCATGTAGAGTATAGCAGTAAAGGACTAAGTAGCCATATTAAACAGACTGCTGCACATGTTCACAGGTATCGACAAGTTTTGCAGTAGATGGATACCTCATAAGCCATAAAAAAGACATAAATAGGTCAAAATGGAAAAAGTAACCATAGTTATAAAAATCATATATATTCACCCACCCAAGAGAAATCACACCCAATGCGAGTTTCGCTGAGGCTTTGTCTGGGGTCAAGTGATTTTCATAATGCAATGCCTCTTTATAGCACTTTTGGTATTGCTTGGGAATTCAGGAGCTTCTCACAAAATTAGAACAAAATTGTAAGCCATAATCATCAACATTAACAGAAATAAACACTTGAAAAAGATCACTCTGTTTGTAATTGTAACTCTATATAATATATGAGTTTCACTTTTTTTTTATTGAAGAACTGAAATTAACTTTTTGATGATATTTTAATTTTGTGAGAAGCACCTGTATTTCTTACTAACAATTTGATGCAATATTTTTTTTTAAATAATCAAATAATTCATCATTCATCAACATTTTTAGTAACTACTTTTGCCTTTTAGTCTATGTGGTCAGTAAGTAGGTGAATTTAAAATGTCTGGATGCTGAATTACTGTAACTAATAAACGCTGTAATTATCTTGATCAAAGCAAAGAAGCATTTTTAAGAATCATCAGACTCTTTGGTGGAATCATCATAAATTAACATAATAAATTATAACTCTCTTTATCTAGTTTGCCTTTGAGTAAAGATTAACAACATTTTATAACAATACTAATAATATTACCCGGCTTTACACTGGTCTATTTGGTTTAACTGTTTGCTGATTGTGAGTGTAGATAAAAGTGGTTTGCTATTGATATGAAGCCAATGTATCTCAAATGTTATGCGCAAAAATGTTATGACTCTCTGAACAGTTTGGTCCAATAGTTTAGCTGTTAATTAATATTTTAGTTTGTGTTCCTTTTCTTTTGCGAATATAGAGAATTCCTAAAGAGGTGAAACCAGGTCTAAAACCTTGCAAATTGTCTGAATTACCAGTGTGGTCTGACTGGGGCTGACTGGTCCGTTTGCTTGGATGTAATTTAGTACTAGCTTTTATGTATCATTTTTTGACAAATCTCAATAACAGTAAGTCCTAGAGAGCTGAACACAGTTTAAAATCTTCAAAAGCATCTAATTTATATATTTGCCACATGTGGAGCATATCGGTCAACCGTTTACTCGTAAATTAATATTTTCATTTTTTGGCTAATATGTCAATAATGGTAGGTCCTAAAGAGCTGAAACATGGTGTAAAACCTTCTGAAGTGCCTGATTTACTTATGTGATAAATTTGGGACAGATTGGCCCACCTTCTTGGACGTAAATCAAAGGTGGGGAACCAATTTTTTGCCAAGGGCCATTTGGATATTTTTACCATCCTTCGGGGCCGTACAAAATTATCAACTTGAAATTTACCCTGATAACTTTGGTCAAACATTTTAATAATTCACTCCTAATGTGACGGCTGGAACTACTTGTCGACTATGATGTTAGTTGGTATTAATGATGTTGCTACTCGTAACTGTTTTTCCAGATTTTCATCAGTCTGTAGCGCAGGCAACTCTATGAAGGGCCAGTTCCTAAGACTGAGGAGGAATTGCTCCGACACAAAAATGTTCCATAGGCAGGCGACTGATATGTTCAATAGGTTCAGTGAGAAAAATTATCCCTCCCACATCTTGAAATCAGCTTATAATAATGCGATAAATTCAGACAGACAATTACTGCTGCATAAAAATGAGTCCAGAACTGAGGAGAATAAAATCAGGATAATAGGAACCTTTGACTCCCAACATAACAAGGTCAGAGGTGTTATTAATAAACACTGGGATATACTAAAGATGGACCCAGAACTCACGGACCTCCTGGGGACTCATCCTGATATCACCTTCAGGAGAGGTAGGTCACTGAAGGACTCATTGGTCCATAGCCATTATATGTGACCAAAGGCGAGTTCCACTTGGCTACAGAGAAAGACATGTGGTTTCTTTAGGTGTGGCGGATGCCAACTATGTAAATACATGAGACCTAATAAATCCTTCACAAGCTCCTCAACTGGGAAAAAGTTTTTCCAGCGTGACTTCTCAAATTGTAAAACAACAGGGGTGGTTTATTTGGCCTCTTGTCCTTGCCCAAAAGATTACGTGGGCAAGACGGTTAGAGAGTTCCGCAGAAGGGTTGGGGATCATGTAGGTGATATAAGGCACAATAGAGATACCCCTCTAGCTAGGCACATGAGAGTACAACATCCAGCCAATCCATTTGATGTAAACTTCTCCGTGATTGAAGTAGTAAAACCTAACCCCAGAGGAGGTAACTTTGATAGAACCGTGCTCCAAAGGGAGTGCGAATGGATTTTTAGACTGGACTCAGTGACCCCCAAAGGGATTAATGAGCAACAGTCTTATACCTGTTTTCTATGAATCCCCATATGCTATTTGTCCAACGCATATAGCCCTTTCATGGCTCCTCTTTTAATAGCAATCTTTTACCTGTCCTTCAGTAACCCCCATATGCTATTATTCCAACATTTTAGGATCTGAGATGGCCCCTAGTGGGCTCAAATGGGCCCATAAGTAAACTAGAATTGACTTAATACTAATTACTATATGTGGTTTTGGGTCTAAAGGAACTGAATTGTCTCCATGCCCCGTCTTTTTGGTACCCCCCTTTTCTTCGGGGGCAATAGGCATAGATTTGTGTGCCTTTTATCTGTAATTTATTATATATCCCTTAATTTTGTTTTATACGCTGGTTTTTATTATAGGAATATCTACATACCCGTTAGTCCTTTATCATATTGGCGAGTTATACATTCATGAATGTCTGAAGCTTTTTGTCTACCATCCTTGTGGTTGCTGTTTAAACTCAGGGCGCGCGCTGAGTGCGCTGTAATTAGTTCAGACTTCTACGCAGGCGCAGAGCATGTATCGGCATAGAGACAGCAGGTGACACGCAAGTTGCGGCTCACCTCGTGCGTTCCATTGAGCGCATGCGGGCTAATTCAATCTAGGGTACGTGCATCATATGACAACTTCCGGGTCTTCAACCGGATGTACTCGCAGGCGGGATTTTACCGGCGTCCGAATCGATAAATTAAGGTAATGCACATCAGAATCTACTTTCATCTTTTCATCATCGAGATACATGACACTAAGATCGGGCCTCCTGATGAGCCAGAGGGGCGAAACGCATTGAGGCGGATTATGCTAAGTGGCAGACGGCACGGCACCTAGAGAGTGATGAGTACAAGCCGCACGGACCTTGGTTTACTAAGTGCTCTATAGCTGCTTATCGGGCCATAGCAATATATCGCACTATGACACTTTAAATTGATGTTATATTATCTTCAATAACGTGCCCGTTAGGGACAGACTGTGGTATCCAACCTGTCCGCTTGTTTTTGTGTTCAGAGCTGCATTGTGATAATTGCGACACTGAATGGTCCTGGTGGGCAGTGGGCCCTATAGAGGATTGACCATTATGGTATTTAATATTGTATATAGGCTGCCTGTATATAATTAGGGGCTGTTGGTATAAGCAATTATTGTTTACAACGTTCATATGCACCATGACACTTTAAAGGATCAAATATAAGCTACAACAAGGTGCTCTTGGCGAGACAGTGTGTGTTGATCAAATTTACTCACTGTCATGTCACAGCATGGTGTTCATGTGCCTATTGTTACAGCATCTCGTAGTGCTCATTTTGGCACCATGAATGGATAATGAGCCTTGTGCAGGACTTATCCTAATGCTCTGCAGGCTGTGGCATATTAATAGGTGCTGTGTGTAACTTCCCAGGTGAATATCGGCTTTTCTGGGAAAGTATCTCACAATTTGCCATCATAAGTCCACTACATGTACTCAAATATTTTAATTCACGTTGTTGGGGCTTAGTATTCCCTATCTTCAGGCTTATCTTTGTCTAGCTGATTAGGGGCACCTTTAGATATTTTCATTGTGTGGGTAGGGGAACCCTCATACATTGGTAGGGTCTATTAGGATCCTAGGGTAAGACGACGAGGAGTGGGGGCGCCACAACGCTTCCCCCTAGGGCGCCAACCCCCACTGTCAGGTAGCATCCAGTATAGCAATTTTGATAGGGTTAACCCCTTCACCCCCAAGGGTGGTTTGCACGTTAATGACCGGGCCAATTTTTACAATTCTGACCACTGTCCCTTTATGAGGTTATAACTCTGGAACGCTTCAACGGATCTTGGCGATTCTGACATTGTTTTCTCGTGACATATTGTACTTCATGATAGTGGTAAAATTTCTTCGATATAACTTGCGTTTATTTGTTAAAAAAACGAATATTTGGCGAAAATTTTGAAAATTTCGCAATTTTCCAACTTTGAATTTTTATGCCCTTAAATCACAGACATATGTCATGCAAAATACTTAATAAGTAACATTTCCCACATGTCTACTTTACATCAGCACAATTTTGGAACCAAAATTTTTTTGGGTGACGGAGTTATAAGGGTTAAAAGTTGACCAGCAATTTCTCATTTTTACAACACCATTTTTTTTTAGGGACCACATCTCATTTGAAGTCATTTTGAGGGGTCTATATGATAGAAAATACCCAAGTGTGTCACCATTCTAAAAACTGCACCCCTCAAGGTACTCAAAACCACTTTCAAGAAGTTTATTAACCCTTCAGGTGTTTCACAGGAATTTTTGGAATGTTTAAATAAAAATGAACATTTAACTTTTTTTCACTCAAAATTTGTTTCAGCTCCAATTTGTTTTATTTTACCAAGGGTAACAGGAGAAAATAGACCCCAAAATTTGTTGTAAAATTCGTCCTGAGTACGCTGATACCCCATATGTGGGTGTAAACCATTGTTTGGGCGCAGGGCAGAGCTCGGAAGGAAAGGAGCGCCATTTGACTTTTCAATGCAAAATTGACTGGAATTGAGATGGGACGCCATGTTGCATTTGGAGAGCCCCTGATGTGCGTAAACATTGAAACCCCCCACAAGTGACACCATTTTGGAAAGTAGACCCCCTAAGGATCTTATCTAGATGTGTGTTGAGCACTTTGACCCAACAAGTGCTTCACAGAAGTTTATAATGCAGAGCCGTAAAAATAAAAATCATATTTTTTCACAAAAATGATCTTTTCGCCCCCATTTTTTTATTTCCCCAAGGGTAAGAGAAGAAATTAGACCACAAAAGTTGTTGTGCAATTTGTCCTGAGTACGACGATACCCCATATGTGGGGATAAACCACTGTTTGGGCACATAGCAGAGCTCGGAAGGGAAGGAGCGCTATTTTACTTTTCAATGCAAAATTGACTGGAATTAAGATGGGATGCCATGTTGCGTTTGGAGAGCCCCTGATGTGCCTAAACATTAAAAACCCCCACAAGTGACACCATTTTGGAAAGTAGACCCCTTAAGGAACTTATCTAGATGTGTGTTGAGCACTTTGACCCAACAAGTGCTTCACAGAAGTTTATAATGCAGAGCCGTAAAAATAAAAATCATATTTTTTCACAAAAATGATCTTTTCGCCCCCATTTTTTTATTTCCCCAAGGGTAAGAGAAGAAATTAGACCACAAAAGTTGTTGAGCAATTTGTCCTGAGTACGACGATACCCCATATGTGGGGGTAAACCACTGTTTGGGCGCATAGCAGAGCTCGGAAGGGAAGGAGCGCTATTTTACTTTTCAATGCAAAATTGACTGGAATTAAGATGGGATGCCATGTTGCGTTTGGAGAGCCCCTGATGTGCCTAAACATTAAAAACCCCCACAAGTGACACCATTTTGGAAAGTAGACCCCCTAAGGAACTTATCTAGATGTGTTTTGATAGCTTTGAACCCCCAAGTGTTTCACTACAGTTTATAACGCAGAGCCGTGAAAATAAAAATTCCTTTTTTTTTTTCACAAAAATGATTTTTTAGCCCCCAGTTATGTATTTTCACAAGGGTACCAGGATAAATTGGGCTCCAAAAGTTGTTGTCCAATTTGTCCTGAGTACGTTGATACCCCATATGTGGGGGGGAACCACTGTTTGGGTGCATGACAGAGCTCGGAAGGGAAGGAGCGTCATTTGGAATGCAGACTTAAATGGATTGGTCTGCAGGCGTCACGTTGCATTTGCAGAGCCCCTGATGTACCCAAACAGTACAAACCCCCCACAAGTGACCCCATATTGGAAACTAGACCCCCCAAGGAACTTATCTAGATGTGTTGTGAGAACTTTGAACCCCCAAGTGTTTCACTACAGTTTATAACGCAGAGCCGTGAAAATAAAAATTCTTTTTTTTTTTCACAAAAATGATTTTTTAGCCCCCAGTTTTGTATTTTCACAAAGGTATCAGGATAAATTGGACCCCAAAAGTTGTTGATCAATTTGTCCTGAGTACGCTGATACCCCATATGTGGGGGGGAACCACTGTTTGGGCGCATGACAGAGCTCGGAAGGGAAGGAGCGCCATTTGGAATGCAGACTTAAATGGATTGGTCTGCAGGCGTCATGTTGCATTTGCAGAGCCCCTGATGTACCCAAACAGTACAAACCCCCCACAAGTGACCCCATATCGGAAACTAGACCCCCCAAGGAACTTATCTAGATGTGTTGTGAGAACTTTGAACCCCCAAGTGTTTCACTACAGTTTACAACGCAGAGCCGTGAAAATAAAAAATCTTTTTTTTCCCACAAAACTTATTTTTTGGCCCCCAGTTTTGTATTTTCCCAAGGGTAGCAGGAGAAATTGGACCCCAAAAGATGATGTCCAATTTGTCCTGAGTACGCTGATACCCCATATGTTGGGGTAAACCCCTGTTTGGGCACACGGGAGAGCTCTGAAGGGAAGGAGCACTGTTTTCCTTTTTCAACGCAGAATTGGCTGGAATTCAGATCGGATGCCATGTCCCGTTTGGAGAGCCCCTGATGTGCCTAAACAGTGGAAACCCCCCAATTATAACTGAAACCCTAATCCAAACACATCCCTAACCCTAATCCCAACGGTAACCCTAACCACTCCTCTAACCCAGACACACCCAACCCTATTCCCAACCGTAAATGTAATCCAAACCCTAACCCTATCTTTAGCCCCAACCCTAACTGTAGCTCCAACCCTAGCCCCAACCCTAACCCTAGCCCTAACCCTAGCAATAACCCTAGCCCTATCACTAGCCCTAACACTAGCCGTAACACTAGCCCTAACCCTAGCCCTAACCCTAGCCCTAACCCTATCCCCAACCCTAGCCCTAACCCTAGCCCTAACCCTAGCCCCAACCCTAGCCCTAACCCTAGTCCTAACCCTTGCCCTAACCCTAACCCTAGCCCTAACTCTAGTCCTAACTCTAGCCCTAACCCTAGCCCCAACCCTAGCCCTAACCCTAACCCTAGCCCTAACCCTTGCCCTAACCCTAACCCTAGCCCTAACTCTAGTCCTAACTCTAGCCCTAACCCTAACCCTAATGGGAAAATGGAAATAAATACATTTTTTAATTTTTTTATTTTTCCCTAACTAAGGGGGTGATGAAGGGGGGTTTGATTTACTTTTATAGTGGG
This sequence comes from Ranitomeya variabilis, assembly GCF_051348905.1. NCBI lineage: Eukaryota > Metazoa > Chordata > Amphibia > Anura > Dendrobatidae > Ranitomeya > Ranitomeya variabilis. Next base: position 237,225,058 of record NC_135232.1, read on the forward strand.
TTATTTAGCAGATTTTTATGATTGGCAGCTGTCACACACTGAAAGACGCTTTTCATTGCAAAAAATATTTTTTGCGTTACCACATTTTGAGAGCTGTAATTTTTCCATATTTGAGTCCACAGAGTTATGTGAGATCTTGTTTTTTTGCGGGACGCGTTGACGTTTTTATTGGTAACATTTTCGGACACGTGACATTTTTTGATCGCTTTTTATTCCGATTTTTGTGAGGCAGAGTGATCAAAAACCAGCTATTCATGAATTTATTTTGGGGGAGGCGTTTATACCGTTCCGCGTTTGGTAAAATTGATAAAGCAGTTTTATTCGTCGGGTCAGTACGATTACAGCGATATCTCATTTATATCATTTTTTTATGTTTTGGCGCTTTTATACGATAAAAACTATTTTATAGAAAAAAATAATTATTTTGGTATCGCTTTATTCTCAGGACTATAACTTTTTTAATTTTTTGCTGATGATGCTGTGTGGCGGCTCTTTTTTTGCGGGACAAGATGACGTTTTCAGCGGTACCATGGTTATTTATATCAGTCTTTTTGATCGCGTGTTATTCCACTTTTTGTTCGGCAGTATGGTAATAAAGCGTTGTTTTTTGCCTCGTTTTTTTTTTTTTTTTCTTACGGTGTTTACTGAAGGGGTTAACTAGTGGGGCAGTTTTATAGGTTGGGTCGTTACGGACGCGGCGATACTAAATATGTGTACTTTTATTGTTTTTTTTATTTTATTTAGCTAAAGAAATGTATTTATGGGAATAATTTTTTTTTTTTTTTCTTTATTTAGGATATTTTTTTTATTTTTTTTTTACACACATGTGGGGAATTTTTTTTAAACTTTTTTACTTTGTCCCAGGGGGGGACATCACAGATCATTGATCTGGCAGTGTGCACAGCACTCTGCCAGATCTGTGATCTGCTGTGCAGGGCTGCAGGCTTACCAAGCGTCTGCTCTGAGCAGACACTCGGTAAGCCACCTCCCTCCCTGCAGGACCCGGATGCCGCGGCCATCTTGGATCCGGGACCTGCGGCGAGGAGGGAGGTAGGAGACCCTCAGAGCAACGCGATCACATCGCGTTGCTCCGGGGGTCTCAGGGAAGCCCGCAGGGAGCCCCCTCCCTGCGCGATGCTTCCCTATACCGCCGGTACACCGCGATCATGTTTGATCGCGGTGTGCCGGGGGTTAATGTGCCGGGGGCGGTCCGTGACCGCTCCTGGCACATAGTGCCGGATGTCAGCTGCGATATGCAGCTGACACCCGGCCGCGATCGGCCGCGCTCCCCCCGTGATCGCGGCCGATCTGCTATGACGTACTATCCCGTCGAGGGTCAGATAGGCCCAGGTCACCTCGACGGGATAGTACGTCAAAGGTCACAGAGGGGTTAATACTTGTCCCCAACACTAGTTTTTTCACTGTGTGTTTTGGTTTTTTTCTTTGGTGTAGCCACAGGTTGGTGGCATTTTAACTATTTATTAATAAACATATTGGGTTTTATATGATATTCTGCATAAGGTATCCCAATTCTTCATTCATTAATTTTGAAATTCAGCCTACTTAGACGGAGCATGGCAAGCTTTTTGTCAGGTCCCGTCAATCTAGATTTTTGGCTAGAGGACGCCATTCAGGCCTTTAACATAGATGGTCCACAAGATAATAGTACAGGGGTTATAACACTAAAAAATACCTTTAACGAAGTCTATATAGGGTACAAATCTTTTCTTAAATCTTGGTGGGAGATTCGTACTCTAGAAAATTATATTAAAAACAGAATCATCCCTCGAGGTCTAAGGATCAATATTTCTCCCTCTCCTCGCACTTCATCTCCTGCACTTTTAGAGCTGTGGCTCAAAGAATCAATTGATTCATCTATACGGTTCATGCAACTAACTCCTGTTATCTGAAGAGAAGAAATTACTAGAGAAATCGACAAGTGAGTTGAACTGCCTGATAGAAAAAGTGCTTAAATTTAAATCTGATCCAGACTTTAATAGACGGGAGGGTCTGTTGCAGACCTCTGTCGAAAAATATCAGGCTCTGCTGAAGGAAAGAAAGCAGATCCAGTTCCAAAAGGATCTTAAAAATTTTGCTGACAATCAAGCCTTTAATTTTCAAACAGGTAGAGGAGGTGAAGTGTCCTCGTCAGACATAGACACCTCAGACACAGAGAGAACTGACACCTTTGGTAGAGGAGGCTTCAATAATAGGGCACAGCCATTTAGATATAAAAAATGGCAACATCCAAGGGCCAGGCATGGAAGGAGGGGAAGGGGAGATTACAACACGGCAGCAGGAACCTCAGACACCCCTCCAGCAAATACAAGAGATTTGCAAGCACAGGCCTCCTCCTCAGCATCCTCCTCGTCTTTTTTAGAACAAGGGATGAGAACGGGTTATTTTCTCAGACCCAAAAACAGCTAGACAGAGGACAGATCATTAACCTGTCGTCTCACACTTTGTCCAGGGATGAATATCAAGTTTTACAGAGGGGGCTGAACTTTGTACCCACAGGGGGTTTTAATTGTTTCAGTTGGATTAAAGATCTGAACCTCTTTTGCAGAAAATTAAAATGGAAAAAGTTCTTCCTGCATAACAGTAGGGAGAACTATCTACAATTGGGGCTACAAGAGGATGATATGGAGAGCTTTGAAGCCCTAGTGGGACTGCTAGGTGAAAATGAACTACACATGAATACCAACAGGGGCCCTTTTACCAATCTTAGAAACAAGAGTACCAAGATGCCACCCCAGGGTGATACTAAAAATATTGATATCTTCCTTCAACTGGTAGAGAGAGATCTTAAAAAAATCAGGTATATGGATGTTGGCACAGATCACAATCTTAGTGAAAAGGAAAGGGTAGCTTTGGACACACTCAAAAAGAATGACCAATTAGTGATTAAGGCATCCGACAAGGGTGGTAATTTGGTGATAATGGACCATAAGATTTATTGTAATATGTGTAATAATATATTACAGGATAAAAGCACCTATGAAACCCTTGATCTGGATCCCTCGGAGGGATATAAAATTCTACTCAGAGAAATTCTTGAGGTAGCACTATCAAAGGGGCTGATATCCAAATCCGAATATGGGTTTATGCTTCCTACCTTCCCTCTGCAGGCTACATTTTATACACTACCCAAGGTACACAAGGGCCTGCACCCTTTAAAGGGGAGACCCATTGTGTCAGGAGTCGATTCACTCACAAAGAATTGTGGTTTGTATCTTGAAGAAATCTTGAGGCCTTTTGTGTTGTCTATCCCTTCATATCTTAGGGACACCACTGACCTACTCCAGAAAATAGAGGGCATACAATTGGAAAAGGATTCTTTTTTGGCATCGATCGACGTTGAGGCCCTTTACAGCAGTATACCACACGAGGCGGGCCTAAGGGGTATACATCACTACCTCAAACAAAGGTCGATAGCATGTAGGGAACATAATTCCTTTGTTCTATGTCTGTTAGACTTTGTACTTACCCATAACTCATTCAAGTTTAACGGTAAACACTACCACCAGCTCAGGGGCACTGCGATGGGGTGCGCATGTGCCCCATCGTATGCAAATTTGTTCCTGGGCTGGTGGGAAGAAACAACTGTGTTTGGGAGAGATACCAACTGGTGGAACGAGTATATAGCCATGTGGCTTAGGTTCATCGACGACGTTTTTGTCATATGGGTAGGCACTGAGGCTCAGTTCAAGAGGTTCATTGCGGAGCTTAATGTTAACAACATCAGCCTTAAATTCACTTCAGAGATTCATTCAGAGGAATTGGCCTTTCTAGATGTCATGATTAGCAAAACCCCAGATGGGGGTTTGTCAACGAGTATTTATCGAAAACCAACAAGTACAAATTCTTTACTTAATTGGCATAGTCACCATCCTTCCCCCTCTAAAAAGAGGCATTCCCAAGGGCCAGTTCCTAAGACTGAGGAGGAATTGCTCCGACACAAAAATGTTCCATAGTCAGGCGACTGATATGTTCAATAGGTTCAGTGAGAAAAATTATCCCTCCCACATCTTGAAATCAGCTTATAATAATGCGATAAATTCAGACAGACAATTACTGCTGCATAAAAATGAGTCCAGAACTGAGGAGAATAAAATCAGGATAATAGGAACCTTTGACTCCCAACATAACAAGGTCAGAGGTGTTATTAATAAACACTGGGATATACTAAAGATGGACCCAGAACTCACGGACCTCCTGGGGACTCATCCTGATATCACCTTCAGGAGAGGTAGGTCACTGAAGGACTCATTGGTCCATAGCCATTATATGCGACCAAAGGCGAGTTCCACTTGGCTACAGAGAAAGACATGTGGTTTCTTTAGGTGTGGCGGATGCCAACTATGTAAATACATGAGACCTAATAAATCCTTCACAAGCTCCTCAACTGGGAAAAAGTTTTTCCAGCGTGACTTCTCAAATTGTAAAACAACAGGGGTGGTTTATTTGGCCTCTTGTCCTTGCCCAAAAGATTACGTGGGCAAGACGGTTAGAGAGTTCCGCAGAAGGGTTGGGGATCATGTAGGTGATATAAGGCACAATAGAGATACCCCTCTAGCTAGGCACATGAGAGTACAACATCCAGCCAATCCATTTGATGTAAACTTCTCCGTGATTGAAGTAGTAAAACCTAACCCCAGAGGAGGTAACTTTGATAGAACCGTGCTCCAAAGGGAGTGCGAATGGATTTTTAGACTGGACTCAGTGACCCCCAAAGGGATTAATGAGCAACAGTCTTATACCTGTTTTCTATGAATCCCCATATGCTATTTGTCCAACGCATATAGCCCTTTCATGGCTCCTCTTTTAATAGCAATCTTTTACCTGTCCTTCAGTAACCCCCATATGCTATTATTCCAACATTTTAGGATCTGAGATGGCCCCTAGTGGGCTCAAATGGGCCCATAAGTAAACTAGAATTGACTTAATACTAATTACTATATGTGGTTTTGGGTCTGAAGGAACTGAATTGTCTCCATGCCCCGTCTTTTTGGTACCCCCCTTTTCTTCGGGGGCAATAGGCATAGATTTGTGTGCCTTTTATCTGTAATTTATTATATATCCCTTAATTTTGTTGTATACGCTGGTTTTTATTATAGGAATATCTACATACCCGTTAGTCCTTTATCATATTGGCGAGTTATACATTCATGAATGTCTGAAGCTTTTTGTCTACCATCCTTGTGGTTGCTGTTTAAACTCAGGGCGCGCGCTGAGTGCGCTGTAATTAGTTCAGACTTCTACGCAGGCGCAGAGCATGTATCGGCATAGAGACAGCAGGTGACACGCAAGTTGCGGCTCACCTCGTGCGTTCCATTGAGCGCATGCGGGCTAATTCAATCTAGGGTACGTGCATCATATGACAACTTCCGGGTCTTCAACCGGATGTACTCGCAGGCGGGATTTTACCGGCGTCCGAATCGATAAATTAAGGTAATGCACATCAGAATCTACTTTCATCTTTTCATCATCGAGATACATGACACTAAGATCGGGCCTCCTGATGAGCCAGAGGGGCGAAACGCGTTGAGGCGGATTATGCTAAGTGGCAGACGGCACGGCACCTAGAGAGTGATGAGTACAAGCCGCACGGACCTTGGTTTACTAAGTGCTCTATAGCTGCTTATCGGGCCATAGCAATATATCGCACTATGACACTTTAAATTGATGTTATATTATCTTCAATAACGTGCCCGTTAGGGACAGACTGTGGTATCCAACCTGTCCGCTTGTTTTTGTGTTCAGAGCTGCATTGTGATAATTGCGACACTGAATGGTCCTGGTGGGCAGTGGGCCCTATAGAGGATTGACCATTATGGTATTTAATATTGTATATAGGCTGCCTGTATATAAATAGGGGCTGTTGGTATAAGCAAATATTGTTTACATGCACCATGACACTTTAAAGGATCAAATATAAGCTACAACAAGGTGCTCTTGGCGAGACAGTGTGTGTTGATCAAATTTACTCACTCTCATGTCACAGCATGGTGTTCATGTGCCTATTGTTACAGCATCTCGTAGTGCTCATTTTGGCACCATGAATGGATAATGAGCCTTGTGCAGGACTTATCCTAATGCTCTGCAGGCTGTGGCATATTAATAGGTGCTGTGTGTAACTTCCCAGGTGAATATCGGCTTTTCTGGGAAAGTATCTCACAATTTGCCATCATAAGTCCACTACATGTACTCAAATATTTTAATTCACGTTGTTGGGGCTTAGTATTCCCTATCTTCAGGCTTATCTTTGTCTAGCTGATTAGGGGCACCTTTAGATATTTTCATTGTGTGGGTAGGGGAACCCTCATACATTGGTAGGGTCTATTAGGATCCTAGGGTAAGACGACGAGGAGTGGGGGCACCACAACGCTTCCCCCTAGGGCGCCAACCCCCACTGTCAGGTAGCATCCAGTATAGCAATTTTGATAGGGTTAATACTTGTCCCCAACACTAGTTTTTTCACTGTGTGTTTTGGTTTTTTTCTTTGGTGTAGCCACAGGTTGGTGGCATTTTAACTATTTATTAATAAACATATTGGGTTTTATATGATATTCTGCATAAGGTATCCCAATTCTTCATTCATTAATTTTGAAATTCAACTCTATGAAATGATAAGTTTTGTAAAGAACTCGCAGCAGTAAGTCATACCGAAGACAGATATATATATTACACTGCAGGTTTCCTCATAGTGGCAAATTTATTACTGCTCAAGTTACATTTATAGAACTCCAGCAGTGGGAGTTCTGCATTACATACATCACAAAGGAGACATGTAGACTGCTATATATATGCATCACATTGACTGCTGTATACACATCACATAGGAGACACAGAGAGCTGCATACATCACATAGGAGTCACTGAGAGTGCAGTATACATTATATAGGAGATACTGGAACTGCATTATAAATCACATAGGGGACATTGAGATTGTTGTGTCTACATCACATAGGGGACACTGAGACTGCTTTATATACATCACATAGGAAACACTGGGGTTGAGGTATAAACAACATAGGAGACATGGGGCTGCAGTATATACATCAACAGAAGACATGGGACTGCAGTATATACATCACAATAGACATGGGGGTGTGGTGTAGACATCCCAGGAGACATGGGGTTGTGGTATAGACATCTCAGGAGACATGGGGCTGCGGTATGTACATTACTGGAGACAAGATAGCCCGAGGGTCTGATTTTCCCTACCCCTGATGTAAATATTTGCTTTTGTGTTCTCTGTTTTGATGAATATCTCAAGAACAGTAAGTTCTATAAAACAAGCCCAGTGTAAAACCTTCCAACGTGCCCAACTTACGCCAGTGATAAATTTGGGGTATATTGGTCTAGTTGTTTGGTTGTAAATTAAAGCTTGATTTTATGTTCCTTTTTTTGGAGACTACCTCAAGAAAAGTAGGTTCAGCCTGGTCTGAAACCTTTGGAAGTTTCTATTTTATCTATGTACCAAATTTTTAGAAAGATTTGCAGAAAGATTGTGCACAACTTTGTCGAAGATAATTTTTTCTTTTTAACTAAAAGCCATATTTCTAACATTTAGGGAACAAGAAGCAAATAAATATTAAACAAAGCCCCGTTTCGTTTCATCCATTCTTTGGCAAAATGCCACTGAAGCAAATTTCTCCTAATTCGCTGTTCCCTACTTTTGGTATACTGTAATGGATGCATAAGTAGAGGGAAATATAGCTCCCTCAATCTGGGGGAATATAGTCAGCACATGATTTTTGAATGGAAATATAATATCGGTACTTAAATACATATTGGATCCTTGTGTAAACATACAAATTAACTTTCCATTGAACCCTCCTGAAATAGCTTGTGTTTAGTGAATATGAATATTGATTATTGCCTTTAGAACAAGCCCATGCTTTCTACACTATACTTATTATTGTGAAACTAATAAAAATTTAGCTTTATCATGGCTATTCTGTTATTAGATTGATTTCTATTTCTATTCCATATTTCTAACAATTTCCAAAAGCAAAAATGTACAATGTCCCGGAAAACTAGGACACATTCTCCTGTGTTAGCAGCAATTTGTTTGAAAGGTTTTTGGCCAAGGAGCTTATGTTATGTAACATTTCTTATTTAGATAGGACATAAAATACTGTAGATGTTTTTTGAAATGTCCTAAATATAGAAATCTTTCTGACTCAGATCGCAGATTCAGTAATATGAGAAAACATTCAACTTTATTCCATTTTAAAACTATACCCACAATTCACCCTCTGAAGGTTAGTCAGAGGCTGACAATACAACACATAAACCCAACGTCTTAGCAATGTATGTAGGGTGAGGTGACAATTGAGGATCACTCTCTAAACCTATCGTCTCTATGCGTTTCCTAACCATAGATGACTCATCAGGAGACCTTATTAAATATTTACCTATATATATACCTAACCCCTAAAAACAAATAGCTAGTGATGAGCAAATAGTGAAACATGCAGATACGGCAAAATCGGCACAAATAATTTCTAATATCCGTGTATTCGTACCAAATAACGAATCCAATGCAGGTTAATCGGAAAGCCGAATATTTTTCTGCTGGACCCAACAAACAGGTCTGGGGGCATAAGAAAAAAGCTGAAATTGATTGGAAAGTAGTGTTGAGCATTCCGATACCGCAAGTATCGGGTATCGGCCGATATTTGCGGTATCAGAATTCCGATACCGAGTTCCGATATTTTTGTGATATCGGAAATCGGAATCGGAAGTTCCCAGTGTATGGTTCCCAGGGTCTGGAGGAGAGGAAACTCTCCTTCAGGCCCTGGGATCCATATTCATGTGTAAAATAAAGAATACAAATAAAAAATAGGGATATACTCACCCTCTGATGCGCCCTGGTTGTAACCGCTGCAACCGGCAGCCTCCGTTCCTAAGAATGAGCGAGTGAAGGACCTGCGATGACGTCGCGGCTTGTGATTGGTCACGTGAGTGGTCACATGAGCGGTCACACGAGCGGTCATATGAGGGGTCACGCGACCAATCACAAGCCGTGACGTCATCGAAGGTCCTTCACTCACTGCATTCTTAGCAACGGAGGCTGCCGGTTGCAGCGGTTACAACCAGGGCACGTCAGAGGGTGAGTATATCCCTATTTCTTATTTTTATTCTTTATTTTACACATGAATATGGATCCCAGGGCCTGAAGGAGAGTTTCCTCTCCTTCAGACCCTGGGAACCATCCAGGACCACTTCCGATATTTGTGTCCCATTGACTTGTATTGGTATCGGGTATCGGTATCGGCGATATCCGATATTTTTCGGATATCGGCTGATACAATCCGATACTGATACTTTCAAATATCGGAAGGTATCGCTCAACACTATTGGAAAAAGCTGAAACTAAATGGGAACAGCATGTAGAATATGCCTGCATGCCTATCTGACTCACATATGGTATCTGGGAATAATGTTGTCAGACTATTGTGCGGTTGAAAGGATTTTTAAAAAGACCTACCAAACCCAAAAAAATTTTAAAGGGGAAAATGCTAAGAAACATTTTTTCCTTCATAATTATTTGTATATCATGGCAAATAAATAAATAAATCATAGCTCTCCTTTAGCATATGTTCACATGAAGCGTTTTTGCTTTAGTTTTTCCTTTAACATTTGAGAGGGCTCTCACTCCTACATTTTAGAGGTCTCTCCCTCATGCCAAATAGTTATCAAGATAGTAAAATACATAATCCCCATCCCTTTGCAATGCCATTTCAAACATGCCCATTTGAATTTTGGGCTTCGCCCGCCACCACCACCACGTCTACCGCCACGTCATTATGCAGGTGCTGTGAAACCTGCGTTTTGTAAGCTCCACAGTTCATTAACACACTGTGTGAACTGAAAAAAGATTCAGAAAGCTATTGCATTCAAATTGGATATATAGAAACACCTGTTCTACGCTAAATACATGAAATCATATAGGAAACAGGGTATTTTGAACAATCACTATGACAATCTTTATTAATATTTAAAAAGATACATTTAAAATAAAAGAAGTAACCAAAAATGCTTGTAGTTGAGCCAAACATATATACAGTGGCACCATCACAGAGCTGGTAGTATTAAGAGTGCAATAATATAATAATACTTATATCTCACAGTGTTCCCCTGTCGCTATAACAATTCCAATGGGAGGCAAAAAAAGCACTATGATGGGGCAGTGGCACCATCACCAGGGCATTGGTAAGTTTGAACTCTCTAATGTTATTGTTTTACTCCTTGTCCAGTGTTCAACATGTCGCCATCGATCTGTGTTTCTAAGCTTGTGCAATATGGGCACGCCAATATGGTTTGATAGACTCTAAACTGATTGTATAAATCAATAGTGCTTTTTTGCCATTTCCCATTGGAATTGTTATAGCGACAGGGGAACACTGTGAGATATAAGTAAGTATTATTACACTCTTAATACTACCAGGTCGGTGATGGTGCCACTATGTATCTGTTTGGCTCAACTGCAAGCATTTTTGGCTACTTCTTTTATTTTAAATGTATGTTTTTAAATATGAATAAAGATTGTCATAGTGATTGTTCAAAATACACTGTTTCCTATATGATTTCAGTTATTACAAGAGGTAGAGATAGGGAGTACAAGTACTTGTTAAACACCAAGAAAAAAAGAGTAACTAAAGAGCCACTAAAAGTAAAATGAAAAGGTATCCTTTATTAGCTCAAATACAACACAAGAAATATGTAACCACAAAACAAATAAGGGAATGGAGGAAATGGACCGGTACACAAAGGGAGGATTGCAGGTCCACAATAGGACTTGGGAAAGCAAAAAAGCGAGTAGGCAGTCATGTGTATATAGAAAGTCCAGCATTCTGTAATGCTGTAGATAAGCCCCGATCCAACCTGCAAGTGAAGAAAAATACGTTTTATTATACTCACCCGGGGGGTGGTCCGGTCTAATGGGCATCGCAGGTACTGCAGTGCGCAGGCGCCGGGAAAGGCCAGAGAGGCCCAGCTCCTGCGCAGAGCAGTACTTTGCTCTGCCCTCAACAGGGCAGATAAGTACGCCTGCACAGGAGTGTGATGCTGGGGAGTGATGAAGCAAGAATATATTATATAAAGTCACTACCAACAGAGTGATCAATTTCAGGTGTTTATTTCTGCTAATGTGGATGATTATGGCTTACAGCCAATGAAAACCCAAAAGTAATTATCTCGGTAAATTAGAATACTTTATAACACCAGCTTAAAAAATCATTTTAAAATCTGAAATGTTGGCCTACTGTGGACCTGCACCAGCAGATGACATGGCTCCCCAAACCATCACTGATTGTAGAATCTTCACTCTAGACCTCAAGCAGCTTGGATTGTGTGCCGCTCCACAATTCCTCCAGAATTTAGAAAATGAAATGCAAAATTTACTTTAATCTGAAAACAACACCTTAGACCACTGAGCAACAGTCCAGTTCTTTTTCTCCTTGGTTCAGGTAAGACGCTTCTGGCGTTGTCTATTTGTCATGAGTGGCTTGACACAAGGAATGTGACACTTGTAGCCCATGTTCTGGATACATCTGTGTGTGGTGCCTTTTGAAGCAATGACTCCATCAGCAGTCCACTCCTTGTTAATCTCCCCCCAATTTTTGAATGGCCTTTTCTCAACAATCTTTTCAATCTTTTCAAGGCTGTGGTTATCTCGGTTGTTTGTGCACCTTTTTCTACCACACTTTTTCCTTCCGTCAATTTTCCATTAATATGCTTGGATACAGCACTCTGTGAACATCCAGCTTCTTTAGCAATGACCTTTTGTGGTTTACCCTCCTTGTGGAGTGTGTCAATGACTGACTTCTGAACATCTGTTAAGTCAGCAGTCTTTACCATGATTGTGGAACTTACTAAAACAGACTAAGGGACCATTCTAAATGCTTAGGAAACCTTTGAAGGTGTTTTTATTAATTATTATAATTTACTGAGATAATGACGTTTGGGTTTTCATTGGCTGTAAGCCATAGTCATCAACATTAACAGAAATAAACACTTGAAATAGATCACTCTGTTTGTAATGACTCAAAAAAATATGAATTTCACTTTTTGTTTTGAAGAACTGAAATAAATGGTCTTTTTGATGATATTCTAATTTTGTGTGAAGCATCTGTATGATGCCATCCCCAGATCTAAATCATTATTTCAGTTTGTTTAGAAGCACATTCATAGTTCAAAGCTGTTTGCATCTCCAGTCATAGACATATTCTGTTTGCATATACCATCCCTATGCTTTAGCTGACATTGATTACTGATGTCCCTAAAGTGGCTGTTCGGTGTATGACATGTCTCTAAGGAGCATGCTCCACGTGCATCCTTATCAAAGGTTGTACAGTTAGTGGCACCGACAAAACGCCGGACATTTAAATACATAGCCACGCCCCTTTAGTGACATCACACCCAAATACAGATGTGATAGGTTCCATCCGGGCCATTCACATCATAGAGCTGGGTCCTCACCGCTGTGATGTCACGGTGGAGTTGGCCATGACACCTAGTAAACAACAGTATTCTCCACAGCACCATGCAATTTCTAAGCTGACGTAAATGACCTAAAAGAGGAGCACTACAGTTAACACAGTAAGTGACAGTGTGCACAACCATTTCAGATGCTATCAATAATTCACAATATAGCGATATCATTACATAAGGGCACAAAACACACCAACACCCATGATATAGGCAGGGGAGTAATCTGTACCCATTCGGTCCACATTAACAAGGGATCTCAGCATCAGCGGACAAGAAAAATGAGTTATGCACAAATATATTTACTTAGAAGCAGAATTAAATTAAATGGACAATAAGAATGTCCAAAGATACCCCATCTTCCCAGACTCAATAGAATTAATAACTAGGGGCAATATTGTCCAGAATACCGATCTAAACCCTGATTTTCAAATAAATGGGATAAATGAAATTGCATAATTCAGACCCAGTGGTTTAATGCTTTTGAAACTGAAAATCCACTGTGCTCTAGCCAGTCTCCAGACCTAAATCCAAAAAAAAAATCTTAGGAGGGAGCTGAAACTCAATGTTGCCCAGGGACAGCCCAGACACCTGAAAGATCTGTAGAAGATCTGTATGGAGGAGGGGGCCGAAATCCCTGCTGCAGTGTGTGAAAACTTGGTCAAGAACTACAGGAATTGTCTGACCTCTGTAATTGCAAACAAAGGTTTCTGTTCCAAATATTAAGTTTGGTTTTCCATTGTATCAAATACTTATTTCATGCAATAAAAAGCAAATGAATTATGTAAAAATCATACAATGTGATTTTCTGGATATTTTTTAAGATCTGTCTCTTACAGTTCAAGTGTATCTACAATAAATATTACAGACCTCTCCATTCTTTGTAAGTGGAAAAACTTGCTAAATTGGCAGTGTATCAAATACTTATTTGCTCCTCTGTATATATGTGTATATATATATATATATATATATATATATGTAGTGAGCGTTAAAAAGTTGCAGGAATCTTAGAAGTGAAGATATGGTCCCCACAGTTCACTAATCACTAACATCATTATGTATGTCTTGGACTTTATAAAGAGTCAGGAGGATGTGCATAAGCCTACATCCACAGAAGATCTGGGGTTAGTTAATTAAGAAAACTGAAACTGTTAAACTGTAAAGCGCTGCGGAATATGTTGGCGCTATATAAATAAAGATTATTATTATTATTACTAATATGTTTCGAACAACCTTCTTCAAAAGTTCCTTTAAAAACTGTGTGCAAGTGTACCTAGAAGAATTGAAACTATTTTGAAGGCAAAGAGCACTTACTAAAGATGAACAGATCTGATAAAATTCGAAGTCGTCAAAGCTCACAGATTTTCCAGGAAACTTTTATTCACAGTGAAGATATTCTCATCAAAATTAATGCCCCTAAAAATGTAAGATGTGAAAAGCAAAAATTGATTAACCTGTGCAACCCTTCTGCTGCTCGCTGTCCGATTTTCAGAGCCTCCATTTCTTTCCCTGTTGTAAGCTGCATCTACTGGCCAAAGCCAAGACAGCAGAATGAAGAGGCCCTGAGATCACAAGCATTAAGCAGTACTTGATGCTCTCTGGTCTCCTTCTTTTTGCTATTGTATCAACTTATTTACTGTAGGCTGGGACTTTTGACCTCAACCAGGCCTGAGAGGTCATGACATGTTATGTACAGTGACTTCTAAAAGTACCTTGACACTCAGCAACTTTACAACGAGAACGACAATGATCCGTGACTAGTGTTGAGCATTCCGATACCACAAGTATCGGGTATCGGCCGATACTTGCGGTATCGGAATTCTGATACCGAGATCCGATACTTTTGTGGTATCGGGAATCGTAATCGGAAGTTCCCAGTGTATGGTTCCCAGGGTCTGAAGGAGAGGAAACTCTCCTTCAGGCCATGGGATCCATATCCATGTAAAAAATAAAGAAATAAAATAAAAAATAGGGATATACTCACCCTCTGACGCACCCTGGTAGTAACCGGCAGCCTGCTTTGCTTAAAATGAGCGCGTTCAGCACCTTCCATGACGTCACGGCTTCTGATTGGTCGCGTGCTGCTCATGTGACCGCCACGCGACCAATCACAAGCCGCGACATCATTCTCAGGCCCTAAACTCATTCTAGGAATTTAGGACCTGAGAATGACGTCGCGGCTTGTGATTGGTCGCGTGGCGGTCACATGAGCGGCACGCGACCAATCAGAAGCCGTGACGTCATGGAAGGTGCTGAACGCGCTCATTTTAAGCAAAGCAGGCTGCCAGTTAACAGCGGTAAGGTGCAGGGGCCTCCGGACGGGTGAGTATATCAATATTTTTTATTTTATTTCTTTATTTTACACATTAATATGGATCCCAGGGCCTGAAGGATAGTTTCCTCTCCTTCAGACCCTGGGAACCATCAGGATACCTTCCGATACTTGGTGTCCCATTGACTTGTATTGGTATCAGGTATCGGTATCGGCGATATCCGATACTTTTCGGGTATCGGCCGATACTATCCGATACCGATACTTTCAAGTATCGGACGGTATCGCTCAACACTATCCGTGACGTTGCAGCGTCCTGGTTAGCAATCTCGTTGTGTTTGACACGCAGCAGCGATCTGGATCCCGCTGTGATATTGTTGGTCGGAGCTAGAAGTCCAGAACTTTATTTGGTCATCAGGTCGGCGTGTATCGTCGTGTTTGACAGCAAAAGCAACGAAGCCAGCAATGTTTTACATGGAGCTAACGACCTGTGAGAACGATAAGTGAGTCACCGTTACGTCACAGGATCGCTCCTGCATCGTTCTGGAGCTGCTATGTTTGACGTCTCTACAGCGACCTAAACAGCGATGCTCCAGCGATCGGCTCATTGTCTATATCGCTGCAGCGTCGCTAAGTGTGACGTACCTTAAGGCCCATTCACAGCTGGAATCCTGCCCTAGTGTGAAAAGATGGGAGTTATGGCTTCTGAGAACTAGACAGTAGAATGGAAACTGTTGAGGGCCCGGACAGATGAGCAGTGAGATGAGTATATGTTTTTTTGGTTGGATTTTTTAAACTTTTGCTTGGCATCTTTGGTTAAGCAAAATGGCAGCCAGCTGCTATTTTGTTAAATTCACGCAAAGTAAAATGACAAAAGAATTGAATTTTCATGCAGCTTTTTTGTATTTTCCAGTAGAAGTAAATTTGAGTAGTCACACCAAATAGTCACACAAACTATTGATTAGATGTAAATTGAATTGTTTTTTTTTAATGTATTCTTACTTTATAGCATTTTATCATATCTAAATCATATAAATAGTATTGTACTGAACTGTATATCTAAAATATGTCCCAGAAGCCAATGGACCTGAGAAGAATATACATTTTTCATTTTGTGGCCATCATGTCCTCAACGTGAATCAAATGCAATGACAATCCATAAGCCCTCTTTTTCTATACTTGATGGTCATAAACTGCATTTATTTCGGAATCAATTTCTTTTAAGGCATTTTTTCTGTTCCCAAAAAAAAACATTCAATCCTGCACAGTAAATCAACTTTCTGCAATATAAGATTTTATATAATAGTAGTAGTTGTAGTTAGATAGTAGTAGTTTTCAGAATAAATTTCTTAATTGACTTGTGTCTTATTTTTCCTCATATTACCCTATTTGACTCCCTTTTGTTTCTCCCTATTGGTATAATTACTTTCTTGCATATTCATGGGAACATAAGCTAAGACTGAGCCATGTCTAATTTTAAGTGTTAACGGATAAAGCCCTGGTTCTGATTTACTGATCCGTGCTCAAATTCAGCAGTCTTCGACTCTTTAAGGGACAAAAAACTGTGCTTCGCTTTGTAATGAATCTCACAGTCATTTTACTTAACTCCACAGGGAAGTGTTTGTGATCTGAGGCTGTTATAGGTCTTGAAATATCAAAGATACATATAAAGAATTTTGTAGTTGCTGGTCTTAGACCTGATGTGAACCGTTATTCGTGGGGGAACGGGTGAAAATCACTACATATCAATAAATAAAAAAAGTGAATGGGCAAACGTACTGTAGATAAATATAGAATTTATCCCATTCTGTTATTGCATAACAAAACATGTTATAGTTAAAATAGATCTGTCACCAGATTTCACACAACAAATTGCATACATGTTCATCTACATCTCATGCCTGAAGAAACCAGTGTACTTTGTAAATTAATGTGACAATAGTTGTATAATCCACTTATTATAATGAGTGCATTAGGAGTCCAACTAAAGAGTGAAAGAGCTGTTGCAATCAAGAATATTCAGTTGCCACCTTTGCATCCTGTCTGACAGTTGCAGCTTCTACTGAGCAGTGTGAGGTATCAGCAGCAGTGTGGAGCTGTTAATCAGTTTAGATGAATAATAAATACAGCAGTTTTCTCAGGTCTAAGAGATCTAGTTAATATACGGTACGTGAGTTTCAATTGCAAAATCTGGTGTCAGATACACTAATTTAGGCATAAATTGCTGGTGCACAAAATTTTTCATATTGTATGTTGCTGGATTTTGTGACTTTATAATATAAAAGATACTTTATTCATAAATATTTTTTTGTGCCTACTGGCAAGTGACAACTATCTAGCTGCTCTATCCATCTTAAAAATTGTATCAGCTTAAAACCTAGTTTATTTTATCCTCATATCCCCTTCTTTCAGCCAAGAAGTGTCATGAAGAATGTTCTGGTTATAAAATCGTGGTCACCAAAGTTCCATGTAGTAATTTTTAGACCAAAGCCAATACTCTTGTAGTACACGCTCCATGAGGTTGTCTTCCTTCATATTTTGCTCCTGATGGAAGTCCTACAAGTCTGAATCATGTACAAAGCATTATCCTAAAAGAAAAGCCAATTGAGCTACATATATTCTTTGTTCTCACAGTTTCTCACGATTAGCATGACTGTTGCTTTAGAGAATATGTTTTCATTCAGTACAGCTCCAATGTGGTAGTCAACGAATTAATTACCCTATGCAGGAATCGGGTTTCTTTTAAATAGTTTCACAACTTTAGCTTTTAATGGCTCTCTATCCCCTGCTGAGGCTATGCTCCAAGTTGTCAAAGCATTTGCCGAGGGTGTATGGGTCAATGCTTTCCAATAGGCAGACAAAGCTCCTAAAGACATTGATTTCAAAGTCTTGATTTTCTTCAAGTTGGGCAACAGGGAAAAATGGAACTGAGAGGCCAAGGTCAATGTTTGTTCAGAGGAACACAGAGGGGATTTCTTTAAAGCATTTGTCGCAGTTGCACTTTGGTGTCAGTTTATGAATGTAGTCATCAAAACGAGCTATTACGGTATTTTATATGGGCAATACAGGTGGCAAAGATACTTTACTAAATTACATAAAATCCAACAAGTTACTTAGTGTGGGTGGGGAAATTAGTTTGTATAGGTTTTAAGGTTCCTTTTTAAGTACTCTCTTACATTATATAAACTTACAGAGAAAATGTGTTTGTGTTATAACTATAATAAATGGAATAAAATCTATATAACAAAAAAGCTATTAGAGACAACAGTTCTGTATGGAATTATAGGGACTCTTCAGCTATAGAGGCACTATTTTTCCAATAGATAAATATGAACCTGAACCGTATATTTAGAAAAATATAAATCTTTATTGTGTTACAAAAAATTACATAGAAAAACCACATAGAAAAATCATACAAAGATTAAAAGAGTGTGAAACCCAAATAGAGGCACCACAACCCACATCTATAACCATAAGAGGCTGCACATGTCACAAATACCCCAGTGATTGTTCCTCAAACAGATTATAAAGCTGCAAGAGGGCATCCCTAAGATACAATCAGTGTATACATTGTTAATCACCAGTCCTGTTGGATAGTTAGGCCATGTGCACACATTCAGTATTTTTTGCGTTTTTTTTTCGCATTTTTTTCGCTATAAAAACGCGAAAGAAACGCGAAAAAAGGCTTACATATGCCTCCTATTATTTACAGTGTATTCCGCACTTCTTGTGCAAATGTTGCATTTTTTTCCGCGAAAAAAAGGCATCACGGAAAAAAAAGCAACATGTTCATTAAATTTGTGGAATTGCGGGGATTCCGCACACCTAAGAATGCATTGATCTGCTTACTTTCCACATGTGGCTGTGCCCACCATGCGGGAAGTAAGCAGATCATGTGCGGTTGGTACCCAGGGTGGAGGAGAGGAGACTCTCCTCCACGGACTGGGCACCATATAATTGGTAAAAAAAAAAGAATTAAAATAAAAAATAGTCATATACTCACCTTTGATGGCCCCCGGAGTCTTCCCATCTCAGCGGTGCATGCTGCCGCTTCCGTTCCTATAGATGGTGTGTGTGAAGGACCTGCGATGATGTCGCAGTCTTGTGATTGGTCGCCTGACCACTCATGTGACCGCTCACATGACCGCGACGTAATCGAAGGTCCTGCACACACACCATCTGTAGGAACGGACGCCGCTGAGGAGATCGGCTGTCTGCAGGTGAGTATAACCATTTTTTTTATTTTTTTTTATTATTTTTAAACATTCTATCTTTTACTATTGATGCTGCATAGGCAGCATCTATAGTAAAAAGTTGGTCACACTTGTCAAACACTATGTTTGACAAGTGTGACCAACCTGTCAGTCAGCTTTCCAAGCGATGCTACAGATCGCTTGGAAAACTTTAGCATTCTGCAAGCTAATTTCGCGAAAAAAAACGGGAAAAAAACGCCAAAAAAATGCAGATTTCTTGCAGAAAATTTCTGGTTTTCTTCAGGAAATTTCTGCAAGAAATCCTGACGTGTGCACATACTCTTAGGGTACCGTCTCACAAAACGATTTACGAACGATCACGACCAGCGATACGACCTGGCCGTGATCATTGGTAAGTCGTTGTGTGGTCGCTGGGGAGCTGTCACGCAGACAGCTCTCCAGCGACCAACGATGCCGAGGTCACCGCTGTGCTCTGCTTTCACTTTACGGCCGGGAGTCAGTCAGTGCGGGAAGCAGACGGCAAGGGACCTGACGGACACCAGAATGTGAGTATGTACTGTTTGGTTTTTTTTACATTTACGACGGTAACCAGGGTAAACACCGGGTTACTAAGCGCGGCCCTGCGCTTAGTAACCCGATGTTTACCCTGGTTACAAGCGAATGCATCGTTGGATCGGTGTCACACACACCGATTCAAGATGACAGCGGGAGATCCAGCGACGAAAGAAAGTTCCAAACGATCTGCTACGACGTACGATTCTCAGCAGGGTCCCTGATCGCTGCTGCGTGTCAGACACAGCAATATCGTATGGATATCGCTGGAATGTCACAGATCGTACCGTCGTAGCGACAAAAGTGCCACTGTGAGACGGTACCCTTAGTATAGTGCAAGATAAGGTTTACCTCAGTACACATTTTGGCATTCAGCCTTCTTCCAGGAGGTAAACCTTATCTTGCACTATACTAACCATCCAAGCAGGACTGGTGATTAACAATGTGTACACTGATTGTAACTTAGGGATGCCCTCTTGCAGCTTCATAATCTGTTCGAGGAACAATTACTGAGGTTATTGTAACATGTGCTGCCTCTTATGGTTATAGATGTGGGTTGTGGTGCCTCTATTTGGGTTTCCCACTCTTTTAATCTTTGTATGATTTTTCTATGTGGTTTTTCCATGTAATTTTTTGTAACACAATAAAGATTTATATTTTTCTAAATATACGGTTCAGGTTCATATGTATCTATCGGAAAAATATTAATTTCAATGAACCTAGTGATGGGTCCAGTATCTAGTAGGGGCATATATAGATCTTCTTATAGATAAATATATCTTGTCAGAATGCTCCAAATAGTGACTTCAACATTTTTGTTAAATAGAGGCACTATGTGTACATGAAGATTAAAGGAGTTGTGCACTACTAGGATAAACATTCTTAATCTGAATGTTTCCTCCATTAAAATAAATACACTTATACTTACTTCCCATGCCGGCGTCATTCCAGCAGTGTTGGGACTCACTTTCCCGTGGCTCATGTGAAGTTGTTATGTCACATGAGCCCGGTGCCCAATCACCACTGACACTACCTGTCCTCGCCTTCAGACGTATAAATAATCAAAAGCCACTGGACAACCCCTTTTAAGGATAGACAACCTGATTCGAGCATCTGACACTGAAAAGCAGAGATATTTTAGGGGGAGATTGTGAGATAGAAAGTTTTTAGAATTTAATAAATGTGTAGTAAATTGGAGAATTGGTAATCTAGGTCTCCAATAATACCATTATAAATAAAGTGGTGGAATTTAGGGGTACAATTACCTTTGAAGAGAATATGAATAAGAATAGAAAACCTTTAAGAGAATATGAATAAGAATAGAAAATAAGAATAAGAAAAAATAATATTGTGCTTACAATCGTTGCTGCTGACAATATTCGTAATATTTATTTAGCATAATTGTTTCATAGGGTGTATTTTAAAATAATGTAATAAAACAACTCACCTGTTGTGCCATGCCAAGCACAAGCTTGTCATCCTTCCTCTAGATGATGGTAATGGTTATTGCACGCTTCATTAATGCCAGCTGTCAGAAACATAAGATGTGATAAGTAGCGCGTGGGACGCAACTAATTAAGAGTATTTACTTTGAAGCCCTCATTCAATTGAAGTGGCAAATCATTTTTCATTTAGTAATGCATATGAGGCTATTAATTTAACATTAGTGACTTCAGTATGAGTTATGTGATCATGCATTTGATGAATTAACTGTTTAGATTGTCAGGTTAAGGATCAAGTGTGTGATGATGTTCTGACTTTACTTCAACAAGGAATCAGAGACTGGAGCATATTAGTCAGTGATATGCATTATTATAGTTAGATTTCTTAACATATAATCATTTTTGTAAGAAATTCAAAAGAATAAAATATTTAAACTAGCACTAAAACACTAAACATTAATCACTTAACGACATATGACATACTGGGTACATCATATGTCGACTCCTTGACTTTGATGCGGGCTCACAAGCCGAGCCTGCATTTTATTTTTGCTGGCAGAGGATAGCTGTGATAATCAGCCATCATTTGCCCCTAACAGCTGTGGCTGGACTTGAGCTCCAGCCGCTGCTGTTGACCTGTTAATGACCACTGTCAATCTGTGAAAGCGGCATTTATAGCACGGGAGGAGGTAGGGGGGTGGCGCATAATTCCATGATGGTGGTACTCTGGTGAAAGTCAGCCCATGACTGGTAATCATAGGAGACCATGATTTTTGCTATAAAGAGCAATATTGTGTCATTGCTGTATATAGCACTGGTGATCGGATGATCGCAGGTTAAAGTCCCCTAAGAAAACTAATAGTGAAAAATAAAAAAGTTTTTAAAAAATATAAAAAAATGAAAAAATTCATACCCCCTATCCCCCTTAAAAATTAAGAAAGAAAAAAAATACACATTCTTGATATTGCTGTATTCGTAAAAGTCCGATTTATCAAAATATATAAATAAAATCAAATAAGTAAACAACGTAATGCTAAAAAAATCAAAACTTGATGTTTATTACACTTAATGTGCAATTTTAGGTTTTATTTTACATTAAGCCCATTTAATTTATAACTTTTGCTTATGTATTATGTGCAAGTCAGAAGTTTTTAGTATGTGGAAGCCAGTTGTTGAAAAGTTAGACGACTCTTTGAACATTTTGTCCCCTTCATGTCATCATAGTGTTGATGCTGCTCATGAAGGGGTTAAACATTTCAATTACTCTTGAATTAGGATGTGAACAAACTTCAAAGAAGCAATCTACTTTCCAATGCTTGTATGATATTGAAAGTTCATTTCAGAAAGAGATGAATTCCTTCAGGTGACAAACACTTTGAATGCAGCATTACACTACATTGAATCATCCAATAATAAATGCACGGAGTTCGGTCTTCATCACACTGTCACTTTTGATTTTATGTTCCAGGCTAATCCATCTTTTATATAGGCATAGCTTTATGATGATCGGGTGTGAATTTCTTTGTCTTCTCTCTTCATGTATTATTTTAATAGTGTCAATGTTTCCTTTCTTTGAGAACATTTGGAGGTAAATTACATTAAATCTAACACATGTAGTTTATGTTGAAATTATTAATCACTAGATTTGGTGGGAATAGATTTGGATGACCCAGACCATCAGCCTCAACTGTAAACTCTGGCTGCTGGACGAGAGCTGTGAGAACTGTCTCACCTTTTGATTGGCCCCTCTGGAGCAACATGTTGGTCCTGTCACCACACTGATGATTATCGTGGCCAATGAAATGGGACATACAAATAAATTGACATTAAGACTATTAATTACAACAATTTTGTTATATAATTGTGTAGATTACATTTTGGTGCTGTTCCCAGTGTATACATTAAACATGACTATGACATCAACAGCTACATGCCATACGGTTACATATGCGTTCCAATGACTATAACTGATCATCAATACCATTATAGAGACAAACTTGTGTTACAAAATGTAGATAAGTCTAAGCCAAAAAAATGATGATCAAAAGGTTGATTCGTATTAAAGATACATATAAATTTTATTTTATTACAAACTTTAAAATCCATATAACCAATTAGGGAAGATCGAAGGGACACCTTTACAAACCAGGAAGGCACCAAGGAGTACAAGATCAAGAAGTTTATAACCTGCACGAGCAAAAACGTTATATATTATGCCGTCTGCCCATGTAACATGATTTACGTGGGCATGACTACTTGACAGTTGAAAATGCGTTTGCGAGAGCACGTGTTAGGTATTGAGGCAACAGCGACAACCGATGATGTGAAGTTATTGAAAACCATTCCTCATCATTTCAGAAGATTTCATGGCTGTGATGGTAGCCTGTTAAGGGAGAGGGGCATTGACATGCTAGACATGGGTATCCGGGGGGTGGGACCACTGAAAGATTGGCACAGTTGGAGTCCAGATGGATATGGACACTTCGTACAGTCCACCCATCTGGACTCAATGAGAATCTAAGTTTTGCACCATTTTTGTAATCACTGCTCTGTGGAATAGATATATCTGTTTTTTACTCATGTATACATTTTTAACTATTATTTTAGATTTTTAATGTTATTCGTTGCACGTGAAGATGGAGAAATAATGCGGTGGTGCCAGTTGATTGAATATTGATATCAAGGTCGGGATTTCCCTTATTTGGCTTTGGAGTAAAGAAGATTGAATAACATCAAACCCTCATTGAACTTCCCCATTTGACTTTGTATTCTGCCTATCTTACATTATAAGAGATGATAATTATTTTGATTTATAGATATTGGTATATAATGTTATGATGTATATATCTTGATATTGGCAGTGATGCAATGTTATAGAGTGGGGTGTGTTTGTATACTTAATTTTGGTAGTACTAATGTGGGATGTATATATGTATAACTGGATATCCGTCCATGAATCTTTATATATGGTATTATGTTATCTCTGGCACTAATGCCTTATTTCCCATTATGGTTTTGAAAAGGGTACTCACATTAGTATGCTTATTAGTTATTGACACAAGTTGTCCCTGTCCTGCATGCACCCGTCTCCTCGGCGCTGCTGCTGCCTACCGCCGGCATCACTATATGGCCTTCTCGGCTTCTTGTCCACGTGATGGCGGTGCTGGTTATTGCTGTGGCACCTTGGCAACGGGGCGCATCACTTCCGGGCTGGGATCGCAACTTCCAGTGAGCGTGATTCACCGTGAGTGAACGGGCAGTATTTAAGATCGACTGGTGATTGTCCGGTCAGGCCCCTTGAGAAAGGAGAGGTCCGAAACTTGAGTCGGGGCGGACGCACGCATCTGGGCTCCGGTTTCTGGTCCCAAACATTTCCGGCAACAACCAATTGGTAAACATAATAGTGATTTTTGACAAGTGTCACTGGTAATATGAGAGACATTGTGGTGGTTATATGGAGCCTGTGATATGTTGGGGCTAAAGACCTCTATTCAGATATAGGTTAAAAACTGATGAGAGTATAACGAGTGGCGTACAGCCAGGTTTATATTTATATGTATACACTTTGTTGAACCTATGGATACCTGTGAAAAGAGGTAGATCATTGCTCATACTGTTGTTTTTCAAGCAAATATAATTATGTAAACCACTAGTCCACATGTAGGCGTCCCTTTTATATGTAGCATAAGGGTGACCATGTTGTTTCTCTTTTCACCTTCTTCGCTACTTGGTTATATGGATTTTAAAGTTTGTAATAAAATAAAATTTATATGTATCTTTAATACGAATTGACCTTTTGATCATAATTTTTTTGGTTTAGTCTTATTGAATATTGATGATAGGTTGTTAATCCTATGGACACATGGGGAGGCTTTATGATAGGTGACTAATTAATACCATGTGTCCAGGTCATAGTTGCTGTGTTTTGATAATGTAGATAAGTGCAGACTATGTGTTAGGGTTGGCAGATTGCACTAAATAAAATATGAATTAAAGTGCAGTCGCAACCCGAGTTCCATCGTGCAGAGATGTATAACTGCTGTTAGTGTGAACAATGACGGAACAAAACAGCGAGTGTTACCTTAAACACACTGTGTTAATTCCACACAGTATGAACAGGATGCAGATTACTTAGCTCTGTTAACTTCACAGAGAGGTAGAACTCCGAGTTTGTTAAGCATTGTACCCTGTTAAACGTCAGAAAGAAGATAGCACGTAGAGAGAGCTTACTCTGCAACTAAACTGTGCTAAACGCACACATGAATGAAGCACATGCTAAGCCAAGAGAAAGATCTCATATGACGCTAGGTACAATACCCTTTTGCCTTCACAGAGAAGTATAGCGCAAGGGTTGTGCTTGCTCTGTAACTGAACTGTGCTAACCGCACACATGAATGAAACAGATGCTAAGCCAAGCCGCAAGTTACCCTAGTCCTGAAAGCTTCCGAACCTGTACCTGACCGGCACCCAAAGCATGTAGAATACTAGAGACTAAGGCTTTGAGCCAAAGGTACAAAATCGCATAATAGTGCAACCTGCCTGCCAATGTGTACAGACTCTGTGCATAGAAGGACACACACAAACATGCAGACAGAGTGGTAGAGTATCCATCCACACACACCAAACATGAGCGATACTAGCTCGCCCACTTGCGCCGCTGAGAGCCTTTTAAACCCTAGGCTCAACTCCAAACACTCACGCCCAGCCAGCCGTGACATTGCCCACTGGCCAATCCAGAGGTGCCACATCACCAGAGCAGTTAATGTCTGACCACCAATGAGAAGACGTCACATCACGGACATGCTCAGTAAGGTGATCTCTGGACTTAGCGCAAGGCTGCACCTGAATATCACTAGTTACCATAGACTTGACTGGAGAGCTAGCAGTAATCAAACATATACCACGAGCCTGAGCAAGACACTGAGACTGATGTCTGCACAGAGCAGCAATCCCAGCAGCCGGAGAAGAATGGGAGACAACAGCAACAGATTAAGCTTGGGATCTACCCTGCGCAGCGGGACAATCCAGAGGCCTAACACTATGTCTATGGCTTTTTTATCATGTTTTATGGCTGTATTTGGTGTAGAATTATCCTGGAAGCTGATTTTAGCCATAAGCTTCAAATATCCTGAGTAATTTCAAATAGTGTCCTTTGAGCATTTGCTTGATTGTTCCATTGAAAAATATATATTTTTCTGTTTCATGGCCAATGAGCCATAATTACTTTTTTGTTTTGACCGCTGCCACATTGCAATAAAATGTAGTAAGTTTTGAACAAAACATCGTATCTACCCTAAAATATCATCAATAAAAATGTCAGCTTATTGCACAAAAAAGTAACCCTCACAAAGCCCCATATCCTGAAAAATGAAAATGCTATGGGTCCCAAAAATTAGAGGCATAATCAAATTATTTTTCTTACAAATTTCCGAATTTTTTTTCACCACTTAAATAAAAAAAGGTTATAAATGTTTTGTATCTGTGTACTCAAACTGATCTGGAGAATATATTGCCAGGTCAGTTTTATCATGTAGTGAACTGGGTAAATAAAAAAAAAAAACAGTTGTGAAATTGCACTATTTTGCAATTTGAACACACCTGGAATTGTTTTCTTGCTTTCCAGTAGATCACAAGATAAAATGAATGATGTCATTCAAAAGAAATGACATGACAAAAAAAAAGTGAAAAAAATATATAATAATTTCATTGTCAAAGGCAACAGACAAAGAGGCAGTACACTAACCACTGTCTGGTAGAATTCCGTTTAGGGTTTGTTTACACTGGCACATTTTCTTTAATGCGAGACAATTAGGCTGATGATGCTGATGGAACTGGGCTCAAACTCTGTCAGAATTTGATCAGAGTGTCATCTGAGTGTGATCCCATTGTCTCACATGAGAGAATCACAGCCCAGGTGTGAAGAAGTTACAGAATGTAATTTCTTTGTTTTCTCCATTGTTTCTGTGAGCATACACCGGACTGCACTCGGGTGAAATCCGAGTCCATTACAATGTTTCGCATACACCCATAGACTTGTACGGATGTGCGTGATCCAAATATCAGAACCACTCTCACCATGATGCCATTGTTTTCTCCTGCCGAGTCGGCTTGAGAAAATAATTGCATATCTGCACTGCCCCATAGTATAACATTCCCTGATTTTATCAATTTGTGGTCTGACCAGTAGTGAGAGCAGAGCTGCCTCAGGGGCAAATATTCTGTTCCCATAGTCTGAATACCTTTGCACTATCTATGCACACTGACACTGAAAAACATGAAAGAAGATCAGAGATCATACAATGTAAGTACTGAAAGAGCACCCAATATTCAGCAGAGACGAACACCAGGTAGACCTACTACTGACAACTTCTCCTCTGGGAGCTCAATAAAAGATATCAAGATATATATTGAAAAAAGTATCCACAATACCATCAGAGTCACTTCAACACTCTTCTTATAGGTTTACCACCTAAGTACTAGGACTTGGCACCATTATAGCTTCAGGTTCTGGCTCGTCCTCCTAGAGAGAACCTGAAATGCTATGCTATGTGTATTTCCCTTTATAAAGCAATCACAGTAAGACAAATGGACATCTGTAGTTTAATTTCTACGCAACAGTTCTGTTTATTGAACCTGTTTTATGTTGTTTCTACATTGATTTAGAAAAAAGCATATTTGGTCTGACTTGGGGTACGAGCGTGGTCTGAGCATCGCCTCTGCCCGATTGAGTCATAGCCCTGTGGTCAATGAACTTATTAGTATTAGCAGACCACAAAGGTGTATGTTGCACACACTCATGTGTTTTATTACAAGCTCCGTCCCTCGTGCTAACTCCAATTGTGCTATTATTTTCCAAGATCATGTCCTAAAATAACCTGAACTCCTCTCCATACTCTGCTCCATCATGTCACCTAGTCCTTTGTCCTGGTCAGATACTTGCTGAGGTCTGTTATAGACGTTGCACTGGTTATAGAGCACTGATGGACAGTATCTCCTCCAAATGAAAATTGCTTTTGGGTGGATACTCGTGAGTTGTATGAATGGAAACACTCTGTTCTTCTATTAAAGTCTCATACAAGTGGTGACTGTCTTTACCGAAGTCATGTCTCGGAGCTTTAAGGAATTTTTTGTTTTAGTAAAATGTCTAAAACTTAAAAAAACCTATAACTATATAACTATAGTGCCTACACTGTGATTCTTTTTCATTTCCATGTAGACCCTTTGAACTTCCTTTTTAACATCCTAATGCAAAACAGATGGACATGTCATTAGTTTAGGGGGTTGCACTAAGTTTCCTCCTTTCTTCCCCGACCCCGAACTCTCCCTTCCGTGTTACTTTCTGTCTTCTTTCTGGTGGCTCTAAATCTCTTTCTTGCCAGTGTTGCTTCATCTGCATAATGGTACAAATAATATGTACTATGCCCTTATTCCATACCACCCTTTGATTCAAGTTTCCAAAATTGCTCTAGTCTCCTCTGTAGATGCATGTTCTCCCTCCTCACAGCTGGAACTGAAACTGTGCCTTCAATTAGTGTGCTTTGACCGATCTATATACATAGTTAGCTCTGCTGCACCAGATCCAACCCAACACAGTCAGCTTTGTTACATTAGAAACAACACAACACACTGTCAGCACTGCTACACCAGACACAACACAGGTCTGGTAAACCAGACACAACATAGTCAACTCTGCTGCACAAGATAAAACACAACATAGTGATCATTGCTACATCTAACACAATTCAACGGTCAGTTCTGTTAAACCAGACACAACACAGCGAATTCCACCCTACTATTTCTGACACATCTCCACACATTCAGACCTGCTACACTAGGCACAATACAGACTGCTAGACAAGACACAACACACTTAGCTCTGCTAGACCAGGCGCAACACAGTCAGCTCAGCTCTTCTACACCAGACACAAAACAACAAAGCCAGCTCTGGTAAACCAGACACAATGAAGTCAGCTCTCCAGACACAACCGAACACAGCTATAGCACACCAGATACAGCACAATATAGTTGGCTCTGCTACAGCAGACACAACACAGTCAGCGCTGCTACACCAGACACAAAGTTGCTCTGTACACCAGATACATTATACCACAACATTGACAGCTCTGCTATACTAGACACAACACGCAGGGCTCTTGGATCAGTGAACACTAATTTGGATGTAGGTGTATTCACTATTAGATAAAAGTTGTAGATGGGGTGTCACGACACCAGGGGCTCCTTCCCTGTCCCTAATTCTAGGGGCTCCCTAGCTTGCCCTGTCCCCAGATTACTTCTGATGATGAAGACACCAAGGTGTCAGGACTCTGAACATTTTTTTACCTTTTGTGCATTACTGCCCTCTTCCAAGATGGCGTCTTTGGTCTCATGTGCACTGTGTCTTCCTGCTGTAAAACTCCACCCCAGCCTTCAGTCTGTGCTAGAGTATTCTGCCTTGCATCCAGCTCCTGACCTCTGATTACTTCCTGACTATACACCTGCTCCTGTGAACCTGTGTGGTGATCCTGCTACTCTGCTCTGAGTTCCTGCTGCATACACAAGTTTCCAGTAATCCTCTTTCAACTGCTGCTCATGTTTACTTCATCTGCATTTGCTGGACATGTAAGCTGCTGCTGCTTTGCTATAACCTGAGACTATTAACCAGGCCTCCCTGTTTGAGCTAAGATATGATTTGAACTAAGACAAGGATTTATTCGTGTCAAGTATCCTCAAGAAAAACTGTGCTTCATAGACTTTCTGCTTGATTGCATTTTTCTCTGAAGACTGCTAAGCTGCGTTTATTATTTGCACCAAGTGTTGTGGACTTGAGTTTCTCTCTGCACCTGTTTGAATCACCGTGTGATAATATAGACTTTACCACTTATAAAACTGTGTCCTGTAGTTGTCTTGTTCCATGCAAAGAGTCTCCTGAGTTATCCCCTATAATTATTACACAAGGCCATGTACCTTGCCTTACCTCCTGAATCCGCCCTCAGTCTGTACCCTTCCCCACCCTGGGAAGAGGGGAGTACTAATGTAATGTAATACACCAACCAGACTAACAAGGTAGTACAAATAGGGATAAAGGAAAATGTCAAATCATACAAATATACAGACATGAACAACAGAGGTATACACTGGGGAGTGGAGAATGGGGTTAAACCAAAGTAGGAGAAGGAGGGGAAATAGCACACAGCCAAAACCTAGAAACAGTCTCAGATAAATCCACCAAACGCCTTCTTCAATAACAACAACCAACAACCTCTAGCCATACAGCATAAGCCTCCCTGACAATGAGTGCTAGCCAGGGCCCAGATTATATTGGAGATGGGAGTGGCTAACAATGGACAGCTGAGAGCAGTAATGCAGGAAAGCCTCCAGGAGCTCTAAACTGAGCAGATTAACCCCTGCACTGCTAAAAGAAACTTACATAGTTTAATATGAAGGTGAAGTGCTTCTCAGTATGCATGCACAAAAGAAGGAACTGCTGCTTGGTTCGTGTATGCAATGTGGACATGGGATATATGCTCTTTCACCTTTCCCCTAAAAGCTGAAGACATCTTGTAGATGGAGCAGGACTCTCAGAAAAAGCCAAAGATCTATGTGACTGCTTGACGTCGTGTAATTACAGCTAGATCACAACAGGAGTGCTCAGGCCACATGACAGCACTGCAGAAGACAGGAGGAGACACTTACACAAATGCAAGTGCATTAGAAAGTTGTAGAGGGAGAAGGAGGGGGAATCATGTAGAGACATATGAAAGTGGACAACTCCTTTAAGTAAATACATATACTGTATTTTGTACTACTTGTTTTAAGAGTATGCAAAATACTCAGTTTTAGGTATATTTTAATCATTTTCTTAGACAGGTTTTATATGGTGTTATTCCATTCAAGTTACACTCTCACTCTGGCTGACAAGCAGAAAAGTGGCTTTATATTGCATTTTAGTCAGATACTATTTCAACTTGCCAAGAATTCCAGAAAAACAGTTTCAATTTTTACAGAGCTTTGGGAGTTGTACTTGTTCTTGCCAGACTCTTATCTTGGAGGACCACACATCTCCTGGGCTTCTGCATAGGTTTCCAAATTGGACTTGTTTAAAACTGAAAAAATCAGCTTTATTTTCAATGTGCTACATCAATTGCCATACAGAATATGATGAAGTTTGCAATCTGTTGAACTATTTTATTTTTATGTGATTGTTGTGGGAATATTTTGGCTCTGATATAGCATTTCCAAATTTACGTTCTTTTTCTCTGTTGTTCCAGTAATGATAAAAAGCTACCAATACATTGGTATGTTTTCAGCTATATTATATAATTTTATGTAGGGACAAATGTGTTTTAATTTTACAGATTGCAAAACTTAGAAATAAAAGTGTGTTGGGACATATCAGTTACTAAATTAGAAATGCAATCAGTCCATAAAAAAAGTACACATTCATTCAGGACCCTTGGCAATGATAGCTTCAGGAGTTTTCTATGTACATTTTATATAAATGTTATTTAATGATTGTACAATGAAACTCATGCAACTTGAATTTCTCACCAATATTAAACTTGTTTTGTGTTCTCGTCTCATAGCCAAGAGTTTGTTATAATTGTATCTAGTCAAGATAAATAATATCTTTTATTATCTCCACATTCACATATGAAGGATACCTTTGTGTAGGAAATTCCACTCTGTGATGTTCATATGCCTTGATATGGAAAATGGTTGTCAAGATGAAAAAGCCCTTTAAGTGTGTACATACTACTACAAAAGAATTTAAAATGATTTCCAAAACTGTAAGGAAATGTTTGACAGGTAATTCTAATCATGAATATGCTTTTGATTTCAAATAATTTTAATGGGCTGGGTGGTGGAACCGCTGTGTTGGAGCCCAAGGATGGCCCGGAGGGGCATGACTAGGAGCCTCAACCATTCTGACCATGGATACGCAGCTGCATACTATACCGAGATCTGAGGAGAGACAAGGGAGGTGATCAAGGTTCTACTTGAGGACTGACCTAGGGTAGATGGCAACTGACCCCCTAGGAACGGGTAGCTGAGGCGGCCCGAGTGAATGTCAAATAGATGCACTAACATGTGCAATCTGGATCGGTTGATAGACAGGCAGGCGGACATGGCTCATAGACAGACTGGTGAGCACGGATGAAAGACAGGCTGGCAGGCACGGCTGATAGACAGGCTCGTGGCCACAGCTGATAAACAGGCTGGTAGGCACATCTGATAGACAGACTGGCGAGCATTGAGACCTGAGAAATGACAGGGATGTTAAGAACACACTTAAAACATTGCACAGGCACCTCCAACCTGATGGAGGTGCCTTAAATAATAGTGGCGCTCCTCAGCTGGGGACACTTTGGATGGCGAGCGCTGTCCTTTTAAGAAGCTGAGACCGTGTGCACATGCATCCTAAGCATTGTGCCTGGGGGTCTGCGAGCAGTGCGCAGACTCTGGGCAGATGCAGGGGAATGAGGATGGACCGCGGCAGTCAGTATGTTGGCATCCCTGCGGGGAGAGGAGGGTGGAGAGCAGAGGCACGGGAGTCAAGGCAGGAACATCAGGATGAGGAGAGGGAGTGCAGGGCTGCATTGGGGAGGGCATCGGTGTCTCTGTTGGGGAAGGGGATGCAGAGACATCGGTGTTACAATAATCATATGATACCAAGGTTGCCAGAACTATGAGGCAATATGAGTAAGACATCACATGAAGACTCAGATTTCAGTGAATTTCAAAATGTGCCATCAATTCCCATGTCTGAATTATGACTTTGTGTAAAAAAATTTAATCACGCCATCCACATATATAAAGATAAGGAGAATATACTCAACATCAAAGCAATTAGAATAAAATGGTAGGATTGGTGGATGTAAGAAGGATTTAAAAACAATTTTCATTTTTTTAATGAGGAAATTGTATAAGTTTTAATAAACATCTGAATTTCAAAAGGGTTGTACAGATAATTCAATTTAGGCAAAGAGCTCGGTATCTTTTACATGGTGTAAATAAAA
Organism: Ranitomeya variabilis; assembly: GCF_051348905.1. Classification (NCBI taxonomy): domain Eukaryota; kingdom Metazoa; phylum Chordata; class Amphibia; order Anura; family Dendrobatidae; genus Ranitomeya; species Ranitomeya variabilis. Next base: position 237,258,056 of record NC_135232.1, read on the forward strand.
AGGCATAACTATTGCTTTAAAGAGAACCTTTCACCAGATGTTTCATGTTGAACTGGGACACATTGGTGGACACAGACCAAAAAAAGCCTCTGTCCAAGAACAATATATGGGCCATTTGCAGTCCAATAGCTCACCATAATGCACAATTCTACCTGCTGTGGAGGTAGAAATGGCCACACAGATCAACCGATCAGGCAGAAGTACAATAAACTATGCAACACTCCAGAGGTGTCTGAGTCACAGCTAGATAGCAAGTGGTGGTGAGTAGTACTCACTCTATATGGTTTGCTACTGTAAGAGCTTAGAAACCACACAGGAGGAAGTAAAGTGTTTCTGCCTTTTCTGCTTTCAATATAGTTTATCTGAACTGAACGCGACCAGCCCAGCTGCATGATATTATGAACATGATCTCAGTCACACCAAGACAAAGCCACACCTACACCCACTTGGTCCCTGTACACACAAGAAATACACTAGCTACTCAACTGAAAAACACCATATCGGACCCGGCTGCCTAAAAGGCCATTGAAGGGTTCCTCATACCTACTGGGGAGGCCACATCACACTACCAATAAGGGGAAAGGAAAGTGTGAGAAGAGATATGCACGAACCCAAGGTGAAAAATCAAGACACATTCAAATAAGGTGAGGGAGTGAGGCTTAAGGGTTTTTAGATCACGGCAGAAATCAATCTTTGTGACACATATCTCCCTCACACACAGTGTAATTGACCCTGTCACAGGTGGCAGTATGCCCCTTTTTGGAACATAGCATACAGTGGTTCTCATTGGTAGAGTAGTTTCTTAGCCAGTGATTGTACAGGAAATGCAGAGGAATTCAGTAGTTTATGAACAGCTTTACTTACAGAGAGGCAAAACGCTTGTGGATTGGGAGTCTTATAAAAGGCAATGGGTTGGCAATAACAGAGGTAGACAGTTGGTGTTTACAACAACTTTGGTGCGACACATAGAACCTTTTAACAGCCAGCTGGTAATATCTGTAGCAGCTAGTTAATTACTTTGGCATTGTGTTTGTGTGCCACAAATGCAGCCTAGCACACACAACATAGTTATTAAATATTAGTCTGTCACACTCCGGTTCCAGTCTCCTTGATACTCCTGAGAATCAGCATACAAACTACCTCTGGTGGGGTAGCTTTACTTCACTTTTGACATATAATTTTTGTCTTATTTGCAGATGAACTCTTCACAAAGGAATCAAGCAATTCCATCTTCTCTCTTTGATGGCATACACTTTTCTCTCACTTTGTAATTTGTTAGTGTCATGTATCTTGTCTCTTTTTGGGGATTTGATCCAGTGACCTGCTGCTTTGTGGTCAGCTCTTCTGGATGTTGAGTTAAAGTTCTTTTCTCTCCCTGTCTAAATGCTGATTGTTGTTGTGAACTTATTCTCCATTCTTGGTTTGCTCCATTCTAGGTGTTTTCCCTTTTCCCATTTTGGTTTGCCCTATCACATTCTGGGTGGGAATTTATATAGTATCACTTCTCTGCAATTCCCTGCTTGCTATATTTCCTGGTGGAAGTACATTAATGAGTTCCAGCTCTTCATCTTAGGGGTTTACCTTGCTGAGTAAATTCTCATTGTATTCTTGAAGTATGTTGGTTTGCTTTCCCTCCCAGCACCTTTTCCTTTTAGCTCTGTTAGGTTCTTGAGATTACTTACTTGTTATTTTAAGTTTGGTACTCCTTAAGTTTTTCTCCAGCACACTATGTGCTGACGGGGTTAATCAGCCATGATAAGGGACCGGGATTTTTGGTGAGTAGGTAAAAGATGGTCGGGACACCTACTCACTATATCTTCACCTTAATGTGGCCGGGGAGTTAAATGTTCAGCCACTGTTTTTTTCTCTGTTGTGTGTTTGCAGAGGAAAATCTCCAAACATGGCTCCAGGATGAGCTAAGGACTTTGAGAGTTACCTGTGGGTGAATCTTGTAGGAAAAAGACTCTATTGGACTTTGTTTTGTTTTGCCATTAGGCCAGAAAGGCAATGTTTACTTTGTTCAACCCTGCTACAGTTTTTGATATGCTCTAATAAATCATCAGGTCATTTATTACAAGAGGTGTGCGTGTGTTTACCTCTGCATGCAGCTGAGTGAGTCAACCCCTCACACACCTTTCCAACCTTTACAAAATATATCCTCTAATACAAAGCGCATATGATACAGAAGTGTGTAAGTCTTGAAGATTCTCTCACTTGTTGGGAGTATAAGATTAGGGAAAATATACTATTGACAACACACAAATCAAGGCCTATAATGTGGGATCCGGAAAACTTGGGTATTGGTCTCACATGATAATCATCTACTATGATTATTCAATGCACAGTAATGTGGTGCAATTTATTATTCATAAGAAAAATAAATGAATTATCAAAAGTATGATGTAAAGCAAAGAATAAAATAACAATTAGAGTTTCAATTTATAATGAAAAATAAGATGAATAGATTTGTATTACAGTTTTACATTTTCTTGCAGTAAGATGAACCAGCATTGCACATTCAAGGTTATTGGGATGTAGATGTGTATTATATAATCTGCCATTGGAAATGTTATGAACTTTTGCTTATAATGGTACATGCCATAATAATACTTGTCTATTATGAATTGAAGATTTTATCAATATTACCACATCTAAAAAAACAAAAAACATTAGAGATCAAATTGATTATTTGTGCATCACAAACAAATCAAGTATCGGTCACACGATATGTTAAAATGGCTTCACAAAAATATCCTACTGATCTTTTCCATTTATTAAAGTCTCTGCACCTAATCTTAAGTAGAATTACTATTTAAAGTGGTGTTGCCAAAATGGATTGTGTGAATGAGAGCTTGCTGGGAAGCCCATCGCTTTGAGAAGCTTGCTTATTTGGAGGTGAAGAGAAAACCTGGTTTTCATTTTGATCAAATATTAGGTTTGAAAACCTCCTACTGCTATGAACCCAGTTGGAAGGAAAAATCAGATGAAACACATAGTGATTTCTATGTCTGTAGAGTGTTTTAGCCTGTCTAACTCTCATTCCAAGGTGAAAAAAAATCATGGAATTACATAAAACAGTTGCTTTCACTTACCACCACTGGAGACTGGACAAACTATTATTGCTTTTTAATAAAACTACATTCAGGATCACGATTTATTTTTATATTCCTATAAAGATTATTGTTAACCAGCCATAAAATTCAAATGTTAGTTTTATTTAAACTATTCACGATGCAGCTTATTTTGGACCCCGCGACGCAGTCCTGTATTTCAAATCTGACATGTGTCATCTTACATAGTAATACATTTGAAATGCTCTTACTTATCCAAGTGATTGTGAGAACATTTTTTTGGTGACAATACTATACTTTATTTGCTGGTAAGTTTTGGTTATTTTGTCTATGTATTTAAAAACAAATCTCAAGTTTATAGAAAATTTGGGAAAATTTGAATGTTTTAACATTTTAAATCCTCTGCTTCTAAAATAAGATGCCATATATGGTTACATCATTACCGTGTAAGGCAGGTAATCCACTAGTGTTTATTGGCTGTCTACCAGCCAGGAAACATGCAATGCAGGGACTTGAGCATGTAGTTTGAGCACCCACGATACTAGATCGAGTAACGAATGCACCCTAGCGCCCCGATTCTCTATCTTTTTCGAGCAGTGGCGAGCACGCTTGCTCATCACTAGGTATTACAATTTAAGATTTCCTGAACTGTATTAAACCCCTTTCAAGCTATTTAATGCCAACACAGCTTTATTGTTCTCAAAGTGACATTAGCATGCCATATTTTGCTGATTATGAAATGCATCGGATTATAAGAGGCACCCCAAAGTTTGAGGAGGAAAATAGAAAAAACAATTTTTAATAAATTTGTGCATCTTATAATACGTTCTTATTGTAGCTTAACTGGGGGCAGCGGTGGTGGAGTTGGGTCCCAAGTGGCAGGGTCACTGCTGCAGGAAGCTTGGGAAGGCAGCTGAGGCAGGAGATGCTGGTAAGGTTGGGGTCACACTAGCGATGAATGTGGACGAGTGTTATGCGATAAAACATCGCATGGCACTCAGACCAGTATTCATCTATGGGGCAGCTCACATCAGCGTTTTTTTTCTCGGCCGTTTTCAACATGTGAGTGAAATTGCAGCATGCTGAGATTGTCACGGACACTCGGCCAAGTCTCGGCTCACTTGCAGCCATATAAGTCTTTGGGTGCGAGTGAGACAACGCACATCATTCGGATATCATCCGAGTGATGTGCGATATACGCTGACCCCGGCAATGGAGGAGATGGAGAAATTCATTTCTCCCCCTCCTCCACAGCTGTGCTCCGATCCTCTCTGTGTGAGAGACTCAGAGCACAGACGCATGACACTCGGCATTTGCTCACAGTAGAGCAGAAGCCGAGGGTCATTAGCATATCACATCCAATGCGCTCGCATATGATGCCATATGCTAGTCTGACCCTGGCCTAAGGGCAATGCTATGGGCCACAGGCTGGTAATAGGTGGTGTTCGGAGATCTCGGCTCCCAAGATCTCAATTATGCATGGCAAAATAATATCCCATGCTTTTACCTATTGAAAAATATACCCCCAAAAATTGATGATGCATCCTCCAGATTAGGAGGGGCATATATGCAATTCCAAAATGACCCAAATAAGTACAATAAGGAAAGATAGTTAATGGAACATAAGGTCTTTAATACTTGGGCAGAAAAACTAGAGCAAGTCCACGGAACAGCACAAGAAGTAAATCTCCATAGATTTTGAAATAAAGCAGGAACACTGATGGTTACTATGGTCAGAGATAGATATTCAGGTTCAGGCACATTAAGCTTTAAAGATCAAAAAGAGAAAATACAATGAGACCTCAGTAAAGGTACCGTTACACTAAACGACTTACCAATGATCACGACCAGCGATACGACCTGGCCGTGATCGTTGGTAAGTCGTTGTGTGGTCGCTGGGGAGCTGTCACACAGACAGCTCTCTCCAGCGACCAACGATCAGGAGAACGACTTCGGCATCGTTGAAACTGTCTTCAACGATGCCGAAGTCCCCCTGCAGCACCCGGGTAACCAGGGTAAACATCGGGTTACTAAGTGCAGGGCCGCGCTTAGTAACCCGATATTTACCCTGGTTACCATTGTAAAAGTTAAAAAAAAAACAGTACATACTCATATTCTGATGTCTGTCACGTCCCCGGCGTCCACAGGGTTAAAACTGCTTTCGACAGGAGCGCTGGTAATGCACGTGCTGCTGCCGAGAGCTTCCCTGCACTGAATGTGTCAGCGCCGGCCGTAAAGCAGAGCACAGCGGTGACGTCACCGCTGTGCTCTGCTTTACGGCCGGCGCTGAGACAGTCAACCCTGTGGACGCCGGGGGACGTGAGACATCAGAATGTGAGTATGTACTGTTTTTTTTTTAACTTTTACAATGGTAACCAGGATAAATATCGGGTTACTAAGCGCGGCCCTGCACTTAGTAACCCGATATTTACCCTGGTTACAAGTGAACACATCGCTGGATCGGCGTCACACACGCCGATCCAGCAATGACAGCGGGTGATCAGCGACCAAAAAAAGGTCCTGATCATTCCCATCGACCAATGATCTCCCAGCAGGGGCCTGATCATTGGTCGCTGTCACACATAACGAGATCATTAGCAGGATCGTTGCTTACGTCACCAAAAGCGTGACGTTGCAACGATATCGTTAACGATATCGTTATGTGTGACTCAGCCTTAAGATAATAGATATGCTGGGATCTTTCTACAAGGACCTGCATAAAGATGGTACAGATCATAGAACAGAGACCACAACAATACTGGATAAGGTCACTGTCCCCAAACTAACAGAAGAATATAAAGAATATCTCAATGCAAAAATTTCATCAGAAGAGGTTGTATCCACCATAAAAGGCTACATAATCATAAGGCACCAGGACTGGATGGCTACACAAGGGAATTTTACAAAATACTAGTAGAAGATGTGTTCTCTATGTTAACAGAAATATTTAATAATATACTAGGGGAAAAGGGATGCTCCTTTCAAGTCGTATTGCATATATCAGATTAACCCCATAGGGACCACCAAAACGTCTTTTTACTGACCTGCGATAAAAGAGGCTAGCTTCCCCCGATGGGAGACAATCCAGCAGCTGTTGGCTGTCTACAATAGCTAACAGCTTGCTGCATCAACCACGATCAGTGTTGGTACCGACTATAGTTGTTTAACCCCTTAAATGCTGCTGTCAATAATGACTACAGCATCTAGATGGTTAACAGAATGTGGGGGCTTCCTTATTAACCCCATCGGCACCCTGAGGTCATGATCATGTGGTCCTTATGTTTGCAATGGCCATACATGGACAAATAACGGCCTTAGAGTCTGTCGGCTATAGCAGCTTGTTCAGAAGTTAGAAAGTTTTAGGTGGTAAAATGAATTTTTTGATTCCCGTTATGCCATTTTGCATTTTATTTTTGAAAAGCATCTGAATGGTTAATAAACTACCTGAAAGCAATTTTGAATATATCGAGAGTTGCAGTTTTTAAAATGGTATTACTTATAGGGGGTTTCCAATATATAGGACTCTCAAAGTCATTTCAAAACTGAATAGGTTTCTAAAAAAATAAGTTTTGTAAATCTCCTTGAAAAAAAATGTAAAATTACTGCTACATTTTTTAACCTCCTAAAATACCAACAAAATAAAGCAACATTTTACAAATGGTGCTGATGTAAAGCTGGCATGAGGGAAATGTTATTTATTAATGTTTTTGTGTGGTGTGATTATTACGATTAAAGGGATATCATTTAACGATCAAAAATTGCTAACTTTTGAAATTTTTTGTAAAATTGCTGATATTTGTATAAATAAATGCAGAAAATAGCACCATAAATTTACCACTATCATAAAATATAATATGTCACAAAAAACAGTCTTAAAATCAATGGGATATGTTGAAGAATTCCAGAGTTATTACCACATAAAGTGACACTGCATAGATCACTTTTTTTTTGAAATTCTACTAATTAGTAAACTCCAAAACAGGTGGTACTTTTTGTATAAAATATAATTTATTAAACAAGGAAAAAACCAATTAAACATATGACATAAATAAACCAAAAAAAGTGCAGATACCATTAAAAGAGGGACAAAACCACCATAGGGAAGCCACCAATTTACTATAACACTGCGGTATAATTGTGTGTCCAGTTGTGGAGGGGAGCTGATTGCAAATAACTAGACTTCCTGTTCTCATGCTAAATAAATAGAAAAAAATCACCATAGGCTATGCTGACAATATAAAAAACCGATGTCTAGCATGTAGACTATCTTTTGTAGCAGTAATGACACCATGGATGAAGTATATAAACTGATTGCTAAAACAGTTTTAGTGACTATGCAGCTCCCCAAAGCAAGATAAGCTAAACACTTTACCAGAGCGATGTGGTGTGGCTTCTCCTCGGCGTCCCTGTGCCCCGACGCGCGTTTCACAGACCGCTTCTTCAGGAGGCGTGTCTAGGCAGGGGGGGAGCCGGTTTATATATACAAGGAAACTGCGCTGATTGGCGATAGTAAAGCTGAAGGAGGGTACAGAGAAAGGTTACTTCCGTATACGGCGTCACCATGGATCTAATACAAACGTGAGTAAGTGTTGAACACACTGAAGGGGGAGCATTGCGCATAAGTGAAGCCTTGGAAGCATTGGAATCCTTGCTGGATGAAAATGAATCAGAAGTGAGTAGGTTCCAGATGCACATTATAAATAAGTCACATAAGTTTCCTTCCTTGGCTTCAGTATCAGTGGTTGAAACTTTCACTAGAATGGTGGCGGCCGATATTGAGAGAATTCAACAAACCAGAAAACGCTCTAGAAATAATCTTACAGCAGTTGAAAGGAGAGCACTTGTTGAATTAACCATGTGGGATGATGTCGTTTTCAAAATGGCCGATAAAGGAGGCAACATAGTTATTTGGCCCAACTTACAGTATGAAAGTCAGGCCAATAAGCTGTTAAACAATGCCAAAGAATATAAACAACTTACGTACAATCCCACATCCAAATTCAAATCTGAATTGGTGGATATTCTCACAGAGGCCTTTGAAAACGGCATCATCCCCAAAAAACTGGTGGAAATACATCAAAAACTAGAGCCTAGATTGGCCACACTATATTTGGTCCCAAAGGTGCACAAAAACCAGCTTGATCCACCAGGCAGGCCCATTATAGCAGCCAATGAAGGTTTGTGTGAAATTATTTGCAATATCATCGAGTATTTTCTTCAGCCTCTGGTCACACAATTACCATCTCACGTGAAAGATACCACTGCAGTCCTGGGACATTTGGAAAATTTCCATCTAACAGAGGACATGGTCCTAGTGACCGCAGATGTCGAGGCTCTCTATTCCTCAATAAGGCACACGGATGGATTAAGAGCCATCAGTTGATACCTTATACACAGGAACATCAATAAGGAATTCATCCTTGGGTTCGTTATATTGATGACATCATGTTCATCTGGGAGGGTCCCATTAGTGATTTGGAAATTATGATGCAGGAACTCAATAATAATGATCAAAATATTAAGTTAACATACAAATTTGGACATCAAATAGAGTTCTTGGACCTCTCCATTACAGCTCAAACTAACGGACATCTTTCTACCACGGTTTTTCGAAAACCAACAGCCACCAATGCACTACTCCATGCATCATCTTCACATCTCAAATCTACCATCAATGGAATACCAATTGGACAATTTCTTCGGGTAAAGAGAATATGTTCTGAACATTCTGACTTTGAAATCCAATCACAGGATTTAAAACGAAGATTCCAAGATCGAGGATATAACAAAAAGATCATTGAAAAGGGATATAGGAGAGCCAGGGATACTGAAAGAAGCAAGTTGTTACATAAAAATCGACCGACTCCTATTCATGATAAGTATGACAACCAGGTAAGGTTTATTACCAATTATAGTGAGGGGTGGTACGATTTGAAAAATGCCATTTTAAAACATTGGCAAATTTTAAGAACTGATACCACTCTCAATAAGATCTTACCAGAGCGCCCCTCATTTGTGGCAAAAAGGGCTCCTAACCTACTTGATATGTTGGTACATAGCACATATGATCCCAAAAGACAGGATACCAACAAGAAATTGGGGGAACGCAGGGGTTTTTTCCCTTGCGGTTTGTGCAAAGGGTGTGCTAACATGCATAAAGGTCGTACTTTTTTCAACCATGACGGCACTAGAAAATTTGAAATTAGGTCCAACATCACATGCACCACAAAAGGGGTGATCTATTATGCCCAATGCCGTGTAAGAAAATATACATTGGCATGACTAGTCGTGAGTTAAAAATAAGAGTTCGGGAACACTGCCTAGACATCGAAAAGGCCAAAACAATTAAAGATGACAGTATGCTCAAAACCCTTCCAAGACACTTTAAGAGATTCCATCAAAGCAATTCAAGATCATTACAAGTCAAGGGTATAGATTCCATTGATCTTGGGTCCAGAGGGGGGGATCTAAGCAAGAGGTTAGCCAAAAAAGAATGTCAATGGATATACAGACTAGGCACACTCACACCACAGGGACTTAATGAGAATTCTGGGTTCGGAGCATTTTTATAAAAATACCGTCCACCTATACATATGGTTGATGCTAGAAGTTTTAGGTAGGGGTTTTTAACTTGTATGTTTGTATGGTTTATATTTTATTATTTATTACTTTTCATTTTTCATTTTTCATTGTTTATTCTAGTTTTTTCATCTTGGTTGTTTCATCACATCATTCATATACATGGTTATCCTGGCTGATATTGGAGGCCTTTGGAGAGGAAGGAACATCATCATCTTATTTTTTCTCCATAGAAGTTGCTAAATGGAGAACAACAAGTCCCATGTGATGTAATAAGTTTTGGATCTACTGATGGAGTTCTGAAGGTTTTTGATATCATTACCCACACATCGGAATCTTTCAACTTATATCGTAGGTCCTTGGAGGTGAAGGATCATCATGACTTCACAGCAGTGGCCAAATAAGAACAATTAGTTCTATGTGATACAATAATCTTCACAGCAATGGCCAAATCACCATCATGACTTCACAGCAGTGGCCAAATAAGAACAACTATTTCCATGTGATACAATAAACTTTGGAACTAAGAATGGACTTCCAAAGGCGCATGATATCAACATCCACATCAGGACCTTCTGATTGGCATCGCATGTTCTTTTTTGTGAAGGACTACCATAATTCCATAGAAGTTTGAACATTTTTAACAGGAATTGCAGCTATGAGTTTCCTGCGATATATTTTTTGTAACCATCAATGGATATTTGATTGGTTTCACACTTTGCACCTTATTTCACAGGAATTGGCTCTCCTTTGCGAGCTATTAGCACTAATTTTTGTCAAATGGACATTAGACTGGTTTAACCCTTGGCACTTTATTTCACTGTAATTGGCTCTCCTTTGCGAGCTATTGGCACTAATTTTTATTTCACGGATTTTTATATATGTATTCATGTATTTTTTATATCATTTGTTACACATTCCAAGCATAAAGTATTTTATTAGTACTATGTTAGTTGGGCATCGCATAGTTTTAGTAGCATACATCTTTGCACTTTGCACTTACTACCCTTATTTATTTTTCCTTACGGTTACACGTCAACACTTCGTCAATTTTTGTCACCTTTCTTAAATTCTTTTCCAGTCATCTATTCAATTGTTGACAGCACACTTTTTATGACACTTTGCTTCACATTTTAACCGGAGAGGTGCGCATGCTTAGATGAGGGGACCTGGAGGTGATGGGGGGCGGACAATGGCGCTGACCCTGACCCATTCATCATACTTGATGATGGGCTTGTGACACCGCTGGTCTGCTTACCCATCACCATATTCATTTTCCGGCCCGCCATTCACGCATGCGCCGTTATATTCTCTGTTCCCAAACATAGTGATTTAGTCTTAACAGTAACGTTATCCTTATACTGTCTCTTGCATAGATTCATTAGTATTTCAGGTGCAGTTTTCATCTGTACACACACTAATTCACCACGCTTTATTCCATTTGGTTTTTACATTTTATCTTCACATCATTCAGCATTTTATTCATGTTTGTTACCACTTATGTGTCACGCTATCACACAGAGCTTATGTTTGCCTGCATATTGACATTCACAGTAACTCCGTAGCCGGCGCCTTTTCACGCATGCATCATGCTTCTTTTTAGCTCACACAATACTTACCTATGGGTGTTTACAATATCCATAGTAACGCCGTTGATGGCGTTTCTTCACTCATGCGCAATGCTCCCCCTTCAGTGTGTTCAACACTTACTCACGTTTGTATTACATCCATGGTGACGCCGTATACGGAAGTAACCTTTCTCTGTACCCTCCTTCAGCTTTACTATCGCCAATCAGCGCAGTTTCCTTGTATATATAAACCGGCTCCCCCCCTGCCTAGACACGCCTCCTGAAGAAGCGGTCTGTGAAACGCGCGTCGGGGCACAGGGACGCCGAGGAGAAGCCACACCACATCGCTCTGGTAAAGTGTTTAGCTTATTTTGCTTTGGGGAGCTGCATAGTCACTAAAACTGTTTTAGCAATCAGTTTATATACTTCACCCATGGTGTCATTACTGCTACAAAAGATAGTCTACATGCTAGACATCGGTTTTTTATATTGTCAGCATAGCCTATGGTGATTTTTTTCTATTTATTTAGCATGAGAACAGGAAGTCTAGTTATTTGCAATCAGCTCCCCTCCACAACTGGACACACAATTATACCGCAGTGTTATAGTAAATTGGTGGCTTCCCTATGGTGGTTTTGTCCCTCTTTTAATGGTATCTGCACTTTTTTTGGTTTATTTATGTCATATGTTTAATTGGTTTTTTCCTTGTTTAATAAATTATATTTTATACAAAAAGTACCACCTGTTTTGGAGTTTACTAATTAGTAGAATTTCCAAAAAAAAGTGATCTATGCATTATATATTTAGTGGTATTTGTTTCCCCGGCAAAGGGGCATCATATTGAGGGCAAATTTTTGTGAGTTATAAAGTGACACTGGTCAGATTTGAAAAATTTGGACTGGTCACTAAGGGGTTAATATCCAAACCAGAAAAGGACCCCCCTGTCCCTAGGATCCTATAGACCAACCTCACTTGGCAATCTTGATATTAATATACTATCTAAGATAATGGCTGATAGGCTGGCCATTTTCATGCCGGAGTTGATATCTGCTACATTAAACATAAGGAAGATATTACTAACGCTAGATAGAGTGAACCTTAGACCTAATGTAAGGGAAAACTATGCCTTACTAGCAATAGATGCAGAAAAGGCTTGTGATAAGGTAAAGTGGGAGTGGTTATATCGTGTCTTAGATAAAATGTTATTTTTGGACTCCTTCTATATGCACAATCTACACTGCCCCTAAAGCCCAAGTCTACATACTGGGTTTTCTTTTACCCTCATTCTCATTATGCAAAGGCACCAGAGATGCCCGCTCTGTACATTGCTTTTCAACTTATCACTGGCACCTTTGGTAAGACTGCTGTCAGACCCATTGACTTTTAAAGGAATTCTTACTAATCAAGAAAATATCCAGGTCATTTTTTTCTGCAGATGACATACTGCTATTTCTATGTGACCCCCTCAATCAGATACCATTGATAGTAAAAATACTAACAGAAAATGGAGAATATTCAGGATTTAACATAAACATGGCAAAATGTGAGCTACTATTTTTGAGCAAAATTGACACTCAAATGCACAAAGAACTGACAAAATGAGATATCATGATTTCTAAATCCCACATAACAACATATTTGTGAATAAAATTAGGCAGGTCCCCTCCTTCTAAGGCCGGGGTCACACTACAGCGTAATACGGATGAGTGCTAAGCCATAAAAAATCGCATAGCACTCGGACCAATGTTAATCTATGGGGCAGCTCCCATCATCCGTTTTTTCTCTCGTCCGTATTATACTTGCGAGTGAAATTGCAGCATGCTGCTATTGTCCGCGTATCTCAGCTGAGAAACGCCAATGCAAGTCTATGGGTGCGAGAAAAAATCGCACAGCACACGGACCATGCGTGTGACTTGTGAGAAATTCTCAGGCATTGGGCAGGTAACAGGAAAGGCTCAGCCATTATTTGCTCATTTTGCAAGTGTGTGAGAAAATCTCACCATACGGATGAAACATGGATACTTTTTTGAGAAAAAACGCATCCTGGCATTGCACACGGATGACATACGGATCACCATACGGAGAACATTTGTGCGATTCTCGGCAGACAAAATCGGACAGATTTTTTATACATTGTGTGTGACTCCAGCCTAATGAGAAGGATACATAACCTGAAAATGATGAGTATATCTAAGCTTATGTATCAGATTCAGACACTTCCTCTACTTAGAAACATACTGATATCAATTCACTAAACAAAGCATTCTCACAGTTTATATGGAGAGGCAAAAGATCTCACATTAGCTTTAAAAATCGAATGGCCACAAAAGCTTGGGGAGGAATGAATTTACTCAACATCAGGGGAAACAACATTGCCTGCCTCTCAAGACATATACTAGATTGGATTCTTGGTCTGTCGATATTTGGCACTCAAATGGTAAAGGGACTATACCTCCCCATGGGATTTGAAAGCACTCCTTCATACAGTTGTGCTCAAAAGTTTACATACCCCAGCAGAATTTTTGCTTTCTTGGCATTTTTTCAGAGAATATGAATGATAACACCAAAACTTTTTTTCCACTCATGGTTAGTGGTTAGGTGAAGCCATTTATTGTCAAATACAGTGGTTTCTCTTTTTAAATAATTATGACCACTCAAAACATCTAAATGACCCCGATCAAAAGTTACATACCCTGGTGATTTTGGCCTGATAACATACACAGAAGTTGACACAAATGGGTTTGAATGGCTACTAAAGGTAACAGCCTCACCTGTGACTTGTTTGCTTGTCATCAGTTTGTGTTCATAAAAGCTGAGTGAGTTTCTGGGATCCAGACAAACTCTTGCATCTTTCAGCCACTGAAGTTTCTGAATTGTGAGTCATGGGGAAAGCAAAAGAATTGTTAACGGATCTATGGTAAAATGTAGTTGAACTATATAAAACAAGAAAGGTATAGAAAAAGATATGAAAGGAATTGATAATGCCAGTCAGCAAAGTTCAAACTGTGATTAACAAGTGGATAATTAGGGGCCCTGTAAAAACAAAACCACAGTCAGGAAGACCAACAAAAATGTCATTCACAACTGCCAGGAAAATTGTACGGGATGCAAAGAAAAACCCACAAATAACATCAGCTGAAATACAGGACTCTCTGAAAACTAGTGGTGTGGCTTTTTCAAGATGCACAATAAGGAGGTACTTGAAGAAAAAAGGGCTGCATGGTCAAGTCGTCAGAAGAAAGCATTACTGTGCAAATGACACAAAGTATGTCACTGATGTTTTGGTGATGTGTGAGCTACAAAGGCACAGGAAACTTGGTCAAAGTTGAAGGAAAGATGAATGCTGCACGTTATCAGCAAATACTGGAGGCAAATTTCCACTCATCAGCCCTGAAGCTGGGCATGGGACATACTTGGATGTTCCAACATGACAATAATCCAAAACACAAGGCCAAGTCGACCTGTGTTGGCTATAGCAGAACAAAGTGAAGGTCCTGGAGTGGCCATCTCAGTCTCCTGACCTTAATATCATTGAGCCACTGTGGGGAGATCTTAAGCATGCAGTTCATGCTAGACAGCCCAGGAATTTATAGGAACTGGAGGCTTTTTGCCAAGAAAAGTGGGCAGCTTTACCATCTGAGAAAATAAAGAACCATAAGTAAGAGCACTCTCTCACGGCAGCTCAGTGATACACTGCGGGAGCGATTACCTCCTTTCAGTTTATTGCCGGCGGCCGGTTATAGCAGTCACATCTCCCGATTTTACTGTTTTACACTTGAGATCACCGAGGGACACTCAGAATTATGCAGACTGTGGCGGACAGGTGAATATATGTTGGTTTATAATTTTACATTTTTCTAGGAGACGAGGGCATTGGGGATTTGGTGTCAGGTTAGTGTAATGTTTTTTTTTTTAATTTTAGTTGAATATGTATGTAATTATTTTACTTTTTTTAACTGTGAGCACAGGTGCTGGCTGATGAGACTATGTCTCCCATCAGTGGCACCAGCTGTCACTGTTATCAGCAGACATAGCCCGTTAGGAGCAGTAGTCTCATCAGCCCATGTCTGCTGACCTGCCGTAAGCTTTTTACTGCAGGTCACAGCTGTGTGTCACAGTCACAGCTATGGGGTCATGCTGACATCTGACAGCATGACCCCGTAGTGCTCTTACTGGTGGTAGCGTTACCGCTGATGAGAAACTCCATGTTGGAGACACCAGCAGGAACACCATAGGAAGCAGGTAAAATGCAAACAAAAACTCCGCAAATGCGCAGCAAATCTGCAAAGATTTTTATACCTGTGTTTTTGCTGCTGATTTGACTGACTCGATTGAAGTCAATGGGTGAAAAAGCTGCAGAAACGCACAAAGAATTGACATGCTGCAGAAAAAAACACACTGCAAATACACAAAGGAAATTTACTGATCATGTGCACAACACTTCAGGATTGTCATTAAATTAGCTTGCATAAGGATTCCATAGTGTTTTTGGCCCATTTACGCACGGAAAAAGGCAGCAAAAATGCTTTAAAAAATGCACTGTGTGCACACAGTAGACTGTCACAGTTAACTATCTGGATTCTTGTAATTTCCTTTCAGATTTTTTTTTAACACAATTACTGCTATCCTGCCCAAAAAGGAAGGAACAAGAAGGCCAGCAACAATGATAGCATGCTGCAGTTTCGGTGTGATGTTTCACAGATGTCAAATTAAAAAAAAAACACCTGTGGTTTATCCTGAAGAAGAAGTAACTATATACTTTGAAACACGTTGAAATAAACCACCACCTTACTGTACCGTACTGTGATGTACATCTCAATTCTGTTGGCAGCACGGAATTTGTCCACTAACTCCCTTTACAGTCTGATGTCTTGCTGACCCGTGGATCCGCTGAAGCTCATTTTTGTACATTATATGCATCTTTAACAGATTGAACAGGTGAGTTTAATCTGAGTGTAACGCTCACTGTATTTCTCAGATAAGACCCTATTTGCGGTGGTCTCTCCAAGAGCTTCTTGGTTACTCCAGAGGTCAAGTGACCCTTCTCTGACTAATACAAACTTTTGCATTGTGTAAAATGGGTATGGATATGTATGGAAAGTTGTCCAGAGTAGAGTTGAGCGACTTTTACTTTTTTAGGATCGAGTCGGGTTTCACGAAACCCGACTTTCTCAAAAGTTGTGTCAGGTGAAATCGGCCGATTATTGCGTAAAGTCTGGGGCTGACTGAAACACGAAACCCAATGCAAGTCAATGGGGAATCAAAGTCGGCAGTGAGTGGATGACAGGAAAACACCTACAGTGCCCATTTTCATGCCAAAAACATCAATTCTTATTACTGAAGCTTGTCAATCTTAATTTACTTTATAATAATAGTTATGCATTGAAAACGGGATCATTTGGCTAAAGTTGTGGGGAGTAGGGCTGGCTCAAGATTTTCTTGGGCCCAGGAAATGCGGAATACGTTGCGGCGGTGGAGCAGGGAGATGTATTTCAACTTTGCAAGTGCTGTGATCCTGAGCAAGCAGGGGGGGCCCCACTAGTTGGCACTGGCACAGGGCCCCTCATAGTACAGTGGTGTGTTTGACGGCAGGCGGCGCCTCCCACTGCCAGAGACACTTTTTCATACTATGAGGGGCCCTGTGCCAGTGCCAACGAGTATGCCCCCCACCTGATGAAGGAACCTGCACTTTCATCTGCACCTTCCTCTTTGTCCCCGTGTAAGGTGGTATAGTATGCGGGAAGGGGAACCTGACTTTCAGCAGGGTCAGATTCTGGCTGTGTAGAGTGTAAGGGGAATGTAGTGGTCTGGGTCAATGTACCAGCAGACTCATCTAGCAGTGGCTTGGCAATGGGCAGGATGAGGAGGAAACACAGTAGGCCCAAATTATAAAGTGGGCTAAATGCAGTTCAAATGTGGTAATAGGACTAACCAGGCGGCATTGCTTGGTTCAGTGGAGGACAACTGTAAGGACTGGCTGACACAGTTACTAGGCCCAAATAAGTAAGTAGGCTGAATGCAGTTCAAAATTTGTAACAGGAGTACACAGGCGGCATAGCTTTGTTCAGTGGAGGACAACTGTAAGGACTGGCTGACACAGTGAGTAGGCCCAAATAAGTAAGTGGGCTAAATGCAGTTCAAAACTGGTAAAAGGACTAAACAGGTGGCATAGCTTTGTGCAGTGGAGGACAACTGTAATGGGCGGCAGGCACAGTTAGTAGGCCTAAATAAGTAGGCTAAATGCAGTTCAAAACTGGTAAAAGGACAAAACAGGTGGTATAGCTTTGTGCAGTGGAGGACAACTGTAATGGGAGGCAGGCACAGTTAGTAGGCCTGAATAAGTAGGCTAAATGCAGTTCAAAACTGGTAAAAGGTTTAAACAGGTGGCATAGCTTTGTGCAGTGGAGGACAACTGTAATGGGAGGCAGGCACAGTTAGTAGGCCTAAATAAGTAGGCTAAATGCAGTTCAAAACTGGTAAAAGGACAAAACAGGCTGCATAGCTTTGTGCAGTGGAGGACAACTGTAATGGGAGGCAAA
Organism: Ranitomeya variabilis; assembly: GCF_051348905.1. Taxonomy (NCBI): domain Eukaryota; kingdom Metazoa; phylum Chordata; class Amphibia; order Anura; family Dendrobatidae; genus Ranitomeya; species Ranitomeya variabilis. Next base: position 237,275,813 of record NC_135232.1, read on the forward strand.
CACCGTTAGTAGGCCTAAATAAGTAGGCTAAATGCAGTTCAAAACTGGTAAAAGGACTAAACAGGTGGCATAGCTTTGTGCAGTGGAGGACAACTGTAATGGGAGGCAGGCACAGTTAGTAGGCCTAAATAAGTAGGCTAAATGCAGTTCAAAACTGGTAAAAGGACTAAACAGGTGGCATAGCTTGGTGCAGTGGAGGGCAACTGTAATGGGAGGCAGGCACAGTTAGTAGGCCTAAATAAGTAGGCTAAATGCACTTCAAAACTGGTAAAAGGACAAAACAGGCTGCATAGCTTTGTGCAGTGGAGAAAAACTGTAATGGGAGGCAGGCACAGTTAGTAGGCCTAAATAAGTAGGCTAAATGCAGTTCAAAACTGGTAAAAGGACAAAACAGGCTGCATAGCTTTGTGCAGTGGAGGACAACTGTAATGGGAGGCAGACACAGTTAGTAGGCCTAAATAAGTAGGCTAAATGCAGTTCAAAACTGGTAAAAGGACTAAACAGGCGGCATAGCTTTGTGCACTGGAGGACAACTGTAATGGGAGGCAAACACAATTAGTAGGCCTAAATAAGTAGGCTAAATGCAGTTCAAAACTGGTAAAAGGACTAAACAGGCTGCATAGCTTTGTGCAGTGGAGGACAACTGTAATGGGTGGCAGGCACAGTTAGTAGGCCTAAATAAGTAGGCTAAATGCAGTTCAAAACTGGTAAAAGGACTAAACAGGTGGCATAGCTTTGTGCAGTGGAGGACAACTGTAATGGGAGGCAGGCACAGTTAGTAGGCCTAAATAAGTAGGCAATGTGCAGTTCAAAACTGGTAAAAGGACTAAACAGGCGGCATAGCTTTGTGCAGTGGAGGACAACTGTAATAGGAGGCAGGAACAGTTAGTAGGCATAAATAAGTAGGCTAAATGCAGTTCAAAACTGGTAAAAGGACTAAACAGGCGGCGTTGCTTTGTTCAGCGGAGGACAATTGTAAGGAGTGGCTGACACAGTGAGTTGGCCCAAATAAGTAAGTAGGCTAAAAGCAGTTCAAAATTGGTAACAGGACTAAACTGGTGGCGTTGCTTGGTTCAGTGGAGGACAATTGTAAGGAGTGGCTGACACAGTGAGTAGGCCCTAATAATAAAGTAGGCTAAATGTCTGCCAAAATTTTTTTCAGAGATAACCTGGTGGCATAGCTAGGTACAGGGGTGGGCTCCTCTGCTGAGTAGCAGACAGTGGTAGTAGGCGCAACGTATTAACTGGTCTAAATGGAGGCCAGGGCCCCTGTATATTTTAACTATCATCTATCATTTCAACAAATTTGTATTGGCAGTGCCATTGAAAGATTTAACACCACAGACTACACAGTGGTGGAGCAGGGAGATGTAAGTATTGCAAGTGGTAGAGCACTGTTCGAGCTGGGTGGAACACTCTCTCATGGGCTGCGGTACTGGCACAGGGCCCCTCATATTACGACGGTGTGTCTGACGTTGGTTGTGCACCACCACCGTCAGAGACACTTCATTGTACTATGAAGTGCCAGTGCCGTCGCCCAAGAGTGGGCACACCCACCTGTCCAGGCAAACGGCACTCACACATGTGCTTGCGCCAGGTGGTGACCACGGCCCTGTGTAGGGAGGTATTAAAATGGCCTATGGTGGACATTCAGCAGCTGCAAATGGAGGAATTGGAGAAGTCAGTAAGAGGAGGCCAAAAGCAAGACATTTTTCAGCCAAGCTACATGTCAGCAGGGGAAGGTGGGGCCAAATAATTTGAAATCCATGATTGGTTCATTTTAATGAAGGTTAGATCATCAACATTTCAGGTAGCCAGACGTGTCCTTTTTTTGGTCAGTATTGAACCAGCAGCACTGAATACTCTTTCTGATAGCACACTAGCAGCAGGGCATGCAAGCTCCTGTAATGCATATTCTGCCAATTCAGGCCAGGTGTCTTATTTTAGATGCCCAATAATCAAAGGAGAATGACCTGTGAGGGAGAACATCGATAAGGGTGGAAAAGTAGTTTGTAACCATACTGGAAAAATGCTGTCTCCTGTCACTTTGGATCGATGCAGCAGTACCTGTCGTGTCAGTGGTCGTTGCGAAATCACTCCACAACCTGATCATAAAACTCCTCTGTCCTACGCCACTTCGGATTTGTGCACCTCTAACACCTCTGCCATGCTGCCCACTACGGCTCGTGTGAGAACCATCACCGCCGCTGTGTGCTGGGAATGCATGAACCAAACGGTCTACAAGAGTTGCTTGTTTGGTTGCCAATATTTTCTCAAGGTTCTCATGTAGCATGATATTTTGTCATTTTCCTTTATATCGTGGATCCAGGAGGCAGGCCAACCAGTAATCGTCATCGGTCATCATTTTGATAATGCGGGGGTCCCTTTTTAGGATACGCAAGGCATACTCAGCCATGTGGGCCAATGTTCCAGGTGTCAATTCACTGCTTGTGCTGGGTTGAGGAGCACTTTCTTGCAAATCAACATCACTTGTGTCCCGCAAAAACCCTGTACCCGACCTTGCAACGCCACCAGTTTCTATTGCCCCCTGAGAAGCATCCTCCTCCCATAAATATTCATCCCCATCATCCTCCTCCTCTTCGTCCGCCACCTCGTCCAGGAGAGTTCCCTGAGCTGACAATGGCCGACTGTCATCAAGGCTTCCCTTCTCTTCGGCTGCAGACGCCTGCTCCTTAATGTGGGTCAAACTTTGCATCAGCAGACGCATTAGTGGGATGCTCATGCTTATGATGGCGTCGTCTGCACTTACCAGCCATGTGCATTCCTCAAAACACTGAAGGACTTGACAGAGGTCTTGCAGCTTCGACCACTGCACACCAGTCAACTCCATGTCTGCCATCCAAAGTGCCTGCCCGTGTATATCCTCCCACAAATAAATTACAGCACGCCTCTGTTCGCACAGCCTCTGAAGCATGTGCAGTGTGGAGTTCCACCTTGTTGCAACGTCGATTATTAGGCGGTGCTGGGGAAGATTCAGCGATCGCTGATGGTTCAGCATACAGCTGGAGTGTATGGGCGACCGGCGGATGTGCGAGCAAAGTCTTCGCACCTTCAGGAGCAGGGCTGGTAACCCCGGATAGTTTTTCAGGATGCACTGCACCACCAGGTTCAAGGTGTGAGCCAGGCAAGGTATGTGTTTCAGTTCTGAAAGGGCTATGGCAGCCATAAAATTCCTTCCATTATCACTGACTACCTTGCCTGTCTCAAGATGTACACTGCCCAGCCATGACTGAGTTTCTTGCTGCAAGTATCGGCCAGTACGTCCACGGTGTGTCTGTTGTTGCCCAAACACTTCATTTGTAACACAGCCTGCTGACGCTTACCACTAGCTGTTCGATAATGGGACACCTCGTGTGCAACACTGGCAGCTGCGGATGGAGTGGTTGTGCGACTGCGCTCTGTGGACAACCTTTCGCTTATGGAGGTGGAGGAGGAGGGGTGGCAAACACATACAGCCAATTGTTTCCTAGACCGTGGGCTAGGCAGAACTGTCTCACTATGGCTGTCCCCAGTGGACCCTGCATCCACCACATTAACCCAGTGTGCCGTGATGGACATGTAACATCCCTGGCCATGCCTACTGGTCCATCCATCTGTTGTGAGGTGCACCTTTCCACTGACTGATTGCCTCAGTGCATGGACAATGCAGTCTTTGACATGCTGGTGGAGGGCTGGGATGGCTTTTCTCGCAAAGAAGTGCCGACTGGGTAGGTCATAGCGTGGTACTGCATAGGCCATCAGGTCTTTGAAAGCATTGCTTTCAACCAACCGGTAGGACATCATCTCTAATGAGATTAGTCTAGCAATGTGGGCGTTCAAACCCTGTGCACGCGGATGAGAGTAGGAGTACTTTCTTTCCCTAACGAGAGTCTCTTGTAGGGTGAGCTGGACTGGAGAGCTGCATATGGTGGAACTAGCGGTGCTGGTGGACATGGCGGATTGAGAGAGGTTTGGTGATGGTATTCTTGATGTTGGCCTACATACAGTGATTCCTACCAATAACCTTGTGATTCCCTAACTGCTTTGGCCTTGCAATGATACCTCCACATTTGCTGCTGGTGGTGTCCTAACCGGTGGGCTTACAGTGAGGGAAGCAATGTAGCATTGCTGACTACCTTCATTCTGAGCAGGTGCACCAATGGTACGGGACGTTTGGTAGTTAGTCCAGGCTTGCAAGTGCATGCTGGTTAAATGTCTACGCATGCACGTTGTATTTCAATTTTGAAGATTCTTCCCTCTGCTAAAGGTCTTTGAGCATTTCTTACAGATAACTTTACACTGATCATTTGGATCTTGGTTAAAAAATTACCACACTGCACTCTTCCTACTATCGAATACCTTTTCAGGCATTGCACGTTGTGCTACTTTCACCGGATGACCACGCTGTCCTAAAACTGTTTTTGGTTTTGACACACGTTTTTGGCCTGATACGGGCCTGCCAGATGACAGCTGTTGCGATGTAGATGGCTGCTGCGGATCATCCTCCTCCACTTCTGAGCTACTGGCAGCGGCACCCTCTTCCCCCAATGGCTGCCAATCTGGGTCAACAACTGGGTCACTAACACCTCCTCTTCAATGTCATGTGCACCTTCCTCTGTGTCACCGTGTAAGGTGCTATAGCGTTTGGGACGGGGCACCATAGTCTCATCAGGGTCAGATTCTGGCTCAGTACACTGCGAGGGCAATGTAGTGATCTGAGTCAATGGAACAGCATAATAATCTAGCTGTGGCTGTGCATCAATGCACTCAATGTTCGATTCATCTTGTAATGGGCAGTTAACAATTTCCCTTTCTAACACAGGCACGGTATGTGTAAAGAGCTCCATGGAGTAACCTGTAGTGTCGCCTGACGCATCCAGCACTTTTGGTTTGGATGAAGGACACAAGGAAACGTCTTGTTCCTGACCGGGAGCATCAACTGACGACTTGCTGCTTTTATATTTGGAACATTCTGAAGAGGAGGCGAAAGAGCTAGAGGCTGAGTCAGCAATGAAAGCCAAAACTTTTTCCCACTGCTCCGGCTTTAAAAGCTGTTTTCCTACTCCCAGATAAGGGAGCCTTCGAGGCCTTGTGTAGCCAGACGATGAAGCTGGCTTAACACCTCCAGCCTTAGGTGCTATTGTGCTTTTTCTACTACCACCAGATGCACCACCACCACCATCAGTACCAGCTGGCAACCTACGCCCACGGCCTCTTCCACCAGACTTCCTCATTTTTGGGAAAATGTAACCAAAATAACAACCGTTATATGGTACAGTAAAACAAGGTAGAAGGTGTATATAAACTTGTTGAGAATTTAAATCTCCCTTTTTATTTTGGGGAGACAGCACCACAACTCAGGCCCAGTGTATAACACAACACAATGTAAGTGGCAGAATGTGGCTGGCTGATACACGACAAACTAAGAGGACTGAGGTTTATCCACTTTGTGAGAATTTGAATCTCACTTTTTTGGGGGGGAGACTGCACCACAACTCAGGCCCAGTGTATTTTACAACGCAATGTGAGTAGCAGCATGTGGCTGGCTGATACAAGAGAAACTAAGAGGACTGAGGTATATCCACTTTGTGAGAATTTTAATCTCACTTTTTTTGGGGGGGGAGACTGAACCACAACTCAGGCCCAGTGTATTTTTACAATGCAATGTGAGTGGCAGCAAGTGGCTGGCTGATACACGACAAACTAAGAGGACTGAGGTATATCCACTTTGTGAGAATTTGGATCTCACCTTTTTTGGGGGGGAGACTGAACCACAACTCAGGCCCAGTGTATTTTACAACGCAATGTGAGTGGCAGCAAGTGGCTGGCTGATACACGAGAAACTAAGAGGATTGAGGTATATCCACTTTGTGAGAATTTGAATCTCACTTTTTTTGGGGGGAGACTGAACCCAAACTCAGGCCCAGTGTATTTTACAACACAATGTGAGTGGCAGCAAGTGGCTGGCTGATACATGAGAAACTAAGAGGACTGAGGTATATCCACTTTGTGAGAATTTGAATCTCATTTTTTTGGGGGGGAGACTACACCACAACTCAGGCCCAGTGTATTTTACAACGCAATGTGAGTGGCAGCAAGTGGCTGGCTGATACACAAGAAACTAAGAGGACTGAGGTGTATCCACTTTGTGAGAATTTGAATCTCACTTTTTTGGGGGGGAGACTGAACCCAAACTCAGGCCCAGTGTATTTTACAACGCAATGTGAGTATCAGCAAGTGGCTGGCTGATAGACGACAAACTAAGAGGACTGAGGTATATCCACAATTTTAATGTCCCTTTTTTGGGGGGAGACAGCACCACAACTCAGGCCCAGTGTGTAACACAACACAATGTAAGTGGCAGAAAGTGGCTGGAAGATATCTGAAAAAATCCAAGGACTGTAGTACAATTTCAATCTCCCTACAATGATCTCAGGACAAGTATGCAGCAACAAAAAGGACTACTATACACGAAAGTGTGGACAAATAAGATAACTGCAGAAAGGAGCAACAGGATTTTTGCTTTTAAAAAAGCAGTTGGTTTGCACAGCAGCGTGCAAACAGCAATGCAGCTATCAGGGACCCTTATAAGGCAACCTAATAAGCTACAGAGCTGATGCACAAAGATATACCCTCCACTGTCCCAGCAAAACAAAGGTGGTGTTGGACAGTGGAAATCGCTACAGCACAAGGGGCTTGGGGGTTAATCTTCCCTCCCTAACTATATCCCTTCTTCTGATGAAGCTGCAGCAACCTCTCCCTATGCTAAGATCGGCAGAAGTAAGATGGCAGACGGCGTGCACGCCCCTTTATACCCCCTAGTGACGGCACAGAAAGCAAGCCAATCACTGTCATGCCCTTCTCTAAGATGGTGGGGGCCGAGACCTATGTCATCACGCTGCACACACTCTGCGTCCTCCTTCATTGGCTGAGAAATGGCACTGAACACGTCATACGAAACGCGACTTTGGCGCGAAGATCGCCGACTGCATGGCCGATCCCACACTAGGATCGGGTCGGGTTTCATGAAACCCGACTTTGCTGAAAGTCGGCGATTTTTTAATTTGTCCGATCCTTTTCGCTCAACCCTAGTCCAGAGCAATTGCCAGTCTTTCAGATTCTGGGTCCAGAGAATTTCCAAACGTTTGCAAAAATTCAAAGATTTAGATTAGAGATGAGCTATTTAGAACATTGAAAAAAAAGTTGTAAAACTGTAAAAACAGTGAAGTAAATTGCACTGTCTAGTTATAGCAATATGTGTTTGTCTTTATTGGTTTACTTACTGCATTTATAAATTGGCGGTTGCTGGCATTTAGTAATTGCAGATTTCGTACAGCTGGTTATGCTGTTTCCAAATAACATCTGTCATATCTGGTCACAAAGATATATTGGCCATACTGAATTTAACATGGTTTCACTGATACTATGTTCACAGGATAGCCAGATCTGAATATTTCTTAGCATTCTTTGCTTGCCTGCTCTTGGGAGAATGTTCTTGTCTGGACCACACAAAATGCAGGCACAGGTGCATGTCTAAATCACTGGTCATGTTACCCAGGAGTAACGGATGTGGTTTAAGGTTCTGAGCCACTTTCAATGGCACCTTTGAGATCACACAAGAGATTATGAGCTCTGCCAAAATCATGACAAAGACCAGACTTGTTGTGTGCTTTACATGGATGATCAAGGAATATTTTATGCAAAGAAAATACAAAAGGCTTTACTCGCTTATCACAGCTGTAACCTTATTTTATTTCATGTATTTCTCTTTATTCATCTGTGCATTACTTTATACACTTAAAGCCAATACGATAACTTAGAAGTTAATCCTTTCATCTATCTATCTTTCTATCTATCTATCTATCTATCTATCTATCTATCTATCTATCTATCTATCTATCTATCTCTCATTAGTCAAATATAGTTGTATAACTGACTACTAATTAGTATAGCTTTTTTTTGTTCATTTTAACATTATTCCTGACTTTAGGTAAATTTTTTTAGGCTCATTCACGCATCAGTTTTTCACAAAGAAATATTATCTTTGTTTTTCAAGGATAGAACATATGTCTATGATAATCACATATCCAATTTTTTGTCACACTCAATAGTGCAAAATTGTGGAGACTTGTCCAATACTGATCTGAGTGTTGGATCGAAATTGCCAATACAAGTCCATGGACCTGTGAAACATTCAAACAGCACTTGGTTGCCATTCGTGTGCTGTCCATTCATGGACTGATTGATAGGAGAAGCTGGAGAAACAATTTTTTTCTCATCTGAGAAAAATAAAACTCAAACCAAACTCTGATGACACTTTGATGACACTATGCTGAAACTCAGTTGAACACTCAGTCAGTAAAAAAAAAGCCAGATGTCTGAATGAAAATATCTCTAAGAGAAATATCTTTACAAGAAAATTTGGAAAGTATTTGAAGCAGAAAAATATTTTTCAGACTGCTCCCCTGCCTCCTAGCTTCCAGCTAGTCAAGGAAGGGTAGGGAGCTGTACTTTCATGATTGATCAACAGACCAGAGGCTTGGAAGCTTTGCCAATCGCATGTATGACCAGGTAACTACCATCTGCTCTTGCAGCATGAACACTTCTCTGCTTGTGCAGTATTAGGCAGATCAGGTCAGAAAGGGAAAAAATGTCAAAAAGGCTAAGTTATTTAATATTATCAAATCAAAATTCGTTTAATTCCATAAATTCAATTTTCTTCTGTGAAATAAATAAAAATATTACAAATAACCAAGGCAGCAGCAGCACCAATTATAATTCATATACAGTGGGGTAAATAAGTATTTGATCCCTTGCTGATTTTGTTAGTTTGCCCACTGACAAAGACATGAACAGTCTATAATTTTAACCCCTTCCCAACCTGTGATGCCACGTAGGTGTCATGAAAGTCGGTGCCAATCCAACCTGTGACGCCTATGTGGCGTCATGGAGGGATCGCATCCCTGCAGATCGGGTGAAAGGGTAAACTCCAATTTCACCCGACCTGCAGAGACGGGGAGTGGTACTTCAGCCCAGGGGGGGGCTTTGCCCCCCATGGCTATGATCGTTCTGATTGGCTGTTGAAAGTGAAACAGCCAATCAGAGCAATTTGTAATATTTCACCAATGAAACTTGGTGAAATATTACAATCCAGCCATGGCTGATGCTGCAATATCATCGGCCATGGCTGGAGACCCCAATCTGCACTCACCACTGACTGACAGCGGCGATCTGCTGCCGTCACTCTTTTCTCCCCTCCATTATGTCTTCCACTGCCTTCCTCTTCCCTCCTCTCCCCTCCGTCCTATCCGGCGACCCCTGCTGTCCGATCCCAACCCCCGTACCTCCGGAGTCCCGGGGTCCCTCCCGGTGTCCGTCTGTCATCTAGGATGGGTGTCGCCATCTTCCAAAATGACGTGCGCATTCACAGTGTGCCCACCGAATCTGCCAGATGGCAGATTTGTTCATTCATTTTGATCACTGTGATAGGTTCTATCACAGTGATCAAAATAAAAAAAATAGTAAATAGCCCCCCCTTTATCACCTTTATAGGTAGGGAACAAAATAAAATAAAGAAAATATATATTTTTTATTTTTCCACTAGGGTTAGGTTTAGAATTAGGGTTAGGGTTAGAATTAGGGTTAGGGTTAGAACTAGGGTTAGGGCTAGAACTAAAGTTAGGGTTAGAACTAGGGTTAGGGTTAGAATTATGGTTAGGACTAGGGTTAGAACTAGCATTAGGGTTAGAATTAGGAGTAGAACTAGGGGTAGGGTTAGAATTAGGGTTAGAATTAGGGTTGGAATTAGAGTATGTGCACACGGCACGAATTTGGCTGTGGATTCGCAGCAGTTTTCCATGCGGTGCACAGTACCATGTAAACCTATGGAAAACCAAATCCGCTGTGCCCATGGTGCGGAAAACACCACACGGAAACGCTGAGTTGTATTTTCCACAGCATGTCAATTCTTTGTGCGGATTCCGCAGCGTTTTACACCTGCTCCTCAATAGGAATCCGCAGGTGTAAAACCGCAGGTGAAATCCACACAACAAATGCATGAAATCCGTGGTGAATCCGCAGGTAAAATGCAGTGCGTTTTACCTGCGGATTTTTCAAAAACGGTGCGGAAAAATCCGCACATGAATCCGCAACGTGGGCACATAGCCTTAGGGTTAGAGTTGGAACTAGAGTTTGGGTTGGGATTAGGGTTGGGGTTGGAATTAGGGATAAGATTAGGGTTAGCGGTGTGTTGGGGTTAGGGTTAGGCTTGTGGTTAGGGTTATGGTTAGGGTTGGGATTAGGGTTAGGGGTGTGTTGGGGTTAGTGATTGAGATAGAATTGAGGGGTTTCCACTGTTTAGGCCCATCAGGGGGTCCCAAACAACATGGCACCACCATTGATTCAAGCCAATCTTGCGTTCAAAAGTCAAATGGTGCTCCCTTCCTTCCGAGCCCCGACGTGTGCCCAAACAGTGGTTTACCCAAACATCTGGGGTATAAGCGTACTCAGTAAAAATTGCACAACAACTTTGGGGGTCTAATTTCTCCTGTTACCCTTGGGAAAATAAAAAAATGGGGGCTAAACATTTTTGTGGGAAAAAATGATTTTTTTATTTTCATGGTTCTGCATTATAAACTTCTGTGAAGCACTTGGGGGTTCAAAGTGCTCACCACACATCTAGATAAGTTCCTTGTGCAGTCTAGTTTCCAAAATGGGGTCACTTGTGGGGGGTATCTACTGTTTAGGCACATCAGGGGCTCTGCAAACGCAACATGACACCCGCAGACCATTCCATCAAAGTCTGCATTTCAAAATGTCAGTACTTCCCTTCCGACCCGTGCGCCCAAACAGTTTACCCCCACATATGAAGTAACGGTGTACTCAGGAGAAATTGCCCAACAAATTTTAGGATTCATTTTATCCTGTTACCCATGTGAAAATGAAAACATTGAGGCTAAAAGAAATTTTTTGTGAAAAAAAAGTACTTTTTCATTTTTACGTACCAATTTGTGAAGCACCTGAGGGTTAAAAGTGCTCACTATGCATCTAGATAATTTCCTTGGGGGGTCTAATTTCCAAAAAGGGGTCAGTTGTGGGGGAGCTCCAATCTTTAGGCACACAGGGGCTCTCCAAACGCGACATGGTGTCCACTAAACATTGAAGCCAATTTTTCATTCAAAAAATCAAATGGTGCTCCTTCCCTTTCGAGCCTTGCCATGCGCCCAAACAGTGGTTCCCCCCACATATGGGGTATCAGCGTACTCAGGACAAATTGGACAACAACTTTCATGGTCCATTTTCTCCTTTTACCCTTGAGAAAATAAAAAAAATTGTTGCTAAAAGATAATTTTTGTGACTAAAAAGTTAAATTGTTCATTTTTTTGTTCCATGTTACTTCTGCTGCTGTGAAACACCTGAAGGGCAAATAAACTTCTTGAATGTGGTTTTGAGCACCCTGAGGGGTGCAGTTTTTAGAATGGTGTCACTTTTGGGTATTTTCAGCCATACAGACCCCTCAAACTGACTTCAAATGTGAAGTGGTCCCTAAAAAAATGGTTTTGTAAAATTTGTTGTAAAAATGAGAAATCTCTGGTCAAATTTTAACCCTTATAACGTCCTAGCAAAAAAAAAATTGTTTCCAAAATTGTGCTGATGTAAAGTAGACATGTGCGAAATGTTATTTATTAACTATTTTGTGTCACATAACTCTCTGGTTTACCAGAATAAAAATTCAAAATTTGAAAATTGCTAAATTTTCAGAATTTTCGCCAAATTTCCGTTTTTTTCACAAATAAACGCAAAAATTATCCGTTGAAGCATTCCTGAGTTATTACCTCATAAAGGGACACTGGTCAGAATTGCAAAAAATGGCCAGGTCATTAAGTTCAAAATAGGCTGGGTCATGAAGGGGTTAAGGGTAGGTTACTTTTAACATTGAGAGATAGAATATCAAAAATAAAATCCAGAAAATCACATTGTAAAAATTATAAAAATGTATTTGCATTTTACAGTGATAAATAAGTATTTGATCCTCTACCAACCAATAAGAGTTCTGGCTCCTACAGACCAGTTAGGTGCTCCTAATCAACTTGTTACCTGTATTAAAGACAGCTGTTTTACATAGTCACCTTTATAAAAGACTCCTATCCACAGACTGAATTAATCAGTCAGGCTCTAACCTCTACAACCCGGGCAAGACCAAAGAGCTTTGTAAGGATGTCAGTGACAAGATCATAGACCTGCACAAAGTTGGAATAGGCTACAAAACCATAAGTAAGACGCTTGGTGAAAAGGAGACAACTGTTGGTGCAATAGTAAGAAAATGGAAGAAATAAAAAAATCACTGTCAATCAACATCGATTGGGGGCACCATGCAAAATCTCACCTCCTGGGGTATCCTTGATCATGAGGAAGGTGAGAGATCAGCCTAAAACTACATGAGAGAACTTGTTAATGATCTCAAGGCAGCTGGGACCACAGACACCAAGAAAACCACTGGTAACTAGTGTTGAGCGATACCGATACCGGCAAAGTATCGGATCCAATCCGATACCGATTCCCGATACCAATACAAGTCAATGGGACTCAAGTATCGGACGGTATTCCTGATGGTTCCCAGGGTCTGAAGGAGAGGAAACTCTCCTTCAGGCCCTGGGATCCATATAAATGTGTAAAAGAAAGAATTAAAATAAAAAATATCGCTATACTCACCTCTCCGACGCAGCCTGGACCTCAGCGAGGGAACCGGCAGCGTTGTTTGTTTAAAATTTGCGCTTTTACTTGGTTACGTGAAGTCCCGGCTTGTGATTGGTCAGGGCGGCCATGTTGCCGGGACGCGGACCAATCACAGCAAGCCGTGACGAAATTACGTCACGGCTTGCTGTGATTGGTCCGCGTCCCGGCAACATGGCCGCCATTAACCAATCACAAGCCGTGACGTCACGGGAGGCTGGACACGCGCGCTTTTTAAAATGGGCGCGTGTCCAGCCTCCAGTGACGTCCCGGCTTATGATTGGTCACGGCGCCATGTTGCCGGGACGCGGACCAATCACAGCAAGCCGTGACGAAATTACGTCACGGCTTGCTGTGATTGGTCCGCGTCCCGGCAACATGGCCGCCATTAACCAATCACAAGCCGTGACGTCACGGGAGGCTGGACACGCGCGCTTTTTAAAATGGGCGCGTGTCCAGCCTCCCGTGACGTCCCGGCTTGTGATTGGTTGCGCCGCGGTCAACCAATCACAAGCCGGGAGGCTGGACACGCGCGCATTTTAAAATTTAAAAATGGGCGCGTGTCCAGCCTCCCGTGACGTCCCGGCTTGTGATTGGTTGCGTCTCCCATGTGACTGCGACGCAACCAATCACAAAGCCGGGACGTAATTTTAAAATCCTTAAGGACCTGAAATTACGTCACGGCTTGCTGTGATTGGTTGCGTCGCCCATGTGACTGCGACGCAACCAATCACAACGCCGGAACGTAATTTTAAAATCCTGAAGGACCTGAAATTACGTCACGGCTTGCTGTGATTGGTTGCGTCCCGGTCACATGGGCGGCACGCAACCAATCACAAGCCGGGACTCACGTAAAGGAAAGAAAAGCGCGAATTTTAAACAAAGAACGCTGCCGCTTCCCTCGGTAAGGTGCAGGCTGCGTCGGAGAGGTGAGTATAGCAATATTTTTTATTTTGATTCTCTCTTTTACACATTTTTACATTAATGTTGTTTCGATACCGATACCCGATATCACAAAAATATCGGATCTCGGTATCGGAATTCCGATACAGCAAGTATCGGCCGATACCCGATACTTGCAGTATCGGAATGCTCAACACTACTGGTAACATATTACGCCGTAAAGGTTTAAAATTCTGCAGTACCCGCAATGTTCCCCTGGTCAAGAAGGCACATGTGCAGGCCCGTCTGAAATTTACCAATGAACACCTGGGTGATTCTGTAATAAGCAGGTACTGGGATGCAGTAACACAAATGCTGCAGGGCAGAGTTTAACTGTATTTTATCACTCAATAATAAAGATCTCACAGGGAGAAAAAAAGGCAAACAGGAAATACACCCATTTAAACAGTGTAACAGGTGGTTAAGAAGACAGTCTTTAGTTAAGTTTCACTTATCATGGCTTCTCAGCTGGTCACTTGATGAAGGTCCCGTGGGTAATGGAATGCAAGCAGCGGTCGATGTGGCATCTCCAGATGCTATTCATGGTTCTGCTTCTGGCAGCAGCAGGCGGTCTCCAGTTTTACTCGCTGAGCCCCTAGTCCATATAACAGCGGAGCAAATAAATAAAGCCCTCCGCAAAGTTCAGCTCATCACATGTCCATCTGGGCAGCCTATGTTCCCTGAGCGGCTGCGCTCAGCTGACCCTTTGTAGTCCATAGTGCGATACTCTGTCTGACGCATGTTCACCTGCGCACCTGCCGATACCAGTAAATTTCTCATGACACTGCACTGTCACTGCATACTGTGCCTGTCACTCCCCTCACAGCAGCCATGGTCCGCACCTCCTCAGCGTTCTGGCGGGAAGCACCCTTCCATTGCCGCACAACCCATTTTACCTCACACTCACTGGCCACGACCCCGTCACCCTGGTTACTGGCTCGCTCTGGCTACTATCTCGTTGCCCCAGGAACATGAGGTTTGGCCCCAGCAGTTCTGGACCCAACACCTCAGCAGCCCTTGCAGCCAGTCCTCCCTTCTACATCCCCGCCTTCCTTTAGCTCGCCATTCCACAAGTGAGAGCTCCTTCAGCAGTCATTTGCACTTCTCGACTTCCTGGATAATTCTTTAACAGATAAATTGATCTTGCTGGTAGTGGGTGGGAGGCACTGTAGCTGTGGTTCGCCCTGACCAACATAATTCGAGCTGACTTGTGGGTGGTAAAGAGATGCTCTGACCCTGTGGATCTGCTGCTTTAGCGATTTCCAGTGTGTTCACCTCCCCAGGGGGGTAGGCGGCACATCATTGAGGCTTGGGCATGAAGGTAACACTTCCTCTTCTTCATCAAATTCGGAGATCGGAGCTGGGAGCACCTCCCTTACTTTTGACAACTCTCCTCTTTTTTGGGTTGTTTGGACAAGCAGGGCAACAACATGTTATGTTGGACTACTCTAGTGGGTTCTTCTTCTTCCTCTTCAGGCAGAACTTCGTACACCGGACTATTGAGACCAACCCATCATGTCACTCGGTGTGGAGTCCGCTCTCACTGGCTTTCCAATTTTCCCCAGGGCCATTTATTCTGGACCAAGACTCAGTCCCCAGGTCTCAGAGCTGTCCCGTGAATAGGTGGTGCTTCATGCTGCTTAAGTTCCTGCACCTTCATCTGCAGCAGTCGACAGAGAGTCTGCAATCGGTGCCGATTTTCCTTAACCCAAAAGGACACCCTCATCCGTGGGTAGTCCTCTTCTGGGTCCAGCTCCAGCTCTGTAATCTCTCATCCTTTTCACCTGAACAACAAGGTGCATGGCATGAACCGGTCATGCTGTGCACTCGGTTGTTGTACACCCACAACAGTTCTGCCACAAACTCAGGGCACCGTATCTTCCGTTTTTTTCCAAAGTGCGTAACATCTGAATTAATGTTCAATTGAAGTGCTCACATGCCCCTTTCCCTTCAGGGTGATAGTGAGTAGTATTGGACTTCCCAGTCCAGTACAAACGGTGTAGTTCTTTCATAACTTGCCCTTGGAAGCAGGTGCCTTGATCGGAGTGGATTTTTTTTGGGTAGCCGTACACGCAGATGAAATCTTGACAGATAGATTGTGCAGCTGATTCGAACGTCAGATCTCTAGTTGGAGTTACCTGTTGTGAATTAGACTTTTTGGTTCCCTCTTGTGGTTACTAGTGATATTACTCTGGGAGTTTCTTCCCTCAGTTTGCACCCACCTGGGCCGTTAGTCCAGGGGTGTTGCTATATAAACTTCCTGGATCCTTAGTCCAGTGCCTGGCATCGTTGTAATCAGATCCTTTCTGTTTGCTCCTATCTGCTGGTCCCGGTTCGTGCTAAATTAAGCTAAGTCCTGCTTCTTTGTTTTTTGGGTTATTTGCTTGCTCTCATTTTTGTCCAGCTTGTACTAAATGTGATTCCTGACCTTGCTGGAAGCTCTAGGGGGCTGGTGTTCTCCCCCTGGGCCGTTAGACGGTTCGGGGGTTCTTGAATTTCCAGCGTGGATATTTTTGATAGGGTTTTTGCTGACCATATAAGTTATCTTACTATATTCTGCTATTAGCTAGTGGGCCTCTCTTTGCTAAATACCTAGCTCATTCTTACGTTTGTCTTTTCCTCTTACCTCACTGTTATTATTTGTTGGGGGCTTGTATCCAACTTTTGGGGTCTTTTCTCTGGAGGCAAGAAAGGTCTTTCTTTTCCCTTCTAGGGTTAGTTAGTTCTCCGGCTGGCGCGAGACGTCTAGAATCAACGTAGGCACGTTCCCCGGCTGCTGTTATTTGTGGTGCTAGGATTAGATATATGGTCAGCCCAGTTACCACTGCCCTATGAGCTGGTTTTTGTGTTTGCAGACTTAGTAAATATTTCTGAGACCCTCTGCCATTGGGGTCATAACAGTTACCACCGCAAATTTGGTGAAGTGGTCGGTTATCACCAGACAATGTTCGTAGCCAAGATGCACTGGTCCTACAGTCAAGTAGTCAATCATCAAGACTTCCAAAGGGGCGAAGGTCACAATGATCTGTGTTGGGGCCCACTGTTCTTGGGCTTTAGCCAGCTCACACTTCTGCACATATTGCATGCATCTTCCACCGCATTCCTCAGTCGTGGATGATACACCAAACTCTGTAGCCACCAGAATGTTTTCTCTGCACCAAAGTGAGCCCCTCGCTCATGAGCCTTGGTGGCCACCATCTTGATTGACTTCTCCATGATCACTACTTGCCAAATGACTCCCTCTTCACGCAATAGCTGCACCTTCCAATATAACAATTCATCTCTCAAGCAGAGTTGTTCCCATTGTCCTAGAATCTGCAGGGCACCTGAGGACAGTGCATACCTCTCCTTCCAGCTAGGAAGTTGCTTCAATGCCACTCACTGTCGCAGTTGAGCAGTCTCCTTGTCCATCTGTTGGAGTTGGATCCAGTCATCTCGGGACCGCCCAGTACCTGATCTTCAGATTCTTCCTTGATCTGTCCCTGCATTGCCACCGATGAGGTAGACAGGTTTCAGAATCCAGGAATCTCTTCCTCCTCTAGCTGCTCATTTTGGTCATGGCCAGGATGCTCATGTGTCACCCTGAATAGGGCATCGGCATGAGCATTTTTGGCCTTTGCTCAGTAGACAATCTTCTACCGATATTTTGCCGTGCGGGCCACCCATCGTTGATCCAAGGCCCCTAGCTTTGTATTCTTGAGGTGGGCTAAGGGGTTGTTGTCCATCCTCACCAGAACCTCTGATCTGGATAAGTACTCCATTAACGTCATGGCTCATATCAGTGCCAACAGCTCCAACTTGAAAGAGCTATAGTTGTCCAGATTTCACTCTGAATCATGCAGGGACAGGCTCGCATAGGCTATTACCCTTTCTTTTTCTCCTTGTACCTGCAACAAGGCTGCTCCCAGACCATGTAGACTCCTGTCAGTGTGAAGGATGAATGGCTGTGAAAAATCAGCATAAGCAAGTATGCGGGCTTCGGTGAGGGCCATTTTCAAGGCTCGAAAGGCTTCTTCTTGCCGGTCTCCCCACTGGATGGTCCGTTTTTTTGAGCCGGCCGACACTCGCATCAGCAATTCCAGCAAGGGGTTCACTATACGGGTGAAGTTTTTCACAAATCGCCAGTAATAGCTAGTAAGCCCTAGGAAAGCCCGTACATCTTTCACCATCATAGGAGTGGGCCATTCTTGAATCACCGCCACTTTCTCTCATGCAGGTCTTACTCCTTTGCTTGACACCATATGTCCCAAATACTCAATTTGCTTACGGAAAAGATGACATTTCTGTGGCTTCACCTTCATACCATGATTCTGCAACCAGCTCAACACTTGTTCGAGCCACTGTAGGTGTTGCTCAAAGGTGGGCATGTAGACAATGATGTCACCAAGGTAAATCAAGGTAGCCTCAAAATTAAAATCTCCCAAACATCGCTCCAACAATGTTGCCGTCTTGAACTGTAGCTAGGGTCCAAGCGACAAGTAATCTTGGAGGTATTTGATCCATTGCTGTTGGCTCAATTTTCACTTCCACTCCCTCCAGAGGAGTGCATGCTCGAACTGGCAATGTGAGCACTGTCTGGCCTGGCAGTAAGGTAATTCTTAAAGCCGCCGGTGCCATCAGTTTTCCCAAGACTTTTCTGTCTCCTGACATTTCCTGGGCTTGAGCTGCTCTGATTAGCTTCTGGAACACCTTCTGTCGAGGGGTTTGTGGGCTCCATTGGTTCAAAAAAGGTTCCTATGGCTCACTGATGAAAATATGTCCTATTTTCTTCAGCACATTCTTTCCCAGGGTCATTGTGGGCACATGACCAGCATCTCCTGTAACCAATATGACCCCCTTATGGCCTACATCCTTCCCGCATACCTTAGTCTCCATCCAGACCACTCCTGAGACCGGAATGGGCAACTGTTAGGCAGCTGTTAAACTTATTACGGGTTCTCACTCTGGCTGTGAGACCTCTGGAAATTGCTGTCTGAAGTAGGCTTCTGGCAGAGTAGTCACTTGTGACCTGATGTCGATCACATAGTGAACAGCCCGCCCATTCACCTCTGCCCAGACTGTAGGGCTTGCAGAGACAATCTTTTCGGGACATCCTTCCTCCTTCTCTCTCTCCGGCATCGGCTGCGTCCCCCAGCCATGGAGTCCACTAGTTTAGTGGCTGCCTTGGTGGGGGCCGTCTCCGACTCCCACAGCCTCGAGCATAATTTCCTGTCTTTCCACAATTGAAACACATCAGTCCTCTGCATCACGGGGTCTCACTCCCTGATGGGCCCGGCAGTACAGCGAGGTCCCGTATCACTCCCGTCTCTGATTGAGGAGACTTCTCTGTGGCTCTTGAGCTGGAACAGGGTCTCTCCTGAGACTGGACCATTCTTTCCGCATCTCTTGTATCTCTTTCCAGATCTCTTGAGCCCACTCTGGCTCTGCTGCAGGCATGGTAGGTACTCCATTGCTACGGACCATCCCCACTAGGGCTGTGACCCCTGCTCCTGCTCTATTATGCACACCTCCACCCTCACCTCTAAGAAGGTCATATGTGGCCTAGCGTGCAAGCCTTCTCGCAATGTCTGTTTCAGTGGTGCATCCCTAAGACCCCACACAAATTGATCCCTCAAAATTCTGTCAGAAGGCCCCACTCCCACATTTTCCCTTTTGGTGATATGCGCATCCACCTCTTGCAACGCGTTAATATATTGCATCACTGTCTCTCCCTCACACTGAACGTGACCAAATAAATGCATGCACAACTCTCAAACGTTAGTGCGGTCCCCATGCATCTCCTCCGAAACCTGCACCACCTTCTTCAACGTATCCCATTCATATGGAGGGTGGAACATCACGGAACACCGAGCCTCACCATCCAGGGCCATTAACGCTATCTCCCCCTGTAATGCAGGAACCATGGGATGCATTTGAGCCATGCTCTTGACCCACTCAGTCCAATCCTACAGCATCATCTTATCTCCCGTCAACTTTGGGAGGTTAGTGACCACTGCCTCTAACTGCAAACTGGACCTGGGGGTCCATTGAATGAAATATTCCAGTTGTAAATCTTTATTCATTACATAATAAAATGTGTTGAGAACAATAAAACCTAAAAACTATCAACGTAAATAACAACTAATATCCCACAGAGGTCTGGAGTTGGAATGATGCTCAAAATCAAAGTGGAAAATGAAATTACAGGCTAATCCAACTTCAGTGGAAATGCCTCAAGACAAGGAAATGATGCTCAGTAGTGTGTCCACGTGCCTGTATGACCTCCCTACAATGCCTGGGCATGCTCCTGATGAGGCGGTGGATGGTCTCCTGAGGGATCTTCTCCAAAACCTGGACTAAAGCATCCGCCCACTCCTGGACATTCTGTGGTGCAACATGACATTGGTGGAAGGTGCAAGACATGATGTCCCAGATGTGTTCAATTGGATTCGGGTCTGGGGAACGGGAGGGCCAGTCCATAGCTTCAATGCCTTCATCTTGCAGGAACTGCTGACACACTCCAGCCACATAAGGTCTGTCATTGTCCTGCATTAGGAGGAATCCAGGGCCAGCTGCACCAGCATATTGTCTCACAAGGGGTCTGAGGATCTCATCTCGGTACCTAATGGCAGTCAGGCTACCTCTGGCGAGCACATGGAGGGATGTGTGGCCCTCCAAAGAAATGCCATCCCTCACCATTACTGACCCACTGCCAAACCGGTCATGCTGAAGGATGTTGCAGGCAGCAGATCGCTCTCCACGGCATCTCCAGACTGTCACGTCTGTCACTTGCTCAGTGTGAACCTGCTTTCATCTGTGAAGAGCACAGGGCGCCAGAGGCAAATTTGCCAATCCTGGTGTTCTGTGGCAAATGCCAAGCATCCTGCACATTGTTGGGCTGTGAGCACAACCCCCATCTGTGGACGTCGGCCACTCAGACTATCCTCAGATTCACAGGGACCGCATTCTTGGGCAGGGAGCTGTATTTTGATTGCCACAAGCTCATTAATTTCTTCTTGCTCTGTTAGCACACACACACAGTGTTCATTACTGAACACTGAAGGGCATGCAATTAAAGATTACATCTTGAAGCCAGTTCCAGAGTCAGGATGTACTTTGTAGGTGAAGTCTGAACGGCCCCAAAGGATGGTATAAATATCCAAATGGCCCTTTGCAAAAAAAAGATTCCCAACCCTTGCTCTATGTAGAAACAGGAGGTCAATTTTACCTGTATGACTCGTTGGACACTGCAAAAGTCAATGGCAGTGAGTATGGGTGGAGCAACTGGGTCAGGAGTCGAAGATGGAAATCATTTCTGCAAGCACAAGAAAATTCCTGTTTCTACATAAAGCAGCAAAAAGAGGAGAACTAACTGGGTAGAAAGTCGAAATGAGCAATTGTAAGTACACAGTGGCATATAATATAGTGATTGCAGTATACTAGGAAGATGAAAACTTTGATGGGAGTGCTTCTTTAACAAATCATTTAATGGGAATAATGAATATCCTTGCTGGTAGACACTGCTGTTTACTTACTGTAGCTACTGTATATGGGTGTAATAGCAAATGCAAGAGACAATTTATTGGATAGAGGGAGAGAAAGTATGAAACAAAATTGTTCTTTCTTTCAGAATTTCTAAGTCTAATTAGCTCTTAAAACACATGAATTATTATCTTTAGTTATTCGTCTAGGCTCCTAAGGAGAAACAATGTCTCAAATTCTAAATCTTAATTTTATTAATCTGATTATTTGATGAGGTTTAATTAATGTAACTTTCAATATCACTGGACTTTAAAAAGACATGTCCTTGCTATAGGCTTTGCAATACAATAAAACAAATCTAAATTAATTTTCATGGGAATCTGCAAATCTGTGCAGATTTCTGGCTAATGCATCTTCCACTAACCTTTACATAAGAGAACAGGGCATTTTATAAGTGTCAGATGGAATGAAAATAATATGCTTGCTGCATTGCAAACATTAGCTGTAGAAGTATAATTATGTCTGCATAAAAAAACATAAATTACATGGGGCAGAATTCATTATACCAAATTAATCCAGAATTTGCGATTTTCCTGTTATTTCTGTTTAATTGCAAATTGTTAATAATAAAAACTGGGAAATAGTTGCATAACAATTGCCATTAATAAATATATACACAATACATGACATAATATACTGAGGAAACTATATGTCAATATATAACTTTCAGGAATTGGAAAATGGTCCTTTAGAAAAAAAGTTATTTTCCATGTTCTTTAGAAGAATTACTTGAAATACAAGGAAATAGGGGCTGAATATCAGTTTATTTGAAAGTTCTTGTAATTTATTGGACACAATATTTAAGCAGTCTGAACTATTCAAAGGTGTTTTTGAGACTTTAATAATTCTGTGCAAAATGACTTAAATACAGCTCTGTGCAGCACAGTTGTTTTAATTCAGCTTGTAGGACACATCTATAGAGATGAGTGGATCAGATAAAATTAGATAAAAGTTCACATGGATTTTCCCATGAAATTTGAATAACTTCTTCCCATATTTAATATCCCTTCTTATAAAAACTAATATGTAAAAAACAAAAAAGATAAAAAGATCTTTCACCTCTTCGGCCTGTTTGCCCCTCAGATCTCTCATGGTAGGCCAGGACTTCAGGTTCAGAGAGCTCTGTGCAAGCACACAAAAGGTCACACATTACGATGCATACCATGACCTTGCACATGTACAGAACTATCCCAGACTTCATACACAGCTAGAAGTCCAAGCTCAGTATGAAAGACCTGAGGATTTGAGAAGATGTGATAGGGGCCAGACAGGTGATGGTGAGGGGTTGGGGGCTAGAGAGGTGAGAACTGAGAAGGATTTTTTTTTTAATCTTTTGATGTCCTTTTTCAAAGTTCAGAAAACTGGCAACCAGTGACTGCTATTCTTCTTCATCTGCGTCTTGGCAAATTACAAAAAGTTGAGTAGAATTCAATTCCACTTAATTAATCACTCATCCCTAATATTGATGTATTTTCTGTATGAAAAAGGCATCCCTAAGCATCTTGAATGCCATCCTCGTTGAGTATATGTCCTGCTTGTGTGACAACCCATAATCTGAACATGATATCCTGTTCTTTGTCCTCTCTCTTGTTTCATAAAGTATCGGATATTGCACATCCTGTCCTCTGCTATCCCTGCTTTCTCAATTATTACCTAACTGAATTATTTGCTGCTTTAAAAAGTGGAGTATGTTTAACATTCTAGCTGATCTGTCATTATGTATGTTAACAGAAGAGCAATGTTTTAATAGCAGATAATATACTATCTGTGAAGTCATGGTGTAATAGGTTAAAGGATCGACATGCACTATGTCGTAATGTGAGGTGCCGGTGGAATGGGACGTGCAACCACTTGATCAAGGCAATAGAATTCACCGCATACTCTGAGCTTGGATGATGCAAAGTTTATTTATTCTCCGTGAAAGCAAATAAAATGAATATAATTGTGCAACAAAATTAACAAATGTTTTGACCCTACCAGGGTCTTTGTCATAATGTAATTGTTTGCAGGGTAGGGTTGCACATAAGACTCTATGGAGTAAGGTCCAAAGTATAGGGTCTATGAGATACTGGTCATATCGCTGTTTCAGGGTATCATGTAAGATACTGTATTACACGGTTTTCAAGATGTCAACACAAGGACACAGGAGCGCCATTGAAGCACCTTAAATAAGACACCCTGAAACAGCGACAAGTCCAGTATCTTATAGAAGTTATACTTTGAACCTCACTCCATAGACTCTTACGTATAACCCTACTTTACAAACAATGACATTTTAACAAAGACCCTGGTAGGGTAAAAAAGTATAAAGTCATAAAGTCATTATCCTTGTAAAGGCAGCATGAAGTCAGCTGTGCTGCACTGAGTGGGCAAGATAATGAAAATTTAAACTATTTCCTTCTGACCTATGGTAGTGAAATGTACCAGTAGGACAAGGATAGTTCCTATGCATTACTTAAAACTGCAACCTTTGGCCGACAAGGGGGGAACCTGGGCAGCACTATATTGTAGTTTCTGAAGATTGATTGGCGAGTATATATTTTCTTACTTTTAGACCCCTTTGGTCCATTTAAAAAAGGTTTAAGTCCTTTGTATACCGTTAAAATAAATGTACAACATTTTGTTCTTTACTAAATTATTTATAATAGATTTAAAAGGTATGTGGTTTCTTTTGACCCTTCAACTGGTAGGAAAGTTCTTTTGTAGTATAGTTAATACTTTTAAATAGCATATCAAAGTGATATACCCCACAACTACCATTTTGGCATATCTTAAGAAGTTGTTCTTTTATAGGAAAGGATTCAGAAATCTAAAATCAGAACAGTCAGATAAGTGTAAAACATGTTTTGTGCATTTATTATTCTTTTTTTTCTTTTAATGTACTCCATTTCAATTGTAAGCTATTCTTGTCCTACATTTAGTGAAAAGTCCCCAAAAATGTAAAAGCTATTTTGACACTAGGTCTAATACAGCAACAATGTAGAAGAAGTTTAAAGTCTACTTCCACGTTTGAAAAAGTTTTTGCATTTCATACCATGAAAACATGTTAACAATTTTTTAATCTCTGAGAATTTGTGAGCGGTGCACTCAAATATTTCTAAATTCAAACTGCATTTTTCTACTGTCCAGGCTTCATTGGACTCATGGAAGATATTTTTTTTCAGTGATTCTAACAGAATACTTATGGAGTTTGAATGGAGAATGTTATAATTTATTTTTGTTCTATTCATAAGGAAAGTGAAAAAATATCTTCCATATAGACACCATGTACCTCAAAAGTAACCCTTTTATGACCCCTTACAAAATTAATATGTGAATCCTACAAAAAATATGGTTTTAACGCAATAAAAACAAAGTATCAACCACATTCACTTACAGTTAAACAAGATCCCTGTTTTTTATCTTTTATATCACCTATAGTGTTGAGCGATACAGGCCGATACTTGAAAGTATCGGTATCGGATAGTATTGGCCGATACCCGAAAAGTATCGGATATCGCCGATACCCGATACCAATACAAGTCAATGGGACACCAAGTATCGAAAGGTATCTGGATGGTTCCCAGGGTCTGAAGGAGAGGAAACTCTCCTTCAGGCCCTGGGATCCATATTACTGTGTAAAATAAAGAATTAAAATAAAAAATATTGATATACTCACCTCTCCGGAGGCCCCTGGACATCACCGCTGGTAACCGGCAGCCTTCTTTGCTTAAAATGAGCGCGTTTAGGGCCTTCCATGACATCACGTGTTATGGACCTGGTGGTTAGGAGCACCCGAAATGACCTGATGGTTAAAATGAAAAAACCTGGGACAAGCTCTGAGGAAGTGGTAACTCTACTGACCGCAATCCCTAATCCTATCATGTCGGGGTCGTAACGACAATAAATCCTCATTCACCAGTCATTCCAAATTATAGTGTGAGCGCAGAACATCTGGTACCAATTAAAAATGACTCAGACACGCAGCTGATTCAATCTTAGTTGATGTCCCGCATCCACATCTGTCAGAAGCAGTACAGCAACTACTTTATTTTTGAATACACAGTACTATTGTTTAGGAAAAAGGAATGCATTAGGCGGGGTTTAAGCAGTATACATCTAGTGCTCAGTCTCTCTCTCTGATTCGTCAGAACATCTCCCAGTGGTTACTTCTTTCTTCACATTCCTGAGTTATCTTTTCAGGAGAAATGATACTTAACTCTTTAGACACTGAACTAAAGAATGAACACTGGCAGCCATCTTTAATACAATTACATTTGCAAGCAGATAGGAAAAACTTATTGTTTTACAGTATAAGATATAAAAGTACAAAAAGTATATAAGAAAGTATATTTTCACCTTGACAATCACACACACTAGAAATAGCCGTGGAGCGTACCTAACTCTCCCTAGACACCTCTTCACAGCCTAAGAGCTAACCACCCCTAAAGATAGAAATAGCAGCCTACCTTGCCTCAGAGAAATTCCCCAAAGTAAAGGTAGTCCCCCACAAATATTGACTGTGAGTTAAGAGGAAGTAACAAACACAGGAATGAAACAGATTTTAGCAAAGGAGGCCGAATCTTCTCTAGACAGACAGAGGATAGGAAAGGGAACTATATGGTCAGTATTAAAAACTACAAAAACCACGCAGAGTGTGCAAAAAGACCTCCACACCGACTCACGGTGTGGAGGTGCAGCTCTGCACCCCCAGAGCTTCCAGCTAGCAAGGAAATATCATAATAGCAGGCTGGACTGAAACATAGCATGTACTGAGAAATATATTCAAAAACCAATGAACAGCAAATGGACTAGCGAGGACTTAGCTTCTGCTGGAGTAGACAGGTCATCTGAGAAATCCAAGAGAGATCTGAACCAGTACTGAGACATTGACAGCTGGCATGAACTAACGACCTGGGCAGAGTTAAATAGGGAAACCAGCAGCAGCAATAAACGAGGACAGCTGAGGAAGCCTAACTCAAAAATCAGCAGTTCCACTTAAAGCCACCAGAGGGTGTCGAAGGACAGAACTCACCAAAGTACCATTCACGACCACAGGAGGGAGCCCGAGAACGGAATTCACAACAGTACCCCACCTTGAGGAGGGGTCACCGAACCCTCACCAGAGCCCCCAGGCCGATCAGGACGAGCCAAATGAAAGGCACAAACCAAATCGGCAGCATGGACATCGGAGGCAACAACCCAGGAATTATCCTCCTGACCATAGCCCTTCCATTTAACCAGGTACTGAAGCTTCCGTCTCGAAACACGAGAATCCAAAATCTTCTCCACCACATACTCCAATTCCCCCTCAACCAACACCGGAGCAGGAGGATCAACGGAAGGAACCATAGGCGCCACATATCTCCGCAACAACGACCTATGGAACACATTATGGATGGCAAAAGAAGCTGGAAGGGCCAAACGAAAAGACACAGGATTGATAATTTCAGAAATCTTATAAGGACCAATGAAACGAGGCTTGAACTTAGGAGAAGAAACCTTCATAGGAACAAAACGAGAAGACAACCAAACCAAATCCCCAACACGAAGTCGGGGACCAACATCGACGGCGGTTAGCAAAACGTTGCGCCTTCTCCTGAGACAACGTCAAATTGTCCACCACGTGAGTCCAAATTTGCTGCAACCTGTCCACTACAGAATCCACACCAGGACAGTCAGAAGGCTCAACCTGCCCTGAAGAAAAACGAGGATGAAAACCAGAGTTACAAAAAAAAGGCGAAACCAAAGTAGCAGAACGAGCCCGATTATTAAGGGCGAACTAGGCCAATGGCAAGAAGGTCACCCAATCATCCTGATCAGCAGAGACAAAGCATCTCAGATAGGTCTCCAAGGTCTGATTAGTTCGTTCGGTTTGGCCATTTGTCTGAGGATGGAACGCTGAAGAAAAAGACAAATCAATGCCTATCTTAGCACAAAAGGACCACCAAAACCTAGAAACAAACTGGGAACCTCTGTCCGACACAATGTTCTCCGGAATGCCATGCAAACGAACCACATGCTGAAAAAATAACGGAACCAAATCAGAGGAGGAAGGCAATTTAGGCAAGGGTACCAAATGGACCATCTTAGAAAACCGATCACAAACCACCCAGATGACAGACATCCTTTGAGAGACAGGAAGATCAGAAATGAAATCCATGGAAATATGCGTCCAGGGCCTCTTCGGGACAGGCAAAGGCAAAAGCAACCCACCGGCACGAGAACAGCAAGGTTTGGCCCGAGCACAAGTCCCACAGGACTGCACAAAACAATGCACATCCCGTGACAAGGAAAGCCACCAAATGGACCTGGCAACCAAATCTCTGGTACCAAAAATCCCAGGATGACCAGCCAACACTGAACAATGAACCTCAGAAATAACCCCACTAGTCCATCTATCAGGGACAAACAGTTTCTCCACTGGACAGCGGTCAGGCCTATCAGCCTGAAACTCCTGCAGCAACCGCCGCAAATCAGGGGAGATGGCAGACAAAATCACCACCTCTTTGAGAATACCAGCCGGCTCAGAGACTCCCGGAGAATCAGGCAAAAAACTCCTAGAAAGGGCATCAGCCTTCACATTCTTAGATCCTGGAAGGTATGAGACCACAAAATCGAAACAGGAGAAAAACAGTGACCATCGAGCCTGTCTAGGATTCAACCTCTTGGCGGACTCGAGGTAAGTCAGATTCTTGTGATCAGTCAAGACCACCACGCGATGTTTGGCTCCCTCAAGCCAATGTTGCCACTCCTCGAATGCCCACTTCATGGCCAACAACTCCCGATTGCCGACATCATAATTACGCTCAGCAGGCGAAAACTTTCTAGAAAAGAAAGCACACGACTTCATCAAAGAGCCATCAGAACTTCTCTGAGACAAAACAGCCCCTGCCCCAATCTCAGAAGCATCAACCTCGACCTGAAAAGGGAGCAAAACATCTGGCTGACGCAACACAGGGGCCGAAGTAAAACGACGTTTAAGCTCCTGAAAAGCCTCAATGGCCGCAGGGGACCAGTTCACCACATCAGCGCCTTTCTTCGTCAAATCAGTCAAAGGTTTAAGCACACTAGAAAAATTAGCGATGAAGCGACGGTAAAAATTAGCAAAGCCCAGGAACTTCTGAAGACTCTTCACAGATGTAGGTTGAGTCCAATCATAAATGGCCTGAACTTTAACAGGGTCCATCTCGATAGTAGAAGGGGAAAAAATGAAGCCCAAAAAGGAAACCTTCTGAACTCCAAAGAGGCATTTAGACCCCTTCACAAACAACGCATTAGCATGAAGGACCTGGAACACCATCCTTACCTGCCTTACATGAGACTCCCAATCATCCGAAAAGACCAAAATATCATCCAAATATACAATCATGAACCTATCCAGATACTTCTGGAAGATGTCATGCATAAAGGACTGAAACACAGATGGGGCATTAGAAAGCCCGAATGGCATCACCAGGTACTCAAAATGGCCCTCAGGCGTATTAAATGCTGTTTTCCATTCATCGCCCTGTTTAATACGCACAAGATTATACGCCCCTCGAAGGTCAATCTTGGTAAACCAACTAGCCCCCTTAATCCGAGCAAACAAATCAGACAACAGAGGCTAAGGGTACTGAAATTTGTGCCGTGATTTTATTGAGAAGGCGGTAATCTATACAGGGTCTCAGAGAGCCATCCTTCTTGGCCACAAAAAAGAACCCTGCTCCCAACGGTGACGAAGACGGGCGAATATGTCCTTTCTCCAAGGACTCCTTTACATAACTCCGCATAGCGGCATGTTCTGGCACAGATAAATTAAACAGTCAGCCCTTAGGGAACTTACTACCAGGAATCAAATTAATAGCGCAATCACAGTCCCTATGAGGAGGTAGGGCACTGGACTTGGGCTCATCAAATACATCCTGGTAATCCGACAAAAACTCAGGAATTTCGGAAGGAGTGGAAGAAGAAATTGACATCAAAGGAAAATCAGTATGTATCCCTTGACAACCCCAACTAGACACAGACATTGATTTCCAATCCAATACTGGATTATGAACCTGTAACCATGGCAAACCCAACACGACAACATCATGCAAATTATGCAACACCAAAAAGCGAATATTTTCCTGATGTGCGGGAGCCATGCACATGGTCAGCTGAGTCCAGTACTGAGGTTTATTCTTGGCCAATGGCATAGCATCAATCCCCCTTAAGGGAATAGGAATCTGCAAAGGCTCCAAGAAAAAACCACAGCGCCTGGCAAACTCCAAGTCCATCAAATTCAGAGCAGCGCCCGAATCCACAAATGCCATAACAGAGTAGGACGACAATGAGCAAATCAGAGTAACAGATAAGAGAAATTTAGGCTGCACAGTACTAATGGTGACAGACCTAGCGAACCTCTTAGTGCACTTAGGACAATCAGAGATAGCATGAGAAGAGTCACCACAGTAAAAACACAGCCCATTCTGACGTCTGTGTTCTTGCCGTTCAGCTCTGGTTAAAGTCCTATCACATTGCATAGGCTCAGGCCTTTGCTCAGAGGACACCCCCAAATGGTGCACAACTTTGCGCTCGCGCAAACGCCGATCAATCTGAATGGCCAAAGACATTGATTCATTCAGACCAGCAGGCGTGGGAAACCCCACCATAACATCTTTAAGGGCTTCAGAAAGACCCTTTCTGAAAATTGCTGCCAGGGCACACTCATTCCATTGTGTAAGCACAGACCACTTTCTAAACTTCTGGCAATATACTTCTGCTTCATCCTGACCCTGACATAGAGTCAGCAAGATCTTTTCTTCCTGATCCACAGAATTAGGTTCGTCATAATGCAATCCAAGCGCTAGAAAAAATGCATCTACATTAAGCAATGCAGGATTTCCTGGCTCAAGGGAGAATGCCCAGTCTTGCGGGTCACCACGCAACAAAGAAATAACAATCTTTACATGCTGAATGGGGTCACCAGAAGAGCGGGGTTTCAGAGCAAGAAACAGTCTGCAATTATTTTTGAAATTCAAAAATTTAGATCTATCCCCAGAAAACAAATCAGGAAATGGAATTCTAGGCTCTAACATCGGATTCTGAACTACATAATCTTGAATACTCTGTACCCTAACAGCGAGTTGATCCACACAAGAGGACAAACCCTGAAGATCCATATCTACTCCTGAGTCCTGAACCACCCAGAGGTTAAGGGGAAAAGAAAGACAAAACATGCAGCAAAGAAAAAAAAATTGGCTCAGAACTTCTCTTTTCCCTCTTTTGAGATGCATTAACAATTTGTAGGCCAGCTGTACTGTTATGGACCTGGTGGTTAGTAGCACCCGAAATGACCTGATGGTTAAAATGAAAAAACCTGGGACAAGCTCTGAGGAAGTGGTAACTCTACTGACCGCAATCCCTAATCCTATCACACACACTAGAAATAGCCGTGGAGCGTACCTAACTCTCCCTAGACGCCTCTTCACAGCCTAAGAGCTAACCACCCCTAAAGATAGAAATAGCAGCCTACCTTGCCTCAGAGAAATTCCCCAAAGTAAAGGTAGTCCCCCACAAATATTGACTGTGAGTTAAGAGGAAGTAACAAACACAGGAATGAAACAGATTTTAGCAAAGGAGGCCGAATCTTCTCTAGACAGACAGAGGGAAAGGGAACTATGCGGTCAGTATTAAAAACTACAAAAACCATGCAGAGTGTGCAAAAAGACCTCCACACCGACTCACGGTGTGGAGGTGCAGCTCTGCACCCTCAGAGCTTCCAGCTAGCAAGGAAATATCATAATAGCAGGCTGGACTGAAACATAGCATGTACTGAGAAATATATTCAAAAACCAATGAACAGCAAATGGACTAGCGAGGACTTAGCTTCTGCTGGAGTAGACAGGTCATCTGAGAAATCCAAGAGAGATCTGAACCAGTAATGAGACATTGACAGCTGGCATGAACTAACGACCTGGGCAGAGTTAAATAGGGAAACCAGCAGCAGCAATAAACGAGGACAGCTGAGAAAGCCAACCTCAAAAATCAGCAGTTCCACTTAAAGCCACCAGAGCGTGTCCAAGGACAGAAATCACCAAAGTACCATTCACGACCACAGGAGGGAGCCCGAGAACGGAATTCACAACAGTCACGGCTTCTGATTGGTCGCGTGCCACTCATGTGACTGCCACGCGACCAATCACAAGCCGCGATGTCATTCTCAGGTCCTAAATTCCTAGAATGAGGAGTTTAGGGCCTGAGAATGACATCACGGCTTGTGATTGGTCGCGTGGCGGTCACATGAGCGGCACGCGACCAATCAGAAGCCGTGACGTCATGGAAGGCCCTAAACGCGCTCATTTTAAGCAAAGAAGGCTGCCGGTTACCAGCGGTGATGTCCAGGGGCCTCCGGAGAGGTGAGTATATCAATATTTTTTATTTTAATTCTTTATTTTACACAGTAATATGGATCCGATACCGATTCCCGATACCACAAAAGTATCGGATCTCGGTATCGGAATTCCGTTACCGCAAGTATCGGCCAATACCCAATACTTGCGGTATCGGAATGCTCAACACTAATCACCTATTTCCTTAGAAATAGCACATTTCTGCCAAAAATCTGTCTATGGATTTTGCCTTAAAACCACATCAGATTTGCAGAAAATTAACTTGTCTAACATGGAGATTTTCAGCAACTTTTTGCTAAAATTCAAGTTTGATCTAAACCTTTGTGTTTAAAGCAGTCGTATCCACATTGTAAGTCTTCAGATTTTAAAATCCACAGTGCAGCTCAATTTCCTTAAAAATTGGAAAATATTCGGCATTATGTAAATGAGATTTGCTGAAAACTGATCCACATGGCAAAGGGTGCTTTCACATTTCGTTCTGTGTCCCCGTCAGGGCGTACATCCAAAATCCAACAAAAAATGGGATCTGACGCATGTACTGATGGGGCCATAGACTATGATGGTGATGGCAGAGTGCATGTTTGTTACAACATTTTTGAAAGTGTATGCCTACAGGCGTGGACACTCAGATATAGTAGACTGTGTGTGAGTGTTCCCTTCCTGTAGGTATACACTTCAGAAAAAAAGTGCACTGCAGAGCTCACGTTCACAATGCTGCCACCAATGCAGTCGGCGCATACGATTTACAGTTGATTTCGGATGTATTCCCCAACCGGGACACAGAATGCAATGTGGAAGCACCCTAATTCTGCAGTGCTGTGATTTTCCATTTACAATTCTTAACAAAAAAACACATTTCTTTGTCCATATAGACATATATGCTACATTCTCCAAAATAATACATTTAATTATCTTTAATAATGAAATGCATAAGAATGTAAAGAATTGTAATGCAACTGCAAAAATACAATTGTGGGGCTTGTGTTCTCTTTTATAAGTTGCTTTGATACCTGTGGTAATTTTGAGCATATCAAAGAAACAACCTATGATTTACCACCACGCTGAAC
The DNA here is from genome assembly GCF_051348905.1 of Ranitomeya variabilis. Taxonomy (NCBI): domain Eukaryota; kingdom Metazoa; phylum Chordata; class Amphibia; order Anura; family Dendrobatidae; genus Ranitomeya; species Ranitomeya variabilis. The sequence continues at coordinate 237,308,430 of NC_135232.1, forward strand.
AGAGAAAGACATGTTTATTATTCATACAAGAGCATAAGACTTGGATGCACAAAATGTTGCTCTTATACCATTATGTGGCTCAAGGTAAAGGCCAGCTTTTATGATCTAAACTACATTAAATTTCACAAAAGGACAAAATGATGTTTACTCATATAATTCAATGCATTGATGTTCTCTGAGTCTTATGCCATTAGAAAATATGTAATTAGTTTTTCATGCTTTTCTAAAACTGGTATCTTTATGAAGTTGAACAAGTGCTATAAAGGCTCCGTGACTGGCTAAATGTTTTATTGTAGTAAAATATGCATTTATGTTTCATGGATTACCAAAATGTTGGTGGTTACCTCATGAGGCTCTCATTCAAGTGCAAACACCTAACGGTCTTCTTGCTGTGTATATAGCAACAGCTGCAGCTATGGTGGAGGGACAGCAGATGGCACTAAGTTTTTAAGAGTTTGTTAATACTGTACTGTAAGACCTCTTAGGTCTGTTTTATGTATTTTTGTCTTTCTGTAATCTTCCATGTTGTCATTATGCAGATTATGGTTGCTGTCCAAAGTATAACAGTTAATTCTCCTTCAAAGACTTAGTGCTGAATGATTTTGCTAAAAGCTAGATATATGCAACAGGTTATGAATCCATATACACACAGAGAAATATCAGCACAGCATAGTTTGGTGAACAGACTGATACAAGGAATCATCCAGAGTTTTTCATCTCCTTAATAGAATTTAGAAAATGCATGTGTAACATTTTGGTTTGAAGACAGCGCTCCTTGATGGTGTTTTATCGGAAGACATTTACATAGAACATCCACACATTACTACCCGGATTCCAGGATGGAGAAAGATCTGACATTATGCAAACTTCAGAAAAGTATCTATGGTCCAAATCAAGCAGCTAGAACATGTAAAGTCAAAATGAATGAAGTGCTTACAAATGAAGGCTTTTAGAGTGTTACAAATGAAGACTTCCAGGCAAATGTCTTCATGTATACAAAGAAACTTTCAGACAGATAGATATTTGTGTGCAATTGTCCACGATCTTTTAGTACATTTTGAATGAGAAGGTAGTGAATTATGAATACTACAAACCAGTAAAGTCTTCTATGGAAACCAACTGCTTATAACAGAGGAATAGATAATAGATCATTTGCTAAGAAGTGAAATTCAGTAGAGGAAGGAAGTATGAAAATTGCCATACATTGCCAATTTTACAACATATTATTACAGCAGCAGCGAGAATCATATACAGAAAGGTCTCAATGCCATGTCAAACAACAGGAATACCATATGTTATCTGAAAGGATCCATGTATTTCAAACTATGGTTACCAGCAAGTGATGAATTTTATCTGACAACATATTTTGGCTAAAGACCTATGTGATAGAAGATCCTCAAGTAGATATCTGTTTTGGCTTCCAAGTAGAGCCATTAGCTGGACAAGCAGACAATTACCGTATTTTTTTGGATTATAAGACGCACTGGACTATAAGACGCACCATAAATTTTGGGGTGAAATATAGCAGAAAAAATATTTTTATAAGATGGAGGTCCATCTTATTGTCTGAATTTAAGGTATCTTACCTGAGGGGTGGCAGTGGTACAGAGGGGTCATAGAAGGCATGGTCCCTTCCACAGGAAGCTGGCTGCGGCAGAAGTGAGGCAATGCTGCAGTCCCGGGGTGCGAAGCTGCAGGTCCGGTGTCAGCGGTGAGGCAGTGCTGGAGAAGCGTACCTTCTTCAGGCTAGCAATGGCAGAAATGTGGCGATCCGCAGCCTGGTGTCCATGGTGAGCAGAGCATCACCGGTTTCCCTGAGGCCAAATTGTGCAAATTGAGATCTCTGATGCCATTTTCCTGAAGCCGAGTGCCACTGAGATTTCAATCTGCGCGCGCGTGGCCTCCAGCAGCCATTTTCCTGAAGTCTCTGGTGGCCCACAGCTTCAGGAAGATGGCTTCAGGAAGAAGGCCACAGGGAAACTGGTGATGCCCTTGGCTCTTCTCACCATGGGCACCGGGACCGTGGTGTTGCCACATTTCTGCACCACCCAATGCCACAGCATCGCCACACCTCTGCCGCAACCCCCTGGTAAGCCTGTGTTCACACCAGGGCTGGCATCAGCACCCGGCACACCCGGGCAAGTGCCGGGGCCCAAGCGAGACGGGGGGCCCATTTTGACAAGTGTGACCAACTTTTTACTATTGATACTGCCTATGCAGCATCAATAGTAAAAAGATATAATGTTAAAAATAATTTAAAAAAAAATCCTGCTATTCTCACCTTCCAGTAGCCCCCATAGCCTTCCCGATCCTCGCGATGCTCCCGGCAGCTCCCGTTCCCAGTGATGCCTTGCAAAATGACTCCAGATGATGTAGGATCACGCGAGACCACTATGTCATCACAGGTCAGTGTTGCAAAGCATCACTGGAAACGGGAGCATTGCTAAGGCTTGGGCTGGATCCAGGGCAGCCAGAAGGTGAGTATATAACTATTTTTTATTTTAATTCTTTTTTTAACAGGGATATGGTACCCACACTGCTATATACTATGTGGGCTCTGTGATATGCTACGTGGCTCTGCTATATACTACGTGGGCTGTGTTATATACTACGTAGCTGCTATATACTATGTAGCTGTGCTATATACTACATGGTCTGTGTTATATGTTATGTGGCTGTGCTATATGCTATGTGGGCTGTGTTATTTACTATGTGAGCTGTGTATGTACTACGTGGCTGTTTACTTTAAAAAGTTTACCATTAAAAAACTGTCATATTCAATATATGCAGTTTTTTCTTTGCAGCAAGTTAGCTAACAATAAGATGCCTACTGGTAACTGAGGAAGAGGGAGTAGGTCACAAAAATTGGCATATAAGGGGTTGACTTATATAAAGCCCCTCTGCTGTATGGTATTGTAGAATTTACAATAGCTATCACTGATGTAAGAAGTGAAATCTGGCATTGTACTATACCTATATTTCTCTGCTGTATATGTGCATCATGAATCATGGTGTTAAAGGGGGGCCTACTGAGAGTCTTTTGCCCTGGGCCCTCAAAAACCTGGAGCCGGCCCTGCTTCTGAGTACGCTGATACCCCATATATGGGAGAAAACTACTGTTTGGGCTCACGGCATGGCTCAGACAGGAAGGAGTGAAGTTTTGGAATGCAGGCTTTGATGGAATTGTGTGCGGTGTTGTGATTTTGCTTTTTGCTCCCTCTAGTGGTCATTAGTGATTTGACTCTGGAGCGTCTGTCTTTTCCTATATCCTCACCTGGGCCGTTAGTTCAGGGGCGTTGCTATATAAGCTCCCTGGACCTTCAGTTCAATGCCTGGCATCGTTGAAATCAGAGCTAATCTGTTGTGCTCTTGTCCTCTGATCCTGGTTCCTGTTTTTCAAGCTAAGTCTGCCTCTTTGCTTTTTGCTTTTGTTTTGTTTGGTATTTTTGTCCAGCTTGTTCCTATCTGTATCCTGACCTTTGCTGGAAGCTCTAGGGGGCTGGTGTTCTCCCCCCGGACCGTTAGACGGTTCGGGGGTTCTTGAATCTCCAGCGTGGATTTTTATAGGGTTTTTGTTGACCAGATAAGTTATCTTGCTATATTCTGCTATTAGTAAGCTGGCCTCTCTTTGCTGAACCTGGTTCATTTCTGTGTTTGTCATTTCCTCTTACCTCACCGTTATTATTTGTGGGGGGCTTGTATCTTGCTTTGGGGTCCCTTTCTCTGGAGGCAAGAGAGGTCTTTGTTTTCTTCTCCTAGGGGTAGTTAGATTCTCCGGCTGGCGCGAGTCATCTAGCGATCACCGTAGGCATGATCCCCGGCTACTTCTAGTGTTGGCGTTAGGAGTAGCTATTTGGTCAACCCAGTTACCACAGCCCTATGAGCTGGATTTTTGTATCTTGCAGACTTACACGTTCCTCTGAGACCCTGTCCACTGGGGTCATAACAGTATGCCAGGCCAGTATTAAATGTTTAATGCATTGCAGAAGTGGGATTATAAGAAAGAAAATTTTGAGTTTTTTTTTTCCCTCTCTCATTTTTTTTTTTCTTTTCCCCTTTACCTCAGAGTGGCTTAAGCTTGCTGCAGACATGAATGTCCAGACCTTGATTACAAGTGTGGACCAGCTTGCCGCTCGTGTGCAGGGTATACAAGATTATGTTACCAGAAATCCTAGGTCTGAACCCAAGATTCCGATTCCTGAACTGTTTTCAGGAGACCGATTTAAGTTTAGGAATTTCAGGAATAATTGTAAATTATTTTTGTCCCTGAAACCTTGTTCGTTTGGAGACTCTGCTCAACAAGTAAAAATTGTTATTTCATTCTTACGGGGTGACCCTCAGGATTGGGCTTTTTCGTTGGCGCCAGGAGATCCGGCATTGGCTGATATTGATGCGTTTTTTCTGGCACTCGGTTTACTTTATGAGGAACCCAATCTTGAGATTCAGGCAGAGAAAGCCTTGCTGGCTATGTCTCAGGGCCAGGACGAGGCTGAGGTGTATTGCCAAAAATTTCGGAAATGGTCCGTGCTGACACATTGGAACGAGTGTGCACTGGCCGCTAATTTTAGAAATGGCCTTTCTGAGGCCATTAAGAATGTTATGGTGGGTTTTCCCATTCCCACAGGTCTGAATGATACCATGTCCCTGGCTATTCAAATTGACCGGCGGTTGCGGGAGCGCAAAACCGCAAATTCCCTCATGTTGTTGTCTGAACAGACACCTGATGTGTCTGTGATGCAATGTGATAGAAAAACCGCAAATTCCCTCATGGTGTTGTCTGAACGGACACCTGATTTGATGCAATGTGATAGAATCCTGACTAGAAATGAGAGGAAAATTCATAGACGCCGGAATGGCTTGTGCTACTACTGTGGTGATTCTACACATGTTATCTCAGCATGCTCTAAACGTATATCTAAGGTTGTTAGTCCTGTCACCGTTGGTAATTTGCATCCTAAGTTTATTCTGTCTGTAACTTTGATTTGCTCACTGTCATCTTATCCTGTCATGGCGTTTGTAGATTCAGGTGCTGCCCTGAGTCTTATGGATCTCTCATTTGCTAAGCGCTGTGGTTTTATTCTTGAACCATTAGAAAATCCTATCCCTCTTAGGGGTATTGATGCTACGCCATTGGCAGAAAATAAGCCACAGTATTGGACACAGGTTACCATGTGCATGACTCCTGAACACCGCGAGGTGATACGTTTTCTCGTTCTACATAAAATGCATGATTTGGTTGTTTTGGGGCTGCCATGGTTACAGACCCATAATCCAGTCCTTGACTGGAAGGCTATGTCAGTGTCTAGTTGGGGCTGTCGTGGTATTCATGAGGATTCCCTGCCTGTGTCTATTGCTTCTTCTACGCCTTCGGAAGTTCCGGAGTACTTGTCTGATTATCAGGATGTCTTTAGCGAGTCCAGGTCCAGTGCATTGCCTCCTCATAGGGAATGTGACTGTGCAATAGATTTGATTCCAGGCAGTAAATTTCCTAAGGGAAGACTGTTTAATCTGTCGATACCTGAACATACCGCTATGCGTTCATATATCAAGGAGTCTCTGGAGAAAGGACACATCCGTCCGTCTTCTTCCCCTCTTGGTGCGGGATTCTTTTTTGTGGCTAAAAAGGACGGATCTTTGAGGCCTTGTATTGACTATCGGCTTTTAAATAAGATCACTGTCAAATTTCAGTATCCTTTGCCGCTGTTGTCTGACTTGTTTGCCCGGATTAAAGGTGCCAAGTGGTTTACCAAGATAGACCTTCGTGGTGCGTACAACCTTGTGCGCATTAAGCAAGGGGATGAATGGAAAACCGCATTCAATACGCCCGAAGGTCATTTTGAGTACTTGGTGATGCCTTTTGGGCTCTCTAATGCCCCTTCAGTTTTTCAGTCCTTTATGCATGACATTTTCCGGAACTATCTGGATAAATTTCTGATCGTTTATCTGGATGATATTCTGGTTTTTTCTGATAATTGGGACTCGCATGTGGAGCAGGTCAGGATGGTCTTTAAAATTTTGCGTGAAAATTCTTTGTTTGTCAAGGGCTCAAAGTGTCTTTTTGGTGTACAGAAGGTTCCCTTTTTGGGGTTCATTTTTTCCCCTTCTGCTGTGGAGATGGACCCAGTCAAGGTCCGAGCTATTCTTGATTGGACTCAGCCCTCGTCAGTTAAGAGTCTTCAGAAGTTCTTGGGTTTCGCTAACTTCTACCGTCGTTTTATCGCTAACTTTTCTAGCATTGTGAAACCTTTGACGGATATGACCAAGAAGGGCTCCGATGTGGTTAATTGGGCTCCTGCTGCCGTGGAGGCTTTCCAGGAGTTGAAACATCGGTTTACTTCGGCGCCTGTTTTGTGCCAGCCTGATGTCTCGCTTCCCTTTCAAGTTGAGGTGGATGCTTCAGAGATTGGAGCAGGGGCCGTTTTGTCGCAGAGAGGCCCTGGTTGCTCTGTTATGAGACCTTGCGCCTTTTTCTCTAGGAAGTTTTCGCCTGCGGAGCGAAATTATGATGTGGGCAATCGGGAGTTGTTGGCCATGAAATGGGCATTTGAGGAGTGGCGTCATTGGCTCGAGGGTGCTAAGCATCGTGTGGTGGTCTTGACTGATCACAAACATCTGATGTATCTCGAGTCTGCTAAACGCCTGAATCCTAGACAGGCCCGCTGGTCATTGTTTTTCTCCCGTTTTGACTTTGTTGTCTCGTATTTACCAGGTTCAAAGAATGTGAAGGCCGATGCTCTTTCCAGGAGCTTTGTGCCTGATGCTCCTGGAGTCGCTGAACCTGTTGGTATTCTTAAGGATGGTATTATCTTGTCAGCTATTTCTCCTGATCTGCGACGTGTGTTGCAGAGATTTCAGGCTGATAGGCCTGATTCTTGTCCACCTGACAGACTGTTTGTGCCTGATAAGTGGACCAGCAGAGTCATTTCCGAGGTTCATTCCTCGGTGTTGGCAGGTCACCCAGGAATTTTTGGCACCAGAGATCTGGTGGCCAGATCCTTTTGGTGGCCTTCCTTGTCTAGGGATGTGCGGTCATTTGTACAGTCCTGTGGGACTTGTGCTCGAGCTAAGCCTTGCTGTTCTCGTGCCAGCGGGTTGCTCTTGCCCTTGCCTGTCCCTAAGAGACCTTGGACACATATCTCCATGGATTTCATTTCTGATCTTCCGGTGTCTCAGGGCATGTCTGTAATCTGGGTGATATGTGATCGCTTCTCCAAGATGGTCCATTTGGTTCCTTTGCCTAAACTGCCTTCCTCTTCCGATCTGGTTCCTGTGTTTTTCCAGAACGTGGTTCGTTTGCACGGCATCCCTGAGAATATTGTGTCAGACAGAGGATCCCAGTTCGTTTCCAGATTCTGGCGATCCTTTTGTAGTAGGATGGGCATTGACTTGTCGTTTTCGTCTGCTTTCCATCCTCAGACTAATGGACAGACGGAGCGAACTAATCAGACTTTGGAGGCTTATTTGAGGTGTTTTGTCTCTGCTGATCAGGACGATTGGGTGACCTTCTTGCCGTTAGCTGAGTTTGCCCTTAATAATCGGGCTAGTTCCGCCACCTTGGTTTCGCCGTTTTTCTGCAACTCTGGTTTCCACCCTCGTTTTTCTTCGGGTCATGTGGAACCTTCTGACTGCCCTGGGGTGGATTCTGTGGTGGATAGGTTGCAGCGGATCTGGAATCTTGTGGTGGACAACTTGAAGTTGTCACAGGAGAGGGCTCAGCGCTTTGCCAACCGCCGCCGCGGTGTGGGTCCCCGACTACGTGTTGGGGATTTGGTGTGGCTTTCTTCCCGCTTTGTTCCTATGAAGGTTTCCTCTCCCAAATTTAAACCTCGTTTTATTGGTCCTTACAAGATATTGGAAATTCTTAATCCGGTATCCTTTCGCCTGGATCTTCCTGTGTCGTTTGCTATCCACAACGTGTTTCATAGGTCCTTGTTGCAGCGGTACGTTGTGCCTGTGGTTCCTTCTGCTGAGCCTCCTGCTCCGGTGTTTGGTTGAGGGCGAGTTGGAGGACGTGGTGGAGAAGATCTTGGATTCTCGTCTCTCCAGGCAGAGGCTTCAGTACCTGGTCAAGTGGAAGGGCTATGGTCAGGAAGATAATTCCTGGGTGGTCGCCTCTGATGTTCATGCGGCCGATTTAGTTTGTGCCTTTCACGCCGCTCATCCTGATTGCCCTGGTGGTCGTGGTGAGGGTTCGGTGACCCCTCACTAAGGGGGGGGGTACTGTTGTGATTTTGCTTTTTGCTCCCTCTAGTGGTCATTAGTGATTTGACTCTGGAGCGTCTGTCTTTTCCTATATCCTCACCTGGGCCGTTAGTTCAGGGGCGTTGCTATATAAGCTCCCTGGACCTTCAGTTCAATGCCTGGCATCGTTGAAATCAGAGCTAATCTGTTGTGCTCTTGTCCTCTGATCCTGGTTCCTGTTTTTCAAGCTAAGTCTGCTTCTTTGCTTTTTGCTTTTGTTTTGTTTGGTATTTTTGTCCAGCTTGTTCCTATCTGTATCCTGACTTTTGCTGGAAGCTCTAGGGGGCTGGTGTTCTCCCCCCGGACCGTTAGACGGTTCGGGGGTTCTTGAATCTCCAGCGTGGATTTTTATAGGGTTTTTGTTGACCAGATAAGTTATCTTGCTATATTCTGCTATTAGTAAGCTGGCCTCTCTTTGCTGAACCTGGTTCATTTCTGTGTTTGTCATTTCCTCTTACCTCACCGTTATTATTTGTGGGGGGCTTGTATCTTGCTTTGGGGTCCCTTTCTCTGGAGGCAAGAGAGGTCTTTGTTTTCTTCTCCTAGGGGTAGTTAGATTCTCCGGCTGACGCGAGTCATCTAGCGATCACCGTAGGCATGATCCCCGGCTACTTCTAGTGTTGGCGTTAGGAGTAGCTATTTGGTCAACCCAGTTACCACAGCCCTATGAGCTGGATTTTTGTATCTTGCAGACTTACACGTTCCTCTGAGACCCTGTCCACTGGGGTCATAACAGTGCGGGTGTCATGTCTTGTTGAAGAGTCTCTGTTCTTTTCACACAAAACTATTGCTTTAGCCAAAAAAAATTTCGGAGGGGCTTGCTTTAGCCTGGTGACCCGGAAATCAACATGATGACATCGGGTCACCATTGCAAAGATCGGGACCCTGCTATGATGCCGTGGGGGTGCCTATCGGAGTGCAGAGGGGGCTCTTTCCTTCTGCGCACCTGCTAAATACTGTGATTGCTAGCGATCACAGTATTTACGGGGTAAACTGCCAGGAGTGTTGCGGGCACTGAGTGCTGAGTGTCAGTTGTCAGAATCAGCTGACACCCGGTGGTGATTGCGAACGCAAAATCACCTGGACCTACTCAGTACGTCCAAGGTCGATAAGTAGCAGATGACCATGACGTACGGAGTATGTCCAAGGTCATTAAGTGGTTAATGATTACACAGCTCAATGGGAAAAAAAATGGCTGCTACTGGGCAAAAAACATGTGTCAATTACTTTATTGCATGTGCATATTCCAAATCTGAAGTCAGAATTGCTATAACAGCCAGGAAATTTTGTTATGCATAAGTTTGCCCATATGAATTAAGCACTTAGAATGCCTTGAATAAATTTGTACAAAACAAGTTTTACTCCAACAAATACCAGTTATACATCAAATTTTTCATAGTAAACAGCATATGAAAATGTAATGGAATAACAATATTTCAAAAAATCTTGCATTCTAGTTTAAAAGTCTTACTTGAGTAAGGCCCAGTACTATTAAAAGTGCTTCAGGCATCTGCTTTTGCCCTTGTGAGCGGTTGTATGTGCTCGCTGCAAAAACCAGCAGTAATTCCACATCATGTTGTGATTCCAGCAGTCTTGATATCTGTTTGCTGCTGTAGAAATATCTTTATGGAACTTTACATTACATCCAGCAGCCAAGTTGTTCATGCGCTTTAAGCATGTTGTCTACTAGTTCAGCATAGTTTTCAACTCGTCTTTTCCCAAGAAAGTTATGCATTACTAGCACAAATGCTTCCCAATCTGCAAGTTCCAGATTTTCTACATTTCGTGGTCAGGATACACAATTTGTGAGTTTTTTTTTTTTTTTTTTAAATCTGTCGATTTTAGTCATTCAAAACTAACATTCTGAATGGTGATTTTACTGCTCACTCCAAACCATCGGCACTGCAAAAGCCATTCCTTTCCTTTTACCATTCAACCACTGCATTATCCCACAGTTACACACAGTGCAACAAATATGAGGTGGCCATCTTTTCTCTTCATTTCCAATTTGACAGTCAAAGTAATACTTGTAAGCAAGATACTCTCGCTTTGTCAAATTCTTGTGCTTATAAGTGGTGTATTTGCCACATAAGTTGCAGAAATTGTCTGGATTGTTAACACGTCTGTGTCTATCCATCTTAAGACTCAAAACTGATAGTGCTATAACAGATCACTTTCTCGAGCTCTTTCCTTATATACTTACTGCTGACATCAGCCAATAGACCTGTCTGAGAGCATCTGGACAGGTTCGCGTATGTCCATTAAATTATTTCCAATTTATAATTCATTAATATTATAAGATAATAGCCTTTGCATGTATAAAATAAAATCTCAGGCAAATTCGGAGTTCATGTTTGGAATCAATGTGTTCAATTTAGTATAAATCACATGTTTTTCTCTTAGTAACAAGGTCATTGTTGTGTAGTGTTATTGAACCATCAACATACTTTAATCAAATGTGTATTGGGGTCTTTACAGTAATTCTTATGAAACATTTTTTAAAGGATGAACACTTTGATCAGCATTACCATAGCTGATGTATATCCAGTATGCTCCTACTTTACATTGTTATCCTGAAATGACATTTGATCCTAGTACTAGATCGCAGCTGGTTATGCATTTCACTGCACTGACATGTCAGTCTGGTAAAGCTGAGTCTATCAGACATGTCCTCCCTGTCAGTATTGATAAGGTGAACGATTCCTATGACCTTCACAGACCTTTATAGCTGAGAAAATGGTACACACATTTTAAGGTCAACAAATGATTGAGAGAAATACCAAAAATTGGAAATGAGACAGTTCTGCAACTAAATAATAATGAGAATATTAGGAATAATGTTAAGTGCAGTAAGATATGTGTTTGTCATCTATCACATAGTCAACTATTGAGTTACAAATGCTTTATATTGTGTCTCCCTTGTATTGCTTACATCATAACTTCACAGCTTGGTCATTCCCACTAGATTTCACTTTTATGTGAAATGCATTATAAAAGAAAATTGAACCAGCGCACCCCGTGTTAGGGCTAGTGGAACACTAATAATATGACAGGTATCAGGTACATTCGCTGCCTGGGGTCCACCGTGCAGAGCAACTCCTGCTGTTCGGTAATGGCAGACACTATATGGTGGTATAACGTGATCATACACGGGTTAGCTTCACCCAGTATGAAAAAGGAGACGAACCCTGTTGCTTCACAGGGTCGCCGAACCGCAAAGTGAGCACTAGGACGAGATCACAGAACTCTGCCCCAAGGAGTGGGGGAAGAGTCCCTCTAGACCACTAGTGCTCGGCACCGCTAGTGCGGTGCCAGGGGAAAACTAAATAAACATTTATCGCACGAGAGTGGTTACAGCGCCGCTCTGACGGACGCCACTAACCACCCTGAGCAGGGCCAGGTAAGTGCACTAATTGCGCACGGCACTGCATTGCCGGTCGCTGCTGGTCTGACGCAGTAAGAATCGTGCTCTTGTTTAGGATAGCACTGTTAGGCGTTAGGTAGCTCCAACATTCGCGAGCATTCAACAACACTAGGAATGGGAAGGATTAAGGAGCAATCACCAGAACAGGCATACATCCACACACACACATGATAACAGTTCTATACTAGCGCATGGCCGTATGGCCATGCCAAACTTTTATAGCTGTAGCTCTCTGGGACCTTCCTAGTGGTCCAATAGGAGCTGCCACAGGACCCAAGCATGTGACCCCAGAACTCCAATGAGAGGTCTTCCCTTGGGCATGCTCAGAAGAAGAAAATCAGGACTTAGTCCCAGGAGCGCCTGCTCACCACTGATCAGTGCTGGTTATAATGGCTGAACCTGAAAGAGCAGCAGTAACCAAACGCACAGTATCTACCTGAGCCAGGTGCTGGGACTGACGTCTCCGCTGAGCAGTCTTCACTGCGGCTGGAGAAGAATGGGAGACCGCAGCGGAGGTGGTTCGAGATTCCTCTTGTGCAGCGGCGGGAACTTGACACCTAACACCCCGGCTCTCGGCATCCTGAGGCATGGAACTGCAAGCGACCACTCGTGAACGAAGAAAGGAAAGGTTCCAGCTTCAGAAGTCGTAAAATTTATTGAGTTAAAAAGATTCCATCATGAGGATAGACAAAGCAACGCATTTCGAGCACACAGACTGCATTCTTTAGCAAAGCTTTGATAAAGAACGCAGCCTGTGTATTAGAAACGAAATGCATGATAGGTTGTTTTGAGATGTTATAGAGAAGTCATAAGGATGACTTACTTGTTTTAATTGGTAGTTATTAGTCTTAAGAGCTTATGGGTGTTATCGCTTTTAATTTAATCAAAACCAGATATATTTAGTTATAATACTGTTCGCCCCCCCCCCAGGAAATATAGGGTTAATTTTCCAAGAGATTTGTATTTGCTATACTTTTTAAAATGTCTTTAGGGCACAGACAACTAAAAAATTGAATCAATTAGGACTCAGTCCATGCGGAAGAATCTGAGCATCTTGTCTGCTTAGCAGAACAGTATGGGGGACAGGCTGATGGGCCGCCATTCAATCCCAGGAAAGTGCCCTGTAGTTCATAGTAATTAATTACTCTGGAGGGAATCACCGAAAGCAGAGATAATAGAGAGCGATGGAACAGTAGAAAGCAAGTAGGAGGAGAAGAGGCTGATCTAGTAAATGCTGCTGATACATTGCTAATGAATGCTGCTGCCAAACAGAACATCATCCCACTGTTGTCTATAAATAAACCCACGAGCACTGAGCAAGTTATGAAATATGATGGTAGAGATTTATAACGTAGGAGACATTACACCTTTGGTTTGAAAAGGAAACCATCATGTAGTGCAGTCTATAAAATGTATCATAGAGAAATATAGGTGTCAGGATTCTATATATATTTTCTGGTAGGAAGCACTTTATCTGCGCAAAACATTAATTATAAATGAAGTATACAGTAGTAATTTCTTTGAAATTTTTCATAAAGTTTCCAGCTGTTTCTTTTTCTGTAATGTAAAGTGTTTGGAATAACTTTTGAAATACAGTATAGATTAGCATGACGGGGTCATTGAGTCGCAAAGGACCTTAGGGAATTTAACACTGCATATTGGTAAGGAATTCTCAACATTTTTGTTAAGCATTAAGATCGTATAATTGGCTTTCTGTCTGCTTTTGATCCTTTCATATAACTTTTCATATAATTTCACTTCATTCTGTAAAAAAATTGCTTAAGCAGTAGCTGCAATGCCATCACTGCACACTGTATTGCCACATGCACAAACCAGTGGTCCATTTTATAAAGATCAGCGGAATATTAAATTGCAGTAAAAACACATAAACCTTCATGTCGTTCAGAGCGAGACCTAACATAGTGCCTTTCCATTTGTTTGTGCCATTTTTATTAAAAGGTAAATGGAATGAACGTCGAAAATGAATCGGTTGCATATTATCGGAATCAGTCTGGATTTTGTTTTAGAGTCATGGCCAAAAATGTTGGCACCCTTGAAATTGTTCAAGAAAATTAAGTTTTTCTCCCAAAAAAGTATTACAATTACACATTTTGTTGTATACATGTTTATTTCCTTTGTGTGTATTGGAACAACACAAAAAAAAAAAAGAAAAAAGAAAAATGTAACATATTTTAACACAAAACCCCCAAAATGGGCGGGACAAAATTGTTTGTACCTTTCCAAAATTGTGGGTAAACAACTGTGTTTCAATCATGTGATGCTATTTCAAACTCACCTATGGCAAGTAACACGTGTTGGCAATATGAAAATCACACCACAAACCAAATAAAAAATGTAAAAGTTGATGCAAACTGTCCGCTGATATTTGAATGAAATGAAACGCTAAGGCAGGAGACCAAGGAGGAACCCACTGCTGACATAAAGACATCAGAAAGCTAAAATCCTTCTGACAAAGTGTCTTGTGGACAGATGAGACCAAGTTAGAGCATTTTGATGAAGGATATCATTCAGTTTTCCAGAAAAGCAATGAGGCCTACAAAGAAAAGAACACAGAACCTACAGTCAAATATGGTGGAGGTTTAAATATGTTTGGGGTTCTTTTGAGGCCTCTGGCGCTGGGTGTTTTGACTATGTACAAGGCATCATGTAAGCTGAAGATCACCAAAGGATTTTGGGCTGCAATGTAGCGCCCAATGTCAGAAAGCTATGTTTGCATCCTAGGTCATGGGTCTTCCACCAGGACCATCACCCCAAACATACTTCAAGAAGCCCCCAGAAATGGATGGAAACCAAGCGTGGGAGAGTTCTGAATTGGCGAGCAATAACTCCATTTCTAAATCCCATTGAACACCTGTGGAGAGATTTTAACATTGCTGTTGTTAGAAGCCATCCTTCAAATATGAGAGACCAGGAGCAGTTTTCAAAAGAAGAGTGGTCCAAAATTTCAGTTGTGAGGTGTAAGAGGCTTGTTGATAGTTATTGCAGTTATTTATTGGAAAGGGTATGCAACCAAATATTAAGTTGAGGGTGCCAATTGTCTAGCCCATTTTGTGGTTTTGTGTATAATTATGTCTACTTTGCCTTTTTTGATTTTTTTTGTGTTATACCAATACACACAAATGAATTAAACATGTAACACGAAACATATGTAATTGCAATAATATTCCGGGAGAAATACTTCATTTTCTGGAACAATTTCAAGGTTACGCTTTCACCATGTATGTCCATATTTAGAATAGTAGAAAGAATACATCATGCAGAACTTTTTTTCTGTTCTAAAACTTAAACAATGGAACCCAGACAGACCCCCAAATTAATCAATGGAGTCCCTTCCCTTTGGTTTGCTGCAATTTTGCAACAGATCCATTTTGGACATTCATTTGTCTGTTTTCTATCCTTAAAATAGAAAACACCAATGGACTGTCCAAATACAGGGGTGAATGTAGCTTTAGATCTTTAAAACCATCATTTTTCTCAATAGGAATTTAAAAAATGTTATTTGGTTTAAAAATATACATTAGCAATGCCAATCTCATATCCCAATTCATGAATGAAGCTCGGAAAGATGAATCCTGTGTCGACAGCAAGTGATTTAACTGCACAAAATTATGCTAGATTTATCCACCACTTACCCACGGAAAAGTAAAACCAACAATGTTTATTCCTTCAAGTTAAAATGTATGGACATTAAGGACAGGACATTATTCATAGATGCTTACATGGTTCAAACCTCAAATATGGCTTTTGATAAGATCAGAATCATGGTTCTTATTCTTGTCATATTTGTTGAGCCTGCATATCATTGTTTTTCATCTATCAGTTCACACCAGCGTTACGATAAAGATGTTCAGACTGGAAATATATGTTTACTGTCAGCCTTTACCATGCATAACCAGATTTGGCCTGTGTTCCACCGCAGAGTTCCAGAAATGAATGCACAGGATAGATTGTTGCCATTGCGCACGTCCGGATCTATCATGCGGTTCACTTGGTCCCAAGACGGATTCGATGATGTAGATGCATGCCCAGATACAGCAGGCAGTTCACTGCATTCCAAGAAGGTGAAAGTAAACAAATATAGTTGCCAGGATACCTAAAGCACACATATCTACACAAAAAGTACAAGAGGTGTTTATATATATATATATATATATATATATATATATATATATATATATATATAATGTGGCGCAATTATTTACAATAGAAAAAATAGAAGGGGGGTTATCATAGTAAAGAAATAATAATAAACCTCTAAGATGAGAGGACTATAACAATGATAGTAAGATCCCCTAAATAGGAGAAAAAATATTAAAGCCATCAGGGACCATTCTGGCAGATAAAGGTGACCACGTAGCCACGGAGAAGTAAAACCAACAATGTTTATTCCTTCACGTTAAAATGTATGGACATTAGGGACAGGACATTATTCATAGGTGCTTACATGGTTCAAACCTCAAATATGGCTTCTGATAAGATCAGAATCATGGTTCTTATTCCTGTGTTGACTAAGAACCATGTTTGTGGTTGAACTGTGTTTGTTGTTGAACCATGTTTGTGGTTTGAAACACATAAGTATTTAATAATAATAATTTGTATTTACATAGCGCCAACATATTCCGCAGCGCTTTACAGTGGCTATGTGCACACGTTGCGGATTAGGCTTAGGAATGTCTGGTGCGGATTCTGCCTCTCCTGGCAGAAAACGCACCTGCGGATTTGTCGCGTTTTTTGTGCGTTTTTGCTGCGGTTTTCTTGCGGATTTGCTGCGGTTTTTAACCCTGCGGTTTTCTATAATGGAATGGGTACAAAAACGCTGCAGATTCACAAAAAAAGAAGTAACATGCTACTTCTTTTAAACAGCAGCGTTTCCACAGCGGATTTTCCGCAAAGTGTGCACAGCATTTTTTTTTCTCATTGATTTACATTGTACTATAAATCAATTGCGGATCTGCAGCGTTTCTGCACTGCAAAAAACGCTGCGGATCCGCAGAGAATCCGCAACGTGTGCACATACCCTAACAGTTTCAAACACAACAGTCATGAGTAACAACATTAACAATACAATAATTAAAGCAAAATAAAATGACCCTGCTCGTGAGAGCTTACAATCTACAATGAGGTGGGGAGATACAAAGTACAGGTGTGTATTTACAATGATGTATTTACAATGATGGTCCAGCCATCTTCAGGGGGTGGGGGATAGATGGAGATAGTGAATGGGCTACACACAAACAAACATAAAATTACTGATTAGTGAACATGGTAGTATTTATTTAGATTGTCCTTTTACTATACTTTTTAATGTGAAAGAGAAAACATTATTGGTTCTAATCTTTCCTACTGGCTAGTGCTGGATATACTTTACCATATAACTTGTGTTTAGATATTGCATTGTATGATTTTTGTAGGATTCCCTGGTATTCCTTTGATTCACTATTATTCGTCTATTATGCTAATTGTTAATGAGATGAAACTTCTTCTCATCCAATGATTTTTATTGGCTTATCTGTACAATGGCAGGAATTTATTCTCCATGCTGTGTACAGTAGCATCTGGGATATGGAACTGAGCTATTGAGCATGTGATACAGAACTGAATGGAGCATTTTTTTTTTAAATTGTTCTATTGATAAAACTGTGTTTTGCTTAATAAAGAAATGTAATGTTTAATTGTAGGTCAACCCACCAACTAACTAATTGTATCCCCAGAATACTTACCTTGAATTCTCATTTGTTTTGACATGATTATCATATTTTTTTGCTTTTATTTTTTACCAGTGGCACAGTCTAGAGCGGCTCAAGAACACTTCCAAAGGTTTTCAGCACCATCAACATATCTACCTGTGAATTATCGGATTTCATCTGCAGAAACTGCCTTCCTGTTGAAGGAAAATAACCAAGATTTTATGAGAAATTCTAGCTTGCAATCAAGGGTTGAATCCTTCTTTGTTCACAAATCTCGAAGAACTCCTATCTTAAATGCCAGTTATGGACCTTTTTCAGTAGAGAGAGAAATTCCAGAAGATCTTCTGCTATCAACTGCTCTCTTTCCATCTAATAAGATTAGTTTTAACTGGAAACTCAAAACATATGTAATCAATGAAAAGGTATTTCCCAACAAACCCAAAGTGCAAGTTTTATTCTATATCACAGGTAGAGACTGGGATGATTACAGTGCCACAGAAAGACTTCCTTGTCTAAGATTGTTTGCCTTTCGGGAAACCAGAGAAGCAAAAGGAAGTTGCAGATTACAAGGGATATTGGGCCTATGTGTGGCGGAATTGGAATTCCAGCCTACTTGGTTTGCTTCACCTCCTGTAGTAACAGGTCGCAAGAGAAACCAAGAACAGTCAGAGGGCATTCCTGTGGAACTTTATTACAGTATTCATCTCGAAGAAGATAAAAGTGAGTGCACAGTGGAGGAAGCTAGAAAAGGAAATGCAATCCGTCCTGGCAGAGATCAAGGGGAAGACGCAGTTTCTCAGTTACAGAGAATTGCAACCATAACGTTATATCGAAATCCAGAAAATTCCCAACTTAATGAACTTAGGTTGGACAGTAATGTTGCTCTATGGTTGCCATCAAAGCCTGCCAGGCAAGGAGAAACTTTACATGTATTTGTCACAGTGGCAAATAACTCAACCCTGGATCAGTTCACTTTGAGGTACAGTACAGTATTTTATATTCCTTTAAGTACAATACGTAAAATTTACATAATTGAAAAATCATGTGAATAGGCAGGTGAGAGACTAGAGTTTGATTTTTTACCAAAAACATCTTTCTCTTCCCTGAGCTGTGTCTGTTATTCAGGTGATCCTCTTTTAAGTATATGGGACTAAGATGTAATGATAAACATATCCCATTAACAAGAATGACACTATTCTAGAAAAAAAAGAATAAACCTGTTTTGTAACATTTTTTATCCTAACACACAATGCATTAATTATACCATGCTGCAGAGAAATATTTGCAGTTAAATGGAATCTGTCAGCAGGATTTCACACCTCAAACTACTTATATGCACATGTACTTGTTTCAAAGACAAGTCCAGCAATACCTTTACATGGCCAGTCCAGTTCTTCATTGCTTAGAAATCAGTGTTTGAATTGATATGAAAAAGAGGCTGAAGAGCTATTGAAGATCTGAAGTCTCTGTCACCCCATCTCTATCCCTCACCCAGTGCCACCTTTTCCTTCTTTTTGACTGATGGCTCCTTTGCCTGATGTCACACGGCATAGGTGCTGTCAGTCAAGCAGGAAGAGGCCGCGCTGAGCGGGAAATAGAACTGGAGTGACAGATGCTTCTGATCAAATATTGATTTCTCAGTAACAGAGGAATGGACTGGCCATGTAATGATATTTCTGGGTTTGTCTTAGAAAGAGATATATGCCCATATAAATATTTAATGTGTTAAATTCTGCCAACACACTCCTTTTAAGTTACATATATTTTGCTGCATTGTGGCTTGTGTGTCATGCTAGTAAATGTTATATCTGTGCACCCACTTTAACAACTAATGGTATTACATGGTATAATGTTTTGTCTGATCTCACATGTACTAAGCTGCTAAGTAATAGAGTAAGTCAAATTTTAATTTAGTAAAGTGTTAAAATTAGAGTGAACTTTTCAATGCTTTATTTTGGCCTTGTTACAATGTAGAGGAAGAATGAAAGCCAAAGTCTTCCTATATCATATTAATTTCATGAAATATTTTGCATAAGCAAATATGGCATAAGAGATACCTGAAGCAAGGCATACTCACCCAAGCTGTGTGCTCCAACATTGCCTCTCTGAGAGTCTCTGCTGGGCTGAGAACAGTGATGTCACCACCAGAGAACTGCGCATTGTTGATGTTGATTGGGTGCCCCTGACCCTGTAGCCAATCAGCAGCCACAGAAGTAAGGTCACAGAGGGTGACATCACTCCTCCTGACCAAGCAGAGACTGGCGCTACATGTATCATACATATAAAATATCAAATGGAGATTGTGAAATTGACAGATTGTAGGGACAAGCATGAACAATTTTAACATTGGAGATGGGAGAATCAATTTGCAGGACATCGGTCCATCGGCCCATTCAGTAATGTATGACAGCTGGACCGGAGGCCTGTCAGTCTCCTTTCCACTCTGTATTCCCAGCTCTTCTTTTGATTAGCTGGTCTGGTATTACATCATGTATGTCACGCCACAATGATGATGTTGTGCCAGCCTGGTTCATCAAAAGAAGAGCCAGGAATACTGGGAGGTAAGGCAATTTACAGCCATTTTCCGCCCAATAGTCCAGTCACAGATTACTGACCTCACCCATATTCCAGAATCCCAAGAATCAATTCTCTGAACTCTAATTATCATTACTTCCTTAATCAATAGTATATAGCATGCTGCGTGTAATAATATTTCTGTAGGGTCATTGTGAAAAGTATATATTACAATTGTACATTCATGTAATATGATGAGATTCACCCATTCAAATGTATGGGTGCAAAAACAAAATTGGTATGCCACACATCTGATTTTTACGGATACATTGCAATTCTATAACGTAGGATACCCTAAATGGTCCTGTAAATGATTAGTGTCCTACTTTTCTATATGAAAATCGGACCAATTTTTTATTGTGTCAAGTGACCCCGGCCTTTACCTATTTAGGTGATGAAAGGTTCACTTAATGTTTTTTTTCTGATGAGACAACCACTTTAATAATAATATTCAAGAACGTAATTTTCATCTACAAACAAGGTACACATAAAGGGGTAATAGAATTACATTTTGATGCAAATCTTTAATAGACGCAGTTACTCACATTTTTTATTTAAGATGTTTATGTTCACTTCCTTTTTACTTTTCTGTGCTGAATTACTATTTTGGCGGTTGTACAATTCTTCAAGCTTTGTAAAATACAAGTATAATAAAGCAAGTATAGAACTTTGGAAAGATGGGTCTTTTTGCACTACACCTGTCCCCAACATCCATTATATAGAAAATGTGATGCCATTTGTCCAATGTCTGCCATTGGAAGAAGTTCATTAAGTTGGTTCTTCTCTCCTTCTAGTATTATATTAATAGAAATAACATAATTGTACGACATGGTTTTATTATAATACTGGCATTCGGATCACTGCCAAATACCCCATTTAATTAGGTGGTAGTAATTTGACTTTTTGCTGTGAAAGAATATCTTGTTAACGTCTTAAAGTCTTAATGAGATTCCTTTACATAAGTTGTAAGTTCTGAGAAATGTAAATAGGGTGTATCTGCTGCAGAGTATAAATCTAATGGGAACTGCATTCGTTAATATGATTTCTCCTTCTCTTAAGCGAAACGTGTCCCATGGGATTACTGCAGTTAGAGTGTTTATAACTCTGAGCATTGAGAATTAGACTAATGGGCAATGATTTGGAGCAAATGAGACCTTAGAGATGTAAAACATTCATACAGTTCACCAATGGTAAAAACTATTATATTTACATCATTGCATGAGTGCATGTCGTGCATTGGAGGAGAAGGAAGAAAAATCACTGAAAAATTACTGTTCTTGCAGTCTACAATGATAGGGAATACACACCTCTGTTGTTACTTACAAATCATTATTTCTGTATTAATAATATGCTAATTGAATTGTTGACACGATTTGCTGAATGTTAATCACTTTTCCATTGCTGCCTTGATATATTGCTGACTATATCAGTATTTATTTATATTAATACCATCCTACTATATAATTGTCTAAGGGTCACTTCCGTCTGTCTGTCTCGGATATTCATTGGTCGCGGCCTCTGTCTGTCATGGAATTCAAGTCGCTGATTGGTCATGGCAAAATGCCCACGACCATTGCCCTGACCAATCAGTGACGGCCACAGTCCGGCGGCAATATGGCCGCCCTTTCCTCCGCAGTCAGTGCCTGCTCCATACTCCCCTCCAGTCATCCAGTCAGCCCTCACACAGGGTTAATGCCAGCGTTACCGGAGCGCGGTGTAACGCACTCCGGTTATGCAGCTATTAACCCTGTGTGACCAAGTTTTTACTTTTGATGCTGCGTATGCTGCATCAATAGTAAAACGATCTAATGTTACAAATAATAATAATAAAAAAAACCTTATTCTCACCCTTCGACGTCGCGTCCTGTCCGCCGGCAGGTTCCGGTGCTAAGGATGCTATATGACCGTGACATCATCACAGAGCCTGCACGCCTGCGCGAGAAGGACCTGCCATTATATCACGGTCATGTGACAGCGACGTCATCACAGGTCCTGCGCTCATAGTCATACCAACCCTGGGACCGGAAGCTGCCGTGTGCACCATACACAGGAGCTAGGACTAAGGTGAGTATATGTTTATTTTTTATTTTATGTCACTGGCCAATATACTACATTACTGGGCAATATACTACGTGGCTGACCAATATACTACATACTATGTGGCTGTGCAATATACTACGTGGCTGGGCAATATACTACGCTGCTGGGCAATATACTATGTGGCTGGGCAATATACTACGTAGCTGGGCAATATACTACATGGCTGGGCAATATACTACGTTACTGGGCAATATACTACATCGCTGGGCTATATACTACGTGACTGGGCAATATACTGCTTGGCTGGGCAATATATTACATTGCTGGGCAATATACTATGTGGTTGGGCAATATACTACGTGGCTGGGCAATATACTACGTGACTGGGCAATATTCTACGTGGCTGGGCAATATACTACGTTACTGGGCAATATACTACGTCGCTGGGCAATATACTATGTGACTTGGGCAATATACTATGTGGCTGGGCAATATACTACGTTACTGGGCAATATACTACGTGGCTGGGCAATATACTACGTTGCTGGGCAATATACTACGTGGTTGGGCAATATACTACTTGGCTGGGCAATAAACTATGTGACTGGTCAATATACTACGTGGCTGGGCAATATACTATATGACTGGGCAATATACTACACGGCTGGGCAATATACTACATAACTGGGCAATATACTACATGGCTGGGCAATATACTACGTTACTGGGCAATATACTACATCGCCGGGCAATATACTACGTGACTGGGCAATATACTACGTCGCTGGGCAATATACTATGTGACTGGGCAATATACTATGTGGCTGGGAAATATACTACATGGACATGCATATTCTAGAATACCCGATGCGTTAGAATCGGGCCACCATCTAGTTTTCTATAATTGTCCTTTTCTAGAAAAAGATGCATTAATCCAATATTTTAAAGGCTTATACACACTGCTGAATTACTGGTTTGTAAATTGATATGGAACCATTCTTTATTTCTGGTTTTAGTTTCATGAAATACCATACAGTGGCACACAGCATGCCCACAAGCAGGGCTGTGGAGTCGGTAAGCCAAACCTCTGATTCTGACTCCGACTCCTCAAGTTCAATGACTCCGACTCCATCAAAATGGGCTCTGACTCCGACTCTATGAACCTAACTCCACAGCCCTGCCAAGCCAAGCCTCCGACTCCTCAAATTCCATGACACCGACTGCGACTCTGACTCCACCAAAATGGGCCCTGACTCCGACTCCACAGCCCTGCTCACTAGTCCCTAAGCCCAATCACTAGGTAGTACTTATGTTGCCAGACAGGATCTTAAAGCCTGTGAATTGAACATTATTTACTGGGGACAATGGATGATGCGAGAATTTAAAGAGTGACTGTCACTTCAAGAGAACTTGCAGCAGAATGTCTAGTTCTGTCTCTAGCTCCTCCCTCCATAGAATGCTGAGCATCAACTGTCATCTCCTATCTTAGGCTACTTTCACACGAGCGTTAACTGCAATCCGCCACAATGCATCGTTTTGCCGAAAAAACGCATCCTGCAAAAGTGCTTGCAGGATGCATTTTTTCCCCATAGACTTACATTAAGCGACGTATTGCGACGGATTGACACACGTCGCAACCGTCGTGCGACGGTTGTGCCGTGTTGTGGCGGACCGTCGGGACCAAAAAACGTTACATGTAACGTTTTTTGCTCACGACGGTCCGCTTTTTCCGACCGCGCATGAGCGGCCGGAACTCCGCCCCCACCTCCCCGCACCTCACAATGGGGCAGCGGATGCGCTGGAAAAATGCATCCGCTGCCCCCGTTGTGTGGCGGAGACAACGCTAGCTTCGGGAACCTCGGCCCGACGCTAGTGTGAAAATAGCCTTAGTAATGTGAAAATCTGTTTTCATTCAATACAGTTCTCACCCCTGAATTGAGAGTGACAGATAATTCCTTGAAGAGAAAGGAGTAGGTTTATTTAAGATACATAAGTTGCTTATTTTCATGTGTGCTATTGATTTATGAAATCTAAATTAAAATGACAGTTACTCTTCATTTAATCATGTTATTTCAAGCAGCGCGCAGTGGTTTTATATTACAGTCATTCATTAGAGTAAATAAAATAGTAATTGGTCATGGCTGAAAACTGAACAGTGCCATATTGTATACCAAATACAATAACATTACACTTAAAGGGGCTGTAACACAAACAAAGTACATTTTAATTAATACATTTTAAAATAAAAGTAAGTTCCACAGTTGGATGTGTTAAGGAAAAAAGGTTTATGTCCCAAGATAATCTTTAAGTGTGCCCCTGTAATGCAGGAACATGGTCGTCTATACCACATATTGGCAGGGGAAGAAGTAAAAAGAGAGGATACAGACATTACAGGGAAATGGTTTTCCTTACAGAAACCAACAGCTGCAATTCCATGCTGTAATGTCTGCTCTGTATACTCTGTTTTGCTACCTCCACTTGATCAGGAGATATTGTATGTTCAGACTATGTTCCTGTATGGTAAAACACAGCCATTACACAGCACATAGCAGAGGCACATTTTTAAGATTAACTCAGAAGAGCAACATATTTTTAACCCATCCAGATGTGGAGCTTACTTTTATTCCAAGATCTATTGATTAAAGTGTACTTTGCTCTTGAAACAACCCGCTTAAGCAGAAGAGAGAAGCACTACATCCTCATGTGATGTTGGTACAATTCAAAAGTTAACCAAAAGCACTGCATACTTTTGAAGAAACAGGCTGGCTTAAGGTACCGTCACATTAAGCGACGCTGCAGCGATAGCGACAGCGATGCCGATCGCTGCAGCGTCGCTGTTTGGTCGCTGGAGAGCTGTCACACAGACCGCTCTCCAGCGACCAACGATGCCGAGGTCCCCGGGTAACCAGGGTAATCATCGGGTTGCTAAGCGCAGGGCCACGCTTAGTAACCCGATGTTTACCCTGGTTACCAGCGTAAAAGTTAAAAAAACAAACAGCACATACTCACCAGCGCGTCCCCCAGCCTCTGCTTCCTGACACTGACTGAGCTCCGGCCCTAACAGCACAGCGGTGACGTCACCGCTGTGCTTTCACTTTCAGTTTAGGGCCGGCGCTCAGTCAGTGTCAGGAAGCAGAGGCTGGGGGACGCGCTGGTGAGTATGTGCTGTTTGTTTTTTTAACTTTTACGCTGGTAACCAGGGTAAACATCGGGTTACTAAGCGCGGCCCTGCGCTTAGTAACCCGATGTTTACCCTGGTTACCAGTGTAAAATATCGCTGGTATGGTTGCTTTTGCTGTCAAACACGGCGATACACGGCGACCTAGCGACCAAATAATGTGCAGACCTTCTAGCAGCGACCAGCAATTTCACAGCGGGATTCTGATCGCTGCTGCGTGTCAAATACAGCGATATCGCTCCCTAGGACGCTGCAACGTCACAGATCGCTGGCGACGTTGCTTAGTGTGACGGTACCTTAAGTCATCAGCAAGCTGCAGTCTTTGTATGGATTGTAGCACCCGTTAAGACTGGTATATCAACAGTAGAGATAAGTAAATTAATTTGCGCTACCCTGGTTAGGGGTCCAGTCCTGTCCTCTATGACACTGCTCTTCCTTTCTGCATGGCATTGCGAGTGCCTCCAGCACTTTCAAGACCAATTATTTTACTAGCCTTCACGCTACCTCAAGATGTTGTGGGCCACAGTATATGCCAAAAGCTCCTAGAATGCTGGGCCGAGTATGCCAAGAGCAGAAATGAAGACTGGTTTCTATTGAGGACTAGACTGGATGTCAGTTTAGGGCAGCAGTCTTCTTTACTCATGCTCCTCTCTAATCTACAGTCTTTCTAATCTTATGTCTCTGTCAGTTGGCAAACTTACAAAATCAGCAAGGGATCAAATACTTATTTCCCCCATTGTATAATTGTGTGATCCAGGATTGTTTTTTGTAACATAATTGTACTTTTTTATAATTATCTTTAGTAATGTATACATGTGCCTGCATTATTGTTGTGATGTTTGTTTTGCATTTCTTGTGGCCAGGTTATGGCGCTCCTATCATTTTTGTTGTATTGAACCTCCTGTTTACTCAAATCGCAATGATATCAGGAAGGTGCATCTTTGGATTCTATTTAGAGGAGATTAGTCATAGACAATTCATGTCAACCTTTTGATGATGTTGGTGGGGCAAGCAATTGCAGGCATGTGAGCCATAGCATTCCACTTGGATGAATGAAGTTGACATAGTTTTAAGGTTCACCTCATAACAAACGAACTGCAACTCTGGGAGTGCTCGCCAGCAAGGATGGTCAATTGTTTATTTTTTTAAAGTAAGATTTTTTTTATTAATAGTACTCTTATTGTACAATGATCATTATTTGAGGACTATTGTGTTCATTCTCAGTTCCTTATGTAGCATCTAATTTCTCTGCAGTGCTGACGTCACATCACTACTTGTTCCCAGGGGGATAACAATCTGATTAAACCTTCTTAGGGTACTGTCACACAGTGCAATTTTGATCGCTACGACGGTACGATTCATGACGTTCTAGCGATATCGTTACGATATCGCAGTGTCTGACATGCAGCAGCGATCAGGGACCCTGCTGAGAATCGTACGTCGTAGCAGATCGTTTGGAACTTTCTTTCGTCGCTTGATCACCCGCTGACATCGCTGGATCGTTGTGTGTGACACCGATCCAGCGATGTGTTCGCTTGTAACCAGGGAAAACATCGGGTAACTAAGCGCAGGGCCGCGCTTAGTAACCCGATGTCTACCCTGGTTACCAGCGTAAACGTAAAAAAAACAAACAGTACATACTTACATTCCGGTGTCTGTCCTCCGGCGTCTCAGCTTCTCTGCACTGTGAGCGCCTGCCGGCCGGAAAGCAAGCACAGCGGTGACGCGGTGACGTCACCGCTGTGCTTTCCGGCTATGGTGCTTACACAGTGGAGAGAAGCAGAACGCCGGGGGACAGACACTGGAATGTAAGTATGTACTGTTTGTTTTTTTTACGTTTACGCTGGTAACCAGGGTAAACATCGGGTTACTAAGCGCGGCCCTGCGCTTAGTAACCCGATGTTTACCCTGGTTACCCGGGGACTTCGGCATCGCTCCAGCGCCGTGATTGCAAAGTGTGACCGCAGTCTACGACGCTGGAGCGATAATCATACGACGCTGCGACGTCACGGATCGTGCCGTCGTAGCAATCAAAATTGCACTGTGTGACAGTACCCTAAAGATACATTTACAATCTAAGGGCCCCTTCACACTGGTCGATTCTGCTACGATTACGACGCATTTGCGTCATATTCGACATCGCAGTACGAGCTCGTAGCCAGCGGTCACACTCTACGATGTTAACGCTTTTTCTGACGTAGTTGCGATGTGAACGTCACGCGTCGCAATCGTACGCTACCCTTCACACCGCCATAGTCCTACGACTCCGAGCGTGACGTATTACCAGCATGGGCGTGCTAAAACGTCACGCCCAATCAGGAGACAGGTATGCGGAAGCCCAACCCACGTAGTCGCATTACGAGCTCGTATGACCGCCGTCACATACTACGATTTCGACCGCCACAGCGAGACATTTACGACGAAAGAAAGTTCTGCTCTTTCTTTCACATCGTACGATGCTGGGCTGCGTCGCAAATCGTAACGCCATGTCACACTTTGCAACCTCGGAACGAGGACGGATAAACGTCACAAATCGAACGCTCGTTCAGACTTTGATTGCACAGTGTGAAGGGGCCCTAAGATTATCATGAGTGAGCTTTCCTAGGAACGTTCACTTCACTTTAACAATTAAATGTAAACAGACTGCGATCACCTCATGAATGAACATTCCTAGGAATGCTTGCTTCTTGATAATATCTAATATATAATTGCCTAGAATACTACTTCCTGCAATTTGTGCCAACTTCCGTGGCTTTGTCCGGAGCTAATGTCCGGAGATAATGTCCGGAGCTAATGTCCAGAGGTAATGACCGGAGATAAGTGACGTCACCAGTGTCCTACACCCAGGCAGAGCACAGGGGCCCCAGGCAGCATATGGGGCCCCAGGCAGAGCACAGTGGCCCCAGGCAGAGCACAGGGGCCCCAGGCAGCATATGGGGCCCCAGGCAGAGCACAGGGGCCCCAGGCAGCATATGGGGCCCCAGGCAGAGCACAGGGGCCCCAGGCAGCATATGGGGCCCCAGGCAGAGCACAGTGGTCCCAGGCAGACCACAGGGGCCCCAGGCAGCTTATGGGGCCCCAGGCAGAGCACAGTGGCCCCAGGCAGAACATGGGGCCCCAGGCAGAGCACAGGGGCCCCAGTCAGAACATGGGGCCCCAGGCAGAGCACAGGGGCCCCAGGCAGAGCACAGGGGCCCCAGGCAGCATATGGGGCCCCAGGCAGAGCACAGTGGCCCCAGGCAGAGCACACACCAAATCGGAGGCCGAGGGGCCCCGCCCACCACATCGGAGGCCGAGGTTCCCCGCCCACCAAATCGGAGGCCGAGGGTCCCCGCCCACCAAATCAGAGGCCGAGGGTCCCCGCCCACCAAATCGGAGGCCGAGGGTCCCCGCCCACCAAATTGAAGGCCGAGGGTCCCCGCCCACCAAATCGGAGGCCGAGGGTCCCCGCCCACCAAATCGGAGGCCGAGGGTCCCCGCCCACCAAATCGGAGGCCGAGGGTCCCCGCCCACCAAATTGAAGGCCGAGGGTCCCCGCCCACCAAATCGGAGGCCGAGGGTCCCCGCCCACCAAAGCGGAGGCTGAGGGTCCCCGACCACCAAATCGGAGGCCGAGGGTCCCCGCCAACAAAATCGGAGGCCGAGGGGCCCCGACCACCACATCGGAGGCCGAGGGGCCCCGCCCACCAAATCGGAGGCCGAGGGTCCCCGCCCACCAAATCGGAGGCCGAGGGTCCCCGCCCACCAAATCGGAGGCCGAGGGTCCCGCCCACCAAATCGGAGGCCGAGGGGCCCCGCCCACCAAATCGGAGGCCGAGGGTCCCCGCCCACCAAATCGGAGGCCGAGGGTCCCCGCACACCAAATCGGAGGCCGAGGGGCCCCGCCCACCAAATCGGAGGCCGGGGGTCCCTGCCCTCCAAATCGGAGGCCGAGGGGCCCCTCCCACCACATCGGAGGCCGAGGGGCCCCGCCCACCAAATCGAAGGTCGAGGGGCCCCGCCCACGAAAGCGGAGGCCGAGGGTCCCCGCACACCAAATCGGAGGCAGAGGGACCCCGCCCACCAAATCGGAGGCCGAGGGGCCCCGCCCACCAAAGCGGAGGCCGAGGGTCCCCGACCACCAAATCGGAGGCCGAGGAGCCCCGCCCACCAAATCGAAGGCCGAGCGGCCCCGCCCACCAAAGCGGAGGCCGAGGGGCCTGGCCCCACCCACCAAAGCGGAGGCCGAGGGGCCCCGCCCACCACATCGGAGGCCGAGGGGCCCCGCCCACCAAATCGGAGGCCGAGGGTCCCCGCCCACCAAATCGGAGGCCGAGGGTCCCCGCCCACCAAATCGGAGGCCGAGGGTCCCCGCCCACCAAATTGAAGGCCGAGGGTCCCCGCCCACCAAATCGGAGGCCGAGGGTCCCCGCCCACCAAATCAGAGGCCGAGGGTCCCCGCCCACCAAATCGGAGGCCGAGGGTCCCCGCCCACCAAATTGAAGGCCGAGGGTCCCCGCCCACCAAATCGGAGGCCGAGGGGCCCCGCCAACCAAATCGGAGGCCGAAGGGCCCCGCCCACCAAAACGGAGGCCGAGGGTCCCCGCCCACCAAATCGGAGGCCGAGGGGCCCCGCCAACCAAATCGGAGGCCGAGGGTCCCCGCCCACCAAATCGGAGGCCGAGAGTCCCCGCCCACCAAATCGGAGGATAAGGGGCCCCGCCAACCAAATCGGAGGCCGAGGGGCCCCGCCAACCAAATCGGAGGCCGAGGAGCCCCGCCCAACAAATCGAAGGCCGAGCGGCCCCGCCCACCAAAGCGGAGGCCGAGGGGCCCGGCCCCGCCCGCCAAAGCGGAGGCCGAGGGGCCCCGACCACCACATCGGAGGCTGAGGGGCTCCGCCCACCACATCGGAGGCCGAGGGGCCCCGCCCACCACATCGGAGGCCGAGGGGCCCCGCCCACCAAATCGGAGGCAGAGGGTCCCCACCCACCAAATCGGAGGCCGAGGGTCCCCGCCCACCAAATCGGAGGCCGAAGGTCCCCGCCCACCAAATTGGAGGCCGAGGGTCCCTGCCCACCAAATCGGAGGCCGAGGGTCCCCGCCCACCAAATCAGAGGCCGAGGGTCCCCGCCCACCAAATCGGAGGCCGAGAGTCCCAGCCCACCAAATCGGAGGCCGAGGGGCCCCGCCCACCAAATCGGAGGCCGAGGGGCCCCGCCAACCAAATCGGAGGCCGAGGGGCCCCGCCAACCAAATCGGAGGCTGAGGGGCCCCGCCCATCAAATCGAAGGCCGAGCGGCCCCGCCCACCAAAGCGGAGGCCGAGGGGCCCGGCCCTGCCCACCAAAGCGGAGGCCGAGAGGCCCCGACCACCACATCGGAGGCTGAGGGGCTCCGCCCACCACATCGGAGGCCGAGGGGCCCCGCCCACCACATCGGAGGCCGAGGAGCCCCGCCCACCAAATCGGAGGCCGAGGGTCCCCACCCACCAAATCGGAGGCCGAGGGTCCCCGCCCACCAAATCGGAGGCCGAGGGTCCCCGCCCACCAAATTGGAGGCCGAGGGTCCCTGCCCACCAAATCGGAGGCCGAGGGTCCCCGCCCACCAAATCAGAGGCCGAGGGTCCCCGCCCACCAAATCGGAGGCCGAGAGTCCCAGCCCACCAAATCGGAGGCCGAGGGGCCCCGCCCACCAAATCGGAGGCCGAGGGGCCCCGCCAACCAAATCGGAGGCCGAGGGGCCCCGCCAACCAAATCGGAGGCTGAGGGGCCCCGCCCATCAAATCGAAGGCCGAGCGGCCCCGCCCACCAAAGCGGAGGCCGAGGGGCCCGGCCCTGCCCACCAAATCGGAGGCCGAGGGGCCCCGCCAACCAAATCGGAGGCCGAGGGGCCCCGCCAACCAAATCGGAGGCCGAGGAGCCCCGCCCACCAAATCGAAGGCCGAGCGGCCCCGCCCACCAAAGCGGAGGCCGAGGGGCCCGGCCCCGCCCACCAAAGCAGAGGCCGAGGGGCCCCGCCCACCACATCGGAGGCCGAGGGGCCCCGCCCTCCAAATCGGAGGCCGAGGGTCCCCACCCACCAAATCGGAGGCCGAGGGTCCCCGCCCACCAAATCGGAGGCCGAGGGTCCCCGCCCACCAAATTGGAGGCCGAGGGTCCCCGCCCACCAAATCGGAGGCTGAGGGTCCCCGCCCACCAAATCGGAGGACGAGGGGCCCCACCTGTGAAAATTTTACTGTGAAAATACCTGATGGGCACACAAGTATGCGCCAGTATGGGTACTAAGAGCTTTTCCACATAATAATGAAATATTTTAAAATGTCATAGAACATACCAATATACATAGTTATTGATACATATTATTTATTATTTACATTATTGTTCTTAAGCAAAGAACCGTTGTTGTGGCATTTGCCACAACACACAAAGTTGTCGTCTGATGTCTTTCATCCCTCTCCTCATAAGCATGTTCATGGATCCTGTGTAACTGTACCTTAAATAACAAGAATTGTCAAGAGCTGGTGAGTGCAGCCATTTTTTGTTCTTTCTTACTATTATTTATTAATTGTATTATTCTTACATTTGAATAAATAAAGTATATATGGATTCTAGACTCCCGATTCTTTAGAATCGGGCTGCCATCTAGTTGACTATAAGCCTATAAGGGCAGAACCTCTCCTTTCTGTACCAGTCTGTCACTGTAATCTATATTCGTATTTTGTATGTGACCCCTTTTCACATGTACAGAACCATGACATCAATGGTGCTCTAAAAAGAAATAATCTAATATATGATTGCCTAGAATACTACTTCCTGCAATTTGTGCCAACTTCCGTGGCTTTGTCTGGAGCTAATGTCCGGAGATAATGTCCGGAGCTAATGTCCGGAGGTAATGTCCGGAGATAAGTGACGTCACCAGTGTCCTACACCCAGGCAGAGCACAGGGGCCCCAGGCAGCATATGGGGCCCCAGGCAGAGCACAGTGGCCCCAGGCAGAGCACAGGGGGCCCAGGCAGCATATGGGGCCCCAGGCAGAGCACAGGGGCCCCAGGCAGCATATGGGGCCCCAGGCAGAGCACAGGGGCCCCAGGCAGCATATGGGGCCCCAGGCAGAGCACAAATCGGAGGCCGGGGGTCCCCGCCCTCCAAATCGGAGGCCAAGGGGCCCCGCCCACCACATCGGAGGCCGAGGGGCCCCGCCCACCAAATCAAAGGTCGAGGGGCCCCGCCCACCAAAGCGGAGGCCGAGGGTCCCCGACCACCAAATCGGAGGCCGAGGGTCCCCGCCCACCAAATCGGAGGCCGAGGGTCCTCGCCCACCAAATGGGAGGCCGAGGGTCCCCGCCCACCAAATCGGAGGCCGAGAGTCCCCGCCCACCAAATCGGAGGCCGAGGGGCCCCGCCAACCAAATCGGAGGCCGAGGGGCTTCGCCAACCAAATCGGAGGCCGAGGAGCCCCGCCCACCAAATTGAAGGCTGAGCGGCCCCGCCCACCAAAGCGGAGGCCGAGGGGCCTGGCCCCGCCCACCAAAGCGGAGGCCGAGGGGCCCCGCCCACCACATTGGAGGCCGAGGGGCCCCGCCCACCAAATCGGAGGCCGAGGGTCCCTGCCCACCAAATCGGAGGCCGAGGGTCCCCGCCCACCAAAGCGGAGGCCGAGGGTCCCCGCCCACCAAATCGAAGGCCGAGGGTCCCCGCCCAACAAATCGGAGGCCGAGGGTCCCCGCCCACCAAATCGGAGGCCGAGGGTCCCCGCCCACCAAATCGGAGGCCGAGGGTCCCCGCCCACCAAATTGAAGGCCGATGGTCCCCGCCCACCAAATCAGAGGCCGAGGGTCCCCGCCCACCAAATCGGAGGCCGAGGGGCCCCGCCAACCAAATCAGAGGCCGAGGGGTCCCGCCCACCAAATCGGAGGCCGAGGGGCCCCGCCCACCAAATCGGAGGCCGAGGGGCCCCGCCAACCAAATCGGAAGCCGAGGGGCCCCGTCCACCAAATCGGAGGCCGAGGGTTCCCACCCACCAAATCGGAGGCCGAGAGTCCCCGCCTACCAAATCGGAGGATAAGGGGCCCCGCCAACCAAATCAGAGGCCGAGGGGCCCCGCCAACCAAATCGGAGGCCGAGGAGCCCCGCCCAACAAATTGAAGGCCGAGCGGCCCCGCCTACCAAAGCGGAGGCTGAGGGGCCCGGCCCCGCCCGCCAAAGCGGAGGCCGAGGGGCCCCGACCACCACATCGGAGGCCGAGGGGCCCCGCCCACCAAATCGGAGGCCGAGGGTCCTCGCCCACCAAATCGGAGGCCGAGGGTCCCCGCCCACCAAATCGGAGGCCGAGGGTCCCCGCCCACCAAATCGGAGGCCGAGGGTCCCCGCCCACCAAATTGAAGGCCGAGGGTCCCCGCCCACCAAATCGGAGGCCGAGGGTCCCCGCCCACCAAATCAGAGGCCGAGGGTCCCCGCCCACCAAATCGGAGGCCGAGGGTCCCCGCCCACCAAATAGAAGGCCGAGGGTCCCCGCCCACCAAATCGGAGGCCGAGGGGCCCCGCCAACCAAATCGGAGGCCGAGGGGCCCCGCCCACCAAATCGGAGGCCGAGGGTCCCCGCCCACCAAATCGGAGGCCGAGGGGCCCCGCCAACCAAATCGGAGGCCGAGGGTCCCCGCCCACCAAATCGGAGGCCGAGAGTCCCCGCCCACCAAATCGGAGGATAAGGGGCCCCGCCAACCAAATCGGAGGCCGAGGGGCCCCGCCAACCAAATCGGAGGCCGAGGAGCCCCGCCCAACAAATCGAAGGCCGAGCGGCCCCGCCCACCAAAGCGGAGGCCGAGGGGCCCCGACCACCACATCGGAGGCTGAGGGGCTCCGCCCACCACATCGGAGGCCGAGGGGCCCCGCCCACCACATCGGAGGCCGAGGGGCCCCGCCCACCAAATCGGAGGCCGAGGGTCCCCACCCACCAAATCGGAGGCCGAGGGTCCCCGCCCACCAAATCGGAGGCCGAAGGTCCCCGCCCACCAAATTGGAGGCCGAGGGTCCCTGCCCACCAAATCGGAGGCCGAGGGTCCCCGCCCACCAAATCAGAGGCCGAGGGTCCCCGCCCACCAAATCGGAGGCCGAGAGTCCCAGCCCACCAAATCGGAGGCCGAGGGGCCCCGCCCACCAAATCGGAGGCCGAGGGGCCCCGCCAACCAAATCGGAGGCCGAGGGGCCCCGCCAACCAAATCGGAGGCTGAGGGGCCCCGCCCATCAAATCGAAGGCCGAGCGGCCCCGCCCACCAAAGCGGAGGCCGAGGGGCCCGGCCCTGCCCACCAAAGCGGAGGCCGAGAGGCCCCGACCACCACATCGGAGGCTGAGGGGCTCCGCCCACCACATCGGAGGCCGAGGGGCCCCGCCCACCACATCGGAGGCCGAGGAGCCCCGCCCACCAAATCGGAGGCCGAGGGTCCCCACCCACCAAATCGGAGGCCGAGGGTCCCCGCCCACCAAATCGGAGGCCGAGGGTCCCCGCCCACCAAATTGGAGGCCGAGGGTCCCCGCCCACCAAATCGGAGGCCGAGGGTCCCCGCCCACCAAATCAGAGGCCGAGGGTCCCCGCCCACCAAATCGGAGGCCGAGAGTCCCAGCCCACCAAATCGGAGGCCGAGGGGCCCCGCCCACCAAATCGGAGGCCGAGGGGCCCCGCCAACCAAATCGGAGGCCGAGGGGCCCCGCCAACCAAATCGGAGGCTGAGGGGCCCCGCCCATCAAATCGAAGGCCGAGCGGCCCCGCCCACCAAAGCGGAGGCCGAGGGGCCCGGCCCTGCCCACCAAATCGGAGGCCGAGGGGCCCCGCCAACCAAATCGGAGGCCGAGGGGCCCCGCCAACCAAATCGGAGGCCGAGGAGCCCCGCCCACCAAATCGAAGGCCGAGCGGCCCCGCCCACCAAAGCGGAGGCCGAGGGGCCCGGCCCCGCCCACCAAAGCAGAGGCCGAGGGGCCCCGCCCACCACATCGGAGGCCGAGGGGCCCCGCCCTCCAAATCGGAGGCCGAGGGTCCCCACCCACCAAATCGGAGGCCGAGGGTCCCCGCCCACCAAATCGGAGGCCGAGGGTCCCCGCCCACCAAATTGGAGGCCGAGGGTCCCCGCCCACCAAATCGGAGGCTGAGGGTCCCCGCCCACCAAATCGGAGGACGAGGGGCCCCACCTGTGAAAATTTTACTGTGAAAATACCTGATGGGCACACAAGTATGCGCCAGTATGGGTACTAAGAGCTTTTCCACATAATAATGAAATATTTTAAAATGTCATAGAACATACCAATATACATAGTTATTGATACATATTATTTATTATTTACATTATTGTTCTTAAGCAAAGAACCGTTGTTGTGGCATTTGCCACAACACACAAAGTTGTCGTCTGATGTCTTTCATCCCTCTCCTCATAAGCATGTTCATGGATCCTGTGTAACTGTACCTTAAATAACAAGAATTGTCAAGAGCTGGTGAGTGCAGCCATTTTTTGTTCTTTCTTACTATTATTTATTAATTGTATTATTCTTACATTTGAATAAATAAAGTATATATGGATTCTAGACTCCCGATTCTTTAGAATCGGGCTGCCATCTAGTTGACTATAAGCCTATAAGGGCAGAACCTCTCCTTTCTGTACCAGTCTGTCACTGTAATCTATATTCGTATTTTGTATGTGACCCCTTTTCACATGTACAGAACCATGACATCAATGGTGCTCTAAAAAGAAATAATCTAATATATGATTGCCTAGAATACTACTTCCTGCAATTTGTGCCAACTTCCGTGGCTTTGTCTGGAGCTAATGTCCGGAGATAATGTCCGGAGCTAATGTCCGGAGGTAATGTCCGGAGATAAGTGACGTCACCAGTGTCCTACACCCAGGCAGAGCACAGGGGCCCCAGGCAGCATATGGGGCCCCAGGCAGAGCACAGTGGCCCCAGGCAGAGCACAGGGGGCCCAGGCAGCATATGGGGCCCCAGGCAGAGCACAGGGGCCCCAGGCAGCATATGGGGCCCCAGGCAGAGCACAGGGGCCCCAGGCAGCATATGGGGCCCCAGGCAGAGCACAAATCGGAGGCCGGGGGTCCCCGCCCTCCAAATCGGAGGCCGAGGGGCCCCGCCCACCACATCGGAGGCCGAGGGGCCCCGCCCACCAAATCAAAGGTCGAGGGGCCCCGCCCACCAAAGCGGAGGCCGAGGGTCCCCGACCACCAAATCGGAGGCCGAGGGTCCCCGCCCACCAAATCGGAGGCCGAGGGTCCTCGCCCACCAAATCGGAGGCCGAGGGTCCCCGCCCACCAAATCGGAGGCCGAGAGTCCCCGCCCACCAAATCGGAGGCCGAGGGGCCCCGCCAACCAAATCGGAGGCCGAGGGGCTTCGCCAACCAAATCGGAGGCCGAGGAGCCCCGCCCACCAAATTGAAGGCTGAGCGGCCCCGCCCACCAAAGCGGAGGCTGAGGGGCCTGGCCCCGCCCACCAAAGCGGAGGCCGAGGGGCCCCGCCCACCACATTGGAGGCCGAGGGGCCCCGCCCACCAAATCGGAGGCCGAGGGTCCCTGCCCACCAAATCAGAGGCCGAGGGTCCCCGCCCACCAAAGCGGAGGCCGAGGGTCCCCGCCCACCAAATCGAAGGCCGAGGGTCCCCGCCCAACAAATCGGAGGCCGAGGGTCCCCGCCCACCAAATCGGAGGCCGAGGGTCCCCGCCCACCAAATCGGAGGCCGAGGGTCCCCGCCCACCAAATTGAAGGCCGATGGTCCCCGCCCACCAAATCAGAGGCCGAGGGTCCCCGCCCACCAAATCGGAGGCCGAGGGGCCCCGCCAACCAAATCAGAGGCCGAGGGGTCCCGCCCACCAAATCGGAGGCCGAGGGGCCCCGCCCACCAAATCGGAGGCCGAGGGGCCCCGCCAACCAAATCGGAAGCCGAGGGGCCCCGTCCACCAAATCGGAGGCCGAGGGTTCCCACCCACCAAATCGGAGGCCGAGAGTCCCCGCCTACCAAATCGGAGGATAAGGGGCCCCGCCAACCAAATCAGAGGCCGAGGGGCCCCGCCAACCAAATCGGAGGCCGAGGAGCCCCGCCCAACAAATTGAAGGCCGAGCGGTCCCGCCTACCAAAGCGGAGGCTGAGGGGCCCGGCCCCGCCCGCCAAAGCGGAGGCTGAGGGGCCCCGACCACCACATCGGAGGCCGAGGGGCCCCGCCCACCAAATCGGAGGCCGAGGGTCCTCGCCCACCAAATCGGAGGCCGAGGGTCCCCGCCCACCAAATCGGAGGCCGAGGGTCCCTGCCCACCAAATCGGAGGCCGAGGGTCCCCGCCCACCAAATCGGAGGCCGAGGGTCCCCGCCCACCAAATCGGAGGCCGAGAGTCCCCGCCCACCAAATCGGAGGCCGAGGGGCCCCGCCCACCAAATCAGAGGCCGAGGGGCCCCGCCAACCAAATCGGAGGCCGAGGGGCCCGGCCCCGCCCACCAAAGCGGAGGCCGAGGGGCCCCGCTCACCACATCGGAGGCCGAGGGGCCCCGCCCACCAAATCGGAGGCCGAGGGTCCCCACCCACCAAATCGGAGGCCAAGGTTTCCCGCCCACCAAATCGGAGGCCGAGGTTCCCCGCCCACCAAATCAGAGGCCGAGGGGCCCCGCCCACCTAATTGGAGGCCGAGGGTCCCCGCCCACCAAATCGGAGGCCGAGGGGCCCCGCCCACCAAATCGAAGGTCGAGGGGCCCCGCCCACGAAAGCGGAGGCCGAGGGTCCCCGCACACCAAATCGGAGGCAGAGGGACCCCGCCCACCAAATCGGAGGCCGAGGGGCCCCGCCCACCAAAGCGGAGGCCGAGGATCCCCGACCACCAAATCGGAGGCCGAGGGTCCCCGCCCACCAAATCGGAGGCCGAGGGTCCCCGCCCACCAAATCGGAGGCCGAGGGTCCCCGCCAACCAAATCGGAGGCCGAGGGGCTTCGCCAACCAAATCGGAGGCCGAGGAGCCCCACCCACCAAATCGAAGGCCGAGGGGCCTGGCCCCGCCCACCAAAGCGGAGGCCGAGGGGCCCCGCCCACGACATCGGAGGCCAAGGGGCCCCGCCCACCAAATCGGAGGCCGAGGGTCACCACCCACCAAATCGGAGGCCGAGGGTCCCCGCCCACCAAATCGGAGGCCGAGGGTCCCCGCCCACCAAATTGAAGGCCGAGGGTCCCCGCCCACCAAATCGGAGGCCGAGGGTCCCCGCCCACCAAATCGGAGGCCGAGGGTCCCTGCCCACCAAATCGGAGGCCGAGGGTCCCCGCCCTCCAAATCGGAGGCCGAGGGTCCCCGCCCACCAAATCGGAGGCCGAGAGTCCCCGCCCACCAAATCGGAGGCCGAGGGGCCCCGCCCACCAAATTGGAGGCCGAGGGGCCCCGCCAACCAAATCGGAGGCCGAGGGGCCCGGCCCCGCCCACCAAAGCGGAGGCCGAGGGGCCCCGCTCACCACATCGGAGGCTGAGGGGCCCCGCCCACCAAATCGGAGGCCGAGGGTCCCCACCCACCAAATCGGAGGCCGAGGTTTCCCGCCCACCAAATCGGAGGCCGAGGTTCCCCGCCCACCAAATCGGAGGCCGAGGGTCCCCGCCCACCAAATTGGAGGCTGAGGGTCCCCGCCCACCAAATCGGAGGCCGAGGGGCCCCGCCCACCAAATCTAAGGTCGAGGGGCCCCGCCCACGAAAGCGGAGGCCGAGGGTCCCCGCACACCAAATCGGAGGCAGAGGGACCCCGCCCACCAAATCGGAGGCCGAAGGGCCCCGCCCACCAAAGCGGAGGCCGAGGATCCCCGACCACCAAATCGGAGGCCGAGGGTCCCCGCCCACCAAATCGGAGGCCGAGGGTCCCCGCCCACCAAATCGGAGGCCGAGGGTCCCCGCCAACCAAATCGGAGGCCGAGGGGCTTCGCCAACCAAATCGGAGGCCGAGGAGCCCCACCCACCAAATCGAAGGCCGAGCGGCCCCGCCCACCAAAGCGGAGGCCGAGGGGCCTGGTTCCGCCCACCAAAGCGGAGGCCGAGGGGCCCCGCCCGCCACATCGGAGGCCGAGGGGCCCCGCCCACCAAATCGGAGGCCGAGGGTCCCCACCCACCAAATCGGAGGCCGAGGGTCCCCGCCCACCAAATCGGAGGCCGAGGGTCCCCGCCCACCAAATTGAAGGCCGAGGGTCCCCGCCCACCAAATCGGAGGCCGAGGGTCCCCGCCCACCAAATCGGAGGCCGAGGGTCCCCGCCCACCAAATTGGAGGCCGAGGGTCCCCGCCCACCAAATTGAAGGCCGAGGGTCCCCGCCCACCAAATCGGAGGCCGAGGGGCCCCGCCAACCAAATCGGAGGCCGAGGGGCCCCGCCCACCAAATCGGAGGCCGAGGGTCCCCGCCCACCAAATCGGAGGCCGAGGGGCCCCGCCAACCAAATCGGAGGCCGAGGGTCCCCGCCCACCAAATCGGAGGCCGAGAGTCCCCGCCCACCAAATCGGAGGATAAGGGGCCCCGCCAACCAAATCGGAGGCCGAGGGGCCCCGCCAACCAAATCGGAGGCCGAGGGGCCCCGCCCACCAAATCGGAGGCCGAGGGTCCCCGCCCACCAAATCGGAGGCCGAGGGGCCCCGCCAACCAAATCGGAGGCCGAGGGTCCCCGCCCACCAAATCGGAGGCCGAGAGTCCCCGCCCACCAAATCGGAGGATAAGGGGCCCCGCCAACCAAATCGGAGGCCGAGGGGCCCCGCCAACCAAATCGGAGGCCGAGGAGCCCCGCCCAACAAATCGAAGGCCGAGCGGCCCCGCCCACCAAAGCGGAGGCCGAGGGGCCCGGCCCCGCCCGCCAAAGCGGAGGCCGAGGGGCCCCGACCACCACATCGGAGGCCGAGGGGCTCCGCCCACCACATCGGAGGCCGAGGGTCCCCGCCCACCAAATCGGAGGCCGAGGGTCCCCGCCCACCAAATTGAAGGCCGAGGGTCCCCGCCCACCAAATCGGAGGCCGAGGGTCCCCGCCCACCAAATCGGAGGCTGAGGGTCCCCGCCCACCAAATTGAAGGCCGAGGGTCCCCGCCCACCAAATCGGAGGCCGAGGGGCCCCGCCAACCAAATCGGAGGCCGAGGGGCCCCGCCCACCAAATCGGAGGCCGAGGGTCCCCGCCCACCAAATCGGAGGCCGAGGGGCCCCGCCAACCAAATCGGAGGCCGAGGGTCCCCGCCCACTAAATCGGAGGCCGAGAGTCCCCGCCCACCAAATCGGAGGATAAGGGGCCCCGCCAACCAAATCGGAGGCCGAGGGGCCCCGCCAACCAAATCGGAGGCCGAGGAGCCCCGCCCACCAAATCGAAGGCCGAGCGGCCCCGCCCACCAAAGCGGAGGCCGAGGGGCCCGGCCCCGCCCACCAAAGCAGAGGCCGAGGGGCCCCGCCCACCACATCGGAGGCCGAGGGGCCCCGCCCACCAAATCGGAGGCCGAGGGTCCCCACCCACCAAATCGGAGGCCGAGGGTCCCCGCCCACCAAATCGGAGGCCGAGGGTCCCCGCCCACCAAATTGGAGGCCGAGGGTCCCCGCCCACCAAATCGGAGGCTGAGGGTCCCCGCCCACCAAATCGGAGGACGAGGGGCCCCACCTGTGAAAATTTTACTGTGAAAATACCTGATGGGCACACAAGTATGCGCCAGTATGGGTACTAAGAGCTTTTCCACATAATAATGAAATATTTTAAAATGTCATAGAACATACCAATATACATAGTTATTGATACATATTATTTATTATTTACATTATTGTTCTTAAGCAAAGAACCGTTGTTGTGGCATTTGCCACAACACACAAAGTTGTCGTCTGATGTCTTTCATCCCTCTCCTCCTAAGCATGTTCATGGATCCTGTGTAACTGTACCTTAAATAACAAGAATTGTCAAGAGCTGGTGAGTGCAGCCATTTTTTGTTCTTTCTTACTATTATTTATTAATTGTATTATTCTTACATTTGAATAAATAAAGTATATATGGATTCTAGACTCCCGATTCTTTAGAATCGGGCTGCCATCTAGTTGACTATAAGCCTATAAGGGCAGAACCTCTCCTTTCTGTACCAGTCTGTCACTGTAATCTATATTCGTATTTTGTATGTGACCCCTTTTCACATGTACAGAACCATGACATCAATGGTGCTCTAAAAAGAAATAATCTAATATATGATTGCCTAGAATACTACTTCCTGCAATTTGTGCCAACTTCCGTGGCTTTGTCCGGAGCTAATGTCCGGAGATAATGTCCGGAGCTAATGTCCGGAGGTAATGTCCGGAGATAAGTGACGTCACCAGTGTCCTACACCCAGGCAGAGCACAGGGGCCCCAGGCAGCATATGGGGCCCCAGGCAGAGCACAGTGGCCCCAGGCAGAGCACAGGGGGCCCAGGCAGCATATGGGGCCCCAGGCAGAGCACAGGGGCCCCAGGCAGCATATGGGGCCCCAGGCAGAGCACAGGGGCCCCAGGCAGCATATGGGGCCCCAGGCAGAGCACAAATCGGAGGCCGGGGGTCCCCGCCCTCCAAATCGGAGGCCGAGGGGCCCCGCCCACCACATCGGAGGCCAAGGGGCCCCGCCCACCAAATCGAAGGTCGAGGGGCCCCGCCCACGAAAGCGGAGGCCGAGGGTCCCCGCACACCAAATCGGAGGCAGAGAGACCCCGCCCACCAAATCGGAGGCCGAGGGGCCCCGCCCACCAAAGCGGAGGCCGAGGGTCCCCGACCACCAAATCGGAGGCCGAGGGTCCCCGCCCACCAAATCGGAGGCCGAGGGTCCTCGCCCACCAAATGGGAGGCCGAGGGTCCCCGCCCACCAAATCGGAGGCCGAGAGTCCCCGCCCACCAAATCGGAGGCCGAGGGGCCCCGCCAACCAAATCGGAGGCCGAGGGGCTTCGCCAACCAAATCGGAGGCCGAGGAGCCCCGCCCACCAAATCGAAGGCCGAGCGGCCCCGCCCACCAAAGCGGAGGCCGAGGGGCCTGGCCCCGCCCACCAAGGCGGAGGCTGAGGGGCCCCGCCCACCACATTGGAGGCCGAGGGGCCCCGCCCACCAAATCGGAGGCCGAGGGTCCCTGCCCACCAAATCGGAGGCCGAGGGTCCCCGCCCACCAAAGCGGAGGCCGAGGGTCCCCGCCCACCAAATCGAAGGCCGAGGGTCCCCGCCCACCAAATCGGAGGCAGAGGGTCCCCGCCCACCAAATCGGAGGCCGAGGGTCCCCGCCCACCAAATCGGAGGCCGAGGGTCCCCGCCCACCAAATTGAAGGCCGAGGGTCCCCGCCCACCAAATCAGAGGCCGAGGGTCCCCGCCCACCAAATCGGAGGCCGAGGGGCCCCGCCAACCAAATCAGAGGCCGAGGGGTCCCGCCCACCAAATCGGAGGCCGAGGGGCCCCGCCCACCAAATCGGAGGCCGAGGGGCCCCGCCAACCAAATCGGAAGCTGAGGGGCCCCGCCCACCAAATCGGAGGCCGAGGGTCCCCACCCACCAAATCGGAGGCCGAGAGTCCCCGCCTACCAAATCGGAGGATAAGGGGCCCCGCCAACCAAATCAGAGGCCGAGGGGCCCCGCCAACCAAATCGGAGGCCGAGGAGCCCCGCCCAACAAATTGAAGGCCGAGCGGCCCCGCCTACCAAAGCGGAGGCCGAGGGGCCCGGCCCCGCCCGCCAAAGCGGAGGCCGAGGGGCCCCGACCACCACATCGGAGGCCGAGGGGCCCCGCCCACCAAATCGGAGGCCGAGGGTCCTCGCCCACCAAATCGGAGGCCGAGGGTCCCCGCCCACCAAATCGGAGGCCGAGGGTCCCTGCCCACCAAATCGGAGGCCGAGGGTCCCCGCCCTCCAAATCGGAGGCCGAGGGTCCCCGCCCACCAAATCGGAGGCCGAGAGTCCCCGCCCACCAAATCGGAGGCCGAGGGGCCCCGCCCACCAAATTGGAGGCCGAGGGGCCCCGCCAACCAAATCGGAGGCCGAGGGGCCCGGCCCCGCCCACCAAAGCGGAGGCCGAGGGGCCCCGCTCACCACATCGGAGGCTGAGGGGCCCCGCCCACCAAATCGGAGGCCGAGGGTCCCCACCCACCAAATCGGAGGCCGAGGTTTCCCGCCCACCAAATCGGAGGCCGAGGTTCCCCGCCCACCAAATCGGAGGCCGAGGGTCCCCGCCCACCAAATTGGAGGCTGAGGGTCCCCGCCCACCAAATCGGAGGCCGAGGGGCCCCGCCCACCAAATCTAAGGTCGAGGGGCC
Organism: Ranitomeya variabilis; assembly: GCF_051348905.1. Taxonomy (NCBI): domain Eukaryota; kingdom Metazoa; phylum Chordata; class Amphibia; order Anura; family Dendrobatidae; genus Ranitomeya; species Ranitomeya variabilis. Next base: position 237,351,857 of record NC_135232.1, read on the forward strand.
CCGCCCACGAAAGCGGAGGCCGAGGGTCCCCGCACACCAAATCGGAGGCAGAGGGACCCCGCCCACCAAATCGGAGGCCGAAGGGCCCCGCCCACCAAAGCGGAGGCCGAGGATCCCCGACCACCAAATCGGAGGCCGAGGGTCCTCGCCCACCAAATCGGAGGCCGAGGGTCCCCGCCCACCAAATCGGAGGCCGAGGGTCCCCGCCAACCAAATCGGAGGCCGAGGGGCTTCGCCAACCAAATCGGAGGCCGAGGAGCCCCACCCATCAAATCGAAGGCCGAGCGGCCCCGCCCACCAAAGCGGAGGCCGAGGGGCCCCGCCCACCACATCGGAGGCCGAGGGGCCCCGCCCACCAAATCGGAGGCCGAGGGTCCCCACCCACCAAATCGGAGGCCGAGGGTCCCCGCCCACCAAATCGGAGGCCGAGGGTCCCCGCCCACCAAATTGAAGGCCGAGGGTCCCCGCCCACCAAATCGGAGGCCGAGGGTCCCCGCCCACCAAATCGGAGGCCGAGGGTCCCCGCCCACCAAATTGGAGGCCGAGGGTCCCCGCCCACCAAATTGAAGGCCGAGGGTCCCCGCCCACCAAATCGGAGGCCGAGGGGCCCCCCCAACCAAATCGGAGGCCGAGGGGCCCCGCCCACCAAATCGGAGGCCGAGGGGCCCCGCCCACCAAATCGGAGGCCGAGGGGCCCCGCCAACCAAATCGGAGGCCGAGGGTCCCCGCCCACCAAATCGGAGGCCGAGAGTCCCCGCCCACCAAATCGGAGGATAAGGGGCCCCGCCAACCAAATCGGAGGCCGAGGGGCCCCGCCAACCAAATCGGAGGCCGAGGGACCCCGCCCACCAAATCGGAGGCCGAGGGTCCCCGCCCACCAAATCGGAGGCCGAGGGGCCCTGCCAACCAAATCGGAGGCCGAGGGTCCCCGCCCACCAAATCGGAGGCCGAGAGTCCCCGCCCACCAAATCGGAGGATAAGGGGCCCCGCCAACCAAATCGGAGGCCGAGGGGCCCCGCCAACCAAATCGGAGGCCGAGGAGCCCCGCCCAACAAATCGAAGGCTGAGCGGCCCCGCCCACCAAAGCGGAGGCCGAGGGGCCCGGCCCCGCCCGCCAAAGCGGAGGCCGAGGGGCCCCGACCACCACATCGGAGGCCGAGGGGCTCCGCCCACCACATCGGAGGCCGAGGGGCCCCGCCCACCACATCGGAGGCCGAGGGGCCCCGCCCACCAAATCGGAGGCCGAGGGTCCCCACCCACCAAATCGGAGGCCGAGGGTCCCTGCCCACCAAATCGGAGGCCGAGGGTCCCCGCCCACCAAATTGGAGGCCGAGGGTCCCTGCCCACCAAATCGGAGGCCGAGGGTCCCCGCCCACCAAATCGGAGGCCGAGGGTCCCCGCCCACCAAATCGGAGGCCGAGAGTCCCAGCCCACCAAATCGGAGGCCGAGGGGCCCCACCCACCAAATCGGAGGCCGAGGGGCCCCGCCAACCAAATCGGAGGCCGAGGGGCCCCGCCAACCAAATCGGAGGCTGAGGGGCCCCGCCCACCAAATCGAAGGCCGAGCGGCCCCGCCCACCAAAGCGGAGGCCGAGGGGCCCGGCCCTGCCCACCAAATCGGAGGCCGAGGGGCCCCGCCAACCAAATCGGAGGCCGAGGGGCCCCGCCAACCAAATCGGAGGCCGAGGAGCCCCGCCCACCAAATCGAAGGCCGAGCGGCCCCGCCCACCAAAGCGGAGGCCGAGGGGCCCGGCCCCACCCACCAAAGCAGAGGCCGAGGGGCCCCGCCCACCACATCGGAGGCCGAGGGGCCCCGCCCACCAAATCGGAGGCCAAGGGTCCCCACCCACCAAATCGGAGGCCGAGGTCCCCGCCCACCAAATTGGAGGCCGAGGGTCCCCGCCCACCAAATCGGAGGCTGAGGGTCCCCGCCCACCAAATCGGAGGACGAGGGGCCCCACCTGTGAAAATTTTACTGTGAAAATACCTGATGGGCACACAAGTATGCGCCAGTATGGGTACTTAGAGCTTTTCCACATAATAATGAAATATTTTAAAATGTCATAGAACATACCAATATACATAGTTATTGATACATATTATTTATTATTTACATTATTGTTCTTAAGCAAAGAACTGTTGTTGTGGCATTTGCCACAACACACAAAGTTGTCGTCTGATGTCTTTCATCCCTCTCCTCATAAGCATGTTCATGGATCCTGTGTAACTGTACCTTAAATAACAAGAATTGTCAAGAGCTGGTGAGTGCAGCCATTTTTTGTTCTTTCTTACTATTATTTATTAATTGTATTATTCTTACATTTGAATAAATAAAGTATATATGGATTCTAGACTCCCGATTCTTTAGAATCGGGCTGCCATCTAGTTGACTATAAGCCTATAAGGGCAGAACCTCTCCTTTCTGTACCAGTCTGTCACTGTAATCTATATTCGTATTTTGTATGTGACCCCTTTTCACATGTACAGAACCATGACATCAATGGTGCTCTAAAAAGAAATAATCTAAAATATGATTGCCTAGAATACTACTTCCTGCAATTTGTGCCAACTTCCGTGGCTTTGTCCGGAGCTAATGTCCGGAGATAATGTCCGGAGCTAATGTCCGGAGGTAATGTCCGGAGATAAGTGACGTCACCAGTGTCCTACACCCAGGCAGAGCACAGAGGCCCCAGGCAGCATATGGGGTCCCAGGCAGAGCACAGGGGCCCCAGGCAGCATATGGGGCCCCAGGCAGAGCACAGGGGCCCCAGGCAGCATATGGGGCCCCAGGCAGAGCACAGTGGTCCCAGGCAGAGCACATGGGCCCCAGGCAGCTTATGGGGCCCCAGGCAGAGCACAGTGGCCCCAGGCAGAACATGGGGCCCCAGGCAGAGCACAGGGGCCCCAGGCAGAACATGGGGCCCCAGGCAGAGCACAGGGGCCCGAGGCAGAGCACAGGGGCCCCAGGCAGCATATGGGGCCCCAGGCAGCATATGGGGCCCCAGGCAGAGCACAGGGGCCCCAGGCAGCATATGGGGCCCCAGGCAGAGCACAGGGGCCCCAGGCAGCATATGGGGCCCCAGGCAGAGCACAGTGGTCCCAGGCAGAGCACATGGGCCCCAGGCAGCTTATGGGGCCCCAGGCAGAGCACAGTGGCCCCAGGCAGAACATGGGGCCCCAGGCAGAGCACAGGGGCCCCAGGCAGAACATGGGGCCCCAGGCAGAGCACAGGGGCCCGATTCAGAGCACAGGGGCCCCAGGCAGCATATGGGGCCCCAGGCAGCATATGGGGCCCCAGGCAGAGCACAGTGGCCCCAGGCAGAGCACACACCAAATTGGAAGCCGAGGGTCACCGCCCACCAAATCGGAGGCCGAGGGTCCCCGCCCACCAAATCGGAGGCCGAGGGTCCCCGCCCACCAAATCGGAGGCCGAGGGTCCCCGCCCACCAAATCGGAGGCCGAGGGTCCCCGCCCACCAAATCGGAGGCCGGTGGTCCCCGCCCTCCAAATCGGAGGCCGAGGGGCCCCGCCCACCACATCGGAGGCCGAGGGGCCCCGCCCACCATATCGAAGGTCGAGGGGCCCCGCCCACGAAAGCGGAGGCCGAGGGTCCCCGCACACCAAATCGGAGGCAGAGGGACCCCGCCCACCAAATCGGAGGCCGAGGGGCCCCGCCCACCAAAGCGGAGGCCGAGGGTCCCCGACCACCAAATCGGAGGCCGAGGGTCCCCGCCCACCAAATCGGAGGCCGAGGGTCCTCGCCCACCAAATGGGAGGCCGAGGGTCCCCGCCCACCAAATCGGAGGCCGAGAGTCCCCGCCCACCAAATCAGAGGCCGAGGGGCCCCGCCAACCAAATCGGAGGCCGAGGGGCTTCGCCAACCAAATCGGAGGCCGAGGAGCCCCGCCCACCAAATCGAAGGCCGAGCGGCCCCGCCCACCAAAGCGGAGGCCAAGGGGCCTGGCCCCGCCCACCAAAGCGGAGGCCAAGGGGCCCCGCCCACCACATTGGAGGCCGAGGGGCCCCGCCCACCAAATCGGAGGTTGAGGGTCCCCGCCCACCAAATCGGAGGCTGAGGGTCCCCGCCCACCAAATCGGAGGTTGAGGGTCCCCGCCCACCAAATCGGAGGCCGAGGGTCCCCGCCCACCAAATCGGAGGCCGGTCCCCGCCCACCAAATCGGAGGCCGAGGGTCCCCGCCAACCAAATCGGAGGCCGAGGAGCCCGACCCAACAAATCGAAGGCCGAGCGGCCCGGCCCACCAAAGCGGAGGCCGAGGGGCCCAGCCCCGCCCAAAAAAGCGGAGGCCGAGGGGCCCCGACCACCACATCGGAGGCCGAGGGGCCCCGCCCACCAAATCGGAGGCCGAGGGGCCCCGCCCACCAAATTAGAGGCCGAGGGGCCCGGCCCACCAAAGCGGAGGCCGAGGGGCCCAGCCCCGCCCAAAAAAGCGGAGGCCGAGGGGCCCCGACCACCACATCGGAGGCCGAGGGGCCCCGCCCACCAAATCGGAGGCCGAGGGGCCCCGCCCACCAAATTAGAGGCCGAGGGGCCCCGCCCACCAAATCAGGGGCCGGGGGTCCCCGCCCACCACATCAGAGGCCGAGGGGCCCCACCCACCACATCGGAGGCCGATGGGCCCCGCCCACCAAATCGGAGGCCGAGGGTCCCCGCCCACCAAATCGGAGGCCGAGGGTCCCCACCCACCAAATCGGAGGCCGGTCCCCGCCCACCAAATCGGAGGCCGAGGGTCCCCGCCAACCAAATCGGAGGCCGAGGAGCCCCGCCCAACAAATCGAAGGCTGAGCGGCCCCGCCCACCAAAGCGGAGGCCTAGGGGCCCAGCCCCGCCCAAAAAAGCGGAGGCCAAGGGGCCCCGACCACCACATCGGAGGCCGAGGGGCCCCGCCCACCAAATCGGAGGCCGAGGGGCCCCGCCCACCAAATCGGAGGCCGAGGGTCCCCGCCCACCAAATTGGAGGCCGAGGGTCCCCGCCCACCAAATCGGAGGCCGAGGGGCCCCGGCTACCAAATCGGAGGCCGAGGGTCCCCGCCCACCAAATCGGATGCCGAGGGTCCCCGCCCACCAAATCGGAGGCCGAGGGGCCCCGCCCACCAAATCGGAGGCCGGGGGTCCCCGCCCACCACATCGGAGGCCGAGGGGCCCCGCCCACCAAATCGGAGGCCGATGGGCCCCGCCCACCAAATCGGAGGCCGAGGGTCCCCGCCCACCAAATCGGAGGCCGAGGGTCCCCGCCCACCAAATTGGAGGCCGAGGGTCCCCGCCCACCAAATCGGAGGCCGAGGGTCCCCGCCCACCAATTCGGAGGCTGAGGAGCCCCGCCCACCAAATCGAAGGCCGAGCAGCCCCGCCCACCAAAGCGGAGGCCGAGGGGCCCCGCCCACTACATTGGAGGCCGAGGGGCCCCGCCCACCAAATCGGAGGCCGAGGGTCCCCACCCACCAAATCGGAGGCCGAGGGTCCCCGCCCACCAAATCGGAGGCCGAGGGTCCCCGCCCACCAAATTGGAGGCCGACGGTCCCCGCCCACCAAAGCGGAGGCTGAGGGGCCCCGCCCACCACATCGGAGGCCGAGGGGCCCCGCCCACCAAATCGGAGGCCGAGGGTCCCCACCCACGAAATCGGAGGCCGAGGGTCCCCGCCCACCAAATCGGAGGCCGAGGGTCCCCGCCCACTAAATTGGAGGCCGAGGGTCCCCGCCCACCAAATCGGAGGCCGAGGGTCCCCGCCCACCAAATGGGAGGCCGAGGGGCCCCACCAACCAAATCGGAGGCCGAGGGGCCCCGCCCACCAAATGGGAGGCCGAGTGTCCCTGCCCACCAAATCGGAGGCCAAGGGGCCCCGCCAACCAAATCGGAGGCCAAGGGGCCCCGCCCACCAAATCGGAGGCCGAGGGGCCCCGCCCACCAAATCGGAGGCCGAGGGTCCCCGCCCACCAAATCGGAGGATAAGGGGCCCCGCCCACCAAATCGGAGGCCGAGGGGCCCCACCAACCAAATCGGAGGCCGAGGAGCCCCGCCCACCAAATCGGAGGCCGAGGGTCCCCGCCCACCAAATCGGAGGCCGAGGGTCCCCGCCCACCAAATCGGAGGCCGAGGGGCCCCGCCCACCAAATCGGAGGCCGAGGGTCCCCGCCCACCAAATCGGAGGCCGAGGGTCCCCGCCCACCAAATCGGAGGCCGAGAGTCCCCGCCCACCAAATCGGAGGATAAGGGGCCCCGCCAACCAAATCGGAGGCCTAGGGGCCCCGCCAACCAAATCGGAGGCCGAGGAGCCCCGCCCAACAAATCGAAGGCCGAGCGGCCCCGCCCACCAAAGCGGAGGCCGAGGGGCCCGGCCCCGCCCACCAAAGCGGAGGCCTAGGGGCCCTGACCACCACATCGGAGGCCGAGGGGCCCCGCCCACCAAATCGGAGGCCGAGGGGCCCCGCCCACCAAATCGGAGGCCGAGGGTCCCCGCCCACCAAATCGGAGGCCGAGGGTCCCCGCCCACCAAATTGGAGGCCGAGGGTCCCCGCCCACCAAATCGGAGGCCGAGGGGCCCCGCCAACCAAATCGGAGGCCGAGGGTCCCCGCCCACCAAATCGGAGGCCGAGGGTCCCCACCCACCAAATCGGAGGGCGAGGGCCCTGCCCACCAAATCGGAGGCCGGGGGTCCCCGCCCACCAAATCGAAGGCCGAGGGGCCCCGCCCACCACATCGGAGGCCGATGGGCCCCGCCCACCAAATCGGAGGCCGAGGGTCCCCGCCCACCAAATCGGAGGCCGAGGGTCCCCGCCCACCAAATCGGAGGTTGAGTGTCCCCGCCCACCAAATCGGAGGCCGAGGGTCCCCGCCCACCAAATCGGAGGCCGAGGGGCCCCGCCAACCAAATCGGAGGCCGAGGGGCCCCGCCCACCAAATCGGAGGCCGAGGGTCCCCGCCCACCAAATCGGAGGCCGAGGGGCCCCGCCAACCAAATCGGAGGCCGAGGGTCCCCGCCCACCAAATCGGAGGCCGAGAGTCCCCGCCCACCAAATCGGAGGATAAGGGGCCCCGCCAACCAAATCGGAGGCCGAGGGGCCCCGCCAACCAAATCGGAAGCCGAGGGGCCCCGCCCACCAAATCGGAGGCCGAGGGTCCCCGCCCACCAAATCGGAGGCCGAGGGGCCCCGCCAACCAAATCGGAGGCCGAGGGTCCCCGCCCACCAAATCGGAGGCCGAGAGTCCCCGCCCACCAAATCGGAGGATAAGGGGCCCCGCCAACCAAATCGGAGGCCGAGGGGCCCCGCCAACCAAATCGGAGGCCGAGGAGCCCCGCCCAACAAATCGAAGGCCGAGCGGCCCCGCCCACCAAAGCAGAGGCCGAGGGGCCCGGCCCCGCCCGCCAAAGCGGAGGCCGAGGGGCCCCGACCACCACATCGGAGGCCGAGGGGCTCCGCCCACCACATCGGAGGCCGAGGGGCCCCACCCACCACATCGGAGGCCGAGGGGCCCCGCCCACCAAATCGGAGGCCGAGAGTCCCCGCCCACCAAATCGGAGGATAAGGGGCCCCGCCAACCAAATCGGAGGCCGAGGGGCCCCGCCAACCAAATCGGAGGCCGAGGGGCCCCGCCCACCAAATCGGAGGCCGAGGGTCCCCGCCCACCAAATCGGAGGCCGAGGGGCCCCGCCAACCAAATCGGAGGCCGAGGGTCCCCGCCCACCAAATCGGAGGCCGAGAGTCCCCGCCCACCAAATCGGAGGATAAGGGGCTCCGCCAACCAAATCGGAGGCCGAGGGGCCCCGCCAACCAAATCGGAGGCCGAGGAGCCCCGCCCAACAAATCGAAGGCCGAGCGGCCCCGCCCACCAAAGCGGAGGCCGAGGGGCCCGGCCCCGCCCGCCAAAGCGGAGGCCGAGGGGCCCCGACCACCACATCGGAGGCCGAGGGGCTCCGCCCACCACATCGGAGGCCGAGGGGCCCCGCCCACCACATCGGAGGCCGAGGGGCCCCGCCCACCAAATCGGAGGCCGAGGGTCCCCACCCACCAAATCGGAGGCCGAGGGTCCCCGCCCACCAAATCGGAGGCCGAGGGTCCCCGCCCACCAAATTGGAGGCCGAGGGTCCCTGCCCACCAAATCGGAGGCCGAGGGTCCCCGCCCACCAAATCGGAGGCCGAGGGTCCCCGCCCACCAAATCGGAGGCCGAGAGTCCCAGCCCACCAAATCGGAGGCCGAGGGGCCCCACCCACCAAATCGGAGGCCGAGGGGCCCCGCCAACCAAATCGGAGGCCGAGGGGCCCCGCCAACCAAATCGGAGGCTGAGGGGCCCCGCCCACCAAATCGAAGGCCGAGCGGCCCCGCCCACCAAAGCGGAGGCCGAGGGGCCCGGCCCTGCCCACCAAATCGGAGGCCGAGGGGCCCCGCCAACCAAATCGGAGGCCAAGGGTCCCCGCCAACCAAATCGGAGGCCGAGGAGCCCCGCCCACCAAAGCGGAGGCCGAGCGGCCCCGCCCACCAAAGCGGAGGCCGAGGGGCCCGGCCCCGCCCACCAAAGCAGAGGCCGAGGGGCCCCGCCCACCACATCGGAGGCCGAGGGGCCCCGCCCACCAAATCGGAGGCCGAGGGTCCCCACCCACCAAATCGGAGGCCGAGGGTCCCCGCCCACCAAATTGGAGGCCGAGGGTCCCCGCCCACCAAATCGGAGGCTGAGGGTCCCCGCCCACCAAATCGGAGGACGAGGGGCCCCACCTGTGAAAATTTTACTGTGAAAATACCTGATGGGCACACAAGTATGCGCCAGTATGGGTACTTAGAGCTTTTCCACATAATAATGAAATATTTTAAAATGTCATAGAACATACCAATATACATAGTTATTGATACATATTATTTATTATTTACATTATTGTTCTTAAGCAAAGAACTGTTGTTGTGGCATTTGCCACAACACACAAAGTTGTCGTCTGATGTCTTTCATCCCTCTCCTCATAAGCATGTTCATGGATCCTGTGTAACTGTACCTTAATAACAAGAATTGTCAAGAGCTGGTGAGTGCAGCCATTTTTTGTTCTTTCTTACTATTATTTATTAATTGTATTATTCTTACATTTGAATAAATAAAGTATATATGGATTCTAGACTCCCGATTCTTTAGAATCGGGCTGCCATCTAGTTGACTATAAGCCTATAAGGGCAGAACCTCTCCTTTCTGTACCAGTCTGTCACTGTAATCTATATTCGTATTTTGTATGTGACCCCTTTTCACATGTACAGAACCATGACATCAATGGTGCTCTAAAAAGAAATAATCTAAAATATGATTGCCTAGAATACTACTTCCTGCAATTTTTGCCAACTTCCGTGGCTTTGTCCGGAGCTAATGTCCGGAGATAATGTCCGGAGCTAATGTCCGGAGGTAATGTCCGGAGATAAGTGACGTCACCAGTGTCCTACACCCAGGCAGAGCACAGAGGCCCCAGGCAGCATATGGGGCCCCAGGCAGAGCACAGTGGCCCCAGGCAGAGCACAGGGGCCCCAGGCAGCATATGGGGCCCCAGGCAGAGCACAGGGGCCCCAGGCAGCATATGGGGCCCCAGGCAGAGCACAGGGGCCCCAGGCAGCATATGGGGCCCCAGGCAGAGCACAGTGGTCCCAGGCAGAGCACATGGGCCCCAGGCAGCTTATGGGGCCCCAGGCAGAGCACAGTGGCCCCAGGCAGAACATGGGGCCCCAGGCAGAGCACAGGGGCCCCAGGCAGAACATGGGGCCCCAGGCAGAGCACAGGGGCCCGAGGCAGAGCACAGGGGCCCCAGGCAGCATATGGGGCCCCAGGCAGCATATGGGGCCCCAGGCAGAGCACAGTGGCCCCAGGCAGAGCACACACCCAATCGGATGCCGAGGGGCCCCGCCCACCAAATCGGAGGCCGAGGGGCCCCGACCACCACATCGGAGGCCGAGGGTCCCCGCCCACCAAATTGGAGGCCGAGGGTCCCCGCCCACCAAATCGGAGGCCGAGGGTCCCCGCCAACCAAATCGGAGGCCGAGGGTCCCCGCCCACCAAATTGGAAGCCGAGGGTCACCGCCCACCAAATCGGAGGCCGAGGGTCCCCGCCCACCAAATCGGAGGCCGAGGGTCCCCGCCCACCAAATCGGAGGCCGAGGGTCCCCGCCCACCAAATCGGAGGCCGAGGGTCCCCGCCCACCAAATCGGAGGCCGGTGGTCCCCGCCCTCCAAATCGGAGGCCGAGGGGCCCCGCCCACCACATCGGAGGCCGAGGGGCCCCGCCCACCATATCGAAGGTCGAGGGGCCCCGCCCACGAAAGCGGAGGCCGAGGGTCCCCGCACACCAAATCGGAGGCAGAGGGACCCCGCCCACCAAATCGGAGGCCGAGGGGCCCCGCCCACCAAAGCGGAGGCCGAGGGTCCCCGACCACCAAATCGGAGGCCGAGGGTCCCCGCCCACCAAATCGGAGGCCGAGGGTCCTCGCCCACCAAATGGGAGGCCGAGGGTCCCCGCCCACCAAATCGGAGGCCGAGAGTCCCCGCCCACCAAATCAGAGGCCGAGGGGCCCCGCCAACCAAATCGGAGGCCGAGGGGCTTCGCCAACCAAATCGGAGGCCGAGGAGCCCCGCCCACCAAATCGAAGGCCGAGCGGCCCCGCCCACCAAAGCGGAGGCCAAGGGGCCTGGCCCCGCCCACCAAAGCAGAGGCCAAGGGGCCCCGCCCACCACATTGGAGGCCGAGGGGCCCCGCCCACCAAATCGGAGGTTGAGGGTCCCTGCCCACCAAATCGGAGGCCGAGGGTCCCCGCCCACCAAATCGGAGGTTGAGGGTCCCCGCCCACCAAATCGGAGGCCGAGGGTCCCCGCCCACCAAATCGGAGGCCGGTCCCCGCCCACCAAATCGGAGGCCGAGGGTCCCCGCCAACCAAATCGGAGGCCGAGGAGCCCGACCCAACAAATCGAAGGCCGAGCGGCCCGGCCCACCAAAGCGGAGGCCGAGGGGCCCAGCCCCGCCCAAAAAAGCGGAGGCCGAGGGGCCCCGACCACCACATCGGAGGCCGAGGGGCCCCGCCCACCAAATCGGAGGCCGAGGGGCCCCACCCACCAAATCAGAGGCCGAGGGGCCCCGCCCACCAAATCGGAGGCCGAGGGGCCCCGCCCACCAAATCGGAGGCCGGGGGTCCCCGCCCACCACATCAGAGGCCGAGGGGCCCCGCCCACCACATCGGAGGCCGAGGAGCCCCGCCCAACAAATCGAAGGCTGAGCGGCCCCGCCCACCAAAGCGGAGGCCTAGGGGCCCAGCCCCGCCCAAAAAAGCGGAGGCCAAGGGGCCCCGACAACCACATCGGAGGCCGAGGGGCCCCGCCCACCAAATCGGAGGCCGAGGGGCCCCGCCCACCAAATCGGAGGCCGAGGGTCCCCGCCCACCAAATTGGAGGCCGAGGGTCCCCGCCCACCAAATCGGAGGCCGAGGGGCCCCGGCTACCAAATCGGAGGCCGAGGGTCCCCGCCCACCAAATCGGATGCCGAGGGGCCCCGCCCACCAAATCGGAGGCCGGGGGTCCCCGCCCACCACATCGGAGGCCGAGGGGCCCCGCCCACCAAATCGGAGGCCGATGGGCCCCGCCCACCAAATCGGAGGCCGAGGGTCCCCGCCCACCAAATCGGAGGCCGATGGTCCCCGCCCACCAAATTGGAGGCCGAGGGTCCCCGCCCACCAAATCGGAGGCCGAGGGTCCCCGCCCACCAATTCGGAGGCTGAGGAGCCCCGCCCACCAAATCGAAGGCCGAGCAGCCCCGCCCACCAAAGCGGAGGCCGAGGGGCCCCGCCCACTACATTGGAGGCCGAGGGGCCCCGCCCACCAAATCGGAGGCCGAGGGTCCCCACCCACCAAATCGGAGGCCGAGGGTCCCCGCCCACCAAATCGGAGGCCGAGGGTCCCCGCCCACCAAATTGGAGGCCGACGGTCCCCGCCCACCAAAGCGGAGGCTGAGGGGCCCCGCCCACCACATCGGAGGCCGAGGGGCCCCGCCCACCAAATCGGAGGCCGGGGGTCCCCGCCCACCACATCGGAGGCCGAGGGGCCCCGCCCACCAAATCGGAGGCCGATGGGCCCCGCCCACCAAATCGGAGGCCGAGGGTCCCCGCCCACCAAATCGGAGGCCGAGGGTCCCCGCCCACCAAATTGGAGGCCGAGGGTCCCCGCCCACCAAATCGGAGGCCGAGGGTCCCCGCCCACCAATTCGGAGGCTGAGGAGCCCCGCCCACCAAATCGAAGGCCGAGCAGCCCCGCCCACCAAAGCAGAGGCCGAGGGGCCCCGCCCACTACATTGGAGGCCGAGGGGCCCCGCCCACCAAATCGGAGGCCGAGGGTCCCCACCCACCAAATCGGAGGCCGAGGGTCCCCACCCACCAAATCGGAGGCCGAGGGTCCCCGCCCACCAAATTGGAGGCCGACGGTCCCCGCCCACCAAAGCGGAGGCTGAGGGGCCCCGCCCACCACATCGGAGGCCGAGGGGCCCCGCCCACCAAATCGGAGGCCGAGGGTCCCCACCCACGAAATCGGAGGCCGAGGGTCCCCGCCCACAAAATTGGAGGCCGAGGGTCCCCGCCCACTAAATTGGAGGCCGAGGGTCCCCGCCCACCAAATCGGAGGCCGAGGGTCCCCGCCCACCAAATCGGAGGCCGAGGGGCCCCACCAACCAAATCGGAGGCCGAGGGGCCCCGCCCACCAAATGGGAGGCCGAGTGTCCCTGCCCACCAAATCGGAGGCCGAGGGGCCCCGCCAACCAAATCGGAGGCCGAGGGGCCCCGCCCACCAAATCGGAGGCCGAGGGGCCCCGCCCACCAAATCGGAGGCCGAGGGTCCCCGCCCACCAAATCGGAGGATAAGGGGCCCCGCCCACCAAATCGGAGGCCGAGGGGCCCCACCAACCAAATCGGAGGCCGAGGAGCCCCGCCCACCAAATCGGAGGCCGAGGGTCCCCGCCCACCAAATCGGAGGCCGAGGGTCCCCGCCCACCAAATCGGAGGCCGAGGGGCCCCGCCCACCAAATCGGAGGCCGAGGGTCCCCGCCCACCAAATCGGAGGCCGAGGGTCCCCGCCCACCAAATCGGAGGCCGAGAGTCCCCGCCCACCAAATCGGAGGATAAGGGGCCCCGCCAACCAAATCGGAGGCCGAGGGGCCCCGCCAACCAAATCGGAGGCCGAGGAGCCCCGCCCAACAAATCGAAGGCCGAGCGGCCCCGCCCACCAAAGCGGAGGCCGAGGGGCCCGGCCCCGCCCACCAAAGCGGAGGCCTAGGGGCCCTGACCACCACATCGGAGGCCGAGGGGCCCCGCCCACCAAATCGGAGGCCGAGGGGCCCCGCCCACCAAATCGGAGGCCGAGGGTCCCCGCCCACCAAATCGGAGGCCGAGGGTCCCCGCCCACCAAATTGGAGGCCGAGGGTCCCCGCCCACCAAATCGGAGGCCGAGGGGCCCCGCCCCGCCCAAAAAAGCGGAGGCCAAGGGGCCCCGACAACCACATCGGAGGCCGAGGGGCCCCGCCCACCAAATCGGAGGCCGAGGGTCCCCGCCCACCAAAGCGGAGGCCTAGGGGCCCAGCCCCGCCCAAAAAAGCGGAGGCCAAGGGGCCCCGACAACCACATCGGAGGCCGAGGGGCCCCGCCCACCAAATCGGAGGCCGAGGGGCCCCGCCCACCAAATCGGAGGCCGAGGGTCCCCGCCCACCAAATTGGAGGCCGAGGGTCCCCGCCCACCAAATCGGAGGCCGAGGGGCCCCGGCTACCAAATCGGAGGCCGAGGGTCCCCGCCCACCAAATCGGATGCCGAGGGTCCCCGCCCACCAAATCGGAGGCCGAGGGGCCCCGCCCACCAAATCGGAGGCCGGGGGTCCCCGCCCACCACATCGGAGGCCGAGGGGCCCCGCCCACCAAATCGGAGGCCGATGGGCCCCGCCCACCAAATCGGAGGCCGAGGGTCCCCGCCCACCAAATCGGAGGCCGAGGGTCCCCGCCCACCAAATTGGAGGCCGAGGGTCCCCGCCCACCAAATCGGAGGCCGAGGGTCCCCGCCCACCAATTCGGAGGCTGAGGAGCCCCGCCCACCAAATCGAAGGCCGAGCAGCCCCGCCCACCAAAGCGGAGGCCGAGGGGCCCCGCCCACTACATTGGAGGCCGAGGGGCCCCGCCCACCAAATCGGAGGCCGAGGGTCCCCACCCACCAAATCGGAGGCCGAGGGTCCCCGCCCACCAAATCGGAGGCCGAGGGTCCCCGCCCACCAAATTGGAGGCCGACGGTCCCCGCCCACCAAAGCGGAGGCTGAGGGGCCCCGCCCACCACATCGGAGGCCTGAGGGGCCCTGCCCACCAAATCGGAGGCCGAGGGTCCCCACCCACGAAATCGGAGGCCGAGGGTCCCCGCCCACAAAATCGGAGGCCGAGGGTCCCCGCCCACCAAATGGGAGGCCGAGTGTCCCTGCCCACCAAATCGGAGGCCGAGGGGCCCCGCCAACCAAATCGGAGGCCGAGGGGCCCCGCCCACCAAATCGGAGGCCGAGGGGCCCCGCCCACCAAATCGGAGGCCGAGGGTCCCCGCCCACCAAATCGGAGGATAAGGGGCCCCGCCCACCAAATCGGAGGCCGAGGGGCCCCACCAACCAAATCGGAGGCCGAGGAGCCCCGCCCACCAAATCGGAGGCCGAGGGTCCCCGCCCACCAAATCGGAGGCCGAGGGTCCCCGCCCACCAAATCGGAGGCCGAGGGGCCCCGCCCACCAAATCGGAGGCCGAGGGTCCCCGCCCACCAAATCGGAGGCCGAGGGTCCCCGCCCACCAAATCGGAGGCCGAGAGTCCCCGCCCACCAAATCGGAGGATAAGGGGCCCCGCCAACCAAATCGGAGGCCGAGGGGCCCCGCCAACCAAATCGGAGGCCGAGGAGCCCCGCCCAACAAATCGAAGGCCGAGCGGCCCCGCCCACCAAAGCGGAGGCCGAGGGGCCCGGCCCCGCCCACCAAAGCGGAGGCCTAGAGGCCCTGACCACCACATCGGAGGCCGAGGGGCCCCGCCCACCAAATCGGAGGCCGAGGGGCCCCGCCCACCAAATCGGAGGCCGAGGGTCCCCGCCCACCAAATCGGAGGCCGAGGGTCCCCGCCCACCAAATTGGAGGCCGAGGGTCCCCGCCCACCAAATCGGAGGCCGAGGGGCCCCGCCAACCAAATCGGAGGCCGAGGGTCCAAGCCCACCAAATCGGAGGCCGAGGGTCCCCACCCACCAAATCGGAGGGCGAGGGCCCTGCCCACCAAATCGGAGGCCGGGGGTCCCCGCCCACCAAATCGAAGGCCGAGGGGCCCCGCCCACCACATCGGAGGCCGATGGGCCCCGCCCACCAAATCGGAGGCCGAGGGTCCCCGCCCACCAAATCGGAGGCCGAGGGTCCCCGCCCACCAAATCGGAGGTTGAGTGTCCCCGCCCACCAAATCGGAGGCCGAGGGTCCACACCAACCAAATCGGAGGCCGAGGGTCCCCGCCAACCAAATCGGAGGCCGAGGGTCCCCGCCCACCAAATTGGAGGCCGAGGGTCCCCGCCCACCAAATCGGAGGCCGAGGGTCCCCGCCCACCAAATCGGAGGCCGAGGGGCCCCACCAACCAAATCGGAGGCCGAGGGGCCCCGCCCACCAAATCGGAGGCCGAGGGTCCCTGCCCTCTAAATCGGAGGCCGAGGGGCCCCGCCAACCAAATTGGAGGCCGAGGGGCCCCGCCCACCAAATCGGAGGCCGAGGGGCCCCGCCCACCAAATCGGAGGCCGAGGGTCCCCGCCCACCAAATCGGAGGATGAGGGGCCCCACCCACCAAATCGGAGGCCGAGGGGCCCCACCAACCAAATCGGAGGCCGAGGAGCCCCGCCCACCAAATCGAAGGCCGAGCGGCCCCGCTCACCAAAGCGGACGCAGAGGGACCCCGCCCACCAAATCGGAGGCCGTGGGGCCCCGCCAACCAAAGCGGAGGCCGAGGGTCCCCGCCCACCAAATCGGAGGCCGAGGGTCCACCCCAACCAAATCGGAGGCCGAGGGGCCCCGCCCACCAAATCGAAGGCCGAGGGGCCCCGCCCACCAAATCGAAGGCCGAGGGTCCCCGCACACCAAATCGGAGGCAGAGGGACCCCGCCCACCAAATCGGAGGCCGAGGGGCCCCGCCCACCAAAGCGGAGGCCGAGGGTCCCCGACCACCAAATCGGAGGCCAAGGGTCCCTGCCCACCAAATCGGAGGCCGAGGGTCCCCGCCCACCAAAACGGAGGCCGAGGGTCCCCGCCCACCAATTTGGAGGCCGAGAGTCCCCGCCCACCAAATCGGAGGCCGAGGGGCCCCGCCAACCAAATCGGAGGCCGAGGGGCCCCGCCAACCAAATCGGAGGCCGAGGAGCCCCGCCCACCAAATTGAAGGCCGAGGGGCCCCACCAACCAAATCGGAGGCCAAGGGGCCCCGCCCACCAAATCGGAGGCCGAGGGTCCCTGCCCACTAAGTCGGAGGCCGAGGGGCCCCGCCAACCAAATCGGAGGCCGAGGGGCCCCGCCTACCAAATCGGAGGCCGAGGGGCCCCACCCACGAAATCGGAGGCCGAGGGTCCCCGCCCACCAAATCGGAGGATAAGGGGCCCCGCCTACCAAATCGGAGGCCGAGGGGCCCCACCAACCAAATCGGAGGCCAAGGAGCCCCGCCCACCAAATCGAAGGCCGAGCGGCCCCGCCCACCAAAGTGGAGGCAGAGGGACCCCGCCCACCAAATCGGAGGCCGTGGGGCCCCGTCAACCAAATCGGAGGCCGAGGGTCCCCGCCCTCCAAATTATTCTTACATTTGAATAAATAAAGTATATATGGATTCTAGACTCCCGATTCTTTAGAATCGGGCTGCCATCTAGTTCCAATATAAACAGACTTCCAAACACCTCATGAATGAGCAAAACACTTGCACAAAAGCTCATTGTTCTTGACAGTAAATTGTCCCGTGTAAACAGGAACTGTGCTGCTGAAAACAATGGCAGCCTATGCGAACTGGGCAAGCAGACGATTCAGTGCACATCTGAAGTATAGCCTGCCTGTGTAAGCAGGCTATTAAACACACACAAATATTGGTCAATTAAACCTCTGTATCAGTATGCTTTGGAGCCTTGAGTGTAAGGCTAGGTTCACACTACGTTAACAGCAGCCCGTTCAACACATACGTTAATGGGCTGCTGTTAACGCAAGTGCCGGTATGGCAGCGCCCTAGCGCAGATAGAGCATTTGCTAGCTCTATCTGCACTAGCAGTGACGGACCCAGAAATGCTGCAGCCCGCGTCTCAGGGTCCATCACTCAATGATGGAACATCCCTAGCGCACGCCCATTGTGGGCGTGCGCTAGCGATGCGTCCGACATTGAACTAAATGGCGTAGTTAATGGACTACGTTACACCGCGTTATGCCGCGGATGCGGATGCATATAACGTAATGTGAACCCAGCCTAAGACTAGAGATGAGCAGGTCTTAATACAATTTTTGTTGCCAATTTGCTAAACTATTCAAATGACATTTGCCTCACATAAAACAATATAGGTAGAAAATAGGTCCATATTGTAACATTTCAGCCTTTATAAACTTTCATATGGTCGTTTTAGCAACACTAAATGGGCAAAAGCATTGGAATAGACTTCTTAATCATTGAACTCAGGTTTTTCATTAAGTTTCATTGCCAGTGGTGCATAAGCTCAAGCCCATAGTTTTATAATCTGCCTTTACTAACATCTGTGAAAGAATATCTCATTCTGTTCATCCAATATGACCTTTCCCAAGTCCACAAAGCAAGGTTCATAAAGGCATGGTAGGGTGAGTATTACTGGCCCACACTGGGCCCTGACCTCAACCTCATCTTTAGGGTGGACTACAATGGAGATTGTGAGCCAGGACCTCTTGTCTAATATCATTGTCTGACTTCACAATTGCTTTTCTGGATGAAAGGGCAAAATGTCTCAGAGTCACACTCCAAAATCATAGAAAGTCTTCCCAGAAGAATGGAAGCTGATATAACTGCAAAGAGGAGACCAACTCTATATTAATGCCTATATTAGTAAGAGATGTCCTAAAAGCTGCTGTAGTTATAAAATGTAGATATCCCAATACTTTGTCACAGTCCTTGGCACATACATCCCTCTGTTCACAGACCTTCTGCTGTTTCCTATTCCTACTTTTTTAACCAAGTTTCTCTACTACAGTTTCCTACTGCCTAACCAGCCAGCTGACTTCACTTTGATTCACTTTGCAATGTGCGGCACATATTATTCACAGCTAAAATGGGCAGGGGAAAATTGTAGGCACAAATTCAAGTAAAATGTATGTAAAGGCCTATTATATCTCACAGAAAAGCATAGATTATTTTTTTTTATTTAATAAACCTTTTTTTCCCCTTACATATTTATATGGTAATTTTCACCTCACACCTTGTGCTTGATGGTTTGCTTTTTAATATGTAAATTACAGTATAAATTCATCATTATATTGAAATTTTGCAACCTAGCAACCTGTGAGTTCCCAGTACATTCAATGTGCAGAAAAAGCTCACATTCAAATTAGCTTTTCAAGGCGCCATTTGTTTGTTTAGAGCTTTATAATTTCAAAAAGGGAATAATTGAAAAGTGTTTGTAAAAAGCCAACTGTGCAATCTAAATTATGCATATAAATTCAGTACTTTATATTTAATGCTAAATTTCTAAAGGAATTAATTTGCTGCACGGCCTGATTTTTTTTCAGTAGTAACTGAATGAAAACTAAAATAAATTATCTTTACCAGTATTAGACTACTCTTTCCCTTAAATGCTAAAAACAAAATTGTTATATCGAGCAATGAATATAAAGTAATCATATCATAATATATTTTAGCCAGCCATTCCCATTGAGTCTGATAACATATGCAGTAAACCAATCCACAGTGCTGTGACACTAGCACTTCAATGAAGCGCTCAAAATCTCAGATACACAATTATTAAAAGAACCATGACAATTTTTTTTTTATTGTTGGCGCTTCAACACAGTCAATTCTATGGAAAAATGTTTCATGTGCTTAACAGGTAAAAGGCGGCTGATGAGAATTAAGTAAGCATGTTAAGACAGCAAAAATGTCATGGATTTTGGGTTAGGATAACAGTGACCTTAGACCCTGCAGCATAAAATCATAAACTACTTACAAAAAAAAACAACAGTTTTTTATAAGGCCGTGCACTTATACTTAAGGCCCCGTCTCACATAGCGAGATCGCTAGCGAGATCGCTGCTGAGTCACAAGTTTTGTGACGCAACAGCGACCTCCATAGCGATCTCGCTATGTGTGACACGTACCAGCGATCAGGCCCCTGCTGCGAGATCGTTGGTCGTGTCGGAATGGCCTGGACCTTTTTTTGGTCGTTGAGGCCCCGCTGACATTGCTGAATCGGTGTGTGTGACACCGATCCAGCGATGTCTTCACTGGTAACCAGGGTAAACATCGGGTTACTAAGCGCAGGGCCGCGCTTAGTAACCCGATGTTTACCCTGGTTACCAGCGTAAATGTAAAAAAAACCAAACAGTACATACTCGCCTTCTGATGTCCGTCAGGTCCCTTGCCGTCTGCTTCCTGCTCTCACTGACTGCTGGCCATACAGTGAGAAGTGAGAGCACAGCGGTGACGTCACTGCTGCGCTCTGCTCTCACTGTACGGCGGCTCAGTCAGAGCAGGAAGCAGACGGCAAGGGACCTGGACACCGAAAGGCGAGTATGTAGTGTTTGTTTTTTTTGGTAACCAGGGTAAACATCGGGTTACTAAGCACGGCCCTGCGCTTAGTAACCCGATGTTTACCCTGGTTACCAGTGAAGACAGCTCCCCAGCGACCACACAGCGACTTACCAACGATCACGGCCAGGTCATATCGCTGGTCGTGATCGTTGGTAAATCGCTTAGTGAGACGGGGCCTTTAGGGAGTGTTGTAACTATTATAAGACACTAGAATTCATTTGGTAACAAAACGCAAGGTGAAAAGAACCAAATCAGAACAAACTCTAAAAAACATACATTTTTTCAGACAAGCATTACAAAAAAGCATAAATATTAAAAACAAGCTAACAAAAATCGTGATTTGTTAAGCGATTCAGTAAGGCAAACTAACAAAAGAGAAAATCCCCTTTGTAAGAATAATAAAATCATTGAATATTTTAATGAGTATGCATTAAAAACACCAAATAGAAATAGAATAATTATATTAGTGCAGAAAAAAATTGTGTAGGTTGTCAACCTAGAAAACAAGGGAAAAAGTGGCTGCAGGTCCACTAAACCCCCCTTAAGCGTCCCTAAGATCCAAATCACTGTTTCAGTGTTTCAGAGCACAATATAGAGACATTATTCTTGTCAAAGAAATTCTTCCAGTTCTAACACTTCTATTTTGAAACTATCTTTGTAAAAAAAATATATACTTCTTAATATAGTATGCCCAATTATTTGTTAACTGATGAACATCTTCATCTTATGAGCTAGGTCAGAATTACAGATGATCAGATCTGATAAAATTCTAATTTTCCAAATCGTGTGGATTTTCCCTGGACATTTGATTCGCAGCTAAGTTATTCTTTAGAAATTGACTTCCCCTCTTTCTGCTTTGTGGTCTCTCCAGACTCCAGAGCACAACAATTACATTACTTTTTACCTATGTGGAAACCTGGATATATTCTATGACAGTGTTTACTAACCAGGCTATCCTGGAAATGGACTCCCCAGATCGCAACAGCACCAACAAGAGCTGTCACTTTATGTTAGAGCTACAGTAGTGAATGTCTGTCCAAATATCCTTACAATGGATTCCAGCAAAGCAGCTAACAAAACTTGATGAGAATGTTAAATTATAAATTGCTTATGTTACATTTATCAACAGTTTTATGCTCCCTGAAACATGGGCAATCTAATTGTCCCTCAAAGTCCCATGAGCGATCCAAGAGTCCCTCTGTATAAAGAGCAGTACTTTGCTCTAATATGCTGTAGAATTTTAAAAACTAGTTGTGCACTGGGAGAAATGAAGGAGCACTGGAAAATAGTTTGCTTGGCTGGTCTCCTTAGTCCTTAGGCTTCTGTCAGCCAACTTAGACTCAGTTGGAAGGTTTTAGAGAAACTTGTCAATGAGGTCAATCCAGAAACCCAGTTAGTGGACAGTTCTCCCAACTACTGGATTCTTCTCCTACTGCTCTATTTTCTCTAAATTGCTGCAGCATTTTAAAATAGACCATAGCCCTCTATAATGAGAGCTACATTTTACTTCCATGCTTTATGTGGTTTAAGAAGCATCAAACTGGTGATAGATTCCCTTTAAAGAATCACATAAACTCACTTCTGTGCACAAAGTTCTGTATTTATACCACGTAAACTTTGAAAAACTAGCAATACAAAATGCATTCATTTCAAGAACCTAAATCTAGGACATGCTCATTGTTTGTTGGACATGCTCCACCTCTTCACCATTCATTGTCTGTGGAACATTTAGAGAAACCAAGTTATTTCCTGCAACCCTAAAGACTCTGAATGGAGAGGAGGTCAAGCATGCACATGTTTGCTCTATTCAGACGGTGTTCTGCAGAGTTTCATCACTGGAGGTCCTCGTGGTCAGAACTTCAATGATTACTAAGACTTTACTTTGTTGGAAAATTCCTCTAATCTGGCATTATCAAGTTTGACCAGCAGAGATGCTCAAGTATAGGAATAATTCATCGCTTCCAGGAAATGTGAAGAAATTCCCTTATTTAGCATAACCGAGCTATTATTGCTCTTAGCCATCACCCAATGTTTAATATGATATTTCAAACACATCAAGCTGAATTTACATTTCTCAGAATAAGATGTGTACAATTTTATAAGAAAGTAAATTCTGGCTCTTTTACTTAAGTTATTAGTTTAAAAGGGGACATGAAAGAGGGTACCTTGCTAGACATTGCTGAAACATTTCTTAAGATGTTTTATGTCTTCAACTGTTCCATTCTATCATGACCTGTACATTTTTGTCTCACAGCGGTCCTATACTTGGGAGACCAAGCCTATTTTTAAAACTTTAGATCAAAATATGTAGGCTAAAGTTTAAGTGTATTTGTAATATGGAAATAAAAGCAGGATCATAATCCTTTGTCGTACTTGGCTTTATTTTCTATCAGTAGATTTTTGCTCATTACCCTTTATTTAGCTTCATACTTGTTTCAAAGGTTTTGGATTTGCACTGAACACAACTGTTACATTTTTTTCTAGATTGATAGATTTTATGACATGCTTGTTTTTCCCTCTGGATGTTGTATATTAATACCATATAGTCAAAATGTTCAAAATTATAAATTTTACAATGAAGGTCTTGTTCAAGAGACTGCTACAAGTTAAAGATTTAGATAAATATCATTTATATGACTCAAAATGTTTGCCATTAATTTGTTATGTCCAAAATAAATATTAATTCTCCATATTTTAAGGGTCTTTAAGACGTGTTCTAGATAGCGTGAAGTCATTGATGACAGGTTCAAACTTTAGTAGCTGAAGAAGTGTTTTTCCTAATGAAAACAGTAATTGAAAAATGGTAAAAATGGCCACTCATATTTGACTTAGATTTTATTAGAATGACTGCCAGATTCCTTAAATGGGTTTTTCAGGCACTAAAAATATTGATAAACTATTATGGAAAAAAAAACAACTTCAATTTGCATGCATTAAAAATTCTAAAGTTTTTACTCAGTATCTGTGTCCTTTTTAAAGGACTTTTTGAGTATTTAGTTTCGAAACAGAGAAAACAGTACTATTCATATATGTCCTCCCTTCCATACTTGAGTCTTAAATGTAAAGAGGCAGTCCCCACAAATTATACATACTCCCTTTCATATGGCACCACTGTAGCATTGTGGACCTGTGGCCTGAAGTTCAAGTGGGCTTGAAAGACCTATGAAGGGAATCAATAGCTACTGTATCTATATCTCCTCCTGTCTACACAGCTTAGATCTGATGTTGTCTCCATGCTCATTGCATAATATAAAGAGGTGCTAGTTATAGATGATTGAGGTAAATTTTTTGGAAATTCTCAGGTCCTCACTAATTTGGACATTCTACCATTCAATTCACGAGGATGGACCAAAAAAGGAAAAGAAATTGCTGTTGTCATTTCATACACTGCTGAAGACTCTGTGAGTGGGTCAATGTCATCAGATGAGACCATACAGACTGTCCCATAATATTCAGCAGCTATCACATCATAGGGTATACTGACAGGTAGTATAAAAGATAGGGGTCAGTCAAGGAAGACAATTTTAAGATTGTTTAGGGTAGCAATAGAATGTCAGTGTGCACAGCTCATTCCTAATAGCAACCTTTTTTTTATTCTTGACAGATTACAAAAAATGAGGGCTGTTTTAAACCCCTCATTTCTCTCTCTTTCTTCTGGACAATTAGTGGCTTTTTAGTATTGCAATTTTCAGCAAATTTATTCTACACAAATCAAATTGATGGAGAATTGGGCGAATCTGGTGAATTTGAAATTCATATCTTCATCTCTAGTGCTTGTACATAATGTAGCTACTTTCACAGTCACTGTTTCTCTGGCTAAAGTTGAGCAACTCTGGCCATTTGCATCATTGTTCTGATTTCTCCAGGCCACTGAAGGCTATGATGTGATCACACTTATCTCTTGCATTAATTATTTGCCAGATTACTTGTTTAAATTTAGGAAAAAAACTTTGAATTCTGAGACAAACAATGATCAGTCAAGGACAAAACTTGGCATTCCCATTTTCCAGCAGCCTAAATAGGTGAATGTAGCCTACAATAGTTGAGACGTTAATGTAAGTGTATGGTATAGCTGTGATTCTAGCACATACTATGTGATCTTATTTCTGATAACCTCAATCTTTATACTTTTTTCTAATGTATTAACGTAGGCACATGGTCAATGTTTCAACCATATCTGGCCATATCAATTTAAAGAAAAAGCAGAATTTCAATAAACCTCCACTTCTGTCTACTGAATTAGCACAGTCTGATATCCTCAGTATAAGTTATTAATTTATTAGACAATTAAACCGTTCAAGTGATTAGCGTTACTACATTTCCTTTTTACAGATTTACTTTATAAGAATGTATCTAATTTGGATCTGGCTTACAGCCATACTAGGTCATTAATGCCTGTAGTCTATTATCAACAGGGCTCTTGCTTCCTTCTGATTGTGAAGAATTTCAGCACCATTCTGACAACAAACCACCAATGTGTGATTCATTAGTACAATCTATGTAATTGAGAAGGGGTCTACTTATTAATCAAGTACCTTATTCAGTTTAATATCCTTTCTTCAAAAATTACTTGTACGCCACATGGTTCTTCATCAGAGGAGTGTTTCTGTCTGGCATTTCAATACAGTTGTAGAACAAGAAATATTTAGTAGATAAAAGTTTTCTTAGGATCTAGTTACATGAGACTTTATTGCAAATCGTTTTTACAAGAAAAATGCTGTTGTATATGCATGGTGTGTATATACTAACAGACCATGTGTTAGGTGTCAAGATCCTGCCTATGCACAGGGGGAATCTCGAACCATCTCCACTGCGGTCTCCCAGTCTTCTCCAGCCGCAGTGGAGACTGCTCAGCGGAGACGTCGGTCCCAGCGTCTAGCACAGGCTGATACTGGACGACTGGTTACTGCTGCCTTTCCAGCTTCTGCCATTGTAGCCAGTACTGGGCAGCGGCGAGCAGACGTGTTTGGGACTAAGTCCTGCTCTTCCCTTTCTGAGCATGTCCAGGGCAAGATCTCTCGTTGGAGATCAAGGGTCACATGCTTAGATACTGCAGCAAATTCCATTGGTCCTTTAGGAAGGTCCTGAAGATGTTGTTCTTCTGTGGCTGACTCCCATTGGTCCTTCTGGGAAGGTCCTGTTCTTGCTGCAGCTATAAAAGGTTTGCATGGCCGCACGGCCATGCGCTAGTTTATATTTGGAATCGTGTGTGTGTTGATGAGTGCAAGTCGTTCTTTAAAATCCCCTCCCTTGTGTATGACTGTTCGCAAAAGATGGATGCTTGCTGTCTAGTGCCCGACTAAGCTGTCAACATAAAGACACACGTAGCGCAGCGTCTATTGCTGTAACCGCCAGTGCGGCGTCGTGCGCTTATAGAGCACTTTCCTATCCCAAGTCTGCGTGGTTAGTGGCGTCCGCCAAAGCGGCACAGCACGCACTCTTGTGCTTTAAGTTATATTTTTCTGTTACTTTGACACCCCAGTTGCGGTGTCCAGCACAAGTGGTCTGAAAGTACTCTTATCCTGTGTCTTGGGATAGAGTCCTGAGACTCCTGGCTTGCGCTCTTGGTGCAGTACCGTGGCCCTGTGACGCAACAGGGTTTGCTTCCTTCACACAGGGTGAAGTTAACCCGTGTGTGTATCCACATTGTACCGCCATATAGTCCGTCATTACTCAGCAGCAGGTTCCATCTCTGCATGGTGGACCCCAGGCTGCGAACGCACCTTATACCATCTCTCTTATAATTTGGTGCGTTCCGCTAGCCCTAACACCATGTTACACTTAGATTGCACACAGGTGGACTTCCTATTACAAAACATGTGACTTATGAAGGTAATTGCTGGCACCAGAAATTTTTAGGAGCTTCACAGCAAAAGCTGTGAATACATATGCACATGCCAATTTTTAGTTATTTGATCCAATAAATTAAATTTATGCCTATAATTTTCACACTTCACTTAACCAACTTAGACTAGTACTGATTTAGTATTGACGCATCACACACAAATCGCATTACAAAAATATTTAAAAACAGGTTGTAATTTAACACAATACTGTAGGTAAAAAGCAAGCAATGGGGATGAATACTTTTGCAAGCTACTCTGCTTTTTCATCATTTAGTCAAGCAAAAAGTGTAATAAAAAGGATTAAAAAAAATATATCAAATTTAACCCCTTAATGACCACTGATTCGCCTTTTAATGGCAGCAGTTAAGGGTACTTATTCCTCAGCGCCACTTTTTAACGATGCTGAGAAATAAGGGTAGAGCACCCCACAGCGTCAGATAATCTCTGTTGTCTCGGCTACCAGGGGTAGCTGAGAACACAGAGAACATAAAGAACATGATTCAGGTCAGTTTTTACCAACCCCAGTGTTTTGATCGCCGTTATTCACCGGTACCTCCCGTTTCCCTGGACTCTCCGGCTCTGTCACCTAACCCTCAGCATCTTCTTCCAAGAAGAAAATGGCGGACAGCGGTCAGAATTGTAAAAATTGGTAATTAAGTGAAAAATTGGCTCTGTCACTAAGGGTATACATAAAAATGGTATAGCTGAAAACATCATGTTGCCCTGCAAAAAAGAAGCTGTACAACTCCGTCAGCAGAAAAATATAAAATTATAGCTCTCAGAATAGAGTGATGTACAATTCTTTTTCTAAAAAAATAGTTTTTATTGTTTTAAAGCCCAAAACATAAGTATAAAAAACTAAATAAATCTGGTATTGCTGTAATTGCACAACCCAAAATGCTGAATAGAGGCCAGATGGAATCCCAAGTAAGCTTGCTGCCTAGTTATAGGGGTCTAAGGGGTAACGTTTCACCTTATGGAGAGTGACATACCAGCTGGTTTGTCAAGGTAAGGAGGCTTATTCACTGTGCAATGCTCCTCTGGGAAATTAAATTGCTTCTTCTGAGAAAAGAGGACTTAAACTCTATAGCGCCACCTGTTGGAAGTAGCGATCCTACAAGTCACAATCAACCCTTTAACGAGTCGTGCAATATGACTTAGGATAAAAGCCAAATCAGTATCTCAATTCGCAGACACGGTGTTTTGGGCTGTTGGCCGTTGTTAGTGCGCAGCATGAGAACTGATTTGGCTAGGTGAGAGGCTCTAGACTGGGGTCTAAGGGGTAACGTTTCTCCTTATGGAGAGTAACTTACCAGCTGGCTTGTCAAGGTAAGGAGGCAATGATAATCCATAAGGAGGAATTTTACCCCTTAGACCCCAGTCCAGAGCCTCTCACCTAGTCAAATCAGTTCTCATGCTTCACACTGACGAGGGCCAACAGCCCGAAACACTGTGTCTGCGAATTGAGATACTGATTTGGCTTTTATCCTAAGTCATATTGCACAACTCGTTAAAGGGTTGATTGTGACTTGTAGGATCGCTACTTCCAACAGGTGGCGCTATAGAGTTAAAGTCCTCTTTTTCTCAGAAGAGGCAATTTGAATATTTAATTTCCCAGAGGAGCATTGCACAGCGAATAAGCCTCCTTACCTTGACAAGCCAGCTGGTATGTCACTCTCCATAAGGAGAAACATTACCCCTTAGACTCCAGTCCAGAGCCTCTCACCTAGCCATATCAGTTCTCATGCTTCTCACTGACGAGGGCCAACAGCCCGAAACACCGTGTCTGCGAATTGAGATACTGATTTGGCTTTTATCCTAAGTCACATTGCACGACTCGTTAAAGGGTTGATTGTGACTTGTAGGATTGCTACTTCCAACAGGTGGCGCTATGGAGTTTAAGTCCTCTTTTTCTCAGAAGAGGCAATTTGAATGCCTAGTTATAGTACTCCTTCCCTTTTGAGCTTTCCACTGCACCAGGAAGATATTTCCCAATTTCATGTAGGGTATTGCCACACTCAAGAGACATTGCACAACAAACTGTGAAGTCCGTTTTTTTCCTATTAGCCCTAAAAAAATTAAAAACTTGCGGCTAAAACAACATTTTAGTGGTAAAATGTAATTATTCTTTCTGCACCTCCCAATGGTATGTAATTCTGTGAGGCACATGTGGTGTCAATGTGCTGACTGCACTCCTAGATGAATGCATTGAGGTATGTAGTTTGTAACGCCGGGTCACTTATGATGGTGTCTGATTTTCTGGCAAGTCAGGGGCTTTGCTAATGTTACATGGAACCCTCAAACCATTCCAGCATAATCTGCACCCCAATATAGTGTTCCTTCCCTCCTCAGCTTTGCACTGTGCCTTAAAAGAAATTTTCATCCACATATAGGTATTGGCGTACTCAGGAGAAATTGAATAATAATAAATTCTAGCATTTCTTTTCTCCTATAATTCCTACTAAAAATTAAAAACTTGGGGCCAAAGCAACTTTTTAGTGGAAAAAACAATAATTTTCCGTTTACTCAATATTATACAATTCTGTGAATATCCTGAGGTTTACAAATGCTCACTAGGCATCAAGATGAAATTCCTTGAGGGGTGTAGATTCTAAATGGGATCACTTGTGGGGGGTTTCCACTGTTTAGGCACATCAGCAGCTCTGCAAAAATGACAGTGTGTCCACTATCTGCTTCAGCCAATTTTGCATTTAGAAAGTCAAAGAGTGCTCCTTTTCTTCCTAACCCATCCGTGTACCCACTTAGTCGTTTTCCACTATATATGGGGCATTGGAGTATTCAGGAAAAATTGCACAACAAAATTGTATGATCCAGTTTTTCTATTTTTAATTTTATGTTACCCCTGTGAAAATGCAAAATTTTGGCATAAAGCAACATTTTTGTGGGAAAAACTAGAAATTGATGGTCAATTTTTAACCTTTCTAACTACCCTAACAAAAACAAATTATGTTTCAAAATTGATATTGATGTAAAGTAAACAGGTGGAAAATGTTAGCCTGGAAGAGGTCATTTAAATAACGTGATGCAAGATGATTTGATATGAGATATACAGTTAGGATTTTTTTCAGCCGTCTATATAACCTATATGCCCATAGTAATAGTTTATATAGTTCAAATGTGGTGACAGATTTCTTTTAAACACAAATATCCACTAACACTTTTCATGGTAGGTATTCTACCTCTAGTTAGTAATACTAGTGTATGTTTTCTTTTCACCTATAATAATGATTTGCTCATTTGTGATTTTTATATTTATTTTTCTTTCTTTCTTTCTTTCTTTCTTCTTTTTCTATTCCCTTCTTATTCACAAAAACTTGCAATCTCCTTGTACACATTAAGTTATCCCATCATCTGTCTATGAGAGATGGATGCAGTCTTCTTTCTTTTAAATCATGATAATGTTTTGCGCATATTCTCACTTTCTCTCTTTCCATCTCATCAAAAACTTACTGTCTCCTTGTACACATCAAGTTATCCCAGAGTATTTGGCATAGGAAGCGTCAGTCTATGAGAAGCTTGGCTGAAGTCTTCTTGCTATCATTTGGTCTATATCCTGTCATAATTAATATAGTATAGTATGAGTTTGCTGCTTGGGGGATGTTAAAAGGACACTCCGGGGAAGAAAAAATGAAGCTTAATGAAATAGCTCTACCAAGTTTGTCAAAGCAAATGAGGAACATATGTTCCTGAGAGCAGTCTTGACAAATTCTGCGTTCTTTGTTCTCTGACCTTCTGTCTGTAATCTAGTTTTTTGACACAAGTGGAAAACATGTCATTCTAGTATTTTAGCAAAGCACATGGCTTCTGATGTAGTAGTGCTGAATAGTGTTGAGCGATACCGTCCGATACTTGAAAGTATCGGTATCGGAAAGTATCGGCCGATACCGGCAAAGTATCGGATCTAATCCGATACCGATACCCGATACCAATACAAGTCAATGGGACTCAAGTATCGGACGGTATTCCTGATGGTTCCCAGGGTCTGAAGGAGAGGAAACTCTCCTTCAGGCCCTGGGATCCATATTAATGTGTAAAATAAAGAATTAAAATAAAAAATATTGCTATACTCACCTCTCCGACGTAGCCTGGACCTCACCGAGGGAACCGGCAGCGTTCTTTGCTTAAAATGCGCGCGTTTCCTGCCTCCCGTGACGTCACGGCTTGTGATTGGTCGCGTGCCGCCCATGTGGCCGCGACGCGACCAATCACAGCAAGCCGTGACGTAATTTTCAGGTCCTGAATGCCTAATTCTAGGCATTCAGGATTTTAAAATTACGTTCCGGCTTGTGATTGGTCGCGTCGCGGTCACATGGGCGACGCGACCAATCACAAGCTGTGACGTCACGGGAGGCAGGAAACGCGCGCATTTTAAAATTATGTCACGGCTTGTGATTGGTCGCGTGCCGCCCATGTGACCGCGACGCGACCAATCACAGCAAGCCGTGACGTAATTTCAGGTCCTGCATTCAGTGCATTGCCCTCAACAAGATCACTAATAAGTATGCTAAAAAGAAGACCCAATTATAACTCCTGTAATACTCCACTGCTAACTATGACTCAATCTGAGTGTGTTCCATTAATAACCACCTTTGTTTCCTATAAAAGTGGCAGTTGTTAACCCAATCACACATAATTATCTTAGTCCCGTTACTCTCATTCAATGTAGCAACCTCCAGATAAAAGTCCAGATAGACTTACTGTCACCCTCACGCCCTGACTGGTGGGCGTGAGCTTGGGGGTTTTGTGGCCCCACTGTGCCACAAACCAGACTACCCTGGAAGGGGTGTGGCTATGACAGCTGCCTGGGTTTTTGCTGGAGCCTCTGATGGTGAGGTCAGGCTTGTGCAGCAGGCAGCTGCCAGGTGCTACTCCAGGGTGGTGTCTGGCTGTGGCTGCTGATCCCTCTTGGGAGACAGGAACACTAGGACAGGTGCGGGCAGCTGGCAGATGAGCACTGTTGAAACTTGGACGAGTAGGCAAGCTGGCACGGCAGAGAACACAGGGCTGACAGGCATGGCAGAAAACACAGGGCTGGCAGGCATGGCAGAGAACACAGGGCTGGCAGCCACAGCAGAGAACACAGGGCTGGCAGGCATAGCAGAGAACATAGGGCTGGCAGGCATGGCAGAGAACACAGGGCTGGCAGGCATGGCTGAGAACACAGGGCTGGCAGGAACAGTGTATGAAGGTGTGGTGTATGAAAGAACAGGTAGGGACCTGTTCACACTGTAGGAGAAGGTAAGGAAGCAAGCAGAAAGGAAAGAAGTATAAAGGAACAGGTGGAGACCTGTTCACACAGGAAGAGAAGTGCAAGGCTGCAGATAGGAGCGGAAGAGCAGCAAGAGATAGCATAGCAACAAAAGCTAAGCA
Organism: Ranitomeya variabilis; assembly: GCF_051348905.1. Lineage (NCBI taxonomy): Eukaryota > Metazoa > Chordata > Amphibia > Anura > Dendrobatidae > Ranitomeya > Ranitomeya variabilis. The sequence goes on from NC_135232.1 coordinate 237,382,883, forward strand.
AAGCAGAACCGCAAGGAATGCGGAGAGGAGCTGCAGCAAGAGATTTCTGCAGAAGCTAAGCAGAGCAGAGCCACAAGGAATGTGGAGAGGAGCTGTAGCAAGAGGTCTCTGCAGCAGCAAAGCAGAGGAGAACTGCAAGGAATGCGGAGAGGAGCTGCAGCAAGAAATTACTGCAGCAGCAGAAGCTAAGCAGAGTAGAATGGAGCAGAACCGCTGGAGTGCGGAGCAGAGGCAAAGCTACAAAGGTACAGAGCAGGCAGAGCCGCAAGAGTGCGGAGCATAAGCAGACTGAGAACACAAGGAAATGCACAGCAGGGAAGGAAGCCACAGACAAGGAAACAGAGATAGGACTAAGTTCAGACAGACAAGGTATTGGAACAAGACAAGGGACAAGAACAAAGACACAGGGACCAGGATATTCTGCCTCCTGAAGGGCAGACAACAAGAACAAAGACACAGGGACCAGGATATTCTGCCTCCTGGAGGGCGGAAAACAAGATCAAGGCAAGAACACTGAGAAAAGCCTCTAGAGAGGGAGGAATACAGAGCAAGACCTGGCAAATTCAGAAGCTAAACACAAACTGAGCTAACACATTGCACAGGCCCAGTCCACTGGGTGGAGCTGCGCTAAATACTTGAGGCCTCTTGGTAATTGGTCAGGAACAGATTAGACAGGTGCACCTGATTCCTATAAGAACCAGAGAGTTCAGGCGCCGCCCCCCTATGCACACAGCCAGGAAGCATGCAGAGAGCAGAGGAACAGAATATGGAGCTGGCGAGAAACAGAAACCGCAACATGACCTGGAGCAGTGGTAAGATAGTGTGAGAGATGAGAGGCCATGTTGTGATGCCAGCAGAGTTGTTACACTTACCTTTGTCTAGTCTAGAGCTTATCATCTAAAAAAAGCTTAACAAATTAGGGTAACATGGCCAATACCTCATAAACCCATATGGGTTTATGGGTTATGAGTAGAGTTGGGTGAATTTTTCAATTTTCGGTTCGGATTATGATCGGCAGTGAATATTGAATTTGCAATATATGCCGAACAAAGCTGAACGTCATTGGAGTCAATGGGAGTAGAAATGAATGAGTTTGTCCGGAACCGATCATCAAACATAAATTCAGTACAAATAGGGTACCAAATATGACAAATTCAGATTCGCAGAGTATTTCCGAACATATTCGCTGTACCCTAGTTATAAGGTTACTGTTAATGAGATACTCCAGAATAGTATTTATTTAAGAAAAAAACAAAGATTTTGTCCACAGCAGAGGTTAAACTTACCGGTTTGTCATTTCCAGGCTCAGTTTTTACCCTTTTTTGTATATTTGTATCACATTTGCTATGTACTGTGGAACAGACCCTATTAGTATGGAATCCTTGAATATTAGAAATAATGGTCGGTCTATGTTTTTTTTTACTGTTTAACATCATGACTCTTTCTACATTACATCTTTGAATCATGGTCACAGAAACCCTGTATAGCTGCAGAGAAAACACACAGCGATAACTGTTGCTTGTACTACGCTTGCAAGACTTGCCTGAGGGCTAGATTTATGTTTCATTTTTTCTTTATACTTCGCAAACAACATTTCAAGTGGTTATCATATTGGATATCAAAGCCAGCATGCATACTGTACTTTCGTTTTCAGTTTTTTAACATTTATTTATTTTTAAATATAGGACATTTATAATTATGGATTAATCCATATTATCAAATGATATCTGCATATGAATAAAAGTTGTGGTGAAAACAATTAGCCTTGATCTATTATTTCTTGTGTACGACACTTAATATCTATTGGCAGTGATATGTCCGTATCCCTATCTGTATTGTGATTTGGGTTCTCCTTCAGTCCATTTCCAGGGCTATTGTATAGTTTCCATCACCCAAATATCAATATTGTCTTTGATCTCTTAAGAACAAGCAGCCAGCAGTGATAAACTACCATTTTATTACTTCCATTTTTCCTTGTTCTATCTGTCAAACTGAAAGCTTTTCTTATGGTTGTCTTGTAGAAAAAAATTGAAAAATTATTCTCTTCTTTAACCACTTCAAAGCCAAGATAGTTCCTCTTCATAATGTTAAGATTAAACTTTTCCTGCAAACTAGCCATGACTTTAAAAATGTTAAAATATGTGAAGATAATTTGGGCTATTTTACTTTCAACTCTTTCCCTTTGGCATTTTTTCATTTTTGCATTTTCATTTTTCCTCCTGTTATTTCAAAAGCCACATCTTTTTTTTATTTTTCCATCAACATAGCATATGAAGGTTATTTTTTTGCTTTATGAGTTTTACCTTTTATTACATCCTTCATATTACCATATAGCGTACTGAAAAATGAAAATAAAAAAAATTAAGGTGAAATGGTGAAAAAATACAATTATACTATTCTTGGGTTTAGCTTTTTTCAGCTTTGATTGTACTGTAAAAATCACCTGGCAATATTATTCTCCAGGTAAGTGTGATTATAACAATGCCCTATTTATTAGGTGTTTTTATTATTTTAACCCCTTTATGCTCCTGGACGTATAGGTGAGTCATGGGTCTTCTCCCACTGTTTGGCGATGAACCCACAACTTTTCTGGCACTTGTCAGCTGATTTAATTAGCTGACATGTGCCCCTAACAGCAGTGGGTGGAATCGCGGTCAGCCTGCAGCTGTTAACATGTTAAATGTCGCTGTCAATCTCTGGCAATTAACATACCCATGCTGGAAGCAGGTCCCAAACCACACCTATCGGCACCTGTGTCACATGACCACAGGTCACCGATTGGTTGGCATGACATCCCGGGGTCTGCAGGAGACCCCTGAGGTTGTCATTGCTGGATAGCTATGTGCACCGTCCAGTGGCCGGCGCTCATAGCCGATAAGCATTTCTGCTACACATAGCAGGGCTGCACATAGTAAAATGCATACACAGATAAGTCTAGGGCCCACATACGGTTGGAAATACTGGCTGAGAGGGAACACTGGACCAGAAATGCAACTCAACGGAGATGTGGAGGACCAGACAGTGGGCAGAGAGCAGCGGATGAACAGGTGAGCATTAAGTAGAGTATATATTTTTTTTTCTTTTTTTTTTACATGTTATGATTATTATGCTCCCAAGTCTGGAGAGACCCCAAAACATAATAAGGGACATTAAAGTTGCAAAGAATTCTGAGAAATCTGCACAAACAGGCAAAATTTTAATTTTGTCAGCTCCTCTCATCTCCATCTATTAGACTGTATATTGTCAGTGTAAAGTGAATGATTATTGACAAATGAAGAACTAGATAAAATGGGCAAAGCCACTTCAGAAAAAAAATAAAGCAAGTAACTTTCCCTTAGTATGATGAGCACATTGCACTGAGTATCTGTATTTGCCGTATGCTATAGAAAGTATTCCTTCCCATATGTAGCACTGCCAGCTGTATCATTTCTTCATATTTCCTTAATGTTTCTAGCCATTTATCATTTTTCTTCTGTAACATTTCATTTTTTTAAATATCCCGATTCAATTTATTATGAATTAATCACCAATTGTCTGACATAATTGGTTTACTGCAACCAGTCGCTTGATTGAAAAACACGCTAAATACAATATGTATTTAATATAGTCAGGAAATATTATTTAAAATAAAACAATGCACAGAAATGAGCTGGAAAAGTCGCCTCCAGTAAGAGGCTGGCAGCCTGCCATACGTGCCTCTGCTGTCTGAAAGCTAATGTTATGCAGCTTTACTGAAAACTCATTTTTCTGGGCTTTCAAAACAATAAGAAAATAACTTTCTGCATTTCTGAATCAGTGTACAATCAGGATAGGTGGAATGGTGGAATAGTACAATTTTTATCAAATGAAACATATTTGTGCCTTGACATCCTGACACTGCATTAGCTTACTTCTGACGGATGTACTAGGTATATTTGATTCTGAAAATAAAGGTTTCAGCTTTCTCACTTGAGAAAATGTTTAAATTCCTGTTGATAGCCATATATTTTTTCTTAAAGCACCTTGCCACCGAAATAATCAAACATATGAATGCTCACATTAAAATAATGCATAGTATTTGATTTATTCGAGCAGACGTTTGTGCTCCAGAGCTGCTCTTCATGTAGTAACTGAAGACATAGAGCCTGATTCATTATAACATTTGCTCCTAGTTTTTGGTGTTTTTCACCTGTTTTTAATTGGCGCCTTTTTAAGACTATTTTATGTCTGTATGCCTGTTTCTTCATATATTCATCATTGTGGGAAGAGTTTGGGGTTTCTAGATGTTTTCGGGTGATTAATCGTTCACAACTTTTTAAAAAGTCGCAACGCTTGTACTCAAATATACTCAATTCCTTTTTATCTCCCTTCCCCGTACTAATCTAATATATGCCGGATATTTTGGATCAATGTTTGATCTATTTTGAGAAACATGAGAGTCTTTTTGTGCAAAATAAATCATACTAAAGGTTAAAGAATAAAAAAGAAAATTTTTGAATTTGTGCAGAATTTATGATCCCTGTGCCCCAGTTTGAAGAATTTGGCACAAAAAATCTCAATGAATGCTACAAAATAAACTTGAAAAGTGACTTAAAAATACTGTAAATGATGAATAAGAGTCATAACTTTTTAATTCTAGCCATTTTGGGTGTTATACACTATGGCCCCATCATTTATGCTTTTTTAACTCACTTTTCTTTTTTGTCTTGTGGTATTTCAGCCTAATTTTTGTAAATGCAACTCGCCCTACATGAATTTTGCAAATATGGTCTTTATTTTTGTCTTTAATTTTTTTTGCAACTTTTTACAGGCAAAAGTCACACTTTTCACAAAATGTCACAAAAATAGAGCAAGCATTTTTGGCACACATTGATAAACTTCAGTGGGAACTATACTGCATTTGCGCATTAAATGTCTAACTTTTTGAAAATTCGCAAATGATCAGATGAAAATGTCATGTCAGGTGTCATGTTCCCAATGGCAGGGAATTAAACACATAACACGGGCAAAAACAGGACGAGCTCTAGGGTGATGGAACCTAAGCTGACCGCGATCCTGAACCTCAACACTCAACTAACAGCAGCCGGGGAACGTTCCTGGGGGGACTCTAGACGTCTCGCGCCAGCCGGAGATCTAGCTACCCCTATCAGAAGAATCACAGACCTATCTTGCCTCCAGAGAAATATTCCCACAGAAATAGCAGCCCCCCACATATAATGACGGTGAAATGAGAGGAAGGCACAAACGTAGTTATGAAAACAGATTCAGCAAAATGAGGCCCGCTTAAGCTAGATAGCAGAGGATACAAAAGGTGAACTGCGCGGTCAGCTTAAAACCCTTCAAAATACCATCCTGAAATTACTTGAACTCATGTGCCAACTCATGGTACATGAGTGGTAATTTCAGCCCACTAGAGCAACCAGCAGCAGAGAATTACATATCTGCAAGCAGGACTAAAAACATGAAAGCAAACATGAAACAGGGAAATCCAGACTTAGCTTGTCTTGAAGGCCTAGGAGCAGGTAGCAAAGGTAACAGAGACACACTGATACATTGATAGCCGGCAAGGGAATGACAGGAAAGCCAGGTTAAATAGGAAACACCCAGCCTCTGATGGACAGGTGGAAACCAGAGACCGCAACCCACCAAAGTCACCCAGTACCAGTTGTAACCACCAGAGGGAGCCCAAAAACAGAATCCACAACAGTACCCCCCCCCTTGAGGAGGGGTCACCGAACCCTCACGAGAACCCCAGGGCGATCAGGATGAGCTCTATGGAAGGCGCGGACCAAATCAGTCGCATGAACATCAGAGGCGACCACCCAGGAATTATCCTCCTGACCATAACCCTTCCACTTAACCAAATACTGGAGTTTACGTCTGGAAACACGAGAATCCAAGATCTTCTCAACAACATACTCCAATTCTCCATTCACCAGCACCGGAGCAGGAGGCTCAACCGAAGGAACAACGGGCACCTCATACCTCCGCAATAACGACCGATGGAACACATTATGAATAGCAAATGATGCTGGAAGATCCAAACGAAAAGATACAGGGTTAAGAATCTCCAAGATCTTATAAGGACCGATGAACCGAGGCTTGAACTTAGGAGAAGAGACCTTCATAGGGACAAAACGAGAAGACAACCACACCAAGTCCCCAACAAGAAGTCGGGGACCCACGCGGCGACGGCGATTAGCAAACTGCTGAGTCCTCTCCTGAGACAACTTCAAATTGTCCACCACCTGATTCCAAATCTGATGTAGCCTGTCCACCACCACGTCCACTCCAGGACAATCCGAAGGCTCCACCTGACCAGAGGAAAAACGAGGATGAAACCCCGAATTACAAAAGAAAGGAGAAACCAAGGTAGCAGAACTAGCCCGATTATTAAGGGCAAATTCGGCCAGTGGCAAAAAGGCAACCCAGTCATCTTGATCACCAGAAACAAAACACCTTAAATAAGTTTCCAAGGTCTGATTAGTTCGCTCCGTCTGGCCATTCGTCTGAGGATGGAATGCAGACGAGAAAGACAAATCAATGCCCATCTTAGCACAAAACGTCCGCCAAAATCTAGACACAAACTGGGATCCCCTGTCAGAAACGATATTCTCCGGAATCCCATGCAAACGAACCACGTTCTGAAAAAATAAAGGGACCAACTCAGAGGAGGAAGGCAACTTAGGCAAGGGTACCAAATGAACCATCTTAGAAAAGCGGTCACACACAACCCAGATAACGGACATTTTCTGTGAGACAAGGAGATCTGAAATAAAATCCATGGAAATGTGCGTCCAAGGCCTCTTCGGGATAGGCAAGGATAACAACAACCCACTGGCCCGAGAACAGCAAGGCTTAGCCCGAGCACACACTTCACAAGACTGCACAAAGGTGCGCACATCCCTTGACAAGGAAGGCCACCAAAAAGACCTGGCCACCAAGTCTCTAGTACCAAATATTCCAGGATGACCAGCCAACACAGAAGAATGGACCTCGGAGATGACTCTACTGGTCCAATCATCCGGAACAAACAGTCTTTCAGGTGGACAACGATCAGGTTTATCCACCTGAAACTCCTGCAATGCACGTCGCAAGTCTGGGGAGACAGCGGACAATATTACCCCATCCCTAAGGATACCAGTAGGCCCAGAGTCTCCAGGAGAGTCAGGCACAAAACTCCTGGAAAGAGCATCTGCCTTCACATTCTTTGAACCTGGTAGGTATGAAACCACAAAATTGAAACGAGAAAAAAACAACGACCAACGAGCCTGTCTAGGATTCAGACGCCTGGCAGACTCAAGGTAAATCAGATTTTTGTGATCAGTCAAGACCACCACACGATGTCTAGCACCCTCAAGCCAATGACGCCACTCCTCAAATGCCCACTTCATGGCCAAAAGCTCCCGATTACCCACATCATAATTGCGCTCGGCGGGCGAGAATTTTCTAGAAAAGAACGCACATGGCTTCATCACCGAGCCATCGGAACTTCTCTGTGACAAAACCGCCCCCGCTCCAATCTCGGAAGCATCAACCTCAACCTGAAAAGGAAGTGAAACATCTGGTTGACATAACACAGGAGCAGAAGAAAACCGGCGCTTAAGTTCCTGAAAGGCCCCCACAGCCGTAGGAGACCAATTAGCAACATCAGCACCCTTTTTAGTCAAATCAGTCAAAGGTTTAACAACACTGGAAAAATTAGTAATGAACCGACGATAAAAATTAGCAAAACCCAAGAACTTCTGAAGACTCTTAACAGATGTAGGTTGTGTCCAGTCACAAATCGCCTGAACCTTGACGGGATCCATCTCAATAGTAGAAGGAGAAAAAATGTACCCCAAAAAATAAATCTTCTGGACTCCGAAGAGACATTTTGAGCCCTTCACAAACAGAGAATTGGCCCGCAGGACTTGAAACACCTTCCTGACCTGTAGAACATGAGACTCCCAGTCATCAGAAAACACCAAAATATCATCCAAATACACAATCATAAACTTATCCAGATATTCACGGAAAATATTGTGCATAAAGGACTGAAAGACTGAAGGAGCATTAGAAAGTCCAAAAGGCATTACCAAATACTCAAAATGGCCCTCAGGCGTATTAAATGCGGTTTTCCACTCATCACCCTGCTTTATCCGCACAAGATTATACGCACCGCGAAGATCTGTCTTAGTGAACCACCTAGCCCCCTTAATGCGAGCAAACAAATCAGTCAATAATGGCAGTGGATACTGATATTTGACTGTAATCTTATTCAGAAGGCGATAATCTATACAAGGCCTCAGGGAACCATCTTTTTTTGCCACGAAAAAAAAACCTGCTCCCAGAGGGGACGAAGATGGATGAATATGTCCCTTTTCCAATGACTCCTTAATATAATTCCGCATAGCAGTATGCTCTGGCAGTGACAGATTAAATAAACGACCCTTAGGGAACTTACTGCCAGGAATCAATTCTATAGCACAGTCACAATCTCTATGAGGAGGGAGCGAATTGAGCTTAGGCTCCTCAAAAACATCCCTATAGTCAGACAAAAACGCAGGGATCTCAGAAGGAGTAGATGAAGCGATTGAAATCGGAGGTGCATCATCATGAACCCCCCGACATCCCCAGCTTAACACAGACATTGTTTTCCAGTCCAGGACTGGATTATGAGTTTGTAACCATGGCAAACCAAGCACTAGTACATCATGTAAATTATACAGTACAAGGAAGCGAATCACCTCCTGATGAACGGGAGTCATGCGCATGGTCACTTGTGTCCAGTACTGCGGTTTATTCATAGCCAATGGTGTAGAGTCAATTCCCTTCAAAGGAATAGGAACTTCCAGAGGCTCCAGACTAAAACCGCAGCGTTTGGCAAATGACCAATCCATAAGACTCAGGGCAGCGCCCGAATCCACATAGGCATCGACGGAAATGGATGACAGTGAACAAATCAGAGTTACAGGCAAAATGAACTTAGACTGCAGAGTACTAATGGCAAAAGATTTATCAACCTTTTTTGTGCGTTTAGAGCATGCTGATATAACATGAGCTGAATCACCACAATAAAAACACAATCCATTTTTCCGCCTATAATTTTGCCGTTCACTTCTGGACTGAATTCTATCACATTGCATAGTCTCAGGTGCCTGTTCAGAAGACACCGCCAACTGGTGCACAGGTTTGCGCTCCCGTAAACGCCGATCAATCTGAATGGCCATAGCCATAGACTCATTCAGACCTGTAGGCGCAGGGAACCCCACCATAATATCCTTAATGGCCTCAGAAAGACCATCTCTGAAGTTAGCAGCCAGGGCGCACTCATTCCACTGAGTAAGCACCGACCATTTCCGAAATTTTTGACAATATACTTCCGCTTCATCATGCCCCTGAGAGAGGGCTAATAAAGCCTTTTCAGCCTGAATCTCCAGGTTAGGTTCCTCATAGAGCAATCCCAGTGCCAGAAAAAACGCATCCACACTGAGCAATGCAGGATCCCCTGGTGCCAGTGCAAATGCCCAATTCTGAGGGTCGCCCCGCAGGAAAGATATTACAATCTTGACCTGCTGAACAGGGTCTCCAGAGGAGCGAGATTTCAAAGAAAGAAACAATTTGCAATTGTTCCTGAAATTCAGGAAGGTAGATCTATCTCCAGAAAAAAACTCTGGAATAGGAATTCTAGGTTCAGACATAGGAGTGTGAACAACAAAATCCTGTATGTTTTGAACTTTTGCAGCAAGATTATTCAGGCTGGAAGCCAAACTCTGGACATCCATGTTAAACAGCTAAGGTCAGAGCCATTCAAGGGTTAAGAGGAGGTAAGAAGCAGCTAGACAGCAATTAAGGGCTAGGCAGCAAAACTCTGAGGGAAAAAAAAAAAAAATTCCCTTCAACACTTCTTTTTCTCCTGCTTCAGCCCAAACAATTAACACTTTGTGGGCCGGCTATACTGTCATGTTCCCAATGGCAGGGAATTAAACACATAACATGGGCAAAAACAGGACGAGCTCTAGGGTGATGGAACCTGAGCTGACCGCAATCCTGAACCTCAACACTCAACTAACAGCAGCCGGGGAACGTTCCTGGGGGGACTCTAGACGTCTCGCGCCAGCCGGAGATCTAGCTACCCCTATCAGAAGAATCACAGACCTATCTTGCCTCCAGAGAAATATTCCCACAGAAATAGCAGCCCCCCACATATAATGACGGTGAAATGAGAGGAAGGCACAAATGTAGTTATGAAAACAGATTCAGCAAAATGAGGCCCGCTTAAGCTAGATAGCAGAGGATACAAAAGGTGAACTGCGCGGTCAGCTTAAAACCCTTTAAAATACCATCCTGAAATTACTTGAACTCATGTGCCAACTCATGGTACATGAGTGGTAATTTCAGCCCACTAGAGCAACCAGCAGCAGAGAATTACATATCTGCAAGCTGGACTAAAAACATGAAAGCAAACATGAAACAGGGAAATCCTGACTTAGCTTGTCTTGAAGGCCTAGGAGCAGGTAGCAAAGGTAACAGAGACACACTGATACATTGATAGCCGGCAAGGGAATGACAGGAAAGCCAGGTTAAATAGGAAACACCCAGCCTCTGATGGACAGGTGGAAACCAGAGACCGCAACCCACCAAAGTCACCCAGTACCAGTTGTAACCACCAGAGGGAGCCCAAAAACAGAATCCACAACAGTCAGGCAACGTAAAACAACATAAAACAATAGTGACAGGAACTTTAATGGGCATCGCAGAGGGAGAGAACTCCCTCTCTGCTCCCATCGCCACAATGCAATTGGCTATGGGGTCACCCAGGGATGGCGGCCTCTAAGTTCTTGCCTGCGATGCATAGATCTAATGCCCTGCAATGCAAAAGCATTGCAGAGTATTTGATTAGCGATCAGGGTTAGGAAAGTTGATGTCCCATCCTGGAACAATGTAAAAAAGTAAATAAAAAGTTATTAGAAAAAGTTAAAATATTTTAAAAATTCACAAAGTAAAGAACAAAAAAAATTAATCCAATAAATACATTTGTTTTTGTAAAAACAAAAATAAACAAAAAAAGTACACATATTTGTTAATGACTCATCCAAAACGACCTGACCTATAAAACTGTCCTACTAGTTAAATCCTTCAGTGAATGCCGTAAAAAAGCAAAGCTAACAACTATACTTATCATCATACCAAAAAATGGAATAAAACACAATAAAAAGCATATGTAAATTAAAAAAGCATCTCTGAAAATGCATTCTTGACCCACAAAAAAGCCACCATACAGCTCAGTCAGCAGAAAAAGTTAAAGCTCTCAGAATAAAGCGACAAAAAAAATAATTACTTTTCCGTAAAATAGTTTTTATTGTGTAAAAGTGCTAAAGCAAAAATAAAACTATCTGCTGATGTTTGTTCATTCTACCTCCCAAAAAATCGGACTGGAAAGCAATCAAAACACGTCATGTGCCAGAAAATTATATAAAAAAAAATGTAACTTGTCCCACAAAAAGTGAACCCTCACATGAGTCTGTCAGACTAAATATGGAGAAATTAGAGCTGTCTAAATATTGGGATGCAAAACCTTTTTATGCAAAAAAAAAACGTCTTTTAGGGTGTGATCGCAATTTGGTATTGCTGTAATCAAACCATCCTGAAGAATGAAATCATCTAATCACTTATACCACATGAGAAACGGCATAAAAAAATAAATAAAATCAATTCTTCACCTGCTGTTGATTTTTTCATTGTGCCTCCCAAACATCGCAGTATGGTTCGGCTCACATTTATCCTGAGTTCTACGCTGAGTTCTTACATCGGGGTTTCTATGTATAGCTCTGAAATGTGTGATTCAGATGGAACCCCCAGCTAAATGTTCCCTATAATGGGGCAGATGGAGCCACTATGGGCTCTGTCTGTGATCTGACAGTGTCCTTCTTTTTAAGTGTGCATAAAAGTCCACATTTTTGTGCAATTCTGAAAAGAAGACAACACTGAACTGAGGCCACATATAGTCCATAGTAACTCTGCTACTTCATTATAGTGAGTTGCCCCCTCAGGGTTTTTTCATCTGATTAATTTCACTAGAAAATTTAGAAGGTAACCACAATATAAGTGCTCAGCGTAGAGTGCCAGACAAATGTGATCCCAAATATTATGTAAAATGTTCCAAATAAAAACTTTAACTCAATCCACAAAAAAAGCATGCCCCCACTCAGGTCCGTCATCGGTTAATTGAAATATAGGGGGCTCCCACATTACTGGTAGTACATAGGCTCTGGATAAGCATTATAACTTCTCGCCCCCAAAATAAATTCAGCAAATTCTGTGCTCCAAAATCCAAATGCCTCCTCTCTTCTGAGCCCCATAGTGTGCCTAATCCATATTTAGCTTCCTCATATTTGAAATTTCTGTAGCGATGACAACCTGGGTAATTTACAGGTGCATCTCTCCAGAAGCATGAGCTGGGCCATACAATGTACTGGGCTCTACAACACACTGGTAACCACAATGTACAGGGCACTGCAATGTCAGTTTTAATTTTCAGAGATCAACATTGTAAAATTCTGTGAAGCTCCTGTGGGTTCAAGGTGCTCATCACCTTTCTAGATAAATTCCCTGAGGGATCTAATTTCCAAAATGGGTTCACTTAGGAGGATTTCCACTGTGAAGACACATCAGGAGCTCTCCAAACATGACATGACCTCTGCATAGCATTCCATCAAAATCTGCGATCCAAAGTGTCACTCTTTCCTTTCTAAGCCCTGCTGTGCATCCAAACAGTAGTTTTCCCCACATATGGGGTATGTGCATGCTGAGGAGAAATTGCACAAACATTGTATGATGCAATTTCTCCCATTACCCTTGTGAAAATAAAATAATCAGAGCTAAAAGAAAATTTTTGTGGGAAAAATGTGATTGTTTATTCTCTCAGCTCAATGTTATAAACTTCTGTGAAGCACGTGGGGGATGAAGATGCTCACCACACATCTAGATACATTTCTTGAGAGGTCTACTTTCCACATTAGGGTCACTTGTGGGGAGTTTCTACTGTTTAGTCATATCATGGCCTTTCCAAATGTGATATGGAATTCGCTAATGATTCCAGCAAAATTTTGCTTTTAAGAAGCCAAATGGCACTCCTTCCCTTCCATGCTCTGCCATGCTTCCAAACAGTAGTTTTCTTCCACATATTGGATATTGGCGTACTCATAAGAACTTACACAACAAATTATACAGTGCATTTTCTCCTGTTACCCTTGTAAAAATTACAAAATTGGGGCTAAAAGAACATTTTTGTTAAAAAATAGGATTTTTTATTTTCACAACTTAACGTTATAAACTTTTGTGAAGCACCTTTTGATTGAAGGTGCTAACCTCAAATCTATCGAAGTTCCTTGAGAGGGCTAGTTTTCCAAATTGGGTCACTTTTTAGGGGTTTCATTGTTTAGGCACATCAGGGGCTTTCCAAACTTGACATGACACCTGCATAGCATACCATCAAAATTTGTGTTCCAAAGTGTCACTCTTTCTTTTCTGAGCCCTGCTGTGCATACAAACAGTAGTTTCCCCCCACATTTGGGGTATCTGCATGCTGAGGGCAAATTGCACAAAATTTTATGATGCAATTTCTCCTGTTACCCTTGAGCTAAAAGAACATTTGTGTGGGAAAAAATTGATTGGTTATTTTCTCAGCTCAGCGTTACTCCACCTGGAGGAAATGCAAACATGCTAGTGCCCCTTCTGAGGAAGTCACGCGAAACTCGTGTTAAGGGATGCCCAGATGACATCTGATTTATGGTAGTTCTCTTCACAACACTTATTGATATATCTTATTTTACTGAGATATTGTACTATTTTAGGACTAAGAGCTATATATTTAGGCTGCATATAAGAATGATATGTGTTTGATAAATGGTTTGGATGCACTATGTTTGCATTCCCACCAGAGGGAGTAACACTTGGTACCAACACAAAGACCTTTAACCCTAGAACGCATACCCATAGAAATCTACACATTCACGCACCTGGGGCCTTTTAGGCCTGTTTACAATTATCATGGAATAACTCAAATAAAAATACTTTTCAAAGTTTATTGCAAAGTAAGGATGCATTCCCACTAGCGCAGGGGTCCGCCAGGACGGGATTCCGTAATGGATCTGACCTCCTGGTGACCCCAGCTAAGGCTGGCGGACGCATACCTGGGGCCTCGCAGGCCTGCCAGGTTACTTGTTTTCTATTTTCTGTAAAATTACTTTAGTTAGAATTTTGAAACTCTAGGTATTCCTCAGGTATATAGTTGTTAGTAATTTCCAGTTGTTCATATATTTTTATGTTATAGGCATTTCGATATAACAACCTTTTTTTGGGACTACCCCATATTCACGCACCTGGGGCCTTTTAGGCCTGTGTGCAAATAACACGGAATAACTCAAATAAAAATACTTTTCAAAATTTATTTTACAATTGCAAGGTAAGGATGCATTCCAACTAGCGCTGGGGTCCGCCAGGAGGGGATCCGTAATGGATCTGACCTCCTGGTGACCCCAGCTAAGGCTGGCAGAATCCCGCCATTCCGGCAGCCTTAGCTGGAGTTACCAGGAGGTCAGATCCATTATGGATCCCCTTCTGGTGAACCCCAGCGCTACTGGGAACACAGCCTAAGATGTGTATATTTCAAAACATAATTATGTGTATAAAACAACAAAAAAGTAAGTAAACGGGCACGCCAAATATAGGCATTCTATATGCAATTTTTTTATGAAAACATTTTTTGGTTGTAGCAAACTTGGTGCAGGAATATTTATTTGTAACTTTACATATTCCCCCGACAATTCTTGCATATTATTTTTTCGGCTGAATGTTCCTTGCATACATTTTGTCCGCAAGTAGAACAGAAACGCTCTGATTTTCTTTCCTTCTTTGCTGGACAAATATAACAGCGCTTTCTTTTTTTTTCTCTTTGCTCTGGATGTTCCAGAAAGCGTATTCCACATCGGATCATTGCCTCCGTAATTTGCCTTGATAAGCATGTCATGCTGCTTCTCTCCATCATAGTAGGCATCAAAAGTTCATAACAAAGTTTTGTCAAAAATAGACGTCTCTTGTCTTTCCTGTTGGCATGGAATTCTGGATTAGTTTGACAATAAACAGTGTAGCTATTGAGGGCTGACACATCAAGGATATTGGAAAAAAGGGAATGCAGAATCCATACTCTTCCCAGCAATAGCAGCAATAGTAGAGTCATAAAAGTTCTTCCCCAGCAACAATACAGACAAAAAGACTGAGTATCACATGTAATCCTAGTACAGGCCTAAAAGGCCCCAGGTGCGTGAATATGGGGTAGTCCCAAAAAAAGGTTGTTATACCGAAATGTCTGTAACATAAAAATATACGAATAACTGGAAATTACTAACAACTATATACCTGAGGATTACCTAGATTTTCAAAATTCTAACTAAAGTACTTTTACAGAAAATAGAAAACAAGTAACCTGGCAGGCCTGCGAGGCCCCAGGTATGCTTTCTAGGGTTAACTATGGATACAGGTGGAATAAGGATTTTTCTCCATTACCAGCTCTAACATGGATCCTGTCCACAAATGCCGGCCTAAAGTGAGCGGGCCTGAACAGAACAGAAAGAATGGATGGTAGGCAGCAAGCAGCACTGACAACCATCTGGTCCTCTTCTTTTTGGCACCGCATCTCCTTGCCTGTGCACTCTAGGAAGACTTGGTCTAGAGTGAACCAGTTCAGAGATGTGGCTTGTAACAGAGGAAAGAAGAGGCGATTCTAGGGACCGGACAGCAAGCAACAAATGTACTAGACAGGGTGGTGGTGAGGTAAGTATGGTTTCTTTTTCACTTTACTGGCTTTCTATGGTTCAGCAAATCAGCATCCAGCCAACCACCATTTTGATGAATTGTGGGAAGTGACCTTTCAAAAATCTGTATTTTCAAAAGTGCAGAATTTTAGTATATATATATATATATATATATATATATATATATATATATATATATATATATATATATATATATATATATATATATTTAAGTAGAATTCATTCAACTTGAATAAATTCACTCACTCATCTCCAGTGTGCAGTATATGGTTTGGTTGCTTTAGCTAGGTTCTTGATGTCTGCATACTGTACATGTGGAGAGGGCCTCAATTTTTGCCCCAGGTGAAGAAATGCCTAGCTACAGCGCTGTGCAGAGCAACAGCTTGGAATGTGAATTCTAGTATCTACCCTGCTGTTTTATAATAGCATTATATTAGAATGTGTCTTTTAAGCCACTACCTATTATGTTCTGGTAGATTCAGTAAATTAAATATATAAGATTACTTTGCTTCCATCTATTCATTAAACAGTTGGATTTATAAGTGAACAATTGAAAGGGTTTATGTACATACCTTCTTGTATCTATTTTTATATGGCTTGATTGCAATGTCATTGTACAAGTCTACGGATGATGTGCTTTCTAGCAGCACAGAAAAAGGCAAATGTTATCTACCAACTTTGACTTTCTTTTAGAAAACCCATGTTATTTATAATAATGGGAGCACAGAGCTGTCTTTTTTGATTACTGGAGATGCCACATCTTACAGTTTGAATGACAAATCTGGTCAGCTTAAGCTAGATGGTCCTATCACCAACAAATGACACATCTGATAATGTCAGGAGACAGGTTTCAACGTGAAAACAAAAAGGTTTCCAATCGCTCTTCTCAGATACAAAGGGGAAAAAATAGCTCAAATGGATTTTAATGATGTTTGCTTTAAAAGAATATTCTTAATGAAATAATTGCTTTGCCCGGAATACTTCTACCTGATCCACTCTCTGGTTTTCTACATTTGATAGTAGAACATCTGGATTGCTGCAGGCTTTATAGTAAATTGCCAATTAGCCTTAGTACACAAGTATGGCGAATCCTTAGAAAACTTTGTTCTCTGTCTCTGCTATTTGCCATGATCCTGTCAAATAGTCCCATAGTGGGTGTGATTTTTGTTCCATCATTACCTTACAGACTAATAACAAGTAACAAGAACTTATCTTGCCGGTGGTAATACGCTGGCTCCATGGTATGTCACGTCAGTTTCTTCACACAAATAGTGGCCCTGCAGTCCTCACAGCTGCTTAAACCATACTCACTATGAATAAGAATCACTTGCAGATGGTGAAATATATGTCTGCACTGATTTTAACTCCGTTTTCAATATAAGCAAAAGAGATAAGCAAGATGTTGTCTGTTCTTTTAGATGTTCTTACAAGACCTTAGCACTTAGGGAATAAGGGTTAAAAATAAGCTCTGAAAAATGCTCAATATTAGAGAGTTCAGAACTAGCGCCAAATTTACAGATTTGAAGACGGTGGCTTGATAAGTCAGTCTCTATCAAAAAGTTGCTGGAATAAATTATGGTAATAAATATGGCTGGAATTGGGTGTAAATTCTCATAAGGGCTTTTGTACACTATCGGACGAGTGTTATCCTTGGTTTTCACAGATAGAAATTATACTATTGTGTTATTCTATGGGGCTATGTACATGTCCGATATTTCATCTTTGGAACACTTGGTGATATATTCAAATGTTGATCTGAGTGTCAGATCAAAATCAAAAATGCAAGTCTACGTGTCAATGTAAAGCATTGGAAGGCACTTGGATGACTTTTTATGGAGTCCGATGTTCATGGATTGACATAATGGAAAAGGTGGAGACCCTTTTTTCTCTTCACCTCCCAAGAAAATGATCCCACTCTGATCAAACTCTAAGAAAAGTCTGATCAGCATAAATGGATACAAAACAGTCATGTACACCTACCCTAATTCTGTCATGCTGTAGTTGGCCCCATCCATCCTGTCAACTTCATTCACTTTTTTAGGAAAAGTAGAGAGAGCACTGTGATGTAAAACAAATAAATAAAAAAAACTTTTCCTTACTAACTTTCCCTTAAAGAATAGCTGTCATTTAAATTTTTAACCAACCTTTTTCCTCAGCAGACAGTTTTAATTTCTGCACTATTTTTTCCCTTCCCTTTGTCCCAGAGTCATAACATTTTTATCGTTCCGTCTGTTTGATGGCTTGTTTTTTGCTGCACAAGTTGTAGTTTTGAATGAAGTAATTCATTATATGATTTAATGTACTGAAAACTGTAAAAAAAAATCCTAGTGTGGTAAAATTGGGAAACAAAAATGCAATTCTGCCATTTTTTTCAATTTTGTTTTTACGACTTACATTCTGTGGCAATACTTTCTCTGAATAACTTTCCTCCAATTGCAATCATACCAAAGTTGAATAGATTTTTTAATTGAAGTGAAGATGAAAAATACAGAAAGTTGTAAAAAAAATGAATAAATTGGGGGTTTGTGTCGCTTTATTCCAAAACTAGTAAGACCATGTTCACATGTCCGGTATTTGGTGAGTATTTTACATCAGTATTCGTAAGCAAAAACCAGGAGTGAAACAATCAGAGAACAGTATAATAGAAACACGTCACCACTCCTGCATTTTTCATCAAAACCATTGGTTTACAAATAAGTACTGAGGTAAAAAAAAAACTCACCAAATACTCAATGTGTGCACAAGAACTTACATTTTTGTTTTTCCATCGAGCTGGGTGAGGGCTTCTTTTTTGCAAGACGAGTTGAAGATTTTATTGACACCATTTTTAGTTGAATACAACATTTTGTTCTGATCTTATTGCCTTATTTAGGGATGAATATTGAAAAAAAGCACATTCTTTGTCTCATTGTGGGATTTACTAATCAAATTGATTCATTTTATATTTTACTAGATCGAACTTATATGAACATGGTCCCTGGCTACCATAGCAATCTATCGCAACAGAGGGCGCTGATGGGAGCTGTAAGCACTACCAGCGGTACAGGTCCTTTTAAATGCCGATTGACAGCCATGTTTAAATGGTTAACCACGACCGTAGGTCATCTTCAGCTGAATCTGTTGTGAGTAGAGGGAGCTCAACTCCTGAACACCCTCCACTCACAATCACCCTCCTTATCACATACATGTACATGATAATACATTATGAGGTTGAAAAATCAATAGTACAAGTGATGATAAGAAACATTTTTTAATGTATCATATTAAAGAAAAAATCCTATCCCATTTATCAGACTCTTCTGGGTTCATTTTTCAAATTAGTTTTTTTTCAATTTTTACTGAAGGTTTCCTGCTAGAGTACAATTGCTGCCTATAGAAGTCCGTGGAAAAGCTTGTTAGAGGGATAGAAAGACAAGCAGAGAAAACTGCCCAAAAATTCATATCATGTTAAAGTTAATTTAATATTCTTCATGTGCACATACAACAGTTGCATGAAAAACTCAACTGAAATGACAGTTAAAATTGAATGACATAGACTGAAATTCCCCTTTACTCTGATCAGCCAAAATTGTAACATTTCAGCCCCTGGAAATATGGGTTCAATTGAAGTCAGAAATAGCATAAACATCAGTCTGTTATAAATTACATAAATTCATCATATAATGCTACATATTGTGGGACTAAATAATACCACCATATGGTATTAAATAACACAACACAACATACAGTATAGGCATGCAGTGATCAAACAGCAGTTTATTTAATAATACCACCATACAGAGAATAAGTACGGTAATGCTGCCCTATAAGAAACCAAATATCTAGAGAAGATCTAAAAATTAGAGATGGGTGAACCAATCTGCATAACAGCATGAGAAACACCGGCGGCTCTGATTGGTGGTAAGATTAATATCAGAGAGCAGTGGATCTCACGCTGTCAGATGACAGCATGATCCCACAGCTACGATTGGAGGTAAAAGTTTACCTTCGATCACAGGCATTGGCTGATGGGACTACTACTCCTATAAGCCTATGCCTGCTGTCGCAGATAACGGAGAGCAGTTGTCGGCTGATGGGAGTATTCATCAGCCACCGCTTGCTCTATAAATATTTTTTTTTTCAATGGCATGAGTTCCTCTGGATTTTTGATAATCAGCCAGGCAAAACTGACAGCTGCTGGCTGCAACCCTCAGCTGTGAGCTTTATCATGGCTGGTTATCAAGAACAGAGGGCACCCCATGCTGATTTATTAAATTATTTAAATAAATTATTTAAAAACGGTGTGGGGTTCCCCACCATTTTTGGCAACCAGCCAAGGTAAAGCAGACAGCTGGGGGCTGGTATTGTCAGGGTTGCAATAGGGCAGAGATATTGGCCCCCCAGCCTAAAAATGGCAGCAGCAGCTGCCCAGAAAAGGTGTATCTATTAGAGGCACTAATTCTAGTGCTTTGCCTGGCTTTTCCCACTTGCTCTGTGGTCCTGGCAAGTGGAATTCATATTTGTGATGTTTATGTCACCTTTTTATTATCCGTTGACATCAAGCTCACAGCTTAATAATGGAGAAGCATCTAAAATGAATTATCCTAGGCATAGATGGCTTAGGACAGAACATCGGACAGGTCAGGGATATGGTTGTCTTTTAGTTTAGTTTTTTTTACAGGAGACAATGACTTCAATGGAATGATCATTAGGTGAGTATAACTGTGTTAAAGTGTGTTTTACTTCAAATGAAGGACTTTATTCTGGCTCTGTGTTTACTTACAATATACTGTAACTATAAGATTACTAATGGATCGTTGTCTTATAGATGCCTCTTCATTACTAAGCTGTGGGCTTGATGTCACTGGACAATACAAAGGTGACATCAATCCCCCAGCTGTCTGCTTTAACTTGGCTGGTTGTCAAAAAAGGGGGGAGCACCATGCCGTTTTTTTAAAGTAATTATTGAAATAATTTAGAAAATGGCAGGAGGACCCCTCTATTCTTCATAATCAGCCATGCCCATACCATTATTTAAATTTATTTATTTATAGCACAGGTGGCAACATACTCCCATCAGCCACCACCTGCTCTACCTTTTATTAGTGGCTGGAGTTGTAGTAGTCCCATCACCCGATGCCTGTGATCAGAGGTAAACTTTTTACCTCCAATCACAGTTGCGGGCTCATGCTGTCATGTGCAGCATGAGAGCCACAGCTCTCTGACCATTAGTCTGCCGATCAGAGGCAGTGTTTGCCACGCTGTCATGCACAGGACAGTATGGCAAACACTGGATGTTCGGGTCCCTCATTCATGTGAATGGGTTTTAGGTTCAAGTTTAGGTTCTGTTCTTGTACCCGAACCGGTATTTTTTTTAACTGTTTGTCCAAAGCCACTGGACCCAAACATCCAGTGGTTAGCCCATCACTGCTAATGATGTATTCCTCCAATGGAGTCAACTGATTTAGCTCCTTAGCAAATAGTGCTTGTTATGTCTGTTGCTTGTATGAAGACATCTGACTGCACTATTCTTAAGTAATACAGCGTGTGTTAGGGCTGGCAGAATGCACCAAATAATTCAAATAATTATAAGGATGGTATAAGGTGCGTTCGCAGCCCAGGGTCCACCGTGCAGAGATAGAACCTGCTGCTGAGTAATGGTGGAGGGACGCTTGCTCACATGTGGGTTAGACCTCACCCAGTTTGAATGGAAGCGAACTCTGTTGCTTCACAGAGTCGCCAAATAAACCCTGCGCTCTGTTAGCAGTCACAGGATGCAGCTGATAGACGCTGGTGGGATCCCGATGAATCAACCCCACTAAACTGGTGATTTGACTCACTCTGACCCTCGCTGGCTTTTGAGCCTGCTCCTGAGGACGCCCTGAGTCAGATGCAGAGTCCAAGTGGGAATTCCCACCCTACACTGACCGGTTGTCAGGACAGAAGTAAACTAACATTTACCGCACGGCGTGAGCACAGTTCCGCACTGGCGTACGCCACTGTCTACCCTAAGTAGGGTCAGGAAAGTGCACTGGTTGCGCATGGCGCCACACTGGCGGACGCTGCTGATTTGACGCAGTAAAGTTGTGCTTCTGTGCTGGATAGCACTGTCAGGCTCTAGGTAGCTCCATCATTCGCAAACATTCAACGTCACTAGGAATGGGTATGATTAAGGAGCATTCACCAGAACAGGCATACATCCACAGACACACGATAACAGGTTTATACTAGCGCATGGCTGTGTGACCATGCAAAACTTTTATAGTGGACGCTCTCCGGGACCTTCCTAGTGGTCCAATAGTAGCTGCTACAGGACCTGAGCATGTGACCCCTGACCTCCAATGGGAGGTCGTCCCTTGGGCATGCTCAGAAGTAGAAAAGCAGGACTTAGTTCCAGGAGCACCTGCTCGAAGCTGATCAGTACTGGTTACGATGGCTGGGCCTGGAAGGACAGCAGTAACCAGCCGCACAATATCAGCTTGAGCCAGGCGCTGGGACCGACATCTCTGCTGAGCAGGCTCCACTGCAGCTGGAAGAGAATGGGAAACCGCAGCGGAGATGGTTGGAGATTCCCCCTGTGCAGCGGTGGGAACTCGACATCTAACAGCGTGAAAGTAGCTGATAGTACACTCTTCTATCTCATTCGGTGAATTGTATCCTTTGGTACAGTACATTTAATGTATCTGCCAAAAGCTATACATTGTAAGCGCAATATAAAAAGTATCTATACTAACGAAGTAGTGATGAGCGAACATGCTCGCCAATACTCATTACTCGCCCGAGTATCACGGTACTTGGTGTACTTGACGAGCACCGAGCATTTCCGGGATTATTCAGCGGGAGCTCAGGTCTCCGCCCTGCAATTTTGGCGCTCTTTAGAGTGCCAATGAACATGCAGGAATTGTCTGCCATGCACTGAAATGCCGCAGCCATCTTTGTTGTGGTATTACAGTGATTGGCTGGCCGCACAGCTTCATCGCGTCTATAAGAGAACGGACGCCACCCTGCTCGGCGCATTCAGCTCCAGACTCAGCTAGTGTAGGGAGAGCTGCTGCAGAGATAGGTTCAGATTATTTTATTAGTTAGTATGGGTCTACCATCACAGAATCCAGATAAACGAACAGTCCTTTTTAGGGCTAATTAGGGGGTACATAGATTGCAGTGCTAGGTAGGCAGGGGAGTCTATGTGCGCATATCCACATCAGTGCAAGTCATGCAGGCACTGTATGTGAGTATATCGATCTCACTGCATATATCAAGAGGGGCCATTACTGTCTGGTGCTGCCTATTTTATATATACCTAGCTGCAGGTATCTGTGGCTAGGATTGATTTTTTTTGGCACCTGAATCCTGCTAATTTTATTACAAAGCAATCCAGAGCCCCCTTTTTTCTACATTTATTTGCTTGGTCACACTGCAGACTACAGTCAGATCATTTTAATACAATAGTGTGAAAATCTCGCAATTTAAAACGGCTTTTTTTGTGCCAGGCATCAGATGTGAGTGAGCATAAAATTCTGACCATTTCTTTGGAATTGTAGAAGTTTTTTGGAGCGGCTTACAACATTTTTGACACCATTTTGCTGACCAAAAAAATCTTTAGCTGGCCAAAAAATATTTAGCTACAGTTCTTATATTTATCACTGTGCTTTGTACGCCACACAAATTGCACATCATTGCGCTAAATATTTTACAATTTTAGTACTCCAACATTTTTAATTTGTAGTGTCATAGCCTACTTATTGACACAATTATGGTGGGCCCCGAAAAATTCAGGCCACATATTTAACAGTGTTCTATCTCCGTCAGATGCCAGATCTATCTGCGGTCTATAAATTGTGGCATTTCTGGCCTATATGTCACTGTTTTTGCTGTATGTTACCCTAGGGCTATACAGTATTTTGTGGTAAAAAAAGTAAATAAAAAAAACCCCAGGCCACATATTGAACAGTCTGTTATATCCGTCAGACACCTGGTGTTAGGCGCTGCACAGGGGGAATCTCAAGCCATTTCCACTGCGGTTTCCCATTTTTCCTCAGCCACAAAGGAGCCTGCTCAGCAGAGACGTAGGTCCCAGTATCTTGCTCAGGCTAATGCTGTGCATCTGGTTGCTACTGCCGTTCCAGTTCCAGCTATAGCAAGCAGCATTAGTCTGCGGCTTTTCTCCATCTGAGCATGCCCGTGAGACAACCACTCATTGGTGGTCATAGGTCACATGCTCAGGTCCTCAAGCAGCTTGGATTGGGCCACCCGCAAGGTCCCGGAAGGCTGCGGCTAAAAATGGTTTAGATAAAACAAAACCACATAGGGCCACATTTATGTACAGGTGCCACAAAGACTACTATCCATGTGGTTGTCTTCCAGATACACCTGGTGGATGCTCCCGACTAATACTTATAAACACAGAAAATAGGAGCAATAAGTCCATTTGTATAAGAAAATGTAAATTTTATTAATCAATACGGACAAAACATTATATACTAGGATCAGGTAGTGATGGCTACCAATGTCCAGACATCCTTATTATATACAATGTGGTCATTAAAGTGCTTACTGCATAATTATGTATTTTTGAGGGAATACATATTAAAAGCCAAATATTCCAGATATTACCCCCACCCAATCAGCATTGCTTACCCATAGTATATCAGAGTCCAGACACGTGCCACGCCAACACCGACGTGTGTTTCGCCTTTCTTTCTCAAGGTGCGGTCTATGGGTAAGCTATGGGTAAGCAATGCTGATTGGGAATATCATCCAGATAGACTAGTCTACGACTGAGGTGGATAGCATATTGCAGAATATATCATTCACACAGTCTTGGAAAATGACTCCCACCGGAGAGATGTTTGCAAAGTTTTCAACCTCCCACGGGCTAACTCCCTCTATACCAAACTTGAAAAGTATGTGTTTGAGCAGGATTCCTTGCCTTTCCTGGGTTATATCATCTCAGCCCAGGGATTGGCCATGGATCCTGTTAAGCTGCAGGCTGTGATGGACTGACAAGAGCTCCATCCCCTTAAAGCGGTGCAGCGCTTTATTGGGTTCATTAATTATTATAACCAGTTCATTCTCCATTTCTCAACTTTGGTAGCTCCACTGGTTGCCCTCACCAAGAAGGAAGCTATCCCCAAATTGTGATCGGAGGAGATCTCCAAGACCTTCCTCTCTATTTAGTCACACTTCACTAGCGCTCACATTTTACATCGCCCCAATACTGATAAACCATTTATCATGGAGGTGGATGCCTCTTCCGTCGGTGCTGGAGCCATCCTCTTCCAGGAGAATGCTCAACGTCGGAAGCATCCTCTTTTCTTTTTCTCCAAGACCTTCTCACCGTCGGAGAGGAATTATTCCATTGGGGACAGGGAGTTGCTAGCAATGAAGTTGGCTTTTTCAGAGTGGAGACATCTCCTGGAGGGAGCCCAGCAGCTGAACTCTCGCCAGGCCAGATGGTCCCTGTTCTTCTCCCGTTTCAACTTTACCCTACATTTTCTCTCCAGGGAGAAGAACACTGGTGCTGATGCTCTTTCTCGCCCCGTAGTGTCATCTGGGGAAGAAGAAGAGCCTCGGCTTATTCTCCCTTCAGAGAGCCTGACATCTGTGGCCCTGATTTCACTAGAGTCAGTGCCTCCGGGCAAGACTTTTGTCCCTTCTAATTTGTGACCAGAGGTTCTCTCTTGGGCTCATTCGTCCAGGGTGGGTGGA
This sequence comes from Ranitomeya variabilis, assembly GCF_051348905.1. Lineage (NCBI taxonomy): Eukaryota > Metazoa > Chordata > Amphibia > Anura > Dendrobatidae > Ranitomeya > Ranitomeya variabilis. The sequence continues at coordinate 237,408,367 of NC_135232.1, forward strand.
CATTTTGAGACATCTGAGCTCCTGGCGAGGACGTACTGGTGGCCGCATGTGGCCTGTGACATCGGAGACTATATTCGGGCGTGTGTCTCCTGCGCCAAGAATCAGTCTCCTCAGCAACGGCCTGCTGATTTATTGTACCCCCTACCGGTGGCGGATAGGCTCTGGGAAATGGTCAGGATGCACTTTGTCACGGGCTTACCTAAGTCCCCTTACTGCACTGTAATCTGGGTAGTCACCAACCATTTCTCTAAAATGGTGTGCTTGGTGCCTCTTCCGCAGGTACCTTCTGCATGGGCTTTGGTGGTGCTGTTTATAAAACACGTTTTCCATCTTCACGGTATGCCTGACAAAATTGTCAGTGACCGGGGTCCCCAGTTCGCATATTGGTTCTGGAGAGAGCTTTGTCGTCTGCTCAGCATTGAGCTAAACCTCTATTCAGCTTACCATCCCGAGACAAACGGGTTGGTAGAGAGGGCCAACCAGACCCTGGTCACATATCTGCAACATTTTGTTTTGGCCAGGCAGGATGACTGGATATCCTTGCTACCGTGGATGGAGTTTGCCTTTTACAACGCTGTCGCCGATTCCACTGGGCAGACCCCTTTTCTCCATAATTACGGCCAGCATCCACGTGTCCCTGTACCCATGCCCGTGTCCTCCACCGACTCTAGGGTGGAAGACTGAGTATTGGAGGCATGTGACATTTGGGACCACACAAAGGATGCCATCCGGGCCTCCAAGGAAAGAATAAGAGACTCCGCCGATGCACATTTGCGCCCCGCTCCGACTTTCACCCTGGCGACTTAGTGTGGCTCTCCACCCATAACATCAGGCTGCGAGTTGAGTTCACTAAGTTTGCCCCTTGCTACATAGGTCCATTCAAGGTCCTGGAACAGGTCAACCCTGTGGTCTATTGTCTGGCCCTTCCTCCACGCCTAGTTATCACTGACACCTTTCATGTATCCCTCCTAAAACCCGTCCCGGTTTTCTGAGTCATCTGCCAGGACATCGGGCTTGTCCGTGCATGATTATGAGGTGAACGCCATTGTTGGATCAAAGGTGGTAAGTGGCAAAAAGTTATTTCTGGTGGACTGGAAGGGTCATGAGCCAGAGGACAAGACCTGGGAGCCTATTGAGAAAATCCAGGCTCCTCAGCTCATTGCAGCCTTTGAGTGTGGTGAGGCCCAAGGAGGGGGGTCCTTGGAGGGGAGTAATGTTAGGCGCCAAGTTCCCACCCCTGCATAATGGGAATCTGAAGCCATATCTTCTGTGGTCTCCCATTTTTCCTCAGCAACAGAGGAGCCCGCTCAGCAGAGACGTAGGTCCCAGCATCTTGCTCAGGCTAATGCTGTGCGTCTGGTTGCTGCTGCTGTTCCAGGTCCAGATATAGCAACCAGCATTAGTCAGCGGTGAAAAGACGCTCCTGGGACTTAGTCCTGCTTTTCTCAATCTGAGCATGCCCGTGAGACGACTGCTCATTGGTGGTCGGAGGTCACATGCTCAGATGCTCAAGCTGTTTGGATTGGGTAATCCGCAAGGTCCCGGAAGGCTGCAGCTAAAAAAAGTTTGCACGGCCGTGCGCTAGTATATTCGGAAAACGTGGTATGTGTGCAAGGGTGTATGGATCTGGTGCCTGCTCCTAATTATTCCCTTCCCTCTAGTTGTGTTTGTGTCTGGGTGTTTGATCTAGTTGCTGATCCAAAGAGTATCACTGCTAGTGTGCCTCTGTGCGCTCAGTCTGCACGAATCACGAGTGTAGCGTCTATTAGTGGGATACGCCAGAGCAGCGCTGTGCGCAGTCAGTGCACTAAATCCCTTAGGCAGGGTTGGTTAGTGGCGTTCGCCAGTGCGATGCTGTGCACACTCAGTGTACTAAACCTTCTAAGTTAGTTTTTGTTAGGCATTGCTGGTGCGATGCTGTGCGCATAGTGGGTCTAGAGACACTCATACCCTGCGTCCTTGGGGCTGAGGCTTGTGACCATACACTTGCACTAATACTCTTGTGCCCTGTGACAGCTAACAGGGTACAGTATCTGAGTTTTGCGGTACAGCGGTTCTGTGATTTAACAGAGCTCATCGCACTGGGTGTCGGTTAACCCACGTGTGTCCAATGCAATACTGCCACTTAGTGTTCGCCATTACCGAGCAGCAGTTTCCATCTCTGCGTGGTGGACCCCTGGCTGCGAACACACCTTATTATCATCTTTATATTTATTTAGTGTGTTCCACCAGCCTGAATACCTGGTCTATCTGTGCTCTACAAATAGTTGCTTTTCAGGTCTACATTCCACTTTTCTGACTGTCCACTACCCTAGGTCTCCACAGTATTTTGGGGTAAAAAAAACGTAAAAAAACTCCAGGCCACATATTGAAGAGTGCGACATCTCCGTCAGACTCTTGGTCTATCTGTGCTCTTCAAATAGTCTCTTTTCAGGCCTACATTCCACTTTTTTGGCTGTCCTCTACTCTAGGTCTTTACAGTATTTTGGGTTAATAAAAATTACAAAAACTCCAGGCCACATATTGAAGAGTGTGATATCTCCGTCAGACTCCTGGTCTATCTGTGCTTTACAAAGTCTCTTTTCAGACCTACATTCCATTTTTTGTCTGTCCGTTACCCAAGGTCTATACGGTATTTTTGGGTACATTGTTTTAAAAAAATCCAGGCCACATATCGAAGAGTGATATTTCCATCAGACTCCTGGTCTATCTGTTCTCTATAAATACCGGTAGTTGCTTTTCAGGCCTACATTCCACTTTATTTGCTGTTACCCTAGTTCTGTACACTATTTTGGGGTATAAACTAAAAAAATACAGGCTGCATATTGAAGAGTGTGGTATCTCTGTCAGACTTCTGGTCTATCTGTGCTCTACAAATAGTTGCTTTTCAGACCTACAGTTAGGTCCATATATATTTGGACAGAGACAACATTTTTCTAATTTTGGTTACAGACATTACCACAATGAATTTTAAACAAAACAATTCAGATGCAGTTGAAGTTCAGACTTTCAGCTTTCATTTGAGGGTATCCACATTAAAATCGGATGAAGGGTTTAGGAGTTTCAACTCCTTAACATGTGCCACCCTGTTTTTAAAGGGAACAAAAGTAATTGGACAATTGACTCCAAGGCTATTTCATGGGCAGGTGTGGGCAATCCCTTCGTTATGTCATTCTCAATTAAGCAGATAAAGGGCCTGGAGTTGATTTGAGGTGTGGTGTTTACATTTGGAAGGTTTTGCTGTGAAGTAAACATGCGGTTAAAGGAGCTCTCCTTGCAGGTGAATCAAGCCATCCTTAAGCTGCGAAAACAGAAAAAAACCCATCCGAGAAATTGCTACAATATTAGGAGTGGCAAAATCTACAGTTTGGTACATCCTGAGAAAGAAAGAAAGCACTGGTGAACTCATCAATGCAAAAAGACCTGGGCGCCCACGGAAGACAACAGTGGTGGATGATCGCAGAATAATCTCCATGGTGAGGAGAAATCCATTCACAACAGCCAACCAAGTGAACAACACCCTCCAGGAGGTAGGCGTATCAATATCCAAATCTACCATAAAGAGAAGACTGCATGAAAGTAAATACAGAGGGTTCACTGCACGGTGCAAGCCACTCATAAGCATCAAGAATAAAAAGGCTAGACTGGACTTTGCTAAAAAAACATCTAAAAAAGCCAGCACAGTTCTGGAAGAACATTCTTTGGACAGATGAAACCAAGATCAACCTCTACCAGAATGATGGAAAGAGAAAAGCATGGCAAAGGCGTGGTACAGCTCATGACCCAAAGCATACCACATCATCTGTAAAACACGGCGGAGGCAGTGTGATGGCTTGGGCATGCATGGCTGCCAGTGGCACTGGGTCACTAGTGTTTATTGATGATGTGACACAGGACAGAAGCAGCCGAATGAATTCTGAGGTATTCCGAGACATACTGTGTGCTCAGATCCAGCCAAATGCAGCCAAACTGATTGGTCGTCGTTTCATACTACAGATGGACAATGACCCAAAACATGAAGCCAAAGCAACCCAGGAGTTTAATAAATCAAAGAAGTGGAATATTCTTGAATGGCCAAGTCAGTCACCTGATCTCAACCCAATTGAGCATGCATTTCACTTGTTAAAGACTAAACTTCAGACAGAAAAGCCCACAAACAAACAGCAACTGAAAACCACCGCAGTGAAGGCCTGGCAGAGCATCAAAAAGGAGGAAACACAGCGTCTGGTGATGTCCATGAGTTCAAGACTTCAGGCAGTCATTGCCAACAGAGGGTTTTCAACCAAGTACTAGAAATGAACATTTTATTTAAAATTATTGAATCTGTCCAATTACTTTTGGTCCCTTTAAAAACAGGGTGGCACATGTTAAGGAGTTGAAACTCCTAAACTCTTCATCCAATTTTAATGTGGATACCCTCAAATGAAAGCTGAAAGTCTGAACTTCAACTGCATCTGAATTGTTTTGTTTAAAATTCATTGTGGTAATGTCTGTAACCAAAATTAGAAAAATGTTGTCTCTGTCCAAATATATATGGACCTAACTGTACATTCCACTTTTATGGCTGTCTGCTACCCTAGGTCTATACACTATTTTGGGGTAAATAAAAATTACAGGCCATGTATTTAAAAGTCTGGTATCGCTGTCAGACACCTGATCTATTTGTGGCATACAAATTGTGGCAATTCAGACCTACATTCCACTATATTTGTTGTCTGTTACCCTAATTCTGCACACTACTTTGGCTATAAAAAAAGAACTCCAGGCCACGTATTAAAGAGTGTGATATCTCTGTCAGACTCCTGGTTTGTCTGTGCTCTACAAATAGTCTCTCTTCAGGCCTACATTCCACTTTGTTTGTTGTCCGCTACACTATGTCTATACAGTATTTTGGGGTAAAAAAATAAAAAAAACTCCAGGCTACATACTGAATAGTGTGACATCTCCGTCAGACTCCTGATCTATCTGTGCTCTATAAATAGTTTCTTTTCAGGCGCCTACTTTCCATTTTTTTGCAGTCTATTACCTTAGGTCTATACACTATTTTGGGGTAAAAAAAATAAAAAAATACAGCCCACGTATTGAGCAGTCTGGTATCGCTGTCAGATGCCTGATCTATTTGTGGCCTATAAATTGTGGCAATTCAGGCCTACATTCCACTGTCTTTGCTGTCTGTTACCCTAGTTCTGTACATTATTTTGGGGTATAAAATAAAAATACAGGCCACATATTGAAGAGTGTGATATCTACATCCGACTCCTGGTCTACTTGTGCTCTACAAATAGTTGATTTCCAGGCCCTACATTCCACTTTTTTGCTCTCTATAACCTTAGGTCTATATACTGTTTTGGGGCAAAAAATAAAAAAATACAGGCCTTGTATTGAACAGTCTGACATCGCTGTCAGACGCCTGATCTATTTGCGGCCTACAAATTGTGGCAATTCAGGCCTAAATTCCACTTTATTTTCTGTCTGCTACCCTAGTTCTGTACACTATTTTGGAGTATAAAATAAAAAAATACAGGCCACATATTGAAGAGTGTGGTATCTTCATCAGACACCTGGTCTGTCTGTGCTCTACAAATAGTTGCTTTTCAGGCCTACATTCCACTTTTTTGGCTGTCTGCTACCCTAGCTCAAAACACTATTTTGGGGTAAAAAATAAAAAAAAACACCGGCCACATATTGAACAGTCTGGTATCTCTGTGACATGCCTCATTTATCTGTGGACTACAAATTGTGTCATTAGATTAGAGTCGAGGCTTGCATTCATCTTTTTATTATAATGGGCAAGGCGCATGGCATGGGACGAGGAAGTGGATGTGATGATGATGGTGCATGCAGAGGTCGAGGCCGTGGGCAAGCTGAAAGTGTGCCACAACAAACACACACATCATCTCGCAACAGATTCCTGTCAGAATTCATAGGGCATGGCGAAACAGCACTCTTGACACTAGAGCAGCGTGAAAAGGTATTTGGTTGGATGGCAGATAATTCTTCCAGTCACTTTGCCACCACCACCAGCACTCTGTCTTCCACACGGTCAAGTCCGAGTAGCCGTGACTCTGCACCGCATATTGCTCACCCTGATCCTCCTTCCTCCCACCATGCTGAGTGCCCTGAGACAACTGATCCAACACTTGGGCACTCCGAAGAGTTGTCCACTTTTCCATTTATCGATTCATGCCTCTTTCCCCGTCCACTTGAAGCGAGGCAAGAGGACATTCCATGTAGCGATGCCCAAATATTTGAGCAGCCATGGTCACACGAAGGCGACGGTGTTAACATGTCACAAGAGGTGGACAGTGATGAGACACAATTGCCAGAAACTCAGGAGGAGGACCAGGATGCGGAAGTGGAAGAAGAGGGGGTGGATGATATAGTAACTGACCCAACCTGGCAGGAAGACATGCAGAGCAAGGACAGCAGCACACAGGGGGATGAAGGCGTAGCACCCCAACAGGCAGGAAGAAGCAGTGTGGTGTCTGCAGACAGAAGGCAGGCAACCGTTCCACGCAACACCAACATGACGGAAGCTGCCAGTCCAACTGTAAGGTCTTGCCTAGTCTGGTTGTTTTTAAAAGACTTTGCCGATAACCCCAAACAGGCCATTTGCAACACCTGCCATGCGGTGTCAAAAGATAAATCAAATGAACCCATACACAAAGTAAGTGTACCCAGCCCATATGGGTATCTGAGCTTCCACACACATGTGTCTTGGTTCGAGTACAACCTTTATATCACCAATAGCTCTGTCACTGTCCTGCCCAATACAAGGTAAAAAAACTAATTAATAATGTAACTGGACAGCTCGACCATTGCATTAGGACAAATTGGATGTCTCCTTCTTAGTGCTGTCTCTGCCTTTTTTTTTCTTTTCTGCCCAATCCAGGTGCCATATGTCAGGCATGCGATTTGATATATGATATATAATTATTATTATTTTTATTTTATTATATTGATTTGCCACAAAAGCAGTACTTTCTCTCTCCACTGTGAGCAATTGCTTTGAGTTGGCATAAATTCCATATCAGACAGTTTATTTGATAAGGCATCTTAATATTTCAAAGGGAAAGTGGAAGGGTTGACTTTTCATTTAATTTAATTTATGTCTCTCTGAGAAGAAACACATATCACAGAACTTAGCTGTCAGACCTGGTGTCCAGCAAGAACAAGGAGGAGCACCATCATAATGGTTTAACTCTTTCTCTATCATGGAATCACTGAGTTTAGTCAGTAACAGTGACTTGCTAAAGAATGAGGGTAAAGCCATCTAACTTATGTATCTGGCACAGCAGCATGCCTATAGTCCACCTGCCTGTAGAAAATGTATGAAAATCATAAAAGAAAATATGGTTGATTGTGACTTGTAGGATCGCTACTTCCAATAGGTGGCGCTATAGAGTAAAGTCCTCTTTTTCTCAGAAGAGGCAATTTGCATATAAAAAAGAAAATATATATTTAGTCAGCTATTATTTCTTTTAGGTGCAGAGACATTGTCATTTTCCTGCACTTTTATGAATTGTGAGCCACCATTCCACTGGCTGTGACTTTTGCAGAAACTGACGACAATCACTTTCTTTACAACAAAGTTGCAACAAAAATGATAGAACATTTGTAAAATTGACATTCACAAGAAAAGAAGAAAAAATGTCTTTTTTTATTTAGATGTATTATTTTTATTTTTAGCTCCTGCTTTTATCCACTTTTCATGTTTGTTATAAATCCCTCGAGTTGTGTATGTATGTAGCCATTGGAGTGAATGAGGACTGTCACTTTTTAAAGAATCAGATTGGGATCCAGAGTTGTCATTCTTTATAAATTTGTTGACAAACTATTGTTAGAATTATAAAAAGTATTTAAGAACTGTATAAAAGGATTTAAAACTGTAGGTTTAAGAATTGTATCCATGCTTTACAGTGCAGCTCTACTTATTCCATCTGATTACTACTTACTTTATGACCACAAGTATTCCATGAATTATTGTCTTAAGTCTCTATATAAAGTACTGTCACTGCAGGAAAAAGAGAAGATTAATTGCAAAAAATGTCCTAACAATGGATCCCACATCTCACTCCAGAAAGGAAACCCACTCCCCTTTATCACACCTGATGAGGTATGTACACACTTGCCACCTCATTCAGGTGAAGAATAAATGAAGAAGTCACCACACACATGTATGCTCTATTTACTGTTTTCTTTTTACAATTCTCTAATATAGAGAGTGGCCACCTTTTCATCCAGGGTCCAAATATTAATGTTCTGGAGATATTTTGGAGTTCCATAGATATGACCACCTTCTAAAAGATGTTTATAACATGTCTTGTGGACATGTCAGAAATGTCTATGAGACTACCACGTTTAAGCTGGTTTCACACACTGTATTTTTATATGTTCTCATTGAGATTTTTCATGGGAGTTTTTATATTTTTTATTATTGAGGTCAAAAATGCTGCTAACAAATGTTACTTTAAGGCTGAGTTTAGACGTCCATGAAACACGGCCCATGTATGGACCATGATTGACTGACTGTGAGTTTCTTGACCTGAACTCAATAGTCTCATAGGCATATATAAAGTTGAGTTTGGGTCAGGAAATCACGGCCAGTCTGTACATCGCTGTTTATGCACAGACCATGTTTCACAGACGTCTAATTCGGCTTATGGTATACACTCACTGGCCACTTTATTAGGTACACCTGTCCAACTTCTTGTTAACACTTAATTTCTAATCAGCCAATCACATGGCGGCAACTCAGTGCATTTAGGCATGTAGACATGGTCAAGACAATCTCCTGCAGTTCAAACCGAGCATCAGTATGGGGAAGAAAGGTGATTTGAGTGCCTTTGAACTTGGCATGGTTGTTGGTGCCAGAAGGGCTGGTCTGAGTATTTCAGAAACTGCTGATCTACTGGGATTTTCACGCACAACCATCTCTAGGGTTTACAGAGAATGGTCCGAAAAAGAAAAAAAATCCAGTGAGCGGCAGTTCTGTGGGCGGAAATGCCTTGTTGATGCCAGAGGTCAGAGGAGAATGGGCAGACTGGTTCGAGCTGATAGAAAGGCAACAGTGACTCAAATCGCCACCCGTTACAACCAAGGTAGGCCTAAGAGCATCTCTGAACGCACAGTGCGTCGAACTTTGAGGCAGATGGGCTACAGCAGCAGAAGACCACACCGGGTACCACTCCTTTCAGCTAAGAACAGGAAACTGAGGCTACAATTTGTACAAGCTCATCGAAATTGGACAGTAGAAGATTGGAAAAACGTTGCTTGGTCTGATGAGTCTCGATTTCTGCTGCGACATTCGGATGGTAGGGTCAGAATTTGGCGTAAACAACATGAAAGCATGGATCCATCCTGCCTTGTATGGAGCATCTTTGGGATGTGCAGCCGACAAATCTGCGGCAACTGTGTGATGCCATCATGTCAATATGGACCAAAATCTCTGAGGAATGCTTCCAGCACCTTGTTGAATCTATGCCACGAAGAATTGAGGCAGTTCTGAAGGCAAAAGGGGGTCCAACCCGTTACTAGCATGGTGTACCTAATAAAGTGGCCGGTGAGTGTATATCAATATATTCTAAAGTCCAAAAGCATATTGTTATTTTTTTATTAATTTTTATGTCACTTTTGGAAGCAATTCTATTTCTTTTTAAGACTTTTAAGACATCTACCAATGATAAAAACCTGGTTGTTTTGCTTGGTAGTCTTTATATATGTGGAGGTATGGCATATGATGTAACACGGATTTGTGCCTCGTTCCAGAGAAGTTGGCTGACAAATCAGCCTACGTACATGTGTCATGCACCTGCTATCCATTAAAGAGATTTTTTTTGCATTTCCATTGGTTTGTATTTAACATAGATGGTGAAATACATGCACCTGCATATTAATGTCCTTTATTTACTTTGGTATATTCCACACTTTAAAACTTGTCATCAAATCTTATACTCCCAAGAAGTAAAATCTTTTAAAAGTTGATAACTTTGGGCTCAACTTGGAGTTTTGACAAAATGTTGTGACCTTTGGTGTTTCAATGCCAGTGTCTCCCAGCTCTCTCAAAATGGCCAGAATTGGTGTGGGAGGCACAGCGAAGGCATGACTCCACAGCTTATCTAATTCATGATGAGCTGTGATGTAATTAATAATGAACTGTGGCTCTCCGTATGCCAGATATCTAACTCTAGACCCTGTTTGAAGAAATATTTATGTTGCGCATGGAGGGGCACACCACTTGTCAGATGCTTCATGAGGAGACACGGGAGGGTCGACGGTTGCCCAGGTCTGCTAGCCGGAACCGCATGAACCAGGATCATCTCACCGAACGCCTGCTCTCCTGTTAACGTGGGCATAACGCTACTCAGACAACACAGGCTGAGGGTAAAACAGTGTGGCAATGCTGTATTGAACCACAAAACAGGCAGATAACACATAGAACAGTCCCAGCAAAATTCCCCAAGATGGTGTACATTACAGAGTCTCACCCTTCTGCTGACTCGCCAGTAAAAATGGCAGATGACGCATCAGAGCTCCCAGGGTCGGCTACCCCACCTGTGGCACACACACAAAGAGAAGGTAATGACAAGCGTAGGAAGATGACAGTCCATTGAGTCCATACAATGTACAAGGCCAGTTGACACGAGAGTCAAAACCTGGCTTATCAAACATCTTCATGGAGCCAGGTTACCAGCGGGTCCTAATCCTGGCTTTCTCCAAACCTATCCATCCAAAAAAAAAACCTCTTTTTTCTCTTACTTTTTTTCCATATGCAATATCAAATAAGATGTTTGGGATTGAGGGTTGCTGTTATTCTGTTTTTATTTGTATTATGATTGTTGTATTTTAAAAGTTTTGCATCTTTTTATTCTGTGGGAGGAGTTTTGAGGAGTAGGAGTATGTTGTGGCTGGGGTATTTCTCCGTTCGTCAATCCCTCTCAGGTGTGGACCCGTAGAAGCACTGGCATAGCGTGAAACGGCCGTCCTTCTGACCTGCTCGCACTAACTCCTTTCCTCACTCTCCCAGCCATTGACTCTTTTTAATGAACACTCAATAAAGCTAAGGATTTTTCAGATCGGTGAGTGCTTTTCTTTTTTCTCTTGTACAAGTGGACGGATTTGTTTTTTCTGGATATAGCACCCGAGATCTTGGAACACAGCGTCCTATCATACCGGCTTTGAAGCAGTACCTGTGGTTATCAGTGGTCTGCAGCTTTATGTTGGCAGTGGTGCCACCGCCCTGTCTTTCTTTTTTGTTGTATCCATGGTTCAGCGATGGTCAATGGAGCAGATCTGTATCCTTCCAACTGGAGCCGAAAACCCCTAGGTTGTTTCCTGTAGAATGATAGATCCGTGTCCCTCGTGATGATGCCATGATATTGGCTGCTGTCCTGTCTCTGGCTGTCTCTTTATACAAAGACATGTAACCTATTCTTAAATTTACCCAGTGTCCTTCAGTCCACCCTCACAAATAAAGGGAAGAATGGTGATGATCAAGTTGCCTTGTTTGATTATGTTATCTATTTGCATAGATTTTCCTCTATAATCTGGTTTCTTCACACTCCAGATTCATAAAAAGGTGTCCTTCATGAATCAGGAGCATGTGATTCTACCATGCCCCCTCATCAAGAATCGGGGCCTTTGGGAAAACAAATTTTATGTCATGAATCATCATTCTAACCTATTGCACTGTTGAAAAGAAAAACATTACCCTTCTGCCATTTTCAATCTTTTTTCTGATCCTGGAATCACTAGTAAAGGATATTTGTAGTGGACATTCAGCTTTTCCTACCACAGATATCATTGGCATATCATTACAGTACCAATATTTCTAACCCTCACGAATGATGGGAATCTGGTTGTAGTACTTGGTACTCTTACATGATGCCACGTTTTACCATTCACTTGAACAGGAGTGAGTTACAATATCTGACATCAAAGTAGGCCAAAATACGTGCTGTTAAGAAAAGAAGGCAGAGGAGACCACTTCTGACTAACTCAGGGGTGCACAACTTCAGTGCTTGACTGCTTTCTCGCCGCACAGCTCTACTTGATTCAAAAGTCTCTCTCTCTTCATTGTAAGGGACCTATTAGTCAACACCAGAGCAATATCGAGAGAAGCTTGCTGGGGGACACACCTGACATGTCTAATCTATCTCTAAGGTCCATGGTTAGCTCTTCAAACTATGTTTTTTTCTGTAAAATGCCAGAGAGTTTCAGATAAAAAAACATACTCAGCTGCAATGATGTAGACAGGCTGTAATTCATGCTTCCTGTGGTTTGGGCAGCATGAATCAGCAATTGTTTAACACTACGTTACAGTTTAAATATAAAATTAATCAAAATAAAGGTTGAGTACCATTTGTAAGTCTATTGAATTACTTATCTTTGGTTAAAGAGGACCTTTCACAAAATTTTTGTGAAAACAATACAGAAATAAAGCAGCCATAATTACCAATACTTGTTCTCAATATGAATGCACTGCAGAATGCAGCAAGCCCAAATGATAAATGTGGAGGCCGCACAGGTGCAAAATAATGGTAAGGCAACCACACATACCTATCAAACAAGGGGGGGGGTTGCCTCATATTCCAAAAGCACACGGACAAGGCTTGTTTAAGGCACCAGTCACACAGTTATCTGTAATGCAGCCACATTAAAGACTATTGATCACGTCTATTGTCTATACTATTGCATCAGTATGTATCGCCAGTCTAACAGCCTGTTACATACAAAAATGTTGGAAACAAATTGTCTCTCTATAGTGCATAGGGTTAATATAGGAATAAAATGCAATAAAAATGTGTTTAAAAAAATAAGGAAAAAAGTGTTAGAATGAGCAAAGTAAGAGAACATACAGATAACAATACTGCCTGCAGCAATCTTCCTACTGATCAGTACACATGAGCATCACCGCTCCAACTGCAGTTACTAGCACATGTAACCATAGTTGAATTTTGAGGAGTTCATCCATTATTTTAATTTAAATTTGTTTATTCAGGTTTCATAACACTAGTCATAAGTTAACTTGCTAAAGGCATGTTTTGTGCCTGATCGATGCCGAGAATGTGAATTTAATATTCAAAATTGATTACTTCAAGACTTCAAAGGGCGGAAATATTCAAGTAAAAAATAAACATAAAAGAGGAATGGATGAGGCAGTTAATTTTATATTCCAGTTTGAATTGTTAATGTACATTTTATTATGACTGTATATTATTATTAATTAATAATGATAATAATAGTAATAATAACAATAATAAATCATTCACCTTATGTAGCCCATTCTGCATTCTGACAACTATAACCCCTTAGTGACAGAGTCAATTTGGTACTTAATGTCCAAGCCAATTTTTACAATTCTGACCACTGCCACTTTATGAAGTTGTAGCTTTGGAAAGCTTCAACGTATCCCACTGAATCTGAGATTGTTTTTTTTGTGGCATATTGTACTTCATGATAGTGATCAAGACGTTAACCTCTATCCAGTGAGGGCTGTTATACAAGATCATATGCATACGCTTCAACCATATATATATATATAAATGTAATATGGAATGATCTCAACCATGTATGAGGACGTCAGCTGTCATCCCAATACAGCTAGAATTCATTGGGAGGAATGGGGTACACTTGCCCTATTAGACCCTATAAAGGCTGGCAACACCTGAACCCCAAAACTCCTGCCCTTACAAGAGCAGTCCACATCTGACCCTTACAATATCGGCCCTATACTTTCCCTGTTCATCCCTGAATCTTCAGGGGACCTATTAGCACATAATGGGCATACTGCTACTGCATTCAAAGAAAGGAAAAAACACTCCTGGGCTCTTCCTATAGTTGTAAAGGATTAGCAACACCCGGCATGAATGCATATATATAGCTCGTTACGGATCGGTCAAAATAAAATAGGTTTGAAAGTGTCCAATCATAGTAATGCACCCACCTATGTTCTGCTGAGACGCACACCTGCCATCCGACCACACCTTGGAATGCATAATTCCATCATGGCCTGCTCTAGATTGGATGGCAGACAGTTTTTTTCCTTCCCTTGCAGGTCGGGTTGGGGGCAGATATACAACATTATAGAATGCTGTATATCAGCCCTGAAAGGTCATGGCTCTATCTCTTATCAGCCAAACCTGGTAACAGGTTCATTTTAAAAAAGCCCTCCCATGAAGTTTTTTTTCATTAAATCTGTGTAAATGTATACAATAGTGTAATGTGTGTATGTGTTAATATACTCACCTAAAGCCACCTTCTCCAGGATCCAGCATCGTTCTGCACTTCTTGTGAATAATGTCATCACTCTACAGACTCTCTGGGTCACACTGACCCAGAAGTGGCTTTTATCATGTAAGCATATCGAGAGTCAGAAAGAGACGCTGTAGAATTACGAGGCGCCATTGTAACAGAGACTTCCCTCTCATACATAGAGTGAGCCGAATAGTCTAAAGAACAGTGACATCACTCAGAAGAGGAGCAGAATGGTGCTGGATCCCAGAGAAGGTGGCGGTAGGCGAATATAACAGCACACTGAGAGTGCACTACATGCACATATGCACAGATTTAATGGAACAAAAACTTCATGGGAGGACTATTTTAAAAGTCCCTTTATGCAATTTAAAAAAACTATTGTAAACAATTTTAGAATGTGACACAAAACACATTTTATAAAAAAATACTTTCATAAATATACTTTATAATATAACTGCAATAAAATTGGTATAAAAATCACATGTACTAAAAATATATCTACTATAACAAAGCAAAAATAATAATAAAAAATTGTAATAGTTCCAGAATGGTTTGTTTAAAAATCGTCAATATTTCTGTGGTTTTGGAGGCAAAATATAACCTGGATTGTTAGAATGACCTGGCAGCTTATCTTCATGTCTAATATAGCAAATACTTACAGTTAGATTCAGAAATATTTGGAAAATGACACAAGTTTTGACATTTTAGTTGCTTACCAAAACGTATACAAGATGCTGTTGTATAATCAATATGGCCTTAAAGCGCAGACTCTCAGCTTTAGGGTTCGCTTACACTGGCATATATTCTCTCATGTGAGAGAATTGGGTCGATTATGCTAATGACACATGTCTAAAACTGTCAAAAAATTATTCAGCCTTAAAGATGGAAAGGCCAGATTAGACTTTCCAAAAAAACATCTAAAGAAGCCAGTCCAGTTTTGGATAAATATTCTTTGGTCAGATGAAACTAAGATCAACCTGTACCAGAATGATGGGAAGTAGAAAGTATGGAGAAGGCTTGGAATGGGTCACGATCCAAAGCACATCACATTCTCTGTAAAACATGGTGGAGGCGATGTGATGGTATTTGCATGCATTGCGTATGATAGCATGGGCATGCATGGCTTTCAATGGCACTGTGTCATGACTGTGTTTCTGGCTGTCTCGGGACCAGGGCCTCCTTCCCTGTCGCTACTGCTTGGGACACCCTAGCTCTCCCTGTACCCTGGATTACTTCTGATGGTGAAGATACCGGGGCCACGTTCCTTACTTTAGCTCCTGAATCCACCCTCAGTCTGTTTCCTTCCCACACCCAGGGAAGTAGTAGTGTACCATAATACACCAACCAGACTAACAAGGTAATACAAACAGGGGTAATGAAAAATACAAAACATACAAATATACTCACACATATAACAGAGAAATGCATCGGGGGGTGGAGGATGAGGTTAAACTAAAGTAGGAGAAAAATGGGAATTATCACACATTCAAAACCTAGCAACAGTCAAAGATAAACCCACCAACCACCTTCTTTTATAAATCAACAGCAACTTCCTGCCATGCAGCATAAGCTAACTCTGACAATGAGGGTTAGCCAGGACCCAGTTTATATAGGAGATGGGAGTGGCTAACAGTGCACATCTGAGAGCCTAAACATTCCAGGAGCTCTCAACAGAGCAGATTAGCCCCTGCACTGCCAAAAATTTTTTATACCATTTATTAAGAGGGTGAAGTGCTTCTAATCAGTGCAGTAGTAGGAGAAATTCTGAAGTGTATAGGGCTAAAATTTCAGCACATATTCAATCAAATTCAGTAAGGTTGATTGGAGGGTGCTTCACAGTACAGATGGTCAATGACCCAAAACATACTGCAGAAGCAACCAAGGAGATTTTTAAGGCAAAGAAGTGGAATATTCAATGACCAAGTCAATCACTGGATCTCAACCTCATCGATCATGCATTTCACATGCTTAAGACAAATTTTAAAGCAAAGTCCCACAAAAGAGCAAATTCTGAAGTCAGCTACAGTAAAGGCATGGCAAAGCATGACAAAAGAGGAAACCCAGCTTTTGATGATGTCTGTTATGGTTCTCAATGGCAAGAGAACATAGCCCAGCAAACATAAGAACTAGCTCTTGGAAGGATGGAAACTTAAACTGACCATGAACTAAACCTGCCGCACAACTAACAGTAGCCGGGTAGCATTGCCTGCGTTTTATCCCTAGATGCCCAGCGCCGGCCGGAGGACTAACTAATCCTGGCAGAGGAAAATATAGTCCTGGCTCACCTCTAGAGAAATTTCCCCGAAAGGCAGACAGAGGCCCCCACAAATATTGGCGGTGATTTTAGATGAAATGACAAACGTAGTATGAAAATAGGTTTAGCAAAATTGAGGTCCGCTTACTAGATAGCAGGAAGACAGAAAGGGCACTTTCATGGTCAGCTGAAAACACCATCCTGAAATTACTTTAAGACTCTAGTATTAACTCATAACATCAGAGTGGCAATTTCAGATCACAAGAGCTTTCCAGACACAGAAACGAAACTACAGCTGTGAACTGGAACAAAATGCAAAAACAAACAAGGACTAAAGTCCAACTTAGCTGGGAGATGTCTAGCAGCAGGAACATGCACAGAAAGGCTTCTGATTACAATGTTGACCGGCATGGAAGTGACAGAGGAGCAAGGCTAAATAGCGACTCCCACATCCTGATGGAAACAGGTGAACAGAGAGGATGATGCACACCAGTTCAATTCCACCAGTGGCCACAGGGGGAGCCCAAAATCCAATTTCACAACAGTACCCCCCCTCAAGGAGGGGGCACCGAACCCTCACCAGAACCACCAGGGCGATCAGGATGAGCCCTATGAAAGGCACGGACCAAATCGGAGGCATGAACATCAGAGGCAGTCACCCAAGAATTATCCTCCTGACCGTATCCCTTCCATTTGACCAGATACTGGAGTTTCCGTCTGGAAACACGGGAGTCCAAGATTTTTTCCACAATGTACTCCAACTCGCCCTCAACCAACACCGGAGCAGGAGGCTCAACGGAAGGCACAACCGGTACCTCATACCTGCGCAATAATGACCGATGAAAAACATTATGAATAGAAAAAGATGCAGGGAGGTCCAAACGGAAGGACACAGGGTTAAGAATCTCCAATATCTTGTACGGGCCGATGAACCGAGGCTTAAACTTGGGAGAAGAAACCCTCATAGGGACAAAACGAGAAGACAACCACACCAAGTCCCCAACACAAAGCCGAGGACCAACCCGACGCCGGCGGTTGGCAAAAAGCTGAGTCTTCTCCTGGGACAACTTCAAATTGTCCACTACCTGCCCCCAAATCTGATGCAACCTCTCCACCACAGCATCCACTCCAGGACAATCCGAAGATTCCACCTGACCAGAAGAAAATCGAGGATGAAACCCCGAATTACAGAAAAAGGGAGACACCAAGGTGGCAGAGCTGGCCCGATTATTGAGGGCAAACTCCGCTAAAGGCAAAAAAGCAACCCAATCATCCTGATCTGCAGACACAAAACACCTCAAATATGTCTCCAAGGTCTGATTCGTCCGCTCGGTCTGGCCATTAGTCTGAGGATGGAAAGCAGACGAGAAAGACAAATCTATGCCCATCCTAGCACAGAATGCTCGCCAAAATCTAGACACGAATTGGGTACCTCTGTCAGAAACGATATTCTCCGGAATACCATGCAAACGGACCACATTTTGAAAAAACAGAGGAACCAACTCGGAAGAAGAAGGCAACTTAGGCAGGGGAACCAAATGGACCATCTTAGAGAAACGATCACACACCACCCAGATGACAGACATCTTCTGAGAAACAGGAAGATCCGAAATAAAATCCATCGAGATGTGCGTCCAGGGCCTCTTCGGGATAGGCAAGGGCAACAACAATCCACTAGCCCGAGAACAACAAGGCTTGGCCCGAGCGCAAACGTCACAAGACTGCACGAAGCCTCGCACATCTCGAGACAGGGAAGGCCACCAGAAGGACCTTGCCACCAAATCCCTGGTACCAAAGATTCCAGGATGACCTGCCAACGCAGAAGAATGAACCTCAGAAATGACTTTACTGGTCCAATCATCAGGAACAAACAGTCTACCAGGTGGGCAACGATCAGGTCTATCCGCCTGAAAATCCTGCAAGGCCCGCCGCAGGTCTGGAGAAACGGCAGACAATATCACTCCATCCTTAAGGATACCTGTAGGTTCAGAATTACCAGGGGAGTCAGGCTCAAAACTCCTAGAAAGGGCATCCGCCTTAACATTCTTAGAACCCGGCAGGTAGGACACCACAAAATTAAACCGAGAGAAAAACAACGACCAGCGCGCCTGTCTAGGATTCAGGCGTCTGGCGGACTCAAGATAAATTAGATTTTTGTGGTCAGTCAATACCACCACCTGATGTCTAGCCCCCTCAAGCCAATGACGCCACTCCTCAAAAGCCCACTTCATGGCCAAAAGCTCCCGATTCCCAACATCATAATTCCGCTCGGCGGGCGAAAATTTACGCGAGAAAAAAGCACAAGGTCTCATCACGGAGCAATCGGAACTTCTCTGCGACAAAACCGCCCCAGCTCCGATTTCAGAAGCGTCGACCTCAACCTGAAAAGGAAGAGCAACATCAGGCTGACGCAACACAGGGGCGGAAGAAAAGCGGCGCTTAAGCTCCCGAAAGGCCTCCACAGCAGCAGGGGACCAATCAGCAACATCAGCACCCTTCTTAGTCAAATCAGTCAATGGCTTAACAACATCAGAAAAACCAGCAATAAATCGACGATAAAAGTTAGCAAAGCCCAAAAATTTCTGAAGACTCTTAAGAGAAGAGGGTTGCGTCCAATCACAAATAGCCTGAACCTTGACAGGATCCATCTCGATGGAAGAGGGGGAAAAAATATATCCCAAAAAGGAAATCTTTTGAACCCCAAAAACGCACTTAGAACCCTTCACACACAAGGAATTAGACCGCAAAACCTGAAAAACTCTCCTGACCTGCTGGACATGAGAGTCCCAGTCATCCGAAAAAATCAAAATATCATCCAGATACACAATCATAAATTTATCCAAATAATCACGGAAAATGTCATGCATAAAGGACTGAAAGACTGAAGGGGCATTTGAAAGACCAAAAGGCATCACCAAATACTCAAAGTGGCCCTCGGGCGTATTAAATGCGGTTTTCCACTCATCCCCCTGCTTAATTCGCACCAAATTATACGCCCCACGGAGATCTATCTTAGAGAACCACTTGGCCCCCTTTATGCGAGCAAACAAATCAGTCAGCAGTGGCAACGGATATTGATATTTAACCGTGATTTTATTCAAAAGCCGATAATCAATGCACGGCCTCAAAGAGCCATCTTTCTTAGCCACAAAGAAAAAACCGGCTCCTAAGGGAGATGACGAAGGACGAATATGTCCCTTTTCCAAGGACTCCTTTATATATTCTCGCATAGCAGCATGCTCAGGCACAGACAGATTAAATAAACGACCCTTAGGGTATTTACTACCCGGAATCAAATCTATGGCACAATCGCACTCCCGGTGCGGAGGTAATGAACCAAGCTTAGGTTCTTCAAAAACGTCACGATATTCAGTCAAGAATTCAGGAATCTCAGAGGGAATAGATGATGAAATGGAAACCACAGGTACGTCCCCATGCGTCCCCTTACATCCCCAGCTTAACACAGACATAGCTTTCCAGTCAAGGACTGGGTTATGAGATTGCAGCCATGGCAATCCAAGCACCAACACATCATGTAGGTTATACAGCACAAGAAAGCGAATAATCTCCTGGTGATCCGGATTAATCCGCATAGTTACTTGTGTCCAGTATTGTGGTTTATTGCTAGCCAATGGGGTGGAGTCAATCCCCTTCAGGGGTATAGGAGTTTCAAGAGGCTCCAAATCATACCCACAGCGTTTGGCAAAGGACCAATCCATAAGACTCAAAGCGGCGCCAGAGTCGACATAGGCATCCGCGGTAATAGATGATAAAGAACAAATCAGGGTCACAGAAAGAATAAACTTAGACTGTAAAGTGCCAATTGAAACAGACTTATCAAGCTTCTTAGTACGCTTAGAGCATGCTGATATAACATGAGTTGAATCACCGCAATAGAAGCACAACCCATTTTTTCGTCTAAAATTCTGCCGTTCACTTCTGGACAGAATTCTATCACATTGCATATTCTCTGGCGTCTTCTCAGTAGACACCGCCAAATGGTGCACAGGTTTGCGCTCCCGCAGACGCCTATCGATCTGGATAGCCATTGTCATGGACTCATTCAGACCCGCAGGCACAGGGAACCCCACCATAACATCCTTAATGGCATCAGAGAGACCCTCTCTGAAATTCGCCGCCAGGGCGCACTCATTCCACTGAGTAAGCACAGCCCATTTACGGAATTTCTGGCAGTATATTTCAGCTTCGTCTTGCCCCTGAGATAGGGACATCAAGGCCTTTTCCGCCTGAAGTTCTAACTGAGGTTCCTCATAAAGCAACCCCAAGGCCAGAAAAAACGCATCCACATTGAGCAACGCAGGATCCCCTGGAGCCAATGCAAAAGCCCAATCCTGAGGGTCGCCCCGGAGCAAGGAAATCACAATCCTGACCTGCTGAGCAGGATCTCCAGCAGAGCGAGATTTCAGGGACAAAAACAACTTGCAATTATTTTTGAAATTTTGAAAGCAAGATCTATTCCCCGAGAAAAATTCAGGCAAAGGAATTCTAGGTTCAGATATACGAACATGAACAACAAAATCTTGTAAATTTTGAACTTTCGTGGTGAGATTATTCAAACCTGCAGCTAAACTCTGAATATCCATTTTAAACAGGTGAACACAGAGCCATTCCAGGATTAGAAGGAGAGAGAGAGAGAAAGGCTGCAATATAGGCAGACTTGCAAGAGATTCAATTACAAGCACACTCAGAACTGAGAAAAAAAAAAAAAATCTTCAGCAGACTTCTCCTTTCTCTCCTTTCTCTGTCAATTAATTTAACCCTTTTTTGGCCGGTCAAACTGTTATGGTTCTCAATGGCAAGAGAACATAGCCCAGCAAACATAAGAACTAGCTCTTGGAAGGATGGAAACTTAAACTGACCATGAACTAAACCTGCCGCACAACTAACAGTAGCCGGGTAGCGTTGCCTGCGTTTTATCCCTAGACGCCCAGCGCCGGCCGGAGGACTAACTAATCCTGGCAGAGGAAAATATAGTCCTGGCTCACCTCTAGAGAAATTTCCCCGAAAGGCAGACAGAGGCCCCCACAAATATTGGCGGTGATTTTAGATGAAATGACAAACGTAGTATGAAAATAGGTTTAGCAAAATTGAGGTCCGCTTACTAGATAGCAGGAAGACAGAAAGGGCACTTTCATGGTCAGCTGAAAACCCTATCAAAACACCATCCTGAAATTACTTTAAGACTCTAGTATTAACTCATAACATCAGAGTGGCAATTTCAGATCACAAGAGCTTTCCAGACACAGAAACGAAACTACAGCTGTGAACTGGAACAAAATGCAAAAACAAACAAGGACTAAAGTCCAACTTAGCTGGGAGATGTCTAGCAGCAGGAACATGCACAGAAAGGCTTCTGATTACAATGTTGACCGGCATGGAAGTGACAGAGGAGCAAGGCTAAATAGCGACTCCCACATCCTGATGGAAACAGGTGAACAGAGAGGATGATGCACACCAGTTCAATTCCACCAGTGGCCACAGGGGGAGCCCAAAATCCAATTTCACAACAGATGTCCATGGCGCTAGACTTCAGGCAGTAATTGCCTGCAAAGGATTCTCTACAAAGTAATACAATTGGACATTTTATTTCTGGTAAAGTTTTTTTCTTCAATTACCTTTGAGCCTGTAATAGACAAAAGAATGATACAAAAGAATGATAATAAATGCTACAATAGAATTGATTACAAAAAATACATATTTAGAAAGTGCAATGGGAATAGTGGTGGAACCACTGTGCCGTGGACCAAGGTGAGCCTGGAGGGGAATGACTAGATAAACACCTGAATCTTTGATAGAATCCCTGATGGTGGGGTTAGACTTGGCTTCGAGTGGACGCCAGGTGCTATTCCAGGATACACCCTTGGACACACGGCAGCTGACCCCCAAAGGGGCAGGTAGCTGGAATGGCCAGGAATTGGAAGACTTGGCTGGTACAGGCAGGCACGGCAGGAACACTGGAAGACAAGGCAGGTACTGGCTGATAGGGCTGGAATACAGGCAGACACGGTAAGTGCAGGTAGGTACGGCTGCTATACAGGCTGACACAGCTGGGGCAGGCAGGTACGACTGGTATACAGGCTGGCACAGCAAGTGCAGGCAAGTACGGCAGGTAGACAGACTGGCAGGGTAGGTGCAGGCAGGAACGGCTGGTATATAAACTGACACGGCAGGAGCAGGCAGTTATGACTGGTATACAGGCAGGCATGGCAAGTGCAGTCGTGCAGATTAGCAAGGGTGCACATGTTGCTCTGACACCTCCCAACAGTTGGAGGTACCTTAAAAAATAAGTGTCTCTCAGTCATTGGATGGGGACACTTTAGGACAACACACAATGTCCCTTTAAGAGACCAGGACTTTGTGTGCCCTAAATGCAATGTCCGGGGTTCTGTGAGGCATACTCAGACCACGGACAGTAGCAGGAGAAGGAAGAAGTGTGGGATGGGGGGCACAGCGATGAGTGAGTTGGGGTTCTTACCGGGAAAGGGGAGGATGGTAAGCATGCAGGGATGCTAATAAATCCCTCTTTACACTACTCTCTTGTATAAGCCAGCAAGAAATCTCTCCAGGAAGAGAAGGGCATGGATGGTCTTGTTGGGCTCCAATGACCTCTCCTAAGGACAGAACCAGTTCCAATCCACAAGGAAAAAGGTTATTCCTTTTACCCTTTTTGGCAAGAAAATTCTCTACCTCAAAAACATCTTCAGAGCTGACTTGAGCAGGAGTGGTACCCAGGTACTTGAAGAAGGAGATGAAGATGACAGGCTTGAGGAGAGGCACATGGAAAGAATTGGGGATTCATAAAGAAGTCGGAAGTTTGAGCTTTTAAGTTACGGCATTAATCTATTTGAAAAATTTGAATGGAAAAATGAGGCAAGGACCCAACTTATACGAAGGTAGCATGAGACGGGCAAAGTTGAAAGAAAGCCAAACCTTATCCCCAGATGTCTCTTGGCCATGTGTCTCTTCATCTGATCAAAAGATTTCTTAAATGTAGTCTTAGTGTCCTCCCAGGTTTCAGAGAAGCCCTGCATGAGAATTTCAGCAGCAGGAATGTTGGTGGTAGTAGACACAGGAAATGGAATATTGAACTGTTGACCATACACAACTAAAAATGGAGATTTAGCTGAGGCTTCCCTCACATGGTTGTTATAAGAGAATTCAGCCAAAGGCAGGAGATTGACACAATCATTGTGGTGGGCATTGACGAAATGCTGTAGGAATTTGGTTGGGATCTGATTGACTTGCTCTACCTGGCTTTCGGATTGTAGATGATAGGCAGAAGAGAAGTCCAAAAGGACATAAAGTAACTTGCAGGTAGCCTATATATACTATAGGGAGAGGTAAGAAGATATGTTGGATGAACTTCTCGGCAAGCACAGGAACAGTAAAACAGGCTATCTTAGAGAAGCGATCCACAACCATCCAAATGACAATACATCCGGACGATACTGGGAGATCAGTAATGAAGTCTGCGATGTGCTTCCAGGGAGAGGAAGTATCCGACTGGTTGGAAGCTTTTTCAGAGTCTTATTCTTGACACAGGAGGGACAGGCTAAAACAAAATCTGCAATATCCACAGGTAAGACGACCAATAATGCTGTGAAATGAGAAGAGCTGTCTTCTTCTGTCCAGCATGATCAGCCAATTTAGATGAGTAATCCCACTGAAGGACCAGCTTCCTGTCTGGTTCAGCAACAGAAGTCTTCCCAGATGAAACTCAGGACAGATCCAATGGAGCGACAGTAACCATTTTGAAAAACTCAATGATGTGTTGAGGCCCTTTCTCCTAGTCAGGAGACAGACAAGACCTAGAAAGTGCATCCACCTTGGCTATTTTGTCCACCTTCTAAAAGTGAAGCACAAAATCAAAAGGGGCAAAGAACATAGATCACCTGGCTTGACATGGATTTAGCCACTGTGAGGACTGCAGATAGACTAAGTTCTTCTGATTTATGTAAATAATTACTGGATGCTTTGTTCCTTCAAGCAGAAACTGCCACACTTCTAGAGCCAGTTTAATCACCAACATTTCTCCATCGTCTATTGAGTAGCTACATTCTTGAGCTGAGAAGACTTTGAAGACGAAACTGCAGGTCACTATACAGTCAAAAGGAGACATCTTATTGCTTATGAGTGACTCCTGCCCCAGAGGAAGAAGCATCCACCTCCAAAAATAATTGCTTATTGTTGTCAGGTCGGTGCAGCACTGGAGCAGAGGAGAAGGCCTGTTTTAGGGAGATAAAGGCGCTTTCAGCCCCCAGAGTTAGGGTTAGCTATTTTGTTGGTCAGGACAAAGATTAGTGCTGTCTGAGAGGAGAAATGTGTAATAAACTGGCAGTAGTAATTTGTTTAGCGAATTCGAGAAATCACTGAATAGCTTTTAAACCATCAGGACAAGGCCACTTCAAAATGCTGGACACCTTCTTGGCATCCATCCTCAGTCCAGTCTCAGAGATGATGTACCCTAGGAATGGAAGACAGGCTTGCTTAAAGATGCACTTTTCAAACTTGATGTACAATTGGTTATTTTTCAGTCTCTGCAGAATCTGACAGACATCCCTCCTGTGTGTGCAGATCACCATACACGAGTACAGAAGTTCCAGAAAGACATTGTTCACCAGTTCTGGGAAGACTGCTGGGGCATTACAGAGCCAAAACTGCATTAAGCGATACTCATAATGACCATCCCGGGTGTTAAAGGCAGTCTTCCACTCATTCCTCTGGCTTATTTGGATCAGGTTATATGCCTATCACAGGTCAAGTTTAGTAAAGAGCAGGCGCTAGCAAGCCTCCTGCAGTGCTTGTCAGATCGCTGATCAGACACAGTGCATTGCAAAGTGTCAGATCAGTGATCTGACACTATACTGTGAAGTCCCACACTGGGACAAAGTAAAAAAAAATATTTACATGTGTAAAAAATTAAAATCCTAAATAAATAATAAAAAAAATATTGTTCCAATAAATACATTTCTTTATGTAAATACATTTTTTTTTTTAAAGTACACATATTTAGTATCGCCGCATCCGTAATGATCCGACCTATAAAATTATCCCATGAGATATCCCCTTCAGTGAACACCGTAAAAAAAAACTAGGCAAAAAACAACGCTTTATTATCATACCACGGAACAAAAAGTGGAATAACACGCGATCAAATCAAAAAGACGGATATGAATAAACATTGTACCGCTGAAAACGTCATCTTGTCCCGCAAAAAATGAGCAGCTACATAGCATCATCAGGGAAAAAATACAAAAGTTATAGCCCTCAGAATAAAGGAAAAATAATTATTTTTTCTATAAAATAGTTTTTATTGTATAAAAGCACCAAAACATAAAAAAAGTATCTAATGAGGTATCGCTGTAATCGTATTGACCCGAAGAATAAAACTGCTTTTTCAATTTTACCAAACAAGGAACGGTATAAACGCCCCCCCAAAAGAAATTCACAAATTGCTTTTTTTTTCATTCTGCCTAACAAAAATCAGAATAAAAAGTGATCAAAAAATGTCATGTACCAGAAAATGATACCAATAAAAACGTCAACTCGTTCCGCAATAAACAAGACCTCACATGACTCTCTGGACCAAAATATGGAAAAATTATAGCTCTCGGAATGTGGTAATGCAAAAAAATATTTTTTGCAATAAAAAGCGTCCTTTAGTGTGTGACAGCTGCCAATTTATAAAATAATAGGGAAAAATAATAAAATAAGAAAATGTACTGTGTTTATTTCCATTTTTCCATTAGGGTTAGGGTTGGGACAAAAGTTAGGGTTGGGGCTAAAGTTAGGGTTAGGGTTGGGGCTAAAGTTAAGGTTAGGGTTGGGGCTAAAGGTACGGTTGGGGCTAAAGTTAGGGTTGGGGCTAGAGATGGGAATAGGGTTTGGATTACGTTTATGGTTGGGTTAGGGGTGTGTCAGGGTTAGGGGTGTGTTGGGGTTGAGATTAGGGTTAGGGGTGTGTTCAGGTTAGGGGTGTCGTTAAGGTATGGATTAGGGTTAGGGGTGTGTTGGGGTTAGGGGTGTGGTTAGGGTTGGGATTAGGTTTAGGGGTGTGTTGGAGTTAGAGTTGGAGTTAGAATTGGGAGGTTTCCACTGTTTAGGCACACCAGGGGCTCTGCAAATGCAACATGACGTCCGATCTCAATCCATAAAATTTGTGCTGAAAAAGTAAAACGGTGCTCCTTCCCTTCTGAGATCTGCCGTGCACCCAAACAGTGGTTTACCCCCAAATATGGGGTATCAGCTTACTCAGGACAAATTGGACAATAATGTTTGGGTCCAATTTTTCCTGTTACCCATGGGAAAAAACAAAACTGGGGGCTAAAAAAAATCATTTTTGTGGAAAAGAAAAGATATTTTACTTTCACGGCTCTGCGTTATAAACTTTAGTGAAACACTTGGTGGTTCAAAGTGATCACCACAATCTAGATAAGTTCCTTGGGGGTCTAATTTCCAATATGGGGTCACTTGTGGGGGGTTTATACTGTTTAGGTACATCAGGGGCTCTGCAAATGCAACGTGATGCCCGCAGACCATTCCATCAAAGTCTGCATTCCAAAATGCCACTTCTTCTCTTCCGAGCTCTGCCATGTGCCCAAACAGTAGTTTTCTCCCACATATGGGGTATCCGTGTACTCAGAACAAATTGGACAACAACTTTTGGGGTCCAATTTCTCCTGTTACCCTTGGGAAAATACAAAACTGGGGGCTAAAAAATCATTTTTGTGGAAAAAAAAGGATTTTTTATTTTCACGGCTATGCGTTATAAACTTTAGTGAAACACTTGGGGGTTCAAAGTGCTCACCACACAGGTAGATAAGTTCCGCGCGGGGTTCTAGTTTCTAAAATGGGGTCACTTGTGGGGAGTTTCTACTGTTTAGGTACATCAGGGGCTCTGTAAACTCAACGTGACACCCGCAGACCATTTCATCAAAGTCTGCATTCCAAAGCGCCACTTCTTCCTTTCTGAGCTCTGCCATGCACCCAAACAGTAGTTTTCTCCCACATATGGGGTATCAGCATGCTCAGGACAAATTGCACAACAACTGTTGGGGTCTAATTTCTCCAGGTACCCTTGGGAAAATACAAAAGATCATTTATGTGGAAAAAGAAAGATTTTTAATTTTCACGACTCTACATTATAAACTTCTGTGAAGCACTTGGGGGTTCAAAGTGCTCACCACACATCTAGATAAGTTCCTTATGGTGTCACTTTTGGGTTGTTACCACTGTTTAGGCACATCGGGGCTCTCCAAACGCGACATGGCGTCTTTTCTCAATTCCAGCTAATTTTGCATTGAAAAGTCAAATGGCGCTCCATGCGCCCAAATAGTGGCTTACCCCCACATATGGGGTACCGGCGTACTCAGGACAAATTGTACAACAACGTTTGTGGTCTATCTTCTCCTGGTACCCTTGGTAAAATAAAACAAATTGGAGCTGAAGTAAATTTTTTGTGAAAAAAGTTAAATGTTCATTTTTTTTTTAAACATTCCAAAAATTCCTGTGAAACACCTGAAGGGTTAATAAGCTTCTTGAATGTGGTTTTGAGCACATGGAGGGGTGAAGTTTTTAGAATGGTGTCATACTTGGGTATTTTCTATCATATAAGTGACTTCAAATGTGATATGGTCCCTAAAAAAATGGTGTTGTAATAATGAGAAATTGCTGGTCAAATTTTAACCCTTATAACTCCCTAACAAAAAAAAATTGTTAAAGTAGACATGTGGGAAATGTTACTTATTAAGTATTTTGTGTGGCATATCTCTGTGATTTTAGGGCATGAAAATTCAAAGTTGGAAAATTGCGAAATTTTCAAAATTTTCGCCAAATTTCAATTTTTTTCACATAAAAACTCAAGTAATGTCAAAGAAATTTTACCACTATCATGAAGAACAATATGTCATGAGAAAACATTGTCAAAATTACCGGGATCCGTTGAAGCGTTCCAGAGTTATAACCTTATAAAAGGACAGTGGTCAGAATTGTAAAAATTGGCCGGGTCATTAACATGCAAACCACCCTTGGAGGTAAAGGGGTTAATTATTTATTTAAATAATTTAAAAAAACAGCGTGGGGACCCCTCTGTTCTTGATAACTAGCCTTGCTGAAGCTGACAGCTGAGGGTTGCACCCCCCAACTGTGGGTTTTGCTTGGCTGGTTAGCAAAAATACAGGGGAACCCACACTGTTTTTTTTAATTATTTATTTACCGCTCGTGCTCTCAATGTTATTAGCGGCAGCCGGTGTCGGATGATGGGGTCAGTAGTCCCATAAGCTGACAGCAGTGACAGGATGTAAAATTTATACCTCCGATAACAGCTGAGCACTCATGCTGTCTTTTGACAGTGTGGGAACCGCGGCTCTCTGACTGGCGGTGATGATTGATCGCCGATCAGAAGCGGGGTTTGCCTCGCTACCATGCACATGACAGCGTGACAAGCACCTTGTGTTCGGGCAGCCAAACCCGAACAGTAACATGGACTTCCTGGTGAGTCTGTGTTTGGTGTCTGTGCCCAAACAATAGGTGTTTGGTACGGGCGCCGAACTTCACTGTTTGGGTTCGCCCATCTATAATCATCTACCACCCAACAAGACAGCTGGCTCTCACAGATCTGTTAGTTTTTCTTTAAGAATCCCTCCTGCTCTGTACTTATTAACTGTATTAATTACACCTGTTTGAACTTGTTAGCTGTATAAAAGACACCTGTCCACCTAATCAATCACACTCCAACCTTTGCACCATGGCCAAGACCAAGGACCTGTCTAAGGATACCAGGTACAAAATTGTAGACCTGCACAAGGCTGGGATAGGCTACAGGACAATAAGCAAGCAGCTTGGTGAGAACGCATCAACTATTGGGCAATTATTAGAAAATGGAAGAAACACAAGATGAATGTCAATCTTCCTCGGTCTGGTGCTTCTTGCAAGATCTGGCCTCATGAGGGAAGGATGATTCTGAGAAAGATCAGGAATCAGCCAAGATCTATCCAGGACAATGACCTGAAGAGAGCTGGGACCACATTTTCAAGCATAACCGTTAGTGACACACTATTCCGTTATAGATTAAGATCCTGCAGGGTACGCAAGGTCCCCATGCTAATGCCAGCACATGTCCAGGTCCCTTTAAAGTTTACTAAGGATCATCTGGATGATCTGATGTTGTCAGAAGAGATCAAAGTAGAACTTTTTGGTATTAACTCCACTGGCTGTGATGGAGGAAGAAGGATGATTCAACCCTAAGAGCACTGTCCCAACTGTGAAGCATGATGGGAGAAAGCTCATACTCTTTAGGTGCTTTTCTGTAAAGTGACAGGGTGACTGCACTGTCTTGAAGGGAGGATGGATGCGATCATGTATCGCAAGATTTTGGCCAACAACCTCCTTCCCTCAGTAAGAGTATTAAAGATGGGTTGTGGCTAGATCTTCCAGCTTGACAATGATCTGAAACACACAGCCGGGGCAACTAAGGAGGGGCTCTGTAAGAAGAATTTAAAGATCCTGGAGTGACCTAGCCAGTCTACAGACCTGAACCCAAATGAAAATCTTTAGAGGGAGATGAAACTCAGTATTGCCAAGCGACAGCCCTGAAACCTGAAAGATCTGTAGAAGATCTCTATGGAGATATAGGTCAAAATCCTTGCTGCAGTGTGTGCCAACTTGGTCAAGAACTACATGAAACATCTGACCACTGTAACTGTAAATAAAGGTTTCTGTACCAAAGGTTAAGTTCTGTTTTTCTATTGTATCAAACACTTATTTCATGCAATAGAATGCTAATTAATTATGTAAAAATCATACAATGTGATTTTCTAGAATTTTGATAGATTTTGCCTCTCACAGTTGAAACGTACCTACGATAAATATTACAGACCTCTCCATTCTTTGTAGGTGGGAAAACTTGCAAATTCAGCAGTGAATCAAATACTTATTTTTGCCACTGTATAGGACAGAAAATTCCAAAAGTGACACCATTTTAAAAACTTCACCCCTCAAAATGATCAAAGCACATTCAAAAAGTGTATTAACCCTTCAGGTGCTTTTCAAGGGTAACAGGAGAAAAATTAGCATATAATGTGTTGTGCAATTTCTCATAAGTACATTGATACCCCATAAGTGGTGAAAAACTGCTATTTGGGGGCATGTCAAAGCTTGGAAGAGAAAAAGCACAATTTGACTTTTAGAACACAAAATTGGCTTCAATTGATAGCAGACTCCATGTCATGTTGAAGAGCCCCTGATGTGCCTAAACAGTGGAAATCCCCAACAAGTGACTCCATTTTGAAAACTACACCTCTAAACAAATTTATCTAGAGGTGTGGGCACTGCAGTATCTGAAACCCATAGATGCTTCACCAAATTTTATAACGTTGAGCAGTGCAAATTAGAAAATGCATTTTTTCCACAAAAATATTGCTTTAGGTCAACATTTTTCATTTTCACAAAGGTAACCGGATGGATCATACTGAACAATTTGTTGTGCAATTTCTCTTGAGTACACTGATACCACATATGTGGTACAAAATAACTGTTTGGGCGCATGGCAGGGCCAACTTAATTCTGGAGTACAATTTAGGCTTGAATAGATTGTGGATGCCATGTCACATTTGAAGTGCCCTTGACATGCTAAAACAGGAGAAACCCCAATAAGTGACCCCCATCTTGGAAACTACACCTGTTGAGGAATTTATCTAGGGGTGTAGTGAGCATTTCTAATCTTCAGGCGATTCACTGAATTTTGGATGGTGAATAAAGAAATTCGTATTTTTCAGATTATAAGATTCACTTTTTTACTCCGAATTTGGGATGAAAATGGGGGTGCGTCTTATAATCCGAAGTGAGCTTATCAGGCTCCTTTGGAAGTGAAGACGGGTCCCAGGAGGCGGGATTGCTGCTTCTGGAGGCCTGTGGTGCCTGGGATCTAAGAAACTGACAGCACCTGTAGGCGGAGTCCATTTTCCCTATGATATCAATGCGGTTGGCTTTGGGAAAATGGCTGCCAGAAGTGGTGAATGCACAGATTGAGATTTCAGGAGATGAGAAGTGCCAGAAAAGCAGAATCCCCTCTCAAGCAGGGGTGGGCTGGGCCAGGTGGCAAAGAGGCAAATGCCCCCTGGGCCGCTCCACCAGCAGTGGTACAGGGTCTACCTGATGGAAATTGTGCGTGGCCGTGTGCATGTACAGTGATGCGGCCGGCAGCAGTCACAGCCGCATCACAGTCAGCACACACGCTGGGGCAAGGAGCTGTTCAGGGCTTTCACCTTGACGGCTGCACAGTTCGCGCTCCCTCCATGTTCTCTATACTTCTGGGTCAGGTGTTGGGCGCACGCGCTGACATGTCCTGGATGCTAGAAGCAGAGAGGCACTGCAGTGGAGCGAATGATGAGGTAAGTATGAAAAACTTTTTTGTTTTCTTTTTTAAAATGAATTAAATGGTGGGTAACTGCAAGTGATGAAGTGGGGTGTGTATGGAGGACTGCACATGATGAAGGGCAGTGGGGCCATACATGACAGAGTTTGGGGGTTAAGGAGACTGCACATGATGAAGGGGAGTGGGGCTGCACATGATGGAATTTGGGGGTTAAAGGAGGTTGCACATGATGGAGTTTGGGGGTTATAGGAGGTTGCACATGATGGAGTTTGGGGGTTAAAGGAGGCTGCTGTTACAAAACTGCAGCACAGAACTAGGAGAGCAGGGGGAAAGCTTACCCTGCACTAAGACAAGGCTGAAACCCTACGATGGAGTGGGTGACCCATTCCTTGCGAATAGACCCACCGACGATCCTAGTTTAAACTCAGCGAAGACCTATAGATAAGGGGAAGGAGATCCCTAAAAGATCTAAGAACTGGGTATAAGAAACAGGTCACCTCCTAATAGGAAACACAGAGAAAGCTGCAGAAACAAACTGAAAACAGAAACAAAAGATAGCTGAACCGGAGATCCCAGAACTGCAAAATATCAAACACAGAAAGCTGTCCAAGCACCTAGCCAGAACTCTAGCTGATTAACACTGTTGTCCAGCAAGGAATGGGAGGCAGGTGCTGGGTAATAAAGGGTGATACAATCACCTGACCAAGACAACCAAGTACCAGGGGAAAAAGATCAGCAGCCAGAAAACCACAACAAGATGGCAGATGGTCAAAACAAAACAGATTCTAACAGTTACACATGATGGAGAGGGGGGTAATTGGGGCTGCACATGATGAAGGGTGTTGTGAATTCTGCTCTTGGGCTCCCTCCGGTGGTTATAAGTGGTAGCGCTGCTGTCTCTGAATCGCAGCATTCATCAGGTGTGTCCACTTTTTGCAATTCTGACTGGGCTATTTAGTCTTGCTTGACCCTTTAGTCAGTGCCAGTTGTCCATTGTTCCTGGAGGATTCACATCCCTGCCTGTTCTCTCCTGCTTTGCTGTTCATTTCAACAAAGATAAGTTCTGGCCTTGATTTTTGCAGTCCACATGCTGTGGGCCTTATTGTTCAGTTCTTTTCCATGTTTTTGTCTTGTCCAGCTTGGTCTGTATAAGGATTTGTTTAGCCAAGCTGGTATCTCTGGAGATGCAGATATACCCTCTATATCTTTAGTTAGATGTGGAGATTTTGTATTTTCTGTGGTGGATATTTTTTAGTGTTTTAATACTGACCGCATAGTACTCTGTCCTATCCTTTCTATTTAGCTAGAGTGGCCTCCTTTGCTAAATCCTGATTTCAGTCTGCGTATGTTATTTCCCTCTCCTCTCACAGTCAATATTTGTGGGGGGCTGTCTATCCTTTGGGGATTTTCTCTGAGGCAAGATAGTTTTCCCTTTTCTATCTCTAGGGGTATTTAGTCCTCCGGCTGTGTCGAGATGTCTAGGGAGTGTTAGGTACATTCCACAGCTACTTCTAGTTGCGGTGTTAAGTTCAGGGTCAGCGGTCAGTACAGGTACCACCTTCTCTAGAGTACGTCTCATGCTGCTCCTAGGCCACCAGAACATAACAGTAGGGGGAGTGGGGCTGCACATGATGGAGTTCAGGGGTTAAAGGAGACTGCACATGATGAAGTGAGGGGAGTTGGGCTATACATGGAGTGGGGCCACACATGATGACTTTGGGGGTAAGGGGGATTACACATGATGAAGGGGGAGTGGGGTCG
This sequence comes from Ranitomeya variabilis, assembly GCF_051348905.1. Classification (NCBI taxonomy): domain Eukaryota; kingdom Metazoa; phylum Chordata; class Amphibia; order Anura; family Dendrobatidae; genus Ranitomeya; species Ranitomeya variabilis. Next base: position 237,442,032 of record NC_135232.1, read on the forward strand.
CACATCAAGTGAGGGTAAGCGGGACTGAACATGATGAAGTGGGGAGTAAGGGGGACTGCACATGATGAAGGGGGAGTTGGGCTGTACATGATAAAGTGGGGGAGTGGGGCTGCACACGATTAAGTGGGTGTAATAATTATAGGGGATAACTCAGGAGACTCTTTGCGTGGAACAAGACAACTACAGGTCACAGTTTTATATGTGGTAAAGTCTATATTATCACACGGTGATTAAAACAGGTGCAGAGAGAAACTCAAGTCCACAACACTTGGTGGAAATAATAAATGCAGCTTAGCAGTCTATTGTAAACATCAGAGGGAAATGCAATCAAGCAGAAAGTCTATGAATCACAGTTATTCTTGAGGAAACTTGACACGAATAAATCCTTGTCATAGTCCAAACACAGATAGATATGCTTATAAGGCAGTTCAAATCATATCTTAGCTCAATCAGGGAAGCCTGGTTAATAGTCTCAGGTTATTGCAGCAGCAGCAACAGCTTACTGTTATGGTTCTGGTGGTAAGAACACATGAACTGACCTGATAGGTAAACCAAAAAATAGGACAAGCTCTGGGAATGTGGGAACTTTACTGACCGCAATCCTGATCCTATCAACACACACTATAGGCAGCTGTGGAGCGTTCCTAACTCGGCCTAGACGCCTCTGCACAGCCTGAGAAACTAGCTACCCCTAGAGAGAAACAAAGCCTCACTTGCCTCAGAGAAATTTTCCCCAAAGTGAGAGCAGCCCCCACAAATAATGACGGTGAGTTAAGAGGAAAACACAAACATAGAAATGAAAATAGGTTTTAGCAAATGAGGCCCGCTAATAACTAAATAGTCAGAGGATAGCAAGGAATCTGTGCGGTCAGTATAAAATGCTAAAAAAATTATCCACGCAGAGAATACAAAAAGACCCCCACACAGACTCACGATGTGAGGGGCGCAACTCCGCACCCCAGAGCTTCCAGCTAGCAATCAAATAGCATATAAGCAAGCTGGACTGAACTCATCATATACTGAGAAACATTTTCAAATAGCAATGAGCAAAAATAGACTAGCATAAACTTAGCTTCTCCACGGGGAGACTGGTCACAAGGGAAGTCCCAGAGAGATCTGAACCAGTACTGAATACAACGACAGGCGACAAGTAAAGGTCCAGGTGGAGTTAAATAGGCAGCAAGCCTAGCAGGAAACGAGGCAGCTGGAGCCCAGCTACAGACCAGCCGTAACACTCAAAGCCACCAGAGGGAGCCCATGAACAGAACTCACAAAGTACCACTCACGACCACAGGAGGGAGCCCGAGAACGGAATTCACAACAGCTTACATGTCCAGCAAATGCAGATGACATAAACACGAGCAGCAGATGAAGGATTACTGGAAACTTGTGTATGCAGCAGGAACTCAGAGCAGAGTAGCAGGATCACCACACAGGTTCACAGGAGCAGGTGTATAGCCAGGGAGTAATCAGAGGTCAGGAGCTGGATGCAAGGCAGAATACTCTAGCACAGACTGAAGGCTGGGGTGGAGTTTTATAGCAGGAAGACACTGCACATGAGACCAAAGACGCCATCTTGGAAAAGGGCAGTAATGCATAAAAGGTAAAAAAATGTTCAGAGTCCTGACATTACTCCCTCCTTAGAAGCGGCCTCAGGATGATCCTGGACCTGGTTTCTCAGGGAATCTCTGATGAAAACGAGAAATATTCTCTTGGGCATTGATGTTTTCCACAGGTTCCCAAGAGTCTTCCTCAGGGGGATATCCCTGCCATCTTATCAGATATTGGAGCCGATTCCTGTGAATCCTGGAATGAACAATTTCCTCCACCACAAATTGTTCTTGCCCATCAATCACCACAGGCTGCGGAGGTGGCACAACACATTCCTGGAAGGTATTAAGAGATACAGGCTTTAGTAAAGATACATGAAAAACTGGATGTACCTTCATAGTCCTAGGCAGCTTCAGCCGGCAGGCCACAGAGCTCACAATACCGTTGATCTTGAAAGGGCCAATGAATTTCTGAAGTTTTTGTGAAGGACAAACTTCAGATTCTTAGTTGATAACCACATGGAATCTCCTACCTTGAACATGGGTGCAGGTTTACGGAATCTATCAGCCGATCTCTTATAACGTTCTTGAGCTATGGTCAGGGATTCCTTCAGAACCTCCAGATTTTGCCTCATCGCAGTCAGCCTTTCCTCCACTGCCGGAACCGGAGAATTAATTGGAGACCTAGGTAAGAAACACGGATGATAACCCAGATTGGCAAAGAAAGGTGTAAATTTAGTGGAGGCGCTCTGAGAATTATATGAAAATTCGGCTAACGGCAGCAGCTCCAATCAATCATCCTGGAGATGGCTGACATAGCATCTTAGATATTGTTCCAGCGTCTGGTTGGTACGCTCAGTCTGACCATTTGTCTGGGGATGGTAAGCAGAAGAGAGACAGACATTAATATTGAGTGCAGAGCAAAACCCCTTTCAGAATCTTGAAGTGAACTGTACTCCACGGTCAGAGATGATCTCATCTGGAACCCCATGCAACCGAAAGACATTCTGTATAACCAAGTTCACTGTATCTTTAGCTGAGGGGAGGCTGGTGCACGGAATGAAATGAGCAGTTTTAGTCAGGCGATCAACTACCACCATAATTGTATTCATGCCCCCCGATGTAGGCAGCACCACAATAAAGTCCATTGATATAGACCCCCAAGGGTGGGACGGAACAGGTAATGGTTGTAGAAGACCCGTAGGTGCCACATGAGGAGTCTTGTAATGGGCACATACCTCGCAAGAGAGAACATAGTACTTGGTATCCTTCAGGCAAATTGGCCACCAGAAGAATCGGCTCAGGAACTCTTGTGTCTTCTGTACCCCCCTGTGACCAGCCAACTTGGAGTCATGTACCAACTTGAGGATCTGCAGACGGATGACCTCAGGGACGTAGATACGTCGATCTCTGAACCACATGCCACCCTTAAAGACAAGATTAATATCCACAGGTGGGTTGGCCAGAAATACATCACCTTCATAGGCCTCCCTGCACTCCTTCCACAAGTCCTGATCGTGGATAACTCCGATGAAATTGGCATCAGATAGAATGGTCTTGGACGGGGCTCCAGGTACAGAATCCGCAGCATGGATTCGGGATAAAGCATCAGCCTTCCCATTACGAGAACCTGGACGGTATGAGATAACAAAGTTAAATTGATTTAAAAATAAGTTCCAACGAGCCTGATGAGGTGAAAGACATCTAGCGGATCTAAGGAACTCTAAATTGCGATGGTCAGTTAGCACTATGATCTGTTGTGCAGCTCCTTGCAGATGATGCCTCCATTCTTTGAAAGCCGCAATAATAGCCAGCAAGTCCTTGTCTCCCACATCGTAATTCTTCTTTGCTAAGGTTAGTCTACGGGAAAAGAAAGCACAAGGATGTAGCAGACCCTTCTCTCCAGTTCTTTGGGAGAGAATAGCCCCCAAAGCATTATCAGAAGCGTCCACCTCCACAATGAAAGGATGTGTTGGATCTGGGTGTATCAACAGCGGTGCTGATTAGTGTTGATCGATACCTTCCGATACTTGAAAGTATCGGTATCGGATAGTATCGGCCGATACCCGAAAAATATCGGATATCGCCAATACCGATACCTGATACCAATACAAGTCAATGGGACACAAGTATCCGAAGCTATCCTGGATGGTTCCCAGGGTCTGAAGGAGAGGAAACTCTCCTTCAGGCCCTGGGATCCATATTCATGTAAAAAATAAAGAATTAAAATAAAAAATATGGATATACTCACCCGTCCGGTGGCCCCTGGACCTTACCGATTGTAACCGGCAGCCTCGGTTCCTAAGAATGAGGAGTTTAGGACCTGCGATGACGTCGCGGCTTGTGATTGGTCGCGTGAGCGGTCACATGTGCGGCACGCGACCAATCACAAGCAGCGACATCATCAAGGGTCCTAAACTCCTCATTCTTAGGAACGGAGGCTGCCGGTTACAATCGGTAAGGTCCAGGGGCCGCCGGACGGGTGAGTATATCCATATTTTTTATTTTAATTCTTAATTTTTTACATGAATATGGATCCCAGGGCCTGAAGGAGAGTCTCCTCTCCTCCAGACTCTGGGAACCATACACTGGGAACTTCCGATTCCGATTTCCGATACCACAAAAATATTGGAACTCGGTATCGGAATTCCGATACCGCAAGTATTGGCCGATACCCGATACTTGCGGTATCGGAATGCTCAACACTAGTGCTGATGTGAAACAGATCTTAAGCCGATCAAAAGCTTCTTGAGCCTGTGATGACCACTTAAAGGGCTTTTCCTTCTTTGTCAAGGAAGTAATGATGGGACGGACAATATCAGAAAAATTTCGAATGAAGCATCTGTAGAAATTTGCAAAACCAATAAAACGTTGGACTTCCTTAACGTTCTTGGGTACCCTCCAGTCAAGGATAGCCTGAATCTTACCAGATTCCATGTTCAGCCCCTGGGGAGAGATGATATAAAATAAGAACTGTACCTCAGAACGATGGAACTCGCATTTCTCCGGCTTAATATACAGATGATTCTCTTTCAGACATCTTAAAACAGTTTTGACATGTTCTTCATGTTCTTGTAGAGAGTCAGAAAAGATTAGTATATCGTCCAAATAGATCACTACAAACTGGTCCAATAAATCTCTGAAAATGTCATTAGCAAGGTGTTGAAACATTGCAGGGGTGTTACAAAGCCCGAAGGGCATCACAAGAGATTCAAAGTGTCCATACCGGCATCTGAATGCTGTCTTCCACTCATCCCCTGGACGAATACGCACCAAATTATAAGCCCCACGAAGATCCAGTTTAGAGAACACCTTAGCATGGCGGACTCTTTCCAGTAATTCGGGAATCAGAGGCAAAGGGTAACGGTTTTGTACGGTTACCTTATTGAGTTCTCGATAGTCAACACAGGGTCTCAGGGTCCCATTCTTCTTTTTTACAAAAAAGATATTTGCCCCTGCTGGTGAGGAAGAAGGACATATGAAGCCTTTGTCCAGATTTTCATCAATATACTCTTTTAAGGCTTGAAGCTCAGGTGCCGCCAAAGGGTATACGTTACCAAAAGGAATAGCTGCCCCAGGAAGCAACTCAATGGGACAGTCATAATGCCTGTGTGGAGGAAGCTGATCTGCATTCTTCTTGTCACAGTTGTCAGAGAACTCTTTATATGCTGGAGGTAAAGAAAATACCTGTACATGTGGTTCCGTAGCCGTGGACTCAGGGACAGATTCTGTTAATGCTGAGTTGCTCCTTGTTGGGAAGATATTCTCCTTGGTCTCCCAGTTGATAATTGGGTTCTGAGAACGCAACCAAGGAATGCCTAAAATTACAGGAAAATGAGAAGAAGTTAGCAAGAAAGAAAGTTGCTTCTGATGATTAGGCTCCAACAAAAGTTTAAGGGGTTTCCTTCTCCTGATCCACAGGCCCAGAGATTAAAGGTGACCCATACACTGTTTCCATGGTAATTGGAGAGGCTCTTTGCTGAATTTCAATACCACGTTCCTTGGCAAATGCGATATCCATGAAATTGCCACCTGCACCAGAGTAAATCATAGCTGCACTAGAAATCCACTGTCCTGAACACAGGATCTTAATAGGGAGAGAACAGTGAGAGTTCTTTTCCTTCAGCTCCTTGGGGGGTGAAGTCATAGAAAGTGAATGGAATACAGCGTTTAAAGGCAGGCTACATTCAGAGATGTCAGATTCATCATCACAGTTGTCATACTCCCCTATTGCTGCTAGAACCTTATTAGGTCGTCTAGGACACTTAGGACAATTGATCAAGAAGTGGTCAGACTGGCCACAGTAGAAACATAGACTTTCACGAAGGTGATGCTCCCAGCACTCATTGATCTCACGCCTCTGAATGGAATCAATTTGCATGGGCACCTCCTCCAACTCCCGAGAAGTTTTACCTGCAGGCTCTTTGGAAGGAAGGGAAAAGTTAGAAACACAGTTATATGCAGCAAATTTCTCCTGCCTACGCTCAGTAAGGCGAATGTCTATGCGAACACAATGCTAGATAAATGTCTCTAGCTCTTGTGGTGACTCAGAGCGGGCTATGTTATGATCCGGTGACCTTGGAGCCGCATGAAACTTTCTCTGGAGATGGTGGAACCTGTACTGACCGCAAATCCTGAACTAACACCGCAACTAGAATTAGCCGTGGGGTGTGCCTAACAAACCCTAGACACCTTGACACAGCCGGAGGACTAAATACCCCTATAGGTGGAAATAGGAATGCTACCTTGCCTCAGAGCAGACCCCCAAAGGATAGGCAGCCCCCCACGAATATTGACTGTGAGTAGGAGAAGAATAGACACATGCAGGTAGAAAACAGGATTTAGCAAAAGAGGCCACTCTAGCTAAATAGGAGAGGATAGGACAGATTACTAGGCGGTCAGTATTAAAACCCTTCCAAAAATATCCACAGCAGCTAATACAAAAAGTTCCACAATCTAACTAAAGACATGGAATGTATATCTGCCACTCCAGAGAATCCAACAAGACTGAGAAAATACTGACACAATCTAAGCTGGACAAGAAAACACAAGGAATAGCACTGAATTGTGAAGCACACCGCATGTGTGCCACAGGAAAAAAAAACAGACACTTATCTTTGCTGATTTGGCAGAAAGGCAGGAGGAACCAGGAAGAGGTCCAACACCTCCCAACAACAATTGACAACTGGCAAGGACTAATGAATCCTGCACACCTAAATACCCGAGTCAGAACTGCAATCAGCAGACACACCTGACTAGTACTGCAACCCAGGGACAACTGCATTACCACCTACTACCACCGGAGGGAGCCCAAAAGCAGAATTCACAACAGTACCCCCCCCCTTGAGGAGGGGTCACCGAACCCTCACCAGAGCCCCCAGGCCGATCAGGCCAATCCAGATGAAAGTCACGGACCAAATCAGCAGCATGGACATCAGAAGCAAAAACCCAAGAATTATCCTCCTGGCCATAACCCTTCCATTTGACAAGGTACTGAAGCCTCCGCCTCAAAAAACGAGAATCCAAAATCTTCTCAACCAAATACTCCAACTCCCCATCAACCAAAACAGGGGCCGGATGATCAGCAGAGGGAACAACGGGCACCACATATTTCCGCAATAAAGATCTATGGAAGACATTATGGATAGCAAAAGAGGCCGGAAGCGCCAATCAAAAAGACACCGGATTAATAATCTCAGAAATCCTATAAGGACCAATAAACCGAGGCTTAAACTTAGGGGAAGAGACCTTCAAAGGAACATGACGGGAAGACAACCAAACCAAATCCCCAACCCGAAGCCGGGTACCAACACACCGACGACGGTTAGCAAAATGTTGAGCCTCCTCCTGAGACAACACCAAATTGGCCACCACACGAGCCCAAATCTGCTGCAACCTGTCAAACACAGAATCCACACCAGGACAGTCAGAAGGCTCAACCTGCCCAGAAGAAAAACGAGGATGAAAACCAAAATTACAAAAAAAAAGGCAAAACCAAAGTAGCCGAACTAGCTCGATTATTAAGGGCAAACTCGGCCAATGGCAAAAAGGCCACCCAATCATCCTGATCGGCAGGCACAAAGCATCTCAAATAAGTCTCCAAAGTCTGATTAATTCGCTCGGTCTGGCCATTTGTCTGAGGATGAAATGCAGAAGAAAAAGACAAATCAATGCCCAGCCTAGCACAAAAGGCCCGCCAAAACCTAGAAACAAACTGGGAACCTCTGTCGGACACAATATTCTCCAGAATACCATGCAAACGAACCACGTGCTGAAAAAACAACGGAACCAACTCTGAAGAGGAAGGCAATTTAGGCAAAGGCACCAAATGAAACAACTTAGAAAACCGGTCACAAACAACCCAGATAACCGACATCCTCTGGGAAACCGGAAGATCAGAAATAAAATACATAGAAATATGCGTCCAGGGCCTCTCAGGGACCGGCAATGGCAAAAGTAACCCACTAGCATGGGAAAAACAAGGCTTGGCCCGCGCACAAGTCCCACAGGACTGCACAAAAGAACGCACATCACGTGACAATGAAGGCCACCAAAAGGACCTACCAACCAAATCTCTGGTACCAAAAATACCAGGATGACCAGCCAACACAGAACAGTGAACCTCAGAAATCACTCTACTAGTCCATCTGTCAGGAACAAACAATTTCCCCACAGGACAGCGGTCAGGTCTATCAGCCTGAAATTCCTGAAGAACCCACCGTAAATCAGGGGAAATGGCAGAAAGGACCACCCCTTCTTTCAGAATGCCGACCGGTTCAAGGACCTCAGGAGAATCAGGCAAAAAACTCCTAGAAAGGGCATCAGCCTTAATATTCTTAGAACCCGGAAGATACGAAACCACAAAATCAAAACGGGAAAAAAACAAGGACCATCGAGCCTGTCTAGGACTCAGCCGTTTGGCAGACTCGAGGTAAATCAAATTCTTATGATCGGTCAGGACCACAATACGGTGCTTAGCTCCCTCAAGCCAATGTCGCCACTCCTCAAATGCCCACTTCATAGCCAACAACTCCCGATTGCCGACACCATAATTGCGTTCAGCAGGCGAAAACTTGCGGGAGAAGAAGGCACATGGTTTCATCAAAGAACCAACAGAATCCCTCTGAGACAAAACGGCCCCTGCCCCAATCTCAGAAGCATCAACCTCAACCTGAAACGGAAGAGAAACATCTGGTTGGCGCAACACCGGAGCAGAAGTAAATCGGCGTTTAAGCTCCTGAAAGGCAGAGACAGCCGCAGAGGACCAATTCGCCACATCAGCGCCTTTTTTCATCAAATCATTTAAGGGTTTAACCATGCTGGAGAAGTTAGCAATGAAACGGCGAAAAAAATTTGCAAAACCCAAAAATTTCTGAAGGCTCTTCACAGATGTGGGTTGAATCCAATCATGAATGGCCTGAACCTTAACCGGATCCATCTCCATAGATGAGGGAGAAAAAATAAAGCCCAAAAAAGAAACCTTCTGCTCCCCAAAGAGACACTTAGACCCCTTCACAAACAAATCATTGTCACGAAGGATCTGAAATACCATCCTGACCTGTTCCACATAAGACTCCCAATCATCAGAAAAAATCAAAATATCGTCCAAATATACAATCAAGAATTTATCAATATAAGTCCGGAAGATATCATGCATGAAGGATTGAAAAACAGATGGAGCGTTAGTGAGCCCGAATGGCATCACAAGGTATTCAAAATGGCCTTCGGGCGTATTAAACGCAGTTTTCCATTCATCACCCTGCTTAATACGAACAAGATTATATGCCCCCCGAAGGTCAATCTTCGTAAACCAACTAGCCCCCTTAATCCTAGCAAACAAATCGGAAAGCAAAGGTAAAGGGTATTGAAACTTGACTGTGATCTTATTCAAGAGGCGATAATCAATACAAGGTCTCAAGGAGCCATCCTTCTTAGCAACAAAAAAACCCCTGCTCCCAACGGTGAAGAAGATGGCCGAATATGCCCTTTCTCCAAAGACTCCTTAACATAACTCTGCATGGCGGTATGTTCAGGCACAGACAGGTTGAAAAGTCGGCCCTTAGGAAACTTACTGCCTGGAATCAAGTCAATAGCACAATCACAGTCCCTGTGCGGTGGAAGGGAACTGGACTTGGGCTCATCGAATACATCCTGAAAATCAGACAAAAACTCTGGAATTTCAGAAGAGGAAGAAGAGGAGATTGACATCAAAGGAACATCATTATGAACCCCCTGACAACCCCAACTAGTCACAGACATAGATTTCCAATCCAACACAGGATTATGTACCTGCAACCACGGGAAACCCAGCACGATAACATCATGCAAATTATGCAACACCAGAAATCGACAATCTTCCTGATGGGCTGGCTCCATGTGCATGGTCACCTGTGTCCAAAACTGGGGCTTATTTTTAGCCAAAGGTGTAGCATCAATCCCCCTTAAAGGAATAGGGTTCTGCAAAGGCTGCAAGGGAAAACCACAACGCCTGGCAAACTCAAAATCCATTAAGTTCAAGGCAGCGCCATGACAGAAAATGATGACAATGAGCAGATCAAGGACACCGATAACAGAAATTTAGGTTGTACAGTAATGATAGTAAATGAACTAGCGATCCTTTTTGTCCGCTTAGGGCAGACTGAAATGACATGAGAAGCGTCACCACAATAATAACACAACCTATTCTGACGTCTGAATTCCTGTCGTTCCGTTCTAGACAAAATCCTATCACTGCATTGGCTCAGGACTTTGCTCTAAGGACGACGCCACAGTGCGCACAGTTTGATGCTCCCGCAAGTGCCGATCAATCTGAATGGCCAGAGACATAGAATCACTCAAACCGGAAGGCGTGGGAAACCCCACCATAACATCTTTAACGGATTCAGAAAGACCCTTTCTGAAAATTGCTGCCAAAGCATCATCATTCCATTTAGTCAACACAGACCATTTTCTAAATTTCTGACAATACAATTCTGCTGCTTCTTGACCCTGAGACAGGGCCAACAAGGTTTTCTCCCCTTAATCCACAGAATTCGGTTCATCATATAATAATCCTAAAGCCTGAAAAAAGGAATCTACATTAAGCAAGGCCGGATTCCCAGATTCCAGGGAAAATGCACAATCCTGAGGATCGCCACGCAGCAGGGAGATGACAATTTTAACCTGCTGAATGGAATCACCGAAGGATCGCGGTCTCAGAGCAAAAAACAGTTAACAATTGTTTTTATAACCCAAAAATTTGGACCTATTACCAAAAAACAAATCAGGAGTAGGAAACTTCGGCTCTAAAGCAGGAGTCTGAACAATATAATCAGAAATACCCTGTACCCTAGCAGCAAGCTGGTCTACACGAGAAGCTAATTCCTGAACATCCATGCTGGCACAAGACTCCTCAGCCACCCATAGATAAAGAGGGAAGAAAAGACAAAACAGACTGCAGAAAAAAAAATGGCTCAACACCTTTCTTCCCTTCTTCTGAGATGCATTTAACTCATTATTGGCCAGTTGTACTCTTATGATCCGGTGACCTTGGAGCCGCATGAAACTTTCTCTGGAGACGGTGGAACCTGTACTGACCGCAAATCCTGAACTAACACCGCAACTAGAAGTAGCCGTGGGGTGTGCCTAACAAACCCTAGACACCTCGACACAGCCAGAGGACTAAATAACCCTATAGGTGGAAATAGGAATGCTACCTTGCCTCAGAGCAGACCCCCAAAGGATAGGCAGCCCCCCACGAATATTGACTGTGAGTAGGAGAAGAATAGACACACGCAGGTAGAAAACAGGATTTAGCAAAAGAGGCCACTCTAGCTAAATAGGAGAGGATAGGACAGATTACTAGGCGGTCAGTATTAAAACCCTTCCAAAAATATCCACAGCAGCTAATACAAAAAGTTCCACAATCTAACTAAAGACATGGAATGTATATCTGCCATTCCAGAGAATCCAACAAGACTGAGAAAATACTGACACAATCTAAGCTGGACAAGAAAACACAAGGAATAGCACTGAATTGTGAAGCACACTGCATGTGTGCCACAGGAAAAAAAAAACAGACACTTATCTTTGCTGATTTGGCAGAAAGGCAGGAGGAACCAGGAAGAGGTCCAACACCTCCCAACAACAATTGACAACTGGCAAGGACTAATGAATCCTGCACACCTAAATACCCCAGTCAGAACTGCAATCAGCAGACACACCTAACCAGGACTGCAACCCAGGGACAACTGCATTACCACCTACTACCATCGGAGGGAGCCCAAAAGCAGAATTCACAACAGGGCTAGTTCATCTTTTACAAAACTAGACAGACCCCTTTTAAAAATAGGCAATTGTGCATAACTGTCCCAATTGGTATCTACCGCTAACCTTCTGAATTCAGTGGCATACTCAATAGCAGAACGTTTAGCCTGGCGTAAAGACAACAAAACAGATTGAGTGGTTGCACGGCGATTAGGGTCATCAAACATTAATGCCATAGCGGCCAAGAAATTATCCAAGTCATTTAACCGTGGGTCACGAGACTCAATCATCGGATTCGCCCAGGCGAGCGCTCGTGAGGTCAGTAACATTATTACACACAATACTTTGGATCTATAAGTAGGAAAATGGTCAGCATGCACATCAAAATATAGCATACATTGATTCACAAAGCCATGAAATTTGTCGCTATCACCATTAAATCTTAATGGGGGCAACTTAGGTGGGCTAGCTGGTGGCGGTTGCCCAGAGGGTAAAGTCACTTGTGCAGCTATTTGCGTGCTTATGTCCTGAAAAGCCCATCCATACTGGGACTCTACACCAGCAAGTTTGTTTTCCTGGGCTGCCATGCGGTTGCTTAAGTCCTGCAAAGTTTGTCCAAACACTTGTTGATTGTGTTCAAAGCTTCCAAACTTCTTTTTGCAGACCTTCCACATCTTTCTGCAGTGATCTAATTATGGAAAACACCTGCTCTAATCTGCTTTCTGCAGTCATTGTTCCAGCAGTCTCCTTTTTTTATGGCTAGAATATCCTGTAATAGTTATAGGGGATAACTCAGGAGACTCTTTGCGTGGAACAAGACAACTACAGGACACAGTTTTATAAGTGGTAAAGTCTATATTATCACATGGTGATTCAAACAGGTGCAGAGAGAAACTCAAGTCCACAACACTTGGTGCAAATAATAAATGCAGCTTAGCAGTCTATAGGAAACTTCAGAGGGAAATGCAATCAAGCAGAAAGTCTATGAAGCACAGTTATTCTTGAGGAAACAACACAAATAAATCCTTGTCTTAGTCCAAACACAGATAAATATGCTTATAAGGCAGTTCAAATCATATCTTAGCTCAACCAGGGAGGCCTGGTTAATAGTCTCAGGTTATTGCAGCAGCAGCAACAGCTTACATGTCCAGCAAATGCAGATGACGTAAACACGAGCAGCAGATGAAGGAGGATTACTGGAAACTTGTGTATGCAGCAGGAACTCACAGCAGAGTAGCAGGATCACCACACAGGTTCACAGGAGCAGGTGTATAGCCAGGGAGTAATCAGAGGTCAGGAGCTGGATGCAAGGCAGAATACTCTAGCACAGACTGAAGGCTGGGGTGGAGTTTTATAGCAGGAACACACTGCACATGAGACCAAAGATGCCATCTTGGAAAAGGGCAGTAATGCATAAAAGGTAAAAAAATGTTCAGAGTCCTGACAGTGGGGGTGTGGGGCTGCACATGATGAAGTGGGGGGTAAGGGGGACTGCACATGAAGTAGGAGTTAAGAGAGATTGCACATGGTTAATTGGGGGTTAAGGGGGACTGCACATGATGAATTGGGGGTTAAGCGGGACTGCACATGAAGTGGAGGGTAAGGGGGACTGCACATAATGAATTGGGGGTTAAGGGAGAATGCACATAATGAAGTGTGGGGTAAGCATGACTGTACATGATGAAGTGGGGGGTCAGGGTGACTGCACATGATGAAGTGTGGGGTAAGGGAGACTGCACATGATGAAGTGGGTGGGTAAGGGGGACTGCACATGATGAAGTGGAGGAAGGGGATTGCACATGATGAGTCTGAGGTGGGACTGCACATAATGAAATGAAAGGGATAGGGGCTGCAAATATTGAAGGGGCACTGCAGATGAAGTGAGGGGGGTGATAGGGGACTGCAATGGTGATTTCAAATTAAAGTGGTGGGACTGGAAATGATGAATTCAGTGTGAGGGACGGAGGACAGCAATTTAATGGAGGGTGGAGAGAGAAAATTATGATCTAGGGGGAGAACAAATAATTAATTTTGAGGGTGGTGGAGTAAATGATGTATTGAATGTGGGGTAGAGCAGTTAATAATTAATAGAGGGTGGGAGAGAAAGATATGGCAATGAATTGGGATGGAAGGGGCATGTAAATATAATGAATCAGGGTTAGGGTTAGAGCGGGAGGTACATAGTGGGGGCGTTGAGGATGAAGTGACTGGTAATGAATTGGGGAAAGAGTACAGGTTCTAATTAATTTATATATTAAATGGGGAAAGTGGCTATTTATAGTTAGTGGGTGCGCAGTGGTGGATTATAATTTATATTTTGAATGGTGGGTTAATAATAATAATAATAATAATAATAATAATAATAATAATTTTATTTCTATAGTGCCCCATATTTTGCAGCACTTTACATTTTAGAGGGAACTTGTACAGACATGGGCATTAAGCATAACACTAAACACATACTGTAGATCAACAGGTACCAAAAAGAATGAGGGCCCTGCTAGCAAGCTTACAATCTATGAGGTTGCATAATTAATAACCCATTATATATTGATTGTGGTGCACCTCTGTATTCAGATGTGTAGTGTGGAAGAAAGGGAAAAAGTGGGGAATGTGCTGTGGAAGCTGTTTTCTAGGTAACTGTGTGCAGAGACGAGTCCTGGCTGGAAGAAGTGACAACGGTCTGTGCTGGATGAAAAAGAAAAGCAAAGATGAAGGACTTCAGCTAGAGATGTCACTGATGAGTCAGTGTATTACCTGTACACTGACACTATACACTGTATACTATATGCAGATCTCCTGGGTATAATGCCACTGTATTACTGTGAGGACTCACCTGAGAATACAAAGGGGTGGACCCACTGGACCATGACAATGATCCTCCCTCGGGCGAGCTGACCAGATGGACCACCCCCTATACAGGGAGCGTTAGGGGCAGACCTGCGGGAGACTATCGCCATGGCAGCTGGAAGACAAGGATGGACAAAAGGGAAGAACTCTCGGAAACACGGACTGGATGGGGAATGAGAGCAGACAGGCTGGAGACAGGAACGCGGACTGCACGCAGGACACGTATTGGCAGGCAGGACTCTGAGGGAACTGACAGGACAGAGAGGTTGGACTGGAGGGAAACACAGACTGGACAGAATATGAAGACAGATAGGCTGGAGACAGGAACAAGGACTGGGCGGCAGACACGGACTAGCAGGCTGGACGCTGAAGGAACTGACAGGACATAGATCATGAACTGGACCTAGGAAGAGAATAGGTAGAAGCACAAAGTCAGGTTACTAGAAACGCAGAACAATAGTGCGGCCAGAATCACTTGTAGAACACAAATGAACACAAGGCTTGGCAAGGAGGAAGGGGCAGGGTAATAAGGCCAGCGTAGAGTTGTACTTCTGGGTTGGAGTCCTCCAAGGGGATAGAGAGGACAGGAAGGAGAAGCTGGGATGAACTTAGAAATGTATGCATGCAGCGCTGGACCCAGCGTGAGCACACAGCCGATGAGTGTCAGAAGCCGGGAGCGAGCGCAGAGGAGAAGACGCCAGGCGGGGATCCACAGCAGTGGAGGCGCACAGGGATGCTGAGGACACGTGAATATGACAGGGCGGGGGAGCGGCGGCGGCAGCAGCAATGATGTGACAATTACCTGTACAATGTCACTTTATACAGAGCTCCTGTGTATAATGTCACCAGTGATCACTGTATTACCTGTACACGGACAGTAAACACAGAATTCCTGTATACAATGGCCCTTAGTATTGTGGTTTTTTTTAAATGAATGATCAGTATTGTAGTATTCAGTCACTATGTGGTGGTAATATGTGGTCTGGTCATGGTGTGGCGGTATTTGTTCCTTGTGTGTGGTATTGTTGGTCATCATGTGTTGGTAGTATGCGGTCTGTACATGGTGCGCTGGTATTTGTTCCTTGTATGTGGTATTATTCAGTCACTATGTGGTGGAAATATGTGGTCTGGTCATGGTGTGACGATATTTGTCCTTTGTAAGTGGTATTAATGATTGTTTAAAAAAAATGTAAATGTATGTCACTCATTTCCTTAAAGAAAAACACATAAAAATATATTTAGAGTAGTTTAGAGTAGAGTTGGGCCTTGCCGAAAAGTCTACTGTGTCATGGTGTCAGCTTAAAAATTCTTTTGGCCAGAACAAAAGCTGCTGGTTATGAATGTGATCTGATGTTTGATGGGAACTGTTAATATCTGATCGGTGAGGATATAGATAACTCTCTATCTATCTATCTATCTATCTATCTATCTATCTATCTATATATATATATATACACTCACTGGCCACTTTATTAGGTACACCATGCTAGTAACGGGTTGGACCCCTTTTGCCTTCAGAACTGCCTCAATTCTTCGTGGCATAGATTCAACAAGGTGCTGGAAGCATTCCTCAGAGATTTTGGTCCATATTGACATGATGGCATCACACAGTTGCCGCAGATTTGTCGGCTGCACATCCCTGATGCGAATCTCCCGTTCCACCACATCCCAAAGATTTCATGTTGTTTACGCCAAATTCTGACCCTACCATCCGAATGTCGCAGCAGAAATCGAGACTCATCAGACCAAGCAACGTTTTTCCAATCTTCTACTGTCCAATTTCGATGAGCTTGTGCAAATTGTAGCCTCAGTTTCCTGTTCTTAGCTGAAAGGAGTGGTACCCGGTGTGGTCTTCTGCTGCTGTAGCCCATCTGCCTCAAAGTTCGACGCACTGTGCATTCAGAGATGCTCTTAGGCCTACCTTGGTTGTAACGGGTGGCAATTTGAGTCACTGTTGCCTTTCTATCAGCTCGAACCAGTCTGCCCATTCTCCTCTGACCTCTGGCATCAACAAGGCATTTCCGCCCACAGAACTGCCGCTCACTGGATTTTTTTTCTTTTTCGGACCATTCTCTGTAAACCCTAGAGATGGTTGTGCGTGAAAATCCCAGTAGATCAGCAGTTTCTGAAATACTCAGACCAGCCCTTCTGGCACCAACAACCATGCCACGTTCAAAGGCACTCAAATCACCTTTCTTCCCCATACTGATGCTCGGTTTGAACTGCAGGAGATTGTCTTGACCATGTCTACATGCCTAAATGCACTGAGTTGCCGCCATGTGATTGGCTGATTAGAAATTAAGTGTTAACAAGAAGTTGGACAGGTGTACCTAATAAAGTGGCCAGTGAGTGTATATACACACTGCTAAAATAAAATGGGGAACAGTTACACAACAGAATATAACTCCAAGTAAATCAAAGTTCTGTGAAATCAAACTGTCCATTTGGGAAGCAACACTGTTTGACAATCAATTTCACATGCTTTTATGCAAATGGAATAGACAACAGAGGGAAATTATTGACAATTATCAAGACACACTCAACAAAGGAGTGGTTCTACAGGTGGGGACCACATATAAGTACCAATGCTTTCTGGCTGATGTTTTGGTCACTTTTGAATGTTGGTTGTGCTTTCACACTCGTGGTAGCATGAGATGGACTCTACAACCCACACAAGTGACTCATGTAGTGCCGCTCTTTTAGGATGACACATCAATGCGAGCTGTGGCAAGAAGGTTTGAGGTGTCTGTCAGCGTAGTGTCCAGAGGCTGGAAGCGCTACCAGGAGACAGGCACACCAGGAGGCATGGAGGGGGCTGTAGGAGGGCAACAACCCAGCAGCAGGACCTACCTCAGCTTTTGTGCAAGGAGGAACAGGAGGAGAACTGCCAGAGCCCTGCAAAATTACCTCCAGCAGGCCACAAATGTGCATGTGTCTGCACAAACGGTTAGAAACCGATTCCATGAGGATGGCCTGAGTACCTGACGTCCACAGATGGGGATTGTGCTCACAGCCCAATACAGGATGCTTGGCATTTGCCACAGAACATCAGGATTGTCGGCCTCATCAGGAGCATGCCCAGGCATTTGCAGGGAGATCACACAGGCACGTGTAGGCCATAAACACTACTGAGCATCATTTCCTTGAGGCATTTCCACTGAAGTTGGATCAACCTGAAACTTCATTTTCCACTTTGATTTTGAGCATCATTCTAACTCCAGACCTCTGTGGGATATTAGTTGTGATTTACGTAGCTCATTTTTAGGTTTTATTGTTCTCAACACATTCCACTATGTAATGAATAAAGATTTACAACTAGAATATTTAATTCAGTGATATCTAGGATGTGGTGATTTAGTGTTCCCTTTTAGTTTTTTTTGAGCAGCGTATATATATATACATATAATATGGGGGAACAGGGGCCATCTTACTACATACATGGGGAGAACTGGGGCCATCCTACTATATATATGGGAGAAGAAGCAAACGCGTCGGGGCAGAGGGACGCCGAGGTTTTTGCATCAGGCTGACAGCAAGGTAATATACTCTATTACATCTATGTGTGCCATGTATATTGGGAGTCTAGTTATGGTATTATATGATTAAATGTCCTCTTCCTATAAGGGATATTTTCTATTTATACATAGGCAGGCTTCTTTTATTGTGGTAGAGATATGAATATATTTGCAAGTGACTAGCTTGATTTTTTTGCAATTACCTGAGGCAGTATGGTCCCTTTTGTGGATTTGCACCTTCCTTGCATGTAGTAACTCATAATTTTATATGTTTTATATTACTATGTTCAATAAAATTGATTGTTTTACATTAGTACCATAGTGGAGATCAGTTTATTCTATAGATCACACTTTATGTGTAGGTTTCAGGTGGTTGGTACATATACCCTTCATTTGGGAGGGATTTGTTGTTGCAGTATATTGAGCAATTGTGTGTGAATATATATATATATATGGGAGAACTGGGGTTATTGTACTATATATATGGCGATAACTGGGGCCGTCATACTATATATATGGGGAAAACTGGGGCCATCATAATAGATATATGGGGATAACTGGGGCCATCATACTAGATATATGGGGAGAACTGGGACCATCATATTAGATATTTGGGGAGAATTGGGGCAATCATATTATATATATGGGCAGCTGGTGCCATCATACTGTATTTATGGTGGGAACTGGGGCCATCGCAGTATATATACTATATATGTGGGTTGTGGGGACCATCATACTATATATGTGGGGCAGTGGGATACCTTCATACTATATATAATATATATAGAAATAAAAGAAACTGGGGACCATCATATTGGGGCTCTGGGGTCAATATATTACATGTACTGTAGGGGGCTGTAGGGACATGATACTATATATAGAGGGGATGCGGTATCATCATACTATACATAGGAAGATGTGAGGTACGTAATATCACAAGTAGAGAGCTGTAGGAGACCATCATATTATATATAGGGGGTTTTGGAGACGTACTATTTGTGGAGAGCTATATTATAGAAAACTGTAACGCCTCATACTATATATAGGAGGCAATGAGGACATCATATTGTATATAGCGGCTATGTAGCCATTTTACTGTATATAAGGAGTTTTGGGGTCCTCTATGTATAATAAAGGGGTATTGGGGGCTGTAGGACCATCACTCTGTATATACAGAGCTGTGTGAGTGCTCAGAGGACATTATTTGTTATGAATGGGGACATTATTAGCTTTGATAGGGGCACTCGGGTTCCATTTTTTTTGGGGGGGACATTGTTAGTTTAAGTGAGCACTCAAGGGTATTTGTTGCTGGAAGGGGGCACTTGGGATATTATATACTTCAAAGGACCATGCAGGCCTTTGCACAGTAGGGGCATTACTACTTTCTGTGGGACACTTTATTTTTTGGGGGGTGGGAGTAATCCTAGTAATGACACAATTGATTAAATATTGGGGTCAGTGGTCCACACTGCAGGTGCACACAGAATGGGGAGATTTTGTAGGTTGGGAACAGATGAAGACGGCGCAGGAAATGTGAGAAGACAAATGTACCTTTGTTGTAATCTGTGCAGATGAGTCCTGGTTGGAGAAGTTGTCATGTCGGTCTGGGTCAGATAGAAAAGTGAACGATCCGAATCAGAAAGAACGTCATGTGTAAGTTACTTTATATAACTGTACTGTAATCACTTGTTCTGCAGATCTGGTATCTACCAATATACGGTTACTATTAGGTTGTAATATTACTCTTTTTAGGTAGCATTTAAAAAAAAAATGAGTAGCAGTTTAATGTAATTCAGTTATTATAGTAAAAGGTGTATGGTAGTATCATTGGTCTTTGTAAAGAATGTAATTTAATGTAGAGTTAATGGTGATATTATAATATTATGTATTTGCTGTGTAGTGGTGATAGCAGTAGGCACTGTGTAGCTGTATTGTTGTATGTATGTTTGTAAGTAAGCTCCATTATGGCACCGTATCTAAGCAGTAAACTTGGTTCAGTTTCTGCTCCAGTTTCTATGTATCAGGCTTGGTTCCATGTAGTAGACTATCTCTGCAGTAAGCTCGGTTCTGCTCACATATCTCTGTAGTAAGCTCGGTTCTGCGCCTATATCTCTGGAGTAAGCTCAGTTCTGCTCCCATATCTCTGTAGTAAGCTCGACTCTGCTCCCATATATCTGTAGTAAGCTCAGTTCTGCTCCCATATATCTGTAGTAAGCTCAGTTCTGCTCCCATATCTCTGTAGTAAGCTCCGTTCTGCTCCCATATCTCTGTAGTAAGCTCCGTTCTGCTCCTCTATCTCTGCAGTAAGCCCTGTTCTGCTCCCATAGCTCTGGAGTAAGCTCCGTTCTGCTCCCATATCTCTGGCGTAAGCTCGGTCCTGCTCCCTTTTCTCTGTAGTAAGCTCAGTTCTGCTCCCATATCTCTGGAGTAAGCTCGACTTTGCTCCCATATATCTGTAGTAAGCTCAGTTCTGCTCCCATATATCTGTAGTAAGCTCAGTTCTGCTCCCATATCTCTGTAGTAAGCTCGACTCTGCTCCCATATCTCTGTAGTAAGCTCGACTCTGCTCCCATATATCTGTAGTAAGCTCAGTTCTGCTCCCATATATCTGTAGTAAGCTCAGTTCTGCTCCCATATCTCTGTAGTAAGCTCCGTTCTGCTCCCATATCTCTGTAGTAAGCTCGGTTCTGCTCCCTTATCTCTGGAGTAAGCTCAGTTCAGCTCGCATATCTCTGTAGTAAGCTCTGTTCTGCTCCCATATGTCTGGAGTAAGCTCTGTTCTGCTCCCACATCTCTGTAGTAAGCTCGGGTCTGCGCCCATATCTCTGGAGTAAGCTTGGTTTGGCTCCCATATCTCTGGAGTAAGCTCGATTCTGCTCCCATATCTCTGGAGTAAGCTTGTTTCTGCTACCATATCTATGCAGCAAGCTCAGTTCTGTATCTATGTACCAGCCTGTTTTTAAAGCCTGTTATCTCTGCTACTTTAACGCAGTGTCCAGAGATAAGCAGGGAAAAGGAGGGCCACCACAACTCGAGGGCCACTGCCTTGTGATTGCCCCCCAGTCTGAAAAGTGCCAGCCAGCCCCTGCTGACAAGTGACCATATTTTGTAAATTACACCCCTCTAGAAGTTTATCTACAGGTGTAGTGATGATTTTGACTCCATGTGTGTTTTCCAGAATTTACAGAAGCAAGTAGCAGTGAATATTGCAGAGTGACAATTTCAAACCTAACAGTTTAGTGCCCAGTACATTTTTGTGCCAGGTACATTTTCTCATAGCTACAGAAATGCCAAATATGTAGATACTATATGCTGTTAAGGCACACTGTTGAGCTCAGAAGGGAGAGGGGCATTTTCATTTGGAAGCACAGAATTCTCTGGATTTCTTTTAGGGGGTGAGGAGCCGCCAGTAGCGTGGAAGCCTACTACATTTCCACTGACAGATGATGGACCTCAGTGGGGACTTGATTTTCTTGTGGATTAAGTTGAAGTTTTTGTTGGGAACGTTTTGCATAACATTTTGCATCACATTTACCCTGAACTCTACGCTGAGCACTTACATCGAAATTTCCATCAAATCTCCAAATTTCAAGACTCAGATGAAACTACTGACATGTTTATGCACTATAATGAGGCAGCAGAGTTACTCTGGAATACTTCTGGCCTCTGTTCAGCAGTGTCTTTTTTTTCAGAGGTGCACAATTCTGTTCACAGTTGCACTTTTATGCACGCTTTAAAAAACAGACACTGCTCAGTCAAAGGCCAGATAGTTCTCACAGTGTCTCCATATGCCTCATTTCTGTCCAGGCCTATTTCATTAGTTTTATTTATTTTTTTAATTCTGTAGAAGCATGGTTGAAAAGCAATATCTGACTTTCATTTGTTCATTTTCATAGATCTTTTATTTATTATTACTTTTGTCAGGTTCAAGTTATTTCTGTGACCATTGTAGGTTTTTCTGTAATTAAACGAGGGGTACCAACAATTTTGACCACGTGTAGCATTTTTGATCATTTTTTTATTCCGATTTTTGGGAGGCAGAATGAAAAAAAAACCAGCAGTGTAGGTATTTTTTTTTGTGCTGTTCACCATATAGTAAAAGTGATAAGGCAGCTTTATTTTTCAGGAAATAGAAAAATAGAGGGCACTCACCGGTCTTCATATTCAGTCTTTATTAGCAATACATATGGATAAAATTCATGGCCGGGAACGTCGGAGCCGAAGCTCGTGTGAGCAGGGAAGGAAGGAGACGACGATCGTTTCGCGCTGTGCTTTGCGCTTCTACGGGTCACCCGTAGGGTGACCCGTAGAAGCGCAAAGCACAGCGCGAAACGATCGTCGTCTCCTTCCTTCCCTGCTCAAACGAGCTTCGGCTCCGACGTTCCCGGCCATGAATTTTATCCATATGTATTGCTAATAAAGACTGAATATGAAGACCGGTGAGTGCCCTCTATTTTTCTATTTCCTGGATTACTATCATAGTCGCATTTTCTGGAGGAGCACCCGACGTTTGGTTCAGTGAATATTGCAAGAGTTATTTGTTAAGCACTCCCTCAGGGATATACCGACTTGTATAGAACCTCAGCAGAGATTGTGCCGCCTACTGAACTCTTTTATGGTGGAGCTTTATTTTTCAGGTCTGTAAAATTACAGCAATATACCATTTATATAATTTTTTTTATGTTTTGCCACTTTAACATAATAGATACAATTTTATAGAAAAAAGAATTGTTCTTTTATGACTTTTTTCTGACACCTGTAACTTGTCTATTTCTTTGCTGATGGGGCTGTAAGGTGGCTTGTTTTTTTGCAGGAGTAGATGCCTTTTAGTTATACCATATTTATGTAAATTTGTCTTTTTTATTCCATTTTTTTAGTGGTTTGCTGAAAAACTCTTATTTTTTTTGTCATGCTTTTGTTTGCGGAGTTACCGTATTTGAATGGGTTAAATAATGCAACTGGTTTATAGAGCAGGTCTTTCTGGACACGGTGATACCAAATATGTGTATTTCTTTTTTTTATTTTTATTTTTTTTACTTTTAGCTATATTTTTACACTTGTTTTAAACATTTTTTTTACTTTTTTGCGTAGTCCCCCCAATGGAACTTTAAAGTTTAGTACCATACCTGTCAATGCTGCTCTCAGCCTGGTCTAACAGGCTTGCTGTAGTTGGTCTACACTACACTGACCCAGTGGTTTTCATGATGACCTCGGGTCACAAGGCAATGATCGGGCCCTCTCGATGATGTTGCGGGGGGCGCTGATTTGATGGAAGAGGGAGCCCTCTCCCAGCCTTCTAAATAATTTGAACATTATCGTGGCATTTAGGGGGTTAAATGGCCGGGGGTGGGAGTGACAGCCGCTACTCCTGGCAGTGACAACCAGGCCTTGGCTACAACCATGACATAAATTCATGTCATTTTGTGGGAACCCTTTCTTGACCATGATGTAATCTTGCGTCAAATGTTGTGAAGGGGCTAAACGAGTGCAGATTTTCAGGAGCTGAAAATCCCATAACCTCGGCACCACAAAAGTGTGTCCAATCTGTGTGTATCATTCATTGTTTCTCCTGTAATGAGTTGGATGTAGCACAAAAACATAAGCACTCTTCCCAGTTGTGGAAAAAACCGATGGATCAGATCACATAATTGTTCTAAACGGTTAGATCCCAAGTGTATAATGTAAAAATTAGGACCTGGGCTTTCATAATAGTTGTGCCTCATAAGGTTACTTTACCTTAGCAAATTATTTTATTCATTTGCTGTAAATATACTCTAAAATAAATTAGATTTAGCTGTCTTAAACAATGAGTCGCTCCATCTGCCAATATCATTGTGAACGGCATAACTGAACTATTCTGGTAGTCATTAGAAGAATCACTGAAACAGAATTTTATGGACGATTGGTTTAATGCAGTTGGTTTTCTCTGCAAAATTATTTAACATTTAAAAGAATCCTTTTAGAACGTGAGTGCATTAATATACAAAAGCACAATGAAAAGGCTGAATCCAAGCTTTCCGGAGAATGATCTCAAGAACATTTACTAGTGAGGTTATCATGATCCACATCAAGTGATTCATGCTTCTCTATATTCAACGTCCAAGGAGAATAGTGAGTGGTTGATTTATCATTCTCTGAGAACCACTTCCACCCAAAAAAAGCACTTTGCAATTTATTTGACAGATAAAAAAATAAAGCATGTTAAAAACCTCAAAGGAAAAGAAAACTAGTGTTCTGTACAGCACAGGTCCTAATGTAAGCTATTAAATCACTACTACATGGAACATATAAAAGTGCAGGACACAGCAATGAATAACCTGAATGCTTACTATAAAGAATTGACAACTTAAAGATTTTGGATTTATAACATATATCCCTAGAAGTATGAAAAGCCAAGAACACAATATCTATGCACATGATTGGATATTCTGGAATGCACTTTCGTAGAAGAGTATAAAAGGCCATGTGCACCTCTACAAAGAATTTTTTTTATTGTTTTATTTCCTAAACGGAAAGTTAAGTAAAATCATAATTCATTACATTAATTAAAAATTATATGACTTTGCTGCTGCATAGTGGGTGAAAGACCTTTAACTAGCCAAATTCGCTGCAGAAATTTTTCCAATCCATTAAAGCTTCTGCTCTGTTCTAAAGCCTCTTCTGCTCTCCTCCCTTCTCCTTGGGTTAGAGATAACAGGAGGGAGCGGGCTTCAAAGAGGTCTGCAGGACAAAATGTCAAAAATATCTGGGGAAAATGGAAAGTAAATACAGCATCAGAGCTGTGTGGATACATGACAACAAGTAAAGACAGTAGCACGCTGGATACATGCACATTTTAAATCCAGTCTATACTAAGGTGAAGGAGATACCCTTATCTATTTGAAATGAACCTACTGCAAGGGGTATGGATAGTGATATCAATTATTGACAATATGGGGTTAAAACTGTATGATCTGGTCTTCATAAGGACACTAGTTTTTTTAAATCAAGTTTAGTTGTCATGGTCAGACTACTTACAAAAGTATCAGAGAACAATGTGGTAGATATGGGCTGAATAATGAGTTGTATGCCCCCCCAAAATCCCACATACAATAAATAAGATTTAATCATATAATTTATTAACTGCAATACCACTTATGTAATCCATACATATGTAATTGAGTGCGTTGCTTGCGACATGAAATATGTTGGATTCACAATACGAAAAATGAAAAAAAGATTAGCAGAGCATATTTACAACATTAAGGCTGCCGTCACACTAGCAGTATTTGGTCAGTATTTTACATCAGTATTTGTAGCCAAAACCAGGAGTGGGTGATAAATGCAGAAGTGGTGCATATGTTTCTATTATACGTTTCCTCTCTTTGTTCCACTCCTGGTTTGGGCTACAAATACTGATGTAAAATACTGACCAAATACTGCTAGTGTGACGGCAGCCTTATACAAAAAAACAGAACATATTCAGGAGCTGTGAAGCATTCTTTGGATAGCCAAAATGGAAACATACTTTTTTTTTCAAATTTTTGGCATTGAAAAAATTAGGTTGCCAGATCGAGGTGGAAACTAGCAGAAAATAACTTTTTATAAGGTAAACATTTTGGATGACAACACTAGACACAAAAACCGTCAAAAGGCATGAATTATAGGAATGATACTATGTTTATTTATTGAAAGTTTTTTTTTTTTAGTTTTTTTCTAACATGGGAACTAATGACTGAAATATTTTTCAGACAGTATAGCACGTTCTTTGCATACAAATTTGCCCAGTTACAATCATTGTCTCCACATGATTGGGGAGGTTTTTTTTTTATATAAGGTGGTTTTCCACAATCTTTTTGCATTCTATGACTAAAGGTACCTTCACACGAAACGACATTATAACGATATCGCTAGCGATCCGTGACGTTGCAGCGTCCTCGCTAGCGATATCGTTTAGTTTGACACGCAGCAGCGATCAGGATCCTGCTGTGATGTCGCTGGTCGCTGAATAAAGTCCAGAACTTTATTTGGTCGTCCGATCGCTGTGTATCGTTGTGTTTGACACCAAAAGCAACGATACCAGCGATGTTTTACACTGGTAACCAGGGTAAACATCGGGTAACTAAGCGCGGGGCCGCGCTTAGTAACCCGATGTTTACCCTGGTTACTAGCGTAAAATGTAAAAAAAACAAACAGCACATACTCACATTGCGTCCCCTGCAGTCTGCTTCCTCCTCTGACTCAGCACCGCAAAGTGAAAGTGAAAGCAGCACAGCGGTGACGTCACCGCTCTGCTCTCACTGTACGGCGCTCAGTCAGTCAGGAAGTGGACGCAGGGGGACGTGAATGTAAGTATGTGCTGTTTGTTTTTTTTACATTTTACGCTGGTAACCAGGGTAAACATCGGGTTACTAAGCGCGGCCCTGCGCTTAGTTACCCGATGTTTACCCTGGTTACCAGGGGACCTCGGCATCGTTAATCGCTGGAGAGCGGTCTGTGTGACAGCTCTCCAGCGACCAAACAGCGACGCTGCAGCGATCGGCATCGTTGTCGCTATCGCTGCAGCGTCGCTTCGTGTGAAGGTACCTTAAGTGTGCACAAAGCACCAGAAACGCGGCAGAGTGGTTTTTCTATCACCACCATGTGGACTTTAATTGTTGTCATAAAATTTGACGATGTTACTTACTTTACCAACTTTACTTTTCTTGGACTAATTTCTTGCCGATTGGCATTATTTGGAACGTCACTTATTGCATGCAGATTTGTTCATTCACTGCCCGGTGAACAATTTATCCTCTCTTTTTTTAAGAATTGCAATTTTGCAACTTGGGAATATTTATGAGATTATTTGCAAATAACCTATCGGACTTTATTGATGCCATGACCAATAGGTATGATGATGTTATGAGAAATTCAGCAGAACGAGATAAAATCCGCTACAGATAAGGAACATCAGGTCTCGGCCTGATAGCATGGCATCTCATACAGCCACAGTTTTCTTCCTACTGGAGAAAAAGTCATTTCCCATAATTTCCACAGTGGGCATAGCCTCAACTAGTCCCTAATTTTGCTAGATCTCTGCTGCACAATACATTTGGTACATGAAAGTAAAACATAACTTTTGCGTTATTCTTAACTCTACTTTATGGCCATGATAGTAAAAGTAGCAAATTTTGCAATGACTTGAATAAAGAAATTGCTATAAATAAATCAATATATTAATTCTAATTTTAGTAAAGAGAGAAATTATTTTTTTTAAATATGACTCTTGGCTTTTTGTTTTCCCTGTTTTGTACTCAATGATGATACTTTACTGCATACATGGAGCACAAGTCAAAACTATCTGCCTTTTTGCAGAAAAGGGATATTTATGCTCCAATTTCCTTTTTATTAAGTTTGTTTATGAAATTCTGCATTTCTACTGCCAGCACTGAAGTAATCAACCCAAAATATGTTTATACTCACCATTTGATCTATATATTCATCATTTCATACATCTTTTCCTCCACCTGGCGCCAACTAGACAGTGACTTGTTACTTAAAACTTACTTAAAGACATTTGAAACAAATGTGTTTTTCGCTGTTTTCAATTTCGTCTGCTTATCAGCATTCAGGCTCTGGCATTTTAGCAGCTTTGGATTTAATAAACAAAGAGGATAAGAGCATGCTGCCAGTGGGAATATAATATTATTGTGAAGAATGGTATCCCACTGTTAGATAGGCAGTGGTGAGAATATTGATTTCTCCTACGTGGGTTGTAGGTACCAGGCTTCATTTTCAGACAGCTCCTTCACATGGAATATATTCTTGCTTTATGTCCGCTTTTACTATAATATAAATGGGATCCGGAGCCAGTCTGACTTTTTATCCCTTAAAACAATTGAGATGCAAGCAGTGACCTCATTCACTGACCTGAAACGTTCATATTTTCAGTACCCACTCAGGTTCTACACAGCTCCGCTAACAATTATTATTATGATAATGTATTTATCTAGACAGGTCTGATTTGTGACTTCTTTATTTCCATGAAATGTAACAATTAGTTGTAAAATATAATCTTATCAAGGTTAACATAGAGGGTGTCTACATTCATTAGAGTATTTAATGGTACCACTCTTTGGATGAGTTGTGTCAATCAGTTAGTCTTTTGACAAGCATGATCAATTTATTATGAAATATTAGATTTTCTTGTACACATACAATGTAACCTCCTACCGAGACTTTGTGTTGATTTTTTTTAAATGTTGGCATTAAAGGGAACCTATCACCGTTTTTTTTACGATATAACCTACATCTACCACTTCTATAATGCTGCACATATGACCCCAATTCTCTCTGCAGGGCAAAAAAAAAGACCATTTATTACACTCAGCTATGTGGCGGTCTGGTTATAGTCTGGTGCCTCCTCTCTTCTTCTTATGCTATCCTCCTTTTGTGTTTCTGTGTGGATCACATCCTATGTCATCCAAATAGTGTTCCCCTTCGAATTTCTGTGCAGGCACACTTCTCTCTGCTATGCCAAGGGCAGAGCAAAGTACTACAGTGCGCATGTGCCGGTGATCTTTTGATCTTTCCTGGCGCATGCACACTGCAGTACTTTCCTCTGCCCTCGGCTGGAACGAGAGAAGTACACCTGCACAGAAGCGCGAATGCTGAATGCTGACTACTGTCACTGCAGGCTGAAAGATGGTGGCGGTAAGTTATATCAGAAAAAAATGGTGATAGGTGCCCTTTAACAGTTGTCCTATTAGACCATTTGATAGAGGGAAGACACTTGTTCATAACTTCAACTTATTTATATGGGTAATCCAACTTGCCATTGTGTTATAAAGACAGTCAATGGATTTCAGTGTGAATCATTTAGAGTGGCTCTTTAGGATATAGTGCCATACTATTGTTTGTGCTGGTTATTGATGATATCTAATTACAAAGGATGGTAGGGCAACCTGTGATCACCTTATGTTCATTTGTCCCTTTTAATAAAAAATGGTGCCAAACAATATACACCTATAGGTCCAGTCAATTAGATTATTCTCAAGGGTCACTGCAATTAGGAGTTACATATGAAACTCACCCTCCAATTCAAGTGGGTTGTGAAATCACAAATAAATCTCATTAAGGTTACTTTCAAATGTCAGGCTTTTTGTTTCAGGCGCAATCTGGCAAGTTTTGAAAAAACGGATCCATTTTCTTTTTACGCCGAATCTGTTTTTTCTCATAGACTTGCATTAGCGCCGGATTGCGCCTGATGGGCAGATGTTTCATCTGTTTTTTTCCGGATCCGTCCAAATGGTCGTTTCCGGCAGATGGAGAAAACATCCAAAGAAACTTTTTTTGGTCCGGCGAACAAAGCGCACAGTGACGGAACCAGCCAAAAAAGCGTGAAAGGGAGATGTGAAACAATCAATCCGGTGTGTGGATCCTTTTTTCCATTGAAATCATGCATATTTTCCATTCTGGGGCCTCTCTCTCTCTCTCCCTCTCTCTCTCGCTCCCTTTTTTTCCAGAAAGTCACAGTAAACACCATGGGAAAAATAAAAACTGGATCCGGCAGAAAAACGGATCCGTTGCATCAGTTTTTTCACTATTTGCAACGGATCCGTTTTTTACAACATTAGCAGGATTGTGCCTGAAACAAAAAACCTGATGTGTGAAAGTAGCCTAATGCATCCATTTAAAAGCAGTGCATTTAAGCCCATCATACACATTAGATGGCTGTCTTGGCAATCTCTCCCATACACAGAGTGTTAGGGTACCGTCACACAGTGCAATTTTGATCGCTACGATGGTACGATTCATGACGTTCAAGCGATATCGTTACGATATCGCAGTGTCTGACACGCAGCAGCGATCAGGGATCCTGCTGAGTATCGTACGTCGTAGCAGATCGTTTGGAACTTTCTTTCGTCGCTTGATCACCCGCTGACATCGCTGGATCGTTGTGTGTGACAGCGATCCAGCGATGCGTTCGCTTGTAACCAGGGTAAACATCGGGTAACTAAGCGCAGGGCCGCGCTTAGTAACCCGATGTTTACCGTGGTTACCAGCGTAAAAGTAAAAAAAAACAAACCGTACATGCTCACCATCTGATGTCCGTCCGGTCCCTTGCCGTCCGCTTCTCGCTCTGACTGTCTGCCGGCCGGAAAGTGAGAGCAGATCACAGCGGTGACGTCACCGCTGCACTCTGCTCTCACTGTACGGCCGGATCTGTCAGAGCAGGAAGCGGACGGCAAGGGACCGGACGGACATCAGATGGTGAGCATGTACGGTTTTTTTTTTTTTACTTTTACGCTGGTAACCACGGTAAACATCGGGTTACTAAGCGCGGCCCTGCGCTTAGTTACCCGATGTTTACCCTGGTTACCCGGGGACTTCGGCATCGCTCCAGCGCCGTGATTGCAACGTGTGACCGCAGTCTACGACGCTGGAGCGATAATCATACGATCGCTGCGACATCACGGATCGTGCCGTCGTAGCGATCAAAATTGCACTGTGTGACGGTACCCTTACTGTGTTCTCTATGATAAAGTCGTAGACAGATGTCTGGTGGTGGCTTATCTCAGAGAAAACAAAGAGATCCACAGACCAAAATTGAACATATCTGATTGCCATCTCTCCCAACAATCACTTGGCTGGTGCCACATACATATTAAAGTGTGGTCAAACCGGCTGATATTGGCAGGTGGAGCTGACAATGAGATTAAAGCAGTGAGATCACAGCTATCTACAGTACAGACCAAAAGTTTGGACACACCTTCTCATTTAAAGATTTTTCTGTATTTTTGTGATTATGAAAATTGTACATTCACACTGAAGGCATCAAAACTATGAATTAACACATGTGGAATTATATACTTAACAAAAAAGTGTGAAACAACTGAAATTATGTCTTATATTCTAGGTTCTTCAAAGTAGCCACCTTGTGCTTTGATGGCTGCTTTGCGCACTCTTGGCATTCTCTTAATGAGCTTCAAGAGGTAGTCACCGGGAGTGGTCTTCCAACAATCTTGAAGGAGTTCCCTGAGATGCTTAGCACTTGTTGGCCCTTTTGCCTTCCCTCTGCGGTCCAGCTCACCCCAAACCATCTCGATTGGGTTCAGGTCTGGTGACTGTGGAGGCCAGGTCATCTGGCGTAGCTCCCCATCACTCTCCTTCTTGGTCAAATAGCCCTAACACAGCCTGGAGGTGTGTTTGGGGTCATTGTCCTGTTGAAAAATAAATGATGATCCAACTAAACGCAAACCGGATTGAATAGCATGCCGCTGCAAGATGCTGTGGTAGCCATGCTGGTTCAGTATGCCTTCAATTTTAAATAATCCCCAACAGTGTCACCAGCAAAGCACCCCCACACCATCACACCTCCTCCTCCATGCTTCACGGTGGGAACCAGGCATGTAGAGTCCATCCGTTCACCTTTTCTGCGTCGCAAAAAGACACGGTGGTTGGAACCAAAGATCTCAAATTTGGACTCATCAGACAAAAGCACAGATTTCCACTGGTCTAATGTCCATTCCTTGTGTTCTTTAGCCCAAACAAGTCTCTTCTGCTTGTTGCGTATCCTTAGCAGTGGTTTCCTAGCAGCTATTTTACCATGAAGGCCTGCTGCACAAAGTCTCCTCTTAATAGTTGTTGTAGAGATGTGTCTGCTGCTAGAACTCTGTGTGGCATTGACCTGGTCTCTAATCTGAGCTGCTGTTAACCTGTGATTTCTGAAGCTGGTGACTCGGATAAACTTATCCTCAGAAGCAGAGGTGACTCTTGGTCTTCCTTTCCTGGGGCGGGCCTCATGTGAGCCAGTTTCTTTGTAGCGCTTGATGGTTTTTGCCACGGCACTTGGGGACACTTTCAAAGTTTTCCAATTTTTTTTGGAGTGACTGACCTTAATTTCTTAAAGTAATGATGGCAACTCGTTTTTCTTTACTTAGCTGCTTTTTTCTTGCCATAATATAAATTCTAACAGTCTATTCAGTAGGACTATCAGCTGTGTATCTACCAGACTTCAACACAACTGATGGTCCCAACCCTATTTATAAGGCAAGAAATCCCACTTATTAAACCTGACAGGGCACACCTGTGAAGTGAAAACCATTCCCGGTGACTACCTCTTGAAGCTCATCAAGAGAATGCCAAGAGTGTGCAAAGCAGTCATGAAAGCAAAAGGTGGCTACTTTGAAGAACCTAGAATATAAGACATAATTTCAGTTGTTTCTCACTTTTTTGTTAAGTATATAATTCCACATGTTAACGTTAATTCATAGGTTTGATGCATTCAGTGTGAATTTACAATTTTCATAGTCATGAAAATACAGAAAATTCTTTAAATGAGAAGGTGTGTCCAAACTTTTGGTGTGTACTGTATATTGGTAAGTAGATGATGATTTCAGGAGATGCATTTTAGCAGAATTTGTATTAGAAATAATAATCATTTGAGTCCTGAGGGGTCCTTCTGAGTCCTGCAGGGTCTTTCTGAGTCCTGCAGGGAGGCAGCTTGTGAGCGCCTGCTGAGAGAATGCGCCGACATGCCTCCTTCCCTGCCTGTCAGATCGCTGATCTAATACTCTGCAGTGGAGAGGGTCAGATCAGCGATCTCACAGTATAGTGATGTCCCATCCTGGGACAATATAAAAAAGTTTTTTAAAAATAGAATGTGTAAAAATATATATTTTTAAATTCCTAAATAAACACAAATAAATAAATCAATATTTTTCTAATAAATACATTTATTTATGTAAATAAAAAACAAACAATAAAAGTACACATATTTAGTATCGCTGCATCCGTAACAACCTGCTCTATAAAACTGTCCCACTAGTTAACCCCTTCAGTGAAAAAAATAAATTAATAACGAGGCAAATAACAATGCTTTATCATCATAACAGCGAACAAAAAGTGCAATTAAATGCAATTAAAAAGACGGATGTAGTAAAAAATGGTACTGCTGAAAACATCATCTTGTCCCACAAAAACAAGCCGCCATACAGTTCCATCAGCAGAAAAATAAAAAAGTTATAGCTATCAGAATAAAGCGATGGAAAAATAATTATTTTTTCTCTGAAATAGTTTTTATTGTGTAAAAACATCAAAACATAAAAAAATTACTGTGGTATCGCTATAATTGTACTGACCCAAATAATAAAGCTGTCTTATCAATTTTACCACACGCAGAATGGTATAAAAAAAAAAGAAGCAATTCCTGAATTGCTGGTTTTTGTTCATTCTGTCTCACAAAAATCAGAATAGAAAGCGGTCAAAAAATGTTATGCACCCGAAAATGGTACCAATAAAAATGTCAGCTCGTCCCGCAAAAAACAAGCCATCACATTACTCTGTCGGAAGAAATATGAAAAAATTATAGCACTCAAAATATGGTGATGCAAAAACTAGTTTTTGCAATAAAAAGCGTCTTTTAGTGTGTGACAGCTGTCAAACATAAAAACCAGATATAAATCTGGCATCACTGTAATCGCACCGACCCGAAGAATAAAGTTGCCTAATCATTTATACTGCACGAGGAACGGCGTAAAAAATAAAACCATTTCTTCACATGTTGTTGATTTTTTTCATTCTGCCTCCAAAAGATCGCAGTAAGGCTCGGCGCACATTTTTCCTGCACTCTGCGCTGAGCGCTTACACCAAGGTTTCTGTATAAATCTCTGAAATATGTGATTCTGACAGAACCCCAGTGGAAGATTCCCTATAATGAGGCAGATGGAGGCACTGTGGATGCCGTCTGACCTGTGATCCGGTGGTGTCCGTCTTTTTAAAATTGCGTAAAGGTACCGTTGGCCACAGTTTTGTCTAATTCTGAAAAGGACACCGCTGAACAGAGGCCAGATGGAGACCAGAGTAAATCTGCTGCCTCATTATAGTGAATGGATCCCTCAGGGTTTTCCCCCGTCACTTAGAGATTTAGATGGAAACCCCAAAGTAAGTTCTCAGCATAGTGCGCCAGATAAATGTGATCCCTAACGTTACATAAAATGTTCCTAATACAAACTTCAACTAAATCCACAAAAAAAGCAAGCCCTCACTCAGGTCCATCATCTGTTAATGGAAATATAGGGGGCTTCCATGTTACTGGTAGCACAAAGGCTCTGGAAAAGCTAAATGGCTTCACGATCCCCAAAAGAAATTCAGCAAATTCTCTACTCCCAAATCAGAATGCCCGCCTCCCTTCTGAGCCCCAGTGTGCCTAAACAATATTTAGAGCCCACATGTTTGGCATTTCTGTAGTGATGAGAGCCTTCCTAATTTACAGGTGCATGTCTCCAGAAGCATGAGCTGGGCATAATGTACTTGTCACTACAACTACAGTTTGCAATTTTCACTCAGCAACATCTACTGCTACTTCCCTTCCAAGCTCTGACGCGCGCACAAACAGTAGTATTCCTCCACATATGGGGTGTCAGTGTACTCAGAAGAAATTGCACAACAAATTGTGTGGAGCAATTTCACCTGTTACTCTTATGAAAATGCAAAATATGGAGCTAAAAAAGATTTATTTTGGAAAAATTTTATTTTTTTTATTTCCACGGCTCTACGTTATAAACTTTTGTGAAGCACCTGTGGGATCAAGGTGCTCAATACACATCTAGATAAGTTCCCTAAGGGGTCTATTTTCCAAAATGGTGTCACTTATGGGGGATTTCCAATGGTTAGGCACATCAGGGGCTCTCCAAAAGGGACATTGCATCCGCTAATTATTCCAGCATATTTTACATTCAAAAAGTCAAATGGTGCTCCTTCCCTTCCAAGCCCTGCCATGCACCCAAACAGTAGTTTCCCTCCACATATTGGGTATCTGAGCACTCAGGAGAAATTGCACAACAAATTTTATTCAGCAATTTCTCTTGTTACCCTTATGAAAATGCAAAATTTGGAGCTAAAAAAGATTTATCTGGGAAAAAATTAGATTTTTTTTCACGGCTTAACATTATAAACTTCTGTGAAGTCCCTGGGGGTTCAAGGTGCTCAATACATATCTAGATAAGTTCCCTAAGGGGTCTAGTTTCCAAAATGGTGTCACTTGTTGTGGGTTTCCACTGTTTAAGCACATCAGGAGCTCTTCAAATGCAACATGGCAACTGCTAATTATGCAAGCAAATTTTACAAAAAGTGAAATGGAGCTCCTTTCCTTCTGAGCCCTATCATGTGCCCAAACAGTAGATTTCCTCCACATATGGAGTATCAGCATGCTCAGGACAAATTTCACAACAAAATATATTGTCCATTTTTACCTGTTACCCTTGCAAAAGTAAAAAAAATAGGTCTAAAAGAAAATTGTTGTGAAAGAAAAGTAAATGTTTATGCTTTTCTTCCACATTCCAAAAATTCCTGTGAAGCATCTAAAGGGTTAATAAACTTATTGAATGTGGTTTTAAATACCTTGAAAGGTGCAATTTTTAGAATGGTGTCATTTTGGGGTATTTTCTGTAATATAGGCCCCTCAAAGTCATTAAAAATGTGAAGTGGTCCCTAAAAAAATAGTTTTGCAAATTTTGTTGTAAAAATGAAAAATTGCAGGTCAACTTTTAACCCTTATAACTGTACAATAACAAATTATATTGTGGTACCGTGTTAGCCAGAAAAATCGATGTGAATACTTTTCTGCCCAATGACGACAAAAGTATTCTGGGAGTGACACCTATATTGGCTAACCAGAAAATAATATGCTCGCAAGCTTTCAGAGCACAGTGGCTCCTTCTTCATGAAAGATTACTTTTGTGACGGGGTATGCGACAGAGCAGAAAGAGACACCAGGCCGATAAGCAATCCAACAAGATTTATTGGAACAGGGAACTGAGACAACTGAAATGAAAGTAATTCTGCAGCATCCACAATGACTCCACAATGAGTCCACAGAAAGGGAGCAGAGACGGGGCGCCACCCGGCAATCCGACGCCAGGGAAATAGAAATCCAGCAGATGAGGAACACAACACAGTCCAACATGGTAGCTTTTAATCCTCCACACACGGGCACCAGGATCTCACCTCAGCATAAGATCCCAGCCCTTCCCAAGTCACCACACAACTACAGTCTTCAGATTCAGTCCTTAAATCCAGTAGGGTGGTGAGACCTCACAATTCCATGTGGCAAAATGATCTCCAATCTCCATACATGATACCAGGATCCAGCTGTAGCAGCAGATCCTTGTCCTTCAAAGCACACAGCATCGACTAACAGAAAATGTGGCTTGTTGTCTTACCACTCTTAGTATCTCTGCCCAACAAAGGGGCTGATCCCAACACCCACCCCCTTAAACATAGCTTCAAGGATTAAGAAAGTTCCAGAATCCCTGTCTGCAGGCCCTCTACCAGTTTGTGTATTGGAGCTAAGTGGTTGACAAAAGATTAACAATAATAAAATATCTTCAACTCATCTTTTACCCTTCCGGCTGTCCCCACAGCATGCAGCCCATCGTAGGATCTTCTATACCTCCATCACATTTCTGGCCCAGTGGTCACTCTAGGCCCAGGCCTTGTGCAGCGAATGCTGGAGATTGCGTGCAGCTGGAAGCCCCAGCCTAGAGTGAATACTGGGCCAGAGATGCGATGCGACGAAGATGTAAAGGACAGGACAGTGGGCAGGAAATAGTAGGGCAGGATGAGGTATGTTTTTCTTTCCTAATTTATTTCCGGCCCTATGCTCAACAAAATGGTGTCCACAGCTGACTGCCATTTTACTGAATTCACGCAGTGCCAATTGCAAAAAATACTTATTTTCCAGATTGTTGTAAAATTTGAATGGAATTCAATTCCACTCAAATAAAATTTCTAGCAAGAAGAATATCAGATGAACGCAACACATGAGAAGTTACACCATGTCATCATATCATCTATTTAAAACGTGTGCAGGGGCTACAGTGCTGCTTTAGGACTGAGCCTCCTTTACAGTTTTCCCCTGCACAGGTTATTCCCGACTTCCCACTGCAGCATGGCTCCATTCAAGTGAAGGGGACTGGCTGCAGATCGCTTCACAGACAAGATATCAGCAATGCCACTGCACAGGAAAAATTGTGAATGGGAAATACCGCTTTAATTAGCAGAGCTCTGTTGAAATGTAATTATGTTTTCAATCTAATTATTTTCTACAGTTATACATATGGCAATATATTGAGATATACCTGGCAGTAGCAGCTTTGGTGCAGAAATGTCTACCACTGAAAAAAAAATGTTTTACGTATCTAAATTTGTTTCTGCAGCATGAACATAAATTTCTTCAAACCCCATTCACATGAATGGCACAGTAATAAGAAAAAGTCTGCTATGTGTGAACATTCCTGTTAAAGGGGAATTCTAAAGATTAGAAGTTATTTCCTATGAAAAAGATAGAGGATAACTTCCCTATCACTGGGGATCCAAGCGCTGGGACACCCTCTGATCACAAGAACCTAGCTTTAGAAGAGCACCTTTGAGTGGAGTGAAAGTTGATCATTCACACTGCCTTTCCATTCATTTTTCTTGGAGTGCCAAAGATGAGCCTTGGTTATTTCCGGTGGTACAACTAAGAACGAATGTAGCGGCAGTGTGCATGATGGACCGCCACTCCACTCACACAAGGGCTCTTCAAAGTCCTAGTTCGCGGGATCAGTGGGGTTCCCAGTGGTCAGACCCACAGCGGTTGGGATGTCATGTCCTGTGGTTAGGAAATTACTTCCAAACTTGAGAGTCTTGTCTAACCTCTTATCTGCACTTACTGACGGCTATGCAACCTTTGAATGGAGATCTCTCTAATCTAAGATAGTTCGGTCTACACTACATGACTCAGCTGTTGTATTGTATTTACTGCACACGGAAAAGCAAGACGACGAGAGTCAATTTTCATACTTACATTCGCAGGCTGGTTTTGCTAAAAAACATAAAAAAATGTAGGTGGTAACCGGTTGTAAATATTCTACATCACACTGAGATAACTCAGTAAGATTTCCTTTACATACAGCATAATGTTCCAGAAAACACTGGATCTGGGTATCACAATGATTTTGGCCTTGGTGTAACAACCATTTGTATCAACGA
This sequence comes from Ranitomeya variabilis, assembly GCF_051348905.1. NCBI lineage: Eukaryota > Metazoa > Chordata > Amphibia > Anura > Dendrobatidae > Ranitomeya > Ranitomeya variabilis. The sequence goes on from NC_135232.1 coordinate 237,480,187, forward strand.
CAAGCTCAAGCCCGCTACTTCAGAAGCTTCAGATGCATTACTCCTAATAATAAAATGGCAGTATTCCTTACAATATTCCTCACTACTATTTTCTACGTTGCCATTTTCCAGTCTCTACTTTATTAACAACGTTGGCTCTGGGATTCCTGTTTACCAGCCAAAATGGAAAAATACTAGCCAAATGGCAACTTTGCATCTTTTTGATAGCCAGATGAGGTCAGTAATGAATTTTTAATGGATTGAAGAAAGCAAGTTTCTCATCCAAGAAAGATCATTACTCAATACCATCAGCGTACTCCAGTTTAATGTAAAATCTTTTATGTTTAGAGGCTCTCCTTAAATATACTGAACCTTTTACCAGACGGCACGCTCTCTCACACTTCACTGCATGGATTTAATCATTGAGATACGCATGGATCAATGCCCCTTGAAGTTTCAGTGCAGCATATTAGATATAACGCAGCTAAGAGTTTATGGTATTAAAGACAATTCCATTATATTGCGGAGCTTTTTGCTTACCTTAGATCTTATCTGGCTCCATGTCAACTTCTGTTTTCCATTATGACTGTAGGAGTATGCTCAATGGAGTGGTTTGGAGAGACTCTTAGCAACTCTCATGCCATAATTCTTCCATCGGTACTAACCAGCTGATCCAAGCTAAATAGCACCCAAGTGACAGATTTCGTGACTATTACGAGTGTGTAATGTTTATCTATGCTCCAGGCACAATGTTAACAGGTTGTAAATCTCGACAGATTAAACACACCACTGTGAATTATTCCTAGTCTGGAAATGCATCAGTCTCTCTGTAGCTGTTGTGATTTTTCTTCTATTGTCTGAGATCGTTTTGTTTTCTTATTTCTTTATGTTGCTTTTTTGTCAGTCTATATATTATTCTTTTTAGTTTATTATACTTTTTCGTACCTGTATCAAATTGTCAAATAAATGCTATAAAAAACCTTAGATTGACGTTTTTATAAACTAGGAGTTTCATGCACGGCCACTATGGTAAAGTTGCTGCACTTACTCTAGACAAGGAAACTGTGCCTGAAACGATGACTCAAATTGTACAATTGTCTGAGTCTATCCAGACAGAATTGTACTTTAGGATGAGAACAGAGCAGTATAGAAGAGTGGATTTTATAGATCATTTGAAGGTAATTTTTTTTATCATTATATCCATATTACATTGCAAACTTCATATATACAGGACCTAGAGCAAAATCTTGAAGTGTGTGGATAAACACTGTTTGCATTGCAGCCTACACTATGAGCTTCTGGCTATACTGTTGGTAGCTTATCTAGACAAATACACTGGTAAGCTGTGACATACAGGACAGGCTCAAAATGAATAATTTTACTTTAGGTGTAGATGTTTTAGAGAAGAAAAGCTTCAACAGTATAACTTCTCTTCTCTTGCACCTGAACGAGGTATAGCTGCAATACCGTAAGCAGATCAAAGTGGTGCCATTTCCTCAAAGAGAGAACTTCTTTTAACTAAACATTAGAGATAAGCAGTGTTCGAGTCGAACTGTTTGCCAATTTCAAATTCGAGCTATTTTGGGAGGTATTCGAGTCGTTCGTCGAACTAGAACAATTTGCTTAAAATTCGGCTGTTCGAGTTTCTGTTCGACAACTGTTCGTTCACCAAAAGCCTAACTTGATTTGCACATTGAAACTGTTTATCATTGTTAATAGACTGTTTCAGTGTATAGTGGGTGGGGGGGGGGCGGCGGGGAATAGAACTGTGCTAAAAATAATGCCGATCTCCATTTTTTTTTCTTTCCCGCATTTACAGAGGGGCAGTGCAGTCTCTCAGCCTATCAGCAGTGCACACAAGCAAGGGCATGTGTCATTGGCTGTGTATGTCACATGTCCTTGCCCTATAAGAACCAGCCATTTGCCCCATCACCACCATTTCCTCACTGCTGCAGCTTAGTGTTAGACGGCACCGCTGCTGCTGTGGGCGCTATACAGTCAAAGAGTCTTTTTTTGGAGCGAATTGTCAGAGAGATAGGTTTAGGGAGTCAGGAGGAGTTGGGGCTAGTTGTAATATCAGCCCTTTTCAGGGTAGGTTACAGCAGTTCATAGCACTGTTTGCCAGGCAGGTCTGTGCCAGTGCTGTGCAAGTGTTAGTCACAGCATTTGGTGTAATCTAGCTCAGCCAATCCTTTTGGGCTTAGTAGCATTGTCTGGTAGTCATCTGAGTAGCCCACCTGTGAAGCTAGCTACACAGCTTGTGTATCTAATTTTTACTGCATCTAACCCAGTAAATCGTTTTGGGCTTAGTAGCAGTGTCTGCACGTCAGCGGAGTAGCCCGCCTGTGAAGCTAGCTACACCGCCTGTGTATCTAAATTTTAACTGCATCTAACCCAGGAAATCCTTTTGGGCCTAGTAGCATTTTGTACTACTCAGCAGAGTACCCCACCCATGAAGCAAGCTACACCGCCTGTTTACCTAAGTACTATTTTTTAACGGCATCTAGCCCAGGAAATCTTTTTGGGCCTAGTAGAATTTAGTGCTACTCAGCAGAGTACCCCACCCATGAAGCAAGCTACACCGCCTGTTTACCTAAGTACTATTTTTTAACGGCATCTAGCCCAGGAAATCCTTTTGGGCCTAGTAGAATTTTGTGCTACTCAGCAGAGTACCCCACCCATGAAGCAAGCTACACTGCCTGTTTATCTAATGACTAATTTTTAACTGCATCTAATGGCTAACTGACAAGATGTTAACAAATTGCAAGATTTTGAGACTACGCAGGTCCTTTCATCAGACAGAGAGAAGAGGAACCTGCGTAGTCTCAAAAGCTTGCAATTTGTTACCATCTTTTCAGTTAGCCACTAAAAGGTATCAACCACTGAGGACTCTCACGTATAATTATTTTTCTATCTACTAGCTAACACGGTACAAATATATATGTCTTTCCTGTATTCAAGAGATATTCTAAGAAATAAGCATTATTGAGTAGATGAACTCTCTGTTGCTTCAGAGCAACCACTATGGTGATTCCCACCAGTCCTTTAATGATCGTATTACTGGCAACCAATTACTGGACTCAGTCATATAATATACACGAAAAAGATAATGCTGGGGCTGATTGATTGCAACCCTCTCATATATGGGACTGTTATGATCCCAATGGCAGAGGATCTCAGAGATTTTAGCAAAGTCTGCAAACATAAATACCAGCTCATAGGGAAGTGGTAACTAGGCTGACCGTATATCTGATCCTAGCACAACCAAATAACAGTAGCCGGGGAATGTACCTACGTTGATCCTAGACGTCTCGCGCCAGCCGGAGAACTAACTAACCCTGTCAGGGAAAATAAGACCTCTCTTGCCTCAAGAAGAAAGACCCCAAAGTTATAGTACAAGCCCCCAACAAATAATAACGGTGAGGTAAGAAGAAAAGACAAACGTAAGAATGAACTAGATTTTAGCAAAGAGAGGCCCACTGACTAATAGCAGAAGATAGTAAGATGACTTATACGGTCAGCAAAAAACCCTGCAAAATATCCACGCTGAATATCCAAGAACCCCCGATGTTGTGGATTCTGTTTTTGGGCTCCCTCTGGTGGTTACAACTGGTACTGGGTGACTTTGGTGGGTTGCGGTCTCTGGTTTCCACCTGTCCATCAGAGGCTGGGTGTTTCCTATTTAACCTGGCTTTCCTGTCATTCCCTTGCCGGCTATCAATGTATCAGTGTGTCTCTGTTACCTTTGCTACCTGCTCCTAGGCCTTCAAGACAAGCTAAGTCTGGATTTCCCTGTTTCATGTTTGCTTTCATGTTTTTAGTCCAGCTTGCAGATATGTAATTCTCTGCTGCTGGTTGCTCTAGTGGGCTGAAATTACCACTCATGTACCATGAGTTGGCACATGAGTTCAAGTAATTTCAGGATGGTATTTTGAAGGGTTTTAAGCTGACCGCGCAGTTCACCTTTTGTATCCTCTGCTATCTAGCTTAAGCGGGCCTCATTTTGCTGAATCTGTTTTCATAACTACGTTTGTGCCTTCCTCTCATTTCACCGTCATTATATGTGGGGGGCTGCTATTTCTGTGGGAATATTTCTCTGGAGGCAAGATAGGTCTGTGATTCTTCTGATAGGGGTAGCTAGATCTCCGGCTGGCGCGAGACGTCTAGAGTCCCCCCAGGAACGTTCCCCGGCTGCTGTTAGTTGAGTGTTGAGGTTCAGGATCGCGGTCAGCTCAGGTTCCATCACCCTAGAGCTCGTCCTGTTTTTGCCCGTGTTATGTGTTTTATTCCCTGCCATTGGGATCATGACACCCCGAACCGACTAATGGTGAGGGGGGAGAATATCAGCCCCCTAGAGCTTCCAGCGAAATCAGGAATCACATATTGTACAAGCTGGACAAAAATAAGAACAATGCAAATAAACAAAAAAAAAGAAAGCAGGACTTAGCTTATCTTGCAAGGAACCAGGACCTGAAGACAGGAGCAAACAGAAATGAACTGATTACAACGATGCCAGGCACTGGACTGAGAATCCAGGAAGTTTAAATAGCAACACCCCAGGCCTAACGAACCAGGTGAGTACCAACCTGGGGAAAGACAATCCAAGTGCCAACCACTAGTGACCACAAGAGGGAGCCAAGAAGTATAGTTCACAACATGGGACATTAGCTATTGCAAGACCAAGAGGTGCCAAATAACTGGGCGTACTGAAGCAGTGGAGCCTTTAAGTAATGCATATTTTGTTAAGAACATCACTAAATAATCAATCTGGATTATTTGAATAGCTAAGCCAGCCTCCTTCTTTTTGTCATCAACTGTGATGGACACGAGATGGCTGCCTTGCTCAGTTTAAAACCTAACCCAGTCCCCATTTCCCTTATGCTTCAAACAAATCCCTAGGATGAGGGGAAACAAGCTCTCCTCTATATGTAAACCAATGAGAGAAGTTGGAGGTGACTGCATCCTGGGTCTAACACTGAAATATCAATAATGGGCAAAGTTAAGCAGAGTTGACCAAAGCAATTACTGGAATCTAGTCCATTAGTGACATTGATAGTTTGTGGTCACCTAACCTTCCTACTATCTGCTGGCTTTGCAGGCGCCTCTTCTGACTAGTAATCGATAAGTGTTCTATTTATTTTCCCTCATTTAGTACATTGATGAAGGGCTAAACAGACCGGAACGTTTACTGTATGTACTTTACCGCATTAAATTCTCACTGCATTCACTTTGTGTGTGCCAAGATTATCGATAACTTATACAGCTTGGGCACCTACTTGAGCTCCACATACTTAGTTGTGCCTACGATATCTTATTCTTCTGATTAGTAGGCTTTGAGACATCATTATGTTGTGGTGCAACTGTAGGCCTACTAATCAGAAGAGGTGGCGTGGATGGTAGCAGGAGGATCACATGACTGTTCAGCTCAGTGACTATGGACTACCAACATGACTGCTAGACCTAGATTCTGCACATATTGCTCAACTCTTAATTAAGACATAACACTAATTTTAAAGTATTTTCACATAAAACTACAACTATTTTTATCTAGCTGGATAACCCCTTTTATAATAGCTTTGGTGTAAAAAATGTGATCCCCTTGATTAATTGTATAGAGTGAGCTATTAAATGATGTCTGATATAGCATTATAGAAAATAGGGACCTTAAACGGGAAATATTCTGACCATGTTGTTTCAAATATCTATGAAGACTTCCAGACTTATTGGGCAAACTGTGTGAACTGCAGTATGTGATGTTGTATAGCTGCCTTGTTTGTCATAAAAAGTTAACTTATTAAAGTTTTTCCAATACTGATTATTGTTTTAAATAATATATAATATAATAGCAGGTCAGCAAAATTAGCACAGCTCAGGGGTATGATATACTGATGTATGATGGCCATGAGTTGTTTTTACATCCATATTTAACAAGGTTCACATTTAGAATAGCTATTAATTATGTACAATGTTTTTGAGAGCATGAGATAAACAAAAAAATGAATATATTCAAATGTAACAGATTTATTCATTGTTTTACGTTGTGGCTTATTCTGTGTGGGCTATAGAAATAGCTAAGGCTACGTTCACACTAGCGTTGTGCGCCGCTGCGTCGGCGACGCAACGCACAATGCACGCAAAAACGCGTCAAAACGCACGCAAAACGCTGCGTTTTGCGACGCATGCGTCGGTTTTTGCCAAAAATCGGACGCAAGAAAAATGCAACTTGTTGCGTTTTCTTGGTCCGACGCTTGCGGCAAAAAAGACGCATGTGTTGCACAACGCAACAAAAAAAATGCATGCGTCCCCCATGTTAAGTATAGGGGCGCATGACGCATGCGTCGCCGCTGCGTCGCCGACGCAAACCCCACGCACATTAGCTTAACGCTAATGTGAACGTAGCCTAATAATGGCAGATATTTCATATATGTTGGCATATTGTTTCAGGTGTGAACAGGCTTCACGTTAAAGTTGTCTGAGATACATTCTAATATTTGAAAGGCCTCACTATGGCCTCTTTCACACTTCTGTCTTTCTTTTTCCGTCACAATGCATCGTTTTGTGAAAAAAAAAACAGATCCAGCAAATGGTGCTGCTGGACCCGTTTTTTTCTCATAGACTTGTATTAGTGACGGATTGTGGCGGATAGCCTCACGTTTCATCTGTCGTGCACAGGATCCGTCGTAAAATTGCTGTCCGTCGGGCAGAGATAACGCTCAGAGGAACGTTTTTTCTGTACGTCGGAAAATCGCTCAGCGACGGGTCCTGCGCTGTCCGTCGTTGGCTATAATGGAAGCATATGGACGCAGGATCCATCGCTAAATGTGAAAAGCAGGAATCCAGTGATGGATGCCGTCTTTTCAAACTGAGCATGCGCAAAAGAATTTCCAGTCAGGGAAATTCTCTCTCGCGCTCTCTCTCTTTTTACTATTGATGCTACCTATGCCGCATCAATAGTAAAAAGATATAATGTTATGAATAATTAAAAATTAAAAAATCGTGACATTCTTACCTTCCGGTGGCCCGTGTGGCCCCCGAAGCCTTCCCGTGGCCCCCCGATGCTCGCGATGCTGCAGGCAGCTCCAGTTCCCAGTGATGCATAGCGAAATGAACCGATGACGCAGTGGTCTCGCGAGACTGCTATGTCATCACTGGTCATTGTCTCGCTATGCATCACTGGGAATGGAGCATCACAAGCATCGGGAAGGCTGCAGGGGCTGCGCGGGACTCCGGAAGGTAAGAATATCATGCTTTTTTAATTTTTTTAATTTTTTTTATCATGGGTTGTGATGTGTTTGCGTTTTCGCAGCGAAGATGCATACGCAACGTGTCCACATAGCCTTCTAAAACACACTGGAACCGTCAAAAAAAATGGCTCCAGTGCACCCGTTTTTTGCAATCAGCACAGGATCCGTCTTTTCAACATTTTGACGGATTGTGACTGATTGTAAAAAACGGAAGTGTGAAACATCAGTTTTTTTTACGTGCAAGAACAATGGAGTCTCATCACTGATCTTCATCAGAGTGTCATTAGATTTTCATCCATTTTTTTTTCATCTATGAGAAAAAAGAACATTTATCCACCTTCTCCTATCAGTCAGTGAAAACGGATAATACACGGATGTGAGCCGAGTTATGTCCAATTTTTTCACGAACCATTACACTTTAATTGCTGAGTTTGATCTGACACTCGTATCAATATCGGACATGTCTCCATGAATTTGTACAGACAAAAAAATCAATGACGTGTATAGCCCCATAGACTGTTACAGGTAAAACACAGACAGCGCTCGTATGTGAAAAACTGAGTCTTAACAGATATGAAAAACATATAGAAAGCAATAAGCATTTGATATTCTGTTTAAAGATAACTTAAAACTTTGAAACAACTTCTAAAATATTCCTTCTATCAAGGTGAAACCACTAATACAGATATTTTGAATCTAATGTAAGTTTCATTTAACCACATTGGGTAACAACAGGGTCCTGCAAGGTCTTCTACCTTCCCATAAATACTTATATATGCAAATTGCCTCTTCAGAGAAAAAGAGGACTTGAACACTATAGCGCCAGATCACTCTCCACAAGGAGAAACCTCACCCCTTAGACATAAATACTTAGTAAGCTGATAAATCTGTATTCTTTATGATTTATCTAGAAATGCATGTGGGACCTACAGATGCAAGTAATTTTCAGTATAATCGCTGGACAATGTAGATGCAGGTGGACCCTGTTTGTTTCAGACAAATGTCATGATGGAGCATGATTGCAGAGCTTTCCCAATCTGCTTCCGAACACATTGAGATGCCCTTATTTACTAAGGTGTTTTTCTCGGAAATCATCCAGCAAGTTTAGAGACATAATGTTGGCCTCCTGCTCTGGCAATAAAATGTCTAATAAAAATGATCAAATAATAGATGAATTAGGAACACGAGAACCTTTGTGATATCTACAGTTGTGGTCGAACTAATTTGTCTGATATATAATCAATAAATAAGTAAATAAAAATATAATAATAATCTATGATGACAAGAAAATGGTTATTTTCTGAAATCTCTTGGAAATTTTTTTGGGATGAAATGCATTATTAATACACCAAGTTTTCTTGTTCTCTTGTATTTTGGGTTTTTTATTTACCATGTTCACTATATGGTGAAACTGGTCTGGAAATGTGATTCCCCAGGTCAGTATGAGTACATCAATACTAAATATGTATAGTTTTTTATTATTATTTAAGTGGTGAACAATTTTATTTTTGTTATTTAAAAGAAAATAAAATGTTGCTTTTGTCGGCATTTTCCAAGACCTGTAACATTTTCATTTTTCGGGATCTGGGGTTGACTGAGGGCTTATTTTTTGCACCCTGAGCTGACATTTTTAGTGATACCATTTAGGGGTAGATACGATGTTTTGATCACTTCCTATAGTATTCAATTGCAATTATTGCATGGGCAAAAAAAACATAATTCTGATGTTGTGATTTTTTTACCTTACAATGTTTACTGGATTAATCCAGATTATCGGATTACCGTATTTTCCGGCGTATAAGACGACTGGGCGTATAAGACGACCCCCCAACTTTACCAGTTAAAATATAAAATCTTCTTAAAAGTCGGGGGTCTTCTTATACACCCTATGTCGTCTTATAGGGCCGGTGAATATTTGCCTTTTTTGGGGGGGGAGTGGTCCTGATGATGACGAGGGGGCATCTCACAGGAAAGTGAGTATCCCCCATTACCTCATCATAGCGCTGAAGCGTGGGGTCTCTGTGCTGGGAGCGGCGGCTGCTGTGCTGTGGGGCGGCGGCTCCTCTTCTGCAGTGTGGGGCCTCTGGTGCTGTTGTGGGGCGGCGGCGGCGGCGTATCTTCATGCAGTCGGGGCTCCTCCAGCATCTCCTTAAAGCTCGGAGGCCCCGCGGCGCTGGCAGCTCCATCGGTACAATGCGGTGGCCTCCGGGAAAATGGCCACTGCTCAGATTCAGATCTCGTCCCGAGATCTCGGGAGACGAGATCTGAATCTGAGCAGCGGCCATTTTCCTGGAGGCAGCTCAATAGGTGCGATGCGGTGGCCTCCGGGAAAATGGCCGCTGGGGGCGGCGCATGCTCAGATTCAGATCTCGTCCCGAGATCTCGGGACACGAGATCTGAATCTGAGCAGCGGCCATTTTCCCGGAGGCCACCGCATTGTACCGATGGAGCTGCCAGCGCCGCGGGGCCTCCGAGCTTTAAGGAGATGCCGGAGGAGCCCCGACTGCATGAACATACGCCGCCGCCGCCGCCCCACAGCACCAGAGGCCCCACACTGCAGAAGAGGAGCTGCCGCCCCACAGCACAGCAGCCGCCGCTCCCAGCACAGAGACCCCACGCTGCAGCGCTATGATGAGGTAATGGGGGATACTCACTTTCCTGTGAGACGCCCCCTCGTCGTCATCAGGACCACTCCCCCCCACCCACCATATACACCCGGCGTACAAGGCGATACCCGGCGTATAAGACGACCCCCGACTTTTAAGAAGATTTTCAGGGGTTAAAAAGTCGTCTTATACGCCGGAAAATACAGTAATTTATTTTATATTTTGATAGATCAGACATTTAAAAATGCAGCAAAACCAAATGTATATCTTTGAATTATTTTTAATGTCTTTGGTTTTAATGTGGCTAAAGGAGGGTGATTTGTACTTTTATGTTTTTCATGATTTTCATATTTTAAAACTAATGTTTTCACTTTTTAATGATGATCGTCTTCACAATGTTCCATGTTGTATCCACAATGTTCCATGTTGTATCTAATGTCTTGAATATTTTTGTAACTTTCTCTTGACTGATAACTTTCAATAATGAGATCCCTTTGCTGTGTTGTCAGCATTTTACGGACTATTATTATTATTATTATTATTATTATTTATTATAGCTCCATTTATTCCATGTCACTTTACATGTGAGGACTATGGCTTTTGCTGTAAACCTGCAACTAAGAAAATATCAAGGAGAATCCTACTAGTACAACTAAACTGTGTATGGGGTTAAGCCGTATCACTTTAAATGATGGCAGCTGTGTAGACTCTTTATATGCACTGCATCTGCTCAATTTATCATCAAAGGCCATGATGTTGGCCAAGGTAGGTAGACCTAGTTCAACAAGGTGAATTACCTAAATTGGAAATTCCACCTTGAATTTTTTTTGTTCTATCTTAGGATTTATTACTTGTTGCATTCTGCTCCTTTCTTTTTTAGCCTTGTGATTCCTGGCCTTATTCATAAATCTTACATCACTTTTTTGGAATTCTGAAAACTTTGGTAGCTGACTCCACTTGAAACTCTTTGTTTTTTTATGCAAAGTCTTGAACAGAGTCCTCACTTACCAAGTGCCATTTATAATACTGGTGTCTTTTTATTACAAAGAGGGGCCATCAGGAGCTTTCAGGCCCAAGAGCCCATTGTAACTTCTACTTCTTCCCCTTACTCTATTTCGCCTTTCTTTATATCTTGCTGGCCTTTCAGAAATCATTTTTATAAAATAGTCTTCCTTCCACGCAATCTTCTTATGTCCAATATATGGACACAGCTAAAATTATTTCTGCCAGGACAGTAGATGCTATATCATTTTTTGTACTGAGCAGCAATCCTAGTCTTAGAGACATATGAGTTTTCTTTTTTTTTTTTTTTTTTTTAATAGAGTAGAGCGAAGACGTTATGATAAGATTAAGGCATTAAAGGCATTAGAACAAAACAAAACCTTTTGGTTTGAGTGCAATTTTGTTTAAAGCACTGCTTCAAACCCAACCAGGCAGATCAAGCCTATAAATCTGAGACAAAATAGAAACCGTCTGCAAAGGAGCAGATGGAAAATACCAGCTGTGACACATCCAGAACTATTCTTCCAGTTTAAGACTTCTGCAAAGTAAAGCAATTCTTGTTTTAAGTATCAGAACTGCATCACCCCTTAAAATAAGCAATCTTTTATCCATGGGGTATGCAGCATTTTTGCCGACTAAAGCGGCATTTTATGTCACATACGCAATAACTTAATCTGTAATTTTTAAATAAACTATACATAAACCAATATATTTAATGCAGTCTTATTTTTTTCAAGACCTAAAAAGAATAAGGATTCTAGAGGTATTAGGAGGAGATTTGCTATAATAACATGATCAAATCTACCAGAAAGGGTCCCTTCCCTATGATTAAAACAATGTTACTTCTTTTATGTTTTAATAGATGTTTTACTTTCAAAATATAAATCTTGATTTCAGCTAACTAGATAATGTTATAAGTTGTGTAATATACTCAATCTGTCACATCCAGTGGTAATAAAGAATATACCAAATCTCATCAGCCAGCAGGCACAGAATATCTGGTGCCCTAGATCCTGGAGATCTTACTCTAAACCTAAAGATTTTAAGCTTCTTTGGCTGCTGTTTTTAGTTTTTTCTATCCTTCCAAACTTCAAATTCATTAAGGCATGTGGTACTTATTTAACAGTTGCACAGATTATATATATATATATATATATATATATATATATATATATATATATATATATAATATGTATATAATCAAAGGGTAATTGTCATCACGTTTTTGTGTAGGCACTTTGTCCCCTCAATAAAATATACTGTATGTCTTATTTGAGGGGTTACTATGTGACTTCTAATGTAGAGGCTGTATGTATATCAGACTGGAAGCACAAGGTGGAGAGGAGTCATGGCACTTGGAAGGAGCAGCCAACCTTGGTGTTACCTTACCACAAACTCATGAGCTCATTCATGGATAGAGAAAAAAAAATTGATGGTGGTTCCCCTGTATTTTTGATAACCAGCTAGGCAAAACTGACCACTGCATTCTCCAACCCTGAACTGTCAGCATTAGCATGGCTGGTTTTCAAGAATAGATTGGTCCCCACCCTGTTTATTTAATTATTTAAATAAATAATTTTAAAAAATGATGTGAGGTCCTCCACCCATTATTTACAACCAGCCAAGCTAAAGCAGACTGCTGGAGGCTGGTATTCTTAAGCTAATGAGGGCCATGGATATTGGCCCCAAGCCTAAAAATATCCTGCAGTCGCCCTGGAAAAGGGCCCATTACCAATCTTATAGTTATATTGCAAATAAACAAACAGCCAGAATAAAGTTATTTAATTTGAAAGAATGACAAATACTCCTTTAATAAATCTAAATTAAACTATATTCACGTCATCACCTATTCCACTCAAGCCATGGACTCCTGTAATAAAGCAAAAATGAAAAAACACCATATCCCTCACCTGTTCATCGTTCTGTCCCATGCCATAATCCATTTCAGAGGATAAACAGTTTTCAACCTGGCTGCTGCCAAGATGCGACCGTCTAGGCTGAGAACCACTGGTGAATGAGCTGCTGCGAGCGCAGCATCAGTGACTAGCTGTGACATCATGGAGGTTACTGCCGGTTACTGGGGCTGCGTTGTCAGCTGGTGAGATCACCGCTAGCTCATTGAGAAAGTCTTGTGGTGCATCTCTGATTTCACCAAGGTCACCGCAGTTCAGGGGCCTGGCTGGGAATGCAGCCTGGATGGTCGCATCTTGGCACTGTCCAGGTTGAAATCTGTTTATCTGAAGACATGGATTGTGGCATGGGACAAAACATCTGACAGGTGAGGGATATGGTGGGTTTTTATTTTTGTTTTATTACAGGAGACCATGGCTTCAGTGGAATGGGTGATGATGTGAGTGTGGCTTAACTTAGATTCATTAAAGGAGTCTGTGTCAGTCTTTCAACGGGGGGACTTTATTCTGGCTGTGTGTTTATTTGCAATATAACTATAAGATGAGTAATGGAAAGGAGTTTTTTAGATGCCTTTCTGTTACTAAGCCGTGAGCTTGATGTCAATACAAAGGTGACATCAACACTACAAATATTAACCCCACTTGCCTTTTCTGGGGCAGCTGCAGGCTGCTATTTTAACACTAGGGGGGACAATATCCATGGCTCCTTACCAGCCTGAGAATAGCTGTATTCTTTAGCTTGGCTGGTTGTCAAAAATGGGGTGGATCCAATGCTGTTTCTGTTTCAGCCCTCAGCTATCAGTTGTGCCTGGCTGGTTATCAAAAACACAGGGGAACTCTGCATCATTTTATTCTTTTTTATTTATAGTGCAGGCGGCATCTGATAAATACTCCCATCAGCCACCGCCTGCTCTCACTGTTAACAGTTGAATACAACTTTCAACATTGACCCTTGCTAGTGCTGATTGCAGCGCAAGCAGGGGACCGTGATGTGAGCTGTCTTCACTTTAGCACCTGGTGCCAGGTAACAGCGCAAACAGTACCACTGATTCCCAGGTGCCGAAACATGTCGCACTGATGACACAGTGATGTAATCCGTGTGTCATCAAAGTGCACATGTGCGGGTTGTTTTGCGTCCCGTGCTGCTACTGTAAATATTGCTGTTTGGAAGAGCCCTTAGTGAACTCACTTACTTACTGAACTTTGGCCAACACTTGCCGATTTTTGGTGAAAAAGCTTGAGAATCCAAACACGAATTTAAATGTACAAAGTTCATGACGAATTTGAGATTGACGAACATTTTCCGAACAAGTTCGCTCATCTCTATTTGTGGACACAGGTCGACATGACTTTTTTCTGTATGTTTCTACAACACCTTTAAATCCCAGACTAATGCTTCAATTTAGCCACGAAGATTAACCAATAATTGACCAATAAATAATAAATTTAAACTGCATTTCATAAAACATGGGTCCATGCTTATTGAGAGTAGCTAAACCTTTATTATTATTATTTTGTGAGACTTCTAAAAATGTCATTGTTCAGCAATTTCTGCAAGTTAATATGTGACTAATATTTTCTTTAGATGAGAAGTGACAACCAATATGGCTGCTGTCCTAAAGAAATCATGTCAATTAAGTCTATTAAAGCAGAATACCCAACTGTTAAACAGAAATATCTCCATCCAGATCCAATACAACAATATGCAATGTTTCACCATTTTACTTAGCAATTGATTTAACTGTATCAGAAAACCTAAAATAGAAACTGTTGAGAGCAAGTACTGTAGGTTACCACTTTACTAATTGAGGTGACATAGGATCAAATTTAATGTAGCCATATTGCTTCTTATAATGGACTGCCATATTCTTTCACTTAATGCATCTGGGTGTCCAGGTTTCTCACATTATGTCCTGTGCGTGTCTGATATTCCATAGTAAGAACGTTTTTGCTTTTTTCTTTTTTAATTCCATAAAGCATCTGTAAAGTCAAAAAGAGTATTTTGATAGTTTAACTAATGGATTTTAATGTCCAAATATTTCAGATTTATGGCAATTAAGGAGTAATCCAGTGTTAGCACATAGAACCCAGACCTAAAATACTTTTTCTGCGAAAGTTCTGAGCAAAGAATATTACTAAAGTATATATCTGATTTGAAATGACTCTCTTAAAGTGAGTCTGTCAGCAAGTTTTTGCTATGAAATCTGAAGACAGCAGGAAATAAAGGCTGAAACACAGAATTCAGGGATATGTCACTTGTGAAAGTGCATTTACAAACTGAGAAGGATTAACCCCTTTCCGATGTTGGGAGTAATAGTACGCTCATGTCGGAATCTCTCCTTTTGGTGTGGGCTCCGGCACCAAGCCCACATCTTTCCCATCATATGTCAGCTGTTTTGAACAGCTGACATGAGCTGCTAACAGCCATGGGTGGATTCGCAATCAACCCACATCTGTTAACTCATCAAATGTTGCTGTCAATCTCTGACAGCGACATTTAACTTGCGCTTCTGGGAAGCGCGCCAGAAATCCCGATAATCGGTGACCCCGTCACGTGATTGTGGGTCATTGATGGGTTGGCATGACAACCAGAGGTCTCCAGCAGACCTCTATGGTTGTCATAGCCAGATTGCTATGAGTGCCGCCTGGTGGTCAGTGCTCATAGCAAGTGAGCATTTCTTCTACATACAGGTGATTTGATCATCGCCTATATGTAGCAGATCCGATAGGACAACTGCAACTTCTAGTCTCCCATGGAGACTATTTAAGCATGCAAGAAGTAAAAAAAGTATTTAAAAAAAAAAAAGATATATATATATATATATATATATATATATATATATATATATATATAATTGTCTAATGGTTTTTCTGTCTGTCTGTCTGTCCTGGAAATCCCGCGTCTCTGATTGGTCGAGGCCGCCAGGCCTCGACCAATCAGCGACGGGCACAGCATGGCGATGATGATGTCATAAAGGTTGCCTCGACCAATCAGCGACGGGCACAGTCTGCCGCGAATTCGCCTCGACCAATCAGCGACGGGCACAGAATCAACGTAGATGTCATAATGGTTGCCATGGCGACGATGATGTCAAAGGTTGCCTCGACCAATCAGCGACGGGCACAGTCTGCCGTGAATTATGGAATCATCATTGTCCATATACTACGGGGACATGCATATTCTAGAATACCCGATGCATTAGAATCAGGCCACAGTCTAGTATATATATATATATATACTATATAAGTTCAAATCACCCACCTTTCGCCCCATTCAAATTAAAACCATACAAAAAAAAATTACACATGTTTGGTATCACCGCGTTCAAAATGAAGAATTAACCTGATCGCTAAACGGCATAAAAAAGTCAAAACGCCAGAATTAAGTTTTTTTGGTCACCGCTACATTGCAATAAAACGCAATAACGGGCAATCAAAAGATCATATCTACACCAAAATGGTATCAATAAAAACGAAGGCTTGGAGCGGAAAAAGTAAGCCCTCATGCAGCCCCAAATCACAAAAAATGGAGACGCTACAGGTCTCGGAAAATGGAGCCTTTTTTTACCAAAGTTTGGATTTTTCTTTCACCATTAATTATAAAGAACCTAGACATGTTTGGTGTCTATGAACTCATAATTACCCAGAGTATCATAGTGGCAGGTCAGTTTTAGCATTTAGTGAACACGGTAAAAAAAAAAACAGATGTGGAATTTATTTCCTGTTTTCCAGTACACAATATTTTAAAAATAATGGCGTGGTTCAAAAGTACAACTTGTCCCGCAAACAACAAGCTCTCACATGGCCATATTCACCAAAAAATAAAAAAGTTATGGCTCTGGGAAGAAGGGATGCAAAAAACAAAAATTCAAAAATGGAAAATGGCCCTGGAGTTAAGGAATTAATCACTAAGGCTTCTGTCACACTTGCGTTGGTACGCAGCCGTCGCTAAGCGTCGGCGTGACGTACCAACGGACGTTGTGACAATTCGGCACAACGTGGGCAGCGGATGCAGTTTTTTAACGCATCTGCTGCCCATTCTAAGTCCCGGGGAGGAGGGGGTGGAGTTCTGGCCGCGCATGCGCGGTAGGAAATGGCAGACCCGACGTACGAAAAAACGTTCCCTTGAACATTTTTTCGTGACGACGGTCCGTCAAAACACGTCGCATCCAGTACACGACGGACGCGAGGTATGGCCATACATCGCGATCCGTCGGCAATACAAGTCTATGGGAAAAAAAACGCATCCTGCAGGATGCGTTTTTTTCCTAAAACGACGCATTGCGACGGATCTAAAATGACGCAAGTGTGAAAGTAGCCTAAGTGAACAACATTGCTGGACTAGTCCTGCAACTAAGCACCTCACTGTCTATGGACTGTGTACACTGAGAGTAAAAAATGCAAAAAACACATACAAAAAATATGTGAGGTATTAGTTTATATTTTGGCCAAAATACGCAAGCTCGTAACCCACGTCACGGGTCCCCACGCTTACGAGTCCTACTCTAACCAATGCTAGCACAAAAAGAGGATTCAGAGATACTCCAAAAATTTAGAAAAAGAGCAAAAAAAGACAGAGATGCTTACCTGCCTAGGCTTCCAAGCAAATGCATTATCAGGATGCAGTGGACCCATGTGGTTAAGGTGACGGCAACACAGGTGCAGAATTACCGATGAGGCAGCCACTCACAACCTACCAAATTAATGGAGGGGGTGCCTGCTTGGCATATGACTGCACATAAGAGACTTGTATGTGGCGCTGCTCACACAATGGGAATGCACAGCATTTTTTCGGGGTGCAGTTGGGCCCATTCTGCATTTGTTTGGAGGCCTAGGCAGGTGAGCATCTCTGTCTTTTTTTTGCTATTTTTCTGAATTTTTGGAGGATCTCTGAATCCTCTTTTTTGCTAGCACTCATTTCATTCTAGCTGCTCCCCTGAGTATTCAATTTAAAAAAAAAAAATACCATATAGGTCCGTCTTATTTATTGCTGATATTTATTGTCTTTATCAAGGAGACGTGGCTCATATATAATTATTTGGAGGCGTGCCTTTAAACTAAACTGTATAATTACCCTGTGGACAATGCCTTCTTGATAAAGATCATAAAAATTAGCACTAAACATAAAGGCCCTTATCTCTGGACCCAGAAACAGATTCATTAGTGTAGCAGCCGGAATATAATGAGAGCAAAAACTGGCCACTTTGTCTTGGTGACAGGTCCTCCGTAAAGAAAATGAATGAGATTAAGGAAAGACATTGCTGTTTTTCCCAGAAACAGAGCCATAGTAACCCACATAAGTAAAACTTTGGTAATTTCAAGTTGTTAACGAACTCACTAGTTCTCATTCTAAAAAAACAAGCAGGGCACCCAAGGGAATCCTTTCCTGTCAGCAGAAAATAGGCTTTGTTTTATTTTTTTAGCGTCTTCCATATTATTTGCAGAATATAGACTCATGGATATAGATGTTACTAGTGACCGTGTAAAATGCCGCTCCTGGAAAACGTTTCACAGGGCCTCCCAATTATCATATTAATTATAATACTGGTCTCCTTATATCCTTATACAGAGCAGAGGAATAGATTGTGCCCCCTTAGGCTCCGACTGTGTCTGGAACTTATACCCTTGTGTCCAGCTTCCTGATAGGATTTCATACTTATAAAATTTTATCTGATGCCAATATAACAAGGAATTCCTGTTTATACACGAGAAGTATTCTTCAAAAGAAAACCTCTCCTATCAGCAGCATTTTACAATAATAACGCTTTAGCTGCAAGGCCTAGCTTGGTATTATGGTCTGAAGGAATTATTTTGTCCCTGTATTCAGAGAGTATATTTTTTTTTGTTTTTTTTTAATTTGCATGGGTGTATGAAAGCGAGGAGCTGCGTGTTTGCATTTGACTGCATGACCACCATCTGCTCTACTAAGTAGCTGTGTTCCTCTGTGAGCCAAACAGGGCACAGCGTTATCCTTGCTAACAGACTCTGTGAAGTAACAGAGTCTGTTTATATTACTAAATTGTACCGCCATATCTAGCTGCAGGTGCTTTCCTGCACGGTGGATCCCGGGTTGCGAACGCACCAACTTCTTCTAATAAATATATATATTCGGTGCGTTCCGCCAACCCTAACACTACCCAGTTTATTATTATATAGTGATATAGGTAAATTTGTGAATGAAGGTAGTATAATATTTGCATGCAGGTGAAAAGCGGGCCCCCCAAAGTCAATGTTATTGGTGGGCCCTTGTCACCCCAGTCCGACACTGTAGTCAACTATATAGAATTGCTCCCTCTGCTTGCTCCCATAATACCACACAGGTTATTTCTTCAGATAGAGAAGAGCACAGATTATGAAAGTAGCATTTGGTGAGTAGATCAGGAGTTTACCTATAATAGGTGTTTTCGGTGTTATTGTACCCAATAACATGGAGCTGACACCCGATTCACAGGACGCATGTATCAGACACTGGTTGTATGATTTCAGCTACATTGGTTTGACTCTGAAATGCTATGGAGTTTCATAGAGAAATACTTTGAATGCTGCCAGGGACTGAGCCACAGCGGAGACCAGTCGGATAGGCGGGACCCCGGAATGCTTTCTCCATGCATGCATGCATCGGGAGAGACCTGTCAGTCAATGGAAGAGGGTGGGAGGAAGCTGCAGAGAAGCTGCGAGTCCAACTAGTTTCCCATGCCACAGCGTTTCCGAGTCAAACATACCTGGCTAAATCATACACTCAGTGTCTGATGCATGCGGCTCGTGGAGAAGCATGTATCAGCTGTCAGGTTCCCTTTAAAGGAAAGCTCAAAGGGTCCCTCTGTCCCATATGAGGAGTCCAGCATTATAGATGACATCTGGTGGCTAAGGATCTCTTTTGCAAATTAAAGAGTGGGATCCAGGCCTCGTGTGCAGACACTGGCAAAGTCACGATGAGTCCTTTTATCTTCATTTTTAGCTCACATGTGAGTAAATGTATTGTAGAGAAGGAGATATAGCAAATGCCTAAGTTCTAAGATCAGATTCAACAGCACATCATTCTATGTAAGGTTAAAGGTAATCTGTCACCAGGTCATTGCTACCTAATCTCAGAAGAGCATAATGTAGAGACAGAGACCCTGATTCCAGCAATGTGTCAGTGTAATTTACTGGGCTGCTTGCTATAGTTTTGATAAAATCAGTGCTTTGTCAGCTGGAGATTATCACTAGAGGAGTAGTAAAGCTGCTGCCATGTAGTCCTAAAGATATGAACTGGGATATAAACTGGTGAGCATGCAGCATGTAAGCATACGTTCGCACTGGCCACTGAGCAGAAATAAATCAATAAACAGCAACATAATCATTGAATACCCTTCAGTAAGTAAAATAATAAATAGCATAGTGCATGAAAATAATATACGATACTTAGTTAACATGTTTTTTATTAAAAAAATGCAAAAGCCATCCCACCACTTCATGTTGACCCTAATTGGGACAGTCCTAACTCTAATATTAAAAACCTTACCGTTTGTCAAGTGACATGTATGTGGATAAGGGCTGAGGAGGACTGAGCCCAACTAGGACACAGCCAAGAGAGACCACATCAATAATGCCCAGCTCAAAGGAAAGGCAGGCCACATCTTTATATGCATATGGTGCAAACAGACTGAAAAAACCCTATGCCATGTAGTCCTTCACATTCATTGGCTCTGCATAGCTCTGCCCCACCATTGACTTGCAGCTTTTTGCCTATGCACAGTGCACACAGTAAGCTGACAATCAGTGGTGTGGGCAGGGTTATACAGAGCTCAGTATTAGAGAACTGGTAGATAGACAGCGGAGAAAACAGTGATTTTATCAAAACTAGAGCAAGCAGCCCAGAATCAGGGTCTCAGATTGGCAACCCTCTCAAATGGGGTAGAAAAAACCTGGTGACTGATTCGCTTTAAGTAAATCACTCATCCAGAACCTTCGTTTTACTATGGGCAGTTATGACAGCTGTTAGCCTTGCATGATGGTCTGTCAATGGACAGTTCTTTAACAATTGCATTACTTCTTTGTTATCTCTCTGAGTAGCTTGATACAACGTGAGCTTGCCAAATATATATTACTCTTTCACATAAAAGAAAAATGTTCTATGCTCCCAGTGACTGAATGAGCTGTTGTATCCTTAGCAATCATCTTGTTCACATTACTATGTATAAAGCTGCATTATACAGAGGAGAAGGTCAAACATTTAGCCCTTCTGCTGTTTTCAGTGCATCTATGTAAATACCTAGAATTTGCATTGTTTTGCATACAGTGCTGCTCACCAAAGGCTATCCCAATGATTCTGTATGCTCACAGCAAATAGTTAATATGTATGTGGTTGGTCGCGTGCAGTCAGAGAAGCAATGTGGTGTCTGCACATCCGGGGAGATATGGTTTAATGCACATCACGCTCACTTATATAGCATATTTATTATTTTGAATGCCCTTTGCTCCATCATGTTACATGATATGTGTACTGAGTGCGATCATAAATGAATGAATAGACAGACTTCACTGGAAAATTCATCTTTAAGAGGATAGACAGGTAGAGAGAGATGGGCAGGTGAATCCCACAATCCTCCTACACAGAAGTGCTTGGCGTAGTGCAATTAGTGTACTATATACAGAGGAGACATGATGCAGCTCATCATTCATTTAACAAACTGCCCTTTTTGCTATCATTACTGACCTGGTATAAAGGAGAGGCGGCATACCTTCCAGCCACCGCCATTTCTGTTCCCTGTCTTCTTGACATTGCCGCAGAGGCCCTTTCCCCTCCAATCATTACAGCTTGCTTCTGGCTAGCTTGTCATTGGGTGTGCCCAAAGAGACCCCAATCAAAGGTATGGACCAGGTATCAAGCCACTAAGAGGGATCCCAAGACAGAAACATTGCGAGGCAAGGGCAAGGCTGCAGGACTACTGTTATTAGTGTCCCCCTTTACTTCTAGATGATTAAAACTTTTCGCTCAATGACAAATTCTCAGCAGGTCTTAACAGCTGCAGAACTTCAGGACCTTTTGAGAGTTGTCATTTTTTTTCACAAAGGAACTTTCTTAAAGGAGTAGTCTCAAGTTTAAAAGCTATTCCCTATATATGGGATAGGTAATAACTTTCTGATCGCTGGAGGTCTGAAGACAGGGACCCCCACTATCCTGACAACTAGGCCATGATGCGTGCCGTTTGAATGGAGCAGTGTTCCTACAGATGCTCCACTCATTCTTATACTATATGACCTTCTGAGATATCCGAGCATCGCACTTGGTTGGTCTTCAACATTACCATTAAAAATGAATGGACCGTCATTGCACTCGATCGACCTCTTCTCCTTTCACACAGGGCTCCTGGTTCTTGGGATCTGTGGGGGTGCCAGCTGTCAAACTCCCAATGATTGGGAAGTTATTTCCTATCTCATGGACATGGGATAACTTTAAAACTGGAAAATACCCTTTAAGGGTGAGTCTAAATATAAAAGCCACGGCATGATTGCAATATAGACAAAACCAGTATTGATCTTATTATTTTACTACTCAATGGCTAGTGGGCTTCCAAACTGATAAATGGCAGGAAGCTTTGTGGATTAAAATGTTACTTACTCACATTCACAAGGGTCAGGTAGTGTCTATAGCCTTTCAAAATCAGCAAAATCATCAAAAAACACAATAAAAAACACAAGAACAACTAACAATGAAATATAAAGGATATATTTGATAAGATTGTGTATGCTAATTGGAAATAGACAGACACATACAGGTTTTGAATTCCAAGATCGTATTTTATATATACAGTTTCTAAAAACAAACGTGTTTGAATAATTTTATTGATTCTTAACTTTTTTCGCATAAATCTTGAGTTTTCAAGATAATAAAGCAGCAGAAGATTTTCCACAATATTGTTTCTATGGAGAAAATGCATTTCACGTAGCTTTAGAATAAACCCATTAATTTTATTTATTCTTGCATACAGGGCCAAGGTAAAGAAAGGGGTCAACATCCTAAATGTGAAGATCAGCGACCCAAGACAATGGGATGTTAAACAAGAGCTAGGCAACGGTGGCAAACATTCGACTACAACAGTTACGTGTCAGAGAATTGGACCTAATCCTCGTAATAGGTACGTTGCCCATTCTCATCTTCACTAAATGTCAACCAATTTGTTTTTTTAATCTTTTTTTCTTCAAAATGCTTTATAGGTTCTTGATATATCATTTTAGTTGATGCATACAGTGGGTAAAATAAGTATTTGATACACTACAAGTTTTCCCATATACAAAGAATGGAGAATTATAATTTTTATCGTAGGTACACTTCAACTTTTGGAGACGGAATCTTAAAAAAAATCCATAAAATCACATTGTATGATTTTAAAAAAAATAATTTTCATTTTATTGCATGAAATAAGTATTTGATACAATAGAAAAACAGAACTTAATATTTGATATAGAAACCTTTCTGCAATTACAGAGGTCAGATGTTTCCTGTAGTTCTTGACCAAGTTTGCACACACTGCAGCAGGGATTTTGGCTCTCTCCTCCATACATATCTTCACCAGATCTTTCAGGTATCGGTTTCAGAGCTGTCACTTGGTAATATTGAGTTTCAGGTCCGTCCAAATATTTTCTATTGGGTTTAGCTCTGGAGATTGGCTAGGCCACTCCAGTACTTTGAAATGCTTCTTACGGGTCCACTCCATATTTGCCCTGTCTATGTGTTTCAGGTCAGTGTCATGCTGGAAGACTCCGCCTCGACGCATCTTTAATGCTCTTACTAAGGGAAGAAGGTGGTTGGCCAAAATCTCGCAATATATGACCCCATCCATCCTACCTTCAATATAGTGCAGTCATACTGTCCCCTTTAAAAAAAAAGCACCCCCAAAGTGTGATGTTTCCCCCACCATGCTCTACGGTTGGGATGTGTTCTTGGGGTTGCAATTACCCTTCTTCCTCCAAACAAGGCGAGTGGAGTTTATATCAGAAAGTTCTACTATTTTGGTCTCATGTGACCACATTACCTACCTACTCTGGCTCATCCAGATGGGCAATGACGAACTTCCTGGACGTGCGCTGGCCTGAGCAGGGGGACCTTGCAGGATTTTAATCCATTATGTCATACTGTGTTACTAACGGTAATATTTGAGACTGTGATCCCAGCTCTCTACAGACCACTGACCAGGTCCTCCTGAGTAGGGTTGAGCGACTTTCATTTTTTTAAGATCGAGTAGGGTTTTGGGAAACCCGATTTTGTCCAGAGTCGAGTCGAGTGCAGTCGGCCGATTATCGCTAAAAGTCGGGGATCGACCGAAACACGAAACCCAATGCAAGTCAATGGGGAAGCATAGTCGGCAGTGAGTGGAGGCCAGGAAAACACCTACAGTGCCCATTTTAATGCCAAAAACATCCATTCTTGTTTCTGAAGCTTGCCAATCTTAATTAACTGTATAATAATAGTTGGGCATAGGGAATTGGGGGAAAGTTGTGGGGGGAGTAGGGCTGGCTCAAGTTTTTCGTGGGCCCAGGAAATGCGGACTACGTCACGGCGGTGTTGAAGGGAAAGGTAAGTATTTAAACGTTGCAAGTGCTGTGATCCTGAGCAAGCAGGGGGGGGCCCACTCGTTCGCATTGGCACTGGCACAGGGCCCCTCAAAGTACGGCGGTGTGTTTGCATGGCGGGGGCGCCTCCCACCAGCAGCGACACTTTTGCGTACTCTGAGGGGCCCTGTGCCAGTGACGTCGCCAACGAGTATGCCCCCCCACCTGATGAAGGAACCTGCACTTTCATCTGCACCTTCCTCTTTGTCCCTGTGTAAGGTGGTATAACATGCGGGAAGGGGAACCTTACTTTCAGCAGGGTCAGATTCTGGCTGTGTAGAGTACAAGGGGAATGTAGTGGTCTAGGTCAATGTACCAGCAGACTCATTTAGCAGTGGCTGGGCAATGGGCAGGATGAGGAGGAAACAGATATAGGGCCAAAGAATAAAGTAGGCTAAATGCAGTTCAAAATTGGTAACAGGACTAAACAGGCGGCATTGCTTTGTTCAGTGGAGTAGCAAACCCAAGAGCAGCAGACACTGTTTCAAGGGCCTAACCACACTAGTAGGCCAAATGCAGTTTAATATCTGATAGTATAGGGCGAAAGCCAGAATGTGGAAGCTCAGCTTTGTTCAGTTGAGGACAACACCAGGGAGGGGCAGACACCTTTAGTAGGCCGGAAAAGCCTATTGCATTTTTTAAAATGGTAATTTGGAGCAGAAGGTTGAAGCTCAGCTTTATTTAGTTGAGGACAACACCAGGCAGGGGCACACAGACAGACACCTTTAGTAGGCCGGAAAAGCCTATTGCATTTTTTAAAATGGTAATTTGGAGCAGAAGGTTGAAGCTCAGCTTTATTTATTTGAGGGCAACACCAGGCAGGGGCACACAGACAGACACCTTTAGTAGGCCGGAAAAGCCTATTGCATTTTTTAAAATGGTAATTTGGAGCAGAAGGTTGAAGCTCAGCTTTATTTAGTTGAGGACAACACCAGGCAGGGGAACACAGACAGACACCTTTAGTAGGCCGGAAAAGCCTATTGCATTTTTTAAAATGGTAATTTGGAGCAGAAGGTTGAAGCTCAGCTTTATTTAGTTGAGGACAACACCAGGCAGGGGCACACAGACAGACACCTTTAGTAGGCCGGAAAAGCCTATTGCATTTTTTAAAATGGTAATTTGGAGCAGAAGGTTGAAGCTCAGCTTTATTTAGTTGAGGGCAACACCAGGGAGGGGCAGAAGCCGTTAGTAGGCCCTAACCACCATTTTTTTTTTTAAAAACCACTTAATGAGAGCCGGAAGGTTGCAGCTCAGCTTTATTTAGTTGAGGACAACACCAGGCAGGGGCACACAGACAGACACCTTTAGTAGGCCGGAAAAGCCTATTGCATTTTTTAAAATGGTAATTTGGAGCAGAAGGTTGAAGCTCAGCTTTATTTATTTGAGGGCAACACCAGGCAGGGGCACACAGACAGACACCTTTAGTAGGCCGGAAAAGCCTATTGCATTTTTTAAAATGGTAATTTGGAGCAGAAGGTTGAAGCTCAGCTTTATTTAGTTGAGGACAACACCAGGCAGGGGAACACAGACAGACACCTTTAGTAGGCCGGAAAAGCCTATTGCATTTTTTAAAATGGTAATTTGGAGCAGAAGGTTGAAGCTCAGCTTTATTTAGTTGAGGACAACACCAGGCAGGGGCACACAGACAGACACCTTTAGTAGGCCGGAAAAGCCTATTGCATTTTTTAAAATGGTAATTTGGAGCAGAAGGTTGAAGCTCAGCTTTATTTAGTTGAGGGCAACACCAGGGAGGGGCAGAAGCCGTTAGTAGGCCCTAACCACCATTTTTTTTTTTAAAAACCACTTAATGAGAGCCGGAAGGTTGAAGCTCAGCTTTATTTAGTTGAGGACAACACCAGGCAGGGGCACACAGACAGACACCTTTAGTAGGCCGGAAAAGCCTATTGCATTTTTTAAAATGGTAATTTGGAGCAGAAGGTTGAAGCTCAGCTTTATTTAGTTGAGGACAACACCAGGCAGGGGCACACAGACAGACACCTTTAGTAGGCCGGAAAAGCCTATTGCATTTTTTAAAATGGTAATTTGGAGCAGAAGGTTGAAGCTCAGCTTTATTTAGTTGAGGGCAACACCAGGGAGGGGCAGAAGCCGTTAGTAGGCCCTAACCACCATTTTTTTTTTAAAAAACCACTTAATGAGAGCCGGAAGGTTGAAGCTCAGCTTTATTTAGTTGAGGACAACACCAGGCAGGGGCACACAGACAGACACCTTTAGTAGGCCGGAAAAGCCTATTGCATTTTTTAAAATGGTAATTTGGAGCAGAAGGTTGAAGCTCAGCTTTATTTAGTTGAGGACAACACCAGGCAGGGGCACACAGACAGACACCTTTAGTAGGCCGGAAAAGCCTATTGCATTTTTTAAAATGGTAATTTGGAGCAGAAGGTTGAAGCTCAGCTTTATTTAGTTGAGGACAACACCAGGCAGGGGCACACAGACAGACACCTTTAGTAGGCCGGAAAAGCCTATTGCATTTTTTAAAATGGTAATTTGGAGCAGAAGGTTGAAGCTCAGCTTTATTTAGTTGAGGACAACACCAGGCAGGGGCACACAGACAGACACCTTTAGTAGGCCGGAAAAGCCTATTGCATTTTTTAAAATGGTAATTTGGAGCAGAAGGTTGAAGCTCAGCTTTATTTAGTTGAGGACAACACCAGGCAGGGGCACACAGACAGACACCTTTAGTAGGCCGGAAAAGCCTATTGCATTTTTTAAAATGGTAATTTGGAGCAGAAGGTTGAAGCTCAGCTTTATTCAGTTGAGGACAACACCAGGCAGGGGCACACAGACAGACACCTTTAGTAGGCCGGAAAAGCCTATTGCATTTTTTAAAATGGTAATTTGGAGCAGAAGGTTGAAGCTCAGCTTTATTTAGTTGAGGGCAACACCAGGGAGGGGCAGAAGCCGTTAGTAGGCCCTAACCACCATTTTGTTTTTTAAAAACCACTTAATGAGAGCCGGAAGGTTGAAGCTCAGCTTTATTCAGTTGAGGACAACACCAGGCAGGGGCACACAGACAGACACCTTTAGTAGGCCGGAAAAGCCTATTGCATTTTTTAAAATGGTAATTTGGAGCAGAAGGTTGAAGCTCAGCTTTATTTAGTTGAGGACAACACCAGGCAGGGGCACACAGACAGACACCTTTAGTAGGCCGGAAAAGCCTATTGCATTTTTTAAAATGGTAATTTGGAGCAGAAGGTTGAAGCTCAGCTTTATTTAGTTGAGGGCAACACCAGGGAGGGGCAGAAGCCGTTAGTAGGCCCTAACCACCATTTTGTTTTTTAAAAACCACTTAATGAGAGCCGGAAGGTTGAAGCTCAGCTTTATTCAGTTGAGGACAACACCAGGCAGGGGCACACAGACAGACACCTTTAGTAGGCCGGAAAAGCCTATTGCATTTTTTAAAATGGTAATTTGGAGCAGAAGGTTGAAGCTCAGCTTTATTTAGTTGAGGACAACACCAGGCAGGGGCACACAGACAGACACCTTTAGTAGGCCGGAAAAGCCTATTGCATTTTTTAAAATGGTAATTTGGAGCAGAAGGTTGAAGCTCAGCTTTATTTAGTTGAGGACAACACCAGGCAGGGGCACACAGACAGACACCTTTAGTAGGCCGGAAAAGCCTATTGCATTTTTTAAAATGGTAATTTGGAGCAGAAGGTTGAAGCTCAGCTTTATTTAGTTGAGGACAACACCAGGCAGGGGCACACAGACAGACACCTTTAGTAGGCCGGAAAAGCCTATTGCATTTTTTAAAATGGTAATTTGGAGCAGAAGGTTGAAGCTCAGCTTTATTTAGTTGAGGACAACACCAGGCAGGGGCACACAGACAGACACCTTTAGTAGGCCGGAAAAGCCTATTGCATTTTTTAAAATGGTAATTTGGAGCAGAAGGTTGAAGCTCAGCTTTATTCAGTTGAGGACAACACCAGGCAGGGGCACACAGACAGACACCTTTAGTAGGCCGGAAAAGCCTATTGCATTTTTTAAAATGGTAATTTGGAGCAGAAGGTTGAAGCTCAGCTTTATTTAGTTGAGGGCAACACCAGGGAGGGGCAGAAGCCGTTAGTAGGCCCTAACCACCATTTTGTTTTTTAAAAACCACTTAATGAGAGCCGGAAGGTTGAAGCTCAGCTTTATTCAGTTGAGGACAACACCAGGCAGGGGCACACAGACAGACACCTTTAGTAGGCCGGAAAAGCCTATTGCATTTTTTAAAATGGTAATTTGGAGCAGAAGGTTGAAGCTCAGCTTTATTTAGTTGAGGACAACACCAGGCAGGGGCACACAGACAGACACCTTTAGTAGGCCGGAAAAGCCTATTGCATTTTTTAAAATGGTAATTTGGAGCAGAAGGTTGAAGCTCAGCTTTATTTAGTTGAGGGCAACACCAGGGAGGGGCAGAAGCCGTTAGTAGGCCCTAACCACCATTTTGTTTTTTAAAAACCACTTAATGAGAGCCGGAAGGTTGAAGCTCAGCTTTATTCAGTTGAGGACAACACCAGGCAGGGGCACACAGACAGACACCTTTAGTAGGCCGGAAAAGCCTATTGCATTTTTTAAAATGGTAATTTGGAGCAGAAGGTTGAAGCTCAGCTTTATTTAGTTGAGGACAACACCAGGCAGGGGCACACAGACAGACACCTTTAGTAGGCCGGAAAAGCCTATTGCATTTTTTAAAATGGTAATTTGGAGCAGAAGGTTGAAGCTCAGTTTTATTTAGTTGAGGACAACACCAGGCAGGGGCACACAGACAGACACCTTTAGTAGGCCGGAAAAGCCTATTGCATTTTTTAAAATGGTAATTTGGAGCAGAAGGTTGAAGCTCAGCTTTATTTAGTTGAGGACAACACCAGGCAGGGGCACACAGACAGACACCTTTAGTAGGCCGGAAAAGCCTATTGCATTTTTTAAAATGGTAATTTGGAGCAGAAGGTTGAAGCTCAGCTTTATTTAGTTGAGGGCAACACCAGGGAGGGGCAGAAGCCGTTAGTAGGCCCTAACCACCATTTTGTTTTTTAAAAACCACTTAATGAGAGCCGGAAGGTTGAAGCTCAGCTTTATTCAGTTGAGGACAACACCAGGCAGGGGCACACAGACAGACACCTTTAGTAGGCCGGAAAAGCCTATTGCATTTTTTAAAATGGTAATTTGGAGCAGAAGGTTGAAGCTCAGCTTTATTTAGTTGAGGGCAACACCAGGGAGGGGCAGAAGCCGTTAGTAGGCCCTAACCACCATTTTTTTTTTTAAAAACCACTTAATGAGAGCCGGAAGGTTGAAGCTCAGCTTTATTCAGTTGAGGACAACACCAGGCAGGGGCACACAGACAGACACCTTTAGTAGGCCGGAAAAGCCTATTGCATTTTTTAAAATGGTAATTTGGAGCAGAAGGTTGAAGCTCAGCTTTATTTAGTTGAGGGCAACACCAGGGAGGGGCAGAAGCCGTTAGTAGGCCCTAACCAAAGTTGAAGGCCAAATGCAGTTTAATTTCTGATACTATAGGCCGAAAGCCAGAAGGTGGAAGCTCCGATTTAGACAGTGGAGGACAATTTGAATTAGGGACTGCAGACAGACTTAGTAGGCTGTCCCCTGTGGACCATGCATCCAACACATTAACCCATTGCGCCGTAATGGACACGTAATCTTCCGTGGCCATGCCTACAGGTCCATGCGTCTGTTGTCAGGTGCACCTTTGTACTCACAGATTGCCAGAGTGCATGGACAATGCGGTCTTCTACATGCTGGTGGAGGGTTGGGATGGCTTTTCTCGCAAAAGAAGTGTCGACTGGTTAGCTTGTAGCGTGGTACAGCGTAGTCCATCATGGCCTTATTAATAGTAAATAAAATATATAACTAGGCTCTATGAACTTTTAAATAGGTTCCAGGGGTACACGGGCAGCATTGGTGTGGTCAGTGGAGGAGTATTGCAAGTAGGGGCTGCAGACAGGCTATCAAAGGCCTAAAATACCAAACAGTAGGCACTCATGGCAGTTTTACATCGGTTACATGGATACACAGGCAGGCACTCCAGGCAGCATTGTGGTCAGTGGAGGAGTATTGCAAGTAGGGGCCGCCGCAGACAGGCTATCAAAGGCCTAAAATAACAAACAGTAGGCAGTCATGGCAGTTTTACATCGGTTACATGGATACACAGGCAGGCACTCCAGGCAGCATTGTGGTCAGTGGAGGAGTATTGCAAGTAGGGGCCGCAGACAGGCTATCAAAGGCCTAAAATAACAAACAGTAGGCAGTCATGGCAGTTTTACATCGGTTACATGGATACACAGGCAGGCACTCCAGGCAGCATTGTGGTCAGTGGAGGAGTATTGCAAGTAGGGGCCGCAGACAGGCTATCAAAGGCCTAAAATAACAAACAATAGGCTCATTGCAGTTTTACAGCGGTTACATGGATACACAGGCAGCTAGGTGGTGAGTGGAGGAGTATTTAAAGTAAGGACCGCAGACAGGCTATCAAAGGCCTAACATAACAAACAATAGGCTCATGGCAGTTTTACAGCGGTTACATGGATAGACGGGCAGGCAGCTTGGTGGTGAGTGGAGGAGTATTTAAAGTAGGGACCGCAGACAGGCTATCAAAGGCCTAACATAACAAACAATAGGCTCATGGCAGTTTTACAGCGGTTACATGGATACACGGGCAGGCAGCTTGGTGGTGAGTGGAGGAGTATTTAAAGTAGGGACCGCAGACAGGCTTCAAAGGCCTAACATAAGAAAATGGGCTGGCTGTAGGCACTTTATAATTGGTTCCAGGGGTACACGGGCAGCAGTGGTCTGGCCAGTGGAGGACTAGTGGAAGGAGGGACCGCAGACAGGCTTCAAAGGCCTAACATAAAAAAATGGGCTGGCTGTAGGCACTTTATAATTGGTTCCAGGGGTACACGGGCAGCAGTGGTCTGGCCAGTGGAGGACTAGTGGAAGGAGGGACCGCAGACAGGCTTCAAAGGCCTAACATAAAAAAATGGGCTGGCTGTAGGCACTTTATAATTGGTTCCAGGGGTACACGGGCAGCAGTGGTCTGGTCAGTGGAGGACTAGTGGAAGGAGGGACCGCAGACAGGCTTCAAAGGCCTAACATAAAAAAATGGGCTGGCTGTAGGCACTTTATAATTGGTTCCAGGGGTACACGGGCAGCAGTGGTCTGGTCAGTGGAGGACTAGTGGAAGGAGGGACCGCAGACAGGCTTCAAAGGCCTAACATAAAAAAATGGGCTGGCTGTAGGCACTTTATAATTGGTTCCAGGGGTACACGGGCAGCAGTGGTCTGGTCAGTGGAGGACTAGTGGAAGGAGGGACCGCAGACAGGCTTCAAAGGCCTAACATAAAAAAATGGGCTGGCTGTAGGCACTTTATAATTGGTTCCAGGGGTACACGGGCAGCAGTGGTCTGGCCAGTGGAGGACTAGTGGAAGGAGGGACCGCAGACAGGCTTCAAAGGCCTAACATAAAAAAATGGGCTGGCTGTAGGCACTTTATAATTGGTTCCAGGGGTACACGGGCAGCAGTGGTCTGGCCAGTGGAGGACTAGTGGAAGGAGGGACCGCAGACAGGCTTCAAAGGCCTAACATAAAAAAATGGGCTGGCTGTAGGCACTTTATAATTGGTTCCAGGGGTACACGGGCAGCAGTGGTCTGGTCAGTGGAGGACTAGTGGAAGGAGGGACCGCAGACAGGCTTCGAAGGCCTAACACAATAAAATGGGCTGGCTGTAGGCACTTTATAATTGGTTCCAGGGGTACACGGGCAGCAGTGGTCTGGCCAGTGGAGGACTAGTGGAAGGAGGGACCGCAGACAGGCTTCAAAGGCCTAACATAAAAAAATGGGCTGGCTGTAGGCACTTTATAATTGGTTCCAGGGGTACACGGGCAGCAGTGGTCTGGTCAGTGGAGGACTAGTGGAAGGAGGGACCGCAGACAGGCTTCAAAGGCCTAAAATAACAAACAATAGGCTCATGGCAGTTTTACAGCGGTTACATGGATACACGGGCAGGCAGCTTGGTGGTGAGTGGAGGAGTATTTAAAGTAGGGACCGCAGACAGGCTATCAAAGGCCTAAAATAACAAACAATAGGCTCATGGCAGTTTTACAGCGGTTACATGGATACACGGGCAGCTTGGTGGTGAGTGGAGGAGTAGTGCAAGGAGTGTCTGTCCCAGTACTCCCAAAATATAAATAGATGTTAATGTCTCGCAAAACAACCAAAACAAAAAA
The DNA here is from genome assembly GCF_051348905.1 of Ranitomeya variabilis. Taxonomy (NCBI): domain Eukaryota; kingdom Metazoa; phylum Chordata; class Amphibia; order Anura; family Dendrobatidae; genus Ranitomeya; species Ranitomeya variabilis. The sequence continues at coordinate 237,512,762 of NC_135232.1, forward strand.
AAAGGTGGCATACTTAGGTACAGGGGTGGGCTCATCTGCTGAGTTTCTGACATAGTAATTTGGCAGTAACTATTTAATGGTGCCAATATAGGACACAGACACAGACTACTTTAAGTTGCATCATAGATGTCTACAAATTTGTATTGTCAGTGCCAGACATTGAATGATGTCAGCGAATAGACTAAAGATTGGTGGAGCTGTGCGACATAATTTTGCATGTGGTAGAGCACATTTTGAGCTGGGGTAGGGGGGAACTCTCTAGAGGCCGGCGGGACCGCCCCAGGGCCCCTCATGTTACAACGGTGTGTCTGACGTTGGGTGCGCACCACCACCGCCAGAGACACTACATTGTACTATGAGGGACCCAGTAGCAATGCCGTCAACCAAAAGCGAGCACACCCACCTCTTCAGACAAACAGCAGTCTCACGGGTGCTTGCGCCAAGTCGCGATACCACGGCCCCGTGTGGGGAGTTTGGCCATTTAGGGAGGTGTAAACATGTCGTATGCTGTACAATCAGCTGCAGCAAATTAGACATTAGAAAAGTAATTCACAGGCAAGAGCCTTTCATAGGAAAGCTAGGTGTCGGCCGGGCAAGGTGGGGCAAAAGATTTCGAAATCCAGTTGTGGTTCATTTTAATGAATGTTAGATCGTCAACATTTTGGGTAGCCAGACGAGTCCTTTTTTCGGTTAATATTGAACCTGCAGCACTGAATACTCTTTCTGATAGGACACTTGCTGCCGGGCAAGCAAGCTCCTGCAATGCATATTCTGCCAATTCTGGCCAGGTGTCTAATTTGGAGGCCCAGTAATCAAATGGGAATGACGGTTGAGGGAGAACATCGATAAGGGATGAAAAATAGTTAGTAACCATACTGGACAAATGTTGTCTCCTGTCACTTTCAATTGATGCAGCAGTACCTGTCCTGTCTGCGGTCATAGCAAAATCACTCCACAACCTGGTCAGAAAACCCCTCTGTCCAACGCCACTTCTGATGTGTGCACCCCTAACACTCCTAGTCTGCTGCCCCCTGGAGCTCGTGTGAGAACGATCACGTGCGCTGTGTGCTGGGAATGCCTGAAGCAAACGGTCAACAAGAGTTGATTGTTTGGTTGCTAATATTAGTTCCAAGTTCTCATGTGGCATAATATTTTGCAATTTGCCTTTATAGCGTGGATCAAGGAGGCAGGCCAACCAGTAATCGTCATCGTTCATCATTTTCGTAATGCGTGTGTCCCTTTTTAGGATACGTAAGGCATAATCCGCCATGTGGGCCAAAGTTCCAGTTGTCAAATCTCCGGTTGTGATTGGTTGAGGGGCAGTTGCAGGCAAATCTACGTCACTTGTGTCCCTCAAAAAACCAGAACCCGGCCGTGACACGCAACCAATTTCCTGTGCCCCCGGGAAAGGTTCGGCATTAAAAATATACTCATCCCCATCATCCTCCTCGTCCTCCACCTCCTCTTCGCCCGCTACCTCGTCCTGTACACTGCCCTGACCAGACAATGGCTGACTGTCATCAAGGCTTTCCTCTTCCTCTGGTGCAGACACCTGCTCCTTTATGTGCGTCAAACTTTGCATCAGCAGACGCATTAGGGGGATGCTCATGCTTATTACGGCGTTGTCTGCACTAACCAGCCGTGTGCATTCCTCAAAACACTGAAGGACTTGACACATGTCTTGTATCTTAGACCACTGCACACCTGACAACTCCATGTCTGCCATCCTACTGCCTGCCCGTGTATCCTCCCACAAATAAATAACAGCACGCCTCTGTTCGCACAGTCTCTGAAGCATGTGCAGTGTTGAGTTCCACCTTGTTGCAACGTCTATGATTAGGCGATGCTGGGGAAGGTTCAAAGACCGCTGATAGGTCTGCATACGGCTGGCGTGTACAGGCGAACGTCGGATATGTGAGCAAAGTGCACGCACTTTGAGGAGCAGGTCGGAGAACCCAGGATAAGTTTTCAATAAGCACTGCACCACCAGGTTTAAGGTGTGAGCCAGGCAAGGAATGTGTTTCAGTTGGGAAAGGGAGATGGCAGCCATGAAATTCCTTCCGTTATCACTCACTACCTTGCCTGCCTCAAGATCTACTGTGCCCAGCCACGACTGCGTTTCTTGTTGCAAGAACTCGGACAGAACTTCCGCGGTGTGTCTGTTGTCGCCCAAGCACTTCATAGCCAATACAGCCTGCTGACGCTTGGCAGTAGCTGGCCCATAATGGGACAACTGGTGTGCAACAGTGTCATCTGCCGATGGAGTGGTTGGCAGACTGCGTTCTGTGGAAGAGCTGTAGCTTCTGCAGGAGGACGAGGAGGAGGAGGAGGAGGGGGTGCGAACGCCTACAGCCAACTGTTTCCTAGACCGTGGGCTAGGCACAACTGTCCCTAAATTGATGTCGCCTGTGGACCCTGCATCCACCACATTCACCCAGTGTGCCGTGATGGACACATAACGTCCCTGGCCATGCCTACTGGTCCATGCATCTGTAGTCAGGTGCACCTTTGTACTCACAGATTGCCTGAGTGCATGGACGATGCGCTGTTTAACATGCTGGTGCAGGGCTGGGATGGCTTTTCTGGAAAAAAAGTGTCGACTGGGTAGCTCGTATCGTGGTTCAGCGTACTCCATCAGGGCTTTGAAAGCTTCGCTTTCAACTAACCGGTAGGGCATCATCTCTAACGAGATTAGTCTAGCTATGTGGGCGTTAAAACACTGTGTACGCGGATGCGAGGATAAGTACTTCCTTTTTCTAACCAGAGTCTCATGTAGGGTGAGCTGGACTGGAGAGCTGGAGATCGTGGAACTTTCGGGTGTGCCGGTGTACATGGCAGACTGAGAGACGGTTGGAGACGGTATTGTTTCCGCCGGTGCCCTAGATGCAATATTTCCTCCTACAAAACTGGTGATTCCCTGACCCTGACTGCTTTTGGCTGGCAAAGAAACCTGCACAGATACTGCCGGTGGTGCGGAAAATGGTGGCCTTACAGTGACGGAAGGGATGTTGCGTTGCTGACTAGCTTCATTGGCCGAGGGTGCTACAACCTTGAGGGACGTTTGGTAGTTAGTCCAGGCTTGAAAATGCATGGTGGTTAAGTGTCTATGCATGCAACTAGTATTTAGACTTTGAGAAAAAAGAGGACTAAGGAGTATGACGGGTATCACAATTTATTAAAGGTGCAACAAGGTAAATACACATGAATTCAGTAAATATAAAACATGTATCAAATACATACAACGATGCATAAGGACAGAACGTGGAAACAAGGATCCCACTGGTGAGCGGTGCCCAAGGAAAAATGAATTAAGTACATAAGCACTAGTAGGCAACGTACCTATCCAACCGCGGGGCACACTCTATTACATATCATTTAGTAAGGCGACATGCATTCGCCAGTCAGGCTTCATAGCAAGGGTGTGCTTACCGCAATTGAAGATGGGGGGACCAAGACACCAGGTGGGACCAAGAAAGACCCCCGACGCGCGTTTCGCTTTGAGGGTAACCTGCTTTATCAAGGGGATATGTGTGAGGGCCGAGAAGGACCTTAAAATAAGCCGAACCCGGAGCACGTGACGTCTCACATGCTGCGGGTCGGCCAATGAAAGGCAGCGCTGCCGGCGCATGCGCGGATCAAGCCGCAGGTCCTGGAGTCCAGAGCGGCGTTCAGCGTCACAACACGTGAGCGGGGAGGAGTTGCCCCGGTCATGTGTGGGAGGCCAGTACGCCGTCCCAGAGCAGGAACCAGCAAACCCGACCGGCGCACGCGCACTGCCACCAATGAGATAAAAAGGAATAGAAAAAAGAAAAAAGAAAGAGGGAAGGGAGGAGGAGGAACCAACACGCCAGGAGGGCAAAACAATCTCTATGACCGCTAGAAAAAAACACAAAAAAAAACCACAAAAAAACAAAAAACAAACGGGTAGTATCTGAAATAACATCAGGGCACCTCATATACATAAATGGAAAATAATGCCATCATATAAACCATGAGTCCAAACCATGACTAATACAACATGTCACTGTAATATCTTGGGATGCCTTCAGTGTTTCTTCACGGTCATTAGTGCCAGGTCCTCCGCCAAGATAAATAGATGAAAACCGTATAGGGATGAATCTCGGCGCCAGGACAATAATAAAAACTACAGTACAAAATGAAAAAAGAGACAAATTAATAACAATACTCAAGCAGTTAAAAACAAAATAAAATAAATGGTCCAAAATAGGGACCTTGTTCCAATAGGATGTGGAAGAGGACGAAGGGAGGGGATAAAGAGTACAAAAAAGGGGAAGAAGAGACACAGGATAAACCCCAAAAGAGGGATAACCCTGTCCAAGGCACAATAGAGACGGAAAGAAGTGGAGTATATGTGAGAGGCTAAAGAAAATAGGCAAAATTTAGCGATTCGTTTAAACCGTTAGGTGTGACCGTATTTAATCTAACAATCCAGGCCGCCTCACGTTGTGCCAATACCTTCTTATAATTGCCGCCACGGGTGCCCAGATGGACGCAGTCGATCCCCCTGACCCGAAGCGACCCCGCGTCACATCCGTGGTGAATCTTGAAATGACGCGGGATCGTCTTCAGGAGAGAGGCGTCAACCACGCCCTTAGCTGCCTGAATGTCACGTACATGCTCCCTAGTGCGAATGCGGAGTTCCCTCGATGTTAGGCCCACATAAATCAAGGGGCAACTACACGTTGCGTAATAGATCACATTCTTCGTACTACACGATATACGATGTCGAATAGAGAATGTCCTAGTGCCATCAGAAGATGCAAAGGAGTTTATCCTAACAATATTGGCACAGGCCATACAATGGCCGCACTGAAAGCAACCAAGAGTTGCGCGTCGGGGGTCTTTCTTGGTCCCACCTGGTGTCTTGGTCCCCCCATCTTCAATTGCGGTAAGCACACCCTTGCTATGAAGCCTGACTGGCGAATGCATGTCGCCTTACTAAATGATATGTAATAGAGTGTGCCCCGCGGTTGGATAGGTACGTTGCCTACTAGTGCTTATGTACTTAATTCATTTTTCCTTGGGCACCGCTCACCAGTGGGATCCTTGTTTCCACGTTCTGTCCTTATGCATCGTTGTATGTATTTGATACATGTTTTATATTTACTGAATTCATGTGTATTTACCTTGTTGCACCTTTAATAAATTGTGATACCCGTCATACTCCTTAGTCCTCTTTTTTCTCATATATATGGAGTGGGTGGCCTATGCTGTAGGCCTGGGGCCTTTTTTTTCACTATTTAGTTTAAAATAGTCCCTTGTTTTTCTTAAATATGCGTTTTGGTTGTGCTTTAGTAATTGTATCTGTGTTCATCACAGTCTCTTTCAGATCCATAATGGACTTTAGAGCCCGCGACTCGACATGGCGGGCGCAATTAGATGATGCATTTAAGGACGGTTTGGATGTGGGCCTGGACGGATTGGGGGGTGATTTACAGGAGCTTATAGCCCGGTTTAAAGAGCTCCTCCGTAAAAGAACTAGAATATGGTGGAACCACGCTTATTTCGAGAAGTATTTGGAGGGGAAATTGATACCACGTGGTCTAAGGATACACGTGTTTCCATCCTTTCCTATTCCGGAAGGAGACTTCAAAGATAAATGGGAGGAGTTATCCAATACATGTTCCTTAGGCTATATTACGCTCCTTAAAGATATGGACTCACGCACATTAAATGATATTGAAACCGAGATTGAGTCCATCCAACTTATACTTAAAAAGGAGATGTCGGCAGAGGCACTTAAGAAACTTAACGACACTGTTGATGTTGACCTACAGAAGTGGGTAACTGAGATACAGACAAATAAAGCGAGGAAATTTAGACGCGATGTAAGAGATAAGCAGACCGGGAACGTTTATAGATGGCGTGGTCAAGGTGATCGCTCCCGCCCTCGACACAGAGACATGTCGAGTTCTAGATCTAGATCGAGATCCGTGGCATCTAATGCTTCTCGGGATGTACAGTATACTCAGACATCAGAGGATCCACCTGAACCTATGACCTCACAGCACAGAGTCACCACCAGACAGACTGTCAAGAACAAAAACTCTGCTGCCAGGCGCCAGGGGATGGGTGCCCAGGGGGGGTCTTCAGGTACTGAATTTGTCAGGGAGAACATTCACTACCACACAAATCGATGTATTAAGTAGGGGCCTGACCTTTTCTCCCACCCACCCCTTTGACTTTTTTACAGCATTGAAAGACCTTCATCTTTTTTCAAGGAAACTGATCTTGCGGAAACTACATCACAGGAGTCAAGATCCGAATGATTCCTTGACTGAGACTGAAAGAGAAACACTGGGGATTTTGGAGGAGCTATTGGACGAGCAGTCTTCGACACCTCAGGGTAGGTTTCCACCTGCCGTCATGCCCAGATCAACGAGTTTTCCCCCCTTGTCACTTTGTCCAGCGGTTGATCTATTCACTAAAGTGGTTAGCGCTGATTTTAAAAAGCTTTCATCTAAGCGTCGTTTTGACAATTTGACATATAATCAGCGCTCTGCCATTAAAGAATTACAATCTTACACAGATGTGGTCTATAAGCCAGCTGACAAGGGGGGAAATATCGTGATCTGGCCATGTGACAAATATGAAAAAGAGGTGTATCGCCAACTTAAGGATACTGCCACATATACCAAGCTCACCCATAACCCATTGTCCTCTTTCATGTCCCAGTTACAAGTTATACTTACTTATGCGTTAGATGAAGGCATCATTAGTAAAAAGGTGTGGGAGGGATTATCTGTCGGGTGCCCCAAGATCCCTACCTTTTATCTTTTACCTAAGGTCCACAAGGATGCCGTCAACCCCCCGGGCCGTCCCATTGTGTCCGGCATCGATGGTTTATGTGACCCGATCTGCAAATTTATAGATTACTATCTTAAGCCTTTGGTCGAGGTTCTCCCATCGTATGTCAGGGACACGACGGACGTCCTCACTAGGGTCGACGGTATCCTTGTGGACCCTGATGTCCTCCTCGTCACTGCAGATGTGCAGACACTGTACACCTGCATTGACCATGAGCATGGCCTTGAGGCCGTCCGACTCTTCCTTGGATCCTCCGACCTGGACGGCCCTCTTTGTGATTTCATCCTCGAGTTGCTGCGCTTTGTCCTCACACATAACTTCTTTGTATTTAAGGACTTTTATTATCTTCAGAAGCGCGGCACGGCCATGGGCGCGGCCTGTGCCCCCTCGTACGCCAATCTCTTCCTGGGGCACTGGGAGAGATCCCTGTTTGGCGACGGGGGGGCCGAGGCCGCTGCCCATGTGCTGTGCTGGCTTAGATACATTGATGATATTTTATTTCTGTGGGGGGGCTCTGCGCAGCAGCTCGAGGAGTTCATGCGCCAACTTAATGATAACCCTTATAACATCATATTAACGTATCAGTATGATGCCAAGCATGTCGACTTTCTTGACGTGAGTCTGGAGATAGACCACGCACGTCGTGTCCAGACCGACGTCTTTAGAAAGCCGACGGCAGTTAACGCTCTGTTGCATGCCGGTTCGGCACATAACCCAGCAACGGTGAGGGCCGTCCCGGTCGGACAGTTCTTAAGGGTGAGGCGGATTTGTTCCACAGAGAACAGATTTCAGGCCCAAGCCGATGCTCTTAAAGCTCGCTTTGAGGCACGCGGCTATAGCCGCAGATGCGTCAGGCATGGCTATGATAGAGCCAGGAGGACACCACGTAGGGATCTCCTCTATAACACAGGCCGTAAAACCAATGCCGGGTCAGGGGACACCAAAATAAGATTCATAACGACATTTAATCATGAATGGTACAATATAAGGGAGATCCTGACCCGGCATTGGTCCATCTTAGGTACCGAACCTTCCCTGGGACCCGCCCTGGGAGATTTCCCCTCGATGACAGCGAGGAGATCCCTGAATCTCAATAACATGCTTGTGCGGAGCCATTACGTTCCCCCTGCTACCAATCCATTTGGCTCTAGGGGCCCTACTCTTGGTTGCTTTCAGTGCGGCCATTGTATGGCCTGTGCCAATATTGTTAGGATAAACTCCTTTGCATCTTCTGATGGCACTAGGACATTCTCTATTCGACATCGTATATCGTGTAGTACGAAGAATGTGATCTATTACGCAACGTGTAGTTGCCCCTTGATTTATGTGGGCCTAACATCGAGGGAACTCCGCATTCGCACTAGGGAGCATGTACGTGACATTCAGGCAGCTAAGGGCGTGGTTGACGCCTCTCTCCTGAAGACGATCCCGCGTCATTTCAAGATTCACCACGGATGTGATGCGGGGTCGCTTCGGGTCAGGGGGATCGACTGCGTCCATCTGGGCACCCGTGGCGGCAATTATAAGAAGGTATTGGCACAACGTGAGGCGGCCTGGATTGTTAGATTAAATACGGTCACACCTAACGGTTTAAACGAATCGCTAAATTTTGCCTATTTTCTTTAGCCTCTCACATATACTCCACTTCTTTCCGTCTCTATTGTGCCTTGGACAGGGTTATCCCTCTTTTGGGGTTTATCCTGTGTCTCTTCTTCCCCTTTTTTGTACTCTTTATCCCCTCCCTTCGTCCTCTTCCACATCCTATTGGAACAAGGTCCCTATTTTGGACCATTTATTTTATTTTGTTTTTAACTGCTTGAGTATTGTTATTAATTTGTCTCTTTTTTCATTTTGTACTGTAGTTTTTATTATTGTCCTGGCGCCGAGATTCATCCCTATACGGTTTTCATCTATTTATCTTGGCGGAGGACCTGGCACTAATGACCGTGAAGAAACACTGAAGGCATCCCAAGATATTACAGTGACATGTTGTATTAGTCATGGTTTGGACTCATGGTTTATATGATGGCATTATTTTCCATTTATGTATATGAGGTGCCCTGATGTTATTTCAGATACTACCCGTTTGTTTTTTGTTTTTTTGTGGTTTTTTCTAGCGGTCATAGAGATTGTTTTGCCCTCCTGGCGTGTTGGTTCCTCCTCCTCCCTTCCCTCTTTCTTTTTTCTTTTTTCTATTCCTTTTTATCTCATTGGTGGCAGTGCGCGTGCGCCGGTCGGGTTTGCTGGTTCCTGCTCTGGGACGGCGTACTGGCCTCCCACACATGACCGGGGCAACTCCTCCCCGCTCATGTGTTGTGACGCTGAACGCCGCTCTGGACTCCAGGACCTGCGGCTTGATCCGCGCATGCGCCGGCAGCGCTGCCTTTCATTGGCCGACCCGCAGCATGTGAGACGTCACGTGCTCCGGGTTCGGCTTATTTTAAGGTCCTTCTCGGCCCTCACACATATCCCCTTGATAAAGCAGGTTACCCTCAAAGCGAAACGCGCGTCGGGGGTCTTTCTTGGTCCCACCTGGTGTCTTGGTCCCCCCATCTTCAATTGCGGTAAGCACACCCTTGCTATGAAGCCTGACTGGCGAATGCATGTCGCCTTACTAAATGATATGTAATAGAGTGTGCCCCGCGGTTGGATAGGTACGTTGCCTACTAGTGCTTATGTACTTAATTCATTTTTCCTTGGGCACCGCTCACCAGTGGGATCCTTGTTTCCACGTTCTGTCCTTATGCATCGTTGTATGTATTTGATACATGTTTTATATTTACTGAATTCATGTGTATTTACCTTGTTGCACCTTTAATAAATTGTGATACCCGTCATACTCCTTAGTCCTCTTTTTTCTCATATATATGGAGTGGGTGGCCTATGCTGTAGGCCTGGGGCCTTTTTTTTCACTATTTAGTTTAAAATAGTCCCTTGTTTTTCTTAAATATGCGTTTTGGTTGTGCTTTAGTATTTAGACTTTTCAGATTCTGACCTCTGCTTAAGCTAGTTGAACATTTTTGACAGATGACTTTGCGCTGATCAGTTGGATGTTGTTTAAAAAAATGCCAGACTGCACTCTTCCTAGACTCGGATCCCTTTTCAGGGATTGCAGACTGAGCTTTAACCGGATGGCAACGCTGTGCTCCAACAGGTTTTGGCTTTGACACGCGTTTTGGGCCAGATACGGGCCCGGCAGATGGAACCTGTTGCGATGTTGATGCCTGCTGCGGCCCCTCCTCCACCTCCGCTTCTGAACTACTGCCGCCTGCACCCTGTTCCCCCAATGGCTGCCAATCGGGGTCAATAACTGGGTCATCTATTACCTCCTCTTCGAGCTCGTGTGCAACTTCGTCTGTGTCACTGTGTCGGTCGGTGGTATAGCGTTCGTGGCGGGGCAACATAGTCTCATCAGGGTCTGATTGTGGATCTGTACCCTGAGAGGGCAATGTGGTGGTCTGAGTCAAAGGAGCAGCATAGTACTCTGGCTGTGGCTGTGCATCAGTGCACTCCATGTCAGAATATACTTGTAATGGGCATGGCCTGTTAAATGTTTCACTTTCTAAGCCAGGGACGGTATGTGTAAAGAGCTCCATGGAGTGACCCGTTGTGTCGCCTGCTGCATCCTTCTCTCTTGTTGTAGTTTTTGCTGAGGAGGACAAGGAAGCGACTTGTCCCTGACCGTGAACATCCACAAGCGACGCGCTGCTTTTACATTTACCAGTTTCGGAAGAGGAGGCAAAAGAGCTAGAGGCTGAGTCTGCAATGTAAGCCAAAACTTGCTGTTGCTGCTCCGCCTTTAAAAGCGGTTTTCCTACTCCCAGAAAAGAGAGCGTTCGAGGCCTTGTGTAGCCTGACGACGAAACTGGCTCCACAGCTCCAGACTTAGGTGGAATATTTTTATCCCCACGACCACCTGATGCTCCACTACCACTACCATCATTACCAGCTGACAATGAACGCCCACGACGACCTCTTGCACCAGACTTCCTCATTGTTTTAAAATCTTAACCAAAGTAACTTTATTTGTTGCTGTCAAACAACTTACACGGTGAGCTATAACTTCAGTATGATTTCAATATCCCTTAACAGGTTGGTGAGACCACAAGGAAAATCAGGCACAATGTTACACACTCTGTTTTCTGTGGCACAAAATCACAGAGATGACACACACGCAGGACTGTCACTCAAGCACTAATGTCAATATTAATCTCCCACCTAATTTATTTATTTTTTTTTTCTCAGGGAGACTTTAGAAACCAAATAATATTAAAAAAAAAAAAAAAAAAGGCTTTCTATGGCCCACAATTAGAGAGAGAGAGGTGGCACACCCAGGAGTCAAGACTGGCACACAAGCTGAAAGGGCAATATTACTCTCCCACTGTTTTTTTATGTTTTTTTTTTTTTTTTCAGGGAGACTTTAGAAACCAAATAATATTAAAAAAACCAAAAAAAAAAATTGCCTTTCTATGGCCCACTGAATGAGAGAGAGAGGTGGCACACCCAGGAGTCAAGACTGGCACACAAGCTGAAAGGGCAATATTACTCTCCCACTGTTTTTTTATGTATTTTTTTTTTTTTCAGGGAGACTTTAGAAACCAAATAATAAGAAAAAAAATAAATAAATAAATAGGCTTTCTATAGCCCACTGAATGAGAGATAGCACACACAGCAGTGGCACACAAGCCCTGACTGAGGCCAATATTTTTCTCCCACTGATTGATGTAGTGTTTTTGTGTTGAGGTAGATTTTAGAACACAAATCAAGGAAAAAAACAAAAAAATGCTTTCTATGGCCCACTGAATGAGAGAGAGGTGGCACACCCAGGAGTCAAGACTGGCACACAAGCTGAAAGGGCAATATTACTCTCCCACTGTTTTTTTATGTTTTTTTTTTTTTTTCAGGGAGACTTTAGAAACCAAATAATATTAAAAAAACCAAAAAAAAAAATAGCCTTTCTATGGCCCACTGAATGAGAGAGAGAGGTGGCACACCCAGGAGTCAAGACTGGCACACAAGCTGAAAGGGCAATATTACTCTCCCACTGTTTTTTTATGTTTTTTTTTTTTTTCAGGGAGACTTTAGAAACCAAATAATATTAAAAAAACAAAAAAAAAAATAGCCTTTCTATGGCCCACTGAATGAGAGAGAGAGGTGGCACACCCAGGAGTCAAGACTGGCACACAAGCTGAAAGGGCAATATTACTCTCCCACTGTTTTTTTATGTATTTTTTGTTTTTTAAGGGAGACTTTAGAAACCCAATAATATTTTTTAAAAAAAATAAATAGGCTTTCTATGGCCCACTGAATGAGAGAGAGGTGGCACACCCAGGAGTCAAGACTGGCACACAAGCTGAAAGGGCAATATTACTCTCCCACTGTTTTTTTATGTTTTTTTTTTTTTTTCAGGGAGACTTTAGAAACCAAATAATATTAAAAAAACAAAAAAAAAAAATAGCCTTTCTATGGCCCACTGAATGAGAGGGAGAGAGGTGGCACACCCAGGAGTCAAGACTGGCACACAAGCTGAAAGGGCAATATTACTCTCCCACTGTTTTTTTATTTATTTATTTTTTTTTTCAGGGAGACTTTAGAAACCAAATAATAAGAAAAAAAATAAATAAATAAATAGGCTTTCTATAGCCCACTGAATGAGAGATAGCACACACAGCAGTGGCACACAAGCCCTGACTGAGGCCAATATTTTTCTCCCACTGATTGATGTAGTGTTTTTGTGTTGAGGTAGATTTTAGAACACAAATCAAGGAAAAAAAAAAAATGCTTTCTATGGCCCACTGAATGAGAGAGAGGTGGCACACCCAGGAGTCAAGACTGGCACACAAGCTGAAAGGGCAATATTACTCTCCCACTGTTTTTTTATGTATTTTTTGTTTTTTAAGGGAGACTTTAGAAACCCAATAATATTTAAAAAAAAAAATAAATAGGCTTTCTATGGCCCACTGAATGAGAGGGAGAGAGGTGGCACACCCAGGAGTCAAGACTGGCACACAAGCTGAAAGGGCAATATTACTCTCCCACTGTTTTTTTATGTATTTTTTGTTTTTTAAGGGAGACTTTAGAAACCCAATAATATTTTTTTAAAAAAATAAATAGGCTTTCTATGGCCCACTGAATGAGAGGGAGAGAGGTGGCACACCCAGGAGTCAAGACTGGCACACAAGCTGAAAGGGCAATATTACTCTCCCACTGTTTTTTTATGTTTTTTTTTTTTTTTTTCAGGGAGACTTTAGAAACCAAATAATATTAAAAAAAACAAAAAAAAAATAGCCTTTCTATGGCCCACTGAATGAGAGAGAGAGGTGGCACACCCAGGAGTCAAGACTGGCACACAAGCTGAAAGGGCAATATTACTCTCCCACTGTTTTTTTAGGTTTTTTTTTTTTTTTCAGGGAGACTTTAGAAACCAAATAATATTAAAAAAAAAAAAAATAAATAGGCTTTCTATAGCCCACTGAATGAGAGATAGCACACACAGCAGTGGCACACAAGCCCTGACTGAGGCCAATATTTTTCTCCCACTGATTGATGTAGTGTTTTTGTGTTGAGGTAGAATTTAGAACACAAATCACGGAAAAAATAAATAGGCTTTCTATGGCCCACTCAGTGAGAGATGGCACACACAGGGATGGCACTGTAGCAGAAATGCCAATCTTAATCTCCCACAAAAAAAACAAAAAAAAAACAGGGACTGTCCTACAATTACTATCTCCCTGCAGTAATCTAAGCCAGGTATGGCAGGCAGCAATAGGAGTGGACTGATGCACAAATTAAATAAAAAGTGTGGACAAACAAAAAAGATAGCTGTGCAGAAAGGAAGGAACAAGAGGATATGTGCTTTGAAAAAAGCAGTTGGTTTCCACAGTGGCGTACACACAGCAATACAGCTATCACGGAGCCTTCTAGGGCAGCCCAATGAGCTACAGCGCTGAGGGGAAAAAAAAAAAAAATAGCTTCCACAGTCCCTGCACACCGAAGGTGGTGTTGGACAGTGGAAATCGCTGCAGCACAAGCGGTTTGGTGGTTAGTGGACCCTGCCTAACGCTCTCCCTGCTTCTGACGAAGCGGCAGCAACCTGTCCCTAAGCTCAGATCAGTAGCAGTAAGATGGCGGTCGGCGGGAACGCCCCTTTATAGCCCCTGTGACGCCGCAGACAGCAAGCCAATCACTGCAATGCCCTTCTCTAAGATGGTGGGGACCAGGATCTATGTCATCACGCTGCCCACACTCTGCGTTCACCTTCATTGGCTGAGAAATGGCGCTTTTCGCGTCATTGAAACGCGACTTTGGCGCGAAAGTCGCGTACCGCATGGCCGACAAGCACAGGGGTCGGATCGGGTTTCATGAGACGCCGACTTAGCCAAAAGTCGGCGACTTTTGAAAATGATCGACCCGTTTCGCTCAACCCTACTCCTGAGTAGTTCTGGGCTGATTCCTGAGCGATCTCAGAATCATCCTTAACCCACGAGGCAAGGTATTGTATGGAGCCCCAGACCGAGGAAGATTGACAGTCTTGTGTTTCTTCCATTTTCTAATAATTGTACCAAGAGTTGTTGCCTTCTCAGCAAGCTGCTTCCCTATTGTACTGTAGCCCATGTCGGCCTTGTACAGGTGTACAATTTTGTCCCTGGTGTCATTAGACAGCTCTTTGGTCTTGGCCATGGTGCAGAGGTTGGAGTGTGATTGATTGGAGTGGACAGGTGTGTTTTATACAGGTAATATATTCAAGCAGGTGCAGTTAGTACAGTTGTACAGGTATTGAATGCAGAGTAGGAGGGCTTCTTAAAGAAAAAACTAACCGGTCTGTGAGAGCCAGAATTCTCCTGGTTGGTAATTCATCATATACTTATTTCATGCAATTAAATGCAATTTAATTATTTAAAAATGATAAAATGTGATTTTCTGGTTTTTAATTTTAGATTCTGTCTCTCACAGGTGAAGTGCACCCACGATAAAAATTACAAACCTCTCCATTCTTTGTAGGCGGGAAAACTTGCTAAATCTGCACTGTATCAAATACTTTTGCTCACTGTATGTGCATCTGATATAAAGTCCTGAAGGGAACCTGTCAGTTAGTGGCAGGTTACAGACGCTGCTCACTGGAATATGAATGGTGTCTGAAGTGGCGATGACCCACCCCTATGATTGAAAGCTCAAGGTTTAATAAATTAATAAAGTTAATTTCCTCCTGGTAGCAGGGCTCTCATTACTGGCGCCAGGTGACTTTCAAATGCTATTAACCTGCAGATTAACCCCATATCTGCAGGTTAATGGTGTTTTTCAAATCACAGGTTCCCTTGAAATCACTTCCATGGCCAAATGTTACTTACCTACAGCCACCACTAGTGGGCATGCAGGAGTATATTGCATACTGATTATACATGGAACTCAATGTTAAAACTGTATGCCATGAGTTTCTCCCTAGTTTTTGTCTATCCATGGGCACTGGTAATTGAGGATAGTAGTTAATGGGCAACTATTGTCATTGCTGGATATGCTATTTACTGTTTTCCATTGCCCTTCTTTCTATGGTCTTTTCATTTAATTTGTGTTTTTATTTGTTAATTATTGACCTAATCACTCTATTGTAGGGTATTTAGCTGGCTGGGATTAAACTTGTGATTTTCAACATTGTATTTTTTAGCTGCCTTTAGAGACCTTTTTGTATTGTCCTGGTGGCTTTCATCCAAGTATATAATATACTGACATTTATATAATTAATTTAAGATTTTGTATTTATTTACCAATAAATTGTGAATAATATTTCATACGTAATTTTAGGGGAGCAGATTTGTAATATTTGTATTAGGTTGTTTTTCAGTTACAGTTAAAACTGTATTGGTGGCTTATAGGATTACTCCTAGTTAAAGCGCTGAGGAATATGTTGGCGCTATATAAATAAAGATGATTATTATTATTATAGTTATGCCTACTAGCCTAGTACACCACCTACAAAGCCAGGTAGAACACATTATTAGGTTTTAAACAAAAAGTCTGCAGAAGACTGCAGAATTGTGAATTATCAGATAGCACACTGAGCTCTGTGAGGATTTTCTGATGCGAGCAGAGGGACCAGGCAGTCATGTCACCACAAATATGCAATATGCCTACTCCTGGCCACATTCCAACTAGACTGTTTCCAGTCTCACTCAATACACTGGCATTGAGCAAGACTGCACCTATCTAGTCGGAATGTGGCCGAAGAATGACTGCAGACTTGTAATTTAAGATATGACAATCCATTGAACGCTTAAGACAGAAATAGCATTGTAGAGAAAATCAACTATCTAACCTAGATTGGAACGCCCACTCAGTCATAATTGATAGGTTCCAGGAACAGCATAGCTTAGTGGTGGTCATGGGTGCTTCCAATGCATACACATTATTTCACCCTGCTGTTATTCTTGGTTTGTGTTTTCTTCGTACATTTTGCCTGAACGCTAAAGACAGATCACTCAATTCACTCACTGAATAAGCCTCCACATAAATCAGCGTGCATTAACAAACATACAGCACAATTTGGAGATGGCAGCCTTATGATCCAAAAATTGAGAACTTCTTTTACTTCTTATGAGTGAACTTTCCTCCAAATAAAAGAAAAAAACGCTCTTTAGTGCCACCATAATACTTCATATTATTAGAGAGAAGAGTTCTGGTTGGCCTTTGTTTATGCTGTGCTGCCTTTTAGAAGAGATCAGGTCACAGAATCTTCAGGGAATTGTTCTATGGCGGTAAGCTATTTCTCAGCTGAAAGATGCATCACTGTAAGATCCCAGAATTATCCAGTCTAAAAATGAACATAAAAATATTGCAGGGTCTTATAAATGGTTTCTAGAAAATGAGACATGTAAAGCACAACTCTTCATAAACATTCAGATTTGCTTGTCAAAACAACCTCTGTGGTGCTATGCTATTAGCGTAGCATGCCCAATGGTGTTAGCATTTTTTGTACACTACTTTTTAAATAATGAATGCACCATCTAGATGTTACAATAAAGGTTCCAGAATGAAAGAAGAGAACCATGAATAGCTCAACTATTAAATGGTTATTGAATAATACAATAAAGATAATAAAAAGATATGAAAAAAAATAAACAAGCATACCTCATAAAGGGACATAATGTAAATTGGAAATAACCATGATAATAATATGCCCAAACAATGCAGTAAAATATATAATAGGGACATGAGGCAATACTAGTAACAATACGTAGTCCACTATTTCCCTATATAAAGTGAAGCCTGTTGCACATTTATCCCTATAAGTATAATACAGCTCACGCGCGTCGGGGTGTAGGGACACATCACATACAGCAGCACTCTTATGTTAGAAGTATGGTAATCTTTTTTTATTCTACTGATGTGTGCTATATTATACTTAAAGGGCTAAATGTGCAGCACTTTATATAAGGAAATAGTGGTCTATATATCTTTAGTAGTTTTGCCTCTTTTACCTATTGTACAGTATATTTTACTATGCTGTTTGGGCTTGTTATTATCATGGTTATGTCCAATTTGAATTGTGTCAATTTATGAGGTATCCTTGATACTTTTTTAAAAATATATTTTTATTATATTTATTGGATCCATAAATGCATATTTAATATTTGATCTTTTCATGGTTCTTTTCTTGCATTCTGGAATCAAGGTGGTATTTTCAATATATCACATTGAAGTGATGTGAATAAAGTTAGTTCTTTATGAGGACATATCTTTTGTGCTGATATATTAGTTTTTAAATGCAAAATATGTTACCATCCACTCTGCGACTAGCATAGGCGTTGGTTGGCATTTCCTATTTCTGTTACAAAATAACATGCCGGCATTTACTTCATTACCCTAATTTGAGCTTATTTCCTTAAACCTTCACATATTTAACCTTCGTTTCCAATTTATTGGCATGATCGGCAAGTTGCATTCAGTATTGTTAAAACGAATGGTGTACTTTGCAGGGCATATAATTAATTTTCAATATTTCGCTCTTTACAGTAGGCTTACAGGGCCTCTACAGGTATTGAATTAACTTAGAGCGGTGAACAAAGACCACACTGTATTCTTGCAAGCCCAATATAAGGCTATCAGGTTTTATTACAGCTGTAATTTCGTTTTAAAGGAAGTAACATGATTCTTATAATAGAGTGGAGGTTAATATATTTCACAATACATCTGGGAAACAGAATAGCTTCTTAAGTGCAAGACGTGCCCAACTGGATAGAAATAATGGGTTTGCTCATTAAAGATATAAGCTGTGGCCCTTTAAGAGATTCCGTTGCCATTTTATGAAGCGTTTTCTGAACATATAAAGTATTTTATTTTATATACCGTTACTTTGGTTCATGCTTCCTAACTGTAGCACATCTTACGGAGAGTCATGGATATTGGAGCTCTCGTATATTCCCGGAGTATGTGAACAACACTGGTATTATGGCACTCAAGAGCTGATTTTCATACTGAGAGCATAGCCCCAGGAGATAAAATGTAATGTTCCCTACTTTTTCCATATGAGATATAGAAGAGTACAATCACAGCTCAATTTACATAATGTCTAATTAACCCATGAAAAATGGTAAGCACTGATTATGCAAATGAGAGCTAATGTCCTAATTACCATCAACTGCATTAGCCTATGTAAATGGTTCTGTTATTTTTATTAAGTAAAGTCGAGATTGTGTTTCGTGTTGTTTTATTTATTGAATTAGGGAAGGATTAGGCCAGCCAGGATAGTCTATATAAAGCGCCCTAAGCCCACAGTAAATTTGCCTTGATCATAAACATACTGCTCGGTTTAGAGGAGAACACAGTTTCAGCTAATTAGTTAATACTAATTAAATTTATTTTTGTTTTTCTTTTAAACATCTCCCACTGGGGCGCATTCATTTGATGCCATGACAGAGAGAAAGGAAAGCTTCTTTTTATAATTATAAACCTTAGACAGAAAAACACATCAGTATAATGGCTGTAAAGCTCAAAAAGTTAAAGGGAGTCTGTAAATCTAAACTGGCTGTATAAACTATGCACAAAGCCTTGTAAGAGATATGGCCCCTATACTGTTTTATGTTTAATGTTCTAGTCGCTGCTTTTCTTCTGCAGAAACTGAAGTTTTATCAAATATGTTAATTAATATGTTAATATGCGTGGTGCACCCTTGTTGTGGCCAAGAGGCTCAGTTTACCATCTATCCATAGGTTCAACATGTCCTCTCCTCCCTCACTGATGATTAATAGTGTTGAGTTGCCTAACTTTTCTTTGCAGATGGTCCTTACTGCAGGCAAGTTAAGCTGATTTCTGTTATTGCAGCGCTATTGTGGTGCTGCTAATCTAAGTTCCTTGCCTCTATTCTCATCCTTACCAGTTGCTGTCTTCATCTGTTATCGGCACTGCTCTGGTTGGTCTCCAGCAGGTTGTGACCTGGTAGCATCACTCCAGTGTTTGCTTGAGCAATCGGGAAGTCACAGTTGATAGATTTATTTTGAGAGCTTGTGACCAATACCTTCAGCTTCTGGTCAATCAGAAGTTGCAGTCACAAGATGGCATCGCGGGACCAGAGTGGCACCACTCCAGTGCTGCAATAAAAAAAACGCTCCAGTGGTGCTTTAAAATGGAAGTGTGAATTTAGCCTAACCCATGCATAATTTTAATACTTGTTTGACTCCATTGTAGTGTGATATAATTTACTTTATTTTATTTTACTTTTAGCTTTTATTAAACATTGGATTCAAAATTGTTGCTCTGTTGCAGGGTTTACGGGCCAGAGCCTGATTCAGAAATGTAAGCACAGTTCCTTGTGTCTCAATCTAAGCACCAGGCATAATATAGACTGCAATTAACTTTACGTTGAGTTTTCCTCTAATCCACAGTTTATAAGATAAACTTAACTAAGTGGTGTGCTTATTGGAAAAATTTGTATGTTTTAAAATGTGAAAAGAAAGTTATTAAAGTACTCTATTACTGAGACCCAAGAATTCTCAGTTATTAGATGTAGTGGCCATAATTCATAAGAGTTTTTCTGGAGCAACTGAGGACTTAAGGGAAAAATGTCATGTTTCACATACAGAAATAGTAGTTTGGCTGTATAGTTTGCTTTCTCCTAAAAGTAATGATAGTTTTTTTTATAGCGATCCCATGTGCCAATCTTGAGAAATATAGCATAGAAATCACATGAAAATCAAGCTGGGAGTGCCTTATGTCTGTACGCATTTGGACTGTTATGCAAGCATGAGTTGTCAAGCCTGACATGCCAAGCCTAAAAGTCAATATCGATGAGGGGCAGGACCCCGAAACACAATGTCTGCAAATTGAGATTTTGGTTTTATCCTAAGTCATGTGGCAAAGCTTGTTAGACTTTTAGGATTGCTACTTCCAATAGGCGGCACTAGAGTTAGAGTCCTCTTACTCTCTGAAGAGACAATTTGCATTTTTCCCAGAGGAGCATTGCAAGGCTTAAAAGACTCATCACCTTGATATGTCATGTCACGACTTCACTGCTCTATTCTACCAAGAAACGTGAGATTAACCTATTGGCAACAGTAAACCATATAAATAAATGTCTGTATGCATATATAGAATATATATTGTACTGTGTGTGTGTATCTATATATATGTATAGTATACCATGTATTTTCCCATCTTCTAAATCTTGAGAATCTTCAAGGCTGATCTGTTTTTGTGCGTTACAGTTATAGTTTTCTGTTTCTTTGGATTTTAGACATTTGCTTGGACTCATTTCTATATTACGTATATTGTATATACCGTAATGGAGTTTTGTATCAGCTTGGGTATAGTTCGCTAAGCTAATTTATTTTGTGAATACATCTAAAGCTTTCTGCC
The DNA here is from genome assembly GCF_051348905.1 of Ranitomeya variabilis. Lineage (NCBI taxonomy): Eukaryota > Metazoa > Chordata > Amphibia > Anura > Dendrobatidae > Ranitomeya > Ranitomeya variabilis. The sequence continues at coordinate 237,533,435 of NC_135232.1, forward strand.
TTGATGTTCTTCCCCAGCTTTGAACTTTAGTTGTGTTTTATTGCCTCCAAAAGATAATGACTCAAATCCAACTTTTATTAACTGTTTATGAAAAATTCCTGTCACATCTTGATAAACTATGTATACTTACAGGCACAGGCCAAAAAGCACCAATATCAAGTTTTATATTTTCCTTCTTAATTGCTTCCATATGTTATGAGCGAAGACATTCTCAATTTTAGCAGAAACAGTCTGTCTGCCCCAAAGTACTAATTCAACCTCTTTGTTATGTTATCTCAGTTTGTAGAGCACTTTCATGTAAGTGCTTATTAAAAAAAAAAAAAAAAAAGAAGAAACAAAATCTAAGCCGAGCTCCACAGTCTGTTTGGCAGTCTATTTCCAGGCATCATAAAAGACAATTTGTGTCTACTTGAAATAAAATAGGAATTGTAAATTCAGTCCATGTTCATCTATATCAAAAGTAAAATATGGATTGATAGGGTGCTGCCTATAAATAATGTAAATGGGCTTTCCAGTCTATTTTTTAAATTGGAAGTGGGAAGCCATGCTGATAAAGAACAAAAGCTATACTTGCCTCTGGAATCTTCTTCCCTCTACAGCACTGGCGCTCCCCTGACTTTTGATGTAGTAGAAGTTATATCCCACCACAAACTTGGTCTTTGCATCTCAGATCACATGGATATGCCATAAATGTACACTAGATGTCGGTCCCACCAATGGCATCTAAATTTGTGCTGAGAGCTGCATTGTCAGAAGAGAGCTGGTTCAGGATTCCCATTCATTTGTGTCGTTATCCCAACCATGTCTCCACTGAGGACAACATGCGCCATGATCTTTTTTTTGAGAAAGATGAAGATACCATTGATGGAACCTGCATCTTATACACATGTAAGCCATACCCAGTGGATATGCCATAAATATGCCAGATGGCAAAACCCCTTAAAACGTTCTCCATGTCCAAGTCACAGAGCCATTCTGTGGAGGCCTTTAGATATAGATTGTTTTTGTTGGATCTGAAGAACTTAGTAGAAAGCACATAATTCAAAATAAATGGAAATGTTTATAATTGTATCACTATATATGGTGTATACTAAAGCACCAGTCCAGCATTTTTTTTATTTCATCGCTGGTGTGGTGTTTTAAAAGTAAGTCCCCTCTGTCTAATACTCACTGTCTGGCATTTTCATCTGTTTTTGCCATCGCTCCCATCGCTCTGGTGAAAAGTGAACTGCTGGCAGCTTCAGTGTTTCATGGAGGTACGCGGAGGTCACTTTTCAATACAAGTTTCATTCTGGCTCTCATAGACTTGCAGTGAGAGCTTGTGACGTTGCTTCTGACTTCCGGCCAGTCAGAAGCTACAGTCATAAGATGGCTCCAATGTAACCAGAACGGTGCCAAAAAATGGTGAAGAATCCAGAGGTTGAATATATGAACATTTCAGGGGGCTTAAATTTAAAGTGCCATTCCAGCTGTGAAAAAAAAAACAGCTGGAGCGGTGGTTTAAGCTTTCATGACTATGTGACTATGTTTATCATCTTAATCTGTCAGATGTTTCCAGTCTACTTCTCCTTCTCCATTACCACAAGCCTTGGTATAAAATGCATTGGAAATCGAGATCTGCCTATTGGTAGTGACAGATGGATGGGCTGCAGGTTTGGAGACCTGTTACTGACTAGTCCAGTTCCAAGTCCTGAAACATAAACACTTTGTAGAAGTAGCAGCTGTCATTCTTGATTTAGAGGTATAATGTTGAGCCAACCATGGGTGTGTTAGATGGCAGACTGGTAAAAAGGGCACCATGCAGCACAAGAGTTCCCTTTAGGGAAATAAAACAAAAAAAGAAATTAAACTTTACACTGTCTTGTTCTTTTTGTCTTGAAGCATGCCCAAGAGAGTTAAAGCAATCTGCGTACTTTCCTTGTCCATATACACAGATGGTTTTCACAAGCACGTAATGTGTCTGGTAACTAAGCTGCAATATATTTGTTATGCAGTCAACATTTACATTGTAATCTTACATGACATTTTGTTGAAAACTCTTATTGAAAACTTCCATTTTGTTTACTTTGTTAGTTTTTTGAGAAAACACCTATAAAAAATATTTCTTTCAACATGGAAGGTGTATGTGGATTGCAAACCTTTGCCTAGACCAGAGGAATGATGGTTAGGCTATTGGACAATAAAAATCCTACATCCAGAGCTTTATGACAGTGTTAAGGAAAAATATAATTATACAAATGATAACTTAGCAATTGAAATTGATAAAAGAAATATAAGCCAGCTCACCCGTGATGCATAAACCAAACCTCGGGAGCACGGACCCGCTGTGTCCAGGCATATAAAGTCCAAAAAAGAAGAGAATGTCCAGCTTCACCGAATCCATAAAAAAGAGTTTTCTTTATTCACAAGCTTTAAACATAGAGGATACAGACTTCAGCACGAACCATATGGGTAAGAATATCAACGTGTTTCTGTAGACTAAGCTCCCTTAATCATGACATCATATATCCTCTATGTTTAAAGTTTGTGAAAAAAGAAAACTCTTAAAACGCATGAAGTAATATAAATGGGGAAAGAAAAAACAAATACAGGAAGGGAAAGGCGGTTATGGCTTCAAAGTGGCATAATATATATCAGGTACATAAGGGGCTACAGCAATCAGTGTCTACAACAAATAATGGCAAGTATATATAAAAATTTAACCTAGATGGTTATAAAAACACATGTTGCATACATACAATCCGTCAGCTCAAACTGCAAGCAGTAAGGACCAGTTACCAAATACAGTGTATAATCCTAATAATATAAATATATGTTGTGCATATAAAATAATACATACAAAAGTAGTAACTAAAGTGTCAGAGCACCATCGCGGGTAGGGCCAACATATACAATAGACATAACACCCTAAAATGCAACCATAAGATCAAATTACGTTGTATAAGCCAGTAGCCAGAGGCCCACCACACCCGACGCGCGTTTTGCTATGGAAAGCTTCGTCACCAGTTTGAGCTGACTGATTGTATGTATGCGACATGTGTTTCTATAACCATCTGGGTTACATTTTTATATATACTTACCATTATTTGTTATAGACATTGATTACTGTAGGCCCTTATGTACCAGATATATACTATGCCACTTTGAAGCCATACTCGCCTTTCCCTTCCTGTATTTGTTTTTTCTTTCCCCATTTATATTACTTCATGCGTTTTAAGATTCATATGCTTTTTATTGTGGTAAAATAAAAATATAATATTTTTTAACCAACTTGGAAAAGCGTCAGTTTTGGTGATAATTAAAATGGAATTGTTGCCATAGAGCCACTCCCAGAACCCAGAGTGGAGAGTGGGATTTGCCCCACTACCAAACCTGCAAATCCCTCTAAAAATAAAAGCCTTCAATGGGTTTTCCTAAAAATCTGAGTTACTATTTGGACCCAATCCATTCTTTCTTTTATTTTGCCTCGTGACTCACATGCGTCCTGCTGTGAACACAAGGCACTCCAGCGGGGTTAGGACACCGTCCATATCCTGGGGACATATATCAACACTTGCATATGATCCCCCTCACTGCCTCACTATCATTTATTCTCCATCATACTAGCTAACTATTGACTGGTCTGTAAAGACATACATGATGTTAGATATAGATAACATATCTGATTTACACTTCTAGTTGCACATGAAAAATAATTTTTGCCCTAATTTCTCAAACACCATTGCAATGTATTTTGGGAAATACCAAGCACTTCTCATAAACACAGTCATTTTTGAAGGTACATATAGGTTGTATAGGTGTTGCTTTGGTACCATCATACATAGATCCCCTTCCTTTTTTTATTGCAAATTGCATGGAATAATGTTGTTTACTTAATATTGGGTTACACATTTAACTATTTTGCACTTTCTTATTTTACAACTTTAAATAAAAGAAATGTTTCTCCGTTCAGGTAACGTCATTCCATATGTTGTCCATATAAAACTAAACAGATTTCTAAACAGTCCCCGCTTTATAAAGCTCATTAAAGTGCACAGCAGTAAATCACAGATTTCATTAAGGGTTAGAGATAAAATCATTTGCACTTTATTAATTGGAATTCTGCGGGGGGGAACTTTATGTTTTTCTCAATATTGATTTTATACGAGACCAACATGCATTTTAGTTCTGGATCCTTTAATCATCTAAGTGTTTGCTAAATGTTTAGCTATTTTCAGACATGGCTCATTTTAGACATAGATTATGGTCTTTTCAGGACATGATGAGAGATATACAAAGCTAGAGTTCATTAATTGAGCATTGACTGGCTGTTCCAAGGGCAGCTGTCCACAACACAACGTGTTATATGGATGAGGGAGCAAATAAAAGCCAACAACGTCTGTGTGCTTCTCTAATGGCTACAGTACACTATGATGATACCGAAAAGACCATGCTTTGTATGAGAATATTTTGTTTGGTTGGAAAGAGAAGCTGATTTTTTTGTGAGTTAGGAAAAGTCCTTTTCAGTGCCCTGTTAGACAGATGGTCTAGAGACGCAAGCCTTTGGGCATCTTTAAGTATAGAAGCTATGGGGATAAACTGCCAAACCCAGATACGGGAGTCCATCTGTCACCATCCTTCTAATGTCAACATTTAAGTAACCTAGAAATCTTTGACGTTCAGCAGTGTTTACTTGAAGGGCAGCAGTTCACAAATTGTGCTTACACAGTGGATGCTATTATGAGGATGTAGACATAATTAACAGCATGTTTAACGTGTTTCCTTATCAGCTTCAAGTGACGTTACATCTAGGGCACATCGTTTTTAACAGTAACAAGCTACTACTCGTACCTCGGATGTATCCAGGGAATGTAGTAATCAAGTGGTGCGGCAACCTTGTATCCATTGCTCTATGTAATTTTTCAGCTCTGATCTTCCTCATTAAAATGGCTTATTACAGTTTTATGCTAGTGCAGTGTAACGGTGCATGTAATCTTAGTTTTTACTTGTGAATCATGACGCATAAAATGAGATTTTGTGCATTTAGTTGGGGCTCCTATATAACTCCATTGAGAATGATGCTTGTAAAGGATTGTTAATAAGAATAGCAATGTTAATACAGTGCACGTAAAGTTTAGTCCATACAATGAATTGAACAGTCTGTGTTAATAACTACTGCAGGACTGGTCATAAACTTTAAACATAAAGGCTATCTACACTTTACTCTCTACTGACATTCTATAATGTCAATACAATATAAGCAGCTTCTGAAAGATTGTACAGCTGTGGTGGTGGAGAGATGGCTGTCTGACACAGCCAGACTCCCCACAGACAAGATGAACATGTTTGATTATTTTCTCAATCCTTGTATGAACAACACTGAACTAGCATTTGTGTATGTATACAAATTACAAAGCAATGACAGGGCTTGCTACTTCGGACCCTGCGTTCATGTGATCCCTTAGTGTAGGGAGAGAACAGAAGCTGCTGGGTCTAATGAGAACCAGTTAGCTCTGCTATTCAACCAGGAGGCTAAACTTCCCTTGGAACCTGGGCTAATATACCAGCCTCAGTCAACGGGAAAATCGGCAATAAAAATAATTAATTAATATGTTAAAATGCCCCCCCACCACAAAGATCTTTTAAGACCTCTAGAGGGCACAGTATGTGAAATAAATACATATAAATAAATAGCAATAAAATGTAAAAAAAAGGCATAAATGAAACACAACTGAAAAAGAGAGATAACGCCAGTCTAAATCATTGAAAACATATGTCTAATGTAGAAAGATAATTTCTATGGAAAGGGGGAATGTAATTTAAATGTTTTTGGTGGTCCTTTATGGTAATAAATAAATAAATAAATGAATATGAAAAATAAACACAACTTTTTTATTATTGCTACCCTCTGAACATGTTCTGAATACATGGCATTGATAAAAACTACGTCTTACTATAGATTGAATTGTCCTCAGGAGCTGGCACTGGCATCACTCACCCTGCTTCTATCACCGCCCCCAATAGTGATTCATTTAAGGCAGTGTTAGAAGCTATGGGGCAGTGCTGGTGTCGATCACCCGGCTACTATCACTGTCTCTTTTCACAGTAGAAGCTGTGGCCTCAGGGACAGAAGCAGAGTGTCGGTGCCTTGGGAACTTCTCCCATAGATTTTATCAGCACTATGGATTCAGGACATTTTCAGAGGATGGCAATGAAAGAAACTGTAGTGAGTGATTGCAATGCCACCTCCTGATGATGTCCTGCTGCAGGCAGAGTGATAGATGCTGTGGGGAAATTAATGCAGCCCCTGCCTCCTGATGATGTTTTGTTTGAGAGGATTCTCAAACCATGCATCACAGGAAGTGAAGTAAAAACACATTTAGTAATTACCTGTATAAGAAGAATTGTAGAGTATTTTATAATAAAGCAAATTAGAAAAGTACTTGGGGTGTAAAAATAGATATTTAGAAAAGACATTTTAACTATCGGGCCACCCCTTTTAAGAATAGACCAACAGTGCTTGATTCATGAAAAACACATTTTTAATGTAGAAACTCTAATCGATCTCTAGAATCACAGGAAATAAATAGAAATAGAGCCCGATTTACTATTGCATATGGGCCTTTTTTATTGTTTTTTGCCTGTTTTTTATTTTCGCCTTGTACGTTTGTCAATTTGCAGCTGTTTTAAAGATTATTTTATGTTTTCGCCTGTGTTTTATTATGTTTAACATTGCATGCAGGATTTGGAATTGCTAAGAAACCAATGTTGCTGGCGCAATACCATGTTGCAAAATAGCGAAGAGGGGGTGCAAAAGAGTGGCTAAACGTAATGACTACCTCAGGAAGAAAAGCAGCCACCCATAAAGTCTGCACACCACCAATAAAATGTGTGAAAGAAGGAACAGCTTTATTGATACAGAATGTTAAAAACAGTATAAAACCAATACAAACTCAAACACCCACCCTCAGGTCTGCTCATAGTACACAATATGTATATATATATATATATATATATATATATATATATATATATATATATATATATATATATATATATATGTAATCACCTGGCACAAGAAAATAATACAATGATGCAAAAATGATGCAATAGGATGCTGGGTATAGTGAATACACAAATGCTAACTGTCAGGAGGAATATAAGCCCTATGGGTCTGCTACCATAAAACGGATAGCACAATACACACTGCACCTGCGTGGATATTGACCTAAATCCCATCAAAGGCCCCCGTAGCAATGTGCAATAGCCACCGATATAAACCAATACTCACAAATGTGGCAGTACTAAGAATCCTGGCTGAGTCACAGCCCGAGCACATGCAAAAATTGCCCAAGATGAGCCTACAATAAGGTGAATAAGGGGAAGTCCCCTGACGAAGCGGTCTTCGATACCGCGATACGCGTTGGGTCCTTCCACCCACCTGTCTTGCTCTTCCCACCGGCTGCTTAGGTCATTCACCTTATTGTAGGTTCATCTTGGGCAATTTTTGCATGTGCTCGGGCTGTGACTCGGCCAGGATTCTTAGTACTGCCACATTTGTGAGTATTGGTTTATATCGGTGGCTATTGCACATTGCTACGGGGGCCTTTGATTGGATTTGGGTCAATATCCACGCAGGTGCAGTGTGTATTGTGCTATCCGTTTTATGGTAGCAGACCCATAGGGCTTATATTCCTCCTGACAGTTAGCATTTGTGTGTTCACTATACCCAGCATCCTATTGTATCATTTTTGCATCATTGTATTATTTTCCTGTGCCAGGTGGTATTTTGTGATTACATATATATATATATATATATATATATATATATATATATATATATATATATATATATATATATATATATATATATATATATATATATATATACATATACATATATATATATATATATATATATATATATATATATATACACATATACATATATATATATATATATATATATATATATATACACATATTGTGTACTATGAGCAGACCTGAGGGTGGGTGTTTGTTTGTATTGGTTTTATACTGTTTTCAACATTCTGTATCAATAAAGCTGTTCCTTCTTTCACACATTTTATTGGTGGCGTGCAGACTTTATGGGTGGCTGCTTTTCTTCCTGAGGCAGGATTCGGAATTGCGGATATTTTCAACTGATTTATCATTTGTAACTAGTGTTGAGTAGGGTTGAGCGAAACGGGTCGATCATTTTCAAAAGTCGCCGACTTTTGGCTAAGTCGGCGTCTCATGAAACCCGATCCGACCCCTGTGCTTGTCGGCCATGCGGTACGCGACTTTCGCGCCAAAGTCGCGTTTCAATGACGCGAAAAGCGCCATTTCTCAGCCAATGAAGGTGAACGCAGAGTGTGGGCAGCGTGATGACATAGATCCTGGTCCCCACCATCTTAGAGAAGGGCATTGCAGTGATTGGCTTGCTGTCTGCGGCGTCACAGGGGCTATAAAGGGGCGTTCCCGCCGACCGCCATCTTACTGCTGCTGATCTGAGCTTAGGGACAGGTTGCTGCCGCTTCGTCAGAAGCAGGGAGAGCGTTAGGCAGGGTCCACTAACCACCAAACCGCTTGTGCTGCAGCGATTTCCACTGTCCAACACCACCTTCGGTGTGCAGGAACAGTGGAAGCTATTTTTTTTTTTTTTTCCCCTCAGCGCTGTAGCTCATTGGGCTGCCCTAGAAGGCTCCGTGATAGCTGTATTGCTGTGTGTACGCCACTGTGGAAACCAACTGCTTTTTTCAAAGCACATATCCTCTTGTTCCTTCCTTTCTGCACAGCTATCTTTTTTGTTTGTCCACACTTTTTATTTAATTTGTGCATCAGTCCACTCCTATTGCTGCCTGCCATACCTGGCTTACATTACTGCAGGGAGATAGTAATTGTAGGACAGTTTTTTTTTTGTTTTGTTTTTTTTTTGTGGGAGATTAAGATTGGCATTTCTGCTACAGTGCCATCCCTGTGTGTGCCATCTCTCACTGAGTGGGCCATAGAAAGCCTATTTATTTTTTCCGTGATTTGTGTTCTAAAATCTACCTCAACACAGAAACACTACATCAATCAGTGGGAGAAAAATATTGGCCTCAGTCAGGGCTTGTGTGCCACTGCTGTGTGTGCGCTATCATTCAGTGGGCTATAGCAAGCCTATATTTTTTTTTTTTTTTTTTTTTTAATATTATTTGGTTTCAAAAGTCTCCCTGAAAAAAAAAAAAAACCTAAAAAAACAGTGGGAGAGTAATATTGCCCTTTCAGCTTGTGTGCCAGTCTTGACTCCTGGGTGTGCCACCTCTCTCCCTCTCATTCAGTGGGCCATAGAAAGCCTATTTATTTTTTTTTTTAAATATTATTGGGTTTCTAAAGTCTCCCTGAAAAAAACAAAAAATACATAAAAAAACAGTGGGAGAGTAATATTGCCCTTTCAGCTTGTGTGCCAGTCTTGACTCCTGGGTGTGCCACCTCTCTCCCTTTCATTCAGTGGGCCATAGAAAGCCTATTTTTTTTTTTTTAATATTATTTGGTTTCTAATTCTCCCTGAAAAAAAAAAAAAAACCTAAAAAAACAGTGGGAGAGTAATATTGCCCTTTCAGCTTGTGTGCCAGTCTTGACTCCTGGGTGTGCCACCTCTCTCCCTCTCATTCAGTGGGCCATAGAAAGCCTATTTATTTTTTTTTTTAAATATTATTGGGTTTCTAAAGTCTCCCTGAAAAAACAAAAAATACATAAAAAAACAGTGGGAGAGTAATATTGCCCTTTCAGCTTGTGTGCCAGTCTTGACTCCTGGGTGTGCCACCTCTCTCCCTTTCATTCAGTGGGCCATAGAAAGCCTATTTATTTTTTCCGTGATTTGTGTTCTAAATTCTACCTCAACACAAAAACACTACATCAATCAGTGGGAGAAAAATATTGGCCTCAGTAAGGGCTTGTGTGCCACTGCTGTGTGTGCTATCTCTCATTCAGTGGGCTATAGCAAGCCTATTTTTTTTTTTTTTTTTTTTTTTTTAAATATTATTTGGTTTCTAAAGTCTCCCTGAAAAAAAAAAAAAACCTAAAAAAACAGTGGGAGAGTAATATTGCCCTTTCAGCTTGTGTGCCAGTCTTGACTCCTGGGTGTGCCACCTCTCTCCCTCTCATTCAGTGGGCCATAGAAAGCCTATTTATTTTTTTTTTTAAATATTATTGGGTTTCTAAAGTCTCCCTGAAAAAAACAAAAAATACATAAAAAAACAGTGGGAGAGTAATATTGCCCTTTCAGCTTGTGTGCCAGTCTTGACTCCTGGGTGTGCCACCTCTCTCCCTCTCATTCAGTGGGCCATAGAAAGCCTATTTATTTTTTTTTTTAAATATTATTGGGTTTCTAAAGTCTCCCTGAAAAAAACAAAAAATACATAAAAAAACAGTGGGAGAGTAATATTGCCCTTTCAGCTTGTGTGCCAGTCTTGACTCCTGGGTGTGCCACCTCTCTCCCTTTCATTCAGTGGGCCATAGAAAGCCTATTTTTTTTTTTTTTAATATTATTTGGTTTCTAATTCTCCCTGAAAAAAAAAAAAAAACCTAAAAAAACAGTGGGAGAGTAATATTGCCCTTTCAGCTTGTGTGCCAGTCTTGACTCCTGGGTGTGCCACCTCTCTCCCTTTCATTCAGTGGGCCATAGAAAGCCTATTTTTTTTTTTTTTAATATTATTTGGTTTCTAATTCTCCCTGAAAAAAAAAAAAAAACCTAAAAAAACAGTGGGAGAGTAATATTGCCCTTTCAGCTTGTGTGCCAGTCTTGACTCCTGGTTGTGCCACCTCTCTCTCTCTAATTGTGGGCCATAGAAAGCCTTTTTTTTTTTTTTTTAATATTATTTGGTTTCTAAAGTCTCCCTGAGAAAAAAAAATAAATAAATTAGGTGGGAGATTAATATTGACATTAGTGCTTGAGTGACAGTCCTGCGTGTGTGTCATCTCTGTGATTTTGTGCCACAGAAAACAGAGTGTGTAACATTGTGCCTGATTTTCCTTGTGGTCTCACCAACCTGTTAAGGGATATTGAAATCATACTGAAGTTATAGCTCACCGTGTAAGTTGTTTGATAGCAACAAATAAAGTTACTTTGGTTAAGATTTTAAAACAATGAGGAAGTCTGGTGCAAGAGGTCGTCGTGGGCGTTCATTGTCAGCTGGTAATGATGGTAGTGGTAGTGGAGCATCAGGTGGTCGTGGGGATAAAAATATTCCACCTAAGTCTGGAGCTGTGGAGCCAGTTTCGTCGTCAGGCTACACAAGGCCTCGAACGCTCTCTTTTCTGGGAGTAGGAAAACCGCTTTTAAAGGCGGAGCAGCAACAGCAAGTTTTGGCTTACATTGCAGACTCAGCCTCTAGCTCTTTTGCCTCCTCTTCCGAAACTGGTAAATGTAAAAGCAGCGCGTCGCTTGTGGATGTTCACGGTCAGGGACAAGTCGCTTCCTTGTCCTCCTCAGCAAAAACTACAACAAGAGAGAAGGATGCAGCAGGCGACACAACGGGTCACTCCATGGAGCTCTTTACACATACCGTCCCTGGCTTAGAAAGTGAAACATTTAACAGGCCATGCCCATTACAAGTATATTCTGACATGGAGTGCACTGATGCACAGCCACAGCCAGAGTACTATGCTGCTCCTTTGACTCAGACCACCACATTGCCCTCTCAGGGTACAGATCCACAATCAGACCCTGATGAGACTATGTTGCCCCGCCACGAACGCTATACCACCGACCGACACAGTGACACAGACGAAGTTGCACACGAGCTCGAAGAGGAGGTAATAGATGACCCAGTTATTGACCCCGATTGGCAGCCATTGGGGGAACAGGGTGCAGGCGGCAGTAGTTCAGAAGCGGAGGTGGAGGAGGGGCCGCAGCAGGCATCAACATCGCAACAGGTTCCATCTGCCGGGCCCGTATCTGGACCAAAACGCGTGTCAAAGCCAAAACCTGTTGGAGCACAGCGTTGCCATCCGGTTAAAGCTCAGTCTGCAATCCCTGAAAAGGGATCAGAGTCTAGGAAGAGTGCAGTCTGGCATTTTTTTAAACAACATCCAACTGATCAGCGCAAAGTCATCTGTCAAAAATGTTCAACTAGCTTAAGCAGAGGTCAGAATCTGAAAAGTCTAAATACTAGTTGCATGCATAGACACTTAACCACCATGCATTCTCAAGCCTGGACTAACTACCAAACGTCCCTCAAGGTTGTAGCACCCTCGGCCAATGAAGCTAGTCAGCAACGCAACATCCCTTCCGTCACTGTAAGGCCACCATTTTCCGCACCACCGGCAGTATCTGTGCAGGTTTCTTTGCCAGCCAAAAGCAGTCAGGGTCAGGGAATCACCAGTTTTGTAGGAGGAAATATTGCATGTAGGGCACCGGCGGAAACAATACCGTCTCCAACCGTCTCTCAGTCTGCCATGTCCACCGGCACACCCGAAAGTTCCACGATCTACAGCTCTCCAGTCCAGCTCACCCTACATGAGACTCTGGTTAGAAAAAGGAAGTACTTATCCTCGCATCCGCGTACACAGGGTTTTAACGCCCACATAGCTAGACTAATCTCGTTAGAGATGATGCCCTACCGGTTAGTTGAAAGCGAAGCTTTCAAAGCCCTGATGGAGTACGCTGAACCACGATACGAGCTACCCAGTCGACACTTTTTTTCCAGAAAAGCCATCCCAGCCCTGCACCAGCATGTTAAACAGCGCATCGTCCATGCACTCAGGCAATCTGTGAGTACAAAGGTGCACCTGACTACAGATGCATGGACCAGTAGGCATGGCCAGGGACGTTATGTGTCCATCACGGCACACTGGGTGAATGTGGTGGATGCAGGGTCCACAGGCGACATCAATTTAGGGACAGTTGTGCCTAGCCCACGGTCTAGGAAACAGTTGGCTGTAGGCGTTCGCACCCCCTCCTCCTCCTCCTCGTCCTCCTGCAGAAGCTACAGCTCTTCCACAGAACGCAGTCGGCCAACCACTCCATCGGCAGATGACACTGTTGCACACCAGTTGTCCCATTATGGGCCAGCTACTGCCAAGCGTCAGCAGGCTGTATTGGCTATGAAGTGTTTGGGCGACAACAGACACACCGCGGAAGTTCTGTCCGAGTTCTTGCAACAAGAAACGCAGTCGTGGCTGGGCACAGTAGATCTTGAGGCAGGCAAGGTAGTGAGTGATAACGGAAGGAATTTCATGGCTGCCATCTCCCTTTCCCAACTGAAACACATTCCTTGCCTGGCTCACACCTTAAACCTGGTGGTGCAGTGCTTATTGAAAACTTATCCTGGGTTCTCCGACCTGCTCCTCAAAGTGCGTGCACTTTGCTCACATATCCGACGTTCGCCTGTACACGCCAGCCGTATGCAGACCTATCAGCGGTCTTTGAACCTTCCCCAGCATCGCCTAATCATAGACGTTGCAACAAGGTGGAACTCAACACTGCACATGCTTCAGAGACTGTGCGAACAGAGGCGTGCTGTTATTTATTTGTGGGAGGATACACGGGCAGGCAGTAGGATGGCAGACATGGAGTTGTCAGGTGTGCAGTGGTCGAAGATACAAGACATGTGTCAAGTCCTTCAGTGTTTTGAGGAATGCACACGGCTGGTTAGTGCAGACAACGCCGTAATAAGCATGAGCATCCCCCTAATGCGTCTGCTGATGCAAAGTTTGACGCACATAAAGGAGCAGGCGTCTGCACCAGAGGAAGAGGGAAGCCTTGATGACAGTCAGCCATTGTCTGGTCAGGGCAGTGTACAGGACGAGGTAGCGGGCGAAGAGGAGGTGGAGGACGAGGAGGATGATGGGGATGAGTATATTTTTAATGCGGAAACTTTCACGGGGGCACAGGAAATTGGTTGCGTGTCACGGCCGGGTTCTGGTTTTTTGAGGGACACAAGTGACGTAGATTTGCCTGCAACTGCCCCTCAACCAATCACAACCGGAGATTTGACAAGTGGAACTTTGGCCCACATGGCGGATTATGCCTTACGTATCCTACAAAGGGACACACGCATTACGAAAATGATGAACGATGACGATTACTGGTTGGCCTGCCTCCTTGATCCACGCTATAAAGGCAAATTGCAAAATGTTATGCCACATGAGAACTTGGAACTAATATTAGCAACCAAACAATCAACTCTTGTTGACCGTTTGCTTCAGGCATTCCCAGCACACAGCGCACGTGATCGTTCTCACACGAGCTCCAGGGGGCAGCAGACTAGGAGTGTTAGGGGTGCACACATCAGAAGTGGCGTTGGACAGAGGGGTTTTCTGACCAGGTTGTGGAGTGATTTTGCTATGACCGCAGACAGGACAGGTACTGCTGCATCAATTGAAAGTGACAGGAGACAACATTTGTCCAGTATGGTTACTAACTATTTTTCATCCCTTATCGATGTTCTCCCTCAACCGTCATTCCCATTTGATTACTGGGCCTCCAAATTAGACACCTGGCCAGAATTGGCAGAATATGCATTGCAGGAGCTTGCTTGCCCGGCAGCAAGTGTCCTATCAGAAAGAGTATTCAGTGCTGCAGGGTCAATATTAACCGAAAAAAGGACTCGTCTGGCTACCCAAAATGTTGACGATCTAACATTCATTAAAATGAACCACAACTGGATTTCAAAATCTTTTGCCCCACCTTGCCCGGCCGACACCTAGCTTTCCTATGAAAAGCTCTTGCCTGTGAATTACTTTTCTAATGTCTAATTTGCTGCTGCAGATTGTACAGCATACGACATGTTTACACCTCCCTAAATGGCCAAACTCCCCACACGGGGCCGTGGTATCGCGACTTGGCGCAAGCACCCGTGAGACTGCTGTTTGTCTGAAGAGGTGGGTGTGCTCGCTTTTGGTTGACGGCATTGCTACTGGGTCCCTCATAGTACAATGTAGTGTCTCTGGCGGTGGTGGTGCGCACCCAACGTCAGACACACCGTTGTAACATGAGTGGCCCTGGGGCGGTCCCGCCGGCCTCAAGAGAGTTCCCCCCTACCCCAGCTCAAACTGGGCTGTACTACGTGCAAAATTATGTCGCACAGCTCCACCAATCTTTAGTCTATTCGCTGACATCATTCAATGTCTGGCACTGACAATACAAATTTGTAGACATCTATGATGCAACTTAAAGTAGTCTGTGTCTGTGTCCTATATTGGCACCATTAAATAGTTACTGCCAAATTACTATGTCAGAAACACAGCAGATGAGCCCACCCCTGTACCTAAGTATGCCATCTTTTTTTTTGTTTTGGTTGTTTTGCGAGACATTAACATCTATTTATATTTTGGGAGTACTGGGACAGACACTCCTTGCACTACTCCTCCACTCAGCACCAAGCTGCCTGCCCGTGTATCCATGTAACCGCTGTAAAACTGCCATGAGCCTATTGTTTGTTATTTTAGGCCTTTGATAGCCTGTCTGCGGTCCCTACTCCTCCACTGACCACCAAGCTGCCTGCCCGTGTATCCATGTAACCGCTGTAAAACTGCCATGAGCCTATTGTTTGTTATTTTAGGCCTTTGAAGCCTTTCTGCGCTCCCTCCTTCCACTAGTCCTCCACTGACCAGACCACTGCTGCCCGTGTACCCCTGGAACCAATTTTAAAGTGCCTACAGCCAGCCCATTTTATTGTGTTAGGCCTTCGAAGCCTGTCTGCGGTCCATACTTCCACTAGGCCTCCACTGACCAGACCACTGCTGCCCGTGTACCCCTGGAACCAATTTTAAAGTGCCTACAGCCAGCCCATTTTATTGTGTTAGGCCTTCGAAGCCTGTCTGCGGTCCATACTTCCACTAGGCCTCCACTGACCAGACCACTGCTGCCCGTGTACCCCTGGAACCAATTTTAAAGTGCCTACAGCCAGCCCATTTTATTGTGTTAGGCCTTCGAAGCCTGTCTGCGGTCCCTCCTTCCACTAGGCCTCCACTGACCAGACCACTGCTGCCCGTGTACCCCTGGAACCAATTTTAAAGTGCCTACAGCCAGCCCATTTTATTGTGTTAGGCCTTCGAAGCCTGTCTGCGGTCCCTCCTTCCACTAGGCCTCCACTGACCAGACCACTGCTGCCCGTGTACCCCTGGAACCAATTTTAAAGTGCCTACAGCCAGCCCATTTTATTGTGTTAGGCCTTCGAAGCCTGTCTGCGGTCCATACTTCCACTAGGCCTCCACTGACCAGACCACTGCTGCCCGTGTACCCCTGGAACCAATTTTAAAGTGCCTACAGCCAGCCCATTTTATTGTGTTAGGCCTTCGAAGCCTGTCTGCGGTCCATACTTCCACTAGGCCTCCACTGACCAGACCACTGCTGCCCGTGTACCCCTGGAACCAATTTTAAAGTGCCTACAGCCAGCCCATTTTATTGTGTTAGGCCTTCGAAGCCTGTCTGCGGTCCCTCCTTCCACTAGGCCTCCACTGACCAGACCACTGCTGCCCGTGTACCCCTGGAACCAATTTTAAAGTGCCTACAGCCAGCCCATTTTATTGTGTTAGGCCTTCGAAGCCTGTCTGCGGTCCCTCCTTCCACTAGGCCTCCACTGACCAGACCACTGCTGCCCGTGTACCCCTGGAACCAATTTTAAAGTGCCTACAGCCAGCCCATTTTATTGTGTTAGGCCTTCGAAGCCTGTCTGCGGTCCATACTTCCACTAGGCCTCCACTGACCAGACCACTGCTGCCCGTGTACCCCTGGAACCAATTTTAAAGTGCCTACAGCCAGCCCATTTTATTGTGTTAGGCCTTCGAAGCCTGTCTGCGGTCCATACTTCCACTAGGCCTCCACTGACCAGACCACTGCTGCCCGTGTACCCCTGGAACCAATTTTAAAGTGCCTACAGCCAGCCCATTTTATTGTGTTAGGCCTTCGAAGCCTGTCTGCGGTCCATACTTCCACTAGTCCTCCACTGACCAGACCACTGCTGCCCGTGTACCCCTGGAACCAATTTTAAAGTGCCTACAGCCAGCCCATTTTATTGTGTTAGGCCTTCGAAGCCTGTCTGCGGTCCATACTTTAAATACTCCTCCACTCACCACCAAGCTGCCTGCCCGTGTATCCATGTAACCGCTGTAAAACTGCCATGAGCCTATTGTTTGTTATGTTAGGCCTTTGATAGCCTGTCTGCGGTCCTTACTTTAAATACTCCTCCACTCACCACCTAGCTGCCTGTGTATCCATGTAACCGATGTAAAACTGCCATGACTGCCTACTGTTTGTTATTTTAGGCCTTTGATAGCCTGTCTGCGGCCCCTACTTGCAATACTCCTCCACTGACCACAATGCTGCCTGGAGTGCCTGCCTGTGTATCCATGTAACCGATGTAAAACTGCCATGACTGCCTACTGTTTGTTATTTTAGGCCTTTGATAGCCTGTCTGCGGCCCCTACTTGCAATACTCCTCCACTGAGCACAATGCTGCCTGGAGTGCCTGCCTGTGTATCCATGTAACCGATGTAAAACTGCCATGACTGCCTACTGTTTGTTATTTTAGGCCTTTGATAGCCTGTCTGCAGCCCCTACTTGCAATACTCCTCCACTGACCACACCAATGCTGCCCGTGTACCCCTGGAACCTATTTAAAAGTTCATAGAGCCTAGTTATATATTTTATTTACTATTAATAAGGCCATGATGGACTACGCTGTACCACGCTACAAGCTAACCAGTCGACACTTCTTTTGCGAGAAAAGCCATCCCAACCCTCCACCAGCATGTAGAAGACCGCATTGTCCATGCACTCTGGCAATCTGTGAGTACAAAGGTGCACCTGACAACAGACGCATGGACCTGTAGGCATGGCCACGGAAGATTACGTGTCCATTACGGCGCAATGGGTTAATGTGGTGGATGCATGGTCCACAGGGGACAGCCTACTAAGTCTGTCTGCAGTCCCTAATTCAAATTGTCCTCCACTGTCTAAATCGGAACTTCCACCTTCTGGCTTTCGGCCTATAGTATCAGAAATTAAACTGCATTTGGCCTTCAACTTTGGTTAGGGCCTACTAACGGCTTCTGCCCCTCCCTGGTGTTGTCCTCAACTAAATAAAGCTGAGCTTCAACCTTCCGGCTCTCATTAAGTGGTTTTTAAAAAAAAAAAATTGGTGGTTAGGGCCTACTAACGGCTTCTGCCCCTCCCTGGTGTTGTCCTCAACTAAGTAAAGCTGAGCTTCAACCTTCCGGCTCTCATTATGTGGTTTAAAAAAAAAAAATGGTGGTTAGGGCCTACTAACGGCTTCTGCCCCTCCCTGGTGTTGTCCTCAACTAAATAAAGCTGAGCTTCAACCTTCCGGCTCTCATTATGTGGTTTTAAAAAAAAAAAAAATGGTGGTTAGGGCCTACTAACGGCTTCTGCCCCTCCCTGGTGTTGTCCTCAACTAAATAAAGCTGAGCTTCAACCTTCCGGCTCTCATTAAGTGGTTTTAAAAAAAAAATGGTGGTTAGGGCCTACTAACGGCTTCTGCCCCTCCCTGGTGTTGTCCTCAACTAAATAAAGCTGAGCTTCAACCTTCCGGCTCTCATTAAGTGGTTTTAAAAAAAAAATGGTGGTTAGGGCCTACTAACGGCTTCTGCCCCTCCCTGGTGTTGTCCTCAACTAAATAAAGCTGAGCTTCAACCTTCCGGCTCTCATTATGTGGTTTTAAAAAAAAAATGGTGGTTAGGGCCTACTAACGGCTTCTGCCCCTCCCTGGTGTTGTCCTCAACTAAATAAAGCTGAGCTTCAACCTTCCGGCTCTCATTAAGTGGTTTTAAAAAAAAAAAAAATGGTGGTTAGGGCCTACTAACGGCTTCTGCCCCTCCCTGGTGTTGCCCTCAACTAAATAAAGCTGAGCTTCAACCTTCTGCTCCAAATTACCATTTTAAAAAATGCAATAGGCTTTTCCGGCCTACTAAAGGTGTCTGCCCCTCCCTGGTGTTGTCCTCAACTGAACAAAGCTGAGCTTCCACATTCTGGCTTTCGCCCTATACTATCAGATATTAAACTGCATTTGGCCTACTAGTGTGGTTAGGCCCTTGAAACAGTGTCTGCTGCTCTTGGGTTTGCTACTCCACTGAACAAAGCAATGCCGCCTGTTTAGTCCTGTTACCAATTTTGAACTGCATGTAGCCTACTTTATTCTTTGGCCCTATATCTGTTTCCTCCTCATCCTGCCCATTGCCCAGCCACTGCTAAATGAGTCTGCTGGTACATTGACCTAGACCACTACATTCCCCTTGTACTCTACACAGCCAGAATCTGACCCTGCTGAAAGTAAGGTTCCCCTTCCCGCATGTTATACCACCTTACACAGGGACAAAGAGGAAGGTGCAGATGAAAGTGCAGGTTCCTTCATCAGGTGGGGGGGCATACTCGTTGGCGACGTCACTGGCACAGGGCCCCTCAGAGTACGCAAAAGTGTCGCTGCTGGTGGGAGGCGCCCCCGCCATGCAAACACACCGCCGTACTTTGAGGGGCCCTGTGCCAGTGGCAATGCGAACGAGTGGGCCCCCCCTGCTTGCTCAGGATCACAGCACTTGCAACTTTTAAATACTTACCTTTCCCTGCAACACCGCCGTGACGTAGTCCGCATTTCCTGGGCCCACGAAAAACTTGAGCCAGCCCTACTCCCCCCACAACTTTCCCCCAATTCCTTATGCCCAACTATTATTATACAGTTAATTAAGATTGGCAAGCTTCAGAAACAAGAATGGATGTTTTTGGCATTAAAATGGGCACTGTAGGTGTTTTCCTGGCCTCCACTCACTGCCGACTATGCTTCCCCATTGACTTGCATTGGGTTTCGTGTTTCGGTCGATCCCCGACTTTTAGCGATAATCGGCCGACTGCACTCGACTCGACTCTGGACAAAATCGGGTTTCCCAAAACCCTACTCGATCTTAAAAAAATGAAAGTCGCTCAACCCTAGTGTTGAGCATTCCGATACCGCAAGTATCGGGTATCGGCCGATACTTGCGGGTATCGGAATTCCGATACCGAGATCCGATACTTTTGTGGTATCGGGTATCGGTATCGAAACAACATTAATGTGTAAAATAAAGAATTAAAATAAAAAATATTGCTATACTCACCTCTCCGACGCAGCCTGGACCTCACCGAGGGAACCGGCAGCGTTCTTTGCTTAAAATGCGCTCCTTTACTTCCTTCCGTGATGTCACGGCTTGTGATTGGTCGCGTGCCGCCCATGTGGCCGCGACGCGACCAATCACAGCAAGCCGTGATGTAATTTTCAGGTCCTCAATGCCTAATTCTAGGCATTCAGGATTTTAAAATTATGTTCCGGCTTGTGATTGGTCGCGTCGCGGTCACATGGGCGACGCGACCAATCACAAGCCGTGACGTCACGGGAGGCAGGAAACGCGCGCATTTTAAAATTACGTCACGGCTTGTGATTGGTTGCGTGCCGCCCATGTGACCGCGACGCGACCAATCACAGCAAGCCGTGATGTAATTTCAGGTCCTGTATGCCTAATTCTGCATTCAGGACCTGAAATTACGTCATGGCTTGCTGTGATTGGTCGCGTCGCGGTCACATGGGCGGCACGCAACCAATCACAAGCCGTGACGTCACGGAAGGAAGTAAACGCGCGCATTTTAAGCAAAGAACGCTGCCGGTTCCCTCGGTGAGGTCCAGGCTGCGTCGGAGAGGTGAGTATAGCAATATTTTTAATTTTAATTCTTTATTTTACACATTAATATGGATCCCAGGGCCTGAAGGAGAGTTTCCTCTCCTTCAGACCCTGGGAACCATCAGGGATACCGTCCGATACTTGAGTCCCATTGACTTGTATTGGTATCGGGTATCGGTATCGGATTAGATCCGATACTTTGCCGGTATCGGCCGATACTTTCCGATACCGATACTTTCAAGTATCGGACGGTATCGCTCAACACTATTTGTAACTAAGGAATCACAAATTTTTAATGTAAATGTACTTTAGTTGTCGGAGTGATTTTATGTACTTCTGAAAATTTTGTGCAAATGTGATGACATTTTAGTGGAATTAAAAAGTTTCAACAAAAGGTTAAAGTTATATATGAAAGAATATTTTTAATTTTGCACAAAAGTTCCTAAACCATGTGCACAATTTTGAATTTGGCTAAAAAAAAAACATCATTAAATACAACAAGACAAAAAAGGAAAAGTGACTTAAAAAATGCATTTGATGAATCGTCCCATTGTGCCCTTATTTGGTAAGGCCAAAAAAGGTTGAAGGCTATGACTATTTTTTGCTTTTCACTACACTTGGAAATCTTATTTTCTGTTTGTGAAAAAATGTGTTTGGCTTTTTTAGTTTGACAGACGCATGATATCACAGCTACCCTTCTTTTTTACTTTACTGATCTTTGCACTCATAGCAATTTGTGCACTTCTTGATATACTTCTGATGAATACTCTATAAAGTAGATGCAGCGCCCCAGAGTTCTGGTCGTTGCAGTACTGTGGCTCTGCCACTAAGGGGAGCCATGGTACGTTCGATGGCACTGAAGGAGTTCCTCCAATCAGGTATCACAGACACCAATATGTTTCACAGCAGGGCCTCCGGGGGGAGCTAAGGGTGCTATTCATTAGGCCACTCCCCACCATAGTGGGTAAACTGGGGGTCAGGCAGGAAGTTAGAACGAGAACGCTGACGGGATTGAACAGAGCAACACCCTGTGGCAGAGGGTGTTGTGAAGGGAGAGACTGTAGGGTCTCTGCCAGGGGTGGGATCCTGGCAGAGGCTTGGCATTGAGAGAACGTAACGGGACCGTGCCTGCTCAGCTTAGCGGCGGTGCCCAAGAAAGGACTAGAAGCGAGGCAGATTGTGCTGAGTGAGAAACGAGATCAAGCAGAAGGAGAATACCAGCAGGGGTTGTGTTGAAAGAGGCAGCACCCTGCTGAGGCGCAATACCGGTGGCCGGAACGCCGAGGGAGTGGATTAGAATACAGCTTCAAGCCATACTCCAAACAGCGGCAGGACAGTCGGTCTCAGGCGGGCTGTCTACCACATATCACCTATGAAGTCTTGGGGGGCAATTGCGGGAGAGGGGCGTCTCTAGGGTCCCGGAAGAACTCCAGGCCTACCTGACAAACGGGTGCCATTCCAACCTGAATACAGGGAAGGGGTGGATTACAGAGGAACATCAAATCGAGTTGTGAGGGAACTTAAGAAACAGACACAACCGTTGTGGGGTCACTTTCCGTGAGCACAGCAGGGAAGGACTACAACACATAGCGCTAGAAGGAAGGCACAGATCTCCACCTGAGAGGAGGACTCTGGAGGTGCCATTGGACCGGCTGGACTTTCGTAGCCTGGTGAACCGTGTTCTGGACTGAGGACTCAGAGATCTCCAGTAAAGAGGTAAAGAGACTGCAACCTGGTGTCCTTGTTATTTACTGCGACCTGCACCCCCACAACTGCACCGCTACACCACCATTAGCACCACTTATTTCACCGGACGTCCCCCACTGACGGACAGGGCCACGGACCGGGTCTAGCCACCGTGACAACCCCAGGACTGAGACCTAGAGGCCCGGCTCCGGGTACCCCTCGGCCCTGCGGCGGTGTGGGGGCGCGCCGCATAGACACCGCAGCTGGTAAGGTGCTGTTCAAGGATGTGTATTATATTTTCTGATCGTAAATTTTATCCTTAAAAAGGGAATACAAGGTAGTCGCTATGTAGAAAATGAAAGTCACAGTGTCACTTATTAGGTGGTTACACTGTAGTGCTTGGTGAAGGAGATATGTAATCTGTAACCGTTCTTTTATAATTCCATGTCCCTCTTTCCTGATTATTTGGATATAATCACGGACTGTTTGGAATAATTTTCATTTCATGATATTGTATTATACATTTGGGTATTTTTTAAAGTCTTATGTTCCAACTTCAATTTTATTGGAAAGGAAAAGTGGGCATGTCATTAAATCGTCACCATTTCACCTTATTCTGGTGGGGCAGTTTATAGACCATGTATGATGCAGCATTGTCTTAGACAGATACCATGTTCTTTTTGGCTGCAAATCACTTTTTGTATGATGATTCACAGTGCCTTCTAGAGATTGAAAGGTTGAATTTAGTCCATTGGAAACCCAATAGGTAGAGTTGAGCAAAAAGATTCATAGGACCATGGTCTAGCGGTCTTGCCGGTAATTTTTGGCTGTTTGCCCAGAGCACTATGAACATCCTACTACCTGCAACTGCTTCTTCTGATTAGTAAGACACTGCAGCATCATGCGTGCATCTTGCACCAATGCAATAATTGTTACTGTGGCTTATTAATCAGATGACGATCCGGGATTGTTGCAGGTAGATGGAGGTGAGCGGTGCTTTGGCATTGCTCCTGTCCGGTGGCCATAAACTTCAAACATATGATATGTAACCAGGGTTGTGCACTTTTTTTTTGCCTAATTTCACCAAAAACGCATGATAGCTCACTAAATGATCAATTTCCGTGAGGGCTCTTGACCACTAATGACCATTAATAGGGCCACCCATGTTGTTCAAAAGTCATCAACTGCTTATTTTTCCATAAAATATTTTGAAAAAGTTTTTATCTGCTCCATTTCAACCTTTTATTTTGTGATTCTTATTAAATGAGACACTTGTTTCAGCCACTCTGACCTTGGGTTTCCTTGTCGCTTCATGTCTAATTCTTTGCAAGTCTGTTCCAGTTATTACCTGGCTTTTAGTCAATTGTCATGTAAAAAGTGTTACATCCCATTTTATACATTTCATTTAGCTTCAGTTTAATTATTTCTATATCTATTTTAGGTGTAATAAATATTACACTGAAAATGTATATGATTATATGAAAGTACATATACTTTTTTTAGAAATCTATATTTTTAGAAATCTCATTCAATTGCAAAATCATTACATAGGGTTTTAAGAGTTTTTGTAGTGCACAGGCTTTCTCTGTGTAAAAATAACAAACCAGGCCTTGCTTGCCCACTGCTTGTACAATACTGCCTGATCTTTACTGACATGGCAGCAGCAATGACATCACAATTACATATATACAGTGGCACATAAAAGTTTGGGTACCCCTGGTCAAAATTACTGTTATTGTGAACAGTTAAGCAAGCTGAAGAAGAAATGATCTCTAAAAGGCCTAAAAGTTAAAGATGACACATTTCCTTTGTATTTTAGGGAAAAAAATGTTTGTTTTCATCTTTTACATTTTAAAAATTACAAAAAGGAAAATGAGCCGATGCAAAAGTTTGGGCACCCTTGGAGATTTGTGTGCTCAGATGACTTTGACCAAGGTTTTAGACCTTAATTAGCCTGATAGAGTTATAGCTTGTTCACTATCATCATTAAGAAAGGCCAGGACCTTAGCCCCTTATGTAAAATCATCATCTTGAATGTGTAGCAAAAATTATCATCTCCTAGGAGATCTGCAATAACAATCTTCTGCAGACCCCGGGTTGTCATGCAAACCCATTTGCGCCCCGCCATGATGTGAGAGGTGCATTAGTAGGCGATGTTTTTGAAAAACATCTTGTTTACGCAATTTAAATGCCGCTGTCTGAGATTGACAGCGGCATTTAACGGACTCGGGTGGATCGTGACTTAATCCGCCTCTGTTAGGGACATATAACAACTGATCAAATCAGCTATCATTTGCTGGTAGAGATGCTGACTCAGCGCCAGAGCCCACATCAGAGGGAATGACATGACCTATGACGTACCTATATGTCATTATTCGTGAAGGGGTTATGAACATAAAAAACTTAAAAGTTTCAAAATTGTAATAGGTAGGTACATATGTATAAAGCAAAATGCAGCAGTTGTAGTGGCATGTATGGTTATCAATTTGGACCAGTAAAACCATTGTGCAAAAAATGCACACTTAAATGTCTATTTCTTTATTAGTTTATTTAATATACATTTGTAACAGAATTAAACCCTCATTATGACAAGGAATGTAAGAATAAATGTTAGGTATTTACATATAAAAATGCCTGCAGACTTATAAGTCATACAATGCACCACTAAAGGTACCTTCACACGAAGCGACGCTGCAGCGATAGCGACAACGATGCCGATCGCTGCAGTGTCGCTGTTTGGTCGCTGGAGAGCTGTCACACAGACCGCTCTCCAGCGACCAACGATGCCGAGGTCCCCGGGTAACCAGGGTAAACATTGGGTTGCTAAGCGCAGGGCCGCGCTTAGTAACCCGATGTTTACCCTGGTTACCAGCGTAAAAGTAAAAATAACAAACAGTACATGCTCACCTGCGCGTCCCCCGGCGTCCGCTTCCTGTACTGCGCTCAGTCAGAGCAGGAAGCGGACGGCAGGGGACGCGCAGGTGAGTATGTACTGTTTGTTTTTTTAACTTTTACGCTGGTAACCAGGGTAAACATCGGGTTACTAAGCGCGGCCCTGCGCTTAGTAACCCGATATTTACCCTGGTTACCAGCGTAAAACATCGCTGGTATCGTTGCTTTTGGTGTCAAACCTGACGATACACGCCGGTCTGACGACCAAATAAAGTTCTGAACTTTGTTCAACGACCAGCGATATCACAGCAGGATCCAGATCGCTGCTGCATGTCAAACACAACGATATCGCTAGCCAGGACGCTGCAACGTCACGGATCGTTGTCGTTCTCGTTGTAAAGTCGTTTCGTGTGAAGGTACCTTAAGAAAATAAATATGCAAATCTCTTCACAGAAGAATAGGAACAGAACTCTAGTGCCACCTATTGGGGGTAACAATCCTAAAAGTCAATATTGATCCTTTAGCAAGTGTTGTAGCATCACCTAAGATAACAATGCAAGCCAGACCCTACATTTAAATCCATGTGTTTATGAGTGTTTGCTGCTCATCAGTGCAAAGCAGGAGGTCTGATTTGGCTAAATGAAAGACCTCTGACAAGGCGTTTAAGTGGAAACGTTTCTCATTGCGGAAAGAGCCATGACGGCCAAAAGAGACTACTAGACCATGCAATGCTTCTCTTGGAATTTAAATATGCAAATATCCATTTCAGGAAGGGAGAGAACTAGAACACTAATGAGGTTTATTGCTACCTATTGAGGTCAATATTCACTTTTTAACAAGCTTTGCCACATGACTTAACATAAGGACCAAATAAACGGGACCCAAAAGCTCAACCACTGTCACAGGCCACTCACTTAGCCACATTAAATCTCCTACTTGTACTAATAAGGGAAAAACCACCTCAATATATGTTTACAAATGAAGGGTCTGGTTGGCTATTTATCGTAAGTCATATGGCAAGACTGGTTAAAGGGTCAATATCAACTTTTCAACTTTTTGTATTGCTACCCTCAATAGATGATGCAAGAATTCTAGTCCTCTTCCTCTCTGAAGAGAATATTTGCATAAATAAATATTGTGCCAGCTTGCTGAAGCTTTCTAGTGCATTAAGAAAGAAAAAAATATATAATCCAAATTCATCAGAACTAATGCCAGCTACACCACATCACTGATCAATTACACTTAGTCCATAACTGCTGCTGGCACCTTTCCTATGCCTCCCTCTCTATCTATTATTCGCAAACTACTGCACTCATTTTCTTCAGCGCTCCTGTTGTACAACATTCAGTGCTAAGGAAAGGTGTCCAGGGTTTTATTGTTTTCTCTGTTTATCTTTTTTGCAGAATTGCGTGCTCTAACGCCCTTTTTGTATCCTGAATCATCCTATAATAGTTGCTGCATTCTTTGTCTTGATTTTTATACAGACTCTGATATTACTTCCTAATTGATTGCGCTACACTATGCGCAAAAGCCAAGCCACTGGTTGAGGGATGCTGATGTATATGTAGCAGTGTATTTCATTTTACATTTCAAGATCTTTCAACATGGGTTCTCTACATTGAATTATGTTACATGCCAATAGCTGCCAGCTTCCCTTATTGAAATTTGAGTTTTCTAGATAATTTGACTGTTTCCCGCCTCCAGTTGTTAGTATGACCAGAGCATGCATTATCCTATTTCACACAAGGCACGACATGGCAGATTTATTAGAAAATCCTGTATCATTGAGCAGAAGATTCCTTCATGCAGCTTTTTTTGATTTTTGCTGTGTAGCCGAATGCAGCCTGTGTGAAAACAAATTATGGGGAAGCTGCAGTGAAGTTTTGAAAAAGCAACCAA
This sequence comes from Ranitomeya variabilis, assembly GCF_051348905.1. Lineage (NCBI taxonomy): Eukaryota > Metazoa > Chordata > Amphibia > Anura > Dendrobatidae > Ranitomeya > Ranitomeya variabilis. Next base: position 237,560,543 of record NC_135232.1, read on the forward strand.
ATTTACTGTTCCTGTGGCAATAACTATCTTTGATCTATATACCGTATGTATTTTAAAGTCAGATAATACTTTACAATCCACCATGAGGTTGCTTTCCTGTTATTTGTTTCTACTATTTGTTGTCTGGTTGTCTCCTTGTATGTGCTTATTGGTAATGTTTTCATCTGCAGTCATAGTGAATTATATCCAGGAGCTTTCATTCTTACATGTTCCTGGTTTAAAACATTTAGTTCAAGTTGATTATATTAAATTAAATATACTATTAATACAGAACCACTTATATTTATTTACTTGAAGACTGTCCAACTATATATTCTTCAAGCTGGGTGAAAGTGACTTAAGGGCAAGTCCTTAAGGTAAATTTACATATTATATTGCAATTTTCCTCTATTAATTTCACACTATACCTTCCTAGAAGTTGGGGCTATTTTAGTTCTGATTTAGAGATCCAAAATATCTATATAGTTAGAGAAATAGAACTTAGACAAAATTTGGCACTTGCAATTAAGTAAACTAATGGCATCACACTGTTATTTTGCTGAGCAAAAAGATGTTATCGAAACTCAGATTTGTTTTTTAAAAACCTTTCACCTTTTCTTTCCCTGGATGATGCAGTATGTTAGAACAGCGCTGGCAATCTTGCATGAGTCCCCTTCCTCCACAGGGATGCTGGAGTGTTCTCTTACCCGTCCGCACTCCCTCGGCGTCTGTTTCCTCCCAAGACCTGCCCACGGCACGCAGGTCTCCTGGGAGTGTTCTGAGGGCACGCACTCTCTGCCTCTTAAAAGAGCAGTGCACGCTTCTGAAAACATCCCCACCCAATAGCTGGGAGATGGGTGATATTTAAGGCACTCTCCCATATTGGGAGGTGGCTTAGCAGCAACTCTAGTAATCAGTGTATTTGCTTCTAATTAGCTGTAAGGTACTTGTACCTGTGCTGCCTTAACTTTATCCTATCTGTTTTGCCTGCCCTGTCTGAACCTGATCCTGTCTGTCCTGCCTGCACCTGATCCTGCCTGCCAGCAAGGTTGTGGTGAAATTATTAGAGTATTAAAATATACCTTTTATTAATAATTCATTGTAAAATACCGGATATCAGACAAACAACGACACACCAGCACATATATAAAATGTCAGACTCATAGAAGTCTAAAGCTATTAAGCCCCAAATATAGCACAATATTTCCTTCTTGCACTACTTATCAATAAATCTGTGCAAACCAGGTAGTGCCAGTAATTACGTCTTATGCCACTATATGTAACCTATATGTGCACACGCAAAAACATGTATCCTATGAGAAAAAAAGACAAGAAAGACTAAAAAGTATTTGGAACAATCTCACCCGTGTTCATGTTCATTACTTCATCACATGCGGTGTCCCGGTCTTTGAGATGCTTCCCAAAGTAGTCCCGGCAGTCCAGGGGTGGGAAAAGGGGTAAACCTGCAGGTTTACTTTGTATATGAAGGTTGTTTACTCTTCTCTAAGACAACACCTTCTCCCCTTTAACCGGGATACTTCTTTCCCTCCCCTGATGATTTGAAAAATGAAATGCGTTGGGAGGCAGTGGGGATTCGGTCCAAATACCTGAGTCCGTGAGTGCTGGGTTCTGATGTGTATGGGGATTTTGGTCTTTACCCCCTTTCCCACCCCCGGACTGCCGGGACTACTTTGGGAAGCATCTCAAAGACCGGGACACCACAAGTGATGACGTAATGAACGTGAACCCGGGTGAGATTGTTCCAAATACTTTTTAGTCTTTCTTGTCTTTTTTTCTCATAGGATACATGTTTTTGCGTGTGCACATATAGGTTATATATACTGGCATAAGACGCAATTACTGGCACTACCTGTGTGAGGTGAGAAGTGTTGCTTTTATTTTTCAACTGTTTGTAAAAAAAAATATTATAAGTTTAATAAGCCCTATAATGTACAGTGGGGAAAAAGTATTTAGTCAGCCACCAATTGTGCAAGTTCTCCCACTTAAAAAGATGAGAGGCCTGTAATTGACATCATAGGTAGACCACTACTATGAGAGTCAAAATTGAGAAAGCAATCCAGAAAATCACCGTGTCTGATTTGGCAAGATTTATTTTGCTAATTATGGTGGAAAATAATTATTTGGTCATTTACAAAAGTTAATCTCAATATTTTGTTATATATTCTTTGTTGGCTTTTCTGTAAGTCTTCACAAGGTTGGCACACACTGTTGGTGGTATGTTGGCCCATTCCTCCATGCAGATCTCCTCTAGAGCAGTGATGTTTTGGGCCTGTTGCTGAGCAACATAGACTTTCAACTCCCTCCAAAGGTTTCCTATGGTGTTGAGATCTTTCGATAGCTCTTTGGTCTTCACCATAGTGGAGTTTAGAATGTGACTGTTTGAGGTTATGGACATGTGTCTTTTATACTGATGACAAGTTCAAACAGGTGCCATTACTACAGGTAATGAGTGGAGGACAGAGGAGCCTCTTAAAGTAGAAGCTAGAGGTCTGTGAGAGCCAGAAATCTTACATGTTTTTAGGTGACTAAATACTTATTTTCCACCATAATATGCAAAATAAATCTTGCCAAATCAGACAAGGTGATTTTCTGGATTTGTTTTCTCAATTTTGACTCTTATAGTTGTGGTCTATCTATGATGTCAATTACAGGTCTCTCTCATCTTTTTAAGTGGGAGAACTTGCACAATTGATGGCTGACTAAATACTTTTTTCCCCACTGTATAATAGCATACAATGATAGTGACAGACTTCAGTCAAAAATGGATCATTTGACTCTGTGGTGATGTTAGAGATTTGGAGTTCTTTGTCAGGAAAAATTTGTTCTCTAAAATATATTATTAAATAAATCAATGCTAGAGATAAGCGGATCTTTTGAAATTTGATTTTGCAAACTTCATAAAATTTTCTCCAAAAAATTAATTTGTGGCAAATAAATTTGAGTGAATCTCCGTACTAGAAAGTTTGTAATAGCTCAGATATTTCATGTGGGGGAGATAAACAGAGAGAGAGGACTCTGCTGATCATAAGAGCTTACACTTTATAAGAGATACAGGAACCCACCAATCGTAAGAGCTTGTACAGAAGAGAGAAATAGAGGAACTTGACAACCATAAGAGCTTACATTCTGCAAGAGATGGAGACATGGGGTGAGAGGCAGAAAGAGAGTGAGAGAGAGAACCCCGCTGATCATAAGAGCTTTCACTCTACAAGAGACAGAGAGAGGTAGACCTGTGTTGTGGATTCTGTTTTTGGGCTCCCTCTGGTGGTTACAACTGGTACTGGGTGACTTTGGTGGGTTGCGGTCTCTGGTTTCCACCTGTCCATCAGAGGCTGGGTGTTTCCTATTTAACCTGGCTTTCCTGTCATTCCCTTGCCGGCTATCAATGTATCAGTGTGTCTCTGTTACCTTTGCTACCTGCTCCTAGGCCTTCAAGACAAGCTAAGTCTGGATTTCCCTGTTTCATGTTTGCTTTCATGTTTTTAGTCCAGCTTGCAGATATGTAATTCTCTGCTGCTGGTTGCTCTAGTGGGCTGAAATTACCACTCATGTACCATGAGTTGGCACATGAGTTGAAGTAATTTCAGGATGGTATTTTGAAGGGTTTTAAGCTGACCGCGCAGTTCACCTTTTGTATCCTCTGCTATCTAGCTTAAGCGGGCCTCATTTTGCTGAATCTGTTTTCATAACTACGTTTGTGCCTTCCTCTCATTTCACCGTCATTATATGTGGGGGGCTGCTATTTCTGTGGGAATATTTCTCTGGAGGCAAGATAGGTCTGTGATTCTTCTGATAGGGGTAGCTAGATCTCCGGCTGGCGCGAGACATCTAGAGTCCCCCCAGGAACGTTCCCCGGCTGCTGTTAGTTGAATGTTGAGGTTCAGGATCGCGGTCAGCTCAGGTTCCATCACCCTAGAGCTCGTCCTGTTTTTGCCCGTGTTATGTGTTTAATTCCCTGCCATTGGGAACATGACAGTATAGCCGGCCCACAAAGTGTTAATTGTTTGGGCTGAAGCAGGAGAAAAAGAAGTGTTGAAGGGAATTTTTTTTTTTTTTCCCTCAGAGTTTTGCTGCCTAGCCCTTAATTGCTGTCTAGCTGCTTCTTACCTCCTCTTAACCCTTGAATGGCTCTGATCTTAGCTGTTTAACATGGATGTCCAGAGTTTGGCTTCCAGCCTGAATAATCTTGCTGCAAAAGTTCAAAACATACAGGATTTTGTTGTTCACACTCCTATGTCTGAACCTAGAATTCCTATTCCAGAGTTTTTTTCTGGAGATAGATCTACCTTCCTGAATTTCAGGAACAATTGCAAATTGTTTCTTTCTTTGAAATCTCGCTCCTCTGGAGACCCTGTTCAGCAGGTCAAGATTGTAATATCTTTCCTGCGGGGCGACCCTCAGAATTGGGCATTTGCATTGGCACCAGGGGATCCTGCATTGCTCAGTGTGGATGCATTTTTTCTGGCACTGGGATTGCTCTATGAGGAACCTAACCTGGAGATTCAGGCTGAAAAGGCTTTATTAGCCCTCTCTCAGGGGCATGATGAAGCGGAAGTATATTGTCAAAAATTTCGGAAATGGTCGGTGCTTACTCAGTGGAATGAGTGCGCCCTGGCTGCAAACTTCAGAGATGGTCTTTCTGAGGCCATTAAGGATATTATGGTGGGGTTCCCTGCGCCTACAGGTCTGAATGAGTCTATGGCTATGGCCATTCAGATTGATCGGCGTTTACGGGAGCGCAAACCTGTGCACCAGTTGGCGGTGTCTTCTGAACAGGCACCTGAGACTATGCAATGTGATAGAATTCAGTCCAGAAGTGAACGGCAAAATTATAGGTGGAAAAATGGATTGTGTTTTTATTGATGGTGATTCAGCTCATGTTATATCAGCATGCTCTAAACGCACAAAAAAGGTTGATAAATCTTTTGCCATTAGTACTCTGCAGTCTAAGTTCATTTTGTCTGTAACTCTGATTTGTTCACTGTCATCCATTTCCGTCGATGCCTATGTGGATTCGGGCGCTGCCCTGAGTCTTATGGATTGGTCATTTGCCAAACGCTGCGGTTTTAGTCTGGAGCCTCTGGAAGTTCCTATTCCTTTGAAGGGAATTGACTCTACACCATTGGCTATGAATAAACCGCAGTACTGGACACAAGTGACCATGCGCATGACTCCCGTTCATCAGGAGGTGATTCGCTTCCTTGTACTGTATAATTTACATGATGTACTAGTGCTTGGTCTGCCATGGTTACAAACTCATAATCCAATCCTGGATTGGAAAACAATGTCTGTGTTAAGCTGGGGATGTCAGGGGGTTCATGATGATGCACCTCTGATTTCAATCGCTTCATCTACTCCTTCTGAGGTCCCTGCGTTTTTGTCTGACTATCGGGATGTTTTTGAGGAGCCTAAGCTCAATTCGCTCCCTCCTCATAGGGATTGTGACTGTGCTATAGAATTAATTCCTGGCAGTAAGTTCCCTAAGGGTCGTTTATTTAATCTGTCAGTGCCAGAGCATACTGCTATGCGGAATTATATTAAGGAGTCCTTGGAAAAGGGACATATTCGTTCATCTTCGTCCCCTCTGGGAGCAGGTTTTTTTTTCGTGGCAAAAAAAGATGGTTCCCTGAGGCCTTGTATAGATTATCGCCTTCTGAATAAGATTACAGTCAAATATCAGTATCCATTGCCATTATTGACTGATTTGTTTGCTCGCATTAAGGGGGCTAGATGGTTCACTAAGATAGATCTTCGCGGTGCGTATAATCTTGTGCGGATAAAGCAGGGTGATGAGTGGAAAACCGCATTTAACCCTCCGTCACATACAATATTCGGACTAACGAGTTCACATACAATGTGCCTGTCAGGCGCCTGCTGGAAAAATACCTATAATATCTAATGTTTGCAATTTCAGTGCTCTAAAAGTGATCAGTGACCTTCATAGGGATGTAATAAAAGAGACTACACATAATCAGTTGCAAAAAAAAACCATTTACTTAACATAAAACTAATAACTATGAAATACAAACTTTTCAAAACTCCCGCCAAATAGTCCCCAGTTCGACTCTCTCAAAAAAATGTACAAAGAAAATTTTTGAACACAAACTTAATTTTAAGGTACCTTAAGTACTATTAAAAACATATTCAATCAGAAGTAGATGCTGAGGTTTCCCCAGAAAAGTCACACTTGCAGAGCAAATAGCAAGAATTACACACCATTTTTGCATGTGTCAGGCAAATTGCTTTATGACATTTGAGACATTTGAGACATTCTTTTATAAAATCTCCCTTATTTCTATGAAATATTCTCACATTTTGTGCTATACATTCATAAAACAAGCTAAATAAACTATTGTGATGAATAAAAACAAAAAATACCAACCTTACTGAATGTGACGTATTCACATACAATGAGCCTGAGAGATCTGTGCAGCTATATCCTCTCCCCTGAAGCTCTGAAATCCAACTGTGATATCAGGTTTCACAGTCCTTCAAGAGACAGGAGACTACCTGGAGGGAGGGGCTTTCCTCACAATCTGGTGAGGAAGGAGAAATGAAAGTAAAAGAGAAGCGCCTGTCAGATCAGTTGTATGTGACGGAGGGTTAATACGCCTGAGGGCCATTTTGAGTATTTGGTAATGCCTTTTGGACTTTCTAATGCTCCTTCAGTCTTTCAGTCCTTTATGCACAATATTTTCCGTGAATATCTGGATAAGTTTATGATTGTGTATTTGGATGATATTTTGGTGTTTTCTGATGACTGGGAGTCTCATGTTCTACAGGTCAGGAAGGTGTTTCAAGTCCTGCGGGCCAATTCTCTGTTTGTGAAGGGCTCAAAATGTCTCTTCGGAGTCCAGAAGATTTCTTTTTTGGGGTACATTTTTTCTCCTTCTACTATTGAGATGGATCCCGTCAAGGTTCAGGCGATTTGTGACTGGACACAACCTACATCTGTTAAGAGTCTTCAGAAGTTCTTGGGTTTTGCTAATTTTTATCGTCGGTTCATTACTAATTTTTCCAGTGTTGTTAAACCTTTGACTGATTTGACTAAAAAGGGTGCTGATGTTGCTAATTGGTCTCCTACGGCTGTGGAGGCCTTTCAGGAACTTAAGCGCCGGTTTTCTTCTGCTCCTGTGTTATGTCAACCAGATGTTTCACTTCCTTTTCAGGTTGAGGTTGATGCTTCCGAGATTGGAGCGGGGGCGGTTTTGTCACAGAGAAGTTCCGATGGCTCGGTGATGAAGCCATGTGCGTTCTTTTCTAGAAAATTCTCGCCCGCCGAGCGCAATTATGATGTGGGTAATCGGGAGCTTTTGGCCATGAAGTGGGCATTTGAGGAGTGGCGTCATTGGCTTGAGGGTGCTAGACATCGTGTGGTGGTCTTGACTGATCACAAAAATCTGATTTACCTTGAGTCTGCCAGGCGTCTGAATCCTAGACAGGCTCGTTGGTCGTTGTTTTTTTCTCGTTTCAATTTTGTGGTTTCATACCTGCCAGGTTCAAAGAATGTGAAGGCAGATGCTCTTTCCAGGAGTTTTGTGCCTGACTCTCCTGGAGACTCTGGGCCTACTGGTATCCTTAGGGATGGGGTAATATTGTCCGCCGTCTCCCCAGACTTGCGTCGTGCATTGCAGGAGTTTCAGGCGGATAAACCTGATTGTTGTCCACCAGAAAGACTGTTTGTTCCGGATGATTGGACCAGTAGAGTCATCTCCGAGGTCCATTCTTCTGTGTTGGCTGGTCATCCTGGAATATTTGGTACTAGAGACTTGGTGGCCAGGTCTTTTTGGTGGCCTTCCTTGTCAAGGGATGTGCGCACCTTTGTGCAGTCTTGTGAAGTGTGTGCTCGGGCTAAGCCTTGCTGTTCTCGGGCCAGTGGGTTGTTGTTATCCTTGCCTATCCCGAAGAGGCCTTGGACGCACATTTCCATGGATTTTATTTCAGATCTCCCTGTCTCACAGAAAATGTCCGTTATCTGGGTTGTGTGTGACCGCTTTTCTAAGATGGTTCATTTGGTACCCTTGCCTAAGTTGCCTTCCTCCTCTGAGTTGGTCCCTTTATTTTTTTAGAACGTGGTTCGTTTGCATGGGATTCCGGAGAATATCGTTTCTGACAGGGGATCCCAGTTTGTGTCTAGATTTTGGCGGACGTTTTGTGCTAAGATGGGCATTGATTTGTCTTTCTCGTCTGCATTCCATCCTCAGACGAATGGCCAGACGGAGCGAACTAATCAGACCTTGGAAACTTATTTAAGGTGTTTTGTTTCTGCTGATCAAGATGACTGGGTTGCCTTTTTGCCACTGGCCGAATTTGCCCTTAATAATCGGGCTAGTTCTGCTACTTTGGTTTCTCCTTTCTTTTGTAATTCGGGGTTTCATCCTCGTTTTTCCTCTGGTCAGGTGGAGCCTTCGGATTGTCCTGGAGTGGACGTGGTGGTGGACAGGCTACATCAGATTTGGAATCAGGTGGTGGACAATTAGAAGTTGTCTCAGGAGAAGACTCAGCAGTTTGCTAATCGCCGTCGCCGCGTGGGTCCCCGACTTCTTGTTGGGGACTTGGTGTGGTTGTCTTCTCGTTTTGTCCCTATGAAGGTCTCTTCTCCTAAGTTCAAGCCTCGGTTCATCGGTCCTTATAAGATCTTGGAGATTCTTAACCCTGTATCTTTTCGTTTGGATCTCCCAGCATCGTTTGCTATTCATAATGTGTTCCATCGGTCGTTATTGCGGAGGTATGAGGTGCCCGTTGTTCCTTCGGTTGAGCCTCCTGCTCCGGTGCTGGTGGAGGGAGAATTGGAGTATGTTGTTGAGAAGATCTTGGATTCTCGTGTTTCCAGACGTAAACTCCAGTATTTGGTTAAGTGGAAGGGTTATGGTCAGGAGGATAATTCCTGGGTGGTCGCCTCTGATGTTCATGCGACTGATTTGGTCCGCGCCTTCCATAGAGCTCATCCTGATCGCCCTGGGGGTTCTCGTGAGGGTTCGGTGACCCCTCCTCAAGGGGGGGTACTGTTGTGGATTCTGTTTTTGGGCTCCCTCTGGTGGTTACAACTGGTACTGGGTGACTTTGGTGGGTTGCGGTCTCTGGTTTCCACCTGTCCATCAGAGGCTGGGTGTTTCCTATTTAACCTGGCTTTCCTGTCATTCCCTTGCCGGCTATCAATGTATCAGTGTGTCTCTGTTACCTTTGCTACCTGCTCCTAGGCCTTCAAGACAAGCTAAGTCTGGATTTCCCTGTTTCATGTTTGCTTTCATGTTTTTAGTCCAGCTTGCAGATATGTAATTCTCTGCTGCTGGTTGCTCTAGTGGGCTGAAATTACCACTCATGTACCATGAGTTGGCACATGAGTTGAAGTAATTTCAGGATGGTATTTTGAAGGGTTTTAAGCTGACCGCGCAGTTCACCTTTTGTATCCTCTGCTATCTAGCTTAAGCGGGCCTCATTTTGCTGAATCTGTTTTCATAACTACGTTTGTGCCTTCCTCTCATTTCACCGTCATTATATGTGGGGGGCTGCTATTTCTGTGGGAATATTTCTCTGGAGGCAAGATAGGTCTGTGATTCTTCTGATAGGGGTAGCTAGATCTCCGGCTGGCGCGAGACGTCTAGAGTCCCCCCAGGAACGTTCCCCGGCTGCTGTTAGTTGAGTGTTGAGGTTCAGGATCGCGGTCAGCTCAGGTTCCATCACCCTAGAGCTCGTCCTGTTTTTGCCCGTGTTATGTGTTTAATTCCCTGCCATTGGGAACATGACAGACCTGAAGCGCTTACACTCTGCAGAAGAGAGAGAGAGAGCTCTACTGACCATAAGCTTACACTCTACAATAGAGGGAGAGATAGAAGGAAAGAGATAGAGAGGACCCTGCTGATCATTAGAGCTGACACTCTACAGGAGAGGGAGAGATGTGATGACCCCAGGTACTGACCACTACTGAACAAGATATTATAATCCACTAGATGTCATGGCTGCAGGACATTGTGGGAAAGTCAGCAAGGTCATTAAAAAAGACTTCAGCCAATTCTCTGATGCTTCAGCAGTGGGAAATGCTGGCAGGGAAGTTTTTTTGTTGTTGTTTTTTTGCAAAATGAAAATTGAATCTCAAAGAAGTCAAATTCACAAGAAACCATGAATTTCAAGAAATTAAATTAAAACTTGATCCTCTGCAGATGGATCTTCTCATCTCAAACCAGCACATACTTTCAAACTACAGAAATAGAAAATAAATAAAGGGACATTCGTTTAAAGCATTTAATTGCAAAGTAGTCTTCTACTCAACTATCCTGATCCTCCAAATTTTATGTCTTTAATTTACTCTATGAGGTTAAGTTAGTCTTCTTTCTTTTCTTTATGCTCTTCTCTCTGTGTTTTTCACACACCCATGCAAAATCATAGAAATCGTAGTGTTTTACTCTAAACTCGGGAGAAGAGGTTGTTTTATGCCCATTTTACCGCACATTGTTTTCCTCTGACTCAGATTTTTTTATGAGTGACTTCACAATGAGACACTAATGAATAGCCTAACCGAATACATATAGACGCTAAATGAGTGACACCTTCCTGCTTTCTCATAAATATACAAAGTTAACACCAGATACCGTGCATGCTGTTTTCTACTGCTGAGGCAGCAAGCTTCATTAGCATGGAAGAGTTCTCTGACCCTGGAAATAAAATAATGATCCTGGTATAAATTGGAAGCCCTGGTGAGTACAAGTGTCTGTTTGTGCTCCTCATCAAGATAAACTGCTTCCTCATCAGCAATGAGAACACTGCTGCGTTGATGAACAAACTGGACAATGGAGACACTTTCCCATAGGAATGGCTCAACCACTATCCTGCAGTGCGTGACTGAGCATTACATGAAGCCAACAAGGTAGAGAAGGTTAATGTAATTGATTCTTTCCTTTAAGTGAGGTTTATAAACTAGAGAGATAAAACCTGTGTCCTTTATTGTTAAATGTATACGGCTTATTGTGAACTTACTATTGTATGATCTCAATCAGTTTGATTGAAGAAATTACAGAAATATAATAATGATAAAATCTAATTATGATATTGGTGTTTATTAGGAAATGTCCAAGAGCTACCTCCTCTGTCAAGTTCTATTCAGCCATTTGTTACTTTTATCTGTTCCTGCGATGGTGGAGTAAGAAGCTCATCATTTCATCTAGACTAGAAATTATCTCCCAGCTTTCATAGAGTCGTGAACAGCAAATCCGCCTGGCTGTACAGTGATACCTCCTCCCTTATAACAATCCAAGATTTACAACCTGGGGAAGACGCATTGCTGAAGATTAACGTTATACTCAGGAAATACTAAATGTACAAAATAATAAAGGCAAATATATATCAATGAGAAGAAAGAGATTATCCTGCCTCTAATAATTTGCAACCTAGAGGAAAAGAAAAAAAGGGTTAAAATTGCCCAATGAGCCCTTTTCTAATCAATTTGAAAGCATGTAAAATAAAGTTAGATAATCCACAGAAAGAGTGGATATTCACATTCAAAATTGTGGCAAATGAAAAGTATTCCAAATCCTCTAAATGCCTGAAAAAAAGTATGTTTTTGCACACAAAGTAATCTTCCTCAATGTCAAACACACCATCGTAAGGCTGCGTTCACACTTGGTGGCCTCATTGTGTTTTTGTGCTGTGATTATGGTAGAATAAAATAAAGCAACCCTGCAGCAGTGTGTGAGTGCCACTTTACAGCTTATTCAATGTTTTATAGCTTTCACGCCTTTCTATGTCCTCTAATTATCCAAATTCACTATAAAATGGCTGCCGCATTCCCTGCCTATGCTTTTATGCAGGACATGATACATGTGATGACTCAGCTGAAATGGATCATGGGAATGCCTGCCTGACTAACGGAGGTCATGTGATTTTTCTGTTGTTGATGCAGTTTACAGCAATATGTACAGTTGTGGCCAAAAGTATTGACACCCCTGCAGTTCTGTCAGATAATACTCAGTTTCTTCCTGAAAATGATTGCAAACACAAATTCTTTGTTATTATTATCTTCATTTACTTTGTCTTAAATGAAAAAACACAAAAAGAATTGTCCTAAAGCCAAACTGGATATAATCCCAAACCAAACATAAAAAAGGGGGTGGACAAAAGTATTGGCACTGTTCGAAAAATCATGTGATGCTTCTCTAATTTGTGTAATTAACAGCACCTGTAACTTACCTGTGGCACCTAACAGGTGTTGGCAATAACTAAATCACACTTGCAGCCAGTTGACATGGATTAAAGTTGACTCAACCTCTATCCTGTGTCCTTGTGTGTACCACATTGAGCATGGAGAAAGGAAAGACCAAATAACTGTCTGAGGACTTGAGAAGCCAAATTGTGAGGAAGCATGAGCAATCTCAAGGCTACAAGTCCATTTCCAAAGACCTGAATGTTCCTGTGTCTACCGTGCGCAGTGTCATCAAGAAGTTTAAAGCCCATGGCACTGTGGCTAACCTGCCTAGATGTGGACGGAAAAGAAAAATTGACAAGAGATTTCAACGCAAGATTGTGCGGATGTTGGATAAAGAACCTCGACTAACATCCAAACAAGTTCAAGCTGCCCTGCAGTCCGAGGGTGCAACAGTGTCAACCCGTACTATCCTTCGGCATCTGAATGAAAAGGGACTGTATGGTAGGAGACCCAGGAAGACCCTACTTCTTACCCCGAGACATAAAAAAGCCAGGCTGGAGTTTGCCAAAACTTTCCTTAAAAAACCTAAAATGTTTTGGAAGAATGTTCTTTGGTCAGATGAGACAAAAGTAGAGTTTTTTGTGCAAAGGCATCAACATAGAGTTTACAGGAGAAAAAAGAGGCATTCAAAGAAATGAACACGGTCCCTACAGTCAAACATGGTGGAGGTTCCCTGATGTTTTGGGGTTGCTTTGCTGCCTCTGGCACTGGACTTCTTGACCGTGTGCATGGCATTATGAAGTCTGAAGACTACCAATAAATTTGCAGCATAATGTAGGGCCCAGTGTGAGAAAGCTGGGTCTCCCTCAGAGGTCATGGGTCTTCCAGCAGGACAATGACCCAAAACACACTTCAAAAAGCACTAGAAAATGGTTTGGGAGAAAGCACTGGAGACTTCTAAGGTGGCCAGCAATGAATCCAGACCTGAATCCCATAGAACACCTGTGCAGAGATCTAAAAATGGCAGTTTGGAGAAGGCACCCTTCAAATATCAGGGACCTGGAGCAGTTTGCCAAAGAAGAATGGTCTAAAATTACAGCAGAGCATTGTAAGAAACTCATTGATGGTTACCGGAAGCGGTTGGTCGCAGTTATTTTGGCTAAAGGTTATGCAACCAAGTATTAGGCTCAGGGTGCCAATACTTTTGTCTGGCCCATTTTTGGAGTTTCGTGTGAAATGATCAATGTTTTGCTTTTTGCATTTTTCATTCTCTTTTTTGTTTTTTCATTTAAGGCAAATTAAATGAAGATAATAATACCAAAGAATTTGTGATTGCAATCATTTTCAGGAAGAAACTGAGTATTATCTGACAGAATTGCAGGGGTGTGAATACTTTTGGCCACAACTGTAACATGGTGGAAAAAGCTAATTCTTAAAAAAGTAAGCTCAATTCACAACAAATTATTCATCTCTATCCAGTGCCCAGCTTGTATATAATGTTCTATCGGTAATGAAGCAAGCATATGGTATCTGTAACTTATTCACTAAAATAAATAATCCAATTTCTATCCTAAGTAGAAGTACTTGTAGGTGAGTGCTTCTTCAGTACTTATCATTTATGTGATGATTCATCTGCTGACACATATTGATAATAATAATTTTCATTTCTATAGTGCCAGCATATTACACAGCACTTTACAATTCAGAGGGGACTTGTACAGACGATAAAAACATAACAGAGTAACATAGTTCTCCTACTAAGAGGAGCGAGGGTCCTGCTCGCAAACTTACTCTTTATGAGTAAATAGGTGGAAACAAGAGATAAAAGTAAAGTGCTTGTATTGTATGGTCCAGACATCAATATAATAAATAGGAACATTCAAATAGCTCTGGATGAACCGACGACCAGCCAGTATCTGTCCACGTACTACTGATCAGTGCATGGAAGGGAGAACAGAGAAAAGGTAGATCAGTGAGGTGAGGTGAGAGGCCAGTCAAATAAATGGGTTTTTAGGACATGATTGAAACTGTGTGATACTGGGAGGTAACAGCATTGTCTGGGGTAATGCATTCTAGAAAACTGGTGCAGCACAAGAGAAGTCCTTGGGACTGGGGTGTTAGTTTTGGATTTTAGAGGATGTTAGTCTTAGGTTGCTAGTGGAACATAGAGGCTAGGTAGGCTGGTAGACAGAGATGAGAGTGGAGAGATAGGGTGGTGCAGAGCTGTGGAGAGCTTTGTGGGTGAAAGTGATAAGGTTAAATTGGGCTCTGTATCAGATGGGCATCCAGTGGAAAAACTCTCACAGAGTGGTGGCATCAGTATAGCAGTTGAACAGAAATACAGGTGCTTCTCACAAAATTAGAATATCATTAAAAAGTAAATTTATTTCAGTTCTTCAATACAATAAGTGAAACTCATATATTATATAGAGTCATTACAAGCAGAGTGATCTATTTCGAGTGTTTATTTCTGTTTATGTTGATGATCATGGCTTACAGCCAATGAAAACCCAGAAGTCATTATCTCAGTAAGATAGAATAAATTAACTTTTTGATGATATTCTAATTTTGTGAGATGCATCTGTATATTCCTGGCTGCTGAATTCAGGATGGATTGGTGAGGAGAGAGGTAAGAGGGTGACCGATCAGTACAGAATAACAGTAGTTCAGGCGAGAATTAATCAAATCAACAGTACAAAAACGTAAAATTCTAGAGATGTTTTTTAGGTCTAGGTGACATGAGCGAGCAAGAGATCGGATATAGGGAGTGAATAAAAGATGGGAAGCAAATATAGCCCCAGGACAGCGGGCATACTGGTTGGGAGTTATGGTAGAACCACACAAGGAAATTTCAGGTTTAGGTATGTGAGTCAAAGAACTGGTAGATCTGCAACAGATAAAACAGTGATTTTATGAAAACTACAGCCTGTAAGTGACACATCGCTGGAATCAGGATCTCTGCCCCTACATTATGCTGCTCTCAGATTGGGTAGCAAAAACCTGGTGACTAGTGTTGAGCGATACCTTCCGATATGCAAAGGTATCGGTATCGGATTGGATCGGCCGATATCCAAAAAGTATCGGATATCGCCGATACCGATACCCAACACAAATGCATATCAATGGGACACAAAATATCGGAATGGTTCCCAGGGTCTGAAGGAGAGGAGACTCTCCTTCAGGCCCTGGGATCCATATCTAATATATAAAGCTGAATAGAAATAAGCAGGTGTCCAGAAGGCGCTGCCCAAAAACTGAATAAATTTGCAGCAAATATGATGATGAAAACCACCCTATTCATCAAATGATAGACACTGTAAAAGGTATATAAAAGCTATATTTGCGCTAAAAATATCAGTATAAAAATATAAATAAATATACATAACACCCTTGGAACAAAGTGTTAATAAGGTGCTTTAGTATACCTTGCTCCTAATGCGCTGAATGTAGACGTAAATCTCCTAATGATACGGGGTCCTGTGGGTGCTGTCCTTGAATGCCGCTCCTTGAATAGCCCGAGGTGGCTGATGAAAGAACTGAATCGCAAAGTCCCAATTAGTGTTGAGCGATACCGTCCGATACTTGAAAGTATCGGTATCGGAAAGTATCGGCCGATACCGGCAAAGTATCGGATCCAATCCGATACCGATACCCGATACCAATACAAGTCAATGGGACTCAAGTATCGGACGGTATTCCTGATGGTTCCCAGGGTCTGAAGGAGAGGAAACTCTCCTTCAGGCCCTGGGAACCATATTAATGTGTAAAATAAAGAATTAAAATAAAAAATATTGCTATACTCACCTGTCCGACGCAGCCGGGACCTCAGCGAGGGAACCGGCAGCGTTGTTTGTTTAAAATTCGCGCTTTTACTTGGTTACGTGAAGTCCCGGCTTGTGATTGGTCAGGGCGGCCATGTTGCCGGGACGCGGACCAATCACAGCAAGCCGTGACGAAATTACGTCACGGCTTGCTGTGATTGGTCCGCGTCCCGGCAACATGGCCGCCATTAACCAATCACAAGCCGTGACGTCACGGGAGGCTGGACATGCGCATATTTTGAAAAGCGCGCGTGTCCAGCCTCCAGTGACGTCCCGGCTTATGATTGGTCACAGCGCCATGTTGCCGGGACGCGGACCAATCACAGCAAGCCGTGACGAAATTACGTCACGGCTTGCTGTGATTGGTCCGCGTCCCGGCAACATGACCGCCATTAACCAATCACAAGCCGTGACGTCACGGGAGGCTGGACATGCGCGTATTTTGAAAAGCGCGCGTGTCCAGCCTCCAGTGACGTCCCGGCTTATGATTGGTCACGGCGCCATGTTGCCGGGACGCGGACCAATCACAGCAAGCCGTGACGAAATTACGTCACGGCTTGCTGTGATTGGTCCGCGTCCCGGCAACATGGCCGCCATTAACCAATCACAAGCCGTGACGTCACGGGAGGCTGGACACGCGCGTATTTTAAAAAGCGCGCGTGTCCAGCCTCCAGTGACGTCCCGGCTTGTGATTGGTTAATGGCGGCCATGTTGCCGGGACGTCACTGGAGGCTGGACACGCGCGCTTTTCAAAATACGCGCATGTCCAGCCTCCCGTGACGTCCTGGCTTGTGATTGGTTAATGGCGGCCATGTTGCCGGGACGTCACTGGAGGCTGGACACGCGCGCTTTTCAAAATACGCGCATGTCCAGCCTCCCGTGACGTCCCGGCTTGTGATTGGTTAATGGCGGCCATGTTGCCGGGACGTCACTGGAGGCTGGACACGCGCGCTTTTCAAAATACGCGCATGTCCAGCCTCCCGTGACGTCACGGCTTGTGATTGGTTAATGGCGGCCATGTTGCCGGGACGCGGACCAATCACAAGCCGGGACTTCACGTAACCAAGTAAAAGCGCGAAATTTAAACAAACAACGCTGCCGGTTCCCTCGCTGAGGTCCCGGCTGCGTCGGACAGGTGAGTATAGCGATATTTTTTATTTTAATTCTCTTTTTTACACATTATTACATTAATGTTGTTGCGATACCCGATACCCGATACCACAAAAGTATCGGATCTCGGTATCGGAAATTCCGATACAGCAAGTATCGGCCGATACCCGATACTTGCAGTATCGGAATGCTCAACACTAGTCCCAATATGTCGGGTGGTCGCCGTCCCGGCTGGTAACAGGTGTACCTCCCCGCAGAAGACTGAACAAACACGTGCCGTGCACAGGCACAAAAAAGCTCTACTAAAAACAGCAGAGCCGGCAAGGTGCATAAAGACTGCAGGACCTTGCGTGACGTCACTGTCACGTGATGAGTCACGTGACCGGCTACGGAACGCACACCAGACCAAAAACCAACGCGTTTCGGAATCGCTGATTCCTTCTTCAGGGATGGTAAGGTGTGCGATGTATGCGTCCTATATAGAGCGTCAGGTCATGCATTATTAACTCCTTAATTGAAAGCAAAAAGCTCCACTTCACTGTTGAGGCCATGTGGTACTAGAGTGTTCATCTGAAAAATGCATTTTGTTTCAGCCCTTGACATCTGATGGATAAAATTGCCACCACGTCCATCTCGTTTCACAATTTTTAGTCCCGTGACATTAATGTCCTTTATTGAACTCCCGTGGTGTGTCATAAAATGCATGGAAAGGGGGTGTCCGGTGAACTTTTTGGTAATATTCCTCAAATGCTCCCCAATTCTGACATGCATCGCTCTGATGGTGCGGCCTATATACAGTTTTCCGCAAGGGCAGGTTATTCCATAAATGATTCCCTTAGTGGAACACGTGATGAAATCATGAATATCCATAGTGACTGATTTATTAGAGATGGATGTTTGTTTCTTTGTGTTCAGTTTCTTACATGTTCCACACTTTTTACAGGGGAAAAAGCCATTAAGACAATTTGACGATATAGAGTGGTACCTATTTGTCCACATGCCACTCGTGGGGGCTATCATGTTCCCCAAGTTGTTCGCCTACCTATAAATAAATCTGGGACGTTCAGACAGGAGTTCACCAATCACTTTATCCTCCTTTAGGATGTTCCAGTGCCTGCTCACAATTTTGTATAGGAATTTGCTATTCGAATTATACTGTGTAATAATCGGGAGAAGGAATCCGCGATTCCGAAACGCGTTGGTTTTTGGTCTGGTGTGTGTTCCGTAGCCGGTCACGTGACTCATCACGTGACAGTGACGTCACGCAAGGTCCTGCAGTCTTTCTGCACCTTGCCGGCTCTGCTGTTTTTAGTAGAGCTTTTTTGTGCCTGTGCATGGCACGTGTTTGTTCAGTCTTCTGCGGGGAGGTATGCCTGTTACCGGCCGGGACGGCGACCCCCCGACATATTGGGACTTTGCGATTCAGTTTTTTCATCAGCCACCTCGGGCTATTCAAGGAGCAGCATTCAAGGACAGCACCCACAGGACCCCGTATCATTAGGAGAGTTACATCTACATTCAGCGCATTAGGAGCAAGGTATACTAAAGCACCTTATTAACACTTTGTTCCAAGGGTGTTATGTATATTTATTTATATTTTTATACTGATATTTTTAGCGCAAATATAGCTTTTATATACCTTTTACAGTGTCTATCATTTGATGAATAGGGTGGTTTTCATCATCATATTTGCTGCAAATTTATTCAGTTTTTGGGCAGCGCCTTCTGGACACCTGCTTATTTCTATTTAGACTTTTTCACCACTCTTGTCCAGCGGCGGCAGCCCCTTTGCTCTCACTCCTAATTCATTTTCTCGATTCCATCCCTTATATATACATAATTATTTCTCACATAGTATTTACAATGAGTGAGCTTTGGTGCGACAGGAGGGATAGGGTGTATGCCATACAGAGATTTTTTCACACGGCATACCAGGAAGATACAACTGAGACTAGTAAAGAGGATCTCAAAAAAACGATAGAGTCTGTTAAAACCCTGGAACAACATCTCATAAAAGAGATGAGAGACTTATGGGAAATAGCCACACTAGAGAGGTATTTATCTTTTGACTATATTCCCAAAGGCCTGATAGTGTATAAATCACTATCGGGCGATTTGGGGGACCATAACACCATAGAGGAATGGGACGCCATGTTCCATGACTTCTCCATTAAGGCCGTTTCTTTCATTATTGAGAAAAGAAAAAAACAATTAGTGAGGATAAGAAATGAGATCACAAGGTTATTTGAGGAGATTAAACCTTTTGAGACACACCCAGAAGTCATCAAACTCTCCAATAACGTACGTAGAAGAATAAAAAATAAAGAGAAAGAAATAATAGAGAAAAAGCAGCGAAAATTTGGAAGAGATATGATAATTGGGGACGTCCACCTTCGGTCAGTTGAAACAGACTTTCATGAGGGTTTGGGAATGAATAAAAGGTATAGGGGAGAGGAGATCCATGATTTGGATCAACATCTTACAATAAAGTCAAATCCTCAAATGATTACAGTAGAGGAAACATGTGGAGACGATAGCCAATTATTATCCTCTAGTGAAAGATTCTCGATTCATCTCACCCCTGACATGGAGGATACCACCAATAACGAAGTAATTATAAGTAGGAGGATCACAGAAGTAAGTAATATAGACCATAATATAAATATCCATAACACTGTACCGGATATTACTACTCCTCTATCCGCAATTGACGTACAGAATAGGTTTGTAGTATTTGAAGACACCCATGATTCTATTGGGACCTCACAGGAAGATAATGTACAACCATCTTGTTCAAATAGGATCCCACCAATCACAACAATGTCTAAAAAATCAAATATACAAGTGAACAGTAAATCTAAAACTAAACAAAGCCATCTGACTCCTTTTTTTCAGTTAGGTCAAAAAAGAAACGTAAAAGGGGCTGTAGGGGCGGGAAATCAGCCAAAAAAAGAGGACATCAAATAAATACAGGGGCGACATCCCGACTAAGGTAGAACAACAAAAAATTTGTAATCTAAGTCATCATGTATTACATCCAAATGAGATATGCCTCCCTAATAAAGGCCTCAAATACGCACCGAGTACCAAGTTTGACAAATTTCAAGCATTTATAGGCATAAAACAGTTCATGAGGAAAATGGCAATTAAAAAATATTATATCAAGAAGAAACTGACTAAGGAAAATAATGATGGCTCGGTGGATACTATTGATCCATATAATCATACCACCTTTAAGAAAAAGTCTAATTTTAACCCTATCCAAGAATATTCGGAAGCTTTTGATGCTTTCCAGAATAATGTTACACGTGACATCAGGAAAATTTCAGATAAAAAATGCTCTAAAATCAAATTCAATCTATCCAATCAGGAGCGAAGGGCCATTCAGCAATTTCAGAATAACAAAAATTTGACCATTAGGCCCGCAGATAAGGGTGGCGGGATTGTTGTTTTGAACACTGAAGATTATAACAAAGAATCTCTACGTCTATTGGGCGACACACGGACTTATGAGATGCTTAAGGAAGACCCAACGGATCAATATTTAGGAGAGATGCAAGTTTTAATTAGAATGGGCTTTCAAAAAGGGTTTTTAAACAAGAATGAACGTGATTTTATAAATTCCACACATCCAAGAATTCCATTTTTTTATTATTTGCCGAAAGTCCATAAAGACCCAATTGATCCACCAGGTCAACCTATTATTTCTGCCATAGGGGGGCTTACATCGAACCTCTCAAAATTCGTGGACTGTTATTTGCAGAAGCTATGTCCTAAGCTCCCCTCGTATTTAAAGGACAGTATGCATATTTTAAATATTTTACAGGACATTACATGGGAGGAGTCATATATTATAGGCACTTTAGATATTACCTCCCTATACACCGTCATTGAACATGGAAAAGGGTGCGCATC
Source organism: Ranitomeya variabilis (assembly GCF_051348905.1). Taxonomy (NCBI): domain Eukaryota; kingdom Metazoa; phylum Chordata; class Amphibia; order Anura; family Dendrobatidae; genus Ranitomeya; species Ranitomeya variabilis. Next base: position 237,581,528 of record NC_135232.1, read on the forward strand.
GGCAAAACATTTTATGTTGAATGGTCAGATTCCAGAAGACCAGACTTGTTTTATTTTGGAATGCGTTGATTTTATATTAAAGCACAACTATTTTAAATTTGGGGCGCACTACTACTCCCAGAAGTGGGGTACTGCCATGGGTACCAGGTTCGCCGCCAGCTATGCCAATTTGTATGTGGGCAAATGGGAAGAGGAAACCATTTTCCACAATGGCACCCTGCGGGCGGGCCTGGTCCTATGGCAGAGATTTATAGATGATATATTTATTTGGTCTGGAGGCCCCATTTTATTAAATAATTTTATCCAAGATTTAAATAAAAATGAATATTTTTTAAAGTTTACGGCTACGACCAGTAATAAAGAAATTAATTTTTTAGATTTAAAAAATTTCATAAATAACAACACCATTCAGACGCAAATGTATCATAAACCTACGGACTCCAACAATTATATTGATTTGGATAGCTGCCATCTCCCATGCTGGTTATTAAATGTCCCCAGAAGCCAATTTATAAGAGCTCATAGGAACTGCTCAAGGAAAAATGACTATGATTTGGAGTCCGACATGTTAATAGAAAGGTTTGTAGTAAAAGGTTATGATAAAAAAAACCCTATTAGAAACTAGAGAACAAGTGGGGAATCGTCCACGTGCAGAACTACTGATCCAGAGGGATAAAACCAACAACATCCATGATGAATGGGCAATTGGCGAGATCCCGATTATTACACAGTATAATTCGAATAGCAAATTCCTATACAAAATTGTGAGCAGGCACTGGAACATCCTAAAGGAGGATAAAGTGATTGGTGAACTCCTGTCTGAATGTCCCAGATTTATTTATAGGAAGGCGAACAACTTGAGGAACATGATAGCCCCCACGAGTGGCATGTGGACAAATAGGTACCACTCTATATCGTCAAATTGTCTTAATGGCTTTTTCCCCTGTAAAAAGTGTGGACCATGTAAGAAACTGAACACAAAGAAACAAACATCCATCTCTAATAAATCAGTCACTATGGATATTCATGATTTCATCACGTGTTCCACTAAGGGAATCATTTATGGAATAACCTGCCCTTGCGGAAAACTGTATATAGGCCGCACCATCAGAGCGATGCATGTCAGAATCGGGGAGCATTTGAGGAATATTACCAAAAAGTTCACCGGACACCCCCTTTCCATGCATTTTATGACACACCATGGGAGTTCAATAAAGGACATTAATGTCACGGGACTAAAAATTGTGAAACGAGATGGACGTGGTGGCAATTTTATCCATCAGATGTCAAGGGCAGAAACAAAATGCATTTTTCAGATGAACACTCTAGTACCACATGGCCTCAACAGTGAAGTGGAGCTTTTTGCTTTCAATTAAGGAGTTAATAATGCATGACCTGACGCTCTATATAGGACGCATACATCGCACACCTTACCATCCCTGAAGAAGGAATCAGCGATTCCGAAACGTGTTGGTTTTTGGTCTGGTGTGCGTTCCGTAGCCGGTCACGTGACTCATCACGTGACAGTGACGTCACGCAAGGTCCTGCAGTCTTTCTGCACCTTGCTGGCTCTGCTGTTTTTAGTAGAGCTTTTTTGTGCCTGTGCACGGCACGTGTTTGTTCAGTCTTCTGCGGGGAGGTACGCCTGTTACCGGCCGGGACGGCGACCCCCCGACATATTGGGATTTTGCGATTCAGTTCTTTCATCAGCCACCTCGGGCTATTCAAGGAGCGGCATTCAAGGACAGCACCCACAGGACCCCGTATCATTAGGAGATTTACGTCTACATTCAGCGCATTAGGAGCAAGGTATACTAAAGCACCTTATTAACACTTTGTTCCAAGGGTGTTATGTATATTTATTTATATTTTTATACTGATATTTTTAGCGCAAATATATCTTTTATATACCTTTTACATAATATATACAGCTGAATGTGTGTGTGTGTGTGTATGTCCGGGATTAACATCTGAACCGTCGCAGCTACAGCCACAAAATTTTGCACAGTCACACGTCTGGACCCCGAGAGCGTCATAGGCTATGTTGTGAGGTGAAATTTTAACCCCGCGCTTTCCAATTCACCAAACAATTTTGCCCCTATCTACATAATGGGGAAAAAGTGAAAGGAAAAGTGTTGGAGGCGTCGCAGCTACAGGCACAAAATTTTGCACAGTCACACGTCTGGACCCTGAGAGCGTCAAAGCTATGTTGTGAGGTGAAATTTTAACCCCGCGCTTTCCAATTCACCAAACAATTTTGCCCCTATCTACATAATAGGGAAAAAATGAAAGGAAAAGTGTTGGAGGCAAATTAACAGCTGCCAGATGTGAACAAGGGGGACTTAAAGAATGAGAGCGATGGCGCCAAAGAGTATATACTGTACAATTGCTAAGGTGGGGCCCCCACATGGGATAATCACCACACCACCACGGGGATATGAACACACACAAAATGCGCCACACACTACCACGTGCTCGAACACATATATGTTGTGAATTTACTTTTTGCTCCCTCTAGTGGTTACTAGTTTTTTGACTCTGGTTTTTCTGTCATTCCTTTTATCCGCACCTGGGTCGTTAGTTAAGGGTGTTGCTATTTAAGCTCCCTGGACCTTCAGTTCAATGCCTGGCAACGTAGTTATCAGAGCTAGTCTGCTGTGCTCTTGTCTACTGATCCTGGTTCCAGTTATATCAGCTAAGTCCGCTTTTTGCTTTTTGCTATTTTGTTTTGGTTTTGTATTTTTGTCCAGCTTGTTCCAAATATATATCCTGACCTTTGCTGGAAGCTCTAGGGGGCTGGTGTTCTCCCCCCGGACCGTTAGACGGTTCGGGGGTTCTTGAATTTCCAGTGTGGATTTTGATAGGGTTTTTGTTGACCATATAAGTTACCTTTCTTTATTCTGCTATCAGTTAGCGGGCCTCTCTGTGCTAAACCTGGTTCATTTCTGTGTTTGTCATTTCCTCTTACCTCACCGTTATTATTTGTGGGGGGCTTCTATCCAGCTTTGGGGTCCCCTTCTCTGGAGGCAAGAAAGGTCTTTTGTTTTCCTCTACTAGGGGTAGCTAGATTCTCCGGCTGGAGCGTGTCATCTAGAATCAACGTAGGAATGATCCCCGGCTACTTCTAGTGTTGGCGTTAGGAGTAGATATATGGTCAACCCAGCTACCACTGCCCTATGAGCTGGATTTTTGTATTCTGCAGACTTCCACGTTCCTCTGAGACCCTCGCCATTGGGGTCATAACAGTTTGCCAGGCCAGTATTAAATGTTTAATGCATTGCAGAAGAGGGATTATAAGAAAGAAGATTCTGAGTTTTTTTTTTTTTTTCTTCTTCCCCTTTACCTCAGAGTGGCTATGCTTGCTGCAGACATGAATGTCCAGACCTTGATTACAAGTGTGGACCAGCTGGCTACTCGTGTGCAGGGCATACAAGACTATGTTATCAGTAATCCTAGGTCAGAACCTAAAATACCGATTCCTGAACTGTTTTCCGGAGACAGGTTTAAGTTTAGGAATTTTGTGAATAATTGTAAATTGTTTTTGTCCCTGAGACCCTGTTCATCTGGAGACTCTGCTCAGCAAGTAAAAATTGTTATTTCGTTCTTACGGGGCGACCCTCAGGATTGGGCTTTTTCGCTGGCGCCAGGAGATCCGGCATTGGCTGATATTAATGCGTTTTTTCTGGCGCTCGGTTTACTTTATGAGGAACCCAATCTTGAGATTCAGGCAGAAAAGGCCTTGCTGGCTATGTCTCAGGGGCAGGACGAGGCTGAAGTGTACTGCCAAAAATTTCGGAAATGGTCCGTGCTGACACATTGGAACGAGTGTGCACTGGCCGCTAATTTTAGAAATGGCCTTTCTGAAGCCATTAAGAATGTTATGGTGGGTTTTCCCATTCCCACAGGTCTGAATGATACTATGGCACTGGCTATTCAAATTGACCGGCGGTTGCGGGAGCGCAAAACCGCAAATTCCCTCATGGTGTTGTCTGAACAGACACCTGATTTAATGCAATGTGATAGAATCCTGACTAGAAATGAGCGGAAAATTCATAGACGCCGGAATGGCTTGTGCTACTACTGTGGTGATTCTACACATATTATCTCAGCATGCTCTAAACGTATAGCTAAGGTTGTTAGTCCTGTCACCGTTGGTAATTTGCAACCTAAATTTATTCTGTCTGTAACTTTGATTTGCTCACTGTCGTCTTTTCCTGTCATGGCGTTTGTAGATTCAGGTGCTGCCCTGAGTCTTATGGATCTGTCATTTGCTAAGCACTGTGGTTTTACTCTTGAACCATTAGAAAATCCTATTCCTCTTAGGGGTATTGATGCTACGCCATTGGCAGCAAATAAACCGCAGTATTGGACACAGGTTACCATGTGCATGACTCCTGAACACCGCGAGGTGATACGTTTCCTGGTTTTACATAAAATGCATGATTTGGTTGTTTTAGGGCTGCCATGGTTACAGACCCATAATCCAGTCCTGGACTGGAAGGCTATGTCAGTCTCAAGTTGGGGCTGTCGTGGTATTCATGGGGATTCCCTGCCTGTGTCTATTGCTTCTTCTACGCCTTCGGAAGTTCCGGAGTATTTGTCTGATTATCAGGATGTCTTCAGTGAGTCTGAGTCCAGTGCACTGCCTCCTCATAGGGACTGTGACTGTGCTATAGATTTGATCCCAGGCAGTAAATTTCCTAAGGGAAGACTGTTTAATCTGTCGGTACCTGAACATACCGCTATGCGTTCATATATCAAGGAGTCTCTAGAGAAAGGACATATTCGTCCGTCTTCTTCCCCTCTTGGTGCGGGATTCTTTTTTGTGGCAAAAAAGGACGGATCTTTGAGACCTTGTATTGATTATCGGCTTTTAAATAAGATCACTGTCAAATTTCAGTATCCTTTACCGCTGTTGTCTGACTTGTTTGCCCGGATTAAAGGTGCCAAGTGGTTCACCAAGATAGATCTTCGTGGTGCGTACAACCTTGTGCGCATTAAGCAAGGTGATGAATGGAAAACCGCATTCAATACGCCCGAAGGTCATTTTGAGTACTTGGTGATGCCTTTTGGGCTCTCCAATGCGCCTTCAGTTTTTCAGTCCTTTATGCATGACATTTTCCGGAAGTATCTGGATAAATTTTTGATTGTTTATCTGGATGATATTTTGGTTTTTTCTGATAATTGGGATTCGCATGTGGAGCAGGTCAGGTTGGTCTTTAAAATTTTGCGTGAAAATTCTTTGTTTGTCAAGGGCTCAAAGTGTCTCTTTGGTGTACAGAAGGTTCCCTTTTTGGGGTTCATTTTTTCCCCTTCTGCTGTGGAGATGGACCCAGTCAAGGTCCGAGCTATTCTTGATTGGACTCAGCCCTCGTCAGTTAAGAGTCTACAGAAGTTCTTGGGTTTCGCTAACTTCTACCGTCGTTTTATCGCTAATTTTTCTAGCATTGTGAAACCTTTGACGGATATGACCAAGAAGGGCTCCGATGTAGCTAACTGGGCTCCTGCTGCCGTGGAGGCTTTCCAGGAGTTGAAACGCCGGTTTACTTCGGCGCCTGTTTTGTGCCAGCCCGATGTCTCACTTCCCTTTCAGGTTGAGGTGGATGCTTCAGAGATTGGAGCAGGGGCCGTTTTGTCGCAGAGAGGCCCTGGTTGCTCTGTTATGAAACCTTGTGCCTTTTTCTCTAGGAAGTTTTCGCCTGCCGAGCGAAATTATGATGTGGGCAATCGGGAGTTGTTGGCCATGAAATGGGCATTTGAGGAGTGGCGTCATTGGCTCGAGGGTGCTAAGCATCGTGTGGTGGTCTTGACTGATCACAAAAATCTGATGTATCTCGAGTCTGCTAAACGCCTTAATCCGAGACAGGCCCGCTGGTCATTGTTTTTCTCCCGCTTTGATTTTGTTGTCTCGTATTTACCAGGTTCAAAGAATGTGAAGGCCGATGCTCTTTCTAGGAGCTTTGTGCCTGATGCTCCTGGAGTCGCTGATCCTGCTGGTATTCTTAAAGATGGAGTTATCTTGTCAGCTATTTCTCCGGATCTGCGACGTGTGTTGCAGAGATTTCAGGCTGATAGGCCTGAGTCTTGTCCACCTGACAGACTGTTTGTCCCGGATAAGTGGACCAGCAGAGTCATTTCCGAGGTTCATTCCTCGGTGTTGGCAGGTCACCCGGGAATTTTTGGCACCAGAGATCTGGTGGCCAGGTCCTTTTGGTGGCCTTCCTTGTCAAGGGATGTGCGGTCATTTGTGCAGTCCTGTGGGACTTGTGCTCGAGCTAAGCCTTGCTGTTCTCGTGCCAGCGGTTTGCTCTTGCCCTTGCCTGTCCCGAAGAGACCTTGGACACATATCTCCATGGATTTCATTTCTGATCTTCCGCTATCCCAGGGCATGTCCGTTATCTGGGTGATATGTGATCGCTTCTCAAAGATGGTCCATTTGGTTCCTTTGCCTAAGCTGCCTTCCTCTTCCGATCTGGTTCCTGTGTTTTTCCAGAACGTGGTTCGTTTGCACGGCATCCCTGAGAATATTGTGTCAGACAGAGGATCCCAGTTCGTTTCCAGATTCTGGCGATCCTTTTGTAGTAGGATGGGCATTGATTTGTCGTTTTCGTCTGCTTTCCATCCTCAGACTAATGGACAGACGGAGCGAACCAATCAGACTTTGGAGGCTTATTTGAGGTGTTTTGTCTCTGCTGATCAGGACGATTGGGTGACATTCTTGCCGTTGGCTGAGTTTGCCCTTAATAATCGGGCTAGTTCCGCCACCTTGGTTTCGCCTTTTTTCTGCAACTCTGGTTTCCATCCTCGCTTTTCTTCGGGTCATGTGGAGCCTTCTGACTGTCCTGGGGTGGATTCTGTGGTGGATAGGTTGCAGCGGATCTGGAATCATGTGGTGGACAACTTGAAGTTGTCACAGGAGAGGGCTCAGCGCTTTGCCAACCGCCGCCGCGGTGTGGGTCCCCGACTACGCGTTGGGGATTTGGTATGGCTTTCTTCCCGCTTTGTTCCTATGAAGGTCTCTCCCAAATTTAAACCTCGTTTTATTGGGCCTTACAAGATATTGGAAATCCTTAATCCTGTATCTTTTCGTCTGGATCTTCCTGTGTCGTTTGCTATTCACAATGTATTTCATAGGTCCTTGTTGCGGCGGTACATTGTGCCTATAGTTCCTTCTGCTGAGCCTCCTGCTCCGGTGTTGGTTGAGGGCGAGTTGGAGTACGTGGTGGAGAAGATCTTGGATTCTCGCCTCTCCAGGCGGAGGCTTCAGTACCTGGTCAAGTGGAAGGGCTATGGTCAGGAGGATAATTCCTGGGTGGTCGCCTCTGATGTTCATGCGGCCGATTTAGTTCGTGCCTTTCATGCCGCTCATCCTGATCGCCCTGGTGGTCGTGGTGAGGGTTCGGTGACCCCTCACTAAGGGGGGGGTACTGTTGTGAATTTACTTTTTGCTCCCTCTAGTGGTTACTAGTTTTTTGACTCTGGTTTTTCTGTCATTCCTTTTATCCGCACCTGGGTCGTTAGTTAAGGGTGTTGCTATTTAAGCTCCCTGGACCTTCAGTTCAATGCCTGGCAACGTAGTTATCAGAGCTAGTCTGCTGTGCTCTTGTCTACTGATCCTGGTTCCAGTTATATCAGCTAAGTCCGCTTTTTGCTTTTTGCTATTTTGTTTTGGTTTTGTATTTTTGTCCAGCTTGTTCCAAATATATATCCTGACCTTTGCTGGAAGCTCTAGGGGGCTGGTGTTCTCCCCCCGGACCGTTAGACGGTTCGGGGGTTCTTGAATTTCCAGTGTGGATTTTGATAGGGTTTTTGTTGACCATATAAGTTACCTTTCTTTATTCTGCTATCAGTTAGCGGGCCTCTCTGTGCTAAACCTGGTTCATTTCTGTGTTTGTCATTTCCTCTTACCTCACCGTTATTATTTGTGGGGGGCTTCTATCCAGCTTTGGGGTCCCCTTCTCTGGAGGCAAGAAAGGTCTTTTGTTTTCCTCTACTAGGGGTAGCTAGATTCTCCGGCTGGAGCGTGTCATCTAGAATCAACGTAGGAATGATCCCCGGCTACTTCTAGTGTTGGCGTTAGGAGTAGATATATGGTCAACCCAGCTACCACTGCCCTATGAGCTGGATTTTTGTATTCTGCAGACTTCCACGTTCCTCTGAGACCCTCGCCATTGGGGTCATAACACATATACCACCCTCAGCGCACATTTCACCACACATACACCAACCTCGCCACATAAAAGTCGAAACACAAAAGTCGCCGCTCAAAACTCGCCACGCGCAAAACTCTCCACATGCAAAACTCGCCACACGTACAAAACTCACCTCATGGAAAACTCGCCACACGCAAAACTTGCACACGCGGAAAAATTGCGACATGCACAAAAGTTGCAACACATGCAAAAGTTGCCTCACACAAAACTTGCACATACTCAAAAGGCACCACACATAAAACTCGCCACGCACAAATCTCGCCTTGCGCAAAACTTGCTGCACACAACTTGCTACACTAACCTTTCACATGCAACTCGACACAAAAAGTTGCTACACGCATGTCGCCACACAAAACTCATCTCACAAAAGTCGCTACATGCATGTCGCCACACGCAACTCAACACACACAACTTGACACACGAAACTCACCCTAAAACACACACAAGTCTGGTATTATCCTTCAAAAATAAAAGTCTGATTAATAAGCAGACAAACTACAAGAGCAACAAATGTACCATATAGGAATCCGGCAGCTGTCAGTCACATGACCTGTCTATTATGTGTATGTGTGAGCTAATATATACTGCCAGGGGGTGGGCTTACTGTTGGCTGGGGATTTATCAGGCTGCCAATTTAGCTTACAAATACTGAGGTAAAAATACTGACCAAATAACGTGTGAACGAGGTCTAATACAGGAGGAGATGACATACAGATATATACTATATACAGGAGGAGATGACACACAGGTATATACTATTTACAGGGGAGATGACACACAGGTATATACTATATACAGGAGGAGATGACACACAGATATATACTATATACAGGAGAGATGACACACAGGTATATACTATATAGAGGAGGAGATGACATACAGGTACATACTACATACAGGAGGAGATGACATACAGGTATATACTATATACAGGAGGAGATGACACACAGGTATATACTATATACAGGAGCAGATTACCTACAGGTATATAGTATATACAGGAGGAGATGACATACAGGTATATGCTATGTATAGGAGGAGATGACATACAGGTATATACTATATACAGGAGGAGATGACACACATATATATACTATATATAGGTGTGATGGCACACAGGTATATACTATATACAGGAGGAGATGACATACAGGTATATACTATATACAGGGGAGATGACACACAGCAGGTATATACTATATACAGGGGAGATGACATACAGGTATATACTATATACAGGAGATGACATACAGGTGTATACTATATATAAGGGAGATGACAAACATGTATATACTGAGGTGAAAATGAGAGGTGTGAGGTGAAAATGAAAAGGTGTGAGTGCAAAATGAGAGGAGTGAGGGAAAATAGTGGAGTGATCGGAAAATGACAGATGTGAGGTCGAAATGACAAGTGTTAGTGGGGAATGAGAGGAGTGAGGGGGAAAATAAGAGGAGTGAGGGGGAAAATGAGAGGTGTGAGGGAGAAAATGAGAGATGTGAGGGAGAAAATGAGAGATGTGAGGGGGAAAATGAAAGATGTGATGGGGAAAATGAGAGGCGTGATGGGAAAATAAGAGAAGTGAGGTGCTATAACTAACCACAGATATTTACTATGCCCAGGCAACGCCGGGCTCTTCAGCTCGTTCATGTATAAAATAAATAATAAAAATAAAAAATATTGCTATACTCACCCCTCCGGTGGATCCTGGCTCTAGCGGTGCCTCCGTTCCTAAGAATGCAGAGTTAAGGACCTTCAATGACGTCAGGGCTTGTGATTGGTCGCGTGACCACTCATGTGACTGCTCACGCGACCAATCACAAGCCGCGACGTCATCGAAGGTCATTCACTCCCTGCATTCTTAGGAATGGAGGCACCGCTAGAGCCAGGATCCGCCGGAGGGGTGAGTATATCAATATTTTTTATTTTTATTATTTATTTTATACATGAATATGGATCCCAGGGCCTGAAGGAAGGTCTCCTCTCCTCCAGACCCTGGGAACCATACGCACCGCACACTTCCGATTCCGATTTCCGATATCACAAAAATATCGGAACTCGGTATCGGAATTCCGATACAGCAAATATCGGCTGATACCCGATACTTGCGGTATCGGAATGCTCAACACTACTGGTGACAGATTGCCTTTAAATAGCAACATTATCATTTTCACATTGAATCACATAGCAAAAATGATTAATTCCCTATTAGCTACCTGACAAAGACTGATATGAAGTCAGCACTTTATTGTTGATATCTAGAACTAAATATCATGTTAGTAAACAGAAATGTTTTTGTAAAATGGAGTCAGAAATGCACAGTTGTCAGTATTTGCAGGATTTAGAACAGGCGTTCTTGAAATAATTGGAAGAACCTATATGTCAGCACGGATAGACAACGCTTTAGCAGGCAAATCTGTGAAATTGCAGAACGTTTCTGACGGGTAGAATATTTGTAGAAGGCTGGCAGGAGGTGAGAGCATAATACACACTGCCCTGGGTGCAGCTATGCCAACATGGGGCATGATTATAGTGAGGGGTTTTCTTTAAAGGCAGAGATGAGAAATGAAACTTGGCAGAAAGGCAAATGATGCACATTCTGGAGAAAATATACAATAGATATATAGACAACCGAGAAAGCAGAAATGCTGCGTAGTGAGCATGTGATATAGAAAATTGCAAAAATGTTGTTTTTTCAACTACATCCCGGTATTTGTCTGACTTGACCTTGCCTTGCCTGTACTCCTCTGACTTGGTCTTCAGGCCACTTGGACTCCATGACGTCTAACCCGTCTCTTGATACTTTCCTCCATGTACTTGCCAGTAACATGCAAAAATGTAAAGCAGATTGATTTATCCTGTAAAATGTCATGTGCTGAGGGAAAACGGTAGGAATTCCCATCCAAAATATTGCAATAATTCAAGTATACCCTGGTTTAGGACGAGGATAACTCGACAAGGCTGCATATGTTCATCGTGGTACATTTTAGATTGGAGATGCCATAGTATAGACGTTATTGTGGTTTGGACGCCAGGTGGGTAAATTATTTAGAGGGAATCTGTCACCAAATGTTTGCTTCCTAATCTGAGAGCAGCATAATGTAGAGGCAGAGACACTGATTCCAGTAATGTATCACTTACTGGGCTGCTTAGTATAGTTTTTATAAAAATCATTTTATTAGCAGAGGATTATCACTAGAGGACTAGTAGGTCTGCTGCCAGGTAATCCGACCACGCCTACATTTCCGCTTATGCACAGTGTACACAGAAATCTGCCAATCAGTAGTGGGGGCGGGGTCATACAGAGCGAAGCATTCGGAGTACTGGCAGATCTGCAGCAGATAAAACAGTATTAAATCAAAACAGCAGCACCCAATGAAATAAGCGATACATCTCTGGAATCATGGTTTCTGCCCCTACATCATTCTGCTCTCAAATGTAGTAGCAAAGATATAGTGACAGATTTTAAGAAAAGAAACAACTCTTCCTTATCAGCTGCCCTCTTCCATTTGTAATGACAAATTATACTTCGAGTAAAGAAGAAGATGAATTCAATGGGTAATAATATAAAACACTAATTTTTCACTTTCTTAAGGTTCTTATTATTCCCTTGTGCTTTTCTCCCACCGGGTCATACAGACATTTTACACTACATAATGGTGTTACCATAATGGTGTCACATGGAAGACTGGTGATGTGGGAAACAGCATGCAGAATCCTGACTATTTGACCGCATTGTTCTCAAACATTTCAAAAAACTGTATTGTTAGATGTCGGAAGGCGCGTTGTGCCCTGTTCTGAAAAATGATGGCTATTTTGTTATCACATAGAACACTGTATGGATTTTAACCACTGTACAGAGTTTGGGGTGGGGAATTGGTTCACGATGGAAGTCCATTTACATATATTGTATTGCTTATTATATAGCCAATATTCACAACTAAAATGTATTCTTGAATATTATCGTAGCCCTTTTCTTTCTGTTAGATAGTCCTTTTCATACCAAGGTATTTAAATTCAGGAGCCCTATGACTCTTGCATGTGAAAGGATGATGGATAGCGGTATGTACAAACTGCTCTGGCTCAATGGCCCACATCATTAGGCGGCATGTGTGCTTAGAAATTCTTATGTTTTGTGCTACACAAATTATATCCAGTTTGATTGTATTGGCCTGGGGGTCATGAGAGGGCATGCTGGGTTAAATAACTATTCCGGTAGTCCTCTCTTTCAATTGATCTACCTGCCTGGAAGATGAAAATTGCTTCCATATTATACAATCTGTTCTGAAATTGTCCTAATTAGCTGTTGTACCCAGCACAGACACAAGGGGGCTCAGGCTCGCTGCATTTACTCCCGTAATAGTCTAGGTAAGAGATAACGCTTCCTTGACTTGTGCGGAATCACTTTATAGCTCCTGATGGAAATGTTCAACAAACCAAGGAAAGTTGGAACACAGTTTAAGAGCGTATTTTAAGACAGTGCAGTTATTATATTATTTGTTTGTTTGGGGTTTTTTTTGCCTGCGTACATTAATTGCTAATGTATATTCTAAAGATGCAGCAATGCTACATTTGCAGTTTCTGCTTACATATGTGTGATGGACTGAGTGCATTGTACCTATATATTGTGCCCAATGGGAAACTTATTTCTGCTGTTTTGATAAAGATTTGCTGTTGCATTTTTTATCTGAATTAATATAAAATAGGACAACAGATTCATGTATGTTAATTGAAAACATCAGCTGGTATACTATAAATCTAAAAATCCATTCACTGGTGCCTTCTCTACTGCAGTGCTTTGAAAACATTAGAGTAAGTTCACATTAGGTGTTTTTTCAGCTTTTTTTCTGCAGCAAAACCTGATCTTTTGGCAGGAAATAAGTTGTTGAAAAAACCATATTTTCCTTGTTTTTTCTTGCATCATTTTTGATGCTTTTTTCCCCTTTTTTTTACAGCGGTTTTGGTATGCTAGATTTGTCTCTTGTGAATGCTGATAAAATTTAGTATTGAAAAAAAAAAGTCCTATTCTATAGAATCCGTTTTTGGCACAGAAACCGCTGCAAATCCCGATATGCTTTTTGGTGTGTTTTTTCACCACCCATTCAAGTTGATTGTTGAATAACACTGAAAAAAAAATGCTGAAAGGAATGACATGCTCTATGTCCAAAAAAATATGCAAAGCACAAAAAAATTATGACAAATAAACTAATGTGTGTCCATGAAATTTCTGAAACCTCATAGGCTTTGCTGGTACTGTAAAAAGCAGCTGAAAATTAGCATAAAAAAGCAGCAAAAAATGCAGCAAAAACGCCCTGTGTGAACTTAGCCTTAGACATGGGAACCTAAACTGTCATTGGAGATGCATAGGCTGTTGTGGGGGCGCGGCGTGAAGACCAGAAGAGGACGTCATGGAATGAAGATGGGAGGCGCTGTACAGGACCTGAGACGCCCATCGGAGCGGGACCGCCCCTGGATGAGTATAATCTAACCTCTTTTTCTCCTCTTTCAGGTAACATAGGGGGCTTATCTACAGCATTACAGAATGCTGTAGATAAGCCCCTGATGACGGTGAGCTTACCTCACCATCGATTTTGGGGGTGACAGGTTCCCTTTAAGTTAATTCTAAACAAGTGGTAACTTAGAACTGAGCTAGCCTGAATGGGGTTGCCCACAACTAGGACAACCCCTTCTCATTCCTCATGTTTGGCCCTGTAAAATAAAAACACATACAGTGGGGGAAATAAGTATTTGATCCCTTGCTGATTTTGTAAGTTTGCCCACTGACAAAGACATGGAAAAGTATATAATTTTAAGGGTAGATTAATTTTAACATTGAGAGATAGAATATCAAAAATAAAATCCATAAATTCACATTGTATAAATTATATAAATTTATTTGCATTTTGAAGTGAGAAGTAAGTATTTGATCCCTCTGGCAAGCAAGACTTAATACTTGGTGGCAAAACACTTGTTGGCAAGCACAGCAGTCAGACTTTTCTTTATAGTTGATAATGAGGTTTGCACACATCAAGAGGAATTTTGGTCCACTCCTCTTTGCAGATCATCTCTAAATCATTAAGATATTGAGGATGTCGCTTCGGAGCTTTAACTCCCTCCATAAGTTATCTATGGGATCAGGGGTAGCCAGGGCCCCGGGCTGTTCAGACACTGTGGGCCCCCTCCGGTCATGTGACGGGGGTCATGTGACGGGGGTCATGTGACGGGGATCATGTTATACCCAAACCAGATTATTCCAGAAAAATGGCCGGGCCCTACTCTACTGTAACCTATTAAATATTTGTTAAAATCTGCAATACAATTTAGGTATATTTTGACCAATATAATTCAGTAGAGTACATGGTCTGTCCTAGTTCTCACATCCATTAAATATATATAGTATAACAACCAGGGCAGACCCGAACCATAGATGGACAACTGCAAATATACCACAAAAGGGAGCACCAAAAACGCAGTCAACACTGTCCAATTATTACAAACATAGAAAATACCTTTATTGGAGTTAAAAAACACAGGTATACAGCATGGCAGGAAAACATCCCCTATACAACCCGCACACGCATGTAACAAATGGACCGGATTAAAGTGCATAAATGATATTATAGACCACAAAAATCCAGATGGAAGGTCTTAGTAATATTAAGCATATAAAGATATCTATCTGTGGTCCCTGTGACCATGTAGACTTAGATCAAACGATCAAATACATACCGCAGTGGTAGATCACAGTACCCACGCACAGCAATCCCGTCCTCCACGACGTGCGTTTCGGCAATTATTTGCCTTCCTCAGGGGGGTCCCGAGGAAGGCAAATCGCCGAAACACGCGTCGGGGAGGACAGGATTGCTGTGCGTGGGTACTGTGATCTACCACTGCGGTATGTATTTGATCATTTGATCTAAGTCTACATGGTCACAGGGACCACAGATAGATATCTTTATATGCTTAATATTACTAAGACCTTCCATCTGGATTTTTGTGGTCTATAATATCATTTATGCACTTTAATCCGGTCCCTTTGTGACATGCGTGTGCGGGTTGTATAGGGGATGTTTTCCTGCCATGCTGTATACCTGTGTTTTTTAACTCCAATAAAGGTATTTTCTATGTTTGTAATAATTGGACAGTGTTGACTGCGTTTTTGGTGCTCCCTTTTGTGGTATATTTTGACCAATAATATCACATACAAAGAACAAATACCACCGCGCCATGACCAGACCACAAATTACAACCACAGTGATCGAATAATATCACATACAAGGAACAAATACCACTGCACCATGTCAAGATCACATACTACCACCACTTGGTGACCAAATAGCACATTCAAGGGACAAATACCACAACACCATTTCCAGACCACATATTACCACCACATAGTGACTGAATACTACAATGCTGATCAATAATTAAAAAAACCCACAATACTATCACCATCAGTGCCTTTATACACAGGAGATCTGTACTTAGTATGCAGTGTCTGTGTAGAGGTAATACAGAGATCACTGGTGGTATTATACACAGGAGCTCTGTATATAATGTATAGGTAATACAGTGATCACTGGTGACATTGTACACAGGACTTCTGTATATAGTATACAGTGTATAGTGTCAGTGTATAGGTAACACTGACTCACCAGTGACGTCTCTAGGTGAAGTCCTTCATCTTTCATCCAGCACAGACCGCCATCACTTCATCCAGCCAGGACTCATTTCTGCAGGAAATAACACAGTTATCTCGAGCTCTGCTTGCAGAACACATTACTTAATTTTTCACAACTTCTACATTACACCACATGGATAAAAAAAGGCGATATAGTGACACTCTGCACAGTAACAGGACCAACCCCCCATTTAAATGAGTATACTCAAAAAATAAAATAAATACATCACTGCAGTAATAATATCCCTTAATTAGCCCCTATGGTAATAATATTCCCACACCCTGGCCCCGTGTGTCTCATCCCTGGCTCCAGCCATATGTTCTCCCATCCCGCACTCATGAGTATCCATTCTACCCCATGTGATCTCCCCATCCTGCCCCATCTGTCTCCATCGTATCCATCCTGCCCCATCTGTCTCCATCGTATCCATCCTGCCCCATGATCCAATCCTGCCCCATGTCTTTCATTCTGCCCCGTGTCTCCAATCATGCCCCGTGTCTACATTCTGCCCATGCCTCCAGCCCTGCCCCCAGTGTGTCCAGAAATCTGCCCCAGTGTGTCAAGCATATTACCCCCAGTGTGTCCAGCAATCTGCCCCAGTATGTCCAGCATATTGCCCCAGTATGTCCAGCAATCTGCCCCAGTGTGTCCAGCATTGCCCCCAGACAGTGTCTCCAGCAATTTGTCCCAGTGTCTGACTCCAGCATATTGCCCCCAGTGTGTCCAGCATTACCCCCAGACAGTGTGTCCAGCAATCTGCCCCAGTGTGTCCAGCAATCTGCCCCAGTGTGTCCAGCATATTACCACCAGTGTGTCCAGCAATCTGCCCCAGTATGTCCAGCATTGCCCCAGTGTGTCCAGCATATTACCACCAGTGTGTCCAGCAATCTGCCCCAGTATGTCCAATTGTCCAGCATTGCCCACAGTGTCCATCATTGCCCCAGTGTCTCCAGCATTGCCCCAGTGTCTCCAGCATTGCCCCCAGTGTGTTCAACAATCTGCCCCAGTATGTCCAGCATATTGCCCCAGAGTATCCAGCATATTACCCCCAGTGTGTCCATCAATCTGCGCCAGTATGTCCAGCATTGCTGTCAGTCTGTCCAGCAATCTGCCCCAGTGTCTCCATCATTGCTCCAGTGTCTCCAGCATTGCCCCAGTGTCTCCAGCAATCATCTGCCCCAGTGTGTCCAGCAGTCTGCCCCAGTGTGTCCTCCAGCATTGCCCCAGTGTTTCCAGCAATCTGCCCCAGTGTCTCCAGCAATCTGCCCCAGTGTCTCCAGCAATCTGCCCCAGTGTCTCTAGCATTGCCCCAGTGTCTCCAGCAATCTGTCCCAGTGTCTCCAGCATTGCCTCAGTGTCTCCAGCAATCTGCCCCACTGTCCCCAGCATTGCCCCAGTGTCTCCAGCAATCTGCCCCAGTGTCTCCAGCAATCTGCCCCAGTGTCTCCAGCATTGCCCCATTGTCTCCTGCATTGCCCCCAGTGTGTCCAGCAATCTGCCCCAGTGTCTCCAGCATTGCCCCCAGTGTGTCCAGCAATCTGCCCCAGTGTCTCCAGCATTGCCCCCAGTGTCTCCAGCAATCATCTGCCCCAGTGTGTCCAGCATTGCCCCCAGTGTGTCCAGCATTGCCCCGAGTGTGTCCAGCATTGCTCTGAGTGTGTCCAGCAATCTGCCCCGAGTGTGTCCAGCATTGCCCCCAGTGTCTCCAGCATTGCCCCCAGTGTCTCCAGCATTGCCCCCAGTGTCTCCAGCAATCTGCCCCCAGTGTGTCCAGCAATCTGCCCCAGTGTGTCCTCCAGCATTGCCCCCAGTGTGTCCAGCAATCTGCCCCAGTGTCTCCAGCATTGCCTGAGGTCCCCCGGATTGCCATTCGCAAACAAAACCCCCCCCCAAAAAAACGAGTTCTCCTCACCTGACCTGTGCACTCCAGCGGCGAGCTCCCTCGAGCAGCGCACACTCGCTGGCGACTGACAATGACGTCAGATGCCGGCGACGTGTGCGCTGCGGCTGACTTCAGCTGCCAGCCTCCAATTGGCTGGCGGCTGTTGTTAACTATTAACGTGCGGGCGCGCGCCCGCACGTCAATAGGAAACCGCCGCAGCTCCGGAAGGGGCCCGGTGAGCAGATGAGAAGGGGCCAGATGCGGGCCCCCTCTCTCAGCCCACCGGGTCGGGGGGCACATGAATGTCGGCGGGCATTCACAGTACTCGGGCGGATTATCAGAGGGTCAATCTGTGCGGTAGCGCAGGGCCCCCCCACACCACTGGGCCCTGGGCTACCGCCCATATTGACCCTCTGATAATCCGCCCCTGTATGGGATTAACTCCTTTGTTGCCTTGGCTGTATGTTTTGACCCATTTTTAATGTCCTGGCAGAGGGAAGGAGGTTGCCACTCAGGATTTTACGGTACATGGCTCCATCCATTCCCCCACTGATGCGGTGAAGTAGTCCTGTGCCCTTAGCAGAGAAAACCCTCAAAATATTATGTTTCCACCTCCATGCTTGACAGTGGGGACAGTGTACTTTGTGTCATAGGAAGCATTTCTCTTCCTCCAAATTCGGCAAGTTGAGTTAATGTCAAAGACCTTAATGTTTGTCTCATCTGACCACAGCTCCTTCTCCCAATCACTCACAGAATCATCCAGGTGTTCATTGGCAAGCTTCAGACGGGCCTGCATATGTGCCTTCTTGAGCAGGGGGACCTTGCTTCCACTGCAGGATTTTAAACCTTTACGGCGTACTGTGTTACCAATGATTTTCTTGGTGACTGTGGTCCCAGCTGCCTTGAGATCATTAGCAAGTTCCCGCCGCGTAGTTTTGGGCTGAACTCTCACCTTCCTCATGATCAAGGATACCCCACGAGGTGAGATTTTGCATGGTGCCCCAGATCGATGTCGATTTACAGTCATTTTGTATTTATTCCATTTTCTTACTATTGCACCAACAATTGTCTCCTTCTCATTCAGCGTCTTACTTATGGTTTTGTAGCCTATTCCAGCTTTGTGCAGGTCTATGATCTTGTCCCTGACATCCTTATAAAGCTCTTTGGTCTTGCCCATGTTGTAGAGGTTAGAGGCTGACGGATTCATTGAGTCTGTGGACAGAAGTCTTTTATAAAGCTGACTATGTTAGACAGCTGTCTTTAATGCAGGTAATGAGTTGATTTGGAGCATCTAACTGGTCTGCAGGAGCCAGAACCCTTAATCGTTGGTAGGGGATCAAATGCTTATTTTTCACTGCAAAATGCAAATAAATTTATATAATTTATACAATGTGATTTTCTGGATTTTGTTTTTGATATTCTATCTCTCAATGTTAAAATTAACCTACCCTTAAAATTATAGACTGGTCATGTCTTTGTCAGTGGGAAAACCTACGAAATCAGCAATGGATCAAATACTTATTTCGTCAACTGTATACTCCCTTCCCGTGCCGTTGCCGTTCCAACTCGTATTTCCGGGGCTCACATGAGGTTGTTACGTCACACATCCCTGCACCCAATCAGCGTCAGCTTTACTATCTCCACCTTCTTTGTCCCCACCTTCAGACATATTGAACATCAACAGGAAGCCAGGACTGTGGCTGCTAATTGACTTCCCCTTAAAGTTTGATTTCTCTAAAGGCAGGGACATTTAAGCCAGCGCTGACTGGCTAATTGGGCACAGGGCTCACATGATAAAATAACCTCATGTGAGCCCCAGGAATGCAAATGGTGACACAGCTGGAATGGCGCCGGCACAGGAGGTGAGTATACGTTTTTTATTTTAATGGGGCCAATCATGAGGAATGAGAAAGTTTTTTGGTGATACTGTTAGAGGTGTTTGTAGAGTTATCACATTAAGCCAGCATTGATTAGTACAAAGGGAGCTGGCAGTACATCAGTGGAATAAAATAAGGCCTGGTGTCAGAGCCGGGACAGGTGAAAAACATTTTGTAGCAGCATTATTAATTTGCCCAGTTTTGCAGTGTTATTTATATATATTGAATTGTAGAGTTTAGCAGCTTTACACTTTAAGGTGACGGTTGTGCCTGCATCTACTTGTATACTTTCCTGCCTCTTGTACACAACTGTACCCTTTACCCATTATCATCCTCCATATGCCTTGAATGTTAATATTTTAAGATCACTGTTAAAGTGCTTATATTCAAAGTGAGAAAAATTTTATGTCAACTCACATTGAAATCACAAAAAATGGAAATAAAACCATTTTAAAATAAGATCTAGCTATCCACTTAAATACATTTTTGCAATTGTCCAGCCTCTTTCTGTTTAATAAAGGCATTGTCCGCTACTAGAGCATCTCCTTCTTAAACTAAATGTTTGGCCCCAATAAAATAATAAAGCCTATACTCCTCTCCAGTGCCGGCTCCGTTCCCACTGTGTCGGCACTTGCTCTCCCCAGGGCTGTGATGTGGACTTGTGATGCCGGCGCCCAAACAGCTCTGGCGGCACTGTCTCTGCCTTCGTATAAACTGAACATGAAGAGGAAGCCATGGATCAGCTGCAGCCCTGTCTTCCTCTTCATGTTCAGTTAGTCCAAAGGCCTAGACAGTGACACCAGCGCTGATTGGGAGCCAGGCATCACTTGTCATTCCACTGCATCACAGCCCTGGGACCGTGAGTGCCGACACCGCGGGAGCGGCGCCAACACGGGTGGTGGGTACAGGCTTTATTATTTTATCAGGGCATAACATTTAGTTTAAGAAGGGGTTGTCTTAGTAGTGAACAACCTCTTTAATCTTGCACTCTTACAATGCGACCCTAATGACTTTTCGGAGTAGCTGCAACCAGAAAACACCTTTAAAACTCTTACCCCAAGATGGTTTAATGTAGCTTTCTGGCTTATACCTATTAAAAATGGAGGTGATAGACATTAAAATGCAAAGTGGACTCTTTAATAAATCAGAGCTTCTTGAATTATTTATAAAGCACGCTGAAAGTCAGTGTATAAAGTAATTTGACCAAAACCTAAAGGTAACAGTGAAGAAAACCTTTCTAGAAAAGGATCAGTTCATAGTTTGGGATATTCATATATATTTGTATATAAGATACTACATGTGTTTATCATGTAAGCTGTATTTTTTATGGATATAGATAACCAGCAAATCCACTAGTGATGCCATCATTCTTATAGATAGTTTAGGCACAATCTTTTTTTCTTTCTCTGCGCAGCCTATATCTGTGCAGTGAAGAAGTGGGTTAATACCTGTTCTAAAACACATTCATAAGATCATTTAATGAACAAAATGGTGCGTAAACAGATTTTCCTCTCCTAAAAGCAGGAACATCTGCTGAAATCATGAACAGATGAGTTCAGCACTGGGGCATTGAGCAGCTGGGAGATTCCATGTCACCGGTCATTGACGCTGTAGTCAATGGGTATATATCAGCCAGAAGAAAATAGGGCATTAACAATGCTCTGTGCACAATAAAAAGAGATTGTGGCCTGCTTTGTGCACACTGAGCCTAAGAGCAAACATTCAGTTACAAGGCAGCGCTGGTTCTCCAGAATGTTCCCATGGCAGGCTCAATGCTTAATGACTGAGTCATTCATTATTTGGGGCCAACAGTTACTCAAGGTTTTCAATGAGCAATAACTGTGAAAAATATGTGTAAAAATAAGTATAATATCTAGCGATACTGTATATTAACTCAATAAACCATGTACACTTTTTACTCTTAATGGAATTATTCTATCGCATGCTAATACCAAAGATCATTTTTATATGCATTATGTTAAATTTTGTTATATTGGCTATGGTCAATAGCCATATCAATAGATTAACTTAAAGAAGCACTCCCATCTACATTTGATTTAATTAAATGTGTTGATATGCATGTAATGTAGATTGAGTGTATTAATATACTCACCTACCGCCGCTCTCTCCGGTGCCGGTGTGCACCACAGTTCTTCACCATTTCTCAGTGAAGTCACGTCTCCGCAGACTCTCCGGGTCACACTTCGCCCTGCATAACCCAGAAGTGGCTTCTACAATGTAAGCCTACGGAGAGTCAGAAGGAGGTTTAATAGACTTACATTGTAAAAGAATCTTTGGGCTCATATATAGTGAGTTGGCTAGTTATATGTTGTTCTGCAGGCTTTTTTCCCCAAACATTCCTGCATATTACATGAGTAATCCATATATTATTATATCAAAGAATTGCTTATTTCCCTTTTTCAAGATTTTTAAAATATGAACGCATAGATTTGCTGGCACAATTGAGAACTCGTTGTAGTCACATTTCTAGGTGGCTGGGGTATGGTAGACCTGTTGCCACTGAAATCTTATTAGCTGCTTATTGGCAGATATTAGCAGTTGGACCCAAAGGCAGTGGACGCCATTCAACAGAGATGGGACTGTTAAGTCAAGTCCAATAGCATTAATTTATAAACGTTTGCTTCATGTTTATTACAGAAAGAGGACATTATTAGGCTTTTCGATGACCATGCAGTGCCAGAGAATATTCCTACAGCTAAGTGAATTATTAAAAATAGCAGGTAAATAAGATATAGTATAGTATTTATAAAGACTAAATTATATTATTACCTATTGCAGATATTACTGGAAAGCTCTCACTGTTTATATTTTGTGTTCTTAGAAATTGGTATTCATTAACTAAATCAAACTTTCAATGAAGGTTACAAATAAATTATGTAGATTTAATTATGTGATGACAGAGTTTCTGGGTTGATACCTCTTTAAATAAATGTGTATTAATTCATTGGATGTATAACATGTACTATTTTACTAAAGGTTTTATAAATATTCAGGGTGTAGATAAAATGCAGAAAATTCAATTTGCATTATATTTATTCAATATAAATCGAATGTCCATTATTATACTCTGTGTTATCTCTAGACACCAGAACATAATCATTCATAAAAAATATCAGAGGAATATTTATCTCTTTTAGGTCAAAAGTTAAGAAATTCACTGGTAGCCCAAATTACCTCTTTAGAGCATGTACAAAAAGCCTCTAAAGTGTCATGGTGTAAGAAGACCTGGTTAAACGCAAAACAATTAAAGACTTTCTTAAATGCAAAAGCAGCTAGTAATTTTCTACATTTAAAAAAAATTGTAGATTCATGGCAATAAAAGGGAGAATTCATTTTGGACTTAACTAAATAATCTAGAGACCGACATGCAAAAGTGACAAAGGTTTGACAACTTCAAATATCCAAGAGCTAGCAAAGGTATTTCAAGTCTATTACCCTAGCCTTTGCAACTGAAAGTCCTCCTCTGCAGAAGATGCTGGCTTTGATAAAGAAGAGGCCAGAGGAAACTTTTTGGTCTCCTTAAATGTGCATTCCATGGATCAATAAGAATTAACACACATTTAACCACTCCTGTATCCTTTGAAGAGGTGAAAAAAATATACATAGGTTTCCACCTGAAAAAATCAATTAATGCTATTAAAAAATTCAAACCTTTCGTCTCCTTCAACTATCCTTGATATGTATCTCCCTATTGGATGGAGGCTACCTTCCTAAACAGCCCAAAAACACTCTCAATAACAAAAGAAAAGATACATAATATTGTTAGAGCTAGAGGCCCATCTTTCGACTGAAAGTAGACCACAAAATTTGGAGGTCATTATTTTAGCATCTAGGCTACCCATCCTTCCCACCCTAGTCAATAGAAAACATTTAGGTTTTGTTGCAGGGAGACAAAGCAGAGATAACTACACTCTCCTACTACACAACATTCACTAGGCTTTGCTACTGTGTAGTATTGATATTGAGAAGACCTCTGACAGAGTAGAAGCTTGAGTATGAGAAATTTCAAGTACCTTCCAGGTTTATCAATGCAGTATTTTTACACTATACTAATAACCCTGTGCTAAACTGAGTTAGTGGAACCCTAGGTCTCCTAGTTTTGACATTACTAATGGAATGAGGCAAAGATGCCTCCTTTCCTCTGCATTCTTCCTTTTGATAGTAGAAACACTGCTCCAGTGTGTTAGACTTGACCCAGACCTTAAATGCCTTGAAGTTGGCCAAACTATACTTCCATATTATGCCTTTGCAGACTATCTACTTTTTCTGATCTTTAATCCAGAAGAAGGCACCTTCTCATTGGTAGTTTTAGAATAGTATGGATATCTTTCTAACTTTAAAGTCAATTTCCAGAAGTCCTCAATATCACACTTTCAATATCAGAAACCATTGTTTTACAGGCCATTTCAATATTCTCTTGGGCCCTAAAAATCAGTTAAATATCTAGGAATATACCTGAAAAGAACATATCAGACCTCTACCAATTTAATTACTGTATATATCGCTCATAATAGACGTTAAATAACTATTGTAATCATATGATCTCCCATTGATATCATGGATTGATAGGAAAAACCTAATACAGATCTACTGTATGGTATGTCCAAAATACTGTATGTCTTACAGATGCTCCCCATAGTCATTGCTCAAGCATTCTTTAAATCAATCACAGTTTTCTACAAATATATTTAGAATAAAAAAAAATACATGAAGCCTACAATTTACTTATTCAGAAAGAAATATAAAGTGTGCATGGCCTTCCAGATGCCTCAGCTTATTATCAACCTCTTCACAACCCTGGAGTTTTCCATTTTGGGGTTTCCATTCTTCCCAGAGCCATAACCTTTTATTATTTTGATCAATATGGCCATGTAAGGGCTTGTTTGTTTTTGCAGCACAAGTTGTCCCCACTTTTCAGTTTTTGAATTTCCACAAAAATGTAAAATAACCAATACATTTTGTTCAACTTCACAATTGTGTTCCACTTGTTTTTGATTCTTCACTAAAAATTTGCATTTGGTATCTTTATGTTTGAAGCATGATATGTGGGAAAAGGTTGAAAAGTTCCAGGGGGCCGAATACTTTCGCAAGGTATTGTATCCAGGACATGGGCTACAAGGGTCGCATTCCTTGTGTCAAGCCATTCATGATCAATAGACAACGCCAGAAGCGTCTTATCTGGGCCAAGGAGAAAAAGAACTGGAATGGTGCTCAGTGGTCCAATGTGTTGTTTTCAGATGAAAGTACATTTTGCATTTCATTTGGAAATCAAGGTCCCAGAGTCTAGAGGAAGAGTGGAGAGGCACACAATTCAAGCTGCTTGAGGTCTAGTGTGAAGTTTACACAATCAGTGATGGTCTGGGGAGCCATGTCATCTGCTGGTGTAGGTCCACTGTGTGCTATCAAGACCAAGGTCAGCGAAGCCGTCTAACAGGAAATTTTAGAGCACTTCATTCTCCAGCAGGACTTGGCACCTATCTACACTGCCAAAAGTACCAATACCTGGTTTAAAAACAACAGTATCACCGTGCTTGATTGGCCAGCAAACTTGCCTGCCCTTAACCCCATAGAGAATCTATGGGGTATTGTCAAGAGGAAGATGAGAGACACCAAACCCAACAATGCAGATGAGCTGAACGCTGCTATCAAAGCAACCTGGGCTTCCATAACACCTCCCTCAGCTGTACCACAGGCTGATCGCCTTGATGCAGTAATTGATGCAAAAAGAGCCCTGACCAAGTATTGAGTGCATTTACTGAACATACATTTCAGTAGGTCAACATTTTAAATTTTAAAATCATTTTTCAAGCTGGTGTTAAAAAGTGTTCTAATTTACTGAGATAATGACTTTTGGTTTTCATTGGCTCTAAGCCATAATCATCAACATTAGCAGAAATAAACACTTAATATAGATCACTCTGTATATAATATATGAGTTTCACTTTTTGTATTTTGAAGAACTTTTTGATGATATTCTAATTTTGTGAGAAGCACCTTTATTTATGGGATAAAAAGTTGCAAAAAAAATGGAGCCATTTTTGGGATCAGGGACTGAGTGAGAGCTTATTTTTTGAAAGCCGTGTGGACGTTTTTACTGATACAATTGTGGTGTAGATATGATTTATGATCGCCTATTATTGCAATGTTGCGGCGACCAAAAAAACTTAATTTGGGCGGTTTTATTCTTTTTCTCACTACGCTGTTTATCGATTGGATTAATTCTTTTTATATATTGATAGTCTTGGTGTTTCTGAATGCGGCAATACCAAATTTGTGTATTTTTTTATTATTATTTTGAATGAGGCAAATGGGGGTGATTTTAACTTTTAGATTTTTTATATTTTTAAAGCTTTTTTTAGTTTTTACTGGCTAAAATAGTCTCCATGGGAGACTAGAAGCTGCTATCATCCGATCACCTGTTCTACACATAGAAGGGCCTTTGCACATATGCTCATAGCAATCCAGTAATGACAACCACAGGGGTCTCCTGCAGACTCTGGGTTGTCACGCCAACCCATCAGCGCCCCGCGGTCATGTGACATTGCACCGATGGGCAGGGTTTGTGATGCGCTTCCGTCGCGAGCTTGTTAAATGCTGTTGTCAGAGATTGACAGCGGCATTTAAAATGCTAACAGCCATGGGTAAATTGCAGTTCCACCCACGGCTGTTAGTGGCACATGTCAGCTGATCAAATCAGCTGACATGTGCTGGAAAACATACGAGCTCAGCGCCGGAAACCACATGGAATGTGGGGATATGATCTATGATGTTCCTGTATGTCATAGGTCATGAAGGGGATTCAACATAATAAGTGGCGACAATTGGCTAATCTATGCAAATATCATGAAGTCACCCTTCTAGCCAGAAAAATAAATGGTTCTGCATTCCTAAAAATATTATGGCTTCCTAAACCTAATTTGAACAAATAGAAGTCCTCTTAGCCCATACTCAGAAGGGTAGTAGAAATAATGAGATCCTTAAGCCCCCATGTAGCTACTTTCCCTTCCACATGCCTACTAGCTTGTTAAATACCATTGCATATCAATAGAGGTAACTCGATTAACTATGACACTTTAAAGGATCCCAACAGATGTCCCTACAATGTATGAGGGACGCACCCACAGTATGAAAATCCTGCTCATTGTATGAGGGTCCCCTACACTATATGAGGGCCCCATCACAGTGTAAGAGGGCCCCCAACAGTAGTCCCTGCACTATATAATGGTCCTTATATTAGCTTGCACAATGTATTATGGTCCCAGCATTGCCTTCAATACTGCATAATGCCCACACATTAGCCCCCAAACTGTATAATGGCCACCACACTTTATGGGGTCTCCAACAGTAGTCCCTATAATGTATGAGAGCCCCCCTCACACTGTTTCAGTATCCCCCAAAGTAACACCCACACTGTCTGAGGGTCTCCTATTGTTTATGCTGCCCCCACAGTCACACAAGTTTTATTTAAAATTTAAAATAAAAACATCATGTACTCATCTAATTCAGGATCCTGATGGGGGCCTTGCAGACCAACACACTGATGTTGCAGCCCCAATGCAAGCACAGAATATCATAGTGCCAACGCGCTACGTCAGTGCATCATTTTGACGTTCTGTAGACCGCAGGCTTAAAGCTACCTGCAGTCTACAGAATGGAGAGTGGTAGTACAGGTAGACCCTGCTCTACCACCAGCATAACTATTTTGGTTGCTGCACATGCCGACACAGTTAGGAGCCCCTTTGAGCATGGGGCCTGGTACTACTGCCCCCCCATCCCTGTAGCTATGCTACTGGTCTCTTCATATAATCCCAGACATACTTGATGTTCAGATCAGGGCTCTGTGGAGTCCATAATAACACTTAAAGGACTCATTGTTCTTCTTTACCCTGAAGATGGTTTTTAATCACATCGCCGGTATGTTTGAGGTTGTTGTCTTGCTGCAGAATAAATTTGGAGCCAGATGTTTCCATGATGGTATTGTGAGGGGGATACATTTCTACCTGTATATCCCAGAATCAGCAGGAAAAAATGCATGGCAGTGATTTAATATCACTTATCTCATTGCGTTCTGCTGACTGATTATACATATATAATTAACATACAGGTCAGTAATGGAAGTTTTACAAGCATATAATATGCAGAGATTTACATACTACACAAGTAAACCATATATATTCCATCATGATTTAGCAAAAACTTTTTTCCAAGCATTACCTTACCATTTTTCCAATGTAATAAATAAACCATTTCCTTAAATATGTTTGTGTGCTCCTTGGGCGATAGATCTCCCGCTGTACTCTGCGAATGTTGTGTATTGATGGAATTTTCCTGTGTTATACGTTAAACACTATCCGAAAATTGTTGTAACCTCAACGGTCCTTAGTAAGCAATGAATCTTGAAACCTTTGAGCAGCACAGAATTGGTCCATTTGTTTCTTGGATGTATCACTAATATTGTCCATTTTCTTTGCTCAAACAAGGTCAAATTTTGTAGCACGGGGGCCTTGTCTTTTCCATCAAGTCAATGTGGAAGAAAAGCTTAGCATTATTTAGTTTTATTGATGAGAATGATTCTAAATTTATCTTGGTGATTTCTTTCGTTTTATTCAAGTTGCAGTTACATTTTTTTCAATTCAGTCAGAATCAAGGCTGTTATGGCAGTACGTGACTATTACTTTTCCACTATCTGCAGGTGACAATATGGCACCCCTTGTGTTTCATTAATCTCTTGCTGACAACTAAACAATGACTGAATTTAAGATTAGAGGAAATCTACATGAACTCCAAACACTTTCTTTCAACCATTTTTCTCTCATTGATGTGTCTTGTATCAAAATTCAGATGTTGTTTCTCTCAAAGTAGTGGACAATTAGACGCCATAGGGATTACAGCAGAGTTTGTATTGAAAAAGTGACTGAACAAGGATTAGAGACGTATTTTGTTTTTATATTAGAGGAATTAAAAGATAAATTATTTTTTTTTCCGTTGCATGTGTTTTGAGTTTTGATAACCTCATTCACAAGGATTTACTGTAATTTGCTGTGGATTTTTGATATATGTTCTGTGCAAAATGTGTGAGACAAAAGCCACATGTATGAACATGTCCATAAGGCCAGTGCTGTGCATTATCTTTCTTGGAACAGAGCTGCTTTAAAAATGCATGAGGCTTCTACTTTATGCCAGTGTGCTTTTGATTTCTTACGAAAAGTATATGCAAGATATTTTTTCGAATGGATTTCATATAATTCCAATGTAAAAAAATCAATGTGATATTCTGTATTGTAGTCCATATGGACAAATATATTTTCCTCTAAGAAGAATTGATCTATTATTACAAAGCACCCTTTGGAGCCTGCATGGAAGTTGTGTGGCTTCCTCGTATTGTATTGTATTTTATCTTACTTCCATTTGCATGAGCATTAAAGGGAACCTGTTACCAAGTTTTCCCCATATACAGTAGGGACAGAACATGTAAGCCCTCATATACAACATTCTAAAAGGCTGTGAATCAGTCTCCAATCCACTCTACAAGGAAAAAACAATAGCTTTCATTATACTTGCCTATGGCTTGGTCCAGTCCAATGGGCATCTCTGATTTTGATCCCGTACCTCCTCTCTTCTTGAGATCGCCATCATCTTTCCCTGCTTTGTGTGCATGACACGTCCTCCTATGTTATCCACACATTATACTC
Organism: Ranitomeya variabilis; assembly: GCF_051348905.1. NCBI lineage: Eukaryota > Metazoa > Chordata > Amphibia > Anura > Dendrobatidae > Ranitomeya > Ranitomeya variabilis. Next base: position 237,610,892 of record NC_135232.1, read on the forward strand.
CATGGTGCCTCTGCGCAGGTTGTTATTCTCTCTACACTTCTGAGGACAGAGCAAATTATTGTAATGTGCAGGCATTGGACAAGGCCAAAGACCGCTGGTGCAAGCACAATACAATACATTGTTTTGCCCTAGGCAGTGCAGAGGGAAGTGTGCCTGCGCAGGAGTATAATAGAAGCAATTTTTTTGACTTGCAGAGTGGATTGGGGACATATATAGCATTCTAGAATATGAGGGTTTACAGGTGCTGGGCGTACTGTATATGCTGAAAACCTTGTGACTCGTTCCTTTTAAACTTGAACAAACACACCATCATTTTGAGTTTCTAGCAGTGTCAATAATAACAATCTTTTGCATAATTGCTTTTATGACTGAATATTATACTTTTAGTGGGTAAAAAAGGGTGATTATTAAATGGAACACACTCTTATTGGTTTGTAGTCAAAAGTTTGGAGCCACAGGGGTCAGAACTGGGCCCTCTTATTTTTAATATATTTAATTACCCTGTTAAGGGCATACAAATCTAATATTTGTGGATGATACTCAGTAAAGTAATTAACACGGAGGAGGAAGATGTAATATCACAATCGATTTACGAAATGGCAAGTTAAGTTTAATATAGATAAATGTAAGCTCATGCAATTAGGCCCAAAGAAAATTATGTACATTTATGTCCTAAATTGTAAGATGCTAAGTAAAAATACTACTGTGCAGTGTCAGTTCCTGTGCAGAAGCAGGATGAAGACACTGCCGATAGAAGGGTGGATAAGGTACCCAGAACAGTGTGAGTGCAGGGTGCAGATGGGGGATTACAGCACCACAACAGCATGTCGCAGGGTAGTGTGATGTGCATGGGAGTGGGGTGGCATTATAATGAAGTCAGGAGGCAGAGATTTCTACCAGGCACCGCACGCCCCGGAATATGGAAGAAATTATTAGCATAAAACATTAAAACTCTATTTCTCCGCAACTAGACCGCAGCTATGTGGCATACTGGTAAGACAATTTTAACCATTCTATTACCTGTATGCACATAATAATAGGTTGAAATTGTCCAGGAGGTGACAAATTGCCTTTAATTGCATTGTTTAAATATGTAAATGCAGAATACAGAAATCTTTTTAATGACTTTTACAGAAATGTCTGTAGCCATGAAAGTTTCCCATGCTCATAGATAAGGATTAATGACTGTATGAACTTTGAGACTATGTATCTCTCTGCCACACAATGTTGTGATGGTTCAAATCATTGAACATACTGTACAGAGTGGGCCATTTATATGGATACACCTGGGTGGGCCATTTATAAAGATACATCCAAAATGGCAGACTACAAAATGGCCGCCATGGTCACCACCCATCTTGAAAAGTTTTCCCCCTCCCACATACTAATAGGAAGTTGATATCACCAACCATTCCCATTTTATTTAAGTGTATCCATATACATGGCCCACCCAGGTTTATCCCGATATATGGTCCACTCTGTATTTAGGAAGGTCCTAGAAGCTTTTTTCTTAAAAAAATATAATATGTCAAGTTAAGGGCACTAGATTTCTGAAAATGAAATGTTTATACAGGGATTTATTCTGAATTCCAAATTTCCAGCAGGGAAAGAATTTGGGGTTTAACATCTGCTTCACTTGGTTTTTCGCCTTCCACTTTACCAACATGGTATAATGATAATTTAGACTTCATGGCCCTCGGTCTTTTCTGATCCTCATCGTTATTTTATTTAGTCACATAATGTAAAGGATTTTAGCGCAATGTAAATTTAAGTTTAAAGCAAATGTTTACCATTAAACATTATGCACCACTTAAAATAACTTGCCATATATTTCATTGTTTGCTTAGCAAAGGGTTAAAACCACATTGAAATTCTGTGACAAATCCATGATAAATTACTCATGTGCAGGATTTGAAAACATGTGGCATGCCTGTACAGTAACAAAGGAAAAACCCACTTCAAGTGAATGCAGTTTTAGTAATGCCAGTAATATGTTTTCCAATATACGTTGTGGCAATAACATTGGCATTTTTTATCTAATCTTGTCTGATGTCTTTTTTATTTTCCCATTTTGTTTCAGAATTAATTTAGAGGCAGTACTGTAAATTACTGAGGTCTCATATTTTAGTATTAAATAATTATTTCTCCCAATTTAAGTTTTTCAATTATTTTAAAAGTTTCAAATGTTTTAAAATAATAATAATGTAAATAATACTTGCCTCTTCCTTCTCCTGACAATCGAGAGCTGACACTCTGGTGGTAAGTCGTTGTTTTCAATCAATCATCAATATGTGGGTGGTCCAGTGCCATATAACTGGCATCAAAACTCCGCAATGGATGCCAGTAGCGTGGCACATGACCGCTATTATCAATGAATAGCTGCAGTGGTCATATGATGACTGCTTGTAAACATAAGCATGGACAAGGGCAGGCGCTGAAGCATCAGCTCTAGATAAGCAGGAGATTAGAGAGGTAAGAATTATTCATTTTGTTATTTTAATTACCATATATATTCGAGTATAAGCCGAGTTTTTCAGCACATCTTTCATGCTGAGAACCCCCCCCGGCTTATACTCGAGTCAGAGTCTAATATGATGGAGGGGGAGTGGCAGCCACGAGGAAGCGGGTCACGGGAGGCAGGATCTGGCTACTGCAGCTAACTCCCTCCTGTACCGCTGCTAAAGAGAAATTCATATTTACTGCACTCACAGTGAATATTCATTCCTCTTTAATAGCGGGCACAGTAGTCGCAGCAACCGAGCAATCACGTGGGCCCAATATTTAAGTTCACCCCCGTGGGCGTGGAGTGTAGGGAATATTCATTCCCTGTAGTAGCGGGCACATGTGATCGCCGGCCACTGCAGTTGCTGGTATTAGAATAAGACGCTGCAAGGGAGCGCAGTAACAGTAAGTAGTATGTTTTCTTTTTAATGTTTTTCTGATGGGGGCCATGCAAACCAGGAGAGGGATGAGGGGGCCATGCATACCAGGATAGGGATCCCGGCCAATACCAGAGTCAATACGTTTTCCCAGTTTTTCATGGTAAAATTAGGGGCCTCAGCTTATATTCGGATTGGCTTGTACTGGAGTATATACGGTAATTGAAAGTTTAACAATTCGCTTAACCCTTAGTAGTCCTTTTTAAATGTGTTCCTCGTGTTGATCAGGTATGAATCTTCCAATGTGATTACCTTCCAGGTAAAGAATGTATGAATGATTTGAGAACTATCTCAATTTACTGGAGAGTTTCTTGTAGCTAAAATGAGTAAAAAATTGGAAAAGTTTGTGCCGTTGTGACTATGTTCAAATCAATGAGCTTACAGATTGTGGAAATAACAGAGTCTTGCTCTGCAAATTAGGACAAAAAAAAGTCAGTGGGAGATTTACTCACCCAGTATAAGGAGGCTGTTCACTCAACTTGTTGTTGCATATATCGTCCCTGTTTCAATCCTAACAGGCGACTCACTGACCCGTTGATATAATATGAATTTTATGGATTAATTTACCAGGCGGTCTATCTTGCTATTTCAGCTTCCCTGGGGCAGTGAGAATTATTGAGGTGAGTCCAAACCTACATTAACTGCAACAACTAAAATGTCTGGATTAGTTTAAGAAAAAAAATCCTGAGACGAGGATGGAGCAGCAGTGGAGGGCAAGAAAGCCTGATTTCTTTGACTGTTCAGTGCTGAATATGCATTTGGTAAATAAGTTAAGACTTGTGTATTCACTGTATCATCTCCAAAGCAAAATCACATTTTTCGGATTAAACTGTGTTGCTCTGCCTCTCCAGATCATGTTTTAGTATATGAGGATGAGTTCAAATGGATATTCTTTTTTTTTTTTTAATGTTGACCTTTTAACCTTTTCATTGCTGTAGGGACACTAAAAAGAGCTTTCATTTTGTGAAACAAATGAAGGATGATACATAGTTTAAAATAAAATATTATCTAAAATATTTCTATAACTAGAACAGTATTAAAGCCGACAGATTAACAAGACTTCTATCAATTGAAAGGTTATGATAGAGATGAGTAGATCTTTGGAAATTAGAATTTGCAGGCTTTACGGAATTTCCCCCCAAAATTTCATTTGCGGCAAATAAATTTGTGCAAATTGCATAAATAATATAAATAAATAAAAGCCTCTTATTGCTTGGAAAATATGTGCAGAACACGCAAGTTTCCCTTGAAGTTAAATGAACACTTTTTGAGCTCTGTAGGGCAAGCACAGCTTTGTCTTTTCTTGTTACTGGTCCAAGTTGTTGACCCAAAAATCGATGGAATCGGATCTCAGGGCTTTATACTGTGTTCCTTCTCAGGCAAAATGCTGCTGAACATGGCTGTACAGGGCAAAAAAAAAAAGAGTAAGGCTGCCGATCAGTGCTCACAGTCACCACCATCGTTAGTGCTCCAGTGTTAGAGGGCAGCAGTCTAATTATTACGCATATCCCTTACGAGGCGGTAGCAAAACGTGCGTTGGAGAGTTGTGTGCGGGGGCAGTGGTGCGTCATACCGGTTGGTATTTGTGGCTGGTCTCTGGGCATTTATACATATATTTTTTCTGTCCATTTATTTTACCTTAATCCACATCTTAATCATGAAGTTCTATTAATATGAGCACTTGGCACTTTATAAATAAATTTAATTTGATTGGTACACACTATTGATTTTTGATGTATATGCACCCCTATTCTTGAATTGATGTTTAATTTATTATCATGAGATATTTTTCATACAGCACTATGTTTATATATATATATATATATATATATATATATATATATATATATATATATATATATATATATATATGAATTTTGCATGATCTGTATTATATGTAATACTAATATACTATTTATTATTTTTGATCTGGGGTTTATATTCACATATTTAATAATTTTTTTATGCCTACAATCAGCCATTATTTGATATAAAAGAAAAAAGAAAATATATATTTTTACATTTTTTATTTTTTGTGTCATATTACCAATTGGCCTGATATACCCTGCCCCCTGCATACAGGATAATTAAAAAAAATTGTTTCTTTTATATTTTTGATTTTAATCTATTTTAATAAAATTTCTTGTTTTTATTGTGGTATTTTGTGTCATTTTGCCTTATGTATTAATGAAATAATATAATCAATTCATCAAATGTTTGATTAATTTTTTGGGGGGATCATGTTTATCATTTATATTCATTACTTTAATATTTATTGGTTATTTTTTGGTATTTCTTTTCTATAAAGATTTTTTTTTCTGCGGGCCAGGTGTCAGCGGTGAGCAGAGCGGAGTGCATTGCTTTTCTGGAAGTTTCTTTTCTGAAGTCGTAGGCCACCAGAGGTGACGCATGCGCAGATTGGGATCTTGGTCCAGCTGAGATCTCAGTCTGCACATGAGTCGCATCTTCCTGAAGCCGACATCCAGGAAAGCAATGCCCTCTGCTCTACCTCACCGCCAACAATTACTTTCTCCATCTCTATCGGAGCACAGAGCACTGACACTCAGCTCCAGCTCGCAGCAGAGCAGGCGGCCAGTGTCATTAGCATATCGCATCAGATGTTATAAGCTAGTGTGGCGCCAACCTTCGAGACAGTATAGGACCGTCCCAATTTGGGTATATCTTGTTTTGATGAGATGGATTTTACCCTTTTTATTTATCAAAAACAGTACAATATATTATTTGTATGCACTATTAAGTTTTACTTACAGCCGGGTATTTTCTTATTTTGTTTCTATCTTAGGTTTTGCCTGTTTAATGGCCAGTATGAACATGGTCCTATACGGTGCATGTATACCAGCTTATACTGTGGCTCATTTTTTCAGTATCTAGTAGTAAAGCAAATAGTGGTAGTAAACTTACTTCTGTTATTTCATGTGTGCAGGACACTTGGTTCTGTTTCTGTCTCTTTAGGCTAAAGGTGTTTTTGGGGTTCTATAGACAAATTTCTGTAGTCCCTCTGTCACTGCAGATTGCTGAATTGCGATAGCGTGCTATGCACTCACTGTCATGATTCCCCTCTATTCTCAGCATAGTTAACATAAGAGTACCATCCGCATAGTTGCGGTCATGTGCTGAGAAGAGCCTCAGCTGCTTCTCAGTAGAAAATTGAGAGAAGCTGATGAAAATATAGTCGGCATTTGACCGCAACTGTTAAAATCACATACCTGGGATCATTAGACTCTTGCTCGGGGACTAGAGGGGGCAATACACCATATTAAGAAATGGGGTATGTGAGTTTTTGATCAGGGTTATTTGGATGTTGTGGGTTGTCATTATGATTTAAAAAGAGAGAACATAGTAGTTTGACAATAAATGTCTTCACCCAACCACTAACCATGAATGGAGAACAAGTTTTGGTGTTATCATTCATATTCTCTAAAAAAAGGCCAAGAAAGCATCAATTCTGCCGGGGAATGTAACCTATTGAGCACAACTGTATCTTGTTAATTTAAAATGTTTTTCAATACATTCAAGCATTTATTGGGAGCCAGACCCTTTAGTTTTTTCTTCATTGGTTTCCTTTCAAGCAGTCCTTTGGAGTCCGTGCTTTTACACGCCTTACACAGGGTGAACTGGTTTTCCTTTCCCTTTCTATTTAGTTCTTTGTATTGTTGCTAAGTTTTCTGTAAATATCAGAAAATTGGCAAAACAAAATATTGTGGACCTTTATATTTGCAAAAATAATAATGTTTCAAAGTACTGAAACTTTTATGAATTATCTATATGTAGCAGTAAAAAGATTACTCTAGTCTTTGGTATCATGGAAACAAGAGTCAACTAAAAATTTTCATTGTCAGATTTGAATCATTAAGAAATGTCTTATTTCATAACTGAACCTGGCAAGTTTTGAAGATATGTAGAACAGTGAGTGGTGGTTCCTATAAACACTGTGCGAGTGTACTTAGAAGAAAAGATGCTGTGATGCAACTTTGAAGATATTCATTTGATTTAGATTTCTCATTTGTTAATTCACTTTGCATTTTGTTAATTGATAAAAGTAAACTATTATCATTCCTAATTTGGAAAGCATTCTTACCTTGCCGCATTTTTCCACACATGCCTACAACTTTTACAGAGTACTATATATATTATATATCAAATTAAATGCTGTGAAATAGACAATGCTCTTTATAATATTTGCGCCTGCAGTGCCATTAATAAGTCTGTATCAGTTGAACACATCCTAAGTACACTTTATAACTTACTACAACTTTGCTTTTTCTGATTAATTTCTCAACCCAGAAATATCTTGGAAACATTGCTCAAATTTTGTTGTTCAAATCCAAGACCACATCCCATAAAGGACATTATTTATTCTGTGTTGAGAAATTGCTGACATATCTGTCAACAATGATACAGCTCATCCATCAGGAGTGTAATTTAATAAAATGATGCCTTTTCTTTAACTTTGTGACATGGCATTCGCTCTTCCTGGACTATGCTCATTACACCTACCTTGTTCTAGCCAGACCTCAATATTTTTGCGCTGCCACATTATGAAACTCAGCCAAATAAATAGAAGATCTATCTCATCCATCACAGCTTTAATTCAATGCCTTACAGGGAATAGAATTCAGCATGCACATCGGCTCTAACAAGCCCTTGTAAACTTCAGTGAGGAAAGGGTATGACTCTACCAGGATCTGAAAATAGAATCTGTCAGCCTCTCCCTATGTCATCCCTTAGCCTTTGCCATCCCCTAAGCTTTACTGAACACTGTCTCTTTTTACTGAAATCTCTGGAAGTCGGCCTTTTAACACCTTCATGTATTTGACCCAAATGTCTATGGAAAGAATCAGTTTTCACTGACAAATTGTATCAATTGTCCTAATTCTACCATTCTACTCATCCTTTGCTTTGGTACAGAAACACCAAGTCTTGAAGGGAAGCTAACATCAAGAAATGACCCAATGCTTAAAAAAAATTGGATTCTGTTTTAATTATATTTGTATACTTTTTAAATTTTGGATATGTTTATATTTTCATATCACAATCTGTGTTAAACTAAAAAAATAGAAATCTTGCTTTCCTTCAAGACTCGGTGTTTCTATACCAACACGAAGGATGAGTAGAATGGTAGAATTAGGACAATTGATACAATTTGTCATTGAAAAATGCCTTACCATAGACACGTAGGTCAAAAATATGAGGGAGTTAAAAGGCCGACTTACAGAGATTTCAGTAAAAACAGAAATCTTGCGGTTTTCATTCTTGCCACTAGGGTGTTTTAAGACACTAACCTGTTGTTTCTAATGAGCCTTTGCAATGGCGATTGTGAAGGAAGAGGGAGCAGGGTGAGCTGTGACATCGCCTATTGTGATTGGTAGATCCTTTATCAGCTGTGTGTAGAGTAGTTACCTGTCCTTGTAATCCTTCCTCTGATGATAAGGAAACCTCTGTAAACCCTTCCTTCTGGTCACCAATTTGGTTCCCTGAAAAATGCCCAGAGGAAAATTGCCCAGAGGAAAATTGCCCAGAGGAAAAATGCCCACAGGAAAGTTGCCCACACAGAAAATTGCCCACACGGAAAATTGCCCACATGGAAAATTGCCCACACGGAAAATTGCCCACACGGAAAATTGCCCACACGGAAAATTGCCCACACAGAAAATTCCCCACACGGAAAATTGCCAACATGGAAAATTGCCCACACAGAAATTTGCCCACACAGAAAACTGCCCACATGGAAAATTGCCCACATGAAAAATTGCCAATTGCAGCATCACAAAGTTTCAGATCTATGATATTTGAGGTGAAAGGTGAGGATGTTCACATGATGTGTGATCAACTTGTGATTTACAGCTGACCTAGTGCAAAACTGCAAACATGCTGAAGATCTGTGGTTTGTAGCAGTCTGTCATTCTCAGCAATAGATAGATCTAGTCTGCTCTCATCTCTCACTGATTCTGCCTTACTCCTCCCACCAGCCCAGAACAGCAGCACATGCAGAAACAGCAGTAGTATGATCCAGAGGAGCCATCACTGCTATCAGTACTCACAAAAGAATCTATTATCTGTGGACTTACATGGGACTGCAGGTCAGATCTAATACATTAGTATCTCAGTGGGAGCCCCCCAAAAGCAGGGTGCTGCTGGCTGAGATAGATGGTCCTGGAAGCCCAGAAGGCACCGCAGAAAGGTGAGATTCTGTCAGAATCTGTCAGAGGAGCGGAAGTGCCATAGCAGCGCCGCTCTCCCATTGACTTCAGTGGCAGTGAATCTGGGGCCTGCACTTCCTTCCCTGTCCACTTATGACTACCAGGAGTAAGAGTGAACAGACCCTACCTAGTTATGTATCATACACATCTACTGCAGGTGCAGGCAGGCATAGGATGGAAGGAAATGCAGAGTGGATTTGAATAAGGGTATATGCACACGTAGAATGATCATCTGTGGATTTTTCTGCAGCGGATTTGATAAATCCGCAGGGCAATAACTGTGCATTTTTCCTGCGGATTTACTGCGGAATTACTGTGGTTTTTGTGCGGATTCCACTGCGGTTTTACACCTGCAGTTTTCTATTATGGAGCAGGTGTAAAACCGCTGCGGATTCCGCACAAAGAATTGACATGCTGCGGAATGTAAACCACTGCGTTTCCGCGCGTTTTTTTCCGCAGCATGTGCATTGTACAGTACATTGTACTGTAAACGCATGGGAAATTGCTGCGGACCCGCAGCTGCGGAAACGCTGCAGATCCGCAGCAAAATCTGCAGCGTGTGCACATAGCCTAAGGGTCTCTAGGCCCACATACCACAATGAGAGTAGAATTATTGTTAGCACAGTGGAATGACAACTCCTAAGAACAGAATCCATACTCTGGGACTAGAGATAAACAAACCTGTAGAACCTGGAGAAGTAAACTGGGCCCAGAGACCTTTGTTGAAATCCATTCTGCATTTTCTTTGCTGTCTGTGTTGTGCTGTATTGTATTTTAATGGAGCCCATGGAAGTCAAGGACAATCACCCGTCAGCTAATTATTTGCATGTGTGCAATGATTGTTTAATAAACTTAAGTTATTGTTGTTATTAGAACTCCTTAATAAACTGTTCTTAATAAACTTGTTGGTAGTTTTTTATGTGGGCAATTTTTACCGACATTCTTCTGTGCTGCAGAGCATCTCACCTATAATTCTATACTATTCTCTGTTCTGCAGAGCATCTCACATATACCTGCATACTATCCCCCTGTCCTGCAGAGCATTTAACCTATGATCTTTGCTATTCTCTATCCTGCAGAGCATCTCACCTATAATTCTATATTATTCTTCTGCCCTGCAGAGCATCTCATGTATACATGCATATACTATCCCCCTGTTCTACAGAGCATTTAACCTATAATTCAGCCTGTCGGCAATTTTCTGTGGCCATTCTTCATCTTGCACCTCAAATATCATGGATCTGAAACTTTGTGATGCTGCAATTGGCAATTTTCTGTGTGGGCAATTTTCCATGTGGGCAATTTTCTGTGTGGGCAATTTTCCGTGTGGGCAATTTTCCATGTGGGCAATTTTCCATGTGGGCAATTTTCCGTGTGGGCAATTTTCCGGTGGGCAATTTTCCTGTGGGCATTTTTCTGGTCACCAATTTTTTTTCTTTAATACATAAAATACAAAAGCTGATTTAAGCAATAGATCATTTTCTGATGATAGCTTCCCTTTAATGACTCTGTCTTCTTTCCTAATCTGCTAATAGCTGGCATTCCATAAGCTATCTAAAACATTTCATTTATCTGCTTTTCCTTCGGCATGCAGAGAAGTAGCGACATGTTCCAGCACCTGTTAGTAATTAAAATAATACGGAGAACATCAGTATGAAGAGTCAGATTAATTATGGGAGAGAAATCAGCATGGAAAACCCTGGGGGGCCAAAACACACGTGTAAAAATAAATTATAACCTTTATTATGATGCATTGTATCTGAGTGAGTCAGGAAACAAAAAAAAAAACTATTCTTCCAATGTAAAGCTGCTCACGGGGAATAAGTGCTGAAAGTTTTACTTGTCTCTTTATGTAGGGACACAGAGATTATTATTGAAATACAAGTGAAATAAGCACAGATTAAGCTATGCTTATCCTAAATTGATGTATCGTGCTACATCTCATAGTTATCTCCGGGGTCATTTTCTTTTGGAATTGATTTCATTAAGATGTGCTTTCTGAATGCGGCATTTATAACACAAAGAATTTGAGGTTTTGCAATGTCTTTTATTATCATGGCACAGGATGTAAAATTCTAAATTTAGTGTCTAGCACTTCCTTGGCCATTTTTCATATTACAGCCCAGCACAGATATTATTTATTCCTCAAATCTCCCCTCCAGAATCAATTTACTGACTTACTGGCCTCTAAAACACAAAAAAGAAAGAAAAGTAATTGTATTACTATTATATTTTTCTAGGACTGTATTCTGTGGTTCCATGAACTGCGTCAAATAATATACATACTATGCTAGGTAAGGAAATAAGAATAGGATTTTGCACAACAATAAGAGAATGTGATTGCATGAACATGTACTTAAGATAGACGTGAAAAGTCTGAGTCTGAGTTTCAAAAGGGCCGGGATAAGATTTTTCTATATTAGAAGAGCAGATATGTGCTAAATGCTAAACATGAGTAAATCTTTTGAATCTCAAATTTGGCAGATTTGGCAAATTTTCCCAGAACATCTGCTTAGCTGTGAATCTAAAGTACTCCAATGTCTTCAGTTGTCCAGAAAAAATGTGTAAGACACTATTCTATTTTTTCTCACGCACTAATCTTTTTCACTGCTTTGCGGCCGCACATTATCTGTACAGTTCCTTCAGTATTTTATGTTTCTCTTTCCCTATCTGGCTAAGCTATGAGGTGCGCCATCTTCTCACTATCCAGATTCACCACAAAAAGGCTGCTGCCTTTCTTGCGTCTGCTTTTGAACAGGCTATGATCCTTCCTGATTTGTTATGCTAGACTATGTGATGTGATAACTGCAAGGCATTATGGGAAAGCCCGCCCCAGATCATGTGATCCTTCTTTAGCTGATGCAATGTTCTGCGTAAAATGTTGGCGGCTATGTTAGGGCTAGCGGAACGCACCAAGTAATAGGGTGATAGATAAGAGGTGCGTTCGCAGCCCGGGGTCAATTGTTCAGAGATACCTGCCGCAAGTAATGGCGGATGGACACTGAGCTCACACGTGGGTTAAACTTCACCCCATGTGAAATGAAAGCAAGCTCTGTTGCCTCACAGAGTCACGCTGTACACAGGGACTAAAACCCTAACTAAAAGTTGTGCTTTATCTGGAACTCTTCTGTGCTAACCATACACATGAAGGAACCAGATGCTAAGCCAAGGCTAATTGCCGCCACTGACGCTAGCTGCCTGCCTGAGTGTACAGCCCCAAGGCTAAACAGACTCACACCACTTATATACAGTGTGGCACAGTATCCACTGGCAGACACAAATGATACTAGCGCATGGCCGTGCGGCCATGCAAACCTTTTATAGCTGTAGCAGTTCAGGACCTTCCTAGTGGACCAATAGGAGCTGCTACAGGACCTGAGCGTGTGACCCCCGACCTCCAATGAAAGGTCTTCCCTTGGGCATGCTCAAGAATAGAAAAGCAGGACTTAGTCCCAGGAGCGCCTGCTCGTCGCCGAACAGTACTGGTTATAATGGCTGGATGTGGAAGGGCAGCAGTAACCAAACGTGCAGTATCTGTCCGAGCCAGGCGCTGGGACTGACGTCTCCACTGAGCAGGCTCCACTGCGGCTGGAGAAGAATGGGAGACTGCAGCGGACATGGCTCGAGATTCCCCCTGTGCAGCGGCAGGAACTCGATGCCTAACATTACCCCCCTCCTAGGGCCCCCCTCCTTGGGCCTCGCTACGCTCAAAGGCCACAATGAGCAGTGGAGCCTGAATGAGCTCCACAGGCTCCCAGGTTCTGGGCCATGGCCCTTCCAGTCCACCAGATAGTATCTTTTGCCAAGTACTACCTTGCACCCCAAGATAGAGTTCACCTCGTACTCATCCGTGTACGAACCCGATGTCCCGGCAGATGACTCAGAAAACCAGGACATATAGACGGGCTTTAAGAGGGATACATGAAAAGTGTCGGTGATACCTAGGCGCGGAGGAATAGCCAAACGGTAGACCACAGGGTTGACCTGTTCCAGAACCTTGAAAGGGCCTACTTAGCGAGGCGCAAACTTAGTGGACTCAACTCGCAGCCTGATGTTATGGATGGAGAGCCACACTAAGTCGCCAGGAGCAAAGGTTGTAGCGGTGCGCCGGTGTGCATCAGCAGAAACCCTCATTCTCTCCTTGGAGGCCTGGATGGCATCCTTTGTGAGGTCCCAAATGTCACATGCCTCCACCACCCAGTCTGCCACCCTAGAATCAGTGGATGACACGGGCATGGGCACAGGGACACGCGGATGCTGGCCTTAATTAAGGAGAAATGGAGTCTGACCAGTAGAGTCGGCTTCGGCGTTGTTCAATGGAAATTCCGCCCAAGATAACAAAGATGCCAAGTCATCCTGCCTGCCAGGGACAAAATGTCATAAGTATGTGGCCAGAGTCTGGTTGGCCCTCTCTACCAACCCATTCGTCTCGGGATGGTATGCAGAAGAGAGATACAGCTCAATGCTGAGTAAACGACAGAGCTCTCTCCAGAACTGAGAGGCAAACTGAGGACCCCAGTCACTGAAAATTTTGTCAGGCATGCCATGTAGACGGAAAACATGTTTTATGAACAACACCGCTAAGGCCCGTGCAGAAGGTATCCGTGGAAGTGGAACCAAGTGCACCATTTTAGAAAAATGGTCAGTGACTACCCAGATAACTGTGCAGCTACGAGACTTGGGTAAGCCTACCATGAAGTACATCCCGACCATCTCCCAGTGCCTGTCTGCTACCGGCAGGGGTAAAGTAGCCCAGCAGGCCATTGCCGAGGAGACCGATTCTTGGCGCAGGAGACACATGCCCGAATATAATCCCCGATGTCACAGGCCATATGCAGCCACCAGTACATCCTCGCCAAAAGCTCAGATGTCCCCTTGGTCTCAAAATGTCCACACACCCTGGACGAGTGAGCCCAAGAGAGAACCTCCGGTCGCAAATTAGATGGAACTAAAGTCTTGCCTGGGAGTACAGACTCTAACGAAACCGGAGCCACAGTTCTCAGGCTCTCCAAAGGGACAATAAGCCGAGGCTCCTCCTCCTCTGATGACACTAAGGAGCGGGAGAGAGCGTCGGCACGAGTGATTTTCTCCCCGGAGAGAAAATGGAGGGTAAAGTGGAACAGGAAGAAGAGCAGGGACCATCTGGCCTGGCGAGAGTTTAGCCGCTGGGCGGTTTGCAAATACACCAAATTTTTGTGGTCGGTGAAAACTTTGAAGGGAAAACGAGCCCCCTCCAGGAGGTGTCTCCACTCTGAAAAGGCCAACTTCATGGCTAGTAACTCCCTATCCTCGATGGAATAATTCCTCTCCGCCAGTGTGAACGTCTTGGAGAAGAAGAAGCAAGAATGCTTCAGACCTTGAGCATCCTTTTGGAAGAGGACAGCTCCAGCACCGACAGAAGAGGCATCCACCTCCATGATAAATGGTTTATCAACATCGGGGCGATGTAAAATGGGAGCGCTAGCAAAGTGTGACTTAATACAGAGAAAGGCCTTGGAGACCTCCTCCGACCACAATTTGGGATTTGCTCCCTTCTTGGCGAGGGCAACCAGAGGAGCTACCAAAGTTGAGAACTGGGGAATGAACTGGCGATAATAGTTGATGAACCCCATAAAGTGCTGCACCTCTTTGAGAGAATGGAGTTCCTGCCAGTCTATCACAGCCTGTAGCTTTGCGGGATCCATAGCCAATCCTTGGGCCAAGATGATATAGCCCAGGAAAGGCAAAGACTCCCGCTCAAACACACACTTCTCCAACTTGGCATAGAGGGAGTTTGCCCATAGCAGGTCGAAGACTTTGCAAACATCTCTCCGGTGGGAGTCTGTATCTGGAGAGTAGATGAGAATATCATCCAGGTAGACTACAACCGAGGTAGAGAGCGTATCCCGGAAGATATCATTCACAATGTCTTGGAAAATGGCTGGGGCATTACAGAGCCCGAAGGGCATGACCAGGTATTCATAGTGCCCATCCCGGGTGTTAAAAGCTGTCTTCCATTCGTCCCCCTCATGGATGTAAATCAGGTTGTAAGCACCCCGCAGATCTAGTTTAGTAAATACCCTTGCTCCCCAAAGCCTATCAAAAAGCCCAGATATCAGGGGCAATGGGTATTTGTTCTTAACGGTGATGGCGTTAAGACCCCTGTAATCTATGCATAGACGTAACTCTCCTTTCTTCTTCTGTACGAAGAAGAACCCAGCCCCTGCAGGTGACACTGACTTCCTAATGAATCATCTTGCCAGATTCTCCTGGATGTACTGAGACATTGCCTCCATCTCCGGGAGAGACAACGGGTAGACTCGACCCCGGGAAGGCTCAGCACCAGGCAAGAGGTCAATAGGACAGTCATAGGGGTGATGAGGTGGAAGGAGAACACATTTGCATAGGGCCAATATTGCTTGGGGAGAGAGGAAAGATCTGCGGGTACCTCAGTAGTAGCAACTTGAATGCATTCCCTCTGACATCTACCCCCACAGGATTCACTCCATCCCAAAATTCTGCCTGTGGACCACTCAATATGAGGGGAGTGGTACCTAACAGGACCTCATCAATCCCCTCAGGAATGACGAGCAGAGATATAATCTCCTGATGAGATGGCGACATAGATAAAGTAAATGGGATGGTCTGGTGTGTTATCTGTGAGGGCAATGTCGACCCATTCACCACTCGTACGGTCACTGGTTTGGCGAGCATCACCAGGGGTATTGCGTGTCATTGGGTGAAGGCAGATGACATAAAATTGCCCTCCACCCCGGAATCCACGCAAAGCTCTACTGAATGAGTGGATGTGCCTATGGTAATTGTCCCCTTAAAGGACAGTTTGGAGGCAAACGTCGCTGTGTCTAGTGTACCTCCACCTACTACCACTAGACGCTGACGTTTCCCCGACCGCTGGCGACATCTGGTGGCAAGATGTCCTGACTGCCGGCAGACATGACAGACCTTGAGTGCATGAGTGGTCCGGGACTTAGATCCTGCTCATGACACCTCCATAGCCTCATGTGACTCGGGCGCCTGGACTGGAGATTCCAAAGGTGGGGAAGGTGGGAGCCAGCCGAAACCTCTGCCTACACTGGGCTCTCTTAACATACGCTCGTTAAAATGGAGGTCAATGCGATACAGCTATTAGCTCCTCCAGGGAGGCAGGAATCTCCCTAGTGGCCAAATCATTCTTCACATGGTCAGCCAGCCCCCTCCAAAATACAGGGATGAGGGCTTTATCCAACCACTCCAGCTCAGATGCGAACGTCCAGAAGTGGACGGCAAAATGGCTGACCATGGAGGAGCCCTGAGTCAATGCCAACTGTTGGAGTGCCATATGATGGGTGACTCCAGGTCCCAAAAAGACCTGTTTCAGAGTGCTCCAGAACAGCGGAGCACTCTGCACCACATGATCACCACGCTCCCACAGCGGCGTAGCCCACTCCAATGCCCTGTCCGACAGAAGAGATATAACAAATCCCACCTTTGCCCGCTCTGTGGGAAAACGTGCAGCCAGGAGCTCGAGGTGTATTGCACACTGGCTCATGAAACCCCTACAAGATGCGCTATCACCAGGGTATTTATCTGGCAGCAGGAGGCGAGATAAGGTCTGAACAGGGGTGGCAGTGGACAAACTTGCTGCAGCCACACTTGCAGCCTGAACAGCGATGGCAGAAACATCCACAGCTGAGGTTGTGTGCTCGAGAGCAGCCAACCTGCCCTTCAGCTGCTGAATGTACTGCAGCAGTTGCTGTTTGTCCGCCATTACTAGCCAGACCCTGGCACAAGTATACTGTTAGGGCTAGCAGAATGAACCAAGTAATAGGTTGATAGATATGAGGTGCGTTCACAGCCCGGGGTCCACCATGCAGAGATACCTGCTGCAAGTAATGGCGGATGGACACTGAGCTCACACGTGGGTTAAACTTCACCCCGTGTGAAATGAAAGTGAGCTCTGTTGCCTCACAGAGTCGTGCTGTACACAGGGACTAAAACCCTAACTAAAAGTTGTGCTTGCTCAGGAACTCTTCTGTGCTAACCGCACACATGAAGGAACCAGATGCTAAGCCAAGGCTAATTGCCCCACTGTTGCTAGCTGCCTGCCTGAGTGTACAGCCCCAAGGCTAAACAGACTCACACCACTTGTATACAGTGTGGCAGAGTATCCACTGGCAACTGCCAAACACAAATGATACTAACGCATGGCCATGCAAACCTTTTATAGCTGTAGCAGTTCAGGACCTTCCTAGTGGACCAATAGGAGCTGCTACAGGACCTGAGCGTGTGACCCCCGGCCTCCAATGAAAGGTCTTCCCTTGGGCATGTTCAGGAGGACAAATGCAGGACTTAGTCCCAGGAGCGCCTGCTCGCCGCCGAACAGTACTGGTTATAATGGCTGGACATAGAAGGGCAGCAGTAACCAACCGTGCAGTATCTGTCCGAGCCAGGCGCTGGTACCGACATCTCCGCTGAGCAGACTCCACTGCGGCTGGAGAAGAATGGGAGACCGCAGCGGACATGGCTTGAGATTTGCCTTGTGCAGCGGCAGGAACTCGATGCCTAACAGGCTATTTTAGGCAATTTTTGCAAAGCGAATTACAAATTGTTACTATATATTCTACACATATTTGAACATGAAGTTTCTTTAAGGTAATAACAGTATTATCAAGGCTTCACACAGATGATGAATCTGTTGTTTGCTGCTCTCAAGGTTGAATGCAATACAGTGTTCACATAATGCGCTGGTGTTGATCTCCCGCTGTATCTTGGCAAGCACAGAAATCCTGTGAAACAAGATGCTCTGTGAATATTCTTATTGTGCAGAACAGTACATAATGGTATGCTAGGATTTAGATGTGTTGTTCAGCCATGTGATAAAGACAAATTATAAAGACATATAAGTTCAACCCATATATAGCTAAATTTGTACAAATTGCATTAGTAAGAATGTCTGTTTACCACAATAAAAAAGTTTAAAAACTTAAAATGGAACTTTACTTTCACCAAACTTTGCATAAATTATTAGTACAGGTGATTATAAGATTCTTAGACATTTCTTCCTCTGAAAATCAGCTCAGGTGTCATGTGACTTTTCCCATAATATTCCATCTAGACGAATGAGGAGCAGAAAGGGGAAACAAGCAGAGGAAGACCAAAACATTGTACAGAGCTGTCAAACAAGTTTTTTACTGCACATCAGATCAGAATTAGATCAATACACTCAGCTCTGCTGTGTAATTTTCTCCAATCTCCCTCAGCTTGTCTCTGAATGAAGAGCAGGAATCCTTCTCTGTGCGCTGTGCTTTTTGTATGGGAGGGTTCACAGCAGCTCTTCTCCTCCTTCTAGTTTTCAGTGGATTGCAAATTAGAGATAAAGCATTTAAAGTGGAAAACTGGTGAGAATGCAGTGAGTCATATAATGGCTGGAAGTAATGTTATTCCTGATGTACACCCACAGCACTGCTTATTCTGAAAAGTTACCTGAAAGTATGGTTAACCTTTCGGCTTGCTGCATTTTTGTTCTTTCTATAAACCGCAGTTTGGCTTTATTTTTTAATGAGATACAAAGGTTTGAAATGTATCTACTATCTCAAAATTTACATTCTTTGGTGTTCCATCTTCTTTGGACTACTATTCTACTTGTTCAGGGTGTTTACTGTGTAAAAGTGTAAGACGACTTAGAAATACACAAAGAAGTTAACAGAAGAACTGCTTTCCACTAAATCAAGTACAAATCAAGAGCTTCTCTGTACATTATTAAAAGTTAGAAGCTGCACATTAGAAGGCAGCGACACAAAAAATTTAATTTTGGTGTTTTATGAAAACATCAAACACAGAGTGTCACGTTTTTTTCCTTTTTTTGTTTTCACATGCAAGTTGATTGGTAATTATGTCAATGTGATAAGCCAGCAAACATCTGTTGAGGACGATAATACCAGAGTTCTGCTCTTGCAATTTGTACATAACTTCAGTTGACTTATTTCTATATGAATATTAAATTATTCTAAAGTAGAGGGTTACATCTACAGCAATAAGTCCTGATTTCCTCTCTACTATAAGTCCCTGTAGGCATATGACATGTTTTAAAGCCTGCAGAAGCTTTTCTATTTTGTGAAGTTAATTAAAATGACTTGGATGTTTTCAGCTTTTAGACAGAGGCATTATTTCTTTTTACATTCAAAACATCTTTTAGAGTTTTTTTATGGTATTTAAGGATCATGCAGTGGTTAACACCTTCATGACATTCTCCATACATGTACTGCGCATGTCGTGTATCTCCCTTTGATGTGTGCTCCGGCACTGAGTCCACATCTTTCTCGGTACATGTCAGCTGTTTTGAACAGCTGACGTGCCCAGAACAGCCGCGGATGCAATCGCTATCCTCTGCGGCTGTTAACTCGTTAAATGCCGCTGTCAAACTCTGACAGCAGCATTTAACACGCGCTTATGGCAATCGCACCGGAAATCCGCCCATCCTGACCCCTGTCACGTGATCACGGGTCACCGATGCATTGGTATGACAACCAGAGGTCTCCTTCAGACATCTATGGTTGTCAATACTGGATTGCTATGAGCGCCTCCCGGTGGTTGGCATTCATAGCAAGTCAGCAATTTTACTACATACAGGCAGTCTGATTATCACCTGTATGTAGCTGAAATGATCAGGTTATGGCAGCTTCTCGTCTCCCATGGAGACTATTGAAGAATACCAAAAGTAAAAAAAGTTTAAAAAATATATATATATATATATATATATATAAAAGTTCAAATCACCCTCCTTTCACCCCATTCAAAATAAAACAATAAAAAAATCAAACATGCACCTGTCATGATTAGTGTTGAGCGATACCGTCCGATACTTGAAAGTATCGGTATCGGAAAGTATCGGCCGATACCGGCAAAGTATCGGATCTCGTCGATACCGATACCCGATACCAATACAAGTCAATGGGACTCAAGTATTGGAAGGTATCCCTGATGGTTCCCAGGGTCTGAAGGAGAGGAAACTCCTTCAGGCCCTGGGATCCATATGAATGTGTAAAATAAAGAATTAAAATAAAAAATATTGATATACTCACCTCTCCGACGCAGCCTGGACCTTACCGCTGTGAACCGGCAGCCTTCTTTGCTTAAAATGAGCACGTTCAGTACCTTCCATGACGTCACGGCTTCTGATTGGTCACGTGCCGCTCATGTGACCGCCAAGTGACCAATCAGAAGCCGTGACGTTATCCCTCAGGTCCTAAATTCCTAGAAGGGAATTTAGGACCTGAGGGATGACGTTGTGGCTTGTGATTGGTCGCGTGGCGGTCACATGAGCGGCACGCGACCAATCAGAAGCCGTGACGTCATGGAAGGTGCTGAACACACTCATTTTAAGCAAAGCAGGCTGCCGGTTACTACCAGGGCGCTTCAGAGGGTGAGTATATCCCTATTTTTTATTTTAATTCTTTATTTTTTACATGGATATGGATCCCAGGGCCTGAAGGAGTTTCCTCTCCTTCAGACCCTGGCAACCATACACTGGGAACTTCCGATTCCCGATACCACAAAAGTATCGGATCTCAGTATCGGAATTCCGATACCGCAAGTATCGGCCGATACCCGATACTTGCGGTATCGGAATGCTCAACACTAGTCATGATCCTATGGTAGGATTTGAGCAGGAGCCTCAGGAATTAATGCTGCTGGCCTCCCTTTGGATTGGGGAGGGCTTTTTATAGCTGCGGGAGGCTTGCTTCCTTGTCAGTTATACTTCTGCCCTTGGCTGAGTTGAGTTACCCTTGCACGCTTGTGAGTTTGTGCCTTGTGCCTGCCTTGTGATTCTTCTTCCCATCTTATCCCGGCCTGTCCCCCACGTCGCTCTTACCTGTCTATTAGGTTCTGTCTGTGGATTATCTGGTTCTCTGACCCCAGCTTGGTTTTTTACTTCCCTCTCGATTGTTCCCTCAGCTCTGGTATTACCCGCTCTGTTTCCTGATACCCAGTTGTACCTTTGGAGCTCCGCTGATTGCTCCAGAAGCATCTGGCCCCGCCCTGACCCCCCCTAATGCGATCACGTGCTACAGGTCCTGTACGCGGTGACCGTGCTGCGGTGTGTGTGCGGGTGCAGTCTACCCATGCCCGTTCTGCTGTATGGGACTCGTGTCCGGACCTGGACAGGTCAGTCATGGGGTCCTTGATATTATAACTGACCTTAACAGTAGCGTTCTGTGGTTAGTGTGCAGTATAGACCCGATGCGCACCCTGTTTGAGCAGGCGAAGCACCTGTTTCAGATGCTGCAGAAACTAAACTTAGAGCAGCAAGCCCTGGCCCAGTCCCAACAGCAGGTGATGGACACGGTTCAGGGGGCTCTGTCCTCGGGAATTCAGAGGGTGGGGGTTATAGAAATTGCTCTGTTCCCTCCTGAACCCCCGGTTAAGTTACCTGATACATTTTCCGGTAGCAAAAAAATAAGTCTTTAAAGAGGGCTGCCAGCTCTTTTTCTCTTTAAGACCCTGCTCCTCTGGAGATGAAAGTCAGAGGGTTGGCGTTGTCATGTTTCTGCTTAAGGGGGCTCCGCAAGCCTGGGCATTTTCTCTCCCCTCTACGGCCCCTGAAAGAGTGTCGGTGAATGCATTTTTTGAGGCCCTAGGGCACATTTATGATGAGCCTGATAGAGTGCGTCCGGTGGAGGATATGGTGATGAGTGTTTGTCAGGGAAAGCATTCGTCTTAGTGGTTTTGCTCAGAATTCAGATATTGGGCTTCAGAGGTTTCGTGGGATGATGCCGCCCTCCATGGCTTGTTCCGTAGAGGCCTGTCCAAATGTCTGAAGGATGCCCTGGCGCTTCATTCTCCACCTGATTCCCTGAATGAAGCCCAAGCGGTTCGTATGGATCGCAGGTTATGGGCATGAGGTGTTATGCAACTGGAAACATCATTGTTCCCCGCTGGAGACGATGCTGTGGCTACTTCTGAGGCTATGGAGATGGGCGCCGTTGCTTTAAAAGAGAAAGAGAGAAGACGTCGACATGAGAAGCAGTTGTGCTTCTATTGTGGAGAGTCGGAACACTGGAAGAGGGATTGCCCTTCCTTCCCTTTACCATTCAAGTCGGCGGGAAATGACTAGGTCTTTGTGGTGGTCGAGGAAGCCATCCAGACCCTCAGGTACACTTTTCCTCATTTGCTAAAGTTTTGCTACCGGTGGAACTGTTGGTGGACGGTTGTCCTTATTTTTTATTTTTTACAGCTTTTGTGGACTGCGGTTCATCCATCAACTTGGTCAGTCCTCACCTGATTTCCCAATGTAATATAGGAACAGATAGACTCCAGACTCCAGTGAAAGTGATGACCATTGATTCCTCTCCCCTCACTAAAGAAGGAATTTGTTACCTCTCAGAGGTTTTTTCCTTCAAAATAGGATCTGATCATGCTGAAGAGATAAGTTGTTTTGTCTTGGGGAATTTGCCTTCTGGGTTGGTATTGGTGAATGCCCTGGTTGCAACGTCATAACCCTATCATCAATTGGGTGACGGGGGAGATTGTTCAATGGGGCCCTAATTGTGTGAACCATGGTTGCAAATCTGAAGTATTATCTGTACCCGTTAGGTCTGTCTCTGTGTCATCTGTCGGTCTGGAGGGTATTCCGGAGTACCTGAAGGACCTCGAAAACGTGGTCTCCGACAGCGATGCTGAAGTTTTACTGCCACATAGATCCTTTAATTGTGCCATTGAGCTGGTTCCTGGGGCTAAGTTGCCTAAAGCCCGACTGTTCAATTTGTCCGGTCCTGAGCATTTAGCCATGAATCAGTATATTGCAGAAAGCCTCCGCAAGGGGCATATACGTCCTTCCATCTCTCCAGAGGCTGCCAGATTCTTTTTCGTTAAAAAAAAGATGGCGGTCTTTGTCCCTGCCTCGACTTTTGAAAACTTAATAAGATAACCGTGAAAAACCACATACTCTCTTCCCCTTATCCCAGATCTATGTAATCAGTTGTCTGGGGATAAATGGTTCTCCAAACTTGATCTCCAGGGACCCTATAATCGGATAAGGGTTCGAAAGGGGGACGAGTAGAAAACGGCCTTCCTCACATCTGAGGGACTCTTTGAAAACCTGGTCATGCCGTTTGGACATATGAATGCTCCTGATATTTTTCAGAATTTCAATAATGATGTATTTGCTAACCTTATAGGATGCTTTGTCATTACTTATTTGGATGATATTTTGGTGTTTTCCCCAGACAGTCAGACTCATTTTCAGCATCTACGTACTATTCTCCAAAGACTCAGGGAAAATAAGTTATTTGCTAAATTAGAGAAATGTTCATTTTTTTCTACAAGAGCTGTCTTTTTTGGGTCTGATTGTGTCCTTTGAGGGGTTTTGTATGGATCCCAGGAAGGTGCAGGTGATCGCTGATTGGGTTCAACTCCGAGACCTCAAGGGGCTCCAGCGCTTCCTGGGTTTCTCCAACTATTATCGGAAATGTGTTAAGGTTTTTTTGCAGATGGTTAAACCGCTTACTGATCTTACCTGCCAGGGGGTGGATGTAAAAGATTGGTCAGGGACCGCCAAGGAGTCTTTTTTGGCATTAAAAAAAGTTTCATGTCCGCTCTGATTTTGGTACAACCAGATACATCCAAACCTTTTATTGTGGAGGTGGATGCTTCTGAGGTGGGGATGGGGGCAGTGTTGTCCCAGGGTCCTCCCACTTTAACTAACCTCAAACCCTGTGCCTTTTCTCCAAGAAGTTCTCATCCACCGAGAGAAATTATGATGTGGGCAATAGAGAACTTATTGCGGTCAAGTTGGCATTCGAAGAATAGAGGCATTTTTTGGAAGGGGCGGCTCACCTGATTACTGTGATCATGGATCATATAAATTTGGCATATATTGAGTCAGTGAAAAAGATTTACCCCTAGACAAGCTTGTTGGTCGCTTTTTTTCCGGTTTCAGTTTTCTATTACTTTTTGTCCTGGTTCTAAGAACATTAAAGCCGATGCCTTGTCCCGAAGTTTTGAGCCTGTGTTTTCCCCCGAGCTGCCATCCTCTATTCTTCACCCCGGGGTGGTAGTAGTGGGGATCTCATCTGAGTTGGAATGATAGATTGTGGGAGCTCATTTTTGGCCCTGATTTCCAAGCCAAGAGATAAGTTGTTTGTCTTGGACAAATTTCGGGCCAAGCTCCTTCAGGAATTTCACGAGTCTATATTGAGTGCCCATCCTGGGATCGTGGCCATGTGGGAGGCGGTGGCAAGGGTTTTTGGTGGGCCTCACTGAGTTCGGCATGTGGAGTTTGTGCACATTCCAAAAGCTCTCATAGCCGGCTGGCTGGGGAACTGGTGACTTTACCAGTTCCTGAGAGGCCATAGACTCACCTGTCCATGGACTTCATTACCAATCTCCCTCTGTCCAGGGGTAATACTATGATATGGGTAGTGGTGGACAGGTTTTCTAAGCAAGCCAATTTTGTTCCTTTAGCCTCATTACCCTCAGCTGAGACTTTGTCCAGATTGTTTGTTCAGCATGTGGTCCGTTTGCATGGGGTACCCCTGAATGTTGTGTCTGACAGAGGTGTGCAGTTTGTAACTAAATTTTGGAGGGCATTCTGTAAGAAATTGGGCATTTCTTTGTCTTTCTCTTCCGCATATCACCCGGAGAGTAATGGGCAGACAGAATGCACCAATCAATCCTTGGAACAGATTCATAGGTGTTTGATGTCTGTTAAGCAAGATGACTGGTGCGACGCTTTACCTTTGGCTGAATTCGCCTTCAACAACCGGGTATGTCAGTCCACTAGTATGTTCCCATTTCTGGTCAATTATTGCTTTAATCCTCATTTTGGGATTGGATTCCAGATGTCCCGGAGCAGAGGGATCTGTTCAGCAGTTAAGGGATCTGTGGGCTGAGGTACGGCATAATATTTCCAGGGCTCAAGGGAGGTAAAAGTTGTTTGCTGATAGAAAGAGAACTCCAGGTCACATGTTTCAGGTTCAGGACAAGGTTTGGCTTCCCACACGGAATATCAACCTGAAGGTTCCATCAGCCAAAGTTCACCGAGCCATAGGAGATTGTAAAAATCATCAACCCGGTAGCCTATAGATTGCATCTTCCAGCCTCTTTTAAAGTATCCAATGTGTTCCATAAATCTCTGTTAAAACCATTAGGTTCAGTTAAGGAAGATTCTGGGTCGGCACCTCCTCCGGTGTTGGTGGAGGGTCACAGGGAATATGAGGTTGGACACATTGTAGATTCTCGGCTGATGCACCACTCTTTGCAGTTCCTGGTGCATTGGAAAGGGTATGGGCTGGAGGATCGCTCGTGGGTTCCTGCTCACTTGGTGTATGCTGACCATCAGGATGTCAAACATCCAGGGAGGCCTGGGGGTCCAGTGGCCTCCATTGAGAGGGGGTACTGTCATGATCCTATGGTAGAATTTGAGCAGGAGCCTTGGGGGTTAATGCTGCTGGCCTCCTGTGGATTGGGGAGGGCATTTTATAGCTACAGAAGGCTTGCTTCCTTGACAGTTATACTTCTGCCCTCGGCTGAGTTAAGTCACCCCTGTATGCTTGTGTGATTGTGCCTTGTGCCTGCCTTGTGAGTCTTCTTCCCATCTAGTCCCAGCCTGTCCCCACCTCACTCTTGCCTGTCTATTAGGTTCTGTCTATGGATTATCTGGTTTTCTGACCCTGGCTTGGTTTCTGACTTCCCTTTTGATTGTTCCCTCGGCTCTGGTATTACCCGCTCTGTATCCTGACACCCAGTTGTACCCTTGAAGCTCCGCTGATCCCTGCGGGAGCTCTGGCAGCTGGCCTGGCCCTTGCCCCTCCTCCTGCGATCATGTGCCACAGGTCCTGCACGCTGGCGATTGTGCCGTTCTGTGTCTGTGTGTCTGTGTGCTGTCTACCCGTCCCCATTCTGATGTATGGGACTCGTATCTGGACCTGGACAGGTCAGCCATGGGGTCCTTGATAACATCTATTTGGTATCACCATGTTCAGAATCACCCGATCTATCAATATAAAAAAGAATTAACCCAATCACTAAATGGCATAATGAGAAAAAGTAAAAACGCCAGAATTACATATTTTTGGTTGCTGCAACATTGCATTAAAATGCAATAATGGCCAATCAAAAGATCATATCTGCACCAAAATGATATAATTAAAAATATCAGCTGGCACGCAAAAGTAAGCCCTCACCTAACCCAAGATCACGAAAAGTGGAGACGCTATGGGTCTCGGAAAATCACGCAATTTTTTTTTTTATAACAAACTTTGGATTTTTTTTTCTCCACTTCAGTAAAAAAGAACCTAGACATGTTTGGTGTCTTTGAACATCGTAATAACCTGGAGAATCATAATGGCAAGTAAGTTTTAGCATTTGGTGAATATGATAAAAAACAAATCCAACAAACAGTTGTGGAATTGCACTTTTTTGGATTTTTGTCCTGTTTTTGAGTACACAATATGGTAAAACCAATGATGTAGTTCAAAAGTACAACTTGTCCCACAAAAAACAAGCCCTCACATGGCCATATTGATTTAAAAATAAAAAAGTTATGGCTTTGGGAAGAAGGGGAGTGAAAAAACAAACGTAAACACGAAAAAGGACCTGGGGTGAAAGGGTTAAATATTACATACATATGAGAACCATAGATGGTCACAATATGATGTATTTAATTTTTTTATATGAAAGTTTTTTTTTATTACACTTTCTCTTTCAAATACTCCTAATACCTATATCCACACATATGTAAAAAATACTTAATTGGCAATCAATTTTAGCTTATATACTGTATTATATTTAGCCATGGAGGTTGTTTATTACTGTGTAATAGAAGTAGCAAAGCAAACCAGGTAGAATATCAATCTATGTAGTGCTACTAAGAGTGAATTTACATATAGCTCTAGTTGTTTTGTATTTTTTATTTTAATCTTCTTTTTATGGCATTTTACTTCTATCTTTTTCACAAGTGATTTTTTTCAGAAAAAAAATAGCTACCGGATGATACATAAAAGTCAACAATGATGTTTAGAATGTACTTCAAACAATGCAACTTGGAAGATGAGCAAAAACATTTTTGCATTTTTGGGCATTTTCACACCAGTTCTGGCCAGCTATGCCACTATGGGCAGAACATGGGATTGTCGGGGTATGGATAAGCTTAAACATCAAATTAATTATATTAATGACTGGATTACATTTTTGCCAGAGCCGCATGACACTTGTAAGATGCTCCTGATTCATTAAGTGTCTTGCACCTGTTCATAAATTAGGTGCATCTCACTTCAATACACCAGTTGTAATTCATCAGGGTTGAAGTGTTTGTGCTTTTTTTTAAATTGGGGCATTTTTGGGAGGTCTTTGTCACAAGGGTGTCACGTCTCCCTGGAACACCTGGAGTTAGGAGGTGATGTCTGGTAATGAATTGCAGTCCTCTTTAGAAATGCTGTGATTTATGACTTATTTTAGATCGGCTTCCTTTAATTCAGTGCTGAAAGGGTTAAGGACTCTTTCCATGCTGGCTGAGACCATACACCCTGGTAGATCTCAGTTGAAACTGCTTAAAATTTACTCCCTCTATATATACTGGCTCTGAGCGTTTCTTCCTTGCTGGTGAAAGATTCTTCTTCCTGTGCTAAGTGCTAAGCTGAGTAGTTGGAATGGGAGTTTTAGTTGTAGTGATCTGTTGTTTTCTGTAGTATGTGTTTATCTCCTGGTCCCTATTCCTATTTAGTTAATTCCTCCCTGTCTCTATCTTCCTTCCTATTTTTGGTGAGTGCATTTGTATGATAGTGATTTTCTAATATCCCTGTTTTGCCTTTGTGTCTTGTCTACCTTTCATTTCTGTCCTTTGCCTCATAGGGTGGGGGAGGGGACAGATTAGGGTTTAACAGAAGCATAGTAAGGTCAGAGACCCAGGTCTCTCTACCTTCAAGAGTAGTCCCGACAGAGGGATATTTAGTGTCCCAGTTCCAGCATGTAAAAAATAAAAGACATTATGATACACTTTTCAACAATTGTAAAAATGGTTGAACATGTACCACTACAATACTAAAATGGGAAAAATGTAGAAGAATAGTGTGCTGGACAGATGTAAAATATATACTGAATCTTTTCTTCCAAGGCTTGACAGCAATGCTTTGGAGAAAGCACATTAGGAAACAAAGCTTTTTCCCAGTTTAAGGCTTGAAACTCTTTTTCACATCTGAAATTAAGGGAAGTACTCCTTAAAAATTGTAACAATAATAATTGAGGACAGAATAAAGCATTGCGGACTAACAGATTCAGCATTTTTTTAAAATTGCCCATTTTTTATTTCCCATTTCCTTTGTTTACATCTAATTTTGAGCCCTGTGAGATACTGTGACATAAAATCAAAAGGGAATTTCAAATTATAGAATATCCGTTCAGCCTACTTTCCAGAAACATATAACCCGATTTCCTTTTAAAATAATGTGTCATATTGATGAAATAAAACATCCTGTCGCTTTTTTGCGAAAGGTTTCCATACACAAAAATGATGCAGTGTGATTGTGATGCGCATAAAATTCTAACCCGCAATAGGCGATTCTTTCTGGTATTGAAAGTTTCTAAATGGTCCATATGTGACAAAGTAAATTGACAACCATCAAATCTGAGGATAATATTCAAATGCAAATTCATATTGTAAATATGTCAAACTTACAGTAGAAGAGGAATATAAGCGTACTTATCTTCAGATAGGGGGTTTGCAATAAAATCATCAAGAAAATCTAGAAAATCTATGAAACTGCCTCATAACTTTTGTTCAAAGGTTTATTAAGAATATGTCTATAAGCTAAAGGACATGTTTTTCATTTGTCCATACGTAAGACAAATTGCTTAAATTAAAACTAAATTATTATAATTGCTCTCAGGACTGAACATAAAATGATTAATTCTTTTTTTTTATTGTAGAAGGTCTAACTTCCACATCTAATTTTAGCAATATTTACACAATGCTAATATCTGTTACTCCTGTTCACTTGGCTCATAGTAGCAGCTGCCTTGTCAGCCTCTCAAAAAAGCTCTTCCTGCAAGATGCTTATGATTTTTCTCACGTTTTCTGCATTTGTCTTGTTGAGATATTGAGGACACATCACTCTACTGTGACCTGACAGAAGGACAGCAGCACCTGAGCTTAAACTGATGACCAGTACTGCAAGATGAGCAACATTTTATCTATGAACACAAACGGGTTGTTTAAAGGTTACCGTCAAATCACAAGGGTGAACCATTCATAGGCTACAAAACATCAATGCCAGTTGGTGACCATCTTGTGATACCCTTTTTTCCATGGCACATCTTCATAAGAACAAGTCTGTACACCTTCGTGTCCATAAGACCTCAGTGTAACTTTGGGATTCATCTCACAACATGTTATTTGTATTTAAAGATAGTCAGTCTAATTTAAAAGCTACAATATTTCTATTCAAGCATAAGTAATCATTTTTGTTGGCTCGTGTTTAACCCCTTCATGACCCGGGTATTTTCTTTTTTTCGTTTTCCTTTTTTGCTCCTCTTCTTCCCAGAGCCATAACTTTTTTATTTTTCTATCTATATGGCCATGTGAGGCTTATTTTTTGCTGGACGAGCTGTACTTTTGAACGACATCATTGGTTTTAGCATGTCATGTACTAGAAAACGGGAAAAAACTCCAAGTGCGGTGAAACTGCAAAAAAAGTGCAATCCCACACTTCTTTTTTGTTTGCTGTTAGGGCTGGCGGAACGCACCAAATAATTGTAGGGATGGTATAAGGTGCGTTCCCAGCCCAGGGTCCACCATGCAGAGATGACACCTGCTGCTCGGGAATGGCGGACAGTATATGGCAGTATAATGTGAACACACACGGATTAGCTTCACCCCGGTATGTAAGGAAGCGAACCCTGTTGCATCACAGGGCCACAGTACCGCAGAGTGAACGCTAGTATTGGGTCACAGAACTCTGCCCCAAGGAAACAGGGTTATAGTCCCTTTAGACCACTAGCGCTTGGCGCCGCAACTGCGGTGCCAGAGAAAAACCTAAATAATGATTTACTGCACTGAGTGTGTGCAGCTCTGCTCTAACTAGGCGTGCACTAACCGCCCTAACTAGGGACAGGTAAGCTCACGGTGCCGCACTGGCTAATGCTGCTGTTAGACGCTTTAGATTTTGCCTGGTGATGGATGGCACTAACTGGCGCTAGACAGCTCCTACATTCGTGAGCATTTATCAACACTAGGGATGGGAATGATCCAGAGCTTTCACCAGAACAGGCACACATCCACACACGCACACTAACTGATTTATACTAGCGCATGGCCGAGCGGCCATGCGAACCATTTATATCTGTAGCCTTCCAGGACCTTCCTAGTGCTCCAATCGGAGCCGCTACAGGACCTGAGCATGTAACCCCCGACCACCAATGAGAGGTCGTCCCGTGGGCATGCTCAGTAGAAGAAAAGCAGGACTTAGTCCCTGGAACTTCTGCTCACCTCTGATCAATGCTGGTTACAAAGGCTGAGCCTGGAATGGCAGCTATAACCAAATGCACAGTATCTGCTTGAGCCAGACTCTGGGACCGATGTCTCTGCTGAGCAGGCTCCATTGTGGCTGAAGGAGAATGGGAGACCGCAGTGGACATGGTTCGAGACTCACCCTGTGCAGCGGTGGGAACTCGACACTTAACATTTGCTAGGTTCACTAAATGCTAAAACTGACCTGCTATTTTATTCTCCAGGTCATTACAAGTTCGTAGACACCAAACATGTCTAGGTTATTTTTTTATCTAAGTGGTGAAAAAAATTCCAAACTTTGCTAACAAAAAAAAAAAAAGTGCCATTTTCCAATACCCGTAGCGCCTCCATTTTTCTTGATCTCGGGTCGAGTGAGGCCAGCAAAGCACCCCCTCACCATCACACCTCCTCCTCCATGCTTCATGATGGGAACCAGGCTCTTGAAACTCATCAAGAGAATGCCAAGAGTGTGCAAAGCAGGCATCAAAGCAAAAGGTGGCTACTTTGAAGAACCTGAAGATAAGACATAATTTCAGTTGTTTCACACTTTTTTGTTAAGTATATAATTCCACGTGTTAATTCATAGTTTTGATGCCTTCAGTGTGAATTTACAATTTTTATAGTCATAAAATACAGAAAAATCTTTAAATGAGAAGGTGTATATATATATATATATATATATATATATATATATATATATATATATATATATATATACTGTTCATATATTTCTAAAGGTGCTTTTGGCATGAAATTCTCACCAATTGTCATTAACAACCCATCTAGTCCACAATGCAGAAGAAATCAAACCATAGAGGTCCATAAATTAGGTTATGTGTAATAATGAGAAAGGAGACTGGTGAAAAAGTATTGAACACATGAAGAAAGAGAGGTGCAAAATGCCATGGAAAGTCATGACACCACCTGAAATCTTTCAATAATTGGAAATAAATCCTGCCCCTTTGTGAAAAATAATATCAGCTGGTTCAACTGATGGCCTGTAAAAAGGTGTCTCGCTCCCAAGGTGCCACACAAGAAACAATTCATGATGGGTAAAACCAGTAAGATGTCTCAAGACCATCACAACCTTATTTGTGCAATATGTACTGATGGCACTAGTTACAGAATAATTTCAAAACTGCTGAATGTTTCAGTGAGCACTGTTGGGGTCATAATCTAAAAGTGGAAAGAACATAATTTCACCATAAACCAACCATGACCAGGTGCTCCCTGGAAGATTTAAGACAAATGAGTGAAAACAATTGTCAGATGAGTTGTCCGAAGCCTAATATTACCTGTGTAGAGTTACAGAAAGACATGTAATCATAATCTACAATTGCTTCAAAGTAAACTTTAAGTAATGCACTCAATCTCCATGATCCGTATGCAGGCTCACCATGCAAGACTCCATTGCTGAACAAAAAAAATGTTCAAGCACATTTAAAGTTTTCTCAACAACATTTAGACAAGCCTGTGAAATTCTTGGAGAACATAGTTAAGTCAGATGAGATCAAAATTGAACCCTTTGGATGACAAGATGCACACAATGTTTGGAGGCCAAAAGGCAAAGCATATCACTAGAGATGGGCAAAACCCAAACAGTACCAAACACCTAGTGTCTGTAAATAAACACCTAGTGTTCAGGCATGGATCCTGAACACGGACTTCTCCAGCAAGTCCGTGTTACTGTTTGGGTTCGGCACCCTGAAAATCGGGTGTTTCCCATTACATCATCTGCACGACAATGTGAGAAACACCATCTGCTCTGATTGGCAGTAAGATCATTATTCATTGACCAGTTCTTCTGACTTGCCCTGGTGCAGTGGCAACTGGGGTAATGGTTGTGGGGTTGATGTCAGTTGTTTTATGGCCGCTGACATCAAGCCCCAGGTTAGTAATGGTGAGGCGTCTATAAGACACCCCCATTACTAACCCCATAGTTAAATTGCAAAAAAAAAGACACAGCCAGAATAAAGTCCTTTAATTGAAAGAAAGACATAGACTCCTTTATTTGCAATAAAATAAAAAAGAAAAGTTATACTCACCTGGCGCCTAGTCCATTGAAGCCCTTGTCCCCAGTAACAAACAAAAATGATAAATAATTATGTCACTCACCTGTCCCCGATGTGAACATGATCCACTGATGCCCATGTTCCCTGGAAAAGAAGAAAAATAGTAAACAACCATATCCCTCACCTGTCCGAACTGAAGATTAGCAATACTGTCCCACACCGTAATCAATCTCTATGATAACTGGTTTACAACCTGAACAAAGCCATGAAAACCAGGACACAATAAGTTGCTGTGAGTGCACTTCACTGTTAGCCAGGATGATGAACTGGAGTGACCTCAATGAGATCACCACAAGCATCGTAATAATTTTAATAGGCAGGAGAGGGAAAGCTGACAACTGAGGGCTAATTTTAATTTTCTGAGAAGAAGGGCATTATCTCTAAAGGCTTCCAGGCTATTAATATTGGCTCATAGCTGTTTGGCTAGCCTTTACTGGATATTTTATGGAGGACCCTAGAAAAAAAAAATAATGCAGGGTCCCCATATAATTTCAAACCAGCAAAGTCTGAACAGACAGCTGTGGACTGATATTATTAGCCAGGGAAGGGGCCAAGGAAATTGGCCCTCCTCTCAGGCTTAGAATATCAGCCCTCAGCCACTCCAGAAATGGCTTATTAATAAGATGCACCAAATCTGGTGCTTAGCCTCGCTCTCCTCCATTGCCCTCTGGTGGTGGCAAGTGGGTTAATATATTTGGGTTGATTTCATCTTTGTATTGTCAGGTGACATCAAGCCCAGAGGTTAGTAATGGAGAGGCATCTATAAGATGACTCCAATATAAACCCCATAGCAAGTTTGGAACGAAACACACAGCATGAATAAAATGCTTTATTGTAAATAAAAAAACAACAACCTGTTTACACATTTATTTAAAAATATAAAACAGATTTATACCCATTTTACACCTGTTCCATTAAAGCTCTTGTCCCCTGTAAAAAACAGAAAATAATAAGCAACCGTGATACTCACCTTATACCTAATCTATCGATGTCCATGTACCTTGTAAAAAAAGAAAAATAAATAGCTACAGTATATCCCTCACCTGTCCCCGATGTGAAGATAATCCTCCAATGCCCATGTCACCTGTAAAAATAGGAAAATAATCAACAACCAAGAGCTTAATGACTCATCCAGTGTCTAGCGCTGAGCTACTGTGAGAAAATTCAAAGCTGAGGATCCCAATGATCTAACTTATGGCACTGCTCGCTGTGTAAGAACTTTCTCACGGCAGCTATGCAGTAGACACTGCACTGTCAGTGTGAGCCAGATGACCAGGTCATTCAAATTGTCCTGTGATAGTATGGATTATCTTCACGTTGAACAGGTGAGGGATATGGTTGTTCCTTTTTTTTTTTTCTTACAGGGGACTTGGGCATTGGATTAGGCGTAAGATGAGTATTATGGTTGTTATTTTCTGTTTTTTACAGGTGACAAGGACTTAACTGGATTAGGCGTAAAGTGAGTTTAACTGTTATTTTTTATTTTTATTTCAAATAAAGGAGTCTGTGTCTTTCAAGCAAAGAATTTTATTCTGTATGTGTCTTTTTTATAGCCTAGCTATGGGGTTAGAGCAGCGCCCCAGAGCCCTGGTCGTTGCAGTACTGATGCTCCGCCGCTAAGGGGGGCTATGGTACGTCTGATGGCACTGAAGGAGTTCACCTGACCAGGTATCACAGACACCAATACACTTCACAGTCTGGCCTCCAGGGGGAGCGAAGGGTGCTATGTATTAGGCCACTCCTCACAATCTAGTAAAACTGGGGGTTAGATAGGAAGTTAGTCAGAAGCTGACTGGGTTGGAACCAGGCAACATCCTGTGGCAGAGGGTGTTGCAGGGGAAGATTCAGGGGGGTCCCTGTCAGGGGTGGGATCCTGACAGAGGCCTAGCGAACAGAAAGAACGTTACGGGACCGCGCCTGCACTTCATTGCGGCGGTACCCCAAGAAAGGACAAGAAGCGAGGTTTATTGTGCTGAGTGAGAAACGAGATCAACGCAACAAGGAGAAACACCAGTAGGAGTCATGCTGTAAGACGAGGCAACATCCTACTGAGGCGCGTAGCCGGTGGCCGGAACGCCGAGGAAGTATTGAGCTCCAGGCCTTACTTCAAACCTATGGCAGGACAGTCAGTTATAGGCGGGCTGTCTCACGCAAAATCACCTAAGCAGACACAGGGGGCAACATCTGGAAAGGGGCGACTCTAGGGTCCCAGAAGACCTCCGAGCCTACCCGTCATACGGGTGCGTCCTAGCCATATCATCTGGGGGACGAAACAGAACATCATAATCGAGTTGTGAGGGAACTTCAGAAACAGACACAACAGTTGTGAGGACTATCCCGTAAGCACAGCAGGGAAGGACTACAACACACAAGCGCTAGAAGGTAGGCACAGATTTCCACCTGCAAAGGGAACTCTGGAGGTGCCATCGGACCGGCTGGACTCACGCAGCCCGGTTAACCGTATTTCGGACTGAGGATCCTGAAGCCTTCAGTAAAGAGGTAAAGAGACTGCAACCTGGTGTCCTCGTCATTTACTGCGACCGGCACCACACCACAACAGCATCACCCTCCACCTTCATTGGACGCCCCTCAGCAGGGTCACGGGCCGGGTCTAGCCACCGTGACAACCCCAGAACTGAGACAGAGAGGCCCGGTACCGGGTACCCCTCGGCCCTGTGGCAGTGGGGGCGCTCCATTAGTAATAGGGGAATCTTAAAGATGCCTCTCCATTGCTAACCTTTGGGCTTCATGTCAGTAGCAGCTATTAAACAGCTGACATCAACTCCACAACCATTACCCCATTTCCACAAAAATAGGAAAATAATCAACAACCAAGAGCTTAATGACTCATCCAGTGTCTAGCGCTGAGCTACTGTGAGAAAATTCAAAGCTGAGGATCCCAATGATCTAACTTATGGCACTGCTCGCTGTGTAAGAACTTTCTCACGGCAGCTATGCAGTAGACACTGCACTGTCAGTGTGAGCCAGATGACCAGGTCATTCAAATTGTCCTGTGATAGTATGGATTATCTTCACGTTGAACAGGTGAGGGATATGGTTGTTCCTTTTTTTTTTTTCTTACAGGGGACTTGGGCATTGGATTAGGCGTAAGATGAGTATTATGGTTGTTATTTTCTGTTTTTTACAGGTGACAAGGACTTAACTGGATTAGGCGTAAAGTGAGTTTAACTGTTATTTTTTATTTTTATTTCAAATAAAGGAGTCTGTGTCTTTCAAGCAAAGAATTTTATTCTGTATGTGTCTTTTTTATAGCCTAGCTATGGGGTTAGAGCAGCGCCCCAGAGCCCTGGTCGTTGCAGTACTGATGCTCCGCCGCTAAGGGGGGCTATGGTACGTCTGATGGCACTGAAGGAGTTCACCTGACCAGGTATCACAGACACCAATACACTTCACAGTCTGGCCTCCAGGGGGAGCGAAGGGTGCTATGTATTAGGCCACTCCTCACAATCTAGTAAAACTGGGGGTTAGATAGGAAGTTAGTCAGAAGCTGACTGGGTTGGAACCAGGCAACATCCTGTGGCAGAGGGTGTTGCAGGGGAAGATTCAGGGGGGTCCCTGTCAGGGGTGGGATCCTGACAGAGGCCTAGCGAACAGAAAGAACGTTACGGGACCGCGCCTGCACTTCATTGCGGCGGTACCCCAAGAAAGGACAAGAAGCGAGGTTTATTGTGCTGAGTGAGAAACGAGATCAACGCAACAAGGAGAAACACCAGTAGGAGTCATGCTGTAAGACGAGGCAACATCCTACTGAGGCGCGTAGCCGGTGGCCGGAACGCCGAGGAAGTATTGAGCTCCAGGCCTTACTTCAAACCTATGGCAGGACAGTCAGTTATAGGCGGGCTGTCTCACGCAAAATCACCTAAGCAGACACAGGGGGCAACATCTGGAAAGGGGCGACTCTAGGGTCCCAGAAGACCTCCGAGCCTACCCGTCATACGGGTGCGTCCTAGCCATATCATCTGGGGGACGAAACAGAACATCATAATCGAGTTGTGAGGGAACTTCAGAAACAGACACAACAGTTGTGAGGACTATCCCGTAAGCACAGCAGGGAAGGACTACAACACACAAGCGCTAGAAGGTAGGCACAGATTTCCACCTGCAAAGGGAACTCTGGAGGTGCCATCGGACCGGCTGGACTCACGCAGCCCGGTTAACCGTATTTCGGACTGAGGATCCTGAAGCCTTCAGTAAAGAGGTAAAGAGACTGCAACCTGGTGTCCTCGTCATTTACTGCGACCGGCACCACACCACAACAGCATCACCCTCCACCTTCATTGGACGCCCCTCAGCAGGGTCACGGGCCGGGTCTAGCCACCGTGACAACCCCAGAACTGAGACAGAGAGGCCCGGTACCGGGTACCCCTCGGCCCTGTGGCAGTGGGGGCGCTCCATTAGTAATAGGGGAATCTTAAAGATGCCTCTCCATTGCTAACCTTTGGGCTTCATGTCAGTAGCAGCTATTAAACAGCTGACATCAACTCCACAACCATTACCCCATTTGCCACCACACTAAGGCAAGTGGGAAGAGTAGAGCAAAGTGCCAGAATTGGAGCATCTAATAGATGCACCTTCTCTGGGGTGGCTATGAGCTGCTATTTTTAGGCTTGGGGGCCAATATCCATTGACCTTGGGATTTTCCATTTTTACGTGTTCGTTTTTCGCTCCCCTCCTTCCCAGAGCCATAACTTTTTTATTTTTCCGTAAATATGGCCATGTGAGGGCTTATTTTTTGCGGGACGAGTTGTATTTTTGAACGACATCATTGGTTTTAGCATGTCATGTAGTAGAAAATGGAAAAAAAATTCCAAGTGCGGTGAAATTGCAAAAAAAGTGCAGTCCCACACTTGTTTTTTGTTTGGCTTTTTTGCTAGGTTCACTAAATGCTAAAACTGACCTGCCATTATGATTCTCCAGGTCATTACGAGTTCATAGACACCAAACATGACTAGGTTCTTTTTTATATAAGTGGTGAAAAAAAAATCCAAACTTTGCTACAAAAGAAAAAAAAATTGGGCCATTTTCCGATACCCATAGCGTCTCCATTTTTCGTGATCTAGGGTCAGGTGAGGGCTTGTTTTTTGTGTGCCAAGCTGGCGTTTTTAATGATACCATTTTGGTGCAGATATATTCTTTTGATCGCCCGTTATTGCATTTTATTGCAATGTCACGGCGACCAAAAAAATGTAATTCTGGCGTTTCGAATTTTTCTCTCGCTACGCTGTTTAGCGATCAGGTTATTGCTTTTATTTTATTGATAGATCGGGTGATTCTGAATGCGCCGATACCAAATATGTGTACGTTTGATTTTTTTTTTATTGATTTATTTTGAATGGGGCGAAAGGGGGGTGATTTAAACTTTTATATTTTTTTTATTTTTTTCACATTTTTTTTACTTTTTTTTTTACTTTTGCCATGCTTCAATAGCCTCCATAGGAGGCTAGAAGCTGGCACAACATGATTGGCTCTGCTACATAGCAGCGATGATTAGATCGCTGCTATGCAGCAGAAATGCAGGTGTGCTATGAGTGCCGACCACAGGGTGGCGCTCACAGCTACCGGCGATCAGTAACCATAGAGGTCTCAATGACCTCTATGGTTGTTATTCAGAAGCATTGCTGACCCCCGATCATGTGACGGGGGTCAGCGATGCGCTCATTTCCGGCCACCCGGCCGGAAGTGCCAGTTAAATGCCGCTGTCTGCGTTTGACAGCGGCATTTAACTAGTTAATAGCGGTGGGTGAATCGTGATTTTACTCGCCGCTATTGCGGGCACATGTCAGCTGTTCAAAACAGCTGACATGTCCCGGCTTTGATGCGGGCTCCCCGCCGGAGCCCTGCATCAAAGCGGGGTATCTGACCTCGGACGTACTATCCCGTCCGAGGTCAGAAAGGGGTTAAATTATTTATGTGAATAATTTAAAAATACAGTCTGGTGACCCCTCTTCTCTTGATAACCAGCCATTATAAAGCTGACAGCTGAGGGTTGGAGCTCGCAGCTGTCAGTTTTGCCTGCGCTGGTTATCAAAAGTAGAAGAGACTCCATATCTTTTTTTCTGCTAATTTATTTATAGAGCACAGGCATCGACTGATGTATACTCCCATAAGGGGTGCCTGCTCTCAGCTCTCTGACCAGCAGTAATTATCTTGTCACCAACGAGAGCAAGAGTTTGCTGTGTTTTCATGCAGATGACAGCATGGCAAACACTGGATGTTCGAGGGGCCTCCATTCATCTGAATGGACTCTGGGTTTGAGTACCGTTTTGGTACCTGAACCGTAGTTTTTTTAGATGTTCGGCTGAACCACAGGATCCTAACATCCACAGGTTCATCCATCACTAATTATCACTGCAAAACACCATACTGACAGTGAAGTTTGGAGGAGGAAACATCATTGTGTGGGGCTGTATTTCAGCATGTGGCACTGGCAAACTTCATATAATTGAAAGAAGGATGAATGTTCAATTGTTCGAGTCGAGACATTCTTGATAAAAATCTGCTGCCATCTACCAGGATGATGATGAAACGAGCGTGGACATTTCAGCAAAACAATGATCCCAAACACACAGCCAAGGAAACTTTCAATTGATTTTAGTAAAAGAAAATAAATCTGCTAGAATGGCCCAGCCATTAGAACATTTTGGGGAGAAACTAAAGCTCAGAGTTCATAGAAGTAGCCCATGGAATATTCAGGATTTGAAGAGTGTTTGTGTGGTAGAATGTGCCAAAATCATGCGTTCAATACTTTTTCTCTGTTTAATTTCTCATTATTACACATAACTTAACTTATGGACATTGATGGTTTGATTTTTTTTTTTTTTTTGCTTGTGTGGATTGTTGGGTTGTTACTTACATCTGGTCAGAATTTCATGTCAATAGCACCTTTCAAAATATATTTACTTAGAAAATTGGTATCGTGTTCAACACTTCACCTGTTGTATATTCCCGTTTCACATTGCTTTATGTGGCATTCAGTACATCTTTGATATGTTTTAGCTGTTGCTGATATTTCTGGTGTGTGAACAGTCCATTGAAAGTCCATTTCAAAGAATTACATTATTTAACTGTGATCTCTTACATTTCTTTCTGACCTCCCTGAACATTTCCCCTCTGGAACTCAACAGAACTTTGGGCTGTGATGAAATTTCACCTATCAAGCTTATTCCTCCTGCCCACATCTAGTTCAATTTTCACAGATCCGCTCAATGTACAGTCTGCTTGTGAAGTGGCTGCATTAAATTGGTAGTCCAACCTGATACAGTACTCTCCTAGCCCAGGAGTCAACCCATTAATACCTTTGATTTGACGAATCCCTTTAGCTCCTTTGTGCTCTTACTGTTGAGCGCTGTAAGAGATGAAGTTGCAAAAGATATATTGTGAAGACATAGTATTGCTGTCATATAAGCATTGCATTTAATGTTAGAAAAAGCAGACATTTGCAATATATTTTGTTAAAGTAAAATATTGGAAATGTATCACTTTATCTTGAGTTATTTCCACTGATGTTCACAGTTTTGTAGTATTTAAATAAAATGTACTCTTGCAGTTGTCTTTACTATGTCATCAGGTAATGCACAAATATGCACACACATATAGAAGTGTGTATATATATGTGAATGTGTGTATATATATATATATATATATATATATGTGTGTGAATGTGTGTATACATATATACAGTATATATATATATATATATACATACACACAGACGCAAGGGTGGACACTGACAGCTTGAGGCCCCTGTGCAATAGATGTGTTTGCCCCCCCCTTTTATGGTGACCAAGCTACAGATGGATGGATATATATGTAATATATATATGTATATATATATATATATATATATATATGTATATATATATATATATATATATATATATATATATATATATACAGTATATACAGTACAGACCAAAAGTTTGGACACACCTTCTCATTTAAAGATTTTTCTGTATTTTCAGGACTATGAAAATTGTACATTCACACTGAAGGCATCAAAACTATGAATTAACACATGTGGAATTATATACTTAACAAAAAAGTGTGAAACAACTGAAATTATGTCTTAAAGTCTAGATTCTTCAAAGTAACCTCCTTTTTCTTTGATGGCTGCTTTGCACACTCTTGGCATTCTCTTGATGAGCTTCAAGAGGTAGTCACCGGGAATGGTTTTGACTTTACAGGTGTGCCCTGTCAGGTTTAATAAGTGGGATTTCTTGCCTTATAAATGGAGTTGGGACCATCAGGTGTGTTGTGCAGAAGTCTGGTGGATACACAGCTGATAGTCCTACTAAATAGACTGTTAGAATTTGTATTATGGCAAGAAAAAAGCAGCTAAGTAAAGAAAAACGAGTGGCCATCATGACCTCCTTACCATTCCTGGGCATGGCAATGATGAGGCAGCAGATGTTCTCCTGAGGGATCTCCTTCCAGACCTAGATTAAAGAGAACCTGGCAGCAGGATTGTGCACAGTAACCTACACACAGAGTCAGGTCGGTGCCGTTATACTGATTAAAATGATAACTTGGTTGATGAAATCTGTCTTGTGGTTGTTCTTTAATCTTTATTTTCAATTTGTAGTTAATGAGATTCTTGTGCCCGAAGGCGAGGTTGGTGTATGTGGTGCAATAATTAGATATTTATAATGCAGACTGCTGACAGGTCACTGCTCCCTCAGTGTCCTGCTCCCTAGTTTGCATAATGAATACCTAACATACTGAAGAAAGAGACAAAAAACACTTCTGTAGGCAGGTGCCAGCCACCTGCTTTACAGCATAATTACATGGTTAGTGTGGCGATAATATTTTTTCTTGATGTTATCCAGCTAGGGAAAAAAAACAATTTGAAAATGGCACCCGCAGTGCCTGCGCAGTAGCAGCTACCGGTGTCGATAGCTGTGATCCGATAGCTGCTCATAAGGGAGTGAAAACATTATCCTAAAAAAAATTTAACTAAAAAGAAGTTTTACAACACAGAATATCCTGTTGTGAATACCCATAGAAATGTGTTTAAAATTCAAATTCACCTGTAGCAAGTAACAGGTGTGGGCAATATGAGAATCACACCGGAAACCAGATAAAAAGAGAAGTTGGTTTAACCTTTGCATTGTGTATCTGTGTGTGCCATACTAAGCATGGAGAACAGAAAGAAGAGAAGACAAATGTCTATGGACTTGAGAACCAAAATTGTTAAAAAATATAAAAAACCTCAAGGTTACAAGTCCATCTTCAGAGATCTTGATGTTTGTTCATTTGTCCACAGCGCACAACATAGTCAAGAAGTTTGCAACACATGGCACTGTAGCTAATCACCCTGGATGTGGACGGCAGAAAAAAATTGATGAAAGGTTGCAACGAATGATACACCATCTGGACTATGAACAGACCTAATCAAGTTCCAAAGAAATTCGAGCTATTCTCCAAACTCAAGTTGCATTAGTGTCAGCGCAAACTATCATCCGACATTTGAATTATGTGAAACGCTAAGGCAGGAGACCCAGGAGGACCCCACTGCCGACACAGAGATATAAAAAAAAGCTAGACTGCAGTTTGCCAAAATATATGTGAGTAAGCCAAAATCCTTCTGGGAAAGTGGCTTGTGGACCAATAAGACCAAGATAGTGCTTTTTTGGTAATAGCATATCATTCTACTGTTTACCGAAAAGGATAAAACACAGTACATACAGTCAAATATGGTACAGGTGCAAAGAGGTTTTGGATTTGTTTTATTGCCTCTGGCACTGGGAGCCTTGACTGTGTGCAAAGCATCATAAAATCTGAAAATTACGATTGAATTTTGGATTTTAATGTAGTGCACAGTGTCAGATAGCTGGGTTTACATCCTAGGTCATGGGTCTTCCAGCAGGACAATGACCCCCAAACATACTTCAAGAAGCACCCAGAAATGGATGGAAACAAAGCCCTGGAGAGTTCTGAAGTTGCCATCAATGAGTCTGGATCTAAATCTCATTGAACACCTGTGGAGAGATCTTAAAATTGTTG
Organism: Ranitomeya variabilis; assembly: GCF_051348905.1. NCBI lineage: Eukaryota > Metazoa > Chordata > Amphibia > Anura > Dendrobatidae > Ranitomeya > Ranitomeya variabilis. Next base: position 237,653,628 of record NC_135232.1, read on the forward strand.
TTGGGAGAAATCACCCTTAAAATATGAGAGACTTGGTGCAATTTGCAAAAGAAGTGGTCCAAAATTCAAGTTGAGAGGTGTAAGAAACTTGTTGATGGTTATAGGAAGTGATTGATTGCAGTTATTTTTTTTAACCCCTTCACCCCGAAGCCTGTTTTCAACTTCCTGACCAGGCCATTTTTTTCAATTCTGACCACTGTCACTTTATGAGGTCATTACTCTGAAAGAAAAAAAAAAAAAAAAATGAAACCAGCTCACCTGCTAGGCATGTGCTGTGGGAAAGCTCGGATACCGTGCAGTCATCACATAAATAGTAGAGCAAAACATGAAAAAAATCCAGCTTCCAAAAATAATCCAATTTATTGAGAGTAAAATGCAAAGTCCAAAAAATGTGGTGAACAAGAGAGTGAGTAGCAGCAGGCTACAATTTTTTGTATGAAATTGTTTAGCCTTATTTTCATCTTTATCAATGGACACATTAGGTATGTTTAGATCATTTAAGTTTTTCAATACACATTGTTCATTAAATGTGAGATCATAATATTCATTCTGAACAACAGAAACATCTTCAGTAATAGTAGATTCACGTTCAAAAAAATGTCTTTTAACTGTGAGATTACGAATGAATCTGTTTATGTCCAATAATGTGTGAAATAAATCAAAACGTTGATCTGGTGCATATTTAAGTCCCAGAGAGAGAACTTGCAATTGCTCTACTGTAAGGTCAAAACTAGACATATTAAAAACATTAGAATAATCACCTTGAACAAGTGATGTTATTTTCTGTTGCGGGTAGCCATTCGAGAATTTCCTGCGGTGCTTGCGGCCCCCCGCGCCTCTTGCGTTTTTTGAAGTATGTCTTCTAGGTCTGCGATAATAAGTATTGCTGTTATCCATACTCTGATTTGTATTGACATCAGCGCAGACTTCATTCACACCATTGTCCATAGAGTCCACGTCAGAAGAGCTGAAAGAAACTCGGCGCTCAGATGTATCAGAGGCTTAAATGCTCGCAAAGAAATTACGTTTTACTATTAGGTCATCACTTTTGTATATTTTTATCTGTCTCTTGTGTATTTGTATCTTGTATTTTGTATATTATGTTTTTCTTATCTTTTTTTGTGGACTTATATATATGTGTCAAATGTGAGTCCCAATCATTCTGGGTTACGGCTGGTATTTAATCCTGCTGTGATGCATATGGAGCAGCTTTGAAAAAGAACACACTGTTCGAAACGCGTAGCCTGCTGCTACTCACTCTCTTGTTCACCACGTTTATTGGACTTTGCATTTTACTCTCAATAAATTGGATTATTTTTGGAAGCTGGATTTTTTTCTTGTTTTGCATTACTCTGAAATGCTTCAACAGATCCTGGTGATTCTGAGAATGTTTTCTCGTGACATATTGTACTTTATGATTGTGGTAAAATTTCTTTGAATTGACTTGCATTTATTTGTGAAAAAAACAGAAATTTGGCAAAAATGTTGAAAATTTTGCAATTTTTTAACTTTTAGTTTTTATGCCCTTAAATTAGACAGTCATATCATACAAAATAGTTAATAAATAACATTACCCACATGTCTGCTTTACATTAGCACAATTTTGGAAACATAATTTTTTTTGTTAGGAAGTTATAAGGGTTAAAAGTTGACCAGCAATTTCTAATTTTTACAACAAAATTTGCAAAGCCATTTTTTTAGGTACCACCTCACACTTAAAATGACTTTGAGGGACCTATATGACAGAAAATGCATAAAAGTGACACCATTCTAAAAACTGCACCTCTCAAAGTACTCAAAACCAAAGTCAAAAAGTTTATTAACCCTTTAGGTGCTTCACATGAAGTTTTGGAATGTTTAAAAAAGGAAGGAGCGCCATTTGACTTTTCAATGCAAAATTTGCTGGAATTGAGATCGGACACCATGTCATGTTTGGAGAGCCTCTGATGTGCCTAAACAGTGGAAACCCCCCACAAGTGACACCATTTTGGAAAGTAAACCCCCTAAGGAACTAATCTAGATGTGTGGTGAGCACTTTGAACCTCCAAGTGCTTCACAGAAGTTTATAATGTAGAGCTGTAAAAAAAAATTATATTTTTTTCACAAAAAATGATTTTTTGCTCCAAATGTTTTAATTTCCCAAGGGTAACAGGACAAATTGAACCCCAAACGTTGTTGTGCAATTTGTCCTGTGTACACTTATACCTCATGTGTGGGGGTAAACCACTGTTTGGGCGCATGGCAGAGCTCGGAAGGGAAGGAGCGCCATTTGACATTTCAATGCAAAATTGGCTGGATTTGAGATCTTACACCATATCGCATTTGGAGAGCCCCTGATGTGCCTAAACAGTGGAAACCCCCCACAAGTGACACCATTTTGGAAAGTAGACCCCCTACGGAACTAATCTGGATGTGTGGTGAGCACTTTGAACCCCCAATTGTTTCACTAAAGTTTAGAATGTAGAGCCGTGAAAATTAAAAAATCATTTTTTTCCACAAAATGATATTTAGCCTGCAATTTGTTATTTTCCCAAGGGTAACAGGAGAAATTGGACCCCAAAAGTTGTTGTCCAATTTGTTCTGACTACATTGATACCCCATATGTGGGGGGAACCACCATTTGGGTGCATGGCAGAGCTCGGAAGGGAAGGAGCGCTGTTTTGGAATGCAGACTTTGATGGAATGGTCTGCGAGCAACACATTGCGTTTGCAGAGCCCCTAATGTACCTAAACAGTGGAAACTCCCACAAGTGACCCCATATTGGAAACTAGACCCCCCAAGGAACTTATCTAGATGTGTTGTGAGAACTTTGAACCCCCAAGTGTTTCACTACAGTTTATAACGCAGAGCCGTGAAAATAAAAAATATTTTTTTTCCACGAAAATTAGATTTTAGCCCCCAAATTTTTATTTTCCCAAGGGTAACAGGAGAAATTGGACCCCAAAAGTTGTTGTCCAATTTGTCCTCAGTATGATGATACCCCATATGTGGGGGGACCACTGTTTGGGCACACGGCCGAGCTTGGAATGGAAGGAGCGCCATTTAGAATGCAGACTTAGATGGATTGGTCTGCAGGGGTCACGTTGCATTTTCAGTGCCCCTGATGTACTTAAACAGTAGAAACCCCCCACAAGTGACCCCATATTGGAAACTAGACCCCCCAAGGAACTTATCTAGATGTGTTGTGAGAACTTTGAACCTACAAGTGTTTCACTACAGTTTATAACACAGAGCCGTGAAAATAAAAAAACCTTTTCTTTTCCACAAAAATTATTTTTTAGCCCCCAGTTTTGTATTTTCCCAAGGGTAACAGGAGAAATTGGACCCCAAACGTTGTCCAATTTGTACGCTGATACTGCATATGTAGGGGTAAACGCCTGTTTGTTCGCACGGGAGAGCTCGGAAGGGAAGGAGCACTGTTTTACTTTTTCAATGCAGAATTGGCTGGAATTGAGATTGGACGCCATGTCACATTTGGAGAGCCCGTGATGTGCCTAAACAGTGGAAACCCCCCAATTCTAACTCCAACCCGAACCCCAGTGCACCCCTAAGCCTAATCCCAACCATAACCCTAACCACACCCCTAACCCAAACACACCTCTAACCCTAATCTCAACCCTAACCATAACCCTAACCACACCCCTAACCCTGACACTCCCCTAACCCTAATCCCAACCCTAACCCGAACCGTAAACATAATCCAAACACTAATTTTAGCCCCAATCCTAATCCTAACTTTAGTCCCAGCCCTAACCCTAACTTTAGCCCCAACCCTAACCCTAACTTTAGCCCCAAACCTAACTTTAACCCCAACCCTAACACTATCTTTAGCCCCAGCCCTAACCCTAACTTTAGCCCCGACCCTAACCCTAACTTTAGCCCCAACCCTAACCCTAACCCTAATTTGAAAATTGAAATAAATACTTTTTTTAATTTTATTATTTTTCCCTAACTAAAGGGGTGATAAAGGGGAGTTTGATTTACTATTTATAGCGGGTTTTTGTTTGGCAGCTGTCACATGCTAAGAGACGCTTTTTATTGTAAAAAATAGTTTTTTGCATCACCACATTTTGAGAGCTATAATTTATCCATATTTTGGCCCACAGAGTCATGTGAGGTCTTGCTTTTTGCGGGGCGAGTTGACATTTTTATTGGTACCATTTTCGGTATGGTAAAATTGATAAAGAAGCTTTATTCTTCGGGTTAGTATGATTACAGGGATACCTCATTTATATCTTTTTTTATGTTTTGGTGCTTTTACACAATAAAAACTATTTTATATAAAAAAAATAATTGTTTTTGCATTTCTTTATTCTGAGAGCTATAACTTTTTTGTTTTTCTGCTGATGATGCTGTATGGTGGCTTTTTTATGGGACAAGATGACGTTTTCAGTGGTACCATGGTTATTTATATCCGTCTTTTTTATCACATTTTATTGCACTTTTTGTTCGGCAGTATGATGATAAAGCATTGTTTTTTGCCTCTTTTAATTATTTTTTTTGCGGTGTTCACTGAAGGGGTTAACTATTTGGATAGTTTTATAGAGCGGGTCTTTAAGGACGTGGCGATACCAAATATGTGTACTTTTTTTTATTTTTTATTTACTTAAATAAATGGGTTTATTGGAAAATATTTACTTATTTATTTTTTTCTTTATATGGGGATTTTTTTTTTTATACATTCAAATTTTTTTTAAATTTATAACATTGTCCCAGGGTGGGACATCACTATACTTCATCAGATCGCTGATCTGACACTTTGCATAGCACTGTGTCAGATCAGCTATCTGACAGGCAGTGCAGGAGGCTTTCCGGCACCTGCTCTGAGCAGGCGCCGGCAAGCCACCTCAGTGAAGGACCCGGAAGGAGCCCCGTGGTCATTTTGGATCCAGGTACTCGTTCCAAAACATCGGAACAACTCGTTGTTTTGGTTGGAGAGTGCAGGGAGCCCCCGTCCCTGCACAATGCCCCTCTATGTTGCTGTCATTACTGACAGCGGCATCAGAGGGGTTAAATGCCCACGATCAGCGCTAGCACCGATCGTGGGCATTGCTGCGGAGTGTCAGCTGTCACATACAGCTGACACCCGCAGGCGATCGCCGCAGTGCTCACTGTGAGACCGCACGTTCATGCCGCTGTACTAGTACTCCGGTTTGCGGGAACTCAGTTCCCGATGAGTAGTACTAGTACGGTGCATGTCGGGAAGGGGTTAAAGGGTACGCAACCAAATATTAAGTTGAGGTTGTCAATAATTTTGTGCAGTCCATTTTGGGAGTTTTTTGTGAAATTATTTTCAATTTTCCTTTTTTTTTTCAGTTTTTTTTTTGTGTTGTTCCACTACACACAAAGGTAATAAACATATGTATAACAAAACAGGTGTAATTGCAATAATATTCTGGCATAAATACTTCATTTTATGGAACAATATCAAAGGTGCTATGCTAACACTTTTGGCCATGACTGTATGTTTTCATACAGTACAAAAAAAACCTCAAATTCTGACAGCAGTGTAATGCATTGCCTTCCCAAATATCTGTTGGAGTCTTAAAGCATGTAGAGAATTTTAGGTGAGTGTTAAAAATGTTTTGTCTAAATCTTTGTGCAACCATTTTCCATTTTAAGAGATGATCCATCCATGCTATTTTTGGTCGGTGTTCTGATGATGGATGCTATTTGATAACAATCAGTGTAGACGTGCCCTTAGTTGTAAAAAAGCTTTGGAAAACAAAATAACCTTTTCCATAAATCAAAGTATCTTTCACTATCTGAATTTTGTTTTTATATCCACTCGCTACTGTAGTATCAGTCTTCTCTTTAAAAGTTTTAGATATAAACTCAGTGTAGGAATTCCTACATTTGTGGGATTATACTAGAATTAGTTACCATCTCTGCCATGTCTAGGAAAGGCTGTGAAAAATGGAACAGACAGAATGTGAGTGAAAGGGAAAATGGAAAAAAGTCTTTCATTTGATATCTGACAAAGTTTGACTTTGAAGACATTAGAGATTTGGCTCATGTAGAATGAATGAAACATATCCTAACATGGCTTGTACGTCTTCACTGCTGATGTTTCCAGTTAGACAATTTGCATTAATGTTATATACCGTAAACCGATCAGCATTAAGTGGCTCATCTGTTGGCCAATGAAATCGAACAGTATTTACCCAAAATGATGCTTTCACACCAGAATAATTACTCCAAAATCCTGGCTCCGAGATGTCTCCATTATGTCTAACTTGCTGTCCGTTGCCTGCTTTTTGAGGGAATTGAGCACCATGTTCTAGAGCAGTAGGAACTAGGGTTGAGCGAAACGGGTCATTCATTTTCAAAAGTCGCCGACTTTTGGCTAAGTCGGCGTCTCATGAAACCCGATCCGACCCCTGTGCTTGTCGGCCATGCGGTACGTTTCAATGACGCGAAAAGCGCCATTTCTCAGCCAATGAAGGTGAACGCAGAGTGTGGGCAGCGTGATGACATAGGTCCTGGTCCCCACCATCTTAGAGAAGGGCATTGCAGTGATTGGCTTGCTGTCTGCGGCGTCACAGGGGCTATAAAGGGGCGTTCCCGCCGACCGCCATCTTACTGCTGCTGATCTGAGCTTAGGGAGTGGTTGCTGCCGCTTCGTCAGAAGCAGGGATAGCGTTAGGCAGGGTCCACTAACCACCAAACCGCTTGTGCTGTAGCGATTTCCACTGTCCAACACCACCTTCGGTGTGCAGGGACAGTGGAAGCTATTTTTTTTTCCCTCAGCGCTGTAGCTCATTGGGCTGCCCTAGAAGGCTCCGTGATAGCTGTATTGCTGTGTGTACGCCACTGTGGAAACCAACTGCTTTTTTCAAAGCACATATCCTCTTGTTCCTTCCTTTCTGCACAGCTATCTTTTTTGTTTGTCCACACTTTTTATTTAATTTGTGCATCAGTCCACTCCTATTGCTGCCTGCCATACCTGGCTTACATTACTGCAGGGAGATAGTAATTGTAGGACAGTCCCTGTTTTTTTTTTTTTTTTGTTTTTTTTTGTGGAAGATTAAGATTGGCATTTCTGCTACAGTGCCATCCCTGTGTGTGCCATCTCTCACTGAGTGGGCCATAGAAAGCCTATTTATTTTTTTCCTTGATTTGTGTTCTAAAATCTACCTCAACGCAAAAACACTACATCAATCAGTGGGAGAAAGATATTGGCCTCAGTCTGGGCTTGTGTGCCACTCCTGTGTGTGCCATCTCTCATTCAGTGGGCCATACAAAGCCTATTTATTTTTTTGTTTTTTTTAATATTATTGGGTTTCTAAAGTCTCCGTGAAAAAAAAAAAAACATAAAAAAACAGTGGGAGAGTAATATTGCCCTTTCAGCTTGTGTGCCAGTCTTGACTCCTGGGTGTGCCACCTCTCTCTCTCTCTAATTGTGGGCCATAGAAAGCCTATTTATTTTTTTGTTTTTTTTAATATTATTGGGTTTCTAAAGTCTCCGTGAAAAAAAAAAAATACATAAAAAAACAGTGGGAGAGTAATATTGCCCTTTCAGCTTGTGTGCCAGTCTTGACTCCTGGGTGTGCCACCTCTCTCTCTCTAATTGTGGGCCATAGAAAGCCTATTTATTTTTTTGCTTTTTTTAATATTATTTGGTTTCTAAAGTCTCCCTGAAAAAAAAAATACATAAAAAACAGTGGGAGAGTAATATTGCCCTTTCAGCTTGTGTGCCAGTCTTGACTCCTGGGTGTGCCACCTCTCTCTCTCTAATTGTGGGCCATAGAAAGCCTATTTATTTTTTTGTTTTTTTTAATATTATTGGGTTTCTAAAGTCTCCCTGAAAAAAAAAAAATACATAAAAAAACAGTGGGAGAGTAATATTGCCCTTTCAGCTTGTGTGCCAGTCTTGACTCCTGGGTGTGCCACCTCTCTCTCTCTAATTGTGGGCCATAGAAAGCCTATTTATTTTTTTGATTTTTTTAATATTATTTGGTTTCTAAAGTCTCCCTGAAAAAAAAAAATACATAAAAAAACAGTGGGAGAGTAATATTGCCCTTTCAGCTTGTGTGCCAGTCTTGACTCCTGGGTGTGCCACCTCTCTCTCTCTAATTGTGGGCCATAGAAAGCCTATTTATTTTTTTCCTAGATTTGTGTTCTAAAATCTACCTCAACACAAAAACACTACATCAATCAGTGGGAGAAAGATATTGGCCTCAGTCAGGGCTTGTGTGCCACTCCTGTGTGTGCCATCTCTCATTCAGTGGCCCATACAAAGCCTATTTATTTTTTTGTTTTTTTTTATATTATTGGGTTTCTAAAGTCTCCGTGAAAAAAAAAAAACATAAAAAAACAGTGGGAGAGTAATATTGCCCTTTCAGCTTGTGTGCCAGTCTTGACTCCTGGGTGTGCCACCTCTCTCTCTCTAATTGTGGGCCATAGAAAGCCTATTTATTTTTTTGCTTTTTTTAATATTATTTGGTTTCTAAAGTCTCCCTGAAAAAAAAAAAATACATAAAAAAACAGTGGGAGAGTAATATTGCCCTTTCAGCTTGTGTGCCAGTCTTGACTCCTGGGTGTGCCACCTCTCTCTCTCTAATTGTGGGCCATAGAAAGCCTATTTATTTTTTTGCTTTTTTTAATATTATTTGGTTTCTAAAGTCTCCCTGAAAAAAAAAATACATAAAAAAACAGTGGGAGAGTAATATTGCCCTTTCAGCTTGTGTGCCAGTCTTGACTCCTGGGTGTGCCACCTCTCTCTCTCTAATTGTGGGCCATAGAAAGCCTATTTATTTTTTTGCTTTTTTTAATATTATTTGGTTTCTAAAGTCTCCCTGAAAAAAAAAATACATAAAAAAACAGTGGGAGAGTAATATTGCCCTTTCAGCTTGTGTGCCAGTCTTGACTCCTGGGTGTGCCACCTCTCTCTCTCTAATTGTGGGCCATAGAAAGCCTATTTTTTTATTTTTTTTTTATTAGTATTTGGTTTCTAAATTGTCCCTGAAAAAAACATTTTATCTTATTTGGTTTCTAAAGTCTCCCTGAGAAAAAAAAATAAAAATTAGGTGGGAGAATAATATTGACATTAGTGCTTGAGTGACAGTCCTGCGTGTGTGTCATCTCTGTGATTTTGTGCCACAGAAAACAGAGTGTGTAACATTGTGCCTGATTTTCCTTGTGGTCTCACCAACCTGTTAAGGGATATAGAAATCATACTGAAGTTATAGCTCACCGTGTAAGTTGTTTGACAGCAACAAATAAAGTTACTTTGGTTAATTTTTTAAAACAATGAGGAAGTCTGGTGCAAGAGGTCGTGGCCGTGGGCGTTCATTGTCAGCTGGTAATGATGGTAGTGGTAGTGGAGCATCAGGTGGTTGTGGGGATAAAAATATTCCACCTAAGTCTGGAGCTGTGGAGCCAGTTTCGTCGTCTGGCTACACAAGGCCTCGAACGCTCTCTTTTCTGGGAGTAGGAAAAACGCTTTTAAAGCCGGAGCAGCAACAGCAAGTTTTGGCTTACATTGCAGACTCAGCCTCTAGCTCTTTTGCCTCCTCTTCTGAAACTGGTAAATGTAAAAGCAGCGCGTCGCTTGTGGATGTTCACGGTCAGGGACAAGTCGCTTCCTTGTCCTCCTCAGCAAAAACTACAACAAGAGAGAAGGATGCAGCAGGCGACACAACGGGTCACTCCATGGAGCTCTTTACACATACCGTCCCTGGCTTAGAAAGTGAAACACTTAACAGGCCATGCCCATTACAAGTAGATTCTGACATGGAGTGCACTGATGCACAGCCACAGCCAGAGTACTATGCTGCTCCTTTGACTCAGACCACCACATTGCCCTCTCAGGGTACAGATCCACAATCAGACCCTGATGAGACTATGTTGCCCCGCCACGAACGCTATACCACAGACCGACACAGTGACGCAGACGAAGTTGCACACGAGCTCGAAGAGGAGGTAATAGATGACCCGGTTGTTGACCCCGATTGGCGGCCATTGGGGGAACAGGGTGCAGGCAGCAGTAGTTCAGAAGCGGAGGTGGAGGAGGGGCCGCAGCAGGCATCAACATCGCAACAGGTTCCATCTGCCGGGCCCCTATCTGGCCCAAAACGCGTGTCAAAGCCAAAACCTGTTGGAGCACAGCGTTGCCATCCGGTTAAAGCTCAGTCTGCAATCCCTGAAAAGGGATCCGATGCTAGGAAGAGTGCAGTCTGGCATTTTTTTAAACAACATCCAATTGATCAGCGCAAAGTCATCTGTCAAAAATGTTCTACTAGCTTAAGCAGAGGTCAGAATCTGAAAAGTCTCAATACTAGTTGCATGCATAGACACTTAACCACCATGCATTTTCAAGCCTGGACTAACTACCAAACGTCCCTTAAGGTTGTAGCACCCTCGGCCAATGAAGCTAGTCATCAACGCAACATCCCTTCCGTCACTGTAAGGCCACCATTTTCCGCACCACCGGCAGTATCTGTGCAGGTTTCTGTCATGATTCTCAATGGCGAGAGAACATAGCCCAGCATATATGAGAACTAGCTCTTGGAAGATGGAAACTATACTGACCATGAACTAAAACCTGCCGCACAACTAGAAGTAGCCGGGTAGCATGCCTACGTTTTTTTTATCCCTAGATGCCCAGCGCCAGCCGGAGAACTAACTAATCCTGGCAGAGGAAAATACAGTCCTGGCTCACCTCTAGAGAAATTTCCCCAAAAGGCAGACAGAGGCCCCCACATATATTGGCGGTGATTTAAGACGAAATGACAAACGTAGTATGAAAATAGGTTTAGCAAAATCGAGGTCCGCTTACTAGATAGCAGAAAGACAGAAAGGGCACTTTCATGGTCAGCTGAAAACCCTATCAAAACACCATCCAGAAATTACTTTAAGACTCTAGCATTAACTCATAACACCAGAGTGGCAATTTCCGATCACAAAAGCTTTCCAGACACAGTAACGAAACAGCAGCTGTGAACTGGAACAAAAAGCAAAAACAAACAAGGACAAAAGTCCAACTTAGCTGAGAGTTGTCTGGTAGCAGGAACATGCACAGAAAGGCTTCTGATTACATTGATGACCGGCATGAAACTGACAGAGGAGCAAGGTTATATAGCGACTCCCACATCCTGATGGGAGCAGGTGAACAGAGGGGATGATGCACACAAGTTCAATTCCACCAGTGGCCACCGGGGGAGCCCAGAATCCAATTTCACAACAGTACCCCCCCTCAAGGAGGGGGCACCGAACCCTCACCAGAACCACCAGGGCGATCAGAATGAGCCCTATGAAAGGCACGGACAAGATCGGAGGCATGAACATCAGAGGCAGTGACCCAAGAATTATCCTCCTGACCGTATCCCTTCCATTTGACCAGATACTGGAGTTTCCGTCTGGAAACACGAGAGTCTAAGATCTTTTCCACAACGTACTCCAACTCACCCTCAACCAACACCGGAGCAGGAGGCTCAACGGAAGGCACAACCGGTACCTCATACCTGCGCAATAATGACCGATGAAAAACATTATGAATAGAAAAGGATGCAGGGAGGTCCAAACGGAAGGACACAGGGTTAAGAATCTCCAATATCTTGTACGGGCCGATGAACCGAGGCTTAAACTTAGGAGAAGAGACCCTCATAGGGACAAAACGAGAAGACAACCACACCAAGTCCCCAACACAGAGCCGAGGACCAACACGACGACGGCGGTTGGCAAAAAGCTGAGTCTTCTCCTGGGACAACTTCAAATTGTCCACCACCTGCCCCCAAATCTGATGCAACCTCTCCACCACAGCATCCACTCCAGGACAATCCGAAGATTCCACTTGACCGGAGGAAAATCGAGGATGAAACCCCGAATTACAGAAAAACGGGGACACCAAGGTGGCAGAGCTGGCCCGATTATTGAGGGCGAACTCCGCCAAAGGCAAAAAAGCAACCCAATCATCCTGATCCGCAGACACAAAACACCTCAAATATGTCTCCAAGGTCTGATTAGTCCGCTCGGTCTGGCCATTAGTCTGAGGATGGAAAGCAGACGAAAAAGACAAATCTATGCCCATCCTAGCACAGAATGCCCGCCAAAATCTAGACACGAATTGGGTCCCTCTGTCAGAAACGATATTCTCCGGAATACCATGCAAACGAACAACATTTTGAAAAAAACAGAGGAACCAACTCGGAAGAAGAAGGCAACTTAGGCAAGGGAACCAGATGGACCATCTTAGAGAAACGGTCACACACCACCCAGATGACAGACATCTTCTGAGAAACAGGCAGATCCGAAATAAAATCCATCGAGATGTGCGTCCAAGGTCTCTTCGGGATAGGCAAGGGTAACAACAATCCACTAGCCCGAGAACAACAAGGCTTGGCCCGAGCACAAACGTCACAAGACTGCACAAAGCCTCGCACATCTCGTGACAGGGAAGGCCACCAGAAGGACCTTGCCACCAAATCCCTGGTACCAAAAATTCCAGGATGACCTGCCAACGCAGAAGAATGAACCTCAGAGATGACTCTACTGGTCCAATCATCAGGAACAAACAGTCTACCAGGTGGGCAACGATCAGGTCTATCCGCCTGAAACTCCTGCAAGGCCCGCCGCAGGTCTGGAGAAACGGCAGACAATATCACTCCATCCTTAAGGATACCTGTGGGCTCAGAATTACCAGGGGAGTCAGGCTCAAAACTCCTAGAAAGGGCATCTGCCTTAACATTCTTAGAACCCGGTAGGTATGACACCACAAAATTAAACCGAGAGAAAAACAACGACCAGCGCGCCTGTCTAGGATTCAGGCGCCTGGCAGACTCAAGGTAAATTAAATTTTTGTGGTCAGTCAATACCACCACCTGATGTCTGGCCCCCTCAAGCCAGTGACGCCACTCCTCAAAAGCCCACTTCATGGCCAAAAGCTCCCGATTCCCAATATCATAATTCCGCTCGGCGGGCGAAAATTTACGGGAAAAAAAGCACAAGGTCTCATCACGGAGCAGTCGGAACTTCTCTGCGACAACACCGCCCCAGCTCCGATTTCAGAAGCGTCGACCTCAACCTGAAAAGGAAGAGCAACATCAGGCTGACGTAACACTGGGGCGGAAGAAAAGCAGCGCTTAAGCTCCCGAAAGGCCTCCACAGCATCAGGGGACCAATCAGCAACATCAGCACCCTTCTTAGTCAAATCAGTCAATGGTTTAACAACATCAGAAAAACCAGCAATAAATCGGCGATAAAAGTTAGCAAAGCCCAAAAATTTCTGCAGACTCTTAAGAGAAGAGGGTTGCGTCCAATCACAAATAGCCTGAACCTTGACAGGATCCATCTCGATGGAAGAGGGGGAAAAAATGTATCCCAAGAAGGAAATCTTTTGAACCCCAAAAACGCATTTAGAACCCTTCACACACAAGGAATTAGACCGCAAAACCTGAAAAACCCTCCTGACCTGCTGGACATGAGAGTCCCAGTCATCCGAAAAAATCAGAATATCATCCAGATACACAATCATAAATTTATCCAAATAATCGCGGAAAATGTCATGCATAAAGGACTGGAAGACTGAAGGGGCATTTGAAAGACCAAAAGGCATCACCAAATACTCAAAATGGCCCTCGGGCGTATTAAATGCGGTTTTCCACTCATCCCCTTGCTTGATTCGCACCAAATTATACGCCCCACGGAGATCAATCTTAGAGAACCACTTGGCCCCCTTTATACGAGCAAACAAATCAGTAAGCAGTGGTAACGGATATTGATATTTAACCGTGATTTTATTCAAAAGTCGATAATCAATACACGGCCTCAAAGAGCCGTCTTTCTTAGACACAAAGAAAAAACCGGCTCCTAAGGGAGATGACGAAGGACGAATATGTCCCTTTTCCAAGGACTCCTTTATATATTCTCGCATAGCAGCGTGTTCAGGCACAGACAGATTAAATAAACGACCCTTAGGGTATTTACTACCCGGAATCAAGTCTATGGCACAATCGCACTCCCGGTGCGGAGGTAGTGAACCAAGCTTGGGTTCTTCAAAAACGTCACGAAAGTCAGACAAGAATTCAGGAATCTCAGAGGGAATAGATGATGAAATGGAAACCAAAGGTACGTCCCCATGAGTCCCTTTACATCCCCAGCTTAACACAGACATAGCTTTCCAGTCGAGGACTGGGTTATGAGATTGCAGCCATGGCAATCCTAGCACCAAAACATCATGTAGATTATACAGCACCAGAAAGCGAATAATCTCCTGGTGATCCGGATTAACACGCATAGTCACTTGTGTCCAGTATTGTGGTTTATTACTAGCCAATGGGGTGGAGTCAATCCCTTTCAGAGGTATCGGAGCCTCCAATGGCTCCAAATCATACCCACAGCGTTTGGCAAAGGACCAATCCATAAGACTCAAAGCGGCGCCAGAGTCGACATAGGCGTCCGCGGTAATAGATGATAAAGAACAAATCAGGGTCACAGATAGAATAAACTTAGACTGTAAAGTGCTAATTGAAACAGACTTGTCAGGCTTCTTAGTACGCTTAGAGCATGCTGATATAACATGAGTTGAATCACCACAATAGAAGCACAACCCATTTTTTCGTCTAAAATTCTGCCGCTCGCTTCTGGACAGAATTCTATCACATTGCATATTTTCTGGCGTTTTCTCAGTAGACACCGCCAAATGGTGCACAGGTTTGCGCTCCCGCAGACGCCTATCGATCTGAATAGCCATCGTCATGGACTCATTCAGACCCGCAGGCACAGGGAACCCCACCATAACATCCTTAATGGCATCAGAGAGACCTTCTCTGAAAATCGCCGCCAGGGCGCACTCATTCCACTGAGTAAGCACAGACCATTTGCGGAATTTTTGGCAGTATATTTCAGCTTCATCTTGCCCCTGAGATAGGGACATCAAGGCCTTTTCCGCCTGGAGCTCTAAATGAGGTTCCTCATAAAGCAACCCCAAGGCCAGAAAAAAACGCATCCACATTGAGCAATGCAGGATCCCCTGGTGCCAATGCAAAAGCCCAGTCTTGAGGGTCGCCCCGGAGCAAGGAAATTACAATCCTGACCTGCTGTGCAGGGTCTCCGGCAGAGCAAGACCTCAGGGACAAAAACAATTTGCAATTATTTTTAAAATTTTGAAAGTGAGATCTATTCCCTGAGAAGAATTCGGGCAAAGGAATTCTAGGCTCAGACATAGGTGCATAAACAACAAAATCTTGCAAATTTTGTACTTTCGTGGCAAGATTATTCAAACCTTTAGCTACACTCTGAAGATCCATTTCAAACAGGTGAACACAGAGCCATTCAAGGATTAGAAGGAGAGAAAGAGAGGGAGGCTGCAGTATAGGCAGACTAGCAAGTGATTCAATTATGAGCACACTCAGAACTAGAGGGAAAAAAAAAAAAATTGTAGCAGACTTCTTTTTTCTCTCCTTTCTCAGCAGTAATTTAACCCTTTTTGGGCCGGTCAAACTGTCATGATTCTCAATGGCGAGAGAACATAGCCCAGCATATATGAGAACTAGCTCTTGGAAGATGGAAACTATACTGACCATGAACTAAAACCTGCCGCACAACTAGAAGTAGCCGGGTAGCATGCCTACGTTTTTTTTATCCCTAGATGCCCAGCGCCAGCCGGAGAACTAACTAATCCTGGCAGAGGAAAATACAGTCCTGGCTCACCTCTAGAGAAATTTCCCCAAAAGGCAGACAGAGGCCCCCACATATATTGGCGGTGATTTAAGACGAAATGACAAACATAGTATGAAAATAGGTTTAGCAAAATCGAGGTCCGCTTACTAGATAGCAGAAAGACAGAAAGGGCACTTTCATGGTCAGCTGAAAACCCTATCAAAACACCATCCAGAAATTACTTTAAGACTCTAGCATTAACTCATAACACCAGAGTGGCAATTTCCGATCACAAGAGCTTTCCAGACACAGTAACAAAACAGCAGCTGTGAACTGGAACAAAAAGCAAAAACAAACAAGGACAAAAGTCCAACTTAGCTGAGAGTTGTCTGGTAGCAGGAACATGCACAGAAAGGCTTCTGATTACATTGATGACCGGCATGAAACTGACAGAGGAGCAAGGTTATATAGCGACTCCCACATCCTGATGGGAGCAGGTGAACAGAGGGGATGATGCACACAAGTTCAATTCCACCAGTGGCCACCGGGGGAGCCCAGAATCCAATTTCACAACAGGTTTCTTTGCCAGCCAAAAGCAGTCAGGGTCAGGGAATCACCAGTTTTGTAGGCGGAAATATTGCATCTAGGGCACCGGCGGAAACAATACCGTCTCCAACCGTCTCTCAGTCTGCCATGTCCACCGGCACACCCGCAAGTTCCACGATCTCCATCTCTCCAGTTCAGCTCACACTACATGAGACTCTGGTTAGAAAAAGGAAGTACTTATCCTCGCATCCGCGTACACAGGGTTTTAACGCCCACATAGCTAGACTAATCTCGTTAGAGATGATGCCCTACCGGTTAGTTGAAAGCGAAGCTTTCAAAGCCCTGATGGAGTACGCTGAACCACGATACGAGCTACCCAGTCGACACTTTTTTTCCAGAAAAGCCATCCCAGCCCTGCACCAGCATGTTAAACAGCGCATCGTCCATGCACTCAGGCAATCTGTGAGTACAAAGGTGCACCTGACTACAGATGCATGGACCAGTAGGCATGGCCAGGGACGTTATGTGTCCATCACGGCACACTGGGTGAATGTGGTGGATGCAGGGTCCACAGGGGACATCAATTTAGGGACAGTTGTGCCTAGCCCACGGTCTAGGAAACAGTTGGCTGTAGGCGTTCGCACCCCCTCCTCCTCCTCCTCCTCATCCTCCTGCAGAAGCTACAGCTCTTCCACAGACCGCAGTCGGCCAACCACTCCATCGGCAGATGACACTGTTGCACACCAGTTGTCCCATTATGGGCCAGCTACTGGCAAGCGTCAGCAGGCTGTATTGGCTATGAAGTGTTTGGGCGACAACAGACACACCGCGGAAGTTCTGTCCGAGTTCTTGCAACAAGAAACGCAGTCGTGGCTGGGCACAGTAGATCTTGAGGCAGGCAAGGTAGTTAGTGATAACGGAAGGAATTTCATGGCTGCCATCTCCCTTTCCCAACTGAAACACATTCCTTGCCTGGCTCACACCTTAAACCTGGTGGTGCAGTGCTTATTGAAAACTTATCCTGGGTTCTCCGACCTGCTCCTCAAAGTGCGTGGACTTTGCTCACATATCGGACGTTCGCCTGTACACTCCAGCCGTATGCAGACCTATCAGCGGTCTTTGAACCTTCCCCAGCATCGCCTAATCATAGACGTTGCAACAAGGTGGAACTCAACACTGCACATGCTTCAGAGACTGTGCCAACAGAGGCGGGCTGTTATGTTTTTGTGGGAGGATACACATACACGGGCAGGCAGTAGGATGGCAGACATGGAGTTGTCAGGTGTGCAGTGGTCGAAGATACAAGACATGTGTCAAGTCCTTCAGTGTTTTGAGGAATGCACACGGCTGGTTAGTGCAGACAACGCCGTAATAAGCATGAGCATCCCCCTAATGCGTCTGCTGATGCAAAGTTTGACGCACATAAAGGAGCAGGCGTCTGCACCAGAGGAAGAGGAAAGCCTTGATGACAGTCAGCCATTGTCTGGTCAGGGCAGTGTACAGGACGAGGTAGCAGGCGAAGAGGAGGTGGAGGACGAGGAGGATGATGGGGATGAGTATATTTTTAATGCGGAACCTTTCCCGGGGGCACTGGAAATTGGTTGCGTGTCAAGGCCGGGTTCTGGTTTTTTGAGGGACACAAGTGACGTAGATTTGCCTGCAACTGCCCCTCACCCAATCACAACCGGAGATTTGACAACTGGAACTTTGGCCCACATGGCGGATTATGCCTTACGTATCCTAAAAAGGGACACACGCATTACGAAAATGATGAACGATGACGATTACTGGTTGGCCTGCCTCCTTGATCCACGCTATAAAGGCAAATTGCAAAATATTATGCCACATGAGAACTTGGAACTAATATTAGCAACCAAACAATCAACTCTTGTTGACCGTTTGCTTCAGGCATTCCCAGCACACAGCGCACGTGATCGTTCTCACACGAGCTCAAGGGGGCAACAGACTAGGAGTGTTAGGGGTGCACACATCAGAAGTGGCGTTGGACAGAGGGGTTTTCTGACCAGGTTGTGGAGTGATTTTGCTATGACCGCAGACAGGACAGGTACTGCTGCATCAATTGAAAGTGACAGGAGACAACATTTGTCCAGTATGGTTACTAACTATTTTTCATCCCTTATCGATGTTCTCCCTCAACCGTCATTCCCATTTGATTACTGGGCATCAAAATTAGACACCTGGCCAGAATTGGCAGAATATGCATTGCAGGAGCTTGCTTGCCCGGCAGCAAGTGTCCTATCAGAAAGAGTATTCAGTGCTGCAGGTTCAATATTAACCGAAAAAAGGACTCGTCTGGCTACCCAAAATGTTGACGATCTAACATTCATTAAAATGAACCACAACTGGATTTTGAAATCTTTTGCCCCACCTTGCCCGGCCGACACCTAGCTTTCCTATGAAAAGCTCTTGCCTGTGGACTACTGTGAATTACTTTTCTAATGTCTAATTTGCTGCAGCTGATTGTCCAGCATACGACATGTTTACACCTCCCTAAATGGCCAAACTCCCCACACGGGGCCGTGGTATCGCGACTTGGCGCAAGCACCCGTGAGACTGCTGTTTGTCTGAAGAGGTGGGTGTACTCGCTTTTGGTCGACGGCATTGCTACTGGGTTCCTCATAGTACAATAAAGTGTCTCTGGCGGTGGTGGTGCGCACCCAACGTCAGACACACTGTTGTAACATGAGGGGCCTTGGGCCTGTAACGCCGGCCACAAGAGAGTTCACCCACCCCCAGGTCAAACATTGCTCTACCACTTCCACAGTTATCTCTCACACTTCCACCAATGTTAAGTCTATGCGCTGACATCCTTCCATACCTTCCACTGACAATACCATTGTGTTGACATGTATGATGGTACTTAACATAGTCAGGGGCAGTGTCCTCTATTTACCACAGTAAATACTTTGCGCAAAATTAGTAGGTCTGAAACAACGCAGAGGATCCCACCCCTGAACCTAATGATTGCACCCTTTAGTGTTTTTGTTTTGTTTTAATGCAAGACATTCACATTTAGTTGTTGTTTTGGACTACTAACTGGCAGACACTCATTACAATCGGCCTCCGTTGACCAGACCACTGCTGCCCGTGTACCCCTGTAACTAATAATAAAGTGCCTACAGCCAGCCCAATTTAATTATGTTAGGCCTTCGAAGCCTGTCTGCGGTCCCTCCTTCCACTAGGCCTCCACTGACCAGACCACTGCTGCCCGTGTACCCCTGTAACTAATAATAAAGTGCCTACAGCCAGCCCAATTTAATTATATTAGGCCTTCGAAGCCTGTCTGCGGTCCCTCCTTCCACTAGGCCTCCATTGACCAGACCACTGCTGCCCGTGTACCCCTGTAGCTAATAATAAAGTGCCTACAGCCAGCCCAATTTAATTATGTTAGGCCTTCGAAGCCTTTCTGCGCTCCCTCCTTCCACTAGGCCTCCACTGACCAGACCACTGCTGCCCGTGTACCCCTGTAACTAATAATAAAGTGCCTACAGCCAGCCCAATTTAATTATGTTAGGCCTTTGAAGCCTGTCTGCGGTCCCTCCTTCCACTAGGCCTCCACTGACCAGACCACTGCTGCCCGTGTACCCCTGTAACTAATAATAAAGTGCCTACAGCCAGCCCAATTTAATTATATTAGGCCTTCGAAGCCTGTCTGCGGTCCCTCCTTCCACTAGGCCTCCACTGACCAGACCACTGCTGCCCGTGTACCCCTGTAACTAATAATAAAGTGCCTACAGCCAGCCCAATTTAATTATGTTAGGCCTTCGAAGCCTGTCTGCGGTCCCTCCTTCCACTAGGCCTCCACTGACTAGACCACTGCTGCCCGTGTACCCCTGTAACTAATAATAAAGTGCCTACAGCCAGCCCAATTTAATTATATTAGGCCTTCGAAGCCTGTCTGCGGTCCCTCCTTCCACTAGGCCTCCACTGACCAGACCACTGCTGCCCGTTTACCCCTGTAACTAATAATAAAGTGCCTACAGCCAGCCCAATTTAATTATATTAGGCCTTCGAAGCCTGTCTGCGGTCCCTCCTTCCACTAGGCCTCCACTGACCAGACCACTGCTGCCCGTGTACCCTTGTAACTAATAATAAAGTGCCTACAGCCAGCCCAATTTAATTATGTTAGGCCTTCGAAGCCTGTCTGCGGTCCCTCCTTCCACTAGGCCTCCACTGACCAGACCACTGCTGCCCGTGTACCCCTGTAACTAATAATAAAGTGCCTACAGCCAGCCCAATTTAATTATGTTAGGCCTTCGAAGCCTTTCTGCGCTCCCTCCTTCCACTAGGCCTCCACTGACCAGACCACTGCTGCCCGTGTACCCCTGTAACTAATAATAAAGTGCCTACAGCCAGCCCAATTTAATTATGTTAGGCCTTCGAAGCCTGTCTGCGGTCCCTCCTTCCACTAGGCCTCCACTGACCAGACCACTGCTGCCCGTGTACCCCTGTAACTAATAATAAAGTGCCTACAGCCAGCCCAATTTAATTATATTAGGCCTTCGAAGCCTGTCTGCGGTCCCTCCTTCCACTAGGCCTCCACTGACCAGACCACTGCTGCCCGTGTACCCCTGTAACTAATAATAAAGTGCCTACAGCCAGCCCAATTTAATTATGTTAGGCCTTTGAAGCCTGTCTGCGGTCCCTCCTTCCACTAGGCCTCCACTGACCAGACCACTGCTGCCCGTGTACCCCTGTAACTAATAATAAAGTGCCTACAGCCAGCCCAATTTAATTATGTTAGGCCTTCGAAGCCTTTCTGCGCTCCCTCCTTCCACTAGGCCTCCACTGACCAGACCACTGCTGCCCGTGTACCCCTGGAACCAATTATAAAGTGCATAGAGCCTATTTTTTAATTTAATTTAATATTAATAAAGCCAGGATGAACTACGATATACCACGCTATGAGCTACCCAGTTGACAATTCTTTTGCGAGAAAAGCCATCCCACCCCTCCACCTGCATGTTAAAGACCGCATTGTCCTTGCATTCTGTCAATTTGTCAGTCCAAAGGTATACCTGACAACAGACACATGGACCTGTAGGCCTGGCCACGGAAGGTTACGTGTCCTTTGTGGCTCAATGGGTTAATGTATTGGATGCATGGTCCACACAGGGGACAGCCTGCAAAGTCTGTCTGCAGTCCCTAATTCAAGTTGGCCTCAACTGAATAAAGCTGAGCTTCTACCTTCTGGCTCTGATTAACTGCTGTTTTTAAAAAAATTGGCTTTTCCGTCCTTCTAAAGGTGTCTGCCCCTGCCTGGTGTTGTCCTCAACTGAATAAAGCTGAGCTTCAACCTTCAGTTCCAAACATACAACAAAAAACTGGTACAATACAAAAAGTGGCCTCCAGCTACAAAAACTTTCTCCTACAAGTAGTTAACTGACAGTTTTTTTTCCAGTGAAAACACAGATATGGCATCCAAAGAGTGTTGTCCTGTCTCGTCTTCTTTATATTATTGCCAAGAAGCTGCAACTGAATAAAGCTGTGCTTCAACCTTCTGTTCCAAATTACCATTTTTAAAAATGCAATTGGCTGTTCCGGCCTACTAAAGGTGTCTGTCTGCCCCTGCCTGGTGTTGTCCTCAACTGAATAAAGCTGAGCTTCAACCTTCAGTTCCAAATTACCATTTTTAAAAATGCAATTGGCTGTTCCGGCCTACTAAAGGTGTCTGTCTGCCCCTGCCTGGTGTTGTCCTCAACTGAATAAAGCTGAGCTTCAACCTTCTGTTCCAAATTACCATTTTTAAAAATGCAATTGGCTGTTCCGGCCTACTAAAGGTGTCTGTCTGCCCCTGCCTGGTGTTGTCCTCAACTGAATAAAGCTGTGCTTCAACCTTCAGTTCCAAACATACAACAAAAAACTGGTACAATACAAAAAGTGGCCTCCAGCTACAAAAACTTTCTCCTACAAGTAGTTAACTGACAGTTTTTTTTTCCAGTGAAAACACAGATATGGCATCCAACGAGTGTTGTCCTGTCTCGTCTTCTTTATATTATTGCCAAGAAGCTGCAACTGAATAAAGCTGTGCTTCAACCTTCTGTTCCAAATTACCATTTTTAAAAATGCAATTGGCTGTTCCGGCCTACTAAAGGTGTCTGTCTGCCCCTGCCTGGTGTTGTCCTCAACTGAATAAAGCTGAGCTTCAACCTTCAGTTCCAAATTACCATTTTTAAAAATGCAATTGGCTGTTCCGGCCTACTAAAGGTGTCTGTCTGCCCCTGCCTGGTGTTGTCCTCAACTGAATAAAGCTGAGCTTCAACCTTCAGTTCCAAATTACCATTTTTAAAAATGCAATTGGCTGTTCCGGCCTACTAAAGGTGTCTGTCTGCCCCTGCCTGGTGTTGTCCTCAACTGAATAAAGCTGTGCTTCAACCTTCAGTTCCAAACATACAACAAAAAACTGGTACAATACAAAAAGTGGCCTCCAGCTACAAAAACTTTCTCCTACAAGTAGTTAACTGACAGTTTTTTTTCCAGTGAAAACACAGATATGGCATCCAACGAGTGTTGTCCTGTCTCGTCTTCTTTATATTATTGCCAAGAAGCTGCAACTGAATAAAGCTGTGCTTCAACCTTCTGTTCCAAATTACCATTTTTAAAAATGCAATTGGCTGTTCCGGCCTACTAAAGGGGTCTGCCCCTGCCTGGTGTTGTCCTCAACTGAATAAAGCTGAGCTTCTACCTTCTGCCTCTTATTAACTGCTGTTTTTTTAAAAAAAATTGGCTGTTCCGGCCTACTAAAGGTGTCTGTCTGCCCCTGCCTGGTGTTGTCCTCAACTGAACAAAGCTGAGCTTCCACATTCTGGCTTTCGCCCTATACTATCAGATATTAAACTGCATTTGGCCTACTAGTGTGGTTAGGCCCTTGAAACAGTGTCTGCTGCTCTTGGGTTTGCTACTCCACTGAACAAAGCAATGCCGCCTGGTTAGTCCTGTTACCAATTTTGAACTGCATTTAGCCTACTTTATTCTTTGGCCCTATATCTGTTTCCTCCTCATCCTGCCCATTGCCCAGCCACTGCTAGATGAGTCTGCTGGTACATTGACCTAGACCACTACATTCCCCTTATACTCTACACAGCCAGAATCTGACCCTGCTGAAAGTAAGGTTCCCCTTCCCGCATGTTATACCACCTTACACAGGGACAGAGAGGAAGGTGCAGATGAAAGTGCAGGTTCCTTCATCAGGTGGGGGGGCATACTCGTTGGCGACGTCACTGGCACAGGGCCCCTCAGAGTACGCAAAAGTGTCGCTGCTGGTGGGAGGCGCCCCCGCCATGCAAACACACTGCCGTACTTTGAGGGGCCCTGTGCCAGTGCCAATGCGAACGAGTGGGCCCCCCCTGCTTGCTCAGGATCACAGCACTTGCAACGTTGAAATACTTACCTTTCCCTGCAACACCGCCGTGACGTAGTCCGCATTTCCTGGGCCCACGAAAAACTTGAGCCAGCCCTACTCCCCCCACAACTTTTGCCAAATGACCCCCAATTCCCTATGCCCAACTATTATTATAAAGTTAATTAAGATTGACAAGCTTCAGAAACAAGAATGGATGTTTTTGGCATTAAAATGGGCACTGTAGGTGTTTTCCTGGCCTCCACTCACTGCCGACTATGCTTCCCCATTGACTTGCATTGGGTTTCGTGTTTCGGTCGATCCCCGACTTTTAGCGATAATCGGCCGACTGCACTCGACTCGACTCTGGACAAAATCGGGTTTCACAAAACCCGACTCGATCTTAAAAAAATGAAAGTCGCTCAACTCTAGTAGGAACTGAGTAGATGAATGTTCAGTTTTGGGAGAAAAGTTATGTAATAACCTGTATTGTAATTTTTTTGAAATTAAACCTTTGCTTTTTCTGAGCTTTTCCATTCACTTGGTGGTCCTGTCTGTGACTGACAGATTTATTAATATAAGTTTGCATATAGAGATAGCTGTCAATCACGGATAGGACCGCCCACTGGACCAGAAATCCCAGAAAGAGTACAGGATTAAATGATTAAAACCCTAATTATACTGACTCTTTACACACAAAACTATATATGAACCTACCAAGCTCCCCCGACTCTATATCATAGTACCTGCAAATTGAAAAATTTAACAATATTTTCATTGGGGACAAGTTCCCTTTAAGTATATTCCAGCTATATCAACAGAAACACAGAGATGACTACAGGAAGTTGCGATGAGTCTCTCTACTACTCTACTAGGCATGCAGGCATAAAAGAAATGAAAACACAAAAAAGCACAGTAAAACCAAAAACACTCAGTTGCAAAAAAATCACTGTAGACAGCAAGTGCTGGTAAAAAGATGGAAAAAACAGGGTAATTGGTTGATACTTTTTTGCAAAAAATGTTTATTAAGCCGCTCTACCAAACGTCAAGGTATACCCATATCAGAGCAGTCCTAGCTAATGTATGTAATCCCTATCTGATGTATTTAAAACCTGGTCATATGTACAATACCTGTATGAGCAGGGTTCAGAAAAGGAATGTCCATGTGGACACGCTGGACAGAACGGCTCCTGTGCGCACAGCTCAAAAAAAGAGGGGTGGAGGCCTCCCCAGTCTTGTGGACACAAGAAAACAATTATGTGAAACCAGAACACATCAGCTCATGTGTTCTGGTTTCACATAAAAGTAAGCAAGGCTTTCAGGTCAGAGCAGGCAAATTATTAGACAATGCATGCTGCGAAGTAAGGAAAAGGGAAGCTCCAGAGCTAATAGTGCTGTAAGAAAGCTGTAGAAAAGGAACCTCCCACTCAAAAAGAGTGGAAGACAAGTTATAGAACTTAGGACATATTACACTGTTATGTGCAAGATCTTGCTTTTAAACTTTTTTGATTGAACTCTGGTTGTTCTGGGCAACAAAGGATATTTTTTTTATTAGGCAGTTTTCATAAATGAGGCCCTATATGTATAGTCATGTAGTTGCTGACTTGCAACTGATTATTTTTTCATGCGTATTGCTGCAATATTCAGTCATGTTTATCTTGATCTATTTTTTTGTGTGCAAAGCTAAAAGGTATTAACTTTGATTCTTGTCCCTATAATTTTGAACATGTTCAAAAGTAGTGGACTGTAAATCAGGCAGCATGTAGAAGAGAAATCCATGAGTGGATGTTGATATTCTCTCAATTATTGATCAGAATGAGTAGACAATCAGTATCTCACTGTCTGAATGACCTGGTGCCCTGTTGCTCCAGCATGTGTGCTCAGAGCCCTATGGGCTTCGCTGTGAATGTGGTGTATAACACATCAGTCCTCCCAGTTATATATTGTGTTACCAGCGAGCAAGGAGCAATTTGTCACAGCTAAATATCGGATTGTACTTTTCAGTTAAATAGAAAAGACTTGTGTTTCAGCAGGAGGTCACTAAACATTTTTAATTTTCGGGTGTCAGGAACATAAGAAAACTGGCATTACACCTATCCAATTAACTTGTGATTGAAAAGGAACCTTTTTCCCAAAACAGCACCATTGTTATCCAAGGACTGTGTCTGATATTGGTGTTCAGGCCATTTTACGTAAAGGGCTCTGATCTGCAATACTATGGACAAGAAGTGTACCTGTCATTTCAGGTAACTTTTCTGAATAAGATGTCACGTGTATACATGAGGTTTACCACAATTTTTGGCCTTAATATGTCTTGTGTAGGGTTGAGCGAAACAGATCGGCCAATTTCAAAAGTCGCCGACTTTTGGGAAAGTCGGGTTTTGTGAAACCCGACCCGATCTCACTGTGGGATCGGGTCAGCCATCGGCGATCTTCGCTCCAAAGTCGGGTTTCGTTTTTTATATATATACCCGTATTTTCCGGCATATAAGACGACTGGGCGTATAAGACGACCCCCCAACTTTTCCAGTTAAAATATAAAATCTTCTTAAAAGTCGGGGGTCTTCTTATACGCCGTATGTCGTCTTATAGGGCCGGTGACTAATGTGCCTTTTGGGGGGGGAGTGGTCCTGATGACGAAGAGGGGGCATCTCACAGGAAAGTGTGAGTGAAGTATCCCCCATTACCTCATTGTAGCTGCAGTGTGGGGTGCTGGGGAGCGGCAGCGGCCACCGCCCCACAGCACAGCACCCATGCGGCACAAAGAGGAGCAGCAGCTGCCGCCTCTCCCCAGCACAGAGACCCCATGCTGCAGCTACAATGCGGTAATGGGGGATACTCCACTCACACTTTCCTGTGAGACGCCCCCTCTTCGTCATCGGGACCACTCCCCCCCACCCACCATATACACATTGGTGTCTGCACTCGGCGTACAAGACGGCACCCGGCGTATAAGACGACCCCCGACTTTTAAGAAGATTTTCAGGGGTTAAAAAGTAGTCTTATACGCCAGAAAATACAGTATATATGTCATTGAGACACATATATATATATTTATATTTACTTCAGCGCGATATATGTGAAAAGCCGGTAATTCAATTGCCGGCTTTTCATTTCTCCTGCCTAAACCCGACATGATATGAGACATGGTTTACATACAGTAAACCATCTCATATCCCCCTTTTTTTTGCATATTCCACACTACTAATGTTAGTAGTGTGTATGTGCAAAATTTCGGCGCTGTAGCTGAGGACATCCAGCAGAGGGCGCATCACCACGACTCAAGGTAACTATAGGTTTTCAAAGGAGACTCTGTTGGTATTTTAAATACGAGTAATGGGGATTCTAGAGAAAGGATTATGAAGTTGAAGACTCTGCTTCACAGGCGGACGAAGTTGTGGTGGAATAGGGCAACCTTGGGACAATATTTGGCGCGTGGCCTCATTCCCAGAGGTCTACGCGTTCAAATTTTTCCGGCATTTCCAGTGGAGGATGAGAGCTTCAGAGGTGAATGGGAGGAACTTGCCACAAGGTGCTCCAATGGCTTCATAGAGCTGCTTATGAAGTTGGACGAAGCAAAGTTGACAGATCTGGAGAAGGAGATTGACAGTATACAGGCGCTTATTAAAGATGAACTAACTCCTGAAGCACTGGAGAAATTAAATGGAGATCTAGATAAAGATTTCTCCAGGTGGGAGCAGGAGATTAGTGCTATAAAAACGAAAAAACTACAGCGGGACAATATTGATTACCGCGAGAATAGAGTGTATCGGTGGAAGAGGAATAGAACTAAAAATCGGTTCCCATCTCAAATGAGATCAGACTCGATCTCTTCAGTAACATCTATAGACGAGTCTAGTGCAGCATCCGATCAATCTACACTGGCTGGTAGTGATAAGGGTAGGAAGACCCAACCGGGTAGAGCTGCTAAAGGGAAATATACGGCTAATAAGAGGAAGTTCACCTCTCCACCGAATTATGAGAGAAAAGCCAAAAGCACTAATTTGGAGGTGATTAATTTGTCTACCCACCTTCTATCAGAAACACAGATCGAAGTGCTAAAATTGGGCCTCAACTTTGTTCCGTCTAACCGTTTTGATTTTTTCACAGCCCTAAAAGACACGCATTTGTTCTGCCGAAAGCTTCTGCTCAAAAGACTACATGGTCAGAGAAATGCCGGTTGTGATATATCAAATGATGCGGAGGCCACGGCACTTTTGGCACTAGAAGATCTCTTGAAGGAGCAACAGCCTGACCATGTAGGTAATTTTCCGACATCTATTATGTCCAGATCTACCACCTTTCCCCCTTTGTCCATGTGTACTCAGATAGATATTTTTTGCAAGTTGGTCTCTGAGGACCTCATGAAGATACCCAGAGGTCTCTATAGAGACAATCTGACACCAGCTCAAAGGAGGGCACTGGAGGAATTACAGTCCCTCAACACGGTAGTATTTAAACCGGCGGACAAGGGGGGAAATGTGGTAGTCTGGCCAGTCGAGAAATATGAGAGGGAAGCTTTGAGGCAGCTTAGAAATAAAGATACATATCGTGTCTTAGCTCAGAATCCTATTCAGGTCTTTTTGAAGAAATTGGAGCACATTGTGACACCGGCCTATGAATTGGGCTTGATACCTAAAAAGATACTAGAGGGATTGCTGCCTAAATTCCCCAGGATTGCCACCTTCTATGTCCTGCCCAAGGTGCACAAAGACGCTGTTAATCCACCGGGCCGTCCTATTGTCTCTGGCATAGGAGGCTTATGCGAAAATGCATGTAGGTTTATAGATTTTTACTTAAAGACACTGGTGGAGACTTTGCCCTCCTATGTCAGAGACACTACCGATGTGCTGAGGAGAGTTGAGGGGCTGTCTCTGGAGGCGGGGATGATTTTGGTCACTATTGACATAGAGTCTTTATACACATCCATCAGGCATGAGGATGGCCTGCGGGCCGCCCGTTTCTTCCTCGAGAGTACGAACTGGGATGGCCACTTTTTGGAATTTATTTTGGAATTGTTGGAATTTGTTTTAACTCACAACTTTTTTGTGTTTAAGGACAGGTTTTATTTACAGATACAAGGTACTGCAATGGGCGCGGCATGTGCCCCGTCGTATGCAAATTTATTTTTGGGTTTTTGGGAACGGCACATTTTTCAGGGTGATGGGGCACATGCCGCGGACCCGGTGGTGGGCTGGTTTCGCTACATTGATGACGTTCTTATGATCTGGAACGGTGGCGAGGCCAGCCTCACCAAATTTATGCAGGAACTTAATAACAACAATTTCAATTTAAAATTCACATACACGTGGCATAGAAGAAAAATTGATTTTTTAGATATTACTTTATGTGTAGCCGAGGATGGTTCCATTGAGACAGATTTATACAGGAAAGAGACATCTGTGAATGCTTTATTGCATGCCTCCTCGGCACACAATTATTCAGTGATTAAGGCCATCCCAGTTGGACAATTCTTGAGGAACAGACGGGTGTGCTCGACGGAAACCCGCTTCGAGAGACAGTCCACCATTCTGACTGAGCGCTTTAAAGCCCGGGGGTACAGCAATCGGTGCATCAGGGCAGGATATAGAAGGGCGAGAAGTGCACGAAGGGAGGATCTATTGTGCCAAGCCAAAACTAGGGAACCCGGTCGGGATTCAGAAGTAAGGTTTATTTCAACGTCTAACTGTCGGTGGGATTTGATCCGTGATAGTCTTAATAGACATTGGCCTATCTTACTTACGGATAATATCCTGGCCTCCCAACTAACCCAATACCCCTTGATGACACAACGCAGGGGGAGAAATTTGAGGGATAATCTGGTGAACAGCCACTATGTGGCTCAAACCAGATGCCCCTTTGGTACAAGGGGCCCGAGGCAGGGCTGCTTCCCTTGCGGGTCATGTGTCGCGTGCCCTAACATCCTGAGATGTGGGACCTTTAAGACATCAAATGGGAGCAGGGAATTCAAGATACGCGAATATATATCGTGTAATACCACCTACGTGATATATTATGCGACGTGCCCCTGCTCTCTTATCTACATTGGTCTCACATCTAGGGAATTGAAGGTTAGGACACGTGAACACGTACGGGATATAGTGGCAGGAAAGGAGGCTTTGGATATATCCAGTTTAAAAACCCTTCCTAGACATTTTCGTCTGTGTCACGGATCCAATCCCACCGGCTTAAAAGTTAGAGGTATTGATAGGGTCCATGGTGGGATTAGGGGTGGTAACATGGCTAAGATCCTTGCACAACGTGAGTGCAAGTGGATCATCACCCTGGACACCATGGCCCCCAAAGGGCTGAATGAACAGCTTAGCTTTGTTCCCTTCCTATGAGACCCAGGGGGTTTATGGTGTCCCTGTTCTGCCACTACTCCGTCCGGTCTATATTGATTGTCAAAACCCAGGTGGGGGTGGACATGTTTATCCTATCTCTATGTTTATGATTATGTATATCCCCGATCTCATTTTAAATTGTTCTTTTGTTCTTTGTGTTTTTTAGCGTATTGTTGTTATTAATATATGATGGCCTTGTGTCCCACGGTTTACTCGGACGTCAGCTATGTTGTTGGATGACCTTGGAGTGAAGCTGAAGACTTCTGGAGACCTCATTGTCACTTTGGCACTTTCTAAATTCGTTAATGCCTATTTGCTATTATGGTCTTAATGACTTTTATAGTATTTATATATATATGTTTGTATGGAGACACAGCACTGCACTTTATAATCTTTTTTTCTTTAGAATACTTTGTTAGGATTTTTCAGTACTTTTATACGCACATTGTGGTTCCGATATTTATATTGCATCTGTATTTCTTCACATTGGTAGAACACTAATGGGTCTCTCCTCAGTATAACTTAGGCTTCCATACCTGCACAGACATGGCTACGTCCTTCTGACTTCTTAAAAATGGCCGCCGGCATGTGCGCATGCGCGGTGGATACCTCTAGCATCGGCTTCCCCTGGCGACCGTCTCTAATATGCGGGACGCACAGTTTATGACGTCATACGGCGGACTTCCGCCTCTGTGCGCACTGTGTTGACGGTCTGCAGGTGTCGCTGATGGGGGGAGCCACGGCGCATGCGCCGATCATCATGCACATTTCCGGTGTGCAGTAGATATAAACACAGGGGACTGAGAAATAGATGAACCCTGTTGAGAAAGCCATTCCGCGAAACGCGCGTCCGGGGCCGCCGGGTGAAGTGCGGACTGCTCCCCACTAAAAACTACCAATGGGTAAGTGTGCAATTACTACTGTGAGGATATTATAATGGTGGGCTATGTATGCAGCGTTCTACATGGGCAGTGGATAGAGTGGATCACACTACCTTTGATTTTGTCCCAGCTGGCATAGATAATCTTTCCCACCTTTTGCACTGCTACTCTGGTTTGGGATGTACATTGCAGTGTGCACCTGACCCGGCTACCTTCAAAGTCTCCCTCTTGATTTCTCTGCTTTATTGCATATTATGATGACATGTGTATTTTAAATTGTGTGTTAAATAAAGGTTTGTTTATATTTTAAAATGACGATTTGGATTTCTATACTCCTTGTTTTGTGTTTCATAACTATAGGTCATTGACCTACATTAGCTTCTTTCGCGGTGATGCACCCCCTGCTGGATGTCCTCATATGACCTCGAGCGTGGGAAAAAGTTCCCAGGCTGCAGTTCATGAGGACATCCAGCAGAGGGCGCATCACCGTGAATGAAGGTAAATACAGGTCATTGACCTACATTACCTTCATTCCTGGGGTTTTACAGGCACGAGCACAGCTGCATTATAGCAGAGCTCCTGCCTGTAAAATATTTTAACCCCTTCAGATGGATTTACATCGTGGGATGTTACAGATCTACGGATGGTATGTATATTGTTGGTTTATTATTTTTCCTTTGTTACAGAACGATGGTCTTCAGGTGGATTACCAGTATAATAAAATATTACAACAACCTGTGTCTTTATTTCATTAAAATACTTTGCAATATTGTGTGTGTGTTTTTTTAACCATTTCATACAATTGGATTAATAATGGATAGGTGTCATAATTGACGCCTCTCCATTATTAATCTGGCTTAATGTCACCTTACAATAGCAAGGTGGCATTAACCCTTCATTACCCCATATCCCACCTCTACACGGGAGTGGGAAGAGAGAGGCCAAGTGCCAGAATAGGCGCATCTTCCAGATGTGCCTTTTCTGGGGTGGCTGGGGGCAGATGTTTGTAGTCAGGGGGGGCCAATAAACATGGACCCTCCCTAGGCTATTAATATCTGCCCTCAGTCACTGGCTTTACCACTCTGGCAGAGAAAATTGCGCGGGAGCCCATACCAATATTTTCCGCGATTTAATCCTTAAATTTAATAGCTACAGCGCCGAAATTTTGCACATACACACTACTAACATTAGTAGTGTGGAATATGCAAAAAAAAGGGGGATATGACATGGTTTACTGTATGTAAACCATGACTCATATCATGTCGGGTTTAGGCAGGAGAAATGAAAAGCCGGCAATTGAATTACCGGCTTTTCACATATATCGCGCTGAATAAATATAAAAATATATAGATTTTCCAGTAACTTGCATTGGGTTTCATGTTTCGGCCGATCCCCGACCCCAACTTTTCAAGAAGATCGGCCGATTTCACTCGACTCGACTTTTGAGAAAGTACTCGACCTCAAAAAAGGAAAAGTCGCTCAACCCTAGTCTTGTGCTCTGCAATTCTTACCAGTTTTTCCCTCTGCAGGCTCTCTCTTTAATTTTCAGTTTTCTCTAAGGTAATAGGTAGAAACTAGCTGTTCCAATTTCTCCCATATACTGCACACAAAGAGATGGGTTCCTGCTCTTCTTTCTCGGCAGCACATAGACAGAAACAGCATCAGCATGGAAGACATTATACAGCAGTACTGTGCTGTATTGCTGTGAACCCAGCACTCAAGTGAAATGAGTTTGCTAGAAGCTGCAGCATGATCTGCCTGGTCTTTCACTGAATTTATTGCTTCTCGCTCATCCTCCCCTCTCCTCCCCATACAGTTAAATAGAAGCTGTAGCCTGATGCTCCAATGAGCTGGCAGTCCATCTTGCTTTAACCCCTTAACGACCGCCGATACGCCTTTTAACGGCGGCCGCTAAGGGTACTTAAACCACAGCGCCGTTAATTAACGGCGCTGTGGAAAAAGTGAATAGCGCCCCCCAGAGTCGGATTTTCTCTGGGGTCTCGGTTGCCGAGGGTAGCCGAGACCCCAGAGAACATGATTCGGGGGGTTTTTACCGACCCCCGAGTTGCGATCGCCGGTAATTAACCGTTTACCGGCGGTCGCAACAAAAAAAAAAAAACGCGATTTGCCGTTTAATTTCTCTGTCCTCCGATGTGATCGCACATCGGAGGACAGAGAAATGTGGTCCCCGATGGCCCCCAATAGCCCCCCAATACTCACCTATCTCCCCCGGTGCTCCTCGTGGCTCCCGATGGGCGCCGCCATCTTTTTTCCGGGAAAAAATGGCGGGCGCACGCGCAGTGCGCCCGCCGCCCGGCACCCGGATGTTCTTTGGGGTCTCGGCTGCCGGGGGTAGCCGAGACCCCAAAGAACATGATCGGGGTCGGTTTGCACCGACCCCTGCTTTGCGATCGCCGGTAATTAACAGTTTACCGGCGACCGCAAAAAAAAAAAAAAAGCGATCAGTTATTTCTCTGTCCTCTGATGTGATCGCACATCAGAGGACAGAGAAATAGGGGGATTCGGGGACCCTATCATACTCACCCGGGGTCCCTGGGTCCTCTTCTGTCTTCTCCTGCCAGCCGGCTTTTTCATCATGGCGGGCGCATGCGCAGTGCGCCCGCCATCTGCTGCCATCTGCCGGCCGGCAGGAGAAGACAAGTTGGGGCTAAAATTAGGGTTAGGGTTAGGGTTAGAGTTAGGGTTAGGGTTAGAGTTAGGGTTAGGGTTGGGGCTAAATTTAGGGTTAGGGTTAGGGCTAGGGTTAGGGTTAGGCTACTTTCACACTAGCGTTTTTTGGCTTCCGTCGCAATGCGTCGTTGGAGAAAAAACGCATCCTGCAAAAGTGCTTGCAGGATGCGTTTTTTCTCCATTGGCTTGCATTAGCGACGCATTGCGACGGATTGCCACATGTCGCATCCGTCGTGCGACGGATGCGTCGTGCTTCGGCGGACCGTCGACACAAAAAAAAGCTACATGTAACTTTTTTGTGCGACGTGTCCCACATATTTCAGTGCCACGTGCCACGTATTTAAGTGCCACGTGCCACGTATCAAAGTGCCACGTGCCACATATTTCAGTGCCACGTATCAAAGTGCCACGTGCCACGTATCAAAGTGCCACGTGCCACGTATCAAAGTGCCACGTGCCACGTATCAAAGTGCCACGTGCCACATATTTCAGTGCCACGTGCCACGTATCAAAGTGCCACGTGCCACATCTTTCAGTGCCACGTGCCACGTATTTAAGAGACACGTGCCACGTATCAAAGTGCCACGTGCCACATATTTCAGTGCCACGTGCCACGTATTTAAGTGACACGTGCCACGTATCAAAGTGCCACGTATCACGTATTTCAGTGCCACGTATTTAAGTGACACGTATCACGTATAAGTGCCACGTGTCACGTATTTAATTGCCACATATTTAAGTGCCACGTATCAAGATTTTCCATGGAGAACAGACACATCCAGAGATATGTCTGCTCTCCACGGCTGCAGCAACACACTGACAGGAGCCATAGTTCCTGTCGGTGTGTCACTGCGCATGCGCGAGCGAGTTTACCGGCGGTCATTGACCCCGGCACTCTCGCTTAACGGCAGTGCTGCGTGGGAAAGTTCAACGCAGCTGTACTGCTGTTAACCGAGATGCCGGAGTCATTGAACTCCGGAACAGTACGCGATACACTGCTAGGAGCTTCGCTCCTGGCAGTGTATCGCCGGAGAGCAGCCGATCGGCGTGGGACACTCGTTTTATGGATTCTGCGGACAGGGAGTATGAATTTGGTTTATTATTTTTGGATTTTTTCCTGGAGGATCGAGGGCTTCGCCTACAAGTGTGCTGTTGGTGAGTATATACTCTGTGTTATATGTTGTATGTACTGTGTGTCATGTATGTGTATTGTGTGTAGGTGTTTTGTGTAACTTTACAATTGTGCTAAGTCGCCGGACACAGGGACAACTCTCCCATCCTAATACCGGATGGGAGTAGTAGTCCCATACGGCGACTTAGCACAATGGTGGCACTAGCGTCGCATGGGGACACACACACGCACACACACGCACACACACGCACACACACACAGAAGGACTCCATGCTGCTTCACTGGGGGGCGGGGGCTTCCCTCTTCCTGTCCGACGTCACGTCCGGTCCTGGGTGTCAACCCCTCCGTACAAAGACGCCGACACCCAGGACAAAGGCGCTGTGTGTGGAAGGTAATATGGGGCCCTAGGGGGATACGCAGACACGCCGCTGCGTAAAGAATTGACATGTCAATTCTTTTTACGCCGGCGTGTTTGCAGACAAAAGTGCCGCGTTTTTTTGCGGTGTGTCTGAACGGCAAAGTGAATTTCTCATTCACTTTGCCGGCAGACGAAAATGACATTGCGCATTTTTGAAAAGCGCCCGCAAAATAGCGCTCAAAAATGCGCTATGTCTGAAAGTAGCCTAAGGCTTCTTTCACACTTGCGTCGGCCCGATGTACCGACGCACGTTGTGAAAATTGTGCACAACGTGGGCAGCGGATGCAGTTTTTCAACGCATCCGCTGCCCAGTCTATGTCCTGGGGAGGAGGGGGCAGAGTTACGGCCACGCATCCGCGGAAATGGCGGACGCGACGTACAAAAAAAAGGTTACATTGAACTTTTTTTGTGACGACGGGGGCTAAAGTTATGGTTAGGGTTGGGGCTAAAGTTAGGGTTGGGGCTAAAGTTAGGGTTAGAGTTGGGATTAGGGTTAGGGTTTGGATTAGGGTTGGGATTAGTGTTACGTTTGGGATTAGGGTTGGGATTAGGGTTAGGGTTGGGATTAGGGTTAGGGGTGTGTTGGATTTAGGGTTTTGATTAGGGTTATGGTTAGGGTTGAGATTAGGGCTGTTTTGGGGTTAGGGTTGTGATTATCGTTAGGGTTGTGATTAGGATTATGGATCGGGTTGAGATTAGGTTTAGGGCTGTGTTGGGGTTAGGGTTGGAGTTAGAATTGGGGGGTTTCCACTGTTTAGGTACATCAGGGGGTCTCCAAACACGACAGCCAATTTTGCGCTAAAAAAGTCAAATGGTACTCCCTCCCTTCTGAGCTCTGCCGTGCGCCCAAACAGTGGTTTACCCCCACATATGGGACATCAGCGTACTCGGGATAAATTTGACAACAACTTTTGGGGTCCAATTTCTCCTGTTACCCTTGTGAAAATAAAAACTTGGGGGCTAAAAATCTTTTTTGTTGGAAAAAAATATATTTTTTTATTTTCACTACTCTGCATTATAAATTTCTGTGAAGCACTTGAGCTTTCAAAGTTCTCACCACATATCTAGATAAGTTCCTTAGGGGGTCTAGTTTCCAAAATTTGGTCACTTGTGGGGGTTTCTACTGTTTAGGTACATTAGGGGTCTGCAAACGCAACATAACGCCCGCAGACAATTCTATCAAAGTCTGCATTGCAAAATGGCGCTCCTTCCCTTCCAAGCTCTGCCGTGCGCCCAAACAGTGGTTTACCCCCACATATGGGGTACCAGCATACTCAGGACAAATTGGACAACAACTTTTGGGGTCCAATTTCTCTTGTTACCCTTGTGAAAATAAAAATTTGGGGGCTAAAAAAATCTTTTTTGTGGGAAAAAAAATATTTTTTATTTTCACTACTCTGCATTATAAACTTCTGTGAAGCACTTGGGCATTCAAAGTTCTCACCACATATCTAGATAAGTTCCTTGGGGGGTCTATTTTCCAAAATGGGGTCACTTGTTGGGGGTTTCTACTGTTTAGGTACATTAGGGGTCTGCAAAGGCAACATAACGCCCGCAGACAATTTCTGCTGTTTAGGCACATCAGGGGCTCTCCAAACGCAACATGGCGTCCGATCTCAATTCCAGTCAATTTTGCATTGAAAAGTCAAATGGCGCTCCTTTGCTTCCGAGCTCAGCCATGCGCCCAAACAGTGGTTTACCCCCACATATGGGGTGTCGGCGTACTCAAGACAAATTGTACAACAGCTTCTGGGGTCCATTTTCTCCTGTTACCCTTGGTAAAATAAAAATTTGGAGATAAAAAGATCATTTTTGTAGAAAAAATGCGATTTTTTTATTTTCACGGCTCTACGTTATAAACTTCTGTGAAGCACCTGGGGGTTTAAAGTGCTCACCACACATCTAGATAAGTTCCTTAAGGGGTCTAGTTTCCAAAATGGTGTCATATGTGGGGGGTCTCTACTGTTTAGGCACATCAGCGGCTCTCCAAACGTGACATGGCGTCCGATCTCAATTCCAGCCAATTCTACATTGAAAAAGTAAAACGACACTCCTTCTCTTCCAAGCTCTGCGGTGCGCCCAAACAGTGGTTTACCCCCATATATGGGGTATCGACGTACTCAGGAGAAATTGCACAACAACTTTTGTGGTCTAATTTCTCCTGTTACCTGTTGTGAATTTGCTTTTTGCTCCCTCTAGTGGTTACTAGTTTTTTGACTCTGGTTTTTCTGTCATTCCTTTTATCCGCACCTGGGTCGTTAGTTAGGGGTGTTGCTATATAAGCTCCCTAGACCTTCAGTTCAATGCCTGGCAACGTAGTTATCAGAGCTAGTCTGCTGTGCTCTTGTCTACTGATCCTGGTTCCAGTTATATCAGCTAAGTCTGCCTTTTGCTTTTTGCTATTTGTTTTGGTTTTGTATTTTTGTCCAGCTTGTTCCAAATCTATATCCTGACCTTTGCTGGAAGCTCTAGGGGGCTGGTGTTCTCCCCCCGGACCGTTAGACGGTTCGGGGGTTCTTGAATTTCCAGTGTGGATTTTGATAGGGTTTTTGTTGACCATATAAGTTACCTTTCTTTATTCTGCTATCAGTAAGCGGGCCTCTCTGTGCTAAACCTGGTTCATTTCTGTGTTTGTCATTTCCTCTTACCTCACCGTTATTATTTGTGGGGGGCTTCTATCCAGCTTTGGGGTCCCCTTCTCTGGAGGCAAGAAAGGTCTTTTGTTTTCCTCTACTAGGGGTAGCTAGATTCTCCGGCTGGAGCGTGTCATCTAGAATCAACGTAGGAATGATCCCCGGCTACTTCTAGTGTTGGCGTTAGGAGTAGATATATGGTCAACCCAGTTACCACTGCCCTATGAGCTGGATTTTTGTATTCTGCAGACTTCCACGTACCTCTGAGACCCTCGCCATTGGGGTCATAACAGTTTGCCAGGCCAGTATTAAATGTTTAATGCGTTGCAGAAGAGGGATTATAAGAAAGAAGATTCTGAGTTTGTTTTTTTTTCTTTCTTCTTCCCCTTTACCTCAGAGTGGCTATGCTTGCTGCAGACATGAATGTCCAGACCTTGATTACAAGTGTGGACCAGCTGGCTACTCGTGTGCAGGGCATACAAGACTATGTTATCAGAAATCCTAGGTCAGAACCTAAAATACCGATTCCTGAACTGTTTTCCGGAGACAGGTTTAAGTTTAGGAATTTTGTGAATAATTGTAAATTGTTTTTGTCCCTGAGACCCTGTTCATCTGGAGACTCTGCTCAGCAAGTAAAAATAGTTATTTCGTTCTTACGGGGCGACCCTCAGGATTGGGCTTTTTCGCTGGCGCCAGGAGATCCGGCATTGGCTGATATTGATGCGTTTTTTCTGGCGCTCGGTTTCCTTTATGAGGAACCCAATCTTGAGATTCAGGCAGAAAAGGCCTTGCTGGCTATGTCTCAGGGGCAGGACGAGGCTGAAGTGTATTGCCAAAAATTTCGGAAATGGTCCGTGCTGACACATTGGAACGAGTGTGCACTGGCCGCTAATTTTAGAAATGGCCTATCTGAAGCCATTAAGAATGTTATGGTGGGTTTTCCCATTCCCACAGGTCTCAATGATACTATGGCACTGGCTATTCAAATTGACCGGCGGTTGCGGGAGCGCAAAACCGCAAATTCCCTCATGGTGTTGTCTGAACAGACACCTAATTCGGTGCAATGTGATAGAAAAACCGCAAATTCCCTCATGGTGTTGTCTGAACAGACACCTGATTTAATGCAATGTGATAGAATCCTGACTAGAAATGAGCGGAAAATTCATAGACGCCGGAATGGCTTGTGCTACTACTGTGGTGATTCTACACATGTTATCTCAGCATGCTCTAAACGTATAGCTAAGGTTGTTAGTCCTGTCACCGTTGGTAATTTGCAACCTAAATTTATTCTGTCTGTAACTTTGATTTGCTCACTGTCGTCTTATCCTGTCATGGCGTTTGTAGATTCAGGTGCTGCCCTGAGTCTTATGGATCTGTCATTTGCTAAGCACTGTGGTTTTACTCTTGAACCATTAGAAAATCCTATTCCTCTTAGGGGTATTGATGCTACGCCATTGGCAGCAAATAAACCGCAGTATTGGACACAGGTTATCATGTGCATGACTCCTGAACACCGCGAGGTGATACGTTTCCTGGTTTTACATAAAATGCATGATTTGGTTGTTTTAGGGCTGCCATGGTTACAGACCCATAATCCAGTCCTGGACTGGAAGGCTATGTCAGTCTCAAGTTGGGGCTGTCGTGGTATTCATGGGGATTCCCTGCCTGTGTCTATTGCTTCTTCTACGCCTTCGGAAGTTCCGGAGTATTTGTCTGATTATCAGGATGTCTTCAGTGAGTCTGAGTCCAGTGCACTGCCTCCTCATAGGGACTGTGACTGTGCTATAGATTTGATCCCAGGCAGTAAGTTTCCTAAGGGAAGACTGTTTAATCTGTCGGTACCTGAACATACCGCTATGCGTTCATATATCAAGGAGTCTCTGGAGAAAGGACATATTCGTCCGTCTTCTTCCCCCCTTGGTGCGGGATTCTTTTTTGTGGCAAAAAAGGACGGATCTTTGAGACCTTGTATTGATTATCGGCTTTTAAATAAGATCACTGTCAAATTTCAGTATCCTTTACCGCTGTTGTCTGACTTGTTTGCCCGGATTAAAGGTGCCAAGTGGTTCACCAAGATAGACCTTCGTGGTGCGTACAACCTTGTGCGCATTAAGCAAGGTGATGAATGGAAAACCGCATTCAATATGCCCGAAGGTCATTTTGAGTACTTGGTGATGCCTTTTGGGCTCTCCAATGCGCCTTCAGTTTTTCAGTCCTTTATGCATGACATTTTCCGGAAGTATCTGGATAAATTTTTGATTGTTTATCTGGATGATATTTTGTTTTTTTCTGATGATTGGGATTCGCATGTGGAGCAGGTCAGGTTGGTCTTTAAAATTTTGCGTGAAAATTCTTTGTTTGTCAAGGGCTCAAAGTGTCTCTTTGGTGTACAGAAGGTTCCCTTTTTGGGGTTCATTTTTTCCCCTTCTGCTGTGGAGATGGACCCAGTCAAGGTCCGAGCTATTCTTGATTGGACTCAGCCCTCGTCGGTTAAGAGTCTTCAGAAGTTCTTGGGTTTCGCTAACTTCTACCGTCGTTTTATCGCTAATTTTTCTAGCATTGTGAAACCGTTGACGGATATGACCAAGAAGGGCTCCGATGTAGCTAACTGGGCTCCTGCTGCCGTGGAGGCTTTCCAGGAGTTGAAGCGCCGGTTTACTTCGGCGCCTGTTTTGTGCCAGCCCGATGTCTCACTTCCCTTTCAGGTTGAGGTGGATGCTTCAGAGATTGGAGCAGGGGCCGTTTTGTCGCAGAGAGGCCCTGGTTGCTCTGTTATGAAACCTTGTGCCTTTTTCTCCAGGAAGTTTTCGCCTGCCGAGCGAAATTATG
The DNA here is from genome assembly GCF_051348905.1 of Ranitomeya variabilis. Lineage (NCBI taxonomy): Eukaryota > Metazoa > Chordata > Amphibia > Anura > Dendrobatidae > Ranitomeya > Ranitomeya variabilis. The sequence goes on from NC_135232.1 coordinate 237,694,063, forward strand.
ATGTGGGCAATCGGGAGTTGTTGGCCATGAAATGGGCATTTGAGGAGTGGCGTCATTGGCTCGAGGGTGCTAAGCATTGTGTGGTGGTCTTGACTGATCACAAAAATCTGATGTATCTCGAGTCTGCTAAACGCCTTAATCCGAGACAGGCCCGCTGGTCATTGTTTTTCTCCCGCTTTGATTTTGTTGTCTCGTATTTACCAGGTTCAAAGAATGTGAAGGCTGATGCTCTTTCTAGGAGCTTTGTGCCTGATGCTCCTGGAGTCGCTGATCCTGTTGGTATTCTTAAAGATGGAGTTATCTTGTCAGCTATTTCTCCGGATCTGCGACGTGTGTTGCAGAGATTTCAGGCTGATAGGCCTGAGTCTTGTCCACCTGACAGACTGTTTGTCCCGGATAAATGGACCAGCAGAGTCATTTCCGAGGTTCATTCCTCGGTGTTGGCAGGTCACCCGGGAATTTTTGGCACCAGAGATCTGGTGGCCAGGTCCTTTTGGTGGCCTTCCTTGTCAAGGGATGTGCGGTCATTTGTGCAGTCCTGTGGGACTTATGCTCGAGCTAAGCCTTGCTGTTCTCGTGCCAGCGGTTTGCTCTTGCCCTTGCCTGTCCCGAAGAGACCTTGGACACATATCTCCATGGATTTCATTTCTGATCTTCCGCTATCTCAGGGCATGTCCGTTATCTGGGTGATATGTGATCGCTTCTCCAAGATGGTCCATTTGGTTCCTTTGCCTAAGCTGCCTTCCTCTTCCGATCTGGTTCCTGTGTTTTTCCAGAACGTGGTTCGTTTGCACGGCATCCCTGAGAATATTGTGTCAGACAGAGGATCCCAGTTCGTTTCTAGGTTCTGGCGATCCTTTTGTAGTAGGATGGGCATTGATTTGTCGTTTTCGTCTGCTTTCCATCCTCAGACTAATGGACAGACGGAGCGAACCAATCAGACTTTGGAGGCTTATTTGAGGTGTTTTGTCTCTGCTGATCAGGACGATTGGGTGACATTCTTGCCGTTGGCTGAGTTTGCCCTTAATAATCGGGCTAGTTCCGCCACCTTGGTTTCGCCTTTTTTCTGCAACTCTGGTTTCCATCCTCGCTTTTCTTCGGGTCATGTGGAGCCTTCTGACTGTCCTGGGGTGGATTCTGTGGTAGATAGGTTGCATCGGATCTGGAATCATGTGGTGGACAACTTGAAGTTGTCACAGGAGAGGGCTCAGCGCTTTGCCAACCGCCGCCGCGGTGTGGGTCCCCGACTACGCGTTGGGGATTTGGTATGGCTTTCTTCCCGCTTTGTTCCTATGAAGGTCTCCTCTCCCAAATTTAAACCTCGTTTTATTGGGCCTTACAAGATATTGGAAATCCTTAATCCTGTATCTTTTCGTCTGGATCTTCCTGTGTCGTTTGCTATTCACAATGTATTTCATAGGTCCTTGTTGCGGCGGTACATTGTGCCTGTAGTTCCTTCTGCTGAGCCTCCTGCTCCGGTGTTGGTTGAGGGCGAGTTGGAGTACGTGGTGGAGAAGATCTTGGATTCTCGCCTCTCCAGGCGGAGGCTTCAGTACCTGGTCAAGTGGAAGGGCTATGGTCAGGAGGATAATTCCTGGGTGGTCGCCTCTGATGTTCATGCGGCCGATTTAGTTCGTGCCTTTCATGCCGCTCATCCTGATCGCCCTGGTGGTCGTGGTGAGGGTTCGGTGACCCCTCACTAAGGGGGGGGTACTGTTGTGAATTTGCTTTTTGCTCCCTCTAGTGGTTACTAGTTTTTTGACTCTGGTTTTTCTGTCATTCCTTTTATCCGCACCTGGGTCGTTAGTTAGGGGTGTTGCTATATAAGCTCCCTAGACCTTCAGTTCAATGCCTGGCAACGTAGTTATCAGAGCTAGTCTGCTGTGCTCTTGTCTACTGATCCTGGTTCCAGTTATATCAGCTAAGTCTGCCTTTTGCTTTTTGCTATTTGTTTTGGTTTTGTATTTTTGTCCAGCTTGTTCCAAATCTATATCCTGACCTTTGCTGGAAGCTCTAGGGGGCTGGTGTTCTCCCCCCGGACCGTTAGACGGTTCGGGGGTTCTTGAATTTCCAGTGTGGATTTTGATAGGGTTTTTGTTGACCATATAAGTTACCTTTCTTTATTCTGCTATCAGTAAGCGGGCCTCTCTGTGCTAAACCTGGTTCATTTCTGTGTTTGTCATTTCCTCTTACCTCACCGTTATTATTTGTGGGGGGCTTCTATCCAGCTTTGGGGTCCCCTTCTCTGGAGGCAAGAAAGGTCTTTTGTTTTCCTCTACTAGGGGTAGCTAGATTCTCCGGCTGGAGCGTGTCATCTAGAATCAACGTAGGAATGATCCCCGGCTACTTCTAGTGTTGGCGTTAGGAGTAGATATATGGTCAACCCAGTTACCACTGCCCTATGAGCTGGATTTTTGTATTCTGCAGACTTCCACGTACCTCTGAGACCCTCGCCATTGGGGTCATAACAGTTACCCTTGTGAAAATAAAAATTTGGGGGCAAAAAGATCATTTTTGTAGAAAAAATGAGATTTTTTATTTTCACGGCTCTACGTTATAAACTTCTGTGAAGCACTTGGGGGTTCAAAGTGCTCACCACACATCTAGATAAGTTCCTTGGGGGGTCTAGTTTCCAAAATGGTATCACTTGTGGGGGGTTTCCACTGTTTAGGCACATCAGGGACTCTCCAAACGCGACATGGCATCCGATCTCAATTCCAGCCAATTCTGCATTGAAAAAGTCAAACGGTGCTCCTTCACTTCCAAGCTCTGCGGTGCGCCCAAACAGTGGTTTACCTCCACATATGGGGTATCGACGTACTCAGGAGAAATTGCACAACAACTTTTGTGGTCTAATTTCTCCTGTTACCCTTGTGAAAATAAAAATTTTGGGGCAAAAAGATCATTTTTGTAGAAAAAATGAGATTTTTTATTTTCACGGCTCTACGTTATAAACTTCTGTGAAGCACTTGGGGGTTCAAAGTGCTCACCACACATCTAGATAAGTTCCTTGGGGGGTCTAGTTTCCAAAATGGTGTCACTTGTGGGGGGTTTCCACTGTTTAGGCACATTAGGGGCTCTCCAAACGCGACATGGCGTCCGATCTCAATTCCAGCCAATTCTGCATTGAAACAGTCAAACGGTGCTCCTTCACTTCCAAGCTCTGCGGTGCGCCCAAACAGTGGTTTACCTCCACATATGGGGTATCGGCGTACTCAGGAAAAATTGCACAACAAAATTTGTGGTTAAATTTCTGTTTTTACACTTGTGAAAATTAAAAAACATGGTTCTGAAGTAAAATGTTTGCAAAAAAAAGTAAAATGTTAATTTTTTTCTTCCACATTGTTTTAGTTCCTGTGAAGTACGTAAAGGGTTAATAAACTTCTTGAATGTGGTTTTGAGCAGCTTGAGGGGTGCAGTTTTTAGAATGGTGTCACACTTGGTTATTTTCTATCATATAGACCCCTCAAAATCACTTCAAAGGTGATGTGGTCCCTAAAAAAAACATGGTGTTGTAAAAATGAGAAATTGCTGGTCAACTTTTAACCCTTATAACTCCCTAACAAAAAAAAAAATTGTTTCCAAAATTGTGCTGATGTAAAGTAGACATGTGAGAAATGTTATTTATTAACTATTTTTTGTGACATATCTCTCTGATTTAAGGGCATAAAAATACAAAGTTTGAAAATTGCAAAATTTTAAAAATTTTCGCCATATTTCCATTTTTTTCATAAATAATCGCAAGTAATATCGAAGAAATGTTACTACTAACTTGAAGTACAACATGTCACGAAAAAACATTCTCAGAATCAGCGGGATCCGATAAAGCGTTCCAGAGTTATAACCTCATAAAGTGACACTGGTCAGAATTGTAAAAATTGGCTCGGTCATTAAGTACCAAATTGGCTCTGTCACTAAGGGGTTAACAAAGATTGAGCTGTTTTTCAGGATTGATGATGAGATCAGAGGCATGGGGAAGGGTGAGAACTTTCTTATATTATGCTTTTACTATTGATTTATGTGGAGTTTGTTGAAATGACAATAATCATTTAATTCTGTTTGTTAAAGGGTCAATATTGATTTTTAAGATTGCTGCTTTCAATAGATGGTGCTAAGAGTTAATTTCCTCTTACTAGCTGTTCGGACAATTTGCACTCTGAAAAAAGTCAGAGAATTCATTTCCTTTATTGCTGGCCATTTTTTTCTCCTGAAACATGGACAAGGGATAGCCACATGATGAGGGGTACAGCTGCAATCAGCAGGCACGCACAAAGACCATATAATATAATATGAATATTCACTAACCAATTTATGAAACAAAAGTAAAGGATGGCAGGTAAACAGTGTATAAGTAACAAATACAATGACAGCAGTTACTCTCAATAACACCGACTAAGAGTACACGCAGGTACACTTACACAGAATTAACAGTTATATGCAAGCAAAACACAATGTGGTTAACCCTTTCTATGCGTAACTCAATAAAACAACAGTATTGTGTCAGTACTTTAGTAATCGCCCACTCAGGGCAATTTTTGAAGTGTCTCTTACAGAATAGGCCTTTTCTCCTAACTAATTGGACCTCTATAATGCTATATATATATGCAAATTTATATTTAGATGTAAGATGGTACTGATATGTCCTGGAACTGAAGTAGAAGAGTGCTTGTTGGGCTGAGTGCCGAATAATCAGAAACGCTGTCTTGTAGCTCTTAGGGAATGCCAATCTCGCTAATGCAGGGCTTCCCTAAGTCCTTAGAGATAAGGCCTCACATGGCCTAGCCTAAGAACCTGTGTACTTCTTTGTCCCCACTAAGTCGGCTCGTGTCAAGCCAAACAACGAGTCCCAGAGTCACCAACAACAGATCCAGAGTTGCACCACCCTATCCAAACTTTCTCCAAGGATTCTCAGCTTCACGTTCACCTGCACTCTTCTTTGACTCCTCCCAATCGCCAGTAACCCCCATGCTCCAACTCCAGCCTCTCAATGCTGCCCTCTACTGGCCACTTCATATATTAGATTACAAATCTCGAACAATACAGTAAACTGTGATTAACCCTTACACCATATTGACACAGAGTTTCATTGATCCCTACACACATCAATTTTTAAAAAAAGAGTCTATATCTCTGATTTGTGAGGCTCAGAGTATATCCTGTTCTCATCCGTTTTGTGAATCAGACTAAATTCTTAAAATCTATGGTTATCGATCTGAAGCAGATGACACAATGAAGACGTACTTTACTTGTACTTCAAAGTTTCATCCGAGTTTCGTCCTTTTTTAAAGAGAACCTGACATCTGATACATGCTGCCCAATCCATGGGCACCATGTATCAGATACTGGCTGTAGGATCACGAGCAGTGTGGCAGACTAGTTGGACAGTCGGGTCCCCAGGGGCTTCTCCCCGATTTATACCCTGGATTGACATGTCTCTGTCTATCAGTCACTGGCATCAAGTGGGAAGAAGCCGCAGAGAACCCGCCAGTCCCAGTCAGCTATTTTAAGTATGTTTTTCTCTGAAAAGTTGCAGTGTTTCATAGTCACATACCTGGCCATGATCGTACAGCCAGTATGGATTAGGCAGCATGTATCAGATGTCAGCGTCTCTTTAACTGATACATTGTTAAGCGTCAATGGGTCAAAAAAGTTCAGACCGTCTACCTGCTTCAGTGAAAGAAAAAAAAAGAAAAAGAAACAGAAGCAAACAAGATGCTGCACTTGAGAAAAAATTGTCTATTTCCCTTGGATGGTAACACTCACATGGATTTATGAATACAGCCTGATGTTGATAATCAGCCACATCATGCAGACTTCAACATTTACTGATCCACATATTGGAGTTACAAGATAAAAATACAGGAGTTGGTACTATGTTGTTTAGGTGGAGATAAAAATTTGATCACCGCAATAAAATAGGTTGTCCAAATATGTGAAGACATCAACCTTATATGAGCCTCCTCTGGTGCCATATTACACCTCGTACGAGGACTAGGTTACGGTGTTTTTGATAAATACAGGTAATTTGTGACTATTATTCCTCGACTGAATGTTTTTGCAGCTTATTTGTAATTGGTTTTATTCGCCAGTCCTGTCCTCTAGCATATACAACAAGTGACATCTAGCTTTCAATCCAATATCGAGTTTGCTCATCATCTATTTTGGAACTGGCATGCGACCAATTGATCCATGAGATGTGGAACTTGTTTTGCTTTCGCTCAAGGGCTTGAAGCAAATTTCTTGTTTAGTGCCTCATCTAACATCAGAAGTTGCACTTTCTTTGTTTTATATATATTGATCTAATCATAGGCCACTGGTCATTGTCTTGTGTAATAAAAATGGATCTTGGAATCAGTTTTATCCCAGTAGCCATAAACTATTTAATTTTCCAATTTTAGCTTCGTGATAGACTTCTCAGCCATGTTTTATATAAGCTAGGCTTTTCTGCTGAGGTAAGAAATAACACTGCGGCATAGATTTTTTTCTTTTTTTGTAATTTACCAAGTCTTATTGAAGGTTCAGAGCAATGTATGAGCTTGGAGGGTATAATAGGGCTATTCAGAAACAACACTTTGACACCAACTCTATGCTAATTACAAGTAACTCCAATAACACAATGGTAAAGACACATTTTACAAGCTATGAAAGTGCCATTATAGCCTTGCCTGTGATTATGTAAATGAACAGTAATTGGTGCATTACCTATGGTGCATATTATTACATTATTATCAAATTACATTTTATCATCTTCCAATATGTTCCACAATACAAAATCAAATCAAATTGCTTGTGAAGCATCATTAACTATGTGCCAGGGGTGATTATCCACAACGCAGGTTATACTAGCCTACTGCTTAAAAATAACAGACCGATTTTTATTGTGAATAACTTCAAAAATGATTATAGGCTTTCTGGTGCAAATTATCATATGTTTTATTATTATGAGATATTTTAAAGATAGTTGGGTAGACACCCGCAGGTTACTGGATAGTGAAATCTTCTCAGGCCTCGCTATTCTGATAAGTGGACTAAACTAATTAAACTAAAAATCAAGCTAATTATGTAACTAACTAGATGGTGGCCCAATTCTAACGCATCGGGTATTCTAGAATATGTATGTAGTTTATTTATGAAGTAAACGTGAGTGAACTATGTGGCACTGTGACTGACAGAACTTGTTTAATAAATGTGACTGAACTACGTGGCACTGTGACTGACAGAACTTGTTCAATAAACGTGACTGAACTACGTGGCACTGTGACTGACAGAGCTTGTTCAGTAAACGTGACTGAACTACGTGGCACTGTGACTGACAGAACTTGTTCTGTAAATGTGACTGAACTATGTGGCACTGTGACTGACAGAACTTGTTTAATAAACGTGACTGAACTGCTCTGCTGCTCTTTTCAAATGATGAACTGTTATTCCCCATTCTCATGATCAGTGTGGGTTTTTATACGTTGGACTTCCACCAATCTAGGAGCTATCCCATATCTTTTGCTTAGACTTCTTCTTACCAGATTATCCCTCTAAATATTTTTTTTTTTACCAAGATATAATTCTTCATAGTTGTAATCAGTAGCAGGTGAATCTTAACCTTCCTCTAGTGTTAGCTTTCTGTTACTCTTTCTTATGTTAACGGGTCGGTTTTGACCCGTGTCTTAAATCACCCCTAGGATACCCTAAAAACAGTTATTTATGATCCAATTTGTTTCTTACCTTTTAGTTACCTTGTTAGGGTTTCTCATCCTTGGAAGGATTGATTGTAATATTTTTGTTGTGGCCCCCTGGGCCTTTCATTTGAGAGCATACCCTTCATTTTCAATATAAAAATATTGTCAAATGAACCCCAAGAGAATAATATAAACTTTAAAAAGTTTGTTATATTTCCTGACTATTACTGAAGGGTTTTAGAACACATTTCTTAAATGTAAAAAAAATATATACATATATATATTTTATATTATTAACTCTAGTAACATCTATAGTGTTACAGGTCAATTTTGACCCATATCTAACTACTTTATGAAAAAGGCAAAAACTGATTTTTTTTTTATAGAACTTTAATACAAATAAAAGATGAAAATTATATTAACATTAATAGCAATAATAATAAAAAGTAGCTTTTCTAGGTCAAACAAACACACAACAATCAATCAAATCAAATCAACAGAAATCAAGTACTAGTTTTTAGATGCAGCAATATTTAGATGCATGTGTGGCAAAAAGTGACAATTTTTGTGTGTTCTTTGCAGAGGTATTTTTTGCAGGCGAAGCACGATGTGTTTGTCTTTCTGTCCTTATTGATAGGGAAGACCTGACACCTCTTTCTTTTAGAATCAGGTGGTCTCACTGGGGTTGTGGCTGTTGTGGTTGATGTTGAGGCAGGCCTGGTTGAGGATGCTGGTGATGATGCTCTTTGTGTTGCTGTGGGTGTGGACGAAGCACTTGTTGAGCTCTGGAGTTGTCGGACAAAGGCTGCAGTGGCTGGGTCTTGGGGCACTCGTTCCCTTTGGTCAATGTGCGCCTTGACAAGGGATCTTCCTAGTTCCTCAAGAAACATCCTCCGCTTGTTTTTTTTCTTTGAATTCCATCCTTGGTGAATGTGGGTCCACAACACAAATGAATTGCATGCTGACACATCAAGGATGTTGTAAAATACAACCATTGGCCATCTCCTAGTCATTCGCTGGCAAGTGTAGGTGGCAGTCAGCTTGTCCAGGTTGTCCACTCCTCCTTTGTTTTTGTTATAGTCCAGGATGATTCTGGGCTTTTTGTCACTTCCTGGTGACACAGCTGCATCTTTGTGAAGTGTGGACATCAGTACCACATTCTGTCATTTTTTGGGGCAGTATGAAACAGCAGTGGTGGTGTCTGTAAAAACAAACTTTGAGGAAAGTGGAGCCCTGTCCTTCATCTGCAACAATTCAGCAGGCAGCTCAGGTTTAGTTTTTTTCACTGTGCCCACCATGGTGATTTTCCTCCTGAGAAGTTCTTGGCCAAGGTCATAGCTGGTAAAAAAAATTGTCACAAGTAATGTTGTGACCCTGCAGTCCAGTAGTCATATCGAGGACTACACGTTTTCCTTGGTTTTTTTCAGGGATGTCGCTTGCAGACTTGCCTGTGTAAATCTGTAGATTCCATGCATAGCTAGTTTTTGCATCCCAGACTGCCCAGATTTTTATGCTGTATTTGCCTGGCTTACTTGGCATGTATTGCCAGAAGGGGCATTTTCCGCGGAAAGGGAGAAAACGTTCGTCTACTGTCATCTCTGGCCCTGGGTTGAACATCAGTGGAAGGAGCTGCACCCATTTCTCCCGACCATCCCTGATGGGAGCAAGTTTGTCAGATTTTGTTCTGGTGTCTCTGTTGTCAAATCTGAGGACTCTTGATATCATTTGAAACTTTTGAAGTGACATTGTTGCCCAGAAAATATTCCTGCCTGTTGATGCGTCCCAGAGACTATCAGTGGCCTCATTGCAGGATTTGTACACTACAGCAAGGAGAAGAACACCAATGTAGGCATCCAGGACATCATCATGAAGGTCATTCCACATGTTGCCGTGGACTTTTTTTCCTTCAAGGTTTGTCATAGCAATAATGATTTTTTTATTGACAATGGCATAAACAGATCAAAACATGTCTTGATGTCACTTACTCTTGTCACAGCAAAGCTTGTAATCCCAGGGGTCATTTTTATGACATTTGCAGCATCTGCCCTGCCATATACATCTGGAGGTACTGAGCTCCAACTGATCTTGCCACTTTTGGATTTGAATCTTTCAGCGGAAGCAGCTTCAGCACCAGTGACCTCCTCATCAGACTGATCAGAACTGTGTCATGAATCCCAATGGCTAGGGATAGCACAGGACAAGCAAAGTACAAATATATTACGGACGAGCTCTAGGGTGATGGAACTTGGGCTGACCGCTGCCCTACGCCTGACAAACGCAACTAGAGATAGCCAGGGAGCGTGCCTACGTTGGTTCTAGATGCCACGCACCAGCCTAAGAGCTAACTAGCACTGCAGAGAAAATAAATACCTCACTTGCCTCCAGCGGAATGAACCCCAAAAGATATAGTTGCCCCCCACATGTATTGACGGTGAAATGAGAGGAAGGCACACACATAGAGATGATATATATAGTTTTAGCAAATTGAGGCCCGCTGTAAACTAGAAAGCAGAACGATACAAAAGGGGACTGAGCGGTCAGCAAAAATCCCTAATCAAAAAAACCATCCTGAGATTACAAGAACCCATGTGCCAACTCATGGCACATGGGGAGAACCTCAGTCCACTAGAGCTACCAGCTAGCATAGAGACATAATAAGCAAGCTGGACAAAAAACCAAACAACTGAAAATCACCACTTAGCTTATCCTGAAAGATCTGGGAGCAGGTAGGCAGGAACCAAACAGAGCACATCTGAATACATTGATAGCCGGCAAGGGAAATGACAGAAAGGCCAGGTAAAATAGGAAACACCCAGCCACTGATGGACAGGTGGAAACCAAAGGCCGCAACCCACCAAAGTCACCCAGTATCAGCAGTAACCACCAGAGGGAGCCCACAAACAGAATCCACAACAGTACCCCCCCCTTGAGGAGGGGTCACCGAACCCTCACGAGAACCCCCAGGGCGATCAGGGTGAGCTCTATGGAAGGCGCGGACCAAATCAGTCGCATGAACATCGGAGGCGACCACCCAGGAATTATCCTCCTGACCATAACCCTTCCACTTAACCAAATACTGGAGTTTGCGTCTGGAAACACGAGAATCCAAGATCTTCTCAACAACATACTCCAATTCTCCCTCCACCAGCACCGGAGCAGGAGGCTCAACCGAAGGAACAACGGGCACCTCATACCTCCGCAACAACGACCGATGGAACACATTATGAATAGCAAACGATGCTGGGAGATCCAAACGAAAAGATACAGGGTTAAGAATCTCCGAGATCCTATAAGGACCGATGAACCGAGGCTTGAACTTAGGAGAAGAGACCTTCATAGAGACAAAACGAGAAGACAACCACACCAAATCCCCAACAAGAAGTCGGGGACCCACGCGGCGACGGCGATTAGCAAACTGCTGAGTCTTCTCCTGAGATAACTTCAAATTGTCCACCACCTGATTCCAAATCTGATGTAGCCTGTCCACCACCACGTCCACTCCAGGACAATCCGAAGGCTCCACCTGACCAGAGGAAAAACGAGGATGAAACCCCGAATTACAAAAAAAAGGAGAGACCAACGTGGCCGAACTAGCCCGATTATTAAGAGCAAATTCGGCCAGTGGCAAAAAAGCAACCCAGTCATCTTGATCAGCAGAAACAAAACACCTCAAATAAGTTTCCAAGGTCTGATTAGTTCGCTCCGTCTGGCCATTCGTCTGAGGATGGAATGCAGACGAGAAAGACAAATCAATGCCCATCTTGGCACAAAACGTCCGCCAAAATCTAGACACAAACTGGGATCCCCTGTCAGAAACGATATTCTCCGGAATCCCATGCAAACGAACCACGTTCTGAAAAAATAAAGGGACCAACTCAGAGGAGGAAGGCAACTTAGGCAAGGGCACCAAATGAACCATCTTAGAAAAGCGGTCACACACAACCCAGATAACGGACATTTTCTGTGAAACCGGGAGATCAGAAATAAAATCCATGGAAATGTGCGTCCAAGGCCTCTTCGGGATGGGCAAGGATAACAACAACCCACTGGCCCGAGAACAGCAAGGCTTAGCTCGAGCACACACTTCACAAGACTGCACAAAGGTACGCACATCCCTAGACAAGGAAGGCCACCAAAAAGACCTGGCCACCAAGTCTCTAGTACCAAATATTCCAGGATGACCAGCCAACACAGAAGAATGGACCTCGGAGATGACTCTACTGGTCCAATCATCCGGAACAAACAGTCTTTCTGGTGGACAACGATCCGGTTTATCCACCTGAAACTCCTGCAATGCACGTCGCAAGTCTGGGGATACGGCGGACAATATTACCCCATCCCTAAGGATACCAGTAGGCCCAGAGTCTCCAGGAGAGTCAGGCACAAAACTCCTGGAAAGAGCATCTGCCTTCACATTCTTTGAACCTGGCAGGTATGAAACCACGAAATTGAAACGAGAAAAAAACAACGACCAACGAGCCTGTCTAGGATTCAAACGCCTGGCAGACTCAAGGTAAATGAGATTCTTGTGATCAGTCAAGACCACCACACGATGTCTAGCACCCTCAAGCCAATGACGCCACTCCTCAAATGCCCACTTCATGGCCAAAAGCTCCCGATTACCCACATCATAATTGCGCTCGGCGGGCGAGAATTTTCTAGAGAAAAATGCACATGGCTTCATCACCGAGCCATTAGAACTTCTCTGTGACAAAACCGCCCCCGCTCCAATCTCGGAAGCATCAACCTCAACCTGAAAAGGAAGTGAAACATCTGGTTGACACAACACAGGAGCAGAAGAAAACCGGCGCTTAAGTTCCTGAAAGGCCTCCACGGCCGCAGGAGACCAATCAGCAACATCAGCACCCTTTTTAGTCAAATCAGTCAAAGGTTTAACAACACTGGAAAAATTAGCAATGAACCGACGATAAAAATTAGCGAACCCCAAGAACTTCTGAAGGCTCTTAACAGATGTAGGTTGTGTCCAGTCACAAATCGCCTGAACCTTGACGGGATCCATCTCAATAGTAGAAGGAGAAAAAATGTACCCCAAAAAAGAAATCTTCTGGACTCCGAAGAGACACTTTGAGCCCTTCACAAACAGAGAATTGGCCCGCAGAACCTGAAACACCTTCCTGACCTGTAGAACATGAGACTCCCAGTCATCAGAAAACACCAAAATATCATCCAAATACACAATCATAAACTTATCCAGATATTCACGGAAAATATTGTGCATAAAGGACTGAAAGACTGACGGAGCATTGGAGAGTCCAAAAGGCATTACCAAATACTCAAAATGGCCCTCAGGCGTATTAAATGCGGTTTTCCACTCATCACCCTGTTTTATCCGCACCAGATTATACGCACCGCGAAGATCTATCTTAGTGAACCACCTAGCCCCCTTAATGCGAGCAAACAAATCAGTCAATAATGGCAATGGATACTGATACTTGACTGTAATCTTATTCAGAAGGCGATAATCTATACAAGGCCTCAGGGAACCATCTTTTTTTGCCACAAAAAAAAAACCTGCTCCCAGAGGGGACAAAGATGGACGAATATGTCCCTTTTCCAAGGACTCCTTAATATAATTCCGCATAGCAGTATGCTCTGGCAGTGACAGATTAAATAAACGACCCTTAGGGAACTTACTGCCAGGAATCAATTCTATAGCACAGTCACAATCTCTATGCGGAGGGAGCGAATTGAGCTTAGGCTCCTCGAAAACATCCCTATAGTCAGACAAAAACGCAGGGATCTCAGAAGGAGTAGATGAAGCGATTGAAATCGGAGGTGCATCATCATGAACCCCCTGACATCCCCAGCTTAACACAGACATTGTTTTCCAGTCCAGGACAGGATTATGAGTTTGTAACCATGGCAGACCAAGCACTAGTACATCATGTAAATTATAAAGTACAAGGAAGCGAATCACCTCCTGATGAACGGGAGTCATGCGCATGGTCACTTGTGTCCAATACTGCGTTTTATTCATAGCCAATGGTGTAGAGTCAATTCCCTTCAGAGGAATAGGAACTTCCAGAGGTTCCAGACTAAAACCGCAGCGTTTAGCAAATGACCAATCCATAAGACTCAGGGCAGCGCCCGAATCCACATAGGCATCGACGGAAATGGAAGACAGTGAAAAAATCAGAGTCACAGACAAAATGAACTTAGGCTGCAGAGTACCAATGGCAAAAGATTTATCAACCCTTTTTGTGCGTTTAGAGCATGCTGATATAACATGAGCTGAATCACCACAATAGAAACACAATCCATTTTTCCGCCTATAATTTTGCCGTTCACTTCTGGACTGAATTCTATCACATTGCATAGTCTCAGGTGCCTGTTCAGAAGACACTGCCAACTGGTGCACGGGTTTGCGCTCCCGTAAACGCCGATCAATCTGAATGGCCATAGCCATAGACTCATTCAGACCTGTAGGCGTAGGGAACCCCACCATAATATCCTTAATGGCCTCAGAAAGACCATTTCTGAAGTTTGCAGCCAGGGCGCACTCATTCCACTGAGTAAGCACCGACCATTTCCGAAACTTCTGACAATATATCTCCGCTTCATCATGCCCCTGAGAGAGGGCTAATAAAGCCTTTTCAGCCTGAATCTCCAGGTTAGGTTCCTCATAGAGCAATCCCAATGCCAGAAAAAACGCATCCACACTGAGCAATGCAGGATCCCCTGGTGCCAATGCAAATGCCCAATTCTGAGGGTCGCCCCGCAGGAAAGATATTACAATCTTGACCTGTTGAGCAGGGTCTCCAGAGGAGCGAGATTTTAAAGAAAGAAACAATTTACAATTGTTCCTGAAATTCAGGAAGGTAGATCTATCTCCAGAAAAGAACTCTGGAATAGGAATTCTAGGTTCAGACATGGGAGTGTGAACAACAAAATCCTGTATGTTTTGAACTTTTGCCGCGAGATTACTCAGGCTGGAAGCCAAACTCTGGACATCCATGTTAAACAGCTAAGATCAGAGCCATTCAAGGGTTAAGAGGAGGTAAGAAGCAGCTAGACAGCAATTAAGGGCTAGGCAGCAAAACTCTGAAGGGAAAAAAAAAAAAAAAATTCCCTTAAACACTTCTCTTTCTCCTGCTTCAGCCCAAACAATTAACACTTTGTGGGCCGGCTATACTGTCATGAATCCCAATGGCTAGGGATAGCACAGGACAAGCAAAGTACAAATATATTACGGACGAGCTCTAGGGTGATGGAACCTGGGCTGACCGCTGCCCTATGCCTGACAAACGCAACTAGAGATAGCCAGGGAGCGTGCCTACGTTGGTTCTAGACGCCACGCACCAGCCTAAGAGCTAACTAGCACTGCAGAGAAAATAAAGACCTCACTTGCCTCCAGCGGAATGAACCCCAAAAGATATAGTTGCCCCCCACATGTATTGACGGTGAAATGAGAGGAAGGCACACACATAGAGATGATATATATAGTTTTAGCAAATTGAGGCCCGCTGTAAACTAGAAAGCAGAACGATACAAAAGGGGACTGAGCGGTCAGCAAAAAACCCTAATCAAAAAAACCATCCTGAGATTACAAGAACCCATGTGCCAACTCATGGCACATGGGGAGAACCTCAGTCCACTAGAGCTACCAGCTAGCATAGAGACATAATAAGCAAGCTGGACAAAAAACCAAACAACTGAAAATCAGCACTTAGCTTATCCTGAAAGATCTGGGAGCAGGTAGGCAGGAACCAAACAGAGCACATCTGAATACATTGATAGCCGGCAAGGGAAATGACAGAAAGGCCAGGTAAAATAGGAAACACCCAGCCACTGATGGACAGGTGGAAACCAAAGGCCGCAACCCACCAAAGTCACCCAGTACCAGCAGTAACCACCAGAGGGAGCCCACAAACAGAATCCACAACAGAACTGTCTGTGTCTTCTGGTTGATACTCCACATCATCTTCCTCCTCAGAAACCTGTTCATCTGTATCACTTTGCTGCTGTGTGTCCTCTGATTCATTATCATCTAAGATATAATCCAGAATTTGGCTTAAGGCCCCGTCACACATAGCGAGATCGCTAGCGAGATCGCTGCTGAGTCACAAGTTTTGTGACGCAACAGCGACCTCAGTAGCGATCTCGCTATGTGTGACACGTACCAGCGATCAGGCCCCTGCTGCGAGATCGCTGGTTGTGTCGGAATGGCCTGGACCGTTTTTTGGTCATTGAGGTCCCGCTGACATCGCTGAATCGGTGTGTGTGACACCGATCCAGTGATGTCTTCATTGGTAACCAGGGTAAACATTGGGTTACTAAGCGCAGGGCCACGCTTAGTAACCCGATGTTTACCCTGGTTACCAGCGTAAATGTAAAAAACAACAAACAGTACATACTCACCATCTGATGTCCATCAGGTCCCTTGCCGTCTGCTTCCCACACTGACTGAGCGCCGCAAAGTGAAAGTGAAAGTACAGCACAGCAGTGACGTCACCGCTGCGCTCTGCTCTCACTGTACGGCGGCACTCAGTTAGAGCAGGAAGCAGATGGCGAGGGACCTGACGGACATCAGATGGTGAGTATGTACTGTTTGTTTTTTTTTGGTAACCAGGGTAAACATCGGGTTACTAAGCGCGGCCCTGCGCTTAGTAACCCGATGTTTACCCTGGTTACCCGGGTGCTGCAGGGGACTTCGGCATCGTTGAAGACAGTTTCAACGATGCCGAAGTCGTTCCCCTGATCGTTGGTCGCTGGAGAGAGCTGTCTGTGTGACAGCTCCCCAGCGACCACACAGCGACTTACCAACGATCACGACCAGGTCGTATCGCTGGTCATGATCGTTGGTAAATCGCTATGTGTGACGGGGCCTTTATATCAAATCTTCTCCTCATTGTTTGTTGCATGTGTAAACTGGAGATGTATACTCTGCAAAGTACCAACTCTAAGCTGATTTGGCCATACATGCCTGGACATGTCCCTAACTCAAGTTGTTGGAGGTAGAGCTGGCTGTGGGCTGTTGGTTTATATTGTGTTTATGAGTTCAGTTTTGGGACTTATTATTGTTTTTTTACTCTTATATTAGACCTGGGTAGAAATTGACCCCAACAACACAAATGTTATAATTTTAATAAGAGCATTTTACAATTTAGTAAAATAGTTTTATTTTATTGTATTTTGTTTTAAAATAAGTTCCTGAAAAAGTCAAAAAGTCTTGATGCAATAAACAAATGTATATATAATTTGTATGCATTTAAAAACCTAAAACGGGTCAGTCACGACCCTAACACTAGAGGAAGTTTAATAGCATCATTTCTTTAAAAAGTTAACCGTATATATTGGGATCAATATTTACCCTGCCCAGGCCTCTTTGGCATAAGGTTTATGAAGTGTATACACTTGATCCCTTTTTGTCAGCTTTACTTAAGTCTATTTGAAACACATTTTAGGTTGGAAGGTGCCCTTTGTTGTACCTCATATTGATATCCCCCATTATGGTGTTTTATGTTGTGCCCAACTGATATTATGATTAGGGATGGGCGGACCCATGGGAGATTGGGTTCTGGTACCCAACTGAACTTTAGTTCAAAGTTATGTTCAGCTATCAGACCTGTACACAAACCTTAACCTGAACCTGAACCCCATTGAAATTAATGGTGACCCGAACTTTGGAGCTGGAAAATCTGTCTCTACAACCGGACTCCTGAACTGTAAAACGGACTTCCAGGAGAAGTCTTCAGAGTTTATCACCCGACACTAGATGTTCCGTACAAGCTACAAACATCGAACTTTACAGTTTGGGTTTGCTCATCTCTAGTAATGATTAGGGTTGAGCAACCTTTACATTTATAGGATCGGGTCGGGTTTCACGAAACGCGACTTTTTCAAAAGTCGGGTCGAGTGAAATCGGCCGATCCTATAAAAAAGTCGGGGTCGGGGTCGGCCGAAACTCGAAACCCAATGCAGTGCATTGGGTTTCCAATGGTTCCCAGGGTCTGAAGGAGCGGAAACTCTCCTTCAGACCCTGGGATCCATATTTAAGTGTAAAATAAAGAATTAAAATAAAAAATATCGCCATACTTACCCTCTGATGCGCACTGGTACTAAGCGGGAACCTTCCTTCCTTAGAATCAGCCTTCCAGGACCTTGCGGTGACGTCGCGGTGACGTCGCGGCTTGTGATTGGTCGCGCGGCCGCCCATGTGACCGCTCGCGCGACCAATCACAAGCCGTGACGTCACGGGAGGCTGGACACGCGCCCATTTTAAAATGAGCGCGTCCAGCCTCCCGGCTTGTGATTGGTTGACCGCGGCGCAACCAATCACAAGCCGTGACGTCACGGGAGGCTGGACACGCGCCCATTTTAAAATGAGCGCGTCCAGCCTCCCGGCTTGTGATTGGTTGACCGCGGCGCAACCAATCACAAGCCGTGACGTCACGGGAGGCTGGACACGCGCCCATTTTAAAATGAGCGCGTGTCCAGCCTCCCGTGACGTCACGGCTTGTGATTGGTCAGGGCGGCCATATTGCCGGGACGCGGACCAATCACAGCAAGCCGTGACGTAATTTCGTCACGGCTTGCTGTGATTGGTCCGCGTCCCGGCAACATGGCCGACCTGACCAATCACAAGCCGGGAATTCACGTAACCAAGTAATAGCGCGAATTTTAAACAAACAACGCTGCCGGTTCCCTCGCTGAAGTCCCGGCTGCGTCGGACAGGTGAGTATAGCGATATTTTTTATTTTAATTCTTTCTTTTACACATTTATATGGTTCCCAGGGCCTGAAGGAGAGTTTCCTCTCCTTCAGACCCTGGGAACCATCAGGAATACCGTCCGATACATGAGTCCCATTGACTTGTATTGGTATCGGGTATCGGTATCGGATTGGATCCGATATTTTGCCGGTATCGGCCGATACTTTCCGATACCGATACTTTCAAGTATCGGACGGTATCGCTCAACACTACTTAGGGTATGTGCACACGTTGCGGATTTGCTGAGGATCCGCAGCGTTTTTTGAGGTGCAGGAACGCTGCAGATCCGCAATTGATTTACAGTACAATGTAAATCAATGAGAAAAAAAAATGCTGTGCACACTTTGTGGAAAATCTGCTGCGGAAAAGCTGCGGTTTTCAAGAAATAGCATGTCAATTATTTTTTGTGAATCTGCAGCGTTTTTGTACCCACTCCATTATAGAAAACCGCAGGGGTAAAAACCGCAGCAAATCCGCAAGAAAACCGCAGCAAAAACCGCACAAACTGCATAAAAAAACGCAGGTGCATTTTCTGCCAGGAGAGGCAGAATCCGCACCAGAAATTCCTAAGCCTAATCCACAACGTGTGCACATAGCCTTAAAGGGGTTTTTGAATTTAAGAATAAGTGGACCCCAAATGATTTTTTGGACTTGACAAAACAGGTAGATATTTGTCCTCCCCATGTCCGGCATTGACTGTTCACCATTTCTTCCATCTCAGTGTTTTGCCTGCAGTTTTAACATAACTTTAAGGCTATTTTCACACATTTGAATTTTTGCACCGTTCTTTTTTATGCGTTTTTTTAATGCAAATTTTCAGCTGCGTTTCACATTACCAGCAAAGTTTTTCACATTTCAGAAATCTCATGCACACTCCTGTTTTTTTTTTAATGACTGCTTTATGAAACAGCTACGTTTTTGAAAAATGTAGCATGTCACTTCTTTCAGTGTTTTTGCAGCGTTTTTGACCCTTTGAAATCAATGGGCGGTGCAAAAAAAAAATGCAAAAAAGCTGAAAAAAAAAACAGGTATCAAGTTTTGCTGCATTTTTGGTGCCAAAACCTGGTGAAGATTAATCAATCATTTTTTTTACGCACTAAACTTCATCAGTATGCACAAAGAGACAAATGTACTCTGACAAAAACACATTAAAGAAACGCCCCCAAAATGCTTTTTGTAAGCAGCTTAAAATTTGCATTACAAAAAAATGCTGCAAAAACGCAACGTGCGAACATAGCCTAACAGCTCACATCACTGAACTCAGTGACTCTGCTAAAATAGACAGCATGAGTCGCTGAGCTCAGTGATCGGCTGCAGTGGTGCTGTGAGCTATTGATATTTATAGTGAAAAGCCCCTTAATCCTATAAAAGAGTAAAATGTAATACTTAATTCTAGAACTATAAAACACTGACTAGTTTATTTGACTGTCAAATGTTTATTGTGAATTTTTTTCTGATGTTTTTTTAAAAGGGTTGGAAAAAAATATATCTTTTAAAGGTAATAGAGCAAAATCTCACACTTTGTTTTTATGAAGTGCAATATTAACGAAAATGTTTCTTTTCAGAGCTGAAATCATTTTGCATTCAGAAGTATAAAGGCATTTTGTTGTGTGAATCATTACAGTTGACTTGATAAACTCTGAAGTGGAGCTTTTTTTTTTCTCATGTGCAGTATGAAGCCACAATATTTTCAATGATAAGTATTGATGTAATTTGCATGCCTGGAGAAACAATGAACACCAGGACGAAAATATCCTAATGACTCACATTTGCATTTATTAAATCTGAATAGAGGTGGGCATATGCATAGTGGAGCATGCTTCCTTTCCAGGGAGGTGTGAAGTAATAAAACTTTTAGCATTTCTACATTCTTTTCCCTTTCTACATCTCAAAATCTTCTTAAAGGAGCTGTCTATTTATGACAACCCACGTTTAAGTTAATTCTTGCATTTTCTTTCATTCTGCAAGAGACGTTTGACCAATATAATGAACCTCAATTAACAAAATAGAAGATTTATGCATTTATGATGCAGGATAAAAGCAGGTTTGGTTTTGTTATTACACTATTAGTATTCAAGCTAAAATTGAGGTAAAAAAAAGATTAGAGACAAAATAAAATAAATGTTTTAGTCGTGTTAGTAATAAATGATTTCTGCGTGAGATGTTCACTAGGTGAGGAGGACAAGACTTGGCCTATGGAGTGATCATTAGAAACAAGTACAGACCAAAAAAAAGCATATTCGTGTCTAGAGTATAGGAAGGATGGTTATGCTATACACAAGGATAGAATTAGATCAATTTTACACAGATTTACTTTAAAAGGAACCTGTCACCATAGAAATACCATCCAATCTGTAGGCAACATGTTGTAGAGCAAGGGGAGCTGAGTAGATGGATATATAGGTTTGTGAGAAAAGATTCAGTATAACCTGTGATTTAGTCATTTGATTGTCTGCTTTTTCTGGGATTTTCGGTCCAGTGGGTGGTCCTATCAGTGATTGTCAGCTTCCAATGTATAAGTGTACAAATAGGGATAGGTGTCAATCACTGATAGGACCACCCACTGGACTAAATATCCCAGAAAGGGCAAAGGATTCAATGATTAAAACATAGGTTATGATGACTGTTATCTCATAAAATTATATATCAATCTACTCAGCTCCCCCCGCTCTATAACAAGATGTCTGCCGATTGGATGGCATTTTTATGGTGGCAGGTTCTCTTTAAGATATAATATAGATTAGAGAGGATATGACAGTAAGGACAGCAAACAGACAAATAGTGTTTGATTCTCTACAGTGTTTTTGACAAAAAGTTGCAAAATTTTACGCAACATGGAGTGGCACAAAAATCTTACTACTTTTGCCATTTTTGCGCAAGTTCAAGGAAGCTTCACCAAAATTGGCAGAGCTGAGGAGAAATCAAGATGGGGGTGGCTATTCTCCCATCTCAAATTCATCAAAAGTGCGAGCATTCTCAGCATTCTCTGACTGGAGTAGCATTTCTGATGAGGTGCCATGGAGAGACATTGTAATGATAAGATGTGCCAAAATCAGTAAGTGGCATGTGCTTCTTCATGAAAAAGATGCATCCTACTCCAGCAAGCC
Source organism: Ranitomeya variabilis (assembly GCF_051348905.1). Lineage (NCBI taxonomy): Eukaryota > Metazoa > Chordata > Amphibia > Anura > Dendrobatidae > Ranitomeya > Ranitomeya variabilis. The sequence continues at coordinate 237,715,574 of NC_135232.1, forward strand.
TTTTGTTAAGAATGGACTGCGAAGTTTTAATGAATCAATCCCTTAGGGAGCAGGAGAATGTCTGTAAGAAATGGGACTATCAACAAGGTCTTTAATGTTTTTTTAAGACCTTGTTAGAAAAGTAAAAAATTATCCAGTAGATTTTTGTTTAAAAAAATACCTGGCAATATTATATAATATTATAAAATAGTGAAAATCATTGTTACTCACTCTTAGTAATTGACGGACAAGTGGATGTTCAGGTCCACCGTGTTCGGCCGAATATTTAGAAAAATGTTTAGTTCAGGTGCCAGAACCAGATCCCGGACCCCATTGAAATGAATGGGGGGTCGAACATCCGGTATTTCCCACACTGTCATCTGTGTCACAGCATGAGAAGCACCGGTTCTGATAGGCGGTAAGTTCTTACTGTCAGTCAGAGCGCTGCAGTTCCCACGCTGTCATACAGATGACAGCCAGCAGCTATGACCGGTGGTAAAAAGGTTGCCAACAGTCACAGGCGTCGACTAATGTGAGTACCACTCTCATCATCGTACGCCTGGTCTCTCTGATAGCGAGAATCCAGGAAACAGTGAGCTGAGCCTGATAAATGCTGACTGTGACCTCAATGACATCACCGCAGATCACTGAAGCTTAGCTTAGCATCTCCTGGATTCACGGCTGAGCGGTCGCATCATGTCATCACTCAGACATGCAGTCCGGGTGAAGCATAGTTGGTCTCTTCGTGGGATAAATGGATTGTTGTCAGAGAGGTAACAAATAAGGCATTTTTTTAACTTTAGTTTTACATTAATAAATGGGTAAAAGAGGGTGGAGAATGTTTTTCAAATAAAGGCATTTTTCTGTGTGTTTACTTAAAAGGATTTTTTCTGTGCATGTCTTTATTTCATTTTCATTACGGGGTTAGTAATGGGGGCATCTTATGGACGCTTTTCCGTTACTGACACCTGGGCTTGAAGTCAGCTGACATCAGAAAGCTGACATCAACCCCACAAATATTACCCCACTTGCAACCGCAAGTAGGAAGAGACAGGCAAATCGCCATAATTGGCCAATATCCATGGGCCCTTCCTAGTTTGAGAATACCAGCCCCCAGATGTCTGCTTTATCTTGGCTGGTTGTCAAAGACGTGGGGGACCCTACGTCGTTATTTTACATTAGCTATTTCAATAATTAAAAAAAACATGTGGAACCCTCTATTTTTGATAGCCAGCTAATATAAAGCTGATAACTGGGGGTTGCAACCCACAGCTGTCAGCTTTACTTGTGGTAGTTAGCAAAAAAAGAGGGGTCCCATACCATTTTTTAATTAATTTTTTTTATTTATTGCATAAGCGCCAGTTAATGAATACTCTCATCATCACATCTCACTGCTATTAGCTACACTAGGTGTATGCTTCTTCAGGGAAAAGTCCATGTTCAGGGTCCATCCATGGACACTAGGTGTTAGGTATAGACTCTGAACTTTACCATTCGGGTTTGTCCATCCCTATTCACTGTCTCCTCTAGCGATCCAGCACTGACCCTGCACATACCTATTTGTCTATATGCAGCCGTCCATCCACTACTGTGGCCAATCAGTGATTAGGTGCCATCCTAGGTGCCATCCTACTGGTATCATGTCTCTCATCACTAAGTGGGGATTCCAGTAGTTCAACATGTGCCAAACTACGACCAAAGCTGCAGTATATAAAGAGCAGAATGTAAAATAGTAACAATTTGGTTTTACATAAATTTTTATGTAATTATATAATACTATATGGAGGCCCGATGCGATAGGACGGTAATGTCACAATGGGGGTAGGCTTTGCAGTGTTGAGAATCTCTTCCCCATGTGCTGCCCCACCTATCCACTCTCTCTTTCCCCATGTGCTGACTTCTGTCTGTGCTCTCCTCTTTGACCTGTCTACCCCATGTGCTATCCCCCTTGTGTGCTGTCTCTCTCCTTCCTGTGCGGTGTTCTAACCTCAAAGACAATACTGACATTACAGCATGAGATCGCAGAGGATACATTTTGTGAGGTAAAATATTGTTTAAAAACAGTCAGTGAAATATTTTATCTGATAATTAGTGTTGAGCATTCCGATACCGCAAGTATCGGGTATCGGCCGATACTTGCGGGTATCGGAATTCCGATACCGAGATCCGATACTTTTGTGGTATCGGGTATCGGTATCGAAACAACATTAATGTGTAAAATTAAGAATTAAAATAAAAAATATTGCTATACTCACCTCTCCGACGCAGCCTGGACCTCAGCGAGGGAACTGGCAGCGTTGTTTGCTTAAAATTCGCGCGTTTACTTCTTTACTTGAAGTCCCGGCTTGTGATTGGTCGCGTGCCGCCCATGTGACGTAATTTTAAAATGCGCGCGTGTCCTGCCTCCCGTGACGTCACGGCTTGTGATTGGTCGCGTCGCCCATGTGACCGCGACGCGACCAATCACAAGCCAGAACGTAATTTTAAAATCCTGAAGGACCTAAAATTACGTCACGGCTTGCTGTGATTGGTCGCGTCGCGGCCACATTTTAATTCTTAATTTTACACATTAATATGGTTCCCAGGGCCTGAAGGAGAGTTTCCTCTCCTTCAGACCCTGGGAACCATCAGGAATACCGTCCGATACATGAGTCCCATTGACTTGTATTGGTATCGGGTATCGGTATCGGATTAGATCCGATACTTTGCCAGTATCGGCCGATACTTTCCGATACCGATACTTTCAAGTATCGGACGGTATCGCTCAACACTACTGATAATATAAATCCTCTTGGATCTCCTGCTGTAATGTCAGTATTGTCTTTTGCTTCCTCCCCTGCCCAGGAGCTGTGGTATGCTCCGTATATGGTCAGACACAGTTATTAAAATTAACTTTCATTCGTGGGAAAACCCCTTTAATGTGACCGGCTTCCTCTGCCTGTAGACACGTCGCACATCTGCCGCCGGGATCAGCCGAATGATTCACTGCACCTGTGCGGAATTTGCAGTAAATTAGACCGCCGCCATCTTTGTGCAGACAGATAGCGGCGGTCACAGTAAAGCTGTGCATGCGCTCCTCCTGTAGAAAGATGGCGGCGGTCAATGAATCATTCGGCTGATCCCGGCGGTGGCATGTTCGTGACGGTGTTCCGTTGGTGGTACCACACAAGAGGCTGCGTACTGCGTATACAGTATGTGTGTGTGGTGCATACGGCGTATACAGTGTGTGTGTGTGGTGCGTACGGCATATACAGTGTGTGTGGTGCATACAGCGTATACAGTGTGTGTTTGTGTATGTGTGTGTGTGATACGAAAGTGTTCCACTGGTGGTACTGTGAAAGAGGCTGGTACCACCAGCAGTTTCCATATTGAGACACCCATCACTTGGGTGTGCCAATATGGAGGTTCGTGAACTTCCTCTGCTTGGAATTCTGGGATCCGGACACATGTGGATGGAACAGGATGTGAAGACATTACAAGGTAAGTATATTTATAGATTGGCAACCAAAAGCATTTTGTACAAAAGTAGGTTTCCAGAAACCACCGGAGACTAGATGGAGGTGGACATGACTTGGGGATGGGTGGACCGAGAACTCATGCAGCTTTTATTTGTATTGCGGTGTAGATTTTAAACAAGAGTGTTGTTGCTTTAAAGGGAACCTATCACCCCGTTTTTTAAAAATTAGATAAAAATAGTGTGAAATAGGGGCAGAGCTGGGCTTTACATTAGTGCCTTTTTGGTGCCTTTACACCCCCGTTAGGCTGCCGAAATACCTTTGTGAAGTGGCCGTTTTGTCCTGTCACTCAAGTTGGTCAGGTCGGATGGGCGTGGTCACAGCGCTGTTTCTCCCCCAGATCAGGCTCATCATTATGTTGGTGGCGTAGTGGTGTGCGCATGTCCAAGGTCCCGAATCCTGCACAGGGGAGTGAAAATAGCAGCGATGTCCGTTATTTCATTGGTGGTCGGTGGGCGCGGCCATCTTGCTTTGGCCGCGCGTGCGCAGAAGCGGCGCTCTGCTGGCCGCGGCTTCAGGAAAATGGCCGCGGGCATCCGCGCGTGCGCAGATGGCTATCGCGGCGGCCATTTTCGTGAAGCAGAGTTCGCATCTCGGCTTCACGAAAATGGCCGCCGCGATAGCCATCTGCGCACGCGCGGATGCCCGCGGCCATTTTCCTGAAGCTGCGGCCAGCAGAGCGCCGCTTCTGCGCACGCGTGGCCAAAGCAAGATGGCCGCGCCCACCGACCACCAATGAAATAACGGACATCGCTGCTATTTTCACTCCCCTGTGCAGGATTCGGGACCTTGGACATGCACACACCACTACGCCACCAACGTAATGATGAGCCTGATCTGGGGGAGAAACAGCGCTGTGACCACGCCCATCCGACCTGACCAACTTGAGTGACAGGACAAAACGGCCACTTCACAAAGGTATTTCGGCAGCCTAACGGGGGTGTAAAGGCACCAAAAAGGCACTAATGTAAAGCCCAGCTCTGCCCCTATTTCACACTATTTTTATCTAATCTTTAAAAAACGGGGTGATAGGTTCCCTTTAAGAGGAAGTTTAGATGTTTGTGCCTGGTGTATTACTGTGAGGAGGGTGGGGCTTATATAGGGGAGGCAACTCTGGCTCTCCCTCTTTCTCTCACAGGATGGACAGGAGGAAACATTAAGGAAACATGTCTGCAGTTTCAGGGAAGTATAATACTGGGGTTATCAACTCACATTATAGCTGATAGGAGTACATTCACCTCACACATCATGTATTAGTGTAGTATCAGCTCCTACATCATATATAGGATCAATTTTACCTCAGAAATTCATGTAGCCGCCATGTTCCCTCATGTGTACCTCCCTGCAGACATGGCTGATATACTACTCCACATTCATCATGTATTAGTGTAGTATCAGGTCTTACATCTTATTTGGCAGCAGTATTACCTCAGAGATTCATGTAGCTGCCATGTTCCTTCATGGGTCTGTTACAAGTTGCCTCACACACTGCAGAGAGAGCTCCTGTGTGACCTCCTTACAGACATGGCTGCTGTATCACATTTCTGCTGTATTATACAGAGTCTTCATGAGTTTTGGGTATCTGTATGATAGGTCAGAGCATTGACACATACAGTGTCTGCTATTGCTAGCACGGAGCTGGGCAATAACAGGGACTAGTCACTGGTGAGAGGGAGCAGTAATGGGATGGTGTATATATATACCGTATATATATGAGGGTAAGAGGCTTTATGTCTGTGCATTGCATGCTGCTGTGTGCGGATTCCCCCCTTCCCATTTAAGGAGTCTGGTGATCTGTATGTGACCTCATCTCTGCTACAGTACAGTCTGATGATGCTGGGTGTACAGATCCCCAGCATAACAGGTTACTCTCACTATATATATGTGATATATGAGTAAAGGCTCCATCTCTGCTACAGTACAGTCTGATGACGCTGGGTGTACAGATCCAGCATAACAGGTTACTCTCACTATATATATATGTGATATATGAGTAAAGGCTCCATCTCTGCTACAGTACAGTCTGATGATGCTAGGTGTACAGATCCAGCATTACAGGTTACTCTCACTATATATATGTGATATATGAGTAAAGGCTCCATCTCTGCTACAGTCTGATGATGCTGGGTGTACAGATCCAGCATAACAGGTTACTCTCACTATATATATGTGATATATGAGTAAAGGCTCCATCTCTGCTACAGTACAGTCTGATGATGCTAGGTGTACAGATCCAGCATTACAGGTTACTCTCACTATCTATATGTGATATATGAGTAATGGCTCCATCTCTGTGCAGCATGCTTATCATGTATACAGACTTTGAGTACATGTTAGATCCTGGGTCTCCAGGTTATTTCCCTTGCTGCACATATAATCTGTGCATGACTTCCAAATCCGTGCTTTATTTCTGGAGATATGGCAGCCTTTAATCCTATTATGTTGCATGCTGTCCTGCCTGATATATCCACCCCCTTTTTCTGAATATATAAGATGGTGGATAGCACAAGCCTGAGTGCATTACCTGGAGCCTTACTATATATATATTTTATCAGGTATCAATAATTATTCAGGGAGTAATTCAGCACAGGCATGGCGGTGAGTGGGGCACTAATAATGCAGCATATGGCGGGCAGTGAGTGGACACTAATAGCTCAGCACATGGCAGGCATTGAGTGGACACTAATAACTCAGCACATGGCGGGCAGTGAGTGGGCACTAATAACTCCGCACATGGTGGGCAGTGAGTGGGCACTCCTAGTGTGATGCTGCACCTTACTCTGGAGAACACATCATAGGCCCAGTTTTCAGCCCTGTCTCTCGTCTATGGTATGTAGGTGGTGTGACTGACTGGGGACACAGACCTTGCAGTTTTCTGCACGTACACTTATGGCTGCAGGCAGCTTATACTAGACCTACATACATATATTTTCCTACGATGTATGTGCAGCTGGTGATTAGACAGCCTTTCTGTAACTGCTGTAGAGGAGCAGGCAGCTTCTCCTTTATTGTTACAGCATATAACACAGCATTGCCCATCATCAAATGTATCTGACCTTATGATGGGACATTTTCCAGTATCAACCTGTAATATACCTTGGTTGTAAACTTACATGGTGTTTTCATCTTCACCTATCCCACATCTTGTGCAGTTAGGGGGGTCCTTGAAGTTAGTTATAAATTGGTGTGGGGGATCCATTGGGATATGGATTTCTCTTTTTGGAATTTAATTTGGTTCTTGATCTGGTGAATGGTAGAGGGGATTTTCAGCAAGGGTTTGTTGAATCCTCAGGAAGTTCAAGTGAACATTGGAACCCTGTGATTGTGGTGCTCCCAAGCTGGTGGGGTAACGGCTGGGAGTAATTGGTACATTTTATGTTCACTTTTTGTTTGGTAATCACCAGATCTTATGAGCTTCAAGGACTCTTCCCAGCATGTTAATGTTCTTTAAGCTTTGATGTTTTATTGTATGCTGTTTTAATTCTAATATTGTCCCCTTCATATATTTGCAGGAATGGTGTTTATCCACAGAGTGCTTAATTTTATATTACCTAAGATGGTGGATAGCATAGACTGAGTGGATTACCTGGAGCCGGGCAGTTGGGGGGGTCCTTGAAGTTGGTTGCAAATTGGTTTGGGGGATCCATTGGGATATGGATTCTTCCTTTTGGTATTAAATATGGTTCTGTATCTGGTGAAATGTGGAGGGGAGTTTCGGCAAGGGTTTGTCGGATCCTCAGGATGTTCAAGTGAACGTTGGAACCCTGTGGTTATGGTGCTCCCGAGCCAGTGGGGTAATGGCTGGGAGTAATTGTTGGTACATTTTATGTTCACTTTATGTTTGGTAATCGCCAGATCTTATGAGCTTCAAGGACTCCTCCCAGCGAGCTAAGGCTATTTATGCTTTGTTGGGTTATTGTATGTTTGTTTTAATAAAGGTGTGTATTAAAAAAAAAGCACTTATTTGTTTCATTTTAGTGGGTCCTTGAAGTTAATTATGATTTAGTCAGTAGGGGTAACCATCTCAGTTATGGACCCTCTGTTTAGGGGGGTATTCATCATAGTATGACCCTTTGTGTGGAGGAGTAAACATCTTGGGTATGGCCCTTGGATGGAGGGGTGTACATCATAGTATGACCCCCTAATGTGGAGGAGTAACCGTTTTTGGTATGGCCCCCTGGTGTGTAGGAGTGACCATCACGGTATGGCCCCCTGGTCTCCAGAAGCATTTATATCTTACAAGACCCAGTTAGGGTAAAGTCCCTGTGGTCATGGCAATCATATTCTACATGCCTACAAATTAAATTGGGTCCTATGAGCTAGGAACAATAGCTTAACAAAAAAAAAAAAAAAGTAGGCATGCATTTCAATACAATCTGTAGCTTCAAGGACGCTCTCTTTTTTCATGTGACTTGAGAATGCTGAGGCACAGATTTTGACTGTTTATATTGACCAACTCCTGTTTCTTTCAAGGTTGTCCTCTGGACAATGCAGTAATCTGGGGCATTAAACTGAAGAGCAATGTACCTAATATGGGTGCCCTGGAGTCAGTGGAAGTGACTAAGGGAAAAGTAATGAAGTGCATCTCGATGCCCTTGAGCTAGTGGGAGCGGCTAAGGGTGAAGAAATCAAGCGCATTAACACGAAGGGCGATGTGCCTATTCCCATTGCCTTTGTCCCAGTTGGAGAGGGTTAATGGTATTTGTTATCAAGTGCCTGTAAAGCAATTAACAATGGCGTTGCAAGGTTATTAATAATGCCTTTGTAGTCTTTTCTGCTATAGGCTTATTTCATTTACTATGTCCAAATATTACAGAAATTGTTTAAATTATTTGATGATCGGTTATAATGTTGATATATTGTGTATGGTTTTTAATTACTCCTTGTTTATAGTATCTTTCTCTTTTTATACACCACTTCTATACATCACTTTTTGGGTAGTAATAGTAAGTGGGTTTAAGAATTGGTTACTACACAGCCCAGCAACTGTATGTAATGGTGGTTTCTAGAACTAAAATCTGTGAATTAGTGAGTTATTAGAGCTGGCTACAATACATGCGGTAAAATAGTTTTTGAGGCATGACAGATGTCATTATACAGGTAGTCAGACTGTGGCTACCCCTTTATTATGGTTTAGTTTCTGCATTACCCATTATAGGATCCACATTGCAGGATGTTTAGCGGCTGTTATTTTGCTATAGTTACCGTATTATCGATCATAATTTGGTAGTGTTGCATTGTTAAAATTAATCTGTAGTCCTGGAATTTTGTTATTTATATGCACAGTCTTTCCATAGCATGCAGAACTGGTTGATGACTTTATTAGGCATGGGTGATGGGGGTCGAGTCTATTCAAGGTGTCAAATGGCCTCGCTGGTGGTGGTTTAGGAGTCAGGTGGAAGTTGCAGACAAGTTAAGGTGGACTAATTTTAACTAATAGAGGATGTAAAACCTCATGGTGGTGAGCAGGCTCAGCTTTGATGGCCAGCCTCAAGGACGTTGTAATGGTAACATCAATCAGGGGCGGGCACAATGGTTAAGCACAGGAGTGAGGATAATAGGGTCATTGGTGCCCTGAAAGTTTACTGGCTCTGCTTGAATGGCAAGCCAGTGTGTGCCGCCCCTTTATGGTTGTCTGTCCTGGTGCTGTATGTCAGACAGCTGGGGATATCGCAGTACTTGTGAATCCCAATGTACAAGCACTCCACCTGACTCCTACTGTGATTATTTAATCCTGTGATTTGAATAAAAGCTGTGGCCATTTTGACAACCAAAATAATGTGTTTTGTGTATTTATTTTAGTACCTAGGTTTACAGTAGTTATGGTGGTTTTAAGAAGGAGTGCGGTCCATCCCATATCCAAAAGTCATGATATTGGACAACTCTGTAACAAATAGCCTTCTCTGTTGCTTATCCTTACACTGTAAGGATGTAATTTTTTAGGTATTAAAGCATTGAGAGCTTTACCTTAATATTCTGCTCACATCCAATACCCTATAGGGTGAATATATCTCTGTAAGTGTATTGTAAGTAATTCCCAGCAGATGGATCTGTCTGTTCACAGTAACATTAGTCTCTGAGACAAGATCAATATGTGTGATTCAAGGGTAAGAGTGCATGCAAGGGCTGATATCATGTCAGGAGAGATTCCATGACAAAAAGAAAAATAGAAGACATGACAGGACCTTCGACCCTTATTGTTGACTAGTAAGAAATTGTTAGTGTGCTTAAAAGGTTTCATCACCTTGTTTTATACCAGGAGAGCTATAAAAAGGAATAGTACCACTATTTATTCTGTATGCCTCAGATAATAGCCTACGTTGAGAAGTGGTCTTGTAGAGAGGAGGTAGGCAGGATTCGAACCTTGGAAGGAGATCTTTGAGGAACTTAGAGGAAGTTAGAGATAATTGATTTCTGGGAACTAATAAATGTCACTAGAAGTCTCCCTCAGTAGAATCAAATACTTATCTCAACTCTAGAAACATTCAATTGAGCTGATCTTGCAATCAATCGTACACTTATATATAAAAATACGCTGAAACTTGCCTTGGAAAGGATTTTACAGTTTCTGGAAGAACTTAATTGGCCGAGTTCACGAGTGCAAGCAGCTTCTGCACTTTGGGTGTCATGCATGGAGGATAAGACAGGCCGGATTGCTAGGTGATGTGTGCACTGCGCGTGGCATCCACCAGATTAGCAGTTCTCTTATTTAAAAGAACTTTTCTGGTCAATACGTAAGGCTGAAGTGCTCATGACTGTAGATTATGTGGAATCTTTCAGCAGGTTTTTGCTATTTAATCTGAGAGCAGTATGATGTAGGGGCAGATACCCTGATTCCAGTGATGTGTCACTTACTAGGTAGCTTGTTGTAGTCACAATAAAATCAGTGTTTTATTACCAGTATATTATCACTAGAAAACTAGTTGTCTTGTGCCATATAGTCCTCCTGCTCTGTGTAATCCAGAAGGAGTTTTGTGGAGTTCAGCTTTCAGAAAACTGATAGAGAAAAGATTAATTTTATCAAAATGACAGCATGCAGCTCAGTAAGTTATACATCACTGAAATCTGAGTTTGTGTCTCTACATCATGTTGTTTTGAGATAACATAGCAAAAACCTGGTGATAAATTTCCTTTAAATGCTCCACAACTCTGCTCTATGCTCTTCGTTAAAGGAGTTGCCTCAAGTTCTATGTGGATCAAAATCCTCTACATTGTCAAGAATGAAATGATTTTTACTTTTATAGGGTACGACTTGTTGCCTACCTTAACAGCCCTCCTAGGTAAGTAGCTTGTGCCACTAGCAGGCTTTATTTTTTAAAACCTAATTGTACCATTTTGAGGCTGGTTAGATATAACCAGCTTGAGTGTCCCTACACTTCTCCCATGCTTTGTCCATGCATGATATAAAGTCCTGTTGAATCATGGCAGTGTGCACAGTGCTCATTGTCACAATTCTCTGGTTTAACTGGGGCGAGCGGTTGGTCACATAATCATGCCTATAAGATTTGCATATTGGCAGTCTCATACCAACTAGACTTGTCTCTTAACTCACTTCTATTGAGAGAAGTCAAATGGGTCTCATGAGCAAATGACTGCAAGTATGCAAATTACATGCGTGCAGTCACATGACCACCCGCTCTCACCAGCTATACCAGGGAATCATAACAGTGTGCACACTACACGCTGCCACGATTCAGAAGTCTGAAGTCGCATAGAGAGCTAGTGTGCAGTCACATAGAGAGCTAGTCTGCAGTCACATTGAGAGCTAGTCTGCAGTCACATAGAGAGCTAGTCTGCAGTCACATAGAGAGCTAGTCTGCAGTCACATAGAGAGCTAGTCTGCAGTCACATTGATATCATCACACAGCAGAGATCAGTTACTAATGTGTCTGACACTGAAAAACCCCAGCATGTTTAAGCATTGCATTGATGGCCTATTGATTTTTGGTGGGCACCATATACTTTATTTCTTTCTTTGTGGCTCAGTTGAAAATATGATGTCTTGCTACAAGATTGTGCTATTAAACTCATCAGTGAAGGTCCTTGAGGAAAATAACAAAAAGGTATCGCAGCTCACCCTAAATGTAAAACGGATCCTTCAGTGCCATGGCAGAAAATAAAAAAAGATATTGATCCAGCACAGGCTTTAATCTGGTAAATGATTATTTTTTTATTTTTTTTTATAGAAAACAGCATTAAAAGCTCCAGAAGCAAAATAAGTACAAATAGAAACTACTCCATCTTCTCATAAAGACAAAAGAGACAAAATCATGGTTCATGCACTTCAGATTTCAATGATCCTTACACATAACCGCCTTAGACAAAGTTAGATTTCAATAGGAAACTTTTTATCTAAACTTCGGCCACAGATAATCCTATGAGTACTTCTTAAATAATAATAATCTTTATTTTTATATAGCGCTAACATATTCCGCAGCGCTTTACAGACATCATCGGCACTATCTCCAATGGGTCTCACAATCTAAATTCCCTATCAGTATGTCTTTGGAGTGTGGGAGAAAACTGGAGAACCCGGAGGAAGCCCACGCAAACACGGGGAGAACATACAAACTCCTTGCAGATGTTGTCCTTGGTGGGATTTAAACCCAGGACTCCAGGGCTGTAATGCTAACCACTGAGCCACCGAGCTGCCCCACTTGTTCCATTTGTTTCACAACCTGACCATTTAATTCAGATTCTGCTGAGTTTTCCGCAGTCTCATCTCATAAACCGTCATTTGGGATTGTATTGGTGACTTTGACAATATGTTAATGCCCGTGTTTGTCATCTATCTTACCTTAGTTTTCTATACCAAAAGGATCACGTAGTAAGGCCTCGTTCAGACATCAGTTTTTCATGTATGGGATCTATGCGTGTTTTTCACAGAGAGAACACATACCAACTATCACAGATGGTGCTATTCACATATCAGTGGTTTTGCAGAATATGTGTCCACAAACAAATAACAGAGATATGTCAATTTTTTATTTGAGTCACAGATGAAAATTACACATATAAGTCTATGGATCCGTGAAAAATCACTGACATCACATGTTGCCATCCATGAGCAAAGCGTGTGCAGTCTGGGATTAACATTGCAGGGGTTAAGAGAAGTTTTGCAATCAATTTATTTTTTCATGCAAGAAAATCTCCGGAGAGGGGACATCTTACCCTCACATTGAACATATGTGATTAATTGTGGTTGGGAAAGAGAGAAAACTAATTATAAGGAAGTGAGAGAGAGCTGACACTTCCATCTCCACTAAAGTATCGATGTCCTGCAGTGACCAGGTAATTACAACAGGGAGATTTGCTGGGAAGAAGACACCAAGGCTGAGATTTGTTTACACAGAGGCAGGGAAGTATGCTCCCAAACCAAAGAGTTTACTTTGATCAAAAACACCGATCACAGACCAGCTGGAGACAGTGGTCAGTGATGAAAATAGGAGTTTGCATTGATCCAATATTAATGAGAAAATGTATTTTCAGTCTCATAGCTAGAAGACGCATATAACCCCATCACTCACATCACCGTAAGGCCATTCTAACCCTTCCAACTTAATATTGGCCTAATAGATGTTGTTATCCATGCCATGTTTCATCTCTATTGACAGATAAAATTGTGATAAGAAGCAAGATGACAATATCTCCAACCTGGGACCTACAGGGGAAAAGTTACCCTGAAAGTTAGAGATCTCTTCAAATTCTAACAGATCTAGCACATCCCACAACCAGTCCCCATATAAGCTCACCAAGGGGAGGTATCAGGGCATAACCTTGATCTAATAAAAATGAGAGTATTGATGTCTGTCTGGAAGACATAGTTCGCAGTTAGAGTGCTCCATTTTCCTAATCGGAGTGCATCCCTGTGCTACCTGTTACCGGTATCCAATCGGGCTGTATAAACTTCATTTATTTTGTATATGAACCATCTGGATAAGGCAAAAAATGTTGAAGTTTTTCTAGATCTGGCCGTCTGGTTTTCACATTTAGCTGTCATTTAACTTACAAGATAGAAATATATATTATAGAGTTTGCATTATGACTTTTTCTGAAATTTGCAGGTAATATTTATGTACTACACAGTGTCTATAATACAGTGTACCCTTTCACTATAGTCTAGTCATACTGCGTTTGTGTACTTAGCCTAATATCTATACCAGGAGCTTTTACTGATCTATATTCTAATATTACCATAGGCTCTCCTCTACTATATTGAAGCCAAAAGTGTGATCTTTTGGCCTCTGTCTGACTGGTATTTGTATACGTATATGTGTGATAAAGGATAATGGCTGGGCAATATGCACAATAATTAATGATAGAGAATTTGCCATCAGAAAATGACTTATACATTTTATAAATCCATTTTTTATATATTTAAAATATTTGTTTTGGTGTTTTTTTCTATCATTTCTTTATTATTATTTATAAAATACCTTGTAAGATCCACCATTTGCAGTAGGTAATGGTAGGAGCTCACCTTCTCCCATCCCAGCACAATGATCTCTGCACAGATCACAGAGCATGCCTATGAACATAACTTAATGGCCCCAATCTACAGGTTCCTACAGTCCACAAGTTCTGCTGTTAACAGCAGCTCAGACTTGATGGCTACATTCCATAATCATGTACAAAAATTAAAAATCAGATGGAGAAAAAAACAGATTAGCAAAAAAGAAAATCAGTACCTGGCTCTAATCTGTAAAAACCATATCGATATATATTCCCTTTAACATGAAATGTTATTCATCTGCTTCATAAGATATAAAAGTGTTGATTGTTCTTTGTTACTTCTTTCATAATCACTGATGCATGATGCAGATAGTAATGGAACATCTGGTATCAAAGACACATTTGACACATCACCGGTTATGTTGAATGATGTTAATATCAGACAATATAATATAGCTTATAGCTTTGGCTAAATTTTGCTGTGTCGGGACATGATGAGTTTTTGGTGCGTTTTTTGAAGCTACATATTTTCACTGTGTAAAAAACGCAGCATCTTACATTTCCAGCAAAATGGATGGGATTTATAGAGAGCTCATGCCCCATGCTTTTATTTTCGACTCAACATAAGCTGACCTGTGGAGGGGGTTTCACATCTGAGTTTTATGTGCACATTTTCTACATAAACGTGAATTAGATGCGTAAAGTCAACGAGTAAAAAACTGAGGCAGAAACACATCAAAAACTCTTGTAATCCACACCACTGTATCAATAAAGTTTTTTGAAATTCAAGTACCAGGAAGTATAAAAAATAAAGCAAATTTAATTAAAACTTGTCATACTAATAAGAGACAAAAGTGCAGCATCAAAAATGAGATAAAAACACATGTAAATAAAACGCAAGTAACCTAATTTACTTGTTAGGTGCACAAAATCTGCAACATCAAAAAATCATCAAAAGCTCATTGTGGGGACGTAGTCATAGGTAACTTGCTTTTTTTTCATTGCATTTTGGTCTCCTTTTTTACATGGGGTTTTATTGTGTTTTTGTCTGATTTTTATATGTCATGCTTTAACCCTCCGTCAGGCACAATATAGATTCTCGTCAGTTCAGGCGCAATGTGCCTGACAAGCAGTCAGTGGTTTCAATTGCAGCAGAAGCAGCACAGGTACACTTAGAAAAGCAAGGCTGGCAGACGAAAGTTGCATGGGAAACGCAGATTGATTCTTTACATATTTTGCAGTCATATTTAGAAAGCCTTCTGAAACCAGATACAAATGAGCAGGTAGTACAACTGCGTCTTTTAGAAGGTGGTAGAGTCGGTGTTTGTTCTGGAACGTCCGTGGGACGATATCTCTTCAACCGGTGTTGCAGGGCAAGGGGCATTCCAACCGTCTTTGTACTTCTTAGGCTTAGCTCTCCACTCACCAGTTCATTAGCCAATTGTTTTAGGTACATTCTTCTGCGCATTTGTTTAAGTTCATTACCGAGTTAAATTACTTGTGAGTTGATGCCACCCACATTCAGCATTTTAAAGAAGATTACCATCGGCCAGCGTTTGGTATTTCGACTTACATTGAAATTGCCACACATTTGGTCAGCAGTGTCAACGCCGCTTTTGGTCAAATTATAAAAAGTTATGATTTCTGGTTTCCTTAGCTCCCCAGACTCTGGATCAATGGTGTAATCATTATGTAATGAAGAGACCAAAATCACATTTTTCCTCTCGCGTGGGATGTCAGAAACTAAAACCTTTCCATTACTGAACCCAAACATAGTGCTGTACTGTTGTTTGCTGTTTGTATATAGAAAATCTGGCGGCAACTGCCTTTTGTTTTTTCTAACAGTTCCCACATATGACAGCTTTTTCGTTTTTAAAAAATCAATCAGATCAAAATCAGTAAACCAGTTGTCAGCAGTGATATTTCGACCAGATCCAAACATTGGCTCAGCAATTCTCTTTACCACATCACTAGGCTTGTTGCTCACATTGAAAGGACCTGGTGGCTGTCTTCCACAATAAACTTCCATGTTCATAGTGTACATCATCCTTGCATCAACCATGGCAAAAATTTTAATTCCATATTTGTTTGGCTTCGATGGTATATATTGCCGAAAACCACATCTTCCACGGAAACCTGGAAGCATGTCATCAATAGTGAGGTTTTGCCCCGGGCAATAGCTTTTTTGACAATTCATAATAAATTGTTGAAATATGTTCCGAATTGGTGCAAGCCGGTCATAACCTTTTCGTTCTGTCCGGGTACTTCGATCATCGAAACGGAGGCAACGGATCAGGACTTTGAATCGTTTCAGATTCATCACAAGGCTGAATTTTTCGATGCCATCACCGTCTGTCCCCCACAGCTCCTCCAAACTTTGCCTATTTGCTCTGAAAGCACCAGCTAGGTATAACAAGCCAATAAATGCCTTGAGTTCAATCACATCAGTGTTTTTGATGTCCCTCTCTCTGGAGAATTGCTCTTTGATTGTGTCAATATACTGGTTAGTAAACCGAACAATAGTTTCCAACATGCTATCTGTAATTAGATTACTCCAACATTCCACTGCAGTTTTAGCTTTTCTAGCACTTCCAATAACTCCAGGAAGGTGTGTAATAATATTGTGGGATTCTCTGCGCTGTTTGTTCTTAGGTGCCTTTTTGTTCCACTTTGTATTTTTATCTTTGCCCAAATAATAAGCTAGATCTGTGTCTGTTCCCTCTGTATCAGTGTCATCACCATCCTGCTCTGTTCCAGAATCAGTGTTACATTCTGCTACCTCATCTTCAGATGAAATGTCACTAGATTCCTCTAAATCCTCAGTTACTGCTGGCTCTTCCTCATCATCATCTAACAAAAAAATCTTCATTTCTTCTAAATGAAGGAGTTTAGATGAATCATACAGTTTTCTGGCCATTGCAGCAGAAAATCTGAAGCAAGAGAGAAAGAGTATGTGTTAGGGCGCAATGTGCCTTAGAAGCCACCCTCCTTTTGTCTAAGAAAACAGTACTTATGTACACTAACTTAGCATTAATCCTTCATAAAACAAGCTAAATACACAATCGTGATGAATAAAAAAAGAAAATACTAACCTTTCAATTTGTGTTGAAATCAGGCGCAATGTGCCTGAGAAGCCAAAGTGTTGATATCTGCTCACTAGAAGGTCTGCTGAGTCACTGTGATATCAGGTTTCACAGAGCCTGTAGAGTCAGGAGATAACTAGGAGGGGTGGGGTTTTCTGATAAGTGGGCAAGGAGAGAGAAGTGAAACTAATTACTGTGTGCCTGTCAGATCTATTGCGCCTGACGGAGGGTTAAATGAAGATGATTTGTTTTTCATGATCCGGGTATTTGGTTTTGACAAAACTTTATTCATGCAGTTATGTGCAGATAATATGTGTTTGTAGTACATTTCTGCAGAGAAAACTGCATGTGTATTTTTTAGCTGCATCTAATGCAATTCCCTGGGAAAAATCAGCACAGAAAACTCAGAAAGAAAGAGAAATTGACATGTTGGGGATGTGAAACACAAACACTCACCCCAGGTCTGTTTTTGCCGAGTAAAAAAAAAGCAGGAGATTTCTATAAATTCCATCCACTTTGCTGGAATTGTGAGACGCTGCATTTTTTGTGCAGCAAAGATACCCAGCATTAAAACCTCATAGTGTGAACCTAACCTTATTGTCACTAGGCCATTCTGCAGATACAAACCTCTTGATTATTGAGAATATTAATTTGTGGCTTTTCTATTAATCCTTTGCTGGGATTTCTTTGCTTTTCATAAGTTTCTATAAACCATATAGCCCCCTGCCCCATATATTCTGCACATGGTCTCGTTCTCATTACTGTTAGCACAAAATCTATATCTTTCTTGATACATTTCTTTATACATTATGCTAGCATTGCCTGGAGTGAGTTGACAGTGACTTTGAGTGATGACCATATGCTGCGTTTTACAATATCCCATATACATAATTGATGGCACTTTCAAGAGTTGATACATAGTAAGTACAGTTAAAAAACAAAACAGCTCATTCACTCTATTTAAGTATTTAGTTGGACTCTTCCATCATTTAAATAAGCTCGGACTATCAGTTTATATTGCCACCGGAGAGTACACAGCATCATAATGAGAAAAAATAAAATCCCTTTTACTGTCTTGGGTAATTGCAAAACGTAATTATATTTGCATTAATGAGAAACTAACATCAATACTATTGGACAACAATAAAAAATAATAATAGCATAGCTGGCCTGCCTATCTAGCACATATGGTAATTATTTCTCAGGCGGTATATCACTCTTCCATCATCTAATATATAAAGCTAAATGTATGTATGTATGTATGTATGTGTGAATGCCCGGGATTGGCATCTGCACCGTCGCAGCTACAGCCACAAAATTTTGCACAGTCACACGTCTGGACCCTGAGAGCGTCATAGGCTATGTTATGAGGCGAAATTTTAACACCCCGCGCATTCAAATTCACCAATTTTGCCCCTATCTACATAATGGGAAAAAAGTGAAAGGAAAAGTGTTGGAGGCAAATTGACAGCCAGGAGGAGATGGCATACAGGTATATACTATATACAAGGGAGATGATATACAGCTATATATTATATACAGGAGGAGATGACATACAGGTATATACTATATACAGGGGAGATGACATACAGGTATATACTATATACAGCAGAGGACATACAGTTGTATACTATATACAGGAGGAGATGACTTTCAGGTATATACTATATACAGGGGAGATGATATACAGCTCTATATATCATATACAGGAGGAGATGACATACAGGTATATACTATATACAGGGGAGATGACTTACAGGTATATCTAATATATAAAGCTGAATGTGTGTGTGTATGTGTGTGTGTGTGTGTGTGTGTATGTCCGGGATTGGCATCTGCACCGTCGCAGCTACAGCCACAAAATTTTGCACAGTCACACGTCTGGACCCTGAGAGCGTCATAGGCTATGTTGTGAGGCAGAATTTTAACCCCGCGCATTCCAATTCACCAAACAATTTTACCCCTATCTACATAATGGGGAAAAAGTGAAAGGAAAAGTGTTGGAGGCGAATTGACAGCTGCCAGATGTGAACAAGGGGGATTTAGAGAGTGAGAGTGATGGCGCCAAAGAGTATATACCGTACAGTTGCTAAGGTGGGGCCCCGACATGGGATACTCACCACACACGGGGATATGAACACACACACAAAATGCGGCACACACTACCACATGCTTGAACACATATATCACCCTCAGCACACATTTCACCACACATACACCAACCTCGCCACATAAAAGTCAAAACAAAAAAGTCGCCGCTCAAAACTCGCCACGCGCAAAACTCGTCACATGCAAAACTATGCTCACGCAAAACTCGCCACACGTGCAAAACTCACCTCATGGAAAACTTGCCACATGCAAAACTTGCACACGTGGAAAAATTGCCACATGTACAAAAGTTGCACCACATGCAAAAGTTGCCTCACACAAAACTTGCACATACTCAAAACACACCACACATAAAACTCGCCATGCACAAAACTTGCTGCACACAACTTGCTACACTAACCTGTCACATGCAACTCGACACACAGAAAGTTGCTACACGCATGTCGCCACACAAAACTCATCTCACAAAAGTCGCTACATGTATGTCGCCACACGCAACTCAACACACAACTTGACACATGAAACTCGCACTAAAACACACACAAGTCTGGTATTATCCTTCAAAAATAAAAATCTGATTAATAAGCAGACAAACTGCAAGAGCAACAACTGTACCATATAGGAAATATGGCAGCGGTCAGTCACATGACCTGTCTATTATGTGTATGTGTGAGCTAATATATACTGCCAGGGGGGAGGGCTTCCTGTTGGCTGGGGATTTATCAGGCTGCCAATTTAGCTTACAAATACTGAGGTAAAAATACTGAGCAAATAACGTGTGAACGAGGTCTAATACAGGAGGAGATGACACACAGATATATACTATATACAGGAGGAGATGACACACAGGTAAAAACTATATAGAGGGGAGATGACACACACATATATACTATATACAGGGGAGATGATACACAGGTATATACTATATACAGGAGGAGATGACACACTGGTATATACTATATACAGGGGAGATGACATACAGGTACATACTATATACAGGGGAGATGACACACAGGTATATACTTTATACAGGGGAGATGACACAGGTATATACTATATACAGGGGAGATGACACAGGTATATACTATATACAGGAGGAGATGACACACAGGTATATATACAGGCAGCTGCTACAAAGGCAAATAAAATAATGGGATGTATTAAAAGAGGCATAGATGCTCATGAGGAGAACATAATTTTACCTCTATACAAGTCACTAGTTCGACCACACTTAGAATACTGTGCACAGTTCTGGTCTCCGGTGTATAAGAAAGACATAGCTGAACTGGAGCGGGTGCAGAGAAGAGCGACCAAGGTTATTAGAGGACTGGGGGGTCTGCCATACCAAGATAGGTTATTACACTTGGGGCTATTTAGTTTGGAAAAACGAAGACTAAGGGGTGATCTTATTTTAATGTATAAATATATGAGGGGACAGTACAAAGACCTTTCTGATGATCTTTTTAATCATAGACCTGAGACAGGGACAAGGGGGCATCCTCTACGTCTGGAGGAAAGAAGGTTTAAGCATAATAACAGACGCGGATTCTTTACTGTAAGAGCAGTGAGACTATGGAACTCTCTGCCGTATGATGTTGTAATGAGTGACTCATTGCTTCAATTTAAGAGGGGACTGGATACCTTTCTGGAAAAGTATAATATTACAGGGTATATATATTAGATTCCTTGATAAGGCGTTGATCCAGGGAACTAGTCTGATTGCCGTATGTGGAGTCGGGAAGGAATTTTTTTCCCCATGGTGGAGTTACTCTTTGCCACATGGGTTTTTTTTGCCTTCCCCTGGATCAACATGTTAGGGCATGTTAGGTTAGGCTATGGGTTGAACTAGATGGACTTACAGTCTTCCTTCAACCTTAATAACTATATATACAGGAGGAGATGACATACAGGTACATACTATATACAGGAGGAGATGACACACAGATATATACTATATACAGGAGGAGATGACACACGGGTATATACTATATACAGGAGGAGATGACACACAGGTATATACTATATACAGGGGAGATGACACACGTATATACTATATACAGGAGGAGATGACACACAGATATATACTATATACAGGAGCAGATGACAAACAGGTATATACTATATAAAGGAGGAGATGACATACAGGCACATACTATATACAGGAGGAGATGACACACAGATATATACTATATACAGGAGCAGATGACACACAGGTATATACTATATACAAGAGGAGATGACTTACAGGTATATACTATATACAGGAGGTGATGACACACGTATATACTATATACAGGAGGAGATGACATACAGGTATATACTATATAAAAGAGGAGATGACACATAGGTATATAGAGGAGGAGATGACATACAGCAGGTATATACTATATACAGGGGAGATGACATACAGGTATATACTATATACAGGAGATGACATACAGGTATATACTATATATAGGAGGAGATGACATACAGGTATATAGTATATACAGAAGAGATGACATACAGGTATATACTAGATACAGGAGGAGATGACACATAGGTATATACAATATACAGGAGGAGATGACATACAGCAGGTATATACTATTCACAGGGGAGATGACATACAGGTGTACACTATATATAAGGGAGATGACAAACATGTATATACTGAGGGGAAAATGAAGGGTGTGAGGTGAAAATGAGGGGTGTGAGTTGAAAATGAAAAGGTGTGAGTGCAAAATGAGAGGAGTCTGGGAAAATAGTGGAGTGATCGGAAAATGACAGATGTGAGGTTGAAATGACAAGTGTTAGGGGGGAGTGAGAGGAGTGAGGGGGGAATGAGAGGAGTGAGGGGGAAAATAAGAGGAGTGAGGGGGAAAATGAGAGGTGTAAGGGAGGAAATGAGAGATGTGAGGGGGAAAATGAGAGGTGTGATGGGAAAATAAGAGAAGTGATGTGCTATAACTAACCACAGATATTTACTATGCCCAGGCAACACCGGGCTCTTCAGCTAGTAGTAATATAAACTAGAAAATGCAACCAAATAACCCACATCAGTATGTTGCAATATAGTAAAAGTGACTAGTGATGAGCAACTGTGCTCAGATAAGGTGTTATCCGAGAATACTCATGTGCTAACCAAGTGTCCTCGACGTGCTCAAAAAATATGTTCGAGTTCCCACGGCTGCATGTCTTGTTGCTGTTAGACAACCTCTACACATGCAGGGATTGCATATTTTTCGAGCACGCCGAAGACACGCGGTTAGCACATGAGCATTCTGGGACAGCGCCTTATCCTAGCACGTTCACTCATCACTAATTATTACAAGTTGTATAATTCCCATCTAAACCCTCCCTGGAATGTTAATGGATGATTAAAGGTGTGGTCTATGAAAAACAGGTATTATCTATCCACTAGATATGCGATAGCCTTTTGGGGGCACTTACCTCTCCATTAGAGTGGAGCACAATGTGCATGCTCAACTGCCGCTATGCACCTAAGGCTACTTTCACACTACCGTCGGGCTCGGCCCGTCGCGGTGCATCGGGCCGAGGTTCCCGACGCTAGCGTTGTCTCCTCCGCACAACGGGGGCAGCGGATGCATTTTTCCAGCGCATCCACTGCCCCATTGTGAGGTGCGGGGAAGTGCGGGGAGGTGGGGGCGGAGTTCCGGCCGCGCATGCGCGGTCGGAAAAAGCGGACCGTCGTGATAAAAAAACGTTACATGTAGCGTTTTTTGGTCCCGACGGTCCGCCACAACACGGCGCAACCGTCACACGACGGTTGCGACGTGTGTCAATCCGTCGCAATACGTCGCTTAATGTTAGTCTATGGGGAAAAAACGCGTCCTGCAAGCACTTTTGCAGGATGCGTTTTTTCGGCAAAACTACGCATTGTGGCGGATTGCAGTTAACGCTTGTGTGAAAGTAGCCTAAGGCCGGTGTCCCACTTGCAACTGCAATGGGAGAAACTTGCACGAGTCTCTCGCCTCAATACCTGGCACTGCCGCTGGCAGTTCGGACCGGAGTGTTCAGCTGCATAAAAATACATACAGCCGCACACTCCAGTCTGGAGTGCCCTGTGGCAGTGCCGGGTACTGAGGCGAGATACTCTCAGGAGTTTCTGGCATTGCAGTTGCAAGTGGGACATCGGCCTTATGAGTATGTGCAAAGGTAATTTTGAAGGGATTAGGGTCAACTGTGACATATCCTATTGTGACTAATGGATCTTGTGTTATCACCTGTGTTACTTGTCATTGTTAACCTATCTGTCATGACAATGATACTGCTGAAAAGTCTGTAAAGAGTAAAACATATGAGTATAGCTCTAGTGTCCATGTGAAAAACATAAGATTTCTAATATTATTTAATATAGATTGTGAAATGAAAAATAAACTATTGCCAAAAATATTTTTTAAAAATACGATTCACAACAAATTCTGATAATTTTCTGAAGATACATTCCTTTTAATTTCTGTTCTTAAAAAAACAAACCTGTAAGTGAAACAGGTCATCTGATGTAATAGTCTAGTACATAAAAAATTGCTCTAAAATTTGGTAAACAGGTAATTAGCACTACAGTTTGTGTCTGCACTAATGGGCGTCCAGTGTAAGATATTATGTAATTGCCGTTTAGTGGGCAATATATCCAATTCATGCTGGTTCTTCTATTTGGTACTAAAGGAATTGTGTTTATCTGTATTCTATGGGCACACTGTAACGTTAGCAATTCATCTTCGCCTGGCAAGTAAAAATGATAATAACTGCATCTCACTTTTTAAGGTACATGCTTGTAAAGCTCACAGGGGAGAAACAAATCTCACAGTTTCTGCAGCTTCTCAGACACAGTGCACAGGTGAGAAAACCAAAGAAGGGAAGACCGAGGAGTGGTTAAATTGTAAATTAAAGTTCGAGGGACAAAGAATTATTGATGAAAAAAATGTATAATAAAAAAGCCTTTATTTGAAAACAAGTATGAGGGCAAGTGGTGGCACAGAGGCGCACACTTCAAATAAAAAATAGAAAATTTACATAAGCTCTCACAAGTGAGAAATCATTTTAGGACTGCAAGTGAATTAATTAGTGCTGCGCTCCTAATCTCTGCCACTCTGAGAGCTCAGAAACCACTACAACCTTCATTTGTATATATCAGTCAACATCCCGATGCACATTACATGTAGAGATGAGTGAACTGATTCATAAAAAAATCAAATTAGTCACAAATCGCATGCATTTTTTTTATGGTTCGTCTCCAGCAAAATTTATACTTTTCAAGCTAGGAAGGGGTTAAAATAATAAAAGGTTATCCTCAATGTCCACCTCTTGCCAGTCCTGCTACTGCAGCTCTTTGAACAGTCCTCATGTCTTTGATACAGATCTTCCTACCTCCAGTGTTAATTAAGCCTCAGCGCTATCCTTGTCATTAAAAGAAAAAAGGTTTTGGTACCGTATTTGCCACTTAAAAAGAGATTGATTGTTATCAGTGGGAGAAACTAAATAATAATCTTGTAGTGATGATAAATTTTAATGGATGACAAAAGTAAAATAAGTGATGTTACAAAGCAAACTTTCGAGACTTCTTGCGTCTCTTCGTCAGGCATAGTATAACAAACAAAGTATCTGAAGTATGTATACACAAAAAGAGCAGAGACATGACATAATAAATAGATATTAAAAAAAACAAAAACAAAAAAAAACTGAGCTAAAACAATGAATCCTTCATTAGCTTAAATAAGTGATGTGAAAGTGTTATTGTCCCAGGGTCCATGTAAGATCAGAGACCTGATGCCATCAATGTCTCTAGAGCAAATTCCTCAGATTTTGTACTAAATACCTGTGATTGATTTAGTCCTGTGTGGAGGGTATCAAAGACTGCCATAAATACCCATTGGTGTTTTGTGATATGAAGTTACCTCTCATATTGTTTATGTTGTGTCCTGGACCACAGAAATGTTTAGCCACATGTTGATGGGTTTTTTGTCTGTAATTGTGTGGCGAAAAGATCTCATCCTTGCTCTCAGTTTCTGTCCTGCTTTTCCAACACAGAGACCCCCATTAGGACAAATAGTGCACAAAATTATATACATCACATTGGAAGAGAAACACGTGAATGTCCCAGGAATATTAAAGTCCTGCTGTGCATTGTGCATCTGTATCTGTGGTCATTACATGAGTTCAGGTTTTGCAACTCTTGACATTGCTGCAATAATAGTTTCCTCTTGGTGTATCAGAGGGCATTGAGGGTCTTTGAATAATACTTTTAGATGGACATCTTTATGTAGGATTTGGTAAAGTTTTTTGGTAGTTTTTATGAGCACTTCAATCTGAGGGATGTAGGTACCTCTGGCGGTGACCTATAAAGCTTGCTTTGTAACATCACATATTTTTTTTTTTGTTAGCCATTAAAACGTATCTTAGCTACAAGATTATTTTGCTTCTCTCACATACAGCTCCAAAGTAGCTGTAGTTGTCCATCATGATGAGCTACTGGATGCCAAAGTGCCCATATATTGTTCTTGCACAGGGGCCCATCTTTGCCTGTGTCCGTTCCTGACCCCAAGTATCCATGTGAGGAGTAGTGAGACCCAAATTGAGGGAGCCAGAATATCCAAAGACCAGAGACTGGACGATCCAAAGTGAGGTATGGCGTATCTGGAGAATATGGATGCAGACAGGTAAGTATAATCTTTTATTGTATTTAAAGTCATTTCTCAGAGCAAAATTTTTCAGGGCACTTTTGATTAAATTTGAATCAAATATTTCAGCTGATTGGTACAAATTGAATCAAAATATATATATTTTTTTAATTTGCTTATCTCTAATTACATCTTATTGTTAATTTTATTCCAATATTTGAGTAAACCACAAATATAACAATGTAGTACTACAGTCATTATCTTTCAGAATAATATCTTATCGATAAGAATTGATAATAGCATAATTCAAAAGGAAAATGTTTGAAAAAAAGATCTTTTAAAGACTGCATATTAGAGAAAAATACTATATGTTGATGACTAAACAACGACTGAACCAATGATTATTTCATATATGATTGCTATGTATACTCATACACATTAGACATGCATATTAGTCCATATTGGTTTTAAAGGCGCACATGCACACATCTACCTCTGCTGACTCCCCAACACATGAATGCTTGGCTCAGTGAAATCAGGAATTGTCAGGTTATTTTGAATAGCTGATTTGGAGGGTGTGACTATTAGGAGTCCAGTTCCTGCCACTGCACAGGGGGAATCTTGAGCTGTGTCTGCTGCGGTCTCCCATTCTGCATCAGCCACAGTGGAGCCTGCTCAGCGGAGACGTCGGTCCCAGCGTCACAGTCTGATACTGTGCAAAGGGTTACTACTGCCTTTCCAGGCTCTGCTATTGTAGCCTGCACTGGTCAGCGGAGAGCAGGCTTTTCTGGGACTTACTCCTGCTTTGCACACACTGAGCATGCCCAAGGTAAGACCTCTCATTGGAGGTCAGGGGTCACATGCTCAGATACTGCAGCAGCTATCATTGGTCCTCTAGGAAGGTCCTGAAGTTGCTCAGGTACTGTAGCAACTTCCATTGGTTCCCTAGGAAGGTCCTGAAGCTGCTGCAGCTATAAAAAGTTTGTATGGCCGCACGGCCATGCGCTAGTATCACCTCATGTCATGAGCTTGTTATTTGTGGTCGCTCCTTTATGTGTGTATTCAGGGACCCGGCTGAAATAAGCCCCTAGAATACCGGCACCTCCGGTGAGGAGTGTTTATGTGCTTTTATGGGTGCATGACCACTGACTGCCGTCAGCTCAGCAGTTAGCTGTGTTCCCCTGTGACGCTAGCAGAGCACAGCATCTTATTTCTAGCGACTCTGTGGAGTTAACAGAGTTCGCTTATACTGCCAGCAGCAGGGTTCCTCTCCTGCACGGTGGACCCTGGGTTACGGACGCACCTATTTATACATATATTTACTCTGTGCGTTCCGCCAACCCTAACAGTGACTTCCTCTGCTCTGACACTGCACTGCTCCCATTGACCTGCAGTTGTTCTCATCCAATTCTACTTGCCCATTCAAATTGTAGGCTTGCAGCCCAAGAGAGACATGTTTGCCCATTATTGTAGGCTTTTTAGCCCGAAAGTGGCATGTACAATAGGATAGAGAAGGGTTATAATGGGACCCGTCAGAGAATTGTCACATTGCCGTGGTTGACGGGCACGCAGGAATTGACCAATTCGTGTGCTAAGAACCTTCGCTTTTTTTGTAAGTACATCTTGCTGAGGGACAATGCAGTTGGAAGTTGTTTTTCCATTGACACTAGTCACAAAGTGCTGCTGTGCTTTTTTATACATGATTTGCCGTCACTACGGCTTGCACCTATTCAAACCTAGGAGGTGTTGTTCAGGTTTTTTTGTATAGCTTTTTTGTATATACTTTATCAGGAGGAGAATATCCTCAGAAGACTAGTAACCCTTCTGCCATGAAGTCCAACCACACCCCCACCATTGATTGGAAGCGTTCTGCCTATCCACAATGTATAGCTAAAGAGATGAATCGGTGGTGTGGGCAGAGTTCTACAGAGCTCAGCATTCAGAGAAGTGGTAGATCTGCAGCAGATAAAACCGGTTTTAAGTAAAACTGCAATAAATAGCTCAGTATGTGTCACATTGCTGTAATCACTCACCTCACGATTATTCAGGTACTCTGGATGCGTCTTCAAATGCAAGATTTTCATGAAACTTCAAAGGGAGGAAAGGCAGAATTCTGTCCCATAAAAACATTTTATATTGGAGAATCATTTAAAAATGGATGCAGGAGAATGCAGGTGCAAGAGATGAAACCTGATGAAGCACCATTGTGTGCAAAACAAACGTTGACCGTCTCTTGCACCTGCATTCTTCTGCTTCCCTATTTTAATGATTCTGAAATAAAAGATGTTTTTATGGGACAGAGAGTGCTGCCTTTCCTCTTTGAAGTTTCTCTTTAATTGTATACCAACTTACAAATTGTGAGAGTTTTGATCTTTTTTTTTAATTTTGGTAAAAATTTGGAAAGTCAAACATTTTTTAGTGGTGATAACTGTGAATGCTGAGGTTTTCAGTTCAGTGATTGAGATTACCTCCTGTTTGTACACTATGGAAGATGTTCCTCTGTATATTATTATTATTATTATTATTATTATTTATTGTTATAGCGCCATTTATTCCATGGCGCTTTACAAGTGAGGAGGGGTATACATAATAAAAACAAGTACAATAATCTTGAACAATACAAGTCATAACTGGTACAGGAGGAGTGAGGACCCTGCCCGCGAGGGCTCACAATCTACAAGGGATGGGTGAGAATACAGTAGGTGAGGATAGAGCTGATCGTGCAGCGGTTGGTTGATCGGTGGTTACTGCAGGTTGTAGGCTTGTCGGAAGAGGTGGGTCTTCAGATTCTTTTTGAAGGTTTCGATGGTGGGCGAGAGTCTGATGTGTTGTGGTAGAGGGTTCCAGAGTAGGGGTGATACGCGAGAGAAATCTTGTATACGATTGTGGGAAGAGGAGATAAGAGGGGAGTAGAGAAGGAGATCTTGTGAGGATCGGAGGTTGCGTGTAGGAAAGTACCGGGAGATGAGGTCACAGATGTAAGGAGGAGACAGGTTGTGGATGGCTTTGTACGTCATGGTTAGGGTTTTGTACTGGAGTCTCTGGGCAATGGGGAGCCAGAAAGAAAGAAGAAAGAATTTACATTTACAAAGAAATGTAAATGTAAAGTTCCTTGAAACTCTCTTGTAAAAGACGTTTCATCTCTAAGTGCAGATGATTATTCTTCCATGTGTTTGCACAACACAGCTAACGTAACATGGTGATCCTTTTCCATATTTAACACCTGTAGAAATGTAAGCATTCAATCATAGACAGAATGCATGCATCAAGCTGTTCATGGCAGGCTGAGAAAATATCTGCTTTTCCAGAGACTGTGAATCAAGGAAATGGCAGCATTTTGAAAGCCAAAAAGCACATTGCTAGCAGCTCAGATGCCAAGGGTAACATCAATCGTCTGATGTCCGAGCGAAGATTATAGAATTTGGAGTGATTTGTATTAACTTCTGCTTCAATCCAACTTGTTTCATGGCTTCAGAACAGTAGAATTTATTTTCTTTTAAAGGTTGGTATATAGCATCTAGAACTTAAGTTTTATGGACTTCAAAACATCCGACATCTACGCTTAACCAGCCAAATACGGCAAACAAGGAGGCAGCTGGACAGCCGATAATTTTATTTATAGCAAGAGGGAAATCTTGGAAAAGTCTCACAGTTTAAGGATCTGAAATCTTGCAGGACTGGCAAATGCTTAGGATGTAATTATCAAACTTAAAACGAGAACATAAGAAGATTTCAATCAGATAATATTTGTACTTTTTCTAATTAACATTGTAGAAGTCACTATGGATTTTTATGAAGGTATGTTTTCATAAACATATCCAATCATTCACATTTGTGTCTGATGTCGATGTTGTTGTTAGAAGAATACAAATTATTACACTTAATGAGGCCCAGAAAACCTATTGGTACATATTGATGAAGGTTAACATGAATTGACTCAGTATGGGAGAATGTCAAATACTCAGCTGTCATATAAAAATTAATGAGTACAAACGTATCTTTAAAAAGCGCTGTACCAATATAATAAAAAATAATCGATAATGTTTACTGTAAATTTTTATAATATTTTGCAACAAGTGTGAATTTATCATTCACTATAGATAGGCGAACTCGAACAGTAAAGTTCGTCGTCTGTACCAAACACCTACTGTTCTGGCGCGGACACCGAACATGGAATTCATCAGGAAATCCATGTTACTGTTTGGGTTTGGCTCCCCGAACAACAGATGTTTGTCGCGCTGTCATGTGCATGACAGCATAGCAAACAGTTTCCTATCGTCTGTAAAATCATGTCAAATGACAGCATGAACCCCCAGCTGTGTTCGAAGGTATAATTTTTACCTCTGGTCACTGGCGTCAGCTGATGGGACTACTGCTCCCATCAGCCTATGCTTGCTGCTGCTAATAACAGCGACAGCAGGCAGCAGCTGATGGGAGTATTCATCAGTTGGTGCCTGTGCTCTAAATAAATAATAAAAAAAAACTGCATGGGTTCACCTGTATTTTTGACAACATAACGAGCACTGCAAAACTGACAGCTGGGGGCTGCAACCTTCAGCTGTCAGCATTAGCAAGGTTGGTTACCAAGAATAAAGGGGTCCCCATGCTGTTTTTTTTAATTATTTAATTAAATTAAAGCAGACAGCCTAAAAATAGCAGCCCACAGCTGCCCAGAAAAGGCGCTGACATTTGTGGTGATTACCAGTGGTCAGAAGCAGTGTTTGTTATGCTGTCATGCACATGACAGCATGGAAATTACTGGATGTTTGGGCCCCCCATACAAGGGAATGGGGTCTGGGTTCAGGTTTGAGTACAGGTACTATTCTAGCACCCGAACCGAAACTTTTTTAGCTGTTAGGCCAAACCCACCAGGACCCGAACATCCGGTGGTCCGCCTGTCTCTATTCATTATATAAAAATCCCAAATATTTCAAAATTCATCATATTGACACTATTACTACATGAAATTGGGTATAAGAATATTCTATAGTTTTTCCTAGAGTCAACTAGAAGTCACTTGTTCAGATTAATTTATGACTGTTAACTGCAGCTTTACTTATGAGACTACATCTTTAATGGTTGTTCATTATGCAGTCAGGTAGAATTGTAATTTATGCACCCAGCTATGAAACTACCACTGCTATACTCCTCCCATAACTCCATCCTAATTAAGCACATAGTTGCATCTTTAGTAGTGATGAGCAAGTATACTCATTGCTCGGGTTTTCCTGAGCACGCTCGGGTGATCTCCGAGTATTTGTTAGTGTTCGGAGATTAACCCCTTCATGACCCAGCCTATTTTGGCCTTAATGACCTTGCCATTTTTTGCAATTCTGACCAGTGTCCCTTTATGAGGTAATAACTCAGGAACGCTTCAACGGATCCTTGCGGTTCTGAGATTGTTTTTTCGTGACATATTGGGCTTCATGTTAGTGGTAAATTTAGGTCGATAATTTCTGAGTTTATTTGTGAAAAAAACGAAAATTTGGCGAAAAATTTGAAAATTTTGCAATTTTCACATTTTGAATTTTTATTCTGTTAAACCAGAGAGTTATGTGACACAAAATAGTTAATAAATAACATTTCCCACATGTCTACTTTACATCAGCACAATTTTGGAAACAATTTTTTTTTTTGCTAGGAAGTTATAAGGGTTAAAATTTGACCAGTGATTTCTCATTTTTACAACAAAATTTACAAAACCATTTTTTTTAGGGACCACCTCACATTTGAAGTCAGTTTGAGGGTTCTATATGGCTGAAAATACCCAAAAGTGACACCATTCTAAAAACTGCACCCCTCAAGGTACTCAAAACCACATTCAAGAAGTTTATTAACCCTTCAGGTGTTTCACAGCAGCAGAAGCAACATGGAGGGGAAAAATTAACATTTAACTTTTTAGTCACAAAAATGATCTTTTCGCAACAATTTTTTTATTTTCCCAAGGGTAAAAGGAGAAACTGGACCACGAATGTTGTTGTCCAATTTGTCCTGAGTACGCTGATACCTCATATGTGGGGGTAAACCACTGTTTGGGCGCACGGCAGGGCTCGGAAGAGAAGGAGCGCCATTTGACTTTTTGAATGAAAAATTGGCTCCAATCTTTAGCGGACACCATGTTGCGTTTGGAGAGCCCCTGTGTACCTAAACATTGGAGCTCCCCCACAAGTGACCCCATTTTGGAAACTAGACCCCCCAAGGAACTGATCTAGAAGCATAGTGAGCACTTTAAACCCCCAGGTGCTTCACAAATTAATCCGTAAAAATGAAAAAGTACTTTTTTTCACACAAAATTTCTTTAGCCTCAATTTTTTCATTTTCACATGGGCAACAGGATAAAATGGATCCTAAAATTTGTTGGGCAATTTCTCCTGAGTACGCCAATACCTCACATGTGGGGGTAAACTACTGTTTGGGCACATGGTAAGGCTCGGAAAGGAAGGAGCGCCATTTGACTTTTTGAATGAAAAATTATCTCCATCGTTAGCGGACACCATGTCAGGTTTGGAGAGCCCCTGTGTGCCTAAACATTGGAGCTCCCCCACAAGTGACCCCATTTTGGAAACTAGACCCCCCAAGGAACTTATGTAGATGCATAGTGAGCACTTAAAACCCCCAGGTGCTTCACAGAAGTTTATAACGCAGAGCCATGAAAATAAAAAATTATTTTTCTTTCCTCAAAAATGATTTTTAGCCCGGAGTTTTTTATTTTCCCAAGGATAATAGGAGAAATTGGACCCCAAATGTTGTTGTCCAGTTTGTCCTGAGTACGATGATACCCCATATGTGGGGGTAAACCACTGTTTGGGTGCACGGCAGGGCTCGGAAGGGAAGGCACGCCATTTGGCTTTTTGAATGGAAAATTAGCTTCAATCATTAGCAGACACCATGTCGCGTTTGGAGAGCCCCTGTGTGCCTAAACATTGGAGCTCCCGCACAAGTGACCCCATTTTGGAAACTAGACCTCCCAAGGAACTAATCTAGATGTGTGGTGAGCACGTTCAACCCCCAAGTGCTTCACAGAAGTTTACAACGCAGAGCCGTGAAAATTAAAAATCATTTTTCTTTCCTCAAAAAAGATGTTTTAGCAAGCAATTTTTTTTTCACAAGGGTAGCAGGAGAAATTGGACCCCAATATTTGTTGCCCAGTTTGTTGTGAGTATGCTGGTACCCCATATGTGGGGGTAAACCACTGTTTGGGCGCACGTCAGGGCTTGGAAGGGAAGTAGTGACATTTGAAATGCAGACTTTGATGGAATGGTCTGCGGGCGTCACGTTGCATTTGCAGAGCCCCTGATGTGCCTAAACAGTAGAAACACCCCACAAGTGACCCCATTTTGGAAACTAGACCCCAAATGGATCTTATCTAGATGTGTGGTGAGCACTTTCAACCCCCAAGTGCTTCACATAAGTTTATAACGTAGAGCCGTGAAAATAAAAAATAATTGTTCTTTCCTCAAAAATTATGTTTTAGCAAGTAATTTTTTATTTTTGCAAGGGTAACAGGAGAAATTGGACCCCAATAGTTGTTGCCCAGTTTGTCCTGAGTATGCTGGTATCCCATATGTGGGGGTAAACCACTGTTTGGGCGCACGTCGGGGCTTGGACGGGAGGGCGCATCATTTGACTTTTTGAACGCAAGATTGGCTAGAATCAATGGTGGCGCCATGTTGCGTTTGGAGACCCCTGATGTGCCTAAACAGTGGAAACCCCTCAATTCTAACTTCAACACTAACCCCAACACACCCCTAACCCTAATCCCAACTGTAGCCATAACCCTAATCACAACCCTAACCCCAACACACCCCTAACCACAACCCTAACCCCAACACACCCGTAACCCTAAATCCAACCCTAACCCTAATCCTAACCCTAATCCCAACCCTACCCACAACTGTAACCCCAACACAACCCTAACCCTATCCTTAACCCTAACCACAAGCCTAATCTTAACCCTATTTCCAACCCTAGCCCTAATTCCAACCCTAAGGGTACCGTCTCACATAACGATTTACCAACGATCACGACCAGCGATACGACCTGGCCGTGATCGTTGGAAAGTCGTTGTGTGGTCGCTGGGGAGCTGTCACACAGACCGCTCTCCAGCGACCAACGATGCCAAGGTCCCGGGTAACCAGGGTAAACATCGGGTTACTAAGCGCAGGGCCGCGCTTAGTAACCCGATGTTTACTGTGGTTACCAGCGTAAAAGTAAAAAAAAAAAAAACGTACATACTCACATTTCGGTGTCCTTCAGGTCCCTTGCCGTCTGCTTCCCGCTCTGACTGAGTGCCGCCGTACAGTGAGAGCAGAGCGCAGCGGTGATGTTTTTTTTTTTTTTACTTTTACGCTGGTAACCACGGTAAACATCGGGTTACTAAGCGCGGCCCTGCGCTTAGTAACCCGATGTTTACCCTGGTTACAAGCGAACGCATCGCTGGATCGCTGTCACAACGATCCAGCGATGACAGCAGGAGATCCAGCGACGAAAGAAAGTTCCAAACGATCTGCTACGACGTACGATTCTCAGCAGGGTCCCTGATCGCTGCTGCGTGTCAGACACAGCGATATCGTATGGATATCGCTGGAACGTCACGGATCGTACCGTCGTAGCGATCAAAGTGCCACTGTGAGACGGTACCCTAACTCTAATTCCAACCCTAACCCTAAGGCTATGTGCCCACTTTGCAGATTCGTGTGAGATTTTTCCGCACCATTTTTGAAAAATCCGCAGGTAAAAGGCACTGCGTTTTACCTACGGATTTACAGCGGATTTCCAGTGTTTTTTTGTACAGATTTCACCTGCGGATTCCTATTGAGGAACAGGTGTAAAACGCTGTGGAATCCGCACAAAATTGACATGCTGCGTGTTGTGAACTGTGTTTCTGGGCTCCCTCTGGTGGTCACTAACGGTATTGTGTTAGGTATGTCTTGTTGCAGGCCTGAGCTCCAGCTGTGTCGTTAAGCAGTGGGTGTTTCCTATTTGAGTCTCCTCTGGACTCAGTCTCTTGCCTGGCATCGTTGTATCCAGACCTATTTGGTCTCCTCCGGATTCCTTTCAGTCTGCCTCATGCAAGAAAAGCTAAGTCTGTTTTGTACAATTTGGATCGTTTGCATTATTCAGTGTTTTTGTCCAGCTTGCTTTACATTTGATTTTTGACTCGCTGGAAGCTCTAGGGGGCTGATATTCTCCCTCCACACCGTCAGTCGATGTGAGGGTTCTTGAATGTTCAGCGTGGATGTTTTGTAGGGTTTTCTGCTAACCGCATAGTCCACTATCTATTTTCTGCTATCTAGACTATTGGGCCTCACTTTGCTGAATCTAGTTCATCTCTACGTTTGTGTTTTCCTCTTGCCTCACCGTTACTATTTGTTGGGGGCTTTCTATATCTTTGGGGTTCAATTTCTCTGGAGGCAAGCGAGGTCTTATTTTTTCCCTTTAGGGGTAGTCAGTTCTCCGGCTGGCTCGAGACGTCTAGAACCAACGTAGGCACGTTCACCGGCTACTTTTAGTTGTTTGTGTCAGGATCAGGTATGCGGTTAGCCCAGTTTCCACCTCCCTAGAGCAGTATTTATATTTTTTGCTATCTTGCCGGAATATCAGAGATCCTCTGCCATTGGGATCATAACAGAATGCCAGGCCTAAAGAAAATGTTTAATGCATCGCAGAAGCGGGATTAAAAAGAAGTTCTGAGTTGGTTTTTTTTGTTGTTTTTTTTTTTTTTGCTGCAGTTTGCCTAGCTTCTTCCATCCCCTTTTTCTCTGAGTGGCTGAAACTCTGCTGCAGATATGAATGTCCAGACTTTGACTTCTAGTGTGGATCAGCTTGCTGCTAGGGTGCAAAGCATTCAGGATTTTGTTATCCATAGCCCTATGTCTGAACCAAAAATACCTATTCCTGAGCCGTTTTTTGGAGATAGATCTAAATTCCTGAATTTTAGGAATAATTGTAAATTGTTTCTGTCTCTGAAACCTCGTTCCTCTGGTGATTCCGCTCAGCAAGTTAAGATTGTTATTTCCTTCTTACGCGGCGACCCTCAGGATTGGGCCTTCTCTCTGGCGCCAGGAGATCCTGCATTGGTGAATGTTGATGCGTTTTTTCTGGCACTTGGTTTGCTTTATGAGGAGCCTAATCTTGAAAATCAGGCTGAAAAAATGTTGCTGGTTTTCTCTCAGGGTCAGGACGAAGCTGAGGTATATTGCCAAACATTTCGGAAACGGTCCGTGCTTACTCAATGGAATGAGTGTGCACTGTCCGCAAATTTCAGAAATGGTCTTTCTGAAGCCATTAAAGATGTGATGGAGGGGTTTCCTATCCCTACAGGTCTAAATGATTCAATGGCTCTAGCCATTCAAATTGATCGACGTTTGCGGGAGCGCAAATCTGATAATCCTTTGGCGGTGCTGTCTGAACGGTCACCTGATTCTATGCAATGTGACAGAATTCTGACCAGAGCCAAGCGACAAAATCATAGACGTCAAAATGGGTTGTGTTTCTACTGTGGTGATTCAACACATGTTATCTCAGCATGCTCTAAACGTTTAAAGAAAAAAGTTAATCCTATCGCCATTGGTACTTTTCAGTCTAAGTTTATTTTGTCTGTGACTTTAATTTGTTCATTATCTTCTTACTCAGTTATGGCTTTTGTGGATTCTGGTGCTGCTTTAAGTCTGATGGATTTGTCGTTTGCCAAGCGCTGCGGTTTTGTCCTGGAGCCTTTGGAAAATCCTATTCCTCTTAGAGGAATTGATTCTACGCCATTGGCAGAGAATAAACCTCAGTATTGGACGCAGGTGACCATGTGCATGACTCCTGTACATCAGGAGGTGATTCGTTTTTTGGTACTGCATAAAATGCATGATGTTGTCGTTTTGGGTCTGCCATGGTTACAGGCCCATAATCCAGTTTTAGATTGGAAAGCTATGACTGTGTCTAGTTGGGGGTGTCAGGGGATTCATGGCGATTCTCCATTGGTGTCTATTGCTTCTTCTACTCCTTCTGAGATCCCTGAGTTTTTGTCAGACTTTCAGGATGTATTTAATGAGGACTGTGATTGTGCTATAGATTTGATTCCTGGTAGTAAGTTTCCTAAGGGACGACTCTTTAATTTATCTGTGCCAGAGCATGCCGCGATGCGGAGTTATATAAAGGAGTCTTTGGAGAAGGGACATATTCGCCCATCCTCGTCCCCTCTTGGTGCAGGATTCTTTTTTGTGGGCAAGAAAGACGGGTCTCTGAGACCTTGTATTGATTATCGTCTTCTGAATAAGATCACTGTTAAATTTCAGTATCCTTTGCCATTGTTGTCTGATTTGTTTGCTCGGATTAAGGGATCCAGTTGGTTCACCAAGATAGATCTTCGTGGTGCATATAACCTTGTGCGCATAAAGCAGGGAGATGAATGAAAAACGGCATTTAATACGCCTGAGGGTCATTTTGAGTACCTGGTGATGCCTTTCGGATTATCTAATGCTCCTTCTGTGTTTCAGTCCTTCATGCATGACATCTTCCGGAAATATCTGGATAAATTTATGATTATTTATCTGGATGATATTTTGGTTTTTTCTGATGATTGGGAGTCCCATGTGAACCAGGTCAGGATGGTGTTTCAGGTTTTGCGGGAGAATGCTCTTTTTGTGAAGGGCTCAAAATGTATCTTTGGGGTACAGAAGGTTTCTTTTTTGGGTTTTATTTTTTACCCTTCTACTGTGGAGATGGACCCAGTTAAGGTCCGTGCCATTCATGACTGGACTCAGCCCACGTCTGTTAAGAGCCTGCAGAAGTTCTTGGGCTTTGCTAATTTTTACCGTCGTTTTATCGCTAATTTCTCCAGCGTGGTTAAACCTTTGACGGATATGACCAAGAAGGGTTCTGATGTTGCGAATTGGTCTCCTGCGGCCGTGGAGGCCTTTCGGGAGCTGAAGCGTCGGTTTACTTCAGTGCCAGTCTTGTGCCAGCCGGATGTCTTTCTTCCCTTCCAGGTTGAAGTTGATGCTTCTGAAATTGGTGCAGGGGCTGTTTTGTCACAAAAAAGTTCTGATGGCTCCGTGATGAAGCCATGCGCCTTCTTTTCAAGGAAATTTTCGCCTGCTGAGCGGAACTACGATGTTGGTAATCAGGAGTTGTTGGCCATGAAGTGGGCATTTGAGGAGTGGTGACATTGGCTCGAGGGAGCTAGACATCGTGTGGTGGTCTTGACTGATCATAAAAATCTGATTTACCTCGAGTCTGCCAAGCGCCTGAATCCTAGACAGGCCCGTTGGTTGTTGTTTTTCTCCCGTTTTGACTTTGTGGTCTCGTACCTGCCTGGTTCAAAGAACGTGAAGGCTGATGCACTTTCTAGGAGTTTTGTGCCTGATTCTCCGGGAGTCTCTGAGCCGGCTGGTATTCTCAGAGAGGGAGTAATTTTGTCTGCCATTTCCCCAGATTTGCGACGAGGGCTGCAAAAATTTCAGGCTGATAGGCCTGATCGTTGTCCACCAGAGAGATTGTTTGTCCCTGATGGATGGACCAACAGAGTTATTTCTGAGGTTCATTCTTCGGTGTTGGCGGGACATCTTGGGATTTTCGGTACCAGAGATTTGGTGGCCAGGTCCTTTTGGTGGCCTTCCTTGTCGCGGGATGTGCGTTCTTTTGTGCAGTCCTGTGCGATTTGTGCTCGGGCTAAGCCTTGCTGTTCTCGTGCCAGCGGGTTGCTTTTGCCCTTGCCTATCCCGAAGAGGCCTTGGACGCACATTTCCATGGATTTCATTTCGGATCTTCCGGTGTCTCGGAAGATGTCTGTCATCTGGGTGGTGTGCGATCGTTTTTCTAAAATGGTCCATTTGGTGCCCTTGCCTAAGTTGCCTTCCTCCTCTGATTTGGTTCCTTTGTTCTTTCAGAATGTGGTTCGTTTGCATGGCATCCCTGAGAATATTGTATCTGACAGAGGATCCCAGTTTGTGTCCAGATTCTGGCGATCCTTTTGTGCTAAGATGGGTATTGATTTGTCTTTTTCGTCGGCTTTTCATCCTCAGACTAATGGCCAGACCGAGCGAACTAATCAGACGTTAGAGACTTATTTGAGATGTTTTGTTTCTGCTGATCAGGACGACTGGGTTACCTTTTTGCCACTGGCCGAGTTTGCCCTTAACCCCTTCACCCCCAAGGGTGGTTTGCACGTTAATGACCGGGCCAATTTTTACAATTCTGACCACTGTCCCTTTAGGAGGTTATAACTCTGGAACGCTTCAACGGATCTTGGCGATTCTGACATTGTTTTCTTGTGACATATTGTACTTCATGATAGTGGTAAAATTTCTTCGATATAACTTGCGTTTATTTGTGAAAAAAACGGAAATTTGGCGAAAATTTTGAAAATTTTGCAATTTTCCAACTTTGAATTTTTATGCCCTTAAATCACAGACATATGTCACGCAAAATACTTAATAAGTAACATTTCCCACATGTCTACTTTACATCAGCACAATTTTGGAACCAAAATTTTTTTTTGTTAGGGAGTTATAAGGGTTAAAAGTTGACCAGAAATTTCTCATTTTTACAACACCATTTTTTTTTAGGGACCACATCTCATTTGAAGTCATTTTGAGGGGTCTGTATGATAGAAAATACCCAAGTGTGACACCATTCTAAAAACTGCACCCCTCAAGGTGCTCAAAACCACACTCAAGAAGTTTATTAACCCTTCAGGTGTTTCACAGGAATTTTTGGAATGTTTAAATAAAAATGAACATTTAATTTTTTTTCACACAAAATTTATTTCAGCTCCAATTTGTTTTATTTTACCAAGGGTAACAGGAGAAAATAGACTGCAAAAGTTGTTGTACAATTTGTCCTGAGTACGCTGATACCCCATATGTGGGTGTAAACCATTGTTTGGGCGCATGGCAGAGCTTGGAAGGGAAGGAGCGCCATTTGACTTTTCAATGCAAAATTGACTGGAATTGAGATGGGACGCCATGTTGCGTTTGGAGAGCCCCTGATGTGCCTAAACATTGAAACCCCCTACAAGTGACACCATTTTGGAAAGTAGACCCCCTAAGGAACTTATCTAGATGTGTGGTGAGCACTTTGACCCACCAAGTGCTTCACAGAAGTTTATAATGCAGAGCCGTAAAAATAAAAAATCATATTTTTTCACAAAAATGATCTTTTCGCCCCCAATTTTTTATTTTCCCAATGGTAAGAGAAGAAATTGGTCCCCAAAAAATGTTGTGCAATTTGTCCTGAGTACGCAGATACCCCATATGTTGGGGTAAACCACTGTTTGGGCGCATGGCAGAGCTTGGAAGGGAAGGAGCGCCATTTGACTTTTCAATGCAAAATTGACTGGAATTGAGATGGGACGCCATGTTGCGTTTGGAGAGCCCCTGATGT
Source organism: Ranitomeya variabilis (assembly GCF_051348905.1). Taxonomy (NCBI): domain Eukaryota; kingdom Metazoa; phylum Chordata; class Amphibia; order Anura; family Dendrobatidae; genus Ranitomeya; species Ranitomeya variabilis. The sequence continues at coordinate 237,755,708 of NC_135232.1, forward strand.
GCCTAAACATTGAAACCCCCTACAAGTGACACCATTTTGGAAAGTAGACCCCCTAAGGAACTTATCTAGATGTGTGGTGAGCACTTTGACCCACCAAGTGCTTCACAGAAGTTTATAATGCAGAGCCGTAAAAATAAAAAATCATATTTTTTCACAAAAATGATCTTTTCGCCCCCAATTTTTTATTTTCCCAAGGGTAAGAGAAGAAATTGGTCCCCAAAAAATGTTGTGCAATTTGTCCTGAGTACGCAGATACCCCATATGTTGGGGTAAACCACTGTTTGGGCGCATGGCAGAGCTCGGAAGTGAAGGAGCGCCATTTGACTTTTCAATGCAAAATTGACTGGAATTGAGATGGGACGCCATGTTGCGTTTGGAGAGCCCCTGATGTGCCTAAACATTGAAACCTCCTACAAGTGACACCATTTTGGAAAGTAGACCCCCTAAGGAACTTATCTAGATGTGTGGTGAGCACTTTGACCCACCAAGTGCTTCACAGAAGTTTATAATGCAGAGCCGTAAAAATAAAAAATCATATTTTTTCACAAAAATGATCTTTTCGCCCCCAATTTTTTATTTTCCCAAGGGTAAGAGAAGAAATTGGTCCCCAAAAAACGTTGTGCAATTTGTCCTGAGTACGCAGATACCCCATATGTTGGGGTAAACCACTGTTTGGGCGCATGGCAGAGCTTGGAAGGGAAGGAGCGCCATTTGACTTTTCAATGCAAAATTGACTGGAATTGAGATGGGACGCCATGTTGCGTTTGGAGAGCCCCTGATGTGCCTAAACATTGAAACCCCCCACAAATGACACCATTTTGGAAATTAGACCCCCTAAGGAACTTATCTAGATGTGTTTTGAGAGCTTTGCACCCCCAAGTGTTTCACTACAGATTATAACGCAGAGCCGTGAAAATAAAAATTCTTTTTTTTTTTCACAAAAATGATTTTTTAGCCCCCAGCTTTTGTATTTTTACAAGAGTAACAGAATAAACTGGACCCCAAAAGTTGTTGTCCAATTTGTCCTGAGTACGCTGATACCCCATATATGGAGGGTAACCACTGTTTGGGCGCATGACAGAGCTCGGAAGGGAAGGAGCGCCATTTGGAATGCAGACTTAAATGGATTGGTCTGCAGGCGTCACGTTGCATTTGCAGAGCCCCTGATGTACCCAAACAGTACAAACCCCCCACAAGTGACCCCATATTGGAAACTAGACCTCCCAAGGAACTTATCTAGATGTGTTGTGAGAACTTTGAACCCCCAAGTGTTTCACTACAGTTTGTAACGCAAAGCCGTGAAAATAAAAATTCTTTTTTTTTTCACAAAAATGATTTTTTAGCCCCCAGCTTTGTATTTTTACAAGGGTAACAGAATAAATTGGACCCTAAAAGTTGTTTTCCAATTTGTCCTGAGTACGCTGATACCCCCTATGTGGGGGGTAACCACTGTTTGGGCACATGACAGAGCTCGGAAGGGAAGGAGCGCCATTTGGAATGCAGACTTAAATGGATTGGTCTGCAGGCGTCACGTTGCATTTGCAGAGCCCCTGATGTACCCAAACAGTACAAACCCCCCACAAGTGACCCCATATTGGAAACTAGACCTCCCAAGGAACTTATCTAGATGTGTTGTGAGAACTTTGAACCCCCAAGTGTTTCACTACAGTTTGTAACGCAAAGCCGTGAAAATAAAAATTCTTTTTTTTTTCACAAAAATGATTTTTTAGCCCCCAGCTTTGTATTTTTACAAGGGTAACAGAATAAATTGGACCCTAAAAGTTGTTTTCCAATTTGTCCTGAGTACGCTGATACCCCCTATGTGGGGGGTAACCACTGTTTGGGCACATGACAGAGCTCGGAAGGGAAGGAGCGCCATTTGGAATGCAGACTTAAATGGATTGGTCTGCAGGCGTCACGTTGCATTTGCAGAGCCCCTGATGTACCCAAACAGTACAAACCCCCCACAAGTGACCCCATATTGGAAACTAGACCTCCCAAGGAACTTATCTAGATGTGTTGTGAGAACTTTGAACCCCCAAGTGTTTCACTACAGTTTGTAACGCAAAGCCGTGAAAATAAAAATTCTTTTTTTTTTCACAAAAATGATTTTTTAGCCCCCAGCTTTGTATTTTTACAAGGGTAACAGAATAAATTGGACCCTAAAAGTTGTTTTCCAATTTGTCCTGAGTACGCTGATACCCCCTATGTGGGGGGTAACCACTGTTTGGGCACATGACAGAGCTCGGAAGGGAAGGAGCGCCATTTGGAATGCAGACTTAAATGGATTGGTCTGCAGGCGTCACGTTGCATTTGCAGAGCCCCTGATGTACCCAAACAGTACAAACCCCCCACAAGTGACCCCATATTGGAAACTAGACCTCCCAAGGAACTTATCTAGATGTGTTGTGAGAACTTTGAACCCCCAAGTGTTTCACTACAGTTTGTAACGCAAAGCCGTGAAAATAAAAATTCTTTTTTTTTTCACAAAAATGATTTTTTAGCCCCCAGCTTTGTATTTTTACAAGGGTAACAGAATAAATTGGACCCTAAAAGTTGTTTTCCAATTTGTCCTGAGTACGCTGATACCCCCTATGTGGGGGGTAACCACTGTTTGGGCACATGACAGAGCTCGGAAGGGAAGGAGCGCCATTTGGAATGCAGACTTAAATGGATTGGTCTGCAGGCGTCACGTTGCATTTGCAGAGCCCCTGATGTACCCAAACAGTACAAACCCCCCACAAGTGACCCCATATTGGAAACTAGACCTCCCAAGGAACTTATCTAGATGTGTTGTGAGAACTTTGAACTCCCAAGTGTTTCACTACAGTTTGTAACGCAAAGCCGTGAAAATAAAAATTCTTTTTTTTTTCACAAAAATGATTTTTTAGCCCCCAGCTTTGTATTTTTACAAGGGTAACAGAATAAATTGGACCCTAAAAGTTGTTTTCCAATTTGTCCTGAGTACGCTGATACCCCCTATGTGGGGGGTAACCACTGTTTGGGCACATGACAGAGCTCGGAAGGGAAGGAGCGCCATTTGGAATGCAGACTTAAATGGATTGGTCTGCAGGCGTCACGTTGCATTTGCAGAGCCCCTGATGTACCCAAACAGTACAAACCCCCCACAAGTGACCCCATATTGGAAACTAGACCTCCCAAGGAACTTATCTAGATGTGTTGTGAGAACTTTGAACCCCCAAGTGTTTCACTACAGTTTGTAACGCAAAGCCGTGAAAATAAAAATTCTTTTTTTTTTCACAAAAATGATTTTTTAGCCCCCAGCTTTGTATTTTTACAAGGGTAACAGAATAAATTGGACCCTAAAAGTTGTTTTCCAATTTGTCCTGAGTACGCTGATACCCCCTATGTGGGGGGTAACCACTGTTTGGGCACATGACAGAGCTCGGAAGGGAAGGAGCGCCATTTGGAATGCAGACTTAAATGGATTGGTCTGCAGGCGTCACGTTGCATTTGCAGAGCCCCTGATGTACCCAAACAGTACAAACCCCCCACAAGTGACCCCATATTGGAAACTAGACCTCCCAAGGAACTTATCTAGATGTGTTGTGAGAACTTTGAACCCCCAAGTGTTTCACTACAGTTTGTAACGCAAAGCCGTGAAAATAAAAATTCTTTTTTTTTTCACAAAAATGATTTTTTAGCCCCCAGCTTTGTATTTTTACAAGGGTAACAGAATAAATTGGACCCTAAAAGTTGTTTTCCAATTTGTCCTGAGTACGCTGATACCCCCTATGTGGGGGGTAACCACTGTTTGGGCACATGACAGAGCTCGGAAGGGAAGGAGCGCCATTTGGAATGCAGACTTAAATGGATTGGTCTGCAGGCGTCACGTTGCATTTGCAGAGCCCCTGATGTACCCAAACAGTACAAACCCCCCACAAGTGACCCCATATTGGAAACTAGACCTCCCAAGGAACTTATCTAGATGTGTTGTGAGAACTTTGAACCCCCAAGTGTTTCACTACAGTTTACAACGCAGAGCCGTGAAAATAAAACATATTTTTTTCCCACAAAAATGATTTTTAGCCCCCCAAATTTTTATTTTCCCAAGGATAACAAGAGAACTTGGACCCCAGAAGTTGTTGTTCAATTTGTCCCGAGTACACTGATAACCCATATGTTGGGATAAACCCCTTTTTGGACGCACGGGAGAGCTCGGAAGGGAAGGAGCACTGTTTTACTTTTTCAACGCAGAATTGGCTGGAATTGAGATCGGACGCCATGTCGCGTTTGGAGAGCCCCTGATGTGCCTGAACAGTGGAAACTCCCCAATTCTACCTGAAACCCTAACCCAAACACACCCCTAACCCTAATCCCAACGGTAACCCTAACCCTACCCCTAACCTCACCTCTAACCGTTTAATGAACATTTTCTGACAGTCATAAGTGCCACGTATTTAAGTGCCACGTATTTAAGTGCCACATATTTAAGTGCCACGTGTTTCAGTGCCACGTGTTTCAGTGCCACGTGTTTCAGTGCCACGATATTTCAGTGCCACGTATTTCAGTGCCACGTACTATAAATACTATAACTATGTGGTTATACGTGGCACTGAAATATCGTGGCACGTAAATACGTGGCACTTAAGTACGTGGCACTTAAATACGTGGCACGTAAATACGTGGCACGTAAATACGTGGCACGTAAATACGTGGCACTTAAGTACGTGGCACTTATATACGTGGCACTTATATACGTGGCACTTATATACGTGGCACTTATATACGTGGCCACTGAAATATCGTGGCACTTATATACGTATATAAACGTATATTTTAGTGCCACGTATTTCAGGTTAGGGGTAGGGTTAGGGGTAGGGTTTTTTTTTTTTGTTTGTTTTCTTGTGTTTTTCTATAAAAACGCATGCGTCTAAAAACGCATGCATTTTACCACGTTTACATGCGTTTTTTCACACATGCGTTTTTTTAAAAAACGCATGCAGATAAAAACGCAAGTGTGAAACCAGCCTAAAAGACGCTTTTTATAGCAAAAAAGTTTTTGCGTCTCCACATTTTGAGACCTATAATTTTTCCACATTTTGGTCCACAGAGTCATGTGAGGTCTTGTTTTTTGTGGGACGAGTTGACGTTTTTATTGGTAACATTTTCGGACACGTGACCATTTTTGATCACTTTTTATTCCGATTTTTGTGAGGCAGAAGGACCAAAAACCAGCTATTCATGAATTTCTTTTGGGAGAGGCGTTTATACCGTTCCGCGTTTGGTAAAATTGATAAAGCAGTTTTATTCGTCGGGTCAGTACGATTACAGCGATATCTCATTTATATAATTTTTTTATGTTTTGGCGCTTTTATACGATAAAAACTATTTTATAGAAAAAATAATTATTTTGGTATCGCTTTATTCTCAGGACTATAACTTTTTTATTTTTTTGCTGATGATGCTGTATGGCGGCTCGTTTTTTGCGGGACAAGATGACGTTTTCAGCGGTACCATGGTTATTTATATCCGTCTTTTTGATCGCGTGTTATTCCACTTTTTGTTCGGCGGTATGGTAATAAAGCGTTGTTTTTTGCCTCGTTTTTTTTTTTTTTTTCTTACGGTGTTTACTGAAGGGGTTAACTAGTGGGGCAGTTTTATAGGTTGGGTCGTTACGGACGCGGCGATACTAAATATGTGTACTTTTATTGTTTTTTTTATTTTATTTAGATAAAGAAATGTATTTATGGGAATAATATTTTTTTTTTTTTTTCATTAATTTGGAATATTTTTTTTTTTTTTTTTTACACATTTGGAAAAAATTTTTTTTAACTTTTTTACTTTGCCCCAGGGGGGGACAATACAGATCGGTGATCTGCCAGTTTGCATAGCACTCTGACAGATCACCGATCTGAGGAAAGTGCAGGCTGCTTCACAGTGCCTGCTCTGAGCAGGCGTCTGTGAAGCCACCTCCCTCCCTGCAGGACCCGGATCCGCGGCCATCTTGGATCCGGGTCTGGGAGCTGCAGGGAGGGAGGTAAGACCCTCGCAGCAACGCGATCACATCGCGTTGCTGCGGGGGGCTCAGGGAAGCCCGCAGGGAGCCCCCTCCCTGCGCGATGCTTCCCTGCACCGCCGGCACATCGCGATCATGTTTGATCGCGGTGTGCCGGGGGTTAATGTGCCGGGGGCGGTCCGTGACCGCTCCTGGCACATAGTGCCGGATGTCAGCTGTGATAATCAGCTGACACCCGGCCGCGATCGGCGGCGCTCCCCCCGTGAGCGCCGCTGATCGCGTATGACGTACTATCCCGTCGGCGGTCATACGGGCCCACCCCACCTCGACGGGATAGTACGTCAGATGTCAGGAAGGGGTTAATAATCGGGCTAGTTCTGCCACCTTGGTTTCACCCTTTTTCTGCAACTCTGGTTTTCATCCTCGTTTCTCCTCGGGTCAGGTTGAACCTTCTGACTGTCCTGGGGTTGATTCTGTGGTGGATAGGTTGCAGCGGATTTGGAACCATGTGGTGGACAATTTGAAATTGTCACAAGACAAGGCCCAGCGGTTTGCCAACCGCCGCCGCGGTGTGGGTCCCCGACTTCGTGTTGGGGATTTGGTTTGGTTGTCTTCTCGGCATGTTCCTTTGAAAGTCTCCTCTCCTAAGTTCAAGCCTCGCTTTATCGGTCCTTATAAGATTTTGGAAATCCTTAACCCGGTGTCTTTTCGCTTGGACCTTCCAGCGTCTTTTGCTATTCATAATGTGTTCCATAGGTCCTTGTTGCGGCGGTACGTGGTGCCTATGGTTCCTGCTGTTGAGCCTCCTGCCCCGGTTTTGGTTGAGGGCGAGTTGGAGTACGTGGTGGAGAAGATTCTGGATTCTCGTATCTCTAGACGGAAACTCCAGTATTTAGTTAAGTGGAAAGGCTATGGTCAGGAGGATAATTCCTGGGTTGTCGCCTCTGATGTTCATGCGGCTGATTTGGTTCATGCCTTTCACGCTGCTCATCCTGATCGCCCTGGGCGTCTTGGTGAGGGTTCGGTGACCCCTCCTCAAGGGGGGGGGTACTGTTGTGAACTGTGTTTCTGGGCTCCCTCTGGTGGTCACTAACGGTATTGTGTTAGGTATGTCTTGTTGCAGGCCTAAGCTCCAGCTGTGTCGTTAAGCAGCGGGTGTTTCCTATTTGAGTCTCCTCTGGACTCAGTCTCTTGCCTGGCATCGTTGTATCCAGACCTATTTGGTCTCCTCCGGATTCCTTTCAGTCTGCCTCATGCAAGAAAAGCTAAGTCTGTTTTGTACAATTTGGATCGTTTGCATTATTCAGTGTTTTTGTCCAGCTTGCTTTACATTTGATTTTTGACTCGCTGGAAGCTCTAGGGGGCTGATATTCTCCCTCCACACCGTCAGTCGATGTGGGGGTTCTTGAATGTTCAGCATGGATGTTTTGTAGGGTTTTCTGCTAACCGCATAGTCCACTATCTATTTTCTGCTATCTAGACTATTGGGCCTCACTTTGCTGAATCTAGTTCATCTCTACGTTTGTGTTTTCCTCTTGCCTCACCGTTACTATTTGTTGGGGGCTTTCTATATCTTTGGGGTTCAATTTCTCTGGAGGCAAGCGAGGTCTTATTTTTTCCCTTTAGGGGTAGTCAGTTCTCCGGCTGGCTCGAGACGTCTAAAACCAACGTAGGCACGTTCACCGGCTACTTTTAGTTGTTTGTGTCAGGATCAGGTATGCGGTTAGCCCAGTTTCCACCTCCCTAGAGCAGTATTTATATTTTTTGCTATCTTGCCGGAATATCAGAGATCCTCTGCCATTGGGATCATAACAGCTGCGGAAAATACAACACAGCGTTTCCGCACGGTATTTTCCGCACCATGGGCACAGCGGATTTGGTTTTCCATAGGTGTACATGGTACTGTAAACCTGATGGAAAACTGCTACGAATTCGCAGCGGCCAATCCACTGCGGATCCGTGGCCAATCCGCTGCGGATCCGCGGCCAATCCGCTGCGGATCCGCGGCAATCCGCTGCGGATTCGCAGCCAAATCCGCACTGTGTGCACATGCCCTAACCCTACCCCTAACCCTAACCCTACCCCTAATTCTAACCCTAATTCTAACCCTAGTTCTAACCCTAACCCTAGTAGAAAAAAAAAAAATATATTTTTTATTTATTTTTATTATTGTCCCTATGGGGGTGATAAAGGGGGGTCATTTACTATTTTTTTTATTTTGATCACTGTGATAGGCTATATCGCAGTGATCAAAATACATCTGAAGCGAATCTGCCAGCCGGCAGATTCGGCGGGCGCAGTGCCCATGCGCCCGCCATTTTGGAAGATGGCGGCGCCCATGGAGAAGCCGGTAAGTATGAAAGGGGGGTGATCGGATCATGGGGGGGTTACCGGAGCACAGGGAGGGGGGACCGGAGCACGGGGGGAGCGGACAGGAGGACGGAGGAGCGGACAGGACGACTTAGGGGGGCGGACCACGTAACGGAGCACTGGGGAGGAGATCGGTGGGTGTGGGGGGGGACAGATTAGGTTTTCCAGCCATGGCCGATGATATTGCAGCATCGGCCATGGCTGGATTGTAATATTTCACCGTTTTTTGGGGTGAAATATTACAAATCGCTCTGATTGGCAGTTTCACTTTCAACAGCCAATCAGAGCGATCGTAGCCACGAGGGGGTGAAGCCACCCCCCCTGGGCTGAAGCACCACTCCCCCTGTTCCTGGAGATCGGGTAAAATTGGAGTTAACCCTTTCACCCGATCTGCAGGAGCGCGATCCCTCCATGACGCATACGCTGCGTCACAGGTCGGATTGGCACCGACTTTCATGACGCAGCGTATGCGTCAAAGGTCGGGAAGGGGTTAAGTTTTCATTGCCTCAGCTGAATGATTTACAGCTATTAGCCAGCTTGATTACATGTGGGGATTCCCTAGCAACCAGGCAACTCCTACATGTACTCAGGCTGGCTAATAGCTGTAAATCATTCAGCTGCGGTGATGAAGACTTAATCTCCCAACACTAACAAATACTCAGAGATCACCCGAGCGTGCTCGGGAAAACCCGAGCAACGAGTACACTTGCTCATCACTAATCTTTAGCTTTATTGGCACTTTTTAAATCTGATTTCATTGTTACCATTATGTAATAAAGTGTCTGTTAGGCATTGGGATTCTCCCGCTGCATGTCTACAGTCTTGCCTCTGCTAGTGCTGCTCAGCATAGACGTTGGTCCCAGCATCTTGCTCAGGCTCACAGTGTTCGCTTGGTTACTACTGGCTCTCCAGCCAAGACTATGGCAATCAGCGATAGGCAGCTGAATCTTGAGGCTCTGGAGTCTAAGTCCAGAAATCACCTTACTGAGCATGTCCTTGATGTGGCATCTTCCTACTGGTGGTCAGACGTCTCCTGCTCTGGTGATGTGGGAGCTCCAGATTGGCCCACGGGCGATGTCTCAGCCGACTGGGCGTGAGTATTTGGGGCGGAGCATTTTGTGCAAAAGATCCCAAGTGGTGCCCGCGGGCATGCTAGTATCATTTATGTGTGGCTATATGAGTGGAGACTCTACCACTCTGTCTTCATGTGTTGTGTATCTGTCTAGTGTTGGGACTGTACACGTAGGCAGGCAGCTACGTCAGTGGGGGCAATTATCCATTTGGCTTAGCATCTGTTTCCTACATGTGTGTGGTTAGCACGGTAGAGTCTCAGAGCAAGCTCAACCTTAGTCAGGATATTATAAGCAGCATCTGTTTAGTTCCCGTGTGCGATTGACACGGTTCGGCTGGAGTGCGAGTTCTATCCATATGCTTTAGTCCTATGACATTTAACAGGGCACTGCACTTAGTAATATTCTGTTCAGTACTGCTCTGGTAATAAACAAAGCAGGGGACTCCGCATTCACATTGTGTGGCCTTAACTCAGTGTGCACGAGCAAACGCTTGCTGTTGCGCTTCCGCCATTGTTCAATAGCAGCAGTTTTCCTTCCGGTGGACCCCGGATTGCAATTGAAATTTATTACTTATATTTATTTAGTGCAATTTGCCAACCCTAACAGGGTCTAATTTTAATTCTACTTGTGCTATACTCGCTTTTTTTTGTCCAGGGACATACTCTTCTCTGACTGGGTTTATGTATGTGTAATTTGAGTCCCAATGCATACTTATTAGGATTTGCAAAAGGTAAAAATCCAGCTTCAATCAATAAAATCCAATAAACTTTATTTGTTCTTTTAAAAATATATAAGGTACTACTGGATACACCTAGGCAAAGGTGTGGGTTGGGGATAAGGGGTGTGAGAGGTAGAAACCTGATGCATATCGAACACTAGCTGCATTGTTAAGCTGGAGTCACACTAAACGTATAAAACATTGGTCCGATTCTCACTGCCGAGAGTCACACGAGTGTCATGTGAGTACAATCCGATTTACATTCGAATGCAGCTCGATTGCTATCCAATTGCAGTGCGATTTTAACATGAGCTTTTACATAGAGCAATTCTCTGTCATTTACACATTGTTTTCAAAGGAAATATTCTTTAAATCACACACCTATATATATATATATATATATATATATATATATATATATATATATATATATATATATATATATATACATACAGTGGGTACGGAGAGTATTCAGACCCCTTTAAATTTTTCACTTTTTATTTCATTGCAGCCATATGGTAAATTCATAAAAGTTCATTTGTTTCTCATTAATGTGCATTCTGCACCTCATCTTGACTTAAAAAAAAGAAATGTAGAATTTTTTGCAAATTTATTGAAAAAGAAAAACTGAAATATTACATGGTCATAAGTATTCAGACCCTTTGCTCAGTATTGAGTGGAAGCAGCCTTTTGAGCTAGTACAGTCATGGGAATGATGCAACAAGTTTTTTCGCATGGATTTGGGGATCCTCTGCCATTCTTCCTTGCAGCCAATGAACTCACTTCACCTATCTGATATCAGCACGAATGCGGTGGGTAATTTTCTACTAAAGTTGCACAAAAGTCAAGGTCACTTTTAATGAATAAATCATAATTGTTAACCATTATGTGAGACTATATTTAACCCCTTCACCCCCAAGGGTGGTTTGCACGTTAATGACCGGGCCAATTTTTACAATTCTGACCACTGTCCCTTTATGAGGTTATAACTCTGGAACGCTTCAACGGATCTTGGCGATTCTGACATTGTTTTCTCATGACATATTGTACTTCATGATAGTGGTAAAATTTCTTTGATATTACCTGCGTTTATTTGCAAAAACAATGGAAATTTGGCAAAAATTTTGCAATTTTCCAACTTTGAATTTTTATGCCCTTAAATCACAGAGATATGTCACACAAAATACTTAATAAGTAACATTTCCCACATGTCTACTTTACATCAGCACAATTTTGGAAACAAAATTTTTTTTTTGTTAGGGAGTTATAAGGGTTAAAATTTGACCAGCAATTTCTCATTTTTACAACACCATTTTTTTTTTAGGGACCACATCTCATTTGAAGTCATTTTGAGGGGTCTATATGATAGAAAATACCCAAGTGTGACACCATTCTAAAAACTGCACCCCTCAAGGTGCTCAAAACCATATTCAAGAAGTTTATTAACCCTTCTGGTGCTTCACAGGCATTTTTGGAATGTTTAAATAAAAATGAACATTTAACTTTTTTTCACAAAAAATTTACTTCAGCTCCAATTTGTTTTATTTTACCAAGGGTAACAGGAGAAAATGGACCCCAAAAGTTGTTGAACAATTTGTCCTGAGTATGCCGATACCCCATATGTGGGGGTAAACCACTGTTTGTGCGCATGACCGAGCTCGGAAGCGAAGGAGCGCCATTTGACTTTTCAATGCAAAATTGACAGGAATTGAGATGGGACGTCATGTTGCGTTTGGAGAGCCACTGATGTGCCTAAACATTGAAACCCCCCACAAGTGACACCATTTTGGAAAGTAGACCCCCTAAGGAACTTATCTAGAGGTGTGGTGAGCACTTTGACCCACCATGTGCTTCACAGAAGTTTATAATGCAGAACCGTAAAAATAAAAAATCATATTTTTTCACAAAAATTATCTTTTCACCCCCAATTTTTTATTTTCCCAAGGGTAAGAGAAGAAATTGGACCCCAAAAGTTGTTGTACAATTTGTCCTGAGTACGCTGATACCCCATATGTGGGGGTAAACCACTGTTTGGGCGCATGGGAGAGCTCGGAAGGGAAGTAGCACCGTTTGACTTTTCAATGCAAAATTGACAGGAATTGAGATGGGACGCCATGTTGCGTTTGGAGAGCCACTGATGTGCCTAAACATTGAAACCCCCCACAAGTGACACCATTTTGTAAAGTAGACCCCCTAAGGAACTTATCTAGATGTGTTTTGAGCGCTTTGACCCACCAAGGGCTTCACAGAAGTTAATAATGCAGAGCCGTAAAAATAAAACAATTTTTTTCCCACAAAAATTATTTTTTAGCCCCCAGTTTTGTATTTTCCCGAGGGTAGCAGGAGAAATTGGACCCCAAAATTTGTTGTCCAAGTTGTCCTGAGTGCGATGATACACCATATGTGGGGAGAACCACTGTTTGGGCACATGGGAGGGCTCGGAAAGGAAGGAGTGCCATTTGGAATGCAGGCTTAGATGGAATGGTCTGCAGGCGTCACATTGTGTTTGCAGAGCCCCTAATGTACCTAAACAGTAGAAACCCCCCACAAGTGACACCATGTTGGAAAGTAGACCCCCTAAGGAACTTATCTAGATGTGTGGTGAGCGCTTTGACCCACCAAGGGCTTCACAGAAGTTTATAATGCAGAGCCGTAAAAATAAAACTAAAATTTTTTCCCACAAAAATTATTTTTCAGCCCCCAGTTTTGTATTTTCCCGAGGGTAACAGGAGAAATTGGACCCCAAAGGTTGTTGTCCAATTTGTCCTGAGTGCGCTGATACCCCATATGTGGGGGGAACCACCGTTTGGATGCATGGGAGGGCTCGGAAGGGAAGGAGCGCCATTTGGAATGCAGACTTAGATGGAATGGTCTGCAGGCGTCACATTGCGTTTGCAGAGCCCCTAATGTACCTAAACAGTAGAAACCCCCCACAAGTGACACCATGTTGGAAAGTAGACCCCCTAAGGAACTTATCTAGATGTGTGGTGAGCGCTTTGACCCACCAAGGGCTTCACAGAAGTTTATAATGCAGAGCCGTAAAAATAAAACTAAAATTTTTTCCCACAAAAATTATTTTTCAGCCCCCAGTTTTGTATTTTCCCGAGGGTAACAGGAGAAATTGGACCCCAAAGGTTGTTGTCCAATTTGTCCTGAGTGCGCTGATACCCCATATGTGGGGGGAACCACCGTTTGGATGCATGGGAGGGCTCGGAAGGGAAGGAGCGCCATTTGGAATGCAGACTTAGATGGAATGGTCTGCAGGCGTCACATTGCGTTTGCAGAGCCCCTAATGTACCTAAACAGTAGAAACCCCCCACAAGTGACACCATGTTGGAAAGTAGACCCCCTAAGGAACTTATCTAGATGTGTGGTGAGCGCTTTGACCCACCAAGGGCTTCACAGAAGTTTATAATGCAGAGCCGTAAAAATAAAACTAAAATTTTTTCCCACAAAAATTATTTTTCAGCCCCCAGTTTTGTATTTTCCCGAGGGTAACAGGAGAAATTGGACCCCAAAAGTTGTTGTCCAATTTGTCCTGAGTGTGCTGATACCCCATATGTGGGGGGAACCACCGTTTGGATGCATGGGAGGGCTCGGAAGGGAAGGAGCGCCATTTGGAATGCAGACTTAGATGGAATGGTCTGCAGGCGTCACATTGCGTTTGCAGAGCCCCTAATGTACTTAACAGTAGAAGCCCCGAACAAGTGACCCCATTTTGGAAACTAGACACCCCAATGAACTTATCTAGATGTGTTGTAAGAACTTTGAACCCCCAAGTGTTTCACTACAGTTTATAACGCAGAGCCGTGAAAATAAAAAAACATTTTTTTTCCCACAAAAATTATTTTTTAGCCCCCAGTTTTGTATTTTCCCAGGGGTAACAGGAGAAATTGGACCCCAAAGGTTGTTGTCCTATTTGTCCCGAGTACGCTGCTACCCCATATGTTGGGGTAAACCCCTGTTTGGGCACACGGGAAAGCTCGGAAGGGAAGGAGCACTGTTTTACTTTTTCAACGCAGAATTGGCTGGAATTGAGATCGGACGCCATGTCGCGTTTGGAGAGCCCCTGATGTGCCGAAACAGTGGAAACCCCCCAATTATAACTGAAACCCAAATCCAAACACACCCCTAACCCTAATCCCAACAGTAACCCTAACCACACCTCTAACCCTGACACACCCCTAACCCTAATCCCAACCCTATTCCCAACTGTAAATGTAATCTAAACCCTAACCGTAACTTTAGCCCCAACCCTAACCCTAACTTTAGCCCCAACCCTAACTGTAGCCTTAACCCTAGCTCCAACCCTAGCCCTAATGGGAAAATGGAAATAAATACATTTTTTTTCCCTAACTAAGGGGGTGATGAAGGGGGGTTTGATTTACTTTTATAGCGAGTTTTTTAGCGGATTTTTATGATTGGCAGCCGTCACACACTGAAAGACGCTTTTCATTGCAAAAAATATTTTTTGCGTTACCACATTTTGAGAGCTATAAATTTTCCATATTTTGGTCCATAGAGTCATGTGAGGTCTTGTTTTTTGCGGGACGAGTTGACGTTTTTATTGGTAACATTTTCGGACATGTGACAGTTTTTGATCGCTTTTTATTCCGATTTTTGTGAGGCAGAATGACCAAAAACCAGCTATTCATGAATTTCTTTTGGGGGAGGCGTTTATACCGTTCCGCGTTTGGTAAAATTGATAAAGCAGTTTTATTCTTCGGGTCAGTACGATTACAGTGATACCTCATTTATATTATTTTTTTATGTTTTGGCGCTTTTATATGATAAAAACTATTTTATGGAAAAAATAATTATTTTTGCATCGCTTTATTCTCAGGACTATAACTTTTTTATTTTTTTGCTGATCATGCTGTATGGCGGCTCGTTATTTGCGGGACAAGATGACGCTTTCAGCGGTTCCATGGTTATTTATATCTGTCTTTTTGATTGCGTGTTATTCCACTTTTTGTTCGGCGGTATGATAATAAAGCGTTGTTTTTTGCCTCGTTTTTTTTTTTTTCTTACGGTGTTTACTGAAGGGGTTAACTAGTGGGCCAGTTTTATAGGTCGGGTCGTTACGGACACGGCGATACTAAATACGTGTACTTTTGTTGTTTTTTTTATTTTATTTAGATAAAGAAATGTATTTATGGGAATAATATATTTTTTTTTTTTCATTATTTTGGAATATTTTTTTTTTTTTTTTTTTACACATTTGTAAAATTTTTTTTTTACTTTTTTACTTTGCCCCAGGGGGGGACAATACAGATCGGTGATCTGCCAGTTTGCATAGCACTCTGACAGATCACCGATCTGAGAGAAGTGCAGGGTGCTTCACAGTGCCTGCTCTGAGCAGGCTTCTGTGAAGCCACCTCCCTCCCTGCAGGACCCGGATCCGCGGCCATCTTGGATCCGGGTCTGGAGCAGGCAGGGAGGGAGGTAAGACCCTCGCAGCAACGCGATCACATCGCGTTGCTGCGGGGGGTTCAGGGAAGCCCGCAGGGAGCCCCCTCCCTGCGCGATGCTTCCCTGCACCGCTGGCACATCGCGATCATGTTTGATCGCGGTGTGCCGGGGGTTAATGTGCCGGGAGCGGTCCGTGACCGCTCCTGGCACATAGTGCCGGATGTCAGCTGCGATAGGCTCCCCCCGTGAGCGCCGCTGATCGCGCTGGACGTACTATCCCGTCCGTGGTCATGGGGGCCCACCCCACCTCGACGGGATAGTACGTCCGATGTCAGGAAGGGGTTAAGTTGCAGTACAATTCATAAATATGAACATATTGTTTGTATATACAGTTGTGCTCAAAAGTTTACATACCCCGGCAGAATTTTTGCTTTCTTGGCCTTTTTTCGGAGAGTGTGAATGATAATACCAAAATTTTTTCTCCATTCATGGATAGTAGTTGGGTGAAGCCATTTATTGTCAAGCTACTGTGTTTTCTGTTTTTAAATCATAATGACAACCCAAAACATCCAAATGACCCTGATGAAAAGTTTACATACCCCACTTCTGACCACTTTTCTTGACAAAATGCCTCCAGTTCCTGTAAATTCCTGGGCTGTCTAGCATGAACTGCGCGCTTGAGATCTCCCCAGTGTGGCTCAATAATATTGAGGTCAGGAGACTGAGATGGCCACTCCAGAACCTTCACTTTGTTCTGCTGTAGCCAATGACAGGTCGACTTGGCCTTGTGTTTTGGATCATTGTCACATTGAAACGTCTAAGTACATCCCATGCCCTGCTTTTTGGCTGATGATTGCAAATTTGCTTCCAATATTTGCTGATAAAGTGCTGCATTCATCTTTCCTTCAACATTGACCAAGTTTCCTGTGCCTTTGTAGCTCACACATCCCCAAAACATCAGCGATCCACCTCCGTGCTTTACATTAGGAATGGTGTTCCTTTCATCATCGGCCTTGTTGACCCTCCTCCAAATGTAACGCTTATGGTTGGGGCCAAAAAGTTACATTTTGGTCTCATCACTCCGAATAACCTTATTCGAGAAGTTTTGAGGCTTGTCTCTGTACTATTTTGCGTATTTTAGGTGAGATACTTTGTGGCATTTGCGTAGTAATGGCTTTCTTCTGGCAACTCGACCATGCAGCCCATTTTTATTCAAGTGCCTGCTTATTGTGCATCTTGCAACAGCCACACCGCTAGTTTTCAGAGAGTCTAGTATTTCAGCTGATGTTAACTGTGGATATCTTTTTGTATCCCTTTCCCATTTTATACAGTTCAACTACCTTTTCCTGTAGATACGTGGACAATTCTTTTGCTTTCCCCATGACTCACAATCTAGAAACAAAGTAATAGAAAAAACACGGCACTCTGCTGAAGCATGAATGTTGGTGCTCAAGTAGGGTATCCAACCCGTAATAGTAAATGTACAGAATAACTTGGCACTCAATGCAGTATAAGGGCTGCATAAGCTCAAGCACTTCCACAGGCAACATAGGACGCCACCAGCACTGGAGCTACACACCACATGGGCTACCGCATCTTCCAGCGACTTAGTACGCTAGCAGCCTCGAGCCCTTATACTGCATTGGTTACAGCCTAAAGCATCAGAAGGACAATTCATCTGGCGATACAGCCTGCTATCCAGATAAACCAAAAGTTCTGAGGAAGGTCCATTCTGGACCAAAAACGTTCAACGACAACTGGTGTCTTTGTCTGGATGTGAAATAAATTGAACTTCTTTCTTCACATATACATTTGAGTGCCAAGTTATTCTGTACATTCACAATCTAGAAATGTCAGTGGCTGGATGAAAGATGCAATAGTCTGTCTTTATCCAAGAAACTCACTCAGCTTTTATGCACACACACTGATTACACACAAACAGGTCACAGGGGAGGATGTTACCTTTAGTATCCATTCAAACCCATTTGTGTCAACTTCTGTGCATGTTATCAGGCCAAAATCACCAGGGTATGTAAACTTTTGATCAGTGTCATTTGGAAGTTTTAGGTTGTTATTATAATTTAAAAAGAAAACACAGTAGTTTGACAATAAATGGCTTCACCCAACCACTAGCCATGAGTGGAGAAAAAGTTTTTGGGTTATCATTCACATTCTCTGAAAAAAGGACAAGAAAGCAAGAATTTTGTTGGGATATGTAAACTTTTGAGCACAACTGTATGTATATATACTACAGTTCCATCCTCCAAGGCAGCCGGACCAGGGCAATGTTCATTTTTATGTCACAAATTTTTGGCCCAGCATCCTGTGTACTTCTTGTTCTTGCTAGGAACTTATCTTACAGAGCCACACATGTCATGACATCATAGAAGCCCTTGTGAGTAGGCTTCATGAGACGCCACAAGGATGTCGGACCTAATAATTGGAATAAGAACTCATGAAGCTGTGCAAAAGTGAAGACTGCCCTGATATGGCTGCTACAGAGTTTCCAACTGGAAAATGGACCAGTTCAGCTGAATCTTTTTCCTGAACACTGTATATAGCATATTTGATACATTAGAGTTGAGCAAAAAGATTGGCAGGTCACTAATCCAGCAGCCACATCTTTAGTCAATGGCATTCATTACTGCAAACTTTCTTCTACCTCACGGCATCTCTGGCACTTCTTCTGATTACTGAGCCATTGCCTACAATATATAAAATTATTTTTAAGCATCTGGCCACAGTCTATCTGCCAAGAACAATTTGACTCTGTTTCTGATTATTAGATCAAAAATACAGAATACTATATGAAGAGCCTGCCAAGTTGAGTCAACAGTAAATGGAACATATTGGCTAACATAGTGTCTGAGATATTGTCATGTTAACATGTGATATAAATACATAAACTGGAAGAGCAGAAAATGTGCAATGAGAATATAGCAACTAAAACAAAGCTTCTGTGAATACCGACTAACTCATAGAAACATTTGTAATTTGTTTCTTTAATTTTTGCCTTCTAGGAGCAATAATCTATTTACAGAAGTCGTTCAGATGAACTTTGAGATCACCAGTTTTAGCAGCCTTTCTGGTACACAGCCCATTTCATGGCAGCTGGAATATCTTGGAAAAGTGACAAGTGACATGGTCTTATCTGAAGTCTACATAAGCCAAAAAGATATTTTGGGAATAGTTCCTCTCTCTATGGTAAGAACATTTCATGACTTTACTGTGATATAAAGTGCTCTTGGTATGTATGAGAAATGAGATTATCAGACAAGGAGACAACTCAATAGGGGCTCTTCATATCACTGCCACTTCTACCTCAGGTCACAATAGATGCCGCATGCAAGTCTCCACGCTTCATATCAAAAAACCTTCAAAATATAGTACAAGTAAGACCATACTACAGACTAGCAGAACATGTGAAAAAAATTGTGGATATTTATTTGACTCCTCAAGACTTGAAAAACAGTAAGTACGTAGGGCTAAAAGGTCGAATCTATGGGTAATTTCCACACTTCTTTTCAGTAGATCTGATAGACTGTAGTGCTGCCTTTTTTTGTACTACTGCATCTTGTGAAGTTTTTTAGTAAGAAGCCTGGTGACTTGCATCCATCATCTCTAGTGACCTCTGCCCGCTTTCAATTTTTTAATACATAGAGTGGCTTGTGAAAGTATTCACCACCACCCCTCCCACCCTCGACATTTTTTATGTTTTGCTATCTCACGACCTGGAATTTCAGTTTTTTTGAGGACTTACATTAGCTCATGTAAAGAGCATGCCTAGAACTATGAACAAGAAGCAACAAATAGATCAAAATAACTGAAACCGTCTGTGTACATAACTATTCACCCCTAAATTCAGTACTTTGTAGAGCCTCCTTTTGCGGCAAATAGAGCTGCAAGTCACTTTGTCTAAGTTTCTATGAACTGGGATTTTTGTCTATCCCTCACAGCAAAAGTTTACCAGCTCCTTCAAGTTAGATGATCTCTTCTGGTGAACAGCAATCTTCAAGTCTGACCACAGATTCTCATTTGGAATAAGGTCTGGGCTTTGACTAGGTCACTCCAAAACATTTACAAAATTCCCCTTAAACTGCTCAAGTGTTTTTTTAAGCAGTATACTTTGGGCCATTGTCCTGTTGAAAGGTGAACCTCCGTCCCAGTCTCAAAAAAAACCAGACAGACTAAATAGGTTTTGCACCATCCATCTTCCCTTCAACCATTTTTCCTCTCCCTGCTGCCAAAAACATCCTCACAGTGTGATGCTGCCACTACCATCTTTCACTGTTGTTTTTGCATTCTTGAGGTGATGAATTGTGTTGGTTTGGTGCCAGAAAGAATGTTTACTTTGGTGGACAAAAAGTAAAATTTTGGCTTTATCTGACGACAACACTTTCCTCAATACATTTGAGGAGTCTCCCACATGTCTTTTGGCAAACTGAAAAGGGGCCTTAGAATTTTTGCGTGTAAGTAAAGGTTTTTTTCTGCTCACTCTTCCTTAACCGCTTCATGACCGTCAACGGTAGATAAACATCGGCGCTAGGAGGGCTTTGTGCAGCGCCGACTTTTCTCTACGGTTGGTGGTCTCCCAGCGCTCATGACCCCCAGGATACAGCAAGCGCTGCGATTCCTGTGCAGAGGCATTGTTCTGACAGGTGACATCATCGGGACCTGATTAGGTCAGGTTCCAATGATGTTAACCATTTGCTATCTTCTAGATGCCGCGATTGTGGCATTTAGAAGATAGCAGGGGGAGACCTCTGCTATACTCACCTCTCCGACGCCCCCCTCCCCCTCCGTGATGAGATCTGATCACATCATGGGGATCCTGCATTGCCATGGCAGCTGGAAGTCATGTGATGACTTCCAGCTACGGTCCACTGACAGGTCTCTTGCAATACAATACATGTGTATTGCATTGTAAGAGACCTGTGATCAGACAAATAAAATTGATGTCCCATTCAGGGACTAATTAAAAAAGGAAAAAAAAATGTTTTAAAACTATAAAAAAAATCACAAAATAAATTAAAAAAAAGAATAAATATTAAACCAATAAATACATATATATATGTATGTAGAAAGAAAAAAGTAGAGAAAGGAAAGACGTGCACTCTTGCTTTGTAGTGGTGCTGACTGGACGTGGATTTTTTCCACCTGAAAGTAGTCCCAAGAATGAACAGTCGCACTCAAAATGCCATCAAAATGCAAAGAATATTTTTTTGTTTTTTTTTTCAAAACCCCAAATAATTTCCCGCAGTGCAGGTAATGTTTTGACCCGCTGGGTCTTTATCAAACCTTACTCATACTGAAGAAACAAGGAGAGGAAGTAAACCCATGAGGAGTACTGGAGTCCCGTTAGGGGCTGCTTGTGCTCTGTATCTGGAGGCTGCCTACACATATTTGGTATTGCCACGTCCAGAATGAGACAACCTATAAAACGGTCACACTTGTTCACTCCTTCAGTGCACATCGTAAAAAAAAACGGAGCAAAAACCTTTGCTTTTTCATCCTGACAAAAAGTTGAATAAAATGCGATAAAAAAGTCAAATCAAAATAAAAATGGTACAGCTGAAAATGTCATATTCTCATGCAAAAAACAAGCTGCCATGCAGCTCAATCAGCAGAAAAATAAAAAAAAGTTATAGCTTTCAGGATAAAGGATGCAAAAACAATTATTTTTTCTATAAAATAGTTTTTATTGTGGAAAAGCAACAAAATGTTAAAAAAATATATAAATGTGGTATTGTTGTAATAGTACTGACCCGAAGAAGAAAGCTGTCTTATTTATGTTATTACACACGGAACGTCATAAAAAAAAAAAAAAAAAAAAGGAATTCCTGGTATTTGATCAGTCTGCCTCCCAAAAAATCAGAATAGAAAGCGATCAAAAAATTTAACTTGCCCTAAAATGGTACCAATAAAAACATCAGCTCGTCCTGCAAAAAAGCAAGCTGTCACATGACTCTGTCGGCTGAAATATGAAAAAGTTATAGCTCTCAAAATATGGTGATACTAAAACTTGTGTTGCAATAAAAAGCGTTTTTTTTGTGTGTGACAGCAGCCAAACATAAAAAGCCCAATATAAATCTGGCATCTCTGTAATCGCACCGACCCGAAGAATAAAGTCGCCTAATCACTTATACCGCATGACTAACATCATAAAAAATAAATAAAACCAATTCTTTACATGCCATTGATTTTTTTCATTCTGCCTTCCAAAAGATCGCAGTAAGGCTCGGCGCACATTTATCCCGTGCACTGTGCTACGCTCTTACACCAGAGTTTCTGTGTAAATCTCTGAAATACGTGATTCAGACAGAACCCCCGGCGGAAGATTCCCTATAATGAGACAGATGGAGGCACTGTGGACGCCATAAGACCTGTGATCCGGTGGTGTCTGTCTTTTTATTCATACATTAAAGCGCATTCAACCAGTTTTGTGCACCAATGAAAAGAAGGACACCGCTGAACAGAGGCGAGGCGGAGTCCAGAGTAACCCTGCTGCCTCATCATAGTGAATGGATCGGGGGTTTGATCTGTCACTCTCTCAGAGATTTAGATAGAAACCCCAAAGTCAGTGGCCAGCGTAGAGCGCCAGATAAATATGATCCCAAACATTATGTAAAATGTTCCCAATAAAAGCTTCCACTCAATCCACAAAACAGCAAGTCCTCACTCAGGTCCGTCATCTCTTAACGGAAATATAGAGGGCTTCCACGTTACTGGTAGCACAAAGGCTCTGGAAAAACGTTATGGCTACTCACCCCCCTAAAATAAATTCTGCGCTCCAAAATTCAAATGACCCCCTCCCTTCTGAGCCCCACAGTGTACCTAAACCACATATATCATCCACATGTTTGGCATTTCTGTAGTGATGAGAGCCCACCTAATTTATGGGTACATGTCTCCAGAAGCATGAGCTGGGCATAACGTACTGGTGTCTGCAACGTACTGGTCACTACAGCATACAGCGTACAATGGCAGTTTGCATTTTTCACTCCACAACATCCACTGCGGCCTGTTTCTGGAAAACACTTATGGAGTCAAAATCATCACTACACTTGTAGATAATTTCCTAAAGGGGTATAATTTCCAAACTGGGGTCACTTGAGGGTGGATTCTGCTTTTATGGCATTTAGGGGCTCTTTATATAGAGTCTGGAAACTATTGTATAATAATTTGTTCTCAAAGCGTTAAATAGCGCTCAGTCCCTCCAGAGTCTTGCTGTGTGCCTAAGCAGTACTGTACTGCCACATATGGGGTATTGTCAAGTTCAGAAGAAATTGTGTAACACATTTTGGTACCATTTTTACCCATTTCCCAGTGTGAAAATGTAAAATATGGGGCTAAAACAATTTTTTTGCGGTAAAAATGTAATTATTTTTTCTTCACTGTCCAATGGTATCAAATTCTGTGACACACTTGTGGTGTCAATATGATCACTGCACACCTATATGAACTCATTGAGAGGTGTAGTTTGTAAAATGTGGTCACTTATGGGGGTCTCTGCTGTTCTGGCACCTCAGGGGCTCAGCCAATGTGACATGGCATCCTCAAACCAATGCAGCAAAACCTGCACTGTAATATGGCGCTCCTTCCCTTTTATGCCCTGCCATGCTCTCAGAGAGTAGTTTTCCAACACATACTGGGTATTTGCATACTCAAGAGAAATTGCACAACAAACTTTGGGGTCCATTTTTTCTTGATACCCTTGTGAAAATAAAAAAGTGGGGCAAAAATAGCATTATTATGGTAAAAACGTTTTTTTCTTTTATTTTGACTGCTTAATATTATAAAATTCTGTGAAGCCCCTGGAGGTTCAAGGTACTCACCAGACATCTAGATAAATTACTTGAGGGGTCTAGTTTCCAAAATGGGGTCACTTGTTGGGGGTTTCCACTGTTTAGGCACATCAGGGGCTCTCCAAATGCAACATGGTGTTCGCTATCGATTCCAGCCAATTTTGCATTCCAAAAATGCTTTGCGCCTAAATGGTAGTATTCCCCTACATATGGGGTATTGGCGTGCTCAGGAGAAATTGCACAACAAACTTTATGGTGCAATTTCTCCTGTTACCTTTATGAAAATGTAAAATATGGAGCTAAAAAGATTTATTTGGGAAAAAAAATATTTTTTATTTTCACGGCTCTACATTATAAACTTCTGTGAAGCACTTGTGGGTTAAAGGTGCTCAATACACATCAAGGTAAGTTCCCTATGGGGTCTAGTTTCCAAAATGGTGTCACTTGTTGGGGTTTCCACTGTTTAGGCACATCAGGGGCTCTCCAAACATGACATGGCAACCGCAAATTATTCCAGCATATTTTACATTCAAAAAGTCAAATGGCGCTCCTTCCCTTCCGAGCTCTGCTGTGCGCTTAAACAGTAGATTTCCCCCACATATGGGGTAGCAGCATGGTCAGGAGTAATTGCAAAACAAAATGTGTGGTTTATTTTCTCCTGCTACCCTTGAGAAAGTAAAAAAAAAAAAAAAATAGGTCTAAAGGAAAATTTTTGTGAAAGAAAAGTAAATGTTTATTTTTTTCTTCCACATTCCATTCACTCATGTGAAGCCCCTGAAGGGTTAATAAACTTCTTGTATGTGGTTTTACCCACCTTGAGGGGTGCAATTTTTAGAATGGTGTCATTTTGGGGTATTTTCTTTCATATAGACTCCTCAAAGTGACTTAAAATGAGGTGGTCCCTAAAAAAAATGGTTTTGTAAAATTTGTTGAAGAAATGAAAAATCACTGGTCAACTGTTAACCCTTATAATGTCCTAACAAAAAAAATTTGGTTCCAAAATTGTGCTAATGTAAAGTAGGCATGTGGGAAAGGTTACTTATTAGTTATTTTGTGCGATATGACTCTCTAATTTAAGGGCATAAAAATTAAAAGATAGAAAATTGCGACATTTTCAAGATTTTTATCAAATTTCCATTTTTTTCACAAATAAACACAAGTCATATTGAAGAAATGTTGCCACTATCATAAAGTACAATATGTCAAGAGAAAACAGTCTCAGAATCACCGGGATCCGTTGAAGCGTTCCAGAGTTATGACCTCATAAAGTGACAGTGGTCAGAATTGTAAAAATTGGCCCGGTCATGAAGGCAAAAACAGGCCCAGACACGAAAGGGTTAAATGCCACTTCTATGGAGTGTACAACTTATTGTCACATGGACAGATATTCCAGTCTCTGCTTGGATATTCTGCAGCTCCATCAGGGTTAAATTTGGTCTCTGTGCTGCTTCTCTGATTAATGCTCTCCTTGCCCGGGCTGAGAGTTTTTGTGGGTAACCCTCTCTTGACAGGTTTTTTGTGGTACCATGTTCTTTCCATTTGATGATAATGGATTTGATAGTCCTCCAGTGGATCATCAGAGATTGGGATTTTTTTTATAACCCAGCCAGACTTGTACTTCTCAAGAACTTTGTTCCTGACTTGTTTGAAGATAATCTTGATCTTCATGGTGTTATTTTGTATGTGGTGCCTCTTTCTTAGGCCGGTTTCACACGTCAGTGGCTCCGGTACGTGAGGTGACAGTTTCCTCACGTACCGGAGACACTGACACACGTAGACCCATAAAAATCAATGCATCTGTGCAGATGTCATTGATTTTTTGCGGACCGTGTCTCCGTGTGCCAAACACGGAGACATGTCAGTGTTCGTGGGAGCGCACGTTTTACACGGACCCAATAGAGTCAATGGGTCCGCGTAAAACACGGACCTCACACGGACATTCTCCGTCTGGGGTCCGTGTGCGTGCAGGAGACAGCGCTACAGTAAGCGCTGTCCCCCCCACATGGTGCTGAAGCCGGTATTCATATCTTCCCTGTAGCAGCGTTTGCTATAGAGAAAATATGAAGAATAGTGTTAAAAATAAAGATCCATGTGTCCGCCGCCCCCCCACCCCCTGTGCGCCCCCCCGCTGGTCAGAAAATACTCACCTGCTCCCTCGCTCCTTCCTGGTCTGGCCGCGCCTCCTACTGTATGCGGTCACGTGGGGCCGATCATTTACAATCATGAATAGTCGGCTCCGCCCCTATGGGAGGTGGAGCCACATATTCATAACTGTAAATGATCGGCCCCACGTGACCGCATGCAGGAGAAGCCGCGGCCAGACCAGGAAGCAGCGAGGGAGCGGGTAAGTATTTTCTGACCAGCGGGGGGGCGCACAGGGGGTGGGGGGCGGCGGACACATAGATCTTTATTTTAAACACTATTTTTCATATTTTCTCTACAGCAAACGTTGCTGCAGGGAAGATATGAATCGCAGCTTCAGCACCATGCAGAGTGGGTACCACACGCTCCGTGTGGTACCCACTCGCCATACGGGCGGCACACGTGTGCCGCACGTATGGCCTCCGTGAGTTCCCAGGCACACGGACACGGATAACTCCGGTACCGATTTATTCCGGTACCGGAATTATCTGGACGTGTGGGACAGCCCTTAATGGTGTTGCAACCTCTGTAGCCTTTCAGAAAAGGTCTGCATATACTGACAGACATTGTGACACTTAGGCCACGTTCACACATTCAGTGTTTGGTCAGTATTTTACCTCAGTATTTGTAAGCCAAAACCAGGAGTGGGTGAGAAATACAGAAGTGATGACGAGTTTCTATTATACTTTTCCTCTGATTGCACAACTCCTGGTTTTTTCTTACAGATACTGAGGTAAAATACTGACCAAATACTGCTAGTCTGAACTTAGATTGCACACTGGTTCCTTTCACTAAGCATGTGATTTATGAAGTTATTTGCTTGCACCAGAAATTTTTAGGGGCTTCATGCAAATGCCAATTTTTATTTGTTTTATCTCATAAATTTAAATGTTGCCTATATTTTTCTCACTTCACTTCACCAATATAAACTATTTAGTGTTGATGCATTACACACAAATTGGATTACAAAATATTTAAATACAGGTTGTTATGTAAAAAATAGGTAAAAAGCCAGGAGGTGAATACTTTTGCAAGGATAGATAGATAGATAGATAGATAGATAGATAGATAGATAGATAGATAGATAGATACAAAATAATATAGCAGTAGGGATAAGTGAACCTGAATGTTAAAGTCCAGGGTTCATAGGTGCCCAGTGCCAAACCCCGACCATGGACTTCTTATTGTACGTCCATGTTACTGTTAATGTTCAGTAGCCTAATAAAGCTTATTGAAAGGCTTCAGCGCAGCTAATCAACAAGTTTTAAGGCTGTGGGTACTTCTGGCCTCATTGTAGCCATGCCAAATAATGGCATGTCTGTGATTGACAGGTGCAGCACATGGCTTTGCATGACAGTGTAAAATAAATAAATAAATGTAAAAAAAAATTATAATTTAAAAAGACAGCTGGGACTGATATTAATAGGTTAGGAATGGCCATAGAATATTGGCCATTTATTGGCTTAATAAGACCAGCCCTCAGCTGCTCAAAAAAATGGTGAATCTCGATTGCCCTGATATGATGGCAATTGAGGTAATGGAATTGTGGGGTTGATGTCAGCAGTTGTTGCTGACATCAAGTCCACAGGTTAAAAATGGAGAGGTGTCTGTCAGACACCCTATTACTAACCCAGTTGTCAAAAGAAATAAAACACACACACAAAAAAAAAATCTTTATTTGAAAAAAAAAGAATCTCCAACAATTTCCCTATTTCACCCATTTATTAAAAAAACCTCTCACCCGCCCTAGTTCAATTTGAGGTCCCATGACGATCCCAGTCTCTGTCTTACATAGAAAGGGGTTCCATGGACTGGAGCAGCAGCCACTGCCGGGTCTCATGCTGTACTGTGCCAGATCTTGCAAGTAAATAGTGGGAGCTAGAATGATGAGCAGTGACACGACCGCAAGTGACTTATGCAGCCTTCTTCTCAAGGTGGCATAAGTCACTCGCGGTCATGTCTCGTGGGTGAGACATATGTTGTACTAGTGCTGTACGTGTTTTACACCGACCCATAGACTGGTATTAGCCCTTTTCATCCGAGCTGCTGTTAGACATGTCCATTCTTTATGTGTGGTTTGCACAGACACATGGTCCATGCAAATACATGGGCATGTGCATAGCAACACAGGTTACAATGGGTAAATGAATACCACACATACAAGAAACACAGACATGCAAAGGGGGCCTAAGATAGTTTTTAGTTAGTGTTGGGTCTTACATGCCATTTTACATTTGTAGACATTTAGCCCTAGAAGAGGCATGTTTGATAAATATTAGGTTTAGGGTTCAATCAAAGAAAGATATGCCTTGCCGTGGTTGATGGGCTCTCATTAATTTGCCAATTTATGTGCTAAATACCTTCATATTTAAAAATGTATTCCATATAGCAGTAATGCAGATCAAATTTCCTATATTTAATGTCTTCATACATCTTAGAGAGTGCTGCTGTATTCTCCTGTTTGCATATTATTCAGTCATAGCAGCTTGCACCTGTTCACACTTGCTTTTTTCGGAGATGCTGGTCAGTTTTTTTTTCTGTAGCTCGATAGATAGATAGATAGATAGATAGATAGATAGATAGATAGATAGATAGATAGATAGATAGATATTTTTGTCATGATGGGTAGATCAGATGGTAGCAGCTTGCTCCAAGGCCAACAATTACCCAGTTTACATATATGTCACAGTGTGTTGATTATCTTCTGCAAGTGAGTCATTTGTAATAAAAAAAAGAAAACGTTCTGAAACACCGCAGCAGGGTGGCGTACATTGCACTGTAGACATGAAGGAATCATATCATTATTTTTCTATAAACAGGTAGGAGTCAGCATTTCCTCAAAGTCATTTTGTACATTTTCCTATATGAAACTCTTCAAAACCACAATTTCAACCCTTCTTCCAGAAAATTAGGACTCTGAGACCCTCTTAAGACGAAAGTTGATGTCCTGCAGTATCTGACATTGCGCTCATACATCCAATACCATCCACTGCTGTTAAATTCAGTCCATTTGTATCCATTAGTTGTGCTATGACATCCCTCCAGCTATTCTTTGCTGCACATAACAAAATACAAGAGAATCAATTATCTGCCAGTACATTACTGTTGGTTGCAGATTCATCTCTAAGGGTGGTTTGGGGAGTTATATGGTTTATGGTATTTTGGGCCTTTGAAAATAATCTAACAGGATGAAATTGTATAAAAGTTCTTTCATTAATCCCACATGTTCTATTCTTATTTTACGAGCCAACAGTATTGTGTCTGACAACATTTAGTTCCAGCTACAAGGCCCTCGGAAAATGAGAAGAGAGCTCAGCACTTTCCCGTCTTATGAGTGCAGTGCAGAATGAGATAGTTGTCGCTAAAGACTGTTTTAATGTGTATTGTCTTAGTATATGCACATTAATGTGATCAGCATTGTGCACGACTGTATGTGCTGTATGTAAAGGTAGTTTTCAGTTGCAAATATGTAACATACTGTATCTCAGATGTAACATACCGTATTGCTTCACTTAAAGAGATTAAATATTTGTAGTGTTACCACTGAAATGAGTGGCTTGTTTTACTCAGACCAAGTTGAGACTATACATGAATACAGTGGGGAAAATAAGTATTTGATACACTGCTGATTTTGAAAGCTATCCTACCTACAAACCTACAAAGACTGAATAGGTCTGTAATTTTTATTGTAGGTACACTACAACTGTGAGAGACAGAATCTTATACAAAAAATCTAGAAAATAATAATAATTATAATTTCTATAGCACCAACATATTCCGCAGCACTTTACATTTTAGAGGGGACTTATACAGACAAAAGACATTACAGCATAACGATAATCACATAAATAAACAGATACCAAGAGGAATGAGGGTCCAGCTCAAAAGCTTACAATCTAAGGGCTCATTTCCACTGGCGAGAGACAAATCGGTCCGTAATTTGGACCGAAAAAAGGGATGTAGCGTATGCGATTGTCATGCGAGTGTAATGCGAGTGCAATGCGATTTTTAATCGCACCATCCGTTTTACATCCGTATGACATCCGTATGCAATCCGTTTTATTTCTCTGCAACTATTTTTCTACAGTCATTTACAGGACCATGGACAGTGTTCTAGGCCACAGAATGGTGATGTATCCGTAAAAAACGTATTCCGTCCGTTTTTTTTCTCGTACCCATTGACTTGCATTGGCGAGTCTCGTTCGAGACTCGCAGCAAATCGCAGCATGCTGCGATTTTTTTCTCAGTCCGATTTCGGCTGAGAAAAAAATCGCAAATGAAAAGACACCTATTGAATAACATTGGTCCGAGTGCAATCCGATTTTTTAACGGATTGCACTCGTCCGTTTTCCTCGCCAGTGGAAATGAGCCCTAAGAGGAAATAAGGGACACACGAAAGGAGGATGGTAATAATTGCTTTCATTGTTCTGACCAGCCATAATGTATGAAACGGGGTGTTCATGTAATGCTGCATGAACCGATTACCAGCCAGAATATGTAAAAGTACATACAAAGAGTGCTATTAAAGGCATAAAGCATGTGAGAACATGATAGGAGGAACCTATGGTAAAAATGTAGAATCGTCAACACAGGGAAAGTTAGATTAATGTGTTAAGGCGGTAGGCCAGTCTGAAGAAATGTGTTTTTAGAGCACGCTTAAAACGGTGGGTATTGGGGATTAATCGTATTAACCTGGGTAGTGCATTGCAAAAAAATTGGTGTGGCATGTGAGAAGTTTTGGAGACGGGAGTGGGAGGTTCTCATTATTGAGGGGTTATCACTGGGCAACATTTAATTTCAGCTCCCTTCAAAAATTTTCTATTGGGTTCAGGTCTGGAGACTGGCTATTCCACTCCAGGACCTTGAAATGCTTCTTACTGAGCCACTCCTTAGTATCCCTGGCTGTGTGATTTGTATCATTGCCATGCTGGAAGACCCAGCCACAACCCATCTTCAATGCTCTTACTGACGCAAGGAGGTTGGCCAAAATATTGTGATACATTATCCCATCTATCCTCCCTTCAATATGGTGCAGTCGTCCTGTCCCCTTTTGCAGAAAAGAATCCCCAAAGTATGATGTTTCTCCCACCAGGCTTCACAGTTGGGACATGTAGTTCTAGGCTGATTCCTGTCCTTTCTTAGAATCGTCCTTACCCCACAATGCAAGATCTTGCAGGAGCCCCAGACCGAGGGAGATTGACAGTCATCTTGCGATTCTTCCACTTTCTAATAATTGTGCCAACAGTTGTTGCCTTCTCACCAAGCTGGCTGACTCTTATCCTGTAGCCCATCCCAGCCTTGTGTAGGTCTTCAATTTTGTTCCTAGTGTACTTAGAGAGCTTTTTAGTTTTGTCCATGGTGGAGAGGTTGGAGTGTGATTGAGTGTGTGGACAGGTGTCTTTTTTACAAGTAACAAGTTCAAACAGGTGCAGTTAGTACATGTAATGAGTGCAGAGTAGGAGGGCTTCTTAACCCCTTAATGACCGCCACTACGCCTTTTAACGGCAGCAGTTAAGGGTACTTATTCCTCAGCGCCGCTTTTTAACGGCGCTGAGAAGTAAGTGTATAGCGCCCCTCAGCATTGAAAAATCTCCCGGGTCTCAGAGGAGAGAGAAATGGGGTCCCCCAAGCCCCCCTGGACCCTTTGGCACCATCCCCTGGCCCTCTGTGTAATTTTCCCAGAAGAATGGTGAGCGCATGCAGAGTATGCCAGCCGAGATCTGCCAGCCAGCACCCGGCAACAATAGGAGATTATTCCTATTGGTTCACTTTGATTACTGTGATAGACCCTACCACAGTGATCAAAATAAAAAGATAATAAATCAAACCCCCCTTTGTCACCCCCTTAGTTAGGTAAAAATAATAAAATAAAATATATATTTTTTTTTTTTGCAGTTGGGGTTAGATCTAGGGTTAGGGTTGGGGTTAGAGCTAGGGTCAGGGTTGGGCTATGGTTGGGGCTAAAGTTAGGGTTGGGGTTAGAGTTAGGATTCGGGCTAGAGTTAGGGTTGTGTTGGGGTTAGGTTGTGTTGTGGTTACGGTTGTGGTGCTGGGGTTAGGGTGGTGTTGGGGTTAGGGTTGTGTTGGGGTTATAGTGGTTTTGGAGTTAGGGTTGTGGTTAGGGTTGGGATTAGGGTTAGGGATGTGTTGGAGTTAGGGCTGTGTTAGGGTTGGAGTTACAATTTGGGGATTTCCACTGTTTAGGTACATTAGGGGGTCTCCAAATGCTACATGGTGCCCGCCATTAATTCCAGCCAATTTTGTGTTCAAAAAGTCAAACGGTGCTCCCTCTCTTCTGAACACTGCCATGCGCCCAAACAATGGCTTTCCCACACATACGGGGTATCAGCGTACTCAGGAGAAATTGCACAACAAATGTTTTCATCCATTTTCTACTGATACCGTTGTGAAAATAAAAAAGTTTGGTTCCAAATTAATTTTTTGGTGAAAAAAGTAATATGTTCACTTTTTTCTTCCACATTGCTTTAGTTCTTGTGAAGCACCTGAAGGGTTAATAAACTTCTTGAATGTGGTTTTACACATCTTGAGGGGTGCAGTTTTTAGAATGGTGCCACTTTTGGGTATTTTCTGTTATACTGACCACTCACTTCAAATGTGAGGTAGCCCGTAAAAAATGGTTTTGTAAACTTTGTTGGAAAAATGAGAAATCGCTGGTCAACTTTTAACCCTTATAACGTCCTAATAAAAAAAAATTGTGTCGAAAATTGTGCTGATGTACAGTTGGCATGTGGGAAATGTTATTTATTAACTATTTTGTGTGATATAAGGGTACAAAAATTCAAACTTTTTGCCAAATATCTGCTTTTTTCGTAAATAAACACAAGTCATATCATAGAAATTTTACCACTAACATGAAGTTCAATATGTCATGAAAAAACATTCTCAGAATCAGTGGGATCAGACGAAGCATTCCAGAGCTATAACTTCATAAAGTGACAGTGGTCATAATGGAAAAATTGGCTTGGTCATTAACCCCTTCCTGACGTCGGACGGGATAGTACGTCCGACGTCAGGTCCCCTGCTTTGAACAGCTGACATGTGCACGCAATAGCGGCGGGTGAAATTGTGATTCACCCGCCGCTATTAACTAGTTAAATGCCGCTGTGAAACGCAGACAGCGGCATTTAACTACCGCATCCGGCCGGCAGCCGGAAATGATGTCATCGCCGACCCCCGTCACATGATCGGGGGTCAGCGATGCTTCAGTATTGTAACCATAGAGGTCCTTGAGACCTCTATGGTTACTGATCGCCGGTAGCTGTGAGCGCCACCCTGTGGTCGGCGCTCACAGCACACCTGATTTTCTGCTGCATAGCAGCGATCTGATGATCGCTGTTATGTAGCAGAGGTGATCGAGTTGTGCCTGCTTCTAGCCTCCCATGGAGGCTATTGAAGCATGGCAAAAGTAAAAAAAAAAGTTAAAAAAAATGTGAAAAAAATAAAAAAAACATAAAAGTTTAAATCACCCCCCTTTTGCCCCAATCAAAATAAATCAATAAAACAAAAATCAAACCTACACATATTTGGTATCGCCGTGTTCAGAATCGCCCGATCTATCAATAAAAAAAGCATTAACCTGATCGCTAAACGGCGTAATGAGAAAAAAATCCGAAACGCCAGAATTACATTTTTTTGGTCGCCGTGACATTGCATTAAAATGCAATAACGGGCGATCAAAAGAACATATCTGCACCAATATGGCATCATTAAAAACGCCAGCTCGGCACACAAAAAATAAGCCCTCAACCGACCCCAGATCATGAAAAATGGAGACGCTGCAAGTATCGGGAAATGGCACAATTTTTTTTTTTTTTTTTACCAAAGTTTGGAATTTTTTTTCACCACTTAGGTAAAAAATATCCTAGTCATGTTAGGTGTCTATGAACTCATAGTGACCTGGGGAATCATAATAGCAGGTCAGTTTTAGCATTTAGTGAATCTAGCAAAAAAGCCAAGCAAAAAACAAGTGTGAGATTGCACTTTTTTTGCAATTTCACCGCACTTGGAATTTTTTTCCCGTTTTCTAGTACACGACATGGTAAAACCAATGATGTCATTCAAAAGTACAACTCGTCCCGCAAAAAATAAGCCCTCATATGGCCAAATTGACGGAAAAATAAAAAAGTTATGGCTCTGTGAAGGAGGGGAGTGAAAAACGAATACGGAAAAACGGAAAATCCCACGGTCATGAAGGGGTTAAGGACAAAAACTGTCAATAAGGGGTTAAAGAAATACTAGCAGGTCTGTAAGAGCCAGAATTCTTGCTGGTTTGTAGATGATCAAATACTTATTTAATGGAATAAAATGCAATCTAATTATTTAAAAATCATACAATGTGATTTTTGGGTTTTTATTTTTAGATTCTCTCATAGTTGTAGTGTAGAGTTTTGTTGTGGGTATGTCCAAGCTTTGCTCTACATGGGTGATATTGAAGCATTTTAGAGCAGAGTATTTCCACTGGTTTCAATTTTTGAGAGCTATCTTTCAGCCAAATACTACTTGTTTTTGCTGTAAGGTGAAATAGGTCCTTCGAAACTTGATAAGAGGTTCCTCAAAAGACAGCAGCAGCAAGTCCTGCCACTATTAGAGCAGAGATGGCAAGCTTAGCATGGTGATAATTGCTTGGTATTGGTACATGTAAAGCAGTCAAGAATTATTAAATAAAAAAAACAAAATTATTGAACGCTTTACACTATCCCCCATACCAACCCAATGTATGACTTGACTGGTATTCCTCCATGGTAATAAGGTTTGGGAATCATTGCTGTAGGTTAGGGGTACATAACCATATTGCCTGTGGGCAATATATGGCTCTCAACAATCTTGTCCCAAACATGCTTAACAGTGTCTGGTGGCTGCTCATATGTATTTTTAATGTCATGGAGAAGAGAGGTGTTGTTGAGTAGGGATCAGCAGAGACAGATATGTATTAATGTGACAGGTACAAGTAAGTGTTAATGGTTGCCATTTTTGGAGCCCATGTATTTTGGCCAATAGGGGTGTCTTGACTCCTGTGCAGCATGAACATGAGTAAATGAGTTGCAGTGCCCTACATTGAGTGCTGCTATACTTATTTTAGTTTATAGGAGAAGGGAAACACTCAACTGTTTCAGCATCGCACATAAGCTATAATAATGAGAGCCTCATCCCTCCTTATTTCTGGATTGGGATTGGTGAAGGAGGGGACCTCTATCCTCCTTATACTTGGAAGTCAAAAAATGAACCAGGAGCGTTATGAGATATTTATGGCTTATACTGTGGATATGGAAAGTAAAACCCCTAATACATACGTTATTGTGGCCCATGGGGTTGGTTCAATCTGACAATGTGGCCTTCTGATCAAAAAAGATTGTGCATCTTTGCTGTAGAGCCTTCAGCGCAGAAGATCCATAACATACTGTCATTGTCATATCTGGTCTTGAACAAATCTTTGATTCCATTGAAGGAAATTGACATTGTAAATATTTTTATATAGGGAGCAGCATGGTGTTTGTTACATAGTATAATTTCTATATCAAGTGTCTATTTTACAGGGAAATTCATTACATGACCTTTCCAAGGTTGACTTTACGACTTCCCCCCTTCTGCATTCTGCTTGCTACACAGGATTGCGATCTGTGTTCCCCAGTGCATATCTTCCTTCTTTAATCACACTTTTGTTAAAATGGATTCATTGTTAAATCTGCAGTGGCTTCATTAGAAGCATGTTTACTTCCACCATATGGTAACTACTCCTTGGTAGAGTGGAGACAGGTTCTGCTATGCTGTGTAGCATATTGTCACCATGCATACATGTATTCAGCAAATAATTACTCTATTTAAAGGAGCATTCTCTCAGCCTGCAGCATATGCTGACAAGCTCTGTTTTCATTTTTCTATTTTTCCGTACAAGGTGACCTATTGGTTTGGGTTGAGATAAATTACCATGTTTAAAACTATCTTTTGCAATCCAAATGTTATAGTTCATAAATTATAGACTTGTCAATAATGAAATTGTAAAACCAAGAAAGAAAAGGATTGACAGAGATGTTAATGTTAATGTTTTAAAAGAGCTCAATTTAGTTAGCATCGAGTATGAGTGCTACATGCAGAAATGCACACACTTTCTCCAGTCACCTTACACGACAGCAGCATCGCAGGATGTCTCCCCACCCTAATGGGGGACAGGAAACACAAAGAGGTTAAATACCCCTCCCCTTCCTGCAACCACCAGTGTTTTTCCTGTCCCCTTTGGGGCATGAAGAGGTTCTAGATGGTGCTGCTGTGTCTGGCGATCGGGAGCACCTTAAAGGTTTTTCCTACCATATGCCGGGCAGCCGAGGTTATAGTTATTAAGGTTGAAGGAAGACTTTAAAGGGGTTGTCCACTACTTTCAGTTAATCCCCCAATGTATCCCCCCGGGGCCCCTAATGAATTGTGTAAATACCTTCTGTTGCCGTTTTCGCCTGTGAGCGG
Source organism: Ranitomeya variabilis (assembly GCF_051348905.1). Classification (NCBI taxonomy): domain Eukaryota; kingdom Metazoa; phylum Chordata; class Amphibia; order Anura; family Dendrobatidae; genus Ranitomeya; species Ranitomeya variabilis. Next base: position 237,791,684 of record NC_135232.1, read on the forward strand.
CACTATGGCAGGGGCTGAGTCCGGGTCAAGTGACCCCCAGGCTGCAGCCACCGCTAATTTCCACCGACATCACGTCAATTTCCACCGACATCACGTCAATTTCCAGACTCTCAGTAACAGGCGTGTCCCAGCCGCACAGTCAGCAGTCACTCAAGAGTGACTGGGCTGTGGGCGGTGCTGCCTGCGGTGCTGTGCTGGGGGTGGGCGGGACTTTGCTGGGGGCGGGCGGGGCTGTGTGTGCAGTTACAGTATCTGTGCTGGGATCTGCTGGCCGAGATGTGCAGCCACTGCGGCGGCGGCGGCTGGTGCGTCGGCGGCTGGTGCGTCGGCGTTTGGTGCCGTGGCGGTGTCCGGTGCATCTGCGGCCGGTCCTGTGGCAGTGGCCGGTGCGTCGGCGTCCGGTGCCGTGGCGGCGGCCGGTGCGTCGGCGTCCGGTGCCGTGGAGGCGGCCGTGCGGCGGCAGCAGCCGGTGCCGTGGCGGCGGCCGGTCCCGTGGCGGCAGCCGGTGCGTCGGCATCCGGTGCCGGCCGGTGTGGCAGCGGAGGTCTGCCCGGCGAATCTGCGGGGCTGTGCGGTGGTGGTGGCGGTGGCGTTGTCTCTGTGTGCAGGTATCGTCCGATGGGACTACAAGTCCCATCGGGCCCTGCCTGCTACAGTGACAGTGAGTTACACATTAGCCAATGATGGGACAGTAGTAGTCCCATCATCCGGCTAATGTGTTGAATGTAAAAAAAAAACACACATGTACATACATACATAGAACACACATACAGAACATGCGACATGCAACGACATGCAGCATGCGACGACATGCAACATGTGACATCATGCAGCATGTGAAATGTGACATGCAGCATGCGACGACATGCAGCATGCGATGACATGCAGCATGCAACAACATGCGACGGCATGCGCCATGCGACGGCATGCACCATGCAACATGTGACATCATGCAACATGTGACATGCAGCACGTGCTACGTGACAACATGTGACGACATGCAACATGCGACGACATGCGCCATTCGCCATTCGACGACATGCAACATGTGACATGCAACATGTGACATCATGCGACATGTGACATGCAGCATGCTACATGTGACAACATGCGACGACATGCAGCATGTGACGACATGCAGCATGCAATGACATGCAGCATGCGACATCATGCGACATGTGACATGCAGCATGCTACATGTGACAACATGCGACAACATGCGACGACATGCAGCATGCGACGACATGTGCCATATGACAACATGTGCCATGCGACGACATGCGCCATGTGACATCATGTGACATGCACCATGCGACATGTGACATGCAGCATGCTACATGTGACAACATGCGATGACATGCTGCATGCGACGACATGCTGCATGCGACGACATGCGCCATGCGACGACATGCGCCATGCGATGACATGCGCAATGCGATGACATGCACCATGCGACATGTGACATCATGCGACATGCACCATGCGACATGTGACATGCAGCATGCTACATGTGACAACATGCGACGACATGCAGCATGCGACGACATGCAGCATGCGGCGACATGCAGCATGTGACGACATGCAACATGTGACATGCGACATGGACCATGTGACGGCATGCGATGACATGCACCATGCGATGACATGCAACATGTGACATCATGCAACATTCCACATACAGTACATACATACAGTACATACATACATACATACATAGAGTACATGTAACATAGATTACATACTCACCATCACTTGTCACTTTGATCCCCGAAGCCATTGTCATCTGTAAAAAATATTAAAATAATAAACAAACACTATACTCCCTGATCCGCAGAAATCCAATTAAAACGAGTGTCCCTCGACGATCTCCCGTGGAGAGCAGGAGCATCAGCTGATGCGACCACTCTCCAGGGGCTCCAGGAACACAATGAGGGGAGGAAGGTATCATTCCACAATGTATTCCCCACAATGTATTCCTACGCCCCTGTGAGAAAATAGTCCCTAGTCTCACTTTATGCCATTGCTGTTTGAGAAATTTTCCCAGGCAGCAATTGCCATAAAGTGAGACTTTGTCCTAAGGTAACCTCAGTGATGCACTGCAGGAGCCATTGTCTCCTGTCAGTGTGTCACTGAGGGTCCTATAGAGCAGTGACATCACCCGATGTCACTGTTCTATAGGGGAGATTGTCGTGGGACACTCGTTATTAATTGGACTACGGTGGACAGGTAGTATACGGTTTATTATTTTTCATTTTTTGCAAGCGCTGAAGTATGGTAAATATGGTTAAATGAAGAATAATAAAATACTTTTTCCTAATGTGTTTGTGTTTTATTAACCCTTTCTTACTATTGGATTAATAATGGATGGGCGTCTTATTGACGCCTCTCCGTTATTAACCCGGCTTAATGTCACCTTACAATAGCAAGGTGACATTAACCCCTTATTACCCCATATCCCACCGCTACACGGGAGTGGGAAGAGAGGGGCTAAGTGCCGGAATTGGCGCATCTTACAGATGTGCCATTTCTGGGGCGGCTGCGGACTGGTATTTGTAGCCGGGGGGGACCAATATCCATGGCCCCTCTCTAGGCTATGAATATCAGCCCGCAGCTGTCTGCGTAGCCTTTCTGGCTATAAAATATAGGGGGACCCCATGTCATTTTTTTTGGGGGGTCCCCCTATTTTAATAGCCAGTAAAGGCTACGCAGACAGCTGTGGGCTGATATTCATAGCAGGCTACAAATATTGGCCCCTGGCCATTGGCTTCCCCTTCTAGCGCAGAAAATTGCGCGGGAGCCCACGCCGTTTTTTTTCATTTTTAAAAAAAATTAAACGCTCATAAAGGCCTATTTCACCCTTGCGTCAGTACGGATCCATCGCTATGCGTCGGGCCTACGTACTGACGCACGTTGTGAAATTTGTGCACGTCGTGGGCAGCGGATGCAGTTTTTCAATGCATCCACTGCCCATTCTGAAGTCCAGGGAGGAGGGGGAGGAGTTTTGGCCGTGCATGTGCGGTAGAAAATGGCAGACGCAAGAAACAAAAAAACTTTCACTTGAATGTTTTTTCGTCCCAACGGTCCACCAAAACACGACGCATCCGTTGCACGACGGATGCGACGTGTGGCCATCCGTCGCGAACCGTCACTAATACGAGTCTATGGGTAAAAAACGCATCCTGCAAGCACATTTGCAGGATCCGTTTTTTTTTCCCAAAAAGACGGATTGCTAAAAACGCAAGTGTGAAAGTAGCCTTAGGCTGCTTTCACACTAGCGTCGGTAAGGGGCCGTCGCGCTGCGTCGGCCCCACGTACTGACGCAAACTGGTCCAGTCTTAAGACGCTTCCGCTGCCCCATTGCAAGGTCCGGGGAGGAGGGGGCTGCATTTCGCCCTCGCATGCGCGGTCATAAATGGTGGACTAGACGCATAAAAAAAGTTACATGTAACTTTTTTTGTGCCGGCGGTGCGCCAAAACATGGTGCAACTGTCGCACGACGGTTGCAACGTGTGGCACTGTGTCGCAATGCGTCGCTAATAAAAGTCTATGGAGAAAAAACGCATCCTGCGGGCAACTTTGCAGGATGCGTTTTTTCTCCTCAACGACGCATTGCGATGTGCAGTGCACGACGCTAGTGTGAAAGTAGCCTTAGAAACATCGGCCTTTCTATTACATATCTATGGATATATCTATCCATAGATATATTTATAGATAGATATATCTATAGATGCATAGATGTATCTATCCATATATTTGGCTGCTTTCACATCAGGTTTTTGCCGTCAGGCACAATCCGGCGAGTTTTGAAAAAAACGGTTCAATTTTCTTCCGCCGGATCCATTTTTTTCTCTTAGAGTTGTATTAGCGCCGGATTGCGCCTGATGGCCACACGTTTCATCCATTTTTTGACGGATCCGTCAAAAAAGCTGTTTCCGCCAGACGGAAAACACATACAGAGGAATGTTTTTTTCTGTCCGGCGAAAAAACGCACAGCGACGGATCTGGCAAAAAACGTATGAAACTGAGATGTGAAATGATGAATCCGGCCTTGGAATCCGTTTTTTCATGCATGTTTCCATTCAAATCATGCACATTTTCCATTTATTTATTTATTTCCAAAAACGGCATTAAAACCACGCATAAACTGCACCAAGAACTGCATCAAAACTGCATCAAAACTGCACCAAAAACTGCATCAAAACCTGGTGCAGTTTTGCTGTGGTTTTGATGCAGTTTTTGGTGCGGTTTTGATGCAGTTCTTGGTGCGGTTTTGATGCAGTTTTTGGTGCAGTTTTGCTGCGGTTTTGATGCAGTTTTTGGTGCGGTTTTGATGCAGTTCTTGGTGCAGTTTTGATGCAGTTTTTGGTGCAGGTTTTTGCACGGTTTTGATGCATTTTTTAATTCACTTTTGGTGCTGTTTTTGCTCGGTTTTTCTGCGTTTTGGAAAGCTAAATAAAGATGTATTATTGAACAAAAAAAAAAGATTTGTGATGTCATTATTGTCCAACCTCCTCTTTTACATTTGTCCAACCCACACTCCATTACACACAGAGATAGACATATAGATGATAGATGAAATGGATAGACAGATCTACATATAGATAGATCTATAGATGCATACATCTATCTATTCATATATCTATCTATAGATGTATCTGGATAGATATATCTATTGATAGATGTATGGATAGCGTAGGGTGTGTGTCCACTGTCCGGATTACATCCGAATGAGCTGCAGATTGGATGCTGCGTACTTGTAGTCCCATCAGATGATGCCTGCACACACACCCCAAAAGACCCCCTGCACATCCCCGCACACACCTGAACAGTCCCGCACACACCCGCACAGCGCCACACACACCCGAACAGTCCCGCACAGGGCCGCACACATCTGAACAGTCCCGCACACATCCGAACAGCCGCAGACCCCGCACACATCCGAACAGCCCGCAGACCCAGCACACACATACACGCACACCTTCACTGCCCTCATTCCGCCCAACACACTTCCCTCTGTCATGATTCTCAATGGCGAGAGAACATAGCCCAGCATATATGAGAACTAGCTCTTGGAAGATGGAAACTATACTGACCATGAACTAAACCTGCCGCACAACTAGAAGTGGCCGGGTAGCATGCCTACGTTTTTTTTATCCCTAGATGCCCAGCGCCAGCCGGAGAACTACCTAATCCTAGCAGAGGAAAAGACAGTCCTGGCTCACCTCTAGAGAAATTTTCCCAAAAGGCAGACAGAGGCCCCCACATATATTGGCGGTGATTTTAGATGAAATGACAAACGTAGTATGAAAATAGGTTTAGCAAAATCGAGGTCCGCTTACTAGATAGCATGAAGACAGAAAGGGCACTTTCATGGTCAGCAGAAAACCCTATCAAAACACCATCCAGAAATTACTTTAAGACTCTAGCATTAACTCATAACACCAGAGTGGCAATTTCCGCTCACAAGAGCTTTCCAGACACAGTAACGAAACAGCAGCTGTGAACAGGAACAAAATGCAAAAACACACAAGGACAAAAGTCCAACTTAGCTGGGAGTTGTCTAGTAGCAGGAACAAGCACAGAAAGGCTACTGATTACATTGTTGACCGGCATGAAACTGACAGAGGAGCAAGGTTATATAGCGACTCCCACATCCTGATAGGAGCAGGTGAACAGAGCGGATGATGCACACAAGTTAAATTCCACAAGTGGCCACCGGGGGAGCCCAGAATCCAATTTCACAACAGTACCCCCCCCTCAAGGAGGGGGCACCGAACCCTCACCAGAACCACCAGGGCGATCAGGATGAGCCCTATGAAAGGCACGGACAAGATCGGAGGCATGAACATCAGAGGCAGTGACCCAAGAATTATCCTCCTGACCGTATCCCTTCCATTTGACCAGATACTGGAGTTTCCGTCTGGAAACACGAGAGTCCAAGATCTTTTCCACAACGTACTCCAACTCACCCTCAACCAACACCGGAGCAGGAGGCTCAACGGAAGGCACAGCTGGTACCTCATACCTGCGCAACAATGACCGATGAAAAACATTATGAATCGAAAAGGATGCAGGGAGGTCCAAACGGAAGGACACAGGGTTAAGAATCTCCAATATCTTGTACGGGCCGATGAACCGAGGCTTAAACTTAGGAGAAGAAACCCTCATAGGGACAAAACGAGAAGACAACCACACCAAGTCCCCAACACAAAGCCGAGGACCAACACGACGACGGCGGTTGGCAAAAAGCTGAGTCTTCTCCTGGGACAACTTCAAATTGTCCACCACCTGCCCCCAAATCTGATGCAACCTCTCCACCACAGCATCCACTCCAGGACAATCCGAAGATTCCACTTGACCGGAGGAAAATCGAGGATGAAACCCCGAATTACAGAAAAACGGGGACACCAAGGTGGCAGAGCTGGCCCGATTATTGAGGGCGAACTCCGCCAAAGGCAAAAAAGCAACCCAATCATCCTGATCCGCAGACACAAAACTCCTCAAATATGTCTCCAAGGTCTGATTAGTCCGCTCGGTCTGGCCATTAGTCTGAGGATGGAAAGCAGACGAAAAAGACAAATCTATGCCCATCCTAGCACAGAATGCCCGCCAAAATCTAGACACGAATTGGGTCCCTCTGTCAAAAACGATATTCTCCGGAATACCATGCAAACGAACAACATTTTGAAAAAACAGAGGAACCAACTCGGAAGAAGAAGGCAACTTAGGCAAGGGAACCAGATGGACCATCTTAGAGAAACGGTCACACACCACCCAGATGACAGACATCTTCTGAGAAACAGGCAGATCCGAAATAAAATCCATCGAGATGTGCGTCCAAGGCCTCTTCGGGATAGGCAAGGGTAACAACAATCCACTAGCCCGAGAACAACAAGGCTTGGCCCGAGCACAAACGTCACAAGACTGCACAAAGCCTCGCACATCTCGTGACAGGGAAGGCCACCAGAAGGACCTTGCCACCAAATCCCTGGTACCAAAGATTCCAGGATGACCTGCCAACGCAGAAGAATGAACCTCAGAGATGACTCTACTGGTCCAATCATCAGGAACAAACAGTCTACCAGGTGGGCAACGATCAGGTCTATCCGCCTGAAACTCCTGCAAGGCCCGCCGCAGGTCTGGAGAAACGGCAGACAATATCACTCCATCTTTAAGGATACCTGTGGGCTCAGAATTACCAGGGGAGTCAGGCTCAAAACTCCTAGAAAGGGCATCCGCCTTAACATTCTTAGAACCCGGTAGGTAAGACACCACAAAATTAAACCGAGAGAAAAACAACGACCAGCGCGCTTGTCTAGGATTCAGGCGCCTGGCAGACTCAAGGTAAATTAAATTTTTGTGGTCAGTCAATACCACCACCTGATGTCTGGCCCCCTCAAGCCAGTGACGCCACTCCTCAAAAGCCCACTTCATGGCCAAAAGCTCCCGATTCCCAATATCATAATTCCGCTCGGCGGGCGAAAATTTACGGGAAAAAAAAGCACAAGGTCTCATCACGGAGCAGTCGGAACTTCTCTGCGACAACACCGCCCCAGCTCCGATTTCAGAAGCGTCGACCTCAACCTGAAAAGGAAGAGCAACATCAGGCTGACGCAACACTGGGGCGGAAGAAAAGCGGCGCTTGAGCTCCCGAAAGGCCTCCACAGCATCAGGGGACCAATCAGCAACATCAGCACCCTTCTTAGTCAAATCAGTCAATGGTTTTACAACATCAGAAAAACCAGCAATAAATCGACGATAAAAGTTAGCAAAGCCCAAAAATTTCTGAAGACTCTTAAGAGAAGAGGGTTGCGTCCAATCACCAATAGCCTGAACCTTGACAGGATCCATCTCGATGGAAGAGGGGGAAAAAATGTATCCCAAGAAGGAAATCTTCTGAACCCCAAAAACACACTTAGAACCCTTCACACACAAGGAATTAGACCGCAAAACCTGAAAAACCCTCCTGACCTGCTGGACATGAGAGTCCCAGTCATCCGAAAAAATCAGAATATCATCCAGATACACAATCATAAATGTATCCAAATAATCGCGGAAAATGTCATGCATAAAGGACTGGAAGACTGAAGGGGCATTTGAAAGACCAAAAGGCATCACCAAATACTCAAAATGGCCCTCGGGCGTATTAAATGCGGTTTTCCACTCATCCCCCTGCTTGATTCGCACCAAATTATACGCCCCACGGAGATCAATCTTAGAGAACCACTTGGCCCCCTTTATACGAGCAAACAAATCAGTAAGCAGTGGTAACGGATATTGATATTTAACCGTGATTTTATTCAAAAGTCGATAATCAATACACGGCCTCAAAGAGCCGTCTTTCTTAGACACAAAGAAAAAACCGGCTCCTAAGGGAGATGACGAAGGACGAATATGTCCCTTTTCCAAGGACTCCTTTATATATTCTCGCATAGCAGCGTGTTCAGGCACAGACAGATTAAATAAACGACCCTTAGGGTATTTACTACCCGGGATCAAGTCTATGGCACAATCGCACTCCCGGTGCGGAGGTAGTGAACCAACCTTGGGTTCTTCAAAAACGTCACGAAAGTCAGACAAGAATTCAGGAATCTCCGAGGGAATAGATGATGAAATGGAAACCAAAGGTACGTCCCCATGAGTTCCTTTACATCCCCAGCTTAACACAGACATAGCTCTCCAGTCGAGGACTGGGTTATGAGATTGCAGCCATGGCAATCCCAGCACCAAAACATCATGTAGATTATACAGCACCAGAAAGCGAATAACCTCCTGGTGATCCGGATTAACACGCATAGTCACTTGTGTCCAGTATTGTGGTTTATTACTAGCCAATGGGGTGGAGTCAATCCCTTTCAGAGGTATCGGAGCCTCCAATGGCTCCAAATCATACCCACAGCGTTTGGCAAAGGACCAATCCATAAGACTCAAAGCAGCGCCAGAGTCGACATAGGCGTCCGCGGTAATAGATGACAAAGAACAAATCAGGGTCACAGATAGAATAAACTTAGACTGTAAAGTGCTAATTGAAACAGACTTGTCAGGCTTCTTAGTACGCTTAAAGCATGCTGATATAACATGAGTTGAATCACCACAATAGAAGCACAACCCATTTTTTCGTCTAAAATTCTGCCGCTCGCTTCTGGACAGAATTCTATCACATTGCATATTTTCTGGCGTTTTCTCAGTAGACACCGCCAAATGGTGCACAGGTTTGCGCTCCCGCAGACGCCTATCGATCTGAATAGCCATCGTCATGGACTAATTCAGACTCGCAGGCACAGGGAACCCCACCATAACATCCTTAATGGCATCAGAGAGACCTTCTCTGAAAATCGCCGCCAGGGCGCACTCATTCCACTGAGTAAGCACAGACCATTTGCGGAATTTTTGGCAGTATATTTCAGCTTCATCTTGCCCCTGAGACAAGGACATCAAGGCCTTTTCCGCCTGAAGCTCTAAATGAGGTTCCTCATAAAGCAACCCCAAGGCCAGAAAAAACGCATCCACATTGAGCAACGCAGGATCCCCTGGTGCCAATGCAAAAGCCCAGTCTTGAGGGTCGCCCCGGAGCAAGGAAATTACAATCCTGACCTGCTGTGCAGGGTCTCCGGCAGAGCGAGACTTCAGGGACAAAAACAATTTGCAATTATTTTTAAAATTTTGAAAGTGAGATCTATTCCCCGAGAAGAATTCAGGCAAAGGAATTCTAGGCTCAGACATAGGTGCATGAAAAACAAAATCTTGCAAATTTTGTACCTTTGTGGCGAGATTATTCAAACCTGTAGCTACACTCTGAAGATCCATTTGAAACAGGTGAACACAGAGCCATTCAAGGATTAGAAGGAGAGGAAGAGAGGAAGGCTGCAGTATAGGCAGACTAGCAAGTGATTCAATTAAGAGCACACTCAGAACTAGAGGGAAAAAAAAAAAAAAAAAATTGTAGCAGACTTCTTTTTTCTCTCCTTTCTCAGCCAGTAATTTAACCCTTTTTTGGGCCGGTCAAACTGTCATGATTCTCAATGGCGAGAGAACATAGCCCAGCATATATGAGAACTAGCTCTTGGAAGATGGAAACTATACTGACCATGAACTAAACCTGCCGCACAACTAGAAGTGGCCGGGTAGCATGCCTACGTTTTTTTTATCCCTAGATGCCCAGCGCCAGCCGGAGAACTACCTAATCCTAGCAGAGGAAAAGACAGTCCTGGCTCACCTCTAGAGAAATTTTCCCAAAAGGCAGACAGAGGCCCCCACATATATTGGCGGTGATTTTAGATGAAATGACAAACGTAGTATGAAAATAGGTTTAGCAAAATCGAGGTCCGCTTACTAGATAGCATGAAGACAGAAAGGGCACTTTCATGGTTAGCAGAAAACCCTATCAAAACACCATCCAGAAATTACTTTAAGACTCTAGCATTAACTCATAACACCAGAGTGGCAATTTCCGCTCACAAGAGCTTTCCAGACACAGTAACGAAACAGCAGCTGTGAACAGGAACAAAATGCAAAAACACACAAGGACAAAAGTCCAACTTAGCTGGGAGTTGTCTAGTAGCAGGAACAAGCACAGAAAGGCTACTGATTACATTGTTGACCAGCATGAAACTGACAGAGGAGCAAGGTTATATAGCGACTCCCACATCCTGATAGGAGCAGGTGAACAGAGGGGATGATGCACACAAGTTAAATTCCACAAGTGGCCACCGGGGGAGCCCAGAATCCAATTTCACAACATCCCTCCTCCCGAACTGCAGCGTTTCACGGACCCACATCCGCATCTAAACTGCAGATCTTTTTTACATCAGCGGTTTTGCTGCGGATGTGCCTGAATCAATGAAAGTATAAAGGTGCAGAAACGCTGCAGTTCCGCACAAAAGAAGTGACATGCTGCGAGAAAAAAAAGCTGTGTTTCGGTGCGGCTTTTTCGCAGCATGTGCACAAGTCTGCAGCTCCCACAGACTTACATTGGTTGAGCACTACACTGCGGATTTGATGCAATTCTGTGCGGCAAAAAACGCTGCGGATCTGCAATCAAATCCGCAACGTGTGCACACAGCCTTAGCATTTAGTGAACCTAGCAAAAAAGCCAAGCAAAAAACAAGTGTGGGATTGCACTTTTTTGCAATTTCATTGCACTTTGAATTTTTTTCACATTTTCTGTTACACGACATTGTAAAACCAATGGTGTCGTTCAAAAGTAGAACTTGTCCCGCAAAAGATAAGCCCTCACATGGCCATATTGATGGAAAAATTATGGCTCTGGAAAGAAGGGGAGCGATAAACGAAAACAAAAAAGCTCCAGGGGTGAAGGGGTTTAGAAACATGGATATGGACATATCTATGGAAATAGACAGATATATAGAGATATCTGTATGTATTCATCTATCTATCTATCTATCTATCTATCTATCTATCTATCTATCTATCTATTTGTTATCTATCTATCTATCTATCTATCTATTTGTTATCTCTCTATCTATCTATCTATCCATGTGTAATGGATTGTGGGCTGTACAAATGTAAAAGAGGAGGTTGGACAGAAATGACATCACAAATCTTTTTGAAGCTAGAGGAGGGAGAGGAGGGAGGGGTTGGGGTGGGTTTTGGAGTGGGTGTGCCAGGTGCAGAGTTACAGGCGAGTGCAATGCATCATGGAACTTGTAGTATTAGAGCACAGTAAGTCAGGAGAAAGGAAGTTGTCGATTAACCCCATAACAGCTGAATCCAGCACTAAAGATGTGCTGCTACAGCATGATAAAAGGTAATATTGCTAAAATAAACACAGTAGATGTTTTCAGTGGCACATAATAGCAAGGTTTATGAAAAAAAAAAAAAGGTTATAGTAGTGGACAACTTCTTTAAGTCCATCTAGTTCAACCCATAGCCTAACCTAACATGCCCTAACATGTTGATCCAGAGGAATGCAAAAAAAAAACCATGTGGCAAAGAGTGAGCTCCACATTGGGGAAAAAAATTCCTTCCCGACTCCACATACGGCAATCAGACTAGTTCCCTGGATCAACGCCCTATCAAGGAGTCTAGTATATATAACCTGTAACATACAATATATACTTTTCAAGAAAGGCATCCAGTCCCCTCTTAAATTTTAGTAATGAATCACTCATTACAACATCATATGGCAGAGAGTTCCATAGTCTCACTGCTCTTTCAGTAAAGAATCCGCATCTGTTATTCTGCTTAAACCTTCTTTCCTCCAGACGTAGAGGATGCCCCCTTGTCCCTGTCTCAGGTCTATGATTAAAAGATCATCAGAAAATTCTTTGTACTGTCCCCTTATATATTTATACATTAAAATAGGATCACCCCATAGCCTTCATTTTCCCAAAGTAAATAGCCCCAAGTGTAATAACCTATCTTGGTATTGCAGACCCCCCAGTCCTCTAATAACTTTGGTTGCTCTTCTCTGCACCCGCTCCAGTTCAGCTATGTCTTTCTTATACACCGGAGACCAGAACTGTACACAGTATTCTAAGTGTGGTCGAACTAGTGACTTGTATAGAGGTAAAATTATGTTCTCCTAATGAGCATCCTTGCTTCATTTAATGCATCCCATTATTTTATTTGCCTTTGTAGCAGCTGCCTGACACTGGCCACTAAATGTGAGTTTGTCACCCACCCATACACGCAGGTCATTGACGGTTTTGCCCGGAGTTTTAGAATTAAGCACATAGTTATACATCTTATTACTTCTACCCAAGTGTATGACCTTACATTTATCCCCATTAAAGCTCATTTGCCATTTATCAGCCTAAGCTTCTTGTTTACATAAATCATCCTGTAATATAAAATTGTCCTCCTCTGTATTGATTACCCTGCAGAGTTTAGTGTCATCTGCAAATATTGAAATTCTGCTCTGTATGCCCTCTACAAGGTCATTAATAAATATGTTAAAAAGAAGAGGGCCCAATACTGAACCCTGTGGTACCCCACTGCTAACCGCGACCCAGTCCGAGTGTGCTCCATTAATAACCACCCTTTGTTTCCTATCCCTGAGCCAGCTCTTAACCCACTTACACATATTTTCCTCTATCCCCATTATTCTCATTTTATGTTTCAACCTTTTGTGTGGCACCATATCAAAAGCTTTTGAAAAGTCCATATACACTATGTCCACTGCATTCCCTTGGTCCAGTCCGGAACTTAACTCTTGATAGAAATTGATCAGATTAGTCTGACAGAAATGGTCCCTAGTAAACCCATGCTGATACTGGGTCATGAGGTTATTCCACTTCAGATACTCCAGTATAGCATCTCTTAGAATACCCTCCAGGATTTTACCCACAGTAGAGGTTAAGGCCATGTGCACACGTTCAGTATTTTTCACGTTTTTTTCGCTATAAAAACGTGATAAAAATGCGAAAAAAAGCTTACATATGCCTCCCATTATTTTAAGTGTATTCCGCATTTCTTGTGCAAATGTTGCATTTTTTTCCACGAAAAAAATCGCATCGTGGAAAAAAAAGCAACATGTTCATTAAATTTGCGGAATTGCGGGGATTCCACACACCTGGGAATGCATTGATCTGCTTACTTCCCGAACGGGGCTGTGCCCACCATGCGTGAAGTAAGCAGATCATGTGCGGTTGGTACCCAGGGTGGAGGAGAGGAGACTCTTCTCCACGGACTGGGCACCACATAATTGGTAAAAAAAAAAGAATTAAAATAAAAAATAGTCATATACTCACCTTCGATGGCCCCCGGAGTCTTCCTGCCTCTCAGTGGTGCATGCTGCCGCTTCCGTTCCTATAGATGGTGTGTGTGAAGGACCTGCGATGACGTCGCGGTCACATGACCGCGATGACGTCACGGTCACGTGACCGCGACGTCATCGAAGGTCCTGCAAACACCATCTATAGGAACGGACGCCGCTGAGGAGATCAGCTGTCTGCAGAGGGTAAGTATAACCATTTTTTTATTTTTTTATTATTTTTAACATGATATCTTTTTACTATTGATGCTGCATAAGCAGCATCTATAGTAAAAAGTTGGTCACACTTGTCAAACAGTATGTTTGACAAGTGTGACCAACCTGTCAGTCAGTTTTCCAAGCGATGCTACAGATCGCTTGGAAAACTTTAGCATTCTGCAAGCTAATTTCGTTTGCAAAATGCTAAAAAAGTGAAAAAAACGGGAAAAAAACGCAAAAAAAAAATAAATGCGGATTTCTTGCAGAAAATTTTCGGTTTTCTTCAGGAAATTTCTGCAAGAAATCCTGACGTGTGCACATACCTGTTATGATCCGGTGACCCTGGAGCCGCATGAGACTATCTCTGGAGTAGGTGGTACCTGTACTGACCGCAATCCTAATACTGACACCGCAACTAGAAGTAGCCGTGGGATGTACCTAACCAGGCCTAGACACCTCGACACAGCCGGAGGACTAAATATCCCTAAAGATGGAAATGGGAAATCCTATCTTGCCTCAGAGCAGAGCCCCAAAGGATAGGCAGCCCCCCACAAATATTGACTGTGAGTTTAAGAGGAAATACGTACACTGGCAGAAAAAACAGAGTTTAGCAAATGAGGCCCTTCTAGCTAGATAGAAAGGATAGGACAGAGTTCTAAGCGGTCAGTATTAAAACACTAGAAAATTCCACAGCAGAAAATACTATATACTACATCTAACTAAAGACATAGGATGTATATCTGCATCTCCAGAGAAACCAGCATGACAGAAAAATCCAAACAAGTCAAGCTGGACAAAAACACAATAGATTGCACTGCACATAAAAGCACACTGCATGCGTGCTACAGAGAACCAAAACAAGGCACTTATCCTAGCTGAAATGACAGCAGGGCAGTGAAGCCAGACAGAGATGCAATCCCTCCAAGATACAATGGACAACTGGCAGGGATTGATGGATCCTACAAACCTAAATACCTAATAGAGCTGCAATAAGCAGAAACACCTGCCCTGGCCTATAATCCAGAGACCACTGCACTACCACTAACAACCACCGGAGGGAGCCCAAGAGCAGAATTCACAACAGTACCCCCCCTTGAAGAGGGGTCACCGAACCCTCACCAGAGCCCCCAGGCCGATCAGGACGAGCCAGATGAAAGGACCGAACCAAATCAGCAGCATGGACATCAGAGGCAAAAACCCAAGAATTATCCTCCTGGCTGTAACCTTTCCATTTGACAAGGTACTGAAGCTTCCGTCTCGAAAAACGAGAATCCAAAATCTTCTCAACCACATACTCCAACTCCCCATCAACCAACACAGGAGCCGGAGGATCAACAGAGGGAAGAACGGGCACCACATATTTCCGCAATAAAGATCTATGGAAAACATTATGGATAGCAAAAGATGCCGGAAGGGCCAAACGAAAAGACACCAGATTGATAATCTCAGAAATCCTATAAGGACCAATAAACTGAGGCTTAAACTTAGGGGAAGAAACCTTCATAGGAACATGACGAGAAGACAACCAGACCAAATCCCCAACCCGAAGCCGGGAACCAACACACCGACGACGATTAGCAAAACGTTGCGCCTCCTCCTAAGACAACACCAAATTGTCCACCACATGAGCCCAAATTTGCTGCAACCTGTCCACCACAGAATCCACACCAGGACAATCAGAAGGCTCAACCTGCCCTGAAGAAAAACGAGGATGAAAACCAAAATTACAAAAAAAAGGCGAAACCAAGGTAGCCGAACTAGCCCGATTATTAAGGGCAAACTCAGCCAATGGCAAGAAAGCCACCCAATCATCCTGATCAGCAGACACGAAGCATCTCAAATAAGTTTCCAAGGTCTGGTTGGTTCGCTCGGTTTGGCCATTTGTCTGAGGATGAAATGCGGAAGAAAAAGACAAATCAATGCCAAGCCTAGCACAAAAGGCTCGCCAAAACCTAGAAACAAACTGGGAACCTCTGTCGGACACAATATTCTCCGGAATACCATGCAAACGAACCACATGCTGAAAAAACAGTGGAACCAAATCAGAAGAGGAAGGCAACTTGGGCAAAGGCACCAAATGAACCATCTTAGAAAACCGGTCACAAACCACCCAGATAACTGACATCCTCTGGGAAACTGGAAGGTCTGAAATAAAATCCATAGAAATATGCGTCCAAGGCCTCTCAGGGACCGGCAAAGGCAAAAGCAACCCACTAGCGCGGGAACAACAAGGCTTAGCCCGCGCACAAGTCCCACAGGACTGCACAAAAGAACGCACATCCCGCGACAAAGAAGGCCACCAAAAAGACCTACCAACCAAATCTCTGGTACCAAAAATACCAGGAAGACCAGCCAACACGGAACAATGAACCTCCGAAATCACCCTACTAGTCCATTTATCAGGAACGAACAGTTTCCCCACTGGACAGCGGTCAGGTTTGTCAGCCTGAAATTCCTGAAGGACCCGTCATAGATCAGGGGAGATGGCAGAAAGAACCACCCCTTCCATTAGAATGCCGACCGGTTCAAGGACCTCCAGAGAATCAGGCAAAAAGCTCCTAGAGAGGGCATCAGCTTTAATATTCTTAGAACTCGGAAGATACGAGACCACGAAATCAAAACGGGAGAAAAACAAAGACCATCGAGCCTGTCTAGGATTCAGCCGCTTGGCAGACTCGGGGTAAATCAGATTTTTATGATCGGTCAAAACCACAATGCGATGCTTGGCTCCCTCAAGCCAATGTCGCCATTCCTCGAACGCCCACTTCATAGCCAACAATTCCCGATTGCCGACATCATAATTACGTTCAGCAGGCGAAAACTTTCGGGAAAAGAAGACACATGGTTTCATCAAGGAACCATCAGAATTCCTCTGAGACAAAACGGCCCCTGCCCCAATCTCAGAAGCGTCAACCTCAACCTGAAATGGAAGAGAAACATCTGGCTGACGCAACACCGGAGCAGAAGTAAATCGGCGTTTAAGCTCCTGAAAGGCAGAGACATCCGCAGAGGACCAATTCGTCACATCAGCGCCCTTTTTCGTCAAATCGGTCAGGGGTTTAACCACACTGGAGAAGTTAGCAATGAAACGGCGATAAAAATTAGCAAAGCCCAAAAATTTCTGAAGACTCTTCACGGACGTGGGCTGAATCCAATCATGAATGGCCTGAACCTTAACCGGATCCATCTCTATAGATAAGGGAGAAAAAATAAAGCCCAAAAAAGAAACCTTCTGCACTCCAAAAAGACACTTAGACCCCTTCACAAACAAAGCATTGTCACGAAGGATCTGAAAAACCATCCTGACCTGTTTCACATGAGACTCCCAATCATTGGAAAAAATCAAAATGTCATCCAAATATACAATCATGAATTTATCAAGATAATTCCGGAAGATATCATGCATGAAGGACTGAAAAACAGATGGAGCATTAGAGAGCCCGAAGGGCATCACAAGGTATTCAAAATGGCCCTCGGGCATATTAAATGCAGTTTTCCATTCGTCACCCTGATTAATACGAATAAGATTATATGCCCCTTGAAGGTCAATCTTAGCAAATCAACTAGCCCCCTTAATCCTAGCAAACAAATCATAAAGCAAAGGCAAAGGGTATTGGAATTTGACCGTGATCTTATTCAAGAGGCGATAATCAATACAAGGTCTCAAGGAGCCATCCTTCTTGGCAACAAATAAAAATCCCGCTCCCAATGGTGAAGACGATGGCCAAATATGCCCTTTCTCCAAAGACTCCTTAATATAACTCCGCATAGCGGTATGTTCAGGCACCGACAGGTTGAAAAGTCGGCCCTTAGGAAACTTACAACCTGGAATCAAGTCAATAGCACAATCACAGTCCCTATGCGGTGGAAGGGAACTGGACTTGGGCACATTGAACACATCCTGAAAATCAGACAAGAACTCTGGAACTTCAGAAGGGGGGGTCTACAAACGCCATGACAGAAAATGACGACAATGAGCAGATCAATGTCACAGATAACAGAAATTTAGGTTGTACGGTACCAATGGTAACTGAACTAGCGATTCTCTTAATACGCTTAGGGCAGACCGAAATGACATGAGAAGCATCGCCACAGTAAAAACACAACCCATTCTGACGTCTGAATCCCCGCCGTTCAGCTCCAGACAGAATCCTATCGCACTGCATAGGCTCAGGTATCTGCTCTGAGGACAACGCCACAGCGCGCACAACTCTGCGCTCACGCAGGCGCCGATCAATCTGAATGGCCAGAGACATAGAATCGCTCAGACCAATAGGCGTGGGAAACCCCACCATAACATCTTTAACAGATTCAGAAAGACCCTTTCTGAAAATTGCCGCCAAAGCATCCTCATTCCATTTAGTCAGCACAGACCATTTTCTAAATTTCTGACAATACAATTCTGCCGCTTCTTGACCCTGAAACAGGGTCAACCAGGTCTTCTCAGCATGATCCACAGAATTTGGTTCATCATATAATAACCCTAGAGCCTGAAAGAAGGCTTCTACATTAAGCAAGGCAGGATTCCCAGATTCCAGGGAAAATGCCCAATCCTGAGGATCGCCACGCAGCAGGGAGATGACTATTTTAACCTGCTGAATGGGATCTCCAGAAGAACAAGGTTTCAGAGCAAAAAACAGTTTACAGTTATTTTTAAAACTCAAAAATTTAGACCTGTCCCCAAAAAATAACTCAGGAGTAGGAATCTTAGGCTCTAAAACCGGAGTCTGAACAATATAATCGGAAATACCCTGTACCCTAGCAGCTAGTTGGTCTACACGAGAAGCTAATCCCTGAACATCCATGCTAGCACACAGCTCCTCAGTCACCCAGAGGAAAAGAGGGAAGGAAAGACAAAACAGACTGCAGAAAAAAAAATGGCTCAGGACTCTTCTTCCCTTCTTCTGAGATGCATTTAACTCATTGTTGGCCAGTTGTACTGTTATGATCCGGTGACCCTGGAGCCGCATGAGACTATCTCTGGAGTAGGTGGTACCTGTACTGACCGCAATCCTAATACTGACACCGCAACTAGAAGTAGCCGTAGGATGTACCTAACCAGGCCTAGACACCTCGACACAGCCAGAGGACTAAATACCCCTAAAGATGGAAATGTGAAATCCTATCTTGCCTCAGAGCAAAGCCCCAAAGGATAGGCAGCCCCCCACAAATATTGACTGTGAGTTTAAGAGGAAATACGTACACAGGCAGAAAAAACAGAGTTTAGCAAATGAGGCCCTTCTAGCTAGATAGAAAGGATAGGACAGAGTTCTAAGCGGTCAGTATTAAAACACTAGAAAATTCCACAGCAGAAAATACTATATACTACATCTAACTAAAGACATAGGATGTATATCTGCATCTCCAGAGAAACCAGCATGACAGAAAAATCCAAACAAGTCAAGCTGGACAAAAACACAATAGATTGCACTGCACATAAAAGCACACTGCATGCGTGCTACAGAGAACCAAAACAAGGCACTTACCTTAGCTGAAATGACAGCAGGGCAGTGAAGCCAGACAGAGATGCAATCCCTCCAAGATACAATGGACAACTGGCAGGGATTGATGGATCCTACAAATCTAAATACCTAATAGAGCTGCAATAAGCAGAAACACCTGCCCTGGCCTATAATCCAGAGACCACTGCACTACAACTAACAACCACCGGAGGGAGCCCAAGAGCAGAATTCACAACACATACCCTAAGCTTACTGGCCTATAATTTCCGAGTTCAGTTTTTGTCCCCTTTTTGATTATTGGCACCACATTTGCTATACGCCTGTCCTGTGGTACAGACCCTGTTATTATGGAGTCTTTAAAGATTAAAAATAATGGATTATCAATAACTGTACTTAATTCCTGCAGTACTCGAAGGTGTATCCCATCCGGGCCTGGAGATTTGTCAATTTTAGTGATTTTTAGATGCCGCCATACTTCCTGCTGGGTTAAGCAGGTGACATTTAATGGGGAATTTTTGTTATCACTGATCATATTGTCTGCCATGGGATTTTCTTGTGTAAATACTGATGAAAAAAAGTCATTTAGCATATTGGCTTTTTCCTCATCCTCATCCACCATTTCACCCAGACTATTTTTTAGGGGGCCAAAACTATCATTTTTTAGATTCTTACTATTTATGTAGTTAAAGAATATTTTGGGATTATTTTTACTTTCTGGCAATGAGTCTCTCAGTCTCACTTTTTGCTGCCTTGATTTGCTTTTTACAGAATTAATTTTATTTTTTGTATTTATTTAATGCCTCATCACTATCTACTTCCCTTAATTCTCTAAATGCTTTCTTTTTGTCACTTATTGTGCCCCTTTCAGCTCTATTTAGCCATATTGGTTTCCTCCTATTTCTAGTATGTTTATTCCCATACGGTATATACTGTGCACAGGTCCTATCCAGGATGCTAATAAACGTCTCCCATTTTCTTTGTGTATTTTTATGTCTCAGGATATCGTCCCAGTTAATTGCACCAAGATCATCTCTCATCCATTGGAAATTTGCACTCCTGAAGTTTAGTGTCCTTGTAACCCCTCTACTACACATCTTATTAAAGGATACATGAAAAATTATTATTTTGTGATCGCTATTCCCCAAGTGACCCCCAACCCTTATATTTGATATGTGGTCTGGCCTGTTGGTTAATATTAGGTCTAGCAGTGACCCCCTTCTTGTTGGGTCCTGAACCAGTTTTGAAGGGTAATTGTCTCTCATAGTTGTCAAAAAACGATTACCTTTGCTGGAACTGCAGGTTTCTGTTCTGTGTATTTCAGGGTAGTTGAAGTCCCCCATAATAATGACTTCTCCTTGAGTAACAGCTTCATCTATTTGCTTTACGAGGATATTCTCCATTGCTTCCATTACTTTTGGGGACTTATAACAAACCCCTATCAGTAATTTATTATTTTTCCCCCTCCCCTTATCTACACCCACAGGGACTCCACATTTTCATTAAATTCACCTATATTATCACGCAGGATGGGTTTTAAGGATGATTTTTCATATAGACACACACCTCCCCCTCGCTTATCTGTTCGGTCATTTCTGAACAGACTATAGCCCTGCAAGTTAACAGCCCAGTCATGGCTCTCATCCAGCCATGTTTCAGATATCCCCATCATGTCATAATTATGCTCCAACAACATTAATTTTAATTCATCCATTTTGTTGGCAAGGCTTCTGGCATTCGTATACATGCAATTTATGTATCTCTCTGCACCTCTATTCTTTCTTAAATTATTAACTGTTCTAACCCCACCCCCCATGCCACCGCCACCCACAACTTCCTTATTTGTGCCCAGGTCTCTATCTACACTATCTTCCCCTCCTATTAAATGAATATCCTCCCCCAATCCCTAGTTTAAACACTCCTCCAACCTTCTAGCCATTTTCTCCCCCAGCACAGCTGCACCTTCCCCATTGAGGTGCAGCCCTTCCCTAGCGTATATCCTGTAGCCAACTGAGAAGTTGGCCCAGTTCTCCAGGAACCCACACCCCTCCTTCCTACACCAATTCTTGAGCCACTTATTAACCTCCCTAATCTCCTGTTGCCTCTCTGGCATGGCACGTGGTACAGGCAGTATTTCGGAAAATACCACCTTGGAGGTCCTTGCTTTCAGCTAGCAGCCGAATTCCCTGAAATCATCTTTAAGGACCTTCCACATACCTCTAACTTTGTCATTTGTGCCAATGTGCACCATGTCCTCACCAGCCCCTCCCAGTAATCTGTCAACCCGATCAGAGATGTGTCAGACTCGAGCGCCAGGTAGGGTGCACACCGTTTGACGATCCCTGTCTTTGTGACAGATTGCCCTATCTGTTCCCCTAATAATTTAATCCCCCACTACCAGCACCTGTCTGGCCTGCCCTGCTCTCCTATTTCCCTCCTTACTGTAGCAGTCACTCCTCCGGCTTTCAAAGGACATGCCTGGCTGCAGCAGTGCTACCCCTGTACTGGCACCCCCCTCATCTGCCAACTTAGCAAACTTTTTGGGGTGTGCCTGATCAGGTCTATCCTCCCTGGCACTCTTCCCTCTACCCTGCTTTCTAACTGTCACCCAGCTTGCTGCTTCACTGTCATGCAAAGCATTAATAAAATACATATCAAGAAAAAAGAAAAAAATGGTGCTGCACAGCCTAGCTTCCCTGGAGTGAACCATGGTTCACATGTAATGTGAACGGAAAGTCCGACGTCAGAACTGGAGGTGCTCGCATGGAAACAGTGGAACAATGAATGAAACCAAGAAAAAAATGCGGCAGCACTCACCAGGAAGTGTGGTCCAATCTTTTATTGAAGCATATTCATAGCCGCGTCTTCATGGCTCGGGGGAGTGCAGGAGAGAGGAGGTGAGCAGGAGTGACGACGATCGTTTCGCGCTGATGCAGCGCTTCAACAGGTCCTGTTGAAGCGCTGATTCAGCGCGAAACGATCGTCTTGGCTATGAATATGCTTCAATAAAAGATTGGACCACACTTCCTGGTGAGTGCTGCCGCATTTTTTTCTTGGTTTCATTCGTTAATAAATTACAGCTAGCAATTCAGTAATTCCTCCCTTGGAAACTCCCTGAATTCAAAGTCACTGAATCACAAGTCACACACTTACCACCATTCACACTTACGCTCAGGTCACACTCAGCTCATTCACACTCAATAAGCTGAAGATTTAAAGAGATTTTTTTTTCCCCTCAACAGCAATCCACCTTGCTGTTCAATGCACTTCCTAAAGGAGGTTGGGGGCTCTGCTCTCCTCCTCTGGTGGCTGCTCCTGTCTCCACGTGCTCCTTGTGACTCAGGACATTAATGCCCCTCCTCAGGGGTAGAGCGGGGTGGTGATGTGCTGCCGGGGTCCTCCTTCAGCTCCCCTGTGTCCTCCTCCTCCGTGCAGCTGATTTCTGGAGTTTGCGCGCATCGGAAGTGACGTCGATCCAGACTTCCGGTTTGCTTTCCATGTGTTTCATGCTGGAACCACGGCGGCCATCCGATGTCAGCATTCTCTGGGACAGCGGCCATTTTTGAGTGCATTCTTTTCGGGGATCCCTCCCCTGTAGACCGGGAGGAGGAGGAGCACAGAATCATGCTGGGACCCCTGCTTCCTTTAAATCCTGGTCGAGGGAGCCTCCAGGTAGGACACAATGGCTATGTCTCTCTGTGACTAGGTGACAGATGACTGACCATGTGGATGGTGACAATCCTCCCCATTTGCAGAACCCAGTGTCCACCTCCCTACTATAAGTAGTGGTGTAGGTCCCCTGCAACTTATTATACCTCTTCTCTCCCTTTTATTAGGGAGACAAGGTCCCTGCCCCGAAGAAGGATAAGGTTCCCAGCCGCAAGTGCAGAGTGTTTGCTTCCAGGCTTCGCTCTTCATATAAGAAGAAGCTCTGAGAGCCGTGCATGGATGATGTGTTGCATGCCGAACAGCCCTGTCTCCTGGACAGCATTAAAACCCTCATCAAGCAGGAGGTTCAGACCTCTATGGCAACTCTTTCCCAGGCCCCAGTACCACAACCCCCTCCTAAAAAGAGGAAGTTGGAAGCCGTGGAATGTGACCCTGACTCGAGCGAGATCCGTACCTCGGGTTTAGAGAATATTTGGGAGAATGAGGGTTCCACTTCCACTCCCAAGTCCCAGAATAAAAAATATTACTTCTCTTCTGAAGATATGGAAGAATTAATTAGTATGGTGAGAGGTACCATAGGGGTTGAGGAAGAGGAAGTGAGATACTCCGTACAAGATGAGATGTTCGGAGTGGGGTCTCACTGAGAAAGGGCTTAGCCTCCCTTCAGAGCTGAGGAATCACTGCCCCCTAGGCGGAGGTTTTTCCCTATGGGAAATCCCAAAAAGGATGTGCAGGTGTCCAGGGTGGCCAAAAAGACGGCCCTTCCTTCTGAAGATGCTTCTCAGCTCAAGGATCCTATGGATCGAAAAATCGAGACTGAGCTTTGGAAATCCTGGGACACCTCCACTCAAAACGAACGTGTCGCAACATCACTATTCCATTGTCTTCGTACATTGGAGAACCACCTTACCCAGGGGACTTCTAGGGAGGAGATACTTGACTCCCTCCCCCTCCTTCAGATAGCAACAGGGTTCCTGGCTGATGCTTTTGCTGAGTCTGTTCAGGTAGCAGCAAGATCCTCAGTTCTCGCGAACTTAGCCAGTAGAGCACTATGGCTGAAGTCTTGGGGGGGTGATATTACCTCCAAAAACTAAACTTTGTACCATTCCCTTTCAGGGACACTATGTATTCAGCCCAGTCCTAGATGCGATTCTAGAAAAAGCCATGGATAGAAAGAAGTCTCTTCCCAAGCAAAAAACTTCTAGGAAGTGTTGTTTTCGCCTTCCCTATAACCAGTCATCAAAGAGGGAGTTCAAGGGGAAGGGCAAAACAGGACGATGGAGTTATCCCAAAGGAGGTAAGGGAAAAAACATCCTTGTCCCCCACCACCAACAAGCCCTGGACAAACAATGACTGCTTTCCGGTTGGGGGTCAACTCTCAGACTTCCTCACTCAGTGAAAGTCGGTCTCCACAAACCAATGGGTTCGCCGCACCATACGGGTTGGATTAAAACTAGAATTCAAGAGTCCTCCCCCTCAATGCCTGAGAGTCACCTCCCTGCAGTCTCCTCATCTTCAAGAAACCTTGCTGTCAGATTTGCGTGGACTACTTCAAGCAAAGGTGATCTCTCGAGTTCCACACCTGGAGATAGGCAGAGGCCATTATTCCCGCCTGTTCCTGGTAACGAAGCCCTCAGGAAAACACAGGGTCATCATGAATCTGAAACTCTTGAAACAGGGGATCAAATACAGATGATTCAAAATGGAATCAATCAGATCAGCAATTCCTCTCATTGGACAGAACTGGGTGATGGCTACAGTAGATCTGAGGGATGCCTATTACCATGTACCGATCCATCTGGACCACAGGAAGTTCCTCAGGTTTGCAGTTTCCCACAGTCACTGGCTCAGCCATTACCAGTTCAATGTCTTGCCAATCGGCATCTCATTGGCACCCTGGGTATTTACCAAGATTATGGCGGAGGCGGTAATCTTCTTCCAACACCAGAGGGTTTGCATTATCCCATATCTGGATGATTTCCTCATCATTGCACCATCCGTCCCTCGTCTGAACATGGATGTGACAAAAGCCTTGGAAATCCTGAAATCCCTAGGCTGGATCCCGAATTTGGAGAAATCAGACCTTCATCCTTCACCAAGGAAGCAATTTCTGGGAATTCTATTAGATTCAGGAAAGAGAGCCCCCTTCTTACCCAGGGAATGTCAACTCGACCTCATCCAGAGGATCTCCAAGTTCAGAGACTAGAGGTTGCCAACCTTGAGGGACTTAATGTCTATTCTGGGATCACTGACGTCGTGCATCCAGGTGGTCTCCTAGGCACAAGTCCATACCCGAGTCTTGCAATCTCATGTGCTAAAGTACTCAAAAAAGCATAAAAATACACTGACCAAGAGAATTCCTCTTCCTGGTCATGTGAGATCCGCTCTTTTATGGTGGCTAAACCGCCAAAATCTCCAGCGGGGAGTCAGCTGAGATCAGCTTCCCCTGAAGGTACTAACCTCAGACGCCAGTCAGACAGGCTGGGGTGCTGTGGTGGAGGAATATTATTTCCAGGGATCTTGACCCCCGGACATCAGTTCCAGCTCCTCAAACCTGAGGGAACTGAAAGCAGTGGAGGAGGCGTTGAAAGCCTCTTCAGCCCTAATCCAAGGTCACCACATGCGGGTTTATTCCGACAACATGACCACAGTGGCCTACCTCCGGCACCAAGGAGGTACTAGATACATCAGTTTAAAATCAATTGCTGCAAGGATTTTTTCCTGGACAGAAAAACATATTTTGCCCATCACAGCGGTACATCTACAGGGATCGGACAATGTCCAGGCAGATTTCCTCAGCAGGAAGGGTGTACATCCTGGAGAATGGTGCCTGGACCAAGCGGTCTTTATGTCCCTGACCTCAAAGTGGGGGAATCCCGACGTAGATCTGTTCGCCAATGGTCAGAACACAACTGTAATGTGGGAAAGTTTCTGAATATTTTCCCATGCTACAGTTCATATGAATTCATGCCACCAGGGGGCGGAGCTTTGGTACTGCACCACTAGTCACCGAAGCTCCGCTCCCTGCTTTTCATTCATTCCCCAGTCTTTTACAGCCGGGAGCGGCCGCATTAGCAGCGCTCCCAGTTGTAAATGTATTTAACTCCTTGAGATGGATTACTGAGTGAGACTTGACTGTACGGCGGACAGGTATGAGATATTGCTGCTTTTTTATTTTCTGGGGTGGCTGGGGACAGATATTTTTAGCCGGGGGGGCAATAACCATGGTTCTTCTCTAGGCTATTAATATTTGCCCTCAGTCACTGGCTTTCCCTCTCTGGTCTCTGGTGGAGAAAATTGCGCGGGAGCCCACGACAGTTTTTTCTGTGAATTAACCCTTTAATTTAACACCCATAGCTCCCAAATTTTACACACAAACACTTCTAACATTATCCCATAGCTCCCAAATTTTACACACAAACACTTCTAACATTATTAGTGAGGGATATATAAAAATATAATGGATATGAAATGGTTTACTGTATGTAAACCATGTCTCATATCCTGTCGGCTTCGGTAGTGATTTAGCAAAAGCCGACAATTGAATTACCGGCTTTTCTGCTATCTAGCTCTGTATTATATATATATATATATATATATATATATATATATATATATATATATATGTGTGTGTCTCACTGACATATATATATATATATATATATATATATACATTTACGTATACATGGTGACGCAAAAGTAGGTATATATTATAATGACATTACTATAGTCTTATACAAAAATATATTATTTTTATTTCTTTAGTTGTGTGTCAATGTGTATATTTACCGTATATTTGGTTGCGGTAAATTTAATTGAATAAACTGTAAATGTATTTTTTGGGCCACTCTGTGTGATATACAGTATATGTCCAACACCAATGTAGCTAGTTATATTTGTACATCTATTTCTATTAAAGAGGTTTTTCCAACATTGCAAGTTAGCACCTACTCAAAGGATAAGTGATAACTTAGGGTACCATCACACAGTGGCATTTTCATCGCTACGACGGCACGATTCGTGACGTTCTAGCGATATAGTTACGATCTCGCAGTGTCTGACACGCAGCAGCGATCAGGGACCCTGCTGAGAATCGTACGTCGTAGCAGATCGTTTAAAACTTTCTTTCGTCGCTGGATCTCCCGCTGTCATCGCTGGATCGTTGTGTGTGACAGCGATCCAGCGATGCGTTCGCTGGTAACCAGGGTAAACATCGGGTTACTAAGCTCAGGGCCGCGCTTAGTAACCCGATGTTTACCGTGGTTACCAGCGTAAAAGTAAAAAAAAAAAAACCGTACATACTCACCATCTGATGTCCGTCAGGTCCCTTGCCGTCTGCTTCCCGCTCTGACTGACTGCCGGACGGAAAGTGAGAGCAGATCACAGCGGTGACGTCACTGCTGTGCTCTGCTCTCACTGTACGGCGGCACTCAGTCAGAGCGGGAAGCAGACGGCAAGGGACCTGACGGACATCAGATGGTGAGTATGTACGGTTTTTTTTTTTTTACTTTTACGCTGGTAACCACGGTAAACATCGGGTTACTAAGCGCGGCCCTGAGCTTAGTAACCCGATGTTTACCCTGGTTACCAGCGAACCTCGGCATCGTTGGTCGCTGGAGAGCGGTCTGTGTGACAGCTCCCCAGCGACCACACAACGACTTACCAACGATCACGGCCAGGTTGTATCGCAGGTCGTGATCGTTGGTAAATCGTATAGTGAGACGGTACCCTTACTGTGTGGGTCTAACCACTGGGACAATCATTGATCCCCAGAAATGCCAAATCGAAATGGAAGAGAAAATGTTGGATGTTTTTACCATATTTCTCAACAAAACAAAGTGATCCTAAAAGATTTCCTTTATAGTTAGAGTGTTTGGGAACATCATTAATTCTGTATGTTTCGAAAGGTGGAAATCCATCATAATGTCCCAGAGTTCAGCTTCCTTATCGCATTTTTCTATACACACCTCATTACCCACAGGTAAACAAATTGATACATTCAGAACATTGCTAAATAGTATTGGCAATCGCTCTGTATCCTTAGCATCCCGCTGTTCTAGACTAATTGCTTGATATCCTGGATTTGTCACAGGTCTGTCTTTGGTCTGGTAACTTAAGAACCAATAAGTGTGCACAGAACTCCTGTGATTTTCATTTGCCTTTAACAGCTGACTCAGAGGATATGGCCACCTTCACTCCATGTTAGCCAACATAATAACTCACACGCTGCAGAACGTCTCATAGGCTTCATCACAGGGATACATATTTGTCCTCCATAAAATTGCTGTTTTTATTTAGTTTTGTTGTGTTTTGCTACTTAAGATCTTAAAAGTCTCTAATTTCTCCACACCACATCCTTAACTTTAAATTATAGCGTGTTCTCAGCAAACCGGAAGGTTCCTGTAGATATGAGTATTTGCCTATTTAATCCCTTTATCAGCAGCAACAGTGTTAAGTTCTCAGGGGCTTATGAACACATGACTTGTGCCATGGTGGCACTACAGAGCAGGGATAACTGTAATAATTGCAAATCATTAATGGCATCACAAAGTGACCAACGTGGTTTTAGTTGACGATGTTATAGCCAAAGGAAACAAGCTGCAGGACTGCAAGTACCTAGAATAGTAAACAAGAAGATAATCATTGCCAACACTTATCTTAATACATGAAAATGGATTTAAAATTACATGGCAATTGTTGCCTGTGCAATTTTTATGTTCCAAATATTTTAAATGTGAACCATTTGCATCTCATTTACTTAAAAAATGACTACATAGTTTTTGCTCAAAACATTTAGAATATGAATTTTGTAGCTTTGGTAGAATGCAGTTTTTTACCCCTTGCATTGCCAATTTGCTTTTTTGCACTTTTGTTCTTATTTTCACCACATGTCTAAAGTCATATTTTTTTTTTATCTTCCCTGACGTAGCCAAATAGGAGGTTTGGTTTTTGAGGGATGAATTGTAGTTTTAAAAAAGGAAAAAAAAGGGAAAAATTCCTGAGGTCAGTGAAATGGTGAAAAAATCTGTAGTTTCCTCATTTTATTTTGGGGGGTTGTTTTTACGGTGTTCAGTTTGTGGTAAAAATTACCTGTAAAAATAATTCTCCATTTCAGTATAATTAGTTATACCAAACGTGTATAGTTTTTTTTCATTATTATATTAGTGTTTATATCACCATTTTCTTGAACTTTTTGTTCCTCCTAGCAACTAAGAGCATGGTGGTGAATGAGGTGTACTAGTAAAAAACTGTTAATGAGTTCCGCTGGAATTAATCTACTTCTTTCACAATGAGGTGTACTAGGCGCATCTTAAAACAGACATGCACCTCCGTTATTTTCTCTCAAATTTTGCAGCTTTTTAAGACTCTTTACACCAGAATTCTTGCAAATACATTTGAATGATTAGGGTACTAATTTTTTTTTTCTTTTTTTTTTCCTATTGAGAAAAGTGGGAGATTCATACGTTTATGTTTTGTTGTTTTTAAAAAATCAACCTGCAATATACAGTGAAATTATCCACAGGCTGGGCTTCATTAGAGTACAAAATTGGTGGTGATGGGGATCTTCAGTAGGCACTTAGCTGGTGAAGGCAACCCATCCAGGACCGATAAGCACCTGAAATGACAGCCCGCCAGGATAATATCACTTTAATGGCATTGACACTGATTTTAAGTAGTATTTAGATGGTTCTACCGCCTTGATCGCTGTTCTTAGCGGTAGGTGTTGCTGTATAACACATCCAGCACGTGCCGTACTTGGTGGGGCTCCGATCCTGAGCCCTCTCACGACACCCACTCCTGTCATGAATTTTACATACTCGACAAGCTGAGTGGTGATGTTGAGGAGGGTGTGTGCTACATTCAGGATGAAGTGGCAAAATTGCTCTATTCACAAGGTAATAAACATACATACATATACAATGTATTATTTCATACAGCATTGTTTTTTGGGAATTATTTGTAACCATTGTGAGTTTTTCTTACTGTAACAGAATGGTACCAACAATTTTGTCCACGTCTGTACATCTATTTGAACAGAAAAATAAAAAAGTTATGTCCCTTGGAAGAAGGAGGGAATGAATAAAAAGAAATTGGTCAAACTGGGAATGGGTTGTGAATTTTGGACAAATTGCTACTTTTTTGCATGCTAAAAATGCTTCCAGCAGAAATGTAGCTGTTTGGCTAGGTTAACATTAGGTTTATGGACATTATCGGGCACATATGCTTAGTAAGTATGCTCCCAGCAGTATGTATTATCAGAATGGGTGCCACAGCAACTGTACACTATAGGAAACCACTGACAAAAAGTAGTCAGCACGGTATATTTTTCTTTGTAGTGTATGGAAAGACACAGTCTCCGACACCTTTCTATATGGTCAAACAAACAGCAATACAGAGGCTGACAGAATAAACTTTCAGCCTACATCTGGGGAATGATCCCATATGGCAACGCTACCGTATACTATGGCTAGATGCACGGACACATGAATCATGTCATATTGCATGGTAAAAGATTTACTATACTCTATTTTTTGTCATAAATGGTATAAAATATTGGTAAGTGTGAATTTGGCATTTACAAGAACCAAATATTATAATTTGGGGCAACCTTTTGCCACAAACCCAAATATACATGTCTTCCAGTATGTTTTGTACCATTGAAGGCACTACTTGTACCATTGAAGGCACTAATAATTGGTAATATCATTACTATTTTATAAATATGACTGCAGTAGTGTCACATCTCTGCTTACTATCCTGTGAACTTGAGCTCCGTGGTTCAGTCGTTAGCATTGTTGCCTTGCAGTTCTCGGGTCATAGATTTGTATCTGATGTGACAGAGTCACTGGTAATGTAATAGAGGGGAGATATGTTTCACTATGCCTAATGGCATCAGTGTTATAAAATCCAGAGTTGTATTTCCTTAAGCACAGTAGTGTTAAGGTATGTTATGGCTGTTTTTTAGGGGGACATTCATAGAGCAGGTGGGAGAGTGTCCCCCCATATCTCCCCCTACAGAGCTAGCACCACTGTGTGCTGACAGGACCTTGGTGAGGTCACTGTCATGTGATCAGTCACATGGTGGAGGAGTCACATGGTCAGGGCTTAAATGGCTGAAGGAAAGAACTTTCAGTGTTCAGTGTGTGACTGTGGAGAAGGAGCACTGCCGGATAGTGCTCCATAAACTAGAGTACCTGAACAATGTGTGTTCTGTCAGCCGTGAGCGGAAGGGCCCCCGCTCACAGTAGGACTGTGTTTGTTCTGCCACCATTTTGTTTTGTTTTTCTGTTTTGCCCAGAGGGCTGTATTTTCTTTACTATCCCCCTTGGTTTATGCTGCCTATAATAAACCAGAGGAAGTTCTTAAAGCCCCAGTGTACCCGTGTCTACCTTCGTCTGCAGACGACTAAGCCGCTCTACCAGACTAACCATAAGCAATTCCTGAACGGAGTCTATATATTCTTCCCGTGCTTGTGTTCTGTTTCTGCCTACACACCAAGAACATACTGAGATTAATTTGCCATTTCTGGGGCAGCTGAGGGCTGGTGTTTTTTAGCCTCAGAGGAGGCCAATATTCATGGCCCCTTCACAGCCTAGTAATATTAGCCCGCAGCTATCTGTTTAGCATTTGCTGGTTATTAGAGGGGACCCCATGTCAATTTTTTTATCCCTCTTTTTAATAACCAAAAAAGGCTAAGCAAATCCCTGTTATTAATAGACTGGGAACCTGTATGGATATTGGCTTTTCCCCAGAAGATTAACACCAGTTCCCAGCTGTCTGCTTTCCCTAAGCTGGTTAGTAAAAACAAGGGTATCCCATGCATTTTTTATTTTAATTTAAAATGTATTAGCTAAATACATGTACATTAAACTACACATGCTCTGCACTAATGATATATCTCAATTACATATTTTTTCTATCTAATCTACCAATATGTGTCACAGGTTTACCGTGACAGAGAGGAGCCAAAATACCACAGCATCTGTTTTCTCCTACTCCTGTACTATTTAGAAGCACTTCACCTTCATATTAAATGGTGCAGATTTTTTGGGGCAATGCAGGGGTTATATATTCTGGCCCCTAGCTATCAATCTTTGCCAGAGCTAGCTTCATGTAGTTTCATGCTGTATGGCAAGGAGATGGTGGTTTGATGTTGTTTTAGAAGGCATTTGGTGAATTTATCTGAGACTGTGGCTAGGTTTTGGTTGTATTCTAATTTCCTTCCTTCTCCTACTTCCCGGTGTTTACCTCTGTTGTTTATGTGAGTATATTTGTATGATTGGTATTTTACTTTATCACTGTTTTTATTACCTTGTCAGTCTGGTTGGTGTGTTATGGTGCACTACTACTCCCCTCTTCCCTGAGTGGGGGAAGGGTACAGACTAAGGGTTGATTCAGGAGTTAAGGCAAGGTACTTCACCATCAGAAGTAATCTGGAACAGGGTGACCTAGGGCACCCCTAGCTTTAGGGACATGGAAGGAGCCCCTGGTACCGACAACAGAATTGTGATATTAGCGCTGCCCGAAATCGTTTTTTGATCCATTATGGATCCTATCACTGCTTTGACAAGCAACTGCAGCAACTCAGCCTGGAGGTGGCAGATCTACGCACTGTTGTTTTGCAGCACCCTTACACATCAGGTTTGGGGACCGTGACTCCCTGGCAACCCTTTTTGGAACCAAAAATCACTTTGCCTGACAAGATCTCTTTGGGGTGACAAGTTTTTTTTGTTTCCAGGGAGGCCTGTAAGCTATACTTTAGGTTCCATCCTTTTTCCTCAGGAATCGAGGTGCAAGAGGTGGGGATAATAATCTCCTTCAGAGTAGTCCCCCAGTGAGGGCATTCTCTCTCTAGTCGGACAAATTTTTCTGGTGCTGGGTCATATAAACGTGATCGCGACCACACTACGTCAGTTTCTGAAGAGAGACCGGCCGGTGGAGGAGTATTTTTTTGATTTTCAGAGGTGGTCTACTGACACTAAGTGGAATGACCATGTGCTCTGTAGCCAGTTCTGTCAATGGCTATTGTTAAGAGTGAAGGATGTCTTAGCCTTGTATAAGACTCCATTTTCCCTTGAGGCAGCCATGTCTCTGGATATCCGGGTGGAGAGACACTCCAATATTTGGGAGGTCAGGGTTGCCAAGGTTACCCTTGCTCTGAGAACCCATGCAGTTGGGTGGGGTGACTCGTTCTGGGTAACAAACTTTGATTCGGCATAAAGGGGAGTGTGTTTTTACTGTAGTAGAAAGGGCCATTTCGTGCTTGTCCTTCCCTACTGCTAACCCTACACCTCCACCGTGTGTAGGACACAATTTTTTCTACATGCTGAAATCCATCTGGGCAAAAGTAAGGCAGTTATTTCAGCCTTTCTGCACAGCGTGGGCAGGGTTTAATTTAAATGATGCTAGTTTGTCCAGATCCGGGACCTCAAACCACATACACTGTCCAGATTGTCCAGACATATACCAATAATAGCCACTGACACTGTAACCTTGAAACAGGTGTATTTTACTCAAGTTATCTGAGGGTTATATCTACAGGTAGGGGCCATGCACTCATAATGTATTGACTTATTTGCTAGAGGGTCTGCCCTCTCATGTGGTGTTTGGACTACCATGGCTTACACTGCGTAACCCTGTGGTAGATTGGAAGACTTGAGACGTGATTTAGTGGAGCGAGTACTGTTAAGGATACTGTTTAGGCTAACTAGGATGGATACCAGTCTGTGCCTAAATACCTGTCTGGCTTTGAGGATGTGTTCTCGGAGAAAGAACTTCCTCTCCATCATTCTTTTGACTGCACTGTTAATCTGGTCCCTGGGGCCAAGCTGCCAAAGAGCAGACTATATAATATCTTTGGTCCAGAGAGGCAGGCCATGAGGGACTGCATTGTTGAAACTTTGGCAAAGGGTCATATCAGACCATCCTCATCCCTATTGCTGTGCATTTTTTCTTTGTAATGAAAATAGACAGGGGGTTACGCCTCTGCCAAGATTTCTGCTAACTCAATCAGATCATGGTCCGAGATCTGTATCCGCTCCCTCCCATCCTGGATCTCTTTAATCAGATCATATGAACAAAATGTTTTTCTAATCTGGATCTCAGGAGGGCATGTAATCTCATTTGTACTGAAGAGAGTGATGAGTAGAAAACAGACTTCAATATGCCTGAGGGACACTATAAGAACCTTGTGATGTTGTTTGGTTGACTAACGCTCGTGCTGTCTTTTAGCAATTTGTAAATTACATCTTTAATCACCTGGTAGGTAGAATTGCAGCAATCTATCTTGATAACATATTAAGTTATTCACCTGACCTTGAGACACGTCAAGTACATGTCAGGTAGGTTTTATAGATACTCAGAGACAATAAATAATTTGTCAAACCAGAGAAACGTTAGGCACAAACATGAAGCCAGAAAATATACTGATGAAGGATATGAGGTGTGACAAAGAAGACCCAAGACAACATACTCAGAAGGGAGGTAACAAAATTTCTAAAGCAATCCACAGGGAGGAGATTAGAACAAACCAAAATCCTCTAAACTGCACAATTGCAACTGCCAGAAGCCTGACAAACAAGATGGAAGAACTAGAAGCAGAAATATCTACAGGTAACTATGACAGAGTGGGAATAACCGAGACATGGTTAGATGAAAGCTATGACTGGGCAGTTAACTTACAGGGTTAGAGTCTATTTAGAAAGGATCGTAAAAAACAAAAAGGAGGAGGGGTTTGTCTTTATGAAAAGTCTTGTCTAAAGTCCACTTTAAGGGCCGATATTAGAGAAGGGAATGAGGATGTCATGTCCATATGGGCTGAAATACATGGAGGGAAAAATAGTAACAAAATTGTTCTCATTGGGTTCTATTGCAAACCCTCAAATATAACAGAAATCATGGAAAGTCTACTACTAAGGCAGATAGATGAAGCTGCAATCCATAATGAGGTCTTTGTTATGGGGGACTTTAACTACTCGGATATTGACTGAAAAATATGGGAAACCCATAAAGGCAACAGGTTTCTGCTAATAACCAAAATAAATTATCTTTCACAATTGGTGCAGAATCCTACCAGAGGAGCATCACTTTTAGACCTAATACTATCAAATAGACCTGACAGAATAACAAATCTGCAGGTCGTCGGGCATCTAGGAAATATCGACCACAATATTTTACAGTTTCACTTGTCTTTTGCTAGGGAAACTTGTCATGGAGTCACAAAACCACTGAACTTTAGGAAGGCAAAGTTTGACCAGCTTAGAGATGCCCTTAATCTGGTTGTCTGGGGACAGGGTCCTCAGAAATAAGAATCTTAATATATACTTACCTTGTAATGTCTTCACATCCTGTTCCATCCAGATGTGTCCAGATCCCAGAATTCCAAGCGACAGAAGTTCAGCAACCTCCTTATTGGGACTCCCAAGTGATGGGTGTCTCAATATGGAAACTGCTGGTGGTACCAGCCTCTTGCGTGGAACCACCAGTGGAACACCGTCGCACCACACACACACACACACACACACACACACACACACACACACACACACACACTGTATATGCCGTACGCACCACACACACACACACAAACACACTGTATACGCTGTATGCAGCCTCTTGCACGGTACCACCAGCGGAACACCATCGCGAACATGCCACCAACGGGAACAGCCGAATGATTCAATGACCACCACCATCTTTGTACAGGAGGAGCGAATGCGCAGTTTTAATGTGACCGCCGCTATCTGTCTGAACAAAGATGGCGGCAGTCTATTTTACTGCGCCTGCGTAAATTCCACGCAGGCGCAGTGAATCATTCGGTTGATCCTGGCGCTAGATGCGTGACGTGTCTACAGGCAGTTACAATTAGGGTAAGTTCACGCAGGGCGTTTTTACTGCTTTTTTTGCTGTTTTTTTATGCTAATTTTCAGCTGCTTTTTACAGTGTCAGCAAAGCCTATGAGATTTCAGAAATCTCATGCACACACATTGGTTTTTTGTGTCATCAGGATTTTGTGCTTTGCTGCTTTTTTTGGACATAGAGCATGTCACTTCTTTCAGCATTTTTGCAGCATTTTTGCAGCGTATTTCACCCATTGGCTTGAATGGGTGTGGAGAAAAAGCTGCAAAAACACTGCAAAAATGTAGCAAAAATGCAGGTACCATTATTTGCAGCGTTTTTACTGCATAAAGTCAATGGATATTAGCATGGACAAAGAGAAACAAAAAACGCACCAAAAATGCACCTAAACCTGCGTTTTTGCCACAGCTTCTTTCCTGCCAAGAAGATCAGATTTTGCTGCAGAAAAAAAGCAGCAAAACCACCCTGTGTGAACTTACTCTAAAGGGGTTTTACCACAAACGAAAGTTCATTTTAAAAATTGTCTGTGTCTGACCGTGTACGGAGCATACCACATCTCCTAGGCAGGGGAGGAAGCAAAATAAAATATTTCACTGACTGTTTTAAAACAATATTTTACCTCACAAAATATATCCTCTGCGATCTCCTGCTGTAATGTCAGTATTGTCTTTTGCTTCCTCCCCTGCCCAGGAGCTGTGGTATGTTCTGTACAGATAGCGCATGGGGTAGACAGGTCAAAGAAGAGAGCACAGATGGGAGAAGTCAGCACATGGGGAAAGAGAGAGTGGGTAGGTGGGGAGCACATGGGGGAGAGATTCTCAATGCTGCAAAGCCTGCCCTCATCATGGCATTACTGCCGTCCCAATGCGATAGCATCGGGCCTCCATCTAGTAGAGATAATAAATGAGAAATGTTTAAGACCATCTTAAATAGACACTATAAGCAGTTTATACCTTACTAGATGGTGGCCTATTCTATCGCAAGTATTCTAGAATATGTATGTATATATGTATGTCGCACTGTGAGTGGGGGTTAAATTCCGCACCAATATCGCTGATTGGTCACAGCCAGCTGGGCGCGACCAATTAGCAAAGCGTGGTTGAAATCCCGCACAATTTCGCGGCCGGACTGCGTTTTGCTGATTGGTCACGGTTGACTGGGCACAAATAATCACCGAAGCAGTGTTTAAATCCCGCGGCAATATCGCTGATTGGTCGCGGCCGGCCGTGTAGTATATAGCACAGCCACGTAGTATATAGCAGCCACGTAGTATATAGCACAGCGATGTAGTATATAGCACAGTCACATAGTATATAGCACAGTGATGTAGTATATAACACAGCCCACGCAGTATATAGCACAGCCATGTAGTATATTGCACAGCCACGTAGTATATAGCACAGGCACGTAGTATATAGCACAGCGATGTAGTATATAACACAGCCCATGCAGTATATAGCACAGCCACGTAGTATATTGCACAGCCTCGTAATATATAGCACAGGCATGTAGTATATAGCACTGCGATGTAGTATATAGCAGCCACATAGTATTTAACACAGCCCACATAGTATATAGCACAGCGACGTAATATATAGCAGCCACGTAGTATATAACACAGACAACCACGTGGTATATAGCAGTCACGTAGTATATAGCAGCCACATAATATATAGCAGCCACGTAGTATATAACACAGCCCACATAGTACAGTATATAGCACAGCCACATAATATATAGCAGCCACATAGTATATAACACAGACAGCCATGTAGTATATAGCACAGCCACGTAGTATATAGCAGTCACGTAGTATATAGCAGCCACGTAATATATAGCAGCCATGTAGTATATAGCAGCCACGCAGTATATAACACAGCCCACGTAGTATATAACACAGCCCACATAGTATATAACAGGCCACGTAGTATATAGCACAGCCCACGTAGTATATAACACAGCCCACATAGTATACAGCAGTGTGGGCACCATATCCCTGTGAAAAAAAGAATTAAAACAAAAAATAGTTATATACTCACCTTCCGTCGTCCACCGAAGCTGTCCCGCTCCTCGCGATGCGGCCGGCAGCTTCCGTTCCCAGTGATGCATTGTGAAATTACCCAGATGACGTAGCGGTCTCGCGAGACCACTAAGTCATCTGGGTAATTTTGCAATGCATCTCTGGGAACGGAAGCTGGTAAGAGCATCGGGAGAAGCGGGAAAGCTGCGGAGGCGACGGAAGGTGAGAATACCATGATTTTTTATTTTTTTTATTATTTTTAACATTATATCTTTTTACTATTGATGCTGCTAGGCAGCATGAATAGTAGAAAGTTGGTCCGGGATGGGGCGACACACTAGAACTGACTGGAGGGGAGTAGGGAGGGGGCACTGACTTGACCGCGACCAATCAGCGATGCGGGATTTCCATGACAGACAAACAGACAAACAGAGAAACAAACGGAAGTAAACCTTAGATGATTATATAGATAGATGGGAATATGGAAATAAAAGGACAAGAAATAGGAAAAACCCAATGTGGCTAAACAAAGAAGTAAGAGGGGCAATTAACAGTAAAAGGAAAGCATTTAAACTACTAAAGCAGGATGGCCTCGTTGAAGCTCTAAAAAAACTATATGGAGACAAATACTTTATCTAAAAAACTAATGAAAGCTGCCAAAAAGGAAACAGAGAAGCATATTGCTAAGGAGAGTAAAACTAATTCCAAACTGTTCTTCAACTACATCAATAGTAAAAGAATCATAAGTGAAAGTGTAGGCCCCTTAAAAAATTGTAAGGAAAGAATGGTTGTAGATGACAAGGAAAACGCTAATATATTAAATACCTTCTTCTCCACGGTATTCACGGTGGAAAATAAAATGCTAGGAGAAATGCTGAGAGGCAAAGAAAACCCTATATTTAGGGTCACCAATCTAACCCAAGAAGAGGTGCGAAACCACCTAAATAAGATTTAAATTGATAAATCTCTGGGTGCGGATGGCATACACCAATGAGTACTAAGAGAACTAAGTAGTGTAATAGACAAACCACTATTTCTTATATTTAGAGACTCTATAGCGACGGGGTCTGAGCCACAGGACTGGCGCATAGCAAATGTACCAATATTCAAAAAGAGCTCTAAAAGTGAACCTGGAAAAAATAGGCCAGTAAGTCTAACCTCTATTGTTGATAAAATATTTGAAGGGTTTCTGAGGCATATTATTCTGGATTATCTCAATGAGAATAACTGTTTAACTCCATATCAGCATGGGTTTATGAGGAATCACTCCTGTCAAACCGATCTAATCAGTTTTTATGAAGAGATAAGCTATAGACCGGATCAAAGTGAGTCATTGGACATGGTATATCTTTATTTTTCTGATCTGGATAAGTTGGAAACTTGGACCGAAAGGTGGCAGATGCGGTTTAACAATGATAAAAGTAAGGTTATACACATGGGAAGAAGGAATCAATAAACTTACCTGGAGCAGTCAGTGCCAGTGCCAAGCAGCGACTGCCAAGTCAAACAGGATCATGGGGTGCATTAAAAGAGGTCTGGATACACATGATGAGAGCATTATACTGCCTGTGTACAAATCTCTGGTTAGACCGCACATGGAGTACTGTGTACAGTTTTGGGCACCGGTGCTAAGGAAGGATATAATGGATCTAGAGCAAGTACAAAGGATGGCAGCAAAATTAATAAAGGTGATGGGGGAACTACAATACCCAGAGAGATTAGCAAAATTAGGATTATTTAGTCTAGAAAAAAGACGACTGAGGGGCGATCTAATAACATGTATAAGTTTATAAAGGGACAATACAAATATCTCTCCTCTGTTTATACCAAGGAAGGTGACGGTCACAAGGGGGCATTCTCTGCGTCTGGAGGAGAGAGGGTTTTTCCACCAACATAGAAGAGGATTCTTTACTGTTAGGGTGTCATGACCCAGGCCGGGTTTTGAGTCCTGTTTTCCCTTTTTCCCGGTCTGGTCATGTCAAGAGTTAATCTTTCTCAGCCCCTGTCTGGGTTCAGGTTGGCTATTTATTGCTGCTGCTTCCTGCAGGCGATATCAGTAATAGTTTTTGCCTAGTGTGCTGTAGCTGATTGTGATTGCTCTGATTGGTCCTGCTGCATTTGCTGTCTGAACCTGTGTCTGTTTTCCCCTATTCCCATCTTGTCTTAGTGCTTCCCTTTAGTTTGCAGACTCCCTGGTTTTGACTTGGCTTCTATCCTGACCTGTTTCTGTTCTTTGACTTTGGCTTATCCACTCCTGACCGGTATTGACCCCTTGTGCTACAGTCTAGGATTTGCCCCGGTTTGTTTGACTATTCTACTGCCACCTGTGGTAGTCTCACTACTGCACTGCAGGTCAGCTCTGTTTAGGTGCAGACCTGCTTCTTCTCTACTGCCATCTAGTGAAGCCTGCACCTACCTGCATTGCAGCAGCATGACATAGGGCAGTGAGAATGTGGAATTCCTTGCCTGAGGAGGTGGTGATGGCAAACTCAGTCAAGGGGTTCAAGAGAGGCCTGGGTGTCATCCTGGAGCATAACAATATTTTATCTTTCAGTTATTAGGTTCTTTAGAAGGACATATATTTGGGGATTTATTCTGATGGAATATAAGCTGAACTGGATGGACAAATGTCCTTTTTCGGCCTTGCTAACTATGTTACTAAATGTATGCACTCAGCTGAGGAGATGCCTTTTCTAGACTATGTTTTTTGCATGTATCCTGCAAAACTCTGGACAGAACTGGATTGGGATCATCCTGAGGATTCTAATAAGTTGAATAGTTGCATCGTTTTCTGGAGGGGGCAGTTTATCCGGTTATGGTAATCGCGGATCATAGGAATCTTGTATATTTGAAGTCCACGAAACATTTAATGCCTCGATGGGCATATTTCTTTACCAGGTTTAACTTTTTTGTTAAATATAGGCCAGGGAATAAGAACAGCGAGGTGGATGCCTTATCTTGTTGTTTTCCTGGGTGTGAAGTTAATTGTGAACTGGTTCCTATACTACAAAAAGAGGTGGTTATTGTGTATTGTAGCTTTATGTCCCGATCTTGAGAAAGAGGTTGTTGAGGCTCAGGGGGACGCCTCTGCTGCCTGTCCGTTGAGTAAACTGTTTGTACCTGTGAATCTCTGTCTAAGAGTTCTTAGTGAACATCATGATTCGGTCTTGGCCGGACATCCCGGTAATAAAGCCACCACAGATCTTCTTACTCTGTGTTTTTGGTGGTCGGGGTAAATCAAGATAATCGGGAGTATGTAGCCACTTGCAGTGTCTGTGCGCATTCTAAGATCTCTCATACTCATCCATTGGGGTCTCTCCAACCATTGGTGATTCCCAGTAGACCTTGGACTCATTTATTGGTCAAGTTTATCAGTGATCTACCCATGTTGGCAGGTAGTACTGTAATTTTGGTGGCTAAGACCTTGGAGCAAATATTCATCAGAGATATTGTAAAATGACATGGGATTACTACTAGGGATGATCTAATACCTTCAGATAAGAGCTTATCAGAATAGCTATAGCGCTTACAAAATAGCTGCCTCTGTAACTTGGATACCTGGAGCGTTCCCGATTATCAGCTATTCGGCGCCACAGCTACATGTGTCACGGTTGTGTGACAGTCACAACATAGGCATGGAGAGCCTGTTTGTTGGGCTATTGAAGCTATTCGATCATCCCTAGTTACTACCTATATTGCATGTCACCCGAAGTCTAATGGACAAACTGAACATGTTAACCACAATCTTGAGACTTATGTGTTTTGTGTCTGAGAATCAGGATGGGATTACCTACTTAGCTGTAGCTTAATTCATGGTAAATAATCGTTGTCATGCGTCTACTGGTAAGCCCCCGTTCTTCGTGGCATATGGGTTTCATCTTCAGTTCAGCTCATTTAAGAGGAATCAGTCTTCAGGAACACCTAAAGAACAGTTTTCATCATCATATGTCTGTGTCGCAATGCGTTCTTGATAATTTGAGGAAGATAGTGTTCAAATATAAGAGTGTGCCTGATCGGAGATGTTTGGTGGGTCCAGACATATGTGTTGGTGACTTGGTGTGGTTGTCCTTAGGGAACATTAAGTTGAAGGTTCCCTCTTGGAAACTGGGTCCCAGGTTCATCGGTCCTTATAAGATTGTGACTGTCTTCAATCCTGTAGCATTCTGTCTTGCTTTGCTGCCCAACTTTAGGATTTATAATGTGTTTCATCAATGTCTACTCAAAAAAATATATTGCGCCCTCTGTACCATCCATTTCCATTGTGGATGAAAATTTGGAATTTCAAATAGCTAAGATAGTTGATTCTCACCTAGTTCTTTGGTTGTTTCAGTATCTGGTACACTGGAAGTGATACGGTCCAGAAGAAAGGATGTGGGTATCCATCCAGCCAGGTTGATCTGATCTTTTCTTGTGGCACACCTTGATAAATTCGGAGCTGAGGTTCCAAAAGTCCCTAGTAAAAGGGGGGTACTGTCCCGGGTTTACTGCGAAAGAGAGATGCCAGAAGACTGCAGCGTCTGATTTCTCTTACTTCTGCATTGTTTAGAAGAAATTTACCTTCATATTAAATGGTGCAGGTTTTTTTAGCAGTGCAGGGGTTAATCTGCTCAGTCATTGCCAGAGCTAGCTTCATACTGCATGATAAGGAGATGGTGGTTTGTTGTTGTTTGAGAAGGCGTTTTTGTGAAATTTAGTTGTGTGCTAATTCCCTTCCTCCTCCTACTTTGGTTTTACCCCATCCTCCACTCTCCCGTGTTTATAACTGTTGTTTCTGTGATTTTATTTGTATGATTGGTATTTTTTTTTTATCCCTGCTTGAATTACCTTGTTAGTCTGATTGATGTATTATTTTACACTACTACTCCGCTCTTCCCTGGGTGGGGGAAGGGTACAGGCTGAGGACAGATTCAGGAGCTAAGGCAAGGTACATGGCCCCGGTGTCCTCACCATAAGAAATAAGCTAGGTCACCCCTGAGCGTTAGGGATAGGGAAGGAGCCCATGGTTTTGAGACACCCTTCAATAGAATCTTGACTATATATCTATTCTTTCTATTCCATTCTGATGATTCACGCTGGGTATTTACTGTACTTAGTTGATGAAATGATAGGTTTTCTATGAGATAGGTGCGTAAAAATCAGAAGGCACACGCATGTTCCATGTGCCGTGCGATTTTTTCCTAAAAGTCATTAACTTGCATCGACATGTCTCCTCTGATATACGCGACCACTTGGTTTTTTTTCCAGTCTGATCCGATCTGAGAAAAAAATTGCAGATGAACACGTAACCATTGAATAACGTTAGTCAGAGTGCAATACGATTTTTTATAGAATCATGGAGCGCCCGCCTGGGCCGTGGGGTACTCGGTACCGGGTCCAGTCTTAAAGGGGATGTCACGGTGGCTGCGACCTGGTCTGTGGCCCTGGGCACCCAATTAAAGGTGAAAGGTCTTTTAAGGGGATTTGTGGATAAAGTCTGTTGTTCATGACGCCACCTGTGGTTCTCAGTCAATAGAGGCCGACGCTGCTTATAGAGGTCCTCTGGGGTGATGTTATTGCAGCAAGATGGTAATGCTTCCCACAGGTGAAGCGCGTGTCACCCAGGTGTAAGGCACCGATGGTGTGGTGGATGGTATGGCGAATAACAAGGACACAGGTTTGCACTCTTTACCTGGTTTACTGCAGCTTCAGGCAACCGCAGTCCATGGCACCAGATCACAGGATAGGCAGGGTCCGGTCGGCTTAGGAGCGAATCCAGAGTCCCCTTCACCAGGTGGAAATCAAAGCCTTCCTCCAAATGCGGTGGTGATGTGGTCCCTTACTGCCTAAAGCTTCACATAAGGTCCTCACAGTTCCTCTCTGTCACCCATGAAGGTTAGGACACAACCCGTATGACAGGTGAACTGGGCCTTTTTAAAGGGTCTCTAGGATGACCTGGGCCCTATAATGATCACTGTGTCTCCTGGGTATAAATGCGGACAGGTGATATACAATCCAGCTGTCCTGCCGGTTTCTGCTATGCCACTATAGAGTTCAGCACGGCCACGGTTTTCCAGCTAACGAAATCTGCACTAGCCAGGGAGGTAGCCTCTTCTCTTCTCAGCTCTGCTCCACTGGTGTTTCTCTCCTGTGCTTTCTCCCTCCTGCTCTCTTTCTACAAGCTGTTCGTGCTTTCTGTTTTTTTGCACCAGGAGCTGTAGTTCCTCGGACTACACGCTCCTTCAGACTTCCTGGCACTCACTGCCGTCTGCTCTCTTCAGGTCCCCTGATAGTGTGCACTGTCTGCTGTCTGGGACGAACTGTCTGCTTCTCTGTCCTATGACAGACTGCTCTTTAACTTCCTCTCCAGCCAGAATTTATAAGGGAGTTCACCCTGAATCTGGGTTCAGAGCTACCCGTTCTGGCCTGGAGTGTGAAAGTGCTGTATGTGAGATTTACCTGGTGAAAGATATCCTTCATCGCTCCCAAGCGTGACATCCCTCTCCCCAAAAGGGAAAGCAATGCCACTGTGATGACCAGGACCCTG
The DNA here is from genome assembly GCF_051348905.1 of Ranitomeya variabilis. Lineage (NCBI taxonomy): Eukaryota > Metazoa > Chordata > Amphibia > Anura > Dendrobatidae > Ranitomeya > Ranitomeya variabilis. Next base: position 237,836,146 of record NC_135232.1, read on the forward strand.
GGGCGCCACAATCACACGTGTCCAATTTAAACGCAGATGAGTTTGAGCCCTAAATTTGAGAATTGCAGTCTTTTTGGAAATCTGCAGCTTGTCAAAACTTTCAATGTTTTTGTACCTTTTATTAGTCATTGAAAGTAATGAGAAACTACAAAAATGCTGAAATAAACTGCAGCGTAAAATTTGTGCTGCATTTTTGCAGCATTTTGGTGAATAAAGATATCTTTATTAACAGGTACAGTAGACAAATCACACATGTAATCCGCACCAAAAAAATGTAGCAGAAAGACCGCAAATAGATGTGTTTTGTACGCTGCGTTTTTATAGCCAAGAGTGGATGTTTTGGCTGCTGGAAAATAACACTGCAAAAAAGCAATGTGGGAACATACCCTAAAACTCCGACAGATGTGTGAATCTAGCCTGATTGTAGATCTGTCCAGCATTGGATGTAATGCACTACGGAAATCGAGTGGTCTTGATGTATCAGAGTTTATGCTCTGCATGCTGTATTTTTTAAGGGTATGTTGGAAGGAATAATAGGCATACTGTATGATGCATGCTTATTGTATAAAAAGGCATGTTTTCATGTACAGAAGAAAAAGTCTTGCCAGACAAGCTGCTTTTACAGATCTTGGCAGGTAGACATTAGCCATCAAAATAATAATCAAATGGACTTAAGTACGACTAGTGTGAAAAGTATGTTCCCGAAGCATATCCAAACACTATATAGTAAAGTACACTCCTGAGTGCTCTGAGAGTAACTGTGTGTAAGGGAGTTGTCGGCAATAACAGGAACTGACAAGATAATGTGGCACTTTGGCAAATAGCAGCGGTAGATGATAAAAGCTAATATTACCAGCTAGTCATTTCTCCACTAAACTAAAATGTGTCATTTCGGTCCAAAAAAGCTTTCAAGGTGTGCGATAACTTGTTAATTACTATAACACCTTCGCTGCTAGGAAGACAAAAAGTAGTCTTCATGTATGCTACGCCTAATTTTATGAGCGAAATTCTATTGAAATCTCTATAATTCATCATGTTTGGAATGTTTTAAATTATTCTCGAGTCTTGACATGAGCACTTACATTAACTCATGTGTCCCCCAGACGGTTCCTTCTTACATTAATTCTTTTCATGACTAATACTGATTGGTAACCTTTAATTTAATATATTAGGAAGCCTTCCCAGTTCTGTAGATGTGCATGATCATGGCCGTTGAAACCATGCCATGAATAAACATTTCATTGGAAGGAAAGCAATCACTACTTTAGTCTCCTTGACTATCATCCTATTGTGCTAATGATATAGAGGAAGAGGATATTGATAATTGATGCAGTTCTTAATGAACATTGGCTTCACCCCATTCCTGACCAGTCTCATGTTCAAGTTGTAGCCATATGTCAATTTATAGAGATTTTCAGAAAATCTGTCTCCAGGCTCAGGTCCAGCGCTGAGTCTCTGCGGCTGCTCCCAGTGTCTGTTATTGTCTGTAGCATTGACATCACTTTAACAGCACTGCAGCCAATCAATGAGCTCGTCAGCTCGGAGCAGCTTGTGCCAACTACTCGACCTGAGTCGCTAGTCTCAAATACTGATTGCAGCACTGTTGACACGACAATAGAGACAATAATGGACACTGCGATCAATGTCAGAGACTCAGCACTGGACCTGAGAAAGGTGAGTAAGGTAAAAAAAATGTAAGCAAATTGCTTCTGTGGTATAGGGGTTTTCTGAAATCGGAAAACATCTTTAAGATTAAAATGTTGTTCCATTCTCTGGCCAACCATCTTGTTTCTTTCAGAACATTTTCAATAGATTTTCAATATTGTGTATTGAAATAAGTGAAATGTTTTACTTTTTAACCCCTTTCTGACATCGGGCATAATAGTGCGCCGATGTCAGACTTCCTCCCTTTGATGTGGGCTCGAGGCAATATGATAATCGTCTCTATGTAGCAGAGCCGATCGGGTTATGGCAGTTTCTAGTTTCCCATGGAGACTATTTTGAAGCAAAAAAAAAAAAGTTATTAAAAATATTAGAAAATATATGTATAAAAGTTCAAATCACCCCCTTTTGCGCCATTTAAAATAAAACATCGACTGATCTATCAATAAAAAAATAAACCTGATCACTAAACAGCATAGCGAGAAAAAAAGTCAGAAAACGGCAGAAATACTTTTTTGTCACCACGACATTGCATTAAAATGCAATAATGGGCGATCAAAAGATTGTATCTGCTTCAAAATGGTATAATTAAAAACGTCATCTCGGCCCGCAAAAAATAAGCCCTCACCCAACTTGAGATCACTACGGGTCTCGGAAAATGGCACAATCTATTTTTTTTTAACAAAGTTTGGAATTTTTTTTACCACTTAGATAAAAAGAACCTAGACATGTTACATAGTTACATAGTTACATAGTTAGTAAGGCCGGAAAAAGACATTTGTCCTTCCAGTTCAGCCTATATTCCATCATAATAAATCCCCAGATCTACGTCCTTCTACAGAACCTAATAATTGTATGATACAATATTGTTCTGCTCCAGGAAGACATCAGGCCTCTCTTGAACCCCTCGACTGAGTTCGCCATCACCACCTCCTCAGGCAAGCAATTCCAGATTCTCACTGCCCTAACAGTAAAGAATCCTCTTCTATGTTGGTGGAAAAACCTTCTCTCCTCCAGACGCAAAGAATGCCCCCTTGTGCCCGGCACCTTCCTTGGTATAAACAAATCCTCAGCGAGATATTTGTATTGTCCCCTTATATACTTATACATGGTTATTAGATCGCCCCTCAGTCGTCTTTTTTCTAGACTAAATAATCCTAATTTCGCTAATCTATCTGGGTATTGTAGTTCTCCCATCCCCTTTATTAATTTTGTTGCCCTCCTTTGTAGGGTTGAGCAAAACGGATCGTTCATTTTCATAAGTCGCTGACTTTTGGCAAAGTCGGCGTCTCATGAAACCGAGCCAATCCCTGTGTGGGGTCTGCCACGCGGTACGCGACTTTCGCGCCAAAGTCGCGTTTCAATGACGCTAAAAGCGCCATTTCTCAGCCAATGAAGGTGGACGCAGAGTGTGGGCAGCGTGATGACATAGATCTCAGTCCCCACCATCTTAGAGAAGGGCATTGCAGTGATTGGCTTGCTTTCTGCGGCGTCACAGGGGCTATAAAGGGGCGTTCCCGCCGACCGCCATCTTACTGCTGCTGATCTGAGCGTAGGGAGAGGTTGCTGCCGCTTCTTCAGAAGCAGGGATAGTGATAGGCAGGGTACATAAAGCCACAAACCGCTTGTGCTGTAGCGATTTCCACTGTCCAGCAACACCTTTTGTTTGCAGGGACAGTGGAAGCTACTTTTTTTTTTCCTCAGCGCTGTAGCTTATTGGGCTGCCCTAGAAGGCTCCCTGATAGCTGCGTTGCTTTGTGTGTACGCCGCTGTGCAAACCAACTGCTTTTTTCAAAGCACAAATCCTGTTTTTCCTTCCTTTCTGCACAGCTATCTTGTGTGTTTGTCCACACTTTTGTGTGCAGCAGTCCTTTTTATAGCTGCCTGCCATACTTTTCTGACATTACTGCAGGGAGATAAATATTGGCAAGTCTGCCTCTGTGCCATTGCTGTGTGTGGCATCTGTCTCTCATTGTGTGCCACCGAAAACCACTGTGTAATACTTGGCCATTTATTTTTTTTTTTTTACAAATTCTCCCTTTCCCAAAAAAAATAATTAGTGGGAGATAAATATTGGCAAGTCTGCCTCTGTGCCATTGCTGTGTGTGGCATCTGTCTCTCATTGTGTGCCACCAATAACCACTGTGTAATACTTGGCCTTTTTTTTTTTTTTTACAAATTCTCCCTTTTCAAAAAAAAATAATTAGTGGGAGATAAATATCGGCAAGTCTGCCTCTGTGCCATTGCTGTGTGTGGCATCTGTCTCTCATTGTGTGCCACCGAAAACCACTGTGTAATACTTGGCCTTTTTTTTTTTTTTTTTTACAAATTCTCCCTTTTCAAAAAAAAATTATTAGTGGGAGATAAATACTTGGCAAGTCTGCCTCTGTGCCATTGCTGTGTGTGGCATCTGTCTCTCATTGTGTGCCACCGAAAAACCACTGTGTAATACTTGGCCATTTTTTTTTGGGGGGGGTAAATTCTCCCTTTTCAAAAAAAAATAATTAGTGGGAGATAAATATTGGCAAGTCTGCCTCTGTGCCATTGCTGTGTGTGGCATCTGTCTCTCATTGTGTGCCACCGAAAACCACTGTGTAATACTTGGCCATTTTTTATTTTTTTTTAAATTCTTCCCGAAAAAAAAAAATAGTGGGAGATTAAGATTGGCATTTCTGCTTGAGTGCCGGTCCTGTGTGTGCCATCTGTCTCAAATTATTGGGGCACAGAAAACCAAGTGTGTAACATTGGGCCTGATTTTCCTTTCAGTGTCAGACACCTGTAAAGGTATATATAAATCCTACAGAAGTTTGAGTTCACCTTATAAGTTGTTTTACAGTAACAAATACCGTTACTTTGGTTACGTTTTGCAAACAATGAGGAAGTCTAGTGGAAGAGGTCGTGGCTGTGGGCGTTCATTGTCAGCTGGTAATGATGGTAGTGGTGGTGGAGCATCAGGTGGTCGTGGTAAAAGCAGTACATTACCTAAGTCTCGAGTTGTTGAGCCAGGTTCGTTGTCTGGCTACACAAGGCCTCGAACGCTCTCTTTTCTGGGAGTAGGAAAACCACTTTTGAAGCCGGAGCAGGAGGAACAAGTATTGGCTTTCATAGCTGACTCTGCCTCTAGCTCTTTTGCCTCCTCCTCGGAAAGTGCCAAATGTCAGAGCAGTGCATCGTCAGTGGATGCTCCCGGTCGGGAACAAGTCGCTTCCTTGTGTCCTTCACCCAGAACAACAGTGTAGGATGCGTCAGTCGACACAACAGGTTACTCCATGGAGCTCTTTACACATACCGTTCCTGGGTTAGACAGTGAAACAGTTAACAGGCCATGTCCATTAGAAGTTGAATCGGACATGGAGTGCACAGATGCACAGCCACAGCCAGATTACTATGCTGTTCCTTTGACTCAGACCAGAACATTGCCCTCGCAGTGTACTGAGGCAGAATCAAACCCAGCGGAGACTATGGTGCCCCGTCACGAACGCTATACCACCGGCTTACACGGTGACACAGACAAAGTTGCACATGACATAGAAGAGGAGGTCATAGATGACCCAGTTGTTGACCCCGATTGGCAGCCATTGGGGGAACAGGGTGCAGGCGGCAGTAGTTCTGAAGCGGAGGAGAAGGAGCCGCAGCAGGCATCAACATCACAACAGGTTCCATCTACCGGGCCCGTATCTGGCCAAAAACGCATGGCAAAACCAAAACCTGTTGGAGGACAGCGTGGCCATCCGGTTAAAGAAGCTCAGTCTGCAATGCCTGAAAAGGTATCCGATAGTAGAAAGAGTGCAGTCTGGCATTTTTTTAAACAACATCCAAATGATCAGCGCAAAGTCATCTGTCAAAAATGTTCAACTACCTTAAGCAGAGGTCAGAATCTTAAAAGTCTAAATACAAGTTGCATGCATAGACATTTATCCACCATGCATTTGCAAGCCTGGACTAACTACCAAACATCCCTAAAGGTTGCAGCACCCTCGGCCAATGAAGCTAGTCAGCAACGCTACATCCCTTCCCTCACTGTAAACCCACCATTTCCCGCACCACCTGCAGTATGTGTGCAGCTTTCGTCGCCAGGCCAAAGCAGTCAGGAAATCACCAGGTTTGCAGTAGGAAACACTGCATGTAGGGCACCGGCAAGAATAACATCTCCAACCCTCTGTCACTCACCCATGTCCACCGGCACCACCGCTAGTTCCACGATCTCTAGCTCTCCAGTCCAGCTCACCCTACATGAGACTCTTGTTAGGAAAAGGAAGTACTCATCCACGCATCCGCGTACACAGGGTTTGAACGCCCACATTGCTAGACTAATCTCATTAGAGATGATGCCCCACCGGTTAGTTGAAAGCGAAGCTTTCAAAGCGCTGATGGACTACGCTGTACCACGCTACGAGCTACCCACTTCTTTTCTAGAAAAGCCATCCCAGCCCTCCAACAGCATGTTAAAGACCGCATCGTCCATGCACTCAGGCAGTCTGTGACTGCAAAGGTGCACCTGACAACAGATGCATGGACCAGTAGGCATGGCCAGGGACGTTACGTGTCCATCACGGCACACTGGGTGAATGTGGTGGATGCAGGGTCCACAGGGGACAGCAATATTGGGACAGTTCTGCCTAGCCCACGGTCAAGGAAAGAGTTGGCTGTAGGCGTTCGCCCCCCCTCCTCCTCTTCCTCCTCCTCCTGCAGAAGCGAGAGCTTCCACAGACCGCAGTCGCACATCCACTCCATCCGCAGCTGCCACTGTTGCACACCAGGTGTGCCATTATGGGACAGCTAGTGGCAAGCGTCAGCAGGCTGTATTGGCAATGAAGTGTTTGGGTGACAACAGACACACCGCGGAAGTTCTGTCCGAGTTCTTGCACCAAGAAACTCAGTCATGGCTGGGCACTGTACATCTTGAGGCAGGCAAGGTAGTGAGTGATAACGGAAGGAATTTCATGGCTGCCATAGCCCTTTCCCAACTGAAACACATTCCTTGCCTGGCTCACACCTTAAACCTGGTGGTGCAGTGCTTCCTGAAAAGTTATCCGGGGGTTACCCGACCTGCTCCTCAAAGTGCGCAGACTTTGCTCGCATATCTGCCATTCGCCCGTAGACTCCAGCAGTATGCAGAACTATCAGCGTTCTTTGAACCTTCCTCAGCATCGCCTAATCATCGACGTTGCAACAAGGTGGAACTCCACACTGCACATGCTTCAGAGAGTGTGCGAACAGAGGCGTGCTGTTATGTATTTGTGGGAGGATACACGGGCAGGCAGTTGGATGGCAGACATGGAGTTGTCAGGTGTGCAGTGGTCGAAGCTACAAGACCTGTGTCAAGTCCTTCAGTGTTTTGAGGAATGCACACGGCTGGTTAGTGCAGACAACGCCATAATAAGCATGAGCATCCCCCTAATGCGTCTGCTGATGCAAAGTTTGACGCACATAAAGGAGCAGGCGTCTGCAGCCGAGGAAGAGGAAAGCCTTGATGACAGTCAGCCATTGTCTGGTCAGGGCCGTGTAGAGGACACGGTAGCAAGCGAAGAGGAGGACGAAGAGGATGATGGGGATGAGTACTTTTTTAATGAGGAAGCTTCTCCTGGGCCAACAGAAATTAGTGGCGTTGCAAGGCCGGGTTCTGTTTTTTTAAGGGAGACAAGTGACGTAGATTTGCCTGTAACTGCCCCTCAAACCAGCACAACCGCAGATTTGACAACTGGAACTTTGGCCCACATGGCGGATTATGCCTTACGTATCCTCAAAAAGGACACACGCATTATTAAAATGATGAGCGATGAGGATTACTGGTCGGCCTGCATCCTTGACCCTCGCTATAAAGGCAAATTGCAAAATATTATGCCACATGAGAACCTCGAACAAATATTAGCAACCAAACAAGCTACTCTTGTAGACCGTTTGATTCAGGCATTCCCAGCACACAGCGCCGGTGATGGTTCTCACACAAGCTGCAGGGGGCTACAGGGCAGAGGTGTTAGAGGTGCACAGATCAGAAGTGGCGTTGGACAGAGGGGTTTTCTGACCAGGTTGTGGAGTGATTTCGCAATGACCGCAGACAGGACAGGTACTGCAGCATCTATTCAAAAAGTGACAGGAGACAACATTTGTCCAGTATGGTTACTAACTATTTTTCATGCCTTATCGATGTTCTCCCTCAAGCGTCATTCCCATTTGATTACTGGGCATCCAAATTAGACACCTGGCCTGAATTGGCAGAATATGCATTGCAGGAGCTTGCTTGCCCAGCAGCTAGTGTGCTATCAGAAAGAGTATTCAGTGCTGCTGGTTCAATATTAACCGAAAAAAGGACTCGTCTGGCTACCCAAAATGTGGATGATCTCACCTTCATTAAAATGAACCACTCCTGGATTTCAAATTATTTTGCCCCACCTTTCCCGGCTGACACCTAGCTTTCCTATAAAAAGGTCTTGCTTGTGGACTGGTCTTACTGAGTGTTCCAATCTCTTAATTTGCAGCAGCTGTTTGTCCAGCATACGACATGTTTACACCTCCCCCAATGGGAAAACTCCCCCCACGGGGCCGTGGTCTCGCCACTTGTCGCAAGCACCCGTTACAGTGCTGTTTGTCTGAAGAGGTGGGTGTGCCCGCTTTTGGTCGACGGCACTGCCACTGGGTCCCTCATAGTACAATGTAGTGTCTCTGGCGGTGGTGGTGCGCACCCAACGTCAGACACACCGTTGTAACAAGAGGGGCCCTGGGATGGTACCGCCGGCCACAAGAGAGTTCCCCCACCCCCCCAGCTCAAACTGTGCTCTACCACGTGCAAAATTATCTCGCACAGCTCCACCAATGTTTAGTCTATGCGCTGACATCATTCAATGCCTGGCACTGACAATACCAATTTGTTGACATCTATGATGCTAGTTAAAGTAGTCTGGGTCAGTGTCCTATATTGACACCAGTAAATACTAAGTTACTGCCAAATTACTTTGTCAGAAACTCAGCAGATGAGCCCACCCCTGTACCTAAGTATGCCACCTTTTTTTTTTGTTGTTGTTGTTTTGCGAGACATTAGCATCTATTTATTTTTTGTGAGTACTAACTGTGTCAGACACTCCTTGCAATCCTCCTACGCTGACCACAATGCTGCCTGTGTATCCATGTAACCGATTTAAAACTGCCATGAGCCTATTTTTTGTTATGTTAGGACTTCGTTAGCCTGTCTGCGGTCCCTCCTTGCAATACTCCTCCACTGACCACAATGCTGCCTGTGTATCCATGTAACCTATTTAAAAATGCCATGAGCCTATTTTTTATTTTAGGCCTTCGTTAGCCTGTCTGTGGTCCCTCCTTGCAATACTCCTCCGCTGACCACAATGCTGCCTGTGTATCCATGTAACCTATTTAAAACTGCCATGAGCCTATTTTTTGTTATGTTAGGCCTTTGTTAGCCTGTCTGCGGTCACTCCTTGCAATACTCCTCCGCTGACCACAATGCTGCCTGTGTATCCATGTAACCTATTTAAAACTGCCATGAGCCTATTTTTTGTTATTTTAGGCCTTCGTTAGCCTGTCTGCGGTCACTCCTTGCAATACTCCTCCGCTGACCACAATGCTGCCTGTGTATCCATGTAACCGATTTAAAACTGCCATGAGCCTATTTTTTGTTATGTTAGGCCTTTGTTAGCCTGTCTGCGGTCACTCCTTGCAATACTCCTCCGCTGACCACAATGCTGCCTGTGTATCCATGTAACCTATTTAAAACTGCCATGAGCCTATTTTTTGTTATGTTAGGCCTTCGTTAGCCTGTCTGCGGTCACTCCTTGCAATACACCTCCACTGACCACACCAATGCTGCCCGTGTACCCCTGGAACCTATTTAAAAGTTCATAGAGCCTATTTATATATTTTATTTAATATTAATAAAGCCATGATGGACTACGCTGTACCACGCTACGAGCTACCCAGTCGGCACTTCTTTTCTAGAAAAGCCATCCCAACCCTCCACCAGCATGTAAAAGACCGCATTGTCCATGCACTCTGGCAATCTGTGAGTACAAAGGTGCACCTGACAACAGACGCATGGACCTGTAGGCATGGCCACGGAAGGTTACATGTCCATTACGGCGCAATGGGTTAATGTGGTGGATGCATGGTCCACAGGGGACAGCCTACTAAGTCTGTCTGCAGTCCCTAATTCAAATTGTCCTCCACTGTCTAAATCTGAGCTTCAAACTTCAGGCTCTCATTAAGTGCTTTTTTAACCAAAAATTGGTGGTTGGGGCCTACTAACGGTGTCTGCCCCTCCCTGGTGTTTTTCCTCAACTGAATAAAGCTGAGCTTCAACCTTCTGGCTTTCGGCCTATAGTATCAGATATTAAACTGCATTTGGCCTTCAACTTTGGTTACGGCCTACTAACGGTGTCTGCCCCTCCCTGGTGTTTTTCCTCAACTGAATAAAGCTGAGCTTCAACCTTCTGGCTTTCGGCCTATAGTATCAGATATTAAACTGCATTTGGCCTTCAACTTTGGTTACGGCCTACTAACGGTGTCTGCCCCTCCCTGGTGTTTTTCCTCAACTGAATAAAGCTGAGCTTCAACCTTCTGGCTCTCATTAAGTGCTGTTTTTTAAAAAATTGGTGGTTAGGGCCTACTAACGGTATCTGCCCCTCCCTGGTGTTTTTCCTCAACTGAATAAAGCTGAGCTTCAACCTTCTGGCTTTCGGCCTATAGTATCAGATATTAAACTGCATTTGGCCTTCAACTTTGGTTACGGCCTACTAACGGTGTCTGCCCCTCCCTGGTGTTTTTTCTCAACTGAATAAAGCTGAGCTTCAACCTTCTGGCTTTCGGCCTATAGTATCAGATATTAAACTGCATTTGGCCTTCAACTTTGGTTACGGCCTACTAACGGTGTCTGCCCCTCCCTGGTGGTTTTCCTCAACTGAATAAAGCTGAGCTTCAACCTTCTGGCTTTCGGCCTATAGTATCAGATATTAAACTGCATTTGGCCTTCAACTTTGGTTACGGCCTACTAACGGTGTCTGCCCCTCCCTGGTGTTTTTCCTCAACTGAATAAAGCTGAGCTTCAACCTTCTGGCTTTCGGCCTATAGTATCAGATATTAAACTGCATTTGGCCTTCAACTTTGGTTACGACCTACTAATGGTGTCTGCCCGTCCCTGGTGTTTTTCCTCAACTGAATAAAGCTGAGCTTCAACCTTCTGGCTTTCGGCCTATAGTATCAGATATTAAACTGCATTTGGCCTTCAACTTTGGTTACGGCCTACTAACGGTGTCTGCCCCTCCCTGGTGTTTTTCCTCTACTGAATAAAGCTGAGCTTCAACCTTCTGGCTTTCGGCCTATAGTATCAGATATTAAACTGCATTTGGCCTTCAACTTTGGTTACGGCCTACTAATGGTGTCTGCCCCTCCCTGGTGTTTTTCCTCAACTGAATAAAGCTGAGCTTCAACCTTCTGGCTTTCGGCCTATAGTATCATATATTAAACTGCATTTGGCCTTCAACTTTGGTTAGGGCCTACTAACGGTGTCTGCCCCTCCCTGGTGTTTTCCCTCAACTGAATAAAGCTGAGCTTCAACCTTCTGGCTCTCATTAAGTGCTGTTTTTTAAAAAATTGGTGTTTAGGGCCTACTAACGGTGTCTGCCCCTCCCTGGTGTTTTCCCTCAACTGAATAAAGCTGAGCTTCAACCTTCTGGCTCTCATTAAGTGCTGTTTTTTAAAAAATTGGTGGTTAGGGCCTACTAACGGTGTCTGCCCCTCCCTGGTGTTTTTCCTCAACTGAATAAAGCTGAGCTTCAACCTTCTGGCTTTCGGCCTATAGTATCAGATATTAAACTGCATTTGGCCTTCAACTTTGGTTACGGCCTACTAACGGTGTCTGCCCCTCCCTGGTGTTTTTCCTCAACTGAATAAAGCTGAGCTTCAACCTTCTGGCTTTCGGCCTATAGTATCAGATATTAAACTGCATTTGGCCTTCAACTTTGGTTACGGCCTACTAACGGTGTCTGCCCCTCCCTGGTGTTTTTCCTCAACTGAATAAAGCTGAGCTTCAACCTTCTGGCTTTCAGCCTATAGTATCAGATATTAAACTGCATTTGGCCTTCAACTTTGGTTACGGCCTACTAATGGTGTCTGCCCCTCCCTGGTGTTTTTCCTCAACTGAATAAAGCTGAGCTTCAACCTTCTGGCTTTTGGCCTACAGTAGCAGATATTAAACTGTATTTGGCCTACTAGTGTGGTTGGGCCCTTAAAACAGTGTCTGCTGCTCCTGGGTTTACTACTCCACTGAACAAAGCAATGCCGCCTGTTTAGTCCTGATACCAATTTTGAACTGCATTTAGCCTACTTTATTCTTTGGCCCTATATCTCTTTCCTCCTCATCCTGCCCATTGCCCAGCCACTGCTAGATGAGTCTGCTGGTACATTGACCTAGACCACTACATTACCCTTGCACTCTACACAGCCAGAATCTGACCCTGCTGAAAGTAAGGTTCCCCTTCCCGCATGTTATACCACCTTACACAGGGACAAAGAGGAAGGTGCAGATGAAAGTGCAGGTTCCTTCATCAGGTGGGGGGGGCATACTCGTTGGCGACGTCACTGGCACAGGGCCCCTCAGAGTACGCAAAAGTGTCGCTGCTGGTGGGAGGCGCCCCCGCCGTGCAAACACACCGCTGTACTTTGAGGGGGCCCTGTGCCAGTGCCAATGCGAACGAGTGGGCCCCCCCCTCCTTGCTCAGGATCACAGCACTTGCAACATTGAAATACTTACCTCTCCCTGCTCCACCGCCGTGACGTAGTCCACGTTTCCTGGGCCCACTAAAACCTTGAACCAGCCCTACCCCCCACAACTTTTGCCAAATGACCCCCAAGTTCCATTGAACAACTATTATTATAAAGTTAATTAAGATTGACAAGCTTCAGAAACAAGAATGGATGTTTTTGGCATTAAAATGGGCACTGTAGGTGTTTTCCTGGCCTCCACTCACTGCTGACTATGCTTCCCCATTGACTTGCATTGGGTTTCGTGTTTCGGTCGATCCCCGACTTTTAGCGATAATCGGCCGACTGCACTCGACTCGACTCTGGACAAAGTCGGGTTTCACAAAACCCGACTCGATCTTTAAAAAATGAAAGTCGCTCAACCCTTCTCCTTTGTACTCTCTCTAGTTCCATTATATCCTTCCTGAGCACCGGTGCCCAAAACTAGACACAGTACTCCATGTGCGGTCTAACTTGGGATTTGTACAGAGGCAGTATAATGCTCTCATCATGTGTATCCAGACCTCTTTTAATGCACTCCATGATCCTGTTTGCCTTGGCAGCTGCTGCCTGGCACTGGCTGCTCCAGGTAAGTTTATCATTAACTAGGATCCCCAAGTCCTTTTCCCTGTCAGATTTACCCAGTGGTTTCCCGTTCAGTGTGTAATGGTGATATTGATTCCTTCTTCCCATGTGTATAACCTTACATTTATCATTGTTAAACCTCATCTGCCACCTTTCAGCCCAAGTTTCCAACTTATCCAGATCCATCTGTAGCAGAATGCTATCTTCTCTTGTATTAACTGCTTTACATAGGTTTGTATCATCTGCAAATATCAATATTTTACTGTGTAAACCTTCTACCAGATCATTAATGAATATGTTGAAGAGAACAGGTCCCAATTAGGGTTGAGCGACTTTCATTTTTTAAAGATCGAGTCGGGTTTTGTGAAACCCGACTTTGTCCAGAGTCGAGTGCAGTCGGCCGATTATCGCTAAAAGTCGGGGATCGACCGAAACACGAAACCCAATGCAAGTCAATGGGGAAGCATAGTCGGCAGTGAGTGGAGGCCAGGAAAACACCTACAGTGCCCATTTTAATGCCAAAAACATCCATTCTTGTTTCTGAAGCTTGTCATTCTTAATAAACTTTTTAATAATAGTTGTTCAATGGAACTTGGGGGTCATTTGGCAAAAGTTGTGGGGGGTAGGGCTGGTTCAAGGTTTTAGTGGGCCCAGGAATCGTGGACTACGTCACGGCGGTGGAGCAGGGAGAGGTAAGTATTTCATCGTTGCAAGTGCTGTGATCCTGAGCAAGCAGGGGGGTACACTTGTTCGTATTGGCACTGGCACAGGACCCCTCAAAGTACAGCGGTGTGTTTGCATGGCGGGGGCGCCTCCCACCAGCAGCGACACTTTTGCGTACTCTGAGGGGCCCTGTGCCAGTGACGTCGCCAACAAGTATGCCCCCCCACCTGATGAAGGAACCTGCACTTTCATCTGCACCTTCCTCTTTGTCCCTGTGTAAGGTGGTATAACATGCGGGAAGGGGAACCTTACTTTCAGCAGGGTCAGATTCTGGCTGTGTAGAGTGCAAGGGGAATGTAGTGGTCTAGGTCAATGTACCAGCAGACTCATCTAGCAGTGGCTGGGCAATGGGCAGGATGAGGAGGAAACAGATATAGGGCCAAAGAATAAAGTAGGCTAAATGCAGTTCAAAATTGGTAACAGGACCAAACAGGCGGCATTGCTTTGTTCAGTGGAGTAGCAAACCCAGGAGCAGCAGACACTGTTTTAAGGGCCCAAACACACTAATAGGCCAAATGCAGTTTAATATCTGATACTTTAGGCCAAAAGCCTAAGACTGAAGCTCAGCTTTATTCAGTTGAGGGCAAACACCAGGGAGGGGCAGACACCGTTAGTAGGCCCTAACCACCAATTTTTAAAAACACAGCACTTAATGAGAGCCAGAAGGTTGAAGCTCAGCTTTATTCAGTTGAGGACAAACACCAGGCAGGGTCAGACACCGTTAGTAGGCCGTAACCAAAGTTGAAGGCCAAATGCAGTTTAATATCTGATACTATAGGCCGAAAGCCAGAAGGTGGAAGCTCAGCTTTATTCAGTTGAGGGCAAACACCAGGGAGGGGCAGACACCATTAGTAGGCCCTAACCACCAATTTTTAAAAACACAGCACTTAATGAGAGCCAGAAGGTTGAAGCTCAGCTTTATTCAGTTGAGGACAAACACCAGGCAGGGGCAGACACCGTTAGTAGGCCGTAACCAAATTTGAAGGCCAAATGCAGTATAATATCTGATACTATAGGCCGAAAGCCAGAAGGTGGAAGTTCAGCTTTATTCAGTTGAGGGCAAATACCAGGGAGGGGCAGACACCGTTAGTAGGCCCTAACCACCAATTTTTAAAAACACAGCACTTAATGAGAGCCAGAAGGTTGAAGCTCAGCTTTATTCAGTTGAGGACAAACACCAGGCAGGGGCAGACACCGTTAGTAGGCCGTAACCAAAGTTGAAGGCCAAATGCAGTTTAATTTCTGATACTATAGGCCGAAAGCCAGAAGGTGGAAGCTCCGATTTAGACAGTGGAGGACAATTTGAATTAGGGACTGCAGACAGACTTAGTAGGCTGTCCCCTGTGGACCATGCATCCACCACATTAACCCATTGCGCCTTAATGGACATGTAATCTTCCGTGGCCATGCCTACAGGTCCATGCGTCTGTTGTCAGGTGCACCTTTGTACTCACAGATTGCCAGAGTGCATGGACAATGCGGTCTTTTACATGCTGGTGGAGGGTTGGGATGGCTTTTCTCGCAAAAGAAGTGTCGACTGGTTAGCTTGTAGCGTGGTACAGCGTAGTCCATCATGGCCTTATTAATAGTAAATAAAATATATAACTAGGCTCTATGAACTTTTAAATAGGTTCCAGGGGTACACGGGCAGCATTAGTGTGGTCAGTGGAGGAGTATTGCAAGTAGGGGCCGCAGACAGGCTAACAAAGGCCTAAAATAACAAACAATAGGCAGGCATGGCAGTTTTAAATCGGTTACATGGATACACAGGCAGGCAGCATTGTGGTCAGTGGAGGAGTATTGCAAGTAGGGGCCGCAGACAGGCTATCAAAGGCCTAAAATAACAAACAATAGGCAGGCATGGCAGTTTTAAATCGGTTACATGGATACACAGGCAGGCACTCCAGGCAGCATTGTGGTCAGTGGAGGAGTATTGCAAGTAGGGGCCGCAGACAGGCTATCAAAGGCCTAAAATAACAAACAATAGGCAGGCATGGCAGTTTTAAATCGGTTACATGGATACACAGGCAGGCACTCCAGGCAGCATTGTGGTCAGTGGAGGAGTATTGCAAGTAGGGGCCGCAGACAGGCTATCAAAGGCCTAAAATAACAAACAATAGGCAGGCATGGCAGTTTAAAATCGGTTACATGGATACACAGGCAGGCACTCCAGGCAGCATTGTGGTCAGTGGAGGAGTATTGCAAGTAGGGGCCGCAGACCGGCTATCAAAGGCCTAAAATAACAAACAATAGGCAGGCATGGCAGTTTTAAATCGGTTACATGGATACACAGGCAGGCAGCATTGTGGTCAGTGGAGGAGTATTGCAAGTAGGGGCCGCAGACAGGCTATCAAAGGCCTAAAATAACAAACAATAGGCAGGCATGGCAGTTTTAAATCGGTTACATGGATACACAGGCAGGCACTCCAGGCAGCATTGTGGTCAGTGGAGGAGTATTGCAAGTAGGGGCCGCAGACAGGCTATCAAAGACCTAAAATAACAAACAATAGGCAGGCATGGCAGTTTTAAATCGGTTACATGGATACACAGGCAGGCACTCCAGGCAGCATTGTGGTCAGTGGAGGAGTATTGCAAGTAGGGGCCGCAGACAGGCTATCAAAGGCCTAAAATAACAAACAATAGGCAGGCATGGCAGTTTAAAATCGGTTACATGGATACACAGGCAGGCACTCCAGGCAGCATTGTGGTCAGTGGAGGAGTATTGCAAGTAGGGGCCGCAGACAGGCTATCAAAGGCCTAAAATAACAAACAATAGGCAGGCATGGCAGTTTTAAATCGGTTACATGGATACAAAGGCAGGCAGCATTGTGGTCAGTGGAGGAGTATTGCAGGTAGGGGCCGCAGACAGGCTATCAAAGGCCTATAATAACAAACAATAGGCAGGCATGGCAGTTTTAAATCGGTTACATGGATACACAGGCAGGCAGCATTGTGGTCAGTGGAGGCGTATTGCAAGTAGGGGCCGCAGACAGGCTATCAAAGGCCTAAAATAACAATCAATAGGCAGGCATGGCAGTTTTAAATCAGTTACATGGATACACAGGCAGGCACTCCAGGCAGCATTGTGGTCAGTGGAGGAGTATTGCAAGTAGGGGCCGCAGACAGGCTATCAAAGGCCTAAAATAACAAACAATAGGCAGGCATGGCATTTTTAAATCGGTTACATGGATACACAGGCAGGCACTCCAGGCAGCATTGTGGTCAGTGGAGGAGTGTTGCAAGTAGGGGCCGCAGACAGGCTATCAAAGGCCTAAAATAACAAACAATAGGCAGGCATGGCAGTTTTAAATTGGTTACATGGATACACAGGCAGGCACTCCAGGCAGCATTGTGGTCAGTGGAGGAGTATTGCAAGTAGGGGCCGCAGACAGGCTATCAAAGGCCTAAAATAACAAACAATAGGCAGGCATGGCAGTTTTAAATCGGTTACATGGATACACAGGCAGGCACTCCAGGCAGCATTGTGGTCAGTGGAGGAGTATTGCAAGTAGGGGCCGCAGACAGGCTATCAAAGGCCTAAAATAACAAACAATAGGCAGGCATGGCAGTTTTAAATCGTTTACATGGATACACAGGCAGGCAGCATTGTGGTCAGTGGAGGAGTATTGCAGGTAGGGGCCGCAGACAGGCTATCAAAGGCCTAAAATAACAAACAATAGGCAGGCATGGCAGTTTTAAATCGGTTACATGGATACACAGGCAGGCACTCCAGGCAGCATTGTGGTCAGTGGAGGAGTATTGCAAGTAGGGGCCGCAGACAGGCTATCAAAGGCCTAAAATAACAAACAATAGGCAGGCATGGCAGTTTTAAATCGGTTACATGGATACACAGGCAGGCAGCATTGTGGTCAGTGGAGGAGTATTGCAAGTAGGGGCCGCAGACAGGCTATCAAAGGCCTAAAATAACAAACAATAGGCAGGCATGGCAGTTTTAAATCGGTTACATGGATACACAGGCAGGCACTCCAGGCAGCATTGTGGTCAGTGGAGGAGTATTGCAAGTAGGGGCCACAGACAGGCTATCAAAGGCCTAAAATAACAAACAATAGGCAGGCATGGCAGTTTAAAATCGGTTACATGGATACACAGGCAGGCACTCCAGGCAGCATTGTGGTCAGTGGAGGAGTATTGCAAGTAGGGGCCGCAGACAGGCTATCAAAGGCCTAAAATAACAAACAATAGGCAGGCATGGCAGTTTTAAATCGGTTACATGGATACAAAGGCAGGCAGCATTGTGGTCAGTGGAGGAGTATTGCAGGTAGGGGCCGCAGACAGGCTATCAAAGGCCTATAATAACAAACAATAGGCAGGCATGGCAGTTTTAAATCGGTTACATGGATACACAGGCAGGCACTCCAGGCAGCATTGTGGTCAGTGGAGGAGTGTTGCAAGTAGGGGCCGCAGACAGGCTATCAAAGGCCTAAAATAACAAACAATAGGCAGGCATGGCAGTTTTAAATTGGTTACATGGATACACAGGCAGGCACTCCAGGCAGCATTGTGGTCAGTGGAGGAGTATTGCAAGTAGGGGCCGCAGACAGGCTATCAAAGGCCTAAAATAACAAACAATAGGCAGGCATGGCAGTTTTAAATCGGTTACATGGATACACAGGCAGGCACTCCAGGCAGCATTGTGGTCAGTGGAGGAGTATTGCAAGTAGGGGCCGCAGACAGGCTATCAAAGGCCTAAAATAACAAACAATAGGCAGGCATGGCAGTTTTAAATCGGTTACATGGATACACAGGCAGGCAGCATTGTGGTCAGTGGAGGAGTATTGCAGGTAGGGGCCGCAGACAGGCTATCAAAGGCCTAAAATAACAAACAATAGGCAGGCATGGCAGTTTTAAATCGGTTACATGGATACACAGGCAGGCAGCATTGTGGTCAGTGGAGGAGTATTGCAAGTAGGGGCCGCAGACAGGCTATCAAAGGCCTAAAATAAGAAACAATAGGCAGGCATGGCAGTTTTAAATCGGTTACATGGATACACAGGCAGGCACTCCAGGCAGCATTGTGGTCAGTGGAGGAGTATTGCAAGTAGGGGCCGCAGACAGGCTATCAAAGGCCTAAAATAACAAACAATAGGCAGGCATGGCAGTTTTAAATCGGTTACATGGATACACAGGCAGGCAGCATTGTGGTCAGTGGAGGAGTATTGCAAGTAGGGGCCGCAGACAGGCTATCAAAGGCCTAAAATAACAAACAATAGGCAGGCATGGCAGTTTTAAATCGGTTACATGGATACACAGGCAGGCACTCCAGGCAGCATTGTGGTCAGTGGAGGAGTATTGCAAGTAGGGGCCGCAGACAGGCTATCAAAGGCCTAAAATAACAAACAATAGGCAGGCATGGCAGTTTAAAATCGGTTACATGGATACACAGGCAGGCACTCCAGGCAGCATTGTGGTCAGTGGAGGAGTATTGCAAGTAGGGGCCGCAGACAGGCTATCAAAGGCCTAAAATAACAAACAATAGGCAGGCATGGCAGTTTTAAATCGGTTACATGGATACAAAGGCAGGCAGCATTGTGGTCAGTGGAGGAGTATTGCAGGTAGGGGCCGCAGACAGGCTATCAAAGGCCTATAATAACAAACAATAGGCAGGCATGGCAGTTTTAAATCGGTTACATGGATACACAGGCAGGCACTCCAGGCAGCATTGTGGTCAGTGGAGGAGTGTTGCAAGTAGGGGCCGCAGACAGGCTATCAAAGGCCTAAAATAACAAACAATAGGCAGGCATGGCAGTTTTAAATTGGTTACATGGATACACAGGCAGGCATTCCAGGCAGCATTGTGGTCAGTGGAGGAGTATTGCAAGTAGGGGCCGCAGACAGGCTATCAAAGGCCTAAAATAACAAACAATAGGCAGGCATGGCAGTTTTAAATCGGTTACATGGATACACAGGCAGGCACTCCAGGCAGCATTGTGGTCAGTGGAGGAGTATTGCAAGTAGGGGCCGCAGACAGGCTATCAAAGGCCTAAAATAACAAACAATAGGCAGGCATGGCAGTTTTAAATCGGTTACATGGATACACAGGCAGGCAGCATTGTGGTCAGTGGAGGAGTATTGCAGGTAGGGGCCGCAGACAGGCTATCAAAGGCCTAAAATAACAAACAATAGGCAGGCATGGCAGTTTTAAATCGGTTACATGGATACACAGGCAGGCAGCATTGTGGTCAGTGGAGGAGTATTGCAAGTAGGGGCCGCAGACAGGCTATCAAAGGCCTAAAATAAGAAACAATAGGCAGGCATGGCAGTTTTAAATCGGTTACATGGATACACAGGCAGGCACTCCAGGCAGCATTGTGGTCAGTGGAGGAGTATTGCAAGTAGGGGCCGCAGACAGGCTATCAAAGGCCTAAAATAACAAACAATAGGCAGGCATGGCAGTTTAAAATCGGTTACATGGATACACAGGCAGGCAGCATTGTGGTCAGTGGAGGAGTATTGCAGGTAGGGGCCGCAGACAGGCTATCAAAGGCCTAAAATAACAAACAATAGGCAGGCATGGCAGTTTTAAAATCGGTTACATGGATACACAGGCAGGCAGCATTGTGGTCAGTGGAGGAGTATTGCAAGTAGGGGCCGCAGACAGGCTATCAAAGGCCTAAAATAACAAACAATAGGCAGGCATGGCAGTTTTAAATTGGTTACATGGATACACAGGCAGGCATTCCAAACAGCATTGTGGTCAGTGGAGGAGTATTGCAAGTAGGGGCCGCAGACAGGCTATCAAAGGCCTAAAATAACAAACAATAGGCAGGCATGGCAGTTTTAAATCGGTTACATGGATACACAGGCAGGCACTCCAGGCAGCATTGTGGTCAGTGGAGGAGTATTGCAAGTAGGGGCCGCAGACAGGCTATCAAAGGCCTAAAATAACAAACAATAGGCAGGCATGGCAGTTTTAAATCGGTTACATGGATACACAGGCAGGCAGCATTGTGGTCAGTGGAGGAGTATTGCAGGTAGGGGCCGCAGACAGGCTATCAAAGGCCTAAAATAACAAACAATAGGCAGGCATGGCAGTTTTAAATCGGTTACATGGATACACAGGCAGGCAGCATTGTGGTCAGTGGAGGAGTATTGCAAGTAAGGGCCGCAGACAGGCTATCAAAGGCCTAAAATAACAAACAATAGGCAGGCATGGCAGTTTTAAATCGGTTACATGGATACACAGGCAGGCACTCCAGGCAGCATTGTGGTCAGTGGAGGAGTATTGCAAGTAGGGGCCGCAGACAGGCTATCAAAGGCCTAAAATAACAAACAATAGGCAGGCATGGCAGTTTTAAATCGGTTACATGGATACACAGGCAGGCACTCCAGGCAGCATTGTGGTCAGTGGAGGAGTATTGCAAGTAGGGGCCGCAGACAGGCTATCAAAGGCCTAAAATAACAAACAATAGGCAGGCATGGCAGTTTAAAATCGGTTACATGGATACACAGGCAGGCAGCATTGTGGTCAGTGGAGGAGTATTGCAGGTAGGGGCCGCAGACAGGCTATCAAAGGCCTAAAATAACAAACAATAGGCAGGCATGGCAGTTTTAGATCGGTTACATGGATACACAGGCAGGCAGCATTGTGGTCAGTGGAGGAGTATTGCAAGTAGGGGCCGCAGACAGGCTATCAAAGGCCTAAAATAACAAACAATAGGCAGGCATGGCAGTTTTAAATTGGTTACATGGATACACAGGCAGGCACTCCAAACAGCATTGTGGTCAGTGGAGGAGTATTGCAAGTAGGGGCCGCAGACAGGCTATCAAAGGCCTAAAATAACAAACAATAGGCAGGCATGGCAGTTTTAAATCGGTTACATGGATACACAGGCAGGCACTCCAGGCAGCATTGTGGTCAGTGGAGGAGTATTGCAAGTAGGGGCCGCAGACAGGCTATCAAAGGTCTAAAATAACAAACAATAGGCAGGCATGGCATTTTTAAATCGGTTACATGGATACTCAGGCAGGCACTCCAGGCAGCATTGTGGTCAGTGGAGGAGTATTGCAAGTAGGGGCCGCAGACAGGCTATCAAAGGCCTAAAATAACAAACAATAGGCAGGCATGGCAGTTTTAAATCGGTTACATGGATACACAGGCAGGCAGCATTGTGGTCAGTGGAGGAGTATTGCAGGTAGGGGCCGCAGACAGGCTATCAAAGGCCTAAAATAACAAACAATAGGCAGGCATGGCAGTTTTAGATCGGTTACATGGATACACAGGCAGGCAGCATTGTGGTCAGTGGAGGAGTATTGCAAATAGGGGCCGCAGACAGGCTATCAAAGGCCTAAAATAACAAACAATAGGCAGGCATGGCAGTTTTAAATTGGTTACATGGATACACAGGCAGGCACTCCAGGCAGCATTGTGGTCAGTGGAGGAGTATTGCAAGTAGGGGCCGCAGACAGGCTATCAAAGGCCTAAAATAACAAACAATAGGCAGGCATGGCAGTTTTAAATCGGTTACATGGATACACAGGCAGGCAGCATTGTGGTCTGTGGAGGAGTATTGCAGGTAGGGGCCGCAGACAGGCTATCAAAGGCCTAAAATAACAAACAATAGGCAGGCATGGCAGTTTTAAATCGGTTACATGGATACACAGGCAGGCAGCATTGTGGTCAGTGGAGGAGTATTGCAAGTAGGGGCCGCAGACAGGCTATCAAAGGCCTAAAATAACAAGCAATAGGCAGGCATGGCAGTTTTAAATTGGTTACATGGATACACAGGCAGGCACTCCAGGCAGCATTGTGGTCAGTGGAGGAGTATTGCAAGTAGGGGCCGCAGACAGGCTATCAAAGGCCTAAAATAACAAACAATAGGCAGGCATGGCAGTTTTAAATCGGTTACATGGATACACAGGCAGGCACTCCAGGCAGCATTGTGGTCAGTGGAGGAGTATTGCAAGTAGGGGCCGCAGACAGGCTATCAAAGGCCTAAAATAACAAACAATAGGCAGGCATGGCAGTTTTAAATCGGTTACATGGATACACAGGCAGGCAGCATTGTGGTCAGTGGAGGAGTATTGCAAGAAGTGTCTGACACAGTTAGTACTCCCAAAAAATAAATAGATGTTAATGTCTCGCAAAACAACTATAAATAAAAAAAAGGGTGGCATGCTTAGGTACAGGGGTGGGCTCATCTGCAGAGTTTATGACAAAGTAATTTGCCAGTAAATTAGTATTTACTGGTGTCAATATAGGACACTGACCCAGACTACTGTAACTATCATCATAGATGTCAACAAATTGGTATTGATTGTCAGTGCCAGGCATTGAATGATGTCAGCGCATAGACTAAACATTGGTGTAGCTGTGCGAGATAATTTGGCACGTGGTAGAGCACAGTTTGAGCTGGGGGGGGAACTCTCTTGTGGCCGGCGGTACCGCCCCAGGGCCCCTCATGTTACAACGGTGTGTCGGACGTTGGGTGCGCACCACCACCGCCAGAGACACTACATTGTACTATGAGGGACGCAGTGGCAGTGCCGTCGACCAAAAGCGAGCACACCCACCTCTTCTGACAAACAGCACTGTAACTAACGGGTGCTTGCGCCAAGTGTCGAGAGTGAGACAACGGCCCCGTGGGGCGAGTTTTCCCATTGGGGGATGTGTAAACATGTCGTATGCTGGTCAAACAGCTGCTGCAAATTAAGAAATTTTAACACTCAGTAAGACCAGTCCACAAGCAAGACCTTTTTATAGGAAAGCTAGGTGTCAGCCGGGAAAGGTGGGGCAAAATAATTTGAAATCCAGGAGTGGTTCATTTTAATGAAGGTGAGATCATCCACATTTTGGGTAGCCAGATGAGTCCTTTTTTCGGTTAATATTGAACCAGCAGCACTGAATACTCTTTCTGATAGCACACTAGCTGCTGGGCAAGCAAGCTCCTGCAACGCATATTCTGCCAATTCAGGCCAGGTGTCTAATTTGGATGCCCAGTAATCAAATGGGAATGACGGTTGAGGGAGAACATCAATAAGGGCTGAAAAATAGTTAGTAACCATACTGGACAAATGTTGTCTCCTGTCACTTTGAATAGATGCTGCAGTACCTGTCCTGTCTGCGGTCATTGCGAAATCACTCCACAACCTGGTCAGAAAACCCCTCTGTCCAACGTCACTTCTGATCTGTGCACCTCTAACACCTCTGCCCTGTAGCCCCCTGCAGCTCGTGTGAGAACCATTACTGGCGCTGTGTGCTGGGAATGCCTGAATCAGACGGTCTACAAGAGTAGCTTGTTTGGTTGCTAATATTTGTTCGAGGTTCTCATGTGGCATAATATTTTGCAATTTGCCTTTATAGCGAGGGTCAAGGATGCAGGCCAACCAGTAATCGTCATCGCTCATCATTTTAATAATGCGTGGGTCCTTTTTGAGGATACGTAAGGCATAATCCGCCATGTGGGCCAAAGTTCCAGTTGGCAAATCTGCGTTTGTGCTGGTTTGAGGGGGCAGTTACAGGCAAATCTACGTCACTTGTCTCCCTTACAAAAACAGAACCCGGCCTTGCAACGCCACTAATTTCTGTTGGCCCAGGAGAAGCTTTCTCATTAAAAAAGTACTCATCCCATCATCCTCCTCATCCTCCTCCTCCTCTTCGCCCGCTACCGCGTCCTCTACATGGCCCTGACCAGACAATGTCTGACTGTCATCAAGGCTTTCCTCTTCCTCGGCTGCAGATGCCTGCTCCTTTATGTGCGTCAAACTTTGCATCAGCAGACGCATTAGGGGGATGCTCATGCTTATTATTGCGTTGTCTGCACTAACCAGCCGTGTGCATTCCTCAAAACACTGAAGGACTTGACACAGGTCTTGTAGCTTCGACCACTGCACACCTGACAAGTCCATGTCTGCCATCCAACTGCCTGCCCGTGTATCCTCCCACAAATACATAACAGCACACCTCTGTTCGCACACTCTCTGAAGCATGTGCAGTGTGGAGTTCCACCTTGTTGCAACGTCGATGATTAGGCGATGCTGAGGAAGGTTCAAAGAACGCTGATAGTTCTGCATACGGCTGGAGTGTACAGGCGAACGGCGGATATGCGAGCAAAGTCTGCGCACTTTGAGGAGCAGGTCGGGTAACCCCGGATAACTTTTCAGGAAGCACTGCACCACCAGGTTTAAGGTGTGAGCCAGGCAAGGAATGTGTTTCAGTTGGGAAAGGGCTATGGCAGCCATGAAATTCCTTCCGTTATCACTCACTACCTTGCCTGCCTCAAGATGTACAGTGCCCAGCCATGACTGAGTTTCTTTCTGCAAGAACTCGGACAGAACGTCCGCGGTGTGTCTGTTGTCGCCCAAACACTTCATTGCCAATACAGCCTGCTGACGCTTGCCACTAGCTGTCCCATAATGGCACACCTGGTGTGCAACAGTGGCAGCTGCGGATGGAGTGGATGTGCGACTGCGGTCTGTGGACGAGCTCTCGCTTCTGCAGGAGGAGGAGGAAGAGGAGGAGGGGGGGCGAACGCCTACAGCCAACTCTTTCCTTGACCGTGGGCTAGGCAGAACTGTCCCAATATTGCTGTCCCCTGTGGAGCCTGCATCCACCACATTCACCCAGTGTGCCGTGATGGACATGTAACGTCCCTGGCCATGCCTACTGGTCCATGCATCTGTTGTCAGGTGCACCTTTGTACTCACAGACTGCCTGAGTGCATGGACGATGCGGTCTTTAACATGCTGTTGGAGGGCTGGGATGGCTTTTCTAGAAAAGAAGTGCCGACTGGGTAGCTCGTAGCGTGGTACAGCGTAGTCCATCAGCGCTTTGAAAGCTTCGCTTTCAACTAACCGGTAGGGCATCATCTCTAATGAGATTAGTCTAGCAATGTGGGCGTTCAAACCCTGTGTACGCGGATGCGTGGATGAGTACTTCCTTTTCCTAACAAGAGTCTCATGTAGGGTGAGCTGGACTGGAGAGCTAGAGATCGTGGAACTAGCGGTGGTGCCGGTGGACATGGGTGAGTGAGAGAGGGTTGGAGATGGTATTCTTGCCGGTGCCCTACATGCAGTGTTTCCTACTACTAACCTGGTGATTCCCTGACTGCTTTGGCCTGGCGACGAAAGCTGCACAGATACTGCAGGTGGTGTGGGAAATGGTCGGCTTACAGGAAGGGAAGGGATGTAGCGTTGCTGACTAGCTTCATTGGCCGAGGGTGCTGCAACCTTTAGGGACGTTTGGTTGTTAGTCCAGGCTTGCAAATGCATGGTGGATAAATGTCTATGCATGCAACTTGTATTTAGACTTTTAAGATTCTGACCTCTGCTTAAGGTAGTTGAACATTTTTGACAGATGACTTTGCGCTGATCATTTGGATGTTGTTTAAAAAAATGCCAGACTGCACTCTTTCTACTATCGGATACCTTTTCAGGCATTGCAGACTGAGCTTCTTTAACCGGATGGCCACGCTGTCCTCCAACTGGTTTTGGTTTTGCCACGCGTTTTTGGCCAGATACGGGCCCGGTAGATGGAACCTGTTGTGATGTTGATGCCTGCTGCGGCTCCTCCTCCTCCGCTTCAGAACTACTGCCGCCTGCACCCTGTTCCCCCAATGGCTGCCAATCAGGGTCCACAACTGGGTCATCTATGACCTCCTCTTCTATGTTGTGTGCAACTTCGTCTGTGTCACCATGTAAGCCGGTGGTATTGCGTTCGTGACGGAGCACCATAGTCTCCGCTGGTTTTGATTCTGCCTCAGTACACTGCGAGGGCAATGTTCTGGTCTGAGTCAAAGGAACAGCATAGTAATCTGGCTGTGGCTGTGCATCTGTGCACTCCATGTCCGATTCAACTTCTAATGGGCATAGCCTGTTAACTGTTTCACTGTGTAACCCAGGAATGGTATGTGTAAAGAGCTCCATGGAGTAACCTGTTGTGTCGACTGACGCATCCTTCACTGTTGTTTTTAGTGAAGGACACAAGGAAGCGACTTGTTCCTGACCGGGAGCATCCACTGACGATGCACTGCTCTGACATTTGGCACTTTCCGAGGAGGAGGTGAAAGAGTTAGAGGCAGAGTCAGCAATGAAAGCCAATACTTGTTCCTCCTGCTCCGGCTTCAAAAGTGGTTTTCCTACTCCCAGAAAAGAGAGCGTTCGAGGCCTTGTGTAGCCAGACAACGAACCTGGCTCAACAACTCAAGACTTAGGTGCTGTACTGCTTTTACCACGACCAACTGATGCTCCACCAACACTACCATCATTACCAGCTGACAATGACTGCCCACGGCCACGACCTCTTCCACTAGACTTCCTCATTGTTTGCAAAACGTAACCAAAGTAACGCTATTTGTTACTGTAAAACAACTTATCAGGTGAACTCAAACTTCTGTAGGATTTATATATACCTTTATAGGTGCCTGACACTGAAAGGAAAATCAGGCCCAATGTTATACACTAGGTTTTCTGTGCCCCAATAATTTGAGACAGATGGCACACACAGGACCAGCACTCAAGCAGAAATGCCAATCTTAATCTCCCACTATTTTTTTTTTTTTCTGGGAGAATTTACCCTAAAAAAAAAAAATGGCCAAGTATTACACAGTGTTTTCGGTGGCACACAATGAGAGACAGATGCCACACACAGCAATGGCACGGAGGCAGACTTGCCAATATTTATCTCCCACTATTTTTTTTTTTTTGGAAAAGGGAGAATTTAGCAAAAAAAAAAAAAGGGCCAAGTATTACACAGTGTTTTCGGTGGCACACAATGAGAGACAGATACCTGTTATGACCCCAATGGCAGAGGGTCTCAGGAATAAATATCAAGTCTGCAAACACAAAAAAACAGCTCATAGGGCAGTGGTAACTGGGCTGACCATATATCTAATCCTAGCACCACAAATAGAAGCAGCCGGGGAACGTGCCTACGTTGGTTCTAGACGTCTCGCGCCAGCCGGAGAACTAACTAACCCTAGAAGGGAAAAGAAAGACCTTTCTTGCCTCCAGAGAAAAGACCCCAAAAGTTGGATACAAGCCCCCAACAAATAATAACGGTGAGGTAAGAGGAAAAGACAAACATAAGCATGAGCTAGGTATTTAGCAAAGAGAGGCCCACTAGCTAATAGCAGAATATAGTAAGATGACTTATATGGTCAGCAAAAACCCTATTAAAATATCCACGCTGGATATTCAAGAACCCCCGAACCGACTAACGGCCGGGGGGAGAACACCAGCCCCCTAGAGCTTCCAGCAAGGTAAGAAATCACATTTAGTACAAGCTGGACAAAAATAGGAGCAAGCAAATAACTCAAAAAACAAAGAAGCAGGACTTAGCTTAATTTTACAAGAGCCAGGACCAGCAGACAGGAGCAACAGAAGGATCTGATTACAACGATGCCAGGCACTGGACTAAGGATCCAGGAAGTTAATATAGCGAGACCCATGGACTAACGACCCAGGTGAGTTCCAAACTGAAGAAAGACAATCCCAGAGTCATACCACTAGTGACCACAAGAGGGAGCCAAAAAGTCAATTCACAACAGTACCCCCCCCTTAAGGAGGGGTCACCGAACCCTCACCAAGACCACCAGGGCGATCAGGATGAGCAGCGTGAAAGGCACAAACTAAATCGGCCGCATGCACATCAGATGCAACCACCCAGGAATTATCCTCCTGACCATAGCCCTTCCACTTGACCAGATACTGAAGCCTCCGCCTGGAGAGACGAGAATCCAAGATCTTCTCCACCACGTACTCCAACTCGCCCTCAACCAACACCGGAGCAGGAGGCTCAACAGAAGGAACCACAGGTACAACGTACCGCCGCAACAAAGACCTATGGAACACGTTGTGAATGGCAAACGACACCGGAAGATCCAAGCGAAAGGACACAGGATTAAGGATTTCCAATATCTTGTAAGGACCAATGAAGCGAGGCTTAAATTTAGGAGAGGAGACCTTCATAGGAACAAATCGAGAAGACAGCCATACCAAATCCCCAACACGAAGTCGGGGACCCACACCGCGGTGGCGGTTGGCAAAACGCTGAGCCTTCTCTTGTGACAACTTTAAGTTGTCCACCACATGATTCCAGATCTGCTGCAACCTATCCACCACAGAATCTACCCCAGGACAGTCAGAAGGCTCCACATGTCCCGAGGAAAAACGAGGATGGAAACCAGAGTTGCAGAAAAATGGCGAAACCAATGTAGCGGAACTAGCCCGATTATTAAGGGCAAACTCAGCCAACGGCAAGAAGGTCACCCAATCATCCTGATCCGCAGAAACAAAACACCTCAAATAAGCCTCCAGAGTCTGATTAGTTCGCTCCGTTTGTCCATTAGTCTGAGGATGAAAGGCAGACGAAAACGACAACTCAATGCCCATCCTAGCACAAAAGGATCGCCAGAACCTGGAAACAAACTGGGATCCTCTGTCAGACACAATATTCTCAGGAAT
The DNA here is from genome assembly GCF_051348905.1 of Ranitomeya variabilis. Taxonomy (NCBI): domain Eukaryota; kingdom Metazoa; phylum Chordata; class Amphibia; order Anura; family Dendrobatidae; genus Ranitomeya; species Ranitomeya variabilis. Next base: position 237,865,285 of record NC_135232.1, read on the forward strand.
GCCGTGTAAACGAACCACATTCTGAAAGAACACAGGAACCAGATCGGAAGAGGAAGGCAGCTTAGGCAAAGGTACCAAATGGACCATCTTAGAAAAGCGATCACATACCACCCAGATGACAGACATGCCCTGAGACACCGGGAGATCTGAAATGAAATCCATGGAAATGTGTGTCCAGGGCCTCTTCGGGACAGGCAAGGGCAAGAGCAACCCGCTGGCACGCGAACAGCAAGGCTTAGCTCGAGCACAAGTCCCACAGGACTGCACAAACGACCGCACATCCCGTGACAAGGAAGGCCACCAAAAGGACCTAGCCACCAGATCTCTGGTGCCAAAAATTCCCGGATGCCCTGCCAACACCGAGGAATGAACCTCGGAAATGACTCTGCTGGTCCACTTATCAGGAACAAACAGTCTGTCAGGTGGACAAGAGTCAGGTCTACCAGCCTGAAATCTCTGCAACACACGTCGCAAATCTGGAGAAATGGCTGACAAGATAACTCCCTCTTTAAGAATACCAACTGGTTCTGCGACTCCTGGAGAGTCAGGCACAAAGCTCCTTGAAAGAGCATCAGCCTTCACATTCTTTGAACCTGGTAAATACGAGACCACAAGGTCAAAACGGGAGAAAAACAATGACCAGCGGGCCTGTCTAGGATTCAGGCATTTAGCAGACTCGAGATACATCAAATTCTTGTGATCAGTCAAGACCACCACACGATGCTTAGCACCCTCGAGCCAATGACGCCACTCCTCAAATGCCCACTTCATGGCCAACAACTCCCGATTGCCAACATCATAATTCCGCTCAGCAGGCGAAAACTTCCTCGAGAAAAAGGCACAAGGTCTCATCACAGAGCAACCAGGGCCTCTCTGCGACAAAACGGCCCCTGCCCCAATCTCAGAAGCATCCACTTCAACCTGAAAGGGAAGTGAGACATCAGGCTGGCACAAAACAGGCGCCGAAGTAAACCGGCGCTTCAACTCCTGGAAAGCCTCCACGGCTGCAGGAGCCCAGTTAGCAACATCAGAACCTTTCTTGGTCATATCCGTCAAAGGTTTAGCAATGCTAGAAAAATTAGCAATAAAACGACGGTAGAAGTTAGCAAAACCCAAGAACTTCTGAAGACTCTTAACTGACGTGGGTTGAGTCCAATCATGAATAGCACGGACCTTGACTGGGTCCATCTCCACCGCAGAAGGGGAAAAAATAAACCCCAAAAAGGGAACCTTCTGTACTCCAAAGAGACACTTTGAGCCCTTAACAAACAAAGCATTCTCACGCAAAACCTGAAACACCATCCTGACCTGCTCTACATGCGAGTCCCAGTCATCAGAAAAAACCAGAATATCATCCAGATAAACGATCATAAATTTATCCAGATACTTCCGGAAAATATCATGCATAAAGGACTGAAACACTGAAGGAGCATTAGAGAGCCCAAAAGGCATCACCAAGTACTCAAAATGACCTTCGGGCGTATTAAACGCGGTTTTCCATTCATCTCCTCGCTTAATGCGCAACGAAGATCTATCTTGGTGAACCACTTGGCACCTTTAATTTGGGCAAACAAGTCTGACAACAGAGGCAAAGGATACTGAAATTTAACAGTGATTTTATTCAAAAGCCGATAGTCAATACAAGGTCTCAAAGATCCGTCCTTCTTGGCCACAAAAAAGAATCCCGCACCAAGAGGGGAAGAGGAAGGACGGATATGCCCCTTCTCCAGAGATTCCTTGATATACGAACGCATTGCGGTATGCTCAGGTACAGACAGATTAAATAGTCTTCCCTTAGGAAATTTGCTACCTGGGATCAAATCTATGGCACAGTTACAGTCCCCATGAGGAGGCAGAACACTGGACCTGGACTCGCTGAACACATCCTGATAATCAGACAAATACTCAGGAACTTCCGAAGGAGTAGAGGAAGCAATAGACACCAGCGGGGAATCACCATGAATACCCTGACAGCCCCAACTTGACACAGACATTGCCTTCCAATCCAAGACTGGATTATGAGTCTGTAACCATGGCAAACCCAAAACGACCAAATCATGCATTTTATGCAGAACAAGAAAACGAATCACCTCCCGATGTTCAGGAGTCATGCACATGGTTACCTGTGTCCAAAACTGCGGTTTATTTTCCGCCAATGGCGTAGCATCAATACCCCTCAGAGGGATAGGATTAACCAACGGCTCAAGAATAGTGTTGAGCGATACTTTCCGATATCGGAAAGTATCGGTATCGGAAAGTATCGGCCGATACCGTCAAAATATCGGATCCAATCCGATACCGATACCCGATCCCAATGCAAGTCAATGGGACGAAAATATCGGAATTAAAATAAACCCTTTATACACTTGTAGGTTCATTCTACATGAAGGAAAACAACTAAGAATAATGTAGGATGTATTGGGGGACGTGGCGGAGACATTAAAGGCACAGAGGTTTAGCCCAATGTAATAGAATAGCAGGATTTTTTTTTTTTTTTATGACGTTCGGCGTTAGAAAGAATTTGACTATGTTATTTTTTTTTTTTTTTATGTCACATATTGATGTTTCACTATCACTACTTCAACGCCCTTCACCTTCTTTTTTACTTCTCCCACGCTTTCTTCTTCATTATCCTCATCATCAGCTTCTTTGACATCAACTTCTTCACCTTATTCATCTTCTTCTTCATCTTCTACCTATTATTTTTTGGGTTACATTGTTCATATTCTTTTTATTTTACTATTATCTTCATCATATTCTACTTCTTCATCATATTCTTATTTGTGACAGGCATTCCCGTAGTTGTTATCTATAAAAGTTTGAAGATTACACCTTCCGTTCTGCCTGTCACAAAAGAGTTACATTTGTCCGCGTTCAGTTTGGCCTGCAGCATCAGGCTTTATCCAGGGGCACCACGAGGAGGAACGGACTCACCCCCATACACTGCTTAGTCTTCTTCTGCTTATAATTTAGATAATATTTTTTGCTCTGATATTTAGTGTTATGCTTAATGTTCTTCTGCTCTTTGTTCTGCAGCCTCTTGTTCTTCTGCTTCTCGGTCTTCCAGGTCGTCGTCGTCTCCAGGGTTGTCGTCTCCGGGGTCGTCGTCATCGGGGTGGTCTTCAGGGTCGTCGTCTCCGGGGTCGTCGTCATCACGGTGGTCTTCAGGGTCATCGTCTCCAGGGTCGTCGTCATCACGGTGGTTGTCGTCTCTGGTGTCGTCGTCATCTTAGGGGTGTTCTTCCGGGTCATCGTGTTTAGTCTCTTGAACTTGGAAATGTAGCAGAAGGTACAAGAAGGCTGAGAAAATGCCGAGAACCAGCTGATGGAACTGGAACTCGGATGGCTACCCGAAGGTCCAAGAGCCAATGGAACTACCGAGGACCAGCTGACGTTACTGGAACCCGGTTACTAAGCAGGAGGTACCCGTGCCTGAAAGCACTACCAAGGACCACCTGACGTTGGTGGAACTCGGATACCCAGAGGGAGGCACCTAAGCCAAAGGCTCTGCCCGGAACCAGCTGACGGTACTGGAACCAGGATGGGGAGCAGAAGGTACAAGAGCAAAAGACACTGCCGAGAACCAGCTGACGGTGCTGGAACCCGGATGGGTAGCCGAAGGTCCAAGAGCCAATGGAACTACCGAGGACCAGCTGACGTTACTGGAACCCGGTTACTAAGCAGGAGGTACCCGTGCCTGAAAGCACTACCAAGGACCACCTGACGTTGGTGGAACTCGGATACCCAGAGGGAGGCACCTAAGCCAAAGGCTCTGCCCGGAACCAGCTGACGGTACTGGAACCAGGATGGGGAGCAGAAGGTACAAGAGCAAGTGTCTGCGTGGCTTTTGCAGGACACGATGCCGGCTGCACAGCAGGGGAACAGCTGGCGGTGCTGAACCCCACTGACACATTGGCTGGTGTTTTTCTCTGTGCAGCTAGCAGTACCGGGCCCCAACTGGCGGTGTTGGAGCCCGGGGTCAGCAGGAGGAGGAGATGGAGCAGAGTGTAGGCCGAAGCCTGCACTGGCGGCAGCTTTTGGGTCTGTTGTGCCTGCGTGGCAGTTGCAGGACACGTTGCCGGCTGCACAGCAGGGGAACAGCTGGCGGTGCTGAACCCCACTGACACATTGGCTGGTGTTTTTCTCTGTGCAGCTAGCAGTACCGGGCCCCAACTGGCGGTGTTGGAGCCCAGGGCTCTGCAGGGGGAGCAGAGTGTAGGCCGAAGCCTAATTGAACCAATTTCAAAGGTAACCTTTAACCCCCCTCAGGGGTTACAAAGTAGAAGAGCCACAGCTTATGCAGCAGTAGTGCTGCACAAGTCAAAGGTTGCTCTTTTAATTTCGCTCCTTGCACACGCTGAAAGGAACACGTATAACATTTAGCCCTTTATACAGTCAAACTGTGTTGGAGGCGTGAGTTCCCTTTGTAATGAGACGCAGCACAGATATCAAGAATCCCACCTTGGTGCTGGGTGCAGCCTCCTGAGCGTTGTTATTTGCTGTACAGGAGTCTGCGCTGTCGTGTTATCCCCTGGCCTAGCGCTGTTAGCGCTGCCCATGTTCTGGCATGATTTAATGTCGGCCGGTGTGGTTCGCGATGACCAAGAATCCCAGCCCCGCAGTGTCTTAACATTGTTAAAACACTGCAGGGCTGGGATTCAGGGCCTGGCGCAGCACATATGTTCGCCTCTCACACTCGGGTCCTTACACCCGCTTCAGACTGTGCGGCGTCATCTGATCCCTTATCGCATGCCACGGCCATGAAGCCGCACAGTCCGCAGAAGGCGGAAGGAGATGAGGGACAGGCGAAGATATGCACCGCTCCTGCCCATCAATCACACCCTCGCAGTCCCAAGAAATCAGACACCGAGGGGCGTTGTGTGGGTCAGGGCGGCCGCAGAGGCGCAGGCAGCCAAACAATGATGCCAGAAGACGGGCAGCGCTACCAAGGGGGTTGCAGCGTGTCATTACAAAGGAAAGTCACACCACCGGGACGGTTAAATGGTCACACAGAGGACACATTTTAGACGTGTTTTCAGTTCCACATGTGCGAGGAGAATACGTTTATGAGCCACCTTGCACACATGCAGCATTACCGCTGTACAAGGTGGCCTTTAAAACGTACAAACGCCTGGGGGAGGGGGGACAGGTTCCCTTCAATTTCAGTTCTTGTGTCTGCGTGGCTTTTGCAGGACACGATGCCGGCTGCACAGCAGGGGAACAGCTGGCGGTGCTGAACCCCACTGACACATTGGCTGGTGTTTTTCTCTGTGCAGCTAGCAGTACCGGGCCCCAACTGGCGGTGTTGGAGCCCAGGGCTCTGCAGGGGGAGCTGTCATGATTCTCAATGGCGAGAGAACATAGCCCAGCATAAATGAGAACTAGCTCTTGGAAGATGGAAACTATACTGACCATGAACTAAACCTGCCGCACAACTAGAAGTGGCCGGGTAGCATGCCTACGTTTTTTTATCCCTAGATGCCCAGCGCCAGCCGGAGAACTACCTAATCCTAGCAGAGGAAAAGACAGTCCTGGCTCACCTCTAGAGAAATTTTCCCAAAAGGCAGACAGAGGCCCCCACATATATTGGCGGTGATTTAAGATGAAATGACAAACGTAGTATGAAAATAGGTTTAGCAAAATCGAGGTCCGCTTACTAGATAGCATGAAGACAGAAAGGGCACTTTCATGGTCAGCAGAAAACCCTATCAAAACACCATCCAGAAATTACTTTAAGACTCTAGCATTAACTCATAACACCAGAGTGGCAATTTCCGCTCACAAGAGCTTTCCAGACACAGTAACGAAACAGCAGCTGTGAACAGGAACAAAATGCAAAAACACACAAGGACAAAAGTCCAACTTAGCTGGGAGTTGTCTAGTAGCAGGAACAAGCACAGAAAGGCTACTGATTACATTGTTGACCGGCATGAAACTGACAGAGGAGCAAGGTTATATAGCGACTCCCACATCCTGATAGGAGCAGGTGAACAGAGGGGATGATGCACACAAGTTAAATTCCACAAGTGGCCACCGGGGGAGCCCAGAATCCAATTTCACAACAGTACCCCCCCCTCAAGGAGGGGGCACCGAACCCTCACCAGAACCACCAGGGCGATCAGGATGAGCCCTATGAAAGGCACGGACAAGATCGGAGGCATGAACATCAGAGGCAGTGACCCAAGAATTATCCTCCTGACCGTATCCCTTCCATTTGACCAGATACTGGAGTTTCCGTCTGGAAACACGAGAGTCCAAGATCTTTTCCACAACGTACTCCAACTCACCCTCAACCAACACCGGAGCAGGAGGCTCAACGGAAGGCACAGCTGGTACCTCATACCTGCGCAACAATGACCGATGAAAAACATTATGAATCGAAAAGGATGCAGGGAGGTCCAAACGGAAGGACACAGGGTTAAGAATCTCCAATATCTTGTACGGGCCGATGAACCGAGGCTTAAACTTAGGAGAAGAAACCCTCATAGGGACAAAACGAGAAGACAACCACACCAAGTCCCCAACACAAAGCCGAGGACCAACACGACGACGGCGGTTGGCAAAAAGCTGAGTCTTCTCCTGGGACAACTTCAAATTGTCCACCACCTGCCCCCAAATCTGATGAAACCTCTCCACCACAGCATCCACTCCAGGACAATCCGAAGATTCCACTTGACCGGAGGAAAATCGAGGATGAAACCCCGAATTACAGAAAAACGGGGACACCAAGGTGGCAGAGCTGGCCCGATTATTGAGGGCGAACTCCGCCAAAGGCAAAAAAGCAACCCAATCATCCTGATCCGCAGACACAAAACACCTCAAATATGTCTCCAAGGTCTGATTAGTCCGCTCGGTCTGGCCATTAGTCTGAGGATGGAAAGCAGACGAAAAAGACAAATCTATGCCCATCCTAGCACAGAATGCCCGCCAAAATCTAGACACGAATTGGGTCCCTCTGTCAGAAACGATATTCTCCGGAATACCATGCAAACGAACAACATTTTGAAAAAACAGAGGAACCAACTCGGAAGAAGAAGGCAACTTAGGCAAGGGAACCAGATGGACCATCTTAGAGAAACGGTCACACACCACCCAGATGACAGACATCTTCTGAGAAACAGGCAGATCCGAAATAAAATCCATCGAGATGTGCGTCCAAGGCCTCTTCGGGATAGGCAAGGGTAACAACAATCCACTAGCCCGAGAACAACAAGGCTTGGCCCGAGCACAAACGTCACAAGACTGCACAAAGCCTCGCACATCTCGTGACAGGGAAGGCCACCAGAAGGACCTTGCCACCAAATCCCTGGTACCAAAGATTCCAGGATGACCTGCCAACGCAGAAGAATGAACCTCAGAGATGACTCTACTGGTCCAATCATCAGGAACAAACAGTCTACCAGGTGGGCAACGATCAGGTCTATCCGCCTGAAACTCCTGCAAGGCCCACCGCAGGTCTGGAGAAACGGCAGACAATATCACTCCATCTTTAAGGATACCTGTGGGCTCAGAATTACCAGGGGAGTCAGGCTCAAAACTCCTAGAAAGGGCATCCGCCTTAACATTCTTAGAACCCGGTAGGTAAGACACCACAAAATTAAACCGAGAGAAAAACAACGACCAGCGCGCTTGTCTAGGATTCAGGCGCCTGGCAGACTCAAGGTAAATTAAATTTTTGTGGTCAGTCAATACCACCACCTGATGTCTGGCCCCCTCAAGCCAGTGACGCCACTCCTCAAAAGCCCACTTCATGGCCAAAAGCTCCCGATTCCCAATATCATAATTCCGCTCGGCGGGCGAAAATTTACGGGAAAAAAAAGCACAAGGTCTCATCACGGAGCAGTCGGAACTTCTCTGCGACAACACCGCCCCAGCTCCGATTTCAGAAGCGTCGACCTCAACCTGAAAAGGAAGAGCAACATCAGGCTGACGCAACACTGGGGCGGAAGAAAAGCGGCGCTTGAGCTCCCGAAAGGCCTCCACAGCATCAGGGGACCAATCAGCAACATCAGCACCCTTCTTAGTCAAATCAGTCAATGGTTTTACAACATCAGAAAAACCAGCAATAAATCGACGATAAAAGTTAGCAAAGCCCAAAAATTTCTGAAGACTCTTAAGAGAAGAGGGTTGCGTCCAATCACCAATAGCCTGAACCTTGACAGGATCCATCTCGATGGAAGAGGGGGAAAAAATGTATCCCAAGAAGGAAATCTTCTGAACCCCAAAAACACACTTAGAACCCTTCACACACAAGGAATTAGACCGCAAAACCTGAAAAACCCTCCTGACCTGCTGGACATGAGAGTCCCAGTCATCCGAAAAAATCAGAATATCATCCAGATACACAATCATAAATTTATCCAAATAATCGCGGAAAATGTCATGCATAAAGGACTGGAAGACTGAAGGGGCATTTGAAAGACCAAAAGGCATCACCAAATACTCAAAATGGCCCTCGGGCGTATTAAATGCGGTTTTCCACTCATCCCCCTGCTTGATTCGCACCAAATTATACGCCCCACGGAGATCAATCTTAGAGAACCACTTGGCCCCCTTTATACGAGCAAACAAATCAGTAAGCAGTGGTAACGGATATTGATATTTAACCGTGATTTTATTCAAAAGTCGATAATCAATACACGGCCTCAAAGAGCCGTCTTTCTTAGACACAAAGAAAAAACCGGCTCCTAAGGGAGATGACGAAGGACGAATATGTCCCTTTTCCAAGGACTCCTTTATATATTCTCGCATAGCAGCGTGTTCAGGCACAGACAGATTAAATAAACGACCCTTAGGGTATTTACTACCCGGGATCAAGTCTATGGCACAATCGCACTCCCGGTGCGGAGGTAGTGAACCAAGCTTGGGTTCTTCAAAAACGTCACGAAAGTCAGACAAGAATTCAGGAATCTCAGAGGGAATAGATGATGAAATGGAAACCAAAGGTACGTCCCCATGAGTTCCTTTACATCCCCAGCTTAACACAGACATAGCTCTCCAGTCGAGGACTGGGTTATGAGATTGCAGCCATGGCAATCCCAGCACCAAAACATCATGTAGATTATACAGCACCAGAAAGCGAATAACCTCCTGGTGATCCGGATTAACACGCATAGTCACTTGTGTCCAGTATTGTGGTTTATTACTAGCCAATGGGGTGGAGTCAATCCCTTTCAGAGGTATCGGAGCCTCCAATGGCTCCAAATCATACCCACAGCGTTTGGCAAAGGACCAATCCATAAGACTCAAAGCAGCGCCAGAGTCGACATAGGCGTCCGCGGTAATAGATGACAAAGAACAAATCAGGGTCACAGATAGAATAAACTTAGACTGTAAAGTGCTAATTGAAACAGACTTGTCAGGCTTCTTAGTACGCTTAAAGCATGCTGATATAACATGAGTTGAATCACCACAATAGAGGCACAACCCATTTTTTCGTCTAAAATTCTGCCGCTCGCTTCTGGACAGAATTCTATCACATTGCATATTTTCTGGCGTTTTCTCAGTAGACACCGCCAAATGGTGCACAGGTTTGCGCTCCCGCAGACGCCTATCGATCTGAATAGCCATCGTCATGGACTCATTCAGACTCGCAGGCACAGGGAACCCCACCATAACATCCTTAATGGCATCAGAGAGACCTTCTCTGAAAATCGCCGCCAGGGCGCACTCATTCCACTGAGTAAGCACAGACCATTTGCGGAATTTTTGGCAGTATATTTCAGCTTCATCTTGCCCCTGAGACAAGGACATCAAGGCCTTTTCCGCCTGAAGCTCTAAATGAGGTTCCTCATAAAGCAACCCCAAGGCCAGAAAAAACGCATCCACATTGAGCAACGCAGGATCCCCTGGTGCCAATGCAAAAGCCCAGTCTTGAGGGTCGCCCCGGAGCAAGGAAATTACAATCCTGACCTGCTGTGCAGGGTCTCCGGCAGAGCGAGACTTCAGGGACAAAAACAATTTGCAATTATTTTTAAAATTTTGAAAGTGAGATCTATTCCCCGAGAAGAATTCAGGCAAAGGAATTCTAGGCTCAGACATAGGTGCATGAACAACAAAATCTTGCAAATTTTGTACCTTTGTGGCGAGATTATTCAAACCTGTAGCTACACTCTGAAGATCCATTTGAAACAGGTGAACACAGAGCCATTCAAGGATTAGAAGGAGAGGAAGAGAGGAAGGCTGCAGTATAGGCAGACTAGCAAGTGATTCAATTAAGAGCACACTCAGAACTAGAGGGGAAAAAAAAAAAAAATTGTAGCAGACTTCTTTTTTCTCTCCTTTCTCAGCCAGTAATTTAACCCTTTTTTGGGCCGGTCAAACTGTCATGATTCTCAATGGCGAGAGAACATAGCCCAGCATAAATGAGAACTAGCTCTTGGAAGATGGAAACTATACTGACCATGAACTAAACCTGCCGCACAACTAGAAGTGGCCGGGTAGCATGCCTACGTTTTTTTATCCCTAGATGCCCAGCGCCAGCCGGAGAACTACCTAATCCTAGCAGAGGAAAAGACAGTCCTGGCTCACCTCTAGAGAAATTTTCCCAAAAGGCAGACAGAGGCCCCCACATATATTGGCGGTGATTTAAGATGAAATGACAAACGTAGTATGAAAATAGGTTTAGCAAAATCGAGGTCCGCTTACTAGATAGCATGAAGACAGAAAGGGCACTTTCATGGTCAGCAGAAAACCCTATCAAAACACCATCCAGAAATTACTTTAAGACTCTAGCATTAACTCATAACACCAGAGTGGCAATTTCCGCTCACAAGAGCTTTCCAGACACAGTAACGAAACAGCAGCTGTGAACAGGATCAAAATGCAAAAACACACAAGGACAAAAGTCCAACTTAGCTGGGAGTTGTCTAGTAGCAGGAACAAGCACAGAAAGGCTACTGATTACATTGTTGACCGGCATGAAACTGACAGAGGAGCAAGGTTATATAGCGACTCCCACATCCTGATAGGAGCAGGTGAACAGAGGGGATGATGCACACAAGTTAAATTCCACAAGTGGCCACCGGGGGAGCCCAGAATCCAATTTCACAACAGGGAGCAGAGTGTAGGCCGAAGCCTAATTGAACCAATTTCAAAGGTAACCTTTAACCCCCCCTCAGGGGTTACAAAGTAGAAGAGCCACAGCTTATGCAGCAGTAGTGCTGCACAAGTCAAAGGTTGCTCTTTTAATTTCGCTCCTTGCACACGCTGAAAGGAACACGTATAACATTTAGCCCTTTATACAGTCAAACTGTGTTGGAGGCGCGAGTTCCCTTTGTAATGAGACGCAGCACAGATGTCAAGAATCCCACCTTGGTGCTGGGTGCAGCCTCCTGAGCGTTATTTGCTGTACAGGAGTCTGCGCTGTCGTGTTATCCCCTGGCCTAGCGCTGTTAGCGCTGCCCATGTTCTGGCATCATTTAATGTCGGCCGGTGCGTTTCGCGATGACCATGAATCCCAGCCCCGCAGTGTCTTAACATTGTTAAAACACTGCGGGGCTGGGATTCAGGGCCTGGCGCAGCACATATGTTCGCCTCTCACACTCGGGTCCTTACACCCGCTTCAGACTGTGCGGCGTCATCTGATCCCTTATCGCATGCCACGGCCATGAAGCCGCACAGTCCGCAGAAGGCGGAAGGAGATGAGGGACAGGCGAAGATATGCACCGCTCCTGCCCATCAATCACACCCTCGCAGTCCCAAGAAATCAGACACCGAGGGGCGTTGTGTGGGTCAGGGCGGCCGCAGAGGCGCAGGCAGCCAAACAATGATGCCAGAAGACGGGCAGCGCTACCAAGGGGGTTGCAGCGTGTCATTACAAAGGAAAGTCACACCACCGGGACGGTTAAATGGTCACACAGAGGACACATTTTAGACGTGTTTTCAGTTCCACATGTGCGAGGAGAATACGTTTATGAGCCACCTTGCACACATGCAGCATTACCGCTGTACAAGGTGGCCTTTAAAACGTACAAACGCCTGGGGGAGGGGGGACAGGTTCCCTTCAATTTCAGTTCTTGTGTCTGCGTGGCTTTTGCAGGACACGATGCCGGCTGCACAGCAGGGGAACAGCTGGCGGTGCTGAACCCCACTGACACATTGGCTGGTGTTTTTCTCTGTGAAGCTAGCAGTACCGGGCCCCAACTGGCGGTGTTGGAGCCCGGGGTCAGCAGGAGGAGGAGATGGAGCAGAGTGTAGGCCGAAGCCTGCACTGGCGGCAGCTTTTGGGTCTGTTGTGCCTGCGTGGCAGTTGCAGGACACGTTGCCGGCTGCACAGCAGGGGAACAGCTGGCGGTGCTGAACCCCACTGACACATTGGCTGGTGTTTTTCTCTGTGCAGCTAGCAGTACCGGGCCCTAACTGGCGGTGTTGGAGCCCAGGGTCAGCAGGAGGAGGAGAGGGAGCAGAGTGTAGGCCGAAGCCTGCACTGGAGCAAGTTGAAAGGGAAACTTTAACCCCCCCCCCAGGCGTTTGTAGCTGAAAGAGCCATCGTGTACAGCACTAATGCTGGAAAAGGTAAACTTAGCTCTTTTAATTATGGTCCTTGCACATGCTGAACCTAACACTTATGAAAAGTGTCCCCTTCTACCGTGATACCGTTCGGTAGGTGGAACTTTCCTTTGTGATGTGACGCAGCACAGCCGTCATTCTTACCCCCTTGGCGCCGTGCGCCGCCTCCTCAGCGTTGTTTGAATCAGTCCCGGAGCCTGCGCTGTTAGGTTAGCCCTTGGCCATGCACACATTTTGCGCTGCCCGTCTTCTGACATCATTTGGTGTCAGGCTGGCTGCGCCTGTGCGGCCGCGCTGGCCGAGATCCCGCCTCGTACTGTCTTCTGATTTCATCCCACTGGGGGCCTGAGATACGTGGCCATGCGCAGTGCATATCCTCGCCTCTCACTCCCCTCCCTACGGCTTCTTCAGACTGTGCGGTGTCACGGCCGTGGCATGCTATTAGGGACCAGCTGACACCGAACAGTCTGAAGAAGCCATAGGGAGATGAGTGAGAGGTGGAGGTTCAGATATGCACTGCGCATGTCCATGGATCTCAGGCCCCCAGTGGGATGAAATCAGAAGACAGTACGAGGCGGGATCTCGGCCAGCGCGGCCGCACAGGCGCAGCCAACCTGACACCAAATGATGTCAGAAGACGGGCAGCGCAAAATGTGTGGATGGCCAAGGGCTAACCTAACAGCGCAGGCTCCGGGACTGATTCAAACAACGCTGAGGAGGCGGCGCACGGCGCCAAGGGGGTAAGAATGACGGCTGTGCTGCGTCACATCACAAAGGAAAGTTCCACCAACCGTACGGTATCACGGTAGGAGGGGGCACTTTTCATAAGTGTTAGGATCAGCATGTGCAAGGAGCACCACGAAAAGAGGCACTTTTTCCCTTTGCATCATTACTGCTGCACAAGGTGGCTCCTTCAGTAACAAACGCCTGGGGGGGGGGCAGGTTCCCTTAAATTTAACTTGTTGTGCCTGCGTGGCGGTCGCAGTACACGCTGCCGGCTGCACAGCAGGGGAACAGCTGACGTTACTGAACCCCAATAACAGAGGAGGGACTGTCGGGACTGTGCGTACAGCACTTCTGGACGGCAACTGGCGGTGTTGGAGCCCAGGGACAGGTGGAGGAGGAGGAGGTTGGAGGAGGTTGGAGGAGGTAGGAGGGATTGCCACACACACAGCAGGGGAACAGCTGACGTTACTGAACCCCAATAACAGAGGAGGGACTGTCGGGACTGTGCGTACAGCACTTCTGGACGGCAACTGGCGGTGTTGGAGCCCAGGGACAGGTGGAGGAGGAGGAGGTTGGAGGAGGTTGGAGGAGGTAGGAGGGATTGCCACACACACAGCAGGGGAACAGCTGACGTTACTGAACCCCAATAACAGAGGAGGGACTGCCGGGACTGTGCGTACAGCACTTCTGGACGGCAACTGGCGGTGTTGGAGCCCAGGGACAGGTGGAGGAGGAGGAGGTTGGAGGAGGTTGGAGGAGGTAGAAGGGATTGCCACACACACAGCAGGGGAACAGCTGACGTTACTGAACCCCAATAACAGAGGAGGGACTGTCGGGACTGTGCGGACAGCACTTCTGGACGGCAACTGGCGGTGTTGGAGCCCAGGGACAGGTGGAGGAGGAGGAGGTTGGAGGAGGTTGGAGGAGGTAGGAGGGATTGCCACACACACAGCAGGGGAACAGCTGACGTTACTGAACCCCAATAACAGAGGAGGGACTGTGCGTACAGCACTTCTGGACGGCAACTAGCGGTGTTGGAGCCCAGGGACAGGTGGAGGAGGAGGAGGTTGGAGGAGGTAGGAGGGATTGCCACACACACAGCAGGGGAACAGCTGACGTTACTGAACCCCAATAACAGAGGAGGGACTGTCGGGACTGTGCGTACAGCACTTCTGGACGGCAACTGGCGGTGTTGGAGCCCAGGGACAGGTGGAGGAGGAGGAGGTTGGAGGAGGTTGGAGGAGGTAGGAGGGATTGCCACACACACAGCAGGGGAACAGCTGACGTTACTGAACCCCAATAACAGAGGAGGGACTGTCGGGACTGTGCGTACAGCACTTCTGGACGGCAACTGGCGGTGTTGGAGCCCAGGGACAGGTGGAGGAGGAGGAGGTTGGAGGAGGTTGGAGGAGGTAGGAGGGATTGCCACACACACAGCAGGGGAACAGCTGACGTTACTGAACCCCAATAACAGAGGAGGGACTGTCGGGACTGTGCGGACAGCACTTCTGGACGGCAACTGGCGGTGTTGGAGCCCAGGGACAGGTGGAGGAGGAGGAGGTTGGAGGAGGTTGGAGGAGGTTGGAGGAGGTAGGAGGGATTGCCACACACACAGCAGGGGAACAGCTGACGTTACTGAACCCCAATAACAGAGGAGGGACTGTCGGGACTGTGCGGACAGCACTTCTGGACGGCAACTGGCAGTGTTGGAGCCCAGGGACAGGTGGAGGAGGAGGAGGTTGGAGGAGGTTGGAGGAGGTAGGAGGGATTGCCACACACACAGCAGGGGAACAGCTGACGTTACTGAACCCCAATAACAGAGGAGGGACTGTCGGGACTGTGCGGACAGCACTTCTGGACGGCAACTGGCGGTGTTGGAGCCCAGGGACAGGTGGAGGAGGAGGAGGTTGGAGGAGGTTGGAGGAGGTAGGAGGGATTGCCACACACACAGCAGGGGAACAGCTGACGTTACTGAACCCCAATAACAGAGGAGGGACTGTCGGGACTGTGCGGACAGCACTTCTGGACGGCAACTGGCGGTGTTGGAGCCCAGGGACAGGTGGAGGAGGAGGAGGTTGGAGGAGGTAGGAGGAGGTAGGAGGGATTGCCACACACACAGCAGGGGAACAGCTGACGTTACTGAACCCCAATAACAGAGGAGGGACTGTCGGGACTGTGCGTACAGCACTTCTGGACGGCAACTGGCGGTGTTGGAGCCCAGGGACAGGTGGAGGAGGAGAAGGTTGGAGGAGGTTGGAGGAGGTAGGAGGGATTGCCACACACACAGCAGGGGAACAGCTGACGTTACTGAACCCCAATAACAGAGGAGGGACTGTCGGGACTGTGCGTACAGCACTTCTGGACGGCAACTGGCGGTGTTGGAGCCCAGGGACAGGTGGAGGAGGAGGAGGTTGGAGGAGGTTGGAGGAGGTAGGAGGGATTGCCACACACACAGCAGGGGAACAGCTGACGTTACTGAACCCCAATAACAGAGGAGGGACTGTCGGGACTGTGCGGACAGCACTTCTGGACGGCAACTGGCGGTGTTGGAGCCCAGGGACAGGTGGAGGAGGAGGAGGTTGGAGGAGGTAGGAGGAGGTAGGAGGGATTGCCACACACACAGCAGGGGAACAGCTGACGTTACTGAACCCCAATAACAGAGGAGGGACTGTCGGGACTGTGCGTACAGCACTTCTGGACGGCAACTGGCGGTGTTGGAGCCCAGGGACAGGTGGAGGAGGAGGAGGTTGGAGGAGGTTGGAGGAGGTAGGAGGGATTGCCACACACACAGCAGGGGAACAGCTGACGTTACTGAACCCCAATAACAGAGGAGGGACTGTCGGGACTGTGCGTACAGCACTTCTGGACGGCAACTGGCGGTGTTGGAGCCCAGGGACAGGTGGAGGAGGAGGAGGTTGGAGGAGGTTGGAGGAGGTAGGAGGGATTGCCACACACACAGCAGGGGAACAGCTGACGTTACTGAACCCCAATAACAGAGGAGGGACTGTCGGGACTGTGCGTACAGCACTTCTGGACGGCAACTGGCGGTGTTGGAGCCCAGGGACAGGTGGAGGAGGAGGAGGTTGGAGGAGGTTGGAGGAGGTAGGAGGGATTGCCACACACACAGCAGGGGAACAGCTGACGTTACTGAACCCCAATAACAGAGGAGGGACTGTCGGGACTGTGCGTACAGCACTTCTGGACGGCAACTGGCGGTGTTGGAGCCCAGGGACAGGTGGAGGAGGAGGAGGTTGGAGGAGGTTGGAGGAGGTAGGAGGGATTGCCACACACACAGCAGGGGAACAGCTGACGTTACTGAACCCCAATAACAGAGGAGGGACTGTCGGGACTGTGCGGACAGCACTTCTGGACGGCAACTGGCGGTGTTGGAGCCCAGGGACAGGTGGAGGAGGAGGAGGTTGGAGGAGGTTGGAGGAGGTAGGAGGGATTGCCACACACACAGCAGGGGAACAGCTGACGTTACTGAACCCCAATAACAGAGGAGGGACTGTCGGGACTGTGCGGACAGCACTTCTGGACGGCAACTGGCGGTGTTGGAGCCCAGGGACAGGTGGAGGAGGAGGAGGTTGGAGGAGGTTGGAGGAGGTAGGAGGGATTGCCACACACACAGCAGGGGAACAGCTGACGTTACTGAACCCCAATAACAGAGGAGGGACTGTCGGGACTGTGCGGACAGCACTTCTGGACGGCAACTGGCGGTGTTGGAGCCCAGGGACAGGTGGAGGAGGAGGAGGTTGGAGGAGGTTGGAGGAGGTAGGAGGGATTGCCACACACACAGCAGGGGAACAGCTGACGTTACTGAACCCCAATAACAGAGGAGGGACTGTCGGGACTGTGCGGACAGCACTTCTGGACGGCAACTGGCGGTGTTGGAGCCCAGGGACAGGTGGAGGAGGAGGAGGTTGGAGGAGGTAGGAGGAGGTAGGAGGGATTGCCACACACACAGCAGGGGAACAGCTGACGTTACTGAACCCCAATAACAGAGGAGCGACTGTTGACTGTGCGTACAGCACTTCTGGACGGCAACTGGCGGTGTTGGAGCCCAGGGACAGGTGGAAAAGCAGAGGAACACAATGTAGGCCGAAGCCTGAGAAAGTCGAAAGGGAACCTTTAACCCCCCCCCAAGGTGTTTGTAGCTGAAAGAGCCAGCTTGTGCAGCACAAAAGATGCAAAAGGAAAAGGTGGCTCTTTTCATCATGCTCCTTGCAAACACAAGTCCTGGAGGTGGGACTTTCCTTCGTAATGTGACGCAGCACAGCCGTCATTCCTACCCCCCCGGCGCCGCGCACCGGCTCCTCAGCGTTGTTTGATTCCGTCCCGGAGCCTGCGCTGTCATGTTATCCCGTGGCCAGGCACACTTAGCGCTGCCCGTCTTCTGGCATCATTTGGTGTCAGGATGGCTGCGCCTGTGCGGCCGCGCTGGCCGAGAGCCCGCCTCGCAGTGTCTTCTGATTTAATCCCACTGGGGGCCTGGGATCCATGGACATGCGCAGTGCATATCCTCACCTCTCACTCCCCTCCCTACGGCTTCTTAAGACTGTGCGGTGTCACGGCCGTGGCATGCTATTAGGGACCAGCTGACACCGAACAGTCTGAAGAAGCCATAGGGAGATGAGTGAGAGGTGGAGGTTCAGATATGCACTGCGCATGTCCATGGATCCCAGGCCCCCAGTGGGATTAAATCAGAAGACACTGCGAGGCGGGCTCTCTGCCAGCGCGGCCGCACAGGCGCAGCCATCCTGACACCAAATGATGCCAGAAGACGGGCAGCGCTAAGTGTGCCTGGCCACGGGATAACATAACAGCGCAGGCTCCGGGACGGAATCAAACAACGCTGAGGAGCCGGTGCGCGGCGCCGGGGGGGTAGGAATGACGGCTGTGCTGCATCACATTACGAAGGAAAGTCCCACCTCCGGGACGGTGTTACGGTATCAGTGGACACATTTTATAAGTGTTAAGTTCTGCGTGTGCAAGGTGCTAAACAAAAATAGCTACCTTTTCCTTGTGCAGCATTACTGCTGCACAAGGAGGCTCTTTCAGTAACAAACGCCTTGGGGGGGGGGACAGATTCCCTTACATTTCAGTTGTTGTGTCAGCGTGGCGGTCGCATGACACATTGCCGGCTACACAGCTGGGGATCAGCTGACGTTACTGAAACCCAATAACACTGGGTCGTATGTTTTGACTGTGCAGACGGCACTTCTGAGCCTCAACTGGCGGTGTTGGAGCCCAGGAATTTAAATTCAGGTGGTAGAAAGATGAACACAACAGGAGACCTGGATAACGTATACAGTGACCTAATTATTTAATCAGGAGGAGGAGTGGCAAATTCCTGCGAGATCCAGGCCTTGTTCATTTTCAGGAAAGTAAGCTGGTCAACGTTATCGGAGGATAGTCGCATGCGACGGTCAGTTAGTACACCACCTGCAGCACTAAAGACACGTTCCGATAATACACTGGCCGCAGGGCAAGACAGCACCTCCAATGCATACTGGCTTAGCTCTGGCCATGTATCCAGCTTTGAGACCCAAAACTTGAAAGGGGAAGAGCCGTCTGGGAGTACAGCAAGAGGGCAAGACATGTAGTCTGTCACCATCTGACGGAACCGTTGCCTCCTGCTGACTGGAGCCGTCTGTGATGGTGTAGACTTTTGTGGGGGGCACAGAAAACTGTGCCACAGTTGGGCCATACTGGTCTTGCCTTGGGCAGAGGCACTGCTTCTGCTCCCTCTTTGTGCAGAGCCTCCACCACTGCCTGGACGCACTGAGCTGCTTTGGAATGCACTAGCAGCACTTCTCTCAGTTGGAATGGAGAAGATGATGGAATTGACCAGTGTGTCTTGGTACTCCCGCATTTTTCGCTCCCGGTTCAACGGTGTGATGAGGCTTTCTACGTTGTCCCGGTAGCGAGGATCGAGGAGGGTGAACACCCAATAATCAGACATGTTGAGAATGTGGGCGATGCGGCGGTCGTTTCTCAGGCACTGCAGCATGTAATCCACCATGTGCTGCAGACTGCCAACTGCCCAAGAAACGCTGTCCCCTGCTGGAGGCGTGATCTCTGCCCGCTCGTCATCACCCCACCCTCGCTGTACACACTGAGTACTGGACAATTGTGTAACTCCCTCCTCTGGACGGATGTCTTCCTCCTCCATTGACTCCTCCTCATCCTCCTCACAAACTGTCCCCTGCCTACGCGTTTGTGAGGAACCACGTGGCGCTGACTGTCCAGAAGATGATGGAAATGGTGAATCCTCATCCTCCACCTCTTCCACAACATCATCCCTTAGCGCTTGCAGTGATTTTTCAAGCAGGCAGATAAGGGGGACAGTCATGCTGACTAGTGCATCATCTGCACTCGCCATCCGCGTGGAATAATCAAAGGGACGCAAAACCTGGCAGACGTCATTCATAGTGGCCCACTCTGTGGTTGTGAAGTCTGTACGGCGCTGACTGCGACTTTTTTGCGCCTGAAGCAGCTGGTACTCCATTACAGCTTGCTGCTGCTCACACAACCGCTCCAACATATGTAACGTGGAATTCCACCTGGTAGGTAGGTCACATATGATGCGATGTTCCGGCAGGCGGTGTCGGCGCTGCAGAACCGCAATGCGCGCTTTTGCCGTGCTGGAACGCCGCAAGTGAGCACACTCTAGGCGGACCTTGTGCAGCAGTGCATCAAGATCCGGATAGTCCCTCAAAAAGCTCTGCACGACCAAATTGAGCACATGTGCCAGACATGGGATGTGAGTGAGGTTGCCGAGGCCCAGAGCTGCCACCAGATTTCGGCCATTATCGCACACTACCATGCCTGGCTGGAGATTCGCTGGCACAAACCACACATCGCTCTCCTGCTTGATGGCATTCCAGAGCTCCTGCGCTGTGTGGCTACGATTCCCCAAAAAAATTAATTTCAACACGGCCTGTTGACGTTTGGCCACGGCTGTGCTCATGTCGGTCGTAACAGGTACACGTTCATCACGGGTCCATGTGGAGGTGGACTGTGACGGCTCCTGCAGCGATGATTCTGAGGAACTGGTGTAAGAGGAGGAGTCAATGCGTACAGAATGGATTCCTGCAATCCTTGGAGTGGGCAGGACACGTCCTGCGCCACTCGCACGGTCTGTACCCGGCTCAACGACATTAACCCAATGGGCAGTGAGGGAAAGGTATCGCCCCTGTCCATGTTGACTGGTCCACGCATCGGTGGTGAGGTGGACCTTGCTACTGACGGCGTTCAGTAGCGCGTGTTTTATGTGTCCCTCCACATGCTTGTGCAGGGCAGGGACGGCTTGCCTGCTGAAGTAAAAGCGGCTAGGCACATTGTACTGTGGGACTGCCAATGACATCAAGTCACGGAAGCTGTCAGTCTCCACCAGCCTGAATGACAGCATTTCCAGTGACAGAAGTTTGGCAATGCCTGCAGTCAGAGCCTGTGCTCGTGGGTGGTTTGACGAGAAAGGCCGCCTTTTCTCCCATGCCTGTACTACCGATGGCTGTAGACTGGGCTGGGAGTGTGTGGATGACTGGGAAAGTGGCGCTGCGGGTGGAATTACAGCGGGTCTCTGGACAACAGGGCCAGAGGTTCTTCCACGGCGATCCTGGGAGGAAGCCGAACCAGCTGCGTGTGAGCTAGAGGAAGAGGCAACACGAGCTGAAGAGGTGGTAGCTGCCGCTGTTGGTTGGCCTACCTCTTCAGTGTGTTTTTCTAACTCCGCCGGGTGCCTGTTGCGCACATGTTTCCACATGTTGGAGGTATTGAGGTTGCTGACATTTCGACCTCTTTTGACTTTTTGATGACACACGTTGCATCTGACATAGCAAATGTCATCTGCAACTGTGTCAAAAAAGGACCAGGCACTGCAAGTCTTGGGAGCGCCCTTTTTGGCTTTTGGAAGAGACATGCTCCTAATGGGTGCCAAAGCGGAGGCTGCAGGATCCGCAGTCTTCCCCCTCCCTCTCCCTCTTTGGGCCGTACGGGGAATCTCTTCCTCAGAGCTGCTCCCACCACCTTCCTGTCCCTCACGCCAAGATGGGTCGAGGACCTCATCATCTACACTACCCTCTGCCCCCAACTGCTCCTCCTGGGTAGTCTCAGCAGCAGAGCACGCACCAGTAAGTGGCACCTGAGTGTCATCATCAGCTGATGCGGCCTGCGATGTGGTGACCGGAGCCACTGGCCCACCCGCCTCTTCAGAGGAAGACAGAAAAAGCTGTTGGGCATCACTGCACCCTGCCTCTTCTTCCATTTCTCCAATGCTGCTTGGCTGGCCCCCTGTTTCCAAGCCAAGAGATTCAGAGAACAGAAGTAGAGACGGCTCCTGTCCTGGGCTCTCTGTCTGCCTGGGCAATTTGGCAGGTGGTGAAGAGACAGATGGCTGCTCTCCAGTGCTCTGTGTCTGAGAGGATGTGGCACTAATGGAAGTTGATGCATTAGCTGCCATCCATCCGACAACAGCTTCAATTTGGTCTTGACGCAGCAGCGGTGTACGGCGCTCTGACACAAAGCTGCGCATGAACGACTGTTGCCTGGTGAAAGTGGGTGCTGATGAGTCACCGGTGCCCGCAGCAGGCACAGAATCCCCACGTCCCCTCCCTGCTCCGCGCCCACGCCCACGCCCACGTGCCTTACTCACTGCCTTCTTCATCTTGGTTGACTGATAAAGATAAGCAGAAAAGTACTAACGGATTTGTGTGCTTATTCCTGAGCAACTCCTCCTAACAGGTATAAGAAACACTAATTTTCTAAAGTGTGGACTAGACTTTAATATGAGCTAATGTGGCCTACACAAATGTAAAGTGGTGTAACTGGTGTGTTTGGTGAACTTTATTATTTATTTCTTTTTGGGGGGCTGAACTGACAACAGATAGAGCTGCAGTCACACGGAGACCATGCAGACAGACGTAAACGGCGCTGCAAGGCCCAAAAACCCTCCTCTACGTTATCCTATGTAGTGTTTTTCCACAAGTTAGCTGGAGACGGGTGGAAAGACACTAATAGGATTTTTTTAAATAAATTAGCAGCAACCTACACTACTTGAAAAAAAAAGAAAATTGATTTGGCGGTATGACGCAGTGAACAACCCTGAGCTGGAGACAACCAGGCTACGGCTGCTCATAGACTACAGGGCGAGCTGCAGTCACACGGAGACCGTGCAGACAGCCGTAAACGGCGCTGCAAGGCCCAAAAACCCTCCTCTACTTTATCCTATGTAGTGTTTTTCCACAAATTAGCTGGAGACGGGTGGAAAGACACTAATAGGATTTTTTTAAATAAATTAGCAGCAGACTACACTACTTGAAAAAAAATTAAAATTGATTTGGCGGTATGACGCAGTGAACAACCCTGAGCTGGAGACAACCAGGCTACGGCTGCTCACAGACTACAGGGCGAGCTGCAGTCACACGGAGACCGTGCAGACAGCCGTAAACGGCGCTGCAAGGCCCAAAAACCCTCCTCTACTTTATCCTATGTAGTGTTTTTCCACAAATTAGCTGGAGACGGGTGGAAAGACACTAATAGGATTTTTTTGAATAAATTAGCAGCAGACTACACTACTTGGAAAAAAAAAAAAAAAAAAGAACAGTATGAGGCAATGAACCACCCTCCCTGAACTGAATACAACCAGCTATGGATGGCCTATGTGGCTGCACTCAGACTAGAGAGTGGGCTGCACTCACACACACACACACAGACCTTGCAGATCGCTGTGAAAACAGCGCTACAAGGCAAAAGCAAGGTGAATAGTAGGTGAACACAGCGGTTGCTAAATTAGCCTTTGGAAAGCACAAAGAAGCAAATCGCTATCTCTAAACTGTCCCTCAGTCAGCAAACAGCGTCCTGTCACTAACTGAATTCACAGCAGAGTGATCGCAAAATGGCGCCAGCGACTTTTAAACTGCAGCATGACATCATTTCAGCAGCCAATCACAGCCTTGCCAGTACTTTCATGCCCTCCATGCTAAACAGGATGTGCCCACACTTGGAATCATTCTCATTGGCTGAATTTCTGCATTTTGAATCTTGGAACTTCCGATTCCGGTATCCGATACGCGGCAAGTATCGGAATCCCGGTATCGGAATTCCGATACCGCAAGTATCGGCCGATACCCGATACTTGCGGTATCGGAATGCTCAACACTACTCAAGAACAAAACCACAGCGCTTGGCAAATGACAGATCCATAAGACTCAGGGCAGCACCTGAATCCACAAACGCCATAACAGGGTAAGAGGACAATGAGCAAATTAAAGTTACAGACAAAATAAATTTAGGTTGCAAATTACCAATGGCGACAGGACTAACAACCCTTGTTAGGCGTTTAGAGCATGCTGATATAACATGTGTAGAATCACCACAGTAAAAACACAACCCATTCTGACGTCTATGATTTTTCCGCTCATTTCTGGTCTGAATTCTATCACATTGCATCAAATCAGGTGTTTGTTTAGACAACACCACCAGAGGATTAGCGGTTTTGCGCTCCCGCAAACGCCGGTCAATTTGAATAGCCAGCGCCATGGAATCATTCAGACTTGTAGGAATGGAGAAACCCACCATCACATTCTTAATGGCTTCAGAAAGGCCATTTCTGAAGTTTGCGGCCAGAGCACACTCATTCCACTGAGTAAGCACGGACCATTTCCGAAATTTTTGGCAATACACTTCAGCTTCATCCTGGCCCTGAGAAATAGCCAGCAAGGCTTTTTCTGCCTGAACCTCAAGATTGGGTTCCTCGTAAAGCAATGCGAGCGCCAGAAAAAACGCATCAATATTTGCCAATGCCGGATCTCCTGGCGCTAGCGAGAAGGCCCAATCCTGAGGGTCGCCCCGTAAAAAAGAGATAACAATTTTAACTTGCTGAGCTGAGTCTCCAGATGAACGGGGTCTCAGAGATAGAAACAATTTACAATTATCCCTGAAATTCCTAAACTTAAATCGGTCTCCAGAAAACAGTTCAGGAATAGGTATTTTAGGTTCAGACATAGGACTACTGGTAACAAAATCTTGTATGCTTTGCACACGAGCAGCAAGCTGGTCCACACTTGTAATCAAGGTCTGGATATTCATGTCTGCAGCAAGCTCAAGCCACTCAGAGGTAAAGGGGAGGAAGAGAGGAAAAAAAAAAAAAACTCAGAATTTCCTTTCTTATTATCCCACTTCTGCAATGCATTAAACATTCAATGTAGGCCTGGCATACTGTTATGACCCCAATGGCAGAGGGTCTCAGGAATAAATACCAAGTCTGCAAACACAAAAAACCAGCTCATAGGGCAGTGGTAACTGGGCTGACCATATATCTAATCCTAGCACCACAAATAGAAGCAGCCGGGGAACGTGCCTACGTTGGTTCTAGACGTCTCGCGCCAGCCGGAGAACTAACTAACCCTAGAAGGGAAAAGAAAGACCTTTCTTGCCTCCAGAGAAAAGACCCCAAAAGTTGGATACAAGCCCCCAACAAATAATAACGGTGAGGTAAGAGGAAAAGACAAACATAAGCATGAGCTAGGTATTTAGCAAAGAGAGGCCCACTAGCTAATAGCAGAATATAGTAAGATGACTTATATGGTCAGCAAAAACCCTATTAAAATATCCACGCTGGATATTCAAGAACCCCCGAACCGACTAACGGCCGGGGGGAGAACACCAGCCCCCTAGAGCTTCCAGCAAGGTAAGAAATCACATTTAGTACAAGCTGGACAAAAATAGGAGCAAGCAAATAACTCAAAAATCAAAGAAGCAGGACTTAGCTTAATTTTGCAAGAGGCAGGACCAGCAGACAGGAGCAACAGAAGGATCTGATTACAACAATGCCAGGCACTGGACTAAGGATCCAGGAAGTTAATATAGCGACACCCCTGGACTAACGACCCAGGTGAGTTCCAAACTGAAGAAAGACAATCCCAGAGTCATACCACTAGTGACCACAAGAGGGAGCCAAAAAGTCAATTCACAACAGATACCACACACAGCAATGGCACGGAGGCAGACTTGCCAATATTTATCTCCCACTAATTTTTTTTTTTTGGAAAAGGGAGAATGTACCCCCCCCAAAAAAAATGGCCAAGTATTACACAGTGTTTTCGGTGCCACACAATGAGAGACAGATGCCACACACAGCAATGGCACGGAGGCAGACTTGCCAATATTTATCTCCCACTAATTTTTTTTTGGGAAGAGGGAGTATGTACCCCAAAAAAAAAAAAAAATGGCCAAGTATTACACAGTGTTTTCGGTGCCACACAATGACAGACAGATGCCACACACAGCAATGGCACGGAGACAGACTTGCCAATATTTATCTCCCACTCATTTTTTGGGGGGAAAAGGGAGAATTTAGCAAAAAAAAAAAGGGCCAAGTATTACACGGTGTTTTCGGTGGCACACAATGAGAGACAGATACCACACACAGCAATGGCACGGAGGCAGACTTGCCAATATTTATCTCCCACTAATTTTTTTTGGGGAAAAGGGAGAATGTACCCAAAAAAAAAAAAAATGGCCAAGTATTACACAGTGTTTTCGGTGCCACACAATGAGAGACAGATACCACACACAGCAATGGCACGGAGGCAGACTTGCCAATATTTATCTCCCACTAATTTTTTTTTTGGAAAAGGGAGAATTTAGCAAAAAAAAAAAAAGGGCCAAGTATTACACAGTGTTTTCGGTGCCACACAATGAGAGACAGATACCACACACAGCAATGGCACGGAGGCAGACTTGCCAATATTTATCTCCCTGCAGTTATCTCAGAAAAGTATGGCAGGCAGCTATAAAATGGACTGCTGCACACAAAAGTGTGGACAAACACACAAGATAGCTGTGCAGAAAGGAAGGAAAAACAGGATTTGTGCTTTGAAAAAAGCAGTTGGTTTGCACAGCGGCGTACACACAGGCACAGCAACGCAGCTATCAGGGTCAGGGAGCCTTCTAGTGCAGCCCAATGAGCTACAGCGCTGAGGAAAAAAAAATGTAGCTTCCACTGTCCCTGCAATCAAAAGGTGGTGTTGGACAGTGGAAATCGCTACAGCACAAGCGGTTTGTAGCTTTATGTACCCTGCCTATCACTATCCCTGCTTCCGAAGAAGCTGCAGCAACCTCTCCCTACGCTCAGATCAGCAGCAGTAAGATGGCGGTCGGCGGGAACGCCACTTTATAGCCCCTGTGACGCCGCAGAAAGCAAGCCAATCACTGCAATGCCCTTCTCTAAGATGGTGGGGACTGAGATCTATGTCATCACGCTGCCCACACTCTGCGTCCACCTTCATTGGCTGAGAAATGGCGCTTTTAGCGTCATTGAAATGCGACTTTGGCGCGAAAGTCGCGTACCGCATGGCAGACCCCACACAGGGATCGGCTCGGTTTCATGAGACGCCGACTTTGCCAAAAGTCGGTGACTTATGAAAATGAACGATCCGTTTTGCTCAACCCTAGTCCCAATACCGACCCCTGCAGTACCCCACTGGTCACAGCAACCCAGTTAGAGACTATACCATTTATAACCACCCTCTGCTTTCTATCACTAAGCCAGTTACTAACCCATTTACACACATTTTCCCCCTGACCCAGCATTCTCATTTTGTGTACCAACCTCTTGTGCGGCACGGTATCAAACGCTTTGGAAAAATCGAGATATACCACGTCCAATGACTCACCGTGGTCCAGCCTATAGCTTACCTCTTCATAAAAACTGATTAGATTGGTTTGACAGGAGCAATTTCTCATAAACCCATGCTGATATGGAGTTAAACAGTTATTCTCATTGAGATAATGCAGAATAACATCCTTCAGAAACCCTTCAAATATTTTACCAACAGTAGAGGTTAGACTTACTGGCCTATAATTTCCAGGTTAACTTTTAGAGCCCTTTTTGAATATTGGCACCACATTTGCTATGCGCCAGTCCTGCGGAAGAGACCCCGTCGCTATAGAGTCCCTAAAAATAAGAAATAATGGTTTATCTATTACATTACTTAGTTCTCTTAGTACTCGTGGGTGTATGCCATCCGGACCCGGAGATTTATCTATTTTAATCTTATGTAGCTGGTTTCGCACCTCTTCTTGGGTTAGATTGGTGACCCTTAATATAGGGTTTTCATTGTTTCTTGGGATTTCACCTAGCATTTCATTTTCCACCGTGAATACCGTGGAGAAGAAGGTGTTTAATATGTTAGCCTTTTCCTCGTCATCTACAACCATTCTTTCCTCACTATTTTTAAGGGGCCTACATTTTCAGTTTTTATTCTTTTACTATTGATATAGTTGAAGAACAGTTTGGGATTAGTTTTACTCTCCTTAGCAGTGTGCTTCTCTGTTTCCTTTTTGGCAGCTTTAATTAGTTTTTTAGATAAAGTATTTTTCTCCCTATAGTTTTTTAGAGCTTCAATGGTGCCATCCTGCTTTAGTAGTGCAAATGCTTTCTTTTTACTGTTAATTGCCTGTCTTACTTCTTTGTTTAGCCACATTGGGTTTTTCCTATTTCTAGTCCTTTTATTCCCACAAGGTATAAACCGCTTACAGTGCCTATTTAGGATGTTCTTAAACAGTTTCCATTTATTATCTGTATTCTTATTTCTCAGGATATTGTCCCAGTCTACCAGATTAAGGGCATATCTAAGCTGGTCAAACTTTGCCTTCCTAAAGTTCAGTGTTTTTGTGACTCCCTGACAAGTCCCCCTAGTGAAAGACAGGTGAAACTGTACAATATTGTGGTCGCTATTTCCTAGATGCCCGACCACCTGCAGATTTGTTATTCTGTCAGGTCTATTAGATAGTATTAGGTCTAAAAGTGCTGCTCCTCTGGTTGGATTCTGCACCAATTGTGAAAGATATTTTTTCTTGGTTATTAGCAGAAACCTGTTGCCTTTATGGGTTTCACAGGTTTCTGTTTCCCAGTTAATATCTGGGTGGTTAAAGTCCCCCATAACCAGGACCTCATTATGGGTTGCAGCTTCATCTATCTGCTTTAGAAGTAGACTTTCCATGATTTCTGTTATATTTGGGGTTTTGTAACAGACCCCAATGAGAATTTTGTTACCATTTTCCCCTCCATGAATTTCGACCCATATGGACTCGACATCCTCATTCCTTTCGCTAATATCCTCCCTTAAAGTGGACTTTAGACAAGACTTTACATAGAGACAAACCCCTCCTCCTCTCCGATTTTTACGATCCTTTCTAAACAGACTGTAACCCTGTAAGTTAACTGCCCAGTCATAGCTTTCATCTAACCATGTCTCGGTTATTCCCACTATGTCAAAGTTACCTGTAGATATTTCTGCTTCTAGTTCTTCCATCTTGTTTGTCAGGCTTCTGGCGTTTGCGAGCATGCAGTTTAGAGGATTTTGTTTGGTGTCTATGAACTCATAATGACTTCGAGAATCGTAATGGCAGGTTAGTTTTAGCATTTAGTGAATCTAGTAAAAAAGCCAAACAAAAAAATAAGGGTGTGATTGCACTTTTTTTGCAATTTCACCCCACTTGGAATTTTTTTCCTGTTTTCGAGTACACGGCATGGTAAAATCAATGGTTTTGTTCAAAAGTACAACATGTCCCACATAAACAAGCCCACACATGGCCATTTTGACCCAAAAATAAAAGAGTTATGGCTCTGGGAAGAAGGAGAGCAAAAAATGAAAATGCAAAAGCAAAAATACCCCTGGTCGTTACAATAGACCATGACAAACATGTCAGTCTAACCAACTGGTTTTGACCATCTAATGTGGTGGAGCATGTTGTGTTTTTACATGCCCAATCATTTTGGTCTCGGCAGAGTTAGGCTGTTTCCACTTGGCGTATTCCTTCAGGATTTGCTGCAAATTGGACGCTGCGTACATCCACAGTGTCCAATTTGCAGCATCCAGATGTTACAGCACAGTTGAGGGGATTTTATGAAATCCCGTCTCCACTGTGTGGCACGGCCTCATCCGTGCATTTACACACATGTGGCGCGTCTTTCTTGACCACAGCATGTCTATTTATCTTACGGAGATGCTCAGTCTCCACAAGATAAATAACCCACTCTATGGATAGGATGCGGTGATTCCGCATGTGTTCATTGAACACATGCGGAATCACCGCACATACAAAGGGGGGCGGCGCTTTGGGCAGAGCGGGGTATGTGCTGCATCCAAAGCGCTACGTTTCCTGACCGTGGAAGCATAGCCTAAGCTGCAGTCAGAGTTGTCTGGCAGTGGCTTTTCCCTTCTTTCAATTGAGGAAACATGGATGCTCAGGTGAGCTAAATGTGCATATGTACAATGAGGTGGTTAGGAGCAACTGGATAAGTGGATCTGAACATGGCACTTTCATCATGATAGATATGTAGACGTTTTGCAAACAGCAGAAAAGCGAAAATAGCCAGTTTATGTATGTCCGTCAAATTCACCTGTTTTGACCGTCTAATTTGTATGAATATGTCCTAACTTTCTATCAATGGGAAATTTTAGAGGAAAAAGGGTTGGGCATGTTGAATTTGACACGCCCGATTGTTTTGTTCTCAGGACAGATTAGCTGCAGTTGTAGGTGTCTTTCATTTTCTTACACCTTCTTTATACTGAGAACAGCAGAAAAAGCAAAAAAGCATGTTCAGCCGACAGCTATGTAAGGTGTATGGCCAGAGGTAGTGATAAGGCACAAATTGTCTCCGAATACTTACAGGCACATTCCTGTAGATCTTGTTTCAGTGTTCAATACAATTAAATTATTCATTTATGTTATGATGTTGAACGGCGTGTGTCTAAGATGTACTGTTCGCGCTGCTATGAAATCAGCGACAACGGGCAGAAAGTGCCAATATGATATTGTACCATCAGGATACCATAACACGAGATAACAGAAGAATCCATTCTTATCCGACCTTGGCTATCCCAAAGGTGGAAGTGACCTTGCTCATTAATAGGTAGGCGTCATGGTAAAGCAGCAAGGGAAGAAATACAGAAGCGAGCCTAGTATTGCTTTGAATATAAAGGATTCTTTCTTTCATGAGTGGATCTTTTATTATCATTACATCTGCATTTTCCCATGTACATTGCAAAATCAATGTTAATCCAAGATGCTATTTACAGTACGTGGGTGAACACAATATGTAGCACTGACAATGTTCAACTGTGGATGAAAACACCCAATGAATTGTTTAGATGTGTCAGTATATGGTCCACATTTTAAGGGTATGTGCACACTGAGCATTTCTGCTGTGGACCTGTAGGAAAATCAACTGATGTAAGTGCTGCTGCAGATATGGTGCAGCCTAGTTGCCCATTTCACCGTTTGCATTGCACCCTTT
The DNA here is from genome assembly GCF_051348905.1 of Ranitomeya variabilis. Classification (NCBI taxonomy): domain Eukaryota; kingdom Metazoa; phylum Chordata; class Amphibia; order Anura; family Dendrobatidae; genus Ranitomeya; species Ranitomeya variabilis. Next base: position 237,895,829 of record NC_135232.1, read on the forward strand.
GCTGGTCGATAAATGCTTGAGATTTGTGTATGAAATTTGTTAAAATCTCATTTTCAGTGCTGTAATACCCAGAAAATTTTCAATTTAAAAAATGTGGTTAAAAAATAAGCTGCGTATACACCACATATAGTCCATCACTTCTTCAAAGTAGATGAGAGTGCCTCTGCTACACTAATAGCACTGTAAAACACTACGGGTATTTTCACACACTGCATTTTTGCTGCTTTTTTTTTTGTGCATTTCTGCTGAGAAAAAAATGCAGCATTTTAATGTACAAGAAAAATATATGAGATTCCGAAATCTCATGCACACGCTGCTTATTTTTTCCTTCTAGATTTGAAGCAGCTTCAGATCTGCAGCATGTCAGTTCTTTCAGAATTTTTCACCCATTATAATGGACAGAGAAAAAAAACACAAAAAAATCAAACCCATGCAGAAACGCAGCAAAAACACATATTTTACACATCATATTTCTTACTATGACTTATGATTTTCCAGCTGCAAATACTGAACGTGTTCACATGAACGTGATCACGACAAACACACCAGAAGGCGCGGGATAGCTCCACACACTGCTCATCTCAAGGTCCTACCCATTACCTCTCCCCGGCAGGAGCCACGAGTGTCACACTTCCTCTCAAAGGACATGATACCAAGAGCGATTGTGCGAATAAGACGGGATTGAGTCAAAACGTTGCTTTGAAATCCTGCACCAAAATGTTTTTCTCAACATATGTTTGCTTACCTACACGTGGTTTTGAAACAAGAGAATTTGGAATTGAAATAAGAGTGTGTGGTGAATTTTCCTGAACAGGTGTGCGAGTGCTTTACACCCCTTCCACCTACACCCCACATTTGCAACAGTGTATATGCCACTTCTCTAAACCTACACGTACCCTAAGGCAGGGTTCTCCAACCTGTAGCTCGTGGGCTTAGGATATGTGGCTCATGGATGTCTGTCTTCTTCATGTATTAGCCCCTGGTCAGGCAACCAACTACGAGGAGAAGGTCTCCAAGCGTGATTTTTATCAGCAGCCCTGCACATAAGAGGAAGTCTGGAAGTTGTTATAATTGCGAGGGAGGGACGGAGCAGAGAAATCAATATAACAAGCTGGAGATAGGATGATACCATTAGAGGGGGGCTTGGAGTTGGGTGCAGTAAGGTGAAAGGTATGCTTGCTACGAGAATCCTAAATGACGACAAAGTGGGAACCATTGGATGTATACAGGAGGGCTTAGTGTGCTTTCTGTGGGGAAACTTTGGCTGTCATAATATTGGTAATGGGGGGCTCTAAGTGTCACTACTGCCTGGATGTGACTCGCGACTATCACTTTGAGTTGAATGTGGCTCTCAATTTAAGAAAATTTGAGGACTGCTGCCTTAAGTCAATATTAACTTAGAGCTGATGTCATGTTGCTGGCTGATCCATCTGTATATTACTGAACCATAATGTGTCTGTAATATTGGAGACATGCCAATGCAATGTAGACAGTAGTGGGACCATTTTAGATCCATAGTCCACTAATTTTAGACATACGATGCACTTCTATCAAAATGGTCTAATTATAGCATCTTATATTTGTCTTTCCCATTAGATGTACAGTAGGTTTCTTGACATTCTCAAGTCACCTGTTGAACAGTAAAGAACAGGAATTACTGAGGATTTTTATGTTCCATAATGAAAAAGCTAACCTCTGTAATATAGCGTACCATTAGCATGGTGAGCTTTCATTTTGCCAACCAAGCAACGTGTACTAATATCTGGCTTCCCTTTGCCTTTCTGGGATAATTTTTTACACTTCTTTTGATATCTTTAACCTTTTGAAAATAATGCAACAGGATGTGTCGGCTTCTCCTGACTTTTAATGCTGCCAGTAATAAAGTAGATATGGAAATGTGACTTGGGGAGGAGAGTCATTAAAATCAATTACTGGTCAGGTATTCTACTTCTAGGCAGGACATTTTTTTTTTCGAAAATGAAATGTCACAACTTTAAATAATAAAAATGTAATGTTTTATCTCACTCAATAAAGTTTTTGCCTGGAATCATTCTAAAGAATGTTCATTTACTGACATTAGTAGCAAATTACATGGCAGTAAAATATGACTAATTATTAAACATTTAAGGCAGCTTCACTTTTTTGGCTGATACAAAAAAATGCCAAAAAAACTAAAATGTTGAAGAAAATAGTAAAACATTAGGACTGTCATAACTAGAATTGCCAGCTTTGACTAGTTGGTTGGTTGGTGTTTGTCTGTATATACCCAAAAAGAGTGTGGCTGCAGAAGGAATCATTGAGACGGGGTGCACAAAGATCATACCATAGGGTGTGAATTACACTTTCAGAGGTGATTCAATAATGTCAAGTGTGTAGGGGTGACCCATTGATAAGATCAAGGAAATGATAATGTTTGTCAATTTGTTAAATTTCCAGAAGGTATAATAGAGAAATGATACAATGTAATTTACATATAAGTGACAGAGCTCAGGCAGTGGAGGAATACAAGTATTTATTATTAAAACAGATATGTCAGGACAAGTAATTGCTGCTAATATTAACAGATATAAACAGTAGAATTGGTGTTATATCTGCATAAGGAGATTAGAGATCACATAACCAAAGTGTTGGAAGTTACCGCACTGAAAAGGGATCCTGCTTTCTAGGTGCTGGACAAAATTACTGTTATTATGAACAGTTAAGCAAGTTGCAGATGAAATTATCTCAAAATGGTCTAAAGTTAAAGATGACACATTTCCTTTGTATTTTAGGGAAGATAAAAATATTTTCATCTTTTACATTTTAAAAATTACAAGAAGGAAAATAGGCTGATGCCAACATTTGAGCGCTCTGCACGGCTAGTATCATCCCTTTTGAAAGTATCACAGTTTGTAAGTTTATCAGTTAATCTCTGGAGACTAGTGTTGAGCGATACCTTCCGATACTCAAAGGTATCGGTATCGGATGGTATCGGCCGATATCCAAAAAATATCGGATATCGCCGATACTGATACCCGATACCAATGCAAGTCAATGGGACACAAGTATCGGAAGGTATCCTGGATGGTTCCCAGGGTCTGAAGGAGAGGAAACTCTCCTTCAGGCCCTGGGATCCATATTCATGTAAAAAATAAAGAATTAAAATAAAAAGTAGGAAATATACTCACCCGGCGGGCCCTGGACCTTACCGATGTAATCGGCAGCCTCCGTTCCTAAGAATGAGGAGTGAAGGACCTTCGATGACGTCGCGGCTTGTGATTGGTCGCGTGACCACTCATGTGACCGCTCACGCGACCAATCACAAGCCGCGACGTCATCGCAGGTCCTAAACTCACTACATTCTTAGGAATGGAGGCTGCCGGTTACATCGGTAAGGTCCAGGGGCCATCGGACGGGTGAGTATATCCATATTTTTTATTTTAATTCTTTATTTTTTACATGAATATGGATCCCAGGGCCTGAAGGAGAGTCTCCTCTCCTCCACACCCTGGGAACCATACATTGGGAACTTCAGATTCCGATTTCCGATATCACAAAAATATCGGAACTCGGTATCGGAATTCCGTTACAGCAAATATCGGCCGATACCCGATACTTGCGGTATCGGAATGCTCAACACTACTAGAGACTTTTTAGGGTCAGCCGATGCGGAGTGGTGGTGCCATATCCGCTGAACAGTAAGGTGCCAACCACCGCAGTTAGGCAGGCTGTTCATATCAGCAGGGAACAGTTCTAGTGAGGTATTATACACTCACCGGCCACTTTATTAGGTACACCATGCTAGTAACGGGTTGGACCCCCTTTTGCCTTCAGAACTGCCTCAATTCTTCGTGGCATAGATTCAACAAGGTGCTGGAAGCATTCCTCAGAGATTTTGGTCCATATTGACATGATGGCATCACACAGTTGCCGCAGATTTGTCGGCTGCACATCCCAAAGATGCTCCATACAAGGCAGGATGGATCCATGCTTTCATGTTGTTTACGCCAAATTCTGACCCTACCATCCGAATGTCGCAGCAGAAATCGAGACTCATCAGACCAAGCAACGTTTTTCCAATCTTCTACTGTCCAATTTCGATGAGCTTGTACAAATTGTAGCCTCAGTTTCCTGTTCTTAGCTGAAATGAGTGGTACCCGGTGTGGTCTTCTGCTACTGTAGCCCATCTGCCTCAAAGTTCGACGCACTGTGCTTTCAGAGATGCTCTTAGGCCTACCTTGGTTGTAACGGGTGGCGATTTGAGTCACTGTTGCCTTTCTATCAGCTCGAACCAGTCTGCCCATTCTCCTCTGACCTCTGGCATCAACAAGGCATTTCCGCCCACAGAACTGCCGCTCACTGGATTTTTTTTCTTTTTCGGACCATTCTCTGTAAACCCTAGAGATGGTTGTGCGTGAAAATCCCAGTAGATCAGCAGTTTCTGAAATACTCAGACCAGCCCTTCTGGCACCAACAACCATGCCACGTTCAAAGGCACTCAAATCACCTTTCTTCCCCATACTGATGCTCGGTTTGAACTGCAGGAGATTGTCTTGACCATGTCTACATGCCTAAATGCAGTGAGTTGCCGCCATGTGATTGGCTGATTAGAAATTAAGTGTTAACAAGAAGTTGGACAGGTGTACCTAATAAAGTGGCCGGTGAGTGTATGTGTATTATGCACTTTTGCACTTATTGTTACCATGTCATTCACTCCTTTTCACACTGCTAAATGACTGCCATCCATCATTTCTTCATTGGCAATTACAGTCCATTTCATCTTCCTGTTGTGGTTAAATGGTGGTTTACCTGACTCACACTGTTTTCAGGTGACACACAAGAGTTTTAGGGACCGCCACCAAGGAGCTGGGGCACCTATCTGGTGCTATTTGTAGGGTGCCAACCTCTGCTGATAGGCAGTTTCAATTAGAATTAAAGTGTGAGGGATATGTTAGTCTAGCACGGTTGTCTGTATGTTGATTGTGTGAATTCCTTGTTTTAAGTGACTAAATAGATATTAAGTTGTATCTGTAAGATCGAGATGTTCTTTTCCAGAAATTTTGTGCCCTTTTTTCACCACACATACCTTTGATCATTGTGGCCAAAGAGTTCTATTTTAACCTCAACGGTCCACAGGATTTGTTTCCAAAATGCATCAGGCTTGTTTAGATGTACTTTTGTATACTTCTGATGCTGAGTTTTATGGTGAGGATGCAGAAGAGGTTTTCTTCTGATGTCTCCATGAAAGTCATATTTATGCAGATGTCTCTGAACAGTAGAACAATGTACTACAACTCCATACTCTATAGTCTGCTCAATCTTTCTGAAGGTCTTTTGCAGTCAAGCAGAGGTTCTGATTTGCCTCTCTAGTAATCCTAATAGTGGCTTTCACTGAAATGTTGCTTGGCCTTTCAGAATTTATCTTGTCCTCCACTTTTCCTGTTATCTGTCATTTCCTAATTACCGTACATTTTGAACTGAGGAAAGGGCAATTTGAAAATGCTTTGCCATCTTCTCCTGCTTTGTGGGCCTACACCACTTTCGTTTTCAGCGTGCTGGACAGCTGCTTAGAAGAACCCATGGGTGCTGTTTTATGGCACAATGTAACAGGAGGCTGGGTTTTTATAAAGCTGGGAAATTTGCATCACCTGGCCTTTCCTAACGATGACAGTGACCAATCCGTAACTCCAACAGGCTACTTAAGGTGTGAAACCTTGAGCAAAGTTATCTGTACAAACAAATTTAGAAGGGTGCCCACATTTTTGCATCTGCACAATTAACCTTTTGTAAATTTTAAAATGTAAACATTACAATTTTTTTGCCTGCAATACAAAAGAAATGTCATCTTTAATTTTAGGCCTTTTAGAGATCATTTAATCTTCAACTTGCTTTTCTGTTCACAATAACAGTAATTTTGACCAGGGGTGCACAAAATTTTACATGCCATTGTATATTGCAACACAATAGCATAGCGGTATATATCATAAATGATGATCTTCTTTGAAGCACAGTCTGCTGCTTTGCTTCACATGAGTACCAATATATCATCCATTGGGACCCTCAGCATGCCTTCAGATGCTTTTAAAACACATTGGCACCATGTCTGATGTTTGCTCAGAACGGAAGACACCTTAAATGCTGCTCAGAGATTTAAGGGGTTATGCTCAAACTGAAAAACAGCACTATAGCAAGCAAAATACTATTAACGGATATGGTGCGGCACCTAAAAAGCATTTTCTAGAAATCTATCCTTACATAAAAGAATGACACCAGCACAAGACCACACTGCTATCAAATGAATCAGTGAGGGGCAGAGACAGGAGCCGTGAGGGCCACTGGTACTGCTCACCTGATGACGATTGGCTTGAGGGCAATGCTAGAAGCTGTGAGGCTGTGCAGGTGTCACTCACTACTTTTTCTCCACCTACTGATGACGATTCTTTTGAGGTCAATGCTAGAAGCTGTGGTGCAGCCCTGGTGTCACCCACTGCTTCTATCTCCTTTCCCCTGATGATGGTCATTTGAGAATAGTGCTAGAAGCTGTGGGGTGGCACTGGACTCATTCATTGCTTCTATCGCCACCCCTTGACAATGTCTTCTTTTAGTTAGAAGCTACAGCTCCAAGTTATCCCCCAAGTACCCTCACTTGTATTCCCCTCCTTTGAGGTCCATGCTGTCAGACTCTACGTCCCCTTCTCCATGCGAGTGGCGGTGGTGTATCGTCCTCCTGGCCCCTCTCATCAGTTCCTGGATCATTTTGCCACCTGGCTTCCACACTTTCTCTCCTGTGACACCCCCACCCTTATCATGGGTGATTTCAACATCCCCATTGCTTCTCCCCTCTCCCCATCTGCTTCTCACCTTTTATCTCTAACCTCCTCTTTCGGCCTCTCGCAGCATACTAACTCTCCAATGCATGAAGATGGAAATTCCCTTGACTTGGTCTTCTCCCGGCTCTGCTCAGTGGATGATTTCACAAACTCCCCTCTCCCGCTCTCTGACCACAACCTTCTTTCATTCTCTATCAAGAACTGCCACCCCGCTCAGGTCACCCCCACTTTCCACACTTATGGAAACATACAGGCCATTAACACCCAGAAACTTATGAAAAACTTGCAGTCCTCATTGGCCCCAATCTCCTCCATCTCATGTCCTGATTCTGCTCTGAAGCATTACAATGAAACCCTGCAAAGTGCCCTGGATGAAGCTGCTCCTCCTATACATAGAGCAACTCAACACAGACGGTGACAACCGTGGCACACGCTGCAAACACGTTTCCTGCAGCGGTGCTCCAGGTGCGCCGAACATCTGTGGAGAAAATCTAATCTACCCGAAGATTTCATCCATTATAAGTTCATGCTAAAAACATACAACTCTGCCCTTCACCTCTCCAAGCAAACCTATTTCAACACCCTCATCACCTTGCTGTCCAATAACCCTAAATGTCTCTTCGACACTTTCCAGTCCCTACTCAACCCAAGAGAGCAGGCCCCAACCACAGATCTCCACGCTGACGATCTGGCCAATTACTTCAAAGAAAAAATTGACCACATTCGACAGGAAATCATCTCCCAATCTCTTCATACCAGGCACTGTCCTCCCTCCCCCACTGCATCTAGTTCACTCTCTGACTTTGAACCAGTTACAGAACAAGAATTAAGCAGGCTCCTTGCATCTTCTCGCCCGACCACTTGCACCAGTGACCCCATTCCGTCACATCTCCTCCAGTCCCTTTCCCCGGCTGTCACCTCTCACATAACAAAAATATTCAACCTTTCCCTCACTTCCGGTATTTTTCCCTCCTCATTTAAGCATGCCATCATACATCCATTACTTAAAAAACCCTCCCTCGACCAAAACTGTGCCGCTAATTATAGACCTGTCTCTAATCTTCCCTTCATCTCTAAACTCCTGGAACGCCTGGTCCACTCCCATCTTACCCGCTATCTCTCAGATAACTCTCTTCTCGACTCTCTTCTCGACCCTCTTCAATCTGGCTTCCGCTCTTTACACTCTACTGAAACTGCCCTCAATAAAGTCTCTAATGACCTACTAACAGCTAAATCTAATGGTCACTACTCCATGCTAATTCTCTTGGATCTTTCCACAGCATTCGACACTGTGGATCATCAGCTCCTCCTCACTATGCTCTGCTCCATCGGCATCAAGGACACCGTTCTCTCTTGGTTCTCCTCCTATCTCTCTGACCGATCCTTCACTGTATGTTTTGCTGGTTCCTCCTCCTCTCCCCTTCCCCTTACTGTTGGGGTTCCTCAAGCATCAGTCCTAGGCCCCCTCCTCTTCTCTTTGTTTACTGCCCCTATTGGACAAACAATCAGTAGATTTGGTTTCCAGTACCATCTCTATGCTGACGACACCCAATTATACACCTCTTCTCCTGCTTTCACTCCGACCTTCTTAGAAAACACCAGTGATTGTCTTACCGCTGTCTCTAACATCATGTCCTCCCTCTATCTGAAACTTAACCTGTCAAAAACTGAACTCCTCGTGTTCTCTCCCTCTACTAACCTACCTTTGCCTGACATTGCCATCTCCGTGTGCGGTTCCACCATTACTCCCAAGCAACATGCCCACTGCCTTGGGGTCATCCTTGATTCCGAGCTTTCATTCACCCCCCACATCCGATCACTGGCTCGCTCTTCTTATCTGCATCTCAAAAATATTTCTAGAATTCGCCCTTTTCTTACTTTCGACTCTGCAAAAACTCTTACTGTCTCACTTATTCATTCTCGTCTGGACTATTGTAACTCTCTACTAATCGGCCTCCCTCTTACCAAACTCTCCCCGCTCCAATCTGTCCTGAATGCTGCTGCCAGGATCATATTCCTCACCAACCGTTACACCGATGCCTCTACCTTGTGCCAGTCATTACACTGGCTACCCATCCACTCCAGAATCCAGTACAAAACTACTACCCTCATCCACAAAGCACTCCATGGCTCAGCACCACCCTACATCTCCTCTCTGGTCTCAGTCTACCACCCTACCGTGCCCTCCGCTCCGCTAATGACCTCAGGTTAGCATCCTCAATAATCAGAACCTCCCACTCCCGTCTCCAAGACTTTACACGTGCTGCGCCGATTCTTTGGAATGCACTACCTAGGTTAATACGATTAATCCCCAATCCCCACAGTTTTAAGCGTGCCCTAAAAACGCATTTGTTCAGACTGGCCTACCGCCTCAACGCATAAACCTAACTATCCCTGTGTGGCCTAATTAAAATTAAAAAATACACATAATCAGGTTCCTCGCATCATGTTCTCATACACTTTATGCAGTCAATAGCCTCTGTGTCTGTACTGCTACACACTTAGGCAGTTAACTGGTTCATGCAGCTTTACATGAACACCCGAGCCTTACACTATGGCTGGTCCAAATAACTAAAGCAATTGTTACCATCCACCTCTCGTGTCTCCCCTTTTCCTCATAGTTTGTAAGCTTGCGAGCAGGGCCCTCATTCCTCCTGGTATCTGTTTTGAACTGTGATTTCTGTTATGCTGTAATGTCTATTGTCTGTACAAGTCCCCTCTATAAGTTGTAAAGCACTGCGGAATATGTTGGCGCTATATAAATAAAATTATTATTATTATTATTATTATTATTAAGCAGAGCGCCTGTAATGTGACAACTATTACCCAGGATCCAGAACATTTTCAGAGGTGGCAGCGATGCAAGAAACTAGTGAGTAATTGCAGCGCTACCCCCAGTGATGCCCCAGAAGATGTGGAGAGGCGCTGGTGTTAGTCATTCTTCTCCTCCACCCACTGATGACTATTCATTTAAGGGCAGCACTAGAGGCTGTTAAGGTAGCACTGGTGTCACTCACTGCTTCTATCTCTGACCCCTGATGATGGTCATTTGAGGACAGTGCAAGAAACTCTGCAGCGGCGCTGGTGTCACTTACTGCTTCTTCTCTGCTCACTAATGATAATTCATTTGAGGGCTGTGCTAGAACCTGTGAGGACAGCACTGCTCCCCCCCCCAATTGCTTCAACTGCTTTTATCTCTACCCCTGGTTGATGATCATTTGAGGATTGTGCTAGAAGCTGTGGGATAGAGTGCTGTTTTTTACTTTTTGGATTACATTTTGCTTACGATCACCTCTCCTGTAATACAGAGTCCTGACCCTCTCCTTTTATAGTACTAGAAGCTTGTGTCACTCATTGTTTCTATCTCTGCCTCTTGACAATGTCTTCTTTCAGTTACAAGCTATGGCGGCAGAGATAGAACCAGAGTGCTGGTGCTGCACTCACCTCTCCCATAGCATCTATCACCCATGATCCAGCATGTCTTCAGAGGGGGCAGCAATTCAAGAAACTAGTAAGTAATTGCAGCTCTACCCCCAGTGTCATCCTGTTCCAGGAAAATCTATGGACGCTGCAGGGAGTGAGTGTAGCCCCAGCCTCCTGTAACATCACATTGGAGATTCCTCTCAAGGAAATGTCACAGGAAGTACAGTACAAAATAACACACATCTGCGGATTAAGTAGGTAGAGAGAAGTGTACGGAATGTGTCATAAAGCTAATTACAAAAGTGGTTAGGGTTTGAGAATAGATACAGCTCTGGCATAAATTAAGAGACCACCACATCAAAACCCTGTCATGGGCAGCCCAACCTCCAGACCTGAACCCCAGTGAAAACCTCTGGAATGTAATCAAGAGGATGATGGATAGTCACAAGACATCAAACAAAGAAGAGCTGCTTAAATTTTTGCCCCAGGAGAAGCGTGAAGGACTGATGGAAGCATGCCAAGACGCATAAAAGCTGTGATTAAAAATCATGGTTATTCCACCAAATATTGATTTCTGAATTCTTCCTGAGTTAAAACATTAGTATTGTTGTTTCTACATGATTATGAACTTAGATAAAAATCAAGAGGACAAATGGAAGCTTCATTTAAAAAAATATAAACACAAACTTTATTGGCAACAATAGCATATTAAAAACAGGCAACCATCACCTAATGACAGTGCAATGCACACAAACAGATTGCAAAAGACACCAGACAAATAAGTCTACCACACTAGAGTGATATCTAGTAAAGGGATACACTCAATTAAGTATAAAGGTGCAGGCAAAACATATCTATATATGTTCCAGGCAATGTGCCCTAGCAGTATGAATCCCATCGGGAGTAACCCATAAATATGGAGTATCCATGGGCAGGGGAATTAACCTATATTAGATGCCCCAAAACAAATGCCTGAACTATCAGATAGTAAAAAGATAACATGCCTCACCAAGGTGTAGGTAGACCGGTGTATGGGATTCATACTGCTAGAGCACATTGCCTGGAACATATATAGATATGTTTTGCCTGCACCTTGTATCCCTTTACTAGATATCACTCTGGTGTGGTAGACTTATTTGTCTGGTGTCTTTTGCAATCTGTTTGTGTGCATTGCACTGTCATTAGGTGACAGTTGCCTGTTTTTTAATATGCTATTGTTGCCAATAAAGTTTGTGTTTATATTTTTTTAAATGAAGCTTCCATTTGTCCTCTTGATTTTTATCTAAGTATCACATGGAGGTATATGTTATTGGTTGTGACTGATGGTAGTCACTAAAATGAATCTGGAAATTTTGATATTTATGATTATGAACTTGTTTTCTTTGCATTATTTGAGGTCTGAAAGCACTGGGTTTTTTGTAATTTTGACCATTTCTCCATTTCAGAAAAAAAATACAAAATTTATTGCTTGGAAATTCATAGACATGTCAGAAGTTTATAGACTAAAAGAACAATTTACATTTTACTCAAAAATATACCTATAAACACCAAAAAAATAGCGCTAGGCAACACCAATATTATTCATATAAACTTTATTTAGAAAAAAGATAAAAATTAGTAAATATTAAAAATGTAATCATGAGACACAACAAGGTGCAGAAACAGCTGGCAGGTATAGCTGGGAAACAAATGGCTTAAATTGAACATGAAACGACCTCCCACAGTAGCATTTAATAATAGCAGCACATAAACAACTTTTAAATGTCAATCCCAATAACTCCGATATAGTAACTGATAGCGATCACGCAAAATCCAAGTACCACCATATAATAGCATACATTAATATACAGTATAATCACAAGTGTGAAACAATCACAAAACATAAAGTAGACAAAAAGGAGCACGATAGCCATCAGTCACTATGCCGGGAAACATATCATATGCCCACTGTAAGTAAAGGGAGGAACATAAATACCTAGTGTACGCCACCAGCCAGGGACCCACCACACCCGACGCGCATTTCGCTGAGGAAAGCTTTGTCCAGGGGTCAAAAATATACCTATAAAGAGAAAAACCAGACAAACTGAATATTTTGCAGTGGTCTCTTAATTTTTGCCAGAGCTGTATTTAGAAAATACATTTTAGATGCCAGTCCACCTCTTTAAACATAGATTTAGAATACATCTGATGCTAAATTAGACTTATAATTATTATAGTCTTTATGGGGTAACTTTTCTTTTAGGATTTTCCCAGTTTCATTTAAATTAATATCATAGGCACATTCTCCTCAGATGACTAAATAGTTAGATTAAGCTTCTCCAAGTAGTCCATGTAAGTAGAACTGTCTTTATCACAACCCCGTAAAGTGGTGCTTGTGTTGATATGGGTTGTGAAGATGCTAGAACTGAAGTGTTGATAATAGCTATTTCTGAAATTTCAAGGGCAATTTCACCTGCTGGCAGCTGGCCCAGCTTTACAAATCATTTGACCCTCTGCTCGTGCTGGTATTAACATCTCACCAGCATCTAATGAATGAACATTAGCAAAATCACCTGGCACGTTGGCTTGGCCACCACTAAATCTTCCTGCTTCCCAAAACACATCATCCTGATTATATAGACTGTAGCTGAGCCTGACAGTACAACATGCCTGCTATCTATTACCTAAACAAATACATTCTTAGCTTCATTTATTCTGTATCTGTCGTACAAGTTATTATCGCCCCATACCTTAATTAGTACATTAAACTTAACATTTTCCTTTTGGAACAGCCAAGCTCTTTGCCGTTAAACGAACACTTCAATTACCTTACTTGTAATGGAAAAAGTGTAATTAACATTGTCTTGAGGCTAATTTTTATTTATGCTGCAATCCTTCAAAGATTATACAGCTTTGCCTTCCTTGTCATCGTATTTAGCTTGTTTGCACTTTCCAATGCAGCTAATTAATTCAGACTGTTACGGTAGTTAGCTGGGAGTAAATATGAATTATGAAATCATTTCAGTTTGTCTGCGCTACATATTCCCCGGCATTGCTGCAGGATTGTTCTTAATGTTACACAGTCTAAATAACAAGTGGATATCAAGAAAGGAAACTGGAAACGAGTCTTCTGTTCCTGCTTGGCTCTGATTTGATTCTAAAGGGGAAAGAACGGCTCCTGGACTACATGCCAGATTCAGGTTATGACAAACACATACCAAATGAAAGGAAATAGAACTAATGCCAGAGGAACAAAAGAACAAATAACATACTGATGTCCTCATCAGCCTGCTGCTTAATCGTTTAATGCATAGTACATTTTTATTGGGGTCAATAGTTATTAAATGCATTTAAAGTATCCACCAGTGGCATATATTGAAGATCATGGGGTCCAATGCAAAATTTCTAACAGGGTGCTTATCTAGTACAGAACTCCAATAAAATTGGTCTTGGAAATAAGCGAATCTGCAGAGATTCAAATTCAGCAAATCCCTTGAGTTTATCAGGGAAATTTGATTTGCATCAATATTATTCAATGCGAATGAATTCTTATTACGTGTCTCTTTAGACTCCAGAACATAGTAAACTCAAAATGTTTAAAAAAATAAATACTCAACTCTTCACTCTCCTATTCCACTGGCCCCACCATCCAGTCTTCCATGCCTCTTCTTTCCACCTACCCCATCACGCGGCATCTTCTTTTGTTGGATTCACTTTAGGCCAGAGCTTCTGGCACCGACTAGGCCACTGACATCCCTATGTGCCATGCTGTTGTGATGCAAGTTGTGACATGTGATGTGCCATGTATCCCCTATATTGCTTTGTGCAGCAAATCTCATAATGCCATGACATAAGACATTACGGCATGGTGCACAGTGAAGTCAGAGGCCTAATTGGCACAGAGTAAACAAGCCATCGAAAATGGAGGTGTAAAAATGAGGCGCAGAGTACCAGATGATGGGCTGCTGGGTCGATGGAACAGGTAAACGGTGAGATATTATCTTTTTTAACCCTTTGCTGGCCCTCTATGGTTGAGCAAAATCTATTCAGCGGTTGGTCACCATTTTGCTGAATCTGCACCTGCGAACAGCAAAGAATCATTATTGTGGAGAATTCAATTACACTTGGATAAATTTGCTCATTTGTAGTCTTCTTATATGAGCCATTGGGATCTTTTGGCCCAAGGCTCCATGTCACTCCTGGTATGGATCGACACACTATGAAAAATTTATTTATTAGATCATAGACATAGGGCAGATATTATTGTAATAGTACACATCTTCCATCCAATAAAAAATGCCCATATTGATTTCAGAACACTAGACAATGTCTTGGACCATGCCAGACTGTTTTAAGTTGTATCTGTATGTAAAGCAATGGAGATTCCTAAATTAGAAAGACATTCAATATCGCAATCTAGTGGCTAAACAGTAAAACAAGACATTTTCATGTTTGTTACCCATAGTACAAAGATAAAGGGGAAGGTAAAGCCAAAAAGTAATATATCATGTCTCATGACATATACAGTGCCTAGCAAAAGTATTCGGCTCACTGGAACTTTTCAACCTTTTCCCACATATCATGCTTCAAACATAAAGATACCAAATGTAAATTTTTGGTGAAGAATAGTGTTGAGCATTCCGATACCGCAAGTATCGGGTATCGGCCGATACTTGCGGGTATCGGAATTCCGATACCGAGATCCGATACTTTTGTGGTATTGGGTATCGGTATCGAAACAACATTAATGTGTAAAATAAAGAATTAAAATAAAAAATATTGCTATACTCACCTCTCCGACGCAGCCTGGACCTCACCGAGGGAACCGGCAGCGTTCTTTGCTTAAAATGCGCGCGTTTACTTCCTTCCGTGACGTCACGGCTTCTGATTGGTCGCGTGCCGCCCATGTGGCCGCGACGCGACCAATCACAGCAAGCCGTGACGTAATTTTCAGGTCCTCAATGCCTAATTCTAGGCATTGATGATTTTAAAATTACGTTCCGGCTTGTGATTGGTCGCGCCGCGGTCACATGGGCGACGCGACCAATCACAAGCCATGACGTCACGGGAGGCAGGAAACGCACGCATTTTAAAATTACGTCACGGCTTGTGATTGGTTGCGTGCCGCCCATGTGACCGCGACGCGACCAATCACAGCAAGCCGTGACGTAATTTCAGGTCCTGAATGCCTAATTCTGCATTCAGGACCTGAAAATTACGTCACGGTTTGCTGTGATTGGTCGCGTCGCGGTCACATGGGCGGCACGCAACCAATCACAAGCCGTGACGTAATTTTAAAATGCGCGCGTTTCCTGCCTCCCGTGACGTCACGGCTTGTGATTGGTCGCAAAAATACTTTGTTGTGCCATCTTTGCTGCAATTACAGCTGCAAGTCACTTGGGGTATGTCTCTATCAGTTTTGTACATCGAGAGACTGAAATGTTTCCCCATTCTTCCTTGGCAAACAGCTCGAGCTCAGTGAGGTTTGATGGAGATCGTTTGTGAACAGCAGTTTTCAGCTCTTTCCACAGATTCTCGTTTGGATTGAGGTCTGGACTTTGACTTGGCCATTCTAACACCTGGATACCTTTATTTGTGAAGCCGAATACTTTTGCAAGGTACTGTAGCATGTAAGACAATGATCAGATCTAGCAGGTCCAACGTCTCCATCGGGATGGATAAATATGTAATCGGAGTGATACGTACTGTTTAAAGACCATGTAAGTAAATGATCCATAATGGATATGATTTGAATAGTATGTAAAATATCAGTACACATTGCATAATTGATGCATGTTGACATGTTCATGCAACATTTAAGAAACAAATAGGGCTAACTACTCACATGGTGGTCTTCCATCCACACATATATGTAGCTGAGACTGCTATTCCTGCTCAAGTGCATACTCCAGCCAGATTCCCTGATTTTCAACCTTGACATGAAATCTCTAGCCCATTATTTTAATATTTTGCCAGCTGGTTCTTTTTTAATGTTGGTATCATACAGCAACTTTTCTTTTTAACACTAACATTACAAGTAACATAGAAGGACCTAACAAAATGCCATAAAAATCAAGGGATCGGTTTTAACATGCAATGTCATAGCGATACAGAATCTACAGGGTGCAGTAGCATCGGAGTGTTGGTTCCTACTGGGAACAAATACCCTTCTGCCACAAGAAGAAGACTATCAGCTTGTATAAAACATTTAATGGATTAGGTATCTTTTTAAACATTTATGTAGGAGCCGGGACCTTCCTGTTTCACATCTGGTAACACTGATTTCCATATACTGTTTGCAGCTAGATTTTCCTTCACGAGTAGATTTTTAATGGTTCTCTAGTTCGGCATATATCCAGTGAGGCTAAGTCATGGCTAGTTTCTAGGCCCCCACTCCATGACATTCAACACCCAGTGCACAAATCATAGTAACCCTACCCATCTTACTTATCTGTACTTACTTATCTTACTTTTGTCAGTTTCTGGTCTCATAAATCATGTGGAAAAAGGGCAAAAAATCACTGTAGAGAGCCATAACAAGTCTCAACTGAAAATGAACTGAGTATATTAACCTATCAAATAACATTTTCTGTGTCTGTCTACATACAGAAATATCATGGTTTTGAATGCCGGAGGATACCTAGTCAACATAAAAACATTCTGGAAATAGTAATAAAAAATAGCAATACTTGCCTTTTGCTTGAAGTGGATTTCATACTTCTTAATATTGCTGCTCTCGAAAACCAACGAGACACACGCTCTAGGGTCATCCACTTCAGATATATCTTGACTCAAAGAACGAAAATAAAATAAAAATAGATGCAATCTCACCTCCAATTATGAAGGTGACCATAGACTTTTGCTTATTTTAGCCTTCAAATATAAAATTGAAAAAAGGGATAAAATGCTGAAAACTAAACTTTAAATAGATGGACAATCACGGTATGATCTTTTCTTTACCAAGGCTGATTTTTTTAATCTTCATTAAACATTCATTAAATCTACAGGACATACCTTCTGCTACAGTAACATGGATTTATTTTACTCATAAGAGTATAATCCTAACATAAAATATTAATAATCTAATTATTATCTGACCTATGATTCCACATGTGCATACAGACATTGTAACTCCACTCAAAACATGTCTCCTCTTTCATTATAGTATTCATGTTCGTCCAGAAATTCATACCCAGAGTATATTGACTGAGTAGAGCAGGTAATTGTACAGTATGCATAAAATGGCAGGGGCTATCCAGAATTCTCTCAAAAGTTATGTCTGAAGCATGAGAAAATGAGAAGATACAAAAAAAATGCTATTTATGAAGTCCTCATGCAATAGTACACAGAGTGGCATTAAATTGATGGACTAGTTGGGTTGCTTTGTTCCACCATACATCAGATTAGGGCAATACTAAAAAAAAAATACGCTCCTCAATATTGAAATTGCACCACTAAGAAAGAAAGGTCATAGATTTAAGAAAATCACAGGATGGATACACATGCTAATGATATGCAAATAATGAAAACATGGAAACAAAAATTTCAAAGCATTTCACTTATTAAGCATTGAGTTTAAGCACCACATTCAGGAATGCACACTCCTTGGAATTCTATCAATGACGTTTTTAATGCTAGCGGGAGGAATGTTCTGCCATGTTCAAAGCACTTGAGCACACAAATCATTGAGATCTACTGCTGGCAGCTTCATGACAGATTCATGTAACCTAAATGTGCCACCATAGTCAGCATCATCACCAGACTTGTCTGACATTAAGCACATCAGGGATGTCATTGGTTGGCAGCTGCAAAGAGAGCTGCCAGCTGCAGATCTTGATGATTTCCTTGTGCCAAGTACATTCAGCATAGCAGAACATTCCTTAGAGAACAGTTAACCCCTCACGACATATGACGTAAACATACGTATACTTATGTTTGGTATCTGCGTGCTCATACTGACCTGGAGAATCATATTGCAAAATCATTTTTAACATATATTGACCATAGTAAATAAAAAAGGTTTTTTTGCAATTTCATCTTGGTAAAATGAATGGTGCCATTCAAAAGTACAATTAGTCCCGTAAAAAACGAGCATTCATACGGCTACATTGATAGAAAAATAAAAAAAGTTATGGCTCTTGAAAGAAAGGGAGGATAACACCAAAAGGAAAAATGGAAAATGGCCATGGCGTAAAATCGCAAGGTCATGAAGGGCATAAAGGAGGGACTTCTAATAGGCAGGTAGATATGTCTGTTGTGTATTCTACAGATATATAATTCTGTATCCTGGATATGCAATGCACAGGCTGGAGTCTGTAGCAAATCCATGGTAGAATTGGCAGGTAAAGGGTGACGATTGTGCAGAAGATTGTGCTCAAATTTCCCAAATCTTTATTTCTGCTGCCGTTTATTAGCTATGTTGATATATCCTAATATGGAAAAATCCTCCAAAGATTCAGTCTTCACAGATAATTTGGATAAAAGAAAAATGTATTTAGAATATACTGTAAGTTACAATTAAAAGAGACAGATAAAGATATGCTATAAAACGTGTATACGGGACCCCTATGACTATATCAGAGGGAACTAAGCTTTTACAAAAGAGTAAATCAAAATTCTGCCTTACGGTCGTGAAGTTCCTACACATGATCAGACCCAAAAAATTTCGAATAGCTGTAAGAATTTAACAATTCATAAGCACACATAAACAATTATTAGTGTTCAAGGATAATTCTTTCGCAGGTGACTTGGAGGCTACTGGCTTCACCTTGGTTTCTTTTAGCTGAAAGAATACATTATTTTATAAAGCAGTATATAGCTGGCATACAATAAGTAATATAACAAACTGTTAAATTATAGATTACAATATCTGTATTGATTGTTTTTTGTTACCTACCCTAATTGATAGTATGATATGTTTGCTAATAGAAGTTTTTTATTGATACTGACATGAAACTATGCATAATATGCTATTTATTGTGTCAGTTTATATGAAATATAAAATAATAAAGTAAAAGTCAATAAAAATAAAAAAGAGAAATAATTGTGAAAAAAATATTAAATTTGTAAATTAGAGGCAATGTTACAGGGCCGATCTACCTAACTAAACCAGAGGCATGTTGCTATCAGAACAGTAAGGGCACAGATACAAAGGGGTACACTCAGGAACATTGTGTACAGGGGTAGCAACAAAAATAATTCTAGACAGTAACCTAACAATATGAGCGTATGCAAGCATGAAACAAGTCGTAAGATGTGTTTACATGGTGTGGATCATCAGTGCTGAAATGGCCAAGATGTACTAGTACTGATAGAATTATTTAGTAACTAGCACAGCATATTCAAATAAGGGAATGCTTACCCCTGACTCAGTATGTCCTGATGTATCCCACAAAACCATATGTGCATTTTACGTGGGTATAACCCCCCCGAAGAAGCCCTCGCAAAACGCGCGTCAATGTTTTGTGGATTACACCACCTGGACATACTGAGCCACGGGTAAGCATTCCATTATTTGAATATGCTGTATGTTACTTACTAAATAATCCTACCAGTATAAGTACATCTTGGCTTTAGCTGTACTGATCATCCATACTATGTAGACACGCCTTACAACTTGCTTCAACTTTGCAAACTCTCACATTGTTATGTTGCTAAAAAAAAAATTTGCTACTTTTTTTACAGTTTTTTTGACAGATAATTTGCAACCCCTCTATACAATGTTCCTGAATGAACCCATTTATTTCTGTGCCCTCACTGTTCTGATCATGTGCTTTTATTGTACAGGGTGGGCCATGTATATGGATACACCTAAATAAAATGGGAATGGTTGGTGATATCAACTTCCTGTTTGTGGCATATGGGAGGGGAAAAACTTTTCAACATGGGTGGTGACCATGGTGGCCATTTTGAAGTCAGCCATTTTGGATCCAACTTTTTTTTTTCCAATGGGAAGAGGGTCATATGACACATCAAACTTATTGAGAATTTCACAAGAAAAACAATGGTGTGCTTGGTTTTAACTTAACTTTATTCTTTTGTGAGTTATTTACAAGTTTCTCTTTGTTTACAGCCATTCACATGTCACAGAGGTTAACACATGAGGAGCGGATAGAAATTGTGTTGATGTCTGGTGAACGCAGTACCCAGTCATTGCAGCAGATTTCAATGTAAGGCACCCTAGGCAAGAAAACTGTCACCATTTCCATTTGATTCAGGTGTATCCATATAAATGGCCCACCCAAAAAAAGTTTGCCTCATCACTGAACACAATGTTCTGTGTAAACTGAGGGTCCTGTTCCAATTTTTGTTCTGCCCATTCTGCAAATTCAGTATGCCGATCTGGGTCATCCTCGTTGAGATGCTGCAGCAGCTGGATTTTGTGAGTAGCTAATATCTTCCGAAGGGATGTTCGACTGATGCCAATTGGAACAGGGCCCTCAGTTTACACAGAACATTATGTTCAGTGATGAGGCAAACTTTTTGGGTGGGCCATCTATATGGATACACCTAAATCAAATGGGAATGGTGACCGTTTTCTTGTAAATAACTCATGAAAGAATAAAGTTATGTTAAAACCAAGCACACCATTTTTTTGTGAAATTCTCAATAAGTTTGATGTGTCACATGATCCTCTTCCCTTTGGAAAAAATAAAGTTGGATCCAAAATGTCCGACTTCAAAATGGCCGCCATGGTCACCACCCATCTTGAAAAGTTTCACCCTCCCATATACTAATGTGCCATAAACAAGAAGTTGATATCGCCAACTATTCCCATTTTATTTAGATGTATCCACATACATGGCCCACCCTGTAGATTGGCTTAATAGTTATTTAATATTTTTTTTTTTACTTTATGTTAATAGAGTGCTAAACATTTTCCTCCATAAATCAGCCAGCCTAATATAATGCAACAAATCATCATACACCTCTCCTTTTAATCAAATTTGTGTTGTTTCGTTGGGGACTATTCATTGTCTCCACACTGCTAGTATGCCCGCTTGGATTTTCAACTTTCATTTTTTTATAGTTGATCCTGAGTTCAGTGAAATTTTTAAGCAATGTCTTAAAATGCTCTCGAAGGACTAACATTTACTTTACCATAGGACTGGTTAATACAAGGAAAAAGAAACAAAAAAAACTTGTTTTCTACCGATTGTGAAGCCTTCTAAGAGTTTTCTACTAAATTACAGGAAAATAGATCTGGAGAACTATGTACATAACTTTTTTCTTTTGATATTTTTTTCTCTTGGCAGAAGGAAGAGTTTTAATATTAACTGATAATGTAATTGAATTTTAGTAGTACAGGCAATATTATACTCTACATCAAAGCGCTGGTTAGTTTGAATCTATTTTTTCTATGCATTTTTATTAACTGTGTGTACTTCAAAGACGCCATGACACGAGCCAGGCTTCTGAAATTGCACACAGCTTAAGGCCACAGTTTCTTGATTTCAAGCCTATTTTATTTGGCTGTCCTTATGCTAACTATAAATAAAAAGTCGTAATTCAGAAGAATGTCCAGTAAATTAGGACAAATGCTGCACAAGTAGAGGCTGTTGTAACTCGGCAAGGAAAGGGCAGTAATGAAACATGGTTTAGGGCAATGTGAGAGTCATATGAAGTTTCTAAGAAGGTGCTGAAGAGGCCAAGCAATCTGAATAATATAAATGCATAGCTCAACAACTCGAATTAAAGAGGACTTGTCAGAAAGAAATACAGAGTGACATAAGATGAAAATATAAGACTTCTCAAATAAATGTCATTATTAGCAAATAAGATGAGTTTCCTCAGTTTTAGGTTTTACTTTAATTTTACCAGGGTGAGTGTGAATTCAGGTGAGATTTTTTTCTCCGGTATACAAACTGGATTGAAGAGGACTAGATTGTAGTGCCACCTATTAACACCTGTGACTAGGAGGCAGAGTGCTCGGTCAGAAGGCTAAATAATACATTTAAAAAAACTGACCATCACATCCAAACATAGACTAAGTGTGAACAGGTGCTGAACCTTAGAGTCACCAACTCCTATACAGTCAAGCAAATAAGGCAGCACACTGCAGCGCTAAAACATGCAAACATGAAACACGAAAATTGAAGTGCATTGCTGTTGACTCTAAGGTTCAGCACCTGTTCACACTTAGCCTATGTTTGGATGTGACGGTCAGTTTTTTTAAATGTATTATTTAGCCTTCTGACCGAGCACTCCGCCTCCTAGTCACAGGTGTTTTGATTGCAACAGGTCCAGTACCCCTCCACAGAGAGAGAGAATGTTAGTCTCATAAGAGGTTTTCACAGGTACCCATTCACATGGAGACGTTTATTCTCAGCAAGGAAGGAAAGCATAGGACCTGGTATAAGAGAGATGCCGTAAAGTGGCTACCAGGTACACATAACATTGGCCTTTTTTATGTGCTAAACGCTCTCATTTTTCATATTTCTTGTGCAGCAATGCAGTTCAATTTTCGTGTTTCATGTTTGCATGTTTTAGCGCTGCAGTGTGCTGCCTTATTTGCTTGACTGATTCTATTCATTATCTGAATTGTAAATGGAGTTTTGTCCTCAGATGGACGGGACTTAGGGGGGAATCATCAATTCATCTGTTTTATTGTTGTTTATTTTTTGTTACAGTTAACAAAATACAAAGGGAAAATCGATTTACCTATTTTTCTCATAAATTTGTCAAAAGCATAAATGTTGTAAATTAATCCATCAATGCATCCCAGTACATTGCAAATTAGCAAAATGTAAATCGGGCATCAAAATGTTTAATTTCAAATGTGAATATCCTGTACTTCATGCAAAATATTATTTAAAGGCCATGGAAGAACATCTATCTGCTTCTAAAGGGTTAATCTGAATAAAGAGGACATACCTGTTAATATGAGTCTGAAATTACATACGCACACAGAGCCCACAATGGACACACTGAGAAGAAACTGTAACAGTTTTGACTAGAATTCCTGTTTCTAGCCTCCTTCTACTCCTGCTGCACACAGGATCCTTCTTACATTGCTTCATATATCACCAAATTCAGTATAATCAGCAGCACAGATCTCCCCTGTGTTTGCATGTTGCATATAGTCTGTCTCCACACAATGAATTTTCCCAGCTATGAGGCAGAAAGCCATTCACAGATGTCAGAAAAGTGAAGCAGTGTGGAACCTAAATTCAACCTCCCTCTTATAAAGGGGCAGAGCCCTCATATTAAGTTTGTGAGGACATATTTATATTGTTCCTAATTATACATATACATAAGAACAAAGAGTTATAGCATATTTTGGTCTCCTTTTTCCTCATGAAGTTTCATAGGAGAATGTTTTCCAGATAGAGTTTCCCCAGTGTTAGGTAATCTTTAAAGGCTATATTGACTTTTTGCAACTATTTTTTATTTGGTCTTAAAGGGAACCTGTCAGCAGGATTGTGCACAGTAACCTACACACAGTGTCAGGTCGGCGCCGTTATACTGATTACAATGATACCTTGGTTGATGAAATCCGTCTTGTGGTTGTTGTTTAATTTTTATTTTCAGTTTTGAGTTAATGATATGGGGTGGGCCTGTGGGGGGGTCTTCATGTGGTGCTCTGGTTAGCTATTCATAATGAAGACTGTTTACAGCTGACTGATCCCTCTGTGTCCTGCCCCCTAGTTAACATAATGAATATTATAAATACATTAAAAAAACCTTCTACAGGCAGTGCCAACCGTGGTACCTACACTGCAGCATAATCGCATGTTTATTGTGCATATAATTATTATGGTTGAAGCTATCCTGATTTATTTTTTATTTTTTAAATCCATTTGAAAATGGCACCCACCACGCCTGCACAGTAGCACCTATCAGTGTATTTAGAGGTGATCCGATAGCTGCTACTGTGCATGTGCCGGCGGCAGCATCTTGCTAGAGAAGAAAAAATGTCCTTCTCCAAGTTGGCAGCGCCGAGCTATTGCCAATAGCTGCTACTGCACATGCGCCGGCGGCGCCATCTTGGAGGAGGAATTTTTTTCTCTAGCAAAATGGTGCCACAAGTGCATGCGCAGTAGCAGCTATCGGATCACCTCTATATACACTGATAGGTGCTACCAGACTATATGTCTCCATAATAACAACCAGCAAACAATCTATATGTATTCTAACCTTGCAATCATATTTCCTTCTATTTGTCCTCTGTTTTATGCTACCATGGTAATTTAGCAAGAAGCGAAGTACAGATAGAAGGGTTTATGACTCCAGGATAAGACTTTACAGGATTTTTGTTTGTTTTACCATGGAGACGCAATTCTTTGCAATTGAACTTGAGAAACAAAATATTATTTTTTAATTCGAACTTATCTAAATTGATCAATAATGCATATATTGACTAAATAGAAAATAATAGTTGAAAAGGTGTATATAGCCGTTATTCCTTTAATACTTTTGATCATTTTTAATATATTTTAGTAAAAATTATTTCATAGTCTTCAAGTTTTAATTTTTTCTCTTGCTACGCCATTTACTGATCAAATTAATTTAATTTATATTTTGATAGATTGGACGTTTACTAACACAGTAATACCAAATGTGTATTTTTAACTTTTTTTAATTGTTTTTATTTTTAATGGGGTTAAAAGAGGGTGATTTTAACTTTTGTATTTTTTAAATATTTTTAATAGACCCCTTAGGGACTTGAAGCTGTGATCGACTGTTCGCTTATACAATACAAAGCAATGCTTTAGCATTGCTATGAATAGGGAAATCACGATCTCCTATGTAGGCCAGCTACAGGCTGGATTTCACAGGAGAATCATCATAACAAGTACAGAATTCTTCAGAAGATACTCGGTCATCATGGCAACCCATTGAAGCCCGGCAATCACGTCAGCGCATGTTAAATACCTTTGTTAGAGAGTAACTGTAGGATGGAGCTGTTAGAGGCACATGTTGGTTGATTAAATCAGCCATCATCTGTCAGAGAGATGTGGGCTTGGCGTGTGAGCCCACATCAAAGTCAGGGACACGACATCTGATATAAATGTACGTCAAATTTCATGAAGAGTCAAACTCTAGTTTCTGGCACAATGTTTGTGTGCATGCCTGCTATCCAGTGCCTCTTAACCCCTTTCCCACCTTAGACCTATAGTTACGTCTAATGTGGGCTCGCCCTGTTTGCTGTGGGTTCCATAGTGAGCCCGCAACCTTTCTGGCACATATCAGCTGATCCACCAGTGGCTGTTAATGCTAGTTTCACATTTGCGTCTAAATCCGCAGCGTTTAAAACGCATCTGCAAGTGGTGGAAAAAACGCATGTAAACGCATACAAACGCGGTGTTTTTTTAAACGCATGCGTCAACGCATGCGTAAAAAAAATGCCGCGTTTGTACAACGCGGCGTTTTTTTACGCATGCGTTGACGCATGC
This sequence comes from Ranitomeya variabilis, assembly GCF_051348905.1. Lineage (NCBI taxonomy): Eukaryota > Metazoa > Chordata > Amphibia > Anura > Dendrobatidae > Ranitomeya > Ranitomeya variabilis. The sequence goes on from NC_135232.1 coordinate 237,921,435, forward strand.
GTTTAAAAAACCGCTGCGTTTGTATGCGTTTACATGCGTTTTTTCCTGCGTTTGCGTTTTTGGTGCGCATGATGAGAAATTTCACAAGAGAAAAATAAAGATAACCAGACACCGCCAATGAGACTACAGAGGGCGTGTGTTATGGAATCTCTATATATAGACCCTGGGGCTACTGAAATTTTTACAGTTTGCTACTGTAACCTGTGTTATGATGGATCTTCGCATGGAGAGCTTTTATTTCAACCTGGATTTCAGCTTCAAGCTGTTTCTTGCCTGTGCTTTTGCTTGGGAGCAAGACAGAAATCGCCAAAGATGGAGAAGGAGACAACGTAGGCGTTTTTGGAGGCACCCCATTATCGAACTACGTGAGAGCAGTGGAGCCTACCACACGCTCTATGCCGAGCTTAATGCCAACCCGGAGAAATTCCAGGAATACACACGAATGTCGCAAGACTCATTCCTGGATTTGTTTTCTCGTGTCCAAGGAGCCATACGGCGACAGGACACCCAGCTCCGTAAAGCTATTCCACCCGAGAAACGTCTGCTGGTTACATTAAGGTACGTTCAAAATCTAAACCAATGACAGTCCAAATTAAGTGTTTTCTGACATGTATTTTTAGGGTATTTTCCTTTCTTTCTTGAGCGTAACCATACCATAAAAAGAATAGATTGTAATGGTTTTTGTGTTTGTTTTTCTTACAGATTTCTGGCCACCGGAGAGAGTTTATCATCCCTCCACTTCCAATACCGGCTTGGAATATCCACTCTGTCCGGAATAGTTGCGGACACCTGCCAGGCTTTGTGGAATGTACTCCGGGAAGAGTTTATACCCCTATCCACCTTGGACATGTGGCTAGAAATTGCAGAGAAATTCTGGAGTGTGTGTGATTTCCCCAACTGTTTAGGAGTGGTGGATGGAAAGCACATTCGCATTATCAAACCAGCCAGAACAGGATCGGAGTACTTCAATTACAAAAAATATTTTTCTGTTGTGCTCATGGCAATAGCCGATGCGAACTGGCACTTCATCGCCGTGGACATTGGAGCTTTTGGCCGTGGCAACGATTCCCAGACTTTCAAGAACTTGGATATGGGCCACCGTGTGTATGGCAAAAATTTCAATTTTCCCCCACCACAACCTCTTCCCAACACTCAAGGACCACTGATGCCATTTGTTATGGTTGGGGATGAGGCCTTTCAGATGTGTGAAAACCTACTGAAGCCCTATTCCAGTCGGGATTTGAACCACACTAGAAGGATCTTTAACTACAGACTGACCAGGGCCTGAAGAACTGTAGAGTGTACCTTTGGCATTCTGGTTGCTAAATGGCGCATTCTTGCATCAGCAATAAATCTAAAAGTGGAAACAGTCGACGAGGTGGTCAAAGCCTGTGTGGTTCTGAATAATTATATAATGGTTAAGGAGCAACCCCACATTGAACTTGATGAACCAGTTGCACACCCACTGCCCGATTTCCAGCATCACCCGTTGCGGTCAACAGCAGCAGTTGGTCAAATGCGGGACCAATTTGCGGCCTTTTTTGATTCAGATATTGGACGTGTGTCATGGCAGGACAATGTAGTGTAAATGTCCTGTTGTAATTTGATCTGTACCAGTTATTTTCTACAATGATAATAATATTTCTCATTAGTGAACTTTATAATATTTCTCATTAATAAACTTTAGTTTTGGTTGACTTGACCGTGTCTCCTATCTTTTTCCTCTCCAAACCCAGGGTGTCCTAAACTTCCAATATTTGATCTGTATGTAATATCAGTTTTTATAATCCAAAACCAGGAGTGGGTGATAAAAGCAGAAGTGCTAGTTATTATGTTAATATCATAATTTAACTCTAATGGTTCCACTCCTTGTTTTGGCTTACAAATACTGATATACAACACTGGCCACATGCTGCTAGTAGTGGCAGCCATGTTGCTTTATTGGTAAACTTGTTGACGTCATTGTGTCATGATTTTCTTCTCCTGTATCCATTGGACACAAGATGAAGAGACAATCACTGTCACACAATCTATACTCAAGTCAGGTGTCAGAAATAATGAATTCATGATAAACATATACAGGCTCATGAATTCACTATTTCTGACACATGTGCAGGTGAGCATAGACCACCATTGTCCCTCAAGTTGTGTGTAATATAAGAAGAGAAAATGGTGGTTATACAAGGCATTTCTCTAATCAACAGGTCAGGTGTCAGAAATAAAGAGTTTTTGACACCTGACCTGTTTAGTAGAGGTCTGCACTGTATTTGCACCATTTTCTCTTCAGAGTGGCACACTAAGCAGAGACCAAAAGAGATTATGGAGATACATGTAATATTTTTTGGGCCACCTCATATCTGTATACTAAAGACACATAAAGCTGCAGTCTTTTTATTTTTAACTAGTGGAGATATGATGTGGCCCAAAAAATTAGTGTGTGGCGAAGTTTCATGGCGCACGGTGTGTGTTGCCGGCGGCAGAAGACACAATAAACCAAACATAATTGTGGCAAATCAAACTTTTTTTATTTTAACAACTGAAAAAAAATTATTTTTTACTGCGCCGGCTTGGGGTAGAGTGATGTAAACGGGGGGTGTGAAGTACTGAGGCCTGGCTAACCGTGGATGATGCAGATGTGGCAGGAGAAGGGGCAATGAAACTAGAAGGGTCTGGAAGTTCGGGGATGGGGCTTGACACATGAGAGGCTTCAGATGCACTGGAAGGGTGAGACAAACCTGACATTACAGACACATTGGGAGGTGAAGGGGGAGGAATGCTAAGATTCCTCGTTTTTTTAGTTTTTGGTCCTTTTTTTTGGCTTGCCTGGTTGCGGGAGGTCTTGGTGGGCTCATATGGCGTGGCGTGGTGGCGGGTGACCTGTCAGGGTCCGGCTGCACTGTGCCAGAGTCCATACCGCTCATAGAGGGTGCAGCCATGCCAGAGTCCCTAGCGCTCATAGAGGGTGCAGCCATGCCAGAGTCCATAGCGCTCGTAGAGGGGAAGGACATGCCAGGGTCCTGCTGCATCGTGGAGGAGGCGGTACGGATTGCCATGCCAGGGTCCTGCTGCATCGGGGAGGAGGCGGTACGGAATGCCATGCCAGGGTCCTGCTGCATCGTGGAGGAGGCGGTACGGAATGCCATGCCAGGGTCCTGCTGCATCGTGGAGGAGGCGGTACGGAAGGCCATGCCAGGGTCCTGCTGCATCGTGGAGGAGGTGGTACGGAATGCCATGCCAGGGTCCTGCTGCATCGTGGAGGATGTGGTATGGAAGGCCATGCCAGGGTCCTGCTGCATCATGGAGGAGGCGGTACGGAAGGCCATGCCAGGGTCCTACTGCATCATGGAGGAAGTGGTGGAGGTCCAAGCAGGAGCAGCGGATGTCATGGTGGTGGTAGTGGGATGTCCAACTGCACTCGGCATGGTTGTGGTACTGTAGTGGTGTCCGGCTGTGGAAGGAATTGAGGTGGCCGTGCAGTGGGATGCAGCAGAGGTGGCCATCAAGCGTGACAGTGAAGGCACAGGTGGATTTGCCCCCACTGTCTGCTGATAATACCAACTCTGCTGCATAGCCTGCACGTAAGCAGCATTGCAGGCCTGCATGACACTCAGCTGGAGATCAGGAGTAAGGTGTTCTGACATGCCCTGTACAATTTGATTAAAAAATGATGTGCTGGCCTCTGGAGATCAGCTTTCACTTGATCAAGGCTTTTGCTGACCTCCTGGATACGTGCATTTACGTGCGAAGAATCCATTCGGTCACCCAAAGCCTTGATCGCATCGTGTAAAACCGAGCTCAAGTGCAAAAACTCGGGCATGAGTGACCTGTCCGAAGCCCTCTGCCACTGCCGGGATGAGCCCCAAAAAAAGGGGGCAGTGGAAGAGGACTGCGAAAGGGGAAGACCTGATGGACCAGCTCCCTGGTCTCCAGTTAGTGAGGAAGGCCCACTTGCTGCTGCGCTGGTGGATGGCTGGGGCGGGTCCATGGCTGTCGGATGAAGGACTGCTCCAGAACCTGGGCCGACAGTCGTGCTGTATGTGCTGTGAAAAAAGGAAAAAGATAATTAATATCAAAAAAATTACCAGACGCAATATTCTGTGGAATTAAAAAATACAGATTATGGCAATACAATACAACCTAATGCACGTGATAAATACTTACGTTCTCTGGGCAAGGACCGGTCTTAAAAATGCCAGAACTCGATGGTATTTGTAGCGTCTGATCCTTGCTCCTGAACCACTGGGAACACGGCTCTCTTGACGCAGGTCCTCGTTGAAGCGGTCCTTCATCGAACGCCAATGTGTTTTGACTTTGGCTACTGTTAAAAGAAAAATTGTGGTCAGAAAAAGTACTTTTGGTCGTGCTCACACAACTGTGTGTGATGAGAGAAACTCCTGAGAGTTTCTTTCATCACACACAGTCGAGTGAGCACGGCCAAGGTCTCTGCTACTTCACACTGCAGTGCAATACTTACCAAATGCAGCTCGGACCCGTGTTGGGGCGTTGTCCCAGCCATCCCACATCGCTTGGGCCACCTCATTCCATAACCGCTGGATCATGATGTTGTTCGAGTGCAATGGATCCCGGGTGTCCCACAACGGGACTCGTTCCTGGACCAGGGTGATAAGGAGGTCATTCTCAATTAGGTCATCCTCCCATTGTGAAACCTAAAAATTAAATAAAGTCATTAAAGTTTGCTCAATTTACATAAGGAAAAGAAAGAAAAAAGATGCTGAGAAATGGCATGAATAGGAAAGTAAACATACAAAAGGATTCCAGAAGAAAAAAGTTAAGAAATACAAATGGAAAGAAAGGAAGATTCAAAAATAATACACTGAGGACAGTCAGCCTTGTAAACGTACCCGCTTCCGTCTTTCCACCGGACCTTGGCTCCGCTGCTCCTGCCCTGTCTCATCCGCAGTAGAAGAGCTATAAAAAACTGAAAAAAACAAATTGTCACATGTGTCGATGTGACAGTGAATACTTACCAATCTGAGGAGGCAAGTACTCACCTCAATGACATGCTCCACTTCCGACTGTCATGGCCAAAACTCCTCACCAGATGAAGAATCCGAAGAAGACATTCTGATGCATGTAGAAAGAAAGAAATGGCAGAAATTAGGACATGTAGAGACAGAAAATAGAAAATGAAGGCATTGGCTAGGATATACTCACATTGTTCAGGGTCTTGTTTTCCTCCAAGATGTAGCCTGTCTGTGTCCCGTCTGCTTCAGAGTCTGGTGAGAAGTGACCTGCAACTGTCCACACCCTCCCTTTTATCACCTTGATGGTGGGGGGTGGCTTATTAGTGTCTAGACATGTTTTTCTCAATTGAAACGCATGCGCTCAAAAACGCAACCAAACGCATGTGCTAAAAAACGCATGCGTTTACATAGACAGCAATGCGTTTTTTTGCCGCAATCCTTGCGCAATCGACCGCATGCGTTTCCTGGCAGCAAATAGACGCCTCTAGAAATTACTACATGTTGCATTTCCGCGCCAAGCTGCAAACGACGAGACGACGCATGCGTCGTCAAACGCGGCAAAAAAAAGAACAAAAAAAAGCATGCGTTTTTAATGTTAAATATAGGAAAACACAACGCATGCTTTTATATGCGGTACAAACGCTGCGGCAACAAACGCAAATGTGAAACCAGCCTAACATGTTAAATGCCGCTGTCAATCTCTGACAGCGGCATTTAAGATGCTGGCGCTGGAAGCATGTCACAAATCGCGCCCATCGGCGCCCGTGTCACATGATCACTGTTTCTAGTCTCCCATGGAGACTATTGAGGCAAGTAAAAAGTAAGAAAAAAAATGTTTTTAAAAATATAAAAAAATATTTAAAAGTTCAAATCACCCCCAATTCTCCCCATTCAAAATAAATGGTATCACAGTAATTAGAATTGCATGAACTATCTGCATATAAAAAGAATTAATCTTATCTGTAAATGGCGTAACGAGAAAAAATAATCAAAACTCCAGAATTACTTTTTTTGGTTGCTGCAACATTTTGTTAAATGCAATAATGGAGGGGTTTAAAAGATCCTATCCACACCAAAATGGTATCAGTAAAAATGTCAGCTCGGCGCCCAAAAAATAAGCCCTCACCAAGCCCCAAATCACGAAAAATGGAGACGTTACCGGTCTCGGAAAATGGCAACTTTTTTTAAGACACTTTAGATTTTTTCACCACTTCAATAAAAAACAACCTATACATGTTTGATATCTACAAACTCATAATGACCTGGAGAATCATAATGGCAGGTCAGTTTTAGCATTAAGTGAACATAGTAAAATAACAAAATAATTGTGGAATTTGCTCTTGTTTTTCAATTTCACCACACTTTTAATTTTTTTCCCATTTCCCAGTACACTTCATGGCAAAATCAATGGTGTAGTTCAAAAGTAGAGATGGGCAAACTTGAACAGTAACGTTTGGCATCCGGACCGAACACCTACTGATCGGGCACGGACACCGAAAACGGACTTCACCAGGAAGTCCGTGTTACCGTTCAGGTTCGGCTGCCTGAACACCAGGTGTTTGTCACGCTGTCATGTGCTTGGCAGCGTGGCAAACACCACTTTTGATCAGTGGTGAAACCATCCCCACCGGTCAACCGCAGTTCCCACGCTGTCAAAAGACAGCATAAGCGCTCAACTGTGATCGGAGGTATAAACTTTACCTCCGGTCACTGGTGTCAGCTGATGGGACTACTGCTCCCGTCATCCAACACTTGCTGCTGCTAATAACAGCGAGCGCAGGAGTGGTGGATGGGAGTATTCATCAGCTGCTTCTACGCTCTAAATAAATAATTTAAAAAAAAAGGCATTGGTTCCCTTGTTTTTTTGTTAACCAGCCAGGCAAAACTCCCTCAGCTGTCAGCTGTAACCCTCAGCTGTCAGCTTCAGCAAGGCTGGTTATCAAGACTAGAGGGTTCCCAACGCCTCAATTCTTTCAAAAGTCCAACATGATTGATTAGCTTTTTCAGAGACTCATTGGTCATGATCATTATGAACTTACATTTTTTTAAATGATGGCTAGCTTTAGATCAAGTGTTGGAAGAAGATGTGTCCTATTTGTAAGGACTAAATGATTACTATTCAGCTTCTGCAATGTTTGGGCATATCTCCTTTATTATACCCATTATGGTACATGGTTGATAATTAACCATTAAAATGCAAATGAGAATGAAAATCATACAAAAACATAATGGTAAACGTGATAAAATTAATACAATGTAATCCTACCAAACTCTGCCTGGTTCTGTTTAGTAACTGTCATTTTACATTCTCATTCAGCCCATTTTAATGTTAAATTAGTACTTAAATTAGTCCCACTTGATAGCTTTGCAGATTACAACTGAATGGCAATTGTCTACAAACCAGTGCTAAGAATTAATTGGTTTATTCCTCGGAGTAACATAAGCTCCAATGAAGGAGCCTCCATGCTTTTATTTATAATAATGTCACTCGCACGTGATATTAGTTTTATTAGCTAGCTGAAAAGTGGGACAATTCTCCTTAGTATAGACTAAACATTAAGTGTAGGTGGTATGAATATATGATATCTTCATACTCATTAACAACTTGAAATTATATATTATTCTTAGCTTCAACCGTAGTTAAACGGTACATTAAGACATTAAGAAAGTAAAAATATTTGTCTTTACAGTGCACAATGCAGTAGACATAAAAATAAAACAGAAAATAAACGTAACACTTTCTTATTAATTAATCAATAGTCTGCTAAAGCAAAATATATGAACAGAAAAACGTAGACTTCTAGTGGTTATGTATTTCCAGTAATAGATGCAAAGAAATGTTATTTACAATGATGTATTATTAACAATATAAAATTAGAGGAGAGAAATTGTAAAACCGCACTTACCACAAAGCAGCAAACATTTTCCCTTTTATTAGATTTATTATGTTGGCCTGTAGTTAGTGTGAAGATGATTGAGGGATTGCACATATGTCTCACATGATAATATGCTAATTATTTTGATTAAGCCTAAAGCTAATAGTCTTATTTAAAAAGAAATCCAAGTCCCAGCTAGAAAACATTTGAAACATTTTGTATTTTTTATTTTGCCATATGTGTCAATATTTAAGCTGTAATAACAGTTCTTCTTCTTAAATATAAGTTCCATAACTTTAAGAAAATAACCAAAATAAAATCAAAGCTAGACAAATAGAAAAGTCAGTGTCAATATGTGTTGGTCACTCCATTAGTCAAATAGAATTACTGTTCTCGATCACACAGAGCTCTAAAATATGGGATGGCAGCAATACATGCCCATGCCATAACTACCTCCACTACATTTGACTGATGATGATGTATGGTTTGGATCATGGGCGTTTCCCCTACTTCTTCATATTGTTTTTTCCCTTAATTCTGATGCAAGTTTATTTTTGCTTATTCTCCATGGATTATAAGGACAGAGCCCACAGCTTTTTTTTAGATGTTTTAAAAGGGTTTTTCTTTAACAAGGAAAGTCTGCAATCATCCACTTTAGTTTTCTCTTTTGCTTTTCCAGTGCTTTTTGTATTACTTTAAGTATACCAGGCCACACAAGGCTTGCAAATGGTTTATTTCAATTGTCCAATTACTGTTGAGCCTTTGACAATGGAGGTGCTTTCATGATTCATTTTTGGATTCATGGCAGCTCTAGTTCTGCTACAATTTAAATGTTGCTTTTTTCCTTTTTTTGGGACCAGCAAGGGTTAATTTCAGTATCCTTGCTGGCAGCTTCTTTGTTGCTGGTCAGCTGATGTGGGTAGTGAACACTCCCACCATCCTTTAATTTAAATAGTCAAATGACACATCAGCTGACTTTTGGTAATACAGTTTTCTTTGCAGAGCCAGCCTGAGGTTGGCTAATATCAATAGGTGAGAAGGTCTATGGATAACACTTAGTATGGAAACCTTTGTTTTCAATTACAGAGGTCAGAAGTTTCCTGTAGTTCTTGAAGAAGTTTGCACACACTGCAGAAGGGATTTTGGCCCACTTCTCCATTCAGATAGTCTCCAGATCTTTCGGGATTCGCTGGGCAACATTGAGTTTCAACTTCTTCCAAAGATTTTCTATCGGGTTCAGACTGGCTAGGCCACTCCATGACCTTAAAATGCTTTTACAGAGTCACTGCTTACTTGCTCTGGCTGTGTGTTTTGGGTCATTGTCATGCTGGAAGACCCAGCCAAAACCCATCTTCAATGTTCTTACTGAGGGAAGAAGGTTGTTGATCAAAGTCTTGTGATACATGACCCCATCCATTCTCCCTTCAAAATGATGCAGTCGTCCTGTCCAGTTTGCAGAAAAGCACCCCAAAGTATGATGTTTCCCCCATGGTGGGACGGTGTACTTGGGGATGTACTCATCCTCTTCTTCCTCGAAACACGGCGAGTGGAGTTGATACCAAAAAGTTCTATTTTGGTCTCATCTGATCATTCAGATGGTAATTGTTGAACTTCAAATGGGCCTGGACAAGTGCTGACATGAGCAGGGTGACCTTGCAAGCCCTGCAAAATTTTAATCCTTTACGGCATAATGTGTTACTAACGGTAATGTTTGACACTGTGGTCCCAGCTCTCTACAGGTCATCGACCAGGTCCTCCTATTTCCAGGTGCTTCTCACAAAATTAGAATATCATCAAAAAGTTAATTTATTTCAGTTCTTCAATACAAAAAGTGACACTCATATATTATATAGAGCCATTACAAACAGAGTGATCTATTTCAAGTGTTTATTACTGTTAATGCTGATGATCATGGCTTACAGCCAATGAAAACTCAAAAGTAATTTTCTCAGTAAATTAGAATACTTATAACACCAGATTGAAAGATTATTTTAAAATCCGAAATGTACTGAAATGTATGTTCAGTAAATGCACTCAATACTTGATAGGGACTCCTTTTACATAAATTACTGCACCAATGCAGCGTGGCATAGAGGCAATCAGCCTGTGGCACTGCTGAGGTGTTATGAAAGCCTAGGTTGCCTTGATAGCAGCCTTCAACTCATCTGCATTGTTGGGTATGGTGTCTCTCATCTTTCTCTTGACAATACCCCATAGATTCTCTGTGGTGTTTAGGTCAGGAGAGTTTGCTGGAATCAAGCACAGTGATACTGTTGTTTTTAAACCAGGTATTGGTACTTTTGGCAGTATGGACAGGTCTAAAATTTCCTGGTAAATGGCTGTGCTGATTTTGGTCTTGATACATACAGACAGACATACATTAGACCTAGTCTTCAAAAGACTCTGCTCTCTATCTAACTTCACCACCTACCATCTCCCGCTAGCCAAACACCATCTGCTCACTTTCTCATCCCTGTCCTCCTCCCCCATGTCCAGCAACATGCGCACCCCCGCAGAAACCTCGCACACCTAGACACCCACACACTTTCTGACTCTATCCTACCACTGGCATCCATATCCTCACTCCACAACACAGACAGTGCCACTGCTTTCTACAATGCCACATCAGCTATTGACACGGTTGCCCCTCTCATTCATGGCGAAGTGCGATGTATCAATAAACAACCCTGTCACAATAACACCACTAAAAAGCTCTGGCAAGTGTCCAGGGTTGCAGAGTGGCGTTGGAAGAAAACACATTTACAACATGACTTCACTGCATTCAAACAGGCAACACTCGCTTTCAAATCTGCTCTCACCTCTGCTAAACAGGCCTACTTCACAACCCTCATATCTTCCCTATCCTACAACCCCATAGTTATTCAAAACCTTTAACTCCCTCCTCCGCCCCTCTCTGCCCTCTCCAACCTCCTTCATCTCTGCTGAGGACTTTGCACACACTTTAAAAATAAGATCGACTGAACAAGGCAAGTCTTCATTGTTCAACCACCACAACCCCTTTGTATACCAGACCAATGCCCAAATCCCATAACCTCCCTACCCAACATCACTGAAGGGGAGCTTAATTGTCTCCTCTCCAAATTGCACCTCACCACCTGTGCGCACGACCCCATCCCATCCCACCACCTCCCCAACCTCACTGCCACTTATATCCCATCCCTAACCTGTTATGATCCTAGTGGCAAGGATTGCAGGTCGGACTAGCTAAGTAACTGAACAGACTACTAGCTCTGGGGAAGTGGTAACTAGATTGACCGCAACCTGATCCTATCCGCACACAACTATAGGCAGCCGTGGAACGTTACCTAAAAATCCTAGACGTCTCTTCACGGCCTGAGAAACTGACTATTCCTGGAGGGAAAGAAAGTCCTCTCTTGCCTCAGTGGAATGACCTCAAAGATATAGAATAGCCCCCCACAAATATTAACGGTGAGTTAAGGGGAAAGCACAAACGCAGAGATGAAATCAGATTTAGCAAATGAGGCCCGCTAATACTAGATAGCAGAAAATAGGAAGGGAACTGTGCGGTCAATAAAAAACCCTATTCAAAATATCCACGCAGAGATTGCTCGAGCCCCCGCACCAACTAACGGTGCGGGGGAAGCAACTCCGTACCCCAGAGCTTACCAGCAAAAAGAAATCACATATTAGCAAGCTGGACTAGACTCATCATACACAGAAATCATATTGCAGGCCGATGAGCAAAAAATATTCAAACAGAACTTAGCTTATCCTGAAGAGGCAGAAAACGAGATAATCAGGAGTAATCAGAATAGCACTGAATACATTGACAGCCGGCAACAAATGGAAGTGAAGCAGAGCTAAATAGGAGCCTCCCTGGTGAATAACGAGGCAGCTGATCCAGCCAGACCCGCAGGATAATAAACCAAACCACCAGGGGGAGCCAAAAAACCAAAGTCACACAATACCATCTGTGACCACAAGAGGGAGCCTGAAAACGGAGTTCACAACACTAACCCACCTCTTCAACCTATCACTAACTTCTGGTATCTTCCCTTCTGCTTTCCAACATGCCACAATCATGCCTATCCTTAAAAAGCCAACCCTCGATCCAACTGTTATGTCCAACTGTCGCCCAATATCGCTGCTCCCATTCGCTTCCAAACTCTTGGAGCAGCACATCCACACTGAACTTTCCTCCCACCTCTCATCTAACTTGATCTTTGACAATCTACAATCTGGTTTCCACCCCACCACTCAACTGAGACAGCCCTGACCAAACTTACTAATGACCTACTTACAGCCAAAGCTAACGGACAATACTCTATACTTCTTCTTCTAGACCTGTCCTCTGCTTTCGACACAGTTGGCCTCTGCCTCCTACTACAGATCCTCTCCTCCTTCGGCATCAAAGATCTCACCAAATCCTGGATCTCCTCATACATTTTCAACCGCACATTCAGCGTCTCCCACTCCCACACTACCTCCTCATTCCACCCTCTCTGTTGGAGTCCCCTAAGTCTTTGTTCTAGGACAAAGAAAAAAATGAAGAGAAAAAGCCAGCTCACCGATTCAATGAAGAGGCCAAGAACTCCGTCCTGATGACATGATGAAGCTCAAAGAAAGAGAGAAATGCTCCAGCTTCTTCTAAATAAAATACAAAACTTTAACCCAAAATGCTAAAAGGGAGAGTACTCCTGGGACATCACCATTACACTCGTGAGGAAAGCGACGCGTTTCGACCGACACAGCAGTCTTTGTCAAAGCTGATCTACCATATAACAAACTTAGTATAAAAAGACCTTGGAACTAATTAAATGCTGAAAACATGTCACATGATCAAAAAGTCCTATTGAATAAAAAGGTTAATTGATATGAAAATATATGTACAAAAACAGCTGGATAAACAATGAGAAACAAATAAAGCGAAATAAAATTACATGTAAAATACACTATGACTTGTTTTGATTAATAATGAAACATTAGCTCATTCCTCTTATTGAGACCGTCAGGAAATCTGGTGCCTAAGTTAAAAATCCATGAACATAAGGATGAATGACCTCGGGGAGATCAAAACATCCCCGAAACAGCTGTCTGTGGATGGATACCATGTTTTGGCATAGGTGGTTTTCCTTTATTGGATGCTGCCCTTCCCGTGGTTGTTCCTTCCTGGTGAAAGACCTGGCTATTCATTGCTTGCGTTGAGAAACACGTGATGGTGTCTCTGCGGCTTTTCTACATGCATTTGCATATCTCCCATAAGGGATGGGGGCAGTGTTCTGGATCACTGCGTTGAGAAACACGTGATGGTGTCTCCGCGGTGTTGGATGTTTTGATCTCCCCGAGGTCATTCATCCTTATGTTCATAGCCTTTTCACTAGGCACTGCTCCTAATAGCCAGTTTCCTACTCCACACTGATGAGGGGCAAATACCCCCAAACAGCTGTCTCTGGATGGATACCATGTTTTGGCATAGGTGGTTTTCCTTTATTGGATGCTGCCCTTCCCGTGGTTGTTCCTTCCCGTGGTTGTTCCTTCCCGGTGAAAGACCTGGCTATTCATTGCTTGCGTTGAGAAACACGTGATGGTGTCTCTGCGGCTTTTCTACATGCATAAGTTAAAAATCCAATATGCCTCACGTGTTAGTAAAACTCTGTGTATATCACCACCGCGAAGCATTTTTTTTATTTCTTCTATACCTGTAATTCTCAAAGAGTGTTACTATGATCACTAAAAAACTTGGTAGTAATCAAATGTTTGCAAGTAGTACAATTGGTGACGTTACATTTGTAGCTGCCTTTACATTTAAGCAAAATTTACTTTAACCTGAAAACAACACCTTGGACCATTGCGCAACAGTCCAGTTCTTTTTCTCCTTGGCCCAGGTAAGATGCTTCTGGAGTTGCCTATTGGTCATGAGTGGCTTCACACAAGGAATGCGACTCTTGTAGCCAATGTCCTGGATACGTCTGTGTGGTGGCTCTTGAAAAAATGACTCCAGCAGCAGTATACTCCTTGTGAATCTCCCCCTCATTTTTGAATGGCCTTTTCTTAATGCTTTCAAGGCTGTGGTTATCCCAGCTGCACTTTTTTTTGCACCTTTTTCTTTCACACTTTTTCCTTCCACTCAACTTTCCATTAATATGCTTGGATACAGCACTCTGTGAACAGCCAGCTTCTTTAGCAATGACCTTTTGTGGCTTACCCTCCTAGTGCAGTGTGTCAATGACTGCCTTCTGTACATCTGTCAAGTCAGCAGTCTTCACCATGATTGTGGAGCCTACTGAAACAGACTAAGGGACATTTTTAAACATTTATGAAGCCTTTGCAGGTGTTTTTTGCTAATTATTCTAATTTACTGAGATAATGATTTTTGGGTTTGCATTGGCTGTAAGCCATAATCATCCACTTTAACAGAACTAAACACTTGAAATAGATCACTTTTTTTGTAATGACTATACAATATATGGGTTTCACTATTTGTATTGAAAAACTGAAGTAAGTTAACTTTTTGATGATATTGTAATTTTGTGAGAAGCACCTGTAGTTCTTGGATGAATCCTGATTTTTCTCAGAATCATCCTTACTCCCCGATGCGAGATCTTGCATCTTGCAGACCAAGGAAGATTGACAGTCATCTTGAATTTCTTTCATTTTCTAATAATTGTGCCAACAGTTGTTGCCTTCTCACCAAGCTTCTTGCTATTGTCCTGTAGTCCTTTCCAGCCTTGTTTATACCTACAATTTGGTCCCTGGTGTCCTAAGGCAGCTCCTTGGCATTGGCCATGTTGGAGAGATTAGAGTGTGATTGATTGAGTGTGTGGACAGGTGTCTTTTATACAGGTAACAAATTCAAACAGGTGCAATTAGTACAGGTAAAGAGTGCAGCGAAGGAGGGCTTCTTAAAGAAAAACTAGTAGGTCTGTGAGATCCAGAATTTTTGCTGGTTGGTAGGTGATCAAATACTTATTTCATGCAATACAATGCATTTTAATTATTTAAAAATCATGCAATGTGATTTTCTGTCTTTCACAGTTGTACTTACGATAGAAATTACAGACCTCTCCATTCTTTGTAGGTTGGAAAACTTACAAAATCGGCAGTGTATCAAATAATTATTTTCCCTACTGTATATGTTTTTGTATAAACATAGAAAATTGGAACAGCACTTTACCAATAGGTGGGTGCACCCCTCCTAGACAAAATATCCAAGACTTGCCTCAATCCAGACATAGGAAAAAATGCAGGCAGTACTCCATAGCTTAAAGCCTTGGCTTGAAAAAGGCTCATTTGAGCCGAAACATTGCCACAGCATGTGGGTTTGAAATAAAATCACATTTTTTCACCTTTACGCTATGGAGTGCTGCCTGCATTTTTTCCTATGTTTTTGTACATCAATTTTTGTTCAACTATTATTAAAATTTCACATTAAATTGAATGCCATAGTAAGTCTGCAGGTGTAAATATTCTCTAATAGTAAATTTTAGAGGTTATTCAAGGTAAATTGACATTGCCTTGAATTTCACAAAAAATGTAATTTGCGGAGAATCTGATTTTTTTGTTCGATTCACTCAAAATTAGCAAAGTTATAAGAGGTGTGCTTTCAATTTTCTGACTTAAAAGACAATAAAAAATGGATATTCACCATGACATCACAGGCCAATCAGTCCAGAAGATGCTGAAGATGCTGGGTGCAGAAGGCCTGTGAAGTTACACTGGTGACTAGACCAAAGAATACAACCGGGGCTGCACTGCAAGACAGGGCTTATTTTTCTCTAGTTTGAGAGGAGACATTTGATGTTAATTAAATTTACTGGCCAATGTTGAGCAAACTGCTGAATTCAAATTTGAGTGGGTTCTCTCATCACTAGTCACTTTGTGTTGGTGTTAAATTTTTAACTGCACTCCAGTGGCTCCTCCCCCATTTCTCAGAAAGCGAGACAAAAAATTTTAAGCTAACTAAGATCTCTACAGTTAGTGGACCCCTGGCGTAACTTTTTCCCCACCACAAAAGACTACACCTTTTTTTCGCCTCCACACAACTCATACCACCGTATAGATTATTTACTTGTGCAATCCTGCACTCTACATTTAATCAAATCATCACGAATTGGGGAAATTACAATTTCGGACCATGCACCTATTTTCCTGGAGATAATAATCTCCACCTTACCTAGAGCTACCATGACTTGGCGATTAAACGAATCATTGCTTGACAACCCTAAACATGTGAACAGTCTAAAAACCACCATCTCCAGATTCTTTGATGAAAATATTAACACTGGACAATTTTCTCCCATCATCTGGGAAGCACATAAGGCCGTCCTCAGAGGGGAACTTATTTCTTTAAGTTCGTATATTAAAAAGCAGAGAGATAAAGAAATTCAGTCTCTTCTCCATCAAATTAACATTTCAGAGCGTACCCATAAAACCACTAGATCGAGTGAGTCTCTTGAAGATCTTATTTCCCTCCGCAACAAACTCAAAGATTTGTTAAACGTGAAATCAGCAAAATTATTCATGTATTGCAGACATCGCTTCTACATGCATGGTAACAGAAGTAGCAAACTTACTACACAGTTGCTTAAACAGCAAAAAGAAAAGAAATTCATTAAACATATTTTCACTAAGACAAACAAGAGAGTTGTGGACTCTAGGGAAATTGCTGAGACCTTCCGCTAATATTATGAATCTCTTTATAATCTGCCTCGCTCTGACGACATGAAAGACTGTTCAACGGCCATAACCAAAATTCAAAATTTCTTGGCCCCTCTCTCCCTTCCGACAATCTCCCCTAAGGACTGTAATACACTACTTGCCGAAGTCACACTAAAAGAGGTGGAAGACACTTTAAAAGTTACCCCCAATGGTAAATCTCCCGGTCCTGACGGGTTCCCGGTGGGATACTATAAAAAATTCTCTGACATCCTCCTCCCCCATCTAGTAAATCTCTTCAACTCCTTCTTTGAAGGGAAGACCCCACCCCGCCAGGCGCTGGAAGCCTACATTGCCATTATACCAAAAGAGGGGAAAGATGACAGCCTCTGCAGTAATTACCGTCCCATTTCAATACTTAACACTGATCTCAAACTGTGGGCTAAGATATTGGCCTCAAGAATCAATAAAGTTCTAGGTGGGATTATTCGCCCCGATCAGGTGGGGTTTGTGAGAGGCCGTGAGGGCAAAGACAACTCTGTAAAAGTCCTGCATGCTATTTCCTACGCAAGGACAACCAGAACACCGCTAGCCATCCTGTCAACGGACGCTGAAAAAGCGTTTGACAGGATCAGTTGGCAATACATGGTCTATACATTACAAAAATTTGCCTTCCTACCCCCTTTCATAGAAGCCATTATGTCCCTCTATGTGGACCCATCTGCTAGAGTCAAGGTG
Source organism: Ranitomeya variabilis (assembly GCF_051348905.1). Classification (NCBI taxonomy): domain Eukaryota; kingdom Metazoa; phylum Chordata; class Amphibia; order Anura; family Dendrobatidae; genus Ranitomeya; species Ranitomeya variabilis. The sequence goes on from NC_135232.1 coordinate 237,938,671, forward strand.
AACGGGATCTTCTCGGAGCCCTTTAAAATACTAAATGGCACCAGACAAGGCTGTCCTCTTTCCCCTGCTCTCTTCATCATGGTAATGGAGACTCTGATGGAAAAGATAAGACAAGACACTGACATTAAAGGCCTTAAAGTGGGCGGGTCAGAGGTTAAGGTGGCTGCCTTCGCTGATGATCTTCTACTTTTAACCACTAATCCAAGATCATCTTTTCCCAGACTTATGTCATTATTTGAAGAATTTGGTGAGATTTCTAATTTCAAAATAAATATGAATAAGTCAGAAGCTTTAAATGTCTTGGCAAGTGCTTCGGATATCTCAATATTAAAAAAAGGATACCCCTTTCAACTGGCCTGCAGAAAAACTAAAATACCTCGGAATTTATCTAACGGCTGACCCTTCCTCCCTTTATAAATATAACTACATTCCCCTTCTAGCTAACATACAACTAAACTTAAAAAAGTACGACCTACCATATCTATCCTGGATAGGTAGGATAAACGTCATAAAATCCTATATCTTCCAAAAAAAATTCTACCCCATGAATATGGTACCTATAAATCTCCCTAACTCTTTCTTCCTCTCGATTAACCAATTGGTCTCTCAGTTTGTGTGGAAGTATAAAAAAGCTAGACTTCCTCTAAAAATCCTTTCTCTACCCAGAGGCGAGGGCGGTCTCGGCTTGCCAGATTTTCGTACCTATCAAAAAGCAATCCACCTCGCTAGATGGAAAAACTTAGTAAAACCTAACCCAGATAACTTAAACACGCAACTCGAATTGTCCCTGTTGGGGAAGGAGGCAGATCTTTATCTCTGGACATCTATTCCCCCGAAACAAAAACTGGATGACATAATTCTCAACACCTTATCCATTAGACGTACCCTTATCCCAAACCGTCCTCCATTTTGCCTTTTTCTTGACAATATTCCGCTCAAAGTTACTCCCTGGCTAATGGATCCCAATTATAAAGATGCCTGCGGACTTTGGGACTCCCTGCCTAACGTCACAATCTCCCAATTTTTGTCCAACAAGGTTCCATGCACTGACAATTGGCCATCAAACGCGTCAAAACAACCCTCCAACCTCCTTCAAAAAAACCATATTCGCCATATCATGTCGAAACTCAAATCAATCGAGAGTCAACCCCCTGACTGGTTATGGCTTGAATTTCTGGTTAGGTTGAAATCGCCAATTACCAGATTAGTTTCTAAACTATATGCAAACCTCTTTAAGACCCCAAACCTATTTAAACCTCTTTATCTCTCTTCCTGGGAGACAGAATTAAAAATCACACTATCCCCCCGGGAAACTCAACAGGTACTCGCTAACTCCCACGGTTTCTCTAGATGTATTTTACTACAAGAAAACGCATTTAAAATTATTTCTAGGTGGTACAGAACCCCAGAGTGACTTTTTCACTTAGGGCTAACGGACTCTCCGTTGTGCTGGGGATGCTCCCAATCTATAGGGACCCTACTACATATCTTTTGGCTCTGCCCGGAACTATCACATTTCTGGTCCGGCATAAATAAATCTTTACAAAGTATGGGCCTAATGTCACGTGACCTGACTCCCCAGGAAGTAATACTCTCTCTCCCTTCCACAACTTTTAAACAAGGGAAACATGAGCTGCTTCCCATCCTAGTTGCAGCTGCTAAACATCTGATTTCTACACATTGGAGGCAATTAGCTCCCCCAACGCTGAAAGAATGGACTTCAAAGGTTCAGGACCTATTTCGTTTGGAAGAACTTTCTAGCTGGGAAACTCGCTCCCACGAGAAATTCCAAAACTCTTGGCTTCCCTGGATTAAATTCTCATCCCACTCTGACGGACCTAACCGCCCCTCCCCCTGAAATCCATTTCTACCTATGGTCACGCCATGCTATGCGCGACTCCTGCTTCCCCCTCTCCTCCTTCCAGGGCTTTATGATGCGATGCCGTGACCGTGCCCACCATCTTGGTTGCCTTGCCACTTCGGCTTCGGCATTGATTGCCTGTATCTTCTAATGCATCTCAGTCTCTTCTGAATCAATATTTACTTGAGATCTATCTGTGAGCACTTATATTTTGATATTTGTCTTTGTAATATGAAAACTTAAATAAAGAATTTAAAAAATTTTTTTTAACTGCACTCCAAACCACTCTTCATAACAATCCACAAGGCAAAATGCATGTCTATCACAATATATGTACAGAATGTTACAGAAAAAGTGAATATTTCCTTCTAATTGATGGTATTTTATAAATCTTTTCACTATAGTTTTCAGCTACCATATCTATATGAGTAATTTATTGTTTTTTATGTATCAGAGAAAATTGATGGTATATCTCACACTAAAACTATCCTTGAATAAATATTAACATTCTATTAAAAAAATAGTTGCTTTTCACAAAACTCTGCCTTACTGAAACTTTGCATGATGCTTCTCTGTATAAACTTGTCTAATGAAACTTTTGAAATGCATTGAATGGAAGAAAATAAAAAGCTTTCATCTTTGATTTAGGGAAACATTTGACTGTAACTGATCTTACCAATACGAAGAACTTAAATATTTTACATCTCGTTTAAATGGATTTTCCATTATGTGCATGTTCTGCATTTCAGGAAACATTGGCAAGGCATTCAACAGACTTGCTTTTAAGTGGCAATTATAATTTTTGTTATAATTATTTTTTTTTTTGTTTTGTTTTTTAATTGTATGGAAAATGAAAATACTAAAAACACATTTTGGTATCCCCATTTGAACCAGCCTAGTGGGATGAGAAGTACCTCTGTTGGAATAAAAAATAGACATAGTTATCTTTGGGTTTTTGTGAAAATACTTGACTTTAACAGTCCTATATCTTATTCTTTTCCATTTTGGATGTATATTTTTTATTAAAAAAGAATGATGAGAATTTGTGAATTGGAATGAATTATAATAGATATTTTTACAGATTTGTTTGCACTCTATTACTGTCAGCACAATCAAATATAGATATAATAATAGCAGCCATGATGACCCTGAATTTGAGTAAGAAATGTGAGTAGAATAGTCAAGTCAACAATGGTGCATTAGTCAAAGGCTTATTCCCCGAATAAGTTATCCCCTATCTATATCTATAGCTCAGTCACACCAGCAATCCTATTAATGGGCACAGAGGAACCGTGTACTGCAGAGCCCTGTCTTCAATGAATCCTAGTTGAGCATTCTTGTCATCCGCTTCATTCATTGTCTGTGTGACTTCAGGAAATAGATGAATACATGGCTTAGAAATCACACATTGAGCTAAATGCTGATATTCTGAAAAAGTAACAACATTTTCTCCTGATCTTTCATATTTAGTAGGCACTTGAATTGCCTGCAGATCGGTGGGTGTGTACTTCTCAGGGCTCTATTGGGAAATCCCCCCAATCTGCAAGCAACTCAAATGTTTGCTAAGTATAAAAAATCAGGAAGAAAAGTTGAATTACTTTTTAAAGAGGATCTTTCATCGGTTTTGGCATGTTAAATTGGCAACATCAATAGTGGCTGCAAAACTGAATAAAATATAGTTTTTATTTTTTTAATTTCTCCTTTCCAATGCAAAGATCTCAGCATATAAAGTTTAGGTTATAATTTAAGGTAACCTAAACTTGGCATTACCCGAGAATTGTCTCTGTGGGCATGTACTTCTTCCCCTATGTGACACTAAACAATCAAAAGCAGGCAGAAACATACAGGAGAAAGAAGAACACACCTCTACAATAGCTTAGAGCAGATTTTCTTCAGTGAGTAATTAAAGACAGCACTGCTCTCTTCACTGGTATCACTGCAGAGCGATAATAATGTTGTGGGAGCATAGTAGAGATTAGTGATTTCTAACACTTTTTCAGCTTTAAACTGATAGCAGTAAGAGTGGAAGGAGGGAATACAGCAGAGTTGAGCTTTGTCACATTACAAAGCTCTGCTGTACCGCCTTCCCCCACCCTGACTGCTGGGAGATGAAAACTGAAGAAGTATTAGTAATCACACTCATCCTTGCTATGCTTTTACACTTTGTAATCACACACAGCTCTGCAGTGAGATCAGTGAGTAAAGCAGATAGTCAGTCATTACATGTCTTACACATGAGACAACTTGTTCTAAGCTATTGTCTTTTTTATCCTGTATATTGTTGCTTGCTTATAATTGGTCAATATCATATACTGGAATAAGTACATGCACCCAGTGAAAAATCTCTGGTAACCCCTAGGTTGATCTTTTCCTAAATTGTATTCTAACCTTTACATGCTAATATCTACTACATTTCAGAGAAGAGAAATAAAACAAATTATTTGTTGAAAAACCTTACTTAAAGTGGTTTTCCACTTTTCCTGGGTCTAGAGTTGGAATTGAGTCACAACTTCTGTCTCAGTGTTTTGGCTGCAGTGGTAACTTCACATTGACATATAATGGCTGCAGCCAATCACTGAGCTCTGTTAATGTCACTGTCACTGCTGCAACCAAACTCCTGAGGCAGGAGCAGAGGAGAGATAGCACTACACCCCAGATGGGTGAGAATTCTTAGATTTATTTATTATTTTACATGTGTTTGATCATTTGGGGACTACATTGATAAAATCCCTTTGAGTCAAGGACATCTATATTATTGTAATTTGTCTTGCACAATAGTCGTGGTATTATTCATATTGGATTTAAGTTGATGGAAACCAAATGAATACAATTTACAAAGTACATTTTCCTCCACCCTCTTAAGAAACAGACAAGTCAACTTACATATATAGCATACTTTAACACAATCATTGTTTTTTTTATTTCTATGTAGGACACAGAGATTTTGAATACTGCAATCCTAACAGGAAAGACAGTAGCGGTGCCAGTGAAGGTTGTCTCAGTTGAAGAAAATGGGTCTGTAGCTGACATTTCAGAGTTGGTGGAATGCAAGTCCTCAGATGAGGATGTAGTAAAAGTAAGTGTAATTTTATCTTTTATCATTCATAATAAAAACCAATTGCTGCTTACAAAACACTGTATTTTGGAGGAACCATGCCACTTTTTTCCAACATTTACAAAACTGAAAAAGATGCATATACGAGTCTGAGTCACACGCCATTGGGGAGCATAATTTACAGTGACTGGCTTGGTGCTGAAGTATAGATAAATCTCTTTCCAAACATTTTTGAGTTATGAGTATTTAATTAAGAGTTAGCCATTTCCATACAGTTGCTTTAGCTTGGCTGGTAATCAAAAATGGGGAGTGCTGTTTTTTAAATTATTTGCTTACATAATTTTAAAAAATGGCGAGAGACCCTTCTGTAATTTATAATCAGCTAAGAAAAAGTTGACAGCTGCAGGATGCAGCCTGCAGCTGTCTGCTTTAGCTTGACTGGTTGCCAACAATAGACGAGACTGCATGTTTATTTTAACAGTGTGTCGGCTAATCACAGCCATGCCAATACTTGATATGGCTGTGATTGAGGAAGAAGTGTCCACTCAGGAAAGCTTGATGATTGGCAGTCTTTCAACAAGCTTTGTTTTGGCTGACAAACCCGAACAGTAACACGGACTTCCTGGAGAAGTCTGTATTCAGGATAAACAAATGCACTGACACTGTGTTCAGTATGGAGCCTGAACTTTACCGTTTGGGTTCGTCCATCCCTACTCTTTAATCATATGTGATGTATTCTATTGTCTTAATATCTAGACTCAGAAAAAAACATGGTCTGTATTGAGTGCTATGGACAATTTAAAATCATACCATTATATATCTTACTCGATGGTTGTGGCACTAACATCTTCAGAAGAGAAAGGAAAAATATTTTTTTTCAAAAGTTTATCAATCTTTCAATAGTATCCTTAGGCCTGGTTCTCAGCAATTCCAGAGCAAGAGAGTTTCCTGAGTTGGCATGTTTTAAGCACTGTGTGTGAATGTGGCTGGCTCACTGCTCATTTCAATAATTAGCCTATAGTCAATGTGTACACAAAGGATAAATTAAGCATAAAGCCAGGCCCAATAACTTATATCTCTGATGATTTGCCGACTCTTTCCCATATTGAGTACAAAACTGGAAGTGGAGCTGTTATACCACAGAAGGACCAAGACTATTGATTTGGTTCTCTTGAAAACTAAGGTATATTAGTATGTTTGATTAATCATATTTTGGACATATATAAAAGTAATTTTCGAGAAGTGGACAAATCGTTTTCAGGTATGTGCACACAGATTTTTTTGAGAAGTTTTTTGGAATGGACCCTCTAAAAAATCCTCCTCTAACAATTGTTTCAAATACTGTTTGAAAGCCCCTCCAATTAATTTTTATGGGAAATTCACTTTGATTCCCATATGAGGAGAAACTGATTCTGAAGAATTTTTTTCCAAACTAGGCATTGTCCAATCTAAAGGCTGAATGGATCGTTTCAGGGGCCAAAACTCTTGCAAAACTCTTGTAGCCTTTCGATTAGACAATGCCAAGTTCAGAGAGGTTTCCTTCAGGATCCTTTTCGAAGAAGTGACATGCACTTTCTTTTTCCGTCCAGGCATTTTTCAAAACCTTTTCACGAAAAAAGCTCAAAAACTCCTCATATTGTATATACAGCGAAGTAAATTTGTCACAGAAAATAATTGGAAGAGGTTTCCAAGAATCTTTCAATGTTTTTGAAAAGGATTTTCAAAAGGAATCACTCAAAAAAACCTCCTCATGAAACTCGGTTTGAACAGACCCTAACACTAATATATAATTAAAATTATACTTATGTACTTCACCAAATTACTTATGTGCGTCACCAAATTACTCACATGCATTGCCAAAATATTGGCTTGTGTTTTCTGTGAATTATTGAATTTATTATTTTTATATACTGGATTTTTTTCTCATGAGTTATGATACTAATATTATATAGAAAAATGTTTAGAATTGTGAGTCCTTTCTATCTACTGGCTAACACGGTACAAAGATATATATCTTTCCTGTAATATTATATAGTTAGACTGGCACAGGCATCATCCATGCATATATTTATGATTAACCTAATGTAATATTTTCTTGGGGGCCTCAAAGGATTAGCTGGTCTTCAATAAAGCATTTATTCCAGGTAGCTATAACTTAGATTAATCATGGAGCTTTAGGAGCCTGCATGATAAATACGTGAGCGCTGCCCAGTACATCCTTGGCTCAGGGCACAAAGGTTGTTTGTAATAAACTCAATGCATTTGATGCAGCTCCAGTCTTCCAATCGTATGATTAAAAAGGGGTTGAAATACAATACCACTTGTAGAAAATCAAATGACCCAGTGAAGGTTAGTCAGGAAGGGTACATGAACAAATGTTCTATAATGAAGTCAGGAAGTAAAGCAGAGCGTATTATCAGAATCTGTGGCTTATGGTGAAGGAATCACGCACCTCGTTTTATTTGTGCCTTCACCATTTATTTAGTTATTGATCCTCAAAGTAGTCTGCATGACAGCTTAAGCTTAGACTAGATAATCACATTGTTTCTACATATTACTCAATATAAGAAATGTCTCCAAACTATATGTGCTTACTTGTCTATCTATATCTACATATACGATCTATCTATCCTTCTGCATTAGACTGACCAGTGCCACATTCTAAATCAAGATCAGATTTCTCTATAGGCAGATTAGCCTAAGGCTACAGTAACACTGTCATTATTTGGTCAGTATTTTACATCTGTATTTGTAAGCCAAAACCAGGTGAGGAACAGTCGGGGAAAAAATCTAATAGAAACACGTCACCACTTCTGCCTTTTTGACCCGCTCATAGTTTTTGCTTACAATTATTGATGTAAAATACTGACCAAATACTGAACGTGTCACGATTAGTGTTGAGCATTCCGATACCGCAAGTATCGGGTATCGGCCGATATTTGCTGTATCGGAATTCCGATACCGGTATTCCGATACTTTAGTGGTATCGGGTATCGGTATCGAAACAACATTAATGTGTAAAATAAAGAATTAAAATAAAAAATATTGCTATACTCACCTCTCCGACGCAGCCTGCACCTTACCGAGGCAGCGTTGTTTGCTTAAAATTCGCGCTTTAACTTCCTTACGCGAAGTCCCGGCTTGTGATTGGTCGCGCGCCGCCCATGTGGCCGGGACGCAACCAATCACAGCAAGCCGTGACGTAATTTCAGGTCCTTCAGGATTTTAAAATTACGTTCCGGCGTTGTGATTGGTTGCGTCGCGGTCACATGGGCGACGCAACCAATCACAAGCCGTGACGTCACGGGAGGCAGGAGACGCGCGCATTTTAAAATGCGCGCGTGTCCAGCCTCCCGTGACGTCACGGCTTGTGATTGGTTGTGTCGCCCATGTGACCGCGACGCAACCAATCACAACGCCGGAACGTAATTTTAAAATCCTGAAGGACCTGAAATTACGTCACGGCTTGCTGTGATTGGTTGCGTCGCGGTCACATGGGCGACGCAACCAATCACAAGCCGTGACGTCACGGGAGGCTGGACACGCGCGCATTTTAAAATGCGCGCGTCTCCTGCCTCCCGTGACGTCACGGCTTGTGATTGGTTGCGTCGCCCATGTGACCGCGACGCAACCAATCACAACGCCGGAACGTAATTTTAAAATCCTGAAGGACCTGAAATTACGTCACGGCTTGCTGTGATTGGTTGCGTCCCGGCCACATGGGCAGCGCGCGACCAATCACAAGCCGGGACTTCGCGTAAGGAAGTTAAAGCGCGAATTTTAAGCAAAAAACGCTGCCGGTTCCCTCGGTAAGGTGCAGGCTGCGTCGGAGAGGTGAGTATAGCAATATTTTTTATTTTAATTCTTTATTTTACACATTAATATGGTTCCCAGGGCCTGAAGGAGAGTTTCCTCTCCTTCAGACCCTGGGAACCATCAGGGATACCGTCCGATACATGAGTCCCATTGACTTGTATTGGTATCGGGTATCGGTATCGGATTGGATCCGATACTTTGCCGGTATCGGCCGATACTTTCCGATACCGATACTTTCAAGTATCGGACGGTATCGCTCAACACTAGTCACGATAGCTTAATTCTATGCCTACAGATAATTGTTGAGGTGGGCACAAGTTCTTATTTATACATGACACATATTTCTATATTAGTATGGAGCTATAGGACTATGATAAGTAAATCAAGCAGACATGAAGAAGTCTGTAAAGTGTGCTAAATGTTGTGAGGGATATATTGGTCTGTGCATGACCATCTTTAAAGGAAATCTGTCAGTTTTTGCTACCTCATCATATTGTAGGCAAAGAGACCCTGAATCCAGATGTATCACTTAGTTTTATGGGTGCAGCAGTTGTGATGTAATTAGACTTCTTAGATATAGCATGAATCAGAGCTGAGAAAGCTAGCCTAGCCCACACCAGGCTCTCTATGTACATTGTCTATTGACAGTAAGCTGCTTATCACAGTCGAGGGCGGAGTCAGTATAGCAAGTGAGTGTCATGTACTTTCAAACAATTGTAATAACCAAGTGATAAAACTTTTATTGTAAGTAAACAGTACACAAACTGAGAAGTGACACACTATTGAAATCGGTAGTTTAACCTCTACCTCATGTTGCCCTCAGATTATCTAGAAAAAAAAACTGCTTACAGATTTCCTTTAACACTTCTTAAAGAGTAACTAAAGTTTTTTTTTAGAATTTAGTTATTCTTCTGTGTTTGCAAAGTTTAGATTTTTTGTAATAAAATCTTTTAACTTATTTTGCTTCTTTCTTTTCCAAACACCTTGCTGTAGTGCTGATTCGCATTCACATCACTCCTTTAGAAGCTGCTTTCAACTGATGCTCAGCCAACATCCCTTTGCTGTTTCCAAACAGTATAGGAATTTCTTTCTTTGCATTTAACTCATGTACTAAGACAGCGGAATTCCCTGATTGTTTGTAAATAGAGATAGGACCTTGGCTGGGCTGCAGTTGAAAGCAGCTTCTAAAGGAGTATGAATTGACCTTATTAAACAGTACTGCAGCATAGTGTTTGAGAGATGAGGAAGTAAAATAAGGTAATGAAGTATATTACAAAACTTTATAACTTTGCAATGCCTGGAGGATGTTTAAATAAAAAAAATAGTTACACTTTAAAATTATTTGTAGCGCTATTAAGAGTTGAATGCAGAGGATTGCATAGCAGCTCACTATTTCCATTTGGAGTAAAATTTTGCTTGGTTTTGAGAAGATTTGTTGCATCAAGGCTAAAACATTTTTAGACTCTTTTTTACTAAAGCCGCTTATACATTCATTACAGCAGATTGATTGACAATTTTACTACCAGTTAACTCTATGAGGTATTAGTGTAGCTTGTAAAATAGAAAACAAGTAGAAGCATAGTTAACTGGGGTAACATGTACATTACATACAAAATGGTTCAGTGCTTTCCAAATTAATCTAAAACTATTCCACGAAGAAAGCAAGAAGGAATGGTAATAAAGGATCTTGGTGTCTTTTCAGCAGGCGATCTAATCCTATGGTGCTGAGATGATATACCACAATCAGAGAACTACATTGTATGCCACTGAATAATAAATACGGATCACAGCAAAAAAAATTACTGCATGGCATTTGTTGGGTAAAAATGGGAGTCAAACGCAGAAATGATCAACTGTAAACGCAAAGGGTGTACATGTCTAACATATATGTACATTGAATATATATCTCAAACAAAATGCAAACATAGCCTATTTTGCAAAAAAAAAACAGATAATGTGCAGCTAAATTTAACACAAAAAATCATGTTAGCACTGTATCTCTAATTTTTCCATATTAGATACATTTTGCTATGTGCTCACTAATAGCCTTTATATTTGTACAGATATAGACCTCAATGCTGATGAGTCCCATAACAGCCATACAGGCCGATCTGGTGATGTCTATACCATAGGGTTTACTTCTCATGTTTTCTTCTAGAATATCTTTTCAGCTTAAATGTTGCTACGATTTACTATAAAAAGACAATACTCATCATATCTGGACTACTGAGATTCACTGAAGTCGTGTTGCATCAGACTGTCATCATATAGCACTAAATTTCTATAAAAATCCCAGTATATTCTTGCAATCTGACACAGCCATATATTTAATGATTCTTAAAAAATCCCAAGGCAGATTCCGCTTAAATCAATCTCGGCTTCATTCTGCATGACAGAGAACAGATGAGAAAGATAAATGTCGCTCATACCCAACATCTCAATCTCACCATAAATGTGCTGCCATAAACCAAATGCAGTGCAGTGTTTTGTAAAATGCATGTAATTTTACAGTGTGATTTCTCAACAGTCCCATGACAAATGCTCTAATCGTATCAGTGGACATGACAGACTCCCAGTTGCTTTTCTTATTAAACAATTCATGTGAATTATTTTTTTTTACCTGTTTCCAGACACGTAAAATGAAACGTATTGCAATTCGGCCTGCTGTGAGGCTTCTTGTAATTAATATAGTCAGCGGAGCTTCATTTCCTCTATCGTCAATCCCATGCTTCTCTCCTATGTAGTATCCATAAAGAGAAGAACAACTTTAACAAAAGAGCCAATTCATGTCTATAGAGGACAATGATATAATGTCTAAAATAGCATAGACAGGTTTTTTAGGCCAGTAGTAGGAGAAGGATTGGAATCAGCATGCAACCAAAACCTAGCAATAGTCTCAGATAAATCCACAAAATGGCTTCTCAAACAACCACAAACCACCACTTCCAACCATGCAGCATAAGCTAATCTGACAATGAGTGCTAGCTAGGACCCAGATTTTATAGGAGATGGGAGTGGCTAATAGTGAACAGCTGAGAGCCTTAATGCAGGAAAGCTTCCAAGAGCTCTCAACTGAGCAGATGAACCCCAGCACTGCTACAAGAAACCCGCACAGTTTAGTATGAAAGTGGAGTGCTTCTAATTAGTGCAGGAGTAGGAGAAATCAGACACTGTGGTATTCTGGCTCCTCTCAGTCGCGGTAAACCCGTGACAATGCCTTTGTTTTTACAGTGAATTAAATGTATTGTGGCAACTGCTGCTCATATATGAGGTTTGGGCTCCATTCCTGCAAAGGAGCCCAATTGGGGCTTCACCCAGCATCGGTCTGGAGTACCTGGGCCCACCATAGAAAATCATGCATATAAATTATACAAGGCCATTGTGTGGTAAAACGTGCTAATATTTTGGTATCATATAAAAGCACAATGGTCCACATTTATAAAAAATGGAGTAATTTGAGGTAAATCTTTTGTGTACTCACTTCAATTCCACCATTCCATATTTATCAAATGTCACCCTTAGTTATGATAAATTTGTTTCAAATTATGTAAGCGCAACATTTAAGCATGATGGTACAATTCTTGATGTTAAAAAAGAGCTGATGTCCAGTGTGTTGCTTAGTTATATAATATTGTAAAAATTGCAACTTTTTATGCATGTTAAAAAGGTTGCACTATAAATGTATTTGTTCTATTACTTTTTTAAGACAGCCAGTTCCAGGATAAGGGAGCTTTTTGCCTCATGCACATACATAAGATCAATTCAAAACATGAATCCCTTGGCACAGATGAGCATACCAGTATGTCCACAGCAGGATCCACATGTGAGGAGTTGTCTCAGGAGCTGAGATCACTTCACTCACAACAGATGTTAACTCCGTTATACATCGGGCATGTGCTGTATTAGCAGCAAACAAAGCTAGCTTTAATCACTGTGGTTAAGCCCGTTAGATGCCACTGACAATCACTGACAGTGGCATTTTAGTTGACAAGATTGCTGGGTGCTGATGGCTTACCGTGCACCTGTGTGCCCCCAACGCTGCCTTCTTGATGCTCCAGTGAAGTCCAGCATTAGGCTGGATTCATATGAGTTCATTGTTTCCACTATATATTGCAATACTGTTGCATTAAAGCATACAGAACAAGCAGGGACGTAATGATCGCAGTTATTGAGGGTTCACTCGCGACCAGGCCTGTGCTGGAGCATGACCCACCAACACCAATTTCACCTGGATAGACATCCTCTGAAGCACATTTAGCCAAACTGTATTGTGACCCAGAGGCTTCTCTGAAGTGTAATGCACGCTGCAGGTCAATTAGAGGCCGGCAGCAGATGTCAGCTTGCCAATGATGGGTTGCACATGGCAGTGACATCGTGCGCTGCTCTTGCCGACACGCAGAAGTCAGCTCCTGGATTCTGCACCGGCTATTGATGAGGACGCCACACATCGTGGGAAAACGATAACACTTATCTTTTTTTTTCTTTTTTAAAATGTGATGCAGAAGAATGGAAGAGGCCAGGATGTGAAAATTTGACATTACATCAGGTTGGAGACATTATACCAAGATAAGAAACTTTATACCAGGATGGGGAACATTATACTAGGATGTCGGACAATAGGTGGCGCTATAGAGTTAAGTCCTCTTTTTCTCAGAAGAGGCAATTTGCATATTTAAATTCCCAGAGGAGCATTGCACGGCGAATAAGCCTCCTTACCTTGACAAGCCAGAGATGGTATGTCACTCTCCATAAGGAGAAACGTTACCCCTTAGACCCCACTCCAGAGCCTCTCACCTAGCCAAATCAGTTCTCATTAGTGTTGAGCGATACCGTCCGATACTTGAAAGTATCGGTATCGGAAAGTATCGGCCGATACCGGCAAAGTATCGGATCTAATCCGATACCGATACCCGATACCAACACAAGTCAATGGGACTCAAGTATCGGACGGTATCCCTGATGGTTCCCAGGGTCTGAAGGAGAGGAAACTCTCCTTCAGGCCCTGGGATCCATATTAATGTGTAAAATAAAGAATTAAAATAAAAAATATTGCTATACTCACCTCTCCGACGCAGCCTGGACCTCACCGAGGGAACCGGCAGCGTTCTTTGCTTAAAATGCGCGCTTTTCCTTCCTTCCGTGATGTCACGGCTTCTGATTGGTCGCGTGCCGCCCATGTGGCCGCGACGCGACCAATCACAGCAAGCCGTGACGTAATTTTCAGGTCCTTCTAGGCATTCAGTATTTTAAAATTACGTTCCGGCTTTGTGATTGGTCACGTCGCGGTCACATGGGCGACGCGACCAATCACAAGCCGTGACGTCACGGGAGGCAGGAGACGCGCGCATTTTTAAAATTACGTCACGGCTTGTGATTGGTTGCGTGCCGCTCATGTGACCGCGACGCGACCAATCACAGCAAGCCGTGACGTAATTTCAGGTCCTGATGCCTATTTCTGCATGCAGGACCTGAAATTACGTCACGGCTTGCTGTGATTGGTCGCGTCGCGGTCACATGGGTGGCACGCAACCAATCACAAGCCGCGACGTAATTTTAAAAATGCGCGCGTCTCCTGCCTCCCGTGACGTCACGGCTTGTGATTGGTCGCGTCGCCCATGTGACCGCGACGCGACCAATCACAAAGCCGGAACGTAATTTTAAAATACTGAATGCCTAGAAGGACCTGAAAATTACGTCACGGCTTGCTGTGATTTGTCGCGTCGCGGCCACATGGGCGGCACGCGACCAATCAGAAGCCGTGACGTCACGGAAGGAAGGAAAAGCGCGCATTTTAAGCAAAGAACACTGTCGGTTCCCTCGGTGAGGTCCAGGCTGCGTCAGAGAGGTGAGTATAGCAATATTTTTTATTTTAATTCTTTATTTTACACAATAATGTTGTATTTTACACATTAATGTTGTTTCGATACCGATACCCGATACCACAAAAGTATCGGATCTCGGTATCGGAATTCCGATACCCGCAAGTATCGGCCGATACCCGATACTTGCGGTATCGGAATGCTCAACACTAGTTCTCATGCTTCGCACTGATGAGGGCCAACAGCCCAAAACACCGTGTCTGCGAATTGAGATACTGATTTGGCTTTAATCCTAAGTCATATTGCACGACTCGTTAAAGGGTTGATTGTGACTTGTAGGATCGCTACTTCCAATAGGTGGCGCTATAGAGTTACGTCCTCTTTTTCTCAGAAGAGGCAATTTGCATATTTAAATTCCCAGAGGAGCATTGCACGGCGAATAAGCCTCCTTACCTTGACAAGCCAGAGATGGTATGTCACTCTCCATAAGGAGAAACGTTACCCCTTAGATCCCACTCCAGAGCCTCTCACCTAGCCAAATCAGTTCTCATGCTTCGCACTGACGAGGGCCAACAGCCCGAAACACCGTGCCTGCGAATTGAGATACTGATTTGGCTTTAATCCTAAGTCATATTGCACGACTCGTTAAATGGTTGATTGTGACTTGTAGGATCGCTACTTCCAATAGGTGGCGCGATAGAGTTAAGTCCTCTTTTTCTCAGAAGAGGCAATTTGCATATTTAAATTCCCAGAGGAGCATTGCACGGCGAATAAGCCTCCTTACCTTGACAAGCCAGAGATGGTATGTCACTCTCCATAAGGAGAAACGTTACCCCTTAGACCCCACTCCAGAGCCTCTCACCTAGCCAAATCAGTTCTCATGCTTCGCACTGACGAGGGCCAACAGCCCGAAACACCATGTCTGCGAATTGAGATACTGATTTGGATTTAATCCTAAGTCATATTGCACGACTCGTTAAAGGGTTGATTGTGACTTGTAGGATCGCTACTTCCAATAGGTGGCGCTATAGAGTTAAGTCCTCTTTTTCTCAGAAGAGGCAATTTGGACATTATACCAGAATTTGTATATTATACCTGGATGTGGATATCATACCAGGATGTGGACATTATATGAGAATGGGGGACATTACACCAGAATGAGGACATTATACAGGATGGCGTACACTATGCCAGGCTGTTGGAAATTATATCAAAACAGGTGACATTATACCAGAAGGGAGACATAGTTATAGCATGTGACCCAGGATGGGGACATTATTAATGAAAGGCGCCCAGAATGGGGGTCATTATACCAAAATGACATTATACCAGTCAGGGGTGATACAGGGGGCTCAGTCAGTCAAATGTTATATAGATGGGGCTCAGTCACTCAGAGAGGGTACAAGGGGGACTCAACCAATCAGGGGTGAAACATGAAATGTTGGAGGAGGGTCAACACTCCTCGTTTAGTGACTGAGCCCTCTCACTCTATATCACGAATGAGTAAAGTTACCCATTGACACATACTATTGGTTTTGCAGAGGACTCAGTTAGTTATGGGTGATAATCCTGCTCAGGTATATAAATCTAACTTTTGGTGAGTGATGTAGCAGGGAGCCATCCATCTCCCTGTGCTTCTTACTGTCAGCCTGTGACAGTGTGGGGGAGGCATACTGTTTTACTAATTGCAACATAGCTCATTACCTGAGCTAAGCTGTCAGCGCTGTAAAGAGGACACACAAAAAAAAATTACTGATTGGCTGCATTGCAGCAACAGCAGTGATAAGGATCCAGCAGGATTGATCAATGTTATGTCAGTACAAGTGAGCTGCAGTCTGCAGCAGAAGAGAAATTCAGTGACGCATGCACTGCTCTCCTAGGATGTCTACTGCTAGGAAGAGCCATGAACAGTTATTAGTAGCACTAACACATGTGAGTTGCTGTGCTTGCAGGTCATGTGCTAGTGTCACTGAGTGCTGCTGACTTCTCCTCCCAGCATTAGACATTCCAGAAGAGCTGCTGCAGACTGCAGCTCACTTCTCATACTGAGCAGAACAGAACTTATCTATCCTTATCACTGCTCTACTGCACGTGGAACAACCAGGGGGACTGATGCACGTGTTGGTGAATCTCTCTTCTGCTGGAGACTGCAGCTCATGTTGTGTTGTGAATGGAACACTGTCCCAGATCAGCAGGTATTTTATCACCGCCGTGATGTAGATAGTGCTAGCACATGGGCCCACCAGAGAATCCTTTGGTCTTCCAGTAGGCCAGTCTGACCCTGGCTTCACCTGTTCCCCTGTGGACCAATCTGAGCCTGAGTGGAGCATGTGGAACTTTAATTGACCCCAGATATCCTGGCTCTTTCTTTATTAAAACTCTTTTGTCTCATTACGTGTGGCAATAGTAATCATTATGTCCTTTCTGTATGTATAGCCTCGTCATACATTGACTTCCATGAAAGTTGTGATTGTATTGATAGAATGTATTTGAAGAAAAATAATGCAGCATAGGGATGGTGGAGAGAACAACCCTCAGTCTGAGTGACTTTTTGTGCTATACCAGACTGCAAAAGTTCAAAATTGCATCTTCATAGAGGAAAAATGGACCTTCAGTGCCACATATTTAGGTAGGTATCTTATAGGTCAATATCGATGCTTTCTGCATGATTTAGCATAAGAAGAAGCCAAACCTCTGCTCCAAGCCTTACCACATGACTTAGAATAAGAAGCCAAGCCACACCAGCTTGGCTCAGATCATTGGTTTGACTTCTTATCCTAAGTCATGTGGTAATACATAGACCAGTGGTTTGACTTCTTATCCTTAGTCATGTGGTAAGGCTCATTAAAGGCTTAAGATTGAACTTTAGGATTGCTCTATAGGTGGTGCTAGAGGTCCAGTTCTCTTCCTCTCTGAGGCTGCATATTTAAATGAACATTCCATGGCTTATAAGACTCCTTACTCTATCTTGGTATATCTGCAAGGAGAAATATTACCCATTATAAAAAAAATATACTGTATTGATTCCCCTCCTCATTGTGTTTTAGGACGCAGTGATTGACAGTTCAGACATCCAATCTAAGTCTGGGAAGTGCTGAACTCCCTTCAGGTGTTCCCTGTTCCAGTGATTACCTAGCTACTTAACTGAGCTGTCTGGCTCAGATAGCTGCCAGTGATAGCTGTGCCTTGTTCTCAGCAATTAGATTTTCTGAATGTTTGTTGCTGGACCCTGGACTTCCCTATTGACTAACTGTTTGTATTACCCCTTTTGCTTTGATCCACTATCTTCCTGGTATTCTGATCTCGGACCATTACATCTTCCTTCTTTTTATGACGTACCCTCCTGTCTATTGACCTCAGACTCCTTGACTATCCCCACTCATGGCTTGTCTGTTAAAAGACACTCAGCATCATAGATACATTTTGCATGCTTCATGACTGTCTAGTCTACGTTTACACTGTCTAAAGGTGTGTTTGCATTACTACATCACAATTTTGAATTATATTTACATATACCCTTAAAAGTGTTGTGATTAGTGTTGAGCATTCCGATACCGCAAGTATCGGGTATCGGCCGATACTTGCGGGTATCGGAATTCCGATACCGAGATCCGATACTTTTGTGGTATCGGGTATCGGTATCGAAACAACATTAATGTGTAAAAGAAAGAATTAAAATAAAAAATATTGCTATACTCACCTCTCCGACGCAGCCTGGACCTCACCGAGGGAACCGGCAGCGTTGTTTGCTTAAAATGCGCGCTTTTCCTTCCTCCCGTGATGTCACGGCTTGTGATTGGTCGTGTGCCGCCCATGTGACCGCGACGCGACCAATCACAGCAAGCCGTGACGTAATTTCAGGTCCTGAATGCAGAATTCTGCATTCAGGACCTGAAATTACGTCACGGCTTGCTGTGATTGGTCGCGTCGCGGTCACATGGGCGGCACGCAACCAATCACAAGCCGGGACGTAATTTTTAAAATGCGCGCGTTTCCTGCCTCCCGTGACGTCACGGCTTGTGATTGGTCGCGTCGCCCATGTGACCGCGACGCAACCAATCACAAGCCGGTACGTAATTTTAAAATCTCGAATGCCTAGAATTCGGCATTCAGGACCTGAAAATTACGTCACGGCTTGCTGTGATTGGTCGCGTCGCGGCCACATGGGCGGCACACGACCAATCACAAGCCATGACGTCACGGGAGGAAGGAAAAGCGCGCATTTTAAGCAAACAACGCTGCCGGTTCCCTCGTTGAGGTCCAGGCTGCGTCGGAGAGGTGAGTATAGCAATATTTTTTATTTTAATTCTTTCTTTTACACATTAATATGGTTCCCAGGGCCTGAAGGAGAGTTTCCTCTCCTTCAGACCCGGGGAACCATGAGGGATACCGTCCGATACTTGAGTCCCATTGACTTGTATTGGTATCGGGTATCGGTATCGGATTAGATCCGATACTTTGCCGGTATCGGCCGATACTTTCCGATACCGATACTTTCAAGTATCGAACGGTATCGCTCAACACTAGTTGTGATTGATCATCTAATATATAAAGCTGAATGTGTGTATGTGTGTGTATGTATGTATGTATGTATGTCCGGAATTGGCATCTGAACCGTCTCCGCTACAGCCACAAAATTTTGCACAGTCACACGTCTGGACCCCGAGAGCGTCATAGGCTATGTTGTGAGGTGAAATTTTAACCCCGCGCATTCCAATTCACCAAACAATTTTGCCCCTATCTACATAATGGGGAAAAAGTGAAAGGAAAAGTGTTGGAGGCGTCGCAGCTACAGGCACAAAATTTTGCACAGTCACACGTCTGGACCCCGAGAGCATCAAAGCTATGTTGTGAGGTGAAATTTTAACCCCGCGCTTTCCAATTCACCAAACAATTTTGCCCCTATCTACATAATGGGGAAAAAATGAAAGTAAAAGTGTTGGAGGCAAATTAACAGCTGCCAGATGTGAACAAGGGGGACTTAAAGAATGAGAGCGATGGCGCCAAAGAGTATATACTGTACAGTTGCTAAGGTGGGGCCCCGACATGGGATAATCACCACACCACCACGGGGATATGAACACACACACAAAATGCGCGACACACTACCACGTGCTCGAACACATATACCACCCTCAGCGCACATTTCACCACACATACACCAACCTCGCCACATAAAAGTCGAAACACAAAAGTCGCCGCTCAAAACTCGCCACGCACAAAACTCTCCACATGCAAAACTCGCCACACGTGCAAAACTCACCTCATGGGAAACTCGCCACACGCAAAACTTGCACACGTGGAAAAATTGACACATGCACAAAAGTTGCAACACATGCAAAAGTTGCCTCACACAAAACTTGCACATACTCAAAAGGCACCACACATAAAACTCACCACGCGCAAAACTCGCCATGCGCAAAACTTGCTGCACACAACTTGCTACACTAACCTGTCACATGCAACTCGACACACAAAAAGTTGCTACACGCATGTCGCCACACAAAACTCATCTCACAAAAGTCGCTACATGCATGTCGCCACACGCAACTCAACACACACAACTTGACACACGAAACTCGCCCTAAAACACACAAGTCTGGTATTATCCTTCAAAAATAAAAATCTGATTAATAAGCAGACAAACTACAAGAGCAACAAATGTACCATATAGGAATCCGGCAGCTGTCAGTCACATGACCAGTCTATTATGTGTATGTGTGAGCTAATATATACTGCCAGGGGGTGGGCTTACTGTTGGCTGGGGATTTATCAGGCTGCCAATTTAGCTTACAAGTACTGAGGTAAAAATACTGACCAAATAACGTGTGAACGAGGTCTAATACAGGAGGAGATGACATACAGGTATATACTATTTACAGGGGAGATGACACACAGGTATATACTATATACAGGAGTAGATGACACAGATATATACTATATACAGGAGAGATGACACACAGGTATATACTATATAGAGGAGGAGATGACATACAGGTACATACTACATACAGGAGGAGATGACATACAGGTATATACTATATACAGGAGGAGATGACACACAGGTAAATACTATATACAGGAGCAGATTACCTACAGGTATATAGTATATACAGGAGGAGATGACATACAGGTATATGCTATGTATAGGAGGAGATGACATACAGGTATATACTATATACAGGAGGAGATGACACACAGATATATACTATATATAGGTGAGATGACACACAGGTATATACTATATACAGGAGGAGATTACATACAAGTATATACTATATATAGGAGGAGATGACATACAGGTATATACTATATACAGGGGAGATGGCACAGCAGGTATATACTATATACAGGGGAGATGACAGCAGGTATATACTATATACAGGGGAGATGACATACAGGTATATACTATATACAGGAGATGACATACAGGTGTATACTATATATAAGGGAGATGACAAACATGTATATACTGAGGTGAAAATGAGAGGTGTGAGGTGAAAATGAAAAGGTGTGAGTGCAAAATGAAAGGAGTGAGGGAAAATAGTGGAGTGATCGGAAAATGACAGATGTGAGGTCGAAATGACAAGTGTTAGGGGTGAATGAGAGGAGTGAGGGGGAAAATAAGAGGAGTGAGGGGGAAAATGAGAGGTGTGAGGGATAAAATGAGAGGTGTGAGGGAGAAAATGAAAGATGTGATGGGGAAAATGAGAGGCGTGATGGGAAAATAAGAGAAGTGAGGTGCTATAACTAACCACAGATATTTACTATGCCCAGGCAACGCCGGGCTCTTCAGCTAGTATTAAATATATATTTAATTCTTTCTCAGTGACACTAAAACATAATTTCCAAACTTTGACAATTGCTCTAACTTTTGATGAACTAATGTGTTGAACTTTACCGTTGAATGAAAATGCTCTGTAATTAATTATTTTAACTAGCAAATCACTGTTGTTTTACTACATGTCAAGGATTCACTGATAGTAAGTTATACTTTTTCTAAGAATATGTTTCGACATTCTACTATTTAACGTCAGTATATTGTTCCATATATTATGATGCACATCTTGTGATTCACAGCCATGAAAATACTATTTTTGCAAAATACATACTGTTAAACTGACAATTATATTTTATGGAGATGGTATCAAAATAGATTTCTTGGCCTTAGAAGAGTTATCGATTTTTTTTTACTGCGCCAAAATAGCTGACGCCATTGATGAGTTAAATCTCTGCTGTGCTCTTATAAATAAATTGAGGACTATGAAGAAAGAATTGTACTTTACTTTGCATCAAAAGCCTATTTATGAGCGTAAAATAAAATGCACACTGTTCATACATAGAGTAAACCAAATCTTTTATAAAGTGGAGATTAGAGGCGCCCTATGGACTTGTTTGCAATGTAAATAGATTTGACAAATGAGGCATGTGGAGCAGTGAACGACAATGATGGATAGGGCTTTGGAAGTTTCAGAATATGTGACATATCTCAATTGCCGTGTTTGATTGGTGACATAGGGAAAGTGTCAGCTTGTCACAGAATTGTATGTGCCCTCCAAGTTAACATCTTGTTAGTTACAGTACAGTACATATCTGCTGTTCAAGCACAATAGGTACTGAAGTGCCTACATTGTGTGAATTCCATCACCAGGTTTGGAAGGACAAACTGATAAAATTAAGAACTATTGAAAGTTTCTAATACACAGGGATTTTCTACTAATATGGAAATGATATGTAGAAATATGAGGAATATGCCCTTAACAGTTCATTCACGCCTGTGTAGTGGATTTTCTCTACATCACTGTATCATGCAGAAAACAAAACAGATTTGTAAATTTGAGACATTTTTACAATATGAGATGTCGCAGTGAAGAGAATTGCTGAAATGAGGTAGAATTAAAGGGATTGTTAGATTTTAGAGTTGCCATTTTTAATTACCATATTAACACCTTCACGACATTGTGATTTTCAGGTCTTGCACTTTCGTTTTTTGCTCCCCTTCTTCTAAGAGACATAACTTTTTAATTTTCCACTAATACAGCCGTATAACGGCTTGCCTTTTGTGGGACGAGTAGTACTTTTGAATGACAATAATCAAGAGAAAAAAAAGGAGTTATATCAGCTCAAGAAGTGCTGGAAAATGCGTTCATATAAGGTGCGGTGACTCCAGACCTGTCAGGATTAAGAACGGTGACTCAAAATGCGCAAACCCGTGTCCTATAGTGATGAGCGAATATACTCATTACTCGAGATTTCTTGAGCACGCTCGGGGGTCCTCCGAGTATTTTTTAGTGCTCGGAGATTTAGTTTTTCTTGCCGCAGCTGAATGATTTACATCTGTTAGCCAGCATAAGTACATGTGGGGATTCCCTAGCAACCAGGCAACCCCCACATGTACTTATGCTGGCTAACAGATGTAAATCATTCAGCTGCAGCAAGAAAAACTAAATCTCCAAGGAATAAAAAAATACTCGGAGGACCCCCGAGCATGCTCGAGAAATCTCGAGTAACGAGTATATTCACTCATCACTAGTGTCCTATCCTCCAATCTGTATGTCTTTTTTATTTTTACTCCCTTGTTTTTAATGGTCGCCAATAATACAATCTTTTAACTTACTTACCTCATTACCTGCAGATGCTGAATTTCGCTTGAATCCACCCGCAGCTGTTAGTCACACGACAGCTGACCAGATCAGCTGTCAAGTGCAGGTAAAGATGTGGGCTCAGCGTTTGAACCCCCATCAAAGGCAGGGGCATGACTGTTGATGTATCTATATGGGTTAAATCAAATGCCCATTAGTGGACAACCTCTTAATATTGGCACAAATGTGCTGGATAAAGTAAAACAAAGCTATATCTTCCTCTCAGTATGGCACTGCTACTTCACTCTCAGCCCTGTGTTGCCTATCAGTCTCTTAATATAAATAATGCCATGTGACCAATGCTGCCAACTAGTGGCTTCTGATTGGCTGCAGCAGTCATAGTTTTGTCAATAATGTTACTCTGCTCAGACAAAACTCAATTGCTACTGATTGGCTGCAGATAGCTTTGCACAACACTGGTCCAGGTCAGAACACTCTAGCCATGGGCAGGAGCAAGAGTTGTGGGAATTTCCTGAGGTTCCATGTTTCCCGGAGCAGCATTTGATTCATCTGTATGGCACACAGGTGACATCTTGCAACAATCTGGCTTATCATAGGACGATCCAAGAAAATCAAGAACTCTGGAAATTAGTGCAGCTCCTGTCCAGAGAAGAGGTCTGGTCATCTGTAGCAGAGAACATATGGCTGAGAGGGGAGCAGCAGGACTGGTCCAGGAGGCAAGCATATTTATTTTTACTTTATCTTACACCGGATCTTTACACCTTATTGCACTAGTGGACAAGACTTCATGGCTATTTAAATAATTGACGGTGAAGTCTATCATTCAGGTCGCCATAAATTAGGCAGGGTGAGAAGCTACAAATAGCATATTTTGTTCTGAAGGCCCCATCAAATGCCTACATTGCATATATGGATCATTGATGTAAGAATAAACTATGAAATGCTTCATTTTTCCCTGGAGTGGTGACGCAAGAGTGTTGAACAATTGTTGGCATGTTGCCCTGTGTATTGCTAGAGCTCCCAGTAGTGAAACATGCTGTAATTATTTCAAGAAAAAAGAGATTTGTAAATAATCACTTTAATATAATGTGTCACTTATTTTTATGGCTTACTGTGTTGCTGATCTAAATCTATATTATCCTAATATGAAATTAATGACTGATGCAGTAATATTTAATGTACAGTAGGTGTCTGGTTGGATGGCAAAGTAAATTAAGTGCTGATGTATATCCAATCCACACAGCCAAAGACATCAAACCATAGATGTCCATAAATTAAGTTATGTGTAACGATGAGAAATGATACAGGGAAAAAGTGTTGAACACATGAAGAAAGAGAGGTGCAAAAAGACATGGAAAACCATGACACCAGCTGAAATCTATCAGTAATTAGAAAGCAATCCTGACACAGTGAAAAACAAAATCAGCTGATTCAACTGTTGACCTATAAAAAGGTGTCTCATTACCAAGGTATCACACAAATATCTCATGATGGGTAAAACCAGTGAGCTGTCTCAAGACCTTTGCATCCTTACTGTTGCAAAACATGCTTATGACATGAGTTACAGAAGAATTTCTAATCTACTGAATGTTCCAATGAGCACTATTGAGGCCATAATCCAGAAAAGGGGCCATGACCAGGTGCTCCCAAAAAGATTTCAGACAGAGGATTTAAAAGAATTATCAGAAAAGTTGTCCAAGAGCCAAAGACCACCTGTTGAGAGCTACAGAAAGACCTAGAATCCGCAGGTACAATTGTTTTTTTTTTTTAAATAGTAATGCACTCAACCTCCATGAACTGTTTGCAAACTCCATTGCTGAACAAAAGGCATGTTCAAACACGTTTAAAGTTTGCTCAACAATATTTAGGCAAGCCTATGAAATTTTGGGATAATATAGTCTGGTCAGATGAGACTAAAATCAAACTCTTTGGATGCCATAATAGACACCATGCTTGGGGGCCAAATGGCACTGCATATCACCTCAAAAACACCATATCAACAATGAAGTTTGGAGGTGGGAACATCATGGTGTGGGGCTGTTTTTCCGCAAATGTCAATGACAAACTTTATATAATTGAAGGAAAGATAAATGCACAAATGTACCTAGACATTCTTGATAAAAATCTGTTACCATCTACAAGGATAATGAAGATGAAACGAGGGTAGACATTTCAGCAAGACATCCAAGATGATCCCAAACACACAACTCAATTAGTTTCAGAGAAAGAAAATAAAGCTGCTAGAATGGCTCAGCCTATCCTCTAACCTGAACCAACTGAAAATTTATGGAAGAAAATAAAGCTCAGAGCTTATATACTGTTAGACGACAGGATTCTCCCGCTGCACAGGGAAGATCCCAAGCCTTGCCTGCATCTTTGGCTCCCATTCTGCTTTGGCCGCTGCTGCTGCTGAGCATAGACGTTGGTCCCAGTGTCTTGCTCAGGCTTGTGCTATTTGTCTGGTTACTGCTGGCTCTTCAGCCAAGCTAATGGTAACCAGGGGTAGTCAGCCACGAGCAAACACTCTGGAGACCAAGTCCAGAAATCACCCTACTGAGTATGCTTGTGATGTGGTGACGTCTCATTGGTGGTCAATCGTCAGCTGCTATGGTGATGTGGCAGCTCCGGAATGGTCCACGGGCAAGGTCCTGTCCGATTAGACTTGAGCTCTACGTATAAAAGGTTCTCAGAGGTGCACGCCAGTGCGCTAGTGTCAATCTAATTTCATGTGTAAATGTACTTTGCAACTTTGTTGTCTGTGCCAGCACGTGCTCAGGGTCGGCTGTTAGCCATTAGAATTCCGGCACCTCTGGAGAGAAGTTGTTTGAGTGCTGTTGCTGACTGTCTAACCACTGTTGCTACCTGCTCTGTTAGTGGGCTTCAATCCACTGTGAAGTTAACAGGAATCATGTCTAGCATCATATATTTCATTACTGTGTGCGAGTACACAGATCTTTTGCTGAGCAT
Organism: Ranitomeya variabilis; assembly: GCF_051348905.1. Lineage (NCBI taxonomy): Eukaryota > Metazoa > Chordata > Amphibia > Anura > Dendrobatidae > Ranitomeya > Ranitomeya variabilis. Next base: position 237,964,792 of record NC_135232.1, read on the forward strand.
CTGCTTCGTTACTGTGTGCGATTGACACAGTTCTATTGCAGAGCATCAGCTTCATTACTGTGTGTGAGTGATACTATCTCGTGTGCTGCTCACTGAGTCACATGAAACTCAGTGCGAGCTAGCAATCACTCACTGCATTCTCCGCCATTGTTCACATTAGCTGCAGTTTTACATCTTTGCATGGTGGACCCCGGGTTGCGATTGCATTTCCACATTAATTCTATTTAGTTCAATTTGCCAACCCTAAGATATACTTACGCCAACCATTTCTCTGTTCTCATCCTTTTTGGCTGTTTTTTTGGTCACTTTTGCATTTTGTCATTGTCCTCACCCCTAGAGGTACAGCAGCAACCTACAGAAGTTGTTCAGGTAGTGCAGCACATCCAGGATGGCACATCAATCCGAGCTGTGGCAAGAAGGGTAGCTGTGTCTGCTAGCACATTGTCCAGAGCATGGAGCAGATACCAGGAGACAGGCTAGTACACCAGGAAACATGAAGAGGGCCACAGGAGGGAAACAACCCAGCAGCATGACTGCTACCTCCTCCTTTGTACAAGGAGGAACAGTAGGAGCAGTGCCAGAACTCTGCAAAATGACCACCAGCAGCCATCTATGAGGATGATATGAGGGCCCGACGTCCACAAGTGGGTGTTGGGCTTACAGTCCAACACTGTGCAGGGCAATTGACATTTACCGGAGAATGCCAAGGTTGGCAGATTCGACACTGGCGACCTGTGATCTTCACGGGTGAGAGCAGGTTCACCATGAGCACATGTGACAGACGTGACAGAGTCTAGAGATGCCGTGGAGAATGTTTTCTGCCTGCCACATCCTTCCACCAGACCGGTTTGGCAGTGGGTCAGCAATGGTGTGGGGAGGCATTTCTTTGGTGGGCCAGATAGCCCTCAATGTGTTGGCCAGAAGTACTCTGACACTCATTTAGTACCCGGATGAGATCTTCAGATCCATTGTGAGACCATGTGCAGGTGCACTGGGCCCTGGTTTCCCTCTGATGCACGACAATGCTAGACTTCATGTGGCTGAAGCGTGTCAGCAATTCCTGCATGATGAATGGTATGAACTGGCCTACCCATTCCCCAGACCTGAATCTAATCAAGCACATCTGGGACATCATGTCACGTGCCATCCACCTTGCACCACAGACTGTTCAGGAGTTGACTGGTGCTTTAATCCAGGTCTGAGAAAAGAGCCCTCAAGACAACATATGCCACCATATCGGGACCATGCCAAGGCATTGTAAGAAGGTCATACAGAGACATGGAGACCATGTACACATCTGAGCATAATTTCCTTGTCTTGAGGCATTTCCACTGAAGTTGGATCAGCCTGCAATCTTATTTTCCACTTTTATTTTGAGTCTCATTGCAAATCCAGACCGCCATGGGATATTACTTTTGATTTACATTGATCATTTTTATGTTTTATTGTTCTCAATGCATTCCACTATGAAATTAATAAAGATTTGCAACTTGAATATTTAATTCACTGATATCTAGGATGTGGTATTTTAGTGTTCCCTTTATTTTTTTGACAAGTGTATATTGTAAAGCAGCAGCTTTCACAGCAGCATGATAATGATGCCGTGACTTCAGTAAGTTCAACATAAAGGGCTTTATTTGCCAACTTACAAAATAAACTCATGCTTTATCATCCAGTTTGCAGCCAGAACGTCTGTATCCAGTTCGATGTCATGAGACCCTGCACCACCGTAGGAATCTCAGGTGCTATAATGCCCAAGTCTCTGGCACCTGCATCAAAGTAAGAATCACTGGTGCGGTAATGGCTTTGCACAAGTCTCTGGCTCTGGTATGTGTCCAACCTCACACAGCCAGACACAAGCACAGAACCTCCAGTTCTGCTGCAAAAGAAGCCAACACTGACACAACCCTTATCTACAGGTTTAAATGTGAATTGTGGTTATGGGCTACTTGCAAGACCCGAACTCGAGGGAAAGATCCATGCCACTACCTTCTTACAGATCTTGCCAAAATAAAAGCCCATATCTGTTTTTCATAAATCTTGAGTTGAATGTTCTTGCTCAGTACAAATTCCTAAAGGAATTATGCCATTGATATCTAAAAACCTTAAGTGAATAACTTTCACAAAGAAATCTGGGGCAATCAAGGAACCACAGTGCATGTTAGTAATCCAAACTTCAAGATTACGATAAAGACAAAGAAGATGTTGAAAATAGAGAAGTTTTCCAGGATCAGCATCTTGATAGCCTAGAAGTAGAATAGGCCATCAATATCAGACTCGTGTTGGGTTCAACTGGTATCTCCCATCCACTTTAGTGGGACAGTGGATAAAAGTAACCATTGAAGAAACTGCAGCATTCACCAAGCACAGGGACCCCTTTAAGCTTGTGATTAGCAATTATTTTGAGAGTCTTATCCCCAATAATCTGACACAATCATTAAAACTGGTCATCAAAATTCTAATTAATAAAAAAAACTTTGCCAATAAAAGATAATACAATAAGTCAGGGTCCTTTCACTAAAATATACAAAAGCAAAAAGCAATAGAAAAGTATAGTTACTGAGCCAAACTGACCAGTATCAATGGTGGTGATTTATGTAATAACTTTTTTAATTTTGGGGTTGTGACCTGATTTTTTTTTTTTCTTACCAGTGCTGGCAGTTACTGTAGGATACCGTCCCCATTAATCTGCCAAAAATCCAGTGCAATGTACTTCTCTTGATCTGCCTGTTCAAAGTGCAGATAGTCTTTTCTCTGATTACAATGTTTTTCCTTATTTTCTGTATGTTATTGCATCGCTGGTAAAAGCCTTGATGTACAACAATGATAACATTACAAATAATACACTGCACACAGCAGTCCGAAGAGTATAAAGCTGTATTTTATTTTATACAAACTCTTCTAAGCCGAGTAATTGCCATAAAATAAATGGGCTTTTGAAACTCTGTATTACTATTAGTTGTTGCAATGAAAGCGTTATCGCTGTGTTCTGGCCTCTGCCTCCCTTTGTGTGTCTGGATGTAATTGCTCGTCTCATAGAGCCGTTGATGAGAATAGCAGAGGTTGGCAGACACCGTACAATAGCCTAAGCGCCTGAAATGTTTCCCCTGTGTACACTAAAGGACTGAGCGTATCCTGAGTGACTTCTCCTTCCAGAACATAGAGAAAAAATGAACTGGTTGCAATGAACCTTCTGTTGCAAATATGCATAACTTTACAGCACTCCAGTGCCTATACCGTAGCAAAAAGACGTGACGGAGTCACAGCTGAGGGATTCAGATATAACTGGGTAATATTAAACAAAGTTCAGCAGCATTAAAAGGATTGGTAGTAGCTTCATAGTATGGGGAGCTTTTCTATCCAATCCTATATGTATAGCCTTAGGCTAACGAAGAGTCATTTATGAGGCAAATAATGATAATATGATTTTGCCTCTCAAAGTCAAGCTGTTGACTGTAGAATGTGACCAAGATGGACAATATTGAAGTTGGAAGTACATTAATCACTTCACTTCTCATGCAGCTCCTGGCTACCCAATCACATACCAAAAAGTGTCCAGATTTCAACAAGATAGTATTCTGAGAGATTCCTGGCAATGTCCCAGAATGTAGCATATATAGATGTAACAAAAGGTGAAATTAACTGTGGGAACACAACACTGGCTTATCACAACACAATAAGGCTATGTGCACACGTAGGAAGGGTCCTCTGCGGGTTCTCCCGCAGCGGATTTGATAAATCTTGCTGTTTCCGCTGCAGGTTTACTCCTGCACTTGTTTTACTATTGATGCTGCATATGCAGCATCAATAGTAATGTTAAAAATAATAAAAAAAATGGTTATACTCCCCCTCCGACGTCCCGATCTCCTCGACGCTGCACGCGGTGGTCCGGTTCCAAAGATGCTACGCGAGATGGACCTTCGTGACGTAACGGTCATGTGACCGCGACGTCATCGCAGGTCCTGCTCGCATAGCAACCCTGCGACCGGACGGCCGCATGCAGCACTGAGAGGTGAGTATATCATTATTTTTTATTTTAATTCTTTTTTTTTTACACAAATATGATTCCCAAGGCCTGGAGGAGAGTCTCCTCTCCTCCACCCCGGGTACCATCCGCACATGATCCGCTTACTTCCCGCATGGTGGGCATAGCCCCATGCGGGAACTAAGCGGATCAATGCATTCCTATGTGTGCAGAATTGCCGCGATTCCGCACAAAGAAGTGACATGCTGCGGATTGTAAACCGCTGCAGATTGTAAACCGCTGCGTCCCCACACGGTTTTTTCCGCAGCATGTGCACAGCGTTTTCGGTTTTCCATAGGTTTACATTGAACTGTAAACTCATGGGAAACTGCTGCGGACCCGCAGTTGCAGAAACGCTGCGGATCCGCAGCAAAATCCGCAACGAGTGCACATACCCTAAAGCATAACTTGTCTTTGTTCAAAGAGCTTGAGTAATCTTAACTCACTTAAAGAGGTTTTACACTACTAGGACAACCCCTTCTCAACCCCTGTGTTTCTCCTTTGTAACATATTAACACGTATACTCATGTCCTGTGCTGGCACTATTCGAGTGGTGTCAGTACCTGCTCTCCCGGGGATCATGTGACATTGACAACCAGCATTGACGTGGTGAGACAACTGTTATACGGTCTGCAATATCCGTAGAACATTAATGGGAATAGTCCACATCCATTTCTTCTAAAATGATCGCTGCTGATTTTTTTTCTTCTTATGGATATACAGCTCTGGCAAAAATTAAGAGACCACTGCAAAATTTTCAGTTTCTCTGATTTTTCTCTTTATAGGTATATTTTTGAGTAAAATGTAAATTGTTCTTTTAGTCTATAAACGTCTGACAACATGTCTCCGAATTTCCAAGCAATACATTTTTGTATTTTTTTCTGAAAAGGAGAAATGGTTAAAATTTAAAAACAAAACAATGCTTTCAGACCTCAAATAATGCAGAGAAAAGAGTTCATAATCATTTAGATACAACAAAACTAATGTTTTAACTCAGGAAGAGTTCAGAAATCAATATTTTGTGCAATAACCATGATTTTAAACACAGATTTCATGTATCTTGTCATGCTTTCCACCAGTCTTTCACACTGCCTCTGGAGCAAAAATGTAAGCAGTTCTTCTTTGTTTGATGGCTTGTGACTATCCATCATCCTCTTGATTACATTCCAGAGATTTTCAATGGGGTTCAGGTGTGGAGATTGGGCTGCCCATGACAGGGTTTTGATGTGGTGGTCTCTTAATTCTTGCCAGAGCTGTATGTGAATCGTCTGAAGACAGGGTGAAGTCAGCTCTGATTCGCCACAGGGATAACATGACATAGCAATGTCACATGATCCCGAAGAGAGTAAGTGCAGATACCACTGGAACGACGCCAGCACCGAAGGTGAGTACATGTTAGGGGTTGAGTTCCCGCCTCTGCACAGGGGGAATCTCGGTCCATCTCCGCTGCGGTCTCCCATTCTTCTCCTGCCGCTGTGGAGCCTGCTCAGCGGAGACGTCGGTCCCAGCGTCTCACTCAGTCTGACTCTGTACAAAGAGTTACTGCTGCTTTCCCTGCTTCTTCCATTGAAGTGAGTGCTGGGCAGCGGCGAGCAGACGCTTCTGGGACTAAGTCCTGCTTTTCACGTTCTGAGCATACCCAGAGTAAGATCTCTCAGTGGAGATCGAGGGTCACATGATCAGATACTGCAGCTTAGGCCATTGGTCCTTCAGGAAGGTCCTGTAGGTGCTCACGCTCTGTGGCAGCCTCTCATTGGTCCTTCTAGGAAGGTCCTGTACGTGCTGCAACTATTTAAGGCTCACATGGCCGCACAGCCATGCGCTAGTATTGTTCAAAGTTATGTACTTTGCGCCAGTGTGGTCATGTATGATTGTGTTCAGGGACCCAGCTGAAATAAGTTCCTAGAATGCTGGCACCTCCAGCGAGGAGTTTGTGTGTTTGTGTATTCAGGGACCTGGCAGAAATAAGCCTCTAGAACACTGGCACCTCCGGCTAGGAGTTTTGTGTGCGTTCATGACCACTGACTGCTCTCGTTTGGGTAGTTAGCCTGTGCCACTGTGAAGTCTAACAGGGTGCAGTGCTTTGAGTTCACGGCTACTCTGTGAAGTAACAGAGTTAGCTCATACCGCCATATAGTTCCGCCGTTTGCTAGCAGCAGGTTCGCCTGCACGGTGGACCCCGGGCTGCGAACGCATCTATTATAATAAAATCTCTATATTCTTTCGGTGCATTCCGCTAGCCCTAACAGTATGGGTGTTATTATTTTACTGGGGGAAAACATAGGAATTCAGAAGGGGTTGTCTAAGTAGTGGACAACCACTTTAACCCAAAATTGCACACTGTGAACTCCAAAAAACATACCAGTTTTACAGCTTATGCACAGGGTAAATTGTAAGCAACAATGTAATTCATATATTCTGTCATCTGGGGAAAATAAATGAAAATTGTAAATCCAGAGAAACATTCAAATGACTACATAGTCAATCTTACTGACTACAGAGTCAAACATTTTAAAACGGATACTTGCAAGTGTACAATAAAGAGTTAAAAGAGGTTGTTTCAAGTTCTTAAATGGGTAAAATTGCAAAGCGATCATAAAGACGAGGAACTTTTCAATTTATCTCTTATTAAAAAACCCTCTCCATTTTCAAGAACGGATGGATTTTTTAATTGTATAGTTTACAGCATGTTGCCAAGTATACTGGTCAGTCTGCAACCTCAGACTGGCAAGTTACCATATATACTCGAGTATAAGCCGAGAATTTCAGCCCATTTTTTTAGGCTGAAATTGCCCCTCTCGGCTTATACTCGAGTCATTCCCAGGAGTCGGCAGGGGAGGGGGAGCAGCAGCTGTGTAATAATACTCACCTGCTCCTGACGCGGTGTCCCAGGTTCCCTGGCACCGGCAGCTTCTTCCTGTAGTGAGCGATCACATGGTACGGCTCATTACGGTAATGAATATGGACCCCACTCCACTCCCATAGGGGTGGAGCCGCTTATTCATTACTGTAATGAGCGGTACCATGTGACCGCTCACCACAGGAAGAAGCTGCTGGGGAACCAAGGACACCGTGCCAGGAGTAGGTGAGTATTACGCAGTGCGCGATATTCACCTGCTCCCCGTTCCACCGCCGCCGGCCACCGCTGCGTGTGCGCCACCCTCTGCACTGATGCTCAGGTCAGAGGGCACGAGCATCTTATGGGGCCATAAGCAACATTTGTGGAGCATTACTTGGGGCAAATGACTGTATGGAGCATCTTATGGGGCCATAAGCAACGTTTGTGGAGCATTACATGGGGCAAATGACTGTATGGAGCATCTTATGGGGCCCTAAGCAACGTTTGTGGAGCATTACATGGGGCAAATATCTTTATAGAGCATCTTATGGGACCATAATCAACGTTTGTGCAGCATTATATGGGGCAAATGTCTTTATGGAGCATCTTATGGGGCCATAATCAACGTTTGTGGAGCTTTATATCGGGCAAATATCTTTATGGAGCATCTTATGGGGCCATAATCCGCATTTGTGCAGCATTATATGGGGCATATTTTAATATGGAGCATCTTATGGGGCCCATCATAAACTTTATGGAGCATTATATGGGGCTCCTGATTCAATAGGGATATTCAAAAACACTTAACCTACTGATGTCTCAATTAATTTTACTTTTATTGCTATCTATTTGTATTTTTGACTTTTACAGGTAGCTGCTGCATTTTCCACCCTAGGCTTATATTCGAGTCATTAAGTTTTCCCAGTTTTTTGTGGCAAAATTAGGGGTCTCGGCTTATACTCAGGTCAGCTTATACTCGAGTATATATGGTACAGAAAAAGCTTCATTGCATAATAGTCTATACTTACCAATGAAAATGATGTGTAGTTCCAGCTCCTTAAAAAATATTCTTTTTTATTAGGTTATATTAAAAATGCACGAGGTAACATGCTCTCCCTTGAACCAATGCCTAAACACGGCCAAAGGCAACGCGTTTCGATCAAAGCGATCTTTGTCAAAGCCATTCTGGTATCTGCAAATACCCCTCTATATAGGGGGAATTCACCAATGGCGAGCCACATTTCCATCACATGACATTTTGGAAAAGGTCCTCATTACAATAAAAACAATCAATAATATATAAATACAAGACAAAATACATTTGACAATTAGCAATAATACAGCATTAATTAATTGCGCTTGTTAAATCCACCAGGGAATCTAGTATTGAGATGATATATCCAAAAAGCCTCTCGTGTGAGGAGACGCCGTCTGATATCTCCTCCACGTAGAGGCATGCTTGCTGGCCTGTTCAATTCCTTGAACCTGTAAATGTGTCGTACTGCGTGCATGGTGTGTGATGAAGTGTTTGGATACTTACTAATACCTGGTCATCATACCGATATACTGCAAGATGCCCCATGATAAAAATCAGAGGTAGCTCATGTGCAAATTATTGGCTGTTCATCAGTATTATGCACTTGCATTGCCTATATTTTATGTATAAATATAATTAAATATACAAATTTACAAAGGTCTGTTAACTGGTATGCTTACGTATGTCTTGAAAATGTGGAAGTAACTAAAATACTGATTATAAGCTGGACTTATTTTAGATTGTCTTTTGTAGACGAGCAGGACTTTAAAAATAACTAGTCGAGGTCAAGTAGTTGTCCTCTTTAAGTCTACTTAATGCATACAGTTAGAGTTCGAGTCTTGTATGTACAAGCAATGGGAACAAAGAAATCCCACAGAGAAGCAACCAGCTCAGGGATTGTTCTCACCGATGATTAAAGTGAAATTAAATCACATATGACCTACATCTCCATCAGCTACGTCCCAGCTGAAGTTAATAAAAAATATGCTGTATCCATAATATAACAAAAAAGACATGTCTTTGGTGACCTTGTGTGCGTGCCACTACTTTATTCAGGGCCAATTCCCTGGCGGCTGGCAGGATTTCTCTTGGTTACTCTTAGATGTAGAGCACTGGACTATCCAGTATGAACATTACTGGAGGTTACATACTAGTTGGTCTCTTTATTCTCCATAAATCTAATTTATATAATGGCTTCGGAATCGGTTTAATTTCTTGCAAATATTTTTTTAGTCGTTTGTTCTTTAACATTTAATAGAAAGGAAAGTCCAAAATGAACAGAGCAAGAGTTTTTAAATCTGCCAATTTGTCTGTTTTATGGTATTGTCCGTCCTTTTGGAAACCTTTATAAACCAGATTTAAAGCTTCATAAAAAACATAGAGAAATACATTAATGGACAATCGATTCCAAGGAGCAGGCAGGAGAGGCGCTAAAACTAATGTACAGCAATTTGTGTCCATTCTTGCATAAAATACTGATCTTCTTGCTGGGTCTGAAAAATGCATAAACCAAATAATCTTTTATCTTCAAACACCTCCTCCGACGTGAAATGACCACACTCTGATATTCAGTGATGCTGAGTTGTGTTCACATTCTTCTGCTCAGTATATTTCACAGAAAGTCGAAGTGATGCGACTTCAATGCAATGTAGAGTGTTTGGAACGTATTTTGTGCATAATAAATTGTTATGTGTAAAAAGTGTTTCCTCACATTTGTGGTGTAAATTTCTTATTATGTGATATTACCATTTCATATCCTACATCCTTTCTGCTTTTTTACTGTAGACCCTCAAAGAAACGGAGATCATGCGTTACTTGATTTGTGACCTCTACCAACCTGCTTACCCATGCTCACGTTACTTGTTAAAAGCATATAGCCTGTGCATTCCCTATAATAAAAGAGGCTACACAGTATAACATAAATCATACAGGATGGTTTGCCTGGCTCATTCAATTTGTAAGGACCATAGTTAGGCAGTTCATGCAATGTATCCATAAAGGACCAAGGACCAGTACCCATATTACTCTTCTGAAACCAGGAGAAAACAAAAAATGTAACATAATATACTTAATAATAACTAGAAACAAAATCACTTACTTTACTGATCTTAACCCATTCAAGGATACATCTTTGTAAAGGATTGAGGAGGTGGTTGCCCTCAGGTGGTTCTTCTCAAATAAGCGCTCTCACCATCACCCAATTGTCAATGGTAGCATAAAAGGGTGCTGTTGACTAGAAACTTGGTGTAGCAGGGTGATGCTGAAAGAAGGGGGGAACTAAAGGTTGAAGAATAGCCTAGGGTCTATGATCTACAAAATCCATCACTGTTTGTAGATACTGCAAGTGTCCAGCTCAGCTTCTTGTAGACCCTAATTTGAAAGATTTTGGCCATGTTTCTTGGCTTGTAAGGGAATAAACATATAGTACTCCCTTTCAGGTGTAAATACACTATGTCATGCTATTACGCTACTGTGTACTTAAGGTGAATTGTTACATCGTGAATGAGGAATTTTGGTCCTCAGTTGACAAGTTCCAATACTCAGTGGTTCCAACATGTCATATAACATAGCTCACAGCGAGAACATTTCATTTTATGGCTCTCAACAAACAAGAGGAGGTGCCAATATCAGAAAGAGGTTGAAGCAGATGTGGCAATGTGATGTGTAATACTGGAATGCTGCACCACAACTCTTATATGAGGGAGAATAGGGAAGATAAAAGGTATGGCTTTGGTACTTTGGGGTTGGGGAAGTGGGGCAGACTGCAGACAGTCTACTTGGTGTCAATTAGTACAGTGATTGGCCTGTATAGTTTGTTCAGAGACCTGCCCATTGGAGGAATGTCTATAAACTGGATTGCAATGTAAACTTATCAGTGGAGCATCAGTGGATGGAGGACAGAGCTTCTTGTCGATTGTTGGACTGGCAGTGTGCTGAGACTAGATATTGTGACACTGAACTACGGAGATGCTGCACAGTAGCTCACCTGGTGTTACTTTGGAGACCCATGAGGAAAAAGTTAGCTCCTTAATATCTTTGGGCAAAACCTGAAGAGTGGTAGAGAGAGCAGAATGGGACCACTGAACCACTCTCTGACAAGCCAAATATCGCACATACCCAATCACCTCTGCCTAATGACATGACATTTCTATGATGTCAATCGTCTCTTATCTTCTCATCTTTCAGCCTACCGTCATTTAGGAAGTGCAGCAGCTGGTGCCCCTGGGTTACATCTACTGTATATATCCGGCTGCCACCTGATTGTGCATAGTATTACACAGTAGATAAGAATGTACATGGCTTTATTGCTGGTGGTTCACAGAAACTGTACACACGTGCATTATTCTGCCTCTTCAGAAAAAAGAAGCAATAGCTGTACCTGGAGAACATTAGGATTATTTCTGTATTGTTTAAAAAGCCACCTCAATATGTTCCTAATAATAGAAATGAGATATTATCAATGTTTTGTGACAGGCTGGGAGAACTTTCCACGGTTCTGAGCATTACATCCGAAATTGTTGAAAACTTTCACTACTTTAAAGTTGGACAAGCTCCCAGATGAATAGGTAAATTGTCACGTAGGGAAGCCTTTTTAGACAAGTATTTCTTCAGAGATAACAGATGAGGTCTTTTATGACTGTTTCAAATTATACAGGCGTGCAATCTCTGCACACAGCTGTACTTTTTTATTAAAAACTGTATCAGTCTGACTTTTTGCATCAATCAGTTGATAAACTGAGGCCGTTGTGTTTTCCCTAAAAATGTCACATTTCGAGCTGGCGGATGGTGTTTAAATTAAATTCTTATTGTCCTACATCTGATGTGTTTCTAATGGTTTATGATTTTCTGCTGCTAGTGTTGTTTATTGTATGTATGATGGTGATTTAAATTAAAAGGGTTGTCGGGTCACGACATATTAATGACAGATTGATAGATATCAGCTGTTATATGCACAGTAAATATACTTTGATCAGCGATATAAAGTGCAGCTCCATTCAAAATGTAGTGGCCGCTGATGGTTACTGCAGAACAGCACCTATTTAAAGCTGCCAGGTGTCAGATCCAGGTTTGGACTGGCCCATCAGGCGGGATGGGAGGGACCACATACGGGCCTAGAGCACCGGAGACCCATCAAAGTCAGAGTTATTTTTAGCTGATTATGCTTCCACCTATTGTTAAAAAACATACTGACCTAACAAACCGCTGCTGTTCCTCTGCACTGCCGCTGGTCCCTTATCGGTTTCCTGTCCTTACCAGTTTCCTGTCTTTCTCTTCTGACAGTGGCAAGCTAGCTCTACAGCAGTCACATTCAGCCTGAGCTGAAAGCAACAGTCTCAGACTATGTTCACATCCACCATTTTTTATGCGTTATTTTTTTGCTGTGCCTTTTTATGCAAATTAAAGACTGCTTTTTACAGTACCAGCAAACGATTTCAGAAATCTCATGCACACATTTCTTTTTATTTCCAGACTGATTTTGAGATATCTTCAGCATGTTAATTCTTCTAGTGTTTTCATGGAGTTTATGAAGCGTTTTAAGGGAATAAAACTTACTTTATTAAAAGTGAACTGTAGACAATGCTCACATGCACACATATAATCTGCACCCAAAAACACTGCAAAAGATGCAGCAAAAAAGCAGCAAAACATTCTGAAAACAGGTATTTTGAATACAGGGTTTGTACGGCCAAGAGAGCAGGTTGTGACTGTAGATTAAAAAAAAGCGGCAAAAATGCAGTTGCGTGTCACCATAGCCTCATAGCTCTTTCTTCTGTTTCACCATTCCATACAGAATATTACTGGTGCAGCCAGTCCACTGATTAGATGCAGTATTTACCTAATGCCCCTTGCCAGCAGAGAAAGCCAGGAGACTGGATGCAGCAGTAATGTTCTGCAGTGAGGAGGAACATCGGGATCTTGGTAAGTATTAGTGATGAGCGAGTATACTCGTTGCTCGGGTTTTCCCAAGCACACTTGGGTGTCCTCCAAGTATTTGTTAGTGTTCGGAAATTTAGTTTTCATCACGGCAGATGAATGATTTACAGCTATTAGCCAGGCTGAGTTCATGTAGGGGTTGCCTGGTTGCTAGGTAATCCCCTCATGTAATCAAGCTGGCTAATAGCTGTAAATCTTGCTGCTGAGGCGATGAAAACTTAATCTCCGAGCAGTCATAAATACTCGGAGACCACCCGAGCAACGAATACTCGTTCATCACTAGTAAGTATGTATTTCTAGGCCCATCTTCAAAGTGTTTGCAAGTAGTGGACAACCCCTTTAATGATCTCAAACTAAGATGGCCTGTGCTCCATTATTAGAAAACATCTTGTTGACTGAGGAAGGCTCCATGTAAGAATTGTCTCCAATATTCTTCATAGGTAGCCTCTATAGAGTTATAGGAATAACAGTAAAATTACTTTAAAGAGGTTGTCCACTATTTTATCATTGATAACCCATTCAGTACTGGCTGCGGCCACTATCTGAAGACGGAGTAACTCTGCAATTGAGTATTTCTGATTGGCAACCAGCGCCGAAAACAGCTGATCGGTGGGGGTGTCGGAATCTGGCCGATTATACATTTATGACCTATCTTATGGATAGGTCATCAATGACAAAGTAGTTGACAACCTCTTTAATTGTAATTAAATGTTAATTTTAAATTTTTTGGACAAATTACCGTAGCTATGGTTTAAATATTTTTACTATGGGTATCAATGTTGTGTGACGGGATATGACTAGTAAGAAATGATCATGCGATTGTGTGCTACTGGGGGTTGTGCTGGGGACAGCATCAGAGAAAGCTCCTATAAAAGTGCTCCATGCCCTTAATAGAGTCCTGCTTCTGATTAGTGAGACATAATAATAGTAAAGAACTTGTCATACCAGGATAAACGCAGATAAAAATGCTTTTTCTTAGAAAATAAATCCACTGTATCTGTTACATCCATCACCAAAAGTGTTGGCACCCTTGAAATTAGTATAGAAAATGAAGTATTTATACTATAAAATTATTGTAATTACACATTTCTCGGAGTAGATGGGTAAAATGAGCAATTGTAAGTACACATGTACAGCACCATGGAATTAATGGTGCTATATAAATAAATAATAATAATAATAATAAATAATATATAATATGATGTCTGCAATCTATTAAGAGGATAAAGACTTTGATGGGAGGAGGAGTGATTCTTTAATGAAAGCTCAGCTTCCAGAAAGATATTTACTTTATTACTCCCACCTGGTTGGAGTGGCTATAGTCATTGTTCACAACACTGCTTACTATTCTTAGACTGGCAGATAAAAACACGCCCTGACTCTTTGACATGTTTACATCCACCAGTCATTGTGTGTGTGTATTGAGAGGTGACTGTTGCTATTATGGGCATGCCTCTTTGACCGAAAGCTGGATGCTGCCGGGGGTAATAAAGTTCATTTTCTTCTGGTAGCCACACAATCAGTAAGGCAGCCAAAAAGCATTGTGGCACTATCAAAGGGAACCTGACAGCCGATACAAGCTGCCCTATCCACAGGCAGCCTGTATCAGAATGTGTCTGTGTGATTTCAAGCGTGTATGTTTAACACCACAGTGTTTCAGAGAAAAACATAACTTAATAGAAACCCAGGACCGAGACGCACAGAAGACTAGTTGGTCTGGCGGCTTCTCCATGCCCACTACCAATGACTGACAGCTGTCTCCTCATACACGCACACAGGAAGAGACCTCTATGGGATTGAGTTGGGAGAAGCTGCTGGGGCCCCGCCTGTCCAACTATTAAAGTCTGTTTTTCGGTGAAACGCAGCTGCTTTTTAGAGGTAAATATACCTGGCTGGGATCATGCTGTCATGGTCTAACATATACAGCTCTGGCAAAAATTAAGAGACCATTACACAGTTTTATAAAAATCTGCTTCTCTACGTGTCTGAGAGCCATTCCATTCCAGTGTCAGTTGAATTCCAACCAGAGTGCACCTCATTCTACTTAATGTGCTTCTGATTAGGTGATCAACTGAACTAAATCTTATTTAACAAAGGAAAGTATAAAAAACACTGCTGTGGTGTTCACAATCCTCTTGCAATAGGTTAAGCTGGATGGCAAAACAAGTGCTAGTAAAATTCCAAAAGTAATAGCAATAAAAAAATAACTTTTAACCATACCAAAGAAGTTGAAAAGAAAAGTCTTGAATGAGGAAAAGAAGGGCTCAATTCTGGCTTAACTAGCAGAGGGACACAATGAGCATCATGTTGCCTCCATCCTTAAAATTTCTAAGATGGCTGTTTTTTCCAGCAGGACAATGCACCATGCCACACAGCTAGGTCAATCAAGGTGTGGATAAAGGACCACCACATCAAATCCCTGTCATGGCCAGCCCAATCTCCAGACCTGAACCACATTGAAAACTTCTGGAATGTAATCAAGAGGAAGATGGATAGTCGCAAGCCATGAAACAAAGAAGAACTGCTTAAATGTTTGTGCCAGGAGTGGCATAAGGTCACCCAAAAGCCGTGTGAAAGACTAGTGGAAAGTATGCCAAGACGCATGAAAGCTGTGACTAAAAATCATGGTTATTCCACCAAATATTGATTCCTGAACTCTTCCTGAGTTAAAACATTAGTATTGTTCTTTCTACATTATTATGAACTTGTTTTATGTGCATTATTTGAGGTCTGCAAGCAATTCATTTTTTTTGTTATTTTGACAATTTCTCATTTTCAGAAAATAAATAAAAAAATTTATTGCTTGGAACTTCTGAGACATGTGGTCAGTAGTTTATAGATTAAAATAACAATTTACATTTTACTCAAAAATATACCTATAAAGAGAAAAATCAGACAAACTGAACATTTTGCAGTGGTCTCTTAATTTTTTCAGAGCTGTATATGTCAGGTTTCCTCTAACTCTCAGAATAACTCTATATGTGAACATTAATAGCATTTCGGAACACGACATATTGCCTTCAAAGGGTCTCCACATAGAATGATTGCTGAAACAAAGTACAGATGCTCGATGCATCATGGTGTGGCCAATCATTTAATTACACCTTGTTTCCCATCTTTCTCTACCCTCTGTCAATCAAAGAAGAGGGTGTGTAGATTGAGGGAAAACAAGCAAGTGGGAAGATATATTTTAGTGTTTGGCCATGCCATAGTGCTTCAAGCTGCGGTGCTTAGTTTAACCCCTTTCAACCATTGGACGTACTATTCCATCCATGTGACCCGGACCCTAATTCCTATGGATGGAATAGTACATCACATGCGATCAGCAGCTCTAACCGGGGAGCGCAGTCGATTGCTGCAGGGTGTCAGCTGATTATCACAGCTGACTTCTGGCACCATGTGCCAGGAGCGGACCGCTCCCGGCACTTTAACCCACGAAACACTGTGATCAAACAAGATTGCAGCGTTCCGGTGGCATAGGGAACCATCACGCAGGGAGGGGGCTCCCTGCGTGCTTCCCTGAGAACCTCAGAACAATGCGATGTGATTGCGTTGTTCCGAGGTCCTCCTCCCTGCAGGCCCCCGGATCCAAGACAGCCGCTGGTCCATCCGGGTCCTTCAAGGAGGTGGCTTGTCAGTGCCTGCTGAGAGCGATCTGACACTATATAGTGATGTCCCACGCTGGGACAAAGTTAAAAAGTTTAAAAAAAAAAGTTAACATGTGTAAAAATATTTTTACATAAATTCCTAAAT
Organism: Ranitomeya variabilis; assembly: GCF_051348905.1. Lineage (NCBI taxonomy): Eukaryota > Metazoa > Chordata > Amphibia > Anura > Dendrobatidae > Ranitomeya > Ranitomeya variabilis. The sequence continues at coordinate 237,981,379 of NC_135232.1, forward strand.
AAAGAAAAAAAATTGTTCCAATAAATACATTTCTTTATATAAATAAAAAAACAACAAAAGTACACATATTTAGTATCGCCACATCCATAACGACCCGACCTATTAAACTGTCCCAGTAGTTAACCCCTTCAGTGAACACCGTAAAAGAAAAAAAAAGACGAGGCAAAAAACAGTGCTTGATCATCATACCACCAAACAAAAAGTGGAATAACACGCGATCAAAAAGATGGATATAAATAAACATGGCACCGCTGAAAACGTCATCTTGTCCAGCAAAAAACGAGCCACCAGACAGCATCATCAGCAAAAAAATAAGAAATGTTATAGCTCTCAGAATAAAGCGATGCAAAAATAATTATTTTTATACAAAATTGTTTTTATTGTATAAAAGTTAATTCTGCCTAACAAAAATCGAAATAAAAAGCGATCAAAAAATGTCATGTGCCCCAAAATGGTACCAATAAAAACGGCAACTCGTCCATCAAAAAACAGGACCTCATATGACTGTGGACCAAAATATGGAAAAATTATAGCTCTCAAAATGTGACGCAAAAACAATGTTTTGCAATAAAAGGCGTCTTTTAGTCTGTGACAGCTGCCAAACATAAACACCCACTATAAAAACCCGCTATAAATAGTAAATCAAACCCCCCTTTATCAACGCCTTAGTTATGTAAAAATAATAAAATATTAAAAATGTTTTTATTTCCATTTTCCAGTTAGGGTTAGGGTTGGGGCTAAAGTTTTAGGATTGGGGCTAAAGTTAGGGTTAGGTTTGGGGCTAAAGTTAGTGTTAGGGTTGTGGCTAAAGTTAAGGTTAGGGTTGGAGATAAACTTAGGGTTAGGGTTGGGGCTAAAGTTAAGGTTGGGGTTAGGGTTTGGATTACGTTTACGGTTGAGTTAGGGGTGTGACAGGGTTAGGGGTGTGGTTAGAGTTATAAGGGTTGGGATTAGGGTTAGGGGTGTGTTGGGGTTGGGATTAGGGTTAGGGGTGTGTTCAGGTTAGGTCTGTGCTTAGGGTTATGGTTAGGGTTGGGATTAGGGTTAGGGGTGTGTTGGGGTTAGGGATGTGTTGGGGTTAGGGGTGTGGTTAGGGTTGGGATTAGGGTTAGGGGTGTGTTGGGGTTAGGGTTGAAGTTAGAATTGGAGGGTTTCCATTGTTTAGGCACATCAGGGGCTCTGCAAACTCAACATGATGTCCAATCTCAATTCCATCCAATTCTGTGTTGAAAAAGTAAAACAGTGCTCCTTCCCTTCCGTGCTTTGCCGTGAGCCCAAACAGTGGTTTATCCCCACATATAGGGTATCAGCATACTCAGGACAAATTGGACAACAACTTTTGTGGTCCAATTTCTCCTGTTACTCTTGGAAAAATAAAAATTTGGGGGCTAAAAAATCATTTTTGTGGGAAAAAATTTTTTAACGGCTCTGCGTTATAAACTTTAGTGAAACACTTGGGGGTTAAAAGTTCTCACAACACATCTAGATAAGATCCTTGGGGGGTCTAGTTTCCAATGTGGGGGCACTTGTGGGGGATTTCTACTTTTTAGGCATTTCAGAGGATCTGCAAACGCAGCGTGATGCCCGCAGACCATTCCATCAAAGTCTGCATTCCAAAACGGCGCTCCTTTCCTTCCTAGCTCTGCCATGTGCCCAAACAGTGGTGTACCCCCACATATGGGGTATCAGCATACTCAGGACATATTGTGCATCAACTTTTTGGGACCAATTTCTCCTGTTACCCTTGGTAAAATAAAACAAATTGGATCTGAAGTAATTTTTTTGTGAAAAAAGTTAAATGTTCATTTTTTAAAAAACATTCCAAAATTTGAAGTGTTAAAAAGCTTCTTAAATGTGGTTTTTGAGCACCTTGAGAGGTGCGGTTTTTAGAATAGTGTCACTTTTTGGTATTTTCTATCATATATACCCCTCAAAGTGACTTCAAATGTGATGTGGTCCCTAAAAAAGAATGGTGTTGCAAAACTGTGAAATTGCTGGTCAAATTGTAACCTTTATAACTCCTTAACAAAAAAAAATGTGGTTCCAAAATTATGCTGATGTAAAGTAGACATGTGGGAAATGTTACTTGTTAAGTATTTTGTGTGACATATGTCTGTGATTTAAGGGCATGAAAATTCAAAGTTGGAAAATTGCGAAATTTTCAAAATTTTCGCCTAATTTCCATTTTTTTCACAAACAAACGCAAGTCATATCGAAAAATTTTTACCAGTATCATGAAGTACAATATCTCATGAGAAAACAGTGTCAGTATCACCAGGATCCATTGAAGCATTTCAGAGTTATAACCTCATAAATGGACAGTGGTCAGAATTGTAAAAATTGGCCCGGTCATTAACGTGCAAATCACCCTTGGGGTAAAGGGGTTAAATGGTTTACATTGAAATCAACAGGTATATACCAATTTCAGTAGATTTCAGGGGATTTCTCCAACGCAGAAAACAAACAAACTGGAAGGTCTGAATTAATAACTTGTGGAGTGTTGATCACAGAGACCCTATGTTTCATCTCAACTTCTGCTAGAAGATGCTTTCCTTGAAAAGAAAATGCATTTCCAACATATTTCCGAGCAGAGCAACTCCTTAGTCTGAATGACTTAGATGCTCTGCTGCACTCCGAGCACTTTCCCACTGGCTGGCTAGAAGATACACCACTCTGCTTTCTAAAGATAAATGTGTCTTCCATACATGATGTGATAAATGACACACCGCTTTGCATTAAGACATATTCCCTGGGTGAAAAGACTCTGGAAGAGAAAAAAAAGGTGACTTATTTTTAGTGTCAATATGCAGAAATACCTGAACAAAAGAGCAGCTTTCATATCTCACCGCAGGGTTTTGTTCTAGAAGTGAAGCTCTTGTCAGAAAGTTGCGATGATGGGCTGTCCACTTCTAATTCTGCGACTGTGCTTGGCTGCAAAGTAGAGCTCATTAGAAATTCAGCAGAGAAATGCTGGAAGTGTCTGTGTTTGCATAACGTACCAGGAGCCCCATAAATAATGTGCACGCTTGTAGGCACACCTCAGGATCAGCCTGATGACACGGGAAGCAATGCAATTGCATTTCCACTGGTGCCTTCGCCGCTAGAGAGACTTTCATTAAAATGTTGCCCTTTGTATTGTGCTGCTGTCTTTCGGAGGACTGCATTAGCACCTTATTTTATATTCCCATCTACAGAGCGTATTGGTGAATATCAATCACTACAGATTTAATGTTCACACTTTTTTTGTTATAGGGGCTGTAAAATGAAAATAGACATAAACTAGGTCACATAAGACAGGGATAACTAGAAATCACTGGGTTTTTCTACTGGAAACAAAAACAGCCATGTGATGGGCAATGGAAATCTGATATTTCCAATACTTTCTTAGCCTTAATAATATTCAAAGTGTGCTGAAATGATATTATTTATTGCTGTAGATGTAGGAAATAATCTAAGTATTGGAAATGCTAGCCAGTATACAACATGGTTGATCATGGTAAAATCTATGCTATTGCATGAAACAAGTGAAACCGGACATTTTAAGGTGTGAACCGTCTCCTTGTGGATAGCGCCAAGTCTTTGTAAGGAGACTTAAAAGCCATGCAATGCTCCTCTGTGAATTTAAATATGCAAATATCCTCTTCAGAGAGAAAGAAGACAGGATCCTGTCCTATATGAAGAGGCTATTTGCACATTGAATATTGCTTCAATAAGTTATTCTCAATTAACTTAGGCATAAACTTTCTAAATAATTTGTAACATTACCCTTTGAAATTTAGTCTGTGATTTGCAGGACCATAATTATACATAAATGTTATGTATAGACAACATTAGTATTATTATTTGTGCATCCATTTTCTGGCGGATGAGCCCACTAAGTTTTTCAAGAAGATGCCATTGTTTTTTCTCCCACAGCATATTCAGCGTTTTTGTTGTTTTTTTCTCTTTTCCTGAATGCTTTTTTTCAACGTTTTTGCCCGTGTTTTTTCATACTATTTTATTTTTTACTATCTTTTTTACTGGTGTTTTCCAGATTTTTTTTGTAAAATTTTTTTAAACCGTAAGAGGATTTTCAAACAAAAAACGCTTGCAAAACATTGAAAAGGACTCCCTGGCATTGTCTTGGGGATCTTTTTAGCTGTCACATTCAATTATGCTGCAAACTATACAGAATCTCCAGACCAGAAAACGCCTGAAGAATGGACAGCTGATTTTTTTTAACTGTGTGGTGTTTTTGGAAACCCGAGACACTTAAAAGACGATCAAAAGACTGAACATACAGTATGAGCGGAAAGTTATTACATAGAAGTGCATAAGTTCTATCTTTTAAGTTTTTAGTTAGTATTATTTAGGCGGGTTTCATAGTGGGCTCACCTGAAAAACGTGTGAACATACCCAAATGCCACTTTCACAAAGCAATATATTGGTCAGTATGTGGCATTAATATTTATAAGCCAAAACTAGGCGTGCAACATAAATTATAAAGGAAATGTAACAGTGAATCAGCGGACTCTGCATTAAAATCTCAAAATTGTTCTTTTTTTTACAGGCAGGCTCAGACTGGCCCACAGGGGAAAAATTTGAATTCACTGGTGGGCCCCGCACTAGTTGCCATAATACACTTTATTCATTATATAAAGACAAAGGCAGACCTAAGCATTTATTTAACGAACTGCCCAATATATAATTATACAGAAGCAATAATAAATTTGTGAATTAGGTGATTGTAATATTTGGATGTAGTAGAACATTTTGGGCCTCAGACTCAATGTTACTGATGGGCCCTTGACATTCCAGTCCAACACTGTTTAAAGGAATAATATGTAGAAAAAAAGTGTAAAGTTAAAGCTACAATTTTTAGGAAAGTTGGTAAAAAAATAATTATTAAGCATCCTGTAACCAATATATGATTATTACTTAATTTCCTCTCATTATGCATATTGCTGCCCCTTATTACATAGTGCCCTTTCTTGTTATATACAGCATCATACCTTACATAACAGTGATGTTATTTTTGTTATTCACAGCGCCCTGCTCTTTATTTCACAGTGTCCTCTCTTGTTAGATATAAAATGACATGACTGCTGATGGAGCATGAGAAAGATTCTTTTTTAATGGAGGAGGCTGATGGACTGTTCTTCCAATCAGGTGCTGCTCCATCAGCAGTCATTTCACTTTAAATATAACAAGGGAGGACTCTATGTAATAAAGAGAGGGCATTGTGAATAACAAAAATAACAAGATTGCACTATGTAAGGGACTGAGCTATACATAACAAGAGATAATACTATGTAATAATACGATGGTGCTGTACATAACAGAGGATGTTGGATAAAGAGACCACCCCATTCATAACTAGAGAGGATTATACATAGTGATGATGTTATATAGAGATGAGCGAATATGTTCGGCACCCTCCTTATTTGGCAAGCTATAGCGCTTACTGAATAAGCTGCAGAAGGAACCCGGTTACCTGGATCGCTCCTGCTGATCAGCTATGTTGCGCCGCAGCTGCATGTGTCATGGCTGTTTCACAGTCACAAGAAAAAATCCGGCACACTGTACTTCAAGTCAAAAATGAAATAAATTTTATTCTTTCTGAAATATTTGTTTCTTCATTTCATATTCAAATCAATTTCGCACAACAAAGGACCATTAGGGTACATGATGTGGGTATCATAATTCCAACGTTTCGGCTATTACATAAGCCTTTATCAAGTGATACCTAAAGATAAGATAACATAAATGTATTTTTATTCCATAAAAGAATTATATCTGATAATAAACTAAACCAATAAATAAAGTATATACATGCATCATTACATAGAAAACATAAATTAATCAATTCATATGGATTGGTTAATTAATTCGTAGAAAGATAGGTAAATGACTCCGTCATACATGCATACATAGTGGGCACCGATCATTGTCATCAAAAACAAGTCTATATGATGAATATAATGAATATAACCAAAAGAACGTGATAATATTTAATTGAGCAACTGACATAAAAATATATGTCCCAATATATATCCAATAAGGAAGGTAAAAAGGAAACCAAGAGGCCAGAATATCTCTGTCGGGAAACCAGGGAAAAAAAGAAACATAATCAAGTCAATAAAGCAAAGTAAATCCGCGTATCTGGTAAAGTGAAAAGAGAACAAGATTCCCAGTACTAAATACCGTGATCTTACCCAAGGCGGTGAGTTTGGGTGCTTAGAAAGGTCCAGAGTGCGGTACTAGGACGCTGAAATCATGCGTCCTCTTATACAGCCTGGTTGAACCCGGTATGCGAATACTTCCGGGTGACAGTGTAAAGGTGCGTGTGCGTGGCTAGTAAGCTGAGTGAAGCTGGAGAGGGCCGATAAACCTGGCTACTTTCCTATTGTCCTGTAGCCCATCCCTTCCATGTGCAGGCCTACAATTTTGTCTCTGTTGTCCTTAGACTGCTCTTTGGTCTTGGCCATGGTGGAGAGATAAGAGTGTGATTGATTAAGTGTGTGAATAGATGTCTTTTATACAGGTAGCAAGTTCAAACAGGCGCAATTAATACAGGTAATGAATGCAGACTAGGATGGCTTCTTAAAAAAATGTGAGAGACAGAAATCTTGCTGGTTGGTAGGTGATCAAATACTTATTTCATGCAATAAAATGCTATTTAATTATTTAAAAATCATATAATGTATTTTTCTGTTTTTTATTTTTAGATTCTGTCTCTCACAGAAGTGTACCTATGATAAAAATTACAGATCTCTCCATTCTTTGTAGGTGGGAAAATTAGCAAATTCGGCAGTGTATGAAATACTTATTTTCCCCACTGTATAATAAAAGAGGAAACTGTGTAATTAAGGACAGTGCTGTGTTTAACAAGAACATAAACTATATACTAAGGGACGGCACTATACATACAGTGGCATGCAAAAGTTCTGCCACTCTTGGTCGTTGTGTGTTATTGTGAACAGTTAAGGAAGTTTAAGATGAAATTATTTCTGAAAGGCCTAAAGTTAAAGTTGGCACATTTGTGTCACTTTTTACATTTTAAAAATTGGTCAATCCATTCGTTTGGGCATCCTTGGAGATTTGTGTGCTCTGATAACTATGACCAAGGTTTCAGACCTTAATTAGCCTGTTAGGGTTATGGCTTGTTCACTATCATTGTTAGGAAAGGCCAGGTGATGCAAGTTTCCCAGCTTTATAAAAACCCAGCCTCCTCTAACCTTGTGCCAAAAAACAGCAGCCATGGGTTCTAAGCAGCTGACTAGCACTCTGAAAATGAAAATGGTGAAGGCCCACAATGTAGGAGAAAGCTAATAGTAAAGCATTTTCAAGTTGCCATTTCCTCAATTCGAAATGTAATTAAGAAATGGCTGTTAACAGAAACAGTGGAGGTCAAGATAAGGTCTGGAAGACCAAGCAAAATTTCAGTGAGAGATGCTCGTAGCATTGCTATAAAGGAATTCCAGAACCCCCACTTGACCGCAAAACACTTTCAGAAAGATTTAGCAGACTCTAGAGTTGTGGTACACTGTTTTACTGTTCAGAGACGCCTGCACAAATATGGCCTTCATGGAAGAGTCATCAGAAGAAACCTCTCCTGCTTTTCACCATAAACTTCAGCATCAGAAGTATGCAAAAGAACATATAAACAAGACTGATTCATTTTGGAAATAAGTTCTGTAGACCAATGAAGTTAAAATAGAACTCTTTGGCCACAACGATCAAAGGTGTTTGTGGAGAAAAAAGCACACAGAATTTCAAGAAAAGAACATCTCGACAACCATTAAGTATGGAGTTGTGTTGCAGCCAATTTCCTATTTCACGGGTAGAAAGAAAAATGGATTCAATGAAATTTCAGCAAATTCTTGATGTAAACATAGCACCGTGCTTAAAAAAGCTGAAGTTGAAAAGAGGATGGCTTCTACAAATGGATAACGATCCTAGACACACATTCACAATAGACTACCTCAAAATGAGCAAGCTGAAGGTTTTACAATGGCCCTCACAGTCCCCTGATCTGAACATCATTGAAATGGCTAGACCTCAAAATAGAAGTACATGCAAGACGACCCAGGAATCTCACAGAACTGGAAGCATTTTCCAAGGAAGAATGGAAGAAAATCCCTCAAACAATAATTGAAAGACTCTTGGTTGGAAACAAAAAGCGTTTACAAGCTGTTATTCTTTCAAAAGGGGGGGCTACTAAGTACTATACATGCAGGGAGCCCAAACATTTGCATCAGCCCATTTTCATTTCTGTGATTTTTAACATGTAAAAGAAGAAAATATATATATTTCTTGCCTAAAATACAAAGGAAATGTTTCATCTTTAACTTTAGGCCTTTTTTTATAGATAATTTCATCTTCAACTTTCTTAACTGTTCACAATAACAGTAATGTTTACCAGGGGTGTCCAAACTTTTGAATTCCACTGTAATAACGCTACATTCCTGTATCTTTGTGATGTGTCGGTGTGCTGCCTGAGTTTTTTCTTGGGCAGCACACAGACGGTTTGAGTATGTCCTATTCTAATCCTCAAAATCGAATCAGAAATAGACATTCTCTGAGTCTCGGAGATCTTATTCTCGGACCCATGATTTTCATGGATATGTGAATGGATCTATGAAACTCTATGAGTCAGTTTGCCTTCCACTGAAAAAACTGTCAGCAAACAGACATTTTACTCAAATGTGAGAATGTAGCCTAAGGGAGGTTGTTTTACAAATAACAGCATAACTCCAACTCATACAGTATAAAGAATAAATCCTTACACCCAGTGAACACTGACATCTCATCTGATTTGAGTTGCTTTCTGTTGTTTCTTCTCCATCCGGTCACACCTTCATGTCGACATCTCCCAGCTACGACTCACAGCAGCCCTAAAAATAACAATGTCACATATATTTTATGTATACATTAGTTTCTTGAATAGAAAATCCCCCACACTATGCCCCTGACTACAAATATATGTACCCCACCATAAATATACCATTAGCCATGCACCTTTCAAAATATAAAGCGATAAGCCAGCGCTGTGCCCACCAGTAAATATATTCTCAGACACCCAAAAAATATAAATTAATCAGTCTCTGTGACGCCTCCCTAATTCATTTGAAAACTTTGAGCACACATTGTGTTTTTGTTGCTTTTTTCCACACGGATTTGTTGTGTAAAATATGCAACATGTTATAGTACATGCAAAGTGAACAAGATTTCTAAAGTCTCATGCATTCCTTGCTTATTTTTTCTTTGCAGATTTCCAGCAGATTAAAATCTGCATAATGTCAATTCTCGCAGCGTATTTTACCCATGATAATGAGTGCAAAAAATACGCAAGAAAAACACTTGTGAAAACAAGGCAAACATACATACTTTATGCAGTGTTTTTTCTGCAAATACATCAGGGTCTGCAGCAGAATTTTATGCTGCAAATCCTGAACCTGTGCTCCCTGTAGCCCCTGTAAAATTATGCTGCAAATCCTGATGTGTTGGAAAAACAATGCATAAAACATGTGCGTTACATCCATTTTTGTAGATGCTATCGGGTAATAATCAGGCTTCCAGTAATAATATTCCCCATACAATGCACCTGATTGGAATAATGTCTCCCAATCTGGCCTCCTTCTTGGTTTAATGCCCACCATCCTGGTCCCCTTACTGGTATAATGCACAACATCCTTGTCCCCTTCCTGTGGTAATGTGTCCCATCCTGGTCACCTTCTTGGGATAATGTTCCCCATCCTAGTCCCCTTCCAGGGAAAATGTGCATCATCCTGGTCTCTTGTTCCTGGTATGATGTGCCTCACTCTATGTCCCTTCCTGTGATAATGTGTCCCATCCTGTCCTCTTTTTGGGTTAATGTGCCCCATCCTGGTCCCCTTTCTGAAGTAAGGTGCCCCATCCTGGTCACCTTCCTGGGATACTGCTCCCCATCCTAGTCCCCTTCCCAGGGAAAATGTGCCCCATCCTGGTCAACTTCCTGCCTCATTCTGTGTCCCAGTAGTAAAGGACAAGACGTGCACTCCCGCTGGTAATGGTGCAGACTGAACGTGCAGGAATCCTCCAATGTATAGTCTTAAACATCAACAGTCGCACTCAAAAAGGTATCTTCAGAGTGTTGTTAGCCAAACAAGTGGTATTTTTATTATTAGAATAACACCAACAGTTTATATAGAGAATTCACCGCAGTGTTGCAAGGTAACGTTTCGACTCACAGGGTCTTTTTCAAACCTTACTCATGGAAGTAGAAAATAAGAGGAGGGCAAAGTCCCTGGAGAGGTGCAGGAGTCCCGTTAGGGGCTATCCGTGTGTAGTATCAAGTATCTGCGGTGGTGGTGTCATTCTGTGTCCCTTCCTGTGATAATGTGTCCTATCCTGTCCTCTTTTTGGGTTAATGTGCCCAATCCTGGTCTCCTTCCTGGGGTAAGGTGCCCCATTCTTGCCATTTTCCTGGTGTAACGTTCCCCATCCTGGTCACCTTCCTAGGGTAATGTGCCTCATCCTGGGGCCCTTCCTGGCATAATGTGCCCAATCCTGATCCTCTTTCTCGGATAACATGCCCTATCCTGGTTACCTTGCTGAGGAGATGTGCAATCCTGGCCCACTTACTGAAGTAATGTGCCCCATACTGATCCTCTTCCTGAGGTAAAATACACTGTTCTGTTCGTCGCCAGCACATGACAAACAAAAGATTATTCTCACCTTCCCCTACGCTCTCACACCGAGCGGCATCCTCTTCTATATCTGACAAAGGAGTCAGTAGGTGACTTCAGCTATAGGCCATGCCTTCACTGCTATGCGCCACCAGTCATGGGCATGTCAAATTCTGCTGCCGGCCTCTGATTGGCCAGCAGTGTATATTGGCGTGCATAGAGTAGGTGGCTCACCTGTGTAGCAATACATATAGACTGAATGTCTGTCCTCAGAATCACATCTATCTGGAATATTCGCTGGTGCCAGCAGGCCGACCACCACCTCCAGCTGCACCGCTGGACTGGCGATATGTCTGCCCCTGCCATAGTACCAACCCAAATAATGCAGTGAACATGTTATTTTTATGATGATCAGTAAATGGCTTAATTAAAATTGGTTTAACATTGTTTTTTTTATAGAACAAATGCATACTTATGTTTATTGTATAATATAATAAAAAAGGAAATGATTGTTAAAGGGAATTAGTCAACAGGTTTTGGCTACCTCATATGACAACATAATGTAAGCAAAGAGACCCTGAATCCAATGATATATCACTTATTTTACAGAGTTCAGCCGTTCTGACACAATCGGAGTTTTTAGATTTAGCAATGCAGCAGAGCTGAGAAAGCAAACCCCGCCCAGACCAGGCTCTGTATGTACATAGTCTATAGACAGTGAGCTGCTTATCACAAAAGGGGCGGAGTCAGACATGCAAGCACGTGGCCAGCTAGTCATGTCACAGCAATGTTAATCACCAGGTGATTAAAGCTTTAGTCTAAGTAAATAACATCAGGCAGCCAGACCTGTGAAACGTCGTTGAGTTCAGTTTTTAACCCCTATTGAATACTGTCCTCAGTATAAATAGTAAAAATCTGCTGACAGATTCTCTTTAAGGCTTTATATGAAAGAAGGAAAAAATAAAAATAAAAAAGTAATGTAGCTATCATAAAACAAGTACACCTCCTTCATTATCCAGTAATACAAAGGATATATTATTTGTAAAGCAATATCTACAGATTTATTACATAAAGTTCCCTAAAATTAAATGACCAAGAAACAAATTAATTAAAAGTTTGAAGTAAATGATATAGCAGTTGGAGAGTCCATTCTTAGTAACAATGCTCATACTGTGCTACATGTTTAGTGCTCACTCATACAAGGAATATTGTATTGGGCTACTTATTAACGACAGCTGATACACATCCATTCTGCTGTATGACAACTATTATTTTCAATTATTTGGAGCTACACTAAACCTTGTATTATAAATCAATATAGAACAGACTATGGACCTACAGTACATATCACCAGAGCCTGCTTATTACTGTCAGTTCTGAATGTTTCTTTCTTCTTCAGGTTTCGGAAAGATGTGACTATGTGTATGTCAACGGCAAGGAAATGAAGGGCAAAGTTGATGTGATGGTGAACTTCACGTATCAGTATCTGAGTGCACCTCTGCTGATTACTATCTGGGTTCCTCGACTGCCTCTCCAGATAGATATCTCAGACACCGAACTCAGTCAAATCAAAGGATGGCGGGTTCCCATTATTTCCAACAGAAGGTTGGTTTGTCTTGTTTTATAAGACACTATTATCAAATCCGAAGATGGAAATGTTCTTATTAATACATGTCTACCGAAATTCTAATTTGGTAAATTTGTTCAAATCCAATAGTGAAAATGTATTTGATGCAAATTTAATTAAAAAAGGAGTTTATTATATTTCTAGGTCTCTAGATCCCAAAGCACAATAAATTAATGGGCCAAGAATAAGTTATTAAAGGGAACTTCTAATACTAATTAGGCCTTTGACTAGTCCATGGGGCATTAGTCTTCCTAGACTAGTCGGCCCTCTTCGCTTGATAACATGATTTATATGCTTGCTGGCTTCAGAGGTGCACTGCACATGACCAGAAGTGCAGAGGATGTATGTGAACTGTCTTCAGAGGCCCAATGACGCTGCTGAATAGAGCCGAGTGTATGCACAAGATTTGCAGGGAGCTAGCAATGGAGCTGGCGATTGCACATCATGTTAACATGCCGACAGGGGCATGGTAACTTGCAAAGTGGACCGACTAGTCTGGGAAAACTAAAGACCCATCAACTAATCAAAGGCCTAATTAGCATAAGAAAAATAGAGATTATAACTACTTTTTTTAAGCATGGATTTGCATGAATAACATTATACAGGGCTGGTTAGGCAGGGAGTTTAGTATTACATATGTAAATTCTGCTGTGTTAGAGGACATGGGGGACCTGACAGGTTCCCTTTAACAGTAAAACATCAAACTCACCTCACCCTGCCCTGCCAGCGCAGCTTCTCACCAGTCCTCTACTTGCTCCCTAAGGCTCCAATTCTATCTATGGTCTTCTCTTCACTCTTGATGCTAACCATCCCTTGACACGTACGTTATGTTGTCATGGCACAATGTTCTGTGTCATCCTACACAGTCACATCATTCCAGGTAATAGCATAGGGAAACATAAATTATAAGGATATGGGACAGCAGGGTGGCTCAGTGGTTAGAACTGTTGCTTTGCAGCTCTGGGTTCAAATAACACCAAGGACAATATCTGAAAGGAGTTTGTATGTTCGCCCCGTGTTTGCATGGGTTTCCTCTGGGTTGTTTGGTTCCCTCCCAAACTCCAAAGATATAATGATATGGAATATAGATTGTGAGCCCCAATGGGCACAGCGATGATAATGTATGTAAAGCACTATGGAATATGATGGCGCTATATAAGTGAGCATAATAAAATAATAATAAAGAATGATGTGCACCGAGGCCTAGGTGGCATCGGGAGAGCTGCCAAAGAGTAAAAAGAAGCCTGGTGTCTTAGGGAGCGAGTAAAGCATTGAAAGGAAGCTGAGGCAATAGGGAGAGTTGAGGGGCAAAGTGAGATGGATCTTTAAATCTTTTTCATTTTTTTTCAGCCCACATGAATCCAGAAAATGATGGCTGAATTTCTAGAAAGCACAATAAACCAGAATCCACATATTTTGGGAAATCTAATATATAAAGCTGAATGTGTGTGTGTATGTATGTGTGTGTGTGTGTATGTCCGGGATTGGCATCTGCACCGCTGAAGCTACAGCTACAAAATTTTGCACAGTCACACGTCTGGACCCCGAGAGCGTCATAGGCTATGTTGTGAGGCGAAATTTTAACCCCGCGCTTTCCAATTCACCAAACTATTTTGCCCCTATCTACATAATGGGGAAAAAGTGAAAGGAAAAGTGTTGGAGGCAAATTGACAGCTGCCAGATGTGAACAAGGGGGACTTAAAGAGTGAGAGCGATGGCGCCAAAGAGTATATACCGTACAGTTGCTAAGGTGGGGCCCCGACATGGGATACTCACCACACACGGGGATATGAACACACACACAAAATGCGCCACACACTACCACGTGCTTGAACACATATACCACCCTCAGCACACATTTCACCACACATACACCAGCCTCGCCACATAAAAGTCGAAACACAAAAGTCACCGCTCAAAACTCGCCACACCCAAAATTCACCACATGCAAAACTCGCCACATGCAAAACTAGGCACATGCAAAACTAGGCTCACACAAAACTAGCCACACGTGCAAAACTCACCTCATGCAAAACTCGCCACAGGCAAAACTTGCACACGCGGAAAAATTGCCACATGCACAAAAGTTGCAACACATGCAAAAGTTGCCTCACACAAAACTTGCACATACTCAAAACGCACTACACATAAAACTCGCCACACGCAAAACTTTCTGCACACAACTTGCTGCACACAACTTGCTACACTAACCTGTCACATGCAACTCGACACACAAAAAGTTGCTACACGCATGTCGCCACACAAAACTCATCTCACAAAAGTCTCTACATGCATGTCGCCACACGCAACTCAACACACACAACGTGACACATGAAACTCACCCTAAAACACACACAAGTTTTGTATTATCCTTCAAAAATAAAAATCTAATTAATAAGCAGACAAACTACAAGAGCAACAAATGTACCATATAGGAAATACAGCAGCTGTCAGTCACATGACCTGTCTATTATATGTATGTGTGAGCTAATATATACTGCCAGGGGGAGAGCTTCCTGTAGGCTGGGGATTTATCAAGCTGCCAATTTAGCTTACAAATACTGAGGTAAAAATACTAACCAAATAATGTGTGAACGAGGTCTAATACAGAAGGAGATGACATACAGGTACATACTATATACAGGGGAGATGACACAGGTATATACTATATACAGGAGCAGATAACTCACAGGTATATACTATATACAGGAGAAGATGACTTACAGGTATATACTATATACAGGAGGAGATGACATACAGGTATATACTATATATAGGAGGAGATGACATACAGGTATATACTATATACAGGAGGAGATGACACACGTATATACTATATACAGGAAGAGATTACATACAGCAGGTACAGTGGGGCAAAAAAGTATTTAGTCAGTCAGCAATAATGCAAGTTCCACCACTTAAAAAGATGAGAGGCGTCTGTAATTTACATCATAGGTAGACCTCAACTATGGGAGACAAACTGAGAAAAAAAAATCCAGAAAATCACATTGTCTGTTTTTTTATCATTTTATTTGCATATTATGGTGGAAAATAAGTATTTGGTCAGAAACAAAATTTCATCTCAATACTTTGTAATATATCCTTTGTTGACAATGACAGAGGTCAAATGTTTTCTGTAAGTCTTCACAAGGTTGCCACACACTGTTGTTGGTATGTTGGCCCATTCCTCCATGCAGATCTTCTCTAGAGCAGTGATGTTTTTGGCTTTTCGCTTGGCAACACGGACTTTCAACTCCCTCCAAAGGTTTTCTATAGGGTTGAGATCTGGAGACTGGCTAGGCCACTCCAGGACCTTGAAATGCTTCTTATGAAGCCACTCCTTCGTTGCCCTGGCGGTGTGCTTTGGATCATTGTCATGTTGAAAGACCCAGCCACGTTTCATCTTCAATGCCCTTGCTGATGGAAGGAGGTTTGCACTCAAAATCTCACGATACATGGCCCCATTCATTCTTTCATGTACCCGGATCAGTTGTCCTGGCCCCTTTGCAGAGAAACAGCCCCCAAAGCATGATGTTTCCACCACCATGCTTTACAGTAGGTATGGTGTTTGATGGATGCAACTCAGTATTCTTTTTCGTCCAAACACGACAAGTTGTGTTTCTACCAAACAGTTCCAGTTTGGTTTCATCAGACCATAGGACATTCTCCCAAAACTCCTCTGGATCATCCAAATGCTCTCTAGCAAACTTCAGACAGCCCCGGACATGTACTGGCTTAAGCAGTGGGACACGTCTGGCACTGCAGGATCAGAGTCCATGGTGGCGTAGTGTGTTACTTATGGTAGGCCTTGTTACATTGGTCCCAGCTCTCTGCAGTTCATTCACTAGGTCCCCCCGCGTGGTTCTGGGATTTTTGCTCACCGTTCTTGTGATCATTCTGACCCCACGGGGTGGGATTTTGCGTGGAGCCCCAGATCGAGGGAGATTATCAGTGGTCTTGAATGTCTTCCATTTTCTAATTATTGCTCCCACTGTTGATTTCTTCACTCCAAGCTGGTTGGCTATTGCAGATTCAGTCTTCCCAGCCTGGTGCAGGGCTACAATTTTGTTTCTGGTGTCCTTTGACAGCTCTTTGGTCTTCACCATAGTGGAGTTTGGAGTCAGACTGTTTGAGGGTGTGCACAGGTGTCTTTTTATACTGATAACAAGTTTAAACAGGTACCATTACTACAGGTAATGAGTGGAGGAAAGAGGAGACTCTTAAAGAAGAAGTTACAGGTCTGTGAGAGCCAGAAATCTTGATTGTTTGTTTCTGACCAAATACTTATTTTCCACCATAATATGCAAATAAAATGATAAAAAAACAGACAATGTGATTTTCTGGATTTTTTTTTCTCAGTTTGTCTCCCATAGTTGAGGTCTACCTATGATGTAAATTAGACGCCTCTCATCTTTTTAAGTGGTGGAACTTGCACTATTGCTGACTGACTAAATACTTTTTTGCCCCACTGTATATTGTTATGGTTCTCAATGGCAAGAGAACATAGCCCAGCATACATAGGAACTAGCTCTTGGAAGGATGGAAACTTAAACTGACCATGAACTAAACCTGCCGCACAACTAACAGTAGCCGGGTAGCGTAGCCTGCGTTTTATCCCTAGACGCCCAGCGCCGGCCGGAGGACTAACTAATCCTGGCAGAGGAAAATATAGTCCTGGCTCACCTCTAGAGAAATTTCCCCGAAAGGCAGACAGAGGCCCCCACATATATTGGCGGTGATTTAAGATGAAAATGACAAACGTAGTATGAAAATAGGTTTAGCAAAATCGAGGTCCGCTTACTAGATAGCAGGAAGACAGAAAGGGTACTTTCATGGTCAGCTGAAAACCCTATCAATACACCATCCTGAAATTACTTTAAGACTCTAGTATTAACTCATAACATCAGAGTGGCAATTTCAGATCACAAGAGCTTTCCAGACACAGAAACGAAACTGCAGCTGTGAACTGGAACAAAATGCAAAAAACAAACAAGGACAAAAGTCCGACTTAGCTGGAAGTTGTCTGGTAGCAGGAACATGCACAGAAAGGCTTCTGATAACAATGTTGACCGGCATGGAAGTGACAGAGGAGCAAGGTTAAATAGCGACTCCCACATCCTGATGGGAACAGGTGAACAGAGGGGATGATGCACACAAGTTCAATTCCACCAGTGGCCACCGGGGGAGCCCAAAATCCAATTTCACAACAGTATATACTATATAAAAGAGGAGATGACTCATAGGTATATAGAGGAGGAGATTACATTCAGCAGGTATATACTATATACAGGAGATGACATACAGGTATATACTATATATATAGGAGGAGATGACATACAGGTATATACTATATACAGAAGAGATGACATACAGGTATATACAATATACAGGAGGAGATGACATACAGCAGGTATATACTATTTACAGGGGAGATGACATGCAGGTACATACTATATACAGGGGAGATGACATACAGGTATATACTATATACAGGAGATGACATACAGGTGTATACTATATATAAGGGAGATGACAAACATGTATATGCTGAGGGGAAAATGAGAGGTGTGAGGTGGAAATGAGAGGTGTGAGGTGAAAATGAAAAGGTGTGAGTGCAAAATGAGAGGAGTGAGGGAAAATAGTGGAGTGATCGGAAAATGACAGATGTGAGGTCGAAATGACAAGTGTTAGTGGGGAATGAGAGGAGTGAGGGGGGAATGAGAGGAGTGAGTGGGAAAATAAGAGGAGTGAAGGGGAAAATGAGAGGTGTGAGGGAGAAAATGAGAGATGTGAGGGGAAAATGAAAGATGTGAGGGAGAAAATGAGAGGCGTGATGGGAAAATAAGAGAAGTGAGGTGCTATATCTAACCACAGATATTTACTATGCCCTGGCAACGCCGGGCTCTTCAGCTAGTTGTAAATAAATTCAATTTATTTGCACGCTACTTGTTAATCCTTAATAAAAAGCTGAAGAAATTTATTGGAGCTAAACTATTCAGAAATACTCAGTAACATATACTGAAGGTTTAAGATTTCGCAATACAAACTACATACATGAGGCCATTGTATTTATGGAGAAAATTTATGTCTGAGTGGCTGTATAATCACTTTTCTAATCTGATATTAAAGTGAGCATGGATTTTCAAAGTACACCAGACTCATCAGGTTTAGGAGAGCTACTTGTATTTAATATTGTACACAGTTTGTTCAGTGAAATATGGTGATAAAAAATCCTCTTTTAACCTCAACAGAATCTTACCTTTCAGACCAACTAGAGACAGTGATGATGATGATGAGGATGAACGCAGAGGACGAGGTTGTTCCCTTCAGTATCAACATGCAATGATCCGGGTTCTCACTCAGTTTGTGGCAGAAGACCCCACGCCCCTCGGTCAGCTTGATTTCTTGTTGGGCTCTGAGTGGCAGGTTGATGTGACCGACTTGGTGAAAGATTTTATGAAACTAGAAGAGCCTCATATTGCAAAGCTCCAAGATGGAAGACTTCTCATTGGGAAGGAAATTGGAATGACAACAATACAAGTATGTAAAATCTGAATTATTGAATCTAAAATCAGTGCAGTAAAATTGTTTTTCATCTTGCGTTGATTTAAACTGATATGTGCCAGATTATCGGATTTTGTTTTATCACACAGAAATATAAAAGGTATTTACAGTAACAAACATTTGCTGTACTCACTGTAAGGGGAAAAGAAACCTAAAAAAAATTACAAAGCTAAATGTCAATACACAACATATAATTCTGGAGCATTTATGGCATACAATGGCTTTAAAAGGTCTGTAAAAAAATGCTAAGTTTTTGTCATGTAAAAAAACATATCAAGAAGAATCATTTCGGAACTTTTTCCACCTTTAATGTCACCCATAATCTGTACAATCCTTTAATAAATAAACTGAAATAATTTTGAGAGGGGAAGTAATAACAAAACTAAAATAATGTGGTTGCATAAGTGTAAACACACTCTTGTAATGGAGATCTGGTTATGTTCAAAAGTAGCCAATCACATTTAAACTCACGTTAAATAGCAGCCAGTAGATAGCCTCCATCTGTGAAGCTGAGTTATTTTTCACGGAATAGCAGTGAGTTGGGGAAGTCAAATATTCTGAGGTCAAAAACCAGGAGGGTACATCATAAACAAAGGGAAAAGACAGAGGCATAGTCCGGTAACGGTCCAGGATCAGAATACCAAGAAGATAGCAGATAACAGCAAAGGGGCAAGGCAAACGGATGGTCAGAACAAGGTCCAAGGTCTGGCAGCAATATATCTAAGCAAAGCACAAGGCCCAGAGAAACTAATCACATTGATCTGAAGCTACAACTGACAGCTATCTGTGACTGCCAGCCAAGTTAAGTATCTAAATAATAATTAGGAATGGGGAACACCTGACAG
The DNA here is from genome assembly GCF_051348905.1 of Ranitomeya variabilis. Taxonomy (NCBI): domain Eukaryota; kingdom Metazoa; phylum Chordata; class Amphibia; order Anura; family Dendrobatidae; genus Ranitomeya; species Ranitomeya variabilis. The sequence continues at coordinate 238,001,064 of NC_135232.1, forward strand.
AAGCTCAGCACCTCACAGGCACAGATTGGATGGCCGAGCTGTCAATCAAAACAAAGACAGCTCAGCACGCTCCTGCACCAGATTTGATGACTGAGCTGTCAATCACTGCATTCAAGACAAACTGAGGGGTGGAATCATGACAGTACCAGTTCCAGGGGTAGTCACCGGACCCAGGTTTCCCAGGAAATTTCAGATGGAAGGCCAGGACTTACCGCTCGGCCTTCACATCTAGAGCTGGGACCCAGGATCTCCCTTCCAGAATGTATCTCCTCCAGTGGATGAGATATTGGAGGGAATTTTGGATCCTATGAGAATCCACAACCCCTGAACCTCATAATCGAAGCCACAATCAAACAAAACCGGAGGAGGCGGGGATGAGGGAGACAAATTCCTTTAATAGAGACATTATAGAAAATATTAGTGATTCGAATGAAAGGAGGAATCTTTAATCTAAACTCCACTGGTATGATGACCTCCAGGACCTCATACGGACCAATAAACTTTGTACTCAAACTTCATCAACGACACTTCAAGTTTAATATTTCTTGATGACAACCAAACCCTATCCCAAATTTTAAAGTCAGGATCTTCCAAACATTTTTTAACAGCCTTCTGGTTTTTGCAAATCTAAGCTGCCCATTATTCCTTTGAACCTCCCTTCAGACATCACCAAGTTTCCTAGAGGCGAACTCCACTCCAGGACTTTCAGAATGAATCCTAGAAAATTATCCAAATTGGGGATGAAAACCATGAATACAGTAGAATGGAGAGGGTGCGGTAGACTTATTTACCTGACTTTTAAAGGCGAACCCAGCGACTGATAAAATTGAATACCAGTCCTCCTGCAGAGCCACCAAAAAGCACCTTAAAATTTGTTCTGAATGGTAAGCAAAGGAAAATTACAAGTCAATTCCCAGTTTACAACAAAAAGGGCTCCAAATTTTAGGGGCAAATTGCACCCCCTTATCAGGCACAATGTTAAGAGGAATCCCGTGTAACCTTACAATATGAGAACTAAAGATATCAGTTTTTTTGCCAGAGGCAAATCTGTGATGAAATCCATGGACAGATGAGTCCATGGTCTTTCTGGAATTGTTAGTGGAGCCAATTCCTTGGCCGGTCAGTTATGACAGACTTTAGAGCAAGTGCAGACTTCACAAGCGTTTATAAAAAATTTTAATATCATTATGCATGGATGGCCACCCAAAAAGTCTCGCAATGGTTGTTCGCATAGCTGTGACTCCAGGATGACCAGTCAAGATGGAATCATAAAACTCCTATACCAGACAGAATCTTGGATACACAGGCACAAATAATTTGGACCCTGGAGTAAAGGAAGAAGCCGATGATGTGACTTTATTAATCTTTTCTTCCAACTCCATGGTTACCATGGAAAATGAGAATTTTTTAGAAAAAAAAGCACATGGACGCAGCTGAGTCAGAATTTTGGACCCTTGTGACAAAACGGCCCTACCCCGCCCCTGACACATGCACTTCCACAATGAAAGGTTCTTGGAGATCTAGTTGGATAAGAACAGTAGCAGTCATGAAATGCTCTTTTAATTTTTAAAAAGCCCTGATAGCATCCGATGACTGTTGTGAATTCTGTTTGTGGGCTCCCCCGGTGGTGTTTTATGGTAGTGCCACTTATTTGCCTTCTTCTATCCTTGATCACCTGTTGACACCCATTAGGGGAGTTTCCTATTTAAGGCTGCTTGGCTGCTGGTCTGATGCCGGCCAACAATGTATCAGTAGCATTCTGTTGCATTCTCCTGCCTCAAGATCCTGTTCAGCTAAGTTGTAATTTGTTTCTAGTTTATTCTATTTTTGTCCAGCTATTTGCAATGTGACTCTCTGTAGCTGGAAGCTCTCGTGGACTGGAATTGCCACTCCAGTGGCATGAGTTGTCACTGGAGTTTTAAAGTAATTTCAGGATGGTGTTTTTGAGTAGTGTTTTGAAGTTGACCGTGAAGTGACTCTTTCCTGTACTTCTGCTATCTAGTAAGCGGACCTCACTGTGCTAAATCTGCTGTTCATCCTACGTATGTCTTTTCCTCTTGACTCACCGTCAATATCTGTGGGGGGCTGCTATCTCCTTTTGGGGTTCATCTCTGGAGGTAAGGCAGGCCTGTATATTCCTCTGATAGGGGTAGTTAGATCTCCGGCTGGCGCGTGGTGTCTAGGGCATCGTAGGAAACACTCCCCGGCTACTTCCAGTGTCGTGTCAGGTTCAGGTCACGGTCACTTTAGTTCCCATCACCCGAGAGCTAGTCCGTTGTTATTTTGATTTCCCTGCCATTGGGAAAATCATAACAGATGACCAAACCTGAAGATCCTCCTTCTTACATGTAAGGTCAGTAAGAGGTTTAGCAACCTGAGATAACCATTTGATACTAGGGTTGAGCGAAACGGATCGTTCATTTTCATAAGTCGCCGACTTTTGGCAAAGTCGGCATCTCATGAAACCTGACCCGATCCCTGTGTGGGGTCGGCCATGCGGTACGCGATCTTGGCGCCAAAGTCGCATTTCGTATGACGCGTTTAGCGCCATTTTTTCAGCCAATGAAGGAGTGTGGGCAGAGTGATGACATAAGGGTTAGGGGCGTGCACGGCTATCATCATTTTATCGCTTGTGCGCAGTAGGGATTTGCAAAGGGTAACACGAGATTTTCTGTGCTGGGACGGAGGGGAGAGAGAGAGAGAGAGAGAGAGAGAGAGAGAGAAAAAAAAATCCCCATTGACGTGCATAGGGTTTCGTGTTCCGGCCGATCCTCGACTTTTCGCAGTAATCGGCCGATTTCGCCCGACTCGTCTTTTCAAAAAGTCGGGTTTCGCAAAACATGACTCGACCCTAAAAAGGTCAAGGTAGCTCAACCCTATTTGATACATTTTCTATAATAGTTGGCAAATCCAAGAAAACATTTCAAAGCTTTAAGGTCATAAGGTTTGACCCAATCAATTATGACCTATACCTTCCCAGGGTCCATCTTAAACCCTTCTGCTGACAAAATAAACACTTAGAACAACATTTCCTAAACAGAAAAAACACATTTCTCTAATTTGCAAACCAAGAGTCCTCCCTCAACCTTTGTAATACTACACGGACATGTTCCTGGTGAATGTCCAAATCTGACAAGAAAATTAGAATATCATCCAGGTAAATCACAACAAATCTCCCAATTCAATCAGAGAAAATATAATTCCTAAAATTTTGAAAAACAGCAGATGCTTTGGATAACCAAATAATAATAATCATTTTTATTTTTATAGCACCAACATATTCTGCAGTACTTTACAATTTTAGAGGGGACTTGTAAAGACAGTAAAAAGATTACAAAATAACACATAACTCAGATACCAAAAGAAGTGAGCGCCCTGCTCGCAAGCTTACCATTTATGAGGAAATAAAGGAGACACGAAAGGTCAATGGTAAAATATGCTTTTACGGTCCAGCTATAATATACTAAATAGGGTATGCATATAACGCTGCAATATCCTGTCACCAGCCAATATGTATAAAAGTAAAGACACAGAGGGCTATTAAGTGGATGGAGGGTGTGTGAACAGCTGCTACGAGGGTCATGATTTTTAAGAAAATTATGTAAGGGCAATATGAGGATGTTTAGACAAGTGAGGTAGGGTGATAGATCTAGTTAAAGAAATTCATTTTTAGTGCATGCTTAAACCTGTGGGTATTGGGAATTAATCGAATTGTCCTGGGTAGTGCATTCTGTTTCAAATATTTTTATTGAACTTTTAAAACATATATAGTAGGGAGGAAAGGTATGGGAGAGGAATAGGGCTATAGGGGGGATAGATAGGGGATAAGGACAGGAATGCAAGGGTGGTGTGAAGAATATCCCGTAAATACTGTGGAAAGGGAAGGAAAAGAGACAGGTTTACATACATATAGAACCATATGTTTACGATACAGCCTGAAATAGAGTTCTTACATGTATACGTTAGCTTATAATGTAGATTAAAGTATTATTGAAAAAGCTTAAACAATGTGATTAAACAACAGCGTACATCGTCAAGATAGCTACTCAAATTAAAATACAAAATTATGTTATGTAGCGCTCAATAAAACATGAAAACCTGCCCAGTCCGGGGTCACCCAGTGTGAACCATAAACCATTTGGAGGGCAATGTCCGGTTCGGTATCAGCAAGACAAGCAAGTGGAAAATATTATTTTTTCAGGTAGGGTATGCATCCGGCGTGGCCAGAGAGGCGGCGTCAGGTGGAGTTGTAGTAGACGATAGTCCCATTCTTTTTAGGAAGGTCTTTCCCTCCTCCAAACTTGAGAGGATGTACTCCTTTGAGGCGAGTTTCATTCGTAAGTTGGAAGACTTTGTCCACTGGTAGCGAATTCCGGCGTGTGTGAGTTCCCGAATGGTTTGGAAAAATGATTTACGTCTTTGTAAGGTTAATTTTGACAGATCCTTAAAAAAAAGATAGGTTACTGTATGGAGCTGGGAGAACTTTTGAGTTTCTTGGCAACCTAAAAAGGTCATTTTTAACCCCTGTGGGGAAGAAGGACACAATGATGTCACAGGCAACATGTGAAGGGAGAGATGGAGGCCTTTGGATTCTGAAGACCCTCTCAATCATATTTTCCCCTTCACTTTTGGGTAACAGGTGTTAGGGGTCGAGATCCCACCTCTGCACAGGGGGAATCTCGAGCCATCTCCGCTGCTCTCTCCCATCCTTCTCCAGCGGCAGTGGAGCCTGCTCAGCGGAGATGTCGGTCCCAGCGTCTTGCTCCATCTGACTCTGTCCAAAGGGTTACTGCTGCTTTTCCAGCTTCTGCCATTAAAGCCAGTACTGGGCAGCGGCAAGCAGACGCTTCTGGGACTAAGTCCTGCTTTTCTCATTCTGAGCATGCCCAGAGTAAGATCTCTCAGTGGAGATCGAGGGTCACATGTTCAGATACTGCAGCTAAATCCATTGGTCCTCCAGGAAGGTCCTGAAGGTACTCAGGCTCTGTAGCAGCCTCTCATTGGTCCTTCTAGGAAGGTCCTGTTCTTGCTGCAGCTATTTAAGGTTCTCATGACCGCACGGCCATGCGCTAGCATTAAATCAGTTTTGTGCATGCACCAGTGTGGTCACATTTATGTGTGTGTTCAGGGACTCGGCTGAAATAAGCCCCTAGAATGCCGGCACCTCCGGCGAGGAGATTGTATGTGTGTGTGACCACAGACTGCCTTCAGCTCGGCATTTAGCTGTGAACTCCTGTGGGGTTAACAGGGCACAGCGTCTTGTTTCCGTGTGACTCTGTGAAGTAACAGAGGTCGCTTAAACCGCCATATAGTGCCGTCATTTGCTAGCAGCAGGTTCCTCCTGCACGGTGGACCCCGGGCTGCGAACGCACCAATAATAACATCTATATTTACTCGGTGCGTTCCGCTAGCCCTAACAACAGGTGAGAAATCATTGAAGAAATATACTATGTACTTCTTTAGCTGTGTAGGTTGAATCGACTCAGGAATTTCTCTTATTTTAATGTTATCTTTTCTTCTGAAGTCCTCATAATTGGCCAGATATTCTCTGAAAAAGGTGATGTCTTTTTGGATCCCCTCCAGAGAGTCCAAAAATATGTGCGGATTGCCAGTCTGGGTAGAAAGCGAAGTACGGTAATTTTGGTCCAGAGGTTCCACTTTCCCTTGGTCCTGAAGCAGAGTACCGATGTCCCTATTAGGGCAAAATGTAGAGTCTCCAACAATAAAATGAGCTACATCCTTAAAAGAGCTGCTTGATAAATGATTCAGAGGCTCTTTCCTTGTTTGGTTGTTGGGAAATGGATATCTTTGGTTCATAACTAGTATGATTGTTACCCTTCTTCAAAATATTTGTTGATGTTAAAAGAGCTCTGCAGATATCTATCATGAATAGTGTTGAGCGATACCTTCCGATATTTGAAAGTATCAGTATCGGATGGTATCGGCCGATATCCAAAAAATATCGGATATCGCCAATACCGATACCCGATACCAATACAAGTCAATGGGACACAAGTATCGGAAGGTATCCTGGATGGTTCCCAGGGTCTGAAGGAGAGGAAACTCTCCTTCAGGCCCTGGGATCCATATTCATGTGTAAAATAAAGAATACAAATAAAAAATAGGGATATACTCACCCTCTGACGCGCCCTGGTAGTAACTGCTGTAACCGGCAGACTCCGTTCCTAAGAATGAGCGAGTGAAAGACCTGCGATGACGTCGCGGCTTGTGATTGGTCGCGTGACCGCTCATGTGACCGCTCACGCGACCAATCACAAGCCGCGACATCATCGCAGGTTCTTCACTCGCTCATTCTTAGGAACGGAGGCTGCCGGTTGCACGTCTGAGGTCCAGGCTCCGTCGGACGGGTGAGTATATCCATATTTTTTATTTGTATTCTTTATTTTTTACATGAATATGGATCCCAGGGCCTGAAGGAGAGTCTCCTCTCCTCCAGACCCTGGGAACCATACACTGGGAACTTCCGATTCCGATTTCCGATATCACAAAAATATCGGAACTCGGTATCGGAATTCCGATACCGCAAATATCGGCCGATACCCAATACTTGCGGTATCGGAATGCTCAACACTAATCATGAAGCTTTCAAACGGGTAGTCGTCGGTAGCTGGTATGTTATCTATTAACCCCTTAATCCCATATGACGTACTATCCCGTCAAGGTGACCAGGGACTTAGTCCCCAGTGACGGGATAGTACGTCATATGCGATCGGCCGCGCTCACGGGGGGAGCGCGGCCGATCACGGCCGGGTGTCAGCTGACTGTCGCAGCTGACATCTGGCACTATGTGCCAGGAGCGGTCACGGACCGCCCCAGCACATTAGCCCCCGGCACACTGCGATCAAACATGATCGCAGTGTTCCGGCGGTACAGGGAAGCATCGTGCAGGGAGGGGGCTCCCTGTGTGCTTCCCTGAGATGATCGGTACAAGGCGATGTGCTCACCTTGTACCGAGCGTCTCCTCCCTGCAGGCCCCAGATCCAAAATGGCCATGGGGCTACTTCCGGGTCCTGCAGGGAGGTGGCTTACCAAGTGCCTGCTCAGAGCAGGCGCTGGTAAGCCAGGAGTGCTGCATGTCAGATCGCTGATCTGACACAGTGCTCTGCAAAGTGTCAGATCAGCGATTTGTCACTATACAGTGATGTTCCCCCTGGGACAAATTAAAAAAGTTAAAAAAAAAATGTTTAAATGTGTAAAAAAAAAATTCCTAAATAAAGAAAAAAAAAATATATATATATATATATTGTTCCCATAAATACATTTCTTTATTTAAATAAGAAAAAAAAAACAATAAAGTACACATATTTAGTATCGCCGCGTCCATAACGACCCGACCTATAAAACTGTCCCACTAGTTAACCCCTTCAGTGAACACCGTAAAAAAAAAAAAAAAAAAAAACCGAGGCAAAAAACGCTTTATTATCATACCGCCGAACAAAAAGTGGAATAACACATGAGCAAAAAGACGGATATAAATATCCATGGTACCGCTGAAAACATCATCATATCTCGCAAAAAACGAGCCACCATACAGCATCATCAGCAAAAAAATAAAAAAGTTATAGTCCTCAAAGTAAAGCGATGCAAAAATAATTGTTTTCTATAAAATAGTTTTTATCGTATAAAAGCGCCAAAACAAAAAAAAATTATGTAAATGAGGTATCGCTGTAATCATAGTGACCCAAAGAATAAAATTGCTTTATCCATTTTACCAAACGTGGAAAGGTATAAACGCCCCCCCCCAAAAAGAAATTCATGAATAGCTGGTTTTGGGTCATTCTGCCTCACAAAAATCGGAATAAAAAGCGATCAAAAAATGTCACATGCCCAAAAATGGTACCAATAAAATATCAACTTGTCCTGCAAAAAACAAGACCTCACATGACTCTGTGGACCAAAATATGGAAAAATTATAGGTCTCAAAATGTGGTAACGTAAAAAATATTTTTTGCAATAAAAAGCATCTTTTAGTGTGTGACAGCTGCCAATCATAAAAATCTGCTAAAAAACCCGCTATAAAAGTAAATCAAACCCCCCTTCATCACCCCCTTAGTTAGGGAAACATAAAAAATTAAAAAAATGTATTTATTTCCATTTTCCCATTAGGGCTAGGGTTAGGGTTAGGGCTAGGGTTAGAGCTAGGGTTAGGGCTAGGGTTAGGGCTGGGGTTAGGGTTGGGGCTAAAGTTAGGGTTAGGATTGGGGCTAAAGTTAGAGTTAGGGTTGGGGCTAAAGTTAGGGTTAGGGTTGGGGCTAAAGTTAGGGTTAGGGTTTGGATTACATTAATGGTTGGGATTAGGGTTAGGGGTGTGTCAGGGTTAGGGGTGTGGTTAGGGTTATGGTTGGGATTAGGGTTAGGGGTGTGTTTGGGATAGGGTTTCAGTTAGAATTGGGGGATTCCACTGTTTATTCACATCAAGGCTCTCGAAACGCGACATGGCATCCAATCTCAATTCCAGCCAATTCTGCGTTGAAAAAGTAAAACAGTGCTCCTTCCCTTCCGAGCTCTCCCGTGCACCAAAACAGGTGTTTACCCCAACATATGGGGTATCAGCATACTCAGGACAAATTGGACAACAACAATTGGGGTCCAATTTCTCTTGTTACCCTTGGGAAAATAAAAATTTGGGGGGCTAAAAAACATTTTTGTGGGAAAAAAATTAATTTTTATTTTCACGACTCTGTGTTATAAACTATAGTGAAACACTTGGGGGTTCAAATTTCTCACAACACATCTAGATAAGTTCCTTAGGGGGTCTAGTTTCTAATATGGGGTCACTTGTGTGGGATTTCTACTGTTTAGGTGCATCAGGGGCTCTGCAAATGCAACATGACGCCTGCAGACCAATCCAGCTAAGTCTGCATTCCAAATGGCGCTTCTTCCCTTCCGAGCTCTGCCATGCTCCCAAACTGTGGTCCCCCCCATATGGGATATCAGCGTACTCAGGACAAATTGAACAACAACTTTTGGGGTCCATTTTCTCCTGTTACCCTTGGAAAAATACAAAACAGGGGGCTAAAAAATAATTTATGTGGAAAAGTCATTGAAAAGTCAAACGGCGCTCCTTCCCTTCCGAGCTCTGCCATGCACCCAAACAGTGGTGAACCCCCACATATTGGGTATCAGCGTACTTAGCACAAATTGTACAACAACTTTTGGGGTCCATTTTCTCCTGTTACCCTTGGTAAAATAAAACAAATTGGAGCTGAAATAATTTTTTTGTGAAAAAAAGTTAAACATTAATTTTTTAAAAAACATTCCAAAAATTCCTGTAAAACACCTGAAGGGTTAATAAACTTCTTGAATGTGGTTTTGAGCACCTTGAGGGGTGCAGTTTTTAGAATGGTGTCACACTTGGTTATTTTCTATCATATAAACCCCTCAAAATGACTTCAAATGTGATGTGGTCCCTAAAAAATATTGGTGTTGTAAAAATGAGAAATTGCTGGTCAAATTTTAACCCTTATAACTCCCTAACAAAGAAAAAATTTTGGTTCCAAAATTGTGCTGATGTAAAGTAGACATGTGGGAAATGTTACTTATTAATTATTTTGTGTGACATATCTCTGTGATTTAAGGGCATAAAAATTCAAAGTTGGAAAATTGCTAAATTTTCAAAATTTTCGCCAAATTTCCGTTTTCTTCACAAATAAACACAAGTTATATCGAAGAAATGTTACCATTATCATGAAGTACAATATGTCACGAGAAAACAGTGTCAGAATCACCAGGATCCGTTGAAGCGTACCAGTGTTACAACCTCATAAAGGGACAGAGGTAAGAATTGTAAAAATTGGCCCGGTCATTAAGGTGCAAACCACCCTTGGGGCATAAGGGGTTAAAGTAATCGAAAAATAGATCTCGGGTCTCTCAGCCTGATTCTTTTGACCTTGTTTTGTGGACACATGGGTCTCAAACTCCATAGTCACTGCCCTCGCTATCAGAGTTGTCTGTCATTTTGATAAATTCTTCTGAATGGGTATTTTCTGACCCCTTTCATAGGTCAGAGGAGTTATCTGAGTCATAGTTTATGACCCCCCGTTCTTTTTGGTCTCCTAAGATGCTGTTGTTTTTACTGGATGATTCCATAGGAGAAATAAAACCGGGGGGTATTTTTGTCAACAATTCTCTGAAGCTTCTTTCATATAGCAGGCTGAATTCTTCCAACATCATATTTTGTTGTGACTTCAAATGTTTGAGAAAATCGCCCTCTGAAGTGTCAGAGGACTGGTCGCAATTGCTCCAGTGTTCCGGCGATGTCCCTTTAGCAGATGAGTTTCTGCTTATTTGTCCGTTGTCAGGGATTTCATGGGTCACCCCTGTGAATTTTGGGGTACCGTAAGATGAAATTAGAGAGGCATATTTCCTCAAGTTTGGAGGAGAGTGTATGGTGCTATGTAGCAGTGGCTATATTGTTGGCACTATTCCAGCACTACCTGATGGCCAGATTCCCTCCTCCCTGTCCGTCCTCTCCTCAGGCTCCTCTCCCTCCCTGTTGCTGTTTCTGCACAATTGTCTCTCATTTTACCCGTCCCCAATATGATCCCCCTTAGTAGTGAAGTCGCATTGGTGATCAGGGGTGGCACAGTCATTTATATAGTATGGAGGCATTGTGGCGCTATATAGTAGTGGCGACATTCCACTCACCACTTTACACTTCCTCTGCTGAGCTTGCAGTGGCGGGACTCCCTCCTCCCTCGCCGCAGCTGTTCCCTTCTCCAGCGCTTCACATGAGGCCGTCAGAGAAAGCTCCAGGCCACCCGATGCCTCTTCTCCCAGCCCCCTCAGGACCGCGTCTCCCCAGTAAGACTTGCCTGATTCTCGGGTGGGGACCTCATCCAGGGATCTCACTCTCCTCAGCGCCGTGACCCTCGGTCTCACCGCTGACTCACCGCTCACTTCCATCTTCTTGTCAGCTGGCGCCAGTGTCACGGGGAGTGCAGGGATCTTTGCCAGTGTCAGCGCTGATGTCGTCCGGCATCTCACCTCCGCCTCTGCCGATGACGAGTCAGCGCAGCCTTTACCTTTCTCCTCTCTTGGTTTTCGGTTGTGTCTGGGGGTATGTGTGACCCTTCTCAGCACCGGATTAAATGGGACTTTTCTCTCTAGTGTCAGTCTATTGTTTCCTGGGAACTTCTGAGCTCCTGCTGTTTCAGCTCTTTGGGTGACTGGAAACTTGTGGGACTTTTCTCTCATCTCTGCCCGTGTGGCGGCCATCTTGACTGGAATTCTTGTTGCTGGTTGAGAGAATGAAGTGATTTTTGTCCATGAAAGTTCCTTTATTTTCTTCATTTTGGATGTTGCCGATATGGACCAGGGTTTTACAAGCCTCTATGTCTATAAATTCCACTTTCTTAAGCCAATAAGTAGCTCAATATAGGGGATTGTTCAGGAGCTCTGTACAAACACGTCCACTCCTGTCCCCTGCAAACCACGCCCCCCCCTGGGTAGTGCATTCTAAAGAATTGGTGCAGCACGTGAGAAGTCTTACAGACGAGAATAGGAGGCTCAGATTATTGAGGATGACAAGATTAATAGCAGAATCATAATAATGATGGGGAGAGCTTTCTCCGCCTCTTTTACTGCGAACAGATCTCTGAAATGTTTCAAGTAGCCCAGCAGACCCTCCAGACTTGCAGAGCATACTTGTTCAGAATTTAGACATTTCTTATGATAACTGGGGCCCCACTTAATAATTTCCTGCAGACATCAATCAATAACAGGATTGTGAAGAAGCAGCCATGGAAAGTAAAAATTTACAGGTAGAAAACACGTTTGTTTTTAATCCATTCACCTGTGGAAACGCACTGAAAATGTATGTAATCTGCACATGACTGTATCAATAAAGTTTTGTCAAAACCAATTACCAGAAAGTATCGAAAACAAAGCATCTTTAGTTATAACATAACATACCAAAAAGAGACAAGAACATGATAAACACCCTTGTAAAAAAGCACACTCAAAAACGCAATAAAGAAATGCAAAATAGGCTAATTTAGGTCAAACTGTAGGTGCAGAAATTCTGAAAAAATCTGCAACGTCAAAAACCCACCAAATACTCATTTTTGGAGCATAGCCTAAAGGTGGAAGAAGTTATAAACTGATTCTTCTTGGTATGATTTTTTTACATGACAAATACCTGGCATTTTAACAGGGGAGTGTAGACTTTTTATATTCACTGTATCCAAAAATGAATACCAGATGACCAATCTTTTAGAGGCCAAATTAAACTAATGTACCTATTTTAGACAAAATTATGATGCTGGAAAAACCTTGCTAAACTGTAGGTTAATAAATACAAATATGTGATTTCTGCGACTATTTTTTAGCTTTCTATTGTTTTATGGATATTTAAAGTTAAACTATAGTCTCCAGAAATGCTATTTATCAGTGGCAAATTTTTTTAACCTGTTAATATATTGCAATCATCATATTATATAGCACTGCGTGCTTAAGCACCAGCTGCAGGGAAAAAATGAACTGATATTTTCCCTGCAGCTGTGCACTTCCAGTCATCGCGTCACAGAGCGGAAACAGTCACTGCTCAGTGAGCGCGGCTGGAATCACTCCTTGGCACCTTTATTGACAGCCTGCTCAGCACAAGTGCCTCGATGATTGGAAGTGAGTTACTGCCATGAGAATAAACTTCATTTTTTCCTTGTAGTTGCTGGTCCAGTATGACAGGCATTATTTTAAAATGCAGAGTAACCTCTTAATGGCAGGCACATAGTGATTCTGGAGGTGAACAGGTTTCCTTACAAAAGAATTACAGTATATTATAGGCAAAATTTGCTGCACTAATGATTTTATGCAATGCATTGTTAAATGTGGCACATAGGGACACATAGGATCTATGTGCATATCATTTGCTTGAATATATTTTGCATGATCACTCAGTACGAAAGCAGTTAAATCCTCCACCTAATCTTTTATGACTGTATAATAAGACAGTGCCATAGGAAATTATTTTTACTTTGTTTATTTGAGCTCAGTGGGGAAGAGTCTATAAATAATGGATATGCTTTCTTATTATTAAATCAGTCTCTTTGTGTGTTGTAGGTGATGTCCCCTCTCTCCGATTCCATCCTGGCAGAAAAGACAGTGACAGTGCTTGATGAGAAAGTGACAATAACGGACCTAGGAGTGCAGCTTGTCTCTGGACTGTCACTCTACCTTCATACTAGCACAGCAAATAACAAGGCTGTTGTAGTCACCTCTATGGCACAGGAGCTACTGCATGCTCAGAAACAGGTAGGGTGCTTCATTCAATCTGAGGGTGTCTTATTACACAAATATAATTAAGTCTGTGAATAAAATTGTCTCTTTTGTCTTTTGTAACTGTTGTTGAAGACAAAATTCACATAAGACTGATGTACATACTATGTACTTTTCACTATGTATAAAATAGTCTCCCTGTCATAAAGTAAACATTGTAAAAAGCCATTGGGAAGACTCTTATCTGTTTTTCAAAAATGCAGGCACATTTTACGCTGCAAGTGGTCTGCCTGCATCACTCCACCCCGCAACCCATCATGCAGTCGTATTCACATGTATCAACAAGGTCCATGCTTTGTGAATGAATCTAGCTCAGTAGTGAGCAGGATAGCTGTGAATCCACCACTAGGATTAGATAAATACTTACTATGAAGCAGCATTATGGGTCTCAGTGTATATACGCCTCTCTCTCTATTTTTCTTTCTACTCCTGACACTTCACTGAGCTTATCATACATCTTATTTTGACTGATGGCATTAGGTCCTGGCAACGAGAAACACCTTATTGTGGCTGCCAGGTACACATGAATTGATTACGATAAAGTAATATGTTGGATATGGGGTTTGGTGATTAAGACCAAAAAAGGATCCATCACTAAGGGGCTAAGATAAATGGATAGGAAAACATGATCAGAGCAAATAAAGTAGAATAAAGTATTATATTAGAAAAACGTCACTAAAACTCACCACTTTATGCACAATCTCGTGCACATGGCCATGTGAGTGCAACCTGACAAAACATTAGATCATGCTGGGACCAATGATATTCTTTGGGGCCATGCACATGTCCAATATTTTCCCCAAAAAATCTTTGCATGTCCGAGTTTGATCTGATATTCGGATCGAGCTCAGCCGTGCAGGTCAAAAAGTCAGTGGAAACCATCAAACTGCACTCTGATGACATCTGAGTGCACTCCAATTTCCACAGACTGACAGAATGGAGAATATGGAGAAATGTTTTCCCCATCTCTCCCTCTGAGAGAATTAGATCACACTATGATCAAACTCTGATCAAACTCTGATTTGCATAATCGACCAGATTCTATTAGATGAGAGATTACATGGTCGTCTGCACCTATCCTCAGTGTTGGAATTTGTTAAAAATATATATTTTTCTTATAAAAAGATCTGTTTGTTGGATTATTGAAACTGTGAAGATTGCTGTAACTTACAATGTATCCATGCCAGTGTATTAGTGATGTGAAGGAATAGCACTGTGCATAAAAAGCTTTGTTTTGGCTGAGAAGACTAATTACAGCATTGATTTGTTTCCATACCAACATTTCTACTTATGTGTTCATAAGAAACCTCTCTTGAAATAATCATTTTGTTACAGACTTTTCCTTTCTGCTTTTGTTTTCTTGTACTGTTTCATTCATTCCTATTGACTAAATATAAGAATTTGCTTTTGCGCATTTTCAAATGCCATCATAGTCCTATCATTATTTCTTAATAATTTTCTCAATAACGACCCACAAACAGTAGAATCTAAACAGATTGTAATTATATAATCCCAACATGGTCTTTCTTCTGAATATGAAGGGGATACTTGTCAATCACACCCCTGCAGTGTCAGCATCATGCATCTACTGGAGGTGGAAGTCCTCTCTTCCCCTAAATCATGCACTACCCTGATGGATAAATTAGGGCTGAAGATAAATGTAGAACAACTAAGCTTCATGTTTCTAATGAAGTGCAATGTTACTGTTTATG
The DNA here is from genome assembly GCF_051348905.1 of Ranitomeya variabilis. Lineage (NCBI taxonomy): Eukaryota > Metazoa > Chordata > Amphibia > Anura > Dendrobatidae > Ranitomeya > Ranitomeya variabilis. The sequence goes on from NC_135232.1 coordinate 238,016,072, forward strand.
TTTGAATGGGTTTTATGAATTTGGTGGTAAGAGGCCTCATCTCAACCCTACCCAACACCATTATTATAAACTGGAATACTAGACCTAATTGTCCAGCTGCAGTGTTCAACCTCACACAAATTCCCACATACATTCTCCAAACTCTTGTTGAACATTGTAAGTTGTTATAGCAATAAATGGGCCCCAACTCTACAGTAAGACCCATGGTATGAACTGTGATCTCCAGTAGGAATGAAACTCTGTAGTCCACACACATTTGCCATAAAATGTAAATTTTTTATTGGATTGGTAGAGGAATCTGTTGCGCTAAACCTCAAATGGAATGTAGCTTTAAAATTAAAACAAACAAAAATGTTTTTCAAATATACAGGTGCTTCTCACTAAATTAGAATATCATCAAAAAGTTAATTTATTTCAGTTCTTCAATACAAAAAATGAAACTCATATATAGAGTCATTACAAACAGAGTAATCAACTTTTGACAGTGTGGACAGGTGCCAAGTCCTGCTGGAGAAAGGAATTTCCATGAAGTGCTCTAAAGTTTCCTGATAGACAGCTGCGCTGAGTTTGGTCTTGATAAAACAGAGTGGACCTACACCAGCAGATGGCATGGCTCCCCAAACCATCACTGATTGTGGAAACTTCACACTAGACCTCAAACAGCTTGGATTGTGTGTCTCTCCACTCTTCCTCCAGACTCTAAGACCTTGATTTCCAAATGAAATGCAAAATGTACTTTCACCTAAAAACAACACCTTGGACCAATGAGCAACAGTCCAGTTCTTTTTCTGCTTTGCTCTGGTAAGACCCATCTTGCATTGTCTATTGGACGTGAGTGGCTTGACACAAGGAATGTAGCACTTGTAGCCCATGTGCTGGATACCTCTGTGTGTAGTGGCTCTTGAAGGAATGACTCCAGCAGCAGTCCACTCATTGTGAATTTCCTCAAAATTTTTGAATGGCCTTTCTTAACAATCCTTTCAAGACTGCAGTTATCCCGGTTGCTTGTGCACCTTTTTCTACCACACTTTTTCCTTCCACTCAACTTTCCATTACTATGCTTGGATACAACACTCTGTGAACAGCCAGCTTCTTTAGCAATGACCTTTTTTGCTTGCCCTCCTTGTGGAGTGTGTCAATGACTTCCTTATGGACATCTGTCTAGTCAGCAGTCTTCCCCATGATTGTGGAGCCTACTGAAACAGACTAAGAGACCTTTTTAAATGCTTAGGGAACCTTTGCAGGTGTTTTTTGTTAAATTTTCTAATTTACTCAGATAATGACTTTTGGGCTTTCATTGGCTGTAAGTTATAATCATCAACATTAACAGAAATAAAGACTTGAAATAGATCTCTCTGTTCATAATGAATATATAATATATGAGTTTCATTTATGTATTGAAGAACTGAAATAAATTAACCTTTTGATGATATTCTAATTTTGTGAGAAGCTCCTGTAGCTCAACAATAGATTGTAATTAAATAGATGTACAAAATCTGCATAGATGTAGATTTAAGGAGTGCCCAATTTGCTCTCAGTATGCTAATACACATAAAGTAAAATAATAAAAACCTTCAATAAACGTCAATTTTTACTACTGTCCTTGAACATCAATTTTATAATCAGTAAGGAATTATGCCTCTGCTGATAGGTATTACCTTTAGCTGTGATACAAGTTGTTATTGCAGACCTTTCAGAAGGGCCACTTGGAAAAAAATAGTACTTACTTTGCTAAAGACGTCTTAAGTACATAAAGGTCTTTAGGATATGAGCATTATCTTCATTGGTGATGCAGCGTATTATAATCAGTAGTATGACAACTTAAGTTACTGTACCTTTAAATCATTTAAGGATCATGCCTTAGTAAGTGCCGTACAGGAAATAGCTGTGTTCCGAAGTCCAGAGGAAAATGCAGATGGGAAGGCTGTGTTCCGATGTACAGAGGAAGATGCAGCTGCAGGCTTGGCAGTGAGGCAGCAAAGGCTGGGAAGGATGAAAGGAGCCGCATGTGTAGAGCTAGGGGCGCTCTGGTGGGTAGCGTCCCTGGATACCAGGGAAATCCAAAATGGATGGTGGCACTGGGAGGCGTGTGATGTCACAGGGTATGGCTGCCTAAAGATGTCAAAAGCCTAACCAACGGGGATACTCAGTTTCCCTTCATCAGGGTGATTACTCCTGTGTGTGCCGGAGGGCATTTTGTATTCCGGAAAGGACCACCCTCCTCCCAGGGGATTCCATTTTTCTTCAAAGAAGATGCTGGCTATAGGATGTCCTTCAATTCTTCATTTACTAAGTTTGAATTCTTAATTGAATGGGGTATGGTATTTGCATTGGATTAAGTATAGTATATGCATTGGACTGAGTATGATATATACATTGGACTGGGTATGGTATATGCATTGTATTGGTATGGTATATGCATGATATTGGGAATGGTAAGTGAATTGGATTGGGTTTAACATGCTATTTAAAGAGTTTTAATTGACATATTGTCATGTCGGACGCTGTTCAGACCAGGTCGTCCGACAGACAGCGGTAATTCCGCTTTTGTCCACTATGCGCTCATTGGCGTCGGCTAGATTTTATCTAGCTGGTCCGGGGTTAATTTACCTGGTGCTCGGATTGGAAGCTGGGCCATGCCCACTGCCTTTAAATAGTTCTCCTGAACATTGGGCGTCGCCGATTATAGCTTCTGTCTTGTGCGTGGTTATCTCGGTCTGGAGTGGTGAGCTAAGTAGTTGGAGTATCGTTGCTGGTGGTGTATTTCCCTTTGTCTTATTTTCTCCTTCCCATATTTGTATTTGTTTTGCCCTTTGCATTTATAGTGTATTCCTGAGTGACTGCGGCGTGGTGCTAATTTTTCCGTTATCCTTGTCTGTGCTAACTGTGGGTATTGGAGTGTGGTCTCTTCACTGGTGGGGGGGGTGGTGGTTTCAGCCTAGGGTTGAAACAGGAGTTAGGGCGAGGGTGGAGGCCCAGACATGCACACCATCAGTGTAAACTCTGGGAGAGGGTCAGTCAGGGTTTCCCTAGTCTGAGGGAAATCGCAGGGGCCCGGGTTATTAGCTCTTTCCTACCTAGGTCTCCCGTGACATTATAATCGGCCAACATTATTTCCATGGATCCCATGATTTCCATAACCCGCCAGTTGGAGGCGCTGTCCCTACAGGTCACTGAGTTGAGGGGGGCAGTGCAGCAACAGGGACTAGCAGTATCTAATGTGCAAGCCTGAGTTACAGGTAAAATTGCTGAGCCTAAGTTTCCTTTGCCTGAAAAGTTTGCTGGGGAACGCAGTAAATTTGTTTCTTTTCGTGAAGCTTGCAAACTGTATTTCCGTATGCACCCGATCTCCTCCGGTAATGAGGCTCAGCGTGTAGGCCTGGTGTTGTCATTATTAAGCGGGGATCCCCAAGCATGAGTGATATGGAAATTTGGGTTGGATAAATCTATCCCTGTGTGTGCTGCGGCCGCTCCCAATAAGACTGAGTATTTTGAGCGCTCATCAAGAATGGACTGTACACCACAGCGACAGAACAACATTCCATCAATACTGATACTTTACTGTACATACTGTACATAGTTTTTATGATAGCATATAGAAAGGAGTGGTTAGGGGTTGTCAGGGGTGGTTAGTTAATTACCATATTGTCTAGCTCCTCTGTCATTGGTTATCTAAACATATATGGAATATTGTGATTAATGCACACATGACTGCTGATTAAGCAACTAAAATGTAGCTCTGCATCTAGGACAAAGTTGAGACATCTGATCAGCACTTAATACATCTGGCGTTGTTCCGCTTTTGAGATGGAAAACCCCATACAATCTGTCTGGCTTATATCAGTTCATGTCAGCCATTTTATGCCATTGATTATAATATATATTAGCTGTGATTATATGAGTATATAGAGGAGTATACATGCAAGTGAGATCTACATGATATATATATTTCTATCACAAGCCCCCCTTAGATATCACTTGCACTAATCCTAGCCTCCTGTCCCAAAGCGCTGCAACTCTTTTGTGCTGTCGGTGAACTGACACAAGCCTAATGCCTACGCCCCACTCCGTACAGACTTTTCGCAAATGGGCGGTCAGGAGATCTGTCCCTAACGGGGGTTCGTTGCAATCAGTCTCTTAGTCAACAGCATGTGTAGTGAGCGATGTTTAGTCTTTATCAGGTAGGTCATCTATTCGGTCAGGCAGGGCATCCACAACATCATTCTGGCTTGGGTGTCATCTTCTGGTAGGGGAGCTTTCTTGCAATGCGATGAGTGGATCCAAGTGGGTCTTCCCTCCAGTTTCACAGAGTTTGGTGTCATCAGCAGCACTTGAACAGGACCATCAAATCTGGGATCGAGTGGTGTTCTCCTTACAAGCTTTTTTCACCAACTCCCAGTCTCCTGGCTTCAAGGAGTGTGTACCGGACACTGTATCTGGATCTGGCAATGAAGAAAAAAACTCGAGAATGGATGTTAGCAAGTTTCTTGGTGAGTTCAATTTACATAAGCAGACAAAGTATCATATTACATAGTCAGCTGCTGAGGGAAATGATACCCCTAACCTGGGACTAGACCCAAACAAAATTTCATATGGTGACAGCTTTTCTGGGCCTCTGGGAGTGTGCCTAACACTGAGTAGTGTGATTGGGAGTGTGTAGGCCTAAGTCTGACCCTACTGCTGACCAGATCTCTCGTGTGAGATTTGCTGTGAATGCGGGTCCCTGGTCACTCTCTATCACTTCTGGGACCCCATAGCTGCATATCTTGTCTCTGAGAGTAGCTTCTTTGCAGTAGTCTTTGCTGACTGGTTCCTCACTGGGAAAGCTTCTGGCCATCCTGAGAACACGTCCACGACCACAAGGGCATATTCGAAACCTCCACTTGGCGGCATCTGGATGTGGTCTATCTGGATCCTCTGGAAGGGGTACAGTGGTCTGGCAAGATGATGGGTGGGAACTTTCTTCATTCTTCCCATTCTTCCAGGGTTGCATTTGCCGCAGGTCAGACAGCTGCTAGTGAACTTGGCTGTTAGGGTGGGGATCCCTGGAGCAAACCAGTAAGCACCAATCAGATCATTCATCTGTGTCTTTAATCTGTGTGTGGGCCCATGTGCCCACTGGACCACCGTAGGGTACATGCTTCGGGGTAAACAGGGTTTGTAGTCCATTGAGTATACCCTTCCTTCTTCATGTGTTGCTCACTTCTGCATCCAGCATTCCTTCTTGTCCTTTGGGGCTTGCTTTTGCAGCTTTTTTAGCTGATCCCAGGACGTCATCTTGTCAGGTTTCCTGTCTTCAGCCGTCCTGTAGTAGCCGTCCGGCTCTACGACCTCTCCCACTTCTCCATATTGTCTTCCCATGACTGCTTCTTTGGCTGCCATATCCGCCATGTTGTTGCCTCGTGCCTCTACTGTGTTTAGTTTTCCATGCGCTTTGACTTTTAGTACTGCCACCACTTTTGGAAGTTGAAGTGCGTTCAGCAGGTCTTTAATGGCTCCATGATGCTTCACAGTTGTTCCGCTTGCTGTGATGAAGTCCCTTGCAGCCCAGATGGGTCCGAAATCGTGTGCTATGCCATGCGAGTACCTCGAATCGGTATACATTTTCGCAGTCTTGTCCTCTGCCATCTGGTAGGCCTTCGTCAGCGCTATCAGTTCTGCTTCCTGGGCTGACAGACTAGGCGGCAGACTTCTGGACCACAGGATCTCTTGATTGCTGGTCACTGCACATCCCATGTGGAATCTTCCTTCATCATCTGCAAATCTGGAGCCATCAACATAGAGGATCAATTCTGGGTTGGTCAGTGGCTCTTCTGCCACCTTGGGTAGTCCTGCTGTTTCATGTTGCATGATGCTGAAGCAATCATGGTCATCCGTCCGGAGCAAATCCAGATCCCATGCAGTCTTTTGATCAGAATTTTTATCTGAGGATCCGTATCTGTATCCCCCCTTGGGAGTGGGAGTAGAGTGGGCGGATTGAGGACTGTTCATCTGCAGTTGATGACATTGTCGAGCAGGAGTAGAGAGCACTGGAGGCGAAGATGCCTGGCGGTGGAGAGATGTTTTAGCTGGGTTTGGTTGAGGATTGCTGAGATGTCATGCAGAGCCAGGATTTCCAATGGTTTTTCCAATGTTGTCAGTAGTCCTGTCCAGGAGGGCGTGTGCTGCAACTGCTGCTCTCATGCAAGAAGAAGAGGCTCCCCTTGCATCTGGATCCAGGCGAGCTGAAAAGTAGTCCGAAAGTCTCTGCTTTCCCCCCTGAAGCTGGGAATGGCTTCTCGTAGTCAGATAGGCCTAGTGCTGACGCCGAGACTACAGAGCCTTTTAACTTCTTGAACGAGCTGAAGGCTGCATCTGTCAGGAGGAACGGGGTCACACTGACGTATTCACACAGAGGCTGCATTAGGACTGAAGCATCAGGGATCCAGGCTCTGCAATACGAAACTAGTCCAAGGAAGGCCTGTAGCACCTTTGGAGTTGTTGGAGGAACCATCTTCTCCACTGTGGTCTTCCGGTCATCTGTCAGGCGTTTCGCCTGGTGAGCAATACAGTGTCTCTGGAATATAACTCGCTTCAGAGACCACTGGACTTTGTTCTTTGAGATCTTGCAGTGCTGCTCTGCCAGGTAGAGTAGGAGATTCAAGGAATGGGCTTTTACACGTGTCAAAGTCAATTGCACAAAGGAGTAGATTGTCCATGTATTGTAGCAGGGTTACTTCTGCATGTTCTGTGACCCAGTTGGTGAGGACTGTGGACATTGCTTTGGTGAACTGTGAAGGACTGTTCTGGGCCCACTGTGGCATCACTGTCCATGTGTGGTGTCCCCCCTGGTGCATTAAGGCAAACAGGAACTGGTCTTCCGGATAAAGGTGAACACTGGAGAAAACATTAGCCAAGTCGGTCACTGTGAACACTTTTGCTGTGGCAAGCACATTTGAGAGCAGAGTGTGCGGATTCGGCACAATTGGAGTTTCAAACACCGTGACGTCATTCACAGCTCTCAGGTCATGTACCATTCTGAACTTGGCTGGCTCTCCTTTTACAGTCTTTTTCTTGACGGGGAAAGCAGAGGATTGCAAGGCGATGTGCAAGGAACAATGATTCCTATTTCCAGGCAGACCTTCATTTGGTCAGAGGCAGCTTGACTCTAGGCCTGGCCTGGGCCTTACGAGGGTACGGGGTACATGGCTTGAGTGACACCCGTACTGGGGCAACTTGAGGTTTTCTCACGTGCTGAGGTCCCTTAGACGATAGACTTTCTGGTACTACATCCAGTACCTCCTTGGGTAGGCCTCATTGGTTGTTTAGCGTTCTTGTAGGGCCGCCAGCATGACTCTTCTTGGGTCAGGGATGAAGAAAGTGTCACTGTCCCATCTTCCTGGAACACTGTGGTTGCCTTCAGCTTCTGCAATAGGTCTGTCCCCAGCAGGTTGAGTGGGCAGGTTCTTGACACCACAAACTGGAACAAGATAGAGTGTCCTGGCTGAGTGCACACGCTCAGTGACTTTGTAAGCTGAGAATGTCTGACTTGACCATCAATGCCCATGCGAGGCACAGAGGATTCTGATAGGCAGGTGGGATCAGTGAGTTCCACAGGTCTCATCACACTTGCACCGGTGTGCAGAAGAACAGATCTGACAACGCCATCCACTTTAAGGGTAATTTGAGGTATTGGTCTTGCAGATGAAGGTTTACATGTCAGGAGTGTAGTGTCTTGCGGACCTGGCTTGCTTGCCCCTGTCCTATGGACAGGGTACTTCACTGCTTTCTGCACTTCTTCCTTGACCTGTTTCTCTGGACCAACTCTTGGGTTGCATGGGTCCAGTCTCTTCGGGGGCGTGGGTGCTTTGCACTGGTTCTGGAAATGGCCAAACTTGCCACAGATGTAACACTTGACACCTCTTATGTGTTCGTAGGGTGGTTGCGCTTCCAGGTTAGTGGTCACCATGAGGGGGGCTGTCTTCTGCACCCCTTGTTGGTACTCAATCCCTTTGGCTACTGTGGACAACGGCATGATGGGTACTGTAGTGGCAGCGGAGTCCGGCCTGATGATTGAAGCTGCGGTGGTAAGTTGGGGCCTGCAGGTGCGTCCGTGGCGAGGCCCGGGGGTGCCATGAGACCGGCAGCTGCATCCAACCCAAGGTCTTGGGGCATTACAGGGGCTGCGGCTGCATCTGCCATCACTTCTTCCCCCTGTTCTGACATAGCTTCTCCCCTTTGCTAACCTTATTGAGGTCGGTATCTCCTCTCTGGTGTCTGCAGCGGTTCTTCCGGTGTGTCACTCGGCACTTTGCAGTGTCTTCACCTCTGGCTCCCCTTCTGGTGTTCTCAGCAGCACGGCACCCATTTCCTTCTCAGCGCTCTTTGTGGTGCTTTAATGGCAGCAGTTTTTGTGACAATCGGCAATAAACAGTCTCCTAGGCGCACATAAAACATTTTGCTGGGTCAGTCCACTGCTATTGACCTGTTCTCAGGCCTAGCCACTATCAGTGGTTTCCTAATTGGCTGTCTCAGTCCATGCACAAAGGCCTGTGCCAATATTTGCCTGTGTATCCGGTCATGAATAGTGAAGCCAAGGTCCTGGAAGACCTGCATTACTCTGCCATGAAACTTCTCCACAGACTCTGTCTTCTCCTGACTCATGTCGTGTAATCTGAGGGCCTGTCCGGCCAGCCTGCCTTTGGCCCACTCTCTGAGTTGTTCAATCAGCTTTGGCTCTGACTCCCAGGCATGTACATCTAAGTCTGCTGCAAGCTTGAATTGTTCCTTCATGATTGGCCAGAGTGCATCACCTGCTTCTATTTCCATTCATGGCCCAGAGATCATTCCAGGTGGCTGCATATGTTCGCTGGTTCTGCTACATTCTTCGATAAAATGGCATGGGATGCATCCCTGGGTCTGGAAGATTGTCACCTGACTTGAAGTGCAGTGCACATAGTGTAATGGTGGTGCCGCTATCTGCCCCTGCATTCTTGGTGCCTGTGGGTTTCTTTTCCTAGTACTGGACAGCATGTATGATGTTCCCTCTTCATCTTCATCAGAGGAATAGTTGTGATAGCGTGTACTGGGGTCATACACTGGCTGATTTTGGACTTAGAAGTTGCTTTTTTTCTGTGAGGATGTCTCCCCCCTTGCTGAAGCTGTGATGGATTAGGCTTATAGCTCTATGTTGGTGTGAATGTAGGCAGCTCTGACCGGTGCTGAAATTGTACATTATCAAAAAATGGTGATGTCCGTACTCCCCCCTCTGCACCCAGGGCTGAGCTGTCTGCTGCCTGATGTGTCTGGGGGTTGCCCTCTGCATGGGGGGATTTTCACCTTCTTTCCCCGATATCACAACTGGCAGTGGCCAGATTGTGCCAGGGACATAGAAGGGGAACCTTGCGCTGTAAGCACCACACTGTTTGAATTGGGCGTTGGCCCAGCCGGCAAGGAAGAGGAAGAAAGAGGAAGAAGAAGGAGGGGTTGATTGAAGAAGGAGGAAAGAGGTGTGGAGAAGGAGAATGAGGAGATAGAGAGAGAGATTGAAAGGTGTGGTAAAGAGAAACGGGGAGAATCAGGGTGTGCAGAAAGAGGTGAAGAGAGAGAGAGAGTGAGGAGAAGAGGGAGGAGGGATGGGTGTGGAGAAGGAAAAGAAGGAGGAGATACGTGTGGTGGGGGAGTGGAGAAGCAGGAGAGAGAGAGAGTGAGGAGAAGAGGGAGGAGAAGATGGGAGGAGAAGATGGGAATCTTTGCCGTCTGATTCTACTACATTTAACTCAGTGGAGAGTTTTTTTTCTGCTCTAGGACACAATTACGACGATCCTGACAGAATGGCTCTAGCAGAATCTAAGATACGCACTATTCGCCAGGGGGAGCGTGTTGCAGAGGATTACTGTTCTGAATTTCGCCGCTGGGCGGTCGACACACAGTGGAATGAACCCGCGCTGCCGAGTCACTTTATTCATGGAGTTTCTGATAGGGTTAAAAAAGCCCTCCTGATGTACGAGACTCCTGCTTCACTAGATTCTGCTATGAGTCTTGTTGTCCGCATTGATCGCCGTCTGCGTCAGGGGGATCATGAGACGCCGCTTGTGGGAGAAGGTTTAGGTTCACGTGAGGTTGCTGCAGGTGAGCCCATGGAACCTATGCAAATCGCAGGGGTATCACATGTTAAGCATCGAGCCCCTGTACTCAGGAAGCAGGGAGCCTGTTTTTACTGCAGTAAAACTGGTCATTTTATTAATATCTGTCCTCTGCTGTCAAAGAAAAACGCAACGGCGGAAAACTTCTAAGCTCAGAGGGTGTGGAGGAGTCCAATCTGAGCTTATGTATATCCTCCATGATGTTTTCTCAGTGCATGCTCCCTGCCAAAGTTGTTGTCGCTGGCAGAGAGCTGCCAATCACTGTTTTTGTGGATAGTGGTTCTGCTACAAATCTCATTGATGAGGAGTTTTCTCGCACTGCTGGTTTTAGGATCGAAAAACTGCCTCATCCTATCCGCGTGGTCACCATCAATTCTGCTCCTCTCCCACAGGGGGAGATTACTGAGTTTGTGGCTGAGGTTAAACTCCACATTGGGGTTCTTCATTTCGAGCAGGTTACATGTAAGCTGCTCAAGAGTCTTCCGGCACAATTGGTTCTGGGTTTTCCATGGTTGTCTACACACAACCCGGTTATTGACTGGGAAACTCAGGACATAATTCAGTGGAGTGATTTCTGTCAGGAGAATTGCTTGGCCACATGTGTTTCTGCTGTGACTTCAAGCATTCCTGAGTCACTTCTGGATTTTGTGGATGTGTTCTCTGACAAGGGTTGTTCAGAGTTGCCACCACATCGCTTCTATTACTGTACTATCAGGTTTAAACCAGGAGCCAAATTGCCTAAAGCAAGGATGTTTAACATCTCCGGTCCAGAGAGACAAGCGCTAAAGGATTACATTGCTGAAAGTTTGAGCAAAGGGCACATCAGGCCTTCATCCTCACCAGTGGCAGCAGGGTTCTTCTTCGTTAAGAAGAAAGATGGTGGACTACGTGTCTGGATTTCAGGGAGTTAAACCAGATTACGGTTCGTGATCCATATACTATGCCATTGATACCGGATTTGTTCAACCAGGTGGCAGGTGCTAAGTGGTTTACCAAGCTTGACCTCAGGGGGGCGTACAACCTCATAAGAGTCCGTCAAGGTGATGAGTGGAAGACGGCTTTTAATACCCCTGAGGGTCATTTTGAAAATTTGGTGATGCCATTTGGGTTGACAAACGCACCTGCAGTGTTTCAACATTTCATAAATGATGTGTTCTCGCATGTTTTGGGGAAATTCGTTATTGTGTACCTAGATGACATCCTCATATATTCTTGCAACCGTGATACTCATTTAGATCATGTCAGGCAGGTGTTACAGCTTCTCAGAGAGAATAAGCTATATGCAGAACTGGAGAAATGTGTATTTTCGGTACAGGAGTTGCCTTTCTTGGGTTATATTGTGTCTGCTTCTGGTTTTAAAATGGACACCGCTAAGGTGCAAGCGGTGTTGCATTGGGAACGGCCTGATAACCTAAAAGCACTTCAGCGTTTCCTTGGGTTTTCTAACTACTATAGGAAGTTTATCAAGGATTTTTCTATCATTGCTAAACCGCTAACTGACATGACTAAAAAGGGTACCAATTTCTCCGTTTGGCCTGAGGCTGCTGTGTGCGCATTTGAATCTCTTAAGAACAGGTTTGTTTCGGCTCCCATTCTTGTGCAGCCAGATGTATCGAAACCTTTTGTTGTAGAAGTCAATGCGTCTGAGGTTGGTGTGGGGGCAGTGCTGTCACAAGGCTCATCCTTGAGCGGTTTGCGTCCATGCGCCTATTTTTCCAAGAAACTATCGCCCGCCGAACATAACTATGATATCGGCAACAGAGAGTTGTTGGCAATCAAATTGGCCTTTGAGGAATGGTGACACTTCTTGGAGGGGTCGGTTCATCAGGTTACTGTTATTACCGACCATAAGAATTTGCTTTATTTGGAGTCTGCCAAGCGTCTGTCTCCCAGGCAGGCTCGCTGGGCATTGTTTTTCACGCAGTTCAACTTTGTTGTCACTTACAGACCTGGTTCTAAAAACACTAAGGCGGATGCTTTGTCCAGGTGTTTTCCGGGGGAAGAGTCTCGGGAAGATCCAGTACCCATCCTCCAAAAGGGTGTTGTGGTTTCGGCTCTCACTACCGAGGTTGAGGCTGAGATTGCCGAGGCCCAGGAGGAGGTACCATCTGAGCTTCCCATCAACAAAACGTTTGTACCACTTCATCTCCGCTTAAAGGTTTTGGCGGAGCATCATGATGCTGTCCTGGCTGGCCATCCAGGGGTTAGGGGTACCTTGGAGTTGGTGTCACGTCGGTTTTGGTGGCCCAAGATCCGACTGGACGTGGTCTCATATGTGCTTGCACCACGTGCGCTAGGACTAAGACGCCCTGCTCCCGTCCTGTTGGCACTCTACTTCCTGTCGAGGTACCTAGTAAGCCATGGACGGAAATCTCCATGGATTTTATCACTGACTTGCCTGATATGATCTGGTGGCCTAAGAGCAGCATGAGACGTACTCTGGAGAAGGTGGTACCTGTACTGACTGCAGACCCTGAACTTAACACCGCAACTAGAAGTAGCCGTGGAATGTACCTAGCACTCCCTGGACATCTCGACACAGCTGGAGGACTAATTACCCTTAGAGATAGAAAAGGGAAAACTATCTTGCCTCAGAGAAAATTCCCAAAGGATAGGCAGCCCCCCACAAATATTGACTGTGAGAGGAGAGATAAAAAACATGCACAGACTGAAATCAGAATTTAGCAAAGGAGGCCACTTCTAGCTAAATAGAAAGGATAGGACAGAGTACTATGCGGTCAGTATTAAAACACTAGAAAATATCCACCACAGAAAATACAAAAATTCCACAGCTAACTAAAGATATGGAGGGTACATCTGCATCTCCAGAGATACCAGCTTGGCTAAACAAATCCTTATACAGACCAAGCTGGACAAGACAAAAAACATAGAAAAGAACTGAACAATAAGGCCACAGCATGTGGACAGCAAAAAATAAAGGCCAGAACTTATCTTTGATGAAAAGATCTGCAAAGCAGGAGAGACCAGGCAGAGATGTGAATCCTCCAGGAACAATGGACAACTGGCACTGACTAAAGGGTGAAGCAAGACTAAATAGCCCAGTCACAATTGCAAAAAGTGAACACACCTGATAAATGCTGTGATTCAGAGACAGCAGCGCTACCACTTACAACCACCGGAGGGAGCCCAAGAGCAGAATTCACAACAGTACCCCCCCCTTGAGGAGGGGTCACCGAACCCTCACCAGAGCCCCCAGGCCGATCCGGACGAGCCAAATGAAAGGCACGAACCAAATCATCAGCATGAACATCGGAGGCAACAACCCAAGAATTATCCTCCTGGCTAGGGTTGAGCGAAACGGGTCGTTCATTTTCAAAAGTCGCCGACTTTTGGCTAAGTCGGCGTCTCATGAAACCCGATCTGACCCCTGTGCTTGTCGGCCATGCGGTACGCGACTTTCGCGCCAAAGTCGCGTTTCAATGACGCGAAAAGCGCCATTTCTCAGCCAATGAAGGTGAACGCAGAGTGTGGGCAGCGTGATGACATAGGTCCTGGTCCCCACCATCTTAGAGAAGGGCATTGCAGTGATTGGCTTGCTGTCTGCGGCGTCACAGGGGCTATAAAGGGGCGTTCCCGCCGACCGCCATGTTACTGCTGCTGCTCTGAGCTTAGGGAGAGGTTGCTGCCGCTTCGTCAGAAGCAGGGAGAGCGTTAGGCAGGGTCCACTAACCACCAAACCGCTTGTGCTGTAGCGATTTCCACTGTCCAACACCACCTTCGGTGTGCAGGGACAGTGAAAGCAATTTTTTTTTTTTTTTCCCTCAGCGCTGTAGCTCATTGGGCTGCCCTAGAAGGCTCCCTGATAGCTGTATTGCTGTGTGTACGCCACTGTGGAAACCAACTGCTTTTTTCAAAGCACATATCCTCTTGTTCCTTCCTTTCTGCACAGCTATCTTTTTTGTTTGTCCACACTTTTTATTTAATATGTGCATCAGTCCAATCCTATTGCTGCCTGCCATACCTGGCTGAGATTACTGCAGGGAGATAGTAATTGTAGGACAGTCCCTGTTTTTTTTTTGTTTTTTTTGTGGGAGATTAAGATTGGCATTTCTGCTACAGTGCCATCCCTGTGTGTGCCATCTCTCACTGAGTGGGCCATAGAAAGCCTATTTATTTTTGTCCTTGATTTGTGTTCTAAAATCTACCTCAACACAAAAACACTACATCAATCAGTGGGAGAAAAATATTGGCCTCAGTCAGGGCTTGTGTGCCACTCCTGTGCGTGCCATCTCTCATTCAGTGGGCCATAGAAAGCCTTTTTTTTTTGTTTTTTTTAAATATTATTTGGTTTCTAAAGTCTCCCTGAAAATAATAAAAAAAAAACTTAAAAAAACAGTGGGAGAGTAATATTGCCCTTTCAGCTTGTGCGCCAGTCTTGACTCCTGGGTGTGCCACCTCTCTCTCTCTAATTGTGGGCCATAGAAAGCCTATTTATTTTTTTCCTTCATTTGTGTTTTAAAATCTACCTCAACACAAAAACACTACATCAATCAGTGGGAGAAAAATATTGGCCTCAGTCAGGGCTTGTGTGCCACTCCTGTGCGTGTCATCTCTCATTCAGTGGGCCATAGAAAGCCTTTTTTTTTATTTTATTTAATTACTTGGTTTCTAAAGTCTCCCTGAAAAAATAAAACATAAAAAAAAAACAGTGGGAGATTAATATTGCCCTTTCAGCTTGTGCGCCAGTCTTGACTCCTGGGTGTGCCACCTCTCCATCTCTAATTGTGGGCCATAGAAAGCCTATTTATTTTTTTCCTTGATTTGGGTTTTAAAATCTACCTTAATAAAAAAACACTACATCAGTCAGTGGGAGAAAAATATTGGCCTCAGTCAGGGCTTGTGTGCCACTCCTGTGCTTGTCATCTCTCATTCAGTGGGCCATAGAAAGCCTTTTTTTTTTGTTTTATTTTAATATTATTTGGTTTCTAAAGTCTCCCTGAAAAAAAAAAAAAAAAACATAAAAAAACAGTGGGAGAGTAATATTGCCCTTTCAGCTTGTGCGCCAGTCTTGACTCCTGGGTGTGCCACCTCTCTCTCTGTAATTGTGGGCCATAGAAAGCCTATTTATTTTTTTCCTTCATTTGTGTTTTAAAATCTACCTCAACACAAAAACACTACATCAATCAGTGGGAGAAAAATATTGGCCTCAGTCAGGGCTTGTGTGCCACTCCTGTGCGTGTCATCTCTCATTCAGTGGGCCTTAGAAGGCTTTTTGTTTTTGTTTTTTTTTAATATTATTTGGTTTCTAAAGTCTCCCTGAAAATAAAAAAAAAAAAACTTAAAAAAACAGTGGGAGAGTAATATTGCCCTTTCAGCTTGTGCGCCAGTCTTGACTCCTGGGTGTGCCACCTCTCTCTCTGTAATTGTGGGCCATAGAAAGCCTATTTATTTTTTTCCTTCATTTGTGTTTTAAAATCTACCTCAACACAAAAACACTACATCAATCAGTGGGAGAAAAATATTGGCCTCAGTCAGGGCTTGTGTGCCACTCCTGTGCGTGTCATCTCTCATTCAGTGGGCCTTAGAAGGCTTTTTTTTTTTGTTTTTTTTTTAATATTATTTGGTTTCTAAAGTCTCCCTGAAAATAATAAAAAAAAAACTTAAAAAAACAGTGGGAGAGTAATATTGCCCTTTCAGCTTGTGCGCCAGTCTTGACTCCTGGGTGTGCCACCTCTCTCTCTCTAATTGTGGGCCATAGAAAGCCTATTTATTTTTTTCCTTGATTTGGGTTTTAAAATCTACCTTAATAAAAAAACACTACATCAATCAGTGGGAGAAAAATATTGGCCTCAGTCAGGGCTTGTGTGCCACTCCTGTGCGTGTCATCTCTCATTCAGTGGGCCATAGAAAGCCTTTTTTTTATTTTATTTAATTATTTGGTTTCTAAAGTCTCCCTGAAAAAATAAAACATAAAAAAAAACAGTGGGAGATTAATATTGCCCTTTCAGCTTGTGCGCCAGTCTTGACTCCTGGGTGTGCCACCTCTCTCTCTCTAATTGTGGGCCATAGAAAGCCTATTTATTTTTTTCCTTGATTTGGGTTTTAAAATCTACCTTAATAAAAAAACACTACATCAATCAGTGGGAGAAAAATATTGGCCTCAGTCAGGGCTTGTGTGCCACTCCTGTGCGTGTCATCTCTCATTCAGTGGGCCATAGAAAGCCTTTTTTTTTATTTTATTTAATTATTTGGTTTCTAAAGTCTCCCTGAAAAAATAAAACATAAAAAAAAAACAGTGGGAGATTAATATTGCCCTTTCAGCTTGTGCGCCAGTCTTGACTCCTGGGTGTGCCACCTCTCTCTCTCTAATTGTGGGCCATAGAAAGCCTATTTATTTTTTTCCTTGATTTGGGTTTTAAAATCTACCTTAATAAAAAAACACTACATCAATCAGTGGGAGAAAAATATTGGCCTCAGTCAGGGCTTGTGTGCCACTCCTGTGCGTGTCATCTCTCATTCAGTGGGCCATAGAAAGCCTTTTTTTTATTTTATTTAATTATTTGGTTTCTAAAGTCTCCCTGAAAAAATAAAACATAAAAAAAAAACAGTGGGAGATTAATATTGCCCTTTCAGCTTGTGCGCCAGTCTTGACTCCTGGGTGTGCCACCTCTCTCTCTCTAATTGTGGGCCATAGAAAGCCTATTTATTTTTTTCCTTGATTTGGGTTTTAAAATCTACCTTAATAAAAAAACACTACATCAATCAGTGGGAGAAAAATATTGGCCTCAGTCAGGGCTTGTGTGCCACTCCTGTGCGTGTCATCTCTCATTCAGTGGGCCATAGAAAGCCTTTTTTTTTATTTTATTTAATTATTTGGTTTCTAAAGTCTCCCTGAAAAAATAAAACATAAAAAAAAAACAGTGGGAGATTAATATTGCCCTTTCAGCTTGTGCGCCAGTCTTGACTCCTGGGTGTGCCACCTCTCTCTCTCTAATTGTGGGCCATAGAAAGCCTATTTATTTTTTTCCTTGATTTGGGTTTTAAAATCTACCTTAATAAAAAAACACTACATCAGTCAGTGGGAGAAAAATATTGGCCTCAGTCAGGGCTTGTGTGCCACTCCTGTGCGTGTCATCTCTCATTCAGTGGGCCATAGAAAGCCTTTTTTTTTTGTTTTTTTTTAATAATATTTGGTTTCTAAAGTCTCCCTGAAAAAAAAAAAAAAAAAACATAAAAAAACAGTGGGAGAGTAATATTGCCCTTTCAGCTTGTGCGCCAGTCTTGACTCCTGGGTGTGCCACCTCTCTCTCTTTAATTGTGGGCCATAGAAAGCCTATTTATTTTTTTCCTTCATTTGTGTTTTAAAATCTACCTCAACACAAAAACACTACATCAATCAGTGGGAGAAAAATATTGGCCTCAGTCAGGGCTTGTGTGCCACTCCTGTGCGTGTCATCTCTCATTCAGTGGGCCTTAGAAGGCTTTTTTTTGTTGTTTTTTTTTAATATTATTTGGTTTCTAAAGTCTCCCTGAAAATAAAAAAAAAAAAACTTAAAAAAACAGTGGGAGAGTAATATTGCCCTTTCAGCTTGTGCGCCAGTCTTGACTCCTGGGTGTGCCACCTCTCTCTCTCTAATTGTGAGCCATAGAAAGCCTATTTATTTTTTTCCTTCATTTGTGTTTTAAAATCTACCTCAACACAAAAACACTACATCAATCAGTGGGAGAAAAATATTGGCCTCAGTCAGGGCTTGTGTGCCACTCCTGTGCGTGTCATCTCTCATTCAGTGGGCCTTAGAAGGCTTTTTTTTTTGTTTTTTTTTAATATTATTTGGTTTCTAAAGTCTCCCTGAAAATAAAAAAAAAAAAACTTAAAAAAACAGTGGGAGAGTAATATTGCCCTTTCAGCTTGTGCGCCAGTCTTGACTCCTGGGTGTGCCACCTCTCTCTCTCTAATTGTGGGCCATAGAAAGCCTATTTATTTTTTTCCTTGATTTGGGTTTTAAAATCTACCTTAACAAAAAAACACTACATCAATCAGTGGGAGAAAAATATTGGCCTCAGTCAGGGCTTGTGTGCCACTCCTGTGCGTGTCATCTCTCATTCAGTGGGCCATAGAAAGCCTTTTTTTTTGTTTTTTTTTAATATTATTTGGTTTCTAAAGTCTCCCTGAAAAAAAAAAAAAAAAAACATAAAAAAACAGTGGGAGAGTAATATTGCCCTTTCAGCTTGTGCGCCAGTCTTGACTCCTGGGTGTGCCACCTCTCTCTCTGTAATTGTGGGCCATAGAAAGCCTAATTTTTTTTTCCTTCATTTGGGTTTTAAAATCTACCTCAACACAAAAACACTACATCAATCAGTGGGAGAAAAATATTGGCCTCAGTCAGGGCTTGTGTGCCACTCCTGTGCGTGCCATCTCTCATTCAGTGGGCCATAGAAAGCCTTTTTTTTTTTTAAATATTATTTGGTTTCTAAAGTCTCCCTGAAAAAAAAAAATAAATAAATTAGGTGGGAGATTAATATTGACATTAGTGCTTGAGTGACAGTCCTGCTTGTGTGTCATCTCTGTGATTTGGTGCCACAGAAAACAGAGTGTGTAACATTGTGCCTGATTTTCCTTGTGGTCTCACCAACCTGTTAAGGGATATTGAAATCATACTGAAGTTATAGCTCACCGTGTAAGTTGTTTGACAGCAACAAATAAAGTTACTTTGGTTAAGATTCTAAAACAATGAGGAAGTCTGGTGCAAGAGGTCGTCGTGGGCGTTCATTGTCAGCTGGTAATGATGGTAGTGGTAGTGGAGCATCAGGTGGTCGTGGGGATAAAAATATTCCACCTAAGTCTGGAGCTGTGGAGCCAGTTTCGTCGTCAGGCTACACAAGGCCTCGAACGCTCTCTTTTCTGGGAGTAGGAAAACCGCTTTTAAAGGCGGAGCAGCAACAGCAAGTTTTGGCTTACATTGCAGACTCAGCCTCTAGCTCTTTTGCCTCCTCTTCAGAAACTGGTAAATGTAAAAGCAGCGCGTCGCTTGTGGATGTTCACGGTCAGGGACAAGTCGCTTCCTTGTCCTCCTCAGCAAAAACTACAACAAGAGAGAAGGATGCAGCAGGCGACACAACGGGTCACTCCATGGAGCTCTTTACACATACCGTCCCTGGCTTAGAAAGTGAAACATTTAACAGGCCATGCCCATTACAAGTACATTCTGACATGGAGTGCACTGATGCACAGCCACAGCCAGAGTACTATGCTGCTCCTTTGACTCAGACCACCACATTGCCCTCTCAGGGTACAGATCCACAATCAGACCCTGATGAGACTATGTTGCCCCGCCACGAACGCTATACCACCGACCGACACAGTGACACAGACGAAGTTGCACACAAGCTCGAAGAGGAGGTAATAGATGACCCAGTTATTGACCCCGATTGGCAGCCATTGGGGGAACAGGGTGCAGGCGGCAGTAGTTCAGAAGCGGAGGTGGAGGAGGGGCCGCAGCAGGCATCAACATCGCAACAGGTTCCATCAGCCGGGCCCGTATCTGGCCCAAAACGCGTGTCAAAGCCAAAACCTGTTGGAGGACAGCGTGGCCATCCGGTTAAAGCTCAGTCTGCAATCCCTGAAAAGGGATCCGATGCTAGGAAGAGTGCAGTCTGGCATTTTTTTAAACAACATCCAACTGATCAGCGCAAAGTCATCTGTCAAAAATGTTCAACTAGCTTAAGCAGAGGTCAGAATCTGAAAAGTCTAAATACTAGTTGCATGCATAGACACTTAACCACCATGCATTTTCAAGCCTGGACTAACTACCAAACGTCCCTCAAGGTTGTAGCACCCTCGGCCAATGAAGCTAGTCAGCAACGCAACATCCCTTCCGTCACTGTAAGGCCACCATTTTCCGCACCACCGGCAGTATCTGTGCAGGTTTCTTTGCCAGCCAAAAGCAGTCAGGGTCAGGGAACCACCAGTTTTGTAGGAGGAAATATTGCATCTAGGGCACCGGCGGAAACAATACCGTCTCCAACCGTCTCTCAGTCTGCCATGTACACCGGCACACCCGAAAGTTCCACGATCTCCAGCTCTCCAGTCCAGCTCACCCTACATGAGACTCTGGTTAGAAAAAGGAAGTACTTATCCTCGCATCCGCGTACACAGGGTTTTAACGCCCACATAGCTAGACTAATCTCGTTAGAGATGATGCCCTACCGGTTAGTTGAAAGCGAAGCTTTCAAAGCCCTGATGGAGTACGCTGAACCACGATACGAGCTACCCAGTCGACACTTTTTTTCAAGAAAAGCCATCCCAGCCCTGCACCAGCATGTTAAACAGCGCATCGTCCATGCACTCAGGCAATCTGTGAGTACAAAGGTGCACCTGACTACAGATGCATGGACCAGTAGGCATGGCCAGGGACGTTATGTGTCCATCACGGCACACTGGGTGAATGTGGTGGATGCAGGGTCCACAGGCGACATCAATTTAGGGACAGTTGTGCCTAGCCCACGGTCTAGGAAACAGTTGGCTGTAGGCGTTCGCACCCCCTCCTCCTCGTCCTCCTGCAGAAGCTACAGCTCTTCCACAGAACGCAGTCGGCCAACCACTCCATCGGCAGATGACACTGTTGCACACCAGTTGTCCCATTATGGGCCAGCTACTGGCAAGCGTCAGCAGGCTGTATTGGCTATGAAGTGTTTGGGCGACAACAGACACACCGCGGAAGTTCTGTCCGAGTTCTTGCAACAAGAAACGCAGTCGTGGCTGGGCACAGTAGATCTTGAGGCAGGCAAGGTAGTGAGTGATAACGGAAGGAATTTCATGGCTGCCATCTCCCTTTCCCAACTGAAACACATTCCTTGCCTGGCACACACCTTAAACCTGGTGGTGCAGTGCTTATTGAAAACTTATCCTGGGTTCTCCGACCTGCTCCTCAAAGTGCGTGCACTTTGCTCACATATCCGACGTTCGCCTGTACACGCCAGCCGTATGCAGACCTATCAGCGGTCTTTGAACCTTCCCCAGCATCGCCTAATCATAGACGTTGCAACAAGGTGGAACTCAACACTGCACATGCTTCAGAGACTGTGCGAACAGAGGCGTGCTGTTATTTATTTGTGGGAGGATACACGGGCAGGCAGTAGGATGGCAGACATGGAGTTGTCAGGTGTGCAGTGGTCTAAGATACAAGACATGTGTCAAGTCCTTCAGTGTTTTGAGGAATGCACACGGCTGGTTAGTGCAGACAACGCCGTAATAAGCATGAGCATCCCCCTAATGCGTCTGCTGATGCAAAGTTTGACGCACATAACGGAGCAGGCGTCTGCACCAGAGGAAGAGGAAAGCCTTGATGACAGTCAGCCATTGTCTGGTCAGGGCAGTGTACAGGACGAGGTAGCGGGCGAAGAGGAGGTGGAGGACGAGGAGGATGATGGGGATGAGTATATTTTTAATGCGGAACCTTTCCCGGGGGCACTGGAAATTGGTTGCGTGTCATGGCCGGGTTCTGGTTTTTTGAGGGACACAAGTGACGTAGATTTGCCTGCAACTGCCCCTCAACCAATCACAACCGGAGATTTGACAACTGGAACTTTGGCCCACATGGCGGATTATGCCTTACGTATCCTAAAAAGGGACACACGCATTACGAAAATGATGAACGATGACGATTACTGGTTGGCCTGCCTCCTTGATCCACGCTATAAAGGCAAATTGCAAAATATTATGCCACATGAGAACTTGGAACTAATATTAGCAACCAAACAATCAACTCTTGTTGACCGTTTGCTTCAGGCATTCCCAGCACACAGCGCACGTGATCGTTCTCACACGAGCTCCAGGGGGCAGCAGACTAGGAGTGTTAGGGGTGCACACATCAGAAGTGGCGTTGGACAGAGGGGTTTTCTGACCAGGTTGTGGAGTGATTTTGCTATGACCGCAGACAGGACAGGTACTGCTGCATCAATTGAAAGTGACAGGAGACAACATTTGTCCAGTATGGTTACTAACTATTTTTCATCCCTTATCGATGTTCTCCCTCAACCGTCATTCCCATTTGATTACTGGGCCTCCAAATTAGACACCTGGCCAGAATTGGCAGAATATGCATTGCAGGAGCTTGCTTGCCCGGCAGCAAGTGTCCTATCAGAAAGAGTATTCAGTGCTGCAGGTTCAATATTAACCGAAAAAAGGACTCGTCTGGCTACCCAAAATGTTGACGATCTAACATTCATTAAAATGAACCACAACTGGATTTCGAAATCTTTTGCCCCACCTTGCCCGGCCGACACCTAGCTTTCCTATGAAAAGCTCTTGCCTGTGAATTACTTTTCTAATGTCTAATTTGCTGCAGCTGATTGTACAGCATACGACATGTTTACACCTCCCTAAATGGCCAAACTCCCCACACGGGGCCGTGGTATCGCGACTTGGCGCAAGCACCCGTGAGACTGCTGTTTGTCTGAAGAGGTGGGTGTGCTCGCTTTTGGTTGACGGCATTGCTACTGGGTCCCTCATAGTACAATGTAGTGTCTCTGGCGGTGGTGGTGCGCACCCAACGTCAGACACACCGTTGTAACATGAGGGGCCCTGGGGCGGTCCCGCCGGCCTCAAGAGAGTTCCCCCCTCCCCCAGCTCAAAATGTGCTGTACCACGTGCAAGATTATGTCGCACAGCTCCACCAATCTTTAGTCTATTCGCTGACATCATTCAATGTCTGGCACTGACAATACAAATTTGTAGACATCTATGATGCAACTTAAAGTAGTCTGTGTCTGTGTCCTATATTGGCACCATTAAATAGTCCCGCCAAATTACTATGTCAGAAACTCAGCAGATGAGCCCACCCCTGTACCTAAGTATGCCACCTTTTTTTTTGTTTTGGTTGTTTTGCGAGACATTAACATCTATTTATATTTTGGGAGTACTGGGACAGACACTCCTTGCAATACTCCTCCACTGACCACCAAGCTGCCTGTGTATCCATGTAACCGATGTAAAACTACCATGAGCCTATTGTTTGTTATTTTAGGCCTTTGATAGCCTGTCTGCAGTCCCTACTTTCAATACTCCACCACTGACCACCAAGCTGCCTGCCGTGTATCCATGTAACCGCTGTAAAACTGCCATGAGCCTATTGTTTGTTATTTTAGGCCTTCGAAGCCTGTCTGCGGTCCCTCCTTCCACTAGGCCTCCACTGACCTGACCACTGCTGCCCGTGTACCCCTGGAACCAATTTTAAAGTGCCTACAGCCAGCCCATTTTATTGTGTTAGGCCTTCGAAGCCTGTCTGCGGTCCCTCCTTCCACTAGGCCTACACTGACCAGACCACTGCTGCCCGTGTACCCCTGGAACCAATTATAAAGTGCCTACAGCCAGCCCATTTTATTATGTTAGGCCTTGGAAGCCTGTCTGCGGTCCCTCCTTCCACTAGGCCTCCACTGACCTGACCACTGCTGCCCGTGTACCCCTGGAACCAATTTTAAAGTGCCTACAGCCAGCCCATTTTATTGTGTTAGGCCTTCGAAGCCTGTCTGCGGTCCCTCCTTCCACTAGGCCTCCACTGATCTGACCACTGCTGCCCGTGTACCCCTGGAACCAATTATAAAGTGCCTACAGCCAGCCTATTTTATTATGTTAGGCCTTCGAAGCCTGTCTGCGGTCCCTCCTTCCACTAGGCCTACACTGACCAGACCACTGCTGCCCGTGTACCCCTGGAACCAATTTTAAAGTGCCTACAGCCAGCACATTTTATTATGTTAGGCCTTCGAAGCCTGTCTGCGGTCCCTCCTTCCACTAGGCCTACACTGACAAAGGTACACCTGACAACAGACACATGGACCTGTAGGCATGGCCACGGAAGGTTACGTGTCCTTTGTGGCTCAATGGGTTAATGTATTGGATGCATGGTCCACACAGGGGACAGCCTGCTAAGTCTGTCTGCAGTCCCTAATTCAAGTTGTCCTCAACTGAATAAAGCTGAGCTTCTACCTTCCGGCTCTGATTAACTGCTGTTTTTAAACACATTGGTGGTTCCGGCCTACTAACGGTGTCTGCCCCTGCCTGGTGTTGTCCTCAACTGAATACAGCTGAGCTTCAACCTTCTGCCTCTCATTAACTGCTGTTTTTTTTTTTTTTTTTTTTTTAAATGGTGTTTAGGGCCTACTAACGGTGTCTGCCCCTCCCTGGTGTTGCCCTCAACTGAATAAAGCTGAGCTTCAACCTTCTGGCTCTCATTAAGTGTTTTTTAAAAAACAAAATGGTGTTTAGGGCCTACTAACGGTGTCTGCCCCTCCCTGGTGTTGCCCTCAACTGAATAAAGCTGGGCTTCAACCTTCTGGCTCTCATTAAGTGTTTTTTAAAAAACAAAATGGTGTTTAGGGCCTACTAACGGCTTCTGCCCCTCCCTGGTGTTGTCCTCAACTGAATAAAGCTGAGCTTCAACCTTCTGGCTCTCATTAAGTGTTTTTTAAAAAACAAAATGGTGGTTAGGGCCTACTAACGGTGTCTGCCCCTCCCTGGTGTTGCCCTCAACTGAATAAAGCTGTGCTTCAACCTTCTGGCTTTCAGCCTATAGTATCAGATATTAAACTGCATTTGGCCTTCAACTTTGGTTACGGCCTACTAACGGTGTCTGCCCCTCCCTGGTGTTGCCCTCAACTGAATAAAGCTGAGCTTCAACCTTCTGGCTCTCATTAAGTGTTTTTTAAAAAACAAAATGGTGTTTAGGGCCTACTAACGGCTTCTGCCCCTCCCTGGTGTTGTCCTCAACTGAATAAAGCTGAGCTTCAACCTTCTGGCTCTCAATAAGTGTTTTTTAAAAAACAAAATGGTGTTTAGGGCCTACTAACGGCTTCTGCCCCTCCCTGGTGTTGCCCTCAACTGAATAAAGCTGTGCTTCAACCTTCTGGCTTTCAGCCTATAGTATCAGATATTAAACTGCATTTGGCCTTCAACTTTGGTTACGGCCTACTAACGGTGTCTGCCCCTCCCTGGTGTTGCCCTCAACTGAATAAAGCTGGGCTTCAACCTTCTGGCTCTCATTAAGTGTTTTTTAAAAAACAAAATGGTGTTTAGGGCCTACTAACGGTTTCTGCCCCTCCCTGGTGTTGGCCTCAACTGAATAAAGCTGAGCTTCAACCTTCTGCCTCTCAGTAAGTGTTTTTTAAAAAACAAAATGGTGTTTAGGGCCTACTAACGGTGTCTGCCCCTCCCTGGTGTTGCCCTCAACTGAATAAAGCTGGGCTTCAACCTTCTGGCTCTCATTAAGTGTTTTTTAAAAAACAAAATGGTGTTTAGGGCCTACTAACGGCTTCTGCCCCTCCCTGGTGTTGTCCTCAACTGAATAAAGCTGAGCTTCAACCTTCTGGCTCTCATTAAGTGTTTTTTAAAAAACAAAATGGTGGTTAGGGCCTACTAACGGTTTCTGCCCCTCCCTGGTGTTGTCCTCAACTGAACAAAGCTGAGCTTCCACATTCTGGCTTTCGGCCTATACTATCAGATATTAAACTGCATTTGGCCTACTAGTGTGGTTAGGCCCTTGAAACAGTGTCTGCTGCTCTTGGGTTTGCTACTCCACTGAACAAAGCAATGCCGCCTGTTTAGTCCTGTTACCAATTTTGATCTGCATTTAGCCTACTTTATTCTTTGGCCCTATATCTGTTTCCTCCTCATCCTGCCCATTGCCCAGCCACTGCTAGATGAGTCTGCTGGTACATTGACCTAGACCACTACATTCCCCTTGTACTCTACACAGCCAGAATCTGACCCTGCTGAAAGTAAGGTTCCCCTTCCCGCATATTATACCACCTTACACAGGGACAAAGAGGAAGGTGCAGATGAAAGTGCAGGTTCCTTCATCAGGTGGGGGGGGCATACTCGTTGGCGACGTCACTGGCACAGGGCCCCTCAGAGTATGCAAAAGTGTCGCTGCTGGTGGGAGGCGCCCCCGCCATGCAAACACACCGCCGTACTTTGAGGGGCCCTGTGCCAGTGCCAATGCGAACGAGTGGGCCCCCCCTGCTTGCTCAGGATCACAGCACTTGCAACGTTGAAATACTTACCTCTCCCTGCTCCACCGCCATGACGTAGTCCACGTTTCCTGGGCCCACTAAAACCTTGAACCAGCCCTACCCCCCACAACTTTTGCCAAATGACCCCCAATTTCCAGTGCCCAACTATTATTATAAAGTTAATTAAGATTGACAAGCTTCAGAAAACAAGAATGGATGTTTTTGGCAGTAAAATGGGCACTGTAGGTGTTTTCCTGGCCTTCACTCACTGCCGGCTATGCTTCCCCATTGACTTGCATTGGGTTTCGTGTTTCGGTCGATCCCCGACTTTTAGCGATAATCGGCCGACTTCACTCGACTCGACTCTGGACTAAATCGGGTTTCACAAAACCAGACTCGATCTTAAAAAAATGAAAGTCGCTCAACCCTACTCCTGGCCATAACCCTTCCATTTGACAAGATACTGAAGCTTCCGCCTCGAAAAATGAGAATCCAAAATCTTCTCAACCACATACTCCAACTCCCCATCAATCAACACCGGGGCAGGAGGATCAACAGAGGGAACAACGGGCACCACATATTTCCGCAACAAAGATCTATGAAAAACATTATGGATGGAAAAAGAGGCCGGAAGGGCCAAACGAAAAGACACTGGATTGATAATCTCAGAAATCCTATAAGGGCCAATAAACCGAGGCTTAAACTTAGGGGAAGAAACCTTCATAGGGACATGACGGGAAGACAACCAGACCAAATCCCCAACCCGAAGCCGGGAACCAACACACCGACGACGGTTAGCAAAATGCTGAGCCCCCTCCTGAGACAACACCAAATTGTCAACAACATGAGCCCAAATTTGCTGCAACCTGTCAACCACAGAGTCCACCCAAGGACAATCAGAAGGCTCAACCTGCCCCGAAGAAAAACGAGGATGAAAACCAGAGTTACAAAAGAAGGGTGAAACGAAGGTAGCAGAACTAGCCCGATTATTAAGGGCAAACTCGGCCAATGGCAAGAAAGCCACCCAATCATCCTGATCAGCAGACACAAAGCATCTCAAATAAGTTTCCAAAGTCTGATTAGTTCGCTCGGTTTGGCCCTTTTTCTTCCGCATTTCCTCCTCAGACAAAGACAAATCAATGCCCAGCCTAGCACAAAAGGCCCGCCAAAACCTAGAAACAAACTGGGAACCTCTATCGGACACAATATTCTCCGGAATGCCAAGCAAATGAACCACATGCTGAAAAAACAATGGAACCAAATCAGAAGAGGAAGGCAACTTAGGCAAAGGTACCAAATGAACCATCTTAGAAAACCGGTCACAAACCACCCAGATAACTGACATCTTCTGGGAAACTGGAAGATCCAAAATAAAATCCATAGAAATATGCGTCCAAGGCCTCTCAGGGACCGGCAAAGGCAAAAGCAACCCACTAGCGTGGGAACAGCAAGGCTTGGCCCGCGCACAAGTCCCACAGGACTGCACAAAAGAACGCACATCCCGTGACAAAGAAGGCCACCAAAAGGACCTACCAACCAAATCTCTGGTACCAAAAATCCCAGGATGACCAGCTAACACAGAACAATGAACCTCCGAAATCACTTTACTAGTCCATCTGTCAGGAACAAACAATTTCCCCACTGGACAGTGGTCAGGTTTATCAGCCTGAAATTCCTGAAGAACCCGTCGTAAATCAGGGGAGATGGCAGAAAGAATCACCCCTTCCTTCAGAATGCCGACCGGCTCAAGGACCCCAGGAGAATCAGGCAAAAAGCTCCTAGAGAGGGCATCCGCCTTAACATTCTTAGAACCCAGAACATACGAGACCACAAAATCAAAACGGGAGAAAAACAGGGACCATCGGGCCTGTCTAGGATTCAGCCGTTTGGCAGACTCGAGATAAATCAGATTCTTATGGTCGGTCAAGACCACAATACGGTGCTTGGCCTCCTCAAGCCAATGTTGCCACTCCTCAAATGCCCACTTCATAGCCAACAACTCGCGATTGCCGACATCATAATTGCGTTCCGCAGGCGAAAACTTTCGAGAAAAGAAGGCACACGGTTTCATCAAGGAACCATCAGAATTCCTCTGAGACAAAACGGCCCCTGCCCCAATCTCAGAAGCGTCAATCTCAACCTGAAAAGGAAGAGAAACATCCGGCTGACGCAACACAGGGGCAGAAGTAAATCGGTGTTTAAGCTCCTGAAAGGCAGAAACAGCCGCAGAGGACCAATTCGTCACATCAGCGCCTTTCTTCGTCAAATCGGTCAGGGGTTTAACCACACTGGAGAAGTTGGCAATGAAACGGCGATAAAAATTAGCAAAGCCCAAAAATTTCTGAAGGCTCTTCACGGATGTGGGCTGGATCCAATCATGAATGGCCTGAACCTTAACCGGATCCATTTCTATAGATGAGGGAGAAAAAATGAAGCCCAAAAAAGAAATCTTCTGTACTCCAAAGAGGCACTTAAACCCCTTCACAAACAAGGCATTATCACGAAGGATCTGAAATACCATCCTGACTTGTTTCACATGAGACTCCCAATCATCTGAAAAAATCTAAATATCATCCAAATATACAATCATGAATTTATCAAGATAATTCCGAAATATATCATGCATGAAGGACTGAAACACAGATGGAGCATTAGAGAGTCCGAATGGCATCACAAGGTATTCAAAATGGCCTTCGGGCGTATTAAACGCAGTTTTCCATTCGTCACCCTGCTTAATACGAACAAGATTATATGCCCCTCTAAGGTCAATCTTAGTAAACCAACTAGCCCTCTTAATCCTAGCAAACAGATCAGAAAGCAAAGGCAAAGGGTATTGGAATTTGACCGTGATCTTATTCAAGAGGCGATAATCAATACAGGGTCTCAAGGAGCCATCTTTTTTGGCAACAAAAAAAAAACCTGCTCCCAATGGTGAAGAAGATGGCCGAATATGCCCCTTCTCCAAGGACTCCTTAACATAGCTCCGCATGGTGGTATGTTCTGGCACAGACAGGTTGAAAAGTCGGCCCTTAGGGAACTTACAGCCTGGAATCAAGTCAATAGCACAATCACAGTCCCTATGCGGTGGAAGGGAACTGGACTTGTGCTCATTGAATACATCCTGGAAATCTGACAAAAACTCAGGAATTTCAGAAGAGGGGGAGGAGGCAATTGACATCAAAGGAACGTCACCATGAACCTCCTGACAACCCCAACTAGTCACAGACATAGATTTCCAATCTAATACCGGATTATGCACCTGTAACCATGGGAAACCTAGCACAATAGCATCATGCAAATTATGCAACACCAGAAAACGACAATCTTCCTGATGGGCTGGCGCCATACACATGGTCAGCTGTGTCCAAAACTGAGGTTTATTTTTAGCCAACGGTGTAGCATCAATGCCCCTCAAAGGAATAGGACTCTGCAAAGGCTGCAAGGGGAAACCACAACGTCTGGCAAATTCTAAGTCCATTAAGTTTAGAGTGGCGCCTGAATCCACAAATGCCATGACAGAAAATGACGATAATGAGCAGATCAGGGTCACAGATAACAGAAATTTAGGTTGTACAGTACTGATGGTAACAGAACTAGCGATTCTCTTGGTATGCTTAGGGCAATCAGAAATAACATGAGCAGAATCGCCGCAGTAAAAACACAACCTATTCTGATGTCTGAATCCTTGTCGTTCAGCTCTAGACACAATCCTATCACACTTCATAGGCTTAGGACTCCGCTCGGAAGACAATGCCATAGTGTGCACAACTCTGCGCTCACGCAAGCGCCGATCAATCTGAATGGCCAGAGACATGGAATCACTCAGACCAGCAGGCGTGGGGAACCCCACCATAACATCTTTAACGGATTCAGAAAGACCCTTTCTGAAGATTGCCGCCAAGGCATCCTCATTTCATTTAGTCAGTACAGACCATTTTCTATACTTCTGGCAATATGATTCTGCCGCTTCTTGACCCTGAGACAGGGCCAACAAGGTCTTCTCAGCATGATCCACTGAATTAGGTTCGTCATACAATAACCCAAGCGCCTGAAAAAAGGTGTTTACATTAAGCAACGCCGGATTCCCAGGTTCCAGGGCAAATGCCCAATCCTGGGGGTCACCACGCAGCAGAGATATAACAATTTTAACCTGCTGGATGGGATCACCAGAGGAACGGGGTTTCAGAGCAAAAAACAGTTTACAGTTATTTTTGAAGCTCAGAAATTTGGACCTATCTCCAAAAAACAAATCAGGAGTTGGAATTCTAGGCTCTAAAACCAGTCTGAACGATATAATCGGAAATACCCTGTACTCTAGCAGCAAGTTGATCCACACGAGAAGCCAATCCCTGAACATCCATACCAGCGCCGAACTCCTGAGCCACCCAGAGGTAAAGAGGGAAGAAAAAAAAAAAAACACAACAGACTACAGAAAAAAAAATGGCTCAGCACTTTCCTTCCCTTCTTCTGAGATGCGGTTAACTCATTGTTGGCCAGTTGTACTGTTATGATCTGGTGGCCTAAGAGCAGCATGAGACGTACTCTGGAGAAGATGGTACCTGTACTGACCGCAGACCCTGAACTTAACACCGCAACTAGAAGTAGCCGTGGAATGTACCTAGCACTCCCTGGACATCTCGACACAGCCGGAGGACTAATTACCCCTAGAGATAGAAAAGGGAAAACTATCTTGCCTCAGAGAAAATTCCCAAAGGATAGGCAGCCCCCCACAAATATTGACTGTGAGAGGACAGGGAAAAAACATACACAGACTGAAATCAGAATTTAGCAAAGGAGGCCACTTCTAGCTAAATAGAAAGGACAGAGTTCTATGCGGTCAGTATTAAAACACTAGAAAATATCCACCACAGAAAATACAAAAACTCCACAGCTAACTAAAGATATGGAGGGTACATCTGCATCTCCAGAGATACCAGCTTGGCTAAACAAATCCTTATACAGACCAAGCTGGACAAGACAAAAAACATAGAAAAGAACTGAACAATAAGGCCACAGCATGTGGACAGCAAAAAATCAAGGCCAGAACTTATCTTTGATGAAAAGAACTGCAAAGCAGGAGAGACCAGGCAGAGATGTGAATCCTCCAGGAACAATGGACAACTGGCACTGACTAAAGGGTGAAGCAAGACTAAATAGCCCAGTCACAATTGCAAAAAGTGAACACACCTGATAAATGCTGTGATTCAGAGACAGCAGCGCTACCACTTACAACCACCGGAGGGAGCCCAAGAGCAGAATTCACAACACTTGCCCTCCTCAGCTGGGAACACGGTCATCTTGGTGATTGTTGATCGGTTCTCAAAAATGTTGCACTTTGTGTCTTTGCCTTCATTGCCTAACGCTAAGACTCTGGCTCAGGTATTTGTGCAGGAGGTGGTCAGACTTCATGGGGTTCCATCTGGCATCGTTTCTGATAGGGGGTCTCAGTTTGTGGCAAAATTTTGGAAAGCATTTTGTTCACAGCTGGGGATCAAGTTGTCTCATTCTTCGGCGTTTCATCCTCAGTCAAATGGTCAGACCGAGCGTATGAACCAAAATTTGGAACAGTACTTGCGCTGCTTTGTTTCGGATAACCAGGAGGAGTGGTCGAAGTTCCTTCCTTTGGCTGAGTTTGCCATCAATAATCACCGCCAGGAGTCGTCTGGGGAGTCTCCGTTTATTTGTGTTTACGGGTTTCATCCTCAATTTTGTACTTTGAGTCAGGGGGGCTCTTCCGGTGTCCCGGAGGAGGACCTGTTAGGAGCACAATTATCATCAGTCTGGAGGAGAGTTAAACAGCGCCTGTTGAGTGTGGGTGCTAGGTACAAACGTGTGGCTGACAGTAGGCGTGTGCCAGGTCCGGACCTGAGTGTGGATGACTGGGTGTGGTTATCCACAAAAAACATAAGACTCAAAATACCATCCCTTAAATTGGGTCCACGGTTTATTGGTCCATTTAGGGTCGCCGCTGTCATTAACCCAGTAGCGTACCGGTTGGAGCTTCCTATGGTGTATAAAATACACAACGTGTTCCACAGATCATTGTTAAAGAAGGTTGTGGGTCTTGTGGACGTGACACCAATGCCTTCTCCAGTCTTGGTGGATGGTAATTTGGAATTTGAAGTCTCCAAGGTGGTTGACTCTTGTGTAGTGCGCCGCACCTTGCAGTACTTGGTACACTGGCATGGTTATGGGCCTGAGGAGAGGTCCTGGGTACCAGCCTCGGACGTTCATGCAGATCGGCTGGTCAGGTTGTTTCACCGCCGCCATCCGGACAAGCCGGGTCCTATAAGCCGTGAGGGCCCTGGGGTCCCTCGTAGAAGGTGGGGTACTGTCATGTTGGACGCTGTTCAGACCAGGTCGTCCGACAGACAGCGGTAATTCCGCATTTGTCCACTATGCGCTCATTGGCGTCGGCTAGATTTTATCTAGCTGGTCCAGGGTTAATTTACCTGGTGCTCGGATTGGAAGCTGGGCCATGCCCACTGCCTTTAAATAGTTCTCCTGAACATTGGGCGTCGCCGATTATAGCTTCTGTCTTGTGCGTGGTTATCTCGGTCTGGAGTGGTGAGCTAAGTAGTTGGAGTATCGTTGCTGGTGGTGTATTTCCCTTTGTCTTATTTTCTCCTTCCCATATTTGTATTTGTTTTGCCCTTTGCATTTATAGTGTATTCCTGAGTGACTGCGGCGTGGTGCATATTTTTCCGTTATCCTTGTCTGTGCTAACTGTGGGTATTGGAGTGTGGTCTCTTCACTGGTGGGGGGGGGGTGGTTTCAGCCTAGGGTTGAAACAGGAGATAGGGCGAGGGTGGAGGCCCAGACATGCACACCATCAGTGTAAACTCTGGGAGAGGGTCAGTCAGGGTTTCCCTAGTCTGAGGGAAATCGCAGGGGCCCGGGTTATTAGCTCTTTCCTACCTAGGTCTCCCGTGACACATATATTGCTCTTTCAACATGATTCATTTGAGTGTAATTATATATTGCTTCTAATTACATTTAATTATCTTGTATGTAATTTTCTTTGGTCTCCTTTTTGTTACATTTAGTGTTAAGTCTTTAGCAAATTGTGCAGTCCACTGAACAACACACCTATTAAAGGTTGTGTCTGATATTATACATATGCTGTAAAGTAATATTAATTACCATACATGCTAAAAGAGAAATTCTGAAATTGTTTTGACATTTGTAGACAACTGTGCATACGCACAGGCATTTTTTATATGCTGGACATTATGGTAATGTAAGCAAGAGGAGTGTTTGCAAAGGTGACAAGATTACCTTCTATCTAGGGAAACAGCTTTGTAAAGAAAGGTGCCATTAACCCAGATTGGTTTAACATAAAGCTGCATTTCTACAATATCTAGCACATCAATTATGTTCAGTCCATTTCCTACCCTGAAGCAGACACCCACATGGTGAATGGAATGACAAGTGGCATCAGCCATCTTTGTATAAGGCCGGCGTCACACTGGCGAGTTTTACGGACGTAAGAGCGCAGAAACTACGTCCGTAAAACTCGCATAACATACGGCACAATTATTCTCAATGGGGCTGCTCCTATCAGCCGTATATTACGGTTCAGTATTATACGGCTTTCTACGGCCGTACAAAATCGCAGCATGCTGCGTTTGTCAGCGTACTGCGCAAAAAAATCGCCAATGAAAGTCTATGGGGGCGCGAAAAATACGGATTCCACACGGACCAGCAGTGTGACTTGCGAGAAATACGCAGCGGTGTTAGTGAAAAGTCGGTAATTCAATTGCCGGCTTTTCATTTCTCCTGCACAAACCCGACAGGATATGAGACATGGTTTACATACAGTAAACCATCTCATATCCCCCTTTTTTTTGCATATTCCACACTACTAATGTTAGTAGTGTGTATGTGCAAAATTTCAGCGCTGTAGCTGCTAAAATAAAGGGTTAAATGGCGGAAAAAATTGGCGTGGGCTCCCGCGCAATTTTCTCCGCCAGAGCGGTAAAGCCAGTGACTGAGGGCAGATATTAATAGCCAGGAGAGGGTCCATGGTTATTGGCCCCCCCCGTGGCTAAAAACATCTGCCCCCAGCCACCCCAGAAAAGGCACATCTGGAAGATGCGCCTATTCTGGCACTTGGCCACTCTCTTCCCACTCCCTGTAGCGGTGGGCTATGGGGTAATGAAGGGTTAATGCCACCTTGCTATTGGAAGGTGACATTAAGCCAGATTAATGATGGAGAGGCGTCAATTATGACACCTATCCATTATTAATCCAATTGTAGGAAAGGGTTAAAAAACACACACACACACATGATTGAAAAGTATTTTAATGAAATAAACACAGCGGTTGTTGTAATAATTTATTGTTCTCTCAAATCCATTTGCAGTCCCTCGCTTGGCAACATAATAAACGCACAAGATACATACCTTCTGATGTACTGTCAGGTCCAACGATGTAATCCATCTGAAGGGGTTAACTAATATTACAGGCAGGAGCCCTGCTATAATGCAGCTGTGCTCCGTGCCTGTAATTCCCCTGCGAATGAATGAAATGTAGGTCATTGACCTACATTTCATTCAGTCGCGGTGATGCGCCCCCTGGTGGATGTCCTCATATAACCTGGAGCGTGGGAAAAAGTTCCCAGGCTGCAGTTCATGAGAACATCCACCAGAGGGCGCCTCACCGCGAATGAATGAAATGTAGGTCAATGACCTACATTTCATTCATTCGCAGGGGAATTACAAGCACGGAGCACAGCTGCATTATAGCAGGGCTCCTGCCTGTAATATTAGTTAACCCCTTCAGATGGATTACATCGTTGGACCTGACAGTACATCAGAAGGTATGTATCTTGTGCGTTTATTATTTTGCCAAGCGAGGGACTGCAAATGGATTTGAGAGAACAATAAATTATTACAACAACCGCTGTGTTTATTTCATTAAAATACTTTTCAATCATGTGTGTGTGTGTGTTTTTTAACCCTTTCCTACAATTGGATTAATAATGGATAGGTGTCATAATTGACGCCTCTCCATCATTAATCTGGCTTAATGTCACCTTCCAATAGCAAGGTGGCATTAACCCTTCATTACCCCATAGCCCACCGCTACAGGGAGTGGGAAGAGAGTGGCCAAGTGCCAGAATAGGCGCATCTTCCAGATGTGCCTTTTCTGGGGTGGCTGGGGGCAGATGTTTTTAGCCACGGGGGGCCAATAACCATGGACCCTCTCTAGGCTATTAATATCTGCCCTCAGTCACTGGCTTTACCACTCTGGCGGAGAAAATTGCGCGGGAGCCCACGCCAATTTTTTCCGCCATTTAACCCTTTATTTTAGCAGCTACAGCGCTGAAATTTTGCACATACACACTACTAACATTAGTAGTGTGGAATATGCAAAAAAAAGGGGGACATGAGATGGTTTACTGTATGTAAACCACGTCTCATATCCTGTCGGGTTTGTGCAGGAGAAATGAAAAGCCGGCAATTGAATTACCGGCTGTTCACAGATATCGCGCTGATTGAAATCTAAATACAGAATATATATATATGTGTCACAATGACATATATATATATATATATACTGTATATATGTTTTCCCGAACATTTGAGCACATAAATCCATTAGATGTCGGTTTTGCAAGCCTGCGCGAAAATCTCGCAGTACGGATGCCATACGGATTACATACGGAGGATGCCATGCGCAAAATACGCTGACACACCCTGACTACGGATCAATATTTTGGGAACATTTCTCCGTATTACGGCCGTAGTACGGACGTATAATACGTGGCGTATTGTCTTACGCCAAGTGTGACGCCGGCCTCAGGCGATATGACCTGTATAATAGGATGCAAAAATGGTAATATTCATGAAAGGGGCAACTTTAAAACCTGCCCAGAGCAGCCACAGAATTTCAACTACATTCATTGTATTGCCTTTATTTAATGCTAAGTTTGGAATTAAGGGTCATAAGATTATTT
Source organism: Ranitomeya variabilis (assembly GCF_051348905.1). NCBI lineage: Eukaryota > Metazoa > Chordata > Amphibia > Anura > Dendrobatidae > Ranitomeya > Ranitomeya variabilis. The sequence continues at coordinate 238,052,123 of NC_135232.1, forward strand.
TATCACACTAACTTAATCTCGAAGACTTTGGCCTTGATTTTATATATATATATATATATATATATATATATACTGTATATATATGTATATGTATATATATATATATATATATATATATATATATATATATATATATATATATATATATATATATATATATATACAGCTCTGGCAAAAGTTAAAAGACCACTGCAAAATTTTCAGTTTGTCTGATTTTTCTCTTTATAGGTATATCTTTGAGTAAAATATCAATTGTTCTTTTGTTCTATAAACTACAGACAACATGTCTCAGAAGTTCAAAGCAATACATTTTGTATTTGTTTTCTGAAAATGAGAATTCGTCAAAGTAACAAAATAATGCATTGCTTGCAGACCTCAAATAATGCAAAAAAAACAAGTTCATAATCATTTAGAATAAACAATACTAATGTTTTACCTCAGGAAGAGTTCAGAAATCAATATTTTGTGGAATAACCATGATTTTTAATCACAACTTTCATGCATCTTGGCATGCTTTCCACCAGTCTTTCACACTGCTTTGGGGTGACCTTCTGCCACTCCTGGTACAAAAATTTAAGCAGTTCTTCTTTGTTTGATGGCTTGTGACTATCCATCTTCCTATTGATTTCACTCCAGAGGTTTTCAATGGAGTTCAGGTCTGGAGATTGGGCTGGCCATGAAAGGGATTTGATGTGGTGGTCTCTTCATCCATACCTTGATTGACCTAGCTGTGTGGCATGGCGCATTGCCCTGCTGGAATAACCGGTCCTCAGAGTTGGGGAACATTGCCTGAGCAAGAAGGAATCAACTGTTTTTCCAGAATAACCTTGTATGCGGCTTGATTCATGTGTCCTTCGCAAAGATTAACATGCCCAATTCCAGCCTTGCTGAAGCATCCCCAGATCAACAACAGGTCATTTAATGACAAAGACCTGGAGAGGCGTACAAGCCACAGTGTCTTGTACCCACTGTGAAATTTGGTGGAAGATCGGTGATGATAAAAATATAAGAACTGGGGTGCAGAAAAATGGCAGTAACTGTTCTGGATTGATAAGAAAAATGTGAAAAATTTGGCTGTAACAGAAGGTTGTTTGTTCTCCTTATGGTTGGAGAGTGGTATAATAATGAGTGTCTGCAGGCAACAATAAAACATGGTAAAGTTTGGGGCTTTATTTCAGCAAACAGATTGGGTAATTTTGTCAAGATTGATGGTGTCCTCAATTCTGAGAAATACAGACAGATAACCAACCATCATGTAATACTATCAGGATTCGTGTGATCGGCTCCAAGTTTATTATGCAGCAGAACAAAGACCCTAAACATGCAGCCAATGTCTTTAAGAATTATGCTGAGCATAACGAAGAACAAGGCATCCTGTAAGTGATGATATGACCTCCACAGAGCCATGATCTCAAGATCCTTTAGTCTGTCTGGGATCGCAAGAAGAGACAGAAGGATTTACACAAGTCTTTATCTAAAGAAGATCTGTGGTCACATCTTCAAGATGTTTGGAAGAAAATCCTCTCTCAGTTTTCTTAAAACTGTGTGCAAACTTCTCAGTGGTTAGCAGTGCAGCCTTGCAGCACCGGGGTCCTGGGTTCAAATCTCACCAAAGATAACATCTGTAAGGAGTTTGTATGTTTTCCCCGTGTTTGCGTTGTTTCCTGCAGGTTCTCTGATTTCCTCCAACACTCCAAAGACATACTGATAGAGAAACTAGATTGTGGGCTTCAATGGGGACAGCGCTGATAACGTCTGTAAAGCAATGTGGAAATAATATAAGCGAGTAAAATAAATAAATAAGTGTGTATATTGAAAGACTGAGGCCTTGATGATTTATTGAAGGCAAAGAGAGATCATACCACTTATCGATTTTACCTAGATTTATGTTTTGTTCATTCACTTTGTATTTTGTTAATTTATAAAATAAACTATTACACCTTTTATTCTTTTATTTTTATTTTTTTAATTATTTTATTCTTTCTTTACAGCATTTTTCTACACCTGCCTAACTCTTTTGCACAGTATTGTCTTTTTTAGATTGTTTTAATTTTTGTTTCATTTTTTTATTTAATTAACTTGATTTGTTTGCCTTTGTTTACAATCATGCCTCATAATGATAATTAAATATATCTATGTCATTGCAACATAACCCAATAAATTATCAGAGTGCACAAAAATTCACCTTTGTGATGAGCATATGAATGGTAATGCATCTGCAATAGTATATAGAAATATATGCACCATAAAATAAAGACCTGCATAGAGATAAAAAATACAAACGCCAGTTCTTAGATTCCCAATTAAAATTTGAAATTGTTAAAAGTGCAGAAAAATAGATGTCATGATTTAGTGCTTTGTCCTTCAGAGAGCTGCTTCTGCAAATCCTGCAAACCACGTCAATAAATTTAGTCCGGTTCCTGACAAGGTTCTCCAATTACTATCAACAGATCAAGATGGATTGGAGACAGCTTATCTGAAGAGGGGAAAAAAATTCTGTCCTCATCCTGATCGCTAAGAGGAAACACTGACAGAGGATGGTGTTTGTTAATTACTAAACAGCTACATCTCATTTTACTTAATTGGAAATAACATTGCCACTTTTATTTCAGACAGTTACCTTTATTAAGCACCTGCTTACAACTTGTCCAGTCAATAAAGGATACCGATTGTTTAATTGTAACCAAGACAGAGATGTTTTGGGGACCATGAGGCTGTCCATGTGCCGTTAGTTAGCAGCTATGAAACATTGCACAGATCTACAAACGTATCACGCACAAAACAATCTTAATTAGTCAAATACATTTCGTCACCTCCATATGTACAATGTACAAGGCTGAATTGTATTAAAAAATAGCAGTTGTTCTAAATAGTCAATAAACTGAAAAATGATAAGAATGTGAAGATATAATACTTGACATAACAGCTCACTACAGAACAACATCAAATGACTGATATGAAATAAAGTAAGAAATTATGTTACAGAAAATCGTAAAAAGTAAACAAATACAAACAGGAACTAAAAGTTGCCGCGCTGCAAGGCACTTACTGGTTCATGCAGAGTCCTAGGTATTGCCACTTGTGTACCGAAAACTTCTCCACCGTCCGGTGGTCTCTACTGAAGGGAGCGTCCTCCCCAAGGATGCAGATCCCCTGTGAAAAACTCGTCGCCGCAGCTCAGCGGAAGCCTCGGCCGATGGCGCCGCTGCCAGCGACGTGAGGTGTGCAGGGGGCGGCTTGTTTGCCTGCTGCTGCTGTATTCAGGCACGCGTGTCTAGCGCCCCTGTGATCCACTATTACAATATTTTAGGAACTAAAAGTTAAAAATAATAAATTAAATTATGGCATTAGAAGCTGATGAATTCATGTTCTGTGACATTTGTCACTCTTGACAGGCAATGTGTGAGCAACAGTAATCACTGCTAGCAAATAACTGTCTCCCACTAGTTCCACAATTTTGGCCGGTATGTTTGCGTCAGTGCACTTCAGGTCCGAATTTAGGTCCCATAGGAACTCTGGTGGGAATTCATCATGAGAGAATTTTTTAATGTCAGTTTTGGTTGTCGGTAAATTGTGAATACATTGGTAGTATTTTTGACAAAATTGTTAAGATAATACAGTGTTTGATGACCTTTCTGCTTTGTGCTTCACTTTTTTTTATTGAGTAATCATTTTTTGTATAAGGAGAGGAAAAGGGGTAGGGGAAGAGTAGGAAAAAGGGATAGGAAATATTTATTTAGTAAGGGAAACAAATGAAAGAAAAGGGAAAGGAAAGTAAGGGGAGAACAAAGATTGCATAGTGAAATTTCTTACATTTAAGAAGAAAGAATACAAGAAATATGTTGAAATTACAATAAAACACAATTCATGGAAGAACTAAATTTGAGTAATTAAATAATAAAATAAACACATGCGAGAAAACTATTTAAGGAAATATTTGACTCCAAGATCAGATTTTGTATAATATTTTTCAAACATATTATTCGCAACTGCAAATTTGCATTCATATATTTTCTGTAGAGATTCTGAACACAGCGACACCAAATGTGTGCATATTTGAATTTGTTTTATTGTTTTATTTTGTATCAAAAGAGGGTTGATTTGAACTTTTATATTATTTTAATATTTTTTAAATCATATATTTTTACTTTTTGCATGCTTCAATAGTCTCCACCGGACACTAGAAGCTGCAATATTTTACCACATCTGCGACACACGGGCGATGATCAGATTGCCTGTGTGTATCAGAAATGCTAACTTGCTATGAGCACTGACCATGGGGCGGTGCTCATAGCAATCTGGCAATGACAACCATAGAGGTCTACTGCAGACCTCTTGTCATGCTAACCCATCGGTGACCCATAATAATGTGACGGGGTCACCAATGGGCGGGATTAGTGAAGTGCTTCCTGTAGTTGCGAGAAACATGCCGCTATCAGAGATTGACAGTGGCATTTAACCAGTTATCAGCTGCGGGTGGATCGCGATTCCACCAGCAGCTGTTGCCATCACATGTCAGCTGTATAGATCAGCTGTCATGAGTCAGAAATCGGGAGAGTCCAACATTGGCGTACTAATATGCCACATGTCAGAAAGGGGTTAACCAGTAAGAAGTGGAAAAGTCCATACTGAAAGATTTGTATTTTAATTTGAGATCACTAAAAGGAAAAAAGCTGACACCGTCGTATAAGTCTTTAATTTTTCTAATGCCCGCCAAATTACAAGATTCGGGAATTTTTCCTTTGCTCAAAAAATTAGAAAAGGAGAGAGGAAAATAGTTGATCAAATTTAGAAATTTTTAGTAGGTATTGCCAATATTTTCAACGCCTGAATGGTGGCTTTAAAAACGAGATCAGAAGGTTCTGATGATGCAGGATTGTTTAAGTGTTTGATGAGTAGTTCTTTAAGTGGAACATTGCTATTGCTAGTTAGTTCCAGATCCAGCCAAGCATTTGATGAATCATCCATTAACCAGGTTTTACTTTGTTTTATTAGATTGGAATAATAATAACAGGATAAATTTGCTAGGCCCAGACCTCCTCTAGATTTTTTTTTCCAAAAGATACCCTTTGCAATCCTTGCCCTCTTGTTGCTCCAAATAAAGTAGTTAAGAATGAATTGCAATTTCATTGTAAAGGTAAGAGAGATTAGAAGGGACATGGTTCTAAAGATGTAAACATTTTTGGGAATGGTGAACATTTTAAATGCCACTTTTTTCCCCAGCCAGGTTAGCTCAGACTTATTTAAATTATTCAAATAATTAAGAGTGGTATCAATAATTGTATTCATGTTAAGTGAAATGGTTGTTTTAAGGTTCTTTGTGAGGAAAATCCGCAAGTATGAAATAAAGTCCTTGAAACAGTTAAGAGAAATAAATATTTTTTATGTTGTTTATTATTGAACTTTTCATATTGAAGTGTAAGATATTAGATTTATCTGCACTGATTTTAAAGTATGAGGCTGTAGAGAAGCTATCCAACAAAATTTTAGTTTTATTAACAGAAGCAAGTGGATCCACCAGTTTGAATACCTGTTATATTGGAATTATCTCTTTTTTGTGTTAATGGCTCCATTGGAGAGAGAGGACAACCTTGTCTGGTACCTATTAATATGGGCACAGATGTAGACAGATGATTGTTGGCATAAATCCTGGCACTAGATTTGGCGTATAAGGCCATTATTTTGGATATAATTTGGTTATTAAAACTGAATTTAATTAGGGATGTTTTCAAGTAATCCCAGTTGATTTGATCAAAGGCCTTCTATGCATCAAAAGTAATGATCAGAGAAAGAACCTTCGAAGAACTTATGATGATGATGTTCAGTGCCATCCTGAAGACTGACTGACGACCCTCAATGAAGCATAATTGGTCATTATTAATTATTTTTTGCAATATGCTCTTTAATCTATTGGCAATCATTTTTTAATATATCTTGATATCTGTGAAATGAGTGAAAATAGGTCTATAATTTTTAACAAGTTTTGTGTTTCCTTTTGGATTTGGTATAAGAGTCATGGCCGCTTGTAAAATTTCAGCAGGGAATTTACCAAAATTTTAAGCTTTATTGTAGATTTTAGTTAAATGAGAGGCTAAGAGTCCAGAAAACAGTTTGAAATATTCATTAGCGAAGCCATCAGGGCCAGATGATTTTTTAGTTTTAAGATTTTTTATTGTATCAATTATTTCCACTTCCCTCAATGGGTCCATTAATATTTTTATATCATCTTGTGAAACCTGTATATAATTAAAAATGAGTTAATACTATTTTCTGTTGGTTGAGTACAAGAGGCATCTAGGTTTAAGCTATAAAGTTTTTTTATAGTATTCTGCAAAGGAGTTTACAATGTCTTTTGGGTGGATTTTGACATTGCCATTTGATGTTACAATTTTATTAATCCTATTCTGGGCCTTTTTTTTTATCATTGCGCCATGACCTTTCGCTTTGTAATCCATCCTCTGTCTGGAGTGAGTTTGACTTTTTCTTATCACTATGTTAGGACTGGCGGAACGCATCGAATAAATATTAAGATAGTAATAAGGTGCAATCGCAGCCCGGGATCCACCGTGCAGAGATGGAACCTGCTGCTAGGTAATGGCGGCACTACTGTATATGGCGGTACTACACCAGAATAGACATGGGTTCCGTCACCCGGTATGAACTGATGCGAACTCTGTTGCTTCACAGAGTCGCAGGGAAACAAAGGAAATTCTGCACCCTGTTAGCAGTCACAGGGTACAGCAGATGGATGCTAGTGGGATCCCTGAAACTCACCCCCACAACGCCGGTTATTGATCTCGCTCTTACCCTCGGTGGCTTTTGAGCCCGCGCCAGATGACGTGCAGAGTCAAATGCTGAGATCAAGCAGGAGTTCCCACCCTACACTAACTGGTAGTCAGGACAGATTAAAGATTACCGCACAGAGTGCGTACAGCGCCGCTCGGGCGGATGCCACTAACCACCCTAACTAGGGATAGGAAAGCGCACTGATTGCGCACGGTGCTGCACTGGCAGTCACTGCTAACAGATGCAGTATTGTGTGCTATATGCGCGGGAAAGCACCGTCGGGCGCTAGGTAGCTTCCACCATTCGTGAGCAGTCAACAACTCTAGGGATGTGAATGATTTGGAGCTTTCATCCATCAACAGGCATACATCCACACACACACGTTGTTAGGGCTAGCGGAATGCACCAAGTAATAGAGGGATTGATACGAGGTGTGTTCGCAGCCAGGGGTCCACCGTGCAGAGATACCTGCTGCAAAGTAATGGCGGATGGACACTGAGCTCACACGTGGGTTAAACTTCACCCCGTGTGAAATGAAAGCGAGCTCTGTTGCCTCACAGAGTCACGCTGTACACATGGAATAATACCCTAACTAGGGTTGTGCTTGCTCTGGAACTCTTCTGTGCTAACCGCACACATGAAGGAACCAGATGCTAAGCCAAGGCTAATTGCCCCCACTGACACTAGCTGCCTGCCTGAGTGTACAGCCCCAAAGCTAAACAGACTCACACCACATATGAACTGAGTGGTAGAGTATCCACTGGCAACAGCCAAACACAAATGATACTAGCTCATGGTCGTGTGGCCATGCAAACCTTTTATAGTTGTAGCTCTCCTGGACCCACCTAGTGGACCAAAAGGAGCTGCTACAGGACCTGAGCGTGTGACCCCCGACCTCCAATGAGAGGTCTTCCCTTGGGCATGCTCAGAAGGAGAAAAGCAGGACTTAGTGCCAGGAGCGCCTGCTTGCCGCTGAACAGTACTGGTTATAATGGCTGAACCTGGAAGGGCAGCAGTAACCAAACGTGCAGTATCTGTCTGAGCCAGGAACTGGGACCGACGTCTCCGCTGAGCAGGTTCCACTGTGGCTGGAGAAGAATGGGAGACCAAAGCGGACATGGTTCGAGATTCTCCCTGTGCAGAGGCAGGAACTCGACACCTAACACACCTTTGCAAGTTTATACTAGTGCATGGCTGAGCGGCCATGCGAACCTTTTATAGTAGTAGACCTTCCTGGTGGTCCAATAGGAGTCACAACAGGACCTGAGCATGTGACCCCCGACCTTCAATAGGAGATCGACCAGTGGGCATGCTCAGTATGGGAAAAGCAGGACTTAGTCCCTGAAATACCTGCTCGCTGCTGATCAGTGCTGGCTACAAAGGCAGAGCCTGGTAAGGCAGGAGCACCCAAGCGCACAGTATCTGCTTGAGCCAGTCGCTGGGACCGATGTCTCTGCTGAGCAGGCACCACTGTTCGAGATTCCCGATGTGCAGCATTTTTATTTTTACAAAACATTGGATGAAAATCTTTGATATATTACCTCTTTGGTGTGTTGCCATATCATGCCTGCATCATGATTCTAAAAGCAATACTACTGGGAAAGAATGTCTCCACTAGGTGTCACTTATTGCAGCTTGGCTTTTTTTGTTTTGTTTCTTACAGAATTGTTTAGAAAAAAAACTCTTTGTGCCTACATATATGATTAGAGGAACACAGGTATAACACTAGCCCATAAAATTCTATGGTTCCTTTTATGTTGTGTCCTTTGTGACCAAGATTCAAATATAAGAGGAAGAAAATTAGAGCAGCACAAAGAAATAGTCCGGGTGCAGAGACCCCCATGCAAATACCAAACCTCAATTATAAAAATCCAGAAAAACTGGAGGCAGCACACAGTTTGTAGTGAAAATGAGCTATTTAATCAGCCCAGAAGGCAACATTTCGGTCCCAACAGGAACCTTTCTCAAGCCATTTTTTCAAGATTAAAATATAGACATGTCAAACAGGCATAAGTGCAACTTATCATATGTTATAAATATATGTGAAAGGGCTTGTGCAGACGATCGTCTTTTCGGTCCCAGTGCCATCCAACAAAAACATTGGATTGCATTTGGAGCAATGTTATTCTATGAGGCAGTGCACATGTCCAACTTTTTCCATGGACATAGTCTGTTCAGGAAAAAAAATTGCAGCATACACGATTTGCATATGATATTCGGATTGTACTTGGCCATGCAAGTCAATGAGTCTGTGGAAAAAATTGTTACACACATTGCGACGGATCTCACAGGGGAAGGGAGCATCAACTTCGCTCACCTCGGAGGAGGGGAAAGAAGGACCCAGCAGGGATTGGCTCTCTGGCATCACCACTTGCTCCAGGTCAGTCAGGAAACTGCACGATGGCAAATAGTGGCCAGAAAGGCTTCCCTTATACGTGCAACTTAGTGAGGTGCTCCAGGTGAGGGGGATATATATTACCCGTCCAGGCTGGGGATATATATATATATATAAACCTCCCAGCTGTGACTGCCAGAGTTCCTCACTAAAACAGTATGGTATTCTGCCACCAGTTCCTTATTTGAAATAAGTCCCATCCAACAGCAGGCTTATATCGGGTCAGAAACCAACCCTGGGGTAGGGTATAATATAACAAACTGAGCATGCGGACGTGGGAATTCGTGGATCCTGATAAAAAAGCATCCCAAGATTAGTTTTGTTTTATCACCGAGGAGGTGCACTAGAAAATAAATACAGTTATATATAGTCAGGAGTGTAGTACAAGGGTAGGGTATAGATAGGTTGCAATTACCGTGTTATGTAGCATGTGACCACAGGGAGGCACTGAAGGATCACAGGTCCAAATCTGAGGGGCTGCCTTATATCTCCTAGGCTGTTCCCTCACACATCTGCTCCCACCCCTGAGTGGTGCAGCCTCTCTCCTCCCATCTCTGAGAATATGATTTTCTGTCCAGAACCATGGATGGATCATAACTTTCCGCCTGATTCTCTGAATGGATCGATGGCGCTCTCACGGGGTTCCGTTGGATTTTATCTGTGCATAGAGAGTAAATATGCCTACTGTATTCAATTCCTGGTAGCTATGCTTCATAACTCCATAATGCAGGTTTCTGGAGGTGGCTAAATAATATGGGCATGTGGGGAAAGGATTGAAGATCCAGATTATGTGCTCAGCAAGTCTCAGAGATATTGCATTCTATTATTATAGGTCGTTTTCCAGATTCAATGCCTCATAGCCTTGCTGTGACCTATAGTGCTACGCTGACTCCATGTGCTTAAGTCAGACAAGAGGGTTCAGGTTGCTAGAAGAGTTTGCAGCCTTGTGTTAAGAGCTTCAAAGAGCTTCTTCCTGGCATTTTAAATTAAAAGAAAACAATGATCATGTGGAATCCCATCCTGTGTGTGGTGGGGGCACATTTCAGGAGGGGAGAGACATTTACTTTGGCCATCACACACATCCTACAATTGTCTGATTTTCCAGGACTGATCACACTATAATCATGTTCTTATCAAACTCAGATCAGAGTCTGATCAGAGTGTGGTTAGCACAATTGGACTGATTTTCTCTGATGAGAGAAAATACGGTCATGTGCCCCCAGAATGAGGAATGTCAATAATGGATTCCAAATAATCTGCATGGCGTATGAAAAATTAGGGATGAAAATTAGGAATAAAATCATAAATTATGTACAGTAGGTGCAATGAGTAGATTAACTTTCCTGTGTGGCATGATGGGATTTTTCTTTTAAATCAGTATTGTGTTACAAAGTATTAAAAAAGTATGAGTTTTGTTTGCCAATATCAGGAAACAATTATATTTTCACGCTCATGTAGTTAATATAATTATATTTCTTTTTCGAAATTTGTTCACAATATTCCCAGAGAGTTTTGATTCACCCATAAAATGTAAATGCAAAATCCATTTTAACTTAAAGGAATTTTGATAGCTTCTTAAATACATGGACCAGTAAACTTTATGAGTAAAGTGCCACACAAATAAAAGCTGAGAATTTGTGCTTCAAGACACTGGGGCAAAGTTGCATGAAGGTGTTTATAATTCTAAATAGAAAAGTTGACTTATATTAGAGACATATGTACAGAGGGGATTTAGTAGAACTAAAGAAAAAGAAGTGTGATGAGATTAGGTTGCTGACTTCATTTTCCAAAGAACCTCTGGAAATCTTGAGCTGGAATCTGATTGGATGTTATGGATAACCTTTCCACTTTTCTTTTATACTTATTTTGTTAAATCTTCAATGATTTATCTCAGGGGAGAAGATAGGACAAGTTGAACTTTTCTTATTATATTTGTTGATTCCACCGAAAAAAATGTGTTGATAGTAGTCTTTTTGTTATCTTATACATACCATGTGCATGTGTAGTTGACTAACTTGAATTTGCAAGTGTTTTTTTTTTTTAGTTTACCAGATTTTCTTCACTTCTATGACATGCTTAGTAATATAGGTACCTTCCAAGTCTTGCTACTAAAACATGGGCTTACAGTGTATATATAACTTGGACATGCATCATAATGCAGATAAAAGGAGATCATATTTGCCACTTTTTAATCCCATCACTCCGAAGTCTGTTTTCACCTTCCTGAACAGCCTATTTCTTTCAATTCTGACCAGTGTCAATTTATAAGGTATTAACTCTGGAATACTTCAATGGATACTAGTGATTCTGAGGTTGTTTTCTCAAGACATATTGTACTTTATTATTATTATTATACATGTTTATAGCGCCATTTATTCCATTGTGCTTTACATGTGAAAAGGGGGTAAATATAGACAAATATAATAAGCATGAGCAAAAAACAAGGCACTACCAGGTACAGAAGGAGGGAGGACCGTGCCCGCGAGGGTTCACAACCTGCAGGGGATGGGTGAGGATACTCTAGGAGAGGATAGAGCTGGTCGTTCCTTTAGTAGGTTGAGGATCACTGCAGGCTGTAGGCTTGTTGGAAGAGGTGAGTCTTCAGGTTCTTTTTGAAGGTTTCTATGGTAGGCAAGAGTCTGATGTGTTGGTGTAGAGATTTCCAGAGTTTCATGCTCTTCATGAAAGTTGTAAGATTTGTTCTATACACTATGCGTTCATTTGTGAAAATATCAGGAAGTTGGCAAAAATGTTAGAAATTTTGCAATTTTGAAACTGTTTATTTCTATGCCCTTAAACCAGAGAGTTATGTCGCACAAAATAGTTAATAAATAGCATTTCCCACATGTCTACTTTACATCAGTAAACTTTTTGAAACATAATATTTTTTTTGTTAAGAAGTTAGAAGGATTGAAAGTTGATCAGCAATTTTTCATTTTTCCAACAAAATTTACAAAACCATTTTTTTAAAGATCACATCATATTTGAAGTGAATTTGAGGGGCCTATATGACAGAAAATACCCCAAAATTACACCATTCTAAAAACTCAAAACCACAACCACAACACACAAGAAGTTTATAAACCCTTCAAGTGCTTCACAGGAATTCACTTCATTACAGAAAAATAGTACTTTAGTCTCACTTTTTTTATTTTTGCAAGATTAACGGGAGAGAATGAACCCCAAAATTTGTTGTGCAATTTCTCCTGCGTACACCAATACCCAATATGTTGGTATGAAACTACTATTTGAGTGCACGGCAGGGCTCGGAAGGGAAGGAGCGCCAATTGATTTTTGGAACGCAAAATTGTTTGAAATCAATAGAGAACACCATGTTGCATTTGAGTAGCCCCTAATGTGAAACTACTGTGTGAGACTACTGTCGGGACCACACTCAGTCGGAGCAGCCTTTGGAAGTGGGGAATCACCAGAAATAATACACAAGACACGTCTCGTATAGTATATCACTGGGAAGCCTCTGTGGTACGCCTGCCTTCAAGGTGCTATCCCCTCTTTATATAGTTGTACAGGTAGTTTCAGTGGTTATACAAGTTTTGCTTGTTTAAACAAAGAGAGAAAAGAGAAGACAAAAAAAACAGTTTCGGCTATGTGATAGTTTCACAACAAACAAAACAGTACAGTTTCGCCTAAGTGGCAGTTTCACAAACAAAAAATAGGATTTCACACTATAGCTAAAATGTCCTTGAATGGACAGGTCAATATTGATCACAAATTATTTTTGGTTCATTGAGGTAACCATTTTTGTTCCGCTCTTCACACTACACTTCTCAAGGAACTTATATAGAGGAGGGGCGAGCAGCTTGATCTCACAGGTGCTTCACAGAATTTTATATAGTGAAAATGAAAAAATACATTTTTCCCACAAAAAATGTTGCTTTAGATCTCAATTTTTCACTTTCACAAGAGTAACAGGAGAATATGGATCTTACAATGTATTGTGCAATTTGACTTGAGTACACAGATGCCCCATGTGTGGTGAATAACTACTGTTTGGTACAGAGTAGGGATCGGAAGGAAAGGAGCGCCAATTGAATTCTGGAGCGCAATTTTGGCTGAAACTGATTGCAAATGCTCGTGACATGCCAAAACAGCAGAAACCTCCTCAAGTTACCCCATTTTGGAAGCTTCACATCTTGAGGAATTCATGAAGTTGTGTCATGAGCAGTTTTAACACTCAAGAGCTTCACAGAATTCTATTACATTGGGTTAAATTAATGAAAAATTATTTTTTTCCACTAAAATGTTACTTTGGCCCCAAGTTTTCAATTTTCAAGACAAATAATAGGAGAAAGTGGACCACAAAATATGTTGCGCAATTTCTCCTGAGTGTGCCAATACCTCATATGTGGCCAAAAACTACTTTTGAGGCACAGTGCAAAGCTCCTAAGGGAAGTAGCATCTTATTATAGTGCACATTTTGTTGGAATAACTTGAGGGTGTAATGTTACATTGGCAAAACCCCTGAAGTGCAAGAACATCAGAATAATGATAATCTTTATTTTTATTTAGCGCTAATATATTCCGCAGCGCTGTACAGTTTGCACACATTATCATCGCTGTCCGCGATAGGGCTCACAATCTAGAATCCCTATCAGTATGGTTTTGGAATGTGGGAGGAAACGGGAGTACCCGGTGGAAACCCACGCAAACAGGGGGAGAACATACAAACTCCTTGCAGATGTTGTCCTTGGTGGGATTTGAATCCAGGACTCCAGCACTGCAAGGCTGCAGTGCTATCCACTGAGCCACCATAAATGACCTAGGGGGTGCAGTGATAACATTGTCACCATGGTTGTATAACAGAACCTTACACCATTGGGCGGTGAAGAAAAAATAATTACATTTTTACTACAAAAAAATTGTTTAAGACCTAGACTTTATATTGTCACATGGTAAAATGGATAAAAATGCCACTAAAATGTGTTACATAATTTCTGCTGAATGTGGCAATACTCAATGTTTGGCTGTACTGCACTGCCTAACCACACAGCGAGGCTCAGGAGGTATGGAATGCTTTTTGACCCTTGGCCAGAAACAAGCAGCAGTGAATGTTGATGAGTGAAAATTGTAAATCTGCCAGTGAAGTGCCCAGAACATTGCAGTACCCATACATTGTTCCCAGCTCATGCTTCTGAAGACATCCACCAGTAAATTAGGCGGGCTCTCGTCACTACAGAAATGCCAAAAATGTGGATGCTAACTGTGGTTTAGGCACACTGTGGGGCTCAGGAGGGAAGAGGACATTTGGATTTTGGAGCGCAGAATTCATTCGATTTCTTTTGGGGAGCAAGGAGCCATAGTGCTTTTCCAGAGCCTTTGTACCACCAGTAACGCGAAAGTTCCATTGACAGATGACAGACCTAAGTGGAGACTTTTTGGATCACATTTATTTAATTTGGGACAAGATGTTCTTTTCAGCTATACCGTTTTTATTTAGATTCGACTTTTAGCTTTTGCCAAGTTTAGTTTATTTTTTTATGGTGTTGTTTACTGAAGGGGTTAACTAGTGGGGTAGTCTTGAAGATCGGGTTGTTACAGATGCTGCAATACCAAATTTATGTACTTTATTTGTTCATTTTTGTTTTTACATAAATGAATCTATTTATTGGATCAATATTTTTAATTTATAGTTTCATTATAAATTATATTTAATTTATTTTTATTTATTTAGCAATTTCTTTTATAGTTTTACAATTTGTAAAAACTTTATTTTACTTTTTTATCTTGTCCCAGGATGGGACATTAACTTTTCCTGCCCTGATCGCACATCTAATACTCTGCAGCATTGCAGGGCATCAGATCAGTGTCTTGCAAGCAGAGATGAGGCATGTCACCTTCTGCTCTGAGCAGGAGCTTACAGGCCATCGCCCCTGTGACCATCTTTCAGCCTGCAGTCACCATGTAGACAATCAGAACAACTTGATCACAATTGTTTGTGTTGATGGGAGCATAGAGATAGCTCCCTCCCTCTGCGATGCCCATCAATGTTACTGTCACTATTGACAGCGACATCAGAGGAGTTAAATGCCTGCGAACAGTGCTAGAACTGACCGTGAGTGTTGCTGCAGGGTGTCAGCTCTCATATAGTGCAAAGCTTGATCCTGCGGGATCATCATGCAGTATCTTTATGGCAGTTTGCAGGAACGCAGCTCCCGCAGCGCTGTACATATTTGGCACATGTCAGGAAAGGGTTAAACAAAGTAATCAATGTGTGATACACAAAGTGTGCTGCTGTAAATTTTCTACCCACAGTTATGACCCTTCTTCCCTTCTTCAGTATACACACTCCTTTCTTGTCAATTCTGCATTCTATCCGCTTTTTTTGTCATGTTGCCAAAAACTTATGAAAAGCAGCAATGACTAATCGGTATCAGGAGAATGTGGCATCATTCTGGAAAATGTTCAAAATTTTTGGGACGTTTGCGAGATCTCCCCTTTTTTCAAGAGGTTTCAGGAGAGTTGGCGAATATGAAACTGTACAGTATATAGGCTAATTCTAATCTTCTTTATTCTTTTATTTTCTCTGTAAAATAATTAATTGAAAAATGTAGCATTGACAAGACCACTTTATAAAAGTGTTAATTATTTTGACAAGAAGAGTTTGGTTTAATTACATATTATACCAGAACCAGAAATGATATTGACTCTTCATCCACTAACTGGCTGGATAATTTATCAATGAATCCAAGCATGACCATGTTTAAATGTCAATAGTACTTTGTGACTAATGGAAATAAATCTTGAGATAAATGTACAAGCAGAATATAAAAGCCATGGAGATAGCGATATGCTGCATGAAAACAGAAAGCAGATTGCCTTACGCTAAGCACTTTTAATCTAAACTTTTAAACAACAGAGATAATTGGCTTTATTGGCTACAATTAGTATCTTCAAGAGACTAAAGCTCCATTCACACTGAAAGATTATCGAGAACAAGGGTTCCTAGGGACGCTCCTTAACTATAGTCTTGCAGTCTATACAGGCTGCCAATCATCTGGTGAACGGTTAAAACGCTCCTTCATCTGATATAATGATCTTTTGGTCTACAAAAAGATCACCATTATCAGTAGCACATCACCCTATGTTAGCAGGACTTAAGCAGTCAAGACAAATGGCACTAAATGACCTATTACAGATCATTCAGTGAGCAACTGAAGGGTGGTGTGCCTGTGTAATCAGGCTACTAACCTGTAAAAGTGCATTTACAACTGACAGCTAGTGGCACTAAAACTGCCAATCAACTACTTGTTGTTTTATAGCCTATTTATATATAGAGTAGTGTTATTCAAAAAGTATGGTGCAAAATTATATCCATTACTTATGTACGTACTGCAGGATATTTGATGATTGGTTTTAGCCTAAGTTTTGTCTGTTTTGTGGCCACAGTGTGTTGTGAATTTGGATTCTGGGCTCCCCCGGTGGCCGCTTGTGGAATTGGACTTGTCATCCTCTTTCCTGTTTCACCTGATTCCATCAGTAGTGGGTGTCGCTATTTAAGCTCATTTCTCTGGTGGTTTCTTGCCGGTCAACAATGTTATCTGATGCCTCTCAGTGCTTGTTCCTGCTTCTAGACAACTACTAGATAAGTTGGACTTTTGTCCATGTTTTGTTTTGCCTATTTGTTCCAGTTCACAGCTGAAGTTTTGTTACTGTGTCTGGAAAGCTCTCGTTGATCAGGGATTGCTACTCTGGCGTTATGAGTTAATGCCAGAGTTTAAGGTAATCTCTGGATGGTGTTTTGTTAGTGTTTTTCTGCTGACCATGAAAGTATACTATCTGTCTTCTGCTATCTAGTAATCGGACCTCAAATTTGCTAAGACTATTTTCCTGCTGCGTTTGTTGTTTCATCTGAACTCACCGTCATTATATGTGGGGGGCTACTGTCTTCTTTGGAATATTTCTCTAGAGGTGAGCCAGGTCTTATATTTCCCTCTGCTAGCTATTTAGGTCTTAGGCCAGAGCTGGGCATCTAGCGATAAATAGGAAATGCTACCTGGCTATTTCTAGTTGCGCGGCGGGCTTAGTTCATGGTCAGTATAGTTCCATCTTCCGAGAGCTTGTCCCTCTATAGGCTTGCTATGATCTCTGCCTGCAGAGATCATGACAGTTTGACCGGCCAATAAAGTGTTAAAGACCCAGGTTGAGAAAGGAGAGTTATAAGAAGTCTGCTGGAATTTTTTTTTTTTTTTTCCTCCAGTCTGCCTTGCTGCAGTCTTTTTTCTCTCTCTCCTCCTAATCTCTGTATGCTCTGTGTGCACCTGACAATAATGGATCTCCAGAGTGTAACTGCGGGTTTGAATAATCTCATCACGAAAGTACAAAATTTACAAGATTTTGTGGTACATGCTCCGGTATCTGAGCCGAGAATTCCTTTGCCGGAGTTCTTCACAGGGAATAGAGCTAGCTTCCAGAATTTCCGAAATAATTGTAAGCTTTATTTGTCCCTGAAGTCTCGTTCAGCTGGAGACCCTGCTCAGCAGGTTAGGATTGTGATTTCCTTGCTCAGGGGTGACCCTCAAGATTGGGCCTTCTCATTGCCAGCAGGGGATCCTGCGTTACGCGATGTGGATGCGTTTTTTCTGGCCTTGGGCTTGCTTTATGAGGAACCTCATTTGGAACTTCAGGCAGAAAAAACTTTGATGGCACTATCTCAGGGGCAAGACGAAGCTGAAGTTTTCTGCCAAAAATTCCGTAAATGGTCTGTGCTTACTCAGTGGAATGAGTGCGCCTTGGCGGCAACTTTCAGAGAAGGTCTCTCTGATGCCGTTAAGGATGTTATGGTGGGGTTCCCTTTGCCTGCAGGTCTGAATGAGTCCATGACAATGGCTATTCAGATTGATAGGCGTCTGCGGGAGCGCAAACCGGTGCACCATCTGGCGGTGTCTATGGAAAAGACGCCAGAAAGTATGCAGTGTGATAGAATTCTGTCCAGGAGCGAGCGACAGAATTTTAGACGGAAGAATGGATTGTGTTTCTATTGTGGGGATTCTACTCATGTTATATCGGCATGCTCTAGGCGTACAAAGAAGCTTGATAAGTCTGTTTCCATTGGCACCATTCAGTCTAAGTTTATTTTGTCTGTAACCCTGATTTGCTCTTTGTCATCCATTGCCACGGACGCCTATGTTGACTCTGGCGCCGCTCTGAGTCTTATGGATTGGTCCTTTGCCAATCGTTGTGGTTTTGATTTAGAGCCTTTGGAGACTCTTATTCCTCTGAAGGGGATTGACTCCACCCCATTGGCTAATAATAAACCACAATACTGGACACAAGTAACCATGCGTATCAATCCGGATCACCAGGAGATTATTCGTTTCCTGGTGCTGTATAATTTACATGACGATTTGGTACTGGGATTGCCATGGTTGCAGTCTCACAACCCAGTCTTGGACTGGAGAGCAATGTCTGTGTTGAGCTGGGGATGTAAGGGTATTCATGGGGACGTACCTTTGGTTTCTATTTCGTCGTCCATTCCCTCTGAAGTCCCTGAGTTCCTCTCTGATTATCAAGACGTCTTTGACGAACCCAAGCTTGGGTCGTTACCTCCGCACCGTGAGTGCGATTGTGCCATAGATTTGATACCGGGTTGTAAATATCCAAAGGGTCGTTTGTTTAATTTGTCTGTGCCGGAACATGCTGCTATGCGGGAATATATAAAGGAGTCTTTGGAAAAGGGACATATTCGTCCATCTTCTTCTCCCTTGGGAGCTGGGTTTTTCTTTGTCTCAAAAAAAGACGGCTCTTTGAGACCATGTATTGATTATCGGCTTCTGAATAAGATCACTGTTAAGTATCAATACCCATTGCCATTGCTTACTGATTTGTTTGCTCGTATAGAGGGTGCTAAGTGGTTCTCTAAAATTGATCTTCGTGGGGCGTATAATTTGGTGCGGATCAGGCAGGGGGATGAGTGGAAGACCGCATTTAATACGCCCGAGGGCCACTTTGAGTATTTGGTCATGCCTTTTGGTCTTTCTAATGCCCCTTCAGTTTTCCAGTCTTTTATGCATGATATTTTCCGCGATTTTCTGGATAAATTTATGATAATATATCTGGATGATATTCTGATTTTTTCTGATGACTGGGACTCTCATGTCCAGCAGGTCAGGAGAGTTTTTCAGGTTCTGCGGTCTAATTCTTTATGTGTGAAGGGGTCTAAGTGCGTTTTTGGGGTCCAGAAAATTTCCTTTTTGGGGTATATTTTTTCTCCCTCTTCCATTGAGATGGATCCCGTCAAGGTGCAAGCTATTTGTGACTGGACTCAGCCCTCCTCTCTTAAGGGTCTTCAGAGATTTTTGGGCTTTGCCAACTTTTACCGCCGATTTATTGCTGGTTTTTCGGATGTCGTTAAACCACTGACTGATTTGACCAGACAAGGCGCTGATGTTGCTAATTGGTCCCCTCATGCTGTAGAGGCCTTTCAGGAGCTTAAGCGCCGTTTTGCCTCTGCCCCTGTGTTGCGTCAGCCTGATGTGAATCTGCCTTTTCAGGTTGAGGTTGACGCTTCGGAGATCGGAGCTGGGGCAGTGTTGTCGCAGAAAGGTTCCGACTGCTCCGTCATTAGGCCTTGTGCCTTCTTTTCTCGCAAATTTTCGCCCGCAGAGCGGAATTATGATGTTGGGAATCGGGAGCTTTTGGCCATGAAGTGGGCGTTTGAGGAGTGGCGCCATTGGCTCGAGGGGGCTAGGCATCAGGTGGTGGTATTGACTGACCACAAAAATTTGATTTATCTTGAGACTGCCAGACGCCTGAATCCTAGACAGGCGCGCTGGTCTTTATTTTTTTCTCGCTTTAATTTTGTGGTGTCATACCTACCGGGTTCTAAGAATGTTAAGGCAGATGCCCTTTCTAGGAGTTTTGACCCGGACTCTCCTGGTAATTCTGAACCCACAGGTATCCTTAGGGAGGGAGTAATTTTGTCGGCCGTTTCTCCTGATCTGCGGCGGTCCTTGCAAGAGTTTCAGGCGGATAGACCGGATCGTTGTCCGCCTGATAGACTGTTTGTTCCGGATGATTGGACCAGCAGAGTCATCTCTGAGGTACATTCTTCTGCATTGGCAGGTCATCCCGGAATTTTTGGTACCAGGGATTTGGTGGCAAGATCCTTCTGGTGGCCTTCTCTGTCACGAGATGTGCGAGTCTTTGTGCAGTCATGTGACGTTTGTGCTCGGGCCAAGTCTTGTAGTTCTCGGGCTAGCGGACTGCTGTTGCCCTTGCCTATTCCTAAGAGGCCTTGGACACACATCTCGATGGATTTTATTTCAGATCTGCCTGTTTCCCAGAAGATGTCTGTCATCTGGGTGGTCTGTGACCGTTTCTCTAAAATGGTCCATTTGGTTCCTCTGCCCAAGTTGCCTTCTTCTTCTGAGTTGGTTCCTCTGTTTTTTCAGAATGTTGTCCGATTGCACGGTATTCCTGAGAATATTGTTTCTGACAGAGGTACCCAATTTGTGTCTAGATTTTGGCGGGCATTCTGTGCTAGGATGGGCATAGATTTGTCTTTTTCATCTGCTTTTCACCCTCAGACTAATGGCCAGACCGAGCGGACTAATCAGACCCTTGAGACATATCTGAGGTGTTTTGTCTCTGCTGACCAGGATGATTGGGTTGCTTTTTTGCCATTGGCAGAGTTCGCCCTCAATAATCGGGCCAGTTCTTCCACCTTGGTGTCCCCGTTTTTCTGTAATTCGGGGTTTCACCCTCGATTTTCCTCCGGTCAGGTGGAATCCTCGGATTGTCCTGGAGTGGATGCGGTGGTGGAGAGATTGCATCACATCTGGGGGCAGGTTATGGACAATTTGAAGTTGTCCCAGGAGAAGACTCAGCGTTTTGCCAACCGTCATCGTCGTGTTGGTTCTCGGCTTTGTGTTGGAGATTTAGTGTGGTTGTCTTCTCGTTTTGTCCCTATGAGGGTCTCTTCTCCTAAGTTTAAACCTCGGTTCATCGGCCCTTATAGAATATTGGAGATTCTTAATCCTGTTTCTTTCCGTTTGGACCTCCCTGCGTCCTTTTCCATTCATAACGTTTTTCATCGGTCGTTATTGCGCAGGTATGAGGTACCTGTTGTACCTTCAGTTGAGCCTCCTGCTCCGGTGTTGGTTGAGGGTGAGTTGGAGTACGTTGTGGAGAAAATTTTGGACTCTCGTGTTTCCAGACGGAAACTCCAGTATCTGGTCAACTGGAAGGGTTACGGCCAGGAGGATAATTCTTGGGTCAATGCATCTGATGTTCATGCTTCTGATCTTGTTCGTGCCTTCCATAGGGCTCATCCTGGTCGCCCTGGTGGATCTGGTGAGGGTTCGGTGCCCCCTCCTTGAGGGGGGGGTACTGTTGTGAATTTGGATTCTGGGCTCCCCCGGTGGCCGCTTGTGGAATTGGACTTGTCATCCTCTTTCCTGTTTCACCTGATTCCATCAGTAGTGGGTGTCGCTATTTAAGCTCATTTCTCTGGTGGTTTCTTGCCGGTCAACAATGTTATCTGATGCCTCTCAGTGCTTGTTCCTGCTTCTAGACAACTACTAGATAAGTTGGACTTTTGTCCATGTTTTGTTTTGCCTATTTGTTCCAGTTCACAGCTGAAGTTTTGTTACTGTGTCTGGAAAGCTCTCGTTGATCAGGGATTGCTACTCTGGCGTTATGAGTTAATGCCAGAGTTTAAGGTAATCTCTGGATGGTGTTTTGTTAGTGTTTTTCTGCTGACCATGAAAGTATACTATCTGTCTTCTGCTATCTAGTAATCGGACCTCAAATTTGCTAAGACTATTTTCCTGCTGCGTTTGTTGTTTCATCTGAACTCACCGTCATTATATGTGGGGGGCTACTGTCTTCTTTGGAATATTTCTCTAGAGGTGAGCCAGGTCTTATATTTCCCTCTGCTAGCTATTTAGGTCTTAGGCCAGAGCTGGGCATCTAGCGATAAATAGGAAATGCTACCTGGCTATTTCTAGTTGCGCGGCGGGCTTAGTTCATGGTCAGTATAGTTCCATCTTCCGAGAGCTTGTCCCTCTATAGGCTTGCTATGATCTCTGCCTGCAGAGATCATGACAACAGTGTAAATGTGCATTTACATGTTGCTCTTATACCAACAAGTGTGCCAGCCTATCTCTTTGATTTTGTTTTAGCTTCTTGTACTTTATACATATAGGGTCTTGGCTCCAGCTTTTTGGGCTCTACATCTTGTCTATATATAATAGCGTCAACTACGTACCCTATCTTACTTGCATGTAATATTACTATTTATTTACGGACTGTAGGATATTGGCTCAGTGTTTTTATCCTGGGTTTTGCCTTTTAATGGCCACAGTGAGTGTTCATTTAGACATTGCACTTATACCATCATGTGTGCAGGCCCATTTCTTTGTTTTTGTTATTTTATAGCCTTACTATATATAGAGTAGGGTGCTTCAAATAGGATGGTGCAAAATTATAACTGAGAGAAAGTAATACGAATTATTAACATGAAAAGACACATCATCTACACAAGGTTTATCTATACACTATAAGTGTTCAAAATTCTTTTAATTGGTGACATAGCAGATGTCTAGGCAGTAGTCCTGTTCTGTCCCGACATGTGCTAGCATATCCTCAGGAACAAACTCCATTTTTTCAATGATGCATTATCTTAGGCCGTTCAGATCTTGTGGCTGAATGTTCAATACACTAAAGGTACCTTCACACTAAACAACTTTACAACGAGAACGACAATGATCTGTGACGTTGCAGCGTCCTGGATAGCGATCTCGTTGAGTTTGACACGCAGCAGCGATCTGGATCCCGCTGTGATATCGCTGGTCGGAGCTAGAAGTCCAGAACTTTATTTAGTCGTCAGGTCGGCGTGTATCGTCGTGTTTGACAGCAAAAGAAACGATGTCAGCAATGTTAAACATGGAGCTAACGACCTGTGAGAACGATAAGTGAGTCACCGCTACGTCACAGGATCGCTCCTGCATCGTTGTGGAGCTGCTGTGTTTGACGTCTCTACAGCGACCTAAACAGCGACGCTGCAGCGATCGGCTCGTTGTCTATATCGCTGCAGCGTCGCTGAGTGTGACGGTACCTTTAGTTCCTGTAGCCCCATAGAAAGTTGCAATGTGTTAGATCTGGGGATTGTGGAGGCAAGAGCAACATTAGTGAATCAACCTGAGACAACTTATCAGTGAAACAATGGAGTTCTTATCTGAGGGTATGTTAATACACGCCTGAACGGAAGAGGACTGCTGCCTACACTTCTGCCATGTCACCAATGGAAATCTCTTTGAACATTTGTACTGTAGGGAGGCCATGATGGTGTGTAGTAGGACACCATATGTGAATAATATCATATTGATCTTACCAAGTCTAGAGAAGCTCTGAAAAATAGAAGGTGAAATGATCTTACAATCCTCATTTTGGGTTATGCAAGTGGCCTTTTGAAAATTAACCAACCAGTCAGAGGCAATTATATGGCTCATGTGCCAGCTCTGTTTGGCTGCCTAAGCTACTTAACATATTATTTGTGTTACATGCTGTAGAATGATGGAATGGCATACATAGCAAGATAATGAATATCTGAATCAATTGATCTTTTTAGTACATCTTATTGGAAAAGAGGTCATGGATGGATGGATGGATGGATGGATGAATTAATTTGCATACCACCTATTTTTTTAATTTAAGAACAGGACCTTATTAATATTGACATTGGGGAATATTATGTCATGCTTTCCACATACACTGACACGACAAAATATCTAGCAACCTAATAACTCACAAATTGCCATCACTTTGAGTTCTGGTTATAGTCTAAAGTTTGTTTACTAGAAAATATTTATTGCTTTTAATTTTTCCTGGATTTAAGTGAAACTTTCCTGCATTCTGTAGCCTAAGAACAAAAAAATCAAAACGATAAATTGTGAAAAAAGAAAAAAGTCATTTTGATCGTACATCTTGGCTTATTAAAGTGTAAATATAGTTATTTGTTACGAGTTCATAGGTGTACAAAATGTAATATTAGTTTGGGTAAAGATCTCATATTTAGGCTGAAAGTTTTGGACAAAAATATATTTTTTTCTTTTCTGTTTTATGTTTTAAAACTTTTAGAAAGTTTAAGTTTTAAAAATGTATTTTAAACATTGATGATACAATTTAACTCCTGATAAAATCAATATATCACAATGCAGAATTTCAGGGTCCTTGTCTTATGAGCTATAATATCAAAGATGCCTATACTAAATATGGTGTTCTGTGTAATGTCAGCTGTGGCTAGTGCTACACATAGAATTTTTGGGCTTTTTTGACCACTGTAGTCAATTGTATATTGTTTAACACATGTATAGTATATGCAACCCTTGTGTGCCTTTTTTGTGCTGATTCTTCAGCAAGATGTCAAAAAGAGAGACAAACTGAAGAAATTCACGCACGGCCTTAAAATGGCTGTCAATTACTTCTTTCAAAAAATCATCTCTTCACAATCTAAAATGAGGAAAAATAATGTATCCCCAGTTGCTCATTTTGCACTGTTGCTCAGGTACCTCTCTGGTCTTCTACCTTCTCAACTCAGACACGGACCTCTGTTCAGTAAGTGGCTGTCACATGTCCGTATAGTTAACCTCTTTTAAAAAATGATTTTTGTGTAATCATTGCAGCAATCATAGAATAAAATTGCTCTGTATGGGTATGTTTCCACGGTCAGGAAACGCTGTGTGTCTGACGCTTCAAAGAGCAGCACCGTCAAACACGCAGCATCCAGATGTTACAGCATAGTGGAGGGGATTTCCTGAAATCCCTTCTCCACTATGCGTTAAAAGACACAGGCGGCAGACCCACATACACAAATATACGGCACGTCTTTCCAGCATGTCTGTTTATAATGCGGCGACCCAGATGAGCCATTTCTGTGGCAGCTGGGAGCTGGTATTTGTAGCCAGGGGTGCCAATATCCGTGGTCCCTTCCTAGGCTATGAATATCAGCCCGCAGTGGTCTGCATAGTCTTTCTGGCTATAAATTATAGGGGGACCCCAAGTCATTTTTTCTTGGGGTCCCCCTATTTTAAAAGCCAATAAATGCTAAATATACAGCTGCGGGCTGATATTCATAGCCTGGGAAGCTCCATGGGTATTAAACCCTTCCCGGGCTACAAACATCGGTCCCCAAGTTGCTGGCTTTCCCTCTCTGGTGCAGAAAATTGAACGTGAGCCCACGCCCTTTTTTTATTTTTTTTAAATTAAACAGATATTGCATTTAAGGTCGGGGTCACACTTGCAAGAAACTCGCACGAGTCTCGCACCTCAATATCCAGCACTGCCGCCGGCACTCAGACCGGAGCGTTCAGCTACATAGAAATACATGCAGCTGCACACTCAGGACCCGAGAGCCAGCAGCAGTTCCAGGTATTAAGGGGCGAGTCTCAGGTGAGTTTCTTGCAAGTGTGACCCCGGCCTAGTGCAGATTTCATGTGCGTGTCTTTATTTAAGGCTGGGATCACACATGCAAGAAACTCGGACATGTCTCATTTCTTAAGTGTGCGGCTGCATAGAAATACATGCAGCTGCACGCTCCGCTCCCGAGTGCCGGCGGCAGTGCCGGGTGTTACGATGCGAGACTCGTCCGAGTTTCTCGCATGTGTGATCCCGGCCTAACTCTTTATGTACCATTTTATTATGTTTATTACTAAACATCAGGCTTGGTATTATCTATCTATCTTATCTATCTTATCTATCAATCATATCTATCTGTCATAGCTATCTATCGTATCTATCATATGTATCGTATCTATCATATCTATATATCATCTATTACACAGGTCAACAAAAAAAAAATTTTTTTCTGGTGTCCAAAATATTTTAATGAATTTGGGGTATTTTTGGGGTGATGATTCTGAATATGCTATCAGTTTTGCCAGATTGGCTCAAGTTTTTGACATTTTTGGTATCTTATTTATAGCACTTGTTGGTAAATGCGACGCATCATCTCATTAATTTCTTTGGATTAGTACTTGAACTGAGCAGTTCTCAATATAGTTTTGTGTTAATTAGTGTTCTAAAAGTTTGTTCATAGCTTGATTTTTGCACTAACTTTATGTTGTTGTCTGTTTTCCAGTGAAAAGCATGAACTCATCAAGAAGAAGTTGTCTTAACGATCCAGACTCATTCTGTTACATTTGTGGTGAATACACACTGCCAAAACATAGAAGAAACATAACAGACTTTGTAAAAAAAGTGTATTTTGCCTATTTTGGGGTTATGCTTGGGGACCAAGACAAGTTTTGGGCACCACACATAGTGTGCAAAGCATGTATCGAATTATTACGAAAATGGAGCAAAGGACAAAGAAAAAGCTTCAAATTTGGTGTTCCAATGGTGTGGAGAGAGCCAAAAAATCATCATGATGACTGTTATTTATGGTAAACACAGGTACAGGCACATCTTCACAATGAGGGACAGGCTTTCTTGCAGATTCCATGTTACTCCCATTTTCGTTTCTTATGCTTATTGAATCCTTGCACTTGCACTGCACAGAAATAACAGTCATCATGATGATTTTTTGGCTCTCTCCACACCATTGGAACACCAAATTTGAAGCTTTTTCTTTGTCCTTTGCTCCATTTTCGTAATAATTCGATACATGCTTTGCACACTATGTGTGGTGCCCAAAACTTGTCTTGGTCCCCAAGCATAACCCCAAAATAGGCAAAATACACTTTTTTTTACAAAGTCTGTTATGTTTCTTCCATGTTTTGGCAGTGTGTATTCACCACAAATGTAACAGAATGAGTCTGGATCGTTAAGACAACTTCTTCTTGATGAGTTCATGCTTTTCACTGGAAAACAGACAACAACATAAAGTTAGTGCAAAAATCAAGCTATGAACAAACTTTTAGAACACTAATTAACACAAAACTATATTGAGAACTGCTCAGTTCAAGTACTAATCCAAAGAAATTAATGAGATGATGCTTCGCATTTACCAACAAGTGCTATAAATAAGATAAAATCTCAAAAACTTGAGCCAATCTGGCAAAACTGATGACATATTCAGAATCAGCACCCCAAAAATACCCTAAATTCGATGAAATATCTTTGGCACCAAAAATGCTGTTGACCAGTGTTATCTGTCTATTGATATATCTATCTAGCTATCTATAGATATATCTATATGTAGATAGATATATCGAAAGATAGATTATATATATATATATATATATATATATATATATATCTCAATAGATAGATAGATACGGTATAGATAGATATATATATATGGCATAGATAGATAATAGATAGATAATAAATAGATATGATAGATAGATACGATAGATAGATAGATAGATAGATAGATAGATAGATAGATAGATAGATAGATGCGATAGATATGGGATAGATAATAGATAGATAGATAATAGATATGGAATAGATAGTGTCAAGATCACACTCAGTCGGAGCAGCCTTTGGAAGTGGGGAATCACCAGAAATTATACACAAGACACGTCTTGTATAGTGTATCACTGGGAAGTCTCTGAAGCACGCCTGCCTTCAAGGTGCTATCCCTTCTTTATATAGTTGTATCGGTAGGTTCAGTGGTTATACAAGTTTTGCATGTTTAAACAAAGAGACAAAACAAGAAAGAAAGAAAAAACAGTTTCGTGGGCGGCAGTTTCACAACAAACAGTACAAAGGCAATTCCACAGACAAGAAAAACAGGATTTCATACTATAGCTAAAATGTCCTTGAATGGACAGGTCAATATTTATCACAAATTCTTTTTAAAATGGTTCATTGAGGTAACCATTTTTGTTCTGCTCTTCACAATCCCCCCTTTGACATATTCCATTCAAAACCTTGTCATATAGACGATCATTTTAGTCATTCTTTTTGTGATATTACAAAAAAAAAAAAAAACAACTTTATATTCTCGCATCCATTACACAAAATTTATTTGTGCATACCGAGATACTCTTGAGTACAACCTTGAATAATACATATATAATTACAATAACCATAACTGTATGTATTAGGCTTTGCATAATCCCGGTAACCCACCCACCGATCCCTCTGAACCAATTGGCCGGGTTAAGAAAAGAAAAGGTATCTGACCACCAGCTATCCTTATTTTGGTCATTGTCTTTGTCATACTGATCCCTGAGTCGTTGTACATCTTCTAATTTAAATCTCATACTCATAGTACTATTTGGGTCTATATAATGACAGCAGGTGGGTCCGATGATTTGACACATACCTGTTGTGATTTTGCTTTTTGCTCCCTCTAGTGGTCATTAGTGATTTGACTCTGGAGCGTCTGTCTTTTCCTATATCCTCACCTGGGCCGTTAGTTCAGGGGCGTTGCTATATAAGCTCCCTGGACCTTCAGTTCAATGCCTGGCATCGTTGAAATCAGAGCTAATCTGTTGTGCTCTTGTCCTCTGATCCTGGTTCCTGTTTTTCAAGCTAAGTCTGCTTCTTTGCTTTTTGCTTTTGTTTTGTTTGGTATTTTTGTCCAGCTTGTTCCTATCTGTATCCTGACCTTTGCTGGAAGCTCTAGGGGGCTGGTGTTCTCCCCCCGGACCGTTAGACGGTTCGGGGGTTCTTGAATCTCCAGCGTGGATTTTTATAGGGTTTTTGTTGACCAGATAAGTTATCTTGCTTTATTCTGCTATTAGTAAGCTGGCCTCTCTTTGCTGAACCTGGTTCATTTCTGTGTTTGTCATTTCCTCTTACCTCACCGTTATTATTTGTGGGGGGCTTGTATCTTGCTTTGGGGTCCCTTTCTCTGGAGGCAAGAGAGGTCTTTGTTTTCTTCTCCTAGGGGTAGTTAGATTCTCTGGCTGGCGCGAGTCATCTAGCGATCACCGTAGGCATGATCCCCGGCTACTTCTAGTGTTGGCGTTAGGAGTAGCTATTTGGTCAACCCAGTTACCACAGCCCTATGAGCTGGATTTTTGTATCTTGCAGACTTACACGTTCCTCTGAGACCCTGTCCACTGGGGTCATAACAGTATGCCAGGCCAGTATTAAATGTTTAATGCATTGCAGAAGTGGGATTATAAGAAAGAAAATTTTGAGTTTTTTTTTCCCTCTCTCATTTTTTTTTTTTCTTTTCCCCTTTACCTCAGAGTGGCTTAAGCTTGCTGCAGACATGAATGTCCAGACCTTGATTACAAGTGTGGACCAGCTTACCGCTCGTGTGCAGGGTATACAAGATTATGTTACCAGAAATCCTAGGTCTGAACCCAAGATTCCGATTCCTGAACTGTTTTCAGGAGACCGATTTAAGTTTAGGAATTTCAGGAATAATTGTAAATTATTTTTGTCCCTGAAACCTTGTTCGTCTGGAGACTCTGCTCAACAAGTAAAAATTGTTATTTCATTCTTACGGGGTGACCCTCAGGATTGGGCTTTTTCGTTGGCGCCAGGAGATCCGGCATTGGCTGATATTGATGCGTTTTTTCTGGCGCTCGGTTTACTTTATGAGGAACCCAATCTTGAGATTCAGGCAGAGAAAGCCTTGCTGGCTATGTCTCAGGGCCAGGACGAGGCAGAGGTGTATTGCCAAAAATTTCGGAAATGGTCCGTGCTGACACATTGGAACGAGTGTGCACTGGCCGCTAATTTTAGAAATGGCCTTTCTGAGGCCATTAAGAATGTTATGGTGGGTTTTCCCATTCCCACAGGTCTGAATGATACCATGTCCCTGGCTATTCAAATTGACCGGCGGTTGCGGGAGCGCAAAACCGCAAATTCCCTCATGGTGTTGTCTGAACGGACACCTGATTTGATGCAATGTGATAGAATCCTGACTAGAAATGAGAGGAAAATTCATAGACGCCGGAATGGCTTGTGCTACTACTGTGGTGATTCTACACATGTTATCTCAGCATGCTCTAAACGTATATCTAAGGTTGTTAGTCCTGTCACCGTTGGTAATTTGCATCCTAAGTTTATTCTGTCTGTAACTTTGATTTGCTCACTGTCATCTTATCCTGTCATGGCGTTTGTAGATTCAGGTGCTGCCCTGAGTCTTATGGATCTCTCATTTGCTAAGCGCTGTGGTTTTATTCTTGAACCATTAGAAAATCCTATCCCTCTTAGGGGTATTGATGCTACGCCACTGGCAGAAAATAAGCCGCAGTATTGGACACAGGTTACCATGTGCATGACTCCTGAACACCGCGAGGTGATACGTTTTCTCGTTCTACATAAAATGCATGATTTCGTTATTTTGGGGCTGCCATGGTTACAGACCCATAATCCAGTCCTTGACTGGAAGGCTATGTCAGTGTCTAGTTGGGGCTGTCGTGGTATTCATGAGGATTCCCTGCCTGTGTCTATTGCTTCTTCTACGCCTTCGGAAGTTCCGGAGTACTTGTCTGATTATCAGGATGTCTTTAGCGAGTCCAGGTCCAGTGCATTGCCTCCTCATAGGGAATGTGACTGTGCAATAGATTTGATTCCAGGCAGTAAGTTTCCTAAGGGAAGACTGTTTAATCTGTCGATACCTGAACATACCGCTATGCGTTCATATATCAAGGAGTCTCTGGAGAAAGGACACATCCGTCCGTCTTCTTCCCCTCTTGGTGCGGGATTCTTTTTTGTGGCTAAAAAGGACGGATCTTTGAGGCCTTGTATTGACTATCGGCTTTTAAATAAGATCACTGTCAAATTTCAGTATCCTTTGCCGCTGTTGTCTGACTTGTTTGCCCGGATTAAAGGTGCCAAGTGGTTTACCAAGATAGACCTTCGTGGTGCGTACAACCTTGTGCGCATTAAGCAAGGGGATGAATGGAAAACCGCATTCAATACGCCCGAAGGTCATTTTGAGTACTTGGTGATGCCTTTTGGGCTCTCTAATGCCCCTTCAGTTTTTCAGTCCTTTATGCATGACATTTTCCGGAACTATCTGGATAAATTTCTGATCGTTTATCTGGATGATATTCTGGTTTTTTCTGATAATTGGGACTCGCATGTGGAGCAGGTCAGGATGGTCTTTAAAATTTTGCGTGAAAATTCTTTGTTTGTCAAGGGCTCAAAGTGTCTTTTTGGTGTACAGAAGGTTCCCTTTTTGGGGTTCATTTTTTCCCCTTCTGCTGTGGAGATGGACCCAGTCAAGGTCCGAGCTATTCTTGATTGGACTCAGCCCTCGTCAGTTAAGAGTCTTCAGAAGTTCTTGGGTTTCGCTAACTTCTACCATCGTTTTATCGCTAACTTTTCTAGCATTGTGAAACCTTTGACGGATATGACCAAGAAGGGCTCCGATGTGGTTAATTGGGCTCCTGCTGCCGTGGAGGCTTTCCAGGAGTTGAAACGTCGGTTTACTTCGGCGCCTGTTTTGTGCCAGCCTGATGTCTCACTTCCCTTTCAAGTTGAGGTGGATGCTTCAGAGATTGGAGCAGGGGCCGTTTTGTCGCAGAGAGGCCCTGGTTGCTCTGTTATGAGACCTTGCGCCTTTTTCTCTAGGAAGTTTTCGCCTGCGGAGCGAAATTATGATGTGGGCAATCGGGAGTTGTTGGCCATGAAATGGGCATTTGAGGAGTGGCGTCATTGGCTCGAGGGTGCTAAGCATCGTGTGGTGGTCTTGACTGATCACAAAAATCTGATGTATCTCGAGTCTGCTAAACGCCTGAATCCTAGACAGGCCCGCTGGTCATTGTTTTTCTCCCGTTTTGACTTTGTTGTCTCGTATTTACCAGGTTCAAAGAATGTGAAGGCCGATGCTCTTTCCAGGAGCTTTGTGCCTGATGCTCCTGGAGTCGCTGAACCTGTTGGTATTCTTAAGGATGGTATTATCTTGTCAGCTATTTCTCCAGATCTGCGACGTGTGTTGCAGAGATTTCAGGCTGATAGGCCTGATTCTTGTCCACCTGACAGACTGTTTGTGCCTGATAAGTGGACCAGCAGAGTCATTTCCGAGGTTCATTCCTCGGTGTTGGCAGGTCACCCAGGAATTTTTGGCACCAGAGATCTGGTGGCCAGATCCTTTTGGTGGCCTTCCTTGTCTAGGGATGTGCGGTCATTTGTACAGTCCTGTGGGACTTGTGCTCGAGCTAAGCCTTGCTGTTCTCGTGCCAGCGGGTTGCTCTTGCCCTTGCCTGTCCCTAAGAGACCTTGGACACATATCTCCATGGATTTCATTTCTGATCTTCCGGTGTCTCAGGGCATGTCTGTTATCTGGGTGATATGTGATCGCTTCTCCAAGATGGTCCATTTGGTTCCTTTGCCTAAACTGCCTTCCTCTTCCGATCTGGTTCCTGTGTTTTTCCAGAACGTGGTTCGTTTGCACGGCATCCCTGAGAATATTGTGTCAGACAGAGGATCCCAGTTCGTTTCCAGATTCTGGCGATCCTTTTGTAGTAGGATGGGCATTGACTTGTCGTTTTCGTATGCTTTCCATCCTCAGACTAATGGACAGACGGAGCGAACTAATCAGACTTTGGAGGCTTATTTGAGGGCGAGTTGGAGTACGTGGTGGAGAAGATCTTGGATTCTCGTCTCTCCAGGCGGAGGCTTCAGTACCTGGTCAAGTGGAAGGGCTATGGTCAGGAAGATAATTCCTGGGTGGTCGCCTCTGATGTTCATGCGGCCGATTTAGTTCGTGCCTTTCACGCCGCTCATCCTGATCGCCCTGGTGGTCGTGGTGAGGGTTCGGTGACCCCTCACTAAGGGGGGGGTACTGTTGTGATTTTGCTTTTTGCTCCCTCTAGTGGTCATTAGTGATTTGACTCTGGAGCGTCTGTCTTTTCCTATATCCTCACCTGGGCCGTTAGTTCAGGGGCGTTGCTATATAAGCTCCCTGGACCTTCAGTTCAATGCCTGGCATCGTTGAAATCAGAGCTAATCTGTTGTGCTCTTGTCCTCTGATCCTGGTTCCTGTTTTTCAAGCTAAGTCTGCTTCTTTGCTTTTTGCTTTTGTTTTGTTTGGTATTTTTGTCCAGCTTGTTCCTATCTGTATCCTGACCTTTGCTGGAAGCTCTAGGGGGCTGGTGTTCTCCCCCCGGACCGTTAGACGGTTCGGGGGTTCTTGAATCTCCAGCGTGGATTTTTATAGGGTTTTTGTTGACCAGATAAGTTATCTTGCTTTATTCTGCTATTAGTAAGCTGGCCTCTCTTTGCTGAACCTGGTTCATTTCTGTGTTTGTCATTTCCTCTTACCTCACCGTTATTATTTGTGGGGGGCTTGTATCTTGCTTTGGGGTCCCTTTCTCTGGAGGCAAGAGAGGTCTTTGTTTTCTTCTCCTAGGGGTAGTTAGATTCTCCGGCTAGCGCGAGTCATCTAGCGATCACCGTAGGCATGATCCCCGGCTACTTCTAGTGTTGGCGTTAGGAGTAGCTATTTGGTCAACCCAGTTACCACAGCCCTATGAGCTGGATTTTTGTATCTTGCAGACTTACACGTTCCTCTGAGACCCTGTCCACTGGGGTCATAACACATACCCCCTTGTGAGGCAGTTAGGTAATCCAATACCAGGGTATGTTGGTTAGCGATTATTATAAGCTGATTCTGTACAGCTATACTAGTATTTAATATGTCCAATATATCCCAAATCTGATCATCTAGATAATCCGTGGCTCTAACTAATTTATCCCACATCTGTGTTAACATAGGATAAATAAAAATGGTACTAGCAATTTTGTTGGGAATTCCCATTTGTACTATATGCGGCCTCCCCGAGGGACGTGGTGAGTTATCTGCAGCTCTTTTATACAATGTGTGCTTGGGCACGGCTTGCATATTCACTTGTTTATTTGAAATTATGAAAGTAGCCGGGGTTAGGCGTCCTAATGTACAAGTACCCTTTATACCTACGGGAAGCCATTTATATGCTCCTTCTCCGCATATCCAAAATGTACCCTCAGGCAGATCCCACAAAGCTGAGTGCTGCAATACCAATCTGTGAGCCAAATCCACAAAACTAGATACATTCTGAAGCATACACCAAGAGGGTTTTTGTCCCAAGGGGCTACAGTACCCGGCTGCGGGATTCCCACATACATGCATTCCGTTGAGGTTAACATTATTAACATCAATATCATGAGTCTTATACTGCTTTTTTGCAATGGCTTGCATGTATCCATGATGCCTTTCCTTCAAGCTTGACTGCTGTTGGAGTTGTTAACAGGACTTGGAAACGTCCGTCAAATCTCGGTTCCAGAGTCTTTCTGATGTGTCTTTTCACGTAGATTTGATCACCAGGTTCCAACTTGTGGCCTCCTTCGAGATTTTCTGGATCTGGAAGGGAAGCAAAAACTTGCGAATGCACTTTAGTTAAACGTTTTTGTAATTCTTGTACATAAGCAGTTAAAGTCTCAGTATTCAACATCAGTTGTTGTGGAAAATAACAACCCAAATTTGCTGCTCTTCCAAAAAGAATCTCATGTGGTGACAGCTTAGCCTTCCCCCTTGGGGCGTTTCGGATGGAATACAGGGCAAGTGGTAGACACTCGGTCCAAGGCTTTCCTGTTTCTGCCATGGCCTTCTGGATTTTTAATTTTTTGTTCCATTTAATCTTTCCACTTTACCTGAACTCTGTGGGTGATACGGAGTGTGAAACTGGTTTTCTACTCCCAACATTTTCATAGCATTCTGGAATATTTCTCCAGTAAAATGGGTACCCCTATCTGACTCGATCACCTCAGGCATGCCGTAACGGGGTCCACACACACAAGCACATATTCGTATCCATTGTACCTAGGAAGTTGGATGTAGTCGATCTGGAGTCTTTGAAAGGGATACAGTGGTCTTACATGATGCTTGGTTGGGGTTTTAATGGTCTGACCTGGATTGTGTGCCAGGCATATAGCGCATGCAGCACACATGTTCCGAGCAAAATTACCAAAGCCTGGAGCCAAACACCTTTCTTTTACCTTGAGCGTCATACCATTTGCCGACACATGCGTGGGTAGGTGGAGGTCACTTGCCACTGCGGGGTACCAGGCTCTGGGTAAACACAACAAAGTTCCTTTTTTCCATAATCCTTGCTGATCTTCTGCCCCTTTTTTCTGCCACTGCCCTCGTTCTTCGTCGTCTACCTGTTTCTGAGCTTCCTTCAATCTCTCCTCATCATCTTCAGAGCTATCTAGTGTGTGGGCATGATGTAAGGGTTTACGTGCTGCCTGTTTTGCTGCCTTGTCGGCTTTATCGTTACCCCTGGCTTCCTCGGTGTCGAGTCTCACATGTGCAGCTACCTTTATCACCGCTATTTCTTTAGTTTCTTGTGCTGCCTCCAGAATCTGTCTAATGAGGGAGGCATGTTTAACAGGTTGGCCTGAAGCAGTCATATAACCTCTGGCTCTCCATATTACGCCAAAATCGAAAATAATGCCATGTGCATATCTAGAATCAGTGTATATGTTTGCTGTCTGATCTTTGGCTATTTTTAGAGCTTCAACTAATGCCGTAAGTTCTGCTTCTTGTGCAGACTGATTAGCAGGGAGAGGTTCTGCTTTCAGCACTTCATGCTGAGTTACTACCGCATAACCTGTATGAAATTGTCCATTCATATCTGCATATCTACTGCCATCTATGAAAAGTTCAAATGTAGCATTACAGAGTGGCTTGTCACGTACATTACATAAGCCCTGAGTCTCTTGTTCCATTAATTGTACACAATCATGCATTGACTTTGATGGGTCAAAGGAGTTGGAGAGTGCAGTTTCCTCAGGTATGGTACCCCCTCAGACTCTAAAGGGAGCAAAGACGCGAGATTAAGAGTCTGAATCCTGGCAAAGGAAATGTTGGGCGGCAGTAGTAGGGAACATTGGAGACGGAGGTGTCTGGCCATTGAAATATGTTTAGGTTGGACCTGGTTAAGAATGCCATGTACATCATGAGTGGTCTGAACTAGAAGTGGGTGATCAAGAACAATCTCAGAAGCTTTATCTAATAACAGTGAAATTGCGGCTACTTAACACCCTAGGAAAACTAAACTTTTAGCTAAGGTACACTGACTCTAGTTGTATCCTGCATCAGGTGAACGAAACCATGTTGTCCGTCCAAACTTCAAGGTCAGCACACTGTATAACATGACACTCCATCGTGTACATCCGTTATCTGTCTATGCTTACTCGCCTATCTTAGCTCACGTAACAACACCCTTTATCTAATCTAAGATGCACAGGAAAACAAACAAACAAAGTCAGTTTTACAGCTGAACTTCAAAGCTTAGGTGAACACACACTTCCCTACCTATCTTAGTTCAAGCAACAAATCAGAGCATCCATGGATGTGACTCTATTATCCTGTGATCTGTGTTACTCTTATCATTATGAATTCTATGGAAACCTGGAGTTAAAAACCACAGGGGGTCTGATAGAAAACAGCAAAAAAAAAAAAAAAAAACAACAACTAACAAATCCTATTATCATTGCAATCACATTGCACCTCAGATAAGGCCCTTCTGCGTCCTGTCTAAACCACACTGGTCTAACAATTCATTTCAATAACAAAAGAGCAAACTTAGCAAATAGAAGAAGAATAAAAGGAGCTAAAACAAAAGAAACAATGAAAGACCAGAGACCAGATAGAAACTCTATAATCTGAGTTTACATCAAGACCTCACTATCCTCCCTGGTTGTAATTGGCCATTTTGAGGAGTTTGCCCGTGGCTTGGGACAGACTGAGAGAAAATGCCATTATGTCTGTGAAAATGCCTGTGCTCCCTGACAATATTGCTAGGCCCTTCACAATTACTTGTGCAGTAACAGTTCCTTGCAATATGTCCAAAGTGACCACATTTAAAACATTTCACAGAATAATATTTCCTCTCCTTCATCGTACCCGGCCATTTGCAGTACCTGGCAATATGGCCGGAGCCAGCACAGGCATAACATGTAACACATGCCAAGCCTGATTTATGGGCCCGGACAGAACATACCTCCCTCTGTCTGGAACTTTTAAACTCTTCCATTACTAAGGATGCACTCTTAACAATGTCACGTTTGAACTTTCTTTGTAATTTAGACAGCACATATCTGTCATTACTTTTTATTATTGGATCAAAATTTGATAAAATATTTGATATATCACCTTTTCCATCACTCCCCCCTTTTTGCCCTGCACAGGGCACAATTGGCCGGGGATCTGACCTTGTGTTCAGAGACAAAGAGAAGGCCGGCACCACATTTGAAAAATCATTGATGATATTTTTCAGACTAGTAATCAGTTGGGAACTAGTATCCAGCTCCACACTGCACTGATTAACAATGGCATCACTGGCTGCTGCCATTTCCTTCACAGCTCTGACCTCAGCCCCAGACTGAATCAGCTGGGCTTCCATATCAACACAATGATTTTTCATTTTCAGCAGTTGTGATTCAAGACTAGCAATCTGCTTTTCTCTGTCTACATTATACTGTTCATTCTCTGCCAGTTGTGTCTGTAAGGCACACACTCTCTGCACATTAGTCACACAACACTGGCAGTGGAAATTTGGGGAATCTGCATTACACAGGGATTCCTCATACACACAGATCAGTTTAGCTAAATGCACATGCTGTCATGCCCACATGCTTGTTCCAATAGGGCAGACCACAGCATTTCTGCTACCCTAGAGACATCAATCAACGCTTGGATCTGATCTATCCATTTCTTGTCTCTGATTAGGCCCTTTTTTTTTTTTCTCCTGAATTCCTTCCCATTTTTTTCTACTAAAAGCTTCTGCCCTAGTAACTCCAAACTTACTAAAAATCTTTCTCAGCCCCTTAGTGGCATCTTCACCACTTCTCTCCTTTATGATAGTATAGATATCTAATTCTTCTGGTTCCGACTTTGTTTGCTTATTCCCCATTTTCTTATCCTGAGCTTTCTTGCCCTAGGTGGCGTTTGGGTATGAGAATACCTCGTTACCTTCTTCCTAAGGAGCTAGGATGTCTTTTCTTGCCCTAGGTGGCGTTTGGGTATGAGAATACCTCGTTACCTTCTTCCTAAGGAGCTAGGATGTTTAACGGCTTCTGCGTACCGTGTTGATGTAAGAAAATCCTGATTCCTACACCTATAGCAAACAACACAAATGCAACCAGACAGAAAAAGAAAAAGAACATACAACATATCTTGTCCCAGGCTAATTTATCTGTCCTGGGCTCATACTATCATACACAACGTATTCTTGTCCCAGGCTAATTTATCTGTCCTGGGCTCATACTATCATACACTTATCCGTCACCAGGTTTTTGTCAAAGACAGGGTCAGAGATTGAACCATAGGCGCGGAGGTCTCCCCGAAAGGACGCAACCACGTTGCCCAGTGGGACAGTCACTTCTTCTGTTTCAACACCCTGGGCGGCTTATAGGGCTATTCCCAACTTCCACACACCTTTTATTCACATTCACTCTCATTCAATGCCGTACTCCGTGAGGTGATCAATTCCTAAATAGTTCAAGAACCCGAGCTATAGGTATCCTCCTCTACTAGAACTACCCGCTAAAGAACACGACACAGAAAATCTTACGGACAGTGCAGGGCAGATATAAGAGATCTAACAGTGTCTCTTACCTGGCCAGGTTTTTAATTCATCTGCCGTCCATTATCCCAGATTCTCTTTTTGTTCGTATTCTGCCGGTGTTCTTGAAGGAATACACAGACCTCGGGTCCCTGTTCAGGCGCCAGGAAATGTCAAGATCACACTCAGTCGGAGCAGCCTTTGGAAGTGGGGAATCACCAGAAATAATACACAAGACACGTCTTGTATAGTGTATCACTGGGAAGTCTCTGAAGCACGCCTGCCTTCAAGGTGTTATCCCTTCTTTATATAGTTGTATCGGTAGGTTCAGTGGTTATACAAGTTTTGCATGTTTAAACAAAGAGACAAAACAAGAAAGAAAGAAAAAACAGTTTCGTGGGCGGCAGTTTCACAACAAACAGTACAAAGGCAATTCCACAGACAAGAAAAACAGGATTTCATACTATAGCTAAAATGTCCTTGAATGGACAGGTCAATATTTATCACAAATTCTTTTTAAAATGGTTCATTGAGGTAACCATTTTTGTTCTGCTCTTCACAATAGATACATCTATAGATATATAATAGATAGAAAGATAGATAGATAAGATAGATATCTATCATCTATCTATTATCTATCATCTATCTATTATCTATCTATCTATAGATATATCTATTTATCTATCATCTATTTATTATCTATCTATTATCTATCTATTGATGTATCTATCTAGCCATCTATCTTTCTCCTATCTATCTATCTATCTATCTATCTATCTATCTATCTATCTATCTATCTATCTATCGTATCTATCTATTATCTAGCTATCTATAGATGTATCTATCTATCTGTGTGTAAACATTATTCTTCAATGGAGTATGTAAAAGAAGGGGTTGGACAAGAAATCACATCACAATTCTTTTTATTTTTTGTATATCTTTATTTAGCTTACAAAACACACACAAATACGCATGAAAAACGCGAATGTACGCAGTGTCCAACCCGCAGCGTTTACTGACCGTGGGAACATATCCCAATATATCTGCAAACAGGAAATCACTTTTTTTCCTTCCCAGAAGCCAACTTTCAATTAGCTTTATTTAAAGTGACAAAAAAAAGCATGCAATGAAAAAACGCATCAAAAACGCATGTAAAAAAAAGCATAAAAAATGCAGGTGACCTGCCAGTGACCTCAGGTGCAAATTTTACCTGCGTCAAATCCTGAGCAGATCCTGATGCAATCCTGACTGTGGAAACATACCCTAAAGCTTCAACTTTACAAACACATTTGTCTTAAATCGACAAGAAGTATGTCCTTGAGGTTTCGTCACTGTCCGTTTTTCAAAACTTTTCATTTATTATGTATATCTGTTTTCCCCTTTGTTTTATGTATGTGACAACAAGGAATGTCAGCCATTACTGCTCTGAAACATTCCTTAACTTACAGAAGTTGTGTCTAACTTAATAAAGGACTTTGCTGTAAGTCTAAGGGTACCGTCACACAGTGCCATTTTCATCGCTACGACGGCACGATTCGTGACGTTGCAGCGTCGTATAAGTATCGCTCCAGCGTCGTAGACTGCAGTCACACGTTGCAATACACGGCGCTGGAGCGATAATTTCATGACGTATTTGCGATGTAGAAGCCGTTGGTTACTGTGCGCACATCGTATACAACCTGTGTCACACAATGCAATCATGCCGCCACAGCGGGACACTAGACGACGAAAGAAAGTTTCAAACGATCTGCTACGACGTACGATTCTCAGCGGGGATCCGGATCGCAGTAGCGTGTCAGACACAACGATATCGTAAATGCATCGCTGGAACGTCACGGATCGTGCCGTTGTAGCGATCAAAATTGCACTGTGTGACGGTACCCTAAAGTCTGCATTATCTGGTTAGATTGTCTCTTGTGCTATTCCAGGCTCGAGGCTAGACAACCATTTCAAGAAAAGTGTCCATATTAAGGCCTCCATACCTGTACCTGCAGCAGTTCTGTTCTGCTGCACTAGACTTAGATCGCCATAGAACACTCAACATAGCTGAATAGCAAAATGCGCTTGCTTCTTTTTCTATAGTACAAATGTGATTTATTTAACTTGTTTTTTTTCTTTTTAGGAAGCGGTGGTCAGTGTCTGGATACAGTTCAGTGATGGCTTAGTGACACCTCTTGACATCTATGATCCCAAAGATTTCACAATATCTGCAACATCATTGGATGAGTCCATTGTTTCCACTCACCAAATAAATCCAGTAAAGTGGCCAACTGTAATAGCAGAAAGTGAAGGACAAGGTCCTTTGGTAAAAATAGACTTTATGATCTCTGAGGCTTGTCAAAAATCAAAGAGAAAAAGCATTCTTGCGGTGGGAAATGGTTATATAAAAGTGAAATTTGGACAAAGTGATGCCATTTCTCCAGGTGAGACTGAATATGATGAGGAAGAAATAGAAAACCACACTAGTGACCGAAGGCAGAAAGTTTCAGACCCGGATCGTTATGGTAGTGATGGAAGGTATGATGGTTCTCTTCTCGAACGTGATAAAAGTGCCATAAGAAAAGGAAGCACAACTGCTAGATCTGTGATAAATGGCAGAATGGATGGCAATAAACTTTCTGAAGACAGTCCTTTGCAAAATATCCCAATAGATTTTACCAATTTTCCTGGCCAGGTGGACTTACCAAAAAGTAATGGAGAGATTGAAGATAATGACCTCCTAAATGCATCTAGAGGATTGAGTGACCTTGAGATAGGAATGTATGCTTTACTTGGTGTTTTTTGCCTTGCCATATTGGTCTTCCTTATTAATTGTGCAACATTTGCCCTTAAATATAGGCACAAACAGCTGCCAATAGAAGGTCAAGCAAACATGACTCATTCTCACGACTGGGTTTGGCTTGGTAATGAAACAGAGTTGTTAGAGAGCACACCAGATGTATCTCCGCAGCAAGATGAACATACTACTATCATAGACAGAGGAATCACCTTAGAAGAGAGTCATCATCTCTTTAATGGCAACTCCCAAAAGAACTTGCAGGGCCAAACTCATCAGCCAATGGAAGAAACAGAAAAAGCTATGAAAAACAAAAAAAATGATCCTCTACATTCCCCAACTTCAAAAAGAAAGAAGGTGAAATTCACTACATTCACCACTATTCCAGCTGATGACAGTTGCCCAACAGTCAACTCATTGTTGACAGCCAATGAGGATGATATTAAGTGGGTATGTCAAGATATGGATTTGGGAGAATCTAAGGACCTAAAAAACTATATGCAGAAGCTAAAAGATAAAATTTGACTTTGAGTATGGGGAATAAATGCCACTTATTTTGATGCTTTTGTTTTTATAGGTCATGATATGATGAAAAAGTTGTAGACAAAACTAAGTATGACACAATAGATGCCAAAATGAGTGATGTTTTCCAAGGAACTCTGTATTAGGACTATCTGTACAGATTTTAAGACCTGAACAACTCAGCAAACGAATGTGACACAGTGAGACTCTTTTGTGAATAAAATTAAAATTTCAAATAAAGTGGACATACCAAAAACGATTTTTTTAAAAATAAAAAAAAATGTAAAACTTGGCAAAAAAAAGTAATTTTATATTTCTAAGAAAAAGTAACTACAGGATGGGAAGTAAAATGATATTTTCAGAAATCCAGGAAAAATTAAGTCTACTGCTTGTTTCATTTTATGTAAATATGTACAATATTTGTGGAATGAAAAAAGTCAAAATTTTGTTGTTTTTTTATTTCAAACATTTACATCATATAGTAATTATTACTAATCAAATTACACAGCAGATTTCGATTTTTACTATAGTCTTCCCCTAAACAAACATTAAGTCCACTTATTAGACCAATGAATGGTGTCTTATTGGAGTGGATTTAGCCAAAATAGGAAAGAAAATATTGTCATGCAGTGTACTATGTTAAGTGTTACAATGTGAAATTCTGATTACACTTTGTGCAAACTCTAATTTCCAACACCAGCACAAGCTTTAGTTCTTCTAATGTATTCTGTTTATAACAGATTAGGTTTTAAAGGAAAAAAAATGTTTTTATATTAATTCTTTTGACATTAATGAGCTTATGTGTGACATTTGACCCAAGGGAAATTTGCCACAGACTCTGCTGGAAATGCATCTGTGCATTGGATTATTACTTCATTTTTTTGTGCATCTTGTTTTAAAATCGACATGGAGACACACAAAGTTACTTTTCTGGAATGTTATAATGATTTTTATCATTGGTGGTTAAGGGCTCACGCACCCGACAATACTGTGTGCACAATCTCCTGAAGTTCTATGGGCATTTTTACCATACAGCTCCAGAATATGGTCTTGTGCATGAGGCCTTAGACTGCTAAGTGTAACTGGCTTGTGCATTCATATCTATTGACTATAATGTTTATTTCAGCATATACAACATTGATCATAGACCAGGATTTTAAATCTTTTCATTTCATGTAAATGCAATTATACAAAATCAGGTGACATTTTCGATATCAGTTCAGTGTAATATCTCATTCACAGACATAAAATCTTATACTTTCTGCAAATCAATAAAGGAGAAGTTGTAAAAATACAAGGCATTAAAGAAGCAGTCCCACTAAGATTTGTATTTATTAAATGTGTGTATATGCATATAATGTAGTGTTAATATACTCACCTGCTGCTGAGGGGTCTTCTCTCCTTCTCAGTGACGTCACAGCAGTTGTGACTCGCCGGCTCACTCTACGCTTTATGAGTGAGCCAGAAGTCTCTTTTACAATGAAGGTCTATGGTTCCTTGTTCTGACTCTCAGTAGACTTACATTGCACAAGTCACTTCCGGGTCACACAGAGAACAGTTTGACCCACAGAATCTGCAAAGTGGTGACGTCACTCAAAAGAGGAGAAAAACAGCGCTGTACACCAGAAAGTGCAGTGCCAGGTACACTCACTACACTACATGCACATAGAAAAATATTTAGAATTGAGAGTCCTCAGTGGTTGATACCTTTTTAATGGCTAACTGAAAAGATGGTAACAAATTGCAAGCTTTCGAGACTACATACGTCTCTTCATCAGGCAAAGACTAAAAGAAATTCTGAAGAATCACATATTTCTGCACAACACAGCACAGAAAAATGCCATAGATAAGAGAGATGACGTGAAGTAGAATTATCATTATGAGAGTGATAAACAGTTATGTCCATAAATATTTGAACAGTTCATAGATAAGGAGTGAATGTTTTATTGTCCTCTAATTGGGGTCTGGTTCTATGTTATGATGACCCCATACGGTCTAAGGAGCAAATTCCTTAATTGATGTTAAAAGACATAAATCCGTGCAACACATTCATTCCTGACACTGAGTACCGTATATAATCGAGTGTAAGCCAACCCGAGTATAAGCTGAAACCCCTAATTTTGCCACAAAAAACTGGGAAAACTTAATGACTCGAGTATAAGCCGACAGTGGAAAATGCAGCAGCTACCAGTAAATGTCAAAAATAAAAATAGATACCAATAAAAGTAAAATTAATTGAGACATCAGTAGGATAAATGTTTTTGAATATCCATATTGAATCAGGAGCCCCATACAATGCTCCATACAGTTCATTATGGGCCCCATGTAATGCTCCATACAAAATACACCCCATATAATGCTCCATACAGTTTATGATGGGCCCCATAAGATGCTCCATATTAAAATATGCCCCATATAATGCTGCACAAATGCTGATTATGGCCCCATA
The DNA here is from genome assembly GCF_051348905.1 of Ranitomeya variabilis. NCBI lineage: Eukaryota > Metazoa > Chordata > Amphibia > Anura > Dendrobatidae > Ranitomeya > Ranitomeya variabilis. The sequence continues at coordinate 238,096,477 of NC_135232.1, forward strand.
AGATGTTGCATAGACACATTTGCCCCATATAATGCTGCACAAATGCTGATTATGGCCCCATATGATGCTCCATAGAAATATTTGCCCCATATAACACTGCACATGGCCCCATAAGATGCTCCATAGAGATATTTGCCCCATATAATGCTGCACATGGCCCCATAAGATGCTCCATAGAGATATTTGCCCCATATAATGCTGCACATAGCTCCATAAGATGCTCCATAGAGATATTTGCCCCCATATAATGCTGCACATAGCCCCATAAGATGCTCCATAGAGATATTTGCCCCATATTCTGTTGCTACGATAAAAAAAAAAAAAAAAATGACATACTCACCTCTCGTCGCTCAGGCCCCCGGCACTTGCTATATTCACCTGTCCTCCATTCCACCGCCGAGCACCGCTGTATCTTCCCCGTCCTCTGCACTGACTGTTCAGGCAGAGGGTGGCGCGCACACTAATCACGTCATCGTGCCCTCTGACCTGAGCGTCACTGCAGAGGACGGGGAAGATACAGCGGCGCCGACGGTGGAACGAGGAACAGGTGATTATAGCGCACTGCCCCCGCCATACTCACCTGCTCCCGGCGCGGTCCCTGCAGGTCCCTGGTTCTCCGGGCACGGGCAGCTTCTTCCTGTATTGAGCGGTCACATGGTACCGCTTATTACAGTAATGAATATGCGGCTGCACCCCTATGGGAGTGGAGTGGGGTCCATATTTATTACTGTAATGAACGGTACCATGTGACCGCTCAATAGAGGAAGAAGCTGCCAGCGCCCAGAGAATGAGGGACGTCCAGGGACCGCGCCAGGAGCAGTTGAATATTATTAGACAGCTGCTGCTCCCCCTCCCCTGCCGACCCCTGGGAATGACTCGAGTACAAGCCGAGAGGGGCAATTTCAGCCTAAAAAAATGGGCTGAAATTCTTGGCATATACTCTGGTATATACGGTATCTTTCCTGTATCTACATGCACATACACACACATTTATAGGGGTATTCCCTTCCTTAAGATCCTATCCCAATATATAATAGGTGTAATAATAATAATATTAGCAAATACCTCTAGTTAGAAATGTAGTAAATTCTTCTGATTCGCTATGTCACTTTTTCCATGTGCAGAGCATTACCTTAGGTACCCATGGTTATGATCACTAACAACTAACTGCTACTATATGAATGGTCGTAAGTAATCATGGAAAACTAAACTACTGCAATGCCCTGCACATTGGGTAAGCGACAGCAAATCAGAAGAACTATACTACATTTATAACTGGATTTATTTGCTAATATTATTATTGAGATAGGATTTTAGAGATGTAAATACCCCTATTGAATAAAAAACGTACTGGGAGTGCTTCTTTAGGCTAATATAGTGTACATATGCCTTATGGAGATGAGAGAAAGGGTTCTTGCCTGCTGGTGCTAATATATAGATATTATCAACTGCTGCACAAAAATTGTGAAGCATCTTTACAGTGATTTCAATATCTGGCGGGAATGGTGTTCCACAATGGTAATATTAAGATAAACTAGAACTCAAAACATGCCTTTTCTGTAAACACTCCACAGACTGGCCATCCTTTAGTTAAAGAGAACTTTTTGTTGCTCATTCTCAAATTTTATAATCTGGATTAGGGCCCTGCACGGTCTTGTACAGCTACAGGCCCCATTGTACTACAGGGTGTGAAGACATGCTGTCAGACTGTACCAGCAAAAGAATCATTGCCCTCCGGTCCATGGTATGAACACATTGTTGCCTGGCTAAAATTGGGGAATTGACAAGTGCTAGAGAACATTGAATGAAACAGTAGATGAGAAATCAGAACTAATGGCATCTAACATAGATGGGAATGAAACCATGACATGCATAAAAAGTATTGTAGACTGGAAGAATGTAATATTTATTTATATATATACATATAATTATACGAATTGTGATTAAATACATCATGTCATTAAACTTGCCTTGTTTCCTCTTGTTTGACTTGTTTGCTAATAGTGTCATTTGTACATTCAGCTCAGATCATCAGTTTCTTATCAGTTTGTGTTGCCCCGATGAAGGGATGCATGTAAAAAATTGCTAAAGTAAATGTAATATCAGGCATGCAAGTGTAGGAATCGCAGCGTTCTGCATCTTTATATGTAAGAGACAAGAAAATAAATCATCGCTATTCTACTTCTCAAGAAATGCTGGAACATAGTTCAAAAATTGCTCATCACAATCATAATACCAGCTTGTTGGACTTACAATCTACCAAGTGGCTGCAATTTCAGATGTCTTGATTTGTGTCATAGTTGGATGCAAAAAATTGATTGTGTTTACAGTTAGTGCTATTATAGACGCTCAGGGTGAATTTATTCAAAAACTTCACAGTCCTCTTATATTGCCAAGTAAGGTGTTTCTGTGGCCTTTGTGGACCTTTGAAGAGTTAAATTACAGCACAGCTTCAGCCAGGTCAAACTTTCTCTGTCTGCCCACTTCTCTTATCCACACTGACATATTTTTACACTCCTTTGCACTGTTTGAATTGGTGCTTAGGCTGTTATCTTAGGTCCCTATTAACTAACATGTTTCATCTACCAATACACAAAAAGTTAGTAAATCCCAGTATATGTTATTCGCTATTCCTCCAAATTGACATTATCCCACACTTTTTTGCATGTTGAAATGATTCTAGTAAACAGCCAGAAAGTGAATGAAAATACCAACAGAATAGATTACTCATTTTCAGTTTTAGGTTAGTATTTTTAATATGCATATTCAGGGAGGATTAATAAAAGGACATGTAACGCTACGTTCACATTTGCGGTCTGCGCCGCAGCGTCGGGCGCCGCAGCGTCGCCGCATGCGCCCCTATATTTAACATGGGGGCGCATGGACATGCGTCGCACTTGCGTTTTGCGCCGCATGCGTCCCTGCGGCGCCCGCGTCCGGGCGCAGAGGACGCAGCAAGTTGCATTTTTGCTGCGTCAAAAATCAATGAAAAAAAGGACGCATGCGGCGCAAAACGCAGCGTTGTGCATGCGTTTTGCTGTGTTTTTGTTTGCGTTGTGCGTTGCGGCGCCGACGCTGTGGCGCACAACGCAAATGTGAACGTAGCCTTAAACTACTTATGTTTTTTTTTTTATTTAGCTTGGTAAAGGAAACCCTGAATGAGCTGCAATGTATCTGTCCATACAACAACAGTAGAATATAGGTGGCCTTTATGGAAGAGTGGGCAGAAAAAAAGCCTTTACTTACACACAAAAATTGTAAGGCTCATTTTGAGTTTGCAAAAAGACATGTAAGAGACTCCTCAAATGTATGGGGGAAGGTGCTGTGGTCAGATAAGACCAAAATTGAACTTTTTGGCCACCAAGGTAAATACTATGTCTTGCGCCAAAATAGCGTACCTCATCACCCCAAGAACACCATCCCCACAGTGAAACATGGTGGTGGCAGCATCTTGCTGTGGGGATGCTTTCCAGCAGCAGAGAGAGGGAAAGTGGACCGAGTTGAGGGGAAGAAGAATGGTGCGAAATTCAGGGATATTCTTGAGCAAAGCCTGTTTAGTCTGTCAGTAATTTGAGACTGGTTTCACCTTCCAACAAGACAATGACCCAAAGCATACTGCTAAAGCAACACTAGTGTAGTTTAAGAGGAAACATGTAAATGTTTTTGAGTGGCCTAATCAAAGCTCAGACCTTAATCTAATTGAGAATTTGCAGTCAGATTTGAAGATTGCTGCCCACCAGAGGAAACCATCTAACTTGAAGGAGCTGGAGCAATTTTGCCTTGAGGAATGGCCAAAAATCCCAGTGGCAAGATGTGGAAAGCTCAAAGAGACTTATCCAAAGGACTTGCAGCTATAATTGCTGCAAAAGGAGGCTGTACAGAGTACTGACTTTAGGGGGTGAATAGTTATGCACACTGAAGTTTTCAGTTATTTTGTCCTATTTGCTGTTTGCTTCACAATAAAAATAAAATCAAATATTCACAGTTAAACAAAGAGAAGATAGAGTCCATGCTTGTCAATAAAAAACATATTTTATTGAAACAATTCATTTTAAATATAATATAAACACAAAACACATAAATAGTGGGCAAGATAAAGCGTGAAACAGTGACAATAGAAACAGAATAAAAGGAGCCAGAGGTGCTATTTGTATTGTAATAACCAAGGGTTGACGCATGCAGAGCAGTGTTTATGATAACCATCCTAATAACAGTTAAGGTAGTAACATACATGGTAAATAAGTGCATATGTATCTACAGATGTTCAGTGCAGCGCTATATGGATAATATGGATGTCAAATAGTCTGTTATAGCTGAATAGGGTATAACAGCACATCCATTGTAGTTTGTTGACTTCAAAAGCAGAGAGGGAAAAACTATGCAAATAGATTAAATAATCAAGTACTGCTACTTGATCTCATCACCATTCTTCCCCTTATCTGTGATGCTGGACTGAAGGACATTTGTTAAATCTAAAAATAGGTTACATGCTTCTGTATAAAGAGACTGAGGGAGAAACAGCAAGACAGGGAGGGACAGTGAGAGATTCTGCCAAGACATCCATACATCCAAAGGACCAGAGACAGGACAGCAGCCATTTTACATCATGGCTCCATCACGAGTTACACTGATCTATCATTCCACAGGAAACAACCTAGGGCTTTTTGGCCCCAGTTGGAAGAATACAGATCTGCTCCATTGACCATCGCTAAACCATGGATACATTTGGAGAATCCAGGTTGTGATCTTCGGATCAACTTGCCTTATACCTTGTATGGACTCAATGGACTGTCATCTTCCTACATTCGTCGTTACCTCCTCTGTGTATGTGTGCCACAGGTGGAGTAACCGACCCTGGAAGATGAAGCCAGGTTATGATCCTTCAATCAACTGGCTTGTATGGACTGAATGGACTGTCATCTTCCTACGCTTGTCGTTACCTCCTCTCTGTGTGCGTGCCACAGGTGGGGTAGTGTCTCCTTGTTTAATTATCTAACAGATTTGCTATTGTACTTAGTTTGTGTGCACTTTCTTCATATATATGCATAGTTTACAAAAATGTTGATCTGGAGATTTCTTTATATGTAAATGTCCACAAATATAGGCATGTTCTTTACATGAACTGATGCAAACCCTCAAAAAGACGTTAAAATCCCAGGTTGTTGAGGTAGCAAAACATGAAAAATGCCAAGTGTGGCTACATACTTTCGCAAGCCACTGTATGGTGATATCAGGTCTCTTGTTCGGCAGCCACAGACTACAACATGGATGATTGTCGTTGTAATAATTATAGGGGATAACTCAGGAGACTATTTGCGTGGAACAAGACAACTACAGGACATAGTTTTGTAAGTGGTAAAGTCTATATTATCACAAGGTGATTCAAACAGGTGCAGAGAGAAACTCAAGTCCACAACACTTGGAGTAAATATTAAATGCAGCTTAGCAGTCTATAGGAAACTTCAGAGGTAAATGCAATCACGCAGAAAGTCTATGAAGCACAATTATTTTTGAGGATACTTGACACGAATAAGTCCTTGCTTAGTCCAAAACACAGATAGATATGCTTATAAGGCAGTTCAAATAATATCTGAGCTCAACCAGGGAGGTCTGGGTAATAGTCTCAGGTTCTTGCAGAGCACTAACAGCTTACATGTCCAGCAAATACAGATGGAAGTAAACACGAGCAGCAGATGAAGGAGGATTACTGGAACTGGTGTATGCAGCAGGAACTCAGAGCAGAGTAGCAGGATAACCCCACAGGTTCACAGGAGCAGGTATATAGCCAGGGAGTCACCAGAGGTCAGGAGCTGGATGCAAGGCAGAATACTCTAGCACAGACTGAAGGCTGGGGTGGAGTTTTATAGCAGGAAGACACAGTGCACATGAGACCAAAGACGCCATCTTGGAAAAGGGCAGTAATGCACAAAAGATAATAAAAAATGTTCAGAGTCCTGACAGTCTTAAGTCCTATGAGTCATTTTGCTGAACTCTTCTTCTATATGATCTTTATTTTGCATTCTCATTATAAACATGTCCTTTGGGGAGTCCTAGGAGGAGCTCCCATCCAAAACTGCTGTCAGGATGTGCAGTATTCTGGTAGATTTTTATTGGTTTAGGAATATGCAGATGATCAGATACTTTATAATAATCTATGTTATATACTATTCCTGCTTCTTTTTACTAACCTGATCTGTATCTGTATTCAAAGCAATAGGAGGGGGATGTGTAGCAACCTGCGGCAGACACTACAAGTAGACAGCCTGCTCCGCAAATGCGTACTTCTACCTCTGCCAATACTGATAACAGCTGATCGTCAGGGGTTCCGGATGTCGAACCCCAGCCAATCAGACATTGATGACCTATCCTAAACCTAGGCTATCAATGTAGAAGTAGTGAAAAACCTCTTCAACTTGTCTTTTCTTAATTTGTTATCCGTCAGGTTTACACAAGTACACAAGATAACAGGAAAATCTAGTGTATTATCATAAAAATGAATTAAATTTTTCCATGCCTATGCTTGGGCTACAAGGCAAATATTTAGCCTGTGATGAAAAAATGATGTGTAACATGGACAGCTCAAGCCTATCAAACCAGGAGCTGCTCTTACAGTGTGGTTCTTTGTTCAGGTTAAAAGTGGGGCAACCACACATCCCACTATTTATTTTACTCACTTATATAGTGCTTTACAGACATTATCATCTCTATCATTATGGATCTTTTGGAGTCATAATGGAGGGAACCGGAGAATCTGGAGAAAACCCATGCAAACACAAGGAGAACATACAAACTTCTAGCAGATGTTATTCCTGATGGGATTTGAACCCGGACCCTAGTGCTGTAAGACTGCAGTCCTAACCACTGAGCCACCACACTGCCCACTGTTGTGACACCTACAGTACATTGCCCAATAATGCATGTGCACTAGTTTTGTCTTCATGAGACAATTTAAGGGCACAAGAGAAACAGAGGGTACGCCTTATGTTTTAACCTTCTCTGTTCCCTCATTATTGTCTGTATGAAGCAATATATTTACTATAGGAATCATTTTGTATAATGAATTGCTTTTCTTACTGAAATAATAGAACAACTGTCAGCTGGGCCTGTGGTATGCTAGCTGAGTCATACTATAAAAATATTTCTAAAGGTACCGTCACACTCAGCGACATAGACAATGATCCGATCGCTGCAGCGTCGCTGTTTAGGTCGCTGTAGAAACGTCAAACACATCAGCTCCACAACGATGCAGGAGCGATCCTGTGACGTAGCGGTGACTCACTTATCGTTCTCACAGGTCGTTAGCTCCATGTTTAACATTGCTGACATCGTTGCTTTTGCTGTGAAACACGACGATCTGACGACCAAATAAAGTTCTGGACTTTAAACTCCGACCAGCGATATCCAGATCGCTGCTGCGTGTCAAACACAACGAGATCGCTATCCAGGACGCTGTGAAGGTACCTTTAGTCCTCAGAGTTTTCCTCTTGCATAACATGTCATAGTTTATTTTAACATGATTACACTAATTTGCACAGAATAGATGCAAGTTAATGAGCTGCCCTTAATTTTTAAATATGTCTCATTGTGTGTTAGGTGTCGAGTTCCCGCCTCTGCACAGGGGGAATCTCAGACCATCTCTGCTGTGGTCTCCCATTCTTCTCCAGCCGCAGTGGAGCCTGCTCAGCGGAGACGTTGGTCCCACCCGACAGTGCTACCTGCACACCTAGCACACGATACAGTGTCTGATTGCAGTGACCGCCAGTGCGGCGCCGTGCGCTAATAGAGCGCTTTCCTGGCCCAAGTCTGGGTGGTTAGTGGCGTCCACCAGAGCGGCACTGCACGCATCTCTTGTGCATTAAATTATTATTTCTGTTAAACTCTGACACCCCAGTAGCGGTGTCGAGCGCAAGAGTAATAGAGGAACTCTTTCCCTGAGTCTTGGGACAGAGTTCTGTGACTCCTTGCTTGCGCTCTTTGTGCGGTACCATGGCCCTGTGAAGCAACAGGGTTTGCTTCCTTCATACCAGGTGAAGCTAACCCGTGTGTGTATCCACATTATACCACCATATAGTCCGTCATTACTCAGCAGCAGGTTCCATCTCTGCACGGTGGACCCCGGGCTGCGAACGCACCTTATACCATCTTTTTAATTATTTGGTGCGTTCCGCTAGCCCTAACATTGTGTACAGGGAGAAAGACAATATACTGACTGTCAATTTATCTCCACACATCTTTTTTTTCCAAAGTTTTCCCAAGTCTATTCCAATGCATACAGTGACAAAAAGACTGACTGGCACTTCCAAGCTAATGTGAACAGGTGCAAGCTAGGAGCAGCTGCCTCCATACACAGTAAATCAAAAAAGTTGCACTCTGTAGTGCTAAAGCATGTCAATGTGAAATATATGAAATATGAATAGCAATACTGCTACTGGATACTAGTTGATGAGATGAGACGCTTAGTACGTAATTTGGCCAACTCATTTATGCCCAGCAACCAACAACAAGGTGGTCTCAAAACTGATGGGTCCTAACGTGTCTAATGTGATTGGCTCTCTAAGACTGAAGTCTGAATTCTTGGGTAGATGTGAATACTAGTGATGAGCGAACGTGCTCACCACTACTTGTTACTCGCCCGAGTATCACTATGCTCGGCGTACTCGTCGAGCAGCGAGCATTTCCGGTATTATTCTTCGGTAACTGCAGTCTCCCCCCAGCAGTTTTGGCGGACTTTAGAGACCCAATCATGGTGCAGGGATGGTCAGCCAGGCCATGAAACGCCGCCATCTATGTTGTGGTTGTGCAGTGATTGGCTGGGCCGTACAGCATCATCCCGAGTATAAGAGACCTGGCGCCACCCTGCTCGCCGCATTCTGTTCCTGTTTCAGTGAAAGTAGGGAGAGCTGATGCCAAGATAGGGTCAGAATCGTGGTTCTAGAGTTAGTGTAGGTCTGCAACTCTTACATCCACAACTCCTCAGAAACCAAAAGTCCTTTTTAGGGCTAATTCGTGGGTCCCGATATTGCAGCACTAGGTAGGCAGGGCACAGCATATCCACATCAGTGCAAGGCCTGCAGGCACTGTATGTGCATCCATCGGTCCCACTGCATCGTTCCCAAAGTTCCATAACTGCCTGCCGCTGCAGCTTATTTACTGTCTATATACCTTTTTTTTATTCCCAAAAAAATATACAGTTTGTTCTGTCAGACTGAAGCCTGTTGAAAAGTTATAGTTTGCCAGGCATACGTAGCATAGTTGTGCGTGCTACCCTTGTGCCCTCTTCTTTTTTTTTGAAGTTTTAAATTCACCGAAAAAGGCCTCATATATCTGCATTCTCCAAGTTTGGTAATTGGAGGCCGGTGTACTTATTTTTTGGCTGTGTGATACTCAAATTCTATACAGCACTATTTTGCATAAAAAAATTCAAAGGCCACAGATTTGCCAGTGTGGTATTTCTGTTACCTGCCGTCATATATCTCGGTGCTCCAAGTTTGGGTATTGGAGGCTGATGCACTTATTTTTTGGCTGTGTGATACTCAAATTCTACACAGCGCTATTTAGCATAAGAAAAAAAATCCAAGGCCACAGATTTGTCAGTGCGGTATTTCTGTTACAGCCATCATATATCTCTATGCTCCAAGTTTGGGCATTGGAGGCCGGTGTCTTTATTTTTTGGCTGTGTGATAATCAAATTCTATACAGCAATATTTCGCATAAATTAACTTTAAAAAAAAATTTAATACAGTCTGTTAGGTCAGGCTGAGGCCTGCCTGGTGTTTGGGTTTGAAAAATCGTAGATTTGCAGGCATACTGATCAAATATTATTTCGCTACTAATAAAGACATTTGTGTTGAGCATTTAAAATAGTGCAGTAGTCCATTTAAAATGGTTAAGGCAAGGGGCAAGGGACGAGGAAGTGGATGTGATGCTGATGGTGCATCCAGAGGATGAGGCCGTGGGCAAGGTGAAAGTGGGCAACAAAAAAAGACCCACATCTTCTCGCTCGACCTTCCTGTCCCAGTTTCTAGAGGACCGCAGCACAACACTATTGAAGCCAGAGCAGTGTGAAACGGTTGTTGGTTGGATAGCGGATAATGCTTCCAGTCACTTATTTACCACCACCACCTTGTCTTCCACATGGTCAAGTCTGAGTAGCCGTGAGTATGGCCAGGATATTCCTCACCCTGATCCTCCTTCCTCCCACCATGCCGAGTACCCTGAGACAACTGATCCCACACTTGGACACTCTGAAGAGCTGTTCAGTTTTCCATTTCAAGATTCAGAAATCTCTGCCGGTCAACTTGAAGTGGGGAAAGATGAGATCGCATGTAGAGCTGCCCAAAGCTTTGACCAGCCCTGGTCACACAAAGGCGATGGTGGGAAAGTGTCACAAGAGGTGGATGATGATAAGACACAATTGCCAGAAAGTCAGGAGGAGGAGCAGGGTGCGGATGTGGAAGATGAGGTGGTGGATGACATAGTGACTGACCCAACCTGGCAGGAGGACATGCATAGTGAGGACAGCAGCACAAATGGGGAAGGAGGCATATCCCCCAAACAGGTAGGAAGAAGCAGTGTGGTGTCCACAGACAGAAGGCGTGCAACCGTTCCCCGTAACACCAACATGAGTGAAGTTGCCATTCCACCTGTGAGATCTTCCCGAGTCTGGCTATTTTTTAAAGACTCTGCCAATAACCCCAAACAGGCCATTTGCAGCACCTGCCATGCCCACATCAGCAGGGGTAGCAAAATAACCAGCCTGACCATCACCAGCATGATCAGGCAAATGCAAGAAAAGCACCCAAAGAACCCAACTTTGTGGGCAGAACCCCAGACTTCAGGACCACTGCCTGCTGGTCACACCACTGCTTCTTCCACTGTTTTGCGTAGAAGCCAAACCCCAGTACACCGTGCATGTGAAGATGCCTCTAGCCCTGCACCTGTTGTGGCCCGCAGTCAAGCAGCACCATCAGCAAGCCCATCCACGTCCTTGTCCCAGCACATCGTTCAGTTTTGTATAACCCAGTCTTTGGAACGCAAGCAGAAATACCCAGCCAACGCCCCACAGGCCACAGTCCTCAATTCTAATATTTCTCATTCTGCTTGCGCTAGAAATGCTGCCTTTTAGGCTTGTTGAGACGGAAGCTTTCTGCAACCTGATAGCGGCAGCTGTCCCAAGGTACTCGGTCCCCAGTCACCACTATTTCTCCCGGTGTGCCGTACCGGCATTACACCAGCATGTGTCCCACAACATTACCCATGCCCTCAACAATGCTGTTACCGGGAAAATCCACCTAACCACGGACACGTGGACAAGTGCTTGTGGACAGGGATGGTACACCTCAATGACGGCACAGTGGGTTAACATAGTGGAAGCCGGGACCCAGTCGGACCTTGGGATGGAACACATCCTCCCCACGCTGAGGATTGCTGGCCCTACGTCAATCAGGGTTGCCCCCACAGTCTACAGCTCCTGCACCTCCTCCTCCTTCATCCTCCATGTCTAAAATCAACACATCAGTCAGAAGCTGGAAGCACTGCAGCACTGCCTCAGCCAAGCGGCAACAAGCTGTGCTGAAGCTAATCTGCATAGGTGACAAACAGCACAATGCAAAAGAGTTGTGGAGAGCGCTGAAAGAGCAGTCAGATGTTTAGAAAACAATGGCCATAACCTGTTGACGGCCCTGAGGCAAGGTGAGCTCACACACGTACCTTGCTTGGCCCATGTGCTTAACCTCGTGGTTCAACGTTTTCTGAAAAGCTACCCGTAGCTGCCGGATCTGCTAGTGAAAGTACGCCGTCTGTCTGCCCATTTTAGAAAGTCAGCTACAGCTTCAGCCGCCCTTGCCATGCTTCAGCAGCATTTTCAGCTTCCCGCTCACCGACTGTTGTATGATGTCCCCACACGCTCGAACTCTACGCTGCATATGTTGGAAAGGATTTGTGAGCAGAATAGGGCTGTTGTTGACTACCAACATCAACAAGGTCATCGAATTTCAGGTCAGACTCCACACATAAGACCTCAGGAGTGGACATGAATGTCAGACATATGCAACATCCTCCAAAACTTGGAGGACTGCACCAAGATGGTGAGCGGCGATGATGCAATAATTAGCATCACCATCCCACTTCTCAGCATTCTGAAAAACTCTCTGCTCACAATCAAAGAGGATGCTTTGCAGGCGGAGCATGAGGACATGGAGCAAGGAGATTACACTCAGCCCAGCCTCATGTCTTCTTAACATGGATTGGTAGGCAATGAGGAGGAGGAGGAGCAAGAACAGGAGCTACTTTCATGCGCTATAGATGGTACTACAAACTCATCTGTATTAGCTTCTGTTCAGCGGGGATGGCCTGAGGACAGGGAGGAGGAGGATGAGGAGGAGGACGGCATGGTCAGTCATCCTGTTGGTGAGGACACGGAAGTCTTGCTTGTTAGCAGTCTGGCACGCATGGCTGACTTTATGTTGCGCTGCATTTCACGTGACCCTCGGATTATCAAAATTTGGGGTGATACTCATTACTGGTTGGTGACACTTCTACACCCACGCTATAAGGAGAACTTTCAATCTCTTCTGCCTGAGGCAGAGAGGTGTACTATAATGTTGCAGTACCACAGGGCCCTTGTAGCAGAATTACTTAGAAAATTCCCATGTGAGAATGCTGGCAGCTGACGTCAGAGTTTGTTGTACAACCAAGGACTCCAAGCGAGAGAGACAGAAGTACAATCCAGCACAGGCAGGGGAACAATGGCCAAGTTCTGGGACAGTTTTCTCAGACCCTCCCATCGTGGCGGCACAGAGGCAAGAGGTGCTTTCACAAGAAGTGCAATGTTTGGGAAGATGGTGAGGGAGTACAATGCAGATCGTACAAACGTCCTCCGTGATTCCTCTGTGCCTTTTAATTATTGGGTATCCAAGCTGTACATGTGGCATGAACTGGCTCTCTACGCCTTTGAGGTCCTGGCCTGCCCTGCTGCTAGCGTTCTGTCAGAGAGGGTTTTTAGTGCCGCTGGTGGAATTATAACAAATAAGTGCATCCACCTGTCAACTGAAAATACTGACAGGCTGACTCATAACAATGAACAAGGCCTGGATTGGGAAAGACTTCTGTACACCACTAAGTGAAAACAGCGAAACATAACCTCAAATACATTCTCTCTTTTGGGGAGGTGTATTCTCATGCACCACTTCACAGCCACACATGGGTATACGCTTCCAGATTTGGTCTGTTTGTTCTTATCCTCCTCCTTATCCTCATCCTCCTCATCCAGAACCACTATATCACCAGGGTGAACATGGTCTGTATGGTGAATTTTGGCCAAGGGTGCTGTGATGGCACTCTTATTTTTTACAAAAAGGACAACACATTGGGGAATTGAGCATGGCCTTACATTGGGCCTACTTCTTAACTCGGTCTCCTGCAATCTGTCCTGTACCTGCCAGTAGATCACCAGGGTGAACGTGCTCTGCACTGTTATAGGCCAGTGAATTTTGGGCAAAGGGGCTGTGATGGCACTCTATAATTTTTTTAAAAATGGACCCCACATTGGGGAATTGGGCATGACATTCCATTGGGACAACTTCTTAACTCAGTCTCCTGAAATCTAAAATGTACCTGCCACTAGATCACAAGGGTGAACGTGCTCAGTATTGTTATAGGCCGTTGAAGTTTGGGCTAGGGGCATGCGATGGCACTAGTGTATTTTTAAAAAAGGTACCCCCATTGGGGAATTGTTTGGCAGATCATGCACTGCATTACAAGTCTTAGAGACCCACACCACTACATTGGCCCTAACTCTGTCTCCTGCAATGTCTCTTCCTTATCTCCGGCAACATGACCTGGGTGAACATGCTTTGTACTGTCATAGGCCAGTGAAGTTTGGGCAAGGGGGGCTGTGATCGCAATAGTATATTTTTAAAAAAAGTACTCCCCATTGGTGAAACCACATCCTTGATGGCAAACACTTCACATTTGTGTACCTTAAAGAGCTCACTTGAAAAGCTCCTTTTTGTGTTGCCTGGTTGCTCAAATTGGACACAATACACTTCATATAAATTTGATAAAGCAATGCTGTTAGTTTGGCTCAGTAGTTCATTAAAATATAGCTTTGTCCACTATATTAGTTTCTCTCCTTGAGAGCCATAACTTTGGCTGCCTGAAATGTACAAATGGCGAATATACAAATGGCAATTTGTAAACAAGATTGAAATACTGTACACCGAATGCATTCAGAAAATTACATAGCTGCATGTCTTGTAAAACATTTACAGATGTGACAGACAATGCTCATAGTGACACAATCTTGATAAATGTTTGTTTATTCACTTCACAAACAGTTTGAAGCCTCTATATGTTTGCTGTTTGTCATTGTAAAACATTAAGGTTTACTGAAACTCTGCCTTTGGTGGTTTGATCTAAATCCTTTTGGCTTTTATTTTCTAGGGGTTTATGGCCCCTCATCTGATGAGTCAATGATATCTCAGTTTCATCCAACCTTGAAAAGTGGCCACTTGAAGGTCTGGGTGAAACTAGAGTTACTACATAGTGTAAATCACTATATAAGACCAGAAAAACATGACTAAGATAGATGCCAAAACTGGGGCACCTGTACATGTACAGTGTGCTGATACCTGCATAATTGGGGACACCCATGCAGTGTAGGTAATCTCCCAGGGGTTCTCTGTCTTGGTGTTGCTTCTTGGATATTCCAGACGGATGATATTTAGCCTCTTGGTGATGATCTAAGTAGACTGTATGAAGTTAGTTTTCATATATATGTAATCAGTATATTTATGTAATCTGTTGTGAATTCCATTCTCGGACTCCCTCCTGTGGTCATGAATGGTACTTTGGTTAGTTCTGCTCTTGGACTCCCTCTGGTGGCTTTGAGTGGAACTGCTGGTCACTGAGGTTGGCTTTGTCAGCTGCTCTCATTTATTGCTTGCTGGCTTCTCTATTTAACTCCACTCAGATCGTTACTTGATGCCAGCTGTCAATGTTTCAGTACTGGTTCAGATCTCTCTTGGACTTCTCTGAGGACCTGTCTGCTCCAGCAGAAGCTAAGTCTTTGCTAGTTCATTTGTTGTTACTGCTTCCTGAATATATTTCTTAGTATTGCTAATTTCTAGTCCAGCTGCTATCATGATATTCCCTTGCTAGCTGGAAGCTCTGGGGTGCAGAGTGGCACCTCCACACCGTGAGTCAGTGTGGGGAGTCTTTTTGCTTACTCTGCATGGTTTTTGTAGTCTTTTGTGCTGACCGCATAGTTTCCTTTGCTATCCTCTGACTATTTTAGTGAAGTCTGGCCTCCTTTGCTAAAACCTGTTTCATTCCTGTGTTTGTGACTTTCCTCTTAACTCACAGTCAATATATGTGGGGGGCTGCCTTTACCTTTGGGGAATTTCTCTGAGGCAAGGTTAGGCTTCTATTTCTATCTTTAGGGGTAGTTAGCTCTTAGGCTGTGAAGAGGCGTCTAGGGAGAGTTAGGTACGCTCCACGGCTATTTCTAGTTTGTGTTATAGGAGTAGGGTTTGCGGTCAGCAGAGTTCACACTTTCCCAGAGCTTGTTCCGATTACTAGTTTACTCATCAGGTCATTCCGGGTGCTCCTAACCACCAGGTCCATAACAGTAATCCTTATATGTACTTATTAACCTTTGTATGTTATTGTTAACATATACAAAAATGTACGCACTCACACTATTCAGTCTTAATATTCCTTGAATTTTGTAGTTTGGAATGAAATTGCTTTGTATTGCAAGGATTAGCCTTTTTTAAAGCCGTATCTGAACCTTAGTGTTAAAAACATGGTAAACACAATTGCCAAATTCTCCTGTAAATAATTCTGCAAAGAGGGAACCATCATACCATTAAAAAATACGAGTGGATAATCATGGGCCCATCCAGTATGTGGGTTCCAAGGCATAATGGGGTGCATATGACTGACTATGCAGCAGGGCGGGCCTTGCTGCCAATGTGTAAAACAAAGGAGTATGGGAGTACAAAATGCATATTGTGAAGTGGATTTTCATTGGCCCATCCAGTATGTGGGTTCCAAGGCGTAATGGGATGCATATGACTGACTATGCAGCAGGGCTGGCCTTGCCGCCAATGTGCAAAACCAAGGAGTACGGGTGTCATGAATCCCCAATGGCTAGGGATAGCATAGGATAAGCAAAGTATAATAAATATCGGACGAGCTCTAGGGTGATGGAACCTGGGCTGACCGCTGCCCTACGCCTGACAAACGCAACTAGAGATAGCCAGGGAGCGTGCCTACGTTGGTTCTAGACGCCACGCGCCAGCCTAAGAGCTAACTAGTACTGCAGAGAAAACAAAGACCTCACTTGCCTCCAGAGGAATTAACCCCAAAGATATAGTTGCCCCCCACATGTATTGACGGTGAAATGAGAGGAAGGCACATACATAGAGATGATGTATATAGCTTTAGCAAATAGAGGCCCGCTGAAAACTAGAAAGCAGAATGACACAAAAGGGGACTGAGCGGTCAGCAAAAAACCCTAATAAAAAAACCATCCTGAGATTACAAGAACCCATGTGCCAACTCATGGCACATGGGGAGAACCTCAGTCCACTAGAGCAACCAGCTAACAAAGAGACATTCTAAGCAAGCTGGACAAAAAAACCAAACAACTGAAAATCAGCACTTAGCTTATCCTGAAAGATCTGGGAGCAGGTAGGCAGGAACCAAACAGAGTACATCTGAACACATTGATAGCCGGCAAGGGAAATGACAGAGAGGCCAGGTAAAATAGGAAACACCCAGCCTCTGATGGACAGATGGAAACCAAAGGCCGCAACCCACCAAAGTCACCCAGTACCAGCAGTAACCACCAGAGGGAGCCCGCAAACAGAATCCACAACAGTACCCCCCCTTGAGGAGGGGTCACCGAACCCTCACGAGAACCCCCAGGGCGATCAGGGTGAGCTCTATGGAAGGCGCGGACCAAATCAGTCGCATGAACATCGGAGGCGACCACCCAGGAATTGTCCTCCTGACCATAACCCTTCCACTTAACCAAATACTGGAGTTTGCGTCTGGAAACACGAGAATCCAAGATCTTTTCAACAACATACTCCAATTCTCCCTCCACCAGCACCGGAGCAGGAGGCTCGACCGAAGGAACAACAGGCACCTCATACCTCCGCAACAACGACCGATGGAACACATTATGAATAGCGAACGATGCTGGGAGATCCAAACGGAAAGATACAGGGTTAAGAATCTCCGAGATCCTATAAGGACCGATGAACCGAGGCTTGAACTTAGGAGAAGAGACCTTCATAGGGACAAAATGAGAAGACAACCACACCAAGTCCCCAACAAGAAGTCGGGGACCCACGCGGCGACGGCGATTAGCAAACTGCTGAGTCTTCTCCTGAGATAACTTCAAATTGTCCACCACCTGATTCCAAATGTGATGTTGCCTGTCCACCACCACGTCCACTCCAGGACAATCCGAAGACTCCACCTGACCAGAGGAAAAACAAGGATGAAACCCCGAATTACAAAAAAAAGGAGAGACCAACGTGGCCGAACTAGCCCGATTATTAAGAGCAAATTCGGCCAGTGGCAAAAAAGCAACCCAGTCATCCTGATCAGCAGAAACAAAGCACCTCAAATAAGTTTCCAAGGTCTGATTAGTTCGCTCCGTCTGGCCATTCGTCTGAGGATGGAATGCAGACGAGAAAGACAAATCAATGCCCATCTTGGCACAAAACGTCCGCCAAAATCTAGACACAAACTGGGATCCCCTGTCAGAAACGATATTCTCCGGAATCCCATGCAAACGAACCACGTTCTGAAAAAACAAAGGAACCAACTCAGAGGAGGAGGGCAACTTAGGCAAGGGCACCAAATGAACCATCTTAGAAAAGCGGTCACACACAACCCAGATAACGGACATTTTCTGTGAAACCGGGAGATCAGAAATAAAATCCATGGAAATGTGCGTCCAAGGCCTCTTCGGGATGGGCAAGGATAACAACAACCCACTAGCCCGTGAACAGCAAGGCTTAGCTCGAGCACACACTTCACAAGACTGCACAAAGGTACGCACATCCCTAGACAAGGAAGGCCACCAAAAAGACCTGGCCACCAAGTCTCTTGTACCAAATATTCCAGGATGACCAGCCAACACAGAAGAATGGACCTCGGAGATGACTCTACTGGTCCAATCATCCGGAACAAACAGTCTTTCTGGTGGACATCGATCCGGTTTATCCACCTGAAACTCCTGCAATGCGCGTCGCAAGTCTGGAGATATGGCGGACAATATTACCCCATCCCTAAGGATACCAGCAGGCCCAGTATCTCCAGGAGAGTCAGGCACAAAGCTCCTGGAAAGAGCATCTGCCTTCACATTCTTTGAACCTGGCAGGTATGAAACCACGAAATTGAAACGAGAAAAAAATAACGACCAACGAGCCTGTCTAGGATTCAAACGCCTGGCAGACTCAAGGTAAATGAGATTCTTGTGATCAGTCAAGACCACCACGCGATGCTTAGCACCCTCAAGCCAATGACGCCACTCCTCAAATGCCCACTTCATGGCCAAAAGCTCCCAATTACCCACATCATAATTGCGCTCGGCGGGCGAGAATTTTCTAGAGAAGAAAGCACATGGCTTCATCACCGAGCCATTAGAACTTCTCTGTGACAAAACCGCCCCCGCTCCAATCTCGGAAGCATCAACCTCCACCTGGAAAGGAAGTGAAACATCTGGTTGACACAACACAGGAGCAGAAGAAAACCGGCGCTTAAGTTCCCGAAAGGCCTCCACGGCCGCAGGAGACCAATCAGCAACATCAGCACCCTTCTTAGTCAAATCAGTCAAAGGTTTAACAATACTGGAAAAATTAGCAATGAACCGACGATAAAAATTTGCAAACCCCAAGAACTTCTGAAGGCTCTTAACAGATGTAGGTTGTGTCCAGTCACAAATAGCCTGAACCTTAACGGGATCCATCTCAATAGTAGAAGGAGAAAAAATGTACCCCAAAAAAGAAATCTTCTGGACTCCGAAGAGACACTTTGAGCCCTTCACAAACAGAGAATTGGCCCTCAAAACCTGAAACACCTTCCTGACCTGTAGAACATGAGACTCCCAGTCATCAGAAAACACCAAAATATCATCCAAATACACAATCATAAACTTATCCAGATATTCACGGAAAATATTGTGCATAAAGGACTGAAAGACTGACGGAGCATTGGAGAGTCCAAAAGGCATTACCAAATACTCAAAATGGCCCTTAGGCGTATTAAATGCGGTTTTCCACTCATCACCCTGTTTTATCCGCACCAGATTATACGCACCACGAAGATCTATTTTAGTGAACCACCTAGCCCCCTTAATGCGAGCAAACAAATCAGTAAATAATGGCAATGGATACTGGTATTTGACTGTAATCTTATTCAGAAGGCGATAATCTATACAAGGCCTCAGGGAACCATCTTTTTTTGCCACGAAAAAAAAACCTGCTCCCAGAGGGGATGAAGATGGACGAATATGTCCCTTTTCCAAGGACTCCTTAATATAATTCCGCATAGCAGTATGCTCTGGCAGTGACAGATTAAATAAACGACCCTTAGGGAACTTACTGCCAGGAATCAATTCTATAGCACAGTCACACTCTCTATGGGGAGGGAGCGAATTGAGCTTAGGCTCCTCAAAAACATCCCTATAATCCGACAAAAACGCAGGGATCTCCGAAGGAGTAGATGAAGCTATAGAAATCGGAGGTGCATCATCATGAACCCCGTGACATCCCCAGCTTAGCACAGACATTGTTTTCCAGTCCAGAACAGGATTATGAGTTTGCAACCATGGCAGACCAAGCACTAGTACATCATGTAAATTATACAGTACAAGGAAGTGAATCACCTCCTGATGAACGGGAGTCATGCGCATGGTCACTTGTGTCCAATACTGCGGTTTATTCATAGCCAATGGTGTAGAATCAATTCCTTTCAGAGGAATAGGAACTTCCAGAGGCTCTAGACTAAAACCGCAGCGTTTAGCAAATGACCAATCCATAAGACTCAGGGCAGCGCCTGAATCCACATAGGCATCGACGGAAATGGAAGACAGTGAAAAAATCAGAGTCACAGACAAAATGAACTTAGACTGCAGAGTATCAATGGCAAAAGATTTATCAACCCTTTTTGTGCGTTTAGAGCATGCTGATATAACATGAGCTGAATCACCACAATAAAAACACAAACCATTTTTCTGCCTATAATTTTGCCGTTCACTTCTGGACTGAATTCTATCACATTGCATAGTCTCAGGTGCCTGTTCAGAAGACACCGCCAACTGGTGCACGGGTTTGCGCTCCCGTAAACGCCGATCAATCTGAATGGCCATAGCCATAGACTCATTCAGACCTGAAGGCGCAGGGAACCCCACCATAATATCCTTAATGGCCTCAGAAAGACCATTTCTGAAGTTTGCAGCCAGGGCGCACTCATTCCACTGAGTAAGCACCGACCATTTCCAAAATTTCTGACAATATATTTCCGCTTCATCATGCCCCTGAGAGAGGGCCAATAAAGCCTTTTCAGCCTGAATCTCTAGGTTAGGTTCCTCATAGAGCAATCCCAATGCCAGAAAAAACGCATCCACACTGAGCAATGCAGGATCCCCTGGTGCCAATGCAAATGCCCAATTCTGAGGGTCGCCCCGTAGGAACGATATAACAATCTTGACCTGTTGAGCAGGGTTTCCAGAGGAGCGAGATTTCAAAAAGAGAAACAATTTACAATTGTTCCTGAAATTCAGGAAGGTAGATCTATCTCCAGAAAAAAACTCTGGAATAGGAATTCTAGGTTCAGACATGGGAGTGTGAACAACGAAATCCTGTATGTTTTGAACCTTTGCCGCGAGATTACTCAGGCTGGAAGCCAAACTCTGGACATCCATGATAAACAGCTAAGATCAGAGCCATTCAAGGGTTAAGAGGAGGTAAGAAGCAGCTAGACAGCAATTAAGGGCTAGGCAGCAAAACTCTGAAGGAAAAAAAAAAAAAAAAAAATTTTCCTTGAACACTTCTTTTCCTCCTGCTTCAGCCCAAACAATTAACACTTTGTGGGCCGGCTATACTGTCATGAATCCCCAATGGCTAGGGATAGCATAGGATAAGCAAAGTATAATAAATATCGGACGAGCTCTAGGGTGATGGAACCTGGGCTGACCGCTGCCCTACGCCTGACAAACGCAACTAGAGATAGCCAGGGAGCGTGCCTACGTTGGTTCTAGACGCCACGCGCCAGCCTAAGAGCTAACTAGTACTGCAGAGAAAACAAAGACCTCACTTGCCTCCAGAGGAATTAACCCCAAAGATATAGTTGCCCCCCACATGTATTGACGGTGAAATGAGAGGAAGGCACATACATAGAGATGATGTATATAGCTTTAGCAAATAGAGGCCCGCTGAAAACTAGAAAGCAGAATGACACAAAAGGGGACTGAGCGGTCAGCAAAAAACCCTAATAAAAAAACCATCCTGAGATTACAAGAACCCATGTGCCAACTCATGGCACATGGGGAGAACCTCAGTCCACTAGAGCAACCAGCTAACAAAGAGACATTCTAAGCAAGCTGGACTAAAAAACCAAACAACTGAAAATCAGCACTTAGCTTATCCTGAAAGATCTGGGAGCAGGTAGGCAGGAACCAAACAGAGTACATCTGAACACATTGATAGCCGGCAAGGGAAATGACAGAGAGGCCAGGTAAAATAGGAAACACCCAGCCTCTGATGGACAGATGGAAACCAAAGGCCGCAACCCACCAAAGTCACCCAGTACCAGCAGTAACCACCAGAGGGAGCCCGCAAACAGAATCCACAACATACGGGAGTACAAAATGCATATTGTGAAGTGGATTTTCATGGGCACATCCACTATGTGGGTTCCAAGGCCTATTGGGGTGAATATAACTGACTATACAGCAGGGCTCAATTTCCTGCCAATGTGTAAAACAAAGGAGTACGGGAGTACAAAATGCATATTGTGAAGTCGATTTTCATGGGCACATCCACTATGTGGGTTCCAAGGCCTAATGGAGTGCATATGACTATGCAGCAGGGCTGGGCTTGCCGCCAATGGGTAAAACCAAGAAATACGGGAGTACAAAATGCATATTGTGAAGTGGATTTTCATGGGCCCATCCAGTATGTGGGTTCAAAGGCTTATTGGGGTGCATATGAATTGGTAGCAGGGCGGGCCTTGAATTCAATGCAACACTTTTTCAGGAGTCCCCCCGGACATCTTATGACAGGGGTATTGTGGTGCATCGTAATTCTTGGCAGCCCATCCACTCACAGGTGGGAGAGGAAATTTTCAGTCTAGGGTTAAATATTTTGCCTTACAGGCAAGTCATTAACCTACAAAGGATGTACCTTAACATATTTCCCAGCAAAACCCATTTTTGTTTCGTTTTAATGTGTCTTTTGTGGCACCGGGAAAAATAGCATGAATCTCGGAAAAAAATGATTAAAGCTGTGAACTAGGGGTCTGGAATGCTTCCAGGGGCGATCCCTATGAGGTTCCTGTGTCATTTGAGCAGTGTTTCCATCATTTTCAGACATTTTTAGACCTTAAAAGGACCCCTGGGGGATTGCGGTAAAAATACTCGGGTCTCCCATAGACTTACATTGGGCTCGTTGTTCTGGCCGAGTACCCGAGTATTCCAATTTGCTCGACCTGAGCAACGAGCACCCGAGCATTTTAGTGCTCACCCATCACTAGTGAATACCTCTCTTCCAAGTCTGATTTTATGGGTAGGTAAGACCCTGATTTTTTAGTTTATTCCAGTGCACACTGTGCAAACACATTACTGTAAGTTTCTCCATAATACATTCATACGCTATGTAGAACGACAGAGGGCACATTAAACACACGAGATACAAGCAGTTGACAGGTGCTTGTTCTACTCAGATA
This sequence comes from Ranitomeya variabilis, assembly GCF_051348905.1. Classification (NCBI taxonomy): domain Eukaryota; kingdom Metazoa; phylum Chordata; class Amphibia; order Anura; family Dendrobatidae; genus Ranitomeya; species Ranitomeya variabilis. The sequence continues at coordinate 238,119,442 of NC_135232.1, forward strand.
AGTCTCCTTTTCTCTGCTTGTATTACAGGAGGCTTTGCAATCCACTGTTTTTGATGTTCTCCTCTTCGGCTATCTACTACCTTTCTCTGGTGATGGATTTCACAGACTTACACAATTGCAGTTAACCACTTGCTGTAATACTATTGAAGCATTCACCTACATTTATGTGAGACTTCTACGCCAACATAAACCTAATATATATATATATATATATATATATATATATATATATATATATATATATAAATAAAAAAGTTTACTTGTGGACACATTATAATACTCGTAATTTCTTATGATAGAAATGGTTATCCATTGATTGTACTTGAATGAATAAGACTTTAATTAGCAACATGGGCCAAATATGTAGTCAATCCTCGCAGAAGGTACCCAGCCAATAATACAAATTGCTCTTTTACATGGTGCACAAATGAAACACGTTGTTAGCCGCCAAAGGCTAAACAGTCTTCTGTGATACTAAAATGCTATACAAATAATGTGAGGAAGATTTATTTTGGCAGCATTTCAAACCATATTGTATGTTCTGCTTTACAGAAAACAGATGGAAGGATAATTCCACCTGCTAAATTATTCACAATCATTTCATATAATGAAAAATAAGGGAGAAGCAATAAAACTGCATCCCACCCTACTGGCCTTGTTTGTTTCAGTATACAATCAAATCTTCCTTTGCACTGACACCATCGCTTCCTACCAACCAGTCGATTCAATAAGCGAAGTCTAAAGAAAAAAAATCCAAAAGTATTTCTCCTTATAGAATTATTCCAGAAAGAATTAGTTGTCACCTGTACACAGGATAGGTGATGACTTCTAGATAGGAAGGGGTCTAAGCGCTTCTTTTTCCCTTTTAAGTAACATGACAGTCTAGAATACATACTGGCACTCTATTCATTCTCTATGGGATTGCCAGAGACATCTGAGTGTAGCAATATGCCATTTCTGGTGTTCTCTATGGCATTGCCAGAGACATCTGGGTGTGGCACTCTGCCATTTATGGCAGTTCCATAGACAATGAATAGAGTGTCAGTGCACTTGTTTGAGTGTCGCACTATTCAAACATCCTCATCCATTAAGTCTCCCATTCACATTATTAGTGAGGATCTCAGCCCTCAGGTGAAAACGCCTCTTTACTGGTATACTCATGCAATGCTACAAATAGGACAATGTCCTTTCCAATATGATAGATCAGAGAGCTCCACACAGAAGCCACATCAGATAATTGGAGAATTCTTTGCACCCAACAAAAATACAAATAGTAGCATAAAATACAATGAGCATATTTTATTGGTCTACAATTTACAGTATCAAAATAACAGATAACATAAAACATACAAACATATTCAAGACAATGGGTTACCAAAACTACCTATACAATGAATTACAGAAGGAGTGAAGGAAGTGGTGAAGACAAATTGGGGGGCGTACCTGAAATCCTGCAGTTCAGAGAAATGAATGGCTCAGTCCTAATCATACCAGTGCCAATACAACCAATGGCCAGCACCAATCACAATCCCATCTGTCAGCTTCTCAATATTGCCACTGTGATGGGCTGCAGTTGTAAAACTGTCAGTCAAGGAGCTGAATACTGAGCTCGACACCACCATTGTGTTTTCTAGAGCTTTTTCTTCATAGACGTTACAGATGGTGGCCTTACATAGAACCAGTCTCCTAATATATATCTATAAATGCCTTTTTTTTCTATTTTGGTAATTTTTCAGGAATTTTTAAGTAGGCTTCGGTAGATCAATGAGCTCCTGGGAGGAGCTTGTGACTCAAAGAGTTGTAATTTCAGAGAAAAGCATTAATTCTAGAGCCAAACTGGTGCTCCGTAAACCAGCAATATTTAATTTTGTGTGAGCAGTTTGTGCTTATTTGCAAGCCATATGCTCTATCACCGTTCATGAAAATTTTTTTTTATAAGAGGAAATAAACTTTAACGCAAACAAGAAAAAATTCTGGAAATCATCCATGAAAGCTAAGAATCAGAAAAGTAAAAATGTACTTGTCTTTTACCAACCAAATGTAAAACATTTCACAATACACTTTACTTCCAACACACAGAGGACAAGAATACAGTTTCTGCCAAGCAGAAGAAAATCAATGATGCCCACTATTAGAGGTGTCCAGGATATGCAGACAGAAACCTATGAATTGTCATTTTTGATATCCTAAAATAACATATGCTCTTGGATTTAACCAGGGCAACATATTCAGACATTTTGTATGTATTCTCCAATCTAATCAAATACATGAAACAAGAATTTAGATATCATTACTGGTGCTATTCACACCTATAGGACATCTAGGCAAAGGTATACATGTGCAAAGACATACCGTATATTAAAAAGCTACAAGACAAAAAAACACCCCTGGTGGTGTATTATTGATGAGATTAAAATGAAAATGAAAAAATGTCTCTGCGCTGTGTAGTGTGAACATGTGCGGTAATTAGTCCTATAAGATACCATCCACACTAATCCCCATCCATTGCTCAAATGCCACCTTGATAAATGTAATTGTTAGTCAGGCACAGCGAATTGCAATAAAAAAGGATATATTGAAAACAACAAGCACATATAGTTACACATCATACACCATGTAAAGATAAATATGACACAAAAATATGGTAACCATAACAACCTAAGTTTAACCAATAAATATATAATATGACACTATACCATGTTACAATAATAGGACACAAACGCCTATCACCAATTACCACATAGAAGTTCAAAAAAGCGATGATCAAAAGGCCATATTACGTTTAAAAGTTATAAATTTTATTCATGGATAAAAAATAACAAGCATATAACCATGGTGCAACAAGAGTGACTGAAACATATCCACTACACACTATCACCCATACAGGTGCACAGTACAGGATTTATATGGCAATAGAGTAGAAAATATATGTCCAAATTTATCACCAGAGTATATCCGGGGGTGGATACAACCAATAAACAGAGTACATACATATCACTATAATAATGCTATCACCCCGGATAAACACAGGACCTATTGCATTATACCCCACACACTCGGTACCCAGTTACCTGGAGAACCCCATAACATATTGCAATTTGCCCGGTAAATACCTATGAAAGGTGCGGTGGAAGTACTGCCAATACCTGTAGTGCCACGTGCGCCCCGACGCGCGTTTCAGTCTCCTTTTTCAAGGGGCCGCACCATACATACCATGTCCTCAGTTTATATAGTTATTGGCTGCTGCGAGTAAATCGCGCAACCGGAAGTGACATTCCGGAACCCCCGGAAGTGACGCGTGCGGTTGCCCAGTCAACGGCGACGCTAGCATGCATCGGCGTCACCACGAGGGCGGGGCCGAAGCACCGTCTCGCTATAGACGCCGAGAGCAAGCAGGCGTGGCCGCAAGTGGACATCGCACGCGTCAGGGGCCGGAACTAAAAGGTATACATACATAACAAAGCCCCTGGCACTATGAACTTGACAAACACAACAATACAGCAAGTGTGGTGTAAACATAGAACAAAGGATATAACAGCCCAAAGATAACTTATTACAGGCATAACAGTAAAACAATACAAAATTTGATCCAAGCTTTTCATCATATGGGCAGTTTAGAATGACGTATCTTCCAGGACATATGTTCAGTCCTTCCTTATTCTACACACTCGCCAGATCAGACACCGTATATATAGAACGAGAAAAACTAGAAATTAAAAAACAATTAATTAGACAAAAACACTTAAAATACCGCACAGGGCAATAGTGGCAGAAAACAAACATTGGATGGCAATTATAAGAAGGGGGCATAGCTGATGTATTCATTGAGTCCAGATGGATGGACTGTACCCAGCGTCCATATCCACCTGGACTCGAATTGGGCCAATCTTTTAGTCATATTTCCCCCACGGATGTCCATATCCAACATATCAATCCCCCTACATCTGAGGAGATCACCATTACAGCCGTGGTATTGTCTAAAATGACGCGGAATCGTTTTTAACCCCATCACATCTTCTGCTGTTGCTGCCGCCACAATGCCTAGGATATGCTCACGGATCCTAATTTTTAATGGTCTGGTGGTCATGCCCACATAAATCTTCCGGCATGGACATACCGCATAATAGATCACGCACTTGCTATTACATGTAATCCGTTTTTTAATTGCAAATGTGCGTGACCCTTCTTGATTTTCGAACGTATCGATCCTATCTATATTAGTGCATGCCACACACCGGTTGCATGGAAAACAACCACTCGGCGGCTTGACTTGATCTAAAAATGTGCCACCAGGCACACCGGTGTAATGGCTGCGGACCAAATCATCTCTAAGATTTCTAGATCTCCTAGCAGCTATGGCTGCTTTTTCTGGTAGAAATCTCGAGATCACCGGGTCCGCTTTTAGGATATGCCATGACTTATTTAATATCCCTCTCATTAAACCAAATTGAGAATGGTAGTCCATCACAAATCTCACCAAATCCCGACTTTTTTCTTTTGTTTGTCTTGGGCCGTATAAAAGTGCATCACGGGATGCATATTTTGCCCTATTAAATGCTCTCTTGATCCTGCGGTTACTAAAACCGCGTTCTTGTAGTCTCTGTCTCAGGTCCTCCGCTTGTGTATAAAATTCCTCATCGTTTGAACACAATCTGCGCAACCGGAGGAATTGTCCGGTGGGAACAGACTGAATCATGTGGCCCGGAAGGGAGGAGGTCGCATGCAACAGCATGTTAGTAGAGGTGGGCTTACGATAAATATTTGTTTGTACCTCCCCCCTCTCATCCTTTCTAAGTAGTACATCCAAAAATTCAATGGTTGTTGAATCATATTTATATGTAATAAATATATTCAATTGATTATCATTAAGGGACGACATGAATAATTCAAGGTCGTCCCTTGCTCCCTGCCAGATCAGCAATATGTCGTCGATGTACCACGTCCAAGATAGGACACGGCACATCGGCGACGGCTGATCCGGCAGGGAGAGGTCCCTCTCCCACAGCCCCAGGAACAGGTTGGCGTAAGCCGGGGCAAAGGAAGCCCCCATCGCTGTTCCCTGGAGCTGCAGGAAGAAGGACCCCTTAAATACAAAAAAATTATGTGTTAAAGTAAATCTAAGTAATTCAACAACCAATTTCTGAATGTCTACTGGAAGATTGGACATACTAAAGGTACCGTCACACTAAACGATATCGCTAGCGATCCGTGACGTTGCAGCGTCCTGGCTAGCGATATCGTTTAGTTTGACACGCAGCAGCGATCAGGATCCTGCTGTGATGTCGCTGGTCGCTGAATAAAGTTCAGAACTTTATTTGGCCGTCCGATCGCCGTGTATCGTTGTGTTTGACAGCAAAAGCAACGATACCAGCGATATTTTACACTGGTAACCAGGGTAAATATCGGGTTACTAAGCGCAGGGCCGCGCTTAGTAACCCGATGTTTACCCTGGTTACCAGCGTAAAATGTAAAAAAAACAAACAGTACATACTTACATGCGTCCCCCGGCGTCCGCTTCCCACACTGACTGAGCGCCGCAAAGTGAAAGTGAAACCACAGCACAGCGGTGACGTCACCGCTGTGCCCTGCTACTGCCGGCGCTCAGTCAGTGCAGGAAGCGGACGCCGGGGGACGCATGTAAGTATGTACTGTTTGTTTTTTTTACATTTTACTCTGGTAACCAGGGTAAACATCGGGTTACTAAGCGCGGCCCTGCGCTTAGTAACCCGATGTTTACCCTGGTTACCCGGGGACCTCGGCATCGTTGGTCGCTGGAGAGCGGTCTGTGTGACAGCTCTCCAGCGATCAAACAGTGACGCTGCAGCGATCGGCATCGTTGTCGCTATCGCTGCAGCGTCGCTTAGTGTGACGGTACCTTAAGGAAAACCTCAGTAGCATGAATCCCATCTTCATGCCGAATGCTCGTGTAAAGGGATTCCACGTCCCCAGTCACAAACAACATGTCATCATCGAGCTGCAGGCCGTCCACCCTCCTCAGCAGCTCACCCGTATCCTTCAAAAATGATGGCAGCCCCTCCACAATCGGTTGCAACTTGGAATCAATCCAGCGATTCACGTGTTCTAAATAATTTCCTCTACCTGAGATTATTGGGTGTCCTGGGGGAGTCTGCGCGTCCTTGTGGATTTTAGGTAACAAATAGAATGTCGGAATGGTAGGTTCTGGCACAATCAGAGCAGTTGCTAATTCCTTCGTTATGGTACCCAGTTCTCTCGCCTGATTGATAATTAAATGCAGCTGTGTGGTAAAGGAGGACAATGGGTTAAATGTTAGTTTTTTATAACATACATTGTTGTTGAGCTGCCGAAAGGCCTCCTTCTCGTAGAGTGCCTTAGGCCAAATCACCACATTGCCCCCCTTATCTGCAGATTTATATACCACATCCGTTATATCCTGTAGGACGCGCAGACACCCCCTTTCCTCCCTTGTGAGATTGTCTCTATATATATACCTTGGAATCTCCATGAATTCCTTACAGACAATCTGCACAAATAGGTCTACATTAGAACAGGATGACAGAGGAGGGAATCTCTTAGATTTAGCACGTATTGATGATGGTACTATACCTCCTTCTGGAGTATCATGCTCGATGGCTAATTCCTCCAAGACACGGAGAGCTACTTGCTCCTCTTCTGTGGGAAAGAATTGGGAGAGGTTGCCATCAAAAAAATATTTTTAAAAAATTAAAGACCGGGCAAATAAAGGTAAATCCTTAACTGCTGAAAATGCATCAAAACTAGCCACTGGGGAGAAGGACAAGCCCTTCTCTAAAATACACAGGTCAACCTCTGAAAAAGTATGTTTACTCAAATTAATTACCTTGTTCTTATATCTGGTTGCCACAGGAGATCGGTCATAACGTTTATAAGGATGGAACGTATAATCATTCTGATTACGTCTCGTAGAACCCGATCTAGTCACTGTAGATGGCCCAGATATTTCAGAGACATCACTCGACGATGACATAGAAGTCTGCGACGGGGGACGCGTCAGCCGACGGCCTTGCGCCTGTGATGTACGCCACATGTATACGGTCTGATTTTCATAATCTTTGCGATCTCTATTTAATTTATTAAGTTGGGTAATCTGGATCTTTTTAACCACGGTTTCCAAAGTTTTATCCAATTGATTATGGAAAGTATTTAATTTATCAACCGTACCAAGGGATTTTAGCTCCTCCTCAATCAAAATCCCGTGATGCACTTTTATACGGCCCAAGACAAACAAAAGAAAAAAGTCGGGATTTGGTGAGATTTGTGACGGACTACCATTCTCAATTTGGTTTAATGAGAGGGATATTAAATAAGTCATGGCATATCCTAAAAGCGGACCCGGTGATCTCGAGATTTCTACCAGAAAAAGCAGCCATAGCTGCTAGGAGATCTAGAAATCTTAGAGATCATTTGGTCCGCAGCCATTACACCGGTGTGCCTGGTGGCACATTTTTAGATCAAGTCAAGCCGCCGAGTGGTTGTTTTCCATGCAACCGGTGTGTGGCATGCACTAATATAGATAGGATCGATACGTTCGAAAATCAAGAAGGGTCACGCACATTTGCAATTAAAAAACGGATTACATGTAATAGCAAGTGCGTGATCTATTATGCGGTATGTCCATGCCGGAAGATTTATGTGGGCATGACCACCAGACCATTAAAAATTAGGATCCGTGAGCATATCCTAGGCATTGTGGCGGCAGCAACAGCAGAAGATGTGATGGGGTTAAAAACGATTCCGCGTCATTTTAGACAATACCACGGCTGTAATGGTGATCTCCTCAGATGTAGGGGGATTGATATGTTGGATATGGACATCCGTGGGGGAAATATGACTAAAAGATTGGCCCAATTAGAGTCCAGGTGGATATGGACGCTGGGTACAGTCCATCCATCTGGACTCAATGAATACATCAGCTATGCCCCCTTCTTATAATTGCCATCCAATGTTTGTTTTCTGCCACTATTGCCCTGTGCGGTATTTTAAGTGTTTTTGTCTAATTAATTGTTTTTTAATTTCTAGTTTTTCTCGTTCTATATATACGGTGTCTGATCTGGCGAGTGTGTAGAATAAGGAAGGACTGAACATATGTCCTGGAAGATACGTCATTCTAAACTGCCCATATGATGAAAAGCTTGGATCAAATTTTGTATTGTTTTACTGTTATGCCTGTAATAAGTTATCTTTGGGCTGTTATATCCTTTGTTCTATGTTTACACCACACTTGCTGTATTGTTGTGTTTGTCAAGTTCATAGTGCCAGGGGCTTTGTTATGTATGTATACCTTTTAGTTCCGGCCCCTGACGTGTGCGATGTCCACTTGCGGCCACGCCTGCTTGCTCTCGGCGTCTATAGCGAGACGGTGCTTCGGCCCCGCCCTCGTGGTGACGCCGATGCATGCTAGCGTCGCCGTTGACTGGGCAACCGCACGCGTCACTTCCGGAGGTTCCGGAATGTCACTTCCGGTTGCGCGATTTACTCGCAGCAGCCAATAACTATATAAACTGAGGACATGGTATGTATGGTGCGGCCCCTTGAAAAAGGAGACTGAAACGCGCGTCGGGGCGCACGTGGCACTACAGGTATTGGCAGTACTTCCACCGCACCTTTCATAGGTATTTACCGGGCAAATTGCAATATGTTATGGGGTTCTCCAGGTAACTGGGTACCGAGTGTGTGGGGTATAATGCAATAGGTCCAGTGTTTATCCGGGGTGATAGCATTATTATAGTGATATGTATGTACTCTGTTTATTGGTTGTATCCACCCCGGATATACTCTGGTGATAAATTTGGACATATATTTTCTACTCTATTGCCATATAAATCCTGTACTGTGCACCTGTATGGGTGATAGTGTGTAGTGGATATGTTTCAGTCACTCTTGTTGCACCATGGTTATATGCTTGTTATTTTTTATCTATGAATAAAATTTATAACTTTTAAACGTAATATGGCCTTTTGATCATCGCTTTTTTGAACTTCTACATCATACACCATGCAATGAAAATTTGTTATCCAATAGACGTAGTTGATTAAGTGAATGCTATGGTTGACAGGCACAGTTCGTTATTTACTAAGACCATTGGTTAGTGGACTTGTCCATATAAGAACTTTTCTTCATTTTAGTTAACCCCTTTATAGGGACAATTCTTTAATGGTTATTAGCCACAGCTGACAGACACTGTTCAATAGTCGTCCATAGTTTTGATCTTGTGTTGCCTTAGCCACAGGACGACAAAATAAAGTTAAACTTGTATCACAAATAGGTATTCTTGTGGTAAATACCTTACATCCATATTTCCACTGGTATAGGGAAGATACTCTTATGAGTTGGTGGAAAGAAGTCTCAAAAGTTTGTTGCAGCACATCTCAAAGCAAGGAGTCCCGGCCGGTGACTCACCAGATGTGGTTCGTGCCGCGTGTAGGAGCAGTCTGCATGTGACGGCAATCGTTGCTCAAGTATGGAGTCCCAAAGGGTCGTACTTTCTCTTACACGTTATGGAGGTACTGCTGCCTCCTTCATCAGAAGCTATTGCAAGACTTACCTTCTCACCCCTTTTATATCCTGGATGTCTAATTAGTTTAATAGATGAACGGCTTGTTTGATATTTGCAGGCAATTTCAAACTTTTAGGCTATGTGCACACGTTCAGGATTTTTAGCTTGTTTTTTCCTGTTTTTTCGGCCATTTTCCGCCGAAAAAAACGCTAAAAAAACGCTTACATAAGCATCCCATCATTTTTAATGCATTCCGCATTTTTTGTGCACATGCTGCGTTTTTTCCCGCATCGGAAACGCATTCCAGAAAAAAACGCAGCATGTTCATTCTTTGTGCGGAATCGCAGCGATTCCGCACACATATGGGAAGTAAGCGGTTCATGTGCGGTTGGTACCCAGGGTGGAGGAGAGGAGACTCTCCTCCAGGCCCTGGGCACCATATACCTGTAAAAAAAAAAAAGAATTAAAATAAAAAATTATGATAGTCTCACCTTCTGGTGGTCCCCGCAGCCTTCCAGCTCCTCACGATGCTCCCGTTCTCAATAATGCCTTGTGACAATGACCTGTGATGATGTAGGCGGTCTCACGTGATGCTACGTCAACTGGGGTCATTGCCGCAAGGTATTACTGGAAACAGGAGCTGCTGGGAGCATCACGAGGAGTGGGCCATCAGAAGGTGAGAATATCACAATTATTTATTTTATTATTTTTAACATTATATCTTTTTACTAATGATGCTGCATAGACAACCTTTCAATCAGTTTCCAAGCGATGCTACAGATTTCTCGGAAAATGCTAGCATTCTGCAATCTAATTACACTGGCAAAACGCTAGGGTTTAGCGGGAATACGCATGCCAATTCGGCATGCGTTATACCTGCGGCAGGGAGTTGCAGAATTGCCGCAGAAATTTCCACGGCAATTCTGCAACATGTGCACATAGCCTTAAACAACAAGTACAAAAATGTACACAATTAGTCGATACATACAAAATAACACAGAGGAATTAAATAACATGTACTAACACTTATATTATGCCAAATCTAAAAAGTAATATTTAATAATTAATGGAAAAAAAAAATTCACAAAATAAAAAAATATATATACATATGTAAATTTACCTACATAAAAATGTCTTTATTATTATCTATGTCTATGTATCGCCCAGAGCGGAGTACTCAGGTCGCCAGGAAGCGTTGGATTCTGGAGGCCACGGGGATGGCGGCCCTGCCCAGTGCCTGTGCTCCGGGTGCAGAGAAACAGGAATTAGAAATAAAAATAAAAAAGGAAAACAAAAATTTGAAAAAAGAGCTTGTTATACCAGTTGGAGTGTTCGGCTGTAATATGGCCTGAACTGCAGATGATCCCTGGGGGTTAGGTGATGATGGCAGTGCAGGTGTTTAACTCCCCTCCAGCTATGGCTGGCCCCCATGGATAGTGAGAGAAGTAGATGGTGCAGAGTAATAAGACAGCAGACAAGGAATGTCACTTTACCATTTACTGAAGTCCAAATACAGTTTCAGTGGATGGAATATAACTCTTACCAGGTATACAGTCTGCTCTGAACGATGGAAATTATCTCTCCCTCTGCTGTGATTCAGTACAAAACTCCCTGCTGCTCTAATCCCTTCTGGGACAAAGGTTTCCTGGAGTCTGAAACTTCCAGTACAGCCAAGTACTCACAGCGTTTTCTCCCCGGCAACTAGCAGTGTGAATCCTATGTTAAGCTCATGTTTGTTCTTGCACAATCTCTCACTGATTCTCTGTTGCTACGGAGCTCCTGGGAAAACACTTCACTGCTGGTTGTGAAAACAACACAGTCTCTTAGCTTACCACCCGACTCTGGAAGTCTGGATGGCGTAGAAGCTGATACCCTGATCCTTCTCAGAACGGTCCCTGGAGGAAACACATGTCTCTCCTCCCTGAACATTCTCCATTTTTTTTTCTACTGTCCCTTCATAGACTAACTATGCCCCACCCCTACCATTTAGGGTATCTGTGCAAAGCTCTAAGCTTCAGGCAGAGTAAGGGAGCGGGGTAAATTGTGTGTGCAGTTGTCCCCAGCAGTGAAAGCATAACTCCCATCATTTGCAATACACATATAAAATAATACATATGTGACTATTTTGTGGTGACACAGCCACAGGGCACCGCATATACACTCAAATCTAAATAAAACCACTGTTTTTAAAAAGTACGTATATCCTAACTGCTTAATGGAAGGCTAATAGTTCTATATCACAATTTAAGCCACTAGGTACTAACGTTTTCAGCTTAAAAATCAATTTGAATTCACTCGTAGACATTGACATCTGTGGGATAGCGCTCCCTGAGTGTTTTGGGGACACTCGCTTGGCAACGGGATTAAAGCACTCAGGCATGGTTTCTCACAAAAACAGTCTATTCCGGCTTATTTAGACACATAAATAGCGTCACAAACAGTTTATTACATACAATAATGGAACATAATAACCATCGACAGTCTGTTCCAATGGCAGACACTTGTCTGCCCATAACCCCCTTTATCTGGAATTACCTTACAGGAGCTCCTGCTCCACACACTGACTCTTATCAGTCCTGGCTTCCAGGGAAGCTGCCTAACTGGGATCACCGCCCTTTTTACCAGGGCACTTCAGATAGTCCAGACCCGCAGAAGGAACGGTAGCTTCCCCAACGCAGTGCTGTCACAGACTCTGCACATACGGCCTCTCCAGTTGCTATTCAGGAAGACCAGTCCCAGGAACTTCCAACACTCAGGCCGTCAGTCCATGGCCTCACCATGTGCTTCCAGGAATCCAGTCCACTCCAGGACATTCCAACACACAGGCCATCCAGGACCTCACACTCTGACCATTCAGGTCCATACACTCTGAACATGTGACCCAAAACCTGGTAACATCATGTAGCCCTGTGATAGAAATATATGTATGATGTAGATCTCACTTGCATGTATACTCCTCTATAATCATATATACTCATATATCCACAGCTAATATATTACTCAGCTAGTTCATAATCAATGGCTTAAAATGGCTGACATAAACTGATATAAGCCAGACAGACTGTATGGGGGTTTTCCAGGCAAAAGCGGAACAATGCCAGATGTATTAAGTGATGATCAGATGTCTCAACCCTGTCCTAGATGCAGAGAGCTACATTTTAGTTGCTTAATCAGCATCCATATGTGCATTAATCACAATATTCCATATATATTTAGATAACCAATGACAGAGGAGCTAGACAATATGGTAATTAACTAACCACCCCTAACCACTCCTTTCTATATGTAATTATAAAACTATGTATGTATAATAAATCATCAGTATTGATGGAATGTTTTTCTGTCACAATGGTGTACAGTCCATTCTTGATGAGCGCTCAAAATACTCAGTCTTATTGGGAACGGCCACAGCACACACAGGGACACCGCGAGACATGGACGAAACACACAGGGGACCCTGCAGACCGGAGAGATGGAGGTGTTGGCCATGGCCTTGGTTCACGGGACGGAGACTGCGCAGCTCCATAAGTAAATGTTAACATCTTACCTGAAAGTCCCCTGTGCCCAGTCCGGGTCTATACCTCTTGCCGGTCAGGTGTGGTCACCACCGCATTCCCAGGTAGTGTAAAAAGTCTGAGCCCATATCCAAACCCTGGGATATAAGTCAAGGTGTCTGCTGTGTGCCGTGTATGTGTTATGTGTTTGTGTAGATCCGGGAGACAGTTGGATTGTTTGTGGTGGCTGGGTAACAGACGGCAGGAGGTCAAATCGCTCGATAAGCTATCACAGATTCCCATGCAGCAGGAGGGACAGGTGGTCCCGGGACAGGTAGTCCCATGTTCCAGGCTCGGATGGTGATAGCTTAGAGGGCTGCCACAGATTCCTGTAGCCGGCGGCCAGTCAGGACGACCGGAGCGGACGATGGTAGAATTTCCCGAGCATATGTGTGCCCAGTGCGGTTGATAGTTGTCTGTTCCCAGAATGGACTGCACGTGTCACAGAATAATAAAAAGGGCATCTCCCGGACATCTGTATCTATTCTGTTCGTGTCACGTATTGCTGCTTTAAATGCATACAACTGTATAGAGAAGGTTTTTTTTCCTTTCCCCTTCTGCTGCTGGTAGAGATACATGCATTGTAAATCACGCTGTCACATCTGTTTTTTCCTTTTTTTGCTAAGTTTCCTGTTTCTGCAGTGCTGGCTATGGTGTAGCCATTTTTGAAGAAGTGAAACTAAGTGGTATCTATCATTTTTGCTGTGACATACTTGTTTTCAGATACGTGATTTTAGTGACATTGGAGACAGCAGCATAAGAAAAAGGGAAGTGTGTGTCTGACTGCGTTTGAGCGCAGAGACTTTGGACAAAAAAAAAAAAAAGAGAAGCCGTTTTAACTTTTTACTCTTTTGGAGGTTTTTCTTCTGTCTTTTTACATTTTAAAGTTTTTCTTTAGTTTTTTAGTTTTCAAAAGTTTTCCTTTCTGTCTCTTTACTTTTTTAAGTTTTTCCTTTTGTATAAAAATTTTAAGGTTTTGGTTGTGTACCAAGGTTTTGATGGTTTTCTTTTCTTTTGGTTTTAACTTCTTGTACAAACTTTTTAAAGGTTTTCTTTTTGTGTTTTTATCTATCAATCTTTCTGAAGTTTTTTGCTGTTTTTTTTTCATTTTTTGTTTGTTTTTCATTTTGGTTTTTGCCATGGGGTATAAGGTGGCCAAGCAACAGGAGGGTCTTTTACTTCCTGATGATAAAATGGCCCCCAGATAGTGGCAGAACACGAAGGTGTTAAATATGTGAAGAATTTTAGAAGGTATAAAGTATGTGAAATCCATAAGAATGGCAGACGTCAAGCTGCGGAATGGCATGACGTAGAAAGGAAAATAAGGGAAGTTAGCTGATGTTAAATTGCTGAGTACTAATACATGGTAAGAAGTAGCAGCAGAGCTTACATCGTTTAGGTGGTACAGAAAGATATGTGAGCAAACCAGGAAGTGATTTTTGTGTGTTTAATATGGGGAAAGGTATTAAGCCATCAGCGCCTCCCCATATATTGGGCATGTGCAGTCTGCTCTCAACAGAATCCATGGTATAGGGAGTTTTTTTGCACAGTATGTGGCGCACCTCATCCCTCCTACAGGGAGAGGGCATTATTATTCCAACCAAGCCATCTCAGACTGCACAGGGGGGAATTCTTTTCTCTATCCTCCTCTTTCTCTGTCACTCTTTCTCTCCTTCTTCTCTCTCACTCTCCTTTCCTCTCCTCTTTCTCCACACCTTTTTTCCTTCTCTCTCTCCCCCTCTCTATCTCTCTCCTCTACACCTCTACTCATCTTTCTCCTATTTCTCCACACCTCTTTCCTCCTTCACTCACCCTCCTTCTCTCCTCTTTCTCTCCTCTTTCTTCACTCCCCCACCCATCTCCATGCCTCTCTTCTCCTCCTTTTCTCTCTCTTCCACACCTCCCATCTTCTCCTCCCTCTGTTCCTCACTCCTCACCTCCTCCTCCTATACTCTTTTCATCAACCCCTCCTCCTTCTTCTTCCTTCTTCTTCTTCTTCGTTGCCGGCTGGGCCAATGCCCAATTCAAACAATGTGGTGCTTACAGCACAAGGTTCCCCTTCTATGTCCCTGGCACAGTCCAGCCATTGCCAGTTGTGATATCGGGGAAAGAAGGTGAAAATCCACCTACACACAATGCAGTAGGCAACCCCCAGACACATCAGGCAGCAGACAGCTCAGCCCTGGGTGCAGAGGGGGGAGGACTGACATCACCTATCACATTATCTGTTGATAATGTACAACTTCAGCTCCGGTCAGAGCTGCCTACATACACAACAACATAGAACTATAAGCCTAATCCATCACAGCTTCAGCAAGGGGGGAGACATCCTCACATTAAAAGGCAACTTCTAAGTCCAATATCAGCCAGTGTATGACCCCAGTACATGCTATCACAACTATTCCTCTGATGAAGATGAAGAGGGAACATCATACATGCTGTCCAGTACTAGGAAAAGAAACCCACAGGCACCAAGAATGCAGGGGCAGATAGAGGCACCACCATTACATTATGTGCACTTCAAGTCAGGTGACAATCCTCCAGACCCAGGGACGCATCCCATGCCATTTTACCGAAGAATGTAGCAGAACCAGCAAACATATGCAGCCACCTGGAATGATCTCTGGGCCATAAATGGAAATAAAAGCAGGTGATGCAGTCTGGCCAATTATGAAGGAACAATTCAAACTTCCAGCAGAATTAGATGTACACACTTGGGAGTCAGGGCCACAGCTAATTGAACAGCTCAGAGAGTGGGCCAAAGGCAGATTGGCAGGACAAGCCCTCAGCTTACATGACATGAGCCAAGACAAGACAGAGTCTGTAAAGAAGTTTCATGGCAGAGTAATGCAAGTATTCCAAGACTTGGGCTTCACCATTCATGACCAGATACACAGGCAAATGTTGGCACAGGCCTTTGTGCATGGACTGAGACAGCCAATCAGGAAACCGCTGATAGTGGCTTGGCCTGAGAACAGGTCAATGGCAGTGGACTGACCCAGCAAAACGGTTTATGTGCGCCTAGGAGACTTTTTGTTGCCAATTGTCGCCAAAACTGCCTCCATTATAGCGCCAGAAAGAGCACGAAGAAGGAAACGGGTGCGGTGCTGCTGAGAACGCCGGAAGGGGAGCCAGAGGTGAAGATGCTGCCGAGCGACACACCGGAAGAACCGCTGCAGACTCCGGAGAGGAGACACCGACCTCAATAAGGTTAGCAAAGGGGAGAAGCTATGTCAGAGCAGAGGGAAGAAGTGATGGCAGATGCAGCCGCAGCCCCTGTAATGCCCCAAGACCTTGGGTTGGGTGCAGCCGCCAATCTCATGGCACCCCCGGTCCTCACCACGGACGCACCTGCAGGCCCCATCTTACCACCGCAGCTTCAATCGGCAGGCCAGACCCCACTGTTGCTACAGTACCCATCATGCCGTTGTCCACAGTAGCCAAAGGGATTAAGTCCCAACCAGGGGTGCAGAAGACAGCCCCTCTCATGGTGACCACTGACCTGGAAGCGCAACCACCCTGCAAAGAAGAAGTGTCAAGTGTTGCAACTGTGGCAAGTTTGGCCATTTCTGGAACCAGTGCAGAGCACCCATGCAACCCAAGAGTAGGTCCAGAGAAACAGGTCAAGGAAGAAGTACAGAAGGCAGTAAAGTACCCCATCCATAGGACAGGGCAAGCAAGCAAGGTCCACAAGACACTACTCTCCTGACATGTTAAACCCCATCTGCAGGACCAATACCTCAAATTACCCTGAAAGTGGATGGCATTGTCAGATCTTTTCTTCTCCACACTGGTGCAGCCAGAAGTGTGATGAAACCTGTGGAACTCGCTGATCCCACCTGCCTATCAGAATCCTCTGTGTCTCGCATGGGCATTGATGGTCAAGTCAGACATTCTCAGCTTACAAAGCCACTGAGCGTGTGCACTCAGCCAGGACACTCTATCCTGTCCCAGTTTGTGGTGTCAAGGACCTGCCACTCAACCTGCTGGGAGCGGACCTACTGCAGAAGTTGAAGGCAACCACAGTGTTCCAGGAACATGGGACTGTGACACTTTCTTCATCCCTGACCCAAGAAGAATCATGCTGGCGGCCCTGCAAGAACCTTAAACAACCGATGAGTCCTACCCAAGGAGGTACTGGACGCAGTACCAGAAAGTCTATGGTCTAAGGGACCCCAGGACATGGGAAAACCTCAAGTTGCCCCAGTACGGGTGTCACTCAAGCCAGGTACCCCGTACCCTCATAAGGCCTAGAGTCAAGCTGCCTCTGACCAACTGAAGGTCTACCTGGAAATAGGAATCGTTGTTCCTTGCACATCGCCTTGCACTACCCCGCTTTTCCCGATCAAGAAAAAGACTGTAAAAGGAGAGCCAGCCAAGTTCAGAATGGTACATGACCTGAGAGCTGTGAATGATGCCATGGTGTTTGAAACTGCAATTATGCCGAATCTGCACACTCTGCTCTCATATGTGCTTTCCACAGCAAAAGTGTTCACAGTGACCGACCTGGCTAATGCTTTCTCCAGTGTTCACCTTCATCTGGAAGACCAGTTCCTGTTTGCCTTAACGCACCAGGGGGCACAGCACATAAGGACAGTGATGCCACAGCAGGCCTGGAACAGCCCTTCCTGGTTCACCAACTGGGTCACAGAACATGCAGAAGTAACCCTGCTACAATACGTGGACGATCTACTCCTTTGTGCAGTTGGCTTTGACACGTGTAAAGCCCATTTCTTGTCTCTTCTACTCTACCTGGTGGAGCAGCACTGCAAGGTCTCAAAGATCAAAGTCCAGTGGTGTCTGAAGCGAGTTACGTTCCAGAGACACTGTATTGCTCACCAGGAGAAACACCTGACAGATGACCGGAAGACCACAGTGGAGAAGATGGTTCCTCCAATGACTCCAAAGGTGCTACAAGCCTCCCTTGGTCTAGTTTTGTATTGCAGAGCCTGGATCCCTGATGCCTCAGTCCAAATGCAGCCTCTGTATGTTTGCGTCAACGTAACCCCGTTCCTCCTGACAGATGCAGCCTTCAGCTTGTTCAAGAAGTTAAAAGGCTCTGCAGACTCAGCGCCAGCACTAGGCCTACCTGACTACGAGAAGCCATTCCGTCTCTACCTGATGGAAAAAGAAGGCCTTGCTACTGGAGTCCTGATGCAGTTTCAGGGGGGAAAGCAGAGACCTTTAGACTACTTTTCAGCTCGCCTGGATCCAGTTGCAAGGGGAGCCTCTTCCTCCCGCATGAGAGCAGCAGTTGCAGCACACGCCCTCCTGGACAGGACTGCTGACATCATTGGAAAAACCATTGGAAATCCTGGCTCCGCATGACATCTCAGCAATCCTCAACCAAAAAAACTAAAAAAGCTGCAAGAGCAAGCCCCAAAGGACAAGAAGGAATGCTGGATACGGAAGGGAGCAACACATGAAGAGGGAAGGGTATATGCAATGGACTACAAACCCTGTCTACTCCGAAGCATGTACCCTATGGTGGTCCCGTGGGCACATGGGCACACACATAGATCAAAGACACATATGAATGATCTGATTGTTGCTTACTGGTTTGCTCCATGAACCTCCACCCTAACAGCTAAGTTCACTAGCAGCTGTTTGATCTGTGGCAAATGCAACCCTGGAAGAATGGAGAAAGTTCCTACACATCATCTTGCCAGACCACTGTACTCCTTCCAGAGGATCCAGATAGACCACATCCAGATGCCGTCAAGTGGGGGATTTGAATATGCCCTTGTGGTTGTGGACGTGTTCTCAGGATGGCCAGAAGCTTTCCCAGTGAGGACCAGTCAGCAAAGACTACTGCAAAGAAGCTACTCTCAGAGATGAGATATACAGATATGGGGTCCCAGAAGTGATAGAGAGTGACAAGGGACCCACATTCACAGCAAATCTCACACGGGAGATCTGGTCAGCAGTAGGGTCAGACTTAGGCCTACACACTCCTTACAATCCCCAGAGTAGCGAGAAAGTGAAAAAACTGAATGGGACACTTAAGAACAGGATGTCGAAAGTTGCCCAAGAGACACACAAACCCAGGCAGGAGAAACTCCCTATCACACTACTTAGTGTAAGGCACACTTCCAGAGGCCCAGAAAAGCTGTCACCATATGAAATTTTGTTTGGGTCTAGTCCCAGGTTAGGGGTATTCTTTCCCTCAGCAGCTGACTATGCAATATGATATTTTGTCTGCTTATGTAACTGAACTCACCAAGAAACTTGCTAACATCCATTCTCGAGTTTTTTTCTTCATTGCCAGATCCAGATTCAGTGTCCGGTACACACTCCTTGAAGCCAGGAGACTGGGTGTTGGTGAAAAAAGTTTGTAAGGAGAACACCACTTGAACCCAGATTTGATGGTCCTGTTCAAGTGCTACTGACAACACCAACCTCTGTGAAACTGGAGGAAAGACCCACTTGAATCCACTCATCGCATTGCAAGAAAGCTCCCCTATCATAAGATGCCACCCAAGCCAGAATGATGTTGTGGATGCCCTGCCTGACCGAATAGATGACCTACCTGATAAAGAATACCCACCGCTCACTACACATGCTGTTGACTGATTGCAACGAACCCCCGTTAGGGATAGATCTCCTGACCACCCATTTGCGAAAAGTCTGTACGGTGTGGGGCATGTGCGCTAGGCACATGTCAGTTCACCGGCAGCACAAAAGAGTTGCAGCGCTTTGGGACAGGAGGCTAGGATTAGCGCAAGTGATATTTAAGGGGGGCTTGTGATAGAAATATATATATCATGTAGATCTCACTTGCATGTATACTCCTCTATAATCATATATACTCATATATCCACAGCTAATATATTACTCAGCTAGTTTATAATCAATGGCTTAAAATGGCTGACATAAACTGATATAAACCAGACAGACTGCATGGGGGTTTTCCAGGCAAAAGCGGAACAACGCCAGATGTATTAAGTGCTGATCAGGTGTCTAAACTCTGTCCTAGATGCAGAGAGCTACATTTTAGTTGCTTAATCAGCATCCATATGTGCATTAATCACAATATTCCATATATATTTAGATAACCAATGACAGAGGAGCTAGACAATATGGTAATTAACTAACCACCCCTATCCACTTCTTTCTATATGTAGTTATAAAACTATGTATGTACAATAAATCATCAGTATTGATAGAATGTTTTTCTGTCACAATGGTGTACAGTCCATTCTTGATGAGCGCTCAAAATACTCAGTCTTGTTAGGAACGGCCACAGCACACACAGGGATAGATTTATCCAAACTAAATTTCCATAACAGCCCCATAGGTGGAAGGTGTGTGTGGTTATTCCAGTGATGGCGAACCTATGACACGCGTGTCAGTGCTGACACGCGTAGTCATTTTCAGTGACACGCCGGCCGCCGGCCGCGGCCCCATAGAAATTGCTTCTTTCCCAGGGTCTGAAGGAGAGGAAACTCTCCTTCAGGCCCTGGGAACCATATTAATATGTAAAATAAAGAATTAAAATAAAAAATATTGCTATACTCACCTCTCCGACGCAGCCTGGACGTCCGCGAGGGAACCGGCAGCGTTGTTTGCTTAAAAATCGCGGTTTTCCTTCCTTACTTGAAGTCCCGGCTTGTGATTGGTTGCGTGCCGCCCATGTGACCGAGACGCGACCAATCACAGCAAGCCGTGACGTAATTTTAGGTCCTTCAGGATTTTAAAATTACGTTCTGGCGTTGTGATTGGTTGCGTCGCCCATGTGACCGCACGCAACCAATCACAACGCCGGAACGTAATTTTAAAATCCTGAAGGACCTAAAATTACGTCACGGCTTGCTGTGATTGGTCGCGTCTCGGTCACATGGGCGGCACGCAACCAATCACAAGCCGGGACTTCAAGTAAGGAAGGAAAACCGCGATTTTTAAGCAAACAACGCTGCCGGTTCCCTCGCGGACGTCCAGGCTGCGTCGGAGAGGTGAGTATAGCAATATTTTTTATTTTAATTCTTTATTTTACACACATTAATGTTGTTTCGATACCGATACCCGATAGCACAAAAGTATCGGATCTCGGTATCGGAATTCCGATACAGCAAATATCGGCCGATACCCGATACTTGCGGTATCGGAATACTAAACAATGGCATCCGATCCGATTTTTTATCGGATCGGATGCCATGCAGGAGGTCTGTGGGTCCAAACAACAGAGCTCCGGTGCAGAGCGTCTAGGCCTGGGACTTCCGGTAGGCCAGGCGCAGCTCCCGGAAGTCCCAGGCCTCTGCGTCGGATCTGTGTTGTTTGGGCGACATTGCGCTGCTCCCTGCTGCGCCGACCAGAAGTCCCAGGCTGCACTTCTGAGGCCTGAGGAGATAGCTGTCTGGAGGCCCTGTGATAGCTGTCTGGACTCAGGCCCTGTGATTGCTGTCTGGACTCAGGCCCTGTGATAGCTGTCTGGACTCAGGCCCTGTGATAGCTGTCTGGACTCAGGCCCTGTGATAGCTGTCTGGACTCAGGCCCTGTGATTGCTGTCTGGACTCAGGCCCTGTGATTGCTGTCTGGACTCAGGCCCTGTGATTGCTGTCTGGACTCAGGCCCTGTGATTGCTGTCTGGACTCAGGCCCCGTGTGATTGCTGTCTGGACTCAGGCCCTGTGATTGCTGTCTGGACTCAGGCCCTGTGATTGCTGTCTGGACTCAGGCCCTGTGATAGCTGTCTGGACTCAGGCCCTGTGATAGCTGTCTGGACTCAGGCCCTGTGATAGCTGTCTGGACTCAGGCCCTGTGATAGCTGTCTGGACTCAGGCCCTGTGATAGCTGTCTGGACTCAGGCCCTGTGATTGCTGTCTGGACTCAGGCCCTGTGATAGCTGTCTGGACTCAGGCCCTGTGATAGCTGTCTGGACTCAGGCCCTGTGATAGCTGTCTGGACTCAGGCCCTGTGATAGCTGTCTGGACTCAGGCCCTGTGATAGCTGTCTGGACTCAGGCCCTGTGATTGCTGTCTGGACTCAGGCCCTGTGATAGCTGTCTGGACTCAGGCCCTGTGATAGCTGTCTGGACTCAGGCCCTGTGATAGCTGTCTGGACTCAGGCCCTGTGATTGCTGTCTGGACTCAGGCCCTGTGATAGCTGTCTGGACTCAGGCCCTGTGATAGCTGTCTGGACTCAGGCCCTGTGATAGCTGTCTGGACTCAGGCCCTGTGATTGCTGTCTGGACTCAGGCCCTGTGATTGCTGTCTGGACTCAGGCCCTGTGATAGCTGTCTGGACTCAGGCCCTGCGATAGCTGTCTGGACTCAGGCCCTGTGATAGCTGTCTGGACTCAGGCCCTGTGATAGCTGTCTGGACTCAGGCCCTGTGATTGCTGTCTGGACTCAGGCCCTGTGATAGCTGTCTGGACTCAGGCCCTGTGATAGCTGTCTGGACTCAGGCCCTGTGATAGCTGTCTGGACTCAGGCCCTGTGATTGCTGTCTGGACTCAGGCCCTGTGATAGCTGTCTGGACTCAGGCCCTGTGATAGCTGTCTGGACTCAGGCCCTGTGATAGCTGTCTGGACTCAGGCCCTGTGATAGCTGTCTGGACTCAGGCCCTGTGATTGCTGTCTGGACTCAGGCCCTGTGATAGCTGTCTGGACTCAGGCCCTGTGATAGCTGTCTGGACTCAGGCCCTGTGATAGCTGTCTGGACTCAGGCCCTGTGATTGCTGTCTGGACTCAGGCCCTGTGATTGCTGTCTGGACTCAGGCCCTGTGATTGCTGTCTGGACTCAGGCCCTGTGATAGCTGTCTGGACTCAGGCCCTGTGATAGCTGTCTGGACTCAGGCCCTGTGATAGCTGTCTGGACTCAGGCCCTGTGATTGCTGTCTGGACTCAGGCCCTGTGATAGCTGTCTGGACTCAGGCCCTGTGATAGCTGTCTGGACTCAGGCCCTGTGATAGCTGTCTGGACTCAGGCCCTGTGATTGCTGTCTGGACTCAGGCCCTGTGATTGCTGTCTGGACTCAGGCCCTGTGATTGCTGTCTGGACTCAGGCCCTGTGATTGCTGTCTGGACTCAGGCCCTGTGATAGCTGTCTGGACTCAGGCCCTGTGATAGCTGTCTGGACTCAGGCCCTGTGATAGCTGTCTGGACTCAGGCCCTGTGATAGCTGTCTGGACTCAGGCCCTGTGATAGCTGTCTGGACTCAGGCCCTGTGATTGCTGTCTGGACTCAGGCCCTGTGATAGCTGTCTGGACTCAGGCCCTGTGATAGCTCTCTGGACTCAGGCCCTGTGATAGCTGTCTGGACTCAGGCCCTGTGATAGCTGTCTGGACTCAGGCCCTGTGATAGCTGTCTGGACTCAGGCCCTGTGATTGCTGTCTGGACTCAGGCCCTGTGATAGCTGTCTGGACTCAGGCCCTGTGATAGCTGTCTGGACTCAGGCCCTGTGATAGCTGTCTGGACTCAGGCCCTGTGATTGCTGTCTGGACTCAGGCCCTGTGATAGCTGTCTGGACTCAGGCCCTGTGATAGCTGTCTGGACTCAGGCCCTGTGATAGCTGTCTGGACTCAGGCCCTGTGATTGCTGTCTGGACTCAGGCCCTGTGATTGCTGTCTGGACTCAGGCCCTGTGATAGCTGTCTGGACTCAGGCCCTGTGATAGCTGTCTGGACTCAGGCCCTGTGATAGCTGTCTGGACTCAGGCCCTGTGATAGCTGTCTGGACTCAGGCCCTGTGATAGCTGTCTGGACTCAGGCCCTGTGATAGCTGTCTGGACTCAGGCCCTGTGATAGCTGTCTGGACTCAGGCCCTGTGATTGCTGTCTGGACTCAGGCCCTGTGATTGCTGTCTGGACTCAGGCCCTGTGATAGCTGTCTGGACTCAGGCCCTGTGATAGCTGTCTGGACTCAGGCCCTGTGATTGCTGTCTGGACTCAGGCCCTGTGATTGCTGTCTGGACTCAGGCCCTGTGATTGCTGTCTGGACTCAGGCCCTGTGATTGCTGTCTGGACACAGGCCCTGTGATAGCTGTCTGGACTCAGGCCCTGTGATTGCTGTCTGGACTCAGGCCCTGTGATTGCTGTCTGGACTCAGGCCCTGTGATTGCTGTCTGGACTCAGGCCCTGTGATTGCTGTCTGGACTCAGGCCCTGTGATTGCTGTCTGGACTCAGGCCCTGTGATTGCTGTCTGGACTCAGGCCCTGTGATTGCTGTCTGGACTCAGGCCCTGTGATTGCTGTCTGGACTCAGGCCCTGTGATTGCTGTCTGGAGGCCCTGTGACTACTACAGCAACCATCATCCAGTGAACTGTGGGGTGTCATTGGCCATTACTGAGATAAGTGAGAGGGAGGCATCAGTGATGGCGAACCTGTGGCAGTCCAGCTGTTGCAAAACTACAATTCCCATCATGGCTGGCCATTCAAAGCAAAGGCTTTGGCTGTAAAGACATGATGGGAATTGTAGTTTTGCAACAGCTGGAGTGCCACAGGTTCGCCATCACTGGAAGAATTCCCCCTCCCCCTCACTTATCTTAGTTCACGGCACCCCACACAAGTTAAATAATAGCAAGACCAACAAAAGAAACCAACTGACAGATGAACAAAGAAGTCACTAAGCAGGTAAGTTAATTCTAATTATACATATTTGTTATTTAAACTATACATGTCGCAAAATTATGTTTTTTTATCAAGGTGACACACCACCCAAGTTATGCTCGGTTTTTTGGCGAATTTTGACACACCGAGCTCAAAAGGTTGCCCATCACTGGGTTATTCAGACCCGCCCAGCTCTCCGACTAACCCTGTAAGCCTCCCTTATAACAAAACAAACACTTGTTGAACTACAAATCTCAGAACAACAATATTTTGGGCTTACAGCGCAGAGGACAACCTCTGTCTCTGCATCACATACCTATAAGTATAACAAAACCTGGCACTCAACTTCAATGTGGATATCTGGAAAATTTATTTATGTAGTACCAACAAAATGTTTCGGTCCAAAACTGACCTTCCTCAGTTACGAGTTATGGAGTATGTAGAATTAGATCTTTTTGCCAATAGAAACCTATTAGAGTCTCCGGCACACAGTTTGACTAGCGGTGGACTCCGCGTCTAGCACCGGACACGTGGAAGCTCTTAGCCCATATCAAGAGCAAGGCTCTGGCATATAAGTGACCCTAATAGGTTTCTATTGGCAAAAAGATCTAATTCTACATACTCCATAACTCGTAACTGAGGAAGGTCAGTTTTGGACCGAAACGTTTTGTTGGTACTACATAAATAAATTTTCCAGATATCCACATTGAAGTTGAGTGCCGGGTTTTGTTATACTTATAGTTTAAGGTGTGGGAACCTACCCGTGCACCTATGTAGCAGTGCTCATGGTTCAGTTCTCTGCATCACATACCGGCCATTCACAATGATGCCACTCTCTGTATCACACATCATATAGTCACCTCCTCTCCAATCCCTATGGATTTGTTCTAGTCCCCCAAAAAAAGTGTTTGTTGTAGATTGGTTATGTTTAAAGCAAAAGTGATAGGAAAAGGGGTGTCCTTTACAACCTCATTCAATATTGTAAATGTGTTCTCTTATCCGGACTGATACAGTGCCTTGTGAAAGTATTTGGCTCCCTGGAACTTTTCAACCTTTTCCCACATATCATGCTTCAAACATAAAGATACCAAGTGTAATTTTTTTGGTGAAGAATCAACAACAAGTGGAATACAATTGTGAAATTGACAGAAATTTATTGGTTATTTTAATTTTTTTTCCAAATTAATTCAAAAACTGAAATGTGGGGCGTGCAATACTATTCAGCCCCTTTACTTTCAGTGCAGCAAACTCACTCCAGAAGTTCATTGTGGATCTCTGAATGATCTAATGTTGTCCTAAATGCCTAATGATGATAAATATAATCCACCTGTGTGTAATCAAGTCTCCGTATAAATGCACCTGCTCTGTGATAGTCTCAGGGTTCTGTTTGAAGCACAGAGAGCATCATGAAGACCAAGGAACACAACAGGCAGGTCCGTGATACTGTTGTAGAGAAGTTTAAAGCCGGATTTGGATACAAAATGATTTCCAAAACTTTAAACAGCCCAAGGAGCACTGTGCAAGTGATCATATTAAAATGGAAGGAGTATCATACCATTGCAAATCTACCAAGACCCATAGGACAACAATCAGTCGTACACTGCACAAATCTGGCCTTTATGGAAGAGTGGCAAGGAGAAAGCCATTTCTCAAAGATATCCATAAAAAGTGTTATATAAAATTTGCAACAAGTCACCTTGGAGACACACCAAACATGTCGAAGAAGGTGCTCTGGTCAGATGAAACCAAAATCAAACTTTTTGGCAACAATGCCAAACGATATGTTTGGCGTAAAGGCAACACAGCTCATCACCCTGAACACACCATCCCCACTGTCAAACATGGTGGTGGCAGCATCATGGTTTGGGCCTGCTTTTCTTCAGCAGGGACAGGGAAGATGGTTAAAATTGATGGGAAGATGGATGGGGCCAAATACAGGACCATTCTTGAAGAAAACTTGTTGAACTCTGCAAAAGACCGGAGACTGGGACAGAGATTTGTCTTCCAACAAGACAATGATCCCAAACATAAAGCAAAATCTACAATGGAATGGTTCACAAATAAATGTATCCAGGTGTTAGAATGGCCAAGTCAAAGTCCAGACCTCAATTCAATCAAGAATCTGTGGAAAGAGCTGAAAACTGCTGTTCACAAACGATCTCCATTATACCTCACAGAGCTCGAGCTGTTTGCCAAGGAAGAATGGGCCAGAATTTCAGTCTCTCGATGTACAAAACTGATAGAGACATACCCCAAGTGACTTGCAGCTGTAGGTGGCTTAGCAAAGTATTAAGTTAAAGGGGCCGAATAATATTGCACGCACCACTTTTGAGTATTTGAATTTCCACAAAAATTTAAAATAACCAATAAATTTCATTCAACTTCACAATTGTGTTCCACTTGATGATTCTTCACCAAAAATTTGCATTTGGTATCTTTGTTTGAAGCATAATGTTAGGGTTCGAGTTCCTGCCTCTGCACAGGGGGAATCTCGAGCCATCTCCGCTGCGGTCTCCCATTCTTCACCTGCCACAGTGGAGCCTGCTCAGCAGAGGCGTCGGTCCCAGCATCTCGCTCAGTCTGACACTGTGCAATTTTAGCCAGTACTGGTCAGCAGTGAGCAGATGCCTTTGGGACTAAGTCCTACTTTTCCCCTTCTGAGCATGACCAGGGTAAGATCTCTCATTGGAGATCAAGGGTCACATGCTCTGGTACTGCAGCAACTCCCATTGGTCCTCTAGGAAGGTCCTAAAGTTGCTCAAGTTCTGTGGCAGCCTCACATTGGTTTTTCTGGGAAGGTCCTGTAGTTGCTGTAGCTATAAAAGGTTTGCATGACCATGCTGTATGGCCATGTGCTAGTATCAATCTATGTTATGTGCTTTGCGCCAGTGTGGTCTTGTGTGTATGTATTTAGGGCCACGGCTGAAATAAGCCCCTAGAATACCGGCACCTCCGGTGAGGAGTTTTGTGTATATGTATTCAGGGTCCCGGTTGAAATAAGCTCTAGAATACCGGCACCTCCTGTGAGGAGTTTGTGTGTGTGTGTGCAAGACCACTGACTGCTATCAGCTCAGCAGTTAGCTGTGTACTCCTGTGAGTCTAACAGGGCACAGTGCTTTCTTTTGTCGGCGACTCTGTGAAGTAACAGAGTTTGCTTATACTGTCATATAGTGCCATTTGCTAGCAGCAGGTTCCTCCTGCACGGTGGACCCCGGGCTGTGAATGCACCAATAACTTCATCTATTTACTCGGTGCGTTCTGCTAGCCCTAACAGAATACTAGTGCCAGGGTCTGGCTAGTAAATGGCAGACGATCAGTGTCTACAGCTCTACATCCAGCAGCTGGAGGGTAGGTTGACAGCTCTAGAATGCACAACCTCAGCTGTGGATGTTGCCGCAGTCACTGTTCAGGCTGCTAGTGTGGCTGCAGCCAGTTTGTCCTCTGCCACTCCAGCTCCAACTTTATCCCATCTCCCGCTTCCAGACAAGATTGCTGGTGACAGTAAGCAATGTCGGGGATTCGTGAGTCAGTGCTCCATACATCTAGAGCTTCTGGCTGCACGCTTTCCTATGGAACCAGCGAAAGTGGGTTTTATCTTATCCCTTTTGTCAGGCAGGGCGTTGGAATGGGCAACGCTACTGTAGGAGCGCAATGATCATGTGGTGCAGAGTGCTCCTCTCTTCCTGGACTCTATGAAACAGGTCTTTCTAGGACCTTGTGTCTCCCAAGATACGGCACTCCAACTGTTGGCAATAACACAGGGTTCATCCATGGTCAGCCAGTTCTCAGTCCAGTTCCGGACTCTGGTCTCAGAGCTGGAGTGGCCGGATAAAGTCCTTCTTCCAGTGTTCTGGAAAGGACTGGCAGACCATGTGAAGGATGCCTTGGCCACCAGGGAGATTCCCGCCACACTGGAGGAGCTCATTACAATATCTACCCGCATCGACCTCCATTTTAAGGAGCGGAGGTTAGAGCGGACCCAGTGTAGGCAGAGGTTCCGGCTGGCTCCCACCTTCGCCAGATCTCTAGAATCTTCCGTTCAGGCATCCGACCCCCATGAGGCCATGGAGGTTTCTCTAGTGAGACCTAAGTCCCGGGCCACTCGAGTACCCGTGGTTTGTAATATTTGCCAACAGTTAGGACATTATGCTAATAAACTTCCACAGCAGTCAGGAAAATGATCGCGTCTAGTAACCATTGGAGGTGGTTCACTAGACACAGTGGCATTTTCTACCAAGCTGTCCTCTAAAGGGACAATCACTTTAGGCTCATCCGCTCTAACAGTCGAGCTTTGTGTGGACTCAGGAGCAGAGGGGAATTTCAGGTCCTCTGCCTTTGCTCACTGCCACGCAATACCTCTGGTGATGCTCGCCAAACCGGTGACTGTTCGAGTAGTGAATGGGTCGACACTGCCCTCACAAATCACACATCAGACTATCCCTTTCACATTATCCATGTCCGCTTTCCATCAGGAGATTATTTCCCTTCTTGTCCTTCCCAAGGGAATAGACTAGATTCTGCTGGGAATACCCTGGCTCCGTTTCCACTCCCCACATATTAAGTGGACCTCTGTGAGGATATTGGGTTGGAGTGAATCATATAAGGGTAGATGTGTGAGGGAGTGCATTCAGGTTACCACTACAGAGATACCCGCAGATCTTACTTCCCTTTCCAAGTGCTATTGGTCCTATGCAGACGTGTTCTCCAAAAAGGCTGCGGAGACCCTTCCGCCTCACTGCCCCTATGACTGTCCTATTGATCTCATGGGTCTATCCCCTCTCTCTCCCGGAAATGGAGGCTATGTCCCAATACACCCAGGAGAATTTGGCAAGAAAGTTCATTAGGAAGTCAGTATCACCTGCAGGGGCGGGGTTTTTCTTCGTGCAGAAGAAGAACTGATAATTACGTCCATGCATAGATTACAGGGGTCTTAACACCATCACTGTTAAGAATAAGTACCCATTGCCACTGATTTCTGAGCTCTTTGATAGGCTACGGGGAGCAAGGGTATTAACCAAATTAGATCTGCGGGGTGCTTATAACCTGCTTCGCATGAGGGGGATGAATGGAAGACGGCTTTTAATACCAGGGATGGGCACTATGAATATCTGGTGATGCCCTTCGGCTCTGTAATGCCCCAGCCGTTTTCCAAGCCTTTGTTAATGATATCTTCCAGGATATGCTCTCCACCTCAGTCGTAGTCTATCTGGATGATATTCTCATCTTCTCTCCAGATATTGACTCCCACTGGAGAGATGTTGGCAGAGTCTTCGACCTCTTACGGGCAAATTCCCTCTATGCAAAGTTGGAGAAGTGTATGTTTGAGCAGGAGTCTTTACCTTTCCTGGGCTATATCATCTCCGCCCAGGGATTGGCTATGGATCCTGCCAAACCACAGGCTGTGATGGACTGGCAAGAACCCCATTCTCTTAAAGCGGTGCAGCGCTTTATGGGGTTCATTAATTACTATCGCCAGTTCATTCCCCACTTCTCAACTTTGGTAGCTCCCTTGGTAGCCCTCACCAAGAAGGGAGAAAATCCCACATTGTCGTCTGAAGAGGTCTCCATGCTTTCACTTCTATTAAGTCTCATTTTGCTAGTGCTCCCATCCTACATCGTCCCGATGTTGATAAGCCATTTATATTGGAGGTGGATGCCTCATCTGTTGGTGCTGGAGCAGTCCTCTTCCAAAAGGATACTCAAGGTTGGAAGCATCCTTGCTTCTTCTTCTCCAAGACCTTCACACCAGCGGAGAGGAATTATTCCATTGGGGACAGGGAGTTGCTAGCAATGAAGTTGGCCTTCTCGGAGTGGAGACATCTTTTGGAGGGGGCTCGCTTTCCCTTCCAAGCCTTCACTGACCACAAAAGTTTGGTATACTTACAAACTGCCCAGCGGCTAAATTCTCGTCAGGCCAGATGGTCCTTGTTCTTCTCCCGATTCCACTTCACCCTCCATTATCTCTCTGGGGAGAAGAACATTCGTGCTGATGCTCTCTCTTGCTCCGTTGTGTCTTCTG
The DNA here is from genome assembly GCF_051348905.1 of Ranitomeya variabilis. Taxonomy (NCBI): domain Eukaryota; kingdom Metazoa; phylum Chordata; class Amphibia; order Anura; family Dendrobatidae; genus Ranitomeya; species Ranitomeya variabilis. The sequence continues at coordinate 238,150,069 of NC_135232.1, forward strand.
AGGAGGAGGAAGGGGAGCCTCGGCTTATTGTCCCTTCTGAGAGCCTGAGAACCGTAGCTCTGGTTTTGCTAGAGTCAGTGCCTCCGGGCAAGACTTTTGTACCTACTAATTTGCGACCGGAGGTTCTCTCTTGGGTTAAAGAGGACATCTGAGCTGCTGGCGAGGACGTACTGGTGACTGCATATGGTCCGTGACGTCGGAGATTATATTCAGGCGTGTGTCTCCTGCGCCAAAAATAAGTCTCCTCGACAATGGCCAGCTGGGTGACTTTATCCCTTGCCGGTAAATAAAGTATAAAGATGGCTGACAGCACTCACTTATATAGGGCGCCTGTTGTTGTGAATTAGACTTTTTGGCTCCCTCTTGTGGTCACTAGTGGTATGACTCTGGGATTGTCTTTTTTCTGTTTGGCACTCACCTGGGTCGTTAGTCCAGGGGTGTCGCTATATTAACTTCCTGGATCCTTAGTCCAGTGCCTGGCATCGTTGTAATCAGATCCTTCTGTTGCTCCTGTATGCTGGTCCTGGCTCTTGCAAAATTAAGTTAAGTCTTGCTTCTTTGTTTTTTGAGTTACTTGCTTTGCTACTATTTTTGTCCAGCTTGTACTAAATGTGATTTCTGACCTTGCTGGAAGCTCTAGGGGGCTGGTTTTCTCCCCCCGGCCGTTAGACGGTTCGGGGGTTCTTGAATATCCAGCGTGGATATTTTAATACGGTTTTTTGCTGACCATATAAGTCATCTTACTATATTCTGCTATTAGCTAGTGGGCCTCTCTTTGCTAAATACCTAACTCATTCTTATGTTTGTCTTTTCCTCTTACCTCACCGTTATTATTTGTTGGGGGCTTGTATCCAACTTTTGGGGTCTTTTCTCTGGAGGCAAGAAAGGTCTTTCTTTTCCCTTCTAGGGTTAGTTAGTTCTCCGGCTGGCGCGAGACATCTAGAACCAACGTAGGCACGTTCCCCGGCTACTTCTATTTGTGGTGCTAGGATTAGATATATGGTCAGCCCAGTTACCACTGCCCTATGAGCTGGTTTTTTGTGTTTGCAGACTTGGTAGTTATTCCTGAGACCCTCTGCCATTGTGGTCATAACAGTATGCCAGGCCAACATTGAATGTTTAATGCATTGCAGAAATGGGATATAAGGCTACGTTCACATTAGCGTTAAGCTAATGTGCGTCGGGTTTGCGTCGGCGACGCAGCGGCGACGCATGCGTCATGCGCCCCTATACTTAACATGGGGGACGCATGCGTTTTTTTTTGTTGCGTTGGGCGACACATGCGTCTTTTTTGACGCAAGCGTCGGACCAAGAAAACGCAACAAGTTGCATTTTTCTTGCGTCCGATTTTCGGCAAAAACCGACGCATGCGTCGCAAAACGCAGCGTTTTTGCGTGCGTTTTGACGCGTTTTTGCGTGCGTTGTGCGTTGCGTCGCCGACGCAGCGGCGCACAACGCTAGTGTGAACGTAGCCTAAGAAAGGAAATTCTGAATTTTTTTTTTTTTTTCCTCTCTTCCTCCCCTTTACCTCTGAGTGGCTTGAGCTTGCTGCAGACATGAATGTCCAGACCTTGATTACAAGTGTGGACCAGCTTGCTGCTCGTGTGCAAAGCATACAAGATTTTGTTACCAGTAGTCCTATGTCTGAACCTAAAATACCTATTCCTGAACTGTTTTCTGGAGACCGATTTAAGTTTAGGAATTTCAGGGATAATTGTAAATTGTTTCTATCTCTGAGACCCCGTTCATCTGGAGACTCAGTTCAGCAAGTTAAAATTGTTATCTCTTTTTTACGGGGCGACCCTCAGGATTGGGCTTTCTCGCTAGCGCCAGGAGATCCGGCATTGGCAAATATTGATGCGTTTTTTCTGGCGCTCGGATTGCTTTACGAGGAACCCAATCTTGAGGCTCAGGCAGAAAAAGCCTTGCTGGCTATTTCTCAGGGCCAGGATGAAGCTGAAGTGTATTGCCAAAAATTTCGGAAATGGTCCGTGCTTACTCAGTGGAATGAGTGTGCTCTGGCCGCAAACTTCAGAAATGGCCTTTCTGAAGCCATTAAGAATGTGATGGTGGGTTTCTCCATTCCTACAAGTCTGAATGATTCCATGGCGCTGGCTATTCAAATTGACTGGCGTTTGCGGGAGCGCAAAACCGCTAATCCTCTGGTGGTGTTGTCTAAACAAACACCTGATTTGATGCAATGTGATAGAATTCAGACCAGAAATGAGAGGAAAAATCATAGACGTCAGAATGGGTTGTGTTTTTACTGTGGTGATTCTACACATGTTATATCAGCATGCTCTAAACGCCTAACAAGGGTTGTTAGTCCTGTCGCCATTGGTAATTTGCAACCTAAATTTATTTTGTCTGTGACTTTAATTTGCTCATTGTCCTCTTACCCTGTTATGGCGTTTGTGGATTCAGGTGCTGCCCTGAGTCTTATGGATCTGTCATTTGCCAAGCGCTGTGGTTTTGTTCTTGAGTCGTTGGTTAATCCTATCCCTCTGAGGGGTATTGATGCTACACCATTGGCGGAAAATAAACCGCAGTTTTGGACACAGGTAACCATGTGCATGACTCCTGAACATCGGGAGGTGATTCGTTTTCTTGTTCTGCCTAAAATGCATGATTTGGTCGTTTTGGGTTTGCCATGGTTACAGACTCATAATCCAGTCTTGGATTGGAAGGCAATGTCTGTGTCAAGTTGGGGCTGTCAGGGTATTCATGGTGATTCCCCGCCGGTGTCTATTGCTTCCTCTACTCCTTCGGAAGTTCCTGAGTATTTGTCTGATTATCAGAATGTGTTCAGCGAGTTCAGGTCCAGTGTTCTGCCTCCTCATAGGGACTGTGACTGTGCTATAGATTTGATTCCAGGTAGCAAATTTCCTAAGGGAAGACTATTTAATCTGTCTGTACCTGAGCATACCGCAATGCGTTCATATATCAAGGAATCTCTGAAGAAGGGGCATATCCGTCCTTCCTCTTCCCCTCTTGGTGCGGGATTCTTTTTGTGGCCAAGAAGGACGGATCTTTGAGACCTTGTATTGACTATCGGCTTTTGAATAAAATCACTGTTAAATTTCAGTATCCTTTGCCTCTGTTGTCAGACTTGTTTGCCCGAATTAAAGGTGCCAAGTGGTTCACCAAGATAGATCTTCGTGGTGCGTACAACCTTGTGCGCATTAAGCGAGGAGATGAATGGAAAACCGCGTTTAATACGCCCGAAGGTCATTTTGAGTACTTGGTGATGCCTTTTGGGCTCTCTAATGCTCCTTCAGTGTTTCAGTCCTTTATGCATGATATTTTCCGGAAGTATCTGGATAAATTTATGATCGTTTATCTGGATGATATTCTGTTTTTTTCTGATGACTGGGACTCGCATGTAGAGCAGGTCAGGATGGTGTTTCAGGTTTTGCGTGAGAATACTTTATTTGTTAAGGGCTCAAAGTGTCTCTTTGGAGTACAGAAGGTTCCCTTTTTGGGGTTTATTTTTTCCCCTTCTGCGGTGGAGATGGACCCAGTCAAGGTCCGTGCTATTCATGATTGGACTCAACCCACGTCAGTTAAGAGTCTTCAGAAGTTCGTGGGTTTTGCTAACTTCTACCGTCGTTTTATTGCTAATTTTTCTAGCATTGCTAAACCTTTGACGGATATGACCAAGAAAGGTTCTGATGTTGCTAACTGGGCTCCTGCAGCCGTGGAGGCTTTCCAGGAGTTGAAGCGCCGGTTTACTTCGGCGCCTGTTTTGTGCCAGCCTGATGTCTCACTTCCCTTTCAGGTTGAAGTGGATGCTTCTGAGATTGGGGCAGGGGCCGTTTTGTCGCAGAGAGGCCCTGGTTGCTCTGTGATGAGACCTTGTGCCTTTTTCTCGAGGAAGTTTTCACCTGCTGAGCGGAATTGTGATGTTGGCAATCGGGAGTTGTTGGCCATGAAGTGGGCATTTGAGGAGTGGCGTCATTGGCTCGAGGGTGCTAAGCATCGTGTGGTGGTCTTGACTGATCACAAAAATTTGATGTATCTCGAGTCTGCTAAACGCCTGAATCCTAGACAGGCCCGCTGGTCATTGTTTTTCTCCCGTTTTGACTTTGTGGTCTCGTATTTACCAGGTTCAAAGAATGTGAAGGCTGATGCTCTTTCAAGGAGCTTTGTGCCTGACTCTCCGGGAGTCGCAGAACCAGTTGGTATTCTTAAAGAGGGAGTTATCTTGTCAGCCATTTCTCCGGATTTGCGACGTGTGTTGCAGAGATTTCAGGCTGGTAGACCTGACTCTTGTCCACCTGACAGACTGTTTGTTCCTGATAAGTGGACCAGCAGAGTCATTTCCGAGGTTCATTCCTCGGTTTTGGCAGGGCATCTGGGAATTTTTGGCACCAGAGATCTGGTGGCTAGGTCCTTTTGGTGGCCTTCCTTGTCACGGGATGTGCGGTCGTTTGTGCAGTCCTGTGGGACTTGTGCTCAAGCTAAGCCTTGCTGTTCACGTGCCAGCAGGTTGCTCTTGCCCTTGCCTGTCCCGAAGAGGCCTTGGACACACATTTCCATGGATTTCATTTCAGATCTCCCGGTGTCTCAGGGCATGTCTGTCATCTGGGTGGTATGTGATCGCTTTTCCTAGATGGTCCATTTGGTACCTTTGCCTAAGCTGCCTTCCTCTTCCGATCTGGTTCCTGTGTTCTTTCAGAATGTGGTTCGTTTACACGGCATTCCTGAGAATATTGTGTCTGACAGAGGATCCCAGTTTGTTTCCAGGTTCTGGCGATCCTTTTGTGCTAGGATGGGCATTGAGTTGTTGTTTTCGTCTGCCTTTCATCCTCAGACTAATGGACAAACGGAGCGAACTAATCAGACTCTGGAGGCTTATTTGAGGTGTTTTGTTTCTGCGGATCAGGATGATTGGGTGACCTTCTTGCCGTTGGCTGAGTTTGCCCATAATAATCGGGCTAGTTCCGCTACATTGGTTTCGCCATTTTTCTGCAACTCTGGTTTCCATCCTCGTTTTTCCTCGGGACATGTGGAGCCTTCTGACTGTCCTGGGGTAGATTCTGTGGTGGATAGGTTGCAGCAGATCTGGAATCATGTGGTGGACAACTTAAAGTTGTCACAAGAGAAGGCTCAGCGTTTTGCCAACCGCCGTCGTGGTGTGGGTCCCCGACTTCGTGTTGTGGATTTGGTATGGCTGTCTTCTCGATTTGTTCCTATGAAGGTCTCCTCTCCTAAATTTAAGCCTCGCTTCATCGGTCCTTACAAGATATTGGAAATCCTTAATCCTGTGTCCTTTCGCTTGGATCTTCCTGTGTCGTTTGCCATTCACAACGTGTTCCATAGGTCTTTGTTGCGGCGGTACGTTGTACCTGTGGTTCCTTCTGTTGAGCCTCCTGCTCCGGTGTTGGTTGAGGGCGAGTTGGAGTACGTGGTGGAGAAGATCTTGGATTCTCGTCTCTTCAGGCGGAGGCTTCAGTATCTGGTCAAGTGGAAGGGCTATGGTAAGGAGGATAATTCCTGGGTGGTTGCCTCTGATGTGCATGCGGCCGATTTAGTTCGTGCCTTTCACGCTGCTCATCCTGATCGCCCTGGTGGTCTTGGTGAGGGTTCGGTGACCCCTCCTTAAGGGGGGGGTACTGTTGTGAATTAGACTTTTTGGCTCCCTCTTGTGGTCACTAGTGGTATGACTCTGGGATTGTCTTTTTTCTGTTTGGCACTCACCTGGGTCGTTAGTCCAGGGGTGTCGCTATATTAACTTCCTGGATCCTTAGTCCAGTGCCTGGCATCGTTGTAATCAGATCCTTCTGTTGCTCCTGTCTGCTGGTCCTGGCTCTTGCAAAATTAAGCTAAGTCTTGCTTCTTTGTTTTTTGAGTTACTTGCTTTGCTACTATTTTTGTCCAGCTTGTACTAAATGTGATTTCTGACCTTGCTGGAAGCTCTAGGGGGCTGGTGTTCTCCCCCCGGCCGTTAGACGGTTCGGGGGTTCTTGAATATCCAGCGTGGATATTTTAATAGGGTTTTTTGCTGACCATATAAGTCATCTTACTATATTCTGCTATTAGCTAGTGGGCCTCTCTTTGCTAAATACCTAGCTCATTCTTATGCTTGTCTTTTCCTCTTACCTCACCGTTATTATTTGTTGGGGGCTTGTATCCAACTTTTGGGGTCTTTTCTCTGGAGGCAAGAAAGGTCTTTCTTTTCCCTTCTAGGGTTAGTTAGTTCTCCGGCTGGCGCGAGACGTCTAGAACCAACGTAGGCACTTTCCCCGGGTACTTCTATTTGTGGTGCTAGGATTAGATATATGGTCAGCCCAGTTACCACTGCCCTATGAGCTGGTTTTTTGTGTTTGCAGACTTGGTAGTTATTCCTGAGACCCTCTGCCATTGGGGTCATAACAGCCTGTTCCAAATCCAGGGAACCCTCCTGGGTACAGCATAAATTCCAAAGCAAAAGGACAGCGCTCCAACCAGGTGTTTATAGTCCAATAAAAAGAATCTTTATTTCAGCCATGGTAAAAACAGCAACGTTTCGACCGATCAACCGGTCTTTTTCAAGCATTTACCATGGCTGAAATAAAGATTCTTTTTATTGGACTATAAACACCTGGTTGGAGCGCTGTCCTTTTGCTTTGGAATTTATCCCTTGCCGGTGGCAGACAGGCCCCGGGAGATGGTCGGGATGGACTTCGTGGTGGGCTTATCCAAGTTTCGTGGCTGCACCATCATTTGGGCTATCACCGACCATTTTTCTAAAATGGTGCACTTGGTGCCACTTCCACGTCTACCTTCTGTATGGGCCTTGGCAGCGTTGTTTATAAAACACATCTTCCGCCTACACGGTATGACGGACAAAATTGTCAGTGACCGGGGTCCCCAGTTTGCGTCTCGGTTTTGGAGAGAGCTTTGTCGTCTTCTCAGCATTGAGTTGAATCTCTCTCCTGCATATCATCCCGAGAAGAATGGGTTGGTAGACAGGACCAACCAGACCTTGATCACATATGTGCGACATTTTGTCTCAGCCAGGCAGGATGACTGGGCATCCTTGCTAATGTGGGCGGAGTTTGCGCTGAACAATGCTGTAGCTGACTCCACTGGACAGACCCCATTCCTCCTTAACTATGGTCAACATCCGCGGGTTCCTGTGCCTATGCCCGTGTCTTCCGCCAACTCCAGGGTGGCAGACTGGGCTGTGGAGGCACGGGATATTTGGGACCACACTCAGGATGCCATTCGGGCCACCAAGGAGAGAATGAGGTCCTCCGCCGATTCATCAGTGCCCCGCTCCAACCTTTGCTCCTGGCAACTTACTGTGGCTCTCCGCCCATAACATCAAGCTGCATGGTGAGTCAACTAAGTTTGCACCTTGCTACTTGGGCCCCTTCAAGGTCCTCAAAAAGATTAACCCTGTGGTCTACCGTCTTGCCCGTATCACTAACACCTTTCATGTGTCCCTCTTGAAGCCCGTATACATGTCCCGGTTTTCCGAGTCATCTGCCGGGACATCGGGTTCATCTACGGATGATTACGAGGTGAAAGCTATTTTGGGGTGCAAGGTGGTACATGGCAAAAATTTTATTTGGTGGACTGGAAGGGTTATTGTCCTGAGGACTGGTCCTGGGAGCCTGCTGAGCACATTCAGGCTCCGCAGCTCATTGCTGCCTTCGAGTTGCTGCAGTTATAAAAGGTTCGCATGACCGCACGGCCATGCGCTAGTATCAATCTATGTTATGTGCTTTGCGCCATTCCTAAAATTAGGAATTTAGGACCTGAGAATGACGTCGCGGCTTGTGATTGGTCGCCTGGCGGTCACATGAGCGGCACGCGACCAATCAGAAGCCGTGACGTCATGGAAGGCCCTAAACGCGCTCATTTTAAGCAAAGAAGGCTGCCGGTTAACAGCGGTAAGGTGCAGGGGCCTCCGGAGAGGTGAGTATATCAATATTTTTTATTTTAATTCTTTATTTTACACATTAAGATGGATCCGATACCGATTCCCGATACCACAAAAGTATCGGAACTCGGTATCAGAATTCCGATACCGCAAGTATCGGCCGATACCCGATACTTGCGGTATCGGAATGCTCAACACTAGTGATGAGATCAAAATTGAACTTTTTGGCCACAACCATAAACTTTACATTTGGAGAGAGGTCAGCAAGGCCTATGATGAAAGGAACACTATTCCTACTGTAAAGCACGGAGGTGGATCGCTGATGTTTTGGGGATGTGTGAGCTACAAAGGCACAGGAAACTCAGCAAAAGTTGAAGGAAAGATGAATGCAGCACGTAGTTGGAGCGCCCCCAGATGCCGGGCCGTGGGGTACTCGGTACCGGGCCTCTCTGTCTCAGTCCTGGGGTTGTCACGGTGGCTAGACCTGGTCCGTGACCCTGCTAAGGGGCGTCCAAAGAAAGGTGTGATGATGGTGCATGGTGCAAGATGCGATGAATAACGAGGACACAGGGTTGCAGTCTCTTTACCTCTTTACTGAAGGCTTCAGGGTCCGCAATCCAGAGCACTGCTAACAGGGCTGGCTGAGACCGGCCGGTCCGAAGGCACATCCAGAGTTTCCTTTGCAGGTGGAAATCAGTGCCTACCTTCTAGCGCCTGTGTGTTGTAGTACCTCCCTGCTGAGCACCACGGGATAGTCCTCACAACTGTTGTGTCTGTTTCTGATGTTCTTTCTCACAACTATCGTTTTTGTTCTGATGTTCTTCTCCGTCCCCCAGATGATATGGCTAGGACGCACCCGTATGACGGGTAGGCCTGGAGTTATTATGGGACCCTAGAGACGCCCCTCTCCCACAATTGCCTCCTATGTCTGCTTAGGTGATTTAGGTGAGACAGCCAACCTATAATTAACTGTCCTGCCGCTGTTTGAAGTAATGCTTGGAGTCCAATACTTCCTCGGCGTTCCGGCCACCAGCTACGCGCCTCAGTAGGATGTTGCCACGATCTTAGGGCACGACTCCTACTGGTTCTATTCTCCTTTGTGCTGTGATCTCGTTTCTCACTTCTCCACAATAAACCTCGCTTCGTGTCCTTTCTTAAGATGCCACCGCAACGGGTGCAGGTGCGGCTCCGTAACGTTCTGTCCTTTTCGCTAGGCCACTGTCAGGATCCCACCCCTGACAGAGACCCCCCTAAATCTTCCCCCGCAACACCCTCTTCCACAGGATGTTGCCTGGATCAAACCCAGTCAGCTTATCTCCAACTTCCTATCCAGCCCCCAGTTTTACCAGATTGTGAGGAGTGGCCTAATACATAGAACCCTTTGCTCCCCCTGGTGGCCAGAGTGTGAAGTGTAATGTGTGACTGTGATACCTGGTCAGGTGAACTCCTTTAGTGCCATCAGACGTACCATCACTCCCCTTAGTGGCGGAGCATCAGTACTGCAACGACCAGGACTCTGGGGCGCTGCACTATCAGCAAATACTAGAAGCAAATTTGCAATTATCAGACCAGAAGATGCACATGCGACTTATTTGGACTTTCTAACATGATAATAAAAAGGCAAAGTAGACTTGTCATTGGTTACAGCAGAACAAAGTGAAGGTTCTGGAGTGGCCATCTAAGTCTCCTGACCTCAATATCATTGAGCCACACTGGGGAGATCTCACGTGTGCAGTTCATGCTGCAGTAGATAGCCCAGGAATTGACAGGAACTGGGGGCTTTTTGCCAAGAAGAGAGGGCAGCTTTACCATTTGAGAAAATAAGGAACCTCTTCCAAAACTACCACAAAAGACTTCAAGCTGTCATTGATGTTAGAGGGGGCAATACAATACACAGTATTAATAAATGTGTTATGTAAACACTTGATTAGGTTCATTTGTATGTTTTGGATTGTCATTATGATTTACCCAACCACTAACCATGAGTGGAGAAAAGTGTTTTGGTGTTATCATTCATATTCTCCGAATAGAGGCCAAGAAAGCCAAAATTCTGCTGGGGTATGTAAACTTTTGAGCACAACTATAATAACTTATGTCACTTCCTATGGTGAAGTAGAAGAATTAGTTTCCTATATTAGCACTGCAGCCTTGCAGCGTTGGAGTCCTGGGTTCAATTCCCACCAAGGGCAACATCTGCAAAGAGTTTGTATGTTCTCTCCGTGTTTGCGTGGGTTTCCTTCGGGCACTCCGGTTTCCTCCACATTCCAAAGACATACTAATAGGGAATTTAGATTGTGAGCCCCATTTGGGGACAGTGATGATAATGTGTGTAAAGCGCTGCGGAATATGTTAGCGCTATATAAAAATAAAGATGATTATTATTATTATTATTATATTGAAAAGCGTTGTCCAGAGTCATATTGCATATTGATGACCTATCCCTATGATAGGTCACCAATGTCAGGTTGTTGGCGGTCCAACACCTACACCGCAACCAATCAATATTGAACTGAATGGGATCTGATCTGAAAAAAGTTAGCAGAGCCGTCTGGTTCCACAGCTGTACACAGTGTACACCTGCAGATTGCAGATCAGTGGGGGTGCCAGTTGAACCCTTACCAATCTGATAGTGATGATGAGAATAGGTCAAAAATACATGTACTGGACAACCCCTGTAAGATTTAGTATCTAGTGTGAGGACAACACTTCCAGAATTACTAATAACCTGCAAAAGTTTTCAAGTAGACACATGAATAGGCGATAAACTGCAGTACTCAGCAGCGGCCACTAAGCAAAGTTTGGCGCTGCAGCATTTCAACTCTGTACATTGCTCATCCAACCACTGATTGAGCTGATATCAGCTGAATGGTGGGGCTGCTAGGTATCAAGTCCCCACCAATCTCATATTGATGACTAATCCTAACAATAGGTCATCAATATGTCAGTCCTTGACAATCCCTTTACTACAGGATGAGCAATGTATTTAAATTAATTCTATTTGTAAATTGTTGCTCAGAAGTGAATGTACTCTGCTCTATTTATTTTATTTATCATATGTACAAAGGTAAATTTACTGTTACATAAAGTATTCTATTAAATTCTATTAGTAAAACTAAAGCTGAAACTATTTGACAAACAGTAACTTTTCCCTAACAAAAGCCCAAGAATAAGAAATGCCAAAGAGCGGTGAACTGTGAGCACTCGGCCTCCTCTGGGAGACAAAGAGACAGGAGCTCTAATTGAAACCGTCAATATCCTAAGATCCATGTTATGTTCCTAATGATTTAACAAAGTAACCCTCTGCAATCCATCAGCATACTATGGTAGTCCACCGTTCAGCTTTGTTTATATTCCATTTTTTTGCTGTATTTATATATATATATATATATATATATATATATATATATACATATATATATATATATACAGTGGGTATGGAAAGTATTCAGACCCCTTTAATTTTTCACTCTTTGTTTCATTGCAGCCATTTGGTAAATTCAAAAAAGTTCATTTTTTTCTCATTTATGTAAATCTGTACCCCAGAGTGAAATATCACATGGTCATAAGTATTCAGACCCTTTGCTCAGTATTGAGTAGAAGCATCCTTTTGAGCTAGCCATGAGAGTTCTTGGGAATGATGCAACAAGTTTTTCACATCTGGATTTGGGGATCTTCTGCCATTCTTCCTTGCAGATCCTCTCCAGTTCTGTCAGGATGGATGGTGAAGGTTGGTGAACAGCCATTTTCAGGTCTCTCCAGAGATGTTAAATTGGGTTCAGGTCATCGCTCTGGCTGGGCCAGTCAACGATGGTCACAGAGTTGTTCTGAAGCAACTCTTTTGTTATTTTAGCTGTGTGCTTAAGGTCATTGTTTTGTTGGGAGGTGAACCTTTGGCCAAGTCTGAGGTCCAGAGCACTCTGGAAGAGGTTTTCATCCAGGATATCTCTGTACTTGGCCGCATTCATGTTTCCTTCAATGACAACCAGTCGTCCTGTCCCTGAAGCTGAAAAACACCCCCATAGCACCATAGCATGATGCTGCCACCACCATGTTTCACTGTTTGGATTGTATTGGGAAGGTGATGAGCAGTGCCTGGTTTTCTCCAAACATACTGCTTAGAATTATCATCAAAAAGATCTGTCTTCATCTCATTAGACCAGAGAATCTTATTTCTCATAGTCTGGGAGTCCTTCATGTGTTTTTTAGGAAACTCTATGCAGGCTTTCATATGTCTTGCACTGAGGAGAGGCTTCCGTAGGGCCACTCTGCCACAAAGGCCTCACTGGTGGAGGGCTGCAGTGATAGTTCACTTTGTGGAACTTTCTCCCATCTCCCTACTGCATTTCTGGAGCTCAGCTACAGTGGTATTGGGGTTCTTTTTTACCTCTCTCACGAAGGCTCTTCTCTCACGATTGCTCAGTTTTGCTGGACGTCCAGGTCTAGGAACACTTCTGGTGGTCCCAAACTTCTTCCATTTAAGGATTATGGAGGCCACTGTGCTCTTAGGAATGTTGAGTACCGCAGAAATTCTGTTATAACCTTGGTCAGATCTGTGCCTTGCCACAATTTTGTCTCTGAGCTCCTTAGCCAGTTCCTTTGACCTCATGATTCTCATTTGGTATGACATGCACTGTGAGCTTTGAGGTCTTGTACAGACAGGTGTGTGCCTTTCCAAGTCAAGTCCTATCAGTTTAATTAAACACAGCTGGACTCCAATGAAGGAGTAGAATCATCACAAGGAGGATCACAAGGAAATGGACAGCATGTGACTTAAATATGAGTGTCTGAGCAAAGGGTCTGAATACTTATGACCATGTGATATTTCAGTTTTTCTTTTTATTAAATTTGCAAAAATATCTACAATTCTGTTTTTTTCAGTCAAGATGGGGTGCAGAGTGTACATTAATGTGAAAAAAATGAACTTTTTTGAATTTTCCAAATGGTTGCAATGAAACAAAGAGTGAAAATTTTAACCCCTCTCTGACCTTAGATGTACTATCCCGTCGAGGTGACTTAGGCCTATTTTACCCTTGACGGGATAGTACGTCACATGCGATCAGCCGTGCTCACGGGTGGCCGATCGCGGCCGGGTGTCAGCTGATTATCACAGCGGACATCCAGCACTATGTCCCAAGATCGGTCAAGAACTGCTCCCAGCACATTAACCCCTGGAACACTGCGATCAAACATGGAATAGGGAAGCATCGTGCAGGGAGGGGGCTCCCTGTGTGCTTCCCTGAGACTCTCAGAACAACGTTATGTGATCACGTTGTTTTGAGCATCTCCTCCATCCTCCTCACTGCAGGCCCCGGATCCAAGATGGTCATGGGGGTCCTTCCAGGTCCTGCAGGGAGGTGGCTTGTCAGCGCCTGCTAAGTGCTCTGCAAAGTGTCAGATCAGCGATCTGACAATGTATAGTGCTGTCCCACCCTGGGACAAAGCAAAAAAGTTAAAAAAATAAAAAAGTAACATATGTAAAAATATATTTTTTTAAATTTCTAAATAAAAAAAATATATATATTGTTCCAATAAATACATTTCTTTATGCAAATAAAAAAACAATAAAAGTTCACATATTTAGTATCGCTGCGTCCGTAACAATCTGACCTATAAAACAGTCCCACTAGTTAAGCCCTTCAGTGAACACCGTAAAAAAATAAATAAAAAACAAAGCAAAAAACAATGCTTTATCATCATATCACCGAACAAAAAGTGTAATAACACGCGATCAAAAAGACAGCTATAAATAAACATGGTACTGCTGAAAACGTCATCTTGTCCTGCAAAAAAAAAGTAGAAAAAAGGAAAATCCAGCTCAACGAAATAGTGAAAAAAAGTGTCGTTCCTTTATTCACTTCAATAGTATATGTGGAGGATAAAAACATCAGCAACAACAGAAATAAAAACAGTATCAACGCGTTTCTGGTGACAGAGCACCCTTAAGGAATCATGAACATGTCGTTGAGCTGGATTTTCCTTTTTTCTTTGATCCCTCCATGCCCTGACACAGCGATTCCGTGCTCCGAATATTCAGAGATGTCAACTATGGTGAGCTGGACTTTGCTTTGTTTTATTAAAAAAAAAGTAGCCATACAGCACCATTAGTGAAAAAATAAAAAAGTTATTGCTCTCAGAATAAAGCGATGCAAAAACAATAATTTTTTATATAAAATAGTTTTTATTGTATAAAAGCGCCACAACATAAAAAAATATATAAATGAGGTATCGCGGTAATCGTACTAACCGGAAGAATAAAACTGCCTTATCAATTTCACCACACGTGGAATGGTAGAAACGCCCCACCCAAAAGAAATTCATGAAGTGCTGTTTTTTGTTCATTCTGCCTCCCAAAAATCATAATAAAAAGCGATCAAAAAATGTCATGTGCCCGAAAATGGTACCAATAAAAATATCAACTTGTCGTGCAAAAAACAAGACATCACATGACTCTGTGGGCCGAACTATGGAAAAATTATGGCTCTCAAAATGTGGTGATGCAAAAACAATTTTTTGCAATAAATAGCATCTTTTAGCGTGTGACAGCTGCTAAACATAAAAACCCGCTATAAAAACGTGCAATAAATAGTAAATCAAACCCCCCTTTATCACCACCTTAGTTAGGGAAAAATAATAAGATAAAAAAATGTATTTATTTCCATTTTCCCATTAAGGTTAGAGTTAGGGTTGGGGCTAAAGTTAGGGTTATGGTTGAAGCTAAAGTTAGGAATGGGGGTAAAGATAGGGTTAGGGTTGGTGCTAAAGTTAGGGTTGGGGCTAAAGTTAGGGTTAGGGTTGAGGCTAGAGTTGGGGTTAGGGTTTGGATTATGTTTACGGTTGGGTTAGGGGTGTGTCAGAGTTAGGGATGTGTGTTGTGAATTTGGATTCTGGGCTCCCCCGGTGGCCGCTTGTGGAATTGGACTTGTCATCCTCTTTCCTGTTTCACCTGATTCCATCAGTAGTGGGTGTCGCTATTTAAGCTCATTTCTCTGGTGGTTTCTTGCCGGTCAACAATGTTATCTGATGCCTCTCAGTGCTTGTTCCTGCTTCTAGACTACTACTAGATAAGTTGGACTTTTGTCCATGTTTTGTTTTGCCTATTTGTTCCAGTTCACAGCTGAAGTTTTGTTACTGTGTCTGGAAAGCTCTCGTTGATCAGGGATTGCTACTCTGGCGTTATGAGTTAATGCCAGAGTTTAAGGTAATCTCTGGATGGTGTTTTGTTAGTGTTTTTCTGCTGACCATGAAAGTATACTATCTGTCTTCTGCTATCTAGTAAGCGGACCTCAAATTTGCTAAGACTATTTTCCTGCTGCGTTTGTTGTTTCATCTGAACTCACCGTCATTATATGTGGGGGGCTACTGTCTTCTTTGGAATATTTCTCTAGAGGTGAGCCAGGTCTTATATTTCCCTCTGCTAGCTATTTAGGTCTTAGGCCAGAGCTGGGCATCTAGCGATAAATAGGAAATGCTACCTGGCTATTTCTAGTTGCGCGGCAGGCTTAGTTCATGGTCAGTATAGTTCCATCTTCCGAGAGCTTGTCCCTCTATAGGCTTGCTATGATCTCTGCCTGCAGTGATCATGACAGTTTGACCGGCCAATAAAGTGTTAAAGACCCAGGTTGAGAAAGGAGAGTTATAAGAAGTCTGCTGAAATTTTTTTTTTTTTTCCTCCAGTCTGCCTTGCTGCAGTCTTTTCTCTCTCTCTCCTCCTAATCTCTGTATGCTCTGTGTGCACCTGACAATAATGGATCTCCAGAGTGTAACTGCGGGTTTGAATAATCTCATCACGAAAGTACAAAATTTACAAGATTTTGTGGTACATGCTCCGGTATCTGAGCCGAGAATTCCTTTGCCGGAGTTCTTCACAGGGAATAGAGCTAGCTTCCAGAATTTCCGAAATAATTGTAAGCTTTATTTGTCCCTGAAGTCTCGTTCAGCTGGAGACCCTGCTCAGCAGGTTAGGATTGTGATTTCCTTGCTCAGGGGTGACCCTCAAGATTGGGCCTTCTCATTGCCAGCAGGGGATCCTGCGTTACGCGATGTGGATGCATTTTTTCTGGCCTTGGGCTTGCTTTATGAGGAACCTCATTTGGAACTTCAGGCAGAAAAAACTTTGATGGCACTATCTCAGGGGCAAGACGAAGCTGAAGTTTTCTGCCAAAAATTCCGTAAATGGTCTGTGCTTACTCAGTGGAATGAGTGCGCCTTGGCGGCAACTTTCAGAGAAGGTCTCTCTGATGCCGTTAAGGATGTTATGGTGGGGTTCCCTTTGCCTGCAGGTCTGAATGAGTCCATGACAATGGCTATTCAGATTGATAGGCGTCTGCGGGAGCGCAAACCGGTGCACCATCTGGCGGTGTCTATGGAAAAGACGCCAGAAAGTATGCAGTGTGATAGAATTCTGTCCAGGAGCGAGCGACAGAATTTTAGACGGAAGAATGGATTGTGTTTCTATTGTGGGGATTCTACTCATGTTATATCGGCATGCTCTAGGCGTACAAAGAAGCTTGATAAGTCTGTTTCCATTAGCACCATTCAGTCTAAGTTTATTTTGTCTGTAACCCTGATTTGCTCTTTGTCATCCATTGCCACGGACGCCTATGTTGACTCTGGCGCCGCTCTGAGTCTTATGGATTTGTCCTTTGCCAATCGTTGTGGTTTTGATTTAGAGCCTTTGGAGACTCTTATTCCTCTGAAGGGGATTGACTCCACCCCATTGGCTAATAATAAACCACAATACTGGACACAAGTAACCATGCGTATCAATCCGGATCACCAGGAGATTATTCGTTTCCTGGTGCTGTATAATTTACATGACGATTTGGTACTGGGATTGCCATGGTTGCAGTCTCACAACCCAGTCTTGGACTGGAGAGCAATGTCTGTGTTGAGCTGGGGATGTAAGGGTATTCATGGGGACGTACCTTTGGTTTCTATTTCGTCGTCCATTCCCTCTGAAGTCCCTGAGTTCCTCTCTGATTATCAAGACGTCTTTGACGAACCCAAGCTTGGGTCGTTACCTCCGCACCGTGAGTGCGATTGTGCCATAGATTTGATACCGGGTTGTAAATATCCAAAGGGTCGTTTGTTTAATTTGTCTGTGCCGGAACATGCTGCTATGCGGGAATATATAAAGGAGTCTTTGGAAAAGGGACATATTCGTCCATCTTCTTCTCCCTTGGGAGCTGGGTTTTTCTTTGTCTCAAAAAAAAGACGGCTCTTTGAGACCATGTATTGATTATCGGCTTCTGAATAAGATCACTGTTAAGTATCAATACCCATTGCCATTGCTTACTGATTTGTTTGCTCGTATAGAGGGTGCTAAGTGGTTCTCTAAAATTGATCTTCGTGGGGCGTATAATTTGGTGCGGATCAGGCAGGGGGATGAGTGGAAGACCGCATTTAATACGCCCGAGGGCCACTTTGAGTATTTGGTCATGCCTTTTGGTCTTTCTAATGCCCCTTCAGTTTTCCAGTCTTTTATGCATGATATTTTCCGCGATTTTCTGGATAGGTTTATGATAATATATCTGGATGATATTCTGATTTTTTCTGATGACTGGGACTCTCATGTCCAGCAGGTCAGGAGGGTTTTTCAGGTTCTGCGGTCTAATTCTTTATGTGTGAAGGGGTCTAAGTGCGTTTTTGGGGTCCAGAAAATTTCCTTTTTGGGGTATATTTTTTCTCCCTCTTCCATTGAGATGGATCCCGTCAAGGTGCAAGCTATTTGTGACTGGACTCAGCCCTCCTCTCTTAAGGGTCTTCAGAGATTTTTGGGCTTTGCCAACTTTTACCGCCGATTTATTGCTGGTTTTTCGGATGTCGTTAAACCACTGACTGATTTGACCAGACAAGGCGCTGATGTTGCTAATTGGTCCCCTCATGCTGTAGAGGCCTTTCAGGAGCTTAAGCGCCGTTTTGCCTCTGCCCCTGTGTTGCGTCAGCCTGATGTGAATCTGCCTTTTCAGGTTGAGGTTGACGCTTCGGAGATCGGAGCTGGGGCAGTGTTGTCGCAGAAAGGTTCCGACTGCTCCGTCATTAGGCCTTGTGCCTTCTTTTCTCGCAAATTTTCGCCCGCAGAGCGGAATTATGATGTTGGGAATCGGGAGCTTTTGGCCATGAAGTGGGCGTTTGAGGAGTGGCGCCATTGGCTCGAGGGGGCTAGACATCAGGTGGTGGTATTGACTGACCACAAAAATTTGATTTATCTTGAGACTGCCAGACGCCTGAATCCTAGACAGGCGCGCTGGTCTTTATTTTTTTCTCGCTTTAATTTTGTGGTGTCATACCTACCGGGTTCTAAGAATGTTAAGGCAGATGCCCTTTCTAGGAGTTTTGACCCGGACTCTCCTGGTAATTCTGAACCCACAGGTATCCTTAGGGAGGGAGTAATTTTGTCGGCCGTTTCTCCTGATCTGCGGCGGTCCTTGCAAGAGTTTCAGGCGGATAGACCGGATCGTTGTCCGCCTGATAGACTGTTTGTTCCGGATGATTGGACCAGCAGAGTCATCTCTGAGGTACATTCTTCTGCATTGGCAGGTCATCCCGGAATTTTTGGTACCAGGGATTTGGTGGCAAGATCCTTCTGGTGGCCTTCTCTGTCACGAGATGTGCGAGTCTTTGTGCAGTCATGTGACGTTTGTGCTCGGGCCAAGTCTTGTAGTTCTCGGGCTAGCGGACTGCTGTTGCCCTTGCCTATTCCTAAGAGGCCTTGGACACACATCTCGATGGATTTTATTTCAGATCTGCCTGTTTCCCAGAAGATGTCTGTCATCTGGGTGGTCTGTGACCGTTTTTCTAAAATGGTCCATTTGGTTCCTCTGCCCAAGTTGCCTTCTTCTTCTGAGTTGGTTCCTCTGTTTTTTCAGAATGTTGTCCGATTGCACGGTATTCCTGAGAATATTGTTTCTGACAGAGGTACCCAATTTGTGTCTAGATTTTGGCGGGCATTCTGTGCTAGGATGGGCATAGATTTGTCTTTTTCGTCTGCTTTTCACCCTCAGACTAATGGCCAGACCGAGCGGACTAATCAGACCCTTGAGACATATCTGAGGTGTTTTGTCTCTGCTGACCAGGATGATTGGGTTGCTTTTTTGCCATTGGCAGAGTTCGCCCTCAATAATCGGGCCAGTTCTTCCACCTTGGTGTCCCCGTTTTTCTGTAATTCGGGGTTTCACCCTCGATTTTCCTCCGGTCAGGTGGAATCCTCGGATTGTCCTGGAGTGGATGCGGTGGTAGAGAGATTGCATCACATTTGGGGGCAGGTTATGGACAATTTGAAGTTGTCCCAGGAGAAGACTCAGCGTTTTGCCAACCGTCATCGTCGTGTTGGTTCTCGGCTTTGTGTTGGAGATTTAGTGTGGTTGTCTTCTCGTTTTGTCCCTATGAGGGTCTCTTCTCCTAAGTTTAAACCTCGGTTCATCGGCCCTTATAGAATATTGGAGATTCTTAATCCTGTTTCTTTCCGTTTGGACCTCCCTGCGTCCTTTTCCATTCATAACGTTTTTCATCGGTCGTTATTGCGCAGGTATGAGGTACCTGTTGTACCTTCAGTTGAGCCTCCTGCTCCGGTGTTGGTTGAGGGTGAGTTGGAGTACGTTGTGGAGAAAATTTTGGACTCTCGTGTTTCCAGACGGAAACTCCAGTATCTGGTCAACTGGAAGGGTTACGGCCAGGAGGATAATTCTTGGGTCAATGCATCTGATGTTCATGCTTCTGATCTTGTTCGTGCCTTCCATAGGGCTCATCCTGGTCGCCCTGGTGGATCTGGTGAGGGTTCGGTGCCCCCTCCTTGAGGGGGGGGTACTGTTGTGAATTTGGATTCTGGGCTCCCCCGGTGGCCGCTTGTGGAATTGGACTTGTCATCCTCTTTCCTGTTTCACCTGATTCCATCAGTAGTGGGTGTCGCTATTTAAGCTCATTTCTCTGGTGGTTTCTTGCCGGTCAACAATGTTATCTGATGCCTCTCAGTGCTTGTTCCTGCTTCTAGACTACTACTAGATAAGTTGGACTTTTGTCCATGTTTTGTTTTGCCTATTTGTTCCAGTTCACAGCTGAAGTTTTGTTACTGTGTCTGGAAAGCTCTCGTTGATCAGGGATTGCTACTCTGGCGTTATGAGTTAATGCCAGAGTTTAAGGTAATCTCTGGATGGTGTTTTGTTAGTGTTTTTCTGCTGACCATGAAAGTATACTATCTGTCTTCTGCTATCTAGTAAGCGGACCTCAAATTTGCTAAGACTATTTTCCTGCTGCGTTTGTTGTTTCATCTGAACTCACCGTCATTATATGTGGGGGGCTACTGTCTTCTTTGGAATATTTCTCTAGAGGTGAGCCAGGTCTTATATTTCCCTCTGCTAGCTATTTAGGTCTTAGGCCAGAGCTGGGCATCTAGCGATAAATAGGAAATGCTACCTGGCTATTTCTAGTTGCGCGGCAGGCTTAGTTCATGGTCAGTATAGTTCCATCTTCCGAGAGCTTGTCCCTCTATAGGCTTGCTATGATCTCTGCCTGCAGTGATCATGACAGATGTGGTTAGGATTATGGTTATTCTCACAACACATCTAGATAAGTTGTTTGGGGGGTCTAGTTTCCAAAATGGGATCACTTGTGGGGGTTTTCTACTGTTTAGGTACATCAGGGGCTCTGCAAATACAACGTGACGCCCACAGACCATTCCATCAAAGACTGCATTCCAAAATGCCTCTTCTTCCCTTCCGAGCCCCGACGTGTGCTAAAACAGTAGTTTTTCTCCCACATATGGGGTATCTGCGTACTCAGGAAAAATTGGACAACAACTTTTGTTGTTCAATATCTCCTGTTATCCTTGGGAAAATACAAAACTGGGGGCTAAAATATCATTCACTGACCCTGGGTGAGTATAATCTAACCTCTGTTTCTTATCTTTCAAGATACATCAGGGGCTTTTCTACAGTATTCCAGAATGCTGTAGATTAGCCCCTGATGCCAGTGGGCTTATCTCATCGTCGATTTTGGGGGTGACAGGTTCCCTTTAATGTGCAAAACACCCTTGGGGGTAAAGGGGGTCGGTATACTTTCCGCACCCACTGTATATATATATATATATATATATATATATATATATATATATATATATACTGTATATATATATATATATATAATATATATACTGTATATATATATACACACAGTATAAATACAGTTGTGCTCAAAAGTTTGCATACCTCGACAGAATTTTTGCTTTCTTGGCCTTTTTTTCAGAGAATATGAATGATAACACCAAAACTTCTTCTCCACTCATGATTAGTGGTTGAGTGAAGCCATTTATTGTCGAACTACTGTACTTTCTCTTTTTAAATCATAATGACAACCTAAAACTTCCAAATGACTCTGATCAAAAGTTCACATACCCCATTTCTTAACACCTTGCATTGCCCCTCTAACATCAATGACAGCTTTTGTGGAAGTTGTTGGTGAGGTTCTTTATTTTCTCAGATGGTAAAGCTGTCCACTCTTCTTGGCAAAAAGCCTCCAGTTCCTGTAAATTTCTGGGCTGTCTAGCATGAACTGCGCGCTTGAGATCTCCCCAGAGTTGCTCAAAGATATTGAGGTCAGGAGACTGAGATGGCCACTCTAGAACCTTCACTTTCTTCAGCTGTAGCCAATTATTGTCATGTTGGAACATCCAAGTACATCCCATGTGCAGCATCTGGGCTGATGATTGCAAATTTGCCTCCAGTATTTGCTGATAACGTGCTGCATTCATTTTTCCTTCAACTTTGACCAAGTTTCCTGTGCCTTTGTAGTTCACACATCCCCACAACATCAGAAATCCACCTCTGTGCTTTACAATAGGAATGGTGTCCCTTTCATCATAGGCCTTGTTGACCTCTCTCCAAATGTAATGTTTATAGGTGTGGCCAAAAAGTTCAATTTTAGTCTGATCACTCCAAATTACCTTGTTCCAGAAGTTTTGAGGCTTGTCTCTGTGCTGTTTTGCGTATTGTAGGCAGCATTACCATCTGAGAAAATAAAGAACCTCATCTACAACTACCACAAAAGACTTTAAGCTGTCATTGATGTTAAAGGGGGCAATACATTGTATTAAGAAATGGGGGAACTTTTCGTCAGGGTCATTTGTATGTTTTGGGTTGTCATTATGATTTAAAAAGAGAAAACATAGTAGTTTGACAATAAATGGCTTCGCCCAACCACTAACCATGAGTGGAGAAAAAGTTTTGGTGTTATCATTCATATTCTCTGAATAAAGCAACAATTCTGCCAGGGTATGTAAACTTTTGAACACAACTGTACATTGTATGAACATCACTTTCCTCAGCTGTTCCCTTTTTTCCAGTGCAGTGGTAGACATTCATATAAAATAATCTGCTCATTTTCTAATATTATTTACATTTAATGATGAATATTTCCTCACTTTATTTCATAGACCCCCTTATTTTCTGAGTGACTATTTATTCTGCTTCTAGTTCACCCACCACTGTGGCTATAAATTGACTAAATCAGCTTGAATTTGTATTTAATTTATGAAATCGAACATATTTGAAACTATTGTTTCCATTTTCCATCCTTTTTTCACTTTAGAGAGGTATCCATAGCATTGACAACTAAGGTCCATTTTATAAGATTTTGTAAATGTCACGTACCAGTGAATGTCAGTTAATGAGACCTTTGGAGACATCTACTTCAAATCATCCTCAATGAATTAACATTGTTTTAGAGTAGTTTTGTAGAAAATATAAATCTTTCATATAACTGTGGAAAATCTTATTGCTTTAAATTATTAAAATGAACGTCCATCTTTTAAAAAATTGTGCTTTTGTACTATTTTCTAGTTAAAAATATGCCAACTATTTATTTTTTCCCTCACATAAAGCAAATACTAGCATAATGTATCAGGGCCATGAACAGGTTTTTATCAAAAGGAGTTGGGCATACAGTATATATGGACAAGCAGACAGTCGGTCGCCCTATAAAGAAATCAAATTAACATGAATAGTGGTACCAAAGTGCACACAGAAAGAATGCTGCTATAAAATAAAAATATAGAGATGAAAGGATCTCCCCAGTCAAATTTGGCACATCACCCAGATTTTACAAGGAAATTTCATGCAAATTGAATGTTTCTTAGTATAGCATTATGAATTTATTGTGGAAAAAAATAATTCATACCTCTCCAGTCACCTGTCCCACTGCCTCCAATGTCTACCATCTGGCCTTCTGCATCTCTTCTTTCCTCCTTCCCCTGTCATGTGCTCCTCTTTGGCCACTTTACTGCAGGCCAGGCCAGGACTTCTGAATCAGCTAAGCCTCATTTATCACGTAGTAGCCTTGTGACATCACAAGATACTCTGCGACAGCACAGTGACTAGGGACATCAAAGACCTAGTCGTGTTCGAAGTCCTGGTTTAGAGTGAAGAGTCCAAAGAAGATCCGCATGACCTGGGGAGGGAGAAAGTAGCTGAGGAGAACCAGATGACAAAATACACAGTTGGCAGGACAGGTGAGTGGTAATTATTCTTTTTTTTTTCAAACTGTGTGGCTGGACCTGTGCGGTTCATCAGTATGAATTTTAAAAAAAAACCCTCAGTATTCTGTAAAAGTTGAATTTTTGTAAAATTCAAGGAGATTTCAATTCCACTGGAATAAATTTGCTCATACATCCCTAGGTACTTCCTAATACTATACCATATTTACAAATAATAGTGGTATACCATTCACATAAAAAATACCATTATATGTTATACTCATAGAGCTATCATACTGTATTTGGTGCATGTGAGGATCTGATGTTTTGGGTTATAAAAAATCACCTAGGCAGGTTAACAATGCAAGTATTTTTATTCCATACATCCATGGTTGTACAACAAATCCATGTAGATGGCAAAAATACAATTTCCTCAGTGCACAAGTTCCCAATATGAAATCAGTAGTTCCACTGGCCCCATACCAGGCGATACCCACTGTCTCCCAACTTTTGGTTGGCCCACATCTTTTGGCATCTCCAGCCAGTGTAGTGTGCATTCACAGCCTATGTTCCTCCAGATGATGGATATCACGACCATAGCTCATAGATATCCCTCCAGCAAAAACTCAATCTCCAAAACTCCATAGATCATCCATCCATCCCAGCTTGGATTCTCTCACTTCAAAATCCCTCCAACAACGGCTGATTCAACCCATGTGTCTTTTTTTCCCTCCCCCTTAAACATTTTTTTTTAGCTAACAGAACAAATGTAATGACCAGGCCGAACGTTCCCTGCTATCTACCCCCACACGGTGTCCGCAGCCGAAGGAATTATGACACACACCATTTTTGGGGATAACAGTTGTTTTTACTACAGCAGAAATGGGAATTATAACTTAGAACAAAAAAGGAACAGTCTCTCATGGATAGTCCACGGCAATTACAGTTCACAGTTTCTGAGATGTGATTGGGGTCTGGAGCTTTAAGAGCACTCGACAGTGTCTATTGATAGCTTATAGAAGGAGGTAGATGAAGCAATTAGAGGTTACAGACCTGTACTCGGGGTTAGCTCCACAGTGTGTCACGGCACGTGCACAAGTATTTATAGATGAATGTGTAAAAACTGAGGTGATTCCAGTCAGAAACTTTAGAAAGATGTCACTTATAGGTGAATGTAATAACTGAGGTGATTCCAGTCAGAAAAACTTTAGAATGATGTCTGTAGAGGTTTTAGAGGGAACCCAGGCTCTTAGGCCTGCAGGAGATCTTGTAGTGAAAACTGCCTCCACGTGTGTTCTGCTCTCCCTGAGGGCATCCCGCAGAATATTCTAGACTTGCCTGGAAAACAGCTCCTCCTATTGACCATGTGACTAGGAGCTGGCCAATAGGACACCGGATTCACATCTCAGATCCTTACAAAGCAATAATTATGAGTCATTGTACACTTTCACCATTAGATGGCGCCAGAACACAGCAAATGAGAAATGCATCGCATCTAAAATGGAGGTGACTAGAAATGGAGAATTACAGCTCACAAATGCAGGGGATAATGTAGAGGGGCAGTTGGAGAGTGAGCTGTAGTGTACAGAAGCTACTCACAATGCAGGATTACTTAAAGGGAAGGACACACTCTTGACTGGGTCACTACACAAAGCATATTCCATCACCTGGGGATGATGTGAGACCCCCTTTGGTGACGGCTCCCCTGGGTCTACTATCTCCATCCGCACAATGGGCCTAGGCTGGTAGAACAATGGATTGATAGGATGATTGCTTTACATTTACCCTTAGCAGTCTATTGTCTGGCCTTAGCTATACATATGATATAGCCTGCTCCTCTTCCTCTGCTTACTGTCACTGAATACATTGATTCCTGAGGATGAACTGACGAGCAAGCAAATCACTAGTTAAACACAGCAAGAAAATATCTAATAAAACACAACAAAACCGGTGCTCCGTGCTGGAAAAAGTCTCCACTCTACGTCCATTTGTCCTACAGTCTTTAGTAAGCAGCCATATCCTCACAGTACATACTGTATAAATAATGGCACCATGTAGAGCCAATTAATAATTTCAATATATAGTTCATTAATAATGCTTCCATACAATGCATATAAATAATGCTGTAATGTTGTATACGAAGTAGTGCTGCCATACAGTACACATAACTCATAAATCTAAATTATTATAGACTTATGCCACAGCAATCCAAATAGCCAAGTAACCAATCCGATGCTTCATTTTAATTCTAGAAAACAAATATAAAGGCATGGATCATTAAAAGGGAACCTGTCACCTGAATTCAGGTGACAGAGTTCCTTTAATCATCAAGGTGTTCCTAAACTAACACATATTCTAGCCCTATTGAGGGTTGAATGTCAGTAGAGAGATTAGTTCTTCGTTACAGCAATCTAAACCTTTGCTTTCTTTGATTTTCCTATGAAGCTTCAATTAACTAAATATAACTGTTCCATGCTGAGAAATATTGCAAAGTGACCAGTATTGTCTACCCTCACCGCTGGGGTCATTTTAATAGAGATACATTTCCACCCACAACATTGTATACTACAATGGAGCAAAATAGGCAAAATAGAAACGGAGCACTCACGCAGTTTTAATAGGTATTTTTGTCTGATAGAACATTAAGAGAAAAGAGAGAAAACTGTTCCACACACATCTGTAAGAAATGTAATTTATCTCCCGCTGACCACAACTGTTGTTGAAAACCTTTTTTATCGAAGGCAGTCTAAATGGTTATCGCAGTGGGAAAACTGGCAGACTGTGAAATATTCTAAAGTTATTCATATCAGGTCATGGATCAGGATTTGCATTTATAGATTGCCATCACTTGAGAGCAAAGCTACGGAGAGGTAATCTTAGCAGCCATCTTCAGTATATTTTGTGAGTGATAAATACCATATTACGTATATCTGAGAGGGGAGAGATAGAAAAAATAAAGATATCGCAATGCCACGTATTTGTATTTTTGTAAAACCTCTAAATCCTTTATTAATTGCCTGGTCTTAAAAACTGAACACTAGAGGACAGTGCTAGTTCTCTATACTATTCTTCAACCCAGCTATGATGACCAACCGGCTAAACTATATAGAATACAAATGATCAAGTGATTGGTCTTTTTCATCAAAATAAATATTGTTTGGTAAATTAAAGTAGTTCAACATATAAATTTTTTTTTTCACATACAATGATTTAATAGTGGAGTCCTGAGTTCACCTACAGTGCATCTAGTAGGACATGTCCACTTGAAATGTGTCCCATATACGTAATTAGGTAGAAGTAGAACATAGCACCTAAGATGAGAGATCACCAAAAGATCTACAGTCTTAAATTGAACCTGACACCAGAATTTTGCATGTTACGCTGACCCCAATGTCTTGTTGTCAAGGAGTTTTTTAATTTTGATTTTGTTCAGATGTTGTGCTACAAAATTCATATTTAAAAAGCACGTCCTTATATAAAAAAAAATCCATCATCATCATCATCAATCTAAGTCATCAGAGCGTTACACTATCTCTTGTGAGGTCCAGAATATTCCTGTTGAAACTGGTGACATGAGAGGCGACATCGCTGAAATCCCTCACATGCTTTGTTACTGGACGTGAACAGAACGCTTTAGATATGAGGAGCAAGAGTCTGGAGGGTGCAAGCATCGACGCAAAGGATTTCTATACATGTAAGAACATTTGAAATTTCAATTTATTACATAATATATATAGACTTTAAAAAAATCTTTATTATAGACATTACATTGACAACAGGACACTGGGTTGAGAGTAATATGCAAAATTCTGATGTTGGGTTCTCTCTAACATAAAGATTTTCAAGAATATGCGAAGCTTGTTGTACAGATGTAGCAGCTGGCGAGTTGATGGTTGTGGTGTGCTATGGTAGTCTAGTGTGCGGCAGTTGTTATGTTGGGCTTAGGCAAGCTCTTACGAAAACTTCGATCTACACTCATAATAATAATATGACTTGTGATTAGTGTTGAGTGATACCGTCCGATACTTGAAAGTATCGGTATCGGAAAGTATCGGCCGATACCGGCAAAGTATCGGATCTAATCTGATACCGATACCCGATACCAATACAAGTCAATGGGACTCAAGTATCGGATGGTATCCCTGATGGTTCCCAGGGTCTGAAGGAGAGGAAACTCTCCTTCAGGCCCTGGGATCCATATTAATGTGTAAAATAAAGAATTAAAATAAAAAATATTGCTATACTCACCTCTCCAACGCAGCCTGGACCTCGCCGAGGGAACCGGCAGCGTTCTTTGCTTAAAATGCGCGCGTTTACTTCCTTCCGTGACGTCACGGCTTGTGATTGGTCGCGTGCCGCCCATGTGGCCGCGACGCGACCAATCACAGCAAGCCGTGACGTAATTTTCAGGTCCTCAATGCCTAATTCTAGGCATTCAGGATTTTAAAATTACATTCCGGCTTGTGATTGGTCGCGTCGCGGTCACATGGGCGACGCGACCAATCACAAGCCGTGACGTCACGGGAGGCAGGAAACGCGCGCATTTTAAAATTACGTCACGGCTTGTGATTGGTTGCGTGCCGCCCATGTGACCGCGACGCGACCAATCACAGCAAGCCGTGACGTAATTTCAGGTCCTGTATGCCTAATTCTGCATTCAGGACCTGAAATTACGTCACGGCTTGCTGTGACTGGTCGCGTCGTGGTCACATGGGCGGCACGCAACCAATCACAAGCCGTGACGTAATTTTAAAATGCGCGCGTTTCCTGCCTCCCGTGACATCACGGCTTGTGATTGGTCGCGTCGCCCATGTGACCGCGACGCGACCAATCACAAGCCGGAACGTAATTTTAAAATCCTGAATGCCTAGAATTAGGCATTGAGGACCTGAAAATTACGTCACGGCTTGCTGTGATTGGTCGTGTCGCGGCCACATGGGCGGCACGCGACCAATCACAAGCCGTGACGTCACGGAAGGAAGTAAACGCGCGCATTTTAAGCAAAGAACGCTGCCGGTTCCCTCGGTGAGGTCCAGGCTGCGTCGGAGAGGTGAGTATAGCAATATTTTTTATTTTAATTCTTTATTTTACACGTTAATGTTGTTTCGATACCGATACCCGATACCACAAAAGTATCGGATCTCGGTATCGGAATTCCGATACCCGCAAGTATCGGCCGATACCCGATACTTGCGGTATCGGAATGCTCAACACTACTTGTGATCTATGAGATGCTCAATTCCTGAGAGATTAGGTTGGAACATGTCCTCGCTTTACGTTACATAGTGATTCCTGATAGGTTGCTCTATGAACGCAAAGTATCAATAAAAATGAAAATCAAGTTTTGTTAGACAGTTTCTGTCTCATTCACCACATAATGGTAATGACACCACCATGAGCTTGTATATTTATGGTGGAGTCATGAAGAACAGCAAAGCAGTTGATGTAATACATGTTCAGCTTAACAAAGTATTCTATAAATCCCCTCCATTTTGCTGGTGGGCTAAGGGTACCGTCACACATTGAAATTTCCATCGCTACGACGTTACGATTCGTGACGTTCTAGCGATATCGTTACGATATCGCTGTGTCTGACACGCTACTGCGATCAGACACCCTGCTGAGAATCGTACGTCGTAGCAGATCGTTTGGAACTTTCTTTCGTCGCTTGATCACCCGCTGACATCGCTGGATCATTGTGTGTGACAGCGATCCAGCGATGTCTTCGCTTGTAACCAGGGTAAACATCGGGTTACTAAGCGCGGCCCTGCGCTTAGTTACCCGATGTTTACCCTGGTTACCCAGGGACTTCGGCATCGCTCCAGCGCCGTGATTGCAACGTGTGACCGCAGTCTACGACGCTGGAGCGACGTCACGAATCGTGCCGTCGCAGCGATGAAAATTTCAATGTGTGACGGTACCCTAACTCAGGGTTATTGGCTTAGTTAAAGAAACCTGAATGATGTTATCTGGTCACTCATTGCAGACAATATTGGATGGGTTTCTGCTGCAGAAAGCTTCCTTCTCACCACAGATTGGTTTCATCTGAACTTGACAAGGAAGAACAATGGAAGACTTCTTACGGCTCATTGAGACAAGTGTTTAATTGCTCCTTTTGTTGTTTGTGTATATCACAGAGAGCACACTGACCCATCACAGTCCATGTGCCACTGCACTTTGGCGATTTCCTACACAGATTGATGGTGTGCATGTAGAAAAATTGTTTGTGCACTATTCTGGTCCATTTTTACAAACCAATGCATAGAGCTGGTCACACCCGCGTTGTGTGGATGCGACTGGCCCATGTTTCAATATGTTAATCTGAACAAGACCTTATACACTTTCAAAATATAGCAAATTACCATTTTTTCCCCCCTTTTTTACACTTGGAACATGTAACGGTATCATAGAGGGAGTAGTTATTATTGTCAGTACTGACTATATTTTTATTTAACATCACATGTAGTGTTCTTTTTACGCAGTATTGCATTAAAGTGATGTTGGCAGGATAATCACCCGCACAGTGAAATTACTATGTAAGTTACTTCTCCTTGCCGGTTTGATATGTGTACATTGCACTGAATTGTCAAGCTGCTGAGCATGTAGTAAAGACCCTACTGAAATATTCAGCAGAAGAAAATGTGAGAGGAACATGCAGCAGAAATGGAATTATTAATATTTATTGAAACTTACTTTACTTCTTCATTCTTTCTGTCAGAGGTTAATAAACGGAATTTTCAGAGAATAACACTTGGAAAGTTAAGTGAAGCTTACCATTAATGTCATTATTAACATGTCCTTACAGCTGTGTCCTTTCCCGGTCACCACATAACAGTACCTTCATGTTCCACTGGAATTCTTGGCGTGTCGGTAAGTGGAGGAATATTTTTATAATCATTGGGCTCTGTTGACCTCTACCTCCCCTCATGGTTTTCATTATGAAAGGAAACCATTGCACAGTACTGGATCCAGCATGCAACGGACACTAATAGTGCATATCAAACCACACTGACTGAAAATGGAGTCCATCGAGATCATCACTGATGTGGAGGGGGAAAATAACTCTGCATTTGATCAAAAATGGCATAAATTGGAAAGGTTCTGAATGAAGCAAACTAGTGGGCAGGTCAGTGAGGGATCAGTGACCTGTCAGCAGGCTGCATTATGAATACCTAATCAGAGCACCACATGAAAACCCCCTCAGGCCGCCCCCCAGTACGGGCATATCATTAACTCAAAACTGAACACAAAGATTATAAAAGAACCACAAGACGGATTTCATCAACCATGGTATCATTGTAATCAGTATAGGGTAATTAATCTGGCACTCAAATGTTTGCATGTGCAATTAGTTTATTAAAGATCCCAATATCTTGTGACTTTTCGGTCTTACACATAGACCTTCCTCAGACATGTGTTATAATGAGGAGGATGACAATATAGAAGGACAATATACAAGGATGAGTCCCAATAAGAGTATAGGAAGTCCAAAAATCAGGCAGAGAAACGGGTATAAAGCCCACAGGAAAGCGCCCGTTTCTCTGCGCGATTATATTATATTATATTAGGGCAGCATGATGGCTCAGTGGAGTCCTGGGTTCCAATCCCACCAAGGACAATATCTGCAAGGAGTTTTGTATGTTCTCCCTGTGTTTGTGTGGGCTTCCTCGGTCTCCTTCTACATACTAAAGGCATACTGATAGGGAATTTAGATTGTGAGCCCCATCGGGGGCAGCAATGATAATGTGAGCAAAAACTGTAAAGCACTGCGGAATATGTTAGCACTATATAAAAATAAAGATTATTATTATTAACCTTTTATGAATTAGGAGTGGTATTCTATTCTGTGCACCTTCCAGTAATGGAGTGACGTGTATCTCATCCTTATTGCAATCAGTATAACGGCCCCGACGTGACACTGTCTGTAGGTTACTGTGCACAATCCTGCTGATAGGTTCCCTTTAAATATCACAGAGCGGGCAATAGGCTTTTTTGTGGCAATGTGGGCATCCCCATAATGTCCTATTGTTATCACATCTTACAGATAATCATACCTAGTACAGTATAAAAACATTTTTATGTGTACCTGATGATGAGAGCAGTTCATTCTAGAAAGACGTTGTGTTAATAAAAACATTGTTTTTAAATAATTAAATGGAGTGACAGTGCCTTTCGATCATCATTCTTTTTTTTTTTTTTTTCGTTTGATGCAGTAGAGTATAAGCTCTTATGATCAGGGTCCTATTGCTTATATTGAATGCAATCTTATGATCAGTGGGGTCTTCTCCCATCTGTAGAGTAAGCTCTTATGATCAGTAGGTTCCTCTCTTAATCTCTCTCCTGTGGCGTGTAAGCTTTTATGGTCAGCGGGGTCTCTTTAGCTCTCTCCCGTCTTAGCTCTCTCCCAGGGTTGAGCTGGGCCGGAGATCATGGGTTCAGATGCCCCCCAGGCCCCTCCTTCAGCAGCTGTATAGGGCCGGCAGCCTGCTGTCTGATGTGAGTATAACAGACATGGCCATGCACAGCGAACTGCATTGTGTCTATTGTACTGTGAAGCAGTGAGGCGGGAACACTGACACATTTACAGGTGCAGTGCCGAATCACAGTTCAGCAGACACGGCCCTGGAGGAACAAGGGAGGGGGCACTCGATGACGGGGACACAGGCACGGTATAGGGTCAGTGAGTCGGCTCCCCTCAAATAATCACCTCTACTTGTTCCCCAAATCTCTGCAGCTCCAAAGTTTTCAGTGTCTTCTGATTCTAACGTCTCAGGGCAGAGGTTGCGATGACATCACTACAGAGAGACCGGACCAGCAATGAAGGGGAGAGGTGAGTATTTGATTATTTTTTTTTATGTATGGAGCACTGTATGAGGCCCATTATACTGTATGGGGCAATGTATTGGGCCCATTATTATACTGCATGGAGAAATATATAGGGATATTACTCTGTATGGAGCAATATATGAGGCCATTATGCTGTATGTTGCAATATATGAGCCATTATATACTGTATGGAACATCATATGGTCACATTATATACTGTATAGAGCATTGTATGAGACCCATTATACTGTATGGAGCAATATATGGGCCCATTACATACTGTTTGGAGCAATATATGGGGGCCATTATATACTATATGAAACAATATATGGGGCCCATTATATACTGTAAGGAGCAATATATGAGCCATTATATACTGTATGAAATATTATATGGTCCCATTATATACTGTATAGAGCATTGTATGGGGCCCATTATACTGTATAATAATGTACTGATACTTTAGATAGCAGACTATGTAGGAGCTCATGCGGTATATAGGAAGCAATGTGGATCCTCATACTGTCTATAGGAGGCATACTCATACTCATACTCATACTGTATTTCTCTACTCCCCTCTTATCTCCTCTTCCCACAATCGCATACAAGATTTCTCCCGTGTATCTCCCTTACTCTGGAAAGCTCTCCCCCAACATATCAGACTCTCACCTACCATGGAAACCTTCAAAAGGAACCTGAAGACCAACCTCTTCTGACAAGCCTACAAACTGCAGTAAACCCTGATCTACCAAACTGCTGCCCAACCAGCTCTACCCTCACCTACTGTATCCCCACCCATACCTTGTAGATTGTGAGCCCTCGTGGGCAGGGTCCTCTCTCCTCCAGTACCAGTCGTGACTTGTATTGTTTAATATTATTGTCCTTGTTTTGTATTATGTATTCCCCTTTTTACATGTGAAGTGCAAAGGAATAAATGGCACTATAATAATAAATAATAATAATAATATATGGGCTCATACTGTATATAGAAGGCTATGTGGGGGTTCATACACTATACAGGAGGATATATGGGGGCTCATACTGTAGGGAGCTATGTGTGGGCTCATACTGTATATATGGAGCTATGTGCGAGCTCATACTGTGTATAGGAGGCTATATGGGGGCTCATACTGTAAGTAGGAGACCGTGTGGGGACTCATACTGTATGTAAGGGGTTATATGTGGGGTCATATTGTATGTAGGGGCTATGTGGGGCGTATTGCCTGGGCCTGTGAGCTGTTATCTTCATTGCAGTACTGCTTATAGTCACCTCTTCTTGTCTTAATTGAAGGAATTCACTGATGAATCCCTGAATGACTAAATGAGGGGGGAAACGTGTTGGAAGAAGATGCCATTAAGCTAAGTACACAACTATTCAGGCATATATGGTATATATACATATATATACCTGCCGGGTTTTTGTTTTAAAATGGACTTCAGGATGGTAGTGTGGCAGTCCGTTTCCTTCTGTAATAATTATAGGGGATAACTCAGGAGACTCTTTGCGTGGAACATGACAATTACAGGACACAGTTTTATAAGTGGTAAAGTCTATATTATCACAAGGTGATTCAAACAGGTGCAGAGAGAAACTCAAGTCCACAACACTTGGTGCAAATATCAAAAGCAGCTCAACAGTCTATAGGAAACTTCAGAGGAAGATGCAATCACGCAGAAAGTCTATGAAGCACAATTATTCTTGAGGATACTTGACACAAATAAGTCCTTGCTTAGTCCAGAACACAGATAGATATGCTTATAAGGCAGTTCAAATAATATCTTAGCTCAACCAGGGAGGTCTGGGTAATAGTCTCAGGTTCTTGCAGAGCAGCAACAGCTTACATGTCCAGCAAATGCAGATGGAAGTAAACACGAGCGGCAGATGAAGGAGGATTACTGGAACTGGTGTATGCAGCAGGAACTCAGAGCAGAGTAGCAGGATAACCCCACAGGTTCACAGGAGCAGGTATATAGCCAGGGAGTCACCAGAGGTCAGGAGCTGAATGCAAGGCAGAATACACTAGCACAGACTGAAGGCTGGGGTGGAGTTTTATAGCAGGAAGACGCCATCTTGGAAAAGGGCAGTAATGCACAAAAAGGTAATAAAAAATGTTCAGAGTCCTGACACCTTCTGGCCTGTTTTTCCATGTGTCCGAAGGCTACAGGTTCTTTGGTTAAAAGCCCTGCAGTAAAGGGTTTGGGTGTGTCAGAGTCAGTGTCAGTCTGGTGTTTGCTAGAGTGCAGAGCATCAGCTCTGCAGAGCTCTACCTGTGTGAGGCAATACAGGCAAGTGGAGCCAAACAGCCAGGGCAGCTGAGATACCTGGCACCCACAGCGTACATAGCGGTGCAGTCGCCCACGGCAACTGGTCTTGGAGGTGGACTGGCATGTTTATTAGCTTCAAAATTGAAGATATGGTTTCCAGCTGTGATCCGGAGGATATCGTGTACTGCGTAATGCTCTGAGTAAGACATTAATGCTGTGAAGTAAATGCATTAACCCCTTAACGACCGCCGATACGCCTTTTAACGGCAGCAGTTAAGGGTACTTAAACCACAGCGCCGTTAATTAAAGGCGCTATTGAAAAAGTGAAAAGCACCCCCCAGAGTCAGATTTTCTCTGGGGTCTCGGCTACCGGGGGTAGCCGAGACCCCAGAGAACATGATTCGGGGTTTTTTTACCAACCCCCGGGTTGCGATCACCGGTAATTATCCATTTACCGGCGATCGCAAAAAAAAAGTGATTTCCCATTTCATTTCTCTGTCCTCCGATGTGATCGCACATCAGAGGACAGAGAAATGGGGTCCCCGATACTCACCTGTCTCCCCCGATGCTCCTCGTGGCTCCCGATGGGCGCCGCCATTTTCTTCCGGCCAAAAAAATGGCGGGCGTATGTGCAGTGCGCCCGCCGGCTGGCACCAGGAAGATCTTTGAGGTCTTGGCTTCCGGGGGTAGCCGAGACTCCAAAGAACATGATCGGGGTCGGTTTATACCGACCCCTGTTTTGCGATCGCCGGTAATTAACCATTTACCGGCGACCGCAAAAAAAAGCGATGTGTAATTCTTTGTCCTCTGATGTGATCGCACATCAGAGGACAGAAGTAGGGGGATTCGGGGACCCTGCTATACTTACCGGTGTCCCTGGGTCCTCCAGCATCCTCTCCTGGCCGCCGGCTTCTTCCTCCGGTAAGAAAATGGCGGGCGCATGCGCAGTGCGCTCGCCATGATCTGCCGGCCTGCAGCTAGAGGAGTTGGGGCTAAATTTAGGGTTAGGGTTAGGGTTGGGGCTAAAGTTAGGGTTGGAGCTAAATTTAGGGTTAGGGTTAGGGTTGGGGCTAAAGTTAGGGTTAGGGTTGGGGCTAAATTTAGGGTTAGTGTTGGGGCTAAATTTAGGGTTAGGGTTAGGGTTGGAGCTAAAGTTAGCGCTAGGGTTAGGGTTGGGGCTAAAGTTAGGGTTAGGGTTGGGGCTAAATTTAGGGTTAGGGTTGGGGCTAAAGTTAGGGCTAGGGTTGGGGCTAAAGTTAGGACTAGGGTTGCAGCTAAAGTTAGGGTTAGAGTTGGGATTAGGGTTAGGGTTTGGATTAGAGTTGGCATTAGGGTTAAGTTTGGGATTAGGGTTAGGTTTGGGATTGGGGTTAAGGTTAGGGTTGGGATTAGGGTTAGGGGTGTATTGGGATTAGGGTTAGGGTTGAGGTTAGGGTTGAGATTAGGATTAGGGGTGTGTTGGATTTAGGGTTCTGATTAGGGTTATGGTTGTTTTGGAGTTAGGGTTGTGATTATCGTTAGGGTTGTGATTAGGATTATGGATCGGGTTGAGATTAGGGTTAGGGGTGTGTTGGGGTTAGGGTTGGAGTTAGAATTCGGGGGTTTCCACTGCTTAGGTACATCAGGGGGGTCTCTAAACACCACAGCCAATTTTGCTCTCAAAAAGTCAAATGGCGCTCCCTCCCTTCGGAGCTCTGCCGTGTGCCCAAACAGTGGTGTACCCCCACATATGGGGCATCAGCGTACTCGGGATAAATTTGACAACAACTTTTGGGGTCCAATTTCTCCTGTTACCCTTGTGAAAATAAAAACTTGGGGGCTAAAATATATTTTTTGTGGAAAAAAAAATATTTTTTATTTTCACGACTCTGCATTACAAACTTCTGTGAAGCACTTGGGGCTCAAAGTGCTCACCACACATCTAGAAAAGTTCCTTAAGGGGTCTAGTTTCCAAAATGGTGTCACTTGTGGAGCGTTTCCACTGTTTAGGCACATCATGGGCTCTCTAAACGTGACATGGCATCCGATCTCAATTCCAGCCAATTCTGCATTGAAAAAGTCAAACGGCGCTCCTTCTATTCCTAGCTCTGCGGTGCGCCCAAACAGTGGTTTACCCCCACATATGGGGTATCGGCGTATTCAGGATAAATTGCACAACAAAATTTATAGTTAAATTTCTGTTTTTACACACTTGTGAAAATAAAAAAAATGGTTTTGAAGTAAAATGTTTGCAAAAAAAGTTAAATGTTCATTTTTTCCTTCCACATTGTTTCAGTTCCTGTGAAGCACGTAAAGGGTTAATAAACTTCTTGAATGTGGTTTTGAGCACCTTGAGGGGTGCAGTTTTTAGAATGCTGTCACACTTGGTTATTTTCTATCATAAATACCCCTCAAAATGACTTCGAATGTGATGTGGTCCCAAAAAAAATGGTCTTGTAAAAATTGGTGGTCAACTTTTAACCCTTATAACTCCCTAACAAAAAAATAAATAATAAATAATCGCATGTAATATCGAAGAAATGTTACCACTAACATGAAGTACAGTATGTCATGAAAAAACAATCTCAGAATCAGCAGGATCTGTTAAAGCGTTCCAGAGTTATAACCTCATAAATTGACAGTGGTCAGAATTGTAAAAATTGGCTCGGTCATTAAGTACCAAATTGGCTCTATCACTAAGCAGTTAAAGAGACTTTTGTTTGGAACTTTGCTGGGTCACTGTCTCATCACTGCATAGTGTGCTACCGATGCACTACTATGGTTTATATGTATAATGGCCCCATAGGTTGATCGCGTTGGTTGTTGATGAAGGGGGTTGTGTGGGGGCTCATATTGTATGTAGGTAGCTCTGTGGGGGCTCATACTTTATATAAAAGGACTAGCTGTTTCCAGCCAGCTAACGCTCAGCCTGCTCATTGCTATCTAATTAATGCTGCTAGCGATTAAACTAAAGTAAATAATGACAACATTCAATAGCGCTTACGCAGGTGGTAAATTAACTTAAAATGAAGTTAATAACAATAATAATAATAAAAAATCAGAATAATACTAATACATTTTATTCACAGTGTAAAATCAAAAGCAAACTGGATTCATGTGGTAATGTGTGGGGACAAAGCCTCGTGTGGTAATGTGTGAGGATGGAGCCTCGTGTGGTAATATGTGGGGACGGGGTCTCGTGTGGTAATGTGGAGGGACGGAGCCTCGTATGGTAATGTGTGGGGACAG
Source organism: Ranitomeya variabilis (assembly GCF_051348905.1). Lineage (NCBI taxonomy): Eukaryota > Metazoa > Chordata > Amphibia > Anura > Dendrobatidae > Ranitomeya > Ranitomeya variabilis. The sequence continues at coordinate 238,187,721 of NC_135232.1, forward strand.
AGCTTCGAGTGGTAATGTGTGGGGACAGAGCCTCTTGTGGTAATGTGTGGGGATGGAGCCTCGTGTGGTAATGTGTGAGGACGGAGCCTCGTATGGTAATGTGTGGGTATGGAGCCTCATGTGGTAATGTGGGGGGACAGAGCCTCGTTGGTGATGTGTGGGTACGGAGCCTCGTGTGGTAATGTGGGGGGACGGAGCATCGTGTGGTAATGTGGGGGGACGGAGCCTCGTGTGGTATTGTGGGGGGCAGGATTATGTGTGGTAATGTGGTGGGGGCGGGATTATGTGTGGTAATGTGGTGGGGGGCGGTATTATGTGTGGTAAAGTGGTGGGGGGTGGGATTATATGTGGTAATGTGGTGGAGGGTGGGATTATGTGTGGTAATGTGTGGGGGGCGGGATTATGTGTGGTAATGTGGCGGGCGGGGCGGGATTATGTGTGGTAATGATGTGGGAGGGGATTATGTGTGGTAATGTGGTGGGGGCGGGATTATGTTTGGTAATGTGGTGGGGGGCGAGATTATGTGTAATAATGTGGTGGGGGGCAGGATTATGTGTGGTAATGTGGTGGGGGGCGGGATTATGTGTGGTAATGTGGTGTGGGGGGCAGGATTATGTGTGGTAATGTGGTGGGGGGTGGGATTGTGTGTAACAATGGGGTGGGGGGAGAGATTGCGTGTGGTAATGTGGTGGGGGGCGGGATTGTGTGTGGTAATGTGGTGGGGGTGGGATTGTGTGTGGTAATGTGGTGGGGCGGGATTATGTGTGGTAATGTGGTGGGGGGCGTGATTATGTGTGGTAATGTGGTGGGGGGGCGGGATTATGTGTGGTAATGTGGTGGGGGCGGGATTGTGTGTGGTAATGTGGTGGGGGTGGGATTGTGTGTGGTAATGTGGTGGGGGCGGGATTATGTGTGGTAATGTGGTGGGGGGCGGGATTATGTGTGGTGATGTGGTGGGGTGTGGGATTATGTGTAGTAGTGTGGTAAGGGGGCGGGATTATGTGTGGTAATGTGATGGGGGGGCTGGATTATCTGTGATAATGTGGTGGGGGGCGGGATTATGCGTGGTAATGTGGTGGGGGGTGGGATTGTATGGTAATTTGGTGGGGGGCAGGATTATGTGTGGTAATGTGGTGTGGGGGCGGAATTATGTGTGGTAATGTGGTGGGGGGTGGGATTATGTGTGGTAATGTGGTGGGGGGCGGGATTATGTGTGGTAATGTGGTGGGGGGCAGGATTATGTGTGGTAATGTGGTGGGGGGATTATGTGTGGTGATGGGAAGGGGGGTAGAGCTACTGTGCAGGGGGCCGGATTTTGTGTGGTTATGTTAAGGGAGGGCGGGATTATGTGTGGTGATGTGGTGGGAGGGCGGGATTATGTGTGGTGATGTGGCGGGGGGCGGAATTGTGTGTGGTAATGTGTTGGGGGGGCGGGATTGTGTGTGGTTATGTTAAGGGATGGCGGGATTATGTGTGGTGATGTGGTGGGAGGGCGGGATTGTGTGTGGTGATGTGGCGGGGGCGGAATTGTGTGTGGTAATGTGTTGGGGGGGCGGGATTGTGTGTGGTAATGTGGTGGGGGCGGGATTATGTGTGGTGATGTGGTGGGGGGGCGGGATTGTGTGTGGTAAGGTGTTGGGGGCGGGATTGTGTGTGGTAATGTGGTGGGGGGGTGGGATTGTATGGTAATTTGGTGGGGGGCAGGATTATGTGTGGTAATGTGGTGTGGAGGCGGAATTATGTGTGGTAATGTGGTGGGGGGTGGGATTATGTGTGGTAATGTGGTGGGGGGCGGGATTATGTGTGGTAATGTGGTGGGGGGCAGGATTATGTGTGGTAATGTGGTGGGGGGTAGAGATACTGTGCAGGGGGCCGGATTATGTGTGGTTATGTTAAGGGAGGGCGGGATTATGTGTGGTGATGTGGTGGGAGGGCGGGATTATGTGTGGTAATGTGATGGGGGCTGGATTATCTGTGATAATGTGGGGGGCGGGATTATGCGTGGTAATGTGGTGGGGGGGTGGGATTGTATGGTAATTTGGTGGGGGGCAGGATTATGTGTGGTAATGTGGTGTGGGGGCGGAATTATGTGTGGTAATGTGGTGGGGGGTGGGATTATGTGTGGTAATGTGGTGGGGGGGCGGGATTATGTGTGGTAATGTGGTGGGGGGCAGGATTATGTGTGGTAATGTGGTGGGGGGATTATGTGTGGTGATGGGAAGGGGGGTAGAGCTACTGTGCAGGGGGCCGGATTATGTGTGGTTATGTTAAGGGAGGGCGGGATTATGTGTGGTGATGTGGTGGGAGGGCGGGATTATGTGTGGTGATGTGGCGGGGGGCGGAACTGTGTGTGGTAATGTGTTGGGGGGCGGGATTGTGTGTGGTTATGTTAAGGGAGGGCGGGATTATGTGTGGTGATGTGGTGGGAGGGCGGGATTGTGTGTGGTGATGTGGCGGGGGCGGAATTGTGAGTGGTAATGTGTTGGGGGGGCGGGATTGTGTGTGGTAATGTGGTGGGGGGCGGGATTATGTGTGGTGATGTGGTGGGGGGCGGGATTGTGTGTGGTAATGTGTTGGGGGCGGGATTGTGTGTGGTAATGTGGTGGGGGGGTGGGATTGTATGGTAATTTGGTGGGGGGCAGGATTATGTGTGGTAATGTGGTGTGGGGGCGGAATTATGTGTGGTAATGTGGTGGGGGGTGGGATTATGTGTGGTAATGTGGTGGGGGGTAGAGATACTGTGCAGGGGGCCGGATTATGTGTGTTTATGTTAAGGGAGGGCGGGATTATGTGTGGTGATGTGGTGGTAGGGCGGGATTATGTGTGGTAATGTGGTGGGGGGCGGGATTATGTGTGGTAATGTGGTGGGGGGCAGGATTATGTGTGGTAATGTGGTGGGGGGTAGAGATACTGTGCAGGGGGCCGGATTATGTGTGGTTATGTTAAGGGAGGGCGGGATTATGTGTGGTGATGTGGTGGGAGGGCGGGATTATGTGTGGTAATGTGATGGGGGCTGGATTATCTGTGATAATGTGGTGGGGGGCGGGATTATGCGTGGTAATGTGGTGGGGGGGTGGGATTGTATGGTAATTTGGTGGGGGGCAGGATTATGTGTGGTAATGTGGTGTGGGGGCGGAATTATGTGTGGTAATGTGGTGGGGGGTGGGATTATGTGTGGTAATGTGGTGGGGGGGCGGGATTATGTGTGGTAATGTGGTGGGGGGCAGGATTATGTGTGGTAATGTGGTGGGGGGATTATGTGTGGTGATGGGAAGGGGGGTAGAGCTACTGTGCAGGGGGCCGGATTATGTGTGGTTATGTTAAGGGAGGGCGGGATTATGTGTGGTGATGTGGTGGGAGGGCGGGATTATGTGTGGTGATGTGGCGGGGGGCGGAACTGTGTGTGGTAATGTGTTGGGGGGCGGGATTGTGTGTGGTTATGTTAAGGGAGGGCGGGATTATGTGTGGTGATGTGGTGGGAGGGCGGGATTGTGTGTGGTGATGTGGCGGGGGCGGAATTGTGAGTGGTAATGTGTTGGGGGGGCGGGATTGTGTGTGGTAATGTGGTGGGGGGCGGGATTATGTGTGGTGATGTGGTGGGGGGCGGGATTGTGTGTGGTAATGTGTTGGGGGCGGGATTGTGTGTGGTAATGTGGTGGGGGGGTGGGATTGTATGGTAATTTGGTGGGGGGCAGGATTATGTGTGGTAATGTGGTGTGGGGGCGGAATTATGTGTGGTAATGTGGTGGGGGGTGGGATTATGTGTGGTAATGTGGTGGGGGGCGGGATTATGTGTGGTAATGTGGTGGGGGGCAGGATTATGTGTGGTAATGTGGTGGGGGGATTATGTGTGGTGATGGGAAGGGGGGTAGAGATACTGTGCAGGGGGCCGGATTATGTGTGGTTATGTTAAGGGAGGGCGGGATTATGTGTGGTGATGTGGTGGGAGGGCGGGATTATGTGTGGTGATGTGGCGGGGGGCGGAATTGTGTGTGGTTATGTGTTGGGGGGGCGGGATTGTGTGTGGTTATGTTAAGGGAGGGCGGGATTATGTGTGGTGATGTGGTGGGAGGGCGGGATTGTGTGTGGTGATGTGGCGGGGGGCGGAATTGTGTGTGGTAATGTGTTGGGGGGGCGGGATTGTGTGTGGTAATGTGGTGGGGGGCGGGATTATGTGTGGTGATGTGGTGGGGGGGCGGGATTGTGCGTGGTAATGTGTTGGGGGCGGGATTGTGTGTGGTAATGTGGTGGGGGCAGGATTGTGTGTGGTAATGTGGTGGGGGGCGGGATTGTGTGTGGTAATGTGGTGGGGGCGGGATTGTGTGCAGTAATGTGGTGGGGGTAGGATTGTGTGTGGTAATGTGGTTGGGGTGGGATTGTGTGTGGTAATGTGGTGGGGGGGATTATGTGTGGTAATGTGGTGGGGGGCGGGATTATGTGTGGTAATGTGGTGGGGGGCAGGATTGTGTGTGGTAATGTGGTGGGGGGCGGGATTGTGTGTGGTAATGGGGTGGGGGGCGGGATTGTGTGTGGTAATGTGGTGGGGGGTGGGATTGTGTGTGGTAATGTGGTGGGGGCGGGATTGTGTGTGGTAATGTGGTGGGGGGGCGAGGGCGGGATTGTGTGTGGTAATGTGGTGGGGGGCGGGATTATGTGTGGTAATGTGGTGGGGGGCGGGATTATGTGTGGTAATGTGGTGGGAGGGTGGGATTGTGTGTGGTAATGTGGTGGGGGGCGGGATTGTGTGTGGTAATGGGGTGGGGGGACAAAATTGTGTGTAGTAATGTGGTGGGGGGCGGGATTGTGTGTGATGATGGGGTGGGGGGCGGGATTATGTGTGGTAATGTGGTGGGGGGCGGGATTATGTGTGGTAATGTGGTGGGGGCGGGATTATGTTTAGTAATGTGGTGGGGCGGGATTATGTTTGGTAATGTGGTGGGAGAGTGGGATTGTGTGTGGTAATGTGGTGGGGGGCGGGATTGTGTGTGGTAATGTGGTGGGGGGGCGAGATTGTGTATGGTAATGGGGTGGGGGGACAAAATTGTGTGTAGTAATGTGGTGGGGGGCGGGATTGTGTGTGGTAATGGGGTGGGGGGACAAAATTGTGTGTAGTAATGTGGTGGGGGGCGGGATTGTGTGTGATGATGGGGTGGGGGGCGGGATTATGTGTGGTAATGTGGTGGGGGGCGGGATTATGTGTGGTAATGTGGTGGGGGCGGGATTATGTTTAGTAATGTGGTGGGGCGGGATTATGTTTGGTAATGTGGTGGGAGAGTGGGATTGTGTGTGGTAATGTGGTGGGGGCGGGATTGTGTGTGCTAATGTGGTGGAAGGGCGGGATTGTATGTGGTGATGTGGTGGGTGGGCGGGATTGTGTGTGGTAATGTGTTGGGGGGCGGGATTATGTGTGGTAATGTGGTGGGGGGCGGGATTGTGTGTGGTATTGTGTGTGGTATTGTGGTGGGGGGTGGGATTATGTGTGGTAATGTGTTGGGGGCGGGATTGTGTGTGGTAATGTGGTGGGGGGCGGGATTATGTGTGGTAATATGGTGAGGGACAGGATTATGTGTGGTAATGTGGTGGGGGGCGGGATTATGTGTGGTAATGTGGTGGGGGGCGGGATTGTGTGTGGTAATGTGGTGAAGGGCGGGATTGTGTGTGGTAATGTGGTGGGGGCGAGATTGTGTGTGGTAATGGAGTGGGAGGCGGGATTGTGTGTGGTAATGTGGTGGGGGGACGGGATTGTGTGTGGTAATGTGGTGGTGGGCGGGATTGTGTGTGATAATAGGGTGGGGGGCGGGATTATGTGTGGTAATGTGGTGTGGGGCGGGATTATGTGTCGTAATGTGGTGGGGGCGGGATTATGTTTGATAATGTGGTGGGGCGGGATTGTGTGTGGTAATGTGGTGGGGGGTGGGATTGTGTGTGGTAATGTGGTGGGGGGCGGGATTGTGTGTGGTAATGGGGTGGGGGGTGGTATTGTGTGTGGTAATGTGGTGGGGGGACGGGATTGTGTGTGGTAATGTGTTTGGGGGGCAGGATTGTGTGTGGTAATGTGGTGGGGGCGGGATTGTGTGTGATAATGGGGTGGGGGGCGGGATTATGTGTGGTAAGGTCGTGGGGGGCGGGATTATGTGTGGTAATGTGGTGGGGGCGGGATTATGTTTGGTAATGTGGTGGGGGCAGGATTATGTTTGGTAATGTGGTGGGAGGGTGGGATTGTGTGTGGTAATGTGTGGGGGCGGGATTGTGTGTGGTAATGTGTTGGGGGGTGGGATTGTGTGTGGTAATGTGTTGGGGGGGCGGGATTGTGTGTGTAATGTGGTGGGGGGGTGGGATTGTGTGTGGTAATGTGGTGGGGGGGTGGGATTGTGTGTGGTAATGTGGTGTGGGGCGGGATTATGTGTGGTAATGTCGTGGGGGGCGGGATTGTGTGTGGTATTGTGTGTGGTATTGTGGTGGGGGCGGGATTATGTGTGGTAATGTGGTGGGGAGCAGGATTGTGTGTGGTAATGTGGTGGGGGGCGAGATTGTGTGTGGTAATGTGGTGGGGGCCGGGATTGTGTGTGGTAATGGGGTGGGGGCGGGATTGTGTGTGGTAATGTGGTGGGGGGACGGGATTGTGTGTGGTAATGTGGTGGGGGCGGGATTGTGTGTGATAATGGGGTGGGGGGCGGTATTATGTGTGGTAATGTGGTGGGGGGCGGGATTATGTGTGGTAATGTGGTGGGGGTGGGATTATGTTTGGTAATGTGGTGGGGGCGGGATTATGTTTGGTAATGTGGTGGGAGGGTGGGATTGTGTGTGGTAATGTGGTGGGGGCGGGATTATGTGTGGTAGTGTGTTGGGGGGCGGGATTGTGTGTGGTAATGTGTTGGGGGCGGGATTGTGTGTGTAATGTGGTGGGGGGGCGGGATTGTGTATGGTAATGTGGTGGGGGCGGGATTGTGTGTGTTAATGTGGTGGGGGGGTGGGATTGTATGTGGTGATGTGGTGGGTGGGCGGGATTGTGTGTGGTAATGTGGTGGGGGGTGGGATTATGTGTGGTAATGTGGTGGGGGGCGGGATTGTGTGTGGTATTGTGTGTGGTATTGTGGTGGGGGGTGGGATTATGTGTGGTAATGGGGTGGGGGGCGGGATTGTGTGTGGTAATGTGGTGGGGGGCGGGATTATGTGTGGTAATATGGTGGGGGACGGGATTATGTGTGGTAATGTGGTGGGGGGCGGGATTGTGTGTGATAATGTGGTGGGGGTCGGGATTGTGTGTGGTAATGTGGTGGGGGGCGAGATTGTGTGTGGTAATGGGGTGGGGGGCGGGATTGTGTGTGGTAATGTGGTGGGGGGACGGGATTGTGTGTGGTAATGTGGTGGCGGGCGGGATTGTGTGTGATAATGGGGTGGGGGGCGGGATTATGTGTGGTAATGTGGTGGGGGGCGGGATTATGTGTGGTAATGTGGTGGGGGCGGGATTATGTTTGGTAATGTGGTGGGGCGGGATTATGTTTGGTAATGTGGTGGGAGGGTGGGATTGTGTGTGTTAATGTGGTGGGGGCGGGATTGTGTGTGGTAATGTGTTGGGGGGGCAGGATTGTGTGTGGTAATGTGTTGGGGGGCGGGATTGTGTGTGTAATGTGGTGGGGGGGCGGGATTGTGTGTGTTGTGATGTGTTGGGTGGGCGGGATTGTGTGTGGTAATGTGGTGGGGGGCAGGATTATGTGTGGTAATGTGGTGGGGGGCGGGATTGTGTGGTAATGTGGTGGGGGCAGGATTGTGTGTTGTAATGTGGTGGGGTCGGGATGTGTGTGGTGATGTGTGGGGGCGGAGCTACTGTGCAGGGTGCGGGATTAGCGAGTAATCACGATGCCTCTTATATATATATAGATGTCAGCATACTTAATTCTGCTCAATATTTAGTAACAATAAAAAATAATTATAACTAATATGTTAATATTGAGCAGAATTAATTTCAGCCTCTTTGTGCAGTGTATATAACATTCACGGTCTCTTATTTGGCCCTTGGGAAAATTAATCTCCCCCCTATTCTGTATAGCGCTGTTATGTATAGTGCTGTACATAAGGAAAAAATTTGCACCAGAGCACCTGTGGGTTACTCACATGACCTATCAAAAGTGACCTTGTGACATGTCACGTCGTACATAGGGTACCCCGGGGGAGGGCCACACCTTCTGCCTGGGGCCTTAGCTATCTTAATCCTCCCTGTCTATAAGCGCTGGTTCACATATGTGTTAGGGACTTCCATTTGTTTTTTGATGTTTAGGAAAAGACAAGTGAAATGACTCCTCGCAACGTGACGTAACTATATTCTCATAAGGCCTCCTTTGCATGTCCGTATTTATGGTACATGTTGTATCTGTTTTTTTAACAGATACCACATGCAACCATTATAACCTATGGGGCTGTTCACAGGTCCATCTATTTACAGGGACCGTGTGTCCATGTGAACTACATGGAGATAGGGCTGGCGTCAGCACCCAGGGCACCCGGGCAAGTGCTGGGGCCCTGGCGAGATGGGGGACCCATTCACGGTATGGTACACTGAGGCTCCGGGGGTCCCCTGCAGGCAGGGCCAGCATTAGGGGCAGGCAGCTGCCTAGGGCCCCGCTCCCCCAAGGGCCCTCAGCTAGTGGCACATCATGCAGCTGCTATGGGACTCCTGTGAGGCAGGGGGGCCCAAATCCACCAGCGCTGACTCCCCCGCCACCGCCACATTGAACTATACCGACATCTGCCGGTACAGTTTAAAACAATGATGGAGGAGAGAACGTCAGCTGACGCTCCCTCTCCCATCATTCCCTGCTCTGCCTCTGACACTGCAGGTGCACGATGATGTCATTGCGCACTCACTGTGTGACAGGCAGTGCAGCCGCTGAGACAGGAGCAAGGAGCAGTGCGGCCCGGGTATGAGGAGAGGTGAGGAGTGTGTTGTTTTTTTTCAATATAACAATGAGTACTGGACTGTGGGGCCATTATCGAGGGGGATGCGGGTTGTGCTATATACTGCATGGCTGTGCTATATACTGCATGTCTGTGGTATATACTACATGGGCTGTTACATACTACGTGGGCTGTGTTATATACTACGCAGCTGTGTTATATATGTGGCTGTGCTGTATACTACATGGCTATGCTATATACTAAGTGGCTGTGTTATATACTACGTTGCTGTGTTATGTACTACGTGGCTGTGCTATATGTTACGTGGCTGTGCTATATACTGCATGGGCTGTGTTATATACTACGTGGGCTGTGTTATATGCTATGTGGCTGTGCTATATACTACGTGGCTGTGCTATATACTATGTGGCTGTGCTACATACTATGTGGCTGTGCTACATACTGACTTATATAAATCCCCTCTGCTGTATGGTATTATAGAATTTACACTAGCTATAACTCATGTAAGAAGTGAAATCTGGCATTGTACTATACCTATATTTCTCCGCTGTATCTGTGCATCATGAATCGTGGTATGTGTTAAAGGGGGGCCCACTGAGACTCTTTCGTCCTCAAAAACCTGGAGCCGGCCCTGCATGGAGATGTCCATTTTTTCCGGCAGCACAGATAACTAGGGCCGATACAAATCTATGGATCCGTGAAAAAACACATACAGCACACGGATGGCACTGATACAGTCCGTGTGCTATATATGATTAAAGGAAACCTGTCACTAGAAAAAATCACTATTAACCTGCAGATATGGTGCTAATCTACAGATAAGTAGCTTTACTAACATGCCCGATGCCTGCACGTAGCTGAACGCCGTGGGAGAAAACAAACTTTATTCCCCCCACAGCATTCGATTTTAGTCATGGAGGCTGCACCATTGCTAGTTCAATCACCGCTCTGAGTAACCACATCTCCGGCCCTGACTGACAGCCTCCGCCGATGCAGAGCCAGTGTCAGTCAGGGCAAGGGGCACGGTTACACAATACAGAGTGGTGATTGGACCTGCACCAGCGCCACCCTGTGCCTGAAACCGAATGCTGCTGGGGGGAATAAAGTTAACTCTCTCCCCGCAGCACTTGTGCACCTTTTTCAATCACACGTTTTCCTTCCACTCTACTTTCCATTAATATGCTTGGATACGGCACTCTGTGAACAGCCAGCTTCTATAGAAATGACCTTCTGCGGCTTATCCTCCTGTCAATGACTGCCTTCTGGACATCTGACTAAGGCTGCCGTTACACTAGCGAGTTTTACGGATGTAAGAGCACATAAAATACGTCCGTAAAACACGCCTAACAAATGGCCCAATTATTCCCAATGGGTCAGGTCCTATCAGCCGTATATAACGCATCTGTAATATACGCCTTTCTACGGCCGTACAAAATCGCAGTACTTACATTGAGTTGCGGTGAGGCGCCCTCTGGTGGATGTTCTCATGAACTGCAGCCTTGGAAAAGTTCCCACGCTCGAGTTCATATGAGTTCATCCACCAGAGGGCGCCTCACCGCGACTCAAGTACAGATCACCCAGCTTTCCTTTCAGCACCCGGGGTTTTTACAGCCACGAGCGAGTGCTTTAGCGCAGCTCCTGGCTGTAAAATGATTTAACCCCTTCAGATGGATTTACTTCGTGGGACCTGACAGTTCATCCGAAGGTATGTATATTGTTGGTTTATTATTTTGCCAAGGGTCTTCCGGATGGATTGAGAGAGCAATAAAATACTAAAACAACCTGTTTGTTTATTTCATTAAAATACTTTTTAATAATGTGTGTGTGTGTTTTTTAACCCTTTCAGACAATTGGATTAATAATGGATAGGTGACATAATTGACGCCTCTCCATTATTAATCTGGCTTAATGTCACCTTACAATAGCAAGGTGACATTAACCCTTCATTACCCCATATCCCACCACTACACGGCAGTGGGAAGAGAGTGGCAAAGTGCCAGAATAGGCGCATCTTCCAGATGTGCCTTTTCTGGGGTGGCTGGGGGCAGATGTTTGTAGCCAGGGGGGCCAATAACCATGGACCCTCTCTAGGCTATTAATATCTGCCCTCAGTCACTGGCTTTACCACTTTGGCGGAGAAAATTGCGTGGGAGCCCACGCCAATTTTTTCCACGATTTAACCCTTTATTTTAGCAGATACAGCACCCAAATTTTGCACATACACAATACTAATATTAGTAGTGTGGAATATGCAAAAAAAAAAGGGGATATGAGATGGTTTACTGTATGTAAACCATGTCTCATATCATGTCGGGTTTGTGAAGGAGAAATGAGAAGCCGGCATTTGATTTACCGGCTTTTCACATATATCGCGCTGAATTAAATATAAATACAGAATATATATATATGTGTCTCAATGACATATATATATATATACTGTATATATGTTTTCCCGAACATTTGAGCACATAAATCCATTAGATGTCGGTTTTGCAAGCCTGCGAGAAAATATCGCAGTACGGATGCCATACGGATTACATACGGAGGATGCCATGCGCAAAATACGCTGACACACCCTGACTACGGATGACATACGGATCACTATTTTGGGAACATTTCTCCGTATTGCGGCCGTATTACGGTCGTAAAAAACGGACCGTATTGCCTTACGCTGAGTGTGACGCCGGCCTAAGGGACATTTTTAACCCCTTCACGCCGCAGCCCTTTTTTGTTTTTGCGTTTTCGTTTTTCGCTCCCCTCTTTCCCAGAGCCATAACTTTTTTATTTTTCCATCAGTATGGCCATGTGAGGGCGTATTTTTTGCGGGACGAGGTGTACTTTTGAACGACACCATTGGTTTTACCATGTCTTGTACTGGAAAATGGGAAAAAAAATTCCAAGTGTAGTGAAATTGCAAAAAAGTGCAATCCAACACTTGTTTTTTGTTTGGCTCTTTTGCTAAGTTCACTAAATGCTAAAACTGACCTGCTATTATGATTTTCCAGGTCATTACAAGTTCATAGACACCAAACATGTCTAGGTTATTTTTTATCTAAGTGGTGAAAAAAAATTCAAAACTTTGCTAAAAAAAAACAAAAAAAACATCAGATCGCTGCTATGTAGCTGAATTGCAGGCTTGCTATGAGCGCCGACCGCAGGGTGACGCTCGCAGCAAACCGGCATCAGTAACCATAGAGGTCTCAAGGACCTCTATGGTTACCATCCTGATGCATCGCTGACCCCCGATCATGTGACGGGGGACGGCGACGCGAGCATTTCCTGCCGGCGGCCGGAAACACCGGTTAAATTCCGCTGTCAGCGTTTGACAGCAGCATTTAACTGGTTAATAGCAGCGGGTGAATCGCGATTCCACCCGTCGCTATTGTGCACACATGTCAGCTGTACAAAACAGCTGACATGTCGCGACTTTGATGCGGGCTCACCGCCGGAGCCCACATCAAAAGGGGAGACAGGACATACGCAGTACTAGTACGGGGCATGTCGTGAAGGGGTTAAACTCTTAGTATTTTTACCATATTCTTTACAATTCCTTGTAGAAAAGATACAAATACAGCAAGTGGTCCTCCATTGCATCTCTCTGTTGAAATTACATGCAATTTAAATGGTTTAATTGTCATTAAAGTTTAAGAAATATTTTTTTAAAGACTACATACACCGCTATTTTTTTCTTTGGATGGTATTTATAGGGGACGGTAGGATCCTGCTGTAATTAAAAATGCCTGAGGCTAGGGGGTATCGTGGTCAGTCAGAGAGCTAATGTTTACAAATATCAAAAGACTGACCATCACTTCCGAAGCAGAAATCAGGAGTGTACAGGAGCCTACCAAGAGTAGCCATCTTCATATGAAACCAACAAATAAAGTAGCACTATAGAATGCAAACATGAAATATATGAAATTTGAGTTGCATTACTGCTCTAGTAACAAGGCTTTAATGTCTATTTTCCTGCAGACTGGCCCTACATCTGCAGATGAAGAGTATTTCTCAAGGTGATAAATTTACTTTAAAGAGGTGTCTAAAATATTTGTAGAACTTCATTGACTATTATCATTGGGTAATATACTGTTAGGATTCGTCTGTTTTCATTCTCTCTACGCTCGTCACATCACTGCTCCATCTGCACTTTTTATGGATACAAGCACTTTTTCTTCTGCTTCTCTCATTATTTCAGTTGAGTTTTTCAGAAAAGAAAGAGGTTGGCATGTGATTGCCTCTATGCAAACTACATATGAAGCAGTGATGTGACAAGAACAGAGAGTATCTAAACAGCTATATCCTTAAACAGAGTAGAAATTATTTTCAAGGATGAAAATAAAGTTTCCAAAAGTTTTTTTTTTTTAAATGGTGTTCAAAAGGGTCTCACTAGAAAACTTTTGTATAAGTAGTGAGCTGGGTTATGGTACTGTATCTATGTAGTAAGCTTGTTTTTGGTCCCTCATCTATGCAGTAAACTTGGTTATGTTTTGATATCTATATAGTAAGATCAGTTATGGTACCATATGTAAGCAGTAAGCTTGTTTCTGGTACCATATCTATGCAGTAAGCTTGGTTCTGTTACTGTATCTATGTAGTAATCTGGATTTTGGTACCATATGTATGCAGTAAGCTTGGTTTTGTTCCAATATCTATGTAAGAGGCTTGGTTCTGTTGCTGTATCCTTGTAGTGGACTTAGTAAGCATTTTTCTGTTCCCATATCTCTGTAGCTCTTTTCTGTTTCCTTCTCTCCGTAGTAAGTTTGATTCTGATCCTATATCTCTGTAGTAAGCTCAGTTCTACTTCAGTTCTACTCCAATATCTCTGTAGTAAGCTCTGTTCAGCTTCCATATCTCTGTAATAAGCTGGGTTCTGCTCCTATATCTCTGTAGTGGGCTCAGTTATGCTCCCCTATCTTTGTAGTAAGCTTGGTTCTGCTCCAATATCTCTGTAGTAAGCTTATTTTTACTCCCATATCTCTGTACTAAGCTCTGTTGTGCTTCTTTATCTTGTAGTAAGCTCTGCTCTGCTCCATTATCTATGTATTAAGATCCTTTCCTTTCCCATATTTATGTAGTTATATTGGTTCCATTCTTGTGTCTATGTAGTCAATTAGTGCAGTTGCTATGTCTATGTAATCAGCTTTCTTCTATTGCAGTATCTATGTAAGCGGCAAGCTCGGTTCTGCTCATGTATGTATGCAGAAAGCTCCATTCTGTTCCCATATCTGTGTACCAGCCTGTTACCTCTGCTGCTTTAATGCAGGGGCCAGAGATAAGCAGGGCATAGGTGAGCCACCACAACTGGAGAGCCATGTTTTGCCATGCCCCCATGGCTGAAATGTGTCAGCCAGCCCCTGCTCTGTCTTCTCCTCCACATGTATTTTCTAAGCAATTTCAATCTTTCCAGCATTGAGATTCACTCTAATTTATTTGCTGCAAAGTGAAATTCTTTGGAAAATTCAGCAAAGCCGGCAAATTTGAATTTGAAAAGATCCACTCATCTCTAGTAAAGACCTCCTTAAATTGGACATCTTATATATGCCCTAAAAAGTACCTGCTGAATAGCCGTCAACCATCTGTTCAAGCAGCCAGAAGAAAAAAAGTGCGAACTGTATGATAAGTCGTTAATCTTTTTTAACTGAACAGCAGCATCCTTGGCCCCCTATATATTCAGTTCTGTACAACATAATAGATAAACTGAAAGGAGCTTTTCCAAGGAGCATGTCAGCCTATTGTTTTGCAAAATGAAGACAATTTCATGTGTTAGATTGCTAAGATTTTTTACAGGAATCAACAAATGACATGAAAGAAAAGAGGACAAAATGCTTGTAAGGTCATGTTCCCACTTAGGGTAAATACTTTGTTTTTGCTGCTGACCTTTTTTGGGTTGAAAATTAGAAAAGTGGATGTGATTTCAAGAAAACACCTGTCCACTGTGCGTCTGAAGACACTGTTGAACTGTGTGTTTTTTATTTTTAGTGTGTTTTTTCTATACGTTTCTATGGGGAAACTGAAAAAATGCATGTAAAAACACGTGAAAAATGCATGTAAAAATGTATGCAAAAAATGCAGCTGTGTTTTTAAGTGCAGGATCAAAAATTTTCTGTACTAAAAATGCATTAAAGAAATGCTGCTTGAAATCTGCAAAAAAAACCATATCAAATTAAGAAGAAAATGCATACAAAACGCAATAAAAAATTTAAAAATTTGAGATTTTTATTGCACTTTATGGTGTGAACACCTGCAGAAAATATGTAGATAAAAATCAGCAGAGAAAAAGCAGAATTTACGCCACGTGTGAACTTGGTCTAATTGACATTAACGCAAAGGAAAAAAGAAAAAGTGGATGGCCCAAACATCCAAAAAGGAAAGGCACATAAGAAAGAAAGTGGAGTAGCCATAAACCACCAATAGCATTAAAATAAGAATATTTATTTGAAAAATCATTAAAAGAAGTAACAAGTATAACAATATATAAAAAATAAGGAGGACTGACATACAGAGATCCACCAAGTCAATAAGCAGTATATGATATATACAAAACCTGTGCATCCAGTCACCATATGGAATTAAAGCCCAAATGACTCACAATGAAACAAGAAGTTGATATACAGTTTATAATGCTTACCCATAGTGAGGGAAGGAGAGGAGACTCAGTGGAGCAATGCCCTGACGCGCATTTTGCTTGCACCTTTTTCAAGGGAAAATGTCGACACTCTCCACCCTTCACTATGGCTAAGCATTACAAAATGTGAACCAACTTCTTGCTTCATTCTTGTTACTTCTTTTATTGAATTTATTCAAATAAATATTCATGTTTCAATGCTTTTTGGTGGTTTCTGGCTACTCCATTTTCTTTCTTATGTGCATGTCTCTCGGAGTATTCCACTGCCTGATGTCATAGTATTATTACTCCATGGGGGGACACTAGACTCTAGTACCTTACCCTTTAATGAATATGTGATTTTGGAATATCTCTTTACTATCCTAAAAGAAAAAGTACATCCATTTTATTCAGGGTCTGCAGTTTCAGAAGTTGACAACTTAGGCTACTTTCACATTTGCGTTTGGAGCCGCTGCGGAGGGCTGTGGACTTCCTCCGTGAAGCCCCGCCCTCCGCCGCTAGCTCCGCCTACTTCTGCATGCGGCCGGCATGCGACCTGGGTACCTATATTTAACATTAGGTACGCAGGTCGTGCCGCAGTATGCGGATGCTGCCGCATGCGTCGTTTCGACGATGCGGAAAAAAAAAAAATTGCTACGAGCTGCGTCCTACGCTGGTCTCCGCATCGTCAAAACGACGCATGCGGCGGCACGACCTGCGTACCTAATGTTAAATATAGGTACCCAGGTCGCATGCCGGCCGCATGCAGAAGTAGGCGGAGCTAGCGGCGGAGGGCGGGGCTTCACAGAGGAAGTCCACAGCCCTCCGCAGCGGCTCCAAACGCAAATGTGAAAGTAGCCTTACACTTCTAGAATTGGAAGCTTCCTAAAAAAGGATCAGTCAGGTTTCTTCATATGTCTTTTGTAGCTCCATTCTTCAGCACTCTGTAGTGTGTTGTTCCTCCATTATTACTCCTGGAAACGTATCAATAAAATGACAACTGGCTGTTAGTATTCGTAATTATGTGCTGAGAAGTGTCTCAGCACAGGATTACATGGCAGACCCTTTGGCCTCCTCTAGAAAATGTTTATCATGTAAAGCCATGTGGAGACACTACATTCTAGCAATTGGCTATGAATATAGCATAAATGCCCAAACAAAACTTGGATTTCAGCTGTAAGTCTGTCATTTGTTCTTTTTTTTTTTCCTACAGTGAAGGAAAACGAGTGGAAAAGAACAGTGGAATGAATATATGGTAATAATCTCCGCAATCAGTCATATGTATCAGAACACAGCTGCTCCGATATGGATGGGTGGGCTATGCCATTATTTTGGAGATTAGCAAAATGGAGAAATGTACTGCATAAATATTAGTTTTCATATAAACAAAAGTAGCATCAATTTTTTTTAGAAATTTTTAGATTATGAAGCCATCGTGACAAGCAACTAAACTCCAAGAGTCCGGCTCTTGAAAACTTTAACCCCTCACAACATGCACCGTACATATTCTGCTCTGCTCTCTGATTGGGTGCGGGTGTCAGCTCTCAGATAGAGCTGAAATCCTGCAGCAATGCCCAGGATCAGTTTTAGCACCGATCTCGGGAGCTTAACCCCTCTGATGCCACTGTCAATAATGACAGCGACATTGAGGAGCATCGCGCAGGGAGGGGGCTCCTTGTGTGCTCCCATTAGAACAATGCGATGCGATCGCATTGTTCTGATGTCTTCATGGAGACCCTCGGCCCCAAGATGGCTGCGTGGTCCTTCAGGGTCCTTTAGGGAAGGTGGCCTGTGAGCGCCTGCTGAGAGCAGGAGCTAATATGCCTCCTTCACTGCCTGTCAGATGCTGATCTGATGCTCTGCAGTACAGAAGCATTGCAGAGTATCAGATCAGTGATATAGTACTGTACAATGATGTCCCATACTGAGACAATGTAAAAAAGTTAAAAGAAAGTTATTAAAAAGTGTAAAAATATATTTTTTTTAAATCTCCAAATAAAGAGCAAAAAAGCAAATATTCCAATAAATACATTTATTTATTTTAAAAAAAAAGTATACATGTTTTGGTATTGCCGCATCCATAAAGACCTGCTCTATAAAACTGTCCCACTAGTTAACCCCTTCAGTTAACACCGTAAAAAAAAGCGAGGCAAAAAACAATCCTTTTAACATAATACCGCTAAACAAAAAGTGCAATAAAACACAATAAAAATGAAAAATGAGAATAAAAATGGTACAGTTGAAAATGTCATCTTGTCCCGCAGTAAACAAGCCACCATGCAGCTCCATCAGTGGAAAAATAAAAAGTTACAGCTCTCAGAATTAAGCAATGCTAAAATAATTATTTTCTATAAAATAGTTTTTGGGGGTAAAAGCGCCAAAACATTAAAAAAAAATAATATAAATGGGGTATCGCTGTAATCGTACTGATCCAAAGAATATAGCTGCCTTATCAATTTTACCACATGCAGAATGGTGTAAATAAAACAAAACAAAAAACAATTCCTGAATTGCTGGTTTTTGTTCATTCTACCTTCCAAAAATCAGAATAGAAAGCGATCAAAAAATGTCACGTCTGAAAATGGTACCAATAAAAACGTAAACTCGTCCCTCAGAAAGCAAGCGATCACATGACTCTGTCGGCCGAAATATGGAAAAATGATAGCTCTCAAAATATGTGCATGCAAAAACTAGGTTTTTCAATAAAAAGCATTTTTTAGTGTGTGACAGAAGACAAATATAAAAACCCAATATAAATCTGGTATCGCTCTAATCACACCAACCCAAAGAATAATGTAATCTAATCACTTATACCGCACAAGGAACGGCATAAAAATAAATAAAACCAATTACTTCACCTGCTGTTGATTTTTCCATTCTACCTCCTAAAGATTGTGCTAAGGCTCAGCGCACATTTATCCTATGCTCTGCATTGAGCGCTTACCCCGGGGTTTCCGTGTAAATCTCTGAAATACTTGATTCAGTCAGAACCTCTGGAGGAAGATTCCCTTTAATGAGGCAGATTGAGGCAAACATTTAAGACCGGGACAGGGGTTCTATTTGGATGTCTTATTGAGACGGTCAATATAACCTGCTAAGTGATGGTCTTGGGTGGATGCATAATTGTGGAGTTTGCACACAGCCTGGTGACATATCTGTACTAGTGATGAGCGAGTGTACTCATTGCTCAGGTTTTCCCGAGCACGCTCAGGTGACCTCCGAGTATTTATGTCTTCTCGGAGATTTAGTTTTTATCGTGGCAGCTGAATGATTTACAGCTATTAGCCAGGCTAAGTACATGTGGGAGTTGCCTGGTTGCTAGGGAATCCCCACATGTAATCAAGGAGGTTAGTAGCTGTAAATCATTCAGCTGCGGCAATGAAAACTAAATCTCTGAGCAGTCATAAATACTCGGAGGTCACCCGAGCGTGCTTGGAAAACCCGAGCAACGAGTACACTCGCTCATCACTAATCTGTACCTATCGCCAAGTGTAACTGTGTACAGTCAATGTTAGGTATTGAGTACTAAGAATACCAACAATTCATATATTTAAGGCTTTATATAAGGACTGAGGGTCCTAAGGAGGTCTCTTACAGACTACTTTGTTGGTGTATACTCCACCGTGTTTTGTGTTGTTTTGTCCCAGCACCTTGCACTTTAGAATATACCATTTCTGCATTTCAAATTTGTTTAAACATGCTTATTAAAAGTTTTATTTTATTCCAATACGCTGTTATCGGTGAAATTGAACAACAAATTTTGGGATTCATTTTCTCCTGTTACCCCTGTGAAAATACCAAATTTTGGGCTAAAAAACTTTTTTGTGGGAAAAATGTGATTTTTTTTTTATTTTCATGGCTCAACATTATAATCTTCTGTAAAGCACCTACACATCTAGATAAGTTACCTGATGTGTCTAGTTTCCAAACTGGTGTCACATGTGGGGGGTTTCCACTGTTTAGACTCATCAGGGGCTCTCCAAATGGGACATGGCATCCACTAATTATTCCAGCAAATTTTGCATTCAAAAAGTCAAAAAAGTCATTCCTTCCCTTCCGAGCCCTGTTGTGCTCCCAAACAGTGGTTTTCCCCCACATATGGGGTGCTGGCATGCTCATCAGAAATTGCACAACAAATTGTATGCTCCAGTTATCCTTATGAAAATAAAATAAATTGGATCTAAAGGAAAATTTTTGTGAAAAAAAGTAAAATGGTTATTTTTTCCTTCCACATTCCATTAATTCCTATCAAGCACCTGAAAGGTTAATACATTTCTTGAATGTGGTTTTGAGCACCTTGAGGGGTGCAGTATTTAGAATGGTGTCACACTTGGGTATTTTCTGTCATATAGGCCCCCCAAAGTCACTTCAAATGTGAGTTGGTTTTGTAAATTTTGTTGTAAAAATGAGAAATTGCTGGTCAACTTTTAACCCTTATAACTTCCTAACAAAAATAAATTATGTTTCCAAAATTGTGCTGATGTAAAGTAGACATGTGGGAAATGTTATGTATTAACTATTTTGTGTGACGTGACTCTTTGATTTAAGGGGGAGATGGGCCATAAAGACCCAAAAAAGGCGACCAAAAGAGTCCGTATATCAAAATATATAAATCTTTATTCATCACAATACCAAAATATTAAACATATGAACAAAAATTTAGAGCAAATGACGAGGGATACCACATGATATCTACACCTCACCGGTGCGTGATCTCACCACAGGCGCACAGAGCCAGGGAAAGAAAACACCCGTATGAATACAAAAAAGTAATATGCCATGATAATGTTAGGTTTTGACCCAACCAAAATGTCAACTATTGTATAGACAAAATCAGTACATATGCCAGTAGATAACAGGGAGCAAAAAGCATGGTACATAGGTACAATTACCCCAGAGTCCTGTGAGCAATATAGCAGGAACCATATGTCCCTGAGGGCAAACTAGAACGTTGGGTCTTACCTCTAAATAACAATCGGGTGTTGACGTCCCCCGGGTCTGTGCGCCCACCCCAACGCGCGTTTCGGTCGCACACCTTCCTCAGGGGGCTTAATGGAGAGGTGCCGAGTTTGAGGTTTTATGCAGTTCCGTACCGGAAATGAACGCCGGTCAACCGGAAGTACGTCACTGTGGTCATGGAAACGTGTAATTATATTGCCGCAAACAAGCGGCTGGCTGGAAACCTAACGCGGTAGTCCCATAGTGAGCGCCCGTAATGCGCAGCGCCAGCTGCCAGACAAACACAGGGCCCTGTGCAGTCGGGCAGATGGACATGCAGCCGAGACAGGTACCCAAAAGGACGGGGACTTAAGCGCGCATGCGCAACAGTGACGCAGAACCGGAACCGGCATTTTGAAACCAAAAGAAATACAGCTAATACCTAAGGGAACCATAGTTATTATAAAAAGCAACAACATCAGGACATATGACAAAATACAGAACACAAATAGATGAATGTAAGACATAACTACAGACCATAAATACACTGGAGATTGGCATAACAATAACATCGTTTTTTAGAAGGCCATAATTAGATGATATATAAAAACAAAAACAAAAACAAAAAGAGCCATTACATATTAACTATTGACTGGCATAATATATCAAATAGAAATAAACAAATGAAAACGATGCATCGCTGATATAAAGAGCACATATCAGTTAGAGTATTTTAACAGCATCACCCAAATTGTGGTGTAGAATAACAGTATAGCACAGTAAAAATTAGTACATATTTTACCCATGCCCATAGAGGGGATATATGACCATACTGAGTGTATAGATTTAGTGTGCATATTACAGTAACAAAATATTCCCTCAGATAGCATCACACCCAACAAGGAGAGCAGTATGGCATTAAACATCCAGCATCAGTCCAATGTTACTTTCCGCCAGTCATCTTGATTACGCCAATGACCTTTGAAAAACAGGTCCCTCCATATATCCACGAAGACCAGACTACGTAGAACACTAATGTAAATATAAAACCTAAAACACAGAACAATAAAGGTTAAAAACATGAATATATGATAAAAACACTACACACCCGGTGAAGCGTGAGACTATAGTGTGTATGGTGTGCAGCGGGTGATGATCACAAAAAGGGTGAGAAGCTCAAATTTTCATTCAGTCCACGGGGATGGACTGTACCCAGCGTCCATATCCAACGTGACTCAAGTTGAGCCAAACGTTGGGAAATATTGCCGCCACGTATGCCTAGATCAATGGCATCAATACCCCTAACTCGTAACAATCTACTGTTGCACTCATGATGGAGCTTAAAATGCCGGGGTATTGTTTTCAGGAGGGTCAAGTCCTTCTGTTCGCTGGCCGCCTGAATGCCCCGTACGTGCTCCCTGACCCTAACCTTAAGTTGGCGTGTGGTCAGGCCAACATAGATCAGGGAGCACGGACAAGTGGCATAGTAGATCACGCTAGTCGTGGTACATGTTATAGACTTCTTGATCTTAAAACTCTTCTGGCCTGAAGAGTCCAAAAATGAGTCACAACGATCTATGTTCACACAGGCGACACAGCGACCACAGGGCCTACAGCCCCCCCGAACCGGAACATCATTAAGAAATGTTCTATTGGGTCTACCATCATAGTGACTACGCACCAAACAATCACGTAGATTCCTAGAGCGCCTAAAGGTTATAGCCGGACTGGAGGGTAGAATTTTAGCAATTGTTGAGTCAGTCATGAGAATTGGCCATGCTTTTATAAGAGTAGTCCGTATGGATTCTGAACATGTATTAAAGTTGGTGATAAATCTTACCACCCCAGAGTTTTTAGTCCCAGTCGTACTCTGATATAATAAAGAATTCCTATTTGACCACTTTGCTCTATGGTAAGCTCTTTTTATGGCACGGCGACTATAGCCCCTCTCAATAAAACGTTGTTTCAATTTATCGGCCTCAACCTCAAATAGATCTTGCGTGGAGCAAATACGCCGAAGGCGTAAAAACTGGCCCACAGGTACAGACCGAATCATGTGAGGCGGATGTGAGGAGGAGGCATGTAGCAGCATATTAGTGGACGTGGGCTTACGGTAGATATTGGTACAAATATTGTCACCCACATCTCTCCGAAGAACAACATCCAAGAATTCTATTTCATTAGGATCATATTTGAACGTAAGCCGTATGTTCAAATTGTTACTGTTGATCCCCTCAAAAAATTGACCAAGGTCAGAAGAAGTACCCTGCCAGATGAGGAAGACGTCGTCGATGTACCGCGTCCAGGAGAGGACGCAGTCCACCGACGACGGCCGCCCATCCGACAGGAAGAGGTCCCTCTCCCACAGCCCCAGGAACAAATTAGCATATGAGGGGGCAAAGGCCGCCCCCATAGCAGTGCCCTGGAGCTGTAGGTAGAGGGACCCCTTAAAAGTGAAAAAATTATGAGACAAAGTAAATTCAAGTAACTCGAGCACCAGAGCCCTGAAGTTGGGGGAGTGGTCAGACGAATCCAAGAAAAATTTAACCGCCCGTAAACCGTCACAATGGCGGATACCACCAGTTGAGAAACTCGGTGTGTTATAGGAGACTTACGTTTAACCCCTTGTCCGCTTACAGTGCGCACTTGTCCTTGATTTTATCTGCTGCTGTCGATGGTGGAGTCATTACAAAGGACTTGGCCACCGCTTTGGTGGTCAATGAACCTACAGTTCCAACTTTTTACCTCCTCCCCAAAATACACAAAAACATCAAGGTCCCCCCAGGACGCCCAATTGTGTCGGGGCGGGGAAACTTCCTGGAGAATATTAATAAATGGATTGATTCCATTTTACAACCACTGGTGATGGGACTGCCTTCCTTCTTAAAAGACACGACGCAGCTGCTCCGGATGGTTGATGGGCTCTCCTTGGACCCCGATACCCTCCTGGTTACAGCTGACGTCGAGTCTTTATATACGAGTATCCGCCATTGTGACGGTTTACGGGCGGTTAAATTTTTCTTGGATTCGTCTGACCACTCCCCCAACTTCAGGGCTCTGGTGCTCGAGTTACTTGAATTTACTTTGTCTCATAATTTTTTCACTTTTAAGGGGTCCCTCTACCTACAGCTCCAGGGCACTGCTATGGGGGCGGCCTTTGCCCCCTCATATGCTAATTTGTTCCTGGGGCTGTGGGAGAGGGACCTC
This sequence comes from Ranitomeya variabilis, assembly GCF_051348905.1. Taxonomy (NCBI): domain Eukaryota; kingdom Metazoa; phylum Chordata; class Amphibia; order Anura; family Dendrobatidae; genus Ranitomeya; species Ranitomeya variabilis. The sequence goes on from NC_135232.1 coordinate 238,211,383, forward strand.
TTCCTGTCGGATGGGCGGCCGTCGTCGGTGGACTGCGTCCTCTCCTGGACGCGGTACATCGACGACGTCTTCCTCATCTGGCAGGGTACTTCTTCTGACCTTGGTCAATTTTTTGAGGGGATCAACAGTAACAATTTGAACATACGGCTTACGTTCAAATATGATCCTAATGAAATAGAATTCTTGGATGTTGTTCTTCGGAGAGATGTGGGTGACAATATTTGTACCAATATCTACCGTAAGCCCACGTCCACTAATATGCTGCTACATGCCTCCTCCTCACATCCGCCTCACATGATTCGGTCTGTACCTGTGGGCCAGTTTTTACGCCTTCGGCGTATTTGCTCCACGCAAGATCTATTTGAGGTTGAGGCCGATAAATTGAAACAACGTTTTATTGAGAGGGGCTATAGTCGCCGTGCCATAAAAAGAGCTTACCATAGAGCAAAGTGGTCAAATAGGAATTCTTTATTATATCAGAGTACGACTGGGACTAAAAACTCTGGGGTGGTAAGATTTATCACCAACTTTAATACATGTTCAGAATCCATACGGACTACTCTTATAAAAGCATGGCCAATTCTCATGACTGACTCAACAATTGCTAAAATTCTACCCTCCAGTCCGGCTATAACCTTTAGGCGCTCTAGGAATCTACGTGATTGTTTGGTGCGTAGTCACTATGATGGTAGACCCAATAGAACATTTCTTAATGATGTTCCGGTTCGGGGGGGCTGTAGGCCCTGTGGTCGCTGTGTCGCCTGTGTGAACATAGATCGTTGTGACTCATTTTTGGACTCTTCAGGCCAGAAGAGTTTTAAGATCAAGAAGTCTATAACATGTACCACGACTAGCGTGATCTACTATGCCACTTGTCCGTGCTCCCTGATCTATGTTGGCCTGACCACACGCCAACTTAAGGTTAGGGTCAGGGAGCACGTACGGGGCATTCAGGCGGCCAGCGAACAGAAGGACTTGACCCTCCTGAAAACAATACCCCGGCATTTTAAGCTCCATCATGAGTGCAACAGTAGATTGTTACGAGTTAGGGGTATTGATGCCATTGATCTAGGCATACGTGGCGGCAATATTTCTCAACGTTTGGCTCAACTTGAGTCACGTTGGATATGGACGCTGGGTACAGTCCATCCCCGTGGACTGAATGAAAATTTGAGCTTCTCACCCTTTTTGTGATCATCACCCGCTGCACACCATACACACTATAGTCTCACGCTTCACCGGGTGTGTAGTGTTTTTATCATATATTCATGTTTTTAACCTTTATTGTTCTGTGTTTTAGGTTTTATATTTACATTAGTGTTCTACGTAGTCTGGTCTTCGTGGATATATGGAGGGACCTGTTTTTCAAAGGTCATTGGCGTAATCAAGATGACTGGCGGAAAGTAACATTGGACTGATGCTGGATGTTTAATGCCATACTGCTCTCCTTGTTGGGTGTGATGCTATCTGAGGGAATATTTTGTTACTGTAATATGCACACTAAATCTATACACTCAGTATGGTCATATATCCCCTCTATGGGCATGGGTAAAATATGTACTAATTTTTACTGTGCTATACTGTTATTCTACACCACAATTTGGGTGATGCTGTTAAAATACTCTAACTGATATGTGCTCTTTATATCAGCGATGCATCGTTTTCATTTGTTTATTTCTATTTGATATATTATGCCAGTCAATAGTTAATATGTAATGGCTCTTTTTGTTTTTGTTTTTGTTTTTATATATCATCTAATTATGGCCTTCTAAAAAACGATGTTATTGTTATGCCAATCTCCAGTGTATTTATGGTCTGTAGTTATGTCTTACATTCATCTATTTGTGTTCTGTATTTTGTCATATGTCCTGATGTTGTTGCTTTTTATAATAACTATGGTTCCCTTAGGTATTAGCTGTATTTCTTTTGGTTTCAAAATGCCGGTTCCGGTTCTGCGTCACTGTTGCGCATGCGCGCTTAAGTCCCCGTCCTTTTGGGTACCTGTCTCGGCTGCATGTCCATCTGCCCGACTGCACAGGGCCCTGTGTTTGTCTGGCAGCTGGCGCTGCGCATTACGGGCGCTCACTATGGGACTACCGCGTTAGGTTTCCAGCCAGCCGCTTGTTTGCGGCAATATAATTACACGTTTCCATGACCACAGTGACGTACTTCCGGTTGACCGGCGTTCATTTCCGGTACGGAACTGCATAAAACCTCAAACTCGGCACCTCTCCATTAAGCCCCCTGAGGAAGGTGTGCGACCGAAACGCGCGTTGGGGTGGGCGCACAGACCCGGGGGACGTCAACACCCGATTGTTATTTAGAGGTAAGACCCAACGTTCTAGTTTGCCCTCAGGGACATATGGTTCCTGCTATATTGCTCACAGGACTCTGGGGTAATTGTACCTATGTACCATGCTTTTTGCTCCCTGTTATCTACTGGCATATGTACTGATTTTGTCTATACAATAGTTGACATTTTGGTTGGGTCAAAACCTAACATTATCATGGCATATTACTTTTTTGTATTCATACGGGTGTTTTCTTTCCCTGGCTCTGTGCGCCTGTGGTGAGATCACGCACCGGTGAGGTGTAGATATCATGTGGTATCCCTCGTCATTTGCTCTAAATTTTTGTTCATATGTTTAATATTTTGGTATTGTGATGAATAAAGATTTATATATTTTGATATACGGACTCTTTTGGTCGCCTTTTTTGGGTCTTTATGGCCCATCTCCCTTTTATGTCTACTAGTGACCAGTCTCGCTTACATGTCCGACCTTGCAGATCTAGTTGCAATATATTTATATAGGTTTTTGTAATTACTATTTTTCTAAATTATGCTGAGGTTTTTTGTGTTCTTGACTAATTGTCATTTTCTTACTGTGTTCTGCACAGGTGTCCTACACAATAAAATGGACTATCGGGCCAGAGAACGGGTCTGGCTTGGACAAATGGAGCAGGTGTTTGGGGAGGGTACCACTGGTGTTCAGCGGGTTGGTGATCACTTATGGGAAGAGAAGTGTGCCCTAGTCCAAAATCTACTAGTTAAACGGACTAAACTCTGGTGGAACCGGGCATTTCTGGAGAAATATGTGTCACGTGCCATGATCCCTAGGGGCCTGAGGGTTAGAGTTGTCCCTGCATACCCAGTTGAGGATGGGGCCATTATTAGTGAATGGGAGGAGGCATGTAGCAGCTGTTCTATAATACTGATGAAACTTCTCATTAGGTTGAACACAAGGTCAATTGAAGACCTTGATGGACAGATTGATGCTGTACAGGTGGATCTCCGGACAAATAGTACGGAGGATAAAATTCAATCCTTTGAGTCAAGTTTGGATAAGGTATTAGACCAGACTTTGAAAAAGATACACGATAACCAGACTCAGAAATTTAATAGAGATTTTAAAGATTATCAATTAAAGACAGTATACCGATGGGCAAAAACCTTACCACAAGTATACCCCAGAGGCCGGGGTGGTTCCTTCTCATCAATATCATCAGCTGGTGAAACCTCGGACGCATCTGCATCCTCGATGGTGACTCGTTCGGGAGCAGCATACAGGAGATCTCGTAAACGGAATTTCCATCCATATAGACGCCAGGATATGCGCTCACCAGAGGAGGGACTGGGTGGTAATAAGGTAATTAACCTTAGTGAACATCAACTGACATCTGCGGATCTATCTTTATTGAATAAAGGCTTTACTTTTTCACCCTCTGCAGGTCTTGATACCTTTTCACTTGTCAAAGATTTGCACCTTTTTGCCCGATCTTTATTGTTTAAAAGGTATTTTTTTGATGACAAATTACATACTTTATTTCCAACAGAAGAAGAGCAAGCAGCCCTGAGGATTTTGGAGGAGTTGTCAGACGAACATAACTCTACAGAGGGAGGTAGGATACCCCCATCGATTAGACCACGCTCCAGGAGGTTTCCCCCTCTTTCCAATTGCAGCGCCATTGATCTATTTGTGCAGGTGGTTACGAATGATTTTTTGAAAATTCCACAGCACATCCGGGGGGACAATTTGACTGGGGAGGAACGGCAACGTCTCCACCATCTTCAGCAGCTTTCGGATGTGGTGCTTAAACCGGCGGACAAGGGGGGAAATGTGGTTATTTGGCCTGTAGCAATGTACGAACATGAGGCTTTCCACCAGTTGAGAAACTCGGTGTGTTATAGGAGACTTACGTTTAACCCCTTGTCCGCTTACAGTGCGCACTTGTCCTTGATTTTATCTGCTGCTGTCGATGGTGGAGTCATTACAAAGGACTTGGCCACCGCTTTGGTGGTCAATGAACCTACAGTTCCAACTTTTTACCTCCTCCCCAAAATACACAAAAACATCAAGGTCCCCCCAGGACGCCCAATTGTGTCGGGGCGGGGAAACTTCCTGGAGAATATTAATAAATGGATTGATTCCATTTTACAACCACTGGTGATGGGACTGCCTTCCTTCTTAAAAGACACGACGCAGCTGCTCCGGATGGTTGATGGGCTCTCCTTGGACCCCGATACCCTCCTGGTTACAGCTGACGTCGAGTCTTTATATACGAGTATCCGCCATTGTGACGGTTTACGGGCGGTTAAATTTTTCTTGGATTCGTCTGACCACTCCCCCAACTTCAGGGCTCTGGTGCTCGAGTTACTTGAATTTACTTTGTCTCATAATTTTTTCACTTTTAAGGGGTCCCTCTACCTACAGCTCCAGGGCACTGCTATGGGGGCGGCCTTTGCCCCCTCATATGCTAATTTGTTCCTGGGGCTGTGGGAGAGGGACCTCTTCCTGTCGGATGGGCGGCCGTCGTCGGTGGACTGCGTCCTCTCCTGGACGCGGTACATCGACGACGTCTTCCTCATCTGGCAGGGTACTTCTTCTGACCTTGGTCAATTTTTTGAGGGGATCAACAGTAACAATTTGAACATACGGCTTACGTTCAAATATGATCCTAATGAAATAGAATTCTTGGATGTTGTTCTTCGGAGAGATGTGGGTGACAATATTTGTACCAATATCTACCGTAAGCCCACGTCCACTAATATGCTGCTACATGCCTCCTCCTCACATCCGCCTCACATGATTCGGTCTGTACCTGTGGGCCAGTTTTTACGCCTTCGGCGTATTTGCTCCACGCAAGATCTATTTGAGGTTGAGGCCGATAAATTGAAACAACGTTTTATTGAGAGGGGCTATAGTCGCCGTGCCATAAAAAGAGCTTACCATAGAGCAAAGTGGTCAAATAGGAATTCTTTATTATATCAGAGTACGACTGGGACTAAAAACTCTGGGGTGGTAAGATTTATCACCAACTTTAATACATGTTCAGAATCCATACGGACTACTCTTATAAAAGCATGGCCAATTCTCATGACTGACTCAACAATTGCTAAAATTCTACCCTCCAGTCCGGCTATAACCTTTAGGCGCTCTAGGAATCTACGTGATTGTTTGGTGCGTAGTCACTATGATGGTAGACCCAATAGAACATTTCTTAATGATGTTCCGGTTCGGGGGGGCTGTAGGCCCTGTGGTCGCTGTGTCGCCTGTGTGAACATAGATCGTTGTGACTCATTTTTGGACTCTTCAGGCCAGAAGAGTTTTAAGATCAAGAAGTCTATAACATGTACCACGACTAGCGTGATCTACTATGCCACTTGTCCGTGCTCCCTGATCTATGTTGGCCTGACCACACGCCAACTTAAGGTTAGGGTCAGGGAGCACGTACGGGGCATTCAGGCGGCCAGCGAACAGAAGGACTTGACCCTCCTGAAAACAATACCCCGGCATTTTAAGCTCCATCATGAGTGCAACAGTAGATTGTTACGAGTTAGGGGTATTGATGCCATTGATCTAGGCATACGTGGCGGCAATATTTCCCAACGTTTGGCTCAACTTGAGTCACGTTGGATATGGACGCTGGGTACAGTCCATCCCCGTGGACTGAATGAAAATTTGAGCTTCTCACCCTTTTTGTGATCATCACCCGCTGCACACCATACACACTATAGTCTCACGCTTCACCGGGTGTGTAGTGTTTTTATCATATATTCATGTTTTTAACCTTTATTGTTCTGTGTTTTAGGTTTTATATTTACATTAGTGTTCTACGTAGTCTGGTCTTCGTGGATATATGGAGGGACCTGTTTTTCAAAGGTCATTGGCGTAATCAAGATGACTGGCGGAAAGTAACATTGGACTGATGCTGGATGTTTAATGCCATACTGCTCTCCTTGTTGGGTGTGATGCTATCTGAGGGAATATTTTGTTACTGTAATATGCACACTAAATCTATACACTCAGTATGGTCATATATCCCCTCTATGGGCATGGGTAAAATATGTACTAATTTTTACTGTGCTATACTGTTATTCTACACCACAATTTGGGTGATGCTGTTAAAATACTCTAACTGATATGTGCTCTTTATATCAGCGATGCATCGTTTTCATTTGTTTATTTCTATTTGATATATTATGCCAGTCAATAGTTAATATGTAATGGCTCTTTTTGTTTTTGTTTTTGTTTTTATATATCATCTAATTATGGCCTTCTAAAAAACGATGTTATTGTTATGCCAATCTCCAGTGTATTTATGGTCTGTAGTTATGTCTTACATTCATCTATTTGTGTTCTGTATTTTGTCATATGTCCTGATGTTGTTGCTTTTTATAATAACTATGGTTCCCTTAGGTATTAGCTGTATTTCTTTTGGTTTCAAAATGCCGGTTCCGGTTCTGCGTCACTGTTGCGCATGCGCGCTTAAGTCCCCGTCCTTTTGGGTACCTGTCTCGGCTGCATGTCCATCTGCCCGACTGCACAGGGCCCTGTGTTTGTCTGGCAGCTGGCGCTGCGCATTACGGGCGCTCACTATGGGACTACCGCGTTAGGTTTCCAGCCAGCCGCTTGTTTGCGGCAATATAATTACACGTTTCCATGACCACAGTGACGTACTTCCGGTTGACCGGCGTTCATTTCCGGTACGGAACTGCATAAAACCTCAAACTCGGCACCTCTCCATTAAGCCCCCTGAGGAAGGTGTGCGACCGAAACGCGCGTTGGGGTGGGCGCACAGACCCGGGGGACGTCAACACCCGATTGTTATTTAGAGGTAAGACCCAACGTTCTAGTTTGCCCTCAGGGACATATGGTTCCTGCTATATTGCTCACAGGACTCTGGGGTAATTGTACCTATGTACCATGCTTTTTGCTCCCTGTTATCTACTGGCATATGTACTGATTTTGTCTATACAATAGTTGACATTTTGGTTGGGTCAAAACCTAACATTATCATGGCATATTACTTTTTTGTATTCATACGGGTGTTTTCTTTCCCTGGCTCTGTGCGCCTGTGGTGAGATCACGCACCGGTGAGGTGTAGATATCATGTGGTATCCCTCGTCATTTGCTCTAAATTTTTGTTCATATGTTTAATATTTTGGTATTGTGATGAATAAAGATTTATATATTTTGATATACGGACTCTTTTGGTCGCCTTTTTTGGGTCTTTATGGCCCATCTCCCTTTTATGTCTACTAGTGACCAGTCTCGCTTACATGTCCGACCTTGCAGATCTAGTTGCAATATATTTATATAGGTTTTTGTAATTACTATTTTTCTAAATTATGCTGAGGTTTTTTGTGTTCTTGACTAATTGTCTTTGATTTAAGGGCATAAAAATTTAATTTTGAAAATTGCTAAATTTTCACCAAATTTCTGATTTTTTTCACAAATAAGCTTAAGTCAAATCAAAGAAAGTTTACCACTATTAGAATCAGTGGGATCCATTGAAGCGTTTCAGAGTTATGACCTCATAAAGTGACAGTGGTCAGAAATTAAAAAATTGGCCTGGTCAGGAAAGTGAAAACAGGCTTCAGGTGAAGGGGTTAAAGGGGAACTGTCATGTTGAACACGGCATCTGATTTACATAACTTATAGAGCAGAAAAAGCTGAACAGATTGATAAAAATAATAGGTTTGTAGAAAAAGGTTCAATATTAGCTAGGCGCAGAAAAGCGTATTTTTTGTCATCTGAGAAAATTGGATCAATCAGGCAAATTACATTCTGATTAGAGTGTGATAATACTGTGATCCGATTCTCTTGGATGTGGAGAAGATTGAGAAAAAACGTCTCCATCTTCTCCATTCTGTGAGGTCGCAGAAATTGGACTGCACTTAGATGTCATCTGAGTGAAGTCTCATGTTTACCGGGCACATTTTGACACGCATGGCTAAGTAGGATCTGAAAATTGGATTAAACTCGGACATGCAGACATTTTTTCCTCAAACAAAGACAGTCCGAGCAAAAAAATTAGACAAGTGCACAGCCCCATAGACTAATATTTTTCTGAGTGTGATCTGATATTTTGTCAGATCGCACTTGGACCGATAATATGGTCATCTTCAAAACCCCTAGGCAGGTTTACCACTTTTTTTTTCTTTGCCAGTTTTTTTTTTATGTACTTGAAAAATTAAATGATTTTCATCATTGTGCTGGATCAGGGTTTCATCAGTGTCTGGCCAGGAATCAGTTTTTACCATCAATGTTCCATCAGGAATGTCTGTCATGCAAAAAAAAAGTAGCGTTTTCTCAAGTATCTCTTTACAAACAGTGAAACATGGACAGCACTAGGATACAACCAGGATATTATCTATGTGATGTCTGGCATATTCACTGGCCCATTCTGACAGGCATATTTTACAGTTTGTATACTGTATGTCAATGTATGTCAGTGCTGCAGACAGGGCCGGACTGGGACTAAAATTCAGCCCTGGCATTTGAAGTTACACAGGCCCACTTGTCACATGGTGACTGTATAATATCTTTGTACACTTGTAGGCAGGGCCGGTTTTAGGCAAAGTGGGGCCCTAGGCAAAGTTTAAAATGGGTCCCCAAATGCTAACATATCGCACATCACACAGAAGCCTTTCTGTTGTATTTACGTGCGCTGAGTTCAGGCCGCTAAATGAGTTTGATCGACAATACTGAAGTTGTTCAACGCTTGTTTCCCGGCCTCTTTCCACCAGCTGAGGAATAATGATGAGACAGAACGATCACTAATAGATCACTAACAGATCACCATACAGTATCATGTTTTCAGCAGCACATCTACAGTTTACACTGGCAATGTGCTGCTGACAACAAGGCTTTTTGTTCCAGCAAAAACAATCCGAATATGCAGCATTTTACTTGTTTAGTAAAATACACCCCATAGTCCTCCATATATTATAATGTGCTCCATAGTCCTCCATATAGTATAATACACTCCCTATAGTCCTCCATATATTAAAATACACTGCTCAGTCCTCCACATAGTATAATACAATCCTCATAGTCCTCCATATAGCATAATACAATCCTCATAGTGCTCCATATAGTATAATGCACCGCCACAGTCATCCATGTAGTACAATTCACTTCCCATAGTATAATGCACCCCATAGTTCTTCATATAGTATAACGTATTCCCCATAGTCCTCGATACAGTATAATGCAGCCACCCCAGAGTATAATTCAGCCACCCCAGAGTATAATGCAGCCACCCCAGAGTATAATGCAGCCACCCCAGAGTATAATGCAGCCACCCCACAGAGTATAATGCAGCCACCCCAGAGTATGTAACCCCCATAGAATATAATACAGCCCACCTCCCCATAATATATAATGTAGCCCCCCATAGAATATAATGCAGCCCCCCATAGAATATAACGCAGCCTCCCCCATAGAATATAATATACCCCCACAATAGTATATAACACAGCCACATAGTACATAACATGGCCTCCCCCATAGAATATAATATACTCCCCATAGTATATAGCAAAGCCCGCATATTATATAGCACAAACCGCATAGTATACAGCACAGCCTGCATACTATAGCACAGCTCGCGTAGTAGATAACACAGCCCACACAGCAGTATTCAGCACAGACCACACAGTAGTATACAGCACAGACCACACAGTAGTATACAGCACAGCCCACGTAGAAGTATACAGCACAGTCCACACAGTAGTATACAGCACAGTCCACAGAGTAATATATACAGCACAGCCCACAAAGTAATATATACAGCACAGCCCACAAAGTAATATATACAGCACAGCCCACAGAGAACTATATACAGCACAGCCCACAGAGAACTATATACAGCACAGCCCACAGAGAACTATATAAAGCACAGCCCAGAGTACTATATACAGCACAGCCCAGAGTACTATATAAAGCACAGCCCAGAGAGTACTATATACAGCACAGCCCAGAGAGTACTATATACAGCACAGCCCAGAGAGTACTATATACAGCACAGCCCACAGAGTACTATATACAGCACAGCCCACAGAGTACTATACACAGCACAGCCCACAGAGTACTATATACAGCACAGCCCACAGAGTACTATATACAGCACAGCCCACAGAGTACTATATACAGCACAGCCCACAGAGTACTATATACAGCACAGCCCACAGAGAACTATATACAGCACACAGTAGTCTACAGCACAGAGCACAGCCCACAGAGAACTATATACAGCCCACAGCAGTATACAGCACAGAGCACAGCCCACAGAGAACTATATACAGCCCACAGTAGTATACAGCACAGAGCACAGCCCACAGAGTACTATATATAGCACACAGCCCACGGTAGTATACAGCACAGAGCACAGCCCACAGAGTACTATATATAGCACAGAGCACACAGTAGTATACAGCACAGAGCACAGCCCACAGAGAACTATATACAGCCCACAGCAGTATACAGCACAGAGCACAGCCCACAGAGAACTATATACAGCCCACAGCAGTATACAGCACAGAGCACAGCCCACAGAGAACTATATACAGCCCACAGTAGTATACAGCACAGAGCACAGCCCACAGAGAACTATATACAGCCCACAGCAGTATACAGCACAGCCCACAGAGAACTATATACAGCCCACAGCAGTATACAGCACAGAGCACAGCCCACAGAGAACTATATACAGCCCACAGCAGTATACAGCACAGAGCACAGCCCACAGAGAACTATATACAGCCCACAGTAGTATACAGCACAGAGCACAGCCCACAGAGAACTATATACAGCCCACAGCAGTATACAGCACAGAGCACAGTCCACAGAGAACTATATACAGCCCACAGCAGTATACAGCACAGAGAACTATATACAGCCCACAGTAGTATACAGCACAGAGCACAGCCCACAGAGAACTATATACAGCCCACAGTAGTATACAGCACAGAGCACAGCCCACAGATAACTATATACAGCACACAGTAGTATACAGCACAGAGCACAGCCCACAGAGAGCTATATACAGCCCACAGTAGTATACAGCACAGAGAACAGCCCACAGAGAACTATATACAGCCCACAGTAGTATACAGCACAGAGCACAGCCCACAGAGAACTATATACAGCCCACAGTAGTATACAGCACAGAGCACAGCCCACAGAGTACTATATATAGCACAGAGCACACAGAAGTATACGGCACAGAGCACAGCCCACAGAGAACTATATACAGCCCACAGCAGTATATAGCACAGAGCACAGCCCACAGAGACCTATATACAGCCCACAGTAGTATACAGCACAGAGCACAGCCCACAGAGAACTATATACAGCCCACAGCAGTATACAGCACAGCCCACAGAGAACTATATACAGCCCACAGCAGTATACAGCACAGAGCACAGCCCACAGAGAACTATATACAGCCCACAGCAGTATACAGCACAGCCCACAGAGAACTATATACAGCCCACAGTAGTATACAGCACAGAGCACAGCCCACAGAGAACTATATACAGCCCACAGCAGTATACAGCACAGAGCACAGCCCACAGAGAACTATATACAGCCCACAGCAGTATACAGCACAGAGAAGAGCCCACAGAGAACTATATACAGCCCACAGTAGTATACAGCACAGAGCACAGCCCACAGAGAACTATATACAGCCCACAGTAGTATACAGCACAGAGCACAGCCCACAGAGAGCTATATACAGCACACAGTAGTATACAGCACAGAGCACAGCCCACAGAGAGCTATATACAGCCCACAGTAGTATACAGCACAGAGCACAGCCCACAGAGAACTATATACAGCACACAGTAGTATACAGCACAGAGAACAGCCCACAGAGAACTATATACAGCCCACAGTAGTATACAGCACAGAGCACAGCCCACAGAGAACTATATACAGCCCACAGTAGTATACAGCACAGAGCACAGCCCACAGAGAACTATATACAGCCCACAGCAGTATACAGCACAGAGCACAGCCCACAGAGAACTATATACAGCACACAGCAGTATACAGCACAGAGAACAGCCCACAGAGAACTATATACAGCCCACAGTAGTATACAGCACAGAGCACAGCCCACAGAGAACTATATACAGCCCACAGTAGTATACAGCACAGAGCACAGCCCACAGAGAACTATATACAGCCCACAGCAGTATACAGCACAGAGCACAGCCCACAGAGAACTATATACAGCCCACAGCAGTATACAGCACAGAGCACAGCCCACAGAGAACTATATACAGCCCACAGCAGTATACAGCACAGAGCACAGCCCACAGAGAACTATATACAGCCCACAGCAGTATACAGCACAGAGCACAGCCCACAGAGAACTATATACAGCCCACAGCAGTATACAGCACAGAGCACAGCCCACAGAGAACTAGATACAGCCCACAGCAGTATACAGCACAGAGCACAGCCCACAGAGAACTATATACAGCCCACAGTAGTATACAGCACAGAGAACAGCCCAGAGAGAACTATATACAGCCCACAGTAGTATACAGCACAGAGCACAGCCCACAGAGAACTATATACAGCCCACAGCAGTATACAGCACAGAGCACAGCCCACAGAGAACTATATACAGCCCACAGTAGTATACAGCACAGAGAACAGCCCAGAGAGAACTATATACAGCCCACAGTAGTATACAGCACAGAGCACAGCCCACAGAGAACTATATACAGCCCACAGCAGTATACAGCACAGAGCACAGCCCACAGAGAACTATATACAGCCCACAGCAGTATACAGCACAGAGCACAGCCCACAGAGAACTATATACAGCCCACAGAGAACTATATACAGCACAGAGCACAGCCCACAGAGAACTATATACAGCCCACAGCAGTATACAGCACAGAGCACAGCCCACAGAGAGCTATATACAGCCCACAGCAGTATACAGCACAGAGCACAGCCCAGAGAACTATATACAGCCCACAGCAGTATACAGCACAGAGCACAGCCCACAGAGAACTATATACAGCCCACAGCAGTATACAGCACAGAGCACAGCCCACAGAGAGCTATATACAGCCCACAGCAGTATACAGCACAGAGCACAGCCCACAGAGAACTATATACAGCCCACAGCAGTATACAGCACAGAGCACAGCCCACAGAGAACTATATACAGCCCACAGCAGTATACAGCACAGAGCACAGCCCACAGAGAACTATATACAGCCCACAGTAGTATACAGCACAGAGAACAGCCCAGAGAGAACTATATACAGCCCACAGTAGTATACAGCACAGAGCACAGCCCACAGAGAACTATATACAGCCCACAGCAGTATACAGCACAGAGCACAGCCCACAGAGAACTATATACAGCCCACAGTAGTATACAGCACAGAGAACAGCCCAGAGAGAACTATATACAGCCCACAGTAGTATACAGCACAGAGCACAGCCCACAGAGAACTATATACAGCCCACAGCAGTATACAGCACAGAGCACAGCCCACAGAGAACTATATACAGCCCACAGCAGTATACAGCACAGAGCACAGCCCACAGAGAACTATATACAGCCCACAGCAGTATACAGCACAGAGCACAGCCCACAGAGAACTATATACAGCCCACAGCAGTATACAGCACAGAGCACAGCCCACAGAGAACTATATACAGCCCACAGCAGTATACAGCACAGAGCACAGCCCACAGAGAACTATATACAGCCCACATCTCTTCTCTTCCTCCCCTCACCTCCTCCGAGAATGGCCCCACAGTCCAGAAAAAAAAAAAACTCTCCTCACCTCTCCTCGTGCCCAGCGTTGCTTCCTGGTTCCTGCTCCTGTCTCAGCAGCTGCAGTCTGCCCGGGACACAGCAGGTGCACGATGATATGACATCATCGCGCACCCGCAGTGTCAGAGGCAGAGCGGGGAATGATGGGAGAGGAGCGTCTGTAGACGCTCTCTCCTCCATCATTGCATTCAACTGTACCGGCGTCTATACGCCGGTATAGTTGAATGCGACGGCGGATTGAGCGGCCCACCACTGGCACCGGCCCTTCTGGCATTTGCCAGAAGTGCCCTATGGCCAGTCCGGCCCTGGCTGCAGACCATAACAGACCTTTAAGTGATTAGGTCATGGGTGGCTGAATTGTCTCTTCCATCTCTTGTCTTTCCCCCTGCAAGACAATTGCAGGGAGCCAGTGGCTTACCATCACAGCTGGAGGCAATATTAAAAGATGGCATTGTAGTAATTTATTATAATTTATCAAGCAATCAAATATTCAAGTTTTTTTCTGGTGGTGCTATAACTATAAGTATGTAAAAAAAAAGTTACAAAATTAAAACAATGGTAAAAATATTTAAAAAAATTAAGTCAACACTTTTCCAATCCAAAAACAGAGAAATGTAAAAAAGTATTTGACATCATTGCTTCCATAAAAATCCAATCTTTCAAATCACACAAATACACAAATAAGCCATGTAATGAAAAAAAAAATCAAAACACTAAAATTGCAATTTTCTGCCATCTTGCATCTCTAACAAAATGGAATAAAAAGCAATCAAAAATTCATATAGTGCCCAAATGGTACCAATAAAAACTACAGCTTATCATGCAACAAACAGACAAGCCCTCGCGCACAACTTCATCAATGGAAAAATTAAAAGGTTATGGATCTTCGAATACGGCAACACAAATCAGTTTTTTTTCATTTCTTAATTTTTATGAAAACAACTATTGAAACTTGGTATTGCTGTAATTGTACTGACGTGCATAATCATGTTGCCAGGTCATTTTTACCATACAATTAACTTTGTAGGAAAAAAAAATTGAGTAGATTTGTGTCACCCCCTAGTATTGTGTCTTGACAGACCAAATTTTTAAAATAAGCCAGTAGAATTCCAACCCCTATAAAGATGCACCATGAAACAAGGTACGGAATTTTGAATGTTTTCAAATTAAGATTACAGAAATGATAGTTATTAGAGATGAGTGGATTGATCCATTGATGACCGAGTTCAATTTCCTGAAATTCATGTCTTTCCCTCTCACTATTCCCCTCGCCATAAACCTCTCCATCTTTCTTCCTCACGCTCTCTAAATTTCTCTCTCTAGTAAAGTTTGCGCTCTTATGGCCAGTGGTGTCCTCTCTCTTCTTTTCTACATATTGTTTCTAACCAATTACAAGCTTTCCAGTATGGAGATTCACGTAAATGTAATTTATTCACTGTGATTCGAATTCCTGGGGAAGACTCGACAAAGCTGGGAATTCGAATTACAGAAGATTCGCTCATCTCTAATAGTTGTAGCTATAGTTCCATCTTTATCACATTTCCCATTGAAGATAGAAGGGGATTCTTAACGATTAGCGCCATGAAGCTATGCAATTCTCAATTCTCTGCCGCAGGAAATTGTCATGATTAACGTTTAGATGCATTTCATCAAAGTAATAACATTAAAAGATATGGTTATTAGATTACTGAATATGGGGATTCATTCATATGTTGAGTCAGGAAGGAAAATTTTGCCTCTAAGATTAGGAAGACGCCTCGAAGGTTTTTTTTTAACTTTAACCAACCTTAATATGTTAATATATTATTATATTTCTGCATTCATATAATATATGGCTGGAATGTTTAGCAGAAGTCATCTATTAAAATTAAATCTACTGCCTCTAAATAAAATATTCCTTTTAGTGACTTTTAAGGAAAGAGCTATTGTATGAAGTAAGACCATTACATACAGTACAAGCCTTTCTTTCTATGTAATCGCAAGAAAATTATTTCAGATAGGATTGGTGCTAAAAAAAAGTGGATGACTGCTGTTTTTTATCCTGTACTTATAGCTCGGCAAAAATTAAGAGACCACCACATCAAAACCCTGTCATGGGCAGCCCAATCTCCAGACCTGAACCCCATTGAAAACCTCTGGAATGTAATCAAGAGGATGATGGATAGTCACAAGCCATCACACAAAGAAGAACTGCTTACATTTTTGAGCCAGGATCAGTGTGAAAGACTGGTGGAAAGCATGCCAAGTTGCATGAAAGCTGTGATTAACCCCTTCACCCCCAAGGGTGGTTTGCACATTAATGACCAGGCCAATTTTTACAATTCTGACCACTGTCCCTTTATGAGGTTATAATTCTGGAATGCTTCAACAGATCCTGGTGATTCTGACACTTTTTTCCAGTGACATATTGTACTTCATGATAGTGGTAAAATTTCTTTGATATTACCTGTGTTTATTTGTGAAAAAAATGGAAATTTGGCGAAAATTTTGAAACTTTCGCAATTTTCCAACTTTGAATTTTTATGCAATTAAATCACAGTGATATGTCACATAAAATACTTAATAAGTAACATTTCCCACATGTCTACTTTACATCAGCACAATTTTGGAACCAAAATTTTTTTTTGTTAGGGAGTTATAAGGGTTAAAAGTTGACCAGCAATTTCTCATTTTTACAACACCATTTTTTTTAGGGACCACATCTCATTTGAAGTCATTTTGAGGGGTCTATATGATAGAAAATAACCAAGTGTGATGCCATTCTAAAAACTGCACCCCTCAAGGTGCTCAAAACCACATTCAAGATGTTTATTAACCCTTCAGGTGTTTCACAGGAATTTTTGGAATGTTTAAATAAAAATGAACATTTAACTTTTTTTCACAAAAAATTAACTTCAGCTCCAATTTGTTTTATTTTACCAAGGGTAACAGGAGAAAATGGACCCAAGAAGATGTTGTACAATTTGTCCTGAGTACGCCGATACCCCATATTTGGGGGTAAACCACTGTTTGGGCGCATGACAGAGCTCGGAAGCGAAGGAGCGCCATTTGACTTTTCAATGCAAAATTGACTGGAATTGAGATGGGACGCCATGTTGCGTTTGGAGAGCCCCTGATGTGCCTAAACATTGAAACCCCCCACAAGTGACAACATTTTGGAAAGTAGACCCCCTAAGGAACTTATCTAGAGGTGTGGTGAGCACTTTGACCCACCAAGTGCTTCACAGAAGTTTATAATGCAGAACCGTAAAAATAAAAAATCATATTTTTTTCACAAAAATTATCTTTTCATCCCCAATTTTTTATTTTTCCAAGGGTAAGAAAAGAAATTGGACCCCAAAAGTTGTTGCAACGAACTTATCTAGAGGTGTGATGAGCACTTTCACCCACCAAGTGCTTCACAGAAGTTTATAATGCAGAGCCATAAAAATAAAACAAACATTTTTTCCCACAAAAATTATTTTTTAGCCCCCAGTTTTGTATTTTCCCGAGGGTAACAGGAGAAATTGGACCCCAAAAGATTTTGTCCAATTTGTCCTGAGTACGCTGATACCCCATATGTGGGGGGAACCACCGTTTGGGCGCATGGGAGGGCTCGGAAGGGAAGGAGCACCATTTGGAATGCAGACTTAGATGGAATGGTCTGCAGGCGTCACATTGCGTTTGCAGAGCCCCTAATGTACCTAAACAGTAGAAACCCCCCACAAGTGACCCAATATTGGAAACTAGACCCCCCAAGGAACATATCTAGTTGTGTTGTGAGAACTTTGAACCCCCAAGTGGTTTACTACAGTTTATAACACAGAGCCGTGCAAATAAAAAATATTTTTTTCCACAAAAATTATTTTTTAGCCCCCAGTTTTGTATTTTCCCAAGGGTAACAGGAGAAATTGGACCCCAAAAGTTGTTCTCCAATGTGTTCCAAGTATGCTGATATCCCATATGTTGGGGTAAACCCCTGTTTGGGCGCACGGGAGAGATCGGAAGGGAAAGAGCACTGTTTTACTTTTTCAACGCAGAATTGGCTGGAATTGAGATCAGACACCATGTCGCGTTTGGAGAGCCCCTGATTTGACTAAACAGTGGAAACCCCCTAATTATAACTGAAACCCTAATCCAAACACACCCCTAACCCAAATCTCAACGGTAACCCTAACCACACCTCTAACCCAGACACACCCCTAACCCTAATCCCAACCCTATTCCCAACCATAAATGTAATCCATACCCTAACCCTAACTTTAGCTCCAACCCTAACCCTAACTTTAGCCCCAACCCTAACTGTAGCCTTACCCCCAGCCCCAACCCTAGCCCTAACCCTAACCCTAGCCCTAACACTAGCCCTAACTCTAGCCCTAACCCTAACCCTAACCCTAGCCCTAACCCTAGCCCTAACCCTAATGGGAAAATGGAAATAAATACATTTTTTAAATTTTTTAATTTTTCCCTAACTAAGCGGGTGATGAAGGGGGGTTTGATTTACTTTTATAGTGGGTTTTTTAGCGGATTTTTATGATTGGCAGCCGTCACACACTGAAAGACGCTTTTTATTGCAAAAAAATATTTTTTGCGTTTCCACATTTTGAGAGCTATAATTTTTCCATATTTGAGTCCACAGAGTCATGTGAGGTCTTGTTTTTTGCAGGACGAGGTGACGTTTTTATTGGTAACATGATCGGGCATGGGAGATTTTTTGATCGCTTTTTATTCCGATTTTTGTGAGGCAGAATGACCAAAAACCAGCTATTCATGAATTTCTTTTGGGGGAGGCGTTTATACCGTTCCGCGTTTGGTAAAATTGATAAAGCAGTTTTATTCTTCAGGTCAGTACGATTACAGCGATACCTCATTTATATCATTTTTTATGTTTTGGCGCTTTTATACGATAAAAACTGTTTTATAGAAAAAATAATTATTTTGGCATCGCTTTATTCTGAGGACTATAACTTTTTTATTTTTTTGCTGATGATGCTGTGTGGCAGCTCGTTTTTTGCGGGACAAGATGACGTTTTCAGCGGTACCATGGTTATGTATATCCGTCTTTTTGATCGCGTGTTATTCCACTTTTTGATTGGCGGTATGAGAATAAAGCGTTGTTTTTTGCCTCGTTTTTTTTTTTTTTTTTACGGTGTTCACTGAAGGGGTTAACTAGTGATATAGTTTTATAGGTGGGGTCGTTACGGATGCGGCGATACTAAATTTGTGTACTTTTATTGTTTGATTTTTTTTTATTTAGATAAAGAAATGTATTTATGGGAATAATATATATTTTTTTCTTTATTTAGGAATTTGTTTTTCTTTTTTTTTACACATGTGGGAATTTTTTTTTAACTTTTTTACTTTGTCCCAGGGGGGGACATCACAGATCGCTGATCTGACAGTTTGCACAGCACTCTGTCAGATCGGCGATCTGACTTACAGTGCTGCAGGCTTACCAGCGCCTGCTCTGAGCAGGCACTTGGTAAGCCAACTCCCTCCCTGCAGGACCCGGATGCCCCGGCCATTTTGGATCCGGGCCTGCTGCAGGGAGGAGAGGTAAGAGACCCTCGCAGCAATGCGATCACATCGCGTTGCTCCGGGGGTCTCAGGGAAGCATGCAGGGAGCCCCCTTCCTGCGCGATGCTTCCCTGTACCGCCGGGACACCGCGATCATGTTTGATCGCGGTGTGCCGGAGGTTAATGTGCCGGGGGCGGTCCGTGACCACTCCTGGCACATAGTGCCGGATGTCAGCTGCGATAGGCAGCTGACACCCGTCCGCGATCGGCCGTGCTCCCCCCGTGAGCTCGGCCGATTGCGCTGGACGTACTATTCCGTCCTTGGGAATTAGGGCCCACCCCACATGGACGGAATAGTACGTCCAATGGCAGAAAGGGGTTAAAAATCATGGTTATTTCACAAAATATTAGTATTGTTGTTTCTAAATGATTATGAACTTGTTTTCTTTGCATTATTTGAGGTATGAAAGCACTGGTTATTTTTTTTTTAATTTTGGCCATTTCTCCTTTTCGGAAAAAAAATACAAAATTTATTGCTTGGAAATTCGGAGACATGTTGTCAGAAGTTATAGAATAAATAATTTTACTCAAAAATATACCTATGAAGAGAAAAATCAGACAAACTGAAGATTTTGCAGTAGTCTCTTAATTTTTTCCAGAGCTGTACATTTGGATATTTATCATTTCTGAAAGGCTGGAAATGGTTAAAATACTTTTGTGATCTATCATATGTGCATTTTTAAATCTCAGCCTGTTGTGAATTTCTACTGTTGTTGAGTTATATTATTTTCTTACTCTAGATGTGGGTTAACCCTATTTCAGATATTATCCTGTAGCTATATTATTGCAGCATTACTGAAAGATGCAATATTGTTATTACAGAGCGCCATATTCTGCTTATATCCTTTCATATCTCTAGAGCTCTCTTATAACGCCAGATCCTATAATGAAAAAAACAAAGAATATTAACCATGAATCAGTCATAATGTGGATCTGTCACAAACTGTGAAATCGCAATATATTCTGTTTCATATCTGGCAGCGTGTGGGACGAATAACTATTACCATATATTCAAATTGATTAATAGCTAAGCAAGTGGGTAGTAGATATTCTTAGAGTAGGCAATGATGTAGCAGAGGTGAATATGGTATTTAACTATGTGTCATCTGTACTGTGATAATTCAGGCAAACTTCTCAGTCTCCGGCAGCACAATAAAGACAATGAGACAATAATATTCTGAAAGGCAAGGTACTAATAGTTCAGGGCTAAATCTAAAATGGAATCACAAGCATTTATACAGCCAATCTAGGGGAAAAAAATGCAGCATGAGTTTGATCCAGCATTTGGCTGGAACTCGGCCGTACAAATCAATGAGCCTGTGCAAAACATCGCAGTGCACTAGGATGACTTCTAAGTGCAGTCCAATTTCCAATTTTCCTCAGAATGGAGGAGATTGATAATTTGTTTTCTCCATCTTTTCCTCTTCCAAGAGAGTTGGAGCACGCTCTGATCAAACTCTAATCAGAGTTACATCAGAGTGTAAGTTACATAATTGTCCCAATTCTCTCGCATGAGAGAATACAGTCATGTGAACCAGGCCTAAGGTTACTTAAAACTAGTGAGCTGAAGATGTGACCGTTTCATATGAAGTTAATGAAGTGTCAGATACCTTGCACACCCCACTTTTCAGTTTTTGAATTTCCACAAAAATTTTAAATAACCAATAAATTTCATTCAACTTCACAATTGTGTTCCACTTATTGTTGATTCTTAACCAAAAATTTACATTTGGTATCTTTATGTTTGAAGCATGATATGTGGGAAAAGGTTGAAAAGTTCCAGGGGGCCGAATACTTTCGCAAGGCACTTTATCTATGGTTGGACAATATTGATCTTCTAGATTGCTCATCCATCAAGTCGCCATGGCTCGCGATCGAGCCAAAAGCCATTTAGCCCCTTAATGACTTATGACATACTGTGCTATGTTAGTCATAAGTTATCTCCCTGCTTTTGATAAAAGCTCGCCAGCTGAGCCCACATCTTTCTAGGCAGTAGTGTTGTGGGATTACTCTTCATAGTACAAGCCTCAAGTTCCCTTAGGGGACTAACAAATACTGTTGGTAAAAAAAAATACTAAAAAAAATAAAGAAAATATATATAAAAGTTTAAATCCCCTTTATTACCCTATTAAAAATTAAGAAATAAAAAAATACACATATATGAAAATACACAAAACATAAGATCAATTAATCCAATCAGTAAATAGTACAAAGAGAAAAAATCAAAATGCCAGAATTGCAGTTTTTCAACCTCTGCATCAACAGAACAAACCTCTGCAACAGGTAGTCAAAACATCGTATCTAACCGAAAATTAAATCAGTAGAAACATCAGCTTGGGGAGCAAAAAGCAACATACAGACAATAAGGATGAGGGAATCCAAACTGTAATGTTTTGCGTTCATGCCGGACACTTGGTGTCTGGTGCAGAACTCAGAACAGTGACTTTAATTCAGAATTTTGTTTTACTGTTTGGCTTCGGTGCCAAATAAAATTTGATGAAAGGCTGCAGCGCAGCCAATAAAGAAGGTTTTAGGCTGTGGGCACTTCCAGAGCCATCACAGCCACGCCAAGTAGATTGGTTGGTGCAGCATGTGGCCTGGCCTGTATAAAAGCCAGATCACGGTGTCACGGCTGCATTGGGACCTCCTCTTCCCTTTTCTTCCATTGAGCCTCCACTGTCATATGTGAATGCCGTCAGGAGTGCGTTTACCAGCGTGCACTTGTATTACTACATGTTCCAATTACACTCCAGTGACAGAAGTAAAGATGGCACATAGTCCTTGTAGCGGGGATCAAGCAGGGTGGCAGCCCAGTATTCAGCACAGGTAACAATATGGACAACTCGGCAGTCAGTGTGTAGGCAAAGCAGAATGTACTCGCTCATGTGTGCCAGGCTGCCCAGAGGCAAAGATAAGCTGTCTTCAGTGGGAGGTGTATCATTTATGCCTTGTGTATCCCTCCAGCCAAGCTCCAGTCATGCCCTTGAGCTGCTTTCAGTGCCACCCTGTTGTGAACAGCATTGATCCTCCTCCTCCAAACCTGTAGCACAGCTGGACAGTTGAGTACCTGGCTGCGGTCGGTACAATAACCCACCCTCATAGCCAAATGTGGACATCTGACCTGATAATGGCGTGAATGGTCCCTGTTCCTCCTCCTCTTCCTCTTGTGTCATCACCTCATCTATCATAGCCTGAAGCGTATTTTTAAGGAGGCATAGAAGTTGGATAACAACGCATAGTCTCTCTAGCATATGCAAGGTGGAGTTCTGTTATGATCTGGTGACTTTGGAGTCGCATGAGAGACTTTCTCAGGAGTAGGTGGTATCTGTACTGACCGCAAACCCTAAACTAACACCGCAACTAGAAGTAGCCGTGGGATGTACCTAACACGTCCTAGACATCTCGACACAGCCGGAGGACTAAATACCCCTATAGATGGAAATGGGAATTCTATCTTGCCTCAGAGCAGAACCCCAAAGGATAGGCAGCCCCCCACAAATATTGACTGTGAGTATAAGAGGATAGACACACGCAGGCAGAAAAACAGGATTTAGCAAAAGAGGCACTTCTAGCTAAATAGAAAAGGATAGGACAGAATTCTAAGCGGTCAGTATTAAAATCCTAAAAATATCCACAGCAGATAATACAAATATTCCACATCTAACTAAAGACATAGAAAGTATATCTGCATCTCCTGAGAATCGAGCATGACTGAAAAATCCAAACAAAGTCTAAGCTGGACAAAAACACAATAAATTACACTGAATTGCAAAGCACACTGCATGTGTGCACAGAGACAAAAAAACAGACACTTATCTTAGATGAATTGGCAGCAGGGCATGAGGAGCAAGAGAGAGATGCAATCCCTGCAAGTACAATGGACAACTGGCACAGACTCATGGATCCTGACACCTAAATACCTAATAGAGCTGCAATCAGCAGAAACACCTGCCCGGATTAAAACCCCAAGACAACAGCACTACCACCAACAACCACCGGAGGGAGCCCAAGAGCAGAATTCACAACAGAGTTCCACCTTGTTGATTCGTCGCATATGAGACGATGAGCTGGAAGTCAAAAGTGATGCTGTAGTACATACAGATGAGCAGAAGGGTGAAAATGGAAAAAGCATCTACAGACAGCCAGCACTTTCTGCTGCAGAGCTAACATCTTGGGGTAATTTTTCAAATTCAACACATGCACCATACAAAGGTTGTGCTTCAAGCTGCCTAGGTCCAGGGCTGCTACAAGATTCCACCTGTTATTGCACACCACCAGGCCAGGCTTGAGGTCCAGTGGCACCAACCACTCTTCGGTCTCTTGTTAGATCCCCATCCACAGCTCCTGCGTGGTGTGGGATTTTTTCATCAAATAGATGAGTTTCAAAACAGCCATTTGTCGTTAACCCCTGACTATGCTGAAGTTGGTGGTGCAGGTGTTACGCTGACCAGATGAGGAGGCAGTGGAGGAAGTGGAGTAGGAGTAGGAGGCAACATGGACAGAGAAACATCCACAAAAAATCCATAATTCTCGGTGGTGGTAGTAAAAGCGCCAGAACACTTTCTTACTCTGGCCCAGCCACTACTATATTTACCGAGTGGGCATTTAAGGAGATATAATGTCCTTGCTCGTGCTTACTGGTCTACATATCAGTGGTTATGTAGGCATTGACACTGAAGGCATTGCACAGTGTACATCTGATTTTCTCTGAAATGTTCATGCAGGGTAGGGATGGCACACCTGGAAATGTATTTGCTGCTGGGGACCATGTACTGTGAGCCCATCATATCGTTACCCCTTTTTAAATGACTTGTGAGTGGGAGGAAGACTGAGACTGCAGCAGAAGAGGGAGAAGTAAGAGGCTCAGATCTTTTCTGGTTTTTCAGGTGTGTACTTCCCTGCAGCTAGGGCTTTGCATTCAGATGCCTCATGCAGGTGGTGCTCAGGTTAAGAACATTTATGCCTCGTTTAAAAGTCTCTGACAGAAAAGCGTGCAAGCCACCCATGTCTTGTCGGGAGTTCCTTTAAGCTTGATTTGGGGTGCTCAGTTAGCTGCACGGTGGGCAGTAACATCCTATACCCTGTCTTGGGGCCAGCCACTGTACATTAGCACTCTGCTTCCTCTTTTGCTGTGCAGCTGGTGCAGCTTGACCACCACCTCTTCCTCTGAACTGCCTATGTTGCTTGGATAGCCTTGACTCCATGTAGGATCTAGGACCTCAGCATCCCCCATCACACTATTACACCGCTCCAGTTTATCCTCAACTCTGCTGCCCTACTAATCCACCTCTCTCCTCACTTCTCCTCCACAACATATCCACTTCAAGCTACTAATGCAGCACCCTAGAGACCTGGTCGTTGCAGTAACGTCGCTCTGCCGCTAAGGGGAGTGATGGTACGCCTGATTGCACTAAAAGAGTTCACCTGACCAGGTATCACAGTCACACATTACACTTCACACTCTGGCCACCAGAGGGAGTAAAAGGTTCTATGTGTTAGGCCACTCCTCACACTCTGGTAAAACTGGGGGTTGGATAGGAAGTTAAGGAGAAGCTGACTGGGTTTTGCCCAGGTAACATCTAGTGAGAGGAGAGCATTACTTGGGAAGATTCAGGGGGTCCCTGTCAGGGGTGGGATCCTGGCAGAGGCCTAGCAAAGGACAGATCATTACGGAGCCGTGCCTGCACCTCATTGCGGCGGCATCTTAAGAAACGACATGAAGCGAAGTATATTGTGGAGAAGTGAGAAACGAGATCACAGCACAAAGGCGATAGAACCAGAAGGAGTCGTGCCCTGAGATCGGCAACATCCTTCTGAGGCGCGTAGCCGGCAACCGGAACGCCGAGGAAGTAATAGACTCTACGCATTACTTTGAACTATGGCAGGGCAGTTAACTAAAGGTTGGCTGTCTCACCTTTTACACCTAATGAAGACAATGGAGGCAATTGTGGGAGAGGGGCATCTCTAGGGTCCCTGTAAAATAACTCCAGGCCTACCCCGTCATACGGGTGCGTCCTATCCATATCATCTGGGGGACGGAGAGACAGAACAGAAACATACATGACAGTTGTGAGGACTATCCCGTGGTGCTCAGCAGGGAAGTACTACAACACCCAGGCGCTAGTAGGTAGGCTACTGATTTCCACCTGCAAAGGGAACTCTGGATGTGCCTTCGGACCGGCCGGTCTCAGCCAACCATGTTAGCAGTGCTCTGGATTGCGGATGCCGAAGCCTTCAGTAAAAAGGTAAAGAGACTGCAACCCTGTGTCCTCGTTATTTACTGCGACCTACACCGTCACCTACATCTTTAATTGGGCGCCCCTTAGCAGGGCCACGGACCGGGTCAGGCCACCGTGACATCCCCAGAACCGAGAGACCCGGTACCGGGTACCCCGCTGCCCTGCGTCTCGGGGCCACCGCTCCACTAACACTGACTTTGAAAGCGGAACTTGAATGCCCATCTCTTCAGAACAGCTCACAGCCTGCAATGATCCCTCTGTCACCTCACCACTAGCAGAGCTGCTATCTCACCAACACCGGAGCTTCTGCCACCTCCAAACCTACTGTCTTCTTCCCCATTATTCTGCTGAATGTAAGGCCACAAAGGTAGGATCCTCTCTTCTCTGTACCTGTCTTTCACTAATAGTTTGTTCATTGTAATTTGTATTTGTGGAAAAGGTGTAAGACACTAGTGCTCAAATTTTTTTGAGTGGGGAGCAGGATAAGCTGGATGCTGTTGACAGTAAAACAGATCCTCTGAGACACCTAGTAGTGTAGCTACCAGGGGGGCAGTGGGTGTGGGTTCACCGGGCCCCCCGCTCTGAGGGGGTCCACCTGGTGCTACACTACTCTAACACTACTACTCTTACAGATGAACTGTGCAGCAGAGCAGAGAGAGACGATCTCTCTGCACTGCCGCTATGGGGCCCATGAGCTGTGAGGGGGGACTTTTCCAGCGCTGACACAGTGCCCCTCCAGCAAGTTGAACTGCATCGGCATCTGCCGAGTGCCGATACAGTTGAAAGCAAGTTGGAGGAGGAAGCATGAGTTGACACTTCCTCCCCCATCATTCTTCACCAGCGTCTGTCATCAGGGTCCTGTATGCTCAGATGTGTGATGTTGGTGCTGAGGCGATCAGAGCAGTGGAGAAACAAGGAGGAGAGGTAAGTATTGCATTTTATTGTTTTTTAGAACACTGTGTGGTGATAAAACTATTGAGGACCATGAGGGGATGTTTTACACTGTATAAACCATGGGGGGATGCTTTATACAGTATGGACCATGGTTGGATTCTTTACACATTATGGACCATGAAAAGATGCATTTTGCTGTATGGACCATGTGGGGATGCATTATGCTATGAGGACCAGGGGGATGCATTATGCTGTATAGACCATGTGGGGATGCATTATGCTGTAATGACCATGTGGGGATGCATTATGCTGTGAGGACCAGGGGGATGCTTTAAACTGTATAGACCATGTGGGGATGCATTATGCTGTGAGGACCAGGGGGATGCATTATACTGTATGGACCATGAGGGGATACATTATACTGTATGGACCATGGGTGGATGCATTATACTGTATGGACCATATGGGGATGTATTATACTATATGGGCTATGGGGGATGCATTACTGTTTACTATATGGAACATGGGGTGCATTATGCTTTATGAAGGACTGTGGGGCTATTAAAATATTTGGAGGCTTATGTGAGAGCCTTTAAACTGTATGCAAGCTATTATACAATGTTAAAGTTTGTGCAGGGTCTATCATACTCTGTGGGGGCAATATACTTTTAGATCTCGCCAACGACCGTCCACCCCATCAACCACATCTTCTGATTCTTCCTCCTCCCTCACCGTGGCAAGTGTTGTCACCCAAGTCTCTGGCCAAAGAACCCTCATTCTCAAACAGAACAAGTGGTTGGGTATCAGTGCACTCAATCTCTTCCACTTGTGGTTCAGGGCCAGGTGAATGGCCCATGGAACCACAGCCAGCAGAGTAATCAAAAAGCAGAAGTGACTGCTATATGACTTGGGGCTAAGACCGATTGCCTGATTTGAAAGGGGGTGAGGTGAAAAAGAGACAATACTATAGAGCAAACACTGGCACACTACAATTGTATGGATACATATATGAGGGGTGCAGAGAAGTGGCAATATAACATGGGAAACCAAAAAAGAGAAAGAACCACTCCAAATGATACCGCACACCGCTACTAAATGCAAATATAAAAAGGTAAACTTTTATTGATGCAGTAATTTAAAAACATCTAAAAAAGTTTGCGGTATCATTTGGAGTGGTTCTTTCTCTTTTTTCGTTTCCCAGGTGAAAGAGAGATGCCCATGCGCTGCAGATGCAAACTCTGTGCTTTCAGCAGGGACTGAGTGAAAGACAAAGCAAAGGAACTTAAGGCACACTCAGCCATCCAATCTAAAACTGCCTCTACTTGTTCTGGCCTCACCATTCGTTCAGAGGTATTTGAGCATATGAAATTATGCAGAAAGTCTTGTCACCTGCATGCACCAAAGGAAGGTGTTTCATTTCGGCGCATAGCATGCACAGATCGAACACGTCCCCTCTCTCCCTGCACTAGCTACAACCCCACTATCAGCAATACGGCCACATCTCCAATGTGATGTTCTCCTCATTCTTTGCACCCCAAATAAGTACAGAGTAATACAAGGCCTGTATACAGAGAGAGAGTGGCCAACAGATTATTACACTGCCTGTGTGCAGAGTGCCCCCCCAGAACCTGTTTTCAGAGTACACCCCCCAAAAAGAGCAAAAAAACCCAAACAGTTAGCTACCTCCTCCTCCGACTCTGCCACCTGCACCGCCATGTCCACTTCCATGTCCATCTCCAACTCCTCCTCCACTTGGATTTCCACCTCTTGGTTCAATATTATTATTTTTTATTTTGTTTTATTCTGTTATATTAAGTAGTGTTGAGCATTCCGATACCGCAAGTATCGGGTATCGGCCGATACTTGCGGTATTGGAATTCCGATACCGGGATTCCGATACTTGCCGCATATCGGATACCGGAATCGGAAGTTCCAAGATTCAAAATTCAGAAATTCAGCCAATGAGAATGATTCCAAGTGTGGGCACATCCTGTTTAGCATGGAGGGCATGAAAGTACTGGCAAGGCTGTGATTGGCTGCTGAAATGATGTCATGATGCAGTTTAAAAGTCGCTGGCGCCATTTTGCGATCACTCTGCTGTGAATTCAGTTAGTGACAGGACGCTGTTTGCTGACTGAGGGACAGTTTAGAGATAGCGATTTGCTTCTTTGTGCTTTCCAAAGGCTAATTTAGCAACCGCTGTGTTCACCTACTATTCACCTTGCTTTTGCCTTGTAGCGCTGTTTTCACAGCGATCTGCAAGGTCTGTGTGTGTGTGTGTGTGTGAGTGCAGCCCACTCTCTAGTCTGAGTGCAGCCACATAGGCCATCCATAGCTGGTTGTATTCAGTTCAGGGAGGGTGGTTCATTGCCTCATACTGTTCTTTTTTTTTTTTTTTTTCAAGTAGTGTAGTCTGCTGCTAATTTATTCAAAAAAATCCTATTAGTGTCTTTCCACCCGTCTCCAGCTAATTTGTGGAAAAACACTACATAGGATAACGTAGAGGAGGGTTTTTGGGCCTTGCAGCGCCGTTTACGGCTGTCTGCACGGTCTCCGTGTGACTGCAGCTCGCCCTGTAGTCTGTGAGCAGCCATAGCCTGGTTGTCTCCAGCTCAGGGTTGTTCACTGCGTCATACCGCCAAATCAATTTTCATTTTTTTTCAAGTAGTGTAGTCTGCTGCTAATTTATTCAAAAAAATCCTATTAGTGTCTTTCCACCCGTCTCCAGCTAATTTGTGGAAAAACACTACATAGGATAACGTAGAGGAGGGTTTTTGGGCCTTGCAGCGCCGTTTACGGCTGTCTGCACGGTCTCCGTGTGACTGCAGCTCGCCCTGTAGTCTGTGAGCAGCCGTAGCCTGGTTGTCTCCAGCTCAGGGTTGTTCACTGCGTCATACCGCCAAATCAATTTTCATTTTTTTTCAAGTAGTGTAGTCTGCTGCTAATTTATTCAAAAAAATCCTATTAGTGTCTTTCCACCCGTCTCCAGCTAATTTGTGGAAAAACACTACATAGGATAACGTAGAGGAGGGTTTTTGGGCCTTGCAGTGCCGTTTACGGCTGTCTGCACGGTCTCCGTGTGACTGCAGCTCGCCCTGTAGTCTGTGAGCAGCCGTAGCCTGGTTGTCTCCAGCTCAGGGTTGTTCACTGCGTCATACCGCCAAATCAATTTTCATTTTGTTTTAAGTAGTGCAGGCTGCACCACATTTTTTCAAAAAATTCCTATTAGTGTCTTTCCACCCGTCTCCAGCTAATTTGTGGAAAAACACTACATAGGATAACGTAGAGGAGGGTTTTTGGGCTTTGCAGCGCCGTTTACGTCTGTCTGCACGGTCTCCGTGTGACTGCAGCTCTATCTGTTGTCAGTTCAGCCCCCAAAAAATAAATAAATAATAAAGTTCACCAAACACACCAGTTACACCACTTTACATTTGTGTAGGCCACATTAGCTCATATTAAAGTCTAGTCCACACTTTAGAAAATTAGTGTTTCTTATACCTGTTAGGAGGAGTTGTTCAGGAATAAGCACACAAAGCCGTTCTTACTTTTCTGCTTATCTTTATCAGTCAACCAAGATGAAGAAGGCAGTGAGTAAGGCACGTGGGCGTGGGCGTGGGCGCGGAGCAGGGAGGGGACGTGGGGATTCTGTGCCTGCTGCGGGCACCGGTGACTCATCAGCACCCACATTCACCAGGCAACAGTCGTTCATGCGCAGCTTTGTGTCAGAGCGCCGTACACCGCTGCTGCGTGAAGAACAAATTGAAGCCGTTGTCGGATGGATGGCAGCTAATGCATCAACTTCAATTAGTGCCACATCCTCTCAGACACAGAGCACTGGAGAGCAGCCATCTGTCTCTTCACCACCTGCCAAATTGCCCAGGCAGACAGAGAGCCCAGGACAGGAGCCGTCTCTACTTCTGTTCTCTGAATCTCTTGGCTTGGAAACAGGGGGCCAGCCAAGCAGCATTGGAGAAATGGAAGAAGAGGCAGGGTGCAGTGATGCCCAACAGCTTTTTCTCTCTTCCTCTGAAGAGGCGGGTGGGCCAGTGGCTCCGGTCACCACATCGCAGGCCGCATCAGCTGATGATGACACTCAGGTGCCACTTACTGGTGCGTGCTCTGCTGCTGAGACTACCCAGGAGGAGCAGTTGGGGGCAGAGGGTAGTGTAGATGACGAGGTCCTTGACCCATCTTGGCGTGAGGGACAGGAAGGTGGTGGGAGCAGCTCTGAGGACGAGATTCCCCGTACGGCCCAAAGAGGGAGAGGGAGGGGGAAGACTGCGGATCCTGCAGCCTCCGCTTTGGCACCCGTTAGGAGCACGTCTCTTCCAAAAGCCAAAAAGGGCGCTCCCAAGACTTGCAGTGCCTGGTCCTTTTTTGACACAGTTGCAGATTACATTTGCTATGTCAGATGCAAGGTGTGTCATCAAAAAGTCAAAAGAGGTCGAAATGTCAGCAACCTCAATACCTCCAACATGTGGAAACATATGCGCAACAGGCAC
Source organism: Ranitomeya variabilis (assembly GCF_051348905.1). Classification (NCBI taxonomy): domain Eukaryota; kingdom Metazoa; phylum Chordata; class Amphibia; order Anura; family Dendrobatidae; genus Ranitomeya; species Ranitomeya variabilis. The sequence goes on from NC_135232.1 coordinate 238,242,671, forward strand.
CCGGCGGAGTTAGAAAAACACACTGAAGAGCTGGGCCAACCAACAGCGGCAGCTACCACCTCTTCAGCTCGTGTTGCCTCTTCCTCTAGCTCACACGCAGCTGGTTCGGCTTCCTCCCAGGATCGCCGTGGAAGAACCTCTGGCCCTGTTGTCCAGAGACCCGCTGTAATTCCCACCGCAGCACCACTTTCCCAGTCATCCACACACTCCCAGCCCAGTCTACAGCCATCGGTAGTACAGGCATGGGAGAAAAGGCGGCCTTTCTCGTCAAACCACCCACGAGCACAGGCTCTGACTGCAGGCATTGCCAAACTTCTTTCACTGGAAATGCTGTCATTCAGGCTGGTGGAGACTGACAGCTTCCGTGACTTGATGTCATTGGCAGTCCCACAGTACAATGTGCCCAGCCGCTTTTACTTCAGCAGGCAAGCCGTCCCTGCCCTGCACAAGCATGTGGAGGGACACATAAAACACGCGCTACTGAACGCCGTCAGTAGCAAGGTCCACCTCACCACCGATGCGTGGACCAGTCAACATGGACAGGGGCGATACCTTTCCCTCACTGCCCATTGGGTTAATGTCGTTGAGCCGGGTACAGACCGTGCGAGTGGCGCAGGACGTGTCCTGCCCACTCCAAGGATTGCAGGAATCCATTCTGTACGCATTGACTCCTCCTCTTACACCAGTTCCTCAGAATCATCGCTGCAGGAGCCGTCACAGTCCACCTCCACATGGACCCGTGATGAACGTGTACCTGTTACGACCGACATGAGCACAGCCGTGGCCAAACGTCAACAGGCCGTCTTGAAATTAATTTTTTTGGGGAATCGTAGCCACACAGCGCAGGAGCTCTGGAATGCCATCAAGCAGGAGAACGATGTGTGGTTTGTGCCAGCGAATCTCCAGCCAGGCATGGTAGTGTGTGATAATGGCCGAAATCTGGTGGCAGCTCTGGGCCTCGGCAACCTCACTCACATCCCATGTCTGGCACATGTGCTCAATTTGGTCGTGCAGAGATTTTGAGGGACTATCCGGATCTTGATGCACTGCTGCACAAGGTCCGCCTAGAGTGTGCTCACTTGCGGCGTTCCAGCACGGCAAAAGCGCGCATTGCGGCTCTGCAGCGCCGACACCGCCTGCCGGAACATCGCATCATATGTGACCTACCTACCAGGTGGAATTCCACGTTACATATGTTGGAGCGGTTGTGTGAGCAGCAGCAAGCTGTAATGGAGTACCAGCTGCTTCAGGCGCAAAGAAGTCGCAGTCAGCGCCGTACAGACTTCACAACCACAGAGTGGGCCACTATGAATGACGTCTGCCAGGTTTTGCGTCCCTTTGATTATTCCACGCGGATGGCAAGTGCAGATGATGCACTAGTCAGCATGACTGTCCCCCTTATCTGCCTGCTTGAAAAATCACTGCAAGCGCTAAGGGATGATGTTGTGGAAGAGGTGGAGGATGAGGATTCACCATTTCCATCATCTTCTGGACAGTCAGCGCCACGTGGTTCCTCACAAACGCGTAGGCAGGGGACAGTTTGTGAGGAGGATGAGGAGGAGTCAATGGAGGAGGAAGACATCCGTCCAGAGGAGGGAGTTACCGAATTGTCCAGTACTCAGTGTGTACAGCGAGGGTGGGGTGATGACGAGCGGGCAGAGACCACGCCTCCAGCAGGGGACAGCGTTTCTTGGGCAGTTGGCAGTCTGCAGAACATGGTGGATTACATGCTGCAGTGCCTGAGAAACGACCGCCGCATCGCCCACATTCTCAACATGTCTGATTATTGGGTGTTCACCCTCCTCGATCCTCGCTACCGGGACAACGTAGAAAGCCTCATCACACCGTTGAACCGGGAGCGAAAAATGCGGGAGTACCAAGACACACTGGTCAATTCCATCATCTTCTCCATTCCAACTGAGAGAAGTGCTGCTAGTGCATTCCAAAGCAGCTCAGTGCGTCCAGGCAGTGGTGGAGGCTCTGCACAAAGAGGGAGCAGAAGCAGTTCCTCTGCCCAAGGCAAGACCAGTATGGCCCAACTGTGGCACAGTTTTCTGTGCCCCCCACAAAAGTCTACACCATCACAGACGGCTCCAGTCAGCAGGAGGCAACGGTTCCGTCAGATGGTGACAGACTACATGTCTTGCCCTCTTGCTGTACTCCCAGACGGCTCTTCCCCTTTCAAGTTTTGGGTCTCAAAGCTGGATACATGGCCAGAGCTAAGCCAGTATGCATTGGAGGTGCTGTCTTGCCCTGCGGCCAGTGTATTATCGGAACGTGTCTTTAGTGCTGCAGGTGGTGTACTAACTGACCGTCGCATGCGACTATCCTCCGATAACGTTGACCGGCTTACTTTCCTGAAAATGAACAAGGCCTGGATCTCGCAGGAATTTGCCACTCCTCCTCCTGATTAAATAATTAGGTCACTGTATACGTTATCCAGGTCTCCTGTTGTGTTCATCTTTCTACCACCTGAACTTAAATTCCTGTGCTCCAACACCGCCAGTTGAGGCTCAGAAGTGCCGTCTGCACAGTCAAAACATACGACCCAGTGTTATTGGGTTTCAGTAACGTCAGCTGATCCCCAGCTGTGTAGCCGGCAATGTGTCATGCGACCGCCACGCTGACACAACAACTGAAATGTAAGGGAATCTGTCCCCCCCCCCCAAGGCGTTTGTTACTGAAAGAGCCACCTTGTGCAGCATTACTGCTGCACAAGGAAAAGGTAGCTATTTTGGTTTAGCTCCTTGCACACGCAGAACTTAACACTTATAAAATGTGTCCACTGATATCGTAAAACCGTCCCGGAGGTGGGACTTTCCTTCGTAATATGACGCAGCACAGCCGTCATTCCTACCCCCCCGGCGCCGCGCCCCGGCTCCTCAGCGTTGTTTGATTCCGTCCCGGAGCCTGCGCTGTTATGTTATCCAGTGGCCAGGCACACTTAGCGCTGCCCGTCTTCTGGCATCATTTGGTGTCAGGATGGCTGCGCCTGTGCGGCCGCGCTGGCCGAGAGCCCGCCTCGCAGTGTCTTCTGATTTAATCCCACTGGGGGCCTGGGATCCATGGACATGCGCAGTGCATATCTGAACCTCCACCTCTCACTCATCTCCCTATGGCTTCTTCAGACTGTTCGGTGTCAGCTGGTCCCTAATAGCATGCCACGGCCGTGACACCGCACAGTCTTAAGAAGCCGTAGGGAGGGGAATGAGAGGCGAGGATATGCACTGCGCATGTCCATGGATCCCAGGCCCCCAGTGGGATTAAATCAGAAGACACTGCGAGGCGGGCTCTCGGCCAGCGCGGCCGCACAGGCGCAGCCATCCTGACACCAAATGATGTCAGAAGACGGGCAGCGCTAAGTGTGCCTGGCCACGGGATAACATAACAGCGCAGGCTCCGGGACGGAATCAAACAACGCTGAGGAGCCGGGGCACGGCGCCGGGGGGGTAGGAATGACGGCTGTGCTGCGTCATATTACGAAGGAAAGTCCCACCTCCGGGACGGTTTCACGGTTTCAGGGGACACATTTTATAAGTGTTTAGTTCTGTGTTTGCAAGGAGCCTGATGAAAAGAGCCACCTTTTCCTTTTGTATCTTTTGTGCTGCACAAGCTGGCTCTTTCAGCTACAAACGCCATGGGGGGGGGGTTAAAGGTTCCCTTTCGACTTTCTCAGGCTTCGGCCTACATTGTGTTCCTCTGCTTTTCCACCTGTCCCTGGGCTCCAACACCGCCAGTTGCCGTCCAGAAGTGCTGTACGCACAGTCAACAGTCGCTCCTCTGTTATTGGGGTTCAGTAACGTCAGCTGTTCCCCTGCTGTGTGTGTGGCAATCCCTCCTACCTCCTCCACCTCCCCCTCCTGTCCCTGGGCTCCAACACCGCCAGTTGCCGTCCAGAAGTGCTGTACGCACAGTCAACAGTCCCTCCACTGTTATTGGGGTTCAGTAACGTCAGCTGTTCCCCTGCTGTGTGTGTGGCAATCCCTCCTACCTCCTCCACCTCCTCCTCCTCCACCTGTCCCTGGGCTCCAACACCGCCAGTTCCTGTCCAGAAGTGCTGTATGCACAGTCAACAGTCCCTCCACTGTTATTGGGGTTCAGTAACGTCAGCTGTTCCCCTGCTGTGTGTGTGGCAATCCCTCCTACCTCCTCCACCTCCCCCTCCTGTCCCTGGGCTCCAACACCGCCAGTTGCCGTCCAGAAGTGCTGTACGCACAGTCAACAGTCCCTCCACTGTTATTGGGGTTCAGTAACGTCAGCTGTTCCCCTGCTGTGTGTGTGGCAATCCCTCCTACCTCCTCCACCTCCTCCTCCTCCACCTGTCCCTGGGCTCCAACACCGCCAGTTGCCGTCCAGAAGTGCTGTACGCACAGTCAACAGTCGCTCCTCTGTTATTGGGGTTCAGTAACGTCAGCTGTTCCCCTGCTGTGTGTGTGGCAATCCCTCCTACCTCCTCCACCTCCCCCTCCTGTCCCTGGGCTCCAACACCGCCAGTTGCCATCCAGAAGTGCTGTACGCACAGTCAACAGTCGCTCCTCTGTTATTGGGGTTCAGTAACGTCAGCTGTTCCCCTGCTGTGTGTGTGGCAATCCCTCCTACCTCCTCCACCTCCTCCTCCTCCACCTGTCCCTGGGCTCCAACACCGCCAGTTGCCGTCCAGAAGTGCTGTACGCACAGTCAACAGTCGCTCCTCTGTTATTGGGGTTCAGTAACGTCAGCTGTTCCCCTGCTGTGTGTGTGGCAATCCCTCCTACCTCCTCCACCTCCTCCTCCTCCACCTGTCCCTGGGCTCCAACTCCGCCAGTTGCCGTCCAGAAGTGCTGTACGCACAGTCAACAGTCGCTCCTCTGTTATTGGGGTTCAGTAACGTCAGCTGTTCCCCTGCTGTGTGTGTGGCAATCCCTCCTACCTCCTCCACCTCCCCCTCCTGTCCCTGGGCTCCAACACCGCCAGTTGCCGTCCAGAAGTGCTGTACGCACAGTCAACAGTCCCTCCACTGTTATTGGGGTTCAGTAACGTCAGCTGTTCCCCTGCTGTGTGTGTGGCAATCCCTCCTACCTCCTCCACCTCCTCCTCCTCCACCTGTCCCTGGGCTCCAACACCGCCAGTTGCCGTCCAGAAGTGCTGTACGCACAGTCAACAGTCCCTCCACTGTTATTGGGGTTCAGTAACGTCAGCTGTTCCCCTGCTGTGTGTGTGGCAATCCCTCCTACCTCCTCCACCTCCCCCTCCTGTCCCTGGGCTCCAACACCGCCAGTTGCCGTCCAGAAGTGCTGTACGCACAGTCAACAGTCCCTCCACTGTTATTGGGGTTCAGTAACGTCAGCTGTTCCCCTGCTGTGTGTGTGGCAATCCCTCCTACCTCCTCCACCTCCTCCTCCTCCACCTGTCCCTGGGCTCCAACACCGCCAGTTGCCGTCCAGAAGTGCTGTACGCACAGAGCCAAACACCTCGCCAATGTGTTATTGGGGTTCAGCACCGCCAGCTGTTCCCCTGCTGTGTATACGGCAATGTGTACTGCGACCGCCACGCAGGCACAACAAGTTACATTTAAGGGAACCTGTCCCCCCCCCCCAGGCGTTTGTTACTGAAGGAGCCACCTTGTGCAGCAGTAATGAATGATGCAAAGGGAAAAAGTGCCTCTTTTCGTGGTGCTCCTTGCACATGCTCAACCTAACACTTATGAAATGTGTCCCCTCACAGCGTTAAACCGTCCGGTAGGTGGAACTTTCCTTTGTCGTGTGACGCAGCACAGCCATCAGTTTTACCCCCTTGGCGCCGTGCGCCGCCTCCTCAGCGTTGTTTGAATCTGTCCCAGAGCCTGCGCTGTTAGGTTAGCCCTTGGCCATGCACACATTTTGCGCTGCCCGTCTTCTGACATCATTTGGTGTCAGGCTGGCTGCGCCTGTGCGGGTGCGCTGGCCGAGATCCCGCCTCGCAGTGTCGTCTAATGTAATCCCACCGCGGGCCTGGGAACCGTGGCCATGCGCAGTGCATATCTGAACCTCCACCTCTCACTCATCTCCCTATGGCTTCTTCAGACTGTTCGGTGTCAGCTGGTCCCTAATAGCATGCCACGGCCGTGACACCGCACAGTCTGAAGAAGCCGTAGGGAGGGGAGTGAGAGGCGAGGATATGCACTGCGCATGGCCACGGATCCCAGGCCCGCGGTGGGATTACATTAGACGACACTGCGAGGCGGGATCTCGGCCAGCGCACCCGCACAGGCGCAGCCAGCCTGACACCAAATGATGTCAGAAGACGGGCAGCGCAAAATGTGTGCATGGCCAAGGGCTAACCTAACAGCGCAGGCTCCGGGACAGATTCAAACAACGCTGAGGAGGCGGCGCACGGCGCAAAGGGGGTAAAACTGATGGCTGTGCTGCGTCACACGACAAAGGAAAGTTCCACCTACCGGACGGTTTAACGCTGTGAGGGGACACATTTCATAAGTGTTAGGTTGAACATGTGCAAGGACCATAATTAAAAGAGCTAAGTTTACCTTTTCCAGCATTAGTGCTGTACACGATGGCTCTTTCAGCTACAAACGCCTGGGGGGGGGGTTAAAGGTTTCCTTTCAACTTGCTCGAGTGCAGGCTTCGGCCTACACTCCGCTCCCCCTGCTCCTCCTGCTGACCCCGGGCTCCAACACCACCAGTTGGGGCCCGGTACTGCTAGCTGCACAGAGAAAAACACCAGCCAATGTGTCAGTGGGGTTCAGCACCGCCAGCTGTTCCCCTGCTGTGCAGCCGGCAACGTGTCCTGCAACAGCCACGCAGGCACAACAGACCCAAAGCTGCCGCCAGTGCAGGCTTCGGCCTACACTCTGCTCCATCTCCTCCTCCTGCTGACCCCGGGCTCTAACACCGCCAGTTGGGGCCCGGTACTGCTAGCTGCACAGAGAAAAACACCAGCCAATGTGTCAGTGGGGTTCAGCACCGCCAGTTGTTCCCCTGCTGTGCAGCCGGCAACGTGTCCTGCAACAGCCACGCACGCACAACAGACCCAAAGCTGCCGCCAGTGCAGGCTTCGGCCTACACTCTGCTCCATCTCCTCCTCCTGCTTATCCCGGGCTCTAACACCGCCAGTTGGGGCCCGGTACTGCTAGCTGCACAGAGAAAAACACCAGCCAATGTGTCAGTGGGGTTCAGCACCGCCAGCTGTTCCCCTGCTGTGCAGCCGGCAACGTGTCCTGCAACAGCCACGCAGGCACAACAGACCCAAAGCTGCCGCCAGTGCAGGCTTCGGCCTACACTCTGCTCCATCTCCTCCTCCTGCTGACCCCGGGCTCTAACACCGCCAGTTGGGGCCCGGTACTGCTAGCTGCACAGAGAAAAACACCAGCCAATGTGTCAGTGGGGTTCAGCACCGCCAGCTGTTCCCCTGCTGTGCAGCCGGCATCGTGTCCTGCAAAAGCCACGCAGACACAAGAACTGAAATTGAAGGGAACCTGTCCCCCCTCCCCCAGGCGTTTGTACGTTTTTAAGGCCACCTTGTACAGCGGTAATGCTGCATGTGTGCAAGGTGGCTCATAAACGTATTCTCCTCGCACATGTGGAACTGAAAACACGTCTGAAATGTGTCCTCTGTGTGACCATTTAACCGTCCCGGGGGTGTGACTTTCCTTTGTAATGACACGCTGCAACCCCCTTGGTAGCGCTGCCCGTCTTCTGGCATCATTGTTTGGCTGCCTGCGCCTCTGCGGCCGCCCTGACCCACACAACGCCCCTCGGTGTCTTATTTCTTGGGACTGCGAGGGTGTGTTTGATGGGCATGAGCAGTGCATCAGTTCGCCTGTCCCTCATCTCCTTCCGCCTTCTTCAGACTGTGCGGCTTCATGGCCGTGGCATGCGATAAGGGATCAGCTGACGCCGCACAGTCTGCAGCGGGTGTAAGGACCCGAGTGCGAGAGGCGAACATATGTGCTGCGCCAGGCCATGAATCACAGCCCCGCAGTGTTTTAACAATGTTAAGACACCGCGGGGCTGGGATTCATGGTCATCGCGAACCGCACCGGCCGACACTAAATGAGGTCAGAAGATGGGCAGCGCTAACAGCGCTAGGCCAGGGGATAACACGACAGCGCAGACTCCTGTACAGCAAATAACAACGCTCAGGAGGCTGCACCCAGCACCAAGGTGGGATTCTTGACATCTGTGCTGCGTCTCATTACAAAGGGAACTCACGCCTCCAACACAGTTTGACTGTATAAAGGGCTAAATGTTATACGTGTTCCATTCAGCGTGTGCAAGGAGCCAAATTAAAAGAGCAACCTTTGACTTGTGCAGCACTACTGCTGCATAAGCTGTGGCTCTTCTACTTTGTAACCCCTGAGGGGGGCTTAAAGGTTACCTTTGAAATCGGTTCGATTAGGCTTCGGCCTACACTCTGCTCCCCCTGCAGAGCCCGGGCTCCAACACCGCCAGTTGGGGCCCGGTACTGCTAGCTGCACAGAGAAAAACACCAGCCAATGTGTCAGTGGGGTTCAGCACCGCCAGCTGTTCCCCTGCTGTGCAGCCGGCAACGTGTCCTGCAACAGCCACGCAGGCACAACAGACCCAAAGCTGCTGCCAGTGCAGGCTTCGGCCTACACTCTGCTCCCCCTGCTGACCCCGGGCTCCAACACCGCCAGTTGGGGCCCGGTACTGCTAGCTGCACAGAGAAAAACACCAGCCAATGTGTCAGTGGGGTTCAGCACCGCCAGCTGTTCCCCTGCTGTGCAGCCGGCAACGTGTCCTGCAACAGCCACGCAGGCACAACAGACCCAAAGCTGCCGCCAGTGCAGGCTTCGGCCTACACTCTGCTCCATCTCCTCCTCCTGCTGACCCCGGGCTCTAACACCGCCAGTTGGGGCCCGGTACTGCTAGCTGCACAGAGAAAAACACCAGCCAATGTGTCAGTGGGGTTCAGCACCGCCAGCTGTTCCCCTGCTGTGCAGCCGGCATCGTGTCCTGCAAAAGCCACGCAGACACAAGAACTGAAATTGAAGGGAACCTGTCCCCCCTCCCCCAGGCGTTTGTACGTTTTTAAGGCCACCTTGTACAGCGGTAATGCTGCATGTGTGCAAGGTGGCTCATAAACGTATTCTCCTCGCACATGTGGAACTGAAAACACGTCTGAAATGTGTCCTCTGTGTGACCATTTAACCGTCCCGGGGGTGTGACTTTCCTTTGTAATGACACGCTGCAACCCCCTTGGTAGCGCTGCCCGTCTTCTGGCATCATTGTTTGGCTGCCTGCGCCTCTGCGGCCGCCCTGACCCACACAACGCCCCTCGGTGTCTTATTTCTTGGGACTGCGAGGGTGTGTTTGATGGGCATGAGCAGTGCATCAGTTCGCCTGTCCCTCATCTCCTTCCGCCTTCTTCAGACTGTGCGGCTTCATGGCCGTGGCATGCGATAAGGGATCAGCTGACGCCGCACAGTCTGCAGCGGGTGTAAGGACCCGAGTGCGAGAGGCGAACATATGTGCTGCGCCAGGCCATGAATCACAGCCCCGCAGTGTTTTAACAATGTTAAGACACCGCGGGGCTGGGATTCATGGTCATCGTGAACCGCACCGGCCGACATTAAATGAGGTCAGAAGATGGGCAGCGCTAACAGCGCTAGGCCAGGGGATAACACGACAGCGCAGACTCCTGTACAGCAAATAACAACGCTCAGGAGGCTGCACCCAGCACCAAGGTGGGATTCTTGACATCTGTGCTGCGTCTCATTACAAAGGGAACTCGCGCCTCCAACACAGTTTGACTGTATAAAGGGCTAAATGTTATACGTGTTCCATTCAGCGTGTGCAAGGAGCCAAATTAAAAGAGCAACCTTTGACTTGTGCAGCACTACTGCTGCATAAGCTGTGGCTCTTCTACTTTGTAACCCCTGAGGGGGGGTTAAAGGTTACCTTTGAAATCGGTTCGATTAGGCTTCGGCCTACACTCTGCTCCCCCTGCAGAGCCCGGGCTCCAACACCGCCAGTTGGGGCCCGGTACTGCTAGCTGCACAGAGAAAAACACCAGCCAATGTGTCAGTGGGGTTCAGCACCGCCAGCTGTTCCCCTGCTGTGCAGCCGGCAACGTGTCCTGCAACAGCCACGCAGGCACAACAGACCCAAAGCTGCCGCCAGTGCAGGCTTCGGCCTACACTCTGCTCCCCCTGCTGACCCCGGGCTCCAACACCGCCAGTTGGGGCCCGGTACTGCTAGCTGCACAGAGAAAAACACCAGCCAATGTGTCAGTGGGGTTCAGCACCGCCAGCTGTTCCCCTGCTGTGCAGCCGGCAACGTGTCCTGCAACAGCCACGCAGGCACAACAGACCCAAAGCTGCCGCCAGTGCAGGCTTCGGCCTACACTCTGCTCCATCTCCTCCTCCTGCTGACCCCGGGCTCTAACACCGCCAGTTGGGGCCCGGTACTGCTAGCTGCACAGAGAAAAACACCAGCCAATGTGTCAGTGGGGTTCAGCACCGCCAGCTGTTCCCCTGCTGTGCAGCCGGCATCGTGTCCTGCAAAAGCCACGCAGACACAAGAACTGAAATTGAAGGGAACCTGTCCCCCCTCCCCCAGGCGTTTGTACGTTTTTAAGGCCACCTTGTACAGCGGTAATGCTGCATGTGTGCAAGGTGGCTCATAAACGTATTCTCCTCGCACATGTGGAACTGAAAACACGTCTGAAATGTGTCCTCTGTGTGACCATTTAACCGTCCCGGGGGTGTGACTTTCCTTTGTAATGACACGCTGCAACCCCCTTGGTAGCGCTGCCCGTCTTCTGGCATCATTGTTTGGCTGCCTGCGCCTCTGCGGCCGCCCTGACCCACACAACGCCCCTCGGTGTCTTATTTCTTGGGACTGCGAGGGTGTGTTTGATGGGCATGAGCAGTGCATCAGTTCGCCTGTCCCTCATCTCCTTCCGCCTTCTTCAGACTGTGCGGCTTCATGGCCGTGGCATGCGATAAGGGATCAGCTGACGCCGCACAGTCTGCAGCGGGTGTAAGGACCCGAGTGCGAGAGGCGAACATATGTGCTGCGCCAGGCCATGAATCACAGCCCCGCAGTGTTTTAACAATGTTAAGACACCGCGGGGCTGGGATTCATGGTCATCGCGAACCGCCCCGGCCGACATTAAATGAGCTCAGAAGATGGGCAGCGCTAACAGCGCTAGGCCAGGGGATAACACGACAGCGCAGACTCCTGTACAGCAAATAACAACGCTCAGGAGGCTGCACCCAGCACCAAGGTGGGATTCTTGACATCTGTGCTGCGTCTCATTACAAAGGGAACTCGCGCCTCCAACACAGTTTGACTGTATAAAGGGCTAAATGTTATACGTGTTCCATTCAGCGTGTGCAAGGAGCCAAATTAAAAGAGCAACCTTTGACTTGTGCAGCACTACTGCTGCATAAGCTGTGGCTCTTCTACTTTGTAACCCCTGAGGGGGGGTTAAAGGTTACCTTTGAAATCGGTTCGATTAGGCTTCGGCCTACACTCTGCTCCCCCTGCAGAGCCCGGGCTCCAACACCGCCAGTTGGGGCCCGGTACTGCTAGCTGCACAGAGAAAAACACCAGCCAATGTGTCAGTGGGGTTCAGCACCGCCAGCTGTTCCCCTGCTGTGCAGCCGGCAACGTGTCCTGCAACAGCCACGCAGGCACAACAGACCCAAAGCTGCCGCCAGTGCAGGCTTCGGCCTACACTCTGCTCCCCCTGCTGACCCCGGGCTCCAACACCGCCAGTTGGGGCCCGGTACTGCTAGCTGCACAGAGAAAAACACCAGCCAATGTGTCAGTGGGGTTCAGCACCGCCAGCTGTTCCCCTGCTGTGCAGCCGGCAACGTGTCCTGCAACAGCCACGCAGGCACAACAGACCCAAAGCTGCCGCCAGTGCAGGCTTCGGCCTACACTCTGCTCCATCTCCTCCTCCTGCTGACCCCGGGCTCTAACACCGCCAGTTGGGGCCCGGTACTGCTAGCTGCACAGAGAAAAACACCAGCCAATGTGTCAGTGGGGTTCAGCACCGCCAGCTGTTCCCCTGCTGTGCAGCCGGCATCGTGTCCTGCAAAAGCCACGCAGACACAAGAACTGAAATTGAAGGGAACCTGTCCCCCCTCCCCCAGGCGTTTGTACGTTTTTAAGGCCACCTTGTACAGCGGTAATGCTGCATGTGTGCAAGGTGGCTCATAAACGTATTCTCCTCGCACATGTGGAACTGAAAACACGTCTGAAATGTGTCCTCTGTGTGACCATTTAACCGTCCCGGGGGTGTGACTTTCCTTTGTAATGACACGCTGCAACCCCCTTGGTAGCGCTGCCCGTCTTCTGGCATCATTGTTTGGCTGCCTGCGCCTCTGCGGCCGCCCTGACCCACACAACGCCCCTCGGTGTCTTATTTCTTGGGACTGCGAGGGTGTGTTTGATGGGCATGAGCAGTGCATCAGTTCGCCTGTCCCTCATCTCCTTCCGCCTTCTTCAGACTGTGCGGCTTCATGGCCGTGGCATGCGATAAGGGATCAGCTGACGCCGCACAGTCTGCAGCGGGTGTAAGGACCCGAGTGCGAGAGGCGAACATATGTGCTGCGCCAGGCCATGAATCACAGCCCCGCAGTGTTTTAACAATGTTAAGACACCGCGGGGCTGGGATTCATGGTCATCGCGAACCGCCCCGGCCGACATTAAATGAGCTCAGAAGATGGGCAGCGCTAACAGCGCTAGGCCAGGGGATAACACGACAGCGCAGACTCCTGTACAGCAAATAACAACGCTCAGGAGGCTGCACCCAGCACCAAGGTGGGATTCTTGACATCTGTGCTGCGTCTCATTACAAAGGGAACTCACGCCTCCAACACAGTTTGACTGTATAAAGGGCTAAATGTTATACGTGTTCCATTCAGCGTGTGCAAGGAGCCAAATTAAAAGAGCAACCTTTGACTTGTGCAGCACTACTGCTGCATAAGCTGTGGCTCTTCTACTTTGTAACCCCTGAGGGGGGGGTTAAAGGTTACCTTTGAAATCGGTTCGATTAGGCTTCGGCCTACACTCTGCTCCCCCTGCAGAGCCCGGGCTCCAACACCGCCAGTTGGGGCCCGGTACTGCTAGCTGCACAGAGAAAAACACCAGCCAATGTGTCAGTGGGGTTCAGCACCGCCAGCTGTTCCCCTGCTGTGCAGCCGGCAACGTGTCCTGCAACAGCCACGCAGGCACAACAGACCCAAAGCTGCCGCCAGTGCAGGCTTCGGCCTACACTCTGCTCCCCCTGCTGACCCCGGGCTCCAACACCGCCAGTTGGGGCCCGGTACTGCTAGCTGCACAGAGAAAAACACCAGCCAATGTGTCAGTGGGGTTCAGCACCGCCAGCTGTTCCCCTGCTGTGCAGCCGGCAACGTGTCCTGCAACAGCCACGCAGACACTTGCTCTTGTACCTTCTGCTCCCCATCCTGGTTCCAGTACCGTCAGCTGGTTCCGGGCAGAGCCTTTGGCTTAGGTGCCTCCCTCTGGGTATCCGAGTTCCACCAACGTCAGGTGGTCCTTGGTAGTGCTTTCAGGCACAGGTACCTCCTGCTTAGTAACCGGGTTCCAGTAACGTCAGCTGGTCCTCGGTAGTTCCATTGGCTCTTGGACCTTCGGCTACCCATCCGGGTTCCAGCACCGTCAGCTGGTTCTCGGCAGTGTCTTTTGCTGTTGTACCTTCTGCTCCCCATCCTGGTTCCAGTACCGTCAGCTGGTTCCGGGCAGAGCCTTTGGCTTAGGTGCCTCCCTCTGGGTATCCGAGTTCCACCAACGTCAGGTGGTCCTTGGTAGTGCTTTCAGGCACGGGTACCTCCTGCTTAGTAACCGGGTTCCAGTAATGTCAGCTGGTCCTCGGTCGTTCCATTGGCTCTTGGACCTTCGGGTAGCCATCCGAGTTCCAGTTCCATCAGCTGGTTCTCGGCATTTTCTCAGCCTTCTTGTACCTTCTGCTACATTTCCAAGTTCAAGAGACTAAACACGATGACCCGGAAGACCACCCCTAAGATGACGACGACACCAGAGACGACAACCACCGTGATGACGACGACCCTGGAGACGATGACCCTGAAGACCACCCCGATGACGACGACCCCGGAGACAACGACCCTGAAGACCACCCCAATGACGACGACCCCGGAGACGACGACCCTGGAGACGACGACGACCTGGAAGACCGAGAAGCAGAAGAACAAGAGGCTGCAGAACAAAGAGCAGAAGAACATTAAGCATAACACTAAATATCAGAGCAAAAAATATTATCTAAATTATAAGCAGAAGAAGACTAAGCAGTGTATGGGGGTGAGTCCGTTCCTCCTCGTGGTGCCCCTGGATAAAGCCTGATGCTGCAGGCCAAACTGAACGCGGACAAATGTAACTGTTTTGTGACAGGCAGAACGGAAGGTGTAATCTTCAAACTTTTATAGATAACAACTACGGCAATGCCTGTCACAAATAAGAATATGATGAAGAAGTGAAATATGAAGAAGATAATAGTAAAATAAAAAGAATATGAACAATGTAACCAAAAAAATAATAGGTAGAAGATGAAGAAGAAGATGAATAAGGTGAAGAAGTTGATGTCAAAGAAGCTGATGATGAGGATAATGAAGAAGAAAGTGTGGGAGAAGTAAAAAAGAAGGTGAAGGGCGTGGAAGTAGTGAAACATCAATATCTGACAAAATAAAAAAAAAATGAACATAGTCAAAATCTTTCTAACGCCGAACGTCATAAAAAAAAAAAAAAATCCTGCTATTCTATTAGATTGGGCTAAACCTCTGTGCCTTTAATGTCTCCGCCACGTCCCCCAATACATCCTACATTATTCTTAGTTGTTTTCCTTCATGTAGAATGAACCTACAAGTTTATAAAGGGTTTATTTTAATTCCGATATTTTCGTCCCATTGACTTGCATTGGGATCGGGTATCGGTATCGGATTAGATCCGATATTTTGACGGTATCGGCCGATACTTTCCGATACCGATACTTTCCGATATCGGAAAGTATCGCTCAACACTAATATTAAGTCATTTTCCTATCCACATTTGTTTGCAGGACAATTGTCATGCTGTTACCCCTATTTAGCTTCCCTTTTCAGCTCCCTAGCCCTTACTGCAGCCATTTTACAGCCATTTTACATCACCAAAGTTCGGGTTCCCATTGACTTCTATTGGGTTCAGGATCAAGTTCTGGTCAATTTCTGATGCCCAAACCGAACTTTGGACTACAGCTCCATACCAACCCAAACATCCAAGGGTCAACTCATCCCTACCAGCCACATATCCCGAAAATTGGAAACGTTCCAACTCTCAGAAGATGGCCACACAGGCAAAACTTTTTTTTACAAATTTCAGAATTTTTTTCACCACTTACAGACAAAAACTATACATATTTGGTATCCGCTTAATTGTTCTGACCTTTACAAACACATTGCCATGTCAATCTTACCTTAAAATCAAACCTGGAAATTAAATCCCTGAAAAAACAATTGCAGAATTTCACTTTTTTTCTATTTTGCCAGACTTTGAATCTTTGTCATGCTGTCCAATACATTATATGATAAAATGAATGGTGTCATTCGGACTTACAACTCGTGCCTCAAAAAACAAGCCCCCACAAGGCTTTATTGGTGGAAAAATTAAAAAGTTATGGCTCTTGGAATAAGGGCAGGAAAAAATGGAAACTATCCATTCCTTAAAGAGTTAAAACTAAAAGCATGAATTTCTTCATCACTTAGAAGGCTTACTTTAAAAAATGCAGAAACACGCAAATTTACATTCCCAAATGATAATCACAGCTCTGGTGTATAGTGAAAAAATAATCAGAAACATTGCAGTTTTCAATAGACTCATAATTAGTGTTGAGCATTCCGATACCGCAAGTATCGGTAATCGGCCGATACTTGCGGTATCGGAATTCCGATACCGAGATCCGATACTTGCCACATATCGGATACCGGAATCGGAAGTTCCCAGGATTCAAACTGCACGAATTCAGCCAATGAGGAATGATTCTGAGTGTGGGCACATCCTGTTCAGCATGGTGGGCATGTAACTACTGGCAAGGCTGTGATTGGCTGCTGAAATGATGTCATGCTGCAGTTTAAAAGTCGCTGGCGCCATTTTGCGCTCACTCTGCTGTGAATTCAGTTAGTGACAGGACGCTGTGTGCTGACTGAGGGCCAGTTGAGATAACGATTTGCTTCATTGTTCTTTTCCAAGGCTAATTTAGCAACCGCTGTGTTCACCTACTAATCACCTTGCTTTTGCCTTGCAGCGCTGTTTTCACAGCGATCTGCAAGGTCTGTGTGTGTGTGTGTGTGTGTGTGTGTGTGTGTGTGTGTGTGTGCAGCCCACTCTCTAGTCTGTGTGCAGCCATAGGCCATAGCTGGTTGTATTCAGTTCAGGGAGGGTGGTTCACTGCCTCATACTGTTCTATTTTCTTTTTTTCTTTTTTCAAGTAGTGCAGGCTGCTGCACATTTTTTAAAAAAATTCCTATTAGTGTCTTTCCACCCGTATCCAGCTAAATTGTGGAAAAACACTAGATAGGATAACGTAGAGGAGTGTTTTTGGGCCTTGCAGCGCCGTTTACGGCTGTCTGCTCGGTCTCCGTGTGACTGCAGCTCGCCCTGTAGTCTGTGTGCAGCCATAGCCGGTTGTATCCAGCTCAGGGTGCGTCACTGCGTCATACCGTAAAATCCATTTTCCTTTTCTTTAAGTAGTGCAGGCTGCTGCACATTTTTTCAAAAAATTCCTATTAGTGTCTTTCCACCCGTATCCAGCTAAATTGTGGAAAAACACTAGATAGGATAACGTAGAGGAGTGTTTTTGGGCCTTGCAGCGCTGTTTACGGCTGTCTGCACGGTCTCCGTGTGACTGCAGCTCGCCCTGTAGTCTGTGTGCAGCCATAGCCGGTTGTATCCAGCTCAGGGTGCGTCACTGCGTCATACCGTAAAATCCATTTTCCTTTTCTTTAAGTAGTGCAGGCTGCTGCACATTTTTTCAAAGAATTCCTATTAGTGTCTTTCCACCCGTATCCAGCTAAATTGTGGAAAAACACTAGATAGGATAACGTAGAGGAGTGTTTTTGGGCCTTGCAGCGCCATTTACGGCTGTCTGCACGGTCTCCGTGTGACTGCAGCTCGCCCTGTAGTCTGTGTGCAGCCATAGCCGGTTGTATCCAGCTCAGGGTGCATCACTGCGTCATACCGTAAAATCCATTTTCCTTTTCTTTAAGTAGTGCAGGCTGCTGCACATTTTTTCAAAAAATTCCTATTAGTGTCTTTCCACCCGTATCCAGCTAAATTGTGGAAAAACACTAGATAGGATAACGTAGAGGAGGTTTTTGGGGCCTTGCAGCGCCGTTTACGGCTGTCTGCACGGTCTCCGTGTGACTGCAGCTCTCCTTGTTTTCAGTTCAGCCCCCACAAAATAAATAAATAATAAAGTTCACCAAATACACCACTTTACAGTTGCCACATTAGCTCATATTAAAGTCTAGTCCACACTTTAGAAAATTAGTGTTTCTTATACCTGTTAGGAGCTGTTCAGGAATAAGCACACAAAGCCGTTAGTACTTTTCTGCTTATCTTTATCAGTCAACCAAGATGAAGAAGGCAGGGAGTAAGGCACGTGGGCGTGGGCGCGGAGCAGGGAGAGGACGTGGGGATTCTGTGCCTGCTGCTGGCACCGGTGACTCATCATCACCCAGTTTCAGCAGGGAACAGTCCTTCATGCGCAGCTTTGTCGTAGAGCGCACTACACCGCTGCTGCGTGAAGACCAAATTGAAGCCGTTGTCGGATGGATGGCAGCTAATGCATCGACTTCAATTAGTGCCACATCCTCTCAGACACAGAGCACTGGAGAGCACCCATCTGTCTCTTCACCACCTGCCAAATTGCCCAGGCAGACAGAGAGCCCAGGACAGGAGCCGTCTCTACTTCTGTTCTCTGAATCTCTTGGCTTGGAAACAGGGGGCCAGCCAAGCAGCATTGGAGAAATGTAAGAAGAGGCAGTGTGCAGTGATGCCCAACAGCTTTTTGTCTCTGAGTCTGAAGAGGCGGGTGGGCCAGTGCCTCCGGTCACCACATTGCAGGACGCATCCGCTGATGACACTCAGGTGCCACTTTCTGGTGCGTGCTCTGCTGCTGAGACTACCCAGGAGGAGCAGTTGGCGGCAGAGGGTAGTGTAGATGATGAGGTCCTTGACCCATCTTGGCATGAGGGACAGGAAGGTGGTGGGAGCAGCTCTGAGGAAGAGATTCCCCGAACGGGCCAAAGAGGGAGAGGGAGGGGGAAGACTGCGGATCCTGTAGCCTCCACTTTGGCACCCGTTAGGAGCGTGTCTCTACCAAAAGCCAAAAAGGGCGCTCCCAAGACTTGCAGTGCCTGGTCCTTTTTTGACACAGTTGCAGATGACATTTGCTATGTCAAATGCAAGGTGTGTCATCACAAAGTCAAAAGAGGGAGAAATGTCAGCAACCTCAATACCTCCAACATGTGGAAACATGTGCGGACCAGGCACGCGGCGGAGTTACAAAAACACACTGAAGAGCTAGGCCAACCAACAGCGGCAGCTACCACCTCTTCAGCTCGTGTTGCCTCTTCCTTCAGCTCACACGCAGCTGGTTCGGCTTCCTCCCAGGATCGCCGTGGAAGAACCTCTGGCACTGTTGTCCAGAGACCCACTGTAATTCCACCCGCAGCACCACGTTCCCAGTTATCCTCACACTCCCAGGCCAGTCTACAGCCATCGGTAGTACAGGCATAAGAGAAAAGGCGGCCTTTCTCGGCAAACCACCCACGAGCACAGGCTCTGACTGCAGGCATTGCCAAACTTCTGTCACTGGAAATGCTGTCATTCAGGCTGGTGGAGACTGACAGCTTCCGTGACTTGATGTCATTGGCAGTACCACAGTAAAATGTGCCCAGCCGCTTTTATTTCAGCAGGCAAGCCATCCCTGCCCTGCACAAGCATGTGGAGGGACACATAAAACACGCACTACTGAACGCCATCAGTAGCATGTGGACCAGTCAACATGGACAGGGGCGATACCTTTCCCTCACTGCCCATTGGGTTAATTTTGTTGAGCCGGGTACAGATCGTGCGAGTGGCGCAGGACGTGTCCTGCCCACTCCAAGGATTGCAGGAATCCAGTCTGTACGCATTGACTCCTCCTCTTACACAAGTTCCTCAGAATCGTTGCTGCAGGAGCCGTCACAGTCCACCTCCACATGGACCCGTGAACGTTTACCTGTTACGACCAACATGAGCACAGCCGTGGCCAAACGTCAACAGGCCGTCTTGAAATTAATTTCTTTGGGGAATCGAAGCCACACAGCGCAGGAGCTCTGGAATGCCATCAAGCAGGAGAGCGATGTGTGGTTTGTGGCAGCGAATCTCCAGCCAGGCATGGTAGTGTGTGATAATGGCCGAAATCTGGTGGCAGCTCTGGGCCTCGGCAACCTCACTCACATCCCATGTCTGGCACATGTGCTCAATTTGGTCGTGCAGAGTTTTTTGAGGGACTATCCGGATCTTGATGCACTGCTGCACAAGGCCCGCCTAGAGTGTGCTCACTTGCGGCGTTCCAGCACGGCAAAATCGTGCATTGCGGCTCTGCAGCGCCGATTCCGCCTTCCGGAACATCGCATCATATGTGACCTACCTACCAGGTGGAATTCCACGTTACATATGTTGGAGCGGTTGTGTGAGCAGCAGCAAGCAGTAATGGAGTACCAGCTGCATTAGGCGCAAAGAAGTCGCACTCCGTGCCGTTCAGACTTCACAACCACAGAGTGGGCCACTATGAAGGACGTCTGCCAGGTTTTGCGTCCCTTCGATTATTCCACGCGGATGGCGAGTGCAGATGATGCACTATTCAGCATGACTGTCCCCCTTATCTGCCTGCTTGAAAAATCACTGCAAGCGCTAAGGGATGATGTTGTGGAAGAGGTGGAGGATGAGGATTCACCATTTCCATCATCTTCTGGACAGTCAGCGCCACGTAGTTCCTCACAAACGCGTAGGCAGGGGACACTTTGTGAGGAGGATGAGGAGGAGTCAATGGAGGAGGAAGACATCCGTCCAGAGGAGGGAGTTACACAATTGTCCAGTAGTCAGTGTGTACAGCGAGGGTGGGGTGATGACGAGCGGGCAGAGATCATGCCTCAAGCAGGGGACAGCGTTTCTTGGCCAGTTGGCAGTCTGCAGCACATGGTGGATTACATGCTGCAGTGCCTGAGAAACGACCGCCGCATCGCCCACATTCTCAACATGTCTGATTATTGGGTGTTCACCCTCCTCGATCCTCGCTACCGGGACAACGTAGAAAGCCTCATCACACCGTTGAACCGGGAGCGAAAAATGCGGGAGTACCAAGACACTCTGGTGAATTCCATCATCTTCTCCAGTCCAACTGAGAGAAGTGCTGCTAGTGCATTACAAAGCAGCTCAGTGTGTCCAGGCAGTGGAGGAGGCTCTGCACAAAGAGGGAGCAGAAGCAGTGCCTCTGCCCAAGGCAAGACCAGTATGGCCCAACTGTGGCACAGTTTTGTGTGCCCGCCACAAAAGTCTACACCATCACAGACGGCTCCAGTCAGCAGGAGGCAACGGTTCCGTCAGATGGTGACAGACTACATGTCTTGCCCTCTTGCTGTACTCCCAGACGGCTCTTCCCCTTTCAAGTTTTGGGTCTCAAAGCTGGATACATGGCCAGAGCTAAGCCAGTATGCATTGGAGGTGCTGGCTTGCCCTGCGGCTAGTGTATTATCGGAACGCGTCTTTAGTGCTGCAGGTGGTGTACTAACTGACCGTCGTGTTATGATCCCAATGGCAAGGATCTCAGAGATTACAGCAAAAGTCTGCAAACATAAATACCAGCTCATAGGGACGTGGTAACTAGGCTGACCATATACCTGATCCTAGTATAAGGATGGCTGACAGCACTCACTCATTTGGGCGCTCGTTCCATATCCAGGGAACCCTCCTGGGTAAAACTTCAGATTCTCACAAAGGAACAGCGCACCACCGGGTGTAGTAATCCAAAGAAATCTTTATTCAGCCATAAAGCATCAAAGCGACGTTTCGACCATATGTTGGTCTTTTTCAAGCATACAAAAATGGCGGAAAGGGGGTCTTAAATAGTGTGGACACCACGCAGGGAGCCAATCACTACTAAGCACCTCCCTCATTGCCTCTTAATACAATACTCTGCTAAAACATTACAAAAATCAGACATCAGACATTTGTATACATATACACTTCACATTATAGTATCATTATTATTTCAATAAATATATTACTCACTAAAAAAAGCATGAAATACCGCTTTGTTTACACCTCTATTCCACGTGCATATAAACGCGTCTCCATTGTCATAGTAACAAATCACCAATACCTTGTTGCTTCCTGGCTCTTCATATGGCCAATCAATGCCCAAATCATCATCCAGCCAATCCAGTATATCCTTACACTGAAGCTGAATAGCATAACCCAATCCTATCGTTTGATGTATATATTTTCCACATGTTCCTGTGCATATATACTGGGATGTATTTACGTTGCGCATCACTTTGGACTATAAACATCCCTCTTTGTATATCATAATATACCCATGGTCCGGGGTGGTGCGTAGCGTAAGTATATCTTAGAACTTCCCAGATTATATGGGAGTTTGTAAGATTTATCATTCAATGGCAATATAGCTATATGCCTGCTTATGTCTTCCTGGTGGATCCCATTTATATCTCTGGAATGGCTGGCCTGCTCGTCTGATGTTGCTAGTGGTTGCTGGGATACGCTGACACACGCTGCGGCTGGGCGTGTCTCTGAGGTCACATGACGAGGCACGACAGTGACGCGGTGTGTCTGCGCTCCCACTCCACGGCCCAGCCATAACGCTCAAGATGGTTTCCTAGGAGACGCAATGTGGATACGCGCAATCCCCGGGCGATGCACTGGTGTACGCAGATGCTGTGCGACGCTGGTCTGCATCGCCTCTGGACGCATCTCTATCTGGCTCACGTGATGTGATGTGATCCCGAGGTGGCGCGGATGCGCCTGCGCTTCACTGCCCCTAGTGCTTGCCAGGGGAAATTAGATACCGGATATGATGTGGAATAGCTGAATAATAAGAAACGATAGGATTGGGTTATGCTATTCAGCTTCAGTGTAAGGATATACTGGATTGGCTGGATGATGATTTGGGCATTGATTGGCCATATGAAGAGCCAGGAAGCAACAAGGTATTGGTGATTTGTTACTATGACAATGGAGACGCGTTTATATGCACGTGGAATAGAGGTGTAAACAAAGCGGTATTTCATGCTTTTTTTAGTGAGTAATATATTTATTGAAATAATAATGATACTATAATGTGAAGTGTATATGTATACAAATGTCTGATGTCTGTTTTTTGTAATGTTTTAGCAGAGTATTGTATTAAGAGGCAATGAGGGAGGTGCTTAGTAGTGATTGGCTCCCTGCGTGGTGTCCACACTATTTAAGACCCCCTTTCCGCCATTTTTGTATGCTTGAAAAAGACCAACATATGGTCGAAACGTCACTTTGATGCTTTATGGCTGAATAAAGATTTCTTTGGATTACTACACCCGGTGGTGCGCTGTTCCTTTGTGAGAATCATATACCTGATCCTAGCACAAACACTAACAGTAGCCGGGGAACGTGCCTACGTTGATCCTAGACGTCTCGCGCCAGCCGGAGAACTAACTAACCCTATCAGGGAAAATAAGACCTCTCTTGCCTCCAGAGAAAAGACCCCAAAGTAATACAAGCCCCCAACAAATAATAACGGTGAGGTAAGAATGAACTAGATTTTAGCAAAGAGAGGCCCACTGACTAATAGCAGAAAATAGTAAGATGACTTATATGGTCAGCAAAAAACCCTGCAAAATATCCACGCTGAATATCCAAGAACCCCCAAACCGACTAACGGTGAGGGGGGAGAATATCAGCCCCCTAGAGCTTCCAGCAATATCAGGAATCACATATTGTACAAGCTGGACAAAAATATGAACAAAGCAAAATAACAAAAAATAAGAAAGCAGGACTTAGCTTATCTTGCAAAGAACCAGGACCTGAAGACAGGAGCAAACAGAAATGAACTGATTACAACAATGCCAGGCCTAACGAAGCAGGTGAGTACCAACCTGGTAAAAGACAATCCAAGTGCCAAATCACTAGTGACCACAAGAGGGAGCCAAGAAGTATAGTTCACAACACCGTCGCATGCGACTATCCTCCGATAACGTTGACCGGCTTACTTTCCTGAAAATGAACCAGGCCTGGATCTCGCAGGAATTTACCACTCCTCTTCCTGATTAAATAATTAGGTGACTGTCTACAGTATCCAGGTCTCCTGTTGTGTTCATCTTTCTACCACCTGAACTTTAATTCCTGGGCTCCAACACCGCCAGCTGAGGCTCAGAAGTGCCGTCTGCACAGTCAAAGCATACGACCCAGTGTTATTGGGTGTCAGTAACGTCAGCTGATCCCCAGTTGTGTAGCCGGCAATGTGTCCTGTGACCGCCACGCTGACACAACAACTGAAATGTAAGGGAACCTGTCCCCCCCCCAGGCGTTTGTTACTGAAAGAGCCACCTTGTGCAGCAGTAATGCTGCACAAGGAAAAGGTAGCTATTTTTGTTTAGCTCCTTGCACACGCAGAACTTTACACTTATAAAATGTGTCCACTGATACCGTAAAACCATCCCATAGGTGGGACTTTCCTTCGTAATGTGATGCAGCACAGCCATCATTCTTACCCCCTTGGCGCCGTGCGCCGCCTCCTCAGCATTGTTTGATTCTGTCCCGAAGCCTGCGCTGTTATGTTATCCCTTGGCCAGGCACACTTAGCGCTGCCCCTCTTCTGACATCATTTGGTGTCAACCTGACTGCGCCTGTGCGTCCGCGCTGGCCGAGATCCCGCCTCGCAGTGTCTTCTGATTTAATCACACTGCGGGCCTGGGATCCATGGGCATGCGCAGTGCATATCTTCACCTCCGCCTCTCACTCATCTCCCTTCGCCTTCTTCAGACTGTGCGCCGTCAGCTGATCCCTAATAGCATGCCACGGCCGTGACACCGCACAGTCTGAAGAAGCTGGAGGGAGGGGAGTGAGAGGCGATGATATGCACTGCGCATGGCCACGGATCCCAGGCCCGCGGTGGGATTACATTAGACGACACTGCGAGGCGGGATCTCGGCCAACGCGGACGCACAGGCACAGCCAGACTGACACCAAATGATGTCAGAAGATGGGCAGCGCTAAGTGTGCCTGGCCAAGGGATAACATAACAGCGCAGGCTCAGGGACAGAATCAAACAACGCTGAGGAGCCGGGGCACGGCGCCAAGGGGGTAGGAATGACGGCTGTGCTGCGTCATATTACGAAGGAAATTCCCGCCTCCGGGACGGTCTCACGGTATCAGGGGACACATTTTATAAGTGTTTAGTTCTGTGTTTGCAAGGAGCATAATAAAAAGAGCCACCTTTTCCTTTTGCATCCTTTGTGCTGCACAAGCTGGCTCTTTCAGCTACAAACGCCTTGGGGGGGGTTAAAGGTTCCCTTTCGACTTTCTCCAATCAGGCTTCGGCCTACACTGTGTTCCTCTGCTCCTCCTGCTGTCCCTGGGCTCCAACACTGCTAGTTGGTGCCTGGAAGTGCTGTCCGCACAGTCAACACTTGCTGCCGTGTTATTGGGGTTCAGTAACGTCAGCTGCTCCTCTGCTGTGTGTGATGCAATACCTCCTATCTGCTCCTCCTGCTGTCCCTGGGCTCCAACACCGCTAGTTGTTGCCTGGAAGTGCTGTCCGCACAGTCAACAGTCGCTCCTCTGTTATTGGGGTTCAGTAACGTCAGCTGTTCCCCAGCTGTGTGTGTGGCAATCCCTCCTATCTCCTCCACTCCACCTCCTCCTCCTGCTGTCCCTGGGCTCCAACACTGCTAGTTGTTGTCCGGAAGTGCTGCCCGCACAGAGCCAAACACCTCGCCAATGTGTTAGTGGGGTTCAGTAATGCCTGCTGCTCCCCTGCTGTGTATACGGCAACGTGTCATGCGACCGCCACGCAGGCACAACAACTTAAATTTAAGGGAACCTGCCCCCCCCCCCAGGCATTTGTTACTGAAAGAGCCACCTTGTGCAGCAGTAATGATGCAAAAGTAAAAAGTGCCTCTTTTCGTGGTGCTCCTTGCACATGCTGAACCTAACACTTATGAAATGTGTCCCCTCACACCGTTAAACTGTCCGGTAGGTGGAACTTTCATTTGTCATGTGACGCAGCACAGCCGTCATTCTTACCCCCTTGGCGCCGTGCGCCGCCTCCTCAGCGTTGTTTGAATCTGTCCCGGAGCCTGCGTTGTTATGCTAGCCCTTGGCCATGCACACTTAGCGCTGCCCGTCTTCTGACATTATTTGGTGTCAGGCTGGCTGCGCCTGTGCGGCCGCGCTGGACGAGATCCCGCCTCGTAGTGTCTTCGGATTTAATCCCACTGCGGGCCTGTGATCCATGGACATGCGCAGTGCATATCTTAACCTCCACCTCTCACCCATCTCCCTACGCCTTCTTCAGACTGTGCAATGTCAGCTGATCCCTAATAGCATGCCACGGCCATGACGCCGCACAGTCTGAAGAAGCCGTAGGGAGGGGAGTGAGAGGCGAGGATATGCACTGCTCATGCCCATGGATCACAGGTCCACAGAGTGATTACATTAGATGACACAGTGAGGCGGGATCTTGGCCAGCGCGGCCACACAGGCGCAGCCAGCCTGACACCAAATGATGTCAGAAGACGGGCAGCGCAAAATGTGTGCATGGCCAAGGGCTAACATAATAGCGCAGGCTCCAGGACAGATTCAAACAACGCTGAGGAGGCGGCGCACGGCGCCAAGGGGGTAAGAATGACGGCTGTGCTGCGTCACATGACAAATGAAAGTTCCACCTACCGGACGGTTTAACGGTGTGAGTGGACACATTTCATAAGTGTCAAGTTCAGCGTTTGCAAGGACCATAATTAAAAGAGCTAAGTTTAGCTTTTTCAGCATTAGTGCTGTACAAGATGGCTCCTTCAGCTACAAACGCCTTGGGGGGGGGGTTAAAGGTTCCCTTTCAACTTGCTCCAGTGCAGGCTTCGGCCTACAATCTGCTCTTCCTGCTGACCCTGGGCTCTAACACCGCCAGTTTGCGCCCGAAAGTGCTAGTTGCACAGAAAAAAACACCTCGCCAATGTGTCAGTGGGGTTCATCACCGCCAGCTGTTCCCCTGCTGTGTAGCTGGCAACGTGTCCTGCAAAAGCAATGCAGACACAAAGCTGCCTCCAGTGCAGGCTTCGGCCTACACTATGCTCCCTCTACTCCTCCTGCTGACCCTGGGCTCTAGCAACGCCAGTTGGGGCCCAGAAGTGCTGGCTGCACAGAGCCAAACACCTCGCCAATGTGTCAGTGGGGTTCAGCACCGCCAGCTGTTCCCCTGCTGTGTAGCTGGCAACGTGTCCTGCAAAAGCCACGCAGACACAAAGATGCCGCCAGTGCAGGCTTCGGCCTACACTATGCTCCCTCTACTCCTCCTGCTGACCCTGGGCTCTAACACCGCCAGTTGGGGCCCAGAAGTGCTGGCTGCACAGAGCCAAACACCTCGCCAATGTGTCAGTGGGGTTCAGCACCGCCAGCTGTTCCCCTGCTGTGTAGCTGGCAACGTGTCCTGCAAAAGCAACGCAGACACAAAGCTGCCTCCAGTGCAGGCTTCGGCCTACACTATGCTCCCTCTACTCCTCCTGCTGACCCTGGGCTCTAGCAACGCCAGTTGGGGCCCAGAAGTGCTGGCTGCACAGAGCCAAACACCTTGCCAATGTGTCAGTGGGGTTCAGCACCGCCAGCTGTTCCCCTGCTGTGTAGCTGGCAACGTGTCCTGCAAAAGCCACGCAGACACAAAGATGCCGCCAGTGCAGGCTTCGGCCTACACTATGCTCCCTCTACTCCTCCTGCTGACCCTGGGCTCTAACACCGCCAGTTGGGGCCCAGAAGTGCTGGCTGCACAGAGCCAAACACCTCGCCAATGTGTCAGTGGGGTTCAGCAACGCAAGCTGTTCCCCTGCTGTGTAGCCGGCAACGTGTCCTGCAAAAGCCACGCAGACACAAAGCTGCCGCCAATGCAGGCTTCGGCCTACACTCTGCTCCCTCTACTCCTCCTGCTGACCCTGGGCTCTAACAACGCCATTTGGGGCCCGGAAGTGCTGGCTGCACAGAGCCAAACACCTCACCAATGTGTCAGTGGGGTTCAGCAACGCCAGCCGTTCCCCTGCTGTGTAGCTGGCAACATGTCCTGCAAAAGCCACGCAGACACAAGAACTGAAATTGAAGGGAACCTGTCCCCCCCCAGGCGTTTGTATGTATTACAGCCACCTTGTACAGCAGTCATGCTGCATTTGTGCAAGGTGGCTCATAAAATTATTCTCCTTGCACACGTGGAACTGCACACATCTAAAATGTGTCCCCTGAGACCATTAAAACGTCCCTCAGGTGTGACTTTCCTTTGTAATGACACGCTGCACCCCCCTTGGTAGCGCTGCCCGTCTTCTCACATCATTGTTTGGCTGGCTGCGCCTCTGCGGCCGCCCTGCCCGACACAACGCCCCTCGGTGTCTTATTTATTTTGACTGCGAGGGTGTGATTTACGGGCATGAGCAGTGCATATGTTCGCCTGTCACTCATCTCCTTCCGCCTTTTTCAGACTGTACAGCTTCATGGCCGTGTCATGCGATAAGGGATCAGCTGACGCCGCACAGTCTGTAGCAGGTGTAAGGACACGAGTGAGAGGCGAACATATGTACTGCGCAAGGCTATGAATCCCAGCCCCGCAGTGTGAAACAATGTAAAGACACTGCTGGGCTGGGATTCATGGGCATCGCGAACCGCACCAGCCGACATGAAATGATGTCAGAAGACGGGCTGCACAAACAGCGCATGGCCAAGGGATAACACAACAGCGCAGATTCCTGTACAGCTAATAACAATGCTCAGGAGACTGCGCCCAGCACCAAGGTGGGATTTTTGACAGCTGGGCTGTGTCTCATTAAGAAGGAAAATCACGCCTCCAAGACAGTTTGACTGTATAAGGGGCTAAATGTTATACGTGTTTCATTCAGCGTCTGCAAGATTCAAAACTTAAAGAGCAACCTTTGACTTGTGCAGCATTACAGCTGCACAAGGTGTGGCTCTTCTAGTTTGAAACACCTGAGGGGGGGTTAAAGGTTACCTTTAAAATTGGTTCAATTGGGCTTCGGGATACACTCTGCTCCTCCCGCAGAGCCTGGGCTCTAAGACCGCCAGTTGGGGCCCGGAAGTGCTGGCTGCACAGAGAAAAACACCTCGACAATGTGTCAGTGGGGTTCAGCACCGCCAGCTGTTCCCCTGCTGTGTAGCTGGCAACGTGTCCTGCAAAAGCCACGCAGACACAAAGCTGCCGCCAGTGCAGGCTTCGGCCTACACTATGCTCCCTCTACTCCTCCTGCTGACCCTGGGCTCCAACACCGCCAGTTGGGGCCCAGAAGTGCTGGCTGCACAGAGCCAAACACCTCGCTAATGTGTCAGTGGGGTTCAGCAACGCAAGCTGTTCCCCTGCTGTGTAGCCGGCAACGTGTCCTGCAAAAGCCACGCAGACACAAAGCTGCCGCCAGTGCAGGCTTCGGCCTGCACTCTGCTCCCTCTACTCCTCCTGCTGACCCTGGGCTCTAACAACGCCATTTGGGGCCCGGAAGTGCTGGCTGCACAGAGCCAAACACCTCGCCAATGTGTCAGTGGGGTTCAGCAACGCCAGCCGTTCCCCTGCTGTGTAGCTGGCAACGTGTCCTGCAAAAGCCACGCAGACACAAGAACTGAAATTGAAGGGAACCTGTCCCCCCCCAGGCGTTTGTATGTATTACAGCCACCTTGTACAGCAGTCATGCTGCATTTGTGCAAGGTGGCTCATAAACTTATTCTCCTTGCACACGTGGAACTGAACACGTCTAAAATGTGTCCCCTGAGACCATTAAAACGTCCCTCAGGTGTGACTTTCCTTTGTAATGACACGCTGCACCCCCCTTGGTAGCGCTGCCCGTCTTCTCACATCATTGTTTGGCTGGCTGCGCCTCTGCGGCCGCCCTGCCTGACACAACGCCCCTCGGTGTCTTATTTATTTTGACTGCGAGGGTGTGATTGACGGGCATGAGCAGTGCATATGTTCGCCTGTCACTCATCTCCTTCCGCCTTCTTCAGACTGTGCGGCTTCATGGCCGTGGCATGCAATAAGGGATCAGCTGACGCCGCACAGTCTGAAGCAGGTGTAAGGACCCGAGTGAGAGGCGAACATATGTACTGCGCAAGGCCATGAATCCCAGCCCCGCAGTGTTTTAACAATGTAAAGACACTGCTGGGCTGGGATTCATGGGCATCGCGAACCGCACCAGCCGACATGAAATGATGTCAGAAGATGGACAGCACATGGCCAAGGGATAACGCAACAGCGCAGACTCCTGTACAGCAAAATGCGATGCTCAGGAGGCCGCGCCAAGCACCAAGGTGGTATTTTTGCCAGCTGTGCTGCGTCTCATTAAGAAGGGAACTCCCTCCTCCAAGACAGTTTTGACTGTATAAGGGCCTAAATGTGGTACGTGTTTCACTCAGCGTGTGCAAGGAACAAAATTAAAAGAGCAACCTTTGACTTGGGCAGCATTACTGCTGCCCAAGGTGTGGCTCTTCCAGTTTGTAACACCTGAGGGGGGGTTAAAGGTTACCTTTAAAATTGGTTCAATTAGGCTTCGGCCTACATTATGCTCCCTCTCCTCCTGCTGTCCCTGGGCTCTAACACTGCCAGTTGGTGCCCGGAAGTGCTGGCTGCAGAGAGCAAAACACCCGCCACTCTGTCAGTGGGGTTCAGCACCGCCAGCTGTTCCCCTGCTGTGTAGCTGGCAACGTGTCCTGCAAATGCCACGCAGACACAACAGACCTCCAAATGCCTCCAGTGCAGGCTTCGGCCTACACTCTGCTCCCGCTGCTGACCCTTTGCTCCAAACCCACTAGTTGGGGCTGCAAGAAGACAAGCTTGAATAGGTCCCCATCCTTGTTCCAGTACAGTCAGCTTGTTCCGGGCAGAGCCTTTGGCTTAGGTGCCTCCCTCTTGGTATCCGAGTTCCACCAACGTCAGGTGGTCCTTGGTAGTGCTTTCAGGCACGGGTACCTCCTGCTTAGTAACCGGGTTCCAGTAATGTCAGCTGGTCCTCGGTAGTTCCATTGGCTCTTGGACCTTCGGCTACCCATCCGGGTTCCAGTACCGTCAGCTGGTTCTCGGCAGTGTCTTTTGCTCTTGTACCTTCTGCTCCCCATCCTGGTTCCAGTACCGTCAGCTGGTTCCAGGCAGAGTCTTTGGCTTAGGTGCCTCCCTCTGGGTATCCGAGTTCCACCAACGTCAGGTGGTCCTTGGTAGTGCTTTCAGGCACGGGTACCTCCTGCTTAGTTACCGGGTTCCAGTAACGTCAGCTGGTCCTCGGTAGTTCCATTGGCTCTTGGACCTTCGGCTACCCATCTGGGTACCAGTACCGTCAGCTGGTTCTCGGCAGTGTCTTTTGCTCTTGTACCTTCTGCTCCCCATCCTGGTTCCAGTACCGTCAGCTGGTTCCGGGCAGAGCCTTTGGCTTAGGTGCCTCCTTCTGGGTATCCGAGTTCCACCAACGTGAGGTGGTCCTTGGTAGTGCTTTCAGGCACGGGTACCTCCTGCTTAGTAACCGGGTTCCAGTAACATCAGCTGGTCCTCGGTAGTTCCATTGGCTCTTGGACCTTCAGGTAGCCATCCGAGTTCCAGTTCCATCAGCTGTTTCTCGGCATTTTCTCAGCCTTCTTGTACCTTCTGCTACATTTCCAAGTTCAAGACCCTAAAGACGACGACCCGGAAGACCACCCCTAAGATGACGATGACACCAGAGACGACAACCACTGAGATGACGACGACCCTGGAGACGATGACCCTGAAGACCACCCCAATGACGACGACCCTGGAGACGACGACCCTGGAGACGACAACGACATGGGAGACCGAGAAGCAGAAGAACAAGAGGCTGCAGAACAAAGAGCAGAAGAACATTAAGCATAACACAAAATATCAGAGCAAAAGACATTATCTAAATTATAAGCAGAAGAAGACTAAGCAGTGTATGGGGGTGAGTCCGTTCCTCCTCGTGGTGCCCCTGGATAAAGCCTGATGCTGCAGGCCAAACTGAACGCGGACAAATGTAACTCTTTTGTGACAGGCAGAACGGAAGGTGTAATCTTCAAACTTTTATAGATAACAACTATGGGAATGCCTGTCACAAATAAGAATATGATGAAGAACTTGAATATGAAGAAGAATAAGAGTTAAATAAAAAGAATATGAACAATGTAACAAAAAAAATTATAGGTAGAAGATGAAGAAGATGAATAAGGTGAAGAAGAACTTGATGTCAAAGATGCTGATGATGATGAAGAAGAAAGTGTGGGAGAAGTAAAAAAGAGGGTGAAGGGCGTGGAAGTAGTGAAACATCAATATCTGACAAAATAAAAAAAATCTTAACATAGTCAATATCTTTGTAACTCCGAACGTCTTAAATTTTTTTTTAAATTCCTGCTATTCTATTTGATTGGGTAAACCTCTATGCCTTTAATGTCTCCGCCACCTCTCCCAATACATCCTACATTATTCTTAGTTGTTTTCCTTCATGTAGAATGAACCTACAAGGAAAGAAAGGGTTTATTTTAATTCCGATATTTTCGTCCCATTGACTTGCATTGGTATCGGGTATCGGAATCGGCGAGATCCGATACTTTGACGGTATCGGCCGATACTTTCCGATACCGATACTTTCCGATATCGGAAGGTATCGCTCAACACTACTCATAATAGATGGACATTTTTGGCTTGTGCTCTTTAGGCCACGTTCACACTTTGCGGTTTTTCCCGCGGATCCGCAGCGATTTTGATGCTGCGGGTCCGCAGCAGTTTCCATAGCGTTTCCATTTACATGTAAACCCTATGGAAACCGCAAACCGCAGTGCACATGCTGTGGGAAAAACCGTGCAGAAACGCAGCGGTTTAAAACCCGCAGCATGTCACTTCTTTGTGCAGAATCGCTGCGATTCTGCACCCATAGGAAAGCATTGAACCGCTTACTTCCCGCATGGGTGTTGTGAATTCCGTTCTCGGACTCCCTCCTGTGGTCATGAGTGGTACTTTGGTTAGTTCTGCTCTTGGACTCCCTCTGGTGGCTTTGAGCGGAACTGCTGGTCAATGAGGTTGGCTTTGTCAGCTGCTCTCGTTTATTGCTATGCTGGCTTCCCTATTTAACTCCACTCAGATCGTTACTTCATGCCAGCTGTCAATGTTTCAGTAGTGGTTCAGATCTCTCTTGGACTTCTCTGAGGACCTGTCTACTCCAGCAGAAGCTAAGTCTTTGCTAGTTCATTTGTTGTTACTGCTTCCTGAATATATTTCTTAGTACTGCTAATTTCTAGTCCAGCTTGCTATCATGATATTCCCTTGCTAGCTGGAAGCTCTGGGGTGCAGAGTGGCACCTCCACACCGTGAGTCGGTGTGGGGAGTCTTTTTGCTTACTCTGCGTGGTTTTTTGTAGTCTTTTGTGCTGACCGCATAGTTCCCTTTTCTATCCTCTGACTATTTAGTGAAGTCTGGCCTCCTTTGCTAAAACCTGTTTCATTCCTGTGTTTGTGACTTTCCTCTTAACTCACAGTCAATATATGTGGGGGGCTGCCTTTACCTTTGGGGAATTTCTCTGAGGCAAGGTTAGGCTTCTATTTCTATCTTTAGGGGTAGTTAGCTCTTAGGCTGTGAAGAGGCGTCTAGGGAGAGTTAGGTACGCTCCACGGCTATTTCTAGTGTGTGTGATAGGAGTAGGGTTTGCGGTCAGCAGAGTTCCCACTTTCCCAGAGCTTGTTCCGATTACTAGTTTACCCATCAGGTCATTCCGGGTGCTCCTAACCACCAGGTCCATAACAGTACAGCTGGCCAACAAAGTGTTAATGCATCTCAAAAGAGGGATAAGAGAAGTTCTGAACCCATTTTTTTTTCTTTGCAGTGTGTTTTGTCTCTCTTTTCCCCTTAATCTCTGGGTGGTTCAGGACTCAGGTGTAGATATGGATATTCAAGGTCTGTCCTCTTGTGTGGATCATCTCACTGCAAGAGTACAAAGCATTCAAGATTTTGTAGTTCAGAATCCGATATTAGAGCCTAGAATTCCAATTCCTGATTTGTTTTCTGGGGATAAATCTAAGTTTCTGAATTTCAAAAATAATTGTAAACTGTTTCTTGCTTTGAAACCCCGCTCCTCTGGTGATCCCATTCAGGAAGTAAAAATTATTATTTCTTTGTTGCGTGGCGACCCTCAAGACTGGGCATTCTCCCTTGCGCCAGGAGATCCTGCATTGCTTAATGTAGATGTGTTTTTTCTGCCGCTTGGATTGCTTTATGACGAACCGAATTCAGTGGATCAGGCAGAGAAAATCTTGCTAGCTTTGTGTCAGGGTCAGGATGAAGCGGAGATATATTGTCAGAAGTTTAGAAAATGGTCTGTGCTTACTCAATGGAATGAGTGTGCCCTGGCAGCAATTTTTAGAAAGGGTCTTTCTGAAGCCCTTAAGGATGTTATGGTGGGATTTCCCACGCCTGCTGGTCTGAATGAATCAATGTCCTTGGCCATCCAAATTGATCGGCGTTTGCGTGAGCGCAAAATTGTGCACCATTTGGCGGTGTCCTCTGAGCAGAGGCCTGAGCTTATGCAATGTGATAGAACTTTGACCAGAACTGAACGGCAAGAACACAGACGTCAGAATAGGCTGTGTTTTTACTGTGGTGACCCCACTCATGCTATCTCTGATTGTCCTAAGCGCACTAAGCGGTTCGCTAGGTCTGTCACCATTGGTACTGTACAGCCTAAATTTCTTTTGTCTGTTACTCTGATTTGCTCTTTGTGATCCTACTCGGTTATGGCATTTGTGGATTCAGGTGCTGCCCTGAATTTGATGGACTTGGAGTTTGCCAGGCGCTGGGTTTTTTCTTGGAGCCTTTGCAGTATCCTATTCCATTAAGGGGAATTGATGCCACGCCGTTGGCCAAGAATAAACCTCAGTACTGGACTCAGTTGACCATGTGCATGGCTCCTGCACATCAGGAAGATATTCGCCTTTTGGTGTTGCATAATTTGCATGATGTGGTCGTGTTGGGTTTGCCTTGGCTACAGGTTCATAATCCAGTATTGGATTGGAAATCAATGTCTGTGTCTAGTTGGGGTTGTCAAGGGGTACATGGCAATGTTCCGTTGGTGTCAATTTCTGCTTCCACTCCTTCTGAAGTCCCTGAGTTTCTGTCGGATTACCAGGATGTATTTGATGAGCCCAAATCCAGTGTCCTACCCCCTCATAAGGATTGTGATTGTGCTATAAATTTGATTCCTGGTAGTAAGTTTCCTAAGGGCCGACTTTTCAATTTATCTGTGCCAGAGCACGCCGCTATGCGGAGTTATATAAAGGAGTCCTTGGAGAAAGGACATATTCACCCGTCTTCATCACCGTTGGGAGCAGGGTTCTTTTTTGTGGCCAAGAAGGATGGTTCTCTGAGACCCTGTATAGATTACCGCCTTCTCAATAAGATCACGGTCAAATTTCAGTACCCTTTGCCTCTGCTGTCTGATTTGTTTGCTCAGATTAAGGGGGCTAGTTGGTTCACCAAGATAGATCTTCGAGGGGCGTATAACCTTGTGCGTATTAAACAGGGCGATGAATGGAAAACAGCATTTAATACGCCCGAGGGCCATTTTGAGTACCTGGTAATGCCATTCGGGCTTTCAAATGCTCCATCTTTGTTTCAGTCCTTTATGCATGACATCTTCCGAAAGTATCTGGATAGATTCATGATTGTATATTTGGATGATATTTTGGTCTTTTCGGATGATTGGGAGTCTCATGTGAAACAGGTCAGAATGGTATTCCAGGTCCTTCGTGCTAATTCCTTGTTTGTGAAGGGGTCTAAATGTCTCTTCGGAGTTCAGAAGGTTTCCTTTTTGGGCTTCATTTTTTCCCCTTCTACTATCGAGATGGACCCTGTTAAAGTTCAGGCCATTTATGATTGGACTCAACCTACATCTGTGAAGAGCCTCCAGAAATTCCTGGGCTTTGCTAATTTTTACCGTCGCTTCATCGCTAATTTTTCTAGTGTGGTTAAACCTTTGACTGATTTGACAAAGAAAGGTGCTGATGTGGTGAATTGGTCCTCTGCGGCCGTTGAGGCTTTTCAGGAGCTGAAACGTCGTTTTTCTTCGGCCCCTGTGTTGCGTCAGCCAGATGTTTCGCTCCCTTTTCAGGTCGAGGTTGATGCTTCTGAGATTGGAGCAGGAGCTGTTTTGTCTCAAAGAAGTTCTGATGGCTCTGTGATGAAGCCATGTGCCTTCTTTTCTAGAAAGTTTTCACCTGCTGAGCGTAATTATGATGTTGGCAATCGGGAGCTGCTAGCTATGTAGTGGGCATTCGAGGAGTGGCGACATTGGCTTGACGGAGCCAAGCACCGCGTAGTGGTCTTAACGGATCACAAAAATCTGACTTATCTCGAGTCTGCCAAGCGGTTGAATCCTAGACAGGCTCGATGATCGCTGTTTTTCTCCCGTTTCGATTTTGTGGTCTCATACCTTCCAGGTTCTAAGAATGTGAAGGCGGATGCCCTTTCTAGGAGTTTTGTGTCTGATTCTCCGGGAGTCCCTGAGCCGGCTGGTATTCTCAAAGAGGGGGTAATTCTGTCTGCCATCTCCCCTGATTTGCGGCGGGTGCTGCAGGAGTTTCAGGCTGATAGACCTGACCGTTGTCCAGCGGAGAAACTATTTGTCCCTGATAGATGGACTAGCAGAGTTATTTCTGAGGTTCATTGCTCAGTGTTGGCTGGTCATCCTGGGATTTTTGGGACCAGAGATTTGGTGGCTAGGTCCTTTTGGTGGCCTTCCTTGTCACGGAATGTGCGTTCTTTTGTGCAGTCCTGTGGGACTTGTGCTCGGGCTAAGCCCTGCTGTTCTCATGCCAGTGGGTTGCTTTTGCCCTTGCCAGTCCCGAAAAGGCCTTGGACGCATGTTTCCATGGATTTTATTTCAGATCTTCCTGTCTCTCAAAGGATGTCTGTCATCTGGGTGGTTTGTGATCGCTTTTCTAAGATGGTCCATTTGGTACCCTTGCCTAAATTACCTTCCTCCTCTGATTTGGTGCCATTATTTTTTCAACATGTGGTTCGTTTGCATGGCATTCCGGATAACATTGTGTCGGACAGAGGTTCCCAGTTTGTCTCTAGGTTTTGGCGGTCCTTTTGTGCTAAGATGGGCATTGATTTGTCTTTTTCTTCGGCTTTCCATCCTCAAACAAATGGCCAAACCGAACGAACCAACCAGACTTTGGAAACCTATCTGAGATGCTTTGTTTCTGCTGATCAGGATGATTGGGTGACCTTCTTGCCATTGGCTGAGTTCGCCCTTAATAATCGGGCTAGTTCGGCTACTTTGGTTTCGCCTTTTTTTTGCAATTCTGGTTTTCATCCTCGTTTTTCTTCGGGGCAGGTTGAGCCTTCTGACTGTCCTGGTGTGGATTCTGTGGTGGACAGGTTGCAGCAAATTTGGACTCACGTAGTGGACAATCTGACGTTGTCCCAGGAGAAGGCTCAACGTTTCGCTAACCGCCGTCGTTGTGTTGGTCCCCGACTTCGTGTTGGGGATTTGGTTTGGTTGTCTTCTCGTTATGTTCCTATGAAGGTTTCTTCTCCTAAGTTTAAGCCTCGTTTCATTGGTCCTTATAAGATTTCTGAAATTCTCAACCCAGTGTCATTTCGTTTGGTCCTTCCAGCTTCTTTTGCCATCCATAATGTGTTCCATAGGTCGTTGTTGCAGAGATACATGGCGCCTATGGTTCCCTCCGTTGATCCTCCTGCCCCGGTGTTGGTTGAGGGGGAGTTGGAGTATGTGGTGGAAAAAATTTTGGATTCTCGTATTTCGAGACGAAAGCTTCAGTACCTGGTTAAGTGGAAGGGCTATGGTCAGGAGGATAATTCCTGGGTTGTTGCCTCCGATGTCCACGCTGCCGATTTAGTTCGTGCCTTTCATTTGGCTCGTCCTGATCGGCCTGGGGGCCCTGGTGAGGGTTCGGTGACCCCTCCTCAAGGGGGGGGTACTGTTGTGAATTCCGTTCTCGGACTCCCTCCTGTGGTCATGAATGGTACTTTGGTTAGTTCTGCTCTTCGACTCCCTCTGGTGGCTTTGAGCGGAACTGCTGGTCACTGAGGTTGGCTTTGTCAGCTGCTCTCGTTTATTGCTATGCTGGCTTCCCTATTTAACTCCACTCAGATTGTTACTTCATGCCAGCTGTCAATGTTTCAGTAGTGGTTCAGATCTCTCTTGGACTTCTCTGAGGACCTTTCTACTCCAGCAGAAGCTAAGTCTTTGCTAGTTCATTTGTTGTTACTGCTTTCTGAATATATTTCTTAGTACTGCTAATTTCTAGTCCAGCTTGCTATCATGATATTCCCTTGCTAGCTGGAAGCTCTGGGGTGCAGAGTGGCACCTCCACACCGTGAGTCGGTGTGGGGAGTCTTTTTGCTTACTCTGCGTGGTTTTTTGTAGTCTTTTGTGCTGACCGCATAGTTCCCTTTTCTATCCTCTGACTATTTAGTGAAGTCTGGCCTCCTTTGCTAAAACCTGTTTCATTCCTGTGTTTGTGACTTTCCTCTTAACTCACAGTCAATATATGTGGGGGGCTGCCTTTACCTTTGGGGAATTTCTCTGAGGCAAGGTTAGGCTTCTATTTCTATCTTTAGGGGTAGTTAGCTCTTAGGCTGTGAAGAGGCGTCTAGGGAGAGTTAGGTACGCTCCACGGCTATTTCTAGTGTGTGTGATAGGAGTAGGGTTTGCGGTCAGCAGAGTTCCCACTTTCCCAGAGCTTGTTCCGATTACTAGTTTACCCATCAGGTCATTCCGGGTGCTCCTAACCACCAGGTCCATAACACATGGGGCTGTGCCCACGTTGCGGGAAGTAAGTGGCTAATGTGCGGTTGCTACCCGGGGTGGAGGAGAGGAGACTCTCCTCCAGGCCCTGGGAAGCATAAATAGTGTAAAAAAAAGAATTAAAATAAAAAATGTTGCTATACTCACCTCTCAGCGCTGCACGCGGCCGCCCGGTCTCAGTTGCTGTGCGAGCAGGACCTGTGGTGACGTCGCGGTCACATGACCGTGATGACGCCGCAGTCACATGACCGTGACGTCACGAAAGTCCTTCTCGGCACAGCATCTTTGGAACCGGAGCGCCGCGTGCAGCGCCGAGGAGATCCGGACATCAGAGGGTGAGTATAACCTTGTTTTATTATTTTTACCATTACTATTGATGCTGCATATTGCTGCATATGCAGCATCAATAGTATAGGAGTAATCCCGCAGCAGAAACCGCGGAACAAACCGCGATAAATCTGCAGGGATAACCGCAGCGGTTTTGCCCTGCAGATTTATCAATTCCGCTGCGGGAGAACCCACAGAGGGTGGCCGCAAGGTGTGAACGTGGCCTTATTCTGGGGCAGGATCATTGGTCACCTTATAATTAGCTCAGAATACTGGACCGTTGTATACTACAATTATCACACTTAAGATCAAACAAAAGAAGAATGCAATATTTTTTTATCCAATAAACTAGTGATAGTTTTATCAAGAGGTGACCCCTGAATTGTTTTTTTCTCGGGAATCCTTATTGCTATTTCAAGCTAAATCAAGCATGTAGGCAAATGTAGTGCAATCTTCTGGTTCAGGTTTGCTGTCCTTCACATCAAGAATCTTTAATCAGACATACATCAATTTGTCATGCCATGCTTACTGTAAAATAGACAACAATTTGTCTCTGCAATCATCCATAGACGTTACCTGTATCTATAAATAATGGAAAGCCAGCAGGTCCTGGTGCCTAAAGGTGCTCAAATGCTGCTCTGCCACCTAAGAGTTGGGGCCCCACTGGCAATATTTTACACAGC
This sequence comes from Ranitomeya variabilis, assembly GCF_051348905.1. Classification (NCBI taxonomy): domain Eukaryota; kingdom Metazoa; phylum Chordata; class Amphibia; order Anura; family Dendrobatidae; genus Ranitomeya; species Ranitomeya variabilis. The sequence continues at coordinate 238,281,737 of NC_135232.1, forward strand.
ACTAAATAAAGGGTGTTCTTTTTATACATTCTGCACCCAGGAAATAAAATTTACACCATTGAACACTATGGTTTCTTGGAAAGAATAACAATATTATTTCATGCAGAATTGATCATATAGTTCAACTTTGTGTTTATTGCTACTTTATTGCTCAATAAGATTGAAATGAATGAATGTATATTTATAATATGTAGGTCAAACATTTGGAGTCCTATAATATAATTTTGCAGATAAACAGTGTATGTGGGCAGCCGCAATATGTCTTTTCCTCTATTTTTGTGCCGGATGATTCATGGCCCATGAACCCACACTGAAGTCTCTAGTATGAGTAATGAGCAGCAATCTTCTTGTAAGCATCTACTGAATTGTATGGCACCTTTCCATATTAAATATATACATTAATATTGGGCATTGAAGATTCTACTTTATAAGTTAAGTATTCATAAAGTTTGGGATAAACTGAGATAATATATCAGATGAGACACAGTAGATATACAGAACAGTCCAGAATCAGGTTGCACAGACTGCTAGGAATGGCACCTACAGAGATTCTACTAAAAGTGAAAGCTAAAAAATCCAGCCACAGATTTGGTTTTAATGAAATTATTCCGAATGGAAAATACCCTGATTGCCATGAAAAAATGTTTACCATGGTCTGAGATCTCTCCAGACCCCGAAACACAGTAAAAGGGATGGAAGGGGTTAAATCAATTATAATTATAATCGTACTCACCTGTCCTAGGCCCTCATCCTTCTTAGGGTACCGTCACACAGTGCCATTTTGATCGCTACGACGGCACGATCCGTGACGTCGCAGCGATCGTATGATTATCGCTCCAGCGTCGTAGACTGCGGTCACACGTTGCAATCACGGCGCTGGAGCGATGCCGAAGTCCCCGGGTAACCAGGGTAAACATCAGGTTACTAAGCGCAGGGCCGCGCTTAGTAACCCGATGTTTACCCTGGTTACCAGCGTAAACGTAAAAAAAACAAACAGTACATACTTACATTCCGGTGTCTGTCCCCCGGCGTCTCAGCTTCTCTGCACTGTGTAAGCACAGCGGCCGGAAAGCACAGCGGTGACGTCAGACGTCACCGCTGTGCTCGCTTTCTGGCTGGCCGGCGCCCACAGTGCAGAGAAGCTGAGACGCCGGAGGACAGACACTGGAATGTGAGTATGTACTGTTTGTTTTTTTTACGTTTACGCTGGTAACCAGGGTAAACATCGGGTTACTAAGCGCGGCCCTGCGCTTAGTTACCCGATGTTTACCCTGGTTACAAGCGAACACATCGCTGGATCGCTGTCACACACAACGATCCAGCGATGTCAGCGGGGTGATCAAGCGACGAAAGAAAGTTCCATACGATCTGCTACGACGTACGATTCTCAGCAGGATCCCTGATCGCTGCTGCGTGTCAGACACTGCGATATCGTATGGATATCGCTGGAACGTCACGAATCGTACCGTCGTAGCGATCAAAGTGTGACTGTGTGACGGTACCCTTACTCCACCCCTGCTGTTGCAGCTTCCCATTCCACTGCACCGGTCTGCAGTTCCGCCAGGGCTTCCTCTCTGACACTCAGGCCAGTGATTTGCACATCATGTATGTCTATGTGAGGCCAGTTATAAGCCACCAAAATTATGGGAAAATTCATCACAAATTTGATAATTTCATGAATAGATTTGCTCACCTCTAATAAGTACAATCATATTTATTGAATGCAGAAACCTCAACAACATTATACTCCAGCAAAATCACAGCATAGTCATAAATGCACCCACATTGTCACTGCTTGCAAGGTGTAAGTTATATTCTGTACTGATAAGGATTGCAATGTCCTTTGCTGTTACCATGGCTTACTGTTGCTGAGAAAATGCCACCTGGCATTGTCATACCTAGCTTGCCTTACTATCATGTAAATGTTTTATCTATGCATTTGCTATGTCACAATTCTTGCAGTTTTTGTGGTGTATCCTCTGCAGATTGTTACTAGATAAGCCCTCTTGCTAGGTAATCTCATTTTGCACTGTGTTAGACTATATACTATATATATACAGTACACACCAAAAGTTTGGAAGCACCTTCTCATTTAAAGATTTTTCTGTATTTTCATGACTTTGAAAATTGTAAATTCACACTGAAGGCATCAAAACTATGAATTAACACATGTGGAATTATATACTTAACGAAAAAGTGTGAAACAACTGAAAATATGTCTTATATTCTAGGTTCTTCAAAGTAGCCACCTTTTGCTTTGATGACTGCTTTGCACACTCTTGGCATTGTCTTGATGAGCTTCAAGAGGTAGTCACCGGGAATGGTTTTCACTTCACAGGTGTTCCCTGTCAGGTCTAATAAGTGGGATTTCTTGCCTTATAAATGGGGTTGGGACCATCAGTTGTGTTGAGCAGAAGTCTGGTGGATACACAGCTGATTGTCCTACTGAAAAGACTGTTAGAATTTGAATTATGGCAAGAAAAAAAGCAGCTAATTAAAGAAAAACGAGTGGCCATCATTACTTTAAGAAATGAAGGTCAGTCAGTCCGAAAAATTGAGAAAACTTTGACAGTGGCCCCAAGTGCTGTTGCAAAAACCATCAAGCGCTATAAAGAAACTGGCTCACATGAGGACCGCCCCAGGAAAGGGAGACCAAGAGTCACCTCTGCTTCTGAGGATAAGTTTATCCGAGTCAGCAGCATCAGAAATCCCAGGTTAACAGCAGCTCAGATTAGAGGCCAGGTCAATGCCACACAGAGTTCTAGCAGCAGACACATCTCTACAGCAACTGTTAAGAGGAGACTTTGTGCAGCAGGCCTTCATGGTAAAATAGCTGCTAGGAAACCACTGCTAAGGACAGGCAACAAGCAGAAGATACTTGTTTGGACTAAAGAACACAAGGAATGGACATTAGACCAGTGGAAATCTGTGCTTTGGTCTGATGAGTCCAAATTGAGATCTTTGGTTCCAACCACCGTATCTTTGTGCGATGCAGAAAAGGTGAATGGATGGACTCTACACTCTGGTTCCCACCATGAACCATGGAGGAAGAGGTGTGATGGTGTGGGGGTGCTTTGCTCGTGACTCTGTTGGGGATTTATTCAACATTGAAGGCATACTGAACCAGCATGGCTACCACAGCATCTTGCAGCGGCATGCTATTCCATCCGGTTTGCGTTTAGTTGGACCATCATTTATTTTTCAACAGGACAATAACCCCAAACACACCTCCAGGCTGTGTAAGGGCTATTTGACCAAGAAGGAGAGTGATGGGGTGCTACGCCAAATGACCTGACCTCCACAGTCACCAGACCTGAACCCAATCGAGATGGTTTGAGGTGAGCTGGACCGCAGAGTGAAGGCAAAAGGGCCAACAACTGCAAAGCATCTCTGGGAACTCCTTCACAGAGTCACCTGCATCATGTCTTCAATAATAAATGTGGACATACTTATCATCCTGGTCCAAGATAGGCCCGAAATTTGGGACCAAAGGGATGCAAACTATGCGAACCGGGCAAGGAAAGAGGCTGCTTGGAGGAGCATATGTGGGATCCTTTTCCCAGAATATGAGCAGCGGCCACGTGAGGTCCAAAAGCAAATTAGTAAGTACACTCATGTTTCTCTATTAATTAATATTGCAAACTGCATTACCTACATGAATTGGGCCTATTGTTATTTTCATTAAGATTAATTTCATTTATTTATATAGCACCATTAATTACATTGTGCTGGACATGAGAAAGGGGTTACGTACAGAGTTATATAGATGTTATTTACAGTAACCAAATTTACAATGACATACTGCTACAGAGGGGAGAGGACCCTGTCCTTATGGCTTTAAATTCTATGTATTTTCCTTTATATGGTATTGTACTGTTTGTGTTTTCAATATTTATATTGATGATCTTTTTTAAGAAATGCAGGTTACTAGGCCACATTAAAATCTGTTAAATCACTGACACCTTGTGGTACCACTGTGCACAATGGCCTTATATATCATTTATTTCTACTTCATTGCAGTGGAAGATGTTATGAGACGATGGCGCAGCATACATGACCAGTATAGGAGAGAAAGGCAGCAGCGGACCAGGAGTGGGGCAGCAGCGCCTGCCAAAAAGCGCAAATACATTTACCGTATATACTCGAGTATAAGCCGACCCGAGTATAAGCCGACCCCCCTAATTTTGCCACAAAAAACTGGGAAAACTTATTGACTCGAGTATAAGCCTAGGGTGGAAAATGCAACAGCTACCGGTGAATTTCAAAAATAAAAATAGATGCTCCATACTGTTCATTATGGCCCCATAGCTGTGCCATATAGTGCTCTGCACCATTATTGCCCCATAGCTGTGCCATACAGTGCTCTGCACCATTACTGCCCCATAGCTGTGCCATATAGTGCTCTGCACCATTATTGCCCCATAGCTGTGCCATACAGTGCTCTGCACCATTACTGCCCCATAGCTGTACCATATAGTGCTCTGCACCATTACTGCCCCATAGCTGTGCCATATAGTGCTCTGCACCATTATTGCCCCATAGCTGTGCCATACAGTGCTCTGCACCATTACTGCCCCATAGCTGTGCCATATAGTGCTCTGCACCATTATTGCCCCATAGCTGTGCCATACAGTGCTCTGCACCATTACTGCCCCATAGCTGTGCCATATAGTGCTCTGCACCATTACTGCCCCATAGCTGTGCTATACAGTGCTCTGCACCATTACTGCCCCATAGCTGTGCCATATAGTGCTCTGCACCATTACTGCCCCATAGCTGTGCCATATAGTGCTCTGCACCATTACTGCCCCATAGCTGTGCCATACAGTGCTCTGCACCATTATTGCCCCATAGTTGTGCCATATAGTGCTCTGCACCATTACTGCCCCATAGCTGTGCCATATAGTGCTCTGCACCATTACTGCCCCATAGCTGTGCCATACAGTGCTCTGCACCATTACTGCCCCATAGCTGTGCCATACAGTGCTCTGCACCATTACTGCCCCATAGCTGTGCCATACAGTGCTCTGCACCATTGCCCCATAGCTCTGCCATATAGTGCTCTGCACCGTCCATTATTGCCCCATAGCTGCTGCTGCTGCTGCTGCAATAAAAATAATAAAACACATACTCACCTGTCTTGCTTGCAGCTTCTCGGCGCCATCTTCCCGGCGTCTCCCTGCACTGACTGATCAGGCAGAGGGCGGCGCGCACACTATATGCGTCATCGCGCCCTCTGCCTGCAGTCAGTGAGGAGAGAGAGACGCCGGGAAGATGGAGACAGCGCCCGGCGTGTGGAACCAGGACAGGTGAATATGACATACTTACCTGCTCCCGGCGTCCCGCTCCTTCCCCCTGCCTGTGTTCGGTGCCGCAGCCTCTTCCTCTGTCAGCGGTCACCGGCACCGCTTCATTAGAGAAATGAATAGGCGGCTCCGCCCCTATGGGAGGTGGAGCAGCCTATTCATTTCTCTAATGAGCGGTCCCACGTGACCGCTCAGGGGAAGAGGCTGCTGCACCCGGAGACCGTGGGACGGGCAGGGGGAGTGACAGGATCGCCGGGACTAGGTAAGTATGCCTCAGCGCCCTCTCCCCCTCACCCGCCGACCCTGCCACAGACCGTGACTCGAGTATAAGCCGAGGGGGCACTTTCAGCCCAAAAATTTGGGCTGAAAATCTCGGCTTATACTCGAGTATATACGGTATTATGACCAATTCTCCTTTTTAGATCCCAGAATGGATCTGAGACAGTAAGTAAAAACATCAAAACACATTACACATATGCTTTTTAATGTTCAAATTTTAAAATTTAATTACTTATTCTCATACTTTACTAACAGAACACAGTCCAACTTCACTGAGAGGGAGACCGGCTCCGACTCGGAGGCCATGATAGATCCGGTTGGGGAAGGAGAAGAGGTGACTGGCCCATCTTTACATCCTTCCAGTGACATCCCTCCTGCAACATCTTAGGTTGGAACACAAGATCAGGCTACAACTGGCTAAGAAGCTGCACCACCACCCACAGCAGCACCAGATCCAGTAAGCCAGGATGATCCAGGAAACAGTAGCAGCCCTACTGTTCCACTGGAGACATCCCCACAGCCTGCTGTCATTTCCCGCTATGGCCGCAGAAGGAGAAAGCTGCAAGAAACTCGCAGGAATGTAGACACTGGGGTCCTTAATTATTTGGCCAGGGCTGCACAGGATGATGGTGAGGAGGCATATGAGAGGAGCCTGGCCCGGTACCTCCGTCCCATACCCCGTGAGGTGAGGCTACACGTGAGAGGGTGTTTTCAAATACTTATTGAAGCATGTACCACCAAATGAACCGTATGAATTGTTTGAGTTCATTGAGAGGTGGCAGCTGTCAGCACGTAACGTCCTGCGCCTTCCATCATCTCAACAGGTGCATGGTCAACAAGTATTTGAAGCACCCCCTCCCCAACCCATTGCCACCCAAAACCCACCAAGGCCAGCACATTACAATATGCCATCATACCATCAACTTTCCCAATATGGCTACTTGTCCAGACCCAGTGCTGGAGGCTGGTCCCAACCTGGATTTGGACGACATGGCCATATTGGGGGGCTTATGAGGCAAGGCCTTATTTACAACATCATGAGGGCCATACTCAAAACCCTTATTATAGCCAATACCCAACTGGCCAATATGAGCAAGGGCATCATTTTGAGCAGCAACAGACATCTTACACACAGGATGATGGACAATTGGCCCAACAAAGGCCACCTGACCAGGACCCTGAGCTGCCGCCATCTCCTCCACCAACTTACAGGAATCTGTAATGAGAATTGTTTTATGCTGATTCTTTTTTTTTTTGGTGATAACCATGTTTTTGTTTGACTCTGCTATGATAGCACTTTGTTCTATTTATCTTTCAAAATGGGTTGTGTCAAGTTTATTTTACAAAAAAACCATATGATATTAATATGGTGTTTAAACCCCCCCAAAAAGGCTTTTGCTATAATAAGTAAATATAGGTCAATTTCAGTTTGTTGGACTAATCATTACAACATCATACTCAATTACTCTGTTCATAAACATCTGTTACTTAAGTCAATGAAACACACATAGTTAAGTAATTTAAGTAATTTATGTTTTTTTTAAGAAAATATATATAGTAATAAAGGAAAAAATTACAACATAGAAACAGCATTATCTTGCCAGGGAGTAGCTTCCTGAGGAGAAACAAAATAATTTGTAAAAATATCCCTAACTTTTATGCCAGAAAGGGGACGCCGCTGAGGAAGGACTTGTGTTGCAGGCCTACCCACATTAGCCAACATGTCTTCACCACTGTCAGCTGAGGAGCACTCATGAATTCTTGCGCAGTTGTGTAAAACAACACAAGCTTTTATGACTTCATTAACATTTGCCTCACTCAGCTGAATGGCAGACTGGATAACACGCCATTTGGATGCCATAATGTCAAACACATTAAACACACGCCGACCGTGGTCCAGGTTGCACCGGGCATAAGGCCCCATGACATGCCTGGTCAATTGGAAGGCCTCATCTGCCACAAGTACATATGGGACTGCTTCAGCATTGGAGCCCGGGAGTTGTCGTGGTGGTGGGAGGTCCAACAAGTTTTCACATAGGTGCCGACCCATAATGGACGCATTGAAGACTCTAGAGTCTCTAGTTCGCCCATAGGCCCCAATATCTACAATTATAAACCTGTAGTTACTTTCAACTACAGCTAACAGAACTACTGCTTATAATTGTAAAATTGGGTGCCCGAGTTCGGCGGCTTACGCACCCTGATATGTTTCCCATCCAGGGCTCCAATACAGTGCGGAAATTGACAAGAATCAGAAAATTCACGGGTTATTTTCAGCCAATCCTTCATTTTGGGCTCCGGCATCACAAGTTCATGTAGTTTGTCCCATATTTGAACACATGTATTACGCACAATGCCAGAAATAGTGGACCGCCCTATCAGAAATTCAAGATGTATTCCCGCATAAGACAATCCAGTTGACAGGAATCTGAAATCACAAAAAAAAATAATTAGCTATGTTAAAATGCTTTGAAAAAACCCCAATAACGCAACGTAATATGAGGATAGAAAAAGGCAGGAGACCAGTGTACCTTCCTAAATTTCCATTGGATACTAACATTTACCATTTACTACATATGCATATATGATTTATTAAAAATCTATTAATATAATTTAAATATGATGCTATGAAAATCAAAATAGTACAAAAAACATCATCAATATACAGTATGTGAGGATAGTGAATACATACCGTAAAGTAAGTAGAAGACGCTCCTCTGCAGATATGCATTTCCGCATCCTGGTATCCTGATACGTTATTCCTGGACGTACTGTCTCCAACAAGATATCAAAGGTGGGTATTGTCATGCGACAGTACTGAAAGAATTTGTCAGGATGTGTCCGCAGAGCTGAATAGAGCATGTGAAAATGCCCTTTAGTGAGGCGTTACAACAAAAGTGGATGCACCCACATTCTTCTTCTCCTCCTTCGCGGATCAACTATCACGGGGTATGGCTGGCCAAAGACCCCATGACAAGACCCAATTAAATAACACCCGCTGAGTTGGTGTCAAATGCAGGAGGTCACACATGTTGCCCAAGTACCACCAAAACACCTACACAAGCACAGCAACAAAATGGCCATATGGGAGGGTTTCAGCTGTTGTAGAGGCCTTAAATAGGGTTTATGCAGATGATCTAATTATTTTCAGGCCTCAAAACCGTTAAAATGTCCATTTTGTAAGGTTGTGTGAAAAAACACATTACGGATGCCATACGGATTACATACGAGGTTTACATGCACAAAATACGCAGCCACACCTTGCCTACAGATTACATATGGATCACTGTTTTGGGATCATTTCTGCGTATTACGCCTGTAAAAAACGGTCCATATTTCCCTACGCTAAGTGTGACGCCGGCCTTAATGTGTTTTTTTTATAGTGCAGAAAAGCTTTGATCCTGCACTTAAAAAAAGTATCTGCAGTTTTTTTCATGCATTTTTTTAGGCTGCTCATAGAAAACAAGAGAGGAAAAAAGCACCAAAGCTGCACAGCGGCTTGGGCGCACAGCGGGTGCAGTTTTCATGAAATCACATCCACTTTGCTTAAACAGTTAAACACAGCAGAATTTTTGTGCTGTAAAAAAAGGAGCAGAAAATACGCAGCACTTATGCTACATGTGAACATGTTCTAAATTCTGAAGCAAATTTAGAAGCGGATGCTTCTACAGACTCTGCTGTAGTCTGCAGTTTTGTTGCATTTTTTGTCTATAGCTTTCATCTGAAAATACCGCCCTCCCCACAAAAGAAAGTTGTTGAATTTTTAAAGGCAGAATCAAAGCCTTTCTGGACTATTAAAAAAGGGTTAAAGCCTCTGTTTCATATCTGCTGCAAAATTGCATCAAATAAGCGGGAAAGCGCATAAAAGAAATGCAGCAAACTCACAATAATCAGAGAAGAGTTTTATTGCGTTGTGTGGTGAGGACACCAGCAGAAAAAAGCAGCAAAAAGAACTCAGCATTTACACTATGTGTGAACGTTGCCTCAGCGTAACATATTTATTATATTATTTTATGGGCTTAATAGAGAAAAATATCGATCATGCCATTTTTTTACATCATTTATTGATCCCAGTAAATAATCTGATCGATGTGTTGTGCGGTCATTACAATTACAGGGACATGAAATATGTCCTTGTTATTTGCTGATTTGAGATATTTATTATTTAAAAAAAGAATGCATTAAAATGACTATTTTTTTCGTTATCAAGCATTTTTCATTATATTTTTAGTAATTTTAATGGATGAAAAAATCTCTCATTCTCGCTCTAGCATACATATACATACATTGCACATAGCAGAGTATTTCTATCAGTATAATCTGCATATAGAGTCAGAGCCTGCAATACAGATCAAGTACACACAATTCTCCCCACTACGTTGTCAGAGCTTGTGGTTCAGTAGCTTAAGTTCCTGCCTGTAATGTTAAGGTTGTGGGTTTGATTAACTGACTCACAGAAAAAAAAACTACATTTTGTAATTGATTATTATTTTTACTGTTATAATAGGAACAAAAAAATATTTTTGCTCACCTCAGTATACAGGGACCATAGAAGACATTGTTATACCCAATGTATTTCTATGGAAATGTATAACCTGTTTCTGGGTTCATTGCCTGCATTAGAGGTCAAGAGCACTAAATGTGTGTACCTTCTATACTAGCTGCATCTCCTGGATTGGCTCTTCAAGTTGTTCATAAAACCCAGACCTAAATTCCAGGTCAGTCAAAAACGCTCTTAACACTCATCAGTGCTGAAGCCTGTTCTCCGGGTTTCACATCACCGAGTCTAGGCACTTCGGTGACACACACACATCATCCAGGACTTGTCCAGCTGCAACCTTACAATATATTTTGTATATGTGTCACATCACCGAGGTGCCTTGTAAGCCCAACACATGACGACGTTTAGATAAAGTAACATATATATTTATGCTAATCTATATAAATGCTGCCATATGTTGTGTGGTGCTGTGACAGATGGGCAACATATTGTGCAGCAAGTTTAGACATGCTGCATGTGTGATGCAGGTAAATGACTTGTTTAATGGGAGAAACTCCAAGGTCAGATAGTGCTTGACAGGATGCCATTGGTAATGGTTACAATGTCTAAAGTACAGCACACCTCAGTCATGCACTAAGCTACTGGCGATATGAAAAAAGCAGATCTATGAAGCCCAGTCCAAAGTAACTAAGAAATAGTAAAGGTGAGAAACCAGATATGGTGTCCAGCTGATTCTACTCAATTCAGTAGAAGATGTTGTTGCAATCACAGTCATCTTGCTGTTGCCAAGGTTCTTTGCCTATATAAGCTGCCCATCTGACTCACATAATATGATGCAGTACTGAATGCTTTTTCAGTGTTACTGGTTAAAAAGTCACTGTCATTTTAATTTTTATTTCATAAATTAATAGCACAGATGAAAATACACAACTTTGTAATATATCTTATAATAGAAATTTGCTTTTTTCTCTGTCAAAATTAGTCAGTCATTATCAAATTTCTCAATTCTGAGGTGGATCCAAGAATCATCATTTATCCTTGCGGAGAGTGAAATTTTAAGCATACCAAGATGAGGAGACTTAAAGCTGCAATGCTCATTTGGAAAATATGCTAAGTGTCTCTTCAGAGAGGAAGAGGACTAGTGCCACCTATTGGAAGTAGCAATCCTAAAAAGTCTATGTCGACCCTTTAACGAGCCTTGTCACATGACTTAGGATAAAAGCCAAACCAGAATTTTAATTTGTAGACACTGCGTTTCGAGTTACTGCTCCTCGTCAGTGCAAAGTGTGAGATCTGGTTTGGCTGTGTGTGAGCCATCTGACCGGGATCCAAGAAGTATTGTTTCTTCTTGTGGAGAGTGACATGTTAAGCATGCTGAGATGAGACTTAAAGTTGCAATGCTCTTCTGGGCAATATGCAAAGTGTCTCTTCAGAGATTAAGAGACTAGAACTTTAGTGCCACCTGTCACATGACTTAGAATAAAAGTCAAACCAGAATCTCAATTTGCAGATACTGTGTTTTGAGAGACTGCACCTTGTCAATGCAAAGTGTGAGATTTGGTTTGGCACATGTCACTCTCTGCAAGGAGAAACAATACTTCTTGGATCCCAGTCACCCACAGTATAAATTGTAGCTTGGCACTGCAGTAATCAGTGATGCATGAGGTATCGGGTTCTGGGCCAGCATTTACAAGTTTGAATTGAACTTCAAAGTAAGACGAGGTGGGTGAGGGATTACTGTAGGCCTGCTATGCTGGGAGCGCTGATACCACATGCAACGGCTCAACCTGCTTTCATGCTCAGTCACACTCAGGTGGCACAAATATCAGTTTTGTAGACCACTATTGTAAAAAAAAACCTAAGGATAGTAGTAACACAGGCAGTTGACTCCCAGGACGCGGAGGCTTGATGGTCTCAGAGGCCTACTGCTACAGGCAACACGCATGAAGGAGATCCAACCAGGAGTCTACACATTTATAAAAATTAGTGGCAGACACCACCAAAGTGTCATCAAGTGTAATAGAGTAAAACTAGTATAACATTAAACAACACCTCTTTCACTATAGCCAAGCCAGCAGATGTAGACTGTGACAGCTAAGGTGGTAGAAGGACTGTGCCGTATGCCTCGGAAAGCATGGAGGGGTGTAACTAGGTGGCCTGTAAAATCCCAACTTGGATTAGTGGCAGCAGGCTAAAACTGAGAACCAAGGGGAGACAAGGAGGTGGCACCAGGTGCTACTCTGTGGCTGACCTACAGAAGGTGGCAGCTGACCCCCTAGAGTGGATAGGTTGCTATGGCATGATGGAGAGATGAAAAATACCAGCAGGCACTGTAGGGACACTGGAACCATTGGTGCAGATGGGAAGGAACAGAAAAGCACTGGCAATGCAGGCTGGACAGGGTGTTAGACAGATGGGCACTAGCAGGTGTGATATGCACCGACTAATGGACAGAAGAGCACAGACAGGTAATGTCAACAGATCGGAAAGTCTGTAGTAAGAGGGAATTGTCCACTGTGTCAAAGGTAGATGCCAGATCCAGGAGAAGTAGGAGGACAAACTCACGTTGCTTTCATTTGGTGGTTAGTAGGTCGCTGGTGACTTTAATCAGGGCAGTTTCAGTTGAATGATGCGGTCTGAAGCCAGATTGTAAGCGGTCAAGGAGGGAGCAAGGGGAGAGGTGGGAGGACAGTTCAAAATGGACGTATTATTACAGTAGTTTGGAGGCATAGAGGAGAAATGATATTGGTCAATAGGTAGACACAGAGGATGTGTCAAGGGTGGGCTTTTTGAGGATGGGGTGATTGAGGTATGTTTCAATCAGGAGGGAAGACACCAGTTGATAGTGACAGGTTGAAGAGGTGGGCTAGGCTTCGGATGAAGACTGTGGTAAGGTTTGGAATGAGGTGGCATGTTACTGTGTCAAATTCACAGTTGGTGAGGCAAAGTCTTCAGTTGAGATGAGAGGAGAGGGAGGGGGAGCTGGTGGACGGAGGAGATAATTGAAAGTACTGAATAGCTGTTTAGGGTTGTGAGACAGGTATGATATGGGGGATGAGAGGTCGGTTTGTTTTGCTGCCGTGAGCAATTGCACAGCATTTTTACATTTTTATAGTAACATCTGTTACTGGACGAGCTGCTCCACACCCTTTCTTTGGCAGCTGTACAGCGGTACACCTTGTAGATGAAGGCCAGAAAGAACATGTGCTCCAGTAGACAGCAAGTGCTGCATCAAGTGGCCTCTGCGCCTCTTCCTCCACCTTAACATCACACACAGTACAGTCCTCAGTGGTGTTACCCCAATTACCCTAGTTTTCCCCCATGTCACATCTCTTCATCCGCCCAACTGACTGTTGGGAACCATTAACCCCATTGGGTGAAGGTGATCACATTCATGACAAGACTCAGGTATTTGAGGCGCTCGCGGACTGTACTGTGCTGTCAGGGCAGGAAGAGGAAGATGGTGACTCTCAGAGCAAGGAGTGGAAGAAAAGAGAGGATGATAATGAGGTAATAATTCACACTAGGTTTAAACCCAGAGGCATGCAGCTGAGTAGCTCAGAAGAGGAAGTGGAGGAAAACGAGGAGTTTACGTAGACATAGAGTTATGCAACCATGACAACAAATGCATACTGAGCCCCAACTCTGGCAGTGGAGAGCAGCACTTGCGGTTTTGCAGTTGCCTAGCTTGGGTCTTTTTTTCAGACTGGCAAAAATCTAAAATATCATGTTATCTATCAAGTTTTTTAAAAACAACATAGTAGAGTTTTAAAAAAATGAAATAATATGAGTACTACATGCATTAACTGGCACATGCGTGATCAACATGCGTAAATCTGGGAATGTCACCGTGCTAAAATGCAGACTAGTGGGCCTCGACAACCACCGTCCACCCCATCAACCACATCTTCTGATTCTTCCTCCTCCCTCACCGTGGCAAGTGTTGTCACACAGGTCTCCTGCCACAGAACCTCTACTTGTTTACCTCTTACAGTTGGGGTGACTGAGAGAATGTCAGCTGATACGGAAGTGGACATGCCTGCACACCCCAGCTTTCTCAATCCACCGTAACATCTCTGCCCGCACCTCTCTCACAGTCCAGCAACTTGTTGTGCTCACCCTACTCCATCCTGTGTCAGTGCAGCAACGCACCCTTGTTTGTGCAGTTGTGCTCACTTAAAACAAAGTTAGCAAGGCCAAAAAAAGACAATTGTCCATCCAGATCATCCTATATTCCATCAGAATAAATTCCCAGATCTACATCCTTCTAAAGAACCTATTAACTGTAAGATTGTCATGTCGGATGCTGTTCAGACCAGGTCGTCCGACATGACAGCGGTAATTCCGCTTTTGACCACTATTTACTCATTGGCATCTGCTAGATTTTGTCTAGCTGTTCCGGGGTTAATTTACCTGATCCTCGGATTGGAAGCTGGGCCATTTCCATGGCCTTTAAATAGTTCTCCTGATCATTGGGCGTCACCGATTATAGCTTCTGTCTTACGTTGTTATCTCGGTCTGGAGTGGAGAGCTGGTGGTTGGAGATTCGTTGCTGGTGTTGTATATTCCTTCGTCTTATTTACTCCTTCCTATATTTGTGTTTATTTTGCCCTGCACATTTATAGTGTATTCCTGAGTGTCTGCGGCGTGGTGTATATTTTCCTTTATCCTAGTCTGTGCTAACTGTGGGTATTTAAGTATTACCTCTTCACTGGGTGGTGGGTGGAGGTTTCAGCCTAGGGCTGAGCTCAGGAGGTAGGGTGAGGTTCGAGGCCTGAACATGCACACCATCAGTGTAAACTTCAGGTAGAGGGTCAGTCAGGATTTCCCTAGTCTTAGGGAAATTGCAGGAGCCCGGGTAATTAGCTCTCACTCACCAAGTCTCTCCCTGACATTATAATCGGCCCAACAACAACAGAAAAAAAGGGGGTTATTTTTTTATTGTTTTGTCATGGATCCCATGACTTCCATAACCCACCAGTAGGAGGCGCTGTCCCTACAGGTCACTGAGTTGAGGGGGGCAATGCAGCAACAGGGACTAGCAGTCTTCAATGTGCAAGCTGGAGCGACAGGAAGAGTTACTGAGCCTAAATTTCCGTTGCCTGAAAAATTTGCTGGGGAACGCAGTAAATTTGTTTCTTTTCGTGAAGCTTGCAAACTATATTTCCGTATGCGCCCGATATCTTCAGGTAATGAGGCTCAGTGTGTGGGCCTGGTGTTGTCATTGTTAAGTGGGGATCCCCAAGCATTTGTCTCTGTGGAGAGTTTTTTTTCTTCTCTTGGGAAAATCTACGATGAACCTGACAGAATGGCTCTGGCAGAATCTAAGATACGCTCTATTCGCCAGGGGGAGCGAGTTGCAGAGGATTACTGTTCTGAATTTCGTCGCTGGGCGATCGATACCCAATGGAATGATGCAGCATTGCAGAGTCAGTTTATACATGGGATTTCTGGAAGGGTTAAAAAAGCCCTTCTGATGTACGAGACTCCTACTTCTCTAGATTCCGCTATGAGTCTGGTTGTCCGCATTGATCGCCGTTTGCGTCAGGGGGAGCATGAGACACCGCCTATGGGAGAGGGTTTAGGTTCACGTGAGGTTGCTGCAGGTGAGCCCACGGAGCCTATGCAAATCGCAGGGGTGTCACATGTCAAGCATCGAGCCCCTGATCTCAGGAAGCAGGGAGCCTGTTTTTACTGTGGTAAAACAGGTCATTTTATTAACATCTGTCCTCTGCTGCCTAAGAAAAACGCAACGGCGGAAAACTTCTGAGCTCAGAGGGTGTGGAGGAGACCAGTCTGAGCTTATGTATATCCTCCATGGTGGTTTCTCAGTGCATGCTCCCTGCTAAGGTTTTTGTTGCTGGCAGTGAGCTGCCAATTACTGTTTTTGTGGATAGTGGTTCAGCCACAAATCTCATTGATGAGGGGTTTGCGCACACAGCAGGTTTTAGGATTGAAAAACTGTCTCATCCTATCCGCATGGTCACCATCAATGCTGCTCCTCTCTCTCAGGGGGAGATTACTGAATTTGTGGCTGAGATGAAACTCCACATTGGAGTTCTACATTCTGAGCTGGTTACATGTAAGGTGCTCAGGAATCTTCCTGCTCAGGTGGTTTTGGATTTTCCTTGGTTGTCTATGCACAACCCGGTAATTGACTGGAAAACTCAGGACATAATTCGGTGGAGCGAGTTCTGCCAGGAGAATTGCCTGGCCACATGTGTGGCTGCGGTGACTTCAAGCGTTCCGGAGTCACTTCAGGATTTTGTGGATGTGTTCTCTGAGAAGGGTTGTTCAGAGTTGCCACCACATCGTCCTTATGACTGTTCTATCAGGTTTAAACCAGGGGCCAAATTACCTAAAGCAAGAATGTTTAACATCTCCGGTCCGGAGAGACAAGCGTTAAAAGATTACATTATGGAAAGCTTGAGCAAAGGGCACATCAGGCCGTCATCCTCGCCGGTGGCAGCAGGGTTCTTCTTTGTGAAGAAGAAAGATGGCGGATTACGCCCGTGTTTGGATTTCAGGGAGTTGAACCAGATTACGGTTCGTGATCCATACCCTATGCCTCTGATACCAGATTTGTTCAACCAGGTGGCAGGTGCTAAGTGGTTCACCAAGTTTGACCTCAGGGGGGCGTACAACCTCATAAGAGTCCGTCAAGGTGATGAGTGGAAGACGGCTTTTAATACCCCTGAGGGTCATTTTGAAAATTTGGTGATGCCGTTTGGGTTGACTAACGCACCTGCAGTGTTCCAACATTTCATCAATGATGTGTTCTCGCATGTTTTGGGGAAATTTGTTATCGTGTACCTAGATGACATTCTCATATATTCTTGCGACCGTGAGGCTCATTTAGATCATGTCAGGCAGGTGTTACAGCTTCTCAGAGAGAATAAGCTGTATGCTAAACTTGAGAAATGTGTATTTTCTGTTCAAGAGTTGACTTTCTTGGGTTATATTGTGTCTGCTTCTGGTTTTAAAATGGACACCGCTAAGGTGCAGGAGGTGCTGCATTGGGAACGTCCTGATAACCTGAAAGCACTTCAGCGGTTCCTTGGGTTTTCTAACTACTATAGGAAATTTATCAAGGATTTTTCCATCATTGCTAAACCGCTAACTGACATGACTAAAAAGGGTACCAATTTCTCTGTTTGGCCTGAGGCTGCTGTGCGCGCATTTGAATTTCTTAAGAACAGTTTTGCTTCAGCCCCCATTCTTGTGCAGCCAGACGTATCTAAACCATTTGTTGTGGAAGTCGATGCGTCTGAGGTTGGTGTGGGGGCGGTACTATCTCAAGGCTCATCTTTGAGTGGTTTACGTCCGTGCGCCTATTTCTCCAAGAAACTGTCGTCCGCCGAACGTAACTACGATATCGGCAACAGGGAGTTGTTGGCAATTAAGTTGGCCTTTGAGGAATGGCGACACTTCTTGGAGGGGTCGGTCCATCAGGTAACTGTTATTACCGATCACAAGAATCTGCTGTATTTGGAGTCAGCCAAGCGTCTGTCCCCCAGGCAGGCTCGCTGGGCATTGTTTTTCACGCGGTTCAATTTTGTGGTCACTTACAGACCGGGGTCTAAAAACAGGCGAATGCTCTGTCCAGGTTTTTTCCGGGGGAAGAACCTTGGGAGGATCCAGTACCCATCCTCCAAAAGGGTGTTGTGGTTTCGGCTCTCACTACCGAGGTTGAGGCTGAGATTGCCGAGGCTCAGGAGGATGTACCATCTGAGCTTCCCGTCAACAAATCTTTTGTTCCGCTTCATCTCCGCCTAAAGGTTTTGGCAGAGCATCATGATGCCGTCCTGGCTGGTCACCCAGGGGTTAGAGGTACCTTGGAATTGGAGTCACGTCGGTTTTGGTGACCCAAGATCCGACAGGACGTGGTCTCATACGTGTCAGCTTGTACCACGTGCGCCACGGCTAAGACACCCCGCTCCCATCCTGTTGGCACACTACTTCCTCTTGAGGTACCTAGTAAGCCATGGATGGAAATCTCCATGGATTTCATCACTGATTTGCCCTCATCAGCTGGAAACACGGTCATCTTGGTGATTGTTGATCGTTTTTCTAAAATGTCGCACTTTGTGTCTTTGCCTGCGTTGCCTAATGCTAAGACTCTGGCTCAGGTATTTGTGCAGGAGGTGGTCAGACTTCATGGGGTTCCGTCTGACATCGTGTCTGATAGGGGGTCTCAGTTTGTGGCAAAATTTTGGAGAGCGTTTTGCTCACGGCTGGGAATCAAGTTATCTCATTCTTCGGCGTTTCATCCTCAGTCAAATGGTCAGACTGAGCGTATGAACCAAAATTTGGAACAGCTTTGCTTTGTCTCTGATAACCAGGAGGAGCGGTTTACCTTTCTTCCTTTGGCTGAGTTTGCCATCAATAATCACCGCCAGGAGTCGTCTGGGGAGTCTCCGGTTTTTTGTGTTTACGGGCTACATCCTCAATTTTGTACCTTGAGTCAGAGGGGCTCTTCCGGCGTTCCGGAGGAGGACCAGTTAGGAACACAATTGTCATCAGTCTGGAGGAGAGTTAAACAGCACCTGTTGAGTGTGGATGCTAGGTACAAACGTGTGGCTGACAGTAGGCGAGTGCCAGGTCCGGACCTGAGTGTGGATGACTGGGTGTGGTTATCCACAAAAAACATAAGACTCAAGATACCGTCCCTTAAATTGGGTCCACGGTTTATTGGTCCATTTAGGGTCACCGCCGTCATTAACCCAGTTGCGTACCGATTGGAGCTCCCTACGGTGTATAAGATACACAACATGTTCCACAGGTCTCTTCTAAAAAAGGTGGTGGGTTCTGTGGATGCAGCGCCAAGGACACCTCCAGTCTTGGTGGATGTTAATTTGGAGTTTAAAGTCTCCAAGGTGGTTGACTCTCATGTAGTGCAACGCACTTTACAGTACTCTCTGAGGAGAGGTCCTGGGTACCAGCCTCAGTCATTCATGCGGATCGGCTGGTCAGGTTTTTTCATCGTCGGCTTCCAGACAAGCCGGGTCCTATAAGCCGTGAGGGCCCTGGGGTCCCTCGTAGAAGGCGGGGTACTGTCATGTCGGACGCTGTTCAGACCAGGTCGTCCGACAGACAGCGGTAATTCCGCTTTTGACCACTATTTACTCATTGGCGTCTGCTAGATTTTGTCTAGCTGTTCCAGGGTTAATTTACCTGATCATCGGATTGGAAGCTGGGCCATTTCCATGGCCTTTAAATAGTTCTCCTGATCATTGGGCGTCGCCAATTATAGCTTCTGTCTTGCGTTGTTATCCCGGTCTGGAGTGGAGAGCTGGTGGTTGGAGATTCGTTGCTGGTGGTGTATATTCCTTCGTCTTATTTACTCCTTCCTATATTTGTGTTTATTTTGCCCTGCACATTTATAGTGTATTCCTGAGTGTCTGCGGCGTGGTGTATATGTTCCTTTATCCTAGTCTGTGCTAACTGTGGGTATTTAAGTATTACCTCTTCACTGGGTGGTGGGTGGAGGTTTCAGCCTAGGGCTGAGCTCAGGAGTTAGGGTGAGGTTCGAGGCCTGAACATGCACACCATCAGTGTAAACTTCAGGTAGAGGGTCAGTCAGGATTTCCCTAGTCTTAGGGAAATTGCAGGAGCCCGGGTTATTAGCTCTCGCTCACCAAGTCTCTCCCTGACAAATATATTGTTACGCTCCAGGAAGACAACCGGGCCTCTCTTGAACCCCTCGACTGAGTTTGCCATCACCACCTCCTCAGGCAAGGAATTCTAGATTCTCACTGCCCTAACAGTAAAGAATCCTCTCCTATGTTGGTGGAAAAACATTCTCTCCTCCAGACGCAGAGAAAGCCCTCTTATGACCATCACCTTCCTTGGTATAAACATCCTCGGAGAGATATTTGTATTGTCCACTTATATACATATACATGGTTATTAGATCGCCCTCAGTCATCTTTTTTCTAGACTAAATAAACCTAATTTTGCTAATCTCTCTGGGTATTGTAGTTCCCTCATCCCCTTTATTCATTTTATTGCCCTCCTCTGTACTCACTCTAGTTCTATTATATCCTTCCTGAGCACCGGTATACAAAACTGTACACAGTACTCCATGTGCGGTCTAACCAGGGATTTGTACAGAGGCAGTATAATGCTCTCATCATGTGTATCCAGACCTCTTTTAATGCACCCCATGATCCTGTTTACCTTGGTAGCTGCTGCCTAGCACTGGCTGCTCCAGGTAAGTTTATCATTAACTAGGATCCCTAAGTCCTTCTCTATGTCAGATTTACCCAGTGGTTTCCCTTTCCGTGAGAAATGGTGATATTGATTCTTTCTTCCCATGTGGATAACATTACATTTATCATTGTTAGACCGCATCTGCCACCTTTCAGCCCAAGTTTCCAACTTATCCAGGTCCATCTATAGCAGAATTCTATCTTCTCTTGTATTGACTGTTTTACATTGTTTTGTATGTAAACCTTCTACCATATCGTTAACAAATATGTTGAAGAGAATAGGTCCCAACAACAACCCCTGCGGTTGTTGTGTACTATGAGGGGCCCTGTGCCAGTGACGTCGCCAACGAATATGCCCCCCCACCTGATGAAGGAACCTGCACTTTCATCTGCACCTTCCTCTTTGTCCCCGTATAAGGTGGTATAGTATGCGGGAAGGGGAACCTGACTTTCAGCAGGGTCAGATTCTGGCTGTGTAGAGTGCAAGGGGAATGTAGTGGTCTGGGTCAATGTACCAGCAGACTCATCTAGCAGTGGCAGGGCAATGGGCAGGATGAGAAGGAAACAGTTAGTAGGCACAAATAATAAAATAGGCTAAATGCAGTTCAAATGTGGTAACAGGACTAAACAGGCGGCATTGCTTTGTTCAGTGGAAGACAACTGTAATTAGTGGCAGGCACAGTTAGTAGGGCCAAATAATAAAGTGTGCCAAATACAGTTCAAAATTAGTAACAGGCAGCACTGCTTTGTTCAGTGGAGGAGAACAACAAGCAGCGGCAGACACCGTTAGTAGGCGCAACCAAACAAGTAGGCCAAATGCAGTTTAATATCTGATATAGCCTGAAAATTGAAGCTCAGCTTTGTTCAGGGGAGAACAACAAGCAGCGGCAGACACCATTAGTAGGCCCAACCAAACAAGTAGGCCAAATGCAGTTAAATATCTGATATAGGCTGAAAGCCTGAAAATTGAAGCTCAGCTTTGTTCAGTGGAGAACAACAAGCAGCGGCAGACACCGTTAGTAGGCCCAACCAAACAAGTAGGCCAAATGCAGTTAAATATCTGATATAGGCTAAAAGCCTGAAAATTGAAGCTCAGCTTTGTTCAGTGGAGGAGAAAAGCAAGGAGCAGCAGACACCATTAGTAGGCCCAACCAAACAAGTAGGCCAAATGCATTTTAATATCTGATATAGCCTGAAAATTGAAGCTCAGCTTTGTTCAGTGGAGGAGAACAACAAGCAGCGGCAGACACCGTTAGTAGGCCCAACCAAACAAGTAGGCCAAATGCAGTTAAATATCTGATATAGGCTGAAAGCCTGAAAATTGAAGCTCAGCTTTGTTCAGTGGAGGAGAAAAGCAAGCAGTGGCAGACACCGTTAGTAGGCCCAACCAAACAAGTAGGCCAAATGCAGTTTCATATCTGATATAGGCTGAAAATTGAAGCTCAGCTTTGTTCAGTGGAGGAGAAAAGCAAAGACCGGCAGACAGCGTTAGTAGGCCCAACCAAACAAGTAGGGCAAATGCAGTTTAAAATTCGTTACAGGGGTACACAGGTGGCATTGGTTTGTTCAGTGGAGGTCAACTGTAAGGAGTGACGCAGACAGACTTAGTAGGCCTAAAGTAAAAAAGTAGGCTCAATGCAGTTTAAAATTGCTTACAGGGGTACACAGGCGGGATTGGATAGTTCAGTGGAGGTCAACTGTAAGGAGTGGCGCAGACAGACTTAGTAGGCCTAAAATAAAAAAGTAGGCTCAATGCAGTTTAAAATTGCTTACAGGGCTACACAGGCGGCATTGGATAGTTCAGTGGAGGTCAACTGTGAGGAGTGGCGCAGAGAGACTTAGTAGGCCTAAAATAAAATGTAGGCTCAATGCAGTTTAAAATTACTTACAGGGGTACACAGGCGGGATTGGATAGTTCAGTGGAGGTCAACTGTAAGGAGTGGCGCAGACAGACTTAGAAGGCCTAAAATAAAAAGTAGGCTCAATGCAGTTTAAAATTGCTTACAGGGGTACACAGGCGGCATTGGATAGTTCAGTGGAGGTCAACTGTAAGGAGTGTCTGACACAGTTAGTAGGCCAAAATAATAAAGTGAGGTAAATGTCTGCCAAAACAATTTTCAAAAATAAACAGGTGGCATAGCTACGTGCAGGGGTGGGCTCCTCTGCTGAGTAGCAGACAGTGGTAGTTGGCACAAAGTATTAACTGGTCTAAATGGAGGCCAGGGCCCCTGTATATTTTAACTATCATCTATCATGTCAACAAATTTGTATTGGCAGTGCCATTGAAGGATTTATCAGCACAGACTACACTGTGGTGGAGCAGGGAGAGGTAAGTATTGCAAGTGGTAGAGCACTGTTCGACCTGGGGGAACACTCTCTCGTGGGCGGCGGTACTGGCACAGGGCCCATCATATTACGACGGTGTGTCTGACGTTGGTTGTGCACCACCACCATCAGAGACACTTCATTGTACTATGAGGGACCCTGTGCCAGTGCCGTCGCCCAAGAATGGGCACACCCACCTGTCCAGGCAAACGGCACTCGCACGGGTGCTTACGCTAGGTGGTGACCACGGCCCTGTGGGGGGAGTCAGCCCATTTAGGGAGGTATAAAAATGGCCTATGGTGGACATTCCGCAGCTGCAAATGGAGGAATTGGAGCAGTCAGTAAGAGGAGGCCAAAAGCAAGACATTTTTCAGGCAAGCTATGTGTCAGCAGGGGAAGGTGGGGCAAAATAATTAGAAATCCATGATTGGTTCATTTTTATGAAGGTTAGATCATCAACATTTTGGGAAGCCAGACGAGTCCTTTTTTCTGTCAGTATTGAACCAGCAGCACTAAAGACTCTTTCTGATAGCACAATAGCAGCTGGGCAAGTGAGCTCCTGTAATGCATATTCTGCCAATTCAGGCCAGGTGTCTATTTTAGATGCCCAGTAATCAAAGGGGAATGATGTGTGAGGGAGAACATCGATAAGGGAGGAAAAATAGTTCGTAACCATACTGGACAAATGTTGTCTCCTGTCACTTTGAATCGATGCAGCAGTACCTGTCGTGTCTGCGGTCATTGCGAAATCACTCCACAACCTGGTCATAAAACCCCTCTGTCCAACGCCACTTCTGATTTGTGCACCTCTAACACCTCTGCCATGTTGCCCCCTGCAGCTCGTGTGAGAACCATCACCGCCGCTGTGTGCTGGGAATGCCTGAACCAAACGGTCTACAAGAGTTGCTTGTTTGGTAGCCAATATTTGTTCAAGGTTCTCATGTGGCATGATATTTTCTAATTTCCCTTTGAAGCGTGGATCCAGGAGACAGGCCAACCAGTAATCATCATCGGTCATCATTTTTATAATGCGGGGGTCCCTTTTTAGGATACGCAAGGCATAATCAGCCATGTGGGCCAATGTTCCAGGTGTCAATTCACTGCTTGTGCTGGGCTGAGGAGCACTTTCTTGCAAATCAACATCACTTGTCTCCCGCAAAAACCCTGTACCTGACCTTGCAACGCCACCAGTTTCTATTGCCCCCTGAGAAGCATCCTCCTCCCATAAATATTCATCCCCATCATCCTCCTCCTCCTCTTCGTCCGCCACCTCGTCCAGGAGAGTTCCCTGAGCAGACAATGGCTGACTGTCATCAACGCTTTCCTCATCCTCAGCTGCAGACGCCTGCTCCTTAATGTGCATCAAACTTTGCATCAGCAAACGCATTAGTGGGATGCTCATGCTTATCATGGCGTCGTCTGCACTTACCAGCCATGTGCATTCCTCAAAACACTGAAGGACTTAACAGAGGTCTTGTAGCTTCGACCACTGCACACCTGACAACTCCATGTCTGCCATCCAACTGCCTGCCCGTGTATGTGTATCCTCCCACAAATACATTACAGCACGCCTCTGTTCGCACAGCCTCTGAAGCATGTGCAGTGTGGAGTTCCACCTTGTTGCAACGTCGATTATTAGGCGGTGCTGGGGAAGCTTCAGCGATCGCTGATGGTTCAGCATACGGCTGGAGTGTACGGGCGACCGGCGGATGTGCGATCAAAGTCTTTGCACCTTGAGGAGTAGGGCTGGTAACCCCGGATAACTTTTCAGTAAGCACTGCACCACCAGGTTCAAGGTGTGAGCCAGCCAAGGTATGTGTTTCAGTTCTGAAAGGGCTATGGCAGCCATAAAATTCCTTCCGTTATCACTGACTACCTTGCCTGCCTCAAGATGTACACTGCCCAGCCATGACTGAGTTTCTTGCTGCAAGTACTCTGCCAGTACTTCCGTGGTGTGTCTGTTGTCGTCCAAACACTTCATTTCCAACACAGCCTGCTGACGCTTATGACTAGCTGTTCCATAATGGGACACCTCGTGTGCAGCACTGGCAGCTGTGGATGGAGTGGTAGGGCGACTGCGCTCTGTGGACGGCCTTTCGCTTCTGGAGGAGGAGGGGGAGGAGGAGGAGGAGGGGTGTCGAACGCCTACTGCCAACTGTTTCCTAGACCATGGGCTAGGCAGAACTGTCCCACTATGGCTGTCCCCTGTGGACCCTGCATCCACCACATTAACCCAGTGTGCAGTGATGGACACATAACGTCCCTGGCCATGCCTACTGGTCCATGCATCTGTTGTGAGGTGCACCTTTCTACTGACTGATTGCCTCAGTGCATGGACAATGCGGTCTTTGACATGCTGGTGTAAGGCTGGGATGGCTTTTCTAGCAAAAAAGTGTCGACTGGGTAGGTCATAACATGGTACTGCGTAGGCCATCAGGGCTTTGAAAGCTTAGCTTTCAACCAACCGGTAGGGCATCATCTCTAACGAGATTAGTCTAGCAATGTGGGCATTCAAACTCTGTGTACGCGGATGAGAGGATGAGTACTTCCTTTTCCTAACGAGAGTCTCTTGTAGGGTGAGCTGGACTGGAGAGCTGCATATGGTGGAACTAGCGGGGGTGGTGGTGGACATGGCAGATTGAGAGAGGGTTGGTGATGGTATTCTTGATGTTGGCCTACATGAAGTGTTTCCTCCCAAGAACCTGGTGATTCCATGATTGCCTTGGCCTTGCGACGATACCTCCACATTTGCTGCAGGTGGTGTCCTAAACGGTGGGCTTACAGTGAGGGAAGCAATGTAGCGTTGCTGACTACCTTCATTCTGAGCAGGTGCACCAACGTTACGGGACGTTTGGTAGTTAGTCCAAGCTTGCAAGTGCATGCTGGTTAAATGTGTACGCATGCACGTTGTATTTCAATTTAGGGGATTCTTCCCTCTGTCAAAGGTCTTTGAGCATTTCTTACAGATAACTTTGCACTGATCATTCGGATCTTGGTTAAAAAATTGCCACACTGCACTCTTCCTACTATCGCATACCTTTTCAGGCATTGCATGCTGAGCTACTTTCAACAGATGGCCACGCTGTCCTAAAACTGTTTTAGTTTTAGACACACGTTTTGGGCCTGATACGGGCCTGCCAGATGAAAGCTGTTGCGATGTTGATGCCTGCTGCGGATCATCCTCCTCCGCTTCAGAGCTACTGCCAGCGGCACCCTGTTCCCCCAATGGCTGCCAATCTGGGTCAACAACTGGGTCATCTATCACCTCCTCTTCAATGTCCTGTGCACCATCCTCTGTGACACCGTGTAAGGTGCTATAGCATTCGGGACGGGGGAACCATAGTCTCATGAGGGTCAGATTCTGGCTCAGTACACTGCGAGGGCAAGGTAGTGATCTGAGTCAATGCAGCAGCATAATAATCTAGCTGTGGCTGTGCATCTGTGCACTCCATGTCCGATTCATCTTGTAATGGGCTGTTAACTATTTCCCTTTCTAACCCTGGCATGGTATGTGTAAAGAGCTCCATGGAGTAAACTGTAGTGTCGCCTGCCGCATCCTTTACTTTTGCTTTGGGTGAAGGACACAAGGAAGCGACTTGTTCCTGACCGGGAGCATCCACTGACGACTCGCTGCTTTTATATTTCGAACTTTCTGAAGAGGAGGCGAAAGAGCTAGAGGCTGAGTCACCAATGAAAGCCAAAACTTGTTCCTGCTGCTCCGGCTTTAAAAGCGGTTTTCCTGCTCCCGCTGTCTGAACAACTCGAGCCTTAGGTGCTATTTTGCTTTTCCCACTACCATCAGATGCTCCACCACCACCACCACCATCATTACCAGCTGGCAATGACCGCCCACGGCCTCTTCCACCAGACTTCCTCATTTTTGGGAAAATGTAACCAAACTAACAACCGTTATATGGTACTATAATACAAGGTAGAAGGTGTATATAAACTTGTTGACAATTTAAATCTCCCTTTATAATGTGGGAGACTGCTGGAAAAAACCAGGCCCGCTGTATTATACTACACAATGTAAGTGGCAGAACGTGGCAGGCAGATATACAACAAACAGAACTGAGGCAGATCCACTTAGGGGCAATTTAAATCTCCCTTTATTATGTGGGAGACTGCTGGAAAAAACCAGGCCCGCTGTATTATACTACACAATGTAAGTGGCAGAACGTGGCAGGCAGATATACGACAAACAGATCCGATGCTGATCCACTTAGAGGCAATTTAAATCTCCCTTTATTATGTGGGAGACTGCTGGAAAAAACCAGGCCCACTGTATTATACTACACAATGTAAGTGGAAGAAGGTGGCAGGCAGATATAGGACATACAGAACTGACGCAGATCCACTTAGAGGCAATTTAAATCTCCCTTTATTATGTGGGAGACTGCTGGAAAAAACCAGGCCCACTGTATTATACTACACTATGTAAGTGGCAAAACGTGGCAGGCAGATATACGACACACAGAACTGACGCAGATCCACTTAGGGGCAATTGAAGTCTCCCTGTTTTGGGTGGGAGACTGCTGGAAAAAACCAGGCCCACTGTATTACACTACACAATGTAAGTGGCAGAACGTGGCAGGCAGATATATATATAAAAAAAAGGGACCATACTACAATAACAATCTCCCTACAATGATCTCAGGACAAGTATGGCAGCAATAAAAAGGACTGCTGCACACAAAAGTGTGGACAAATAAACAATAGAAATGTGCAGAAAGGAGCAACAGGATTTTTGCTTTTAAAAAAGCAGTTGGTTTGCACAGCGGCGTACAAACAGCAATGCAGCTATCAGGGAGCCTTATAAGCTGCAGAGCTGAAGCACAAAAATCTAGCCTCCACTGTCCCTGCAAAGAAAAGGTGGTGTTGGACAGTGGAAATCGCTACAGCACAAGCGGTTTGGGGGTTAATCTTTCCTCCCTAACTCCCTAACAATATCCATGCTTCTGACGAAGCTGCAGCAACCTCTCCCTATGCTCAGATCGGCAGAAGTAAGATGGCGGTCGGCGTGCACGCCCCTTTATAGCCCCTGTGACGCCGCAGAAAGCAAGCCAATCACTGTTATGCCCTTCTCTAAGATGGTGGGGACTGAGAGCTATGTCATCACACTGCCCACACTTTGCGTCCTTCTTCATTGGCTGAGAAATGGCGCTGAACACGTCATACAAAATGCTGACCGCATGGCCATTCCCACACTAGGATCGGGTCGGGTTTCATGAAACCCGACTTTGCGAAAGTCGGCGATTTTTTAATTTGTCCGATCCGTTTCGCTCAACCCTAGTAGACACCAAGGTGTCACTAGACACCAAGTCTTGGAATTCCCAGGGCTTACGGAACAAATCTCTGTATGAGACAATACCTTTTTTTGCTTCTGCCTCCTCCACCTCCTCTGTGGCCTCCACCTGCACCCTCAACATCTACCTTAATGAAACA
Organism: Ranitomeya variabilis; assembly: GCF_051348905.1. Classification (NCBI taxonomy): domain Eukaryota; kingdom Metazoa; phylum Chordata; class Amphibia; order Anura; family Dendrobatidae; genus Ranitomeya; species Ranitomeya variabilis. The sequence continues at coordinate 238,309,804 of NC_135232.1, forward strand.
CACATTCCAACACTGCAGAGAGAATCTCCCTCACTCCCGTACAGCGCAATTAGGGCTCACCGCAATCAGGCAGTGTTTACATTAATATGCCTTGCAGATCGCAGTCAACCAGATCAACAGTTGTGGACAGCTATACATGCCGAGTTTGAACAATGGCTGTCTACACTCAATCTGGAGCCAGGGAAGGCCATGTGCGATAATGGTGCAAACCTGGTCGCGGCCAACCTAACACATATGCCTTGCATGGCTTAAATCCTCAACCTGATGGTATAGCAATTCCTCTGCAGCGCCCCAGAGTCCTGGTCGTTGCAGTACTGTGGCTCCGCCACTATGGGGAGCCATGGTGCGTCCGATGGCACTGAAGGAGTTCATCTGATCAGGTATCACAGACACCAATACATTTCACAGCCGGGCCTCCGGGGGGAGCTAAGGGTTCTATTCATTAGGCCACTCCCCACCATAGTGGGTAAACTGGGGGTCAGGCAGGAAGTTAGATGAGAAAGCTGACTGGATTGGACGAAGCAACACTCAGTGGCAGAGGGTGTTGTGGAGGAAGAGACAGTAGGGTCTCTGTCAGGGGTGGGATCCTGACAGAGGCTTGGCATTGGAAAGAACGTAACCGGTCCGCGCCAGCTCCGGGAAGCGGCGGGATCCAAGAAAGGACTAGAAGCGAGATAGATTGTGCTGAGTGAGAAACGAGATCAAGCGATAGGAGAATTCCAGCAGGGGTCGTGCTGTAAGACCGAAGCAACACCCTACTGAGGCGCATTACCGGTGGCTGGAACGCCGAGGGAGTATTATAACATTCAGCTTCAAGCAATACTCTAAACAGCGGCAGGACAGTCAGTTTAAGGCGGGCTGTCTAACACATATCACCTATGAAGTCTTGGGAGGCAATTGCGGGAGAGGGGCGTCTCTAGGGTCCCGGAAGAACTCCAGGCCTACCCGACAAACGGGTGCCGTTCTAACCGTAACATCAGGGAGGGACGGACGATTAGAAGAACATCATTTAATCGAGTTGTGAGGGAACTTAAGAAACAGACACAACAGTTGTGGGGTACTTTCCGTAAGCACAGCAGGGGAGGACTACAACACATAGCGCTAAGAAGGAAGGCACCGATTTCCACCTGTGAAGAGGACTCTGGAGGTGCCATTGGACCGGCCGGACTTGCGCAGCCTGGTGAGCCGTACTCTGGACTGAGGACTCAGAGATCTCCAGTAAAGAGGTAAAGAGACTGCAACCTGGTGTCCTCGTTATTTACCGCGACCTGCACCCCACAACTGCACCGTTACAACACCACTTATTGCACCGGACGTCCCCCACTGACAGACAGGGCCACGGACCGGGTCTAGCCACCGTGACAACCCCAGAACTGAGACTCAGAGGCCCGGCTCCGGGTACCCCTCGGCCCTGCGGCGGTGTGGGGCCGCTCCAACTCCACCATGGTCCCAGCCAGGATGCGCTGCTGCAGAATCCACTGTCGTTCTATACTCACTTCTACCATTCCACTTCAGTTGGTATAGAGATCTTTCAGACTAATGGGTAACCAGTTGATGACCACACTGTGGAATTAAACTCTGCACATGTTGCAGTGACTCTGGCAGCAGCGCTGAGACCTGGTGCAGTATGACATTTTTCATAGCCTGGCACAGCACAGTATGGATGTAGTGCAATTCACACTTGCGTAGTGGACACAGATGAAGGACCTCTGCATCTTTCTTCACATTTTCTTAATGGCTACTAAGATGGATAGCGGTGACGATGCCATCATCAGCATCACTATTACTGTCATCTAAATGCATGAGAACACTTTAAATAGTCTGGGTGAGGAGGTGGTGGTGGTGGTCCAGAAGAAGAAGAGGAAGCAGAGGATTACTGTTAACAATATCTATAAGTTCAGGTTTGTAATCTAACAAGCAGTTGTCATGGGAGGACCAAATGAAGAAGGACCATGAAAAAGACAAGAAAGAGCAGGTGATGGACGTGCAACAGTTAGGAGATGAAGACGATAATGATTCCCTCTATGTTGTCCATGGTGGTCAGGGGGGTAGAGGAAGAAAGCTTGAGTGTTATTCCGCCAAAAACACACTTTGGCATTGGACCCATGAAGGAAACCGACCCATGAGTTATGATTTGAAATAGCGTTGACTAGATGCTGCAAATAATTTCTTAGTGAGATGTCCTTTACTGTATTACATTAGTAACAGAAGAATTTTTTGGAGGCCTGTCGATGAGATCTGTATAATATTGACTACATGCTACAAACCATTTCAAAGTGAGATGTCCCCTACTGTATAACATTAGTAACAGAAGAAAGAATTGTTTAAGTGTGGATGAGGGCTGTATGACAAAGAAGATATATTCCAAACAAATTAGATATCCTCTACTGCATGATGTTAGTAACCGACAAATTTTTTTGGGCGGGGCTGTGTATGAGGCCTGTATAACAGTGACTAGATGTTACAGACCATTTCTAAGTGAGATGTCCTCTACTGTATTACGTTAGTACCAGAATAATTTTTTTGGCCTGTTGATGAGGCCTGTATAACATTGACTAGATGTTCAAAACAATTTAAAACTGAAATATCCCTTTCTGTATCATGTTAGTAACATAAAAAATATATATTCTTATTGTGGATAAGGCCTGTGTAATCTAGCAGATTGTCCGTGGCATTGAAATGCTCTCTTTCCTACAGTTCCTGCTGGTAAGGTGCAGGTTTGCTGGAGAAATATGTGTTGTTAGATGAACTGATCAGGAAAAGGGGCATGACGGCGGTGGAAATGGGAACGTACAACAGGATCAATAAAAGGGCAGCTATGGGATGTATGAGATCCAGGATCCAGCCTACAATGAATACTCGTTTACACACACAAATTACTAGAAAGTGTTTGATGCTCGTCAGAAGATAGGTGTAACAGATGCGAGTCTCAAGCTAGGCATAACAGATGTCAGTGAGAAATTGGTTGCCAAAGATGCACATAATCTAGAAGATAGGCACAAAACAATTTCAAACTCAAATCTCAGCTGCTGTATCAAGTTTGTAAAAAAAAAGAAAATAAACATTTGTAATGTGCAACAGCTCTGCAAACAGAACAATTTCAACACCACTAAATGACAAGGTTGGATATAGTGGGCTGTATCACGTTTAGCAACAGAAAAAAATATATATTTTAATGTGTATGAGATCTGCAGACAGTTTCTTATCACCGCTACAAAATTACAGGGTGGGATAGGGTGGGCTGTATCACATTTAGCAACAGAAAAAAATATAAAAAATTTTTAATGTGCGTTAGGTCGGCAGACAGCTTCATATCCCCGCCACAAAATGACAACATGGGATAAGGCAAGCTGTACCACGTTTTACAACAGAAAAAATTGTAATTTTGTTTTTTAAATGTGTTAGGTCTGCAGACAGCTTTACATCACCGCCATAAAATTGCAACCTGTGGTATGGCGGGCTGTTTCATGTTTTGCAACAAAAAAAATATATCACTGCCACAAAATAACAATGTGGGATACAACGGTCCGCATCACATTTAGCAACAGAAAAAAATAATATACAGTGGGGCAAAAAAGTATTTAGTCAGTCAGCAATAGTGCAAGTTCCACCACTTAAAAAGATGAGAGGCGTCTGTAATTTACATCATAGGTAGACCTCAACTATGGGAGACAAACTGAGAAAAAAAAATCCAGAAAATCACATTGTCTGTTTTTTTATCATTTTATTTGCATATTATGGTGGAAAATAAGTATTTGGTCAGAAACAAAATTTCAAGATTTCTGGCTCTGACAGACCTGTAACTTCTTCTTTAAGAGTCTCCTCTTTCCTCCACTCATTACCTGTAGTAATGGCACCTGTTTAAACTTGTTATCAGTATAAAAAGACACCTGTGCACACCCTCAAACAGTATGACTCCAAACTCCACTATGGTGAAGACCAAAGAGCTGTCAAAGGACACCAGAAACAAAATTGTAGCCCTGCACCAGGCTGGGAAGACTGAATCTGCAATAGCCAACCAGCTTGGAGTGAAGAAATCAACAGTGGGAGCAATAATTAGAAAATGGAAGACATACAAGACCACTGATAATCTCCCTCGATCTGGGGCTCCATGCAAAATCCCACCCCGTGGGGTCAGAATGATCACAAGAACGGTGAGCAAAAATCCCAGAACCACGCGGGGGGACCTAGTGAATGAACTGCAGAGAGCTGGGACCAATGTAACAAGGCCTACCATAAGTAACACACTACGCCACCATGGACTCAGATCCTGCAGTGCCAGATGTGTCCCACTGCTTAAGCCAGTACATGTCCGGGCCCGTCTGAAGTTTGCTAGAGAGAATTTGGATGCTCCAGAGGAGTTTTGGGAGAATGTCCTACGGTCTGTTTGGTAGAAACACAACTTGTCGTGTTTGGAGGAAAAAGAATACTGAGTTGCATTCATCAAACACCATACCTACTGTAAAGCATGGTGGTGGAAACATCATGCTTTGGGGCTGTTTCTCTGCAAAGGGGCCAGGACGACTGATCCGGGTACATGAAAGAATGAATGGGGCCATGTATCGTGAGATTTTGAGTGCAAACCTCCTTCCATCAGCAAGGGCATTGAAGATGAAACGTGGCTGGGTCTTTCAACATGACAATGATCCAAAGCACACCACCAGGGCAACGAAGGAGTGGCTTCGTAAGAAGCATTTCAAGGTCCTGGAGTGGCCTAGCCAGTCTCCAGATCTCAACCCTATAGAAAACCTTTGGAGGGAGTTGAAAGTCCGTGTTGCCAAGAGAAAAGCCAAAAACATCACTGCTCTAGAGGAGATCTGCATGGAGGAATGGGCCAACATACCAACATCAGTGTGTGGCAACCTTGTGAAGACTTACAGAAAACGTTTGACCTCTGTCATTGCCAACAAAGGATATATTACAAAGTATTGAGATGAAATTTTGTTTCTGACCAAATACTTATTTTCCACCATAATATGCAAATAAAATGATAAAAAAACAGACAATGTGATTTTCTGGATTTTTTTTTCTCAGTTTGTCTCCCATAGTTGAGGTCTACCTATGATGTAAATTACAGACGCCTCTCATCTTTTTAAGTGGTGGAACTTGCACTATTGCTGACTGACTAAATACTTTTTTGCCCCACTGTATATTTTGTAATGTGCATGAGCTATGTACACTGTGGAATTTCACCGCCACTACATAACAAGGTGAGATATGGCATGGTGAATCACGTAAGCAACTGCCCCCCAAAAATATTTCCTCATGCACAACAGGTCAAATCACAGAACAAGTTTCACATTTTGCTAGTGAAAAAATAAGATTTAGAATGGTCCACTCGTACATAGAGCACAATAGAAGCAATGCACAACACACTTGTATGACATGTACCCTGCTGTCTTTGTCTGTAGACCTCAGTAATGGCAAAAAAAAAGAAATATTGCTGGAAGGTCGATTTCACATCCACACAGGACACTACCTATCTAAACTATCTGAGTAAGAAACAACCGCCTAGCTAATTATCTAAAATCTAGCTGCTAACAGTTACAGTGTCAAAATGGCACTAAAACAAGATGTCCACTCTTTATATGGAGAGGGACATGTGATTTCAGCAGCCAATGACACAAACCATTGTGTCAGGGCATTGTGGATGTTTCCTGCGCCCTAATTGGCTAGCCACAATGTGCAAACATAAAGGTTGGGAAAAAATGTTACTGTTTACAAGCATGCCGCATGCCTGAGCTCTGCAAATCTCCTTCCCTCATCAAACACATGCCCCATGTTCATGATACACCACCATTATCATAGCAAAAGTGTTGAAAATACTTTTGTGGCAATTCACATATTTTCCCGCACTTTTTACTGAATGTTTCCAGTTTTTCACGATTTTATAACATTTTGCTTGTGTTTCCAATCACGAGTCTGAATGTGACATATTTGTTTCAAATTTGTTTGCCGATCCTTTTCCAAACAAATCCTCTCATTATTATTCAAAAATAGAGGGGTCCCCATGCTGTTTTTTAAATAGTTTAAATAAATAATTTAAAAAAAAGCATGGGTTCCCTTCTTTTTTGACAGCCAGCATTGCTAAAGCTGACAGCTGGGTGCTGGTATTCTCAGTCTGGTAAAGGGCCATTGATATTGATCCTCCAGCCTAAAAATAGCAGCCTTCAGCTGCCCAGAAAAGACACATATATTATACAAGATTGTGGCCCGATTCTAACGCATCGGGTATTCTAGAATATGCATGTCCCCGTTGTATATGGACAATGATGATTCCAGAATTCGCGGCAGACTGTGCCCGTCACTGATTGGTCGAGGCAACCTTTATGACATCATCATCACCATGGCAACCATTATGACATCTACGTCGATACTGTGCACGTCGCTGATTGGTCGAGGCCTAGCGGCAGACTGTGCCCGTCGCTGATTGGTCGAGGCAACCTTTATGACATCATCGTCGCCATGCTGTGCCCGTCGCTGATTGGTCGAGGCCTGGCAGCCTCGACCAATCAGAGACGCGGGATTTCCAGGAAAGACAGACAGACAGACAGACAGAAAAACCCTTAGACAATTATATATATAGATGTGCCAATTCTAGTGCTTTGCCCAGCTCTTCCCACTTACCCTGTAGAGGTGGCAAGTCGGGTTCATATTTGTGAGGTTGATGTCACCTGTATTTTCAAGTGACATCAAGCCCACAGCTTATTAATGGAGAGGCGTCTATAAGACACCTTTCCATTACTAATCCTACAGTTGTATTGTTAATAAAGACACAGCCAGAATCAAGTCTTTTATTATATATAAAACAAAACAGTTTTCCATTTTTATTTAAAAATAACAAACACAGTTATACTCACCTAACACCTAATTCCACTGAATCCCTCGTCTCCTGTATTAAAACAAAAATAAAAAAAACAACAATATCCCTTGGCTGTCCATCTTTCTGTCCCATGCCATAATCCATGTCTGAGGGATAAATAGTTTTCAACTTCAATGGTGCCAAGTAGGGTTGAGCGACCTTTACATTTATAGGACCGGGTCGGGTTTCACGAAACGCGACTTTTTCAAAAGTCGGGTCGAGTGAAATCGGCCGATCCTATAAAAAAGTCGGGGTCGGCCGAAACTCGAAACCCAATGCAGTGCATTGGGTTTCCAATGGTTCCCAGGGTCTGAAGGAGCGGAAACTCTCCTTCAGGCCCTGAGATCCATATTTAAGTGTAAAATAAAGAATTAAAATAAAAAATATCGCCATACTTACCCTCTGATGTGCCCTGGTACTAAGCGGGAACCTTCCTTCCTTAGAATTAGCCTTCCAGGACCTTGCGGTGACGTCGCGGTGACGTCGCGGCTTGTGATTGGTCGCGCGGCCGCCCATGTGACCGCTCGCGCGACCAATCACAAGCCGCGACGTCACCGTGACGTCACCGAAGGTCCTGGAAGGGCTGATTCTTAGGAAGGAAGGCTGCCGGAAAGAAGCCGAGGGTGAGTATATTCCTATTAGGTATATACTCACCCTCGGACGCGCCCTGCTTCTTTCCGGCAGCCTTCCTTCCTAAGAATCAGCCCTTCCAGGACCTTCGGTGACGTCACGGTGACGTCGCGGCTTGTGATTGGTCGCGCGAGCGGTCACATGGGCGGCCGCGCGACCAATCACAAGCCGCGACGTCACCGCGATGTCACCGCAAGGTCCTGGAAGGCTGATTCTAAGGAAGGAAGGTTCCCGCTTAGTACCAGGGCGCATCAGAGGGTAAGTATAGCGATATTTTTTATTTTAATTCTTTATTTTACACTTAAATCTGAATTCCGATACCAATTCCCGATATCTTAAACATATCGGGAATCGGTATCGGAATTCCGATTCCAGATTCAGAAGATCGCCGACTTCATGGCCGACCCCACACAGGGGTCGGGTCGGGTTTCATGAAACCCGACTTTGCCAAAAGTCGGCGACTTCTGAAAATTGCCGACCCGTTTCGCTCAACCCTAGTGCCAAGATGCGACCGTCTAGGCTGAGAACCTGAACGAGCTGCTGCGAGCGTAGAATCATTGACTAGCGCTGACATCATCGTGGTTACCACCGGTCAGTGAAGCTGAGTTCGCAGCAGGGCTGAACTGCGTTATTCTCATCACCATGGAAAAAAGTCAGTGATGAGGTCACCACAGTTCAAGCTCAGTGATTTCACAGCAAATTTCCATGATCTGCCGTGAAGTCACTGAGCTTGCACTGTGGTGACCTCATCACTGACTTTTTTCCGTGGTGCTGAGGTCACCGCAGTTCATTGGCCTGGCTGGGAACGCAGCCTAACTGATCAGCAGTAACCTCAATGATATCACAGTAAGTTACTGATGATGTGAGCAGCTCATTCACCAGTGGATCTCAGCAGGTTGTCAAAAATTGGGGGAATGCCATGCCTTTTTATTTTCAATTATTTATCTAAATTTTATTCTTGATAACTAGTCTTGCTGAAGCTGACAGCTGAGGGTAGCAGCCCCCCAGCTGTCAATTTTGCCTGGCTGGTTATAAAAAATACATGGGAACGCATGCCGGATTTTTCATTTTTCTATTTATTTATAGTGCAGGTGGCTGGTGAGGAATGCTTCCATCCAGGTGTAGGTTCATAGAATCATATAATCAAAGAATGGTAGAGTTGGAAGGGACAGCCTGGGTCATCTGGTCCAACCCCCTGCTCAAAGTCGGATTCACTAAGTCATCCCAGACAGATTTCTGTCCAGCCTCTGTTTGAAGACTTCCATTGAAGGAGAACTCGCCACCTCTCATGGCAGCCTGTTCCACTCATTGACCACCCTAACTGTCAAAAATTTTTTTCTAATATCTAATCTGTGTCTCCTCCCATTCAGTTTCATCCCATTGCTTCTAGTCTTTCCTTGTGCAAATGAGAATAAAGATGATCCTTCTACAATGTGACAGCCCTTGAAATATTTGTAGACAGCTATTAAGTCTCCTCTCAGTCTCCTTTTTTGCAAGCTAAACGATCCCAAATCCTGTAAACGTTCCTCATAGGACATGGTTTGCAGACCGGTCACCATTCTGGTCTCTGTTCTCTGAACTTGCTCCAGTTTTTTTATGTCTTTTTTAAAATGTGGTGCCCAAAACTGGACATAGTATTCCAGATGAGGACTGACCAAAGAGGAGTAGAGGGCAATAATGACTTCACGTGATCTAGACCGTATGCTTCTGTTAATACATCCCAGAATTGTATTTGCCTTTTTTGCTGCTGCATCACACTGTTGACTCATGTTCAGTCTGTGATCTATTAGTATACCCAAGTCTTTTTCACATGTGCTGTTGCTTAGCCCTATTCCTCCCATTCCGTATATGCTTTTTTCATTTTTATTGCCCAGATGTAGTACTTTGCATTTTTCCCTGTTAAGAACCATTCTGTTAGTTGCTGCCCACTGCTTCAGTCTATTTATATCTTTTTGAATCCTCTCTCTCTCTTCTCTAGTATTAGCTATCCCTCCTAACTTTGTGTCATCAGCAAATTTAATCAGTTTACCCTCAATTCCTTCATCTAAATCATTGATAAAGATGTTGAACAATACAGGGCCCAGGACAGAGCCCTGTAGTACCCCACTTGAGACATTCTTCCAACTGGATGTGCAGCCATTTACGACCACTCTTTGGGTCCGATCACTAAGCCAGTTGTGAATCCACCTAACAGTTGCCTTGTCCATTCCATACTTATTCATTTTTTCAATAAGGATTGTGTGAGGTACTTTGTCAAATGCTTTGCTGAAGTCAAGATATATTATATCTACAGCATTTCCCTGATCCACCCAGTCAGTGATTCTGTCATAGAAATTAGTCTGACATGACTTATTAGTTACAAACCCATGCTGACTCTGTTTAATCACTTCATTCTTATCCAGGTATTTACATACATGTTGTTTAATAATTTGTTCAAAGATCTTTCCTAGTATAGATGTCAGACTCACCGGCCTATAGTTTCCGGGTCCACCTTCTTCCCCTTTTTGAAGATATTAACAACATTTGGTCTTCTCCAGTCTTCTGGGACCTCTCCTGTTCTCCAAGAATTTTCAAAGATTATGGAGAGTGGTTCAAAAATTTCTTCTGCTATCTCCTTCAGTACTCACGCTAATCGCAGAGCAGGGGAGAATGATGGAAGCTGTCTTCAGCACTCAGCGATGGGGAACAGCTCTTACTGTACCGTTTCTTGCCTGGTGCCCGTCCATTTGGAACTGATGCGGAACACATTTGCCACATGTGTCTCAAGTATTACACACATGGACACTAACATCTCCGGTACCAGTTTTTCAAGTACCGTAAATATCAGGATATGTGAAACCTGCCTTAGTGTGTGCCACCATAGTTGTTATTAGGATTACCTGGTTAGGGGCTTACTCAAAAGTTTCACCCGCCCTGGAAGCATACCCTTAGCTATACACCTCTGACACATAGCAATGCATTATAATACTATAAGATTTTCAAGGGGGGTCTGGGCAGCTTTTCCACTCCTTTACATCCTAACCAGAACAGAGAATATAGCATTGATAAAGTACAGAGCTAGGAAGAATCCTCTCATCTCTTTCTGTTTTCTATCTAAGTACCTCAAAAGCAGGGATGTGAACTTGGGAAGGATTCCAAGTTTAGAACTACTGGTAGGAGTGCCAGAGAACTGCTTAAAGTGTCAGAAGTGCAAGCCCAATGTTTTGGTAGCGACTGTCTACCTCTGCCCCTACCCTTTCATCAAGTATGGCATACAAGTCTCTCTGTGAATATAAGTGCAGCATATAAAGAACAGTAGATTAAAAGGAAAGGACGGACTGAAGAGCACATTTCATTTGTTTTTATTGACTTCCATATTGTACGAATTGTACTGTATTCTGTGTCTATTCTAGGATTGTATGACACTACAGCTATTTATAACTAATTGCTAAAAGTAACATGGTCGTTAATAACATTGGTGTTCAGCCAACATGGAATCAACCTGCCAGCTTGCATTGTCAAAAATTAACAATATTATTCTTTTCCTTTGTAATATGTAATTTAGGAGCATATGTCTTTTATCTACAATGTAGGCCTTGTTCACCTAACATTTTACATTTAGTGTATACCTTACATTCAGTATATACGCAAATAAACAAAAGAATGCCACTCAATTGCTTCTATCTACATGTGGTAGTATAAGCTAAACTTACAGACATACATTTGCATGCATTTGTGAACTTTATTACTAATTAAGAATGTATTGGTTAAACATTAAATCTTGTTTTTTTATTTTATTTGACCAAAATTAACTAAACAACTTAAATCTGTTTTCTGATGTGAAGGAGATCTAAAGTAGTAAAGGTAATACTTTTTTTAAGTACCTTTAGCCTACTTAAGTTGATGAATACATTGAGGAATACTTTTTGATACTTAACCCAATTCACATGCATAGGATGTGGAATGTGGTTGGATTTCTGGGCCAAAACTTTTGTCATAGCTAAACGATGTGAACAAAGTTTAATAATTTCAGCCCAAAGGCAACACTTTCTAGTAGATAAAGTACTAATGGATTTTCTGAACTTGGTCCAGCCATTATGGTTGTAATCTGTGGCCAATGGTTGAGAGCCTTAAAAAGCGCCCCCTACCTGCTAGCATCCACTGCTCTTATTTTGATTAGCTTATCTGATGTGACATCACATGTCACACTACCAGGCCTGGCGGTAGGGGCAGGCAGACCAGGCAGCTGCCTAGGGCACCCGCTCCCCCAGGGGCCCCCAGCTAGTGGCACCTCACCTGTGAGGTAGGGGGGCCCGTCTGCCACCAGCGCTGACTCCCCCGCCACTGCCGCATTGAACTATACCGGTGTCTGACATTTTCTTTTCGTGGCCAGGGAAGGATGACATGGTACATGCTTGTGGCTAATGATGTGGTCTAAAAAATTTTCTGCTTTACCTGTCCTTCTTTTACTTCTTGAAATGTTGCTTGTTATGTCTTTATTGTAGTAAATGTGTTTTTCAGATATTGATTTTTTGATAGATAGACAAAATAAAACCTTTACAAGATTGGTTTCATAAAGCTTGGATTTATTTTCCAGCTTTCCAGTACATTGTATGGTAAAATGAATGGTGTCATAGTAAAAGTAGTGGATGTATGGAATGGACTTTCATGTCATGTATTGCAGTAGATCTCCTGGATGGAGCACACGGTCTTGTTATCCCATCATTATTCTATATGTCCTTATAGATAGGCTGCTATATGATCAGAAATCTAGTGTTTCAAATTATTTATGTTCCGCAGGATAAATAATAACATACTGTACAGTACTAATTAAAAATATGGAGATCAGATGTCAGTAATATGCTCCCTATAGAGTGCATCAAGGACGGAGCTCAGGATTTGTGATGATCTCTGCACAGGGCTTGATGCTGAATTCGCGCAGGCAGCTCTCTAAACTGGACCTATTTCCCCATCTTCAGAAAGTTTGCTGTTACTGCATCCTGAAGCTTGTAATACAATCCATCGGAGCCAAGAACGTGTTACATGCCGAAAAGATCTGACTAAATGCATACAAAATCAGTATTTAGTCGCTTCATTATCCGGTGATGAGTCTAATTATTCATAAATAAAGGATTTTACAATTACCCCCACCATTACAACCTCACTATTTCCGTCCTGATATAGTTCTGTTTGTATTATCCACAGGAACATTCTAGTGCTATGATATACAGTATATATTTATTAAACAATATCCCTATCCCTAAGGCTTTGTGTGGGCACTGACAATTTTAATAACAAATCTAGTGGTACGGCTGTATTGATTGTAGAACAGCAATAAAAATGATACTGAGATAAAATAAATTGTGTCTGCAAGTTTGAGAAATCAAGCTTTGATACCACATGCAAATTAGCCTGTAAGTGCACTTGGGGGGTGTCAGTCCACGTGGAGTGCATGGACACACCCCTAATGCACTTTCAGGCCCCAAGGTTCATTTTTCAGGGCTGGCATATTAGATCACTACAAGGTGTCACTTTTATAATTATGCTAAGAAACCTGAGTATTGGCAGGAAAATGCTGAGTAACATAGGCACGTCTTGGCCACGTTATTGTCCGCCTTTATGATGCATTTTAAGTCGTGTTTTATTCACCTTTTATTTGAATGTGTGAAAATTGGTAGAAAAATGCTGAAATAATTGACTTAATGCCATTTCAGAAGTCTCATTCACTCTGCTGATACTGTGCTTTTTGTGTGGCAAAAATGCACTGAATTAACGCAACCAAAAATATGCCAACAGGCGTTATCAGCGATTCAAGGATACTGTATTTGTGCCTTGCTACTAGCCATATCAGATTTCATCAGGAATGCAACAAATGTGGTATCTCTGCGCTTGGGAGTATATTGCTCCTTTTAGTTTAGGATCATACACCAAAATTATCGGGTTTAGTAGCACAACTCAAATATCTTTCTGAACTTTAACGGAGTGATCCAAGATTTCATAAAAATAGCTACAAATCAAGGAATGCATTAAAGAGAATCTGTCAGCAGGTTTCTACTAAGTAACATGAGGACAACATGAGGTAGGGGTTAAAGCACAGAATTCATTGATGTGTCACTTATCAAGCTTTGTGCTGTTGTTTACTTACAGTGAAGGTTTAATTACTGGGAGATTATCATTGCCAGGTCTGATGTGCATGCACTTTCTAGTCCGACTCTGCCACACCTGTGATAAGCAGCTCACTGTCAATATACAATATACATAGGGAGCCTGGTGCGGGCGGAGTTAGCTGTGGTGTGGGTGGGGTTAGCTTTCTCAGCTCTGCTTGATGCTAAACCTAGAAGCTCTGATTGTGTCACAACCGCTGCACCCAGTAAACTAAGTGATACATCGTTGGATTCAGGGTATCTTTGCTTACATAATGCCACCATCAAATGAAGTAGCAAAAACCTACTGCCAAACTACTGTATGTGTACTACATACAGTATGTGACCGCTGAAACCTCGTACAACTCACTGGTGATGGTCACAGAGGATGTGACCACTAAGACCAGAAATTAGCTAAGCAGTAAGATTTGATTTGTTACAGGATCTCACAAATAAAGGAAGGCACCCCATGATCTAGGATTTCTAGTAAAGCAATATTCCTGTGAAGAAATGACTATTAAAATATACATTTTATATAATTTCGTCCAATTGTTGGACCATTTCTCATCTGCCAGCTAGATGTTGCCACCAGCAGAAAGCACATATTTTATCTTTCTCACATGTATTCTCCTATTCTTTGGATTAAAAGCCTAGCTCCAGTAACCCTTTAGTCTCCTAATTTTAATAGCAACTAGCTGATATAGATAACATAATTATGTGTAAGATTGTGTACACTTTCATTATACAGTACAATGAATAATCTTCCGAAACCAGAATACCCTTTTAAGCTGTGCCCTCTATTTTTCAATCTTTTCAGCAGTGGCCTTCATGAATGAGGCCTGCTGTTTGACTAATTCTGGTAAAAAAATATATATATATATAAATATATATATATATATATATATATGTATATATACTATAGTCTTGAATCTCATTCATGTCACAAACAGGTTAATTTACAGCTTTTAAGTAGCTGCAACCATATTCCGCGTGACAAGTGCAACATGATTCATTTAGCCAAAGGACAGGAGTCTGCTCATGTAGATTACAATAATAGAATCACTTCAGGGAGGTAATTATTCAGAATTATACCAAATAGACAACTCTTAGAATTCAGTGCTCTCAAGTATGCGGCAAGCTCCCAGTGTGAAGAGTTTTGCTTACGCAAATGACGATCCAGAGAACAAGTCCCATGCCCCTTCCCCTTGTGCCTGTATAGAAGATGAACGCTCTGTGATACTATGACACTATTCACACCATGGTCATCGTCAGTGTCTAGTGCCAGAAACTCTACTTCTAAGACATATTCAGCCACAACAGTCTAGTTACATTTGCCATATCCGAGTAATATTGGCATCTTTTATGTACCCATTATGTATACATATATTTTCCGGTTACTGAAGGTGACATTTCTCTCTAATGCTTATTAATTCAGAGGTTTCAGTCAAATACAGTAAAAAAAAATATTATATATTCCTGTTAATACCTGCAGGGGTTTATTACATCCGTGAACCTTCACATAGTAAATGAGTTATGAAAATGCACTTAAAGGAAACTGAAATTTGTAGAACTTGTTTCAAGTAGCACAAAGCAATAATTCTCCTCTCTCCTTCCACAAGGAGGAATAGTGAAGAAGCCACAATTAGTCAGATCTCACCTAAGATTCAGTACTGACCTTGTTCTTATGTTCATATATAGGTTCAATAGATGGATGCTCGATGCTCCTAACTGAAAGGATGTAACAATACAGCCACGGGACGTAATGATTTTTACAAGTCTTTTTCCTCCTCGAGATCAATGATTGACCATGTAATTGAAATAAAATATTCTCCCCAGTAATCCGATAAACTGAACATTACTCATTGGCGATGCATTTTGTCATACAGCACATCACGTTATAGCCTATTTTCAGCTGTAATTGTGAAGGTTATCCTCTACAAGAGTAGACAGGCATAGTTTAATATTATATTCATGGCTTTAGTCTCATGAATATTGCTTCAGTCCTTAGACAGGAATAATAAAGCTAAATAAGCAAATAACTAACATGAATATTTAAGCTAGAACTAGTACCCGGGTTATGCCTTACATAGGTCTACTTTTATCCGACACCTTTCTCAAGTCTTGCTCCAGATAATGCACAGTATCAGTTTTGATTGGAGTAATCCCTTCATCAATTTTGATTTTGAGAATTTCTAATGTGGATAAACCAATAAAACTGTCCAAGCAGACTTTTCTAAGATCAGATCTACATATAAGTGAACTACGATTCACAAGAATTGTCTAATCTTGGATAGCATACTCCAAATTGGAGCCATGACAGCAATCCATTGATTCCAGATATCCAGTGCTTTAGACAGCTGACAGATGTAAGGGAAATGTAATATCCTGAAATAGACATTTATTATAAGGGATCCCATCTCCATGTCTCCATGCACTTTATTAGGGTATATTATACACATAGGGTTTTCTTTATAGATCTAACACTATCATAAGAAAGGATGACATTCATGTTCTGTCCACTATTACATCTCGTACCCATTCATCAAAATGTAACAGCCTGGTCAGCGAACTTACTGTAAACTTATCTTTCAGTCCAAGTTTACTACACCTTTAGTACAATGATTTGTCATAGCTGCACTAAAAGCTGTGAATATACGTGGATCTTGTTACTGCTTCTGCCCTAGATACCAAATGTTGACATTTTCTGTCTTTATTAAAATTTCCTACAATTTCTCTGCTGTTCAGTGTGTATAACTCCTTTACATTACTGCTATCCTTCTACCTCTGACATACAGTGGGGAAAATAAGTATTTGATACACTGCCGATTTTGCAAGTTTTCTCGCCTACAATTAATGGAGAGCTCTGTAATTTCTATCGTAGGTACATTTAAACCATGAGGGACAGAATCTTAAAATAAAATCCAGAAAATCACATTGTATGATTTTTACATAATTAATTTGCATTTTATTGCATGAAATAAGTATTTAAAACAATAGAAAAACAAAACTTAATATTTAGTATGAAAATCTTTGCAATTACAGAGGTCAGACATTTCCTGTAGTTCTTGACCATGTTTGTACGCACTGGAGCAGAGATTTTGGCCCACTCCTCAAAACAGATCTTCTCTAGATCTTTCAGGTTCAGTCCAAAGATTTTCTATTTGGTTCAGGTCTGGAGACTGGCTAGGCCACTCCAGGACCTTAAAATGCTTCTTACACTGGCACTCCTTAGTTGCCCTGGATGTATGTTTTGAGTCATTGTCATGCTGGAGACCAATCCTTGACCCATCTTCAATGCTCTTACTGAGGGAAGGAGGTTGTTGGCCAAAATCTTGCCATGTATGACCCCCAAAATTCAATACGGTGCAGTCATCCTGTCCCCTTTGCATAAAAGCACCCCCAAAGTAAGATAAATCCCCCCACCATGCTTCAACGTTGGGATGATGTTCTTTGGTTTGTACTCATCCGTCTCCACGGCGAGTGGAGCTGATACCAAAAAGTTCTATTTTGTTATCATCTGACTACATGACCTTCTCCCATGCTTTCTCTGGATCATCCAGATGGTCATTGGTGAGTTTCAAATGTGCCTGGATATATGCTGGCGTGAGCAGGGGGACTTGTAGTTCTGTACTGCTTCCTGATCTTTCTCAGAATCATCCTTACCCGACAAAATGAGATGTTGCAAGACCGTGGAAGATTGACAGTCATCTTGTGTTTCTTCCATTTTCTATAATTGTGCCAACAGTTGTTGCCTTCTCACCAAGCTGCTGGCCTATTGTCCTGCAGCCCATATCAGCCTTTTGCACGTTTACAATTTTGTTCCTGGTGTCATTAGACAGCTCTTTGTTCTTGGCCATGGTGGAGAGATTGGAGTGTGATTGATTGAGTTTGTGGACAGGTCTTTTTTATACAGGTAATAAGTTCAAACAGGTGCAGTTAACCCCTTCACCCCCGGAGCTTTTTCCATTTTTTTCATTTTCGTTTTTCGCTCCCCTCCTTCCCAGAGCCATAACTTTTTATTTTTCCGTCAATATGGCCATGTGAGGGCTTATTTTTGCGGGACGAGTTGTACTTTTGAACGACATCATTGATTTTACCATGTCATGTACTAGAAAATGGGAAAAAAATTCCAAGTGCGGTGAAATTGCAAAAAAAGTGCAATCCCACACTTGTTTTTTGCTTGGCTTTTTTGCTAGGTTCACTAAATGCTAAAACTGACCTGCTATTATGATTCTCCAGTTCATTATGAGTTCATAGACACCTAACATGACTAGGTTATTTTTTACCTAAGTGGTGAAAAAAAATTCCAAATTTTGCTAAAAAAAAAAAAAAAAATTGCGCCATTTTCCGATACTCGTAGCGTCTCCATTTTTCATGATCTGGGGTCAGTTGAGGGCTTATTTTTTGTGTGCCGAGCTGGCGTTTTTAATGTTTCCAATTTGGTGCAGTTACGTTCTTTTGATCGCCCGTTATTGCATTTTAATGCAATGTCGTGGCGACCAAAAAAACGTAATTCTGGCGTTTTGATTTTTTTCTCGTTACGCCTTTTAGCGATCAGGTTAATGCTTTTTTTTATTGATAGATCGGGCGATTCTGAACGTGGCGATACCAAATATGTGTAGATTTGATTTTTTTTTAATTGATTTATTTTGATTGGGGCGAAAGGGGGGTGATTTAAACTTTTATATTTTTTTTATTTTTTTCACATTTTTTTTAACTTTTTTTTTAACTTTTGCCATGCTTCAATAGCCTCCATGGGAGGCTAGAAGCAGGCACAGCACGATCGCCTCTGCTGCATAGCAGTGATCTGCTGTTCGCTGCTATGCAGCAGAAATGCAGGTGTGCTATGAGCGCCGACCACAGGGTGGCGCTCACAGCTACCAGCGATCAGTAACCATAGAGGTCTGAAGCATCGCCGACCTCCGATCATGTGACGGGGGTCAGCGATGATGTCATTTCCGGCCGCCCGGCCGGATGCGGTAGTTAAATGCCGCTGTCTGCGTTTGACAGCGGCATTTAACTAGTTAATAGCAGTGGGTGAATCGCGATTTCACCTGCCGCTATTGCGGGCACATGTCAGCTGTTAAAAACAGCTGACATGTCCCGGCTTTGATGCGGGCTCACCGCGGAGCCCTGCATCAAAGCAGGGGAGCTGACATCGGACGTACTATTCCGTCCGAGGTCAGTAAGGGGTTAATACAGGTAACGAGTGCAGAGTAGTAGGGCTTCCTTAATAGAAGCTAAGAGGTCTGTGAGATCCAGAATTCTTGCTGGTTGGTAGATGATCAAATACTTATTCCATGCAATAAAATGCTATTTATTTATTTAAAAATCATACTATGTGATTATCTGTTTTTAATTTTTCAATTATGTCTCTCACAGTTGAAGTGTACCTATGATAAATATTACAGACCTTTCCATTCTTTCTAGGTGGGAAAACTTGCAAAATCGTCAGAGTATCAAATACTTATTTTCCCCACTGTAGCTCAGCCCCTAGAAGTGTCTTGCATAGAGAAAGAGCGGTATATGACTGCTCTCTATGGTAAAAGGGCAGCATGGGGGCATTTGTATGGAGATGGAGCAGCATATGGAGGCTTTTTATTGAGAAGGAGCAGTTTAATGGGCTATGTATGGAGAAGGGGCAGTATATGGAGTCTTTGTATTGAGATGGGCTAGTATGCTGGCTCTTTATTGAGATGAAGCACTATAGGGGTCTATGTATGGAGAAGGAGCAGTATTTGGGCCTCTGTATGGAGATGGATCATAATGGGGGGCTCTGTATGGAGATCAGGCAAAATGTGTGTGCTGTTTACAGTTGACAGCGCAGTGAGGAACAATTATTTATGCTGGGGCACAGTTTGAAGCATATTTCGCAAACAGCATGGGAGGTTATTTTTGTTCAAGAGGCGTTAAAATGACACTTATTTCTAGGGGAACCTTGTTGGGATGTGATGCAGATGACCAGAGAAGTAGGAAGTCTGCAGAGATGAGCTTTGCCAGTGAAAAGTCATTATAGCATCAAGACCAGATGAAGAAAAAAGGAGGGAAAAACGCCAATAAAAGGAGTTGTTAACTATAAGGTACCTGGATGTAAGGCCTGTCCCACACGTCCAGATAATTCCGGTACCGGAAACAATCGGTATCAGAATTATCCGTGTCCATGTGCCCCTACGTTTCTGGTGTACATCAGTGTGGCACACTTGCGGTGTACACGTACCAGCATCTGGTGCTGAATCCGCGATTCATATCTTCTCTGCAGCAGCGTTTGCTGCAGAGAAGATATGAATAATAGTGTTTAAAAGAAAGATCAATCTGTCCGCCGCCCTCCCAACCCCTGTGCGCCCCCCTGCTGTTCTGAAAATACTCACCCACTTCCCTCGTTGGCTGTCACTGCTTCCTGTCCTGACCGTACCTTCTACTGTATGCGGTCACGTGGGGCCGCTCATTTACAGTCATGAATAGGCGGCTCCACCCCTATGGGAGGTGGAGCCGCATATTCATGACTCTAATCGGCGGCCCCACGTGACCGCATACAGTAGAAGCCAAGTTGCGGCCAGGACAGGAAGCAGCGACAGCCAACGAGGGAAGCGGGTGAGTATTTTCTGAACAGCGGGGGGGCGCACAGGGGGTGGGTGGGCCACGGACAGATAGATCTTTCTTTTAAACACTATTATTCATATCTTCTATGCAGCAAACGCTGCTGCAGGGAAGATATGAATGGTGGCTTCAGCACCATGTGGGGGGGACAGCGCTTACTGTAGCGCTGTCTCCTGCACGCTACAGGGACTGCACACAGAGAACGTCCGTGTGCGGTCCGTGTTTTACACGGACCCATTGACTTTAATGGGTCCGTGTAATCCGTGCACTCCCACGAACACTGACATGTCTCCGTGTTTGGCACACGGAGACACGGTCCGCAAAAAATCAATGACATCTGCACAGATGCATTGATTTTAATGGGTCTACGTGTGTCAGTGCTTCCGGTACGTGAGGAAACTGTCACCTCACGTACCAGAGCCACTGACATGTGAAACAGGCCTAAGAGTGCATGTGTATTATCTAATTACCGCCTTTAAATTAGCATCCATCTACTATATGAAGCTGATCAGTAGTCATTTAGTAGCCTGTTTGCATAGGCTGTGACTGCACTTTCATGAGCGCAGAAAGATCGGTAACATGATCATTCTGTGCGTATGAAATGACATTGTCCTCTGCAGCACATTCACGCATTACATCTTTTGAAGCCTCAAGCAGTGAAAAAAGTTCCAGAGACTGAAGATGTGAACAGCAAGTTGTTTTTCATTGCAGTGTATATGTTAATTTATTTATTTAGTGTTTTTTTAAGCTGGTTACCCAGTGAAATCACCTGAATAAGACATTGTGTGCACTTACCCTTAGGCCACATCACCACTTCTGCATTTTGTACCCATTCCTGGTTTTGGCTTCCAAATACTCATAGCCAAATACTGAATGTGTGAAGGTGGCCTTAGTCTGACTTACCAGTACGAGTCATGTCCATATATAATGCCTAGGACAGCATGATCACCAAATGCTAAGTACACACTTACATTAGAAAAGTCTGAAGTAGGGTGCAGCTTGCAAACTGCATATTGTGAGGTTTGGAAATTAGGGCAAGAAATAGATATTAATTGCAACCTGAAACTTAGGTCAACTTTTTATAACATTCTGAAACCGCTAACCATTTTTTCATGTCAAAAGTTTTGACATTGTGCACTCATTTAGATGACTTAGTTGCATGACAACTTCACTGTGATTGTTGATTAACAAACTTTTCACCTGTGTTTTTCTTCTCTGATCTACATAATGTAAAAGGTAGGTGTGTAGCCTTTATTTAAAGGGAACCTGTCTGCTGATGCATGCTGCCCGATCCACAGGTAGAATGAATCAGATGCTGGTTGCATGATTTCAGCCAAGTATGGTTAACTTAGAGAAAAAACATAGTTTAAAAGCTGCTGTGGACCAAGCTGCACTGGAGACTAGTCAGATGGACAGATCCTTCATATGTGAGGGCAACTTAGCTCAGCAACACTGTTCAATGCATTTTTTACTTTGAGAAAGTTCTAGTTTAGATTCCGTTTTATACTCTACTCTGGATCATAGAGAGAGCTCTCACTCTAGCAGACTAAGCCTGTCCATGGACTACATGGTCAGCCATTTATTATAGCCAGCACATAAGACTATATGGCCAATGAGGCCAAACATAACTTCTCATCCTCATACTTATAGGTCCCAGAACCCAAATCCAAAGTGACCAGCTGCTTAATTTAAAAGCTGTTCTTAAATTGTTCTTCTTAATTGCTCGTCCACATGAGCGTATAACACTGCTGTGTGCTATGTGATGTTTTATTGGATAGCACTCGGCACCGGGCAGTGATGACTAGTGCTTTTTTTATAATGCCGAATTGAGTGCATCTGATAATCAGACCATGCGCACCCATGCAAGTCTATAGGTGCATGTGAAACATTGGACTGCACTGTCATCTGAGAGCAGCCTGATTTAAATAGAGACAATGGTGAAGATGGAGAAATGAAGTTCTCCGTCTTCTCCACACCTGGGCTCCGATTCTCGCTTGTGATAGAATTAGATCACACTAACATGACACTGGGATGAAACTCTGACAGCGTTTAAGCCGAGTGTCATTAGGATAATAGGCCCGATTCTCTCACATTAGAGAACAGATGGCCGTCTGACCGCAGCATTTGTCAGGATACACTGGGGAAAAGAGCTTTCCAATTTAAAAGTAACAATATTGAAAATAAACCCCATAATTTTACTATTGGAATTGCTCCATTTAAAAGCAGAATGAGATGACTCGGTGTAACACTAGATGATGGTTACATTTCATAACTGAATCTTTTACTTTTTTTGCTGCAAGAGAACACACACATTTAAAACCTGCAAGATGCATAGAGATATCACATTTGTAAGGACGAATTTAATAAGAAGGGAAAAGCTGTTTTTTTTATGCAGATAAATTGCTACGAATTGGAATTATCAGCAGGGAAGAGACTGATCTGTGTTTTCGTGCCCCTAGAACACAGCTTTCATTCTCTGTCGCTGATGAATGGTTTTTAATGTGCAGGAGTACTACACTGTAATACATATTGGTGCAATAAACCTCCAGCTCTGCTGTGCCTTATTTATTATTGAAATTGTTTATTTTATCACTTTAGAAGTGAGTAATAGCATCTTATATCCTCCTATCTCTTGGGACATGTACATATATTGAGAGAGATAAATAGGTGTGCATACAAAAAAAAAGAAAGACATAAATGGATGGAGAGAGAGGTAGAAGTGAAAAAGATATCAGATAGACAGATAGATAGAGAGAGATAGATAGATAGATAGATAGATAGATAGATAGATAGAAATACAAGGTGGGCCATGTATATGGATACACCTAAATAAATTGGGTATGGTTGGTGATATCAACTTCCTGTTTGTGACACATTAGTATATGGGAGAGGAAAACTTTTCAAGATGGGTGGTGACCATGGCGGCCATTTTGAAGTTGGCCATTTTGGATCCAACTTTATTTTTTCTAATGGGAAGAGGGTCATGCGACACATCAAACTTACTGAGAATTTCACAAGAAAAACAATGGGGTGTTTGGTTTTAACGTAACTTTATTCTTTCATTTATATTTACAAGTTTCTCTTTGTTTACAGCCATTGACATGTCGCAGAGGTTAACACGTGAGGAGCGGATAGAAATTGTGCTGATGTCTGGTGAACGCAGTACCCGGGTCATTGCAGCAGATTTCAATGCAAGACACCCTACGCAAGAAAACTGTCATCATTCCCATTTTATTTAGGTGTATCCATATAAATGGCCCACCCAAAAAAGGTTGCCTCATCACTGAACATATTGTTCTGTGTAAACTGAGGGTCCTGTTCCAATTTTTGTTTTGCCCATTCTGCAAATTCAGCATGCCGATCTGGCATCAGTTGAACATCCCTTCGGCAGATATTAGCTACTCACAAATGGCATCCTTACAAAATTCAGCTGCTGCAGCATCTCAATGAGGATGACCCAGATTGGGGCACTGTATACCCAGAGTGGTGATCAGAACTGCGCCAGTTCCATTTCTATGACTGGAAGCCAAATGCTGCCGTGTATAAAGTTAATTTTCTCCCGGCAGTGGGGCTCTCAGTGCAGGCACTGCACAGTGTCAGAATGCTATTAACCAGCAGATTAACCCCATATCTGCAGGTTAATGGCGTTCATTTATGTGACAGCTTTCCTTTAAGTTGCATAAATCTGGGACATAATTTTGATAAATCGCTTGAGATAATACCATTGAAAGTTGACCCCAAACATGGCGTGAAAGAATGACTGTAAGATGATACAGAAGTTTGGTGGCCATTTCTTACCTGCGCTTGTGTAACAGCTGCAGAACCAACAATTGAATTGAATTTGACAGAAAGCAGGAACGACAGATAGCTAATATAGAGAACAAGGAAATTCCCAGGTGGAAAACCAATTCTCCATATCTAAATTAAGCAAAGTAATGGAGCAAAAACTCTTAAAGGAAAGTAGCATGTAAAAGAAAGTACATTTTATTAATCCACATTGACTGCAGCCATCTGAAACCTTAGAGTGTGTGCAGCACATACTATCAGGAAT
This sequence comes from Ranitomeya variabilis, assembly GCF_051348905.1. NCBI lineage: Eukaryota > Metazoa > Chordata > Amphibia > Anura > Dendrobatidae > Ranitomeya > Ranitomeya variabilis. Next base: position 238,334,066 of record NC_135232.1, read on the forward strand.
CTCCGGTATTGCCAGTGAGAGAGGGTGGACAAGTATGTCATTTGAATGCTTTCGGCCACATTTCATCTAGAAGTGCTCGCCATCGCTCAATTCACCTGTATATTTGCAATCACGAACCGCCCGCTAATGTCGGTAACACCAGAGAAGCTTGAAAGTGTGCGGTGCGAATTCTGTAAGGATTCAGAAGTGTGAAATTACATAAAGTGATTGCAGACTTTTATCAGAAGGCTGGATATCCACTTTAATTGGTTTGTCCGATTTAAAAAAAAAAACTCTTCTCCTACTGCCTACTAAGGAGTTCTGAGTTAGTAAAGGGGGTCCTTAATTCATGTTCCTGATTTTTTGTCCAGAGGACAAGAGGTTACAAAGAATGTGTCATGATCCAGACCGGGTTTTGAGTCCTGTTTTCCCTTTTTCCCAGTCTGGTCATGTCAAGAGTTAATCTTTCTCAGCCTCTGTCGGGGTTCAGGTTGGCTATTTATCACCGCTGCTTCCTGCAGGTGATATCAGTTATAGTTTTTGCCTAGTGCTGCTGTAGCTGACTCTCATTGCTCTGATTTGTCCTGCTGCATGTGCTCTCTGAACCCGTGTCTCTGTTTTTCCCTATTCCCGTCTTGATTCTGTGTTTCCCTTTATTGTACTGACTCCCTGGTTTTGACTTGGCTTGTATCCTGACCTGCTTCTGTCTTTTGGCTTATCTGCTCCTGATCATTACTGACTCCCTGGCTTATCTCTAACAGTGAGTTTGCTTATTCCTTTGGTATTGCTCTACATCTAGGATTTGACCCGGCTTGTTTGACTATTCTGCTGCCACCTGTGGTAGCCTCACAGCTGCACTGCAGGCCAGCTCTGTTTAGGTACAGTCCTGCTTCCACTCTACTACCATCTAGTGGAGCCTACACCTACCTGCATTGCAGCAGCGTGACAGAATGCTTGCTCTGGAAGACCTATCATGTCCTGCTTTACACCAAAGACCTATTGATATGAAATAATATTGTGTAATGCTTCACTTACTCTGTGGTGGCACTGTAGAGAAAATGAATACTTACTGCCAGGTTTCCCACAGATTATAGCTTATCACTGAAGATTCCAGCAGAGCAACCCTCGGTGATCAACTTTTCTTCAGGAGACACTTCTAACAATGAGTTATCAAAGAAGAGAATCTTCCAAAATCAGAGAAGAGTTTCATTTTGAGCCCAGAAATGCAAGAATACATTTTGTTCATTGCTTGTCAGGTCACCTAAACACAAATGTTTTTTCTTGTGCTACCTCTGTCATACAAGTTATTGATATAATCATTTGGCTTTTGTTATAATATCTAAGCAAATTATATTTAAAAACTCAGCCTGAAATGAACCAGATAAAAAAGGATAAAGATGAACCTGACTTAGCTTTCCATCTATAGACTGCATTGTCAATCGCATTCAGCATCTAGCCACTTATTAATATTTTTTTCAGCCGTTTGCATGAAAATAGCAGACAACCAAGTTTCATTTTTCAGTGAAAACTCCATTTACTTTCAGTTTGCTCCATTTTCATTTAGCAGTTAATTTATGTAGATATTTAGTTCAAGAATGGGCAAAGTTAATGACATCATGTATCATCTTCTCTGAATGTCATAATGTCATATAAATATCATTATCTAAGCAAATCAACTCCTTGTGAAGCAAATAAGCAGTTATTTCATTCTTGGGAGACAGAGCAATTTGGCCTCATATTCTGGCTGCACTGATTGACTACACTGAGCCTTTCTACAGCATCAGTGATATTTTCTTCATGGAAAACAAGATTAAATATATACTGAGAAGGAATGAAATAATGTAAAGAAATGCATCTGAAGGAAAATTGTAATATAAACCTATTAGTGTCTTTTCCTTGTGAGCTAAAAAAAGAGATTCTTCATATTACCATAGTACCTTGTATAGTAAAAAGGGGTCCCAAACCAAATCATTAAGGTCGCAGTTTATGACACTCAGAAAACAAAGACCTGGTATTTGTTCTCATCACCGAGTAATGGGACAAACCATGGTTGGGTCCACTCTCTCCAAGAGCTGCTGCTTGGTCTTCCGCTCTAGGGTTTATATATTTACCATGGTATACATGTTATGTTAGTAAATATTAATAACATAGAATGACATACTATGTTGGAATAATTCAGAGATGAAGGCTTCCAGGAACTCTGTCAAATTAGCCCTGGAAGTCTTGAGACAGTAGAGCTTACAGGAGCACAGGCAACTTGAGACCGGGACAGGTTGCTTTGTTAGATACAACAATGTTCCACCTTATTAACTCTTCTTTCTGTTCCCAATTCACTGTTAGGGCTCACTCACATGAGGAAATAAATTGGACGAGTGCAATCCGATGAAAAAAATCGGAATGCATTCGGACCAATGTTATTCAATAATTCAGTGCTCATCTGCAATTTTTAACTCAGCTCGGAGCAGATCGAGTTCGGACTGAAAAAAAATCACAGCAGGATGCGAGTGGATGCAAAAATTGGATCGTAATCAACCAATACAAGTCAAATTATGTGATTTTAAAATCGGACAGCACACGGACAACTGAATGTCATGCAATTTTCTTGCCAATTTCTCCAATGGGGCAGGAAATTGCATCAGCCCATTGCAGGAAGTTGTAAGCCCAAAGCACACAGGCAACCTATAAAAAAAAGCTCATAAACACACCTCCACAGAGATCAGGACCATGCTACCACATATAAATGTGGAGATGCTTATCGTCCTGATCAAGGAGCGGTCAGAGCTGGGTCAAACGTGATCCAAAGTACTAGGACCGTAGCTGATGAGGTGCATCCTGGACTTGTATCTACTGCCAGATGTATCCGAACTATGGGGCCAGATCACGAGAGGAGCAAATAGCGAGTAAGTGCTCCAAATGTCATTAAAGTTGTGTGTTCTGTATATCCTATAATAACAATGTTAGTACGTCCTTTTGTTCAAGCAAACAGCATCTGTGATGTTTTTAACTTCCACTATGTAAATATATACATGACCGTCAGCACTATATAATTAGTTAGTATTATATTTGACATAACAATATTTATTCATTATGTCACTTTTAATGTTGAATGTCAAGATAATAGCTAACTATGGTAAATGTTTCAAACCTACCTAATAGCGATTTTGTTTCCTTTTAAACAGTGAATGATATCACCCAACACTGGCACAGCTGTTCGGATACAGTCAGACGTGAGCGTCAGCAGAATGCCAAAAGTGGGTCTGCGGCCTCCAGATAAAGACCCTATATTTATACTGTATATGGACCAGCTCAATTTTCTGGTTCCCATTATGGACATATGTGTTAGGTGTCAAGTTCCCGCAGCTGCACAGGGGGAATCTCGAACCATCTCCGCTGCGGTCTCCCATTCTCCTCCAGCCACAGAGGAGCCTGCTCAGCAGAGACGTCAGTCCCAGCGTCTGGCTCAGGCTGATACTGTGCGACTGGTTACTGCTGTCCTTCGAGGCTCAGCCATTGTAACCAGTACTGATCAGCGGCGAGCAGGCATCCCTGGGACTAAGTCCTGCTTTTCTTCTTCTGAGCATGCCCAAGGGATGACCTCTCATTGGAGGTCGGGGGTCACATGCTCAGGTCCTGTAGCAGCTCCTATTGGACAACTAGGAAGGTCCTGGAGAGCTTCCGCTATAAAAGGTTCACATGGCCGCACGGCCATGCGCTAGTATAAGCTTATTAACGTGTGTGTATGGATGTATGCCTGTCGATTGATGAAAGCTCCGAATCATTCCCACCCCTAGTGTTGTTGACTGTTCGTGAATGGTGGAAGCTACCTAGCACCTGACAGTGCTATTCCACACAGCTAGCACCCAATACAGCGTCTGATAGCAGTGACCGCCAGTGCGGCACCGTGCGCTAATAGAGCGCTTACCTGGCCCAAGTCTGGGTGGTTAGTGGCGTCCGCCAGAGTGGCACTGCATGCACTCTTGTGCATTAAACTATTTCTGTTTATCTCTGACACCCCAGTAGCGGTGTCGAGCGCAATATGTCCATAACTTCTGGCTTGTTTAAGCATACTTTAAGATTAGTTTTTCAGAACTGAATCCAACTTACAGGACAGGGAGACTGCCTCAGAGTCAGATGCTGCCCTTTTGGATCCAGAGGCAGATTCAGCCAAGGATGTAGGCCCAGCAGCATGCCAATCATCTGATTCTGCCCCAACAGCTGCACAAGCACCAGCTCAAGCCTCACAGGAAATGGAAGGAGCAGCAGCCCTACCTTTCTCTACTTGACAACTCCCCTGTTGCTGCACCCATCCCACGATGGTGCGAAGTGGCATGAGCGGATGAAGGCAACAGAAGTGTGCTAGTCCAGGAACTCCAATGACTGGATTATTATTATTATTATTTATTTATATAGCACCATTAATTCCATGGTGCTGTACATGAGAAGGGGTTACATCAAAATACAAATATCACTTACAGTAAACAAAACTAACAATGACAGACTGGTACAGAGGGAAGAGGACCCTGCCCTTGCGGGCTTACATTCTACAGGATTATGGGGAAGGAGACAATAGGTTGAGGGTTGCAGTAGCTCCAATGGTGTTGAGGTGGCCGTGTGGTCTTTACAGGCTGTAAGCTTCTTTGAAGAGGTGGGTTTTCAGGTTTCTTTTAAAGGATCCAAAAGAAGTGGATAACCGGATGTGTTGGGGCATTGAATTCCAGAGGATGGGTGATATTCGGGAGAAGTCTTGGAGGCGATTGGGTGAGGAGCGAATAAGTGTGGAGGAGAGGAGGAGGTCTTGGGAGGACCGGAGATTACGTGAGGGAAGATATTGAGAGATTAGTATGGAAATATACGGAGGAGAAAGGTTATGGATGGCTTTGTAGGTCAGTGTTAGTAATTTAAACTGGATACGCTGGGAAATTGGGAGCCAGTGAAGGGATTTGCAAAGAGGTGAAGCAGGAGTGTAGCGAGGAGAGAGATTAATTAGTCGGGCAGCAGAGTTAAGGATGGACTGGAGGGGTGCGAGAGTGTTAGAAGGTAGGCCACAGAGGAGTATGTTGCAGTAGTCGAGGCGGGAGATGATTAGGGCATGCACAAGCACTTTGGTAGAGTGTGGGTTGAGGAAAGGACGGATTCTGGAAATAATTTTGAGCTGGAGATGACAAGAGGTGGCGAGAGCTTAGATGTGCGGTTTGAAGGACAGGGCAGAGTCAAGGGTTACTCCGAGGCAGCGGATTTTGGGGACAGGGGAAAGTGTGATTTCATTTATTTTAATAGATAGATCAGGTAGGGAAGATATGCGTGATGGAGCAAAGATAATAAGTTCAGATTTGTCCACATTGAGCTTGAGGAAGCGAGAGAAGAAGGAGGATATGGCTGATAGACACTCTGGGATTCTGGACAGCAGAGCGGTGACATCTGGGCCAGAGAGGTAGATCTGAGTGTCATCGGCATATAGATGGTACTGGAAGCCATAGGACCTTATGAGTTGTCCCAGGAAAGTTGGGTGATGGTGATAGGATTGGGGTAGCAGCCAGCAGACATACCACGAAGGAATAGCACGATACTGGATACATTGGTGGTGAGAAGCAACGGCCATGGTACAGGCATGGCCCTAATGAAGGTGCCTGATATGGTCAAGGTGATCAATACCATTACCACCAAGAGCCTCAGACACAGAGGCCTCCTTCCTTACCATTCAGGGTCATCTAATGCACATTTAATGGCCCAAACATATTCCCACCATCACCATCTCCAGCGTAGGTTTGGATTTCTATTTCCCTTAATAATAAATATCTTCATTTAAAAAAATGCATTTTGTGTTTACTTGTGTTATTTTTTCCTAATATTTAAATTTGTTTGGAGATCTGAAACATTTAATTGTGACCAACATTCAAAAGACACAAGACCTGCCCACAGGCCGCCCTGAAGCACAAACATGTTCTTCATCATATAGACATACTGTTTGTGCTTTGTGGTGACCTGTAGGCAGGTCCTTCCTTGGTTTCTCTGAATTAGAGCAGAAAGATAAGACTATGCCTACAGTCTCACCTTACAAAAGAATCACAAGATGGATTTCTTCACCCCAGGTATCATTTTAATCAGTTTAACACTGTCAACCTGACAGTGCCTGTAGCTTACTTAGCAAAATCCCGCTGACAGGTTCACTTTAAACCTAAATTCTTGTTCTTACAAGTCTATGCTCAGGCCATCTCAACACTCTTCTATACTCTCATGCCATCTTCTCAGTATTCCTTTTTGTCCTCAGACCATGGCACATCATAAATTTGAATGTCACCATGTGCCATGGAGCAGGGATTATTTGCTTATTAACCCCTTTCTGACATCGGACGTACTATCCCGTCGAGGTGGGGTGGGCCCGTATGACCACCGACGGGATAGTACGTCCAGCGCGATCGGCGGCGCTCACGGGGGGAGCGCGGCCGATCGCGGCCGGGTGTCAGCTGCCTATCGCAGCTGACATCCGGCACTATGTGCCAGGAGCGGTCACGGACCGCCCCCGGCACATTAACCCCTGGCACACCGCGATCAAACATGATCGCGATGTGCCGGCGGTGCAGGGAAGCATCGCGCAGGGAGGGGGCTCCCTGCGGGCTTCCCTGAGCCCCCCGCAGCAACGCGATGTGATCGCGCTGCTGCGAGGGTCTTACCTCCCTCCCTGCCTGCTCCAGACCCGGATCCAAGATGGCCGCGGATCCGGGTCCTGCAGGGAGGGAGGTGGCTTCACAGAAGCCTGCTCAGAGCAGGCACTGTGAAGCAGCCTGCACTTCTCTCAGATCGGTGATCTGTCAGAGTGCTATGCAAACTGGCAGATCACCGATCTGTATTGTCCCCCCCTGGGGCAAAGTAAAAAAGTTAAAAAAAAAATTTCCAAATGTGTAAAAAAAAAATAAAAATAAATATTCCAAAATAATGAAAAAAAAATATATATATTATTCCCATAAATACATTTCTTTATCTAAATAAAAAAAACCAAACAATAAAAGTACACATATTTAGTATCGCCGCGTCCGTAACGACCCGACCTATAAAACTGGCCCACTAGTTAACCCCTTCAGTAAACACCGTAAGAAAAAAAAAAAAAAAACGAGGCAAAAAACAACGCTTTATTATCATACCGCCGAACAAAAAGTGGAATAACACGCGATCAAAAAGACAGATATAAATAACCATGGTACCGCTGAAAGCGTCATCTTGTCCCGCAAATGACGAGCCGCCATACAGCATGATCAGCAAAAAAATTAAAAAGTTATAGTCCTGAGAATAAAGCGATGCAAAAATAATTATTTTTTCCATAAAATAGTTTTTATCGTATAAAAGCGCCAAAACATTAAAAAAAATATAAATGAGGTATCGCTGTAATCATACTGACCCGAAGAATAAAACTGCTTTATCAATTTTACCAAACGCGGAACAGTATAAACGCCTCTCCCAAAAGAAATTCATGAATAGCTGGTTTTTGGTCATTCTGCCTCACAAAAATCGGAATAAAAAGCGATCAAAAAATGTGACGTGCCCAAAAAGTTACCAATAAAAACGTCAACTCGTCCCGCAAAAAACAAGACCTCACATGACTCTGTGGACCAAAATATGGAAAATTTATAGCTCTCAAAATGTGGTAACGCAAAAAATATTTTTTGCAATAAAAAGCGTCTTTCAGTGTGTGACGGCTGCCAATCATAAAAATCCGCTAAAAAACTCACTATAAAAGTAAATCAAACCCCCCTTCATCACCCCCTTAGTTAGGGAAAAATAAAAAAAATGTATTTATTTCCATTTTCCCATTAGGGTTAGGGTTAGGGCTAGGGTTGGGGCTAGGGTTAAGGCTACAGTTAGGGTTGGGGCTAAAGTTAGGGTTAGGGTTGGGGCTAAAGTTACGGTTAGGGTTTAGATTACATTTACGGTTGGGAATAGGGTTGGGATTAGGGTTAGGGGTGTGTCAGGGTTAGAGGTGTGGTTAGGGTTACTGTTGGGATTAGGGTTAGGGGTGTGTTTGGATTAGGGTTTCAGTTATAATTAGGGGGTTTCCACTGTTTCGGCACATCAGGGGCTCTCCAAACGTGACATGGCGTCCGATCTCAATTCCAGCCAATTCTGCGTTGAAAAAGTAAAACAGTGCTCCTTCCCTTCCGAGCTCTCCCGTGTGCCCAAACAGGGGTTTACCCCAACATATGGGGTATCAGCGTACTCAGGACAAATAGGACAACAACCTTTGGCGTCCAATTTCTCCTGTTACCCCTGGGAAAATACAAAACTGGGGGCTAAAAAATAATTTTTGTGGGAAAAAAAAGGATTTTTTATTTTCACGGCTCTGCGTTATAAACTGTAGTGAAACACTTGGGGGTTCAAAGTTCTTACAACACATCTAGATAAGTTCCTTGGGGGGTCTAGTTTCCAAAATGGGGTCACTTGTGTGGGGCTTCTACTGTTTAGGTACATTAGGGGCTCTGCAAACGCAATGTGACGCCTGCAGACCATTCCATCTAAGTCTGCATTCCAAATGGCGCTCCTTCCCTTCCGAGCCCTCCCATGCATCCAAACGGTGGTTCCCCCCACATATGGGGTATCAGCGCACTCAGGACAAATTGGACAACAACTTTTGGGGTCCAATTTCTCCTGTTACCCTCGGGAAAATACAAAACTGGGGGCTGAAAAATAATTTTTGTGGGAAAAAATTTTTGTTTTATTTTTACGGCTCTGCATTATAAACTTCTGTGAAGCCCTTGGTGGGTCAAAGCACTCACCACACATCTAGATAAGTTCCTTAGGGGGTCTACTTTCCAACATGGTGTCACTTGTGGGGGGTTTCTACTGTTTAGGTACATTAGGGGCTCTGCAAACGCAATGTGACGCCTGCAGACCATTCCATCTAAGTCTGAATTCCAAATGGCGCTCCTTCACTTCCGAGCCCTTCCATGCGTCCAAACGGTGGTTCCCCCCACATATGGGGTATCAGCGCACTCAGAACAAATTGGACAACAACTTTTGGGGTCCAATTTCTCCTGTTACCCTCGGGAAAATACAAAACTGGGGGCTGAAAAATAATTTTTGTGGGAAAAAATTTTTGTTTTATTTTTACGGCTCTGCATTATAAACTTCTGTGAAGCCCTTGGTGGGTCAAAGCACTCACCACACATCTAGATAAGTTCCTTAGGGGGTCTACTTTCCAACATGGTGTCAATTGTGGGGGGTTTCTACTGTTTAGGTACATTAGGGGCTCTGCAAACGCAATGTGACGCCTGCAGACCATTCCATCTAAGTCTGCATTCCAAATGGTGTTCCTTCACTTCCGAGCCCTTCCATGCGTCCAAACGGTGGTTCCCCCCACATATGGGGTATCAGCGAACTCAGAACAAATTGGACAACAACTTTTGGGGTCCAATTTCTCCTGTTACCCTCGGGAAAATACAAAACTGGGGGCTGAAAAATAATTTTTGTGGGAAAAAATTTTTGTTTTATTTTTACGGCTCTGCATTATAAACTTCTGTGAAGCCCTTGGTGGGTCAAAGCACTCACCACACATCTAGATAAGTTCCTTAGGGGGTCTACTTTCCAACATGGTGTCACTTGTGGGGGGTTTCTACTGTTTAGGTACATTAGGGGCTCTGCAAACGCAATGTGACGCCTGCAGACCATTCCATCTAAGTCTGCATTCCAAATGGCGCTCCTTCACTTCCGAGCCCTTCCATGCATCCAAACGGTGGTTCCCCCCCACATATGGGGTATCAGCGCACTCAGGACAAATTGGACAACAAATTTTGGGGTCCAATTTCTCCTGCTACCCTCGGGAAAATACAAAACTGGGGGCTAAAAAAATAATTTTTGTGGGAAAAAATGTTTGTTTTATTTTTACGGCTCTGCATTATTAACTTCTGTGAAGCCCTTGGTGGGTCAAAGCACTCAAAACACATCTAGATAAGTTCCTTAGGGGGTCTACTTTCCAAAATGGTGTCACTTGTGGGGGATTTCAATGTTTAGGCACATCAGTGGCTCTCCAAACGCAACATGGCGTCCCATCTCAATTCCTGTCAATTTTGCATTGAAAAGTCAAACGGTGCTACTTCCCTTCCGAGCTCTCCCATGCGCCCAAACAGTAGTTTACCCCCACATATGGGGTATCAGCGTACTCAGGACAAATTGTACAACAACTTTTGGGGTCCAATTTCTTCTCTTACCCTTGGGAAAATATAAAATTGGGGGTGAAAAGATAATTTTTGTGAAAAAATATGATTTTTTATTTTTACGGTTCTGCATTATAAACGTCTGTGAAGCACTTGGTGGGTCAAAGTGCTCACCACACCTCTAGATAAGTTCCTTAGGGGGTCTACTTTCCAAAATGGTGTCACTTGTGGGGGGTTTCAATGTTTACGCACATCAGGGGCTCTCCAAACGCAACATGACGTCCCATCTCAATTCCTGTCAATTTTGCATTGAAGAGTCAAACGGCGCTCCTTCCCTTCCGAGGTCTCCCATGTGCCCAAACAGTGGTTTATCCCCACATATGGGATATCAGCGTACTCAGGACAAATTGTACAACAACTTTTGGGGTCCAATTTCTTCTCTTACCCTTGGGAAAATAAAAAATTGGGGGCAAAAAATAATTTTTGTGAAAAAATATGATTTTTTATTTTTACGGTTCTGCATTATAAACTTCTGTGAAGCACTTGGTGGGTCAAAGTGCTCACCACACCTCTAGATAAGTTCCTTAGGGGGTCTACTTTCCAAAATGGTGTCACTTGTGGGGGGTTTCAATGTTTACGCACATCAGGGGCTCTCCAAACGCAACATGACGTCCCATCTCAATTCCTGTCAATTTTGCTTTGAAGAGTCAAACGGCGCTCCTTCCCTTCCGAGGTCTCCCATGCGCCCAAACAGTGGTTTATCCCCACATATGGGGTATCAGCGTACTCAGGACAAATTGTACAACAACTTTTGGGGTCCAATTTCTTCTCTTACCCTTGGGAAAATAAAAAATTGGGGGCGAAAAATAATTTTTGTGAAAAAATATGATTTTTTATTTTTACGGTTCTGCATTATAAACTTCTGTGAAGCACTTGGTTGGTCAAAGTGCTCACCACACCTCTAGATAAGTTCCTTAGGGGGTCTACTTTCCAAAATGGTGTCACTTGCGGGGGGTTTCAATGATTAGGCACATCAGGGGCTCCCCAAACGCAACATGGCGTCCTGTTGTGAATTTGGATTCTGGGCTCCCCCGGTGGCCGCTTGTGGAATTGGACTTGTCATCCTCTTTCCTGTTTCACCTGGTTCCATCAGTAGTGGGTGTCGCTATTTAAGCTCATTTCTCTGGTGGTTTCTTGCCGGTCAACAATGTTATCTGATGCCTCTCAGTGCTTGTTCCTGCTTCTAGACTACTACTAGATAAGTTGGACTTTTGTCCATGTTTTGTTTTGCCTATTTGTTCCAGTTCACAGCTGAAGTTTTGTTACTGTGTCTGGAAAGCTCTCGTTGATCAGGGATTGCTACTCTGGCGTTATGAGTTAATGCCAGAGTTTAAGGTAATCTCTGGATGGTGTTTTGTTAGTGTTTTTCTGCTGACCATGAAAGTATACTATCTGTCTTCTGCTATCTAGTAAGCGGACCTCAAATTTGCTAAGACTATTTTCCTGCTGCGTTTGTTGTTTCATCTGAACTCACCGTCATTATATGTGGGGGGCTACTGTCTTCTTTGGAATATTTCTCTAGAGGTGAGCCAGGTCTTATATTTCCCTCTGCTAGCTATTTAGGTCTTAGGCCAGAGCTGGGCATCTAGCGATAAATAGGAAATGCTACCTGGCTATTTCTAGTTGCGCGGCAGGCTTAGTTCATGGTCAGTATAGTTCCATCTTCCGAGAGCTTGTCCCTCTATAGGCTTGCTATGATCTCTGCCTGCAGAGATCATGACAGTTTGACCGGCCAATAAAGTGTTAAAGACCCAGGTTGAGAAAGGAGAGTTATAAGAAGTCTGCTGGAATTTTTTTTTTTTTTTTTTTTTTTTTTTTCCTCCAGTCTGCCTTGCTGCAGTCTTTTTTCTCTCTCTCCTCCTAATCTCTGTATGGCTCTGTGTGCACCTGACAATAATGGATCTCCAGAGTGTAACTGCGGGTTTGAATAATCTCATCACGAAAGTACAAAATTTACAAGATTTTGTGGTACATGCTCCGGTATCTGAGCCGAGAATTCCTTTGCCGGAGTTCTTCACAGGGAATAGAGCTAGCTTCCAGAATTTCCGAAATAATTGTAAGCTTTATTTGTCCCTGAAGTCTCGTTCAGCTGGAGACCCTGCTCAGCAGGTTAGGATTGTGATTTCCTTGCTCAGGGGTGACCCTCAAGATTGGGCCTTCTCATTGCCAGCAGGGGATCCTGCGTTACGCGATGTGGATGCGTTTTTTCTGGCCTTGGGCTTGCTTTATGAGGAACCTCATTTGGAGCTTCAGGCAGAAAAAACTTTGATGGCACTATCTCAGGGGCAAGACGAAGCTGAAGTTTTCTGCCAAAAATTCCGTAAATGGTCTGTGCTTACTCAGTGGAATGAGTGCGCCTTGGCGGCAACTTTCAGAGAAGGTCTCTCTGATGCCGTTAAGGATGTTATGGTGGGGTTCCCTGTGCCTGCAGGTCTGAATGAGTCCATGACAATGGCTATTCAGATTGATAGGCGTCTGCGGGAGCGCAAACCGGTGCACCATCTGGCGGTGTCTATGGAAAAGACGCCAGAAAGTATGCAGTGTGATAGAATTCTGTCCAGGAGCGAGCGACAGAATTTTAGACGGAAGAATGGATTGTGTTTCTATTGTGGGGATTCTACTCATGTTATATCAGCATGCTCTAGGCGTACAAAGAAGCTTGATAAGTCTGTTTCCATTGGCACCATTCAGTCTAAGTTTATTTTGTCTGTAACCCTGATTTGCTCTTTGTCATCCATTGCCACGGACGCCTATGTTGACTCTGGCGCCGCTCTGAGTCTTATGGATTGGTCCTTTGCCAATCGTTGTGGTTTTGATTTAGAGCCTTTGGAGACTCTTATTCCTCTGAAGGGGATTGACTCCACCCCATTGGCTAATAATAAACCACAATACTGGACACAAGTAACCATGTGTATCAATCCGGATCACCAGGAGATTATTCGTTTCCTGGTGCTGTATAATTTACATGACGATTTGGTACTGGGATTGCCATGGTTGCAGTCTCACAACCCAGTCTTGGACTGGAGAGCAATGTCTGTGTTGAGCTGGGGATGTAAGGGTATTCATGGGGACTTACCTTTGGTTTCTATTTCGTCGTCCATTCCCTCTGAAGTCCCTGAGTTCCTCTCTGATTATCAAGACGTCTTTGACGAACCCAAGCTTGGGTCGTTACCTCCGCACCGTGAGTGCGATTGTGCCATAGATTTGATACCGGGTTGTAAATATCCAAAGGGTCGTTTGTTTAATTTGTCTGTGCCGGAACATGCTGCTATGCGGGAATATATAAAGGAGTCTTTGGAAAAGGGACATATTCGTCCATCTTCTTCTCCCTTGGGAGCTGGGTTTTTCTTTGTCTCAAAAAAAGACGGCTCTTTGAGACCATGTATTGATTATCGGCTTCTGAATAAGATCACTGTTAAGTATCAATACCCATTGCCATTGCTTACTGATTTGTTTGCTCGTATAGAGGGTGCTAAGTGGTTCTCTAAAATTGATCTTCGTGGGGCGTATAATTTGGTGCGGATCAGGCAGGGGGATGAGTGGAAGACCGCATTTAATACGCCCGAGGGCCACTTTGAGTATTTGGTCATGCCTTTTGGTCTTTCTAATGCCCCTTCAGTTTTCCAGTCTTTTATGCATGATATTTTCCGCGATTTTCTGGATAGGTTTATGATAATATATCTGGATGATATTCTGATTTTTTCTGATGACTGGGACTCTCATGTCCAGCAGGTCAGGAGAGTTTTTCAGGTTCTGCGGTCTAATTCTTTATGTGTGAAGGGGTCTAAGTGCGTTTTTGGGGTCCAGAAAATTTCCTTTTTGGGGTATATTTTTTCTCCCTCTTCTATTGAGATGGATCCCGTCAAGGTGCAAGCTATTTGTGACTGGACTCGGCCCTCCTCTCTTAAGGGTCTTCAGAGATTTTTGGGCTTTGCCAACTTTTACCGCCGATTTATTGCTGGTTTTTCGGATGTCGTTAAACCACTGACTGATTTGACCAGACAAGGCGCTGATGTTGCTAATTGGTCCCCTCATGCTGTAGAGGCCTTTCAGGAGCTTAAGCGCCGTTTTGCCTCTGCCCCTGTGTTGCGTCAGCCTGATGTGAATCTGCCTTTTCAGGTTGAGGTTGACGCTTCGGAGATCGGAGCTGGGGCAGTGTTGTCGCAGAAAGGTTCCGACTGCTCCGTCATTAGGCCTTGTGCCTTCTTTTCTCGCAAATTTTCGCCCGCAGAGCGGAATTATGATGTTGGGAATCGGGAGCTTTTGGCCATGAAGTGGGCGTTTGAGGAGTGGCGCCATTGGCTCGAGGGGGCTAGGCATCAGGTGGTGGTATTGACTGACCACAAAAATTTGATTTATCTTGAGACTGCCAGACGCCTGAATCCTAGACAGGCGCGCTGGTCTTTATTTTTTTCTCGCTTTAATTTTGTGGTGTCATACCTACCGGGTTCTAAGAATGTTAAGGCAGATGCCCTTTCTAGGAGTTTTGACCCGGACTCTCCTGGTAATTCTGAACCCACAGGTATCCTTAGGGAGGGAGTAATTTTGTCGGCCGTTTCTCCTGATCTGCGGCGGTCCTTGCAAGAGTTTCAGGCGGATAGACCGGATCGTTGTCCGCCTGATAGACTGTTTGTTCCGGATGATTGGACCAGCAGAGTCATCTCTGAGGTACATTCTTCTGCATTGGCAGGTCATCCCGGAATTTTTGGTACCAGGGATTTGGTGGCAAGATCCTTCTGGTGGCCTTCCCTGTCACGAGATGTGCGAGTCTTTGTGCAGTCATGTGACGTTTGTGCTCGGGCCAAGTCTTGTAGTTCTCGGGCTAGCGGACTGCTGTTGCCCTTGCCTATTCCTAAGAGGCCTTGGACACACATCTCGATGGATTTTATTTCAGATCTGCCTGTTTCCCAGAAGATGTCTGTCATCTGGGTGGTCTGTGACCGTTTCTCTAAAATGGTCCATTTGGTTCCTCTGCCCAAGTTGCCTTCTTCTTCTGAGTTGGTTCCTCTGTTTTTTCAGAATGTTGTCCGATTGCACGGTATTCCTGAGAATATTGTTTCTGACAGAGGTACCCAATTTGTGTCTAGATTTTGGCGGGCATTCTGTGCTAGGATGGGCATAGATTTGTCTTTTTCATCTGCTTTTCACCCTCAGACTAATGGCCAGACCGAGCGGACTAATCAGACCCTTGAGACATATCTGAGGTGTTTTGTCTCTGCTGACCAGGATGATTGGGTTGCTTTTTTGCCATTGGCAGAGTTCGCCCTCAATAATCGGGCCAGCTCTTCCACCTTGGTGTCCCCGTTTTTCTGTAATTCGGGGTTTCACCCTCGATTTTCCTCCGGTCAGGTGGAATCCTCGGATTGTCCTGGAGTGGATGCGGTGGTGGAGAGATTGCATCACATCTGGGGGCAGGTTATGGACAATTTGAAGTTGTCCCAGGAGAAGACTCAGCGTTTTGCCAACCGTCATCGTCGTGTTGGTTCTCGGCTTTGTGTTGGAGATTTAGTGTGGTTGTCTTCTCGTTTTGTCCCTATGAGGGTCTCTTCTCCTAAGTTTAAACCTCGGTTCATCGGCCCTTATAGAATATTGGAGATTCTTAATCCTGTTTCTTTCCGTTTGGACCTCCCTGCGTCCTTTTCCATTCATAACGTTTTTCATCGGTCGTTATTGCGCAGGTATGAGGTACCTGTTGTACCTTCAGTTGAGCCTCCTGCTCCGGTGTTGGTTGAGGGTGAGTTGGAGTACGTTGTGGAGAAAATTTTGGACTCTCGTGTTTCCAGACGGAAACTCCAGTATCTGGTCAACTGGAAGGGTTACGGCCAGGAGGATAATTCTTGGGTCAATGCATCTGATGTTCATGCTTCTGATCTTGTTCGTGCCTTCCATAGGGCTCATCCTGGTCGCCCTGGTGGATCTGGTGAGGGTTCGGTGCCCCCTCCTTGAGGGGGGGGTACTGTTGTGAATTTGGATTCTGGGCTCCCCCGGTGGCCGCTTGTGGAATTGGACTTGTCATCCTCTTTCCTGTTTCACCTGGTTCCATCAGTAGTGGGTGTCGCTATTTAAGCTCATTTCTCTGGTGGTTTCTTGCCGGTCAACAATGTTATCTGATGCCTCTCAGTGCTTGTTCCTGCTTCTAGACTACTACTAGATAAGTTGGACTTTTGTCCATGTTTTGTTTTGCCTATTTGTTCCAGTTCACAGCTGAAGTTTTGTTACTGTGTCTGGAAAGCTCTCGTTGATCAGGGATTGCTACTCTGGCGTTATGAGTTAATGCCAGAGTTTAAGGTAATCTCTGGATGGTGTTTTGTTAGTGTTTTTCTGCTGACCATGAAAGTATACTATCTGTCTTCTGCTATCTAGTAAGCGGACCTCAAATTTGCTAAGACTATTTTCCTGCTGCGTTTGTTGTTTCATCTGAACTCACCGTCATTATATGTGGGGGGCTACTGTCTTCTTTGGAATATTTCTCTAGAGGTGAGCCAGGTCTTATATTTCCCTCTGCTAGCTATTTAGGTCTTAGGCCAGAGCTGGGCATCTAGCGATAAATAGGAAATGCTACCTGGCTATTTCTAGTTGCGCGGCAGGCTTAGTTCATGGTCAGTATAGTTCCATCTTCCGAGAGCTTGTCCCTCTATAGGCTTGCTATGATCTCTGCCTGCAGAGATCATGACAGCGTCCCATCTCAATTCCAGTCAATTTTGCATTGAAAAGTCAAATGGCGCTCCTTCGCTTCCGAGCTCTGTCATGCGCCCAAACAGTGGTTTACCCCCACATATGGGGTATCGGCGTACTCAGGATAAATTGTACAACAACTTTTGGGGTCCATTTTCTCCTGTTACCCTTGGTAAAATAAAACAAATTGGAGCTGAAGTAAATTTTTTGTGAAAAAAAGTTAAATGTTCATTTTTATTTAAACATTCCAAAAATTCCTGTGAAGCATCAGAAGGGTTAATAAACTTCTTGAATATGGTTTTGAGCACCTTGAGGGGTGCAGTTTTTAGAATGTTGTCACACATGGGTATTTTCTATCATATAGACCCCTCAAAATGACTTCAAATGAGATGTGGTCCCTAAAAAAAAATGGTGTTGTAAAAATGAGAAATTGCTGGTCAACTTTTAACCCTTATAACTCCCTAACAAAAAAAAATTTTGGTTCCAAAATTGTGCTGATGTAAAGTAGACATGTGGGAAATGTTACTTATTAAGTATTTTGTGTGACATATCTCTGTGATTTAAGGGCATAAAAATTCAAAGTTGGAAAATTGCAAAATTTTCTAAATTTTCGCCAAATTTCCATTTTTTTTGCAAATAAACACAGGTAATATCAAAGAAATTTTACCACTATCATGAAGTACAATATGTCACGAGAAAACAATGTCAGAATCGCCAAGATCCGTTGAAGCGTTCCAGAGTTATAACCTCATAAAGGGACAGTGGTCAGAATTGTAAAAATTGGCCCGGTCATTAACGTGCAAACCACCCTTGGGGGTGAAGGGGTTAAACTAGTATCAATGCTGAGCTTTCTGTTTTCTCAGGTGACTGTAGAAAATGGGCACTGCAGCCCCTCATACCTGAAGTGAAGATGCTGTATCAAGCTGGTCATCTGTATGGCACTGCAAATTGTTAGCTCAGCAGGTAAGTGTTGTGCAGAGCATGGTGGTAGTGAGGAACATTCCCTCTGTACCAGGGTGGGAATGCTACTCATATGGTTGTGTCGGGAGGCCAAACAGGAAGTGTTTCCATTTAAAACAGGAATGTTCTTGCTGGGTTATTTCTGCTTCATAAACCAGCCATAAGCAATGGAAAAAATAAATAGCCTTCAGTACAGGCAAAACAAAGTAAACTGTTCTTTTGACAAAGTCTCCTGAGAGCCAGTCCTGGTCACACAGGCTGGATAGCATCCAGTATACTGGCTGAGTCAGGAGATAACACACAGGGGGCCTTCTTCCTCCATACACAGACCACGTGTCAAATAACAGACTCCATCTTAACATGTTAACAACACCTAGAGGTGGGGTATGTAGACAGCCAGACCCACTCATCTCTCAGTCTGCCCGTAAAACTGGGCCCAGATGCACCAAATAATCCTCTGGTACGTGCACTAGCGCAATACTCCATATTAATTTATTTTATCTTTATTCTTTCATAGTTGCAACAGCCATAACTTTTTAATTTTTAAATTTGTTATATAAAGCCCTGCATTTTTGCTGTAGCTATTGTCATTTTGCCAAATACGTATGTTAGCATTACATTTTTAGAAAAAATGTTGATGGGTCTAATGGAGTAAAAAATATATATAGAGATGTACTGGCATATAGAGAAGAATGTCTGTATTTCAGAAAATTATGCCTGTAAAGACGAATACTATATTCAGACAGAGAAAATTCAGCTATCTTCGGCACAGCAGCTGTTAACTAAGTGCTAAAGCTGCTGCCTGCAATGCTACATGTTGTGCGTTTGAATCTCCGGACAAACAAGCTACATTTACAGAAAAAGTGAAGATATATTAATTCAAAGAGGACCAGTCAAAAGTTGCTAGTTTTTTCCTTATTTTATTCCTGCTGCTTCCCTGAGTAGTTTTTTTTTACTTTTTATTTTTTAAACCCACCATACTGTTCAAGAGATATGGGCCTTTTTATTCAGGTGTTTCTCACAAGATAATAATGCAAAGCTGCCTAAACACATGCCCCAGAGAATCCTGTGATCAACACCCCCTTCAAAATAAAATAAAGAGTAGAGGCTAAACAAATAGGCCCCTATATTTGGAACTGTATGTCAAATAAAAAAAAAAAGGCATACTCAGTGGAGCAACGAGAATAAAATAAGAGCAAAAATTGGTTTTTTTTGACCAAGGTTTCAGACCTTAATTAGCCTCTTAGGGTTATGGCTTGTTCATTATCATTGTTAGGAAAGGCCAAGTGATGCAAATTTCCCAGCTTTATAAAAAACCAGCCTCCTCTAACCTTGTGCTAAAAATAGCAACTATGGGTTCTTCTAAGCAACTGCCTAGGACTCTGAAAATCAAAATGGTGGAGACCCACAAAGCAGGAATTGTAGTACATTGTTCTACTTTTCAGAGACATCTGCAAAAAATATGATCTTCATGGAAGAGTCATCAGAAGAAAAGCCCTTCTGTGTCCTCACCATAAAATTCAGCATCAGAAGTATACAAAAGAACATCTAAACAAGCTTGATGCATTTTGGAAACAAGTCCTGTGAACCGATGAGTTTAAAATAGAATTTTTTAACCACAATTATCAAATGTATGTGTAGAGAACAAAAAGGCATAGAATTTCAGGAAAAGAACATCTCGCCAACCATTAAGCATGGGGGTGGATCAATCATGCTTTGGGGTTGTGTTGCAGCCAATGATACATGGATCATTTCACAGGTAGAGGGGTGAATGGATTTAATGAAATTTCCACAAATTCTTGATGCAAACATTATACCATCTGTAAAAAAAAGCTAAAGTTGAAAAGAGGATGGCTTCAAAAAATGGATCCTAAACACGTCACAATCCACAATAGACTACCTCAAAAGGCACAAGCTGAATGTTTTACAATGGCCCTCATGGTCCCCTGATCTGAACATAATTGAAAATCTGTTGCAAGCTAGACCTCAAAATAACAATGAATACAAGAAGACACAGGAATCTCACAGAACTTTCCAAGAAAGAATGGATGAAAATACCTCAAACAAGAATTGATAGACTTTTGGCTGGCTACAAAAAGTTTTTACAAGCTGTGAAACTTTGAAAAGGGGTGCTACTAGGTACTAACCATGCAGGGTGCCCAAACTTTTGCTTTGGCCCCTTTTCCTTTTTGTAATTTTTAAAATGTAAGAAATGACAATAGATTTTTTTTCCCTAAAATACAAAGTAAATGTGTCATTTTTAACGGTTCACAATAATAGTAAATTTGACCAGGGGTGCCCAAAGTTTTACTTGCCACTGTATGTAGCGCTTCATAATTGAACTCTCCAGTTTTTCCTTTAGTTCCATTGATACTTCTGTACAAAAACCAGCATAGCCAAATGACCCGCCATTAAAATTACTTGTAAAAGAATGGATTGTTCTGCTGAATTCAAGAATGCTACTGTTTAGGATATCACTGTCGGAAAGAGTCAAATTGTGAACTTTCTTCTCTACTAAATATTCCTATGTGAGTGGTATTATTGAAAACTGGAATGGAACCACAGTAACTCAGTCACAAAGTGACAGATCACGGTTACGGTGGGGTCAT
The DNA here is from genome assembly GCF_051348905.1 of Ranitomeya variabilis. Taxonomy (NCBI): domain Eukaryota; kingdom Metazoa; phylum Chordata; class Amphibia; order Anura; family Dendrobatidae; genus Ranitomeya; species Ranitomeya variabilis. The sequence goes on from NC_135232.1 coordinate 238,354,491, forward strand.
CGAGTGTGCTTTTTGAATAAAAGTTAACAATGCTCTGCTGACTCAATATCTGTGGAGTCCGAAACCTAATTTGACATCAAAATAAGTACCAAAACTGAGTGCTGAGAGTTTCATGGCATGGTTTTCCATGGCTGGCCAGCTTCATGCAAATAATACAACAGCAAGCACAAGGAAAAGTGTCATGTCGAGTGTTTTTAAAACATCTAGCCACTGGACTCTGGAGCAGTGGAAACATGTTCTGAGGAGTAACAAATCACACTTCTGTATCAGACAGTCTAATGGACGAGTTTTTATTTGGAAAATGACATGAGAATGTCACCATTGTGCCAACTGCATTAACTGCATTGTGCCAAATAAAAAAGATAGGCAGGGCAGAAATAATGATATGGAGTTGGCCTAGACCCCTTTACTGTATTCAAGAGAAATCTTACAGCTTCAGCATACCGAGGCATTTTGGATAATTATATGCTTCCAACTTTGCAGAAACGGTCTGGGGAAGGTCAACTGTGATGCCATGCCCAAAACAAGGTACATAAAGCTATGGTTGGGTGAGTTTGGTGTAGATGAACTTGACTGGCCCACACAGAGCTTTAATCCCAACCCAATTAAACAACTTTAAGATTAATTAGAATAGAGATTGTGACCCAGACCCTCTTGAACAACATCAGTGTCTGACCTCAAAAATTCTCTTCTGAATGAATGGGAAAAAGTTTCAACAAATATGCTCCAAATTCCCATAAGAATAGAAGCAGTTATAGCTGCAAAGGTAGGTACAGGGTGCAACTCTGTATCAATGCCTATAGGTTTATAATGTGGTCATAATAGCTTCTCTACGTGTAATGAGTAAAAGTCCCAATACTTTTTGTTCATACAGTGTATTTGGTGGACGGGGTTAAATACTTATGTAATAGTTGTTGCACCTGCTCAGCCAATGGACAGAATGTCCCGAAGGCAGGAACCTGCTTGTATTTAAACTCAATTGTAACAAACAATTCAATCATAAGTTGAACAGGGGAGTCAGTGTTGCTGGATGAACATACCTTATTTCATTTTCTAACTTTAAATCTATTTTCTGCTACAAGATTTAAGAAATATAGGTAGTCCACTTGGACTTGCTGCTCTTTCCTTATTGATCAGAGGTGTGCATGGTGAAAAATCAAAATTCAATTGAACTTTCCCAGTGCAGTGAAAACGGTCTGATTAGATTCTGCTCATTGTAGTCCCATCAGTAGTGAAATTGATGCACATTTAATAGCTCTTCTTTGATATGTGAATATAAAGCAGTGATTTGTGAAGGACAAAGAGAGTCGGCTTGGGCCTTTAAAGGTTGTTACCTTATTGATCTGAAGCAGCAATTGATTTAGGTTCATTGGATAATTACCTGTGCTTGAGCCTTTCTCACTCCTGATTAGCTTTATTATAGTACTTAACATTTTTTCTGAGTGATACCAAGTTTAAGTCTGTTTCAAATAATTGTTCTTTTGGCGTAAATTAAATTGTTCACTGAAGGGAAAATTACTGTTTTTGAAAGCTGTTAGAAAAACATTCATGGCATCAAGACGCTAGACATTACGATTTTCACTAGCTAGGGAAAATTTTCAGAACTGCGAGCTCAAGCTAACAAACTGAACTTCAATGACCCTTGACTCTAGAAGAAGTGCCAAGCTCTCATTACACAGTGAAATGACAAGTTATTTAGACCTCAACTACTTCTAATTATGACCTGAAACAATCACAGCTGAACATCTTAAAACTAAATCTTCCTCAAACATTAGAAGCAAGTTGGCCAAAGTGACCAATTCCAATGAGACCTGCTAAGACGATAGGATGGCACCTGTCTGAAAATTCCAGGACAGTCTGTTAAAGTAAGACATGTCATTCCCCTATGTGTAAAAAAAATGATCCATTCGTTATTTCATTTTTTTTCTTTTCAGCTGTTCAGATTGTTACTAATTATCATCATTTTACAGTTCATAGTGAATTCTGATATCACCATCATATCACAATTACGGGCTGTAGGCAAGTCACTTTGCATCTCATTGATTTATTCTAATTTTCTAATGTGTCCATAAAAAGTGTTGTCTGTCTGTCATTTTTGCATAAGCTGTCCAAAAAAATCGAGTTGGCATTCCTATAGGCTTTTGACAGAAATCCCACTTAATGGATTTGGTTCTTCTTTGGCTGCCTGTGAACCAGAATCTGATTTTTTTTACATAAATTAGAGTGAATTTGTCAGGCAGTTGGCCAAGTCCCCACTTCTCCGTTACAGTTGGCCAAGTCCTCACTTCTTCATTACAGTTGGCTAAGTCCCCACTTCTCCATTACAGTTGGCCAAATCCTCACTTCTCCATTACAGTTGGCCAAGTCCCCACTTCTCCACAACTCACGTTTACTACAGTGGTGGTGCTGGCACCAAAACTCACAATTTTTTTGTGTTGTATAAAATTTTGCAACATTGATTCACCAGAAAACTACCATGAAGATTTGATGTATTCTCCCCAAGATCTGTTCCATGATATATCTAATTATTCTATTTCCTGAATGAAAACATATGAGACTGGTGCACTTCTTTGGAAAACATGGGAAACCTGATCTGATTTCCTGTTGTTAGTGATCTGCAATCACCTGTTATTCTGGGAGCAATAAATGCACATATGGAAGATTACACATTGTCCATTCAAATGAATGGGTATATTTAATGATAGCAGTCAATTGTTGCTCTAAATAATAGAGGGGATAAATATTGTGTCACTCATTACCATAATAATATGATTAAAAGTAAAATTCATTTTTAAACATTAAGATCCATTTAGTCTACACTAGGAGTTACATTTTAAAGGGACCTAAAAATGAGACCTTTTATAGATATTGACGAAAAAATAACTAGAAGTTAGAAATGATTAAATTTATTTAGCCCTGTCCTAACTTAGTATAAAAAAGGAATATTAGAAACAATGTCTTATAGTCATGTATTGTGTACCACCATTTTTTTCTTTGGTGGCAGGATTTAAAGGAAACCTGTCACCCCTCAGGCGTTTTTAATTAAAAGAGCCACCTTGTGCAGCACTAATGCTGCATTCTGACAAGGTGGCTCTTTTAGTTGGGGTCCTTTCCAACACTGAACTATTCGTTTTTATAATTTGTCATACCTGTAGTCTGTCCATGGGGCATGTCTTTTCCCCGGGACACAAGCGCCTCCCAGCCATCACTCAGGCCCTCCGCGTGCCGGGCGCCACCTCCACTTCCTTCATTAACGTCCCCGGCACAAAGCACAAATTCACCATGTAAACATTTTGGCTAAAATATTGATATCCTTTATATTAGTTTGGAAGTTTTTCCTTTTCTGTCTTCTTGTATCTAAAAGAGTCTGATACCAAATGTGATATCTCAGTGTAATAACATGTAGATAATAAAACACAAATGTACACATATATCAAAGTTACCTTGAAATTATTTAGGGTGCATTTTCTTTTTAAGCCCTTTAACACCGGATAGCTCAAGATTTGATTTAATGGCGCCTTTTAGCTTTATGCAAGAGCAGAATTAATTCAATTCCTGTAAAAAGGGTAAAATAGGTTAAATGGCTGTCATCTATGTGTACTTTATATCATTGTAATGGCGTTCTCATCTGAGCAAATTACAGCAGAAAGAGATGAAGATTCTTGCTGACATGATGTGTAACTTTAGGCACAAAACATAAAAAGTTCATTTTCTGATTTAATTAAATTAAGGAGGTGATATGCTGGTGAGACCTCATAGAAGATGACTGGGAACATCATACCAAAAGGTTTTTTGGATGGTTAAGAAGCATATGGTGTATATTTTCCTTGTACCTTCAGGACTTGAGCACAGAGCAGGAAGCTCATTGTACACAGTCAGTTCTTCAGACATTTCATTTTTCTGTTTTTCTTAGACTATGATGAAGAATCTAAGACTGTGGGCATCTGGAAGCCTTCCATTTTCTCAGTTTATGAATGAGTAAATTGTGATACATAGATATCCAATTACGACAGTAGTTAGCAATCTAATTTCCATTCACTCTCATCATTTAAATACCTCGAAGTGTATAAAATGCATTAACTTAAAGGGGTTCTAAAGGAATAGAAAACATTAAATATCCAAAGGAAATGTCATTATAAACAAGAATTCAAAAAAAAAATTAAATTAACAAAACACTATTGTATAGTCAGTGAGGTAATCACTATAGTGCTGTTGAAGCTCTACCTCCCTTCATTTGGAGGATGATTTGGATTCTAATGTAACACTGGACATAATATGGTGTTGAGATAAGAACTGGATGCTTACAATGCTGTCCTCCCTGTATTTCGTATCTAAAACTGGAGATACCAGTGGTGCCAAGAGAATAAGAGGCTGCTGACACTGGTGTCCACCCTGTCTATCAGATTTTGCGGGGGCACGGCTTTATGTGACGTGAACCACCTGACTGGCCGGCCCAGTTATGTATTAAATGTCCACCCTCCTGCTTTTTCCGGTGGACATGGAAGGGGTTAATATTGGCATTTTCCTCCTTGTTTGTAATAGGTAGGTTAGTGTGGGGATAGCGTCACTTCCGGTTTCGGGGACTTATGACTTCCTCTGGGCGGGGTATATAAAGCAGTGCCTGAGGCGTTTTAGCCTCTTTGAACCTGGTGTCATCAAGCTGCCCACCCTCCCTCTCTGTTTGGTTTCAATTTTATTGAATTGGTTAATTTGTTGTGATTTCAGTTATTCGGTTGTGAAGTTGATGTAAGTCGCAGCCGTGGCGGAAGAACAAAGATGGGTAACATGTGCTGGGAGTCCGGCGGCATATCCCCACAACTTCCAGTGGTTAACTGACAGAGAGCTGCGACCTTACCCCTCCAACTAAGAAGGGTTGATATAAAAGATGAGAATGGTTTGGCTATGTATTCTCCAATAAAGTTATATGTTAAAGATATGAAGGTCTCTTTAATTGTGTCGAGGGAAAGTGGGGGAGGTAGAGTTTGGGTCTGGGCAGTCAGTACTAGAGATATAAAGCATGCTGAGGTAAGAAGAGGCTGCTCAACCCTTCTCATCTAAACTGGAGATACCCAGGGTGCTGAGGTAATAAGAGACTGCTCACACTGTTATCCTCCCTGTCTATATGATTTAATAGATATAAGGCATGTTGAGGTAAAAAGAGGATGCTCACAAGGCTGTCCACCCTGTATTTTTATCTAATATTGGAGATATCAGGGGAGCTGAGGTAAGAGGAGACTGCTCACACAGCTGTCAATCCTGTGTTTCTGACCTAACACTGGAGATTGGACATGAGTTTGAAGTTCAAATTTATTGCCTTCACCAAATTTTCACCCCAACATTTCATTTGTAACAATTGAATTTTTGTGAATCTTAATACTGGAAGGCCAGTAATTGCATGGAAAATACCCATGGGGAAAGGAGAGAGTTAGAGAACATCTCTGGCAATAAGTGCTTATACTCTAATGGAGAGAGAGTGAGGACCCTGCTGACTCTATATGCAACAGAGAGAGGAATCTGATGACAGTAAAAGCTTACACTTTACAGGCAAAACAGAGGACCTTGCTGACCATTAAAGCTTACACTTACCCAGTGACTCTTGAGATGGAAAAATACTGCTGTACAATCTGTGATCCCCTGGGAACTGATGATTTGTGATGGCCCAGGTACTTACTATCACTGTGCAAGGTATAATGTATGATATAGCCCATAAGATGTAATAGCTGCAGCTGCAGGGTAGTTGTGCGGCAACACTAAATGATGTTAGTCCACTCTCTGGTGTTTCAGCAGTGTGTAAAATGGTGCCCTGCAAGTTTTTTTTGCGAAATGTTAATCGAATCTCAAGATCTCTGAATTTGCATAAAACTGTGCATTTTAGGAAATTCGACTTGAACTTGATCGTCCACGGATCAATGTGTTCATCTCTACAGGAGATACCTGAGATGCTTAGGCATGAAAAGACTGCTCATGCTGCTTTCTACACATTAACCACAGCCTAATATTACCTAGAAAGTATTTGTTTAATTCCTAAAGAATTAAGATGCTAAATGTTTATTCTGTCAAAGTGTATCTGTGTAAACATCTGTGCAAATGTCAGTGCCACACAGTATTCAATATCTAATATATTATATCCAATAACCAGAATCATAAAGAGCCATATCTTCCATGTGAACTGATTTTAAGCTTCATTATTGTATAACTTACTAGCCACCTGTTGCATCAAAGTAACTGTCCGCATACTCGTCTCTGCTACATAACGGTACCTGTCGTTTTTCACACCTCTACTGTTTCAGGATGCTATTCACACACTGAGCTATGCTGCAACAAAGTTGCTTTCTGTCTTCACGACTCTTTTGTTCCAAGATGTCCGCTCTGCTGCAACCTGTCTGTCTATACAACACTTTTATCCTAGGGTGCAATCCATAAATACAGCTCTGGAGTATCAAGGAGTATGTCTATCGACTCAGATCTACTGATGCAGTCTAGCCGAGCGTGCAGATAGCATGTTGGAACAGGAGAGTCATGTAGACTGTTAACTTGATGCAACAGAGCTGAGTGTGTGGACAGCACATTGGAACAACAAAGCCGAGTTGGCAGGAAGACGCCTTGGTATGCGAACAGCACCTTTGAGCAAATGAGTTGAGTTGGCAGAAAAGAACCTCAGTAAAGCAATAGCAGAACTAAGTGTGCAGATAGCACCATGGAAAAGCAGAACCAAGTTGGCAGATAGGTAACTTTATATAACAAAGCAATAGTAAAGCGGGTTAATTGCGTGGTAGCAGTATGCACAGGCATGCAGGCATGTGGTAGCAATGTGCGCTAACTCTGAATACTCGGCATGTGCAGCCATTAGAATCAGAGTCTTAATATCGTGATATCTGAGATTCTTGCCAGGTTACCATAGTGCAAAGAGAGCCGACTGCAAGGATAACCAGGGCTGGAAACAGGACAAGTGAATAACATTGATTCCTGGATGGTGATCTTGGCTCATCTGACCTTCCTTGTGAGTTTTCATTTGATTGTAAATCCATTATAATACTAATTCTGGTGTTGCATTTTTGGTTAAAATCTCCGGCAACTTTGCATGCATAGCTTTCAATGCAAATCAAGTGTGATTGGAACTCACATATGAACTGAATGAAGTTTGGTAGCTTTTTTACAGCCAAATAGCAGTTTAACCCCTTTCTGACCTCGGACGGGATAGTACGTCTGAGGTCAGATCCTCTGCTTTGATGTGGGCTCCGGTGGTGAGCCCACATCAAAGCCGCGACATGTCAGCTGTTTTGTACAGTTGACATGTGCGCGCAATAGCGGTGACTGGAATCTCAATCCACCTGCCGCTATTAACTAGTTAAATGCTGCTCTCAAACGCTGACAGCAGCATTTAACTACCGCTTATGGCCATCCGGCTGGAAATGCGCGCATCGCCGACCCCCATCACATGACCGGGGGTGAGCGATGCGTCGGCATAGTAACCAGAGGTCTCCTTGAGACCTCTATGGTTGCTGATGCCGGGGTGCTATGAGCGCCACCCTACTAAAAACGTCAGCTCGGCACGCAGGAAATAAGCCCTCACCCGACCTCAGATCACGAAAAATGGAGACGCTACAGGTATCAGAAAATAGCGCAATTTTTTAAAAAAAATGTTATTGGCAAAGTTTGGAATTTTTTTTCACCACTTAGATAAAAAATGACCTAGACATGTGTGAAATCTATCAAGTCATAATGACCTGGAGAATCATAATGGCAAATCAGTTTTAGCAATTAGTGAACCTAGCAAAAAAGCCAAACAAAAAACACGCATGAGATTGCACTTTTTTTGCAATTTCACCGCACTTGGAATTTTTTTCCCATTTTCTAGTACACGACATGGTAAAACCAATGATGCCATTCAAAAGTACAACTCGTCCCGCAAAAAATAAGCCCTCACATGGCCATATTGACAAAAAAATAAAAAAGTTATGGCTCTGGGAAGGAGGGGAGTGAAAAACGAACACGGAAAAACGGAAAATCCCAAGGTCATGAAGGGGTTAAAAATAATTGTGATAGCAACCTGGCACACAAATGTTTTTGGTCAAAAGTCTATATATGTGTGGTTTGTGTGTTGTGTGTGGATTGCATGCATTGAAAACTTTCTGGCAACCTCTTTACCTTTTTAGGCTGCCGTCACACTAGCAGTATTTGGTCAGTATTTTACATCAGTATTTGTAAGCCAAAACCAGGAGTGGGTGATAAATCCAAAAGTGGTGCATATGTTTCTATTATACTTTTCCTCTAATTGTTCCACTCCTGGCTTTGGCTTACAAATACTGATGTAATATACTGACCAAATACTGATAGTGTGACGGCAACCTAGATGTACTCGGCACCATTTTGTATGCTTAGGAGAGTACTAAAATAGTACATTCAGTAACTTCCAAAAAGAAATGTGACCTTCATTATTGTCAAAAAAGAATTAAAACGGCCATAAAACAGTGTAAATTTATTTTTAAAAACCTTGATTCATTTTCGATGCCAGATTATAATAATACCTTTGTAGTTAGAATCATCAAAAATGTTTCAATGTCATTTATTAAATTCAGTATATGGTGCTATATGTTTTAATTGTTTTATATGAATGAAAGATAACTATTAGAAGGTAATGCAATGTATTATAGTGATCTTTTATAGTAAGTAATAGAAGCATATGCCGTAATGCACCATTATCACTTGTAAAAGGCGTCTACTACATGTGTATTTATGTGAAAATAATTTTTCTTCTGTGTTTTTCTGTACAGTACGGGAAGCATATTATTAGCGCTTTGTGACCTTGAAGTTCCCTCTGGATGCATTTACGGGAGAACGTACATACAGCTAATTGTAGGTTCTACCTTATTAAATACTAAATGTATGCAAAAGGCCTATGAATAGGCTTGTAAAAAATATAGTGTGTATAAAGAAGTTGACATCGCTATTGCCAGTAGGAGTTTGATCTTGGCAAAGCTCTTACACAGAATACACCGTGCTGTCATTTCAATCTGTCATAATAAGTATAGCATCTATTACACTTCCATCCAAAGTAGAAATGAAACATCTGCTTAGAGTACAAACCATTTCCTTACATATATTCATCAGCCAAACACAAGTCCCAAGGTAAAGCGGAGTATAATCTAAGCATACTAATGAAAAACAAGAGAGCTGTTCACGTTCATTAGATGATCGCGCTAAGCTCATTTTCTGCAGAAGAATTGTTGCTATCAGATGTAAAGTTTAAAATATTATTAGATCTTTTGCTCTGTTTCCTACAACCCCTATCACTATGAAGAGTTGTCTTATACATAATGGGTCATACTCATTAATCAGTTTCTTACAATAGTTTTTCAGTTATATTGAATCAGTAGTTTAGCCAAAGAGTGTACAGGAATCTTGGTGTCCAAAAGAATACTGTGTGGAAACTTTTTACCCATAACAATGCCCTTTTTTTTAAAGGCCATTGATTTTCAAAAACCTTAAATGATGCATTTACCACCCTTTAACTGTGCGATAGGATGTAGGAATTCACTTAATGATGGTGTATCACATATACCTGAAATTATTTTGGAAGTACCAGTGTCAAGTGGGCTTCTTGATGCTTCACCGGAGTTGGGAACTCATCTGGGAGATCTCCACTTTTTTCAACACACCTTGTGGAAAAGTTGATAAGTCTGATTGCAAATGACACATGGTAGGTGGGGGGCCCATCATATATTTTGCAATGGGGTCCAGGAGCTTCAAACTTAGGACTTCTTAATTACTCCACAAACACAATTTGTTAGTAGGCATTTGGCCTCGAAAAATGAAGACAAAATGGACTGGTAGGGATTAGAATTCAACCAGATTACCAAAGAATAACCCTACATAACTTAGATATATAAAACATAATCTTTAATGTATACTCTTAAAAAAGACAAACAACAATCACCATGCAAGCAACCGTGCTAGCTAAGTTCACCCTGCACAAAATATCCTGGACTCAATCTCTGCCTAAGAGCAGAGATTGACACCCTAGACAAATAAACAAGTTTGGCACCCCAGCTCCTCGGCGGCTGTCCCTAAAACTCCTAAATGACCCTATCCTGTGTGGTACAGTAAAAGGTGTAGTGCTGGATGGAAGATATATTTCTCCCAGCAGGATAAGTTTTGGCCTGTTATTTTCCTAAGGTTGAGGACCTGCAGTGATGTCACGATCACGTGATCAGCCCATGTGATGGGTACTTCACCTGTGGGTGCGGCTATAGACTATGTAATGGAGTTTCTTTTGTTTGGCACATGTTATTCTGGGTGTGGAGCTAGGCTGGAATGAGCCTGAACTGTTTTTTTCTGCCACACATGCAACAAAGGTTGGTGACAAGACTGTTAGCAACCCTGGGTACGGCACCTGAGTCTGAGAACAGTGTTCTCCAAGCTGGAGTATGTTTGTTTTTTTTTCTCTTACTTTCTGTCATGGACTGTTTAAAGTGTCAATAAACCACTGAAGTTTGGACTGGAAGCCTGTGTGTTGCCTTATTACTGCGGCCCTACCACTGCTCAGCCGAGCAAATCCCTACATTTTGGTGTTCAAATCCAGGCAATCGCAGTGAGGCCAGGCTATTTTTGCTTATTTTTACTCTGAACTCCGGCTTATGTCCTGGGTGAAAGGAGTGTCGCAGACCCAGTTGGGGAACTCTGCAGAAATGGAGGCCACAATAAAAGTGCTTGTGGATGCTATGCGACAGCAGCAGCAAGCTACGCAGTAGCAGCAGAAAACCAACCAGCTGTTGATACAGCATATCACGGCGTCGCAGACAAGAGGAGCTTCACGGGGAATCCATGATGTCCGGAAAGCAGTTCGTACAGCGATCCCCAAAATGGAGAAATCTGATGACGTCGAGACATACCTGGAGATGTTTGAGGGAGTGGCTGAGCGGGAGAGACTACCAGTGGGCAGAAGTCATTGCTCTGTTTCTGGCTCCAGGACCTATGAAAGCCTACCCCCTGAGCAGAGGAAGGACTACGCAGTCGTCAAGAGTGAGATACTGGCACATCTTGGGGTAAATGTGTTGGTCCGGGCCCAGCGGGTACAACCCCTCCAAGCAAGCTCGTTCCCAGTATTATGACCTGGTGCACTTATTTCAGAAATGGTTGCAGCCTGAGGTACTGTCTCCCATGGCCATGCTGGACTGCATAGTGACTGATACATTTTGGAGGGGTTTGCCCCACTCCCTCCAATCATGGGTTGGGCAAGAATCCCCTACTAATGCGCTCCAGATGATGGACCTGATGGAACGATATGGGGCAACCAAAGAGCCCCAGGGAGGGACTCCCTGGAAGGTGTCCGGAAGGTTCCCTAAATCTCCACCCTGGCTTGGCAAGCAGAGCCCAGGAAGGCCACTCAAGACCTGTCTGGAGGAGAAAGCGGCCCCATAGTCTGCTGGCCATATGAGAGCTGATTGCCCCACCTGGCTGAGCCCATGGAGACAAACTTTGGGTATCGCCAATCCCATTATGTCGAACTGATTTGCGCTACAGGCATCCAGGAGGGATCCAATATGGGACATTTGTGTAAGGTGGATGTAGAAGGTACCCCAGCTGTGGCCCTACTGGACTCAGGGAGTCTCGTGACCCTGGTATGAGCCAGTCTGGTTCAGTCCAGCGAGTACTCTGGTCGGAAAATTGGGGTGTTATGTATACATGGGGACTTAAAAGACTATCCTACCGCACTAGTGGTGATAAACACGCCAGCGGGGAGGCAGTGCCACGAGGTGGGAGTTGTGGTTAACTTACATTATGAATTGATACTTGGTAGAGATTTTCCTTTATTTTCTGTACTTTGGCCAACAGTTGTCTTACCCAGTGAACAACTGCTGACACCGGTGACAACCAGGTTACATTCTCCAGAAGTGGGGCAAGAACCTGGTAGCCCAGAGGAAGAAGTGTTGGCGGTAGGGGTGGCCTCCCCTTCGGTGGGGAGGGGGAAAATTCTCCCATAGAAGTGTTGGCCGGGGATGTGGAAGACTTGCCGCCAGGACCTGAATTGTTAGACTTAAATGTATCAAGCGATAATTTTGGTACAGCGCAACTCCGAGACCCTACTTTGACTTGGGCCAGGGAAAATGTACTGCTTATTAACGGGGAACCCCAACAACCTGGGGCAGCCACCGAGTTGCCACGCTTTGAGCTAAACCAAGACCTGTTGTATCGAGTTGAGAAAGTATGTGGGGAAATGGTAGAGCACTTATTGGTACCTCAGGCCTATCGTAGGCTGGTAATGGACCTAGCACATGCGCATGTACTCGGTGGGCATTTGGGTCAAAAGAAAACCCTAGACCAAATTTTGCAGCGGTTTTACTGGCTAGGGGTCCATGAAGAAGTTAAACGGTATTGTAATTTCTGTCCTGTGTGCCAGGATACCAGTCCCCAGCCACACTTTCGGAGTTCTATAGTACCTTTACCTATTATAGAGGTGCCTTTCGAAAGAGTGGCAATGGATCTGGTCGGTCCTGTCAATAAGTCAACAAGGGGGCACCAACACATCCTAGTAGTTCTAGATTATGCCACCCGGTATCCTGAGGCTGTTCCGCTGCGCCACACATCAGCTAAGCTCATAGCAAAAGAACTCATGGGTATGTTTTCTAGGGTGGGGATTCCGCAAGAGATTTTAACAGACCAAGGAACCCCCTTTATGTCAAAAATTATGAAAGAGCTCTGCCGCTTTTTAAATGTCAAACAGTTGTGCACCTCAGTTTATCATCCCCAAACAGATGGGCTGGTAGAAAGATTCAATAAGACGCTAAAGAGCATGCTAAAAAAAAACATTTCTAAAGATGGGAAGGATTGGGATCTTTTACTGCCATATTTGTTGTTTGCAGTACGGGAGGTGCCGCAGGCATCTACGGGGTTCTCGCCCTTTGAATTTTTGTATGGCCGACATCCCCGGGGCTTACTTGATATAGCCAAAGAGGCTTGGGAGAACCAACCAACCCCCCACAAGAGTGTAATAGAGCATGTTGCAAAAATGCAGGAAAGGATGGAGACAGTCCTACCATTGGTCCGGGAACATATGGAAGCAGCACAACGGTCTCAGAGTCGGGTCTATAACCGGGAGGCTCGGGTAAGAACCTTTAGTCCTGGGGATCGGGTGTTGGTACTTGTGCCCACAGTGGATAGCAAATTTCTGGCAAGGTGGCAGGGGCCCTATGAGATTATGGAGAAGGTAGGACCGGTAGACTATAAGGTACACCAACCAGGTCGGAGGAAGCCAGAGCAGGTTTATCATGTTAATTTGCTTAAACTGTGGAAAGACAGAGACCACCATGGCTGGGATAGTCCGCTGCCTGAATTTCCTGTAGAGAAGGCTCCATTAACTCTGAGTGAGTCAGGAGAAGCCTTGTGTGTAGTTAAAATACCAGATACTTTGTCTCCTAAACAGGTTCAGGAGGTCCGGGAGTTTGTTAGCCAAAATACGGACGTTTTCTCTTAGCTCCCTGGACATACCTCCATAGTCCAACATGACATTGTTACGGAGCCACAGGCCAAAATCTGATTAAAGCCATATTGGGTGCCTGAAGCCCGGCGACAAGCCATATCATGGGAGGTGGAAAATATGTTACAATTAGGGGTCATAGAAGAGTCACAAAGTGAATGGGCCAGTCCAATAGTCCTAATACCTAAGCCTGATGGGACGCTAAGATTTTGTAATGACTTCAGAAAACTTAATGAAGTTTCAAAATTTTATGCTTACCCCATGCCCCGGGTGGATGAATTAATAGAGCGGTTTGGGCAGGCACGGTATTTTTCAACTGCTGACCTTACAAAAGGGTATTGGCAGGTGCCCCTAACAAAGGGCTGTTTCAGTATAAGGTATTACCCTTTGGTTTGCATGGCGCGCTGGCGACGTTTCAACGATTAATGGTTATTGTTCTCCGTCCCCATCGCCGTTATGCCTCAGCCTATCTGGATGATATAGTTGTGTACAGTACAGACTGGGAAAGTCACATACCCAATGTACAGGCGGTGATAGATTCCCTCCGACAAGCAGGGCTAACAGCCAATCCAAAGAAATGTTCCATAGGGTTGGAGGAAGCTCGGTACTTGGGTTATGTGTTGTGAATCCGCTTTTGGGCTCCCCTGGTGGTTGCTGGTGGTACTGGTGACTTGTGTGTCTTTGCTGTCTCAGTTCACCTGCTCCCATCAGTGTTTGGGAGTTTCCTATTTAGCCTTGCTCTCCAGTCATTTCCTTGCCGGTCATCATTGTAACCAGAGCCTTCGGTTGCATGTTCCTGCTACTAGTCTGCTGATCAGCTAAGTGGACTTTATCCTTTTGTTTTGTATCTTTTGTCCAGTTTGCAGTTTTGTTATTCTCTGTAGCTGGAAGCTCTTGTGGGCTGAAATTGCCACTCCTGTGTCATGAGTTGACACAGGAGTCTTAAAGTAATTTCAGGATGGTTTTTTGATAGGGTTTTCAGTTGACCGTGAAGTCCTCTTTTGTATCCTTCTGCTATCTAGTAAGTGGACCTCTCTTTGCTAAATCTACCTTCATACTGTGTATGTCTTTTCCTCTAAACTCACCGTCATTACATGTGGGGGGCTGCTATCATCTTTTGGGGTATTTCCCTAGAGGTAAGCCAGGTCTGTTCCTTGCTCTACCAGGGGTAGTTAGTCCTCCGGCTGGCGCGTGGCATCTAGGGTTAATCAGGTATGCTCCCTGGCTACTATTAGTTGTGTGGTAGATTTAGCTCACGGTCAGCTCGAGATTCCATCACCCAGAGCTCGTCCGTTATCTTTGTGTTTTGATGTTTCCCTGCCATTGGGAATCGTGACAGTATGACCGGCCCGTGTTAAAGTTACTGGCAGAAGAAAGGAGAGAAAAAGAAGTCTGTAGAGTTTTTTTTTGTATTTCAGCTCTAATTACAGCCTTTGCCTTTCTCTCCTTCTAATCCTTGAATGGCTCTGATCTCACCTGTTTAAAGATGGATCCTCAGAGCTTGGCTGCAGGTTTAAATAATCTTGCTACTAAGGTTCAAAATTTACAAGAATTTGTTATACACACTCCGATGTCTGAACCTAAGATTCCTACACCAGAGGTGTTTTCTGGAGATAGATCTCGGTTTCTGAATTTCAAATATATTTGTAAATTATTCCTTTCTCTCAGACCTCACTCCTCTGGAGATCCTGTCCAGCAGGTTAAGATTGTGATTTCTTTGCTGCGAGGTGACCCTCAAAACTGGGCATTTTCATTGACACCAGGGGATCCTGCGTTGCTCAATGTGGATGCCTTTTTTCTGGCTTTAGGCTTGCTTTATGAGGAACCTAATTTGGAGATTCAAGCTGAAAAAGCTTTGATAGCCCTATCTCAAGGGCAAGATGAAGCTGAGATATACTGCCAAAAATTTCGTAAATGGTCTGTGCTTACTCAGTGAAATGAGTGCGCCCTAGCGGCAAATTTCAGAGAGGGCCTCTCTGATGCCGTTAAGGATGTTATGGTCGGGTTCCCTGCGCCTACAGGTCTGAATGAGTCCATGACAATGGCTATTCAGATTGATCGGCGTTTGCGGGAGCGCAAGCCTGTGCACCATTTGGCGGTATCTTCTGAAAAGTCGCCAGAGCATATGCAATGTGACAGAACTCTGTCCAGAAGCGAGCGGCAGAATTACAGGCGTAAAAATGGGTTATGTTTCTATTGTGGTGATTCTGCTCATGTTATATCAGCATGCTCTAAACGCACAAAGAAGGCTGACAAGTCTATTTGCACTTTACAGTCTAAATTTATTCTGTCTGTAACCTTGATTTGTTCATTATCAGTTATTACTGTGGATGCCTATGTGGACTCTGGCGCCGCCCTGAGTCTTATGGATTGGTCCTTTGCCAGGCGCTGTGGGTTTGATTTAGAGCCACTGGAAGTCCCTATACCTCTGAAGGGTATTGATTCTACCCCTTTGGCTAGTAATAAACCACAATTCTGGACGCAAGTGACTATGCGTATGACTCCAGACCATCAGGAGGTGATTCGCTTCCTTGTGTTGTACAATTTACATGATGTTTTAGTGCTTGGATTACCATGGTTACAATCTCATAACCCAGTCCTTGACTGGAAAACAATGTCTGTGATAAGCTGGGGATGTCGGGGGGCTCATGGGGATGTACCTTTGGTTTCCATTTCGTCATCTACTCCCTCTGAGATTCCAGCATTTTTGTCTGATTATCGTGATGTTTTTGAAGAGCCTAAGATTGGTTCTCTCCCTCCCCACAGAGATTGTGATTGCGCCATAGATCTGATTCCTGGCAGTAAATTTCCAAAGGGTCGTTTGTTTAATTTATCTGTGCCTGAACATGCTGCTATGCGAGAGTATATTAAGGAGTCCCTGGAAAAGGGACATATTCGTCCTTCTTCATCTCCTTTAGGAGCTGGTTTTTTCTTTGTGTCTAAGAAGGATGGCTCTCTGAGGCCTTGTATTGATTATCGACTCCTGAATAAAATTACAGTCAAATATCAGTATCCGTTGCCTTTGTTGACTGATTTGTTTGCTCGCATAAGAGGGGCTAAGTGGTTCTCTAAGATTGATCTTCGTGGGGCGTATAATTTGGTGCGAATTAAGCAGGGGGATGAGTGGAAAACCGCATTTAATACGCCTGAGGGCCATTTTGAGTATTTAGTAATGCCTTTCGGCCTTTCAAATGCACCTTCGGTCTTTCAGTCCTTTATGCATGATATTTTCCGTGAATATTTGGATAAATTTATGATTGTGTATTTGGACGATATTTTGATTTTTTCTGATGACTGGGAGTCTCATGTTCAACAGGTCAGGAGGGTTTTTCAGGTTTTGCGGACTAGTTCTTTGTGTGTAAAGGGTTCAAAGTGTGTTTTTGGGGTTCAAAAGATTTCTTTTTTGGGGTACATTTTTTCCCCTTCTTCTGTTGAGATGGACCCTGTTAAGGTTCGGGCTATTTGTGACTGGACGCAGCCTACTTTTCTTAAGAGTCTTCAGAAATTCTTGGGCTTTGCTAATTTCTATCGTCGATTTATAACTGGGTTTTCTGGCGTTGCTAAACCTTTGACTGATTTGACTAGAAAGGGTGCTGATGTTGCCGATTGGTCCCCTGCTGCTGTGGAGGCCTTTCGGGAGCTTAAGCGCCGCTTTTCGTCTGCTCCTGTGTTGCGCCAGCCTGATGTTTCTCTTCCCTTTCAGGTTGAGGTCGATGCTTCCGAGATCGGAGCAGGGGCGGTTTTGTCGCAGAAAAGTTCCGATTGCTCAGTGATGAGACCTTGTGCGTTCTTTTCTCGTAAATTTTCGGCCGCCGAGCGAAACTATGATGTTGGTAATCGGGAGCTTTTGGCCATGAAGTGGGCGTTTGAGGAGTGGCGTCATTGGCTTGAGGGTGCCAGACATCAGGTGGTGGTTTTGACTGATCACAAGAATCTGATTTATCTGGAGTCTGCCAGGCGCCTGAATCCTAGACAGGCACGCTGGTCGTTGTTTTTTTCTCGGTTTAATTTTGTGGTCTCATACTTACCGGGTTCTAAAAATGTGAAGGCAGATGCTCTTTCTAGGAGTTTTGAGCCTGACTCTCCTGGGGATTCTGAACCTGCTGGTATCCTTAAGGATGGGGTGGTTTTGTCTGCTGTCTCCCCAGACTTGCGACGTGCTTTGCAAGAATTTCAGGCAGATAGACCTGATCATTGTCCACCTGGTAGACTGTTTGTTCCTGATGATTGGACCAGTAGAGTCATCTCGGAAGTTCATTCTTCTACTCTGGCAGGTCATCCTGGAATTTTTGGTACTAGAGATTTGGTGGCTAGGTCCTTCTGGTGGCCTTCCCTGTCTCGAGATGTGCGTGTTTTTGTGCAGTCTTGTGATGTTTGTGCTCGGGCCAAGCCTTGTTGTTCTAGGGCTAGTGGGTTATTGTTGCCCTTGCCTATTCCGAAGAGGCCTTGGACACACATCTCTATGGACTTTATTTCTGATCTCCCTGTTTCTCAGAAGATGTCTGTCATCTGGGTGGTGTGTGACCGTTTTTCTAAAATGGTCCATTTGGTGCCATTGCCTAAGTTTCCTTCCTCATCTGAATTGGTCCCTCTGTTTTTTCAAAATGTGGTTCGCCTGCATGGGATTCCGGAAAACATCGTTTCTGACAGGGGAACCCAGTTCGTGTCTAGATTTTGGCGGACATTCTGTTCCAGGTTGGGAATTGATTTGTCTTTTTCGTCTGCATTCCAGCCTCAGACTAATGGCCAGACGGAGCGAGCTAATCAAACTTTGGAGACTTATTTGAGGTGTTTTGTGTCTGCGGATCAGGATGACTGGGTTGCCTTTTTGCCGTTGGCAGAGTTTGCTCTTAATAATCGGGCTAGTTCTGCCACTTTGGTTTCCCCTTTCTTTTGCAATTCAGGGTTTCACCCTCGTTTTTCATCTGGTCAGGTGGAATCTTCGGATTGTCCGGGAGTTGATGCTGTGGTGGATCGGTTGCATCGGATTTGGGGACAAGTGGTGGACAATTTGAAGTTGTCCCAGGAGAGGACTCAGCAGTTTGCTAACCGCCGGCGTCGTGTTGGTCCTCGCCTTCGTGTTGGGGACTTGGTGTGGTTGTCTTCCCATTTTGTCCCTATGAGGGTTTCTTCTCCTAAGTTTAAGCCCCGGTTCATCGGTCCTTATAGGATTTTGGAGCTTCTTAACCCTGTGTCCTTTCGTTTGGACCTCCCGGCATCTTTCGCTATCCATAATGTATTCCATCGGTCGTTGTTGCGGAGGTATGAGGTACCGGTGGTTCCTTCTACTGAACCTCCTGCTCCTGTGCTGGTAGGGGGTGAATTGGAGTACGTTGTGGAGAAGATCCTGGACTCCCGTATTTCCAGACGGAGACTTCAGTATCTGGTTAAATGGAAGGGCTATGGTCAAGAAGATAATTGCCTCTGATGTTCATGCCTCGGATTTGGTTCATGCCTTTCATAGGGCTCATCCAGATCGTCCTGGTGGTTCTCGTGAGGGTTCGGTGCCCCCTCCTTAAGGGGGGGGTACTGTTGTGAATCCGCTTTTGGGCTCCCCTGGTGGTTGCTGGTGGTACTGGTGACTTGTGTGTCTTTGCTGTCTCAGTTCACCTGCTCCCATCAGTGTTTGGGAGTTTCCTATTTAGCCTTGCTCTCCAGTCATTTCCTTGCCGGTCATCATTGTAACCAGAGCCTTCGGTTGCATGTTCCTGCTACTAGTCTGCTGATCAGCTAAGTGGACTTTGTCCTTTTGTTTTGTATCTTTTGTCCAGTTTGCAGTTTTGTTATTCTCTGTAGCTGGAAGCTCTTGTGGGCTGAAATTGCCACTCCTGTGTCATGAGTTGACACAGGAGTCTTAAAGTAATTTCAGGATGGTTTTTTGATAGGGTTTTCAGTTGACCGTGAAGTCCTCTTTTGTATCCTTCTGCTATCTAGTAAGTGGACCTCTCTTTGCTAAATCTACCTTCATACTGTGTATGTCTTTTCCTCTAAACTCACCGTCATTACATGTGGGGGGCTGCTATAATCTTTTGGGGTATTTCCCTAGAGGTAAGCCAGGTCTGTTCCTTCCTCTACCAGGGGTAGTTAGTCCTCCGGCTGGCGCGTGGCATCTAGGGTTAATCAGGTATGCTCCCTGGCTACTATTAGTTGTGTGGTAGATTTAGCTCACGGTCAGCTCGAGATTCCATCACCCAGAGCTCGTCCGTTATCTTTGTGTTTTGATGTTTCCCTGCCATTGGGAATCGTGACAGTTATGCCATCGGGAGCAAGGTCCTTAAGCCCCAAATATACAAAGTGGAGGCAATTCAGAACTGTGCCGGTCCCCTCACAACAAAGCAGGTAAAAGCCTTTTTAGGCTTAGTGGGATATTACAGGTGATTTTGTTCCCAACTTTGCAATGTTGTCCACGCCTTTAACAGACTGCTTGAAAGGGAGGAAGTCTGTGATGGTCCAATGGAATGATCAGATAGAAGAGGCCTTTGTAAAGTTAAAATCAGTACTATGTGGTACACCCGTTCTAATTACACCCGATTTCAAAAGAGAGTTCATCGTGCAAACCGATGCCTCCGAGATAGGTCTTGGTGCCATGTTGTCTCAAGAAATTAACGGAGAAGAGCATCCCGTTAGTTTCCTGAGCCGGAAGCTTACCCCAGCCGAAAGCAGGTACAGTATTGTGGAGAGAGAGTGCCTGGCCATTAAATGGGAACTTGAGTCTCTTCGCTATTATTTGCTGGGGAGAAAATTTCACTTGGTGACAGATCACTCACCTCTTACATGAATGAGTCAAGCTAAGGAGAGAAATGCACGAGTGACCAGGTGGTTTCTGTCCCTGCAAAATTTTAAATTTTCAGTAGAACATCGGGTAGGCAGACTACAGGGGAATGCAGATGCCCTGTCCAGAGTCCACTGTATGTCATGTGTCCACCCCATAGGGTTGAACAAAGGGGGGAGGTATGTGGTGCAGTAAAAGGTGTAGTGCTGGACGGAAGATATATTTCTCCAAGCAGGATAAGTTTTGGCCTGTTATTTTCCTAAGGTTGAGGACCTGCAGTGATGTCACGATCACGTGATCAGCCCATGTGATGGGTACTTCTCCTGTGGGTGTGGCTATAGATTATGTAATGGAGTTTCTTTTGTTTGGCACATGTTATTCTGGGTGTGGAGCTAGGCTGGAATGAGCCTGAACTGTTTTTCTCTGCCACATATGCAACAAAGGTTGGTGACAAGACTGTTAGCAACCCTGGGAATGGCACCTGGAGGAAGCCGCTGACCTGGCAGCCGCTTAATTAAGCCCGTCCCGTGTAAGGGTGAGTCTGGGACCAGTGGTTCTCCAAGCTGGAGTATGCTTGTTTTTTTTTCTCTTACTTTCTGTCACAGACTGTTTAAAGTGTCAATAAACCACTGAAGTTTGGACTGGAAGCCTGTCTGTTGCCTTATTACTGCAGCCCTACCACTGCTCACCCAAGCAAATCCCTACACCTGGTAATTCAAGCAACCACCCAAATATTCAAGCACAGAGGAAATGAGAATAGGGAATGCTGTATGAGGACTGATAACAAAGGCAGATAACCTAAAAAGGTACAGTACAGACCAAAAGTTTGGACATACCTTCTCATTTAAAGATTTTTCTGTATTTTCATGACTATGAAAATTGTAAATTCACACTGAATGCATCAAAGCTATGAATTAGCACATGTGGAATTATATACTTAACAAAAAAGTGTGAAACAACTGAAAATATGTATTATATTCTAGGTTCTTCAAAGTAGCCACCTTTTGCTTTGATGACTGCTTTGCACACTCTTGGCATTCTCTTAATGAGCTTCAAGAGGTAGTCACCAGAAATGGTTTTCACTTCACAGGTGTGCCCTGTCAGGTTTAATAAGTGGGATTTCTTGTGTAATATAAATGGGGTTGGGACCATCAGTTGTGTTGTGCAGAAGTCTGGTGGATACACAGCTAATAGTTCTACTGAATAGACTGTTAGAATTTGTATTATGGCAAGAAAAAAACAGCTAAGAAATACGAGTGGCCATCATTACTTTAAGAAAACTTTAAGAATACTTTGAAAGTGTCCCCAAGTGCAGTTGCAAAAACCATCATGCGCTACAAAGAAACTGGCGCCTCTGCTTCTGAGGATATGTTTATCCGAGTCACCAGCCTCAGAAATCGGTTAACAGCAGCTCAGATTAGAGACCAGGTCAATGCCACACAGAATTCTAGCAGCAGACACATCTTTACAACAAATGTTAAGAGGAGACTTTGTGCAGCAGGCCTTCATGGTAAAATAGCTGCTAGGAAACCACTGCTAAGGACAGGCAACAAGCAGAAGAGACTTGTTTGGACTAAAGAACATAAGGAATGGACATTAGACCAGTGGAAATCTGTGCTTTGGTCTGATGAGTCCAAATTGAGATCTTTGGTTCCAACCACCGTGTCTTTGTGCGATGCAGAAAAGGTGAACGGATGGACTCTACACTCTGGTTCCCACCATGAAGCATGGAGGAAGAGGTGTGATGGTGTGGGGGTGCTTTGCTCGTGACTCTGTTGGAGATTTATTCAAAATTGCAGGCATACCGAACCAGCATGGCTACCACAGCATCTTGCAGCGGCATGCTATTCCATCCGGTTTGCGTTTAGTTGGACCATCATATATTTTTCAACAGAACAATGACCCCAAATACACCTCCAGGCTGTGTAAGGGCTATTTGACCAAGAAGGAGAGTGATGGGGTGCTACACCAGATGACCTGACCTCCACAGTCACCAGACCTGAACCCAATCGAGATGGTTTTGGGTGAGCTGGACAGCAGAGTGAAGGCAAAAGGGCCAACAAGTGCTAAGCATCTCTGGAAACTCCTTCAAGATTGTTGGAAGACCATTCCCGGTGACTACCTCTTGAAGCTCATCGAGAGAATGACAAGAGTGTGCAAAGCAGTCATCAAAGCAAAAGGTGGCTACTTTGAAGAACCTAGAAGACATAATTTCAGTTGTTTCACACTTTTTTATTAAGTATATAATTATTATTATTATTTATTTATTTATATAGCACCATTAATTACATGGTGCTGTATATAATTCCACGTGTGTTAATTCATAGTTTTGATGCCGTCAGTGTGAATGTACAATTTTCATAGTCATTAAAATACAGAAAAATCTTTAAATGAGAAGATATGTCCAAACATTTGGTCTGTACTGTATGTGCTGAGAAAGGTGAACACTATCACACTGATAAAGTGACATGCGCATAAAAGAAAGTACCTCACTATGCTGGTCCCTGCTAATAAAAGTCCTGCCTATCAGCGGAGGTTGGCACCCTACTTGTCAGTGGACTTGGCATCCCCGCTCAATGATGGTTAACCCTGCTTAGTCCCTTATGATATACAAACTAGGCCACAGGGTAGCTTCACAGCATTGTATATGGGCAAGTCGTAAAACATATATAACCAAGAACAGATGAATGTTCAATGGCACATGAAAAATATAACTATTGTCATGATAACAGCAAACAGGAGAGGTACTTATGGTTTAGATGTTTTCACAAACATCTACTCGTTTCACCATTGTGGATCATCAGGAGGTTGGATATGTTGAGGCATTTGGCCTCCCAGTTTCATGCAGGGTAAATAATTTGGATAGCTTCATCACCATTATTTGGTTAGCTTTACCTTAATTTAGTTTAATGACTAATAAAAAAAAAGTTACAGTAAGTACACAAAGGAATATAGCACAGTCTACTCATGGCTAGCAATTTTGCCTTCTAACTTTATGACTCTGAGCATGTGTGAAACCAGGGCAGCATCTGTATGGAGCCTGTATGTTGTCCCTTTGCTAGTATAGGTTATATTCAGGTTCTCTGGTTTTCATCCACAAAAAAAATTACGTATTTTGGAATTTAGACTGTGAGCCCCACAGGAAACCATGTGAGTGATGACAATCTGTGTACATCCCTGTAGAATATATTGCTGTTATATAAATAGGACACATCGTGATGTTTTTGTAAGGGGAATTTGGCCATAGACATGTAATTGCACTCTTTGTCACAAAATAATGTGTGCTTCATGACAACCTTACTGCCCACCGCTCTCTTAATGCGTCTTGACATCCCAAACCTGGTAGAGACCAGGGTATATCATGAGTGTGCTACATTTATGCAGCCAGGAACTGCAAATGTGATTTTAAAATTATCATCATCATTCCTTACTAGCGAAAGCTTAGTGTTTATTTTCCGGTAATGAACACTTCACGGTAGACGGAGCAGAGTTCAGCTTCCATCGAGAGCTTAAAGTTTGTTTACTACCTTTATTAGAAAAGGTGCTTGTGGTTGTTTATTTTGCAAGCAATTGATTAAAAACCATGATTTTTATTTGAAACTTTATTGTGTGCTACAAAAGACGTTGGTGTGATGCTATGAATGCAGCCTTTGCTTTATAGTGGGAAATATTTAATCTGTTAGTCATTCGCAGCATAAAATATACATTGGAACAAATGGAGCTTTTAACCATGTTCATAAAGGAAGTGCAGAAATAGCTGGATTCTCTTACATTAATGTTTAAAATCTAATTTAAGAGGTTTGTACCACGATTGGCAGCTAATAGAGTTGGACGAATTTTTCAAAATTCGGTTCCGATTTCGATTGTCTATGAATATTTGTTTTGCCATATTTGCCAAACATAGCCGAACGTGATTGGCGTCAATGGGAGTAGAAATTACCGAATATGTTCGGAACCGATCAACAAACATAAATTCGGCACAAATAGGGATGCAATATGACACAAATATGGCAAATTCATATTCGGTGATCAAATCCAAACATATTTGCTTAACTCTAGTAGCTATCTCCTATTCTAAGGATTGTGGATAACTTCCTGATTACTGGGGGTCTTATGGCTGGGACCCCAATTGATCATAAGAATTAGCTCTGTTTGGAGGCTGTTTGAGGTTCTGAAGAACCCGAACATATGCACTACCACTCTGTCCCCTCTCAGTGGGAACTCCAGTTATAGGTGAGTGCAGCAGACTCCCATTGTGATGGTTACAGGCACAATGGGGTGGAACTCAAATTTACTCAATTGAAGAGAGGGAAGTGTAGAAGTTAGTGTCTCAGTATGGTATCTGTGGGCAGAAGCCCAAAGCTTGAAGGCTACGCAACAGGATTGAAACAGAACTTATAGGTTACAGTTCAATACTAAGGCACGAAGCTTGGTGAATACATACCAGTACTGTTGTATGGAACAAAACACCACAAAGGAACAATCTCTCTTAACAAAAAGAGCAGCTGGTTATGGCAGACAATGGACACAGTACAACAGTGTTGGTTTTAGGCTAATTAATGTGGAACAACTTGCTGCTTATCGCACTAAGAACAGTCATATTACTCGCTGAGGCAGATTACAGCACTAGGCGGTAAAGCATTCCAGAGCAAAATATGGGTACATTACACAGTCTTATTTGCTGTTTCATGTCACCACAAGGCTTATCGAGAATCTGTCACCCCCAAAATACAAATCATACTAATAAAACAGTTATACAGGGGACCTATCTCCTACAAAAATCATATAAGCAGTATAATTTGCATTACTGTAATTACTTTTAAAACTTATTTTATTCCATATGCAAATGAGATGGCTTTGGTGAACCCTTGCCGTGGCCAAGAGCTTTGTACACTTTTACGCTATTAAGGAGTCAGTGGAGCACACAGTATGGGGCAGGTCCCCCTTTCATAGAATCATAGAATGGTAGAGTTTTAGCCCCTTCATGACCTTGGGATTTTTCGTTTTTAAGTGTTCGTTTTTCACTCCCCTCCTTCCCAGAGCCATATCTTTTTTATTTTTCCGTGAATTTGGCCAAGTGAGGGCTTATTTTTTTGCGGGACGAGTTGTACTTTTGAATGACATCATTGGTTTTAGCATGTCGTGTACTAGAAAGTGGGAAAAAAATTCCAAGTGCAGTGAAATTGCAAAAAAAGTGCAGTCCCACACTTGTTTTTTGTTTGCCTTTTTTGCTAGGTTCACTAAATGCTAAAACTGACCTGCCATTATGATTTTCCAGGTCACTACGAGTTCAAAGACACCTAACATGCCTAGGTTATTTGTTACTTAAGTGGTGAAAAAAAATTCCAATCTTTGTTAAAAAAAAAAAAAATTGTGCCATTTTCCGATACTCGTAGCGTCTCCATTTTTCATGATCTGGGGTCGGTTGAGGGCTTATTTTTTGCGTGCCGAGCTGACGTTTTTAATGATTGCATTTTGGTGCAGATACGTTCTTTTGATCGCCCCTTATTGCATTTTAATGCAATGTCACGGCGACCAAAAAAACGTAATTCTGGCGTTTCAAATTTTTTTCTCGCTACGCCGTTTAGCGATCAGGTTAATGCTTTTTTTTATTGATAGATCGGGCGATTCTGAACGCGGTGATACCAAATATGTGTAGGTTTGATTTTTTTTTATTGATTTATTTTAATTGGGGAGAAAGGGGGTGATTTAAACTTTTATGTTTTTTTTATTTTTTTCACATTTTTTTTAACTTTTTTTTTTTACTTTTGCCATGCTTCAATAGCCTCCATGGGAGGCTACAAGCAGGCACAGCACGATCGCCTCTGCTACATAGCAGCGATCTGCTGTTCGCTGCTATGTAGCAGAAAATGAGGTGTGCTGTGAGCGCCGACCACAAGGTGGCGCTCACAGCTGCCGGAGATCAGTAACCATAGAGGTCTCAAGGACCTCTATGGTTACAATACTGAAGCATCGCCGACCTCCGATCATGTGACGGGGGTCGGCGATGCCATCATTTCCGGCCGCCCAGCCTGATGCGGTAGTTAAATGCCGCTGTCTGCGTTTGACAGCGGCATTTAACTAGTTAATAGGCGTGGGCAGATCGCGATTCTGCCTGCGCTTATTATGGGCACATGTCAGCTGTTCAAAACAGCTGACATGTCCCGGCTTTGATGCGGGCCCACCGCCGGAGCCCGCATCAAAGCGGGGCTTCTGACCTCGGACGTACTATCCCGTCCGAGGTCAGAAAGGGGTTAAGGGACCTCAAGAGTCATCGTGTCCAACCCCCTGCTCAATGCAGGATTCACTAAACCATCTCAGGCAGATGTCTTTCCAGTCTCTGCTTGAAGACTTCCATTAAAAGAGAACTCACCACCTCTCATGGCAGCCTGTTCCACTCATTGATCACCATTACTGTTTTTTTCTAATATCTAATCTGTATCTTCTCCCTTTCAGTTTCATTCCATTGCTTCTCATGTTTCCATGTGTGTGCACATGAGAATAATGATGATCCCTCTACACTGTGACATCCGTTCAGAGATTTGTAGACACCTACTAAGTCTCCTCTTAGACCTCTTTTTTACAAGGTAAACATTCTTAGATCCTTTAACCGTTCCTTGTAGGACATAATTTGCAGTCCGCTTACCATCCTGGTAGCTCTTCTCTGAACTTGTTCCAGTTTTTCAATGTCTTTTTTAAAATGTGGTGCCCACAACTGGACACAGTATTCCAGATGAGGCCTAACCAAGAAGGAGTAAAGGGGGATAATTATTTCATGTGATCTAGACTCTATGTCTCTCATAATACATCCAAGAACTGTGTTTGCATTTTTTGCTGCTGCATCACACTGTTGACTCATGTGAAGCCTGTGATCTATTCGTATACTCAAGTCTTTTTGAAATGTGCTGTTATTTAGTTCTGTTCCTCCCCTTCTATAGATGTAATTTTAGTTTTTCTTACCCAGATGCAGAATCTTGCATTTCCCCCTGTTAAATAAAATTCTATTAGTCGCTGCCAATTGTTAAACCTTATCTAGATCCTTCTGAATCCTTTCTCTGTCTTCTCTAGTGTTAACTATCTCTCCTAGTTTTGTGTCATCTGCAAATTTTATTAGTTTACCTTCAGTTACCTTATCTAGATCATTTATAAAAATGTTGAACAACACTGGGGCCAGGACAGACCCTTGTGGTAGCCCACTTGAAACACTTTTCCAATTGGATGGGCAACCATTTATTACCACTTTTTGAGTACGATCACTGAGCCAGTTAGGAATCCACCTATTTGGTCATTTTTTTCAATAAGGATAATATGAGATACATTATCAAATACTTTGCTGAAGTCAAGATATATTATATCTACCACATTTCCCTGAGCCACCCAGACAGTTATTCCATTACAGAAGGAATTAGATTAGTCTGGCATGACTAGTTTGCTACAAACCTATGCTGGCTTTGTTTAATTACTGTATTATTATCCAAGTACCTACTGTGATGATTCTCCACTATCTGTAGATGGGGAGTACTCACTTGGCCGGTCGTTGAGGCATATGCTGGAACACTCAGGGTTAAAACAAAAGTCCATTCGGTTTATTAATACACAGCATAAACTGAATCTCAGGTACTTGGTAACATGCAGCACCCCGTGCAAAGCCCGGCAACCGTTCAGCTCTACAGTACCCACAGGCCTCGATGAGCCTTGGTGTGCCTAACAGGGATTAGTGTTTGTTAACTGTCTGTGACGACCCCACAGGTTCCCGGATACCATCTTCAGAGGCATCCTCTCCGGAAATATACTGCAGGCCTCCTCTCTCTGGCTCAGCCTAGCCAGCACTGCCCATGCACAAACACACAGACTCCATTTTGGGTCCACAGACACACCCCCTTGGGTGGGGTATGTAATTGACTGGACCCACTCATCTCTCCAAGTCACCTGGAAGCCTTCCCAATGTATAGTAACCATCAGCAGCAGATCTGCTGAGCAAACATGCCCAGGCTTCCATCACAGGGCCACCCACCTCTGTGATACATGCCACCCATTAACCACATTGCCACTCGCCATACCACATTACATACATACTGTTTAATAATTTGTTCAATATATTTCCTGGTATAGGAGGAAGGCTCACTGGCCTCTAATTTCTTGGCTCCGTCTTATTTGCTTTTTTGAAGATCAGGCCAACATTTGCACTTCTCCAATCTTCTGGGACTTCTGTTCATCATTACCTCTTGACAGCAGCTGACACACACTGCACCCAGAAGTGTGATGATCTTCTTCAAAGAGTAAGAGAGGATCAGTAACATGCTCCTCCTGTCGCTCTGGCCAAGTGAGTGCTGTCAATAAGAATCAAGGAACTGCTAAGTATGAAAATTGATGGGGTGTATAGGTTCACATTGAAACATGTGGGGCTGCATAAATGCTCCTGGTGTTGAGTGGCTATATTTCATTGATGGTATCATGAATTTACAGATGTACTTCTCTATATTGAAAGGAAAGTTGCTATGACCCCTCTGTGCCCATTGGTAAATATGCACTTTTCCAACATGACAATGACTATAACACACATCTGTTGCATTTCTGAAGAAGAACAGGGTGAAAGTGATTGAGTGGCCAAATATGTTTTCTGATCTGAAACCATCTAAAACACCTATGGGGAATTCTGTAGAGATAAGTTGATCATCAATGTCCATTCAGAATCCAGGCTGTAAAAAAGATCTTTCTTTAAGAATCTATATATATAATTGTCTAAGGGTTTAATTGTCTGTCTGTCTGTCCTGGAAATCCCGCGTCTCTGATTGGTCGAGGCCGCCAGGCCTTGACCAATCAGTGATGGGCACAGTCTCTGATTGGTCGAGGCCAGCCGGCCTCGACCAATCAGCGACGGGCATTGTCCTCCACTGCTGTCAAGTGCCGCCATTGTGTTGTCTAAGGGTCTAATTGTCTGTCTGTCTCGGAAATCCCACCTTGCTGATTGGTCGAGGCCAGCCGGCCTCGACCAATCAGCGACGGGCACAGTCTGCCGCGAATTCTGGAATCATCATTGTCCTTCACTGCTGTCAAGTGCCACCAATGTGTAGGGTGTGTGCCTGCGTCTCCCTGTATGGGCGGCATCTCCCTGTGTTTCTATCTTAGAATGGGTCGTAAACAAAAATACGCCAATGAGGATGACAGAAAAGCAGCAGCAGCAAGAAAACGACAACATCGGGAACAGGAGACACTACAGCAAACTGCTGCCAGACAAGCCCAGGATGTGGAATCTCACAGACAACGTCGCCAACAGGAGACACCACAACAAACTGCTGCTAGACAAGCCCAGGATGCGGAATCCCACAGACACCGTCACCAACCGGAGACACCACAACAAACTGTTGTACGACAGGAACAACATGATTGCCAAATTCATAAAAAACGAATGCTCTACCAACTAAGGCACGACCAGGCAATATTCAACAACTTGCACATTACGTAACAGACAATGAAAGTACAATTCATGAACACTACTGTGGGAATATGAATGCAGTTTGCTCTAAATGCGACTCTCTGAATTTCATTGATGAAAAAACATCTGACAATCAGTTTACTCAATGCTGCCAAAAAGGAAAAGTTATGCTACCGAGACCTCACTACTCAGATCTGTTTGAGCAGTTTATTAAAGGAATGCATCAACACAGTAGAAATTTCATGGAAAATATCAGAAGCATCAACAGTTCTCATGCGTTTGCATAATTCGGTGCCAACATTGCACCGCCCCCTGGATTCGGACCATATTGTTTTAAAATTCATGGCCAGATCTACCACCGCACTGGAACTCTTCACCCAGAAATAGGACAACCACCAAAATTTGCACAATTATACATCATTGATACAAATGAGGCTACAGAACAACGGATGAACCTAAAAGAAAACGAAAAGTGTGATGCTGAACTGATGAACCAAATTGCTGTACATTCACAAAAAATAAGCCCATTTGCTGCCGCATATCGCATGCTAAAAGACGTTCAAGCTGAGGAGGAACAGAGGGCTATACAAAATGGTACTGAAATGCCTTCTATTGTCATGGCCATTAAACAAGAACGTAAACAGAATCCTCGACTTTACAACAAACCACGTGTAAGTGAGGTCGCAGTTGTTTTTCAAAACGATGATGGAGAACCTCCTTTTCAAAGGGATATATTGTTCCATCTTAAACCAGACCAAAACAACCCTTTGGTTCCTAAGACACAACGAATTAGCATTAGTTGACGCATATGTTAAAATTGAAGCTAATCGTCTAAATTTCATAAGAATGAACCAAAAACAACTTAAAGTTGAAGACTACTGCGTTCTTCAAGAACATTTGCAAAAACAATCAATTGAAAAGGGAATTCCAATTGGAAAAACAGTAATCCTCCCGTCGTCGTTTGAAGGTAGCCCCCGCAACATGCAACAGCGTTATCAAGATGCAATGGCAATAGTAACAAAGTTTGGAAGACCTGACATTTTTGTGACAATGACCTGTAATCCTAAATGGCCCGAAATTACCGAAAATCTAGAACCCTGGCAAAAAGTTGAACACAGGCCGGACTTAGTTGCACACGTATTTCGACTGAAACTCATCAGCCTTTTGAAAGATATCAAAAATGGGCTTTTTGGAACAGTCGTAGCAATGGTACACGTCATAGAGTTTCAGAAACGAGTTCTCCCATATGCGCATATACTAATTATCTTAGACACGGATTCCAAGATTCGTACGGAGGAAGAAATCGACAATATAGTGTGGGCTGAAATTCCTAACTAAGAAAAGTATCCTGAACTGTATAATATTGTAGTCTCTCATATGGTTCATGACCCATGCGGTGTAGCAAATCCAAAAAGTCCATGCATGGAAAATGGAAAGTGTACAAAAGGGTTTCCAAAGGAGTTGAAACAGCACACTGTTAAAGACTTGGATGGCTACCCATCCTACCGGCGACAACACATTGATAACATTGCTCGCAACAAAAAAATTATAAATAACTCATGGATAGTCCCATACAACCCGTACTTATCAAAATGCTACAACTGTCACAACAACGTAGAAATCTGTGCTTCAATAAATAGTGTAAAATATCTCTTCAAGTACATCTACAAGGGGCATGACAAAGCTAACATCGAAATACAACAGAAAACAGTCAATCATGATGAATCATCAACTTTTGTTGACTCAAGATATGTCAGTGCTCCAGAAGCTGCTTGGAGGATATTTGCGTTTCCAATGCATTCACAGTCCCATGCCATTATACGTTTAGCTATTCATTTACCAAATCTTATTTCTTTGAAGATGCTGAAGTCAAAGATGTCTCAAAAACTTTAAGCAAGACATCAACATTAATGGAATGGTTTTTGCTGAACCAACGTGACGAAAACGCAAGGCACTATTTGTACTGAGAGATTCCAGAGCATTACATTTGGAATAAAACTTGGAATCCAAGACAACGAGGAGTTAGCAGAATAATTGGACGCATGTATACTGTTAGTGTCAAGGATCAAGAAATATATTGCCTTCGGCTGTTGCTACTACATATCAAAGGAGCTAAAACTTATGACGATTTGAAAACAGTGAACGGAATATTGCACGATACATTTAAAGCTGCAGCTTTGGCTTTAGGACTTCTATTGGATGATACTGTGTGGAAACTTACTTTAGAAGACGCAGTTACCCTACATATGCCTAAGCAACTTCGTGAATTGTTTGCCTACATCTGTGTATTTGGACCGCCTACAAATCCAGCTCAACTTTGGACAAATTTTAAAGAACATCTAATCGAGTACTACTGCTTACGTCTTCAAAACAGAAGTGGAAGTTGTCAAAATTGGAAATCTTATGCCATGCAAGATGTCCAAAATATCTTACTACTACATGGAAAAACGTTTTCAGACTTTAATTTGCCCCAGCCTGCCATTCAAGTTCCACAAGTTCCAGAGTATGACAAAGCTTACGAATTTTTGTTGGCAACAGAGAAGACAAACTCCTTAAATGAACAACAACGGATTGCATATGACACTATTGTGAGCGCTATAGAAAACCAAGCAGATGCAAGGCCAAAATGTTTCTTTATTGATGGTCCAGGAGGGAGCGGTAAAACATACCTCTATGAAGTTATAATGCATCACGTTAGAGGGTTGGGAAAAGTCGTATTGCCGTCAGCTACAACAGGGATTGCAGCAAACCTTTTACGAGGAGGTCGCACTATCCATTCACTCTTTGGGATACCAGTTCCAGTCAATGAAATCTCTATTTCCAGAATAAAACAAGACACATTTGCAGGAAGACTGTATACTACATGGGCAGTGTTCTATACCAGAGGTCCCCAAACTTTTTCGCACCAGGGACCGGCTTTAAGCAAGACCAGTTTTCCATGGCCCGGTGGGGGTGGGGCAGGGGCGGAGCTTTGGTCATATGGGGGTGGGGTTATGGAGGGATGGAGCTTAGTGCATACTTATCATATAATTATGACAGCACATGAGTAACAAACAGTAAATAACAAACTCAGCTCTGCTACATCAGTAAAAAACCAATTGATTAATGATTAATCAATTGGTTTTTTACTGATGTAGCAAAGCTGAGTTTGTTATTTATTAAGTTTCATGGCCACTTCATGAAATCATATCACCAAAAACATATTCAGCACTGCTACATCTTAGTATAGCAGCTATATAGGATGTGTGAGCCAGCCAGATTTCACTAACAGATTTTCACACAGCTGGACAAAGAGCATAGTGAGAGGCAAACAGGGCATTGAGAGGGCATTGAGAGGTCTACATTTCAGTAATATCTCGATTTTGGGCCATCACAAGCCTAGGGCATGTCTTTCTAAAATCATGGCTTTGTAAACAGGCCTCTGAATTACTGGAACACACTGACCCCTGATAGACAAAGCGCACACTTATACAGACCGCACACCATCATCAACAATCTTCCCTGTAGATCCCAGCTCCACACACATGGACCCTGCACAGCCGCCGGTAATACCTTCATTCAGAGGGGCCCAGCACACACGCACAGGCCGGATATGACTCACTCCGGATGAGGGGGAGGAGACTTCCGCCCGAACTCCACGGCCGCCCACCAAAGGGGGAATGACGAACGCTGCAGCGCTGGAGTGTGACGAACGCTGCGGCGCTGCAGTGTGACAAGCCGCACAACCGGCGTGTTTAGCCGCTGTCAGCGGCGCCGCGGACCGGCTGCAAAACCCCAACGGCCCGGTCCTGGTCCGCGGACCGGCGGTTGGGGACCGCTGTTCTATACTACGTGAGGTGTGTGATATACTGCAGGGCTGTGCTATATACTACATGGGCAGTGTTATATACTACGTGTGCTGTGTGATATACTGTGGGGGCTGTGCTATATACTACATGGGCAGTGTTATATACTTAGTATATAGGAGGCATGTAGTATATAGCAGACAAATAGTACGTGGCCTGTGCTATATACTATGTGGCTGCTATATACATACATACATATTCTAGAATACCAGATGCGTTAATACAGGCCACGCACTATATATAACACAGCCCACTTACTATATAACACAGCCCACGCAGTATATAGCAGCTACGCAGTATATAACACAGGCCATGCAGTATATAACACAGGGCACATAGTATATAGCACAGCCCACGCAGTATATAACTGCGCCACCCTCTGCCTGAACAGTCAGTGCGGAAAGACGAGACACTGAGGAGCAGCAACGAGAGGTGAGTATATGATATTTTGTTTTTATTGCCTCAGCAGCAGCATTACATGTGGCACAATGCTGTATGGAGCGTCTATGGGGCCATAAAGAACTGCATGGAGCATTACATGGGGCATCTATGGGGCCATAACTGCATGGAGCATTATATGGGCCATCTATGGGGCCATATCTGCATGGAGCATTATATGGGCCATCTATGGGGTCATAACTGCATGGAGCATTATATAGAGCATCTATGGGGCCATAACTGCATGCAGCAATATATGGGGCATCTATGGGGCCATATAGAACTGCATGGAGCATTATATGGGGCATCTATGGGGCCATAACTGCATGGAGCATTATATGGGGCATCTATGGGGCCATAACTGCATGAAGCATTATACTACGTTACTGGGCAAAATACTACGTGACTGGGCAATATACTACGTGGACAAGCATTGTACTAATTGGGCTGCGCAATGTACTGCGTGTGCTGTGCAATGTACTACGTGGGCTGCGCAATGTACTGCGTGGCTGCGCAATGTACTGCGTGGGCTGCGCA
The DNA here is from genome assembly GCF_051348905.1 of Ranitomeya variabilis. Classification (NCBI taxonomy): domain Eukaryota; kingdom Metazoa; phylum Chordata; class Amphibia; order Anura; family Dendrobatidae; genus Ranitomeya; species Ranitomeya variabilis. The sequence goes on from NC_135232.1 coordinate 238,388,996, forward strand.
ATGTACTGCGTGGCTGCGCAATGTACTACGTGGGCTGCGCAATGTACTGCGTGGCTGCGCAATGTACTGCGTGGGCTGCGCAATGTACTGCGTGGCTGCGCAATGTACTACTTGGGCTGCGCAATGTACTGCATGGCTGTGCAATATCCTGCGTGGGCTGTGCAATATACTACGCATACATATTCTAGAATACCCGATGCGTTAGAATCGGGCCACCATCTAGTGAAGATATATGTTTAGATGTTACAATATGTCACCAACTTGTTCATTATATGCCTAGAAGACTTGGTGCTGTCCATAAAAATCATGTAGATCAAATAAAATAATAGATGTTTTAGTTTTTGAATGTGGGGTATATTCATTTTTACATCAATTAATTCAAGTAAAACTGAATATTTTGTAGTGAAATTTATATTATTAATAGTGATGAGAAAATACATTTGGCACTATTCGTTAGGGTACCGTCACACAGTGCAATTTTGATCGCTACAACGGCACGATTCGTGCCATCGTAGCGATGAAAATGGCACTGTGTGACGGTACCCTTACTCGTACAAGTAGTACGCTATTCAGGCTATTCATTATGAGTAATTAGCTATTCACCTCGGTATATTCCAGTGACCCACTCAGCATGTTTGGTGCTTTATTTGCAGCCAGTGAGGGTGAGAATTAGTTCTTTGTGTTAGGTGGATATAACGTAGGGAGAGATTTAATATCAGGCAGTGAAAGGCACGCACCTGGGTGTTATCATCATTGCAAGTACATGCTGAAGATTTCTGTTAGTTTGCATTGTGTTATATAGTCTAGGAACATACTGTGGGATTAGGGAGAGATAGGCAGGATTTCATCCACTACCATAATATACAAAGCAGCTCTTTTTAGAGCCAAATAATATTAGTTAGTACCAGCATATATTAAACCATTTTTTTGGAGCTACATAATATTCCTGCATACCAGCCTATATTTTTTTACAGCTAAATAATATTTGTCAGTGCCAGCATATAGTAACATTCTTTTTAAAAGCTAATTGCTAAATAATATTCCTATCTTATTGTTGAAATAGCTAATATTTATCTAGCAGTTGTGTGACTGCCGCAAAACCTCCTGAGATACCGAAACATCACAATTTACTAGTAATTTCCCTGAGTCTGCTGTTGGTGTGTCTCATAAAGGTGATATAAAAATTTAAAAAAAAGTTAAATAAGTGGCGCATCTTTGTCTAGCAGTTGGGTGACTGGCGCAAACCCTGCAGAGATACGAAACATCACAATTTACCAGTGGCAATCATTTTCCTCAATCTGCTGTAGGCGTGTGTCGTAAGGGCGATCTAAACAAAATTTGAATTTTCTATTTGTTAAATAGATAACATCTTTATCTAGCAGTTGTGTGAATGGCGCAAACCCTGCAGAGAAATGCAAACATGACCATTTACCTGTAATTTTCTTGCGACTGCTGTTGTCATGTGTGATAAAGCTGATATCTGAACAAAATACCCACACATTGCTAGATACAGGTAATTTGCACATAACACCTCTGTGAGGGTACTTGTGACATATAAAGCCAGGAAATGTTTTTTCATAGCGCATTCAATATGAGAAAGGGTGATGTTAAGAAACATGGATGTGGATGTGGTGGATGTGGTGGTGCCCACCAAGGCCATGTGACAGATCAGAAGTTGACTGTATCTCGTCAAACCCAGATAAGTGCGGGGATATTGTGTGTTGTATGGCAGAGAAAGGCTCCAGTGTGTTGACAAGCAGCACCACGAAGTCTTCCATACGGTCCAATCTCAGTAGCCAAGAGGCTGGACCTCTAAATCCTCAACCAAGTCCTCATTCCTCCCAACGTCAAGAGTCCCAGGAGACATATGACCCCAATGCTGGCCACTCCGAGGTACTGTTTACATTCCCTTGTAATTATAAATAATTATTCAGGCCTCTCAACGTGCACCACTAAAGAGGGTCATGAGGAGATGGTGGGCAGTGATGCCCCAACATTTGAGCACCCACGGCCAGGAGAAAGCCACATTGGGGAAGGTCAATTAAAGTCTGAAGAGGTGGAAGATAATCATGACGCACAGTTGCCATCAGGTCAGTATAAAATCTCAACTAAGAAGGAGGATCAGATTGATTAATTGGAAGACGAGGTGTTCTGTGATGAGGCCACTGATCCAATCTGGCACGGTGGCACTCCTAGCGAGTACAGCAGTGCAGAGAGGGTTGGATCCATAGCACAAAAGCAGGCGAGAAGAGGTAGTGGTTCGACCAGAGGGAGAACTCGGTCAACTTTTCCACAGAACCACCCCACTCGGCTAGATAATAGGCCAAGGGTGCATTGTTCCCCTGTATGGCAGTTTTTTCTGAAGTTCCAACTGTAATTTGCAGCATCTGCCATACCAAGCTAAGAAGAGGCAAAAACACTCCCAACCTGAGCACCAACAGCATACAGAAACACACGGCAGCCAAGCACTCCAGTAGGTGAGCGGAACGCCTGGGTACCAATTCTGTGTCTGAGGGTGAAACCACTGCCCCTTCCCCTGTGTTATGTCCTTCCCTATCTGCTGTCCAGGAAGCAGGCACTGATGCCTCCTGCTCACAACCTGCGGTTGCACAGACACAACAGTTAATAATCACGTCCAGTTCGTTGTCCCAGCACAGCGTTCAGTTGTCTCTGCCCCAGACGTTTAACAGGAAGCATAAATATACACCAACCCACCCACAGGTTCAAATGCTAAACACCCACATTGTCAGATTGCAATTACAGTGGCAGCCCCACGGTACTCGATTCCCAGCCACCACCATTTTTCGTGCCATCCCCGCATTACATAAGCACGTGTTACACAATATCAGCAGTGCTCTGGCCAATGCAGTCACAGAGAAGGTCCACCTAACCACAGACACATGGACAAGTTCTTGTGGACAGGGATGCTATATTTCCCTGACAGCACACTGGGTGATCCTGGTGGAGTCTGGGACAGAGTCAGAGGGTGGGACATCAAACATCTTACCCACACCAAAAAGAGTGGGCCCAACATCCATCATGGTGTCAGTTTCCTCGTATTTCAGTTCCTGTCTATCCTCCTCATCTTCAGCAGAACTGGCATCGACAGCACTCCCCAGCTGGGAGGTCTGCGGCGCTGCCTTGGCGAAGCGTGCTCTGCGGAAACTCATTTGTTTAGATGATAAAGCCCCCAAAGCAGCAGAGCTGTTGAAAGGGATAAAAGACCAGACAATCAGTGGCTCTCCCCATTGAACCTCCAAACAGGTCAGGTTGTGCGCAATAATGGGCGTAACTTTGTGGCAGCTTTAAAGCTCGGCAAGCTGGTACATGTTCCATGCATGGTCCAAGTGCTGAACTTGGTTGTACAGCAGTTTTTAATAACATCAGGCTTCGCAGCAGCAGCGCTTTAATCTGTCCCATCACTGACTGATTTGTGACCTGCCCACATGCTGGAATTCTACCTTTCATATGTTGGCAAGGCCTAGTGAGCAGCAGAGGGCAGTGTCTGAATTCCAGCTTCTTAATGCCTGTGAGAGTAACACTCAGCCCCCACACATAACAACTGTCGGGTGGGTGTGGATCGCTGACATATGTGAGGCTCTTAAAAACTTTCAGTACTGCACCAAGATGGGTGAGCACTGATGATGCTATTATCAGCGTAACCATCTCACTGCTCTGTATATTAAAATAACAGTATCTCAAAGATGAAGCTTTGAATGCCCAGCAGGTGGCTATGGAGCAATATTTTACAGTGGCTGATACCACACAGCCCAGCCTCACACAATATTCTCAGGCCAAATGATGATGATGATGAGGAAAAGGAGGAGGAGGAACCAGAGTTTCTGAAGAGGAGGAGGAGGCAATGCATCGTGAGGAGACGAGGATGGTTAGTATTCGTCCTGGTGGGGACACTAAACGTTTGACTCTTTGTAGTTGTAATAACTGCAAAATGTATTGTGAGGTCCCCATCATGGTCTCTTTCAGCGTGTATGATACAGACCCCTTGGTTAATTATTGAAAAACTTTGCACATTGTGCAATGGTGAAACTTGTCTTCTCAATCTCTGCATATTCTATTATAGTTTTTTACTGTGTTGCCCTTCTCACGTTCTCTTTAAGCGTGTATCTGGGAGCCTGATGTTGATTTTTGAATCTTGGACATTGTGGAGCATCAATATATTAATATGCTCCACACACTTCTTCAGGTTTCAGCCTTACAAAGAATAATTATATGAGTAATGAAACAAGCACTATATATATGCTGCTACTTCGAAAATCTTACCCACACATCCCTTTACAAAGGGAAATTCAACATAATACCTCTGTTAGCATACCCTATATACTGCTCACATATGCAGCACCCCAGTAGGCGGGCAGAATGCCTGGGTACAAAATCTGTGTCTGTGGATGAAACCACTGGCTCTTCCCCTGTGTTACATCCTTTCCAATCTGCTATTCAGGAAGGAGGTGCTAATGGCTGTTGCCCACAACCAGAGGCGTATCTAGGGTTTCTGCCACCCGGGGCAAAAATTCATTTTGGCTCCCCCCCAGGACATATGTGATTTGCACACTTAGTCATGTACCCACGAGCCGCTCTCCTTAATGCTCTCAATATTCAGTGAAAAACTGAGAGAAGCAGGAAGAGAAGCTCGTTGTCACAGGACCATAAGTATGAAAATCACATATGGTTGAAGTGTCCATGTGACGACTACTGGAACCTGCAGAGCTGAATCCTGACATCGCAGCTTCTGAATTCTCACAACGCATGCACTGCACACTTTTAGGATTCTCCCTTGCCGGTGGACAGTCATGTCAGCACAAGCATGTGATTTGTATACTTCTGACCACATTCCGACCAGACGTGCCCGGCCTCACTCAGTTCATTTTCATAGAGTGAGGCCACGCATGTCTAGTCATCACGTGACCGCATGTATGTAAATTGCTGGCACGAGAGAATCCTGACAGCGTGCAGGGCGCACTGTGAGAACTCAGAAGTCTGCAGTCACATAGAATGACTGCAGACTCATTACAAACCTGGACATCCCCTTTAATGCTCCTAACATAAATAAAAACATGAGAATTAGTCAGTATCACAAATAACATTTACATCCAGGTACCTTATATATGACGTCGTCTCTGGAGCCGATCTCCTTCTTTTCTTCATCTTGTCCAGATCCCATGATGAGTTTTCTCATCTACAGCTGCCTCTGCAGACTTCCATCTTCTCCGTTCTTTTGCAGAAAATCTCCACATGATGCCCTTAAAGATACAAGTGTCATTATAATGCTCCTGAATAAAAAATTGCCCCTCACTATATTGTCTGCATAAAATATGACCCCCACACTGTCCCTCTTATGGTACATGCTCTTCACACTGACCTCTCCTTTCCATACCGGACCCCTCTTCACACTGTCCTCTCACACTGTGTCCCCCCTATAGGGCCCAGTATTTATACTGTACTCTCTCATCACACTCCCCTCCTTGGTATACTGTCCCCTCCTGGCTGTGCCCTTACACTGTCCCTCCATGCTACGCCCCCACTACTCAGTTTCTATTCTATGCCCAATCACTTTTCTCCCCCCATACTGTCTCCTCACACTATTCCCCTCCCTCCTCATACTGTCTCCTCTCACATCCCTCCTGTTCACCATACTGTCTCCTCATATATTTACCCCCTCACTTTCTATACTGCCTGCTCACCTGACTCCCCATTGTGTCTGCACACATCCCATCACCCTCACTCCCCGTACTCTGTAAACATGCATTTTTCACATCGCTACTCATACTGTGCCCGCATACATTCCCCCATTTGCTCCCCATACTGTCTGCACCCATCCCCCCGTACTGTTTCCTCATACATGCCCCCCATTGCCCATACATGCCCCCCATTCTCCTGTACTGTTTCCTCATATATGCCTATTATTTTCCTCTACCCCACCCCATCATTGCTCTCTTCACCACCTCCATCTTCGCCTTCTCCACCACCACTATCATTGCTTTCTCCCCCACCACCCCATAATTTCCCATTCCACCACCTCAATCATTTCGTCCTTTGTCTTTTCCACCATATCCATCATTTTCTCTTCCCCCACCATCCCCATCATTGCCCTTTCCACCACGATCATCATTGTCCTTTCCGCCGCCATCACCATACTTGCCCATTCCACCACCTCCATCATTTTCTCCCCCTCCAATGTCATCAGTGTGCTTTCCACCACCACCATCCTTGTCCATTCTACCACGTCCATAATTTCTTCCCCCCCTTATTATTGCCCTTTCCACCACCTCCATGATTTCCTCCTCCCCACCATCATTGCATTCTCCCCCCACCACCATCGACCACTCCAATTTCCACCTCCATCATTGCCCATTCCCCCACCTCCATCATTTCCTCCCCCCATCATTGCCTATTCCACCTCCATCATTGCCCATTCCACCACATCCATCATTTCCTCCTCTCCCTCCATCCCAATTAATGCACTCTCCCCGTCAGCCCCATCATTGCCCTCGCCTCTCCTCCCCGTACACACAAAACCATTGACCTCTCTGCACATTCACCCGCAGCGCTATGCATGCACGCACAAACACACACACACACATATTGCGTACAGTATAATGGCCACACCTAGTTACTCCTACACACGCGGCTGAGCTCCGTACACCTTGCACACACGGCTCCGCTCCGTACACCTCGTACACACCCAGCTCCACTCCATACACCTTGCACACACGGCTTCCGCTCCGCACACCTCGTACACACCCAGCTCCGCTCCATACACCTTGCACACACGGCTCCGCTCTGTACACCTCGTACACACCCAGCTCCGCCCCATACACCTTGCACACACGGCTCTGCTCTGTACACCTCGTACACACATGGCTCTGCTCTGTACACACACGGCTCCGCTCCATACACCTTGCACACATGGCTCCGCTCTGTACACCTCATACACACATGGCTCTGCTACATCCACACAAACCACTCCTGACCCCACACAAAACCTTACCCTCGTCCAGCACCATGAAAACCAGCAGAGTCCTGCACTACACAGAGGTCCTCCCGTCCCGATCATGTGACTCTGACTCCTCCCCTCCTGTGACCTCGTCCTAGGTCCTGTGCGCACAGAGCAGCAGCAGCCATAGTTGTGGTGTGCGGCTCTCTGCAGTGGAGGGGCTCTGCTTCGGGACAAGTGCAGTCCCACCTGCGACCACGGTAGTTACGCTGCTGACACTTGGGATTCCACGCGCAGCACTTTCTCTGAGCCGGCTCTCAATTTGACAGCCGGTTCAGAGAACGGGACAATAATCTCAGTGTGGTGGCGGCAGAATGCCGCCGACGAGGAGCCTCCTTGGACCGCCCCGGCTGCCCTCCCTGGATACGCCACTGCCCACAACCTGCAGTTGCACAGACACAACAGTCAGCAACCACATCCTGTTCATTGTCCCAGCACAGCTTTCAGTGGTCCCTTGTCAGCATATATGTCTCTTCACAAACTGTTAGATTGGGCATACATATTCATTAGCACTTTACATTGTCCGGTGCTGGACAAAGACCATTGCTGGCTTTTTCAGGCTCCTCAATGAGACTTATGTCTCTTTATTAAACTGTCACTTCCTTACATTTTTTAAATTTGAGTAACAAAAATGGTGGTGGGGTATTGTCCAGTTTCAGCACATTTTAAGCACGTCTAAGAGACTGAGTTAACACACTCCACAGACCTATTCAGGCCGCAGCCTTACACATATTGGAACATGGTCAATACCATGCTAAGGCCTTTACCTGAGCTCTGTAGCACTGCCTGTCACCTGAGTAATACACTCCACAGACCTCATCATTCTCTGGGACATATCATGTAATTACTACATTGTTGCTCAAAACCAAGCAAAAGATAAATTCTGCATGGTTGGGTAGTTTCCAAAAGAAGTGCGTAGGCTTGTGCAGATTAGTCAATGGCACTCCTGTTTCTTTCCCTTGAAGAGGCTGTTTCCAATTAAAATGAGGCTTGTACATGTCCCTAAGGGCTGTCCCACACGTCCAGATAATTCCGCTACCGGAAACAATCGGTACCGGAATTATCCGTCCGTGTGCCCCTGCGTTTCTGGTAAACATCAGTGTGGCACACGTGTGCCGCCCGTGTGCCCACTGGGTACCACACGCACCGTGCTGGGTACCACACGTACTACCAGCATCTGGTGCTGAATCCGCAATTCATATGTTCCCTGCAGCAGCGTTTGCTGCAGAGAAAATATGAATAATAGTGTTTAAAATAAAGATCTATGTGTCCGCCGCCCTCCCACCCCCTGTGCGCCCCCCTCCCCCCCCCGCTGTTCTGAAAATACTCACCCGCTCCCTCGTTGGCTGTCGCTGCTTCCTGGTCTGGCCCCATCTTCTCCTGTATGCGGTCACGTGGGGCCGCTCATTTACAGTCATGAATAGGCGGCTCCACCCCTATGGGAGGTGGAGCCACATATTCATGACTCTAATCGTCGGCCCCACGTGACCGCATACAGTAGAAGGGGCGGCCAGCACAGAACACTGCGAGGGAGGCGGGTGAGTATTTTCAGAACAGCGGGGGGGCGCACAGGGGGTGTGAGGGCGGCGGACACATAGATCTTTATTTTAAACACTATTATTCATATTTTCTCTGCAGCAAATGCTGCTGCAGGGAACATATGAATCGCGGATTCAGCACCAGTGGGGGGGACAGCGCTTACTGTAGCGCTGTCTCCTGCACGCCACATGGACTGCAAACGGAGAAGGTCCGTGTGTGGTCCGTGTTTTACACGGACCCATTGACTTTAATGGGTCCGTGTAATACGTGCGCTCCCACGAACACTGACATGTCTCCGTGTTTGGCACACGGAGACACGGTCCGCAAAAAATCAATGACATCTGCACAGATGCATTGATTTTTATGGGTCTACGTGTGTCAGTGTCTCCGGTACGTGAGGAAACTGTCACCTCACGTACCGGAGCCACTGACGTGTGAAACCGGCCTAACATGGGATTCAGGCCTGACAGACTGACCACAATACAGGCCCTCGCTTGCATACACTGTATTCAGAATTTGATTCTAATGCTTTTGGTGACTGGTACAATTCAATTTACTGACATTGAGCATACAGTTAACCAACTCGTGTATTATATTGACCTTACAGCAGCTTCATGTTCTATGACAGTGGCTCCATTGGGATCCGATGGCCAAAATGAACTGTGGAGCTCACAAACTCAGGTTTCATGGCACCTGCTGGTCCTCTGAAAATGTCAAGCGAGGGCCACATAATGACATGGTGGTGGATGGGGTGGTGGTGGCGGGCGAAGCCCATAATTAAAATAGGCATGTTTTAGCTGGCATTGTAAAGTGATGGGGAATATGTACTCCAATATCTAGCTAACAATTTGTAATGAGGGAGGTTACTCCCAAATCTAGGAGCGAGAGTCCTCACAAATGTTAAAGGAAAAGCTAAAGCCAAAACGCTCCATGTGTACATATGCTAAAGGGGAGGTTTTTTTTTTTTTTTTGCGTTATATACATGTAATTATGAAGGATAAAATGTTTATCATTTTTCCCATAAAAATGTAGGTTTTGTTTGATAGGTCTTTTTATAAATCCGTAAAACCGGCGCAATAGTCTGACAACATTATTCCCAGATACCATATGTTAGTAAGAAAGGCATGCAGGCATCTTCTCCATGCTGTTCCCATTTAGTTTTAGCTCTTTCCCATCCATTTCAGCTTTTTCCTCAGGCACACAGACCTGTGTGTTGGGTCCAGCAGAAAAATATTCGGCTTTCCCATTTTCTTGCATTGAATTCATTATTCGGTACGATTACACGGATATTAGAAATTATTCGTGCTGATTCTCCTGAATCCGAATTTTTCACTAGTCGCTCATCACTAATTTTTAACCTTACTTTCATGTTATGAGTTAAAAATGTTCTATGAAGCTAGGGCCAGATCCAGGATTTTGTGGGCCCTGGGCAAAAGCGTTTCAGGTGGCCCTTTTAACACATACCACGATTCATGATGCACAGATATGGCAGAAAAATATAGGTACATTGCCAAAGATTTCACTTACTTCTTATATTACATGAGTGATATCTATTATAAATTCTGCTATACCGTACATATAGTATAACGCAACCCATAGTCCTCCATCTAGTATAATGTATAGTCCATAGTCATCCATGTAGTATAATGCACAGTCCATTGTCATCCAAATAGTATAATGCACAAACCATAGTCATACTTGTAGTATAATGCAAAGCCCATAGTCATTTATGTGGTATAATGCACAGCCTATTGTCCTCCATATAGTATAATTCACCGCCCATAGTCTTCCATATATAATGTACAGCCCATAGTCCTCTACACATAATGCACAGCCCATCGTGCTTCATATAGTATAATACAACCCCCATAGTTCTCCATATTCCTTCATATAGTATAATGCACCTCCATATATAATGCAAAGCCCATTGTTCTCCATATTAGTATAATACACAGCCCATATCCTTCATATAATATAATGCATGTCACATATTCCTCCATATAGTAAAATGCACCTTCATATATAATGCAGAACCCATAGTCATCTTTGTAGTATAATGCACAGCCCATAATCATCCATCTAGCATAATGCATAGCCCATAGGCATCCATGTAGTATAATGCACAGCCCATAGTCATCCATATAGTATAATGCACAGTCCATAGTCATCCATATAGTGTAAGGCATAGCCTTTAGTTATTCATGTAGTAGTATGGCCACCTTATACTTACTGATTTTAAAAAATACCTCCAAGCCGCTTCCCCACGGCACGACTTCCTGTTCTGAAACCGGCAGCTGACTTCAGCGTGCAAGTGATGGGAGCACATAGCGTCACTGCCATGTGCTCCTGATGGGTCATTGAGCTGCCATACACCTCAGCTGTATGTGCGTCTGAGGATGCACCTCCAGCTGAAGTATTTTATGGTGTCAGTGGGCCTCTTACCTGCTGGGCAAATGGGCCCCCTATTTGTCCGGGCCCCGGCACTTGCTCAGGTGCACCTGATGGTGATGCTGGCTGTTGTGAATTCCGCTCTTGGGCTCCCTCCGGTGGTTGTAAGTAGCACTTTTGTGAATTCTGCTCTTAGGCTCCCTCCTGTGGTTTTGAGTGGTATAGCTGCTTCTTGGATTTAGCATCAGCAGCTGCTTCCACTGATCGTCTTTCTAGCTCGGCTATTTTAGTCTGGCCTTATCCCTCAATCAATGCCAGTTGTCAATTGTTCCTGCTTGGAGTCACTGCTCTTTTGGATTTCCCTGACACTCTGTCCAGTTCAGCAAAGATAAGTCCTTGCTTGTCCTTTTGCAGTCCACTTGTTGTGGACTTTATTGTTCAGCACATTCTATGTTTTGCTCATTTGTCCAGCTTATCAGTATGGATCTATTCAGCTAAGCTGGAAGCTCTGGGCTGCAGATTTTGCCCTCCACACCTTTAGTCAGGTGTGGAGATTTTTGCATATCTCTGCGGTGGACTTTTTCTAGTTTTTATTACTGACCACACAGTGTTCTTTCCTGTACTATCTATCTAGCTAGAAGTGGCCTCCTTTGCTAAATCTTGTTTCATACTACGTATGTCATTTCCTTCTCCTCTCACAGTCATTATTTGTGGGGGGCTGTCCTATCCTTTGGGGATTTTCTCTGAGGCAAGATAGCTTTCCTATTTCTACCTTTAGGGGTAGCTAGTTCTCCGGCTGTGACGAGGTGTCCAGGGAGTGACAGGAACATCCCACGGCTACTGCTAGTGTTGTGTTAAGATCAGGAACTGCGGTCTGTATAGTTACCACCTGCTCAGAGCTAGTCGCATGTCGCTCCTAAATTACCAGTCCATAACAGCCGGCCCTGTGTGAGGATTGGTCTAGTCAAACATTGTTTCTGCATTCCGTTAAATATTGATTAAAATCTCACTTTTCAAAAGGGGGTGTATTCACTGATATTGAACACTGTGTGTGTATATATATATATATAAATACATATACACAGTATATATATACATATACAGATGTGCTCAAAAGTTTACATACCCTGACAGAATTTTTCCTTTCTTGGCCGTTTTTCAGAGAATATGAATGATAACACCAAAACTTTTTCCCCAATCATGGTTAGTGGTTGGGTGAAGCCATTTATTGTCAAACTACTGTGTTTTCTCTTTTTAAATCATAATGACAACTCAAAACATCCAAGTGATCCTGATCAAAAGTTTGCATGCCCCATTTCTTAATACCGTATTTTGCTCCCTCTAACATCAATGACAGCTTGAAGTCTTTTGCGGTAGTTGTGGATGAGGTTCTTTATTTTCTCAGATGGTAAAGCTACCCACTCTTCTTGGCAAAAAGCCTTCAGTTCCTGTAAATTCCTGGGCTGTCTAGCATCAACTGCATGCTTGAAATCTCACCAGAGTTGCTCAATGATATTGAGGTCAGGAGACTGATATGGCCACTACAGAACCTTCACTTTGTTCTGCTGTAGCCAATGACAGGTCGACTTGGCCTTGTGTTTTGGATCATTGTCATGTTGGAGCATCCAAGTACGTCCCATGCGCAGCTTCCGGGCTGATGACTGCAAATTTGTCTCCAGTATTTGTTGGTAGCGTGATGCATTCCTCTTTCCTTCAACTTTGACCAAGTTTTCTGTGCCTTTGTAGCTCGCACATCCCCAAAACATCAGCGATCCACCTCCGTGCTTTACAGTAGGAATGGTGTTCCTTTCATCATAGGCCTTGTTGACCTCTCTCCAAATGCAACGTTTATGTTTGTGGCCAAAAAGTTCTATTTTGGTCTCATCACTCCAAATTACCTTGTTCCACAAGTTTTGAGGCTTGTCTCTGTGCTGTTTTGCGTATTGTAGGTGAGATACTTTGTGGTATTTGCGCAGTAATGGCTTTCTTCTGGCAACTAAACCATGCATCCCATTTTTCTTCAAGTGCCTCTTTCTTTTGCATCTTGAAACAGCCACACCGCTAGTTTTCAGAGAGTCTTGCATTTCAGCTGATGTTATTTGTGGGTTTTTCTTTGCATCCTGAACAATTTTCCTGGCAGTTGTGAACAAAATTTTTGTTGGTCTACCTGACCGTGGTTTTGTTTTTACAGAGTCCCTAATTTTGCGCTTGTTAATCATAGTTTGAACGCTGCTGTCTGGCATTATCAATTCCTTGGATATCTTTTTGTATCCCTTTCCTGTTTTATACAGTTCAACTACCTTTTCCCGTAGATCTGTTGACAATTCCTTTTCTTTTCCCATGACTCACAATCCAGAAACATCAGTGGCTTGATGAAAGATGCAAGAGTCTGTCTGGATCCCAGAAACTCACTCAGCTTTTCTGCACAGGCACTGATTACAAGCAAACAGGTCACAGGTAAGGATGTTACCTTTAGTAGCCATTCAAATCCATTTGTGTCAACTTCTGTGCATGTTATCATCAGGCCAAAATCACCAGGATATGTCAACTTTTGATCAGCGTCATTTTGATGTTTTGGGTTGTCATTGTTGTCATTATGATTTAAAAAGAGAAAACACAGCAGTTTGATAATGAATGGCTTCACCCAACCACTAACCATGAGTGGAGAAAAAGTTTTGGTGTTGTCATTCATATCTCTGAAAAAACGCCAAGAAAGTAAAAATTCTGCCGGGGTTTGTAAACTTTTGAGCACAACTGTATATATACTGTATATATTGTGACAGAGTCACTGGCATAGTATGTGAAGGGAGATATGTTTCACTGCACCTACTGTGGTCAGTGATGTAAAACCAGAGTGTTTTTCTTCCAGCACACTAATTGCTGAGAGGGTTAATAGGAACATATGTTATGAGCTACTTTTAGTGGACCTTCATAGAGTGGGTGGAGGTCCACCGTATCTCCACATGCAGGGTCCTGCCAGGACCTGTGTAAAGTCAAGGTCATGTTACCATCACATGGATAATAAAAACCTGGCCATGAGAGACAGTCGGTTGTTGTGTATTGGGAGAGCAGGAACTCCCACATTGCTCCCAGAGGAGCTAAAGGACTGTGCGGGATAACTGCAGGTGAACCCTGCAGGTAATGGACTGTGTTTTTGTTTGTTCTACCATTATGCCAGCAAGGCTCTGTTTAGGGTACCTTCACACTGGTCGATTCTGCTACGATTACGACGCATTTGCGTCATATTCGACATCGCAGTACGAGCTCGTAGCCAGCGGTCACACTCTACGATGTTAACGCTTTTTCTGACGTAGTTGCGATGTGAACGTCACGCGTCGCAATCGTACGCTACCCTTCACACCGCCATAGTCCTACGACTCCGAGCGTGACGTATTACCAGCATGGGCGTGCTAAAACGTCACGCCCAATCAGGAGACAGGTATGCGGAAGCCCAACCCACGTAGTCGCATTACGAGCTCGTATGACCGCCGTCACATACTACGATTTCGACCGCCACAGCGGGACATTTACGACGAAAGAAAGTTCTGCTCTTTCTTTCACATCGTACGATGCTGGGCTGCGTCGCAAATCGTAACGCCATGTCACACTTTGCAACCTCGGAACGAGGACGGATAAACGTCACAAATCGAACGCTCGTTCAGACTTTGATTGCACAGTGTGAAGGGGCCCTTACTTTGCTGAATCCTGCCAAGGTTTATGCTATCCACAATAAACCAGCAGGTGATTTGCTACCAGAACAGTTCCAGTGTCTACCTTAGGAAGCAGCCAATTGGGTCAACCATTTCTAATACATATAATTCTATCTTTAGGTATGTTTACACTGTAGTTTAGAATAGGGGTTGCAAATCTTTGACTTGGTAGCCCATGATGTGCAGCTCGCGACTCTCTTCCAGCTTAGTGCATTAGCACAAGGTATAGCAAACTGCTTTGAAGAGCAGCTCTCTAGTTAGTGACTTTTTTGACTAGCTCTCACAGTAGAGCATACATGGATAGACATGTTCTGGCCTTGAGGTTGGAGAGATAAATTAAGAAAGTGCTAGGCTGGAGATTGGATGCCAGATGTAAAAGGTAATTGAGGCTGAATGTGATAGTGTAGTGGGAGTTCTTGATGAACGAATGCCCAGTAGGGGTAAGGTAAGAACTCCTGAATGTAAGTATACTGCCTTGCTGCTAATTTGGTGACAAAGCTTTGTTTGGCATTATACCAGTAATGGGGGCTCTGGGTGTCACTACTGTGGGAAAGGAGGAAACTGGATGTCACTTTTCAGAGGAGGACCTCTGGATGTGGCTCATGACCCGCTCTCTGAGATGAATGTGGCTCTCTAAGTAAGAAAGATTGGGGACCGCTGGCTTAGAACATGAGTGCACTAATTTTGTCTTACTATGCTCAAGATCATAGATCTCCTTTTCACACTTAAATAGAACCTAACAGCTGATTAGTGCTGGTCAAGCCATGGGCAGCATGAATGGGAGCATGGCTAAGTGATTGCAACCGGTTATATTTTTCTCTGAAACATTTCGGCATTTCAGAGAAAATATAATTTGAAGATCCAGCTGGCGACCATAAGCAGAGACCAAACTAGTTCAGCGCAGTCCTCATCTGGCTTCTCCCAGTGCTGCTTCAGGTGATTGACAGATCTCTCCCATGCGCGTACATCACTTGATGGCTAATAGTTGCCTTATATACTAGTTGATTAAGCCTGATAGTTGTAGTGCATAATTTTACTGTACTTAAAGATTGCTGAAATTTTCTTTTTAGAGACTTTTATTCTCTGTTATTTCTATTTAATTCTCCAACTGCAATCGGTCAAGCTTTTCTGGCTAGACATTTAAATACATTGAAAACCTGATAAAATGTGCACATTAGAATATTTTTGCATTAAAATTATTCCAGTATATTTTCTAATAAGTATTTTTGAAAGTAGAAGAGAATTATAAAAAGAAATCATGCAGATGACAGCAACAGTTTACATTGGAAGTCAGATAAGGTTACGATTACATGCCATAGTGTATCATTAATATTTATATTTGTGCAATCAGATCTTATCTTAAATAAATATTCTGACCAGAAATGATAGGCAGACCTGCACCTTTTTGAACCCTTGACATAAAAAGTCTGTCTGCCTGGCTTGCCCCAATTTTGAATTTATGCACGTATTCATATGTCAAATTTATTCATGTCACTTTGACAAAAGGCAGATTTTAATACAGCTCGAGTTTGCAGTTGTTTTTCTCTGAGAAAGATAGTTTTGAACTTTCTCACCCTTGTAAATAATAAGTGACAGCTTAATGCCATTGAAAATGTAGTCTGTGTATAAAAACTTGGTCATGAATATTGTAGCAGCAATTTATTCATATTACCCCACTTATGAAGAACATGATGTATCACGCAATTTAATACAATACTTAGAACCAAGCTATTTACATTTATCTGCTTATCAACCCCTTTCTGACCTCGGATGGGATAGTACGTCCAAGGTCAGAACCCCCGCTTTGATGCAGGCTCCGGCAGTGAGCCCGCATCAAAGCCGGGACATGTCAGCTGTTTTGTGCAGCTGACATGTGCCCGCAATAGCGGCGGGTAAAATCGCGATTCACCCGCCGCTATTAACTAGTTAAATGCCGCTGTCAAACGCTGCCATGAGAGGTGGTGAGTTCTCCTTTAATGGAAGTCTTCAAACAGAGACTGGAAAGACATCTGCCTGAGATGGTTTAGTGAATCCTGCATTGAGCAGGGGGTTGGACACGATGACCCTTGAGGTCCCTTAACCCCTTTCTGACCTCGGACGGGATAGTACGTCCGAGGTCAGAAGCCCCGCTTTGATGCGGGCTCCGGCGGTGAGCCCTCATCAAAGCCGGGACATGTCAGCTGTTTTGAACAGCTAGGGGAAGTTATATAGAAACAGGGGCGCACTATAGTATCCTGGGAAGATAATGATCATCAAGGGGTGCAATACCTAGTCTATGTATGAACAGCTGACATGTGCTCATAATAGGCGCGGGCAGAATCGCGATCTGCCCGTGCCTATTAACTAGTTAAATACCGCTGTCAAACGCAGACAGCGGCATTTAACCGGCACTTCCGGCCGGAAATGAGCGCATCGCTGACCCGCGTCACATGATCGGGGGTCAGCGATGCTTCTGTATAGTAACCATAGAGGTCCTTGAGACCTCTATGGTTACTGATCACTGGTAGCTGTGAGCGCCACCCTGTGGTCGGCGCTCATAGCACACCTGCATTTCTGCTGCATAGCAGCGATCTGATGAAAAGCATTAACCTGATCGCTAAACAGCGTAGCGAGAAAAAAATTTGAGACGCCAGAATTACGTTTTTTTGGTCGCTGAGACTTTGCATTAAAATGCAATAATGGGAGATGAAAAAAAGTATCTGCACCGAAATAGTATAATTAAAAGCGCCAGCTCAGCATGCAAAAAATAAGCCCTCAACCGACCCCAGATCATGAAAAATGGAGACGCTACGGGTATCGGAAAATGGCGCAATTTTTTTTTTTTTAACAAAGTTTTGGAATCATAATGGCAGGTCAGTTTTAGCATTTAGTGAACCTAGCAAAAAAGCCAAACAAAAAACAAGTGTGGGACTGCACTTTTTTTGCAATTTCACCACACTTGGAATTTTTTTCCCATTTTCTCGTACACGACATGCTAAAACCAATGATGTCATTCAAAAGTAAAACTTGTTTCGCAAAAAATAAGCCCTCACATGGCCATATTGACAGAAAAATAAAAAAGTTATGGCTCTGGGAAGGAGGGGAGCGAAAAACGAACACGGAAAAACGGAAAATCCCAAGGTCATGAAGGGGTTAAATAATGTCATATGTAAATTAACAGCTTTTATAAGACAAGGACCTTAAATTTGATCTTGTAGATATTTCACAGCGTCACACAGATAATTTCACAGTTAGTCTACTTTCACACATCAGGTTTTTTGTTTCAGGCACAATCCGGCTAATGTTGTAAAAATCGGATCCATTGCAAATAGTGAAAAAACTGATGCAACGGATCCGTTTTTCTGCTGGATCCGGTTTTTATTTTTAACATGGAATTTACAGTGACTTTCTGGAAAAAAGGAGAGAGAAAGTGAGAATAGACATACAAAAATTTTAGAGAGTTATTGAAAAATCCTACAAAGTAAGAATTTTTTTAAAAACAGAATATTAATAGTTATTTTTTTATTAACAAAATGCAAAATTAATGAACAAAAGATAAATCTAAATCAAAACAATATCAGCATCAATTCTTCCAGGCTCACTTGAACAAAGTCGGGGATCTTGTAGGATTCGAATCAGGTATACAAGTAACCAATTATATCAGATAGGTGAGAAATGTTCATCATTATCATTTGTAGGTTGAAATGCAGTCATTAGCTGAAGCAGAAACAGATGTGTAGAAGGCTGAAATCTGGGTGAGGCACAGTCAAATTCTGCTACAAAGGGTGAGGTTATGGAAGACAGTTTCAAGTCACAGGTCATACACCATGGCAAGACTGAGCAAAGCAACAGTACAAAATGTAGTTATACCACATCATGGGTGAAGCTTTCAAAGCAGACATGGGTTTCAAGATGTGCATTTTTGTAATATTGCCTGAAGAAGGAGCTACTGTGCTCTGAAAGCTTGCAAACATATTATTTTCTGGTTATCCAATAAAGGTATCACTCCTAGAACACCTTTGTCATCATTGGGCAGAAAAGTATTCACATCAAGATGTGCTGTTGAAACTCTTTTCAATGAGCACCAAGAAATGGGCAACATTGAATACTGTGGATGCAGTGGATGGTTACACTCATTTACTGTTTCGAGAAGTCTGTGCAGAAATGGCCAGGAAGAATGGTGGCCAAAAGCCATACCCTTGAATTAAGGTTGAGTGACTCAAGTAAAGATTAAAATTCCCTATACAAACCTAAGGGTCCATAAAAATCAATGAAAGCACACAATGCCGTTAGTGTGCTGTCTGTGATGAACATTGCAATCCATACGTGAAAATCACTGTAGAAAAACTGATGGTAAAAACTCATACACTGACCAAACACTGATGACACTCAAATCCAAAACACTGATGAAACTCCGACCATTTTTGTATTCATGAAAAATCATTAATGTCAGAATGAGGTCTTTAGTAGCACAAAGAGTGAACTACACCAAGAAAATGCACAACAGACTTGCAACATAAAGGCATGGTGTCATTTTTTTTTGCTTTTTGTACGGCATGATACTTAGGCCGGAGACACACTGGTGCGAGATACAGCCGAGTCTCGCTGGTTAAAAGCAAGCTGTGGCACCTGCACTCCGGAGCGGAGCGTGCAGCTGCATAGCAATACATGGAGCTGCACAGCTCCGCTCTGGAGTGCCGGCACCACAGCTTGCTTTTAACCAGCGAGACTCGGCCGTATCTCGCACCAGTGTGTCTCCAGCCTTATTTGCAGACTTTCTACGTAGACTCTGAAATCAGAACAGGCCATAAAATCATGGATGTTGTCAACATAATGGTTGGGTTCAAATCCACTACCCACTTCTCTTCTTCAAAATGCAGCCAGTCCAGGGACATCTGCATACACAGGGGAAATCTCTCATGTTTGACAAGTCATCTGCCATTCGGTGGCAGAGCTGATCATCGGGAAAAAGAGCCATATAGCTGATTTATACCAGCAAGCAACAGTGAAAACTATCAAGAGGAAAAAATATTGCTTACTTTACAACAGAGATGATAATTATGATGGCTGCTGACATGCAATACAATCTCTACAGCTAAATAGATAAGGTATATTATAGAAATGTAAACCCTAAAGAGATTTCTCATTTCATATATTTCTCATTCAAGACTATAATAGAGATTTTGAAGCAAGCAGTTATAATGTCTTTTTAATGTGTTGTTCAGTCATTTCCATTAGAGATGTGTGAGCACTAAAATGCTCAGATGCTTGATACTCGAACTAAACAATTTCTAAAGCTCGGATGCTCGTTTCAAGTAACGAGTACAATGGAAGTCAACGAGAAATCCAAGCATTTTTCCAGCAGATCCTACAAAAAGGTCTAGGGGCAGTGAAAAGTGCTGAATGGAATGATAATAGCATGGAGAAGAACCCTGGAAGTATCTTAAACTCCCAGATTGCTGCTGAAACAATGGTGTCACACTTTTAATCCACTATAAGGACTGACAATAAAACATTCAAAATCGACAAGAAATTGGAGTTTACCAGAAAAAAAGGTAAGAAACATTCTTTCCTGTATAATGACTTGTATATAAGGCAAAACTGAAATAAGGATTTAAAAAAAAAAATAATTTAAGTAAACCAAATGTGAAATTTTTATAAAAAAAAAATTGGAAATTTCAGTTAAATTTTTGAAGGAAGCAAGAACTGCCAAAATAGTGATGGAAGAGGGGACTCAGAGATACCATGTATTTGACATAAAGGAGGGCCTCATACACATTTTGTTCAACAATGTCATGAATTGGTACTCCTAGAGTCATAAGGGCTATGCACTAAGTGCAAGGCATACAGAAAATTACAAAGTTTCATTCACACAATCTTGAAGGCAGTGTAGTACCTCATTGAAATATTGTGGTCCTCCTACACTCACAAAAGTTCTGTCCAGTGCAAAGCCTACCAAAAAAATACAAACAGGGTCATCCATACACCCTTGAAGGAACCAACTGTAGTACCTTATTCAACTACTCTGAACAAAGTATAGTTGTGGTCCTCCTACACTCACAAAAGTTCTGCACACAGTGCAAAGCCAGGAAAAATTATAAGCAAGCTCTTCCATAGACCCTTGAAGGCAACAACTGGAGGGCCTCATTAAAATATTAAGAAAGTGTAGTTGATATGCTCACACAGTCATAAAGGCTCTAACCATAGTGCAAAGGCTGGAAAAACATTATAAGGAGGATAGTACAGTCATCCATAGACCCTAGAAGGAAACAACTGGCAGGCCTCATTAAAATATTTTGAAAGTGTACTTGATGTACTCCTACAGTCTTAAAGGCTTTGCATTTTGTGCAGGAAAAAATTATAAATTATTCATACAACCCTTGAAGGTAACAACTGGCAAGCCTCGTTAAAATATTGAAGATTAAAAACACTGTCATCAACTGATCAGGAAAAGGGGCTAATCCAAGTTTTGTTCATTTTCATCAGAGTGAGGCTGTCAGTACTTTCTGTTGACAGTCGAAAGCACCTGTCTGTTTTGACCTTCCTAGCAGGACTAAAAATGCACTCAGACAAGACACTAGCGGCAGGGCAGTTCAACACCTCCCATGCATTGAGAGACAGCTAATGCCAGGTGTCCAGCTTTGAGACCCAATAGCTGAAGGTCGTAGAGGAATTATGGAGTAGTCTGGTTTTGCTGGCCAGGTATTGCTTGACCATCTTTAAAAACTTTTCCCTCCTCAACAAAAATACGCTGTGAGGGTGTCATGAAATTGACCCAGGCTTTGACAGAGTACCCCTGCCTCTGCTGTATTTCTCCCTCACCTCTCCTCCTTGGTTTGGCAAGGAAGCTTGGCGCCTTCCACTAACGATGTCTGATGAGAATTTTTGCAATAAATTTTACACAATGGCCTTCTGCTATAGCTTCATTTTAGTAAACCCATCCACCTCACAAAGGAAAGATGTCAGGTTCTCCTTGTAGCATGGGTCTAGCAGGGTGAACAGCGATTACTCTTTTTTGGGCCAAATAAATATAGCTCGAGAGTCTCAGGAAAGGCAATGGTACATAAAGTCTGCCATATGTGCCAAGGTCCCTACAAACATCACTTCCCTTTCTCCAGCATGATGACCATTCTCCATTTCCTTATTCTCCATCTTTTCCTCCTCATTCCCCTCCTCAGCCCATCCACGTATGAGGGATGGGATGAAGCTTCTGTGGGTACTAGCCTCTGCTGCCAGCCAGCTTCTGTTCCTCTCTCTTCCTCAGCCTTCACATCCTCATTGTTATCCAATTCAGGCTAAGCACATGATATGAGGCTGGGTATTATCTCCGTGTCTCATGTCTTCCTCCAGCTCTACCTGGTGCACATGAAAAGCTTCATGTTTAATTGTGTTCAATGTTAGAAAAAGAATCAACACTCACCATTGCTTCTTAAAAAAAGTTAATGTCCTTTATTCCATGTGGCGGAACAATCCTTTAACATACAGGGGGAACGGAGAAGTGAAGGAGGACAGCAGCCATTTTGCTTCTATCCCAGCCCTTCTGTGGGTCCTGCAGTGCATCCAGGCTGGGATAGTGGCAGAAAAATTGCTGTACCATCAGATTGAGGATGTGAGCCATGCAAGGCATGTGTGTGAAGTAGCCCCAACATAGGGCCACCACCAGTTTTGCACTGTTATGGCACATGGCCTTCTCTGGCTACATGTAAAGTGAAGACAGCTATTGCTATAACTTTGCATGGATAGCTGTCCACAACTCTTGAGGAGGCGACTAGAGGACGTGTTTGATAAGGGGAGGGGTGTGAGGGGGTCTGAAGAGATTACAGGAGCAGCGTATGCTTTTTTTTCCCTCTTAACTTTATATGTGTTAATTCTGACAACCAATCAAGGCACAGAAACCATCCACAACATCATGACACAAGGTCATCTGCGATTGGTTGCCAAAGTCACATGTCCCTGGTCATATAAAAAGCAGACATCTTGTTTTGCTGCCTCCATTTGCTCAGTGTCACAGTGCAGAGAGGTCTCTCCTGCACTAGAGCTGTTGCGGATGAAAAATAACTTGTCCTGTGTAAAATCGATCTTTGAGCATTGAAGTAGATTGTGCAAATAATGTGTGGCAGTCACTGGAAGCCCATTTAGCTACTCCAAATAGTTTGTGCTAAAATTGAGGCCAGAAGGCTAGATTTCCACAGTGGCTGCACCACTACTATAGTGGTGCAGCCACGAGACCCACTTAGCTACTCCTAATCATTTGTGCTAAAACTACATTTCAGTGGCAAATCAGAAGGACAGATTTCCATTTGAAAATTGCTAGGCCTAATATAGTGCTGCAGCCACAAGGCCAAATTAGCTTCTCCAAATAGTTTGTGCTAAAATTGTGTTTCAGTGGCAAATCAGAAGGCCAGATTTCCACTTAAAAATTGTTAAGCCTAATATAGTGTTGCAGCCACGAGGCCCAATTAGCTACTCCTAATCATTTGTGTTAAACCAGTGTTTCAGTGGCAAATCAGAAGGCCAGATTTCCACTTAAAAAATGTTAGGCCTAATATTGTAGTTCAGCCACAAGGCCAAATTAGCTTTTCCAAATAGTTTGTGCTAAAACTGTGTTTCAGTGGCAAACCAGAAGGCCAGATTTTCACGTAAAAACCATTAGGCCTACTATAATTTTGCAGCCAAGAGACCCAATTAGCTACTCCAAATAGTTTGTGCGAAAACTGTGTTTCAGTGGCGAATCAGAAGGCCAGATTTCCACATAAAAATCATTAGGCCTACTATAGTAGTGCAGCCACAAGGCCCAATCAGCTACTCATAATTATTTGTGCTAAAACTGTGTTTCAGTGGCAAATCAGAAGGCCATATTTCCACTTAAAATATATTAGGCCTATTAGAGTGGTGCAGCCATTAGGCCCAATGCTATTCCTAATCGTTTGTGCTAAAACTGTGCTTCCGTTGTAAATCAGAAGGCCAGATTTTGACTTAAAATTTGTTAGGCCAAATATAGTGTTACAGCAGCGAGGCCCAATTAAATACTCCAAAATGTTTGACCTAAAACTGTATTTCAGCAGGAAATCAGAAAGCCAGATTTCCCCGTAAAAATCATTAGGCCTACTATCGTGGTGGAGCTACGAGGCCAAATTAGCTGCTCCTAATCGTTTGTGCTAAAACTGTCTTTCAGTGGGAAATCAGAAGGCCAGATTTCAACATAAAAATTGTTATGCCTAATATAATGTTTCAGTGATGAGGACCAATTAGCTACTCCAAATAATTTGTGCAAAACTATGTTTCAGCGGCAAATCAGAAGGACAGATTTCCAATTAAAAATCATTAGGCCTACTTTACTGTAGTGTTGCATCCAGTTAGCTACTCCTAATCATTTGTGCTAAAATTGTGTTTCAGTGGCATGTCAGAAGGCCAGATTTCCACTTAAAAATCGTTAGGTCTATTATAGTTTTACATCCATGAGGCCCAGTTAGCTGCTCCTATTCATTTATGCTAAAACTGTGTTTCCGTGACAAATCAGGAGGCCAGATTTCCACTTAAAAGGAATAGACCTTATATAGTTTTGCAGCCACGCGGTCTAATTAGCTACTCCTAATCATTTGTGCTAAAACTGTCTTTCAGTGGCAAATCAGAAGGACAGATTTCCACTTAAAGGGATTCTGTCACCTCAATTTTGCCCTATAAAGTGAGGCCACCGCCATCAGGGGCTTATCTACAGCATTCTGTAATGCTGTAGATAAGCCCCAGATGTAACCTGAAAGATAAGAAAACCAAGTTAGATTATACTCACCCAGGGGCGGTCTCGGTTCTGTTCAGGTCCGATGGGAGTCGCGGTCCGGGTCCCGCGCCTCCCATTATTATACGATGATGTCCTCTTTTATGCTTCCTGGTGCGGCTCCTGCGCAGGCGTAATTCTTTGCCCTGTTGGGAGCAGAGCAAAGTACTGCAGTGCGCAGGTGCTGGGAAAGGTCAGAGAGGCCCGGCGCCTGGGCACTGCAGTTCTTTACACTGCCCTCAACAGGGCAGATAAAGTACACCTGCGCTGGAGCCACAGCAGGAAGCAAAGAAGAAGACGTCATCATATGAAGATGGGAGGTGCCGGGCCTGGACCGCGACGCCCATCGGATCCGAACAGAACTGAGACCGCCCCTGGGTGAGTATAATCTAACTTGTTTTTCTTATCTTTCAGGTTACATCGGGGGCTTATCTGCAGCATTACAGAATGCTGTAGATAAGCCCCTGATGGCCGTGGCCTCAGTTTATAGGGCAAAATTGAGGTGACAGATTCCCTTTAACAATCATTTGGCCTACTACAGTGTTGTATCCACGAGACCCAATTAGCTACTCCTAATCATTTGTTCTAAAACTGTGTTTCATTGGCAAATCAGAAGGCCAGATTTGCACTTAAAAATTGTTAGGCCTAATACAGTGTTGCAGCTATGAGGTCCAATTAGCTACTCCAAATAGTTTGTGCTAAAACTATGTTTCAGTGGCAAATCAGAAGACTATCTTTGCACTTAAAAATCATTAGGCATAACAATGTTATTCAGGCACACTATCTAAGAAAATAAATAGTGATTATTCATTTAGTGACAGGTGACTGACAGCTGTGAGCCTAAGGTTGTGAAACAGCAGGGTACAAGAGGAGAAGGCTACATACAACATGAGTGGGAAAAAATGAGGTTGTGGTGGAAAGGGGAATACGCTTGGTGTTTGACGTCTACATGGGTTAGGTATTAATGAGAAATAAAGCTCAACTGAACAAACACCATATCATCCTATCCAAAGACCACTGACAACATCTGTTACTGACC
Organism: Ranitomeya variabilis; assembly: GCF_051348905.1. Taxonomy (NCBI): domain Eukaryota; kingdom Metazoa; phylum Chordata; class Amphibia; order Anura; family Dendrobatidae; genus Ranitomeya; species Ranitomeya variabilis. Next base: position 238,414,438 of record NC_135232.1, read on the forward strand.
GGCCTACTCGACTCCCTTTCTTTGGCAGCTGCACAGAGGTATGCCTTGTAGGGGAGGCTCAGAAGGAACAAGTGCTCGAGTGGATGGTAAGCGCTGCATCAAGTGGCCTCTCCTCATCTTCTTCCACCTGAACATCACACACAGTACAATCCTCAGAGATCTGCTCCGAAGAATCACAGAATCCAGAGGAGAAAAGCATCTTGATCGATGCCCAACATGTTTTCATGTTGGATCCAGGGCCGGATGAAGTAGGGTCTGAGCAGAATCCAGACCCTTGTCTGCAGACTTTAATCGCGGGGGGTTGGAGGTGATTGTTATGGATCTGCACACAGGACTAAGATAGAAGAGGGAAAACTGACCCTGCACTATAATTAGGCTGAAACCCTACGATGGAGTGGGCGACCCATTCCTTGCGAATAGACCCACCGACGATCCTAGGATAATCTCAAGCGAAGACCTATAGATAAGAGGAAGGGGTTCCCTAAAAGAACTAAGGACTGGGTACAAAAACGGGTCACCTTCTAATAGAAAACAAAGAGAAGGCTGCAGAAACCAATAGAAAACAGAAACTAAGGCTAGCAGAACCAGAGGTACCAGCACTGCACAAATAACACACACGGAAGACAAAGCAAAGCACCAAGCTAGAGCTCAAGCAGATAAACACTGTTGTCCAGCAAGGACTGGGAGGCAGGTGCTGGCTAATAAAGAGTGAAACAAACACCTGACCCAAGACAAACCCAGCACCAGAGGAAAAAGACCAGCAGCCAGAACTCCACAAGAAAATGGCGGATAGTCACAAACTAAACAGATTCTAACAGTGATCCTGATGAGACTTAGATACCAGAGGTGCGCATGGACTGTACTGTGGTGTCAGGGCAGGAAGAGTAGGAGGGTGAGGAGTGTGAGAACAGAGAGAATAATGATGAGGTTGTAGATCCCACTTGGTGTGAACCCAGAGGTACTCAGCTGAGTAGCTCAGCAGAGGAAGTGGAGGAGGAAGATGAGGAGGTTACATTGCAGCTTCCCACACAGGCATGAAGTGACGCAACCTCGACAAGCACTGCATCCTCAGCCACAACTCTGCCTGTGGCCAGCACTGGTCATGAGTGTGCAGTTCACAGGAGTGGCAAGGGTTTCCTAGCCTGGGACTTTCTTGAGACAGCAAAGTATGACCAAACACATGTTATGTGTCAAAGTTACCAAAAAAACATAGTAGAGGCAAAAATTGCAATTATTTGACAACTACATGCATGAAGCGGCACATGCACGATCAACATGCCTTAATGTGGGAATCTCACTGTGCTAAAATGCCGACTAACGGGCTTTTCCAACCATTGGCCATCTCATCAACCCTCTTCCATCACCATTCCAAGTGTTCACACACGTCACCGACCGCAGAAACTACAATTGTTTACCCACCACAATCGGGGTGAGTGACAGCCGGTCAGCTGTTATGGAACACATCTTTCTCAATCCACCATAACATCCTGCATCTCACAGTCAAGCAGTTTGTCTTGTTCTCCATACTCTGCCCTCTCTCAGCACAGCAGCCAGCTCTTGCTCCTGCAGTTGTGGTCATGTAAAAGAATGTTTCCTCCTACACATGGCAAAGCTAAGAACTTGAACGCCACTATCTCCAAACATTTTGCCAACAAAATGCTGCCTTTACACTTGGTGGATACAGACAGTTTCCGAAAGTTGATGGCTGTCGCAGTCCCCCAGTACCAGTTGCCCAGTCGCCATTACTTCTCAAAGAAAGCTGTGTCTGCACTACACCAGCATGTTGCCGACAACATCACCTGCTCCCTGAAAAAATCTGTCTGCCAGAGTGCATTTCACCACTGACACCTGGACTAGAAAACATAGGCAGGAGCATTACATCTCGCTGACTGGGCACTGGCGGACTTTGGTAGCTGTGGTGGCAGGCGGTCAAGGGGTTGCTCCACAAATTTGTGAATCCCCAAGGCTTGCAAGACAAACCTGTGTATCTAACAGTTCCTCCACTGCTTCTGCCTCCTTAACCTCCTCTAGGGCCTCCACCTGTGTCCTCAACCTGTCCCTTAATCAGACATGCATTCCAACAGTGCAGATAGAATTTTCCTGACCTCTTTACTGTGCAGCCATGGCTCACCACAATCAGACACGGTTTAAATTAATCTGCCTCGGAGATCGCAGTCACACAGAGCAAAAGTTCTGGACAAGTATACAGGCTGAGTTAAACGAATGTCTGTCTCCACTATACCTGGAGCCAGGAAAGGCCGTGTGTGATAACGATGCAAACCTGGTGGTGGCCCGATGCCATGGCAACCTCACACACGTGGCTTGCATGCCTCACATCCTCAAACTGGTGGTACAGCAATTTCTCTGTCACTATGATGGCCTGGATGTGCTGCTGCAGAAAGCACGGTTGCTGTGTGCTCACTTCCCACGATCGCACCCCACTGGTCATCCATTTGCATTGCTACAGAGCTATTTCAGTCTACCGGTTAAACCTTCGATTAGCAATGTTCTGACATGGCGTAATTCCACTCTGCGCATGTTGCAGCAGCTGTGTCAGCAGCGTAGAGCCCTGGTACAGTATGTCTTTTTGCATAGCCAACGCAGTGCAAACGTGGTGCAAATCATGCTTGCTGAGTGGGCACACGTGAAGTACCTCTACACCCTTCTGCACAGTTTTGAAATGGCTACCAAGATGGATATCACTAATGTTGCCAGCATCAGCATCACTATTCCGGTCTTCTACATGCTGGAGCACAGTTTGAATAGTCTGTGTGAGGAGTTGATGATCCCAGAAGAAGAGTTGGAAGCAGAGGAGGATGCGGAAGGGTCACACCGGCGGTTGCCATGAGAGGGTGGCTTACAGCGACCAAGGGGGCCTCATGGTACCAGACAAACTGTTAATGAAGATGCAGGAGCCGACGAACAAATTGAAAAGGGCGAAGTGATGGACGGTAAAGTCAGGAGATAAAAAGGATAATGATACACTCTCAATTGGTGGGAGGGGATGGAGGAAGCAACCTTGAGTGTTACCCCACTACCAACACAGCATGCACTTCTGAGAGAACGCTGGATGCCGGGCTGGATGCCTCATGGAATCGCCCGACACATGAGAGCCTACTTGCTGCATTATCTTCATCACGATGCCCGTATTAGTAGGGTTAGGAATAGTGCTGACTACTGGTTTGCCACTCTGTTAGATCCACGGTACAAGAGCAAAATTTAGCCAGATGCTTCTCCGCCTGAAAAGGGATGCACGCATGCTGGAGTATTGAAATACACTTGTAGATAATCTTATGAGTGGTTTTCCCCAAGACAGCAGTGAGGCACACAGTGTGGCATAAACAATTTCTGTTAGTCGTTTAACACATTTTTTTAGACCAGCCTGTTCACCAGCAGAACAGAGTACAAGTCTGTCACATTGTGAATGACTAGAGAGGATAGTGTAGGAGTATACGAAGCACAATATCAATGTCATCAGGGGGGTTTGGTCCCTTTTATATTTTTGTGTTAAAAAATGAAAGAGTGTCCTGAGCTCAAATGTCACGCCTTGGAGGTTGTGTCATGCCCGGCATCCAGCGTTCTCTCAGAATGTGTCTTCATCGCTGCTGGTGTTGTTCTGACGGACAAGTGCATCCGGCTGTCCCCTCAAAGTGTAGACTTCCTTAACTTTCATTAAAATTAACAAGTAATAGATCTCTGATGACTTTTGCACCCCAGTCGCAGATTGGGCAGACTAGGCTTTGGTGTCGTTTTTAGTGTCATGCCTATTATACTGTTTATACTGCATGGAAATTGATGCCACTTTTGTGCTGTGTGACAATTATTTTTTTGAAATGTGGAGACTCGAAGTTGGGTTTCCATCTGGTGGATTGCCCGTGGTGGAAGGTGTGTCAAAGGCCTATTATAATATTTCTACTCATTGAAATTGATGCCACTGTTGTGCTGTGTGACAACTATTTTTTTTGAAATGTGAAGAATCCAAGTTTACTCTTCATCTGGTGGGTTACCCTTGTAAGTAGGTCTCCCAGACAGGCAGACCTGCACTCACTTTCAGTTAACTACCTGTGTTACTTTCCTTATATTTTTCTACCAATATTACTGTATGAAACTGATCTTTGTGCCGTCTGAGTGGGGCTGGAAAAAAGAAAATGGATGTGTTGCATGAGGTGTGAGGTCTACCAGCTAAGAGGTCCTCATTAAAACTTCAATTCCAAGCTGTAAATGCTGGGCCAGAGCCTGATACCTCATGCATGGCCCATGGATGACTGTTGTGTGCCATTATAATAAGTTCTACTGTGGGTCAAATGATCAGTCAACTAACTGTGTTACTATTCTTACATTTTTCAATCAATAGTATTCTCTAAAATTGATGTTTGTGACTTTTGAGTGTCAGTCCAAGGCTAACTGCTGCTATGCCATTTGCATATTTCAACTGTGGGTCAAATGATATCACTTATCATGGTCTTTGCCCCTAATTTTAGCTGGTTGGAACACTTTTTGTCACCCCTTAAGGTGTTGTCTATGCGTTTATTTTTGCCTTCCATGGAATCTAATGGCGTTTGGGTACCTTCATCGAATCTTTCGACAAACTGTTCGGTGAATGGTGGTCCAGAGTGGAGGAAATGTTAGATGCAGAAGTTTGTCCCGCAAACCACAGCGATTCCAAGACTTTTGGAACAGCCCCTTGACCACCTGCCCCCACAGCCAAAAAAATCACCCAGTGCCCAGTCAGTGAGATGTAGAGCCCCAGCCCATGTTTGCTTGTGCAGGTTTTCAATGGTGAAAAGCACTCTGTTAGGCATAGATTGTTTTATGAAATGGGTGATGTTGTCTGTGACATGCTAGTATAGCAAAGGCACAGCTTTCTTAGAGAAGTAATGGTGACCGGGCAACTTGGTACTGGGGGACTGCGACAGTAATAAACTTTTGGAATTTGTATGTAACCACCAGGTGGAAAGTCAGCATTTCCATGGCCAACACATTGAAGATGGTGAAATTCAAGCTCTTAGTTTTGGTATGTGTAGGAAGGAATATTCTTTTAAGTGACCACAACGGCGGGACCGAGGGCTGGCTGATGTGCTGACAGAGGGTGGAGTAGGGTAAACAGGACAAACTGATGGACTGTGAGTGAGGTGCAGGCGGAGATGTTAGGGTGGATTGAGAAAGATGTGCTGTGCTAAGTGGCACAAAAATAGCAGTCATCTCCACTTCTGTAACAGCTCCCACTCACCCCAACTCTAGGAGGTAAACAAGTGGAGTTTCTATGGCCAGAGACCTGTATGAGAACACTTGGGATGGTGACAGAGGAGGAAGAAGCAGCATATGTGGTTGATGGGACAGCCAGTGGTTGGCAAGACCCGCTAGTCTACATTTTAGCACAGTGAGATTCCCAGATAGGGTATGTTGATTGCGCATGTGCCCTTTTTATGCATGTAGTAGTCAAATTATTGCAATTTTTGCCTCTGCTGAATCTTTTTTTGCAAACTTGGCAGATATCGTGACTCGGATCATCCTTTGGGGTCTCACATAAGTCTCAAGTTTCAAATTTGATCATCGGCTAATGATTGCCAAGAACCGAGCACCCAAATACTCAAGTGATATCTGAGTATCAACGAGCATGTTCGCTCATCCCTAGTTTCCATATCACAAATGCATATAAATGCACAAGAGCCAGCTACACAGCTTCTATAAAATTGTAATACTGTTAAATTAGTTGAAGCCAAGTGGAATAAAAAATAGTCAATTAAAGAGCAAGTTAAAGCAACTATATACGAGTTTATTTAAAAAAAACAGTCAGTTTTACATATATGAAAAAAAATGATTTTCATTATTGTTTTTAATCAGATTTTCATAAGAGTTTAGTCAGAGAGTCAGTTTCTGTCCTCATTTGAAGGAGAGAATGTGATGGGTTGTGACTCGGCTACACCCATATGTCGAATTCATGAAAAATGACAGCGTTTCTTACACCAGAAATGTTACTCCAGCTTCTGACAGATATAACATTTCTGACGAAATGCGCAGAAGTGCTCGACAATGGTAAAACTGTACACCGCACCGAATTCTTTAAGTGGTGTGCGCCTCTTAATGAAATTAACGCATCTTATTTCTCCACGCCCCTCATTAAGACTGGTGTATGAAACACCAATCTTAATGAATTAGGGATTTACTGAGATAAGTGTAGAGGTTTTATTTTAGCACTTAAGTTGTGAACTTGGATCTTTTCTTGTCCATATTTCTCTCTCTTGGATACCAAATTTAAGGGTAGACTTCAGGAAGATTTCACTACTGAAACTAGTAGTATGGCTGTATAGATCTTAGCACGATAATAAAATTGCTACCAGTTATGTGATATTCACATGCACTTGTGTTGGCACATTAGATTGCTACAAAACAGATATCTTTATTTTTGTACTAGGCCCTATATAGTCATGGAACATTTTTTTGCAGTATAATCTCCTAGTCGGTCAATCTTAGCTGTGCACACTGTATGCGCCTGGCAATGTGCACAGACGTTTTGCGGACTGAGCCTTACTGATTCATAAAACTATTTAATCATACACAAGATCAACTTGAATCCATTTTTTATTTGATTGTATATGCAGGGGTGGGATTCAAATTTTTAACAACAGGTCCTCTAAGTCGCCGGAATTTTGGCCACGCCCATTTTCAATAACCCCGCCCATACTAATAAGCCACGCCCAGTGGCACGATTCATATTTTTGGGAGCAGTTTGTCTCCCTTAATGACAAGAATACGTTATGTATGCATGGGTGGCTCAGGCACTGGCTCATCTCCCATCCCCCCCCCCCCGTATGCGTGGCCCATCGCCGGCGCGGCTCCCCAGTCCCATCTTGTATCATGGCTCCCCGTCCACCGCGGACCTCCTACATGCTCGCCGCCGGCTCCCTTCATCCTCCCTGGCTGCCTGCCTGGAATGATTCATGATTCATCCCGCCGCCCCCCCCCCATGCGTGGCTCATCGCCGGCTCCCCGACGCTCCCAGTCCCATCTTGTATCATTCATGGGCATGGCTCCCCGTCCTGGCCGTCCACCGCAGACCTCCTCCTCCCCACCGGCTCCCCCGTCCTCCCTGGCTGGAATGATTCATACTCACCTGAGTCACCTCACAGGCTCACACACCGCGTAGCAGAGGAACGGAATCCTCCACCTCGCTCTGTCCCTGCGCAGCACTGCACCGTCCTCCTCGTCCTGTGTGAGCGCCGCGGTCAGGTGGTAACGGTCATTTAAGATGATGAATATTCATGAATATTCATCACCTTAATGAGGCGGCACCATGTGACCGCTCACACAGGGCGAGCTGCAGTCGTGCAGTCGCTGAGAGCTAGTGATGGGCAGTCCGGCTCTTTTTGGTGATCCAGCTCTTTCGGCTCCGCTCACTATAAAGAGCCGGCTCTTTCGGCTCGTGAACCGGCTCTTTTTTTTAAATAAAACTAGATTTTACTCTGTCATCGTTCCCACTCTTTGCCTGTAAAGTGACAGCCTCATGATACACCTGTGTAAGTATCTAGTGAAGCAGTAAAGACTGTTTTTTAGCGTTGCTGTTTCCGCAGATTGTTGGCTCTTGTGAACAGAGCCCGCGCTACTTGGTTGTAGTCCTAAGGCCGGGTTCACACTGCGTTAGCAGCAGCCCGCTCAGCACATATGCTAACTGGCTGCTGTTAACGCAAGTGCCGACGTTACATCGCGCTAGCGCAGATAGAGCATCCTCTAGCTCTATCTGCGCTAGCAGTGACGGACCCGGAAACGCTGCAGCCCGCGGCTCTGGGTCCGTTACTCAATGATGGCATATCCCTAGCGCTCGCCCATTGTGGGTGTGCGCTACTGATGCGTCCGACAATGGAGTCAATGGTGGCCGTAACGGACTGCGTTACACCGCGTTTATGCCGCTGTGTAACGTAGTCCGTCTAACAGACGCCACTAACGCAATGTGAACCCAGCCTAACCTGTATTACTTTGTAATATGTGCCGTTTTTTGTACACGTCCTTTCTGAAATAGCAAGTGCTGTGCTATATGTTGGTGCTGTATAAGATTGTAATTCATAAAAATAAAGGCATGCTGCAAGCACTGTGCTAAGGCTACTTTCACACTAGTGTCACTACGGGGCCATCGCTATGCGTCGGCCCGATGTACCGACGCACGTTGTGAAAGAAATGAACAACGTGGGCAGCGGATGCAGTTTTTCAATGCATCCGTTGCCCATTGTAAGGTCTGGGGAGGAGGGGGCGCAGTCGAAAATGGCAGATGTGACGCACAAAAAAAGTTACATGGAACTTTTTTTGTGCCGATGGTCCACCAAAACACAACGCATCCGTCGCACGATGGATGCGACGTGTGGCCTTACATCGCAATGCGTCGCTAATAAAAGTCTATGGAGAAAAAACGCATCGTGCAGATAATTCTGCAGGATGCGTTTTTTCTCCAAAACAACGCATTGCGACGTACACCAAACAACGCTAGTGTGAAAGTAGCCTTACACGCACACTGTATACACACACTGTACACACACTACACACACATACACTGTGTACATACGCAATGTATACACTGTACACACACAAACACACACACACACACACACACACACGCTGTGCAAAGCATACGGAATAGTAAACTCAGTTTATTTCAACACAACGTGGAACAGAAATGTATAATTGCTACTATACCATCAACTCCTGCTGGTGGTGCACAGCACTACAAATCCCAGCAAGTCAAACAGAATATGGCACTGCAACCCTAGTTACATACCAACTTTATTAACAGTTAAGTTACAGTAAATATGATTGAGGTAGTATTACAGATAGAACAAGTTTAAAGAGATTGTCCATGACTAACATTGATGGCCTGGCCTTAGGGTACTGTTACACTAAATGATTTACCAACGATCACGACCAGCGATACGACCTGGCCATGATCGTTGGTAAGTCGTTGTATGGTCGCTGGGGAGCTGTCACACAGACAGCTCTCCAGCGACCAACAATGCCGAAGTCCCCAGGTAACCAGGGTAAACATCGGGTTACTAAGCGCAGGGCTGCGGTTAGTAACCCGATGTTTACCCTGGTTACCATTGTAAATGTAAAAAAAAACAAATACTACATACTTACATTCTGATGTCTGTCATGTCCCCCGCCGGCGGCTTCCCGCACTGACTGTCAGTGCCGGCCGTAAAGCACAGCACAGCAGTGACGTCACCGCTGTGCTCTGCTTTTACTTTACGGCCGGCGCTCACAGTCAGTGCGGGAAGCTGACACCGGGGGACGTGACAGACATCAGAAGGTGAGTGTTTTTTTTTTTTTTTACATTTACAATGGCAACCAGGGTAAACATCGGGTTACTAAGCGCGGCCCTGCGCTTAGTAACCCGATGTTTACCCTGGTTACAAGCGAACACATCGCTGGATCGGTGTCACACATGCCGATCCAGCGATGACAGCGGGAGATCCAGCGACGAAAGAAAGTTTCAAACGATCTGCTACGACGTACGATTCTGATCGGTCCCTGATCACTGCTGCGTGTCAGACACAGCGATATCGTATGGATATCGCTGGAACGTCACGGATCGTGCCGTCGTAGCGACCAAAGTGCCACTGTGAGACGGTACCCTTACTGTAGGTGATCAATGTGGCGAGACGTTGCAGAGAAGCGAGTGCAGCCCCAGCCTCCTGTGATGCCACGTGTGATGCCACGTGTGAGACCACCTCAAATGAAACCGTGCACTCTGAACTACGCAAAACAAATCCCCCAAACTATACGGTGGAATTGCTTCCCCACCTTCATTTTACCTCACTGTGAACTTTTTTTTTCCTGGTTTTTCAGGACATTATATGGTAAAATGGGCTCATTCAGAACTAAAACTTGTCCTGCAAAAAAGAAAAACAAAACCCCAAGCCCTTACAAAGGCTCCTGAAAGGTGTGGCAGAAAAAGAACAATAGCTACAACATGAAGGGGTTAAACACCATGATTTGCAGATATTTTGGGTGCATTAAAAAGGTTGCAAAAGTGTAAAGACAAGAAGAGCTGCAGAGTGTCAGATAATTGGAGATGGCACAGAACTGCAGCCGTTATTAGAGGGAGCTGATACTAACAGCATGGCCACCTCTCCAGCACAAGCCTGGCCTGATGGGAGGCTACAGGCTGCACAGCTGCGGTACCTGTGTGAGGGGAATGCCCGGGTGCTGAGGGGAACAATACAGCGACACTTCAACCGCACCGGCTGTGCCTTCCTGGGGAGTGGGGACTGATTTTGTGATCACATCACTGGACTCACCGGCATTTCGTTACACTCCACAGACTCACATCTCCCTCTCTCCTGTCTGCTCCTCCCACATGAGTCAGTCACACTCACTGAGCTCGCTGAATCTGATAGGCTGCAGGCGCCAGACAAGGAAAAAAAAAAAAAAGAGTCGGTTCACTCACGCTGCAGAGCCGGCTCCCGGAACGCTGGCAGATAGAAATTTTAGTAAACGGCTGCCCCGTACCGGGTCGTACCGGCTGAATCCCACCCCTGTGTATATGGAATGAAATACTATATTGTGGGCCTGGGTTGCAGTCGCTCCCCAGCTCTGCAGCCTGTGGAGCCAAAAAAGTTGCTTTGGTCCATAGGAGAAGACCAATACTATTAAAGACCTGTAATGGTTATCAGCTTGGTGGTAAACTTTACATTGGGTCTGCGACTTTCAAGTTACGCCTGTGAATGGAATGTTAAAGACATATTTACAACTCGTGTCTATTTTACACAGAGTTTGGAAGTAATTACATTCATTATCCACAGCAGAACCGCTCCTGACTTTTAGTGAAAAAAAACATTAAGAACCTGAAACATTTACAAAATATCATCCTCTGTAGTTAGTATATTCAAAGCAATTTGTGACTTCAGGGCTCATACCCAATGTCATGCAAATATGTACTAGAATGTTGGCAGACATGGCCTTGTTCTGTCTGAATAAATATCTGGAGTTCTAGCTTTCGATGTTGTTCCCCACAGCTGTACTATAACATGCATCAGATGCAGCTAATATGCTAATGACAGCGTTTAAGGCCATTGGCTAATAATTATTCACCTGGCCAGTGCACTAGATTTCCTATAACTGAATTTGGAAACACTTGTCATAAAATTTAGAACTAAAACTTAAAACAAGTTATTTTTGCATAGCAATTGTCACTTCAAATTACATTCCCAGTACCAGCATAGGTATGCTCGTGTGCGAGTTTTCTTTCATTTCTCATTTATTGTTTATGCAACACTTTTCTGCAGGTTTAGCTACCACAAGCAGAAAAAATAAAGCCCTTACGCACAGGAGTGGAAACAAACAGAAAAAGTGTCTGTGTTGCAGCCCCCAGCTGTCAGCTTTATATTGGCTGGTTATCAAAAATAGAGGGGACCCATGACTTTTTTTTAATTAAGGGGAGGAATACCGATATTTTTTATTTTTAAATTAATAATTTGGTAGAAGTGAGTCAGAGTGTGTTTATTTCAATTAAAGAACTTTTTCCTGTGTGTGGGTCTTTCTTACTTTTGATTTCGGGGTTAGTAATCGGGGTTCTTATAGATGCCTCTCCATTACTAACCCCTAGGATTGGTGTCATTGGGCATAAAACAGCTGACATCAACCCAAAAACTATTACCCCTGTTGCTACCTCACCAGGGCAACTTGGAAGAGCTTGGCAAAGCACCAGAATTGGCGAATCTAAAAGAATTTAAAAAGGCATGGGACCCTTCTGTTTTTGATAACCAGCCAAAATAACACTGAGACCTGAGGGCTGCAGCCTGCAGCTGTCAGCTTTACCTGCTCTAGTTATCAAGATTAGAGGGAGCCTCACTCCATTTTCTTAAATTATTTTATTGCACAGGTGCCAGCTGGTGAATACTCTCATTATCGTATGCACGCCACATCTTGCTATATGCAAGATGTGGTGTAAGATGATGAGAGTAGTACTCTCATCAGCCAATGTCTGAGACCAGAGGAGGGAACTGCAGCGCTTTGAACAGCGGTAACAAAGTTACCACCAATCAGAACTGGTGTTTCCTGCCCATGTCATAGAGATGACCGTGGTAAACTCCGGGGTCCAGGTTTGAGTTCGAGTACCATCCTGGTACCCAAACTGAACTTTTTTTTGATGGACCTGAACATCCAAGGGTCCACCCATGTCTATTCATCTTCCAACAAGACAATGATCTAAACAATACTGCTAAAGCAACACTGGAGTGATTTAAGTGGAAATGTGTAAATGTTTTAGAGTACCCTAGTCAATGCCCAGACCTTAATCCAATTGACAATCTGTGGTCAGACCTGAATATTACTGTTCACCAGAGGAAACCATCTAACTTGATGGAGCTGGAGCAGTTTTGCCTTTAGGAATGGGCAAAATTCTCAGTGGCATGATGTGGGATGCTCATAGAGACTTGTCCACAGTGAATTGCAGCTGTAATTGCCACAAACAAAAGGCTCTACAAAGTACTTACTTTTTGGGGGTGATTAGTTATGGGCACTGAAGTTTTCATTTATTTTGTTGTTTGTTTCACAATAAAAAGAAAACCAGATGTTCACAGTTGTAGGCATGATCCTTACATGAACTAATGCAAACCGTCAAAAAAATTTAAATTCCAGGTTGTGAGGTAGCAGAACACGAAAAATGCCAAGGGGGTGAATACCTTCACAAGCCACTGTAAGCTCTATGTGACAGTATTCTAGAATGCTGTCTATATATCCACCATGTGCTCTTCATAAAACAAAAAATAGCCTTTATTATGCTCACCTGGGGGGCATTCCGATCCTATGGGTGTTGCTGGTTTTAATACATTGCCTTCTCTCCCCTTGCTTTATGTGAATGAAGCTTTTATGATAGGACAGCAATTCACGTGGGAAAATAGGTAACACACTAAAACTGCAACTGACCCTGCTTGTTCCTGTACAGACTAAAGAGCCTGACCCCGCTGGGGCTCACAATCTAAATTCCCTATCAGTATGTCTTTGGAATGTGGGAGGAAACTGGAGAACCCGGAGGAAACTCACGCAAACGAGAGGAGAACATACAAACTCCCGCATAGAGTAAAGTGTGCTAAAATAGAAAGAGGTCCTAGATTGAGTAAAGCAAACCATGAAATACAAAATAAAGGATTAAGTATGTACTGATAGAGAATATGCTGCCTACTTCGTAAAAAGAAACAGAGGATAAGTGCAGGGTAATGAACATAAATAACAGAGAGATAAACCCAAGCTGATCTTTCACTGACTGGCTTAAACTACAGCAGAATGGCTGGGCGTCCAAATGAGACTATCATCAACAGGAAATACCAGCATTGGAAAGCATATAAAGCCACTTCTGAAAGGTGATAGGACAAATGAGTAAATGAAAACACCTGTTGCCCTAAAAAGACTGAAGCAAGGATAACATAAACTAATCACCCAGAGAAAAGGTATGTCAGCCATGGCTCGGCAGACAGAGAAGCCACGCATAAGTTCAAGGGTTTGAACCTAGAACCATGACAGTCGTATTCTACATCATCCTCACTGTGTCCTCTGCATCGTGCTCCAGCACAGGCACACTTCTCTGCTCTGTTTTAACACTAAATTTGCAATTTTCACAAGAGGAAATAGGAAAAAGAGGAGCCAAATTTTTTATGCAGTTTCTCCCAAATGCAGTGATACCCCACATGTTGTCAAAAACTAAAGTTTGGGCACATTGCATATTTTTAAAGCAAAAAGCGCTATTTAATTTTTGAGCACATGTTTGGTAATTGTGTTGTGTATATAGAACACCTGAGGTGCCAAGAAAGCATAAACACCCAAAAGTGACTTCATTTGGGAAACAAAACCTGTCAAAGAATTCATCTAGGGTTGTGTGGAGTATTTAAGCCACAAACTACATCACAGAATGGAGCTCTGTAAATTTAAAGGGAGGGTGCCGTGATTTTAATTTTTGTATTAATAATTATTGATTATATAATCAATTATTTTCAATACAAAACTAAATGTACTACTTTCATACTTTTTTATTTATTCCCTTTTACTTTGGCCACTGGAGGCCGCCATTTTCATTAGTGTGGGTGTAAGTGTCTGGGCACGACACTTGCACTCCTCACTTACGGCAGCCATGTACATAGGAGCCTGCAGTCGGACTCCGACCCCATCTCCTGCCTCACAGCTGTGACTTGGCCACGCCCACTGCGCTTCTACGTCACAGCTGTGAGAGGAGATCGCGGCCATTTTGTTTGCTGTGGGCTGCGATGACCGAAGATGTTGGGGAGAAGCTGCTGGGAGCGAGGGTCCAGGGTAAGTATCTGCAGTGCTAGCAGTGATCGCAGCCTGTAATTAGTATTACAGTACAGGCTGCCATCACTGACGACCTGCTGTCTTGCTGAAAGCTTCCTCCCTCAGTCCAGGGGCCAGAAATCCCCCAGCAGCAGCGTGTCTCCCTGTATATGGAGCGTTATGTCTGCTGCTTCTCTGTGCAGCACTGATTTGTGGCTGGAGCCTGGATGTGTTGCACCTCATCACACTCACACAGTGACTGTAGGTGCAGCCTGGAGTCCGTGTTTCTAAAAATAGAGCAACTCTCTGCAGCCGGGGATCCCTGGGTGGTTACAAGGGGTGGCACCAAGGCTGGCCAGTAATGGTTAACCCTTCGCTGCCTGCTGTGCATGGTGCAGGAAGATCAGTGTGCAGGCAGGCAGCAGTCTGGGGGCTTCACCTATGGATCAGGTGAAAGGTCTGCACAGTGTAAAGAGGTGGGCTATGGTTGGCACAATAATATTGTTCTAACACTTGGGCTATGGTTGGCACAAGGAAGCAGACCCCAGGGGGTGATGACACTCAGCAAGCTCTAGCTGCTGTGTCACTACAAGTCCCAGTATGCCAGGACTGAGCTCCTAAGTGTCGTAGTCCTGCAGCTCCTCAGGTCTCCTGCCTGATCTTCCTACTATACATTCCAGAGCAGAGGGCAGGTGGCAGCAGTCTGAGACTAGTGATCCAGGGAGCAGAAGAGGAAAGACTGTGGCTGGGCCCTGACACCCACACTAAGCTCACTGACACTCACCCCATGCCCCCTGACACCCACCCCATACTCCCTGACACTCACCCCATGCCCCCCTGACACCCACCCCATACTCCCTGACACTCACCCCATGCCCCCCTGACACCCACCCCATACTCCCTGACACTCACCCCATGCCCCCTGATACCCACCCCATACTCACTGACACTCACCCCATGCCCCCTGATACCCACCCCATACTCCCCGACACCCATCTCGTGCTCCCTGAAACCCACCTCAATCTCACTGACACCGCAAGCCTCGTGTCTTTCAGGACAAGCTGTGAGGATTGTCACCAAGGGCGTACATACAAATCATAGGGCGACAAAGCATATGGTCTAGTTGCCCCCCCCCCCAAAAAAAAATAAAATAAAATAAATATAATAATTGTGGGGGTCACAGAAGGGCATAGCTCACAACTTTCCTGCCTTTGCATAATAAATATACCACCATATATATTTATTACATAATACTGCCATATAGGCAGGGGTGGGATTCAGCCGGTACGACCCGGTACGGGGCAGCCGTTTACTAAAATTTCTATCTGCCAGCGTTCCGGGAGCCGGCTCTGCAGCGTGAGTGAACCAACTCTTTTTTTTTTTTTTCCTTGTCTGGCGCCTGCAGCCTATCAGATTCAGCGAGCTCAGTGAGTGTGACTGACTCATGTGGGAGGAGCAGACAGGAGAGAGGGAGATGTGAGTCTGTGGAGTGTAACGAAATGCCGGTGAGTCCAGTGATGTGATCACAAAATCAGTCCCCACTCCCTAGGAAGGCACAGCCGGTGCGGTTGAAGTGTCGCTGTATTGTTCCCCTCAGCACCCGGGCATTCACCTCACACAGGTACCGCAGCTGTGCAGCCTGTAGCCTCCCATCAGGCCAGGCTTGTGCTGGAGAGGTGGCCATGCTGTTAGTATCAGCTCCCTCTAATAACGGCTGCAGTTCTGTGCCATCTCCAATTATCTGACACTCTGCAGCTCTTCTTGTCTTTACACTTTTGCAACCTTTTTAATGCACCCAAAATATCTGCAAATCATGGTGATTAACCCCTTCATGTTGTAGCTATTGTTCTTTTTCTGCCACACCTTTCAGGAGCCTTTGTAAGGGCTTGGGGTTTTGTTTTTCTTTTTTGCAGGACAAGTTTTAGTTCTGAATGAGCCCATTTTACCATATAATGTCCTGAAAAACCAGGAAAAAAAAAGTTCACAGTGAGGTAAAATGAAGGTGGGGAAGCAATTCCACCGTATAGTTTGGGGATTTGTTTTGCGTAGTTCAGAGTGCACGGTTTCATTTGAGGTGGTCTCACACGTGGCATCACACGTGGCATCACAGGAGGCTGGGGCTGCACTCGCTTCTCTGCAGCGTCTCGCCACATTGATCACCTACAGTAAGGGTACCGTCTCACAGTGGCACTTTGGTCGCTACGACGGCACGATCCGTGACGTTCCAGCGATATCCATACGATATCGCTGTGTCTGACACGCAGCAGCGATCAGGGACCGATCAGAATCGTACGTCGTAGCAGATCGTTTGAAACTTTCTTTCGTCGCTGGATCTCCCGCTGTCATCGCTGGATCGGCATGTGTGACACCGATCCAGCGATGTGTTCGCTTGTAACCAGGGTAAACATCGGGTTACTAAGCGCAGGGCCGCGCTTAGTAACCCGATGTTTACCCTGGTTGCCATTGTAAATGTAAAAAAAACAAAAAACACTCACCTTCTGATGTCTGTCACGTCCCCCGGTGTCAGCTTCCCGCACTGACTGTGAGCGCCGGCCGTAAAGTAAAAGCAGAGCACAGCGGTGACGTCACTGCTGTGCTGTGCTTTACGGCCGGCACTGACAGTCAGTGCAGGAAGCCGCCGGCGGGGGACATGACAGACATCAGAATGTAAGTATGTAGTATTTGGTTTTTTTTACATTTACAATGGTAACCAGGGTAAACATCGGGTTACTAACCGCAGCCCTGCGCTTAGTAACCCGATGTTTACCCTGGTTACCTGGGGACTTCGGCATTGTTGGTCGCTGGAGAGCTGTCTGTGTGACAGCTCCCCAGCGACCATACAACGACTTACCAACGATCATGGCCAGGTCGTATCGCTGGTCGTGATCGTTGGTAAATCATTTAGTGTAACAGTACCCTAAGGCCAGGCCATCAATGTTAGTCATGGACAATCTCTTTAAACTTGTTCTATCTGTAATACTACCTCAATCATATTTACTGTAACTTAACTGTTAATAAAGTTGGTATGTAACTAGGGTTGCAGTGCCATATTCTGTTTGACTTGCTGGGATTTGTAGTGCTGTGCACCACCAGCAGGAGTTGATGGTATAGTAGCAATTATACATTTCTGTTCCACGTTGTGTTGAAATAAACTGAGTTTACTATTCCGTATGCTTTGCACAGCGTGTTTGTGTGTGTACAGTGTATACATTGCGTATGTACACAGTGTATGTGTGTGTAGTGTGTGTACAGTGTGTGTATACAGTGTGCGTGTAAGGCTACTTTCACACTAGCGTTGTTTGGTGTACGTCGCAATGCGTTGTTTTGGAGAAAAAACGCATCCTGCAGAATTATCTGCACGATGCGTTTTTTCTCCATAGACTTTTATTAGCGACGCATTGCGATGTAAGGCCACACGTCGCATCCATCGTGCGACGGATGCGTTGTGTTTTGGTGGACCATCGGCACAAAAAAAGTTCCATGTAACTTTTTTTGTGCGTCACATCTGCCATTTTCGACTGCGCCCCCTCCTCCCCAGACCTTACAATGGGCAACGGATGCATTGAAAAACTGCATCCGCTGCCCACGTTGTTCATTTCTTTCACAACGTGCGTCGGTACATCGGGCCGACGCATAGCGATGGCCCCGTAGTGACACTAGTGTGAAAGTAGCCTTAGCACAGTGCTTGCAGCATGCCTTTATTTTTATGAATTACAATCTTATACAGCACCAACATATAGCACAGCACTTGCTAATTCAGAAAGGACGTGTACAAAAAACGGCACATATTACAAAGTAATACAGGTTAGGCTGGGTTCACATTGCGTTAGTGGCGTCTTTTAGACGGACTACGTTACACAGCGGCATAAACGCGGTGTAACGCAGTCCGTTACGGCCACCATTGACTCCATTGTCGGACGCATCAGTAGCGCACACCCACAATGGGCGAGCGCTAGGGATATGCCATCATTGAGTGACGGACCCGGAGCCGCGGGCTGCAGCGTTTCCGGGTCCGTCACTGCTAGCGCAGATAGAGCTAGAAGATGCTCTATCTGCGCTAGCGCGATGTAACGTCGGCACTTGCGTTAACAGCAGCCAGTTAGCATATGTGCTGAGCGGGCTGCTGCTAACGCAGTGTGAACCCGGCCTTAGGACTACAACCAAGTAGCGCGGGCTCTGTTCACAAGAGCCAACAATCTGCGGAAACAGCAACGCTAAAAAACAGTCTTTACTGCTTCACTAGATACTTACACAGGTGTATCATGAGGCTGTCACTTTACAGGCAAAGAGTGGGAACGATGACAGAGTAAAATCTAGTTTTATTTAAAAAAGAGCCGGTTCACGAGCCGAAAGAGCCGGCTCTTTATAGTGAGCGGAGCCGAAAGAGCCGGATCACCAAAAAGAGCCGGACTGCCCATCACTAGCTCTCAGCGACTGCACGACTGCAGCTCGCCCTGTGTGAGCGGTCACATGGTGCCGCCTCATTAAGGTGATGAATATTCATGAATATTCATCATCTTAAATGACCGTTACCACCTGACCGCGGCGCTCACACAGGACGAGGAGGACGGTGCAGTGCTGCGCAGGGACAGAGCGAGGTGGAGGATTCCGTTCCTCTGCTACGCGGTGTGTGAGCCTGTGAGGTGACTCAGGTGAGTATGAATCATTCCAGCCAGGGAGGACGGGGGAGCCGGTGGGGAGGAGGAGGTCTGCGGTGGACAGCCAGGACGGGGAGCCATGCCCATGAATGATACAAGATGGGACTGGGAGCGTCGGGGAGCCGGCGATGAGCCACGCATGGGGGGGGGCGGCGGGATGAATCATGAATCATTCCAGGCAGGCAGCCAGGGAGGATGAAGGGAGCCGGCGGCGAGCATGTAGGAGGTCCGCGGTGGACGGGGAGCCATGATACAAGATGGGACTGGGGAGCCGCGCCGGCGATGGGCCACGCATACGGGGGGGGGGGGATGGGAGATGAGCCAGTGCCTGAGCCACCCATGCATACATAACGTATTCTTGTCATTAAGGGAGACAAACTGCTCCCAAAAATATGAATCGTGCCACTGGGCGTGGCTTATTAGTATGGGCGGGGTTGTTGAAAATGGGCGTGGCCAAAATTCCGGCGACTTAGAGGACCTGTTGTTAAAAATTTGAAACCCACCCCTGCATATAGGTCATACATAATGCCGCCATATATATTTTATAACATAATACTCATAAAGACCACACATTATACCTCCACATATATTTATTACATAGTACTGCCATATAGGTCATACATAGTGCCGCCAGATATATCTATTACATAATACTGTAATATGGACCGTACGTAATGTTGCCATATATATTTTTTACATAATGCTGCCATATAGATCAAACATAATATTGCTGGATATATTTATTACATAAAACTGCCATATAGATCACACATGATGCCACCATATAATGTATATTTTTAACATAGCACTGCCATATAGACCACACTTGATGCCGCTAATTATTATGTGTGACCTGTATGATGGCATTATGTGTGATCTATATGACAGTATTATATGTGATATGTATGGTTGTATTATGTTTGATCAGTATGGTGCAATAATATAAGAACTATATGACGGGATTATATGAGAACTATATTGTGGGATTATGTGTGATCTATCTATGTGGCAGTATTATGTGAGAATTATATGGTGGTTTTATGTGTGATCTATATGGCGGTATTATGTGTTATCTGTATGGCAGTATTCTATTCAGAAAGGGGACCCATTCTATGGTGGTTCTGGTTGAGCACCTGCACGCGGGTCTGGGGTAATTGAGGGGGCAGCATGACCTCCAGTTAGGTGCAGTCAGGGCTGGTGAGGCAGCTGAAGAGAGGGGTCTCATTTTTATCGTTACTATATGGCTACATTTCCTTCCCAGCGTCACCCCGGACTGCGCCTGTCGCCTCGCTTTCACACATCGCCAGCTCAGGATGGAGAAGACAGGATCTGAGGAGGGGAATGGGGTCTTTGCATGCAGAGTCTGGATCAGAACAGGCCATCAATCCGCAGAAATGTTTCCTGGATTTCTGTGGAGCAGACGGTCCATCCATGTGTATAAAAGACAGCGCTCTATGTACAATCCCTGGCTGCTCCGCGCACTGAACATGGTGCCCCCCATAGACCAGCACACTGCTCTCCTGAAATACTCTGTGCTGCTGTCACCCTGCTCCCTCCACCACATATCTCCCAGAATCCTTTCTGCCTGCCATCCTCTGTGACTGTCTACTTGTCAGTATAAGGCTGCCGTCACACATTCAGTATTTGGTCAGTATTTTACATCAGTATTTGTAAGCCAAAACCAGGAGTGGGTGATAAATGCAGAAGTGGTGCATATGTGTCTATTATACTTTTCCTCTATTTGTTCCACTCCTGGTTTTGGCTTACAAATACTGAGGTAAAATACTGACCAAATACTGCTAGTGTGACGGCAGCCTTACTCTGCAGTCACCAACAAAATGGCTGCTCACTGGGTTCCTGAATATCATCCGCTCTTATCCCTTAGCAAACACCCAGAAGGGGAGGAGAGGAGACATCACACACATGTCAGCAGACTCCGCCCATAATTGCTGCAGTGCAGTAATGTGAGCTAGTTGTACACTAGGTTTTTGTCAAATTTCAGTAGCTGCTCCCCCTAGTGTTTAAAAGTGGAAATGCCAAACCTTTTAAAATTATTTTTCATATTTTACTAAATTATAAACAAATGAAAATATTTTTTAAGAAAATGTAAACATTAATTCTTTACAATTTTTCAATTGCTGGAAAAAAAAATTTTTTGATGGCACCTTCCCTTTAAGGTTTTTCCACTAAAATGTTACTATAGCCTCAAAGTTTTAATTTTCAGGGGTAATAGGGGAAAATGCACAGAAAAATGTATGATGTAATTTTCAATTGACATTGCATTACCCAACATGTGTTTGTACACTACTGTTTAAGCACATGTTGGGGATCCGAAAAGAAAGAGCACAATTTGGCTTTTGGAATGCATATTTTGTTTGAATACTTTGTGGGAGCCATTAGCCGAGCCCCTGAGGTGCACAACAGCAAAAATCCCCACATGCACCCTATTTCTTTGAAACTCCAGTGCTCAGAGCAATAATCTTATAGGGCAAAACTTTGTGATAATTTACTTGTTGTTTTAAGTATGATTTTAAAGTTATTTGATATAGATACATTTTTATCTCATATATCGTTCTCTTCTATCGGCAAAAAAGGAATGTAAGTCCGAATCCGGTTATATGTTATTGGAAGTGCCATAACATATGGACACCATTGGATGAACTAAGGAAAAATGTTCGCCTTTTGCAATGGCCAAGCCAATCACCTGATTTAAACCCTGTAGAGCATCTTTGGGAGGAATTAGGGTGACGGGTTGGGGCCCGTACACATAGCAAAAAAGATGAATTGTTTGCAGATTTGCAAATAGAATGGAGCAAGATCTCTCAGGATGTCTTGACTACCCTAGTGGTTTTAATGCCCTTATGGTGCAGTGCAGTAATTAAAGGAAGAGATAATTCTACAAAATACTAAGTTATGGCATTGTAAACAATGAATTAGTCTTTATGTTGTGATCATTAAATAGTATAAACAAAACTTTTGGCAGTCAGTTTTCTTTAATTAAATGACCATACCTATATTCTAAAGCATTTTGATTCAAATTAAGGTCTTGCATGATGACAACTTCATGCACTTTCAATTCATCATCAGAAAAATGTCAAACAGACAGAAGTAATCACACTTTTTTGAAAAAAAAATGCAAACGTTTAGGTCACCACTGTACAACTATTTCTTTAGTTTTCTTAGCATATGTCATCTACATTACATTGTTACAGCCATTAGTTAATTAATGAATTAATTAATTTTTAGTTAATTAATGAATTAATTAATTCAATAAAGGATATATTTATATTTTGTATTAGTGTCAAATATTTTCCAGCCCCTTTTTTTTGCAATCTAGAGCTCAAGGAAATTGGAATTCATATAGGTGGATAGTGATTATTTTGAACCCACAGATGTCTCACAGAATTTTATAACATTAGAGGTGGATATGATGTATAATATTTTAGTGGTAATAATATATTTTTTATTAGCTGCAAATTTTTCATATACTCAGTGATTATAATAAGTGAACATTCAGTCCGTAACTTGTTGCCCAATTTCCCCGAATGTGGTGATCTGTTGTCAGAAACAACTGTTTGGCTACATGGACATGGGTTTGAAGTTAAAAGAGCTATTTGTCCTTTAGAATACAGATTTTGCGACATTTGTAGAGCCCCGTAGGTTCAAGAAAAGCTGAAAGTTCCCAAAAGTGATCACATTTTAGACATTATACCTCTCAATATACATATTTCAGATACAAAAGACTAAGCTCACATTCATGTGCTCAAACCTTATTCCCATTTTTGGGAAGCAAAACGAACAAATAAGCAGCTGCCAAAAATTAGTTTTATTTGTATGCCATTCACTGTGCATTATAAGTTATTAGACAACTTTATTTTTCAGGTCAGAATGATTACAGTGATACCAGACTAACAATTTTTTGTACTCCAGCTTTTCCACACTAATAACGCTTTTTTATTTTCAAAAAAGTGATTTATTTTTTTTCATTGTAATATTTTGAGTAATTTATCTTTTTTAGTTTTGGCAAACAGAGCTCCATGAGGACTTATTTTTAACAGGACTAGTTAAAGCATTTATTGGTACCATTTTGAGGTACAGTTGAAACCAGAAGTTAACATACACTATATAAAAAGACACATATGCATGTTTTCTCAATATCTGACATGAAATCAGAATAAACCTTTCCCATTTTAGATCAATTAGGATTACCATAATTATTAATATTAATAATTCTACAATAATGAGAGAGAGAATGTTTTGAGGCATTTTTATTACTTATTGCAAAGTCAAACGTTTATACCTTTCATTAGTAAATGGTACCATTGCCCTTAAACTGAATGACTTCAAATGTTTGGGATATACTTCCACAAGCTTCTAACAATAGGTGGTCAGAATATGGGCCAACACCTCCTGACAAAACTGTTGTTACTGATCCAGGTTTGTAGATCTCCTTGCTCGCACCAGCCTTTTCAGTTTTACCCATACATTTTCCATAGGATTGAGATCAGGGCTTTGTGATGGCCACTCCAAAACATTGACTTTGTTATCCTTAAGCCACTTTGTTATAATTTTGGCAGTATGGGGTCATTGTCCAATTTGAAGACGCATTTCCACCCAAGCTTTAACTTCCTGTCTGATGTCTTGAAATGTTGCTTCAGTATTACCACATAATCTTCTATTCTCATGATGCCATCTATTTTGTGAAGTGCACTGTCCCTCCTGCAGCAAAGCATCCCCACAATATGATGCTTCCACCCCCTGTTTCACAGTTGGGATGGTGTTCTTAGGCTTCTAAGCTTCTCCATTTTTCCTCCAAATGTAACGATGGTCATTATGCCCAAAAAGTTCAAATTTAGTTTCATCAGACCACAGGATATGTCTCCAAAAATTGAGGTCTTTGTTCCTGTGTGCATTTGGTGCATTTGCAAACATTAATCTGGCTTTTTGATGTTTATTTTAGAGTAATGGTTTCTTCCTGGCAGAGTAGCCTTTCAGCCCATGTGAATACAGTACTTTTTCATTGTGGACATTGACACAATCTTACCAAATAGATACAAATGTGCATTTTTTTACCTGTGGATGTTCTGTATCTAATGTAAGGTACTGCAGGGCATGAGACCTGTCTGTCTTTCACTGACGCAGCCTAGTAAACCTTGCTGAAGGCAAGAGGCCACTGTATCATGAGGTCACCTGCGCTCACAATTTAACCATCTAAATGCCATTGTGGCAATTGACAGTGGCAGCCAAGGCGTACCTACCAACTTTTGAAGATCAGAAAGAGGGACAGATAATGTGGTGCGTAGTGTTGAGCATTCCGATACCGCAAGTATCGGGTATCGGCCGATATTTGCGGTATCGGAATTCCGATACCGAGATCCGATGCTTGCCGCATATCGGATACCGGAATCGGAAGTTCTCAATTTAAACAGCACGAATTCAGCCAATGAGGACTGATTACATTACAAGTGTGGGCACATCCTGTTCAGCATGGTGGGCATGAAACTACTGGCAAGGTTGTGATTGGCTGCTGAAATGATGTCATGCTGCAGTTTAAAAGTCGCTGGCGCCATTTTGGGCTCACTCTGCTGTGAATTCAGTTAGGCATAGGACGCTGTGTTCTGACTGAGGGCCAGTTGAGATAGCGATTTGCTTCTTTGTGCTTTTCCCAGGCTAATTTAGCAACCGCTGTGTGTTCACCTTGCTTTTGCCTTGCAGCGCTGTTTTCACAGCGATCTGCAAGGTGTCTGTGTGTGTGTGTGTGTGTGTGAGTGAGTGCAGCCCACTCTGTAGTCTGTGTGCAGCCATAGCTGGTTGTATCCAGCTCAGGGTGGTTCACTGACTCATACAGTTCTATCCATTCCATTGTCCTTTTTTGCAAATAGTGCAGGCTGCTGCACATTTTTTTAAATAATTCCTATTAGTGGCTTTCCACCCATATCCAGCTAAATTGTGGAAAAACACTACATAGGATAACGTAGAGGAGGTTTTTGGGGCCTTGCAGCGCCATTTACGGCTCTCTGCACGGTCTCCGTGTGAGTGCAGCTTGCCCTGTAGTCTGTGTGCAGCCACAGCCGGTTGTATCCAGCTCAGGGTGGTTCACTGACTCATACAGTTCTATCCATTCCATTGTCCTTTTTTGCAAATAGTGCAGGCCGCTGCACATTTTTTCAAATAATTCCTATTAGTGGCTTTCCACCCGTATCCAGCTAAATTGTGGAAAAACACTACATAGGATAACGTAGAGGAGGTTTTTGGGGCCTTGCAGCGCCGTTTACGGCCGTCTGCACTGTCTCCGTGTGAGTGCAGCTCGCCCTGTAGTCTGTGTGCAGCCACAGCCGGTTGTATCCAGCTCAGGGTGGTTCACTGACTCATACAGTTCTATCCATTCCATTGTCCTTTTTTGCAAATAGTGCAGCCCGCTGCACATTTTTTCAAATAATTCCTATTAGTGGCTTTCCACCCATATCCAGCTAAATTGTGGAAAAACACTACATAGGATAACGTAGAGGAGGTTTTTGGGGCCTTGCAGCGCCATTTACGGCTGTCTGCACGGTCTCCGTGTGAGTGCAGCTCGCCCTGTAGTCTGTGTGCAGCCACAGCCGGTTGTATCCAGCTCAGGGTGCGTCACTGACTCATACAGTTCTATCCATTCCATTGTCCTTTTTTGCAGATAGTGCAGCCCGCTGCACATTTTCTCAAATAATTCCTATTAGTGGCTTTCCACCCGTATCCAGCTAAATTGTGGAAAAACACTACATAGGATAACGTAGAGGAGGTTTTTGGGGCCTTGCAGTGCCATTTACGGCTGTCTGCACGGTCGCCGTGTGAGTGCAGCTCGCCCTGTTGTCAGTTCAGCCCCAAAAAAATAAATCAAGAATAAAGTTCACCAAACACACCACTTAACAGTTGTGTAGGCCACATTAGCTCATATTAAAGTCTAGTCCACACTTTAGAAAATTAGTGTTTCTTATACCTGTTAGGAGCTGTTCAGGAATAAGCACACTAAGCCGTTAGTACTTTTCTGCTTATCTTTATCAGTCAACCAAGATGAAGAAGGCAGGGAGTAAGGCACGTGGGCGTGGAGCAGGGAGAGGACGTGGGGATTCTGTGCCTGCTGCGGGCACCGGTGACTCATCATCACCCAGTTTCAGCAGGGAACAGTCCTTCATGCGCAGCTTTGTCGGAGAGGGCCGTACACCGCTGCTGCGTAAAGACCAAATTGAAGCCGTTGTCGGATGGATGGCAGCTAACGCATCGACTTCAATTAGTGCCACATCCTCTCAGACACAGAGCACTGGAGAGCATCCATCTGTCTCTTCGCCACCTGCCAAATTGCCCAGGCAGACAGAGAGCCCAGGACAGGAGCCGTCTCTACTTCTGTTCTCTGAATCTCTTCGCTTGGAAACAGGGGGCCAGCCAAGCAGCATTGGAGAAATGGAAGAAGAGGCAGTGTGCAGTGATGCCCAACAGCTTTTTCTCTCTGAGTCTGAAGAGGCGGGTGGGCCAGTGCCTCCGCTCACCACACCGCAGAACGCATCCGCTGATGACACTCAGGTGCCACTTTCTGGTGCATGCTGTGCTGCTGAGACTACCCAGGAGGAGCAGTTGGTGGCAGAGGGTAGTGTAGATGATGAGGTCCTTGACCCATCGTGGCATGAGGGACAGGAAGGTGGTGGGAGCAGCTCTGAGGAAGAGATTCCCCGAACGGGCCAAAGAGGGAGAGGGAGGGGGAAGACTGCGGATCCTGTAGCCTCCACTTTGGCACCCGTTAGGAGCATGTCTCTTCCAAAAGCCAAAAAGGGTGCTCCCAAGACTTGCAGTGCCTGGTCCTTTTTTGACACAGTTGCAGATGACATTTGCTATGTCAAATGCAAGGTGTGTCATCATAAAATCAAAAGAGGGAAAAATGTCAGCAACCTCAATACCTCCAACATGTGGAAACATGTGCGGTCCAGGCACACGGCGGAGTTACAAAAACACACTGAAGACCTAGGCCAACCAACAGCGGCAGCTACCACCTCTTCAGCTCGTGTTGCCTCTTCCTCCAGCTCACACACAGCTGGTTCGGCTTCCTCCCAGGATCGCCATGGAAGAACCTCTGGCACTGTTTTCCAGAGACCCACTGTAATTCCACCCGCAGCACCACGTTCCCAGTCATCCTCACACTCCCAGCCCAGTCTAAAGCCATCGGTAGTACAGGCATGGGAGAAAAGGTGGCCTTTCTCGGCAAACCACCCACGAGCACAGGCTCTGACTGCAGGCATTGCCAAACTTCTGTCACTGGAAATGCTGTCATTCAGGCTGGTGGAGACTGACAGCTTCCGTGACTTGATGTCATTGGCAGTCCCACAGTGCAATGTGCCCAGCCGCTTTTATTTCAGCAGGCAAGCCGTCCCTGCCCTGCACAAGCATGTGGAGGGACACATAAAACACGCGCTACTGAACGCCGTCAGTAGCAAGGTCCACCTCACCAACGATGCGTGGACCAGTCACCATGGACAGGGGCGATACCTTTCCCTCACTGCCCATTGGGTTAATGTTGTTGAGCCTGGTACAGATCGTGCGAGTGGCGCAGGACGTGTCCTGCCCACTCCAAGGATTGCAGGAATCCAGTCTGTACGCATTGACTCCTCCTCTTACACAAGTTCCTCAGAATCATCGCTGCAGGAGCCGTCACAGTCCACCTCCACATGGACCCGTGAACGTTTACCTGTTACGACCGACATGAGCACAGCCGTGGCCAAACGTCAACAGGCCGTCTTGAAATTAATTTCTTTGGGGAATCGAAGCCACAGCGAATCTGTGGCAGCGAATCTCCAGCCAGGCATGGTAGTGTGTGATAATGGCCGAAATCTGGTGGCAGCTCTGAGCCTCGGCAACCTCACTCACATCCCATGTCTGGCACATGTGCTCAACTTGGTCGTGCAGAGTTTTTTGAGGGACTATCCGGATCTTGATGCACTGCTGCACAAGGTCCGCCTAGAGTGTGCTCACTTGCGGCGTTCCAGCACGGCAAAATCGCGCATTGCGGCTCTGCAGCGCCGATTCCACCTTCCGGAACATCGCATCATATGTGACCTACCTACCAGGTGGAATTCGACGTTACATATGTTGGAGCGGTTGTGTGAGCAGCAGCAAGCAGTAATGGAGTACCAGCTGCATCAGGTGCAAAGAAGTCGCACTCCGCGCCGTTCAGACTTCACAACCACAGAGTGGGCCACTATGAAGGACGTCTGCCAGGTTTTGCGTCCCTTCGATTATTCCACGCGGATGGCGAGTGCAGATGATGCACTAGTCAGCATGACTGTCCCCCTTATCTGCCTGCTTGAAAAATCACTGCAAGCGCTAAGGGATGATGTTGTGGAAGAGGTGGAGGATGAGGATTCACCATTTCCATCATCTTCTGGACAGTCAGCGCCACGTGGTTCCTCACAAACGCGTAGGCAGGGGACACTTTGTGAGGAGGATGATGAGGAGTCAATGGAGGAGGAAGACATTGTTCCAGAGGAGGGAGTTACACAATTGTCCAGTAGTCAGTGTGTGCAGCGAGGGTGGGGTGATGACGAGCGGGCAGAGATCACGCCTCAAGCAGGGGACAGCGTTTCTTGGCCAGTTGGCAGTCTGCAGCACATGGTTGATTACATGTTGCAGTGCCTGAGAAACGACCGCCGCATCACCCACATTCTCAACATGTCTGATTATTGGGTGTTCACCCTCCTCGATCCTCGCTACCGGGACAACGTACAAAGCCTCATCACACCGTTGAACCGGGAGCGTAAAATGCGGGAGTACCAAGACATACTGGTGAATTCCATCATCTTCTCCAGTCCAACTGAGAGAAGTGCTGCTAGGGCTTTACAAAGCAGCTCAGTGCGTCCAGGCAGTGGAGGAGGCTCTGCACAAAGAGGGAGCAGAAGCAGTGCCTCTGCCCAAGGCAAGACCAGTATGGCCCAACTGTGGCACAGTTTTGTGTGCCCGCCACAAATGTCTACACCATCACAGACGGCACCAGTCAGCAGGAGGCAACGGTTCCGTCAGATGGTGACAGGCTACATGTCTTGCCCTCTTGCTATACTCCCAGACGGCTCTTCCCCTTTCAAGTTTTGGGTCTCTAAGCTGGATACATGGCCAGAGTTAATCCAATATGCATTGGAGGTGCTGGCTTGCCCTGCGGCTAGTGTATTATCGGAACGCGTCTTTAGTGCTGCAGGTGGTGTACTAACAGACCGTCGCATGCGACTATCCTCCGATAACATTGACCGTCTTACTTTCCTGAAAATGAACCAGGCCTGGATCTCGCAGGAATTTGCCACTCCTCTTCCTGATTAAATAATTGGGTGACTGTCTACAGTATCCAGGTCTCCTGTTGTGTTCATCTTTCTACCACCTGAACTGTAATTCCTGGGCTCCAACACCGCCAGTTGAGGCTCAGAAGTGCCATCTGCACAGTCAAAACATACGACCCAGTGTTATTGGGTGTCAGTAACGTCAGCTGATCCCCAGCTGTGTAGCCGGCAATGTGTCCTGCGACAGCCACGCTGACACAACAACTGAAATGTAAGGGAACCTGTCCCCCCCTCCCCAGGCGTTTGTTACTGAAATAGCCACCTTGTGCAGCAGTAATGCTGCACAAGGAAAAGGTAACTATTTTTGTTTAGCTCCTTGCACACGCAGAACTTAACACTTTTAAAGTGTGTCCACTGATACCGTAAAACCATCCCGGAGGTGGGACTTTCCTTTGTAATGTGACGCAGCACACCCGTCATTCCTACCCCCTTAGCGCCGTGCGCCGCCTCCTCCGCGTTGTTTAATTCTGTCCCGGAGCCAGCGCTGTTATGTTATCCCTTGGCCAGGCACACTTTGCGGTGCCCATCTTCTGACATCATTTGGTGTCAGGCTGGTTGCGCCTGTGCGGCCGCGCTGGCCGAGATCCTGCCTCGCAGTGTCTTCTGATTTAATCACACTGCGGGCCTGGGATCTGTTATGATCTGGTGGCCTAGGAGCAGCATGGACGAGCTCTGGAGTAGGTGGCCTCTATACTGACCGCAGACCCTGAACTTAACACCGCAACTATAAGTAGCCGTGGGATGTTCCTGTCACTCCCTCAACACCTCGTCACAGCCGGAGGACTAATTACCCCTAAAGAAAGAAACAGGAAAACTATCTTGCCTCAGAGAACATTCCCAAAGGAAAGACAGCCCCCCACAAATATTGACTGTGAGAGGAGAGGGAAATTACAAACGCAGACTGAAAACAGAATTTAGCAAAGGAGGCCACGCTACCTAGAAAGAAAAGACAGGACAGAGTACTGTGCGGTCAGTATTAAAATACTACAAAAATCCACCACAGAGAATACAAAAATCTCCACACCTAACTAAAGGCATGGAGGGTAACTCTGCGACTCCAGAGCTTCCAGCTTGGCTGAATAAATCCTTACACAGACAAAGCTGGACAAGAAAAAACATAGCAATTCACTGAACTATAAAGTCCACCACATGTGGACTGCAAAAACAAAGCCAGGACTTATCTTTGATGATTTGGACAATCCAGCAGGAGAAACCAAGCAGAGATGTGAATCCTCCAGAAAAACAATGGACAACTGGCACTCACTAAAAGGTGAAGCCAGACTAAATATCCCCGTCCAAAGTGGAAGCACCTGATGACTGCTGTGAAGGACAAACAGCAGCACTACCACTTATAACCACCGGAGGGAGCCCAAGAGCAGAACCCACAACAGAATTCACAACAGTACTCCCCCCCCTTGAGGAGGGGTCACCGAACCCTCACCAGAGCCCCCAGGCCAATCCGGACGAGCCAAATGGAAGGCACGAACCAAATCGTCAGCATGAACATCGGAGGCAACAACCCAAGAATTATCCTCCTGGCCATAACCCTTCCACTTGACAAGATACTGAAGCCTCCGTCTTGAAAAACGAGAATCCAAGATCTTCTCCACAACATACTCCAACTCCCCATCAATCAACACCGGGGCAGGAGGATCAACAGAGGGAACCACGGGCACCACATATTTCCGCAACAAAGATCTATGAAAAACATTATGGATGGAAAAAGAGGCTGGAAGGGCCAAACGAAAAGACACTGGATTGATAATCTCAGAAATCCTATAAGGACCAATAAACCGAGGCTTGAACTTCGGGGAAGAAACCTTCATAGGAACATGACGAGAAGACAACTAGACCAAATCCCCAACCCGAAGCCGGGACCCCACACGCCGACGACGGTTGGCAAAACACTGAGCCTCCTCCTTAGACACCAAATTGTCCACAACATGAGCCCAAATCTGCTGCAACCTGTCCACCACAGAGTCCACCCCAGGATAATCGGAAGACTCAACCTACCCTGAAGAAAAACGAGGATGAAACCCAGAATTACAAAAGAATGGTGAAACTAAGGTAGCTGAACTAGCCCGATTATTAATGGCAAACTCGGCCAATGGCAAGAAAGCCACCCAATCATCCTGATCGGCAGACACAAAGCATCTCAAATAAGTTTCCAAAGTCTGGTTAGTTCGCTCGGTTTGGCCGTTTGTCTGAGGATGAAATGCGGAAGAAAAAGACAAATCAATGCCCAGCTTAGCACAAAAGGACCGCCAAAACCTAGAAACAAACTAGGAACCTCTATCGGACACAATATTCTCCGGAATGCCATGCAAACGAACCACATGCTGAAAAAACAATGGAACCAACTCAGAAGAGGAAGGCAATTTAGGCAAAGGTACCAAATGAACCATCTTAGAAAACCGGTCACAGACCACCCAGATAACAGACATCCTTTGGGAAACAGGAAGATCCGAAATAAAATCCATAGAAATATGCGTCCAAGGCCTCTCAGGGACCGGCAAAGGCAAAAGCAACCAACTGGCGCAGGAGCAGCAAGGTTTGGCCTGCGCACAAGTCCCACAGGACTGCACAAAAGAACGCACATCCCGTGACAAAGAAGGCCACCAAAAGGACCTACAACCAAATCTCTGGTACCAAAAATCTCAGGATGGCCAGCCAACACAGAACAGTGAACCTCAGAAATCACTTTACTAGTCCATCTGTCAGGAACAAACAGTTTCCCCGCTGGACAGCGATCAGGTTTATCAGCCTGAAACTCCTGAAGAACCTGTCGCAAATCAGGGGAGATGGCAGAAAGAATCACCCCCTCCTTCAGAATACCAACCGGCTCAAGAATCCCAAGGGAATCAGGCAAAAAACTCCTAGAGAGGGCATCAGCCTTAACATTCTTAGAACCCGGAAGATACGAGACAACAAAATCAAAACGGGAGAAAAACAGGGACCATCGGGCCTCTCTAGGATTCAGCCGTTTGGTAGACTCGAGGTAAATCAGATTCTTATGATCGGTCAAGACCACAATACGGTGCTTGGCCCCCTCAAGCCAATGTCGCCACTCCTCAAATGCCCACTTCATAGCCAACAACTCACGATTGCCGACATCATAATTGCGTTCCGCAGGTGAAAACTTTCGAGAAAAGAAGGCACACGGTTTCATCAAAGAACCATCAGAATTCCTCTGAGACAAAACGGCCCCTGCCCCAGTCTCAGAAGCGTCAACCTCAACCTGAAAAGGAAGAGAAACATCCGGCTGACGCAACACAGGGGCAGAAGTAAATCGGCGCTTAAGCTCCTGAAAGGCAGAAACAGCCTCAGAGGACCAATTAGCTACATCAGCGCCCTTCCTCGTCAAATCGGTCAGGGGTTTAACCACACTGGAGAAGTTGGCAATGAAACGGCGATAAAAATTAGCAAAGCCCAAAAATTTCTGAAGGCTCTTCACGGATGTGGGCAGGATCCAATCATGAATGGCCTGAACCTTAACCGGATCCATTTCTATAGATGATGGAGAAAAAATGAAGCCCAAAAAAGAAACCTTCTGTACTCCAAAGAGGCACTTAGACCCCTTCACAAACAAGGCATTATCACGAAGGACCTGAAATACCATCCTGACTTGTTTCACATGAGACTCCCAATCATCTGAAAAAATCAAAATATCATCCAAATATACAATCATGAATTTATCAAGATAATTCCGAAAAATATCATGCATGAAGGACTGAAACACAGATGGGGCATTAGAGAGCCCGAATGGCATCACAAGGTATTCAAAATGGCCCTCGGGTGTATTAAACGCAGTTTTCCATTCGTCACCCTGCTTAATACGAACAAGATTATATGCCCCTCGAAGGTCAATCTTAGTAAACCAACTAGCCCCCTTAATCCTGGCAAACAAATCAGAAAGCAAAGGCAAAGGGTATTGGAATTTGACCGTGATCTTACTCAAGAGGCGATAATCAATACAGGGTCTCAAGGAGCCATGCTTCTTGGCAACAAAAAAAAAACCTGCTCCCAATGGAGAAGAAGATGGCCGAATATGCCCCTTCTCCAAAGACTCCTTTACATAGCTCCGCATGGCGGCATGTTCAGGCACAGACAGGTTGAAAAGTCAGCCCTTAGGAAACTTAGAGCCTGGAATCAAGTCAATAGCACAATCACAGTCCCTATGCGGTGGAAGGGAACTGGACTTGGGCTCATCGAAAACATCCTGGAAATCTGACAGAAACTCAGGAATTTCAGAAGAGGGGG
Source organism: Ranitomeya variabilis (assembly GCF_051348905.1). Lineage (NCBI taxonomy): Eukaryota > Metazoa > Chordata > Amphibia > Anura > Dendrobatidae > Ranitomeya > Ranitomeya variabilis. The sequence continues at coordinate 238,447,973 of NC_135232.1, forward strand.
AGGAGGAAATTGACATCAGAGGAACGTCATCATGAACCCCCTGACAACCCCAACTAGTCACAGACATAGATTTCCAATCCAACACCGGATTATGTACCTGTAACCATGGAAACCCCAGCACAATAGCATCATGCAAATTATGCAACACCAGGAAACGACAATCTTCCTGATGGGCTGGCGCCATGCACATGGTTAACTGTGTCCAAAACTGAGGTTTATTTTTAGCCAATGGTGTAGCATCAATACCCCTCAAAGGGATAGGACTCCGCAAAGGCTGTAAGGGAAAACCACAACGTCTGGCAAATTCTAAGCCCATCAAATTTAAAGCGGCGCCTGAATCCACAAATGCCATGACAGAGAATGACGATAATGAGCAGATCAGGGTCACAGATAATAGAAATTTAGGTTGTACAGTACTGATGGTAACGGAATTAGCGATTCTCTTGGCACGCTTAGGGCAATCAGAAATAACATGAGCAGAATCGCCGCAGTAAAAGCACAACCTATTCTGACGTCTGATTCCTTGGCGTTCAGCTCTAGACACAATCCTATCACACTGCATTGGCTCAGGACTCCGCTCGGAAGACAATGCCATAGTGTGCACAACTCTGCGCTCACGCAAGCGCTGATCAATTTGAATGGCCAGAGACATAGAATCACTCAGACCTGCAGGCGTGGGGAAGCCCACCATAACATCTTTAACAGATTCAGAAAGACCCTTTCTGAAAATTGCCGCCAAAGCATCCTCATTCCACTTAGTAAGCAAAGACCATTTTCTAAATTTCTGGCAATATGATTCTGCCGCTTCTTGACCCTGACACAGTGCCAACAAGGTTTTCTCAGCATGATCCACAGAATTAGGTTCATCATACAATAACCCAAGCGCCTGAAAAAAGGTGTCTACATTAAGCAAGGCCGGATTCCCAGATTCCAGGGAAAATGTCCAATCCTGCGGGTCGCCACGCAACAGAGAAATGACAATTTTTACCTGCTGGATGGGATCACCAGAGGAACGGGGATTCAGAGCAAAAAACAGTTTACAGTTATTTTTAAAGCTGAAAAATTTGGACCTGTCCTCAAAAAACAGATAGTAGGAATTCTAGGCTCTAAAACAGGAGTCTGCACGATATAATCAGAAATACCCTGTACTCTAGCAGCAAGTTGATCCACCCGAGAAGCAAGTCCCTGAACATCCATGTCAGCGCCTAACTCTTGAGCCACCCAGAGGTGAAGAGGGAAAAAAAAACACAACAGAGTACAGAAAAAAAAATGGCTCAGCACTTTCTTTCCCTTCTTTTGAGATGCGGTTAACTCATTGTTGGCCAGTTGTACTGTTATGATCTGGTGGCCTAGGAGCAGCATGGACGAGCTCTGGAGTAGGTGGCCTCTATACTGACTGCAGACCCTGAACTTAACACCACAACTATAAGTAGCCGTGGGATGTTTCTGTCACTCCCTCGACACCTCGTCACAGCCGGAGGACTAATTACCCCTAAAGAAAGAAACAGGAAAACTATCTTGCCTCAGAGAAAATTCCCAAAGGAAAGACAGCCCTCCACAAATATTGACTGTGAGAGGAGAGGGAAATTACAAACGCAGACTGAAAACAGAATTTAGCAAAGGAGGCCACGCTACCTAGAAAGAAAAGACAGGACAGAGTACTGTGCGGTCAGTATTAAAATACTACAAATATCCACCACAGAGAATACAAAAATCTCCACACCTAACTAAAGGCATGGAGGGTAACTCTGCGACTCCAGAGCTTCCAGCTTGGCTGAATAAATCCTTACACAGACAAAGCTGGACAAGAAAAAACATAGCAATTCACTGAACTATAAAGTCCACCGCATGTGGACTGCAAAAACAAAGCCAGGACTTATCTTTGATGATTTGGACAATCCAGCAGGAGAAACCAAGCAGAGATGTGAATCCTCCAGAAAAAAAATGGACAACTGGCACTCACTAAAGGGTGAAGCCAGACTAAATAGCCCCGTCCAAAGTGGAAGCACCTGATGACTGCTGTGAAGGACAAACAGCAGCACTACCACTTATAACCACCAGAGGGAGCCCAAGAGCAGAGCCCACAACAGAATTCACAACAGGGATCCATGGGCATGCGCAGTGCATATCTTCACCTCAGGCTGCTGTCACTCCTCTCCCTCCGCCTTCTTCAGACTGTGCGCCATCAGCTGATCGTTAATAGCATGCCACGGCCGTGACACCGCACAGTCTGAAGAAGCCGGAGGGAGGGGAGTGAGAGGCGAGGATATGCACTGTGCATGGCCATGGATCCCAGGCCTGCGGTGGGATTACATTAGACGACACTGCGAGGCGGGATCTGGGCCAGCGCGGCCACACAGGCGCAGCCAGCCTGACACCAAATGATGTCAGAAGATGGGCAGCGCTAAGTGTGCCTGGCCAAGAGATAACATAACAGCGCAGGCTCCGGGACAGAATCAAACAACGCTGAGGAGGCGGCGCACGGCGCCAAGGGGGTAGGAATGACGGCTGTGCTGCGTCACATTACAAAGGAAAGTCCCACCTCCGGGACGGTTTAACGGTGTGAGGGGACACATTTCATAAGTGTTTAGTTCTGTGTTTGCAAGGAGCATAATGAAAAGAGCCACCTTTTCCTTTGGCATCCTTTGTGATGCAAAAGCTGGCTCTTTCAGCTACAAACGCCTTTTGGGGGGGTTAAAGGTTCCCTTTCGACTTGCTCCAATCAGGCTTCGGCCTAAAGGGTGTTCCTCTGCTCCTCCTGCTGTCCCTGGGCTCCAACACCGCTAGTTGGTGCCTGGAAGTGCTGTCCGCACAGTCAACAGTGGCTCCTCTGTTATTGGGGTTCAGTAACGTCAGCTGCTCCTCTGCTGTGTGTGCTGCAATACCTCCTATCTGATCCTCCTGCTATCCCTGGGCTCCAACACCACTAGTTGGTGCCTGGAAGTGCTGGATGCACAGTTAACACTTGCTGCCGTGTTATTGGTGTTCAGTAACGTCAGCTGCTCCCCTGCTGTGTGTGCTGCAATACCTCCTATCTGATCCTCCTGCTGTCCCTGGGCTCTAACACCGCTAGTTGGTGCCTGGAAGTGCTGTCCGCACAGTCAACAGTGGCTCCTCTGTTATTGGGGTTCAGTAACGTCAGCTGCTCCCCTGCTGTGGGTGCTGCAATACCTCCTATCTGATCCTCCTGCTGTCTCTGGGCTCCAACACCGCTAGTTGGTGCCTGGAAGTGCTGTCCGCACGGTCAACAGTGGCTCCTCTGTTATTGGGGTTCAGTAACGTCAGCTGCTCCCCTGCTGTGTGTGCTGCAATACCTCCTATCTGATCCTCCTGCTGTCCCTGGGCTCCAACATAATTAAAAGAGCCACCTTTTCCTTTTGCATCATTAGTACTGTACAAGATGGCTCTTTCAGCAACAAACGCCTGGGGTGGGGGTTAAAGGTTCCCTTTCAACTTTCTCCAGTGCAGGCTTCAGCCTACACTCTGCTCCTCCTGCTGACCCCGGGCTCTAACACCGCCAGTTGGCGCCCGGAAGTGCTGGCTGCACAGAGCCAAACACCTCGCCAATGTGTCAGTGGGGTTCAGCAACGCCAGCTGTTCCCCTGCTGTGTAGCCGGCATTGTGTCCTGCAAATGCCACGCAGACACAACAGACCTAAAACTGCCTCCAGTGCAGGCTTCGGCCTACACTCTGCTCCCTCTGCTCCTCCTGCTGACCCTGGGCTCTAACACCGCCAGTTGGCGCCCAGAAGTGCTGGCTGCACAGAGACAAACACCTCGCCAATGTGTCAGTGGGGTTCAGCAACGCCAGCTGTTCCCCTGCTGTGTAGCCGGCATCGTGTCCTGCAAATGCCACGCAGACACAACAGACCTAAAACTGCTTCCAGTGCAGGCTTCGGCCTACACTCTGCTCCCTCTGCTCCTCCTGCTGACCTTGGGCTCTAACACTGCCAGTAGGCACCCGGAAGTGCTAGCTGCACAGAGAAAAACACCCGCCAATGTGTCAGTGGGGTTCAGTAACGCCAGCTGTTCCCCTGCTGTGTAGCCGGCATTGTGTCCTGCAAATGCCACGCCGACACAAGAACTGAAATTGAAGGGAACCTGCCCCCCCCAGGTGTTTGTATATATAACAGCCACCTTGTACAGCAGTAATGCTGCATTTGTACAAGGTGGCTCATTAAGTTACTCTCCTTGCACACGTCGAACTCAACACGTATAAAATGTGTCCTCTGAGACCATTAAACCGTCCCTGAGGTGTGACTTTCCTTTGTAATGACACGCAGCAGCCCCCTTGGTAGCGCTGCCCGTCTTCTGACATCATTGGTTGGCTGGCTGCGCCTCTGCGGCCTCCCTGCCCGACACAACGCCCCTCGGTGTCTTATTTATTTTGACTGCGAGGGTGTGATTGATGGGCATGAGCAGTGCATATGTTCGCCTGTCACTCATCTCCTTCCGCCTTCTTCAGACTGTGCGGCTTCATGGCCGTGGCATGCGATAAGGGATCAGCTGACGCCGCACAGTCTGTAGCAGGTGTAAGGACAGGAGTGAGAGGCGAACATATTTACTGCGCAAGGCCATGAATCCCAGCCCCACAGTGTGAATTAAGGAAAAGACACTGCAGGGCTGGGATTCATGGTCAACGCGAACCGCACCGGCCGACATGAAATGATGTCAGAAGGCAGGCAGCGCTAACAGCGCATGGCCAAGTGATAACACGACAGCGCAGACTCCTGTACAGCTAATAACGACGCTCAGGAGGCTGCGCCCAGCACCAAGGTGGGATTTTTGACAGCTGTGCTGCGCCTCATTAAGAAGGAAAGTCACGCCTCCAAGACAGTTTGACTGTATAAGGGGCTAAATGTTATACGTGTTTCATTCAGCGTCTGCAAGATTCAAAACTTAAAGAGCAACCTTTGACTTGTGCAGCATTACAGCTGCACAAGGTGTGGCTCTTCTAGTTTGTAACACCTGAGGGGGGGTTAAAGGTTACCTTTAAAATTGGTTCAATTAGGCTTCGGCCTACACTCTGCTCCCTCTCCTCCTGCTGACCCTGGGCTCTAACACCGCCAGTTGGTGCCCGGAAGTGCTAGCTGCACAGAGAAAAACACCCGCCAATGTGTCAGTGGGGTTCAGCAACGCCAGCTGTTCCCCTGCTGTGTAGCCGGCATCGTGTCCTGCAAACGCCACGCAGACACAAAGCTGCCGCCAGTGCAGACTTTGGCCTACACTCTGCTCCCTCTCCTCCTGCTGACCCTCGGCTCTAACACCGCCAGTTGGCACCCGGAAGTGCTAGCTGCACAGAGAAAAACACCCGCCAATGTGTCAGTGGGGTTCAGTAACGCCAGCTGTTCCCCTGCTGTGTAGCCGGCATCGTGTCCTGCAAACGCCACGCAGACACAAAGCTGCCACCAGTGCAGGCTTAGGCCTACACTCTGCTCCCTCTCCTCCTGCTGTCCCTGGGCTCTAACACCATCAGTTGGTGCCCGAAAGTGCTGGCTACACAGAGAAAAACACCAGCCAATGTGTCAGTGGGGTTCAGCAACGCCAGCTGTTCCCCTGCTGTGTAGCCAACATCGTGTCCTGCAAACGCCACGCAGACACAAAGCTGCCATCAGTGCGGGCTTCGGCCTACACTCTGCTCCCTCTCCTCCTGCTGTCCCTGGACTCTAACACCGTCAGTTGGTGCCCGGAAGTGCTGGCTGCACAGAGAAAAACACCAGCCAATGTGTCAGTGGGGTTCAGTAACGCCAGCTGTTCCCCTGCTGTGTAGCCGCCATCGTGTCCTGCAAATGCCACGCAGACACAACAGACCTCCAAATGCCTCCAGTGCAGGCTTCGGCCTACACTCTGCTCCCCCTGCTGACCCTTTGCTCTAAGAAGACAAGCTTGAATAGGTCCCCATCCTGGTTCCAGTACCGTCAGCTGGTTCCGGGCAGGGCCTTTGGCTTAGGTGCCTCCCTCTGGGTATCCGAGTTCCACCAACGTCAGGTGGTCCTTGGTAGTGCTTTCAGGCACGGGTACCTCCTGCTTAGTAACCGGGTTCCAGTAACGTCAGCTGGTCCTCGGTAGTTCCATTGGCTCTTGGACTTTCGGCTACCCATCCGGGTTCCAGTACCGTCAGCTGGTTCTCGGCAGTGTCTTTTGCTCTTGTACCTTCTGCTCCCCATCCTGGTTCCAGTACCGTCAGCTGGTTCCGGGCAGAGCCTTTGGCTTAGGTGCCTCCCTCTGGGTATCCGAGTTCCACCAACGTCAGGTGGTCCTTGGTAGTGCTTTCAGGCACGGGTACCTCCTGCTTAGTAACCGGGTTCCAGTAACGTCAGCTGGTCCTCGGTAGTTCCATTGGCTCTTGGACCTTCGGGTAGCCATCCGAGTTCCAGTTCCATCAGCTGTTTCTCGGCATTTTCTCAGCCTTCTTGTACCTTCTGCTACATTTCCAAGTTCAAGACCCTAAAGACGATGACCCGGAAGACCACCCCTAAGATGACGACGACACCAGAGACGACAACCACTGAGATGACGACGACCCTGGAGATGACGATGACATGGGAGACCGAGAAGCAGAAGAACAAGAGGCTGCAGAACAAAGAGCAGAAGAACATTAAGCATAACACTAAATATCAGAACAAAAGATATTATCTAAATTATAAGCAGAAGAAGACTAAGCAGTGTATGGGGGTGAGTCCGTTCCTCCTCGTGGTGCCCCTGGATAAAGCCTGATGCTGCAGACCAAACTGAACGCGGACAAATCTAACTGTTTTGTGACAGGCAGAACGGAAGGTGTAATCTTCAAACTTTTATAGATAACAACTACGGGAATGCCTGTCACAAATAAGAATATGATGAAGAAGATGAATATGAAGAAGAAGAATAGTTAAATAAAAAGAATATGAACAATGTAACAAAAAAAATTATAGGTAGAAGATGAAGAAGATGAATAAGGTGAAGAAGAACTTGATGTCAAAGATGCTGATGATGAAGAAGAAAGTGTGGGAGAAGTAAAAAAGAGGGTGAAGGGCGTGGAAGTAGTGAAACATCAATATCTGACAAAATAAAAAAAATCTTAACATAGTCAATATCTTTGTAACTCCGAACGTCTTATAAAAAATTAAAATTCCTGCTATTCTATTTGATTGGGCTAAACCTCTATGCCTTTAATGTCTCCGCCACCTCCCCCAATACATCCTACATTATTCTTAGTTGTTTTCCTTCATGTAGAATGAACCTACAAGGAAAGAAAGGGTTTATTTTAATTCCGATATTTTCGTCCCATTGACTTGCATTGGTATCGGGTATCGGTATCGGCGAGATCCGATATTTTGCCGGTATCGGCCGATACTTTCCGATACCGATACTTTCCGATATCGGAAGGTATCGCTCAACACTAGTGGTGCGCCATGTGCACTGCGGCAAATTTTGGCCACACCCCAATCCACACCCATCTACCATTTCTTTCTCCCATGGCAGGAGCCAGGTATGGACTGGGGCTGAAATTCAGTCCTGGCATTTGTTATCACACAGGCCCATGTTGTCCCCGTTCCAATGAACCAGATGGGATATATTACCAATATTACCCTGGATGGAGGAAAAGGAGATTTACTACAAGACCAATATTTCTAATGATACCCGATGCCTGCTGGAGTAAGTGATGGAGTCAGCAACTTTGTGCTCCATCACAACTCTTAACAGTGTGGGTATCTTGAGAACACCGATTCTGTTAACACCGTAGCAGACAAAGCCGCCCATGACCAGACAGGCCCTTCTGGCAGTTGCCAGAATTGCCAGATGGCCAGTCCAGCCCTGATGGCACCTTTTGAAATTGTGCCAGATTGTGATGTTCTAGGGTGAGGCATCTTGTGTCATATTCATGGTGTTCAGTGGTTTGTACCAATGAAATTGAAAATAAGGAAATACAATTGGTAAACTGGCATCCAAAGATCATAGACATGTGAAGGCTGAATATAAATCACTGCTGGGTATGCCAAAAAAAATTGGCAGCATATACACTACATGTAAAGTTTCTTCATATAGAGCTGAGTCCCTAATCAGACTGCCCATGATGAGAGTGAAGGATGGAGATGCAAGCATCGTGGTATGGGCATGTTTCTCTTACTATGGTGACAGGCCAGACCTATTTACTGCATACCAGGGATCATGGACCATTTTGCATATATTAAAATACTTCAAGAGGTCATGTTGCCCTATGCTGAAAAGGATATACCCTTGAAATGGGTGTTTTAACAAGACAATGAACCTAAACACCAGTAAACAAGTAAGATCTTGGTTCCAGTCCAACAAAATTGAGGTTATGGAGTGGCCAGCCCAATCCCCGGACCTTAATCCGATGCACCACTTGTGGGATGACATAACAAAATTCAGTTTCTGAGGCAATGTCAACAAATACCAAAAAAAGTGTAGCCAAGCATCCTGGCCTGGAATAACAGTTGACAGGTGCCAGAAGTTGGTTGACTCTGTGCAGCAAAGTTCTAAAAACTGTGGGTATATACAACTAAACATTAGGTTAGTGATTCACAGGAATGCTAAATCCTCAGAAATGTACATATTGTGAGTTTGTAAGGACAAATGCAGACACTGCCGGCGTTATCTTGGAGGAAAAAAAATATTTTTTTCTCTAGCAAGATGGTGCAGCCGGTGCCTGCGCAATAGTAGCTCCTGGCGATTGCCAATAGGTGCTACTGCGCAGGCTCCATGTTGGAGGATGATTTTTTCTCTCTATGAAGATGACGCTAGATGCTACTGCACCATTTTCAAACAGATTTTTTTATGACTATCAGGAGAACAGAAACAAATTAATCATATACACAGTACATATGCGATCATGCTACAGCGCAGGCGCCTTACTGCAGAAGAGTTTTTTCTTTTCCCAAGATAAATAGAATATTCATTATGCAAACTAGGGGGCAGGTCACTGAGGGATCAGAAGCCATACTGATGAACACCCATCAGCTATCAGTCACTGATAGGACCGCCCACTGGACCGAAAATTCCCAAAAGAGCAGAGGTTTATATGAATATAACACAGATTATATACTGAATCTTTTCCCACAAATCTATATATCAATCTACATGGTGCCCTCAGATTGGACTGCATTTTCAGGTTCCCTATAAGGCCAGGTTCAAATAAACATATGAAAAATCGTTTGTATTTAAGCCAGAAAACTCAGACGATTTTCATCCAAATTGTCATCCCCATGTCATCCGTGTATCCTTTTTTAATGTCCATGTGACATCCATTTTATGCATCAACATTTTAAAATGTACATGATCAAATACAGTTTTCTAGCTTAAGAAAGGCAATTTGTCTGAAAAAATCGGATCAGATGGGCACCTATACACTTGTAAAGGCGATTTACATCTGACTTTTGTAAGTGAATAATGCAGGCTATAATTTTTTTTTCACAAGGACACTTGCATCTAATCAGACCTGTTCATTTATATTGGTCAGTAGGCTGTCCAATCTTTACTTGGCACGTGTCCGTATAACACGCTCATTTGAGCACACCCTATTAGCTACTGTTTTTGAAGTTCTGGTCCCTTTTTCTCTGTCCTGTTGGACTGCTGTATTCTCTGTAATTTCCTAATACTGCTGAAGTTTAGCCACTTCTTTGACCCGTCCTTTTGACTCCACCTTGGCAAACTGACATAGAAGTAAAATACGAATGCGTGAATGCGATCTATGACTGTGGACAAATACATCTGGTATTGAGAAAGTATTTACATTATTTAATATTCTCCACTGAAGTGGCCGCCCCGGACCACAGTGTTTGCCAAGTCCCCAATGCTATTATCGCAGTTCTTCGCTAATAAATATAGTCAATATTTGGACAATTCAGAACAAACAGCAAACTATTTTCTGTTCTTATTCCCTATCGCTGCCAGTTAGATGGTGATCTATTTGCCTTGTACAAAGATTCTACCTTCAGAGGCCTTGCTTTAGTTAAAGTGAGCTATTATCAAAATGAAAAACTGAAGAGAATTCTCAGCTCCGGGAGGCTGTGGCATCAAGCTAACAAATCTTCTTCACTGCCTCTAACAGGATTACCCATCGGTTTTCGCACCCAGCCCTCTGAAGTGAGTTACATGAGCACAAATTATTCTCCTTGCTGAAAATAGGTCCCCTATAGGGAGGCAGGCTGTATACATCTTAAATTGGGCACATCAATCAGGTGTTTTGGACACGCTTCGCAATCTTTGCAATCAGCATGAAAGACTAAAATAGACTGTAAAAAAAAGAAAAGAACATTTATTTGCACAGAGCACAGAAAGAGCGCGGCGTTTTCATATGGTGAACAGGAAATATCAAAAAGATAATTGCAGTTTGTCGATTATTGATGACTTTTTAACCCTTTCCCATCACAACCATTTTTTGTTTTTGTGCTTTCATAACTTATTTTGATTTTTCCTTTTACATAGCCATAAATGTGCAACATGATTTTCCAGATCAGTTCAATTACGGCAATATCATAGATTTTTTTTTCTATTTAAATGGGGAAAAAACTGCTAAATATTGTAAAAAAAAATTGTGGCTTGTGTCACCATTTTCTCATAACCGTAATTATGGTGAGCTCATATTTCTATCTAGACCATTTTGGAGAGCATGCAACATATTTATCACTTTTATTGCAGCATTAGGGAGGTGTGGTGACCGAAAAACTAAAAAAAACTTTTTTTATATTTTTTTAATCTCCTTATGGCCTTTACTGTGCGGCTTAATTCATTTTATGGTTTCAGCAGCTTTTTACATTCTGTCGCATTCCAGATGCCGGTAATACAGTTAGCAACTGATGGTATGTCGTATGGACTCAGCTACTAAGTCCGCTCCATACATAAGGATCCCATGTAGATTGTACTATTGCAACTAAAAGTTTGGTGATTGTAGTCATAGAATCATAGAATCATAGAATGTTAGAGTTGGACGGGATTCACTGCAGGATTCACTAAACAATCTCAGACAGATGTCTGTCAAGCCTTTGCTTGAAGAATTCCATTGAAGGAGAACTCACTACCTATCATGGCAGCTTGTTCCACTCATTGATCACCCTCACTGTCAAACAGTTTTTCTAATATGTAATCTGTATCTTCTACCTATCAGTTTCATTCCATTGCCATTGTAGAAGATATTTTTTTCAGGGAGAACTATACATGATTCAATAACAGTAACAGAGTTTATTCAAAAGCTGGCAAGTTCTGCAATAGTGATGAGTGAGCGTGTTTCCAACTGCTCAATACTCTATTTAGCATGATGAAGATCTGGCATGCTTGTTACTCGATCGAGTATCATGGGTGTTTGAGTCCCTGCCCCCATGTTAGGTGCCTGTTAGCCAATGAACATGCGGGGATTGGCTGTCATGCATGTTGGTTACTGGCACTATTGTGATTGGCAGGCCACATCGTGCCATAGGGAAGCAGTTCAGGTCGAGTTGTTATAGGAGGGAGAGAGTAATTTAGAGCAGCGATAAAGTTAGGGTTTAATGATATTGCTATTGCTTTATTTGTATACTGCTCCTGCAGCATTAAAACAACAGTCCCTTTCAGGGCTAAATATTTTCCTTTCTGTAGTAAAACCACTGTTACCTGCATTCAATAGCAGGAAAGTTTAAGAGAAGAGGTATGTAGTCAGGGTTTAATTTTGCTTTTGTAGTACTTGTATACTCGCCCTGCAGCGTTAAAACAACAGTCCTTTTCAGGGCTAAATATTTTCCTTTGTGTAGTAAAACCGCTGTTGCCTGCATTCAGTGGAGGTAAAGGAAAGTTTGGGGTTAAAGGCATCTAGGCAGGTTTTAATATCGCTATTGCAGCACTTGTGTACCGCTGCTGCTGCACCATTAAAACAACGGTGCTAAATATTTTTTTCTCTTTAAATACTTGGAACTTTGCAGGCATGTATACCTACTTTAAAATGTGTAAGGGACGAGGAGGTATACGTGCTGCTGATGGTGCACACAGAGGTCAAGACCACTGGCCAGGTGAAACTATTCCTGCTGCGCGAGCACAACAAACATGCTCATCCATGAGACCTAACTTCCTGTCCCACTTTGCAGGAAGGCGTGACACACCACTCTTGAAGTCAGAATTGTGCGAACATTTGGTCGGTAGGATGGCAGATAATGCTTAAAGTATGTTTCCTAGCACCACCCGGTCTTCCACATAGTCCAGTCTCACTAGCCAAGAGTCTGGACTACATAATTCTCACCCTGATACTTCTTCATACCACCATAGCAACTCCCATAAGACAAGTGATGTCATACTCGGAGCGCTTTGCATTTCCATTCAATAATTCTGACCTCTTGCCCTGCATGTTTCAAGAGAGACATGAGGAACTCATGTATAGTGATGCCAAAATATTTGAGCAGCCACATGCAGAAGAAGATGGGGAACAGCAATTAGTGTCTCAAGTGTCAATCAGTGTCAATTAAGGACTCTCAATTCTAAACATTTTTCTATCTACTGGCTAACACGGTACCAAGATATATATCTTTCCTGTCTCAAGAGGTAAATGATGATGAGACACACTTTCCAACAAGTGATGTTGTTACGTCAACAAGTCAGGAGGACCAGAGTGCGGAAGTGGAAGATAAAGTGGATGGTGGATGATGAAGTTACGGACCCAACCTGGAAATGAGCCATACAGAGCAAAGACAGCAGTGCAAAGGGAGAGGCATAACATACAAGACAGATCTGTGGCTCTTGCCGCTGAACCTATAACTAGGCATATTCGTGTGTGATATTGGCCGTAACCTGGTAGCAGCTCTGAATTTGGCAAGCTCACACACATAGCATGCCTGGCCAACGTGTTCAACTTAGTGGTCCACGGCTTTCTGAAAACCTACCTAGATTTGCCTGAGCTACTTGTGAAGGTATGCTGCTTATGCACCCATTTCCCTAAGTCAGCTACAGCTGCCACCTGTCTGGCAGTGCTACAGCAGCGCTTGCAAGTGCAAGCTCACCGACTGTTGTGCGATGTGACCACGAGCTGGAAGTTAGCATTACATATGTTGGCAAGGCACAGATGTCTGACATTTGTGAGGTTCTACAAAACTTTGAGGAATCAACCAAGATGGTGAACGGTGATGACACTATAATCAGCATAACCATCCCGCTTCAGTGTCTATTCAAATCCTCACAGGTAAAGAGAAAGCTTTGCATGTGGCGATGGAGGAAGAAAGTAGGCAGGATAATTCTACCCAGCCTGATCACATTTTCTCAGTGCAAATTGAAGATAATGATGAGGAGGAAGGTGAGGAGGAGGAGCAGGAGATTATTGTCTGCACCATAGAGGGTACTACCCACACCATCTTCATCCCATCTGTTCAGCATGGATGGGCTGAAGAAGCGGGGAAGGAGAAGAGGGAGGAAATGGAGAGTCATCCTCTTGGTGGGGACAAGAAAGTCTTGCATGTTACTTTATATCCTGAAATACAAAATACCAGCTACAAATTACAACAGCATTCACCAATATATCAACTCTAATGTAGCAATTAAAAAAATCTGAGTCACCATATATTAGAAAATACAATATTTATTGATACAAAATACATAAGATAAATACTCAATAAAAATGTGATCCTCAAAAGTGACAAGACAAATCAAGCAGCCGCGAACCAGGACCCAGCTTGTATAGCACATAAATTGATATCCTACTGATCATATGTATAAAACCTCATGGTGAAAGAAAGGGATATATCAAGCCGTTCACCCACAAATAATGAGAAGAACCAAGTGAGTGACATCATTTCAAGTGACATCTTTAAGTGCATCATCAGAAATATGCCAGAAAGATAACCAATGGCATATTCTCCTTCACGCTGTCATGCCCTGGCCCATCTACTTCCATTCACAGGTAAGTTTGAACTGTCTACTATCCTGGAATACCCACTGCACACCTGAATCCATGCACCTCTCTCCCCCTATTCTACCTGGTACGTTTGAACTGTCTGCTAACCTGGAATACCCACTGCACCCCTGAATCCATGCACCTCTCTCCCCCTATTCTACCTGGTACATTTGAACTGTCTGCTCACCTGGAAAACCCACTGCACCCCTGAATCCATGCACCTCTCTCCCCCTATTCTACCTGGTACGTTTGAACTGTCTGCTAACCTGGAATACCCACTGCACCCCTGAATCCATGCACCTCTCTCCCCCTATTCTACCTGGTCCTTCTACTTTTTCCATGACTTTAATTCAATACTTCTAATTTACTGCATGCTGATTGATATATCCATGCTTTTCACACCTAACACTATCCTCCTATCTTATCCTATCTTTCTTCAGCTTTGATGGCAGTCAAATGTTCATTTAACTGCAATCTGCTAATTGTCCCCTGCTGTGGACTGTCCTCCACCTCCTTCCTCCTCCCCCTCCCTCTCTCACCTGGATTCATTTCTTGGACACTTGAGTGGTATAAGTTGAATGGTGTCGGTCAGATTTGACTTTAGTCAGATGTGACATCATTTGAAGTGATATCTTTAAGTGTATCGTCAGAAATATGCCAGAAATAGTCCAGGAATCGGCCAGATGGTAAGACTAATCACTGTATTCTAATTTGACTTGCTTCGCCTTTCTTCACCTGCTATTTAACCATACTCACATTTGCCCTCACTATTTTCACTCCACTAATCCTCATCCCCTATCCTTCTCACACTATGAGAAACTACAGCAATCCCTCACACTTAAAACCTGTTCAACTGCCCACCACTCCCCTGCTTCCTCTCTCTGGGGCACTTTGGAATGCCCACTCTTTCTGCAACAAGCTCCACGTGATCCACGATCTCTTTACTTCCCGCAACCTTTCCTTGCTGGCCCTTACTGAGACCTGGCTGACGCCCCCTGACACGGCCTCCCCTGCTGCACTGACTTACGGTCGCCTCCACTTTACCCACACTCCTCGCTCTGGCAACAGACATGGTGGGGGAGTGGGTTTCCTTTTTTCTAAAAACTGCTACTTCAACTCTATCCAACCCCCACCCTCCCTTATCCTCCCTTCTTTCGAGGTTCACTCTGTCCGTATCTACTCTCCCTCTAATCTTCAAATGGCTGTTATATACCGACCACCGGGCTCAGCCACTGCCTTCATTGACCAATTCTCCACCTGGCTTCTTCACTTTCTCTCTGCTGACATCCCCACCATCATAATGGGTGACTTTAATATTCCTACTGACACCCGCCAACCAGCAGCCTCCAAGCTCCTGGCCCTTACCTTATCCTTTGGACTAAGGCTAGGTTCACATTGCGTTAGGGCAATCCGTTTAGCGCTAGCGCTAGCGGATTGCGCTAACGCAATGTATTTGTAGGGGCCGCGTTTAGGGGTCGCGCTAACGTCCCCGCTCTCGCAGATCCCCGATCTGCGAGAGTGGGGAACGGACCTCGGGCGCGTCACAAAAGAACGGCACATCGCTAGCGCGAGCCGAAAAAGGCACGCGCTAGCGATGCGCTTCAGGCTGAAACAACATTGCTGTCAATGGGTGCGCTAACGGACCCGTTGCATGGCGTTAATTGCGATATTTTCGCCGTGCAACGCTGTCCGTTAGCGACCACCCACTAACGCAATGTGAACCTAGCCTTACTCAGTGGTCCTCCACAGCAACCCACACAGACGGACATACACTAGACCTCATCTTCACCTGCCTCTGTTCCTTATCTAATCTCACAATCTCTCCCTTCCCCTTATCTGACCACCATCTACTCACCTTCTCTTCCTTGTCCTCCTCACCCGCTCCCCACATCCAGCCAGTACCATATCCTCACAGAAACCTTGCACACCTAGACATTCACCGACTCTCAGACTCTCTTCTACCCCTGTCCTCCATATCTTCACTCCACAACACGGAGAGCACCACCACTTTCTATAACTCCACCCTCACATCAGCCATAGACTCAGTCGCCCCTCTCATGCATAACAAAGTGCGACAAATCAATAGGAAACCCTGGCATAACAACCTCACCGAAAAACTCCGACAAGCATCCAGGATTGCGGAGCAACGTTGGAAAAAAAACATGCCTGCCCAATGACTTTACCGCTTTCAAACAAGCTACACTTGCCTTCAAACTAGCCCTCACTTCTGCTAAACAGACCTATTTCACCAACCTTGTATCTTCACTATCCTACAACCCAAAACAACTGTTCAGCACATTTAACTCTCTCCTCTGCCCCCCACTGCCACCTCCAACTCCCCTCATCTCTTCTGAGGACTTTGCCACCTACTTCAAAAACAAGATCGACCAAACAACGCAAACCTTTACTGTTCCACCACCCCAACCACTCCATATACCAGACCTCTGCCCTTCCCCAATAACTTCCCTCTGAAACATCACTGAAGGAGAACTTACTCGCCTCCTTTCCAAATCACACCTCACCACCTGTGCACTTGACCCCATCCCTTCCCACCTGCTCCCCAACCTCACTAACATGCTCATTCCAGCCCTAACCCATCTCTTCAACCTATCGCTATCTTCTGGTACTTTCCCCTCTGCCTTCAAACATGCCACCATCACACCCATCCTCAAAAAAGCTAACCTTGACCCAACTGCTATGCCCAGCTATCGCCCCATATCACTGCTCCCGTTTGCTTCCAAACTCCTTGAGCAGCATGTCCATGGTCAACTTTCCTCCCACCTCTCATCTAACTCTCTCCTTGACAACCTCCAATCCGGCTTCCGCCCCACCACTCCACTGAAACTGCTCTGACCAAAATTACTAATGACTTACTCACAGTCACAGCCAAAGCTAACAGACAGTTCTCCATCCTCCTCCTTCTCGACCTGTCCTCTGCTTTTGACACAGTCGACCATTGCCTACTGCTACAGATTCTTTCTTTGCTTGGCATCAAAAGCCTTGCCCTGTCCTGGATTGCCTCATATCTTTCAGACCGCACATTTAGCGTTTCCCACTCCCACACTACCTCCTCACCCCGCCCCCTCTCTATTGGAGTCCCTCAAGGCTCTGTCCTAGGGCCTCTACTTTTTTCCATCTGTACCCTTGGCCTAGGACAACTCATAAAGTCCCATGGCTTCCAGTACCACCTATATGCGGACGACACTCAGATCTACCTCTCTGGCTCAGATATCACCTCTCTTATGTCCAGAATCCTGGAGTATCTGTCAGACATATCCTCCTTCTTCAACTCTCGCTTCCTAAAACTCAATGTAGACAAAACCAAACTCATAATCTTTCTCCCATCTTGCGTATCCCAGAAGCTCATGACCCACGTCAAGGGTCCCCACGCTCATGAGTCCTAACTCTAAAATAGCTAAAAGCACAAAAAGAGGATTCAGAGATCCTCCAAAAATGAGAAAAAACAGCAAAACATGGCAGAGATGCTTACCTGCCTAGGCCTCCAAACAAATGCACTATCAGGATGCAGTGGACCCATGTGGTTAAGATGAAAAAAACACAGGTGCAGCATAACCGATGAGGCAGCCACTCACGGCCTACCAAACTAATGGAGGGGGTGGCTGCTTGGCACATTGCTGCACATAAATGCACCCCATGTGCGTGGGGACCCTTGACGTGGGTCATGAGCTTCTTTATTTTGGCCAAAATATCAACTAATACCTCACATAGAAATATATATTTTTTATGTGTTTTTTGCACTTTTTTTCGGGGTGCAGTTGGGCCCATTTTTCTCTTGTAAACTGTGGTGTCTGTTCACATGGGGTGCATTTGGATAGCGCTGGGCAGGCCCGCCTGATCTAATAGAAGGGTGTCACTACTAGGCCTGCCTGGATGCTGTGCATCTCCATTGTGTGAACAGCGCCACATACAAGTTTTTTATGTGCAGCAATGTGCCAAGCAGCCACCCCCTCCATTAGTTTGGTAGGCCGTGAGTGGCTGCCTCATCGGTTATGCTGCACCTGTGTTTTTTTCATCTTAACCACATGGGTACACTGCATCCTGCATTTGTTTGGAGGCCTAGGCAGGTAAGCATCTCTGCCATGTTTTGCTGTTTTTTCTCATCTTGCGTATCCCCCCTACCTGATCTATCTATTATGGTAAACAGCATCACACTGTCTCCCGCACCTGAATTCCGCTGCCTCAGGGTAACTCTCGATTCTGCCCTGTCCTTCAAACCGCACGTCCTAACTCTTGCCACCTCCTGTCGCCTCCAACTCAAAAATATTGCCAGAATCCATCCCTTCCTCAGCCCGCAATCTACTAAAATTCTTGTGCATGCCCTCATCATCTCCCGCCTCAATAACTGCAACACCCTCCTCTGTGACCTCCCCGCTAACTCCCTTGCACCACTCCAGTCTGTCCTCAACTCTGCTGCTCGGCTAATCCACCTCTATCCTCGCTACTCCCCTGCTTCACCCCTCTGCAAATCCTTCCACTGGCTCCCAATTCCCCAACGAATCCAGTTTATACTACTAACACTGATCTACAAAGCCATCCACAACCTGTCCCCTCCTTATATCTCTGAACTAATCTCCCATTATCTTCCCTCATGTAATCTTCAATCCTCCCAAGACCTCCTACTGTCCTCCACACTTATTTGTTCCTCACACAACCGCCTCCAAGATTTCTCCTGAATATCCCCCATCCTCTGGAATTCCACGCCTCAACACGTCCAATTATCCACCACCCTCAGATCCTTCAGACGGAACCTGAAAACCCATCTCTTCAGGAAAGCCTACAGCCTGCAATAACCATTCTGCCGCCTCACCAACCACCCGAGCTGCCCCTCTCACCAACCACCCGAGCTGCCGCCTCACCAACCACCCGAGCTGCCGTGTCGCCTCACCAACCACCCGAGCTGCCGCCTCACCACCACCAGTGCTGCAGCACACTGACCTCCTGTCTCTTCCCCATTATCCCGAAGAATGTGAGTCCGCAAGGACAGGGTCCTCTCCCCTCTGTACCAGTCTGTCACTGTAAATTTGTTTACTGTTAACAATATATATAACCCTGTATGTAACCTCTTTTCACATGTACAGCACCATGGAATTAATGGTGCTATATAAATAAATAATAATAATAATATTAATAATAATAAAGTGAGGCCACCCTAACCAGACCATGTGACTAAGCCAAACTATGAAAAAACGTAACATCAGTTATAGTGAATTGCTATACCAAAATCACAAAACATAAGGTAATAAATCAAGGGTTAATTACCCATAATGATGATGTCTCCTGTCCAAGAGGCGGCCACTGACCCCGATGCACGTTTCGGGAACGTTACTGTCGTTTCCTCAAGGGGACGTGGTTTCAATTACATAGACGTCAGCCATAAATACATAGCCATTTCGGCCACATGACCAAATATGGCCAATTGCATATTTTGCCTTCCCATATGCACACGCGAAAATCTCAGGTCCTGTAGTCACGGACTCCCCACTGCTCATACCATAGTCCAGGACAGCAGACGGCGCCTGACCGCATGACACCCGACAGCAGCCGAGCACCGGGAAGAACGCAAGGGGGCCCAAAACAAAACACGTGCGCAAGCGGAAAACCAAAGACCATTTAAATAATTATAATAATAAAGTTAAACAGTGATATGAAAGTGAACGTATACATATATAACTAAAACTAATCGTGATTAATTATAGGAACATATCATTGAACATATATGAATAATAAATGAATAATGATAATGTGCACATTTATATTAAAAACAAAATATTTGCATAAGCAATTTCATACATAATAACCAATTATGCATACATGCATAAATGATATTGTGTAATGTGACCAATTAAACGATCATGATTGAGAGAGAGAGAGAAAAAACCAACCAGCACTCCTAATGTGAACACGTGCACGCTGCAAAACTGCATAATATATACAAAAAAGAACACAGCAGCACATGCGCATGAATCTAGGCCATGTGAAAACACAGACAAACATTCAATATACAGTAGATTATACTTCTCAAAAATATTTTTTCACTAATGTTTTCAAAAAAAATTTTTTTCATAAAAGAACCTTTTTCATCTATTACTGTAAGTTTTATGAAAACAAATTTAAAAAAAAATTGTGAAAAAATATTTTTGAGAAGTATAATCTATATTGAATATTTGTCTGTGTTTTCACATGGCCTAGATTCATGCACATGTGCTGCTGCTGTGTTCTTTTTTGTATATATTATGCAGTTTTGCAGAGTGCACGTGTTCACATTAGGAGTGCTGGTTGGGTTTTTTTCTCTGTTTAGTTACTGGATGCTGGCTGCCTCCAGGCTGATCTTGCACTCCTCCCATTGACCTTGCAGGTGGCCGTAATCAGCTCTACCTGCCCATAAATTGTAGGGTTTGCCCGAGAGTGACATGTTTTGTCCATACTTGTAGGTCGGTGGCCCAAAAGTGGCATGTACAGTAGAGTAGGACCTATCAGAGGGAGGTCACCTTGCCGTGGTTGATGGGCTACATGAATTGGCCAATTTATGCGCTAAGAACCTTCATTTTCAACTATTACTGTAAGTTTTATGAAAACTTTTTTGTGAAAAAATATTTTTGAGACGTATAATAATAAAAATAATAATTTGTATTTATATAGCGCCAACATATTCTGCAGCGCTTTACAACTTATAGAGGGGACTTGTACAGACAATAGACATTACAGCATAACAGAAATCACAGTTCAAAACAGATAGCAGTAGAAATGAGGGCCCTGCTCGCAAGCTTACAAACTATGAGGAAAAGGGGAGACACGAGAGGTGGATGGTAACAATTGCTTTAGTTATTTGGACCAGCCATAGTGTAAGGCTCGGGTGTGCATGTAAAGCTGCATGAACCAGTTAACTGCCTAAGTATATAGCAGTACAGACATAGAGTGCTATTAACTGCATAAAGTGTAAGAGAACATGATGAGAGGAACCTGATTATGTAGGGTTTTTTTTTATTTGCTTTTTTTTTTTTTTATTGGGCCACACAGGGATGGTTAGGTTAATGCATTGAGGCGGTAGGCCAGTCTGAACAAATGAGTTTTTAGGGCACGCTTAAAACTGTGGGGATTGGGGATTAATCGTATTAACCTAGGTAATGCATTCGAAAGAACCGGCGCAGCACGTGTAAAGTCTTGTAGACGGGAGTGGGAGGTTCTGATTATTGAGGATGCTAACCTGAGGTCATTAGCGGAGCGGAGGGCACGGGTAGGGTGGTAGACTGAGACCAGAGAGGAGATGTAGGGTGGTGCTGAGCCATGGAGTGCTTTGTGCATGAGGGTAGTAGTTTTGTACTGGATTCTGGAGTGGATGGGTAGCCAATGTAATGACTGGCACAAGGTAGAGGCATCGGTGTAACGGTTGGTGAGGAATATGATCCTGACAGCAGCATTCAGGACAGAATGGAGTGGGGAGAGTTTGGTAAGAGGGAGGCCGATTAGTAGAGAGTTACAATAGTCCAGACGAGAATGAATAAGTGAGACAGTAAGAGTTTTTGCAGAGTCGAAAGTAAGAAAAGGGCGAATTCTAGAAATGTTTTTGAGATGCAGATAAGAAGAGCGAGCCAGTGATCGGATGTGGGGGGTGAATGAAAGCTCGGAATCAAGGATGACCCCAAGACAGCGGGCATGTTGCTTTGGAGTAATGGTGGAACCACACACGGAGATGGCAATGTCAGACAAAGGTAGGTTAGTAGAGGGAAAGAACACGAGGAGTTCAGTTTTTGACAGGTTCAGTTTCAGATAGAGGGAGGACATGATGTTAGAGACAGCGGTAAGACAATCACTGGTGTTTTCTAAAAAGGTCGGCGTGATAACAGGAGAAGAGGTGTATAATTGGGTGTCATCAGCATAGAGATGGTACTGGAAACCAAATCTACTGATTTTTTGTCCAATAGGGGCAGTATACAAAAAGAAGAGGAGGGGGCCTAGGACTGATCCTTGAGGAACCCCAACAGTAAGGGGAAGGTCAGAGGAGGAGGAACCAGCAAAACATACAGTGAAGGATCGGTCAGAGAGATAGGAGAAGAACCAAGAGAGAATGGTGTCCTTGAGGCCGATGGAGCGGAGCATATTGAGGAGGAGCTGATGATCCACAGTGTCGAATGCTGCGGAGAGATCCAAGAGAATTAGCATGGAGTAGTGACCATTAGATTTAGCTGTTAGTAGGTCATTAGAGACTTTAGTGAGGGCAGTTTCAGTAGAGTATAAAGAGCGGAAGCCAGATTGAAGAGGGTCGAGAAGAGAGTTATCTGAGAGATAGCGGGTAAGACGGGAGTGGACCAGGCGTTTGAGAAGTTTAGAGATGAAGGGAAGATTAGAGACAGGTCTATAATTAGCGGCACAATTTTGGTCAAGGGAGGGTTTTTTAAGTAATGGATGTATGATGGCATGCCTAAATGAGGAGGTAAAAATAACAGATGTGAGGGAAAGGTTGAATATTTTTGTTAGGTGAGAGGTGACAGCCGGGGAAAGGGACTGGAGGAGATGTGACGGAATGGGGTCACTGGTGCAAGTGGTCGGGCGAGAAGATGCAAGGAGCCTGCTTACTTCTTCTGTAACTGGTTCAAAGTCAGAGAGTGAACTAGATGCAGTGGGGGAGGAAGGACAGTGCATGGTATGAAGAGATTGGGAGATGATTTCCTGTCGAATGTGGTCAATTTTTTCTTTGAAGTAATTGGCCAGATCGTCAGCGCGGAGATCCGTGGTTGGGGCCTGCTCTCTTGGGTTGAGTAGGGACTGGAAAGTGTCAAAGAGACGTTTAGGGTTATTTGACAGTGAGGTGATGAGGGTGTTTAAATAGGTTTGTTTGGAGAGGTGAAGGGCAGAGTTGTATGTTTTTAGCATGAACTTATAATGGATGAAATCTTCAGGTAGATTAGATTTTCTCCACAGACGTTCGGCGCACCTGGAGCACCGCTGCAGGAACCGTGTTTGCAGCGTGTGCCACGGTTGTCACCGTCTGTGCCGAATTGTTCTATGTATAGGAGGTGCAGCTTCATCCAGGGCACTTTGCAGGGTTTCATTGTAATGCTTCAGAACAGAATCAGGACATGAGATGGAGAAGATTGGGGCCACTGAGGACTGCAAGTTCTTCATAAGTTTCTGGGTATTAATGGCCTGTATGTTTCTATAAGTGTGGAAAGTGGGGGTGACCTGAGCGGGGTGGCAGTTCTTGATAGAGAATGAAAGAAGGTTGTGGTCAGAGAGCGGGAGAGGGGAGTTTGTGAAATCATCCACCGAGCAAAGCTGGGAGAAGACCAAGTGAAGGGAGTTTCCATCTTCATGCGTTGGTGTCAGGGAGAGACTAGGTGAGCGAGAGCTAATAACCTGGGCCCCTGCAGTTTCCCTCAGACTAGGGAAATCCTGACTGACCCTCTACCTGGAGTTTACACTGAAGGTGTGCATGTCCAGGCCTCGAACCTCATCCTGTCTCCTGAGCTCAGCCCTAGGCTGAAACCTCCGCACACCACCCAGTGAAGATGGTATTCCCCAATACCCACAGTTAGCACAGACAAGGATAAAGGAAAATATACACCACGCCGCAGTCACTCAGGAATACACTATAAATGTGCAGGGCAAAATAAATACAAATATAGGCAGGAGTAAATAAGACAAAGGTAAATACACCACCAGCAACGAATCTCCAACCACCAGCTCTCCTCACCAGACCGAGATAACAACGCACAAGACAGAAGCTATAATCGGCGACGCCCAAAAATCCGGAGAACTATTTAAAGGCAGTGGGCATGGCCCAGCTTCCAATCCAAGGATTAGGTAAATTAACCCCGGAACAGCTAGATAAAATCTAGCCGACGCCAATGAGCAAATAGTGGTCAAAAGCGGAATTACCGCTGTCTGTCGGACGACCTGGTCTGAACAGCGTCCGACATGACAGTACCCCGCCTTCTACGAGGGACCCCAGGGCCCTCATGGCAAATAGGACCCGGCTTGTCCGGATGACGGCGGTGAAACAACCTGATCAGCCGGTCAGCATGAACGTCCGAGGTTGGTACCCAGGATCTCTCCTCAGGCCCATAACCATGCCAATGTACCAAGTACTGTAAAGTGCGATGCACTACACGAGAGTCAACCACCTTGGAGACTTCAAACTCCAAATTACCATCCACCAAGACTGGAGGTGGCATAGGTGCCGCGTCCACAGAACCCACCACCTTCTTTAGAAGAGACCTGTGGAACACGTTGTATATCTTATACACCGTAGGGAGCTCCAATCGGTACGCTACTGGGTTAATGACGGTGGTGACCCTAAATGGACCAATAAACCGTGGACCCAATTTAAGGGATGATATTTTGAGTCTTATGTTTTTTGAGGATAATCACACCCAGTCATCCACACTCAGGTCCGGACCTGGCACACGCCTACTGTCAGCCACAGGTTTGTACCTAGCACCCACACTCAACAGGCGCTGTTTATCTCTCCTCCAGACTGATGACAATTGTGTTCCTAACTGGTCCTCCTCCGGAACGCCGGAAGAGCCCCTCTGACTCAAGGTACAAAATTGAGGATGTAGCCCGTAAACACAAAAAAACGGAGACTCCCCAGACGACTCCTGGCGGTGATTATTGATGGCAAACTCAGCCAAAGGAAGAAAGGTAGACCACTCCTCCTGGTTATCAGAGACAAAGCAGCGTAAGTACTGTTCCAAATTTTGGTTCATACGCTCAGTCTGACCATTTGACTGAGGATGAAACGCCGAAGAATGAGATAACTTGATTCCCAGCCGTGAGCAAAACGCTCTCCAAAATTTTGCCACAAACTGAGACCCCCTATCAGACACGATGTCAGACGGAACCCCATGAAGTCTGACCACCTCCTGCACAAATACTTGGGCCAGAGTCTTAGCGTTAGGCAACGCAGGCAAAGACACAAAGTGCGACATTTTAGAAAACCGATCAACAATCACCAAGATGACCGTGTTTCCAGCTGATGAGGGCAAATCAGTGATGAAATCCATGGAGATTTCTGTCCATGGCTTACTAGGTACCTCAAGAGGAAGTAGTGTGCCAACAGGACGGGAGCGGGGCGTCTTGGCCCTAGCGCACGTGGTACAAGCTGACACGTATGAGACCACGTCCTGTCGGATCTTGGGCCACCAAAACCGATGTGACACCAACTCCAAGGTACCTCTAACCCCTGGGTGACCAGCCAGGACAGCATCATGATGCTCCACCAAAACCTTTAAGCGGAGATGAAGCGGTACAAAAGATTTGTTGACGGGAAGCTCAGATGGTACCTCCTCCTGAGCCTCGGCAATCTCAGCCTCAACCTCGGTAGTGAGAGCCGAAACCACAACACCCTTTTGGAGGATGGGTATTGGATCTTCCCGAGGTTCTCCCCCTGGAAAACACCTGGACAGAGCATCCGCCTTAGTGTTTTTAGACCCCGGTCTGTAAGTGACCACCAAATTGAACCGCGTGAAAAACAATGCCCAGCGAGCCTGCCTGTGGGACAGACGCTTGGCAGACTCCAAATACAGCAGATTCTTATGATCGGTAATAACAGTTACCTGATGTACCGACCCCTCCAAGAAGTGTCGCCATTCCTCAAAGGCCAACTTAATTGCCAACAACTCCCTGTTACCGATATCGTAGTTATGTTCGGCGGACGACAGTTTCTTGGAGAAATAGGCGCACGGACGTAAACCACTCAAAGATGAGCCTTGAGATAGTACCGCCCCCACACCTACCTCAGACGCATCGACTTCCACAACAAAGGGTTCAGATACATCTGGCTGCACAAGAATGGGGGCTGGAACAAAACTGTTCTTAAGAAATTCAAATGTGCGCACAGCAGCCTCAGGCCAAACGGAGAAATTGGTACCCTTTTTAGTCATGTCAGTTAGCGGTTTAGCAATGATGGAAAAATCCTTGATACATTTCCTATAGTAGTTAGAAAACCCAAGGAACCGCTGAAGTGCTTTCAGGTTATCAGGACGTTCCCAACGCAGCACCGCCTGCACCTTAGCGGCGTCCATTTTAAAACCAGAAGCAGACACAATATAACCCAAGAAAGGCAACTCTTGAACAGAAAATACACATTTTTCAAGTTTAGCATACAGCTTATTCTCTCTGAGAAGCTGTAACACCTGCCTGACATGATCTAAATGAGTATCACGGTTGCAAGAATATATGAGAATGTCATCTAGGTACACGATAACGAATTTCCCCAAAACATGCGAGAACACATCATTGATGAAATGTTGGAACACTGCAGGTGTGTTAGTCAACCCAAACGGCATCACCAAATTTTCTAAATGACCCTCAGGGGTATTAAAAGCCGTCTTCCACTCATCACCTTGACGGACTCTTATGAGGTTGTACGCCCCCCTGAGGTCAAGCTTGGTAAACCACTTAGCACCTGCCACCTGGTTGAACAAATCTGGTATCAGAGGCATAGGGTATGGATCACGAACCGTAATCTGGTTCAACTCCCTGAAATCCAAACACGGGCGTTATCCGCCATCTTTCTTTTTCACGAAGAAGAACCCTGCTGCCACCGGCGAGGACGACGGCCTGATGTGCCCTTTGCTCAAGCTTTCAGCAATGTAATCTTTTAACGCTTGTCTCTCCGGGCCGGAGATGTTAAACATCCTTGCTTTAGGCAATTTGGCCCCTGGTTTAAACCTGATAGGACAGTCATAAGGACGATGTGGCGGCAACTCTGAACAACCCTTCTCAGAGAACACATCCACAAAATCCTGAATTGACTCTGGAACGCTTGAAGTCACCGCAGCCACACATGTGGCCAGGCAATTCTCCTGGCAGAACTCGCTCCACCGAATTATGTCCTGAGTTTTCCAGTCAATTACCGGGTTGTGCATACACAACCAAGGAAAACCCGAAACCACCTGAGCAGGAAGATTCCTGAGCACCTTACATGTAACCCGCTCGGAATGTAGAACTCCAATGTGGAGTTTCACCTCAGCCACAAATTCAGTAATCTCTCCCTGTGAGAGAGGAGCAGCATTGATGGTGACCACGCGGATAGGATGAGACAGCTTTTCAATCCTAAAACCTGCTGGGCACGCAAACTCCTCATCAATGAGATTTGTGGCTGAACCACTATCCACAAAAACAGTAATTGGCAGCTCACTGCCAGCGATAAAAACCTTAGCAGGGAGCATGCACTGAGAAACCACCATGGAGGATATACATAAGCTCAGACTGGTCTCCTCCACACCCTCTAAGCTTAGAAGTTTTCCGCCGTTGTGTTTTTCTTAGGCAGCAGAGGACAGATGTTAATAAAATGACCCATTTTACCACAGTAAAAACAGGCTCCCTGCTTCCTGATCTCAGGGACTGGACGCTTCACATGTGACACCCCTGCGATTTGCATAGGCTCCGTGGGCTCACCTGCAGCAACCTCACATGAACCTAAACCCTCTCCCATAGGCGGTGTCACATGCTCCCCCTGACGCAAACGGCGATCAATGCGGACAACCAGACTCATGGCGGAATCTAGAGTAGCAGGAGTCTTGTACATCAGAAGGGCTTTTTTAACCCTTCCAGAAATCCCATGTATAAACTGACTCCGCAATGCTGGATCATTCCATTGTGTATCGATCGCCCAGCGACAAAATTCAGAACAGTAATCCTCTGCAACTCGCTCCCCCTGGCGAATAGAGTGTATCTTAGATTCTACTAGAGCCATTTTGTCAGGTTCATCGTAGATTTTCCCAAGACAGGAAAAAAAACTCTCCACAGAGTCAAATGCAGCAGAATCAGATGGCAAAGAAAACGCCCATGCTTGGGGATCCCCACTCAACAATGACAACACGCTGATCCTCATTACCTGAAGATATTGGGCGCATACGGAAATATAGTTTGCAAGCTTCACGAAAAGAAACAAATTTACTGCGTTCCCCAGCAAATTTTTCAGGCAAAGGAAATTTAGGCTCAGCAACTCTTCCTGTCGCTCCAGCTTGCACATTAGACACTACTAGTCCCTGTTGCTGTACTGCCCCCCTTAACTCCGTGACTTGTAGGGACAGCGCCTCCAACTGGCGGGTTATGAAAGTCATGGGATCCATGACAATACACAAAAAAAAGAAACCACTTTTTTTTTTTTCTTTTGTGTTGTTGGGCCGATTATAATGTCAGGGAGAGACTAGGTGAGCGAGAGCTAATAACCCGGGCCCCTGCAGTTTCCCTCAGACTAGGGAAATCCTGACTGACCCTCTACCTGGAGTTTACACTGAAGGTGTGCATGTCCAGGCCTCGAACCTCACCCTGTCTCCTGAGCTCAGCCCTAGGCTGAAACCTCCGCACACCACCCAGTGAAGATGGTATTCCCCAATACCCACAGTTAGCACAGACAAAGATAAAGGAAAATATACACCACGCCGCAGTCACTCAGGAATACACTATAAATGTGCCGGGCAAAATAAATACAAATATAGGAAGGAGTAAATAAGACAAAGGAAAATACACCACCAGCAATGAATCTCCAACCACCAGCTCTCCTCACCAGACCGAGATAACAATGCACAAGACAGAAGCTATAATCGGCGACGCCCAAAGATCCGGAGAACTATTTAAAGGCAGTGGGCATGGCCCAGCTTCCAATCCAAGGATTAGGTAAATTAACCCCGGAACAGCTAGATAAAATCTAGCAGACGCCAATGAGCAAATAGTGGTCAAAAGCGGAATTACCGCTGTCTGTCGGACGACCTGGTCTGAACAGCGTCCAACATGACAGTTGGAGAGTTAGTATGCTGCGAGAGGCCGAAAGAGGAGGTTAGAGATAAAAGGTGAGAAGCAGATGGGCAGAGGGGAGAAGCAATGGGGATGTTGAAATCACCCATGATAAGGGTGGGGGTGTCACAGGAGAGAAAGTGTGGAAGCCAGGTGGCAAAGTGATCCAGGAACTGATGAGAGGGGCCGGGAGGACGATACACCACCGCCACTCGCATAGAGAAGGGGACGTAGAGTCTGACAGCATGGACCTCAAAGGAAGGGAATACAAGTGAGGGTACTTGGGGGATAACTTGGAAGGTACATTTGGGTGAAAGGAGCAGACCAACGCCTCCACCTGCTCTGTTGTCTGATCTTGGGGTATGAGAAAAGTGTAGTCCACCATATGAAAGAGCAGCAGCAGCGGTGGTGTCTGACTGCTGGATCCAGGTTTCAGTAAGAGCCAGGAGATTAAGAGAGTTAGAAAGGAAAAAGTCATGGATGAAAGGGAGTTTATTACACACAGAGCGAGAATTCCAAAGGGCACAATTGAAAGAGACAGAAAGCATGCAGGGAATATTAATAAGGTTAGAGGGGTTTCTGGGTGTAGCAGTTGGGAGGTTTGACTGGCTATAACATGGGGGGCCGGGGTTGGGAGAGATGTCTCCAGCGACTAGGAGAAGGAGGATAGAAAAAGTGAGCAGATGGTTAAGTGATTTGTGAGAGCGTTTCTTGTGTTGGATGGTGGGACTAAATGGATCTGCGCTGTTAAGCAATGTGAACAGAGCATGAGTGCTATACATAGGAAAGGCAGGGACAGAGGGGCCGATATGGATGGATTGTAAAGAGTTAATGCAAGGGCGGTGAATGTGAGTTAATGCAGCAGCCAGGATATAGATTATATAGATACATATGGTGAGTATTTGTTCTGTTTCAAATGAATAGGGAATAGGTTTAGATAGTCTTACCCGTCTCCTGCCCAACTGCCATGTTATAACTGCCGAATACTTCGAAAAAAATACTTTGAATAAAAGTACACGAACAATAGTGCACGAATGCAACCCTGCACGAATGCATCCCCAAACTATGTCTACATTTATAGAAGGCTAGCTCTTAGATCTCACTTTTTTTTTGGGGGGGTGTTTCTCCCCCTCTCGTTACAAATCAATCTAACTCAGTTGAGACAGCAGGACACAATAAATGTAGTGATCAGATAAACAAATGTCCAGGTCTACATGGATCATAAACCCCTTTGAAACAGTTATGTGATCTCTCTGCATAAGGACAAGCAGAAGTGAGTTAAATATCTATAAACACAAACAAATGAATAATAACATGACTAACATATATAGATATATGCAGGATTCAATGCCAAAGATAGAATGACTCAGATACCATTCAAGCTGCTTGCTGTCAGGGAATGGAGCAATACACATGCAGGATATTTCAGTTCAGAGAATGAATGATATGTTTACCATTCAAGCTGCTTGCTGTCAGGGAATGGAGCAATACACATGCAGGATATTTCAGTTCAGAGAATGAATGATATATTTACCATTCAAGCTGCTTGCTGTCAGGGAATGGAGCAATACACATGCAGGATATTTCAGTTCAGAGAATGAATGATATGTTTACCATTCAAGCTGCTTGCTGTCAGGGAATGGAGCAATACACATGCAGGATATTTCAGTTCAGAGAATGAATGATATGTTTACCATTCAAGCTGCTTGCTGTCAGGGAATGGAGCAATACACATGCAGGATATTTCAGTTCAGAAAATGAATGATATGTTTACCATTCAAGCTGCTTGCTGTCAGGGAATGTATAATCTATATTGAATGTTTGCCAGTGTTTTCACATGGCCTAGATGCATGCACATGTGATGCGCTGCTGTGTTCTTTGTATATATATATATATATATATATATATATATATATATATATATATATATATATATATATATATATATATATATATACACAGTGAAAAGTGAAAGGTGAAATAAAAAATAAGAAAAATATCAAACAATATATTATAGACAAAAATTTGGTAATTAACAATTGCTTTATTTTATCGTCCATGATTTTTGAATCACTTGAAAGATATACACTCACCGGCCACTTTATTAGGTACACCATGCTAGTAACGGGTTGGACCCCCTTTTGCCTTCAGAACTGCCTCAATTCTTCGTGGCATAGATTCAACAAGGTGCTGGAAGCATTCCTCAGAGATTTTGGTCCATATTGACATGATGGCATCACACAGTTGCCGCAGATTTGTCGGCTGCACATCCCAAAGATGCTCCATACAAGGCAGGATGGATCCATGCTTTCATGTTGTTTACGCCAAATTCTGACCCTACCATCCGAATGTCGCAGCAGAAATCGAGACTCATCAGACCAAGCAACGTTTTTCCAATCTTCTACTGTCCAATTTCGATGAGCTTGTACAAATTGTAGCCTCAGTTTCCTGTTCTTAGCTGAAAGGAGTGGTACCCGGTGTGGTCTTCTGCTGCTGTAGCCCATCTGCCTCAAAGTTCGACGCACTGTGCGTTCAGAGATGCTCTTAGGCCTACCTTGGTTGTAACAGGTGGCGATTTGAGTCACTGTTACCTTTCTATCAGCTCGAACCAGTCTGCCCATTCTCCTCTGACCTCTGGCATCAACAAGGCATTTCCGCCCACAGAACTGCCGCTCACTGGATTTTTTTTCTTTTTCGGACCATTCTCTGTAAACCCTAGAGATGGTTGTGCGTGAAAATCCCAGTAGATCAGCAGTTTCTGAAATACTCAGACCAGCCCTTCTGGCACCAACAACCATGCCACGTTCAAAGGCACTCAAATCACCTTTCTTCCCCATACTGATGCTCGGTTTGAACTGCAGGAGATTGTCTTGACCATGTCTACATGCCTAAATGCACTGAGTTGCCGCCATGTGATTGGCTGATTAGAAATTAAGTGTTAACAAGAAGTTGGACAGGTGTACCTAATAAAGTGGCCGGTGAGTGTATGTGCAGGGTTCTTCATAGGCAAAACCATCACTTGAAGTAGATAAAGATGATGTCCACCATACGTCGTCATTATCCACATTAAATTCAGATCACATATAACCGAAATGAAAACTAGAACAAAAATGGCAAAAATATACAATTAAGATCAAGAAATAAATACAAAAATATAAAAACAGACCAACTGTAAGGAGGTGTTATATCTGGAGAAAGGACCCAACCAATATATAAGCCAGCCACAATAGGACCTCTGATTTATAAGAAAGATGAAAAACCAGTAGCTTCATTTAACCCATTGGTCACCATAGTGCCCAATGTAAAAATGCACCTGCATTCTTTTTGAGATAGGAGGCTTTTGATGTCGCCTACCCCCCCCTTTCCACACTGTACATGTTCAATACCTCCCACAGAAAGAAATTTGGGATTACAGTTGTGAAACAATCGAAAATGAATGGGCAATGTTTTTAAATGTGAAATCTCTGTTTCTGATTCTGCTGCCATAATTTCATGGACATGTTCGCGTGTATGAGTACCAAGACGTCTAGATGTCAGACCAATGTGTACCTTTGGACAGGTACACATTGCATAATAAATGACCTGAGTCGTATTACATGCTATATGCTGTTTGATGGCAATTTTTTTTTTCCCATCCACTGACTCAAAGGTTGAAGAACGAATGATATTCTGACACGCGATACAATTACCGCAAGAAAAACAACCCTTCACTGGTCCACTTGAGCCAAAAAAGGTACTCTTTCTGTCCAAAGCCAGGACATAATGGCTGCACATCAACAAATCCCAGTCATAAGGGGATAATCAGTAAGACATTTTGCAAGAGTTGGATCAGTTTTAAGGACATTCGAATGTTTTGGAATACATGTTCTCATCGCAGACCACTCCCCACTGTATGTTGATATATAGCAAATTTTTTCTCCCATTTCATTTCACCTAACCCTGGAATGCAGCAAATCCTCACGAGCACATTTGGCTCTATTATATCCTGCCTTGATGCATCTATTAGAATATCCTCTTGCCAAAAATCTATTCCTAAGATCATTTGCTTGGAATTGAAATCTAGTGTCAGAGAACAGATCTGCCTCATCCTGAGTAATTGACCAACTGGGATGACTTTTATTGTACTATAGGGATGGCAAGAATTTGCATGCAGCAATAAATTAGTTGAAGTGGGCTTTCTATGCACATCTGTCTGTAAAAAATAATCCTGAATAATCCTGGTCTACCTGGATTTTAATATCCAGAAAGTCCACTGAAATTTTACTCACAACATACATGAGCTTGATATTATATGTATTGAAATTCAATTGCTGCATGAAATTTTGAAGTTGTAAGTCTGATCCCTGCCAAATAATAAATAAATCATCAATGTAACTCAATCAGCACTGCACATGGTCAGCCACGGGCGCCATCCATGTCAAACACCCCCCGCTCCCAATAGCCCAGGAAGAGATTGGCAAAGGATGGCGCACAGGCCGTGCCCATGGCAGTGCTGTGTTTCTGTAAATAAAAAACATCCTTAAATACAAAAAAGTTTTTAGTCAAAATGAAAGTCAATAATTCCATAATGAGATCACAAATATGGCCATCCCAGTTGCTAGTCCCCAGGAAAAAGCAGACCGCCTCCAACCCATCCCCGTGATGAATGCAGGTGTATAGTGCTTCTATGTCAGCAGTAACCAAAATCATATCCTCTTCCAATTGAATGCCATTAATTCTGGTTAAAACATCGTATATGTCTCTGGCTTAGGAGGGAAGCGACTCAACTAAAGGTTTAAGATAATAATCAATGAATTTGCAAACTGGGTCACATAGCCCTCCTACACCAGAGACAATGGGGGGTCCACGGGGTTCTTGTGCACCTTTGGAATAAAATCTAAAACATTTTTAGGGTTAATGCCCTTTTCAAGTTCCTTTTTGAGAATCCCTTCAAGTTCACTTTGAAAAATGCCAAGAGGATTACTATCCAATTTTGAATAAGTATTCCCTTCCCTTCACGTTCATACATGATCCTTGGCCACAATACATTTCCCGCCTTGTCAGCTAGTTTGATGACAACGTCATCAAAATTTTTTAATTCCTGCAGAGTCTGTCACTGCCTAGCAGTCAGATTATCATATCTGCGCCTTGTTGTAATATGTTGAAAATCCTGAGTGACCAAGCGCGTAAAATATCCACTGCAGGAGCAACCGACAAGGGGGGAAACTTAGTTGAATTGGGGCAGATGTTCTGTGAGAACCTACCCATACTATTTGAATCCTGCTCTTGCAGAAGGTCCTTGAGAGCCCTCAATGCCTCCTGTTCCACTGTAGGTATCTGTATTATATCTTTAGACATAAGTTTTTTCATTATCAATTTCCTTGAGAAGAGGGATAGGTCTTTTGTGGCTGTGGAAAGATCAAAGTTGTTAGTGGGAGAAAATGTCAACCCCTTCTGAAAAACTTCCAAATGTGCCTTAGTTAAACATAATTTGTTACATTTATTACCTCAGACCCATGCTTAGTCCTCTTGTCCTGGAAACTGATTTTAGATTTTTTATATCTAGTTGTCATCCCCTCATGATTGAACCTCGTATCCCTTATATCAGGTATTTTAACTTTACATCTAGATGACTCCTCACTTGATGCTATTGGAACAGAAGAAGCAGATCAGGCATGCGAGGATCTCCTATGTTGATTGCATTTTCTATTCCATCTGTAGATGGAATTAGTCTGATGAACAAAGACATCACGCTGGAATTTCTTGGCCTTAATTTCACAAATGTTTTTTTCCCATATCATAAATTCCATATCCAACTCCTTATTAAGTGTTATCAGGGCCTCATTGAATAGATCCTATTTCAGTTTTGTTTGAGTATCCCTTTCTTTCACCATGAGGTTTTATACATATGATCAGTAGGATATCAATTTATGTGCTATGCCATCTGGGTCCTGGTTTGCGGCTGCTTGATTTGGCTTGTCACTTTTGAGGATCACATTTTTATCCATACATGTGCAATATATAAGGAAAAAAATAGTTTATAAATTGTATTGAGTATTTATCTTATGTATTTTGTATCAATAAACATTGTATTTACTTTATATCCTGCTGTCTTTTCCGTGACCCTCGCATTATAAGTATTTTGGCCAACACTGATTACTTCTCAACCCACACTACTAAGAGAACTTTTCATCTCTACTTTCTGAAGCAGGGAGGGTTAGTAAAATGGTACAATACCAGAAAGGCCTAGTAGAACAATTAGTAAAAAAATTTCAACCTGTCAATGCTGGAGGTTATAAATCCTTGGGTAACCAAAGAGTAGAGACACACACCAGGTCCAACAGAGGCAGGGGAACACTATCAAAGGTTTGGGACAGTTTCATTAGACCCTCCCAGCACCCATGTCCTGATGCACTTGGTAGTCTGACAAAGAGGGAAAAGGTTTTGAAGATGGTGAAGGAGTACCTTTCCGACTGTACCAGCATCCTCTGTGATTCTTCTGCGCCGTACAACTATTGGGTATCCAAACTAGACATGTGGCATGAACTGTCTCTATACAAGTTGGAGATACTGGTCTGTGTTTTGTCAGAATGGGTTTTTAATGTGGCCAGAGGCTTAGTAAGTGATAGGGGCATCCACCTGTCAACTGAAAATGCTGACAGGCTGACTTTTATCAAAATGAACAAAGTCTGAATTGGCCAAGACTTCTCAACCTCACTGGATAACAGCAGCAGAACATAAAGCCAAGTCAAATACC
Source organism: Ranitomeya variabilis (assembly GCF_051348905.1). Lineage (NCBI taxonomy): Eukaryota > Metazoa > Chordata > Amphibia > Anura > Dendrobatidae > Ranitomeya > Ranitomeya variabilis. The sequence goes on from NC_135232.1 coordinate 238,483,323, forward strand.
TTTCTGTTATTATTATTTATTATTATAGTGCCATTTATTCCATGGCGGTTTACATGTGAAAAGGGGTATACATAATAAAAAACAAGAACAATAATCTTAATCAATACAAGTCACGACTGGTACAGGAGGAGAGAGGATCCTGCCCACGAAGGCTCACAATCTGCAAGGGCTGGGTGAGGATAAAATAAGTGAGGGCAGAGCTGGTCATGCAGCAGTTTGGTGGATTCGTGGTGTAGTGCAGGGGTGTCATTGCTGTGCAGTGAGAAGGCAGTGACCCAGGAAAAGGTTTCAAAATAAAGTCTTGTTTACTGTACAGCACACTCACAAACGGAAAGTAAACGAGTCCTCTGGTACGCAGCCGGGAATAAATGAAGACAGTCCATGACCAGTTGCCGTGAAGGAACTGCACCACCGTGTACACTGGGGTGTCAGGCTTTACACTCTGCCTGGCCCCATGTTGCTTCACACAGAAAGAGCTCTGCACAAGTCTCCTGCTTGGTCTGCTTCCAAGACCAACACTGACACACCCAAACCCTCCTGCAGGGCTTTTTTTTACTCTCTACCAGACTCTGTGGCCATGGGCCACTTGTAAGATCCAGGCTGATAGAAATGGACCAGCCCCACTACCTTTCTGCAGACAGTTTCAAAAATAAAAGCCCAAACCAGTTTTCTTGAACAATTCCTTGGTCAAATAGCTTGACCAGTTTCCAGCTTACTTTTATTCTGCCTTATGACTCACAGGCACCCTGCAGTGAACACAAGACACTCCAATGGATCTAATACACGTCTGAGCGCATCCTGGGGGACACATAGCAACCCTCACATATGACACCGGTTACTGCCTCACAGTGGTTACTGCAGGTTGTAGGCTTGTTGGAAGAGGTAGGTCTTCAGGTTCCCTATGAAGGTTTCCATGGTAGGCGACAGTCTGATATGTTGGGGTAGAAAGTTCCAGAGGGGGGATGCGCTGGAGAAAGCTTGTATGTGATTGTGGGAAGAGGAGATAAGAGGAGAGTAGAGAAGGACATCTTGTGAGGATTGGAGGTTGCGTGCTGGTAGGTACCAGGAGACGATGTCACAGGTGTTCTGATGTATTCCGATGCACCCCTTCCCACACAAAAAAGGTTATACGGTTTATGGTTTCTTCGTTTTCTTATCCTCCTCCTCCTCCACCATATCAAGAGGGTCATCAGGTGGCCCTCACTCAAAATCTTTATAGGGGCATAAGGCGGCTCTCACTCAAAATCTTTAGAAGGTCAACAGGTGGCCCTCACTCAAAAACTGTATAGGATCATCAGGCAAAATTCTTTATAGGGATAACATTTGTCCCTCACTCAAAATGAACATGGCCTGGATTGACCCAGACTTCTAAACTCTATTGGAAGACAGCAGTAGAATATAAACCCAATTTAAAAGTAGGGTAATCATGCTGCCCTCTCTCTAATTATTTAGAGGTTTATTATGTGTCACTCTCTCCACTCACTCTCTCCACAGTTTTAGAGGGCCATTAAAAGTCACTCTCTCCAAGTATTTAAAAAGGCCATTATACATCACTCTCTCCAAATTTTAGAGGGCCATTATGCATTACTCTCTCCAAATATTTAGAGAGCAATTTTGCATCACTCTCCCCAAAACTTTAGAGGGTCAATATGCATCACTCTCCCAAAATTTTTAGTTTGCCATTATGTGTCACTCACTCCAAACTTTTTAGAGGGTCATCATGCAGCACTCATTCAAGATTTTTGTCTTCCAGAGTGTATTACAGTCCCTCCTTCTAATTTTTGGCAGCCCTTGCACTTAGTGCATAGGCTTTATGAGTCTAGGAGTCCCATTACCTAACAATGTTAACATTTTAACAGAATGTGTATGAGGCCCTTCTTTATGTCTAAGGCCGGGGTCACACTAGCGTATTGCATCCGATGCGAGAGCATCGGATGTGATATGCTAATGACCCTCGGCTCCTGCTCTGCTGCGAGCGGGAGCCGAGTGTCATGCTACTGTGCTCCGAGCCTCTCGCACAGAGCAGATCGGAGTACAGCTGCGAAGGAGGCGGAGAAATGACTTTCTCCATCTCCTCCATTGCCGGGGTCAGTGTTTAACGCACAGCACTCAGATGATATCCGAGTGATGTGCGCTGTCTCACTTGCACCCATAGGCTTATATGGGTGCGAGTGAGACAATTCTCGGCCAAGTATCGGTGACAATCGCAGCATGCTGCGATTTCACTCGCACACTGAAAACGGCCGAGGAAAAAATGGGGGATGTAAGCTGCCCCATAGAAGAATACTGGTCCGAGTGTTATGCAATTTTCTATCGCATATCACTCGTCCGTATTACGCTGTAGTGTGACTCCGGCCTAATACAGAGTGTATCAGAGTCCTTTTCCTTCTAATTTTTGGCAGCTCTTCCTTTGTCCGCATAGGCTTTGTGAGTTTCAGAGTCCCTTCTTCATAAATTAAACAGTTAATAATAACAGGAATCCCGAAGTCATATCAAAAGCCCTGGGCAGAGTCATCTATATGAATAGTATATACCCAGGCAAATTAAATCCGCTCCATATAATGTATGCAAAAAAGAGGAGAACAGGGAGCATATAGTAAAGGTATAAACAAGCAATCTTTATTAATACAAATTTATAAAAATGGACATCTGTAATAAACGCACATATTCCATGAAATAACAGAAAGGGGAAAACCCGGTGTGGAAGCGCCACGAAACGCGCGTCGGGGCCTTCTCACCGGTGGGACTCCCCTCCTCCACCTCCCCTCTGCATCGGTAAGCATATTCACCATTATTACCGTTCTGGTACAGGACTATTTACTATTGCCAGTCCGGCACTATGCAATTGTTGGGTATTTTCCCCCTGGATCATTTGGCATTTTAGTGTCCTGCTGTACTTCCCGTGCTATTACCATTTTTTGCACATGGAGTGCTTTCCCCCTCCCTCTGTGCAGCCATGTTATTGAACTAGGGTAGTGGAGGGGTGGTTTTTCCCCTTTCTGTTATTTCATGGAATATGTGCGTTTATTACTGATGTCCATTTTTATAAATTTGTATTAATAAAGATTGCTTGTTTATACCTTTACTATATGCTCCCTGTTCTCCTCTTTTTTGCATAAATTAAACAGTGTACATCTGACCATGTCACACACCCCATGCCCAGATAAGGTAGTAAAATATTACAATTATATTTACCAGTGACTACCAGTGGATTTAATTTTTTTTCCTCCTTTGCTATGTCATCTACAGTAGTCATAGGTGATGGCAAAATACAGTAAGATATTGCCCGGCTATTATGGGGTGGAGGAGGCGTTTTGTTTTTTTCTCTTTTTAATTTTGCCTTATATACAAGTCATTATACAGGAAAGAATGTTCCTTAACTTTTTTGTTTCAAATCCATTTTATCTTCAGTTTTGGATGTTTTCTCGTCACTCCATAAAAATGGTGTAATACTCTGACAACATTGTTGGCAGCAGCAACCTTGGAATCAGAGATGCATCCAGTTGTCTTCAGTGTCTCATCGGTTTTTAGTCTGTGTGTCCGTTTTTAACATCAGTGTTTCATTCCCCATGCTGTTCCCATTCCATTTGAGCACTGTTTCCATCCGTTTCAGTGATTTTCCTTCCCCTCCAGCCCTCCGGGTAGGGTCTTCTGGAAAAATGCTTGTGTTTCCCATTGAATTCCATTATGCACATTACTCGAGTTGAGATCGTTCAAGAGTCCGACCTGATCGATTGATTCGAGTACCGAGCACTGGAGCATTTTAGTGCTCGATCATCACTAATAGACAGCAGTACAAGAATAGTTCTTATTTTTATTTTTGCGTGGTCCACAATGCGGTATAAGTGATTAGACAACTTTATTCTTTGTGTCAGTGTGGTTACAGCGATACCAGATTTATATAGTTTCTTTATGTTTGCTAATATCACATAGTAAAAATGCTTTTTTATTTTAAAAAAGTTATTTTGTCACCATATTCTGAGAGCTGTAACTATTTAGTTTTTGTGAACACAGTCATGTGAGGGTTTATTTTTTGAGCGACGAGTTGAAAATTGTTTTGTACCAGTAATTGCTTTAAAGGGAACCTGTCACCCCCAAAATCAAAGATGAGCTAAGCCCACCGGCATCAGGGGCTTATCTACAGCATTCTGTAATGCTGTAGATAAGCCCCCGATGTATCCTGAAAGATTAGAAAAAGAGGTTAGATTATACTCACCCGGGGCAGTCCCGCTGCGGTCCGGTCCGATAGGCGTCGTAGTCCGGTTCGGGGCCTCCCATCTTCTTACGATCATGTCCTCTTCTTGTCTTTACGCTGCGGCTCCGGCGCAGGCATACTTTGTCTGCCCTGTTGAGGGTAGAGCAAAGTACTGCAGTGCGCAGGCGCCGGGAAAGGTCAGAGAGGCCCAGCGCCTGCGCACTGCAGTACTTTGCTCTGCCCTCAACCGGGCAGACAAAGTATGCCTGCGCCGGAGCCGCATGTGAAGACAAGAAGAGGACGTCATCCTTTGAAGATGAGAGGCCCCGGACCGGACTAAAACGCCCATTGGACCGGACCGCCCGACCAGGTGAGTATAATCTAAACTCTTTTTCTCATCTTTCAGGATACATCGGGGGCTTATCTACAGCATTACAGAATGCTGTAGATAAGCCTCTGATGCCGGTGAGCTTAGCTCACATTTAATTTTGGGGGTGACAGGTTCCCTTTAATCTATTTTTTTTGTGACGCTCACCATGCAGTACATGTGATAAGACTGATTTGGTTGTTGCATCGGTATGATTGCAGATTAACCAGATTTATATTTTTTTATGCCGTACTGCTTTTACAGACTAAAAACAATATTTTACAAGAATGAATTTGTTTTGGCGTTGTCATATTCTAGGAGCGGTAACTTTACTGTATGTACTGCAGTGCATAAGACCACTTACTGTGCCTCTGAGACTCTGCTTATAGCTGGATCTCACAGTCCACAGTACTATGGGGTTATCAATTTACGTCAGGGTGCCATGGCAATTATCAGCACCCGTGATTACAATAGTGGGAGGTCGATCCTACCATAGGAGCTCGTTTAACCCCCTTTTAGCAACTTAGATACCTCTGTCATGATTTACTAGATGGAATTTCGGCTGCAGGACGGCACTATTCTCTTATTCCCAATTGCCATTTTAATACATCTATGAGAGAATAAGGCCCCTTAATGGCTGCCATTTTTATGTGTATTGGAGTTCATTAAGTGGTTAAATACATGTTCACATCTGCTTGTGTAGCGCCCCCCCACTGCCGCAGGGCCGAGGGGTACCCGGTACCGGGCCTTTGAGTCTCTGCTCTGGGGTTGTCACGGTGGCTAGGCCCCGGTCCGTGACCCTGCCGAGGGGCGCACAGTAAAATGGTAGATTTCGGTGTAAATGGATGATGATGATAGTGGTGCAGTGCAGTAAATAACGAGGACACCAAGTTTGCAGTCTCTTTACCTCTTTACTGAAGATCTCTGGGTCCTCAGTCCGGATTCCGGATAACCAGGCTGCGCAAGTCCGGCCGGTCCAATGGCACCTCCAGAGTTCTCTTAGCAGGTGGAAATCTGTGCCTTCCTTCTAGCGCTATGTGTTGCGGTCCTTCCCTGCTGTGCTTACGGAAAGTCCCCACAACTGTTGTGTCTGTTTCTTAAGTTCCCTCACAACTCGATTAGATGATGTTCTGCTAATCCTCCGTCCCTCCCTGATGTTACGGTTCGGACGGCACCCGTTTGACGGGTAGGCTCGGAGCTCTTCCGGGACCCTAGAGTCGCCCCTCTCCACAAGTTGCCCCCCAAGACTGCATAGGTGATTTAAGTGAGACAGCCCGCCTTAGACTGACTGTCCTGCCGCTGTTTGGAGTATTGCTTGAAGCTGGATATTGTGATACTCCCTCGGCGTTCCGGCCACCGGTTGTGCGCCTCAGTAGGATGTTGCTTCGGTCTTACAGCACGACTCCTACTGGTGTTTGCCTTATTGCTTTGATCTCGTTTCTCACTCAGCACAATCTATCTCGCTTCTGATCCTTCCTTGGGCACCGCCGCTATCCTGAGCAGGCACGGTCCCGTTACGTTCGCTCAAGTTGCCAAGCCTCTGCCAGGATCCCACCCCTGACAGAGACCCTACTGTATCTTCCCCCACAACACCCTCTGCCACAAGGTGTTGCCTGGTTCCAACCCAGTCAGCTTTCTTCCTAACTTCCTGCCTGACCCCCAGTTTTACCAGTGTGTGAGGAGTGGCCTAATGAATAGAACCCTTAGCTCCCCCTGGAGGCCCGGCGGTGAAATGTATTGGTGTCTGTGATACCTGATCAGATGAACTCCTTCAGTGCCATCAGACGTACCACAGCTCCCCTTAGTGGCGGAGCCACAGTACTGCAACGACCAGGACTCTGGGGCGCTGCACTTGTTTTCCATCAATTTCCATCATCCTCTTATTTGATTGACAGCTCTGCCTTCATAGAGCCAGAGAGGGGTGGAAATAGATGGAAAACAAGCAGGTGGGAAGGTGTATATAAATGACTGGCCATGAAGCAGCTAGCATCTGTACATGGTTTGAACAGACATTCTGTGCTGATAGAATCCTTTAAAGCTCAAGACAAAGTGCTGGCATGGCAGGAATGAGCCCTCAAATCAGGACAGTCCTGCTGAATCCGGGATGGTGGGAAGCTATGGATGATATCATAGCGTCTTGTGTTGTCATGGCAACAATGTCATAGTGTCTTCAAGACGACAAAGTTGTCATAGTGTCATCTGCTGTCATAATGGCAATGATTTCATATCAATGTCATGACACCGATAATGTCATACTTACATCATTGCAACAATGTCAGTGTTGTGTGTTGTCATGACAATGATGGTGTCATAGTGCCTTGTGCTGTCATAAAGACTTCATGACAATGATGAATCAATAGTGTTGTCATGACGATAATGATGTCATAGTGTTGTGTTTTGGTATAGAAATAGTAATGTCAAATAAGTGACATGGTAACAATGATATCAAAGTGTTGTCATAGTGTTGCCATGGAGATAATGAGGTCCTAATTTTGTGTGCTGTTCTTGGCAATAATTATGTCATAGAGTTGTCATAGCAACAACAATATCATAGTGCTAAGTATAGTTATGCCGATGATGATGTCATAGTTTTGTCATGGCGATGTTGATATTATAGTTTTATGTGTTCCAATAGTAAGGATAATGTCAAGTGCAGTATGTTGCCATGGGGACAATGATATAGTGTTGTCATGGCGATGATGATAACATAGTGTTGTCATGGGGATGATATCATAATGATGTCATGGTGACAATGATGCCAGACTGTATTCATTCAATTATGACATGTGTTGTGTGTTTCCATGGCAACAATAATGTCATAGTGTCATGTGTTGTCATGGTGATGATGAAGTCATAGTGTTGTCATAGTAACAATAATGTCACAGAGTGGTCATGGCGATGTTGATGTCATAGTGTGTTATCATGGTTATGATGTCATAGTGTCTTGCCATGACAATGATGTCATAGTGTTTTGCCATGGAGATAGTGATGTTATGGTGTGTTGCAATGGCAACAATAATGTCATAGTATGTTGCCATGGTGACGATGATGTTATAGTGTGTTGCAATGGTGACGACGATGTCATACTGTGTTGTCATGGCGACGATGATGTCAAATTGTGTTGACATGGTGACGGGAATGTCATAGTTAGAGATGAGCAAACCTGAACAGTAAAGTTCGGCGTCCGTACCGAAAACCTACTGTGATCTCACTGAGGTCAGCACAGTTCAGCCGAGCTGGGAACGCAGCCTCAGTGACTGGAGGCAACCTCGCTGACGTCTCCGCCGGACACTGAGGCTGCGCTCACAGCAGTTCAGTCACCAGTGTTTCTCAGCCTGGACAGTCACATCTTGGCACTGTCCAGGTTGAAAACTTTTATCCCCCAGTCATGGATCATGGCATGGGACAGAACGATGGAGAGGTGAGGGATATTGTTTTTAATTTTTGTTTTATTACAGGAGACGAGGGATTCAGTGGAATTAGACGTTAGGTGAGTATAACTGTGTTTGTTATTTTTAAATAAAAAAGTAAAAGTGTGTTTTGTTTTATTTCAAATAAAAGTCTTTATTCTTATTGTGTGTTTATTTAACTACATAACTATAGGATTAGTAATGGATAGATGTCTTATAGAAACTTCTCAATTAGTAATCCGTGGGCTTGATGTCACCAGACAATACAAAGATGACCTCACCTCAACCTCACAAATATGAACCCCACTTGCCACCACTACAGGACAAATGGGAAAAGCCAGGCAAAGCGCTAGAATTGGTGCATCTATTAAATGCGCCTATTCTGGGTGGCTGCAGGCTGCTATTTTTAGGCTATGGGCCCAATATACATGTCACGGGGAGACTAGGTGAGCGAGAGCTAATAACCCGAGCCCCTGCAATTTCCCTCAGACTAGGGAAATCCTGACTGACCCTCTACCTGGAGTTGACACTGATGGTGTGCATGTCCAGGCCTCGACCCTCGCCCTGTCTCCTGTTTCAACCCTAGGCTGAAACCAACCGCCCACCACCCAGTGAAGAGGTAATACACCAATACCCACAGTTAGCACAGGCAAGGATAAAGGAAAATATACACCACACCGCAGTCACTCAGGAATACACTATAAATGTGCAGGGCAAAATAAATACAAATATAGGAAGGCGTAAATAAGACTCAGGAAAATACACCACCAGCAACGAATCTCCAACAACCAGCTCTCCACTCCGGACCGAGATAACAACGCACAAGACAGAAGCTATAATCGGCGACGCCCAATGATCAGGAGAACTATTTAAAGGCAATGGGCATGGCCCAGCTTCCAATCCGAGGATCAGGTAAATTAACCCCGGAACAGCTAGATAAAATCTAGCTGACGCCAATGAGCAAATAGTGGTCAAAAGCGGAATTACCGCTGTCTGTCGAACGACCTGGTCTGAATAGCGTCCGACATGACAGTACCCCGCCTTCTACGAGGGACCCCAGGGCCCTCACGGCTTATAGGACCCGGCTTGTCTGGATGGTGACGATGAAAAAACCTGACCAGCCGATCCGCATGAATATCCGAGGCTGGTACCCAGGACCTCTCCTCAGGCCCATAACCACGCCAGTGTACCAAGTACTGTAAAGTGCGACACACTACACGAGAGTCTACAACCTTGGAGACTTCAAACTCCAAATTACCATCCACCAAGACTGGAGGTGGCATAGGCGCCGCGTCCACAGAACCCACCACCTTCTTTAGAAGAGACTTGTGGAACACGTTGTGTATCTTATACACCGTAGGGAGCTCCAATCGGGACGCTACTGGGTTAATGACGGCGGTGACTCTAAATGGACCAATAAACCGTGGACCCAATTTAAGGGATGGTATTTTGAGTCTTATGTTTTTTGTGGATAACCACACCCAGTCATCCACACTCAGGTCCGGACCTGGCACACGCCTACTGTCAGCCACACGTTTGTACCTAGCACCCACACTCAACAGGCGCTGTTTAACCCTCCTCCAGACTGATGACAATTGTGCTCATAACTGATCCTCCTCCGGAACGCCGGAAGAGCCCCTCTGACTCAAGGTACAAAATTGAGGATGTAGCCCGTAAACACAAAAAAACGGAGACTCCCCAGACGACTCCTGGCAGTGATTATTGGCAAACTCAGCCAAAGGAAGAAAGGTAGACCTCTCCTCCTGGTTATCAGAGACAAAGCAGCGTAAGTACTGTTCCAAATTTTGGTTCATACGCTCAGTCTGACCATTTGACTGAGGATGAAATGCCGAAGAATGAGACAACTTGATCCCCAGCCGTGAGCAAAATGCTTTCCAAAATTTTGTCACAAACTGAGACCCCCTATCAGACACGATGTCAGACAGAACCCTTGAAGTCTGACCACCTCCTGCACAAATACCTGAGACAGAGTCTTAGCGTTAGGCAACGAAGGCAAAGACACAAAGTGCGACATTTTAGAAAAACGATCAACAATCACCAAGATGACCGTGTTCCCAGCTGATGAGGGCAAATCAGTGATGAAATCCATGGAGATTTCCGTCCATGGCTTACTAGGTACTTCAAGAGGAAGTAGTGTGCCAACAGGATGGGAGCGGGGCGTCTTAGCCCTAGCGCACGTGGTACAAGCTGACACGTATGAGACCACGTCCTGTTGGATCTTGGGCCACCAAAACCGACGTGACACCAACTCCAAGGTACCTCTAACCCCTGGGTGGCCAGCCAGGACAGCATCATGATGCTCCGCCAAAACCTTTAAGCGGAGATGAAGCGGTACAAAAGATTTGTTGATGGGAAGCTCAGATGGTACCTCCTCCTGAGCCTCGGCAATCTCAGCCTCAACCTCGGTAGTGAGAGCCGAAACCACAACACCCTTTTGGAGGATGGGTACTGGATCTTCCCGAGGTTCACCTCCCGGAAAACACCTGGACAGAGCATCCGCCTTAGTGTTTTTAGACCCCGGTCTGTAAGTGACAACAAAATTGAACCGCGTGAAAAACAATGCCCAGCGAGCCTGCCTGGGGGACAGACGCTTGGCTGACTCCAAATACAGCAGATTCTTATGATCGGTAATAACAGTAACCTAATGTACCGACCCCTCCAAGAAGTGTCGCCATTCCTCAAAGGCCAACTTGATTGCCAACAACTCCCTGTTGCCGATATCGTAGTTACGTTCGGCGGACGACAGTTTCTTGGAGAAATAGGCGCACGGACGCAAACCACTCAAAGATGAGCCTTGAGATAGTACCGCCCCCACACCAACCTCAGACGCATCGACTTCCACAACAAACGGTTTTGATACGTCTGGCTGCACAAGAATGGGGGCTGAAACAAAACTGTTCTTAAGAAACTCAAATGCGCGCACAGCAGCCTCAGGCCAAACGGAGAAATTGGTACCCTTTTTAGTCATGTCAGTTAGCGGTTTAGCAATGATGGAAAAATCCTTGATAAATTTCCTATAGTAGTTAGAAAACCCAAGGAACCGCTGAAGTGCTTTCAGGTTATCAGGACGTTCCCAATGCAGCACCACTTGCACCTTAGCGGTGTCCATTTTAAAACCAGAAGCAGACACAATATAACCCAAGAAAGGCAACTCTTGAACAGAAAATACACATTTCTCAAGTTTAGCATACAGCTTATTCTCTCTGAGAAGCTGTAACACCTGCCTGACATGATTTAAATGAGCATCACGGTCGCAAGAATATATGAGGATGTCATCTAGGTACACGATAACGAATTTCCCCAAAACATGCGAGAACACATCATTGATGAAATGTTGGAACACTGCAGGTGCGTTAGTCAACCCAAAAGGTATCACCAAATTTTCAAAATGACCCTCAGGGGTATTAAAAGCCGTCTTCCACTCATCACCTTGACGGACTCTTATGAGGTTGTATGCCCCCCTGAGGTCAAGCTTGGTAAACCACTTAGCACCCGCCACCTGGTTGAACAAATCTGGTATCAGTGGCATTGGGTATGGATCACAAACCGTAATCTGGTTCAACTCCCTGAAATCCAAACACGGGCGTAATCCGCCATCTTTCTTCTTCACGAAGAAGAACCCTGCTGCCACCGGCGAGGATGACGGCCTGATGTGCCCTTTGCTCAAGCTTTCAGCAATATAATCTTTTAACGCTTGTCTCTCCGGACCGGAGATGTTAAACATCTTTTCTTTAGGCAACTTGGCCCCTGGTTTAAACCTGATAGAACAGTCATACGGACGATGTGGCGGCAACTCTGAACAACCCTTTTCAGAGAACACATCCACAAAATCCAGAAGTGACTCCGGAACGCTTGAAGTCACCGCAGCCACACATGTGGCCAGGCAATTCTCCTGGCAGAACTCGCTCCACTGAATTATGTCCTGAGTTTTCCAGTCAATTACCGGGTTGTGCATGGACAACCAAGGAAAACCCAAAACCACCTGAGCAGGAAGATTCCTGAGCACCTTACATGTAACCCGCTCGGAATGTAGAACCCCAATGTGGAGTTTCACCTCAGCCACAAATTCAGTAATCTCCCCCCTGAGAGAGAGGAGCAGCATTGATGGTGACCACACGGATAGGATGAGACACTTTTTCAATCCTAAAACCTGCTGTGCGCGCAAACTCCTCATCAATGAGATTTGTGGCTGAACCACTATCCACAAAAACAGTAATTGGCAGCTCACTGCCAGCGATAAAAACCTTAGCAGGGAGCATGCATTGAGAAACCACCATGAAGGATATACATAAGCTCAGATTGGTCTCCTCCACACCCTCTGAGCTTAGAAGTTTTCCGCCGTTGCGTTTTTCTTAGACAGCAGAGGACAGATTTACCACAGTAAAAACAGGCTCTCTGCTTCCTGAGCTCAGGGGCTCGATTCTTAACATGTGATACCCCTGCAATTTGCATAGGTTCTGTGGGCTCACCTGCAGCAACCTCACGTGAACCTAAACCCTCTCCTATAGGCGGTGTCTCATGCTCCCCCTGACGCAAACGGCGATCAATGCGGACAACCAGACTCATAGCAGAGTCTAGAGAAGCAGGAGTCTCGTACATCAGAAGGGCTTTTATAACCCTTCCAGAAACCCCATGAATAAACTGACTCCGCAATGCTGGATCATTCCATTGTGTATCGATCGCCCAGCGACAAAATTCAGAACAGTAATCCTCTGCAACTCGCTCCCCCTGGTGAATAGTGCATATCTTAGATTCTGCTAGAGCCATTCTGTCAGGTTCATCGTAGATTTTCCCAAGAGAAGAAAAAAAACTCTCCACAGAGTCAAATGCAGCAGAATCAGATGACAAAGAAAACGCCCATGCTTGGGGATCCCCGCTTAACAATGACAACACCAGGCCCACATGCTGAGCCTCATTACCCGAGGAGATCGGGCGCATACGGAAATATAGTTTGCAAGCTTCACGAAAAGAAACAAATTTACTGCGTTCCCCAGCAAATTTTTCAGGCGAAGGGAATTTAGGCTCAGCAACTCTTCCTGTCGCTCCAGCTTGCACATTAGACACTGCTAGTCCCTGCTGCTGAACTGCCCCCCTCAACTCAGTGACCTGTAGGGACAGCGCCTCCAACTGGCGGGTTATGGAAGTCATGGGATCCATGACAAGAGAAAAAAAAAAGAGACCTTTTTTTTTTTTTGGGGCCGATTATAATGTCACGGGGAGACTAGGTGAGCGAGAGCTAATAACCCGGGCCCCTGCAATTTCCCTCAGACTAGGGAAATCCTGACTAACCGTCTACCTGGAGTTTACACTGATGGTGTGCATGTCCAGGCCTCGACCCTCGCCCTGTCTCCTGTTTCAACCCTAGGCTGAAACCAACCGTCCACCACCCAGTAAAGAGGTAATAAACCAATACCCACAGTTAGCACAGACAAGGATAAAGGAAAATATACACCACGCCGCAGTCACTCAGGAATACACTATAAATGTGCAGGGCAAAATAAATACAAATATAGGAAGGAGTAAATAAGACTAAGGAAAATACACCACCAGCAACGAATCTCCAACAACCAGCTCTCCACTCGACCGAGATAACAACGCTCAAGACAGAAGCTATAATCGGCGACGCCCAATGATCAGGAGAACTATTTAAAGGCAATGCGCATGGCCCAGCTTCCAATCCGAGGATCAGGTAAATTAACCCCGGAACAGCTAGATAAAATCTAGCCGACGCCAATGAGCAAATAGTGGTCAAAAGCAGAATTACCGCTGTCTGTCGAACGACCTGTTCTGAACAGCGTCCGACATGACAATACATAGCCCTTTACCAGCCTGAGAATACCAGCCCTCAGCTGTCTGCAAGGCTGGTTGTCAAAAATGGGGAGACTACACGCTGTTTTTTAAATTATTTATTTAAATAATTAAAAAATTAGGCTTGGGGACCTCTCTATTCATGATAATCAGCCTTGCTGAAGCTGACAGCTGAGGGTTGCAGTGAATTTTGCCTGGCTGGTTATCAAAAATATGGGGGAAGCCACGCTATTTACGCTATTTTTTATTATTAGTTATTTACAGCGCAGTAGCCTGCTGATGAATACTCCCAGCAGCTGATCCTGCTATTGCTGTTATTAGCGGCAGCAGGCGTCGGCTCACCGTCGCGGGCTCACACTGTCTTTTGATGGCTGGGGATTCACGGCTCTCTGACCAGTGGGGATCATTGTCATAGTGTGTTGTCATAGTGTGTTGCCATGGCAACAATGATGTCGTAGTGTGTTGTCATAGCGAAGATCATGTCATAGTGTGTTGCCATGGTGACGATTATGTCAAATTGTGTTTCCATAGCTACGATGATGTCATAGTGTGATATTGAGATGAATATGTCATAGCATGTTGACATGGTGAAGATAATGTCATAGTGTAATGCCATAGTGACTGTGATGTCATAGTGTGTTGCCATGTTAACGATGATGTCAAAGTGTGTTTCCATAGTGGCGATAATGTCAGTGTGTTGTCATAATGATGATAATGTAATCATGTGTTGCCATGGTGACAATGATGTCACAATGTGTTGTCATGGCGATGATTTCATAGCATGATGCCATGGCACATGGCAATGATGATATCATAGTGCGTTGCCATGGTGAATGATGATAATGTCATACTGTATTGTCATGGCGACGATTATGTCATAGTGTGTTGCCATGGCCACGATTATTTCATAGTGTTTCCAAGGTGACAATGATGTCACAGTGTATTGCCATGGTGACAATGATATCATAGTGAGTTGTCATGACAACAAGGATGGCATAGTGTGTTGCCACGGTGATGATGTCATATTGTGATGCATGGTGATAATGTCATAGTGTGTTGCCATGGTGATGATTATGTCATACAGCATTGTCATGGCAACGAGGATGTCATAGTGTGTTGATATGGCAATGAATATGAGTATGAATACCCTGCATCCCTGTCATCCAAGAAAACAGACAATAAGTTACAACAAACATCAACTCAAAGTCATCATTAACCCCTTAGTGACAGAGCCAATTTGGTACTTAATGACCGAGCCAATTGTTACAATTCTGACCAGTGTCACTTTAAGAGGTTATAACTCTGGAACGCTTTATCGGATCCCACTGATTCTGAGAGTGTTTTTTCATGACATATTGTAATTCAAGATAGTGGTAACATTTCTTCGATATTACTTGCGATTATTTATGAAAAAATGGAAATATGGCGAAAATTTTTAAAATTTTGCAATTTTCAAACTTTGTATTTTTATGCCCTTAAATCAGAGAGATATGTCACAAAAAATAGTTAATAAATAACATTTCCCACATGTCTACTTTACATCAGCACAATTTTGGAAACAATTTTTTTTTTGTTAGGGAGTTATAAGGGTTAAAAGTTGACCAGCAATTTCTCATTTTTACAACACCATGTTTTTTTTAGGGACCACATCACCTTTGAAGTCATTTTGAGGGGTCTATATGATAGAAAATAACCAAGTGTGACACCATACTAAAAACTGCACCCCTCAAGCTGCTCAAAACCACATTCAAGAAGTTTATTAACCCTTTACGTACTTCACAGGAACTGAAACAATGTGGAAGAAAAAAATGAACATTTAACTTTTTTTTGCAAACATTTTACTTCAGAACCATTTTTTTTAATTTTCACAAGTGTAAAAACAGAAATTTAACCACAAATTTTGTTGTGCAATTTTTCCTGAGTACGCCGATACCCCATATGTGGAGGTAAACCACTGTTTGGGCGCACCGCAGAGCTTGGAAGTGAAGGAGCACCGTTTGACTGTTTCAATGCAGAATTGGCTGGAATTGAGATCAGACGCCATGTCGCGCTTGGAGAGCCCCTAATGTGCCTAAACAGTGGAAACCCCCCACAAGTGATACCATTTTGGAAACTAGACCCCTTAAGGAACTTATCTAGATGTGTGGTGAGCACTTTGAACCCCCAAGTGCTTCACAGAAGCTTATAACGTAGAGCCGTGAAAATAAAAAATCGCATTTGTTTTCACAAAAATGATTTTTTCACCCACAAATTCTTATTTTCACAAGGGTAACAGGAGAAATTAGACCACAAAAGTTGTTGTGCAATTTCTCCTGAGTACGTCGATACCCCATATGTGGAGGTAAACCACTGTTTGGGCGCACCGCAGAGCTTGGAAGTGAAGGAGCACCGTTTGACTTTTTCAATGCAGAATTGGCTGGAATTGAGATCGGATGCCATGTCGCGTTTGGAGAGCCCCTGATGTGCCTAAACAGTGGAAACCCCCCACAAGTGATACCATTTTGGAAACTAGACCCCTTAAGGAACTTATCTAGATGTGTGGTGAGCACTTGCATCCCCCAAGTGCTTCACAGAAGTTTATAACGTAGAGCCGTGAAAATAAAAAATCGCATTTTTTCTACAAAAATGATCTTTTTGCCCCCAAATTTTTATTTTCACAAGGGTAACAGGAGAAATTAGACCACAAAATTTGTTGTGCAATTTCTCCTGAGTACGTCGATACCCCATATGTGGAGGTAAACCACTGTTTGGGCGCACCGCAGAGCTTGGAAGAGAAGGAGTGTCGTTTTACTTTTTCAATGTAGAATTGGCTGGAATTGAGATCGGATGCCATGTCACGTTTGGAGAGCCGCTGATGTGCCTAAACAGTGGAGACCCCCCACAAATGACACCATTTTGGAAACTAGACCCCTTAAGGAACTTATCTAGATGTGTGGTGAGCACTTTAAACCCCCAGGTGCTTCACAGAAGTTTATAACGTAGAGCCGTGAAAATAAAAAAATCGCATTTTTTCTACAAAAATGATATTTTGCCTCCAAATTTTTATTTTACCAAGGGTAACAGGAGAAAATGGACCCCAGACGTTGTTGTACAATTTGTCTTGAGTACGCCGACACCCCATATGTGGGGGTAAACCACTGTTTGGGCGCATGGCTGAGCTCGGAAGCAAAGGAGCGCCATTTGACTTTTCAATGCAAAATTGACTGGAATTGAGATCGGACGCCATGTCGCGTTTGGAGAGCCCCTGATGTGCCTAAACAGTAGAAACCCCCAAAAGTGACCCCATTTTGGAAACTAGACCCCCCATGGAACTTATCTAGATGTGTAGTGAGAACTTTGAATGCCCAAGTGCATCACAGAAGTTTATAATGCAGAGTCGTGAAAATAAAAAATATTTTTTTTTAACAATAAAGATTTTTTAGCCCCCAAGTTTTTATTTTCACAAGGGTAACAAGAGAAATTGAATGCCAATATTTGTTCTCCAATTTGTCCTGAGTATGCTGGTACCCCATATGTGGGGGTAAACCACTGTTTTGGCACACGGCAGAGCTCGGAAGAGAAGGAGCGCCATTTTGAAATTCAGACTTTGATAAAATTGTCTGTGGGTGCTATGTTGCGTTTGCAGAGCCCCTGATGTACCTAAACAGTAGAAACCCCCCACAAGTGACCAAATTTTAGAAACTAGACCCCCTAAGGAACTTATCTAGATATGTCGTGAGAACTTTGAATGCTCAAGTGCTTCACAGAAGTTTATAATGCAGAGTAGTGAAAATAAAAAAATATTTTTTTTTCCCACAAAAAAGATTTTTAGCCCCCAAGTTTTTATTTTCACAAGGGTAACAGGAGAAATTGGACCCCAAACGTTGTTGTCCAATTTATCCCGAGTACGCTGATGCCCCATATGTGGGGGTAAACCACTGTTTGGGCGCACGGCAGAGCTCAGAAGGGAGGGAGCACCATTTGACTTTTTTAGCGCAAAATTGGCTGTCGTGTTTGGAGACCCCCTGATGTACCTAAACAGTGGAAACCCCCAAATTATAACTCCAACCCTAACTCCAGCACACCCCTAACCCTAATCTTAACCCGATCCATAATCCTAATCACAACCCTAACGATAATCACAACCCTAACCCCAAAACAGCCCTAATCTCAACCCTAACCATAACCCTAATCAAAACCCTAAATCCAACACACCCCTAACCCTAATCCCAAACGTAACCCTAATCCCAACCCTAATCCCAAATGTAACCCTAATCCCAACCCTAATCCAAACCCTAATCCTAACTTTAGCCCCAACCCTAACCCTAACTTTAGCCCGGTCGTCACAAAAAAAGTTCAATGTAACCTTTTTTTTGTACGTCGCGTCCGCCATTTCCGCGCATGCGTGGCCGTAACTCTGCCCCCTCCTCCCCAGGACATAGACTGGGCAGCGGATGCGTTGAAAAACTGCATCCGCTGCCCACGTTGTGCACAATTTTCACAACGTGCGTCGGTACGTCGGGCCGACACATTGCGACCGCCCCGTACCGACGCAAGTGTGAAAGAAGCCTTATGGCTACTTTCACACTAGCGTCGTACTCGGCCCATCGCAGTGTGTCGGGCCGACGTACCGACGCTAGCGTTGTAAGCGCCACACAACGGGTGCAGCGGATACTGTTTTTTCAACGCATCCGCTGCCCCATTGTGAGGTGCGGGGAGGCGGGGGCGGAGTTCCGGCCACGTATGCACGGTCGGAAATGGCGGACACGTCGTACAAAAAAGTTACATGTAGCTTTTTTTGTGCCGACGGTCCGCCAAAGCACGACGCATCCGTCGCACGACGGATGCGACATGTGGCAATCCGTCGCAATGCGTCGCTAATGCAAGCCAATGGAGAAAAAACGCATCCTGCAAGCACTTTTGCAGGATGCGTTTTTTCTCCAACGACGCATTGCGACGGAAGCCAAAAAACGCTAGTGTGAAAGTAGCCTAACCCTAACCCTAGCTCTAACCCTAACCCTAAATTTAGCCCCAACCCTAACCCTAACTCTAACCCTAACCCTAACTCTAACCCTAACCCTAGCCCTAACCCTAACTCTAACCCTAACTCTAACCCTAACCCTAACCCTAACTCTAACCCTAACCCTAACTCTAACCCTAGCCCTAACCCTAACCCTAACCCTAATTTTAGCCCCAACTCGTCTCTCCTGCCGGCCGGCAGATGGCAGCAGATGGCGGGCGCACTGCGCATGCGCCCGCCATTTTCTTTCCCGACGAAGAAGACGGCCGGCAAGAGGAGACACAGGAGGACCCAGGGACACCGGGTGAGTATGTTAGGGTCCCCGAATCCCCCTATTTCTCTGTCCTCTGATGTGCGATCACATCAGAGGACAGAGAATTACAGATCGCTTTTTTTTTTTTTGCGGTCGCCGGTAAACTGTTAATTACCGGCGATCGCAAAACAGGGGTCGGTGCAAACCGACCCCGATCATGTTCTTTGGGGTCTCGGCTACCCCCGGCAGCCGAGACCCCAAAGATCTTCCGGGTGCCGGGCGGCGGGCGTACTGCGCGTGC
This sequence comes from Ranitomeya variabilis, assembly GCF_051348905.1. NCBI lineage: Eukaryota > Metazoa > Chordata > Amphibia > Anura > Dendrobatidae > Ranitomeya > Ranitomeya variabilis. The sequence goes on from NC_135232.1 coordinate 238,502,677, forward strand.
GCCCGCCATTTTTTCCCGGAAAAAAGATGGCGGCGCCCATCGGGAGCCACGAGGAGCACCGGGGGAGATAGGTGAGTATTGGTGGGCTATCGGGGGCCATCGGGGACCCTATTTCTCTGTCCTCCGATGTGCGATCACATCGGAGGACAGAGAAATTAAAAGGCAAATCGCGTTTGTTTTTTTTTGTTGCGACCGCCGGTAAACGGTTAATTACCGGCGATCGCAACTCGAGGGTTGGTAAAAACCCCCCGAATCATGTTCTCTGGGGTCTCGGCTACCCTCGGCAACTGAGACCCCAGAGAAAATCCGACTCTGGGGGGCGCTATTCACTTTTTCCACAGCGCCGTTAATTAACGGCGCTGTGGTTTAAGTACCCTTAGCGGCCGCCGTTAAAAGGCGTATCGGCGGTCGTTAAGGGGTTAAAGACTCATACGAACAATAGTTTATATCTTGACCAACCACAGAAAAACACACTCAAAAGTCGCTTGGTCTTCTGAATTTACATCTAAATAGGTAAATATTTAGCAAACTGCAATTAGAATTAAGACATTTGTTCCAAATTTCCTTTGAGGACCAAGTTTTCAATATATAATGTGGAGTGTTGTCATGGTGATGATGATGTCATTATATCAAGTGTTGTCATGTAGACAGGTATGTCATAATGTCGAGTGTTTTCATGGTGAAGATGATGTCATAGTGTGCTGTAATAGCAAAGATGACGTCATAGTGTGTTGTCATGGCAATGATGATGTCATAGTGTGTTGCCATGGCAATGATGATGTCATAGTGTCCTGCCATTGCGATGATGACATAGTGTGTTATCATGTAGACGATGATTTCATAGTGTGTTTCCACAGTGATCATGATGTCATAGTGTGATGCCATGGTGACTGTGATGCCATAGTGTGCTGCCATGACAACGATGATGTCACCATGTGTTGTCATGGTGACAATGTAATTGGGTGTTGCCATGGCAATGGAGATGCCATAATTTGTTGCTATGGCGATGATGTCATAGATTGTTGCCATGGTGATGACATAGTGTGTTGCCATGGTGACAATGATGTCATATTGTGCTGTCATGGCAACAATGATGTCATAGTGTGTTGTCATAATAACAATGATGCCATAGTGTTGTTGTAGAGAGAGAAGGGTCAGCGGGTGCTCTAGTCCATTGGCCCTAGAACGCCGCTCTCCTTTTACCATAGGGATAGTACTATGCAGACAATACAGGGTTAGGGACAAACATTGTGAAAATACTTTATTGAACCAGAAAACAGACAATAACTTATAAAAGAGTCCCAGCAAAATACTGAAGATTACGCAAAATGACAGAGTCTCACTCGTCTCCTGACTTGCCGGGATTAGAGAAACTGCAATCGGGGGCTTCCAGGACTGACTACCCCAACTTGTGACACCCACAAAGAGGAGTAATGACAAGCTTAGAAAGCTGAAAGTCTATTGAGGCACTTTGCCAGCAGTCCGGATGGTCACAACCTGGCTTCTCCAAAAGTCTCCATGGAACCAGGTGATCTGTGGGTCGCAATGCTGGCTTCTTCAAATGAATAAATCCAAATCCTGGCTTCCCCAAATGTATCCATGGGTTCAGTGATGGTCAATGGAGCAGATTTGTATTCTCTCAGTTGAGGCCAGTGGTCCATTAACACCTTAACAACCTGAGGTATTTTCATTTTTGCGTTTTTGTTTTTTGCTCCCCCTCTTCCTAAGAGCCATAACTTTTTTATTTTTTGATCAAAAATGGCCATGTGAGGGCTTGTTTTTGGCTGGACAAGTTGTAGTTTTGAACAACACCACTGGTTTCAACATATCGTGTATTGAAAAATGGAAAGTGCGGTTTTTACCATGTTCACTAAATGCTAAAACTGACCAGCCATTATGATTCTCCAGGTCGTTATGAGTTCATAAACACCAAGCATGTCTAGGTTCTTTTTTATTTAAGTGATGAAAAAAAAATAAAAACTTTGGTATAAAAAAAATCACACCATTTTCCGAGACCTGTAGCGTCTACATTTTTCGTGATTTAGGGCTGGGTGAAGGCTTATTTTTGTGTGCTGAGCTTACGTTTTAATGATACCATTTTGGTGTGTATCTTTTGATCACCCGTTCTTGCATTTTATTGCAATGTAGTGGCGACCAAATAAAGTACTTCTGACATTTTTAATTTTGTTCTTGTTATGCCGTTTACCTATCGGATTATTTTTTTTTATATTGATAGATTGGGCGATTCTGAATTCGGCGATACCAATATGTGTATGTTTGGTTTTTTTTGTTCTATTATGAATGGGGTGATTTGAACTTTTATATTTTTTTAATTTTTTTCATATTTTTATAAACTGTTTTTTTGCATACTCTAATAGTCTCCTTGGGAGACTAGAAGCTGTAGTTGTCTGATCGCCTGTGCTACACACAGGCGATGATCAGATCGCCTGTGTGTAACAGAAATGCTCACTTGCTATGTGCGCCGACCACCAGGCGGCACTCATAGCAATCCGGCTATGACAACCATAAAGGTCTGCTGGAGACCTTAAATTGTCTTGCAAACCCATCGATGACCCGTGATCATGTGGCGGGATTTCCAGCCCGCTTCCGGTAAGCACAAGTTAAATGCCACTGTCAGAGATTGACACTGGCATTTTGAAGTTGGCCATTTTGGATCCAACTTTATTTTTTCCAATGTGAAGTGGGTCATGTGACACATCAAACTTATTGAGAATTTCACAAGAAAAACAATGGTGTGCTTGATTTTAACGTAAATTTATTCTTTAATGAGTTATTTACAAGTTTATGAGCACTTACAAAATGTATTCAATTTGCTGCCCATTGTGTTGGATTGTCAATGCAATCCTCTTCTCCCAGTCTTGACACACTGATTGCAACACTGCAGTAGAAATGTTAGCAAAGGATTCGAGTATCCATTGTTTCAGATGCTGGGGTAATCTGAAGGAAATTGTCTATACTGTGAAGATACGAGATGTGCAGCATCTGAAACAACGGATACTGGAAGCCTGTGCTAGCATTTCTACTTTTTTAAAAAATTCATAAAAATATATATATTTAAATAAAAAAATAAATGAACAAAATAAAATGAAAAAAATAAGTAAAAATGAATGAAGAAAAAAAAAGAATTAATGGCAGGGACTTCGGGATGTACATTCACTTAATCTTATTGCACTACCAGCTAGATGTATGGGTGGGATTTTTTACATACTATCATTGGGATCTATAGGAAAATTTCCTATTTCCTATTCCTATCTCATTTGGTACATTCTTTTCTCTTTAGCGATGTGTGCACTCTTCTATATTCACAATAGGGGTCCTTGTTTCCCCAATAGTCTACAGGATGAGTCATTCACGTGATGATAACCTATTATTCCATGTTATGGAGATCACGATAATTCCTTCTGCAGCTGGTTTCTGCTTTTGACAAATGTTGTACAGGGAGACTTTTCAAAGGTGCGGCAGGTGTAGCAGGGATAAAAATACTAAGGAGAAACAGCGAAAAATAGGGTTTTATCTACTGTACATAAACATCCAGGCAGACGTATCAGAAGGTGATCAACTGGTGTAGGTGATTAACTGCTGCAGATCCACATGACTTTTGGATATGGGAAGGATCCCCACTCCATCTTAAAACAATCATAACTACAGTAAACCTAGGCACTAGAATAAATATGCAAAACACTCTATTTTGGTTGTCAAACTGGCCACAGCTTTATTTAAATCACATGATTAAAACAACGACAGTAGGAGTCGAAGTGAAGTGCTTTTACATTGGGATTCACAAGTACTGTGATACCCCCAGCTGTCTGACATATAGTACAAGGACAGACAGCCATAAAAAGGGGTGGCATGCCCTGGCTTGCCATTCAAGCATAGCCAGTAAACTTTGGGGGCACCAATGACCCTATTATCCTCACTCCTGTGCTTAACCATTGTGCCCGCCCCTGATTGACGTTACCATTACAACGTACTTGAGGCTGGCCACCAAAGCCGAGCCTGCTCACCACCATGAGGTTTTTACCTCCTCTATTAGTTAAAATGAGTCCACCTTAACTTGTCCGCAACTTTCACCTGACTCCTAAACTGCCAAAGGTGCGGCCAGTGTAGCAGGGATAAAAATACTAAGGAGAAATAGATAGCCCAAAATAGCGTCTTATCTACATAAACATCCAGGGAGATGTATCAGAATGTGATCACCTGATGTAGGTATTTTAATCACTCATAGGTTATACTTAGCTTCTGCAGATCCACAGGTCATGCCGTGATCATTAGATATCCGTATCAGAAGATTCTCCGCGCTGCTGGGAGGTGGAAAGATGTGAGTCCGGGATGAAATGTAATAAATTAATAGTGGTTAGTGTTGAGCATTCCGATACCGCAAGTATCGGGTATCGGCCGATATTTGCTGTATCAGAATTCCGATACCGAGATCCGATACTTTTGTGGTATCGGGTATCGGTATCGAAACAACATTAATGTGTAAAAGAAAGAATTAAAATAAAAAATATTGCTATACTCACCTCTCTGACGCAGCCTGGACCTCACCGAGGGAACCGGCAGCGTTGTTTGCTTAAAATGCGCGCTTTTCCTTCCTTCCGTGACGTCACGGCTTCTGATTGGTCGCGTGCCGCCCATGTGGCCGCGACGCGACCAATCACAACAAGCCATGACGTAATTTTCAGGTCCTTCTAGGCATTCAGTATTTTAAAATTACGTTCCGGCTTTGTGATTGGTCGCGTCGCGGTCACATGGGCGACGCGACCAATCACAAGCCGTGACGTCACGGGAGGCAGGAGACGCGCGCATTTTAAAATGCGCGCGTGTCCAGCCTCCCGTGACGTCACGGTTTGTGATTGGTCGCGTCGCCCATGTGACCGCGACGCGACCAATCACAAGCCAGAACGTAATTTTAAAATCCTGAAGGACCTGAAATTACGTCATGGCTTGCTGTGATTGGTTGCGTCGCGGCCACATGGGCGACGCGACCAATCACAAACCGTGACGTCACGGGAGGCTGGACACGCGCGCATTTTAAAATGCGCGCGTCTCCTGCCTCCCGTGACGTCATGGCTTGTGATTGGTCGCGTCGCCCATGTGACCGCGACGCGACCAATCACAAAGCCGGAACGTAATTTTAAAATACTGAATGCCTAGAAGGACCTGAAAATTACGTCACGGCTTGCTGTGATTGGTCGTGTCGCGGCCACATGGGCGGCACGCGACCAATCAGAAGCCGTGACGTCACGGAAGGAAGGAAAAGTGCGCATTTTAAGCAAACAACGCTGCCGGTTCCCTCGGTGAGGTGAGTATAGCAATATTTTTTATTTTAATTCTTTATTTTACACATTAATATGGTTCCCAGGGCCTGAAGGAGAGTTTCCTCTCCTTCAGACCCTGGGAACCATCAGGGATACCATCCGATACTTGAGTCCCATTGACTTGTATTGGTATCGGGTATCGGTATCGGATTAGATCCGATACTTTGCCGGTATCGGCCGATACTTTCCGATACCGATACTTTCAAGTATCGGACGGTATCGCTCAACACTAATAGTGGTTTTTATTAATTTTCTACAAGTTTCAAAGTTGCAGGCACTTCTTCTTCAGGAAGGGGTAGAACATGTGAGTAAGACACATGGATGAGTTCTAATACTTATGCTTTTTGAATTTTGTCACCAAGGGAACCACCTGACAATCAAAAAGCACAAGTATAAGAACTCATCTACTGTTGTTAGTACACAAACCAAAAAAAACACACAATAAATAGAGTGCATCCACCTGATATTGCAAAACCTATAAAGATGATGCACAACTCAATACATATAGAAAATCATGATTTTATTAGAGAAAATAATAATACAAATAGTAATACAGGGGAAAACAATAAGGTAGATAAAATACAGGGTACCACAGGATATCTGTAAAGTGCCACATCAAATACAATAACAATAAATATATAAATTACAAAGAAATTATATATATTTTGTGTGGATAATACAGCCCATATAGTTTCTCATGTTATGTAGCCACATTTAGTAATCTCAAACCTTTAATCGGGTAATGGCATAAAGTGAAATAAGTAGATCTGAAAATATATAAATATACTAATATATAAAGTGCTGTGCACAAAATAATTATATAAATAATAATACCCTTCGGTACATAATAATAATAAGTATACAGAAATATAACAAGAAAGTGTCAAAGTGCCATGAATGGGATAGAGTGGAATACCAACCAGTATGAGAGCCTGTGAGAGCCTGGACCTGCCCGACGCGCGTTTCGCCTAAGCTTTGACGAGGGAATGAGCAACCAGAGGTAGGGAGCAGCATTTTAACTGAGAATGAGCCAATGGTGAGGCGGCCGCAATCAAAGCAGCTGTGGTTTGGACATGTGACGTACCATGCATGGTAACACTGGAGACTGCCTCCTCCCACCAGACGCGTCTCAAAGGAGCGCGTCACATGGGGGAGACCGACGCCAGCGTGCGTTCCAGCTTGGACCACAAAGAAGAGGCCGGAGATGACGTATAATATGTAAATAGCAGTGACGTGTGATGTGCTAACAGAGCGAACAGAACGCACAGAATAAGAAAAGGATTTGAGTGAGTATAGATATCATGACGATAAGTGCACAATGATACAAATGTAGTACATCAATAATAACAAATAAATAAAGTGGTACAAAAACAGTGATAATAACCAAGTCCATTATTATAAAGTGACAGAAAGATCAAAGTGACAGTGCATAAAGGAAAAAAATATAAATAAAAAATAAAAACAATACCATCTAAGATATAAGTGACATAGGATTAACATATATATATATATATATATATATATATATATATATATATATATATATATATAATATAATATGGCCGCCGTGCAATACAGTACTAGCAACAACCAATACTGATAAAACAGATAGCATCACATAGATGCATAAATATAAAAGAGCAGTGCATGGAACAATATGTACGAATCCAGCATATCAGTGAATTAGCTGCAAAAATGATTATTTCAGTATGGCGAAAGATCTGAAAGGGTAAAAACAAAAGTTGTTAAAAACTGATCAGAATAAAAACATATATATACACACATATACACTCACCGGCCACTTTATTAGGTACACCATGCTAGTAACGGGTTGGACCCCCTTTTGCCTTCAGAACTGCCTCAATTCTTCGTGGCATAGATTCAACAAGGTGCTGGAAGCATTCCTCAGAGATTTTGGTCCATATTGACATGATGGCATCACACAGTTGCCGCAGATTTGTCGGCTGCACATCCCAAAGATGCTCCATACAAGGCAGGATGGATCCATGCTTTCATGTTGTTTACGCCAAATTCTGACCCTACCATCCGAATGTCGCAGCAGAAATCGAGACTCATCAGACCAAGCAACGTTTTTCCAATCTTCTACTGTCCAATTTCGATGAGCTTGTACAAATTGTAGCCTCAGTTTCCTGTTCTTAGCTGAAAGGAGTGGTACCCGGTGTGGTCTTCTGCTGCTGTAGCCCATCTGCCTCAAAGTTTGACGCACTGTGCGTTCAGAGATGCTCTTAGGCCTACCTTGGTTGTAACGGGTGGCGATTTGAGTCACTGTTGCCTTTCTATCAGCTCGAACCAGTCTGCCCATTCTCCTCTGACCTCTGGCATCAACAAGGCATTTCCGCCCACAGAACTGCCGCTCACTGGATTTTTTTTCTTTTTCGGACCATTCTCTGTAAACCCTAGAGATGGTTGTGCGTGAAAATCCCAGTAGATCAGCAGTTTCTGAAATACTCAGACCAGCCCTTCTGGCACCAACAACCATGCCACGTTCAAAGGCACTCAAATCACCTTTCTTCCCCATACTGATGCTCGGTTTGAACTGCAGGAGATTGTCTTGACCATGTCTACATGCCTAAATGCACTGAGTTGCCACCATGTGATTGGCTGATTAGAAATTAAGTGTTAACAAGAAGTTGGACAGGTGTACCTAATAAAGTGGCCAGTGAGTGTATGCACACAATATAATTGTGCACATACGCATGTATACAGGTACATATAAAAACATATATACACGGGTGAACACAATAGTGTACATACACATGTATACTATAAAATCAAGAACACATTCACAAATAATTAATTAAAATACTAAACAGAGGGAGAATTTAAAGAAATGGGGCAAAACTAATGGTCTCGTTGAGACCCATCGGTGTCATGGTATCTAAGATGGTGATCCATTTTAGTTCTCTCTGAGCTAGAATTTTCTTCCAATCGCCGCCCCGATTATCAATAATTATTCTATCTATTCCACTCACTTTTAGAGATGACGGGTCACAATTATGATATAATTTGTAATGACGGGGAATTGTTTTAAATTCAGCAACGTTGGAATCTTCTGCTGCGGCTATAATGTCAAGGACATGTTCACGAGTTCTTCTACGCAATTCTCGTGATGTCAAACCTATATATAATTTATTACAATGACATTTTGCACTGTATATGACACCAATGGTTTTGCAGGAGATATTATGAGTAATCTTGTATGTTTTAGAATTGGAGGAATTCATAAATTGTTTAGTTGTCTCAATGTTGGGGCATGCAATACATGACCCGCAGGGTTTACAACCCCAAGCGGGTCCCTTGGAGTTGAAAATGTTCTTTACTTTAGGCTCAAAGTTACTTTTAACCAACAAGTCTCTGATATTTCTTGATCTACGATAGGTGATTGTGGGATGTGAAGCGATACACCTAGAAAGGGAAGCATCGATCTTCAATATGTTCCAATATTTGTTCATGGCTTCCCACATCTCACCATTTCTGGCGTTAAATGTGGAGATAAATCTGACCACTTCATTGTCCTTAGGTAATTTATGTTGATAAAGGAGATCCGATCTCTTAGAGAATTTGGCTCGTCTATAACCCCTTTGAATGACTGACTGTCTCTGAGTAGCCTCTATCAAGGAACCTTTTCCTAAGGTCACTGGCCTGCGCTTCAAATTTCACTTCATCAGAACATATTCTGCGCATCCTAAGAAATTGTCCCACTGGAATGCTGTTAATCAGATTCCTAGGATGTGAGGATTCCGCATGAAGTAAGGTGTTAACCGAGGTGGGTTTTCGGTGTACATCCGTCTTTATCCATCCCTGATCATCGATATTGAAGAGGATATCCAGAAATTCCATATTACTTCTACCTGATTTATATGTCAATTTAACATTCAGATCATTTTCATTGAGTGACCCCATGAATTTACAAAGGTCCTCTTCCGTGCCCTGCCATAGAAAAAATATGTTGTCTATGAATCTGCTCCAAGACAACACTTTATCACAGAGGGGTATGTGATCAGATGAAAAGAGGTCCCTTTCCCACAGCCCCAGGAACAGGAGAACAAAAGTTTACACACCCCGGCAGAATTTTTGCTTGGCATTTCTTCAGAGAATATGAATGATAACACCAAAACTTTTTCTCCACTCATGGTTAGTGGTTGGCTGAAGCCATTTATTGTCAAACAGTGTGGAAATACTCATATGAACATTAGTCTGTATCTTGGCCAACCACAGAAAAACACAAACTCAAAAGTCAACATAAAAGTAATAGAGTATGTCTCCTGGCCTTCTGAATTTATGCCTGGATACATTAATATTAAGTACACTGCAAATAAAATTAATAAATTTGCTATAAAATTCCTTTGTGTACCAAAGTTTTTGTTAGATAATGTCGAGTGTTGCCATGGCAACGATGAAGTCCTAATGTGGAGAGCTGTCACTGCGACTATGATGTCATTATATTACGTGTTGTTTATAGTGACAATGATATCATAACGTCGAGTGTTTTCATGGCGATGGTGATGTCATAGGGTGTTGCTATGGTGACTATAATGTAATACTATGTTGTCATGGCGATGATGATGTCATAGTATGTTGACATGGTGAAGATTATATCATAGTGTGTTGTCATGGCAACTGTTGTGAATTCCGTTCTCGAACTCCCTCCTGTGGTCATGAATGGTACTTCGGCGAGTTCTGTCCGTGGACTCCCTCTGGTGGCTGTGAGTGGAACTGCTGGTTCTTGAGGTTGCTTCCTCAGCTGCCCTCGTTTGTGGCTAGGCTGGCTTCTCTATTTAACTCCACTCAGATCGTTACTTCATGCCAGCTGTCAATGTATCAGTACTGGTTCAGATCTCTCTTGGATCTTTCTGATGACCTGTCTACTCCAGCAGAAGCTAAGTCCCTGCTAGTTCATTTGTTGTTCATTGTGTACTGAATATATTTCTTAGTACTTGCTAAGTTCTGTCCAGCTTGCTAACATGATATTGCCTTGCTAGCTGGAAGCTCTGGGGTGCAGAGTGGCACCTCCGCACCGTGAGTCGGTGCGGGGGTCTTTTTGCACACTCTGCGTGGCTTTTTGTAGTTTTTTGTGCTGACCGCATAGATCCCTTTCCTATCCTCTGTCTATTTAGTGAAGACTGGCCTCCTTTGCTGAAACCTGTTTAATTCCTGTGTTTGTGACTTTCCTCTTAATTCACAGTCAATATTTGTGGGGGGCTGCCCTTACCTTTGGGGAATTTTCTCTGAGGCAAGGTAAGGCTTAATTTCCTATCTTTAGGGGTAGTTAGCTCTTAGGCTGTGAAGAGGCGTCTAGGGACAGTTAGGTATGCTCCACGGCTATTTCTAGTGTGTGTGATAGGATTAGAATTTGCGGTCAGCAGAGATCCCACTTCCCAGAGCTTGTCCTGTCGTCTAGTTTAACCATCAGGTCATTCCAGGTGCTCCTAACCACCAGGTCCATAACAGTACAGCTGGCCAACAAAGTGTTAATGCATCTCAATAGAGGGATAAGTTCTGAGACCATTTTTTTTTCTCTGCAGTGTGTTTTGTCTTTCTTTTCCCCTTAACCTCTGGGTGGTTCAGGACTCAGGTGTAGATATGGACATTCAAGGTCTGTCCTCTTGTGTTGATCAACTCACTGCAAGGGTACAAAGCATTCAAGATTATGTAGTTCAGAATCCGATGTTAGAGCCTAGAATTCCAATTCCTGATTTATTTTCTGGGGATAGATCTAAATTTCTGAATTTCAAAAATAGTTGTAGACTGTTTCTTGCTTTGAAACCCCGCTCCTCTGGTGACCCCATTCAGCAAGTAAAAATCATTATTTCTTTGTTACGTGGCGACCCTCAAGACTGGGCATTCTCCCTTGCGCCAGGAGATCCTGCATTGCTTAATGTAGATGCTTTTTTTCTGGCGCTTGGATTGCTTTATGACGAACCTAACTCTGTGGATCAGGCAGAGAAAATCTTGCTGGCTTTGTGTCAGGGTCAGGATGAGGTGGAGGTATATTGCCAAAAGTTTAGAAAGTGGTCTGTGCTTACTCAGTGGAATGAGTGTGCCCTTGCAGCAATTTTCAGAAAGGGTCTTTCTGAAGCCCTTAAGGATGTTATGGTGGGGTTCCCCACGCCTGCTGGTCTGAATGAATCAATGTCCTTGGCCATTCAGATCGATCGGCGCTTGTGTGAGCGCAAGGTTGTGCCCTATTTGGCGGTATCCTCTGAGCAGAGGCCTGAGCCTATGCAATGTGATAGGACTTTGACCAGAGCTGAACGGCAAGAACACAGACGTCAGAATGGGCTGTGTTTTTACTGTGGTGACTCCACTCATGCTATCTCTGATTGTCCTAAGCGCACTAAGCGGTTCGCTAGGTCTGTCACCATTGGTACGATACAGCCTAAATTTCTTTTGTCCGTTACTCTGATTTGCTCTTTGTCGTCCTACTCTGTTATGGCATTTGTGGATTCAGGCGCTGCCCTGAATTTGATGGACTTGGAGTTTGCCAGGCGCTGTGGTTTTTTCTTGGAGCCCTTACAGTATCCTATTCCATTAAGGGGAATTGATGCTACGCATTTGGCCAAGAATAAACCTCAGTACTGGACTCAGTTGACCATGTGCATGGCTCCTGCACATCAGGAAGATATTCGCTTTTTGGTGTCGCATAATTTGCATGATGTGGTCGTGTTGGGTTTACCATGGCTACAGGTCCATAATCCAGTATTGGATTAGAAATCAATGTCTGTGTCCAGTTGGGGTTGTCAAGGGGTACATGGTGATGTTCCGTTGTTGTCAATCTCTTCTTCTACTCCTTCTGAAGTCCCTGAGTTTTTGTCGGATTACCAAGATGTATTTGATGAGCCCAAATCCAGTGCCCTACCTCCTCATAGGGATTGTGATTGTGCTATTAATTTGATTCCTGGTAGTAAATTTCCTAAGGGACGACTTTTCAATTTATCTGTGCCGGAACACGCCGCTATGCGGAGTTATATAAAGGAGTCCTTGGAGAAAGGGCATATTCGCCCATCGTCGTCACCGTTGGGAGCAGGGTTCATTTTTGTGGCCAAGAAGGATGGTTCTCTGATACCTTGTATAGATTACCGCCTTCTCAATAAAATCACGGTCAAATTTCAGTACCCTTTGCCTCTACTGTCTGATTTGTTTGCTCGGATTAAGGGGGCTAGTTGGTTCACCAAGATAGATCTTCGAGGGGCGTATAACCTTGTGCGTATTAAACAGGGCGATGAATGGAAAACAGCATTTAATACGCCCGACGGCCATTTTGAGTACCTGGTGATGCCATTCGGGCTTTCTAATGCTCCATCTGTGTTTCAGTCCTTTATGCATGACATCTTCCGAAAGTATTTGGATAGATTCATGATTGTATATTTGGATGATATTTTGGTCTTTTCGGATGATTGGGAGTCTCATGTGATGCAGGTCAGAATGGTGTTCCAGGTCCTTCGTGCTAATTCTTTGTTTGTGAAGGGGTCTAAATGTCTCTTCGGAGTTCAGAAGGTTTCCTTTTTGGGCTTCATTTTTTCCCCTTCTACTATCGAGATGGATCCTGTTAAAGTTCAGGCCATTTATGATTGGACTCAGCCTACATCTGTGAAGAGCCTTCAGAAATTCCTAGGTTTTGCTAATTTTTACCGTCGCTTCATCGCTAATTTTTCTAGTGTTGTTAAACCGTTGACTGATTTGACCAAGAAAGGTGCTGATGTGGTTAATTGGTCCTCTGCAGCTGTTGAGGCTTTTCGGGAGTTGAAACGTCGTTTCTCTTCGGCCCCTGTGTTGTGTCAGCCAGATGTTTTGCTCCCTTTTCAGGTCGAGGTTGATGCTTCTGAGATTGGAGCAGGGGCTGTTTTGTCTCAAAGAAGTTCTGATGGCTCTGTGATGAAGCCATGTGCTTTCTTTTCTAGAAAGTTTTCGCCTGCTGAGGGCAATTATGATGTTGGCAATCGGGAGTTGTTGGCTATTAAGTGGGCATTCGAGGAGTGGCGGCATTGGCTTGAGGGAGCCAAGCACCGCGTGGTGGTCTTAACGGATCACAAGAATCTGACTTATCTCGAGTCTGCCAATCGGTTGAATCCTAGACAGGCTCGATGGTCGCTGTTTTTCTCCGGTTTCGATTTTGTGGTTTCATACCTTTCGGGTTCTAAGAATGTGAAGGCCGATGCCCTTTCAAGGAGTTTTGTGCCTGATTCTCCGGGAGTTCCTGAGCCGGCTGGTATTCTCAAAGAGGGGGTAATTCTGTCTGCCATCTCACCTGATTTGCGGTGGGCGCTGCAGGAGTTTCAGGCTGATAGACCTGACCGTTGTCCAGTGGAGAAACTGTTTGTCCCTGATAGATGGACTAGTAGAGTTATCTCTGAGGTTCATTGTTCGGTGTTGGCTGGTCATCCTGGGATTTTTGGTACCAGAGATTTGGTGGCTAGGTCCTTTTGGTGGCCTTCCTTGTCACGGGATGTGCGTTCTTTTGTGCAGTCCTGTGGGACTTGTGCTCGGGCCAAGCCCTGCTGTTCTCGTGCCAGTGGGTTACTTTTGCCCTTGCCAGTCCCGAAAAGGCCTTGGACGCATGTTTCCATGGATTTTATTTCAGATCTCCCTGTCTCTCAAAGGATGTCGGTCATCTGGGCGGTTTGTGATCGCTTCTCTAAGATGGTCCATTTGGTACCCTTGCCTAAATTACCTTCCTCCTCTGATTTGGTTCCATTATTTTTCCAGCATGTGGTTCGTTTGCATGGCATTCCGGAGAACATCGTGTCGGACAGAGGTTCCCAGTTTGTTTCAAGGTTTTGGCGGTCCTTTTGTGCTAAGATGGGCATTGATTTGTCTTTTTCTTCGGCTTTCCATCCTCAGACAAATGGCCAAACCGAACGAACTAATCAGACTTTGGAGACCTATCTGAGATGCTTTGTTTCTGCTGATCAGTATGATTGGGTGACCTTCTTGCCATTGGCTGAGTTCGCCCTTAATAATCGGGCCAGTTCGGCTACTTTGGTTTTGCCTTTTTTTTGTAATTCTGGTTTTCATCCTCATTTTTCTTCAGGGCAGGTTGAGCCTTCGGACTGTCCTGGTGTAGATTCTGTGGTGGACAGGTTGCAGCAAATTTGGACTCATGTAGTGGACAATTTGATATTGTCCCAGGAGAAGGCTCAACGTTTCGCCAACCGCCGTCGTTGTTTTGGTCCCCGACTTTGTGTTGGGGATTTGGTTTGGTTGTCGTCTCGTTATGTCCCTATGAAGGTTTCTTCTCCTAAGTTTAAACCTCGTTTCATTGGTCCTTATAAGATTTCTGAAATTCTCAATCCTGTGTCGTTTCGTTTGGCCCTTCCAGCTTCTTTTGCCATCCATAATGTGTTCCATAGGTCGTTGTTGCGGAGATATGTGGCGCCTATGGTTCCCTCCGTTGACCCTCCTGCTCCGGTGTTGGTCGAGGGGGAGTTGGAGGATGTGGTGGAGAAGATTTTAGATTCTCGTATTTCGAGACGGAAACTTCAGTACCTGGTCAAATGGAAGGGCTATGGTCAGGAGGATAATTCCTGGGTTGTTGCCTCCGATGTCCATGCTGCCGATTTGGTTCGTGCCTTTCATTTGGCTCGTCCTGATCGTCCTGGGGGCTCTGGTGAGGGTTCGGTGACCCCTCCTCAAGGGGGGGGTACTGTTGTGAATTCCGTTCTCGAACTCCCTCCTGTGGTCATGAATGGTACTTCAGCGAGTTCTGTCCGTGGACTCCCTCTGGTGGCTGTGAGTGGAACTGCTGGTTCATGAGGTTGCTTCCTCAGCTGCCCTCGTTTGCGGCTAGGCTGGCTTCTCTATTTAACTCCACTCAGATCATTACTTCATGCCAGCTGTCAATGTATCAGTACTGGTTCAGATCTCTCTCGGATCTTTCTGATGACCTGTCTACTCCAGCAGAAGCTAAGTCCCTGCTAGTTCATTTGTTGTTCATTGTGTACTGAATATATTTCTTAGTACTTGCTAAGTTCTGTCCAGCTTGCTAACATGATATTGCCTTGCTAGCTGGAAGCTCTGGGGTGCAGAGTGGCACCTCCGCACCGTGAGTCGGTGCGGGGGTCTTTTTGCACACTCTGCGTGGCTTTTTGTAGTTTTTTGTGCTGACCGCATAGATCCCTTTCCTATCCTCTGTCTATTTAGTGAAGACTGGCCTCCTTTGCTGAAACCTGTTTAATTCCTGTGTTTGTGACTTTCCTCTTAATTCACAGTCAATATTTGTGGGGGGCTGCCTTTACCTTTGGGGAATTTTCTCTGAGGCAAGGTAAGGCTTAATTTCCTATCTTTAGGGGTAGTTAGCTCTTAGGCTGTGAAGAGGCGTCTAGGGAGAGTTAGGTACGCTCCACGGCTATTTCTAGTGTGTGTGTGATAGGATTAGAATTTGCGGTCAGCAGAGATCCCACTTCCCAGAGCTTGTCCTGTCGTCTAGTTTAACCATCAGGTCATTCCAGGTGCTCCTAACCACCAGGTCCATAACAGGCAACAGTGATATCACAATGTGTTAACATGGTGACAATGATGTCATAGTGTGTTATCATGGTGACGATGTTGTAATCGTGTATTGCAATGGTGACGATGATGTCATAGAGTGTTGTCATGGCAACAGTAATGTGAGAGTGTGAGTGTGTTGTCACGGCAAAGGTGATGTCATAGTGTATTGACATGGCGACATTGATGCCATAGTGTGTTGCCATGGAGATGATGATGTCTCAGTGTATTGCCATAGCGACAATTATGTCATAGTATGTTGCCATGGCGATTATGTCATAGTATGCTGTTCTGGCGACAATGATGTCATAGTTTGTTCTCATGGAGACAATGATGTCACAGTGTTGTTGTAGAGACATGGGGGGTCAGTGAGTGCTCTAGTTAACGCTAACATTGAAGGCTCATATGAACAATAGTCTGTATCATGACCCACCACAGAAAAACACAAACTCAAAATTCAAAATAAAGGTAATAGTGTATGTCTCCTAGCCTTCTGAATTTACACCTGGATATGTAAATATTCAGTAGACTGCAATAACATTTGCTGCAAAATTCCTTTGAGTACCAAGTTTTTGATATATAATGTTAAGTGTTCTCATGGCAATGATGATGTCATTACATTAAGTGTTGTTCATGGTGACAAAAATATAATGTCGAGTGTTTTCATGGAGATGATGCTATAGGGACCGTTCATGTCAGACTAATTTGATCAGCTTCTATGAAGAGGTAAGTTCCGGACTGGACCAAGGGAACCCAGTGGATGTAGTGTATATGGACTTTTCTAAAGCTTTTGATACGGTGCCACACAAAAGGTTGTTACATAAAATGAGAATAATGGGGATAGGGGAAAATATGTGTAAGTGGATTGAGAGCTGGCTCAGGGATAGGAAACAAAGGGTGGTTATTAATGGGGCACACTCGGACTGGGTCGCGGTTAGCAGTGGGGTACCACAGGGGTCAGTATTGGGCCCTCTTCTTTTTAACATATTTATTAATGACCTTGTAGGGGGCATTCAGAGTAGAATTTCAATATTTGCAGATGACACTAAACTCTGCAGGGTAATCAATACAGGGGAGGACAATTTTATATTACAGGATGATTTATGTAAACTAGAAGCTTGGGCTGATAAATGGCATATGAGCTTTAATGGGGATAAATGTAAGGTCATGCACTTGGGTAGAAGTAATAAGATGTATAACTATGTGCTTAATTCTAAAACTCTGGACAAAACTGTCAATGAAAAAGACCTGGGTGTATGGGTGGATGACAAACTCATATTCAGTGGCCAGTGTCAGGCAGCTGCTACAAAGGCAAAAAAAATAATGGGATGCATTAAAAGAGGCATAGATGCTCATGAGGAGAACTTAATTTTACCTCTATACAAGTCACTAGTTCGACCACACTTAGAATACTGTGCACAGTTCTGGTCTCCGGTGTATAAGAAAGGCATAGCTGAACTGGAGCGGGTGCAGAGAAGAGCGACCAAGGTTATTAGAGGACTGGGGGGTCTGCAATACCAAGATAGGTTATTACACTTGGGGCTATTTAGTTTGGAAAAACGAAGACTAAGGGGTGATCTTATTTTAATGTATAAATATATGAGGGGACAGTACGAAGACCTTTCTGATGATCTTTTTAATCATAGACCTGAGACAGGGACAAGGAGACATCCTCTACGTCTGGAAGAAAGAAGGTTTAAGCATAATAACAGACGCGGATTCTTTACTGTAAGAGCAGTGAGACTATGGAACTCTCTGCCGTATGATGTTGTAATGAGTGATTCATTACTTAAATTTAAGAGGGGACTGGATGCCTTTCTGGAAAAGTATAATGTTACAGGGTATATACACTAGATTCCTTGATAGGGCGTTGATCCAGGGAACTAGTCTGATTGCCGTATGTGGAGTCGGGAAGGAATTTTTTTCCCCAAGGTGGAGCTTACTCTTTGCCACATGGTTTTTTTTTTCCTTCCTCTGGATCAACATTTTAGGGCATGTTAGGTTAGGCTATGGGTTGAACTAGATGGACTTAAAGTCTTCCTTCAACCTTAATAACTATGTAACTATGTAATAGTGTGTTGCCATGACAACAATGATGTGATAGTGTGTAGTCATGGCGACGATGATGTAATAATGTGTTGGCATGGTGACGATTATGTCATATTGTGCTGCCGTAGTGACAATGAAGTCATACTGTGTTGTCATAGCGACAATTATATAGTGTGTTGCCAAAATGACGATGATGTCATAGTGTGTTGCAATAGCAACGATTATGTCATAGTCTTTTAACATGGCAAAGATGATGTCATAGTATGTTGTCATGGCAACGATGATGTCATATTGATGATGTCATAGTGAGTTGCAATGGCAACAGTGATGTCATAATGTGTTGTCATGGTGACAATGTCATAGTAAGTTTAAATGGCGACGATGTCATAGTGTGTTGCCATGCCAACTATGATGTCATAGCGGATTGACATGGCGACAATGATCCAAAAAGAATCAAAAAGACAGTGCCACAATGGACAGTGAAAAATATAGCTTACATTTTATTCTGCCTCCTGCGGCGACGTTTCGGTCAGAAGACCTTTATCGGACCGAAATGTCGCCGCAGGAGGCAGAATAAAATCTAAGCTATCTTTTTCACTATCCATTGTGGTGCTGTCTTTTTGATTCTTTTTGGATTTGGACTTACATCTGAGCTGGACCCCCTAGTGTTGACGTGCGCCTATATGCCCACAGAGGCTATATGTTTGGAGGGTGTGGTTTAACTCCTTTTTTGGATGGCGACAATGATGTCATAGTTGCCATAGTAACAATAATGTCATAGTGTTATCATGGAGACGATGATGTTATCGTGTGTTCCAATGGCGATGATGATGTCACAGTATGTTGCCATAGCGACAATTATGTCACAGTGTGTTGCCATGGTGATAATGATGTCATGGTGTGTTGACATGGTGACAATGATATCATAGTGTATTTTCATGGTGACAATGATGTCACAGTGTTGTTGCAGAGATATGGGGTGGTTAACGGGTGCTCTAGTCAATGTCACCATTAACCCATTACTTGCCAAATTAGCAATTTTCATTTTATTTTTTTTTAAATGACAGATTTTTAATGATTTGGGTCCTAATGAATCAGAAACATAATTTGCCAAATTTTTACAAGTACGGATTTTTCAGAAAAGGGCATCCCAATTTTGGGACATTGGCAGAAAGTGATAGCAAAAACTCAGAAAAGATAGAACTTATTCAACTTTATTTTTTTGCATTTTTTGCTTACAAATTGTTATGGAAACAATATGTTTAAGCACTTTTTTCAAAATATTACATTACAAAATTCTCCAAATAATTCAGTTAGGGGAATGGAATACAGCAAAACACTTAGCATGAAGGGGAACATCGCACCGTTTGCAAATTCTGGTTGTTTTTTTCTTACATAAAGCACACCTTCTTTGTGTAGCAATTGGCTCTATCAAATGATTACCAGGATCAAATCTGGCGTCATCACTAACTCGGCCACGTAATAGTTTACTCTGTTGAGGTCCACATCGCTTTGGGGTTGATTGTGTTCTTTTGCTTAGATAGGCCAAAGCAATCCTCCTCCTTACACTTAGTGGCACACTTTCTTCTAGATTTGCCTTTTGATATGCCCTCCAGGTGTTGACAACGGCAATGTCTATCATTTGAGTGAAAAGGGGCCATCACCACTTTTTGGAACGATTCTGACACGGTACAGGGAGATTTGTTTGTCCAATAACTCCCCCCATGTGGGAATTATATTCCTGAACCATCAGCGGCATTGAGATTTGGAAATTTTTTCTGTTTTTGAGAGTACCTACGAGCTGTTGACAAAGGCTCTATTGTGCTGAAGTTCGCGCCAAACGTGACAACCTTATTCTCCTTCCATTTCACCACAAGAATGTTATTTGCTTTATCAAACCGGTAATCACAAAATCCTTTCCTTTTGTTTTTCAATCTCCTTGCTTGGCATAAGAGGACACTGTTTTGTGCGATTTTCTCTCATAGTGCCAGTAGCTTGGATGTCTTTGTTTTTCAGCATCATCAGAGCATCAATACTTGTAAAGAAATTGTCAAAAAATAACTTGTAACTAAATGACTGGGAATTAGGAATTACATTTGTAAGTTGTGAAATTACTCTCAAGCCTAAAGGTCCTTCCTCTTTGTCAGACTTACCACAGTATGGCACAAATTTGTAGAGGTAGCCGTTGGAACTGCACAGACACCAAATTTTGTAGCCGAATTTTATTACCTCGCACATACATTTTTGTAGGGTGTTTGCCATAGTAGCGGACCATCATTTCATCTAAGGAAAGTTCCTGGTGGAATACACCAAATTTCAGGAATTCTTTCCCCAGTACTTCAAAGAATAAACAAACTTTGTACATCTTGTCAGACTTGTCAATTTTAGAATTGTCATTTAGGTGTATATATTTTTTAATTTCCCTAAAACGGTTCTTTGACATTGCTTTGTACACCAATGGAACTCCCACATCTTGAGCTTGTTCCCAGTACATGTCCTCTTGGGGGAGAGAATGATATCCAGACAGTAATAATATGCCTAAGAAAACTGGTAATTCTTCCTCGCTGATGGAAAAGGAGGGTTTATTTTTTTGGTTTGCATATAGCATGCTTTGGGTCAAAATAATATCCATAACATCATGGGAAAAAAAACTCTTCAAATACTTCAACTTCATTTTTATTTTCTAAAAGGTCACAAATGTTGCTTATTTCGGACGTATCCTGGTCCACACTGTTTTCATATGTTGGTTGACATTTTTTCCATTTTGGAGTTGCTGCACATTGTAATATTTCTTTTGCATTTTTTTTTTTCTTGCTCACAACTGGTTTTGAAGTTTGATTCCTTGGTCGTTTTCTGCTACTGGTACTTGAAGCTCCTGCTGAGGTGGATTGTAAAATCTCAGTTGATGCCAAGTCAGGAGCCTCTTCAATTTCTGTTGAAGTGTGCAATACCTCCAAAGTTCCTGCTACATCATTCAATTCATGAGCAAGAAGCTCATTTTCCTGAAAATCTTCCTCATCAGTTGACTCATCAGGCTCAGGGGGCACAATCACTACTTCAACATCAGAAACTTCCTCTTCTTGGTCATCTAATTCCTCAAGATAACCTAGTATTTCATCAACAGTAAGTCCTTTTTTATATCGATATGCCATGTTCTTACATCAGATACAACAAAAACAAAAATTAGTATAGTAACATTTAGAAAACTATAGATAAAAATATATATTATTATTTTAAATATATATATATAAATATATTTCACATTTCACTGTTCATTCATAAAACAAGCTAAGCAAACAATTGTGATGAATAAAAACATAAAATACCAACCTTATATACTGTATATACTGTGATGTGATCGTAAACAATGTCTGACAAGCCAGCAAGTTACAGGGTCTGTTCTCCAGAGTGTCTCCAGTACAGCTGAGATATCAGGTTTCACAAAGCATATATAGTCAGAAAGGTACTGGGGAAGGGGGATGGAGGGGTGAGGGATTTCCAGACTATCTGGTAAAAATGAAGAAATGAAACTAAAAGACCTCTGCCTGCCATATCAGTTGTAAATGATTTAGGGTTATGTATAAAAACTAGTGAATCAAACAAAAATTTCCATGTAAAAAAATACAGGAAAGAAATATATCTTGGTACCGTGTTAGCCAGTAGATAAAAAAAATGTTTAGAATTGAGAGTCCTCAGTGGTTGATACTAGGGTTGAGCGAAACGGGTCGGCCATTTTCAGAAGTCGCCGACTTTTGGCAAGGTCGGGTTTCCTGAAACCCGACCCGACCCCTGTGTGGGGTCGGCCATGAGGTCGGCGATCTTCTGAATCTGGTATCGGAATTCCGATACCGAGTTCCGATATGTTTGCGATATCGGAAATCGGTATCGGAATCCACATTTAAGTGTAAAATAAAGAATTAAAATAAAAAATATTGATATACTCACCTCTCCGACGCAGCCTGGACATGGCCGCTGGTAACCGGCATCTTCCGTTCCTAAGAATGGCGCTTGAAAGACCTTTCGATGACGTCACGGCTTGTGATTGGTCGCAGCGGCCCACGTGACCGCTCAGCGACCAATCACAAGTAATTCTCAGGTCCTAAATTCCTCATTCTAGGAATTTAGGACATGAGAATTACGTCACGGCTTGTGATTGGTCGCTGAGCGGTCACGTGGGCCGCCACGACCAATCAGAAGCCGTGACGTCATCGAAAGGTCCTGAACGCGCTCATTCTTAAGAAGGAAGGCTGCCGGAAAGAAGCAGGGCGCATCTGAGGAGAATTATGGACGTAACTGTTTATCACCCATGGTAATTCTGCTTCATGTCACCTGGCTTATCCATGGTTTTTTTTCCCCTCTCCCTTTTTTTTTTTTTCTTTTTTTTTCTCTATACTATGTTGTGCATAAATATGTGATTCTTCAGAATTTGTTTTAGTCTTTGCCTGATGAAGAGACCTGTGTAGTCTCGAAAGCTTGCAATTTGTTACCATCTTTTCAGTTAGCCATTAAAAGGTATCAACCACTGAGGACTCTCAATTCTAAACATGTAAAAAAAAACATTGAAAACAGATAGTGCATTCTGCCAATGTCCCAAAAATGGGATGCCAATTTCACTTGAATATAACTCTGGCCTTGGTAAATCTACATCAATGCCATTGCATTATATACCTTCCTTCAAGTATAAACAATAGTTCTAATAACTTTGTGACCACAGAACTGTGATTTTAAATAATAATTTCAGCTTATGATGATCCTAATTTTGAAAAAAAAACTCGAAAATAGGTGCTTTGAAAGCTCTCTGGGTGGAAGAATATTCAATTAAAAATGACAATGACATGACTTCCTGTTTTGAAAACATTCATTTTACAGACACAACACAAAAAATTGGACCTAATTATAAAATCTTAGCTGCTAGAAGCAAAAGATTAGGCGTCCCAAAAACAGGACATTGGTAGATAATGGGTTAAAAGCACATACAAACAGTAGTTTGCATCTTTACCAATCACACAAAAACACAAACTCAAAAGACAACATCAAGGAAATAGCGTATATTTCCTGGACTTCTGAATTTACATGTAGTTATGTAAATATTCAGTAGACTGCAATTAAATTTAAGATATTTGTTTCAAAATTCCTTTGAGCACCAAGTATTTTATATATAATGTCGAGTGTTATCATGACAACGATGATGTCCTAATGTGTAGAGCTGTCATGGCAACAATGATATCATTATATCAAGTGTTGTCATGGTGACAATGATGTCATAACGTCTAGTGTTTTCATGGTGACTATGATGTCATAGAGTATTGCCATGGCGAGGAAGACATCATAGTGTGTTGACAATTACAATTGTGTGTTAGGCCAGGATCACACATACGCGAGATATGGCCGAGTCTCGCAGGTGAAAACCCTCCTCTGGCGCCGGCACTTGGGAGCGGAGCATGCAGCTCCATGTGTTGCTGTGCGGCCACACGCTCCGCTCCGCAGTGCCGGTGCCAGAGCTGCGTTTTCACTTGCGAGATTCAGCCGTACCTTGCGTATGTGTGATCCTGACCTTAGGTGTCAAGCTCCCACCGCTGCACAGGGGGAATCTCGAACCATGTCTGCTGCAGTCTCCCATTCTCCTCCAGCCGCAGTGGAGCCTGCTCAGCAGAGATGTCGGTCCCAGCATCTGGCTCAAGCTGATACTGTACAGCTGGTTATTGCTCTCCTTCCAGGCTCAGCCATCATAACTAGTACTGATCAGCGGCGAGCAGGCGTTCCTGGGACTAAGTCCTGATTTTCTTCTTCTGAGCATGCCCAAGGGACGACCTCTTATTGGAGGTCAGGAGTCACATGCTCACGTCCTGTAGCAGCTCCTATTGGACCACTAGGAAGGTCCTGGAGAACTTCTGCTATAAAAGTTTTGCGTGGGCATGCACTAGTATAAATCAGTTATTGTGTTGTGGATGTATGCCTGTTCTGGTGAAAGCTCTGAATCATACCCATCCCTAGTGCTGATGACTGCTCTTGAATGTTGGAGCTATCTAGCGCCAGTTAGTGCCATCCAGCACCAGGCACAATCTATAGCATCTATCTGCAGCATTAGCCAGTGTGGCACCGTGCACAACCAGTGCACTTACCTGTCCCTAGTTAGGCGGTTAGTGGTGTCAGCCGGAGCGGCGCTGCGCACACCCAGTGCACTAAATCTGTTTTATGTTTTCCCTGGCACCGCAGTTCCGGTGCCGAACACAAGTGGTCTAGAGGGACTCTAACCCCGCATCTTGGGGAAGAGTTCTGTGACTCAATACTTGCATTTCCTCTGCGGTATTGCGGTCTTGTGACGCAACAGGGTTCACTTCATTCATACCGGGTGTAGCTAACCTGTGTGTTTTCATTATACCGCCATTTACTGTCCGCCATTATCTAGCAGCAGGTAGCACCCCTGCACGGTGGACCCCAGACTGCGAACGCACCTTATTCCATCTTTATAATTATTTGGTGCGTTCCGTCAGCCCTAACATTGTGTTGCCATGGCAAGGTAATGTCATAGTGTGTTCTCATAGCAACAATCATGGCAATGATGATGTGATACTGCATGGTGACAGTGATATATTATGTTGCCATGGTGATGGTATAGTGTGCTGCCAGTGTAATATCATGGCAACAATTATGTTCTAATGTGCTGTCATGGTGAAGATTATGTCATACTGTGTTGCCATAGCGATGATGATATCATAGTGTGTTGCCATGACAATAATGATTTCATAGTGTGTTGTCATGGTGACGAAGATGTCATAATGTGTTGCCATAGCGATGATGATATCATAGAGTGTTAGGGGTCGAGTTCCCGCCTCTGCACAGGGGGAATCTCCGGCCATCTCTGCTGCGGTCTCCCATTCTTCTCTTGCCGCAGTGGAGGCTGCTCAGCGGAGAAGTCGGTCCCAGCGTCTCGCTCAATCTGACTCTGTGAGGAGGATTACTGCTGCTTTTCCAGCTTCTGCCATTGAAGTCAGTGCTGGGCAGCGGCGAGCAGACGCTTTTGGGACAAAGTCCTGCTTTTCTCCTTTTGAGCATGCCCAGGGTAAGATCTCTCATTGGAGATCGAGGGTCACATGCTTGGATACTGCAGCAAAGCCCATTGGTCCTCCAGGAAGGTCCTGAAGGTGCTCAGGCTTTGTGGCAGCTTCTCATTGGTCCTTCTAGGAAGGTCTTGTTCTGGCTGCAGCTATAAAAGGCTCGCATGGCCGCACGGCCATGCGCTAGTATCTTTCTAAGTTATGTGCTTTGCGCCAGTGTGGTCATGTAAGATTATGTTCAGGGACCCAGCTGAAATAAGCCCCTAGAATGCTGGCACCACTGGCGAGGAGTTTTGTGTGCATGCATGACCACTGACTGCTCTCTGTTGGGCAGTTAGCCTGTGCTCCTGTGAAGTCTAACAGGGCACAGAGCTTTGCTTTCACGGCTGCTCTGTGAGTTAACAGAGCTAGCCAATACCGCCATATAGTGCTGCCATTTGCTAGAAGCAGGTTCTCCTGCACGGTGGACCCCAGGCTGCGAACGCATCAATAACAATAAAAAACTATATTTTCTCAGTGCGTTCCGCTAGCCCTAACATAGAGTGTTGCCATTGCAACTATTATTTCATAATGTGTTGCCATGGAAAAGATGATGTCATAGTAGGTTGACATGATGACAATGATGTCATAGTATGTTTAAATGGCGACGATAATGTAATAGTGTGTTGCCATGGTGATGATAATGTCATAGTAGGTTGACATGGTGACAATGATGTCAGTATGTAGCCATAGCAGCGATGTCATTGTGTGATATCATGGTGACGATGACGTAATCATGTATTGCAATGCTGACGATTATGTCAGTGTATTGCCATGGAGATGATGATGTCATAGAGTGTTGCCATGGCAACAGTGATGTGATAGTGGGTTGCCATAGCAAAGGTGATGTCTTAGTATTTTGCCATAGTGACTGTGATGCAATAGTATGTTGCCCTGGCGATGACAATGTCATAGTGTGTTGCCATGTGACTATAATATTATAGTGTGCTTCCATGGTGACGATATTGTCATAGTGTGATGCTATGGTGACAATAATGTCATGCTGTGTTTTCATGGCAACGATGATGTCATACTGATGATGTCATGATGAGTTGATATGACAACACTGATGTCATAATGTGTTGTCATGGTGACAATGATGTCATAGTAAATTTAAATGGCGATGATGTCATAATTTGCTACCATGGCGATGATGTCATAGTGTGTTATCATGATGACGATGATGTAATCGTGTGTTGCAATGATAATGATGATGAAATAGATTGTTGCATTGATAATGGTTTCGCACATTTATTTAATCAAGACTATTCACTAGGTGCATTACTCTTAAAGAAAAATGTCATGATATTCTCATAAATAAGGTAGTGGTTTATTGAATTGTCCACAGAAAAACCACATTGCAGCAAAACATAAAATAGATGAAATAGTTACGAACAGATTGTCCATGTGTAGATATCAGCGTTTGTTACTCATCTTTCCCAAAGTTCTGAATGGTAAAAGCCGTCTGTCTGTGTGAAATCTGAAGGTCATCATGGCTACCAGCTATCAGCTGTTGCTTTCTTCTGTGACTTGTCAGATGTCCATGGAGAATGATGGTGAAGGCAGGAGGTGACAGCCCCCACGTGACAAAAAGCCCCCACACCCTCCTAAGAGACGTTTATATATGTTTCCTACAGACCACGTGTTCCCCTTTATATGGAGTTGACTTATACTCTGAGCTTCATGCATAAATAGCTTTGTAATGTCAGCAAGAAGCAATGTGCTCAGTACAGGATTGAGATTAAGAATAATTCAATTAATAATTAATATTTAACAATGTGTTAGTGTGTTGCCATGGCGACGATGATTTAATCGTGTGTTGCAATGGTAATGATGATGTCATAGAGTGTTGCCATGACAATGGTGATGTGATAGTGTGTTGCCATGGCACAGGTGATGTCATTGTGTGTTGCCATGGTGACAGCGATGTCATAGTGTTTTGCCATGTTGGCAATGGTGTGATTGCAAAAGCGACAATTATGTCTTAGTGTGTTGATATGGTGATGATGATGTTGTAGTGTGATGTCATGGCAACAATGATGTCACAGTGTTGTAGAGACATGGGGGTTCAGTGGGTGCTCTAGTGAATATTAACATTAAAGGCTCATACAAACAATAGTCTGTATCTTGACTCAACTTTAACATTAAAGGTTCATAGGAACAATAGTCTATAACTTAATCAATCACAGAAAAACACAAACTGAAAGTCAACATAAAGGTAATAGTGTATATTTCCTGGCCTTGTGAATTTACATTTAGATATGTAAATATTCAGTAGACTGCAATTAAAATTAAGATATTTGTTCCAAAATTCCTTTGAGTACCAATTTTTTTATATATAATATTGAGGGTTGTCATGGCAACAATGATGTCCTAAACTGGAGAGCTGTCATGTCAACAATGATGTCATTATAATCAAGTGTTGCCATGGTGACAATGATGTCATAACGTTGAGGGTTTTCATGGTGACAATGAGGCCACAGTCTGCTTCCCTGGTGACGATGATGTCATAAAGTGTTGTCATGGAAAATGCTGATGTCATAGTGTGTTGTCATCGTGACGAAGATGTCATAGTGTGTTATTATGGCCATGATAATGTTATATTGTGCTGCCATGGCAAAGTTGATGTTGTAGTGTGTTGTCATAGCCACAATGATGTCTTAATGTGGAGAGCTATCATGGCAACGATGATATCATTATATCAAGTGTTCTCATAATGACAATGATGTCATAACATTTAGTGTTTCATGGTGATGATGATATCATAGTATGTTGCCATGGCAACCATTATATCATTGTGTTTTTTGTTGTCATGGCAATGGTTGTGTCACAGTAATGTGTTTTGTCATGGCGACGATGATGCCATAGTGTTTTCATGGTGACAATGATGTCATAGCATGTTGCCATGGCGATGATGTCATAGTGTGTTGACGTGGCCACAATGATGTCATAGTGTGTTGTCATCAAGACGATTATATCATAGTGTGTTGTCATGGCGACGATGTCTTATGTTGCAATAGTGACGATGATGTCATCATACTGTGTAACCATGACATATATAATATATGATATATATTATATACAATCAAATAAATAAGGCAGCACTCTGTAGCGCCTGTGATGTCATGGCGATGATTATGTCATAGTGTTGTTTGTTGTCATGGTGATGGTTGTGTCACAGAAATGTGTTTTGTCATGGTGACAATGATGTCATAGTGTTTTGTGTTTTTATAGTGACGATGATGTCATAGTGTGTTGCCATGGTGCCGATGATGTCATAGTGTTGTTGTAGAGACACAGAGGTTCAGCAGGTGCTCTATGCTCAACTTCAACATTAAAGGTTCATAAGAACAATAGTATGTATCTTAATTAGTGATGAGCGAACATGCTCGACGCTACTCGTTACTCGCCCGAGTATCACTGTACTCGCTGTACTCAGCGAGCACCGAGCATTTCCGGGATTACTCGGCGGTAACTCGGGTCTCCACCCTGCATTTTTGGCAGTCATTAGAGACCCAATCAACATGCAGGGATTGTCTGCCTGGCACTGTAACGCCGCATCCATCTTTGTTGTGGTCTTGCAGTCATTGGCTGGCCGCACAGCATCATCAGGGGTATAAGAGAATGGACTCCATCCTGCTCGGCGCATTCAGCTCCAGAATCAGACAGTGTAGGGAGAGCTGCTGCTGAGATAGGGTCAGATTTGGGGATTTCTTAGTCAGTGTGGGGTCTACCATTCTAAACTACTCAAATCCAGCTAAACCAACAGTCCTTCTAAGGACTAATTCTGGAGTATATAGGTTGCAGTGTTAGGTAGGCAGGGAAGTGTAAGTTGCTCTATATATATCAGTGCAAGACCTGCAGGCACTGTATGTGTGTATATAGTTATCATTGCATACATCAAAAGGGTCCATTCCATTACTGTCTGCTGCTGCTACCTAGAGCATATATTGACCTTATTTACCTAACCCCAGGTATAATTGGCTAGGAAAATTTTTTTGCCAGGTTAATAGAGATTATTTTATTGCAAAGCAATCCAGAGCTCTTTTTTTTCTCCAGTTGCTTTTTGACACTGCACAATACAGCCAGATCTTTTTCCTAGCACAGTGTGAAATTCCAGCAATTTTAAAGGGGTCACAAAAATCACTTATGAATGCAGAAAAATCTTTCATTTTTTTTTGTGGTACGGTGTAGAATTTTTTTGAGTGTCTTACACAATTTCTTGACACCATAAAAAAAAATATATATATATACAGGCTACATATTTTACAGTGTGGTATGACTGTGACACACCTCATACATCCGTGTGCTAAAAATGTGGGCATTTTAGGCCGGTATTCCATTTTTTTGCTGTCTGTTACTCTTATTATACTGTATACAGCTCTATTTTGCAAACCCCCCCAAAAATACAGGCCACATATTTGGCAGTTTGGTATTTCCACGACAGGCCTCATATATCTGCGGGCTCCAAGTTTGGGCATTTATGGCCATTAGTCCACTGTTCTTGCTGTCTGCTACTCTAGTTACAGTTGTGGCCAAAAGTATTGACACCCCTGCAATTCTGTCAGATAATACTCAGTTTCTTCCTGAAAATGATTGTGCAGCGCCCCAGAGTCCTGGTCGTTGCAGTACTGTGGCTCCGCCACTATGGGGAGCTATGGTGCGTCCGATGGCACTGAAGGAGTTCATCTGATCAGGTATCACAGACACCAATACATTTCACAGCCGGGCCTCCGGGGGGAGCTAAGGGTGCTATTCATTAGGCCATTCCCCACCATAGTGGGTAAACTGGGGGTCAGGCAGGAAGTTAGATGAGAAGCTGACTGGGTTGGAACCAGGCAACACCTTGTGGCAGAGGGTGTTGTAGGGGAAGATACAGTAGGGTCTCTGTCAGGGGTGGGATCCTGACAGAGGCTTGGCAACGAGAACGAACGTAACGGGACCGTGCCTGCTCCGGGTAGCGGCGGTGCCCAAGAAAGGATTAGAAGAGAGATAGATTGTGCTGAGTGAGAAACGGGATCACGCAAAGGAGAAATACCAGTAGGAGTCGTGCTGTAAGACCGAAGCAACGTCCTACTGAGGCGCACTACCGGTGGCCGGAACGCCGAGGGAGTAGAATAACATTCAGCTTCAAGCAATACTCTAAACAGCGGCAGGACAGTCAGTCTCAGGCGGGCTGTCTAACTCAAATCACCTATGAAGTCTTGGGAGGCAATTGTGGGAGAGGGGCGTCTCTAGGGTCCCGGAAGAACTCCAGGCCTACCCGTCAAACGGGTGCCGTTCCTACCCGAACCTCAGGGAGGGACGGAGGATTAGCAGAACATCATCTAGTCGAGTTGTGAGGGAACTTAAGAAACAGACACAACAGTTGTGGGGTACTTTCCGTAAGCACAGCAGGGAAGGACTACAACACATAGCGCTAGGGGGAAGGCACAGATTTCCTCCTGTGAAGAGAACTCTGGAGGTGCCATTGGACCGGCCGGACTTGCGCAGCCTGGTGAGCCGTATTCTGGACTGAAGACTCAGAGATCTTCAGTAAAGAGGTAAAGAGACTGCAACCTGGTGTCCTCGTTATTTACCGCGACCTGCACCCCACAACTGCACCGTTACAACACCACTTATTGCACCGGACGTCCCCCACTGACAGACAGGGCCACGGACCGGGTCTAGCCACCGTGACAACCCCAGGACTGAGACCCAGAGGCCCGGCTCCGGGTACCCCTCGGCCCTGCGGCGGTGTGGGGACGCTCCAACTGCAAACACAAATTCTTTGGTATTATTATCTTCATTTAATTTGTCTTAAATGAAAAAGCACAAAAGAATTGTCCTAAAGCCAAATTGGATATAATTCCACACCAAACATAAAAAAGGGGGTTGACAAAAGTAATGGCACTGTTCGAAAAATCATGTGATGCTTCTCTAATTTGTGTAATTAACAGCACCTGTAACTTACCTGTGGCACCTAACAGGTGTTGGCAATAACTAAATCACACTTGCAGCCAGTTGACATGGATTAAAGTTGATTCAACCTCTGTCCTGTGTCCTTGTGTGTACCACATTGAGCATGGAGAAAAGAAAGAAAACCAAAGAATTGTCTGAGGACTTGAGAAACCAAATTGTGAGGAAGCATGAGCAATCTCAAGGGTACAAGTCCATCTCCAAAGACCTGAATGTTCCTGTGTCTACCGTGCGCAGTGTCATCAAGAAGTTTAAAGCCCATGGCACTGTGGCTAACCTCCCTAGATGTGGGCGGAAAAGAAAAATTGACAAGAGATTTAAACGCAAGATTGTGCGGATGTTGGATAAAGAACCTCGACTAGCATCCAAACAAGTTCAAGCTGCCCTGCAGTCCGAGGGTACAACAGTGTCAACCTGTACTATCCGTCGGCATCTGAATGAAAAGGGACTGTATGGTAGAAGACCCAGGAAGACCCCACTTCTTACCCCGAGACATAAAAAAGCCAGGCTGGAGTTTGCCAAAACTTACCTGAAAAAGCCTAAAACGTTTTGGAAGAATGTTCTCTGGTCAGATGAGACAAAAGTAGAGCTTTTTGGGCAAAGGCATCAACATAGAGTTTACAGGAAAAAAAAGAGGCATTCAAAGAAATGAACACGGTCCCTACAGTCAAACATGGCGGAGGTTCCCTGATGTTTTGGGGTTGCTTTGCTGCCTCTGGCACTGGACTGCTTGACCGTATGCATGGCATTATGAAGACTACCAACAAATTTTGCAGCATAATGTAGGGCCCAGTGTGAGAAAGCTGGGTCTCCCTCAGAGGTCATGGGTCTTCCAGCAGGACAATGACCCAAAACACACTTCAAAAAGCACTTGAAAATGGTTTGAGAGAAAGCACTTGAGACTTCTAAGGTGGCCAGCAATGAGTCCAGACCTGAATCCCATAGAACACCTGTGGAGAGATCTAAAAATGGCAGTTTGGAGAAGGCACCCTTCAAATATCAGGGACCTGGAGCAGTTTGCCAAAGAAGAATGGTCTAAAATTCCAGCAGAGCATTGTAAGAAACTCATTGATGGTTAGCGGAAGCAGTTGGTCGCAGTTATTTTGGCTAAAGGTTCTGCAACCAAGTATTAGGCTGAGGGTGCCAATACTTTTGTCTGGCCCATTTTTGGAGTATTGTGTGAAATGATTAATGTTTTGCTTTTTGCTTCATTCTCTTTTGTGTTTTTTCATTTAAGACAAATTAAATGAAGATAGTAATACCAAAGAATTTGTGTTTGCAATCATTTTCAGGAAGAAACTGATTATTATCTGACAGAATTGCAGGGGTATCAATACTTTTGGCCACAACTGTATATACAGCACTATTTTGAATTGAAAAAAATATAAAATACAATCCACATATTTTCTCAGTGTGGTTTTTCCATGACAGGCCTCATATATCTGCGTGCTCCAAATTTGGGCATTTTAGGCCGTTATTCCATTTTTTTCCCGGTCTGTTACTCTACTTTGGAAGTGCATTGAACAGCAAGGTGGATTGCTGCTGAGGGGAAAAAGAAAAAAAAATCTCTTTAAATCTTCAGCTTAGCGAGTGTGAACGAGCTGAGTGTGACCTGAGCGTAAGTGTGAACGGCAATAAGTGTGACGTGATTCAGTGAAGAGGTATTTGGAAAACCTTTAACAAATACCTGTGTGAATTGGTGTGAGTTACTGAATTGTGAATAACTATATTCACAAGGGGTTAATTTAGGGGGGCTCATAATTAAGAGTTTATAAGGGGCAGCTGGTTGGGGCTCAAGTCCTTTTTGGAAGTGCATTGAACAGCAAGGTGGATTGCTGCTGAGGGGAAAAAGAGAAAAAAAATCTCTTTAAATCTTCAGCTTAGCGACTGTCACCTGAGCGTAAGTTTGAATGGCGGTAAGAGTGACTTGTGATTCAGTGAAGAGGTATTTGGAAAACCTTTAACAAATACCTGTGTGAATTGGTGTGAGTTACTGAATTGGAATAGCTATATTCACAAGGTGTTAATTTAGGGTGGGGGCTCATAATTAATTATGCTCCAAGTTTGGGCATTTTAGACCGTTATTCCAGTTTTTTTCCTGTCTGTTACTCTACTTATATACAGCACTATTTTGCATTGAAAAAAATAAAAAATACAGGCCACATATTTGGCAGTGTGGTATTTCCATGACAGGCCTCATATATCTGCGTGCTCCGTTTGGGCATTTTAGGCCACCTTTATTCCAGTTTTTCTCATGTCTGTTACTCTACTTATATACAGCATAATTTTGCATTGCAAAAATACAGGCCACATATTTGGCAGTGTGGTATTTCCGTGACAGACCTCATCTATCTGTGCTAAAAATTTGGCCATTTTAGGCTGACATATTCTATAGTTTTTGCTGTCTGTTTCGCTACTTATTGACACCAATTTGATAACCAAAGAACATTTTTAACTACAGTCCAGATAGTTTAAAGTGTGGTTTTTCAGTACACGTATCACATACAAGTTCACTCCCATTTCAGCCATTTGTAGTGAACGTGTAAAATATTCTAGTCCATTTACAATGGGCAAGGTGCATGGCAAGGGACGGGGAAGTGCATGTGATGGTGATGATGCATGCAGAGGCCGTGGGCAAGCTGAAATTGGGCCACAAAAAACACCCACATCTTCTCCCTGGACCTTTGTGTCCGAATTCCTAGGGGACTGCAGCAAGACAGCACTATTGAAGCCAGAGCAGTGTGAAAAGGTTGTTGGTTGGATAGCGGATAATACTTCCAGTTACTTGGCCACCAGCGCCCTGTGTTCCACATGGTCAAGTCTGAGTAGCTCTGAATCTGGACTGCATATTACTCACCATGATCCTCCTTCCTCCCACCATGGTGAGTGCCCTGGGACAACTGATCCCACATTCAGAAACTCCGAAGAGCTGTTCACTTTTCTATTTATAGATTCTGGCCTCTCACCCAGTCCACTTGGGGCAAGATGAGATTCCATGTAGTGATGGCCAAATAATTGAGCAGTCATGGTCACAAGAGGGATGATGAGACACAATTGCCAGAAAGTCAGGAGGGGGACCAGGGTGCGGAAGTGGAAGATGAGGTGGTGGGTGATATAGTGACCCAACCTGGCAGGAGGACATGCAGAGTGAGGACAGGAGCACACAAGGGGAGGGAGGTGTAGCACCCCTTCAAGCAGGATGCACTGTGGTGGCTGCAGACAGAAGGTGGGCAACCGTTCTCCGTAACACCACTATGACGGAAGTTGCAAGTCCAACTGTTAGGTCTTCCCGAGTCTGATTATTTTTTAAAGACTGCATGATCAGGCATATGGCAGCAAAGCACCTGACTTTGTGGGCCCAACCCCAGGCTCCAGGAACAGTGTCTGCGGGTGACACTATTGCTTCTTCCACTGTTGTGTGTGCAAGCCAATCCCCTGTCCACTGTGCATGTGAACATGCCTCCTGCCCTGCACCTGCCGTTGCCCACACTCAAATAAAACCATCATCAACAACGTCAACATCCTTGTACCAGTGCAGCCTCCTGTTGTCTATACCCCAGTCATTGGAACGCAAGTGTAAATATGCAGTAAACGCCCCACAGGCCACAGGACTAAGTTCACACATTTCTCGTCTGCTTGCGCTGGAAATGTTGCCTTTTAGGCTCGTGGAGATGGAATCTTTCTGCAACCTGATGGCAGTGGCTGTCCCAAGGTACTCAGTCCCCAGCTGCCACTCTTTTTCCCGCTGTGCCATCCCAACATTACACAAGCACGTGTCCCACAACATTACCCGTGCCCTCAACAATGCAGTTACTGGGAAAGTACACCTAACCACTGACACGTGGATAAGTGCTTGTGGCCAGGGACAGTGCATCTCGCTGACGGCACGCTGGGTTAACATAGTGGAAGCCGGGACCCAGTCAGACCTTGGGATGGAACACGTCCTCCCAACGCCAAGGATTGAGGGGCCTACGTCAATCAGGGTTGCCCCCACAGTCTACAGCTCCTGCACCTCCTCCTCCTCTTCAGCCTCCATCTCTGAAATGAGCACATCAGTCCCAAGCTAGAAGAACTGCAGCACTGCCAAATTCAAGCAACAGGCTTTGTTGAAGCTAATCTGCTTAGGTGACAAACTGCACAATGCTGAAGAGTTGTGGACAGCTCTGAAAGAGCAGGCAGATCTATGGCTGACACTGCTGACCCTCTAGCCAGGCATGGTTGTGTGTGACAATGGCAGGAACCTGTTGGTGGCTCTGAGGCGAGGCAAACTGACACATGTACCATGCCTGGCATATGTGCTTAACCTCGCTATTCAATGGTTTCTAAAAGCTATCCGGAGCTGCCAGTATGCCGCCTGTGTACCTATTTTAGAAAGTCAGCTACAGCTTCAGCCGTCCTTGCTATGCTTCAGCAGCGATTGCAGCTTCCGGCTCACCGACTGGTGTGTGATGTCCCCACGCATTGGAACTCTACACTGCAGATGTTGGAAAGGATTTGTGAGCAGAAGAGGGCAGTTGTTGAATACCAGCATCAACAAGGCCATCATTATTCAGGTCAGACTCCACACATAAGACACCAGGAGTGGACATGGATGTCAGACATATGTAACATCCTCCAACACTTTGAGGAGTCCTGTTATGATCTGGTGACCTTGGAGCCACATGAAACTTTCTCTGGAGTCGGTGGAACCTGTATTGACCGCAAATCCTGAACTAACACCGCAACTAGAAGTAGCCGTGGGGTGTGCCTAACAAACCCTAGACACCTCGACACAGCCGGAGGACTAAATACCCCTATAGATGGAAATAGGAATGCTACCTTGCCTCAGAGCAGACCCCCAAAGGATAGGCAGCCCCCCTCGAATAATGACTGTGAGTAGGAGAAGAATAGACACACGCAGGTAGAAAACAGGATTTAGCAAAAGAGGCCACTCTAGCTGAATAGGAAAGGATAGGACAGATTACTAGGCGGTCAGTATTAAAACCCTTCCAAAAATATCCACAGCAGATAATACAAAAAGTTCCACAATCTAATTAAAGACATGGAATGTATATCTGCCACTCCAGAGAATCCAACAAGACTGAGAAAATACGGACACAATCTAAGCTGGACAAGAAAACACAAAGAATAGCACTGAATTGTGAAGCACACAGCATGTGTGCTACAGAAAAAAAAAACCAGACACTTATCTTTGCTGATTTGGCGGAAAGGCAGGAGGAACCAAGCAGAGGTCCAACACCTCCCAACAACAATTGACAACTGGCAAAGACTAATGAATCCTGCACACCTAAATACCCCAGTCAGAACTGCAATCAGCAGACACACCTGACCAGGACTGCAACCCAGGGACAACTGCATTACCACCTACTACCACCGGAGGGAACCCAAAAGCAGAATTCACAACAGAGTCCACCAAGATGGTGAGCGGCAATGACGCCATAATTAGCATCACCATCCCGCTTCTCTGCATTCTGAAAAGCTCTCTGCTCACAATGAAAGAGGAGGCATTGCAGGTGGAGCAGGAGGACATGGAGCAAGGAACCATACAGGGTAATTACACACAGCCCAGCCTCATGTCATCCTAATGTGAATTGTTTGACAATGAGGAAGAGGAGGAGGAGTAAGAAGAGGAGCTACTTTCATGAAATCCTGAACTAACACCGCAACTAGAAGTAGCCGTGGGGTGTGCCTAACAAACCCTAGACACCTCGACACAGCCGGAGGACTAAATACCCCTATAGATGGAAATAGGAATGCTACCTTGCCTCAGAGCAGACCCCCAAAGGATAGGCAGCCCCCCTCGAATAATGACTGTGAGTAGGAGAAGAATAGACACACGCAGGTAGAAAACAGGATTTAGCAAAAGAGGCCACTCTAGCTGAATAGGAAAGGATAGGACAGATTACTAGGCGGTCAGTATTAAAACCCTTCCAAAAATATCCACAGCAGATAATACAAAAAGTTCCACAATCTAACTAAAGACATGGAATGTATATCTGCCACTCCAGAGAATCCAACAAGACTGAGAAAATACGGACACAATCTAAGCTGGACAAGAAAACACAAAGAATAGCACTGAATTGTGAAGCACACAGCATGTGTGCTACAGAAAAAAAAAAACAGACACTTATCTTTGCTGATTTGGCGGAAAGGCAGGAGGAACCAAGCAGAGGTCCAACACCTCCCAACAACAATTGACAACTGGCAAGGACTAATGAATCCTGCACACCTAAATACCCCAGTCAGAACTACAATCAGCAGACACACCTGACCAGGACTGCAACCCAGGGACAACTGCATTACCACCTACTACCACCGGAGGGAACCCAAAAGCAGAATTCACAACAGAGTCCACCAGGATGGTGAGCGGCAATGACGCCATAATTAGCATCACCATCCCGCTTCTCTGCATTCTGAAAAGCTCTCTGCTCACAATGAAAGAGGAGGCATTGCAGGTGGAGCAGGAGGACATGGAGCAAGGAACCATACAGGGTAATTACACACAGCCCAGCCTCATGTCATCCTAATGTGAATTGTTTGACAATGAGGAAGAGGAGGAGGAGTAAGAAGAGGAGCTACTTTCATGAAATCCTGAACTAACACCGCAACTAGAAGTAGCCGTGGGGTGTGCCTAACAAACCCTAGACACCTCGACACAGCCGGAGGACTAAATACCCCTATAGATGGAAATAGGAATGCTACCTTGCCTCAGAGCAGACCCCCAAAGGATAGGCAGCCCCCCTCGAATAATGACTGTGAGTAGGAGAAGAATAGACACACGCAGGTAGAAAACAGGATTTAGCAAAAGAGGCCACTCTAGCTGAATAGGAAAGGATAGGACAGATTACTAGGCGGTCAGTATTAAAACCCTTCCAAAAATATCCACAGCAGATAATACAAAAAGTTCCACAATCTAACTAAAGACATGGAATGTATATCTGCCACTCCAGAGAATCCAACAAGACTGAGAAAATACGGACACAATCTAAGCTGGACAAGAAAACACAAAGAATAGCACTGAATTGTGAAGCACACAGCATGTGTGCTACAGAAAAAAAAAACAGACACTTATCTTTGCTGATTTGGCAGAAAGGCAGGAGGAACCAAGCAGAGGTCCAACACCTCCCAACAACAATTGACAACTGGCAAGGACTAATGAATCCTGCACACCTAAATACCCCAGTCAGAACTGCAATCAGCAGACACACCTGACCAGGACTACAACCCAGGGACAACTGCATTACCACCTACTACCACCGGAGGGAACCCAAAAGCAGAATTCACAACAGAGTCCACCAAGATGGTGAGCGGCAATGACGCCATAATTAGCATCACCATCCCGCTTCTCTGCATTCTGAAAAGCTCTCTGCTCACAATGAAAGAGGAGGCATTGCAGGTGGAGCAGGAGGACATGGAGCAAGGAACCATACAGGGTAATTACACACAGCCCAGCCTCATGTCATCCTAACGTGAATTGTTTGATAATGAGGAAGAGGAGGAGGAGTAAGAAGAGGAGCTACTTTCATGCGCTGTAGACGGTACTACAAGCACAACTGTAATACCGTCTTGTTCAGCGTGGATGGCCTGAAGAGGGAGGAAGAGGAGGACACCTTGGTCACTTGTCCTGTTGGTGAGGACACGGAAGCCTTGCCTGTTACCAGCCTGGCACACATGGCTGACTTTATGTTGCGCTGCCTTTCCCGTGACCCTCGTATTGTAAAAATTTTGGGTGACAGTCATTACTAGGTAGTGACACTTTTAGACCCACACTACAAGGAGAACTTTCAATCTCTTCTTCCAGAGGCAGACATGTGTACTAAAATGCTGCATTACCAGAGGGCCACTGTTGCAGAACTAGTAAAAAAATTCCCATCTCAAAACACTGGTGGTACACATAACAGTTCATTGGACAACCAAGGAGTACAGGCGAGAGACACAACTCCAATCCAGCAGAGGCAGGGGAACACTGGCAAAGTTCTGGGACAGTTTTTTCAGACCCTCCCATCGCCCTGGCTCTGAGGCACTGTGTAATGTCACAAGGAATGGAATGTTTTCTAAGATACTGAGGGAGTACCTTGCTGACCGTACCAACATCCTCCATGATTCCTCTGTGCCTTTTAATTATTGGGTATCCAAGCTGGACACGTGGCATGAACTGTCTCTCTACGCCTTGGAGGTCCTGGCCTGCGCTGCCACTAGCGTTTTGTCAGAGCGAATTTTAATTGCCACTGGTGGAATTATCACAGATAAGCGCATTCGCCTGTCAATAGAAAATGCAGACAGGCTGACTCTTATAAAAATGAACAAGGGCTGGATTGGGCCAGACTTATCTACACCACCAAATGACAGTGAAACATTATGTCCAATACAGTGTCTTTTTGGGAGGTGTATTCCCATGCACCTCTTCACACCCACACATGGGTATACGCTTCCTGATTTTGGCTATTTGGTGTACTCCTCCTCCTCCTTCTCGTCATCCTCATCATCCACCACCACTAGAACACCAGGGTGAATGTGTTCTATGCTGCCACAGCCAGTCAATTTTTTGGCAAGGATGTCTATGATCCCCATAAAATTTTTTTTTTAAAAAATGTACCTCCCATGGGGAAAAGTTTGTCAGCCCATACACTTAGTGTATGGGCATTACAAGTCTAGGAGACCCGCTCCTTTAAATTGGGTCTATTTTTTAATGACACCTTCCTCCACGTCTCTTCATCCACCACCACTAGAACACCAGAGTGAACGTGTTCTATGCTGCTACAGCCAGTCAATTTTTTGGCAAGGGTGTTCATGATCCCCATAAAAAAATTTAAAAAATGTGCCTCCCATGGGTAAATGTTTGTCAGCCCATACACTTAGTGTATGGGCATTACAAGTCTAGGAGACACGCTCCTTTAAATTGGGCCTATTTTTTTAATGAGACCTTCCTCCACATCTCATCATCCACCACCACTAGATCACCAGGGTTAAGGTGTTCTGTGCTGCTACAGCCACTCTAATTTTTTGCAAGGGTGTTTATGATGCCCGTAAACAATTTTTTTAAAAAAATTTACCCCTATGGGAAAATGATTGTCAGCCTTACACTTAGTGTATGGGCATTACAAGTCTAGGAGACACGCTCCTTTAAATTGGGCCTATTTTTAAATGAGGTCCTCCTCCACCTCTCATCTTCCACCGCCACTAGAACACCAGGGAGAACATGTTCTATGTCGCTACAGCCAGTCAATGTTTTGGCAAGGGTGTCTATGATCCCCATAAAAAAATTTAAAAATGTACCCCTCATGGGGAAATGTTTGTCAGCCCATGCACTTAGTGTATAGGCATTACAAGTCTAGGAGACCGGCTCCTTTGTAATTGGACAGTTTTTTTTTATGAGGCCCTCCTCCTTGTTTCTTCCAAGGGGGGATTGGGGTGCGTGCAAATTTGGGTCAAGGCGACCCTTGCATTCAATGCATAAGGAAACAGTATGGCAGGACCAACTGAAGAATGTGAAGTGGGTTTTCCTGTGGCCATCCAGTACCTGGGTTCAAAAGCTTCTTGGGGTTCATGTGACAGTAGCAGGGAAGGCCTTGCAGTCAATACATAAGAAAACAGTATTGGAGTACAAAATTAATAATGTGAAGTGGATTTTCCTGTGGTAATCCAATACCTGGGTTCAAAGGCTTCTTGGGGTGCATATGTCTTGATGGCAGGGCAGGCCTTGCATTCAATGCAACTTTTTTTCAGGTAGCCCTCCTGTACCTCTCGTGAAAGGGGTATTGGGGTGCATCATAATTCATCGCAGCCCAGCCACTCACTGCATAGGCAATAACCAGATAGGAGGCCCAATGTTTAATAATGGCCCTTTAAGAATATTAATGCCACCCGATGCCCCTCTAAAATTATGCTTTGTGACTTTAAGAGTCTCTCCTTCATAAATGAAGCAAGATGTGTCTCCTTATGTGTCACACATCACATGGCCAGTTAGGGTTGTTAAATGTTACAGTGACATTTCCCAGGGAATGCATTTGTATTGGTTGAAAGCAATGTTAAAGTTGAAAAACGCATCAAAAATGCTGTGTGTGAACATAGCCCAAGTGGTGGATGAACATTTTGGTCTGGGGTTAATTATTTTGCCTTATATACAAGTCATTACCCTGGAAAAGATGTACCTTAACATTTCCAGCAAAATCCATTTTGGTTTAGATTTTGGTATGTTTTTTAATGTCATAATGTGTTGTCATGGTGACAATGAAGTCATAGTATGTGTAAATGGTGATGATGATGTCATAGTGTGCTTCCATAGCGACAATGGTGTCATAATGTGTCCTCATTGTGACGATGATGTAATTGTGTGTTGCTATGGCGATGATGCCATAGAGTGTTGTCATGGCAAAGGTGATGTGATAGTGTGAGTGTGTTACCATGGCAAAGGTGATGTCATAGTGTGCTGACATGGCGACGGTTATGCCATAGTGTGTTGCCATGCGGACGATGATGTCATAGTGTGTTGTCCTGGTGACAATGATGTCAGTGTGTTGTCATGGCGACAATGATGTCACAGTGTTGTATAGACAAGGAGGGTCAGCTGGTGCTCTAGTCAACATCAACGATAAAGGCTCATACGAACAATAATCTGTATCTTTACCAGTCACAGAAAAACACAAACTCAAAAGTCAACATAAAGGTAACAGAGTTTGTTTCCTGGCCTTCTGAACTTACATTTAGATACATAATAAAGAGAATCAAGAGTTTTTTACGTATAAAAAGTGTATATTTTTATTATTACATACAATTTTAATGATTTTTCAATAATGATAAATACAAAAGACAATTTGTCAATATGGAAAACAAGATGATCCAACTTGGTGATAATATAGTGTAAACGCTACAACATGGGACTGATTACATGTTGCGATTCCTCACTAGTTATCAATAGCTTATATAGGCATACATGGAGTAATCCCAATTGGATACTATTTGAATGGGAGCGGTGGCAACTGATATATATCAGGACTAATTGCGCTGTTAAGTTAACTGCGCTAATTTAGATGTCCCATCACATTCAAAAGGAAACCGCACATGAGCGTATAATGCAACGTAAAGAATTATTTACCCATGTCATTTAGGATATCAGACCCGGGAGCATACACTATTCCCCAATGTGAACGCTACAACACAGGACTGATTG
Source organism: Ranitomeya variabilis (assembly GCF_051348905.1). Lineage (NCBI taxonomy): Eukaryota > Metazoa > Chordata > Amphibia > Anura > Dendrobatidae > Ranitomeya > Ranitomeya variabilis. Next base: position 238,544,796 of record NC_135232.1, read on the forward strand.
CATGTTACGGTTCCTAACTAGTTATCCGTAGCCTTATAGGTATGTATGGAATAATTCCAAATAGATATTATTTGAATGAGAGCGGTGGCACCTAATACATATTAGTACTGGTTGCGCTGTTAATTTAACTGCGCTAATTCAACACCTAACGGTGTCACATCACATTCAAAAAGGAAACCGCACATGAACATGTAATAAGAAGTGAAAGTTATTTACCCATATCGTCCGAATATCAGACCCAGGAGCGTGCACTGTTCCCCGACACGCGTTTCGCGAGAAAAAAGCCTCTCGCTTCCTCAAGGACTTCCTTGCCGGTCATCATTGTAACCTGAGTCTTTCAGTTGCATGTTCCTGCTACCAGTCTGCTGATCAGCTAAGTGGACTCTTGTCCTTTTTGTTTTGTATTTTTTGTCCAGTTTACAGTTTGTCATTTCCTGTTACTGGAAGCTCTTGTGGACTGAAATTGCCACTCCTGTGTCATGAGTTGACACAGGAGTCTTAAAGTAATTTCAGGATGGGTTTTTGAAAGGGTTTTTCAGCTGACCGTGAAGTCCTCTTTTGTATCCTTCCTCTATCTAGTAAGTGGACCTCGCTTTGCTAAATCTACCTTCATACTGTGTATGTCTTTTCCTCTGAACTCACCGTTAATATATGTGGGGGCTACTATCATCTTTGGGGAATTTCACTAGAGGTAAGCCAGGTCTGTTCCTTCCTCTTCCAGGCGTAGTTAGTTCTCCGGCTGGCGCATGGCATCTAGGCAGCCGTAGGAATGCTTCCTGGCTACTGTTAGTTGTGTGGTAGATTTAGGTCACGGTCAGCTTGAGTTTCCATCACCCGAGGGCTAGTCTGTTATTTTGTGTTTCTGATGTTCCCATGCCATTGGGGAATCATGACACACTAATCAGCCTGGAAGCTGCGCATGGGATAAACCTAGACGTTCCAACATGACAACGATTCAAAACACAAGGACAAGTTGACCTGTCAATGAATACAGCAGAACAATGTGAAGGTTTTAGTGGGGCCAATTCAGTCTCCTGACCTCAATATCATTGAGCCACTCTGGGGAGATCTAAAGTGTGCATTTCATGCTAGACAGCCCAGGAATTTACAGGAACTGGAGGCTTTTTGCCAAAGAGAGTGGGCAGCTTTAGCATCTGAGGAAATAAAGAACCTCATCCACAACTACCACAAAAGACTTCAAGCTGTCATTGATACTAGAGGGGGCAATACATGGTATTAAGAAATGGGGTATGTGAACTTTTGGTCACGGTCATTTGGATGTTTTGGGTTGTCGTTATGATTTAAAAAGATTTAAAGGCATCTTATCAGAGTATAATAGTGTTAACCAGTATCAAATAAACTTACCCATTGTATAAAGTGCGTTTGCAAAGACCAATGGATTGCCAGGGGCCACTCTGATTAGATGCCTTATTTTCTCCCACAAGTAAATAATAGAATATGCATTTTTTTTTAGCAAAAGCACTTTATTTTGCCAGCCTTGCTCATGTGAATAGCCAGATTCATTTACTTGCATATGTAGAGTATTACATTGGGCTTTTGATACTATATACTAGTGGTCATTTTAGAATTGTTCCTTGCGCGACCTCTCATTGGGATACTAATTGTGAATCCTACCTTTATCTATCTCTGTATTTATGCTCAATATGTTTTGGTCACATTTTATGTACTATTGTAATAATAATATTATGTTTATTTTATGAAGTCAGCACAATTATGTCATAGTGTCGTGGGTTGTTATGGTGATAATGGTGTCATAGTGATCTCATAGTGTTGTCATGGTGACAATGATGTCATAGAGTTGTGTGTTGTCATGGCAACAATGATGTCATAGTGATGTTATAGGGTTGTCATGGTGACAGTCAGTGTCATGTGTTGTCACGGTGACAATGATGTCATGTTGTCATGGTGACAATTATGTCATAACATTGTTAGTTGTCATGCCAACGATTGTGTCACAGTAACGTGTGTTGCCATGGTGACGATAATATAATTCTCTGTGATGGTGACAATTATGTCAGTGTGTTGCCATGGTGACTATGATGTCATAGTGTTTTGCCATAGCTAAAATGATGTCATAAAGTGTTGTCATGGCGATGATGAAGTCATAGTGTGTTGCCATGGTGATAATTATGTCATAGTGCATTGCCGTGACGACAATTATGTCATAGTGCCATGTGTTGTTACGGCCACAGTGGTGTCATAGTGATGTCATAGTGCTGTCATGGTGACAATGATGTCATAGAGTTGTGTGTTGTCATGGCGACAATGATGTCTTACTGATGTCATAGGATTGTCATGGTGACAATGTCAGTGTTATGTGTTGTCATGGTGATGATGATATCATAGTGTCATGTGTTGTCATTGTGACAATTATGTAATAGTGTTGCTTGTTGTCATGGTAGCAGTTGTGTCACAGTAGCGTGCTTTGTCTGGTGACTATGATGTCACGGAGTTTTGTGTTTTCATAGTGACGATTAGTGTGTTCCCATGGTGATGATGTCAGAGTGTTGTCATGGTGACTATTATATCATAGTGTTGCCATGGCAACAATGATGTCATTGTGTGTTGCCATAGTGACGATGATGTTATAAAGTGTTGTAGTGGCGATGATGATTTCATAGTGTTGCCATATCGACAATTATGTCATAGTGCCATGTGTTGTTTTGGTGTCAATGGCATCAGTGACGTCATAGTGTTGTCATGGTGATGATGATGTCATAGAGCTGTGTGTTGTCATGGTGACAATTATGTCATAGTGATGTAATAGGGTTGCATTGGTGACAATGTCAGTGTCATGTGTTGTCATGGTGACAATGATATCATAGTGTCCTGCGTTGTCATGGCGACCATTATGTCATAGTGTTTTGCTTTCATGGTGATAATAATGTCATATTGTGTTGTCACAGTGACGCTTATGTTATATACTGTTGCCATGGTGACGGTGATGTCATCGTGTTTTGCCATCACGACGATGATGTCATTACATGTCGTCATGGCGATGATTATGGCATACTGTTATGCCATGCCGACAGTGATATCATAGTGTGTTGTCATGACGACTAATATTACATATTGTGTTGCCATGGTAACGGTGATATCATAGTGTGTTGCCATGGCGACTATGATGTCATAAAGTATATGTCCTATAGAAAAACATGGAGTTCGAGTCCAGAATATAAAACCAGGTAATTTAAGTACAAAAAGCATAAAAAAATGTACCAAAAAAAGTATAAACAAAAAGCCAAACAACAACACTGGAGTGGTGCTTTAATGAATCATGGTGCTTTAATGAATCAAGGCCCTTGACTCACGATTGAAAATATAATACAACATGGATGGAACACTGAAGTTTAATGGAATAATAAATGTAATAAAAAATATCACAGATCCATCTTTCTATGGGCTTTCTCTGCTAAAGTCAGCACCTACAATATATGAATGCACATACTAGCTCAAAATAGAACAGACATTACGTCCCATCTCTAGCAACAGTAACTCAAGACATCTCCAATATATCATTGTGCATGCCCATCACTAAGGCCTCTTTCACACTTCAGTTGTTTGGCGTCAGTCTAAAACCGCCATTTTCATAAAATAACGGATCTGTCATTTTTTGTGACGGATCCGTTATTTTCCCCATAGACTTGCATTAGCGACGGATTGTGGCGGATGGTCGTCCGTGCGAAATTTGGCGGACGTTGTCTAGACATTGACGGACTTTGTAACTTTTTTTTCTATGCCTAATTGGCGGTCCGCGACAGATCCGTCGCGTCCGCCATTTCATAGAATGGGCGCCTATGGGCAACGGATCCATCGCGATCCGTCATTTGGCGGATACGTCGCCCCAATCCATTTTTTTCAACTGAGCATGCTCCAAAAAGTAGATACTTTTCCCAGACAACCCCAAAACTATATAAACAGGACAGGTAGGCCTCATTTCTCAATGTGTCATCAAGAGAGAACACAGACCCTGCCAGCAAGAGAGAGACCCTGCCAGCAAGAGAGAGACCGTGCCAGCAAGAGAGAGACCGTGCCAGCAAGAGAGACCCTGCCAGCGAGACAGACCCTGCCAGCGAAACATACCCTGCTAGCAAGAGAGACAGATCCTGCCAGCAAGACATACCCTGCTTGCAGCCATCAAGACTCTGCAAGAGACTATGTGAGTACTGCCATCCAGCGTGTGTGTGTGCCCGCCTTGCATGTTTTTTATTTTTCATACTGTGCTGGTATTTTTAATGGCTGTGCTGTGACATGTGTGTGTGTATAAATGCCGTGTGATGTGTGTGCCCGACCGCCCGCCTGCCTTGCATGTTTTTTATTTTTCATACTGTGCTGGTATTTTTAATGGCTGTGCTGTGACATGTGTGTGTGTATAAATGCCGTGTGATGTGTTCTGCCTTTTTTTTTTATTTTTCATACATTAACATACTGTACTGCTATTTCAAATAAAGAGCAGTGTAGCTCCTACTTTCCAACCAAAAAAAAAGAAAAAAAAAAAAATTGTAATAAAAATTACACAAAACTGTCCGTAGTATGATTTCAAGATAAATTTATAACTGGTCTACATTCAATAAAGGTGTTTGAGGTTCTATATATATAAATGCAGAATGCAAACCTTTAGTATACAAAATGTTATCTGGTTATAGAAAATAGTAACTAGGGTAATCATAATTTTCATTTTTGGGTATTGGTATTTTAACTTTGAATGAGGGAATTTTTTATAAGGTTGAAACTGTGTCTGGAGGAGGGGGTGGGGTAGGTTTACCAACATGCGCATGGCACATATCAAGATTGAAGTAGTTTTGGTGTTGCTTTCATGGAATTTTGGGGGGAAACAGGAGGTGGAGGGTTTTGCAGCTTGTACATCAAGCATATCAAGTTAACATTTTTATTTTTTTTATTTTTTAGGTGTGGTTAACAAAAATTTTTTTTTGGGGGGGAAATGTAATTTGGCATAGCAATTCATAGTATAGTAGCTTAGAACTCTCTTTATACTTGCAGATTCTAGGTACTAAGTGACTAGTGACCAAGGGACCAAGACAGACGCAGGCAGGCCCCCCAAAGCTTTGAAAACAGATGTAAGTATAAAGTCCCGAAAAGCTGCGTCTGTCCTTTTGTATAGTAGCTTAGAACTCTCTTTATACTTGTAGATTCTAGGGACCAAGGGACTAGGGACCAAGACAGACGCAGGCAGAAAACGGATACCATAATGTCTTCTTCTGAGAGCCCCCCCTCACATTGTCAGCCACCTGAGGTTTTTTTTTTTCTTCATAAATTTTTTTTTGGTACATCTCTGGTAATATGTTTTTGAACCCTATATGTATTTATTCTGTTTACACAGGAAGATGCAGCAGAGGGGCTTCCAGAAGGAGACGGGCAGGGTGGAGAAATGAGAGGAGCAGGAGCGCATAGTATAAGTTTTGCAAATACAGATCCTCACATAAAACACACTACACCCATCACAAACATTCAGCACAGCCCACACACAGTAGATATGCCTCCATCCAAGCACATAATTTTTTTTTTTTTTTTATTAGTCTTCACAATCCGGGGCTCGACGTAGAGTTCCTCAGAACACCTAGATACACAGCTGCAGCTTGGAAAACCAAACTGTTGCACAACTCTTGAGGAAAACAGTTAATATCAGCTTGAAGAGTGTAACCCAATATATGTTAATACATAACTGGTCCAGACGCTGATATGCATCAATTGTAAGTAGTGTTGAGCGATACCGTCCGATACTTGAAAGTATCGGTATCGGAAAGTATCGGCCGATACCGGCAAAGTATCGGATCTAATCCGATACCGATACCCGATACCAATACAAGTCAATGGGACTCAAGTATCGGACGGTATTCCTGATGGTTCCCAGGGTCTGAAGGAGAGGAAACTCTCCTTCAGGCCCTGGGAACCATATTAATGTGTAAAATAAAGAATTAAAATAAAAAATATTGCTATACTCACCTCACCGAGGGAACCGGCAGCGTTGTTTGCTTAAAATGCGCGCTTTTCCTTCCTTCCGTGACGTCACGGCTTCTGATTGGTCGCGTGCCGCCCATGTGGCCGCGACGCGACCAATCACAGCAAGCCGTGACGTAATTTCAGGTCCTTCTAGGCATTCAGTATTTTGAAATTACGTTCCGGCTTTGTGATTGGTCGCGTCGCGGTCACATGGGCGACGCGACCAATCACAAGCCGTGACGTCACGGGAGGCAGGAGACGCGCGCATTTTAAAATGCGCGCGTGTCCAGCCTCCCGTGACGTCACGGCTTGTGATTGGTCGCGTCGCCCATGTGGCCGCGACGCAACCAATCACAGCAAGCCGTGACGTAATTTCAGGTCCTTCAGGATTTTAAAATTACGTTCTGGCTTGTGATTGGTCGCGTCGCGGTCACATGGGCGACGCGACCAATCACAAGCCGTGACGTCACGGGAGGCTGGACACGCGCGCATTTTAAAATGCGCGCGTGTCCAGCCTCCCGTGACGTCACGGCTTGTGATTGGTTGCGTCTCCCATGTGACTGCGACGCAACCAATCACAAAGCCGGGACGTAATTTTAAAATCCTTAAGGACCTGAAATTACGTCACGGCTTGCTGTGATTGGTTGCGTTGCCCATGTGACTGCGACGCAACCAATCACAACGCCGGAACGTAATTTTAAAATCCTGAAGGACCTGAAATTACGTCACGGCTTGCTGTGATTGGTTGCGTCCCGGCCACATGGTCGGCACGCGACCAATCACAAGCCGGGACTTCAGTAAAGGAAAGAAAAGCGCGAATTTTAAACAAAGAACGCTGCCGCTTCCCTCGGTAAGGTGCAGGCTGCGTCGGAGAGGTGAGTATAGCAATATTTTTTATTTTAATTCTTTCTTTTACACATTAATATGGTTCCCAGGGCCTGAAGGAGAGTTTCCTCTCCTTCAGACCCTGGGAACCATCAGGAATACCGTCCGATACATGAGTCCCATTGACTTGTATTGGTATCGGGTATCGGTATCGGATTGGATCCGATACTTTGCCGGTATCGGCCGATACTTTCCGATACCGATACTTTCAAGTATCGGACGGTATCGCTCAACACTACTAGTTACACATATTAGCTTATTTGGACACTTCCAGTAATTTAGGGCATACTAAGAGTACGGATGACTATGGAAATTATTGGCATTTTATGGTATATAAATGCCTTACAGTAAATGCCGCCAATGAAACGTCCTTTGCCCGCAGGGGATTTTAGGCTTGGGGTAATGTGTTGTTTTTTATTGCACCATATGTATCCCTGTATCGCTGTGTCTGTACATTGCTCTGCCCCCATTTGATTTTTAAGGTTATGAGTACAGTGTCTTGCATTGCACCATCCTTACTACTGTACCGCTATGTCTGGACTATTGTATCAATGTACCATCTTTCAAGCTTTGCCACCGTTTGGTATTGTTTTTTATCAGCGGCGCCCCCTGACAAGACGGATGGCGGCGTATATACTCTCAGGGCTATCTCGCTATGGCGTTCCTGGTTGGAGCACATAGCAACAGCGAGGTACCGCCAGTCATAGGTCTAGTAAGGCGCATATACTTTGGCGTCACGCTGTGCGTTCCTCTCTGGAACGCATATGGATATCGTCGCACCGGAAGGTGTTTTTCCAAAATGGCGCCGGTACTTCCGGCCATTCGGCAGGCCGGATGTTATGCATCAGACCGGCGTGTGCTCCATGAGTGTGGAGCGCAGTTAGGTACTTCCGGTCATCTGGCATGCTGGGCACAAGCGATGGCCAGATGTTAGGCAGTAGTATAGTACCGGCGTGCGTTCCAGGAGTGTGGAGCGCAGCAAGGCACTTCCGGTCATCCGGCACGCTGGGAATAAGCGGCGGCCGGATGTTAGGCATCAGTGTGGGACCGGCATGCGTTCCAGGACTGTGGAGAGCAGCGAGACACAGTGAGTCATGGGGGAATGACACAGGGGGCTGTTTATTCTCACTTCCTGGGGGGTTGTGGCCCATTATCTTTATAAACAGACAGCGGGTGTCACTTCTGGTCCACTCACCGATTGTGGCAGACGGCCACACAAAATCTCTCTGATTACCAGAGGACATACAGCCACTGCTGATATCCTCAATGCTGTGTATTTGGGCAAAATGGAGCTCATGGATTTTTTGAACTCCCCTGATGAATCTCTGTGATCGGAGAAGAAACGCGTTGGGAGGCGTTTATCACTACACATTTGGTGGGGGGTGTCCAGTTTAAGGCTCATTTGGGCCTGTCCTTGTTAGGACAGGAGTAAATGCTGGGGCACGACAGGGGAGTAGCAAATAGGTCTCCACCCCCTCACACATTTCTCCATCTCTTCTGGACCCTCCCTGGGACCCTCTATCATCTACGTGGGTTTCCCTAGTCTGCAATTAGTGAGATCCAACCAGTTTTTTATCTGCACTGTTATCTGTTGTGAATTTGGTTTCTGGGCTCCCCCGGTGGTTACTGGTGGTACTGAACTTGTGTGCTTCATCTCCTCTGTTCACCTGTTTCCATCAGGATGTGGGAGTTTCTATTTAGCCTTGCTCCTCAGTCATTTCTATGCCGGCCAACAATGTTACCAGAAGCCTTTCTGTTGCATGTTCCTGCTCCTAGACTACTATCAGCTAAGTTGGACTTGTAGTCCTAAGATTGTTTTGCATTTTTGTTCCAGTTCTCTGTTTTTGAATATTTCTGAGGCTGGAAGCTCTTGTGAGCTGAAATTGCCACTCTGGTGTCATGAGTTGATATTAGAGTCTTAAAGTAATTTCTGGATGGTGTTTTGAAAGGGTTTTCAGCTGACTGTGAAGTTCCCTTTTCTGTCTTCCTACTATCTAGTAAGCGGACCTCAATTTGCTAAACCTATCTTCATACTTCGTATGTCATTTTCCTCTAAGATCACCGACAATATATGTGGGGGCTACTGTCTGCCTTTTGGGGAAAATTTCTCTAGAGGTAAGCCAGGTCTGTATTTTCCTCTGCTAGGGTCAGTCAGTCCTCCGGCTGGCGCTGGGCGTCTAGGGATAAAACGTAGGCACGCTACCCGGCCACTGTTAGTTGTGCGGTAGGTTTAGCTCACAGTCAGCTCGAGTTCCCATCTTCCAAGAGCTAGTCCTTTTGTATGCTTTACTACGGTCTCTTGCCATTGAGAACCATGACAGTTTGGCCGGCCAAGAGTTAAAATAATTGGCAGAAGAAAGGAGAGAAAAAAAGTCTGCAGAGAATTTTTTTTTTTTTTTTCTGAGTTTGCTCATTAGTTGATTCACTTGCATCTCTGCTTACTGCAGCCTTCGTCTCTCTCTCCTTCTAATCCTTGAATGGTTCTGATTTCACCTGATTAAAATGGATCCTCAGAGTTTAGCTATTGGTTTGGATAATCTCGCTATGAAGGTTCAAAGTTTACAGGATTTTGTAATTCATGCTCCTATATCTGAACCTAGAATTCCTTTACCTGAATTTTTCTCCGGGGATAGATCTCGCTTCCAGAATTTCAAACATAATTGTAAATTATTTTTGTCTCTGAGATCTCGCTCCGCTGGAGATCCTGCACAGCAAGTCAGGATTGTAATTTCCTTGCTCCGGGGCGACCCTCAGGATTGGGCATTTGCTTTGGCACCAGGGGATCCTGCGTTGCTCAATGTGGATGCGTTTTTCCTGGCTTTGGGGTTGCTTTATGAGGAACCTCATTTAGAGATTCAGGCTGAAAAAGCCTTGATGGCCCTGTCTCAAGGGCAAGATGAGGTTGAAATATACTGCCAAAAATTTCGTAAGTGGTCTGTGCTTACTCAGCGGAATGAGTGCGCCCTGGCGGCGAATTTCAGAGAGGGTCTCTCTGATGCCATTAAAGATGTTATGGTGGGGTTCCCTGTGCCTACAGGTCTGAATGAGTCCATGACAATGGCTATTCAGATTGATCGGCGTTTGCGGGAGCGCAAACCTGTGCACCATTTGGCGGTGTCTACTGAGAAGGCGCCAGAGATTATGCAATGTGATAGAATTCTGTCCAGAAGCGAACAACAGAATTTTAGGCGAAAAAATGGGTTATGCTTCTATTGTGGTGATTCAACTCATGTTATATCAGCATGCTCTAAACGTACTAAGAAGGTTGATAAGTCTGTTTCAATTGGCACTTTACAGTCTACGTTTATTTAATCTATCTGTGCCTGAACATGCTGCTATGCGGGAATATATTAAGGAGTCCTTGGAAAAGGGACATATTCGTCCTTCGTCATCTCCCTTAGGAGCCGGTTTTTTCTTTGTATCTAAAAAAGATGGCTCTTTGAGGCCGTGTATTGATTATCGGCTTTTGAATAAAATCACGGTTAAATATCAGTATCCTTTGCATTGCCACTGCTTACTGATTTGTTTGCTCGAATAAAGGGGGCCAAGTGGTTCTCTAAGATTGATCTTCGTGGGGCGTATAATTTAGTGCGAATTAAGCAGGGGGATGAGTGGAAAACCGCATTTAATACGCCTGAGGGCCATTTTGAGTATTTAGTAATGCCTTTTGGTCTTTCAAATGCCCCTTCAGTCTTTCAGTCTTTTATGCATGACATTTTCCGTGAATATTTGGATAAATTTATGATTGTGTATCTGGATGATATTTTGATTTTTTCGGATGACTGGGACTCTCATGTCCAACAGGTCAGGAGGGTTTTTCAGGTTTTGCGCTCTAATTCCTTGTGTGTAAAGGGTTCTAAGTGTGTTTTTGGGGTTCAAAAGATTTCGTTTTTGGGGTACATTTTTTCCCCCTCTTCCATTGAGATGGACCCTGTCAAGGTTCAGGCTATTTGTGATTGGACGCAACCCTCTTCTCTTAAGAGCCTTCAGAAGTTTTTGGGCTTTGCTAATTTTTATCGTCGATTTATAACTGGTTTTTCTGATGTTGCTAAGCCGTTGACTGATTTGACTAAGAAGGGTGCTGATGTTGCTGATTGGTCCCCTGCTGCTGTGGAGGCCTTTCGGGAGCTTAAGCGCCGCTTTTCTTCCGCCCCTGTATTGCGTCAGCCTGATGTTACTCTTCCTTTTCAGGTTGAGGTCGACGCTTCAGAAATCGGAGCTGGGGCGGTTTTGTCGCAGAAAAGTTCCGACTGCTCCGTGATGAGACCTTGCGCGTTCTTTTCTCGTAAATTTTCGCCCGCTGAGCGAAATTATGATATTGGTAATCGGGAGCTCTTGGCTATGAAGTGGGCTTTTGAGGAGTGGCGTCATTGGCTTGAGGGGGCTAGACATCAGGTGGTGGTATTGACCGACCACAAGAATTTGATTTATCTTGAGTCTGCCAGGCGCCTGAATCCTAGACAGGCGCGCTGGTCGTTATTTTTCTCTCGGTTTAATTTTGTGGTTTCTTACCTACCGGGTTCTAAAAATGTCAAGGCGGATGCCCTTTCTAGGAGTTTTGAGCCTGATTCCCCTGGTAATTCTGAACCTACAGGTATCCTTAAGGATGGAGTGATATTATCTGCTGTTTCCCCAGACTTGCGACGGGTCTTGCAGGAGTTCCAGGCGGATAGACCTGATCGTTGCCCGCCTGGTAGACTGTTTGTTCCGGATGATTGGACCAGTAGAGTCATCTCGGAGGTCCATTCTTCTGCGTTAGCTGGTCATCCTGGAATCTTTGGTACCAGGGATTTGGTGGCTAGGTCCTTCTGGTGGCCTTCCCTGTCGCGAGATGTGTGAGGTTTTGTGCAGTCTTGTGATGTTTGTGCTCGGGCCAAGCCTTGTTGTTCTCGGGCTAGTGGATTGTTGTTATCTTTGCCTATTCCGAAGAGGCCTTGGACTCACATCTCCATGGATTTTATTTCTGATCTCCCTGTTTCTCAGAAGATGTCTGTCATCTGGGTGGTGTGTGACCGTTTCTCTAAGATGGTCCATTTGGTCCCCTTGCCTAAATTGCCTTCCTCATCCGAGCTGGTTCCTTTGTTTTTTCAAAATGTGGTTTGCTTGCATGGTATTCCGGAGCATATCGTTTCTGACAGGGGAACCCAATTCGTGTCTAGATTTTGGCGAGTGTTCTGTGCTAGGATGGGCATTGATTTGTCTTTTTCGTCTGCTTTCCATCCTCAGACTAATGGCCAGACCGAGCGAACTAATCAGACCTTGGAGACTTATTTGAGGTGTTTTGTGTCTGCGGATCAGGATGATTGGGTTGCCTTTTTGCCCTTGGCGGAGTTTGCCCTCAATAACCGGGCTAGTTCTGCCACCTTGGTTTCTCCTTTCTTCTGTAATTCGGGGTTTCATCCTCGTTTCTCTTCCGGTCAGGTGGAGTCTTCGGATTGTCCTGGAGTGGATGCTGTGGTGGAGAGGTTGCATCAGATTTGGGGGCATGTGGTGGAGAATTTGAAGTTGTCCCAGGAGAAGACTCAGCAGTTTGCCAACCACCGTCGTCGTGCTGGTCCTCGTCTTTGTGTTGGGGACTTGGTGTGGTTGTCTTCTCGTTTTGTCCCTATGAAGGTTTCTTCTCCTAAGTTTAAGCCTCGGTTCATCGGCCCGTACAAGATATTGGAGATTCTTAACCCTGTGTCCTTTCGTTTGGACCTCCCTGCATCTTTTTCTATTCATAATGTCTTCCATCGGTCATTGTTGCGCAGGTATGAGGTACCGGTTGTGCCTTCCGTTGAGCCTCCTGCTCCGGTGTTGGTTGAGGGTGAGTTGGAGTACGTTGTCGAGAGGATCTTGGACTCCCGTGTTTCAAGACGGAGACTTCAGTATTTGGTCAAGTGGAAGGGCTACGGTCAGGAGGATAATTCTTGGGTGACAGCCTCTGATGTTCATGCCTCCGATTTGGTCCGTGCCTTTCATAGGGCTCATCCTGATCCCCCTGGTGGTTCTGGTGAGGGTTCAGTGCCCCCTCCTTGAGGGGGGGGGTACTGTTGTGAATCTGGTTTCTGGGCTCCCCCGGTGGTTACTGGTGGTACTGAACTTGTGTGCTTCATCTCCTCTGTTCACCTGTTTCCATCAGGATGTGGGAGTTTCTATTTAGCCTTGCTCCTCAGTCATTTCTATGCCGGCCAACAATGTTACCAGAAGCCTTTCTGTTGCATGTTCCTGCTCCTAGACTACTATCAGCTAAGTTGGACTTGTAGTCCTAAGATTGTTTTGCATTTTTGTTCCAGTTCTCTGTTTTTGAATATTTCTGAGGCTGGAAGCTCTTGTGAGCTGAAATTGCCACTCTGGTGTCATGAGTTGATATTAGAGTCTTAAAGTAATTTCTGGATGGTGTTTTGAAAGGGTTTTCTGCTGACTGTGAAGTTCCCTTTTCTGTCTTCCTACTATCTAGTAAGCGGACCTCAATTTGCTAAACCTATCTTCATACTTCGTATGTCATTTTCCTCTAAGATCACCGACAATATATGTGGGGGCTACTGTCTGCCTTTTGGGGAAAATTTCTCTAGAGGTAAGCCAGGTCTGTATTTTCCTCTGCTAGGGTCAGTCAGTCCTCCGGCTGGCGCTGGGCGTCTAGGGATAAAACGTAGGCACGCTACCCGGCCACTGTTAGTTGTGCGGTAGGTTTAGCTCACAGTCAGCTCGAGTTCCCATCTTCCAAGAGCTAGTCCTTTTGTATGCTTTACTACGGTCTCTTGCCATTGAGAACCATGACAGTTATCGGCGTGAGCACTTTCTTGTTTCTTTGTATGTCCTATTTTAATGAGGTTATTAAAAGTTATGTATTAACATACACTCACCGGCCACTTTATTAGGTACACCATGCTAGTAACGGGTTGGACCCCTTTTGCCTTCAGAACTGCCTCAATTCTTCGTGGCATAGATTCAACAAGGTGCTGGAAGCATTCCTCAGAGATTTTGGTCCATATTGACATGATGGCATCACACAGTTGCCGCAGATTTGTCGGCTGCACATCCCAAAGATGCTCCATACAAGGCAGGATGGATCCATGCTTTCATGTTGTTTACGCCAAATTCTGACCCTACCATCCGAATGTCGCAGCAGAAATCGAGACTCATCAGACCAAGCAACGTTTTTCCAATCTTCTACTGTCCAATTTCGATGAGCTTGTACAAATTGTAGCCTCAGTTTCCTGTTCTTAGCTGAAAGGAGTGGTACTCAAATCGCCACCCGTTACAACCAAGGTAGGCCTAAGAGCATCTCTGAACGCACAGTGCGTCGAACTTTGAGGCAGATGGGCTACAGCAGCAGAAGACCACACCGGGTCTTCTGCTGCTGTAGCCCATCTGCCTCAAAGTTCGACGCACTGTGCATTCAGAGATGCTCTTAGGCCTACCTTGGTTGTAACGGGTGGCGATTTGAGTCACTGTTGCCTTTCTATCAGCTCGAACCAGTCTGCCCATTCTCCTCTGACCTCTGGCATCAACAAGGCATTTCCGCCCACAAAACTGCCGCTCAATGGATTTTTTTTATTTTTCGGACCATTCTCTGTAAACCCTAGAGATGGTTGTGCGTGAAAATCCCAGTAGATCAGCAGTTTCTGAAATACTCAGACCAGCCCTTCTGGCACCAACAACCATGCCACGTTCAAAGGCACTCAAATCACCTTTCTTCCCCATACTGATGCTCGGTTTGAACTGCAGGAGATTGTCTTGACCATGTCTACATGCCTAAATGCACTGAGTTGCCGCCATGTGATTGGCTGATTAGAAATTAAGTGTTAACAAGAAGTTGGACAGGTGTACCTAATAAAGTGGCCAGTGAGTGTATATTGGGTTACACTCTTCAAGCTGATATTAACTGTTTTCCTCAAGAGTTGTGCAACAGTTTGGTTTTCCAAGCTGCAGCTGTGTATCTATATTATCAGTTTTGTTATGGCTGTTTTTTTGGCGGCAGGGCCAGACACTGACTTGTGGCTGACAGAAGCCAAGGATATCTTCTCTGAAAAAACCTTTGTTCAGAAGAAGTATACACCTACTTATAATACGGTCTTTAAGGATCTCACCAGAACCTATAAAGAACAGATAGTTTCATGGTGGGAGTTGCAAAGCCTTGAGAACTATTTAGCAAATAACATTGTACCCAGGGGGCTCCGGATCTCACTATTACCGGCTGCACGTTGTAGAACACCGCAACTTATGAGTCTGTGGGAAAAAGAGGCTACCTCCAGTTCCCTTAGACTTATGCAGTTATTGGTGAGCGAGGAAAAGGCCAACCTGGAAAGACTGAATCTCAAACTTAAAGATCAAATTGAGATTACAAAAAAATTTAGTACAGAAAGCGATTTTGTTACTAAGGAGAGTCAGTTACAGAATACGATTGAAAAATTCCAATATAATCTCAAGGAAAGGAAACACAAACAATATCTTAGAGACCTACAAGACTTTAAGGACAATAAAATTTACCAGGTGGTGGCGGAACGACAGGAGAGGGGGGACAGAGAGACGGACTTTTCTTCTACAGAGACGGACCTGTCTGATACTGAGGGCAGGGCCGGACCATCCAGAGGATGACAACGAGGGAGAAATAGGGGCTATCAGAGAGGAGGTAGATATCATTCCGCCACACCAAGGCCCGGTTTTTTAGACCGTCCCTACCAATTGAGGAGTCACAACACGTACAACAGGGATTAGCTCCACAGGTCATTAATTTGTCTAGTAGAAACCTTAATGGTATAGAAATGTCGGTTCTGTCCAAAGGACTCTCTTTTATACCAACCACTGATTTTGCTCTCTTTGACATGGTAAAATATTTACATCTCTTTGTCAGGAGATTAAGGTGGCATAAACTCTTTAAGCAGAAGGACAAAAAAACTGCAGCTGACTTGGGGATCCCTCTTGATATGATACAAGACGTCCAACTACTAGCGGGTCTTGAGTCTATACCTCAAACTTCAAGGGGGTTGGGCCCATTTACACAATTGAGGAACCCAAGTAGAAGGATGGCACCGGTGGGGGCGGACGTGTCAGCTATTGACGTTTTCCTTAATTTGGCTATTAGGGATATCAAACAGCTTACGGGTAATAAATCAAGGCACAACCTTACTAAAGCGCTTATTACAGCACTCCATAATTTGGAAACGGATAATACTGTTATCTTTAAGCCCTCTGACAAGGGGGGCAACGTGGTAGTGATGGATGTGGAACAATATAAGGATATGTGTCTTACCCTACTAAATGATCAGACCACTTATGCTCGGGTTTTGCAGAATCCAGCAGCACGGTGTATGAGGGATCTTGAAAATATTCTACAAAAAGCAAAAGCTGATAACCTAATAAGCCAAGAGGAATATCATTTCCTCCTCCCTCAGCACCCGACCACGGCTACATTCTATACCCTCCCAAAAGTTCACAAAGGCACGGTCCCCTTAAAGGGGAGACCGATTGTGTCTGGGATAGGCAGTATCTGCCAGAATGCGGGTATCTATATTGATCAGATTCTCAGACCATTTGTGATATCCCTTCCATCGTATATTAGGGATACCATGGACCTATTGTGCAGACTTGAAGGGAATTCTGTTGAACCTGGGTCGTTTTTAGCAAGTATTGACGTGGAGTCACTGTACTCCTCTATCCCACATGATTGTGGGATACAGGGGGTACAGTATTTTTTGAGGACGAGTGGACAACAGTTCGTCCCTCATAATGAGTTTTTGCTGACCCTTCTTGATTATGTCCTCCACAACAACTATTTCCTGTTTGACGGGAAGGTCCTCCACCAGCTCAGTGGCACTGCTATGGGCAGCCCATGTGCACCTAGCTACGCCAACTTGTTCCTGGGCTGGTGGGAGGACACTACCGTATTCACCGAGGCTAATGAACACTTTACCGTCTATATTGACCTTTGGGTCCGTTATATAGACGATGTGTTTGTTTTGTGGAAGGGTACCAAGGATACCTTCCATGAATTCTTGTCATCACTAAATCAAAACAATCTGGGTTTAAGATTTACCTCTGAGCTGGAAGAAAAAAGTTTGCCATTCCTTGATATCCTGATTTCTAAAAAAAGCCGGGATGGTCTTGATACCACAATTTTCAGAAAACCTACCTCCACGAACTCTGTATTGAGATGGGATAGTCATCATCCATACTCCCTCAAAAAAGGTATCCCTAAGGGCCAATATCTCCGCCTGAGGAGGAATTGCTCTGATGAGGTTGATTTTAGGATCAAAGCAAGAGACCTCAGATCCAGGTTTTTGGAGAGAGGGTACCCTGATCGGGTGCTGAGGGAGGCATATCAGCATGCTGTGACGAGGGTCAGAAATGATCTTCTGGTACCACGAAGGAGGGAGAATAATAACTCCAATACCATCAGAATGGTCTGTGCATTCGACAATGGGGCCCCTCTGGTTAGAGCCATTCTTAACAAGCACTGGGGTATCCTAACGATGGATGAGGACCTTAAGGAGGCGGTTGGTACGGTACCTCAGGTGACCTACAGAAAGTGCAAAACACTAGGGGACCGACTGGTACACAGTCATCTTACTACGCCCGTTCATTCCACCTGGCTGCCCAATAGACCTAGGGGCTGCTACAAATGTGGTAGATGTATTGCATGTGAATCAATACAGGTGGCTAAGGAATTCCATAACATTCATACTCAGAAAACATATACTATCAAGGAATTCATCAATTGTAAGTCTAAAGGGGTAGTGTACCGGGCTGTATGTACCTGTGGCATCTCCTATATTGGCAAAACTACACGTGAACTTCGCAGACGGGTAGGGGAACATCTGGGGGATATCTGCAACCAGAGGGATACCCCCATTGCCAGGCATGTGAACACTCAGCATGGTGGAGATGTAAAGGTTATCGGCTTCATGGGGATTGACAAGGTGTCCTCTCCACCCAGGGGAGGTGATTTTGACAAAATCTTGTTACAAAGAGAGGCAAGATGGATTTTTTTGTTGGACACCTGTCATCCGCATGGACTTAATGAACAGCTCAATTTTGGCTGTTTTTTGTAGGTCTGGCATGTACCTCAAGGGGTCATCTTTTCGGTCACACGTGTCCCCGATTTAGTATGTTACCTCTCTCCTGTGGTCTGTCTATCATATGTCCTTTACTCTTATATCCTTATATTTGCGTCTACCCACTACTACTCTTATGGATGCATATCAGTGTCTGGACCAGTCCTTTAAAACGGTCGTAGTAAACAAAACATCTGCAAATTGACGGGGCAGGATCACTATTTTGCTCTTTGGTTTCCCTCTCCTGAATAGGACTGGTACCGATGGGCTATAAACATTGCTATTTACATCGGGATACTTTCCAGTTTATTAGGGATTCATATATCTACTTTTGGACATATGAGTAATTTTATTGCTGTCATCTTATGTTACCTGCTTCTTTTTGGGCATGTGTCGACTTTGACGTAATAACCCTCCTTTTCCCCCATCCCTGCCTCTATACTAACTCCCGATGTGATGTGTACTCACTAGTTACACATATTAGCTTATTTGGACACTTCCAGTAATTTAGGGCATACTAAGAGTACGGATGACTATGGAAATTATTGGCATTTTATGGTATATAAATGCCTTACAGTAAATGCCGCCAATGAAACGTCCTTTGCCCGCAGGGGATTTTAGGCTTGGGGTAATGTGTTGTTTTTTATTGCACCATATGTATCCCTGTATCGCTGTGTCTGTACATTGCTCTGCCCCCATTTGATTTTTAAGGTTATGAGTAAAGTGTCTTGCATTGCACCATCCTTACTACTGTACCGCTATGTCTAGACTATTGTACCAATGTACCATCTTTCAAGCTTTGCCACCGTTTGGTATTGTTTTTTATCAGCGGCGCCTCCTGACTAGACGGATGGCGGCGTATATACTCTCAGGGCTATCTCGCTATGGCGTTCCTGGTTGGAGCACATAGCAACAGCGAGGTACCACCAGTCATAGGTCTAGTAAGGCGCATATACTTTGGCGTCACGCTGTGCGTTCCTCTCTGGAACGCATATGGATATCGTCGCACCGGAAGGTGTTTTTCCAAAATGGCGCCGGTACTTCCGGCCATTCGGCAGGCCGGATGTTATGCATCAGACCGGCGTGCGCTCCATGAGTGTGGAGCGCAGTTAGGTACTTCCGGTCATCTGGCACGCTGGGCACAAGCGATGGCCGGATGTTAGGCAGTAGTATAGTACCGGCGTGCGTTCCAGGAGTGTGGAGCACAGCAAGGCACTTCCGGTCATCCGGCACGCTGGGAATAAGCGGCGGCCGGATGTTAGGCATCAGTGTGGGACCGGCATGCGTTCCAGGACTGTGGAGAGCAGCGAGACACAGTGAGTCATGGGGGAATGACACAGGGGGCTGTTTATTCTCACTTCCTGGGGGGTTGTGGCCCATTATCTTTATAAACAGACAGCGGGTGTCACTTCTGGTCCACTCACCGATTGTGGCAGACGGCCACACAAAATCTCTCTGATTACCAGAGGACATACAGCCACTGCTGATATCCTCAATGCTGTGTATTTGGGCAAAATGGAGCTCATGGATTTTTTGAACTCCCCTGATGAATCTCCGTGATCGGAGAAGAAACGCGTTGGGAGGCGTTTATCACTACACATTTGGTGGGGGTGTCCAGTTTAAGGCTCATTTGGGCCTGTCCTTGTTAGGACAGGAGTAAATGCTGGGGCACGACAGGGGAGTAGCAAATAGGTCTCCACCCCCTCACACATTTCTCCATCTCTTCTGGACCCTCCCTGGGACCCTCTATCATCTACGTGGGTTTCCCTAGTCTGCAATTGGTGAGATCCAACCAGTTTTTTATCTGCACTGTTATCGGCGTGAGCACTTTTTTGTTTCTTTGTATGTCCTATTTTAATGAGGTTATTAAAAGTTATGTATTAACATATATTGGGTTACACTCTTCAAGCTGATATTAACTGTTTTCCTCAGAGCACCTCCCATAGTCGTCGGAATGCTAATCGCAGCGGTCACCGAAGAGTAAGTTCCTTTTTTGGTTTGGTGTTTAGTAGTGTTGAGCGATACCGTCCGATACTTGAAAGTATCGGTATCAGATAGTATCGGCCGATACCGGCAAAGGATCGGATCTCACCGATTCCGATACCCGATACCCATGCAAGTCAATGGGACACCAAGTATCGGACGGTATCCTGATGGTTCCCAGGGTCTGAAGGAGAGGAAACTCTCCTTCAGGCCCTGGGATCCATATGAATGTGTAAAATAAAGAATTAAAATAAAAAATATTGATATACTCACCTGTCCGGAGGCCCCTGCACCTTACCGCTGTTAACCGGCAGCTTCCGTTGCTTAAAATGAGCGCGTTCAGCACCTTCCATGACGTCACGGCTTCTGATTGGTCGCGTGCCGCTCATGGGACCGCCACGCGACCAATCACAAGCCGTGACATCATTCTCAGGTCCTAAATTCCTAATTCTAGGAATTTAGGACCTGAGAATGACGTCACGGCTTGTGATTGGTCGCGTGGCAGTCACATGAGCGGCACGCGACCAATCAGAAGCCGTGACGTCTTAGAAGGTGCTGAAAGCGCTCATTTTAAGCAAAGCAGGCTGCCGGTTACTACCAGGGCGCGTCAGAGGGTGAGTATATCCCTATTTTTTATTTTAATTCTTTATTTTTTACATGGATATGGATCCCAGGGCCTGAAGGAGAGTTTCCTCTCCTTCAGACAATGAAAACCATACACTGAGAACTTCCGATTCCGATTCCCGATACCACAAAAGTATCGGATCTCGGTATCGGAATTCCGATACCGCAAGTATCGGCCGATACCAGATACTTGCGGTATCGGAATGCTCAACACTAGTAGCATACTGTAAAATTTATGTGGTATAATATTTCCCTTTTTATTCTTTTCTTTTGTTGCTTCACAGCGTGCTCCCGAACAGGATGAGGAAGAGGAGGGCATTGAGGGCATTGATGTGGATACCCTCATCCAAGCGGTCCAAAGCCGGGAGCCGTTATGGAACATGGGAGACCGCCGCCATGGTTACCAGTTCGTCACCCGACGGCTATGGGAGGAAGTGTGCAGTGCTGTTATTGATAACTGGGAGGAACTCGAAGCTGGGGCCCAGGATCTAGCGCGTAAGTATTCACACTTCATTAACTTGTGTTAGCATGATTTAATGTGTTGTATAGTAACCAATTTTTGCTTTCTCTTTCCAGGTAACAGGGTTATTGTGCGGTGGCGGTCACTCAGGGATCGCTTCAGGAGGGAATTTAACAAGGAGATGCAGGCCCCGAGTGGATCTAGAGGATGCAGGAGCAGGTACAAATATTACAGAGCCCTGTCGTTCCTCCGGTCGACGCTGCTGAGCAGAAGGTAAATATTCAACACCACATGTTTTCAGTCAAACTGTTAAAATGTGTAACCTTCTATTTTTTTTGGCAGCCAGGGCAATTGTAATATCAAGATACTAATTTTTTTTTTTTTCTTCTTTTACAGTACTGTCTGCAGCACTCGGGAGCCTGCATCAGAGTTGCACCCCTCTGGAGCGATCTCTCAGGGGTCCGCCACCGGGGACCACGTTGACCCCTCTGTGTCTGTACCTTCCCTTTTGTTTGATCCCTCGGCCCCATCCACCAGCGCTGGAGCAGCAGGGCGGACTTCGTCACTTGAAGCTGCAGGTGATGAGTTAGAGTTCCCTTTACCCCACCCCTCTGACACTGCCGCAACATCTAGACCAGCTTTGGGGTCAGGATGGCAGCGCCAGATAGGTCAGGAAAGGAGCTATGCGCCGGAGTTTTTGCATCTGAATGCAGCCTTCCAGAATGCCATCAAGCTTTTGGGTGAGCAAACATCTGCTGGGTACAATATGCTTAACAAAAGCATATTGGAACTCAGCAGTCTTCTGGATAGGATGCAATCAGATGCAAACCAGTCACCAAGACACTGTTTTTTTCAGTCAGTCCTCAGGCACATGGAAAATCTAAGTCCTGACCTGCAGATGCATGTGATGCAAGGCTGCCACACTGCTCTAGTGCAGGCGATGTCCCAAGCCCCTCCACCCACCCTTTATGTTTCAACACCTTTCCCCTCTCAAGTTGCCGTCTATCATCCCGTCCGTCCTCCTCCCGTCCATCCTCCTCCCATCCATCCTACTTCTACTCCTTCGCCATACCTTCCTTCCCCCCTCAGTATTTCCCAGTTCCTACCTTCCCCTTTCCATTCTTCCCCTTTAACTTCACCGTTCCCAATCCCACCAACACCTTCACCATACCTCCCACAAACCACATCTGTACCTCAACTCCCTGCCCAACCTCATGTTTTCACCACCCATTCCACTTCTGTTCCTCCCCGTGATGTCGTGTCCCCCCCTATCGACTTGGCCCGCCCTGTCAGCCCCTCCGCTACTATCTCCACCCCAAATTATGAGAACCTTTAAAAACATTGTACATAAATAAAACTTTTTGTGGTTTAAAAACAATTTTATTGTCCTTCTCTTTTTTTAAAAAAACCTGTATAAAACCACCAAGGTTATGGTAATAGTAACAGTAGAAAATGTGTAAAGGGTATCGGTTCAATACATACAATACTGCAAGGTTAAAGTACAAAGGTTTTGTAGCCAAACAAAAAAATGGTATTTTTACAAGTGTGAAAATTGAAAAAACTTTTTTTACACCATTTCATACTGCCAGTCAACTGATCCTGGAGGAGACATGAAGTAGTCTGCAAACTTGTCCCGCATTCTGGAGACTGCTACTGGACTGCGAAAAGTTGTGTTGTGGTAATCCCGCAAGGTGCTTTCTGACACATTTCCTCCAGGGAAACATGTTCTTTTGATAAAACAAAATTGTGAAGTACCACGCAAGCCTTCACCACATCATCGACAGTTTCAGTCTGCAGTTTAATTGCAGTTAGTAGTATTCTCCATTTAGCAGTTAGGATGCCAAAAGCACATTCCACTACTCTTCGTGCTCTGGTTAAGCGGTAATTAAAAATGTTCTTCCTCTGGGTCAGTCCACTACTTCCAAAGGGTTTAAGCAAATGTGGGGAAAGCTGGAAGGCATCATCTCCAATGCAAACAAATGGTAACGGTGGACCGATGGTTCCAGGGAGAGGTCTAGGGGGCGGAAAGTCAAATGTCTCTCCATACAACCGACGCCCCATTGGTGAAGTTTTAAAAATCTGTGAGTCATTTGCGCGTCCATACGCACCGATATCCACAGCGATGAACTTGCAGTATGCGTCGGTTATGTGTTGTGAATTTGGATTCTGGGCTCCCCCGGTGGCCGCTTGTGGAATTGGACTTGTCATCCTCTTTCCTGTTTCACCTGGTTCCATCAGTAGTGGGTGTCGCTATTTAAGCTCATTTCTCTGGTGGTTTCTTGCCGGTCAACAATGTTATCTGATGCCTCTCAGTGCTTGTTCCTGCTTCTAGACAACTACTAGATAAGTTGGACTTTTGTCCATGTTTTGTTTTGCCTATTTGTTCCAGTTCACAGCTGAAGTTTTGTTACTGTGTCTGGAAAGCTCTCGTTGATCAGGGATTGCTACTCTGGCGTTATGAGTTAATGCCAGAGTTTAAGGTAATCTCTGGATGGTGTTTTGTTAGTGTTTTTCTGCTGACCATGAAAGTATACTATCTGTCTTCTGCTATCTAGTAAGCGGACCTCAAATTTGCTAAGACTATTTTCCTGCTGCGTTTGTTGTTTCATCTGAACTCACCGTCATTATATGTGGGGGGCTACTGTCTTCTTTGGAATATTTCTCTAGAGGTGAGCCAGGTCTTATATTTCCCTCTGCTAGCTATTTAGGTCTTAGGCCAGAGCTGGGCATCTAGCGATAAATAGGAAATGCTACCTGGCTATTTCTAGTTGCGCGGCAGGCTTAGTTCATGGTCAGTATAGTTCCATCTTCCGAGAGCTTGTCCCTCTATAGGCTTGCTATGATCTCTGCCTGCAGAGATCAAGACAGTTTGACCGGCCAATAAAGTGTTAAAGACCCAGGTTGAGAAAGGAGAGTTATAAGAAGTCTGCTGGAATTTTTTTTTTTTTTTTTTTTTTTTTTTTCCTCCAGTCTGCCTTGCTGCAGTCTTTTTTCTCTCTCTCCTCCTAATCTCTGTATGCTCTGTGTGCACCTGACAATAATGGATCTCCAGAGTGTAACTGCGGGTTTGAATAATCTCATCACGAAAGTACAAAATTTACAAGATTTTGTGGTACATGCTCCGGTATCTGAGCCGAGAATTCCTTTGCCGGAGTTCTTCACAGGGAATAGAGCTAGCTTCCAGAATTTCCGAAATAATTGTAAGCTTTATTTGTCCCTGAAGTCTCGTTCAGCTGGAGACCCTGCTCAGCAGGTTAGGATTGTGATTTCCTTGCTCAGGGGTGACCCTCAAGATTGGGCCTTCTCATTGCCAGCAGGGGATCCTGCGTTACGCGATGTGGATGCGTTTTTTCTGGCCTTGGGCTTGCTTTATGAGGAACCTCATTTGGAACTTCAGGCAGAAAAAACTTTGATGGCACTATCTCAGGGGCAAGACGAAGCTGAAGTTTTCTGCCAAAAATTCCGTAAATGGTCTGTGCTTACTCAGTGGAATGAGTGCGCCTTGGCGGCAACTTTCAGAGAAGGTCTCTCTGATGCCGTTAAGGATGTTATGGTGGGGTTCCCTTTGCCTGCAGGTCTGAATGAGTCCATGACAATGGCTATTCAGATTGATAGGCGTCTGCGGGAGCGCAAACCGGTGCACCATCTGGCGGTGTCTATGGAAAAGACGCCAGAAAGTATGCAGTGTGATAGAATTCTGTCCAGGAGCGAGCGACAGAATTTTAGACGGAAGAATGGATTGTGTTTCTATTGTGGGGATTCTACTCATGTTATATCAGCATGCTCTAGGCGTACAAAGAAGCTTGATAAGTCTGTTTCCATTGGCACCATTCAGTCTAAGTTTATTTTGTCTGTAACCCTGATTTGCTCTTTGTCATCCATTGCCACGGACGCCTATGTTGACTCTGGCGCCGCTCTGAGTCTTATGGATTGGTCCTTTGCCAATCGTTGTGGTTTTGATTTAGAGCCTTTGGAGACTCTTATTCCTCTGAAGGGGATTGACTCCACCCCATTGGCTAATAATAAACCACAATACTGGACACAAGTAACCATGCGTATCAATCCGGATCACCAGGAGATTATTCGTTTCCTGGTGCTGTATAATTTACATGACGATTTGGTACTGGGATTGCCATGGTTGCAGTCTCACAACCCAGTCTTGGACTGGAGAGCAATGTCTGTGTTGAGCTGGGGATGTAAGGGTATTCATGGGGACGTACCTTTGGTTTCTATTTCGTCGTCCATTCCCTCTGAAGTCCCTGAGTTCCTCTCTGATTATCAAGACGTCTTTGACGAACCCAAGCTTGGGTCGTTACCTCCGCACCGTGAGTGCGATTGTGCCATAGATTTGATACCGGGTTGTAAATATCCAAAGGGTCGTTTGTTTAATTTGTCTGTGCCGGAACATGCTGCTATGCGGGAATATATAAAGGAGTCTTTGGAAAAGGGACATATTCGTCCATCTTCTTCTCCCTTGGGAGCTGGGTTTTTCTTTGTCTCAAAAAAAGACGGCTCTTTGAGACCATGTATTGATTATCGGCTTCTGAATAAGATCACTGTTAAGTATCAATACCCATTGCCATTGCTTACTGATTTGTTTGCTCGTATAGAGGGTGCTAAGTGGTTCTCTAAAATTGATCTTCGTGGGGCGTATAATTTGGTGCGGATCAGGCAGGGGGATGAGTGGAAGACCGCATTTAATACGCCCGAGGGCCACTTTGAGTATTTGGTCATGCCTTTTGGTCTTTCTAATGCCCCTTCAGTTTTCCAGTCTTTTATGCATGATATTTTCCGCGATTTTCTGGATAAGTTTATGATAATATATCTGGATGATATTCTGATTTTTTCTGATGACTGGGACTCTCATGTCCAGCAGGTCAGGAGAGTTTTTCAGGTTCTGCGGTCTAATTCTTTATGTGTGAAGGGGTCTAAGTGCGTTTTTGGGGTCCAGAAAATTTCCTTTTTGGGGTATATTTTTTCTCCCTCTTCCATTGAGATGGATCCCGTCAAGGTGCAAGCTATTTGTGACTGGACTCAGCCCTCCTCTCTTAAGGGTCTTCAGAGATTTTTGGGCTTTGCCAACTTTTACCGCCGATTTATTGCTGGTTTTTCGGATGTCGTTAAACCACTGACTGATTTGACCAGACAAGGCGCTGATGTTGCTAATTGGTCCCCTCATGCTGTAGAGGCCTTTCAGGAGCTTAAGCGCCGTTTTGCCTCTGCCCCTGTGTTGCGTCAGCCTGATGTGAATCTGCCTTTTCAGGTTGAGGTTGACGCTTCGGAGATCGGAGCTGGGGCAGTGTTGTCGCAGAAAGGTTCCGACTGCTCCGTCATTAGGCCTTGTGCCTTCTTTTCTCGCAAATTTTCGCCCGCAGAGCGGAATTATGATGTTGGGAATCGGGAGCTTTTGGCCATGAAGTGGGCGTTTGAGGAGTGGCGCCATTGGCTCGAGGGGGCTAGGCATCAGGTGGTGGTATTGACTGACCACAAAAATTTGATTTATCTTGAGACTGCCAGACGCCTGAATCCTAGACAGGCGCGCTGGTCTTTATTTTTTTCTCGCTTTAATTTTGTGGTGTCATACCTACCGGGTTCTAAGAATGTTAAGGCAGATGCCCTTTCTAGGAGTTTTGACCCGGACTCTCCTGGTAATTCTGAACCCACAGGTATCCTTAGGGAGGGAGTAATTTTGTCGGCCGTTTCTCCTGATCTGCGGCGGTCCTTGCAAGAGTTTCAGGCGGATAGACCGGATCGTTGTCCGCCTGATAGACTGTTTGTTCCGGATGATTGGACCAGCAGAGTCATCTCTGAGGTACATTCTTCTGCATTGGCAGGTCATCCCGGAATTTTTGGTACCAGGGATTTGGTGGCAAGATCCTTCTGGTGGCCTTCCCTGTCGCGAGATGTGCGAGTCTTTGTGCAGTCATGTGACGTTTGTGCTCGGGCCAAGTCTTGTAGTTCTCGGGCTAGCGGACTGCTGTTGCCCTTGCCTATTCCTAAGAGGCCTTGGACACACATCTCGATGGATTTTATTTCAGATCTGCCTGTTTCCCAGAAGATGTCTGTCATCTGGGTGGTCTGTGACCGTTTCTCTAAAATGGTCCATTTGGTTCCTCTGCCCAAGTTGCCTTCTTCTTCTGAGTTGGTTCCTCTGTTTTTTCAGAATGTTGTCCGATTGCACGGTATTCCTGAGAATATTGTTTCTGACAGAGGTACCCAATTTGTGTCTAGATTTTGGCGGGCATTCTGTGCTAGGATGGGCATAGATTTGTCTTTTTCATCTGCTTTTCACCCTCAGACTAATGGCCAGACCGAGCGGACTAATCAGACCCTTGAGACATATCTGAGGTGTTTTGTCTCTGCTGACCAGGATGATTGGGTTGCTTTTTTGCCATTGGCAGAGTTCGCCCTCAATAATCGGGCCAGTTCTTCCACCTTGGTGTCCCCGTTTTTCTGTAATTCGGGGTTTCACCCTCGATTTTCCTCCGGTCAGGTGGAATCCTCGGATTGTCCTGGAGTGGATGCGGTGGTGGAGAGATTGCATCACATCTGGGGGCAGGTTATGGACAATTTGAAGTTGTCCCAGGAGAAGACTCAGCGTTTTGCCAACCGTCATCGTCGTGTTGGTTCTCGGCTTTGTGTTGGAGATTTAGTGTGGTTGTCTTCTCGTTTTGTCCCTATGAGGGTCTCTTCTCCTAAGTTTAAACCTCGGTTCATCGGCCCTTATAGAATATTGGAGATTCTTAATCCTGTTTCTTTCCGTTTGGACCTCCCTGCGTCCTTTTCCATTCATAACGTTTTTCATCGGTCGTTATTGCGCAGGTATGAGGTACCTGTTGTACCTTCAGTTGAGCCTCCTGCTCCGGTGTTGGTTGAGGGTGAGTTTGAGTACGTTGTGGAGAAAATTTTGGACTCTCGTGTTTCCAGACGGAAACTCCAGTATCTGGTCAACTGGAAGGGTTACGGCCAGGAGGATAATTCTTGGGTCAATGCATCTGATGTTCATGCTTCTGATCTTGTTCGTGCCTTCCATAGGGCTCATCCTGGTCGCCCTGGTGGATCTGGTGAGGGTTCGGTGCCCCCTCCTTGAGGGGGGGGTACTGTTGTGAATTTGGATTCTGGGCTCCCCCGGTGGCCGCTTGTGGAATTGGACTTGTCATCCTCTTTCCTGTTTCACCTGGTTCCATCAGTAGTGGGTGTCGCTATTTAAGCTCATTTCTCTGGTGGTTTCTTGCCGGTCAACAATGTTATCTGATGCCTCTCAGTGCTTGTTCCTGCTTCTAGACAACTACTAGATAAGTTGGACTTTTGTCCATGTTTTGTTTTGCCTATTTGTTCCAGTTCACAGCTGAAGTTTTGTTACTGTGTCTGGAAAGCTCTCGTTGATCAGGGATTGCTACTCTGGCGTTATGAGTTAATGCCAGAGTTTAAGGTAATCTCTGGATGGTGTTTTGTTAGTGTTTTTCTGCTGACCATGAAAGTATACTATCTGTCTTCTGCTATCTAGTAAGCGGACCTCAAATTTGCTAAGACTATTTTCCTGCTGCGTTTGTTGTTTCATCTGAACTCACCGTCATTATATGTGGGGGGCTACTGTCTTCTTTGGAATATTTCTCTAGAGGTGAGCCAGGTCTTATATTTCCCTCTGCTAGCTATTTAGGTCTTAGGCCAGAGCTGGGCATCTAGCGATAAATAGGAAATGCTACCTGGCTATTTCTAGTTGCGCGGCAGGCTTAGTTCATGGTCAGTATAGTTCCATCTTCCGAGAGCTTGTCCCTCTATAGGCTTGCTATGATCTCTGCCTGCAGAGATCATGACAGTTATGGCCATCAATACAATTGAGAAGTACTTCTTATAGTTGTAAAATTCTGACCCAGAGCCAGAAGGTTTGATGATCCTTATATGCTTCCCATCGACTGCTCTGACACAATTTGGGAACTGGCATATCTGTTCAAAATTTTGTGCAATCTCCAGCCACCTCTCCTGTGATGGCTCTGGAATATATTCTGCCTGTAAGCACTCCCACAATGCCCGGCAGGTATCTCTGATGATCCCTGAGATGGTGGATATCCCAAGCCTAAACTGAAAATGTAGGGATGAGAACGACTCTCCAGTTGCAAGGAATCTGTTAACAAAAGGAAAACACAGTAATTAATAAAAACTTCAAAAAACAACATTGCAGTTATAAGTCTGATGAATGAGAATCATTTAAAAAAAAAAAAACTTACCAAATAGTCACCATGAGACGCTCTGCTGGTGATATGGAGAAGCGCATCTGGGTGTCTCGTCTCCGTATAGAGTCTTCCACATGGCCCAATAAAATTTCAAAATTTTCGGCTTTCATCCTCACATAGTTGAAGAACTTCTGAGGGTTTTCCCTCAGTTCAATGTAAAGTGTGGAATAAACACCACGGGTCATGCATTGGGCTGTGATGGGATGGATCCACAGCCTTCTCTTCCGCTGCTGCCACAGGATGCGCAATCTTTCCTCCTCCTTGTCCCGAACGCTGACTGCCAACCGATTTGCCTCAAAAGTAAAATCCGCACATATCTTCGCTATGTTTGCCAGCACCCCTTCCATCTTTGCCACTTTCTGTACAACCTTTCAAAGATGTGATGTAAATACACAGTATATATAGTTTTCCAGTAGTTTCCAGTAGCCAATCACATTGAGATCCTCCCTTTTAAAAAAACGGATCCGTCAAAAAACGGTTCCAACGGATGCAAAAACAGTCGCAACGGTTCCAATGGATCCGTTTTTGTGACGGATCAGTATAACTGATCCGTCAGAAAAACTGATCCGTCGGAACCATTTTTCCAACAATTGTGAGGGATCCGTCGATCCGTCACGATGTCGGAGCTGACTGATGCCAAACAACTGAAGTGTGAAAGAAGCCTAACAGGCTCTCTATTCCTAGCAACAAAAATCTTGTGGCCCATTCCCAATCAACATATATAATGAATATTCAGAGATGTGCTCCTGACTGCAAGAATCAATAGGTATCCCTGTATCCAACACATGTTTTTGTTTGCCTTGCTGTTTCGGCACAGTTGGTATAATTGTTATGACAAAACAACAAAGGGAAGATATGGCTGATCTATTTGGAGTGGGCACGCACATTCATCCATTATAGATACTGAATGGAAGTCCATGTTAGGATGAATACGAGATTTTTTTTATTAAATAAATGATTATTCCATTAATAATTCATCTCTTATCACAGATTTTCATTGATGTGTATTTAATTAATTAGGAGGGTTGAGCGGATGGATTTGCAGGTCTCTGGACCAGCAGCCAGGCGAGTGGTACCTTGACGGCTTAACAGGAGACCCTAGAATCTCTTACCTTTGTCACGCTGCACAGATGACAAGGCGGCAACCCTGACAAATCAAATGCTTCACCGGGGATGCCAGAAGGTGAGACATTTGCAGGCCTCCTCTTCAGTCGGCCGATGCCACATATGTGACTGCTGGAATGGTGTCATACTAATCGATCTGTTCATCTTTAATACTTGATATGTATTGTTGTAAATTGAGTTTTGATATTGGGGATATGCATACCATGACATAGCTTATTTGGCTGTATTTAACTCTGGTGATTGGTTAATTGACACATCTATTGCCTATATAAGCATGTTAACTGCATGTTTGTATGTCAGCTTGACAAAGACTATAAAGTTTGAAACTTTTTTTTTTTACTTATATGGAGAAATAAAAGGATTTTTATGTTTTGGAAACTTACTAAACTTACTGGAAAGTGCTGTCTTCAAATGGAAGACTGACTCTTGGACTAGTCATACTAGTTGTATTATCTGGATAATATTTTAAAGTATGTTTTCTCTGAAACTCCACAGCATTTCAGAGTGAAATACATACTACTGCTGCAATAACGAAGTAGGGCTCTGATTCGTGCTGTCCGTAGTTTTGGCAGCATAAATCAGAGGATAGGATCTCTTTAACTACTTCCACACCATCCATAGACTTTGGTATATAAATCTGGGCGGTCCTCATTATACTCTGCAGTGAAGTTCTAAATCAAATCTCCATAGAATAGCAGCTTAGGCTAGTTTCACATTTGCGTTAGAATCAGCAGCGTTTAATCCGCAACCGCAAATGCAGGAAAAACCGCATTGAAACGCGTACAAACGCGTTTTTTTAGACGCATGTGATTTAAAAAACACAGCGTTTTTATGCTTTTCCATGCGTTTTGTGTGCGTTTGCGTTTTCTGTAAGCATGGTGAAAAATTTAACAGGAACAAAATCTAGATAAACAGACACCGCCAATGGGTCTACAGTGGGCGTGAATTATGGGATATCTATATATAGACCCTTGGACTGCAGAAATCTTAACAGTTTGCTACTGTATGCTGTGTCATGATGGATCTTCGCATGGAGAGCTTTTATTTCAACCTGGATTTAAGCATCAAGCTGTTCCTTGCCTGTGCGTTCGCTTGGGAGCAACAAAGAAATAGAGAACGATAGAGAAGGACACGGCGTCTGCGTTTTTGGAGACACCCCATTATTGAATTCCGGGAGAGCTGTGGAGCCTATCACATGCTAGATGGCGAGCTTAATGCCAACCCGTTCAAATTCCCGGAATATACCAGGATGTCTCAAGACTCTTTCCGGGATTTGCTTGGTTGTGTCCAAGAAGCCATCCGGAGACAGGACACCCAGCTCCGTAGAGCGATTCCAGTAGAGGAACGTCTCCTGGTTACATTAAAGTAAGTAAGAATTCTAAACAAATGCCAGTCATAATTATTATTGGTTTGCCATGTATTATTTGTATTTTCCTTTATGTCTTTAGCTAAACACCGCCATAAATGGAATTGATTGTCATTTTTTTTTATTTTATTTTATTTCAGATTTCTGGCAACCGGAGAGAGCTTATCATCCCTCCACTTTCAGTAACGGCTTGGAATTTCCACCCTGTCTGGAATAGATGCGGACACCTGCCGGGCTTTGCGGAATGTTCTCCGGGATGAGTTTATACCCCTACCCACGGAGGACATGTGGATTGAAATTGCACAAAAATTCTGGAGTGTGTGTGATTTCCCCAACTGTTTAGGAGCGGTGGATGGAAAGCACATATGCATCATCAAACCCGCCAGAACTGGATCGGAGTACTTCAACTACAAAAAATATTTTTCAGTTGTGCTCATGGCAATAGCAGATGCGGACTGTCGCTTCATCGCCGTGGACATTGGAGCTTTTGGCCATGGCAACGACCCCCAGACTTTCAAGAACTCTGATATGGGCCGACGTGTGTATGGCAAAAATTTTAATTTTCCACTGCCACAACCTCTCCCCAACACTCAAGGCCCACTGATGCCATTTGTTATAGTTGGGGATGAGGCCTTTCAGATGTGTGAAAACCTACTGAAGCCATATTCCAGTCGGGACTTGAACCACACTAAAAGGATCTATAACTACAGACTGACCAGGGCCCAAAGAACAGTAGAGTGTACCTTTGGGATTCTAGTCTCAAAGTGGCGCATTCTTGGAACAGCCATTAATCTAAATATGGAGACAGCCGATGAGGTGGTCAAAGCCTGTCTGGTTCTCCACAATTACATAATGGCTAAGGAGCGACCCAACATTTAACTGGATGAACCAGTTGCAAACCCATTGCCAGATTACCAGCATCACCCGCTGCGGTCAACTATTGAAGTTGGCCACATGCGGGACCAATTTGCTGCCTTTTTTGATTCTGATATTGGACGTGTGGCATGGCAAGATAATATTTTGTTAAATTTCCTGTTGTGTTTGGGCCTGTACCAGTTATGTTTTAAATGTTAATAATATTTTTTTGTTAATAAAATTCGTGTTTTGATATCTTGACCGAGTCTCCTATGTACTTCCTCTAATAAACACTTATGTCAGTGGAAAGGTAGTTGGCGTCATTACATCTTGATTCTGTTCTGCAGTATCTATTGGACGCAGACTGAAGATACGATGGAGGTATAATACAAAGCAGATCTATACTCATCAAGTCAGGTGTCATAAATAATGAATTCATGATGCACAAATAACAGCCTCATGAATTCACTATTTCTGACACCTGTCCAGGTGAGTATAGATATGCCTTGTATGACCTCCATCGTCTCTTCCGTTTGTGTGAAATAGATTACGTACACTGAAGAAAAAATGGAGGTTATACATGGCAGTTCTCTACTCACCAGGTCAGGTGTAATAAATATTTTTTTTAAACATGACATGTTGAGTATAGTTCTGCTTTTTATTACCGCCATTTTCTCTTCAGTCTGCGACACAGATTAATCAGACTGAAGAGATTATGGAGAAAATACAAGTAATTTTGTTGTTTTTTGGCCACCTCATAGCTCTATACCAAACACACAAAGGTGCAGTGTTCTACTTAATAACTACTGGAGTTATGAGTTGGCCAAAAAATAAAGTGTGCGGCGCAGTGTTTTATTTGGCACAGTGTGTGTTGCCGGCGGCGAAATACACAATTAACCAACATTATTGGGGCAAAAAGCATTATTCTTTATTTTTTAACAAACAAATTAATTTAATTACGCCTGCTTGGGGTAGAGTGACGGAAATGGGGTGTGTGTAGCTGTGAGGCCTGGCTTAATGTGGACGACGCAGGGGTGGCAGGAGAAGGGGCAATTAAAGTAGTGGGGTCTGGGAGTTCGGGGATGGGGCTTGATGCACGAGAGGGCAGAGACACACTGGAAGGGTGAGACAAACCTGACATTACAGACACATTTGTTTTTTATTTTGTTTCCCTTTTTGGGATCGGCGCTGCGGTCTGGGGAGCCTCGGTGGGCTCATTTGTTGCGGCCTGGTCGTGGTGGCCGACCTGTCAGGGTCCGTGTGCCGTTGCATGTTTGTGGTGGTGGGGAAGGGTCCGGGTGCTGCTGCTGCATCCTGGTGGTGGTGAAAGCCATTCCAGGGTCCGGGAGCGGCTGCTGCTGCATGCTGGTGCTGAAAAGCATGCCAGGATCCGGGTGCTGCTGCTGCTGCATGCTGGTGCTGAAAAGCATGCCAGGATCCGGGTGCTGCTGCTGCTGCAGCTGGGACCTGGTGATGGTGGCCGACCTGTCCTTATCCGGGTGCTGCTGCTGCATGGTGGTGGCAGTGGAGGAGGTCCAAGCAGGAGCAGCAGTTGTCATGGTGGTGGCAGTGGGCTGTCCAACAGCACTCGGCATGGTGGTGGTGCTGTAGTGGTGTCCGGCAGTGCTTGGAATGGAGGTGGCCGTGCAGTGGTATGCAGCAGAGCTTGGCATTGTCAAGCGCGATAGTGTAGGCACAGATGGATATCGCGTCACTGTCTGCTGAAAATATCGACTCTGCTGCATAGCCTGCATGTAAGCAGCATTGCAGGCCTGCATGACACTAAGCTAGAGATCAGGAGTAAGGTGTTCTGACATGCCCTGTTCAATTTGATTGAAAAAATGATATGCTGGCCTCTGGAGGTCGGCTTTCACTTGGTCAAGGCTTTTGGTGACCTTCTGGATACGTGTATTCATATTGTTTATGGCACTATCCAGTCGGTCACCCATCGCCTTGAGTCCATCATGAAAGACCGAGCTCAAGTGCAAAAACTCGGGCATGAGTGACCTGTCTGAGGCCCTCTGCCGCTGCCGGGAAGAGCCCCCCAAAAAAGAGGCAGAGGCAGAGGACTAGGAAAGGGGAACTCCTGATGGACCAGCTTCCTGGTCTCCAGTCTGTGTGGCAGGCCCACTGGCTACAGCGCTGCTGGATGGCTGGGATGGGTCCTTGGCTGTTGGATGAAGGACCGCTCCAGAACCAGGGTCAAGAGTGCTGCTCCATGTGCTGTGAAAAAAGAGAAAAAACACATTACTACCAAACATTTACAATAGTAAAGCGCCAACTCCTGTGAAATAGAAAAATACAGATTAGGCAATCCAACACAACCCATTACAAAGAGATCCTTCATCGAACGCCAATGTGTTTTGACTTTGAGCACTGTTGAAAAATATAAATAATGGTTAGACAATGCATTTTTGACCGTGATCACACAACTGTGTGTGATGAGAGAATTCTCAGGAGTTTCTCTCATCACAAACAGTTGTGTGATCACGGCCAAGGTCACTGCTGCAGCACACCACATTGCAATACTTACAAAATGCATTTCGGACCCAAGTCGGGGCGTTGTCCCAGCCATCCCACATCGCTTTGGCCACCTCATTCCATTAGGTCATGTCATTTTCAATGAGGAGGTCATATTCAATGAGGACCTCATCCCGTTCTGGAACCTAAAAATTAAATAAAGACATTAATGTAGGAGACATTAACATAAGGAAAAGAAAGAAAACAGACACAGAAAACTGGCATGAATATTGAAAGTCAAGAAAAACAGGAGTCAAGAAAAAAAAGGTAAAGAAAGAGGAAAGTAAAGAAATGAACATTCAAGAATAGTAAAGTCAGGATACAATAGTCAGCCAGGTATACTTACACGCTGCAGCCTTGCCACCCGAGCGTGACCCCGCTGCTCCTGCTCAGCATCTGCCACAGTGGAAGAAGTGCTCTAAAAAAAGGAAAAAAATTGTAAAATGCGTAGATGTGCCAGTGAATACTTACCAATTGTCAGGACTCTGAACATTTTTTACCTTTTGTGCATTACTGCCCTTTTCCAAGATGGCGTCTTTGGTCTCATGTGCAATGTGTCTTCCTGCTATAAAACTCCACCCCAGCCTTCAGTCTGTGCTAGAGTATTCTGCCTTGCATCCAGCTCCTGACCTCTGATTATTCCCTCGCTATACACCTGCTCCTGTGAACCTGTGTGATGATCCTGCTACTCTGCTCTGAGTTCCTGCTGCATACACAAGTTTCCAGTAATTCTTCATCTGCTGCTTGTGTTTACTTCCATCTGCATTTGCTGGACATGTAAGCTGTTTCTGCTTTGCAATAACCTGAGACTATTAACCAGGCCTCCCTGGTTGAGCTAAGATATGATTTGAACTGCGTAATAAGCATATCTATCTTTGCCTGGACTAAGACAAGGATTTATTCATGTCAAGTATCCTCAAGAATAACTGTGCTTCATAGACTTTCTGCTTGATTGCATTTTCCTCTGAAGTTTCCTATAGACAGCTAAGCTGCATTTATTATTTGCACCAAGTGTTGTGGACTTGAGTTTCTCTCTGCACCTGTTTGAATCACCATGTGATAATATAGACTTTACCACTTATAAAACTGTGTCCTGTAGTTGTCTTGTTCCACGCAAAGAGTCTCTTGAGTTATCCCCTATAATTATTACAGGATACTCTAGCCTAAAAAAAAGGAGACTGCTGGAACAATGACTGCAGAAAGCAAGATGTGGAAGGTCTGCAAAAGAAGTTTGGAAGCTTTGAACACAATCAACAAGTGTTTGGACAAACTTTGCAGGACTTGAGCAACCGCATGGCAGCCCAGGAAAACAAACTTGCTGGCATAGAGTCCCAGTATGGACGGGCTTTTTAGGACATAAGCACGCAAATAGCTGCACAAGTGACTTTACCCTCTGGGCAACCGCCACCAGCTGGCCCACCTAAGTTGCCCCCATTCAGATTTAATGTTGATCGCGACAAATTTCGTGGCGTTGTGAATCACTGTATGCTATATTTTGATGTGCATGCTGACCATTTTCCTACTAATAGATCCAAAGTATTGTGTGTAATAATGCTACTGACCTCACGAGCGCTCGCCTGGGCGAATTCGATGATTGAGTCTCGTGACCCACGGTTAAATGACTTGGATGATTTCTTGGCCACTATGGCATTAATGTTTGATGATCCTAATCGCTGTGCAACCGCTGAATCTGCTTTGTTGTCTTTACGCCAGGCTAAGCGTTCTGTTATTGAGTATGCCACTGAATTCAGGAGATTGGCGGTAGATACCAATTGGGACAGTTATGCACAATTGCCTATTTTTAAAAGGGGTCTGTCTAGTATTGTAAAAGATGAACTAGCCCGCTCTGAGTCACCACAAGAGCTAGAGACATTTATACAGCATTGTGTGCGCATAGACATTCGCCTTACTGAGCGTAGGCAGGAGAAAATTGCTGCATATAACCGTATTTCTAACTTTTCCCTTCTTTCCAAAGAGCCTGCAGGTAAAACCTCTCAGGAGGTGGAGGAGGTGCCCATGCTAATTGATTCCGTTCAGAGGCGCGAGATCAATGAGCGCCGGGAGCATCGCCTTCGTGAAAGTCTATGTTTCTACAGCGGCCAGTCTGACCACTTCTTGATCAATTGTCCTAAGTGTCCTAGACGGCCTAACAAGGTACTAGCAGCAATAGGGGAGTATGTCAACTGTGATGATG
The DNA here is from genome assembly GCF_051348905.1 of Ranitomeya variabilis. Lineage (NCBI taxonomy): Eukaryota > Metazoa > Chordata > Amphibia > Anura > Dendrobatidae > Ranitomeya > Ranitomeya variabilis. The sequence goes on from NC_135232.1 coordinate 238,582,060, forward strand.
AATCTGACATCTCTGAATGTAGCCTGCCTTTAAACGCTGTATTCCATTCACTTTCTATGACTTCACCCCCCAAGGAGCTGAAGGAAAAGAACTCTCACTGTTCTCTCCCTATTAAGATCCTGTGTTCAGGACAGTGGATTTCCAGTTCAGCTATGATTGACTCTGGTGCTGGTGGCAATTTCATGGATATCGCATTTGCCAAGGAACATGGTATTAAAATTCAGCAAAGAGCCTCTCCAATTACCATGGAAACAGTGGATGGGTCACCTTTAATCTCTGGGCCTGTGGATCAGGAGACCGTACCCCTTGAAATTTTGTTGGAGCCTAATCATCAGGAGCAACTTTCTTTCTTGCTAATTTCTTCTCCTCATTTTCCTGTGATTTTAGGCATTCCTTGGTTGCGTTCTCAGAACCCGATTATCAACTGTGAGACCAAGGAGATTATCTTCCCAACAAGGAGAAACTCAGCGTTAACAGAAGCTGTCCCTGAGTCCACGGCTACGGAACCACATGTACAGGTATTTTCTTTACCTCCAGCTTATAAAGAGTTCTCTGACATCTGTGACAAGAAGAATGCAGATCAGCTTCCTCCACACAGGCATTATGACTGTCCCATTGAGCTGCTTCCCGGGGCAGCCATTCCTTTTGGTAATGTATACCCTTTGGCGGCACCTGAGCTTCAAGCCTTAATAGAGTATATTGATGAAAATCTGTCCAAAGGCTTCATACGTCCTTCTTCCTCACCAGCAGGGGCACCTATCTTTTTTCCCCCCTGAGGAAGAAGGATGGGACCCTGAGACCCTGTGTTGACTATCGAGAACTCAATAAGGTAACTGTACGAAACCGTTACCCTTTGCCTCTGATTCCCAAATTACTGGAAAGAGTCCGCCATGCTAAGCTGTTCTCTAAACTGGATCTTTGTGGGGCTTATAATTTGGTGCGTATTCGTCCAGGGGATGAGTGGAAGACAGCATTCAGATGCCGGTATGGACACTTTGAATCTCTTGTGATGCCCTTCGGGCTTTGTAACGCCCCTGCAACATTTCAACACCTTGCTAATGACATTTTCAGAGATTTGTTTGACCAGTTTGTAGTGATCTATTTGGACGATATACTAATCTTTTCTGACTCTCTACAGGAACATGAAGAACATGTCAAAACTGTTTTAAGACATCTGAAAGAGAACCATCTGTATATTAAGCCGGAGAAACACGAGTTCCATCGTTCTGAGATACAGTTTTTAGGTTATATCATCTCTCCCCAGGGGCGGAACATGGAATCTGGTAAGATTCAGGCTATCCTTGACTGGCTGGTACCCAAGAACGTTAAGGAGGTCCAATGTTTTATTGGTTTTGCAAATTTCTACAGACGCTTCATTCGAAATTTTTCTGATATTACTTCCTTGACAAATAAGGAAAAGCCCTTTAAGTGGTCATCACAGGCTCAAGAAGCTTTTGATTGGCTTAAGATCTGTTTCACATCAGCACCGCTGTTGATACACCCAGAACCAACACTTCCTTTCATTGTGGAGGTGGACGCTTCTGATAAAGCTTTGGGGGATATTCTCTCCCAAAGAACTGGAGAGAAGGGTCTGCTACATCCTTGTGCTTTCTTTTCCCGTAGACTAACCTCAGCAGAGAAGAATTACGACGTGGGAGACAAGGAATTGCTGGCTATTATTGCGGCTTTCAAAGAATGGAGGCATCATCTGCAAGGAGCTGCACAACAGATCATAGTGCTAACTGACCATCGCAATCTAGAGATCCTTAGATCCGCTGTTAGGGGTCGAGTTCCCGTCTCTGCACAGGGGGAATCTCGGGCCATTTCCGCTGCAGTCTCCCATTCTTCTCCTGCCGCAGTGGAGGCTGCTCAGCGTCTCGCTCAATCTGACTCTGTGAAGAGGATTACTGCTGCTTTTCCAGCTTCTGCCATGTCAGTGCTGGGCAGCGGCGAGCAGATGCTTTTGGGACTAAGTCCTGCTTTTCGCCTTCTGAGCATGCCCAGGGTAAGATCTCTCATTGGAGATCGAGGGTCACATGCTTGGATACTGCAGCAAAGCCCATTGGTCCTCCAGGAAGGTCCTGAAGGTGCTCAGGCTTTGTGGCAGCTTCTCATTGGTCCTTCTAGGAAGGTCTTGTTCTGGCTGCAGCTATAAAAGGATCGCATGGCCGCACGGCCATGCGCTAGTATCTTTCTAAGTTATGTGCTTTGCGCCAGTGTGGTCATGTGAGATTGTGTTCAGGGACCCGGCTGAAATAAGCCCCTAGAATGCTGGCACCTCCGGCGAGGAGTTTGTGTGTTTGTGTGTATTCAGGGACCTGGCTGAAATAAGCCCCTAGAATGCTGGCACCTCCGGCGAGGAGTTTGTGTGCATGCATGACCACTGACTGCTCTCTGTTGGGCAGTTAGCCTGTGCTCTTGTGAAGTGTAACAGGGCGCAGTGCTTTGCTTTCACGGCTGTTCTGTTAACAGAGCTAGCCAATACCGCCATATAGTGCTGCCATTTGCTAGCAGCAGGTTTTCCTACATGGTGGACCCTGGGCTGCGAACGCACCAATAACAACAATACAAAACTATATTTTCATTTTCTCGGTGCGTTCCACTAGCCCTAACATCTGCTAGATGTCTTTCTCCTCGTCAGGCTTGTTGGAACTTATTTTTAAATCAATTTAACTTTGTTATCTCGTACCGTCCAGGTTCTCGTAATGGGAAGGCTGATGCTTTATCCCGAATCCATGCTGCGGATTCCGTACCTGGAGCCCCGTCCAAGACCATTGTATCTGATGCCAATTTTATTGGCGTTATCCACAATCAGGACTTGTGGAAGGAGTGAAGTGAGGCCTATGAAGGTGATGTATTTCTGGCCAACCCACCTGTTGATATTAATCTTGTCTTTAAGGGTGGCATGTGGTTCAGAGATCGACGTATCTACGTCCCGGAGGTCGTCCGTCTCCAGATCCTCAAGTTGGTACATGACTCCAAGTTGGCTAGTCACAGGGGGGTACAGAAGACACAAGAGTTCCTGAGCCGATTCTTCTGGTGGCCAACTTGCCTGAAGGATACCAAGGACTATGTTCTCTCTTGCAAGGTATGTGCCCGTTACAAGACTCCTCATGTGGCACCTACAGGTCTTCTACAACCATTACATGTTCCGTCCCGCCCTTGAGGGTCTATATCAATGGACTTTATTGTGGAGCTGCCTACATCGGGGGCATGAATACAATCACGGTGGTAGTTGATCGCCTGAATAAAGCTGCTCATTTTGTTCCGTGCACCAGCCTCCCCTCAGCTAAAGATGCAGTGAACTTGGTTATACAGAATGTCTTTCGGTTGCACGGGGTTCCGAATGAGATAATCTCTGACCTTGGAGTACAGTTCACTTCAAGATTCTGGAAGGGGTTTTGCTCTGCACTCAATATTAATGTCTGTCTCTCTTCTGCTTACCATCCCCAAACAAATGGTCAGACTGAGCGTACCAACCAGATGCTGGGACAATATCTAAGATGTTATGTCAGCCATCTCCAGGATGATTGGTTGGAGTTGTTGCCGTTAGCCGAATTTTCATATAATAATTCTCAGAGCGCCTCCACTAAATTTACACCTTTTTTGTCAATCTGGGTTATCATCCGTGTATTTTACCTAGGTCTCTAATTAATTATCCGGTTCCGGCAGTGGAGGAAAGGCTGACTGCGATGAGACAGAATCTGGAGGTTCTGAAGGAATCCCTGACCACAACTCAAGAACGCTATAAGAGATCGGCTGCTAGATTCCGTAAACCTGCACCCATGTTCAAGGTAGGAGATTCCGTGTGGTTAGCAACTAAGAATCTGAAGTTAAACGTTCCTTCACAAAAACTTGGCCAGAAATTCATTGGCTGTTGTGAATTCTATTTTTGGGCTCCCTCTAGTGGTCACAAGCGGTACTGTGTAGTGTTGTCTTTCTGCAGGTTGGCTGCATCAGCTGGTTCGTTATCCTTGGTTGGTTTCCTATTTAGCTCACCTGGAGACTCAGTTCCTTGCCTGCTATCAATGTATTCAGTGCTCTTCAGATTCCTTGTGTCTACCTTGCTCCCAGTCTCTCCAAGACAAGCTAAGTTTTTGTTTGATCATTTTTTGATTATCAGTGTTCATTATGTTTTTTTTTGTCCAGCTCGCTAAAATGTGATTTCCTCGCTTGCTGGTTGCTCTAGGGGACTGAGTTTCTCCCCCCACACCGTTAGTTGGTGTGGGGGTTCTTGAAATCTCAGAGTGGATATTTTGTAAGGGTTTTTTACTGACCGCATAGATTCTCTTTTCTATTTTCTGCTATCTAGTATTAGTGGGCCTCATTTGCTGAATCTGCTTTCACCCCTGTGTATGTGCCTTCCTCTTACCTCACCGTTATTATCTGTTGGGGGCTTCTATATCTTTGGGGATTATTTCTCTGGAGGCAAGAGAGGTCTTTCTTTCTCTCTAGGGGTAGTTAGTTCCTCAGGCTGGCTCGAGACGTCTAGGATTTTTAGGCACGTTCACTGGCTACTTCTAGTGTGTTTGGATAGGTTCAGATTTGCGGTCAGTCCAGTTTTCCACCTCCCTAGAGCTTGTCCTATGTTTGTTACTTAGCTGGAGTAATTTGTGATCCTCAACCACTAAGGATCATAACAGTATAGCAGGCCAAAAAGTGTTTAATGCATCGCAGAAGTGGGATAAAAAGAAGACCTGAGTACATTTTTTTTTTTTCCTCCCGCTTTTCCTTTGCTGCAGTCTGTTTAGCTTCTTTCATCCCCTTGAACTCTGGGTGGTTTTGAGCTCAGCTGCAGACATGAATGTTCAGACTCTGACTTCTAGTGTGGATCATCTTACTGCACGGGTGCAAAGTATTCAGGATTTTGTTATTCATAGCCCTATGTCAGAACCAAAGATACCCATTCCTGAGTTGTTTTCTGGAGATAGATCTAGGTTTCTAAATTTTAAGAATAATTGTAAGTTATTTCTATCTCTGAGACCTCGTTCCTCTGGTGATTCCGCTCAGCAAGTTAAAATTGTTATCTCCTTGTTGCGTGGCGACCCTCAAGATTGGGCCTTCTCTCTGGCGCCAGGAGATCCTGCATTGCTTAATGTAGATGCATTTTTTCTGTCTCTTGGACTGCTTTATGAGGAGCCTAATCTTGAGAATCAGGCAGAAAAAGCGTTGCTGGCTATCTCTCAGGGTCAGGATGAAGCAGAGGTGTATTGTCAAAAATTTCGGAAATGGTCGGTGCTTACTCGATGGAATGAGTGTGCCCTGGCTGCAAATTTCAGAGAAGGTCTTTCTGAGGCCGTTAAGAATGTTATGGTGGGGTTTCCCACCCCTGCAAGTCTGAGTGATTCTATGGCTTTAGCCATTCAGGTTGATCGGCGTTTGCGGGAACGCAAATCTGCTCATCCTTTGGCGGTATTTTCCGAACAGAGACCTGAGTCTATGCAATGTGACCGAACTCTGACCAGAATTGAGCGTCAAAGTCATAGACGTCAAAATGGGTTGTGCTTTTACTGTGGTGATTCTACTCATGTTATCTCAGCATGCTCTAAACGCTTAAAAAAAATCGCTAAACCTGTCACCATTGGTACTATACAGCCTAAATTTATTTTGTCTGTTACTTTGATTTGTTCTTTGTCGTCCTACCCGGTTATGGCTTTTGTGGATTTGGGTGCGGCCCTGAATCTGATGGATTTGTCGTTTGCCAGGCGCTGTGGTTTTGTCCTGGAGCCTTTGGAATTTCCTATTCCTCTGAGGGGAATTGATGCTACGCCATTGGCTGAGAATAAGCCTCAGTATTGGACGCAAATGACCATGTGCATGACTCCCGTACATCAGGAGGTGATTCGCTTTCTTGTTCTGCATAATTTGCATGATGTTGTCATTTTGCGTCTGCCATGGCTGCAAGCTCATAATCCAGTTTTAGATTGGAAAGCTATGTCTGTGTCAAGTTGGGGTTGTCAGGGAATTCATGGCGATACTCCGTTGGTGTCTATTGCTTCTTCCACTCCTTCTGAGGTCCCTGAGTTTTTTTCTGACTACCAGGATGTATTTGATGAGCCCAGGTCCTGTGCCCTGCCTCCTCATAGGGATTGTGACTGTGCTATAAATTTAATTCCTGGTAGTAAATTCCCTAAGGGACGACTTTTTAATTTGTCTATACCAGAGCATGCCGCGATGCGGAGTTATATAAAGGAGTCTTTGGAGAAGGGACATATTTGCCCATCCTCTTCCCCTCTTGGTGCAGGATTTTTTTTTGTGGCCAAGAAGGACGGTTCTTTGAGACCTTGTATAGATTATCGTCTTCTGAATAAAATCACAGTCAAATTTCAGTATCCTTTGCCACTATTGTCTGATTTGTTTGCTCGGATTAAGGGTGCCAGTTGGTTCACCAAGATAGATCTCCGTGGTGCGTATAACCTTGTGCGCATTAAGCAGGGAGATGAATGGAAAACAGCATTTAATATGCCCGAAGGCCATTTTGAGTACTTGGTGATGCCTTTTGGACTCTCTAATGCTCCTTCTGTGTTTCAGTCCTTCATGCATGACATCTTCCAAGAATATCTGGATAAATTTATGATTGTTTATCTGGATGACATTTTGGTCTTTTCTGATGATTGGGAGTCCCATGTGAAGCAGGTCAGGATGGTGTTTCAGGTCCTGCGTGCTAATGCTTTATTTGTGAAGGGCTCAAAATGCCTCTTCGGAGTACAGAAGGTCTCCTTTTTGGGTTTTATTTTTTCTCCTTCTACTGTGGAGATGGACCCAGTCAAGGTCCAGGCTATTCATGACTGGACTCAGCCCACGTCTGTTAAGAGTCTTCAGAAGTTCTTGGGTTTCGCTAATTTTTACCGTCGTTTCATCGCTAATTTTTCTAGCGTGGTTAAACCTTTGACGGATTTGACCAAGAAGGGTTCTGATGTGACTAATTGGTCTCCTGCGGCCGTGGAGGCCTTTCGGGAGCTGAAGCACCGGTTTTCTTCAGCTCCAGTCTTATGTCAGCCAGATGTCTCTCTCCCCTTCCAGGTCGAGGTTGATGCTTCTGAGATTGGAGCAGGGGCTGTTTTGTCGCAGAGAAGCTCTGATGGCTCTGTGATGAAGCCATGTGCTTTCTTTTCAAGAACGTTTTCGCCTGCCGAGCGGAATTATGATGTTGGTTATCGGGAGTTGTTGGCTATGAAGTGGGCATTTGAGAAGTGGCGACATTGGCTCGAAGGAGCTAAGCATTGTGTGGTGGTCTTGACTGATCACAAAAATCTGATTTACCTTGAATCTGCCAAGCGCCTGAATCCTAGACAGGCTCGTTGGTCGTTGTTTTTCTCCCGTTTCAACTTCATGGTCTCATACCTGCCTGGTTCGAAGAACGTGAAAGCTGATGCACTTTCTAGGAGTTTTGTGCCTGACTCTCCGGGAGTTTCTGAGCCGGCTGGTATTCTCAGAGAGGGAGTGATTTTGTCTGCCATTTCCCCAGATTTGCGCGAGTGCTGCAGAAATTTCAGGCGGATAGACCTGACCGTTGTCCACCAGAGAGACTGTTTGTCCCGGATAGATGGACCAGCAAAGTTATTTCCGAGGTTCATTCTTTGGTGTTGGCGGGTCATCCTGGAATTTTTGGTACCAGAGATTTGGTGGCTAGGTCCTTCTGGTGGCCTTCCTTGTCGCGGGATGTGCGTTCCTTTGTGCAGTCTTGTGGGATTTGTGCTCGGGCCAAGCCTTGCTGTTCTCGTGCCAGCGGTTTGCTTTTGCCTTTGCCTGTTCCAAAAAGGCCTTGGATGCACATTTCCATGGATTTTATTTCGGATCTTCGAGTATCTCAGAAAATGTCTGTCATCTGGGTGGTGTGTGATCGTTTTTCCAAGATGGACAATTTGGTGCCCTTGCCTAAGTTGCCTTCTTCCTCCGATTTGGTTCCTCTATTTTTTCAGAATGTGGTTCGCTTGCACGGCATTCCTGAAAAAATTGTGTCTGATAGAGGATCCCAGTTTGTGTCCAGGTTTTGGCGGACTTTTTGTGCTAAGATGGGCATTGATTTTTCTTTTTCGTCGGCCTTCCATCCTCAGACTAATGGCCAAACCGAGCAAACTAATCAGACGTTGGAAACTTATTTGAGATATTTTGTTTCTGCTGATCAGGATGATTGGGTGACATTTTTGCCATTGGCCGAGTTTGCCCTTAATAATCGGGCTAGTTCTGCTACTTTGGTTTCGCTTTTTTTCTGCAATTCTGGTTTCCATCCTCGTTTTTCCTTGGGTCAGGTTGAGCCTTCTGACTGTCCTGGGGTGGATTCTGTGGTGGATAGGTTGCAGCAGATTTGGAACCATGTGGTGGACAATTTGAGGTTGTCACAGGAGAAGGCTCAGCGCTTTGCCAACCGCCGCCGCGGTGTGGGTCCCCAACTTCGTGTTGGGGATTTGGTGTGGCTGTCTTCTCGGTATGTTCCTATGAAGGTCTCCTCTCCTAAATTCAAGCCTCGCTTCATCGGTCCTTATAAGATCTTGGAAATCCTTAACCCGGTGTCTTTTCGTTTGGATCTCCCAGCATCGTTTGCCATTCATAATGTGTTCCATAGGTCTTTGTTGCGGAGGTATGTGGTACCTGTGGTTCCTTCTGTTGAGCCTCCTGCTCCGGTGCTGGTCGAGGGTGAATTGGAGTACGTGGTGGAGAAGATTTTGGATTCTCGTATCTCTAGACGGAGACTTCAGTATTTGGTTAAGTGGAAGGGCTATGGTCAGGAGGATAATTCCTGGGTTGTCGCCTCTGATGTTCATGCGGCCGATTTGGTTCGTGCCTTCCACGCGGCTCATCCTGATCGCCCTGGGGGTCTTGATGAGGGTTCGGTGACCCCTCCTCAAGGGGGGGGTACTGTTGTGAATTCTATTTTTGGGCTCCCTCTAGTGGTCACAAGCGGTACTGTGTAGTGTTGTCTTTCTGCAGGTTGGCTGCATCAGCTGGTTCGTTATCCTTGGTTGGTTTCCTGTTATGACCCCAATGGCAGAGGGTCTCAGGAATAAATACCAAGTCTGCAAACACAAAAAACCAGCTCATAGGGCAGTGGTAACTGGGCTGACCATATATCTAATCCTAGCACCACAAATAGCAGTAGCCGGGGAACGTGCCTACGTTGGTTCTAGACGTCTCGCGCCAGCCGGAGAACTAACTAACCCTAGAAGGGAAAAGAAAGACCTTTCTTGCCTCCAGAGAAAAGACCCCAAAAGTTGGATACAAGCCCCCAACAAATAATAACGGTGAGGTAAGAGGAAAAGACAAACATAAGAATGAGCTAGGTATTTAGCAAAGAGAGGCCCACTAGCTAATAGCAGAATATAGTAAGATGACTTATATGGTCAGCAAAAACCCTATTAAAATATCCACGCTGGATATTCAAGAACCCCCGAACCGACTAACGGCCGGGGGGAGAACACCAGCCCCCTAGAGCTTCCAGCAAGGTCAGAACTCACATTTAGTACAAGCTGGACAAAAATAGAAGCAAAGCAAATAACCCAAAAAACAAAGAAGCAAGACTTAGCTTAATTTTGCAAGAACCAGGACCAGCAGACAGAAGCAACAGAAGGATCTGATTACAACGATGCCAGGCACTGGACTAAGGATCCAGGAAGTTTATATAGCGACACCCCTGGACTAACGACCCAGGTGAGTGCCAATCTGAAGAAAGACGATCCCAGAGTCATATCACTAGTGACCACAAGAGGGAGCCAAAAAGTCTAATTCACAACAGTACCCCCCCCTTAAGGAGGGGTCACCGAACCCTCACCAAGACCACCAGGACGATCAGGATGAGCAGCGTGAAAGGCACGAACTAAATCGGCCGCATGCACATCAGAGGCAACCACCCAGGAATTATCCTCCTGACCATAGCCCTTCCACTTGACCAGATACTGAAGCCTCCGCCTGGAGAGACGAGAATCCAAGATCTTCTCCACCACGTACTCCAACTCGCCCTCAAACAACACCGGAGCAGGAGGCTCAACAGAAGGAACCACAGGTACAAGGTACCGCCGCAACAAAGACCTATGGAACACGTTGTGAATGGCAAACGACACCGGAAGATCCAAGCGAAAGGACACAGGATTAAGGATTTCTAATATCTTGTAAGGACCGATGAAGCGAGGCTTAAATTTAGGAGAGGAGACCTTCATAGGAACAAATCGAGAAGACAGCCATACCAAATCCCCAACACGAAGTCGGGGACCCACACCGCGGCGGCGGTTGGCAAAACGCTGAGCCTTCTCTTGTGACAACTTTAAGTTGTCCACCACATGATTCCAGATCTGCTGCAACCTATCCACCACAGAATCTACCCCAGGACAGTCAGAAGGCTCCACATGTCCCGAGGAAAAACGAGGATGGAAACCAGAGTTGCAGAAAAATGGCGAAACCAATGTAGCGGAACTAGCCCGATTATTAAGGGCAAACTCAGCCAACGGCAAAAAGGTCACCCAATCATCCTGATCCGCAGAAACAAAACACCTCAAATAAGCCTCCAGAGTCTGATTAGTTCGTTCCGTTTGTCCATTAGTCTGAGGATAAAAGGCAGACGAAAACGACAACTCAATGCCCATCCTAGCACAAAAGGATCGCCAGAACCTGGAAACAAAATGGGATCCTCTGTCAGACACAATATTCTCAGGAATGCCGTGTAAACGAACCACATTCTGAAAGAACACAGGAACCAGATCGGAAGAGGAAGGCAGCTTAGGCAAAGGCACCAAATGGACCATCTTAGAAAAGCGATCACATACCACCCAGATGACAGACATGCCCTGAGACACCGGGAGATCTGAAATGAAATCCATGGAAATGTGTGTCCAAGGCCTCTTCGGGACAGGCAAGGGCAAGAGCAACCCGCTGGCACGAGAACATCAAGGCTTAGCTCGAGCACAAGTCCCACAGGACTGCACAAACGACCGCACATCCCGTGACAAGGAAGGCCACCAAAAGGACCTAGCCACCAGATCTCTGGTGCCAAAAATTCCCGGATGCCCTGCCAACACCGAGGAATGAACCTCGGAAATGACTCTGCTGGTCCACTTATCAGGAACAAACAGTCTGTCAGGTGGACAAGAGTCAGGTCTACCAGCCTGAAATCTCTGCAACACACGTCGCAAATCCAGAGAAATGGCTGACAAGATAACTCCCTCTTTAAGAATACCAACCGGTTCTGCGACTCCCGGAGAGTCAGGCACAAAGCTCCTTGAAAGAGCATCAGCCTTCACATTCTTTGAACCTGGTAAATACGAGACCACAAAGTCAAAACGGGAGAAAAACAATGACCAGCGGGCCTGTTTAGGATTCAGGCGTTTAGCAGACTCGAGATACATCAAATTTTTGTGATCAGTCAAGACCACCACACGATGCTTAGCACCCTCGAGCCAATGACGCCACTCCTCAAATGCCCACTTCATGGCCAACAACTCCCGATTGCCAACATCATAATTCCGCTCAGCAGGCGAAAACTTCCTCGAGAAAAAGGCACAAGGTCTCATCACAGAGCAACCAGGGCCTCTCTGCGACAAAACGGCCCCTGCCCCAATCTCAGAAGCATCCACTTCAACCTGAAAGGGAAGTGAGACATCAGGCTGGCACAAAACAGGCGCAGAAGTAAACCGGCGCTTCAACTCCTGGAAAGCCTCCACGGCTGCAGGAGCCCAGTTAGCAACATCAGAACCTTTCTTGGTCATATCCGTCAAAGGTTTAACAATGCTAGAAAAATTAGCAATAAAACGACGGTAGAAGTTAGCGAAACCCAAGAACTTCTGGAGACTCTTAACTGACGTGGGTTGAGTCCAATCATGAATAGCTCGGACCTTGACTGGGTCCATCTCCACCGCAGAAGGGGAAAAAATAAACCCCAAAAAGGGAACCTTCTGTACTCCAAAGAGACACTTTGAGCCCTTAACAAATAAAGCATTCTCACGCAAAACCTGAAACACCATCCTGACCTGCTCTACATGCGAGTCCCAGTCATCAGAAAAAACCAGAATATCATCCAGATAAACGATCATAAATTTATCCAGATACTTCCGGAAAATATCATGCATAAAGGACTGAAACACTGAAGGAGCATTAGAGAGCCCAAAAGGCATCACCAAGTACTCAAAATGACCTTCGGGCGTATTAAATGCGGTTTTCCATTCATCTCCTCGCTTAATGCGCACAAGGTTGTACGCACCACGAAGATCTATCTTGGTGAACCACTTGGCACCTTTAATTCGGGCAAACAAGTCTGACAACAGAGGCAAAGGATACTGAAATTTAACAGTGATTTTATTCAAAAGCCGATAGTCAATACAAGGTCTCAAAGATCCGTCCTTCTTGGCCACAAAAAAGAATCCCGCACCAAGAGGGGAAGAGGAAGGACGGATATGCCCCTTCTCCAGAGATTCCTTGATATACGAACGCATTGCGGTATGCTCAGGTACAGACAGATTAAATAGTCTTCCCTTAGGAAATTTGCTACCTGGAATCAAATCTATGGCACAGTCACAGTCCCTATGAGGAGGCAGAGCACTGGACCTGGACTCGCTGAACACATCCTGATAATCAGACAAATACTCAGGAACTTCCGAAGGAGTAGAGGAAGCAATAGACACCGGCGGGGAATCACCATGAATACCCTGACAGCCCCAACTTGACACAGACATAGCCTTCCAATCCAAGACTGGATTATGAGTCTGTAAACATGGCAAACCCAAAACGACCAAATCATGCATTTTATGCAGAACAAGAAAACGAATCACCTCCCGATGTTCAGGAGTCATGCACATGGTTACCTGTGTCCAAAACTGCGGTTTATTTTCCGCCAATGGCGTAGCATCAATACCCCTCAGAGGGATAGGATTAACCAACGGCTCAAGAACAAAACCACAGCGCTTGGCAAATGACAGATCCATAAGACTCAGGGCAGCACCTGAATCCACAAACGCCATAACAGGGTAAGAGGACAATGAGCAAATTAAAGTCACAGACAAAATAAATTTAGGTTGCAAATTACCAATGGCGACAGGACTAACAACCCTTGTTAGGCGTTTAGAGCATGCTGATATAACATGTGTAGAATCTCCACAGTAAAAACACAACCCATTCTGACGTCTATGATTTTTCCGCTCATTTCTGGTCTGAATTCTATCATATTGCATCAAATCAGGTGCTTGTTTAGACAACACTACCAGAGGATTAGCGGTTTTGCGCTCCCGCAAACGCCGGTCAATTTGAATAGCCAGCGCCATGGAATCATTCAGACTTGTAGGAATAGAGAAACCCACCATCACATTCTTAATGGCTTCAGAAAGGCCATTTCTGAAATTTGCGGCCAGAGCACACTCATTCCACTGAGTAAGCACGGACCATTTCCGAAATTTTTGGCAATACACTTCAGCTTCATCCTGGCCCTGAGAAATAGCCAGCAAAGCTTTTTCTGCCTGAACCTCAAGATTGGGTTCCTCGTAAAGCAATCCGAGCGCCAGAAAAAACGCATCAATATTTGCCAATGCCGGATCTCCTGGCGCTAGCGAGAAAGCCCAATCCTGAGGGTCGCCCCGTAAAAAAGAGATAACAATTTTAACTTGCTGAGCTGAGTCTCCAGATGAACGGGGTCTCAGAGATAGAAACAATTTACAATTATCCCTGAAATTCCTAAACTTAAATCGGTCTCCAGAAAACAGTTCAGGAATAGGTATTTTAGGTTCAGACATAGAACTACTGGTAACAAAATCTTGTATGCTTTGCACACGAGCAGCAAGCTGGTCCACACTTGTAATTAGGTCTGGACATTCATGTCTGCAGCAAGCTCAAGCCACTCAGAGGTAAAGGGGAGGAAGAGAGGAAAAAAAAAAAAACTCAGAATTTCCTTTCTTATTATCCCACTTCTGCAATGCATTAAACATTCAATGTTGGCCTGGCATACTGTTATGACCCCAATGGCAGAGGGTCTGCAAACACAAAAAACCAGCTCATAGGGCAGTGGTAACTGGGCTGACCATATATCTAATCCTAGCACCACAAATAGCAGTAGCCGGGGAACGTGCCTACGTTGGTTCTAGACGTCTCGCGCCAGCCGGAGAACTAACTAACCCTAGAAGGGAAAAGAAAGACCTTTCTTGCCTCCAGAGAAAAGACCCCAAAAGTTGGATACAAGCCCCCAACAAATAATAACGGTGAGGTAAGAGGAAAAGACAAACATAAGAATGAGCTAGGTATTTAGCAAAGAGAGGCCCACTAGCTAATAGCAGAATATAGTAAGATGACTTATATGGTCAGCAAAAACCCTATTAAAATATCCACGCTGGATATTCAAGAACCCCCGAACCGACTAACGGCCGGGGGGAGAACACCAGCCCCCTAGAGCTTCCAGCAAGGTCAGAACTCACATTTAGTACAAGCTGGACAAAAATAGAAGCAAAGCAAATAACCCAAAAAACAAAGAAGCAAGACTTAGCTTAATTTTGCAAGAACCAGGACCAGCAGACAGAAGCAACAGAAGGATCTGATTACAACGATGCCAGGCACTGGACTAAGGATCCAGGAAGTTTATATAGCGACACCCCTGGACTAACGACCCAGGTGAGTGCCAAACTGAAGAAAGACAATCCCAGAGTCATATCACTAGTGACCACAAGTGGGAGCCAAAAAGTCTAATTCACAACAGTACCCCCCCTTAAGGAGGGGTCACCGAACCCTCACCAAGACCACCAGGACGATCAGGATGAGCAGTGTGAAAGGCACGAACTAAATCGGCCGCATGCACATCAGAGGCAACCACCCAGGAATTATCCTCCTGACCATAGCCCTTCCACTTGACCAGATACTGAAGCCTCCGCCTGGAGAGACAAGAATCCAAGATCTTCTCCACCACGTACTCCAACTCGCCCTCAACCAACACCGGAGCAGGAGGCTCAACAGAAGGAACCACAGGTACAACGTACCGCCGCAACAAAGACCTATGGAACACGTTGTGAATGGCAAATGACACCGGAAGATCCAAGCGAAAGGACACAGGATTAAGGATTTCCAATATCTTGTAAGGACCGATGAAGCGAGGCTTAAATTTAGGAGAGGAGACCTTCATAGGAACAAATCGAGAAGACAGCCATACCAAATCCCCAACACGAAGTCGGGGACCCACACCGCGGCGGCGGTTGGCAAAACATATCATATCACTAGTGACCACAAGAGGGAGCCAAAAAGTCTAATTCACAACAGTTTCCTATTTAGCTCACCTGGAGACTCAGTTCCTTGCCTGCTATCAATGTATTCAGTGCTCTTCAGATTCCTTGTGTCTACCTTGCTCCCAGTCTCTCCAAGACAAGCTAAGTTTTTGTTTGATCATTTTTTGATTATCAGTGTTCATTATGGTTTTTTTGTCCAGCTCGCTAAAATGTGATTTCCTTGCTTGCTGGTTGCTCTAGGGGACTGAGTTTCTCCCCCCACACCGTTAGTTGGTGTCGGGGTTCTTGAAATCTCAGAGTGGATATTTTGTAAGGGTTTTTTTACTGACCGCATAGATTCTCTTTTCTATTTTCTGCTATCTAGTATTAGTGGGCCTCATTTGCTGAATCTGCTTTCACCCCTGTGTATGTGCCTTCCTCTTACCTCACCGTTATTATCTGTTGGGGGCTTCTATATCTTTGGGGATTATTTCTCTGGAGGCAAGAGAGGTCTTTCTTTCTCTCTAGGGGTAGTTAGTTCCTCAGGCTGGCTCGAGACATCTAGGATTTTTAGGCACATTCACCGGCTACTTCTAGTGTGTTTGGATAGGTTCAGATTTGCGGTCAGTCCAGTTTGCCACCTCCCTAGAGCTTGTCCTATGTTTGTTACTTAGCTGGAGTAATTTGTGATCCTCAACCACTAAGGATCATAACAATTGGCCCTTTCAAGATCAACGGTATTGTGAGCTCTGTGGCCTGCCGGCTGAAGCTGCCTAGGACAATGAAGGTGCACCCAGTTTTTCATGTATCTTTACTAAAGCCTGTATCTCCTAATACCTTCCAGGGACGTGTTGTGCCACCTCCGCAGCCTGTGGTGATTGAGGGGCAAGAACAATTCGTGGTGGAGGAAATTATTGATTCCAGGATTCGCAGGAATCGGCTCCAATATCTGATAAGATGGCAGGGATATCCCCCTGAGGAAGACTCTTGGGAACCTGTGGAAAACATCAATGCCCAACAGAAGATTTCTCGTTTTCATCAGGGATTCCCTGAGAAACCAGGTCCAGGATCGTCCTGAGGCCGCTTCTAAGGAGGGAGTAATGTCAGGACTCTGAACATTTTTTACCTTTTGTGCATTACTGCCCTTTTCCAAGATGTTTTTTTACCCACATTTTTATAGACCAACAAATAAATATGGTGTACTGCCAAAAGATAATATATACCAAAAAAGGGGAAGTACTAACCAAATATAAAATATAAAATATTATATTGATGCAAATTAAAAACAAAATAGTAAGGAGTATACATAACACGCAAAAAATGGGGACAAGGCAGAGTAACCCCAAGGCAATCCAATTAATTAGCCAAGAACATGTCCATAAAAGGATCATATACAATAAATAGAAAACAATGAATATATATATTTTGTATACACCAGCAGGTGTCAGTAGAGCTCCCACAAGAATATTTAATCAATAGTCCTACTACAACCCCCAGGAAGAAGCTACGTTGCGAAACGCGCGTCGGGGTTCTCCTCCCCACAGCAATCCTCCCACCAGCAGGTATTTATATAGTACACTACGATTGATTCATAGCTCCTTTCTTTGCCTCATATTAGTCTATACAGACTCTATATCTGCATATGCATTAGCACTTTATCGATATTTATTCCCTCGTTTGCCTCATATTAGTCTATATAGACTCTATATTTGCACATGCATTGGCACTTTATCGATATTTATTATAGCTGAGGATGCATTATCACTTTTTTCTTTCCTTTTTAGTGTAGCCAAATTGTGTTGGCACACCTTATTAATAATTAATTTTTGATGTTTGTCCACTCTTAGGACTATTGATTAAATATTCTTGTGGGAGCTCTACTGACACCTGCTGGTGTATACAAAATATATATATTCATTGTTTTCTATTTATTGTATATGATCCCTTTATGGACATGTTCTTGGCTAATTAATTGGATTGCCTTGGGGTTACTCTGCCTTGTCCCCATTTTTTGCGTGTTATGTATACTCCTTACTATTTTGTTTTTAATTTGCATCAATAAAATATTTTATATTTTATATTTGGTTAGTACTTCCCCTTTTTTGGTATATACCTTTTCCAAGATGGCGTCTTTGGTCTCATGTGCACTGTGTCTTCCTGCTATAAAACTCCACCCCAGCCTTCAGTCTGTGCTAGAGTATTCTGCCTTGCATCCAGCTCCTGACCTCTGATTACTCCCTGGCTATACACCTGCTCCTGTGAACCTGTGTGGTGATCCTGCTACTCTGCTCTGAGTTCCTGCTGCATACACAAGTTTCAAGTAATCCTCCTTCATCTGCTGCTCGTGTTTACTTCCATCTGCATTTGCTGGACATGTAAGCTGTTTCTGCTTTGCAATAACCTGAGACTATTAATCAGGCCTCCCTGGTTGAGCTAAATATGATTTGAACTGCCTAATAAGCATATCTATCTGTGCCTGGACTAAGACAAGGATTTATTCGTGTCAAGTATCCTCAAGAATAACTGTGCTTCATAGACTTTCTGCTTGATTGCATTTTCCTCTGAAGTTTCCTATAGACTGCTAAGCTGCTAAGTGTTGTGGACTTGAGTTTCTCTCTGCACCTGTTTGAATCACCATGTGATAATATAGACTTTACCACTTATAAAACTGTGTCCTGTAGTTGTCTTGTTTCACGCAAAAAGTCTCCTGAGTTATCCCCTATAATTATTACACCAATCTGAGGAGGTGAGTATTCACTTCACTGACATGTTCGGCTTGTGCAGGCCCAGGACGTTGCTCCTCAGAAGAAGATGACATTCTGATGCATGCAGAAAGAAAAAAATGCCAGAAATTAGGACATATAGAGACAGAAAATAGAAAATAAAGACATTGGCTAGGATATACTCACATTGTCCAGTGTCTTGTTTCCTCCAAGGTTCTTGCCTGCGTCTGCTCTGCTTCTCTGTCTGCTGGGTAATGATCTGCAAATGCCCACTCCCTCCCTTTATCAGTTTGTATGTGGGGGGAGGCTAATCAGTGTCTAGACATGTTTTTCTGTGGTGCAACGCATGTGCTTGCGAACGCATGCGTTCACATAGACCGTAATGCGTTTTTTTGCCGCATTTCTTCCACTAAAAACCGCATATGTTTCTAGGTGGCAAATTGACGCCTCTAAAATTACTACATGTAGTGTTTACCGTGCCAAACCGCAGACGACGAAATGACGCATGCTTCGTCTAACGCGGCAAAACGCAACCGATCGCAGACACATACATCCCTAATGTTAAAGATAGAAATACACGATGCATGCGGATAATTGTGGCACAACCGCAAATGTGAAACCAGCCTTAATGAGATTATGAAGCAGTCACAGCTCAACTCCCTGTAAATTAGCAGATATGGTTTATTATAGTCTTTGCCTTCCCAATCACTATATGCAGTAATAGGGAGCACTGACATTGCTTCCGTCTCCTCACTCAGTGATCATGTGATTGCCTGATGTAGACAGAAGGCAGGAACAATTGGATTTTAGGATACTCAACTATGTGCCAGGTGGCTGAATTTGCCCTGTGCATTTTTGCTAATATACTAGCTACAAATACAGGGGAAATCAGGAAAAAAAATATTTAAATTCCACCTAAATAATTTTTATAAACTTATGACAGTCCAACGTGTTAAATAAATAAATGAATGAATGAATAAATAAAAATCAGGAAAAAGAGAAGTAACACAAATTCTGCTGCCAATTAAAATTGCTATTACTAGCCCTGTTCCCATCACTAAAAAATAAAACCTGTCTCCAATATATAAAAATAATTGTTGCAGAAAAGAGAATAATTTTTTAAATGTATATTAATGGTCCTTTGTGGTCACAAAAAAAATAAAAAATGTGAAAAGCAGACACATATTTCCTTTTTTAACCCACTGACATCGCCAATATTTCCAAATGAGTAAAAAAAAAGAGTTTTAAAGTAACATATAAATTAGGCCCACATATCACACATTTTTTTACAGCTTTTTATACTGCATGTATCAAGAAGCCAGAAAATGTGCCTGATCAAGAACAACATTAAATGGTCTGGTCTTGAACTGGTAAATGCAAAGATGTACACGTGAAGCTCAAGATGATTGTTAGAAGTGAAGGTGGCACTGTCAAAGACAGCAGCAGTGGCCATGTGGGCATAAAGGAGGTATCAGTATGGAAGTTGACAAAATGCTGAATAAAATCTGGGAACTTAAATTAAGAAAAATTGTTAGTTATCAGGTGTGAAGTTCAGGTGCCCCCAGGGTTACATATGGGTTTCCATGAATTGTAGTTACCTCCATTTAAAAAAAAATACTGTGCTAATAATATCCGCTACAGAATCACACTGGACATATTTTGATGAAATGATTTATAACATCCAGTGGAGACCGGTGCAAGTGAGGAAATTTAATATGCTTCACATCAAAGTTTTATGACTTCTTTATTTTAGAAGTGCAGGTCCTTGGTGATATACAATGCAATTTTAAACTGATTAAACTGGGTTTAAATATTTTAGACATTTTAAATATTTGGTCAATGAGAGGAATAATGACTGCAGACTATAAACTAAATACAAGGATTTACTTCTGCTAAAGTCTTCAAATGATAATGGCTAAAGTTATATTCCTCAATAAAACTGGTTGAATATTCACAATCTGTCCCTGGCAAATTGCAAATGGTATAACGTAGGAAGTTTTTGACCACCAAGGTCTAAAGTAATATTGTTAAAAGAAAATACGGGCTCTTCTAGCTCGTACCATTAATGTTTGACAGTATTTGTAATTTTAACGTCATGGCAAAAATATAAAAGTTGAAGTGGAAGCCAAGCACTTAATGTGAAATATTTGCAGCTTTATAATTAGGGTCCTTTTGAGCTGGGCATTGCAGGTAACCAACACTTATCTGCTGTGTATGTGGGCAGTACAGACGAAGTAGAAGTGCTTGGCTTCTGAGACATGAGAGCAAATGTTGGCAGCCATGTAAATACACATCTCAAAAAATTAATGTAAGAGTTAAGCATCACAGTCTATCTAGGGAGAGACTAGAAAGTATGGTTGGCCAGCTGTATGGCCGAAACTCCATCCTCGAGGGGTTGCCAATGGCCATATCATTTTGTCTAAAAATCATGCGATCATTGGCATCCATGGTAGGAGGAAGTTCAGCTGTGGGAGGCCAGCCACACAATGTGGTCTCATCCTTGGGCTGCATTCATGTTGACTTTTCAAAAGTTCAAGCAAAAATGTTGTGGTTCTAAAGTGACCACAGCAAATAAAAAAAGAACATAACGTGGCCTCATTGTGTAAGTGCAGTCTAAGGACACATAGGGGATTTTGAATGAACAAGATGCGTTGAACATGCAATTGGAAGTGGTTTTCCAGTTGGTACTCACAATTACTCTTTAATTATACTTCCTGTTTCCTCTCTCATTTTGCTAGTGTCTTTGTCACTACTAATAGCATGAGGTTGTACAGGTAGTCCAGCACCTCCAGCATGGTACATCCATACATGATTTTGCAATATTTGCTGTGCCTACCTGCACCATCTCAAGAGTATTGCGTCAATATCAGAACATGGGCTTAGTTGAAGAGGACTGGACAGGGCCAGATAAGAGCTGCAACTCAGCAACAGGTAACTACTCTTTTTTTTGTGATGATGAGCAGGAGAATCACTGCCGGAGCTCTACAAAATGGCCTTCAGCAGTCTATTGGATGAATCATCTTTCTGACCAAACTTTGTGAAGCAGACTCCATGAGGGAGGCATGAAGGCTGACACTTTGTAGTGGGATCTGCGTTCACAGTCCAACACTGTGTGGCAGGACTGGCATTTATCAGGGAACACTAGAATTGGCAGGGCCACCATTGGTGACCTGCTGACTTCACAGATAAAAGCAGATTCACGCGGAGCATGTGACTGATGTGGGAGAGTCTGGAGCTGCCATGGTGCACGGTACATTGCCTGCAAAATCATACAGCATGATCAGTTTTGCAGTCAGTGATGGTCTGGGGAGGCAAATCCCTACATGGAAGTCCAAACCTCCAAGTGACAGTCAACAGTGACATGCCTGTAGTTAGGTGTCAGAACCTGTAGTTAGGTGTCAGAAAGAAATCCTCAGATCCATAGTCAGAACTTACATTGGTATTGTGGGTACTGGTTACATCCTGGTATAGGGCCAATGCCATGTGCATTCTGTGGCCAGAACGTGTAGGCAGTGGAAAGCATTGGACTGGTTCTCACATTCCCCAGACCTGAATCCAATTGTGAACATTTGGGACATTATGAATTATTGAATCCAACATACCAAGTAGTGATAGACTGTCCAGCAGCTCACTTATGATCAGTGATCCAGGTCTAGAAGCTGAATCCCCAGGATAACCTGCTACTCAGGAGCATGCCCAGACATCGACAGGAGTGCACACAGACATATGGGTGCCACATACACTACTCAGTCACATTTTAAATCTCTAGTTCCATTTTTTTTCTTTGATTTTCAGGGGGGATTTAAAATCCAGCCATTAATTAGTTTTTATTGTCCATTGATAAGCCATTTTGTTCTCAATTAATTTACAAAAATTACATCAGTAAAGGCTTTTAAATGCGGATCTCATGTTCATTCAGATCCAATGTGCGATTAAACCTTAAACATATTTTTTGAGCAGTTTATTATTACCCATTTGACAGCAGGAATGGGTTTATAAAGCCAAACAAGGACCATTGCCGTTACTGTGAGACTAAAAACTTCAGGTCCCAGCAGGCATAATAAAGATATTAGCTTTTACAACAAGGTGCACTCATTTCTGCAGAAGCAGTCAGTTTCTTCTGGACAACATTATTTTGGTAACACCAAATGGAAGAATTGATATTTACAATTCTTGGAAGCTCATGTTAATTTGTGCCTAAAAATACACCTACAAAGTCTACCCTAGGTTGGGTCTACACGGCGACTTTGGCTGAAATACGGATTGAACAGCTAAAAATCCCTAGATATAGCAGCGCAGTACAAGTAAATGGAATCATATTATGACTAGTGTTGAGCATTCCGATACCGCAAGTATCGGGTATTGGCCGATACTTGCGGGTATCGGAATTCCGATACCGAGATCCGATACTTTTGTGGTATCGGGTATCGGTATCGAAACAACATTAATGTAAAAATGTGTAAAAGAGAGAATTAAAATAAAAAATATTGCTATACTCACCTCTCCGACGCAGCCTGCACCTTACCGAGGGAAGCGGCAGCGTTCTTTGTTTAAAATTCGCGCTTTTCTTTCCTTACGTGAAGTCCCGGCTTGTGATTGGTCGCATGCCGCCCATGTGGCGGCGACGCAACCAATCACAGCAAGCCGTGACGTAATTTCAGGTCATTCAGTATTTTAAAATTACGCTCCGGCTTTGTGATTGGTTGCGTCGCAGTCACATGGGCGACGCAACCAATCACAGCAAGCCGTGACGTAATTTCAGGTCCTTAAGGATTTTAAAATTACATCCCGGCTTTGTGATTGGTTGCGTCGCAGTCACATGGGAGACGCAACCAATCACAAGCCGTGACGTCACGGGAGGCTGGACACGCGCGCATTTTAAAATGGGCGCGTGTCCAGCCTCCCGTGACGTCCCGGCTTGTGATTGGTTGCGGCGCGGTCAACCAATCACAAGCCGGGAGGCTGGACATGCGCGCATTTTAAAATGGCTTCCCGGCTTGTGATTGGTTGACCGCGCCGCAACCAATCACAAGCCGGGACGTCACGGGAGGCTGGACACGCGCCCATTTTAAAATGCGCGCGTGTCCAGCCTCCCGGCTTGTGATTGGTTGACCGCGCCGCAACCAATCACAAGCCGGGACGTCACGGGAGGGTGGACACGCGCCCATTTTAAAATGCGCGCGTGTCCAGCCTCCCGTGACGTCACGGCTTGTGATTGGTTGCGTCTCCCATGTGACTGCGACGCAACCAATCACAAAGCCGGGACGTAATTTTAAAATCCTTAAGGACCTGAAATTACGTCACGGCTTGCTGTGATTGGTTGCGTCGCCCATGTGACTGCGACGCAACCAATCACAAAGCCGGAGCGTAATTTTAAAATACTGAATGACCTGAAATTACGTCACGGCTTGCTGTGATTGGTTGCGTCGCCGCCACATGGGCGGCATGCGACCAATCGCAAGCCGGGACTTCACGTAAGGAAAGAAAAGCGCGAATTTTAAACAAAGAACGCTGCCGCTTCCCTCGGTAAGGTGCAGGCTGCGTCGGAGAGGTGAGTATAGCAATATTTTTTATTTTAATTCTTTCTTTTACACATTAATATGGATCCCAGGGCCTGAAGGAGAGTTTCCTCTCCTTCAAACCCTGAGAACCATCAGGAATACCGTCCGATACTTGAGTCCCATTGACTTGTATTGGTATCGGGTATCGGTATCGGATTGGATCCGATACTTTGCCGGTATCGGCCGATACTTTCCGATACCGATACTTTCAAGTATCGGACGGTATCGCTCAACACTAATTATGACACCTAGGGTACTTAGACAAGCATGAAAAAAAAGAAGACACAGATCTAGTTGTATTCTTTGCAACTTCCTAATACCGTAGCGGGTGCTGTGCCCATAGGCAATTTTATCCACATCACTTATGAACCTATTGCCCAATCGCAGAATTTGAAAAGGGAATAAAATAAAAATATGTTGAGGAAGGGAATTCAAAAGTCGCATAGCAGAGCTCTCAATACAAGAAAGTTGTCTATGTGAACTTTTGATCAGGGTCATTTGGATTTTTTGAGTTGTCATCATGATTTAAAAAGAGAAAACACAGTGTTAGGAGTCAAGTTTCCGCCTCTGCACAGGGGGAATCTTGAACCATGTCTGCTGCGGTCTCTCATTCTGCATCAGCCGCAGTGGAGCCTGCTCAGTGGAGATGTCGGTCCCAGCGTCTCACTCAGTCTGACTCTGTGCAAAGGGTTACTGCTGCTTTTCGAGGCTCTGCCATTCTAGCCTGTACTGATCAGCGGCGAGCAGCCATCTCTGGGACTAAGTCCTGCTTTTTCCCTTCTGAGCATGCCCAAAGGAAGACCTCTCAGTGGAGGTCTGGGGTCACATGCTCAGCAGCATGCTCATACTGCAGCAGCTCCTATTGGTCCTCTAGGAAGGTCCTGAAGTTGCTCAGTTACTGTAGCAGTTCTCATTGGTCCTCTAGGAAGGTTCTGAACTTGCTGCAGCTATTAAAGGTTTGCATGGCAGCACGGCCATGCGCTAGTATATTCTTGTTTATGTGGGTGTGTTGTGAGTGAAAGTCACTCTTTAAGCATCCCCTCCCTTGTGTTTGAATACTCACGTAAGGAGGATGATTGTAATCTAGCGCCTGACTTGTTACCAACACTAGTACACAAACAGCGTCTATTACTGTGGCCGCCAGTGCGGCGCCGTGCGCGATCTCCGCACTTTCCTAGCCCAAGTCTGGGTGGTTAGTGGCGTCCACCAGAGCGGCACTGCATGCACTCTCATGCTACTTTATTATTATTTCTGTTACGTGCAGTGCTGCGGCTCTGTGACACAACGGGGTTTGCTTCTTTCACACAGGGTGAAACTAACTAGTGTGTGAATCCTCATTGTACCGCCATATAGTTCATCATTGCTTGGCAGCAGGTTCCATCATTGCATGGTGGACCCCGGGCTGCGAACGCACCTTATTCCTTTTCTCTAATTATTTGGTGCGTTCTGCTAGCCCTAACATTATACTAGCGCCAGGGTCTGGCTAAGTAATGACGGATGAACAGCGATTGCAGGGGTACACCCAGCTGCTGGAGGGCAGGTTGGCGGCTCTCGAGCGTGCAACCTCAGCGGTGGATGTTACAGCAATAGCTGTTCAGGTTGCTAGCGTGGCTGCGGCAGCTTTACCCACTGCCATCTCTGTTCCGACCTTATCTCACCTCCTGCTGCCAGAGAAATACTCTGGTGACAGTAAATCCTGCAGGGGTTTCGTGAGTCAGTGCGGTATACACCTCGAGCTCCTGGCTGCACGTTTTCCCAAAGAGCGGGCAAAGGTGGGATTTATAATTTCTCTGCTGTCAGACAGGGCATTGGAGTGGGCTACTCCTCTGTGGGAGCATGACGATCATGTGGTGCAGAGTGCTCCTCGGTTTTTGAGCACTCTGAAACAGGTCTTTTTAGGACCCCAAGTCACCCATGATACGGCGCGCCAACTGCTGGCATTGACTCAGGGGTCGTCCATGGTCAGCCATTTTGCCGTCCACTTCTGGACATTAGCGTCTGAGCTGGAGTGGTCAGATAAAGCCCTTATCCAGATATTTTGGAGAGGGCTGGCTGACCATTGTGAAGGATGCTTTGGCCACTAGGGAGATTCCCGCCACACTGGAGGAGCTCATAGCTATGTCAACCTGCATCGACATTTGTTTTCCTGAGCGAAGTTTGGAGCGAGCCCAGTGTAGGCAGAGTTTTCGGCAGTCACATGAGGCCGTAGATGTGTTGCGTGCAGGATCTAAGACCCTGCCCACTCGTGCACTTAAGGTTTGTCATGTTTGCCGGCAGTCAGGACATCTTGCCTCCAAGTGTTCTCAGTGGTCGGGGGAACGTCAGCATCTAGTGGTAGTTGGAGGAGGTACACTAAACACGGAGACGTTTTCCTCTAAATTGTCCTTCAAGGGGACAATTACCATATTCCCATCCACTCTTATGGTAGAGCTTTGCCTGGACTCCGGGGCGGAAGGCAATTTCATGTCATCTGCTTTCGCCCAGCGTCATGCAATTCCCCGGGTGATGCTCACCAAATCTGTGACCGTTCGAGTGGTAAATGGGTCGACACTACCCTCACAGATTACACATCAAACCATTCCATTCACTCTTTCTATGTCTCCATCACATCAGGAGATTATCTCCCTATTAGTCATTCCTGAGGGAATTGATGAGGTCCTGTTGGGGATACCATGGCTTCGCTATCATTCTCCTCATATAGAGTGGTCTTCAGTGAAAATTTTGGAATGGAGTAAATCCTGTGAGGGTAGATGTCAGAGGGAGTGCGTTCAGGTTGCTACTACAGAGGTACCCACAGATCTTTCCTCTCTCCCCAAGCACTATTGGTCCTATGCGGATGTGTTCTCCAAAAGGGCTGCAGAGACTCTTCCGCCTCACTGCCCATATGACTGTCCTATTGACCTCTTGCCTGGTGCAGAGCCTCCCCGGGGTCGAGTCTGTTATCTCTTCCGGAGATGGAGGCAATGTCCCAGTATATTCAAGAGAATCTGGCAAGAGGATTCATTAGGAAGTCAGTGTCACCTGCAGGGGCTGGGTTCTTCTTCGTGCAGAAGAAGAATGGAGAACTACGTCCATGCATAGACTACTAAGGCTTATCCACTTCTCCCCTGATATACCATTTTCTATCTAGGGGTTAATAGTTTGTAATTCTAACATTAGCCTCAGCCAAGGTCAGCCGGACCATGAATTCAGCTCATTGCGCTCTGGATGAGCAGTTTATCCCCGTATGCGCTATGCACATAGAGCGCTCCTTGTACACATCTCCCCCTTTGATTTAGTCCAGTGAGCTCTTCTGGGCTCTGATGCGCATGCGCGGCTTTAGGACGCCGCGATCACATGACCACGGTGACGCGACAGGTCACGAGACCCTATCATAACACTTTTATACCCGGAAGCACCGGCACAATACAGCGGCCCCTGGGAGCACCCTACACGGCGCCACGGACCTGGTATTTCAAGGTAATGGGGGGACCACACAGCCCTGACCCTGGCCTGTATATCATACACAGGATACTAATAGGAGCTTCTATATGTGTGCTTCTCTCCTCAGCGCCATCCATACGCGTTTTCTCTAGCGCTCTCCCTCAAGTTGTCGATCCAGGATCTCTGAGGTATATTTTGGCCTGGACCCAGTGCCTCACCAGCTTATGGGCCTTATTTGTTTTAACACACTTATATCTCTTCGTAGACGCTCCAGGTGCACTCTCCATCCCGGGCTACCTAGGCTCACATACTCCCTTGTTATACTGCTTCCAGGTAGTTATTTTAACATTTCATTGAACATTTCATTTTTCCATTTGGTCCTCGTTTTTACTCCTATCGATGGTACAGCTGTAGCAGTATAGTCTGTAGCGTCACATCAGGAATTTAGAGGGGTTACTACACGGCTTTCTTTTGGCTTATAACAGGTTGAGTCCGCTTACTCTTCTGTCCCTGTTTTCACCTGTGTCCTGTCTTGTTTTTTTCAACTTGTATATCCTGCAGTACTTATGATAATGATATCGGGTGTAGGCAACTGTTTTCTGTCTCAATGGTTCTTTACATCGCTCTGGGCTTACACATGTTTTCCATATTCTGTTACCTACGGATATAATAACCTATATATCACATCTTCATTATAGGTCGCTATTAGGCACCTTTGTATACAGCACTGTATTCCAGCACCCGGATCATTATTGCACCCAGTATCCTTTAGGCCTTATCGACCTCATTCACATTTGGAGTCCTTCTACAGGGCTCAAGCTCCATGTTACTATGTTTTGTCTCTTGCTAGCCGTTTTTTCCTTACCAATATTCACAGCGTCAGCCTTTGATTCAGATACCATCACGACTCACGGAACACCATCCTGGATTAATTCTGACCGTCACGGTTGTTCACTTTGTCTGTATCACATGATGGATGTATTTTTTGATAAAGTCACTATAAATACCATTATTCTTTCCCTTGTGCATCATATGAAGGATTGTCTCTAAATCTGTATTTGATGTTTTTGCCTGTATTTCAGTTTTGTAAAGGATATTTCTGATGAAGGTCTTGTGATTTGACCGAAAACGTTTAATCTTTGAACTGGATGCACAAATAAATGGGATGTTCACCTTTCATCTTGAAAAAAACCCTCTGAGTGCCAAGTGATTTATTATTATCTTCTGGGAGATGCTCACCACCTCGGTCGTAGTCTATCTGGATTATATTCTCATCTACTCTCCAGATATTGACTCCCATCGGAGAGATGTTCGCAAAGTCTTCAACCTCTTATGGGCAAACTCCCTCTATGCCAAGTTGGAGAAGTGTGTGTTTGAGCAGGAGTCCTTGCCTTTCCTTGGCTATATCATCTCTGCCCAGGGATTGGCTATGGATCCTGCCAAGCTACTGGCTGGGATGGACTGGCAAGAACCCCATTCTCTTAAAGCGGTGCAGCGCTTTATGAGGTTCATTAATTACTATCGCCAGTTCATCCCACACTTCTCAACTTTGGTAGCTCCCTTGGTTGCCCTCACCAAGAAGGGAGCAAATCCCAAGTTGTGGTTGGAGGAGGTCTCCAAGGCCTTTCTCTTGATTAAGTCACACTTCGCTAACGCTCCCATCCTACATCGCCCCGATGTAGATAAGCCTTTTATTATGGAGGTGGATGCCTCATCCGTTGGTGCTGGAGCAGTCCTCTTCCAAAAGGATGCTCAAGGTCGGAAGTATCCTTGCTTCTTCTTCTCCAAGACCTTTTCACCAGCGGAGAGGAATTATTCCATCGGGGACAGGGAGTTGCTAGCCATGAAGTTGGCTTTCTCAGAGTGGAGACACCTCTTGGAGGGAGCTCGCTTTTCCCTCCAAGTGTTTACAGACCACAAGAACTTGGTGTACTTACAGACAGCACAGCGGCTGAATTCTCGCCAGGCTAGATGGTGCCTGTTCTTCTCCCGGTTCCATTTTACTCTCCATTTTCTATCCGGGGAGAAGAACATTTGTGCCAACGCTCTCTCTCGCTCTGTAGTGTAATCTGAGGAGGAGGAGCCTTGGCTTATTGTTCCTTCTGAGAGCCTGAGAACTGTGGCTCTGGTTTCGCTAGAGTCTGTGCCCCCAGGCAAGACTTTTGTTCCATCTAATTTGCGACTGGAGGTTCTCTCTTGGGCTCACTCGTCCTGGGTGGGTGGATATTTTGGGACCAAGAGGACATCGAAGCTCTTGGCGAGGACGTACTGGTGGCTGCATATGGCCCGTGACGTCGGGGATTATATTCGGGCGTGTGTCTCCTGCGCCAAGAATCGGTCTCCTCAGCAATGGCCTGCTGGGCAACTTTACCCCCTGCTGGTGGCAGACAGGCCCTGGGAGATGGTCTGGATGACTTCGTGGTGGGCTTACCCAAGTCTCGTAACTGCACCGTTATCTGGGTTGTCACCGATCATTTCTCTAAGATGGTGCACTTGGTGCCGCTTCCACGGTTACCTTCTGCACGGGCCTTGGCGACATTGTTCATTAAACACATTTTCCGTTTACATGGCATGCCTGATAAAATTGTCAGTGACCGGGGTCCCCAGTTCACGTCTTGGTTTTGGAGAGAGCTCTGTCGTCTACTCAGCATAGAACTAAATCTCTCCTCTGCATATCATCCCAAGACGAATGGGTTGGTAGAGAGGGCCAACCAGACTCTGGTGACATATTTGCAACATTTTGTCTCTGCTAGGTAGGATGACTGGGCATCTTTGCTACCTTGGGCAGAATTTGCTCTGAACAATGCTGTAGCCGATTCCACTGGGCAGACTCCTTTTCTCCTTAATTACGGCCAGCATCCGCGTGTTTCTGTGCCCATGCCCGTGTCATCCACTGATTCCAGGGTGGCAGACAGGGCAGTGGACGCTCGTGACATTTGGGACTGCACACAGGATGCCATTCGGGCTTCCAAGGAGAGAATGAGGGTTTCTGCCGATGCTCACCGACCTTCGCTCCTGGCGACTTAGTGTATCTCTCCGCCCATAACATCAGGCTGCGAGTTGAGTCCTCTAAGTTTGCGCCTCGCTACATTGGTCCATTCAAGGTTCTGGAACAGGTTAACCCTGTGGTCTACCGTTTTGCCATTCCTCCACGCTTTGGTATCATCGACACCTTCCACGTTTCCCTCTTAAAGCCCGTCTATATTTCCCGGTTTTCTGTCTCATCTGGCGGGACATCGGGTTCGTCCACAGAAGAGTACGAGGTGAATGCTATCGTGGGGTGCAAGGTAGTATGTGGCAAAAAATACTAAAAGGGTGGACTGGAAGGGCCACGCTCCTGAGGACAGAACCTGGGAACCTGTAGAGCACATTCGGGCTCCGCTGCTCATTGCACCTTTGAGCGTAGCGAGGCCCAAGGAGGGGAGCCCTAGGAGGGGGGGTAATGTTAGGAGTTGAGTTCCCACTGCTGCACAGGGGAATCTCAAACCATGTCTGCGGCAGTCTCTCATTCTGCATCAGCCGCAGTGGAGCCTGCACAGCGGAGACGTTGGTCCCAGTGTCTCGCTCAGTCTGACTCTGTGCAAAAGGTTGCTGCTGCCTTTCCAGGCTCTGCCATTGTAGCCTGTACTGATCAGCGGCGAGCAGATGTCTCTGGGACTGATTCCTGCTTTTTCCCTTTTGAGCATGCCCAAAGGAAGACCTCTCAGTGGAGGTCTGGGGTCACATGCTCAGGTACTGTAGCAGCTCCTATTGGTCCTCTAGGAAGGTCCTGAAGTTGCTCAGTTACTGTAGCAGTTCTCATTGGTCCCCTAGGAAGGTTCTGAACTTTCTGCAGCTATAAAAGGTTCACATGGCCATGCGCTAGTATACTCTTGTTTACGTGTGTGTGTTGTGAGTGAAAGTCGCAGGCCTACGGAGTCTTACTGGGACAAAAAGCTAACCGACGCGTTTCGAAGGGTAAACGCCCTTCTTCATCAGGGTTAAAGCCCTGTGTAAGAGCTCCTACTTATATATCATCCTTCACTGCACATCTATGCCTGCCCCCTAGACCTCTAAATCCCGCCCCAACTGCCTTGATCAAGGCAGTTGGGGCGGGATTTAGAGGTCTAGGGGGGACACATACTGTGGAAGTGCCGCACAATGGTTTTTCAACGCATCCGCTGCCCCCTTGTGAGGTGCGGGGAGGAGGGGGCGGAGTTCCAGCTGCAGATGCGCGGTCGGAAATGCTGGACACGACGTTACATGCAACGCTTTTTGGTGGCGACGGTCCGACGCAACCGTCGCACGATGGCTGCGATGTGTGGCAATGCGTCGCACTGCGTCGCTAATGCAAGTCAATGGAGAAAAAACGCATCCTGCAAGCACTTTGGCAGGATGCGTTTTTTCTACAAAACGACGCATAGCGACGTGCAGTGCATGACACTAGTGTGAAAGTAGCCTAAGTTCCGGGAGATCATGTCACAGATGTATGGAGGAGACGGGTTGTGGATGGCTTTGTATGTCATAGTAAGGGTTTTGAGCTGGAGTCTCTGGACAATAGGAAGTCAGTGAAGGGCTTGGCATAGGGGAGAGGCGGGGGAATAGGTAGATTAATCAGGCAGCAGAGTGTAGGATAGATTAGAGTGCTAGAGGGGAGGCCAGAGAGTAGGAGGTTGCAGTAGTCAAGGCAGGAGATGAAAAGGGTGTGCACTAGTGTTCTCGTGGTCGAGGAATGCGCAGATCTAGGAAATATTTTTGAGCTTGAGACGGAATGAGGAGGCAAGGGCTTGGATATGTGGCTTGAGAGAGAGGGAAGAGCAATGGAGGACTGGGGAAACTGAGCAGCCATTGACATTGATGGATATGTCTGGTGGAGGGGTAGAGTGAGATGGAAAGATGGACATGCTGTTCCAGTAGTTTTGAGGCATAAGGGAGAAGAGATATCGGGCGATAGCTAGACAGAGAGGATGGGTCGAGAAAGGGCTTTTTGAGGATGGGAGTGATCTTGGCATGTTTGAAGGATGAGGGGAAGACACCAGTTGTGAGTGAGAGGTTGAAGAGGTGTGTTAGGGTTGGGATGAAGACCGTTGCAAGGTTAGGGATGAGGTGGGACAGGAGCGGGTCAAGCGTGTAAGTGGTGAGGTGTGATCTTGACAGGAGGGTGGAGAGCTGATCTTCTGCCATGGTGGAGAAGCTGGTTTTGGTGGAACAGGGTTGAGCAGCTAAGAGGGGCATTGGGAGCTGTGGGCCAAAGCTTCCTCTGATCGTATCAATCTTCTGTTTAAAGAAAGAGGCAAAGTCTTCAGCAGAAATGAGAGGGGAGGGAGGAGGTGCAAGGGGATGGAGTAGCGAATTGAAAGTGTTGAAAAGCTGTTTAGGGTTATGAGACAGGGAGGATAAGAGATGAGAAGTTTGTTTTGCAGCAGTGAGCATGGACTTGAAGCTGGCGAGGGACTGCTTGTATGCAGTGAAGTGGTCAGCAGAGTGGGATTGCTTCCACCTCCGCTCAGCGACCCTGGAAGCCCATCTCAGTTGTTTGATCAGACTGGTCAGCCAGGGCTGTCTGTTGATTGTACAAGCTATGCTATGCATGAGCAGGGCGGCTGATCGAGTGTTGCTGTTATTGTGTTATAAAAAGTGGCAGCAGCATCTGTCAGGAAGGGAAGCTATGTCTGAGTTTGTGGAGTGGGGGTTGCACACTAGGAGAGGAGAGGGAAGAGAATGTCAGTAGGTTGTGGTCAGACGGGCGAGGGGTGTTAGTGAGATAAGGGAGCAGAGGCGGGTGAAGATGAGGTCCAGCGTGTGGTCATCTTTGTGAGTGGCCTCAGAGGACCACTGAGTGAGGCCGAAGGAGGCAGTGAGCGATAAAAGTTTAGAGGCAGCTGAGGTGGAAGTATCAATGGGGATATTGAAGTCACCCATGATGATAGTAGGGATGTCAGCAGAGAGGAAATGAAGTAGCCAGGTGGTGAAGTGGTCGAGAAAGGTAGAGATGGCTAGTTCTGGGGGGCGGTAGTTGACAGTCAGCTAGAGGGGGAATAGATGCAGATGGAGTGCACCTCAAATGAGGGAAGAGTAGCAGAGGGTGATAGCGGGATTGGAGTAAAGGAGCAGGTGTCAGACAGGAGCAAGCCAACTCCTCCAAAACGTTTGTTGCTGGGGCGAGGGGTGTGAGAGGTGGAATCCGCCATAGGAAAGTGCAGCTGGAGAGGCAGAGTCAGAGGGGGTGAACCAGGTTTCAGTGATGCCAAGGAAGGAGAGTTTGATGGTGATGAAGAGGTCATGGATAAATGGCAGTTTGTTGCAGACAGGGCGTGCGTTCCATAGTGCTCCAGGTAGGGGGACCGGGGGAGTGGGGGCTGGATGAATGGGTATGAGGTTATCATGGTTGGGAAACAGTGTAGATCAGTGTTTCCCAAACTCCAGTCCTCACGGTCTCCACAGATCATGTTCTCAGGATTTCCTTAGTATTGCACAGGTGGTGGAAGTATCAGCAAGGCCTCAGGAATTCTCTCACCTGTGCAACACTATGGACATCCTGAAAACATGACCTGTGGGGTCCGTGAGGACTGGAGTTTGGGAAACACTGGAGTAGAGGATCATGGCAGGGGGTTAGAAGTGAGTGTGGGGATGTGTTGAGGTGGGCCAGGATTTGGGGATACATCACCAGCGATGAGGAGTAGCAGAGCGTTAGAAGGTGGGAGCAGGATAGGACATGATGCAGCCGTGTGTGTCTGGAGAAAAAGGATTGTATGTGGATGAACAGTTCTGAGGAGAAGGTGAGATGGCTGGGGAGTATGGAGGGAGAAATGAGTAGTTCTTTACTAGGTGGAAGGATTGCAGGAGATTGTAAGAAGGAAAGTAGTATGGGGGTGAAAAAGAAAAGAAACCGAAGCACTGTAGTGGTTTGATATTTGTTGCCTTCCAGTCAATTCCAGTCCAATTCAGTCTAATTCACAGTAATTAGAAATATGTAATTTGAAAGATACATGGATCAGCCTACGTCTGGAGCAGACTCATGGGTCTGTATATATCTGCTACTAAATGTGATGCAGGTGAACGGGTGTCACTTCTTGAGCCCTATGCTCCAAAGACAAGAAAGTTGCAAAGTCGTCATGAAAAATCCAACTGGTTCCTTGTTAGATTCGTAGGAAAATGTACAACCAACCCCAATCCCCTCCACCACACTGCAAAGCAGCAGCATACAGTTGCCTACTGGTACCAGCCAAAATGAAAACTGTTACACCTGTGCTGTAGAAATGAATGATATCCCATGCAACAAAAGAGCAGTCTGAAGAACATGCATGCACACACAAAGCTTAACTGAGAAAGTGCCCCAAACTTATCCAGTAGGCCAAACTTACTGATTTGAAGTCATGACGAACAGTTGCACGATTATAATTAGGGGAGCTAATGTTGTCTAAAAGATTGGGGCTATACAACTTTGGGCACCTAAAACATTAACAGATATACAAACCAGATACAATTCTTATGACTTTCTAATTTTTATTTTTTTTTAGAAGAAGAAAATTTATAAATGGAGAAATTGAAAAAAATAGCAAGAAAACCTTTCTCCTCTGCACTATGTGCGGGTAATTGCCAACAGTGCTTACACAGGAAAGGATGTTATTATTCCCAATTTGCCAGAATCACTGGTGTGCAGTTTAGAAACTGGGAAGAGATTAAGCAAAAGCTTAGCACAACAAAATGTGCCTTTACCTGGAATTGAAGTGTAGAATTAATCTTTATAAAACTTTCATACTGACATATACATGGAACTCAGCCAAAACAAAGGAAATGATAAATCCCACATTTAAAGGATTTACAGATAAGGTCATAAAAACATTTCTAAACAAGCGCTGCATAAATATACATACATTTAGTCTAAATACAAGGGGTAGACATCTTAAAATTTGGAGGACGACATGGTTACACGAAAGCAATACA
Source organism: Ranitomeya variabilis (assembly GCF_051348905.1). Classification (NCBI taxonomy): domain Eukaryota; kingdom Metazoa; phylum Chordata; class Amphibia; order Anura; family Dendrobatidae; genus Ranitomeya; species Ranitomeya variabilis. Next base: position 238,616,854 of record NC_135232.1, read on the forward strand.
TTAAAATGCTGCTCAGAAAGAGCATTTATCTGGTGGCATTCATCTGTACACAGTTCCGAACTGAGACTGAAATTCAGCCCTGGCATTTGAGAACACACAGACCCACTTGCTCCACGGTTAATTTGAAATATGTTTGTGTTTTTTGAGTTATGACTGATCTGGGTGTATATCACATTTAGGGTTCATTCAGATGTCTGTGTTACATGTACGTGTTCTATTTTTTCACCCATTAATCGCTTGGATATTCACTTTTTTTTTTTTTTAACAGACCGCATGTCCATCCTAAACTCAAAGACATGTCATTTTTTCCAGTATTACGGATGAAAAGTGGTAATACAGCAGCCTTGCTATGTACTGCAGTGGTGGTGGGCAGTCTTGGTGTTCTACTACTCTAGCTGCATAGTAGCTAGTTAATACATATTTAAACACCCCTGAGCCTGTTTTCACCTTCATGACCAGGCCAAATTTTACAATTGTCACTTTATGTGGTTAGAACTCTGGAACACTTCAATGGATCCTTGTGATTCTGAGATTGCTTTTTGTGACATATTGTACTTAATGATAGTGGTAACATTTGTTTGACATGACTTGTATTTATTTGTGAAAATATCGAAAATTTTGGAAAAAATGTTGAAAGTTTTATAATTTTCAAACTTTTAATTCTTATGCTCTTAAACCAAAGAGTGAAGTCACACAAAATAGTTAATACCATTTAAAACACATTTACTTTGTATCTGCATTATTTTTTAAACATTTTTTTTTTTTGCAAGAAAGTAAGACGGGTTACAATAAGTTGATCAACAATTTCTCATTTTTCCAATAAAATATTTAAAACCATTTTTTTTTTTAAAGGACCACATCACATTTGAAGTGACTGGGGGGCCTATATGACAGAAAATACCCAACAGTGACACCAATCTAAAACCAGCACCCCTCAAACTGCTAAAAACCACATCCAAAAAGTGTATTAACCATTCAGGTGCTTCACAGAAATGAATGCAATGTAGAAGGAAAAAAAAAAAAATGTTTTACTTTTTTTTTTTTTTTTTCACAATTTTTGTTATTTTAGCCCCAATTTTTTTTTATTTTCACAAGGGTAAGAACAGAAAATGGACCCTGAAATTTGTTTCCCAATTTTTTGAGTATGCCAATACCCCATATATGGTGGGAAAACTACTGTTAGGTACCATGGCAGGGCTCGGAAGGGAAGGAGCATCGTTTGACTTTTTGAACACAAAAATGGCTGGAATCGAGAATAGACAGCATGTTGCATTTGGAAAGCCCCGGATGTGCCTAAACAGTGGAAACCTCTACAAACGGACCCAATTTTGGAAACTCAAAAAAATATATATCATCTTTCCAAGAAAAATGTCACCCATATGTGGGGAAAACTACTGTTTGGGTGCATGGCAGGGCTTGGAAGGGAAGGAGCATCCTTTTTAGTATTTGAATGCAAAAATGGCAGGAATCAAGAGCGGCCGCCATGTCACATTAGGAGAGCCTATGTGCCTAAACAGTGGAAACCCCCCGCAACAGACCCTATTTTGGAAACAAGACCCCCTCAAGAAATTTATCTTGAAGTATAGTGAACACCTTGAAGCCTTTAGGTGCTTCACAGAAGTTAAAGTAGAGCCAAGAAAAAAAAAATATGTATCTAATTTTACCCACAAAAATGTTATTAGCCCCAAGTTTTTATTTTCACAAGGGTAACAGGAGAAAATGGACCCCAAAACTTGTTGTACGATTTCTCCTGTGTAAACAGATACCCCATATGTGTGGGAAAACTACTGCTTTGTGCAAGGCAGAGCTTTGAATGGAAGGAGCATCATTTAACTTTTGAAGCAGAAAATTTGCTGGAATAGATAGCGGATGCCATGTCTCATTTGCAGAACCACTGATGTGCCAAAACAGTGGAAACCCAACACAAGTGACCCCATTTTGAAAACTAGACCCCTCAAGGAATTTATCTAGATATGTGGCAAGCACATTGAAACAAGGAAAGCAAGAGAAGAATGGACCTCAAAATTTGCTGTGCAATTTATCATGAGCACACCGATACCCCATGTGTGAAAATTACTTTGAGGCACAGTGGAAAGCTCAGAAGGGAAGAGAGGGGTCATATTGCATTTCAGATTTTGTTGGAATGGTTTGGATGGTGCCATGTTACATTGGCAGAGCCCCTGGGGGGCCAAAACAGCAGGAACCCCCATGAATAACTATATTTTATGAACTACATCCCTCAATAAATTCATCTAGGGGTGCAGTGAGCATCTTGACACCACATGTGCATCACAGAATTTTATATCATTGGGTGGTGAAGAAAGAAAGACTAATTACATTTTACTACTAAAATATTATTTTAATGGCTTTCTTTTCCAATTTTTGGGAGGCAGAATTTAAAACCAGAAATTCAGAAATTATATTTAGATTTTTTTTATGCCTTTTCGCGTCATGTAAAATTTGTAAGCCAACTGTATTCTTCGGGTTAGTGCAATTATAGCGATACCCTATATTTTTTTTTTTAATGTTTTGTCATAATAAAACCTAATTTTACAGAAAAAAAAATTATTTTTGTATTGCTTTATTCTGAGAGCTATAGCATATTCATTTTTCCACTGATAAGCCACCATACAGCTCAATTTTTTGCGGAACAAGATTGATATCTATGTTGCCTTTTGAATATGCGTTTGTTCTTCAGTTGGTCAAGAATAGTGATGAGCAAATATACTCGTTACTCGAGATTTCCCCGAGTATGCTTGGGTGTCCTCCGAGTATTGTTTAGTGCTTGGAGATTTAGCTTTCATCACCGCAGCTGAATGATTTACATCTGTTAGCCAGCATAAGTACATGTGGGGGTTGCCTGGATGCTAGGGAATCCCCACATGTTATCAAGCTGGTCAAGATGTAAATCATTCAGCTGAGGTGATGAAAACAATCTCCGAGCACTAAAAAATACTCAGAGGACACCCGAGCGTGCTCGGGAAATCTCGAGTAACGAGTATATTCGCTCATCACTAGTCAAGAACCATGCACTATTGTCATACAAGTCAAACATTGATTTTTTTGATATTTTTGAATGGCTGATATGTGCCTCTTACATTAGCTCCTACAGATTGTCTGCTATCTTTGCAAGACAGTGATGCAGGGTCATTGTTTGCTTAATATGTTGATTGACTATTGTATGGGTCCTGTGGCTTGTTGAATTTTTTTTAATTTTGAATAAACCACCATTAATTCCTTCACTATGTTTGGCTTTGAATTGGTTAGCAGCGCAAACATAATCCACAAATCTTCCTTTATAAAACATTCCTGTTATGGTCGCGTGTCAACCTGTGGATCTGCAGCAGCTGGCATATACACCCTTTCACTACACCACGATCAGGTGAGCAGTTCTTTCCTAATACGACACTTGTAAATCGTGAGATAAGACCCTATCTGCGCTTTTCTTTTTCCTGCAAGTTTTTATTACATCTTCCCCTTGACATGTGGATGATGGCTTGAAGGACAACAGTTGTGAACTACATAAAAGGTGATTTGCCTCTTTAACAAGACATCCAAAGAGCCAAGAGATCTAAAGATCAAAATAACCAGAGACTCCTTCCAAAACCACAGCCAGGAACACTCTGCAATACAGCATCCAAGACACCATGGCTCCATCACAAGGGACACATATTTGACATTCTACAGGATGCAAGCTTATTGGACCATGGCTGAAAATAAAAAATACAGATCTGCTCCATTGACCACCATTGAGCCTCATGGATATGGTTGCGAAAGCTAGGAATGGAACTCACCGGTCACCTGGCTTGTACCTTAATGGACTGCCAGTTTCCTAAGCTTCTCCTTACCTCTGTGCGTGCCACAGGAGGGGGTCGTTGGCCCAGGAAGCTCTGAAATCACAGTTGCTCTTATCTTGGCGAGTCAGCAGAAAAGGTGAGACTCAGTAACTTGCAGTCTTGAGTATTTTGCTTTGACAGTTCTATGTGTATTTGCCTGTTTTGTGGTTCAATAACGTCTTGCCACACTGTTTTACCCTCACCCTGTTTTGTCTGGGTAGTGTTATGCGCAAGGTAAAATGAGAGCGAGTGTTCGGTGGGATGAGCCCTGGTCCATCCGGTCTTGAGTCAGCGGACCAGAGCACCTGCTGACCTCCGTGTCTCCACAGGGACATTCAGCAATTGCCAGAGATGGCAGGGCATAAACCCAAATCTGGGACTGTCCACTGTACCCATGACAGTTAGGACTAGAGAGGAGTATCGATTTACGGGACTCCAGTTCAGCATGCAGATCAGTGGTGACGGGATGGGAGACTGCGCATCTTTTACATTCTAATTGACTATCAGTGAAGTCGTCAATGCTCGTTTCATGACACAAACATGAATAAGCGGAAAAAGCAATCAAATGGGAGAGCGGGTGGAAGTAGGAAACCGCTGTCGGTTCCTGGCAATGGCAGCATAGAGATACAAAAGATTAAATCACTTTGAGAACCACTCCACAAGTCTCTGCGTATGAGTGGCTCACTGGTAGTACAGGCCCATCCAGTCCGGCCCTGTTTCTACATGATGATGTAACCCATGTACACCATTTACTGATGCTCAAAAATAGTTTAATCACTGATGTACGGATTGTTATGATTACAGGGTCACCAAATATGTCAGTGTAATTTGTTGACTTATGAGGTTATTTTTTATATTTAAAAAAAAAAGCACATTAAAAATGACAATATTTTAAGTGTTTAGCTTTTCTTTTGTAATTTTATAGGATAAAAACAGGGATTTTTGTGTACTCACCACAAAGTCCTTTTCTCCGAGCCACTCATTGGGGGGGGGGGGGGGGGGTTGAGGACACAGGACTGTGGGTGCATGCTGCTGCCACTAAGAGGGGACAGGGCTTTTGTCCAGCTGTAAGCCTGGCTTCAGAAGGGGGTACATGAAGGTGACACTCCCATGTTCCCGTCTGTTGCTGGTGCAGGGAGAGCGGTGCCCTGAAGAGACCCTTTGCACATATATATATGTATATATATCTGAAGGCCAGACCCATGTGCCTCCTATGGACACCAAGCATGAACTGGTTCGGGCTGGAGCCAGTGTTAGGTGTATACTGTAGAGGAGGAGCTAATTTTTCTATATTCACTTAGTGTCAGCCTCCTAGTGGCAGCAGCAACCCACAGTCCTGTGTCCCCCCCAATGAGGTGAAGGAGAAAGTCTTATTCTCCCTCTAGACTACAGAAACAAATAAATACTCTGCCGTGTACAATGTATCAGCACAATCTGCCTGTAGAGTCAGAGCCTTCAATACAGATCGACTACACAAAAAAAAAAAAGTGTATGTTTAACATTTGCCCATTTTGCTACTCTATATTTTTTTTTTGCAGTGTACTGATATATCCTGCAATACAGTGGCCACACGACACTTAGGGCCTCTGACTAATTGACCCCTCTACTCACTTCAGGTTTATATGCTAAAACAGGAGGCAAAAAGCACTATGTAACTGCAGCCGAATATTATAATTTTCTGCAAGCATTGCAGCCTGTGAGCTGTTTGTTTCATTAGAGTTCACATGTCCAGATATCACCCATTTGTAACGGATCCACCAGCAATCAGTTACCTAAAGAAAAAAATAAAATAAAATTTGTACAGAATTTTTGCTTGGCCAAAATGAGCAGACTGCAATTGGATTTTTTTATTTATTATTTTTAAATTGGGGGATTATGGAAAACTGGCGAAAGTCATCAGTTTTTCTTCCATTTGAAACAGATTTGTGTTTTTTTTTGCTTACTGGATCTGTTTCAATGAAATTACTGGAATATGAACAGCCTTAGAGATAGCCAACTTCAACGATCATCTTATCGTATAAGATAAAGGTCAGTCATTTAGATGACTGGCGATTCATGGACTACAGACTGCTGGAGTTCACCACAACAAGCACTGCTTGGTACCAGCTGGCTCTCCTTTCTAGCTCATACATGGTGGACCCCTTCTTTAGAATGGGTTTGTGCAGGTCCATCACATCCCAGAAAGACGTAGGAAGGTGTTCTGGGGAATGGTGTCCCATGGGTACTTCCTGGACTAGCAATGCTGGCATAGGAGAGTACAGGAGATCATGATGGACCAGTGGAAAATGAGGAAGGCTGTAATAAAAAGGCACCTATTGGTGAGATGTATTGACCTTGTATGATATGGTTACCTATTGGACTCACAGTTCAGTGTGATTGGTTCTGATGTCATATTGGAATGAACTGAACTTTAAGGCTATGTACAGTACCATGTAAACCTATGGAAAACAAAATCTGCAGTGCACATGCTGCAGAAAACCACACGAAAACGCAGCGGTTTATATTCTGTAGCATGTCAATTCGTTGTGCCGTTTACACCTGCTCTTCAATAAGAATCCTCAGGTGTAAAACCGCAGGTGGAACCCGCACAAAAGACGCGGTAAATCCGCAGTGCGGTTTTCCTGTGGATTTACCAAAATCAGTGAGGAAAAATCCGCATACCATTCCGCAGCGTGTGCACATACCCTAAAAGATCAGGTATCCTATCTGCTTGCTCATATAGTCTCAATCCCCTGATGACGCCAGTTTGTCTGGTGAAACAGGTCGGCGAGGCTTAAGATTACATTTTGTAGTGAAAGGTGTATGGTTAATACAGCAATATGAGACAGTAGGTTGTGGCCGCACCAAAAGCAATCGCGATACCATAATAGGGCGATTGATAAGAATCGGACACTTAATCTAGTGGTAACTACAGTCATGACCAAAAGTTTTGAGAATGACACCAAAATTATATTTTCACATGATCTGCTGCCCTCTGGTTTTTATTAGTGTTTGTCTGATGTTTATATCACATACAGAAATATAATTGCAATCATATTATGAGTACCAATAGGTTATATTGACAGTTAGAATGAGTTAATGCAGCAAGTCAATATTTGCAGTGTTGACCCTTCTTCAAGACCTCTGCAATTCTCCCTGGCATGCTCTCAATCAACTTCTGGACCAAATCCTGACTGATAGCAGTCCATTCTTGCATAATCAATGCTTGCATTTTGCCTGAATTTGTTGTTTTTTGTTTGTCCACCCGTCTCTTGATGATTGAGCACAAGTTCTCAATGGGATTAAGATCTGGGGAGTTTCCAGGCCATGGACCCAAAATCTCTATGTTTTGTTCCATGAGCCATTTAGTTATCACCCTTGCTTTATGGCAAGGTGCTCCATCATGCTGGAAAAGGCATTGTTGGGCGCCAAACTGCTATTGGACTGTTGGGAGAAGTTGCTCTTGGAGGACATTCTGGTACCATTCTTTATTCATGGCTGTGTTTTTAGGCAAGACTGAGTGAGCCGATTCCCTTGGCTGAGAAGCAACCCCACACATGAATGGTTTCCGGATGCTTTACAGTTGGCATGAGACAAGACTGGTGGTAGCGCTCACCTCTTCTTCTCCGAATAAGCTGTTTTCCAGATGTCCCAAACAATCGAAAAGGGGATTCATCAGAGAAAATGACTTTGCCCCAGTCCTCACCAGTCCACTCCCTGTACCTTTTGCAGAATATCAGTCGGTCCCTGATGTTTTTTCCGGAGAGAAGGGGCTTCTTTGCTGCCCTCCTTGAAACCAGGCCTTGCTCAAAGAGTCTCCGCCTCACAGTGCGTGCAGAAGCACTCACACCAGCCTGCTGCCATTCCTGAGCAAGCTCGGCACTGCTGGTAGTCCGATCCCGCAGCTGAAACAGTTTTAAGATACGGTCCTGGCGCTTGCTGGTCTTTCTTGGGCGCCCTGGAGCCTTTTTGACAACAATGGAAGCTCTCTCCTTGAAGTTCTTGATGATGCGATAGATTGTTGACTGAGGTGCAATCTTTGTAGCTGCGATACTCTTCCCTGTTAGGCCATTTTTGTGCAGTGCAATGATGGCTGCACATGTTTCTTTAGAGATAACCATGGTTAACTGAAGAGAAACAATGATACCAAGCACCAGCCTCCTTTTAAAGTGTCCAGTGATGTCATTCTTACTTAATCATGACTGATTGATCGCCAGCCCTGTCCTCATCAACACCCACACCTGTGTTAATGGATCAATCACTAAAACGATGTTAGCGGTTCCTTTTAAGGCAGGACTGCAATGATGTTGAAATGTGTTTTGGGGGTTAAAGTTCATTTTCTGGGCAAATATTGACTTTGCAAGTACAGTAATTGCTGTTAAGCTGATCACTCTGACATTCAGGAGTATATGCAAATTGCCATTAGAAAAAATTAAGCAGTAGACTTTGGAAAAATTAATATTTGTCTTTCTCAAAATTTTTGTCCATGACTGTACAATGGTATAATACCCATTTCTCTCATTTATATTAGTGTCCAGGAACACACGCTTTTTAGATAAGTTAAGTTATTTTAAGTCTATAATTAGGGATTTCTTGACTTTTGGCAATTTGTGATTAATTGTAATTGCCCTACGCAGACTGTGGACAGCATTTATTTGCCTACTGCCAAGTACAGGCCCACCTGGCATTTGCCAGAATTGCCAGATGGCCAGTCCGGGCCTGTTTGTACATGATGTAACCCATGTACCTGATATTATATAAAGCCTCAAGCATCACTTGTCTGATTACACGATCATACAGGTTTTAATATATGGGAGGAAAGACATTTTTGGCCCTAAAACTCATGGCTGATTGCATTTGACACAAAAACGCAGACTGAGCAGTGAGCGCGCTGCGCCATCAACTGCGAAGAGGACAGAATTAGCCAATCCCTTGGGGAATACAGAATTTACAGTCTTTCATGTCCACGTACAGGTGCTAATAAGTAAACCTCAAAATTCTGATCCTTCCGGCAAATTTTTTTTTTCTGCAAAATTTGAAAATTACTCAGAAAGAAAAAAAAAAAAAAAAAAAAAAAAAAAGGAGAAGAGGGCCAAATACAAATAAAAATAGTTTTATTTTCTTTAGACAAAACATTTTAAAAATCCACCATTTCCAAAGGCACAATCATTCAGGTATATACAGAAGTCTATGTAACAAAGTAGAATTTCTCAGTTTACATTAATTTGTGCACATAGAAAAAAAAAACAAAAAAAAAAACGGAAAATACAGCAGATCTATTAACCAAGAATCCCAATCCTGAGGAGATATTGAATCATGATCGCTGTCGCACACATGCACATGACTGGCGATAGACTGAACACCTCCCATTTGTAATACTCAAATCCATAATCATGGAAGATTTCCAATCAGGCTGCACTCCAGCGATCAGGAAATAGCCGTGGATTCTCGCTGGGTCCTAAAAGATGTGTTCTAATCACGCAGATAAATCCACGTGTTCACTGAACCATAGGGATTTACTTAGTCAATAGATTCTATTGTGGAAATTGTTGCTGAGACTAGGGTCTCCGCTGCACATTGTAAACCTGCACCGTGGATGAGATTACGCTGCGTCAAATAGGAGCACAGTGGGCAAGGGGTTTCCATAAATCGGCTGGGGAGGTTCCGCAGTAGTCCTACTTCATGTGAAGCAGAGCTGAAGTAACAGAATTCTGGTGATCTTTGGCATCATTAATAGCCATCTCTATATCAATTGGTTCATCAGAACGTAGATTTATTTTTCGGGGGGGGGGGGGGGGGGGCGATTTATTGATCAAGCTACATGTGAAGTGTGAGGAGAGGTCACAAGGCAGATTATAAAGGGTCTGCCAATTCTGCAGAACCAGCACCAATCTTGTTCATGGCAGTATCTGGTGTTGTAGGTTACACAAACTTTTTTTTTTTAGAAAAACAGACTTTAGCCTTTAAGGGGTTGTCCATGGTTAGAATAAACTATAGTTTTAAAACACACATGTTAAATGAACCTATAAATACCTAACATTTGGTTACAGTCTTCCCCACAGCGGGTAAACCTTGCCCCATAACAATTGTAGAGTACCAGCTTTACACAATTGTACGGAACAGTGGGTGCAAAATATGGGGACCCGACACCAACTGTTAGGAAGCAGTCCGAAGAAATAAATAGGAGGAAGACGCCTTTATAGACCAACATCTCAAACTTACGGTGGCCCAGCCTCATTCCAGTGAGCAAACCTTAGCTGCAATACCACATAAAACCCACAGCGGCGCCGTTTATGGAAGAAAGCAAACCAGATTTCTAGTCTCATTCACCTCTTAACCATAAAGACCATCACCAAGTTACAAGTACAAGAACATAAAAAGGAGTTTAACATGAAAGGAGGTGATCTTAATGTGCACACCAATACACCCATTGTGGTTAGTATCAGATCAACACCATTTATACTTTTCGGTTACGCTATGAGACATCAGGTCCATGAGTAGGCCACTAAGAAAGCATCCAACTAGGCATGTAAGTGTCAATGCTACCCTGCTGTCAATCCAATGACTGTACAGCTACCTGCAGGAGGACCAACATTATCAGCATCATTGAGGCCAAGATCGGTCCTGCAGAATACGAGTAGTGCAAAGTAAGCAGACTTCTCAGAAGAGCACTTAGAGTGGTATACATTGCAGATGGGCATCGGGTTAGGATAAATACGCGGGCACTGGTTACAGTGGAGCCGTCCACACAAGTGCCCCACTACAGAAACATGGATTCCTGCTAGAGCTTGCCACTCGCTCTACTCTGTCTAGTCTGTTGGCGCTCATATTTCACAGAAATTATAAGAAAAATCAGGAGGGTTACAGCCTGGATGGCAGCCAGTAGGAAGAAATAATAGTTCAAATGGCATTTATTGATGTTCCCTGCAGAAAAAAAAAAGAAAATTAGATTTTATTATGGACGTTCTGTAATGGCAAAACACAATGTCAATCAAGTAACACTACACTGTTGATAGGAAGCTCTATCAGGGTTACTTACCGTACCGATTCACAGCCTTAGAAGGAACCTGTTTATTCACGTGGCCCAAGTCACAGGCAGTAGCAGGGCCAGACTGCACAATTGCAGCCAGGTAGGCTTTCCACTGAAACGCTCTGGCATTAGGGAAAACATAACTAGAAGATCCAGTCCTGGACCGTAGCCAGAGACCAGACTAGCCCGCCACAGCCCCAGGTAACAGACACGCGCATCCCATGTATGTACGTGGGGAGAGACCGGTCAGGTGCATGGAGATGTGACTAGTCTGGCACTGCCCCTGGTCAGATTTTCCTAAAGCCACCGCATGCATGCGCATCACCTAGAGCGGCACTGGAAGAAGCCAGACGGAGGTAGTGATGGACTAGTCTCATCACTGGCTATGGCCCCCGGCTGGACCCTCTAGACGTTTGTCAATCGCCAGAGCATTTCAGAAAATGTATACCTGGCAGTAACCGTGCAGCAAGGCTCTGAAGCATACTGCCCATGGGTGGCATAGATCAGCCAACCGGTTCCCTTTACACGGCAAAACCTAAGTTGGTATCCAAAACCAGAAGAGAGACTAGGCCACTAGTCTCAGCCTGCAGTACTGGAGGAATTGGTGACAAGTTTTCCCTTACCAATCTAAGGGCAGCATATAATGGGGGACTTCAGCAGTGTGAAACTTTCCAGGCTACTTGCTGTAGTTTTGGCATCACAGGTTTTAGCTCCTGCTCCTCTCCATGAGGAGTTCTGTATAACCCTGACAACCATTAACTGGCAGCTATGTCTATGCATAGGGCGAGTAGAAAACTGGCAGTCAGTGGGGTCGTGTATAGCTCAAGAATATTGAGAACCACCTAGCAGAGTTCAGATGTGAGCTGCAACAGAAAATGCAGTGGTCTCTCAAAACTACAGCAAACAACCCCACAAGTGTCCCAGGATCTTTACTCCTACACCCTGCAGATCTCGGAAGGGGCAGCAAAAAGCTGGTGACAGGTTCCCTTTGGATTGAAAGACAAACTTCAGTTTCAAATCCACCGTGACTTGTGCCAATAGTTACATAAGCTAAGCAGTAGCAATTCTGCATATCTTTCCATGGTTATTTTGGAAGCTTATGGACTTTTTGCCCCCAAAATTTGATTAAATCACAACATGAAAACGTTCACCCTTTTAGATTTGTTTTACGATAGAAATGGTAATATACGATTTGTTATTGGAGGTCAGGTTTCTATAGGTCACATCACCCCTAGAGGTTAGGATAAAGAGACCGGTGGGGAACAAGGGCAACATTACTAATCAACCTGCAGAAGGCAAGTAAACCATAAGAAAAAAAAAGTAAATAAAAAAAAAAAAAAAAAGTTTACACTAAAAGGGGGGGGGGGGGGGGGGGGGGTAGGGGGGAGAAAGTGACAGCTGTTCACTTGTGAATATGTCATGGTATATTAAAATCAGGGATCCAGCGGATCAGAGACTGGTACATGATATAAAGGTTATATTTACAGTAGTAGCTAAAAGGATAGTTGTGGGCAATGCAAGTACAGGTACACCGAAAGGAGAACTGCACACAAGCAGCAGCAGAGTCGGCCATTGCTAGTGACTAACCTAGGTCTGCGTGACTGCTCATCCAGCCGATAGAAGGCAACGAGACCAAGACAAGTAGCCCAGAACCTACAAACGATCCAATACCGGAAAAGAAGAAGAAGAGTCCCATAATGGCGCTCTGCATGGTTTTAGGTGCCGCTGAGTAAGCAAACTCCAGACCTGAGGACAAAGAAGCAGAACATTAATAGAGAACGCCATACATTTACCTGGACACTTGCCAGATACCAGACTACACAAGCCCCTTTATGGCCAGTGCTCAGTACTGTACTGCTGCAGGTTCTCAGCCAAGGTCATTTAGAACAGCTGTAGAAGTAACAAGACAGACTTGTTACATAGATCCATTCCCAGGTATGGATAGAAAAACAGCTGTACCAAAATATTAGGTGCGAGCCAGGCTTAAGTCATTTCCCATGAGTCCCAGCTTTGGCTAATAGGTAAATGACCACACACAGTCACTATGTTGGGTGCAAGGGTCATGTTATCCACTATAGGAAGTTTGGGGACTCACCAGGTCTGATCATAGATCCTGCTACTGGCTTGTTTTGGTGAATTATTGAACAATAAACAGCTGAAGACAATTGGCATCCATGATATAGGAATGCTGGGTGCGTCTGTTGTATGCATTGTATCTAGCTTACTGAACGATGGTCAGACTCCCAGGATCTACAGATCAGTCAAGTGACTTGTACTCGGGTACAATAAAAAGGGAATCTGACAGCAGGTTTTGCTACATAATCTGAGAGCAGCATAACATTGGGCAAGAAACCCCGATTCCAGGGATGTGTCACTTACTGGGCTGTTATAATCATTACCTGTTTTGCTTAATGTAGACAGAGCTCAGAAAGCTGAACCCTGTATAAACCTGCTCACTGACTGGCAGGTTCCCCTCTACACTGTGCATGGTCAGCAAGCTGCCAGTCAGTGGAGGGGGCCACATACATTAGCCTGACTGCAGTGATAAGCTCCTGCTGATAAAATAATGGTTACCGTATTTTTCGGACTATAAGACGCACCGGACTATAAGGCGCACCCAGGTTTTAGAGGTGGAAAATAGGGAAAAAAAATATTTGAAGCAAAAAAAATGTGGTAAAATATTTAATAACATAAATAACATACTATTATATGTGGTGTTATTATATATAATAGTATGTTATTATGTTGGAAGCTGCGGGACCAGTGTGGTGTCTGTGAAGTACTATATGAAGATGCTGGAGGGTGAGTATAAGAATGGGGGCACAGGGCTTATATTGAAAGCACCACTCCAGCACTGCAAAATAACACTGGAGTGCTGCTTTAAAATCCCATGGGAGAACTATAACTCCCAGCATGTCCTGGAGATCCTATGACATGCTGGGAGTTATAGTTCACTAAAGGAGTGGCAGAGTGCTTTATTGTGTTTTGGAAAGACTAACCTCTTAATTGTGACAGCCAGCCTGTGGTGAGGTGAAAGCATCCCATGACTGCACACACAGAGCCCTCCCTTTTGTTGCCTTTCCACAGCACAGGTAATGGAAGCCAGCAGATTCTAGTGGGGAGTATGAAGGACCCGTGATGATGTCAAGAAGAGGGAGGGCTCTGAGCTGCCACATGATGCTCCAGCCCGCCCACTTCTGACATCACACAGGTCCTCCTTGTACACAGCACTCAGCGTCCAGCCCAGAGAGGTATGCAGCGATCTCCTCTCCCCTGGACCCTGCTACTGCTGCCTCCTCCTCCCCCGGACACACAGATCTCCCCAGCTGCTGCAGGAATCAGCGCTGGGGAAACCATGTGTGTTGCTGCTTAAGTGCAGTATTCATTTGCTGCTCCTGGCTCACGCTCAGCTGATAGGTGGGCGGGGAGTAGCTAATGAATATTCACTGCACTTAATCATCGGGACCACATGGTTTCCCCAGCCTGATTCCCAGCAGTGGGGACATTTTTCTGCCTCCTGAAGTGGGATAACAGTGCGCTCCCACTCGCTGCTGCCCCCTTCCACACATGCTACATCCCTACCATAAGACGCACCCACACTTTCCTCCCAAATTTGGAGGAAAAAAATGCGTCTTATGGTCAGAAAAATACGGTATATTGAAACTACATCACACAGCCTAATAAGCAACAGAGGCAGAAGCTTGAGGTCAGGGGAAAGCTGCAGTTTCGCCAGCATCCCCCATGTAGTAACTCCCGCCCTGACAAGGCCAGTGCCCAAGTGTAGACCTAAACTGAATGTACCCCTTAATCCCTCCCAGTGGGTCTCAGCCTCAATGGAGGCCTGGGGAGTGTATTCAGGTGCACTATATGTATGGTTTCTCTCAAGTGTCGGTTTGAGCATGGCTTCTTTTATCATATATTAAAAAGGAAGTTTTACTGGGATACTCTCCTTACTCATTTGTGAGCATTGCGATTACTACCATAGATGGTTCTATATAGCGGTCTGTGTACTCTGCTATATAATCTGAGTCCTGTGACACACTGCCCTTTAATGAGCCATTTATAATTAGTGGGCAGTGACCATTGACTATGGATAAATCATGACGACAGACACTAGCAAGGTGTTGCATTGTGTATTTGTATAGCAAACACCAATTTATATTACAAATCTGTGTAAATATTTTAGGTAGGTGAGGGAAAAAAAAAAAAAAATATGTAGAACCATCACAACTACCCAGAAGTATAAAGAAACCCAAGATATTACAGATTATACCATGAAAGTCTTCATTAAATATTATACGAAAAATATTACACCAGATTGCTGCTATTACAATATAGAAAGATAATGGTATATAACATATTTGTCACTGACAAATTATCACTATCATTTGTTGTTCATCATGGGACATTATATCGACTAGTCGTCACAAAATACTAAAACAGGGGTGTGGAAACCACAGAAAAACGACCAAAACCGTCAAAAATAGTACACAAAAAGTTTATTATTCCATAAAAAGCCAATATATAAAAAATAAAAAATAAATAAATAGTACAGGACAAATGGAACAAAGTGGGAAGCATGTGCATGCAGCAAACAAAAGTGCAACTGTGCAAAGCCTTGATATGCAGACCAGAGTAAAGATCACATTTAGATCTATTTACATATTGTTAAGACAAAAAAGGGAAAAATGTATACATAAAAAAAAAAAAAAAATCATGATACTGCTGCTGTCAGCTTAATGTATATAGGGGTACTACCCATGGAGCAAAGGATAAATAGGAGATAATCTATTTATCGTGGTGCAGCCACTAGGAACAAAGTGTCTGTAAGGACACTATCAATACATTATATGTTATAGTGCCCATACTGGAATAAAGGTGCAGAGATGTAAAGCATATCTATGCCAGGCTATAATATACATATACACGCTTTGGACATGTGTTACATAAAGAGAAAAAGGAGATGTTTGCACTCCGGGTAAAGATAATGGAAACTAATTAGCATCTGATTTCTACAGGGCTGGGTCTCTGGTTTCACTTCCCTGTGCACAGAGGAATAAAGGCTTCACCGATGAACATGTCTGTATGAATCCGGTCAGATGTGATCTGTATTAAACCGTGCAGGCTGGCGGCTCTGAATTTATGTAGCAATGTGATGCATGACACTGCAGTACTGCTCACATCCTGCAGGCGGCAGCATAGCACAAGGTCTGCATCAGACATACAAAAACCTGAACCTTCACTTCTAAGGCATAGAGCAAATGTAAAACTGCCAGGCTGCAGTAACTAATGAGTCTGAAGGTGCCGATATACACAACCAGTCATCTGACCAACATCTATTCAGCCCAGCTCACCTGTACACAATCCGTTATAGCAGGTTTAATAGGCATCAGACCTGGAGCCATTGTGAGACTGTGTACCCTCGGTCAAACTCGGGTGCCAAAGTCACCACTGACTGGCATCTAATGAGTTAAACTGTGGGGAATCCATGCCCTCACTAGCCACTGCCGGACTATAATCAGCCAATACCCAGCAGCTGGCCGCACGGGTTCACACACTACCCATGTGAGACTAACCCATCATGGAGAGCATGTCATAAAAGTCACAAAGGTTACAGAGACTAATAAATTTCATTCCAGAAGTGAGAAGTGTTGTCAGAGGAACTGTGGAAATAAAGTCCAGGTTGCGACTACAAGTCTCAGCACAACTTACCTGCTATACTGGCAAAGATTTCACTGACCCCAATGAGCAGATACTGCGGCAGCTGCCACCATACGGGGAGATCGGCGGCAAAGTAAGTGACATTGTTAATTATCTGGGTGTGTTTATGGTCTTTGACAATAGCCAATCTTTTGCTTTCCAAAATACCTGGATATGAGAAACAAGAGAGCAGAACAATTATAAGATTCCCTCAAAGTTTTATTTAGTTCGCAATAGGGGGCCGCCTCATCTATTCAGCCAGTAATAGGGGCCCCCTCATCTATTCAGTCAGTCATAGGGGCCCCCTCATCTATTCAGTCAGTAATAGTGGCCTCCTCATCTATTCAGTCAGTCATAGGGGCCCCCTCATCTATTCAGTCGGTAATAGTGGCCCCCTCATCTATTCAGTCAGTAATAGTGGCCTCCTCATCTATTCAGTCAGTCATAGGGGGCCTCCTCATCTATTCAGTCAGTAATAGTGGCCTCCTCATCTATTCAGTCAGTAATAGTGGCCTCCTCATCTATTCAGTCAGTAATAGTGGCCTCCTCATCTATTCAGTCAGTAATAGGGGTCCCCTCATCTATTCAGTCAGTAATAGGGCCCCCCTCATCTATTCAGTCAGTAATAGGGGCCTCCTCATCTATTCAGTCAGTAATAGTGGCCTCCTCATCTATTCAGTCAGTAACAGGGGCCTCCTCATCTATTCAGTCAGTCATAGGGGCCCCCTCATCTATTCAGTCAGTAATAGTGGCCCCCTCATCTATTCAATCAGTAATAGTGGCCCCCTCATCTATTCAGTCAGTAACAGGGGCCTCCTCATCTATTCAGTCAGTCATAGGGGCCCTCCTCATCTATTCAGTCAGTAATAGTGGCCTCCTCATCTATTCAGTCAGTAATAGTGGCCTCCTCATCTATTCAGCCAGTAACAGGGGCCTCCTCATCTATTCAGTCAGTAATAGTGGCCTCCTCATCTATTCAGTCAGTAATAGTGGCCTCCTCATCTATTCAGTCAGTAATAGGGGTCCCCTCATCTATTCAGTCAGTAATAGGGCCCCCCTCATCTATTCAGTCAGTAATAGGGGCCTCCTCATCTATTCAGTCAGTAATAGTGGCCTCCTCATCTATTCAGTCAGTAACAGGGGCCTCCTCATCTATTCAGTCAGTCATAGGGGCCCCCTCATCTATTCAGTCAGTAATAGTGGCCCCCTCATCTATTCAGCCAGTAATAGGGGCCTCCTCATCTATTCAGTCAGTAACAGGGGCCTCCTCATCTATTCAGTCAGTAATAGTGGCCCCCTCATCTATTCAGCCAGTAATAGGGGCCTCCTCATCTATTCAGTCAGTAATAGGGGCCCCCTCATCTATTCAGTCAGTCATAGGGGCCTCCTCATCTATTCAGTCAGTCATAGGGGCCCCCTCATCTATTCAGTCAGTAACAGGGGCCTCCTCATCTATTCAGTCAGTAATAGTGGCCCCCTCATCTATTCAGCCAGTAATAGGGGCCCCCTCATCTATTCAGCCAGTAATAGGAGCCTCGTCATCTATTCAATCACATTCAGACAAGTCTTTGGTGACTGCAAGTCTAGAAAAATCATGGGCAAGAGGGAAGAACGTCCTTTTGATACGGACGACACTGGTATTTTATATTGTTCAAGGTGCAGCCAAAGAAAAACAAATCACAAATATGCACTACAAATGCAGTTTACGTACGGACCAAATGTATGCACGCAGTGGGAGATCGGGGCAGATATCTGAAAAACATAGCAGCGTATCAGCATATCCGTGCCTACGCCAACACTTACCTGCTGCTAGAACGGAGCAAGTTACAAAGAACATTCCAACTGCAATCCTCTTAAGTGAGGAGGGTAATAAGCCCCTTCTTTTCAGGACTGGGTCCACCACCTTGTCCTTCAGTGGTATCAGGATCAAAATAAGCACAGCATCAAACATGGTGAGCCAGGCAGCTGGGAACTGGAAGACATAGGGGTCACGAAGAATGAGGCCCAGTATGTGACCACAAGATTGACAGCCATGACTTACCCTGCTCGTCATTAAGGGCCACCCCCTAGACTCCCAAGCATAGAAATATGGGATTTATAGTACAGAGTTATACGAAATCTCCCACAAAACAAATCTACTTTTAGGACATACTGCCGTGTAACACAGGCTCCCTGTGAAGCCTGTAGCCATTGTACCACCTGTACATGTGAAAAGTAATGAAGAAGGGTTTAAGGCTATGTGCACACGTAGGAAAAAAAGGTGCAGCATTTTCCGCACAAAATCCGCATCTCCTGGCAGAATCCGCAGCCACGGATTTGCCGCGGTTTTTATGAGGAATTGATGCAAATTTTCAGCGTTTTTTGCCACTGCGGAATTTTAACATGGAGGGGTGCAGAAACGCTGCAGATCCGCACAAAAGTAGTGACATGCACTTTGAAATCCGCAGCAATTCCGCACAGCTAATTTTTAATCCCATTGATTTACATTGTACTGTACATCACAGTGCGGAACTGCAGCGTTTCTGCGCTAAAAAATCCGCTGCGGATCCGTAGCAAATCCGCATCGTGTGCCCATAGCCTAAGATTTGTAGAAGATGCCCCTGCTGTCAGGTGCAGGGACGAAGAACAGGGACAGGACACTAGATCAGGTACAAGATCAGGTACAAGTACCACATCAGAATCCCTAAAAGCAGCGATGGTTTTCGCTCTGCATCTTCTCACCACAGAGGAAACAAATCCATCTATGACCCCCTCCCCTTCATATTCATTCACACCAGGGCCTTCTGTAAGTGCGTTCTGGTAGGACGGGCAGGAGAAATGGACGGATTGTAATGACTGTTCAGATTCTAGAATCCTGCAAAAATTGCAGAAGTGAAAAGAAGAAGAAAAAAAAAAAAATCATAACGAGCAACAAAAGATTCATGATGGTGCCAGGGCACTGGGATATATGTGCGCCATTACTATTCTCATTGTGTACTGGAGCGCAAACCATCACATACTGCATGTTGTACCGCTGGGCCCCCTCCTACTGACCATTGTCATTTCCAGCCTCTGGATCCTTAGCCCACCCAGTGATTCCATCCCTTTGTATACTGGTAAGAGTACATATACTGAATTTCCTTCATCCAAGAGACATTCCACACATCCACTGAGCCTGAGGAAGGGTACATTACCGGAAACTTTGCTATACTTCACTGGTGTAAAAACTTTTTGGATATGAGGGTAGAAAATTTAAAATCATTCAAAAACATTGTGTTATGCCTCTGTGTGCTATTGCCTTATAAAACATTGATTTTCAGACAAACCATTAGTCACCTCCACCCTAATGTTTATAAGGGGTGTCCTTCTGGTAGGTGCTTCATAGAATAAAAGCTGACGGCCTATAAAAAATGGCCACACATCAGCTAGGGGCTGGCAGAGTGAGTGTTCCTTATACAGAGGAGCTGCTGCCATTCAGGGGGGGCTTCAGAGCCAAGCCTCCTCAATTTGGAGGGCCTGGACAGCTTTACCCATGTAAATGGGGGTCCTCAAAGGGGTTGCCTGGTGCCATGTAGTACTGCCGTGGTGATAAGTCAGCAGATACCAACTAGTACACAATTCGCAGACATCCAGTAGAATAGATCATGTGGATGGTACTCCCAATCTCCCAACCAGCCGTGAGCACCAGATCATTTTTATATCTTGGAAGACTTCTTAGGGTAAGTTCACACAGGGCGTTTTTTTATGCTAATTTTCAGCTGCCTTTTACAGTACCAGCAAAGCCGATGAGATTTCAGAAATCTCATGCACACACTGTTCAGTATTTTGTGCTTTGCTGCTTTTTTTGGACACAGCATGTCAGTTTCAGCGTTTTTCAGCATTTTTCACCCATTGACTTAAATGGGTGATGAAAAAACACTAAATACACTAGGTTGACTTTTCTTGCAGCATATTTGCTGCACAAAAGTCATGTACAGCTGGATGTGACGTCACGCTTGGCTATGCTACTTCTAGATGGCAGGCTGTATGATGCGTCCATGCAGCCTGTCATTCATTAGCAGACCACCCATTCACTTGAATAGGGGATCCGACATTAGTGTTTGACATGCTGTCATATGCACGACAGCTCAGCAAACACCGCTTCTGATCAGCGGGGAAATTGTCCCCGATGGTCAGAGAGCCGCGGTTCCCACTGTCAGAAGACAGGAGTGCTCAGCTGTAATCGGAGGTATTAACTCACCTCCGGTCACTGGTGTCAGCTGATGGGACTACTGATCCCATCATCTGATACCTGCTAATGCTAATTACAGTGAGCGCAGGAGCGGCGGATGGGAGTGTTCTTCTGCCGCTCCTACGCTATAACAAAACAAACACGGAGTGGGTTCCCCCTAATTTTGATAACCAGACAGACAAAACTCACAGCTTGTCGGCTGCAACCCCCTGCTGTCAGCTTCAGCAAGGCTAGTTATCAAGAATAGATGGGTCCTCACGTTTTTTTTTTTAAACAACCAGCCTTGCTAAAGCTCACAGCTGAGGGCTGGTATTCTCAGAATGGTAAGGGGCCACTGGTATAGGCCCCCCTCAGCTGCCAAGAAAAGGCACATCTATTAGATGCGCCAATCTTGGTGCTTTGCCTGGCTCTTCCCACTTTTCGTGTAGCGGTGGCAAGCAGGGTAATGAAGGGTATTGATATTGTAAGGCAACATTAAGCCAGCTTAGACGTCAATAAGACACCTATTCAGTACTATGTAGAGAGTAGCTGGCCAACAGCACACGGATAAACGGATGCACGTCCTAGTTCCACTGGACCCCCATGGAAGATGTACATACCAAATAAAAATTGAAGGACAGCATCCAGTCCAGGTGAAAGGGCACTTTGGCAAATAAAGGAATCGTTTTGTGAACACTTTCACCTGGACTGGATGCTGTCCTTCAATTTTTATTTGACCTATTCAGTACTAATCCTATAGTAATTAAAGGGTTATACAAACACATGCAGAAAAAAGTATTTTAATGAAATAAACCACACAGTTTAACCCCTTCATGACCGTGGGATTTTCCGTTTTTTCCGTATTCGTTTTTCACTCCCCTCCTTCCCAGAGCCATAACTGTTTTATTTTTCTCTCAATATGGCCATGTGAGGGCTTATTTTTTGCGGGACGAGTTGTACTTTTGAACGACATCATTGGTTTTACCATGTCGTGTACTAGAAAACGGGAAAAAAATTCCAAGTGCGGTGAAACTGCAAAAAAAGTGCAATTCCACACTTGTTTTTTGCTTGGCTTTTTTGCTAGGTTCACTAAATGCTAAAACTGACCTGCCATTATGACTAGGTTATTTTTTATCTAAGTGGTGAAAAAAAAAATTCCAAACTTCGCTAAAAAAAAATAAATAATAATTTGTGCCATTTTCCGATACTCGTAGCGTCTCCATTTTTCATGATCTGGGGTCGGGTGAGGGCTTATTTTTTGCGTGCCGAGCTGGCGTTTTTAATGATACCATTTTGGTGCAGATACGTTCTTTTGATCGCCCGTTATTGCATTTTAATGCAATGTCACGGCGACCAAAAAAAAACTTAATTCTGGCGTTAAGGATTTTTTTCTCATTGCGCCGTTTAGCGATCAGGTTAATGCTTTTTTTTATTGATAGATCGGGCGATTCTGAACGCGGCGTTACCAAATATGTGTAGGTTTGATTTTTTTTATTGATTTATTTTGATTGGGGCGAAAGGGGGGTGATTTAACCCCTTTCTGACATCTGACGTACTATCCTGTCGAGGTGGGGTGGGCCCGTATGACCACCGACGGGATAGTACGTCATACGCGATCGGCCGCGCTCACGGGGGGAGTGCGGCCGGGTGTCAGCTGCATATCGCAGCTGACATTCGGCACTATGTGCCAGGAGCGGTCACGGACTGCCCCTGGCACATTAACCCCCGGCACACCGCGATCAAACATGATCGCGGTGTACCGACGGTATAGGGAAGCATCGCGCAGGGAGGGGGCTCCCTGCGGGCTTCCCTGAGACCCCCGCAGCAACGCGATGTGATCGCGTTGCTCCGAGGGTCTCCTACCTCCCTCCTCGCCGCAGGTCCCGGATCCAAGATGGCCGCGGCATCCGGGTCCTGCAGTGAGGGAGGTGGCTTACCAAGTGCCTGCTCAGAGCAGGCGCTAGTAAGCCTGCAGCCCTGCACAGCAGATTGCCAATCTGACAGAGTGCTGTGCACACTGTCAGATCACCGATCTGTAATGTCCCCCCCGGGACAAAGTAAAAAAAAAAAAAATTTTTACACGTGTAAAAAAATAAATAAAAAATAAATTCCTAAATAAAGAAAAAAATATATTATAACCATAAATACATTTCTTTATCTAAATTTAAAAACAAAAAAAAAACAAAAAAAAAATAAATAATAAAAGTACACATTTATTATCGCCGCGTCCGTAACGACCCAACCTATAAAACTGTCCCACTAGTTAACCCCTTCAGTAAACACCGTGAGAAAAAAAAACGAGGCAAAAAAATAACGCTTTATTACCATACCGCCGAACAAAAAGCGGAATAACACGCGATCAAAAAGAGAAATAAATAACCATGGTACCGCTGAAAACGTCATCTTGTCCCGCAAAAAACGAGCCGCCATACAGCATCATCAGCAAAAAAAGAAAAAAAGTTAGTCCTGAGAATAAAGTGATACCAAAATAAATTTTTTCTATAAAATAGTTTTTATCGTATAAAAGCGCCAAAACATAAAAAAAATGATATAAATGAGGTATCGCTGTAATCGTACTGACCCGAAGAATAAAACTGCTTTATCCATTTTACCAAACGCGGAACGGTATAAACGCCTCCCCCAAAAGAAATTCATGAATAGCTGGTTTTTGATCATTCTGTCTCACAAAAATCGGAATAAAAAGCGATCAAAAAATGTCATGTGCCCGAAAATGTTACCAATAGAAACGTCAACTCGTCCCGCAAAAAACAAGACCTCACATGACTCTGTGGACTCAAATATGGAAAAATTATAGCTTTCAAAGTGTGGTAATGCAAAAAATATTTTTTGCAATAAAAAGCGTCTTTCAGTGTGTGACGGCTGCCAATCATAAAAATCCGCTAAATAACCCGCTATAAAAGTAAATCAAACCCCCCTTCATCACCCCCTTAGTTAGGGAAAAATAAAAAAAATGTATTTATTTCCATTTTCCCATTAGGGTTAGGGTTAGGGCTAGGGCTAGAGCTAGGGTTTGGATTACATTTACGGTTGGGAATAGGGTTGGGATTAGGGGTGTGTCAGGGTTAGGGGTGTGGTTAGGGTTACCGTTTGGATTAGGGTAAGGGGTGTGTTTGGATTAGGGTTTCAGTTATAATTGGGGGGTTTCCACTGTTTAGGCACATCAGGGGCTCTCCAAACGGGACATGGCATCCGATCTAAATTCCAGACAATTCTGCGTTGAAAAAGTAAAACAGTGCTCCTTCCCTTCCGAGCTCTCCCGTGTACCCAAACAGGGGTTTACCCCAACATATGGGGTATCGGCGTCCAATTTCTCCTGTTACCCTTGGGAAAATACAAAACTGGGGGCTAAAAAATAAGTTTTGTGGGAAAAAAAAAGATGTTTTATTTTCACGGCTCTGCGTTGTAAACTGTAGTGAAACACTTGGGGGTTCAAAGTTTTCACAACACATCTAGACAAGTTCCTTGGGGGGGGGGTCTAATTTCCAATATGGGGTCACTTGTGGGGGGTTTCTACTGTTTAGGTACATCAGGGGCTCTGCAAATGCAACGTGACGCCTGCAGACCAATCCATCCAAGTCTGCATTCCAAACGGCGCTCCTTCCCTTCCGAGCTCTGCCATGCGCCCAAACAGTGGTTTACCCCCACATATGGGGTATCAGCGTACACAGGACAAATTGGACAACAACTTTTGGGGTCCAATTTATCCTGTTACCCTTGTGAAAATACAAAACTGGGGGCTAAAAAATCATTTCTGTGAAAAAAGAGGAATTTTTATTTTCACGGCTCTGCGTTATAAACTGTAGTGAAACACTTGGGGGTTCAAAGCTCTCAAAACACATCTAGATAAGTTCCTTAGGGGGTCTACTTTCCAAAATGGTGTCACTTATGGGGGTTTTAACCCCTTCACCCCCAAGGGTGGTTTGCACGTTATGGACCGGGCCAATTTTTACAATTCTGACCACTGTCCCTTTATGAGGTTATAACTCTGGAACGCTTCAACGGATCCCAGTGATTCTGACACGGTTTTCTCGTGACATATTGTACTTCATGATAGTGGTAAAATTTCTTTGATATTACCTGCGTTTATTTGTGAAAAAAACGGAAATTTGGCGAAAATTTTGCAATTTTCCAACTTTGAATTTTTATGCAATTTAATCACAGTGATATGTCACATAAAATACTTAATAAAGTAACATTTCCCACATGTCTACTTTACATCAGCACAATTTTGGAACCAAAATTTTTTTTTGTTAGGGAGTTATAAGGGTTAAAAGTTGACCAGCAATTTCTCATTTTCACAACACCTTTTTTTTTTTTTTTAGGGACCACATCTCATTTGAAGTCATTTTGAGGGGTCTATATGATAGAAAATAACCAAGTGTGACACCATTCTAAACACTACACCCCTCAAGGTGCTCAAAACCACATTCAAGGGTAACAGGAGAAAATGGACCCCAAAAGATGTTGTACAATTTGTCCTGAGTACGCCGATACCCGATATGTGGGGGTAACCCACTGTTTGGTCGCATGACAGAGCTCGGAAGAGAAGGAGCGCCATTTGACTTTTCAATGCAAAATTGACTGGAATTGAGATGGGACGCCATGTTGCGTTTGGAGAGCCCCAGATAAGCCTAAACATTGAAACCCCCCACAAGTGACACCATTTTGGAAAGTAGACCCCCTAAGGAGCTTATCTAGAGGTGTGGTGAGCACTTTGACTCACCAAGTGCTTCACAGAAGTTTATAATGCAGAACCGTAAAAATAAAAAATCATATTTTCACAAAAATGATCTTTTCGCCCCCAATTTTTTATTTTCCCAAGGGTAAGAGAAGAAATTAGACCCCAAAAGTTGTTGTACAATTTGTCCTGAGTATGCCGATACCCCATATGTGGGGGGGAACCACTGTTTGGGCGCATGGGAAGGCTCGGAAGGGATGGAGCGCCATTTTGAATGCAGACTTAGATGGAATGGTCTGCAGGCGTCACATTGCGTTTGCAGAGCCCTAATGTACCTAAACAGTAAAAAAAAAAAAAACACAAGTGACACCATTTTGGAAAGTAGACCCCCTAAGCAAATCATGTAGATGTGTTGTGAGAGTTTTGAACCCTCAAGTGTTTCACTACAGTTTATAACGCATAGCCGTGAAAATAAAAAATAAAAAATTTCCCCCCAAAATTATTTTTTAGCCCCCAGTTTTGTATTTTCCCAAGGGTAACAGGAGAAATTGGACCCCAAAAGTTGTTCTCCAATGTGTTCCGAGTACGCTGATACCCCATATGTTGGGGTAAACCCCTGTTTGGACGCACGGGAGAGCTCGGAAGGGAAGGAGCACTGTTTTACTTTTTCAACGCAGAATTGGCTGGAATTGAGATCGGACGCCATGTCGCGTTTAGAGAGCCCCTGATGTGCCTAAACAGTGGAAACCCCCCAATTATAACTGAAACCCTAATCCAAACACACCCCTAACCCTAATCCCAACGGTAACCCTAACCACACCTCTAACCCAGACACACCCCTAACCCTAATCCTAACCACACCTCTAACCCAGACACACCCCTAACCCTAATCCCAACCGTAGATGTAATCCAAACCCTAACCCTAACTTTAGCCCCAACCCTAACCCTAACCCTAGCCCTAACGGTAAAATGGAAATAAATACATTTTTTAAATTTTTATTTTTCCCTAACTAAGGGGTGATGAAGGGGGGTTTGATTTACTTTTACAGCAAGTTTTTTAGCGGATTTTTAGGATTGGCAGCTGTCACACACTGAAAGACGCTTTTTATTGCAAAAAATATTTTTTTGCCTTACCACATTTTGAGAGTTATAATTTTTCCATATTTGAGTCCACAGAGTCATGTGAGGTCTTGTTTTTTGCGGAACGAGTTGACATTTTTATTGGTAACATGCTCGGGCACGGGAGATTTTTTGATCGCTTTTTATTCCGATTTTTGTGAGGCAGAATGACCAAAAACCAGCTATTCATGAATTTCTTTTGGGGGAGGCGTTTATACCGTTCCGCGTTTGGTAAAATTGATAAAGCAGTTTTATTCCTCGGGTCAGTACGATTACAGCGATACCTCATTTCTATCATTTTTTTTATGTTTTGGCGCTTTTATACGATAAAAACTATTTTATAGAAAAAATAATTATTTTGGCATCGCTTTATTCTGAGGACTATAACTTTATTATTTTTTCGCTGATGATGCTTTATGGCGGCTCGTTTTTTGCGGGACAAGATGACGTTTTCAGCGGTACCATGGTTATTTATATCTGTCTTTTTGATTGCGTGTTATTCTACTTTTTGTTTGGCGGTATGAGAATAAAGCGTTGTTTTTAGCCTCTTTTTTACGGTGTTCACTGAAGGGGTTAACTAGTGATAGTTTTATAGGTGGGGTCGTTACGGACGTGGCGATACTAAATAAGTACTTTTATTGTTTGATTTTTTTTATTTAGATAAAGGAATGTATTTATGGGAATAATTTTCTCTTTTTTTTTTTTTTTTTTTTTTTTACACATGTGGGAATTTTTTTTTAAACTTTTTTACTTTGTCCCAGGGGGGGGGGGGGGGACATTACAGATCGGTGATCTGACAGTGTGCACAGCACTCTGTCAGATCACCGATCTCACTTACAGCCGTGCAGGCCTACCAGCACCTGCACGGCACCCGGAAGTAATCCCTGCAGGACCCGGATGCAGCCCCACGGCCATTTTGGATCCGGGGGCCTGCAGGGATAGGAGGTAGGAGACCCTCGCAGCAACGCGATCACATCGCGTTGCTCCGGGGGTCTCAGGGAAGCCTGCAGGGAGCCCCCTCCCTGCGCAATGCTTCCCTGTACCGCCGGCACACCGCGATCATGTTTGATCGCGGTGTGCCGGGGGTTAATGTGCCGGGGGCGGTCCGTGACCGCTCCTGGCACATAGTGCCGGATGTCAGCTGCGATAGGCAGCTGACACCCGGCCGCGATTAGCCGCGCTCCCCCCGTGAGCGCGGCCGATCGTGCTGGACGTACTACTCCGTCCTTGGGAATTAGGGCCCACCCCACATGGACGGAATAGTACGTCCAATGGCAGAAAGGGGTTAATGTTTAGGCACATCAGGGGCTCTCCAAACGCAACAGGGCGTCCCATCTTAATTCCAGTCAATTTTGCATTGAAAAGTAAAATAGCGCTCCTTCCCTTCTGAGCTCTGCTATGCGCCCAAACAGTGGTTTACCCCCACGTATGGGGTATCGTCGTACTCAGGACAAATTGCACAACAACTTTTGTGGTCTAATTTCTTTTCTTACCCTTGGGAAAATAAAAAAATGGGGGCGTAAAGATCATTTTTGTGAAAAAAAATATGATTTTTTATTTTTACGGCTCTGCATTATAAACTTCTGTGAAGCATTTGTTGGGTCAAAGTGCTCAACACACATCTAGATAAGTTCCTTAGGGGGTCTACTTTCCAAAATGGTGTCACTTGTGGGGGGTTTCAATGTTTAGGCACATCAGGGGCTCTCCAAACGCAACATGGCGTCCCATCTCAATTCCAGTCAATTTTGCATTGAAAAGTCAAATGGCGCTCCTTTCCTTCCGAGCTCTGCCATGCGCCCAAACAGTGGTTTACCCCCACATATGGGGTATTAGCGTACTCAGGACAAGTTGTACAACAACTTTTGGGGTCCATTTTCTCCTGTTACCCTTGGTAAAATAAAACAAATTGGAGCTGAAATAAATTTTGTGTAAATAAAAATGAACATTTAACTTTTTTCAAACATTCCAAAAATTCCTGTGAAACACCTGAAGGGTTAATAAACTTCTTGAATGTGGTTTTGAGCACCTTGAGGGGTGCAGTTTTTAGAATGGTGTCACACTTGGGTATTTTCTGTCATATAGACCCCTCAAAATGACTTCAAATGAGATGTGGTCCCTGAAAAAAAATGGTGTTGTAAAAATGAGAAATTGCTGGTCAATTTTTAACCCTTATAACTCAACAAAAAAAAAAAATTTGGTTCCAAAATTGTGCTGATGTAAAGTAGACATGTGGGAAATGTTACTTATTAAGTATTTTGCGTGACATATGTCTGATTTAAGGGCATAAAAATTCAAAGTTGGAAAATTGCGACATTTTCAAAATTTTCGCCAAATATCCGTTTTTTAAACAAATAAACGCAAGTTATATCGAAGAAATTTTACCACTATCATGAAGTACAATATGTCACGAGAAAACAGTGTCAGAATCGCCAAGATCCGTTGAAGCGTTCCAGAGTTATAACCTCATAAAGGGACAGTGGTCAGAATTGTAAAAATTGGCCCGGTCATTAACGTGCAAACCACCCTTGGGGGTGAAGGGGTTAAACTTTATTTTTTTTATACATATTTTTTTTTTTAACTTTTGCCATGCTTCAATAGCCCCCATGGGAGGCTAGAAGCAGGCACAACTCGATCGCCTCTGCTACATAACAGCGATCATCAGATCGCTGCTATGCAGCAGAAAATCAGGTGTGCTGTGAGCGCCGACCACAGGGTGGCACTCACAGCTACCGGCGATCAGTAACCATAGAGGTCTCAAGGACCTCTATGGTTACAATACTGAAGCATCGCCGACCCCCGATCATGTGACGGGGGTCGGCAATGACGTCATTTCCGGCCGCCCGGCCAGATGCGGTAGTTAAATGCCGCTGTCTGCGTTTGACAGCGGCATTTAACTAGTTAATAGCGGCGGGTGAATCGCGATTTCACCCGCCGCTATTGCAGGCACATGTCAGCTGTTCAAAACAGCTGACATGTCCCGGCTTTGATGCGGGCTCACCGTGGAGCCCTGCATCAAAGCAGGGGACCTGACGTCGGACGTACTATCCCGTCCGACGTCAGGAAGGGGTTAACCATTTTATTATTCTGCCATTCCAAGCGAAGCCATCAATCTTCTGAAATAAAAATAAAATAGACCAAAAGTATACTCCCTGATCTGTCGTAGTCCGATATACCGAGTGTCCCACGCAGTATCTGGGGGAGATAAAGCTTACAACTGAGGAACGCTGCGAATGCGACCGCTCCCGGCTGTAAGCTACTGGGGAATGAATGATACACAGCGGGCGCAGGCTCAGGAACTAGCGGTGACGAGCCTGCGCTCCCTCACAGCCTGACCTGAGGTAACCTCTGGACCGTGGGAAAATGCTGGGGAAGAGGATACTGCAGGTAATATTTCTATCTACAGGAAGTGTTTTTTTTGTTTTTTTTTCTCTGTGTGCACTGAACTTTATTGGCATGCACAAAGGGAAAAAAAAAAAAAAAAAAAAAAAAAAAAAAAACCTTAACCTGTGTTTTTGGCACAGCTTCTTTAGTGCCAAGATGACCCGGTTTTGCTGCAGAAAAAAAAAAAAAAAAAATCTGCAAAAACGCCCTGTGTGAACTTACCTTACTGGCTAAGTGTGAAGGGTGGCTGGTCGTCACCATTAGAAATGAATACTAACATGAAGGGTAACAGTCCCAATAGGATAACATGCACACTGACTTCAGGGGTTTTCCTAGAACTCAAATGATCCCTCATTTAGCAGTTGCATTGCCAGTGTGACTACTGGAAGTGGCTGAGTGCTGTACTCTGCCTTCTCCGGCAGTCCTATAGCAGCAGATGGAGCTGACGTAGAGCACGCACACATCTGAGCCATTCAGACAGCGCTCTGCAGAGCCCAGAATCAGGGTGCAGAGCCCCTTTCTCAGCATCGCTAGGGGTCCCAATGATCAGCCCCCAGCAATGTCCCCAAATTTTTGGATAGTTGAAAGACTGTTTGGGAAAACCCCTTGAACAAAATAAAAATCTTACCGTGTGATTTTCACTACTAAATATCTGTGGAATTCTCAAATGTAGACTCTGAAGAACATACGTGGTCTGCATCTACAGGACATAGAAAATATGGTCAGTATTTCGATAGGTACATGAAAATGTGGGTACAACCTTCATTGCTACCAGGTTTATGTTTAAATGGGGAAAAAAAAAAAAAAGCTTAAATCAATTTACAGTTTAATGAAAAGCCTGGCAATTTCTATTCTATTTGTATATATACCTTTAGAAGTCTGTTATAACAGTACAATCTACCACTGGCCTGAAGAGTTAGAAGGGCGCAGTGCACACATCAGGCTATACAGCCAAGTAGGACATTATACAGTATATTAGTGATGAGGCCAGGATGTGACATGCCAGGGAAGGGACGGCAGTACATACCTGAAAATATACCGTCCAGTAAGGAATAAGTGCCAAGAAAACTGGTATTATCTTCACAAGGGCTTTCACGTCTTCTACTTTATCTTCACTGAACGGCCCACCACGTGAAGCCTTGGCCATGTCCAAGATGCCTGGGCTTTGCCCTTGGGAACCATTGCTTTGTCTGAGTTTAGAAAACAAAGAAATAGAATATAAAGTTACTGGAACTCAAAAGAAAGATTTGGGGTATGTTTTTTTTTTTATTATTGTAAACTTAAAATTAAAACCTTTTTGGTTAAAAATATATATATTTTTTCCCCACAGTAGGAGTTCATTAAGAGTTTAGCCATTCAGATTCTGCAGCCTCTATACATCACAGTACATAGCCAGCTACAGAACACCGTACAGCAAATTTGACCAATGTGCTCATCTGAATGCATGCTTTATAACCCCTCTCTCAAAGTGGCTTTATGACAAATTAAAAGAAGAGCAGATAAGGGTTAGAGACCCTGATGTCAGGCTAGTTCACTGACTGATGCAGTGTTAATCATTCTGCTGTGTAACGCAAGACAAAGGCTGCAAAAGCCAAATCAGACCCAAGTTTTATTTATTTTTTTTAGAAAACCTTGTGTTTCAGTGTATAGCAGACTGAATTAGCCAGCGAGCTCCTCTGGTGGTACGGTACACAAATACTGTAAGAGCTCTAACTGTCAAAAAATAAATAATTTCTAGGCCTATAGCAAAAATGCATGGCTTTATTAACAAAACCTCCCGACCATCCAGATAATTCACACCAAATTTCATTAGGTCACAGGGGTTTCTCTGGCCCAGACCCCACAGAGGACTGCTGCTTCTGTTTTTTGCCTTAATAGAATTATACATATCGATTACTGACCTTAATAGCTATGCAAGTTCCTTAAAAGGGGTCCATCAGGTTCAGGACAAGAGTCAGACATTAGAATTGGGACCAGCCATTATTTCCTGGTATATTTCCAGTCACATGCAAGCGATTTGCATATATGCGGTCACCTGCAGACTAGACGCTTTCACATCAGTTGAAAGAAGCTTAAAATCGAGAGAAACTGGCTGAGTCTAGTGGGCAGGTGACTGTGCAAGTGCCATGGTACAGCTGTCTGCCACCAAAGACTGACTTGTCCCAAGACTGAACGAGCCCTTTAGTGGGGTAGATTACTACTCTGCTCCTGCTTAGTGTGCAAGCAGATTATATACTTGGGCACATCCTTCTCTATAGCTGGATTTACATTGAATAACAATTTCCACACATTCATCTGTACTAGTAACAGACAGACCAGTCTTCCACTTACAGCCTCTGGCTTGCTGGCTTCCTTCTACAGCAGGCATAGCCCAGGATCCTGAACATGTCAGTAAAGGTACTGCCATCAGCAGGCTTGGTAACAAATACAGTCTTCCCGCACATGAACACCAAGAAGGAAACCCCAATGCAGACGGTGGGAATTATATATCCAGTGAGAAATCCAATGTTCTGCTGAATGTACGCGATCCCACCTAGAGATATGATGGCCCCCAGGTTTATGCTCCAATAGAACCAATTGAAAAATCTTCGAGTCGCTTCTGGTCCACGGTCCTTCACCTAAGCAAAAAAGCAGTCCATATTAAATGACAATTTTTTTTTTGGTCCAAGAAAGAAAAAAAAAAAAGAAAAAAAAAAAAAAACTCAGGAAAGCAGTGGAATGAATTAGTAACCGTTACTTTTCACTTGACAGGTTCACTTTAAACCTGCAGACTTCTGAATCCTTGGGGTATCTGCTCACATTCAGTATTTGCAGCAGAAAAATCTTTCTGCTGCAAATACTGATGTCCAGTCAAGAAAAAAAAAAAAAATATGCATAAAACATGCGCATTTTGTATGAATTCCCCAATTTCTAATTAAAAAAAAAAAAAGCAGAAACGCAAAGAATTGACATGCTGCAGATCTGAAACAGCTTCAAGTCTGTTAGGAATAAATAAGTGTACATGAGACTAGGAACAGTAAAGTCCTGTGGTTTTCCATACAAAGATGAGTGGAAGTAATGCAGGAAAAACACCATGTGAACATGGCTTTACAGTGTGTGCCCCATCAGGACTCTCCCATATTGCTGGGAAGAGCACACGGTCATGTGACTGCAAGTGAGTCGCATTTTGAGAGAGGCAAAGCACGTCTAGTCGGCATGTGACCGCATGTAAGCAAACACTTGCCAGAGCATGACCGCCCGCTCTCATCAGCAATAACAGAGCCCCGACAAGGCCCATTGTAAGGATTTTAAAAGTCAGTAAGTGCAGAGGTGGCAAAATATCAGGCAAGCCCTTTAACCTTCAACAGGCCACTCACTCAAAACAAATCGTGTTACGATTTTTGTACAATTTGCAGTGTATCGAGATCAATTCTTGCCCCATCATGAGTCCTGTCAGCATTTCCACTCCTTGAGGGACCACCATGCCTGTACGATTGGATACAGAGATCTTCTCCATATCACGCATTGGGATACAACATTGGAGGCTGGTTCATTCATTCCCACTGATGTATAATATCCAACCCCTCACCATGCAGCCCCTCACCATGCAGATTGCCCTTAGTAACATTCGGGATAGAATGGATTGACCTAAAGAGCTCACTGAATTAGAACGCGGTTCTGTAAATCGGTCACCACTGCACAATATCAGTTCATTAAATTTCCTCAATCAACTGAGTAGTATTATTGGAAAGTGGAAGAATTTAGGAATCACAGCAGCTCAGCCACAAAGCAGATGCCACGTAAAGTAACTAGTGGGGTTACAGTGCCAAGGTGCATGATGTAGACTAGCCATAACATAAGTGGTAAAATGGTGCGCCAGGAGCTACATGGCATAGGTTTC
Organism: Ranitomeya variabilis; assembly: GCF_051348905.1. Classification (NCBI taxonomy): domain Eukaryota; kingdom Metazoa; phylum Chordata; class Amphibia; order Anura; family Dendrobatidae; genus Ranitomeya; species Ranitomeya variabilis. The sequence goes on from NC_135232.1 coordinate 238,650,667, forward strand.
CAAGTCTGGTCAGCTACATGAAAGCCTTACATCACCAAGCACAATGCAAAGTATTTGATGAACTGGTGTTAATACATACACTGGGACAGTTTTGTGGCGTGATAAATCACTATCTGGCAGTCTGATGGAGGGGTCTGGGAAATACCAGGAATACATTACCTGCTTGACTACATTGTACTGTGCCAACTGAAAAGTTTGATGGGACGAGGAATAATACATTTTATCGAGTGGTTATTCAGAATTTGGCCCCAGCCCTAAATTTTCAAGGGAAATCTTCATACTTGAGCATGCCAAGACATTTTGGACAATTGTGTTTCCAACTTTATGAGAGTTTGGAGAAAGCCTTTTTCTGTTCCCTATGACCGGACCCCAGTGCACAGAGTAAGGTCCACATAGGGATAATTAGGCAAGTTTGGTGTGGAAGAACAAGTCTGACCTGCACAAAGCGGTCAAAGCCCGGACTTCATCCCCCAAACAACTTTGGGATGAATCACCCCAGAGATTGTGAGCCAGACCCCTCAGTTTGACAGCAGTGACTGACTGGATGTCTTTGTCACCACTAACAGGACCGCCTCCTGGGCTGAAAACATGGGAGTTTATTAGCATAAAGTACAAAGGCCTCAGCCATATACTTTAATTCAGGGCTCCTGAACCAATTGCTCATGTCTAAGTGTGGGCACCTAGTCCCCGATTCATCAAGACTAGCGTTGCTCACGCAAGCCATAATGAGGCGTGCTGAGTCAGAAGCTCCCAATTCATGAAAGCGCATGTCTCTTCATGAATAGTTGGCGTCTGACGAGTGGCGTTCAGGTACTGGAGTGAAGTTTCTGGAGTAGTCCTGTGGTACTGCCGTGCCCCATTTTGTCAGAGCTGGGAGAGTGGCATGAACACCCCAATAGTTTTTAAATCTTGGGAATTCAAAACACTTACACTAGAATTCTGGTGAACCCATAGTAAGGTAATGCTGAGCTGTGCTCAGAGGGAGAGAGCCAAGGGATTTATGACTCCTTCCACCCTCACTCATAGGCAACACATGTGGCCACAATCAAGCTGAATAGCCCCCCCCCCCAACCCCAAGATGCTGAACATTGACATCTCCTTTAATAAAGTGTGAAAAGAACATAAAATGAACTCTCCAGGTACTCACCCCACAGTGTCCAGCACCGTCTCCCACTGCTGCAGTAGTCTCAGTGTTGTGACAAGAGGGGTGACATTGGTCACACAGCTCTAGCCAGTTACTGAATGTAGAGCTTGAGCAGAGATTGACTGCATGCAGTGGGAGCTCAAAGACTGGCCATAGGTGTGACAAGCGCTGCTGCCATATTGCCCCTCTAGTCAACACCAGGACTGAGAAGTGACAGAAGCCAGCTCTGGACTCTAGTGGGGCCAAGTACCTGCCGAGTGTCATCGAAAGTGTGTAAGTGTACATAAGCCACCACTTTAAGAATGGGAGATCTATTTGTAAAGAGGTTGTACCCCAAGAATAAGTGCTCTGACAGAGGATAGGATTAGCACTTCTGTGTGAGAAATTGTATAGTTTTATGTGCATTAAACCTGAAGTCAGAAGTCCATATATCAGTCATTATGGGAAGAAGCACAGATGTCTCCTGACCCAAACATGACAGCCTTATATGCACCGTATCATCCAGCCAGACAATCTGCACTTTGGGGAGCTGTCCTACTGTCTTGCTGGAAGAAGGGTTACGTCAGGACTTCAGTTGCAGCTGTCTTCTCAGGACACAGACACTGCTGAATAGAAGGATGGAGCAGGGAACAATCAGATCCCTTGTCTAGTCTATGTAGAGGCAGATGATCCTGTCAGGACCCTGTGGCACTTTGGGTCCATTTTGAGAGAAGGGCAGCATGAATGTTTTGTTTTGAATGTAGGTGTGAATCACATAACACGAAGGTCCTGGCAGGACAGTCAGTCAAGATTCTGGTGAGACTGAAGAGCTGAGGAGAGAACCAGTCACTTGGCAGCAAAGAGGAGCAGGACACATGCTAGAGGTGTGTGTGTGTGTGTGTGTGTGTGTGTGTGTGTGTGTGTGTGTGTGTGTGTGTGTGTGTGTGTGTGTGTGTGTGTGTGTGTGTACACACTGTGGGGGCAGCATACTGTTTGAGGGGGCACTAGGGGTGTGAGACCATTGTGAGGAAACAACAGAATTCATTCGCTAGGAGCAATGTGTGTGGCCGCATATAAAGGGAAGGTGAGCCCGAGTTACCAACTGTGTAATAAAAACTGACAAATCCACAGTATCTTACCATCATTCTTATCTTTCAAAGTTGGGAGGTTTTTATAAGCTTATGAGGCTGTCAAGTTTGGGAGACCCATTGTGCATCAGTTCAATCTCACACTAAAATATGGGTGAACTTATTTCTGCCCAGGGCCTGAATGTAAAGACTCGATGAAACGCGTAACTCCATAGTCCACATTAAATTTAAGGAGTGACCGATGGTCTCCTATAGCGACCTTAGCAGTCATGTAGTCCTTTGAAACTTAATTTTGGGTCAAGAGCCCACCAGTCAGTCGAGAAAACAGTCTGTGCTGGGACTGATACACAGACCTCTTTACTTCCTTTGAACATCCTTTAAGGCTAACTGATTTTCAGCCCATGTTAGCCGATGTGCTGTGGAGATTCCCAGCATGCTGAAGTCTTGTCCGATTTACAGGCCAGAGTAGTGCATGGAAATACAGTTTGCACAGCCATTCGCTATGTGGATTGAGCGGCACACAGCTAGTAAGTTTCTAAAATTTGCAGACATGACTGGCCCAAGGTTTACAACAGCCATTGGAATGTAGCACAAGAAAGTAATACTCATCCCCTGACCAACATTAACCTGGAACAGAGAAACCTTTTAATAACCAGTTATCTGTTATTGGTTGCAATATGGCTTCTATGATCTTTTGCACAGATTGCGGCTCCCAACCCACTCAGAGTGGAATGTGGGTTAAGATAGAAAAACCCTCCCTCGACCAAAATTATGCCGCTAATTATAGACCTGTCTCTAATCTTCCCTTCATCTCTAAACTCCTCGAACGTCTGGTCCACTCCCGTCTTACCCGCTATCTCTCAGATAACTCTCTTCTCGACCCTCTTCAATCTGGGTTCCGCTCTTTATACTCTACTGAAACTGCCCTCACTAAAGTCTCTAATGACCTACTAACAGCTAAATCTAATGGTCACTACTCTATGCTAATTCTCCTGGATCTCTCCGCAGCATTCGACACTGTGGATCATCAGCTCCTCCTCAATATGCTCCGCTCCATCGGCCTCAAGGACACCGTTCTCTTGGTTCTCCTATCTCTCTGGCCGCTCCTTCACTGTATGTTTTGCTGGTTCCTCCTCCTCTCACCTTCCCCTTACTGTTGGGGTTCCTCAAGGATCAGTCCTAGGCCCCCTCCTCTTCTCTTTGTATACTGCCCCTATTGGACAAACAATCAGTAGATTTGGTTTCCAGTACCATCTCTATGCTGACGACACCCAATTATACACTTCTCCTGTTATTACACCGACCTTTTAAGAAAACACCTATGATTGTCTTACCGCTGTCTCTAACATCATGTCCTCCCTCTATCTGAAACGGAACTTGTCAAAAACTGAACTCCTCGTGTTCTCTCCCTCTACTAACCTACCTTTGCCTGACATTGCCATCTCCGTGTGTGGTTCCACCATTACTCCAAAGCAACATGCCCGCTGCCTTGGGGTCATCCTTGATTCAGAGCTTTCATTCACCCCCCACATCCGATCACTGGCTCGCTCTTATCTGCATCTACATAGTAACATAGTAACATAGTTATTAAGGTTGAAGGAAGACTTTAAGTCCATCTAGTTCAACCCATAGCCTAAGGCTACTTTCACACTAGCGTCGGGCTCGGCCCGTCGCTGTGCGTCGGGCCAACGTTCCCGACGCTAGCGTTGTCTCCGCCGCACAACGGGGGCAGCGGATGCATTTTTCCAGCGCATCCGCTGCCCCATTGTGAGGTGCGGGGAGGTGGGGGCGGAGCTCCGGCCACGCATGCGTGGTCAGAAAAGAAGTTTACGACGGAGCAAAAAACGTTGCAAGCAACGTTTTTTGCTCCCGACATTGCTCCCGACGGTCCGCCACTGCACGACGCATCCGTCGCACGACGGGTGCGACGGGTGGCAATCCGTCACAATGCGTCGCTTAATGTTAATCAATGGTGAAAAAACGCATCCTGCAAACACTTTTGCAGGATGCGTTTTTTCGGCAAAACGACGCATTGTGACGGAATGCAGTAAACGCCAGTGTGAAAGTAGCCTAACATGCCCTAACATGTTGATCCAGGGGAAGGCAAAAAAAACCCATGTGGTAAGAGTAAGCTCCACCATGGGAAAAAAAAAATTCCTTCCCGACCCCACATACGGCAATCAGACTAGTTCCCTGGATCAACGCCCTATCAAAGAATCTAATATATATACCCTGTAACATTATACTTTTCCAGGAAGGCATCCAGTCCCCTCTTAAATTTAAGTAATGACTCACTCATTACAACATCATACGGCAGAGAGTTCCATAGTCTCACTGCTCTTACAGTAAAGAATCCGCGTCTGTTATTATGCTTAAACCTTTTTTTCCTCCAGACGTAGAGGATGCCCCCTTGTCCCTGTCACCGGTCTATGATTAAAAAGATCATCAGAAAGGTCTTTGTACTGTCCCCTCATATATTTATACATTAACATAAGATCACCCCTTAGCCTTCGTTTTTCCAAACTAAATAGCCCCAAGTGTAATAACCTATCTTGGTATGGCAGACCCCCCAGTCCTCTAATAACCTTGGTCGCTCTTCTTTGCACCCACTCCAGTTCAGCTACGTCTTTCTTATACACCGGAGACCAGAACTGTGCACAGTATTCTAAGTGTGGTCGAACTAGTGACTTGTATAGAAGTAAAATTATGTTCTCCTCATGAGCATCTATTCCTGTTTTAATGCATCCCATTATTTTATTTGCCTTTGTAGCAGCTGCCTGACACTGGCCACTGAATATGAGTTTGTCATCCACCCATACACCCAGGTCTTTCATTGACGGTTTTGCCCAGAGTTTTAGAATTAAGCACATAGTTATACATCTTATTCCTTCTACCCAAGTGCATGACCTTACATTTATCCCCATTAAAGCTCATTTGCCATTTATCAGCCCAAGCTTCTAGTTTACATAAATCATCCTGTAATATAAATTGTCCTCCTCTTTATTGATTACCCTGCAGAGTTTAGTGTCATCTGCAAATATAGAAATTCTACTCTGAATGCCCCCTACAAGGTCATTAATAAATATGTCAAAAAGAAGAGGGCCTAATACTGACCCCTGTGGTAAACATTTCTAGAATTTGCCCTTTTCTTACTTTCGACTCTGCAAAAACTCTTACTGTCTCACTTATTCATTCTCGTCTGGACTATTGTAACTCTCTACTAATCGGCCTCCCTCTTACCAAACTCTCCCCGCTCCAATCTGTCCTGAATGCTGCTGCCAGAATCATATTCCTCACCAACCGTTACACCGATGCCTCTACCCTGTGCCAGTCATTACACTGGCTACCCATCCACTCCAGAATCCAGTACAAAACTACTACCCTCATCCACAAAGCACTCCATGGCTCAGCACCACCCTACATCTCCTCTCTGGTCTCAGTCTACCACCCTACCCGTGCCCTCCGCTCCGCTAATGACCTCAGGTTAGCATCCTCAATAATCAGAGCCTCCCACTCCCGTCTCCAAGACTTTATACGTGCTGCGCCAATTCTTTGAAATGCATTACCTAGGTTAATACGATTAATCCCCACAGTTTTAAGCGTGCCCTAAAAACTCATTTGTTCAGACTGGCCTACCGCCTCAACGCATTAACCTAACCATCCCTGTGTGGCCCATTCAAAAAAAAAAACCAAAAAAAAAAAACCAAACAATCAGGTTCCTCGCATCATGTTGTCATACACTTTATGCAGTCAATAGCCTCTGTCTGTACTGCTACATACTTAGGCAGTTAACTGGTTCATGCAGCTTTACATGAACACCCGAGCCTTACACTATGGCTGGTCCAAATAACTAAAGCAATTGTTACCATCCACCTCTCGTGTCTCCCCTTTTCCTCATAGTTTGTAAGCTTGCGAGCAGGGCCCTCATTCCTCCTGGTATCTGTTTTGAACTGTGATTTCTGTTATGCTGTAATGTCTATTGTCTGCACAAGTCCCCTCTATAATTTGTAAAGCGCTGCGGAAATAATAATAATAACAACAATAATAATAATATTGACTACAGGTTTAATCTGATTTAGATGGGGCATTGGACTGATGGGGCCAAGCTACCCAAAGCAAGAGAAAAATAAATAAATAAGCCACACCACACAACTTTCCTACTTGATAATGGGAAACACATCAAAAGTGCTTACCATTAGAGATGAGCGAATTTGTTTGGAAAGGATTGCAGAATTTGAATTTTCCATATTTGTGCTGCATTGGCACCCTATGTGTGCCAAATTTAATGTCTGAAGATCGTGTCCGAATATATTCGGTCATTTCAACTCTTAATGACTCCAATGACGTTCCGCAAACATTGCAAAATAAATATTCGCTGCCAATCTCAATCCGAACTTTCAAAAATTCACTCAACTCTACATACCATAGACTACGGTGCCAGACAAGGCCGAAGCGTCAATCAAGGAACCAAGAGGGCAACCATGAACACTTACTGCTGTAAAATGAACGGATACCAGTCTGATAGCGTTTACTGGACGCACGTGAGCTCAGCCGACACTTACTACACCACTCACTGGGCAGCAGTACTGGATCCCTCTATAATTTAGTCCATTCACAATAGATGAGGGAACAGGAACCTGACAGCATCAAGTGCCAATATTTAGCTTGAGAAGTCTTAAAGAACCACCAAAAGCATTACACCAAATCCAAATTGTTACCAACACCACGGTATAATAGCAGCCTGACAGATAGTATGTGCATTTAAAAAAAAAAAAAAAAAAAAAAATGCTATTTCTTTCATCCGTATATCACTTGACCTATACGCTACAGAATTGCTGTATATACACTGAAGATCCCAGTCTCCTGTGAATTTCACTATACAGCTCTGGCAAAAATTAAAGGGAACCTGTCACCCCGTTTTTTTGAAGAGGAGCTAAAAATAGCGTTAAATAGGGGCAGAGCTGGGCGTTACATTAGTGTCTTTGTGTGCCTTTATAACCTACCTAAGCTGCCGAAATACCTTTGTAAAGTCGCCGTTTTCTGTCACTCACGCTGGTCTGGTCCTATGGGCGTGGTGACAGCGCTGTTTCTCCCCCAGAATCCTGCTCATCATTACGTTGGTGGCGTAGTGGTGTGCGCATGTCCAAAGCGAAGATCCACTGCCCAGGAGGTTCAAAACAGCGCAGTCTTCGCTATTCGCAGTTTACCGGTGGGCGCGGCCATCTTTCCTGTGGCCACGCGTGCGCAGATGGAGCGCTCTGCTGCCTGGGGCTTCAGGAAAATGGCCGCCACGCTCTCCATCTGCGCATGCGCGGAATCCCGCGGCCATTTTCCAGAAGCCCCGGGCAGCAGAGTGCTCCATCTGCGCACGCGCGGCCACAGGAAAGATGGCCACGCCCACCGGTAAACGGCGAATAGCGAAGACTGCGCTGTTTTGAATCTCCTGGGCAGTGGATCTTCGCTTTGGACATGCGCACACCACTACGCCACCAAAGTAATGATGAGCAGGATTCTGGGGGAGAAACAGAGCTGTCACCACACCCATATGACCAGACCAGCATGAGTGACAGCAGAAAACGGCGATTTTTTGAAATCCCGTGTCCACTATGCGTGGAAACCCGCACGCGGCGGGCCTGCGACTCCGGACATGCTGCGCATCTTTTAAGATCGCAGCATGTCCGTACACCTTGCGGGGACGCAGCGTCCCCGCAAGGCATAACACAGGGCCCTATGGGAGGGGGGGGGACGATGATCCCGGATGTGTACAGTTAACACATTCGGCATCCTCGCGTCCAAAAAGGGGGCGGGGCTTAGCGCCGAGCGGCTTCGCCGCTCCGGCGATACCGCTGGCCATCCTGAACGTGGACACGCAGCCTTAAATTCCTACCAGAGTACACCTCATTCTACTTAAAGGGAACCTATCACCCCGTTTTTTAAAGATTAGATAAAAATAGTGTGAAATAGGGGCAGAGCTGGGCTTTACATTAGTGCCTTTTTGGTGACTTTATTCCCCAGTTAGGCTGCCGAAATACCTTTGTGAAGTGGCCGTTTTGTCCTGTCACTCAAGTTGGTCAGGTCGGATGGGCGTGGTTAAATAGCGGTTCCTCCCCCTTGCTTCTCGGCGTGTCTTTCGTAAACGCGATCTGTGAATGGCACAGATCGCGCTTTTTCTTAGCAGTTGCGCAGTGAATTTGCCTCCGGCGCCTGCGCATTATGTTTTTCCCAACTGTGGGCATAGCATATTTTATATCATTGCGCATGCGCGGGTCGTAACTTTAGCCTTGGTGCCCCGGAAGTGATCATATGGGCATAGTGTTTATCTGGATGCCGGTAAAAAATGATAGATAGAACGATAGGCAGGCGAGCGATTGGCACCAAACTTACGCTCGCAGTTCGGGCTGAGAAAAAATTACCGGCATCCAGATAAACACTATGCCCATATGATCACTTCCGGGGCACCAAGGCTAAAGTTACGACCCGCGCATGCGCAATGATATAAAATATGCTATGCCCACAGTTGGGAAAAACATAATGCGCAGGCGCCGGAGGCAAATTCACTGTGCAACTGCTAAGAAAAAGCGCGATCTGTGCCATTCACAGATCGCGTTTACGAAAGACACGCCGAGAAGCAGGGGGGGGAGGAACCGCTATTTAACCACGCCCATCCGACCTGACCAACTTGAGTGACAGGACAAAACGGACACTTCACAAAGGTATTTCGGCAGCCTAACTGGGGAATAAAGTCACCAAAAAGGCACTAATGTAAAGCCCAGCTCTGCCCCTATTTCACACTATTTTTATCTAATCTTTAAAAAACGGGGTGATCGGTTCCCTTTAATGTGCTTCTGATTAGGTGATCACCTGAACCAAATCTTATTTAACAAAGGAAAGAATAAAAATCACTTGTGGTGTTCACAATCCTCTTGCATTAGGACAAGCTGGATGGCAAAAGAAGCGCTAGTAATATTCCAAAATAATAGGAATGAAAAAACAACTTTTAACCATGCCAAAGGAGTTGAAAAGAAAAGTCTTGAGTGAGGAAAAGAAGGGCTCAATTCTGGCTTTACTAGCAGAGGGATACAGTGCGCATCATGTTGCCTCCATCCTTAAAATTTCTAAGACGGCTGTCCATTACAACAATCTCAAGCAGCTGACATTGGGGGCAACAAACCTACAGACTGGCAGACGGTGAAAACGACTGTCCACTGACTGGGATGACGTCATCTTATTCAAACGTCACTCAGCAGCCGCAGGATTACATCAAGTGACCTACAAAAGGAATGGCAGCTGGGGTGAAGTGCACGGCAAGAACAGTTCTTATCAGGCTCCTAGAGGCAGTGCTCAAGTCATGTAAAGCTAGAAAAAAAAGCTATTCATCAATGAGAAGCAAAGGAAAGCCAGCCTGAAGTTTGCCAAAGACCATAAGGATTGGACCATAGAGGACTGGAGTAAGGTAATCTTCACTGATGAGTCTAATTTTCAGCTTTGCCCAACACCTGGTCATCTAATGGTTAGATGGAGACCTGGAAAGGCGTACAAGCCACAGAGTCTTGAACTTACTGTAAAATTTGGTGGAGGATCGGTGATCTGGGGATGCTTCAGCAAGATTAGAATTGGGCAGGTTGTTCTTTGTGAAGGACGTATGAATCAAGCCGCACACAAAGTTATCCTGGAAAAACAGTTGATTCCTTCTGCTCAGGCAATGTTGCTCAACTCTGAGGACTGTTTTTTTCCCAGCAGGACAATGCGTCATGCCACACAGCTAGGTCAGTCAATATGTGGATGAAGGACCACCACATAAAAACCCTGTCATGACCAGCCCAATCTCCAGACCTGAACCCCATTGATAACCTCAGGAATGTAATCAAGAGCAAGATGGATAGATACAAGCCATCAAACAAAGAAGAATTGCTTAGAGTTTTCTACCAGGAGTGGATAAGGTCACCCAAAAGCAGTGTGAAAGACTGGTGGAAACCATGCCAAGACGCATGAAAGCTGCAATTAACAATCTTGGTTATTCCACAAAATATTGATTCCTGAACTCTTCCCAAGTTAAACACATTAGTATTGTTGTTCCTAAATGATTATGAACTTCTTTTCTTAGCATTATTTGAGGTCTGAAAGCACTGGGTTTGTTATTTTGACAATTTCTCATTTTCTGATAAATACAAAATTTATTTTTTGGAATTTCAGAGACTTGTTGTCAGTAGTTTATAGAATAAAAGAACAATTTACATTTCACTCAAAATTCTACCTATAAAGAGAAAAATCAGACAAACTGAACATTTTTGCAGTGGTCTCTTAATTTTTGCCAGAGCTGTAAAGGAGAACTGCAAAGATTGGGCATAACTGCTGCACCAGGCATTCAAATTATATAAAATAGATCATAATAAGTTTAGATACATACACACTTAAAACCATTTATGGTACTATTCCCTATGACTAATCTTACTTCCTGTGTTAGTACCGTGAGGCCCAGACTGTCAAGGCAACACAAACCAGTCTGCGCGGTGGAGTTCACGGTGAAGGGGCAAGGGGAACTTCATTCTTAGTTGGCGTTTTGAAATAGAGAAGTGACTTTCCACAGTGTTGAGCTTGGTGTGACTCACAGTCAGCCTCCGCTACCTAGCCTGCAGGACAGTGGGAAACCTTCTGTACCCATTTGGAGCTAGCAAAGTGGTCATGTAATGGCAAGTCACGGTGAGAATGGGAACTAAGCTTCATTATGAAGTGGTAGCTACAGCTCCACTCTCACAGATGCAATCCACACAACTTGCAATCAATAGCATCTTCATACATTTCCATGGTGGAGAAGCTGTTCACCACGTTGGCTGTAGCAGTAGAAAAGCAATTCACTAGTGGACTCAAGCATCAAGAATCATGGAGGGAAAACATCTCAGGAGAATGGTTGGGCAAGATTCATTTTGGTGAAGGAGTGTGTGTGTGTGTGTGTGTGTGTGTGTGTGTGTGTGTGTGTGTGTTTAGTGCAAAACCCCCAGTTCTTGAGGTCAATACTAAATCATGTGGTGTGTCACAACATGGATTGGGAAACTTCTAAATATTATAATTCCTATCCTAAATGAAAACTGAGGCGAATGATGGCAGTTGAGGTTCTCAAGCACAGCTGGTGGCCAGGAGCACCATTGTAGAGGAGGAAATAAGGGTCACACAGTGCTATACCAACACTTTCTTTCCATTCTTAGGAGTTGGTGAGGGTCCCACAGGGCAGAACCCACTGATCATAATTATAAATGGTTATACAGTTCGTACGTTTGAGTATTTTCTGGGTTAAAAGCAAAGTAGCTGGTAAAGAATATAGGGGACGCTACTATAATAGAAAATAAAGTCTCAAGATGAAGAGTTTTCCTTTAAGATCTCGGACAAATCAAACTGTAACCTCATCCAGGCGAGGGATTCACTGTGCACAAAGCCCCTGGCGTATCTCATGACTGGAGAGCCTTCTCACCACTACGACCCACCATGCTGAACCAATGCCAGATTACACTGCCGCTTAGGGAAAAGCTGATTTATGGGCACTGATCATAGGCAGAGACCTTAAAGGGAAGCAGTCACAACAGGTAAAGCCATGTTAATGGCAGCTTAACATTAGGATGGAGCCCGGCCCCTATACTGAAAGTGCTGAAGGAACGCTGTAGGGAGGGCCAGAAGCCCTCTACATACTGATAAAGTCAGGACACTCGCTTGTAGCAGCTGCTGTGAAAAGTGATTTTCCAAGCGAGTTATTAATTTATCTAATTCCTATACCTTTTAAAAAGGACCAGACGAGAAAAAAAAAATATATATTTTCATGTCCTTATGTGCAAGACCATAGAGTTCAGAGAGGGTGTACCTAGTCCACATTCACCAGTGACCTCAGACAACCCTGGCCTGAAGAATGCTCAGCCCTGTGCACACCTGCAGTCAGCCAGCTGCCAATAGTGTACAGGTCTGGAAGATGAGAGAGCGGAGATCCCCTTACAGAACATCCCCCAGAGCAGAAAGGCCCATCACAGATCTGGACAAAAAGCAGAGTATTGCTAAAAAGTTGAAGTGAATATAAACCCTAGATGGCCATATTCTCATACCAGGCAGTGTCCCGCACAGACACCCCTGTGCCACCCGCGGTCTCGGTTTACCAGTACTGCCCGTCAGAGACCTGTGGGCGGCCACTGGAGACTGTGCCCTGCGTTGGCAGACACTAGAGGAGGGTACTTTTTTTTTCCTTTAAAACACACACCAAAAAACCTTAAGTTAAGGTTAAGACCTGCGCCTACACCTCACCCTGTGAGAAGCCGCCATTCATTCCTGCAGGTCTAATCTAATCAATTATACCACTGTCTGCTTGGTCAAAATGTACACATCTACGAGTGATTGAAGAGGAGGGGAGACCAAAAAGACTTTCGCCCAAAGCCACATCTGTGTATTTAAATATGTGACGGTCATTAATCCCTGTAGAAAAGGTTTTTTTGGCAAATGCAATCAGTTGTAATGACCACGGACAGGTCACTTGGAGTTTAATATATTAATTCAATTTATATGGGTCAAACTAAAGTTAAAGCAAATTCATATTTTCCCCAGTTCCAGATTGTTATAGTGCAGAGTTCCAGCTGATTAACCCACTATATTGGGATAATCAAGGTAGAAAGACGCAGACATGCAGCACACCCCACAAAGATGTTTAGCCGATGGGACAGTATAAGAGGACCGGACATAAGTGGGCCAGGCGTAGAGGGAGCGCCCCCCCCCCCCCCCCCCGTGTCCCCCATACACAGATTGGGGGCAGGAGTATTGGGGCCAGGCGTAGAGGGAGCGCCCCCCCGTGTCCACCATACACAGAGGGGGGGGGGCAGGAGTAGAGGGAGCGCCCCCCCGTGTCCCCCATACACAGAGGGGGGGGGGGGCAGGAGTAGAGGGAGCGCCCCCCCGTGTCCACCATACACAGAGGGGGGGGGGGGCAGGAGTAGAGGGAGCGCCCCCCCGTGTCCCCCATACACAGAGGGGGGGGGGGCAGGAGTAGAGGGAGCGCCCCCCCGTGTCCACCATACACAGAGGGGGGGGGGGCAGGAGTAGAGGGAGCGCCCCCCCGTGTCCCCCATACACAGAGGGGGGGGGGCAGGAGTAGAGGGAGCGCCCCCCCCGCCTTGGCGTATATAGTGGGGGTCCCGGTACATAGTGCACCATGAACACTGTGGCACAGACGTGGCCTGGCATAACGTACCTGGTCAGCCCCGAACGGAGTGATGTTGGCCTTGACAGCGCCCACCCCCAGCGCCACGACCACCAGTCCGATGAATAAGGCGGTGCCGCAGTACCGGGGCGTCTGGTCGTGGCACGGGATGTGGGAGCCGTTCTCGGTGCCATTGGGGGTCGTGCAGTTCTCCACCGTAACCATGGAGATGTCCCCGCAGAAGGCCGGCCGGGTGCCGGGGTAGGTGATCAGCGGGAAGAGCAGCATGCCCAGCAGGTACAGCACCATGCTGAGCAGGATGGTACAGAAGCGGCCGATCAGGGCGTCCGCCAGCCACCCGGCGAACGGGGACACCAGGTAGGTGATGCCCATGAACAGCAGCAGCGCCTCGCTGGCCTGGGTGCCCTCCCAGTTGTACAGGGATCCATTGAGGAACAGCACCAGGTTGGATGTGATGCCATAGAAGGCCACTCTCTCCAGCATCTCGGAGAGCAGCACCGCAGCACAGGCCAGCCGGCGGCCGGAGAACACCGAGCCCAGGACAGGCGGAGGGCTGCCCAGCAGGGGGCTCCGCTCATTAGAGTCTTCCATGGCCAGCACTGCGCTTCATGGACCGGGCGCCCCAAACAGCTCCACACTCACACACAGGAAGTGTGCGGCGCCCACGTCACGAAGTAGCCACAACCCCGCCTACTTCTTAATTAATTCTCCAATCATAGCACTAGCTCCTCCCACCTGTCGCATGACTGCTCTCTACGCTCCCTATACACGCGCACTCGTGACTGCAGCCACGCCCCTCCCATCACAGTGCTGAAATGCAATTGGCTGAGGTCGCTGTTGCCCTCTCTCTGTGAGGCCGCTCATTGGTTGTTAGCAGTGGAAGTCATGTGATGTTATTAGGCTGAGCCTTATAACGTACACAAGAGATCACGTGACTGAGGACCAGGTGTGCGGAGACTGCGCGCAGCAGTCAGCAGTGCACTACGGCAGATTGCTGGCCTCCTGCGCTCTATCCGGAACTGTCCTCTGTGTATGGGACCGCCCGCTGTATCCGGCACTGTCTGCTGTATCCTGCGCTATCCTCTGTCCCTCTGTAGCCAGCACTGTCCCGCTGTATCCGGCACTGTCCCGCTGTTTACGGGTCTGTCCCGCCGTATCCGTGTCTGCCCTGCTGTATCTGGCACTGTCCTGTATCCGGGTTTGTCCCTCTGTATTTGGCTCTGTCCCGCTGTATCCGTGTCCTTCATGCTGTATCCAGCACTGTCCTGCTGTTTACGGGTCTGTCCCGCCATATCCGACACTGTCCCCCTGTATCCGACGCTGTCCCGCTGTATCCCTGTCTGTCCTGCTGTATCTGGCACTGTCCTGTATCCGGGTTTGTCCCATTGTATCTGGCACTGTCCCGCTCTATCTGGAACTGTCCTCGGTATCTTTGACCGTCCTGCTGTATCCGGCACTTTCCACTGTATCTGGGACCGTCCAGCTGTATCCGGCACTGTCCGCTGTATTCAGGTCCATCCTACTGTATCCGGCACTGTCTGCTGTATCTGGGACCATCTGGCTGTATCCAGCACTGTCCCGCTGTACCCTGCACTTTCTGTTATATCTGGGACAGTCTCGCTGTATCTTGGTCTGCCCTGTTGTATCCGTGACCATCACATTGTATCTGGGTCTGTCTCGCTGTTTCTAGCACTAATAGTATACAGGTTGACCGACAGCACTCACTATTTTGGGGGCGCTCGTTCCAGATCCAGGGAACCCTCCTGGGAAGACGTACACCAAAAAGTAGAAAGAACAGCGCTCCAACCGGGTGTTATTATTCAAGCAAAAGAGTCTTTTGCTATTTTACCATGGCTGGAATAAAGACTCTTGCTTGAATAATAACACCCGGTTGGAGCGCTGTTCTTTCTACTTTTTGCTGTTTCTAGCACTGTCTGCTATATCAGTCACTGTCCCGCTGTATTCGGCACTGTCCTGCTGTGTCCCACACTGTCCGCTGCATTAGGGAGTGTCCTCTGTATCCGGGACCGTCCCACTGTATTCACGCTCTGCTATATCCGGGTCAATCCCGCGGTATCCGAATCCATCTTGCTGTTTCTGGCACTTTTCCTCTGTAGCCGTCACTGTCCCTCTGTATCCCGGCACTTTGTGCTGTATCCAGGACCGTCCTGCTGTATCCAGCACTGTCTGATGTATCCGAGTCTGTCCTTCTGTATCAGGCACTGTCTGCTGTTAGGTATGACAAGATCCACGATAGGGCCATGTCTGTGATGCCAAGGGATGAGAGGGTCTGTAATAACGGAATGGTCCACTGTGTCAAAGGCAGAAGACAGGAGGAGGAGGACAGAGTAGTGTCGCTTGGCCTTGGCGGTTAATAGGTCATTGTTGACCTTAGGGCAGTTTCAGTGGAGTGGTGTGACTGGAAGCCAGATTGTAAGCGGTCGAAGAGGGAGCAAGAAGAGAGGTGGGAGGACAGTTTAAGATGGACGTGTTGTTCCAGTAGTTTTGAGGCCTAGGGGAGAAGTGATATAGGACGATAGCTAGATACAGAGGATCGGTCAAAAGAGGGCTTTTTGAGGCTAGGTGTGATTAAGGCATGTTTAAAGCTTGAGGGGAAAACACCAGTTGTTAGTGATAGGTAGAAGAGATGGGTTAGGGCTGGGATGAAGACTGTGGTGAGGTTTGGGATGAAGTGGGATGGGATCGGGTCAAGTGTACAGGTGGTGAGATGCGATCTTGAGAGTAGAGTGGAGAGTCAATCTTTTGTAATGGTGGAGAGGTTGGTTTTGGAGGAGGAGGGCTGGGCAGCTAGGAGGAAGGGCTCTGGGGGTTGTCGACCAAAACTGTCTCTGATGTTATCAATCTTCTGCTTAAAAAATGAGGCAAAGTCTTCAGCTGAGATGAGTGGGGAGGGAGGAGGTGCTGGGGACGGAGGAGAGAATTGAAGGTGTTGAATAACTGTTTAGGGTTGTAAGACAGGGAGGATGTGAGAGATGAGAAGTAGGTTTGTTTAGCTGTTGCGAGTGTGGCCTTGAAAGTAGTGAGGGACTGTTTGAATGCGATTAAGTGCTTGTTGGAGTGGGATCTTTTCAATCTCTGCTCAGCAGCCCCGGAAGCTCGCCTCAGTTCTTTGGTCAGGCTGGTGTGCCAGGGCTGTCTGATGATTTTGTGAGCTTTGGTATGTGTGAGAGGGACAACAGATTCCAAAGCTACAGCTATTGTGGTGTTATATAGAGCGGCAGCGGCATCCACATTGTGTAGGGATCTTACGTCTGTAAAAGGGAGGAGGAATTCAGAGAGTGAGTGTAGATCAAGCTTTCTGCCAGGGTGTGCAAGTTTGTGGGGTGGGGTGGGGATTGTAGACAGATAGTGGAGAGGGAAGAGAATGTAAGCATGTTGTGATGAGGAAGAGGTGAGTTAGATAGGGAGCAGAGGCGGGTGAAGATGAGGTCCAGTGTGTGGCCATCTTTGTGAATGGCTGCAGAAGACCATTGAGTGAGGCTGAAGGAGGAAGTGAGAGATAGAAGCTTGGTGACAGCTGAGGTGGAAGTGTCAGTGGGGATGTTGAAGTTGCCCAAGATGATAGTGGGTATGTCAGCGGAGAGGAAATGAAGTAGCCAGGTGGTGAAGTGGTCAAATAACAGCCAGTTGGAGGGGGAGTAGATGCGCACAGAGTGCACCTCCCGGCCTGGTGCAGGGCTACAATTTTGTTTCTTGTGTCCTTCGACAGCTCTTTGGTCTTCACCGTAGTGGAGTTTGGAGTGTGACTGTTTGAGGTTGCGGACCGGTGTCTTTTATACTGATAACAAGTTCAAACAGGTGACATTACTACAGGTAATGAGTGGAGGACAGAGGGGCCTCTTAAAGAAGAAGTTACAGGTCTGCGAGAGCCAGAAATCTTGCATTTTTTAGGTGACCAAATACCGTATATACTCGAGTATAAGCCGAGACCCCTAATTTTGCCATAAAATACTTGGAAAACTTAATGATTCCAGTATAAACCTAGAGTGGGAAATGCAGTAGCTACTGGTAAATTTCAAAAATAAAAATAGATGCCAATAAAAGTAAAATTAATTGAGACATCAGTAGGTTACGTGTTTTTGAATATCCATACTGAATCAGGAGCCCCATATAATGCTCCATACAGTTCATGATGACCCCATAAGATGCTCCATAATAAAATATGCCCCATATAATGCTGCAAAGATTGATTATGGCCCCATAAGATGCTTCATAGATAATGTGCCCCATACAATGCTGCATAGATTGATTATGGCCCCATTCGATGCTCCATAGATATTGTGCCCCATATAATGCTGCATAGGTTGATTATGGCCCCATAAGATGCTCCATAGAAACATTTGCCCCATATGCTGCTGCTGCGATAACAAAAAAAATCACATACTCACCTCTTGTCCTGAGCAGGCCCCCGGCACTTGCAATATTCACCTGTCCGCGTTCCACCGCTGGGCGCCGCTGTTTCTTCCACGTCCTCTGCAGTGACTGCTCAGGCAGAGGGCAGCGCGCACACTAATCGCGTCACTGCGCCCTCTGACCTGAACGTCACAGGCAGAGGACACAGAAGACACAGCGGCGCCCAGCGGTGGAACGCGGGACAGGTGAATATCGCTCAATACTCACCCTTCAGTCCCCATTATACTAACCTGCTCCTGGCGCGGTCCCTGGCAGCTTCTCACTGACAGGTGATCTTCTGCGCCCGCAGCTTTTTCCTGTGTTCAGCGGTCACATTGTACCCTTCATTAAAGTAATGAATATGCGTCCATGTTCATTACTTTAACCCCTTCATGACCCAGGCTATTTTGACCTTAATGACCTGGCCGTTTTTTGCAATTCTGGCCAGTCTCCCTTTATGAGGTAATAACTCAGGAACGCTTCAACCGATCCTAGCGGTTCTGAGATTGTTTTTTCGTGACATATTGGCTTGATGTTCATGTTAGTGGTAAATTTAGGTCGATAATTTTTGCGTGTATTTGTGAAAAAATGGAAATTTGGCGAAAATTTTAAAAATGTTGCAATTTTCAAATTTTGAATTTTTATTCTGTTAAACGAGAGAATTATGTGACACAAAATAGTTAATAAATAACATTACCCGCATGTCTACTTTACATCAGCACAATTTTGGAAACAAAAATTTTTTTTGCTAGGAAGTTATAAGGGTTAAAATTTGACCAGCGATTTCTCATTTTTAGAACGAAATTTACAAAACCATTTTTTTTTAGGGACCACCTCACATTTGAAGTCAGTTTGAGAGGTCTATATGGCTGAAAATACCCAAAAGTGACACCATTCTAAAAACTGCAGCCCTCAAGGTGCTCAAAACCACATACAAAAAGTTTATTAACCCTTCAGGTGCTTCACAGCAGTAGAAGCAACATGGAAGGAAAAAATGAACATTTAACTTTTTAGTCCCCAAAAAGATCTTTTAGCAACAATTTTTTTATTTTCCCAAGGGTAAAAAGAGAAACTGGACCCCAAAAGTTATTGTACAATTTGTCCTGAGTACGCCGATACCTCATATGGGGGGGGGGGGAAACCACTGTTTGGGCACACGACAGGGCTCGGAAGGCAAGGAGCGCCATTTGACATTTTCAATGAAAAATTGGCTCCAATCTTTAGCGGACACCATGTCGCGTTTGGAGAGCCCCTGTGTGCCTAAACATTGGAACTCCCCCACATGTGACCACATTTTGGAAACTAGATCTCCCATGGAACTAATGTAGATGTGCGGTGACCACAAATTATTTTTTAGCCCTCAATTTTTTTATTTTCAGAAGAGTAACAGGAGAAATTGGACCCCAAAAGTTGTTGTCCAGTTTGTCCTGAGTACGCTGATACCCCATATGTGGGGGGGGGGACCACTGTTTGGGCACACATCGGGGCTCGGAAGGGAAGTAGTGACGTTTTGGAATGCAGACTTTGATGGAATGGTCTGCGGGCATTATGTTACGTTTGCAGAGCCCCTGATGTGCCTAAACAGTAGAAACCCCCCACTGTTGACCCCAATTTGGAAACTAGACCCCCCAAGAAACTTATCTAGATGTATGGTGAGCACTTTGAACCCCCAAGTGCTTCACAGAAGTTTATAACGCAGAGCCGTGAAAATAAAAAAATCATTTTTCTTTCCTCAAAAATTGTTTTAGCAAGCAATTTTTATTTTCGCAAGGGTAACAGGAGAAATTGGACCCCAATAGTTGTTGCCCAGTTTGTCCTGAGTATGCTGGTACCCCATATGTGGGGGTAAACCACTGTTTGGGCACACGTCAGGGCTCAGAAGGGAGGGAGCACCATTTGACTTTTTGAACGCAAGATTGGCTGGAATCAATGGTGGTGCCATGTTGCGTTTGGAGACCCCTGATGTACCTAAACAGTGGAAACCCCTCAATTCTAACTCCAACACTGACCCCAACATACCCCTAACCCTAATCCCAACTCTAGCCATAATCCTAATCACAACCCTAACCCCAACATACCCCTAACCACACCCCTAACCCTAATCCCAACACTATTCCTAATCCCAACCACAACCCTAACCCCAACACACCCCTAACCCTAACCACAAGCCTAATCTTAACCCTTTTTCCAACCCTAGCCCTAATTCCAACCCTAACTCTAATTCCAACCCTAAGTCTATGTGCCCACGTTGCGGATTCGTGTGAGATTGTTCCGCACCAGTTTTGAAAAATCCGAAGGTAAAATGCACTGCGTTTTACCTGCGGATTTACCGTGGATTTCCAGTGTTTTTTGTGCGGATTTCACCTGCGGATTCCTATTGAGGAACAGGTGTAAAGCGCTGCGGAATCCGCACAAAGAATTGACATGCTGCGTTTCCGCGCTGCATTTTCCACACCATGGGCACAGCGGATTTGGTATTCCATAGGTTTACATGGTACTATAAACCTGATGGAAAACTGCTACGAATCCGCAGCGGCCAATCCGCCGTGGATCCGCAGCCAAATCCGCGCTGTGTGCACATAGCCTAATTCTAACCCTAATTCTAACCCTAACCCTAGTTCTAACACTAACCCTAGTGGAAAAATAAAAGTAAATATATTTTCTTTATTTTATTATTGTCCCTACCTATGAAGGTGATAAAGGGGGGTTCATTTACTATTTTTTTTTAGTTTGATTACTGTGATAGGTTTTATCACAGTGATCAAAATGTACCTGGAACGAATCTGCCGGGCGGCAGATTCGGCGGGAGCACTGCGCATGTGCCCGCCATTTTGGAAGATGGTGGCGCCCATGGAGCAGACGGACGGACACCGGGAGGCTCGGTAAGTATGAAGGGGGGGATCGGAGCACAGGGGGGTGGGATCGGAGCATGGGGGGAGAGGACGGAGGGGAGCGGAGCACAGGACGGAGGACTGGGGAGGCAATCGGTGGGGGGGGGGGGGCAGATCAGGGTTTCCAGCCATGGCCGATGATATTGCAGCATCGGCCATGGCTGGATTGTAATATTTCACCAGTTTTCATAGGTGAAATATTACAAATCTCTCTGATTGGCTGTTTCACTTTCAACAGCCAATCAGAGCGATCGTAGCCCCGGGGGGTGAAGCCACCCCCCCCCCCCCCCTGGGCTGAAGTACCACTCCCCCTGTCCCTGCAGATCGGGTGAAATTGGAGTTAACCCTTTCACCCGATCTGCAGGGACTTGATCCCTCCATGACACCACATAGGCGTCACAGGTCGGATTGGCACCGACTTTCATGACGCCTACGTGGCGTCACAGGTCGGGAAGGGGTTAATGAGTGGTACCACGTGACCGCTGAACACAGGAAGAAGCTGCGGGCACTGAAGAAGCAGGAATGTGCTGAAGCGTGCTGGGAGCAGGTGAGTATGATTTGACAGCTGCCACTCCCCCTCCCCCGCAGACCCCCTGGGACAATGACTCGAGTATAAGCCGAGAGGGGCACTTTCAGCCCCCAAAAATGGGCTGAAAATCTCAGCTTATACTCGAGTATATTCGGTACTTATTTTCCACCATAATTTGCAAAATAAATCTTGCCAAATCAGACAAGGTGTTTTTCTGGATTTGTTTTCTCAATTTGACTCTCATAGGTGTGGTCTACCTATGATGTAAATTACAGGCCTCTCTCATTTTTTTAAGTGGGAGAACTTGCACAATTGGTGGCTAACAAAATACTTAATTCTTTTTTCCCCCACTGTATCAGTCAATGTCCAGCTGTATCCGGCACTGTCCTGCTGTATCCCACACTGTCCATTGCATTTGGCAGTGTCCGCTGTATCCAGGACTGGCCTGCTGTATCCGGCACTGTCCGCTGTACCCACACAGGGAATGGAGTCAGGGATAGCCAGATCAGAATCTAGGAGGTCACACATTACACACTGACAACACTAAGAAACAGGCTGAGGTCAAACTAGATGGATATATACTACCGTTCAAAAGTTTAGGATCACCCAGACAATTTTGTGTTTTCCATGAAAACTCATAATCAAATGAGTTGCCAAATGAATTGGAAATCTAGTCCAGACATTGACAACGTTAGAAAAATTTTTTTTATTTGAAATAATAATTTTCTCCTTCAAACTTAGCTTTCGTCAAAGAATGCTCCCTTTGCAGCAATTACAGCATTGCAGACCTTTGACATTCTAGCAGATAATTTGCTGAGGTAATCTGGAGAAATTTCACCAAATGCTTCCAGAAGCCCCTCCCACAAGATGGTTTGGCTTGATGGGCACTTTTTGCGTACCATACGGTCAAGCTGTTCCCACAACAATGTGGTTGAGATCTGGTGACTGTGCTGGCCACTCCATTACAGATAGAATACCAGCTGCCTGCTTCTTCCCTAAATTGTTCTTGCATGATTTGGAGGTGTGCTTTGGGTCATTGTCCTGTTGTAGGATGAAATTGACTCCAATCAAGCGTTGTCCACAGGGTATGGCATGGCGTTGCAAAATGGAGTGATAGCCTTCCTTATTCAAAAACCCTTTTACCTTGTACAAATCTTCCACTTTACCAGCACCAAAGCAACCCCAGACCAGCACATTACCTCCACCATGCTTGACAGATGGCGTCAGGCACTCTTTCAGCATATTTTCAGTTGTTCTGCGTCTCACAAATGTTCTTCTGTGTGATCCAAACACCTCAAACTTAGATTCTTCTGTCCATAACACCTTTTTTCCAATCTTCCTCTGTCAAATGTCTGTGTTCCTTTTCCCATATTAATCTTTTCCTTTTATTAGCCAGTCTCAGATATGGCTTTTTCATTGCCACTCTTCCCTGAAGGCCAGCATCCAGGAGTCGCCTCCTCACTATAGACGTTAACACTGGCTGTATTATTTAATGAAGCTGCCAGTTGAGGACCTGTGAGGCGTCGATTTCTCAAACTACAGACTCTAATGTACTTGTCTTGTTGATCAGTTGTGCAGCGGGGCCTCCCACTTCTCTTTCTACTCTGGTTAGAGCCTGTTTGTTCTTTCCTCTGAAGGGAGTAGTACACACCGTTGTAGGAAATCTTCAGTTTCTTGGCAATTTCTCGCATGGAATAGCCTTCATTTCTAAGAACAAGAATAGACTGTCGAGTATTACATGAAAGTTCTTTTTTTCTGGCCATTTTGAGAGTTTAATGAAACCAACAAATGTAATGCTCCAGATTCTCAACTAGCGCAAAGGAAGGTCAGGTTTATAGGTTCTCTAATCAGCCAAACTGTTTTCAGCTGTGTTAACATACTTGCACAAGGGTTTTCAAGGGTATTCTAACCATCCATTAGCCTTCTTACACAGTTAGCAAACACAAAGTACCATAAGAACACTGGAGTGATGGTTGTTGGAAATGGGCCTTTAAACACCTACGGAGATATTGTATTACAAACCAAACGTTTACAGCTAGAATAGTCATTTACCACATCAACAATGTAAAGAGTGTATTTCTGAATCTTTTAAATGTTAGCTTCATTGGAATAAACTGTGCTTTTCTTTAAAAAATAAGGAAATTCTAAGTGACCATAACATTTTGAACAGTAGTGTACAAGAGTTAATCCAGAAGACTTGTCATGGAAAAGTTGGCTCAGAATATTAAAGCGAACCTGTCACCCCCAAAATCGATGGTGAGGTAAGCTCACCGGCATCAGGGGCTTATCTACAGCATTCTGTAATGCTATAGATAAGCCCCCGATGTTACCTGAAAGATAAGAGAAAAAGAGGTTAGATTATACTCACCCAGGGGCGGTCCCGCTCCGATGGGCGTCTCAGGTCTGCTCCGGCGCCTCCTATCTTCATTCCATGATGTCCTCTTCTGGTCTCCGCACCGCTGCTTCGGCGCAGGCGTACTTTGTCTGCCCTGTTGAGGGCAGAGCAAAGTACTGCAGTGCGCAGGCGCCGGTAAGGTCAGAGAGGCCCAGCGCCTGCGCACTGCAGTACTTTGCTCTGCCCTCAACAGGGCAGACAAAGTACGCCTGCGCCGAAGCCGCGGCGTGGAGACCAGAAGAGGACATCATGGAATGAAGATGGGAGGCACTGGAGCAGACCTGAGACGCCCATTTGACCACGGACCACAGCGGGACCGCCCAGGTGAGTATATTATAACCTCTTTTTCTCTTTCAGGTAACATCGGGGGCTTATCTACAGCATTACAGAATGCTGTAGATAAGCCCCTGATGACGGTGAGCTTACCTCACCATCGATTTTGGGGGTGACAGGTTCCCTTTAAGGAACTGTACAGTATAGTGTGCACCAGGTGGCAGGCCCCTTCTGCAATGAGGTGTGATAAACGCCTCACCTTGGGCAGTTTGAGTTGCCCGATGGGACGACAAAATGCCAGCTCCTCTGACAGAACAAAAATTGGCTGCGGAGGGAAGGAGTTATATTTAGCTTACTTTTTCTAAAAATAAAAAATCTGTTCTTCAAAATTGGACAATCTATTTTATCCATCATAAATTATATATATTTAAAAAAAAATTTAGTGAAATGTTTCAAAATATAACATTGTATATGTGAGTGAATAATACATAAATCATATGGTGTAAAATAGTAACATTTTGTTACAGGAACCCTGAGACCGTTACAACGAACTAAACTTCAATCTGATAAAGACATTGAAGAATTACATTTAGGCTGTGTGCCCACATTGCGGATTCGTTTGCGGAATTTTCCGCACCATTTTTGAAAAATCCACAGGTAAAACGCACTGCCCAACTATAAAAGTGGACTGGGAGCGGAGTGAGACTGGAACATGACCAGCAGTGGTGTTTGCTATTACACAAATCTTTTTTGGCAAGGCGCACAAAAAAAAGGACGCCTCTTCAGGAATCGGGAGCATCTGACTCCATCAAGCCTCCTCATCAAGATTGGCGTAAGCAATGCCAGTCTTGATGTATTAGACTCAATTTGAACATAGAATGTGAACTTTTTCCCCCCACATACCAGCATCTCTGAATTGGATGACTATTAATAAATGCAATATTATTGTCGGTAGAGGAGGTGGTAAATGAAGAGAGGTCAAAAGAAAGCAGCACCAGGTCTGGATTTGGATAGATAAAACCTTCTAAACTGGAAATAAATTGAAAAACACATTTCCATGAATTATTATTTGCCTGCGTTCCCACCACACATGGGTAAGAGATCTGTTCTTCTGACCACATTTCCAACAGCTTGGCATGATAGTCTGGTAAATACGAATTTAGCTTAGGAAAAATATAATCTATAGTAGATGTTCTGAGCATTTTCTAGGTAGTTTGTGCATTTAGATAGACTAGAAAGGAGAGAAGTTGCTTTCTTAAAGGGAAACTGTCACCCCAAAAATCGTATATGAGCTAAGGCCACCGGCATCAGGAGCTTATCTACAGCATTCTGTAATGCTGTAGATAAGCCCCCGATGTAACCTGAAAGGTAAGAAAAACAGGTTATATTATACTCACCCAGGGGCGGTCCGGGTCTGATGGACCTTTCCCGGCACCTGCACACTGCAGTACTTTGCTTTGCCCTCAACAGGGCAGACAAAGTACACCTGCACTGGAGCAGCGGCAGGAAAATAAGAGGATGTCATCGTATGAAGATAGGAGGCGTCGGACCGCGACGCCCATCGGACCCGGACCACCCCTGGGTGAGTATAATATAACCTGTTTTTCTTACCTTTCAGGTTACATCGGGGGGCTTATCTACAGCATTACAGAATGCTGTAGATAAGCCCCTGATGCCGGTGGCCTTAGCTCATATACGATTTTTGGGGTGACAAATTCCCTTTAAATTGTTAATGTTTTGAAGTGGATTTGACCTTCTAGATGACAGCTAACGAGCTCTGCACTTCTGGGAATGCCTTCAAGATTCTTGGAAATCTATTCCCGGGGACTACCTGATGAAGCTTTCAATGGAGGTGTAAAGCTGTCATCAGAATAAAGGGTACTTATAACACTGAGTCTGTTCTTTTCACACATTTTTTGTGGGATAAGGTAGAAGATACAGATTAGATGTTAGAAAAAACTTTTTGACAGTGAGTGGAACAGGCTGCCACAAGAGGTGGTGAGTTCTCCTTCCATGGAAGTCTTCAAACAGAGGTTGGACAGACATCTGTCTAAGATGTTTTAGTGAACGAGAAGGGGGTTGTACACGATGACCCTGGAGGTCCCTTCCAACTCTACCATTCTATGATTCTTTACTCATTGTTTTCAGATGTCTTCATTTGTGGTTTTGCTGTCTTCAGTCTGAATCTACAATGTGCACATTGTAATAAGAAAAAGGAAAACCATTGCATGAACAGGGGTGTCCAAACAGACAAACCTTTGACCGGTACTGTAGGGCAGGTTATGTCTGAATATATTTGTAGATATATGAATTATGATATTATAGATGGAGGATAAATAAGGAGAAAGGACATAAATGTATCGGTGAACCAGAACTGAAATAAGGGCGTTAACTTTTTAGAAGTCCAATCAGTGGAAGCCCAATGTTATTTCTAGACTATTTATTGGACATTTATGCAGATATATTTTGAGTACCTGTTTTGATAGGTTATACTCCAGCTTGGAAGTAGAGCTCTTAAAGTAGATAGATGAGGGAAGAAGTGATCATTTGAATGCCACACAGCTATAAAGTGGTGTTTGATGTTAATCCATTATAAAATGTCATTTTCAATTTGGACTGAGAGTTTAGAGGAGTCGCTTATCCAAAGCACTTTTAACTGGTGTAACGTTAGGCCTGTAATATTGTAAGCTAAAAGGACATCTCAAACCTCCCTCTTTGATCGGGAGAAATAAAATGTCAGCTTTGACTTTTGATCTTTTTTTTTTTCTCCAACCAACTGAAAAATGCACTTTTAGCTACTTTCACTATGAGATATAAAGAGAAACATTGGAAATTATAAATATAGTATAGTTTCATTTGCAAAATATACATATTAACCCCATCACCCCCTGGCGATTTTCCATTTTTATTTTTTTTTTCCCCCTTCTTCCAAGAGCCATAATTTTTTTATTTTTCCAGCCCTATAGCTGTTTGAGGGCTTGTTTTTTACGGGACTAGTTGCAGGTTACATCTGGTTGTCTTCTACATTATTGTGCTCTCAGATTACAAAGCATAAATTGTTGCGACAGATTCACTTTAATCAATGTTATTTTCCTTATTTGGAAAATTCAAAATGTTCTTAAAGAAGTTGTCCACTACTATAACCTTTTTTTTTTTTTTCATAAATCTTGCTATTATGTGCCACTGAAAACATCTACTGTGTTTATTTTAGCAATATTACCTTTTATCTTACTGTAGCAGCACATCTTTAGTGCTGGATTCAGCTCTCATGGGGTTAATCGACAACTTCCTTTCTCCTGAGTTACTGTGCTCTAATACTACAAGTTCCATGATGCATTGCACTGCTACTAAGCACGAACCTAGCACACCCACTCCAAAACACACCCCAACCCCTCCCTCCTCTCCCTCCTCTAGCTTCAGAAAGATTTGTGATGTCATTTCTGTCCAACCTCCTCTTTTACATTTGTCCAACCCACACTCCATTACACACAGATAAATGGACAGATAGATAGATAGATAGATACATACAGATATATCTATGTCTATTTCCATAGATATGTCCATATCCATGTTTCTAAACCCCTTCCCCCCCTGGAGCTTTTTTGTTTTCGTTTATCGCTCCCCTTCTTTCCAGAGCCATAATTTTTCCGTCAATATGGCCATGTGATCTTTTGCGTGACAAGTTCTACTTTTGAACGACACCATTGGTTTTACCATGTCGTGTAGCAGAAAATGTGAAAAAAATTCAAAGTGCAATTAAATGGCAAAAAAGTGCAATCCCACGCTTGTTTTTTGCTTGGCTTTTTGGCTAGGTTCACTAAATGCTAAGGCTGTGTGCACCCGTTGCGGATCTGATTGCAGATCCGCAGGGTTTTTTGCCGCACTGAATTGCATCACATCCACAGTGTAGTGTACAACCAATGTAAGTCTATGGGAGTCGCAGACTTGTTGTGCACATGCTGCAGAAAAAGCCGCACCGAAACCGCACCAAGAACTGCATCAAAACTGCACCAAAAACTATCAAAACCGCACCAAAACTGCACCAGGTTTTGATGCAGTTTTTGGTGCGGTTTTGATGCAGTTTTTGATGCAGTTTTGATGCTTTTTTTGGTGCGGTTTATGCGCGGTTTTAATGCCGTTTTTGGAAAAAAGTAAATAAACGGAAAATGTGCATGATTTGAATGGAAACATGCATGAAAAAACGGATTCCAAGGCCGGATTCATCATTTCACAGCTCAGTTTCATACGTTTTTTTGCCGGATCCGTCGCTGTGCGTTTTTTCGCCGGACAGAAAAAACGTTCCTCTGTATGTGTTTTCCATCCGGCGGAAACAGCTTTTTTGACGGATCCGGCAAAAAACGGATGAAACTCTATGAGAAAAATACGGATCCGACGGAAAAAAATTGATCCGTTTTTTTAAAAACTCGCCAGATTGTGCCTCACGGCAAAAACCTGATGTGTGAAAGCACCCAAATATATGGATAGATACATCTATGTATCTATAGATATATCTATAGATAAATATATCTATAGATAGATATATCCATAGATATATAATAGAAAGGCCGATGTTTCTATAAGGCTACTTTCACACTTGCGTATTCCGCAATCCGTCTTTTTGGGAAAAAAACGGATCCTGCAAATGTGCTTGCAGGATGCGTTTTTTACCCATAGACGTGTATTAGTGAAGGATCGCGACGGATGGCCACACGTCGCGTTCATCGTGCAACGGATGCGTCGTGTTTTGGCGGACCGTTGGCATGTCCGTCGCGTCTGCCATTTTCTACCGCGCATGCGCGGCCAAAACTCCGCCCCCTCCTCCCCGGACTTCAGAATGGGCAGCGGATGCGTTGAAAAACTGCATCCGCTGCCCACGACGTGCACAAATTTCACAACGTGCGTCGGTACGTCGGCCCAACGCATAGCGATGGACCAGTGCCGACGCAAGTGTGAAACAGGCCTTAATGAGCGTTTAATTTAATAAAAAACTGAAAAAAACGGCGTGGGCTCCCGCGCAATTTTCTGCGCTAGAGGGGGAAAGCCGACGGCCGGGGGCCAATATTTTTAGCCTGCTATGAATATCAGCCCGCAGCTGTCTGCGTAGCCTTTACTGGCTATTAAAATAGGGGGACCCCCCCAAAAAAAATGACGTGGGATCCCCCTATATTTTATAGCCAGAAAGGCTATGCAGACAGCTGCGGGCTGATATTCATAGCCTAGAGAGGGGCCATGGATATTGGTCCCCCCCCCTGCTACAAATACCAGTCCGCAGCCACCCCAGAAATGGCGCATCTGTAGGATGCGCCAATTCCGGCACTGAGGCTGGTTTCACACTTGCGTTTTTGGACGCTGCGTTTTAGTGCTAAAAAACGCATGCGTTTTTATAGAAAAAAAAACCAGAAAAAAACACTGAAACACCACCCACCACCATCAGGGTGATAAAGGGATCCAAACCCTAACCCTACCCCTAACCTCACCCCTAACCGTTTAATGAACATTTTCTGACAGTCATAGTGCCACGATATTTCAGTGCCACGTATATAAGTGCCACGTATGTAAGTGCCACGTGCCACGTATATAAGTGCCACGTATGTAAGTGCCATGTGCCACGTATTTAAGTGCCACGTATGTAAGTGCCACGTATTTAAGTGCCACGTATTTAAGTACCACGTGACACGTATTTCAGTGCCACGGATTTAAGTGCCACGTATTTCAGTGCCACGGATTTAAGTGCCACCTATGTAAGTGCCACGGATTTCAGTGCCACGTATTTAAGTGCCATGGATTTCAGTGCCACTGATTTAAGTGCCACGTATGTAAGTGCCACGTATTTCAGTGTCACATATTAAAGTGCCACGTATTTCTGTCACGTTTACTGTTAGGGTTGATGTCACCGCTCTATAGGACCCTCAGTGACACACTGACAGGAGGCAATGGCTCCTGCAGTGTATCACTGAGGTTACTAAAGTTCACTGGTCTCACTTTATGGCAAAAAGCTGCATGGGAACTTTCTCATACAGCATGCCATAAAGTGAGACTAGGGACTATTTTCTCACAGGGGCGTAGGAATACATTGTGGGGAATACATTGTGGAAGGATACCTTCCTCCCCTCATTGTGTTCCTGGTGCCCCTGGTGAGTGGTTGCGTCAGCTGATGCTCCTGCTCTCCACGGGAGATCGTCGTGGGACACTCGTTTTAATTGGATTTCTGCGGATCAGGGAGTATAGTGTTTGTTTATTATTTTAATATTTTTAACAGATGACAATGGCTTCGGGGATCAAAGTGACAAGTGATGGTGAGTATGTACTCTATGTTTTATGTACTGTATGTCTGTATGTATGTATGTACTGTATGTATGTACTGTATGCGCATGTCGTCGCATGGCGCATGTCGTCGCATGGCGCATGTCGTCGCATGCAGCATATCGTCGCATGGCGCATGTCGTCACATGCAGCATGTCGTCGCATGCAGCATGTCGTCGCATGCAGCATGTCGTCGCATGCAGCATGTCGTCGCATGGCGCATGTCGTCGCATGCAGCATGTCGTCGCATGGCGCATGTCGTCGCATGGCGCATGCCGTTGCATGGCGCATGTCCTGTATGTGTTCTATGTATGTATGTACTGTATATGTGTTTTTTTTTCTTTGTTTTTTTACATTCAACACATTAGCCGGATGATGGGACTACTACTGTCCCATCATTGGCTAATGTGTCACTCACTGTCACTGTAGCAGGCAGAGCCCGATGGGACTTGTAGTCCCATCAGACATGCCTGCACACAGAGACAACGCCGCCGCCACCACCACCGCACAGCCACCTTCAGCACCGGCCGCAGCCGCCGCCACGCCACCGGCCGCCGCGGCGGGGCCGGCCGTCGACGCACCAGCGGCCGCCACCAGGGCACTGGCCGCCGACGCACCAGCCGCCGTGGGACCGGCCGCCGCCGCGGCACCGGCCGCAGCCACGGGATCAGCCGCCGCAGCACATCTCAGCAAGCAGATCCCAGCACCAGACACCTGCAGTGCACAGCCCCGCCCGCCCCCAGCAAAGCCCCGCCCGCCCCCAGCACAGCACAGTCCCGCCCACAGCCCAGTCACTCTTGAGTGACTGCTGACTGTGCGGCTGGGACACGCCTGTTACTGACGTCACGTCAATTTCCAGAGTCTGGAAATTGACGTGACGTCGGCGGAAATTAGCGGTGGCTGCAGCCTGGGGGTCACGTAACCCGGACTCAGCCACCAGCATAGCGCCGCTCACAGGGGAAAAAGGCAACGCAAGGTATTTACACAATTCATCAGGGGCCCCGGGGGGATACATTGGGGGGATAATTGAAAGTAGTGGACAACCCCTTTAAGTTTGAGAGCTCCTCCTCCTCCAGGTTTAATATCGCAATGTATTTGTGTTAGAATTACGTTGATGGAGGGAAAGGTAAGTTCATCCCTATCTAGTGGAACTTTTCATCACCCCCAAAATGGAAGTTGAGCTAACCCCCCGTTATCGGGCTTATCTACAGCATTCTGGAATGCTGTAGATAAGCCCCTGATGTAACCTGAAAGATGAGATAAAGAGGTTAGTGTATACTCACCTGGGCGGGCGGTCCGATCCGATGGGCGCCGCGGTCCGAGGCCTCCCATCTTCTTACGATGACGTCTTCTTCTTGTCTTCATGCTGCGGTTCCGGCGCAGGTGTACTTTTTCTGCCCTGTTGAGGGCAGAGCAAAGTACTGCAGTGCGCAGACGCCGGGAAAGGTCAGAGAGGCCCAACTCCTGCGCACTGCAGTACTTTGCTCTGCCCTCAACAGGGCAGACAAAGTACACCTGCGCCGGAACCGCAGCATGAAGACAAGAAGAAGACGTCATCGTAAGAAGATGGGAGGCCTCGGACCGCGGCGCCCATCGGATCGGACCGCCCGCCCAGGTGAGTATACACTAACCTCTTTATCTCATCTTTCAGGTTACATCAGGGGCTTATCTACAGCATTCCAGAATCATCTGATGAAGATGGGAGGCCCCGGACCAGACTGTGACACCCATCGGACCGCAGTGGGACCGCCCTGGGACCGCCCCTGGGTTAGTATAATATCTATATCTATATATATAATCTAACCTCTTTTTCTTACCTTTTAGGATACATCGGGGGCTTATCTACAGCTTTACAGAATGCTGTAGATAAGCCCCTGATGCTGGTGGCCTTAGCTTAATTTTCATTTTGGGGGTGACAGGTTCCCTTTAAGTTTAAATTGTCTAGCTAATTGAATAAAGATTTTCAAAGTGACCCCATATTGAGGATTTGGGACTTGGAAATATTATTTTGAAGTTATGTAACTAAAGGATTGAATCAAATTGGGAATGACTGACAAAGAGGACATAGGGTTGCTCAGCACCACCAGGAGGTCATTCGTGAATAAACCAATACAATGTTTCTATTCTCCAATACCAAGACCTGTAATCAAAGTGTGAATCTCTCACACACTGGGAAAAACGTCCTTTCATAAATAAGAATAATAGACGTGAGATAGGACATCCCCGGCCTTTACCATTGAAGTCTGGAATCTCTTGAGAAATAAACCTGGGGTGAACACAACCACAATGGAGTTAGGCGGCTGTTGAATAGATGACATGGGTGCAGCAGGGCATTTTGGTAGGAACTACATAGTGGGATTGGATGGCAGCAGAAGTGGCAGAACAGATTAGATCAGGAGGTTCACTGACGTAATGTAGCAGAGTCCAGTGCTGCAGCAGAGTTGAGAAGGTTTAAAGACACTCTAGTAATCTAGCAGAGTCCAGAAATGTAGCATAGTTGAATTCATCCAAAGACTAAGGCTTCTTTTACACTTGCCGTGTTTTTGCGGCCCCAATACATTTCTATGGGCCCGCAAAAACGGGCCGCAAAAATTAATCGGAGCTCTGCACACCGTATAGCCGTGAGAGCCGTATTTACAGCCATGAAAAAATATCGAGCCTGCTCGATATTTTTCACGGCTTACGGACACATCCCCCATTGCAAATCAATGGGGCCGCAAAAACAGCGGAAGCTTGTTTTTGCGGTGCACCATGAATACCATTTTTGCGGAACGCCTTTTTTTTGTTGCAATACTTTTTCCCTAGTATTCGAAACGGCGATCCGCAAGATTTTTGCCTCCCGTTTTTGCGGGAGACCGTGAAAATTGCGGCAATACGGCCCGCAAAAAAGGCCTGCAAAACGAGCCGCAAAAATCACTGCAAGTTTAAAAGAAGCCTTACTGTAGAGATGTTGTTCAGTCCAGTGATGTAACAGATTGTAGAATGTGAGTAGGCAGGCACCGACCATGTTGCAGAGCCCAGTGAAAGCCCAGAGCTAGATATGCCAGGATATATATATTCCCATCCTGGATTCATCCTAGTATGTATGTTCCCAATCCTGGTATATACACCATGTTCCAAATTATTATGCAAATTATATTTTTCTCAGATTTTCCTAAATTATTTGCACCAAGTGTTGTGGACTTGAGTTTCTCTCTGCACCTGTTTGAATCACCGTGTGATAATATAGACTTTACCACTTATAAAACGGTGTCCTGTAGTTGTCTTGTTCCACACAAAGAGTCTCCTGAGTTATCCCCTATAATTATTACAAAGGCTTTAGGAGTAGAAATAAATGTACTTGTAATGATGCTGCAGGAGGACATGACTGCTGGCTCATCATGAAGTGTTATCTGCTTTCCTACTCATAATAGCCTTTTAATGGAGAGATTCTCCTCCAAGAAAAATGCTAGTAATGCATGCCT
This sequence comes from Ranitomeya variabilis, assembly GCF_051348905.1. Lineage (NCBI taxonomy): Eukaryota > Metazoa > Chordata > Amphibia > Anura > Dendrobatidae > Ranitomeya > Ranitomeya variabilis. The sequence goes on from NC_135232.1 coordinate 238,684,334, forward strand.
TATGCCCTAATAATCGTTTAACTAATTGAGACATTTACTTTACTCCCGCTGTTTTTCTAATGCACTTTCCAATAACGGCTGCTTTGCTGTTTGACTTTCAGATCTGCTCCTACTCATGACAGGAGGATGACAAACAGCTGGCACATAGACACCAAAAGGAAAATGAAGAAATTGTCACATGCTTTTCTCTTTATTAACATTTACAAACACATGTACAAGACCTTCGGAGTTCATCTACATTAGCCTACGCATTTTAGTCTACCCATCCCCCAAGAGTCCAATACTTCTGCAGCGTCCTTACCTGTTTGTAGAATATTATTATTACCATATTTATTATTATAGTGCCCTTTATTCCTTGGCGCTTTACATTTGAAAAGGGGTATACATAACAAAAAACAAGTACAATAATCTTGAACAAGACGAGTCACTGACTGTTACTGGAGGAAAGAGGACCTTGCCCACAAGGGCTCACAATCTACAAGGGAAGGAGATAGTAGATGGGGGTAGAGCTCGTCAATCAGCGTTATGGAGGAGCGAGGGTTACTGCATGTTGTAAGCTTTGTCGGAAGTAGGTTTTCAGGCTCCTTCTGAAGGTTCCCATGGTAGGCGAGAGTATGATATGTTGGGGGTACACAGTTCCAGAGTAGAGGGGATGCGCAGGAGAAATCTATCATGCGATTGTAGGAAGAGGAGATAAGAGTAGAGGAGAGAAGGAGATCTTGTCAGGATCGGAGGTTGCGTGCAGGTAAGTACCGGGAGACTAGGTCACAGATGTATGGAGGGGGCAGGTTGTGGATGGCTTTGTATGCCATGGTTAGCGTTATGGAGGAACGAGGGCTACTGCAGGTTGTAGGCTTGTCAGTAGAGGCAGGTCTTCAGGTTCCTTCTGAAGGTTCCCATGGTAGGCGAGAGTATGATATGTTGGAGAAAATACAATAAATCCAGCAGGAAATTCAAGTAAAAATTCTTGTTTATTTTTTTCATATTAAAATATAGATAAAAAGTATTACACAGCAACACGCATAAAAAGTTCATGGAGTGGCAGCGTTATTCCGACGTGTTTCGACTTGATGTCTTAATCATGGCTGCCATGATTAATCCAAACCCTAACTTTAGCCCCAACCCTAACTTTAGCCCCAGCCCTAACCCTACCTTTAGCCCTAATCCTAACCTTAACCCTAATGGGAAAATGGAAATAAATACATTTTATTTTATCATGTTTCCCTAACTAAGGGGGTGATAAAGGGGATTTTGATTTACTATTTATAGCAGGATTTTATGTTTGGCAGCTGTCACATGCTAAAAGACGCTTTTAATAGCGAAAAAATAGATTTTCCATCCCCAGAGAGCTATAATTTTTTCATATTTTGGCCCACAGAGTCATGTGAGGTCTTGATTTTTGTGGGACGAGTTGATGTTTTAATTGGTACCATTTTCGGGCACATGACATTTTTTGATCACTTTTTATTACGATTTGTGGAAGGCAGAATGAACAAAAACCAGCAATTCATGAATTTCTTTTTTTGGGGGGTGTTTATACTGTTCCACATGTGGTAAAATTGATAAAGCAGCTTTATTCTTCGGGTCAGTACAGCGATACCTCATTTATATTTTTTTATGTTTTGGCACTCTTATACAATAAAAAATATTTTATATAAAAAAATAATTATTTTTGCATTGCTTTATTCTGAGAGCTATAACTTTTTTATGTTTTTGCTAATGACACTGTATGGTGGCTCGTTTTTTGCGGGACAAGATGACGTTTTCAGCGGTACCAAGTTTATATATATCCGTCTTTTTGATCGCATGTTATTATTCCACTTTTTGTTCGGCGGTATGATGATAAAACATTATTTTTTTGCCTTTTTTTGAGGGGGGGGTTCACTTAAGGGGTTAACTAGTGGGACAGATTTATAGGTCGGGTTGTTATGGACGCGGCGATACTAAATATGTGTACTTTTATTGTTGTTTTTAAATTTATGTAAAGAAATGTATTTATTGGAGAAAAATTTTTTTTTTCTTTATTTAGGAATTTTTATAAAATATTTTTACACATGGCAATATTTTTTTTTTTACATTGTCCCAGGATGGGACATCACTATATAAAGTCATATTGCTGATCTGACATTTTGCATAGCACTGTGTCAGATCAGCGATCTGACAGGCAGTGAAGGAGGCTTGCCGGCGCCTGCTCTTAGCAGGCACTGAGAAGCCATCTCCCTGCAGGACATGGAAGGACCCCACATTCATCTTGGAGACCCTCAGGACAACGCGATCACATCGTGTTGTTCCGAGGGAAGCACGCAGGGAGCCCCAACCCTGCGTGATACTTCTCTATGCCACTGGAACACTGCGTTGTTTGATCGCAGTATTCCGGGGGTTAAAGTGCCGGGAGCAGTCCATGACAGCTCCTGGTCCTTATCCAAGAAAAATAAAAAAGACAGCGCCACAGTGGACAGTGAAAAAAAATCCTCTGACCGAAACGTTGCCGCAGGAGGCAGAATAAAATGTAAGCTGTCTTTTTCACTGTCCATTGTGGCGCTGTCTTTTTGATTTTTCTTGGATATGGACTTGTATCTGGGATGGACCCCCTGGTGTTGACGTGCGCCCATATGCCCATAGAGGCTGTATGTTTATAGGGTGCGGTTTAACTTCTTTTTTGTTGGATTTTTGCTCCTGGTCCTTAGTGCCGGGTGTCAGCCCACATGGATGGGATAGTACATCGGATGTCAGAAAGGGGTTAAAAATAGCAAACACAGTTAGGGTTACACTCAGAAACCCCTCTAACCTTAATATACCATGCATGCCTTCTGCCTCTTTCAATTGTGCCCTTTGGAATTCTTGCTCTGTGTGTAATAAACTCCCTTTCATCCATGACTTCTTCCATTCTAATTCTCTTAACCTCCTGGCTCTTACTGAAACCTGGATCCAGCAGTCAGACACCACCGCTGCTGCTGCACTCTCATATGGTGGACTACTCTTTTCTCATACCCCAAGATCGGACAACAGAGAAGGTGGAGGAGGTGGTCTGCTCCTATCACCCAAATGTACCTTCCAAGTTATCCCCAAGTACCCTCACTTGTCTTCCCGTCCTTTGAAGTCCATGCTGTCAGACTCTCAGACTCTACATCCCCTTCTCCATGCGAGTGGCAGTGGTGTATTGTCCTCCCGGCCCCTCTCATCAGTTCCTGGATCACTTTGCCACCTGGCTTCCACACTTTCTTTCCTGTGACATCCCCACCCTCATCATGGGTGATGTCAACATCCCCATTGCTTTTCCCCTCTCCCCATCTGCTCCTCACCTTTTATCTCTAACCTCTTTCGGCCTCTCGTAGCATACTAACTCTCCAGCGCATGAAGATGGAAACTCCCTTGACTTGGTCTTCTCCCGACTTTGCTCAGTGGACGATTTCACAAACTCCCCTCTCTGACCACCACCTTCTTTCATTCTCTATCAAGAACGGCCATCCCACTCAGGTCACCCCCACTTTCCACACTTATAGAAACATACAGGCCATTAACACCCAGAAACTTATGCAGAACTTGCAGTCCTCATTGGCCCCTATCTCCTCCATCTCATGTCCTGATTCTGCACTGAAGAATTACAATGAAACCCTGCAAAGTGCCCTGGATGAAATTGCATCTCCTATACATAGAACAACTCGGCACAGATGGCAACAACCGTGGCACACGCTGCAAACACGCTTCCTACAGCGGTGCTCCAGGTGCGCCGAACGTCTGTGGAGAAAATCTAATCTACCCAAAGATTTCATCAATTATAAGTTTATGCTTCAAACATACAACTCTGCCCTTCACCTCTCCAAACAAACCTATTTTAACACCCTCATCATCTTGCTGTCCATTAACCCTAAACGTCTCTTTGACACCTTCTATTCCCTACTCAACCCAAGAGTGCAGGCCCCAACCACGGATCTCCGCGCTGATGATCTGGCCAATTACTTCAAAGAAAAAATTGACCACATTCGACAGGAAATTATCTCCCAATCCCTTCATACCATGCACTGTCCTCCCTCCCCCACTGCATCTAGTTCACTCTCTGACTTTGAACCAGTTACAGAAGAAGTAATCAGGCTCCTTGCATCTTCTCTCCCGACCGCTTGCACCAGTTGTTGAGGGAGGATCTAAAGTGATCCTTCACGGTTAACCCAGTGATTTCCAAATTAATATACAAGGTGTTGCCGGCAACTGAAAATGACCAGACGGAGACGTGTGTCTCTGTATGGGGGATCGAGCTGATCTCTGGCCCCCGTTTTATTGTGTATGAGTTTTGATAGTCATAGAAATTATACTTCAACCAATCAGCATAAGAACACGCTCACAGTTCTTAACCTATAAGAATGCAGGAAAAACTTAACCCATAAGAATACAGGAAAAATGGAAACTACAGATATGGTCATGTCTTTTTGGCATAGTATGTGTTTTTCTAACAGATGCCTCAGTCTTGTATAGTGATACACCCCCGAATCTCTTATCTGGCTTGAGTCAGAAGACTCAAGGTCTTTATACCAATTATGAACCATAGCCTAGTTGCATACCAGGGTTGTGAACAACAAAATAAAATTACTTCATGGCAGCTGTAACCTTTTACCTAATTAAATAACAGAATTTATCTTAAAGCAACAAGAAAATGGAGTCAAAAACACAAAATGGAGAATCTAGCACAAAATGGAGATCCTTTCATAATTTGTTCCTTCACATTCCCCCCTAGATAAATTTTGTTAATGTCCAGCATCAGAGGTACTATCCCAAGCTCTAAGCTCGAGGGGTACTGGTCTTCACATGACTGATGCCATGTTACCAGCCATGGCTGTTGCGGCGTACCCATCCCCCCTGTATACTAGAATTTACAAATAACAATTATTGATAACAGTAGTGGGGATCTTTTGAAGATAGCCATGCGCTTGGCTTCAACATCTTCATCAGGTATCTTTGTGAAATCGGTGTAGAGAAGAGCAGGGGTGGCAACACTTTTGGTTTCATCATTAGTTATCTTAGTGCAGAATTTCCTAATACACACAGAAATACACCAAAAAAAACAAGTTTTAGTATTACATACATAACAAGGATAAAGGCAGCAATGTGTAACAAACTTTGCAAGATTCCAGCTATCCAGCCCCCAGGTCCCTTAAACCAATTTGCTGGATTAAGAAAGGAGAAGGTGTCTTCCCACCAACTGTCCTTATTACGGTCATTGTCTTTATCATATTGAGCTCTGAGTCTTTGAATATCCTCTAACTTTAACTTCATAGTGCTATTGGGATCTGTATAATGACAGCAAGCGGGTCCAATAACCTGACACATACCACCCTGTGCTGCTGTTAAGTAATCCAGTACTATGGTATATTGATTAGTGACTATGATAAGTTGGTTTTGGACAACAACAGTAATATTAAGTATATTCAATATATCCCAAATTTGATCATCTAGATAATCTGTGGCCCTAAGCAATTTATCCCACATTTGTGTAATCATAGGGTAAATAAAAATAGAACTGACAATTTTATTTGGCTATACCCATCTGTACTGCTAATCTTTCATGATATTGTACAAACTTATTATTCAAGGATATTTGGGAATTTAGGCTGTCCCATGTGGTTACCAATAATAATATAGAAAATACGAAAACCAAAACATTATTTCCCCTTATTTGCTACTAGTCTGTTTGACCAGCTTGCAGTGCGATACGTGGATCCACGTCGGCCTTCCTTCCAGCTTTACTGCAGTGGGGGTGACCAGGATCACCATGTGGGGTCCTTCAAATCTTGGCTGGAGGCAATCTCTGCGCACAAACTTTTTCACATACACCAGGTCTCCTGGCACAAAGGGATGGTGTCCAGGAACCTTGTCTGGGTCTGGAAAAGAACTGAAGACAGTTAAATGCACTTTGGCAAGGTGTCCATGTAAGGCCTACACATAGCTAGTCAAGTCCTGGTACTTGAGTTGCAACTGTTGTGGAAAGAAACATTCAAGATTGGGGCCCCTGCCAAACAGATTCTCATACGGTGACAGTCCTGTCTTCCTGTTTGGGGTATATCTTACTGAGAACAAAACTAGAGGAAGGCATTCTGTCCATAGTTTACCAGTCTCTGCCATTGCCTTCTGGATTTTAAGCTTAAGAGTTCCATTTAGTCTCTCCACTCTTCCACTACTCTGTGGATGGAGTATGCAATGCTTGACTTACCCCCAGTGCTGCCATTACCTCTGACATGATCTCTCCAGTAAAATGGGAACCCTGATCGCTTTCAATGACTTCAGGAACTCCATACCTGCATATGATCTCAGCCATCAGTTTCTTCGCCGTTGTCTTAGCCGTAGCTTTGGCAACTGGGTAGGCTTCTGGCCAACCTGAAAATAAATCAATGCAGACCAACACATACTCATACGTCCCTCCCCTAGGTAACTAAACATAATCAATCTGCAGTCTCTGGAATGGGTAAAGGGGCCGGGGAGTGTGTTTGGATGGGGTTTTCACTGTCCTACCCTAATTATGTGTGGCACATATCATGCAGCTCTGTACCTGCCTTTCTGCGCAGGTGGAAAACCCGGGGGCAATCCATTGTTTCTGTAGGGTGTCACACATGGCCGTCTTCGAGTGGTGCACATTCCCGTGCAGAACCTGTGCCATCATTGGGTAGAGTACCTGTGGTAGGCAGACCTTTTCACCACTCCCCCATAGTCCAGTGACGGTATCAGAGCAAGCCCCTATCTTTTGCCACCTATTTTTCTCCTCCTTACTTGCCTGTTCTTGTAACCGGGCTAAGATGTCTTTCAACACAAGTGGAGATGGTGGGGTGTCTAGGTGATGTACTCTAGAGGCTACAGGAGTGCTTGCTGCTTTCTTGGCAGCCTGGTCTGCCAGTGCGGTACCCTTTGTCTGTCCATCAGTGCCTTTGGTATGTGCCTTTACCTTTATGATGCCTGCTTGGGTGGGAAGCTGTAGTGCATTCATAAGTTGCTGGACTGCCTCAGCATGTTTAAAGGGGTGGCCATTTGCTGTCAAGAAAGCCCTGGCTCTCCAGATAGGCCCATAATCGTGTGCAATGCCAAAGGCATACCTGGAATCAGTGTAGATATTTACAGTCTTACCTTCTGCTAGTTTGCACGCTTCTATGAGCGCCTTGAGCTCTGCTTCTTGTGCAGACATATGAGCTGGCATTGACTCTGCCTTGATTACCTCATGTTCTGAGACCACAGCATATCGGGTACAGTAGCATCCTTGGTCATCTTGGTGTCGGGATCCATCTACAAAAAGCTCAAAATCAGCATTAGAATAGGCACACTAGAGACCAGCCGTTTCTTGAGACATCAATTCTAGACAATCATGTGGTTTGGAAACCTAATCTTGTTCCCCTGGATCCATTCTAGAAAGAAAAAGAGTGTCCTTTTTCATGTCACCTACTCCTCCCCCCTTTGGATCCATAGGAACTAGGAGAAAAGTAGCGGGGTTCAGGACAGTGCACCTTTTCAAAGTCACATTAGTAGGCATGAGAATAGCACACTGAAGATGCAGCTGTCCAGCCATGGACATGTGGTCAGGTTGTACTTGATTAGGGATACTATGTACATCATGTGGGGTATGGACCATCAGTGGGTAATTCAAAACAATCTCTGAAGATTTGTGTAGCAACAGCTGGACAGACAACACAGCCCAAACACAGGAGGAACTTCCTCTTGCCACCGTATCCAGGCGGCCGCTGTAATAAGCAACAGATCTCTGTTTGTCTCCATGAAGCTGAATCAGCACACCTGTAGCATGTCCTGCATAGGTGAGCTCTGTCTGCAAGGCAGTCTGCAATACTGTACGGCAGTGCTCGGGTGTCTTGTAATCATATACGGGGCCTGCGGCGTGTAACACTATATTGTAGCGCCCCCACTGCCGCAGGGCCGAGGGGTACCCGGTACCGGGCCTCTGAGTCTCTGCTCTGGGGTTGTCATGGTGGCTAGGCCCCGGTCCGTGACCCTGCCGAGGGGCGCACAGTGAATGATAGATGTGGATGGTGGTGATGGTGCGGTGCAGTAAATAACGAGGACACCAGGTTGCAGTCTCTTTACCTCTTTACTGAAGATCTCTGGGTCCTCAGTCCAGAATACAGTTCACCAGGCTGCGCAAGTCCGGCCGGTCCAATGGCACCTCCAGAGTTCTCTTCACAGGTGGAAATCTGTGCCTTCCCTCTAGCGCTATGTGTTGCGGTCCTTCCCTGCTGTGCTTACAGAAAGTCCCCACAACTGTTGTGTCTGTTTCTTAAGTTCCCTCACAACTCGATTAGATGATGTTCTGCTAATCCTCCGTCCCTCCCTGATGTTCTGGTTGGGACGGCACCCGTTTGACGGGTAGGCTCGGAGCTCTTCCGGGACCCTAGAGTCGCCCCTCTCCACAAGTTGCCCCCCAAGACTGCATAGGTGATTTAAGTGAGACAGCCCGCCTTAGACTGACTGTCCTGCCGCTGTTTAGAGTATTGCTTGAAGCTAGATATTGTGATACTCTCTCGGCGTTCCGGCCACCGGTAGTGCGCCTCAGTAGGATGTTGCCTCGGTCTTACAGCACGACTCCTACTGGTATTCTCCTTATTGCTTTGATCTCGTTTCTCACTCAGCACAATCTATCTCGCTTCTGATCCTTCCTTGGGCACCGCCGCTATGCTGAGCAGGCACGGTCCCATTACGTTCACTCAAGTTGCCAAGCCTCTGTCAGGATCCCACCCCTGACAGAGACCCTACTGTATCTTCCCCCACAACACCCTCTGCCACAAGGTGTTGCCTGGTTCCAACCCAGTCAGCTTTCTGAACTAACTTCCTGCCTGACCCCCAGTTTACCCACTATGGTGGGGAGTGGCCTAGTGAATAGAACCCTTAGCTCCCCCCGGAGGCCCGACTGTGAAATGTATTGGTGACTGTGATACCTGATCAGATGAACTCCTTCAGTGCCATCAGACGTACCATAGCTCCCCTTAGTGGCAGAGCCACAGTACTGCAACGACCAGGACTCTTGGGCGCTGCAATATCACAGGGTAAATTCCCTCCTTGGGTGGACATAGCATCTCCTGGTTGCAAGGGGCCATAAGTGGCAAGGTAGGCCTGACACTCTTGGGCTATAACTGGCCTTCCCTTTTTAGCTATCTGTTGGGCCAAACCACCTCTATGTGACAGGGTAGAGTTGGCTGGGTTCACTATGGCTCCTACCTGGTGGGTAATTATGTCCCCATACCCCACTGAGAAAAGAACCTGGGAACCCTGAGGTGTGATGTAGTAGCGTGAATGACAAGGAAACCAAACTTCAGGTTCTTGGAAAATCTGGCCTTGTAGATGTAAAAATTTCACGGGAAGAGAAGATCTAGGGGCCTTTCCGGGCTGGGGGTCTGAAAATTGACATGACGAGGCTGGAGAGGGAGTGAGATTCCCATACAGGGTTAAAGGCGTATTGGAGTGTGAAGCTGGACTTGCGTGTAAGGTGGGGGGAGGGCAGGGGCTGAACTCTGTTACATAGACTCTGATAAAGAAACATACAGTAGCTGTGTCCTTGCAGCTGCGGCGGTGGGGGCTAGAGCGAGTAAGAAGCGCTGCTGATTTAACCCCTTTAATTTCCCTGCTGGACTAAATTCTTTTGAAAACTCTTTACTATTTTCAATGCATCATCCGGAGTGGAAATCTCAATATCGGGTCTACTACAAAAAGGTATGAATGGGCTTTTTGTTACAATGAGAATCCCTGATCTTTAAACATTACCATAAGACGCCCATAGAACTCGGCAGTCCATAATATATTGGTGCCTTGGCTTTAAGGGGCACAGGGCTTACAGTCGGGAGTAGAGGCTTAATTTCCTGAGAAAAGACCATATCATCTAAGAGGGAGCCCCCCCTGTTTATCTTCAATTTGATATATATCAACCACTCAACTTGATGCAGTTAAATCTTTTACCAATCTTTCAATTACTTACAAGTTTTCCTCTAAGACTAGGCACAGGTCTGTTGTGAACTCTATTTTTGGGCTCCCTCTAGTGGTCACAAGCAGTACTGTGTAGTGTTGTCTTTCTGCAGGTTGCAGCATCAGCTGGTTCGTTATCCTTGGTTGGTTTCCTATTTAGCTCACCTGGATACTCAGTTCCTTGCCTGCTATCAATGTATTCAGTGCTCTTCAGATTCCTTGTGGCTACCTTGCTCCCAGTCTCTCCAAGACAAGCTAAGTTTTTGTTTGATCATTTTTTGATTATCAGCGTTCATTATGTTTTTAGTCCAGCTCGCTAAAATGTGATTTCCTCGCTTGCTGGTTGCTCTAGGGGACTGAGTTTCTCCCCCCACACCGTTAGTTGGTGTGGGGGTTCTTGAAATCTCAGAGTGGATATTTTGTAAGGGTTTTTTACTGACCGCATAGATTCCCTTTTCTATTTTCTGCTATCTAGTATTAGTGGGCCTCATTTGCTGAATCTGCTTTCACCCCTGTGTATGTGCCTTCCTCTTACCTCACCGTTATTATTTGTTGGGGGCTTCTATATCTTTGGGGATTATTTCTCTGGAGGCAAGAGAGGTCTTTCTTTCTCTCTAGGGCAGTTAGTTCCTCAGGCTGGCTCGAGACATCTAGGATTTTTAGGCACGTTCACCGGCTACTTCTAGTGTGTTTGGATAGGTTCAGATTTGCGGTCAGTCCAGTTTGCCACCTCCCTAGAGCTTGTCCTATGTTTGTTACTTAGCTGGAGTAATTTGTGATCCTCAACTACTAGGGATCATAACAGTATAGCAGGCCATAAAGTGTTTAATGCATCGCAGAAGTGGGATAAAAAGAAGACCTGAGTACATTTTTTTTTTCCTCCCGCTTTTCCTTTGCTGCAGTCTGTTTAGCTTCTTTCATCCCCTTGAACTCTGGGTGGTTTTGAGCTCAGCTGCAGACATGAATGTTCAGACTCTGACATCTAGTGTGGATCATCTTACTGCACGGGTGCAAAGTATTCAGGATTTTGTTATTCGTAGCCCTATGTCAGAACCAAAGATACCCATTCCTGAGTTGTTTTCTGGAGATAGATCTAGGTTTCAAAATTTTAAGAATAATTGTAAGTTATTTCTACCTCTGAGACCTCGTTCCTCTGGTGATTTCGCTCAGCAAGTTAAAATTGTTATCTCCTTGTTGCGTGGCGACCCTCAAGATTGGGCTTTCTCTCTGGCACCAGGAGATCCTGCATTGCTTAATGTAGATGCATTTTTTCTGGCTCTTGGACTGCTTTATGAGGAGCCTAATCTTGAGAATCAGGCAGAAAAAGCGTTGCTGGCTATCTCTCAAGGTCAGGATGAAGCAGAGGTGTATTGTCAAAAATTTCGGAAATGGTCGGTGCTTACTCAATGGAATGAGTGTGCCCTGGCTGAAAATTTCAGAGAAGGTCTTTCTGAGGCCGTTAAGAATGTTATGGTGGGGTTTCCCACCCCTACAAGTCTGAGTGATTCTATGGCTTTAGCCATTCAGGTTGATCGGCGTTTGCAGGAGCGCAAATCTGCTCCTCCTTTGGCGGTATTTTCTGGACAGAGACCTGAGTCTATGCAATGTGACCGAACTCTGACCAGAATTGAGCGACAAAGTCATAGACGTCAAAATGGGTTGTGCTTTTACTGTGGTGATTCTACTCATGTTATCTCAGCATGCTCTAAAAGCTTAAAAAAAAAATCGCTAAACCTGTCACCATTGGTACTATGCAGCCTAAATTTATTTTGTCTGTTACTTTGATTTGTTCTTTGTCGTCCTACCCGGTTATGGCTTTTGTGGATTCGGGTGCTGCCCTGAATCTGATGGATTTGTCGTTTGCCAGGCGCTGTGGTTTTGTCCTGGAGCCTTTGGAATTTCCTATTCCTCTGAGGGGAATTGATGCTACGCCATTGGCTGAGAATAAGCCTCAGTATTGGACGCAAATGACCATGTGCATGATTCCCGTACATCAGGAGGTGATTCGCTTTCTCGTTCTGCATAATTTGCATGATGTTGTCGTTTTGGGTCTGCCATGGCTGCAAGCTCATAATCCAGTTTTAGATTGGAAAGCTATGTCTGTGTCAAGTTGGGGTTGTCAGGGAATTCATGGCGATACTCCGTTGGTGTCTATTGCTTCTTCCACTCCTTCTGGGGTTCCTGAGTTTTTGTCTGACTACCAGGAGGTATTTGATGAGCCCAGGTCCAGTGCCCTGCCCCCTCATAGGGATTGTGACTGTGCTATAAATTTAATTCCTGGTAGTAAATTCCCTAAGGGACGACTTTTTAATTTGTCTATACCTGAGCATGCCACGATGCAGAGTTATATAAAGGAGTCTTTGGAGAAGGGACATATTCGCCCATCCTTTTCCCCTCTTGGTGCAGGATTTTTTTTTGTGGCCAAGAAGGACGGTTCTTTGAGACCTTGTATAGATTATCGTCTTCTGAATAAAATTACAGTCAAATTTCAGTATCCTTTGCCACTATTGTCTGATTTGTTTGCTCGGATTAAGGGTGCCAGTTGGTTCACCAAGATAGATCTCCGTGGTGCGTATAACCTTGTGCGCATTAAGCAGGGAGATGAATGGAAAACAGCATTTAATACGCCCGAAGGCCATTTTGAGTACTAAGTGATGCCTTTTGGACTCTCTAATGCTCCTTCGGTGTTTCAGTCCTTCATGCATGACATCTTTCGAGAATATCTGGATAAATTTATGATTGTTTATTTGGATGACATTTTGGTCTTTTCTGATGATTGGGAGTCCCATGTGAAGCAGGTCAGGATGGTGTTTCAGGTCCTGCGTGCTAATGCTTTATTTGTGAAGGGCTCAAAATGCCTCTTCGGAGTACAGAAGGTCTCCTTTTTGGGTTTTATTTTTTCTCCTTCTACTGCGGAGATGGACCCAGTCAAGGTCCAGGCTATTCATGACTGGACTCAGCCCACGTCTGTTAAGAGTCTTCAGAAGTTCTTGGGTTTTGCTAATTTTTTCCGTCGTTTCATCGCTAATTTTTCTATCGTGGTTAAACCTTTCACGGATTTGACCAAGAAGGGTTCTGATGTGACTAATTGGTCTCCTGCGGCCGTGGAGGCCTTTCGGGAGCTGAAGCACCGGTTTTCTTCAGCTCCAGTCTTATGTCAGCCAGATGTCTCTCTTCCCTTCCAGGTCGAGGTTGATGCTTCTGAGATTGGAGCAGGGGCTGTCTTGTCGCAGAGAAGCTCTGATGGCTCTGTGATGAAGCCATGTGCTTTCTTTTCAAGAAAGTTTTCGCCTGCCGAGCGGAATTATGATGTTGGTAATCGGGAGTTGTTGGCTATGAAGTGGGCATTTGAGGAGTGGCGACATTGGCTCGAAGGAGCTAAACATCGTGTGGTGGTCTTGACTGATCACAAAAATCTGATTTACCTTGAATCTGCCAAGCGCCTGAATCCTAGACAGGCTCGTTGGTCGTTGTTTTTCTCCCGTTTCAACTTCGTGGTCTCATACCTGCCTGGTCCGAAGAACGTGAAAGCTGATGCACTTTCTAGGAGTTTTGTGCCTGACTCTCCGGGAGTTTCTGAGCCGGCTGGTATTCTCAGAGAGGGAGTGATTTTGTCTGCCATTTCCCCAGATTTGCGACGAGTGCTGCAGAAATTTCAGGCGGATAGACCTGACCGTTGTCCACCAGAGAGACTGTTTGTCCCGGATAGATGGACCAGCAGAGTTATTTCCGAGGTTCATTCTTCGGTGTTGGCGGGTCATCCTGGGATTTTTGGTACCAGAGATTTGGTGGCTAGGTCCTTCTGGTTGCCTTCCTTGTCGCGGGATGTGCGTTCCTTTGTGCAGTCTTGTGGGATTTGTGCTCGGGCTAAGCCTTGCTGTTCTCGTGCCAGCGGTTTGCTTTTGCCTTTGCCTGTTCCGAAAAGGCCTTGGACGCACATTTCCATGGATTTTATTTCGGATCTTCCAGTATCTCAAAAAATGTCTGTCATCTGGGTGGTGTGTGATCATTTTTCCAAGATGGTCCATTTGGTGCCCTTGCCTAAGTTGCCTTCTTCCTCCGATTTGGTTCCTCTATTTTTTCAGAATGTGGTTCGCTTGCACGGCATTCCTGAGAATATTGTGTCTGATAGAGGATCCCAGTTTGTGTCCAGGTTTTGGCGGACCTTTTGTGCTAAGATGGGCATTGATTTGTCTTTTTCGTCGGCCTTCCATCCTCAGACTAATAGCCAAACCGAGCGAATTAATCAGACGTTGGAAACTTATTTGAGATGTTTTGTTTCTGCGGATCAGGATGATTGGGTGACTTTTTTGCCTTTGGCCGAGTTTGCCCTTAATAATCGGGCTAGTTCTGCTACTTTGGTTTCACCTTTTTTCTGCAATTTTGGTTTCCATCCTCATTTTTCCTCGGGTCAGGTTGAGGCTTCTGACTGTCCTGGGGTGGATTCTGTGGTGGATAGGTTGCAGCAGATTTGGAACCATGTGGAGGACAATTTGAGGTTGTCACAGGAGAAGGCTCAGCGCTTTGCCAACCGCCGCTGCGGTGTGGGTCCCCGACTTCGTGTTGGGGATTTGGTGTGGCTGTCTTCTCGGTATGTTCCTATGAAGGTCTCCTCTCCTAAATTCAAGCCTCGCTTCATCGGTCCTTATAAGATCTTGGAAAACCTTAACCCGGTGTCTTTTCGTTTGGATCTCCCAGCATCGTTTGCCATTCATAATGTGTTCCATAGGTCTTTGTTGCGGAGGTATGTGGTACCTGTGGTTCCTTCTGTTGAGCCTCCTGCTCCGGTGCTGGTCGAGGGCGAATTGGAGTACGTGGTGGAGAAGATTTTGGATTCTCGTATCTCTAGACGGAGGCTTCAGTATTTGGTTATGTGGAAGGGCTATGGTCAGGAGGATAATTCCTGGGTTGTCGCCTCTGATGTTCATGCGGCCGATTTGGTTCGTGCCTTCCACGCGGCTCATCCTGATCGCCCTGGGGGTCTTGATGAGGGTTCGGTGACCCCTCCTCAAGGGGGGGTACTGTTGTGAATTCTATTTTTGGGCTCCCTCTAGTGGTCACAAGCGGTACTGTGTAGTGTTGTCTTTCTGCAGGTTGCAGCATCAGCTGGTTCGTTATCCTTGGTTGGTTTCCTATTTAGATCACCTGGATACTCAGTTCCTTGCCTGCTATCAATGTATTCAGTGCTCTTCAGATTCCTTGTGGCTACCTTGCTCCCAGTCTCTCCAAGACAAGCTAAGTTTTTGTTTGATCATTTTTTGATTATCAGCGTTCATTATGTTTTTAGTCCAGCTCGCTAAAATGTGATTTCCTCGCTTGCTGGTTGCTCTAGGGGACTGAGTTTCTCCCCCCACACCGTTAGTTGGTGTGGGGGTTCTTGAAATCTCAGAGTGGATATTTTGTAAGGGTTTTTTACTGACCGCATAGATTCCCTTTTCTATTTTCTGCTATCTAGTATTAGTGGGCCTCATTTGCTGAATCTGCTTTCACCCCTGTGTATGTGCCTTCCTCTTACCTCACCGTTATTATTTGTTGGGGGCTTCTATATCTTTGGGGATTATTTCTCTGGAGGCAAGAGAGGTCTTTCTTTCTCTCTAGGGGTAGTTAGTTCCTCAGGCTGGCTCGAGACGTCTAGGATTTTTAGACACGTTCACCGGCTACTTCTAGTGTGTTTGGATAGGTTCAGATTTGCGGTCAGTCCAGTTTCCCACCTCCCTAGAGCTTGTCCTATGTTTGTTACTTAGCTGGAGTAATTTGTGATCCTCAACCACTAAGGATCATAACAAAAATTACTTCATGGCAGCTGTAACCTTTTACCTAATTAAATAACAGAATTTATCTTAAAGCAACAAGAAAATGGAGTCAAAAACACAAAATGGAGAATCTAGCACAAAATGGAGATCCTTTCATAATTTGTTCCTTCACACAGTGACCCCATCACATCTCTTCCAGTCCCTTTCCCCGGCTGTCACCTCTCACCTAACAAAAATATTTAACCTTTCTCTCTCTTCCGGTATTTTTCCCTCATTTAAGCATGCCATCATACACCCATTACTTAAAAAACCATCCCTCAATCAAAACTGTGCCTCTAATTATAGACCTGTCTCTAATCTTCCCTTCATCTCTAAACTCCTCGAATGCCTGGTCCACTCCCGTCTTATCCGTTATCTCTCAGATAACTCTCTTATAGACCCTCTTCAATCTGGTTTCCACTCTTTACACTCTACTGAAACTGCCCTCACTAAAGTCTATGATCTACTAACAGCTAAATCTAATGGTCACTACTCCATGCTAATTCTCTTGGATCTCTCCGCAGCATTCGATACTGTGGATCATCAGCTCCTCCTCACTATGCTACACTCCATTGGCCTCAAGGACACCGTTCTTTCCTGGTTCTCCTATCTCTCTGACCACTCTTTCACTGTATCTTTTGCTGGTTCCTCTTCCTCTCACCTTCCCCTTACTGTTGGAGTTCCTCAAGGATCAGTCCTAGACCCCCTCCTCTTCTCTCTGTATACTACCCCTATTGGACAAACAATCAGTACATTTGGTTTCCAGTACTATCTCTATGCTGATGACACCCAATTATACACTTCTCCTGATATCATGCCTGCCTTTTTAGAAAACACCAGTGATTGTCTTACTGCTGTCTCTAACATTATGTCCTTCCTCTATCTGAAACTGAACCTGTCAAAGACTGAACTCCTCGTGTTCTGTCCCTCTACTAACCTACCTTTGCCTGACATTGCCATCTCCGTGTGTGGTTCCACCATTACTCCCAAGCAACATGCCTGCTGCCTTGGGGTCATCCTTGATTCTGAGCTTTCCTTCACCCCCCACATCCGATCATTGGCTCGCTCTTCTTATCTGTATCTCGAAAACATTTCTAGAATTCGCCCTTACCTCACTTTCGACACTGCAAAAATTCTTACTGTTTCACTCATTCATACTCGTCTGGACTATTGTAACTTTCTCTTAATTGGCCTCCCTCTTACCAAACTCTCCCTGGTCCAATCTGTCCTGAATGCTGCAGCCAGGATCATATTCCTCACCAATCGTTACACCGATGCCTCTACCCTGTGCCAGTCATTACACTGGTTACCCATCCACTCAAGAATCCAGTACAAAACTACTACCCTCATTCACAAAGCACTCCATGGCTCAGCAGTCCCCTACATCTCTTCCCTGGTCTCAGTCTACCACCCTACCCGTGCTCTCTGTTCTGCTAATGACCTGAGGTTAGCATCTATAATATAACGCTGGGAGCGTCACTCTGTCCGAAGCCTTTATAGACTGCGCAAACGCCGGCGCAGTCTGGATCCCACAGAGTGACGCTCCCAGCAGATCGCGGTATGCGTAAGCGCTGATCGCACACCGCGATCTCCAACGGAGAAGCAGGGACGAGCCAGGTGGGTGAGTATGCAATACTTACCTGTCCCGTTCCACCGACGCGATTCCGGGCCATGAATGTCGCCCTGCTCCTGGAATCGGCGCCTGCGCAGTCCGCGCTTTCCGGCGCCATTTTCTTGAAGACACACTGCATGTCTTCAAGAAAATGGCGCCAGAAAGCACGGACGCCTGTGATGTTCAGTTCAGAGGGCGTGATGACGCGCTTAATGCGCGCCGCCCTCTGACTGAACAGTCACAGCCAGAGGACCCGGAAGACAGAGCGGTGGAACGGGGGACAGGTAAATATAGCAAGTGCCGGGGGCCTGAGCTAGCGGCGACTCCGGCACCTGAACCCCACAGCGCGCCGGTGTCCCCGCCAGCTCAGGCCCCCAGCACAGCCGCCTGCACTCTCAGCACCACCACGCACAGCCGCCTGCACTCACCACCGCCACGCACAGCCGCCCGCACTCACCATCGCCACACACAGCCGCCCGCAGTCACCACAGCCACGCACAGCCGCCCGCACTCAGCACAGCCGCCCGCACTCACCACCGCCATGCACAGCCGCCCGCACTCACCACCGCCACGCACAGCCACCCGCACTCACCACAGCCACGCACAGCCGCCCGCACTCACCACAGCCACGCACAGCCGCCCGCACTCACCACAGCCACACACAGCCGCCCGCACTCAGCACAGCCGCCCGCACTCAGCACAGCCGCCCGCACTCAGCACAGCCGCACTCGGGCAGTAGAGCCGGAGAGAGAAAGATGGGAGCAACATATGGCAGAATGGAAACAGGAACAGGCAGAATGGGTGCAGCACATTACAACAGAATGGGGGCACAGGATGGGAGCAGCACATGACAGAATGGGGGCACAGGATGCGAGCAGCACATGACAGAATGATTGCGCATGATGGGAGCAGCACATGACAGGATGGGGGTGCAGGATGGGAGCACATGACAGGATGGGGCGCAGGATGGGAGCAGCACATGACAGGATGGGGGCACACACATGACAGGAAGGGGGTGTAGGATGGAGCAGCATGTGACAGGATGGGGGCGCAGGATGGGAGCACATGACAGGATGGGGATGCAGGATGGAGCAGCACATGACAGGATGGGGGCGCAGGATGGAGCAGCACATGACAGGATGGGAGAGCAAGATGAGAGCAGCACATACCAGGATGGAGGCCATATACCAATATAAATGCTCGCTACCCGGGCGTAGAACAGGTTCAATAGCTAGTCCTCAATAATCAGAACCTCCCACTCCCATCTCCAAGACTTTTCACTTGCTTTGCCAATTCTTTGGAATGCACTACCCAGGTTAATAAAATTAGTCCCCAATCCCCACAGTTTTAAGCATGCCCTAAAAACGCATTTCTTCAGACTGGTCTACAGCCTCAACGCATTAACCTAACTATTCCTGTGTGGCCCATTCAAAATAAAAAAAAATAAAAAAACCTTAAACCTTAATCAGGTTCCTCACATCATGTTCTCATATATTTCATGCAGTTAATAGCCCTCTGTGTCTGTACTGCTACATACTTAGGCTGTTAACTGTTTCATGCACCTTTACATGAACACCCGATCCTTACACTATGGCTGGTCTGAACAATGAAAGTAATTATTACCATCCACCTCTCGTGTCTCCCTTTTTCCTATAGATTGTAAGCTTGCGAGCAGGGCCCTCACTCCTCTTGGTATCTATTTTGAACTGTGATTTTTGTTATGCTGTAATGTCTATTGTCTGTACAAGTCCCCTCTATGATTTGTAAAGCACTGCGGAATATGTTGGCGCTATATAAATAAAATTATTATTATACTAGCTGAAGGGCCCGGCGTTGCCTGGGTATAGTAAATATCTGTGGTTAGTTATAGCACCTCACTTCTCTTATTTTCCCATCACGCCTCTCATTTTCCCCATCACATCTTTCATTTTCCCCCTCACATCTCTCATTTTCCCCCTCACTCCTCTTATTTCCCCCCTCACTCCTCTCATTCCCCCCTAACACTTGTCATTTCGACCTCACATCTGTCATTTTCCAATCACTCCACTATTTTCCCTCACTCCTCTCATTTTGCACTCACACCTTTTCATTTTCACCTCACACCTCTCATTTTCACCTCAGTATGTACATGTTTGTCATCTCCCTTATATATAGTATACACCTGTATGTCATCTCCTGTATATAGTATATACCTGTATGTCATCTCCCCTGTATATAGTATATACCTGCTGTGTGTCATCTCCCCTGTATATAGTATATACCTGTATGTCATCTCCTCCTATATATAGTATATACCTGTATGTAATCTCCTCCTGTATATAGGATATACCTGTGTGTCATCTCACCTATATATAGTATATATCTGTGTGTCATCTCCTCCTGTATATAGTATATACCTGTATGCCATCTCCTCCTATACATAGCATATACCTCTATGTCATCTCCTCCTGTATATACTATATACCTGTAGGTAATCTGCTCCTGTATATAATATATACCTGTGTGTCATCTCCTCCTGTATATAGTATATACCTGTATGTCATCTCCTCCTGTATGTAGTATGTACCTCTATGTCATCTCCTCCTCTATATAGTATATACCTGTGTGTCATCTCTCCTGTATATAGTATATATCTGTGTCATCTCCTCCTGTATATAGTATATATCTGTATGTCATCTCCTCATGTATTAGACCTCGTTCACACGTTATTTGGTCAGTATTTTTACCTCAGTATTTGTAAGCTAAATTGGCAGCCTGATAAATCCCCAGCCAACAGTAAGCCCACCCCCTGGCAGTATATATTAGCTCACACATACACATAATAGACTGGTCATGTGACTGACAGCTGCCGGATTTTTATATGGTACATTTGTTGCTCTTGTAGTTTGTCTGCTTATTAATCAGATTTTTATTTTTGAAGGATAATACCAGACTTGTGTGTGTTTTAGGGCGCGTCAAGTTGTGTGTGTTGAGTTGCGTGTGGCGACATGCATGTAGCGACTTTTGTGAGATGATTTTTGTGTGGCGACATGCGTGTAGCAACTTTTTGTGTGTCGAGTTGCATGTGACAGGTTAGTGTAGCAAGTTGTGTGCAGCAAGTTGTGCGCATGGCGAGTTTTGCGCGTGGCGAGTTTTATGTGTGGTGCCTTTTGAGTATGTGCAAGTTTTGTGTGAGGCAACTTTTGCATGTGTTGCAACTTTTGTGCATGTGGCAATTTTTCCGCGTGTGCAAGTTTTGCGTGTGGCGAGTTTTCCATGAGGTGAGTTTTGCACGTGTGGCGTGTTTTGCATGTGGAGAGTTTTGCGCGTGGCGAGTTTTGAGCGGCGACTTTTGTGCTTCGACTTTTATGTGGCGAGGTTGGTGTATGTGTGGTGAAATGTGCGCTGAGGGTGGTATATGTGTTCGAGCACGTGGTAGTGTGTGGCGCATTTTGTGTGTGTGTTCATATCCCCGTGGTGGTGTGGTGATTATCCCATGTCGGGGCCCCACCGTAGCAACTGTACAGTATATACTCTTTGGCGCCATCGCTCTCATTCTTTAAGTCCCCCTTGTTCACATCTGGCAGCTGTTAATTTGCCTCCAACACTTTTCCTTTCACTTTTTCCCCATTATGTAGATAGGGGCAAAATTGTTTGGTGAATTGGAAAGCGCGGGGTTAAAATTTCACCTCACAACATAGCTTTGACACTCTCGGGGTCCAGACGTGTGACTGTGCAAAATTTTGTGCCTGTAGCTGCGACGGTTCAGATGCCAATCCCGGACATACACACACACATACACACATACACACATTCAGCTTTATATATTAGATTATTATGTGTCCACCGGCAGGTTTACATCCGGATTAGCTGTGGATTGAACGCTGCGTACAACTGCAGCGTTCAACCCGCAGCATCCAGATGTTATAGCATAGTGGAGGGGATTTTATGAAATCCCGTCTCCACTATGCGTGTGAACACGCACCCGGCGGCCCTGCGTTTACGGACATGCGGTGCATCTTTTTAGGACACAGCATGTCTGTTTACCTTGCGGCGACGCTCCGTCACCGCAAGGCAAATCACAGGACCCTATGTATGGGGTGCGGAGATTTTGGATGTGTGCAATGAACACATCCGGAATCACCGAGCGTACAGTGCAGAGCTGTGTGTATACAGTGTACAGTGCAGAGCAGTGTGTACACTATGTTCCAAATTATTATGCAAATTATATTTTTCTCGGATTTTCCGAAATGGTCGGTCCAAATGACAGTCAGTCTAATAAAAGTCATCACCCTTTAGAGTATACATCGAATTTTATTGAAGAAACCTCCCAATGATAACAGCATAATCTCAAAAATGAATAAAACCTCAAAATGCACTGTTCCAAATTATTAGGCACAGTAGAATTTCTAGACATTTGATATGTTTTAAAGAACTGAAAATGCTCATTTGTGGAATTTGCAGCATTAAGAGGTCACATTCACTGAACAAAAAAGCTACTTAACTCCAAAACATCCTAACAGGCCAAGTTACATGTTAACATAGGAACCTTTCTTTGATATCACCTTCACAATTCTTGCATCCATTGAACTTGTGAGTTTTTGGAGAGTTTCTGCTTGTATTTCTTTGCATGAAGTCAGAATAGCCTCCCAGAGCTGCTGTTTTGATGTGAACTGCCTCACACCCTCATAGATCTTTTGCTTGATGATACTCCAAAGGTTCTCTATAGGGTTGAGGTCAGGGGAAGAGGGTGGCCACACCATGAGTTTATCTCCTTTTATGCCCATAGCAGCCAATGACTCAAGAGGTATTCTTTGCAGCATGAGATGGTGCATTGTCATGCATGAAGATGATTTTGCTCCTGAAGGCATGTTTCTGATTTTTATACCATGGAAGAAAGTTGTCAGTCAGAAACTCTATATACTTTGCAGAGATCATTTTCACATCTTCATTAACTTTAAAGGGCCCTACCAGCTGTTTCCCAATGATTCGGTCCCAAAACATGACTCCTCCACATCCTTGCTGACGTTGCAGCCTTGTTGGGACATGGTGGCCATCCACCAATCATCCACTACTCCATCTGGACCATCCAGGGTTGCTTGACACTCATCAGTAAACAAGACTGTTTGAAAATTAGTCTTCATGTATGTCTGGGCCCACTACAACCGTTTCTGCTTGTGAACACTGTTTAGGGGTGGCCGAATAGTAGGTTTGTGAACCAAAGCAAGCCTTTGAAGGATCCCACACCTTGAGGTTCGAGGGACTCCAGAGGCATCAGTGGCTTCAAATATCTGTTTGCTGGTTTGTAATGGGTTTTTAGCAGCTGCTCTCTTTATCTAATTAACTTGCCTGGCATAAACCTTCCTCATTATGCCTTTATCAGCACGAACATGACACTGCTTATATTCAGCCACAAATCTCTTAACAGTAAGATGATCACGCTTAAATTTTCAAGAAATATCTAATGTTTTCATCCCTTCACCAAGGCATTGCACTATTTGATGCTTTTCGGCAGCAGAGAGATCCTTTTTCTTTCCCATGTTACTTGAAAACTGTGGCCTGCTTAATAATGTGGAACATCATTTTTAAGTAGTTTTCCTTTAATTAGTATCACTTGGAAAACTAATTATCACATGTGTTTAAGGGTACGTTCACACAGGACTTTTTTGCTGCTTTTTTTTATGCTAATTTTCAGCTGCTTTTTACAGTACCAGTAAAGCCTATGAGATTTCAGAAATCTCATGCACACACATTGGGTTTTTGTTTGATCAGTATTTTCTGCTTTGCTGCTTTTTTGGACATAGGGCATGTCACTTCTTTCAGCGTTTTTGCTGCGTTTTTGCAGCGTTTTTTCACCCATTGACTTGAATGGGTGATGAAAAAAACGCTGCAAAAACGCTGAAAAAACGCATGTAGCATTATTTGCTGCGTTTTTGTGCAGAAAATCATGGCCAGCAGGAAGGGATCTCACAGCCAAGAGCTTAGGGGTGTGGTTAGTGAGGTGTGAAGAGCCATTGTGAGCCATTGTGAGGTGTGAAGAGCCATTGTGAGGTGTCCTGATTGTGATCTATTGTGAGGGAGTTCCTGGTAGTAAGGTGTGAAGAGCCATTGTGAGGTCTGAAGAGCCATTGTGAGGTGTCCTAGCAGCTGAAAATTGGCATAAAAAAAGCAGCAAAAATCTGCAGCAAAAATCTGCAACAAAAATCTGCAACAAAAAAGTCCTGTGTGAACGTACCCAAAAAACGCACCAAATACGCACCAAAATAACGCACCTAAATTAGCATAAAAAAAAGCAGCAAAAAAAAGCAGCAAAAAAGTCCTGTGTGAACGTACCCTAAGATTGGTTTCAGTGATCCATTGAGCCCTGAGACACAATGCCATCCATGAGTTTATTTGAAAAACATGTAACTCCCTACAGCAGAACCCAAAAGTAAATCACATTTTCCTTTATTTACAATTTAAAATTGTTTTTATTTGTTAGTAAAAATTCTTTTGATTCACAATAACTGTCTCACTGTGTTTTCTTTAGTTCTTTATTTAAACATGTGTGTATTGTTGAGTGAAGTATTTATCTCTTTATTTAAACATGTGTGTATTGTTGAGTGAAGTATTAACAGGTGTTACAATTAAGGTGTTTATTATTAAAGTTACAGTCAAGGTGTTAATATTACAGTCGGAAAAAAGTACAGGTACATAACATTACAGGTACATTTGACTTATTTACAGCTTAAACCATTTCATCTTGCCATGCCACACATCCAATATCAGAGACAAAGTAGGCAGCAAATTTATGCCTCATTTGGGCAACTTCCACTGTAGTCCTCAGAGGGTGAGCATGGTAATCCGGCAATGTGGTTTTAACAGGTTCCTCAAGTTCGAAGTGGGGTTGCTCTTTTGACAGGATGTAATTAAGCAGAACAACACACGCTTTCACAACCTCATCAATTGTCTCTATTTTAAGATTGATTGGTGTCCCCAAAATGCACCATTTAGCTGCCAGCAAACTAAAGGCACTGTCACGAATCCACACCGCTGCCGCCAATATGTCACGATTCACACCGTGACCGTCACCCCTACGTCACGGGTTGGGGTGACTTTAGGCCAACAGACGACTATCACATGTGCAGGGGGCTTATCTTAGTTATCCCTCCACTCCACAATGTGATGAAAAAACACACAAGGCTTTTGACCTCTTAGTTTACAGCAGGGGCTTATTTTAGGTATCCCGCTGCTCTTCAATATGCCACGAACTGCAGGGATTTATGTATATCCCGCTTACAGTTCCACTTGAAACTTGCAGCTCTCTGGCGCCCCCCTTACTCTCAGGTCAGATTAGGTACTGCACCTAGGGTAATTAGTCGCCAGAAAGGCTGCCTGCTGTGTACTGGCTAATGGGCACGCTGCAGCGAGGCGATATAAATACTCCCGCTCAGGCAGGAACAATAATTATCAATGCCGCAGTCGCTACAACGACTCCCAAAGGCCCGCACACCAGATGCTGCTACCAGCTTCGATTAAACGGGTCTGAAGCTAACCCAAAACAGTAGCGTAATTCCCTTCAGAAGGCTTAAGGTATGTTTTAGAACAGGAAGAACGAACTAGTAATTTATATATTTTACTCGGTAAAAGTTTAGGCAGTGTTTATATAAAAATATTACAGGGATGTTACAAAATGAGACAATTGCAAATATGTACAAGGTAATTATAAAACAAACAGGGATTAAATGAGAAATAACACTTACATGTGTTCAGATCATTTGAGGCAACCAGGCTAGTGGGCGGAGTTCCCAAATGTCCCAATTCATCAGGGTTCTGGAGTAAGATCAGGCTCACACAGACTCCAGCAGACAGACTCACCCCAGGCTGGGGTGCCTGGCCGACTTATAGCTCAGCCTGATGACATCACAAAAAGGGTTGGTTTTCCCAGACCCTCCTATCTCTTCAGTTTAACTAAATTCAACCTAAATTTGTCTAATGCCTATAACTCCGCTACAGAACATGTCATAGTCATAACAAACCCAGCATTCATCTCGTATTAACATTGGCATTCTACTGATATCAAATATGTCCTATTTGTGATGCATAATTAAAGAGAAAGCCCTACTTTTTTCCTGATGGAGTTAGATGCTCATGTTTAGAGTGGCTGACCGAACCGCCGATGAACGTTAACAATATGTATTTTTCCTTTTTCTAGCCTACATCGTTGGCCCAATATCTTACGATATTATGACAAAGAGCCCCATGTTTTAAAAGCGAGATCAGACCAGTTTCTGCTAGCACAACTTTCCCTTGCAGCTATGTTGGTCGTAAATTCCTTTCTTCAATAAAACTCCCCCACATACATTGACAAGGCAAGCTCTTGCCTGAGTGAAAGGGAAGGGGTTTTTTTTAGCCCAAAGCTTGGGCTAACAGGAGAAACTAAACTTATATGATATTTCATACCATATCGTGACACCTCCCCCTTTTGGTGTGCGCGACGGAGGCAGAACCTCTCGGTATGCCTCTATGCGCACCTCGGTAGGTTCACCCCGGCGGGACAGTCCATCTGCATTTCCATGCTCTCTGCCAGTTTTGTGTTCAATGGTGAAGTCAAACTGCTGAAGGGCAAGGCTCCAGTGTAGCAACCTGCCGTTGGTTCCACACATGGCGTTTAACCAGCGCAGAGGGTTGTGGTCGGTCACCACGGTGAAGGTGCGACCGTACAAGTAGGGCTGCAAGCGCTGCAGGGCCCAGACTATGGCCAGGCACTCCTCAATGGTGGAGTAGGCCACTTCCCTCGGCAAACGTTTCCAGCTCAGGTACAACATAGGGTGCTCTTGGTCCTCTGAGTCAACCTGGCTGAGCACAGCACCGAGGCCAAACTCTCGATGGCATCAGTCTGTACCAAGAACGGTCGACTGCGGTCGACTGCTTTCAACACAGGGGCGTTGCACAGTGCGGTTTTAAACACCTGGAAGGCCCCCTCACAGCCATCTGTCCAGTTGACGATGTGGGGTAGCTTCTTCCTGGTGAGGTCCGCCAAAGGTTTTGCCAGGCTACTATAGTGCTGTACGAAGCGCCTATAGTACCCTGCAGTGCCCAGGAAAGACATCACCTGTTTCTTGGTCCTGGGAGTGGGCCAGTCCACGATGGCTCCCACTTTCTCAGGCTCTGGCTTTAGGGTGTCTCCACCTACCCGGTGCCCCAGGTAGTGGACCTCCCTCATGCCCATCTGGCACTTTCCCGGCTTGATAGTCAGTCCTGCTCGGTGAATTCGCCTGAGCACCTCCTCGAGATGCTGCAGTTGTTCCTCCCAGGAGGGACTGAAGATGGCAATGTCATCTAAGTACGCCACTGCGTACTTCTCCAGTCCCTGAAGCAGGAGGTTGACCATCCGCTGGAAAGTGGCAGGGGCATTCTTCATGCCGAAGGACATGACCGTGGACTCGTACAGTCCAAAGGGTGTGATAAAGGTGGACTTCTGCGCCTCAGGGCTCAGGGGAATCTGCCAGTATCCTCGACTCAGATCCATTATTGTTTTTCAGTTTTCCCTGTCTGTGCTTTCTGTGGGGATTGGTGTGTGGTCTCTTCACTGGGTGGCGGGGGGTGGTTTCAGCTTAGGACTGAAACAGGAGTCAGGGTCAGGCCTGGTGGCCCAGACATGCACACCTTTAGTGTAACTTCTGGGAAAGGGACAGACAGGGTTTCCCTAGCCTGAGGGATATCGCAGGGGCCCGGGTAACCAACCTTAGTCTACCCAGTTCCCCCGTGACATTATAATCGGCCCAAAAGAAAAAAAAAAAAAATATATATATATATTTTTTTTGTATGTCATGGATCCCATGACTTCCATAAACCGCCAGTTGAGGGCGCTGTTCTTACAGGTCAGTGAATTGAAGGGGGCAGTTCAGCAACAGGGTCTTTTGGTATCTAATGTGCAAGTGGAAACTGGAGGTAGAGTTGCAGAGCCAAAAATCCTTTACCTGAGAGGTTTGCTGGGGAACGCAGTAAATTTGTTGTTTTCCGTGAAGCTTGCAAATTGTATTTTCATATGTGCCCGCTTTCCTCAGGTAATGAGGCTTAGCGTGTGGGCTTGGTTTTGTCATTACTGAATGGAGACCCCCAAGCATGGGCGTTTTCATTACCCTCTGATTCAGCTGCATTTAACTCAGTAGAGAGTTTTTTTTTCTGCTCTTGGACTCATACAATGATCCTGACAGATTGGCTCTAGCAGAATCTAGAATACGTGCTCTCTGCCAGGGGGAGCGAATGGCGGAGGATTACTGTTCTGAATTTCGCCGCTGGGCGGTGGGCACACAATGGAATGACCCGGGGCTGCGGAGTCAGTTTGTATGTGGGGTTTCGAGAAGGGTTAAACAAGCCCTTCTGATGTATGAGACTCCTGCTTCTCTAGAGTCTGCCATGAGTCTTGTTGTCCGCATTGATCGCCGTTTGCGTCAGGGGGGTGCTAGAGACGCCGCCTATAGGGGAGGTTGTAGGTGCACGTGAGGTTGCTGCAGGTGAGCCCACGGAGCCTATGCTAATCGCAGGGGTGTCACGTCTTCAAGCCCCCTCACTCAGGAAGCAGGGACTCTGTTTTTGCTGTGGTAAAAAGGGGCATTATGTAAATGCTTGTCCTCGGTTTTCTAAAAAAATGCGCAACGGCGGAAATCTACTAAGCTCAGAGGGTGTGGAGGAGGCCAACCTGAGCTTATGCATATCCTCCATAGTGGTCTCTCAATGTATGCTCCCTGCCAGAGTTATGGTCGCTGGCAGAGAGCTGCCAATCACTGTTTTTGTGGATAGTGGTTCGGCCACTAATCTCATTGATGAGGAGTTTGCGCGCACGGCCGGGTTCACGGTCGAAAAATTGCCTCATCCTATCCGGGTGGTCACCATCAATGCTACCCCTCTCCCACAGGGGGAGATTACTGAGTTTGTGGCTGAGGTTAAACTTCACATTGGGGTCCTACATTCTGAGCAGGTTACATGTAGGGTGCTCAGTAATCTTCCTGCACAAATGGTTCTAGGTTTTCCATGGTTATCTATGCACAATCCGGTTATTGACTGGAAAACTCAGGACATAATTCAGTGGAGCGGATTTTGCCAGGAGAATTGCCTGGCCACATGTGTGTCCGCTGTGACTCCAAGCATTCCTGAGTCACTGCTGGATTTCGCGGATGTGTTCTCAGAGAAGGGTTGCTCAGAATTGCCACCACATCGCCCTATTACTGTACTATTAGGTTTAAACCAGGGGCTAAATTGCCGAAAGCAAGGATGTTCAACATCTCTGGTCCTGAGAGGAAAGCTTTAA
Source organism: Ranitomeya variabilis (assembly GCF_051348905.1). Taxonomy (NCBI): domain Eukaryota; kingdom Metazoa; phylum Chordata; class Amphibia; order Anura; family Dendrobatidae; genus Ranitomeya; species Ranitomeya variabilis. The sequence goes on from NC_135232.1 coordinate 238,712,952, forward strand.
AAGATTACTTTGCTGAGAGTGTGAGCAAAGGGCACATCAGGCCTTCGTCCTCGCCGGTGGCAGCGGGGTTCTTCTTCATTAAAAAGAAAGATGGCGGACTACGCCCGTGTCTGGATTTCAGGGAGTTAAACCAGATTACGGTTCGTGATCCATACCCTATGCCACTGATACCTGATTTGTTCAACCAGGTGGCTGATGCTAAGTGGTTTTCCAAGCTTGACCTCAGGGGGGCTTACAACCTCATAAGAGGTGATGAGTGGAAGACGGCTTTTAATACTCCTGAGGGTCATTTTGAAAATTTGGTGATGCCATTTGGGTTGACAAACGTGCCTGCAGTTTTTCAACATTTCATAAATGATGTATTCTCGCATGTTCTGGGGAAATTCGTTATTGTGTACCTAGATTACATTCTCATTTATTTATGCAACCGTGATACTCATTTAGAGCATGTGAGGCAGGTGTTACAGCTTCTCAGGGAAAATAAGCTCTATGCAAAACTTGAGAAATGTGTATTTTCGGTTCAGGAGTTGCCTTTCTTGGGTTATATTGTGTCTGCTTCAGGGTTTAAAATGGACGCCGCTAAGCTGCAAGCGGTGCTGCATTGGGAACGGCCTGATAACCTAAAGGCACTTCAGCGGTTCCTTGGGTTTTCCAACTATTATAGAAAGTTTAATCAAAGATTTTTCTACCATTGCTAAACCGCTTACTGACATGACGAAAAAGGATACCAATTCCTCTGCCTGGCCTCAGGCTGCTGTGCGCGCATTTGAATTTCTGAAGAACAGTTTTGCTTCAGCCCCCATTCTGGTGCAACCGGACATATCAAAACCATTTACTGTGGAAGTCGATGCGTCTGAGGTTGGAGTGGGGGCGGTGCTGTCACAAGGCTCATCCTTGGGCGAGTTGCGTCCTTGCGCCTACTTTTCCATGAAGCTATCGTCTGCCGAACATAATTACGATATCGGCAACAGGGAGTTGTTGGCTATCAAGTTGGCTTTTGAGGAATGGCGACACTTTTTGGAGGGGTCGGTCCATCAGGTTACAGTTATCACCGACCATAAAAATCTGCTGTATTTGGAGTCAGCCAAGCGTCTGTCCCCCAAGCAGGCTCGCTGGGCATTGTTTTTCACGCGGTTCAACTTTTTTGTTATGTACCGACCTGGGTCTAAGAACACTAAGGCGGATGCTTTGTCCAGGTGTTTTCTGGGGGGAGAACCTCGGGAAGATCCGGTACCCATCCTCCAAAAGGGTGTAGTGGTCTCGGCTCTCACGACTGAGGTTGAGGCTGAGATTGCCGAGGCTCAGGTGGAGGTACCACCAGAGCTTCCCATTAACAAATCGTTTGTACCGCTCCATCTTCGCCTAAAGGTGTTGGGTGAGCATCATGATGCTGTCCTGGCTGGCCATCCAGGGGTTAGGGGTACCTTGGAGTTGGTGTCACATCAGTTTTGGTGGCCCAAAATCCGACAGGACGTGGTCTCATACGTATCAGCATGTACCACGTGCGCTAGGGCTAAGACGTCCCGCTCTCGTCCCGCTGTCACACTACATCCTCTCGGGGTACCCAGTAGGCCATGGACGGAGATTTCCATGGATTTTATCACAGATTTGCCTTCCTCTGCTGGGATCACGGTCATTCTGGTGGTTGTTGATCGTTTCTCCAAGATGTCGCACTTTGTGTCTTTGCCTTCGTTGCCTAACGCTAAGACTCTGGCTCAGGTTTTTGTGCAGGAGGTGGTCAGACTTCACGGGGTCCCGTCTGACATCGTGTCTGATAGGGGTACTCAGTTTGTGGCAAAATTTTGGAAAGCTTTTTGCTCACGGCTGGGGATCAAGTTGTCGCATTCTTCTGCGTTTCATCCTCAGTCAAACGGTCAGGCCGAGAGTATGAACCAGAATTTGGAGCAGTACTTACGCTGTTTTGTTTCTGACAATCAGGAGGAGTGGTCGACGTTCCTTCCTTTGGCTGAGTTTGCTAGAAATAATCACCGTCAGGAATCGTCTGGGGAGTCCCTGTTCTTTTGTGTTTACGGGCTCCATCCTCAGTTTTGTACTCTGCGTCAGGGGGGCTCTACTGGCGTCCCGGAGGAGGACCAGTTAGGAGCACAACTGTCATCCGTTTGGAGGAGAGTGAAACAGCGCTTGCTAAGCGTAGGTGCAAGGTACAAACGAGTGGCTGACAGTAAACGTGTGACAGGTCCGGATCTGAGTGTGGGTGACTGGGTGTCGTTGTCCACAAAAAACATAAAACTCAAGATTCCATCCTTGAAATTGGGTCCAAGGTTTATTGGTCCATTTAGGGTTGCCGCCATCATTAACCCGGTAGCCTACCGTTTGGCGCTCCCTACGGTATATAAAATACACAACGTGTTCCACAGATCTTTATTAAAAAAGGTGGTGGGTTCTGTGGACACATCGCCTATGCCACCTCCAGTCTTGGTGGATGGCAATTTGGAGTTCGAAGTCTCCAAGGTGGTTGACTCTTGTGTAGTGCGCCGCACATTACAGTACCTGGTACACTGGCGTGGTTATGGGCTGGAAGAGAGGTCCTGGGTACCAGCCTCGGACATATATGCGGACCGGCTGGTCAGTATGTTTCACTGCCGCCATCCGGACAAGCCGGGTCCTATAAGTCGTGAGGGCCCTGGGATCCCTCGTAGAAGGTGGGGTACTGTCATGTCGGACGCTGTTCACACTAGACAGACAGCAGTAATTCCACTTACGTCCACTAGACGCTCAGTGGCGTTGGCTAGATTTTATCCAGTTTGCTCGGGGTTAATCTAGCTGGTAATCAGGTTGGAGGCTGGGTCACGCCCACGGCCTTTAAATAGTCACGCTGGACTTTTGGCGTCGCCGATTATAGCTTGTGCTTTATGCCTTGTGATTCCGGCCTGGAGTGGTGGCCTTGTTGTAGGAATATCGTATCTGGTGGTGTATTTTCCTTTGTCATATTCCTCCTTCCCATATTTGTATTTGTTTTGCCCTGTGCACATTATAGTGTATTCCTGTGTGTCTGCGGCGTGGTGCGTTTTTCAGTTTTCCCTGTCTGTGCTTTCTGTGGGGATTGGTGTGTGGTCTCTTCACTGGGTGGCGGGGGGTGGTTTCAGCTTAGGACTGAAACAGGAGTCAGGGTCAGGCCTGGCAGCCCAGACATGAACACCTTTAGTGTAACTTCTGGGAAAGGGACAGACAGGGTTTCCCTAGCCTGAGGGATATCGCAGGGGCCCGGGTAACCAACCTTAGTCTACCCAGTTCCCCCGTGACACAGTGCTTCTGGTCAGCCTGAGCCTGCATCATGTTGTCATGCACCAACTGCGTAAAGGTCTGCATCTTGTCACGGAAGCGCATGACATACTCCACTATGGACACTTCAGAAGGGTTCGGCTCCTCTTCCCAGGATTCTCTTACCAACCCAAGGGGTCCCCGGACTCGCCTGCCATACAGGAGCTCGAAGGGGGAGAACCCCGTCGAGGCCTGCGGAACCTAACAGTAAGCGAACAGCAGGTGTGGAAGGTACCGCTCCCAGTCGCGCCCTTGTGTCTCAACCAGCATGCGTAGCTGTTATGACATGGTGGTTAAGAGGCCACACTGATATGACCTGGTGGCTAAAACGCAACATGGGACGAGCTCTGAGAAGGTGGTATCTCTACTGACCGCAGTCCCTAATCCTAACAACAACACTAGTAATAGCCGTGGGATGTTCCTGACTCTCCCTAGACACCTCTTCACAGCCTAAGAACTAACTACCCCTTAAGAAGGAAATAGAAAGCTATCTTGCCTCAGAGAAAACCCCAAAAGGAAAGACAGCCCCCCCCACAAATATTGACTGTGAGTGAAGAGGGAAATGACGTACACAGAAATGAAATCAGATTTCAGCAAAGGAGGCCAATACTAACTTGATAGACAGAGAGAAAAGGATACTGTGCGGTCAGTATTAAAAACTACAAAATCCACGCAGAGTTTACTTACAAAAATGAACTCCACACCGACTCACGGTGTGGAGGGGCAAATCTGCTTTCCCAGAGCTTCCAGCTAGCCTGAATATGACATAGTGACAAGCTGGACAAAAAGAGACATATTTGCAGAGCAATAGAGTCCAAGCAAATGGACAAACAAAACTAGCAAAAACTTATCTTTTGCTGACAAGAACAGGCCATATGAGAAATCCAAGGAGAGAACCAACTCCAACCAAGAGCATTGACAGCTGGCATGAACTAAAGCCCAGAGCAGGTTTAAATAAACCCAGGCAAGGCGATTAGTGAAGGCAGCTGCCACAGCTACCTAAAGGAGCAGCAGTTCCACTCGAAACCACCAGAGGGAGCCCAAGGGCAGAACTCACAAAAATACCATTAGCAACCACAGGAGGCAGCTCCAGAACGGAATTCACAACAGTACCCCCCCTTGAGGAGGGGGTCACCGAACCCTCACCAGAGCTCCCAGGCCGATCAGGACGAGCCAAATGGAAAGCACGAACCAAATCGGCAGCATGAACATCGGAGGCCACAACCCAAGAATTATCCTCCTGGCCATAACCCTTCCACTTGACCAGATACTGAAGCTTCCGCCTCGAAAAACGAGAATCCAAAATCTTCTCCACCACATATTCCAATTCCCCCTCAACCAACACCGGAGCAGGAGGATCAACGGAGGGAACCATAGGTACCACATATCTCCGCAACAATGATCTATGGAACACATTATGAATGGAAAAGGAAGCTGGAAGGGCCAAACGAAAAGACACCGGATTGATAATTTCAGAAATCTTATAAGGCCCAATAAAGCGAGGCTTGAACTTAGGGGAAGAAACCTTCATAGGAACATGACGAGAAGACAACCAGACCAAATCCCCAACACGAAGCCGGGGACCAACACACCGACGACGGTTAGCAAAACGTTGAGCCTTTTCCTGAGACAACGTCAAATTGTCCACCACATGAGTCCAAATTTGCTGCAACCTGTCCACCACAGAATCCACACCAGGACAGTCAGAAGGCTCAAGCTGCCCCGGAGAAAAACGAGGATGAAAACCAAAATTACAAAAGAAAGACGAAACCAAGGTAGCCGAACTAGCCCGATTATTAAGGGCAAACTCGGCCAATGGCAAAAAGGTCACCCAATCATCCTGATCAGCAGACACGAAGCATCTCAAATAGGTTTCCAAGGTCTGATTGGTTCGCTCTGTTTGGCCATTTGTCTGAGGATGGAATGCTGAAGAAAAAGACAAATCAATGCCCATTCTAGCACAAAAGGACCGCCAAAACCTAGAAACGAACTGGGAACCTCTGTCAGACACAATATTCTCCGGAATACCATGCAAATGAACCACATGCTGAAAAAATAATGGAACCAAATCAGAGGAGGAAGGCAACTTAGGCAACGGTACCAAATGGACCATCTTAGAAAACCGGTCACAAACCACCAAGATGACAGACATCTTCTGAGAAACAGGAAGATCAGAAATAAAATCCATGGAAATATGCGTCCAGGGCCTCTCAGGAATAGGCAAAGGCAAAAGCAACCCACTGGCACGGGAACAGCAAGGCTTAGCCCGAGCACAGGTCCCACAGGACTGCACAAACGAACGCACATCCCGCGACAAGGAAGGCCACCAAAAGGACCTAGCCACCAAATCTCTGGTACCGAAAATCCCAGGGTGACCAGCCAACACCGAAAAATGAACCTCAGAAATTACTCTGCTAGTCTATCAGGAACAAAGAGTTTCCCCAAAGGACAGCGGTCAGGTTTATCAGCCTGAAACTCCTGAAGTACCCGCCGCAAATTAGGGGAGATGGCAGAAAGAATCACCCCCTCCTTGAGGATCCCAGCTGGCTCAAGAACTCCCGGAGAATCAGGCAAAAAACTCCTAGAAAGGGCATCAGCCTTCACATTCTTAGATCCCGGAATATACGAGACCACAAAATCAAAACGGGAGAAAAATAGAGACCACCGAGCTTGTCTAGGATTCAACCGCTTAGCAGACTCGAGGTAAATCAGATTCTTATGGTCGGTCAAGACCACCACGCGATGCTTGGCTCCTTCAAGCCAATGTCGCCACTCCTCAAATGGCCACTTCATAGCCAACAACTCCCGATTGCCGACATCATAATTACGCTCAGCAGGCGAAAACTTTCTGGAGAAGAAAGCACATGGTTTAATCAAAGAGCCATCAGAATTTCTCTGAGACAAAACGGTCCCTGCCCCAATCTCAGAAGCATCAACCTCAACCTGAAAAGGGAGAGAAACATCTGGCTGACGCAACACAGGGGCAGAAGTAAAACGACGTTTAAGCTCCTGAAAGGCCTCAACAGCCGCAGAGGACCAAATCATCACATCAGCGCCCTTCCTCGTCGAATCGGTCAGAGGCTTCACCACACTAGAAAAATTAGCAATAAAGCGGCGATAAAAATTGGCAAAGCCCAAAAATTTCTGAAGGCTCTTTACAGATGTAGGTTGAGTCCAATCATGAATGGCCTGGATTTTAACAGGGTCCATTTCAATAGCCGAGGGAGAAAAAATGAAACCCAAAAAAGAAACCTTCTGAACTCCAAAGAGGCACTTAGACCCCTTCACAAACAACGCATTAGCACGAAGGACCTGAAATACCATCCTAACCTGCTTCACATGAGACTCCCAATCATCGGAGAAAACCAAAATATCATCCAAATACACAATCATGAATTTATCCAGATAATTCCGGAAGATATCATGCATAAAGGACTGAAATACCGATGGAGCATTAGAGAGCCCGAATGGCATCACAAGATATTCAAAATGGCCTTCGGGCGTATTAAATGCTGTTTTCCATTCATCACCTTGTTTAATACGCACGAGATTATACGCCCCTCGAAGGTCGATTTTAGTAAACCAACTGGCACCCTTAATCTGAGCAAACAAATCAGAAAGTAAAAGTAAAGGGTACTGGAATTTGACAGTGATCTTATTGAGAAGGCGATAATCTATACAGGGTCTCAAGGAGCCATCCTTCTTGGCAACAAAGAAAAATCCCGCTCCCAATGGTGACGAAGACGGGCGAATATGCCCCTTCTCCAAGGACTCCTTTACATAACTCCGCATAGCGGCATGCTCTGGCACAGACAGATTGAAAAGTCGGCCCTTAGGGAACTTACAGCCAGGAATCAAATTAATGGCACAATCACAGTCCCTATGAGGAGGCAGGGAACTGGACTTGGGCTCATCAAATATATCCTGGAAATCCGACAAAAACTCAGGAACTTCAGAAGAAGGGGACGAGGAAATGGACATCAAAGGAATATCACTATGTATCCCCTGACAACCCCAACCAGTTACAGACATAGATCTCCAATCCAGCACTGGATTATGTACCTGTAACCATGGAAAACCCAGCACAACAACATCATGCAAATTATGCAACACCAAAAAGCGAATATTTTCCTGATGTGCTGGAGCCATGTACATGGTTAACGGTGTCCAGTACTGAGGTTTATTCTTGGCCAATGGCGTAGCATCAATCCCCCTTAAGGGAATAGGACTCTGCAAAGGCTCCAAGGAAAAACCACAGCGCTTGGCAAATTCTAAGTCCATTAAGTTCAGGGCAGCGCCAGAATCCACAAATGCCATAACAGAAAAGGATGACAATGAGCAAATCAGGGTAACAGACAAGAGAAATTTAGGCTGTACAGTACTAATGGTAACAGACCTAGGGACCCTCTTAGTACGCTTAGGGCAATCAGAAATAGCATGAGCAGAATCACCACAGTAAAAACACAGGCCATTCTGACGTCTGAATTTCTGCCTTTCTGCTCTAGTCAAAATCCTATCACATTGCATAGGCTCAGGACTCTGCTCAGAGGACACTGCCATATGGTGCATTACCTTGCGCAAGTGCCGATCAATCTGAATGGCCAAAGACATTGACTCATTCAGACCAGCAGGCGTAGGAAACCCCACCATAACATCTTTAAGGGCTTCAGAAAGACCCTTTCTGAAAATCGCTGCCAGGGCATACTCATTCCATTTTGTGAGCACAGACCACTTTCTAAATTTCTGGCAGTATACTTCTGCTGCTTCCTGACCCTGACACAGAGCCAGCAAAGTTTTTTCTGCCTGATCCACAGAATTAGGCTCGTCATACAGCAATCCGAGCGCTTGAAAAAAATGCATCAATATTAAGCAATGCAGGATTTCCTGGCTCAAGGGAGAATGCCCAGTCCTGCGGGTCGCCACGCAGCAAAGAAATAACAATCTTCACCTGCTGAATGGGGTCACCAGAGGAACAGGGTCTCAGAGCAAAAAACAATCTGCAATTATTTTTAAAGTTCAAAAATTTAGATCTATCCCCAGAAAACAAATCAGGAATAGGAATTCTAGGCTCTAATACCGGAGTCTGGACAACATAATCTTGGATATTCTGTACCCTTGCAGCGAGTTGATCCACGCGCAAGGACAAACCCTGAACCTCCATATCAGCACCAAAATCCTGAACCACCCAGAGATTAAGGGGAAAAAAAAAGACAAAACAAGCTGCAAAGGAAAAAAAAATGGCTCAGAACTTTCTTTTCCCTCTTTTGAGATGCATTTAACACATTTGCGGCCAGCTGCACTGTTATGACCTGGTGGTTAAGAGGCCACACTGATATGACCTGGTGGCTAAAACGCAACATGGGTCGAGCTCTGAGAAGGTGGTATCTCTACTGACCGCAGTCCCTAATCCTAACAACAACACTAGTAATAGCCGTGGGATGTTCCTGACTCTCCCTAGACACCTCTTCACAGCCTAAGAACTAACTACCCCTAAAGAAGGAAATAGAAAGCTATCTTGCCTCAGAGAAAACCCCAAAAGGAAAGACAGCCCCCCCACAAATATTGACTGTGAGTGAAGAGGGAAATGACGTACACAGAAATGAAATCAGATTTCAGCAAAGGAGGCCAATACTAACTTGATAGACAGAGAGAAAAGTATACGGTGCGGTCAGTATTAAAAACTACAAAATCCACGCAGAGTTTACAAAAATGAACTCCACACCGACTCACGGTGTGGAGGGGCAAATCTGCTTTCCCAGAGCTTCCAGCTAGCCTGAATATGACATAGTGACAAGCTGGACAAAAAGAGACATATTTGCAGAGCAATAGAGTCCAAGCAAATGGACAAACAAAACTAGCAAAAACTTATCTTTTGCTGACAAGAACAGGCCATATGAGAAATCCAAGGAGAGAACCAACTCCAACCAAGAGCATTGACAGCTGGCATGAACTAAAGCCCAGAGCAGGTTTAAATAACAAACCCAGGCAAGGCGATTAGTGAAGGCAGCTGCCACAGCTACCTAAAGGAGCAGCATTTCCGCTCGAAACCATCAGAGGGAGCCCAAGGGCAGAACTCACAAAAATACCATTAGCAACCACAGGAGGGAGCTCCAGAACGGAATTCACAACACGTAGCATCTGTTTGAGGGTATCATTGAAGCATTCACACAAGCCTTTGGTCTGTGGGTGATACGCACTCGATACCATTGTGCTTCACCTGCATTCTCTTACAGAGCGCCTCCATTAGGCGAGACATGAATTGGGTCCCTTGATCAGTGAGCATCTCCCTGGGAAATCCTACACGTGAAAAGATAGCCAACAGGGTATCCGCCACCTTATCTGCCTTAGTTGACGACAGAGCTACTGCCTCTGGGTACCGGGTAGCGTAGTCTACCACAGTAAGGATGTATTGCTTTCCAGAGCTGCTGGGGATGGCCAGCGGGCCCACAATGTCCACTGTGATCCTCTGGAAAGGCTCCTCTATCCCTGGCAAAGGGATCAGGGGAGCCTTAAGAGCAGGCCCTGCCTTCCCCACTCTTTGACAGTTGACACAGGAGCGGCAGTAGTTTGACACATCTGTCCCCATCTTAGGCCAATAGAAGTGTTGAGACAGCCGGGCCTTTGTTTTGCTGATCCCCAAGTGTCCAGCTAGCGGGATATCATGGGCAATCCGTAACAACTCACCCCGGAATTGCTGCGGGACGACCAGCTGTCTTTCCCTCAACCACTCCTTTTGCGATTTTCTGGGTACTGTCTCCCGGTACAACCTTCCTCTTTCCCAGAACACCCTCTCCTTATCAGTGATGGAGGTGGGCATCTCGGCGAGTTGTCTCAAACTCTCTAGGCTCGCATCTGTGTGCAGAGCAGCCTGAAACTCCTGGCTAGGGGAAGCCAGAAGCGATGTCAGGGTCCCTTCCCCACGGGAACCCTCTTGGACCTGCTCCGGGTCCACCTCTGGTTCAGTCACACTGATGACTGAGGAGGGTCCGGAAGGCAGACAGTTATCTGCGTTCCGGGCACTCTGACTGCGGGTGACAGCAGCTATGTAGGCTGTCTCCCTGGGGATTTCTACGTACCCATCAGCCGACGCTGCTATGGGCTCTACCTCCCTGTTGTGAATTTGCTTTTTGCTCCCTCTAGTGGTTACTAGTTTTTTGACTCTGGTTTTTCTGTCATTCCTTTTATCCGCACCTGGGTCGTTAGTTAGGGGTGTTGCTATATAAGCTCCCTGGACCTTCAGTTCAATGCCTGGCAACGTAGTTATCAGAGCTAGTCTGCTGTGCTCTTGTCTACTGATCCTGGTTCCAGTTATTTCAGCTAAGTCTGCCTTTTGCTTTTTGCTATTTGTTTTGTTTTTGTATTTTTGTCCAGCTTGTTCCAAATCTATATCCTGACCTTTGCTGGAAGCTCTAGGGGGCTGGTGTTCTCCCCCCGGACCGTTAGACGGTTCGGGGGTTCTTGAATTTCCAGTGTGGATTTTGATAGGGTTTTTGTTGACCATATAAGTTACCTTTCTTTATTCTGCTATCAGTAAGCGGGCCTCTCTGTGCTAAACCTGGTTCATTTCTGTGTTTGTCATTTCCTCTTACCTAACCATCATTATTTGTGGGGGGCTTCTATCCAGCTTTGGGGTCCCCTTCTCTGGAGGCAAGAAAGGTCTTTGTTTTCCTCTACTAGGGGTAGCTAGATTCTCCGGCTGGCGCGTGTCATCTAGAATCAACGTAGGAATGATTCCCGGCTACTTCTAGTGTTGGCGTTAGGAGTAGATATATGGTCAACCCAGTTACCACTGCCCTATGAGCTGGATTTTTGTATTCTGCAGACTTCCACGTTCCTCTGAGACCCTCGCCATTGGGGTCATAACAGTTTGCCAGGCCAGTATTAAATGTTTAATGCATTGCAGAAGAGGGATTATAAGAAAGAAGATTCTGAGTTTTTTTTTTTTTTTTTCTCTTCTTCCCCTTTACCTCAGAGTGGCTATGCTTGCTGCAGACATGAATGTCCAGACCTTGATTACAAGTGTGGACCAGCTGGCTACTCGTGTGCAGGGCATACAAGACTATGTTATCAGAAATCCTAGGTCAGAACCTAAAATACCGATTCCTGAACTGTTTTCCGGAGACAGGTTTAAGTTTAGGAATTTCGTGAATAATTGTAAATTGTTTTTGTCCCTGAGACCCTGTTCATCTGGAGATTCTGCTCAGCAAGTAAAGATTGTTATTTCGTTCTTACGGGGCGACCCTCAGGATTGGGCTTTTTCGCTGGCGCCAGGAGATCCGGCATTGGCTGATCTTGATGCGTTTTTTCTGGCGCTCGGTTTACTTTATGAGGAACCCAATCTTGAGATTCAGGCAGAAAAGGCCTTGCTGGCTATGTCTCAGGGGCAGGACGAGGCTGAAGTGTATTGCCAAAAATTTCGGAAATGGTCCGTGCTGACACATTGGAACGAGTGTGCACTGGCCGCTAATTTTAGAAATGGCCTTTCTGAAGCCATTAAGAATGTTATGGTGGGTTTTCCCATTCCCACAGGTCTGAATGATACTATGGCACTGGCTATTCAAATTGACCGGCGGTTGCGGGAGCGCAAAACCGCAAATTCCCTCATGGTGTTGTCTGAACAGACACCTGATTTAATGCAATGTGATAGAATCCTGACTAGAAATGAGCGGAAAATTCATAGACGCCGGAATGGCTTGTGCTACTACTGTGGTGATTCTACACATGTTATCTCAGCATGCTCTAAACGTATAGCTAAGGTTGTTAGTCCTGTCACCGTTGGTAATTTGCAACCTAAATTTATTCTGTCTGTAACTTTGATTTGCTCACTGTCATCTTATCCTGTCATGGCGTTTGTAGATTCAGGTGCTGCCCTGAGTCTCATGGATCTCTCATTTGCTAAGCGCTGTGGTTTTACTCTTGAACCTTTAGAAAATCCTATTCCTCTTAGGGGTATTGATGCTACACCATTGGCAGCAAATAAACCGCAGTATTGGACACAGGTTACCATGTGCATGACTCCTGAACACCGCGAGGTGATACGTTTCCTGGTTTTACATAAAATGCATGATTTGGTTGTTTTAGGGCTGCCATGGTTACAGACCCATAATCCAGTCCTGGACTGGAAGGCTATGTCAGTCTCAAGTTGGGGCTGTCGTGGTATTCATGGGGATTCCCTGCCTGTGTCTATTGCTTCTTCTACGCCTTCGGAAGTTCCGGAGTATTTGTCTGATTATCAGGATGTCTTCAGTGAGTCTGAGTCCAGTGCACTGCCTCCTCATAGGGACTGTGACTGTGCTATAGATTTGATCCCAGGCAGTAAATTTCCTAAGGGAAGACTGTTTAATCTGTCGGTACCTGAACATACCGCTATGCGTTCATATATCAAGGAGTCTCTGGAGAAAGGACATATTCGTCCGTCTTCTTCCCCTCTTGGTGCGGGATTCTTTTTTGTGGCAAAAAAGGACGGATCTTTGAGACCTTGTATTGATTATCGGCTTTTAAATAAGATCACTGTCAAATTTCAGTATCCTTTACCGCTGTTGTCTGACTTGTTTGCCCGGATTAAGGGTGCCAAGTGGTTCACCAAGATAGACCTTCGTGGTGCGTACAACCTTGTGCGCATTAAGCAAGGTGATGAATGGAAAACCGCATTCAATACGCCCGAAGGTCATTTTGAGTACTTGGTGATGCCTTTTGGGCTCTCCAATGCGCCTTCAGTTTTTCAGTCCTTTATGCATGACATTTTCCGGAAGTATCTGGATAAATTTTTGATTGTTTATCTGGATGATATTTTGGTTTTTTCTGATAATTGGGATTCGCATGTGGAGCAGGTCAGGTTGGTCTTTAAAATTTTGCGTGAAAATTCTTTGTTTGTCAAGGGCTCAAAGTGTCTCTTTGGTGTACAGAAGGTTCCCTTTTTGGGGTTCATTTTTTCCCCTTCTGCTGTGGAGATGGACCCAGTCAAGGTCCGAGCTATTCTTGATTGGACTCAGCCCTCGTCAGTTAAGAGTCTTCAGAAGTTCTTGGGCTTCGCTAACTTCTACCGTCGTTTTATCGCTAATTTTTCTAGCATTGTGAAACCTTTGACGGATATGACCAAGAAGGGCTCCGATGTAGCTAACTGGGCTCCTGCTGCCGTGGAGGCTTTCCAGGAGTTGAAACGCCGGTTTACTTCGGCGCCGGTTTTGTGCCAGCCTGACGTCTCACTTCCCTTTCAGGTTGAGGTGGATGCTTCGGAGATTGGGGCAGGGGCCGTTTTGTCGCAGAGAGGCCCTGGTTGCTCTGTTATGAAACCTTGTGCCTTTTTCTCTAGGAAGTTTTCGCCTGCCGAGCGAAATTATGATGTGGGCAATCGGGAGTTGTTGGCCATGAAATGGGCATTTGAGGAGTGGCGTCATTGGCTCGAGGGTGCTAAGCATCGTGTGGTGGTCTTGACTGATCACAAAAATCTGATGTATCTCGAGTCTGCTAAACGCCTTAATCCGAGACAGGCCCGCTGGTCATTGTTTTTCTCCCGCTTTGATTTTGTTGTCTCGTATTTACCAGGTTCAAAGAATGTGAAGGCCGATGCTCTTTCTAGGAGCTTTGTGCCTGATGCTCCTGGAGTCGCTGATCCTGTTGGTATTCTTAAAGATGGAGTTATCTTGTCAGCTATTTCTCCGGATCTGCGACGTGTGTTGCAGAGATTTCAGGCTGATAGGCCTGAGTCTTGTCCACCTGACAGACTGTTTGTCCCGGATAAGTGGACCAGCAGAGTCATTTCCGAGGTTCATTCCTCGGTGTTGGCAGGTCACCCGGGAATTTTTGGCACCAGAGATCTGGTGGCCAGGTCCTTTTGGTGGCCTTCCTTGTCAAGGGATGTGCGGTCATTTGTGCAGTCCTGTGGGACTTGTGCTCGAGCTAAGCCTTGCTGTTCTCGTGCCAGCGGTTTGCTCTTGCCCTTGCCTGTCCCGAAGAGACCTTGGACACATATCTCCATGGATTTCATTTCTGATCTTCCGCTATCTCAGGGCATGTCCGTTATCTGGGTGATATGTGATCGCTTCTCCAAGATGGTCCATTTGGTTCCTTTGCCTAAGCTGCCTTCCTCTTCCGATCTGGTTCCTGTGTTTTTCCAGAACGTGGTTCGTTTGCACGGCATCCCTGAGAATATTGTGTCAGACAGAGGATCCCAGTTCGTTTCCAGGTTCTGGCGATCCTTTTGTAGTAGGATGGGCATTGATTTGTCGTTTTCGTCTGCTTTCCATCCTCAGACTAATGGACAGACGGAGCGAACCAATCAGACTTTGGAGGCTTATTTGAGGTGTTTTGTCTCTGCTGATCAGGACGATTGGGTGACATTCTTGCCGTTGGCTGAGTTTGCCCTTAATAATCGGGCTAGTTCCGCCACCTTGGTTTCGCCTTTTTTCTGCAACTCTGGTTTCCATCCTCGCTTTTCTTCGGGTCATGTGGAGCCTTCTGACTGTCCTGGGGTGGATTCTGTAGTGGATAGGTTGCAGCAGATCTGGAATCATGTGGTGGACAACTTGAAGTTGTCACAGGAGAAGGCTCAGCGCTTTGCCAACCGCCGCCGCGGTGTGGGTCCCCGACTACGCGTTGGGGATTTGGTATGGCTTTCTTCCCGCTTTGTTCCTATGAAGGTCTCCTCTCCCAAATTTAAACCTCGTTTTATTGGGCCTTACAAGATATTGGAAATCCTTAATCCTGTATCTTTTCGTCTGGATCTTCCTGTGTCGTTTGCTATTCACAATGTATTTCATAGGTCCTTGTTGCGGCGGTACATTGTGCCTGTAGTTCCTTCTGCTGAGCCTCCTGCTCCGGTGTTGGTTGAGGGCGAGTTGGAGTACGTGGTGGAGAAGATCTTGGATTCTCGCCTCTCCAGGCGGAGGCTTCAGTACCTGGTCAAGTGGAAGGGCTATGGTCAGGAGGATAATTCCTGGGTGGTCGCCTCTGATGTTCATGCGGCCGATTTAGTTCGTGCCTTTCATGCCGCTCATCCTGATCGCCCTGGTGGTCGTGGTGAGGGTTCGGTGACCCCTCACTAAGGGGGGGGTACTGTTGTGAATTTGCTTTTTGCTCCCTCTAGTGGTTACTAGTTTTTTGACTCTGGTTTTTCTGTCATTCCTTTTATCCGCACCTGGGTCGTTAGTTAGGGGTGTTGCTATATAAGCTCCCTGGACCTTCAGTTCAATGCCTGGCAACGTAGTTATCAGAGCTAGTCTGCTGTGCTCTTGTCTACTGATCCTGGTTCCAGTTATTTCAGCTAAGTCTGCCTTATGCTTTTTGCTATTTGTTTTGTTTTTGTATTTTTGTCCAGCTTGTTCCAAATCTATATCCTGACCTTTGCTGGAAGCTCTAGGGGGCTGGTGTTCTCCCCCCGGACCGTTAGACGGTTCGGGGGTTCTTGAATTTCCAGTGTGGATTTTGATAGGGTTTTTGTTGACCATATAAGTTACCTTTCTTTATTCTGCTATCAGTAAGCGGGCCTCTCTGTGCTAAACCTGGTTCATTTCTGTGTTTGTCATTTCCTCTTACCTAACCGTCATTATTTGTGGGGGGCTTCTATCCAGCTTTGGGGTCCCCTTCTCTGGAGGCAAGAAAGGTCTTTGTTTTCCTCTACTAGGGGTAGCTAGATTCTCCGGCTGGTGCGTGTCATCTAGAATCAACGTAGGAATGATCCCCGGCTACTTCTAGTGTTGGCGTTAGGAGTAGATATATGGTCAACCCAGTTACCACTGCCCTATGAGCTGGATTTTTGTATTCTGCAGACTTCCACGTTCCTCTGAGACCCTCGCCATTGGGGTCATAACACCTCCCCATCCACCCCCATTACCTCAGGAGCAGTGCTACTTATGGGCCATGTCATGGTTCCCAATGGCAAGGGAACGTCAGAGAACATAAATAACAGAACAGCTCTTGGGTGATGGAATCTCGAACTGACCGTGAGCTAAACCTACCACACAACTAACAGTGGCCGGGTGGCGTACCTACGTTTTATCCCTAGACGCCTAGCGCCAGCCGGAGGACTAACTAACCCTAATAGATGAAAAGACAGACCTGGCTTACCTCTAGGGAAATTCCCCCAAAAAGGAGACAGAAGCCCCCCACATATATTGACGGTGAGTTCAGAGGAAAAGACATACGCAGTATGAAGGTAGGTTCAGCAAAGCGAGGTCCGCTTACTAGATAGCAAGAAGATACAATAGGGAACTTCACGGTCAGCTGAAAACCCTATTAAAATACCATCCCGAAATTACTTTAAGACTCATGTGTCAACTCATGACACCGGAGTGGCAATTTCGGCCCACAAGAGCTTCCAGCTACAGAAAAATAACATAACTGTGAACTGGAACAAAAATGCAAACAAACTTAGGACTAAGAGTCCAACTTAGCTGATAGTAGTCTAGAAGCAGGAACATGCAACAGAAAGGCTCTGGTTACATTGATGGCCGGCACTAGAATAACTGAGCAGCAAGGCTAAATAGGATACACCCATATCCAGATGGAAATAGGTGAACAGAGAAAGTGAAGCACACAAGTCCAGTACCACCAGTGACCACCGGGGGAGCCCAAAAACCAAATTCACAACAGGGCCAGTTACCTTCCTCGGTGGCACTGGTCAATTGCATGGCATCACCTTCCTCACAGTTCCCATGTATCTCCCCATTTCCTGTAGCACCGACACTTGCCCCTGCTAGGGGTTCCTCAGCCGTCTCACTCCGCAGAGCGACGTGGCTGAGCACTCCTGTACCTATGGACACATCAACTTTCACAGAAAAATCATTATCAGGTTCAGTTGGCACAGGTACAACATTTTCACCATCAATCCTAGGGAAAAAAGGGTTATCAGATGCATAATTATAAGATAAAGCATAGCCAGGTAACACATGCGATTTCCCATCATCATCATCAGGGTTAACGTTACCATTATTAGCAGATTGGGGAGGGGTGTCAGGGACGTAGTATGCAACCATCCTCCCCAAATCAGTCCCCAACAAAACATCAGTGGGCAAATTATCAGACAGCCCCACTTACTTCACCCCGCTCCCGGCACCCCAATCAATATAAACCCGGACCATTGGCAAGGGACAGCTGATGCCCCCAATCCCAGTGACAGTTAGGGTTTTCCCCGGAATGATTTCTTCAGGGGCCGCCAGTTCGGGTCGGATGAGGGTTCGTTCAGCCCCGGTGTCCTTGAGGCCTGTAGCAACATGGCCTCCCACGGTGATGTGCTGTACGTTGTCTCACACCCTCCCAGCCACACCACCGACCAAAAGAACTGCTGCATTAGGCCCGGGGGCCTTGGATGGGGGTTTCTTCGGCTTGTCTGGGCAGTAGGGACTGATATGACCAGTCCGGTTGCAGACGTAACACTGGCGAGGTTCGGTGGTAGGTCTGATGCTGTTGGCTATGGAGACAGGACTTCTGGGGTGTTGACTGGCAGGGGTACTGGCGTTGGTTGCAGGCTTACCCCCTCTCCAGCTGGTGACTGGCTTCCGCACTTCCGATCTACGGTTGGCCTCATAGGCATCGGCAATCTGCGCTGCTTTCGTCACGTCTTTGGGTTCTCTGTCCATCACGAACTGTCGCACCTCAGCTGGGCAAAGATGTAAGAACTGGTCTTTGATCATCAGGTCTCGCAGCTGTGCAAAGGTGGTTACGGACAGTCCTTGGGTCCACTGGTCAAAGTGGATCCCCAGTCCATGCGCCACATCGCTGTAACTGTCATGTGGGCCACTGTGGAGGAGGTTCCGGAACTTTCTACGGTACACCTCGGGTGTAAGCTGGTACTTGGCTATCAGAGCCTGCTTGATGGCCTCATAGTCACCATCTTGTTCTTGAGGGAGGGCAGCAAACGCCTCCAGAGCTTTGCCTCTCAGCCCTGGTGTCAGGTATCATGCCCATTCTTGTGTAGGCAGCTGGTACTGTCTGCAGGCTTTCTCAAATGCCCGCAAAAAAGTGTCCAAGTCCCCATCCTTTTCCATAACAGGGAAGTGATCGGGCCGGGGCTTCGGTATCTGAGCGCTGCTGGGCTAATGGCCGGACTGGGACGACCCCTGCATTTGCAGTCGGGCTAACTGCAGCTGGTACTCCCGCTCCGCTTGGGCCTCTCGCTCGGCTTGGGCCTCGGCCTCCTGCCGGTATTGCTGAATCAGCTGCCGACGCCCCTCATGGTCGTCAGTGGGGAATTCTTTCAAGGCCGCCAGCAGGTGGGGGTCCAATTCGCCCTGATTGCTAAGAGGGCCAGCATTCAGTGGTTGGACCTCTGCTGCAGCACCATGTTTGCTGGGGCTGGCTTCTGCGGCCACTGGGCTCTGAGAGCGGTCTAGAGCGGCTTCTCATTGCACCAGAACTGCGACCAGTTGGGCTTTGTTTTTGCCTGCAAAGTCAATGTGCTGTGACTTGCATAAGGCAATAAGGGTGTCTCTGGTCTGCTGCTCATAAAAGGTTTCTCCCAGCACAACCATGGTTGCCAAATAAAAGATAGGACAGAAAAACGAAGAGAAAGGAAGGGGATAATTACCAGTACACACAATTGTCTCAGGACTAATAAACACTTAGTTCGTTCTCCAAACTTATTTGCGCAGAGTCCTCGCAAGAACTTTGCAAGTTTTTAGTGAGAGGAATGATTGCTCAAACCAAATCACTAATGCTCTAATATCCCACCGCCTTGCAACCAATTTGTCACAAATCCACACCGCTGCCGCCAATATGTCACGATTCACACTGTGACCGTCACCCCCATGTCACGGGTCGGGGTGACTTTAGGCCAAATGACGGCTATCACATGTGCAGGAGGCTTATCTTAGTTATCCCTCCACTCCACAATGTGATGAAAAAACACAGAAGGCTTTTGACCTCTTAGTTTACAGCAGGGGCTTATTTTAGGTATCCCGCTGCTCTTCAATATACCACGAACTTCAGGGATTTATGTATATCCTGCTTACAGTTCCACTTGAAACTTGCAGCTCTCTGGCGCCCCCCTTACTCTCAGGTCAGATTAGGTACTGCACCTAGGGTAATTAGTCGCCAGAAAGGCTGCCTGCTGTGTACTGGCTATTGGGCATGCTGCAACGAGGCGATATATATACTCCCGCTCAGGCAGGAACAATAATTATCAACGCCGCAGTCGCTACAATGACTCCCAAAGGCCCACACACCGGATGCTGCCACCAGCTTCGATTAAACGGGTCCGAAGCTAACCCAAAACAGTAGCGTAATTCCCTTCAGAAGGCTTAAAGGGAACCTGTCACCACGTTTTTGGAAGATGGGATAAAAATAGCGTTAAATAGGGGCAGAGGTGGGCGTTACATTAGTGTGTGTGTTATGCGTTTATTACCCACCTAAGTTGCCGAAATAACTTTGCAAAGTCTCCGTTTTCGCCTGTCAATCAGGCTGGTCAGGTCGCATGGGCGTTGTCTTCCCCCAGATTTGGCGTAGTTTTCCGTTGGTGGCGTAGTGGTGTGCGCATGCCCAAAGTCCGGAATCCTCTTCCAGGGGATTTAAAATAGCGCGGTGTTCGTTATTGCATTGGTGATCGGTGGGCGCGGCCATCTTCCTTTGGCCGCGCGTGCGCAGAAGCGGCGCTCTGCTGGCCGCGGCTTCAGGAAAATGGCCGCCGCGATATCCATCTGCGCACGCGCGGCATCCCGCGGCCATTTTCCTGAAGCCGCGGCCAGCAGAGCGCCGCTTCTGCGCACGCGCGGCCAAAGGAAGATGGCCGCGCCCACCGATCACCAATGCAATAACGAACACCGCGCTATTTTAAATCCCCTGGAAGAGGATTCCGGACTTTGGGCATGCGCACACCACTACGCCACCAACGGAAAACTACGCCAAATCTGGGTGAAGACACCACGCCCATGTGACCTGACCAGCCTGATTGACAGGCGAAAACGGAGACTTTGCAAAGTTATTTCGGCAACTTAGGTGGGTAATAAACGCATAACACACACACTAATGTAACGCCCACCTCTGCCCCTATTTAACGCTATTTTTATCCCATCTTCCAAAAACGTGGTGACAGGTTCCCTTTAAGGTAAGTTTTAGAACAGGAAGAACGAACTAGTAATTTATATATTTTACTCCGTAAAAGTTTAAGCAGTGTTTATATAAAAATATTACAGGGATGTTACAAAATGAGACAATTGCAAATATGTACAAGGTAATTATAAAACAAACAGGGATTAAATGAGAAATAACACTTACATGTGTTCAGATCATTTGAGGCAACCAGGCTAGTGGGCGGAGTTCCCAAATGTCCCAATTCATCAGGGTTCTGGAGTAAGATCAGGCTCACACAGACTCCAGCAGACAGACTCACCCCAGGCTGGGGTGCCTGGCCGACTTATAGCTCAGCCTGATGACATCACAAAAAGGGTTGGTTTTCCCAGACCCTCCTATCTCTTCAGTTTAACTAAATTCAACCTAAATTTGTCTAATGCCTATAACTCCGCTACAGAACATGTCATAGTCATAACAAACCCAGCATTCATCTCGTATTAACATTGGCATTCTACTGAGATCAAATATGTCCTACTTGTGATGCATAATTACAGAGAAATCCCTACTTTTTACCTGATGGAGTTAGATGCTCATGTTTAGAGTGGCTGACCGAACCGCCGATGAACGTTAACAATATGTATTTTTCCTTTTTCTAGCCTACATCGTTGGCCCAATATCTTACGATATTATGACAAAGAGCCTCATGTTTTAAAAGCGAGATCAGACCAGTTTCTGCTAGCACAACTTTGCCTTGCAGCTATGCCAGTCGTAAATTCCTTTCTTCAATAAAACTCCCCCACATACATTGACAAGGCAAGCTCTTGCCTGAGTTAAAGGGAAGGGGGGTTTTTAGCCCAAAGCCTGGGCTAACAGGAGAAACTAAACTTATATGATATTTCATACCATATCGTGACAGGCACACTCCACAGTTCCTTGTGCCCTTGTCGGTCTGTAGTTGATAAACCTTTTTTTTTCCTCCGTCCCCTATCTGTGCCTCGGTGACTACGCCACACTGAAATGCCGCGGTCTGCGCTGGCAACTCTGAGCATACATCTGCATTACGCTGCACCCGAAACTGAGCCTCTTGTCACTGCGGTCTAGCGAGCACTCTTTCTATTTTATTCTGACCTCCAGCCACATCCTTGGCCAGTGCCAGAGTGTTCCTTGCACGCACGTCTTTGGACACCTCGGCGACTACACATTCCCGGTCTCTCCCAGCGTTCTATTTGCGCATTTCTTATACCCGCGTCTCCCTGTTTGACCCTGAACATGAGCTGTTACAAACTTACCAGGGAACACCTCCAGTTCTCGGGTCCCCACAACCTCTAGGGGGAGCCTATTGGGGTTACACTCTGTCCCTAGGTTGGCAACCCCTATAGCAGGTATCTCACCATCTTTGGGTTCTTCGCCCGAAAAAAACATTTTTCACTTCTCCTGCCAATACCTCTAGGGGGAGTCTATCGGGATTACACTCTGTCCCTAGGTAGGCGACCCCTATGGCAGGTATCTCAACATCTTTGGATTCTGCACCCGGCACAACATTTTCCGTGAGAGGGTTGACCCTGGTCTCTCACAGGGACCAAAACAGGGGCATGTCTCTCCCCAACACAGTCCCATATGGAAGGGTCTTTGCCACTCCCACCACATATTTAAAGTCCCCACATGATATGGAAAATTTAACCTCCACAGTTGGATATTTATGGGCTTTCCCATCAAT
The DNA here is from genome assembly GCF_051348905.1 of Ranitomeya variabilis. Taxonomy (NCBI): domain Eukaryota; kingdom Metazoa; phylum Chordata; class Amphibia; order Anura; family Dendrobatidae; genus Ranitomeya; species Ranitomeya variabilis. Next base: position 238,734,955 of record NC_135232.1, read on the forward strand.
TCCTATCACCGTCACCTCCCATCCTTTGCCATCCTTTGGGTTTGTCCCCAGTAACAAGTGACTTATGGACCAAAAACACTTTTCTCTCTGAGTCCAGGAGAGCCTCTGTGGCACCCATTCACAAGTACCTGGCACAGTCGCTGTTCACTGCCGGCAGTGCCCGTAGTGGTGGTACAGACTGGCATAGATACATGGCGAGTATCCCTGCAGTCCATGGCTCAGATGTCACAGAACAGTTGTTAGCCCCATGTCTGGGCTTCTGACACTGCCAACACTCAACAACTGCCTTAGAGGAAACGGGAGTTTTATCACCCTCACTTTGGGTTACCCCCACATCACTGGCTTGGACCTGGTTAGCTCCAACAGTGATTTGAGGATTTTTCCTCTGCTCTGGTACAACGTCCTGAGTGGGTTTATACCACTCAATCAATCCTATCAGCAGGTCCAGGTTGCCCAGGTCCCTTTGCCCGACCCAACCCTACATGGCGGCTTGCAGAGCACTCACCAGCCGGTCAAGCACGATTCTCTTCATCATCTCGAATGGGGGAAAAAAACTCAGGCTTTGGGCCATTCCTCACCAACTGCAATAAGTAATTTGCCTGAGACCTGGTAGATCAAGACTCTACAGATAGGACCACTGGTACACCCAATGATCGCCCCTTAACTTTGGGGTCTCTTCATGACTCTGCTGATCGCTCTCAACTTAGGGTCTCCTCTTTACACCGCTGAAGCTCTGATAGCTTCCACTGCAGCGCCTCTTGCTGCTGCTGCAACTGCAGCTCCTGCTGCTGCAGAGCCTCTTGCAGCGACCGCTGAAACTCCAGCGCCTCTTGCTGAAGCCTTTGCTGACTCAGCACAGCCTGCTCCACAGTTCCTCCATTTCTCCATCAGACTTGCCCAATGATCTGCAGCACTCCCTGCTCGCATTCTTTCCACCATATGTAAGGCAGCGGTAGCACCGTACGCAGTGAAGAGGCAGTGACTCACAAAGATCACAAAAACACAAAATGTTCCTTTAGGGTATGTGCACACGTTCAGGATTTTTCGCGATAAAAACGCATAAAAAACGCATACATATGCATCCTATAATTTAGAATGCATTCCGCAATTTTTGTGCACATGATGCATTTTTTTTGCAGAAAAAAACGCATTGCGGTAAAAAAAAGCAGCATGTTCATTATTTTTGTGGATTTTTCGCGTTTTTCCCGCTATTTAATGCATTGTGAAGGCTCCGGAAAAAAACGCGCAAAAAATGAATGCGGATTTCTGGCAGAAATGTCCGGTTTTTGTCAGGAAATTTCTGCAAGAAATTCTAAACGTGTGTAGATACCCTTAATGTGTTACTTCACACAGTACATTTCTCACAAGTGCATAGAATTCATGTTTAGTTCCCAGAAACATTTCATGTTTAGTTCACATAAACATTTCACTACATAATACACGGCATCTTCCAAGACACAGTCCCTACACACGCCGGACTTCTCTTTGCCCAGTTTCCATAGGGCGACTGCAGGTTGTGACCAAATCGCTTACACACACAGCTTCATACTGTATGTTGCAGACACAACACAGGACAGTCCTCTGACTGGTTCCTGTGGGTGTCCTGCACCACTGTATCACAGTCTCTTTACTCACACAGCCGTACACAGTCCAGGATATCCTCAGAATCGCAGCCACGCACCATATCCACCTCTGTTGCAATCATTACACACGCCAGTCCTCCTCCGGGCACAGGACATCCACTTCTGCGAACAGTTACCATGGACGACTTGCATAGCTGTGTACGCTGCGGGTGACAGTCCTATTGGCTTCGTTCGCATGCCGTGCTTTGCAACACCAACTGCTCTGCACAGTAGCAAGCACCAACTCACTCTGGCCCTAACACACCTGAGACTCCTCAAACTCATCAAGACCTCACTAACCCTTTCCTGCAGGGCTTTTAGCACAGAAACCTGTGGCTTTCTGCCACATGGAAAACCCAGACCGGACATAAAACGGACTGCACCACAACAAATTGCAGTCAGTTTCAAAACACACATTCCAGAGGCAGTTTTCCCATACTTTCTGTCTTGGACAACAGCATGTCCAAGACTACACTTATTTTTATTATTTGTAAACTGCATTGCAGTCACGGCTACGCCCGTGACTGCCATGCACACCTATGGATGTCATACGCTCCAATGCGCATTCTGTGGAGAATATACAGCGCCCCCTTGCTGTAACAGTGGTCACTGCCTCACAACACACATGGCGGGGCTGTCACTCCCTGCATATACACATGGCGGAGCTGTCACTCCCTGTATATACACATGGGGGGGGCTGTCACTCCCTGCATATACACATGGCGGAGCTGTCACTCCCTGTATATACACATGGGGGGGCTGTCACTCCCTGTATATACACATGGGGGCTGTCACTCCCTGTACATGCACAAGGGGGGGTGTCACTCCCTGTATATACACATGGGGGCTGTCACTCCCTGTACATGCACAAGGGGGCTGTCACTCCCTGTATATGCACAAGGGAGGGGCTGTCACTCCCTGTATATACACATGGGGGCTGTCACTCCCTGTATATACACAAGGGGGGGCTGTCACTCCCTGTATATACACATGGGGGCTGTCACTCCCTGTATATGCACAAGGGGGGGCTGTCACTCCCTGTATATACACGTGGGGAGCTGTCATTCATTGTATATACACGTAGAGGGCTGTCACTCCTTGCATATACACATGGGGGGCTGTCACACCTTGTATATACACATGGAGGGGCTGTCACTCCCTGTATATACACGTGCGGTGCTGTCACTCCCTGTATAGACACGTGAGGAGCTGACATTCACTGTATATACACGAGGGGGGCTGTCACTCCATTTTATACACACATGGGAGGGCTGTTAATCCCTGTAAATACACATGAGGGTCTGTTACTCCCTGTATATACACGTGGGGGCTGTCACTCCCTGTGTATACATGTGGCGGGGCTGTCACTCCCTGCATATACACATGGCGGGGTTGTCACTCCCTGTATATACACATGGAGGGGGGCTATCACTCCCTGTATATACACATGGGGGCTGTCACTCCCTGCATATGCACAAGGGGGGGGCTGTGACTCCCTGTATATACACATGGGGGGCTGTCACTCCCTGTATATGCACAAGGGGGGGCTGTCACTCCCTGTATATACACATGGGGGGCTGTCACTCCCTGTATGTACACATGGCGGAGCTGTCACTCCCTGTATATACACATGGGGGGCTGTCACTCCCTGTATATACACATGGGGGGCTGTCACTCCCTGTATATACATGTGGGGAGCTGTTATTCATTGTATATACACGTGGAGGGCTGTCACTCCTTGCATATACACATGGGGGGCTGTCACACCTTGTATATACACATGGAGGGGCTGTCACTCCCTGTATACACATGGAGCGCTGCCACTCCCAGTATATACACATTGGGGCTGTCACCTCCTCTATATACACGTGTGGCGCTGTCACTCCCGGTATATACACGTTGGGGGTCTGTCACTCCTTGCATACACACGTGGGGGGCTGTCACTCCCTGTATATACATGTGGGGGGCTGTCACTCCCTGTATGTACACATGGCGGAGCTGTCACTCCCTGTATATACACATGGGGGGCTGTCACTCCCTGTATATACACATGGGGGGCTGTCACTCCCTGTATATACATGTGGGGAGCTGTTATTCATTGTATATACACGTGGAGGGCTGTCACTCCTTGCATATACACATGGGGGGCTGTCACACCTTGTATATACACATGGAGGGGCTGTCACTCCCTGTATACACATGGAGCGCTGCCACTCCCAGTATATACACATTGGGGCTGTCACCTCCTCTATATACACGTGTGGCGCTGTCACTCCCGGTATATACACGTTGGGGGTCTGTCACTCCTTGCATACACACGTGGGGGGCTGTCACTCCCTGTATATACATGTGGGGGGCTGTCACTCCCTGTATACACACACGTGGGGGGCTGACACTCCCTGTATATATACACGTTGGGGGGCTGTCACTCCCTGTATACACACGTGGGGGGCTGTCACTCCCTGTATACACACGTGGGGGGCTCTCACCCCCTGCATACACATGCAGTCTCACAACCAGTCATTTGCAGCACACACTTTTCCTACAGACAGCTGAGAACACGGCCTGCAGCCACTGAGGAACCCGAGCAGTGCGCGCTGTTCCTGTGCGGACACATTTCAGGGGAGGACAGTGTACACAGATAACTGTACCTAGCCTGTGCTCGGCTGCAGGTAATCGCTTTTGCCCCACACTCCGCCCCCGGCTCCTGATGCCGCAGATCCGGGTGTCCATCTGTGACAGGAGCCGCACAGCCGTGGAGGAGGCAGGGACGCGGGGGGTGTGAGCTGTCAGCCATGAGAATCCTGTTTCTGGCCCCTCTGAGAGCAAATACAGGGAATTCTACCACCGCCGACAGGATCAAGTGAGTGACCGCTCTGCCCAGCATCCAAGTGGTGACAGTCATATCTAGTGCTGAGTACTGCAGAGTATAGTGGGGTCTCACCTGTGCAGTGCTGGTGTATGGCTGCAGAGTATAGTGGGGTCTCACCTGTGCAGTGCTGGTGTATGGCTGCAGAGTATAGTGGGGTCTCACCTGTGCAGTGCTGGTGTATGGCTGCAGAGTATAGTGGGGTCTCACCTGTGCAGTGCTGGTGTATGGCTGCAGAGTATAGTGGGGTCTCACCTGTGCAGTGCTGGTGTATGGCTGCAGAGTATAGTGGGGTCTCACCTGTGCAGTGCTGATGTATGACTGCAGAGTATAGCGGGGTCTCACCTGTGCAGTGCTGGTGTATGGCTGCAGAGTATAGTGGGGTCTCACCTGTGCAGTGCTGGTGTATGGCTGCAGAGTATAGTGGGGTCTCACCTGTGCAGTGCTGGTGTATGACTGCAGAGTATAGTGGGGTCTCACCTGTGCAGTACTGGTGTATGGCTGCAGAGTATAGTGGGGTCTCACCTGTGCAGTGCTGGTGTATGACTGCAGAGTATAGTGTGGTCTCACCTGTGCAGTGCTGGTGTATGACTGCAGACTATAGTGGGGTCTCACCTGTGCAGTGCTGGTGTATGACTGCAGAGTATAGTGGGGTCTCACTGGTGCAGTGCTGGTGTATGGCTGCAGAGTATAGTGGGGTCTCACCTGTGCAGTGCTGGTGTATGACTGCAGACTATAGTGGGGTCTCACCTGTGCAGTGCTGGTGTATGACTGCAGAGTATAGTGGGGTCTCACTGGTGCAGTGCTGGTGTATGGCTGCAGAGTATAGTGGGGTCTCACCTGTGCAGTGCTGGTGTATGACTGCAGACTATAGTGGGGTCTCACCGGTGCAGTGCTGGTGTATGACTGCAGAGTATAGTGGGGTCTCACTGGTGCAGTGCTGGTGTATGGCTGCAGAGTATAGTGGGGTCTCACCTGTGCAGTGCTGGTGTATGACTGCAGAGTATAGCGGGGGTCTCACCTGTGCAGTGCTGGTGTATGACTGCAGAGTATAGTGGGGTCTCACCTGTGCAGTGCTGGTGTATGACTGCAGAGTACAGTGGGGTCTCACCTGTGCAGTGCTGGTGTATGACTGCAGAGTATAGTGGGGTCTCACCTGTGCAGTGCTGGTGTATGACTGCAGACTATAGTGGGGTCTCACCTGTGCAGTGCTGGTGTATGACTGCAGACTATAGTGGGGTCTCACCTGTGCAGTGCTGGTGTATGACTGCAGACTATAGTGGGGTCTCACCTGTGCAGTGCTGATGTATGACTGCAGAGTATAGCGGGGTCTCACCTGTGCAGTGCTGGTGTATGGCTGCAGAGTATAGTGGGGTCTCACCGGTGCAGTGCTGGTGTGTATGACTGCAGAGTATAGTGGGGTCTCACCTGTGCAGTGCTGGTGTATGACTGCAGAGTACAGTGAGGTCTCGCCTGTGCAATGCTGGTGTATGACTGCAGAGTATACTGGGGTCTTTGTGATTTGGCCTCTGCATGCCACTTTATTTTATTTAAAATGAAACAACTGAGATACAATTGAAGGTGTAGACTTTATGGTTTAATTAAAATGGTTGAACAAAAATATCCTGTGAAAAGTTTATGAATGAGAAGCATTTTTCTACAAAGCCTCCTTATCAGGGGCTCAAAATAAGTGGACAAATTAACTTTATCTATATATATATATATATGAGGCATCGTGATTACTCGCTAATTCCGTTCCCTGCACAGTAGCTTCGCTCCTACACATTACCACACACAATCCCGCCCCCCCACCCCATTACCACACACAATCCCGCCCCCCCACCCCATTACCACACACAATCCCGCCCCCCCACCCCATTACCACACACAATCCCGCCCCCCCACCCCATTACCACACACAATCCCGCCCCCCCACCCCATTACCACACACAATCCCGCCCCCCCACCCCATTACCACACACAATCCCGCCCCCCCACCCCATTACCACACACAATCCCGCCCCCCCACCCCATTACCACACACAATCCCGCCCCCCCACCCCATTACCACACACAATCCCACCCCCCCACCCCATTACCACACACAATCCCGCCCCCCACCACATTACCACACATAATCCTGCTCCCCACCACATTACCACACATAATCCCCCCCACCACATTACCACACACAATCCCGCCCCCCACACATCACCACACACAATCCCGCCCCCCACCACATTACCACACACAATCCCGCCCCCCCACCACATTACCACACACAATCCCTCCCCCACCACATTACCACACATAATCCCGCCCCATCACATTACCACACATAATCCCGCCTCCACCACATTACCACACATAATCCCGCCCCCATCACATTACCACACAATCCCGCCCCCACCACATTACTACACATAATCCCGCCCCCATCACATTACCACACATAATCCCGCCCCCACATTAGCACACGAGGCTCTGTACCCACACATTAGCACACGAGGCTCCGTCCCCCCACATTAGCACACGAGGCTCCGTCCCCCCACATTAGCACACGAGGCTCCGTCCCCACACATTAGCACACGAGGCTCCGTCCCCACACATTAGCACACGAGGCTCCGTCCCCACACATTAGCACACGAGGCTCCGTCCCCACACATTAGCACACGAGGCTCCGTCCCCACACATTAGCACACGAGGCTCCGTCCCCACACATTAGCACACGAGGCTCCGTCCCCACACATTAGCACACGAGGCTCCGTCCCCACACATTAGCACACGAGGCTCCGTCCCCACACATTAGCACACGAGGCTCCGTCCCCACACATTAGCACACGAGGCTCCGTCCCCACACATTAGCACACGAGGCTCCGTCCCCACACATTAGCACACGAGGCTCCGTCCCCACACATTAGCACACGAGGCTCCGTCCCCACACATTAGCACACGAGGCTCCGTCCCCACACATTAGCACACGAGGCTCCGTCCCCACACATTAGCACACGAGGCTCCGTCCCCACACATTAGCACACGAGGCTCCGTCCCCACACATTAGCACACGAGGCTCCGTCCCCACACATTAGCACACGAGGCTCCGTCCCCACACATTAGCACACGAGGCTCCGTCCCCACACATTAGCACACGAGGCTCCGTCCCCACACATTAGCACACGAGGCTCCGTCCCCACACATTAGCACACGAGGCTCCGTCCCCACACATTAGCACACGAGGCTCCGTCCCCACACATTAGCACACGAGGCTCCGTCCCCACACATTAGCACACGAGGCTCCGTCCCCACACATTAGCACACGAGGCTCCGTCCCCACACATTAGCACACGAGGCTCCGTCCCCACACATTAGCACACGAGGCTCCGTCCCCACACATTAGCACACGAGGCTCCGTCCCCACACATTAGCACACGAGGCTCCGTCCCCACACATTAGCACACGAGGCTCCGTCCCCACACATTAGCACACGAGGCTCCGTCCCCACACATTAGCACACGAGGCTCCGTCCCCACACATTAGCACACGAGGCTCCGTCCCCACACATTAGCACACGAGGCTCCGTCCCCACACATTAGCACACGAGGCTCCGTCCCCACACATTAGCACACGAGGCTCCGTCCCCACACATTAGCACACGAGGCTCCGTCCCCACACATTAGCACACGAGGCTCCGTCCCCACACATTAGCACACGAGGCTCCGTCCCCACACATTAGCACACGAGGCTCCGTCCCCACACATTAGCACACAAATCCAGTTTGCTTTTGATTTTACACTGTGAATAAAATGTATTAGTATTATTCTGATTTTTAATTATTATTATTATTATTAACTTCATTTTAAGTTAATTTACCACCTGCGTAAGCGCTATTGAATGTTGTCATTATTTACTTTAGTTTAATCGCTAGCAGCGTTAATTAGATAGCAATGAGCGTGCCGAGCATTAGCTTGCTGGAAACAGCTAGTCATAAATAAAATGCCAATTTTTAATACTTTGTAGAGAATCCTTTACAGAGAGTGACTGCCTGAAGTTTGGAAGCCATAGATGTCACCAATGCCCGGTTTCCTCCTTTGTGATGCTTTGCCAGCCCTCTACTGCAGCTGACATCAGTTGTTGCTTGCTTTTTTGCCTTAAACTTTGTCTTAAGCATGTGAAATGCTGCTCAGTGGAGTTGCGATCTGGTGATTGACTTCACCATTGCGGAATATTCCACTTATTTGCCTAAGAAAAAACTCCTGGGTTCCTTTTCAGTGTGTTGTATGTCATTGTCCATCTGTACTGTACAATCCACCTGTTACATTTGGTTGAATGTGAGCAGAATGTTTAGCCCTGTACTCTTCAGAATTCACCCTGCTGCTTCTGTCTTCAGTTATATCATCAATCAGACCCAGTGCCATTTGAAGTCATGCTTGCCCATGCCATCACACTACCTCCACCATATGTTAGAGAGGATGTGCGGTACTTTGGATCATGAGCTGCTCCAAGCCTTCTCCTTAATTTCATCTTCCTTTCACTCTGGTACAAGTTGATATCCTTCATCTGGGCAAAGAACGCTTTCCCAGACCTGTGCTGGCTTCTTTAAGTGTTTTTTGACGGTCTATTCTGACCTTTCTATTTTTAAGGCTGATTTATAGTTTGCTCCTTGTGGTGAACCCTCTTTATTTGCTCTCATGATGTCTTCTCTTTATGGAAGACTTAGATACTGAAACGTCTCTCTACTGTGGATGTCCAGGCTTTTTCGAGTACTTAAGCTCATGTTTGTGGATTTTGTTTTGTATAAGAATGTACCAAACTGTTGATTTAAAACTCCTAATTTTCCCGTCTCCCATGACAGCACACCTGAGAGAGGGGATCCGCCCAGCCAGGACAGGAAACCTACTGAAATAAAAGGGCGGTACCTCTCCCTCGCTTCAGTTGGGTTTCCTGTCCTGATGGGAGCCTTAGTGCTGAAATCACGGCGGTTTTGGAAGACTCACCCACTCCTGTCCGGGCACTGGAAGAACAGGCAGATAGCCTGTATGCCGGCCTTCAGGTGGTGGAAGCGCCGTTCCCAGGTCCTGGGGCCTTCGCGCACGTGCGGGCATAGGGTCGGCGCAATCTGGAGTCCTGTGGCTCTTCTGCGGCTGCCACGCCGCTCTCTTCCCCCTCTGCTGGCTGCCTTCGGCTCTGGGCCTAACTTCCGGGTGCGCGGCGGGCGTCGTGCGCAGGGCACGCTGGGAATGGGCGTGCCCGCGTGATGTCAGTGCTGCGTGCCGGATCCAAGATGGCGGCGCCCATGGACAAACGCTGGCCGGATCACAGTGCTTTTTTGGCGGTTTTCCAGTGGGCGCAGAGGCGGGGGAGGAGCGATTTATGGACCAGATGAGGTGGTGAGCAAAGTGGATCACCCTTTGAAAGGTGGTGAGTCCACGGTGGAAGTGCTCACATATACAGAGCTCCATTATGGAGGATTGTACGGAGCAGCTGCTACAACAGCACGCATTTATGCAGCAGCAAGAGGCTTTACCAGGTGCTATGTCTGGTCACCAGCATACCAAGAGGAATAGCGGCAGTCGCCCGGACCGAAGGTCGCAGGACTCCTCAGCTTCTAGGAGGGACGTTGTCCGCACTCCAGATCAGCCTCAAAATCCGGTACCTTTAAGTGTCAGCGGGTGGTGAGTGATCTTCGTGAATGTCAAATTGGTGGTAATGGGCTACATTTCTCTGCTTACTTGCCAGGCGCTGAGGAAGGCTAGTGCCAAGTCTAAGAACAAAGAATGTGCCCTCTGTAAAGTCCCGCTAGCAGTCCAATGGCAGAAAAGCCTTTGTGTGGACTGTATCCAAAAGACTATTGAGGATGAATCCCCTGGCTTTGCCTCTAGCCTCAGGGCCATGATTAGGGCAGAGGTTAAAGGGTCTTTAAAATCGGTCCTTAAAAAGAGAAGTAGCAAAAGCTACTAGAGACTGTTTCGGATTCTGGTGCCTCTCAGTCTGGCGAGGAATATCAAGAACCTCTGTCTCCTGTTTCATCTTCTTCCATGTCCTCTGGCTCCTCTTCAGATAGCGATGTTGGTGGCAGACCATGCTTTCTGACTGAGAACACAGATAAACTGGTGAAATCAGTCAGGGCTACAATGGGCCTTAAGGATGAGAAAGCGTCTAGATCGGTAGAGGATGTTATGATTGGTGGTTTAGAGGAGAAAAGGAAGGGTACTTTCCCAGTTAATGCTAAAGTAAAAGCCCTTATAGAGAAGGAGTGGAAGAATCCTGAGAAGTCTGGTAGCCTTCCCTCAGCTTCTAAGAGATGGTATCCCTTTGAGGAAAAGGATTCAGAAGTGTGGGATAAAGTCCCTAAGATTGATGGTGCGGTGGCTAGATCATCTAAAAAGTCATCCCTACCCTTAGAGGATTCGGGCATTCTAAGAGACCCATTAGACAAAAAAGCGGATGCTTTTTTAAAACATACCTGGGAGGCAGCTGCAGGAGGTCTAAAACCGGCAATAGCCGGAACGTGTGTTGCCCGCTCCCTTATTGTCTGGCTGCAACAAATAGAGGATCAATTGAAATCTAAGGTGCCAAGAGAAGAGGTTCTAACCAAAATGGCAATGGCACAAGGAGCGGCAGCTTTCATAGCAGATTCCTCAGCAGATTGTAAGACTAGCAGCTAGGGCAGCGGGACTGTCTAACGCAGCAAGACGTGCCTTGTGGTTAAAGGGGGTTTCCAGGTGACTTACCCTCAAAAAATAGACTATGTTCCATCCCGTGCGATGGCAAATTCCTCTTTGGTCAGAAGCTAGAAGACATTTTAGAAAAAGCTGGCGACAAGAAAAAAGGTTTTCCTCGATTTCCGGTGGATATCAGAAGGCCTTATTTTCGGAGAGGAAAATTTTATAGAGGTCGCCCCCCAGGAGATAGAAGGAACTGGGACTATAGGGATAGAAAAGGATCTGGGTACATGTTTAAGGGACCCTCCACTTCAGCAAAAAAGCCCTCCCAATGACGCCAAGCCAGAAGTAGGGGGAAGGCTCTTTCTTTCTCCTTGCCTGGATAAGTATTTCTCCCAGTCATTGGGCATTGAGTGTCGTCAACGACTGCCTAAAAATAGACTTTATTCATCCACCTCAACAGACTTTTGTGTTGACACCACACAGAAAATTCCCGGAGGAGAAACTAGCTCTGGAAACAGAGGTATTGGGGCTAGTACTAAAACGGGTTCTGGTAGAAGTTCCAAGGGAAGAGGAGGGAAAATGTTTTTATTCCCCTCTCTTTTTGATACGAAAGCCAGATGGCTTGCTCTGGACTATTGTCAACTTAAGAAAACTCAATCGGTCAGTAATAAATTTCTCCTTCAAGATGGAGTCGGTAAGCTCAGCAATAAAAATGCTGTTCCCGGACTGCTTCATGGCAGCTATAGACTTAAAGAACGCTTACTATCATGTCCAAATCCATCGGGACTATCAAAAATTTCTGAGAGTAGCAGTGTTTGTCCAAGGGAAACCTAAACACTACCAGTATGCTGCCCTTCCGTTTGGTCTATTGATAGCGCCAAGAATATTCACAAAATTAATGTCAGAGGTCATGTCCTTCCTCCATTCCCGAGACATAGTCATTGTCCCGTACCTAGACGACTTCCTTGTAATAGGAAGGTCGGTGGATCACTGTCTTACACAAATAGAGGAGGTGACTACGACCCTAGCAGTTTTAGGTTGGAAAATAAATGTTGCCAAGTCTATATTAACACCAGAGAAAGTTCAATCCTTCCTGGGATTGGTTCTGGATTCTACGCGCCAACTCTGCCTCCTGCCGGAGAGCAAAATATCCAAAATACAAAGTCTTGTAGAATTGGCGATACAGCACCCTGTAATGACACTGAGGAAGGTGATGTCCCTGTTAGGGTCACTAACATCCTGTATACCTGCTGTAAAATGGGCACAGTTTCACCTGAGACAATTACAGTGGGAGGTCCTGTCAACACAAAGATTGTTAAAAGGGCGTTTGTAGGGAAAAATCGTAGTTACTTACCGATAACGGTATTTCTCTGATCCCATGATGGCACCACGGAGAGAGGGGTCCGCCCCCAGGGACAGGAAACCTACAGGTGAAAAAGGGCGTACCTCTCTCCCACATCAGTTGGTTAACAGAGCCTTATACAGAACTTCAGCTGCAATTTGATATTTACACAAATTAAACTTAACAATTTTTTACTTAACAGAGGCACCGTGGCTAAAGGTAACTAACTATACATTATAGTGTGCACACCTGTGTGTGAAAAGGGAGGGAATATACGGGTGCCATCATGGGATCAGAGAAATACCGTTATCGGTAAGTAACTACGATTTTCTCTATCCCCATGATGGCACCACGGAGAGATTTACATAGATTGTAATTTTTTAGGGAGGGACCACTGCCTCTAGAACCCTTCGACCAAAGGTGAGATCAGAGGAGGTCAAGTCTAAGCGGTAGTGTCTGAAAAATGTAGACTGGGAAGACCAAGTGGCCGCTCTACATATCTGTTGTATTGAAGCGCCCGCTCTTTCCGCCCAGGATGATGCCACTGCTCTGGTCGAGTGCGCTTTTATATTCTCCGGGATGGCCGTCCCGCTGGAAGAGTAGGATAGGGCGATGGCATCTCTTATCCACCTCGCTAGCGTAGCTTTTGACGCTTTCTGTCCCTTCCGTGGACCCTGGAAGCAGACAAACAGAGCCCTATCCTTCCTGCACTCTCTAGTGGCTGACAAGTATTGGAGTAGGCACCTCCTAACATCAAGGGTATGTAGTGTTTTTTCTCCCTCATTCTTGGGGTTGGGACAGAATGAGGGCAGGGAGACCTCTTGTGTCCTGTGAAATTGAGACGCGACTTTTGGGAGGTAAGCCGGGTCCGTTTTTAGAATGACTCTGTCCTCAAGAATTTGAGTGAAGGGAGGGCCCGCGGACAATGCTTGTATGTCACTAACGCGACGGGCTGAGGTTAGGGCCACTAAGAGTGTTGTTTTTAAAGATAGAATCTTTAGGGGTGCGTCTGCCAAGGGCTCAAAAGGAGATTTGGTTAGTGCATTTAGAACAAGGTTTAGATCCCATGGAGGGGCATTATGCAAAGGAACCGGTTTTAATCTACCCGAGGCTTTGATGAATCTCACGATCCATCGGTTTCTGGCTAGATCATAATTATATAGTGCTCCCAAGGCTGCTACCTGAACTTTTAGAGTACTCGTAGCTAGCCCTTTTTCCAAACCCTTTTGCAGGAATTCGAGAATCTTATCTATTGGGATTTCCCCCCCTGGGTCAACCCCTGATACAGACATGAATTTTTTCCACACTTTGCCGTATATTTTGGTGGTTACGGGTTTCCTACTCTGTAGTAATGTGGACACCAGGTTGGATGAAAACCCTTTGCTGCTTAATAGCTTCCTTTCAAAAGCCAGGCTGTCATATGTAGGCTTTTCACATTGGGGTGACACACTGGGCCCTGGGATAACAGATTTTGCGTGTCTGGTAGAACCCACGGACTGTCTAAGGACATCTTTCTCAGCCAAGAAAACCATATCCTGCGAGGCCAGAATGGAGCTATGATTATCACTGTTGCTCCCTCCTCCCGAATTTTCCTCAAGACTAGGGGAATGAGGGATATTGGAGGGAACGCGTAGGAGAGGCGATAGTTCCAGGGGACTGTGAGAGCGTCCAGAGCTACTGGCCCTCCCCGGGGGTCGATTGAGCAGAACTTCCTCACTTTCCGATTCTGAAAGTCCGCAAATAGGTCTATTTCTGGCTCTCCCCAACGTTTCACTATTTGGTTGAATACCGACTGTTTCAGCTCCCACTCCCCCTGTCTCAAGCGTGTTCTGCTGAGGAAGTCTGCGGTCTGGTTTTCTGAACCCTTTATGTAAAGGGCTGTTAGGGACTTCAGATTGTGTTCTGCAATGTAGAAGATAGACCGGGTTTCTTCCATCAGTGTTTGTGACCTGGTGCCCCCTTGGTGGTTTAGGTATGCTACCACTACCTGATTGTCCGAAAAGACTTTTACGTGGTGGGAGCGGATGATGTTTTGGAAGTGTATTAGGGCGAGTTTTACCGCTAGCAGTTCTTTCATATTTGATGAGGTTAGCTCCTGATTTTTGTTCCAGTTCCCTTGTGTCACCTGACCGTCTATATGAGCACCCCACCCCCAGGGGCTTGCATCGGTCGTTAGGATTTTCTCTGTTGGTAGTGACCAGGGGACCCCCTTGGTAAGATTTATCGGATCTGCCCACCACTGTAGGGAGTGTATCGTAGTTGGTGATATGCTTAACCGCCCGTCTAAATTTCCTCCCAGACACAGGCTTGAACTTAAAGTCTCCCATTGTAAGTCTCGGGAATGGCATTGTGCCCACTGCACTGCCGGGATACAGGATGTCATGGAGCCCAGCAGGGACATGGCTTTCCTGAGTGTGGTGACTGGGGATGATGACAACTGTACCGCTGCCTGTGTCATCTTTTGAATCTTCCCCTGAGGAAGATAACACGTTTGTGTGGTCGAGTCGAGGACTATCCCCAAGTACTCCTGTACCTGTGATGGGACTACTTTGGATTTGGTAAGGTTCAACAGCCAACCTAGGCTTGACAGAGAAGTCATAACCAAATCCAACTGCTGTTTGCAGTGATGGAATGATGTCCCTGCCACAAGGAGGTCGTCCAGGTATGGGACTATCAGGATATTCTGCTCTCGTATATGAGCCATCACTTCCGACATTAGTTTCGTGAATACCCGGGGTGCGATAGCTAACCCAAAAGGGAGGGCCCGAAACTGATAATGTTTCACCTCCCCCTGGATATTCACTGCCAGCCGGAGGTACTTTTGATGATCCTTGTGGATCGGTACATGATAGTATGCATCTCGTAGGTCTAGAACAGTCATGAAACACCTGGGAAAGAGTATTTTTACGCAAGATTTTATTGTCTCCATTTTGAAGTGTGGGATCTCGAGAAAACTGTTTAACTTTTTGAGATTTATTATTGTCCTGTATGATCCATCTGGCTTCTTTCGGAGGAAGAGGGGAGAGTAGAAGCCCATGCCTCTTTCCTGGTGAGGGACTTCCTGTAGGACTTCCTTCTGGACTAGGCCTAGAATCTCTTCCTGAAGAGCCGACTGTTCTTGAGACTGTCTCTGTGGTGTCACCATGAAGAGGTTGTTGGGGGGAATGCGGAACTTTAGCTTGAGCCCTTCTCGTACTATGCCTAGTATCCAGGGGCTGCTTGAAATTTTTTCCCAGGCTGGGAGGAACTCTGTTAGTCTCCCGCCAACCTGGGGGACACCTTCATTGAGTTTTCTTGTTGTCGGGAGTGGGTTTGTTGAATAGGAACCCTCTGGTTTTATTTCTTTTTTCCTCCCATGTTTCTTTGTTCCCTTTCGGAGGTTTTCTCCGCATAAATTTTTTATTCCGAAAGGAACGTCTGTATGATTGGTTGGGGAAACCAGGGAAAGACTTTTTCTTGTCCTCGGCTTTCTCGAGGATGTCATCTAGCGTTGTGCCGAACAAGAATTCCCCCTCACAGGGTATTGAACATAGTTTTGTCTTTGTCTGAAGGTCCCCTGGCCAACATTTTAGCCACAGGGCACGTCTTGCGGCGTTCGAAAAGGCGGCAGCCCTGGCTGCTAGTCTGGCTGAGTCTACAGATGCATCCGCCAAAAAGGCTGCTGCACCTTTCATTACGGACACTGATTTTTGAATCGTGTCTCTAGAGACTTTCCCTTTTAATTGGGAATCCAAGTGCTCAAGCCACACCATTAGCGCGCGAGCTGTGCAGGTGGCCGCGACCGCTGGTTTAAGTCCGCCTCCTGCCGCTTCCCAAGAGTTTTTTAGAAAAACCTCGGCTTTTTTGTCCATCGGATCTTTTAAGGTACCCATGTCCTCAAAAGGTAGGGCAAACTTTTTTGAGGCCTTTGCTATGG
Organism: Ranitomeya variabilis; assembly: GCF_051348905.1. Classification (NCBI taxonomy): domain Eukaryota; kingdom Metazoa; phylum Chordata; class Amphibia; order Anura; family Dendrobatidae; genus Ranitomeya; species Ranitomeya variabilis. The sequence goes on from NC_135232.1 coordinate 238,751,369, forward strand.
CCACATCTAATTTTGGTGCCTTACTCCAGGATGAGCAGGCTGGGTCATCAAACGGGTATTTTCTTTTGGGGGTGAGGAGAGCTTTTTTGTCTGGTTTTTTCCACTCTCTTTTAATTAGAGAGTGAATTTTCTCATTTACTGGAAATGCTCTTTTTCTTTTTTGTTCCAGACCGCTGAACATTATGTCCTGCGCTGTTTTTTTAGGTCTCTCCTCCACTAGACCCATTGTTGCTCTGACCGCTTTCACTAAAGCGTCTGTTTCCTCGATAGGGAAGCAACTGCGCCCCCCCTCAGAGGATACTGAAGAGGTGTCAGAATCTGACGAATTATTCGAGTCAGATAGTTCACTCTCTGACTCGTCCGCACTGGATACGGGGGACTCAGGTGTTTTCTTATGTTTTTTCTTTGTGGCTTTAATGCCTTTAATGGCACTTTCCACCTGGCTTTTTATTAGTGACTTTAATTCGGATGCAAATGATGGGGTTTCCTCCTGAATCGTCTTTTTTATACAGACGCTGCATAGTCTCTTCTCCCAGGAGGAAGGCAGCTCGTCTGAACATATGGCACATTCTCTGTGCTTAGTTTTGGCTGTACTTTTCCTCCCCTAGAACAGAAAGAGCCCTACATTAAAGTCAGCACTTTCACGTAGATCACTCACCCCCTGTGGATCAGAGATACCGTCTCAGGCCTGGTGACTGTATCCGCTGGAATCGTCGCCGGCCGTGTGGTTTTTGCAGACCCCCGACTGCGTTGAGACTCTGATCGTCCGCTGCTGCTGCGCTGTACAGAGGACGAGTTTCCTTTGCGCTGCTGCTGTGGGTGCAGACGCCGCTGCACTTGTGCCTGCTCAGGAGATCGCTGGACGGCTTCCTGCATAACCTGCTGCTCGCTTTCGCTCATGGTGGCCTCCGCACTGTAAGGTGCACTTGGAGTTTGAATTTGCCACCATTTTCCCTGTGCTGGCGTTGCTTTTATGCATTAGTGCCGGCGAAACCGGAAGTGACTGTTTGCGCATGCGCCCGCCCAACTTCCGGTTCTCTGCCAGCTTCACATGAGGGAATGAATGTACTGGGACGCCGGCGCGCGCGCAGTAGCGCTGCGTTTTCGCGATGATGGCGCCGGTGAGCGCACCAGCGCTCCATTACCGACGCCCACACCGATTTACCGGTAATTACGCCGGTGTCCTCTGGCCCGTCTTACTTGGCCTTTTATGGAAAGATAGCCGCCGCTACCTCCATATTATCATTAAGAGTCCTCCGGTGACCGCCGTCACCTGCTCCTTACCCCCCCTCTCTTTTTTTTTTTTTTTTTTCATGGAAGGCAGACTGGATCCTTTCACTGCCTTCCTCCACTCACCCATGAGGCCCGCCGACCCCTGTGGTGGTGCTTCAGGAAAGGGAGAAAAAGAGAGGAAAAAACCGCTTGATCCAGCCGTAACAGGGCGCCCCCTGTTAGAAAGTCGACTGCATCAGCCCCTGGAACTCCACGAAGAATCCTTCAGGTACGTGCTGTAGGTTCCCCGTCAGGGACAGGAAACCAACTGATGTGGGAGAGAGGTACGCCCTTTTTCACCTGTAGGTTTCCTGTCCCTGGGGGCGGACCCCTCTCTCCGTGGTGCCATCATGGGGATAGAGAAAGTACACCTTTCAATAGGTGTCAGAGATTGTCTAATCTGGTGGTCTGTAAGGGATCACTTGACCTCAGGGGTTCAGTGGCTAACCCCGATAGAAGACGTGATCACAACGGACGCAAGTGGTACAGGTTGGGGTGCACATCTAGGGACCCTCTCGGTACAAGGGTCCTGGTCCCATACAGAGACACATCAGACATCCAATGTAAAAGCATTATGGGCTGTAGAAAGGGCAGTAAGACATTTCCTTCCTGTCCTTCAGGGGTGTCATACCAGAATTATGTCCGACAATTATGCAGTGGTAGCTTATATCAACCACCAGGGGGGAACAAGGTCCCTTTCTCCTATGGGGGCAACATCTGTTCTTCTTCAGTTAGCAGAATCTCACCTACTGTCCCTCACAGCTCTGCACATAAAGGGGGTCGAAAACACGAAAGCACACTACCTAGGTCGCAAAAAGCTAAGACAGGGAGAATGGTCGCTGAATCCCGAGTATTCCGTCAGATAGTACAGTCCTGGGGCAATCCGGTAATAGACTTATTTGCCACTCTTCACAACAGGAAGGTGGAGAGGTTCTGCTCGTTGGACCCGAGGGGGAACCCATTTGAAGTAGATACCCTTCAAATACCGTGGAAATTCAGCCTCGCTTACGTGTTTCCACCAATAGCATTAATTCCGGTAGTAGTAAGGAAGATCAGAATGGAGCAGGCGAGAGTGATTCTGAGTGCTCCATTTTGGCCGAAAAGACCGTGGTTTTCCCTCCTAAGACAAATGTTGGTAACCGATCCATGGATTCTTCCGGAGGTTCCGGACTTGCGTACCCAGGGACCAGTATGCCACTCTCAAGTGAAGGGCTTCCATCTGGCAGCCTGGAATTTGAGAGGGCATTACTAAGCCGGCAGGGATTCTCACCAGGGTTAGTCTCCACCCTGTTTAAAAGTAGAAAACCGGTTACATCAAGAATCTATGGTAGGACATGGAAGAGGTTCCTAGAGTTTTTAGGACAACCTCTGGCGGATGAGGCTCCTGTGGGTGCTATTTTAGAGTTTCTACAAGCATGCTTACAGCTCGGGTTGGCAACCAATACGCTTAAAGTTCAAGTATCGGCGTTAGGAGCTTTATATAATTGTAATTTAGCCTCCAATAAGTGGGTGTCCCGTTTTATTAAATCATGTAGTAGGTCTAGACCTGTGGTAATTCAAAAAATTACCCCTTGGGATTTGAATCTGGTTTTAGATGCTCTAACTAGAAGTCCTTTTGAGCCTTTACAAGAGTTATCAGTAAAATTTCTCACTCTCAAAACAGTGCTACTGGTAGCTTTGACATCTGCACGAAGGGTGAGTGACTTGCAAGCCCTGTCCATTTGTCCTCCATACACACAGATATATGACGACAGGGTGATTCTAAGACCAGATCCAGCTTATCTACCTTAGGTACTATTGTGGCCAAAATTATTGACACCCCTGCAATTCTGTCAGATAATACTCAGTTTCTTCCTGAAAATGATTGCAAACACAAATTCTTTGGTATTATTATCTTCATTTAATTTGTCTTAAATGAAAAAGCACAAAAGAGAATGAAGCAAAAAGCAAAACATTGATCATTTCACACAAAACTCCAAAAATGGGCCAGACAAAAGTATTGGCACCCTCAGCCTAATACTTGGTTGCACAACCTATAGCCAAAATAACTGCGACCAACCGCTTCCGGTAGCCATCAATGAGTTTCTTACAATGCTCTGCTGGAATTTTAGACCATTCTTCTTTGGCAAACTGCTCCAGTTCCCTGATATTTGAAGGGTGCCTTCTCCAAACTGCCATTTTTAGATCTCTCCACAGGTGTTCTATGGGATTCAGGTCTGGACTCATTGCTGGCCACCTTAGAAGTCTCCAGTGCTTTCTCTCAAACCATTTTCTAGTGCTTTTTGAAGTGTTTTTTTGGGTCACTGTCCTGCTGGAAGACCCATGACCTCTGAGGGAGACCCAGCTTTCTCACACTGGGCCCTACATTATGCTGCAAAATTTGTTGGTAGTCTTCAGACTTCATAATGCCATGCACACGGTCAAGCAGTCCAGTGCCAGAGGCAGCAAAGCAAACCCAAAACATCAGGGAACCTCTGCCATGTTTGACTGTAGGGATCGTGTTCTTTTCTTTGAATGACTCTTTTTTTTTTTCTCCTGTAAACTCTATGTTGATGCCTTTGCCCAAAAAGCTCTACTTTTGTCTCATCTGACCAGAGAACGTTCTTCCAAAACGTTTTAGGCTTTTTCAGGTACGTTTTGGCAAACTCCAGCCTGGCTTTTTTATGTCTCGGGGTAAGAAGTGGGGTCTCCTACCATACAGTCCCTTTTCATTCATTCAGACGACGACGGATAGTACGGATTGACACTGTTGTACCCTCGGACTGCAGGGCAGCTTGAACTTGTTTGGATGTTAGTCCAGGTTCTTTATCCAATAACCGCACAATCTTGCGTTGAAATCTCTTGTCAATTTTTATTTTCCGTCCACATCTAGGGAGGTTAGCCACAATGCCATGGGCTTTCAACTTCTTGATGACACTGCACACGGTAGACACAGGAACATTCAGGTCTTTGGAGATGGACTTGTAGCCTTGAGATTGCTCATGCTTCCTCACAATTTGGTTTCTCATGTCCTCAGACAGTTCTTTGGTCTTCTTTCTTTTCTCCATGCTCAATGTGGTACACACAAGGACACAGGACAGAGGTTGAGTCAACTTTAATCCATGTCAACTGCCTGCAAGTGTGATTTAGTTATTGCCAACACCTGTTAGGTGCCACAGGTAAGTTACAGGTGCTGTTAATTACACAAATTAGAGAAGCATCACATGATTTTTCGTACAGCGCCAATACTTTTGTCCACCCCCTTTTTTATGTTTGGTGTGGAATTCTATCCAATTTGGCTTTAGGACAATTCCTTTTTGTGTTTTTTTTTTTTTTTTTAATTTAAAACAAATTAAATGAAGATAATAATACCAAAGAATGTGTGTTTGCAATCATTTTCAGGAAGAAACTGAGTATTATCTGACAGAATTGCAGGGGTACCACACCGAAAGCAAAACACCCTCACATCAAGGCCATGTACTGAAAGATATATATATATATTTTATTGATTAAAAACAATACATATAACATATAAAATTGTTAGAGGTGGTAGCCACCAGTGCAGAAGCAATGGTGGGTCACATACAGGCAGCAACCTCAGTAGACACGAATGTAAAGTAACAGAGAGTAGTCTATGGCAGAGCATATATAGCAGTGGTTATACAACAAGTGTCTAAATATTCCTTCAACATGTAGTGTAATAGATACATGCACATGTAAGATATGGCACAATGCCCATAGGCCAAATTAAGCAGCTGAAAACAGCTTGACAGAAACACTCACATATCACATAAGTATAGCGTCTAAATACTGGTATAGTTACCGAGAGGAAGAACCCGAGGACCCACCACACCCGACGCGCGTTTCGCACCGAAATGCTTCGTCCGGTGCGAAACGCGCGTCGGGTGTGGTGGGTCCTCGGGTTCTTCCTCTCGGTAACTATACCAGTATTTAGACGCTATACTTATGTGATATGTGAGTGTTTCTGTCAAGCTGTTTTCAGCTGCTTAATTTGGCCTATGGGCATTGTGCCATATCTTACATGTGCATGTATCTATTACACTACATGTTGAAGGAATATTTAGACACTTGTTGTATAACCACTGCTATATATGCTCTGCCATAGACTACTCTCTGTTACTTTACATTCGTGTCTACTGAGGTTGCTGCCTGTATGTGACCCACCATTGCTTCTGCACTGGTGGCTACCACCTCTAACAATTTTATATGTTATATGTATTGTTTTTAATCAATAAAATATATATATATATATCTTTCAGTACATGGCCTTGATGTGAGGGTGTTTTGCTTTCGGTGTGGTAGTATTGATTTACCTTCATGGCTTTATTAGGGATATGATTTTGGTGTTTCTAGAATTGCAGGGGTGTCAATACTTTTGGCCACAACTGTAGTTCTTAAATTTCATAGGAGTCAGGAGATTGTATTACCCTCATTTTGTGTTAACCCTAGGAATCCAGGAGAGGAAAAGTTTCATACTCTTGACGTTAGGAGGTCTATGTTACAGTACATATCCTTGACCAGTCAGTGGAGGAAAGATCAGTCTCTATTTGTAGCTTTCCAGGGTAGCAGGAAAGGACATGGGGTGTCCAAAAGTACTATTGCCATTTGCCAGATAGATTAGGGAGGCCATTAGCTTATCCTGTGCTACATGTGGCGTCCCGATCCCTGGAGGCATCAAGGCTCACTCCACCAGAGCTGTGGCTACTTCCTGGGCTGAGAAAGCAGAGGTATCGATTGATCAGATATGTAAGGCCACTACCTGGTCCTCACCGTCTATCTTTAAACACTACTGACTGAATCTATCCTCCTCGACTGACCTTGCCTTTAGTAGAGTAGGGTGCTACAAGCGGTGGTCCCTCCCTAAGGTGTTCCTTTCTCCAAAAATCTCTCAGGTGTGCTATCATGGGAGACGGGAAAACACCAAGGTTACTTACCGGTAGCCGTTTTTTCCGGAGCCCATGACAGCACCTGTATATTCCCCCTTTTTTTTTTTCACCCTTTGGTGCGCGCTTTTAGCTGGGTGTTTTTTTGTTATTATAATGTGGTGGTAGATTGCCATGTGAACTAACCAGGGGGCCTCTCATGCTCTGAAAACCAACTGAAGCGAGGGAGAGGTAACGCCCTTTTATTTCAGTAGGTTTCCTGTCCTGGCTGGGCGGATCCCCTCTCTTAGGTGTGCTGTCATGGGCTCCAGAAAAACCGGCTACCGGTAAGTAACCTTGATGTGTTTCTACTACGCCAGGAATCAGCTCCAGACCTTTTACCTGCTTAATTGATGATGGATTAATGAGGGAAAACCCATAAAGCCCAATAAAGAGCTTTAGAATAATTGTCCAATTACCTTTGGACCCTATAAAAAGGGGCGTCTACATATCAAAGAGCTGTATTTCCTAAACACTTACTCTAATTAGGATGTGTATACCCTCAAATTAAAGCAGAGAGTTTGCACTTTAAACTTGTCAGTGTCCAAATATTTATGGACCTAACTGTATATAATGCAATACTTCAGCACTCTGCGTTGTATACCGTGTTGTATATAGGACAATATTTCGTCACTCGGCGTTGTATACCGTGTTGTGTGTATATAGGACAATATTTCATCACTCGGCGTTGTATACCGTGTTATATATAGTAGAATATTTCATCATCCGGAGTTGTAGACATTGTTGATTTCTCTATGATTGTACTTGGGTGTTCTTAGGCGTGTATTTGTGGCTCCTAGAAGCCTGATAATGGTACCGAGGTTGTGTAGTGGTAATTGCCTTGGCAGTTTCCTGAATGTTTGTTTAATAGGTTTGGAGATCCACGTCAGCTGTGTTATCGTGTACCGACGTTATTGTGTTACGACGTTTACTTTAGGAAAGAAGCAGCACATCACATGCTGAGGTGGCCAAATGCTCATGTAATGTGTATGGGGGGGGGGTGTCTGGTTCTGTAGAATATTAAAAGGGGTCTTTTTTTTTCTGGCAAACATTTAAATAAATCCGATCCTCACTATGCAGAAATAAAACTGCAGTGTGGATTTTAAAATCTCCAGTAAGTTAGTACCTAAAGAAAATTGATTGTGGAATTGTTGCAGAATTTACATTTATCATATTAAATGATTTGTGTTATGTCATAAAGACTTACACCTGCTGCCGATAGGTTGGGATCATTGATCGCTGTCGGTGAGACCACAGTGCTATCAAGCGCTTACTTCTGAAAGCAGCAGCTCCTACCTAAGAAACGCAATGTCTAATAGACCCGTAGATCTATTGAGCCCACATATTCAAGTCTGTGTAACATATACACATTTTACATTAGATTTATCCTGTAAAGATAAAGTCAAAAACTTCGACAAAGCCAATTTGTGGACAATTCATCTCCATAGCGGACTTTCCACCTAGAAAATCTGATGCATATATGTTCTATGTGCACTTAATTTTGACATGGCAAAGCATAAATCTCCAGCTCTGATCAATAGAGGAGGACAGATTTAGGGGACTTTACAAAAATAAATGGTTATCCTGATTGACTGTTCTGCTGCACAAAGTACTCACGTGGTTATCCTGATTGGCCGTTCTGATGGACAAAGTACTGGTTTGCAGTGGCATACTGCCAATGGTGGCAGGCCGCAATGGTGCCGGGGGGCCCCCACCTGTCATCACATGGTAAACTGTTTTGTCATCCTGGATGCTGATACAGTTGAAAGCAATTATAAGTGTCTGGCGTTTCAGCGGGCATGATGACGTCACTACATAGCCCCCACTGTGCTTAGATGTACGGGCGCTTAGAGCGCTCGCTGCAGAGACCAGAGCAGCGGGGTAACGAGAAGGAGAGATGAGTATTGTATTTTTTTTTTAATCAGTGAGAACATTGTGGTGGCACAAACACTGCATGAAGGACTATGGGGTGCATTATACTATTGGTAGGACTTTGGGATACCTTATACTGTATGGACTATGGGTTACATTATACTTTCCAGTACGTCCCTCCTGACAGCAGCATGGAGGTCATCTTCCTCCTACCTACAGGGAAAGGAAACACATGAGAAGTTAAAAGGCCTCTCCCCACCCACCTCCCTCAGTGTTTTTTCCTGTCCCTGCATGGAGGGATGCACAAGAGAAAGGCGCAGGAGCTTACCGGGATGGGCTTGGGGATCGTGTGGCGCAGCAAATCCTTCTGTCAAGAAGTCCCGAGGCTGACACTCTCCGGTGGGGGAGTCCCTCAGCAGCAGAGGCCAGTTGAGCGGTGCTCCTGGGTAGAGCCGCTTCCTCCCTTCATCTGGAAGTCGTGCGGTGGAGAAATGCATTGTACTTCCGGTGACGTCAGGGAAGGCGCCAGGTTAAGAGGTGGGCGTGCGTTCCAGGGTGGAACTCGGAAGTGATGCGAGACAGGTAATAAGACAGTTACCTGGATCTCGGGAGGTACAGGGCATGCACGGAGCGCTATGGAATTGGTGTCGGAGATGGTAACCTACCTAAGGAACAAGGTGATAATCATAGTGCCATACTCAGATGATTTCCTCCTGGTTGCAAATTCGGTAGAAGAACTCCGACTTCACAGGGAGAAGACAGTATCCACAATGGAGTACTTGGGATGTATCCTCAACCGGCATAAGTCAGACCTGGTGCTGGAAAACAGGATGATTTTCCAAGGAGTACTATTGGATGCCAGATGCAGAACATCCTTTCTACTGGAGGAAAAGCAGGAGACTGTGTGCAAAACAGAATCCGAGAGTTGCTGAGAGGTCAGGCTTCAATCAGGTCGGCAATGAAGATTCTCTGTCTCCTGACAGCTTGTGTCCGGTGGGCCCAGTTCCACTCGAGAGCCTTGCAGAGGGAAGTCCTGTCCGTCTGGGACCGGCGCAAGTCATCAATAAACAGAGGAATGTCCTTTTCCCCGGCAGTGAGATGATCACTACTTTGATGGACTCAGCCAAAAAATCTACAGTTAGGCATTCCTTGGATCTCCTCACCATGCATGGTGATCACTACGGACACCAGCAAGTGGGGTTGGGGAGCACACTTGGAGGGAAGGATTAGTTAGGGCAGATGGCCATCAGAGATCCAGTCCAAGTCATCCAACTACAGGGAGCTCTACGCTGCGTGCAAAGCCCTAAGGCGAAATCGGTCATATCTAAATGGGCAACATGTAAAGATCCTATCGGATAACATAACGATGATATCTTTCTTGCGACACCAAGGGGGCCCTAGACTCCCGACACTCCAGGATCTGCCATACAGAATCTTCTCCTGGGCAGAGAAAACGGGCTTTTCGGTGGTGGCTGTTCATCTTGAGGGATTCCAAAATATAGTGGCGGATTACCTGAGCAGATAGAAGGTCTGACTGACGGAATGGGAGCTAAATGAGGAGGTTTTCCAGTACTTGTCATCTTCGGGGTACACTTCAAATAGACCTATTTGCGACCAGGAAAAATGCAAAGGTACCCAGATTTTACTCCCTAAATCCAACGGACAATCCAGAAGCAGTTGACGTGTTGATCCAGATGTGGGACAGGTCTCTGTCTTATGCCTTTCCCCCCCAATGGTGCTTATTCCAGGAGTTCTCAGGAAAATCCAAGAGGATCAGCCAAAGGTACTTCTGATCGCCCCTTATTGGCCAAAGATAAGTTGGTTCCCACTGCTATGAGCCATGGCGTTAGAAGATCCGGTGATGCTTCCCAAGAGGAAAGATATAATCCACTAGGGTCTAGCCTTCCATCTGAACCCAGGAAGACTTCATCTGCCAGCTTGGATCCTGAGCGGGACATCCTGAGAGCTCAAGGGTTATCGGACCAGGTTATTACCTTGATTCAGGCTAGTAGGAAGTCGGTCACATCTGCAATATACAACAAAATCTGGAAAAGGTTCTGTTTGGAACGTGGCAGGTCCAATGATGTTCCGGGCAGGCCCGATATTCCAAGGGTCCTAGAAGTCCTCCATGCGGGTTTTAATAAGGGGCACAGACCTACCACCCTAATAGTCCAGATATCAGCATTGAGTACATTCTTTGACTATTCCTTGGCTATTCACCCGTGGGAAGCTAGGTTTGTCAGAACAATTCAGAGGTTGCTACCTACTATAAGGTGGTTAGTGCCCCCTTGGGATTGAATCTGGTCCTTAACCCCTCAACGACCAATGACTGATTTATCCGTCATTGGATGCCTCCCCATGTTTGGTGCGGGCTCCGGTGGTGAGCCCGCACCTTTCCGGCACATGTCAGCTGTTTTGAACAGCTGACATGTGCTGCTAACAGCCGCGTGAGCAATGCTAGCACAAAAAAAGGATTCGAAGATCCTCCAAAAATTCCAAAAAATAGCAAAAAAGGCAGAGATGCTTACCTGCCTAGGCCTCCGAACAAATGCATTATCAGGATGCAGTGGACCCATGTGGTTAGGATGGCGGCTACACAGGTGCAGAAATACCAATAAGGTAGCCACTCACAACCTACCAAATTAATGGAGGGGGTGGCTGCTTGGCATATGACTGCACATTAGAGACTTGTATGTGGCGCTGTTCGCACAATGGGAATGCACAGCATCCAGGTTAACAGCCTATTAGGGACGCCCTTCTATTAGCTCAGGCGGGCTGCCCAGCGCTATTAAGATGCATCCCATGTGAACAGACACCACAGTTTACAAGACAGAGTGGGCCCAACTGCAGGCCGAAGAAATGCAAAAAACATATATATATATATATATATATATATATATATATATATATATATATATATATATATATATATATATATATATATATATATATATATATATATATATATATATAGTATGTATTATAATGTGTGTTCAAATTGCCCCTCTTTCGCCCTTTTCAAAATAAAACTGTCATAATCCAGTCTGGTTTTTGGGTCTAGCCTCTCCTTTCCTGGTCTGGGCATGTCAGAGGTTAACTTTCTCTGCCACGTTCTCTGCATTGCATCCTGAGGGCAGTGCCAGTTATATTTCCTGCCTATGGCGTATGTAGCTGGCTTTTGTGAGACCTTGATTTGTCCTGCTGCGTTTAGCTGTCTTTGCCCTTGTCTGTTCATTCCTCTCTTCCTGCCGTGACTTTGTGTGTTTGGATTCCCCGGTAATTGACTCTACTTTGACTCTGACCTAATTCTGTCATTTCCCTCTGGTACTTCTGCTACAGACCGTTACTGACCTTTGGCGCTCCTCTGACTCTGTGTTTGGGATTCCCCTTGGTACTACGCTACTCTTTGGCATCGACCCGGCTTGTCTGATCATTCTGCTGCCACCTGGAGGTTGCCTCGCTGCTGGTCTGCTTTGAGCAGGTTTTTCTGTCCTCTCCACTCTGCTGCCATCTAGTCGAGTTTGCATTTACCTGCAGTGCTGCAGCATGACAATCAAACATACACATATTTGGTATCGCCTTGTTCAGAATAGCCCGATCTATCAATGAAAAAAAGATTAACCCGATCGCTAAACGGCATAGCGAGGGAAAAAAAAGTCAACATGCCAGAATCTTTTTTTTTTTTTGTTTTTTTTGTTGTTGTTGTTGTTGTTGCCGTGACATTGCATTAAAATAGAATAACGTATCTGCACCAAAATGGTATCATTAAAAATATCAGCTCGGCATGCAGAAAATAAGCTCTCACCCAACCCGATATCATGAAAAATGGAGACGCTACGTGTATCGGAAAATGGCACAAATTTTTTTTTAAATTTTTTATAAAGTTTTTTTTTTTTTTTTTGTCACCGCTTAGATAAAAAAGAACCTGTACATGTTTGGTGTCTATGAAATCGTAATGACCTGGAGAATCATAATGGCAGGTCAGTTTTAGCATTTAGTGAACATGCTAAAAAAGCCAAACAAAAAACAGCTGTGGGATTGCAATTTCACCACACTTGGATTTTTTTCTCTTTTCAAGGACACAATATGTTAAAAACAATGGTGTCTTTCAAAAGTACAACTCGCCCTGCAAAAAAACAAGCTCTGGCCATATTGACAGAAAAAAAAAAAAAAGTTATGGCTCTGGTATAAAGGGGAGCAAAAAAACAAAATTACAAAACCAAAAATACCTCTGGTCATATGGATAACGCCCTCTGTAAAGATCCTTCTGTACTCGGGGAGAAGATGTCCATCTCATATCGGACCATCAAAATGGCGTTTTTAGTGGCTATTACTACCGCGAAGAGGGTAGGAAAAATTCAGGCCCTGTCCACTCAGGATCCATATCTTCGGATATGGGAGGATCGCATAATTCTAAAATTAGACCTTGCTTTCTTGCATAAGGTAGTGTCCTCTTAGAACCTAAACCAGGAGATTATCTTACCCTCCTTTTGTGAAAACCCGTCAAATCAGAAAGAGCAGGCCTTGCATGGGTTGGACATTAGACAGGCAGTTATCAAATATCTAGAGGCCACTCGTAGTTGGAGACAGGACTCTAACTTGTTTGTTTTTAGAAAAGAAGAGCACTCACCATCCGTGCAAAATGTCCTTACTTTATTGTGACATCATGTCAAAATAGTAGGGCATGACAGGGAGAAACAGTGGTTCCAAGAGATGACGGCCATTTTGCGCTGCCGCGCTTCTACGGGTCTTGATAGTAACTAAAGATTGGAGGGCCTCTTAAGCATATCCGCCCAAAGAGTGCCGACCCACTTATCAACGTCACCATACCAATAAAACTCCTACTATTCAGAAAAAATCTATAAAAACATTACAAATATAGAACAATTAGACAGACTTAACAAAATACAGTGAGTAATACATCAAAATTACACCACAGAAAAACTGACATATCGGCTCTTTCGTTTAACCCCATGGGGCCCGTGGCGTTAACTCTCAAAATCCACCTCCCCTCCCTTCTTAACAACAATCTGTTGTCACCTTCCTGCTCTGGCAGGGTTACTTTTTCTATTCCCGCGAACCGCAGACATGTCGCATCTCTTCCATGGTGAGTACACATATGATTGATCAGTCTAGGGACTCCTTTCCCAGTGCTAACTGATTTGAAATGTTCCCTAATTCTAATGAAGAGAGGGCGGATGGTTTTCCCGATATAATAAAAACCGCATGGACAAGACAAAACATATACCACATATGCGGTTCTACACGATATGAAATCCCGAACTACTTGTCGGACTGGGCCAATTTGAATGACTTTCCCTATAATGTGATATGCACAAAAACTGCAGTGTCCACATTTGACATTACCTTGTGGGATCCTCGCTTTTAACCAATTATCATGATTAGTCTCCACTCTATTGCGCACCAGTATATCCTTTAAGTTTTTTCCCCCGGCGGCAAGCAAACAACGGGCCCCTACTTACTGGTCCCAATAAGGCAGGATCTTTCTCTGAACCTTTTATATAACTCCTGTGATTGCCGCTGGAACCCTACCTAGCTGCTGTTAACCCTTTTTACTCTTAAGAATTGGCTATAGGGAAGGGATTTTTTTGTATACTGTGGATGCGCACTATGATAATGTAAAAGGAAATTTGTCGCAGAGGATTTTCGGAACACCTCCGTTTGTATTAACCCATTACTGATCCAGACTCTAACATCCAAAAATTCTAAATTTAACCCTCCAAATACCGACGTGAATTTCATATTCATGTCATTCACTTGCCCTAAATACTCAACAAAGGACTGTCATTCACTTGCCCTAAATACTCAACAAAGGACTGGAAAGCTGTCTGATCTCCATCCCAAACTATGAAAATATCATCCACAAATCTGATGTAAAGCTTCATGTGTTTTAGAAAGGGGTTGTCGTCAGCATAGACATAGCGTTTTTCAAACACCGCTAAATACAAATTAGCTACAGTACATGCGACGGGCGTACCCATTGCGGTTCCTTCTGTTTGAAGGAACCAGGTAGAATCAAATTTGAAAGCATTGTGCGTCAAAGCAAAATATAACCCGTCACAAATAAACGCAATAGTTTTATTGTCTGTCGGGGTATGGGAAAGGACTTCTCTCACTGCCTCAACTCCCTGACGTTGGGGAATGCGAGTGTAAAGACTCTCCACGTCAATTGACGCGAGACAGAAGCTTTCCTGCCAAGTAAAACCTCTTAGAACTTCCAAGAAGTTCTTAGTATCACGTATGTATGAAGGAATGTCAGGGAGCAAGGGATGTAATAACCAATCAAGGTACCGTGACAGGGGTTCTGTTAGTGCTCCGACCCCTGACACTATTGGACGGCCTGGAGGTGCAGTTAATGACTTATGTACTTTAGGTACATGGTACCAATACGTTTTTTTTTTTTAAAAGATGGAAATAATTTCTCTGCCTGTTTCGTGGACAAAACCCCTTCCTCCACAAACGGTCTTAATAACGAACGCAACTCGTTCTTATATTTAACTGTAGGGTCAGATTTTAATACAAAATACGTTTCCATTTTACTTAACTGTCTGTGGGCTTCCAACATATAGTACTCTTTGGTTAGTAATACCGTATTGCCACCTTTGTCCGCAGCGCGGATCACTACATCCTCCTAGCTTATTTCCCTCAAAGCTCGTTTTTCCACCTCCGTCAAATTAGGCAGTGATTGATGGTAAACTAATGCCACCACTTCTTTTATAACCTGTCTTTTGAATACTTCTATAACATTGCCCGGAGTGACCGGGGGCATAAAAGTAGACTGCACTCCACCTATGAAAGGGACATCAACTGAGACCTTCGGCCCACTTTTGATTACATTTGGATCCATTAGACTAAGCATTAAAAGGGCATCATTATGTACGTCTTTATCGGTATCGAGGTTCACCATAAAGCCCAATGGGCCTACTGAGCAAGGAACCTCACCTGGACATTTCTCCTTATCTGGACCTGTGGAAGAAGCAAAAAACTTAAACAAATGCATTTTTCTCACTGCCTTGAATAAGTCAATTTTAAAATCAACCATATCAAAATTTTCCGGCATTCCAAAATTCAGGCCTTTAGCCAAGACCTATAGATGGGCCGTACTCAGTTTGTGAGTGGACAAGTTAAGTATTGTGGTTAACGATGTGTCTGTTGAAAGGTTCGTTTCCATGACACCTGCTTTCTTTTCCGGCGATTGTCGGGCTCTGAGACTTCTGCCCCCGCGCCGTGTCTTTCTTCTAAAGGGACTGCACTCGCTGCCGGAGAATCACAAAACGACGTACTGGCCGATGGTAAAGAATCCTCATTAATGCTAGAGTCCGAGTCTGTTGTTAAATAATCCTTCTTTGGTTGCCTTTTGAAGTTGCGGTTTTTATTGCCCTTAGATCTTGGGAACCTGCGAAAACCTTGTGCGGTTTTGTTTTTGTTCCATGTGAATATTTGTCCATTATCAAAATCCGCCTTATCTCGAATAAATTTGTCGCGTTTCCTCTGCTTGATATCAGACTGGAGGATAACCAACTTGTTGTCTAACCTCTTATCCATTGAGGTCCATTGGGTCTCTGTCAGCCGTGTCTTAATTTCTTTAGTTTTAATGAATTCAGATTTAACTGTATCTTAGTTGATGATGTTTTGTTGCAAAACCAACTGGAGTAGGTCCTGAGAGCATTTCAATAAAATCCTTTCCCATTAAAAGCGGGGATCCCACAAGGTAATGTCAAATGTGTACACTGCAGTTTTTGTGCATATCACATAATAGGGAAAGTCATTCAAAGTGGCCCAGTCCGACAAGTAGTTCGGGATTTCATATCGTGTAGAACCGCATATGTGGTATATGTTTTGTTTTGTCCATGCGGTTTTTATTATATCGGGAAAACCATCCTCCCCCTCTTCATTAGAATTAGGGAACATTCAAATCAGTTAGCACTGGGAAAGGAGTCCCTAGACTGATCAATCATATGTGTACTCACCATGGAGGAGATGCGACATGTCTGCGGTTCGCGGGAATTGAAAAAGTAACCCTGCCAGAGCAGGAAGGTGACCACAACAGATTGTTGTTAAGAAGGGAGGGGAGGTGGATTTTGAGAGTTAACGCCACGGGCCCCATCGGGTTAAACGAAAGAGCCGATATGTCAGTTTTTCTGTGGTGTAATTTTGATGTAGTACTCACTGTATTTTGTTAAGTCTGTCTAATTGTTCTATATTTGTAATGTTTTTATAGATTTTTTTGGAATAGTAGGAGTTTTATTGGTTTGGTGATGTTGATAAGTGGGTCGGCACTCTTTGGGCGGATATGCTTAAGATGCCCTCCCATCTTTAGTTACTATCAAGACCCGTAGAAGCACGGCAGCGCAAAACGGCCGTCGTCTCTTGGAACCACAGTTTCTCCCTGTCATGCCCTGCTATTTTGACGTGATGTCACAATAAAGAAAGGACATTTTGCAAGGATGGCGAGTGCTCTTCTTTTCTAAAGACTTTACCTATGTTTGAACTTCCATTTTTTCTGAATGAGCACCCGTAATCCGTTGTGGCATATGAACGCAATTTCAGCTGTGAGGAGGTGGGGCAAAGTGATTTGAGCTGATTGTGCGAACCGCTTTTTTCTTTTCCTTTTTCTTGGTTTCGTAACTTGTTTGTTTTTGTTTGGGGGAAAAAATAAGGGGAAAAGCCTGTAAAACCACCATCGCAAGATGGATCACCTCAGCAATCTCCCTAGCCTACCAGTCAGAAAGGATAATTTCCCTTGAAGGGTTAAGAGCCCACTCGACTAGAGCAGTCTCCACCTCCTGGGCTGAGAGGGCGGTGGCATCAGTCGAGCAAATGTGTAAGGCCGCAACCCGGGCCAGGCTAGATATGTTTTGCAAATGTAATAAATTAGACGTATTATCTAGTCAGCAAACTGCCTTTGGGAGAAGGGTTCTCCAGACAGTGGTCCCGCCCTGAGGAGGTACTTTGGTATTCTTCATGGTACTGTCAGGATGTCAGGAGGGACGTCCTGGAAAATAGGTATTAGACCTGCCAGTAATTGTTTCCAGGAGTCCTTCCTGATAGCACTCTTAGTTTCCTCCCATTTTGTGTTGTTTCATGATGTCTTCATATGATATTGGTTGAAATAAATGTAAGTTACATCAATCATGGTGTAGTACTTGTTAAAACACTGAGGGAGGTGGGTGGGGAGAGACTGTTTAACCGCTCATGTGTTTCCTGTTCCCTGTAAGGAAGAGGAGGCTGACCTCCATGGTGCTGTCAGGATGGACTCCTGGAAACATAATTACCGGTCGGTCTAATACCTATTATTTAGAGGACTGTGGAAGGTGCATTATATTGTATGCAGGACTATAGGGAGTGCATTATATTGCATGCATGACTACAGGGAGTGCATTATATTGTATGCAGGACTATAGGGAGTGCCTTATACTGTATGGGGGAGTGCATTATACTGTGTGGAGGACTATGGGGAGTGCATTATACTGTTTGCAGGACTATGGGGAGTGCATTACACTGTATGCAGGACTATGGGAGTGCATTATACTGTATGGAAGACTATAGGGTACATTATAAGGAGGAATATGAGATGCATTATACTGTATGGATGACTATGGGGAGTGCATTATACTGTATGGATGACTATGGGGAGTGCATTATACTGTATGGAGGACTTTGGGGAGAGCTTTATAATATATGGAGGAGTATGGGGAGTGCATTACTCTACATGGAGGAGTATGGAGAGTTTATTATACTGTATGGAGGACTATGGGGTGCATTATTCTATACGATGGGCTGTGGGGAGACCATTATACTATGTGGAGGACTGTGGGGAGACCATTATACTATGTGGAGGACTGTGGGGAGTGCATTATACTGTATGCAGGACAATGAGGGTTGCCTTATACTATATGGAGTGCATTATACAGTATGGAGGAATATGGGCAGTGTATTATACTGTATGGAGGACTGTTGGGAGTTCATTATACTGTGGGGAGAGCATTACACTGTATCTAGGACTGTGGGCTGTGCATTATACTCTGTGGATCGTGCATTATACTGTATGGAGAACTATAGGGTGCATTATAAGAACAACTATGGGGTGCGTAATACTGTATGGAGGACTATGGTGTGAATTATACTGTATGGAGGAACATGGGGTGCATTATACTGTATGGTGAACTGTGGGGAGTTCAGTGTACTATGTGGAGGACTGTGGGTAGTTCATTATACTGTATGGAGGACTATGTGGTGCAGTGTACTGTATATTGGCCCATTATACTGCATGGAGGGCTGCTATATGAAGTACTTGAGTGGATATCCTGATTGGCTGCTCTGCTACTTTGTCTACTGGAGTGGCATCTTTCTTATACAAGTGCCTATCTTGATTGGCAGCTGATTGGGGACACAGCAAAGTATTTTGGTAAATCTATATTTAACGCTGGGGGAAGACTGTATGCTTCTATTTTCATATTCATTTGAGAACCTTGAGCCTGAGCAGAGAGACTATGAGAATGGTGGACATTATTGCCACATTTCCTTTGCAAAAACTGCAGGAGGGAAAATGTCTGAGGGATGAGTGTTATCACTGTAAGAATCTCCCCCTTTATCAGTGTGATACATGTGATTAAACAGCAACTACGCGGGGGAAATTGAAACTATGGCTTTTAAGTAAATAAGTAAATCCAAAAGCCTCATACACCATTTGCAGGCTACGGACTGTTGTAAATGGCAGCCTGTGTTTTGCTGCTGGATTGGCTTTGTAAAACCTAAAGAGCAAATAACCTGCAGTAAATAAATAAATAGCAATAGTGCATGAAAATATCATAGGGTACTTGGTTAACATAATTTTTATCAAAACAACATAAAGGCCATCCCACCACGTCAAAGTAACTCTATTCAGGATGGTCCTAACATCTAGTATTAAAACCTTGCGATATGTCAAATTATGTAAATGTGAATAAGGGACGAGCAAGACCGATTCCCCGACTAATGGATTCCCAGCCTTGGGGAGCCACAGGGCCGGACTGGCAATTCTGGCAAATGCCAGAAGGGCCTGTCTGGTTGTGGGCTGCCTTGTCTGCTATGTTGTTAGCAGAATCGGTGCTCTCAAGACATCCATACTGTTAAGAGTAGTAACGGAGCACAAAGTTGCAGATTACGTCACTTAGCCCAGCAGGCCACAGGTATTATTAGAAATATTGTTCTGGGGCTTGGGGACAGAGACAACATGGGCCTGTGTGATTTCAAATGCCAGGGCTGAATTTCAGCCCCAGTGCGTACCTGGGGAGCTATATAAACGTAATGTCCAGCCCAAAGAAAAGGGAGGCCACCCCCTTACCTTGACGGAGTGCAAAAACCCAAAGAGATGAACTGGAATAGAAGTTGGTGGGCTTGTAACTTGTAGGCTGTTTTTGAGCTGGACATTACATTTATATAGCTCACCATGGCTGAGTGTCCGTAGTTGGGCCCTGGTCCTGCTGGGCCCTTATTCACATTTGTCAATAGATATATAGTAAGGTTTTAATACTAGATGATCAAAATAAACTACACCGGCGCTACACTGAACTATACTTCACAAGCTGCAGGCACCTATGCAAGTGGTGTGTGCATACCTGCTGACAATTAATGAATACCAATACCTCAAAAAATAGGATGCCACACTATAAGAAAATGCTAAATAGTTGTGACTGCAACATAGAACAACCAATAAATACTGAGGTATATTACCTTGTGAATATGACTGACTTGGTCACCGTGAATGACGTGGGTGACTACTACAGCCCACGTCATTCACGGTGACCAAGTCAGTCATATTCACAAGGTAATATACCTCAGTATTTATTGGTTGTTCTATGTTGCAGTCACAACTATTTAGCATTTTCTTATAGCGCGGCATCCTATTTTTTGAGGTATAAGTTTTAAAACTAGTCATTAGTGCCGTACCAAATAGGGTCACCTTGATGTGGTGAGATGGCTTTTCATTTTTTTTTTTTTATTAAAATTGTTAACTACCGTAAGTACCCTTTATTTTCATGCACTATTGCTATTTATTTACTGCAGTGTATTTTCTCATTTTGTTTTTATCTTAGGTTTTGTCTGTTTACTGGCCAGTGTGAACATGTGGCTATACATTGCATGCATACTAACTTACATTCCAGTTCATCTCTTTAGGTTTTAGATTGGCATTGTGTCTCCATGAGAATCTGAAATGTGATGCTTAGTTGTAGAATTATTCTCACGGTCTCTTCAAAAAGCAAATATAAAGATGAAACATTGCTGAGTGTTTGTTTAATCACTGCTTATGTTGCTCCCATGCCCTGATGTTCCTCTCCTGCGTACCACTGATGAATTGGTCAACAAACGCTCATGAGTGACGTCATCGGACTACACCCAGTGGTAGAAAACGAGAGATCCTCTTTATTGAGAAAGGTGGATGTGTAGAAAAGGACTGCTAATTGTCACAAAAAAGTTGCTTAACAGTTTAGGCCCCCATACACATTAGTTCATTGTTAGTTAAACCCTTCAGACGGCAACCTTCATTTCTTCTGACTGCCCAATATTCATGTTTTTTCTGAGAGACCCACTGCCAAAAGCCACTGTTAGAAGAGTCTGGCAGTGCCAAACAAAAGAATATCTGTTGAATTTCAACTTGCCTGATCATTCCCTTCCCCAACATCATCTTTTGGGGCATATCACGAGTCTCCCATGTGCATATTGGCAGGTTCACTTCAGTGTAATGTGTAAGGGGTCCTTTAGTGAGAAGCTGTAACCTCTAACCTCCTATCAACTAGGGTGCCTCTCCGGAGGCCACAGCTAATTAGTTACATGGACAACCCATTGATTAAGCTCAGTGGTTCATTAAGCTATTGGAGAAAAAGGGAATAGTGAAGGCCTTTCAGCAGCTGAACCGCCTTAATTTAGAGGGCCTAGAATTATCTATGTAATGAGCATGTGCGACCACCACTTCTATAGACAGTGAATGGATGGGTGGTCAAACATGCTCTCTACCAGTCACTATTCACACATGGGACTTTGAGACCTTTATTCTCATGATTGGTGGAAGTCCCAGGAGTTAGACCCCCACTGATCATGAGTTTAATAGCTATACTTTGGATAGGTATTTTCTGGGACATGCTATTTTGGGACCATTTGCAGTACGGTAGAGTCCAATATTCATGTACTAGATGGTGGCCCGATTCTAACGCATCGGGTATTCTAGAATATGTATGTAGTTTATTTATGAAGATTTCAGAATAATGCAATGGATACACAGGATTCAGCCGGCTGGGCGCGACCAATTAGCAAAGCGTGGTTCAAATCCCATGCCAATTCGCGGCCGGACTGCGTCTGTAGCTGATTGGCCAGGGTTGGCTCCAGGTTTTTGAGGGCCCCGGGCGAAAGTCTCACAGCCCACGTAGTGTATAGCACAGCCCACGTAGTGTATAGCACAGCCCACGTGGCGTATAGCACAGCCCACGTGGCGTATAGCACAGCCCACGTGGCGTATAGCACAGCCCACGTGGCGTATAGCACAGCCCACGTGGCGTATAGCACAGCCCACGTAGTGTATAGCAATGTGGGCACCATATCCCTGTTAAAAAAAGAATTAAAATAAAAAATAGTTATATACTCCCCTTCCGGTGGCCCCCGGATCCAGCCCAGGCCTTTAGCGATGCTCCTCGTGACGCTCCGTTCCCAGTAATGCCTTGCGGCAATAACCCGTGATAATGTAGCGGTCTCGTGAGACCGCTGCGTCATCTGGGATCATTGCCGCAATGCATTCTTGGGACCGGAGCGTCGCGAGGAGCAGGAAAGGCTGCCGCGGATGCCTGAAGGTGAGAATATAATGATTTTTTTTATTATTATTTTTAATATTATATGTTTTTACCATTGATGCTGCATAGGCAGCATCAATAGTAAAAAGTTGGTCACACTTACAGGGTTAATGGCAGCGTTAACGGACTGCTAAAACGCTATGTGGGCACTGACTGGAGGGGAGTACGGAGGGGCCAATTCGCAGCCAGACGGTGCCTGTCACTGTGGGATTTCCGTGACAGATAAACAGACGGAAGTGGACCTTAGACAAATATATATATATATATATAGTTACAGTAGACCTGTCTGCTTTTAATTACTTGCCAGGACGACTTTCCTTAATCTGCGCACACATCTGGTTCATTAGAATTTCCCTTCTGTTTCCTAATATCCAGGAGTCACCTTGAAGCGGCTGGCCATGAGTGTGAGCTCCGAGATGCGGCTGGAGTACAGAGCCCATTGGAGGTAGCAAAGCTGATTTCCCTAAGGATGGTTGATGCCGGACTGGCCATCCACATATATAAAGCTGGAAGATTTCTTCTTGGTAACAAGTTTTTAATTTTAATATTTAGAGGGTTTTTTTTAAATTTGAGATGTGAAAGGAAGTCATCACCAATCCACAGGATAGGTTATAACTTATTGATGGGGGACGACCGGTAGGGCCTGCAGTGATTGACAGAATGTGGACTTTTTAGTGCACTCAACCGCCACTATATATATATATATATTTTTTCTATAGAGCTGCTTGAAAATGTTGAGCGCAGCGTTCTTCTGTCCCATAAGGAAGCATGTGCACTGCCACTCTGTGTTGTGCCGGTCCCAGCAATTGTACCCCCACCGATCAATAAGCTGTCATCTACCCTTGTTTTCACTGGACTTTATTTTACTATGTTTGAGGAAGAAAAAAAAAATCAGTATCCTTGCATATGTAATCCTAAGTCTATTTCATGACGCCTCCACAGCTCATATGAGGAAATATTAGCGTTTAGTCGTACTGCTGTGGAAGACACAGAGGTTTTTAGGCCACCAGATTAATGAGCCTGAAAGTGACCAATATTTCTCCTTGCTGGATATGTGCGGTTAAACGCTGTGTGCATTCTGACATAACACATGTAGCTTAATATAATTTTTGATGGTACAGAACAAAATTTCCATTGCTAGTTTAAAAAAAAAAAAAAAAAGTGAATGGGAAAGGAACACTAAATCTCAAAAATAGACAAAACATCCTTCCTCAATATTTTCATTTTCTTTCCTTCTATTCTGTGTCAATTAGCTAAGATCTATATAAAGAAACCATTTATTTTTGCAGCAGATTGGTAATTTCTTCCCTGCTCCTCCTTTGTACTATGTGATGTCTACAGTTAGATTATTAGCTGCAGCAGGAGCCTCTCCCCACTGCGGTCTCTGTCATAGAGCCCCTTAGTAAACAACATAGTGCAAAGAAGTTTAGCTATGTGAAAATGGAAAAGATCAGCTGGAAATTCACTCTTTGTTTCTTCTTAGGGCTCTTTTCCATTTGCGAGAAACACGTCCGTGTCTTGCATGTGAAAACCAAGCATAGCAACACATGGAGCTGCATGCTCCGCTCTGGAGTGCCGGCGCCAGAGCTTGGTTTTCACATGCAAGACACGGACGTATTTCTCGCAAATGGAAAAGAGCCCTTAAAGTAACACTCCAGCTGTTTTTTTCAATTGTTAGGGATCCAGTATGTAAGGGTGTACTACCTGTAATTAGATCCTCACGGGATTGAGTGTTTTCCTCCCCACTCCAGTTGTCCCGGCATCACGTGACGTCTTTTGTAATCGACCAGATCACTTTGTGTTCTGTAAGTTACTTTTCTCAGTACAAGTATATGGCACACAGAGCGAGGCTACATCCCATAGACTTACATTGAAAACATTATGAAAAGTGACCTCTGCTTCACACAGCAACCTCTGTGTAACTTGGCCGGTCACAGTCATGTGCTGGACCATGGATGAAAACAGGTGAAGATGGCCGAGTATGTGACTGCATGCGTTACCCTCAAATACATGATCCCTAGTAAAGGGATAAAAAAAATGCTGGCTTGGTGCTTTAATTTACATTTCAAAATGACCCACAGTTTCAATCAGGTTTTATGTTAAAAGTTGTAATTATTTTTTTTAATTTTACTTATAGGTGTCTGGTTGGTAAGGGAAATATTAGCTTTTATTTTTTTTTAATAAGCTTTTGCCGGCCCTCCACAGTTCTGCAAAATGATGGTTGACTCCCATATTGCAAAATTTGCTCAGAGCGTATCACAAAAATAAAATCCGTATTCTGGAGAACGTAGATTTTTGTAACAGAGTGAAAAAATAAATAAATGAAAATAAATAAACCTTTTAATGCTAAACCTTCCAATGCAAGTACAGTAAATATGGCAGTGTATTATGGGATTGTGTGTTTGCTTATGTGGTCGCTGGTAGTTACATTTAGTGTGGCACAGGGAAGGACCAGGGTGCGGATAGGAAGGTGTCAGATGATGCCAGGCGGGCAGCACCCAACATGTGGAGAAAAGGCCGCTAATAGAACAAGAGTGGGGCATTGTGCGTGGGAGTTCTGCATGTGGGCTATGACTACTCTTCAGTAATTTTTTTGAATACTTGTTGTTTTGATGACTTTTAGAGTACTTTTTCATATTTCTCAATCCCAACCATAGTTGTTAATTTCCATCTTAATTTCAGCTAACAGAATACCCTTTGGGGTCATCTTTGGTGGGACGGACGTAAACGAAGATGTGAAGAATGCAGAGAAATGCAGGGTGATGGGAGCGGTGCTTGGCGAGGCCAGGTATGGGGACAGGGTTTCAGGTTGCCCACTCTTATTTCTACACATCCCGAATGTTTCCCAGAATCACACGACGCTTCCTTAGGCTGTAGGCAGTGATGGGTTAATTCTCTATGACTGATGGAATAAGTCTCAGAGCGTGACCGAGCTTCCTCTTCCTCACCATGTCACATATTCCTGCACAGTACAGAAATCTACTTCTCCTTTTGCTGTTCCAGGACGTTATTATCTATTTTTTTTTTTTTTTTTACAATTCATTATTACAAGTACCCTGATTGTACAAAAGTCTTCAAACGTGAGCCGCATCTGAGGCCAAAGCCAGTAGTATGTGAACGTGCAATGTGGCATTTCTTCTGCTCCACCAGTCTGTATCATCTGTCATAGCATGCTTAGCTCACCATCTAAACCAGGGATACAGAGGGGCAAAGTTACGGGCCAACCTTGTTATTTATTAAAAACAATTTTAACAATTGAAGAAGTTTTTCCTTATCAAATATAACAATGAACTTTTTCTTTTTGAAACAATCTTAAAGGGGTTGTCCCACAAACACAGTACATTTTAATTAATGGACCTTAGAATAAAATTTTAAAATAATGTTCTGTAAGAGCAGTAAAAAGCATATTTAAATATGTAATAAAGTATGAAAAACCTGGAATAAATACAGATAATAAACTAAGATGCCAACAAAAGTTCCTCCACAGTACCCTCCAAATGCACTGTATGATGAACCTATTGTACTCCTACCTCAATATCCCCAACAAAGAATGGTACCCCCATCACAGTATGATTCTCCAACACTGCTCCATACAGTATAATGGCCCCACATAGTCCTCCATACAATATAATGGCCCCACATAGTCCTCCATACAGTATAATAAATTAACCCCTTTCCAACATCGGGCGCAATAGTACACTGATGTCTGACTTCCTCTGGCGGTGAGCCCATATCTTTCCTGGGACTTGTCAGCTGTTTTGAACAGCTGACATATGCCCGCAATAGCCGCGGGTGGAAGCGCGATCCACCCACGGCTATTAACCAGTTAAATGCCACTGTCAAACTCTGACATCAGCATTTAGCAAGCACTTCCGGCAATCGCGCTGGAAACCCGCCCAACGGTGACCCTCATTAAGTGATTGCGGGTCACATGTATGATGGCATGACAAGCTGAGGTCTCCTGGAGACCTCCATGGTTGTCAGTGCCGGATCGCTGTGAGCGCTACCCAGTGTACGGCGCTCATAGCAAGGGAGTAATTCTGCTATAGAGAGGCAATCTGATCATCGCCTGTATGTGGCAGAGCCGATCAGGTTGTGGCAGCTTCTAGCTTCTTGAAGCATGCCAAAAGTAAAAAAAAAAAAAAAAAGTTCCCCTTTCGCCCCATTCAAAATAAAATCAAACATACACATATTTGGCATCGCCGCTTTCAGAATCACCCGATCTATCAATAAAAAAAAGATTAACCTGATCATTAAATGGCGTAGCGCCAGAATTATGTTATTTTGGTCGCCGCAACATTGCATTAAAATGCAATATCGGGCGATCAAAAGAACGTATCTGCAACAAAATGGTATCATTAAGAACATCAGCTTGGCATAGAAATAAGCATAAAGCATTAGCATAAAGAAAAAAACACTCTGCAATTGCACACCATCAGGAGGGATCGTTCCTCGTGCACATAAGTTTTCCTATCGCCACGACAGCACCCACAACGAGAGAGGGGATCCGCCCACCTTCCGGACAGGAACCTACAGGTTAAAAAGGGGCGGTCCCCCTCGCCCTCCAGTTTGGGTTCCTGTCCGGACGGCGGGAGCCTACAGGTTATCGCTTACCCGGGTCCGCCAAGCCTCTGTGCGGTGTCCGAAGGGAACGGCAGAGTCGGGGGCCCGGAAGCAGCGTCGGGGGAAGTCCTGTTTTCAGCTTCCCCCCTCGTCTGGCAGGGACGGCAGGGCCGGACCGTGGCGTTTCTGGGGGAAGGCACGCCGCCCTGGATCGTCCACACGCGCGCGACGCTGCGGGAGCAGGTCGGCGCTTATAACCCGGAAGTGATTTGAGGACTTCCGGAGGAGGCCGGGAGGAGGAGCGCGGGACTTTTAAAAAGAAGCAGCGCTTGGTGAGTGTGTGCGGCAACATGTCTTCCACAGGAGACGCCGAACACCGACAATCAGGAGAAAGGAGCAGCAGCAGATCTCATGGTGGAGAAGTGACACGCGGGCAGCAGGACCCTGGCACGTCACGTCACACCTCACCCCCTCAGAGACCGGTACTCTAAAGTTCTTCAGCCGTGGTGAGTTAATATCTGAAACCATTTGCTGATACTGCTGTCTTCTATATTATGTTTTGTTATAGGGCAAAAAGGTCTCAAAGACAAAACATAAACAGTGCGCATTATGCACAGAGCCACTACCTGACGCTTATGTAAAGAAGTTATGTCAGAAGTGTATATGCCAGACGCTAGAGGAAGAGGCCCCCCTCCGCGTATCAGATTTGAGAGAAGTTATTAGGGAAGAAATTAAATCATCCCTTAAATCTAGACGACGTGAAAAAGACAGTGGAGAAATAGAGTCTGACTCCACCCCTTCGTTACAAGAGGGCGAATGCTCAGAGAGTCCATTGCCATCCTCCTCAGATGAGGAAGGAAGGCCTTGCTTTTCTATCGAAAATATGGAGACTTTGATTAAAGCTGTCCGTACAACTATGGGTATGGCAGACAGTAAGGAGCCGAAAACAACCCAGGAAATTATGTTCGCTGGTCTGAGCCAGAAAAGTCGCAAAGCTTTCCCAGTGGTTGATACTGTCAAGGATCTGGTCAGACGGGAATGGGACAAACTAGATAAGGGGTTTTTACCTTCGGCCGCAAAAAGAAGGTACCCCTTTGAGGATGACACCTTATCCCAGTGGTTGAAAATCCCAAAAGTAGATGCGGCAGTTGCCTCTACCTCAAAAACAGCGTCACTACCATTGGAGGATGTGGGTCTCCTTAAAGATCCTTCAGACAGGAAGGCGGACATGCTTCTTAAAAAGGTGTGGGAAGCATCATCTGGAGCCTTTAAGCCTGCGATAGCAGGCACCTGTATGGCAAGATCGGTTATGGTCTGGGTTACTCAGATGGAAGAACAGCTTAAGGCTAAAGTACCCAGAGATAAATTGTTAAGCTCCCTGTCTCAGGTCAGAGAAGGAGCAGCTTATCTAGCAGACGCATCGATTGACTCTCTAAAATTGGCTGCAAGATCGGCGGGGCTCTCAAATGCAGCTCGACGGGCCCTTTGGCTAAAGACCTGGAAAGGTGATGCTCAGGCAAAAGCCAAATTATGCTCCATTCCATGTAGGGGTGAGTACCTATTCGGCCCAGTGCTGGATGACATCCTTGCAAAGGCAGAAGACAGGAAAAAGGGATTTCCTAAAATATTTAATCCCACTTTTAGGAATGCCTTCAGGAGACGCATACCCTTCAGGAAATTCCAGTCAGACCAACAGGGATATAATCGGGACTGGGAGACGTCGGACCACAAGAAAAAAGGTGGATACTATAAAAATCCTCCATCCTTTTCGAGACGTAGACGTAATTACAGATAGAACAAGTCTACCAGTAGGAGGAAGACTAAAGTTCTTCACAGCGGAATGGAGAAAGATAACATCTAGTGCCTGGATAATGGGGGTAGTCGAGTCAGGATTAAAATTAGAATTTTTGAGAACTCCCCCAAATCATTTTATTATTACATCACTGGATACTCAGGCCCAACAACAGGCCTTGGAGTTAGAGATTCAACAATTGCTCGCAAAGCGGGTTATTGAAGAAGTACCAAAGCATCAGGAAAAGACGGGTTTTTATTCTCCCCTGTTCCTAATCTCTAAACCTGATGGGTCCTTTAGGACTATCATAAATTTGCGTAAATTAAACGAATATCTTCAATACCGCGCCTTTAAGATGGAATCCATCAAATCTACAGCTAAGCTTTTGTTTCCTAGGTGCTACATGGCGGTTTTGGACCTAAAAGATGCGTACTACCATCTTCCAGTTCACAGAAATCACCAGCAATTTCTCAGGATGGCAGTATGGGTAAACCATCAGCTTAAACACTTCCAATATTTAGCAATGCCCTTTGGCCTGTCCATGGCCCCTAGAATTTTTACTAAGATGGTTTCTGAAGTAATGGCCCATATTAGGGAAAAAGAAACCCTTGTGGTGCCCTATTTAGACGATTTTTTAATAGTTGGAAATTCAATTGCTCAGTGTACGTCTAGGGTAAATGCCATAATATCGTCCCTGCAGGCACTCGGATGGATAGTCAACTGGGAAAAATCAAAACTGGAACCCACAAGACATCAGGTGTTCCTAGGAGTTCTTCTAAACTCGGAAAATCAGACATCCTTCCTACCAGAAGACAAGAAGCTGAAGATCATCCAAAGGGTCACGGCCGTAAAGAAAGCTCCAAACTTAAGTTTAAGAGACGCAATGTCTCTGCTGGGATCTTTGACGGCATGTATATCAGCAGTAAGATGGGCTCAAGCTCATACCCGGATGCTCCAATACGAAGTTCTTCAAGCAGAAAGAGATCTTCACGGTGCGCTAAGCAAAAAGTTCAGTCTATCAACCGCCACTCTTCACGATCTGACATGGTGGCTCAACCTGGCGCATTTGTCAGAAGGAGTTCTCTGGAAGATCACTCCGGACAACGTAGTTACGACGGATGCCAGTCCATTCGGTTGGGGAGCCCATACGGGAGACAGTCTGACCCAAGGACGGTGGTCGACTCAAGAATCCCAGAGATCCTCAAACCTAAGAGAGCTTACTGCAGTCAGGCAAGCTCTTCTTTGCTTCCTACCATCCCTGAGGAACTCGCATGTACAAATACAGACAGACAATATGACTGTGGTGTCCTACATCAATCATCAGGGAGGGACAAGATCACGATCCCTGATGATTACTACAGCTCAGATATTGAGTCTGGCCGAGAATCATCTACGATCCCTGTCGGCAGTTCATATAAGAGGAGAGTTCAATATACAGGCGGACTACCTCAGTCGCCATTCCCTTCGTCAGGGAGAATGGGCCTTAGACCAACACATATTCGGTCACATAGTCAATCTGTGGGGTCTACCAACAATAGATCTATTTGCTACCAGAGAGAACAGAAAAATCAGGAGGTTTGCATCACTACAGATGGCAGACCAACCATTCATACTGGATTCCCTTCGCGTCCGTTGGGACTTCCAGCTGGCGTATGCCTTTCCCCCTATGTGTCTACTTCCGATAGTTCTCAGGAAGATCCGGGAGGAAGGAGCCAGAGTAATTTTAATTGCTCCCTTCTGGCCCAGGAGGCCTTGGTTTTCTCTCCTAAAAACAATGTCGGTGACCGATCCCTGGGTGTTGCCAGTGGTTCCGGAACTCCTTTCTCAGGGTCCATTTCGTCATCCAAATTTGGAGACTCTTCACTTAACGGCTTGGAACTTGAGAGGGAGCTTCTAAGGGAGAGGGGGTTCTCTAGTGCCTTAATAGCTACCTTATTAAAAAGCAGGAAGGAGGTCACTACAAAAATCTATACAAAGATATGGAAAAAATTTCTTATGTTTCATCAGCAACCGTTAGGAGATAAGGCTCCAATTTCAGCTATTTTAGAGTTTCTCCAGAAGGGCTGGGAATTAGGTTTAGCAGTGAACACTCTAAGAGTTCATGTTTCAGCCTTGGGAGCTCTATATAACAGTGATATAGCTGGTAATAGATGGGTTGCTAGATTTATTAGGGCATGTCAGCGTTCTAACCCAATCCATATTGTAAGAATTCCCCCTTGGGATCTAAATTTAGTGCTTGACGCATTGACCGAACCTCCCTTCGAGCCTCTAGACTCTATTTCAATAAAGAACCTAACTTTGAAAACAGCACTACTCTTAGCATTAACATCAGCCAGGAGAGTCAGTGATATACATGCTCTATCTGTAGATCCTCCTTACCTAATGATTCTCCAGGATAAGATTGTCTTAAAGCCTGATCCTGCATACTTGCCGAAGGTAGCAACTAAATTTCATAGAACTCAGGAGATTTATTTACCATCTTTCTATGAAAATCCAGCTTCAGAAGAGGAGAGGAAATATCATTCCCTAGATGTTAAGAGGGCAATATTAGAATATCTGGATAGGACACAAAGCTGGAGACAGAGTAGGGCTCTGTTTATTTCTTTCCAGAATCAGAAAAAGGGTTCTGGTGTCACGAAGAGCTCTATCGCCAGATGGATTAGAGAAGCTATATGGCTTGCCTATTCAGCCAAGGGAGTAACACCACCAGAAGGCATCAGGGCGCACTCCACTCGGGCCATGGCTACATCCTGGGCGGAGAAGGCAGATGTCCCTATTGAAATGATATGTAAGGCGGCAACGTGGTCATCACCTTCAACCTTTTATAAACACTATCGCCTTGATCTATCAGCTAACGCTAGCTTACAATTTGGCCGTTCAGTGCTTAGTGCTGTAGTCCCTCCCAGTTAATAGTCTTTGAAAGTCTCTCGTTGTGGGTGCTGTCGTGGCGATAGGAAAACCGGTTTTTACGTACCGGTAATAGGATTTTACAGAGTCCACGACAGCACCCATACATTCCCCCCCTGTAATTAGTTACTTATTCCTGCACTCTGTTTGAGGGTGTGCTTTAGAGATCACTCTATAGAGGTGGTGGCATTTAGTAGTGTTTAAGATAATGTTTTCATGTACTGATTCATTGGCGGTATCCCTTGTACTCTGGAACACAAACTGGAGGGCGAGGGGGACCGCCCCTTTTTAACCTGTAGGTTCCTGTCCGGAAGGTGGGCGGATCCCCTCTCTCGTTGTGGGTGCTGTCGTGGACTCTGTAAAATCCTATTACCGGTACGTAAAAACCGGTATCACTGGTATTGGTCAACTAGCAGCAAGACATTCTTGAGCTAAGTACTTTTTTTTGCTACTAGTGCCACTCTTGTTATATATATTCACTCCTCCTGATGTACCTGAATAGGTGAAACGCGTCGAGTGTTCTGAGTGTTTTTTTCTTTATGCTATTGAAAAGAAGATTGTATTCTTTATTCTTTTTCCCAGAACCCCTGTTATATTTGGCACTGTAGGGGCTCAACCAATATACAAACATTCTGGGAATAAAAAAGAGTTGTTATGGGTTATTTATATCTTCTATCTGTTACCATTAAATATTGCCAAACAGGATACATTAGTGATTGCAACTTATCCCCCTTTCCTTCTGCCCCCTCTCTTTGTTGACATCTGATAGTAAGCATTTTTATAAGGTCTATTTTCACTAGGGACACAAGGGATAGCTGCTGGGAGCTGGTGCGCCATTTTGCGCATGTCTACATATAGGGCGCCAATCCCTGCTGTCAGGCAGGGCATTTTTAGGGCTATGCTGCCCCCTCCCATTCTTTCTGTTGTAAGGTATTCCAAGCATATATGAACTTTATTGGTTATCTAGTGCAATATTACTATCTGTTTCGAAACTTAGGAACTTATGTTAGTCGCTGAACGAATGAGTAGGAGTTATATCATTACTTATATACAAATCTGTTCTTCCCTTTTCCCTTAACCCCTATAGGGTGAGATAGGGGTAGAAGGGTCAGCCATCGACGAGTGGGGGAGGCAGTGCACAGGGTTTAGGCTGCCAACTTCCGCAGCTAGGTAGGAATAAGCATAGCAACCACATAGGATCAGTCACATCCCTGGTTTCTATTTTAAAGGGTGATGGTGGATTTCTTTTTTTGTTTGTGTCAACTTTTATTTAAGTTGATGACCTTTGACACTCTCAGTGCAGGAATGAATGTGTCGCATGGATTTATGTCTTTTTACATCAACTAAGGAATTTGCTCCTCAGACCATGTGGGGTCATCATAACAGAACCAGACCCCAATCAGAGGACAATAAAACATTCACTCCTTATCTATGAACTGTTCCAATATTTATGGACATAACTGTTTATCACTCTCATAATGATAATTCTGCTTCATGTAATCTGTCTTATCTATGGCATTTTTCTGTGCTGTGTTGTGCAGAAATATGTGATTATTCAGAATTTCTTTTAGTCTGTGCCTGATGAAGAGACCGGAGTAGTCTTGAAAGCTTGCAGTTTGTTACCTTCTTTTCAGTTAGCCATTAAAAGGTATCAACCACTGAGGACTCTCAATTCTAAATACCTTCTAAAAAGTAATATTAATAAAGATGATATATTATTTTGTATACTAGAAGTCCTTTTGGTGAATTTTTTCATACAGTATAATGGCCCCACATAGTGCTCCATACATTATAATGGCCCCACATAGTGCTCCATACAGTATAATGGTCACAAAAAATGCTCTGTACAGTATAATGGCCACCATATGGTGCTCCATACAGTATAAAGGGTCCTACCTTTATACTGTATGGAGCACCATATGGCGGCCATTATACTTATATCTTAAAAAATATACAGTGGGGCAAAAAAGATCTACATGGAGGAATGGGCCAACATACCAACAACAGTGTGTGGCAACCTTGTGAAGACTTACAGAAAACGTTTGACCTCTGTCATTGCCAACAAAGGATGTATTACAAAGTATTGAGATGAAATTTTGTTTCTGACAAAATACTTATTTTCCACCATAATATGCAAATAAAATGATAAAAAAAGACAATGTGATTTTCTGGATTTTTATTTCTCAGTTTGTCTCCCATAGTTGAGGTCTACCTATGATGTAAATTACAGACGCCTCTCATCTTGTTAAGTGGTGGAACTTGCACTATTGCTGACTGACTAAATACTTTTTTGCCCCACTGTATATACTCACTTCTGCCCATTCAACCACTGCTCCGGTCTCATTGACATATGTGATCTAAACAAAGGGGTTGTACGGCCTTGGGACAAAAATCTACAGACTGCTGTGTGACAGCGTACGGTGTGTACCCTGCTACCATTCCTGTCATTGTTGGGCTAAGTAGGTGGTCACTTGGCTGCATGTATGCGATTTGCATGCTTGTGGCCATGAACCAACTAGGCTCGTCCGGCTTCTCTTAATTCACTTCTATTGAGAGAAGCCAGAGGATTCTAGTCAGTTCATGATCGCAAGAGTGCAAATCACATACCGTACATGCAGTCATGTGCCCAACTGCTCGTCAATGTCCCAATTCAAGAGGCTGAAGTCACACAGAGTGACTGCACACATTAATGCCAAGCCTGGACAGCCCCTTTAACTTATACAAGTTTCCTAGGATACAAATTGCTGGCCTTCATGAAAAACCCCCCAGAAACATTGAACTGAATTACGTTGACACTTTTACACAATAAGAAAAACTTGGTTATAGTCCACAGCAATCATGAGTAATACACCCAGTCACAGAATATAGCCAGGCCAACATCCTGGGACCACTGATCTTCAGTTTGAAGGGGTCTTGGACCGGCATGTGGGCTGTATCCTCTTCACAATATTTTTCCTCGTCATCCGCATTCCCGGCAACCCACGATAAAGGGATCTGCGGCACTAAAGCAATGGAGAGTTTGCAAAACCAGTGGTTAGGAAGGGGATGCAGCACTCTGCAATCTCCGAATCGATAGAGGGACAATTGCTTTGATAGAATTAAAGGGGTTGTCCACCTTTTGGCACAATTTTTTTTTCTTATGCTTCAGTACATGTATTATTGATTTTAAAAATAATTTTTGTAATAAAGTTTCAAAAATTGGCAGCTTTCCTTCTGTAGCACTTGTATTGCATTGGCTAATGTTGCCTTGAAAATAAGTTAATGAGAATGTCCACTACTAGGATAGGTCATCAATATCTGATCTGATGGAGTCAGACACCCGGCACCCCTGCTGACCAGCTTTCTTCTGCTCAATCTTCTGATAGTGGCCATGGTTGGGTACTTAACATCCACCCCTAATTGATTTTAATAGGAAGCAGATGTGTAGTACTATACAGCAACCACTATCGGAAGACTGAGAAGCTCCTCAATTGAGCAGTTCCACCGGACCTAAGTATAGGTCATCAATGGAAAAAGTAGTGAACAACATCTTTAGCTTAGACTCTGTCATGAGCTCATTATGATGATCCATTGGAAGAATTTGTAACAAATATCTGTCTTTTCCTGAGCTCCTCTAAGCTGATTTATGACCACAAACTATATGTGAGTGTACCAGGAAACTTAACAGTCCATAAAGGCCAAACTGTGCAAATTTTTAATGAAACTGAATTGCAAATATGAATACTGTTTTTTTTAGGTCCAAATATATGTATTTAAGCAACAACAAAAAAGTTCCTAGAGGTGGCCAACCCTTTTCACTTTTGAAAGATACAAACTTTGGAAGCAATAAAACGTAACATCAATCTGTAGAGTGAGTGCAGATCGTAATAAAGAGGTAGTTCTGATGAGAACATGAAAGTGATAGTGGAACCTGGCGGTGGTCTACTAGGAGCTTGTACTCCACTCAGTTGAATGAGGAATTGAAACTAATGTAACGTCATGGGGGCGCCCCTCTCCATGTCTGTAGTGAGAAAAATAGGCCAGAAGTTCGTTTAACCCCTTCACTGCCAGGTTGGCTGTGGACAATTTTCCCACTTTTAACAGATGTACGTAAAAGCTGAATTCTAAAATACCAAGTCCTGTGTAAGTATTCTAATCATTTACCCTTATGTTTTCTGAAAGTAGACACATAGCTCCTTTTATAAATGTGACACAAAACTTATGCGGTTTTGTAAAAAAAAAAAAAGCATAATAATTTTATGTTTGTATGTAAACATGTGACCCAATTAAAGACCTCAATGCACAGCACCAATGAAATATAAAATGTGGACTGAATTTATACAGCTATGTCTTATGTCAGCAAACAGAGATCATTACAACTGAAGATTAGGGATGAGCATACCAGTGGAAGTGCGAGTTCGTCTGAACCTTAGTCCAAAGTTCAGTTCGGGTACCATAACTGTTACCAAACCCCATAGAAACCAATGGGGACCCAAACTTTGGAACTTGAAAATTTCTCTCGCTCTCTCTCTTGTACCTTCTCTCTTTCTCTTTAACATTCTTGCTGTTTGTAGTCATGCTGGAATGACGGGTAAAATATTTCAATTCACAGCAACCACAATCATATATGGATTCATCTTTATTAACTTGCAAGTAAAATAAAGTACAGTAGCTATCAATTACATGACCGTTAACGAGAAAATATTGAGTGGTGACTGTAACTGCTCCCTGCACTGCCCCTGAGCAGTTACTGGAAGGGCATGGCAAAGAGTCGAACTTCCTGCAGTCGGTGCTCCTGTATTGTAGTCAGGCATGATTTAAACACTATAGTATTTGAGGATTACCACTATATTTGCTAGTAAATGGTGTTTCTGGGGAGGTCACAGGTTCCCTCTAAATATCCACTTTCCCACACTAAGTAACAAACTTTTCCAAATCACCACCCTTAATCGGATATTTAAAGGACTCTGTCAGCACAGATTGATTATTCAAGCCAAATTGAGGCGTTTGGTACACCCGTTTTTCAATCAATTAAGTGCACCTTCCCACTTTTTTGTTTTCCATCTATCTTCGCCATTCTCTGGCTCTATGAAGCCAGAGCTACCAATCAAAGACGAGGAGCGATAGAGGCAGTGCAAAAACAAGAAGATTGGAAGGTGCACTTACAGGGGTATTCCCATCTCCAAGATCTTATCCTATTATTATTATTATTATTATTATTATTATTTATTTCTATAGCACCATTAATTCCATGATGCTGTACATGAGAAAAGGGGTTACATACAGGGTTATAGATATCGTTAACAGTAAATAAATTTACTATGACAGCCTGGTACGGGAGGGAGAGGACCCTGTCCTTGCAGACTTACATTCTTCGGGATAATGGGGAAGAGACAGGAAGTCGGGGTGCTGCAGCTCTAATGATGGTGAGGCGGCAGCTCGGGTGGTTGGTGAAGCGGCAGCTCTGGCGGTGGTGACACGGCAGCTCGGGTGGTTGGTGAGGCGGCAGAATGGTTATTGCAGACTGTAGGCTTTCCTGAAGGGATGGTTTTTCAGGTTCCGTCTTAAGGATCCGAGGGTGGTGGATAATCGGACGTGTTGAGGCATAGAATTCCAGAGGATGGGGGATATTCGGGAGAAATCTTGGAGGCGGTTGTGTGAGGAACGAAAAAGTGTGGAGGAGAGTAGGAGGTCTTGGGAGGATCGAAGATTACGTGAGGGAAGATAGTGGGAGATTAGTTCAGAGATATAGGGAAGGGACAGGTTGTGGATGGCTTTGTAGATCAGTGTTAGTTGTTTGAACTGGATTCGTTGGGGAATTGGGAGCCAGTGGAGGGATTTGCAGAGGGGAGAAGCAGGGGAGTAGCGAGGATAGAGATGGATTAGCCGAGCAGCTGGGTTGAGGACAGACTGGAGTGGTGCAAGGGAGTTAGCGGGGAGGCCACAGAGGAGGGTATTGCAATAATCGAGGCAGGAGATGATGAGGGCATGTACAAGAGTTTTAGTAGATTGTGGGCTGAGGAGGGGACGGATTCTGGCAATATTTTTGAGATGGAGGCGACAGGAGGTGGCAAGAGTTTGGACGTGTGGTTTGAAGGACAGGGCAGAGTCGAGAGTTACCCCGAGGCAGCAGATTTCAGGTACGGGAGAGAGCGTGATGCTGTTTACCATAATAGATAGATCAGCTAGGGGGGATACGCGAGATGGGGGGAAAGATGATGAGTTTGGTTTTGTCTACATTGAGTTTTAGGAAGCGAGAGTTGAAGAAGGAGGATATGTCTGACAGACTCTCCGGGATTCCGGACCGCAGAGGCGACATCTGAGCCAGAGAGGTAGATCTGAATGTCGTCCGCATATAGGTGGTACTGGAAGCCATGGGACTTTTAGTTGTCCTAGGCCAAGGGTATAGATGGAAAAAAGTAGGGGCCCTAGGACAGAGCCTTGAGGGACTCCATCAGAGAGAGGGCGGGATAAGGAGGTAGTGTGAGAGTGGGAAATGCTAAATGTGCTGTCAGAAAGGTATGAGGCAACCCAGGACAGGTCAAGGCCTTTGATGCCGAGGGAAGAAAGAATCTGTAGCAGTATGCAGTGGTCGACTGTGTCGAAAGCAGAGGACAGGGCGAGAAGAAGGATGGAGAACGGTCTGTTAGCTTTGGCTGTGAGTAAGTTGTTAGTAATTTTGGTCAGAGCAGTTTCGGTGGAGTGGTGGGGGCGGAAGCCAGATTGGAGGTTGTCAAGGAGAGCGTTAGATGAGAGGTGGGAGGAAAGCTGACCATGGACATGCTGCTCATGGAGTTTGGAAGCAAACGGGAGCAGTGATATGGGGCGATAGCTGGACATAGCAGTTGGGTCAATATTACCTTTTTTTTAAGGATGGGTGTGATGGTGGCATGTTTGAAGGCAGAGGGGAAGGTACCAGAAAATAGCGATAGGTTGAAGAGATGGGTTAAGGCTGGAATGAGCATGTTAGTGAAGTTGGGGAGCAGGTTGGAAGGGATGGGGTCAAGGGCACAGGTGGTGAGGTGTGATTTGGAAAGGAGGCGAGTAAGTTCTCCTTCAGTGATGTTGGAGAGGGAGGTTATTAGGGAAGGGCAGAGGTCTGTTATATGGAGTGGTTGGGGAGGTGGGACAGTAAAGGTTTGCTTTGTTTGGTCGATCTTGTTTTTGAAGTAGGTGGCAAACTCCTCAGAAGAGATGAGGGGAGGTGGCAGTGGTGGGCGGAGGAGAGAGTTAAATATGCTGAACAGTTGTTTTGGGTTGTAGGATAGTGAAGATACAAGGTTAGTGAAATAGGTCTGTTTAGCAGAAGTGAGGGCTAGTTTTAAGGCAAGTGTAGCTTGTTTAAAAGCAGTGAAGTCGTCTGGCAGGCGTGTTTTTTACAACGCCGCTCCGCGACCCTGGATGCTTGTTGGAGTTTCTTGGTGAGGTGGTTATGCCAGGGTTTCCTATTGATTTGTCGCACTTTGCCATGCATGAGAGGGGCGACTGAGTGTGGCTGATGTGAGGATGGAGTTATAGAAAGCGGTGGAGCTGTCCGTGTCGTGGAGTGAAGATATGGAGCACAGGGGTAGGAGAGAGTCTGAGAGTCTGTGAATGTCTAGGTGTGCAAGGTTTCTGCGAGGATGTGGTAGTGGCTAGACATGGGGGGCAGGTGAGGAAGACCAGGATGAGAAGGTGAGTAGATGGTGGTCAGATAGGGGGAAGGGAGAGGTTGTGAGATTAGATAAGGAACAGAGTCGGGTGAAGATGAGGTCTAGCGTATGTCCATCTGTGGGTGGCTGTGGAGGACCACTGAGTAAGTCCAAAGGATGAGGTAAGGGACAGGAGCTTGGAGGCTGCTGGCTGGCGGATGTCAGTAGGGATATTAAAGTCACTCATTATGATGGTGGTGACCCTAACTATCCCTGTCCTGGGGGTACTGTTAAAGGTAGAGAGGCCTGATTTTCTGACCTCACTATGCTCCTGTAAAAACCTTATCTGTCCCTTTGACCACCTCATGAGGCATGGGACAGAAATGAAAGGTAAACCAGACACAAAGACAAAACGGATAACAGAAAACATTTATCATATAAAAGCACACAAACCAACAAAAGAGAGGAGGATAGGGACAAGGAGGAATAAACTAAATGGGAAAAGGGTCAAGGACATAAACACATAAGTATAACCGCAAACTACAGAACACCAGAACTCCAAACTTCAACTACTTGGCTTTAGCACACAGCACAGGAAGACTAATCTCCAATAGCAACAACAAACTCCTATTCAGCACAGCGTTTCCTAAAAGCAAAGAAGCAGAGCTTTCACAGGCAGGACAGAGAGGGTCTGGCCAGGTTGACGTGACACTTGTCATAATGGTTCTTTTCATAACCTATGTTGTTTACCCCATGTGCAGGGCATTGCAGTAGCTTGGCTTTCCATGGTTACGACTACGAACAACAAACTGTCACTATATGAATGGTTGTAGAACTGACTATTCTTCAAATATCTTGGAATCCTGCAGAACAAAGGCAGCAGATGTTCATCAGTCCAAGCACTGAGTTTGTCATTGTGAGAACCAATGGCTAAGATGATTGGTTGGAGTGGCAACACATTGGTATCAGTTTTGGGATTTGAAGATCAGGATTATCGGATTTTCTGCAGTCAATTATTAATTCATTCAGAACTCTCAAAGCTATTCCGTCTTCTACTATTGATATCGACTCAATTTTCCAAGCATTCATTGAATTATTAGTCAACCTAAGATATATTATTTCTGTATCCAAGATGTCATCTACTAATTTACAGTGCAAACTGGAATCCAAAATCACAACACAACCTGCCTCATCAGACTTACTGTATGCATGACTAAATTTGGGTTTTCTTCCAATTCAGACA
Source organism: Ranitomeya variabilis (assembly GCF_051348905.1). Lineage (NCBI taxonomy): Eukaryota > Metazoa > Chordata > Amphibia > Anura > Dendrobatidae > Ranitomeya > Ranitomeya variabilis. The sequence continues at coordinate 238,791,394 of NC_135232.1, forward strand.
ACGCAGGATAGGTTATCAATGATAAAGTAATGGACAACCTCTTTAAGAAAACTTCCCATATGCAAAAAAAAAGATGAATCTGATTGTAAAACAAACACCGATTAACATGCAATTTGAAATACTGATGAAAAATTGTTTTTACGAGAATAATCACTGATGTCTGAGTCCTTAGTAGAAAACATCTTAGTCTAGTTTCACATTTGCGGTTGTGTCCGCAGCGTTTGTACCGCATATATCCGCATGCGTTTTGTATTCCTATATTTAACATTAGGGACGCATGCGTTTTTGCTTTTTCGCGTTTTGCCGCGTTTGACGATGCATGCGTCGTTTTGTCGTTTGCGGCTTGGCGCGGAAATGCAACATGTAGTAGTTTTTATAGGCGTCAATTTGCCGCCTGGAAACGCATGCGGTCGATTGCGCAAGGATTGCGACAAAAAAACACATTGCTGTCTATATGAACGCATGCGTTTACAAGCACATGCGTTTGGTTGCGTTCATGAACGCATGCGTTCCACAAGAGAAAAACATGTCTAGACACTGATAAGCCACCCCCCACATACAAGGTGATAAAGGGAGGGAGTGGACAGTTGCAGGTCACTTCTCAGCAGACAGCCAAGCAGAGCAGACAGACCACAGCACCTTGGAGCAAACAAGCCTCTGAACAATGTGAGTATATCCTAGCCAATGCCTTAATTTTCTATTTTCTTTCTCTACATGTCTTAATTTCTGCCATTTCTTTCTTTCTACATGCATCAGAATGTCTTCTGCTTCTTCTGATGAGGAGTTTCGTCCTGGGCAGTCAGAAGTCGAGCATGTCAGTGAGGTGAGCACTTGCCTCGTCAGATTGGAAAGTATTCACTGTCACATCTACACATGTGACAATTTGAATTTTTCATTTTTTTAGAGCTCTTCTTCAACTGCGGCACAAACTGGGCAGGAGCAGCGGACTCAAGGTCGGGTGGAAAGACGGCAGCGGGTACGTATACAAGGCTGACTGTTTACTGTATCCTCAGTCTAATATTCTTGAATCTTCTTTTCTTTCCATTCCTATTTCTTAACTTTTTTCTTCTGGAATCCTTTTGTATGTTGACTTTCCTATTCGTGCCATTTCTCAGCATCTTTTTTCTTTCTTTTCCTTATGTTAATTGAGCAAACTTTAATGACTTTATTTAATTTTTAGGTTTCACAACGGGAGGATGATCTTATTGAGAATGACCTCCTCATCTCGCTGGTCCAGGAGCGAGTCCCGTTGTGGGACACCCGAGATCCACTGCACTCAAACAATGTCACGATCCGGCGCTTATGGAATGAGGTGGCCAAAGAGATGTGGGATGGCTGGGACAATGCCCCGACACGGGTCCGGAATGCATTTGTTAAGTATTACACTGCAGTGTGAAGCAGCAGAGACCTTGGCCGTACTCACTCGACTGTGTGTGATGAAAGAAACTCTCAGGAGTTTGTCATCACACACAGTTGTTTGAGCACGGCCAAAAGTCCTTTTTCTGACCACAATTTTTTTTTTTTTAACAGTGGCCAAAGTCAAAACACGTTGGCGTTCGATGAAGGACCGCTTCAACAAGGACCTGCGTCAAGAGAGCCGTGTTCCCAGTGGTTCAGGAGCAAGGATCAGAAGATACAAATACCATCGAGTTCTGGCATTTTTAAGACAGGTTCTTGCCCAGAGAACATAAGTAACACGTGCATAAGGTTGTATTGTATTGCCATAATCTGTATTTTTATATTCCACAGGATTTTGCGTCTGGTTAATATTTGGTATTAATTTTCTTTTTCCTTTTTTCACAGCACATACAGCACTACTGTTGGCCCAGGTTCTGGAGCAGTCCTTCATCCGACAGCCACGGACTCGTCCCAGCCATCCAGCAGCAAGTGGTCCATCAGGTCTTCCCCTTTCGCAGTCCTCTTCCACTGCCCCTTTTTTTTTTTTGGGCTCCTCCCGGCAGCGGCAGAGGGCTTCGGACAGGTCACTCATGCCCGAGTTTTTGCACTTGAGCTCGGTTTTACACGAAGCAATCAAGGCTTTGGGTGACCGAATGGATGTTTCACATAGCCTCTTGAATGCACGTATCCAGGAGGTCAGCAAATGCCTTGACCAAGTGAAAGCCGACCTCCAGAGGCCAGCACATCATTTTTTTTAACCAAATTGAGCAGGCCATGTCGGAACACCTTACTCCTGATCTCCAGCTGAGTGTCATACAGGCCTGCAATGCTGCTTACGTGCAGGCTATGCAGCAGAGTCGGTATTTCCAGCAGACAAGTGTCGGCATATCCACCTATGCCTTCACTGTCACTATTGACCTCAATGCCGACCTCTGCTACATACCACTGCACGGCCACCTCAATTCCTTCCACAGCCGGACACCACTACAGCACCACCACCATGCCGAGTGCAGTTGGACATCCCACCGCCACCACCATGACAACCGCTGCTCCTGCTTGGACCTCTACTGACACCACGATACAGCAGGACCCTGGCATGGCCTTCCGTACCGCCACCACCACGATGCAGCAGGACCCTGGCATGGCCTTCCGCTCTACAAGCGCTATGGACTCTGGCATGGCCTTCCGCTCTACGAGCGCTATGGACTCTGGCATGGCTGCACGCTCTACGAGCACTATGGACTCTGGCATGGCTGCACGCTCTACGAGCACTATGGACTCTGGCATGGCTGCACGCTCTACGAGCACTATGGACTCTGGCATGGCTGCACGCTCTACGAGCACTATGGACTCTGGCATGGCTGCACGCTCTACGAGCACTATGGACTCTGGTATGGCTGCACGATCTACGAGCACAATGGACTCTGACACAGTGCAGCCGGACCCTGAAAGGTCACCCACCACCACGCCACGCCATATGAGCCCACCAAGACCTCCCACAACCAGGCAAACCAAAAAAAAAAACACACACAAAAAAAAACAGAGGACTCTTAGCATTCCTCCCCCTTCACCTCCCAATGTGTCTGTAATGTCAGGTTTGTCTCACCCTTCCAGTGCGTCTGAAGCCTCTCATGTGTCAAGCCCCATCCCCGAACTACCAGACCCCAGTAGTTTCATTGCCCCTTCTCCTGCCACCTCTGCGTCGTCCACGGTTAGCCAGGCCTCAGTGCTTCACACTCCACGTTTACATCACTCTATCGCCGCTGGCAACACACACCGTGCGCCAACTAAGAAACTTCGCCACACACTTTCTTTTGGGCCACATCATATCTCCAGTAGTTATAAAAAAAAAAAAAAAAAAAAAAAAAAAAAAGACTGCAGCTTTGTGTTTCTTTAGTATACAGATATGAGGTGGGCCCAAAAATATTAGACTAAGCAGAAAGAAGAGATTATGGAGATAATACATCTGTGACTAGTGTGGCAGTTTGAAGAGAAAATGGTGGAAATACAGTGCAGACCTCTACTGAACAGGTCAGGTGTCAAAAAACTCATTAGTTGGGACACGTGACCTGGTGAGTATAGAACTGCCTTGTATAACCTCCATTTTCTCTTCTTTGTACATAATCTATTACACTCAAATTGAAGGGACGATGGTGGTCACACACTACATATCTATGCTCACCTGCACAGGTGTCAGAAATAGTGAATTCATGAGGCTGTTATATGTGCTTCATGAATTAATTATTTCTGACACCTGACTTGATGAGTATAGATAGATCTCTTTAGTGTGACAGTCATTGTCTCTTCAGTCTGTGTCCAATGGATACAGCAGAACAGAATCAGGACGCAATGACGTCAACAAGCTTAAACAAAGCATCATGGCTGCCATAACACTAGCAGTATGTGGCCAGTGTTTTATATCAGTATTTCTAAGCCAAAACAAAGAGTGGAATAATTAGAAGTAAATTCTGATATTAACATAATAACTAGCACCTCTGCCTCTATCACCCACTCCTGGTTTTGGATTACAAATACTGATATTAAATACAGACCAAATACTGCTAGTTTTAGGACAGCCTTGGTTTGTAGAGGAAATACATAGGAGACACGGTCAACACAACCAAAAATAAAGTTTATTAATGAGAAATATTATTATCATTGCAGAAAATTACTGGTACAGATCGAATTACAACAGGACATTTACACAACATTGTCCTGCCATGACACACGTCGAATATCTGAATCAAAAAAGGCAGCAAATTGGTCCCGCATGTGACCAACTGCTGCAGTTGACCGCAGCGGGTGATGCTGGAAATCAGGCAGTGGGTGTGCAACTGGTTCTTCCAGTTCAATGTTGGGTTGCTCCTTAGCCATTATATAATTGTGTAGAACCACACAGGCTTTGACCACCTCGTCAACTGTCTCCACTTTTAGATTAATGGCTGATGCAAGAGTGCGCCATTTAGAGACCAGAATGCCAAAGGTACACTCTACTGTTCTTCGGGCCCTGGTCAGTCTGTAGTTAAAGATCCTTCTAGTGTGGTTCAAGTCCCGACTGGAATATGGCTTCAGTAGGTTTTCACACATCTGCAAGGCCTCATCCCCAACCATAACAAATGGCATCGGTGGTCCTTGAGTGTTGGGAAGAGGTTGTGGCGGTGGAAAATTGAAATTTTTGCCATACACACGGCGGCCCATATCCGAGTTCTTGAAAGTCTGGGAATCGTTGCCACGGCCAAAAGCTCCAATTTCCACGGCGATGAAGCGACAGTTCGCATCGGCTATTGCCATGAGCACAACAGAAAAATATTTTTTGTAGTTGAAATACTCCGATCCTGTTCTGGCAGGTTTGATAATGCGGATGTGCTTTCCATCCACCGCTCCTAAACAGTTGGGGAAATCACACACACTCCAGAATTTTTCCGCAATTTCAAGCCACATGTCTAAGGTGGGTAGGGGTATAAACTCATCCCGGAACATTCCACAAAGCCCGGCAGGTGTCCGCAACTATTCCGGACAGGGCGGATATTCCAAGCCGGTATTGGAAGTGGAGGGATGATAAACTCTCTCCGGTTGCCAGAAATCTGTAAGAAAAACAAACCCCCCAAAAATTACAATCTATTCTATTTATGGTGTGATTACGCTAAAGAAAGAAAGGAAAATACCAAAAACATACATGTCAGAAAACACAAAATTTGGACTGCCATTGGTTTTGATTTGGAACGTACCTTAATGTATCCAGCAGATGTTCCTCCCGTGGAATCGCTCTACGGAGCTGGGTGTCCTGTCTCCGTATGGCTCCTTGGACACGAGCAAGCAAATCCCGGAACGAGTCTTGCGACATCCTTGTATATTCATAGAATTTCTCCGGGTTGGCATTTAGCTTGGCATACAGCGTGTGATAGGCTAAACGGCTCTCACGTAGTTCGATAATGGGGTGTCTCCAAAAACGCCTACGTTGTCTCCTCCATCTTTAGCGATTTCTGTCTTGCTCCCAAGCAAACACACAGGCAAGAAACAGCTTGATGCTTAAATCCAGGTTGAAATTAAAGCTCTCCATGCGAAGATCCATTATGACACAGCATACAGGAGCAAAATCTGAACATTTCAGCTGTTCAGGGGTCTATATATAGAGATCCCATAATACACGCCCTCTGTAGTCCCATTGGCGGTGTCTGGTTGTCTAGATTTATCTCTTGTGAAATTTCACATCATGCGCACCAAAAACGCAAACGCAGGAAAAACGCGTACAAACGCGGCGTTTTTTAACCGCATGCGTCTAAAAAATGCTGCGTTTGTACGTTTTTATATGCGTTTTTTCCACCACTTGCGGATGCGTTTTAAACGCTGCGGATTTAAACGCAAATGTGAAACTAGCCTAACGTGCTCTTTCTTCCTTCCTACTTTTAAAGTGGTTGTCCAGGAATAGAAAAGAAACATAAGTAAAGGGAATGTCTGTCTAAATAAAGTGATAAATATGTTTAATTAGCAAATCACAAATGTTTGTGTAGAGGTAATCACTATAGAAGTATTGGCTTACTGACAGAGACCTGTCCTAGAATGGTACGACAGTAGCCTGTGAGCATGTGCAGTAGGATTCTCCACCGCTGTGACCTGGAGATACTTGTATTGTTATTCAGAAAGATGGCACACAAAGTGTGAGCGGCTCTTACTAACGTCGGCATCTCTGGTATCTGCAGTATTAGTGGAGCGCATCTTCCTACATATGAAGGAGGGCAGCGCTCCCTCCAGCACATGCTCCCAGGCTCCTGTCCTACCATTCTAGGACCGGTCTATGTCAATGTAATAGGACAGTCGCCATTTTACCTCTTTAGTGATTACTTTACCTAGTTAAAACAATTGTGATTTGCTAATGAAATGTATTTAGGAATTTATTTATGACACTTCCTTTTAGTTATTTAGTTTTTTCTATTCTCGGAGAACTCCTTTAAGATCGCTACATTCCAGATATTGCACTTCCATCTTTTTTCCCATTGATAACTAGCTTTAAGCCCTATTTCTTGCATCCTATGTGGCCGTATGTAGCAGTATTCTCTTTAAAAAAGGCTTTGCAGGCACCGGACAACCTTTTTATCAGCTATCCCCATAATAAGTGATGACTAATGGATCAGTGGGGGTCTGACTGCTGGGACCCACACTGACTGGCAGATCAGGCATCTTATCTTATATGCCTGCTAGAATGGAGCTGCAGTGCGCCCGCTCGACAACTACTCCATTTATTCCCTGTAGGACTGCGGAGAGCTGCATTCTTTTTTTTTTTTTTTTTTTCAGCAGCCCCATAGAGACTGAATGGAGTGGCGGTCTGGCGTCTGACCTGCTGCTTTGTTTTGTTCCTCTTTTTGCCAGTCAGTGCTGGTACCTGTGCTCATTTAGGGTATGTGTCCACGTTCAGTTTTGCTTCAGGCTTTGGTCAGGATTTTATGCAAGTAAAATCCTGACCAAAAATGCACCTGAGGTCACTGGCAGGTCACCTGCGGTGTTCCTGCGTGTTTTGCTCATTGTAGCAACATGCTGCGTTTTTAAAAAACGCACCGCATGTGCGTTTTCGTGGGAAAAACGCATGCGTTTTTTAATGCACAGTGGAGACAGGATTTCATGAAATCCCCTCCACTATGCTATAACATCTGGACGCTGCGTTTTTGACGCTGCGGCTCAGCGCTGCGTCAAAAACGCAGCATTTCCTGAACGTGGACACATACCCTTACCCACCAATCATCAAGTTATCTCGTATCCTCTGGATAGGTGACAATGTTTTCCCTGTACAACCTCTTTTAAGCTATGATTGTTTAGCCACAGCATAGGCAATTGCGTTTTACTCTGAAAATATTGTTTGAAAAATAAACATGGGAGTACATACATAAGGCAAGAGCTGTTATTCAACTGGAGTGGGGCAAAGAGAAGCCCGTCTCTCTCTGCCCCACTCCAGTTGATTGGCCAGTCTCTCTCTGTATACTAACATCAGATAGACCTGTCTAGAAGCCAACCGAGGACCACATTAGACTAGTCTCCCTAAAGTCACCGGCTGGCTTTTCAAACATGTTTCCCTGAAACTCCGCAGTATTTCAGAGTGAAACATACTTGGCTGTAATTGCCAGCCAGGATCTGATTTTGAGCGACTGGTGGAGGTCTCGACAACCAACCCCCCCTGATCTACTTGAATTAAAGAGATCAACAACATACAGTACAGAGCAAAAGTTTGTACACACCTTCTCATTTAAAGATTTTTTCATGACTATGAAAATTGTACATTCACACTGGAGGCATCAAAACTATGAATTAACACATGTGGAATTATATACTTAACAAAAAAGTGTAAAACAACTGAAAATATGTCTTGATGACTGCTTTGCACAATCTTGGCATTCTCTTGATGAGCTTCAAGAGGTATACACCGGGAATGGTTTTCTCTTCACAGGTGTGCCCTGTCAGGCTTAATAAGTGGGATTTCTTGCCTTATAAATGGGGTTCCAACAATCTTGAAGGAGTTCTCAGAGACGCTTAGCACTTGTTGGCCCTTTTGCCTTCACTCTGCGGTCCAGCTCACCCCAAACCATCTTGATTGGGTTCTGGTCTGGTGACTGTAGAGGCCAGGTCATCTGGCATAGCACCCCTTCACTCTCCTTCTTGGTCAAATAGCCCTTACACAGCCTGGAGGTGTGTTTGGGGTCATTGCGTTTAGTTTAGTTTTCAACAGGACAAACCGCATGGACTAGCATGCCGCTGCGAGATGCTGTGGTAGCCATGCTGGTTCAGTATGCCTTCAATTTTGAATAAATCCCCCAACAGTGTCACCAGCAAAGCACCCCCACACCATCACACCACCTCCTCCATGCTTCACGGTGGGAACCAGGCATGTAGAGTTCATCCGTTCACCTTTTCTGTGTCACACAAAGGCAAGGTGGTTGGAACCAAAGATCTCAAATTTGGACTAATCAGACCAAAGCACAGATTTCCACTGGTCTAATGTCCATTCCTTGTGTTATTTAGCCCAAACAAGTCTCTTCTGCTTGTTGCTTGTCCTTAGCAGTGGTTTCCCAGCAGCTATTTTATCATGAAAGCCTGCTGCACAAAGTTTCCTCTTAACAGTTGTTGTAGAGATGGGTCTGCTGCTAGAACTCTGTGTGGCATTGACCTGGTCTCTAATCTGAGCTGCTGTTAACCTGTGATTTCTGAGGCTGGTGACTTGGATAAACTTATCCTCAGAAGCAGAGGTGACTCTTGGTCTTCCTTTCCTGGGGCGGTCCTCATGTGAGCCAGTTTCTTTGTAGCGCTTGATGGTTTTTGCAACTGCACTTGGGGACACTTTCAAAGTTTTCCCAATTTTTCGGACTGACTGACCTTCATTTCTTAAAGTAATGATGGCCACTCATTTTTCTTTACTTAGCTGCTTTTTTCTTGCCATAATACAAATTCTAACAGTCTATTCAGTAGGACTATCAGCTGTGTATCCACCAGACTTCTGCACAACACAACTGATGGTCCCAACCCCATTTATAAGGCAAGAAATCCCACTTACTAAACCTGACAGGGCACACCTGTGAAGTGAAAACCATTCCCGGTGACTACCTCTTGAAGCTCATCAAGAGAATGCCAAGAGTGTGCAAAGCAGTCATCAAAACAAAAGGTGGCTACTTTGAAGAACCTAGAATATTAGACATAATTTCAGTTGTTTCACACTTTTTTGTTAAGTATATAATTCCACATGTGTTAATTCATAGTTTTGATGCCTTCAGTATGAATTTACATTTTTCATAGTCGTGAAAATACAGAAAAATCTTTAAATGAGAAGGTATGTCCAAATTTTTGGTCTGTACTGTATGTTAATAAAATACGAATTTTAGTACGGAATTGGTGGTTTATGGTTCCTTTCTTTGTAGACAGTATAGCATATAAAAATAACGGCTCTTAATTCTTTGTTGTTAATCTGTAGCATAAGATTGTGTACAGCGCTTTTATAGTCTTTTTGTGCATGCGTGTGACATTAATACTATATACTTGCTTCGTTTTACTACTGTAAAATACCTTTTTTCAGATTTGCAGTTGCATTTACGTACAAGATGAAGGAAGCAGCAGCAAAACACTGGGTAAGAAATTATTTTTACAGATTTTTTTTGTTTGTTTTGACATTTCGTATACTCGTCTCGTAGTTATTATTATTATTATTATTATTATTTATTGTTATAGCGCCATTTATTCCATGGCGCTTTACAAGTGAGGAGGGGTATACATAATAAAAACAAGTACAATAATCTTGAACAATACAAGTCATAACTGGTACAGGAGGAGTGAGGACCCTGCCCGCGAGGGCTCACAATCTACAAGGGATGGGTGAGAATACAGTAGGTGAGGATAGAGCTGATCGTGCAGCGGTTGGTTGATCGGTGGTTACTGCAGGTTGTAGGCTTGTCGGAAGAGGTGGGTCTTCAGATTCTTTTTGAAGGTTTCGATGGTGGGCGAGAGTCTGATGTGTTGTGGTAGAGGGTTCCAGAGTAGGGGTGATACGCGAGAGAAATCTTGTATACGATTGTGGGAAGAGGAGATAAGAGGGGAGTAGAGAAGGAGATCTTGTGAGGATCGGAGGTTGCGTGTAGGAAAGTACCGGGAGATGAGGTCACAGATGTAAGGAGGAGACAGGTTGTGGATGGCTTTGTACGTCATGGTTAGGGTTTTGTACTGGAGTCTCTGGGCAATGGGGAGCCAGTGAAGGGATTGACAGAGGGGAGAGGCCGGAGAATAGCGGGGGGACAGGTGGATTAGTCGGGCAGCAGAGTTTAGAATAGATTGGAGGGGTGCGAGAGTGTTTGAGGGGAGGCCACAGAGCAGGAGGTTGCAGTAGTCAAGACGAGAGATGATGAGGGCATGGACTAGGGTTTTTGCAGATTCTTGGTTGAGGAATGAACGGATTCGTGCAATATTTTTGAGTTGAAGTCGGCAGGAAGTGGAAAGGGCATGGATATGTGGTTTGAAGGAGAGATCAGCGTCAAGGATAACCCCGAGGCAGCGAGCTTGTGGGACTGGGGAGAGTGGGCAGCCATTTACTGTAATGGATAGGTTCGTTGGGGGGGTCACGTGAGATGGGGGAAAGATGATGAATTCTGTTTTGTCCATGTTAAGTTTCAGTGTTTAGTTCTCAGTGTCTTGTAAAGTGAATAATCCTGTTTTTGTATGCTTTTACCATAATTAAGCACTGAGCTAAGCTATTTCTGTAAAACTGGTTTCAGAAGGGATGATGACCCCATGACCTGAATAGAATAAAATATAGCTTGTGGTCTAAAGGCTAACTTTAGATTTTCTTTTTTTTAATTGCTTGACTCTTAAGTTTAAGGGTGGAAACGTTTTAATATACATAAAAAAGGATGTCAGGCTAAGGCTACTTTCACACTAGCTTTGTGCACTGCATGTCGCAATGCGTCGATGTGGAGAAAAACGCATCCTGCAAAGTTGTCTGCAGGATGCTTTTTTGTTCCCCATAGACTAACATTACCGACGCAGTGCCACACGTTGCAACCGTCGTGTTTTGGCGCACCGCCGCCACAAAAAAATGTTACATGTAACTTTTTTGTGTGTCGGGACCGCCATTTTCGACCGCACATGCGCGGCCGAAACTCCGCCCCCTCCTCCCCGTACCTTACAGTGAAGCAGCGGAAGCGTCTTAAGGGTACATTTCCACTGCCGAGAGACAAATCGGTCCGTAATCTGGACCGAAAAAACGGATGTAACGTATGCGATTGTCATGCAAGTGCAATGCGAGTGCAATGCGATTTTTAATCGTATCATCCGTATGACATCAGTATGACATCCGTATTGCTGTCCGATTTTTACGCACCAGTGTCCTTTGAAAAGCCGGCAAATCAGCGCCGTGTACAGTAAAATCACACTGACAGGTTAGAATAGAGTAGATATATGCACATAGAATGTGTCTATATACATATATATATATATGTCAGTGAGACACCTATATATGTATATTTATATTTAATGCAGCGCTAGATAGCATAAAAGCCGCTAATTCAATTGCCGGCTTTTGCTCTCTCCTTCACAAACCCGACATGATATGAGACATGGTTTACATACAGTAAACCATCTCATATCCTCTTTTTTTTTGCATATTCCACACTACTGTTAGTAGTGTGTATGTGCAAAATTTGGCCGCTGTAGCTGCTCAAATAAAGGGTTAAATGGCGGAAAAAATTGGCGTGGGCTCCCGCGCAATTTTCTCCGCCAGAATGGTAAAGCCAGTGACTGAGGGCAGATATTAATAGCCAGGAGAGGGTCCATGGTTATTGGCCCCCCCGTGGCTAAAAACATCTGCCCCCAGCCACCCCAGAAAAGGCACATCTGGAAGATGCGCCTATTCTGGCACTTGGCCACTCTCTTCCCACTCCCTGTAGCGGTGGGATATGGGGTAATGAAGGGTTAATGCCACCTTGCTATTGGAAGGTGACATTAAGCCAGATTAATAATGGAGAGGCGTCAATTATGACACCTATCCATTATTAATCCAATTGTTGGAAAGGGTTAAAAAACACACACACACATGATTTAAAAGTAGTTTAATGCAATAAACACAGCGGTTGTTGTAATAATTTATTGTTCTCTCAATCCATTAGGAACACCCTCGCTTTGAAAAATAATAAACGCACAAGATACATACCTTCTGGTGAACCGTCTCGTCCCACGAAGTAATCCATCTGAAGGGGTTAACTAATATTACAGGCAGGAGCCCTGCTAAATGCAGCGGTGCTCGTGCTTGTAATTCCCCGGCGAATGAATGAAATGTAGGTCATTGACCTACATTTCCTTCAGTCGCGGTGATGCGCCCCCTGGTGGATGTCCTCATATGACCTGGAGCGTGGGAAAAAGTTCCCAGGCTGCAGTTCATGAGAACATCCACCAGAGGGCGCCTCACCGCGACTGAATGTAAGTATAGATCCTGCTTTCCTTTCAGCACCCGGGGATTACAGGTACGAGCGAGTGGTTTATCGCAGCTCGTGCCTGTAATATTAGTTAACCCCTTCAGATGGATTACTTCGTGGGACGAGACGGTTCACCAGAAGGTATGTATCTTGTGCGTTTATTATTTTTCCAAGCGAGGGTGTTCCTGATGGATTGAGAGAACAATAAATTATTACAACAACCGCTGTGTTTATTTCATTAAACTACTTTTAAATCATGTGTGTGTGTGTTTTTTAACCCTTTCCAACAATTGGATTAATAATGGATAGGTGTCATAATTGACGCCTCTCCATTATTAATCTGGCTTAATGTCACCTTCCAATAGCAAGGTGGCATTAACCCTTCATTACCCCATATCCCACCGCTACAGGGAGTGGGAAGAGAGTGGCCAAGTGCCAGAATAGGCGCATCTTCCAGATGTGCCTTTTCTGGGGTGGCTGGGGGCAGATGTTTTTAGCCACGGGGGGGCCAATAACCATGGACCCTCTCCTGGCTATTAATATCTGCCCTCAGTCACTGGTTTACCATTCTGGCGGAGAAAATTGCGCGGGAGCCCACGCCAATTTTTTCCGCCATTTAACCCTTTATTTGAGCAGCTACAGCGGCCAAATTTTGCACATACACACTACTAACATTAGTAGTGTGGAATATGCAAAAAAAAAGAGGATATGAGATGGTTTACTGTATGTAAACCATGTCTCATATCATGTCGGGTTTGTGAAGGAGAGAGCAAAAGCCGGCAATTGAATTAGCGGCTTTTATGCTATCTAGCGCTGCATTAAATATAAATATACATATATAGGTGTCTCACTGACATATATATATATATGTATATAGACACATTCTATGTGCATATATCTACTCTATTCTAACCTGTCAGTGTGATTTTACTGTACACCGCGCTGAATTGCCGGCTTTTCAAAGGACACCGGTGCGTAAAAATCGGACAGAACTCGCATGGTGCGAGTGCTGTGCGATTTTTTTTCTCGCACCCATTGACTTGCATTGGCGAGTCTCGTCCGAGACTCGCAGCAAATCGCAGCAAGCTGCGATTTTTTTCTCAGTCCGATTTTGGCCGAGAAAAAAATCGCAAATGAAAAGACACCTATTGAATAACATTGGTCCGAGTGCAATCCGATTTTTTATCGGATTGCACTCGTCCGTTTTCCTCGCCAGTGGAAATGTACCCTTAGACTGCTTCCGCTGCCAACATCAGGCATTTTCTTCACAGTTTGCGTCGGTACATCGGGCCGACGCAGCGCGACGGCCCCGTACCGACGCTAGTGTGAAAGCAGCCTTAGATGTCAGCCGCCTGGTTGTGCAAGGAACGTTGACATGAATGGACTTGGGTGGCAAGTTTCTACATAGTCTCGTGGAAGGGAGCACAACTGTGCAAAGAAAAAAAGAATGGTAAAGTGAATACAGTGCTACACCAAGGTTGCATCCTCTTCATTTTCTGGGTTTGTGGTTTCAGAGGTTTTACTCCAGTAATACATAGGTTGAAAAAAGATCGAAGTCCATTTTGTCACTAAATTAACTACAACCCACAATGTTATGTGTAATCATAAAGTGATAATATGCGGTGACAGATTTAATTTAACTTCTGCCCCTTTTAAGATCAATATGAGACCCTGATTCTATCGCTGGGTCACTTACTGGCCTTCTTCCTGTAGTTTTGATATCTGCTGCTCCTTTGCAAATCCTCTCATTGATGAGCTCCTCGCTGTAGTCTTCAGTATTCATGAGCGCTTATTATTCCATCCCAACACTGATTGACTGCTTTCTGCCTACCATCTGCATAGGCAGAAAGCAGCCAATCACTGGTGTAGCTTATCATTGAGAAGACTAGCAGAGCTGCAGTAGATTAATCAATGATATTCCAAAACAACAGTAAAAAGCCCAGTAGCTGACACTAGGCCGGAGTTTGTTCCTTTTTCCCTATCTTATCCTGCCCTTATTGGAAGGCATAACCTGATGACAGATTTCCTTTTATAAGGAACCTGCCAAAAGTCCTTCTTTCATAACCACCCAAAACCATTCATATGACTGTGTAACCATCTAGCCCTTTCTGTGTAACCATCTGGCCATTTTCCGTTTTTTTTCCCTCCCTTTTTTGTTTTTTTCTTCACTCCTCTTTTTCCCAGAGCCATAACATTTTTATTTTTCTGTCAATGTGGCCGTGTGAGGGCTTGTTTTTTGCAGGATGAGTTATACTTTTGAATGACCCCATTGGTTTTCCAATGTAGTTTACTGGAAAACTGAGGGAAAAAAATTCCAAGTGCGGTGAAATTACAAATCAAGTGCAACTCAACAATTGATTTTTTTTTGTTTGTTTGTTTTTGTTTTATTTACCATGTTCACTATATGGTAAAACTAACCTGGCATTATATTCTCCAGATCAGTTAAGTATGCATATACCAAACGTGTATAGGTTTTGTTTTAATTTTTTTTAAGTTATATATATATAAAAAAAATAAAATCTGAAATTTGCATATAAAAATAAAGGTTGCTTTTGAGCCCGTCTCTCCGGACAGCACCACAGGAAGTAGTCCTTCCCTGACCAATGAAGGGACAGGTTCGCAGCTTGAGGATCCCTCCCACCTCCACCCTCCAGTGTTGTTCCCATCAGGGACAGATGCATGTGAAGAGCAGAAGAATCTTCCTGATCAGGGAGCAGGAGCTCCTGATTGCCGGACCCAGGTAGATGCGGGGGGGTCCTAGCATCTCTCTCCTTCCTCCTGCAGCAGGGACCGGAGGCGGACACCTTGCTGAACAAGAGGCTCCTAGTTCAATCCGCTTCCCCCTCAGGGGAGCTCTTGTTTCGCTCTCATCCATTTCATAGTCAGTTTACAGGGGAGCGACATGTAATTCTCTACCTGGCCTGCATTCCAGCATGAAAGCTTTGGGAAAAGGAGCGCCAAGAATCACCTGTTTAAATGGGAAAGCAACTCCTGACTATGCAGATGGAAGACGTTTAGGAGGTAAACTACAGTCCTGCTCATCGTTATTGGCACCCATTCATTTTTTTCATACTGTACAATATTTTCGGAAGTAAATGGAAATGTACCAAAGTTTATATCCTCAGGATTTTTAAATTAGTGGTCTAAAGTAATACAACAGTAAACCATTGAAATTGCAACATGTAAGTTGAAAAACAAAGAAGAAACAGAATAAACCGCACGTGCAGCCATAGAGGCCCCCGTAATTTAATACTTGGTTGCATACCCTTTCGCATTGATGACAACCTCCAAACGTTTCTTGTAGCTATCTATAAGCTTATCACACTGTTCAGCTGGTATTTTCTCCCACTCCTTTTTGCTTTTTGTTCAAGATCTTGAAAGTTTGCAGGCTAACCCCAAAGATTTTCAGTGGAATTGAGGACAGGACTTATTGCTGTCCATTTTAAAACAGTCCATTTTTTTCTTTTTTTAACCGTTCCTGGGTACTTTTGGATGTGTGCTTTGGGTCATTGTCTTGCTGGAGGACCCATGTTCTTCGACTCAAGCAAATTTTTCTTACACTGGGTAGGACATTTCGCTCTAGAATCTCTTGACAATTCTCTGATTTCATGATTCCAGTGATACAGTCAAGGCCTCCAGTACCAGACGCAGCAAAGCAACCCCACAGCATTATAGACCCTCTACTGTTGTGAATTCCGTTCTTGGGCTCCATCCTGTGGTCATGAATGGTATTTTTAGGAGTTCTGCTCTTGGGCTCCCTCTGGTGGTTTCAAGTGGAACTGAGCAGCTGCTTTCACTAATCGGTGCCCTGGCCTTGTTATTTAACTGGGCTTTAGGCTGTAGTTGATGCCAGCTGTCAATGTTCCTTCCTGTGGATTCAGTCCTTTCCTGGAAGTTCTCTGTTGGCCAGTCCATTTCAGCTTAAGATAAGTTCTGCTAGTTTTCGGGTGTTTCCCTGCCTATGACCTTTTGTTCAGTTTAAGTTATGTCTCTTTTGTCCAGCTTGTCATCATGAAATATTCTGGCTAGTTGGAAGCTCTGGGGTTGCAGATTTGCCCCTCCACACCGTGAGTCGGTGTGGAGGTTATTTTTGTAAACTCTGCGTGGACATTTAGTTTTTATACTGACCGCACAGTAGCCTTTTCTTTCTCTGTCTATTTAGATAATAGTGGCCTCCTTTGCTAAAATCTAGTTTCATTTCTGAGTTTGTCATTTCCCTCTTCACTCACCGTCAATATTTGTGGGGGGCTATCTTTCCTTTGGGGGTTTCTCTGAGGCGAGATAGTTTTCCGTTTCCATCTTCAGGGGTAGCTAGTTCTTAGGCTGTGAAGAGGCGTCTAGGCAGAGATAGGAACGCTCCACGGCTATTTCTAGTGTTGGTGTTAGGAGTAGGGATTGCGGTCAGTAAAGTTACCACCTCCTCAGAGCTAGTACATTATTTGTTTTACCCACTAGGTCATTTCAGTGCTGCTCCGTAATCACTAGGTCATATAGGTGATTACTGTCTGTAGAGCTGCCACCTCCTCTGAGCTTGTCCATGATTGGTTTTACCCACCAGGTCATCTCAGTACCACTCCGTAACCACCAGGTCATAACACTCTACCATGCTTAACTGTTGGTAGGCTGTTCGTTTACTTGTAAACAAACTGTTGCTTTGGATTACTGAAAAGCTCTATTTTTGTTTCATCTATTCACAGAACATTTTCCCAGAAGGATTGTGGTTTCTCAAGGTATTTTTTGGCAAAGATCAGTTGTTCCTTTTTATTTCTTTTCTTCAGCAATGGTTTCTTCCTTGGCCTTCATCCGTAAAGCTCTGCTCGATTTTAGTGTGCGGCGTATTCTTCTTGTTGAGACCATGACCCCAGGTTGTTCCAGATTGGCCTTCAGGTCTTTGGATGTTTGACGTGGTGTTTTTCCCACCATTCACACCAACCTTTGAAGACCTCTCTTTTCAATTTTCCTCTTTCCCCCACGTCCATTGAGGTTCTTGATGAATCCATGCTTGGCAAACTTCTTAATAACATTGCTTACTGTTGAAACTGGGATACACAGGTCTTTGGAGATGGCCTTTATAAGATAGCGCTTACTGCATGTGTTGGAGGGACAGTCGCTTAGCAACTGGATTCAGTCACACAGGCACGATCCATTAAACAGTCCATGCGGTTTATTTACCCATCATAAACCGCCATGTTACACATATAGTTCATAGTACACGGCTTCTTCCTTCATTTGACAGGCACTACACCTGCCATTCCTCCTCTGACTAGTTAATGACTCTACTCGCATAGCATTATACGACATTAGGTTGCAGTCTCTAAACACGCTGGACCTCACTTCGTCCAGTTACCATGGGAGACCACACAGTTCATTAACTTCCATGGAACATCATAGGCACTAACAGTCTCTTCCACTGGCAGATACTCGTCTGCCCATAACCCCCTTTAGCTGGAGTTACCTTACTTGAGCTCCTGCTCCAAACACTGACTCCTCGTCAGTCCTCTCTCCCGGGGAAACTACCTAACTGGGATCAACGTCCTGGACCATGCCTTGCTCACCAGGCTACCCGACCGTTCCAGATCCACAGAAGGACGGTACCTTCCCCAACACAGTAGCCATCACAGGCTCTGCAGGACCATGGCCTCACCCCGTGCTCTTCAGGAAACCAGTCCTACTCCCAGGATATTCCAACACAGAGGCCATCCAGGTCCACGGCCTCTCCGAATGCTATTCAGGACATCTGTCCTACTCCCAGGACCGCCCAACACACAGGCCTTCAGGTACGCAGCCTTTCCGTGTGCTATTCAGGGATCCAGTCCACACACAGGACCTCCCAACACCCAGGCCTTCAGATCCATGGCCTCTCCATGTGCTTTTCGGGAATCCAGTTCTATTCCCAGGACATTCCAACACACAGGCCATCCAGGACCTTACACACCGACCATTCAGGTCCATACACTCTGACCATGTGATCAGACCTCAGTCACATTATATCACAGTAGCCACTCCCATAGGTGGGAGAAGCATGTGGTTAGTCAGACCCGCCCAGCTCTCCGACTAACTCTGTAAGCCTCCCTTTACAACTACACAAACACTTGTGGGACTACAAGTCCCAGAACAATATTACTGGCTTACAGCGCAGAGAATCTATGCGCCACATACCAGCCATTCACAATGATGCTGGTCACTGTCTCACTATCACAATTACGCCTGCGACTGCCATGCACTCCCATGGCCTCAATGTGCCTCTGTGTGTACTCTGAGGAGAACACACAGCGCCCCCTAGCTGTAAAAGGGGTCACTGCATTACACCTTATACTCTTTGGAAGTTTAGTGTTTGCTAATAATAGCAGTTCTGATGTCCTCGGACAACTCCTTTGTCTTCACCATTATGACAAAGGAGCAGGACGTGCCATGTGGCTTTTTAAAACAAAAAGTCATCATTCATTGGCTAATTCATGTCACGTGGGCACCGACAATCACAGGTAATTTTCATTTGTGATTTACCACAGGCGAGTCAAAATGTGTTTCCTAATTTAATAGTCCCCTTAGGAGACCTGCAGCTGCAATTGTCCAATCCCCTGTGCTATAAAGAGTGCTTCAGCACTGATGCGTATAGAGAAAATCGCAATTGCTATTTTGTGGCCGGCGTTCATAGAAGGGTCCCCCCATTATCAGCAGACCCCTGGCTGCCATGACAACCCATCGGCGCCCTGTGATCAAGTGATGGGTGCCAATGAGTGGGATTAATTACTTGCTTATGGACGGCGAGTGTTAAATCTCGCCATCAATTATTGACAGCTTAATTTAACAGATTAACCACTGCAGGCAGAGTTCCACTCCATCTGCTGCTGTTAAAGGCACATGATGGCTGATTAAATCAGTCATCATGTGCTGGGAATGATTCAAGCTCACATGGCAAGGACATGACATATGATGTACTGTAAATATACGGCAGATATCCTGAAAGGGGTTAAAAGATAAGCAATTTGATCCCTTTATTGCACCAAAGCACTGCTCCAGCAGCTAGAAATCCTATTTTGAAGTTGTCTCTAAGTACTTTGGGGCGAGACAATCCTACCTAGCCACACCCTCCCTTTTCTGATTGACAGGTCATTTACTGGCCCATGGCCGTTGACATGTTGTTAGCCTGGGGAGGGCGCTACTAGGTAGGGAACAGTGTGAGCCTGAGAAGCTAGCAGTTCGTCATGCACTAATGCTCTTCCAGACACGACTAATTGATTAGGTCGGGGAGAGAGGAGATGATAAAGCTTCTGACAGAATCTCATAGCAATATGGGACAAAATACTTAGAGTGTGTGCACACAACATCTTTTTCAGGCGGAAAATGCTCAAAAGCATGTACATATGCATCAATATGTATAAAATGCTTGCTGTGTACATGTTCAGGCTTGTATTTGTCTTTTTAACCTATCTAGGTTCATAAAAATGCCAAGCAGTTAAAGGAAGCGCCACGTCCATTCTCTGATGCGTTCCACTTGGAAGGCGCTCTGTACTATACAATACAAGTCAATGGGAAAGCTCAAAAGATGACCGGTTGGCTGTAGGAGCGTCTTGGTTAAAAAACAGTACAGTGCTTTCTTTATTAATTTAATGGAGTTAAAGAAAAAAAAAAAAAAAAGACATTGACAAACTCATGGGAAAACTCTCCAAAAAAATTGCCAGTGGCTAAAACTGTCCAAAAAATAAGGAAATGACCAAAAAGGCACAAATGACGCTTCAGGTAAAAACGACCGATGTTCTTGAAGCTTCTTCTGCTTGAAATACTGTGCGGTTTCCCCTGAGTTTCGATGTGGTGTGCACAGAGCCTTAGATTGTAGACATACTGGTATTTTAGAGCCAGAGACACATTTCTGATCTTTGAGAAGTTGCCGTTCCTGGGATTACTTGCGCTTTTGCCAGATTTTCTGCCTTTTCTTCAATAAGACCACAGAATGCCATGGAGAATTACATCCTGTCGGTATTTCGGCCTGACATTCATTGAAGGTCTTGCATTGCTCACGGTAATAGTCCTTCTCCGAGCATCCAAACACACAAGGAGCGCGGAGGATACATGGAGGTGGTGCAGGAGAAGACCTAGCGCGGTTACAAGGTCGCACAGTCCTTTTTATTTACAGGGAAATAAGTCTGAAAAACTTGTTTGTTTTTCACCAAAGTTCTGCTTATGGTCGACGCAAGATCCTTTCTCTGTCCTCGATTTACGGGAACCAGTCTGTTTTACTGCTCTTTGTGATACTTTTTGCTAAATGACAATTTATTCCTTCTGAAAGTGAACCGTGAGGATTTTCCGGCCAGCCGTGTGGCCGTCTGCAGCACATCAATCCTCCAGATCCCGACGCCTCCCGGTAGCCTTGCTGGGAATGGAGGGAGAAAGTGTGGCGCTTGCTGATGTATGAATTATGTTCTGTTTTCCAGTAGTAAAGGGCTTCTTTCCGTTTTCATTATTTCCTAGCCCCAAGCAATATCGAAAATCCGCATCCAACCTCAAGGTAAGATTTTACAGTGATATTAAAAGCTGGATGTTTTAAGGGGTTGACAATGACAATGGCATCTGTTTTAATAACTTCCAAAGAGAACTCTCACACTTGCTTCCTATTGGGCAGCGCACAGCACTAATACCCTTGTAGGTTATCGAAATTAGATTATTTTTTTTTTTTTTTTTTTTTTACGATGCTTCTGTTATTGAAATGTACATGAATCCTTCTGCCTTTCTGGTTCTTCAAAGCAAGAAGCGATGTTTCGGGGCTAGAACATCACAAATGTAATCATCGGTAATAGACAGGGGAAATAGGACGGGAGAAAAGTCCCCGTAGGCCCCGGTGTCTAGACAAATAAAAGTAAGCATGTTATTAGAGGCGCTGCGGAATGGCATTTATCATTGCTCTATATTATTTATAACTACAAAAATGCGCACCCCGTGTGTGCTGAACATGTGGCCCATAATTCACGGAAGGTCCCCGCATTGTCTGTGCTGCCGGATGGTCATTTTTGCCTTTTGCTTGCCTCTTTCTGGGGGGGAGTGCATGTGGTATGGTGATGTGCGCTTATTTTTTTCAATGTGGGGATAAAAATCATTTTTTTTAATGGGGTATCATTAAAAATGCTGCATTGTTTTGGATTTACAATCTGTTTCCCACTATATTCAACTTTGTGTTCTGTGGTCATACATCCGCTGAGAGCAGCTCCGAGAAGGACAGATGAGAAGTTACAAACCCTCCGTTAGGGCGCAATCATTCCGGCATATAACACTGAGGATGATCGCATTGCAATGCTCGGACTGGCCGGCGGCTCTTCTGTGACTCCATGTATTTCTGTAGTGCTGTCACGCCCAGGTCAGGAACGCCGCTGGCCAGTCCGAGCATTGCAATGCGATCATCATCCGTGTTGGCCCATCACAGCGCGCTGACTGACAGATTACACAGTGCAGCATTACACAGTGCATCATAGAGACTGTAGGAGGGAAACCGTGCAAAAGGTGTAATGAAATCATTTTTATCGCCAATCTGTCATCCACTGTATTGTGGATTTTGTACCCAGGAGATCAGGTCTTTGTGTGTGAAGCATATCCATTTCATGTGAACAGTCTTATTATATTTATCAGTTGTTCATGAGTTAGGATGGAGAATGAATATTCGATGCCCACGTGATGTACATTTGTCATGTTCAGTCTGGACGTGCGGAGCTAGTTCCATGCCAGCAGCGATCACAGTTAATAATAATTTATAATAATAATAATTGTATTTATATAGCGCCCACATATTCCGCAGCGCTTTATCACAGTTGGCTTTAACCTCTGCAGTTTAACCCCTCTGATACTGTGGCCAATAGAAGCCCCATCATCTAAGTGATAATGAGGTGCCAATAGTGTTCTCATGGCAACCATACTAGAGCAGCTTAGGCTACTTTCACACTAGTGTTAACTGCATTCCGTCACAATGCGTCGTTTTGCCGAAAAAACGCATCCTGCAAAAGTGTTTGCAGGATGCGTTTTTTCGCCATTGATTAACATTAAGCGACGCATTGTGACGGATTGCCACACGTCGCACCTGTCGTGCGACGGATGCGTCGTGCAGTGGCGGACCGTTGGGAGCAAAAAACGCTACATGTAACGTTTTTTGCTCACGACGGTCCGCTTTTTCCGACCGCGCATGCGCGGCCGGAACTCCGCCCCCACCTCCCCGCGCTTCCCCGCACCTCACAATGGGGCAGCGGATGCGCTGGAAAAATGCATCCGCTGCCCCCGTTGTGCAGCGGAGACAACGCTAGCGTCGGGAACCTCGGCCCGACGCGCCGCGATGGGCCGAGCCCGACGCTAGTGTGAAAGTAGCCTTAAAGGGAATCTGTCACTAGGTTTTTTTCCATTTAATGTAAGACCAGCATATTGTAGGGGCAGAGACCCCGATTCCAGTGATGTATCACTTACTGTGCTGCTTGCTGTAGTGTTGGTAAAATCACTGTTTTATCAGCAGGAGATTATCACTAGAGGACGAGTAAACCTGCAGTCAGGAAGTCATGCATATTGAGCTCTGTATAACCCTGACCCCACTGCTGAGTGGCAGCTTTCTGTGTATAGCGTGCATGGGCAGAGAGCTGCCTAACAGGGGTGTGGGCGAGGTATAGAGCGCTAAACACTATGACAGCAGCGAGATCTACAACAGGGATTTTATGAAAATGATAGCTAGCAGCCCAGTAAGTGACACATCACTGGGATCAGGGTCTCTGTCTCTACATAATACTGCTCGCAGATTCCCCTTGCAGAAATGAAAAGCTCATGGATTTCTTGGGTAGATCCGTAGATGGGTTTGTGTCTGTCAAATTTTCTCTCCCTCTTGTCTCTATTTTATTATAAAAAATATGGAGATAATTGTTCCAAAAATGACTTTGACTGATCTACATGCAGGTATTGTTTGTTTTTTCCTACATATTCTTTCTGGCTTCTTTGTGTGTTTTTTGTAAACATTGTAATTTATTATTTTGTATCGTTAAAGGGGTTGTCCACTACCGAAACAACCCTTTCTGAATATCGATTTCCCCCCAGGTAAAATAATAACACTGTATATTCTCCTTCGGTGCGGACGCCGTCCCTGCAGTGTCCGCACTAACTCTCCTTAGGATCGTGTGACATTATCTCACATGAGCCCTGCAGCCAATCAGCACTGGCTTCACTCTCCCCACCTTCTGACAAATTAAGACTTCCAGAGGAAGGGTTAAAGCGACAGCAGCTCTCACGAAGACAGTGCTGATTGGCTGCAGGGTTCACGTGACATAATAGTGTCACGTAATCCCCGGGAGAGCCAGAGCCGGCACCACTGGAATGGTACCAGCACCAGAGGTTAGTATGAGTGGTGTTATTTTACTGGGGGGAAACAGGATTCAAAAGTTGTTGTCCAAATAGTGGACAACCCCTTTAATTGATTGAAAATAGTTTGCCCATTGCAGGTTTATCTGCAGGATAAGTTTTTCTCATACATGGGTCAATGACGGCACATCAGTATTCTACCAAAGCAATGTTACTGGCTTACTAATCTTTTTTTCTGTTTCATTGTAGGTATTCGAACCACACCAAATGTAGCTTTTGATTTTGAAGCTTTCCTTCACAATACAGGTAAATAATAGCAAACATGTCCGAAAAGCATACAACCTCTGGGTAGAGAAGGATTGGGCAGTGGGATTTTAGCATGCCCAATCCCAATCCTAGGAGATCTTGTCTAGTATTGGCTTATTAGCCCTACTTCTCTCTGACACACACATCCTTGCAATCATAAAAATTGGTTGACACTTGGATGTTCTGTGTGCAATATACAGCTCTGGCAAAAGTGAAGAGACCACCACATGAAAACCCTGTCATGGGCAGCCCAATCTCCAGACCTGAACCCCATGGAAAACCTCTGGAATGTAATCAAGAGGATGATGGATAGCCACAAGCCATCAAACAAAGATCTGCTTACATTTCTACACCAGAAGCAGTGCGAAAGACTGGTGGAAAGCATGCCAAGACGCATGAAAGCTGTGATTAAAAATCATGGCTATTCCACAAAATATTGATTTCTGAACTCTTCCTGAGTTAAAACATTAGTATTGTTGCTTCTAAATGATTATGAACTTGTTTTCTTTGCATTATTTGAGGTCTGAAAGCTTTTTTATTTTTATTTTTTTATTTTAATTTTGACCATTTCTCCTTTACAGAAAAAAAAATACAAAATGTATTGCTTCGAAATTCGGAGACATGTTGTCAGAAGTTTATAGAATAAAAACAATTTACATTTTACTCAAAAATTTACCTATAAAGAGAAAAATCAGACAAACTGAACATTTTGCAGTGGTCTCTTAATATTTGCCAGAGCTGCATATACTTACTGTATATACGGTAATAGTTTCTTTTTTTTATTATAACGCAGCCATAGATTTGAATGGATAAAGCTCCTCCGATATGCTGTGTTTCCCCAATTCCCACTGCCAGCAATCTGAACTGCACTATTGAATAACAAGGGCTATGTTCTATCTGCTAAATAATGGCACAGCACACCTCCTATTTATACACTTGTCATGGTGAGCCGTAAGAGTGATGCCAGCATTGTTTGGTGTGTGTGGTTTTTTTTTTTTTGTTTTGTTTTTTATTTTTTTTGCAACAATACCTTTGGTGCATTAGCTCTCTTTTCTATTACCGTAAGAGTGAAGATGAAGTATAAATACGAATATGGAAAATTTGAAATGTGAAAAAATACATTTAATATTGTTACCCAATATTGCTCAAATTCCATATTATTGGATTGTTTGGGGGATTGTTGTATGTCCATTTTCTATTATGATATGGACTTTTCCCCAGCTTCTCCGCCTTTTTAAATCTTCTTAGTGTGAAACAATTACTTTATTATATACGAAGTGCAAAAAGACAACTATTTGCCTTTTTCTTTGAAATAATTATTATTTGGGGGGGCTTGTTGATGCCAGGTACATGTTTTCCCTTTTCTGATTCATCAAAATCAGCATTTTTCACCCTGGTCTTGATGAGGGGCGGGGTGGAATAAGAGGCTCCTGGTTCATTAAAGGCACAATCCTCTTGGTGAATCAGGTGACTTTTTATTTATTTCTTTTTTTTTTTTCCATATGGTAATTTTTATTTTGCAAAGAGCCAACATGGGCATAAAATAGGTAAAAGAGTAACGCTCAATTTCTCAATCCTCTGCTGCTTTTGTGCTGATGCTTCCTTGGTTATCAGGTGACTTTTGAAAGCTTTTTACAACAGAATTCCGGTGAAAAATTCTGATTAAATCCGGCCCAATGGTTTCTGACATATACCACAATACTGTTGTGTAACATTATAAAGAGCATGCTATTACATGGTGGCACAAAAATGAAAATTCGCCCGGTCATAAAAGGATTCAAAAAGCTATACAATATTTTGGGAAAACATAACAGAGGACAGGATTAGTGGTAAATGAGGCCTGACTAATTTTCGGTCCCCTCTTGGGTATTTAAAGCTGAGTTAGAAGAGTCAGCAGTGCGGAGATAAGAAAGCCTTCCTTCAGATGTGGAGAACGGACTATTAGGGAAATTCTCACACCGTACAAAGACCTTTTTGTCTTCAGATTAATCCTCTACACTTCATGTGTGCCAAAACACCAGCTCTCTGGGGTGAATAAAGATGTAAAGACCGCGGGATTTTGTTTCTCTCGGTCTGTCCCGCGCTTATTCCTACTGTGTATAACAAATGAACCAGCTCCAGAAAATGGTCTCCTCACATCTGTAAGTACACGGCATTATTCAGCCCCACTTTAATACAGAGCGGCGCCAGGCTATGACACACAGAATAAATCACTGCCTATGATATTCCAGCTTTAGTTATTTGTGAATTGAAAGAAGCACTCGGACAGAACATATCATCCCCGTGGCTAGCTAGGATGAACTTTTTCTTTCCTGTAACTGATCCAAGTTCTATGTCCTCATAAAGAGACACATTTGGATAAATAGCTCCTTGGCGTCTGTCGTCTCCGCTGTTGAAGAAGCTTTATATGAGAAGAAAAGAGGCTAGGCGCATTACATGTGTACTGTCTGGGGAAAGTGCTGCCGAAAGAACTCTCGGCTTTGTATTCCGTACTGTTTGTGAAATAATGTTGATAAGGTTGTGCCGACGTCCCTTGCAGATCCCAGCAGCCTTGACGGTTATAATGGCGCTGCATGGAATACAACTTAATTTGGCTTGTTACGATATAATCAGATTTATTTTTGGAATAGACATTGCAGTTTTAGACAACTTGATCTCATATGATAGATTCTGTGATAATTGGGCAATCTGGAAACACTTTTAGGCTGTGTGCACATATAGCAGATTTTTCGCTGTTTTTTCGCTATAAAAACGCTATAAAACCTCGAAAAAAACGCTCACATTAAGCATCCTATTTAATAGAATGCAATCCGCATTTTTTGTGCACATGCTGCATTTTTTTCCTGAGCGGAATCGCATTCCAGAAGAAAACACAGCATGTTCATTAAATTTGCGGAATCGCGGGGATTCCGCACACCTAGGAATGCATTGATCTGCTTACTTCCCGCATGGGGCTATGCCCACCATGCGGAATGTAAGCAGATCATGTGCGGTTGGTACCCAGGGTGGAGGAGAGGAGACTCTCCTCCACGGACTGGGCACCATATAATTGTACAAAAAAAATAATAATTAAAATTAAAAATCGTGAAATACTTACCCTCTGATGGCCCCGGAGTCCTCCCGCCTCTCAGCGGTGCACGTGGCCGCTTCTGTTCCTATAGATGGTGTGTGTGAAGGACCTGCGATGACGTCGCGGTCACGTGACCGCGACGTCATCGAAGGTCCTGCACACACACCATCTATAGGAACGGAAGCCGCTGAGGAGATCGGCTGTTTGCGGAAGGTGAGCATAACCATTTTTTATAGGGCACCTGTCACCCCGTTTTTTGAAGATGAGCTAAAAATAGCGTTAAATAGGGGCAGAGCTGGGCGTTACATTAGTGTCTTTGTGTGCCTTTATAACCTACCTAAGCTGCCGAAATACCTTTGTAAAGTCGCCGTTTTCTGCTGTCACTCACGCTGGTCTGGTCATATGGG
Source organism: Ranitomeya variabilis (assembly GCF_051348905.1). Classification (NCBI taxonomy): domain Eukaryota; kingdom Metazoa; phylum Chordata; class Amphibia; order Anura; family Dendrobatidae; genus Ranitomeya; species Ranitomeya variabilis. The sequence continues at coordinate 238,818,828 of NC_135232.1, forward strand.
TGTGGTGACAGCGCTGTTTCTCCCCCAGAAACCTGCTCATCATTACGTTGGTGGCGTAGTGGTGTGCGCATGTCCAAAGCGAAGATCCACTGCCCAGGAGATTCAAAACAGCGCGGTCTTCGCTATTCGCAGTTTACCGGTGGGCGCGGCCATCTTTCCTGTGGCCGCGCGTGCGCAGATGGAGCGCTCTGCTGCCCGGGGTTTAGGAAAATGGCCGCCGCGATCTCCATCTGCGCACGCGCGGAATCCCGCGGCCATTTTCCTGAAGGCCCGGGCAGCAGAGCGCTCCATCTGCGCACGCGCGGCCACAGGAAAGATGGCCGCGCCCACCGGTAAACGGCGAATAGCGAAGACCGCGCTGTTTTGAATCTCCTGGGCAGTGGATCTTCGCTTTGGACATGCGCACACCACTACGCCACCAACGTAATGATGAGCAGGATTCTGGGGGAGAAACAGCGCTGTCACCACACCCATAGGACCAGACCAGCGTGAGTGACAGCAGAAAACGGCGACTTTACAAAGGTATTTCGGCAGCTTAGGTAGGTTATAAAGGCACACAAAGACACTAATGTAACGCCCAGCTCTGCTCCTATTTAACGGTATTTTTAGCTCATCTTCAAAAAACAGGGTGACAGGTGCCCTTTAAATTTTTTTTATTATTTTTAACATTCTATCTTTTACTATTGATGCTGCATAGGCTGCATCAATAGTAAAAAGTTGGTCACACTTGTCAAACACTATGTTTGACAAGTGTGACCAACCTGTCAATCAGTTTTCCAAGCGATGCTACAGATCGCTTGGAAAACGCTAGCATTCTGCAAGCTAATTATGCTTGCAAAACGCTAGTTTTCTGCGGGAATACGCATGCCAATTCCGCATGCGATATACCCGCGGTAGGAGTTGCAGAATTTCCGCGGAAATTTCCGCAGCAATTCTGCAATGTGTGCACTTAGCTTTACTGTAAAATTCCGTACCTGTATAGAGGGTCCGGAACTGTCGAGGCTCCGTCCCATGTTGCCCAGGGGAAGAAATAGGCGACCGGACAGGCCCCATCACCCAGGAAAAGGGGGAATGTTTAAACCAGAAACAAAGCGCGCGAAGCAGGAGTCAGGTTCCCGCCATCAGGAAAGGTGCAGGAGGATGAGCAGCACACTCCGCACCCCGAGCATCTGCGCCCCGACGTATTGTGGCGGACATTCTCTGGACACTCGAGCAGGACAGTGAGAGTGGAGAGCCGTGCGCCTGGCAAAAAGCAATATCACGCTTGCGCAGGGAAACGTGGGACATTGAGTTGTGGTCCCTTCTGCCGGCCACAGCGCAGCAGCCCACGCCTGACGTTCGGATTTATGCAGCTCTCTTTGCTTCAGCTGCACAGGCTTATGGACTAGGGGCTCAGCGGGTAGAACCGGTGACCGCCCGCTGCAGCCAGAAGTTGGACCATTATTTGTGGGACTCCATCTGCGGACACTACTCCGGCCATTGTAAGTACTACAACACCCAATGGATCATCTGGCTGAGGAACCTAAGGACATAAGTTTGATAATTGGACTGTTGTTACTTTTCAATTCTCTTTTCAACTTAACTGTTTATCTCCCTGCAATGAGTTCTCCTATTGTTTCAATTAAATTGTTATACTGTTAACCCTTGCTCTGCCTCCCATTCGTCACTGCATCCGCAACCTGTTTACAGTCTCACTCTTCACAATTAATACCTCGTGGAGAACACTTTGCAGGTATCTCACTTCTGTTCATCTTGTTGTCCATTGCCTCTTGTCAAGTATTTGTCTTGAGTAATAACAGTAAGTGAGGAGCGGATCATTGTTTCTCTCTCTTCCTGTTTTAGGGTAAGCTCACACTAGACATTTTTTTCAGCATTTTTTTTTTCTGCAGCTAAACCTGATCTCTTGCAAGAAAAACCTGCTTTTTTTCTGCTGTTTTTTGCTGCAGTTTTGGCACGCTAGATGTCTCTTGTGCATGCTGATAAAGTTTGGAGCTCAAAAAGAAAAGTTATGTTCTATAGAATCAGGTTTTGTTACAAAAAGCAGGAGAGAGATGAATAAGGGTATGTGCACACGATGCGGAAAACGCTGCGAATCGCTAACGTCCGCAGCAGTTTCCCATGAGTTTACATTACAATGTAAACCTATGGGAAACAAAAAACGCTGTGCACATGCTGCGGAAAAAAACGAGTGGAAATGCAGATGTTTACATTCCGCAGCATGTCACTTCTTTCTGCGGATTCCACAGCGGTTTGACAGCTGCTCCTATAGAAAACTGCAGTGAAAACCGCAGGAAAACCTCGGTAAATCCGTGATAAATCTGCAGCAAAAACGCAGAGTTTTTGCCCTGCAGATTTATCAAATCCGCTGTGGAAAAATCTGCAGTGGACCAGAATACGTGTGAACATAGCCTTAGTCTGGCAGCAAAGTTAAGGATGGACTGGAGGTGCAAGGGTGTTAGCAGGGAGGCTACAGAAAAGGATGTTGCAGTAGTCGAGGCGGGAGATGATGAGGGCATGCACAAGCATTTTCGTAGATTGATGGTTGAGGAAAGGACGGATTCTGGAGATATTTTTGAGCTGGAGGCGACAGGAGGTGGTAAGAGCTTGGATGTGCGGTTTGAAGGACAGGCAGAGTCAAGGGTTACTCCGAGGCAGCGGACTTCCGATACGGGAGAAAGCGTGATGTCGTTGATTGCGATAGATAGGTTAGGTAAGGAAGATCTATGAGATGAAGGAAAGATGATGATGTTCAGATTTGTCCTCATTGAGTTTGAGGAAGCGAGAGGAGAAGGATATGGCTGATAGACACTCCAGGATGACTACAAAGTGATGTGATTGACAATCCAGCATGAGCAGATGGGAGTAGATGGGCTTCAAGATGAGTGACAGGGCCACTGGGCTAGTCTGGGCACGCGTGCCTGGATTAGACATTATTTCTGTACACAATGCAGCAATACTTATAACTTTACCAGCAATGCAAATAAAACCTATAACATCAAATCCTTTATTAATTGGTGTACAGCATATGTGACCTACATGGTCACGTATTAAGTATTCCATAGATTGCACATCCTCTATGTTAAAGAAGGATTGCTGAACATATTACCATCTGCGGGTGTAATCTATTGTTCGGATCTCATGTATTTCTGTTAACATCTCTACATATACTTCACATAAGTATGTTTATTGTGTACATTTTCCACCTTGTTTCTTCTTTGTTTTCTTTTCCTTTTTTCATAATATATTCGTGTTTTCCAACGTTGCTTATCCATAGCTATGGAGGGGATTTGGTGTAACCATTCTTGGTAATCCGATGAACATGTACACTCCCTGACAGAAGTTATGTCGCTTATCCATGTTATGTAATTAAAAGCTTATAACCTGACTTTAAATTCATCCATTGGTTGTATAAATTTATTCTTTTCAAAGCTGAAACCCTCCGAAATGTGTTTTTTTTTTTTTTTTTAATCAATTAGTGTTTATTGAAGATTTCCAAAACAATACAGTGCAGTCAAACAGTAATAACAGTAACAGAGGTCAACTAAAAATGACCAGAAATAAGTAAGGAGAAAAACAAAACCAATCAGGAAGGAAGAAGTAGGAAGTAGGAGAGAGAAGGGTGGCAGGGGGGAGGGGTAGGTACGGTTGGGGGAATGGGGGGAGGAAAGGAGTATAGGCATTCACAAGACATTTTCTAGCAGTTCAGTTATAGACAAGGGGTCCTGGCAAACTGTTATTACAAACACAAAAACAGACATGTCAATTATGCTTACTAATTCCCACTCAAGTAAACGGTCAAACAAGGTGGTGCGGGTCAATAGAGGAATGACCACTATGTAACCAAGGGTGCCAGATATTTTGTCTTTTGGTTTTGGCAGTCATGGAGTGAGCCAAGGCGAGTTCATATTGGCAGTGGACATTAAGTTTATTACGGTAATTAATTCACTAATATTGGGAGAATTAGTGTCTTTCCATCTTGAGGCAACTAATAACCTGGCAGCTATTAGAATATGTGATAGTGTACCTCGAAGTATGTGTGGAATGTCCTCCAGGCCGATGTGAAGAATGGCCTGCCTAGGTGACAGTCAGCTGGATCCCCAAGACCTGTGCAATTAAAAGGTCCATATCTCTCCACCAGGGTTGAAGAATTGGACACGACCACCAAGTGTGTTCCAGAGTTACCCTGTGACCGCACCCCCTCCAGCATTTGTCCGACACGGCAGGGTCATAGTGAGCCACCTGAACCGGATATTGATACCATCTAAGGTGTACTTTTTTCAATTGTTCGAGATGATTGACGCAGGCAGATACCCGTAATACTTCACCCAGTCCCTCCTCCCAATCTATCGGGTCAGATAGGAAGTCCAGATCCTGTTCCCACTTGATCATATATGGCAGTTTAACATCTTCTGCTGGGTCGTTTAAGGCTTTATATAATATTGAAATTCCCTTCGGGCCAGAGTCAGGCAACAAGAAATAACCATTAACCCTGTTATTTAAATGGGAGTTGAAGAAAGGCGAGTTTGGGGAATTATGAAGTAGATGACGTATCTGCAAATATTGATAGAAATATCTCCGGACATTCGGGAAGTTGGAGGCCAAGCGGTCAAAGGGGATAAGGCCAGTGGTACCGAATATCTGCCGTAATGTTACGATTCCAGCATCAACCCAAGGCTGGAGATTAATAAATGGGATGTGTGTCTCAAGGGCTTTTAAGGATAGGGAGTCATGAGATAATTTAATCAAGGAAGGGACCAGTGTCCTCCAATAGTGTAGCGCGATTTTCATGGTTGGTAAGGTAGGGGAATAATCAGTGATTGCAATAGATTCAGCCTCAAGAATCGTGCGGGTAGATCTAGTTTTGGCATAGTAGTTTTCTATTTTGAGCCATCTATGGTCTTTGTCCGCCTGCCACCAGTCTCTAAGTCCAGTTAGTATGGCCGCTCTATGGTACAGCATGAGGTTCGGCATTCCCAGCCCTCCCCGTTTGTATGGATAGTACAATCAAGGTCCTAGAGATTCTAGATTTTTTGTGTGACCAAATATAATCGTATGTCATAGTTTGTAATTTCAAAATCAAACGTTTGGGGATTTTTAATGGGATACACCTAAGGAGATACAGTATTTTAGGCAGGATCATCATTTTGAAAACATTTAATCCTGGCAATCCAGGATGTCATAACTATGTGAAAATGGTCAAGTTGTGCCCTAACCTGTGTGATCAATTTAGAGAAATTCTTCTCGACAATCTGTTCAGAGCCCGTCAAAATAACTCCCAAGTACGGGATACCCTCTGTCATCCATTTAAATGGAAACTCAGCCTTCATTTTCGACTTGACCGCGCATGGAACCGCCACCAGAAACAATAAGGACTTCGTGGGATTCAACCTGTAGTATGACACATTACTGAATTCCCCAAGTTCCAAGGTAATAGCTGTCAAGGATGTCTCCAAGTTGACACAGGATAGAATAACATCATCAGCATACAAGCCATTTCTGTGCTCCATCTGTCCAACCCTGATGCCGGTGATATTAATAGAGGTTCTTATGCGTTCAGCAAGCGGCTCCATGCACAGTGCGAAAATAATAGGAGAGAGTGGGCAACCTTGTCAAGTGCCATTCGTGATCTGAAACGGACCAGATAAAAAACCGGACGTCAAGACCCTGGCACAAGGAATCGAGTACATAGCACAGATTGCTGAGTATATTGGGCCCGACAGTCCAAACCTTTCCAATACTGCCCGAAGATACCCCCAGTGCACCCTGTCAAAAGCCTTCTCAGCATCAAGCGACAGGAATGCACTGGGTAGGCCAGACAGCTCGGCTATTTTAATCCGATTCAGCATGCGCCACACCCCATATTTCGTCTCACGTCCAGCCACGAAACCCACTTGGTCCGGTGAAATTATAGTTGGGATAATAAGCTTTAGTCTGGACGCTATAATTTTAGTGAATATTTTGACATCCGAATTGAGCAGAGTAATGGGTCTAAAGTCACCAGGGTGTGTGAGGGGTTTCCCAGGCTTGGGTATGGTAGATATGGTAGCTTCCAAACCAGGAGCCGTCACAGTACCCGAGTCTCTCCACACCGAGAATAATCTCTGCAAATATGGAGTCAGCAACAGATAAAAGGATTTATAATAGTCATTCGTCAGCCCGTCTGGGCCTGGGGCCTTATGAGATTTAGTTTGTTTAATCGTCGAGTTAATTTCTAAATCTGTGAAGGGAGAATTAAGGTAGTTTAGCTGCTCAGATGTAATACGGGGTAATTTTATAGTGTCTAGATATTTATAAATAGATTGGTGATCCGGTTGGGGAGTAGAAGGGTCATCTTTTAAATTATATAAGCCGGTATAATATTCTGCAAAAGCTTGGACTATGTCCTGAGGGTTCCTGAGGGCCTTCCCATTTTTATCTAAGATATGGTCCACTCTTGATTTAGCTTCCCTCTTACGTACTCTGCGCGCCAGGAGTGCACCTGCCCTATCACCTGCGGCATATAGATTAGTCTTGAATTTCTTCATGTTATGTGCATATCTGGCCAGGAGATTTTCTCTCAATTTAAACCTAATCTGATAGATCTCCTCGGAGATAGAAGGCGTGGGAGCAGACTTGTTGATATTGTCTAAATATTGCAGGTGGGAAAGTAATACCTCTCTGCCACTCTCCCTCTTCCTTTTCAGGTAGAAAGCTTGTTGGAGAAGCACACCTCTAATCACTACTTTATACACCAACCATAAGGACTCATCAGAAACCTCTTCATTATCATTTATCTGAAAGTAATGTTCCAACTCCGAAGAGATTCTATCTAACACCTCCCCATTCAGCAGCAATGCGTCGTTTAATCGCCACCTAAAGGCTGGGTTAGCTTGATGTGCTAAAGTAAGAGTTAGAGTGATGGGAGCGTGATCAGACCACGTTATTAAGCCTATAGTTGCGGAACTACATCTGGACAAGGTTGCACTCTCTGTTAGAAAATAATCAATACGGGAGTATGTGGAAGCCTGAAAGAGTAAAAGGTATAATCCCTTTCAGATGCATGCGAATATCTCCAATAATCATGCAGGTGAAATTCGCCTGTGAGGAGAGTCAAGTCCCCTCTAGGTCGTCTGCTACCAGAAGAGCAATCAAGGTCCACATGCATGGGGAGATTAAAGTCACCACATATTATATTGCTGCCCTTCACATTCACGGAGACTTCATGAAGGGTTGTTCTCAGGAATTTATGTTGTCCCTCATTGGGAGCATAAAGATTTGTCAACGTGTGTAACTCACCATTCAATAGGCACGTGATAGTTAAGCACCTACCCGTGGGGTCATTATTTTGCGCTATCAATTTAAAAGCGATTGTATTTTTCACCATGATGCACACACCAGCCTTTTTGGTTGGGCCATTAGCAAATAGAATGTGTGGGAAGAGGGGATGACGGAGCCTAAAATTATCCTCGACCCACAAATGGGTCTCCTGCAAGCAGATAATATCTGCCCTCGACCGCTTCACCTCCCTCCACATCATACATCTCTTCTCAGGGGAGTTTAAACCCCTGACATTCAAAGAAAGAATTTGTAAACTCATGGTACCATTATACTAAAGTCTATACTGCTGGTATTACCCAGTGACCCCACTGGCGGTGTACCAAAACTTATATACAAATAACTGCCAGTTCCATAATAACAATCAAAAATCAATATAGAAAGAGATTGACCGGGGATTTGGAGAGAAAAAACATGGAGGGAAGAAAGGGGAAGGGCAAGTATGTAGTCGCATCGGAAGGAGACTCTAAATGTATGCCAGAGTAAAAAGAACCAAAAAATAAAAAATAAAAAGTAAAAACAAAGGAAAAAAGAAAAAGCGAAAACCCCCCCCCCCAAAATAGGTCAATATACGAGGAATCCTCGTAGGAACGTCCGGAACAGTCCAGACCAGGGGTGTCAAACTGCATTCCTCAAGGGCTGCAAACAGGTCATGTTTTCAGGATTTCCTTGTATTGCACAGGTGATCATTTAATCACCTGCACAGAATGATTCCAGCACCTTGTGCAATGAGAAGGAAATCTTGAAAACATGCATGATTTGAGGCCCTCGAGGAATGCAGTTTGACACCCCTGGTCCAGACAGTCCGCAGAACAGAATCTGCATGGAGGGGTGGAAGTGAGAGGTTCACAATCCAAAGGCCCACTGAGGGGGTGCAGTAGGAGAGCTCAGCAATCCAGACACCGTCCGTGTGGCACTGTCAATCCGTAGACCAGTCTGAGGCTATTTTCCTTCCTGTATCCGCAGGTCTGGGAGCAAAGGGTATTTTCCAGGCCGTAAGCCTCTCCTCTGCCTGTTTAGCCGAGGAGCAGACGACCGTGCGTCCTTCATAAGTGATAATCAAACGCACAGGATTAAACCCCCATCGGTAACGTATGTTGATGTCCCTCAATGCTTTACAGACATGGGCGTATTCTCTCCTTTTGGCCAGGGTAGCAGCTGACAAATCCGGGAAGACCTGGAGAACCTGGAAATCAGGGGGTAGGTCAGGGGGGCTCCTTATCTGCCACAGGAACGTCTCTTACAAAGTAGTGTACAAATGAATCCATGCAAGGATGTCTCTAGGAAGAGATGGATCTAGATGCTTGGGCTTGGGTGTTCTATGTACCCTGTCCGCCAGTAGATCTCTCGAGGAAAGTGAGGGCACGACAGCCTGCATAAAATTCTGGAGGAAAGCAGCTAAATCTTTATCTGCAACATTCTCAGGGATTCCTCTCACACAAATATTGTTCCTCCTGGTTCTGTCCTCTAAGTCGTGCATTTTATCAAACGCCCCTGCTAACTTGCTTTTTATAGCTTGTTTTTCATCCACCAGAGCGTTAATTACAAAGACATATTCGGACATTTTGTTTTCCAAATGATCCGTGCGGGCCCCTAAGGAGTTAATGTCTCCTCTTATCTCCTTCAACATGTCCTGCATATCCTCTTTTAATGAGGCGCGTATAGATGTGAGGAATTCTTTCATATCCCCCCTGGTCATAGGTGCAGAGCTGCTATATTGTGCTCCCGCTGAGGTCTCAGCTCGTTCTGAATCCCGGGAGCCGCGGGAGGAGTGATGATCTGGAGGGAGAAGCCGCCGCCATTTTCCCTGCGGCATGTGCAGTTTGAGACCGCGGAAAGAAGTCTGGCAGGCGAGCAGGAGAGGCCTTCTTATGAAATCTGCCTCGGGTCATCATGTGCCCAGTCGTGCTGTGGTGCTAGCGGTAAGCGCCTCAGCGGTCAGGAGAGTCAGTGAAAGCTGGTATGAGCCGGGTTATGTCTGGTGGTGCCAAAGCTCGTCACCTCATTTTAGGTCCAACATGACAAGGTTAGGTGTGGGACAAGCCCAGGACAGTGTACTTTAGGGTACAACTCAGTGATGATGTTGTAGAAGCAGAGGAAAAACATACAGGAAGCACACTCTCTCTGATATGTCTTATTGTTCTCCTGGGTGCTGCTGCTGGAAAAGGGATGGGATTCCAAAGAAGTAGTTTATCTTCTCTTATGAAGGAGAGTGACAGTGGTAGAAGATCAGCTTCTGTTGACTAGAAGGGATATTGTCAGCCTCCCTTATCTCTCACACTGGAGTTGTTTGCTCAGCAAAGGAAGATCTGTCCTGGCCCCCCCCACTGTGAGAACAGCGCTATTGCAAGTGTGTGCAGGCTGTAATCACCGCTCTGCTCAGGGGGAATCTCCTAATAGATCTGGCTGTGAGCAGAGAAGGATTAAGGAAACCTTTGGAAGATGATAAAAGTGCTGGTGTTTCTGCTGTTAGATGTTTGGGAAGCGAGAGGTGTAGAGAGCAAATTACAGGCCCATACCTCCCAACCATCCCGGATCCAGCGGGACTGTCCCGATTTTGACAGTCAGCCCTGCGATCCCAGGCGGGACATTAGTTGTCCTGCACTGGTTGGGAGGTGTGTGTAATATCACCCAGCAGGGCCGTATCAGGTGCCTAGGGCGGGGACAATGCAGGGGGTGGCACCTGAGCAAGGTTTGTTGTTGTTTTTTTTTTTATTTTTTTTTTATAAAAGCTGGGTCACCTCCCGACCGACCCCGCCCCCCCGGCCGCCAACCACCCACCCTCCTTGAAGACGATACTCACCCTGCTCCAGCAATGCCTGGTCTTGGCTTCTGCAGCACTCCTGAATGAGCGGTCACGTTGTACCGCTCATTAAGGTCATGAATATGCGCATATTCATGACCTTAATGAGCGGTATCACATGACCGCTCACACAGGAAGAAGGTGCTGCGCCGGGAGTCGGGACAGAGCGAGAGGGATGTCGGCGCGGCCGCGCGGTGAGGAGCAGGTAAGTATGAGGGACGGGGGATAGGGTAGGGGGGATGAAGGAGGACGGTAAGCCGCGCCATTCAAGATGGGAGCGGTGGGTGGGGTGGGGTGGAGAGATGAGCCATGCATACAGGGGGGGAAATATGAGTCATGCATACAGGGGGGAATATGAGCCATGCATACGGGAGGGGGAAATATGAGCCATGCATACAGAAGGGGGGGGAATATGAGCCATGCATACAGGAGGGGGGTGAATATGAGCCATGCATACAGGGGGAGGGGGAATATGAGCCATGCATACAGGAGGGGGGGGGGATATGAGCCATGCATACAGGAGGGGGGGAATATGAGCCATGCATACAGGGGGGGGAATATGAGCCATGCATACGGAGGGGGAAATATGAGCCATGCATACAGGGGGAGGGGGAATATGAGCCATGCATACAGGGGGGAATATGAGCCATGCATACAGGAGGGGGGGGTCATTATACAGTATTAAGAATCATGTGGGATCATTATACAGTATGGCGAACTGTGGCCATTATACAGTATGGGGCATCATGTGTGGCCGTTATACAGTATGGAGCATCATGTGTGGCCGTTATACAGTATGGAGCATCATGTTTGGCCATTATACAGTATTGAGCATCATGTGGGATCATTATACAGTATGGAGAACTGTGTGTGGCCGTTATACAACATGGAGCACTATGTGTGGCCATTATACAGTATGGAGCATCATGTGGCCATTATACAGTATGGAGCATCATGTGTGGCCATTATACAGTATGCAGCATCATGTGGGCCCATTATACTGTATGGAGCATCACGTGGGGCCAGTACACTGTACGCAGCATCATTTGGGGCCATTATACAGTATGGAGCGTCATGTGTGGCCATTATACAGTATGGAGCGTCATGTGCACGCCGCTGACTTTGTCCCTCTTTCCCTTCCTCGAAAGTTGGCAGATATGCAGGCCCTCCTCCACAGGGGAAGCACAGGCCTGTTACACTCACCAGGCCTCGAGGCTCAGGGTCCAGAGATCCCTTCACAGTCTGTAAAAGCTATTTTCTTGTGGTCCACCAGGTGCAGCACACTCACATTGAGGCTTAGATGGTAAGACAAGATGATTTACAGCAGCAGTGTGGCCAATGGATGTTGATTTCCAGGCTGGAGATCAGGAGCTCCTAGAAGAAGCTTCCTCTCTTGATGGTGCCTAAGCCACACCCCCGAAATGTGGTTTAGGTTAAGAAAATAAATTGGCATCAATGCAGAAATATTGATCAGTTAATGGACACAGAATGGCCAGATTTTGGCAAGACAAAAGTTTTGTCTCCCACAGAAAGTAATTATGCAAATTGCCTCTTCTGAGAAAAAGAGGACTTAAACTCTACAGCGCCACCTATTGGAAGTAGCGATCCTACAAGTCACAATCAACCCTTTAACGAGTCGTGCAATATGACTTAGGATAAAAGCCAAATCAGTATCTCAATTCGCAGACACGGTGTTAAATTCCCAGAGGAGCATTGTACGGCAAATAAGCCTCCTTACCTTGACAAGCCAGAGATGGTATGTCACTCTCCATAAGGAGAAACGATACCCCTTAGACCCCATGTCCAGAGCCTCTCACCTAGCCAAATCAGTTCTCATGCTTTGCACTGACGAGGGCCAACAGCCCGAAACACCATGTCTGCGAATTGAGATACTGATTTGGCTTTTATCCTAAGTCATATTGCACGACTCGTTAAAGGGTTGATTGTGACTTGTAGGATCGCTACTTCCAATAGGTGGCGCTGTAGAGTTTAAGTCCTCTTTTTCTCAGAAGAGGCAATTTGCATATTTAAATTCCCAGAGGAGCATTGTACGGCAAATAAGACTCCTTACCTTGACAAGCCAGAGATGGTATGTCACTCTCCATAAGGAGAAACGATACCCCTTAGACAGAAAGTAATGTGATATTCAAATAAATACCGTAATTAACTTAAAATACAAATATATGTTGCATAACATTGGTGAATGAAGTTGTGGTTCTATTAGTCATATTTAATATTTTGTGTGACTTCCATGAGCTTAAAGGACTGCATCCATGCAGTTCAACAATGATTCGTGCAATTTATTAATGAAGTCATAGGAATAGCAAAGAATGCAGTGTTACATGCCTCCCAGAGTTCATCTAGATTCTTTGGTTTTGTCTTCCAAGCTTCCCCAAAAGAATAATTTATACAACCAATGGGTGAATTTAACGTCGAGTTATAAGCTTTTATTTACATAACGTGGATAAGCGACATGACTTCTGTCAGTGAGTGTATACAGGAGGTTTTCCATTCATTCAACAAGGACATGTCTTTCTGACACACATATGGTTTTCGATGTGTTTTTTCTTCCCTCTGTCTCTTTATTTTCTAACTTGTTTAATGACTTGTTAATACATTTTTTTTATATTTTAATTTTTCGTTGGTGCTGGAATTTTTCCTTTTGTATTTTGCAGCAACATTTAGTTGAAAGCTATTGGTAGGAGTCTTATAAATCACTTCCTTGGGAGAGATGAGGAAATGGACCATACTTTCACTTGGACTATGTATAAAAGGAGCATTATTGTACCTTTTTACTCCTAACTACAAAGCTATTTCAGATTAAGATGGAGTTTAAAGTTAATGTATAATAAAAGAAAAATTCCATAAATCCATTGTAATAAAAATAAATAAATACAAATATATATATAAAATGAGAAACAGCTTAGCCCACTTCTCAGTCACAAGTATAGACAGGTTGCATGTAGTGATGAGCGAGTATACTCATTGCTCGGGTGGTCTCCGAGTATTTGTGAGTGCACGGAGATTTAGTTTTGTCGCCTCAGCTGCATGATTTACAGCTGCTGGACAGCCTGAATGCATGTGGGAATTCCCTAACAAACAGGCATTAGTCACATGCATTCAGCCTGTCTAGCAGCTGTAAATCATGCAACTTCGGCAATGAAAACGAAATCTCCGAGCACTAACAAATAATCGGAGAACACCCAAGCGTTCTCGGGAAAATGAGTAAACTCGCTCATCACTAGTTGTATGTCAATATTAACAGTAGTGTGAAATGTTTTGACCTTGTTTACTCTGGCTTGATTGTATGCATCTGGTTCACCCTTAATTCTCTGACCAAGATGAGCAGAGACCACTCCTCTCTGCTTCACACCTGAATGCACTTAGTTGTACATATATTGCATAGTACAAGTCTGCAATGACTTTAGTCTGCTGTGTGATTCCTATAAGTGTGTCCTAGAAGTGTGAAGATTAATTTAGAATTAAAACCAGAATTGAACCAGAAGGGAACTGAAGGTAACTGGCCAGTCACTATAAACAATGTTTCTGTTTGTTTTCACTTTCACCCCTATAATTCTTCACTTTCTGCAAACTCCCCTAATCCCTACTCCTAGTAAAGAACTGTTCATCTCCTCTTCAATCCTCCCCATCCATCTCACCTCCTCCTCAGAACTGTTCCTTAACATACAATCCTCTGTCTCCAAGCACAGACAGCCCCATCATGCCCTCTCCTGCTCCCACCTGCTAACACTTTCTCTGCTCCTTCTTACTGCTGGTGATATCTCTCCAAATCCTAGTCCTCCTCACCTCCCCACAGTCAGTTCTACCTCCCATTCACAAATTTCCGTAACCTCTCTAACCTTATACCCATTCGCCCAGCCCCCACTTCCCCAGTCCCACTAACAGTAGCTCTGTGGAACACTCGCTCTGTGGATCGCTCGCTCTATCTGCAACAAGCTTTCCTACATCCACGATCTTTTTGTTTCTACCAAACTTTCCTTCCTCGCCATCACCGAAACCTGGCTCACCCCTTCTGACACAGCCTCTCCTGCTGCACTTTCCTATGGTGGCTTCCACCTTTCTCACACACCCCGCCCCAGCAGCAGGCATGGCGGAGGAGTTGGTTTTCTCCTGTCAGATAACTGCTCCTTCACCCCAATCCCACTGCCACCCTCTGTTACCCTGCCTTCCTTTGAGGTGCACTCTGTGCGCATCTATGCCCCCACCAACCTCCAAGTGTCTGACGTTTACCACCCCCCAGGGCCAGCCACCACCTTCTTTGACCACTTCACCACCTGGCTACTTCATTTCCTTTCTGCGGATATCCCCACTCTCCTGATGGGCGACTTCAACATCTCCATTGACACTTCCCTCTCAGCTGCCACTAAACTTCTATCTCTCACTTCCTCCTTCGGCCTCACTCAATGGTCTTCTGCAGCCACTCACAAAGATGGTCACACATTGGACCTCATCTTCACCCGCCTCTGCTCCCTATCTAACCTCTCTAACTCACCTCTTCCTGGCCACAATCTACTCACATTCTCTTCCCTCTCCACTCCTTGTCTGCAATCCCCACCCCACAAACTTGCACACCCTCGCAGAAATCTTAAACACCTTGATCTACACTCAATCTCTGAATCCCTCCTCCCTCTTACAGACATAAGTTCCCTACACAATGCGGATGACGCTGCTGCTCTATATAACACCACAATAGCTGCAGCTTTGGAATCTCTTGCCCCTTTCACACATACCAAAGCTCGCAAAATCAACAGACAGCCCTGGCACACCAGCCTGACCAAAGAACTGAGGCGAGCTTCCAGGGCTGCAGAGCGGAGATGGAAAAGATCCCACTCCAACGAGCACTTTATCGCATTCAAACAGTCTCTCACTACTTTCAAGACCACATTCGCCACAGCTAAACAAACCTACTTCTCATCTCTATTATCCTCACTGTCTCACAACCCTAAACAGTTATTCAACACCTTCAACTCTCTCCTCCGTCCCCCAGCACCTCCTCCCTTCCCACTCATCTCAGCTGAAGACTTTGCCTCATTTTTAAAGCAGAAGATTGATAACATCGGAGACAGTTTTAGTCGACAACCCCCAGAGCCCTTCCTCCCAACTACCCAGCCCTCCACCTCCAAAACCAACTTCTCCACTATTACAGAATATCGACTCTCCACTCTACTCTCAAGATCGCATCTCACCACCTGTGCACTTGACCCAATCTCTTCCCACTTCATCCCAAACCTCGCCACAGTCTTCATCCCAACTCTAACCCATCTCTTCAACCTATCACTAACAACTGGTGTTTTCCCCTCAAGCTTTAAACATGCCTCAATCACACCTATCCTCAAAAAGCCCTCTCTTGACCCATCCTCTGTATCTAGCTATCGCCCTCTATCACTTCTCCCCTATGCCTCAAAACTACTGGAACAACACGTCCATGTTGAACTGTCCTCACATCTATCTTCCTGCTCCCTTTTCGACCGCTTACAATCAGGCTTCCGGTCACACCACTCCACTGAATTTGCCCTAACCAAGGTCACCAATGACCTATTAACCGCCAAGAGCAAGCGACACTACTCTATCCTCCTCCTCCTGGACCTGTCCTCTGCCTTTGACACAGTGGACCATTCCCTATTACTACAGACCCTCTCATCCCTTGGCATCACAGACTTTGTCCTATCCTGGATCTCATCATACCTAACTGACCGAACATTCAGCGTCTCCTATTCACACACCACCTCCTCACCTCGTCCCCTATCTGTCGGAGTCCTGCAAGGTTCAGTTCTAGGGCCCCTGCTCTTCTCCATTTACACTTTTGGCCTGGGACAGCTCATAGAATCTCACGGTTTTCAGTATCATCTCTATGCCGATAACACACAGATCTACATCTCTGGATATCACCACCCTACTAACCAGAATCCCTCAATGTTTATCCGCTATTTCATCCTTCTCCGCTAGATTTCTAAAACTTAACATGGACAAAACAGAATTCATTGTCTTTCCCCCATCTCACGCGACCCCCCCCCCCCCCAACGAACCTATCCATTACAGCAAACGGCTGCCCACTCCCCAGTCCCACAAGCTCACTGTCTCGGGTATTCCTTGACACTGATCTCTCCTTCAAAGCTCATATCCAAGCCCTTTCCACTTCCTGCCGCCTTCAACTCAAAAATATTTCACGGATCCGTACATTCCTAAACCAAGAATCTGCAAAAACCCTAGTCCATGCCCTCATCATCTCCCGCCTCAACTACTGTAACCTCCTGCTCTGTGGCCTCCCCTCGAACACTCCCGCACCCCTCCAATCTATTCTAAACTCAGCTACCCGACTAATCCACCTGTCCCCCCCGCTATTCCCCGGCCTGTCAATCCCTTCACTGGCTCCCCATTACCCAGAGACTCCAGTACAAAAGCCTAATCATGACATACAAAGCCATCCACAACCTTTCTCCTCCATACATCTGTGACCTTGTCTCCTGGTACTTTCCTGCACGCAACCTCCGATCCTCAGAAGATCTCCTTCTCTACTCCCCTCTTATCTCCTCTTCCCACAATCGCATACAAGATTTCTCTCGCGCATCACCCCTACTCTGGAACTCTCTACCACAACATATCAGACTCTCACCTACCATTGAAACCTTCAAAAAGAACCTGAAGACCTACCTCTTCCGGCAAGCCTACAACCTGCAGTAATCACCGATCGACCAAACCACTGCACGACCAGCTCTATCCTTACCTACTGTATCCTCACCCATCCCTTGTAGATTGTGAGCCCTCGCGGGCAGGGTCCTCTCTCCTCCCGTACCAGTTGTGACTCGTATTGTTCAAGATTATTGTACCTGTTTTTATTATGTATACCGCTCCTCACATGTAAAGCGCCATGGAATAAATGGCGCTATAATAATAAATAATAATAATAATGTCATATCTGTGTAAGGCCTCATTCAGACATCAATGTGCAAAGAAACAATTGCAAAGCTTTTCTCTTCCCCCATGACTGCACCACGGAGAGAGGGATCTGCCCTCAGGGACAGGAAACATACAGGTAAAAAAGGCGGTACTTCTCTCCCGCATCAGTTCGGTTTTCTGTCCTGACGGGAGCCTACAGCATACCTGATGAAGTCGTCGTGGGATGTTGGGGTCCATCAGGCCGATCTAGGCAGCGGGGAGCCCTGCCTCTTACATGGTGGTTTTCTTCTGTCCCCGAAGGCCATGATTCTGGAGTCAGCAGGCACCGTGCGTGTGCAGAGGGAGATGCAGTGAAGCAGATCCAGTCTGCCTCTCCGTAGGAACTACAATGGCCGGTAATAGGTGGCGGCGGTCACCTGGTGTTATGCCGCCGGTCCACCTGTGGCCCAGGAGAGCATGATGGCGGCGGCTACCTACAGGGAAGCACTGCAACTTAATGGGGCCTCAGCAGCTGCTCCTGGCGCTTCCAACACTCCCTTCTGGAGGCCGGACGCCGGAAAAGTGAGCTATGCGCGTGTGCGCTGGCCACAAGGCATCTCTGGGAAATCCAGAGTGCGCAGGCGCGGGGGGTGTTTCCGGGGCGGCGCGCTGCATTGCTGGGGGGTGTCCCTTGGGTATGGCCAATATCTAGAACACTGACCACAGTTGCGAGCCCCTGGGGCTCATCTAGACAATCAGATTGCTCAAGGTCCTTGGTCAGAGGAGCAAAAACTAATTTCCCCAAACATGAAAGAACTGGTGGTGAAATGTGCTGTTAACCACTTTTTAGACTCCCTCCAATCCCATCATGTGAGGGTGCTCTCAGACAACAAGGTGGTGGTAGCATATTTGAATCACCAGGGGGGCACTAGGTCTCGGGCATTGATGGAAGTAACAAGATCCATCCTGCTGTCAGCAGAGACCAGTCTAGCCTCATTATTGGCTCTTCATATCAGGCACGGAAAATCAAGCCGCATATTTTCTAAATCGAACACAGCTGAGGCAAGGGGAGTGGGAATTGAACCAGGGGGTATTCTACCACATAGTACAGCTTTGGGGTCTCCCGGAGATAGACTTGTTCGCGAACAGTCTAAAACGGAAGACTCGCGCCTTCTGTTCAATCGACCCATGGGGGAGCCCAGTGACCCTAGACGCCTTTTCAATTCCTTGGGATTTTCATCTAGCCTATGCCTTTCCCCCAATAGCGTTAATTCCCTTAGTGTTGAGGAAGATCCGGGAGGACAGAGCAAGGGTGATTATGATAGCCCACTTTTGGCCGAAAAGAGCATGGTTTTTGTGGCTACGGATAATGTCCAGAACAGACCCTTGGGTTCTTCCAGACATTCTGAACCTTCTGTCTCAGGGGCCAGTAAATCATCAGCAAATAATAAACTTGCATATGACGGCCTGGAATTTGAAAAAGACCTTCTGATTAAAGGGGATTCTCTTTAAACCTAGTTTCTACTCTTTTAAGTAGGAAACCTGTGACTACTAGGGCGTACGGGAAGGTTTGGAGGAGATTTTTGTCAGTCTCGGGTGCCAGTTTATCCAGTTAGATCCCAATCAAAAAAGTGCTAGAGTTCCTTCAGAAGTGGCTGGAAAAGGGCTAACAAGCACACTTAAAGTTCAAGTGGCAGCACTAGGAGCCCTTTACATCTGCGACTTAGCGGGAAATCACTGGGTAATGAGATTTATTAAAGCCTCAAGTAGATCTCAACCCATTTCCCACCGCACTATGCCCCTCTGAGATCTGAACTTGGTACTCTCTGCATTGACCAGAGCACCCTTCGAGCCTTTGTCACAAGCCTCTCTAAAAATCGTATCCCTCAAAACCTGTCTTCTCGTAGCACTAATGTCAGCTCGCAGAATTAGTGATATACAGGCTTTATCAGCGTACCCGCCTCTAACTCTGATACTAGATGATAGGATGGGACTGTCTTAAGGACCACTCTATCTTCCTAAAGTGGCATCATGTTTCCATAGATCAAGGAAATCTCTCTGCCCTCTTTCTGTCCCAATAAAAAGGAAGAACTCCTACACACACAAGATGTTAAAAGATGCTTAATCCATTACCTGTCAGCCACGGGGGATTGTAGGAGGGATAGCTCACTGTTTGTGTGCTTTCAGGGTCCAAGGAAAGGACATAAAGCATCGAAAGCCACACTAGCAAGATGGATAAGAGACGCTCTCATCCTTTCGTATTCCTCATGTAATTAAGCCATTCCAGAGGGGGTCAGAGCTCATTCGACCAGATTGGTGGCGACCTCCTGGGCAGAGAGAGCCGGAGCCTCAATTGAGCAGATATGTAGAGCAGCTACTTGATCCTCTCCCTCTATATTCTTTAATCACTACCAGCTAGACTTGGCCTCTTCTTCAGACCTCACCTTTAGCAGAAGGGTTCTGGAGGCAGTGGTCCCTCCCCCTAATGTACATTCTATGAAATTCTCTCCATGGTGCCGTCATGGGGGAAAGAGAAAATCGTAGTTACTGACCGATAACTGTATTTCTCTGATCCCATGACTGCACCCGTACATTCCCTCCCTTCACGTGTGGGTGTGCACACTAGGATTACTTATTAATATTTAGTCACGCGGTGCCTCTACTAAGCTTAAATTAAGATATTTTGGTTAGTTAACCGTTTAAGTTACAGCTGAAGTTCTGTTAAGGCTCTTTAAACCAACTGATGCGGGATAGAGGTACCTCCTTTTTACCTGTAGGTGTCCTGTCCCTAAGGGCGGATCCCTCTCTCTCCGTGGTGCCGTCATGGGATCTGAGAAATATCAGTAAGTAACTACGATTTTCCTACCCATTACATTGTTAACAACAGACAGCACAATGGTGGCGTCCATGATCTGCCTGATCTTCATGGCCCCATAGATTTGTATAGTCTTGACTCAGGTCAAAAACGGACATGTCTGCGTGATTTTTTATTTTTTTTGTGGCACACGGGTAAAAAAAAAACACTGGACATGCGAAGAGCCACATGGAACAAGTACAATTATATTCTATCTGAAAATCACGGTAGAACCCATTCATGGACATCTAAATGAGGCCTTATATGTAGCTGTGCTTCCCACGATCTAGTGTTTCGATCAGCATGGTTATATTACAAAGTGTGACGATGTACTCAGTTTCATTAAGGACTCTCTGGTTGGGAGACCCACTGGCCGTTTCGAGCAATGCGATCTGATCTCAGTCCGATTTTATACGGCCGTCTGACTGCGCCCTAGCTAACTACTTGAACAACCTCTTCTTTAAATATTTTGGCGGCAATAAAATAAAAATGCTTATACTCTCCTCCCATGCTGGCACCGTTCCAGTGGTTATCGGCACTTGCATTACAAGGGTTCTCATGCGGTTATGACACACGAGTCTGGCGCTCAATCTTTGGACAAATCGAACATCAGGAGGAAGTGAGAGAGCTTCCGCAGCCCTGACTTCTTCCTCTTGATGTTCGATTTGTTGGAAGGAAGGGACAGTGATGCCAGCACTTTTTTAGCGTCAGGCTCACGTGTCATAACTGCATGAGAGCCCCAGGAACGTGAGTGCCATTATATCTGGAACCAGGTCGGCACAGGAAGGGAGTATAGGCTTTTGTATTTTATCGGGGCCAAGCGTGGGGTATGAGAAGGGGTTGTTCAAGTAGTGGACTACTTCATAAAGAATCACTCCTCCTACCATCAAAGTTTTTTTTATCCTCTTAATATATTACAGTCATCGTATTATATGACACTGTGTACTTACAATTGCTCATTTTGCCCTTCTACCCAACTAATTCTTCTGTTTTCCATTATGTCCATGACATCATGTGATTAAAAACGGACTACCTGAATCCTAAGCTCTTTGTAGAAACAGGAGGTACATGTCTGTACATGTCATGAGTTACTGCAAAAGTTTATGGCAAGGGGGGAGGAGCGAAGCATCTGGATCAGGAGTTGAAGAGGGAGGATGATAACTGCAGGTAAAAGAGACTTCCTGTTTCTACATAGAGCTGTAAAAAGAGAAGAATTAACCGGGTAAAAAAGCACTGTGTACTTACAATTGCTCATTTTGTCTATGTAATATGATGACTGCAATATATTCAGCGGATAAAAACTTAGTTGGGAGGAGTGTCTTTAAAAATATATTAGAAAAAAGGCAGTCGTATTTGCCAACACAGGTCACAGAGCTAATGCACAAGCCCATCCCGACCAGGGGATTTTTTCATTTTATTTCCTTTCCTCCAAGAGTCATAATTGTGTTTTGTTTCCTTCATATAGCTGTATGAAGGCTTGTTTTGGTTTTTTGTGTCCAGGACAAATTGTAGTTTTGAATGACATCACTCATTTTGCCATGTAATATATTGAAACACAAAAAACAATGATGTAATTTAATTTTTTTTCACCATTTCACTATACTAGTTTTTTTTTTTTACCGTTTTTTCATTTATACAGCAATCATTCTGCAGTGAAAATGACCAGGCAGGATAGTTTTTCAGGTCAGTATGATTTCGGTGATACTAAGCTTTTATAGGTTCTTCTTTGAGATATTTAGTGGTTTATATATGTGATTAATGGATAAATAAAAATTTCAACTATTTAAAAAAATAAAAATGGTTTGTGTCTCTATTTTCTGAGATCCGTAACCAACAGACACACATACCCTTACCTTTCTGTCCAGCTTCTTTTCTAAAGAACCCATTTCTCACTGTGCTAGGAGGAGGTAGTTGGTCGAATTCACAAATGCTATCATAACATCCAACTGTAATACCACTGCTCTGCTTATTATCTAAGGGAAGGTTGATGATATGGCTCGCCTTCTGTATAAGTGCTCTCTCACATGTCCTAATATTTCTGGTACCTGAAGAAACAGTTCCGGAGATATCAGTGTCCGTGTATGAAATACTTGTGGAATATGTGTGGCAACAGTGTGCTGTCCGTGTTCGGCATCAGTATCACACATACCGGCTCCTGTGAAGCAGCGGTACTGTTAGCGCTATTGCCGGGTGCTAGCTCTCATCATTCTTCCCTGCTCGCGCTGCATTTTCAACCTGGACGATGCCAAGATGCGACCATCCAGGCTGAGAACCCCTGATGAATGAGCTGCTGCGAGCGCAGCATCATTGAGTAGCGGTGACCTCATTATGGTTATCTTGGGTCACTGAGGCTGCTTTCCCAGCCGGGCTTAATTGCAGTGAGCCAGCTCAGTGGGTTCACCGCAGATCATTGTGAGAGATTTTTCACGGTGATATGCAGAGAACTTACTGACTTTTTGTCATGGCGCTGAGGTTACCACAGTTCAGCCCGGCTGGGAACGCAGCCTCGGTGACATGGGGTAACCTTGGTCACCGCTGCTCACTGATGCTGTGCTTGCAGCAGCTCAGGCATCAGTGGTTCTCAGCCTGGATGGTCAAATCTTGGTACCGTACAGGTTGAAAACTATTTATCCCCAGACTTGTATTATGGTGTGGAACAGAACGAAGGACAGGTGAGGGATATGGTTGTTTTTTTATTTTTGTTTTATTGCGGGAGACTAGGGCTTCAATGGAATAGGCGTTAGGTGAGTATAAATGTTTATTTTTAAATAAGAAAGGATAAGTGTGTTTTGTTTTTATTTCAAATAAAGGACTTTATATTTGCTAGCCTTACTAAAGCCGACAGCTCAGGGTTGCAGCCTGCAGCTTTCAGTTTTGCCTGGCTGGTTATCAAAAACACGGGAACCCCACATAATTTAAAAAAAAAAAAAAAATGTATTTATTCACAGCTCTCTTCAGCCGCTGCCTGCTATCGCTGTAATCAGCTGAAAACAACTCTCAACATTGTGAGAGCTGTCTTCACCACCCGGCGCTGGGGAACATCACGAACAGTACCATTGATTCCCAGGAGTCGGTACGTGTCACACTGATGCAACACGGATTTCATAAGTGTGCACATGTGCGAGACATTTTGCGGACTGTTCTGCTGTTAAAAATTGGTCATGTCAGCGTGTTTTGCCCACAGACACACACTGATGTGTGAAAGAGACTTTACATGTAGAGCAATGTAGATGGCCGGCACTGCTCCCATGACCATGTGCACCAAAGCCAGCTCCTGTATTGCCAGGAATTGGGTATTAGGGCTCATGCGGATGTGTGCTGTCCAATTTTTAGTCAGCACATTGGACCCTGGACCATGTTATTCAATAGGGCTGTTTAGATGAACGATTTTTTTTCCTCCGTCTGACAGTCCACGAGAAAAAAAAATTGCAGCGTGCACTACTTTAATCCAAGTCCATTCAGGTCTGTGGGTGCATAAAAAAAAAAACCAAAACAATGTGATATGCAATGTCTGAGTGGTAACTAATTTTTATAGATAGTTTCCTAGGTTAATAATAGAATTGTATTTGATCATGTACATTTTTTAGTGTGTGAAAACTGAACGCAAATGGATGACGCAGATGAAAATTAGAAAAAAAAAATTGAGTTTTCTGGATGAAATTCGCGATTTCTCTTACTCCTGTCTGCAGCCAGCCTTACACAGAGATCACAATACAATCCCTGTTTTGACCTTCTCTGGGGGTGTGATATGTATTTTCTACCTCTGATGCCCCCTGCTTATAATTGGCTATTATCACAGAGATGGAAATGATATACGCCTCCTGAGATGAATCTGCTTACTGTCTACAGTGGCTAAAGTGAAAATTGACATAAACTTTAAATAAACTTTCTAATGAATGAAGAGGTCTTTTCAAAATGGAAAAGACTAAACTTTTTGCTCAGTACATCAGCCCCAATCTCAGGATGTAGACAGATTAAAATGAAAAAAAAAAAAAGGTCACTAAAAGGCCTTTAAATGTTACAGTATAGTGTATGATGAACACAGAAGGAAAAATTATTTCGGGACTCAACAAGTGTTATAAAGGTGTTTAAAAAAAAAAAAAAAAAAGGTTAAACCCTAAAAGTTCAATCCCTACACTTCTTTTCCTGTTTCTTGTTTGGTCTGGTTATGCCTGTAGTAGTCTGGTCTTTCAAAGTATAAAATTGCTTAACCCATATGTTAAACGTTTATATTTATGTAAATAAATTGAATAAAAAATTGTTCAGAAAGTTGTAGATAACCTAAAATAGTGCCAATGAAAACTATAGCTCGGTATACAAAAGTGTCCTCATATCACTCTAGTGACAGAAAGTGAGAATGATGGGTCTTAGAAAATGATGAAACCATACACGTTTTTTTTTCTTTTTACAAAGTCATAGGTATTATAAAAGCAATAAAATCTAAAAAAAAGAAAAAAAAAAAAAAGAATCACATTTACAGGTTATTTTTACCCTATTATATAGGCAGGGCAATTGTGTCTTTCAAATGTACAACAGGTCCCAGGAAATGGAAGCCCTCATACACCCCATGATGGGGTGGGGGTGAGTTATGGCTCTTTTATAAAGGCGAGGAAAAATCAAACTTTAAAAACGAAGCTTTGTCCTATAAGGAAGGAATTAAACTTTTCCAATGAATTCATCATGACAGAACTTTCAACTCCATATTATCTGCTTTTACAGTAAAGAATTCCCTTTTATGCTGCTTTTCAGTTTTTAAATCTTTTTACTGTATGACCTGATACCGGAATAGATCTAAAGAGAGAATACAATTGTCAGAAGCAATACAATAAAACAAATGCTATTACCATTTTCCAACATATGAATCTGTATCTTTTTATAGGGGCTTTTTTTTCCAATTAAAGTTTTATTTTTTTTGTTATATTTCTTTATAAGTTCAAACCTTGCAAATTCTCCAGCTTTGTTAGAAATATAGTAGAACAGATCTTATTGGAATCAAGGCCGTCTTGTTTTTCTGCATTGCCAGAATAATTAGATCTGATTTTTTTCTGAAAAACCCCTGCTTTGTTTCCTAGTCCAATCAATACAATCAATGATTTCTGTCTTCTAATAAAGACCTCTCTTATATAGCTGCATCACAAAATTTTTTACAAGTCTTCCTCATTTTTATATTTTTCCCAGTATAATAATTTGTAACTAACAAATGCTATTCATCTCGAGTCATGTGATGCACTGGCCTCTTGTCTCCTAATAAAGAAATGTTTTCCAATTTATGATCCATGTGCCATCCAAGGCATTGGTACGTCTGCTGATTTTAAGTTCCTAGTTATCTGGCAGCTCGGAAATACAGTTGAAACCAAAAGTTTAGATACACTATATAAAAAGACATATGCTTGTTTTTCTCAATATCTGACATGAAATCAGAATAAACCTTTCCATGTTTTAGGTCAGTTAGGATTACCATATTTATTATTTGTCAAATTCCAGAATAATGAGAGAATGTTTTAAATCATTTTTATTACTTACTGCAAAGTCAAAAATTTGGTACCATTGCCCTTAAACTGAATGACTTGGGTCAAATGTTTGGGATATCCTTCCACAAGCTTCCTACAATAGTTGGTCGGAATTTGGGCCCATTTCTCCTGACAAAATGGGTGTAGCTGATCCAGGTTTGTAGGTCGCCATTCTCGCACCTTCCTTTTCAGCTTTGCCCATAAATTTTCAATAGGATTGAGATCAGGGCCTTTTGATCTCTACATCAAAACATTGACTTTATTGTCCTTAAGCCATTTTGTTACCATTTTGGCAGTATGCTTCGGGTCATTATTCGTTTGGAAGACCTATTTCCACCCAAGCTTTAACTTCCTGGCTGTGTTGAGATATTGCTTCAGTATTACCACACAATCTTCTTTTCTCATGGCGCCATCTATTTTATTAAGTGCACCAGTCCCTCCTGCAGCAAAACAACCCCACAACATGCTGCCACCACCATGTTTCACATTAGAGATGGTGCTCTCTAGCTTTCAAGCTTCTCCCTTTTTCCTCCAAACGGATCGATAGTCATTATGCCCCAAAAGTTACATTTTAGTTTCATCAGACCACAGGACATGTCTCCAAAAATGAAGTCTTTGCAAATGCACACAGGAACAAACATTAATCTGGCTTTTTTTTATGTTTCTTTTGGAGTAATGGCTTCTTCCTGGCAGTGTGGCCTTTCAGCCCTTGTGGATACAGTACTCGTTTCACTGTGGGTATTGACACAATCTTACCAGCTTCTGCCATCATCTTCACAAGGCCTTTGCTTTTGTCCTTGGGTTGTTATGCACAAGTTGAACCAAAGCACGTTCATCTTTGGGACACAGAACCCATCTCCTTCCTGAACGGTATGATGGCTGGACATTTCCAACTTATTTGTACTTGCGTATAATTGTTTGTACACCTGAATGGTGCACCTTCAGGTATCTTGAAATTGTACCCAAGGACATGCATGTGTCTTTTTATATAGTGTATGTAAACTTCTAGTTTCAATGGTAGATTAGACAGGATCTTCTTGACAGGATCTTCTAACTGTAGCACTTGAAGCTACCAATGGTTTATTTTCTTTTTCGGAAGATAAGATCTCAGTGCTGAGATTGCATCTCCCAAGATCTTGGTGCCGAGATCTCCATCTGCTCATGCGCTGCCCCCGGCCGGCAGCCATTTTCCCGGAGTCCAGTCCACCGCATAGAAAACCATGCCACTGCAGGGGCTCTGAGCTTTCACAAGATGTCAGCAGAGCCCACGCAGCACCGAACACCCACAGCGGCGCCGCACACCGCACATCCGAACACCCCTCATCCCAGCCTGCAGCCGGTAACGTATAACCGCATTATAAGATGCACGCCCTTTTTCACCCTCAAATTTTGGGGAAAAAAGTGTCTTATAATCTGAAAAATACGATACCTTCTTTTTACTGTAAATTGTCCGATAGCAATATTGCATTTCCAATTTTTCAAAATTTCACACATACATAATATAGCACTTAACCAATGTTCTATGGCAGTAATGCAGTTCCAATGTTCTAGATGTACAATTCTAAACAATCCAGAGTGCAGCTTTATATTTTCTTAGAATTGTTATGTTAGCTAGCACCTATTCACACTAGTTGGGATGTGTTGGTCAGTTTTTTCTGCTTGTACTATTAACAGCGAGAGCATGCTATTGCTGATGGGAGTATTCATCAGCCTGTGCTCTAAATAAATTAAAAATTAAATTAAAAAAATGAAAATAAAAAAGCAGTGTGGGTTCCCCTGTATTTTGAAAAACCAGCAAGAGAAAACCGACAGCTGGGGGCTGCAACCCCCAGTTGTCAACGTTAACCAGGCTAATTATAAAGAATAGAGGGGTCACCAGGCTGTTTTTTTTTTAATTACTTAAATAATTTTAAAAATTACGTTTGCCTTCCCCCATTTTTGACTACCAGCCAAGCTAAAGCAGACAGCTGGGGGCTGGTATTCTAAGGCTGGTAAGGGGCCATGGATATTGGGCCCCCCCAGCCTAAAAATAGCCACCCAAAAATGGCACATCTATTAGCTGCAACAATTCTGGTGCTTTGCCCTGCTCTTCTCACTTGCCCTGTAGTGATGGCAAGTGGGGTTCATATTTTTGGGGTTGATCTAGGGGTCCACCCATCCCTAATTATGAACTTGCCCAATTTAATTGTCAACACAAACTGCATACATGATAGAGTAAGTTAGACCTGATGAGGCTGGTTTACTTTGTAAATCAGTGTCATAATGGCTCTATATATTTTTTTAAAATAGTGATTTCTTTTTCAGTCCCAAAAGAGTGAGTAAGCGAGCCCATGAGTTCATGTCAATTCATGTGCAACACTCAATTTTCGTCATTTCAGCAAGATTTAGAAGCTACAGCTTTTACTTGTTATTATGAGATGTCAGTAACAGCAGGGAGGAAGGACACTGAGGAGCTATTAATCGCTAGGTGAACAGAGGGCTATCTAATGTATGTAGTTTTATTATGAAATCTAATTACAGATTAAGTGCCCGAAAATACTGTGTCCATTTGGCTGCTGTATCTATAACCCACCTTCTACGGTAAAGTGCAGCCTACTTTACATTTCCTTTCATTCGATCTCCGCCTTACTTATTTGCACAAGTCTGTGTGCCTTTCTGTGGATTACCAAGTTTGTATTGTTCATTCAAACTTGAACAGACCTGACAGTGGACCTGAAAAATCAACCAGGGCAAGCAACTGTATACATGATTTGATGCCTATTTAATTAGGTACCTGGCTGCTTTACCTCCATTGGATTTTTTTTTTTATTCAAGTAACATGACAGTGTCGACATGCATTATGTGTCACGAGTTTACCATGACAGAGGCCAGAAGACTGCAGTGTCTGATTTCACGTACTCCTGCACTGATTAGAAGCACGTCTCTGTCATATTAAACGGTGCAGGTTTCTGTTAGCAGTGCAGGGGTTAATCTGTTCAGCTTGGAGTCCCTGAAGCTTTCCTGTTTAGATGATCTCAGCTGCTCAGTATTGTCCAATCCCCTCTTTTACATATACTCACCTCTAGCAAACTGATTTGCAAGTGTAAGTCTTGTACTGCCTGGGGTGGTGTGGAGGAGTCTGTTGTTGATGGAAGCATTTGGCGTGTTGTTCTGTGACTGTTGCTTGGTGTTTCAGCTGTTTTCAAATTATAATCGTCTCCTATTTGGTTTTCCTTCCTTTTATCCCCGGTGTACCTCTTTGTCTGTGAGTGCATATTTGTATGTTTGGTATTTCATTTATTCCTGTACTTCTTCCCTTGTTAGTCTGGTTTTTGTATATACCGTACATACACTTTTACTCACTTTCCTGGGTGGCGGAGGGGAACAGATATAGGGCTGATTTCAAGCTGATTTCAAGAGTTCAGCAAGGTACTTGGCCTCCGCATCTTCACCATCAGAAGTAATCCAGAGAGTAGGGATAGCTAGGGCACCCCCAGCATTAGGAACAGAGAAGGAGACATTAGGTTTGTAATACAAATGCATGTACAAATATACCGTCATCATCAAAATTGTAACAAGGAGGATAAGTTGTTTAATTGTGAAAATAACAGCATCAATAGACATGTTAATGATATGCAAATGATTAAAAAGTTAGAACAAAATTTTCAAAACATTTTGTTTTATTTGGCATCAAGTATGAGCATCACCCGCAGAAATAAACGCTGCTATCAATGGTTCGTTACCTAAGGGTACTAACAAATACAGTATAAAAAAAAACTTGAAAGAAAAATCTGAAGAAAATTATTTAAATGTCGAGCCCACCTCCATTTTCCGCATAAATTGAACATTACATATGCATGTAAAAGTCCGATCTATCACAATATATAATTAACTTGATCAGTAAATAACATAACAACAAAAAAGCCCCCTAAAAAAACCCTCCCACAGTTTTCAAATTTCTTTGATTACTTAAATTTTAAAAAAAATACACATTTTTGGTATAGTCGTAATCTTGAGAATCATACTGCCGGGTCATTTTTACCAAACAACGAACGCCTTAAATAAACCCCCAAGAAATATTTGCAGAATTGCGGTTTTTTTTCACTTTCGAGAAAATAGAAGAGAAAAAGATGCATGGTAAGAAATAGGGAACTCCCAGGAAAATATATCAAATTTGAACTTTATTAATGTAAAAACAACAAATCACATGCAACAAGACACTCATAAAAACATTTAAAAAAACAAAAACAGGTTCAATAGCTGGTTATGTCCTTGTTATGACAATAACCTACATCCACAGAAGTTTACAAAAATCCAAATGGCAGTATATTAGTATATAATACCAGCAGAAAATTTCATATATACAAAGATTCATGAGAAAACTGAACACTGATATGTACTGTTAGTAATGATGAGCGAATATACTTGTTACTCGAGATTTCTCTAGCATGCTCGGGTGTCCTCCGAGTATTTTTTAGTGCTCAGAGATTTAGTTTTGTCGCCGCAGCTGAATGATTTACAGCTACTAGCCTGCTTGATTACATGTGGGGATTCCCTAGCAACCAGGCAACCCCCACATGTACTTATGCTGGCTAACAGATGTAAATCATTCAGCTGCGGCGCTGACAACTAAATCTCTGAGCACTAAAAAATACTCGGAGGACCCCCGAGCGTGCTCTGGAAATCTCGAGTAACGAGTATATTTGCTCATCACTAACTGTTAGTAAGTGGTTAAACCCATGCTCCCGACACTTTAACCCCCGAAACACTGTAATCAAACAAGATCGCAGCGTTCCGGTGGCATAGAGAAGCATTGTGCAGGGAGGGGCTCCCTACGTGCTTCCCTGAGACCCTCAGAACATCGCAATGTGATTGCATTGTTCTGAGTTTCTCCCTGCCTGCATTCCCCCGGATCCGAGATGGCTGTGGGGTCCTTCTGGGTCCTGCAGGGAGGTGGCTTGTCAGTGCCTGCTGAGAGCAGGACCTGAGAAGCCTCCTTCACTACCTGTCGGATTGCTGATCTGACAGTGCTGTGCAAAGTGTCAGACCAGCGATCTGACTTTATACAGGGCAAAAAAATTATTTTTGTGAAAAAAAAAATATATGATTTTTTTTTTTTTTTTACGGCTCTACATTATAAACTTCTGCAAAGCACTTGGGGGGGTTCAAAGTGCCCACCACACATCTAGATATGTTCCTTAATGGGTCTACTTTCCAAAATGGTGTCACTTCTGGCGAGTTTCCACTGTTTAGGCACATCAGGGGTTCTCCAAATGCGACAGGGTATCCGATCTCAATTCCAGCCAATTCTGCATTGAAAAGTCAAACGACGCTCCTTCCCTTCCGAGCTCTGTCATGCACCGAAACAGTGGTTTACTCCCACATATAGGGTATCTGCGTACTCAGGACAAATTGCACAACAACTTTTGAGGTCCAATTTCTCCTGTTACCCTTGGTAAAATAAAACAAATTGGATCTGAAATAAATTTTTTGTCAAAAAAAGTTAAATGTTCATTTTTTTTTTTAAACATTCCAAAAATTCCTGTGAAGCACCTTGAAGGGTTAATAAACTTCTTGATTGTGGTTTTGAACACCATGAGGGGTGCAGTTTTTAGAATGGTGTCACTTTTGGGAATTTTCTGTCATATAGACCCCCCAAAGTGACTTCAAATGTGATGTGGTTCCTTAAAAAAAAAAAAAAAAAAAGTGTTGTAAAAATGAGAAATCGCTGGTCAACTTTTAACCCTTATAACTTCCTAACAAAAAAAATGTTGCTTCCAAAATTGTGCTGATGTAAAGAAGACATGTGGGAAATGTTACTTATTAAGTATTTTGTGTGACATATCTCTGTGATTTAAGGGCATGAAAATTCAAAGTCGGAATTTGCTAAATTTTCTCCAAATTTCTGTTTTGTTTTGTTTTACAAATAAACGCAAGTCACATAAAAGAAATTTTACCACGAATGTGAAGTAAAATATGTCACGAGAAAACAATGTCAGAATCACCGGGATCCATGGAAGCGTTTCAGAGTTATTACCTCATAAAGGGACAATGGTCAGAATGGTAAAAATTGGCCCGGTCATTAGTCTATGTGCACACGTAAGAAAAGAGGTGCAGAATTTTCAGCACAAAATCTGCAGCTCCTGGCAGAATCCGCAGCCGTGGATTTGCCTCGGTTTTTATGCGGATTTTGTGCGGTTTTTATGCGGAATTGCTGCGGATTTTGTGTGGATTTCCTGCGGATTTTGCCACTGCGGATTTTTAACATGGAGGGGTGCAGAAACGCTGCAGATCCGCACAAAAGAAGTGACATGAACTTCTTTGAAATCCACAGCAATTCCACACTGATTTTTCCGCACCGTCTGCACATCTTTTATTTTTTCCCATTAACTAACATTTAACTGTACATCACAGTGCGGATCTGCAGCGTTTCTGGGCGGTAAAATCCGCTGCGGATCCGCAGCAAATCCGCACCGTGTGCACATACTCTTTAACATGCAAACCACCTTTGGGGGTTAGGGGGTGTTAAGGGGTTAAGGAACAGCAGCTGTGACTGAAATACAAAAAGACGCAGCTGGTTGTGGACTACCAGAAGGTTTAACCAGTAAAGTGTTTATCCCAAACGAAAATGCATATGGGAGAATAAGAAAAAAAATATAAAAAGCTATTAGAGCAAGGAAACCTTGCTAGCAAAAAAAATATATATATATTTTTGAAGTAATATCAGGGTTGAAACCTGCTGGTATTAGAGTATGGAGATGTAAAATTCCTATTTGGAGCCATTTTTGCCTGTAGAAAATTTGTGGAGGAGCAGACCCTACGTGTATCACCAGCTACATACATATGTTGCTTCTACAGGGAAAATGTACACTTTTTTTTCACTTTCGCCACACTTGGAATTTTTGTCCCGCTTTCCGTACATCATATGATAAAATGGATAATATAATTCAAAAGTACAACTTGTACTGCAAAAAAAAACAAGGCTACGTCGACGGGAAAATAAAAAAAGTTGTGGCTCTTGGAAGAAGGGGAAAAAACCCCCAAAAGTGCTAAAATGGAAAATTGCCCAGTCAATTCTCAAGGCAATTGATAAGACAAATCGTGATTAATATATTGAACCTAATCAGTAGTGCAGTCTTAATAAAAAAAAAATGAGGATGAAAATTATAGAAGAAACTCCTGAAGGATATAAATAAAGACAATTGGAGTGCTGACTTTAAAAATTAAACATGATTTTATTAATACAAAAATAACATATGTATATACTCGTGTATAAGCGGAGTTTTTCAGCACATTTTTTTTGTGCTGAAAACGCCCCCCTCGGCTTATACACGAGTCATGGTACAGAAAGCTGGCGGGGGAGGGGGGCGGCGGAGCGGATGTTTTTTTTTTCTTCAATAGGAAATATGCACACAGGGAAAGGGGATAAGGAGGCATGCATACAGGGACGGAATGCGGGAGGCATGCATACAGTGACTGAACGGGGGAGGCACTCAAACCAGGACCGGAAAGGGGGAGGCATGCATACAATGACAGGGACAGGGCAGGCGTGCAGACAGGGATAGGGACAGGGGAGGCATTCATTCCAGGACAGGAAATGGGGAGACATGCATACAATGACAGGGACAGGGCAGGCGTGCAGACAGGGATAGGGAGGACAATGCATACCCGGCTTATACTAGAGTCAATAAACTTACCCAGTTTTCTGTGGCAAAAGTAGGTGCCTCGGCTTATACTCGGGTCGGCTTATACTCGAGTATATATGGCACATATTATACACAAAGGTTATTGCGGAAGGAAAAGATAGGATCCACAATAGAAGCCCTGGAAATAGGGCGTTTTGGGGTAAGAGGCAATTCTGCATGTTACAGAACTATATAGTATTGGAAGATCATGTAACATATACTCTCTTAGTGCAAATGTAGTAGTGTTGCAACAATCATAAAGTGCTTGTGCAGAGAGGATCTACCATTAATTATAAACTGATATGGAAAAGCAGGGGCATAAAGTAAATGTACCACCCCTACCCAAATTACAAGGGTTGTATACACTTACCCATGTTGTAACTTGCTGGTGCACAGACCACAGAATTCCCAGGGGCTGACCCCAGATGCATGTTTCGTGTAAGCTTTTTCTATGGGGGATGAGTGGCAAGTGTCCCATCTGTCTTTTTATATCCTATCTAATATAAAAGGATTGGGTTATTGCTTGGCTGATGATTGTTCTGCCAGGCTGCATGGACTCTGGGGGCAAATTATCAAGATCTACTGCTGCATTCTCCATTAGTAATTGACCAATGATGTCCCAGATGTGCTTGATGTATGACAAGTCATGTGAAGCTGCAAGCAATGGTAGCATGCCTATGCCCCTTTGGCTGCTCACAATAGCATGAGCAACATGCGGCCTGGCATTGTCATATTGAAAAATGGCTGCTTGAACACTTGTTCCCTCATGAAGGCCACTTTGCGGCACTGCCCAATTGGTCTTCAGAGTAATTTCTGACTAGAAATGTGTCTAAGACAAAAGCAGGGCTCCTCACTGAAGAGGATAGACCTCCATTCCAGCCCCCATTGCTGTCTTTGCTGTTCAGCATGATAACCCTTGTGAGTGGTGGCGTGAGGTCAGTGGCACAACTGTAGGTGTCCTAAAAACAACTTCTGGTGGTTTGGGTAGACACTATTTGCCATCTAATTTAATTTGCGGTATGGAATGAATCAGTAAACAGCATTCTTAGAATATGATGAGACCATGTGGTCAATGCCATGAAGAGGCCTTCACAAGTGAACGTCGCGTCACACCAGTCCTGCTCCCAGAATTATGATGTGGGGTAGGGCTGTAAGATTGCAGGAATCCTCTTTTCTTTATTTCCGGTATACTAACAGCTCGGTGTTACGTTGAATTAGTCATGGAACCAGTAGTATGGCAATGCCTGCATCTTGACCCAGGAGACATTTTTCAAAACCACTATTATGAACAAGCTGCATGACCTAATCTTCCTACTGGGGCCTACAGCGTCTCCGGACTTATTCCCCATCAAGCACATCTGAGACTTCATTGGTCAGCAATTGCAAAAGGAGCTGCCAGTGACTGATCTTGATTGTGCCCAGGGGAATTCAGAGCATTCATCAGCCATTAATAACCTCATGGATAGAATGCCAAGGCATATACGTGCATGTATTACTTTATGTGGGCACTCGTGCTGAATAAATTGAAATGTTTTGAAAATGTTTCCAATTTTTCATCTTTTGCATATCATTAACATATCTATTGATCCTATGATTTCCATAATTCCATGACTTTTCATTCTTATTGTTTCAATTTCAGTGTTGCAGAGTGTAGACATGTCAACTGTTTAGATTTTTTTTTTTTTACTTGTTTTTCAGGATCAAGCTAAAAATTGCTTCTGGCAGCTTAAATGCTATTTCATTCTAGTTATTGAATTAGCTATTTTTGCTGTGTTCTGATTTTTAGGTATGATGCATAGCCCAGAAAACACACAAATGTTCTTACTAATTTGTGGCCTCCGAAGAGTTAAAGATCCCCTGTATTTGGTTGAGGCTTTTTCAGGTAAGATTTTTTTTCTCTAATTTTTTTCCCATTATTTCATGATAAACAGCACGCTTCATATAGCAGAGCCTGAAGCTGTAGTAGCAGGCAGTGACTCAGCATGTGCTCTCCGCTACGGTACATTTGAATCCCATAACTATTGTACATGTTCGGTAACTTGAGAAACAATTGTACTTTAATTTACAGTGGATATAGTAAGTCTACACACCACTTTTAAAATGCCATTTTATTCATGAAAAAAAAAATAATAATTTTGGGAACATTAATTTCAGAACTTTTTCCATCTTAAATGTCGCCCATAGGCTGTAGAAATCCATTGAGAAACAAACCAAAATCATTTTCAGGGGAAAAATAAAAATAATAAAATTATTAACTCATGTTGAATAGTAGTCAGTATACAGCTCCATCACCTTAAAGTGATTCTAATTAACCTGATTTAGGCTATGTGCACACGTTGCAGATTGTATGCTTTTTTGCCTTGTTTTTTTGCCGTGAAATCGTGGCGGAAACGCTGCAAAAACGCATTCGCAGCACAGCCCATTGAATTCAATGGGATTCCGCAATGCTGAGTATTTTTCCGTGGCGGAATCGCATCTAGGAAAAAAAAGCAGCATGCTCGTTCGCGGCGATTCCGCACACATTTGAATGCATTGATCCACTTACTTACTGCATGGGGCTATGCCCACCATGCGGGAAGTAAGCGGATCATGTGCAGATGGTACCCGGGTGTGGAGGAGAAGAGACTCTCCTCCAAGCCCTGGGTACCATATCCCTGTTAAAAAATAGTTATATACTCACCTTCCGGTGGGCCCCGAATCCAGCCAAGGCCTTAGCGATGCTCCCTGCAGCTCCCGTTCCCAGTAATGCCTTGCAACAATGACCTGTGATAACGTAGTGGTCTCGCGTGATGGTACATCGTCTGGGGTCATTGTCGCGAGGCATCACTGGGAACGGGAGCATCGCGAGGAGCGGGAAGGCTGCGGGGGCCGTCGGAAGGTGAGAATATCACAATTTTTTTTATTTATTTTTTTATTTATAACATATCTTTTTACTATTGATGCTGCATAGGCAGCATCAATAGTAAAAAGTTGGTCACACTTGTCAAACACTATGTTTGACAAGTGTGACCAACCTGTCAATTATTTTTCCAAGCGATGCTACAGATCTGTAGAAAAATAAGGCTAAAAGCCACAGCCAGCTCACCGACAGACCAAAGGAGCACGGAGATTTCGTCCAGACCAAGACGTGCAGCAATGGAAGATGAGGAAAAGATGTGTACTTCAGCTCCTTAAAATCTTGAAATTCTTTATTGGTGCATATAAATATAGCGTGCTTAAAATCCTTGCTCAAAGGTGGATGCAGTCATGAGGATAGACAACGCTTTTCGATCTATGCGATCTTAATCATGGCATGTTCGTGCCTACCGGCGCCGCAGCTGCATGTGTCGCGGCTGTGTCACAGTCACGACACATTCTTGGAGAGCCCAACAAACAGGCTCTCCATGCATGTCGTGCCTGTCACACAGCCGCGACACATGCAGCTGTGGAGCTGATCACCTGATCGGCCGGCGCGTTCCAGGAAGCTGGGTTCCCTCTGCAGCTTATTTGGCAAGTGCTATAGCTTGCCGAGTAAGAGGGAACCCAAGCAAATTCGCTCATCTCTATTCCTAAGGATAGGTCAGAAAAACTCCCAAAGTAACATAATGTATTGTGCTATGCAATGTTTGAATTTAGCTAGTGTGAGTCATGGCAGACCATCTTGTGGCCAGTATTGCTCCACAATTTTTTTTTTTATGCTGGCAGTAGGAATGTGGCGGGGTTATAAGTTGGATTACTTGTTATTTTCAGACTTGGCTTCTTTTTGTGAAAGATATGAGCAGCCTTCAAGCTATAAGTTTCTCATCCCGAGTAGGGATGAGCGGACCCATGGAAGTTCGAGGTCTGGTATCCAGCCCAAACTTTAGTCCAAAGTTCAGGCACCAGAACAGTACCCGGAACTTCAGCCAGAACTCAAACCCCATTGACTAGAACTTTGGAGCAGGAAAATTCTTCTTTCGCTCTTGCTCTCTCGCTCTTGCTCTCTCACTATTTCGTACTCTCGCTCTTCCTCGCTCTCCCGCGCACGCTCTCTCGCGCACACTCTCTCTCGTGCACGCTCTCTCGCGCACCCTCTGTCTTGCGCTCTCTTTATTTTTTCTTTTTCTTTCTCCTGGAACTCCGAACATTAGTAACAAACTTTTTGGAGAAGAACATGTTCGGAGTTTTGCATCGGACACTAACTGTCCGGTACCAACCCTGAACTTAAAAGGTTAGCTCATCTCTAATCCTGAATACACAGACTGGATATATACATGCACATATAAAGCATTTTATAGCTAATCTAAACCATAGTATAGTTGTAAAGGGCTGAGTTACAGGGATCTTTTTATTAAACACAATGTTTCATTCGTATACATCACTAATTGACAGCACTAAGCCCTCACCAAGAAAATACAATGCAAATCGAACCTAATGTAGGTCAGATAATGAAATGTTTTCTAGGTGCAGGTCTAGTCTTCTCATGGGTTAACAGGGAAACTGAGACCTTCTGTCTGAAGCAGAATGCCTATTATCTATGTGGTAAGAAATCAGAGACTAAATCATTAATGGCCTATTCTTAGAGATCTATGAACAAAAGGGTCGTTTCATTTTTTACCAAGACTTATCGACTTGTCTGTATATGCAGCTCAGCGCCGTTCCCTCTGCTGACCTGCAGAATTTCTGGTGTTAAAGATGGACCATCGGGTTTGGTTTATGCACATGGCCAAATTACTGACCTGTACAAAATTGTTTGTAGCTGTAGTACAGCAGTCATAGAAGTGTGGAGGTTTTATTCTTCATCTTAATTTTCTATATCTTTCTGTGCCCTGATATTACAAGGATACTGTGAGGCAGTGACCGGTGTCACAGGTAGGGGTCTCTGTATGTTCTCCCAGGATGCGTACGGAGGCGTATTGAGGACATGGGGAGTGCATTGCAGTCACAGGCATAGCTGTGATTGCAATGCAGACTAAAAATAAGTGTTAGTCTTGGGCATGTTAGTGTCCAGGGCAGAGTTGGGAAAACCTGCTCTGGGGTTTTTGTATTTTGAAACAGACTGCAGGATGGTAGTCGTGCAGTCCGTTTCATTCCAGGCCCGGGCTTTCCATGTGGCTGTAGGCCACTAATCCCAGTTAAAATCCCTGCAGTAAAGGGTTTGGGTGTGTCAGGGTCAGAGTCAGTATCAGTCTGGTGGATGCTAGAGGGCAGAGCAGTCAGCTCTGCAGAGCTCCTGTGTGAGGCAACACTGACAAATGGAGCCAATCTCTCAGGGGAGCTGAGACTCCTGGCACCCACAGTGTGCACAGTGGTGCAGTTGCCCACAGTAATTGGTCAGAGAGGGACTGACATGTTTAGTGACTGTAAGCTGAATGATATCGTGTATTGTGGAAAGTTGTGAGTAAATAGACCTTAACATGCGCTGCAGTTGCCCATGGCAACAGGTCAGAGGTGGACTAGTGTGTTTAGTGACTGTAATCCGGAGGATATGATTCCCGGCAGCAACCTGGAGGATACTGGTACTATGTAGTGCTGTGTATTGGATATTAATGGTACAAACTTGTGTGAATTGGACATTAATGCTGTGAAGTAACGACATTAAAGAAACTTTCTGTTGGAACTTTGTTGGGTCACTGCCTCCTCACTGCAAAGTGTGCTACCACGGCAATACATACAGGGCATTTTTTTTGTAATACTTCAACTGAATAATTACACATTCCATTTTCAGCCATATTACTCAGCTTTTCTCCCCTAAAATCTTTGGTTGTAACTAAATGACCCCCCCCAACTAACTTTTATTAACTGGATGACCACTTTAAAATGGATTAGGAGGGTATAATATAATAAGTGGTAATCACCCTGAGAGGTTAACCTGCGACTCTGATATTGATTCTACTTACTGCTCCGCCTCCGCATACAAGAAATGGCAATAAATGCTCACTCAGCCAATCCCTGGCTTCAGAGGAGACCCGCCTCAGCTAGTGATTGGCTGAATCGTCCTTTGCAGCCATTTCCAGTGTGTCGAGGTGGGCTCATCTGGGACCCAGTAAGTGTCTGGACAGAGGATCGTTGAGGGCGAGTATCCTGTTTGAGCCTTTTCCAATCTCTGCTGTTTCCAAAAGGAGTAAAGAACATATTCAATATTTCTGTATAGTGTTGAAAATGTTGATCTGCAGAAAACTATAAATGTCAGCCTATTGTGTTTGCGCCAGAGGGTATTGTGAACTTTCAGATGTTTTAGCATTTTTGACATAGATATTTAGAAGAAATGCTTATAATAGAAACCTAGCGTAAAAGGTATGTCATTTACTGATCATATATTTAGGCGTTTCAGAACAAGCTGCTAATTCTATACACAGTTGCGCTGCAGGCTCGTTCCGTATCCTGACTGCTATATATAACATGTGGGTGGTGTCTAATGATAAATGAAATGTTGCCAATACCTGTGTTTTTCTTTCTTTTTTTCTTTTAATACACAGTGACTGCTCTTCTGACAGACTGGTGTGAGGATATTCTATAAGATTTAGAATGCAATGATTGTAATCAAAGCTGCTTGCTGACTTTACAATAATCATGAATGTCTGCATTTCCAGTTTCAGACTCCAAAATGTGCGCCGCTCCTGTAGCGTAATAATAGTCCAGTGTAATCCATGTGTCCACTAACAATGATCTGTTGATTGAATGTGCAAGCACCGCCGCAAGAGGTTCTCCACTTAAAAACGATATTTACAAATACAGTTGCAATAAAATATTTAAATTCCCATTGAAAATTGTCATGGACATTGATCTTAAAATGTACAAACGTTCTGTTGTTTGCAGTAAACCAACAAAACAAGAATAATTCAAATAGCTCAACAATTAAAGGGAATCTGTCAGCAGGTTTTTGCAATATAATCAGAGAGCATCATGATATAGGGGCTGTTGTGGTAGCCCCTTCCAAGGAGAACTAATTTTGGTTGAGATATAAACTATCTCCACTCTGCCATTATTGATTTAAAATTAAAGTGAAATAAAATAAATATGATGCATCGGAGGCAAGAAAATACACACAACCAGTGTCTGTCCGTG
This sequence comes from Ranitomeya variabilis, assembly GCF_051348905.1. Taxonomy (NCBI): domain Eukaryota; kingdom Metazoa; phylum Chordata; class Amphibia; order Anura; family Dendrobatidae; genus Ranitomeya; species Ranitomeya variabilis. The sequence continues at coordinate 238,858,896 of NC_135232.1, forward strand.
TACAATTCTGGTTCTCAGAAGCCCAGTTACAAGTCTTTGTTACAACTACAGAGATAAGAAAGTTGGAATGGCTTCTTACATTACATTATCTAAGAGAGAAGATATTTTAGTTGGCAAATTATTTTCAAACCCGTTCTACCCAGCTTACTATACTTTCAGAAACATAGGATTGTTTAACACACAGACACCTCTATGTCAGAGAGAACACACTGTGTTATTGCTTTCTGAATAACACTTATAAAGCTAATACTAAAATACAGAATTAGCTAAGATATATAGGTCCAAAATTAATAATTAAAGCAAAGTATAAATATTTACCATAACAAGGCTGAGACCCTGATTCCACCTATGTGTCACTTACTGGTCTGCATGCTGTCATTTTTATATGATCACTCTTTTTTCTCTGGAGAAGATTTAGCAGTACTCGGACATGTCTGAAAGCGCAAGCTACTTGTGGCTGCCAGGTTCCTGGAGAAGCAGGTGGTCATACATTCTCAAGTGACTGCAACAGAGCTGCAAAATGGCTGAACTTAACGTGATACACCTCTATTGAGTCTAAAGCACAAGAATAGTCAGCTCGAATGTGTTCAAAACTAAAGAAATTAGCCACATAAGTTTTAGGCTCGTGTTCTATGAAGTGGTGAAGCAAAATTGGCACTTTTTGGACCTATGGATCAGCAGTATGTTTGGGTAAGGAAGAATGAAGCTTAAAATGAAAGGAACACGCTGCCTACGGTGAAACATGATAGTGGCTCGGTGATGCTATGGGGTTGCTTTGCTTCCTCTTGCACCATCAACCTGCAGAGTGTAGAGGACAAAATAGATTGGAATCGGGAAATCTTAGAAGAAAATGTCATGCCTTCTGTGAGGAAGTTGATGCATGGGTGTCATTGGACTGTCCAACAGGACAGTGACCCCAGGTATACCTCAAAGTCCACCAAAGCTTGGTTTCAGAAGAATTCCAGGAAGATTCTGAGGTGGCTATTCCAGTCATCTGACTTTAACCCCATATTTAAGCTTTGGTTGGCTTTGAAGAAGGCAGTTGCAGCATGCAACCCCCAAGAACTTTAGTGAGCTGTAGGGCATTGTCCATTAGGAATGGGCTAATATTCCTCAGGAATGCTGCCAGAAACTAGCGTTTGATTATGCATCACATTTGCATCAAGTCATAACACCTCTACAGACACCGTCCATGTAATAAGGCCCTTTTGCTTCACTTTAGAAAATCGCAATAGGCCAAATAATGCAAGCCAGTAAAGTCAAGCACCCACTCCAAATGGCAAATGAGTAAATTAATTTGGGAAATATGAAATGGAACAGATTATCAGGGATTAAAAAAAACCCAAATGCGCTTTGTGGTTAGCACAGCTATACTGGAACTCTAATAAATAATATCTAAATGGTGACAAAAGACCTAATACCTAGCAGGGAATTAGTTAATACCAGGCAGAAAACCAGGGACTGACCGCTCCAATCACACGTTTCCCACAGATCATGACCGGTCATAACAGCCAAAAGGGCTCTACTACGTACTGAAGACGTTTGTCATAAAGGGGTTGAATAATTCTGAGACTGGAGTAGTCATTAAAGAGAACCTGTCGCCATAAAAATTGCACTCCAATCTGTGGGCACCATCTTGTAGAACAGGAGGAGCGGAGCAGAGTAATGCATAGTTTTGTGTGTAAGGATTAATGATAATCTGTATTGTACTAATTTAATCTTCTGCTCATTCTGGGGTTTAAAATCCCAGAAAGAGCAGCATTTAAAATTTACTGTAGTAAAACACTGACATACGGTGTAGTTTTGTGAATAAAAATTCAGTATAATCTATCTTCTCCTCTCTCCCTGCTCTATAGCATGGTGCTCGCAGATTGACATCTTCATGGTGACAGGTTCGCTTTAAAAGTAGCATTTGGAGAAACCACTTATATTAGTTATATTAGTTGTGTTGAACGATTTAAATTGTTCTTGTTTCATTGTTTGTTTTTTTTAAATCCGCAGAAAGTTTGTGCATTTTGCTAATAAACCTAACATACAAGAGAGATTGAAATTTGATTGCAACTGTATGACATTAAAGGAGGGAGAAAGCTGCCCAACTTCCAAATCTCCTTGCCCAATTCTGTCCCGTGCTGAAGACTTTAGTGTTTTTAGACCGTATTCAGACAGCTTTTTGTACCATACTTAATAGTGATGAGCGAACGTTCTTCGATAAGGTGTTATCTGAGCACGCTCAAAAAATATGTTCAAGTCCACACGGCTATATGTCTCGCGGCTGTTCGACCACCTCAACACATTCAGGGATTGCCTATTAGGCAATCCTGGCAAGACATGCAACCATTAACCCATGCTTGGTTAACACCTTCTCCGAGCACCTTCACTCATCACTAATATTTAAACCACACTTTTCTAAAGTTTGTATCATTTCTCTTTCACAAAATGCAGCTCTGGATATGGTGTTTTCTAACATATTCCTATAGACTTTCCAGTTACTTGGCCAGACATGTCAATTGAGAAGGTTTACACATTAGTTTGAGGTTGGCCATCATACATCAACTCAATCTAGCAATGTCCAACATGCCTTGAAGGGTGGTGAATAACCCTGAAAACAAAATTTCAGCAAACCACTAGCCAAAAAAAGTTTTAATGTCACCCATCAATCTGTTGTCTGCCTTTTCAGTGGACTGGAACAGTGAATGTCTTTCCCAGACATTCATCGAATGGCTGTTTTTGGTGCTTAAAATCACGGTGTCTGCCATGCACTGGCCATTCTTCATCATGAATCGTGGTCAGGTTTTTTTAATGATATATTTGGGAGGAGAACCTCTGACGCACTAATGCTTGTGATACATTGTATGATTCCATAGAACTAATGAAGTCTATCGTCTAAGAACAGGTAATATGTCTGACTTCAAAAATATTTGCTTAATCCAAATAACATGGATAATCTGCTTAATCTTTTATCAATCACAACTCTCTATAAACTGTAGTTATTCTAAATTCTTCCACTCTGTCACTCCATTCGGCCATTATTTTCTGCCAATTTTAACAAAACATACTTTTTCCTAGAGTGGCATGAAAGGGAACCAAGAGTTTGCTTGGCTATTATCGGGCCAATGGTAAGTATTACTTTTAATAAATAAGCTGTTTTTTTCTACATTAAAACCATGCTGCTGCTGTTTTTTTTTTTTATTGGAAAAGAGAGATTTTGCCTACAAATATTTCACGGAAATTGGATCCATCCAAAATTCACTGTTCAGTCTTTTAAGAGTTAATTGGTCATTGAATGAGAAGTAAATAAATAATTTCCTTAAAGTTTTTCAACCATATTTCATCTAATAATAATTTTTATACCTGGCATTTTGTAATTTTTTTTATTTCAGAATTCAGACTTTTAAACTAGTTGCCTTCGTTAGAAAATTTATTTCCAAATACCGTATATACTCTAGTATAAGCCGACCCGAGTATAAGCCGAGGCACCTAATTTTGCCACAAAAACTGGGTAAACTTATTGACTAGAGTATAAGCTGCATATGCATTGTCCCCCTCATCGTTATCCTTGTATGCATGGCTCCCCTGTCCTTGTATGCATGACTCCCCTTTCCTCCTTGTATGCATGGCTCCCCACTCCCTGTCCTTGTATGCATGGCTCCCCGGTCGCTGTCCTTGTATGCATGGCTCCCCACTCCTTGTCCTTGTATGCATGGCTCCCCGGTCGCTGTCCTTGTATGCATGGCTCCCCCATCTCATCCTTGTATGTATGGCTCCCCTGTCGCTGTTCTTGTATGCATGGGTCTCCCATCCGTATATGCATGTCTCCTTATCCCCTATCCTTGTATGCATGGCTCCTATAAAGAAAAAGCACATCCTACTTACCTTGCCTGCGTGCCCTCGCTGCATCTCATTCCGATACCAGCAGCTCTTACTGCCGAGTGATCACTTGGCCCTGCTCATTAAGGTAATGAATATTCACTCCATATTTATTACTTTAATGAGCGTGGCCACGTTATCGCTTGGCCGGAAGAGCTGCTGATGCCGTAACAAACGAGATGCAGCGAGGGCACGCAGGGAAGGTATGTAGGATGTGTGCTGGAAGCCGGCTGCTGTCACTGTGCACTATTATGGAGCAATGAATATTCACTGCCAGCGCACTGAATATTAATTTCTCTTTAGCAGCGGCACAGGCTTTAGCCATAGCTGCCGGCTCCTGCCTCTGGGACCCGGCTGCTCCGCCGTTCCTCCTCCCCCGCCATCTTTCTGGGACAATTGACTTGTGTATAAGTGGAGGAGGGCGTTTTCAGCACACAAAAAATAGTGCTGAAAAACTCTGCTTATACCCGATGGTACTCCATCAAGAAACTCTTCACTTACATGGTGGTGGAAACTCTCATTCAGCACCCTCGTCTGTTAGTATGTCTATGCATTAGGGCTCATTCACATGTCTGGTTCTCTCACATAAGAGGAAAAAAAATGGATGATTATTTTGCTCAAACCCAGACCAGAGTGTGGTTCAAGTATCATCAGTTTTTCTCGTAGGAGGAGAAAGTTTCTTCACCTGCTCTCTGACAGTCTGTGAAAATCTGAATTCACTTGGATGTCATTTGAGTGTGGTCAGATTTTTTTTTTTTTTTTTTCATAGACTCATAAACTTGCATTAATGATTTTGATCCCACACTTGAATGAACATTTGAACATGTCTCCGGGGTTTTGCATGGACCGCTTTGTCAGCACAAATTCAGACATCTGCATGGCCTCTTAGACTATCACAGGTATGATTGCTATCCGTGAAAATCACAGATAGCGCTTGTGTGAGAATATCAGACATCTGAATGAGCCCTTAAAGTGAATCTGTCAGCAGGTTTTTGCTTTGTTATCTGAAGACAGCAGGAGATAGAGGCTGAAACGCAGAATTCAGGGATGTGTCACTTGTCAAAGTTCGTACTGTTTACTAACTGTGAAGGATTTATCACGAATAGATTAATATTGCCAGACTACATTTGTCCGGCAACTCCCTCCTGTGATAATCACCTTACTGTCTACAGACTGTGTGCACTGAGAGCCTGGTGTGGGCGGGGTTATCTTTCTCACCTCTGCTTTATTCGATATCTAAAAACTCTGATTGTATCAGAACGGCTGCACCCTGTAATCCAAGTGATGCATCAGTGGATTCAGAGTCTCTAATGACCTGTGCTTATTGACTTATTAGTTAATGACGCATCTATTTCTCTGCAGATCAGCTTCTATTCTCTGGAACAGGAGCTGATGTGGAGTTCTCAGCAGCTGCCACTACATATCGGCTAGAGCTCTTCACCTTCTGCTGATTGCAGGGGGAAGAGCGCCAGACCCAGCTGACCTGATATTGCAATATCTTGTGCTTGGAGAACTCCTTTTGAGAAAAAATCATGGGCACAGGACAGACTTTTTTCACACATTTATCAAACAAGTCTTCTATGTTCACTGAACGTCCAAAAGATTCAAAACCAAACACTGCATCTTCCAGGCACAAAGGTAGAACAGCAAATAAACAGTTAATTCAGCAGGCACATATATGTCCGTGCGGGCTTACCCAAATGTATTAGTCTTTTGTCCTGGAGCGTACTTCATACACAAAAAAGGTACGGTACTTCGTCTCGGTATCGCCTTCAGCAGCTTCTTGTGCCAAACAAGTGTTCAATTTCGTGCCCAGTTGACACTGAACAGGCTGCAGCTTCCACATGGTTCTCTTCCTCTCCAACACACGTATTGCTCAACAATACTAGCTGAGCTATGCAGTCTCCATTCAGCTATAGCCCACATTTTGGCTGGTCACTCGCCAGCAGCACACTTGGACTCTGCTCAACATCCGAGTGACACACCTAGTGAACAAAAGCCCTGGTTCTTAGTCAAGGCAAGTCAGGTGCATCTAAGACTTAGGCTATGTGCACACTTTGCGGCGTCCTCTGCGGGTTCTCCCGCAGTGGATTTGATAAATCTGCAGGGCAAAACTGCTGCGGTTATCCCTGCAGATTTATCGCGGTTAGTTTTGCGGTTTCCGCTGCGGGTTTACTCCTTACTATTGATGCTGCATATGCAGCAATATGCAGCATCAATAGTAATGTTAAAAATAATAAAAAATGGTTATACTCACCCTCTGATCTCCTCGGCGCTGCACGCGGCGCTCCGGCTCCAAAGATGCTGTGCGAGAAGGACCTTCGTGACGTCACGGTCATGTGACCGCGGCGTCATCACGGTCATGTGACCGCGACGTCACCGCAGGCCCTGCTCGCACAGCAACCCTGAGACCGGACAGCCGCGTGCAGCGCTGAGAGGTGAGTATAGCATTATTTTTTATTTTAATTCTTTTTTTTTTTTACACTAATATGGTTCCCAGGGCCTGGAGGAGAGTCTCCTCTCCTCCACCCCGAGTACCATCTGCACATTATCCGCTTACTTCCCGCATTGTGGGCACAGCCCCATGCGGGAAGTTAGCGGATCAATGCATTCCTATGGGTGCAGAATCGCAGCGATTCTGCACAAAGTGACATGCTGCGGAATATAAACCGCTGCGTTTCTGCGCGGTTTTTCCTGCAGCATGTGCACAGTGGATTGCTGTTTCCATAGGGTTTACATGTAAATGTAAACGCTATGGAAACTGCTGCGGACCCGCAGCATCAAAATTGCTGCGGATCCGCGGGAAAACCCGCAAAGTGTGAACATGGCCTTACAGTTCTAGGACCTGCAGACCTGGCTTTGCTACATGCATGTTATATGAGAAATTTTCTTAATTCACATCTTGAAGTGATGATTTATCCTCAATTCTTGGGTAAAATATGAATGTAATGAAAACAGATGTGCACATTACTGAAATAGGAGATGACAGTTAGTGCTTTTAAAATTCTGAGAGTGAGGAGAATGGAAAATCTAGCATCAGACACAGACTATCTACTGCATGTTCTCCTCCAACAGTTACAGTTCTCTATAGAACTTTATGAGCACTAACTGTCATCTCCTATTTCCTTAATAGGAATGTCTGTAATCACTAATGACAGACTTTACAGAGGAGATCAGCCCAGTAAGCAAAATAAGCAGATTTCTCTGATAAGATTTATTAAAAAATTTCCTATTTTCACGTGTACTATGATTTATGAAAAATTAAAACCGTTACTCTTTGGGGATAGCTGGCAACGTTGTTTACAAGTCACAGTAATGACACAAATTTACTCCGACAAACGTATCTGTTAAGGCCAATGTCTGAACTTTACATAGCATGCAACAAATATCAGTGTGGAACACCATACAATATTAGAACCATTTTCTGCTCATTTATATATTATGAGAAAAATTATTTTTTGTTTTTATTTTCTTTCAGCTGCAAGTTTATAAATGTAAATATAATTTCATGTTGGTTCATTTGCTCGTGCAAGTCTAATTTCACAGCATATGTTTTCATTATACAAAACAGGATATCCAATTTTCTGTTCTACATTTCGTTACACTCTGCTACACAAAAATATTTACAAGTGAAGTGACATGCGAGATGAATGTGAAATGCTAGAATGATTGCCCACAACACCTAACACTAGTGTTCTATGCTTGCTCAATGAATGCGGTAACTATTTTGGCACCTTGTATTGTTTGTTGTTTATGTCAATGCCATAGACAAAAGAGATGAAGGTATAATGACTCTGTCCTCAAGGTTGGAAGCTCCTTCCCTTTGTAGACGGATCATTACAAAGTTCTTATCACAGCTCATGCTTCAGCTGCTTCTAAAGGTACCGTCACACTCAGCGACGCTGTGGCGATATAGACACCGAGCCGACCTAAACTAGATCGCTGGAGCGTCGCTGTTTAGGTCGCTGTAGAGACGTCAAACACAGCAACTCCAGAACGATGCAGGAGCGATCCAGTGACGTAACGGCGACTCACTTCTCGTTCTCGCTGGTTGTTAGCTCCATGTCAAACAGCCGGAGTGTACCGACTGGCTAGAAGGAGACGCTGCGACGCCCCCTATGCTCGTTGCTGGCGTCGTTGCTTTTGATGTCAAACATGACGATACACGCCGACCTGGCGACTAAATAAAGTTCTGGACTTTTAGCTCCAACCAGCGATGGCACAGCGGGATCCAGATCGCTGCTGTGTGTCAAACACAACGAGATCGCTATCCAGGACGCTGCAACGTCATGGATTGTTGTCGTTCTCTTTGCAAAGTTGCTGAGTGTGACGGTACCTTTAGTAAGAAATAGCCTTAGGATCTCTATAATGGCACCATTCAGTCAAGCAAATGTTTTGGGGCAGGTGACTCTAAACAAAGTGTCCTCTGGGACAATATGGCCTATTGACAAAAAAGAAATCTACAATATACTGCTGGATGCCTCTTCCTGTCCAAAGGCGGTATAGACTGTGCCTGTTCAGTGTGGCCTGAGTGAGAAGGACGAATTTAGTATACCGGTGGTCCAATGCCTCGAGGTGACAAAGAAGAGGACGAGGCTGGAGAAGCAGTGTATCGCCTGCACATACTGCGATTTGACGTCATTTTATTGAATACAAATTCATGCACACCATGGGCATACCCAGGATCAAAACTGGGGGGGGGGACAAGCTGTGGTCGTTCAGGTTGTAAAATTTTAGAACGAAAAAGATGAATGAAACGAAAATTTTAAGAACATTATATGTAATTGTAGCAGTGCTTTATTAGTTATTACAATTATTTGCAAAAAAATTTTTATTTTTATTCTAATTACATGTTTTATACTAATATAATTTTTCTTGGGTTTGAAGAAAACTTGTTCAAAACTTTCGTTTCAATCCAGTCCTGATTTTCCTTGAAGAATTTCCGTTGGATGCTCATCAAACACAACCCAGTCAGTCTGTCCTCTCCCATTGAGCCAGGCCTTTACCCTTCGAAGGATACTGAAAGATCGTTCAACAGTAGCTGTGGTGGACGGGAGAGCACTTAAAATGAAGAGTGCGTGCCTTGTTGCAGGGAAAAATATAGCTGCCTCCAAAAGTGCAGCCATTTCAATGTACTTTAAGTTGTCTTCTGCAAAATCCTCCTTTTTCCGCAAATTATACCACAAATCTAATTCTGCAGAGATATCACCCAACCCATAAAACTCCATGAAAGACTTTACATTTTTTTCCACATTTTTTAAAGCCATTTTTATCATGGATGAAGGATGAAGATAGGATAAGGCAAAAGCAGGTGTATTTTCGTATGAGAAAAATAACATTCAATGATAAAGTTAGGGAGTCAAGATAAGGGATGATCAACGAGGGTCTCCAGTATTGAATCACAGTCTCAGATGGTGGATTACTTCTGTGTATTTGCTTTTGAGCAATTTGTGGTACTGATAACTCAACCCCGACTTTCTCTGCGATATCATATGATCTTTTTAAGTAATTAATCAGAAACATGCTCAATTTCTTGTTGATCCTTCTTGATGACATCATGGATTTGGGCAATATATTCCCTCACCATAATCAAATCCATACACCGTGTGCAGAATTATTAGGGAAGTTGTGTTTTGATCACATGATACTTTTTATACATGTTGTCCTACTCCAAGCTGTTCAAGCTTGAGAGCCAACTACCAATTAAGTAAATCAGGTGATGTGCATCTTTGTAATGAGGAGGGGTGTTGTCTAATGACATCAAAACCCTATATAAGGTGTTCTTCATTATTAGGCAACTTCCTTTCATTTGGCAAAATGGGTCAGAAGAGAGATTTGACGGGCTCTGAAAAGTCCAAAATTGTGAGATGTCTTGCAGAGGGATGCAGCAGTCTTGAAATTGCCAAACTTTTGAAGCATGATCACCGAACAATCAAACGTTTCATGGCAAATAGCCAACACAGTCGCAAGAAGCGTGTTGGGCAAAAAAGGCGCAAAATAACTGCCCATAATATGAGGAAAATCAAGCGTTAACCTGTCAAGTTGCCATTAGCCACCAGTTTTGCCATATTTCAGAGCTGCAACATTACTGGAGTAACAAAAAGCACAAGGTGTGCAATACTCAGGGACATGTCTCAGGTAAGTAAGGCTGAAAACGACCACCTTTGAACAAGAAACATAAGATAAAACGTCAAGACTGGGCCAAGAAATATCTTAAGACTGACTTTTCAAAGGTTTTATGGACTGATGAAATGAGAGTGACTCTTGATGGGTCAGTTGCATGGGCCAGAGGCTAGATCAGTAAGGGCAGAGAGCTCAGCTCTGACTCAGACGCCAGCAAGGTCGAGGTGGGGTACTGGTATGGGCTGGTATCATCAAAGATGAACTTGTGGGACCTTTTCGGGTTGAGGATGGAGTGAAGGTCAACTCCCAGACCTACTGCCAGTTTCTGGAAGACAACTTCTTAAAGCAGTGGTACAGGAAGAAGTCAGTATTGTTCAAGAAAAACATGATTTTCATGCAGGACAATGCTCCATCACATGCCTCCAACTACTCCACAGCGTGGCTGGCTAGTAAAGGTCTCAAAGAAGAAAAAATAATGACATGGCCCCCTTGTTCACCTGATCTGAACCCCATAGAGAACCTTTGGTCCCTCATAAAATGAGATCTACAGGGAGGGAAAATAGTACACCTCTCGGAACAGTGTCTGGGAGGCTGTGGTGGCTGCCGCACGTAATGTTGATCGTAAACAGGTCAAGCAACTGACAAAATCTATGGATGGAAGGCTGTTGAGTGTCATCATAAAGAAAGGTGGCTATATTGGTCACTAATTTTGGGGGGTTTTGTTTTTGCATGTCAGAAATGTTTATTTCTAAATTTTGTACAGTTATGTTGGTTTACCTGGTGAAAATAAACAAGTGAGATGGGAATATGTTTGGTTTTTATTAAGTTGCCTAATAATTCTGCACAGTAATAGTTACCTGCACAAACAGATATCCTCCTAAGATCGTTTTTTTTTTTAAACTTCTATTAGAGCATTAGTATTTGGTTTAAGCAATTTTTCCCTCTACTAAAGAATGCGCCAGTTCTACAAGGTTCAACTCAGTGCTTACTCCCTAATACAGTCACTGTAATCCCATAATAAAATGAGGTAAAATTGTGGTGATTGACCTTCCGAGAGAGGTGAAATGTAGCTTTATTGCCAGACACCTGCCTGTCAGCAAATTCATCCTCTTCCAGTCAGCCCTACAAATCAATTCAAAATTGACAGGGTTTCGGTTTGTCATCGGGTTTCAGCTCCTGAAGATGATGTAATCTGTATGGCTTGCAACACAGATGCTTTCGTAAGATACCCCATACTGTGGTTGTGTGTCGCTATGAGTTCTATTCTAGTCAGCCTGGTCAGCTTTCTAGGACTATGTTGGTACACAGCTAATATCCTGATCAATGTCTCTTCCGAAGTCTTTAGGCGGATCAGGCTTTTCCCATGACATAAACGCACAGTGGTTTTGACTCAACACAAAATGCAATTTCTATGCAGATCACATTTACAAAATTTATTCTGAAAATGTAGTTGCACTGCTACAACATCCACATTTTTGCAAATTCCAAAACGCAAATAGCTTTTCCTTGCTTCAATGTCTCCATGTCACACTAACCAATTTTTACTTTAATTTTCAGTCACTGGTCATTTTCCACTGAAGCTCCTTTAACTACAGACCATTACTTTTGTGCCTTCCTTTTTGAGTCGCCCTTTATAGCATTCTATGATATATAGATTATTGTGCATTATAGCACTATCTATACTGTATATCCATATATAACATTTGGATATTATTCTTACTAAGCCACATAGAACGAAGTTCAAAGCAATACAAGATCGGTTGACCCTCTTGTCCTCTATGAAAGAGAATATATTTTTAGGTTTAGTTCTACTTTAGTGTCACTCTGAAGTAGATCAGTGCCTTTTGTGGCTAACCAGCTCAAGAAACGAAAAAAAGATTTGAGAAAGTAAATCTCTTGTCAAAGGATCTCCTTAGTTAAAAGCGTGTACCGTCCAAATGTCTTCTTTTTCGCTATTGTATACTAATGAAATCACAATGTAGAATTCACAATCCCAGACACAGAGGAACCTCAGTAATGTTTTTTTTTCCTCCATCAACCCATTTCATTCTATTAAAATCAAAACCTGTTGAACTGGGTTAGATATTTTCCAGAAAGGGACTCTAATCTCATTTTTTTAACTTGTAGTTGTGTGCGATGTTTGCTCAAGTGGCAAAAAATTAAGAAATGTATATGTTTTATGTTTACGTGTGGGACAGTGTATGATTTTAGGCATTTTGGAATGCATGCACATAAATGAAAGTGAAAGAAATGTCAATTATGAGAGAGTGATTTTTTTTTTTTTTTGAGGCTACAGAAACCTTAGACCGATCATTGCCCATGAGCAATCTTTCAGTTGGTCCCCTTTCACACACCTCACCCCTGTATCTGCTTGTCATCACCATCGTTTTTCCTTTTCCTGTCTTGCGCCAACCTGGTCTGACAGCACCCCATAACTCTGTCACAGAGAGGTCCTGCAAGCCAGGCATGCCCTGATCTTTTCAACCTTTTACATAAGGAGCTGGTGAGATGCCTACTGCAGCGGGACTTTTGGAACGTTTGTTTTTCTTGCTTGACCGGTGTTTTGAGGCCCCCTTCAGTTGGCATCTCTCCATCTCCTTAGGTAATAGAGCATTATGAGTCCTGGAGTGACATGCTGCTATGACATTTTTTTCTTTTGTCTGGTATTTCGGGCCCTTCTGCAGTCTAGGTGGCTGCTTATGATAAGATCAGGTGTGAAACTATATCCGATCTTAGGGTACTGTCACACAGTGCAATTTTGATCGCTACGACGGCACGATCCGTGATGTCGCAGCGTCGTATGATTATCGCTCCAGCGTCGTAGACTGCGGTCACACGTTGCAATCACGGCGCTGGAGCGATGCCGAAGTCCCCTGGTAACCAGGGTAAACATCGGGTTACTAAGCGCAGGGCCGCGCTTAGTAACCCGATGTTTACCCTGGTTACCAGCGTAAACGTAAAAAAAAAAAAACAGTACATACTTACATTCCGGTGTCTGTCCCCCGGCGTTCTGCTTCTCTCCACTGTAAACACAGAGAACAAAAAACCGAACTAATGTCCATATAGTAATTAAATTTATTAAGACAGAATGACACTACATAAATTGGTAGGGGGGGGAAAAGAAACCAAAAAAGTATGGCACAAGAAGGAGATACAGCAGCATGAGATACACAGTCCCAAAAAAAGAAAAAATATATATAGCAGTACTATATAAATAAATAAATAAATAAATGAATAAACATATCATTCAATAAAGAACTGGTAAATATTAACGTTACCCAGTTTGTAGCAGCATAAAGTGCCACAAAAGTATATATATATATATATATATATATATATATATATATATATATATATATATTGCCAAAGTGCAAAGATAGGTGCAAAAATAAAGTGCACAGGTGCAAAAATTAATTAAGTGAGCTGCTCGGGTAACTAATTACTGCAGGTAACTGCCATCTGGTATAATAGGCACTGATCCAAATATCACTCCAAGTATTCCCCATAAGTGATTAAATATTTGCATATATAGCAATCATGCTAGAGGGAAAGAACAGTGAGGCGAAGGAAAAGTAAAAGTGCCCAGGGCAGGTTTTTACCTGAAATGCTGCTGTCTCCGGGATGTGCCAGTCCCCGACGCGCGTTTCGGCGCTAGCCTTCGTCAGGGGAAGCTAGCCTTCTGCGTATCCCTTGCCTTGAGTTATTTATTTATTTCTCTCCACTGTGTAAGCACTATAGCCGGAAAGCAGAGCGGTGACGTCACCGCGTCACCGCTGTGCTCGCTTTCCGGCCGGCAGGCGCTCACAGTGCAGAGAAGCTGAGACGCCGGAGGACAGACACCGGAATGTGAGTATGTACTGTTTGTTTTTTTTACGTTTACGCTGGTAACCAGGGTAAACATCGGGTTACTAAGCGCGGCCCTGCGCTTAGTTACCCGATGTTTACCCTGGTTACAAGCGAACACATCGCTGGATCGGTGTCACACACAACGATCCAGCGATGTCAGCGGGTGATCAAGCGACGAAAGAAAGTTCCAAACGATCTGCTACGACGTACGATTCTCAGCAGGGTCCCTGATCGCTGCTGCGTGTCAGACACTGCGATATCGTAACGATATCGCTAGAACGTCACGAATCGTACCGTCGTAGCGATCAAAATTGCACTGTGTGACAGTACCCTTACTACGCTAAAAACCTATTCAACAAGCAATAAAGGTTTTTATTTATGAATATTGGTCTAAGGATACTGCATGTCTGAAAAAGATAAAGAAGTTGCATCTCCCACTCACTCCTTCTGTCTTGGATGTATTATCGGCTCCCAATTGGGTCCTTGGCAGTCCAAGGTATAAAAAGCTTATTGGCAATTGGCAAAAAGATAAAGAGCCAGCTATTAGTATGTAATCCTTTTTCATTTACAGGTGCTTCTCACAAAATTAGAATCATTAAAAATGTAGGAGGTGAGTTAATGAGTTTCACTTTTTACATTGAAGAACCGAAATAAACTAACTTTTTGATGATATTCAAATTTTGTGTGAAACACCTGTATATTGTACACATTCACCACACATTATTATAGATAAAGGCTTGTTCACACCTCTAATCCAGCACTGTACAGGAGCCATATATTACCAAAAATGAATTGTATCTTAGTATAGTCTTAAGTGTGAAAACTGATTATCTAGGTTCAAGGCAGTACAACAGAACTGTTACTCACACATACCAATGATAATAAGGTGTATGTTGGTAATCAGTATATTATTGTAAATGGTATGATTTTCCTTGTCAGTCTACTCAAAGTACATTTAATGATGCAATGCTGACACTTAATTACTTTGAATTTACATACACATGCAAGATTGAAAGTAAGAAAGAAAATATTTTTTAAATAAATATATATATATATATATATATATATATATATATATATATATATATATATATATATATATATATATATATATATACACATTGATTCACACACACACCGGCAGAACTTTTGCTTTCTTGGCCTTTTTTTCAGAGAATATAAATAACACCAAACCTTTTTCTCCACTCACGTTCCCCATTTATTAATACCGTGTATTGCCCTGTTTAACTTCAATGACAGCTTGAAGTCTTTTGTGGTAGTTATGGATGAGGTTCTGTATTTTTTCAGATGGTAAAGCTGCCCACTCTTCTTAGCAAAATGCCTCAAGTTCCTGTAAATTCCTGGGCTGTTTAGCATAAACTGCGTGCTTGAGGTCTCACCAGAGTGGCTCAATGATATTGAGGTCAGGAGACTGAGATGACCACTTCAGAATCTTCACTTTTGTTCTGCTGTAGCTAATGACAGGTCAACTTTTACCTTGTGTTTTGGATCATTGTCATGTTGGAACGTCCAAGTACATCGCATGAACACCTTCCGGGCTGATGAGTGCAAATTTGCCTCCAGTATTTGCTGATAACGTGCTGCATTCATCCTTCCTTCAACTTTCACCAAGTTTCCTCTGCCTTTGTAGCTCACACATCCCCAAAACATCAGCGAGCCACCTCCGTACTTTACAGTAGGAATGGTGTTCCTTTCATCATAGGCCCTGTTGATTTCTCGCCAAATGTAACGTTTATGGTTGTGGCCAAATAGTTCAATTTTGGTCGCATCACTCCAAATTACCTTGTTCCAGAAGTTTTGAGGCTTATCTCTGTGATTTTTTGCGTATTGTAGGCGAGATACTTTGTGGCATTTGCACAGTAATCGCTTTCTTCTGGCGACTCGACCATACAGCCCATTTTTCTTCAAGTGCCTCCTTATTGTGCTTCTTGAAACAGCCACACCACTAGTTTTCAGAGAGTCTTTTATTTCAGCTGATATTGTTTGTGGGTTTTTCTTTGCATCTGAACAAGTTTCCTGGCAGTTGTAGACAACAGTTTTGTTGGTCTACCTGACCGTGGTTTTGTTTTTAGAGCACCTGATTTTGCATTTGTTCACCACAGTTTGAATGCTGGTGACTGGCATTATAAATTCCTTGGATATCTTTTTGTATCCCTTTCCTGTTTTATACACTTCAACTACCTTTTCTGGTAGATCCATTGACCATTCTTTTGCTTTCCCCATGACTCACAATCCAGAAATGTCAGTGTCTTGATGAAAGATGCAAGAGTCTGTCTGGATCCCAGAAACTCACTCAGCTTTTATGTACACACACGGATTATAATCACAGGTCACGTGTGAGGATGTTACCTTTAGTAGCCATTCAAACCCATTTGTGTCAACTTCTGTGCATGTTATCAGGCCAAAATCACCAGGGTATGTAAACTTTTGATCAGGGTCATTTCGATGTTTTGTGTTGTCATTATGATTTAAAAAGAGAAAACATAGTAGTTTGACAATAAATGGCTTCACCCAACTACTAACCATGAGTGGAGAAAAGGTTTTGGTGTTATCATTCATATTCTCTGAAAAAAGGACAAGAAAGCAAAAATTCTGCCGGGGTATGTAAACATTTGAGCACAACTGTAACTATGCAACATACACTGTGTTCCAAATTATTATGCAAATAATATTTCCTCATAGTTTCTCTAAATTACCTATCTGAATTGCAGTCGTTGTTATTTTCCAGTCATCTACTATTCTAGTATATTTGCAATGTTTTGGAACAAACTGCCTATGAAAACAGTATCTTTTAAAAAAAAAATAAACACTCAAAATGCATGTTCCAAATTATTACGCACAGCAGAGTTTTCAACCTTTTTTTTTTATTTTGAACAAAAAAATGGTCAATTGTGAAGTTATAAGCATTATCAGCTTATTACAAAATGAAATCTAACAGTTTTCAAGTAAAAACTTTATTCTAGGTGATGTTACATTTGCACATAGGACCCCTTGTAAGAAAGAAGCTTCTGAACTCTCTTGTCCATTGAATTTGTCAGTTTTTGGATGGTTTCTGCTTCAATTGTTTTGCATGTGGACAGAATACCCTCCCAGAGCTGTTGCTTAGATGTGAACTGCCTCCCGCCATCATAGACACTCCTTTTGATGATGCTCCAGACGTTCTCAATGGGGTTGAGGTCAGGGGAAGATGGTGGCCACACCATAAGTTTGTCCTCTTTTATGCCCATAGCAGCCAGAGATGCAGATGTGTTTTTTGCAGCATGAGACGGTGCATTATCATGCATGAAAATGATCTTGCTGCGGAAAGCACGGTTCTTCCTCTTGAACCGTGGCAGGAAGTGTTGTTTTAGAAACTCCACATAGATTATGGAGTTCATCTTTACCCCTTCAGGGATCATAAAGGGGCCGACAATCTCTCTCCCCATGATTCCAGCCCAAAACATTACTCCACCTCCTCCTTGTTGGCGCCTTAGCCGTGTTTTCATGGGGTGTCCATCAACCAGCCATCCTCCACTCCATCCATCTGGTATCTGCAATTGCTTTCAGTGATATAAAGAGCCCTGACACACATCACCATCAATGAGTTTAAATAACAAACTAAAAAATTCTAACCTTATCACTCCTAAACTCTTTGTGCATAATAATTTGGAACACAGTGTATAATGCTAAAAGTCTACCTTAAAAACTGTTATCTGTGCGATCCTACTCATCTTGGGGATGTAAGAGATTGCAGCAGAAACTTCAGTGACTATCCTATGCATCTGAATGGAGCACATAAGTATTTATATTTTGCAAGCATTATATATTTTTTTATATTTCTATTTTGCCCTAGCCTTTTTTTTTTTCTATTTTTCTTTACAGGTAGACCCTTTATTTACAAATGAGGTCAAAGCCAAGCTTCATAAGTAAGTATTTTAATTGAGATATCTCAATTTCCCTTGTTGGCCACTACAGTACTGTAATTATTTTAATTTTCTTATAAATACCATGCTTTGTATGGTTTTCTACTCGTTAACTACTTTCAGTATGTTTTTCAAAAGTAGCAATAATGGATATAAGATGACTCATATGGTGAATTTAATAAAGCCTGATATTTAGTATTTGGAACATGAAGCATTTTTAAAGAGAACCTGGCAGTAGGTTTTTTTTTTTGTTTTTTTTTTTTTAAGCTAAACTGCCACTATTTAGGTTTCACGATAGCTTTTTAGTTTTCCGAAAATGTAAAACTAGGTGACACAATTCAGTTTAAAAGCATTCTGTAAAATGCAGAAAATGAACAAAAAAACATAAAGAAATTGATATAATCCTTTTTTTTTCCAAAGAAGTAATCCATAATGAAACCTTCCAGGTAAACTGAGAAAACGTTTCTGAAATGTTCATAGGTTGGTTTTGTGGCTGTTAGGGGGAGCGCTAGATCTTCAACCCGTTAATGACCACCAATACGTCTTTTAACTGACCTGAGATATAAGAGACAAGCATCCCCATACAGGTGACAATCCAGCAGCTGTCAGCTGTACACTATAGCTGACAACTTGCTGCATCAGCCACGATCAGTGTTTGCACAGTCCAAATCTTTTTAACCCCTTAGATGCCCCACAGAGTGTGGGGGTCTTCCTCTTTATCCCAATTGGTACCCTCAGATCATGATTGTGTGGTCCTGATGTTTGTGATGGCAATTCATGACCAAATAGCGGCTTTACAATCTGCCTGATGTTGTAACCTGTTCAGAAGTTAGCAACATTTAGGTGGTTTAAATACACATTTTCATTTCTGTCATGCCACTTTGCATTAATTCCTGAAAATCACCTGAAGGGTTAATAAATTACCTGACTGCAGTTTTCAATATTTCAGGGGGTGCTGTTTTTAAAATGGTATAACTTTTGGGGGTTTTCAAATATGTGGGACCCCTAAAGTCACTTAACCCCTTAGTGACAGAGCCAATTTGGTACTTAATGACCGAGCCGATTTTTACAATTCTGACCACTGTCACTTTATGAGGTTATAACTCTGGAATGCTTTAACGGATCCCGCTGATTCTGAGATAGTTTTTTCGAGACATATTGTGCTTCATATTAGTGGTAACATTCTTCGATATTACTTGCGATTATTTATGAAAAAAATGGAAATATGGTGAAAATTTTTAAAATTTTGCAATTTTCAAACTTTGTATTTTTATGCCATTAAATCAGAGAGATATGTCACACAAAATAGTTAATAAATAACATTTTCCACATGTCTACTTTACATCAGCTCAATTTTGGAAACAAAATTTTTTTTTGTTAGGGTGTTATAAGGGTTAAAAGTTGACCAGCAATTTCTCATTTTTACAACATTATTTTTTTTTAGGGACCACATCACATTTGAAGTCATTTTGAGGGGTCTATATAATAGAAAATAACCAAGTGTGACACCATTCTAAAAACTGCACCCCTCAAGGTGCTCAAAACCACATTCAATAAGTTTATTAACCCATTACGTGCTTCACAGGAACTGAAACAATGTGGAAGGAAAAAATGAACATTTAACTTTTTTTGCAAACATTTTACTTCAGAACCATATTTTTTTATTTTCACAAGTGTGAAAACAGAAATTTAACCATGCATTTTGTTGTGCAATTTCTCCTGAATATGCCAATACCCCATATGTGGGGGTAAACCACTGTTTGGGCGCACCGCAGAGCTTGTAAGAGAAGGAGCACCGTTTTACTTTTTCAATGCAGAATTGGCTGGAATTGAGATCGGATGCCATGTCATGTTTAGAGAGCCCCTGATGTGCCTAAACAGTGGAAACCCCCCACAAGTGACACCATTTTGGAAACTAGACCCCTTAAGGAACTTAACTAGATGTGTGGTGAGCACTTTGAGCCCCCAAGTGCTTCACGGAAGTTTATAACGTAGAGCCGTGAAAATAAAATATATCGCATTTTTTCTACAAAAATGATTTTTTTTTGCCCCCAAATTTTTATTTTGACAAGGGTAACAGGAGAAATTAGACCACAAAAGTTGTGCAATTTCTCCTGAGTACGTCGATACCCCATATGTGGGGGTAAACCACTGTTTGGGCGAACGGCAGAGCTTGGAAGAGAAGGAGTGCCGTTTTACTTTTTCAATGTAGAATTGGCTGGAATTGAGATCGGACACCATATCGCGTTTGGAGAGCCCCTGATGTGCCTAAACAGTAGAAACTCCCCACAAGTGACCCCATTTTGGAAACTAGACCCCTAAAGGAACTTATCTAGATGTGTGGTGTGCACTTTAAACCCCCAAGTGCTTCACAGAAATTTATTACGTAGAGCCGTGAAAATAAAAAATCCTTTTTTTTCCCTCAAAAATGATTTTTTAGCCTGCAATTTTTTATTTTATCAAGGGTAACCGGAGACATTGGACCCCAAAATCTGTTGACCAGTTTGTCCTGAGTACGCTGATACCCCATATGTGGGGGGGGGCACTGTTTGGGCACCCATCAGGGCTCGGAAGGGAAGGAGCGCCGCTTGGAATGCAGACTTTGATGGGATGGTCTGCAGGTGTCATGTTGCATTTGCAGAGCTCCTGATGTACCTAAACAGTAGAAACCCCCCACAAGTGACCCCATTTTGGAAACTAGACCCCCCAAAGAGCTTATCTAGATGTGTGGTGAGAACTATGAACCCCCAACTGCTTCACAAAAGTTTATAATGTAGAGCCATGAAAATAAAAAAAATCATATTTTTTCCACAAAAATGATCTTTTCACCCCAAAATGTTTATTTTCACAAGGGTAACAGGAGAAATTGGCCCCCAAAATTTATTGTGCAATTTATGCTGAGTAGGCTGATACCCCATATGTGGGGGATAAACCACTGTTTGGGCGCATGGCAGAGCTCGGAAGGGAAGGAGTGCCGTTTTGGAAGGCAGACTTTGATAGAATGGTCTGCGGGCGTTATGTTGCGTTTGCAGAGCCCCCAATGTACCTAAGCAGTAGAAAACCCCCACAAGTGACCTCATTTTGGAAACTAGACCCCCAAGGAACTTATCTAGATGTGTTGTGAGAACTTTGAATGCCCAAGTGCTTCACAGAAGTTTATAATGCAGTCGTGAAAAGAAAAAATATTTTTTTTTCCACAAAAAAGATTTTTTAGCCCCCAAGTTCTTATTTTCACAAGGGTAACTGGAGAAATTGGACCCCAAAAGTTGTTGTCCAATTTATCCCGAGTACGCTGATGCCCCATATGTGGGGGTAAACCACTGTTTGGGCGCACGTCAGAGCTCAGAAGGGAGGGAGCACCATTTGACTTTTTGAGCGCAAAATTGGCTGTGGCGTTTAGAGACCCCCTGATGTACCTAAGCAGTGGAAACCCCCCAATTCTAACTCCAACCCTAACCCCAATACACCCCTAACCCTAATCCCAACCCGATCCATAATCCTAATCACAACCCTAACCCCCAAAACACCCCTAATCCCAAAGCTAACCATAACCCTAATCAAAACCCTAAACCCAACACACCCCTAATCCTAATCTCAACCCTAACCTCAAAACTTAACCCTAATCCCAATACACCCCTATCCCTAATCCCAACCCTAGCCTTAACCCTAATCCCAAACCTAACCCTAATCCCAAATGTAACCCTAATGCCAACCCTAATCCAAACCCTAATCCCAACTCTAACCCTAACTTTAGCCCCAACCCTAGCCCTAACCCTAACTTTAGCCCCAACCCTAACCCTAGCCCTAACCCTAGCTAACCCTAATCCTAGCTCTAACCCTAACTCAAGCCCTATCCCTAGCCCTAAGGCTATGTGCACACATTGTGGATTTTGCTGCTGATCCGCAGCGTTTCCGCAGCTGCGGGTCCGCAGCAGTTTCCCACGAGTTTACAGTACAATGTAAACCTATGGGAAACATAAAACGCTGTGCCCATGCTGCAGAAAAAACCACGCGGAAATGCAGCGGTTTACATTCCGCAGCATGTCCATTCTTTCTGCGGATTCCGCAGCGGTTTTACACCTGCTCCATAATAGAAAACCGCAGGAGAATCCGCACAAAAACGCGGTACATCCGTGATAAATCCGCTGGAAAAACGCAGCGTTTTGGCCCTGCGGATTTATCAAATCCGCTGCGGAAAAATCCGCAGAGAACCATTCTACGTGTGCACATATCCTAACCCTACCCCTAACCCTACCCCTACCTCTAACCCTACCTCTAACCCTAACCCTACCCCTAACCCTACCCCTAATTGGAAAATAGAAATTCATACATTTTTTTAATTTTATTATTTTTTCCTTACTAAGGGGGTGATAAAGGGGGGGCTTATTTACTATTTTTTTTATTTTGATCACTGTGATAGGATCTCACAGTGACCAAAATAAAACAAGAGGAAGAATTTTCCTCTGCCGGACGGCAGATCATGGCGGGCGCACTGCGCATGCGCCCGTCATTTTCTTACCGGAGCTAGAAGCCGGCGGCCAGCAGAAGAAGCAGGAGGACCCAGGGACACCAGTAAGTATAACAGGGTCCCCGAATCCCCCTATTTCTCTGTCCTCTGATGTGCGATCACATCAGAGGACAGAGGATGACATCGCTTCTTTTTTTTTTTTTTCCGGTCGCCGGTAAACAGTTAATTACCGACGATCGCAAAACAGGGGTCGGTAAAAACCGACCCGATCATGTTCTTTGGGATCTCGGCTACCCCCGGCAGCCGAGACACCAAAGATCTTCCGGGCGGCGGGCGCACTGCGCATGCGCCCGCCATTTTTTCCCCGGAAAAAGATGGCGGCGCCTATCGGGAGCCACGAGGAGCACCGGGGGAGATAGGTGAGTATTGGGGGGGCGATCGGGGACCCCATTTCTCTGTCCTCCGATGTGCGATCACATCGGAGGACAGAGAAATTAAATGGCAAATCGCGTTTTTTTTTTGTTGCGACCGCCAGTAAACGGTTAATTACCGGCGATCGCAACTCGGGGGTCGGTAAAAACCCCCCGAATCATGTTCTCTGGGGTCTCGGCTACCCTCGGCAACCGAGACCCCAGAGAAAATCCGACTCTGGGGGGCGCTATTCACTTTTTCCACAGCGCCATTAATTAACGGCGCTGTGGTTTAAGTACCCTTAGCGGCCGCCTTTAAAAGGCGTATCGGCGGTCGTTAAGGGGTTAAGACATGGATAGGTCCCTAAAAAAATAAATTTTGTAAATTTCCTAGAAAAAATTAAAAATTACTGCTACATTTTTAACCCCTCTGTGACCTTTGACGTACTATCCCGTCGAGGTGACCTGGGCCTATCTGACCCTTGACGGGATAGTACGTCATAGCCGATCGGCCGCACTCACGGGGGGAGCGCGGCCGATCGCGGCCGGGTGTCAGCTGCATATCGCAGCTGACATCCGGCACTATGTGCCAGGAGCGGTCACGGACCGCCCCCGGCACATTAACCCCCGGCACACCGTGATCAAACATGATCGCGATGTCCCGGCGGTGCAGGGAAGCATCGCGCAGGGAGGGGGCTCCCTGCGGGCTTCCCTGAGCCCCCCGCAGCAACGCGATGTGATCGCGTTGCTGCGAGGGTCTTACCTCCCTCCCTGCCTGCTCCAGACCCGGATCCAAGATGGCCGCGGATCCGGGTCCTGCAGGGAGGGAGGTGGCTTCACAGAAGCCTGCTCAGAGCAGGCACTGTGAAGCAGCCTGCACTTCAATCAGATCGGTGAGCTGTCAGAGTGCTATGCAAACTGGCAGATCACCGATCTGTATTGTCCCCCCCTGGGGCAAAGTAAAAAAGTAAAAAAAAAAATTTCCAAATGTGTAAAAAAAAATAAAAAAAAATATTCCAAAATAATGAAAAAAAAAAAAAATATTATTCCCATAAATACATTTCTTTACCTAAATATAAAAAAAACAAAACAATAAAAGTACACATATTTAGTATCGCCGCGTCCGTAACGACCCGACCTATAAAACTGGCCCACTCGTTAACCCCTTCAGTAAACACCGTAAGAAAAAAAAAAAAAAAACGAGGCAAAAAACAACGCTTTATTATCATACCGCCGAACAAAAAGTGGAATAACACGCGATCAAAAAGACAGATATAAATAACCATGGTACCGCTGAAAGCGTCATCTTCTCCCGCAAATAACGAGCCACCATACAGCATCATCAGCAGAAAAATAAAAAAGTTATAGTCCTGAGAATAAAGCGATGCAAAAATAATTATTTTTTCCATAAAATAGTTTTTATCGTATAAAAGCGCCAAAACATAAAAAAATAATATAAATGAGATATCGCTGTAATCGTACTGACCCGAAGAATAAAACTGCTTTATCAATTTTACCAAACGCGGAACGGTATAAACGCCTCCCCCAAAAGAAATTCATGAATAGCTGGTTTTTGGTCATTCTGCCTCACAAAAATCGGAATAAAAAGCGATCAAAAAATGTGACGTGCCCAAAAATGTTACCAATAAAAACGTCAACTCGTCCCGCAAAAAACAAGACCTCACATGACTCTGTGGACCAAAATATGGAAAATTTATAGCTCTCAAAATGTGGTAACGCAAAAAATATTTTTTGCAATAAAAAGCGTCTTTCAGTGTGTGACGGCTGCCAATCATAAAAATCCGCTAAAAAACCCGCTATAAAAGTAAATCAAACCCCCCTTCATCACCCCCTTAGTTAGGGAAAAATAAAAAAAAGTATTTATTTCCATTTTCCCATTAGGGCTAGGGTTAGGGCTAGGGTTGGGGCTAGGGTTAAGGCTACAGTTAGGGTTGGGGCTAAAGTTAGGGTTAGGGTTGGGGCTAAAGTTACGGTTAGGGTTTAGATTACATTTACGGTTGGGAATAGGGTTGGGATTAGGGTTAGGGGTGTGTCAGGGTTAGAGGTGTGGTTAGGGTTACTGTTGGGATTAGGGTTAGGGGTGTGTTTGGATTAGGGTTTCAGTTATAATTGGGGGGTTTCCACTGTTTCGGCACATCAGGGGCTCTCCAAACGCGACATGGCGTCCGATCTCAATTCCAGCCAATTCTGCGTTGAAAAAGTAAAACAGTGCTCCTTCCCTTCCGAGCTCTCCCGTGTGCCCAAACAGGGGTTTACCCCAACATATGGGGTATCAGCGTACTCAGGACAAATAGAACAACAACCTTTGGGGTCCAATTTCTCCTGTTACCCCTAGGAAAATACAAAACTGGGGGCTAAAAAATAATTTTTGTGGGAAAAAAAAGGATTTTTTATTTTCACGGCTCTGCGTTATAAACTGTAGTGAAACACTTGGGGGTTCAAAGTTCTTACAACACATCTAGATAAGTTCCTTGGGGGGTCTAGTTTCCAAAATGGGGTCACTTGTGCGGGGCTTCTACTGTTTAGGTACATTAGGGGCTCTGCAAACGCAATGTGACGCCTGCAGACCATTCCATCTAAGTCTGCATTCCAAATGGCGCTCCTTCCCTTCCGAGCCCTCCCATGCATCCAAACGGTGGTTCCCCCCACATATGGGGTATCAACGCACTCAGGACAAATTGGACAACAACTTTTAGGGTCCAATTTCTCCTGTTACCCTCGGGAAAATACAAAACTGGGGGCTGAAAAATAATTTTTGTGGGAAAAAATTTTTGTTTTATTTTTACGGCTCTGCATTATAAACTTCTGTGAAGCCCTTGGTGGGTCAAAGCGCTCATCACACATCTAGATAAGTTCCTTAGGGGGTCTACTTTCCAACATGGTGTCACTTGTGGGGGGTTTCTACTGTTTAGGTACATTAGGGGCTCTGCAAACGCAATGTGACGCCTGCAGACCATTCCATCTAAGTCTGCATTCCAAATGGCGCTCCTTCCTTTCCGAGCCCTCCCATGCGCCCAAACAGTGGTTCTCCCCACATATGGTATATCATCGCATTCAGGACAACTTGGACAACAGATTTTGGGGTCCAATTTCTCCTGCTACCCTCAGGAAAATACAAAACTGGGGGCTAAAAAAATAATTTTTGTGGGAAAAAATTTTTGTTTTATTTTTACGGCTCTGCATTATTAACTTCTGTGAAGCCCTTGGTGGGTCAAAGCGCTCACCACACATCTAGATAAGTTCCTTAGGGGGTCTACTTTCCAACATGGTGTCACTTGTGGGGGATTTCTACTGTTTAAGTACATTAGGGACTCTGCAAACGCAATGTGACGCCTGCAGACCATTCCATCTAAGTCTGCATTCCAAATGGCGCTCCTTCACTTCCGAGCCCTTCCATGCGTCCAAACGGTGGTTTCCCCCCACATATGGGGTATCAGCGCACTCAGGACAAATTGGACAACAACTTTTGGGGTCCAATTTCTCCTGTTACCCTCGGGAAAATACAAAACTGGGGGCTGAAAAATAATTTTTGTGGGAAAAAATTTTTGTTTTATTTTTACGGCTCTGCATTATAAACTTCTGTGAAGCCCTTGGTGGGTCAAAGCGCTCATCACACATCTAGATAAGTTCCTTAGGGGGTCTACTTTCCAACATGGTGTCACTTGTGGGGGGTTTCTACTGTTTAGGTACATTAGGGGCTCTGCAAACGCAATGTGACGCCTGCAGACCATTCCATCTAAGTCTGCATTCCAAATGGCGCTCCTTCCTTTCCGAGCCCTCCCATGCGCCCAAACAGTGGTTCTCCCCACATATGGTATATCATCGCATTCAGGACAACTTGGACAACAGATTTTGGGGTCCAATTTCTCCTGCTACCCTCGGGAAAATACAAAACTGGGGGCTAAAAAAATAATTTTTGTGGGAAAAAATTTTTGTTTTATTTTTACGGCTCTGCATTAACTTCTGTGAAGCCCTTGGTGGGTCAAAGCGCTCAAAACACATCTAGATAAGTTCCTTAGGGGGTCTACTTTCCAAAATGGTGTCACTTGTGGGGGGTTTCAATGTTTAGGCACATCAGTGGCTCTCCAAACGCAACATGGCGTCCCATCTCAATTCCTGTCAATTTTGCATTGAAAAGTCAAACGGTGCTACTTCCCTTCCGAGCTCTCCCATGCGCCCAAACAGTGGTTTATCGCCACATATGGGGTATCAGCGTACTCAGGACAAATTGTGCAACAACTGTTGGGGTCCAATTTCTTCTCTTACCCTTGGGAAAATAAAAAATTGGGGGCGAAAAATAATTTTTGTGAAAAAATATGATTTTTTATTTTTACGGTTCTGCATTATAAACTTCTGTGAAGTACTTGGTGGGTCAAAGTGCTCACCACACCTCTAGATAAGTTCCTTAGGGGGTCTACTTTCCAAAATGGTGTCACTTGTGGGGGGTTTCAATGTTTAGGCACATCAGTGGCTCTCCAAACGCAACATGGCGTCCCATCTCAATTCCTGTCAATTTTGCATTGAAAAGTCAAACGGTGCTACTTCCCTTCCGAGCTCTCCCATGCGCCCAAACAGTGGTTTATCGCCACATATGGGGTATCAGCGTACTCAGGACAAATTGTGCAACAACTGTTGGGGTCCAATTTCTTCTCTTACCCTTGGGAAAATAAAAAATTGGGGGCGAAAAATAATTTTTGTGAAAAAATATGATTTTTTATTTTTACGGTTCTGCATTATAAACTTCTGTGAAGTACTTGGTGGGTCAAAGTGCTCACCACACCTCTAGATAAGTTCCTTAGGGGGTCTACTTTCCAAAATGGTGTCACTTGTGGGGGGTTTCAATGTTTAGGCACATCAGGGGCTCCCCAAACGCAACATGGCGTCCCATCTCAATTCCAGTCAATTTTGCATTGAAAAGTCAAACGGTGCTACTTCCCTTCCGAGCTCTCCCATGCGCCCAAACAGTGGTTTATCGCCACATATGGGGTATCAGCGTACTCAGGACAAATTGTACAACAACTTTTGGGGTCCAATTTCTTCTCTTACCCTTGGGAAAATAAAAAATTGGGGGCGAAAAATAATTTTTGTGAAAAATATGATTTTTTATTTTTACGGTTCTGCATTATAAACTTCTGTGAAGTACTTGGTGGGTCAAAGTGCTCACCACACCTCTAGATAAGTTCCTTATGGGGTCTACTTTCCAAAATGGTATCACTTGTGGGGGGTTTCAATGTTTAGGCACATCAGGGGCTCCCCAAACGCAACATGGCGTCCCATCTCAATTCCAGTCAATTTTGCATTGAAAAGTCAAATGGCGCTCCTTCGCTTCCGAGCTCTGTCATGCGCCCAAACAGTGGTTTACCCCCACATATGGGGTATCGGCGTACTCAGGACAAATTGTACAACAAATTTTGGGGTCCATTTTCTCCTGTTACCCTTGGTAAAATAAAACAAATTGGAGCTGAAGTAAATTTTTTGTGAAAAAAAGTTAAATGTTCATTTTTATTTAAACATTCCAAAAATTCCTGTGAAGCACCAGAAGGGTTAATAAACTTCTTGAATATGGTTTTGAGCACCTTGAGGGGTGCAGTTTTTAGAATGGTGTCACACATGGGTATTTTCTATCATATAGACCCCTCAAAATGACTTCAAATGAGATGTGGTCCCTAAAAAAAAAATGGTGTTGTAAAAATGAGAAATTGCTGGTCAACTTTTAACCCTTATAACTCCCTAACAAAAAAAAATTTTGGTTCCAAAATTGTGCTGATGTAAAGTAGGCATGTGGGAAATGTTACTTATTAAGTATTTTGCATGACATATCTCTGTGATTTAAGGGCATAAAAATTCAAAGTTGGAAAATTGCAAAATTTTCAAAATTTTCGCCAAATTTCCATTTTTTCTGCAAATAAACGCAGGTAATATCAAAGAAATTTTACCACTATCATGAAGTACAATATGTCACGAGAAAACAATGTCAGAATCGCCAAGATCCGTTGAAGCGTTCCAGAGTTATAACCTCATAAAGGGACAGTGGTCAGAATTGTAAAAATTGGCCCGGTCATTAACGTGCAAACCACCCTTGGGGGTGAAGGGGTTAAACCTCCTAAAATGCTAACAAAATAAAATAATATTTTACAAACGGTGCTGATGTAAAGCAGACATCAGGGAAATGTTATTTATTAATGTTTTGCTGTGGTATGACTATCTATCATTCAAAGTTTGAAAATTGCTAATTTTTTAACATTTTTCTCAAATTTGGATATTTTTTATAAATAAGCAAAAAACATATCGACCTAAACTTACTATTATCATAAAGTATAATGTGTCACGAAAAAACAGTCTCAAAATCCCTGGGATTTGTTGAAGCGCTCCAGAGTTATTACCAAATAAAGTGACACTGGTCAGATTTAAAAAATTTGGCTCCGTCACTAAAGGGTTAAGAACAGCATTATGATTCCCTACCACCTGATTCAGTCATGCTGACATGCTGCTATACTAATACTACTAGATTAATTTATGCCTTCAATTGCTATTAATGATGACATGTTTTTTCTTTACAGTTTTTCTTTTCCTGGATAATTAGTTGTTTAATACACAAGCTCTATGTAAATTATTTTGCAGGAGTCAGAGGTAGAGCTAGAGGGCATAAGAGTTATGGCCATGCCCTAAACCTAGTCCTACTTACCTGGCATTTCTAAAGACAAGACACATCATACCCAGTTCTTCTGTAATCCTATACATATATCGTTTTCTTCTTATATTGTTGCATACACATCAAGGTTGGGTCTACTTGACCCAGTCATTAATGTTGTCACAATCCATGGGTTTACCTCTTTTATTTCGTTTCAGAAGAGAGGTCATTGGAAAATCTTTATTCTCTTTCTCCTACTATTTTTCCAAAAATTCTCTTATGACAATTGGCTTACTTCGTCCCATGCCTGGCGTCTTTCTTATTTCAGCAGTTCCACTTCTCAATCACAGAATTCGCAGTGCTCTACCATAGGTACATATAGGTTTTCTTAAATATACACTGAATGCACCAGAAGTTGTCAGATTGTGGCAAGATTTTGGCCAGGTTGCAGATGATTTATCCTGTCCCCATCAAACTACTGTAACATGCAAGCCACTACCTATCCCCTCTGTTTCCACTTTGGGCGGAGCCACATCTTTGTTGTGCAGGGCAGCATCAGGTCTTTCCTGTGTAATTCCTTTGACTTTTAGTACTGTTCAAAAAGGGCGCTATGTGGTTAATTCCTGGCTCTTTGTGAGCAGGGCTGTCTTCTATTTAAGTACCTAAACCTCTGATTCCAACTACCAGTTAAAAGCTATATATTTTCTTGTTCAATCCCTAAGCTATCTGCTTCTGCTTTGCTTCTTATATTCCTCTTGTCTGACCACAGCCCATTTCTTGACAATTATTTTTCCTTCCAATTTTGTACTTTGACTGTCCTACTGTTTCTGAACTGGCTACCTGACCATTCCTGCAAGCCTGGACCATTGGCTAGGAGCTGTCACCTTAACTAATGGGTTAAGATCAGGGCAACCCCTCAGAACTGGTAAAATAAGTGGCTTTGTGCTAAGTGTAGAGCTACTGGGTTAGTGGGTTCTCTCGTCCACCTGCCTGGCTCTCTTTAGAAAGACTGCATGGACCAGGGCTCATACCACTGAATGCCTGCTCTCTCCTTGTGGGCAGAACACTACTCGGACAACACAGGGTGAGGGTAAAACAGTGTGGCAATAATTTAATGAACCTCCAACACACAATAGCATATAGAACAGTCTCATCAAATACCCAAGATGGTGCAAAATACAGAGTCTCACTTTTCTGCTGACTCACCAGGATTAGAGCTGTTTCAAGGGCCGAGTACACCCAACAGTGGCTCCCCTCTTTTGGCGGGCCCCCACAGTGAGGAGGTAATGGCAAGCTTAGGAAGCTGACAGTCCATTGATATGAGGCCAGGTGACTTGATTGTCCCAACCTGGATTCTCTAAATGTCTTCGAGGGTTCAGTGATGGTCAAAGAAGCAGCTCTGTATTTCTTCAGTTGGAGCCATGATACCATGGCTATTGTAGTGTAGTCTCTCTGAACACAGGCAGATCCTCCTTTTTTATAGGTCACAACTTTTCATTTAGGCATTCCACCACAAGCTTGAGGGAAGGTGAAAGGAGGCCATCCCTCACTGCTGGAGTGTTCAAACAACATGCATAGATTGTCCTTCATATTGCAAAGCACCAATGGTTCAACATATTAACAAACATTCAAACATTGTGCCTTTGTTTTCCAAAGATAGTAGAACAATACTCGGACTGCAATACAAGTACAGATACAATAGCTTATCAGCAGCCAGTCAACAAATGGCAGCCATTGAACATTAATGCAATGACAATAAGGGTCACAGTCATTCTCACATGAACTCTAGCTCATGTCCCTGGGCCTACTGAAATAATATGTCTGGATAATTCAGATTAAATGCGATGTCATCACACTGTTTGCCCATGCTAACCATTTTTAGCACTGCCAGGTGAGCTGAGATAGTCAGTCACATTTTAACCAAACTGGGTGAGTATAGGCCATGGCCACTACAATACTTTAACTCACCTCCTTGACTCTTGTATATTAATTTCCATATGATACATGCATTGATTTTTATGTTCTTCAAAATACTGAGCCTCTTACACATAAGGACATCTTTTGAAATCTAAAATTCTAAAGGGCAAACTAGTAGTGGCGGATAAGCACAAAAAACTGACCAGTTTCCATCAATTCCTCATTTTATTGAAATACTTAAATATACAGTAGTAATAAGTCTGCTACTGACAGAACCATTCTATAGTGTCAGGCGCACAAATACGTGTGTGGGGGTTGTAGAATACGTGGATAATACATTATAATATTAACGTTTACAGTATTGATGGAGTTTACCTCATTGAAGAAATCCCACAGGCAGACTTACAAGCTCTGATAAAGAGAAGCTTTGCCGTGGTGAACAGCTCATTGTCTGAGGGGATGTCAGCAGCCATACTTGAGGTAACCACTTTTTATCTTCAGTTTGCACTCACATCAAGGTATGGACAGATATTACTACTACTTTGTAGTTCATGCTTTTTTTGCATAAATTGTAGGTCATAATGGATTTCACCGATAAGTAATGAAAATGTCCCGAAAGCAGCATACTGTATGTTTATGGTCTGCTGTAGTCTTTGTCCCTTAAATATACATGATTTACTCCTGAGGTCTTCAGGTCCAGGTCAACCATCTATGTACAGTATGTGTATAACCTAATTTTTTTCCTCTGCAATTATTTGGCAGTATGTCTCCCTGTATTATAAGCAAGCACGAGCAATTCAATGTATACTCTGCGTTCCCTAATTCTTGTATTCTTCTGGCTTCACAGGCTATGGACTTGGAAGTCCCCGTGCTGGCAAGGGATATACCAGGCAATGCTGCAATAATGCGTCACGGAGACACTGGCTTACTCTTTTCAAACCCCAAGGTAATTTTTCACTGTTGAAAAACATCAGAACTAAGATATTTCCCTAGTCCTTCTTGATACATATTTTGCCAGAAATGTGCGATATATTTTAGACAATTCTCGCATCATTGGAAACATTATATTTACTTTATAAATTACATTAGTCCTTCAGGAATGGTCAATTTTTCATCTGTGTGCTTTAGTTTTTTACCTTCTCTTCTTTAAAAATCCATTTTTTTTTAAAATATTTTTCAGTTTAAATAACTATAGCTCCATTTTTAAGGGGTGAGGTCTTCATTAATACCTTTTTGTTGCACATACGACATTTTGATAACTTTTTGATAACTTTGAATTGTATTTTTTTTTTTTGTGAAGGTATGGTGATATTATTTTTTTATTTTTTATATTTTGTTACTGCATTTACTGATCGGGGAAGGCTGCTTTCACACATCAGGTTTTTTGTTTCAGGCACAATCCGGCAAATCCGGAAAAAAAACGGATCCGTTTAATCAAATACGTTAATCAGGATGGTTGCTACACCCTGAGCATGATAAAGAGGCTCAGTACACCATTCTGCCCACTAATTTTACTTGCTTGCGCCTTCCTAACTGGTGACTGACAGCAATGATTGGTCTATACTCAGCATTGTCTACAAAAAAAGCTCAGGCGAACTAACGCTTTCAATCACCAGTGAGGGAGACGAGGCACGCAAATCCAGCTGGAGCAACAGTGTTCTGGGTACACAAAGAGTGCAACGAGAACCTTAACGTAAACTTCAGTCTGTGCAAAGCAGAGACAGTTGTTAGAAAACTAAAATTGCATTTAAATAAGTGCTGTGTCACCTACAAAGCTTGTATGCTTACTAAATGAGGCAAGTTTGGTCAGCCCGACTCCCTTTAAAGGGACTCTGTCACCTGAATTTGGAGGGAACAATTTTCAGCCATAGGGGCGGGGTTTTCGGGTGTTTGATTCACCCTTTCCTTACCCGCTGGCTGCATGATGGCTGCAATATTGGATTGAAGTTCATTCTCTGTCCTCCGTAGTACATGTCTGCACAAGGCAATCTTGCCTTACGCAGGCATGTACTATGGAGGACAGAGTGAACTTCAATTGTATCCATTGTAATGGATCTTGCACTGGTTTGTAAGTGCATGCGTTCAGTATTTAGTCAGTATTTTACCTCAGTATCTAAATCAGGAGAGGAACAATCAGAGGAAAAGTATAATAGAAACTCGTCACCACTTCTGCATTTTGGCTTGCTGTTGTAAAATACTGTCCAAATAGTGAACTGATGAATGTGGCCTTAGGCAGTTTCACATGTCTGAAAGTCCATGGCCCAAGTGCGGGCTATAATGTCCTGATCAGCCTCGAGTCTCCTGACCTCAATGGAACAGCCTCATAGGCATGTATGAGGCTGTAGAGTTCAGGTCAGGAGACCTGTGGTTGATACTTAGACTATGAATGTCAGACATGTGAGACCGGCCTTATGTTGCGATACATATTTATGGAAAGTCCATTGAACTTACTAATTTATGGGATCTTCCGACTATCTGATTTATATGGGAATGACCTGAGTCCTCCCCGACCACAGGTGTGGCTAGGAATGTTGGATTTCAACATGACCCCTGCTTTGTTCCAAGAGAGATAAGCAGCTGCTAGAGGGATCTGCCATCGGCTTATCTCACTTAGCATTTTGAAAATACATGCATGCTCAGTTGAGCCATCTTCCAAGTATCTTTAAGTTGCCTTAAAGCTGAAATTAGTTTTCTGTGGTCTGAAGACCGCCCTCCACCCTGCCATGTTTTGAGGAACCTCAGGGTTCCAGAGAACTTGGTTGGTAGACATGCATGTAAGGTGTAGTAAAATCATCAGCAACTAAAAAAAAATGTGACTTCATTTTTTATATTGAAGCTACAAAGTAGATACTAACTAGTGCGGGTTTGATTCTCTCATATTCTGCCATATGAAATGAATTAATTGTAACTGTAATTTCATAAATTAGATTTTTTGGGCTGTAAAATGATGACCCCGCTGTCTGGAAGCATGACCCCAGCACAAGACAAACCTCGAAAACACCTTCCATTTGGAAGAAACTGTTCCTTTTAAATTCAGTTAGTGCTGTGAGGGATGCAGAAAAAAAAGCATAAATTGTATTGATCTAATGCACTCGCCAAAGGAAAAAACGTGAAATCAAATAAAAAATTCACTTGAAGGCATGTGCGGGAAGAAAGGTCAGGAAGCTGTCTACATACCTACAATATGGTCTCGACGAGAAAACCTCTATTTCTGGTGGGAAATTACACTTATTAAATACATGATGTTGCTTTCATTCACAATGATTGACTTTTATGGTCTATGCAAGAAATGACAACCGGATGGAAAAGCAAGTAGGTTTTTTATTTTTTCTTGTTTTGAAGCAAAATATGTGTTGGAAGGGAAAATGTTCAGACGCCTCTCGCTTCATCATATTCAGCCAGTATATTCCACGGAGCGTCATACCCAGGACTGTAAAATGTCACAAAACAAATAGTTTTATTTCTCTGAAGTTAGAACATTACAGCAGAAAGCCATAGAGAAATGCACTTCATGTATCGGGATAGGTTACAGATATGTGGAGACAGGTTGTGAATATTCACTTTGAATGACAAGTTGATGTAAGGAAGTGTTTTTTGAGCACTTCTCAAAATACTAAATATCCTGTTATTTAGGAAGTGGTTCTTCACTTTTATGCGGCACTATGGTTGAGATTTGTTTCATTATAAAGTAGCATAGCAAATATTTAAAGGGAATGTATTTTTTTTTGTTTTAAATCAATAATTTTTATTAAAGCATATGACACGCAGTAACAGTCTGACACATTTTCCAGACCGGTACCAGTTATACAAAACCTATTAATACATTTTCATTTTACGAAAACAGGACCCTTACCCCATAACCAACCCTCCCTCCCCCCAGTCTCCTACCCATTATCCAATACAACCAACTGACAACATCACCTCTTAAAAATTGTACAACAATACATGTAAAAGTCCCTCTAGAAGCAACTAAACAACCCCCATTTTACTCTGCAGATGCCACGCCTAGGTAATCCATCCATCCGCCCCACACATTTTCAAATTTTGTATTCTGACCTCACTTGATGTATATATTCCTTTCCATAAGGACAATAAAATAAATGTTATTAATAAATTCCTTTTTCCCTGGTGGTTTTTCATCCAACCAATGCATCGTAATAAGCTTTCTCGCAGCATACAACAATCTTGCAATAATCAACCTTCTACATTCATCCGTAGCAATATCACCCATACAACCCAGAAGGCAAATCAGCGGCTTATGCACCATATTTACCCCTGTCATCTCTTGAATCAAATTAACCCCTTTCTGCCATTGGACGTACTATTCCGTCCATGTGTCCATGTGGGGTGGGCCCTAATTCCCAAGGACGGAATAGTACGTCCAGCACGATCGGCCGCGCTCACGGGGGGAGCGCGGGCGATCGCGGCCGGGTGTCAGCTGCCTATCGCAGCTGACATCCGGCACTATGTGCCAGGAGCGGTCACGGACCGCCCCCGGCACATTAACACCCGGCACACCGCGATCAAATATGATCGTGGTGTGCCGGCGGTACAGGGAAGCATCGCGCAGGGAGGGGGCTCCCTGCGGGCTTCCCTGAGACCCCCGGAGCAACGCGATGTGATCGCTTTGCTGCGAGGGTCTCCTACCTCCTATCCCTGCAGGCCCCGGATCCAAAATGGCCGCGGGGCTGCATCCGGGTCCTGCAGGGTTTACTTCCGGGTGCTGTGCAGGTGCTTGTAAGCCTGCACGGCTGTAAGTGAGATCGGTGATCTGACAGAGTGCTGTGCACACTGTCAGATCACCGATCTGTAATGTCCCCCCCCTGGGACAAAGTGAAAAAGTAGAAAAAAAAATTCCCACATGTGTAAAAAAAAAAAAAAAAAGAAAAAAAAATTCCTAAATAAAAAAAAAATATATATATTATTCCCATAAATACATTCCTTTATCTAAATTAAAAAAATCAAACAATAAAAGTACACATATTTAGTATCGCCGCGTCCGTAACGACCCCACCTATAAATCTATATCACTAGTTAACCCCTTCAGTGAACACCGTAAAAGAAAAAAAAAAAAAACGAGGCTAAAAACAACGCTTTATTCTCATACCGCCAAACAAAAAGTAGAATAACACACGATCAAAAAGACAGATATAAATAACCATGGTACCGCTGCAAACGTCATCTTGTCCCGCAAAAAACGAGCCACCATAAAGCATCATCAGTGAAAAAATAAAAAAGTTATAGTCCTCAGAATAAAGCGATGCCAAAATAATTATTTTTTCTATAAAATAGTTTTTATCGTATAAAAGCGCCAAAACATAAAAAAATGATAGAAATGAGGTATTGCTGTAATCGTACTGACCCGAAGAATAAAACTGCTTTATCAATTTTACCAAACGCGGAACGGTATAAACGCCTCCCCCAAAAGAAATTCATGAATAGCTGGTTTTTGGTCATTCTGCCTCACAAAAATCGGAATAAAAAGCGATCAAAAAATCTCCCGTGCCCGATCATGTTACCAATAAAAACGTCAACTCGTTCCGCAAAAAACAAGACCTCACATGACTCTGTGGACTCAAATATGGAAAAATTATAGCTCTCAAAATGTGGTAACGCCAAAAATATTTTTTGCAATAAAAAGCTTTCAGTGTGTGACAGCTGCCAATCATAAAAATCCGCTAAAAAACCCGCTATTAAAGTAAATCAAACCCCCCTTCATCACCCCCTTAGTTAGGGAAAAATAAAAAAAAATTAAAAAATGTATTTATTTCCATTTTACCGCTAGGGTTAGGGCTAGGGCTAGGGTTAGGGTTGGGGCTAGGGTTGGGGCTAGGGTTAGGGCTAGGGTTGGGGCTAGGGTTGGGGCTAGGGTTGGGGCTAGGGTTAGGGCTAGGGTTAGGGCTAGGGTTGGGGCTAGGGTTGGGGCTAGGGTTAGGGTTAAGGCTACAGTTAGGGTTGGGGCTAAAGTTAGGGTTAGGGTTGGGGCTAAAGTTAGGGTTAGGGTTTGGATTACATCTACGGTTGGGAATAGGGTTGGGATTAGGGGTAGGGGTGTGTCTGGGTTAGAGGTGTGGTTAGGGTTACCGTTGGGATTAGGGTTAGGGGTGTGTTTGGATTAGGGTTTCAGTTATAATTGGGGGGTTTCCACTGTTTAGGCACATCAGGGGCTCTCCAAATGCGACATGGCATTCGATCTCAATTTCAGCCAATTCTGCGTTGAAAAAGTAAAACAGTGCTCCTTCCCTTCCGAGCTCTCCCGTGCGCCCAAACAGGGGTTTACCCCAACATATGGGGTATCAGCGTACTCGGAACACATTGGAGAACAACTTTTGGGGTCCAATTTCTCCTGTTATCCTTGGGAAAATACAAAACTGGGGGCTAAAAAATAATTTTGGGGGGAAAATTTTTTATTTTTATTTTCACGGCTATGCGTTATAAACTGTAGTGAAACACTTGAGGGTTCAAAACTCTCACAACACATCTAGATGAGTTGCTTAGGGGGTCTACTTTCCAAAATGGTGTCACTTGTGTTTTTTTTTTACTGTTTAGGTACATTAGGGCTCTGCAAACGCAATGTGACGCCTGCAGACCATTCCATCTAAGTCTGCATTCAAAATGGCGCTCCATCCCTTCCAAGCCCTCCCATGCGCCCAAACAGTGGTTCCCCCTCACATATGGGGTATCAGCGTACTCAGGACAAATTGGACAACAACTTTTGGGGTCCAATTTCTCCTGTTACCCTCGGGAAAATACAAAACTGGGGGCTAAAAATAATTTTTGTGGGAAAAAAATGTTTGTTTTATTTTTATGGCTCTGCATTATAAACTTCTGTGAAGCAGTTGGTGGGTCAAAGTGCTCACTACACCTCTAGATAAGTTCCTTAGGGGTCTACTTTCCAAAATGGTGTCACTTGTGGGGGGGGTTTCAATGTTTAGGCACATCAGTGGCTCTCCAAACACAACATGGCGTCCCTTCTCAATTCCTGTCAATTTTGCAGTGAAAAGTCAAACGGCGCTCCTTCCCTTCCGAGCTCTCCCATGCGCCCAAACAGTGGTTTACCGCCACATATGGGGTATCAGCGTACTCAGGACAAATTGTACAACAACTTTTGGGGTCCAATTTCTTCTCTTACCCTTGGGAAAATAAAAAATTGGGGGTGAAAAGATAATTTTTGTGAAAAAATATGTTTTCTTATTTTTACGGTTCTGCATTATAAACTTCTGTGAAGCACTTGGTGGGTCAAAGTGCTCACCACACATCTAGATAAGTTCCTTAGGGGGTCTACTTTCCAAAATGGTGTCACTTGTGGGGGGTTTCAATGTTTAGGCATATCAGGGGCTCTCCAAACGCAACATGGCGTCCCATCTCAATTCCAGTCAATTTTGCATTGAAAAGTCAAATGGAGTTCCTTCGCTTCCGAGCTCTGTCATGCGCCCAAACAGTGGTTTACCCCCACATATGGGGTATCGGCGTACTCAGGACAAATTGTACAACATCTTTTGGGGTCCATTTTCTCCTGTTACCCTTGGTAAAATAAAACAAATTGGAGCTGAAGTAAATTTTGTGTGAAAAAAAAGGTAAATGCTCATTTTTATTTAAACATTCCAAAAATTCCTGTGAAACACCTTAAGGGTTAATAAACTTCTTGAATGTGGTTTTGAGCACCTTGAAGGGTGCAGTTTTTAGAATGGTGTCACACTTGGGTATTTTCTATCATATAGTCCCCTCAAAATGACTTCAAATGAGATGTGGTCCCTAAAAAAAAATGGTGCTGTGAAAATGAGAAATTGCTGGTCAAATTTTAACCCTTATAACTCCCTAACAAAAAACAATTTTGTTTCCAAAATTGTGCTGATGTAAAGTAGACATGTGGGAAATGTTACTTATTAAGTATTTTGTGTGACATATCACTGTGATTTAATTGCATAAAAATTCAAAGTTGGAAAATTGCTAAATTTTCAAAATTTTCGCCAAATTTCCGTTTTTTTTTTTTTTCACAAATAAACGCAGGTAATATCAAAGAAATTTTACCACTATCATGAAGTACAATATGTCACGAGAAAACAGTGTCAGAATCACCGGGATCCGTTGAAGCGTTCCAGAGTTATAACCTCATAAAGGGACAGTGGTCAGAATTGTAAAAATTGGCCCGGTCCATAACGTGCAAACCACCCTTGGGGGTGAAGGGGTGAAGGGTTGGAGGCGAGTGCAGGACCACATCATATGTGTCAAATCTGCATCCTGCTCACCGCACCTTGGGCATTTTGAGTCACCTCTCAGTCCTGCCTTCCTCATCCATGCCGTGGTCCTGTACACCCTATACACCAGGTATAACTGCGACACCCTCTTAGCCTCACTCAAGGAAGCCCTGGGGATGTATTGAAGTATAGACTCCCACTGGCTAACAATGGGCCTTTCCCTACCGCATGTTCAGTGATTATCCCCGCTGAAGAGCTCTGTTTTGGTTCTCCCCAACCTACCATATGCTGGCATTGAGATGATATACACTGTGTTCCAAATTATTATGCACAAAGCGTTTAGGAGTGATAAGGTTAGAATTTTTTTGTTTGTCATTGATGGTGATGTGTGTCAGGGCTCTTTATATCACTGAAAGCAATTGCAGATACCTGTGCAAATTAGTTTGGCAGGTGTGTCCAAATAAAGGCAAGACTACTTAAGAAGGCTGTTGCACATTATTAAGCAGCCTACATTTTTGTCCAAAATGAGAAAGAAAAAAGTTGTGTCTTCTGCTGAGAAGCAACAAATTGTGGAGTATTTAGGTCAAGGCATGACTACAATCAACATTGCCAAGACACTTCATCGTGATCATCGCACAATCAAGAAGTATGTAGCTGATTCCCAGCACACACGTGTGCGTGATGATAAGGAAAAATTGAGGACTCTTTCCAACAGGCAATTGCATAAGGTTAAAAGAGCAGCTGCAAAAATGCCCTGTCATAGCAGCAGACAAGTTTTTGAAGCTGCTGGTGCCTCCAACGTCCCCAGAACAACAAGATGCAGGGTCCTTCAGAGGTTTGCAGCTGTGCGTAAGCCATCCTGTCGACCACCTCTATCCACTGCACACCAGCAGAAACAGCTCCAGTGGGCCAAACGATACATGAAGACTGACTTCCAAACTGTTTTGTTCACCGATGAGTGCCGTGCAACGCTCGATGGTCCAGATGGATGGAGTGGAGGATGGCTGGTTGATGGACACCCCATGAAAACACGGCTAAGGCGCCAACAAGGAGGAGGTGGAGTAATGTTTTGGGCTGGAATCATGGGGAGAGAGATTGTCGGTCCCTTTATGATCCCTGAAGGGGTAAAGATGAACTCCGTAATCTATGTGGAGTTTCTAAAACAACACTTCCTGCCATGGTTCAAGAGGAAGAACCGTGCTTTATGCAGCAAGATCATTTTCATGCATGATAATGCACCGTCTCATGCGGCAAAAAAAACATCTGCATCTCTGGCTGCTATGGGCATAAAAGAGGACAAACTTATGGTGTGGCCACCATTTTCCCCTGACCTCAACCCCATTGAGAACCTCTGGAGCATCATCAAAAGGAGTGTCTATGATGGCGGGAGGCAGTTCACATCTAAGCAACAGCTCTGGGTAGGTATTCTGTCCACATGCAAAACAACTGAAGCAGAAACCATCCAAAAACTGACAAATTCAATGGACGAGAGAGTTCAGAAGCTTCTTTCCAACAAGGGGTCCTATGTGCAAATGTAACATCACCTAGAATAAAGTTTTCACTTGAAAACTGTTTGATTTCATTTTGTAATAAGCTGATAATGCTCATAACTTCACAATTGACCATTTTTTTGTTCAAAATAAAATAAAAAAGGATGAAAACTCTGCTGTGCATAATAATTTGGAACATGCATTTTGAGTGTTTATTTTTTTTTAAAAGATACTGTTTTCATAGGCAGTTTGTTCCAAAACATTGCAATTATACTAGAATAGTAGATGACTGGAAAATAACAATGACTGCAATTCAGATAGGTAATTTAGAGAAAATAGGAGGAAATATTATTTGCATAATAATTTGGAACACAGTGTATAGTAAATCCATGGATTGGGGACCGCCACACCACCCTCATCCTTCGCCCTTTGCAGATGTTCCAATTTGATGCACGCCCGTCCACCCTTCCAAATTAAGTCCCTAAATAGAGTCTTGATCCTATAAAATTTACTCTGAGGCAGCCATACTGGAGCATTATGCAATATGTAGAGGAGCTGAGCATAAGTATCATTTTGATCAAATGTACTCTTCCTGCAACTGACAGAAATAGCTTCTTCCAGGCCCCAATCTTCTGCTGGAACTTCCCAAGCAAAGGAGTCAGGTTGAGCCGCACATAGTCCTCTATTTTTTCCGAAACCACAGTGCCCAGATATTTAAACTCATGTACCACCCTTAAGGGAACCCCAGGGTCTAGTGTCAGAGGAGCCGCCACATCCATGGGCAACAACACAGACTTATCCCAATTAATAGATAATCCGTAAAGATTAGACACATTTTCTAATGCTGTTCATAACGGCCCCCGGAGACTCCTGCTCATCTTCCAATAACAGTAACACGTTGTCCGCGTACAGGGCTATCTTTTCTTCCTAGTTTTCGTATTTAAATCCCTTTATGTCCCTATTCCTCCTTATCGCCACCGCCAACGGCTCAACAGCAATTGCAAACAAGAAAGGAGACAAGGGGCACCCCTGCCGCGTTCCCCTATATAAAGGGAAATCCCCCGACAAGAGCCCATTTACCCGTATGCTGGCTCTTGGAGACGCATATAGCAATTGCACCCAACTTATAAATCTCTCGCCAAAACCCACAGCCTTCATAACCGCCCACAAATACCGCCTGTGGTGATACGCTACCTGAGTGTGTTGGGGGACACTCGCTTAGCATGGGATTTAAGCACTCAGGCACGATTTCTTCACTTTAAACAGTCTATTCTGGTTTATTAAATGTCATAAACCATAACACAAACAGTTCATTATATATGGCTTTACAAATCCTTCAGTGGTCACACCGGTATCCCTCCAGTCACCGGGTGACTGCACAGTTCAGCAATAGTTCTTTTTCCCCTTACCAGGGGTTACCTCTTAGGAACTCTTGCTCCACAGGTAGACTCCACGTCAGACCAAGGTCCACAACAGAACCGTCCAGGTCGATGGTCTCACAGTGCTTCCAGGACGACTCCACCAGCCAGGAGCCTCCAACACTGACCATACATCAGGTCCACGGTCTCAATGCTTCCAGGACTTCAGCCCATACCAGGACAATCCAACACTGACCGTCCAGGACCTTGCACAGGAACCTCCCAGGTACATGTGACCCACACCCTGGTCACATTACATACCTGTAACCACTCCCCTGGGTGGGAGTGTGGGTGTGTGTGGCTAGTTCGACCCTCCCATCTCTCATAACTAGCCCTGCCAATCTCCCATTAGCATTACACAACTACACGTGGAAGTAAGGTCCCAGCACCCCAACTTAACTGCAGATTGACAGCGCAGAGTGACCTCCTCTGCGACACACATACCGGCCATTTATAATCCTGCCGGACTTTCTCTCATTACCATTATGCCTCCAAGCGCATCTTGAAGCGCACAAACAGCGCCCCCTGGCTGTAACGTGGGTCACTGCACCACACGCCATTCCACACTATCAAACGCCTTAGCAGCGTCTAAAGACACCACAACGCTCTGACCCATATTGTCTGACTTTACCTGCATATTGAGAAACAATTGTCTAAGATTACATGCTGTAGAACTATTGGGCATAAAACCGGACTGGTCCCGGTGTATAAGTGTCATTATCACCTTGTTTAGACGATTAGGCAACATTTTGGCCAAGATTTTTATATCTATCGTTAATTGGGCGATAAGAAGCCGGATCCGTCAGATCCTTACCCTGTTTTGGCAACACTACAATTACTGACTCATGCATGGACCGCGGCAACTCCCACTCCACCAGACCAGCAGCATACACCTCCAACAAAGCGTGAAGCAATACCTCTTATATTTTTTATACACCTCCCCTGGGATACCATCCACCCCTGGGGCTTTATCATTAGGCATAGAAACCAGTACGGCGTCAAGCTCCTCCAAATTAAACGGCTCTTCAAGAATTCCCTAATCAACCGTAGAAAGTCTAGGAAGCTGAACCTCTGCCAAAAACCATCCACCTCCTCCATCGTTGGTTGTACCCGCGATTTATAAAGATCTGAATAATACTCCGTCATCACCTCCAAAATTGCCCTGCAAACAGTTTGCTCTGACCCATCCTTTCCCTTCAAAGCAACTATATGTGTGGAGTCTTTCTGTGCCGCCACTATTCTAGACAGGAGATGACCCGCCTTGTCCCCCTCCTCAA
The DNA here is from genome assembly GCF_051348905.1 of Ranitomeya variabilis. Lineage (NCBI taxonomy): Eukaryota > Metazoa > Chordata > Amphibia > Anura > Dendrobatidae > Ranitomeya > Ranitomeya variabilis. The sequence goes on from NC_135232.1 coordinate 238,902,485, forward strand.
AATATTTAGCAGTTTGAAACAATCTCTTATGTTCTGCCTTTTTCATTGCCATCTGACATACTCTATTCTGCGCTACTTTTAACCTTTCCTGTGCATCTGGGGACTGATCACTGATTAATGCCTCCTCAGCCTCCTCAAACTCTCTTATGAACATCTGATCCTGCCTGCCTGTTTCTGACTTGACTTGGGATATCTCTTTAATGCAGAGCCCTCTGAAGTAAGCCTCCATAGCCTTACATACCATCAATACAGAAGCTGACCCAGCATTAATTTTAAAATATTCCTTAATATCTCTCACTATATGTCCATCCAAGTCAATAAGGTGTAGCCAGAACGGGTTCAGCCTCCACATGCACCCCCTAGCAGGCAAGGATCCCACTCCCTCAAGTACCACACTCATGGGAGAATGATCCGATATTGTTCTAGCCATATACCTTACCTCCCCAACAAGGCCCAAAATCTGTGTATTGCCCAAGGCCAAATCTATTCTTGACAAAGAGGCGAAAGAGGACGAGAAACATGAATACTTGTACACCCCAGGATGAGAAATCCTCCATAAATCATGCAGAGCAGTCTCTTTCAGGACGGCACCAAATGATGTACAATTACCACTCGGTTTCAACGGCTCTCGTCTCCTCCTATCCGTGTGTGTCCAGAATATTGTGAAAGTCCCCTATTATAAAAAACTGTATCCCCGGTGTCTCCTCCAATATTCTCAGAACTCTATGGATAACCTTTCCACAATATGGTGGTGGAATATAAATTGAAACCAGCCAGATCAGACATCCGTACAATTTACAAAGTAAACATATGAATCTACCTGACTGGTTGATAATCACTTTGTGATACTCAAAAGGTACCCCGGCACAGATGAGGACGCTGACCTCCCCTAGAATATGCTGAATATGTGGCATGGGGTTATAGGATGTTTCACCCCCAGCAGTTCGACCCCAGCAGTTCTCTCCTAGCAGTTCGCCCCCAGCAGTTCGCCCCTGGGTACATCCTGTCCGTGACGCCAAGTTGAGTCGCTGGCCAGGGCAGTGGGGTACTCGGTACCAGGGCCGGTACTTGAAGGGGACGTCACGGTGGCTGCGACCCGGTACGTAACCCTGGGCACTCAAATAAAAGGGAAAAGTCTTCTAAGGGTTTGGTGAATAAAGTTTGTGTTCATGATGCGACCTGTAGTATTCGGTCAGTAGGGACCAACGCTGCTTAAAGGGGTCCTCTGGGGTGATGGTATGGCAGCTGGAAGGTATAACTTCCCACAGGTGAAGTAAATGTACCCGGAGGCGAATTGCTGGGGGCGAACTGCTGGGAGTGAACTGCTGGGGGCGAATCATCCAAATCCCGTGGCATGGTACCCCACCTGAACCCAACTCTTAGCCAGAAAATTAGTTCTCTCCTTTACCATATGAGTCTCCTGCAGACAGATCACTGATGGCTTGGCATCATTCAAAAATTTAAATACAGCTTGCCACTTCACACCATGCGCCAAACCCCTGACATTCCAACTCACAATTCTCATTCTTCCAGACATTTTCCTATCACAAAACATTTTATCCCACATTCTTTCATCCAGTCACAACCATAGTAACCATGGTGCTGTACAGTATGCAAATATTTCCCCAACCCCTCCCCCTGAACAACGGAAAACACCCCCAACCAATACCTATTCCATCCTTCCATCCCCTCCTAACATGGAGGGGAGAGCGCCCTTTATCCGGAACAGTCTGTTAACCCCGTCCAACAGTCCCGCAACTTGTCCCAAATTATTGGGACTCTCACATGACTTGTGGATTGCAGCCTATTAAAAATTTCAAAAATTCAAATCCCCCCCCCAAAAAAAACAAACAAACAAACAAACAAAACAAGCACAAAAAGCAGGAAAACTCATGATCCAACAGGGGCCCATCACCTACTCATAAAAACACAGAAACCAGAGGGGAAAAAGAAGCCAATGGATCCCTCCAACAAAGAGGCAATAAGAGAAACAAGAATAGAGGAGAACCGTTCTATCATCCCGCTGAGTCCTTCGGTTTCGCTTGACGCAGATGTTGCTCGTTGCTGTCCAGCCATCCGAGTGCCTCTTTATCCTCTGCGAAAAAATGCACTTTCCCTTCAGCGACCACTCTTAGTTTGCCCGGGTACAGCAATCGAGTAAGTGACGCCGATCTCCCTCAGCCTGTTCTTGATGTGGACAAATTTGGCTCTCTGCTTCTGCACCTCTATGGAGAAGTCTGGAGATATGGAAATTCTGGAGCCATTTATCTTTAAATCCGGGTTCTCTCTGGCATGTCTGAGAATGGCGTCTCTGTCCCGGTAATGCAGGACCTTGACTAGCACTTGTTTAGGAGGACGCCCAGGAGGGAGGGGGTGCATAAGGAACTCGGTGTGCTCTTTCATTTGCGTACATCCGGGACAGCTTGTCTGCTCCAATATTGTTTAGTAGCCATTTCTCAAAGAACTCTGTTGGCGCCGTGCCTTCTGTCTTTTCAGGCACCCCAATCAGCCGCACATTATTGCGCCTGGACTTATTTTCAAGGTCATCCGTTTTCGCTTGTATGGCAGAAATCGCAGCACTCATACGTTTTGTGGCCTTATCCGCTTTTGCAACATAGTCCTGAGCACTGCTAATGCGTTTTTCTGTCTCTCCCATCCTTTCCTTAGTCACATACATTGAATGTTGCAGTTTGGACATGTCTGCCTGCAGGACCCCCAGCTGCGCAGCCACATTGATGATAGTAGTGTGACTGTAAAGCACCACTTTAAACACATCTTTCAGACTGGGCTCCTCAGGTATCTGCAGTCCATTGATGCATAGCACAGTTTTTTTTTTCTGATTTTTTCTTTCTAATTGTAATTTTTTTTTAAATATTCTTTCAGTACGAGGCAGCCATGTTAGCTGAGCTGCTGATAACCGCATTTGGAGATGGTGCTATGGTAAGGTCTACGTCGTGCTCTGTAGTCTGTGCAGAGGTCATTGTCCTGTGTGGGGAGGAGGAAATGCGCTGTGGTCATCACCTGTTAACGGTGAAACTTGGGCTACCCGTTTTTGGCTTTACAATAGAGGTGTTATTTATTTATTCATTATGTGCTATGCTTATATACCAGCGCCAAACTTGCCAGGAACGTCCACCATTCATCTATGTTGCCTGCAGGCGCTTATTATTACACTCGGCCCTTCAGCAAACACGCTAACTTCAGTTGCAGCCAAAATTTTCTATTTTAACACATCAGCCCAGAGCATCTGCTATTTTTCTGCACCCTGGTTCCTTTGTTTTTGTGCATAGTTAAGTCTCTTGGTTATTTTCCATTTTGTATGGTTTTTTGCTGCAAGACTTCTTGGAAATGGCAGCAACCAGTGGGGCCTAGCTACAACCATCTGCTGTTCAGAGCTGATGGCACTTCTGGACATTTTTCGATTTCAAAAGTAAGTAAGCATGAAGGGTCTTTCATCACCTGCGCTATATTACATAGTTACATAGGTTGAAAAAAAGACCTAGGTCCATCAAGTTCAACCTTTCTCCACCAATTGTTAATTTTGTCACTAAGTTAACCATAGCCCACAAGGTTATATGTACTGAGTAAATCATCCAGCTCTTTTTTAAAGCGGTTATAGTGTCTGCCATTAGTACCTCTTGTGGTAGGGCATTCCACAGTCTGACTGCTCTAACTGTAAAGAATCCTTTCCAATTTAGCTGCCAGAATTGCCTTTCTTCCCCCCATAATGAGTGCCCCCTGGTCCTTAGTATGGTCCTTGGAAGGAATAGTACGGTCCTTGGAAGGAATGCTTTCGTGGCTGACCGCTGTATGTAAGATTCTCATTGTTGATATTTTTGGGTGGTATTGTGTGTATATATATATGTGTGTGTGTGTGTGTGTGTGTGTATATATATATATATATATATATATATATATATATATATATATATATATATATATATATATATATATATATATATATATATATATTTATATATATATATATATATATATCCCTTTTCTGCTTTGATTTGAATTTAAAACCTTATTTGCTTTCTGCAAAAAATCTTTTGTATAAACATTTAATCATTTGTGATTTCAGATTCATTTATATGCTATTTATGGACTTCTGTGTATATTAGGCTTTTGATATATGCATTTTTAAATACATTTTGATATCTACTGAGTTTTGGATAGTTAATAAAGATATATTACATATTTTTTGTGTTATATTGCTGTTGGATTTGTCTTTATCGGCATTCTAGTTACATTGTCAGTGATTCCACTCTCCACATCTGCCTTTTGTTAACCAAAATGTCTCCTGTTCATGAGAGAAGAAACTAGGAAAGTACGTGATCAATCCTATGAAACCACTGTATAGTTGAGGCAGGGGGGTGAGGATATTTTCAGAGATCACAAAAACTATAAAATACTACTGTTTTAAATGACAACCTTTTTTTGCTTTTGGATTAGAAAGTAAGCCCCAAAGTAATTTTTTTTTCTCCTTATTATTGGCCTTACTGCAAGGAATGTCCAGCGTTTCGCTCAATCTTGCAGTAGAATTATTTTACGAGAAAAGCTGAGTTATAAATACCATGTATTACTTATCCTGTACTGATCCAGAGCCGCTTTCTGATGATTTCACGGCTGAAGTTTCTTATTATTGCTGGCAGGCTCAATCCTTACAAAAAGCTTGCTTTGGTGATTTGCATTCTAGGAAGTGTAATCTTTACAGCAGCCACTGTAATCGGATGTTAAAAAACCGTCCCATCGCTTTTTATGAGATCTGCTAAGTTGTTGGGGATGTCTGACACTGACAACCAGTAATAATATTAATGCAGGCATGGGCATTAATATAAGCGATAGCTCATGACATGTACTAGATGAGTAATGCAACGCATCAGTATTTAAAAATAGTTTGAGTTGTCCAAAAAGGTTTGCATTTCCCTAGTCCGACATCCATTCTGCTCCTCCATGGCAGCTGGACTAGGGCAGTATTCACTTCTGCAGCTGGTATCGTGGCTTCAGAAGTGAAGATTGCTCTGGTCCGTCTGCAATGGAGGACTATCTGGATGTTAGGACTAGTGATGAGCAAATGTGCTTGGAAATCGAATTTTGGGCATGCTCGAATAATATGTTTGAGTCCCTGCGGCTGCATGATTTGCAGCTGCTTGTTAGGCAATCCCCGCATGTGTTGCGGCTGTCTAACAACCATAAGATATGCAGACACAGGGACTCGAGCATGTTATTGGAGCACGCCCAAGATACTCGGGTAACACCCGAGCATGCTCAGATATTCCGAGCACATTGGCTGTCACTAGTTAGGACTCATGCTTTTGTTTGTTCAACACTGATCCATAATAGTCTATCCATGATAGACTACTATATGCTGATACAGTACCTTAGTAGTCCTCCAGTTTTATATGGAGGCTCACAGAATTTTTGTGGTTAAAGAACATGTCATGCTTTACAGTATGTTTTATTACTGTATATACTCGAGTATAAGCCGAGATTTTCAGCCCATTTTTTGGGGCCAAAAGTCCCCCTCTCGGCTTATACTCGAGTCATACCCAGGGGTCGGGGAGGGGGAGCTGGGTCTGTCTAATTATACTCACCTGCTCCTGGCGCAGTCCCTGGCTCCCCGGCGCCCCAGCTCTTTCCTGTACTGAGCGGTCATATGGTACCGCTCATTACAGTAATGAATATGCGGCTCCACCTCCCATAGGGGTGGAATATTCATTACTGTAATGAGCGGTAATGGTGACAGGAAGAAACTGCGGCGCCGGGGAACCAGGAACTGCACAGCGCCAGGAGCAGGTGAGTATAACGGGGAGTGTTGCGCTGCACGATATTCACCTCCTTGTTCCGGGCGCCACTCCGTCTTCTGCAGTGATGCTCAGGTCAGAGGACGCAGTGACGTTGTTTGTGCGCGCCGTCTGCCTGAACGTCAGTGCAGAAGATGCTGAAGATGGAGCGGCTCTGGAACGAAGTCAGGTGAATATTGAAAGTGCCGGGCCTGAGCGACGGAGAGGTGAGTATATGATTTTTTTTTTTTTCCTTTTTTGTTTTAATCGCAGCAACAGCAAAAGTGTCTGTATGGAGCATCTTATCGGGCCATAACGTTTGTACAGCACTATATGGGGCAATTGTCTGTATGGGGCCATAATCAACGTTTATGCAGCACTATATGTGGCAAGTGTCTGTATGGAGCATCTTATGGGGCCATGATCCACGTTTGTGCAGCACTATATGGGGCAAATATCGTTATGGAGCATCTTATGGGGCCATAATTAACGTTTGTGGAGCATTATATGGGGCAAGCGTCTGTATGGAGCATCTTATGGGGCCATAATCAAGGTTTGTGCAGCACTGTATGGGGCAAATATCTTTATGGAGCATCTTATGGGGCCATAATCAACATTTGTGCAGCATTATATTGGGCAAATGTGTCTATGAAGCATCTTATGGGGCCATTATTAACCTTTATGCAGCATTATATGGGGTATATTTTAATATGGAGCATCTTATGGGGCCCATGATGAACTGTATGGAGCATTATATGGGGCTCCAGATTCAATATGGATATTCAAAAACACTTAACCTACTGATGTCTCAATTAATTTTACTTTTATTGGTATCTATTTTTACTTTTGACATTTACCAGTAGCTGCTGCATTTCCCACCCTAGGCTTATACTGGAATCATTAAGTTTTCCCAGTTTTTTGTGGCAAAATTAAGGGGGTCGGCTTATACTCGAGTATATACGGTACGCAGATATCTTTCACTATAAATATTAAAGAGGAAAATATCGATGAAAATGAGCCGTCTTCCGATATGAAGATGAGATGAAAGGAAGTTTTTATTTGCCTGCACGTTTCGAAGCCCAGAGTGTCTTACTTTTCAAAACAAGAAATGGAATCTGGTTTTTCACTTAATAAAGAAGCCAGTCCGGCTTCGGAACACATAGACAAATAAAAACCTTCCTTTCATCTCATCTTCTCATCATAATACTCTTCATTTCCAAGCAGCACAGCTTTTTAACACTGTTTAGATCCCTTTCATCAATATTTTGTTGGACGATTTATTTCCAGCACACGAAGCAGTTTTGGTTTTGAAGCATCCTGTAGTTGTGCTTTTACCCAAGACCCCAAGGTGAGCACAAGCACAAGTGCCTGGTAATCCTTTTAAAAATCAACCTGTTTGTGCTCTTTTGCCTAAAAATTTGCAGAGTACTGCAATTTATATATAGAGTACTATACAAAAATTTTAAGAAAGTATGGCGAAAAAAGGGCTGCAAAGTAAGAATGCTTTCAAAAAGAGAAGTATTAACCCCTTCACGACATGAGCCGTACTAATTCGGCGCATGTCGTGTCTCCCCCTTTGATGTGGGCTCCGGCGCTGAGCCCACATCAAAGTAAGGAGCCTCCTGAAGAAGATCGGCGAAACGCGCGTTGAGGCGGCAGGTGGGGATCTCATCATTTACACTGTGTAAGTTGTCCATCATATGTCAGCTAAACTTCTGCACTTGAGTACATATAGTTTATGTATATAGTACGCACTATTGCACTTTATCTTTGGCTTAGATCCACAGCACATATTACTGCCTTTCACTCCAGGCCTGACTGGCTATATATATATATATATATATATATATATATATATATATATATATATATATATATATATATATATATATATATATATATATATATATATATACCCATATGTTAAATGCTGTTGTGGTAACTAGCCTCAGTAGTTGTGCTGCACTTTCTTTATACTAGGACCCCTGATGGGACCATTTTTTATAGACATAACATTTGTTTGTATTTCTCAGTGCACTATTATATACTATATGCATTTAATATTGCTATTTTGTAACAACTATAATCCCCTGATATTCCTGCTTTTAGTGTCACTCTGATTTCTATTTTTGTTACTTTTGATTAAATAAATTTTGTAAGATTTTTAATATGAATACTCTCTGACCTTTTTTTCTGGTGTTTACTATATGGAAAGGGTTATATGTGGTTATTGTATATTTTGAGAAGTAATTACTTTATGTATGAATCTATTTCTGGGGATAATTTGATTAAATTATGCCAGCTTCTAGCCTCCCATGGAGGCTATTGAAGCATGGCAAAAGTAAAAAAAAAAAAAAAAAAAATGTTTTAAAAAAATATGAATAAGATAAAAAAAAATATAAATGTTTAAATCACCCCCCTTTTGCCCCATTCAAAATAAAACAATACAAAAAAAATCAAACATACACATATTTGGTATCGTCGCGTTCAGAATCGCCCGATCTATCAATAAAAAAAAGGATTAGCCTGATCGCTAAACAGCGTAGCGAGAAAAAAATTCAAAACGCCAAAATTATGTCTTTTTACTCGCCGCAACATTGCATTAAAATGCAATAACGGGCGATAAAAAGAATTTATCAGCATAAAAGTGGTATCATTAAAAACATCAGCTCGGCACGCAAAAAATAAGCCCTCGCTTGACCCCAGATCCCGAAAAATGGAAACACTACGGGTATCAGAAAATTGTGCAATTTCTTTTTTTTTTTGAATTTTTTTTCACCACTTAGATAAAAAATAACCTACACTATTTGGTGTCTATGAACTCATAATGATGTGGAGAATCACACTGGTAGGCCAGTTTTAGCATTTAGTGAACCTAGCAAAAAAGCCAAACAAAAAAAAGTGTGGGATTGCACTATTTTTGCAATTTCACCACACTTGGAATTTTTTTCCCGTTTTCTAGTACAAGACATGGTAAAACCATTGGTGTCGTTCAAAAGTACAATACGTCCCGCAAAAAATAAGAACTCACATGGCCATATTGACGGAAAAATAAAAAAGTTATGGCTCTGGGAAGGAGGGGAGCGAAAAACGAAAATGCAAAAACGAAAAAGGGCTGCGTCTTGAAGGGGTTAATGGTTTATTTATATCAGTTAACAAATGCAAAGTGAATGAGCGAAAGGGAAATCTAAATCAGATCAATATTTGGTGTGACCACCTTTTGCCTTCAGAGCATCATCAACTCTTCTAAGTACACTGGCGCAAAGTCAGAGACTTTCTAGCAATATAGTCCAGTGTATTAGTAACCAATTATAGCAACCCGCTGATAATAATTTTCACACGAAGGTGAAACAGTCATTGACTGAAAAGTAGGATGCTTAAAACTGGCTCAGCGATAACCAAACTCTGTTACAAAGGTGAGGTTCTAAAAGACAGTTCCATGTCACAGGTCATACACTGTGGCCAGAGTGAGCACAGCAATAAAATATTAGGTAGTTGTAATACATCAGCAAGGTCTCTTTTTCAGGCAGAGATTTAAAATCAGATCGTAGTTTCAAGATGTGCAGTTTAAGCTGTTCCCACAAAGCACCAAGAAGTAGGCAACGTTGAGTATCCTAGTCACAATGGTCAGCGAAGGAAACTTGTTGCTGCAATTAGAAGACACATCATCCTTACTTAACTTTGAAATTGGAAAATGTCCACCAGTGCCATCAGTTCAGAACTAGCTGCAACCAATGGTTTTTGGTTACACCCATCTACTGTTCAAGTAAGTCTGGCCAGAAGTGGTCTTCATGGAAGAATTGTGGCTAAAAAGCTATTCCTTTGACAAGGCGAAGTGAATCTACGATGCACCAAAACATAGAACCTGGAGAGCAGAACAATTGCAACAGTTGCTCTGGACTTCGGAGACAAAATTGTAAATATTTAGGCATTGACAGAAGACAGTTTATTCACCAAAGCATAATAATTATGTCTGCAGGTAATGAAGCATGGTGAAGGTTCCTTGTAAGTTTTGGTCTGCATTTTACAGAGTTGGGAATTTGGTCAGCATTAGTGTTGTCTTCAGTGCTAAGAAATATAGGCAGACTCTTATGTCATGCAATACCATCAGGGAGACGTATGATTGGTTCCAGACTTATTCTATATGAGTTCAACCACCCCAAACATACAGCCAATCTCATTAAGAACTGTCTTCAGCATAAAGAAGAACAAGGAGACCTGAAATTGATTATATGGCCCCAACAAATCCCTGATCTCAACATCATTGGGTGTGTTGGACTACATAAAGAAACAGAAGAATTTTTACAAGTCTACATCTAGTTTATGTAGCAGCTGATTTCTGCATGTTATTCATTTGTAATAACATGGAAATAATGATATTTCATGCATGTCAAAAAATATTTTGTCACTTGATAGGTATTGTGTTGAGCTATGCAGTGGGTTTAATAATGAGTACACCATGGACATAGTTCTTATTCTTATTGGACATTCCTGTGATGCAATGTTAAAGCGAACCTGTTAGCAGTTTTGGCCGATATAAGATGCGGCCACCACCTTTAAGGGCTTATCTACAGCATTCTATAATGCTGTATATAAGCCCCCGATCCAACCTGTAAGAGAAGAAAAATGAGTTTTATTATACTCCCCCCGGGGGGCGGTCCGGTCCGATGGGTATCGCAGGTCCGGGTGCAGCGCCTCCCATCTTCTTATGATCACCAGCCTCCTACTTGCTTCATGGTACCCTGGAATCACACTCCTTCCCTGTTGAGGGCACAGCAAAGTACTGCAGTGCACAGGTGCCAAAGGTCAGAGAGACCCAGCGCCTGCGCACTGCAGTACTTTGCAACCTGTGAAGCAAGCAGGAGGGCGGCATCACAAGAAGATGGGAGGCGCCCCACCCGGACCTGCGACACCCATTGTACAGGACCGTTCCCCTGGTTGAGTATAATAAAACTTATTTTTCTTATCTTTCTGGTCGGATCGAGGGCTTATCTACAGTATTATAGAATGCTGCAGATAAGCCCTGAAAGGCGGTGGCCACATCTTATATCATCCAAACCTGGTGACAGGTTCCCTTTAAATCACGCAAACCTCCCAGGGTAATTGTGTACAGAAGTGTCTCTGTACTGTTTACTGTGGTAATTGCATAGGAAGTTGTATGCGCATCTGCAAACGCCCAAATATCTCAAGTTTGCAGTCTTTCTTATAATGGTGAAAGGCAGCAATGGTTATCATAGCTGCCTTTCACCACTGTTGTTACCAAGCTGTCACTCCTAATAGATGTGATGCTATATAAGACTTGTACACGTCATGTCGTGCCCATTCCTAAATCCTAGGGTGCCTTTTTATGCTATGCAATCCTAAAGGCTGAGTCACACATAACGATATCGTTAACGATATTGTTGCAACGTCACGCTTTTGGTGACGTAGCAACGATCCCGCTAACGATCTCGTTATGTGTGACAGCGACCAACGATCAGGTCCCTGCTGGGAGATCATTGGGGAATGATCAGGACCATTTTTTGGTCGCTGATCACCCGCTGTCATCGCTGGATCGGCGTGTGTGACGCTGATCCAGCGATGTGTTCACTTGTAACCAGGGTAAATATCGGGTTACTAAGCGCAGGGCCGCGCTTAGTAACCCGATATTTACCCTGGTTACCATTGTAAAAGTTAAAAAAAAAAAACAGTACATACTCACATTCTGATGTCTGTCACGTCCCCCGGCGTCCACAGGGTTAAAACTGCTTTCGTCAGGAGCGCTGCTAATGCACGCGCTGCTGCCGAGAGCTTCCCTGCACTGACTGTGTCAGCGCCGGCCGTAAAGCAGAGCACAGCGGTGACGTCACCGCTGTTACTGCCGGCGCTGACACATTCAGTGCAGGGAAGCTCTCGGCAGCAGCGCGTGCATTAGCAGCGCTCCTGACGAAAGCAGTTTTAACCCTGTGGACGCCGGGGGACGTGACAGACATCAGAATGTGAGTATGTACTGTTTTTTTTTCTTTACTTTTACAATGGTAACCAGGGTAAATATCGGGTTACTAAGCGCGGCCCTGCACTTAGTAACACGATGTTTACCCTGGTTACCCGGGTGCTGCAGGGGGACTTCGGCATCGTTGAAGTCAGTTTCAACGATGCCGAAGTCGTTCCCCTGATCGTTGGTCGCTGGAGAGAGCTGTCTGTGTGACAGCTCCCCAGCGACCACACAACGACTTACCAACGATCACGGCCAGGTCGTATCGCTGGTCGTGATCGTTGGTAAGTCGTTTAGTGTGACTCCAGCTTTAGGTCATTGTTCATGGCAGGCAGTGTGTGAATAGCATTAAATAGACATCTCACTGAATTATGTGCCACTCTGCCATTTCCATCAGGCTCAGACACTCTTCAGGGATCACTTGTCACATTTACACAATGGGAGCTGATTTTTCCGTAATCTCTCTTCCTAATCAAAGTTAAGAGGACCATGACCTAACTTGACAATTTCAATTATCATTTGGGGCTTTATTCCTTTTGGGGTTTTTTGGCGTACTTAAGACAAACATGCCACTTTGGCAATGTCTTTTTTTTTTTTCTAGTACAATAATTATTGGATGTGATTTAGTTTAGACATATTCCAGGAAGCCCTCAAAAGTGGCAGTCATTATATGCTGATGATAGACATTATTATTTATCCTGCCATTAACTGTCTGATTGCACCACATTTTCTTACATGAATGTGTGCTTTAGCGATGTTGTTCCTGATTTTCTTGATTTATGAATATAATGCCTCAGTGAAACACAGAGATTAAGGGTAGACAAACTGTCACTGTCCATAGCAGAGCAGGTTTATATTCAACTTAAATGGGTCCTCTACTTGGACAACCCCTTCTTAAACTAAATATTCGGACCTTAGAAAATAATAAAGGCTATACTCACGTCCTGTGCTGGCTCACTTCCCGCTGCTGGTGGAGTCAGGAGTGGGGCGATGCTGTGGACCCCAGGCTGGGAGGAAGTGGTGTTAGGAGGTGCAACGCTGCGGGTGTTTGGTGGTGCCGGGGCTCCGCAGACATTTTGTAACAGCCCGGAGACCCTGCATTTTCATGGTTTACATTGCGGTGGACTCTGGGATAAATGGTGCCAAGATGTCTATGTGCGCATCTGCTGCCCCCAGACGCTATTCTCCCGCTGTTCACTGCAGTGTAATCTATGGAAGTGCGGGGGCTCCAGGCTTTTACACAATGTCAGCAGAGCCCCCGTTCCACCGAACACCCGCAGCGGCAGTTTTCAAAATGCAGGAATATTATGGACGTATGAAACAAATCTCAATGTCTTGCAGTTGTCAGAGTTCAGATCTCATTATAATCTAGTTTGTGGGTAGACATGGTAATACAGTTATATGAAAAAGTTTGGGCACCCCTATTAATCTTAAGCTTAATGTTTTATAAAAATTGTTTTCTTTGCAACAGCTATTTCAGTTTCATATATCTAATAACTGTTGGACACAGTAATGTTTCTGCCTTGAAATGAGGTTTATTGTACTAACAGAAAATGTGCAATCTGCATTCAAACAAAATTTGACAGGTGCATAAGTATGGGCACCTCACCAGAAAAGTGACATTAATATTTAGTAGATCCCCCTCTTGCAAAAATAACAGCCTCTAGTCGCTTCCTGTAGCTTTTAATGAGTTCCTGGATCCTGGAAGAAGGTATTTTTGACCATTCCTCTTTACAAAACAATTCCAGTTCAGTTAAGTTTGATGGTCGCCGAGCATGGACAGCCCTCTTCAAATGATCCCACAGATGTTCAATGATATTCAGGTCTGGGGACTGGGATGGCCATTCCAGAACAGTGTAATTGTTCCTCTGCATGAATGCCTGAGTAGATTTGGAGCGGTGTTTTGGATCATTGTCTTGCTGAAAGATCCATCCCCTGCGTAACTTCAACTTTGTCACTGATTCATGAACATTATTGTCAAGAATCTGCTGATACTGAGAGGAATCCATGCGTCCCTCAACTTTAACAAGATTCCCGGTGCTGGCATTGGCCACACAGCCCCAAAGCATGATGGAACCTCCACCAAATTTTACTGTGGGTAGCAAGTGTTTTTCTTGGAATGCTGTTTTTTTGCCGACCTGCATAACACCTTTTTGTATGACCAAACAACTCAATCTTTGTTTCATCAGTCCACAGGACCTTCTTCCCAAAAGAAATTGACTTCTCTAAATGTGCTTTTGCATACCTCAGCCGACTCTGTTTGTGGCGTGCTTGCAGAAACGGCTTCTTTCGCATCACTCTCCCATACAGCTTCTCCTTGTGCAAAGTGCGTTGTATAGTTGACCGATGCACAGTGACACCATCTGCAGCAAGTTGATACTGCAGCTCTCTGGAGGTGGTCTGAGGATTGTCCTTGACTGATCTCACCATTCTTCTTCTCTGCCTTTCTGATGTTTTTCTTGGCCTGCCACTTCTGGCCTTAACAAGAACTGTACCTGTGTTCTTCCATTTCCTTACTATGTTCCTCACAGTGGAAATTGACAGGTTAAATCTCTGAGACAGCTTTTTGTATCCTTCCCCTGAACAACTGTGTTAAATAATCTTTGTTTTCAGATCATTTGACAGTTGTTTTGAGGAGCCCATGATGCCACTCTTCAGAGGAGATTCAAACAGGAGAACAACTTGCAAGTGGCCACTTTAAGTAGCTTTTCTCATGCTTGCATACACCTGGCTATGAAGTTCAAAGCTCAATGAGGTTACAAAACCAAAAAAAGTGCTTTAGTAAGTCAGTAAAAAGTAGGTAGGAGTAATTAAAACAAGAAGATAAGGGTGCCCATACTTATGCACCTGTCAAATTTTGTTTGAATGCAGATTGCACATTTTCTGTTAGTACAATAAACCTCATTTCAAGGCAGAAACATTACTGTGTCCAACAGTTATTAGATATATGAAACTGAAATAGCTGTTGCAAAAAAATACAATTTTTATAAAACATTAAGCTTACGATTAATAGGGGTGCCCAAGCTTTTTCATATAACTGTAGAAGTTCACTTAAGACTTGTTCACATTTTGCATTTTCCCTGCTGTGTGAATACACAACATTTTACTGTACTAGCAAACTGAGATTTCTGAAAATCCCATGTACATGTTGCTTATTTTTACCTTGCAGATCTAAAGCGTGTCAAATATTTCCGTGTTTTTACAGTGTTCTTCAACCATGCAAATAAATGAGAATAAAAAAACACTTGCACACAAAAAGGCAAAAACTTGTTTTTCCTGCGAAGATACAGAAATGTCTGTTGCCGATACTTAACGTGGTAACGTACCCTTATGGTCCACATGCAAGCAGGGAAAGCTTGAAAAGTTTGGCAAAGAGGAATCGCAAAAAGCGAAAGGTGGTAAAACTGTATCATCGGTGAAAACTGGTCGGCATCACAATTAAAAACTGACTTAAAGGGGCGGGTGCATACTTACATAGTGCTAAGTTTCTATCTGATCATTTACACTGTGTGCAGAATTATTAGGCAAGTTGTATTTTGATCACATGATACTTTTCATACATGTTGTCCTACTCCAAGCTGTTCAGGCTTGAGAGCCAACTACCAATTAAGTAAATCAGGTGATGTGCATCTCTGTAATGAGGAGGGGTGTTGTCTAATGACATCAAAACCGTATATAAGGTGTGCTTAATTATTAGGCAACTTCCTTTCCTTTAGCAAAATGGGTCAGAAGAGAGATTTGACGGGCTCTGAAAAGTCCAAAATTGTGAGATGTCTTGCAGAGGGATGCAGCAGTCTTGAAATTGCCACACTTTTGAAGCATGATCACCGAACAATCACGCGTTTCATGGCAAATAGCCAACAGGGTCGCAAGAAGCGTGTTGGGCAAAAAAGGCGCAACATAACTGCCCATGAATTGAGGAAAATCAAGCGTGAAGCTGCCAAGTTGCCATTTGCCACCAGTTTTGCCATATTTCAGAGCTGCAACGTTACTGGAGTAACAAAAAGCACAAGGTGTGCGATACTCAGGGACATGGCCAAGGTAAGGAAGGCTGAAAAACGACCACCTTTGAACAAGAAACATAAGATAAAACGTCAAGACTGGGCCAAGAAATATCTTAAGACTGACTTTTCAAAGGTTTTATGGACTGATGAAATGAGAGTGACTCTTGATGGGCCAGATGGATGGGCCACAGGCTGGATCAGTAAAGGGCAGAGAGCTCAGCTCTGACTCAGACGTCAGCAAGGTGGAGGTGGGGTACTGGTATGGGCTGGTATCATCAAAGATGAACTTGTAGGACCTTTTCGGGTTGAGGATGGAGTGAAGCTCAACTCCCAGACCTACTGCCAGTTCCTGGAAGACAACTTCTTCAAGCAGTGGTACAAGAAGAAGTCTATATCGTTCAAGAAAAACATGATTTTCATGCAGGACAATGCTCCATCACATGCCTCCAACTACTCCACAGCATGGCTGGCCAGTAAAGGTCTCAAAGAAGAAAAAATAATGACATGGACCCCTTGTTCACCTGATCTCAACCCCATAGAGAACCTGTGGTCCCTCATAAAATATGAGATCTACAGGGAGGGAAAACAGTACACCTCTCGAAACAGTGTCTGGGAGGCTGTGGTGGCTGCTGCACGCAATGTTGATCGTAAGCAGATCAAGCAACTGACAAAATCTATGGATGGAAGGCTGTTGAGTGTCATCATAAAGAAAGGAGGCTATATTGGTCACTAATTTTTGGGGGTTTTGTTTTTGCATGTCAGAAATGTTTATTTCTAAATTGTCTGCAGTTATATTGGTTTACCTGGTGAAAATAAATAAGTGAAATGGGATTATATTTGGTTTTTATTAGGTTGCCTAATAATTCTGCACAGTAATAGTTACCTGCACAAACAGATATCCTCCTAAGATAGCCAAATCTAAAAAACCCCACTCCAACTTCCAAAAATATTAAGCTTTGATATTTATTAGTCTTTTTGGGTTGATTGAGAACATAGTTGTTGATCAATAATAAAAATAATCCTCTAAAATACAACTTGCCTAATAATTCTGCACATAGTGTATAAGGATATAAATTGCTATATAGAGTGTTAGCAATTTGGGCTTTTTTAACAATCAAAGTTGAAGAAGATCTGTTTTGATCAATGGCTGATATATCATTGGTGCAACCTATGTGGCCACACAGGGGCCCACTTGTACCTCCAAAGCAGGTGGAATTGTGCATTATGAGGAGCTGTTGACTACAAAGGGCCCATATACTGTTCTTGTACATGGGCCCTTTTCTATGTCCACTACAACCCCTGGCAAAAATTATGGAATCACTGTCCTTGGAGGATGTTCAATCAGTTGTTTAATTTTGTGGAAAAAAAGCGGATCAGACATGGCACAAAACTAAAGTCATTTCAAATGGCAACTTTCTGGCTTTAAGAAACACTAAAAGAAATCAAGAACAAAAAATGTAGTAGTAGTAATGGTTACTTGTTTAAACCAAGCATAGGGAAAAATTATGGAGTCACTCAATTCTGAGGAAAAAAATATGGAATCACCCTGTAAATTTTCATACCCAAAAATAAAACCTGCATCAAATTAGATCTGCTCGTTAGTCTGTGTCTAAAAAGCAGTGATCACACCTTGGAGAGCTGTTGCACCAAGTGGACTGACATGAATCATAGATCCAACACGAGAGAAGTCAATTGAAACAAAGGAGAGGATTATCAAACTCTTAGAAGAGGGTAAATCATCACGCAATGTTGCAAAAGATGTTGGTTGTTCACAGTCAGCTGTGTCTAAAATCTGGACCAAATACAAACAATATGGGAAGGTTGTTAAAGGCAAACATACTGGTAGACCAAGGAAGACATCAAGGCGTCAAGACCAGAAACTTAAAGCAATATGTCTCCAAAACAGGAAATGCACAACAAAACAAATGAGGAACGAATGGGTGGAAATTAGATTTATAAAGATGACTGCCTGAAGAGAACATGCAAATTTCCACAGTCATTGATGATATGGCTCTGCATGTCAGGTAAAGGCACTGGGGAGATGACTGCCATTACATTTTCAATAAATGCACAAGTTTATGTTGATATTTTGGACACTTTTCTTATCCCATCAATTGAAAGGATGTTTAGGGATGATGCAATCATTTTTCAAGATGATAATGCATCCTGCCATAGAGCGAAAACTGTGAAAACATTCCTTGAAAAAAGACACATAAGGTCAATGTCATGGCCTGCAAATAGTCCGGATCTCGATCCAATTGAAAATCTTTGGTGGAAGTTGAAGAAAATGGTCCATGACAAGGCCCCAACCTGCAAAGCTGATCTGGCAACAGCAATCAGAGAAAGTTGGAGCCAGATTGTTGAAGAGTACTGTTTGGCACTTATTAAGTCCATGCCTCAGAGACTGCAAGCTGTTATAAAAGCCAGAGGCGGTGCAAGAAAATACTAGTGATGTGTTGGAGTGTTTTTTTGTTTGTTTTTCATGATTCCATATTTTTTTTCCTCAGAATTGAGTGACTCCATAATTTTTCTCTATTCTTGGTTAAAAAAAAAGTAACCATTACTGACTACCCAATTTTTTGTTCCTGATTTCTTTTAGTGTTTCTTAAAGCCAGAAAGTTGCCATTTGAAATGACTTTACTTTTGCGCCATGTCTGTGATCTGCTTTTTTTCTACAAAATTAAACAACTGAATGAACATCCTCCAAGGCCGGTGATTCCATAATTTTTGCCAGGGGTTGTAGTAGTTCTGATCCAATGCTGTCATACAATGAAGCAACAGAATATGTGTGTGTGTGTGTGTGTGTGTGTGGGGGGGGGGGGGGGTAATTATTTTCTTTAGGCTCTGTATGTACAGTTAATGTCTAATAGTACATAATTATAATATTCTTATATAGGACTTCTTGTTTTGTGTGTTTCAATAAGAAATCATATGCTGTTGCTTTGACGTCACTTGCATTTCAGTTACCAAGAATTGTCATAATAGACATTTCTCATTTTTCTCCTGTTTTGCTCGGGCATTCATTCATATGTTGACGTCCCATGTACCATTTGTCTTCGTTTTTTCTTTGTATTTAGCAATAATGACGGTTTAAAGGTTTAGGGTTAAATGAGTTCATTGTGTTTTAGAGTTTGAGTAGAAGAAATGCATTGAGGAAATGACTGCAAGTGAAAACAATGATGTATGAATGATTGAATGGGGAAGTGGAGATGATTTCTCCAGCCCATCAGTACACTCCAGTGCTGCACTAGCACCCTCATCTGGCAGACGTTGGAAGTGACTGTCATATCCAGTATGGCACCTGCATGGACAAACTGTGTGTCGTACAGTCCATACTGCGCTGGTTACTTGTACACTCAGGAGTGTGTTCTCGAGTAAATCTACTGTAATAGCACCTCGGTGCGTACTGCAGAATAAAAAAGGAATGTTAACACTAATAAGTATCTCCTGCATTATCCCAGATCCAGTTAAGTGTAAATGGACAAGGAGTAAGAAGCTCTATATTACCGTTTGTATCAGGTCACCTTGTGAAGAGAAGCATCACATCATTAGATAGTAAGAGATAGTAGCACGTTATAGCACAGTAGTCAGTAAAATGCTGCTTTTTCACAAAAAACTTTTAGACTAATATGCTGCATTTTTGTAGTATGTGTTTCTGTAATTAAAGACACATTGACATCACTGTGTGAGTGTGAGAAATTGGTTCCAATGTGCTCCCTTACAGCACCAGCCGCACTTGTGAAGGTTCTTCTGGTGCTGGGAATTCTTTTCTGTCTGTTATAATATAGGGCTGCTTATTTGTATCAGATGAGTTACATGTTTCCTAGAAGGACAGTATATCGGTAAACTGGCATTGTACGCAGTTATTCAGTCTCCACGGATGTATAGCGCACTGTAATAAAAGTGAATGTGTTATACCGCTGATGTTATACAATGGTCAGAATAAAATCCAGTGATTGTGGATTTCTAGCTTCTCGCATGTGGTGTTGAGGTCAGAGTCACTGTGTAGCCCCAGAATGATGGAGTAAGACAAACTTTGTAACAGAGTTCGGTAGTATACGGAACAGATCGAGCCATAATACTGTTGTGTCCATAATTACTGATTTGTGATGCTCTTAAATGTTATCTTCATCAATATAGCTATTCATATACTGTATATTTGTTAGGGGCTCCACTCTAGCTCAGCCATGTAAAAATAAATAATTTAGTAGATTTCTCTACAAGCTGATGACTGACTAGCCTTAAAAACACCATCGTGTTTGCTGGACATGTCCTTTCTCTCTTGGTCTAAGCCCCCTCTAAGTTAGACTAGGGGAACTGCCTATAGATGAGTAAAACGCGTTTTACTTAAAGGCAATCTGTTAGTAAGCTCAATCCTCCTAAGGTGTCTATAAGGGCATACAGGACGTAGGCAGCTCAATAAAATGACACCTTGAGATCAGCAATCCAATATCTTTATTCTAGAGAAATTCATGTTTTTCTGATATGTAAATCAGCTGTTTCAGCCTATTGGCTTGAGACTGATCTGTATGAGACTCTGCCTCCAGAGATTATTTTAAATGAAGGGGGAGTTACCAGTGTGAGCCAGGTTACTAACACAGGACCGTAGAACTAAACTTTGAACTCATAACAAACATGTTTGCTGCAACTCTCACAGCTCTGCTGTATTGCAACACTATTGCAGCCTTGTCTGCCTGTGAGATGGAAGCCGAAGCTGAGAGGAATAGGCAGATGTCAGGAATAATCACACACCGCTCGGCAGTGAGATCCGGAAAGGAGATCAGTCATTACACATCACACTGGTAATGTCCTCTTTTATTAAAGATAGTCCCAGGAGGAGTCAGATTCTCATGCAGCCCAGTGCCTGGAACAGCTCATTTTCATATAAGATCAGATTGCAGATATGAAGGTATCCTTTTATTAATCTTCCTATGACCTACATGCCCATATAGACAGCTTAGGAGGGTGGATCCTACTGACAGATCAATTTTAAAGGGAATCTGTCACCCCAAAATTCGCCTATAAGTTAAGGCCACCGGCATCAGGGGCTTATCTACAGTATTCTGTAATGCTGTAGATAAGCCCCGATGTCATCTGAAAGATAAGAAAAGCAAATTAGAATATACTCACCAAGGGGCGGTCCCGGTCTGGTCCAATGGGTGTCGCGATCCGGCGCCTCCCATCTTCATACGATGACGTCCTCTTCTTGGCTTCTTGCCGCGGCTCCTGCGCAGATGTACTGATTTGCCCTGTTGAGGGCAGAGCAAAGTATTGCAGTGCACAGGCGACGGGCCTCTCTGACCTTTCCCTGCGCCTGCGCACTGCAGTACAGGGCAGAGAATTACGTCTGCGCAGGAGCTGCGGCAGGAAGTAGAGAAGAGGACGTCATTGTATGAAGAAGGGTGGCGCCGGACCATTGGACCCGGACCGCAGCGGACCACCCCTGGGTGAGTATAATCTAACTTGTTTTTCTTATCTTTCAGGTTACATCGGGGACGTATCTACAGCATTACAGAATGCTGTAGATAAGCCCCTCATGCCGGTGGCCTTAGCTTACAGGCGAATTTTGGGGTGACAGACTCTCTTTTAAAGTGCTGGGTTCACTACAATAACTCTAGTGATAATGGAAGCCGCCACAGCGATCATCTGGTCAGTCAGTCAGGCAGTCTTTTTCACAGATCTGGCAAATAACAGATTTACCGGACAAAGTTTCTGTCCTTTATGGATTTATAGTGAATGGCAGCCCATGTTGTCAACATCCTATCACTATACAGTGCCGGCAAAAAAAAAAATCTTTACACTTGTGTGGCAAAAAAAACTTTACATGTACAATCCACATCATGATTTAATTTCTTAAAGGCGGACACAATCGGGGAGTAAAATGTAAATACTAATTAATGATGAATGATTACTAATTGTAAAGAAATGTCCACAATAAAACACTTGAATGTT
This sequence comes from Ranitomeya variabilis, assembly GCF_051348905.1. Taxonomy (NCBI): domain Eukaryota; kingdom Metazoa; phylum Chordata; class Amphibia; order Anura; family Dendrobatidae; genus Ranitomeya; species Ranitomeya variabilis. Next base: position 238,924,201 of record NC_135232.1, read on the forward strand.
AAGATTTTGTGGTTTCGAGCAGGGGACCCCCTCGTGACACCTACATGCCTCTAAGAGTATCAATTTTATAGTTAAAAACTCCTTGCAGTATATTGGCCCAGTAATGTTGCAATTACCACTTTTTGCCTTTGGAAAGTAATATACCCGCAGATACACTCACACAAATGGCTTAGCTCAGCAGACATCAGTGAGAGAAAAAATGAAACACCCTTGACAGGTGATCAGTTGAATTCTCTTTTTCAATCATTGTTTTATTTCTTCTATTACCTGAATTTGCAAGTTTATGGAACGTGTGACAGTGAGATACAGTGTCCTTAAAAAGTGCTGATTATTGCATATAACAAGAAGAAAGCTTCCTCTGGTTAATAAATAAAATGTGATTTATTTCTGTCCCCTTCACGTTTTATACTTGTTGCATAGTTGCAACATTTCTGAGCAGACTTCTTTAGTTTTCCTTTCTGAGCACGTTTATTACAGGTTTGTAAAAAGTGTCTGATGCTGCTAATTTTATGATGTTTGCCCCATATTCTCACCAGCATATGAGAATTCCTACAACTGGTCAAAATCATGGAGGTATCGGCGTGGGGCTCTGCCATCAAGAATGCAAGCAATGTACAAAGCCTTTGCACACATATGTGCCCACCAGAATAGAGTACACCTACTATGCTTGCCTCACACATTGTAAGAAACCTAGTTTTTCAAGATTTGCAACTTTTATAGACATTTGTTGAAGAGTAAAATAAAACTTTTAAAAAAAAATATATATATATATATATATATATATATATATATATATATATATATATATATATATATCTATATATATATATATATATATCTTTTTATATGTATGCCCATTAATTGCTAGCAGGTTGGTGGTGGTCTCTGCACCCGGACCATCACAGATCTGCTTGTATTTAAGAGTGCAAATATATAAGAAGGCATCAAAGGTTTATTTGCTCTTTAAATTTGTTAAAAAGTTTGCAGCTTTAAAGAAGTTTGAGGAAAATTGCTTCCACTCCTTTACCTACCACAAATGAAAAACATAAAATCCTACCACAAAAAAACAAATAATCACCAGTTGCAGCAATCAGGTCCAAGAAAAATGTCCAATTTTTTTTAGAAGTACCAAGAAACGATACACTCTATCGGCGTCCATTATAAAACGGTAATAGAAGTCCTACTTTCCCTCCTGTTGCAAAAATAAGGCTAGGACTACACAGAAATACCAGCTAAAAATTAGTGGACACCATTCAAAAATTGCTGAAAATAGGACTGCTGTATTAGCACCAGGCTTGTTACTCTCCACAAGGAAAAACGTTGCTCTGGACTGGGATCTAAAGTGGGTCTCCTCTAGCAAAATCATATCTCATACTTTGCACTGATGAAGGGCAATATCCCGAAACACCGTGTCTGCAAATTGAGATTCTGGTTTGGCTTTTATCCAGAGTCATATGGCATATGTGACAGTCACAGCACACAGTCTCTCCATACATGTGTTCTGACTGTCACACAGCCGCGACACATGCAGCTGCGGCGCCAAACAGCTGATTAACGCGAGCATTCCCATGAGCTGGGTTCCCGAAGCAGCTTCTTTGGTAAGCGCTATAGCTTGCCGAATAAGGAGGGAGCTGACGATGTTCACTCATCTCTAATGGAGGCCTCTAATGGCACAAAGCTACCAGTAGCTAACAATAGACAGTGGGTACGGAAAGTATTCAGACCCCTTTAAATTTTTCACTCTTTCATTGAAGCCATTTGGTAAATTCAAAAAAGTTCATTAATGTACACTCTGCACCCCATCTTGACTGAAAAAAAAATGTAGAAATTTTTGCAAATTAATAAAAAATAAAAACTGAAATATCACATGGTCATAAGTACTCAGATCCTTTGCTCAGACACTCATATGTAAGTCACATGCTGCCATTTCCTTATTATCTGGCCAAGGTTACAACTGAATTTCTGCAGTACTCAAGGTTCTTAGCACAGTGGCCTCCATAATTCTTAAAGGGAGTCTGTCACCCCAAAATTCGCCTATAAGCTTCTGCCACCGGCATCAGGGGTTTATCTACAGCATTCCGTAATGCTGTAGATAAGCCCCCGATGTAACCTGAAAGATAAGAAAAGCAAGTTAGATTATACTCACCCAGGGGCGGTCCCGGTGCAGTCCGGTCCGGGGCCTCCCATCTTCATACGATGACGTCCTCTTTTTTGCTTCCTGCGGCGGCTCCTGCTCAGGTGTACTTTATCTTCCTTGTTGAGGGCAGAGCAAAGTACTGCAGTGCGCAGGCGCCGGGCCTCTCTGACCTTTCCCAGCGCCTGCGCACTGCAGTACTTTGCTCTGACTTTGGCAGACAAAGTACCCCTGTGCAGGAGCCGCGGCAGTAAGCAAAAAAGAGGACGTCATCTTATGAAGATGGGAGGTGCTGGACCCGAACCGCGATGCCCATCTGAACGGACTGCACTGGGACCGCCCCTGGGTGAGTATAATCTAACTCGTTTTTCTTATCTTTCAGGTTACATCAGAGGCTTATCTACAGCATTATGGAATGCTGTAGATAATCCCCTGATGCCGGTGGCCTTAGCTTACAGGCAAATTTTGGGGTGACAGATTCCCTTTAAATGGAAGAAGTTTTGGACCACCAGAAGTCTTCCTAGACCTGGCTGTCCAGCCAAACTGAGCAATAGTGGGAGAAGAGCCTTGGTGAGAGAGGTAAAGAAGAACCCCAAGATCACTGTGGGTGAGCTCCAGAAATGCAGTAGGGAGATAGGAGAAAGTTCCACAAAGTCAACTATCACTGCAGACCTCCACCAGTCGGGCCTTTATGGCAGAGTGGGCCGACGGAATCCTCTCCTCAGTGCAAGACATATGAAAGCCTGCATAGAGTTTGCTAAAAAACACATGGCTCCCAGACTATGAGAAACAAGATTCTCTGGACTGTTGAGCTGAAGATAGACCTTTTTGGTGATAATTCTAAGCAGTATGTGTGGAGAAAACCAGGCACTGCTCATCACCTAGAAGAAGAAAATGCGCACAAAAAGTCCCAGAATAAAATGAAATAAAAATGTATTAAAAACCATATGCAAAGCATATATATAAGTAGTAATAACCAATTAAAGACAAAGATAAGTAGTAGATATTGCAGGTGTAAATCGCTAGGTCCACCAATATCAAGTGGGAGGGGGGCAAGAATAGCAGCAAATCAAAATAAAGTGCAAATGCAACCCAGCAACGGGTGTTCCCATATTATTATAAATATAGTGAAAGACAAAAAGCACACCCAGTTCAACACTCACTTAATGTCAAATAAGCACCACAAGATAATCAAGTAATATATTGAGCAAAAAGGGTGAAAAAATTCCAACACCAGGGAGTCAATTGTGACCACCTGGTAAAGAAGTGTATACCACTTTAAGGGAACAAAACCTATTAAATGTGCCAAAAACTGCCCTTACCCATATTTACCACCTGGGGACCCAGTGCAGCAGCCCCATCCAAATCCGAATTTGCTATATTCATGAAATATTGGTACCCTATTCGTGTCGAATTTGTATGGCGATGGTTTCCGATTATATTTACTCTTTTCTACTACCATTGACTCCTATGACGTTTGGCTATTTTAAGCGAATATTGCAAAAACCATATTCCTCGCCGAACGTAATCCGAACCAAATGTTGAAAAATGTGCTCAACTCTACTCAGGAGATGTCTATGTTATGTGTCTGTGTCTTCAACTAGGAGTTGTGATGCGAATTGCAGCCTGTAAGGAGTCTTGCTTACATGTCGTGAGGGAAGAGTTAACACGTCAGCAGTTCTGTCTTTTATCTTCACACTCTTTACAACGGAAAAGCAAAAAATACAATAATACAGTGATGTGCACAAGATCCTAAATCCCTTGAAGCAGCAATGTGTTGGGATGTCATAACTAGGTAACTTTGGCATTCAGGAATCTAGGAAGGCTGTGTAAGAAGCTTTCTGGGACTAGAATCGCAACCCTATTGTCCCATTGTTGATTGTTCTTATTTGGCTTTAGAGGAACTTGTCTTGAAGCCATTACCTATAAATTGTTAGTTGAAGCTGTCGATGACAGTAAATCTGTAGTTCCACGAGTGCCCAGAACCTCTCATGAATAATGCTGCGTAGAGGACTCTGTTTCTCATTGTATCTCCTCTTTGTACATCATGTGACACCTCCTTGAATGGTTATGATGGTCTTATTGATCTTCTGTGTTTTCTTTTAGGAATTTGTCAAACTGGCTAAGAGACTGATGAGTGAACCAGACCTGAAACGGAAAATTACTAATAATGCGAAGAACTATATTTGTACTCGCCATTCATGGGAGCTTGAAAGGGAAACCTATCAAAATCTTGTTCAAAGCTGCCTGAGTGAAGAACTTTGAAGTAAAACAAACCTCATGGATATATATGAATTTCAGCTGCTTCTGATCGTGAATTTACTTTTGAAAACTTTAAGATAAGGGATGTTTTTAAGAATTTATATGTAAACGGTTTTAAAGATATAACTGTGGTTTATTTGAGGGGGGTTTGTTTTGTAAGATTGATATACGGTATATGTTCATTCTGAGTAAAAACTGATTTTTACATTTCTTTCTGTATCTGGGTTTACATTGTAATTTTTGGATTCTTATGAAAAATTGACTTTTGTCATTCAGTAAATTTATTTTTTGTATACAGAGTGACATGGGGATTCTTAAATTAATAACTTCAAGTTTTGTTTTGCATCCGATATGACTATAGATTTTCAGGGAAGAGACGTCACAGTAGCGGCGAGTCTGTTCTTTTTAATCTAGAAATTCAGTATTGACTGCACTATAAGGCTAAGGAAGAAATACAGCGACTGTCCTTTACCCAAGAGTTGAACAGAAATAGCTGTGGAAAAAAATAAGGTTGTGGCAAACATTTTCCCATCAAGCGAAGTCTGGAGCAGTTGAATTTTTGGGATTAATCTAATGATGTTACCCATCTTGTTTCGAATACGAAATTATTGTAATGCTGTTCTTTTACCTTGGTTCTCATGTAACCAAAACTAGTTAAGTAGGGAGATACTAGTCATGTGAGTTTTGGGTTATTTGGATGCCAGTGCCATGTTAATGAATGAAAGTGGACGGTGAAGTATTCCATTATTTTTCAAAACTAATTCAGTTCTTGAAAATATTGAAACCAATCAATTGGGAAGTCTTTGCACCGACCTATTGCTGCTGCTACCTTGCAAATGAATGGAGTTCCATTGCAACCCCCGGCGTGCTGTGACAAGCAAGCACCAAAAATTCTGACATGCTTGTTGCAATACCCTAGGGGTCTTACTGCAACACTAGTTACCTGCATTACGTTGCAATGTAGCAATGGCACATAGCGATCTTTTACCTCCCAATCAGTGTTGCTGCCAAAGTTTCCATGGAGCCTTAGCCTAAAACGTCTTGATGTCTCTGGAATTTAATTTGTAAAGTATAAAAACACCAAAAGGAAAACTTTATAGAAAGGCCAATTGAAATGTATAAGAAAACTTTTATTTTAACAATACATGAATAACATCAAGCCATAAAATGACAGACATACTGTAAGTATAAAAAGGAAAAAGCACAGATGAGGCAAATTGTGAAAAAATCTGGAGATAGTATGCACAAAAATATAAGTGATGTGTAAATATCATAGGATGTAATTTATTATTTAGATTTTGTAGACAATATGTTGCACCCCTTTATTGTGTCGTATGTGTGAAGGAGATATAAATATACAATACATTATATAGATAATGTGTACCATACACTGTGGCTTTACACACAATTTGTTATTTAGATTTCGTAGACCATATGTGGCACCCCTTTGTGTCGTATGTGTGAAGGAGATAACCCCCATCCTGGCACATGGCCCCCCTGTGCTGGCACATTCCTCCCCTGTGCTGCTGGCACACTGCCCCCCTGTGCTGCTGGCACACTGCCCCATCTCATCCTGGATATGGCCCCCCTGTCACTATAAGCCCCTCTGCTGGCACGCACATGGCCCCCCTCTCTATATGCCCCCCTGCTGGCACGCACATGGCCCCCTCTCTATATGGCACGCACATGGCCCCCAGTCACTACATGCCCCCTGCAGGCACACACATGGTCCCCCCAGTCACCACATTCCCCCCTGCAGGCACACACATGGCCACCCCAGTCACTACATGCCCCCTGCAGGCACGCACATGGCCCCCCAGTCACTACATGTCCCCCCAGTCACTATATGCCCCCCTGCAGGCACACACATGGCCCCCCAGTCACTACATGCCCCCTACAGGCACACACATAGCCCCCCAGTCACTACATTTCCCCCGTAGGCGCACACATGGCCCCCCTGTCACTACATGCCTCCCTGCAGGCGCACACATGCCCCCCCCCAGTCACTACATGCCCCCCCCCCGCAGTCACACACGGCCCCCCAGTCACTACATGCCCCTCTGCAGGCAGATGATAAAATAACAAACACTTAACTCACCTTCTGATGATGGCTCGCTGCTCCCAGCTCCTCGGTTGCACTTCCTGTTTCCCAGGCATTGGATCATGTGACCTGGGCCCACAGTGATTACATCACTGTGCTGTGCCGATCACATGATCAGATGTCGGCACAGACACAGGAAGAGCCAAGGGGGAGCTGGGAGGAGGGAGCCATCATCAGAAGGTGAGTTAAGTGTTTGTTATTTTATCATGTGCCTGCAGAGGGGCATGTAGTGACTGGGGGGGCTATGTGTGTGCCTGCAGGGGGGCATAGTCATGATGGGGGGGAGTGCAGGCACATGTAATATTTGTTGCTCCCCTGTCAACCAACTCTGTGTGGCTTCAGCACCGAGGTGATGGACAGCAGGTGCAGTGAATATTACATGAGGCCAATGAGCAGGAGCACAGGACCTCCTGCCACCCCAGCCCCCTGACATCACTTCAGAGCCGCCGCCCCTCCTCTACAGCACATCACACAGATTTGGATTATAAGACGCACCCCCCACTTTCCCCAAAAATTTGGGGGAACAAAAGTGCGTCTTTTAATCTGAAAAATACGGTGTGTGTGTGTATATATATATATATATATATATATATATATATATATATATATATATATATATATATATATATATATATATATACAGTTATATGAAAAAGTTTGAGCACCCCTATTAATCTTAAGCTTAATGTTTTATAAAAAAAAAAAATTTTGCAACAGCTATTTCAGTTTCACATATCTAATAACTGTTGGACACAGTGATGTTTCTGCTTTGAAATGAGGTTTATTGTACTAACAGAAAATGTGCAATCTGCATTCAAACAAAATTTGACAGGTGCATAAGTATGGGCACCCTTATCATTTTCTTGTTTTAAATACTCCTACCTACTTTTTACTGACTTACTAAAGCACTTTTTTTTTGTTTTGTAACCTCATTGAGCTTTGAACTTCATAGCCAGGTGTATGCAATCATGAGAAAAGCTACTTAAAGTGGCCACTTGCAAGTTGTTCTCCTGTTTGAATCTCCTCTGAAGAGTGGCATCATGGGCTCCTCAAAACAACTGTCAAGTGATCTGAAAACAAAGATTATTCAACATAGTTGTTCAGGGGAAGGATACAAAAAGCTGCCTAAGAGATTTAACCTGTCAATTTCCACTGTGAGGAACATAGTAAGGAAATGGAAAAACAGGTACAGTTCTTGTTAAGGCCAGAAGTGGCAGGCCAAGAAAAACATCAGAAAGGCAGAGAAGAAGAATGGTGAGATCAGTCAAGGACAATCCTCAGACCACCTCCAGAGAGCTGCAGCGTCAACTTGCTGCAGATGGTGTCACTGTGCATCGGTCAACTATACAACGCACTTTACACAAGGAGAAGCTGTATGGGAGAGTGATGCGAAAGAAGCCGTTTCTGCAAGCACGCCACAAACACAGTCGGCTGAGGTATGCAAAAGCACATTTGGAGAAGCCAATTTCATTTGGAAGAAGGTCCTGTGGACTGATGAAACCAAGATTGAGTTGTTTGGTCATACAAAAAGGCGTTATGCATGGCGGCAAAAAAAACAGCATTCCAAGAAAAACACTTGCTACCCACAGTAAAATTTGGTGGAGGTTCCATCATGCTTTGGGGCTGTGTGGCCAATGCCGGCACTGGGAATCTTGTTGAGGGACGCATGGATTCCTCTCAGTATCAGCAGATTCTTGACAATAATGTTCATGAATCAGTGACAAAGTTGAAGTTACGCAGGGGATGGATCTTTCAGCAAGACAATGATCCAAAACACCGCTCCAAATCTACTCAGGCATTCATGCAGAGGAACAATTACACCTTTCTGGAATGGCCATCCCAGTCCCCAGACCTGAGTATCATTGAACATCTGTGGGATCATTTGAAGAGGGCTGTCCATGCTCTCCTTCACACATATGACACAGTAAAGGGGCACCGCCGCTCCCCCACCGGCTCTCTGGGACCGTGACTCGTGTATAAGCTGAAGGGGGAGTTTTCATCACAAAAAAAGTGCTGAAAAACTCGGCTTATACACTTGTATATACGGGAGATATATATATATATATATATATATATATATATACACTCACCGGCCACTTTATTAGGTACACCATGCTAGTAACAGGTTGGACCCCTTTTGCCTTCAGAACTGCCTCAATTCTTTGTGGCATAGATTCAACAAGGTGCTGGAAGCATTCCTCAGAGATTTTGGTCCATATTGACATGATGGCATCACACAGTTGCCGCAGATTTGTCGGCTGCACATCCCAAAGATGCTCCATACAAGGCAGGATGGATCCATGCTTTCATGTTGTTTACGCCAAATTCTGACCCTACCATCCGAATGTCGCAGCAGAAATCGAGACTCATCAGACCAAGCAACGTTTTTCCAATCTTCTACTGTCCAATTTCGATGAGCTTGTACAAATTGTAGCCTCAGTTTCCTGTTCTTAGCTGAAAGGAGTGGTACCCGGTGTGGTCTTCTGCTGCTGTAGCCCATCTGCCTCAAAGATCGACGCACTGTGCGTTCAGAGATGCTCTTAGGCCTACCTTGGTTGTAACGGGTGGCGATTTGAGTCACTGTTGCCTTTCTATCAGCTCGAACCAGTCTGCCCATTCTCCTCTGACCTCTGGCATCAACAAGGCATTTCCGCCCACAGAACTGCCGCTCACTGGATTTTTTTTCTTTTTCGGACCATTCTCTGTAAACCCTAGAGATGGTTGTGCGTGAAAATCCCAGTAGATCAGCAGTTTCTGAAATACTCAGACCAGCCCTTCTGGCACCAACAACCATGCCACGTTCAAAGGCACTCAAATCACCTTTCTTCCCCATACTGATGCTCGGTTTGAACTGCAGGAGATTGTCTTGACCATGTCTACATGCCTAAATGCACTGAGTTACCGCCATGTGATTGGCTGATTAGAAATTAAGTGTTAACAAGAAGTTGGACAGGTGTACCTAATAAAGTGGCCAGTGAGTGTATATATACACACACACACGCACACTGCACATATATACATGTGTAGAAATAAACAACAGGAAAAACCTAGATGAGACAAAAAAGAAAAGAACAATGATTAATAAGACAAAAAAAATAAAATATGAAACCAGTGCTTAAAAACCTCTCCGTTCAAAAGGGAAACTATATGAGTAATGTTAACTAATGAGATTGAAGACTGAAAAACATGCAAATATCAACAGAATTATTACTAGATGACATAATTCTTTACAGGTGTAAATATGTATACGGCACAGCAGAGGTAAAGCCCGACACATGCATACATACATCAGAGAAAGAGAGAGAAAGGGGGAAATATATCACCAAATCAGAAATTTAAGACAAAAACGGTTCAAAGCTGATATGGTCATTCGGGCCAGATGGATAGATGGTATTAAGTTTATAAATCCACTTTGTTTCCTTCTGTGCTAAAAGGCATTTCCAATTACCTCCCCGAGGTCCTATAAAGACTATCAATTCCTTTGAAATACAGTCCTGTTGGATCACAATTATGGACTAATTGAAAACAGCGGGGAATAGGTTTCAATATAGAAGAACCGTTCTCCTGCCTGGCTCCTTCAGTGTCCAAGACGTGTTCCCAGATATGTCTTGTGAACTCTTGTGTTGTCAGCCTAATGTAAATAAGGCCACATGTGTATGTAGCATGATAGATAACTGCTTTAGTAGTGCAATTTATATTGTAAGTGATGGTATATATCTTATTAGAGTCCAAATTGTAGAAGTCTTTTGCTGTGTTCACATTTATACAACGCATTTGCCGCAGAGAGAACACCCCCATTCTGGACTTTTGGAGCGGAAGAGATACTTTGTAGTTTCTCCTTTGTAATAGCTGTGTATAATAATGGCTAGGTATTGACAATGAATCAGGATAATACACAGCTTGGATGTAGATAGAAACATGCTTTGTATGCTACACATGAATGTACCTCGTAACTGCTGTATTTATAATAACCAATATTTCTAAAGGGTCTAATGTAAGTGGTATACCTTTTTACTTTGCCAGACATCTTACTTTGTCGCTCTAGTATGCAAATATGTTACAGTGACCTGTAAAAGTTTGGGCACCCTTGGTCAAAATTACTGTTATTGTGAACAGTTAAGCAAGTTGAAGGTGAAATGATCTCTAAAAGGTCTAAAGTTAAAGATGACATACACAAGCACGCAATATGTCATTTATTATATACTGCCCATGTCCTTAAAAATCTTGTAAGAATTGATATCTCTTAGCTTTATCACACAATCTTTATACATCTTTCTTATAGTTTTGTGTATATACTATCTCCAGGTTTTTTCCCTTTTATACTTAGGTCTATCATTTTATGGCTTGATTTTATTCATGTATTGTTAAAATAAAAGTTTTTTTTATACATCTCAATTGGCCTTTCTATAAAGTTTTTTTTTTCTATTTTGATGTTTCTATATGGTGTGTATTTTCTGGCCTAATCTACAGGATTGAATTGTAGATGTTTCTTGTAAAGTATAAATAAAACAAAAATATTAAGTAGAATCTGCATAAAAAGTGCAAAGCGACATCCTCCATTCAAAGAATGCACAAGTATAAAAGAAATGTATAACTAGATTTACTTTAGTCGTAATGTTTTACATTATTTTTGGTTGCTTTGTCTCAGTCTCAGTCTCTTGGCATCTTTAGGCCATCAGTTTTAATAATAGTTCCCTAGATGACCTTTTTTTTTTTTGGTCTGCAGTATAACAAATTATTATTCTGTATGTAAGATCGTATTACTGTACTTTTAGGACTGGAAGAAGCTCTTTTCGGCAAGAAAAAAGCTCTCACTAAAAAGTTTGTGCATGTTATAGTTTGGAGGCAGCTTCCTCTTACTGAGGAGAACACAGACACAGCATCCGTCCCGATCACTGACAGAACTATGCAGCATTTCAGTTCTATCCTGCAGTGCTGAACACTGATCAGACTGATCGGTGCAGGGCAGGAGAGGAAGCTATTAGAGCCTACACATCACTAAACCTACATAGATGCCGCAGGTACTGACGAGCTGAAGAACCTTTCAGGTCACTTGATCAGTCGCATATCTGGAAGGATCTTCAAATGTGATCTTGGGTGCATATACCAGAGCTGTGTTTGTCATATATGTGCGCATGTAGCAAATCTGTGCATGTGTATGTACACAGCAAAGCTAAGTGGTGAGCATGTACTTTGTAGTGTAGCGGTGTTGTGTATATGTGTGCGCTGCTGAGAGTGTACATAATATATATTCTGTAAAGCTGTATGTGTATAATACTCATGCCGCAGTGAAACACTAACCTATTACCTCCTTGAGAAGTTTTCATTAGTAGGAAGTATGTTTTCTGCTGTCTAAACCTGGGGTGCGTGTTAGAGCGAGGTGCGTCCTATAGTCTGAAAACCAATGGAAGTTGGTCAATTCTTTTCAGTGTTCAATAAGTGTTTCCATTTTATGCTGCAGCTAAGTAATATAAGTTGAATCCGTCAGCAGGCTTTTTTTCTATGTAATCTTAAGACAGCATGCTGTTGGGGTAAAACACAAATTTCAGCAATGACTCTCTTATCAAGCTCCTTGTTGTTTACATGCAGTGATTGTTTTTGCACCAGGAGCTTATCAATGCTGGACTACAGTAACACGTGCTTGGCTTTTCAACTCTGCCCCCTTCTGTGATAAGCACCTCACTGTCTATAGACCTTGTACATACACAACTGTGTGTATGTATATATATATATATATATATATATATATATATATATATATATATATATATATATATATATATATATATAATATTAGTGCCTTGTGAAAGTATTCGGTTCCCTGGAACTTTTCAACCTTTTCTCAGATATCATGCTTCAAACATAAAGATGCCAAATGTACATTTTTGGTGAAGAATCAACAGCAAGTGGAACGCAATTGTGAAGTTCAACAAAATTATTGGTTATTTTAAATTTTTGTGGAAATTCAAAAACTGAAAAGAGGAGCGTGCAATATTATTCGGCCCCTTTAACTTAATACTTTGTTGCACCACCTTTTGCTGCGATTATAGCTGCAAGTCGCTTGGGGTATGTCTATCAGTTTTGTACATCGAGAGTCTGAAATTCTTGCCCATTCTTGGCAAACAGCTTGAGCTCAGTGAGGTTTGATGGAGATCGTTTGTGAACAGCAGTTTTCATCCCTTTCCACAGATTCTCGATTGGATTGAGGTCTGGACTTTGACTTGGCCATTCTTACACCTGGATACGTTTATTTGTGAACCATTCCATTGTAGATTCTGCTTTATGTTTGGGATCATTGTCTTGTTGGAAGACAAATCTCCGTCCCAGTCTCAGGTCTTTTGCAGACTCCAACAGGTTTTCTTCAAGAATGGTCCTGTATTTGGCTCCATCCTTCTTCCCATCAATTTTAACCATCTTCCCTGTCCCTGCTGAAGAAAAGCAGACCCAAACCATGATTCTGCCACCACCATGTTTGACAGTGGATATGGTGTGTTTAGGGTGATGAGCTGTGTTTACTTTACGCCAAACATCGTTTGGCATTGTTGTCAAAAAAGTTCAATTTTGGTTTCATCTGACCAGAGCACCACCTTCCACATGTTGGGTGTGTCCCAGGTGGTTTGTTGCAAAATTTAAACAACACTTTTTATGGATATCTTTGAGAAATGGCTTTCTTCTTGCCACGCTTCCATAAAGGCCAGAGTTGTGCAGTGTATGACTGATTGTTGTCCTATGGACAGACAGTCCCACCTCAGCTGTAGATCTCTGCAGTTCATCCAGAGTGATCATGGACCTCTTGGCTGCATCTCTGATCAGTCTTCTCCTTGTTTGAGATGAAAGTTTAGAGGGACGGCCGGGTCTTGGTAGATTTTCAGTGGTATGATACTCCTTCCATTTCAATATGATCGCTTGCACAGTGCTCCTTGGGATGTTTAAAGTTTTGGAAATAATTTTGTATCCAAATCTGGCTTTAAACTTCTCCAGAACAGTATCACGGACCTACCTGTTTTGTTCCTTGGTCTTCATGATGCTCTCTGTGCTTCAAACAGAACCCTGAGACTATCACAGAGCAGGTGCATTTATACGGAGACTTGGTTACACACAGGTGGATTATATTTATCATCATTAGACATTTAGGACAACATTGGATCATTCAGAGATGCACAATGAACTTCTGGAGTGAGTTTGCTGCACTGAAAGTAAAGGGGCTGAATAATATTGCACGCCCCACTTTTCAGTTTTTGAATTTCCACAAAAATGTTAAATAACCAATAAATTTCCCTCAACTTCACAATTTGGTATCTTTATGTTTGAAGCATGATATGTGGGAAAAGGTTGAAAAGTTTCAGGGGGCCCAATACTTTCGCAAGGCACTGTGTAGAATGTAAGCCCGCAAGGGCAGGGTCCTCGCCCCTCTGTATCAGTCTGTCATTGTTAATTTGTTTACTGTAAGTGATATCTGTAAGGCTACTTTCACACTAGCGTCGTGCACTGCACGTCGCTATGCGTCGTTTTGGAGAAAAAACTCATCCTGCAAAAGTGCTTGCAGGATGCGTTTTTTCTCCATTGACTTGCATTAGCGACGCAGTGCAACGCATTGCCACACGTCGCAACCGTCGTGCGACGGTTGCGTCAGACCGTCGCTACCAAAAAATGTTGCTTGTAACGTTTTTTGGTGCGTCGTACCTGTCTTTTCCGACCGCGCATGCGCGGCCGGAACTCCGCCTCCCCGCATCTCACAATGGGGCAGCGGATGCGTTGAAAAACAGCATCCGCTGCCCCCGTTGTGCGGCGCTTGCACAGTATGCGTCGGTGCGCTGCAGTGCACGACGCTAATGTAAAAGTAGCCGCACTTGTATGTAACCCCTTCTCATGTACAGCACCATGGAATCAATGGTGCTATATAAATAAATAATAATTTTTGCCAGAGCTGTATATATTATTATTAACCCCTTCATGACCCAGCCTATTTTGACCTTAATGACCTGGCCATTTTTTCCAATTCTGACCAGTTTCCTTTGAGGTAATAACTCAGCAACGCTTCAATGGATCCTAGCGATTCTGAGCTTGTTTTTTCGTGACATATTGGGCTTCATGTTAGTGGTAAATTTAGGTCGATAATTTCTGCGTTTATTTGTGAAAAAAACGGAAATCTGGCGAAAATTTAGAAAATTTCGCAATTTTCACATTTTGAAATTTTATTCTGTTAAACCAGAGAGTTATGTGACACAAAATAGTTAATAAATAACATTTCCCACATGTCTACTTTACATCAGCACAATTTTGGAAACAAATTTTTTTTTTGCTAGGATGTTATAAGGGTTAAAATTTGACCAGTGATTTCTCATTTTTACAACAAAATTTACAAAACCATTTTTTTTAGGGACCACCTCACATTTGAAGTCAGTTTGAGGGTTCTATATGGCTGAAAATACCCAAAAGTGACACCATTCTAAAAACTGCACCCCTCAAGGTGCTCAAAACCATATTCAAGAAGTTTATTAACCCTTCAGGTGTTTCACAGCAGCAGAAGCAACATGGATGGAAAAAAAGAACATTTAACTTTTTAGTCACAAAAATGATCTTTTAGCAACAATTTTGTTATTTTCCCAAGGGTAAAAGGAGAAACTGGACCAGGAAACTTGTTGTCCAATTTGTCCTGAGTACGCTGATACCTCATATGTAGGGGTAAACCACTAATTGGGCGCATGGCAGGGCTCGGAAGGGAAGGTGCGCCATTTGACTTTTTGAATGAAAAATTGGCTCCAATCTTTAGCGGACACCATGTCGCGTTTGGAGAGCCCCCGTGTGCCTAAACATTGGAGCTCCCCCACAAGGGACCCCATTTTGGAAACTAGACCCCCCAAGGAACTTATCTAGATGCATAGTGAGCACTTTAAACCCCCAGGTGCTTCACAGAAGTTTATAACGCAGAGCCGTGAAAATAAAAAATAATTCTTCTTTCTTCAAAAATGATTTTTTAGCCCAGAATTTTTTATTTTCCCAAGGGTAACAGGAGAAATTGGACCCCAAGTGTTGTTGTCCAGTTTGTCCTCAGTACGCTAATACCCCATATGTGGGGGTAAACCACTGTTTGGGCGCACGGCAGGGCTCGGAAGGGAAGGCACGCCATTTGGCTTTTTGAATGGAAAATTAGCTCCAGTCATTAGCGGACACCATGTCGCGTTTGGAGAGCCCCTGTGTGCCTAAACATTGGAGCTCCCCCACAAGTGACCCCATTTTGGAAACTAGACCTCCCAAGGAACTAATCTAGATGTGTGGTGAGCACTTTGAACCCCAAGTGCTTCACAGAAGTTTATAAGCAGAGCCATGAAAATAAAAAATAATTTTTCTTTTCTCAAAAATTTCCCAAGGGTAACAGGAGAAATTTGACCCCAAACGTTGTTGTCAAGTTTCTCCTGAGTACGCTGATACCCCATATGTGGGGGTAAACCACTGTTTGGGCACACGTTTATAACGCAGAGCCGTGAAAATAAAAAATCATTTTTCTTTCCTCAAAAATAATTTTTTAGCCCGCAATTTTTTATTTTCCCAAGAGTTACAGGAGAAATTGGACCCCAAAAGTTGTTGTCCAGTTTCTCCTGAGTACGCTGGTACCCCATATGTGGGGGTAAACCACTGTTTGGGTACACGTCCGGGCTCAGAAGGGATAGAGCATCATTTCACTTTTTCAATGCAAGATTGGCTGGAATCAATGGTGGCGCCATGTCGCGTTTGGAGACCCCCTGATGTGCCTAAACAGTGGAAACCCCTCAATTTTAACTCAAACACTATCCCCAACACACCCCTAATCCCAACCCTAACCACAACCCTAACCCCAACACACCCCTAACCCTAGTCTTAACCCTAATTCCAACCCTAACTCTAATTCCAAACCTAACCCTAAGGCTATGTGCCCACGTTGCGGATTTGTGTGCGGATTTTTCGGCACCATTTTTGAAAAATCTGCAGGTAAAACGCACTGCGCTTTACCTACGGATTTACCCCGGATTTCCAGTGTTTTTTGTGTGATTTCACCTGCGGATTCCTATTATGGAGCAGGTGTAAAATGCTGCGGAATCCGCAGACAGAATTGACATGCTGCGGAAAATACAACGCAGCGTTTCCGCGCTGTATTTTCCGCACCATGGGCACAGCGGATTTGGTTTTCCATAGGTTTACGTGGTACTGTAAACATGATGGAAAACTGCTACGAATCCGCAGCGACCAATCCGCGGCGGATCCGCAGCCAAATCCGCACCATGTGCACATAGCCTAATTCTAACCCTAATTCCAACCCTAGCCCTAATTCTAACCCTAATTGTAACCCTAATTCTAACCTTAATTCTAACCCTAGCCCTAAGTGCAACCCTAGCCCTAAGTGCAACCCTAGCCCTAAGTGCAACCCTAGCCCTAAGTGCAACCCTACCCCTAACCCTACCCCTAATGGAAAAACAAAAATAAATATATTTTCTGTACTTTATTATTGTCCCTACCTATGGGGGTGATAAAGGGGGGTTATTTACTATTTTTTTTATTTTGATCGCTGTGATACAACTTATCACAGCAATCAAAATGTACAGGGAACGAATCTGCCGGCCATGCGCCCTCGCCCGCCATTTTCCAAGATGGCGGCGCCCATGCGAGTAGACCGAGGACACCGGGACTAGGTAAGTATGGGGGGTGCGATCGGACAGCGGGGGGGGGGGGGGCGGAGGGAAAAATGGGGGAGGGTCGGAGGGGAGAGGAAGGCGCTTAGGACAGGACGGAGGGGTGGGGAACACTGACGGCAGCTGCAGATCACCGCCGTCAGTCGGGGGGGCCAGATCGGGGTCTCCAGCCATGGCCGATGCTATTGCAGCATCGGCCATGGCTGGATTGTAATATTTCATCAATTTTCATAGGTGAAATATTACAGATTGCTCTGATTGGCTGTTTCACTTTCAACAGCCAATCAGAGCAATGGTAGCCACGGGGGGGTGAAGCAACCCCCCCTGGGCTGTAGCACCACTCCCCCTGTCCCTGCATGTCGGGTGAAATTGGAGTTAACCCTTTCACCTGGCCTGCAGGGACGCGATCCGACCATGACGCATATGCTGCGTCACAGGTCGGATTGGCACTGGTTTTCATGACGCATATGCTGTGTCAAAGGTCGGGAAGGGGTTAAGAGACCACTGCACAGTTTTATAAAAATCAGCTTCTCTACATGTCTGACAGCGATTCCATTCCAGTTTCAGTTGAATTCCAACCAGAGGACACCTCATTCTACTTAATGTGCTTCTGATTAGGTGATCACTAGTGATGAGCGAATATACTCGTTACTCGAGATTTCCCGAGCACGCTCGGGAGTCCTCCAAATATTTTTTTGTGCTCGGAGATTTAGTTTTAATCACCGCAGCTGAATGATTTACATCTCTTAGCCTGCTTGATTGCATATGAGGATTCTCTAGCAACCAGGCAACCCACACATGTCCTTAGCCTGGCTAATAGCTGTAAATCATTCACACTGAGGCGATGAAAACGAAATCTTCGAGCACTAAAAAATACTCGGAGGACACCCGAGCATGCTCGGGAAATCTCGGGTAACGAGTATATTCGCTCATCACTAGTGATCAACTGAACTAAATCTTATTTAACGAAGGAAAGTATAAAAAATCCTGCTGTTTTGTTTACAATTCTCTTACAATAGGACAAGCTGGATGGCAAAACAAGTGCTAGTAATATGCTAAAAATAATAGGAATGAAAAAATAACTTTTTACCTTGCCAAAGGAGTTGAAAAGTCTTGAGTGAGGAAAAGAAGAGTTCAATTCTGGCTTTACTAGCAGAGGGATACAGTGAGCGTCATGTTGCCTCCATCCTTAACATTTCTAAGATGGCAGTCCATTACAACAAGGTCAAGCTGCAGACATTGGGGACAACGAAGGCAAAAACTACTCCACTGACCGGGATGACCGTCATCTTATTCGAATGTCACTCAGCAACGGCAGGATGATATCAAGTGACCTACAAAAAGGAATGGCAAATGGCAGCTGGGGTGAAGTGCACGGCAAGAACAGTTCGTAACAGGCTCCTAGAGGCAGGGCTAAAGTTATGTAAAGCTAGAAAAAGCCTTTCATCAATAAGAAGCAAAGGAGAGCCAGGTTGAAGTTTGCCAAAGACCATAAGGATTGGACCATAGAGGACCGGATTAAGGTAATCTCTGATAAGGCTAATTTTCAGCTTTGCCCAACACATGGTCTAATGGTTAGATGGAGACCTGGAGACGTGTACAAGCCACAGTATCTTGCACCCACTGTGAAATTTGGTGCAGGATCGGTGATGATCTGGGGATGCTTCAGCAAGGCTGGAATTGGGCAGGTTAATCTTTGCGAAAGACATATCAATCAAGCCACATACAAGGTTATCCTGGAAAAACAGTTGATTCCTTCTGCTCAGGCAATGTTCCCCAACTCTGAGGACTGTTTTTTCCAGCAGTACAATGCTCCATGCCACACAGCAAGGTTAATCAATATGTGGATGAAGGACCACCACATTAAATTCCTGTCATAGCCAGCCCATTCTCTAGACTTGAACCCCATTGAAAACCTCTGGAATGTAATCAAGAGAAAGATGGATAGTCACAAGCCATCAAACAAAGAACTGCTTAAATTTTTGTACCAGGAGTGGCATAAGGTCACCCAAAAGCAGTGTGAACAACTGGTGGAAGGCATGCCACGACGCATGAAAGCTATGAATAAAAATCATGGTTATTCCACAAAATGTTGATTTCTGAACTCTTCCTGAAAAAAACATACCGTATATACTCGAGTATAAGCCGACCCGAGTATAAGCCGACCCCCCTAATTTTGCCACAAAAAACTGGGAAAACTTATTGACTCGAGTATAAGCCTAGGGTGGAAAATGCAGCAGGTACCGGTGAATTTCAAAATTAGAAATAGATACTCCATACCATTCATTATGGCCCCATAGATGCTCCACATAAAGCTGTGCCATATATAATGCTCTGCACCGTTCATTATGGCCCCATAGATACTCCACATAAAGCTGTGCCATATATACAATGCTCTGCACCGTTGCCCCATAGATACTCCACATAAAGCTGTGCCATATATACAATGCTCTGCACCGTTGCCCCATAGATAGCTGTGTCATATATATATATGCTCTGCACCATTGCCCCATAGCTGTGCCATATAGTGCTCTGCACCGTTGCCCCATAGCTGTGCCATATAGTGCTCTGCACCGTTGCCCCATAGCTGTGCCATATATATAGTGCTCTGCACCGTTGCCCCATAGCTGTGCCATATATATAGTGCTCTGCACCGTTGCCCCATAGCTGTGCCATATAGTGCTCTGCACCGTTGCCCCATAGCTGTGCCATATATAGTGCTCTGCACCGTTGCCCCATAGCTGTGCCATATATATAGTGCTCTGCACCGTTGCCCCATAGCTGTGCCATATAGTGCTCTGCACCGTTGCCCCATAGCTGTGCCATATATAGTGCTCTGCACCGTTGCCCCATAGCTGTGCCATATAGTGCTCTGCACCGTTGCCCCATAGCTCTGCCATATAGTGCTCTGCACTGTTGCCCCATAGCTCTGCCATATAGTGCTCTGCACCATTGCCCCATAGCTGTGCCATATAGTGCTCTGCACCATTGCCCCATAGATGCTCCACATAAATATGTGCTGCTGCTGCCGCTGCAATAAAAAAAACAAAAACACATACTCACCTGTCTTGCTTGCAGCTCCTCGGCGCCATCTTCCCGGCGTCTCTCCGCACTGACTGATCAGGCAGAGGGCGGCGCGCACACTATATGCGTCATCGCGCCCTCTGCCTGCAGTCAGTGCAGACTGCAGAGAGACGCCGGGAAGATGGCGCCGACGCCCGGCGTGTGGAACCAGGACAGGTGAATATGCGATACTTACCTGCTCCCGGCGTCCCGCTCCTTCCCCCTGCCTGTCTTCGGTGCCGCAGCCTCTTTCTCTATCAGCGGTCACCGGCACCGCTTCATTAGAGAAATGAATAGGCGGCTCCGCCCCTATGGGGGGCGGAGCAGCCTATTCATTTCTCTAATGAGCGGTCCCACGTGACAGCTCAGGGGAAGAGGCTGCGGCACCCGGAGACAGTGGGACGTGCAGGGGGGGCGCCAGGAGCCCCGGAAGCAGGTAAGTATATGACAGTGCTCACCCGCCGACCCCACCACCGATCATGACTCGAGTATAAGCCGAGGGGGCACTTTCAGCCCAAAAATTTGGGCTGAAAATCTCGGCTTATACTCGAGTATATACGGTAAGTATTGTTTCTAAATGATTATGAACTTGTTTTCTTACCATTATTTGAGGTCTGCAAGCACTGCATTTTTTTTTTGTTAATTTGACCATTTCTCATTTTCTGAAAATAAATACAAAATTTAGTGCTTAGAAATTCGAAGACATGTCAGTAGTATATAGAATAAAAGAGCAATTTACATTTTGCTCGAAAATATACCTATAAAGAGAAAAATCAGGCAAACTGAAAATTTTGCATTTGTCTCCTAATTTTTGCTATATATATATACATATACAGTACAGACCAAAAGTTTGGACACACCTCATTTAAAGATTTTTCTGTACTTTCATGACAATGAAAATAGTCACCATAGTCACCACCCATCTTGAAAAGCTTTCCCCTCCCATATACTAATGTGCCACAAATAGGAAAATGATATCACCAACCATACCCATTTTATTTAGGTGTATCCATATACATGGCCCACTAATATATATACATATATATATATATATATATATCAGTACAGACCAAAAGTTTGGACACACCTTCTCATTTAAAGATTTTTCTGTACTTTCATGACTATGAATATTGTGCATTCACACTGAAGGCATCAAAACTATGAATTAACACATGTGGAATTATATACTTAACAAAAAAGTGTGAAACAACTGAAATTATGTCTTATATTCTAGGTTCTTCAAAGTAGCCACCTTTTGCTTTGATGACTGCTTTGCACACTCTTGGCATTCTCTTGATGAGCTTCAAGAGGTAGTCATCGGGAATGGTTTTCACTTCACAGGTGTGCCCTGTCAGGTTTAATAATTGGGATTTCTTGCCTTATAAATGGTGTTGGGACCATCAGTTGTGTTGTGCAGAAGTCTGGTGGATACACAGCTGATAGTCCTACTAAATAGACTGTTACAATTTGTATTATGGCAAGAAAAATACAGCCAAGTAAAGAAAAACGAGTGGCCATCATTACTTTAAGAAATGAATGTCGGTCAGTCCGAAAAATTGGGAAAACTTTGAAAGTGTTCCCAAGTGCAGTGGCAAAAACCATCAAGCGCTACATAGAAACTGGCTCACATGAGGCTAGCCCCAGGAAAGGAAGACCAAGAGTCACCTCTGCTTCTGAAGATAAGTTTATCCGAGTCACCAGCCTCAGAAATCGCAGGTTAACAGCAGCTCAGATTAGAGACCAGGTCAATGCCACACAGTGTTCTAGCAGCAGACACATCCCTACAACAACTGTTAAGAGGAGACTTTGTGCAGCAGGCCTTCATGGTAAAATAGTTGCTAGGAAACCACTGCTAAGTACAGGCAACAAGCAGAAGAGACTTGTTTGGGCTAAAGAACACAAGGAATGAACATTAGACCAGTGGATACCTGTGCTTTGGTCTGATGAGTCCAAATTTGAGATCTTTGGTTCCAACCACCATGTCTTTGTGCAACGCAGAAAAGATGAACGGATGGACTCTACATGCCTGGTTCCCACTGTGAAGCATGAAGGAGATTTTGTGGGGGTGCTTTGCTGGTGACACTGTTGGGGATTTATTCAAAATTGAAAGCATACTGAACCAGCATGGCTACCACAGCATCTTGCAGTGGCATGCTATTCCATCCGCTTTGCGTTTAGTTGAACCATCATTTATTTTTCAACAGGACAATGACCCCAAACACACCTCCAGGCTGTGTAAGGGCTATTTGACCAAGAAGGAGAATGATGGGGTGCTACACCAGATGACCTGGCCCCAATCTAGATGATTTGGGGCTAGCTGGACCGCAGAGTGAAAGCAAAAGGGCCAACAAGTGCTAAGCATCTCTGGGAACTCCTAAAGGATTGTTGGAAGACCATTCCCGGTGACTATCTCTTGAAGCTCATCAAGAGAATGCCAATAGTGTGCAAAGCATTCATCAAAGCAAAAGGTGGCTACTTTGAAGAACCTAGAATATAAGACATAATTTCAGTTGTTTAACACTTTTTTGTTAAGTATATAATTCCACATGTGTTAATTCATAGTTTTGATGCCTTCAGTGTGAATGTACAATTTGCACAGTAATGAAAATACAGAAAAATCTTTAAATGAGAAGGTGTGTCCAAACTTTTGGTCTGTACTGTACAGACACAGTTACGTCCATATATATTTGGACAGAGACAACATTTTTCTAATTTTGGTTATAGACATTTCCACAATGAATTTTAAACAAAACAATTCAGATGCAGTTGAAGTTCAGACTTTCAGCTTTCATTTGAGGGTATCCACATTAAAATTGGATGAAGGGTTTAAGAGTTTCAGCTCCTTAACATGTGCCACCCTGTTTTTAAAGGGACCAAAAGTAATTGGACAGATTTAAATAATTTGAAATAAAATGTTCATTTCTAGTACTTGGTTGAAAACCCTTTGTTGGCAATGACTGCTTGAAGTCTTGAACTCATGGACATCACCAGACGCTTCAATTTTAATGTGGATACCCTCAAATGAAAGCTAAAAGTCTGAACTTCAACTGCATCTGAATTGTTTTGTTTAAAATTAATTTCGGTAATGTCTATAACCAAAATTAGAAAAATGTTGTTTATGTCCAAATATATATGGACTTAAATGTATATACTGTGTATACACATACATATATCATCTTAGATATCATCTGTTAGGTACAGTATTTTAGACTTTGGGGCTTGTATACATTGGTGCAGTACTTGTCTTTCATATTAGTGGAATGTAACATTTACAGTATGCTGCAATAGTGAACATTTACTGAAAACAATTAGGTGCCTGTCTATGTAGTGCATTGTGCACCATATTCCTAAATATGATATATGCCACTGTATAATATGGCACTCTTTTCTAAACAATACTAGATTTAGAATTTTCTTTGTAAAAATTCTATATGTATTTTTTTGTCTATAATTATTTTAATTATAGATATTAAAAAGATAGATTCTAATGAATGTAACTTTAATACAGTATAAACACAATTGTTAAATATGACCTGTTTTATAAAAGTGAACTATGTACATTGACTATACTTTTTTAACTGGTACTTGTTCTTTGTGAAAAAAATTTCTGTATTAGCCATGAGGAATTTATTTTGCATTTTATATGGGAATGGGTAGTGAGAAGGAAACAGTAAGTTGGACACCAGAATACACATTTTAAGCAGCTTGATGGACATTAGACCTAAATAGAGGACTCTTTTAAAGCCCTTAGTGATTAGGACTGAGTGGGTCTTAATGTTTGGTCAAATTTTTTGCCTATTTTCTTTTTAGCGCCCATAATTTGTTTTCTTTTCTTTTTTTTAAATTACATGTATGAGGCTTTTTTTCATGTTTTTTCTTTTTTTAGTACTGTCTTAGGGTAAATATTAATTATCATGTGATTTATATAATCTTTCTTGCTATGCACATATAGAAAAAAGCAATTTTTGGTTTAGTATTGTTTGTTTATACTTTCTACTGTCCATGTTTCACAAAAGTAATCTGTAGAATGGATTTTGCAGGTTATTACATTCTTGCGGATACTGAATATATGTAGCCTTTTTGTTTTTTTTTGCTACAACATATGTATGTAATAAAAATGTATTTTCTATTTTAAAAAATCTCACATTTTTTCATATTTTTTTGTCCTGTGAATTTTTATTTTGTTTTTTTGTTCCATAGATATTTTATTGTTTTATACACAGTTGTGGTCAAAAGTGTTGGCACCCTTGAAATTGTTCAAGAAAATTAAGTATTTCTCACAGAAAATTATTGCAGTTACACAAGTTTTGTCTTACACGTTTATTTCCTTGGACATAATTTCACACACAACCTTCAAAATGGGACAGACAAAATTGTTAGCACCCTCAAATTAATATTTAGTTGCACAGCCTTTGGAATAAAAAACAGCAATCAATCAATTCCTATAACCATCAGTAAGTTTCTTACACCTCTCAACTGGATTTTTGGACCACTCTTCTTTTGCAAACTGTTCCAAGTCTCTCATATTTGAAGGTTGCCTTCTCCCAACAGCAATTTTAAGATCTCTCCACAGGTATTCAATGGGATTTAGATATGGACTTATTGCTGGCCACTTCCAGTTCTTTGTTTCTATCCCGCTCTGGGTTCTTCTTGAAGTATGAGTGGGGTCATTGTCCTGTTGGAAAACCCATGACCTAGGATGCAAATGATGCAAACTCAGTTTTCTGACACTGGGCATTACATTATGACCCAAAATCCTGTGGAAATTTCAGATTTCATGATGTCTTGCACAAATTCAAGGCACTCAGTGCCAGAGGCAGCAACACAACCCCAAAACATCCTTCACCATATTTGACTGTATGCACTATGTTCTTTTCTTTTTAGGCTTCATTCTGTTTTCTGTAAACCGTAGAATGATGTGCTTTACTAAAAAGCTCTATCTTGGTCTCATCTGTACACAAGATGCTTTCTCACAAGGATTTTGGCTTACTCAAGCAGATTTTTGCAAACTCCAGTCTAGCGTTTTTGTTTTGTCTGTGTCACCAGTGGCGTCCTCCTGAGTCTCTTGCTATAGCATTTCATTCAAATGTCGACGGATAGTTTGCACCGACACTGATGCACTCTGAGCCTGCAAGACACCTTAAATTTCTTTGGAACTTGATAGGGGCTGCTTATCGACCATCCAGACTATCCTGCGGTCCAACCTTTCATCAATTTTTTCTCTGATGTCCACATACAGGGAGATTAGCTACAGTCATGCCATGAGTTGTAAACTTTTTGATTATAATGTGAAAATATCACTGGCGCTCACCACTAGATGCCCACTTAGTAAGTGGGAATGAAATAAAAAAAATCCCCCAGCTGCTGGAATTACCAGAACATGTGCCACTTCTGTAAAAACCAACAATAGTAAAACAACAGATACCGTGCTTAGGGGATGTAGATAGAGATGCCAATAAACATATGCACGCAACCAACACTTGTTTGCACTTGACCAGATGCCTGCAGCAACACGCTATATAGTGGCAGAAAAACACTATAGTATGAGCGTCCCTGCACGGCTGATATAGCCCGCTAGGTACGAGATTGGAGTTGCGCGTGCACCTATATAGTAAGACACTTACCCTCCCAAGGCTGTGTCTGTGGCCGGATGATACAATCGCTGCTTGCAGCTGTGCAGCTGGAAGCCTGGAGAGAGGTGAAGTGACGAGGGGTGCAGGCGGCTAAGCATTACCAGAGGAGCCCCAACCGGTGGCATCCCTGGTTACGGCTGGACAAAAATGGCCGCCAGCATCTGCTGGCGTGTGCTCAAAATGTGACGTCATAGAGCTACGGAGCAGTGGAGAGGGCAAAAGGGTTACCAACACATTTTGAAGGGATGCACCCTTCGTCAGTAAAAGGGCGCATCCCTTTGAAACGCGTTGGTAACACTTTTTGCACTCTGAGCTGCTCCGTAGCTCTGTGACGTCACATTTTGAGCACACGCCAGCAGATGCTGGCGGCCATTTTTGTCCAGCCGTAACCAGGGACGCCACCAGCCGGGGCTCCTCTGGTAAGGCTTAGCCGCCTGCACCCGTTGTCACTTCACCTCTCCCGGCTTCCAGCTGCACAGCCACAAGCAGCGATTGTATCATCCGGGCACAGACACAGCCTTGGGAGGGTAAGTGTCTTACTATATAGGTGCACACGGCAACTCCAATCTCGTACCTAGCGGGCTATATCAACCGTGCAGGGACGCTCATACTATAGTGTTTTTCTGCCACTATATAGCACGTTGCTGCAGGCATCTGGTCAAGTGTAAACAAGTGTTGGTTGCGCGCATGTTTATTGGCATCTCTATCTACATCCCCTAAGCACGGTATCTGTTGTTAAACTTTTTGATTATGTTGCGCACCGTGGACAATGGAACATCAAGACTTCTGGAGATGAACTTGTAATCTTGAGATTGTTGATTTTTCAACAATTTTGATTCACAAGTCCTACGACAGTTCTCTTGTCTTTCTGTTCCCCATACTTTGTGTGGTACACACAGACACACAATACAAAGATTGAGTCCACTTCTGCCCTTTTTATCTGGTTTAAGGTGTGATTTTCATATTGCCCACACCTGTTGTTTGCCACAGGTGAATTTGAACGAACATCAGATGCTTGAAAAAAAGTTTAAATGGGACATCCAAAGGAGTCACAGTTACAGTGGAAAATGGTTCTCTATAGTTACAGAAGTTACTGTCACAGATGATCAAGTTCTGCTTGGTCTTTACAACTCATTTGATTAGCAAATCTTACAGAAGCATTGGAAATGTTGATGCTTCTGTTCAATGCTTAGCACTCATTGAGCACCGTGTATTCAGAAAAAAGATTACAAGAGAGGTAATTGCTTCAGCTGGGTCCTCAGTTGTATCTGTAATGCTGCATCATAAATATATAATGGCATAGAGTCAAAGCTCAAGTACCTGCACTGTAAATTTATGTCGCTTGGTTGATATTTGGTTAAAAAAACAACTGGATCTTGAAAATTCCTTCATATACCAAGAGCAAATAACATCCAAGGCTTTACATGGTTTCAACTACATTCTTAATCTTATGCTTGTCATTTTATTGTTAGGTTAGTAACCCCTTCACAATACAACAATAAAAACAAACTGTTGCCCAATCACACATTTAATATTATTTAAAGATCATAAACTGTTTAGTGTGAGAATTATGCAAATCAAAATCTCAATCTCAGGGGTAACGTTTGTCCTTGCGGAGTGGCAATTTGCATATTACATTTCCCAGAGGAGCATTGCACGGCGAATAAGCCTCCTTACCAGAGCCGGTATGTCACTCTGCACAAGGAGAATAGTTACCTCTTAGACATCAGTCCAGAGCCTCTCACCTAGCCAAATAAGTTCTTATACATGGCACTGACGAGGCGCAATACCCCAAAATACTGTCTGCAAGTTGAGATTCTGATTTGGCTTTTATCCTAATTCACATTTCAAGGCCCATTAAAGGGTCAGTAGTGACTTGTAAGATTGCTGTTTCCAACAGGTGGCGCTAGAGTTCAAGTCCTCTTCCTCTCTCAATAGGCAATTTGCATACTATATTTCCCAGAGGAGCATTGCACAGCGAATAAGCCTCCTTACCTTGGCAATAATACAAGACATTTAAAGGGTGTAAAAGTTTTTCACAGAACTTAACATTTCCTACTGTTCTCGAATTTGATTCTTAATCATTGTTATACACAGGAGACTTTCTCAGGAAAGAAATATCTAATCTTATTTTACAATGAATATGTAATGTCAGATTATACTGTACATGATCAGTAAAATTTATAAGCAATCGCAATCACAAAAATTTTGTATTAAATACTATCCGGCGGCTGTTTATGTGATGCATTGCATTATGCAGGGAATTATTCTCTCCGTTTATAAATCATACACCTACACCTGCTTTCTTTTCTAAGAA
The DNA here is from genome assembly GCF_051348905.1 of Ranitomeya variabilis. Lineage (NCBI taxonomy): Eukaryota > Metazoa > Chordata > Amphibia > Anura > Dendrobatidae > Ranitomeya > Ranitomeya variabilis. Next base: position 238,952,378 of record NC_135232.1, read on the forward strand.
ATGTAAATCTGTAACTAGGATGAGAACTCCTAGACAACTCGCAACGCACATCACCATTGCCTAGGTAGACGTGATGTTTAATGGTACAAAGCTCAATTACCTTTATACTCTCTTAATGTATACATGTTAATTTTAGGACATGTCATAATACATACTGGGATTGAATGTGAAAAAATGGAACTACACGTTAATAAGGACTCATCCATTTTCATTTCAGATGCGTCTTTTCTTTAAATATCTCACACAAGTAACAGAAGATGCTCTTACTGTATAAAGAGGCTTGGGACATCAGCGAGCCGGGGAGTCACAATTCTACCATATTTTTGGCAGTTCATTTTCACAGTTCTGTTTTTACAAATACAATTTCATTTTTAAGGATAAACATTACCAAAAATTTTCCTTGTTCTAGGAGTGGAAGGTCTGCAAAATGCTACAGCTTTCTGTCATAAAAATGTTAGATCATAATGTTGATAGGAGCACTTCTAGGTGACCCAAACTGACATAGAAGGCTAATGAGGCATCTGCAAAATAGCAGCATTCACATTATAAGTGTTTTTATATAGCCGTTTCAGTAGAGTTGAGCTGATCCTTTGAAATTCGTATTTGCCAATTTTGATTCATTCTGATTTGCGTCAATATTCGCTGTGAATCTCAATACTACAAAGTGTATAATTGCTTGGAAAAGGCATGTACACAACTATTATGTCTCCTAGGAATGTATTGAACCCCTTTTGAGCCGTTTAAGCAAACACAGCCTTAGATTGAGGTCACTTGCACATTACTATCTTGGAAAATAGATACTAAACAGTGATAATAACCAACAGCTACTTTGCTGGAAAAGATGCAGCTTTTTTACGTAGCAAAAATATGCAGAATCAAAAACTAATCATGAGAACGTAAGCTTAGGGGTCATTGAAATTAGATTCAGAAGTCTATGCAGTTCTCCAAAACACCCCATTGGTGTGTGCAGAAATAACCCAATTCACATGTATGGAATGATCTTTTCAGTAGTCGAATATTTCAGCATTTACTACATGTAAAAATAACCATTCTCTGCATTAGTTAAAAATGGCATTGATAGGACAGAGTGCATGATCAAAGTGTAGGTTGTCACGACCCTCATTGATAGAGTGCCAGCGCTGGGACAGAGATGCAGGGATGGAGATGCAGCGATGGCGCGAGTAGGGTGAGTATGATGTCTTCTGTTAGCCGACTCCTGCCACCGCTCCCCCGCCGGCTTACTGGGCAGTGACTCGTATATAAGCCGAGGGGGCGTTTTCAGCACAAAAAAAATGTGCTGAAAATCTTGGCTTATACACGAGTATTAACAATCACAGCCAGTATAGAATAACCCAGAAAAAAATCCCCAGACAGAGGTAATATATAAAATGCTTTATTGTGCAATTTGGCAGAAATATAAAATGTATAAAATATAACAATGTGCGCACAACAAGACCACTACAATAATGTCAAAATATTAAAACATAATAAGAAAAAATGATACAGGCTGACGAAGGACTCAGATCCGAAACGCGCGTCGGGGTGCGCCACACGGGACCTGACTGACCCTTTCCTATACAGGTACATTGGGGGTTATTTTACCCCTCCTCCGTTGCACACAGGAATTCTGAAACCTATGTGGGTTTCTGGCAATCTCTGGATTATTGAGTGCACATCACAATTGGGGCTTCTGCGCAGTGTGCTTTCAAAAGTATTTTGAGCCATATATTTAGATTTTTTTGTTGGCACTAATTGTGATATTTGGGGTGTACTCACTTAAACACTCGCACTTGTGCTTTGGTGCAGTCCTTATATTATACTATTGGTTTTTCTGCACAGTACTGCATGTTGCACTTTATTTCATATTATTTTCACCGAATAACATGATGTAGTGATATGATAGGCAATATATACATTGCACATATATGTGAGTTTTATATTGTATATTTTATATAATTTTCTTTTCACTGATTCGGATTTTGGCACGTGTTATATATATTTTAAACAAACACATTCATATTGTCATAGTTTTTTTTACATATATTGGACAATTTGAGCACATATTGGTATATTTCACATTTTTACACATTTTATTATTGTTATTTATAAATACATTTAAATCTAGGATTCATACTATATCCCACATTGTGTTTTTATTCAATTTAAAATACAAAGATATTTTTCTGGTGCATATATCTATTTTAATTTTTCGGAGGCTATAGTAATCTGGTGCCTAATAGGATTGGGTCAGCCTGTATCATTTTTTCTTATTATGTTTTAATATTTTGACATTATTGTAGTGGTCTTGTTGTGCGCACATTGTTATATTTTATACATTTTATATTTCTGCCAAATTGCACAATAAAGCATTTTATATATTACCTCTGTCTGGGGATTTTTTTCTGGGTTATTCTATACTGGCTGTGATTGTTATTTCTGGTTAGTGGGTCTCCACACTCTCCTCCACAGAACACTGGTCACTGGTGTAATGAATATATATATATTTGATTCAGTTGGTTATTAACTATTTTTGTATACAGTGATTGGTGTATCTGTGGTTGTGTTAATCTTATACACGAGTATATACGGTGATTTCTTTTTTCTTCCACATTCCATTAATTCCTGTGAAGCACTTGAAGGGTTAATACACTTCTTGGATATGTTTTTGAGGTCTTTGAGGGGTGCAATTTTTAGAATGATTTCACTTTTGGCTATTTTCTGTCAAATAGGCTCCCTCAAAGACACTTCAAATGATGTGATCCCTAAAAAATTGTTTTGTAAATTTTGTTGGAAAAAAGAGGAATTGCTGATCAACTTTTAACTCTTCTAACTTCCTAATAAAAAATGATGCAGATGTAAAGTAGACATGTGGTAAATAGTGTTGAGCATTCCGATACCGCAAGTATCGGGTATCGGCCGATACTAGCGGGTATCGGAATTCCGATACCGAGATCCGATACTTTTGTGGTATCGGGTATCGGTATCGAAACAACATTAATGTGTAAAAGAAAGAATTAAAATAAAAAATATTGCTATACTCACCTCTCCGACGCAGCCTGCACCTTACCGAGGGAACCGGCAGCGTTCTTTGCTTAAAATGCGCGCTTTTCCTTCCGTGACGTCACGGCTTCTGATTTTTAAAATTTTTAAAATTTTTAAAATGCGCGCGTCTCCTGCCTCCCGTGACGTCACGGCTTGTGATTGGTCGCGTCGCCCATGTGACCGCGACGCGACCAATCACAACGCCGGAACGTAATTTTAAAATACTGAAGGACCTAAAATTACGTCACGGCTTGCTGTGATTGGTCACGTCGCGGCCACATGGGCGGCGCGCGACCAATCACAAGCCGGGACTTCACGTAAGGAAGTTAAAGCGCAAATTTTAAGCAAACAACGCTGCCGGTTCCCTCGGTAAGGTGCAGGCTGCGTCGGAGAGGTGAGTATAGCAATATTTTTTATTTTAATTCTTTATTTTACACATTAATATGGTTCCCAGGGCCTGAAGGAGAGTTTCCTCTCCTTCAGACCCTGGGAACCATCAGGAATACCGTCCGATACATGAGTCCTATTGACTTGTATTGGTATCGGGTATCGGTATCGGATTAGATCCGATACTTTGCCGGTATCGGCCGATACTTTCCGATACTGATACTTTCAAGTATCGGACGGTATCGCTCAACACTAGTGGTAAATGCTATTTATTGACTATTTTGTGTGACATAAGTCTCTGGGTTAAAGGCATAAGTATTGAAAGTTTGAAAATTGCAAAATTTTCAAGATTTTTGTCAAATGTCTAGTATTTTTACAAATAAACGAATGTCATATCTAGCAAATGTTACCAGTATCGTGAAGTACAATATGTAATGAGTAGTGTTGAGCGATACCGTCCGATACTTGAAAGTATCGGTATCGGAAAGTATCGGCCGATACCGGCAAAGTATCGGATCCAATCCGATACCGATACCCGATACCAATACAAGTCAATGGGACTCAAGTATCGGACGGTATCCCTGATGGTTACCAGGGTCTGAAGGAGAGGAAACTCTCCTTCAGGCCCTGGGATCCATATAAATGTGTAAAATAAAGAATTAAAATAAAAAATATTGCTATACTCACCTCTCCGAGGGAACCGGCAGCGTTGTTTGTTTAAAATTCGCGCTTTTACTTGGTTACGTGAAGTCCCGGCTTTTTAAAATACGCGCATGTCCAGCCTCCCGTGACGTCACGGCTTGTGATTGGTTAATGGCGGCCATGTTGCCGGGACGCGGACCAATCACAGCAAGCCGTGACGTAATTTCGTCACGGCTTGCTGTGATTGGTCCGCGTCCCGGCAACATGGCCGCCCTGACCAATCACAAGCCGGGACTTCACGTAACCAAGTAAAAGCGCGAAATTTAAACAAACAACGCTTCCGGTTCCCTCGCTGAGGTCCAGGCTGCGTCGGAGAGGTGAGTATAGCAATATTTTTTATTTTAATTCTCTCTTTTACACATTATTACATTAATGTTGTTGCGATACCCGATACCACAAAAGTATCGGATCTCGGTATCGGAAATTCCGATACAGCAAATATCGGCCGATACCCGATACTTGCAGTATCGGAATGCTCAACACTAGTAATGAGATAATATTTTCAGAATCACTGGGATCCATTGAAGCATTCCAGAGTTATTACTTCATATAGTGACAATGGTTAGAAGATTTTTTAAATTTGGCCCAGTCATTACGATGAAAACAGGCTTGGGGGTTAAACACTGTGCACAGTCAAACAAATGCAGCCAAATACAACATTAGTGATTCAATTATTGTGACCTAACGCCTAGCTTGTTCCTGGGTGTTATGGTTGTGATAGATGATCAGTTTGAGTACCACTATCTAATTTACAGCAACAGTAAGATTCTATGAACGAGCCAATATCCCTGCTGAACAATGTTAACATTTTGTGACATTTATACCCCAATGAATTGCTGTAACTTTGAAGTTCAAAGAAGGTCTAACCTGCCAGCTTCTACATGGATATCTTTGGGATCTACATAAATCCATGCATATTTTGCAGACACAATTAGATCAATTAGACAGTTGCAAAAACTTCTGCAACAACTGTTATATCCTGTGTGAATATATCTTAACTGAGATAAAACATATGCAAATATATGTTATATTGCTGCAGTTCTTGCTGTGTTTTAAATGTTTACAATCAGTCTTGCAATTTACTGCTTATTAAAAATTGCAGTCGTTATTGAGATACTAACCCCTTCACGTGGAAGTCTGTTTTCATCTTAATAACCAGACCAAATTTTTAAATTCTGACTAGTGTCACTTTATGTGCTTCTACTTATTCAGGCGATTGTGAGACTGTTTTTTCATGACACGTCATGTACTTCCTGTTAGCGGTAAATTTAGGTTGATATGATTTGTATTTACCTGTGAATATATTGAAAATTTGACAAAAATGTCTACATTTTCTAAATTTGTATTTTCTCCTTCGCCTCATTGGGGGACACATACCGTGGTGTATGCTGCTGCCACTAGGAGGCTGACACTAAGTGATACAAAGAAAGTTAGCTCCTCCCCTGCAGTGTACACCGTCCTGCTGGCTCTCAGCTAACCAGTTCTTGCTTAGTGTCCGTAGGAGGCACACGGACGGGTCTGCTATTCAGACCCAAAAACTCTTTTTACCTTTACAACGGACGAATGGGGAGACGGATTCTTTCATGTTCCGATCTCCCCCGAACCAACAACAGGCGAGCACGGGAGTTTTACCTCTCTGTATCCTCTCCTGCGACGTGGGAAGCCACTGCCTGAGCTGATTCTAGGGGCAACGGGCCCCTTCAAGGGCACCGATCTCCCCCCTCCCTTATCAGACGAGCACTTGTGTCACCTCCAGTATCCTCTTCTGCAGCCAGGCCTTATTGCCGGACATCTGCCCTGCCCACCAGGTTTTACCCTCGGCTGTTCAGAGGCACTCTCCAGCGTGGCGTCTGAGCAGCCCCCACTGCACCACCACTATTTAAAGCGGATGGTACAAGGAGGCGGACGGTTCCTCTCCACCTCCAAAGGGACAATGGATTGAGGTTTTTTTTCTTTGTCCCTGCACCGTCCAAACAGCAGCAACAGCACAGGATCTTTTTCTACCTTCTGACCTGCTGAACAAAGCTGCATACTGGGGTAAGTGCCAGGACTCGAGCGGTTGGAGGGCTCTGCGCAACCGGCGGCTTTTTTCCTCGTTTTCTCGTTCGGCGCCGGCTGGCTTAAAAAATGTAGCCCCCGGCTTCGGGTTTGTGTAGGCCGCAACCTGGAATGCCACCCATGCTAGGCCGCCCTTCAGGCTCCGCACCCCCATTCAGGCACCTCTCATTAAGGACGAGAGCTCTATTCTCGGCGGCCATCTTCATCCTCCTGCCATTTCCGGACACGAGCTCATCCGGAAGTGGCTGCTGCATCGCACCGGCGGTACTCAGCGCTGAAGACAGTGCTATTCCAGATGGGGGACTCAGAATCTCAGTAAGGAGAATCCTCCCTCCGCACCCCTCCCCCGCACGCACCCCTCCCCCGCATGCACCCCGGCAGCATAAAGGGACTGGCGTTCCCTGTTTTTAATACTTAAGACCTGCAAGCTCTGGTTGTCCAGCAAGCTCTGGTCTTAAAGGCACGGGTCTTAAGGGTACATGACCGCATTCCCTGGTCTTAAAGACGCATGCCCAGTAGTCGCTGGGCTTATAGGTACATGTCCAGCTTTCCCTGGCTTTTTAAAAACACATGACCAGCATTCCCTGGTCTTAAAGGTTCCCTAGTTTAAAAGGGGCACATTACCAGCATTCTCTGCTCTTTATGTCATGACCTGCCAAAAGCCGGTCTCCTTTTCCAGAGTACTTAGTTCAAATGATCTCAGGAGCCCGCCGCCGATTCCGGCTCTTCCCAGAGTACCTAGTTCCCCTCAAGGGGCTTCACCTCTGGCGTAATCCTTGAAAAATGCCCCGGTCTTAAAGGCACATGACCAGCATGCCCTGGTCTTAAAGGCACATGACCAGTATGCCCTGGTCTTAAAGGCACATGACCAGTACGCTCTGGTCTTAAAAGCACGTGACCAGTATGCCCTGGTCTTAAAGGCACATGGCCAGTATGCCCTGGTCTTAAAGGCATATGACCAGTATAACATGGTCTTAAAGGCACGTGACCAGTATGCCCTGGTCTTATAGGCACATGACCAGTATGCCCTGGTCTTAAAAGCACATGACCAGTATGACCTAGTCTTAAAGGCACATGACCAGTATGCCCTGGTCTTAGAGGCACATGGCCAGTAGGCCCTGGTTCTTAAAGCCACATGACCAGTGGGCCATGGTTCTTAAAGGCACATGACCAGTAGGCCATGGTTCTTAAAGGCACATGACCAGTAGGCCCTGCTCTTAAAGGCACATGAACAGTATGCCCTCCTCCTAAAGGCACAAGACCAGTATTCCCTGGTCTTAAAGGTGCACGACCAGTATTCCCTAGTCTTAAAGGCGCATGACCAGTATTCACTGGTCTTAAGGGCACATGATCAATCCGAAGCTGGTCACCGTAACTGAGCTCTGGAGCCCTCCGCCGCTGATCCCAGTTTATCCCTGAGTACCTAGTCCCCCTCAGTGGACGTTGTCACTAACCATAACCCATGGTTTCTCTGACCAAGAGATTGAATCCCTCCGTGGCTCGGAGTGCTCACAGGACCGATATACATGGTCCCTCTCCTACATGGGAGCCGTCGGCTAGCAGGGGCCGCAAGTCTTCTAGAAAAACGTACAGGCATCTAGAAAACGGTATTTTCATTTCCTGATCTCTCCCCTATGATTTGCTGAGAACAACGCTCTGAATATGGATCGGATATTGCCTTGGATTGCCAGAGCTTGAGAAAAAGAGGGACTCACCTATTTATATCATCAACAAATTGACGAGCGATTCACTGGACAGAAGCCACTACATGGGATGCCATACCTGGTCTGATTTTTAAGGGCGACAGGTCCTTTAAAGGGCAACGATTCCCCCCCACATCATCAACAGACGAGCACATGCAGTGCCGCCTCCATGTATCCTCTTCTGCATCCAGGCTTAACGCCAGACAACCTGCCCTCTCCACCCGGAGACCTCAGCTCTGAGGATGTACAGAGGCACCCCTTCTTGGCATCCAAGCACCCCCCTTTGTATCACCACTAGCGGATGATGCAAGAAAGCGGACGATTCCTCTCCACTTCCCAGTTAAGAGGATGGTGGATCGAGGGTTCCTAATTTTCAACTCTGCACGACGATGGCAAGAGATGGTTTTTTCCCGGCCTGCTGGATGCAGCCCCGAATTCTGCCACTTGGCAGGCTAAACGGGTAGAATTTATTGTGGTATACCTACCAGTATCCCTGCCCGATGTATCATCAATTAAAATACCACATACGGTTGGATAGTAAATCTGGTTCGTTCCGCCTTGTGGCTTCGGGTTCAGCGCTCTACCCTTCCTTAGCCGCCATATGGGTTGCTTGACCAATAGTCTCCTAGTCGGAGACCTTAACTACTTCGATTCATACAAGTAACCTTTCCCCGAAGACAGTACAGCTGGCCAATCAAATCTTCTGAGCGGGAGACTAACAAGGGATTGTATCTTCTACAGACCCAACCAGCAGTGGAAGCATTGTCCAGGACAGTCTTGATCTGAGGGATCTTGGTTCCAAAAAAGGGGAATGAAAAGTAAGACCATTCCTGGTCCTCAAACTTCTAACAACCTTTGACAAGGTCTTCCTTTTTCGGATGGAGTTCCTCCGCTCAGCCATTACTTCAACAGAAAAAGGTGGAGTTTCTGGCATCCATCGACATTCGGGATTTTTACCCTCACATTCCTATTTTTCCCCTCTACAATAATCCCTTCGCCTTTCCATTCGCGAACAGCATTTTCAAGTCACGACCTTGCCCTTTGGCCTGGCTACCGCACCAGAGTGGTCGCAAGGGTCATGGCGGTTGTCATGTGCCTCTTGCACCCTAGAAGCATGGTTGTCCTGCCCTATTTGGTCGAATTTCTATCCTCTGTTCCAGGACTACGCTGAGTCGTCTATATCACTTGCGATACCCTCTCACTTGGGCTAGCAGCTAAACTTAGACAAGTTTTCCTCATTCCCAGCCCAGCAGATCTTTTTTGAGGATGATCCTGCACAAGAAGGATGGTAATTCTCTCTCGAGTCAAGGTCGTGGCCTTTCAACAGGGAGCTCATGCACTTGATAACTCATTCCCTCGGTTCATTCGATTCGCTAGGAGGGTTCTGAGGAAAAAGACAACAATGGAAGCAGTTTCTTTCGCTCCGCTCGTTTTTAGCAAGTCAATCAGGCTTTCAAAGGGTAGTCTTTGAGCTCCTTCCTCATCCAGAGCCTTCTCCTTTTCCAATGGTTATTAGGGAATACCAATGCCAGTCTTCTTCTCCCGATCATTGCTCTGGGGACCCGAACTGTATGGCTAATCCTACAGCAGGTCCACTGCCTTCAGGCGGGTCAACCATCAATCTTCAATTGGATAATGCCACGGCTATGCCATACGTCAATCATCTAGCAGGTACCCACAGTCAAGCGCCATGGACGAGGTACCTCGCACTCTCTGATGGGCCGAGATCTATCATTCGGTGATCTCAGCAGTACATATCCCTGGAGTAGAACACTGGGCGGCAGACATATTCAGCCATCAGGGTTTCTCCTCAAATGAGTGGGAACTTCACTCGGAAGTCTTTCATCAGATCTGCCTTCACTGGAGTACTCCAGATGTAGGTCGGATTGCGTCCAAACTGAATGCCAATGTACTCCAGTTCATGGTTCGGCCTGGAGATCAAAGACCATCGCAGTGCATGCTCTGTTCTTCCATGGTACCAATTTCCATAACCCCTCTTCCACTACTTCCGAGATCTTTTTGGAAGCAGGAAGGGCCCCAGAGACCCGCACTGACCATGTCAGGTTTTCTCGCTTGCGGTACTAGTATTTTTCCATCTTATTGCGACAAAACTGCAAATATGGACTTTCTCACAGGGAGTCTTCACCTGTAGTTCTTCCCTACCGCGTACCGTTAGATCTGTGGGACCTTAATGGTCCTGGGGATCTTACAGTAGACTCCTTTTTTGATCCGGACAGACTTTACTATCAGGGAATGTCGCTCCCCTTTTTTCTCTGCATTCTTGTCATCCTGATGAGTCTTCAGAGCTCGCCGCTCTGTTCTTTCAGACTTTTTTTTCCTTATTACCATCAAGGCAAGGTTGCCCTCAGCCCATCCATTTCCCTCGTTACCAAGGTGGTATTGTATTCCCACTGTTGCAGGGGCATCGTCCTTCTCTCATCTCTTTCGGCTCCAGTCCACAAAATGGTATGAGTTCTCCATAATCTGGAAGAAGTGAGTGCTCCGAGTGGGTATGTATCGAGGACGGCGTCCTTCCGAAGGTTGGACACTTTACTTGGTCTTCCCGATGGTAAGAAGAAGGCTTCCTGATGGTCACAGGAAGGGTTTAGCCATTTCATCAGCCATGTTAGCCTGGTGGACTCTTTTCACCATCCAGGAGTCCTTCCGTGCTAGATGTCAGCCTATCTCCCTGTCTGAGGGCTCTAGGCACCAGACGTCGGCAAGCATGGCCACAAGCTTGCCAATTCCTCCAGTTCGCATGCATTCTTGAAGCACTATAATTCCCACACTTCCACAGATGTGATGCAGGAAATACACACGGCACTTGAGGCTCCTTGGTGGTGCACAAGTCAAGTTTCCAGCCTGTCAGTAAATAATAACAAATCACTTGGCACTCAAAGGTTCTTTTGCAAGATGAAAGTGAACATTTTGTTTATTTGTGCATCCAGTTCAAAGATTTTTTAAACGGTTTTGGTCTAATCACAAGACCTTAATCAGAAACATCTTTTATAATACTGAAATATATACAAAATTACATGATATTAGAAAAATGAATCATATGTTGCACATTTAGAATAACACATAAGAACTAACACACAAAAAAGAAATTCTAATGGATACTGTTCAAGAATAAATACATCACATGATATATAGAAGGTGACAACTGTGGCGGTCAGAACAGATCCAGACTGGTGCTCCGTGAGTCATGGAACTTTCAAGCTTAGGAGGCTATAAGCTGTGAGCGTGGATAAGGAAACATAGGATAAAAAGTATGATATTAATCTTAAGCCCTATACTAGGACTATTGGTGAAAAATGCAACCTAAATGCCCCGAAGGATACTGAGTAAAAAGATTTCCAGGGCACTCGGCCATAGCGCTAGGAGCAAGAGTGCAAGGTGAAGACCTAAAACAGAGATGTGACAACATGAGTTATTGAGCGCCAATGCCGATCCCGGGTATCCAGCTGCAAAGAAACGTGTCAACATGTGACAGCCAGCACTATACAGAGAAGCCACCATATACGTAAAAATGATGTCATTAAAAGGTGCAGAGCCCGTGAGTAAAGTTCCACTACTGGAGTGTGGATAATAATGCATGCGCCAGACACAGTACTGTACACGATACCTGGAAACGAGATAGCACGATATATTGGCCCAGGTGGCCCTCGCATAAATGTAACTGGACAAATACACCTGTGGAATATGAGGAGGAGAGGATTATTATCAATGAAAAGAGGAGGGGAGTCTATACGAACTGATAAGCATATTAGGTGTATTCCTAATTACCTCTGGGGTCCTGGAGGGTATACTTGAGGTAAGGCGCACAGGAGAGGCGAGGAATCGCAAAGAGAAATGGCGCTGCGAAGATAAATGCACATGGGGACGGAGCCCTAAATATTGTGCACTGAGATACAGGCTATAGTGCGTATTCCCTCTGTTTTACCTGATATGTCCAGGTCCGTGACGCTGAGGTACAAAGGAGCCGGTGATACCGGAAGCCGCTGTGAGACAGCGGTACTTCCGGGTATAAATGCACCTTGGGAGCGGGTCATGTGACCTGCCGCGTCGTCGGTCACATGATCGCGGCTGCAAGAGCCGCGCTTGCCGCGCTTGCGCAGACCTTGTTCTGTGCTGGAGGCCAGAAGTGCATGCTGAGCTGGGCTGAAGGAGCCGCGCTTGCGCAGACCCTGTGTTAAGAACAGGGAATAGGGTCTGGTGCATGCATTATTATTATCCACACTCTAGTAGTAGAACTTTACTCACGGGCTCTGCACCTTTTAATGACATCATTTTTACGTATATGGTGGCTTCTCTGTATAGTGCTGGCTGTCACATGTTGACACGTTTCTTTGCAGCTGGATACCCGGGATCGGCATTGGTGCTCATTAACTCATGTTGTCACATCTCTGTTTTAGGTCTTCACCTTGCACTCTTGCTCCTAGCGCTATGGCCGAGTGCCCTGGAAATCTTTTTCCTTCAGGGCATTTAGGTTGCATTTTTCACCAATAGTCCTAGTATAGGGCTTAAGATTAATATCATACGTTTCCTTATCCACGCTCACAGCTTATAGCCTCCTAAGCTTGAAAGTTCCACGACTCACGGAGCACCAGTCTGGATCTGTTCTGACCGCCACAGTTGTCACCTTCTATATATCATGTGATGTATTTTTCTTGAACAGTATCCATTAGAATTTCTTTTTTGTGTGTTAGTTCTTATGTGTTATTCTAAATGTGCAACATATGATTCATTTTTCTAATATCATGTAATTTTGTATATATTTCAGTATTATAAAAGATGTTTCTGATGAAGGTCTTGTGATTAGACTGAAAACATTTAAAAAATCTTTGAACTGGATGCACAAATAAATGAAATGTTCACCCTCATCTTGCAAAAGAACCTTTGAGTGCCAAGTGATTTGTTATTATTCCACAGATGTGAGTCTGGGCAGGCGGACTCTGCAGGCCGCGGTGGCACACTTGTAAGTAGCGGTTACACGGCCTGATCTGATGTTGTCCCCAACCAGGGACTGCTTTGGGACGTCCCACGGTCTGTGTCCCCCAATGAGGCGAAGGAGAAATAGGGATTTTTGTGTACTCACCGTAAAATCCTTTTCTCCGAGCCATTCATTGGGGGACACAGCTCCCTCCCTATTATTAGCTTGTGCTTGTTTTATAATTTGACATGCTATACTCTCATATATAATGTGACATGTTATACGCTCATATGTTGTTATTGATCTCCTACTGCTTTTGCACTGAACTGGTTAGCTGAGAGCCAGCAGGAGGGTGTATACTGCAGGGGAGGAGCTAACTTTCTTTGTATCACTTAGTGTCAGCCTCCTGATGGCAGCAGCATACACCCACGGTCTGTGTCCCCCAATGAATGGCTTGGAGAAAAGGATTTTTACGGTGAGTACACAAAAATCCCTATTTTATGTTCTTAAACCAGAATTATACCTCACAAAATAATAGTTAATGTGTAATTTTTAGCACATGTCTACTGTAAATCAGATCCTTTTTTAAAAAAAATAATTTTTTTGTATGGAAGTTCTAACAATTAAATGATTATCGGCAATTTCTCATTTTTCCAACAAAATTTACTATTTTCTTAAGGACCACATCACATTTGAAGTGACTTTGAAGGGCTGTTGTGACAAAAATACCCAAAAGTGAAACCATTTTAAAAACTGCACCCCTCAAAGTGCTTAAAACCCACATTCAAGAAGTTTATTCACCCTTTAGGTGTTTAACAGAAATTAAATCAATGTGGAAGGAAATAATGTTTTCACATAAAAATGTTGCTTTAGCCTCAATTTTTTTGTTTTTTTTATAAGGGTACCATGAGAAAATGGGCTCCAAAATTTGGTGTACAATTTCTATTGAGTACAACAATATCCCATATGTGATGGAAAACTACTGATGAGGTGCACATCAGGGCTCAGAAGGGAAGGAGCACCATTTGCAGAGCCCCTGTTTTGCCTTAATAGTAGAAACCCACAAGTGACAACATTTTGGAAACTACACCCCTGAAGACATTTTTCTGGAGGTGTGTCGAGTGCCTTGAACTCACAAGTGCCTCACAGAATTTTATAACATTGAGTCGAGAAAAATGTTGTTTAGCCCCAAAGTTTTTCATTTTTAAAAAGAGAAAATGTATCTCAAAATCTGTTGTGCAAAATTTTAGTTTAGCCTCAGTTTTTTTTATTTACACAAGATTAACGGAGAAAATGGAATCCAAAATTTGCTGTGCAATTTTTCCTAAGTAAACAGATACCGTATATGTGGTGGAAAACTACTACTTGGGTACCAAAGAGGACTCAGACTTTCAGCGCAGGTTTGGCTGCAATAGACTATGGACGTTGTCACATTCCATTCAAAGAGCCCCTAAGTTACCAAAACAGAAGAAATCCCCCACAAGTGACCCCATTTTGGAAACCAACCCCTCAAGGAATTTATCTAGGTTGTGTGGTGAGTAGTGTTGAGCGATACCTTCCGATATTCGGAAATATCGGGATCGGATTGTATCGGCCGATATCCAAAAAATATTGAATATCGCCGATACCGATACCGGAAACCAATGCAAGTCAATGGGACACAAATATCGGAATGAAGATAAGCCCTTTCTTTCCTTGTACATCCTGTTGCGGAGGGGGGAAGAGTGTGGGCGGTGCGTGGGCAGAGGCTGCGTGTCTGTGTGGGACCGTGGGGGGTCCGTGCGGGCCTGCCGGGGGTCTGTATGGGACTCTTGGGGGTCTGTGCGGCCTGCCGGTGATCTGTGCGGCCTGCCGAGGGTCTGTACGGGCCTCTCAGGGGTCAGTGTTGCTTGCCGGGGGTCTGTGTGGCCTGCTGGGGGTCTGTACGGGTTTCTCAGGGGTCTGTGTGGCCTGCTGGGGGTCTGTACGGCCTCTCAGGGGTCTGTGTGGCCTTCCGGGGGTCTGTGCAGCCTGCTGGGGTCTGTATGGGCCTCTCGGGGGTCTGTGCGGCCTGCCGGGGGTCTGTACGGGCCTCTCAGGGGTCTGTGTGGCCTGCCTGGGGTCTGTACGGGCCTCTCAGGGGTCTGCGCGGCCTGCCGGGGGTCTGTGTGGCCTGCCAGGGGTCTGTACGGGCCTCTAGGGGGTCTGTGCGGCCTGCCAGGGGTCTTTGTGTTTGTGTGCAGGCATCGTCCGATGTAACTACAAGTCCCATCGGGCTATGCCTGCTACAATGGCAGTGATTGACATATTAGCCAATGATGGGACAGTAGTAGTCCCATCATCTGGCTAATGTGTTGAATGTAAAAAAAAAAATACTACATACATACAACATACATACTACATACAACATACATACTACATACAACATACATACTACATACATACAACATACTACATACATACAACATACATACATCCGTTTTTTGCCAGATCCGTCAAAAAAGCTGTTTCCGCCGGACAGAAAACACATACAGAGGAACGGTTTTTCTATCGGGCGTAAAAACACACAGCGACGGATCCAGCAAATAACAGATGAAACTTGTGGCCATCAGGCGCAATCTGGCGCTAATACAACTCTATGAGAAAAAAACAGATCCGGCAGAAAAAAATGGATCCTGCAAATGTGCTCGCAGGATGCGATTTTTACCCATAGACTTGTATTAGCGACGGATCGCGACGGATGGCCACACATTGCGTCCGTCGTGCAATGGATCCGTCGTGTTTTTGCGGACCGTCGGCATGAAAAAACGTTCAAGTGAACATTTTTTTGTCCGTCGCGTTCACCATTTTCTACCGCGCATGCGCGGCCAAAACTCCGCCCCCTCCTCCCCAGACTTCAGAATGGGCAGCGGATGCATTGAAAAACTGCATCCGCTGCCCACGTTGTACACAAATTTCACAACATGCGTCGGTACACGCAAGTGTGAAAGAGGCCTTAATGAGCGTTTAATTTAAAAAAAAAAAAAAAAAAAAGGAAAAAAACGGCATGGGCTCCCACGCAATTTTCTGCGCCAGAGGGGGAAAGCTGACGACCAGGGGCCAATATTTGTAGCCTGCTATGAATATCAGCCTGTAGCTGTCTGCGTAGCCTTTACTGGCTATTAAAATAGGGGACCCCCAAAAAAATGATGTGGGGTCCCCCTACATTTTATAGCCAGCAAGGCTACGCAGACAGCTGCGGGCTGATATTCATAGCCTAGAGAGGGGCCATGGATATTGCCCCCCCGGCTACAAATACCAGTCCACAGCCGCCCCAGAAATGACGCATCTGTATGATGCACCAATTCTGGCACTTAGCCCCTCTCTTCACACTCCCGTGTATCTGTCTGATATGGGGTAATAAAGGGTTAATGTCACCTTGCTATTGTCAGGTGACATTAAGCCGAGTTAATAATGGAGAGGCTTCAATAAGACGCCTATCCATTATTAATCCAATACTAGTAAAGGGTTAATAAAACACACACACATTAGGAAAAAAGTATTTTAATATTCTTCATTTAACCATACTTACCATACTTCAGCGCCTGCAAAAAACATAAAATAATAAACTGTATACTACCTGTCCGCCGTAGTCCAATTAATAACGAGTATCCCACAATGATCTCCCCTATAGAACAGTGACATTGGGTGATGTCACTGCTCTATAGGACCTTCAGTGACACACTGACAGGAGACAATGGCTCCTGCAGTGCATCACTGAGAGGTTACTATAGTTCAAAGTCTCACTTTATGGCAATTGCTGCGTGGGAAAATTTCTCACGCAGCAATGCCAAAAGTGAGACTAGGGACTATTTTTTACAGCGGCGGAGGAATACAGTGGATAGGATACCTTCCTCCCATCATTGTATTCCTGGAGCCCCTAGAGAGCGGTCGCATCAGCTGATGCTGCCGTTCTCCACGGAGATCATCGTGGGACACTCGGGAATTTCTGCGGATCAGGGAGTATATTGGGTTGTTTGTTATTTTAATCTTTTTTACAGATGACACTGGCTTCGGGGATCAAAATGAAAAGTGATGGTGAGTATGTACTCTATGTTATATGTACTGTATGTATGTATTGTATGTAATGTATAAATGTATTGTATGTAGTATGCATGTAGTATGTACGTAGTATGTATGTATGTAGTATGTATGTATGTAGTATGCATGTATGTAGTATGTATGTAGCATGTACTGTATGTTGTATGTATGTAGTACATATGTTGTATGTATGTAGTATGTATGTTAGTATGTAGTATGTATGTAGTATGTATGTATGTTGCATGTAGTATGTATGTTTTATGCATGTATGTAGTATGTATGTTGTATGTATGTAGTATGCATGTAGTATGTTGTATGTATGTATGTTGTATGTATGTAGTATGTATGTTGTATGTATGTAGTATGTTGTATGTATGTTGTATGTAGTATGTAGGTTTTTTTTACATTCAACACATTACATTCAATACAGACCCCCGGTAGGCCCGCACAGACCCCCCCACGGTCACGCACAGACCCCGCCCACACATACGGACATGGTCTCCGCCCACGCACTGCCCACACTCCATTGTAGTGCATCATTGCACTATAGGAACTTCCGATTCCGGTATCCGATATCTTAAAAGTATCGGAACTCAGTATCGGAAATCCGATACAGCGAATATCGGCCAATACCCGATATTTGCAGTATCGGAATGCTCAACACTTGTGGTGAGCATTTCGCAACCCAGGTGCTTCACTGAATTTTAAAACATTGGACGTGAAAATTAAAAATTGAGTTTTTTCCAAACAAATAACAGGATAACAAGAGTAAATGCAACCCCCCACACATGCAAATTACTCCATTTTGCACACTACAGCCCTCAAGGAATTTATGGAGGGGTGTGAGAATTTTGAACCCATAGGCACTTCACAGATTTTCGACTTGAAAATTAAACATTACACTTTTTCCACTAAAATGCTGCTTTAGCTCCTAATTTTTAATTTTCACAAATAGTAAGAGGAAATAGACCCAAACAATTATAAAGCAATTTCTTCTGAATATAGGTATACCCAGTATACTGTTGGAAAATACTATTTGTGCACACGGCAGGGCTCAGAAGAGAAAAATCGCTATTTGTCTCTTGGAGTACAAATTTGGCAGTAATAGTTTGTGGGTGCCTTGTAGAGCCTCCGAGGTGCCAGAACATAAGAACCCCCCCCCCCCCCGCAACTGACCCCATTATGGAAACTACACCTCTCAAGAAACTTATCTGGGTGTGTACTGAATATTTTTATATTTGTTACCAATTTATTTTCCTTTGGGATGTGAGAAAATGAAAAATTACATTTGTCACAATAATAAGTAGACTTAGATAAAAATGTTTCATGTATACCATGGCTATAAATAAAAAAAGTATTCCATAAATTATTATTTTCACAAGTATTGCAATACCCTATATGTGGTATTACACTTATGTTTTGATTTACGGTAGTGCTCAGAAGAGAGAAAGCACTATTTGGATCTTAACCCCTTCACAACCTAGCAATTTTCCATTTTTGCGCTTTCATTTTCTGCTCTGCTCCTTCCCAGAGCCACGTCTTTTTATTTTCCCGTCAATATAGCCATTGGAGGACTTTTTTTGTGGGTTTGCTTGTTGAGTTGTACTTTTGACACCATTGATGCTATCATTTAAGGTAGTAGAAAATGGGATTAAAATTCCAAATGTGATGAAATTGCAAAAAAAAAGTGCAATTCTACAATAGTTTTTTTTTTATTTACCATGTTCGCTATATGCTAAAACTGATCTGGAAATATGATTCCCCAGGTCAGTATGAGTATGCAGATACCAAACATGTATAGGTTTTTTTTGTTTAAGTGGTGAAGAAAAATCTGAAATTTGTCAGGTAAAAATAATTTGCTCATGGCTTATTTTTTGCACCTCGAGCTTACTTTTTTATTGATATCATTTTGAGGTAGATTTGATGTTTTGATCACCCGTTGCATATTATTGCAATGTTATGGTGGCCAAAAAAAAAACTATGGAATTTAGATTTTTTTTCTCATTAAGCTGTTTACAGATTGGATTAATTTACTTTATATTTTGATAGATTGGACATTTCTGACCGTAACGATACCAAATATGTGTATTATTTATTTTATTTAATTATTTTATTTTCAATGGGGCAAAATGGGGGTGCTTTGAACTTTTATGTTTATTTTTTTTTTTAAATTTAAACTTTTTACTGGCTTCTAAAGTTCCCTTAGGAGACTAGAAGCTGTGATCATCCAATCGCTTCTGCCATATATACATATATAACAGTGCTTCAGCCCTGCTATGTGTAACTAAAATCACAATGTCACAGCTCTGTTGCCGGGTGTCCCAGGACCAAGGGCTCCTTTCCTGTCTCTAACGCTATGGGTGCCCTAGCCCTGTTCTCCGGGTTACCTCTGATGGTGAAGATGCCAGGCCCACTTACCTTGCCTAAGCTCCTAAATCTGCCCTCACTCTATACCCTTCCTCCACCCAAGGAAGAAGGGAACAGTAGTATACCATAGAACACCAATCAGACTAACAAGGTAATACGAACAGAGGTAACAAAAAATACCAAACATACAAATATACACACATGAATATAACAGAGGAATGCATCAGGGAACAGAGAATGGTGTTAAACCAAAGTAGGGCATTATCACACACTCAAAACCTAGCAACAGTCACAGAACCAATAACAACCTCCAGCCATGCAGCATAAGCTAACTCTGACAATGAATGCTAGCCAGGACCCAGATTACATAGGAGATGGGAGTCTCTAACAGTGAACAGCTGAGAGCAGTAATGCAGGAAAGCTTCCAGGAGCTCTCAACTGAGCAGATTGACCCCTGCACTGCTAAAAGAAATGTACACAATTTAATAAGAAGGTGAAGTGCTTCTAATTAGTTCAGGAGTAGGAGAAATCAGACTGCGCTCATCTCGCTCCTCTCTGTAGCGGTAAACCAATGACACCCGATCTACTATGAATGCCAGCATTCATAAGCGGTTCTTCCGTAGACCCCCGGCTGTCATGACAACCCATCGGTACCCCATGATCATATGATGACAGGGGGACGATCTGCGGGACTTGTGATGTGCTTCCTCCAGGTGCATGTTAAATGCCACTGTCAGTGATTGACTTAGGCATTTAACTGGCTAATAGCTATAGATGGATCACAGAGCCACTCTCAGCTGTTAGAGGCACAAGACAGCTGATCAGATCCCGAAGCATCCATCCACCAAAGGGACACGCTATAAAGAGACATTTATTTCATGGTATGTCTTTGTAGTGTCACCATGTAAAGTAAAAGTGCAATCTAAAGCGCTTTCCTATCCAATTACATATGTGCATGACCGGAAGACAGCAGCTGCAAGAACACTTTTAGCCTATGTCTGGTGAATGGTTGGCCATGGTGACATTACAGTATACATCTGGAAAAGTTTCCATACATATACTGTAGGATAGATGCACAGACTAAGTGCACCTAGCCTAAGCAATGTACAGGCTAAATACAATACAGCAACATTGTACATTGAAAATTATAAGATGTATATACACTGGCGCTTAATCACCTGGAAGGATAAAGCGGGGGGCCACGGAAGCAGCAGGTGGTTGAAACAGGTTCTGTGCAAGACTCTGTTGAAAAAATTATTGTTCCTATGTGGGATTTGGGTGTTTTTTCTTTCCACGGTGTGGTAAACTGATGCTGATGAATAAATAAATAAGGTAAAGGATAGAGCGATAATGCAAGCGATACACTAAATCATTGGGATATTGATTGCCACAATAATTACAGTGGTGTTAATGGAAATCAACGGGCACTCACCACATCCTGCTTAGAAGGATACCTGCGATGAAGGTGGCAAGATAATCCACTGGCTTATTTAATTATTCATCAGCATCAGTTTACCACACCGTGGAAAGAAAAAACACCAAATCCCACATAGGAACACTTCAGGTGCAACCTATATAGTCTTATGAAAGGAGTAAGTGGATTCAATTAATACCAATTGATAATTTATTTGTACGTTCTAAATAATATACTGATTTTCTGTACACTTTACCTTCCAGTATCGGGTAACCACACTGTGAAAAGAGAAACACTTAAACCCACATAGGAACACCTCAGGTGCAGACTATACAGCCTCATAAAAGGAGTACCGGTAAGTGCATCCAACCAACACCCTTCATAATCAATTTGCACGGTCCAAATAATATATCGTTCTTCTGTATATTTTACCTTTCAGTAAACCGCTGTAACCGGGTGTAACCCTTTATGCATAAGGGTCCCCACACAACACAGAAACAGCCATATTATAAGTAAGTATAGCGATATTCCAGCCTCAGTTTAGCGCGGTGGTTAATAGTATTATTAACATTGTACATTGTTTTTTAGCCTCTGCCTGAATGCTACAGTGCTTTTTACTTCAATATGAGCTCATGCTCAGTCCTCATTTAGTAAGCAATGTGCGGGCCTGCTGTATTCCGTCCTTACAACCCTTAGGTCCGGTTGCTGCCAAAGCAGTTATCAGCTGATCGGTGGGATCCGACAGCAGAACATGCATCGATCTCATAGTAAAGAACTATTCAGCAGAT
This sequence comes from Ranitomeya variabilis, assembly GCF_051348905.1. Classification (NCBI taxonomy): domain Eukaryota; kingdom Metazoa; phylum Chordata; class Amphibia; order Anura; family Dendrobatidae; genus Ranitomeya; species Ranitomeya variabilis. Next base: position 238,973,831 of record NC_135232.1, read on the forward strand.
AGGTAAGAAATGATTAGAACAAGAGAATCCCGTGAAGCGCGTTCTCCATTCTACAGCATTGCCATGCATGGACATTAGTTGGGGTTTGGCACGGTGCGAGGCTCAAAAGAGAAGGCTCTACTGAACTACTGGACTCTACTGGATTTGTATATTGGGAGCCATGTCGATATTCCAGTGCCTCTGAACTGCAAGGAACGTGAACAACTTCCATTTTTCTGTTGACAGACAATAGATTTGAATAAAGAGCTTTTTTATGAGATTATGCTTATTATTCCAATTTTCTAAGATAAAAAACAATACATGAACTGTATTTAATTTTTTTTAAAAGCCATTTTACCATGCTGTAAATGTGATTAGACATCTTTATTCTTCGGGTCAGTACAATTACAGCTACACCAGGGTTATTTAGTATTGTCATAATTTTCTATTTTTGTATGCTAAAACACTGCTTTACAAAAAAGGATTTTTTATTGCATCACAATATTCTGATAGCTATAACTTTTTTCTTTTTCTGCTGAACAAACTGTGGGGGTGTTTTCTGCATGATGAGTTGATGTTTTATTCTTACTGTTTTTGACTACATAACACTTTTTGATCCCTTTTTGAAACATTTTTTTGGAGAGTAAACAAAAATTCATAAATATATATATATATATATATATATATATATATATATATTTATGCCATTCACTGTGCGGAGTCAGGCGACTTTCTTCTTTGGGTCATTACGATTGCACTGATACCTCATTTATACAGGTTTTCGACTGTTGCACACTAAAAACTATTTTTTATGAACAAAGTTTTTTACATTGTCATATTTTGCTGTAACTGTTTTATTGTTTTGTCGACAGAGCTATATAAGGGCATGGTTTTTGCTGGACGAGATGACGTTTGAATTGTTAACATTTTTTGTATGTGATTTTTTAATCACATTTTATTCAATACGTTGTGGCTTATTCTGATGTAAAAAGCTTTTTGGTGTGTTTATTTAGTTTTTTTCCGGTGTTCACCAAACAGGTTAAATAATTTGACAGCTTTATTGAATGATTTGTTATAGACGCAGTGACATAGACAAATATGTTTACTTTTTTACTTTTTCAGGGCATTAGATCTGTCAATCCCACACATTCAGGAAGCATAGCAAAGTGACCCCATGGCTATTATTGAACGCAATCGTGGTTTGACAATGGGAGCAAAGAGTGAGCCCCCTCCCTCCATAAGTAGAGAGATGCCACTGTCGCTATTGACAGGATCGTGAGAGGGGTTAATCACCCGCGATTGGCGCCAGCAGCAATCGAGGGCACTACTACAGCATGTCATCTATGGTATGTATCTAACACCCACTGATGACTTTGCCGGATTTCCTTGTGAGCTGGTACATTCATTACGCCATACATATACAGCTGTTTGCTGGAACGTTCTTCAAGTTAATACTTTTCTTTTAACCCCTTAATGACCGCCAATATGTTTGTAACTGACCTGAGATATCAGAGAATAGCATCCTCAAATAGGTGACAATCCAGCAGCTGTCGGCTGTACATTATAGCTGACAACTTGCTGCATTAGCAAGGTACAGTGTTTGCACCGTTGAAATCTGTTTAATCCCTTAGATGCTGCTGTAAATAGTGACTACATCATGTAAATGGTTAACAGAGTGTGGGGGCTTCCTCTTTATCTCAATTGGTACCCTCAGATCATGATTTTGTGGTCCTGATGTTTGCCATGGCAATTCATGGCCAAATAGCAGCCTCAGAGTCTAAGGGCTGTTGTACCCTGTTCAGAAGTTAGAGGCATTTAGGTGGTAAAAATACACATTTTCATTTCTGTCATGCCACTTTGCATTAATTCCTGAAAATCACCTGAAGCGTTAATAAAGAACCTGATTGCAGTTTTCAATATGTCTAGGGGTGCTGTTTTTAAAATGGTATAGCTTTGGGGGGGTTCCCAATATATGGGACCCCTAAAGGCACTTAAAACATGGATACTTGCCTAAAAAAATAAATTTAGCAAATTTCCTTGAAGTAATGAAGAATTAATGCTACATTTTTAAACCTCCTAAAAGGCTAACAAAATAAAAGAACATTTTACAAATGGTGCTGATGTAAAGCATACATGATTGAAATGTTATGTATTAACCCCTTCACCCCCGGAGCTTTTTCCGTTTTTCCGTTTTCGTTTTTCGCTACCCTCCTTCCCAGAGCCATAACTTTTTTATTTTTCCGTCAATTTGGCCGTGTGAGGGCTTATTTTTTGCGGGACGAGTTGTACTTTTGAACGACATCATTGGTTTTAGCATGTCGTGTACTAGAAAACGGGAAAAAAATTCCAAGTGCAGTGAAATTGCAAAAAAAGTGCAATCCCACACTTGTTTTTTGCTTGGCTTTTTTGCTAGGTTCACTAAATGCTAAAACTGACCTGCCATTATGATTCTCCAGGTCACTACGAGTTCATAGACACCTAACATGACTAGGTTATTTTTCACCTAAGTGGTGAAAAAAAATTCCAAACTTTGCAAAAAACAAAACAAAACAAAATTGCGCCATTTTCCGATACTCGTAGCGTCTCCATTTTTCGTGATCTGGGGTCAGGTGAGGGCTTATTTTTTGCGTGCCGAGCTGGCGTTTTTAATGATAGCATTTTGGTGTAGATAAGTTCTTTTGATCGCCCGTTATTGCATTGTAATGCAATGTCGTGGCGACCAAAAAAAGTAAATCTGGCGTTTCGAATTTTTTTCTCATTACGCCATTTAGCGATCAGGTTAATGCTTTTTTTTTATTGATAGATCGGGCGATTCTGAACGCGGCGATACCAAATATGTGTAGGTTGGGGTTTTTTTTTATTGATTTATTTTGATTGGGGCGAAAGGGGGGTGATTTAAACTTTTATATTTTTTTTATTTTTTTCACATTTTTAAAAACTTTTTTTTTTTACTTTTGCCATGCTTCTATAGCCTCCATGGGAGGCTAGAAGCAGGCACAGCCCGATCGGCTCTGCTATGCAGCAGTGATCATAAGATCGCTGCTACACAGCAGATTTGCAGGTGTGCTGTGAGCGCCGACCACAGGGGGGCGCTCACAGCCACCGGCAATCAGTAACCATAGAGGTCTCAAGGACCTCTATGGTTACCTTCCTGACTCATCGCCGACCCCCGATCATGTGACGGGGGTCGGCGATGCGCTCATATCCGGCCGCACGGCCGGATGCGGTAGTTAAATGCCGCTGTCTGCGTTTGACAGCGGCATTTAACTAGTTAATAGCGGCGGGTGATCGCGATTTCACCCGCCGCTATTGCGCGCACATGTCAGCTGTAAAAAACAGCTGACATGTCGCGACTTTGATGTGCGCTCACCGCCGGAGCGCACATCAAAGCGGGGGTCCCGACATGTGACGTACTATACCGTCACATGTCGGGAAGGGGTTAATGTGTTGCTGTAGTGTGTGTTATGGACCTGGTGGTTAGGAGCACCCGGAATGACCTGATGAGTAGTGTTGAGCATTCCGATACTGCAAGTATCGGGTATCGGCCGATACTTGCTGTATCGGAATTCCGATACCGAGATCCGATATTTTTGTGATATCGGGTATCGGTATCGAAACAACATTAATGTAAAAATGTGTAAAAGAGAGAATTAAAATAAAAAATATTGGTATACTCACCTCTCCGACGCAGCCTGCACCTTACCGAGGGAAGCGGCAGCGTTCTTTGTTTAAAATTCGCGCTTTTCTTTCCTTTACGTGAGTCCCGGCTTGTGATTGGTTGCGTGCCGCCCATGTGACCGGGACGCAACCAATCACAGCAAGCCGTGACGTAATTTCAGGTCCTTCAGGATTTTAAAATTACGTTCCGGCGTTGTGATTGGTTGCGTCGCAGTCACATGGGAGACGCAACCAATCACAGCAAGCCGTGACGTAATTTCAGGTCCTTAAGGATTTTAAAATTACGTCCCGGCTTTGTGATTGGTTGCGTCTCCCATGTGACTGCGACGCAACCAATCACAAGCCGTGACGTCACGGGAGGCTGGACACGCGCGCATTTTAAAATGGGCGCGTGTCCAGCCTCCCGTGACGTCCCGGCTTGTGATTGGTTGCGCCGCGATCAACCAATCACAAGCCGGGACGTCACGGGAGGCTGGACACGCGCCCATTTTAAAAAGCGCGCGTGTCCAGCCTCCCGTGACGTCACGGCTTGTGATTGGTTAATGGCGGCCATGTTGCCGGGACGCGGACCAATCACAGCAAGCCGTGACGTAATTTCGTCACGGCTTGCTGTGATTGGTCCGCGTCCCGGCAACATGGCGCCGTGACCAATCATAAGCCGGGACGTCACTGGAGGCTGGACACGCGCGCTTTTTAAAATGGGCGCGTGTCCAGCCTCCCGTGACGTCCCGGCTTGTGATTGGTTAATGGCGGCCATGTTGCCGGGACGCGGACCAATCACAGCAAGCCGTGACGTAATTTCGTCACGGCTTGCTGTGATTGGTCCGCGTCCCGGCAACATGGCCGCCCTGACCAATCACAAGCCGGGACTTCACGTAACCAAGTAAAAGCGCGAATTTTAAACAAACAACGCTGCCGGTTCCCTCGCTGAGGTCCAGGCTGCGTCGGAGGGTGAGTATAGCGATATTTTTTATTTTAATTCTTTCTTTTACACATTTATATGGATCCCAGGGCCTGAAGGAGAGTTTCCTCTCCTTCAGACCCTGGGAACCATCAGGAATACCGTCCGATACTTGAGTCCCATTGACTTGTATTGGTATCGGGTATCGGTATCGGATTGGATCCGATACTTTGCCGGTATCGGCCGATACTTTCCGATACCGATACTTTCAAGTATCGGACGGTATCGCTCAACACTACTGATGAGTAAACTAGTAATCGGAACAAGCTCTGGGAAGTGGGAACTCTGCTGACCGCAAACCCTACTCCTAATCGCACACACTAGAAATAGCCGTGGAGCGTACCTAACTCTCCCGAGACGCCTCTTCACAGCCTAAGAGCTAACTACCCCTAAAGATAGAAATAGAAGCCTAACCTTGTCTCAGAGAAATTCCCCAAAGGTAAAAGCAGCCCCCCACATATATTGACTGTAAGTTAAGAGGAAAGTCACAAACACAGGAATGAAACAGGTTTTAGCAAAGGGAGGCTAGACTTCACTAAAATAGTCAGAGGATAGAAAAGGGAACTATGCGGTCAGCACAAAAGACTACAAAAAACCACGCAGAGTAAGCAAAAAGACTCCCCACACCGACTCACGGTGTGGAGGTGCCACTCTGCACCCCAGAGCTTCCAGCTAGCAAGGGAATATCATGATAGCAAGCTGGACAAAAAATTAGCAGTACTAAGAAATATATTCAGGAAGCAGTAACAACAAATGAACTAGCAAAGACTTAGCTTCTGCTGAAGTAGACAGGTCCTCAGAGAAGTCCAAGAGAGATCTGAGCCAATACTGAAACATTGACAGCTGGCATCAAGTAACGATCTGAGTGGAGTTAAATAGGGAAGCCAACATAGCAATAAACGAGAGCAGCTGACAAAGCCAACCTCAGTGACCAGCAGTTCCGCTCAAAGCCACCAGAGGGAGTCCAAGAGCAGAACTAACCAAAGTACCATTCATGAGCACAGGAGGGAGTCTGAGAACAGAATTCACAACAGTACCCCCCCTTGAGGAGGGGTCACCGAACCCTCACCAGGGCCCCCAGGCCGATCAGGATGAGCCAAATGAAAGGCACAAACTAAATCGGCAGCGTGGACATCGGAGGCAACAACCCAGGAATTATCCTCCTGACCATAGCCCTTCCACTTAACCAGGTACTGAAGCTTCTGTCTCGAAATACGAGAATCCAAAATTTTTTCCACCACATACTCCAACTCCCCCTCAACCAACACCGGAGCAGGAGGATCAACGGAGGGAACCATAGGCGCCACGTACCTCCGCAACAACGACCTATGGAACACATTATGGATGGTGTTGTGAATTCTGTTCTCGAGCTCCCTCCTGTGGTTATGAATGGTACTTCGGCGAGTTCTGTTCATGGACTCCCTCTGGTGGCTGTGAGTGGAGCTGCTGGTTCTGAGATTCCTTCTCCAGCTGATCTCGTTCAGCCCTTGGCTGGCTGCTCTATTTAACTCCACTCAGATCGTTACTTGATGCCAGCTGTCAATGTCCTAGTACTGGTTCAGTTCTCTGGGATCTTTCAGATGACCTGTCTACTTCAGCAAAAGCTAAGTCCCTGCTAGCTTATTTGTTACCACTGTGTTTTTGTCCAGCTTGCTATTATATTTTATCTTGTTAGCTGGAAGCTCTGGGATGCAGAGTGGCACCACCGCGCCGTGAGTCGGTGCGGTGGTTCCTTTTGCACACTCTGCGTGGTTTTTTGTTAGTTTTTTATGCTGACCGCAAAGATACCTTTTCTATCCTCAGTCTGTTTAGTTCAGTCTGGCCTCCTATGCTGAAACCTATTTCATTCCTGTGTTTGTGACTTCCATCTTAACTCACAGTCAATATATGTGGGGGCTGCCTATTTCTTTGGGGAATTTCTCTGAGGCAAGGTAGGCTGTATTTTCTATCTTTAGGGGTAGTTAGCTCTTAGGCTTTGAAGAGGCGTCTAGGCAGAGTCAGAAAAGCTCCACGGCTATTTCTAGTTGTTGTGATAGGATTAGCGGTTGCGGTCAGCAGAGTTCCCACTTCCCAGAGCTCGTCCTGTATTGCTAGTTTGCTCATCTGGTCATTTCTAGTGCTCCTAACCACCAGCCCAACATAACAGTACAGCTGGACACAAAGTGTTAATGCATCTCAATAGAGGGATAAGAGAAGTTCTGAGACCATATTTTTCTCTGCAGTGTGTTTTGTATTTCTTTTCCCCTTAACCTCTGGGTGGTTCGGAACACAGGTGTAGATATGGACATTCAAGGTCTGTCCTCTTGTGTGGATCAACACACTGCAAGGGTACAAAGCATTCAAGATTATGTAGTTCAGAACCCGATGTTAGAACCCAGAATTCCAATTCCTGATTTGTTTTCTGGGGATAGATCTAAGTTCCTGAATTTCCAAAATAATTGTAGACTGTTTTTTGCTTTGAAACCCCGCTCCTCTGGTGACCCCATTCAGCAAGTAAAAATCATTATTTCTTTGCTACGTGGCGACCCTCAAGACTGGGCATTTTCCCTTGCGCCAGGAGATCCTGCATTGCATAATGTAGATGCCTTTTTTCTGGCACTTGGATTGCTTTATGATGAACCAGATTCAGTGGATCAGGCAGAGAAAATTTTGCTGGCTTTGTGTCAGGGTCAGGATGAAGCGGAGGTATATTGTCAGAAGTTCAGAAAGTGGTCTGTGTTTACTCAGTAAAATGAGTGTGCCCTGGCGGTGATTTTCAGAAAGGGTCTTTCTGAAGCCCTTAAGGATGTTATGGTGGGATTCCCCACGCCTGCTGGTCTGAATGAGTCTATGTCCTTGGCCATTCAGATCGATCGACGCTTACGTGAGTGCAAAAATGTGCACCATTTGGCGGTGTTTTCTGAGCAGAAGCCTGAGCCTATGCAATGTGATAGGACCTTGACCAGAGCTGAACGGCAAGAATACAGACATCAGAATGGGCTGTGTTTTTACTGTGGTGACTCCACTCATGCTATCTCTGATTGTCCTAAGCGCACTAAACGGTTCGCTAGGTCTGCCACCATTGGTACGGTACAGCCAAAATTTCTTTTGTCCGTTACTAGTGTTGAGCAATACCGTCCGATACTTGAAAGTATCGGTATCGGAAAGTATCGGCCGATACCGGCAAAGTATCGGATCCAATCCGATACCGATACGCGATACCAATACAAGTCAATGGGACTCAAGTATCAGACGGTATCCCTGATGGTTCCCAGGGTCTGAAGGAGAGGAAACTCTCCTTCAGGCCCTGGGATCCATATTAATGTGTAAAAGAAAGAATTAAAATAAAAAATATTGCTATACTCACCTCTCCGACGCAGCCTGGACCTCACCGAGGGAACCGGCAGCGTTGTTTGCTTAAAATTCGCGCGTTTACTTCCTTACGTGAAGTCCCGGCTTGTGATTGGTCGCGTGCCGCCCATGTGGCCGCGAAGCGACCAATCACAGCAAGCCGTGATGTAATTTTAGGTCCTTCAGGATTTTAAAATTACGTTCTGGCTTATGATTGGTCGTGTCGCGGTCACATGGGCGACGCGACCAATCACAAGCCGTGACGTCACGGAAGGCTGGACACGCGCGCATTTTAAAATGCGCGCGTGTCCTGCCTCCCGTGATGTCCCGGCTTGTGATTGGTCGCGTCGCCCATGTGGCCGCGACGAGACCAATCACAGCAAGCCGTGACATAATTTTAGGTCCTTCAGGATTTTAAAATTACGTTCTGGCTTGTGATTGGTCGCGTCGCGGTCACATGGGCGACGCGACCAATCACAAGCCGTGACGTCACGGGAGGCTGGACACGCGCGCATTTTAAAATGCGCGCGTGTCCAGCCTCCCGTGACGTCACGGCTTGTGATTGGTCGCGTCGCGTCACGACCAATCATAAGCCAGAACGTAATTTTAAAATCCTGAAGGACCTAAAATTACGTCACGGCTTGCTGTGATTGGTCGCGTCGCGGCCACATGGGCGGCACGCGACCAATCAGAAGCCGTGACGTCACGGAAGGAAAGAAAAGCGCGCATTTTAAGCAAAGAACGCTGCCAGTTCCCTCGGTGAGGTCCAGGCTGCGTCAGAGAGGTGAGTATAGCAATATTTTTTATTTTAATTCTTTATTTTACACATTAATGTTGTATTTTACACATTAATGTTGTTTCGATACCAATACCCGATACCACAAAAGTATCGGATCTCGGTATCGGAATTCCGATACAGCAAATATCGGCCGATACCCGATACTTGCGGTATCGGAATGCTCAACACTATCCGTTACTCTGATTTGCTCTTTGTCGTCCTATTCTGTTATGGCATGTGTGGATTCAGGCGCTGCCCTGAATTTGATGGACTTGGAGTTTGCCAGGCGCTGTGGTTTTTTCTTGGAACCCTTGCAGTATCCTATTCCATTGAGAGGAATTGATGCTACACCTTTGGCCAAGAATAAGCCTCAGTACTGGACTCAATTGACCATGTGCATGGCTCCTGCACATAAGGAGGATATTCACTTTTTGGTGTTGCATTATCTGCATGATGTGGTCGTTTTGGTTTTGCCATGGCTACAGGTCCATTATCCTGTATTGGATTGGAAATCAATGTCTGTATCCAGTTGGGGTTGTCAAGGGGTACATGGGGATGTCCCATTGTTGTCTATTTCGTCTTCCCATCCTTCTGAAGTCCCTGAGTGTTGTGAACTCTATTTCTGGGCTCCCTCTAGTGGTCACAAGCGGTACTGTGTAGTGTTGTCCTTCTGCAGGTTGGCTTCATCAGCTGGTTCGTTATCCTTGGTTGGTTTTCTATTTAGCCCACCTGGATACTCAGTTCCTTGCCTGCTATCAATGTATTCAGTGCTCTTCAGATTCCGTGTGTCTACCTTGCTCCCAGTCTCTCCAAGACAAGCTAAGTTTTTGTTTGATCATTTTTTGATTATCAGTGTTCATTATGTTTTTAGTCCAGCTCGCTAAAATGTGATTTCTTCGCTTGCTGGTTGCTCTAGGGGACTGAGTTTCTCCCCCCACACCGTTAGTTGGTGTGGGGGTTCTTGAAATCTCAGAGTGGATATTTTGTAAGGGTTTTTTACTGACCGCATAGATTCCCTTTTCTATTTTCTGCTATCTAGTATTAGTGGGCCTCATTTGCTGAATCTGCTTTCACCCCTGTGTATGTGCCTTCCTCTTACCTCACCGTTATTATTTGTTGGGGGCTTCTATATCTTTGGGGATTATTTCTCTGGAGGCAAGAGAGGTCTTTCTTTCTCTCTAGGGGTAGTTAGTTCCTTAGGCTTGCTCGAGACGTCTAGGAATTCAGGCACGTTCACCGGCTACTTCTAGTGTGTTTGGTTAGGTTCAGATTTGCGGTCAGTCCAGCTTGCCACCTCCCTAGAGCTTGTCCTATGTTTGTTACTTAGCTGGAGTAATTTGTGATCCTCAACCACTAAGGATCATAACACCTGAGTTCTTGTCAGATTACCGGGATGTATTTGATGAGCCCAAATCCAGTGCCCTACCTCCTCATAGGGATTGTGATTGTGCTATTAATTTGATTCCTGGTAGTAAGTTTCCGAAGGGCCGACTGTTCAATTTATCTGTGCCAGAACACGCTGCAATGCGGAGCTATATAAAGGAGTCCTTGGAGAAAGGGCATATTCGCCCGTCGTCATCACCGTTGGGAGCAGGGTTCTTTTTTGTGGCCAAGAAGGATGGTTCTCTGAGACCTTGTATAGATTACCGCCTTCTTAATAAAATCACCGTCAAATTTCAGTACCCTTTGCCGCTACTGTCTGATTTGTTTGCTCGGATTAAGGGAGCTAGCTGGTTCACCAAGATAGATCTTCGAGGGGCGTATAATCTTGTGCGTATTAAACGGGGCAACGAATGGAAAACAGCATTTAATATGCCCGAGGGCCATTTTGAGTACTTGGTGATGCCATTCGGGCTTTCTAATGCTCCATCTGTGTTTCAGTCCTTTATGCATGACATCTTCCGAAAGTACCTGGATAGATTCATGATTGTATATTTGGATGATATTTTGATCTTTTCGGACGATTGGGAGTCTCATGTGAAGCAGGTCAGAATGGTGTTCCAGGTCCTTCGTGCTCATTCCTTGTTTGTGAAGGGGTCTAAATGTCTCTTTGGAGTTCAGAAGGTTTCATTTTTGGGCTTCATCCACCTCGACCTGAAACGGAAGCGAAACATCTGGCTGACACAACACAGGGGCAGAAGAAAAACGACGCTTCAGCTCCTGAAAAGCCTCAACGGCCGCAGAGGACCAATTGACCACATCAGCACCTTTTTTGGTTAAATCATTCAATGGTTTAACAACACTAGAAAAATTAGCGATGAAGCGACGGTAATAGTTAGCAAAGCCCAGAAATTTCTGAAGGCTCTTCACAGAAATAGGCTGAGTCCAATCATAAATGGCCTGAATTTTAACAGGGTCCATCTCGATAGTAGAAGGGGAAAAAATGAAGCCCAAAAAGGAAACTTTCTGAACTCCGAAGAGACATTTAGACCCCTTCACAAACAAGGAATTAGCACGAAGGACCTGGAATACCATTCTGACCTGTTTCACATGAGACTCCCAATCCCAATATACAATCATGAATCTATCCAGATACTTTCAGAAGATTTCATGCATAATGGACTGAAACACAGATGGAGCATTTGAAAGCCCGAATGGCATTACCAGGTACTCAAAATGGCCCTCGGGCGTATTAAATGCTGTTTTTCATTCATCGCCCTGTTTAATACGCACAAGGTTATGCGCCCCTCGAAGATCTATCTTGGTGAACCAACTAGCCCCCTTAATCCGAGAAAACAAATCAGACAGCAGAGGCAAAGGGTACTGAAATTTGACCGTGATCTTATTGAGAAGACGGTAATCTATACAGGGTCTCAGAGAACCATCCTTTTTGGCTACAAAAAAGAACCCTGCTCCCAACGGTGATGAAGACGGGCGAATATGCCCTTTCTCCAAGGACTCCTTTATATAACTCCGCATAGCGGCGTGCTCTGGCACAGATAAATTGAAAAGTCGGCCCTTAGGAAACTTACTACCAGGAATCAAATTTATAGCACAATCACAATCCCTATGAGGGGATAGGACACTGGATTTGGGCTCATCAAATACATCCTGAATCCCTATGAGGGGATAGGACACTGGATTTGGGCTCATCAAATACATCCTGGTAATCCGACAGAAACTCAGGGACTTCAGAAGGAGTGGAAGCAGAAATTGACACCAACGGAACATCGTCATGTACCCCTTGACAACCCCAACTAGACACAGACATTGATTTCCAATCCAATACTGGATTATGAACCTGTAGCCAAGGCAAACCCAACACGACCACATCATGCAAATTATGCAACACCAAAAAGCGAATATCTTCCTGATGTGCAGGAGCCATGCACATAGTCAACTGAGTCCAGTACTGAGGTTTATTCTTGGCCAACGGCGTGGCATCAATTCCCCTTAATGGAATAGGATACTGCAAAGGCTCCAAGAAAAAACCACAGCGCCTGGCAAACTCCAAGTCCATCAAATTCAGGGCAGCGCCTAAATCCACAAATGCCATAACCGAGTAGGATGACAAAGAGCAAATCAGAGTAACAGATAAAAGAAATTTAGGCTGTACAGTACCAATGGTGACAGACCTAGCGAACCGCTTAGTGCGCTTAGGACAATCAGAGATAGCATGAGTGGGGTCACCACAGTAAAAACACAGTCTGTGTTCTTGCCGTTCAGTTCTGGTCAAAGTTCTATCACATTGCATAAGCTCAGTCCTCTGCTCAGAGGACACCGCCAAATGGTGCACAATTTTGCGCTCACGCAAACGCCGATCAATTTGGATGGCCAAGGACATTGATTCATTCAGACCAGCAGGCGTGGGGAATCCCACCATAACATCCTTAAGAGCTTCAGAAAGACCCTTCCTAAAAATTGCTGCCAGGGCACACTCATTCCATTGAGTAAGCACAGACCATTTTCTAAACTTCTGACAATATATCTCCGCTTCATCCTGACCCTGACACAAAGCTAGCAAGATTTTCTCTGACTGATCCACTGAATTCGGTTCATCATAAAGCAATCCAAGCACCAGAAAAAACGCATCTACATTAAGCAATGCTGGATCTCCTGGCGCAAGGGAGAATGCCCAGTCTTGAGGGTCGCCACGCAATAAAGAAATAATCATTTTTACTTGCTGAATGGGGTCACCAGAGGAGCGGGGTTTCAAAGCAAGAAACAGTTTACAATTATTTTTGAAATTCAGAAACTTAGATCTATCCCCAGAAAACAAATCAGGAATTGGAATTCTAGGCTCTAACATCGGATTCTGAACTACATAATCTTGAATGCTTTGTACTCTTGCTGTGAGATGATCCACACAAGAGGACAGACCTTGAATATCCATATCTACACCTGTGTCCTGAACCACCCAGAGATTAAGGGGAAAAGAGAGACAAAACACACTGCAAAGAAAAAAAAAATGGGTTCAGAACTTCTCTTATCCCTCTTTTGAGATGCATAAACACTTTGTGGGCCAGCTGTACTGTTATGGACCTGGTGGTTAGGAGCACCCGGAATGACCTGATGAGTAAACTAGTAATCGGAACAAGCTCTGGGAAGTGGGAACTCTGCTGACCGCAAACCCTACTCCTAATCGCACACACTAGAAATAGCCGTGGAGCGTACCTAACTCTCCCGAGACGCCTCTTCACAGCCTAAGAGCTAACTACCCCTAAAGATAGAAATAGAAGCCTAACCTTGCCTCAGAGAAATTCCCCAAAGGTAAAAGCAGCCCCCCACATATATTGACTGTGAGTTAAGAGGAAAGTCACAAACACAGGAATGAAACAGGTTTTAGCAAAGGGAGGCTAGACTTCACTAAAATAGTCAGAGGATAGAAAAGGGAACTATGAGGTCAGCACAAAAGACTACAAAAAACCACGCAGAGTAAGCAAAAAGACTCCCCACACCGACTCACGGTGTGGAGGTGTCACTGCACCCCAGAGCTTCCAGCTAGCAAGGGAATATCATGATAGCAAGCTGGACAAGAAATTAGCAGTACTAAGAAATATATTCAGGAAGCAGTAACAACAAATGAACTAGCAAAGACTTAGCTTCTGCTGGAGTAGACAGGTCCTCAGAGAAGTCCAAGAGAGATCTGAGCCAATACTGAAACATTGACAGCTGGCATCAAGTAACGATCTGAGTGGAGTTAAATAGGGAAGCCAACATAGCAATAAACGAGAGCAGCTGACAAAGCCAACCTCAGTGACCAGCAGTTCCGCTCAAAGCCACCAGAGGGAGTCCAAGAGCAGAACTAACCAAAGTACCATTCATGACCACAGGAGGGAGTCCGAGAACAGAATTCACAACAAGTGTGACTATCTGGATTAAAGGGATAATCATTCAAAGTTAGAAAATTGCTAATTTTTTTTACATTTTTTTCAAATTTCTGATATTTTTTATAAATAAACACAAAACATATTGACCTAATTTTACCATTATCATAAAGTATAATATGTCACAAAAAAAATCTCAAAATTACTGGGATTTGTTGAAGCATTCAAGAGTTATTACCACATAAAGTGATACTGCTCAGATTTTAAAAATTTGGCTTTGTCATTAAGGGGTTAAATGTGAAACACAAATAGACTGAATATTACTTAGCAACTTTGTCAGTTATATACTGTAAAGAATCAGCATCATTTTCCAGTTACCATTGCAAAGACTGACTGAATTTCCTGCTAATATTTATAGACATAAATATGTCTTCTCTCTACATCTACACAACCTTGCCTGAGCAATTTCAAACAGGGTTGTACATCCATTTGCATCTACAGCAGCTTGACATCATGACTTATAGCTCTTCTAGTACATTTCTGTATTGCAAAAAGTAGCGTTAAAGTTGTTTTTAAGGATAATGAAATTCTTCTTCTATTTAAAAGTATTTTATTAAGAAAAATAACACCTACGGGTTCAGCTTTACATTTAGTAATGATTTTCAAGTGGGCAAAACATCAATTCTTCTTCTTCAGAACAAATGAGTAAATATCATGTTTTATTTTTATTTTACCAGTTTACGTAACTTCTTATTTGGAATAAACTTTAAAAAGCTTTCGAAAGGTTAAAGGGGTTATCCCATTTGGCACATTAATAGCATATCGACAGGTTATGTGATAAATGTTCCATACACCTCTGGAACAGAGCAAGCATGCAATCACAATATTGAGAAGAAGATGTTCCAGCTTCAATGAAGATCACTGATGCATCCATTTTTTTGTCACAGGCCCTAAAATACATGTTTCCTTTTTGAATTTGTTCTAGTAACTCCTGCCTAGCATTGATTACTGCCTTACTTGTAACCAGTCTAGGCAATTTCTTCTCCTACTATATTCTGTTATCCATAGTATTACTTCATTTAATATATGTATATTGGTTTGCAGCGTTGTCCACACTGTGCAGTGTGAGGCAGTGACCCAGGAAAAGTTGAAAACAAAGTCTCTTTAAATGACCAGTGTACTCACAAGCAGAAAAGTAAATAGCTTCCTCTAGATCGCAGCCGGGTAAGGCTGCCATCACACTATCAGTATTTGGTTAGTATTTTACATCAGTATTTGTAAGCCAAAACCAGGAGTGGAACAATAAGAGGAAAAGTATAATAGAAACCTATGCACCACTTCTGCATTTATCACCAACTCCTGGTTTTGGCTTACAAATACTGATGTAAAATACTTACCAAATACTGCTAGTGTGACAGCAGCCTAACAAGATAGTCCATAACTGGGACCGGTTGCCATGGGCGACTGCACCGCCGTGTACGCTGAGGGGGTGCCATGCCTTTTGGCTCAACTTAGCTCTGTGTTACCTCACACAGGCTGAGCTTTTGCAGAGCTGTTTGCTCTACAAGTTGCTAACTCAAAACTGATGCATCCATCCCCCTGCTGCAGGGGTTTTTACAAGGAATCTGTGGCCGTAGGCCGCATGGAAAGCCCGGCCAGGGAGGAAACAGACCACCCCACTACCATCCTGTAGTCAGTTTCAAAAATAACAGCCCATAGCAGGTTTTCCTCAATCTGCCTTGAACAAATGGCTTGCCCAAGACCAACACTTACTTTTACTTTGCATTGCAATCACAGCTATACCTGTGACTGCAATGCACTCCCACAGCTTCAATACCCCCACATATGACCCCGGTCACTGCCTTGCAATAGAGATATATATATATATATATATATATATATATATACACACGGTCAGCGCTGGAGTCCTGGGTTCAAATCCCAACATCTGCAAGGAGTTTGTATGTTCTCCCCGTGTTTGCGTGGTTTTCCTCCGGGTTCTCCGCTTTCCTTCCACACTCCAAATACATACTGATGGGGAATCTAAATTGTGAGCCTCATCGGGGACAGCGATGATAATGTGTGTAAACTGTAAAGCGCTGCGGAATATGTTAGCGCTATAAAGATTATTATTATTATTATGACCGCATTCACCAACATTAAATTCCATCTTTCACATTCTTGCTCAGCCTGCCGACTTTTTAAGGTCTTTTGACATACTGTAGTGTTATTCAGATAACCATTTCATAGATGAAGAGACTGTAAGACTCATATGTAAATCCAGGGGTGGCCTTTCCAATGGTTAGCTGAATTGTCTCTTAGCAGAACACACTGACCTGTCAAAAATATTTGCCTACACTAAAATGTATCTATCAAAAAGATAAACTCGATGTTGCTCTTTAACAGCTTACTTCCTGACAGTCATACTTGCATTGGGCAGCATGGTGGCTCAGTGGTTAGCACTGCATCCTTGCAGCACCGGGGTCCTGGGTTCAAATCTCACCAAGGATAACATCTTCAAGGAGTTTGTATGTTCTCATATTTGTGCTATATAAGTGAAGCATAATAAATAAACCATAAAATTGATCTCTGTAGCATTACAGATTTCCCTCTCAATGATCTACCTTCAACCAGCACATGTAAGACCTCCTCCTCCATTGCTCACTCTGCAGCATACATAAAGAGCTCTAATATGTTCTAGCTAAGCATATTTTACATACAGTCTCTTGCTGCTACAGATGTTCCATATTTTTCCAGTTTTATGAACAAATCCAGTCTGTCAATGTAAAATACATAAATAGGAATCTAGAAGCATTAATCTCAAGACCAAATAAATATTGGATGAGTTTGAAAGCACACAATGAAAAATACCTAAGATGGATTGATTCTCTGTCGACTACCTGGCAGGATGGCATGATGACTAATATAATAGAGTGATGACAAGACTGGTGGAGGAAGAAATAGTATGGAAGGGATTTAAATACGTCACTGAAGTACAGCTTCAATGCAGCTGTCACGATTCATTTTGTATTCGTGGCAGCTCTGGCTCCGCTATAATTTAAATGTGGCTTTTTTTCCTTTCAGGCCAGCAAGGGTTAAATGTCAGTTTCCTTTCTGACAGCTGCTTTGATTGCTCATCAGTAGTGATGAGCGAATATACTCTTTACTCGAAATTTCTCGAGCATGCTCTGGGGTCCTCTGAGTATTTTTTAGGGCTCAGAGTTTTAGTTTTTCTTGCCACAGCTGAATGATTTACATCTGTTAGCCAGCATAAGTACATGTGGGGGTTGCCTGTTTGCTAGGGAATCCCCACATGTACTTATGCTGGCTAACAGATGTAAATTATTCAGCTGCGGCAAGAAAAACTCTGAGCACTAAAAAATACTCGGAGGACCCCCGAGCATGCTCAAGAAATCTCGAGTAACGAGTATATTTGCTCATCACTATTAGTCAGCTGATGTGGGTGGTGACCACTTCCACCGTCCTTTAAACAGTCACATGACGCATCAGCTGACTGTCGGTGATAGAGTAATTCATGTTAACCAAGCATGGAGTAAAGAGCTCCCTGGTTGTAGTGGTGCTTCTGCTGTGTTCATGGAGTTCATGGTCCTGGTGCCATATCCTGAGCTGTGGTGTTTTTCAGTGGAGACCGTAAGCTCTATTATCCCTTTTTCTGTCTGTCTTGTTTTTGTCTGTCTCCCTGTGTTGTTCACCATCTGCAGTGGTGAAGCTAGCGTCCTTGCTGGCCAGTACACTAGCCAGGGAATAGTGAGGTGACAGGCACGAGACGGCGGCGGTGAGGGGGAAGGACCCGCTTAGTGCGTTAGGGGAATTTAGAGACAGGCACAGGATGTAGTTCAGGAGGTGCCCATCCCTTGTTCCCTACTGTGAGGGCCTTCCTCTCCCCATTTCTTCCCATTGTTTGGTGTGTCATCAGCTGGACTTAACCGTATTGGTTCATAACAGCAGCCTTAATGCTTGAAAAAAGGCATAAGACAATGAATTTAATAAAATGAAAATCAAAATTTTATTGTCTATCTTTTTTTTTGTCCATATTACAGAAAATTCAATGTAAAAAAGGCATAGTTTTCTGATATTCAGTTTAGTCAGTGGAAATTCAGATACCAACTGATCTGACTTTACAATACTTTAGAGTGGCTTGTAACTATGTCACTCCTGTTACTCAAGAGATACAATGCCTGTAGTGGTAAATATAGATAATAATAATACACTAATATTTCAGAATCACTGTTGACAATTTGCATGTTAAAGGGGTTGTCCGAGACTTTAACATTGATTGCCTATCCTTAGGATAGGTAATCAATTTTAGATCTGTGGGGGTGCGACTCTTGCCTTCCCCGACAATCAGCTGTTTCCAGCATCGGCGGTAGCTGGAACTGCTCAGTTGCCAAGCTGCATTTGCACATCTCCATCAACAGAATAGTGGCAGCTGCTGGATACTGCCCATCCACCCCCTATTGATTTGAATAGGTGGAAAATGTGCAGTACATGGCTGTGCCCACTGTACAGTTGACAGAGTTGTGCTGTATAACATTGACTCCACATGGAGTGAATAAGGCAGTATAAAAGACATCGCTTCTTTAACTAGCATAAAAAGATTACCAGGTCACCCTTAATATCAGGTCATCTGTTCTTTTGGTTGAGAAAGGTATTAGTATGACTGTTTCTTAATGACAGGTAATGCGACATCAATGAACTTGTTCATGGTACAAGCAATCGATTTGATGGCTATTGATTCATTGAGATAATATATTTTCCAAGACCAGCAATCCTCACAGCTACAGCTCTGGTGTTCTCGTTAAAGCACAATGAATTATGGTTTATGAGATTTTGTGTCAGAGACTTGAATCTAACTGTGTTTACTTAGGCTAGGTTCCCATTGCGTTAGGGCAATCCGTTTAGCGCTAAGCGCTAGCGGATTGCGCCAACGCAATGTCTTTTAAGGGGTCGCGTTAAACGTCCCCGCTAGTGCAGATCCCCGATCTGCGAGAGTGGGGAACGGACCTCGGGCGCGCCGCGGACGCTGCAAGCAGCGTCCGAGGTGCGCTACAAAAGAACGGCACATCGCTAGCGTGTGCCGAAAATGACACGCGCTAGCAATGCGCTTTAACATTGCCGGAAATGGGAGCGCTAACGGACGCATTGCACGGCGTTAATTTCGCCGTGCAACGCTGTCCGTTAGCGCTCACACTAAAACGCAATGGGAACCTAGCCTTAGTGTCACCAATTATCCATTATTTTGTGCAAGTCTGATATTTTTGGGATGTGAGATGTGGACATGTACATTGTACTCACACCACATTTATAGGCTATTTAGCAGCATACGTTTGGTTAGTAAAACAATTAAAATTCCCACCAATTTCCTGTAAACTCAAATAATTTATGACAATTAAAGGCATTCTTAAGTTATACACAATAATTAATATTAGATGTGAAATACATACTAAAAACATTGGTGACCTCCTTTTGACTTGAAGAGATTGTCCACTACATGAACATTGATGGCCAATCCTTAGGATAGGTCATCAATGTTTGATAAGTGGTAGTGTGAATTCAAATTAATAGGAGGCAGATGTGTGGTGCCCGGTTGCGGCCTCTATGCAGTAGATGGAGCTGAGCTAAGCAGCTTCTTAACTGGACAGTCCCGGCCGATACAGCTGGTTGACGGGGGTGCCAGGTGTTGCACTCCCACCAATTAGACATTGATGACCTATCCTGTGGATAAAGTAGTGAACCTCTTTAATGAGCTGACATTCCACTTTTCCTAGCTTCTTCCATCTAAGATGGCCACCCTTTTTCTTCGCTTAAACTGTGTACATTGTGCAGTGCTAGTCAGACACATTCTCCCTATGTCTTCTTTTAGTACAGAGCTATAATAGGGCACACACAAGTGCATATGGCCTTTTTGTACCTTCATATACTTCTGATCCTATATGATGGCATACAGATGTTTTTCCTATCGCCACGACAGCACCCACAACGAGAGAGGGGATCCGCCCACCTTCCGGACAGGAACCTACAGGTTAAAAAGGGGCGGTCCCCCTCGCCCTCCAGTTTGGGTTCCTGTCCGGACGGCGGGAGCCTACAGGTTTCGATCGCTTACCCGGGTCCGCCAAGCCTCTGTGCGGTGTCCAGGTGAGAACGGCAGAGTCGGGGGCCCGGAAGCAGCGTTGGGGGAAGTCCTGTGTCCAGCTTCCCCCCTCGTCTGGCGGCATGACTGAGCGGTCGAGGTGGCATTCCCGGGGGAAGGCGCGCCGCCCCGGGTCGTCCACGTGCGCGTGACGCTGCAGGAGCAGGTCGGCGCTTATGACCCGGAAGTGATCTAACGACTTCCGGAGGAGGCCGGGAGGAGGAGCGCGGGACCTTTGAAAGGCAGGCAGCGCTTGGTGAGTGGTGTGCGGCAACATGTCTTCCACAGGAGACGCCGAACACCGACAGTTAGGAGAAAGGAGCAGCAGCAGATCTCGTTGTGGAGAGGCACGCGGGCAGCAGGACCCGGGCACGTCACGTCACACCTCACCCCCTCAGAAACCGGTACTCTAAGTTCATCAGCAATGGTGAGTTAATATCTGAGCCATTGGCTGATACATCTGTCTTCTATACTATGCTTTGTTATAGGGAAAGAAGGTCTCAAAGACTAAGCATAAGCAGTGCGCGTTATGCACAGAGCCACTACCTGACATCTACTTAAAGAAGTTATGTCAGTCGTGTATATGCCGTACGTTAGAAGAAGAAGCCCCCCTCCGTGTATCGGATTTGAGGGAAGTAATTAGGGAAGAAATTAAATCGTCCCTTAAATCTAGACGGCATGAGAAGAATAGTGTGGAAATGGTATCCGATTCCAGCCCTTCGTTGCAAGAGGGCGAGTGCTCGGAGAGCTCATCACCATCCTCCTCAGATGAGGAGGGAAGGCCTTGCTTTTCCACCGAAAATATGGAGACTTTAATTAAGGCTGTCCGTTCAACTATGGGTATGGCAGAGAGTAAAGAGCCAAAAACAACCCAAGAGATCATGTTCGCAGGGCTGAGCCAGAAAAGTCGCAAAGCTTTCCCAGTGGTTGATACCGTTAAAGATCTGGTTAGACGGGAGTGGGACAAGCTGGATAAAGGGTTCTTACCTTCGGCCGCAAAAAGAAGGTACCCCTTTGAGGATGACACCTTATCCCAGTGGATGAAGATCCCAAAAGTAGATGCGGCAGTGGCCTCTACCTCGAAAACAGCCTCGCTACCATTAGAGGATGTGGGACTCCTTAAAGATCCTTCAGACAGGAAGGCTGACATGCTTCTTAAGAAAACGTGGGAAGCATCATCTGGAGCCTTTAAGCCGGCAATCGCAGGCACCTGTATGGCGAGATCAGTTATGGTCTAGGTAACTCAGCTGGAAGAACAGCTTAAAGCTAAAGTACCCAGAGATAAATTGTTAAACTCCCTGTCTCAGGTCAGAGAAGGAGCAGCTTATCTAGCGGATGCCTCGATTGATTCCCTGAAATTGGCTGCAAGATCGGCGGGTCTCTCGAATGCAGCCCGACGGGCGCTCTGGCTAAAGACCTGGAAGGGAGATGCTCAGGCAAAAGCCAAATTGTGCTCCATTCCGTGTAGGGGTGAGTACCTATTCGGCCCAGTGCTGGATGACATCCTTGCAAAGGCAGAAGACAGAAAGAAGGGATTTCCTAAAATATTTAATCCCACTTTTAGGAATGCCTTCCGGAGACGCATACCCTTCAGAAAATTCCAGTCAGACCAGCAGGGATATAATCGTGACTGGGAGATGTCAGATCAAAAGAAGAAAGGTGGATACTATAAAAACCCTTCATCTTTCTCAAGACGTAGACGTAATTACAGATAGAATAGATCTACCAGTAGGAGGAAGACTAAGATTCTTCTCAGCAGAATGGAAAAGGATAACTTCTAGTGCCTGGATAATGGGGGTAGTCGAGTCAGGATTAAAATTAGAATTTTTGAGAACTCCCCCAAATCATTTTGTTATAACATCACTGGACACTCCGGCCCAACAACAGGCCTTAGAATTAGAGATTCAACAATTGCTTAGAAAGCGAGTTATTGAAGAAGTACCAAAACATCAGGAGAAGACGGGTTTTTATTCTCCCCTATTTTTAATCTCTAAACCTGATGGGTCCTTTAGGACCATCATAAATTTGCGTAAATTGAATGAATATCTTCAGTACCACGCTTTTAAGATGGAATCCATTAAATCAACAACTAAGCTTTTGTTTCCTAGGTGCTACATGTCGGTTTTGGATCTAAAAGATGCGTATTACCATCTTCCAGTTCACAGAAATCACCAGCAATTCCTCAGGATGGCAGTATGGGTAAACCATCAGATTAAACATTTCCAATTTTTAGCAATGCCCTTTGGCCTGTCCATGGCTCCTAGAGTTTTTACAAAGGTTGTTTCGGAAGTAATGGCCCATATCAGGGAAAAGGAAACCCTTGTAGTGCCCTATCTAGACGATTTTTTAATAGTTGGAAATCCAATTGCTCAGTGTACGTCTAGGGTAAATGCCATAATATCATCCCTACAGGAACTCGGATGGATAGTCAACTGGGAAAAGTCAAAACTGGAACCCACAAGACGTCAAATGTTCCTAGGAGTTCTTCTAGACTCGGAAAATCAGTTATCCTTCCTACCAGAAGAAAAGAAGCAGAAGATAATTCAAAGGATCACGGCCGTAAGGGAAGCTCCAAGCTTAAGTTTAAGAGACGCAATGTCTTTGCTAGGATCTCTGACTGCATGTATATCGGCGGTGAGATGGGCTCAGGCTCATACCCGAATGCTTCAATACGAAGTTCTTCAAGCAGAAAGAGATCTTCACGGTGCTCTGAGCAGGAGGTTCAGTCTATCAACCGCCACTCTTCACGATCTGAGATGGTGGCTCAATCTGGCACATTTATTAAAAGGAGTTCTCTGGGCCATCACTCCGGACAACATAGTTACAACAGATGCCAGTCCATTCGGTTGGGGAGCCCATATGGGAGACGGTCTAACCCAGGGACGTTGGTCGACTCAAGAGTCCCAGAATTCCTCAAATCTAAGAGAGCTTGTTGCAGTCAATCAAGCCCTTCTTTGCTTCCTACCATCCCTGAGGAATTCGCATGTACAAATACAAACAGACAATATGACTGTGGTGGCCTACATCAATCATCAGGGGGGGACAAGATCACGATCCCTAATGATCACTACAGCTCAGATATTGTCTCTGGCCGAGAATCACTTACAATCCCTGTCGGCGGTTCATATAAAAGGGGGAGCTCAATATACAGGCGGACTACCTCAGTCGCCATACCCTGCGTCAGGGAGAATGGTCCCTGTTATGACCCCAATGGCAGAGGGTCTCAGAAATAATTACTAAGTCTGCAAACACAAAAAACCAGCTCATAGGGCAGTGGTAACTGAGTTGACCATATATCTAATCCTAGCACCACAAATAGAAGCAGCCGGGGAACGAGCCTACGTTGGTTCTAGACGTCTCGCGCCAGCCGGAGAACTAACTAACCCTAGAAGGGAAAAGAAAGACCTTTCTTGCCTCCAGAGAAAAGACCCCAAAAGTTGGATACAAGCCCCCAACAAATAATAACGGTGAGGTAAGAGGAAAAGACAAACGTAAGAATGAGCTAGGTATTTAGCAAAGAGAGGCCCACTAGCTAATAGCAGAATATAGTAAGAAGACTTATATGGTCAGCAAAAACCCTATCAAAATATCCACGCTGGATATTCAAGAACCCCCGAACCGTCTAACGGCCCGGGGGGAGAACACCAGCCCCCTAGAGCTTCCAGCAAGGTCAGGAATCACATTTAGTACAAGCTGGACAAAAATGAGAGCAAGCAAATAACCAAAAAACAAAGAAGCAGGACTTAGCTTAATTTTGCACGAACCCGGACCAGCAGACAGGAGCAAACAGAAAGGATCTGATTACAACGATGCCAGGCACTGGACTAAGGATCCAGGAAGCTTATATAGCAACTCCCCTGGACTAACGACCCAGGTGGGTGCCAAACTGAGGAAAGACAATCCCAGAGTCATATCACTAGTAACCACAAGAGGGAGCCAAAAAGTCTAAATCACA
The DNA here is from genome assembly GCF_051348905.1 of Ranitomeya variabilis. NCBI lineage: Eukaryota > Metazoa > Chordata > Amphibia > Anura > Dendrobatidae > Ranitomeya > Ranitomeya variabilis. Next base: position 238,997,930 of record NC_135232.1, read on the forward strand.
ACAGTACCCCCCCCTTAAGGAGGGGTCACCGAACCCTCACCAAGACCACCAGGGCGATCAGGATGAACAGCGTGAAAGGCACAAACTAAATCGGCCGCATGCACATCAGAGGCAACCACCCAGGAATTATCCTCCTGACCATAGCCCTTCCACTTGACCAGATACTGAAGCCTCCGTCTGGAGAGACGAGAATCCAAGATCTTCTCCACCACGTACTCCAACTCGCCCTCAACCAACACCGGAGCAGAAGGCTCAACAGAAGGAACCACAGGTACAACGTACCGCCACAACAAAGACCTATGGAACACGTTGTGAATGGCAAATGACACCGGAAGATCCAAGCGAAAGGACACAGGATTAAGGATTTCCAATATCTTGTAAGGACCGATGAAGCGAGGCTTAAATTTAGGAGAGGAGACCTTCATAGGAACAAATCGAGAAGACAGCCATACCAAATCCCCAACACGAAGTCGGGGACTCTGTTGTGGATTCTGTTTGTGGGCTCCCTCTGGTGGTTACTGCTGGTACTGGGTGACTTTGGTGGGTTGCGGCCTTTGGTTTCCACCTGTCCATCAGTGGCTGGGTGTTTCCTATTTTACCTGGCCTTTCTGTCATTTCCCTTGCCGGCTATCAATGTATTCAGATGTGCTCTGTTTGGTTCCTGCCTACCTGCTCCCAGATCTTTCAGGATAAGCTAAGTGCTGATTTTCAGTTGTTTGGTTTTTTGTCCAGCTTGCTTATTATGTCTCTATGCTAGCTGGTAGCTCTAGTGGACTGAGGTTCTCCCCATGTGCCATGAGTTGGCACATGGGTTCTTGTAATCTCAGGATGGTTTTTTTTTTATTAGGGTTTTTTGCTGACCGCTCAGTCCCCTTTTGTATCGTTCTGCTTTCTAGTTTACAGCGGGCCTCAATTTGCTAAAACTATATATATCATCTCTATGTGTGTGCCTTCCTCTCATTTCACCGTCAATACATGTGGGGGGCAACTATATCTTTTGGGGTTCATTCCGCTGGAGGCAAGTGAGGTCTTTATTTTCTCTGCAGTGCTAGTTAGCTCTTAGGCTGGTGCGTGGCGTCTAGAACCAACGTAGGCACGCTCCCTGGCTATCTCTAGTTGCGTTTGTCAGGCGTAGGGCAGCGGTCAGCCCAGGTTCCATCACCCTAGAGCTCGTCCGTAATATATTTGTACTTTGCTTGTCCTGTGCTATCCCTAGCCATTGGGATTCATGACAGTATAGCCGGCCCACAAAGTGTTAATTGTTTGGGCTGAAGCAGGAGAAAGAGAAGTGTTTAAGGGAAATTTTTTATTTATTTTTTTTTTTTTTCCCCTTCAGAGTTTTGCTGCCTAGCCCTTAATTGCTGTCTAGCTGCTTCTTACCTCCTCTTAACCGTTGAATGGCTCTGATCTTAGCTGTTTAACATGGATGTCCAGAGTTTGGCTTCCAGCCTGAGTAATCTCGCGGCAAAAGTTCAAAACATACAGGATTTTGTTGTTCACACTCCCATGTCTGAACCTAGAATTCCTATTCCAGAGTTCTTTTCTGGAGATAGATCTACCTTCCTGAATTTCAGGAACAATTGTAAATTGTTTCTTTCTTTAAAATCTCGCTCCTCTGGAGACCCTGCTCAACAGGTCAAGATTGTAATATCTTTCCTGCGGGGCGACCCTCAGAATTGGGCATTTGCATTGGCACCAGGGGATCCTGCATTGCTCAGTGTGGATGCGTTTTTTCTGGCATTGGGATTGCTCTATGAGGAACCTAACCTGGAGATTCAGGCTGAAAAGGCTTTATTAGCCCTCTCTCAGGGGCATGATGAAGCGGAGATATATTGTCAGAAGTTTCGGAAATGGTCGGTGCTTACTCAGTGGAATGAGTGCGCCCTGGCTGCAAACTTTAGAAATGGTCTTTCTGAGGCCATTAAGGATATTATGGTGGGGTTCCCTACGCCTACAGGTCTGAATGAGTCTATGGCTATGGCCATTCAGATTGATCGGCGTTTACGGGAGCGCAAACCCGTGCACCAGTTGGCGGTGTCTTCTGAACAGGCACCTGAGACTATGCAATGTGATAGAATTCAGTCCAGAAGTGAACGGCAAAATTATAGGCGGAAAAATGGATTGTGTTTCTATTGTGGTGATTCAGCTCATGTTATATCAGCATGCTCTAAACGCACAAAAAGGGTTGATAAATCTTTTGCCATTGGTACTCTGCAACCTAAGTTCATTTTGTCTGTGACTCTGATTTTTTCACTGTCTTCCATTTCCGTCGATGCCTATGTGGATTCGGGCGCTGCCCTGAGTCTTATGGATTGGTCATTTGCTAAACGCTGCGGTTTTAGTCTGGAACCTCTGGAAGTTCCTATTCCTCTGAAGGGAATTGACTCTACACCATTGGCTATGAATAAACCGCAGTATTGGACACAAGTGACCATGCGCATGACTCCCGTTCATCAGGAGGTGATTCGCTTCCTTGTACTTTATAATTTACATGATGTACTAGTGCTTGGTCTGCCATGGTTACAAACTCATAATCCTGTCCTGGACTGGAAAACAATGTCTGTGTTAAGCTGGGGATGTCAGGGGGTTCATGATTATGCACCTCCGATTTCAATCGCTTCATCTACTCCTTCTGAGATCCCTGCGTTTTTGTCTGACTATAGGGATGTTTTTGAGGAGCCTAAGCTCAATTCGCTCCCTCCGCATAGAGATTGTGACTGTGCTATAGAATTGATTCCTGGCAGTAAGTTCCCTAAGGGTCGTTTATTTAATCTGTCACTGCCAGAGCATACTGCTATGCGGAATTATATTAAGGAGTCCTTGGAAAAGGGACATATTCGTCCATCTTCGTCCCCTCTGGGAGCAGGTTTTTTTTTTGTGGCAAAAAAAGATGGTTCCCTGAGGCCTTGTATAGATTATCGCCTTTAGAATAAGATTACAGTCAAGTATCAGTATCCATTGCCATTATTGACTGATTTGTTTGCTCGCATTAAGGGGGCTAGGTGGTTCACTAAGATAGATCTTCGCGGTGCGTATAATCTGGTGCGGATAAAACAGGGTGATGAGTGGAAAACCGCATTTAATACGCCTGAGGGCCATTTTGAGTATTTGGTAATGCCTTTTGGACTCTCCAATGCTCCGTCAGTCTTTCAGTCCTTTATGCACAATATTTTCCGTGAATATCTGGATAAGTTTATGATTGTGTATTTGGATGATATTTTGGTGTTTTCTGATGACTGGGAGTCTCATGTTCTACAGGTCAGGAAGGTGTTTCAGGTTCTGCGGGCCAATTCTCTGTTTGTGAAGGGCTCAAAGTGTCTCTTCGGAGTCCAGAAGATTTCTTTTTTGGGGTACATTTTTTCTCCTTCTACTATTGAGATGGATCCCGTCAAGGTTCAGGCGATTTGTGACTGGACACAACCTACATCTGTTAAGAGCCTTCAGAAGTTCTTGGGGTTTGCTAATTTTTATCGTCGGTTCATTGCTAATTTTTCCAGTATTGTTAAACCTTTGACTGATTTGACTAAAAAGGGTGCTGATGTTGCTGATTGGTCTCCTGCGGCCGTGGAGGCCTTTCAGGAACTTAAGCGCCGGTTTTCTTCTGCTCCTGTGTTGTGTCAACCAGATGTTTCACTTCCTTTTCAGGTTGAGGTTGATGCTTCCGAGATTGGAGCGGGGGCGGTTTTGTCACAGAGAAGTTCTAATGGCTCGGTGATGAAGCCATGTGCATTCTTCTCTAGAAAATTCTCGCCCGCCGAGCGCAATTATGATGTGGGTAATCGGGAGCTTTTGGCCATGAAGTGGGCATTTGAGGAGTGGCGTCATTGGCTTGAGGGTGCTAAACATCGTGTGGTGGTCTTGACTGATCACAAGAATCTCATTTACCTTGAGTCTGCCAGGCGTTTGAATCCTAGACAGGCTCGTTGGTCGTTGTTTTTTTCTCGTTTCAATTTCGTGGTTTCATACCTGCCAGGTTCAAAGAATGTGAAGGCAGATGCTCTTTCCAGGAGTTTTGTGCCTGACTCTCCTGGAGACTCTGGGCCTACTGGTATCCTTAGGGATGGGGTAATATTGTCCGCCGTATCCCCAGACTTGCGACGTGCATTGCAGGAGTTTCAGGTGGATAAACCGGATCGTTGTCCACAAGAAAGACTGTTTGTTCCGGATGATTGGACCAGTAGAGTCATCTCCGAGGTCCATTCTTCTGTGTTGGCTGGTCATCCTGGAATATTTGGTACTAGAGACTTGGTGGCCAGGTCTTTTTGGTGGCCTTCCTTGTCTAGGGATGTGCGTACCTTTGTGCAGTCTTGTGAAGTGTGTGCTCGAGCTAAGCCTTGCTGTTCTCGGGCCAGTGGGTTGTTGTTATCCTTGCCCATCCCGAAGAGGCCTTGGACGCACATTTCCATGGATTTTATTTCTGATCTCCCGGTTTCACAGAAAATGTCCGTTATCTGGGTTGTGTGTGACCGCTTTTCTAAGATGGTTCATTTGGTGCCCTTGCCTAAGTTGCCTTCCTCCTCTGAGTTGGTCCCTTTATTTTTTCAGAACGTGGTTCGTTTGCATGGGATTCCGGAGAATATCGTTTCTGACAGGGGATCCCAGTTTGTGTCTAGATTTTGGCGGACGTTTTGTGCCAAGATGGGCATTGATTTGTCTTTCTCGTCTGCATTCCATCCTCAGACGAATGGCCAGACGGAGCAAACTAATCAGACCTTGGAAACTTATTTGAGGTGTTTTGTTTCTGCTGATCAAGATGACTGGGTTGCTTTTTTGCCACTGGCCGAATTTGCTCTTAATAATCGGGCTAGTTCGGCCACGTTGGTCTCTCCTTTTTTTTTGTAATTCGGGGTTTCATCCTCGTTTTTCCTCTGGTCAGGTGGAGCCTTCGGATTGTCCTGGAGTGGACGTGGTGGTGGACAGGCTACATCAGATTTGGAATCAGGTGGTGGACAATTTGAAGTTATCTCAGGAGAAGACTCAGCAGTTTGCTAATCGCCGTCGCCGCGTGGGTCCCCGACTTCTTGTTGGGGATTTGGTGTGGTTGTCTTCTCGTTTTGTCCCTATGAAGGTCTCTTCTCCTAAGTTCAAGCCTCGGTTCATCGGTCCTTATAGGATCTCAGAGATTCTTAACCCTGTATCTTTTCGTTTGGATCTCCCAGCATCGTTTGCTATTCATAATGTGTTCCATCGGTCGTTGTTGCGGAGGTATGAGGTGCCCGTTGTTCCTTCGGTTGAGCCTCCTGCTCCGGTGCTGGTGGAGGGAGAATTGGAGTATGTTGTTGAGAAGATCTTGGATTCTCGTGTTTCCAGACGCAAACTCCAGTATTTGGTTAAGTGGAAGGGTTATGGTCAGGAGGATAATTCCTGGGTGGACGCCTCCGATGTTCATGCGACTGATTTGGTCCGCGCCTTCCATAGAGCTCACCCTGATCGCCCTGGGGGTTCTCGTGAGGGTTCGGTGACCCCTCCTCAAGGGGGGGGTACTGTTGTGGATTCTGTTTGTGGGCTCCCTCTGGTGGTTACTGCTGGTACTGGGTGACTTTGGTGGGTTGCGGCCTTTGGTTTCCACCTGTCCATCAGTGGCTGGGTGTTTCCTATTTACCTGGCCTTTCTGTCATTTCCCTTGCCGGCTATCAATGTATTCAGATGTGCTCTGTTTGGTTCCTGCCTACCTGCTCCCAAATCTTTCAGGATAAGCTAAGTGCTGATTTTCAGTTGTTTGGTTTTTTGTCCAGCTTGCTTATTATGTCTCTATGCTAGCTGGTAGCTCTAGTGGACTGAGGTTCTCCCCATGTGCCATGAGTTGGCACATGGGTTCTTGTAATCTCAGGATGTTTTTTTTTTTATTAGGGTTTTTTGCTGACCGCTCAGTCCCCTTTTGTATCGTTCTGCTTTCTAGTTTACAGCGGGCCTCAATTTGCTAAAACTATATACGTATATCATCTCTATGTGTGTGCCTTCCTCTCATTTCACCGTCAATACATGTGGGGGGCAACTATATCTTTTGGGGTTCATTCCGCTGGAGGCAAGTGAGGTCTTTATTTTCTCTGCAGTGCTAGTTAGCTCTTAGGCTGGTGCGTGGCGTCTAGAACCAACGTAGGCACGCTCCCTGGCTATCTCTAGTTGCGTTTGTCAGGCGTAGGGCAGCGGTCAGCCCAGGTTCCATCACCCTAGAGCTCGTCCGTAATATATTTGTACTTTGCTTGTCCTGTGCTATCCCTAGCCATTGGGATTCATGACAGGACCCACACCGCGGCGGCGGTTGGCAAAACGCTGAGCCTTCTCCTGTGACAACTTTAAGTTGTCCACCACATGATTCCATATCTGCTGCAACCTATCCACCACAGAATCTACCCCAGGACAGTCAGAAGGCTCCACATGTCCCGAGGAAAAACGAGGGTGGAAACCAGAGTTGCAGAAAAATGGCGAAACCAAAGTAGCAGAACTAGCCCGATTATTAAGGGCAAACTCAGCCAACGGCAAGAAGGTCACCCAATCATCCTGATCTGCCGAAACAAAACACCTCAAATAAGCCTCCAGAGTCTGATTAGTTCGCTCCGTTTGTCCATTAGTCTGAGGATGAAAGGCAGACGAAAATGACAAATCAATGCCCATCCTAGCACAAAAGGATCGCCAGAACCTGGAAACAAACTGGGATCCTCTGTCAGACACAATATTCTCAGGAATGCCATGTAAACGAACCACATTCTGAAAGAACACAGGAACCAGATCGGAAGAGGAAGGCAGCTTAGGCAAAGTCACCAAATGGACCATTTTAGAAAAGCGATCACACACCACCCAGATGACAGACATGCCCTGAGACACCGGGAGATCTGAAATGAAATCCATGGAAATGTGTGTCCAAGGCCTCTTCGGGACAGGCAAGGGCAAGAGCAACCCGCTGGCACGAGAACAGCAAGGCTTAGCTCGAGCACAAGTCCCACAGGACTGCACAAATGACCACACATCCCGTGACAAGGAAGGCCACCAAAAGGACCTAGCCACCAGATCTCTGGTGCCAAAAATTCCCGGATGCCCTGCCAACACTGAGGAATGAACCTCGGAAATGACTCTGCTGGTCCACTTATCAGGAACAAACAGTCTGTCAGGTGGACAAGAGTCAGGTCTACCAGCCTGAAATCTCTGCAACACACGTCGCAAATCAGGAGAAATGGCCGACAAGATAACTCCCTCTTTAAGAATACCAACTGTTTCTGCGACTCCAGGAGAGTCAGGCACAAAGCTCCTTGAAAGAGCATCAGCCTTCACATTCTTTGAACCTGGTAAATATGAGACCACAAAGTCAAAACGGGAGAAAAACAATGACCAGCGGGCCTGTCTAGGATTCAGGCGTTTAGCAGACTCGAGATACATCAAATTTTTGTGATCAGTCAAGACCACCACACGATGCTTAGCACCCTCAAGCCAATGACGCCACTCCTCAAATGCCCACTTCATGGCCAGCAACTCCCGATTGCCAACATCAAAATTCCGCTCAGCAGGCGAAAACTTCCTAGAGAAGAAAGTACATGGTCTCATTACCGAGCAACCAGGGCCTCTCTGCGACAAAACGGCCCCTGCCCCAATCTCAGAAGCATCCACTTCGACCTGAAAGGGAAGTGAGACATCAGGCTGGCACAAAACAGGCGCCGAAGTAAACCAGCGCTTCAACTCTTGGAACGCCTCCACGGCTGCAGGAGCCCAGTTAGCAACATCAGAACCTTTCTTGGTCATATCCGTCAAAGGTTTAACAACGCTAGAAAAATTAGCGATAAAACGACGGTAGAAGTTAGCAAAACCCAAGAACTTCTGAAGACTCTTAACTGACGTGGGTTGAGTCCAATCATGAATAGCTCGGACCTTGACTGGGTCCATCTCCACAGCAGAAGGGGAAAAAATAAACCCCAAAAAGGGAACCTTCTGTACTCCAAAGAGACACTTTGAGCCCTTAACAAACAAAGCATTCTCACGCAAAACCTGAAACACCATCCTGACCTGCTCCACATGTGAGTCTCAATCTTCAGAGAAAACCAGAATATCATCCAGATAAACAATCATAAATTTATCCAGATACTTCCGGAAAATATCATGCATAAAGGACTGAAACACTGAGGGAGCATTAGAGAGCCCAAAAGGCATCACCAAGTACTCAAAATGACCTTCGGGCGTATTAAATGCTGTCTTCCATTCATCTCCTTGCTTAATGCGCACAAGGTTGTACGCACCACGAAGATCTATCTTGGTGAACCACTTGGCACCTTTAATCCGGGCAAACAAGTCCAACAACAGAGGCAAAGGATACTGAAATTTAACAGTGATTTTATTCAGAAGCCGATAGTCAATACAAGGTCTCAAAGATCCATCCTTCTTGGCCACAAAAAAGAATCCCGCACCAAGAGGGGAAGAGGATGGACGGATATGCCCCTTCTCCAGAGACTCCTTGATATACGAACGCATTGCGGCATGCTCAGGTACAGACAGATTAAATAGTCTTCCCTTAGGAAATTTACTACCTGGAATCAAATTTATGGCGCAGTCACAGTCCCTATGAGGAGGCAGAGCACTGGACCTGGACTCGCTGAATACATCCTGATAATCAGACAAATACTCAGGAACTTCCGAAGGAGTAGAGGAAGCAATAGACACCGGCGGGGAATCAGCATGAATTCCCTGACAGCCCCAACTTGACACAGACATTGCCTTCCAATCCAAGACTGGATTGTGGGTCTGTAACCATGGCAGACCCAAAACGACCAAATCATGCATTTTATGCAGAACAAGAAAACGAATCACCTCCCGATGTTCAGGAGTCATGCACATGGTTACCTGCGTCCAAAAATGCGGTTTATTTTCCGCCAATGGCGTAGCATCAATACCTCTAAGAGGAATAGGATTTACCAACGGTTCAAGAACAAAACCACAGCGCTTGGCAAATGACAGATCCATAAGACTCAGGGCAGCACCTGAATCCACAAACGCCATAACAGGGTAAGAAGACAATGAGCAAATTAAAGTCACAGACAAAATAAATTTAGGTTGCAAATTACCAATGGCGACAGGACTAACAACCCTTGTTAGGCGTTTAGAGCATGCTGATATAACATGTGTAGAATCACCACAGTAAAAACACAACCCATTCTGACGTCTATGATTTTTCCGCTCATTTCTAGTCTGAATTCTATCACCTTGCATAAAATCAGGTGTTTGTTCAGACAACACCACCAGAGGATTAGCGGTTTTGCGCTCCCGCAAACGCCGGTCAATTTGAATAGCCAGTGCCATGGAATCATTCAGACTTGTAGGAATGGGGAAACCCACCATCACATTCTTAATGGCTTCAGAAAGGCCATTTCTGAAATTTGCGGCCAGAGCACACTCATTCCACTGAGTAAGCACGGACCATTTCCGAAATTTATGGCAATATACTTCAGCTTCATCCTGGCCCTGAGAAATAGCCAGCAAGGCTTTTTCTGCCTGAACTTCAAGATTGGGTTCCTCGTAAAGCAATCCGAGCGCCAGAAAAAACGCATCAATATTTGCCAATGCCGGATCTCCTGGCGCTAGCGAGAAAGCCCAATCCTGAGGGTCGCCCCGTAAAAAAGAGATAATAATTTTAACTTGCTGAGCTGAATCTCCAGATGAACGGGGTCTCAGAGATAGAAACAATTTACAATTATTCCTGAAATTCCTAAACTTAAATCGGTCTCCAGAAAACAGTTCAGGAATAGGTATTTTAGGTTCAGACATTGGACTACTGGTAACAAAATCTTGTATGCCCTGCACACGAGCAGCAAGCTGGTCTACACTTGTAATCAAGGTCTGGACATTCATGTCTGCAGCAAGCACAAGCCACTCAGAGGTAAAGGGGAGGAAGAGAAGGAAAAAAAAAAAAAAAAAAAAAACACCTCAGAATTTCCTTTCTTATAATCCCACTTCAGCAATGCATTAAACATTCAATGTTGGCCTGGCATACTGTTGTGACCCCAATGGCAGAGGGTCTCAGAAATAATTACTAAGTCTGCAAACACAAAAAACCAGCTCATAGGGCAGTGGTAACTGAGTTGACCATATATCTAATCCTAGCACCACAAATAGAAGCAGCCGGGGAACGAGCCTACGTTGGTTCTAGACGTCTCGCGCCAGCCGGAGAACTAACTAACCCTAGAAGGGAAAAGAAAGACCTTTCTTGCCTCCAGAGAAAAGACCCCAAAAGTTGGATACAAGCCCCCAACAAATAATAACGGTGAGGTAAGAGGAAAAGACAAACGTAAGAATGAGCTAGGTATTTAGCAAAGAGAGGCCCACTAGCTAATAGCAGAATATAGTAAGAAGACTTATATGGTCAGCAAAAACCCTATCAAAATATCCACGCTGGATATTCAAGAACCTCCGAACCGTCTAACGGCCCGGGGGGAGAACACCAGACCCCTAGAGCTTCCAGCAAGGTCAGGAATCACATTTAGTACAAGCTGGACAAAAATGAGAGCAAGCAAATAACCAAAAAACAAAGAAGCAGGACTTAGCTTAATTTTGCACGAACCCGGACCAGCAGACAGGAGCAAACAGAAAGGATCTGATTACAACGATGCCAGGCACTGGACTAAGGATCCAGGAAGCTTATATAGCAACTCCCCTGGACTAACGACCCAGGTGGGTGCCAAACTGAGGAAAGACAATCCCAGAGTCATATCACTAGTAACCACAAGAGGGAGCCAAAAAGTCTAAATCACAACAGGTCCCTAAACCAACACATATTCGATCAAATAGTCAATCTGTGGGGGTTGCCGATAATAGATCTATTTGCTACCAGGGAGAACAGGAAGGTCAGGAGGTTCGCATCCTTACACATAGCAGACCAACCATTCATAGTGGATTCCCTTCGCGTCCGTTGGGACTTCCAGCTAGCATATGCCTTTCCCCCTATGTGTCTAATTCCGATAGTTCTCAGGAAGATCCGAGAGGAAAGAGCCAGAGTGATTTTAATTGCTCCCTTCTGGCCCAGGAGGCCTTGGTTTTCTCTCCTAAGGACAATGTCTGTGACCGATCCCTGGGTGTTGCCAGTGGTTCCGGAACTCCTTTCTCAGGGTCCATTTCGTCATCCAAATTTGCAGACTCTTCACTTAACGGCTTGGAACTTGAGAGGGAGCTTCTGAAGGAGAGGGGGTTCTCTAGTGCTTTAATAGCTACCTTATTGAAAAGTAGGAAGGAGGTTACTACAAAGATCTATACAAAAATTTGGAAGAAGTTCCTTATGTTTTATCAGCAACCATTAGGAGATAATGCTCCAATTTCAGCTATTTTAGAATTTCTTCAAAAAGGCTGGGAATTGGGTTTAGCAGTCAACACTCTAAGAGTTCATGTTTCAGCCTTGGGAGCTCTATATAATAGTGATATAGCTGGTAATAGATGGGTTGCTAGGTTTATTAAGGCTTGTCAGCGTTCTAACCCAATCCATATTGTAAGAATACCCCCTTGGGATCTAAATTTGGTGCTTGAGGCGTTGACCGAACCTCTCTTTGAGCCTTTAGACTCTATTTCGATAAAAAATTTAACCTTAAAAACAGCCCTACTTTTAGCATTAACGTCTGCCAGGAGGGTCAGTGATATACATGCGTTATCAGTAGATCCTCCTTACCTAATAATTCTCCAGGATAAGATTGTCTTAAAACCTGATCCTGCATACTTGCCAAAAGTAGCAACTAAATTTCATAGAAGTCAAGAGATTTATTTACCATCTTTCTATGAAAATTCAGGTTCAGAAGAGGAGAAAAAATATCATACCCTAGATGTTAAGAGGGCAATATTAGAATACCTGGATAGGACACAAAGCTGGAGACAGAGTGAGGCTCTGTTTATTTCTTTCCAGAATCGGAAAAAGGGTTCTGGTGTCACGAAAAACTCTATCGCCAGATGGATTAGAGAAGCGATATGTCTTGCCTACTCTGCCAGGGGAGTAACACCACCAGAAGGCATCAGGGCGCACTCCACTCGGGCCATGGCTTCATCCTGGGTGGAGAAGGCAGATGTTCCCATTGAAATGATATCAGTAACTGTCGAGTGAGTAAGGCGGCAACTTGGTCATCACCTTCCACCTTTTATAAACACTATCGCCTTGATCTATCTGCTAATTCCAGCTTACAGTTTGGCCGTTCAGTACTTAGTGCTGTGGTCCCTCCCAGTTAATAGTCTTTGAAAGTCTCTCGTTGTGGGTGCTGTCGTGGCGATAGGAAAACCGGTTTTTACGTACCGGTAATAGGATTTTACAGAGTCCACGACAGCACCCATACATTCCCCCCCGTATTTAGTTACTTATTCCTGCACTCTGTTGGAAGGTGTGCTTTAGAGATCACTCTATAGAGATGGTGGGATTTAGTAGTGTTTAAGATAATATTGTCATGTACTGATTCATTGGCGGTATCCCTTGTACTCTGGAACACAAACTGGAGGGCGAGGGGGACCGCCCCTTTTTAACCTGTAGGTTACTGTCCGGAAGGTGGGCGGATCCCCTCTCTCGTTGTGGGTGCTGTCGTGGACTCTGTAAAATCCTATTACCGGTACGTAAAAAACGGTTTCTTGTCTACTGGATGGTGAACAAAGCAATGCTTTTAGGGGAGAAGAGCTCCGTTCACATGGCCTTCCATCATACATATGGTATATTGGATACATTTATAGTTTGAAAGCATCTATATTAAAATGGACAAAGGTGAAGTTTAATATGGCATACCATTTGGAGTATACAGTCCCCTACATCCCCTTGTGTCTGTATTGTTGTAGACTAAAATAAACCCAGTTTAATCTGATCTTGCAGACATCTAATATTCCAAATAAAATAAGCTAAAAAGATTAGGATAGGAGAAGATGAAAGGGAATAATATATGACAATGGCGCTCACTTGTGGTCTGTCACCATAAAGCTGCCTAGCTATAGACCAAAACTTGATTGCAGAGGTGAACATAACACTTTGTGTAAAGTAAGCTTAACAAATGAGTTTTAGATGAAGAGTATGTAATCTTTTCCGGAGTTTTAGGCCTTATCATTTTGAGCAGATTGGTTGGGATCAAGGTCCTGAGATCTCCACTAATTGTTCAAAAAAGTCTTAGGCTGGTTTCAGACCTGCTTTCGGCAGGGCTGCGGATGAAAGCCTTCTTCCTCAGTTAAGCCCCACCCACTGCCGCACCTCTTCCTTCCGCTCTGCCTATGTCTGCATGCATCTTGCGTACCCTATCTTTTACATTGGGTATGCAGGCCATGCGGATGTATGCGGATGCCTCCGCATGCCTCTTTTTGACGGTTTGCTCAATTGTGTCGAACGCAACATGTTGCATTTTGTTGCAGTTGGCGAGGTGTAAAAACGATGCATGTGGAGGCAGTGGGTGGAGCTTAATGGAGGAAGAAGGCTGCCATCTGCAGCCCTGCCGAATACTAGTGTGAACCTAGCCTTAGAAATGCTCATCTCAGGAGACAGGAGAGCAGAGCTTCTGCCTGAGTGCGCTCACAAGGCAGAGTATGGATTCAGTAGAAAGCTGATATGTCTCCTGAGGTCCGCACTCCTAAGAGCTATTTTGAGTGATGGGTGAGGATCTCAGAACATGGCCCTCCTATTTTCTGCTCAACATTAAGGGGCCTAAAATATATTAAAGAAAATACTCCCAAAAGTTTACTTGTTCTTTAATGATAAATATTTTTTATACTTCCATCTAAAAATCCATAATGTGAACAACACTTTAGCACCTGGATGTAAGTCCTGACCAACTATGAGCTTTATGACATGAGCTAGTATCTATGGTGCATTAGTTTGGGTGTGTAGACTTGCAATTAGACCGAAACATATGGATGCTAGATTGTGCTCGCATTGCAGCCATTAGAATGGGGGCTTAATGCTGAAGCTTTTCAAATGAAATCCATCGCTGTTAAAGACCACTTAAACCCGAAGCATCTGTGACAAGTTACGTTAATGTTAAAATAATGGTGAACGACGCTGTCAGCTTCTCTTTAGGCACTTAGACAGGAGATAGTCATGGCCTAATGTACAGGATATTTTTAGAGTTTTTATTAACATTTAGCTACAGTTTACAGTTCAAAAACTTTCTCCAGTTTCTGTGCTTGATAGATGGGATGTATATTACATTTAACACATAATATGCTTGAACTGTTGAGACCATGTAACTCTCTGCTGGTTTCTGAATAATGATGTCAGGGTACAATCTTCCAGCCAGCAGGACATTCTCTAGTCTGAATATCTACAGTAGACAAGTATTAGAATTTCCTGGTGAGGGACCTGTCATGATTGAACAGACATGCTATTTATTCACTTTAAAAGAGGAGTTATGCAAGTGATAGCAATGCTTTCAGATAAATTACTTTTCAGTGGCACACGGCTCTGGTATCTTCAAGGGTAAGATTCAATCTATTAATACCGTAGATTGTGCACTGTTCTACTGCGATGTATAGTGCATCAGGACGAAACATCATATTGAGTACAAGTGCTTAAAATCGCCTGATGTGTATTTGACAGAATTGATGTTCTAGGTTATGAAGCAAGAAAATATAAGGTGAAGAAGCAATGCAAATGCATAGTGCAATGCAAATTTTATACTGCACAGTCATTGTAAACTTTATGGACAGATCACAGTCAAACTTAATACCGCGAATGTACAGTTATATGAAAAAGTTTGGGCACCCCTATTAATCTTAAGCTTAATGTTTTATAAAAATTGTTTTTTTTGCAACAGCTATTTCAGTTTCATATATCTAATAACTGTTGGACACAGTAATGTTTCTGCCTTGAAATGAGGTTTATTGTACTAACAGAAAATGTGCAATCTGCATTCAAACAAAATTTGACAGGTGCATAAGTATGGACACCCTTATCATTTACTTGTTTTAAATACTCCTACCTACTTTTTACTGACTTACTACAGCACTTTTTTTGGTTTTGTAACCTCATTGAGCTTTGAACTTCATAGCCAGGTGTATGCAATCATGAGAAAAGCTACTTAAAGTGGCCACTTGCAAGTTGTTCTCCTGTTTGAATCTCCTCTGAAGAGTGGCATCATGGGCTCCTCAAAACAACTGTCAAATGATCTGAAAACAAAGATTATTCAACATAGTTGTTCAGGGGATGGATACAAAAAGCTGTCTAAGAGATTTAACCTGTCAATTTCCACTGTGAGGAACATAATAAGGAAATGGAAGAACACAGGTACAGTTCTTGTTAAGGCCAGAAGTGGTAGGCCAAGAAAAACATCAGAAAGGCAGAGAAGAAGAATGGTGAGATCAGTCAAGGACAATCCTCAGACCACCTCCAGAGAGCTGCAGCATCAACTTGCTGCAGATGGTGTCACTGTGCATCGGTCAACTATACAACGCACTTTGCACAAAGAGAAGCTGTATGGGAGAGTGATGCGAAAGAAGCCGTTTCTGCCAGCACGCCACAAACAGAGTCGGCTGAGGTATGCAAAAGCACATTTGGAGAAGCCAATTTCTTTTTGGAAGAAGGTCCTGTGGACTGATGAAACCAAGATTGAGTTGTTTGGTCATACAAAAAGGCGTTATGCATGGCAGCCAAAAAACACAGCATTCCAAGAAAAACACTTGCTACCCACAGTAAAATTTGGTGAAGGTTCCATCTTGCTTTGGGGCTGTGTGGCCAATGCCGGCACCGGGAATCTTGTTAAAGTTGAGGGACGCATGGATTCCTCTTAGTATCAGCAGATTCTTGACAATAATGTTCATGAATCAGTGACAAAGTTGAAGTTACGCAGGGGATGGATCTTTCAGCAAGACAATGATCCAAAACACCTCTCCAAATCTACTCAGGCATTCATGCAGAGGAACAATTACACTGTTCTGGAATGGCCATCCCAGTCCCCAGACCTGAATATCATTGAACATCTGTGGGATCATTTGAAGAGGGCTGTCCATGCTCGGCGACCATCAAACTTAACTGAACTGGAATTGTTTTGTAAAGAGGAATGGTCAAAAATATCTTCATCCAGGATCCAGGAACTCATTAAAAGCTACAGGAAGCGACTAGAGGCTGTTATTTTTGCAAAAGGAGAATCTACTAAATATTAATCTCACTTTTCTGATGAGGTGCCCAAACTTATGCACCTGTCAAATTTTGTTTGAATGCAGATTGCACATTTTCTGTTAGTACAATAAACCTCATTTCAAGGCAGAAACATTACTGTGTCCAACAGTTATTAGATATATGAAACTGAAATAGCTGTTGCAAAGAAAACAATTTTTATAAAACATTAAGCTTAAGATTAATAGGGGTGCCCAAACTTTTTCATATAACTGTATGTCATACCGTTTATGATTAGCAGGTCTGGTATCAGAAATTTCAGAGCAGTATTATCAAGGCTCAAGGAATGGGTGTGGGGTACCAATTTGACTTTTTGCAGGAAGGGGCTGAGTATAAAAGTCATTAAATATGTCAGTGACCACTATGAAAGGTTGTTAGGTAAGTTTTCTGAGATATTAAAATTAAGCAAAATTGGCTACAACTTAACAAAAAAAACAAATTCTAAACCTAAAATAGCAAATCTATGTGGTTCTCACAGGTAATCAGCTTACGCCTTACCCCCTTTGTTTACGCTGCTTACAACATGAAGTCATTTGTCTATGTCATGTGATGTCATGTGTCCAATCCAGAGGCTAGCTAGCAAATTTTAGTTTGAAGGCTGCACACATCACCGGCCAAAGAGTACTAGCCCAGGGATGTCCGGTCCAAAAGAACAAAACAAGCAATGTCTTTTGACAATAGCTAGATTTAAAGCTGCCTTTTTTGGAAAGTAGAAGTAAAGGTTAGAGGGGTTGTCCGGTCCAAACCAATAAGTCTGCACTTTTTCTGTGTGACCCCAGACTTATAAATCCCCCCCCCCCCCAGCGCATGCACTGTGCGTTGCGAGGATTCGCCAGTTTCTGAGTAGGGACCGAAGGGTATGCATGAGTTATACATGCTCCCAGCCAGCGGGCATAGTCTCACTCAATAAACTTTTATTGAGCTAGATCGCGCCCTGTCTATGAAGAGCAAGGCTGCGCCCACTACCCAAGAGTATGTATAACCTTATCCATAACCTCTGGTCCTGAATCAGAAACCGTTGAATCCTCGCAGTGCATGGTGCAAGCACTGAGGGATTCATAAGTCTGAAGTCACACAGTGACTGCAGACTTATCAGTTTGTACTGGACAAAACCTCTAACCTTTACTTCCGCTATCCAAATAAAGGCAGCTTTAAATCTAGCTATTGTCAAAAGACATGGCTTGTTTTGTTCTTTTATCATAGAATCTGACATACCCGTGTACTCCCAGATACATTGTGGATTAGTCTGTTAGTAACAGCTGAACCATTTATTGGCATAAAGAATTATTACTGTTATATATTTAGCATTGGCTGTAGGTGGTGCAATGTAGTTTAGCGCTATATAAGACATAATAGTGTTATAATATAACTATATTTCTCTCTCAAATGTAGAACATCAGCATTCTAAAGAGAAATCTAGAAATGGTCAATTATACCAAACTTTCTGCAGAAGAAAAAAATACATCAGACTCTATAATGAAACCTCTTTCACAAATATCTGATACAGCATAGATACAGTAGCAGTACCAATCACATTATGTAGATACAGTACCAGAACAACTTTACTACATAGGATACAGCACAAACAATCTTACTATGTAGACATTGTAAGAAAACTAAGATTGCTATATAGATACAGTACCAGAACCAAGTTTACTACATAGATATGATAATAAAACCAAGCTTTCTATGTAGATCTACAAGGGCCAACAGCCCAAATACTGTGTCTGTGAATTGAGATACTGATTTGGCTTTTATCCTAAGTCATATTGCAAGACTCGTTAAAGGGTTGATTGTGACTTGTAGGATCGCTACTTCGAACAGGTGGTGCTATAGAGTTCAAGTCCTCTTTTTCTCTGAAGAGGAAATTTGCATACAGTACAGACCAAAAGTTTGGACACACCTTCTCATTTAAAGATTTTTCTGTATTTTCATGACTATGAAAATTGTACATTCACACCAAAGGCAACAAACTATAAATTAACACATGTGGAATTATATACTTAACAAAAAAGTGTGAAACAACTGAAAATATGTCTTATATTCTAGGTTCTTCAAAGTAGCCACCTTTTGCTTTGATGACTGCTTTGCACACTCTTGGCATTCTCTTGATGAGCTTCAAGAGATAGTCACCGGGAATGGTCTTCCAACAATCTTGAAGGAGTTCCCAGAGATGCTTAGCACTTGTTGGCCCTTTTGCCTTCACTCTGCGGTCCAGCTCACCCCAAACCATCTCGATTGGGTTCAGGTCTGGTGACTGTGAAGGCCAGGTCATCTGGCGTAGCACCCCATCACTCTCCTTCTTGGTCAAATAGCCCTTACACAGCCTGGAGGTGTGTTTGGGGTCACTGTCCTGTTGAAAAATAAATGATGGTCCAACTAAACGCAAACCGGATAGAATAGCATGCCGCTGCAAGATGCTGTGGTAGCCATGCTGGTTCAGTATGCCTTCAATTTTGAATAAGGAAAACTATATATTTAGCACACTTCAATAGGTGTGATGCAAAAGGGGGTATTTAATATCATACATACTATCAGGACTAAGGAAGTGGACCCTCTGGGTCATGGCTTCAGAGCCCCCGAGGATGAGTGAACCAGATGATGCCACCCCCTGTACAGGAAGAGTTAGGGACAGGCCCAAGGAGGGTGAAGCCGCAACTGCTGGAGCCAAAGGGACGACTGAATATAGAACAAAGAGAGAACGGAAGATGGGGGAAAGACGGAGCTACTGAAGTGACTAGAATGGCAGAGGTACTGGACAGTTCGATGCAGCAAAGACTAAGTACTGACCGGTAGGATGGAAGCACATGTAAGACGGAAACAATGAAGACTCAAAACTGGCAGGAACGGCAGGCACGCAGGACTGGAAGGTACAGCAGAAACACAGGACCGGCAGGATACAGCAGGAACACCGGACTGGAAGGTACGGCAGGAACACTGGACTGGCAGGATACGGCTGGAACACAGGACTGGCAGGATATGGCAGGAACACAGGACTAGCAGGTTACGGCAGGAACAAAGGACTGACAGGGACGGCAAACAGAGACAGTCAGAGTCACAGCAAAGATACAAGGAACGCAGCCTTGGAACCTAAGGAGATGCTAGCAGTAAACCAGCAAACGCAATAGACGCAAAGGCGTCTGAGCAGGTCAGGCACTGGGAAGAAGTACCCGATGGGCGCCACCATATTGGAGGTGGAGCCGCCAGGTTACGACCTCCCAGAAGCCCCAGCGTCAAAAGGAGCGCGTCTGCGCATGCGCGGACTGCAGAAGGGACTAGCGCCGGAGAAGCTGGAAGACGGAGAGCAGGAGGAAGCATCGGGAGCATGCCAGCCGGACAGGTAAGTATGAGGAGGCAGCATAACAGTACCCCCTCTCTTACCCCCCTCTCTTTAAAACTGGATAGGAATCTTTTCAAGATTACAGGAGCATTGATATTCTCCAGGGGTTCCCAAGATCTTTATTCGGGACCAAAGCCTTTCCAATCAATTAAGTAAAAAGTCTTACCCTTAACAAATTTCCTAGCGAGAATATCCTTAACCTCAAAATAATCTTCGGAAGAAATAGGTAAATGAGAATGCGACGGAGCAGAATGAAAATGATTAATAATTGCGAGTTTGAGGAGTGATACATGAAAAGAGTTAGGAATGCGTAACGAGATGGGCAACTTCAACTTGTAAGCTACATCATTAATTTGGCTAGAAATTTCAAAGGGACCGATGTAACGTGGACCTAATTTTTGAGAGGGAATCTTGAGTCTAATGTAGCAAGAGGATAACCAGACCTTGTCACCCTGATGATACGGAGGAACATCTAAACGCCTTTTGTCTGCATACTCTTTCATTCTGCAACTAGCCCTCTGAAGCGCCTCCTTAGCCTCCTGACAAATTTTGGAGAATTCCAAAGACAAGGAATTCACTGCCGGTACACCTGAGGTGGGGGAAACAGGGAGAGGAATGCCAGGATGTTGCCCAAAAACAACAAAAAAAGGAGATTTAGACGAAGATTCACTAGTATGGTTATTATAAGCGAATTCAGCCCAAGGAAGAAGAGACACCCAGTCATCGTGATGAGCATTAGTAAAATGATGAAGATAAGATGTGAGAATTTGATTCACACACTCCACTTGTCCATTGGACTGGGGATGGTATGCAGAAGAAAAATTTAACGATACCTTCATAAGTCCATAAAGAGCTCTCCAGAAACGAGAGGTAAACTGAACTCCACGGTCGGACACGATATGCTGAGGGAATCCATGAAGTTAAAATACTTGATGTAGAATGACTTTTGCTAGTTCAGGAGCTGAAGGCAAACCAGGTAGAGAGATGAAGTGAGCCATTTTGGAAAATCTATCTACTACCACCAAAATTACTGTGCAATTAGAAGATTTCGGTAAATCGGTGATGAAATCCATTGCAATATGACTCCAGGGAACCAAGGGCACAGGAAGTGGATGCAGTGGTCCAGAAGGAAGCTGTCGAGGAACTTTGTTCCTAGCACATGAAGAACAAGAGGCAACGAAATCCAGAACATCTTGGCGAAGCGAAGGCCTCCAGTAATGGCGAGAAATCAGGGTGAGAGTTTTCTTGCCCCCAACATGTCCAGCAAACCGGGAAGAATGACCCCAACGTAAAACTTTCAATGTCACGATTTGACACAAAGGTTTTTCCCAGGGGTGTAGTAATCACCTTCAGAGGAGCCAACGAACCAATCTTAGCAGGATCAAGAATATGCGCTGGTCTCTCCTCTTCATCCAGAGGTTGAAAAGATCTTGACAGAGCGTCAGCTTTAATGTTCTTATTCCCGGGTCGGAAATGTAACTCAAAGTCAAAATGTCCAAAAAACAAAGACCATCTGGCTTGTTGAGGGTTTAGCCTTTGGGCGGACTGGACATAGGACAGATTCTTGTGATCTGTAAAAATAATGAAAGGATGTACAGCCCCTTCTAGGAGGTACCGCGACTCTTCCAGGGCCAATTTTATGGCCAGTAATTCCTTGTCACCAATGGAATAGTTTCGCTCCGGAGGAGAGAAAGCCTTAGAGAAAAACCCACAGGTGACTAATCGACCCGAGTTAGACCTCTGGAGTAGGACCGCTCCAGCTTTAATAGAGGATGCATCCACTTCAAGGATGAATGGTTTGTAAGAATCTGGTCGATGAAGCACCTGATGCTGAAGCAAACTCTTGCTTCAGATTTTGGAAAGCAGCTTCGGCCTCCGGAGGTCAGAAATGAGAGTTTGCCCCCTTGTGAACCAGAGCAGAGATTGGTTTGGTCAAAGAAGAGAAATGAGGGATAAACTGTCTATAATAGTTGGTGAAGCCAAGGAATCGCTGAATAGCCTTTTCTCCCGAAGGACGTGGCCAATTTAGAACGGCCGACACTTTCTCAGGATCCATCTTCAGACCATCCTCAGAGACAATATAACCCAGGAAGGGTACCGAGGACTGTTCAAAGACACATTTCTCAATCTTCACGAAGAGATGATTCTGTCTTAAAAGTAGTAAGACCCGACGAACATCACGTCGATGAGTGGACAAATCTGGAGAAAAGACGAGGATGTCATCCAATGACCACGACACTGGTATAGAGGAAATCTCAAAAGATATCATTGACGAACTCTGGTTCGGAGGTACTGGATAGATGGAGGCAGCAAAGACTAAGTACTGACTGGTAGGATGGAAGCACATGAAAGACGGAAACAATGAAGACTCAAAACTGGCAGGAATGGCAGGCACGTAGGACTAGTAGGTACAGCAAGAACACAGGACCGGCAGGATACAGCAGGAACACCGGACTGGAAGGTACGGCAGGAACACTGGACTGGTAGGTATGGCAGGAACACAGGACCAGCAGGATATGACTGGAACACAGGACTGGCAGGGTACGGCAGGAACACAGGACTGGCAGGGTATGGTAGGTACACAGGACTGGCAGGATATGGCAGGAACACAGGACTGGCAGGGTACGGCAGGAACACAGGACTGACAGGGACGGCAAACAGACAGTCAGAGTCACAGCAAAGAAACAAGGAACGGAGCCTAGGAACCTAAGGAGATGCTGGCGGTAAACCAGCAAACGCAATAGACACAAAGGTGTCTGAGCAGGGCAGGCTCTGGGAAGAAGTACCCGATGGGTGCCGCCATATTGGAGGTGGAGCCGCCGGGTCACGACCTCCAAGAAGCCCCAGCGACAAAAGGAGCGCGTCTGCGCATGCGCGGACCGCAGAAGGGATGAGCGCCGGAGAAGCTGGAAGACGGAGAGCAGGAGGAAGCATCGGGTGCACACCGGCCAGACAGGTGAGTATGAGGAAGTGGCGTAACACATACAGTAGTCACAAATGTTTCGGTCTGCAAAGACCTTCATCAGTGTGCTAATGGTTGCAAGAGTGGTACATATAGTGAAACTCCTGTAAAGTTTATTTGCATCAGTAATAGGAATAAAGTGAATATGCCGGAAAAATGTCGAGGGCTGTACAACAGGCCAATCCAGCCGGCAGAGAGCTGATGAAGGTCTTTGCAGACCGAAACGTTTGTGACTACTGTATGTATGATATTAAATACCCCTTTTGCATCTCATCCATTGGAGTGTGCTAAATATATAATTTTCCACATAGTAAGGTTTGGGAACCTATCTTTATGCACCTCCCCTTCAGGCTGTGCTGAACATTTTTTGTACTTCAATTTTGAATAAATCCCCAACAGTGTCACCAGCAAAGCACCCCCACACCATCACACCTCCTCCTCCATGCTTCACGGTGGGAACCAGGCATGTAGAGTCCATCTGTTCACCTTTTCTGTGTCGCACAAAGACACGGTGGTTGGAACCAAAGATCCCAATTTGGACTCATCAGACCAAAGCACAGATTTCCACTGGTCTAATGTCCATTCCTTATGTTCTTTAGCCCAAACAAGTATCTTCTGCTTGTTGCCTGTCCTTTACTAGCAGCTATTTTACCATGAAAACCTGCTGCACAAAGTCTCCTCTTAACAGTTGTTGTAGAGATGTGTCTGCTGCTAGAACTCTGTGTGTCATTGACCTGGTCTCTAATCTGAGCTGCTGTTAACCTGCGATTTCTGAGGCTGGTGACTCGGATAAATGTATCCTCACAAGCTAGATGACTCTTGGTCTTCCATTCCTGGGGCAGTCCTCATGTGAGCCAGTTTCTTTGTAGCGCTTGATGGTTTTTGCAACTGCACTTGGGGACACTTTCAAAGTTTTGCCAATTTTTCGGACTGACTGACCTTCATTTCTTAAAGTAATGATGGCCACTCGTTTTTCTTTACTTAGCTGCTTTTTTTTCTTGCCATAATACAAATTCTAACAGTCTATTCAGTAGGACTTTCAGCTGTGTATCCACCAGACTTCTGATCAACACATCTGATGGTCCCAACCCCATTTATCAGGCAAGAAATCTCACTAATTAAACCTGACAGGGCACACCTGTGAAGTGAAAACCATTTCCGGTGACTACATCTTGAAGCTCATCAAGAGAATGCCAAGAGTGTGCAAAGCAGTCATCAAAGCAAAAGGTGGCTACTTTGAAGAACCTAGAATATAAGACTTATTTTCAGTTGTTTCACACTTTTTTGTTAAGTATATAATTCCACATGTGTTAATTCATAGTTTTGATGCCTTCAGTGTGAATTTACAATTTTCATAGTCATGAAAATGCAGAAAAATCTTTAAATTAGAAGGTGTGTCCAAACTTTTGGTCTGTACTGTATATAGATACTGTACATTGACAGAACCAAGCTTAGTATACAGATATGGTAAGAAGTATGCTTATTACATAGCTATGCTACCAGACCCAAGTGTAGTATGTAAATATGGTGACAGAACCCTGCTTACTACATTACAGCGGTGCTTGGAAGTTTGTGAACCCTTCAGAAGCTTCAATTTTTTTAAGTAATTTGACCTAATACTGCATCAGATTTTAAAACAAGTCCTAGAAGTAGATAAAGAGAACCAAATCAAAACAAATAAGTCAAAAGTAGTGATGAGTGAGCACTAAAATGCTCAGGTGCTCGTTGCTCTGGTTGAGCAGATTGGTATACTCAGGTACTCGGCCAGAACAACGAGCCCAATGTAAGTCTATGGGAGACCCGAGTATTTTTACCGCGATCCCCCCGGGGGTCCTTTTAAGGTCCAAAAACGTCCGAAAATGATGGAAATACTGCTCAAATGACACAAGGACATCATGGAGATCGCCCCTGGAAGCATTCCTGACTCCTAGTTCACAGCTGTAAACTTTTTTTTCTGAGATTCATGCCATTTTTCCCGATGCAACAAAAAACACACTAAAACGAAACCAAAATGGATTTTGCTGGGAAATATGTCAAGGTACATCCTTTGCAGGTTGAAGACTTGCCTGTAAGGCCAAATAATTAACCCCAGACCGAAAATTTCCTCCACCACATGGGCTTAGTTCAGACGCAGTGTTTTTGAATTGTTTTTCAACTTTAACATTGCTTTCACCCACTACAAATGCATTCACTGGGAAATGTCATTGTAACATTTAACAACCCTAGCTGGCCATGTGGTGTGTGACACATAAGCAGACCCATCTTGTTTCATTTATGAAGGAGGGACTCTCTAAGTCACAGAACCTATTTTTACTGGTGCATCAGGCGGCATTAATCTTCTTAAAGGGCCATTATTAAATAGTGGGTCTCCTAAGCTGTTATAGCCTATGCTGTGAGTGCATGGGCTGCTAAGAATTACGACACACCACAATACCTCTGTCATAAGATGTCCAGGGGGGACTCCTGAAAAAGTGTTGCATTGAATTCAAGGCCTGCCCTGCTACCAATTCATATGCACCCCAATAAGCCTTTGAACCCTCATACTGGATGGGCCCCTGAAAATCCACTTCACAATATGCATTTTATACTCCCATACTCCTTTGTTTTACACATTGGCAGCAAGGCCAGCCCTGCTGCATAGTCAGTCATATGCACCCCATTACGACTTGGAACCCACATACTGGATGGGCCGATGAAAATCCACTTCACAATATGCATTTTGTACTCCCATACTCCTTTGTTTTACACATTGGCAGCAAGGTCAGCCCTGCTGCATAGATAGTTATATGCACCCCATTACACCTTGTAACCCATATACTGGATGGACCCATGAAAATCCACTTCACAATATTCATTTTGTACTCCCGTACTCCTTTGTTTTACACATTGGCAGCAAGGCCAGCCCTGCTGCATAGTCATATGCACCCCATCACTCTTTGGAACCCATATACTGGATGGGCCCATGAAAATCCACTTCACAATATTCATTTTGTCCTCAAGTACTTCTTTGTTTTACACATTGGCAGCAAGGCCAGACCTGCTGCATAGTCATATGCATCCCATCACACTTGGAACCCAAATCCTGGATAGGCCCATGAAAATCCACTCGTATTTTTTAATGGTATGATGGTTCCGTCTTTGCAGAATTAGTTACAGGAGAATTTGGCAATTTTACTTGCCATGTTTTTAACACTAAGGTTATATATATATAGATATGGCTTTAAATAAGGCTAATACTTGCAATACAATGCAATTTTATTGCAAACTACAAAATTCAAGGAATAGTATGCTTAAATAGTGTGAGTGCGTACACTTTTGTATATGTTGACATACAAAGGTTAATAAGTACATATAAGGATTAAATACATATAGTGATTACGTATATATGAAGATTAACTGCATACAGTATAATTACATCATCCACAAGAGGCTTTTAAACATCATCCATCTGGAATATCAGAGAAGCAACACCAAGACAGAGAACCCCTGGGAGATTACCAACACTGCATGGTCATCCCCAATTATGCAGGTATCAGCACACTGTACATGTACAGGTACCCCAGTTTTGGCATCTGTCTTAGTAATGTTTCTCTGGTCTTATATAGTGATAACTCTAGTTTCACCCAGCCCTTCAAGTGGCCAGCTTTAAAGGTTGTATGAAACAGATATCATGGAGTCATCAGACGAGGGGCCATAAACCCCTAGAAAATAAAAGCCACAAGGATTTAAATCAAACCACCACAGGCAGAGTTTCCGTAAACCTTAATGTTTTACATTGACAAACAGCAAACATATAGAGGCTTAGAACTGTTTGTGAAGTGAATAAACAAACATTTATCAAGATTGTGTCACTATGAGCCTTGTCTGTCACATCTGTAAATGTTTTACAAGAAATGCAGCTATGTGATTGTCTAAATGCATTCGGCATACAGTATTTTAATCTGGATTTCAAATTGTCATTTGTATATTCGCCATTTATACATTTTAGGCAGCCAAAGTTATCGCTCTCAAGGAGAGAAAATAATATAGTCGACAAACAAATATTTGTAATGAACTTCTAATAGCATTGCTTTATCAAATTTATATGAAGTGTATTGTGTCCAATGTGAGCAGCCAGACAACACAAAAAGGAGCTTTTCAAGTGAGCTCTTTAAGGTACACAAATGTTATGAAATCTTTGCCAACAAGGATGTGGTTTCACCAATGGGGGTACCTATTTTAAAAATATACTATTGCCATCACAGCCCCCCTTGCTCAAAATTCTGTGGCCTATAAAAGTACACAACACGTTCAACCAGGTCATGTCATTGGAGATAAGGAGGAGACATTGCAGGAAACAGAGTTAAGAAGTAGGCCCAATGTAGGGGTGTGGGTCTCTGAGACTTGTAATGGAGGGCATGAGCTGACAAACAATTCCCCAATGTGGGGTCCTTTTTTTACTAAATAAAATAGTACCATCACAGCCCCCTTGCCCAAAATTTAGCGTACAGAGAATGTTCACCCTGGTGATCTAGTGGCAGTTAAAGAAGAGACATTGCAGGAAGTAGGCCCAATGTAATGTACTGCCCAATTCCCCAATGTGGGGTCCTTTTTTACTAAATAAAATAGTGCCATCACAGCCCCCTTGCCCAAAATTCACTGGCCTATAACAGTATAGAGCACCTTCACCCTGGTCATCTAGTGGCAGGTAAAGATGAGACATTGCAGGAGACAGAGTTAAGAAGTAGGCCCAATGTAGGGGTGTGGGTCTCTGAGACTTGTAATGGAGTGCCTGGCCTGACAAGCATTTGCTCATGGGGGGTAAATTTTTTAAAAATATTTCATGTGGATCATAGACACCCTTTACAAATAATTGTCTGTCTGTAGCACCACAGAACATGTGAACCCTGGTGATCTAGTGGTGGAGAGTGAGGAGACATTGCTTAAGGCCTCATTAACACCTAGGCCCAATGTAAAGGATTGTATCTCCTACACTTATAATGCCCATACAGTAAGTGTATAGCCTGACAAACATTTCCCCAAGGGGGATACATTTATTAAAAACATAGTATGGCCATCCTAGACACACTTGACAAAAAATTTACTATCTGTAGCAGCACCGAACACATGAACCCTGGTGATCTAGTGGTGGAAAATGATGAGAGGTGGAGGAAGGCCTCATTAAAATATTGGCCCAATGTCTCCTTGACTTGTAATGCCCCTACACTAAGTGCATGGGCTGTCAAACATTTCCCCATGGGGGTTATTTTTTATTTTTTTTTACGGGCATCATAAACTCCTTGCAAAACTGTAAAGTGGCTTCCTACACAGTTGCTGCTGGGAAGGTGCATTTTTTTCATATAAAGTTTTCAAGAAAGAAATGATGCGGGCACTCACCGGTCTTCAGTAAAAATATTCCTTTATTACAAACGAAACATCCAGAAAAGTGGTTGCGGCCGGGGGAGAAAAAGCTCGTGTGAGCGGGGGAGGACTACGGCCGTTTCGCGCTTCAGCTGCGCTTCTACGGGTCAAATTGTGTTCGGGAACGTCCAGCGGATATAGTGCATCGGTCGGGCACACCCCGCCGCTCGTCCCCTCCCACAACTCCAAAGATACAAAAAGCACATTTAAAAACATTTTTTTTAAAACAAATACAAAGGACAGAAGAGTATATAAGAATAATATGGCATGTTTCATCACATAAGAGAAAGACTTGCAACAGTATCACTTTCGAAAATACCGCTTTCTCACTGGACATGCGCACTTGCAATGTACAGCGGGGTATTGCTGCGCCACCTAGAGGAATATGGACATATCCACTCTATCGTTAAAGCCAAGCGGACCCATGGCATTACTGCGCAGGATCCACCTGGCCTCACACCTTAAGAGCAGGGTATCCAAATCCCCACCTTGGGTCGGCAGAATAACCCTTTCCAGACCTGCAAAGGTAAGACAATCCGTAACACCACCATGTTTCTCTCTTAAGTGAGTAATAAAACACGGGACCCCTTTCCCAGATGACACGGATCTAACATGTTCTCGGAAACGTATATACAACGGGCGAATAGTCTTTCCAATATAGAAACGTTTGCAGGGACAAAATATAACGTAAACGACATGGTCGGTTTTACAGGTGATCAGTTCATTAACCACATGCGACAAAGCTCCTATCTGGAGCACACGGCCCGTAAGATGCTGATGACAGCACGAGCAATGGCCACACTTGAAGTTCCCCTTCGGGGACATCTTTTGTAGCCAATTACTATTAGGGTTATTCACCCGATTCCTGACCAATTTATCTCGTAATCTGGCACTTCTCCTGTTGGCTATCAGGGGGCCTCTCGCTGCCACTTCTGCCAACTCTTTGTCTCTTTCCAAGAGGTGCCAGTTCTTTTTTATAGCCAGTCTAATTTGCTGATCCATACTACCATATTTAAAGCAGAAATTGAATCTCCTGCCCATCCCTTGTTTCCGACCTAGCGTATGTTTGGCTGAATCTATTACCCTCTCATTTTTAACTCTATCTAAGGTTACTGACAGCATATCCTCTGGATACCCTCTATTTACAAACCTGCCCTTCATTTCGTTAACCTGGCAAAGAAAACCTTCCTCGGTATTATTAACCCTGCTGACCCTTAGGAACTGGCTATATGGAACTGCCCGTTTAGTGTGTGCCGGATGATAACTATTATAATGCATCAGGGTATTAGCCGCTGTCGGCTTACGAAAAAGAGAGGTACACACCTTACCCTCTCTGATCTCCACCAAAACATCTAAAAACTCAAGGCGCTTACCTCCAAATACCGACGTAAAGGTCATATTCAGGTCATTGGTCTGATTAAGATACCCCACAAAATTCTGAAACAATTCTTCGGAACCATCCCATATCACCACAATATCATCAACATATCTGCGGAAAAACTTTATGTGCTTTAAATATGGTAGTATGGATCAGCAAATTAGACTGGCTATAAAAAAGAACTGGCACCTCTTGGAAAGAGACAAAGAGTTGGCAGAAGTGGCAGCGAGAGGCCCCCTGATAGCCAACAGGAGAAGTGCCAGATTACGAGATAAATTGGTCAGGAATCGGGTGAATAACCCTAATAGTAATTGGCTACAAAAGATGTCCCCGAAGGGGAACTTCAAGTGTGGCCATTGCTCGTGCTGTCATCAGCATCTTACGGGCCGTGTGCTCCAGATAGGAGCTTTGTCGCATGTGGTTAATGAACTGATCACCTGTAAAACCGACCATGTCGTTTACGTTATATTTTGTCCCTGCAAACGTTTCTATATTGGAAAGACTATTCGTCCGTTGTATATACGTTTCCGAGAACATGTTAGATCCGTGTCATCTGGGAAAGGGGTCCCGCGTTTTATTACTCACTTAAGAGAGAAACATGGTGGTGTTACGGATTGTCTTACCTTTGCAGGTCTGGAAAGGGTTATTCTGCCGACCCAAGGTGGGGATTTGGATACCCTGCTCTTAAGGTGTGAGGCCAGGTGGATCCTGCGCAGTAATGCCATGGGTCCGCTTGGCTTTAACGATAGAGTGGATATGTCCATATTCCTCTAGGTGGCGCAGCAATACCCCGCTGTACATTGCAAGTGCGCATGTCCAGTGAGAAAGCGGTATTTTCGAAAGTGATACTGTTGCAAGTCTTTCTCTTATGTGATGAAACATGCCATATTATTCTTATATACTCTTCTGTCCTTTGTATTTGTTTTTAAAAAAATGTTTTTAAATGTGCTTTTTGTATCTTTGGAGTTGTGGGAGGGGACGAGCGGCGGGGTGTGCCCGACCGATGCACTATATCCGCTGGACGTTCCCGAACACAATTTGACCCGTAGAAGCGCAGCTGAAGCGCGAAACGGCCGTAGTCCTCCCCCGCTCACACGAGCTTTTTCTCCCCCGGCCGCAACCACTTTCTGGATGTTTCGTTTGTAATAAAGGAATATTTTTACTGAAGACCGGTGAGTGCCCGCATCATTTCTTTCTTGAAAACTTTATATGAACTAAGGACTGTATTTTCATGAAGGAGCACCCCAAGTCTGTATGATACGCTGCAGCACAGAGCTCGTCCGCTACCTCCGCAAAGAATAACCGGTTGATGTCGGATGGTGGGTCAGTGCCGCTGATGTGTTTCTCTTGCTAAACAGTTGTTGAACTTTACCTACTTTTTGAGCTGAGCACACCCAAGCATAACCGATTTTTTAGGTCGTTTTTGTGGATTTGTATATGGTATGGAGCAGATGGAGCTCACAGCTGCAGCTCCCAGAATGGGATTACAAGCCGGCCGGGTGGATGTGGACACCTATTTTAAAGAGTGTGAGCAGGTGGATGAGATACGCTCTTTAAGCACCAAGGCTTTGGAGTATAAAATGACTAACTTGGCTGAGAGAGAAGTAAAATTATTTTGGACCAATAAATCTTTAAAGTCCTATTGTGATAGCGGGAGGGTCCCGCGAGGACTAAGGCTGCTTTCACACTTGCGTTTTTGTCTGCAGCGTTTTTTGCACAAAAAACGCATGCGTTTTTTTTCCCTATATTTAACATTGAAAACGCATGCGTTTTTTTGCACATGCGTTTGGTCGCGTTTTCAAACGCATGCGTTTTTTGACTGCATGCGTTCATTTTCAAAAATGCTACCTGTAGTATTTTCTTGCGCGTTTTTTTGCCGCGAAAAAACGCATGCGTTTTTTCGCGGCAAAAAAATGCATTGCTGTCTATGTAAACGCATGCGTTTTTAAGCACATGCGTTTGTTTGCGCTAAAAACGCATGCGTTTTTATAGAAAAAAACCAGAAAACACACTAAAATGTCACCCACCACCATCAAGGTGATAAAGGGATCCAAACCCTAACCCTAACTCTACCCCTAACCTCACCCCTAACCGTTTAATGAACATTTTCTGACAGTCATATTGCCACGTATTTAAGTGCCACGTATCACGTATTTCAGTGCCACGTATGCCACGTGCCACGTATTTAAGTGCCACGTGCCACATATATAAGTGCCACGTGCCACATATATAAGTGCCACGTGCCACGTATTTAAGTGCCACGTGCCACATATATAAGTGCCACGTGCCACGTATTTAAGTGCCACGTGCCACGTATTTAAGTGCCACGTGCCACGTATTTAAGTGCCACGTGCCACGTATTTAAGTGCCACGTGCCACGTATTTAAGTGCCACGTGCCACGTATTAAAGTGCCACGTATTTAAGTACCACGTATTTCAGTTGCACGTATTTCAGTGCCACGTATTTCAGTCACGTTTAGGGTTAGGGTTAGGGGTAGGGTTAGGGTTAGGGTTTTCTTGTTTTTTCTTGTTTTTTCTTGTGTTTTCTTGTGTTTTCTTGTGTTTTTCTATAAAAACGCATGCGTCTAAAAAACGCATGCGTTTTACCGCGTTTACATGCGTTTTTCACACATGCGTTTTTTTAAAAAACGCATGCAGACAAAAACGCAAGTGTGAAACTAGCCTAAGGGTCTGGAAACAGATCTCTCAGCATAATGAAAATATGGAGTTTCGCACAGAGTGGGAAAACATAATGTTGAAATGCTCCCGAGAATTGTTGGCATTGGTTTTGAAAACTAACCTGCACAATTACGAGACTGTAAGTACGGAGTTAAATAAAGCACAAGATGAATTGAAAACCAGACTCACGGAAAATCAGTGGGGAGTTTGCCATAAGAAATTAGAAAGCAAACTTATATCAATCCAGGCCAACATTAAACAAAGAAAAAGAGATAAATATATACGTGACAAGGCTGATTTTGATACTGGCCGTGTGTTTTCTTGGAATACTCTCAGTGGGAATAATGGCAGGAACAAGAACATCATGCATTGGAAAAAGAAATCTGGCCCGAATGGCAGGAATCGCCATAGGGACTATCTCACCACTGAATCTGAGTCGAGTCTCAGTGATAGTGCCTGTACGGCAGTTGGCTCCTTGGATATGTTGCCCATAATTGACACAGAAGCTGCAGGGGCGTCCACCCCTTTAGGAGAAAGACCCGGAGGGGCGGAAGAAAAAGACAACGGAGGAGAACAAAGGAAGCAGCGGAAACGGAGGCATGTCGCTTGGACAAGGAAATATTAGTTGTTCCACCAGAGGAGGCGGTTATCAATTTGACTGATCATGTATTAACTCCCGATCATTTGACTCTATTATCAAAAGGTTTGAATTACAGTATCCCAGAAGAATTTGATTTTACTGAATTTCGGATTGACCTCTTTAAATCTGTCAGAAAAATCCATTTATTTAAAAATTTCGTTAATAAAAGTGTTACTGACAATGTATTGGAAGGAGAGAGTCCGTGCAGAATTGGCCCTTTAGGTTTCATGGCGGGTACAGGAGCCCTAGCTGATGTGAGGGAGGATGCTGAATTAGTGTTAGGGTTGACGGAGGAACCAAATGAGGGTCGTGTTAAGGAGGTCGTAGAGGTAGTACCCTTTAGAGGAGGAGTTCCATCTAAATTCATGCCTGTGGTGTCCCCGGGTAACATGATCGATTTGTTTGAGGCACAGGTTTTAAAGGATGTCGAGGCGTTATTATACCATAAAGCTACCAATAACATCACAAAAAGAGAGGAAAGGGCACTGCAGGAAATCAGATCGTGGGAAGATACTATAGTTAGGGCAGCTGATAAGGGAGGGAAGATTGTGCTACTCCCTAAAGAATATTATATCAGTGAAGCCAAAAGGCAATTGTCAGATAAAACTGTCTATAGATTACTCCCTGGGAATCCGTTGCAAAAATATAAAGGTCAGTTGAGGTCCTTTTTGAGGAAGTATGTGGAATTAGGAACGATTTCGCAGAAGAAAGCCGAAAAGTTGCTGCCGGGGTTCCCCACCAAGCCCCATTGGTACCACATCCCTAAGGTACATAAATCAATCCATTGTCCCCCTGGACGCCCCATCGTGTCTGGGATAGGGTCACTCACTGAGCCCCTATCCCAGTACATTGATTGGTTGTTGCGCCCTATACTGAAAAGTATTCCATCTTACCTTAGGGATACTAATTCCTTCTTGAAGAGCATACAGGGATTTGATTGGCAGGAGGGCTTTTCCCTGGCGTCTATCGACGTCGAAAGCTTATATACCAGGATTCCTCAATCCGTTGGAGTAGATACAATAAAAACTATTTTGGGTACCACTGATAGAAGTGACAACTATATTAAATTTATCTGTGAAGGATTAGACTTTGTGTTAACCCATAATGCTTTCACTTTTCAGGATGATTGGTATTTGCAGCATGAGGGCACTGCGATGGGGACCCCGGCAGCATGTACTTTTGCGAATTTGTTTTGGGGTTTTTTTGAAGAGAAATACGTTTATTCTGATGATAATGTTTTTTTGCAACACATAAAGTTTTTCCGCAGATATGTTGATGATATTGTGGTGATATGGGATGGTTCCGAAGAATTGTTTCAGAATTTTGTGGGGTATCTTAATCAGACCAATGACCTGAATATGACCTTTACGTCGGTATTTGGAGGTAAGCGCCTTGAGTTTTTAGATGTTTTGGTGGAGATCAGAGAGGGTAAGGTGTGTACCTCTCTTTTTCGTAAGCCGACAGCGGCTAATACCCTGATGCATTATAATAGTTATCATCCGGCACACACTAAACGGGCAGTTCCATATAGCCAGTTCCTAAGGGTCAGCAGGGTTAATAATACCGAGGAAGGTTTTCTTTGCCAGGTTAACGAAATGAAGGGCAGGTTTGTAAATAGAGGGTATCCAGAGGATATGCTGTCAGTAACCTTAGATAGAGTTAAAAATGAGAGGGTAATAGATTCAGCCAAACATACGCTAGGTCGGAAACAAGGGATGGGCAGGAGATTCAATTTCTGCTTTAAATATGGTAGTATGGATCAGCAAATTAGACTGGCTATAAAAAAGAACTGGCACCTCTTGGAAAGAGACAAAGAGTTGGCAGAAGTGGCAGCGAGAGGCCCCCTGATAGCCAACAGGAGAAGTGCCAGATTACGAGATAAATTGGTCAGGAATCGGGTGAATAACCCTAATAGTAATTGGCTACAAAAGATGTCCCCGAAGGGGAACTTCAAGTGTGGCCATTGCTCGTGCTGTCATCAGCATCTTACGGGCCGTGTGCTCCAGATAGGAGCTTTGTCGCATGTGGTTAATGAACTGATCACCTGTAAAACCGACCATGTCGTTTACGTTATATTTTGTCCCTGCAAACGTTTCTATATTGGAAAGACTATTCGTCCGTTGTATATACGTTTCCGAGAACATGTTAGATCCGTGTCATCTGGGAAAGGGGTCCCGCGTTTTATTACTCACTTAAGAGAGAAACATGGTGGTGTTACGGATTGTCTTACCTTTGCAGGTCTGGAAAGGGTTATTCTGCCGACCCAAGGTGGGGATTTGGATACCCTGCTCTTAAGGTGTGAGGCCAGGTGGATCCTGCGCAGTAATGCCATGGGTCCGCTTGGCTTTAACGATAGAGTGGATATGTCCATATTCCTCTAGGTGGCGCAGCAATACCCAGCTGTACATTGCAAGTGCGCATGTCCAGTGAGAAAGCGGTATTTTCGAAAGTGATACTGTTGCAAGTCTTTCTCTTATGTGATGAAACATGCCATATTATTCTTATATACTCTTCTGTCCTTTGTATTTGTTTTTAAAAAAATGTTTTTAAATGTGCTTTTTGTATCTTTGGAGTTGTGGGAGGGGACGAGCGGCGGGGTGTGCCCGACCGATGCACTATATCCGCTGGACGTTCCCGAACACAATTTGACCCGTAGAAGCGCAGCTGAAGCGCGAAACGGCCGTAGTCCTCCCCCGCTCACACGAGCTTTTTCTCCCCCGGCCACAACCACTTTTCTGGATGTTTCGTTTGTAATAAAGGAATATTTTTACTGAAGACCGGTGAGTGCCCGCATCATTTCTTTCTTGAAAACTTTATATGAACTAAGGACTGTATTTTCATGAAGGAGCACCCCAAGTCTGTATGATACGCTGCAGCACAGAGCTCGTCCGCTACCTCCGCAAAGAATAACCGGTTGATGTCGGATGGTGGGTCAGTGCCGCTGATGTGTTTCTCTTGCTAAACAGGTGCATTTTTTTGTTTAAAAAATAATCTTTGGATGAAGTGATCAGGAAAAGGGGCATGGTGATGACCGGAATGGGAACGTACATGATTAATAACAGCGGTGGCTATGGGAGGTATGAGATCCAGGATACAGCCTACAATTATTCGTTTATCCACCACCAATTACCAGAATGTGTTTCATGCCCATCAGAAGATCGGTGCAACAGATGCGTGTGTTTGACTCGGCCTAAAAAATGCCTATCAAAAATATGTTGCCAAAGACGCACGTCTGTCTAAAGGGCAAAGTGCAACATGTTAGTGAGATGCTGAGTTAGAGAAAGCAGATCAGTGTTGGAAGAAAACCAAACAAACTGATGGATGCTTGTGAAAAAATAAGTTTAAAAAGGAGTGCACCATCTGTAACTATAAACACACCCGTGGCACAAGCTTTATCTTCACCCATACATATTACCAATAATATCCAAATGTCACAGTCGAAAATTGTTTGTTATAGTGTAACGAGCACTGTTAAAGGAATGCCACTAAATGTAGTTAACCACTACCCTGGGAAACACCAGATTTGGATGATGATGGTATTGATGATGACTTTGAAATTGACAACATCCACACCAAGAAGATAAAGGTCACAGCTTCAAAACATGTGCAAAAAAGGCCCGGAATGTCTGGAAAATCATTTTCTCTTGGGCAAACTTTCCCTCTTCCTAAAGTGTTACCGAATAATGCATACACAGCTCTCATGTCTATTTAGCATTAGATGGTTGAAAGATGATGTATTCTGTTTTGTCCATGTCCACTTTTTAAAAGCGAGCAGAAAAGAAGGATGAAATAGCGTGAAGACGTGTGATTTTGGTCACTAAGGAGGTGATGTCAGGTACAGATAGGTAGATCTGCGTGTCATCGGCGTACTGATGATATAGCAAACCGTGACATTACATCAGCTGTCCCAGGCCAAAGATGTAGATGGAGAAGAGTAGGGGTCCTGGAACTGAGCCTTGGGGAACGCCGAAAGACAGGGGTCGAAGTGAGGAGGTGGTGTGGGAGAGGAAAACACTGAATGTCCCTGTAACAGCCTGGTTGTTTTTTAAAGACTGTGCCGATAATCCCAAAAAGGCCGCTTGCCCCACTGGCCATGCCTGTAGCAGCAGGGGTAGCAAAAATCCCATCCTAACCACCACAATCATTATTAGGCACATGGCAGCAAAGCACCTGATTTTGTTGGTTGAACACAAGGCTCCATGACCAGTGTCTGCGGGTGATACCACTGCTTCTTCCGATGTTTTGTGTGCAAGCCAATCCACTGTCCATGGTGCATTTTAAGATGCCTCATGCCCTGCATCTGCAGTTGCACACAAACTGAAATAGCACCATCAACAAGCACGTTCACGTCCTTGTCCCAGCGCAGCGTTCAATTTTCCATAGCCCAGTCCTTGGAACGCAAGCCGAAATACGCAGCCAACGCCACAGTACTAAATTCACACATTTGTCAACTGCTTGCGCTGGAAATGTTGCATTTGAGGCCAGTGGGAGATGCAAGCTTTCTGCAACCTGATGGCGGTGACCATCACAAGGTACTCGTTACCCAGCAGCCACAATTTTTCCCGGTCTGCCATCACGACATCACGCAAGCAAGCACGTGTCCCACAACATTACCTGTGCCCTCCACAATGCTGTTATTAGTGCTTTTGGTCAGGGATGGTACATCTCACTAACGGCACAATGGAGTAGCATAGTGGAAGCCGGGACCCAGTCCGACCTTGGGATGGTGCACGTCCTCCAAACCCTGAGTATTGCAGGCCCTACGTCAATCTGGGTTGCCTCCACAGTCTACAGCTCCTACACCTCCTCCTCCTTCGCATCCTCTTCAGCCTCCATCTCCGAAAGTAACACATCAGTCCCAAGCTGGAAGCACTGCAGCACTGCCTTTGCCAAGTGGTGCTGAAGGTAATATGCTGTGACAAGCTGCACAATGATGAAGAGTTGTGGACAACTCTGAAAGAGCAGGCAGATCTGTGGCTGACACCGCTCAACCTACAGACATGCATGGCCATGTGTGACAATGGCTGGAACCTGGTGGCTGCTCTGTGTCGAGGCAAGCTCACACACGTGCCATGCCTGGCCCATGTGCTTAACCCCATTGTTGTATGTTTTCATAAAAGCAACACGGAGGTGCCAGATCTGCTAGGAAAAGTACGAGGCTCTGCATACCCATTTTAGAAAGTCAGCTAGAGCTTCATCAGCCCTTGCCATGATTCTGTAGCACTTGCAGCTTCTGGCTCACCGACTGATGTGTCATGTCCTCCCCATGCATTTGAACTCTACACTGCATATTTTGGAAAGGATTTGTGAGCAGAAGAAGGCATCTGTAGACTACGAGCATTAACAAGGCCTTCGGTATTCAGTTCTGACTTCACACATAAGATCTCAGGAGTGGATATGGATGTCAGACTTATGTACAATCCTCTAAAACTTTGAGGAATTCACCAAGATGCTGATCGGCAATGATGCCATAATTAACATCTCCATCCCGCTTCTCTGTGTTCTAATATTAATGTTCATAGTTATTTATATAGCGTCAACATATTTATAGTTTCAAACACAACAGCCCTAAGTAACAATGATAACAATACAATAATTAAACAGAAATCAAACTACCCAGCTTGTGACAGCTTACAATCTACACAGTAACAACGATAACAGCAATTATACCCCCCAAAAAAACCTGCACATGACAGCAAACAATCTACAAGGAGGTGGGGGAGACAAAAACTACAGGGGAATGTATTTACAGTGATGTATTTACAATGATATTACTGAGGTTTGTCAAAAGTCGTGGCGGCCTGAAGATAAGGAGGAGGAGGAGGAGACCATGGTCAGTTGTTCTCTTGGTGAGGACATGGAAGTATTGACTGTTGGCAGTCTTGCACGCATGGCTGAGTTTATGTTACACTGCCTTTCCTGTCACCCTCGTGTTCTCAAAATTTTAGGTGACAGGCAATACTGATTGTTGACGATTCTAGACCCACGCTACAAAGAGAACTTTATATCTCTTATTCCAGAGGCAGACAGGTGTACTACAATGTTGGAGGACCATAGGGCCCTTCTTGCTGAATTATTAAAAAAATTCCCATCTGAAAATGCTGGCAGAAGAGGTCACATTTCGTTAGCCAAGCAAGTTGTACAAGTAAGAGAGACACACTCCAATCCAGCAGAGGCAGTGGAACACTGACAAAGTTCGGGGAGAGTTTTCTCAGACCCTCCTATTGCCCCAGTCCTGAGGCATGGGGGACTCTCACAAGGAGTGCTTTGTTTGAGAAAATGCTGAGGGAGTACCTTGTTGACCGTACCAACGTCCTCTGTCATTCCTCTGTGCCCTTACATTATTGTTTTGCAAAGCTGAACACGGAGCATGAACTGTCTCTCTCTACTGCGAATGTGCGCTGTACTCACGGTCATGGAGCGCACAGTGCCTCGCTCTCTGGCGGTCACAGTGAACATGGCTCCTCACTTTCTGGCAGTACCGCTTTTATTGGCGGAGCAAACACCTTCGTAATACAGAGACAGAATACAACACCGCCCAAGCATTCACACTCTGCTCCTCAGACTTTCTATGTGCGCAGTGACTGCCTCTAGGCAGAAGATGATGATGGTGGTAGTAGTAGTTGGAGCTTTTAACACAGTCAGGAAGCAGCCAAAACAACTTGAATGAGAAGTATTTTTAACGAGATACCACATTGTTCGATAGTTGGCCTGTATTTTTAAATTTTTTAAACTAAAACAGTGTACCGAACTAGGGTAACAAACAGCAAATAAAGCTGAATGTAGGCCTGAATTTCCACAATTTGTAGGCCACAAATACATGAGACATCTGACAGTGATAACACACTGCCAAATATGTGGCCTGTATTTTCTTAAATGCAAAATAATGCTGTATATAATCAGAGTAAGAGAGAGCAAAAACAGTGGAAAACCGGCCTACAATGCCAAAACTTGGAGCACGCAGATATATGAGGCCTGTCACGGAAATACTACACTGCCAAATATGTGGCCTGTTTTTTTTTAAATGCAAAATAGTGCTTTTTACAGTTAGACTAACAGACAGCAAAAACAGTTGAAAACCGGCCTAAAATGCCCAAACTTGGAGCATGCAGATATATGAGGCCTGTCACGGAAATATCACATGGCCAAATATGTGGTCTGTATTTTTATTTTAATGCAAAATAGTGCTGTATATAATTAGAGTAACAGACAGAAAAAAAAGTGGGAAACTGGCCTACAATGGCCAAACTTGGAGCACACAGATATATGAGGGCTGTCACAGAAATACCACACTGGCAAATATGTGGACTTTTTATATTTTTTTAAGCTAAATAGTGCGGTATATAATTATAGTAACAGACAGGAAAAAAAGTGGTCCACTGGCCTACAATGCCCAAAATTGGAGCACGCAGATATATGAGAACTGTCACAGAAATACCACACTGGCAAATATGTGGACTTTTTATTTTTTTTTAAGCTAAATAGTGCTGTATATAATTATAGTAACAGACAGGAAAAAAAGTGGTCCACCGGCCCTCAATGCCCAAAATTGGAGCAAGCAGATATATGAGGGCTATCACGGAAATACCACACTGGCAGATATGTGGTCTTTTTATATTTTTTTAAGCTAAATGGTGCTGTATATAATTAGAAAAACAGACAGCAAAAACAGTGTAAAACCAGCCTACAATGCCCAAACTTGGAGCACGCATATATATGAGGCCTGTCACGGAAATACCACACTGCCAAATATGTGGCCTGTTTTTTTTTTAAATGCAAAATAGTGCTGTATACAGTTAGAGTAACAGACAACAAAAAAAGTGGTACACCGGCGTACAATGCCCAAACTTGGAGCACGCAGATATATGAGGGCTGTCACGGAAATACCACACTGGCAAATGTGTGGCCTCTTTATTTTTTTTATGCTAAATATTGCTGTATATAATTAGAGTAACAGACAGCAAAAAAAGTGGTCCACCGGCCTATAATGCCCAAATTTGGAGCACGCAGATATATGAGGGCAGTAACGGAAATACCACACTGGCAAATATGTGGCCTGCTTTTTTTTAAATGCCAAATAGTGCTGTGTATAATTAGAGTAACAGACAGCAAAAACAGTGGCAAAACGGCCTATAATGCTCAAACTTGGAGCACGCAGATATATGAGGCCTTTTTTGGTGAATTTAAAACGCAAAACCAAAACCAGTGGCACAAGGCAAGCACACGCAACTATGCTACGTATGCCTGACAAACTATGATTTTTAAGCAGGCCTCAATCTGACTGAGCACACTGTATTTTTTATTTTTTGGGGGGTGAATGTTTGAGAAAAAAAATGCAACTAGGTATATAGTAAAGAAGCTGCAGCAGCAGACAGTTATGGAGCTTTGGGAGTGATGCAGTGGGAGCAATGGATGCACATACAGTGCCTGCAGGCCTTGCACTGATGTGGATATGCTGTGCTCTGCCTACCTAGCGCTGCAATATCGGGACCCATGAATTAGCCCTAAAAAGGACTGTTGGTTTCTCAGTAGTTGTGGATTTAACAGTTGCAGACCTACACTAACTATAAAAACCACGATTCTGACCCTATCTCGGCAGCAGATCTCCCTACTCTTGCTGAATCCGGAGCAAAATGCGGCAAGCAGGGCGGCGCCAGGTCTCTTATACTCAGGATGATGCTGGGCGGCCAAGCCAATCACTGGACGACCACAACAAAGATGGCTGTGGCATTTCATGGCCTGGCAGACAATCCCTGCAGCGTGATTGGGTCTCTAAAGTTTGCCAAAAATGCTGGGTGGAGACAACAGTTACCGCCGAATAATCCTGTTGCCAATTTCAAAATCGAGCTGTTTTGGGCGGTGTTTGAGTCGTTCGACGAACCCGAACAATTTGCTTAAAATTTGGCTGTTCGAGTTTCTGTTCGATAACTGTTTGTTCACCAAAAGCCTAGCTTGATTTGCACATTAAAACTGTTTATCATTGTTAATGGACTGTTTCAGTGTATAGTGGGTGGGGGGGGCAGGGGATAGATCTGTGCTGAAATAACGCTGATCTCCATTTTTTTTTTCTTTCCCGCATTTACAGAGGGGCGGTGCAGTCTCTCAGCCTATCAGCAGTGCGCACACACACAGCAATGTGCATGTGATGCAGACAAGCAAGGGCATGTGTCATTGGCTGTGTATGTCACATGTCACTCCTTGCCCAATGAGAACCAGCCATTTGCCCCGTCGTCACCATTTCCTCACTGCTGCTTAGTGTTAGACGGCACTGCTGCTGCTGTGGGCACTATACAGTCAAAGAGTCTTTTTTTGCCAGTGAATTTTCTGAGAGATAGGTTTAGGGAGTCGGGAGTTGGGACTAGTTGTAATATCAGCCCTTTTCAGTGTAGGTTACAGCAGTTCATAGCCCTGTTTGCCAGGCAGGTCTGAGCCAGTGCTGTGCAAGTGTTAGTCACAGCATTTGGTGTAATCTAGCTCAGCCAATCCTTTTGGGCTAGTAGCATTGTCTGATAGTCATCTGAGTAGCCCGCCTGTGAAGCTAGCTACACCGCCTGTGTATCTAAATTTTTACGGCATCTAACCCTGTAAATCATTTTGGGGTTTTGGACTTAGTAGCAGTGTCTGTACATCAGCAGAGTAGCCCGCCTGTGAAACAAACTATACCGCCTGTGAATCTCTATTTTCACTGCATCTAATCCAGTTGATAGTTTTGGGCCTAGTAGCATTGTCTGCACGTCAGCAGAGTAGCCCGCCTGTGAAGCTAGCTACACCGCCTGTTGATCTAATTACTAATTTTTAACTGATCTAGCCCAGGAAATCGTTTTGTACCTAACAGCATTTTGTGCTACTCAGCAGAGTACCCCACCTATGGAGCAAGCTACACCGCATGTTTACCTAACTACTATTTTTTAATGGCATTTGGCCAAGGAAATCCTTTTGGGCCTAGTAGCAATTTCTGCTACTCAGCAGAGTACCCCACCCATGAAGCAAGCCACACCGCCTTCTTTCTTTCTCAATCTAACCCCTCGGCTCTGGGGTGTCCACTCTCCCTCCAGCTCTCTCCTTCTCACAGGTGGACTACAGCGTTTTTTCACACTGTGGTGAATCTTTTGGGCCCAGGCATAAGAAGTCGTCGAGGTAATGGATAATATGTGCCGCCTTACAAATGTCCATGACGACACATTCGAGGAAGCAACTAAATGCCTCAAATAGTGAGCAGGATATGGAGCACCCCATGGGCAAACAGCGATCTATGTAGTATGCTCCTTCACAGAAGCAGCCCAATGGGAGGAAACTATTCGGAGGCACAGGTAGTAACCGGAACACCCCCTCAATGTCTGTTTTGGCCATTAGGGTGCCCCTTCCCAACTTCTTGACCCACCTGATTGCCTCGTCAAAGGAGGTACAGTACATAATACTGTACTTGGTTCCGCGTCGATGTTGTCGTTTACTGACCTGCCCCTTGGATATGACAAATGGTGCATTAGTCTGAATGTATTGGGTTCATTTTTTGGCACAACTCCCAACGGGGGTACCACTACGTCTTCTAAGGAAAGTGTTCTGAATGGACCCGCCGCCATTCTACCTAAAGATATTTATTTATTATTTTTTTTTGTCAAGACGTCTGGGTGTTGGTAGAGTGAGTTTAGATTTTTACTCCAGCCTTTCTTAAATTTAGAAGGGCATGACATGCCTATATCTGTGTCTCCTCCTCCTTTTACTCCTCCACCTCTTTTCTCTTCGCATGACTATGTGTAGTTGTGACTTTTCC
Organism: Ranitomeya variabilis; assembly: GCF_051348905.1. Lineage (NCBI taxonomy): Eukaryota > Metazoa > Chordata > Amphibia > Anura > Dendrobatidae > Ranitomeya > Ranitomeya variabilis. Next base: position 239,041,190 of record NC_135232.1, read on the forward strand.
ATGTGTTTGTTGTGTCTTCTGAGCAGTTTGTCAGCTTTTGGACACCTTTTAAGGTGTTTTCTATGTGTTTTCCATGTGTATGTATGTGTTTGTGTTTGCCCGCCATTGGTTTCAATGGGGTTCGACGGTGTTCGTTGAACAGTTCGACGAACAGTTCGGTGAACATCTCCCTGTTCGACAAACCGAACCGAACCTGAACACTAGGGAGGTGGCTCATCTCTAGTGTCGAGCACGTTCGCTCATCCCTAGTCAAAACTATTGCAGTTTTTGATTTTTAAATCAGTAAAATGATCCAAAATCACATCTGTGAACTACAGAAATCTAGTATTTTCAATCAATGGGATGACAATAAGATGTGTGTGGATGACTTAGTTTATTTAAAGAAAAGAAAGTCTGATATTCACAACATGTTTCTGGATGTGTACTGTGACACGAATAAAGGAGATCTCTTAGGACATCAGAAGAAAATTTTTGGATGCTCATCATGGTGGAAAAGCTTACAAAACAAAACTATCTCCAAAGATTTTGGACTCCACCAATCTACATTCAGCCAAATTGAAGGAAACTCAAGATTATTATTCTTATACTACAGGAGTAGTTGACAAAGGTTACTCCAAGAGCAAGGCATATAGTAGTCACAAATAAATCCAAGAACTGTAAGCAACTAAAGTCCTCTGTGACATTAGCTAATGTTAATGATCATAAGACCATCATCAGCAGAACATTGAACAACTCTAATGTGCATGGCAGGATTGCAAAATGCAAGCCAAGATAACACTCGCAGCATTGATAAGATGCGACAGGGACTGGACCGGTGATGGTGATGAGCAAAGGGTCTGGAGATGTGAGTGGTATGGGGAGCATAAGTATTTTTTTTTATATTTTAACCTTTTGATGGCCCTTTATGAATCAAAAGAGAAAAGCATCACTCAAAGTATGCACACCACATACATGAAAAGTAAAGACATAATGCTGAATAATATGAAAACACAAAGATTTTTTTATTGACACATGACATTAAAACATAATTAAAAACAACAACAGAAAAGCCCTGTCTATAGCAGTAAATTAATGTTCAGTACAAAACACTTGTGCATAATGCAATACATAATATGGCCTGAACCATCACATGCCTGTCCATAAACCCAAAATGAGTAAGGGCTATATATGGCCAGCTAGAAAACCAGAACCTGGCAAAAAATATATATATATGTGTATATGTAAAGCCCTATACCCCTATGGGTATGTCACAATGAGCATTCGACAACAAAATAATGCCTAGATTTATAACAAATCCTATTTGGCTCATGGGACAAGTATATAAACCTACCTGACTAATCTGTAACAAAAAGTCCCAGAATGACCATGTAATGATCAAATGAGACCCAGTAACGCCGGGAAACCCCAGAGAGTACTGAGGTTGGTTTACCTAGTACAAAAGAGGAGGTCAAAAGAAGGGTCCGTGGGCAGGCAGGCAGGTAGAGAGGACAAAGGCTAGTGCAGCCCCACGCGTATCGCCCTCACTGATAGGGCTTCATCAGGGGAGGTGATCACCCATGGGGGTATAGGGCTTTACATATACACATATATATATTTTTTGCCAGGTTCTGGTTTTCTAGCTGGCCATATACAGTATAGCCCTTACTCATTTTGGGTTTATGGACAGGCATGTGATGGTTCAGGCCATATTATGTATTGCATTATGCACAAGTGTTTTGTACTGAACATTAATTTACTGTTATGGACAGGGCTTTTCTGTTGTTGTTTTTAATTATGTTTTAATGTCGTGTGTCAATAAAAATCTTTGTGTTTTCATATTATTCAGCATTATGTCTTTACTTTTCACATATGTGGTGTGCATACTTTGAGTAATGCTTTTCTCTTTTGGTTTCTACAGTTTATTTATCACTCATTTGCACCCCATATGGTATATGGTATAGTCTATGTACTTTGTATATATGGCTGTGGTGCGCCTTGGCATTTTGTCTACTAGCGGACCTTTAAGAATCAGCAAAATGGTGGGGTGGGGCCACCATTTTGCTAATTGTGCATGGAATGAAATAAAAAAAATAAAACAACATTTAAAAAAATTCTGAATTACACTAAAAAATTCTAAGAGAATATATTTAGTTCATGAAAGCCTGTCCATGAGCTTAATATCAAGAGAACATTAGTCATGCAGCAAGACAAACAACCTAGAGTACACAAGTCATTCTATAAAAGAATGGTTAAAAGAAGAATAAAGTTTTTGCTAATTGTGCATGGAATGAAAAAAAAAAAAAAAAAAAAACATTTAAAAAAATTCTGAATTACACTAAAAAGTTCTAAGAGAATATATTTAGTTCATGAAAGTCTGTCTATGAGCTTAATATCAAGAGAACATTAGTCATGCAGCAAGACAAACGACCTAGAGTACACAAGTCATTCTATAAAAGAATGGTTAAAAGAAGAATTAAGTTAAAGTTTTGGAATAGTCAACTCAAGTCCTGACCAGATTCCTATCAAAATGTGGTGGAAGGACCTGGAGAGAATAGTGCATAAGAGAAAATCCACCAATATAACAGAGATGAAGATTTTTAGTATTGATAATTGGGCTAAAATTCCTTAACCCCGTCAACTCTGGGCCATTTACCGTTTTTTTGCGTTTCTGTTTTTTTGCTCACCTTCTTCCCAGAGCCATAACTTATTTTTCTGTCATTATGGCCGTGTTATGGCTTGTTTTTTGCAGGACAAGTCGTACTTTTGAATGGCACTTTCATTTTACCATATAATGTACTGGAGAATGGGAAAAAAATTCCAAGTGTGGTGAAATTGCAAAAAAAGTACAATTCTATGTTCACCAGATGCATTAACTGATCGGCCATTCTGATTCTTCAAGTCATTACGAGTTTGTAGATACCAAACATGTATAGATTATTTTTTATTTAAATGGTGAAAAAAAAGTTTGTTAAAAAAAAGGTGCCATTTTTCGAGACCCATAGCATCTCCATTTTTCTTCATCTGGAGCTGGTTGAGGGCTTATTTTTTGTGTGCCGAGCTGACATTTTTATTTATAGCATACTGGGATAGATACGATGTTTTGATTGCATTTTAGTGAAATGTTGTGGGTACCAAAAAATTTAATTATGGAGTTTTGATTTTTTTTTTCTCATTTCGCCGTTTACCGATCTTATACATTATTTTTATATTTTGATAGATTGGGCGTTTCTGAACATGATGATAACAAATATGTGTATTTTTTATATTCTTTTACTGTCTTATTTTGAATGGGGCAAAAGGGGAGTGATTTGAACTTTCATATTTTTTAAATTTGTTTTAAAACTTTACATTTTTCCATGCGCTCCATGGGAAACTTGAAGCTGCGATCATCTGATCGATTGTGCTACACAGAGTAGGGTTCTAGCCCTGCTCTGTGTAGCAGAAATGCTCATCTGCTATGAACTCACATCATATACTGGAAAAAATGTTAACATCCGTATGCCACTCACCAACATATGATATGGATTATTGTCCTTTTTTAAAAAATGACAAAATGTAATATTTTTGACTCATGTATTAGATGTACAGTACCTACTTTTAGAACCAGTGTGAACATCTGATTTACATTTAGGTCAAATATATGCAGAAATATGGAAAATTCGGAAGGGTTCACAAACTTTCATGCACCTCTGTAGATAATGTAACAGAACCAAGTATACTTAATAGATATAGTAACAGAACCAAGATTACTGCACATATGTGATACCAGAATCAAAATTACTATAAATATAAAGCACCAGAATTAAGCCAACAACATAGATACAGTGACAAAACCAAGCTTACTATACAGACCGTATAACAGAAATAAGATTACTAAATACATATATACAGTAATGAACCAACGTCAGTGCAAAAATCCCTGTAAAGTGTTGGGAAAAAGAGTATGTGATCACCCCGACTGTCACAGCCTACAGAGGTGCCCACATTGTCCCCTGTTGTTTAATCCCTCAAATACTGTGATTGATATTGATTGCTGCATTTGGTAGGCTTGGAGAGGAAGTGGGTTCCCTTCCAATTGGCACCCCAGCATGGTCTAAGAGGCTTTTGTAAGTGCAACACTGACTGGAATAATGCATTATACCAGCAATCAGAGTAATAACAATTTGTAAAAGTAAAAAAGTTACAAAAAAAAATAATTTTTTTTGTAAAAATATAAAAAAAATGAAAAATCAGCAAATAATTATAAAAACCCCAAACAAATTCTACCAATAAATAGGTATCTTCATGTAAAAACATAAATATACAAAAAAATACACATATTTGGTATTGCCACATTGGGAACAACTCAACCTATAAAACTGTCACAGTAGTTAACCCCTTAAGTTATCAAGTGAAAAAAAAAAAGTATGGCCAGAAACTATACTTTTTCATTATATTGCTGAACAAAAAGTGGAATAAAACAAATGCAAATAAATATGGTATCACTGAATACACCATCTTGTCCCGCAAAAAACAAGCCGCCATACAGCTTTGTCAGCAGAGAAATAAAAAAGTTATAACTCTCAGAATAAAGCGATGCAAAAACAATTTTTTTTCTATAAAATAGTTTTTATTGTGTAAAAGCAAAGACGTAAAAAAAAATTCTATAACTGTGGAATCGCTGTAATTGTACTGAACTGAAGAGTAAATCTGTCTTGTCACTTTTACCACATGCGGAATGGAATAAAAAATAAAAATGAATTCCTCAATTTCTGTTTTTTTGCTCATTTTGCCTCCCAAAAATCTGAATAGAAAGCGATAGAGAAATGTTATGTATACAAAAATGGTACCAATAACAATGTCAAAACATCCCACAAAAAACACTCTGCGCTGAACACATATGTCGGGGTTTCCGAGTACCGTATTTAGCCGATTATATGACGCACCTGAAATTTTGGGGAGGAATATAGGAAAACATTTTTTTTCTGGGGGGGGGGGGGGGTGGAAATAGGAATTTTTTTTTTAATAAAATGGTGGTGCGTCTTATAATCCACTTTTACAGTAGCTTACTTTGGGGGTGGCTGCAGTGGATCTGGCTCCCAGGTGGCAGAGTTGCTGCTGCAGGAAGCTGGTGTAGGTGGTGTTCAGCGAAGGTAGGAGCGCACTGCTGACATTTTATGAAATCCTGGACCCCCTGCACTTTCCATGTTTTTCATTGTAGTGGACATCAGGAAAACAGCCACCAGAGGCGGTGCATGGGCAATTGAGATCTCAAGAACCGAGATAATTTACACACATAAGGAATGTACACAGCTTATACACATAAGTACATTTATACACATAGGCATACAGTGGGGAAAATCACCATTCTTGTGATCATTTTGACCACACGGGGTGAGATCTTGCTTGAAGACCCAGATCGAGGAAGATTATCAGTGGTCTTGTATGTCTTCCATTTTCTTAGTATTGCTCCCACAGTTGATTTCATCATACCAAGCTGCTTGTGTATTGCACATTCAGTCTTCCCAGCCTGGTGCAGAGCTACAATTTTGTTTATGTTGTCTTTCAACATCTCTTTGGTCTTCACCATAGTGAAGTTTGGAGTGTGACTGTTTGAGGTTGTGGAAAAGTGTCTTTTATACTGATAACAAATTCAAACAGGTGCCATTACTACAGGTAATGAGTGGAGGACAGAGGAACCTCTTAAAGAAGAAGTTACAGGTCTGTGAGAGACAGAAATCTTGCATGTTTTTAGGTGACCAAATACTTATTTTCCACCATAATTTGCTAAATAAATCTTGCCAAATCAGACAAGGTGATTTTCTGGATTTGTTTTCTCATTTTGACTTTCATAGTTGTGGTCTACCTATGATGCAGTTACAGGCCTCTCTCATCCTTTTATGTGGGAGAACTTGCACAATTGGTGGCTGACTAAATACGTTTTTCCCACTGTATATATAGAGTTATGTCACACAAAATAGTTCATAAATACCATTTCCCACATGTCTACTTCACAGCAGTGCAATTTGGGAAATATTTTGTTTTTTTGCCAGGATGTTAGAAGGACTAAAATGTAAACAGCAATTTCTCATTTTTACAATGAGATTCTGGTTTGGCTTTTATCCTGTCATGTGACAAGGTTCTTTAAAGGGTCAACAATGACTTTTAGGATTGCTACTTCCAATAGGTGGCACTAGAGTTCTAGTCCTCTTCCTCTCTGAAGAGACAATTTGCATATTTCCCAGAGGAGCATTGCGGCTTTAGGTTTCCTCATCTCAGCATACTTAGCATGTCAATCTCCGCAAGGAGAGACAATACTTCTTGGATGTTGGTCAGACACCTCTCACTCAGCCAAACCAGATCTCCACTTTGCACTGATGAGGGGCAGTACCCCAAAACACAGTGTTTGCAAATTGAGATTCTGGTTTGGCTTTTATCCTAAGTCATGTGACAAGGCTCGTTAAAGGGTCGACATTGACTTTTAGGGTTGCTACTTCCAATAGGTGGCACTAGAGTTCTAGTCCTCTTCCTCTCTGAAGATACAATTTGCATATTTTCCAGAGGAGCATTGCTGCTTTATGTCTCCTCATCTCAGCATGCTTAGCATGTCAATCTCCACAAGGAGAGACAATACTTCTTGGATATAATTTTTACAGCAAAATTTACAAAACCAAATTTTTTTTTGAAGTGGCTAGACAGAAATGAGCCAAAAGTGCCACTATTTTTAAAAAATACACCCCTCAAGGTATTTAAAACCATATTCAAGAAGTTTATTAACCCGAGAACTGAAGCAAGGTAGAAGGAAAAAAAATTTACATTTAACCTTTTCACAAAAAAATTACTTTAGACCCAAACTTTTTTATTTTCACAAGTTTAAGAAGATAAAATGGACCCCAAAATTAGTTGTACAATTTCTCCTGAGTATGCCGATACTTCATATGTGAGGGAAATCCACTGTTTGGGCGCACAAAAGGGCTTGGAAGGGAAGGAGCACCGTTTGTCTTTTTGAACACAAAATTGGCTGGAATCAATAGAGTATGTCATGTCATGTTTGGAGAGCTCCTGATATGCCTAAACAGTGGAAACCTCCTACAAATGACCCCATTTTGGAAACCACAGTCCTCAAGGATTTTATTAAGAGGTATAAAGTGAGCGTTTTTCGCTCACAGGTAAATCAAAGAATTTAATAATATTAGGTTGTCATATTGAAAATGTCATCATTAGTGTTTAGCGCAAGTGCTCGCTACTCCAGTTTGCAGTGGGTAATTGGGCATGTACCGAATATTACCGGTGCCCATGTGACACGCTCAAGTCCCTGCCCCACATGTTTTGCAGCTGTTAGAAACCCAAAAAAAGCATGCAGGGATCCTCAATACTCCATGCATACCCGAGCACACAATGCAAACTCGAGTAGCGAGCACATGCGATAAACACTAGCCATCATATCGTCATCATTTTTTTCTTTACTTTTAAAAAAATCCAAGATTAACTCCAATCCTAACCCTAACACAAACTTAACCCCAATCCTAACCCTAACCACAAACGTATATATATATATATATATATATATATATATATATATATATATATATATATATATATATATATATATATATATATATATACAGGTGTGCTCAAAAGTTTACATACCCCTGCAGAAGTTTTGCTTTCTTGGCCTTTTTCCAGAGAATATGAATTATAACAATGAATGATAACACCAACACTTTTTCTACATTCATTGTTAGTGGTTGGGTGAAGCCATTTATTGTCAAACTACTGTGTTTTCTCTTTTTAAATCATAATGACAACCCAAAGCAACCAAATGACCCTGATCAAATTACTGTACTCCTCTGGCAAAAATTAAGAGACCACTGCAAAATGTTCAGTTTGTCTGATTTTTCTCTTTATAGGTATATATTTGAGTAAAATGTAAATTGTTCTATTATTCTATAAACTTCTGACAACATGTATCCGAATTTCCAAGCAATTAATTTTGTATTTTTTTTCTGACAAAGAAAAATGGTCAAAATTAAAAAACAAATAGTGCTTTCAGACCTCAAATAATTAAAAGAAAACAAGTTCCTAATCATTTAGAAACAACAATACTAATGTTTTAACTCAGGAAGGGTTCAGAAATCAATATTTTGTGGAATAACCATGATTTTTAATCACAGCTTTCATGCGTCTTGGCATGTTTTCCACCAGTCTTTCACACTGCTTCTGGCACAAAAATTTAAGCAGTTCTTCTTTGTTTGATGGCTTATGACTATCCATCATCCTCTTGATTACATTCCAGAGGTTTTCCATGGGGTTCAGGTCTGGACATTGGGCTGCCCATGACAGAGTTTTGATGTGGTGGCCTCTTAATTTTTGTCAGAGCTGTATATATATTTTTATTTTGATCACTTTGATAGAGTCTATCACAGTGATTAAAAGGAACCAATAGGAAAAATTCCCTTTTGTTGCTGGGTACCGACTAGCAGATCTCGACAGGTGCAATGCGCACAGTGGCGTAACTACAAAGTTATGGGCCCCGGTGCGAACTTCCAAATGGGCCCCCCCCCCCCGCCATAAAATTCAATGTAACCCCCATAGAATACAATGCAGCCCCCCTCATAGTATAATACAGCCCCTCCATACAGGGGCAGTGAGAAAGACACGAGCAAATGGTGATGAGGGGGCAGGGGAGAGGGCACAAGGGGGCAAGGAAGACAGGCACAAGGGGACACATGGGGGCTAGGAGGCAGGGGAGAAGGTCACAAGGGGACTAGTGGGCAGGGGAGACGGACACAAGGGGACAATGGAGACTGACAAGGGGCACACGGGGACAAGTGGGCAAGGGAGACTGACACAAAGGGCACACGGGGACTAGTGGACAAGGGAGACTGGCACACGGGGACACAGGGACTAGTGGGCAAGGGAGACTGACACACGGGGAATAGTGGGCAAAGGAGACTGATACAAGGGGACTAGTGGGCAATGGAGACTGACACAAGGGGACACACGGGGACAAGCACAAGGGGACAAGGGAGACAGGTACAAGGGGACACACAGGGACTAGTGGGCAAGAGACTGACACAAGGGGACAAGGGATACAAGCACAAGGGGACACACAGGGACAAGTGGGAAAGGGAGACTGACACAGGGATTAGTGGGCAAAGGAGACTGACACAAGCACAAGGGGACAAAGGAGACAGGCACATGGGGACACACAGGGACTAATGGGCAAGGGAGACTGGCACATGGGGACACAAGCATAAGGGAGACAGGCTCAAGGGGACACACGGCCCCCTGACCTGCCAGAGCCGCTTACAGCTGCGACCGTGGTAGTTACGCCGCTGCCTCACACACACACACACACATACTACAGATATCACACACACTACAGATATCACACACACACACACACACACATCATACTACAGATATCACACACACATCAGTTATCACACACACACTACAGATCACACACACACACACACACTACAGATATCACACACACATACTACAGATATCACACACACACACATCATATTACACACACACTACAGATATCACACACACACATCATATTACACACACACTACAGATATCACACACAGACATACTACAGATATCACACTCACACACACACACACACACACACACACACACACCAGAGATACCAGCTCATATACACAACTCACAATCTCCTCTCTGGAACAGGGGTGGCTGATGTAAACCGGCTGCAGCTCCTCAGCTTCTCCTGACTAAAGCGGCTCTGTCCCGCACCTCCCCCCTGCTCTCGCCTTCTATCCCGGGGTTATTTTGGCTTTCTCTTAAATACGATCTCATTCAGACGTACATGAGATGTATGAGGGGGGAAAAATACAGACTGAGAAGCTGTCTCATCGTGATGACTGGAGCTGCTTCCTGTCTCTCACGTGCCCCGGCTGCACCCTTCCCCTAGATACGCCTCGGACTGTTGCCGTGCAGGAGGAATCTCCTGCACTGCAACATGGTGTTGGGTGCCAGCACAGCCCGCACAGTGGTCTATCCAGCACAGCCCGCACAGTGGTCTATCCAGCACAGCCCGCACAGTGGTCTATCCAGCACAGCCCGCACAGTGGTCTATCCAGCACAGCCCGCACAGTGGTCTATCCACCACAGCCCGCACAGTGGTCTATCCACCACAGCCCGCACAGTGGTCTATCCACCACAGCCCGCACAGTGGTCTATCCACCACAGCCCGCACAGTGGTCTATCCACCACAGCCCGCACAGTGGTCTATCCACCACAGCCCGCACAGTGGTCTATCCACCACAGCCCGCACAGTGGTCTATCCAGCACAGCCCGCACAGTGGTCTATCCAGCACAGCCCGCACAGTGGTCTATCCAGCACAGCCCGCACAGTGGTCTATCCAGCACAGCCCGCACAGTGGTCTATCCAGCACAGCCCGCACAGTGGTCTATCCACCACAGCCCGCACAGTGGTCTATCCACCACAGCCCGCACAGTGGTCTATCCACCACAGCCCGCACAGTGGTCTATCCACCACAGCCCGCACAGTGGTCTATCCACCACAGCCCGCACAGTGGTCTATCCAGCACAGCCTGCACAGTGGTCTATCCAGCACAGCCCGCACAGTGGTCTACCCAGCACAGCCCGCACAGTGGTCTATCCAGCACAGCCCGCACAGTGGTCTATCCAGCACAGCCCGCACAGTGGTCTATCCAGCACAGCCCGCACAGTGGCATATACAGCACAGCCCGCATCTCTCGCCCCCCCCCCCCCCCCAGAGAATGCCACCACAGTCCAGTAAAAAAAACAAAAAAAACACTCTCCTTACCTTTCCTCTTGCCAGCGTTGCTTCCTGCTCCGGTCTCAGGCTGGGCTGCAGTCTGCCCGGGACACAACAGGTGCGCGATGATATGACGTCATCGCGCACCCGCAGTGTCAGAGGCAGAGCGGGGAATGATGGGAGAGGGAGCGTCTGTAGACGCTCTCTCCTCCGTCATTGCATTCAACTGTACCTATGACGCCGGTATAGTTGAATGCGACGGCAGGGGGGGGTGAGTCGGCGGCGGCGGGGGGAGGTGGATCGAGCGGCCCATGACTGGCACCGGCTCTTCTGGCATTTGCCAGAAGTGCCCGATGGCCAGTCCGGCCCTGCTCTGACCTGCCGGCCCCCTGACCTGCCGGGCCCGGTCGCAATGGCGACCGCTGCAACCGCGGTAGTTACGCCCCTGTCCACACTGTACAATGGCCACACATAGTGCTCTATACTGTACAATGGCCACACATGATATTGCCTACAGTATAATGGCCACACACAGTTACTCCTACACACGCGGCTGAGCTCTGTACACATTGCACATGCGGCTCCGCTCCGTACACCTCGTACACACCCGGCTCCGCTCCGTACACCTCGTACACACCCGGCTCCGCCTTGTACACCTCGTACACACACGGCTCCGCACCATACACCTCATACACACACGGCTCCGCACCATACACCTCATACACACCCGGCTCCGCTCCGTACACCTCGTACACACCCGGCTCCGCTCCGTACACCTCGTACACACCCGGCTCCGCTCCGTACACCTCGTACACACCCGGCTCCGCTCCGTACACCTCGTACACACCCGGCTCCGCTCCGTACACCTCGTACACACCCGGCTCCGCTCCGTACACCTCGTACACACTTGGCTCCGCTCCGTACACCTCGTACACACCCGGCTCCGCCTTGTACACCTCGTACACACACAGCTCCGCACCATACACCTCATACACACACGGCTCCGCTCCATACACCGCGTACACACCCGGCTCCGCTCCGTACACCTCGTACACACCCAGCTCCGCTCCGTACACCTCGTACACACCCAGCTCCGCTCCGTACACCTCGTACACACCCAGCTCCGCTCCGTACACCTCATACACACCCAACTCCGCTCCGTACACCTCATACACACACGGCTCCGCTCCGTACACCTCATACACACCCAGCTCCGCTCCGTACACCTCGTACACACCCAGCTCCGCTCTGTACACCTCATACACATGGCTCCGCTCCGTACACCTCATACACACCCAACTCCGCTCCGTACACCTCATACACACACGGCTCCGCTCCGTACACCTCATACACACCCAGCTCCGCTCCGAACACCTCGTACACACCCAGCTCCGCTCTGTACACCTCATACACATGGCTCCGCTCCGTACACCTCATACACACCCAGCTCCGCTCTGTACACCTCATACACACACGGCTCCGCTCCGTACTCCTCATACACACACGGCTCCGCTCCGTACACCTCATACACACACGGTTCCACTCTGTACACCTCATACACACACGGCTCTGCTACATCCACACAAACCCCTCCTGACCTCACACAAAAGCTTACCCTCCTCCAGCACTGCACTACTGTCCTGCACTACACGGAAGCCCTTAATCATGTGACTCCGACTCCTCCCCTCCTGTGACCTCATCACAGGTCCTGTGCGCACAGAGCAGCTGCAGCCATAGTTGTGGTGTGCGGCTCTCTGCGGTGGAGGGGCTCTGCTGCGGGACAAGTGCAGTCCCACCCGTGATCGCGCATGCACTGAGAGAGTGCACGCGCACCAGGGCCTGTAAAGAAGATTTATTTAAAGGGCCGGCGGCCCATTTTGTAGCTCAGAGTTCTTAGGGGCCCCTAAGCACTGGGGCCCCGTCGCAATTGCGACCCCTGCGACCGCGGTAGTTACGCCCCTGAATGCGCATGCGCCCTCCTTTTTTTTCAAGGAAGATGAAGCGGAGGGCTGGTGGATGGATCAGGAGGACCCTGGAATGGCGGAGGTATCAGAAGGGGCTCAGGGGACTCCATTTCTCTCTTCTCTGAGATGTTAGATCATATCAGAGGAGAGCGAATGTAATTTTAAATTGGACTTTTTTTTGTGATTACTAATATTTGGTGAATAACAGTGATTATATGACAGGGGACCATAAAAACCAGCCCTGATCATGTTCTCCAGGGCCTCAGCTACCCCCGGTAGATGAGACCCCGGAGATTGTCTGAACTGGTGTACAGGTGAACATTTTTCAATATTGATCAAAGTCTGGCTGACAAGTACAAACATCTACAACATAAAATATTCCTATAAATCCAAACTTCATATATACACAAAAATGCAGAAAAATAGAACATACATAGAAAACACACATAAGGAATGCCCACAGCTTATACACATACATTGAAATACATACAACAATAGAAAAAAAATGAAAAAGAGCCAAATTGTACATCATTTTACATAAAACCCCAAAAATGGCAGGACAAAATTGTTAGCATATTTTCAAAATTGTGGGTAAACAACTTTGTTTCAAGCATATGATGCTCATTCAAACTCACCTGTGGCATGTAACAGGTGTGCGCAATATGAAAATCACACCTGAAACCAGATAATAAGGGGAGAAGTTGACTCAGTCTTTGCATTGTGTACAGTGTGTGCCACGCTAGGCATGGAGAACAGAGAGAGGAGAAGAGTACTATCCGAGGAATTGAGAACCAAAATTGTTGAACAATATCAACAATCTCATGGTTGCAAGTCCATCTCCAGAGATCTTGATGTTCCTCTGTCCACAGTGCACAACATAATCAAGAAGTTTACAACATATGGCTATGTAGCTAATTTCCCTGGACATGGACGGCAGAGAAAAATTGATGATAGGTTGCAACTCAGGAGAGTCCGGATGGTAAATAAGCGGCCTCAATCAAGTTCCAAAGAAATTCAAGCTGTCGCCCTCATACTTGACATAAGGAAGCAGATGTGGTCAGTGCACCATATTCTACAGTACAGTACTTGTGCCTTGCGGACAGCGCGCTTTCTTTTTGCATCAAAAATTTTCCTATCTTCTGCTGCACATGCTCCTGAGGTGATCCTGCCCCGCCAACCTGGACAATCCAGGGCAAGCTCTTCCCATTCATTGGTGTTGACATCCAGGTTTTTGAGAGACACTTTAAGGCATTTTTTATAGCGCTTCTTCTGCCCCCCAACTGCTCGCTTTCTTTTGCACAGTTCTCCGTACAGCAGTTGTTTTGGTAGTCGGCTGTCAGGCATTCTAACCACGTGCCCAGCCCTCCTGGCTTGGACTTTCAGCATTAGAGTGTAAACGCTGCAGAGCCCAGATTGTTCCAGAATTGCCGTGTCTGGGACATTGCCTTGCCACCTGATTGGAGGAGTCTGCGGAGGCAACTCATGTGGAAATGATTAAGCTGTTTAGCATGCCGGCTGTACACTGTCCAGGTCTCGCTAGCATAGAGAAGTGTGGTGAGGACCACCACACAATAGACCTTCAGCTTGGTGGTAAGGATGAGTCCCCTTCGCTCCCAGACATTCTTACGCAGTCTCCCAAATGACACTGGATTTGGCAATTCTGTTATTAACCTCAGCGTCTGAGGTTACTTCACGGGAAAGTGTGCTGCCAAAGTAGGTTCAGTTATCGACTGCTTTGAGGTTTAGCTCTTTCACTGTGATACGTGGCTCCTTGTATAGTTTTCCTGGAACAGGTTGATACATGACTTCGGTTTTTCTAATGTTGATCTCGAGACCAAAAATGTCGCAAGCTTGCGAAAAACAGTCCATTTCATGCTGCATCTGCTGTTCCATGCTAGCATTAAGTGCACAGTCATCGGCAAATAATAATTCACGGATAACATGCACTTTCGTTACTGCCTTCAGGCATTTTGGGTTGAATAGCTTGCCATCAGTCCTGTACCTAACCTGGATTCCATCTGCACAGTTGTTAAAGGCATCACTTAACATTGCAGAGAATAGCATACTGACCATGGTTGGAGCAAGCACACAGCATTGTTTTACGCCGTTTGTTACTGGGAAAGTCTCAGATTCATCTCCATCGTTCAGAACCTTCACCATCATGCCATCATGGAACTTCCGGACGATTGAGATGAACTTGCTCGGGCAGCCGAATTTTGCCATGATCTTCCACAGGCTGTCTCTACTGAGTGTGTCGATAGCCTTGGTCAAATCAACAAAAGTTACATAAAAGTCACGGTGTTGCTCCAGGATAGTGTTGAGCATTCCGATACCGCAAGTATCGGGTATCGGCCGATATTGCTGTATCGGAATTCCGATACCGAGATCCGATACTTTTGTGATATCAGGAATCGGTATCGGGATCGATATTAATGTGTAAAATAAAGAATAAAAATAAAAAATATTGATATACTCACCTCTCCGACGCAGCCTGGACCTTACCGATGTAACCGGCAGCTTCCGTTCCTAAGAATGAGCGCTTGAAAGTCCTTAGATGACGACGCGGCTTGTTATTGGTCGCGTGGCGGTCACGTGACCGCTCACGCGACCAATCACAGGCCGCGACGTCATCTAAGGTCTTTCAAGCACTCATTCTTAGGAACGGAAGCTGCCGGTTACATCGGTAAGGTCCAGGCTGCGTCGGAGAGGTGAGTATATCAATATTTTTTTTTTTTATTCTTTATTTTACACATTAATATGGATCCCAGGGCCTGAAGGAGAGTTTCCTCTCCTTCAGACCCTGGGAACCATACAGGATACCTTCCGATACTTGGTGTCCCATTGACTTGTATTGGTATCGGGTATCGGTATCGGCGATATCCGATACTTTTCGGGTATCAGCCGATACTATCCGATACCGATACTTTCAAGTATCGGACGGTATCGCTCAACACTACTCCTGGCACTTTTCCTGAAGTTGACGTGCTGAAAAGACTATATCTAATGTTCCACGTTTAGCACGGAAACCACACTGGCTTTCGGGTAATAGGCCTTGCTCAAGATGATGTAAAAGGCGGTTGAGCAAGAGACGAGCCAATATCTTGCCTACAGTGGACAGAAGGGAGATCCCTCGATGGTTGTCACAAGATTGGCGATTACCTTTCCTCTTGTATATGTGAATTATGCTGGCATCTTTCATCTGTTGTGGAACCTGTTCCTTTTTACACATATGCTGGAATAGTTTGATCACCGTTTGCATCAGAGCAGGGCCGCCAGCTTTATATACCTCAGAAGGTATAGCATCATTTCCTCAAGAAAGTTGTTTTACTGCTTTCCTGACCTCATCTCCACTTGGAACAACCTCAAGGTTGATTTCTACCTGGGGCAAGCGAGCAATAGCGTCATCATTGATATTGGCAGGGCGATTAAGAATATTATTAAAGTGCTCAGCCCACCGTTCCAGAATTTGTTTCTTTTCTGTCAGCAGCTTAGTTCCATCTGCGTTAAGCAGAGATGAAGAGCTTGATGACTGGGGTCCATATACAGCTTTGAGCGCATCGTAGAAGCGTTTCTGGTCATGGGTATCTGCACAGCTCTGAATTTCATCAGCCTTCTTGCTAAACCAGTTATCCTGCATCTCGCGCAGCTTGATCTGTACCTTTCTTTTTATGTTGGTAAAGGCACCTTTCTTAGCTAACGACGT
Source organism: Ranitomeya variabilis (assembly GCF_051348905.1). NCBI lineage: Eukaryota > Metazoa > Chordata > Amphibia > Anura > Dendrobatidae > Ranitomeya > Ranitomeya variabilis. Next base: position 239,057,595 of record NC_135232.1, read on the forward strand.
GGGGTCATTTTGATACACCTTGTACCGTTGATGTTTCTCTTCTAGGATTGTCTTTATTTCCTCGTCGTTTTCATCGAACCAGTCTTGATTATTTCTTGCTGCTGATCCGAGATGCTCCAGAGCAGTATTATAGCATCTTTCAGAATTGTCCACTGTTCTTCAACACCAATCTCCTCTGCCTGCAGTATATTTAACAGTCTGTCATTAAGGTCATTGGCAAATTCCCTTGCAATTCTTATATTTTGCAGTTTATAGATATTCAGCCTCTTTGTTGTTTTCTGCCCTTGGGGTCTCCTCAAAGGCAGGATGCGGAGCCTGCACTTAGACACAATGAGGTGATGGTCAGTCCAGCAGTCTGCACCGCACATGGCCCTCGTCACTCTACAGTCCATCTCATCCCTTTTCCTGGCAATGATGTAATCAATGAGATGCCAATGCCTTGAGCGTGGGTGCATCCGTGATGTCTTCTTGAGTGTGGGTAAGCGGAATAAAGTGTTGGTGATGACAAGGTCATGTGTGGCACACTTCTTGAGGAGCAGCAGGCCATTACTTTTACACTTGCCAGTGCCAGGTCTCCCAATGACCCCTTCCCAGTTTTGATTATCTGTTCCCACTCTGGCATTAAAGTCTCCAAGTATAATGAGCTTGTCTGCCTGTGGGATTGCTGAAATAAGTGTGTCAAGTTCATCGTAGAACTTATCTTTAATGTCATCTGGATTAGTCATCGTGGGAGCATAGGCACTGATCAGAGTCGCGTGTTTCTTGTTTGTAAGTGGGAGCTGAAATGACATCAGACAGTCGTTGATGCCCTCCAGAATCCTGGTAAGTTTACGAGCAAGATGAGTTTTGATAGCAAATCCCACGCCTGCTTCTCATTTTTCAATGCTGCCTCAACCACTCCAGAAGAATGTATATCCACCACTATGCTCTGTCAATTGACCCTTGTCAGCCAGGCGTGTTTCGCTGAGAGCTGCTATATCAACCTTGTAATGAGCTAGTTCCAGAGCAACCAATGCCATTCTCCCTGGTCTGTCTGCCTTAGTATTATCCAGCAGAGTTCTCATAGTCCATGTGCCAGGGTTGAGTAACATAATTTTCTTTCTCTTTATTGTGTGTCGACAGCTGTATGGGAAACCCACCAGCTGCGGTAGGCTGGCCAGGTGAAATGAAGCAGACTATGTTTGAGGCACCTTTTCTAGCCCTGTCCTCGATTGATTTGAGCAGAGTGATCCTGAACAGGACTGCTCAGACACCCAGGAGGCTGCCGAACTCCACTGCTACTTCAGTCCAGTGGGGAGCGACCATATGGCCTGGGCCATCTGCGTGCAGGTTCGTGACTACAGCTTCCAGTGACTCCACAACTGCTGCTTTGCCTCTCTCCCATTGCCACAGGATTTTAGAGATGCAGTGGTTGAAGTCATGACTTGCACTTGACTTGGATTAAAATGAGGAAGAGTTGCGCAGTCGTCAGCCTCACTCTCTCACCTGTACCTATCGAGCCCCAGTGGCAAGAACTATGTGAGACAACTGGAGATAAGTCAGGGTGCAGTGGATGGCCAGCAGTGTCCTATATGTGCCTCGCTGCGCTCTCTCAGCACTCCACAATGCTGTGCTGGGAATCACTTGTCTGTCCGTTGAATCTTGATTTCTTCCACACAGTCTGCCATATCCAGTCTTCACATGCAAGGGTAGGCAAACCCTTGAAAATCACCGTAGGTCTCAAAGAAACCCAACAGCTACCCTCACCTGGTTTGGCCCACCTGCCAAGGCGGTGTTCCGTGGTGTGCCCGCTGCCACATGCTAGCAGCTACTTGGAGGTACAGGTGAGAGTTGTGCATCAAATGAGGACCAAAGATGGAAGAGCTGTCCAGAAAGGACATGGCAAGCCCTCCACCAGAGGTGCTACCTCTATCTAGATACCCCATATACCCCGAGGATGGTCATAGGAAGCAATTGATTGCAGTTATTTATTCCAAAGGATATGCAACCAAATATTAAGTTGAGGGCGCCAACAATTTTGTCTGGGCCATTTTGGGGGTTTTGTTTGAAATTATGTCCTTTTCCTTTGTTTTTTTTGTGTTGTTCCAATAGACACAAAGGAAATAAACGTGTATAACAAAACTTGTGTTATTGCAATAATTCTGAGAAAAGTATTTCATTTGCTGGAACAGTTTCAAGGATGCCAACACTTTTGACTATGAATGTACAGTATATATACACAAAAACATATTTACCTATGCATTCAGACTTAGGCAAGCTATGATATGTATATATAAATACAACGCTCACACACAAATGGACACATAGTTACATATTAGTGACATGCTCAGTGTTAGCGAAGGATCCCAGCAGATGTAAATGTGATGGCTCAGTTAAGAGTCAGCAGTGCCTCCTAATAGGAAAAGGCACTAGTGAAACATTATGTGACAGCTCCGTGGTTCTACCTCCCCTCTTTACAATAAGTGAGGCCAACTGTAGCTGAGAAGTGGAGGCTACAGACGTCTTCTGAGTGAGGGTTTGTGGGAGGTTTAGGAAGATGCAGACTTTTTTGGTATTCTTGAGTTCATGTGCGTCCACTCTAGTCACTGCCCTATAATGTACAATATCTTACATCATCATATGGACAAGAAGAAGAGGGAAAAGTGAGTATTGATATTATGGGATTGGCACAGAATTGACAATAAATTAAGGTTAGTCATCTCAGCCTCTCATTGTGGAGAGGCAGTTTAAAAATAATAATTATAATAAAAAATAAAATTGGCTAATTATATTCATTCCACCTAGAAAGAATTATTAACTTCAAGCTCTAACAAAGCAAGCAATGAGGCTGCTTTCACACATCAGTTTTTTTGCCTTCAGTCACTCGGCGCCTGCATCTCCTTGTTGAACTCCTTCTTGAAGCGATTCCTAAGTGACCGCCACCTCTTGATAACTCTTTCCCCTGTAAAGTGAAAGCACAAATTGGTTAGTATACAACACATTACATCCAGCAACATAACTGAACTGTGAATACATACGCGCTTGATTCTGGGCCCGAACATCAAGGTCCTCAAAATGGTCCACAACTTCATTGCATACTTCCTTCCAGAGGCGGCAGGTCACACCAAGATGAGCGTGGCGGCGATCCTCCATATTCCACAGCGGCTCCCACTCTCAGACTAGATCGATGAGGAGGTCGATATCTAAACCGGCCTCCTCACCATCAGAGTCGGGAACCTGCTGTGAAGCCTGTTAAAATAGACAAAAAACAATCACATTACACTTAAATCATCAACATGAAGTGGAAAAATACAAAAAATAAAAATAAAAAAGGTTTTTACTCGATGGTGACCGCCCCGATGCTCAAGCTGATGACCCTGGGATGCGCTTTGAGGACCTCTATGTCGAGCCCCAGAATCGGAAGGCTACAGAAAGAACATTATGTGCTTGGATGTGTGCTTATGTGTTGTGTGTACTGTGATGTCTGTAATGATCTGTTTTTATGTGTTGTGTGTACTGTGATGTCTGTGATGATGTGGTTCTGCGATGTCTATAAGAAACTTACAAAATGCGAGCCCGCTCCGGGTATTTCTCCACCACGTCCGTTTCCTTCTGAAAACACCTCTGATGCTGCATCTTCCTGTTAAACAAGAAATATATATTAATAATATATATATATATATATTATGTGAACATCACCAAAAAGAAACAAAAATACAGTATACCTGTATATATATTTATTTACCTCACAGTGCTGACGATGTGAGGGAGGGCTCCCAGAAGAAGACATTGGTTGGCTGGCTGCTGGCTTGGAAGGCTGTGGCTGGCTGCTGGCTTGGAAGGCTGTGGCTGGCTGCTGGCCTGGAATGCTGTGGCTGGCTGCTGGCCTGGAAGGCTGTGGCTGGCTGGCATGGGGCAGGTTTGGGCTCTGGTGGCAGGTTCTAGCTCTGTGTCTTGCTTGCTGGCTGGTACATGGATGAGTGAAGCCCTACCTGGCAGGCTTTATATACACCTTTCCTAATTGGGGGCTGGCCAATTGTATCCTAATTAAATCCGAGCATGCGCAGTTAAAAAAGTCGAATCCGGCGCCAGATTCTGTCATGTCACGGATCCGGCATCCATAGACTTCCATTCTAGCAAACGCCGGACGGCACGGGATCTAGCGCTGTCCGGTTTTTCGCCGGAGACAAAAAAGTTACTTTGGCCATTCTTTCCCTCTGCTGGATAAACAATTTTAGACGGATCCAACGAACGACGGATAAAACGTGAGGCCATCCGTCGCTAATTCAAGTCTATGAGAAAAAAACGGATCCAGCCGCAACATTCGCCGGATCCGTTTTTTTCAAAATTCGCCGGATTGTGTCTGACGGCAAAAATTGATGTGTGAAAGGGGCCTAAGGCTCTAATGTGACTATTTTGACAGTAACATTTAAACATTATGGCTCTCTAAATGCAGCATTTCAAAATAGAAAAAAGAAAACTGTGGTTTTTAATGTAGAATTTTTTTTTAATCATTAGAGGGAATCTGTCACCAGGTATGTGCTAGCCCATCTGAAAGCAGCATGATGTAGGGGCACATACCCCAAAGCCAGTAATCTATCACTTACTGGGCTGCTTTCTGTAATCTGGATATAATTTCAGTTTATTAGTCATGTAATGATAAACTATTGCTGAAAAAGCAGTAATTTTATCAAAACTACATCAAGCAGCCTAGTATTTGACACAACACTGGAATCAGGGTCTCTGTCTCTACATTAATTATGATGCTCTTAGATTAGGTGGCAAAAAACTGTTGACAGATTCCCTTTAGGATATGAGTACAGATTGTGTTTTTTACACGTTGTTGTTGCGTTTTTTTCTGCACAGTTTCTTCAAAAAACCTGATGAGTTTTTTTTCCTTATACCAGCGAAGTAAATGAGATTCCTGATGTCTCATGCACATGTTGCAGATTTTCATTAGATTTCTCCTATTCTAAGTGGGGAAAAATCTGCAACAAAAATGCACAGTAGCGCCCCCTCTTAAAAGTGCATTAAAAATGCTACAAAACAAAGACAAACAGCATTTCAGTGTTTTTCCTGCCAACACATCAGGATAAGCAGCAGAATTATCTGCTGAAAATCCTGAATGTGTGCACATACACTACCGTTAAAAAGTTTAGGGACACCCAGACAATTTTGTGTTGTCCATGAAAACTCATACTTTTATTAATCAAATGAGTTGCCAAATGAATTGAAAATCTAGTCCAGACATTGACAAAGTTCGAAAAAAAGAATATTATTTATTTTAAATAATAATTTTCTCATTCAAACTTTGATTTCGTCAAAGAATGCTCCCTTTGCAGCAATTACAGCATTGCAGGCCTTTGGCATTCTAGTAGTTAATTTGCTGAGGTAATCTGGAGAAATTTCACCCCATGCTTCCAGAAGCCCCTCCCACAAGTTGGTTTGGCTTGATGAGAACTTTTTGCGCACCATACGGTCAAGCTGCTCCCACAACAGCTCAATGAGGTTGAGATCTGGTGACTGTGCTGGCCACTCCATTACAGATAGAATACCAGCTGCCTGCTTCTTCCCTCAATAGTTCTTGCATAATTTGGAGGTGTGCTTTGGGTCATTGTCCTGTTGTAGGATGAAATTGGCTCCAATCAAGCACTTTCCACAGGGTATGGCATGGCGTTGCAAAATGGAGTGATAGCCTTCCTTATTCAAAATCCCTTTTACCTTGTACAAATCTCCCACTTTACCAGCACCAAAGCAACCCCAGACAATCACATTACCTCCACCATGCTTGACAGATGTCGTCAGGCACTCTTCCAGCATCTTTTCAGTTGTTCTGCGTCTCAGAAATGTTCTTCTGTGTGATCCAAACACTTCAAACTTGGATTCGTCTGTCCATAACACTTTTTTCCAATCTTCCTCTGTCCAATGTCTGTGTTCTTTTGCCCATATTGAACTTTTCCTTTTATTAGCCAGTCTCAGATATGGCTTTTTCTTTGCCACTCTGCCCTGAAGGCCAGCATCCCGGAGTCGCCTCTTCACTGTAGATGTTGACACTGGCATATTGTGTGCATTATTTAATGAAGCTGCCAGTTGAGGACCTGTGAGGCGTCAATTTCTCAAACTACAGCCTCTAATGTATTTGTCTTGTAGCTCAGTTGTGCAGCGGGGCCTCACACTTCTCTTTCTACTCTGGTTAGAGCCTGTTTGTTCTTTCCTCTGAAGGGAGTAGTACACACCATTGTAGGAAATCTTCAGTTTCTTGGCAATTTCTCGTATGGAATAGCCTTCATTTCTAAGAGCAAGAATAGACTGTCAAGTTTCATATGAAAGTTCTTTTTTTCTGGCCATTTTGAGAGTTTAATGGAACCAACAAATGTAATGCTCCAGATTCTCAACTAGCTCAAAGGAAGGTCAGGTTTATAGGTTCTCTAACCAGCCAAACTGTTTTCAGCTGTGCTAACATACTTGCACAAGGGTTTTCAAGGGTATTCTAACCATCCATTAGCCTTCTTACACAGTTAGCAAACACAAAGTACCATAAGAACACTGGAATGATGGTTGATGGAAATGGGCCTCTATACAGCTATGAAGATATTGCATTACAAACCAGACGTTTGCAGCTAGAATAGGGATTTACCACATTAAGAATGTATAGAGTATAATTCTGAATCATTTAATGTTAGCTTCATTGGCAAAAACTTTGCTTTTCATTAAAAAATAAGGACATTTCTAAGTGACCCTAAACTTTTGAATGGTAGTATACCTTTAAGGGATGAATTTTGCCCTACTTAAAAAAATATTATTATTATTCTTTGGCAAAAAAAAATTATTCTTTCACTTTGTCCTTTTTTAAATGCTCCAAGTGTTTGTGAAGACATGTTCTTATCGACTTCTTGAAAACTCAATAATACATTGAATTTTGTAAAAGCAGCATAAATTACTGCATGAAGTATCTGTTATTTATTGATCCAATGCTGGAATTTAAATAGATCTAAATATCTACTTAGTGAGATAATGTGTCTTGGTTTAAAAAGCTAAATTGTAACATTTAATAGCAAATTCACACATTACTAATTCATGGAAAGTGTGTATTTTGAACTCTTCAGAAAACGTTTTGCTTGACAGACGTGTATTTTATGGTTTCTTGCAGAAAGTTACCATAACCACTATTCTGTGACATACAGTATCTGCTAGCCTACCATTAACCCCTTTACCTTCAAGGGTGTTTGCACCTTCATGACCACGCCAAAATTCTGAGATTGTTTTTTGTGACATATTTTACTCCATGATAGTGGTAAAATTTCTTCGACTTGCGATTATTTGTGAAAAAAATGAAATTTGGTGAAAATTTTGAATATTTAGCAATTTTCACATTTTAATTTTTATGCTATTAAACAAGAGAGTTATGTCACACAAAATAGTTAATAAATAACATTTCTCACGTCTTCTTTGCATCAGAACAATTTTTGAAACATAATTTGTTTTTGTTAGGAAATTATAAGGTTTAAAACCACACGGATGGCCTACGTGAGCTCACGGACACACGGACAAGGATAACTCCGGTACCGATTTTTCCGGTACCGGAATTATCTGGACGTGTGGGACAGGCCTTAGATAGCTTCAACACATGCAGGGATTCCCTAACAAATAGGCAATTCCCACATATGTTGTGGCTTTCTTTTGGCAACCAATACATGTTTACTGTCTACAAACTCGTAATGACCTGAAGAATCATAATGGCGGGTCAGTTTTAGCATTTAGTGAACATGGTAAAAAAAATGAAATAAATCAATTGTGGAAAAATAAAAAAAAATATGGTTCTGGGAAGAAGGGGAGCAAAGAAACAGAAACTCAAAAACAGAAACACCCAAGGAGGTGAAGGGATTAATATATATATTAATATATATGATCATCAGAGGTCTAACACTTGGCACCCCACCCAGCATCTGATATATCCTATAGCAGCTGCTGGATGTAAGAAACTCTGTATGTTGCTTACATATGTTGTTGGACCGTCTCTGATCTTCTGTTGATGACTTTAGCCAATGGATTATGGAGATAACTCAAAGACTGCCAAGACAGTCATTGTAGAAGGTAGTGTAAGCTTCTATAAATTATCCAAGAATACAATTCACCATGTTTGATAGAGAGATGGCCAATACCCTGGCCATCTGGGAAGCATGGGGCATTCACTGTGACTGAAGAACATTTCAATTCTGTATTTGCATCATTGTGGAAAAAGCTAATTTTATAGTGGAAATGTTGCTCAACAGTCAGAAAGGCAGCTGTCTCTGGTGTAATCAGATATGCCGCTCCTGCAATATAGGCATTTCCATGATATTTAAGATATCCCCTGAAGCAAACATTTACTTTTATTTACTCAGTTTTAGAATATATTAAATATTTTTCAATTAAGCACTTTTTTATGATATTGAATTTTATGTATCTGAAAAAGCTCTTATTCTCTTTGGTGTAATAAGATTTGATACACTTTTTGTTTATTTCTTTTTAAAATGTTATTTTTGCCTTGCTGATTCAATGAATAAATAAATATAACTTTCAGTATCTTAAAGGGAAGGTGCCATCAAATTTTTTTTTCTTCCAGCGATTGAAAAAATGTAAAGAATTAATGTTTAAGTTTTCTTAAAAAATATTATCATTTGTTTATAATTTAGTAAAATATGAAAAATAATTTTAAAAGGTTTGGCATTTCCACTTTTAAACACTAGGGGGAGCAGCTAATGAAATTTGACAAAAACCTAGTGTACAACTAGCTCACATTACTGCACTGCAGTAATTATGGGCGGAGTCTGCTGACGTGTGTGATGTCTCCTCTCCTCCCCTTCTGGTGTTTGCTAAGGGATAAGAGAGGATGATATTCAGGAACCCAGTGAGCAGCCATTTTGTTGGTGACTGCAGAGTAAGGCCGGGATCACACATACGCGAGATACGGCCGAGTCTCTCAGGTGAAAACCCAGCTCTGGTGCGGGCACTCTGGAGCGTGCGGCCACACAGCAATACATGGAGCTGCACGCTCCGCTCCGGAGTGCCGGTGCCAGAGCTGGGTTTTCACCTGTGAGACTCGGCCGTATGTCGCGTATGCGTGATCCCGGCCTTATACTGACAAGTAGACAGTCACAGAGGATGGCAGGCAGCAAGGATTCTGGGAGATATGTGGTGGAGGGAGCAGGGTGACAGCAGCACAGAGTATTTCAGGAGAGCAGTGTGCTGTTCTATGGAGGCACCATGTTTGGTGCGTGGAGCAGCCAGGGATTGTACATAGAGCGCTGTCTTTTATACACATGGATGGACCGTTTAATTGTCTGCTCCACACAAATGCAGGAAACATTTCTGTGAATTGATGGCCTGTTCTGATGCAGACATTGCATGCAAAGACCCCATTCCCCTCCTCAGCTCCTGTCCTGGCGATGTGTGAAAGTGAGACGACAGGCGCAGTCGGGGTAACGCTGGGGGGAAATGTAGCCTTATAGTAATGATAAAAATGAGACCCCTCTCTTCAGCTGCCTCACCAGCCCTCCCCTAACTGCACCTAACTGGAGGTCATGCTGCCCTCTCTATTACCCCAGACCCGTGTGCAGGTGCTCAACCAGAACCACCCTAGATTGGGTCCCCTTTCTGAAGATAATACTGCCATAGTGTTCTCACATAATACCGCCATATATATCACACATAATACTGTCCTATAGTTCTCACATAATACCATCATATAGATTGCAAATAACGACGCCATAGTGTTCTCACATAATACCGACATATAGATCTCACATAATACCACCATATAGATTACACATAATATCGCCATATAGATCACTCATAATACCGCCATAGTGTTCTCACATAATACCGCCATATAGATCACACATAATACTGTCCTATAGTTCTCACATAATACCATCATATAGATCGCAAATAACGACGCCATAGTGTTCTCATATAATACCGACATATAGAGGAAACATAATACCATTATATACTTCACACATAATACCACCATATACTTCTCACATAATGACGCCATATAGATCTCACATAATACCGCCATATACTTCCCACATAACAGGGGGAGAGAGGAGTGCATAGGAGAGGATTAGATACATGGCTCAGCAGACTGTATCACACAGGAGAGGATTAGATACTCGGCTCAGCAGTCAGTATCCCACAGGAGAGGATTAGATACACGGCTCAAGAGACAGTATCACACAGGATAGGTTTAGATACACACGTCAGCAGACAGTATCACACGAGCGGATTAGATACACGGCTGAGCAGACTATCACACAGGAGAGGATTCGATACACGGCTCAGCAGTCAGTATCACACGGGAGAGGATTAGATACACGGGTCATCAGACTATCACAAAGGAGAGGATTAGATACACAGCTCAGCAGTCAGTATCACACAGGATAGGATTAGGTACATGGGTCAGCAGACAGTGTCACACAGGAGAGGATTAGATGCACGGCTCAGCAGACAGCATCACACAGTGTAGGATTAGATACATGGGTTAGCAGTCAGTATCACAGTATAGGATTAGATACACGGCTCAGCACAGTATCACACAAAATAGGTTTAGATACATGGCTCAGCACAGTATCACGCAGTATAGGATTGGATACATGGGTTAGCAGTCAGCATCACAGTATAGGATTAGATACACGGCTCAGCACAGTATCACACAGAATAGGTTTAGATACATGACTCAGCACAGTGCAGGAATAGAAACACCATGGTCTGATGTCCTGATAAGGAGCTGCAGTGAGAGGCAGGGCGGGAGCAGCACAGAGCCTCCCCCTCCCCCCTCTGTTACCTCTGCAGCTCATAACAACAACATCAGACAGCAGCACTTCATCCTCTCTAGAGATTACAGCCAGCGCATCAGGCAGCATAGAAGAGATAGGGAATGCCTGCTGATAGTGTGAAGGGGGAGACAGATAGAGCTGCCCCTCCAACAGCGCAGCTCTCCTGTGGAGCTCACAGATACACAGCAATCACAGCTCCAGAAAGATGGTGCCGATCTCCTGCTTCTGCTGTGATGAGTGGACAGGCCAGGGGGTGTGGCCAGATCACAGCAGGGAGCAACTCAATGCTAGGTATGGGGTCGGCATCCCACCACAGACTCCTATGCCCAGGGCTGCCGTATTTGCAGAGTGTAAGTGTCATGCAGCTACACTTACACTCCTGCAAAGCAAAATGGCGGCGCCCAGTGGCTGAAAAAATAATTAATTAAAACAAAGATATTAAAGTTAAAAAAAATGAATTTTGTATCTAATATATAATTGCCTAGAATACTACTTCCTGCAATTTGTAAACAACTTTATTAACAATAACCATGAAAATCATGAAAAATAAACAAACAGGGAAAATCTCAATTAAAAACAAAGCAAACACTGGGCAGATGTAATATATCAGACATAATGAGTATATATTATTTGTATGGTTCTTTTGTGAAACCCAGTCAATGTAGTCCAAAGACTAAAATATAATGTGTACTATGTGACTGTGCCAATATATCACATATGCCAGTATAACTGGCTAAAAATGTTACTGTACTACAAAGTACTGACTGTACAGCAATTACTCTAAGATTGGGTTCACACAACCTATATAAATGCGTGTAATAAGCAAAAAAAGTGCTACATACGTTGGACCAACAAGGATAATTGAAATGCCATAGATGCTAAATAAATGTATAGCAGGCATAAAGAAAATTAGAGATATATAGTAAAGTGCAATTAGTGCCAAAAGCCTATAGTTATATGAAACCTTAATAGGTACAATACGCAATCTCTATGGGAAAAGTTTGATTCAAATATACAATGCTATGCCTGAATGCAGACATGCAGATGCTTAAGGTAAAAGTAAATGTGCACCAACTGAATAGTATACACGCCTATAGATGTAACTTACATTTATGATAGATGTCTGGTGCCTGTGTTGCGACCCCGACAGCGCCGTTTCGCCAATCAGGCTTCTTCCATAAGGGGGCAAGTGTGCGTTGTGTAAAGAAATGCTCATTTTATATGGCATAGATCAGCCCTGAAATCCCTGACAGCTGATAATACGAATCGCGTCCCGGATGTATAACGGCGCATGCGTCGATTACCAGCCACTCATGAAAAGTGACTTCCGGATCTCCGCATCTGGAGCGCAAGCGTGGAACGCTCGCGTTACCTAATGAGCGGGGCCGGAAGTCATTCATGAGTGGCTGGTAATTACGATTTTTTATTTTTTTAAATTTTTTTTAACCTGGTTTGTGTTGTGTATGCGTTATTGCAGCGGAAAACCGCTGCGAAGACGCATATACAACAGGTGCACATAGCCTCGACAGGTCCGTCAGAAAGAAGGGCCCAGTGCACACGTTTTCCACAATCTGCACAGGATTCGTCATTTCAACGTCTTGACAGATCCTGTGCAGATTTGGAGGACGGAAGTGTGAAAGTAGCCTAAGCTAAACCTTAGTCTAGAAATGGTATTATCATTTAGTGCATCCTCATAACACTGCCATTTATTATCTACACATTAATACCATTTAATGCTGAAATGTGCAAGTATAGCTGCAATTCAGGCTATGTTCAGACTTTTAATGTAAAACTCAGGCCATTAACATGCACAAGATGTGGACAAGGAACCTTGTGTAGCTCTGTGTCCCTGTCAGATGGAACTGTGTATTTAAATGCTTTTGTCTGATCCAAATATCATCTAAGACTGCAACATTTTTCACATTGGCTAATATTGGGGCTGTGTGCAGTCAATTTTGCATATCGACAGTGCACGGATTGCTAAAAAAAATTAATGTGACGTACCTTCAATTTAATATCACCATACAATGCTTTAAAGGGGTTGTCTGGTCCAAAATAATAAGTCTGCAGTCTCTCTGTGTTTCTGACCCAGGACCGGTGGGTATGTATGAGTTATACATACTCCTGGCCAGTGGTCGCCGCCTAACTCGTATGGAGAGGGAGGCAGCATCCACTGGCCGGGAGTATGTGTTACCCATACATACCCTCCGGTCCCGGGTTGGAAACTAGTGAATCACTGTAGTGCACAGTGTATGCGCTGGGGAAATTTATAGGTCTGCAGTCACACAGAGTGACTGCAGACTTGTTGATTTGTATCAGAGAACCCCTTTAAGGATATGTTAACATATATTTCAGGATACAAGTCAGGATGGAAGTCAATGGGTGTGAGAAAATAATCACACAGCACTCGCACCACGAGAGTGCTGTCCAGTTTTTACGCACCGCTGTCATTTGCAAGCCGGCAACTCATATGTGGCTACTGTAAAAATCACACTGACATGTTAGAATAGATAGAATAGAAATATACACATAGAATAGGTGCATATATATATATATATATATATATATATATATATGTTAGTGATACACACATATATATATATATATATATATATATATATATATATATACGCTGTGTTCCAAATTATTATGCACAAAGAGTTTAGGAGTGATAAGGTTAGAATTTTTTTGTTTGTCATTTAAACTTATTGATGGTGATGTGTGTCAGGGCGCTTTATATCACTGAAAGCAATTGCAGATACCTGTGCAAATTAGTTTGGCAGGTGTGTCCAAATAAAGGCAAGACTACTTAAGAAGGCTGTTCCACATTATTAACCCCTTAAGCCCCGAGGGTGGTTTGCACGTTAATGACCAGGCCAATTTTTACAATTCTGACCACTGTCCCTTTATGAGGTTATAACTCTGGAACGCTTCAACGGATCTTGGCGATTCTGACATTGTTTTCTCGCGACATATTGTACTTCATGTTAGTGGTAAAATTTCTTCGATATAACTTGCGTTTATTTGTGAAAAAAATGAATATTTGGCGAAAATTTTGAAAATTTCGCAATTTTCCAACTTTGAATTTTTATGCCCTTAAATCACAGACATATGTCACACAAAATACTTAATAAATAACATTTCCCACATGTCTACTTTACATCAGCACAATTTTGGAACCAAAATTTTTTTTTGTGACGGAGTTATAAGGGTTAAAAGTTGACCAGCAATTTCTCATTTTTACAACACCATTTTTTTTTAGGGACCACATCTCATTTGAAGTCATTTTGACGGGTCTATATGATAGAAAATACCCAAGTGTGACACCATTCTAAAAACTGCACCCCTCAAGGTACTCAAAACCACTTTCAAGAAGTTTATTAACCCTTCAGGTGTTTCACAGGAATTTTTGGAATGTTTAAATAAAAATGAACATTTAACTTTTTTTCACACAAAATTTATTTCAGCTCCAATTTGTTTTATTTTACCAAGGGTAACAGGAGAAAATAGACCCCAAAAGTTGTTGTACAATTTGTCCTGAGTACGCTGATACCCCATATGTGGGGGTAAACCACAGTTTGGGCGCATGGCAGAGCTTGGAAGCAAAGGAGCGCCATTTGACTTTTCAATGCAAAATTGACTGGAATTGAGATGGGACGCCATGTTGCATTTGGAGAGCCCCTGATGTGCCTAAACATTGAAACCCCTAACAAGTGACACCATTTTGGAAAGTAGACCCCCTAAGGAACTTATCTAGATGTGTGGTGAGCACTTTGACCCAACAAGTGCTTTACAGAAGTTTATAATGCAGAGCCGTAAAAATAAAAAATCATATTTTTTCACAAAAATGATCTTTTCACCCCCAATTTTTTATTTTCCCAAGGGTGAGAGAAGAAATTGGACCCCAAAAATTGTTGTGCAATTTGTCCTGAGTACGCTGATACCCCATATGTGGGTGTAAACCATTGTTTGGGCGCAGGGCAGAGCTCGGAAGGGAAGGAGCGCCATTTGACTTTTCAATGCAAAATTGACTGGAATTGAGATGGGACGCCATGTTGCATTTAGAGAGCCCTTGATGTGCCTAAACATTGAAACCCCTAACAAGTGACACCATTTTGGAAAGTAGACCCCCTAAGGAACTTATCTAGATGTGTGGTGAGCACTTTGACCCAACAAGTGCTTCACAGAAGTTTATAATGCAGAGCCGTAAAAATAAAAAATCATATTTTTTCACAAAAATGATCTTTTCACCCCCATTTTTTTATTTCCCCAAGGGTAAGAGAAGAAATTAGACCACAAAAGTTGTTGTGCAATTTGTCCTGAGTACGACGATACCCCATATGTGGGTGTAAACCATTGTTTGGGCGCATAGCAGAGCTCAGAAGGGAAGAAGCGCTATTTTACTTTTCAATGCAAAATTGACTGGAATTAAGATGGGATGCCATGTTGCGTTTGGAGAGCCCCTGATGTGCCTAAACATTAAACCCCCCCACAAGTGACACCATTTTGGAAAGTAGACCCCCTAAGGAACTTATCTAGATGTGTTTTGAGAGCTTTGAACCCCCAAGTGTTTCACTACAGTTTATAACGCAGAGCCGTGAAAATAATTTTTTTTTTTTTTTTTCACAAAAATGAAATTTAGCCCCCAGTTTTGTATTTTCACAAGGGTATCAGGATAAATTGGACCCTAAAAGTTGTTGTCCAATTTGTCCTGAGTACGCTGATACCCCCTATGTGGGGGGGAACCACTGTTTGGGCGCATGACAGAGCTCGGAAGGGAAGGAGCGCCATTTGGAATGCAGACTTAAATGGATTGGTCTGCAGGCGTCACGTTGCATTTGCAGAGCCCCTGATGTACCCAAACAGTACAAACCCCCCACAAGTGACCCCATATTGGAAACTAGACCCCCCAAGGAACTTATCTAGATGTGTTGTGAGAACTTTGAACCCCCAAGTGTTTCACTACAGTTTATAACGCAGAGCCGTGAAAATAAAAATTATTTTTTTTTTCACAAAAATGATTTTTTAGCCCCCAGTTTTGTATTTTCACAAGGGTATCAGGATAAATTGGACCCTAAAAGTTGTTGTCCAATTTGTCCTGAGTACGCTGATACCCCCTATGTGGGGGGGAACCACTGTTTGGGCGCATGACAGAGCTCGGAAGGGAAGGAGCGCCATTTGGAATGCAGACTTAAATGGATTGGTCTGCAGGCGTCACGTTGCATTTGCAGAGCCCCTGATGTACCCAAACAGTACAAACCCCCCACAAGTGACCCCATATTGGAAACTAGACCCCCCAAGGAACTTATCTAGATGTGTTGTGAGAACTTTGAACCCCCAAGTGTTTCACTACAGTTTATAACGCAGAGCCGTGAAAATAAAAATTATTTTTTTTTTCACAAAAATGATTTTTTAGCCCCCAGTTTTGTATTTTCACAAGGGTATCAGGATAAATTGGACCCTAAAAGTTGTTGTCCAATTTGTCCTGAGTACGCTGATACCCCCTATGTGGGGGGGGAACCACTGTTTGGGCGCATGACAGAGCTCGGAAGGGAAGGAGCGCCATTTGGAATGCAGACTTAAATGGATTGGTCTGCAGGCGTCACGTTGCATTTGCAGAGCCCCTGATGTACCCAAATAGTACAAACCCCCCACAAGTGACCCCATATTGGAAACTAGACCTCCCAAGGAACTTATCTAGATGTGTTGTGAGAACTTTGAACCCCCAAGTGTTTCACTACAGTTTACAACGCAGAGCCGTGAAAATAAAACATATTTTTTTTCCCACAAAAATGATTTTTAGCCCCCCAAATTTTTATTTTCCCAAGGATAACAAGAGAACTTGGACCCCAGAAGTTGTTGTTCAATTTGTCCCTAGTACGCTGATACCCCATATGTTGGGGTAAACCCCTTTTTGGACGCACGGGAGAGCTCGGAAGGGAAGGAGCACTGTTTTACTTTTTCAACGCAGAATTGGCTGGAATTGAGATTGGACGCCATGTCGCGTTTGGAGAGCCCCTGATGTGCCTGAACAGTGGAAACTCCCCAATTCTACCTGAAACCCTACCCCTAACCGTTTACTGAACATTTTCTGACAGTCATAAGTGCCACGTATATAAGTGCCACGTATGTAAGTGCCACGTATGTAAGTGCCACGTATGTAAGTGCCACGTATGTAAGTGCCACGTATGTAAGTGCCACGTATGTAAGTGCCACGTATATAAGTGCCACGTATATAAGTGCCACGTATATAAGTGCCACGTATATAAGTGCCACGTATATAAGTGCCACGTATTTAAGTGCCACGTATTTAAGTGCCACGATATTTCAGTGCCACGTATTTCAGTGCCACGTATTTCAGGCACTGAAAAATACGTGGCACGTAAATACGTGGCACTTAAATACGTGGCACTTAAATACGTGGCACTTAAATACGTGGCACTTAAATACGTGGCACTTAAATACGTGGCACTTAAATACGTGGCACTTAAATACGTGGCACTTAAATACGTGGCACTTAAATACGTGGCACTTAAATACGTGGCACTTATATACGTGGCCACTGAAATATCGTGGCACTTATATATGTATATACGTATATAAACGTATATTTCAGTGCCACGTATTTCAGGTTAGGGGTAGGGTTAGGGTTTTTTGTTTTTTTCTTGTTTTCTTGTGTTTTTCTATAAAAACGCATGCGTTTTACCGCGTTTACATGCATTTTTTTCACACATGCGGTTTTTTTAAAAAACGCATGCAGATAAAAACGCAAGTGTGAAACCAGACTAAAAGACGCTTTTTATAGCAAAAAAGTTTTTGCGTCTCCACATTTTGAGACCTATAATTTTTCCACATTTTGGTCCACAGAGTCATGTGAGGTCTTGTTTTTTGCGGGACGAGTTGACGTTTTTATTGGTAACATTTTCGGACACGTGACCATTTTTTATCACTTTTTATTCCGATTTTTGTGAGGCAGAATAACCAAAAACCAGCTATTCATGAATTTCTTTTGGGAGAGGCGTTTATACCGTTCTGCGCTTGGTAAAATTGATAAAGCAGTTTTATTCGTCGGGTCAGTACGATTACAGCGATACCTCATTTATATCATTTTTTTATGTTTTGACGCTTTTATACGATAAAAACTATTTTATAGAAAAAATAATTATTTTGGCATCGCTTTATTCTCAGGACTATAACTTTTTTATTTTTTTGCTGATGATGCTGTATGGCGGCTCGTTTTTTGCGGGACAAGATGACGTTTTCAGCGGTAACATGGTTATTTATATCCGTCTTTTTGATCGCGTGTTATTCCACTTTTTGTTCGGCGGTATGGTAATAAAGCGTTGTTTTTTGCCTCGTTTTTTTTTTTTTTTTCTTACGGTGTTTACTGAAGGGGTTAACTAGTGGGCCAGTTTTATAGGTTGGGTCGTTACGGACGCGGCGATACTAAATATGTGTACTTTTATTGTTTTTGTTTGTTTTTTTTAGATAAAGAAATGTATTTATGGGAATAATATTTTTTTTTTTTATTATTATTTATTTAGGATTTTTTTTTTTTTTTTTTACACATGTGGAAATTTTTTTTTTTACTTTTTTACTTTGTCCCAGGGGGGGACATTACAGATCGCTGATCTCACAGTGTGCACAGCACTCTGTGAGATCTCCGATCTCACTTACAGCCGTGCAGGCTGCAGCTTTCATCTGCAGCCTGCTCCGACCCGGAAGTGCTCCCTGCAGGACCCGGATACAGCCCCTCGGCCATTTTGGATCCGGGGCCTGCAGGGAGAAGACGTTCGGTACGAGGTGAGTACATCACCTTGTACCGATCGTCTCAGGGAAGCACGCAGGGAGCCCCCTCCCTGCGCGATGCTTCCCTGTACCGCCGGTACACCGCGATCATGTTTGATCGCGGTGTGCCGGGGGTTAATGTGCCGGGGGCGGTCCGTGACCGCTCCTGGCACATAGTGCCGGATGTCAGCTGCGATATGCAGCCGACACCCGGCCGCGATCGGCCGCGCTCCCCCCGTGAGCGCGGCCGATCGCGTATGACGTACTATACCGTCACCGGGAATTAAGGCCCACCCCACCTCGACGGTATAGTACGTCATACGGGATTAAGGGGTTAAGCAGCCTACATTTTTGGCCAAAATTGGAAAGAAAAAGGATGTGTCGGCTGCTGAGAAGCAACAAATTGTGGAGTATTTAGGTCAAGGCATGACTACAATCAACATTGCCAAGACACTTCATCGTGATCATCGCACAATCAAGAAGTATGTAGCTGATTCCCAGCACACACGTGTGCGTGCTGATAAGGAAAAATTGAGGACCCTTTCCAACAGGCAATTGCGTAAGGTTAAAAGAGCAGCTGCAAAAATGCCTGGTCATAGCAGCAGACAAGTTTTTGAAGCTGCTGGTGCCTCCAACGTCCCCAGAACAACAAGATGCAGGGTCCTTCAGAGGTGTGTCGACCACCTCTATCCACTGCACACAAGCAGAAACAGCTCCAGTGGGCCAAACGATACATGAAGACTGACTTCCAAACTGTTTTGTTCACCGATGAGTGCCGTGCAACACTCGATGGTCCAGATGGATGGAGGATGGCTGGTTGATGGACACCCCATGAAAACACGGCTAAGGCGCCAACAAGGAGGAGGTGGAGTCATGTTTTGGGCTGGAATCATGGGGAGAGAGATTGTCGGCCCCTTTATGATTCCTGAAGGGGTAAAGGTGAACTCCATAATCTATGTGGAGTTTCTAAAAACACTTCCTGCCTTGGTTCAAGAGGAAGAACCGTGCTTTCCGCAGCAAGATCATTTTCATGCATGATAATGCACCGTCTCATGCTGCAAAAAAAACACATCTGCATCTCTGGCTGCTATGGGCATAAAAGAGGACAAACTTATGGTGTGGCCACCATCTTCCCCTGACCTCAACCCCATTGAGAACCTCTGGAGCATCATCAAAAGGAGTGTCTATGATGGCGGGAGGCAGTTCACATCTAAGCAACAGCTCTGGGAGGGTATTCTGTCCACATGCAAAACAATTAAAGCAGAAACCATCCAAAAACTGACAAATTCAATGGACGAGAGAGTTCAGAAGCTTCTTTCGAACAAGGGGTCCTATGTGCAAATGTAACATCACCTAGAATAAAGTTTTCACTTGAAAACTGTTTGATTTCATTTTGTAATAAGCTGATAATGCTTATAACTTCACAATTGACAATTTTTTTGTTCAAAATAAAATAAAAAAGGTTGAAAACTCTGCTGTGCATAATAATTTGGAACATGCATTTTGAGTGTTTATTTTTTTTTTTAAATATACTATTTTCATAGACAGTTTGTTCCAAAAAATTGCAATTATACTAGAATAGTAGATGACTGGAAAATAACAATGACTGCAATTCAGATAGGTAATTTAGAGAAAATATGAGGAAATATTATAATAATTTGGAACACAGTGTATATATATATATATATATATATATATATATATATATATATATATATATATATGTCTTTATATTTCATAGAGAGAAAGATAGAAGATTAGCCGGTAATTCATTTGTCGGCTTCTGTAAAATCAATGCAGGAGCCGACAGGATAGAAGACATGGTTTACATACAGTAAATAGATGTAGAATAGGTAGATATGTAGATATCAGTGATCAATACAATTAGTATAGTGTGTGTGTGTGTGCAAATTAGGGGACATGTATGTAATAAAAGATTATTTTGGGGGGAAAACCTGGCGTTGGCTCCCGCCCAATTTTTCAAACCAGAAAAGGGAAAGGCAGTGACTGGGGCAGATATTAATAGCCTAGGAAGGGGCCATAGTTATTGGCCCCCCTGTCTAAAAACATCTGCCCCCAATTTAGGCACTTAGCTTCTCTTTTCCTACTTGCCCTGTAGCGGTGGCAAGTGGGGTAATAGTTGTGGGGTTGATGTCACCTTTGTATTGTAAGGTGACATCAAGCCGGCTTAGTAATGGAGTGGTGTCAATAAGACACCTATTCATTACTAATCCTATAGTTGGTAAAGGGTTAAATAAAGACACAACCAGAATAAATTATTTTAATGAAATAAAACACTAATAACTAATAAAATGCCTCTACACTCTCCCATGCTCCAGAGCTCAGCGGGGGTCAGGCTGGCATGGAGGGCAGCATCAGTGACGGCACCACTATTCGCTGATGTTGCGCCGGCAGCATCTCATCCATTCACCAGTAGTTTGCATCTTAGCACTGTCCCGGTTGCAAACTGTATTTTCCCCAGGTATGGATTACTGCGTGAGAGACAACGCCGGACAGGTATGGTATATTGTTGCTTTATTATTTTATGGTTATTACAGGAGAATGAGGGCGTCCTATAGATTAGCTGAATAATAAAGATGGGAAACTGTGTTTAGCGTTTTGGGGCAGCTGAGAGCTTGTGTTTGTAGCCAGGGGAGGCAATATCGATGGCCCCTTCCTAGGCTATGAATATCAGCCCGCAGCTGTCTGCATAGCCTTTTCTGGTTATTAATTATAGGGGGACACCAAGTCATATTTTTTGGGGGCTCCCCTATTTTAACCCCTTCATGACCCAGCCTATTTTGGCCTTAATGACCTTGCCGTTTTTTGAAATTCTGACCAGTGTCCCTTTATGAGGTAATAACTCAGGAACGCTTCAACGGATCCTAGCGATTCTGAGATTGTTTTTTCGTGACATATTGGGCTTCATGTTAGTGGTAAATTTAGGTCGATAATTTCTGAGTTTATTTGTGAAAAAAACGGAAATTTGGCAAAAAAATTGAAAATTTCGCAATTTTCACATTTTGAATTTTTATTCTGTTAAACCAGAGAGTTATGTGACACAAAATAGTTAATAAATAACGTTTCCCACATGTCTACTTTACATCAGCACAATTTTGGAAACAATTTTTTTTTTTGCTAGGAAGTTATAAGGGTTAAAATTTGACCAGTGATTTCTCATTTTTACAACAAAATTTACAAAACCATTTTTTTTAGGGACCACCTCACATTTGAAGTCATTTTGAGGGTTCTATATGGCTGAAAATACCCAAAAGTGACACCATTCTAAAAACTGCACCCCTCAAGGTGCTCAAAACCACATTCAAGAAGTTTATTAACCCTTCAGGTGTTTCACAGCAGCAGAAGCAACATGGAAGTAAAAAATGAACATTTAACTTTTTAGTCGCAAAAATGATCTTTTAGCAACAATTTTTTTATTTTCCCAGCGGTAAAAGGAGAAACTGGACCACGAACGTTGTTGTCCAATTTGTCCTGAGTACGCTGATACCTCATATGTGGGGGTAAACCACTGTTTGGGTGCACGGCAGGGCTCGGAAGGGAAGGAGCGCCATTTGACTTTTTGAATGAAAAATTGGCTCCAATCTTTAGCGGACACCATGTCACGTTTGGAGAGCCCCCGTGTGCCTAAACATTGGAGCTCCCCCACAAGTGACCCCATTTTGGAAACTAGACCCCCCAAGGAACTTATCTAGAAGCATAGTGAGCACTTTAAACCCCCAGGTGCTTCACAAATTGATCCGTAAAAATGAAAAAGTACTTTTTTTTCACAAAAAAATTATTTTAGCCTCAATTTTTTCATTTTCACATGGGCAACAGGATAAAATGGATCCTAAATTTTGTTGGGCAATTTCTCCTGAGTACACCAATACCTCACATGTGGGGGTAAACCACTGTTTGGGCACATGGTAAGGCTCGGAAGGGAAGGAGCGCCATTTGACTTTTTGAATGAAAAATTATCTCCATCGTTAGCGGACACCATGTCGCGTTTGGAAAGCCCCTGTGTGCCTAAACATTGGAGCTCCTCCACAAGTGACCCCATTTTGGAAACTAGACCCCCCAAGGAACTTATCTAGATGTGTGGTGAGCACGTTCAACCCCCAAGTGCTTCACAGAAGTTTATAACGCAGAGCCGTGAAAATAAAAAATAATTGTTCTTTCCTCAAAAATTATGTTTTAGCAAGTAATTTTTTATTTTTGCAAGGGTAACAGGAGAAATTGGACCCCAACAGTTGTTGCCCAGTTTGTCCTGAGTACGCTGGTACCCCAAATGTGGGGGTAAACCACTGTTTGGGCGCACGTCGGGGCTTGGAAGGGAGGGAGCACCATTTGACTTTTTGAATGCAAGATTGGCTGGAATCAATGGTGGCGCCATGTTGCGTTTGGAGACCCCTGATGTGCCTAAACAGTGGAAACCCCTCAATTCTAACTTCAACACTAACCCCAACACACCCCTAATCCTAATCCCAACTGTAGCCATAACCCTAATCACAACCCTAACCCCAACACACCCCTAACCACAACCCTAACCGCAACACACCCGTAACCCTAATTCCAACCCTAATCCTAACCCTAATCCCAACCGTAGCCCTAATCCCAACCCTAACCACAACTGTAACCCCAACACACCCCTAACCCTATCCGTAACCCTAACCACAAGCCTAATCTTAACCCTATTTCAAACCCTAGCCCTAATTCCAACCCTAACTCTAATTCCAACCCTAACCCTAAGGCTATGTGCCCACGTTGCGAATTCGTGTGAGATTTTTCCGCACGATTTTTGAAAAATCTGCAGGTAAAAGACACTGCGTTTTACCTGCGGATTTACAGCAGATTTCCAGTGTTTTTTTGTGCGGATTTCACCTGCGGATTCCTATTGAGGAACAGGTGTAAAACGCTGCGGAATCCGCACAAAGAATTGACATGCTGCGGAAAATACAACGCAGCGTTTCTGCACGGAATTTTCCGCACCATGGGCACAGCGGATTTGGTTTTCCTTAGGTGTACATGGTACTGTAAACCTGATGGAAAACTGCTTCGAATTCGCAGCGGCCAATCCGCTGCGGATCCGCGGCCAATCCGCTGCGGATCCGCGGCCAATCCGCTGCGGATCCGCGGCCAATCCGCTGCGGATCCGCGGCCAATCCGCTGCGGATCCGCGGCCAATCCGCTGCGGATCCGCGGCCAATCCCCTGCGGATCCGCTGTCAATCCGCTGCGGATCCGCGGCCGATCCGCTGCGGATCCGCGGCCAATCCGCTGCGGATCCGCGGCCAATCCGCTGCGGATCCGCGGCCAATCCGCTGCGGATCCGCGGCCAATCCCCTGCGGATCCGCTGTCAATCCGCTGCGGATCCGCGGCCGATCCGCTGCGGATCCGCTGCCAATCCGCTGCGGATCCGCTGCGGATCCGCTGCGGATCCGCTGCCGATCCGCTGCCGATCTGCTGCCGATCCGCGGCCCATCCGCTGCCGATCCGCTGCCAATCCGCTGCGGATCCGCGGCCCATCCGCTGCCGATCCGCTGCGGATCCGCGGCCGATCCGCTGCCGATCCGCTGCGGATCCGCGGCCGATCCGCTGCGGATCCGCGGCCGATCCGCTCTGTGTGCACATGCCATAACCCTACCCGTAACCCTAACCCTACCCCTAACCCTACCCCTAGTTCTAACCCTAGTTCTAATCCTAACCCTAGTGGAAAAAAAAAAAAAAAAAAATTCTTTATTTTATTATTGTCCCTATGGGGGTGATAAAGGGGGGGGGGTGTTATTTATTATTTTTTTATTTTGATCGCTGTGATAGAACCTACCACAGCGATCAAAATGTACCTGTAAGGAATCTGCCGACTGGCAGATTCGGCGGGCGCACTGAGCATGCGCCCGCCATTTTCCAACATGGCGGCGCCCAGCGAGGAGACGGCCGGACACCGGGAGGATCGGTAAGTATGAAGGGGTGGTGGGGGGGTGGATCGGAGCACGGGGGGGGGGAACGGAGCACAGGGGGGGTGGGTCTGGGCAAGGAGGGAGCGGACAGGAGATCGGGGGAGCCGGCAGGCGGACGGAGGGGACCGGACCCCATAACGGAGGACGGGGGGGGCGATCGGTGGGCGTGGGGGGGGGCACTTCAGTATTTCCAGCCATGGCCGATGGTATTGCAGCATCGGCCATGGCTGGATTGTAATATTTCACCAGTTTTTTAGGTGAAATATTACAAATCGCTCTGATTGGCAGTTTCACTTTCAACAGCCAATCAGAGCGATCGTAGCCACGGGGGGGTGAAGCCACCCCCCCTGGGCTGAAGTACCACTCCCCCTCTCCCTGCAGATCGGGTAAAATAGGAGTTAACCCCTTCACCCGATCTGCAGGGACGCGATCATTCCATGACGCCACATAGGCGTCATGGGTCGGATTGGCACGGGTTTTCATGACGCCTACGTGGCGTCATGGGTCGGGAAGGGGTTAATAGCCACTAAAGGCTAAATATACAGCT
The DNA here is from genome assembly GCF_051348905.1 of Ranitomeya variabilis. Taxonomy (NCBI): domain Eukaryota; kingdom Metazoa; phylum Chordata; class Amphibia; order Anura; family Dendrobatidae; genus Ranitomeya; species Ranitomeya variabilis. Next base: position 239,082,686 of record NC_135232.1, read on the forward strand.
GTGAGCTGATATTAATAGCCTTGGAAGCTCCTTGGATATTACCCCTTCCCAGGCTATAAACATCTACCCCCAGTCACTGGCTTTCCCTCTCTGGTTTGGAAAATTGCACGGGAGCCCACACCATTTTTTCAAAAAAATCATGTTTTATTAATTGAATACATTTATAGTAAGCTGCAAACATAATATACTAATTGTATTTGTCACACACACATCTATATACCTACCTATTCTACATGTATGTAATCCATCTATTCTATCCTTTTCTTCTATCTATCTAATATTTATATACATATATATATGTTTTGAAGAATATTTGGTTTTAAAACGATGTGTATTACAATGCGATTTTAACATGAGCTTCTACATACAGAGAACTGCTGTATGTGAAAGCTCATGTTAAAATCGCATTGCATACGGATTGCATAAGGATTACCATACGGAGAACACTCATGCAATTCTCGGCCATCAAAATTGGACCGATTTTTTATACTTTGAGTGTGACTCTGACCATACTCAGGTGTCCATGCTATTGCACTATACGGATCAGTACAGAGCAGAATACAGAGAATTGTGCTGCTGTGGTTTCCAGCTGCACAGTTGCTTCTGCTATTCAGTGTAAGTGAGCATTCTGCAGATGACTAGAATTGTCAATGAAGAATATTTTTTACAGGATCTTAATGTCGCTCCTTAATGTCCTGACCTTGAGGGCCCCTAGATAAAAATGGCCCTGTGCAATTGCCCAGTTTGCTATTTCCTAAAATCACTTTTTTATAAAGCAATAGATATTACTCCTAAAACACATTTTATTGATTAGATTAGAAGTGATGACTTAATAAGTAATCTTTTTAAGTATGCCTTGAAAGTTCTTATATTAGGAAGTGTACAGGCAGCAAGGACACATAAGCTTTTCATTCCACAATACACTTTATTGTTGTTCCATTTTCTTTTTGCCCAAAGTTTATTAACTGAACTTGAGAAAACAACTTTGGATATCTCAGCTATGGTTTCTACAAAATTACAACTGCCACGTCCTTGTACTTTGACATTGTCTTTCAGCAAATACACAGAAAACGAAGGGGAAGCGCACTAACCAGCTGGCACCTGACAGCTGGCCACGTGTATTATATTACATGTACTACTTTTCAGTGCTGTTATGTCTTGATCCGTTACAGCACATTACTCTACTGATGGCTAAACTAATGTATAATTACATGTAATATTGGCTTCTTACATGCATTAAATTGTTATGCAGCATTAATCATGTCATGTCTGTCATTACTCTTGATTCTTTGCTACAGATGATGGAATAAATGTTAAAAGTTGCTTAATTGTGAATAGAAACCTAGTATTCTAGAATTATGACATCACTAAGAAATTGCTGTCTTACTAATTACTATACAGAAGTTATTATTCTAGATCTGTGGGTGAATGGAAAGTAGTGGTGGTTCCCTTAAGAATAAATACCAATTAGCTCTCATAAGAAAGATAAAATTTAAAGAGGACCTTTCAACAGTTTGAGCATGTTAAACTGGCAACATAGTGGAACCTAAAAAAAGTAGATTTTAGTTTTTAAATTTTCCCATCTCCTTTTCTGAACAAAAAATAATAAATTTATTGCTTGGAAATTCGGAGACAAGTTGTCAGAAGATTATAGAATAAAAGAACAATTTAGATTTTAGTCAAAAATATACCTATGAAGAGAAAAATCAGACAAACTGAACATTTTGAAGTGGTCTCTTAAAGGGAACCTGTCACCCCCAAAATCAAAGGTGAGCTAAGCACACTGACATCAGGGGCTTATCTACAGTATTCTGTAATGCTGTAGATAAGCCCCCCATGTAACTCTGAAAGATGAGAAAAAGAGGTTAGATTATACACACCCGGGGCGGTCCCGCTGCGGTCCGGTCCTATGGGCGTCGCGGTCTGGTCCGGGGCCTCCCACCTTCTTACGATGACGTTCTCTTCTTGCATTCATGCTGTGGCTCCGACGCAGGCGTACTTTGTCTGCCCTGTTGAGGGCAGAACAAAGTACTGCAGTGCGCAGGCACCGGAAAGGTCAGAGGGGGCCGGCACCTGCGCACTGCAGTACTTTGCTCTGTCCTCAACAGGGCAGAGAAAGTATGCCTGCACCGGAGCTGCAGCATGAAGACAAGAAGAGGACGTCATCCTATGAAGATGGGAGGCCCCGGACCGGACCGCAACGTCCATCGGATCGGACCGCCCGCCCAGGTGAGTATAATCTAACCTCTTTTTCTTATCTTTCAGGATACATCGGGGGCTTATCTACAGCATTATAGAATGCTGTAGATGAGCCCCTGATGCCGGTAGGCTTAGCTCACCTTCAATTTGGGGGTGACAGGTTCCATTTAATTTTTGCCAGAGCTGTATGTAAAATTTACATTTTAAATCACATTATTATATGATTCTTGTTCATCGTTCTCTGTAGCATACGGTCAGATGCAGCACAGATAATATTATGTAACAATACTGAGCACTACAACTGTGAATCCAGCACTGGGGGAGGATGAATCACTCACTAGAAGCTACAGCACAGATTTGTTTGTCTCGCTTTGTCAGTGAGTCTCCTTGCTCCTCCCTCCTCCTTCTCTTCTCAATAGGTTTTAGTATGAGCTGTAACATGATACTTGAAGGAGCTGGCACTGCTTTACTTTGACCCAGATGGATTTGGGCAGTTTTTCAGGGTTAATGATGAATTCTTTAAGCGAGGATGGGGAAAAAAGTGGCCCATAAGTGGGAAAAATGCACATTTCTCTATACTGTAAATACACTTGAAAATGTTGCTACAATGATTTGATTTAGAAAAAGAGTTTTAGTGCAAAAGTGGAAAAAGAATTGGTGTAATTAAAGCCAAACCTAAAGGCAATATCAGTATTGCTTTTCCACTTTGTCCGCCATAAAATTAGTTAAGAAAACTTATTTCCCAGATTACATGTGGTCTAAAATGGAGCAATTTAAAAATACAACTCCTACAAAAAATAAGCTCTCCTAGAGCTATGCAGGCAGAAAAATATAAAAGCTTTTGGCATTTGATGTGTGGAGATGGAAAAAATTAAAAATGCTTCATGATTAATCACGAAACTAAGCTGCAAATTATGGGTTCAATTAATCGAATATTGACATATAGGGCAGCTGCCTATAGGCGGTGCTAGAGAGACAGTTTTTTTTTCTTTCTACAGGAGAGCTAATTTGCATACTATGAGGATAAATAAGGACATGTTGAATTTCACATGTCCACACCATGTATTAAGGACCCCTATGTATTAAATCATTGACCAAGTCCAACAAAATTTAAAGGTATGCCTGTAATATATTTAATATGTTTTGCCAGCTTATAACTTAAAGGAGTTGCTCACCTTCAAACTTTTCCTCTCTATTATTTCCCATCCATTCCCCTCTAAAACTTTGTAACGCACTCCTATTTGTATAAGAGGCTTCTTCTTGTTCTTCTTGAAAGCTGTCATGAGATTTGAACTCTTCTCTTGTGATCTAGCGGTGATCATATCAAACAGTCACATGGGTCTCCGGCTTTCTCATGCTTAGAGTTCTGTTTCATCGCCAGGACCTCATCAGTTTCAGGGTGGGCATAAAGGCCATGTCTATATACATAATCTGTGCATGGAGTCAGATTGACAATACAGGAAATGTGAAGATGGCTCAATACTTCAATCAGTTACTCCCATTCTCCACCTTTTATCTAATATTAATTTCCTCTGGGGCCGAAAGGGTGTTTTCCAATACAAGGCTGAAAGAGCTAAGTGTATGATGTGTCTTTTATAGCAGTACTGACTGTGTGTGTCTGGTGTAGCACAGCTGACTATGTGTTGTATCAGGTGTACCAGAGCTGATTTTGTGTTGTATTGTGTCTGGTGTAACAGAACTGACCATGTGTTGTATTTGGCGTAGCAGAGCTAACTGTGGTGTGTTTGGCATAGCAGAGCTGACTGTGGTGTGTTATGTTTGGTGTATCAGGAGACAAGAGGAAGAAGCCTCCTGCTGCTAAAGCCTGTGCCCGCTGCTAAAGAGAAATGAATATTCACTCCTCTCCATGCCCATGGGTGTGGGGAGCAGTGAATACTCATTTCTCTTTAGCAGCGGGCACAGGCTTTAGCCACAGCAATTTCCTTCTGCCTCCTGTCACCCGCTGCTGCCCCAGCGCGTGTCGCTTTCAACAGTAACGGAGGAGAGGGCATCAGAATATGCTCTCTCCCCCATCATTACCCTCTTCCTCTGACACAGCCGGTGCGCGATGATGTCACGCACCATGCTGTGTGTGCTGGGCAGATGACAGTGCAGCTGCTGAGATCGGAGCAGAGCCTGGATGAGCGGGGGATCGAAGAGGAGAGGTAAATTTTTTTTATATATATATATTCTAATGGACAGGGGGCTGCATTATACTCTATGAGGGTCTATATTATATTCTATGGGGGCTGCATACTATATGAGGGGGCTGGATTATACTCTATGGGGGGTACATTATATTCTATGGGGGGGCTGTATTATACCCTGAAGGGGCCACATTATATTCTATGGAGGGGGCTGCATTATAACCTTATGAGGGGGCTGCATTATATGCTATGGGGGACTGCATTTTACCCTATGAGGGGGCTAGATTGTCTTCTGTGGGATGGGGCTTTATTATACCCTATCAGGGGGCTATAATCAACATGATCTATTATGGTATGTTGCCATAAAGATAACAATTGAAAAAGGGGGATAAAGCAAAAATATATCTTTATTAGGTAAGAACAATATAAAAATTCATTTTTAAAAAGACAAAGCAAAAGGAAGCCTCCAATAATGGGGAGAAAGGCAGCAATTACATTGTAGATAGTACAAGAAAATGCACTGAGGGTATGTAAAGGAGAAAAAATGGGGCAAACAATGAAAATCAGAATGGCTGGTGCTCATTATTTCCTATAAGGGATTAAAAACATATTAACATGGGGCCCAATAAGCACCAAATGGTTGCTTTAAAGAGCTGTATTTTGCCAGTGCAATGTTAGATGAATCCCAGGAGATGGATAGAGCCCAGATGCTATAGATGTACGATTTGTTATATATATTCATAAAACATGCTATAAAGAAATATACATTTTTTTTAATCATGCACACCAACAGAAAAAACACCCATATATAGGCAGTGTGTTTTAGGAATATTAGTGGAGTTGTTTTCCCTATTGGGAGAGTAGTGCTGTGGGACAGTGCGGCTAGGTAGATTGCTGCATTCAGACCCCACGCCCACAGACACACTACCTACATATGGGTGTTTTTTTCTGCATGATACTATATGAGGGGGCTGCATGATACCCTGTGGGAGGCTACATTATATTGTATGGAGGGACTGCATTAAACCCTTTGTGGGGGGTGCATTATACCCTATGAGGGCGCTACATTATACTCTATGGGGGGGCTGCATTATACTCTATGGGGGCTGCATTACATTCTATGGGGGATGCGTTATACTATATTAGGGGGCTACAATATACCTTATGAGGGGGGGCGGCATTATACCCTGCGAGTGGGCTGCATTATACTCTCTGAGTGGGCTGCATTATACTCTATGGGGGCTGCATTACATTCTATGGGGGATGCGTTACACTATATTAGGGGGCTACAATATACCTTATGAGGGGCGGCATTATACCCTATGTGTGGGCTGCATTATACTCTATGAGGGGGGCTACATTATATTCTTTGAAGATGGGCTACCCCAACCCCTGCTATATCATAAAAACATGTACTACCTTATATTATACCCTGATATTAGAGTGTTTTACCGCACAACTGGTGGTCTTGTGTGTGTATATATATAGGAAGAGCGACAGATTAATCTATGAGGAGGGAAAACAAGCCATTAAGAAGAATAGAGAATTCAACTTGGATGAAAGGGAGGGATAGAATAAAAATGTCATAGAACACATTATTTTTACCATTTTGAAGATGAAAAAGAGGAAAAGAGAGGTAGAGCCTGTGGAAAGATTAGAAATCAAGAAGTTTGAGGGAGGAGTGCAGTGGAGGGTAAGAGGCGGGGGGATGATATTTAGTGCAGCCCGCTAAAATAGTGACATATCCTATCTGTGCTGTATTAGGAGGTGATCAATCCGAGCTACAGGGTCAAATAGACTACATGAAAATGAAAAAACTAAATTGCAGTTTATGGTATATTGCTACTAAGTAACATGGGTAACAGTAAACAAATATATATTTTTTACATTTTTTGATAATTTTGATAAAATGGAAAGTAAACAATAATGTACAATAAGATTACTGAGCTGCAGATGTTTACTAAACTTTGGCCTAAATAAATGAAAGTACATTTTCCTACTAGTACAGTTAGCACTACACAACATATAAGCAGAGTAGTTGCCACAGAAGCATAAAACAAGAAAACTAACTGTATGGGTCAATAGTACCAAGCTGCAATTAATCATCGAGTGGAAATTATTGGCATTTGTATTGTTAAGAAGCCACATTGTTACTGGCCGAAGATTAAGTGTTACAATTACCTTGGTCACTTAGCACTTACATCTAGTGCATGACGTTACACACACAAATTGCCCTGACCTGGTCAGAACCCTGGGTGCATCACATACCACAAAGCAAGTCTACTACTAATAAAATCGATTTCTTATCTCGTTAATGTTTATGTCTCCTATGTAAAGGAGAGATGCTGAGCTCAGTCATATACAAACCTGCGAGATAGTCCACCCTTTTGAGAAGACCCACAATCCCTAATCTAAACCAGGTTTATTCTGTGAGAAATTCTCTATTATAATGACATCTATTAAAGTTTGGGAAACATAAAGAGACAAATGCACATTCTCTTCTTGAAGTTGATATATTGGAAGCAGGAAAACAGGGAACAATCAAAGCTACTTGGACAAGGGTCAAGTTGTGATGATTGAACCAGAGCATTTGGGCAAGGTAGACCTTGGAGCTTTGCTAGTATTCAATGATTAGTACTCCAAGTGCAATCTAGCTGTTCCACCACTTTTGGGGGGTTTTGATTTTAGGTAGTATATTCTGGGGTAAAATGGCTGAATCATGATACTTCAGGTCAGTACAATTATAGTGATCCCAAACCTGTATAGATTTTTTTTCCCACTCAAGTTGAGAAAAAAATTGAAAAACGTTGGTTTATAAGAAACATTTTTCTAGACATAACATTTGTATTATTCTATTGACTAAGGTATGTGTGGGCTTATTTTTTTGAGTGATGGTTTTATTAACACCAATTTTCAGTATTAACTTGGCGTTTTTATTAATTTTTTTATAATTTCTGCTTTTACCGATCAGGTTAATTAATTTTTAATTTTGATTAATCAGGCTTCTGTGGGTGCAGCGATACTAAATATGTTTAATTTTTATATTTTGAATGGAGGAGAAAGAAGGTGATTCAAGCTTTTATATTTTTCTACATTTTAAGACCTTTGGTTAATACTCAAATGACGGCTCTTTATTTAGCTGATATTTGCAGCATGTGGGGAGAGCTCAGCTCCTGAACCATCTCTACATGGGATCACTCCTCAATCACAAACACATATACAGTGGGGAAAATAAGTATTTGATACACTGCCGATTTTGCAAGTTTTCCCGCCTACAAAGAATGGAGAGGTCTGTAATTTTTTTCGAAGTTGCACTTCACCTGTGAGAGACAGAATCTAAAAGTAACAAGCAGAAAATCACATTGTATGATTTTTACATAAATTGTTTTTTATTGCATGAAATAAGTATTTGACACAATAGAAAAACAGAACTTAATATTTGGTACTGAAACCTTTGTTTGCAATTACAGAGGTCAGATGTTTCCTGTAGTTCTTGACCAAGTTTGCACACACTACAGCAGGGATTTTGGTACCCTCCATCCATACAGCTTTTCTACAGATCTTTCCGGTTTCAGGGCTGTCGCTGGGCAGCCTATAATAGCTACATTAAGCAGTCCAGTAAGTAATACATTGCTGTAGTCATGGTCTCTGTCTATACATTAGGCTGCTGTCAAATTAAGTGGCAAAAATATGGCAACAGTTCAATTTATCTTGCCCAAGCTTTAAGACTTAAGCAAACATCGTCTACGATCCTAACCTTCTGTGCAGTTTCCCTTAATTCTTCATTTCCTATGCTAGCCATATAACTATTATTAAATGATGGTTCTTTCTTTGCGTGCTGTATATATTTTAAAACTGTATACATTTTTGTCTTAAAGTAGTTTATTTCCTAAATCTAGTCCCTCTTTAAAGCGAATTTCTCAGCTAATTTTTGTTACACCCAACTGAACAGTGATGTAGCAGAGAGACCCTGATTCCAGCAAGGTTTCACTTACTTTACTCGCTGCTCCTCCTTTCTTACTCTCCTTCAAAAAGCTCATGGTCCTCATTTCAGTTTTAGAAATGGCAAAGTTTTAGACTGCTAGACCAGATATTTATTGATTTTTACATCTGTATTTTTCACCCACTCCTGATTTTGCCTTAGGGTACCGTCTCACTATACGATTTACCAACGATCACGACCTGCGATACGACCTGGCCGTGATCATTGGTAAGTCGTTGTGTGGTCGCTGGGGAGCTGTCACACAGACCGCTCTCCAGCAACCAACGATGCCGAGGTTCGCTGGTAACCAGGGTAAACATCGGGTTACTAAGTGCAGGGCCGCGCTTAGTAACCCGATGTTTACCGTGGTTACCAGCGTAAAAGTAAAAAAAAACAAACAGTACATACTGACCATCTGATGTCCGTCAGGTCCCTTGCCGTCTGCTTCCTGCTCTGACTGAGTGCAGCCGTACAGTGAGAGCAGAGCGCAGCAGTGACGTCACCGCTGTGATCTGCTCTCACTTTCCGGCTGGCAGACAGTCAGAGCGGGAAGCAGACGGCAAGGGACCTGACGGACATCAGATGGTGAGTATGTACGGTTTGTTTTTTTTTACTTTTACGCTGGTAACCAGGGTAAACATCGGGTTACTAAGCGCGGCCCTGCGCTTAGTAACCCGATGTTTACCCTGGTTACCAGCGAACGCATCGCTGGATCGCTGTCACACACAACGATCCAGCGATGACAGCGGGAGATCCAGCGACGAAAGAAAGTTCCAAGCGATCTGCTACGACGTACGATTCTCAGCAGGATCCCTGATCGCTGCTGCGTGTCAGACACTGCGAGATCGTAACGATATCGCTAGAACGTCACGAATCGTGCCGTCGTAGCGATAAAAATGCCACTGTGTGACGGTACCCTTACAAGTACAGAAGTGTTTACTTCTGATTTTATCTTACAAATACTGACAGTGTCTGACTAAAGTGCCAAGGGCCCACCAGAAACATTGACTTTGGGGGGGGGCACTTTTCACCTGCATACAAACATTACACTACTCTTGTTCACAAATTTACTTATATCTCTACATGATAATAAACTGGGTAGTTTATTTAATGAATGATGAGATTCTGCTTTTTTTATACAGAGTGCACCAAGTAAATTATGCCAAGCACTGCCCATACAGTGGGGTTAGGAGCCTTGATATGCACAGGGCCCACTAGGGTTTTACCCTGTTACCCTATGGGCCTGTCCGAGCCTGAATACTGATATAAAATACTGAAGGAATACTGAACGTGATCACGCTTTTCCTTTCTTTAACTCCCTTGTATACTGTAATTCTTGCAGTTTGTGAAAATTCATATTTGCTTGCACAATAGGGCAGATTTAGGATACTGTCCCATAGAAAAAAAAACTGTCTCTGTTGCCAATAACAACCAATAATAATGTAGTTTTTATTTCATATTTTGCTTCAGAAAAATGAAATCTGTGTTATGATGGATTATTATGGGCAACAAAGGCAGTTTTTCTTTTGGATTCCAAATGTTTGTAAGATTACAGCAAAAATTGAGATAATAAAAAAGGTTTTATTAAAAAAAATAGAAAATAGTGTATTTTGCTAAAGAATGTGTATCGCAAAAAGGTGAATAAAATAGACTGTAAATTAATATGTAGCAAAAAATAAGGCATCAATGGGAAAAAAGGAAAAGTTGTATTTTCCGAAACGTCAAGATGAAAAATAAGTGCCTAGAGTAAGAAAAAATTGCTCTTTTCTTAAGGCTACGTACACATGTCCATTTGACTATTCCATTCATCTGTTCCATTTAGAATAGATCAGAAACAAAAGTTCTTCATGCATAAAATTTTCTTCCGCTCTAAAAATAAATGACAAATAGAAAAAGCAGAGAGACCCCTTCAAAATCAATGTGGCCTGTCTGCTTCTGTTGGTTACAGGAAAGCTGAGGATCCTGATTCTGCGTATCTGTTCCCTTGTTATTATTTGAATAGAAAAAAGAGATAAACAGAAATGTGACATGTGAACAGAGCCTAAGAGGTTAAAAGAAAATGTCACCTTAACACTAGGAAAATTAATTGATCTAACAATTGTGCCTAAAAGTTGAAAATCTGAAGCCCTTAGAATAACCTCTGACTCAACACGTCCATTGAGGCTTGGCTTTTCCGAGTCGCAGATGTATATCAGATACAGATGCTCTCAGGACACTGGATCTTCTGTATTTGTTGAGCTGGAGCCACATCTTCTCTTAGGGTACCGTCACACAGTGACACTTTGGACGCTACGACGGCACGATCCGTGACGTCGCAGCGTCGTATAATTATCGCTCCAGCGTCGTAGACTGCTGTCACACTTTGCAATCACGGCGCTGGAGCGCTGCCGAAGTCCCCAGGTAACCAGGGTAAACATCGGGTTACTAAGCGCAGGGCCGCGCTTAGTAACCCGATGTTTACCGTGGTTACCAGCGTAAAAGTAAAAAAAAACAAACCGTACATACTCACCCTCTGATGTCCTTCAGGTCCCTTGCCGTCCGCTTCCTGCTCTGACTGAGTGCCGCCGTACAGTGAGAGCACAGCACAGCAGTGACGTCACCGCTGTGATCTGCTCTCACTTTCCGGCCGGCAGACAGTCAGAGCGGGAAGCAGACGGCAAGGGACCTGACGGACATCAGATGGTGAGTATGTACGTTTTTTTTTTTTTTACTTTTACGCTGGTAACCACGGTAAACATCGGGTTACTAAGCGCGGCCCTGCGCTTAGTAACCCGATGTTTACCCTGGTTACCAGCGAACGCATCGCTGGATCGCTGTCACACACAACGATCCAGCGATGACAGCGGGAGATCCAGCGACGAAAGAAAGTTTCAAACGATCTGCTACGATGTATGATTCTCAGCAGGGTCCCTGATCGCTGCTGCGTGTCAGACACAGCGATATCGTAACGATATCACTAGAACGTCATGAATCGTACCGTCGTAGCGATGAAAATGCCACTGTGTGACGGTACCCCTACTGTGTGTTTGTGACTTTTTAAGCAGGACCACAATGCTGAGATTACTAAAGACTGTGTTACTGGAGGACATGGCAGGTGTTATTGGAAGCTGCACTCACAGCACAAAGTATATTATGCTGTCAGCTCCCTTAGAGGAGCAGAATTTTCAAAAGTTATAAAGATAAAGTGGCTGACTATCAACCTGCAGGGATTCACTTTAAGCATCTTTTCTTTTAAAAAATAAACTATATAAAATACCAAGTGTCCAACGGCCTCATACAGGCCACCCTAATTCTGCTTTAGCCTGGAGCTCACGAAAATTACATTAATCACGAAAATACAGATTTAATATTGTTTGATGCTAAATATAATCATAAAAACTGCTTTGCACAACATTTTGTGGCCAGCAGATGGTGCCAACTAAATTACATATGTGACATATAGTGACTATGCAACTCTACTTGGTGGCATGGGTCTGTCAATGGACCAGAATTAGGACATTCGACATATGCAGTCCTAACAGCTGACAATAGCTGTACACATTATTCTCTGTTTCCACCTTATGTTGTACACAAGTGTAGAAAAAATCAAGCTATGTTCACATTACAATTTGAAGCCAATTTCATCCGTCATTTGGGTCCATTGGATTCTGTTTACATTGGAGAAAAAACGTATTTAGTCAGCCACCATTGTGCAAGTTCTCCCACTTAAAAAGATGAAAGAGACCTGTAATTGCCATCATAGGTAGACCACAACTATGAGAGTCAAAATGAGAAAACAAATCCAGAAAATCACCTTGTCTGATTTGGCAAGATTTATTTTGTAAATTATAGTAGAAAATAAATATTTGGTCATCAACAAAAGTTCATCTTAATATTTTGTTATTTATCCTTTGTTGGCAATGACAGAGGTCAAACGTTTTCTGTAAGTCTTCACAAGGTTGGCACCCACTGTTGGTGGTATGTTGGCCCATTCCTCCATGCAGATCTCCTCTACATGAGTGATGTGTTGGGCCTGTCGCTGGACAGCAAGGACTTTCAACTGCCTCCAAAGATTTTCTAATGAGGTTAAGATCTGGAGACTGGCTATGCCACTCCAGGACCTTCATATGCTTCTTACGAAGCCACTCCTTCATTGCCCTGGCAGTGGGCTTGGGATCATTATCATGCTGAAAGACCCATCCACATTTCCTCTTCAATGCCCCGTTGATGGAAAGAGATTTGCACTCAGAATCTCACAATACATGGCCCAATTCATTCTTTCATGTACACAGATCAGTCGTCCTGGTCCCTTTGCAGAGAAACATCCGTAAAGCATGATGTTGCCGCCCCTATGCTTCACAGTAGGCATGGTGTTCTTTGGATGCAACTCAGCTTTCTGTTTCATCCAAACATGATGAGTTTTGTTTCTACCAAACAGTTCTACTTTGGTTTCATCAGACTATATGACATTCTTCCAATACTCTTCTGAATAATCCAAATGCTCTCTAGCAGACTTCAGACGGGCCCAGAAATGTACTGGCTTAAGCAGGGGGGCACGTCTGGCACTGCAGGATCTGTGTCCCTGGCAGCGTACTGTGTTACTGATGGTAGCCTTTGTTAAGGTGGTCCCAAATCTATGCAGGTCATTCACTAGGTCTCCCGTGTGGTTCTGGGATTTTTGCTCACTGTTCTTGCGATCATTTTGACCCCACGGGGTGAGATCTTGTGTGAAGCCCCAGATCGAGGGAGATTATCAGTGTTCTTGTATGTCTTCCATTTTCTTATTATTGCTCCTACAGTTGATTTCATCACACCAAGCTGCTTGCCTATTGCAGATTCAGTTTTCCCAGACTGGTGCAGGGCTACAATTTTGTTTCTGGTGTCCTTTGACAGCTCTTTGGTCTTCACCATAGTGGAGTTTGGAGTGTGACTGTGTGAGGTTGTGGGCAGGTGACTTTTATACAGATAACAAGTTCAAAGAGGTGCCATTACTACAGGTAATGAGTGGAGAACAGAGGAGCCTCTTAAAAAAGAAGTTACAGGTCTGTGAGAGCCAGAAATCTTGCATGTTTTTAAGTGACCAAATAATTATTCTCCACCATAATTTGCAAAATAAATCTTGCCAAATCAGACAAAGTGATTTTCTGGATTTGTTTTCTCATTTTGACTCTCATAGTTGTGGTCTACCTATGATGTCAATTACAGGCCTCTGTCATCTTTTTAAGTGGGAGAACTTGCAAAATTGGTGGCTGACCAAATACTTTTTTCCCCATTGTACATCCTATGTATGATAAATTCAGCAGAGTATTCTCTTAATATTAAACACTTTGAGCTTTCAAGAGTTTTTTGTTTTAACCATGCAAAGTTGGTATATTGTATTTTTGTCATGGAGTACTAAAAGTTGAAGGTTTAGTAGTATAGAAAACTGGGGAGCAAACTCAAGCGCAATAGGTTATTAACTGGTATAAACAGTAAGAAACCAATGGGGCGCTAAATCACAGCTCTTCTGATAGGGTTGCAAAATAGCAACAGGGACAACAACTTAAATCAAGTGCAGCAGAACACGGGTCCCTGGACCAAGGAAGAGATTCAAGCGGTGGAGGAAAATACGTGTCAAACCTGCGCTGCTTAAAGATACAAGATGTTTGCTTTATTCTTTAAAATCGCTTATTCTGAACAGGTTTAGCAGTCAACGTGTTTCAAGGTCACAGAGTACCCCTTCTTCAGGACAAAATCCTTAAAAAATAAATTAGTAGAAGGTTAGCAGCACATAATAGGGCTTCTGCAAAAGGCTTTGCACTAGCCACTCTATCTAGAAGATCCCATGGGGTGACTTGGACTTTTGTGAAGGCATACTTGCTAAACATCTTCTGTAAAACATATCTTTTAATGTGATCATTAACTTGTGTTAAATGTGATTTAATTTGCATTGTACTCTGCAGCAGTAGTTAGCCCAGGATATTTAGCAGTCAATACCATTCCAGGTGGGGAGGAGTTACATGGGCACTCAGGAATTTTGTTCTTGCTAGAAGTTAGTTATCTTTATGCTACTAAAGGGATAAGAAGCTTTGTCTACTGGATGGGCCACACAAGTGGAAATTTGAATTGTAATAAAGAAACCAATTACTATCTACAAGAAAGATCTTTCATAATCAATGAGTACCTGCTGTAGCAAAAATCAGAGCTGAGGAAGATGTAATTTCACCAGGCAGCTAGCAAGAAGTGGGCTACAGGTCAACGTATCAAACCAGACTTTGAGATGTGGAGTAAATACTATTCCGACCAGGAAGAAGCATGGGTAAACCCTGAAATTACACAAAGACACTAAAGGTTATCATATAGGGTGTTTAGGGACATGAAAGTAACCATTGGCCAATCTCGTCCTTTACACTTTAACCACTGTACATGGATCTGGACTTACATTGGGGCCCCTGGGTTGGGTTCACTGAGTAGTTGCTGGATGATGGGGCAAACTGTAAGAGGGTGGTTAGAAGGCAGCATCTATATCAGGAGGTGAAGGACAGGAACAGAGTAGTCAGGCAAAAGGATAGTCTAAACATGGGCTGAGGTAAGAAACGGGAAAACAAGCATACTGAACTACAGTAGAATAGCAGGAGTGAAACAGAGCTAGTATAAACTATTACAGGCATCTTCCAGTGGTATTCTAGGAAATCAGGGAGCAGTGGTGTTCCATAGGCCACAGCAGGGAATTGACTACTGTTGGACAACACACACATCCTTACTGCCAGACTAGGCAGCACTATTGGTCCCAGCCAGTGAGATATACATTTTTCAGACTGTTTTTAGAACATAGTACTTCTTTAATAGATTACTATTATATAATTTTGGATAAGTGGATCAGTCACATAATTTCACAATTCAAACCATATATACAGTAGGTATGGAAAGTATTCAGATCCCTTTAAATTTTTCACTCTTTGTTTCATTGCAGCCATTTGGTAAATTCAAAAAAGTTCATTTTTTTCTCATTAATGTACACTCTACACCCCATCTTGACTGAAAAAAAAACAGAAATGTAGAAATGTATGCAAATTTATTAAGAAAATAAAAATTGAAATATCACATGGTTATAAGTATTCAGACCCTTTGCTCAGTATTGAGTAGAAGCACCCTTTTGAGCTAGTACAGCCATGAGTCTTCTTGGCAATTATACAAGTTTTCCACACCTGGATTTGGGGATCCTCTGCCATTCTTCCTTGCAGACCCTCTCCAGTTCCGTCAGGTTGGATGGTGAACGTTGGTGGACAGCCATTTTCGGGTCTCTTCACAAGATGCTCAATTGGGTTTAGGTCAGGGCTCTCGCTAGCATGATGCTGCCAGCACCATGTTTCACTGCTGGGAATGTATTGGACAGGTCATGAGCCGTGCCTGGTTTTATCCACACATACCGCTCTGAGTTATCACCAAAAAGGTCTATCTTAATCTCAGAAGACCAGAGAATCTTATTCCTCATAGTCTGAGAGTCCTTCATGTGTTTTTTAGCGAACTCTATGCGTGCTTTCATATGTCTTGCACTGAGGAGAGGCTTCCATCGGACCTTTCTACCATAAAAGCCCGACTGGTGGAGGGCTGCAGTGATAGTTGATTTTGTGGAACTTTCTCCCATCTCCCTACTGCATCTCTGGAGCTCAGCCATAGTGATCTTGGGGTTCTTCTTTACCTCTCTCACCAAGGCTCTTCTCCCACGATTGATTAGTTTGGCTGTATGGCCAGGTCTAGGAAGACTTCTGGTGGTCCCAAACTTCTCC
This sequence comes from Ranitomeya variabilis, assembly GCF_051348905.1. NCBI lineage: Eukaryota > Metazoa > Chordata > Amphibia > Anura > Dendrobatidae > Ranitomeya > Ranitomeya variabilis. Next base: position 239,098,762 of record NC_135232.1, read on the forward strand.
CATTTAAGCATTATGGAGGCCACTGTGCTCTTAAGAACCTTGAGTACTTCAGAAATTCTTTTGTAACCTTGGCCAGATCTGTGCCTTGCCACAATTCTGATTCTGAGCTCCCTCGCCAGTTCCTTTGACCTCATGATTCTCATTTGGTCTGACATGCACTGTAAGCTGTGAAGTCTTATATAGACAGGTGTGTTCCTTTCCAAATGAAGTCCTAAAATGGTATCAATAAAAACGTCATATCTGGGCAGAAAACTTAACTCTTCAACAAAACCACATCCCAAAAAACGAAAATGCTACAGGTCTCGGAAAATGGTGACATTAGAGAAATTTTCTTTTCTTACAAATGTCCAAATTTTTTTCAACGCTTAAGTAAAAAAAACCTTTACATGTTTGGTATCTGCATACTCGTACTGACCTGAACAATCATATAGCAAGGTCCATTTTGCCATGTAGAGAACATGGTAAATAAAAAAAAGGAAAAAAAAATTGTGGAATTGCACTTTTTTTTGCAATTTTAAGGAACTTGGATTTTTTTTTGCTTTCCAGTGCATCATATGATAAAATGAATGGTGTCATTCAGAAGTACAGCTGATCCTGCAAAGAAACAAGCCCTCATACGGCTATGGGGATGAAAAAATAAAAAAATGTTTTTGCCCTTGGAATAAGTGGAGGAAAAAACAAAAGCGCAAAAATGGAAATTCACAAAGTATAATATCAGCTATAATAGTCTATTTAGTTATGGTTATTTTATGAAATAAGAGACAGATTCTCATTAAGAGAGCTCTAGTGTCACTTTGTCTCCAAACGTCCACATGACATCATAGGCCAACATTCCAAACAGATTTGAACAAGACGCATGAGAAAAGATATTAAAAATGATCTTGAGGGTGTAGCAGGGTGTATAATTATTATTTATTTTGCGTTTCCTATATAGCGCCATCATATTCCACAGTGCTTTACGGTCATTATCATCAGTGAACTCACTGGGGCTCACAATCTAAATTTCCTATCAGTAGGTCTTTGGCATTACTACATTTCATTACAGACACCTGAGGAAGGCTGCTATAGCTGAAACACCTTGTATTTTTAATATATTGATATTGTTCTTAATTAAAACAAATTTGGCATGAAGAGCAAACAGCTTCATACATTTTTTAAATCAATACCATCCATGTGGTTGAAGCTCCACATACCTGGGATTTTGATTGTAGGTCTTTAGCGTGTGGTAGAAAACCGGAGTACCAGGCAGAAATCCACACAAACACAGGGAGAACATACATGAACTCCTTGCAGATGTTATCTTTGTTGGGATTTGAACCTAAGACCCCATCCCTTGCAAAGCAACAATTCTAATCACTGTTGCCCAGTGCCATAAAACTGATTTTCATACATCCCACATTCACTGTGAAAGTACGAACAATTTGCAATACCCCTCGTCCAAACTCAACAGTCTTTAACAGTGGGGGAAATAAGTATTTGATCCCGTGCTGATTTTTTAAGTTTTCCTACTGACGGAGACATAAGCAGTCTATAATTTTAAGGGTAGGTGAATTTTAACAATGAGAGCTAGGATATCAAAAATAAAATCCAGAAAATCACATTGTATAAATTACATAAATTTATTTGCATTTTGCAGTGACAAATAAGTATTTGACCCCCTACTAACCATTAAGAGTTCTGGCTCCTACAGACCAGTTAGACGCTCCTAATCATCACGTTACCTGCATTAACCCTAGAACGCATACATTTTTGCTATTATCTGCAAAATTACTTTAGTTAGAATTTTGAAACTCCAGGTATTCCTCAAGTATGTCGTTGTTGATAATATCCAGTTGTTCATATAATTTTTTTCATAGGCATTATGGTGTAACAATGCTTGTTTGGTGAAAACTACATCTGTACGAATTGGGGGCCTTTTAGGCCCCCGCTATTTTTATCATGTTCTCAGTAGTGTTTGTGTCTCAAGTTACTTTATTTGTACTCAGTAATGCTGGTGGAGGGGCCAGGGTGTGGATAATAACATGTGAGGATGTCATGTGATTTTTGGAGGGAGTGATAAGGCCATGATCACCTCAGGTCCTTCGGAACACAGTAATGAGCTGTCTGGGGTCTGAAATAGTGGGATCTGGGATCTGGGGTCTGAAATAGTCAAAACTCTTGCTGTTCCAATATTCAATTCAGGTAGAAACATTACCATGGACAATTATTTCACCAATGTTGAACTAGGCAATTTTCTGCTTGCAAAAGCTATTACTCTTGTTGGTACTATAAAGCAAAACAGACGAGAAATTCCAGCAGCACTCAAACACAATCGTCAGCGAGCACTTTATGAGAGTGTCTTTGGATTCAATAACAAAGCGACTTTGGTATCTTACAAGGCGAAGAAGGAGAAATCTGTAATTTTATTCAGTACCATGCATCACAATTGCAGTGTTGACAGCAATGACAAAAAATTGAAACCAGAAATCATCCTGCATTACTATACAACAAAAGGAGGTGTAGATAAAATGGATGAGATGGTGGGAGAATATTCGTGTAAGAGGCAAACAAAATGATGGCCTGTAGTACTATTTTCAAATATGCTTGATGTAGCAGCCCTAAATTCATTCATTATTTATACAGAAACTCATCCGGAATTTCATGCACAGAGGAAGGACAGGAGATGCATATTCTTGAAGGACCTTTGTCATGAACTTGTAATGCCTCACATGATAGAGCAAAGCGACTTGAAATGCTTGCCAAAGCAAACTAAAGAAGCAATGAAACGGTGTGGCATACAGTTTCAGATTATTCCAGAGCCAGGAGAAAGAAAACAAAAGCGTTGTTTCATGTGTCCAAGAAACATAGAGAGGAAAACTGAGCGATATTGTTCCACTTGTAAGGAAACTGTTTGCAAAGAACACACTTCTGAAAAAATAACATGTCAGAATTGTTTGGAAGACTAATATAATAGAAAAGAAAGTTAGAATAAAAATGTAGCTGCAGCTAGTTTGCTATGGATTTCTATGCGTTTTTTTGTGTTTTCATGTCTTTGTGTGAAATTTGGGAAAAAAAAGATTTTTTGGTGTTTTCTGTGAAAAATTATAATTGAAATTTTGGCCACTATTCATATTTTATTGAGCAGTTTTGAAATAAACTTGTGAAAGTTATTTAAGTGTGTTTTTCTACATTATGTGCCCCCAATACGTTAATATGTATATTTTTAACATCATGCGTTCTAGGGTTAATGACAGCTGTCTTACATAGTCATCTTTATAAAAGACTCCTGTCCACAGACTCAATTAATCAGTCAGACTCTAACCTCTACAACATGAGCAAGACCAAAGAGCTTTATAAGGAAAATGGAAGAAATACAAAATGACTGTCAAACGACATCAATCTGGGGCACCATGCAAAGTTTCACCTTGTGGGGTGTTCTTGATCATGAGGAAGGTGTGCAATCAGCCTAAAACTACACGGGGGAGACTTGATAATGATCTCAAGGCAGCTGGGACCACAGTCACCAAGAAAACCATTGCTAACACATTACGCTGTAAAGGTTTAAAATTCTGCAGTGCTCGCAATGTCCCCCTGCTCAAGAAGGCGCATGTGTAGGCCTGTCTGAAGATTGCCAATGAACACCTGGATGATTCTGTGAGTGATTGGGAGAAGGTGCTGTGGTCAGATGAGACAAAAATTGAGGTATATGGAATTAAGTCATCTCGCCGTGTTTGGAGGAAGAGAAAAGCTGCCTATGACCCAAAGAACACCATCCCCACTGTCAAGCATGGAGATGGAAACATTATGTTTTGGGGGTGTTTCTCTGCTTAGGGCACAGGATTACTTCACTACATCAATGGGAGAATAGATAGAGCCATGTACCATAAAATCCTGAGTGACAACTTCCTCCCCTCCACCAGGACATTAAAAAAGGGTCAAGGCTGGGTCTTCCAGCAAGACAATGACCCAAAACATACAGCCAAGGCAACAAACGAGTGGCTCAAAAGGAAGCACATTAAGGTCATGGAGTGGCCTAGCCAGTCTCCAGACCTTAATCCCATAGAAAACTTATGGATGGAGTTGAAGCTCCGAGTTGCCAAGCGACAGCCTCAAAATCTTAATGATTTAGAGATGATTTGCAAAGAGGAGTGGGCCAAAATTCCTACTGACATGGGCACAAACCTCATCATCAACTACAAAAAACATCTGACTGCTGTGCTTGCAAACAAGGGTTTTGCCACCAAGTCTTGTTTGCCAGAGGAATCAAATACTTATTTCTCACAGCAAAATGCAAATAAATGTATATAATTTATACAATGTCTTTGTTCATGTCTTTGTCTGTGGGCAAACTTACAAAATCTGCAAGGGATCAAATACTTATTTCCCCAACAGTTTATGCCCAGAAAACCTGCAGATATTCTGGACGCCACAGTCCAGTATCCACATCTAGTAAGGGTCCATATTTCATGAATGCCGGATTTGTGAAACAGGCCTAATAGTGCCATCTTGCAGTGGTGCTACAATCAATTAAATGTGTAAAGAAAACATCACATAGAAGTTTGAAGCCATATTGACTCAAAATACCAGTATAGAGGCTCCATGGATATATCTCTGCCATGTGTATGTTATTAATTTGAATATATACCTCAATTGTTTCTTCCCATGAAGAATGATTCACAATACTGTTCTCAGCTCTTTCTGGTAGTCCCGTAGAAAACTTGACAACGTAATGTGCACGAGTGATTACCCTCTATTGTAATATGGCTTTTCAGTACACCTTTCTTAGGATCAGTTATGACCAACAAGTTATTGCCAGTTGAGAGAATTTACTAACTTGGAAAGATGGCAAAACCCTTTAAGAACTCCAAATTCCCATGAAAAGAATCCAATATAATATCAAACAAGTATCTGATTTGAAAAATGAGGTGTGTTTATATAGCCAGGTTCTAAATGGGACTAGGGATATTAATAAATGATATATTTTTAGTTTTAAGTATAAAAATACTTAATGCGTATTCTATAACAAAGGAATAATATGAGATATCCATAAAGAAATATCCATATCTGTGATCTATAGTCATGTATTACATGTCATCCACAGTATGCCTTCATGAGATCCGATGTGGCTGAAGACCATACAGCTAGGAGCTATGATGGAAATTGTAAGGAAGAGTACAGGGAAGTGAAGCTGTTCATAAGATGTTAAAATTATGATGAGAACATTAGGCCATGTTCATGCGGAGAGTATTTGATTTTCACACGTGGAGTTTTTGATTTTTCATATGGAGAATTTGATTTTCACATGTGGAGTTTTTGATTTTCACACGTAGAGCATTTGAATTTTACAGAGGGCTCCTCATAAAAGTCTGCAAAAAAAGAAATCCGCATGCATATTGTATTTAATAATCCCATCTAAAATGAATGAAGAATTGCAACATGTGAAAACCATAAAAAAGATATAGAATATCTTAACATGCATAAACAGAAGATTAAATGTAGATTTTAAGATGAGTTATTGAATTTAGAATCCAGCATCCAGATTAGACTGCGGGTGTGTGTGGGGGCGGGGATGGATATGAGTTAGGTTTCTTTGAATCCAGATAAACTATCATCACATTATTTTGCCATGATAGATGTGTCATTATGTATATTATTACATTCTATTTAAACCCAAGAGAGGAAATGTTCAGATGATAGATAATTGTCATATCTGGCCATAATTCAAAGTTGAGTTCTTCAAAATCTCATCATATTTTTCTACGTTAAGAAATGAAGTTGGCACTTATGCCATTACATGATCTATAAGGATTGGTGTTCCAAGGTCAATGACTTCATCATGCTCAATATGTAAACCAGTTAATGTGTCAAGCTGAATATTGAAGAATCCTTCTCACCACCAAGGACATGTAAAATTCCAGATTAGCTTAATCTCTTTCTGTTATATAAATATGAGACATGGGCACAGATATCTTCAGTATAAAGCCTCAATCTGAAGGAATTCTTTGCTCTTAGGTGAAAAAAGACTACTGATTTTCATCAGTGTTTGGTTGGAATTGTCAACTAATGTTTTCTCATATGATTAAAAAAATGGATTCACTTCTTATAAATTACAATGCTAAAAAGTAACAACACACAGATTGCACACAGATGGCACCCATGTGCAATTTGTCACTTTCACTAACCCATAAATTTTGTATGGTTAAATTTGATATGTCACGCAGATAAAGAATGGACATTACCTTAATTTTTTCAATGACTACTCAGCCTGCAAAAAGAATTTGAACATGTTCTATTCATAAAAAAATATAGATATAGCATGTATGCAAAAATGGACATCTGAATGAGGCATTGGTGTTCATCTGCTTCTAGATCTATAAAGGCAAAATGTATTACTTGTTTAAAAGGTTGCACTAAAATGGTTTCATTAGGCTTTGGAGGAAACATTGAATAGTTATGCAATAAGTGCTATATTATGAAACTATTCTTTCACTGTCTTACACTAACTTACAGCTGTCAAGAATTTTAACATTTTGTATTATTTATTGTAAAGGGATCTTATTATTGTGACGCTAGTCAATACTCATGGACAAACCGTGAAGCAGTGTAGTGAAGCGGTCCGGGGTCAGTTATCAAGACAGCTCATCGTAACCTGGGGAAAGACAAAGGATTAGTCAGGTCATGGTCCGAGGTCATAATTCCAGGAAGGTTGTGGATCAAGAAATAGGAGTGTGCAGTGATTTTCTCAACATAAATTCTGGAGATTCCACATCCCAACTACCAGTACCTCGACTTGCAGACTGTGTGCATGCTAATCCTTTCTCTTTGTACCAGCCCCAGATTTGACGGCTTAGCTGTCAGTCACAATACTGACAGCTCTGAGTCAAAGACACAATGAGTAGTGGAATCTTGATAATTAGCAGATTTTCAGAAATTATAGCGCTGGACATGTAGATAATATTGTAAATGTGATTAAAATGTCAGAAAATTCCAGATTCCGGGAATTCCGGAATTCCGGGCAGCACGGTGGCGCAGTGGATAGCACAGCAGCCTTGCAGCACTGGAGTCCTGGGTTCAAGCCCCACTAAGGACAACATCTGCAAAGAGTTTGTATGTTCTCTCCGTGTTTGCGTGGGTTTCCTCCGGGTTCTCCGGTTTCCTCCCACATTTCAAAGACATACTGATAGGGAATTTAGATTGTGAGCCCCAACGGGGACAGCGATGATAATGTGTGCAATCTGTAAAGCGCTGCGGAATATGTTAGCGCTATATAAAAATAAAGATTATTATAAAAATAAAGATTATTAAAATCAACAGATCTTGCTATCTTTGCAAATTGCTTACTTGAAGTACCCTGTGCAGTGCAGGATTACTGAAAACTCATATTGGCCATTCTATGATTATGCCTATATCTTCCTGCCAGTCTTTTGAAGTAGCCTTTAGCTAAGCCAAAATCACAAAGAGCCATGCCATAAAAATGGGAAATATTAGGGAAGTTGGCACATGTAATGTGAAGAGGAGTTGGTTAAAGTACATCTGTTTTTGCTATGCAAAGTTTACAAGTGAATGTTACATGTACAGAAATACATTTTAATGAATAGTGATGTAAAAAGTCTGTGAGGATGTAATGAAGATGCCTACAACAACCACGGTGATCTAATTTTGATATATGTAAGTGGACTAGACTTTCCTATACTACTTGGCACCTACATATGTAGTCCACTTACTTCACTCTTATCTGTATACAGGATCGTGCAGCGATTATAATTCCCGTTACCGACTTTTATTTAATAACCTCCTTGTATGTCCCTTTTTGATCTATTCGGGCACTTCTTCACCTTTTCTTGATTATAGATTCAATAATAGAGATTGGAAATGGTATTGTGCTTGATTCCTAGCTCTGCCAATATATTGTTATGTGATATTATGACCTTATATTGTTTGCTCTGTTCTTTGTATATACTTTTGTTATTGTTATTATTTTGTTTGTCATTTTTACCTTATACTGACACACATGTCTGTGTTTTTGTAGGAATCAATGAAGGTCACAATTGACTGAAACGTTTTCCTTTATTTACTACAATAAATTTTTCCTGCTGCATCTTACCTAAAGTTGAGTGCTAGGTCTCTTACTATTAACGTTAAATAGCTGTGAGTTTACTGGCTGCGAACTCCCAGGATCTTTCTGAAGGCACCAAGAGCATGAGAACTTTCTCATGCACGCAGTGATGTCAGACATGTCCTAAAAAATTTACCGTGAGACACTGGGCAGCGATAACCTTTATAGTATCCATGGCCCCTTCTTAGGCTATTAATATCAGCCCACAGCTGTCTACCTAGCCTTTGCTGGATATTAATTATAGGGTTCGTTCATTTTAATAGCCAGTGAAGGATAAGTATACAGCTGTGAGCTAATATTAATAGCCTGGGAGGCTCCATGGGTAATACCCCTTTCCCAGGCTATAAAGACCAGCCCCAGCTGTCATCTTTCTTTTTGCTGATTAAGAAATTTACAAGGGAGCCAACACAATTTTTTTTTCAGAAAAATAATCTTTTAATAATTTGATTCATGTACAGTAAACTGCACACACACACTGCACTAATTGTATATGTCACTGACATCTATATATCTATATATTCTATGTGTATTTACTGTATGTAATCCATCTATTCTATGCTGTCAGCTCCTGCTGTGATTTTACAGTACACGGTTGCTGAATTGATGGCTTTTCTTTTATCGATCTATTTAATATATATACATACTAGCTGTTTCCAGCCAGCTAACGCTCGGCACGCTCATTGCTATCTAATTAATGCTGCTAGTAATTAAACTAAAGTAAATAATGACAACATTCAATAGCGCTTATGCAGGTGGTAAATTAACTTAAAATGAAGTTAATAACAATAATATCTCTCTCTGTCCTTATCACTCTGCTCAGGTGTTCGTTGTTGATAACCAATCCTATCATTTAGTCGATATTGTTGTTGTCGATCAGCTACTGCATCATTGTCCGAATTTTCCTGCGGCCTGTGAGATGGACCTGGCGACTCTTCTTGGCTCATTTTGTTTGGGAGAATGTGGATGCAATTAAATGTACGTTTACCTTGGCTGAAATGGTTGAATTACATAGGAAGTGCTGCGTGTGGTAATGTAGGGGGGCGGAGCCTCGTGTGGTAATGTGTGGGGACAGAGCCTCATGTGGTAATGTGTGGGGATGCAGCCTCATGTGGTAATGTGGAGGGACGGAGCCTCATGTGTTAAGGTGTTAGGACAGTGCTTCGTGTGGTAATGTGTGGGGACGCAGCCTCGTGTGGTAATGTGTGAGGACAGAGCCTCGTGTGGTAATGTGGGGACGGAGCCTCATGTGGTAATGTGTGGAGATGGAGCCTCATGTGGTAATGTGTGGAGATGGAGCCTCATGTGGTAATGTGTGGGGATGGAGCCTCATGTGGTAATGTGTGGGGATGGAGCCTCGTGTGGTAATGTGGGGGGACGGAGCTTCGTGTGTTAATGTGGGGGGAGGGAGCATCGTGTGGTAATGTGTGGGGACGGAGCCTCGTGTGGTAATGTGCGGGGATGGAGCCTCGTGTGGTAATGTGCAGGGATGGAGCCTCATGTGGTAATGTGGAGAAATGGAGCCTCGTGTGGTAATGTGTGGGGACGGAGCCTCGTGTGGTAATGTGTGGGGATGGAGCCTCATGTGGTAATGTGCGGGGACGGAGCCTCATGTAGTAATGTGGAGGAATGGAGCCTCATGTGGTAATGTGTGGGGACGGAGCCTCATGTGGTAATGTGTGGGGACGGAGCCTCGTGTGGTAATGTGTGTGGACGGAGTCTCGTGTGGTAATGTGTGTGGATGGAGCCTCGTGTGGTAACATGTGTGGATGGAGCCTCGTGTGGGGACGGAGCCTCATGTGGTAATGTGTGGCGACGGAGCCTCATGTGGTAATGTGTGTGGATGGAGCCTCGTGTGGTAATGTGTGGGGATGGAGCCTCATGTGGTAATGTGCGGGGACGGAGCCTCATGTAGTAATGTGGAGGAATGGAGCCTCATGTGGTAATGTGTGGGGACGGAGCCTCATGTGGTAATGTGTGGGGACAGAGCCTCGTGTGGTAATGTGTGTGGACAGAGCCTCGTGAGGTAACATGTGTGGATGGAGCCTCGTGTGGGGACGGAGCCTCATGTGGTAATGTGTGTGGATGGAGCCTCGTGTGGTAATGTGTGGGGATGGAGCCTCGTGTGGTAATGTGTGGGGACAGAGCCTTGTGTGGTAATGTGTGGGAACGGTGCCTCGTGTGGTAATGTGGGGGGCAGGATTATGTGTGGTGATGTGGTGGGGGGCAGGATTATGTGTGGTAATGGGGTGGGGGGCAGGATTATGTGTGGTAATGGGGTGGGGGGCGGGATTATGTGTAGTAATGGGGTGGGGGGCGGGATTATGTGTGGTGATGTGTTGGGGGTGGGATTATGTGTGGTGATGTGTTGGGGGTGGGATTATGTGTGGTGATGTGGTGGGGGGCAGGATTATGTGTGATGTGTTGGGGCAGGATTATGTGTGGTGATGTGTTGGGGAGCTGGATTATGTGTGGTAATGTGGTGGGGGGCGGGATTATGTGTGGTGATGAGTTTGGGGGCTGGATTATGTGTGATGATGTAATGGGGGGCGGGATTATGTGTAATGATGTGTTGGGGGACGGGATTATGTGTGGTGATGTGGTGGGGGGCGGGATTATGTGTGGTGATGTGTTTGGGGGCTGGATTAGGTGTGATGATGTAATGGGGGCGGGATTATGTGTAATGATGTGTTGGGGGATGGGATTATGTGTGGTGATGTGGTGGGGGGCGGGATTATGTGTGGTGATGTGGTGGGGGCAGGATTATGTGTGGTAATGTGGTGGGGGGAGGGATTGTGTGTGGTAATGTGGTGGGGGTGGGATTGTGTGTGGTAATGTGGTAGGGAAGGGATTATGTGTGGTAATGTGGTGGGGGGCATTTTGTGTGGTAATGTGGTGGGGGGCGGGATTGTGTGTGGTAATTTGGTGGGGGCGTTATGTGTGGTAATGTGGTGGGTGGTGAGATTGTGTGGTGGGGGCGGGATTGTGTGTGGTAATGTGGTGGGGGGCGGGATTATGTGTGGTAATGTGGTGGGGGCGTTATTATGTGTGGTAATGTGGTGGGGGCAGGATTGTGTGTGGTGATGTTTTGGGAGGCGAGATTGTGTGTGGTAATGTGGTGGGGGGCGGGATTGTGTGTGGTAATGTGGTGGGGGGCGAGATTGTGTGTGGTGAGCGGCGGGATTGTGTGTGGTAATGTGGTGGGGGGCGTTATTATGTGTGGTAATGTGGTGGGGGGCGGGATTGTGTGTGGTGATGTGGTGGGGTGGCGGGATTATGTGTGGTGATGTGGTGGGGGTGGGATTATGTGTGGTGATGTGGTGGGGGAGGGATTATGTGTGGTGATGTGGTGGGGGTGGGATTATGTGTGGTAATGTGGTGGGGGCGAGATTATGTGTGGTAATGTGGTGGGGGCGGGATTATGTGTAGTAATGTGGTGGGGGCGTTATTATGTGTGGTAATGTGGTGGGGGCAGGATTGTGTGTGGTGATGTTTTGGGAGGCGAGATTGTGTGTGGTAATGTGGTGGGGGGCGGGATTGTGTGTGGTAATGTGGTGGGGGGCAGGATTGTGTGTTGTAATGTGGTTGGGTTGCGGGATTATGTGTAGTAATGTGGTGGGGGGCGGGATTGTGTGGTAATGTGATGGGGGCGTTATTATGTGTGGTAATGTGGTGGGGGGCGAGATTGTGTGTGGTGAGCGGCGGGATTGTGTGTGGTAATGTGGTGGGGGGCGTTATTATGTGTGGTAATGTGGTGGGGGGCGGGATTGTGTGTGGTGATGTGGTGGGGGGGTGGGATTATGTGTGGTGATGTGGTGGTGGTGGGATTGTGTGGTGATGTGGTGGGGGAGGGATTATGTGTGGTGATGTGGTGGGGGTGGGATTATGTGTGGTAATGTGGTGGGGGCGAGATTATGTGTGGTAATGTGGTGGGGGCAGGATTATGTGTAGTAATGTGGTGGGGGGGCGGGATTATGTGTGGTAATGTGGTGGGGGTAGGATTGTGTGGTGATGTGGTGGGGGGGCGGCATTATGTGTGGGTATGTGGTGGGGGGGCGGCATTATTTGTGGTGATGTGGTGGGGGGGCGGGATTATGTGTGGTGATGGGGTGGGGGGCAGGATTATGTGTGATGTGGTGGGCGGAATTATGTGTGGTGATGTGGTGGGGGGGCGGGATTATGTGTGTTGATTGGGTGGGGGGGCGGGATTATGTGTGGTGATGGGGTGGGGGGCGGGATTATATGTGGTGATAGGGTGGGGGGCGGGATTATGTGTGGTGATGTGGTGGGGGGTGGGATTATGTGTGGTGATGTGTTGGGAGGTGGAATTATGTGTGGTGATGGGGTGGAGGGTGGAATTATGTGGGTTGGGGGGGCGAGATTATGTGTGGTGATGGGGTGGGGGGTGGGATTATGTGTGGTGATGGGGTTGGGGGCGGGATTATGTGTGGTGATGTGGTGGGGGCAGGATTATGTGTGGTAATGGGGTGGGGGGTATTATGTGTTGTAATGGGGTGGGGGGTGGGATTATGTGTGGTGATGTATTGGGGGGCGGGATTATATTTGGTGATGTGTTGGGGGCAGGATTATGTGTGGTGATGTGGTGGGGGCAGGATTATGTGTGGTGTGGTGGGGGCAGGATTATCTGTGGTGATGTGGTGGGGGGACTGTGTGTGGGGGGCGGGATTGTGTGGTAATGTGATGGGGGGCGTTATTATGTGTGGTAATGTGGTGGGGGGCGAGATTGTGTGTGGTGAGCGGCGGGATTGTGTGTGGTAATGTGGTGGGGGGCGTTATTATGTGTGGTAATGTGGTGGTGGCGGGATTGTGTGTGGTAATGTGGTGGGGGGGCAGGACTGTGTGTGGTAATGAGGTGGGGGGTGGGATTGTGTGTGGTAATGTGGTGGGGGGGCATTATGTGTGGCAATGTGGTAGGGGTGGGATTGTGTGTGGTAATGTGGTGGGGGGCGGGATTGTGTGTGGTAATGAGGTGGGGGGGTGGGATTGTGTGTGGTAATGTGGTGGGGGGTGGGATTGTGTGTGGTAATGTGGTTAGGGGGCGGGATTATGTGTGGTAATGTGGTGGGGGGCGGGATTGTGTGTGGTAATGTGGTCTTGGGCGAAATTGTGTGTGGTAATGTGGTGGGGGGCGTTATTATGTGTGGTAATGTGGTGGGGGATGGAATTGTGTGTGGTAATGTGGTGGGGTCGAGATTGTGTGTGGTAATGTGGTGGGGGGCTTTATTATGTGTGGTAATGTGGTGGGGGGCGGGATTGTGTGTGGTGGGTGGCGGGATTGTGAGTGTGGGGATGTGATGGGGGGCGGGATTATGTGTGGTGATGTGGAGGGGGGCGGGATTGTGTGTGGTAATGAAGTGGGGGGCCGGATTATGTGTGGTGATGTGGTGGGGGTGGAGCTACTGTGCAGGGGGCGGGATTAGCGAGTAATCACGATGCCTCTTATATATATAGATATATGTGTGTCACTGACACCTGTATATCTAACTATTCTATGTGTATATACTGTATGTAATCTGTCTAATTTATCCTGCCGGCTCCTGCTGTGATTTTACTGTATGCGGCAGATGAATTGCCGGATTTTCATCTATCATGGTGTGAGTCAGAAAGGCATGCAGGAATCTTCTCCATGCTGTTCCCATTTAGATTTAGTACTTTCCCATCCATTTCAGTGTTTCTCCTCAGCCCCCTAGACCTGTTTGTTGGGTCCAGCAGAAAAATATTTCCCATTGACTTGTATTGGATTCATTATTCGGTACGAATAAATGTATATTAGAAATTACCAATTTTCCCAAATCCGAATATTTCACTATACTCTATCACTAACACGGAGGTAAAAAAAACACCAAATAGTCAATGTGGCCTAAAAGCCAAATGGTGTAAAGAATTTTAATGAAACCTAAATACAAACATTTGTTTGTATTAAAACCACACTGGCGCTGTCCTAATTCACTGTGTATAGAAGCCGCTGGCACCATAGCAGATGGGATGTGCAAATCTGCCTGAAAAAACTATGTACCAAGGATGTTAGAAACAGGGAGGCTGCCGTGCTACTATCAGTGAGGCAATAAACACATCGCTGTGTGACTGTAGACTTGTAGTCACTAAGATTTGAAAAAGTTCCAGGAGTGGGACTTACTTGTTTGTGCCCAAAGTTCCTGGAGTACAGTAGGCTGAATTCAATTGAAAGTTAGGGAGCGTCCTCCCGTTTGCTCAAAATGACTCCTGTGCCCATGTCCGTGCCCGTTAACCTTGAGAAAGTGGGACAGTTCCCTCAAAATGCGTCGGGCTGGCCCTTGTACATGTCCGTCTTCTACGGACAGGTGACGTCACCGCTAACCACGCCCCCGCTCACCATGCTACTACACGGTGGTGCTTTCGGCCGAGGCTGACCGCCGAAGCTGGGACACGGGCACAGGAGTCATTTCGAGCAAACGGGAGGACGCTCCCTAACTTTAAATTGAATTCACCCTACTGTACTCCAGGAACTTTGTGCACAAACAAATAAGTGCGGCTCCTGGAACTTTATCAAATCTTATTGACTACAAGTCTACAGTCACACAGTGATGTGTTTATTGCCTCACTGATAGTAGCGCGGTAGCCCACCCTGTTTCTAACATCCTTGCTAAATACGAACATGATTTTAGCCCAAAATAATTAATAGATCGTGGAATAATAATACACTGCTCAAAAAAAAGGGAACACTAAAATAACACATCCTAGATGTCTCTGAATGAAATATTCCAGTTGCAAATTGTTATTCATTGCATAGTGGAATGTGTTCAGAACAATAAAACATAAAAATTATCAATGTAAATCAAAATGAATATGCCATGGAGGTATAGATTTGGAATGATACTCAAAATCAAAGTGGAAAATCAAATTACAGGCTGATCCAACTTCAGTGGAAATGCCTCATGACAAGTAAAAGATGCTCAGTATTGTGTGTGGCCTACACGTGCCTGTATGACCTCTCTACTGTACAACACCTGGGCATGCTCCTGATGAGGCTGCGGATGGTCTCCTGAGGGATCTCCTCCCAGACATGGACTAAAGCATCGCCAACTCCTGGACAGTCTGTGTGGTGCAATGTGATGTTGGTGGATGGAGCGAGACATGATGCCTCAGATGTGCTCAATTGGATTCAGGTCTGGGGAATGGGTGGGCCAGTCCATAGCTTCAATGCCTTCATATTGCTGACACACTCCAGCCACATGAGGTCTGGCATTGTCCTGCATTAGGAGGAACCCAGGGCTAACCGCACCAGCATATGGTCTCACAAGGGGTCTGAGGATCTCATCTTGGTACCTAATGGCAGTCAGGCTACCCCTGGTGAGCACATGGAGGGCTGTGCGGCTGTCACAGGGGGACTAGGTGGGCGAGAGCTAATAACCCGGGCCCCTGCAATATCCCTCAGACTAGAGAAATGTGCTGACTGACCCTCTACCTGAAGTTTATACTGATGGTGTGCATGTCCAGGCCTCGAACCTCACCCTGCCTCCTGTTACAACCCTAGGCTGAAAACCTCCGCCCTCCACCCGGTGAATGCAATACACCAATATCCACAGTTAGCACAGACAAGGATAAAGGAAAATATACACCATGCCGCAGTCACTCAGGAATACACTATAAACGTGCAGGGCAAAATAAACACAAATATAGGAAGGCGTAAATAAGACAAAGGAAAATACACCACCAGCAACGATTCTCCAACAACGAGCTCTCCACTCCAGACCGAGATAACAACGCAAGGCAGAAGCTATAATCGGCGATGCCCAATGATCAGGAAAGCTATTTAAAGGCAATGGGCATGGCCCAGCTTCCAATCCGAGGATCAGGTAAATTAACCCCGGAACAGCTAGACAAAATCTAGCCGACACCAATAAGAAAATAGTGGTCAAAAGCGGAACTACCGCTGTCTGTCGGACGACCTGGTCTGAACAGCGTCCGACATGACAGCGACCCTCCAAAGAAATGCCACCCCACAACACTACTGACCCAATGCCAAACCGGTCATACTGAAGGATGTTGCAGGCAGCAGATCACTCTCTATGGCCTCTCCAGACTCTGTCACATCTGTCACATGTGCTCAGTGTGAACCTGCTTTCATCTGTGAAGAGCACAGTGTGCCAGTGGTGAATTTGCCAATCCTGGTGTTTTGTGTTAAATGCCAAGCGTCCTGCACGGTGTTTGGCTGTGAGCACAACCCCCATCTGTGGACATCAGGCACTCAGACCATTCTCATGGAGTGGTTGCTAACCATTTGTGCAGACACATGCACAGTTGTTGGTCTGCTGGAAGTCATTTTGCAGGGCCCTGGCAGTGCTCCTCCTGTTCCTCCTTGCACAAAGGCAGAGGTAGTGGTCTTGCTGCTGGGTTGTTGCCTTCTTACAGCCCCCTCCATCCATGTCTCCTGGTGTACTGGCCTGTCTCCTGGTAGTGCCTCCAGCCTCTGGACACTACACTGACAGACACCTCAAACCTTCTTGCCACAGCTCGCATTGATGTGCCATCCTGGATGAGCTGCATTACCTGAGCCACTTGTGTGGGTTGTAGAGTCCGTCTCATGCTATCACAAGTGTGAAAGCACAACCAACATTCAAAAGTGACCAAAACATCAGCCAGAAAGCATTGGTACTGAGATGTGGTCTGTGGTCCAAACCTGCAGAACCACTCCTTTATTGAGTGTGTCTTGATAATTGCCAATAATTTCCATCTGTTGTCTATTCCATTCGCACAACAGCATGTGAAATTGATTGTCAATCAGTGTTGCTACCTAAGTGGACAGTTTGATTTCACAGAAGTTTGATTTACTTGGAGTTATATTCTGTTGTTTAAGTGTTCCCTTTATTTTTTTGAGCAGTGTAATTTCCACAATTTGATGTGTTTAAAAATATGTTTCTGTGAAGAGATAATTTTATAAATTTGTCTCTGCTGTGTGCTGTGTAATGGCTGTGTCTGACTGTACACGGTGTGATGCAGTGACCCCTGTAACAGGTAGGGGGCACTGCATGGTCTCTCCAGTATATGCACGGAGGCATGTTGAGGCCATGAGTATGCATGGATGTGGTAGTGAGACAGTGTCCGGCATTGTGGTTAATGGGAGGTATGTGTCACAGGGATGGATGCTCCCTGCGATGCAACCCGGAGTATCTTGTCATTAGAGCACGTAAACACTGATGATGATGTGATTTAGTGCACCTGGGTCCGGGTTGCGGGTAGCTATGAGAGATGGGAGGGTCTGGCTACCCACATACCTCACCACTGGGTGAGGGCGCTCACTGTACCCTTTTTCCTACTTGGCAGTGCAGGTGTTTTGAGGACCTGCAATGATGTCAGGATCACGTGACCAGCCCATGTGATCCATTACTGTGGGTGTCGCTACAGGTACATAATGTGACCAGGGTGTGGGTCACATGGTTCCTGAGGGCCCTGTGTATGTTCCTGTGTGGTTTCAGTGTTGGAAGACCTGGGAGGAGGCTTCCTGAAAGCACATGCTGGTGTTGGGAGGTCCTGGGAGGAGGACCGGATCCCTGAGCAGCGTGGGAGGTCCTGGGAGTAGGACCAGATCCCTGAGCAGCGCACAGTGAAACTTGGGGAAGCTACCATCCTCCGGTGGGTCTGGACTAACTAAGATATGCCACAAAGGCAAGTTGGTGATTCCCGTGAGGCAGCTTTCCCAGTGGACTGACAAGGAGTCAGCAGGTGGAGCAGGAGCTCCCGTCAGGTACCTGTACAGACTGTGGGTACTTGTGATATGAACTGTGTGGTAACCCACGGCAACTGGCCAAGGGAGGACCAGCATGTTTAGTTGCTGCAACTGTAGTGTCATACGTTGGTGCCTGTTGTGCTCCAGGGACATTAATCAACTGTATGGCGTGCGGTCACCCACGATAACTGGACACAGAAGGTCAGTGTGTTTAGTGACTGCGGTTGAAAGCCATACACTATGATGTGAGGATTAATGTAAAGACTGGTTGTTCATATTTTCTCTGGTTTATGATGCCATAATAAACCATATAGAATCCCGTGCCAAGCGAGTATTCCCCAAACCCATAAGTAAGTGCAATCTTACATATGGTGCTCGAAGCAGGCAACGGTCCAGGCACACATGGCGTTAATTGCTGTGGCTCGGCAGGGCCACGAAGAGTGCATCTGGCTGTAACTCGGCGGGGTTACGAAGCTGACAAGCGTCTTGCTGTGGATCGGCGGGTCCACGAAGTCTGCGGTAGAGCCTTGTGGAGCATAGCTGCAGTTGCAGCAGGAGGTTCCGCAGCGGCCGGAGCTGCAGCGGCAGCAGCTTGTGGTCGGCAGCCGGAGGTGCCGGTTGTATGTGACTGCAGCGGGAGCTGTGGTGGTACCAGCGGGAGCTGGTGAAGTGACATATAAAAGAAGAAAAAAAAAATTTTATATATTTTTTTTTCCCCTCAAGTCGTGCAGACTTTTAAAGGGCCAGTACAAGCCCAGAGACATAGTGGTGTACTGTGTGACCTGGGGCCTGAGTGCCGTGGGGAAGTCCATGGGGTGTATCCCAGCGAAGGGAGTATCCCTAATAGTGAGCAGTGACCCCAAACGGGGATGGTTGCCCAAAAGGGGGTGGAGTCCCAAAAAGGGGCGGTAACCCGAACAGGGGTAGTAGCCCAAAAAGGGGTGGAATCCCAACAGGGGGCTGTATCCCGAACAGGGGTGGTGTCAAAAAGCAGAGCACTTACCCAAAAGGGGGCGGAGCATCCCAAAGAGGTACCGCAGATAAATGGGTACCCAGGGCATGTAAGTTATGTGTGTCCGGTATGCTGTGTGAGCTATCCACCTGGTGACAGTTTACGGGGGTGTGCCCTGCGGGTGCATGAGATGGAAATGTACGGACTGATCGATTCTGGGGGCCCAGTAACTCTAGTGAGGATTGCACCTGAGGGGTTCGAAATACCCGGTAGAAAGGTCAGGGTCACATGCATCCATGGGCACACTAAGGACTATCCAGTGGCCAGGTTGGTCCTCGAGACGGCCAAGGGCAGTGCAATCAATGATGTGGCCATAGTCTCAAACTTACCCTGTCCAGTGATAATTGGCCGTGACTCTAGGCTGTTCACAGACTTGTGGGAGAAGGGAGCTTCCTTACAGCAGGAGAATGGAGGGCTCTCAGCTGGTGGGGTTGCGTACCCTAAAACATGCATTCCTCCCAAAGTTGATGGGTCAGACGTCGGGTTGACCAGTGGGGAGGGAGCATCTGCCCAACTTACAGACATGTCACCTGGTGTGTACCCCAAGATGACTTTAAGTGACGTGGTTAATAAAGCCTGTGAAGCTGACACCCAGTTAGGGAGCAGCGGGAAGGTTCACCATGTTGTGGGGTGTGAGACTGGCTCTGGGGGTGACTGTGACATGTCTTGGCCAGTAACAAGCGCTAGAGCAGAGTATGAGGCTGTGCTATCAGAGGTACTGACACAGAAAAACGACAGGGCTCCACAGGCTGAAGTCATGATAGCGGTGGCAGCCATTCCAGAAAATGTGACCTGTTTAGATGGGGACAGCTGGTTCCCGGATGACCGATCGGGTGGTGGTGACTCCCATTCAGACGGTGACGAAAGCGGAAAAGAGGGAAGTAAAACTGACTCTGGTATAAATAGCAAAACTTCCTCCTGTCGCCGGAGACGGAAAGTGGAAAAGGGGCTGAACAAATTGCACCCTCGGAGAAGAGTGTTAAAGAGGAGACGGGGACAGGTGCCAACAAAGATAATGTCCCTGAGATAGAAGTCGCCAACTCCGCGCAGCTGGATCAGTTGCATTACCTGGAGTCCGAGCTCTCAGCAGTCAAGGCCTGGCTTGTAGTGAAGGAAGCACAGGGGTTCCAGGAACTCGCCAAAGGATTATCTCGTGAGAAGGAAAAGGTGGCTGATCTACAGGCTGAAATAAAAACACTAAAAGGGCATGTTGAACGAGATAAGGCCCTAAGACAAATGGCGGAGCACAGGTTGGGTGAGCTGGAGAAGGACGTCTCTGAGCTCAGAAGTCACCTGACAGCGTGGCACAGTGAGAATAAGGCCTTAGGCAAAAATGTGGTAGTGCTACGAGAAGCAGTAAGAGATCTTCTGCCAGAGGAGAAGTTACAAGACCGAGACGTACAGCTGTCAACCCCGAGTGATAACAAGGCAGAGCTGCCGATGCCCATCTTGGCAAAGGATGTTGAGAAGTGTAAAACTGAGGAAGAGCTCGCGCTAAAGGCAGAACAAGACAGTCACCCGGTCGTGACAGATGTCTTGATGGAAGTTTCGGAGGTAAACCAGGAGCCATCTGTCCGTGAAGAAAATGAGACCTCGCTCTTCAAGTGCGTTGTGGAGATACCTGAGGACATGCGGGGTGCATGTACCAGTGAGGGTGCGCATGAGGCCTTTAAAAAGGCAGTAGAAGCATGTAGTGTGCACTGGGTACCAGAGACAGAACAGTTGGTGATACTGTCGACTAAGGAAGTCACAGTGAAGCGGGTGGCTTTTCTAAGGGATATGCACCTACAATGTCTCCACACGAAACGGATGATCCTGTTGAGAAATGAGGAAGCCGCTCGACGTCTGGAGCTTGCGAGAGAAGCTCAAAATCGGCTAGGCCTTGTGGAAGAAATGATTCAAGTGCCCAAAGCTCTGGTGGCGAAAGTCGTCGGAAGACTTGGGAGAGTGATGCAGGAGATAGTGAATAAATCCGGTGTGAAGAGACTAAGGATTCCGGCAGATGACGAGGCCCAGGACGTGGGTGAAGATGGGATGGTTCCATTCCTTATTGTCGGGTCCATGGAGAGTATTGAGAATATCCGGATGCTGCTGGGGTATCGCGTGGCGTACCTAAAAGAAATCGAGCAGCTAAGACGTGAGAGGGAACAGATCAATAAAGAGCTGCAGAAAATGGGAAACAGATGGCCGCCAGCATCATCTCACGGGTTAGAGAGGCGAAGAGGTTCGCTAAGGGCTGAAGGTCCTGAAGATGAAACTAACAGAAGACATAAATACCATAGAAGAAATGGCCATCAGAGAGGTTACAGAAAGAGGCCTGTTGAAAGAGATAAAAGTAGTGTCGTCTCAGTTAGCTCAGGGCTGAGTGACTTAGGTGGGAGACCCCGTAGCGGACGTGTTGGCAAAGAGTCAGTCCAGACAGGTCGTATGGGTGCAAGGAGATTGCGATGCCAGATTGACCATGAAGCCCAAACCCGACTGAGTGGGCCCTTTCGGCTAGTAGGGCAAGGTAACTTGGGTACCCGGTCTCGAGTCCCCAGGTGTCTGACAGATGTTCAACCCCACAAGTTTGAACAGAGGGGGGGATATGTGATGCAGTGACCCCTGCAACAGGTAGGGGGCACTGCATGGTCTCTCCAGTATACACACGGAGGCATGTTGAGGCCATGAGTATGCATGGATGTGGTAGTGAGACAGTGGTTGGCATTGTGGTTAATGGGAGGTATGTGTCACAGGGATGGATGCTCCCTGCGATGCAACCCGGAGTATCTTGTCATTAGAGCACGTAAACACTGATGATGTGATTTAGTGCACCTGGGTCCGGGTTGCGGGTAGCTATGAGAGATGGGAGGGTCTGGCTACCCACATACCTCACCACTGGGTGAGGGCGCTCACTGTACCCTTTTTCCTACTTGGCAGTGCGGGTGTTTTGAGGACCTGCAATGATGTCAGGATCACGTGACCAGCCCATGTGATCCATTACTGTGGGTGTGGCTACAGGTACATAATGTGACCAGGGTGTGGGTCACATGGTTCCTGAGGGCCCTGTGTATGTTCCTGTGTGGTTTCAGTGTTGGAAGACCTGGGAGGAGGCTTCCTGAAAGCACATGCTGGTGTTGGGAGGTCCTGGGAGGAGGACCGGATCCCTGAGCAGCGTGGGAGGTCCTGGGAGTAGGACCAGATCCCTGAGCAGCGCACAGTGAAACTTGGGGAAGCTACCATCCTCCGGTGGGTCTGGACTAACTAAGATATGCCACAAAGGCAAGTTGGTGATTCCCATGAGGCAGCTTTCCCAGTGGACTGACAAGGAGTCAGCAGGTGGAGCAGGAGCTCCCGTCAGGTACCTGTACAGACTGTGGGTACTTGTGATATGAACTGTGTGGTAACCCACGGCAACTGGCCAAGGGAGGACCAGCATGTTTAGTTGCTGCAACTGTAGTGTCGTACGTTGGTGCCTGTTGTGCTCCAGGGACATTAATCAACTGTATGGCGTGCGGTCACCCACGATAACTGAACACAGAAGGTCAGTGTGTTTAGTGACTGCGGTTGAAAGCCATACACTATGATGTGAGGATTAATGTAAAGACTGGTTGTTCATATTTTCTCTGGTTTATGATGCCATAATAAACCATATAGACTGTTTTGTTTGGAAAAAACGTGCCCGTGTGTTGAATCCCGTGCCAAGCGAGTATTCCCCAAACCCGTAAGTAAGTGCAATCTTACATATGGTGCTCGAAGCAGGCAACGGTCCAGGCACACATGGCGTTAATTGCTGTGGCTCGGCAGGGCCACGAAGAGTGCGTCTGGCTGTAACTCGGCGGGGTTACGAAGCTGACAAGCGTCCTGCTGTGGATCGGCGGGTCCACGAAGTCTGCGGTAGAGCCTTGTGGAGCATAGCTGCAGTTGCAGCAGGAGGTTCCGCAGCAGCCGGAGCTGCAGCGGCAGCAGCTTGTGGTCGGCAGCCGGAGGTGCCGGTTGTATGTGACTGCAGCGGGAGCTGTGGTGGTACCAGCGGGAGCTGGTGAAGTGACATATAAAAGAAGAAAAAAAAAATTTTATATATATTTTTTTTTTTCCCCTCAAGTCGTGCAGACTCTTAAAGGGCCAGTACAAGCCCAGAGACATAGTGGTGTACTGTGTGACCTGGGGCCTGAGTGCCGTGGGGAAGTCCACGGGGTGTATCCCAGCGAAGGGAGTATCCCTAATAGTGAGCAGTGACCCCAAACGGGGATGGTTGCCCAAAAGGGGGTGGAGTCCCAAAAAGGGGCGGTAACCCGAACAGGGGTAGTAGCCCAAAAAGGGGTGGAATCCCAACAGGGGGCTGTATCCCGAACAGGGGTGGTGTCAAAAAGCGGAGCACTTACCCAAAAGGGGGCGGAGCATCCCAAAGAGGTACCGCAGATAAATGGGTACCCAGGGCATGTAAGTTATGTGTGTCCGGTATGCTGTGTGAGCTATCCACCTGGTGACAGTTTACGGGGGTGTGCCCTGCGGGTGCATGAGATGGAAATGTACGGACTGATCGATTCTGGGGGCCCAGTAACTCTAGTGAGGATTGCACCTGAGGGGTTCGAAATACCCGGTAGAAAGGTCAGGGTCACATGCATCCATGGGCACACTAAGGACTATCCAGTGGCCAGGTTGGTCCTCGAGACGGCCAAGGACAGTGCAATCAATGATGTGGCCATTGTCTCAAACTTACCCTGTCCAGTGATAATTGGCCGTGACTCTAGGCTGTTCACAGACTTGTGGGAGAAGGGAGCTTCCTTACAGCAGGAGAATGGAGGGCTCTCAGCTGGTGGGGTTGCGTACCCTAAAACATGCATTCCTCCCAAAGTTGATGGGTCAGACGTCGGGTTGACCAGTGGGGAGGGAGCATCTGCCCAACTTACAGACATGTCACCTGGTGTGTACCCCAAGATGACTTTAAGTGACGTGGTTAATAAAGCCCGTGAAGCTGACACCCGGTTAGGGAGCAGCGGGAAGGTTCACCATGTTGTGGGGTGTGAGACTGGCTCTGGGGGTGACTGTGACATGTCTTGGCCAGTAACAAGCGCTAGAGCAGAGTATGAGGCTGTGCTATCAGAGGTACTGACACAGAAAAACGACAGGGCTCCACAGGCTGAAGTCATGATAGCGGTGGCAGCCATTCCAGAAAATGTGACCTGTTTAGATGGGGACAGCTGGTTCCCGGATGACCGATCGGGTGGTGGTGACTCCCATTCAGACGGTGACGAAAGCGGAAAAGAGGGAAGTAAAACTGACTCTGGTATAAATAGCAAAACTTCCTCCTGTCGCCGGAGACGGAAAAGAGGAAAAGGGGCTGAACAAATTGCACCCTCGGAGAAGAGTGTTAAAGAGGAGACGGGGACAGGTGCCAACAAAGATAATGTCCCTGAGATAGAAGTCGCCAACTCCGCGCAGCTGGATCAGTTGCATTACCTGGAGTCCGAGCTCTCAGCAGTCAAGGCCTGGCTTGTAGTGAAGGAAGCACAGGGGTTCCAGGAACTCGCCAAAGGATTATCTCGTGAGAAGGAAAAGGTGGCTGATCTACAGGCTGAAATAAAAACACTAAAAGGGCATGTTGAACGAGATAAGGCCCTAAGACAAATGGCGGAGCACAGGTTGGGTGAGCTGGAGAAGGACGTCTCTGAACTCAGAAGTCACCTGACAGCGTGGCACAGTGAGAATAAGGCCTTAGGCAAAAATGTGGTAGTGCTACGAGAAGCAGTAAGAGATCTTCTGCCAGAGGAGAAGTTACAAGACCGAGACGTACAGCTGTCAACCCCGAGTGATAACAAGGCAGAGCTGCCGATGCCCATCTTGGCAAAGGATGTTGAGAAGTGTAAAACTGAGGAAGAGCTCGCGCTAAAGGCAGAACAAGACAGTCACCCGGTCGTGACAGATGTCTTGATGGAAGTTTCGGAGGTAAACCAGGAGCCATCTGTCCGTGAAGAAAATGAGACCTCGCTCTTCAAGTGCGTTGTGGAGATACCTGAGGACATGCGGGTGCATGTACCAGTGAGGGTGCGCATGAGGCCTTTAAAAAGGCAGTAGAAGCATGTAGTGTGCACTGGGTACCAGAGACAGAACAGTTGGTGATACTGTCGACTAAGGAAGTCACAGTGAAGCGGGTGGCTTTTCTAAGGGATATGCACCTACAATGTCTCCACACGAAACGGATGATCCTGTTGAGAAATGAGGAAGCCGCTTGACGTCTGGAGCTTGCGAGAGAAGCTCAAAATCGGCTAGGCCTTGTGGAAGAAGTGATTCAAGTGCCCAAAGCTCTGGTGGCGAAAGTCGTCGGAAGACTTGGGAGAGTGATGCAGGAGATAGTGAATAAATCCGGTGTGAAGAGACTAAGGATTCCGGCAGATGACGAGGCCCAGGACGTGGGTGAAGATGGGATGGTTCCATTCCTTATTGTCGGGTCCATGGAGAGTATTGAGAATATCCAGATGCTGCTGGGGTATCGCGTGGCGTACCTAAAAGAAATCGAGCAGCTAAGACGTGAGAGGGAACAGATCAATAAAGAGCTGCAGAAAATGGGAAACAGATGGCCGCCAGCATCATCTCACGGGTTAGAGAGGCGAAGAGGTTCGCTAAGGGCTGAAGGTCCTCAAGATGAAACTAACAGAAGACATAAATACCATAGAAGAAATGGCCATCAGAGAGGTTACAGAAAGAGGCCTGTTGAAAGAGATAAAAGTAGTGTCGTCTCAGTTAGCTCAGGGCTGAGTGACTTAGGTGGGAGACCCCGTAGCGGACGTGTTGGCAAAGAGTCAGTCCAGACAGGACGTATGGGTGCAAGGAGATTGCGATGCCAGATTGACCATGAAGCCCAAACCCGACTGAGTGGGCCCTTTTGGCTAGTAGGGCAAGGTGACTTGGGTACCCGGTCTCGAGTCCCCAGGTGTCTGACAGATGTTCAACCCCACAAGTTTGAACAGAGGGGGGGATATGTGATGCAGTGACCCCTGCAACAGGTAGGGGGCACTGCATGGTCTCTCCAGTATACGCACGGAGGCATGTTGAGGCCATGAGTATGCATGGATGTGGTAGTGAGACAGTGGTTGGCATTGTGGTTAATGGGAGGTATGTGTCACAGGGATGGATGCTCCCTGCGATGCAACCCGGAGTATCTTGTCATTAGAGCACGTAAACACTGATGATGTGATTTAGTGCACCTGGGTCTGGGTTGCGGGTAGCTATGAGAGATGGGAGGGTCTGGCTACCCACATACCTCACCACTGGGTGAGGGCGCTCACTGTACCCCTTTTTCCTACTTGGCAGTGCGGGTGTTTTGAGGACCTGCAATGATGTCTGGATCACGTGACCAGCCCATGTGATCCATTACTGTGGGTGTGGCTACAGGTACATAATGTGACCAGGGTGTGGGTCACATGGTTCCTGAGGGCCCTGTGTATGTTCCTGTGTCGTTTCTGTGTTAGAAGACCTGGGAGGAGGCTTCCTGAAAGCACATGCTGGTGTTGGGAGGTCCTGGGAGGAGGACCGGATCCCTGAGCAGCGTGGGAGGTCCTGGGAGTAGGACCGGATCCCTGAGCAGCGCACAGTGAAACTTGGGGAAGCTACCATCCTCCGGTGGGTCTGGACTAACTAAGATATGCCACAAAGGCAAGTTGGTGATTCCCGTGAGGCAGCTTTCCCAGTGGACTGACAAGGAGTCAGCAGGTGGAGCAGGAGCTCCCGTCAGGTACCTGTACAGACTGTGGGTACTTGTGATATGAACTGTGTGGTAACCCACGGCAACTGGCCAAGGGAGGACCAGCGTGTTTAGTTGCTGCAACTGTAGTGTCGTACGTTGGTGCCTGTTGTGCTCCAGGGACATTAATCAACTGTATGGCGTGCGGTCACCCACGATAACTGGACACAGAAGGTCAGTGTGTTTAGTGACTGCGGTTGAAAGCCATACACTATGATGTGAGGATTAATGTAAAGACTGGTTGTTCATATTTTCTCTGGTTTATGATGCCATAATAAACCATATAGACTGTTTTGTGCAGCACTGGCAACTTGCATAGCATAGGGATTCTCCTGCAGCCCTAAGCTATACAAGCGATCAGCCTGCAAAAATTGAGAGTCCCATAGTGGGACAAAGTAAAACAGTAAAAAAAAAAGTGAAAAAAATTTGTAAAAATATATAAAGAAAACTAAAAAATATATATTGTACCCATAAATAAATATTTTTATTAAAAAATCTAGACAATAAAATTACACATATTTGGTATCACCGCTTCCGAAACGACCCAACCTATAAAACTGCTCCACTAGCTAACCCCTTTAATGAACATCGTAAAAATAAATAAAAAGCAAGGCAAAAAACAACCTTTTATCATCACACCACAGAACAAACAGAGGAATAAAATGCAGTAAATAAGACAAATATAAATAATCATGGTACAGCTGAAAATGTAATCTTGTCCTGCAAAAATCAAACTGTCATACAGCTCCCTCAGCTGAAAAAGAAAAAAGTTATAGCTCTCAGAATAAAGGGATGCGAAAATAATTATTATTTTTAATATAAAATAGTTTTTATTGTGTAAAAGCTACAAAACATAAAAAAAACTGTATAAATGTGGCATTGCTGTAACCATGCTGACCCCAAGAATAAAGCCTTATCAATTTTACCACACGCGGAAGGTCATATAAAAAGCAAACAAAACACAATTTCTGAATTGCTGGCTTTTGTTCATTATGCCCTTTTAAAAATCAGAATAGATAGCAATCAAAGAATGTCATGTGCCTGCAAATCTATATATATAATTGTCTAAGGGTTTTTCTGTCTGTCCTGGAAATCACGCGTCTCTGATTGGTCGAGGCCGCCTGGGCCTCGACCAGTCAGCGACGGGCACAGTATCGACGTAGATGTCATAATGTTTGCCATGGCGACGATGATGTCATAAAGGTTGCCTCGACCAATCAGCGACGGGCACAGTCTGCCGCGAATTCTGGAATCATCATTGTCCATATACTACGGGGACATGCATATTCTAGAATACCCGATGCGTTAGAATCGGGCCACAATCTAGTGGTTCCAATAAAACTTGTTCCGCAAAAAAAAATAAGCCCTCACATGATTCTGTCAAAATATAGAAAAATTATAGCTTCCAAAATATGGCAATGCAAAAAATAGTTAGTCTTTTAGTGTGTGAGAGCAGCCAAACATAACAAATTTAAATCTGGTATCACTGTAATTGCACCAACCCGAAGAATAAAGTCGCCTAATCACTGAAACTGCACGATGGTGTAAAAAATAAAAAAATAAAAACAATTCTTCATCTGCTGTTGATTTGTTCATTCTACCATCCAAAGATCGCAGTAAGGCTCAGCGCACATTTATCCAAAAAAGATAATTTAGCCCTACTGTCCCAGGTACTAGCTTAAACGACATAAACCTGGACTAAAGACACATCCGGTGTAGAGTTCTAATAGTGCTTCATACAACACAGTCTTACACAGCCGGGGTGCCAAAATGGGTGATATGTCCCTAGATTTGCCTCTGTCTGAACACCTACCTAGGTGCAGAGGTTGGCACCCTAGGATGGCGAGAAGTGGCGCCCCCGCTCGTACGTCGACTATCCCTTCTCTCCTACCTGGCCCTATAAGATATACAGTAAGAAAAAGAGGGCCAGATAGCCTGTATTACATATACATGTATATATATATATATAGTGTTGAAAAAAATATATATAATGTAACAAGGAGAGAGGTTCAGACAGGTGCAATTCATTCAAAACTGATGCCCAACATGCAAACCCCCATATTTGCTACGGTACCCTATGAACCTAGGACAAAACATTTTTAACTGATGTCCAGATATTGTCAGGCACTATATCACATATGTGACCAATTGCAAACAGATACACCCGATACATATAAAGGTACAAAGAAAATCACGAAATTGACCAGGTTAAATAAGTACATAAATATTCCAAAAGTCACATATTATTAAAGTGCCCATACAACAGATAATTGGCTCTCACAAATATTCCTTAGTGGAAAGATTCTTGACCACGCAAGGAAACCACAATAACCATTATAGCTAAATATTTGACAGACAGAAGTCTCCAAAACTGGAGCAGAGCTTCTATTATCACTGTACTTATCTGTCTTTCCGTGGTATATCATCCAAGTGATTAAAGGCCATGATGAAAGGGATTCAAAGATCTCCTTACCAGTTGTAGCCTCATCATATGATTAACTCTCCACTGCCATGCTATCATATGTCAGACTCTCCTGATGAACCTGTCTGAGGGGAAACGTGTCGGGAGCTTATAAGGAGATCTTTGAATCCCTTTCATCATGGCCGTTAATTGCTTGGATGATATACCACGGATAGACAGATAAGTACGCTTGGAACCGTAGGGCTAAATTATCTTTTTTGAGGCAAGGTGCTCGTAGGGGCTATTCTCTGCATGCAATCTTTAAGCAGGGATTTACATATATTAGCTATAAAAATTATATAGTAGCATTTTTTGACCACCACGATGTTGAATATTCAAATTATCATTATAATACCTCTTTGGGTGGTAGTTAATCCTACAGTCCATATAGACTATAAGTATCATATTTTCCGGCATATAAGACGACTGGGCGTATAAGACGACCCCCCAACTTTTCCAGTTAAAATATGAAATCTTCTTAAAAGTCGGGGGTCTTCTTATATGCCGTATGTCGTCTTATAGGGCCAGTGACTAATGTGCCTTTTGGGGTGGGGAGTGGTCCCGATGATGAAGAGAGGAAAGTGTGAGTGGAGTAGCCCCCTGTTACCTCATTGTGGCAGCGTGGGGGTCTCTGTGCTGGGGAGCGGCGGCTCCTCATTGCGGTAGCATAGTGTTTCTGTGATGGGAGCGGCAGCTCCTCTTCGTGCCATGGGGGCTGTGGGGCGGTGCATCTTCTTGCAGCGTCGGGGCTCCTTTGGCATCTCCTCAAAGCCCGGAGGCACCGGCAGCTCCATTGCAGCGATGCGGTGGCCTCCGGGAAAATGGCCGCTGGGGGCGGCGCATGCTCAGATTCAGATCTCGTCTCCCGAGATCTCGGGACGAGATCTGAATCTGAGCATGCGCCGCCCCCAGTGGCCATTTTCCCGGAGGCCACCACATCGCAGCAATGGAGCTGCCGGTGCCTCCGGGCCTTGAGGAGATGCCGGAGGAGCCCCGATGCTGCAAGAAGATGCACCACCCCACAGCACAGAGCCCCCATGGCACGAAGAGGAGCTGCCGCTCCCAGCACAGAAACCCTATGCTGCCGCAATGAGGAGCCGCCGCTCCCCAGCACAGAGACCCCCACGCTACCGCAATGAGGTAATAGGGGGCTACTCCACTCACACTTTCCTGTGAGACGCCCCCTGTCTTCGTCATCGGGACCACTCCCCCCCACCCACCATATGCACATTTGTCTGTACCCGGCGTATAAGACAACCCCCGACTTTTAAGAAGATTTTGAGGGGTTAAAAAGTCGTCTTATACGCCGGAAAATATGGTATATATTTTATTTGTGTTTTCTTTAGGCACATTGCACTTTCACAGAGTGGGTATTTGGATTTTTTTTTATTACAAACTGATTCAAAGTTATTTTTTAGATAGGGTTTTTTTTGTAAGTAAGCAGTTGTTTTACACCCTATAATTAGTGTTGAGCGATACCGTCCGATACTTGAAATTATCGGTATCGGATAGTATCGGCTGATACCCGAAAAGTATCGGATATCGCCGATACCGATACCCGATACCAATACAAGTCAATGGGACACCAAGTATCGGAAGGTATCCTGATGGTTCCCAGGGTCTGAAGGAGAGGAAACTCTCCTTCAGGCCCTGGGATCCATATTAATGTGTAAAATAAAGAATTAAAATAAAAAATATTGATATACTCACCTCTCCGGAGGCCCCTGCACCTCACCGCTGTTAACCGGCAGCCTTCTTTGCTTAAAATGAGCGCGTTCAGCACCTTCTATGACGTCACGGCTTCTGATTGGTCGCGTGCCGCTCATGTGACCGCCACGCGACCAATCAGAAGCCGTGACGTCATGGAAGGTGCTGAACGCGCTCATTTTAAGCAAAGAAGGCTGCCGGTTAACAGCGGTGAGGTGCAGGGGCCTCCGGAGAGGTGAGTATATCAATATTTTTTATTTTAATTCTTTATTTTACACATTAATATGGATCCCAGGGCCTGAAGGAGAGTTTCCTCTCCTTCAGACCCTGGGAACCATACACTGGGAACTTCCGATTCCGATTCCCGATACCACAAAAGTATCGGATCTCGGTATCGGAATTCCGATACAGCAAATATCGGCCGATACCCGATACTTGCGGTATCGGAATGCTATAATACAATACATCATATATTTGTAAGATTGCTGACTTTACTACTAATAAAACACCTCCATTTAAACACCAGTTACAACTTGACTCAACAATACAATACACACGTGTGTGTTTTCCCATAAAGAGACACATAAAACAGGGATTGTGCAAACAAAATAAAAATTTTATTTACAACAAACAAACAATTGGTTTTATGGTGATATATTGTGGAACTTGAGGGTGTTGAGCTATGATGATTGAGTAACATTTGATGATGAAAGGGTTACGGGGAAGGGGCAATTAATTGAAAGATTGGCTCCTGGATGGGACTGGACACATTGGGAGTAGACGACACATTAGGAGTTGAACTGTGGGAAGGGATAAACAAATTGGAAGGGGGACAACCAAGAGAAGGTAGTGACATATTAGACAACATAGTCACATTGGGAGGTGAGGGTGGAGGTGGTAGGAGCATTTTTGGCCAACATTTCTTGCTCCTGGTCTTCATTTTCCGGTGCGGTGGCAAGTCACTAGTGGGAGTCTTTCTGAGTTTCTTTGTTGCATGAGTGGAAGTTTTGGCCTCTGTGGCAGCACATGGTGCTAGACTGTGCAGCATGGTAGATGCTGCTTGCTGCAGGGGTGCTGCACTCTGGAGCGAGGTGGATGCTGCTTGCTGCAGGGGTGCTGCACTCTGGAGTGTGGTGGATGCTCCTTGCTGCAGGTGTGCTGCACTCTGGAGTGTGGTGGATGCTGCATTCTGGAGCATGGTGGATGCTGCTTGCTGCAGGGTGGCTGCACTGTGGAGCGTGGAGGATGCAGCACTCTGGAGCGTGGTGTAGCTGTGAACTGGGAGAACAGGCCAGTGATGCTGTGGCTGATAGCTTCGGGACTGCTGCTGCTGTAATGCTTGGCTGTTAGCAGCCTGGCAGGCCTGCATGACGTTCAGCTGGAGTTCAGACGTAAGGTTTTCTGACACGCCCTGCTCTATTGCTGAAAAAAAATGTCTCACGTGTCTCAGAAGGTCGGCTTCCAGGCGGTCAAGGCATCTGTGGACATCCTGGAAAAGTGTGTTCACCTGAGTGAACCCACTGTCCTGTCTATCTCCAATCACCTTCATCCCATCCTGGAAGACCTAGCTTAAGTGAATAAACTCGGGCATGACTGACCTAAAGTTTATATAATAGTCAGACAACAGAAAAGATACTCACGTTCGCTGAGCAAGCGCAGGCCTCAGAAAAGACAGCATACGATTGTATTTGTACTTCAAAAACTTTGGAGCTGCACCACTTTTAACCCGCATCTTCTGTCTGATATCCTTAGTGAAGCGATCCTTATCGAATACCAACAAACTTTTACTCTCTTCACTGTGAAGGGGGAAGAAAAAAAATAATTGTAAAAAAAGACATTTACAGCAAAACAGAGATCACAATGCAATACTTACAAAAATCCTTTCTGACTTTTGGCCTTGCATGGTCCCAATCATCCAACAGCGATCTGGTCACTTCTTCCCAGGGTAGTCGAATCAATACTGATTCGGAATGATGACGATCACGGGGGTCCCACGACAATACATGCTTTTGAACCAGTAGAATGAGTAGGTCATTGATAATTACATGTTGATGTTCCTCATATTGTCGAACCTATAGATCAAATAAAATAAGAAAGAAAAATTGATAAGACATACAGTTTTGAAGATACAAACCTGAAAAAAATCTAATTACAAGTCTGACAATTATAAGAATACTTACACTCCATCTTTCCTCCTCAGGAATTTGAACCATATGACCCTAGGAAGATTCATTTCCACTTGACTGCTCCTGCACTTGCCCACTGGAAGGTTACTATAAAGAAAATACATGATTTACCACATGTGTAGTATTGCCAGTCAATACATAGCAATTAGTATATCAACTGTGATTACATAATCAGTGTCATATACACCCTGGGAAGCAGTCAGGTCTTCACTGGAGGACATGTTTGAAGAGCAAGCAGCAGTCAAGTGAAACACTATGGAAAAGAACAGATAAGAAAAATTAAACTTGTTAAAAGAGCTATGCAAAAAAAATTTTTTTGAAGGCCAATACTTACATTACAGGCAGCAGTCCAACAGCACAGCAGGCAGCACTGCATCGGAAAAGCAGCACAACACGGGGACAGCAGAGCCGCACCAGAAAAGCAGCACAACATAGGGACA
Source organism: Ranitomeya variabilis (assembly GCF_051348905.1). Lineage (NCBI taxonomy): Eukaryota > Metazoa > Chordata > Amphibia > Anura > Dendrobatidae > Ranitomeya > Ranitomeya variabilis. The sequence continues at coordinate 239,132,110 of NC_135232.1, forward strand.
GCAGCACCGCACAGTCTACAAGGAAGAAAAGGAAAACATAAGATACAAAGTGACGAAGGGTGTGAAACTGGGCAGAGTGTGAGACTGGGTGGCGCAACATAGTACACACACTCATACTTACACAGGGCCACACGAGCAATCCACAACAGGTAATCACGGACAGGAAGGAGCAAGCCAGGCAAGGAGTCCAGGACATGAAAAACACACAGTCTAGAAGGAACAGAAAACAAAACATAAGTACAGAGTACAGAATGCAATGAAACACAGACATACATTTTCAAAGCTTCTATACTTACATCCAGAGTCTTGTCCAGATTCTTGTGCATGCATCCAGAGTCTTGAGAGTAATGGTCTTCCTGTCTCCAGACCCCCTTTTATACATCAGGGATTTTGCAGGTGGTGACATCATTTCCTGGACATGATTAGTGTGAAGTATGCATGTGTATCAAACTCATGCATACTCATGTCCTTTCATACCAATGTGTTCCCATAGACAGTAATGCATTGTTTTGATGCACTCATCCGCATGCTTATGTCTCCGCTAAATTGAGGCCTCAAAAAATGCAACATGTTGCGTTTGCCGCACTCCGCAAAACAACGCATACATACGCATCTGCATGCGAACGCATGCTAACGCATGTCACTAAGTACACAATGTTAAATATATATGTACGCAAGATGCATGCGGATCAGTACGCAGGTTTACACTGCGCACACATACGTTAATGTGAACCCGGCCTTAGATGGAAACCCCAATGTAAGTGCCAAGTGTAGAACGCAGAACATGCCAAGTGCAAGTGCAGAACATTATGAAAAATGTTCCTAATTAAAGCTTTTACTCAATCCACAAAAAAAGCAAGTCCACACTCAGATCCATCATCTGTTAACGGAAATATAGGGGACTTCCCCATAAATGTTAATACAAGGTGTCATGGATCCCACTCCATGCTGCTACCAGTTTGTCACATACCCGCTCTCAGCATGTGACTTGGGGTTGCGCCTGCAAGGGTTAATCTATCTCCCCTCTCTCAGTCCAGCATTCAATTTCTGTCCTATGCTGTAATGGGAGCATAAATCACACGCCGACCCAGGCCACACCCGCTCATACTCGCTGCCACCACTCACCGAAAACACGGGCAATGAGTCCTGGAAATATTACTAATACTATGTACCACTCATAAGGGTCAAACACTTTAAGGCTATGGATTCTTTAGAACATACAAGGTTCAACTGTTAAAGTTTTATGCTTTAATACAAAAGGTACAGTGCTTACAGTAAAAAAAAAATAAAAAAATATGGTAATAAAAAGACATACAGGTATACGAAACAGTATAAAATAAACAGGAGAAAACTTACAGAAATAGCTAACTTGTAGTCTGCTTCTGCTCCCTGAGGGTAGGATGAATATAGACTGGATCACATCAGCTCGGCTGCCCCATTATGTGAACAATTTTTAATGTATACAAGCCAAACTTATAGAGTCACCCTGGAGGTCAGATTTCTAGACCAGCCCCTCAAGTTGATATTCTAATTGCTTGTTTTTGATTGGACCACAGCTGCGCCCCCAATGAATATATTATTTTCTCTGAGATTCTCTGTGTAAAGCTTCCCACAGATAGATAGTGTCAGGCTGTAATCGACATCTCTCTTCCAAAGAGCCGAAGGTGTGAAGCGCTTCCTCTCCTTCCTAGTCCTAGCTAGACCCCTGGAGAGATTGGAGACAGAAGTCTGCTGTCTCAGGATAATACATATTAACACTTGGGTGAGACCTGCAGCCTTCAGGACAGATGTTAAATTATTACTAGTCACACAATAAACCTATATATATAGTTCACTGCAAACATATATATTTATACATATTTCACTACACAAGGCTTTGGAAAAGCAAAATGGCTCCTCACCCTCTGAAAGAAATTCAGCAAATTCTGTGCTCCCAAATCCAAATGCCCTTCTTTTCTAAGCCCCAGTGTGCCTAAACCACATATAGTGTCCACATGTTTGGCATTTCTGCAGTGATGAGAGCCTGCCTAATTTATGAGTGCATGTCTCCATAAGCATGAACTGGGCATAATGTACTGGTCGCTATAAGGTACTGGTCCCTTCAGCGTACTGGTAATTACAATGGCAGTTTGAAATTTTCACTCAGCAATATCCACTGCTGCTTGTTTCTGGAAAGCACCCATGTTGTCAAAATTGAAAATTGTCACAACACCTGTAGAAAAATTCCCAAAAGGATCTAATTTCCAAAATGAGGTCTATTGAGGAGGCATTCTGCCCATCCAGCACTTAGAGGCTCTGTATATGGAGTCCACAAACTATTCTAGGAAAATCTGTTCTCCAGGAGACAAGTAGAGGTTCATCCCTCCCAAGTCACACTGTGTGGCTAAACAGGACTGTACAGCTTCATATAGGGTATTGTCATGTTCAATAGAAATTGTGGTACAAGTTATGGTGCAATTTTTACCCACTTCTTGTGTGAAAATGTAAAATCTGGGGCTGAAACAACATTTTGGTGGTAAAAATGTACCTATTTTTTCTTTATTGCCCAATAGTATAAAATTCTGGACAAACCTGTGGTGTCAATATGATCACTGCATACCTAGATAAATTCGTTAAGAGGTGTAGTTTGTAAAATGGGGTAATTTAAGGAGGGCTCTGCTGTGCTGGCACCTCAGGGGCTCCCCAATGAGTCATGGCACCCAGAAACCATAACAGTAAAATCTGCACTATGATATGGCGCTCCTTCTCTTTTGAGCTTTGCACTGTGCTTGGAAAGTATATTTCGATTACATGTAGGTTATTAGTGCACTCGGGAAAAAATGGATCTCAGTTTGTTTCAAAAATTGTCCTATTAGTCCTTAGAAAAATTAAAAACTTGGGCTAAAACAACATTTTAGTGGTAAAAATGTAATTTATTCTTTCTTCACCACTCAATGGTATAAAATTATGTGAAGCACATATGGTGTCAATATGATCACTGCACACCTAGATGAATTCATTGGGGGTGTAGTTTGTAAAATGAGTTTGCATATGGGGGGTTCCTGTTGGTCTGGTGCCTCAGGGACTCTGCCAATGTGACATGGCACCCTCAAATCATTCCAACAAAATCTGAACTCCAATATGGCGCTTCTTTCCTTCTGAGCTTTGCACTGTTCTTCAAAAGTAGTTTTCCCCCACATGTGAGGTATCACTCCGGAGAAATTGCCCAACATATTGTATGGTGTAATTTCTCCTTTCAGGCTACTTTCACACTAGCGTCGGTACGGGGCCGTCACGCTGCGTCAGCCCGACATACCGATGCAAACTGTGAAGAAAGTGCCCGACGTTGGCAGCGGAAGCTGTCTTAAGACGCTTCCGCTGCTTCATTGTAAGGTCCGGGGAGGAGGGGGCGGAGTTTCGGCCGCGCATGCGCGGTCGAAAATGGTGGTCCCGACACACACAAAAAGTTACATGTAACTTTTTTTGTGGCAGCGGTGCGCCAAAACACGACGCAACCATCGCACGACGGTTGCAACGTGTGGCACTGCGTCGCAATGCGTCGGTAATGTTAGTCTATGGGGAAAAACGCATCCTGCAGACAACTTTGCAAGATGCGTTTTTTTCTCCACATCGACGCATTGCGACGTGCAGTGCACGACGCTAGTGTGAAAGTAGCCTTACCCTTGTGAAAATAAAAAAAATGGGGCTAAATTAACATTTTTGTGGGGAAAATGGCATAAACTTCTGTAAAGCACCTGGGGGTTCAAAGTGTTCACCACAAATCTAAAGGCATTCCTTGAGAAGACTAGTTTCCAAAATGGGGTTACTTGTGGAGTGTTTCTTCTGTTTAGGCACTTCAGGGTTTCTCCAAATGGATATGGCGACTGCTAATGATTGCAGGAAATTTTCATTCAAAAAGTCAAATGACGTTCCTTCCTTTTCAAGCCCTGCCGTGCTCCCAAACAGTAGTTTTATCTTTCACATGGGGTATCGGCGTACTCAGCAGAACTTGCACAACAAATTGTACAGTGCAATTTTTCCTGTTACCTTTCAGAAAATGCAAAATTTGGGGATAACATTTTTGCTGGAAAAATTAGATTTTTTTTTTTTCACGACTCAATGTTATAAATTTCTATGAAGCACCAGGGAGTTCAATGTGCTCACCATACATATAGGTCTAGTTTCCAAAATGGTGTCATCTGTGGGGGATTTTCACTGTTTAGGCACATCAGGGGCTCTCCATGCGCGACATGGTGTTCGCTAATTGTTCAAGCAAGCTTTGCATTCCAAAAGTCAAATGGTGCTCCATCCTTTTCGATCTTTGCCCCCAAACAGTGGTTATTCCCAACATATGGGATGTTGACATGCTCATAAGAAATTGAAGAACACATTTTGTGGCCCATTTTTTTGTTACCCTTGCAAAAATAAAAAAAATTGGAGTCTAATGTAAAACATTTTGCAAAAAAAGTTAAATGTTCATTTTTTCCACATTTTAAAAATTCAAGTGAAGCACCTTAAGGGTGAATAAACTTCTTGAATGTGGTTCCTAGCATTTTGAAGGGAACAGTTTTTGGAATAATGTCACTTTTGGGTATTTTCTGTCATATAGACCCCTCAGTCATTTCATATGTAATGTGGTCCCTAAAAAAAATTGGTTTTGTAAATTTTGTTGGAAAAATGAGAAATCACTGGTCAACCCTTATAACTTCCTAACAAAAAAAATTGTTTCAAATATTGTGCTGATGTAAAGGTGACATGTGGGAACTGTTATTTATTAACTATTTTGTGTGACGTATCTCTCTGATTTAAGGGCATAAGAATTCAAAGTTTGAAAATTGCTAAATTTCCACATTTTATCCAAATTTCTGTTTTTTTACATATAAATGCAAGTCATATTGATTAAATTTTATGACTATTATGAAGTACAACATGTCACAAAAAAAGTCTTAGAATCAGTTTCATCTGTTGAAGCATTAAAGAGTTATTACCTCATAAAGTGACATTGGTCAGAATTGTAAAAATTGGCCTGTCATTAACATGCAAACCACCTTGGGAGTAAGTAAAAAATGCATTATTTAAAATTAAAGAAATGAGAAAATTGTTACCCTATCAGTACACAACTTGCTGAATATGAAAATCTGCAGTGTTGGTTGGCCATTATGAGGGAATATCATAATAGAGTTGCCTTGTTCCATTGTCAAGTTTCTTAGTTTTAAGATTCAAAGAATATTGCTAACACTGACCCACAATCTGTTTGTTTTTTAATGTGGAAGAAGACACAAGTTTATTGTTTCCAACCTATGACCTAACATGTCGATTCAAAAGAAGGCAAATCTCCATTAGGCAGATGCTAATCATTCCATAGTAAAGGAAAAATTCCTTCCTGAACTCAGATATGCAATTAATTCCTCTTCTTCAGATTCCAGTATTCATAACTTATTATACAGGGTGGGGCATTTAAATGAATACACCTAAATAAAATGGGAATGCTTGGTGATATCAACTTCCTGCCTGTGGCACATTAGTATATGGGAGGGGGAAAACTTTTCAAGATCGGTGGTGACCATGGCGGCCATTTTGAAGTTGTCCATTTTGGATCCAACTTTATTTTTTCAAATGGGAAGAGGGTCATGTGACACATCAAACTTATTGAGAATTTCACAAGAAAAACAATGGTGTTCTTGGTTTTAATGTAACTTTATTCTTTCATGAGTTATATACAAGTTTATGACCACTTATAAAATGTTTTCAAAGTGATGCCCATTGTGTTGGATTGTCAATGCAACCCGCTTCTTAGTTACATAGTTACATAGTTATTAAGGTTGAAGGAAGACTTTAAGTCCATCTAGTTCAACCCATAGCCTAACCTAACATGCCCTAACATGTTGATCCAGAGGAAGGCAAAAAAAAACCCTGTGACAAAGAGTAAGCTCCGCATTGGGGAAAAAAATTCCTTCCCAACTCCACAAACGGCAGTCAGACTAGTTCCCTGGATCAACGCCCTATCAAGGAATCTAGTGTATATACCCTGTAACATTATACTTTTCCAGAAAGGTATCCAGTCCCCTCTTTAAGTAACGAATCACTCATTACAACATCATACGGCAGAGAGTTCCATAGTCTCACTGCTCTTACAGTAAAGAATCCACGTCTGTTATTATGATTAAACCTTCTTTCCTCCAGACGTAGAAGATGCCCCCTTGTCCCTGTCTCAGGTCTATGATTAAAAAGATCATCAGAAAGGTCTTTGTACTGTCCCCTCATATATTTATACCTTAAAATAAGATCACCCCTTAGTCTTCGTTTTTCCAAACTAAACAGCCCCAAGTGTAATAACCTATCTTGGTATTGCAGACCCCCCAGTCCTCTAATAACCTTGGTCGCACTTCTCTGCACCTGCTCTAGTTCAGCTATGTCTTTCTTATACACCGGAGACCAGAACTGTGCACAGTATTCTAAGTGTGGTCAAACTAGTGACTTGTATAGAGGTAAAATTATGTTCTCCTCATGAGCATCTATGCCTCTTTTAATACATCCCATTATTTTATTTGCCTTTTTAGCAGCTGCTTGACACTGGCCACTGAATATGAGTTTGTCATCCACCCATACACCCAGGTCTTTTTCATTGATGGTTTTGCCTAGAGTTTTAGAATTAAGCACATACCGAAGTTATACATCTTATTACTTCTACCCAAGTGCATGACCTTACATTTATCCCCATTAAAGCTCATTTGCCATTTATCAGCCCAAGCTTCTAGTTTACATAAATCATCCTGTAATATAAAATTGTCCTCCCCTGTATTGATTACCCTGCAGAGTTTAGTGTCATCTGCAAATATTGAAATTCTACTCTGAATGCCCCCTACATGGTCATTAATAAATATGTTAAAAAGAAGAGGGCCCAATACTGACCCCTGTGGTACCCCACTGCTAACCGCGACCCAGTCCGAGTGTGCTCCATTAATAACCACCCTTTGTTTCCTATCCCTGAGCCAGCTCTCAATCCACTTACACATATTTTCCCCTATCCCCATTATTCTCATTTTATGTAACAACCTTTTGTGTGGCACCGTATCAAAAGCTTTTGAAAAGTCCATATACACTACATCTACTGGGTTCCCTTGGTCCAGTCCGGAACTTACCTCTTCATAGAAATTGATCAGATTAGTCTGACATGAATGGTCCCTAGTAAACCCGTGCTGATACTGGGTCATGAGGTTATTCCTCTTCAGATACTCCAGTATAGCATCCCTTAGAATGCCCTCCAGGATTTTACCCACTGTAGAGGTTAAGCTTACTGGCCTATAATTTCCGAGTTCAGTTTTTGTCCCCTTTTTGAATACTGGCACCACATTTGCTATACACCAGTCCTGTGGTACAGACCCAATTATTATGGACTCTTTAAAGATTAAAAATAATGGTCTATCAATGACTGTACTTAATTCCTGCTTTCTCCCACTCTTGACACACTGATAGCAACACCGCAGAAGAAGTGCTAGCACAGTCTTCCAGTATCCATTGTTTCAGATGCTGGGGTCATCTGAAGGAAATTGTCTATGCTGTGAAGATACGAGATGTGCAGCATCTGAAACAACGGATACAAACTCCTTGCAGATGTTGTCATTGGTGGGATTTGAACACAAGATCCCGACCTTGCAAGGTTAAAGCATTAACCACTCAGCTACTATGCTGCCCACATCCTATAAGAAAATGCTTGGTATTAAAGGGGTTTTCCCACAAAAAAAGTACATTTTGATCAATAGATCTTGGAGTAATAATAATTTCTACAATTGGATGTGTTATAAAAATGTTCCTGTGCTGATATAATCTTATAAATGTTGCCCTGCTGTGTACTGTGTAATAGCTGTGTCTGACCGTACAGGAATATGGTATAATCATATCACATCTCCTGGGCAGGAGAGTACAAAGACATTACAATATGGGTTCACAGATAATTCTTTATATGGAGTAAAAACATATCACTATTTGTTTTTAAACAGCTTTTACATAATAGAAATCAGCACCTGTGTCACCCCGTGCTGTAATGTCAGAAATACTCTTTTGAGTCCTCCCCAGTCCAGGAGGTATGGTGTGATCAGACATTTTTCCTGCACAGCCAGACACAGTCATTACACAGTACACAGCAGGGGCACATTTATAAGATTACAGTGGGTACGGAAAGTATTCAGACCCTTTTATATTTTTCACTCTTTGTTTCATTGCACCCATTTGGTAAATTCAAAAAAGTTCATTTTTGGCCAGATCTGTGCCTTGCCACAATTCTGTCTCTGAGCTCCTTGACCAGTTCCTTTGACCTCATGATTCTCATTTGGTCTGACATGCAGTGTGAGCTGTGAGGTCTTATATAGACAGGTGTGTGTCTTTCCAAATCAAGTCCTACCTGTTTAATGAAACACAGCTGGCCTCCAATGAAGGAGTAGAATCATCTCAAGGAGGATCACAAGGAAATGGACAGCATGTGACTTAAATATGAGTGTCTGACCAAAGGGTCTGAATACTTATGACCATGTGATATTTCAGTTTTTCTTTTTTTTTAAATGTGCAAACATTTTTACATTTCTGTTTTTTCAGTCAAGATGGGGTGCAGAGTGTAAATTAATGTGAAAAAAAGAACTTTTTTGAATTTATTCAAATGGCAGCAATGAAACGAGTGAAAAATTTAATGGGGTCTGAATACTTTCCATAACCACTGTATGTCAGGCCAGGAATTTATTTTAACACATCCAATTGTGGAACCTATTATTCCTGTTGTGAATTCCGTTCTCAGGCTCCCTCCTGTGGTCATGAGTGGTACTGTGTGAGTTCTGTTTTTGGGCTCCCTCTTGTGGCCTTTAGCGATATGGCTGGTCTGTAGGTGGCTCAGCTGTCTCGTTTCCTGCTATTCTGGTTCCTATTTAATTCACCTGGACCTTTACTGGTTGCCTGCTGTCATTGTATTCAGTACTGGTTCTGATCTCTCCTGGACTTCACTTGTGACCTGTCTCCTCCTTGAGAAGCTAAGTCTTGCTAGTTCATTTGCTCATTGTTTCATTGAAAATGTTTCTCACTATCTGATGAGTTCAGTCCAGCTTGCTTATATGTGATTTTCTCACTTGCTGGTAGCTCTGGGGTGCGGAGTGCGCCCCTCACATCGTGAGTCGGTGTGGGGGTTCTTGTATTCTCTGTGTGGATAGTTTTTGATAGTGTTTTTTGCTGACCGCACAGATCCCTTGCTATCTTCTGACTATTTAGTATTAGCGGGCCTCATTTTGCTAAAACCTGTTTTCATTTCTATGTTTGTGCTTTCCCCTTAACTCACCGTTATTATTTGTGGGGGGCTGTCTAAACTTTGGGGTTATTTCTCTGAGGCAAGTGAGGCTTGCTTTCTCTCTAGGGGTAGCTAGTTTCTCAGGCTGTGAAGAGGCGTCTAGGATTTTAGGTAACGCTCCACGGCTGCCTTTAGTGTGTTTGGATAGGATCAGTGTTGCGGTCAGTATAGTTCCCACATCCCCAGAGCTTGTCCTATATTCCGTTTACCTATCAGGTCAGTTTTGTGATCCTTGCCACCAGGATCCATAACAGTACAGCAGGCCTTAAAGTGTTAATGCATCGCAGAAGAGGGATAAGAGAAATCCTGAGTTCATTTTTTTTTTATCTGCAGTGTGTTTTGCTTCTCTCCTCCCCTTAATCTCTGAGTGTTTCAGAATTCAGCTGCAGATATGGACATTCAGAGTCTGTCCTCTAGTGTGGATCATCTCTCTGCAAGGGTACAAAGCATTCAGGACTATGTAGTTCACAGTCCTATGTCCGAGCCTAAAATACCAATTCCTGAGTTATTCTCTGGAGATCGATCTAGGTTTTTGAACTTTAAGAATAATTGTAAGTTATTTCTTTCTCTGAGACCTCGTTCCTCTGGTGACCCTGTTCAGCAAGTTAAAATTATTATTTCTTTGTTACGTGGTGACCCTCAAGATTGGGCATTCTCTCTGGCGCCAGGAAATCCTGCATTGCTAAATGTGGATGCGTTTTTTCTGGCGCTTGGATTGCTCTATGAGGAACCAAATCTGGTAGACCAAGCAGAAAAGGTTTTGCTGACTCTTTCTCAGGGTCAGGATGAAGCAGAGGTTTATTGTCAGAAGTTTAGAAAGTGGTCTGTGCTCACTCAGTGGAATGAGTGTGCCCTGGCAGCGATTTTCAGAAAGGGTCTTTCTGAAGCCCTTAAGGATGTTATGGTGGGGTTCCCCACGCCTGCGGGTCTGAATGAGTCAATGTCTTTGGCCATTCAGGTTGATAGGCATTTACGGGAGCACAAACCTCTGCACCATCTGGCGGTATTTTCTGAACAGAAGCCTGAGTCTATGCAATGTGACAGGATTCTGACCAGAATTGAACGGCAAAATCACAGACGTCAGAATGGGTTGTGCTTTTACTGTGGTGATTCTGCTCATGTTATCTCAGCATGCTCTAAGCACACAAAAAACTTCGCTAAGTCTGTCACCATTGGTACTGTACAGCCTAAATTCATTTTGTCTGTTACTTTGATTTGCTCTCTGTCATCCTACTCAGTTATGGCTTTTGTGGATTCAGGTGCTGCCCTGAATTTGATGGATTTGTCTTTTGCCAGGCACTGTGGTTTTATCTTGGAGCCTTTACAATTCCCTATTCCACTAAAGGGAATTAATGCTACTCCATTGGCCAAGAATAAACCTCAGTACTGGACTCAAGTGACCATGTGCATGACTCCTGCACATCAGGAGGTGATTCGCTTTCTTGTGTTGCATAATTTGCATGACGTTGTCGTGTTGGGTCTGCCATGGCTGCAGGCTCATAATACAGTCCTGGATTGGAAAGCAATGTCTGTGTCAAGTTGGGGTTGCCAGCGGATTCATGGCGATGCTCCTTTGGTGTCAATTGCTTCTTCTACTCCTTCTGAAGTCCCTGAATTTTTGTCGGACTACCAGGATGTATTTGATGAGCCCAAATCCAGTGCCCTACCTCCTCATAGGGATTGTGATTGCGCTATAAATTTGATTCCTGGTAGTAAGTTCCCTAAGGGACGACTTTTTAATTTATCTGTACCAGAACATACCGCTATGCGGAGTTATATAAAGGAGTCTTTGGAGAAGGGGCATGTTCGCCCGTCCTCGTCCCCTTTGGGTGCGGGGTTCTTTTTTGTGACCAAGAAGGATGGTTCTCTGAGACCCTGTATAGATTATCGCCTTCTAAATAACATCACGGTCAAATTTCAGTACCCTTTGCCTCTATTGTCTGATCTGTTTGCTCGGATTGAGGGGTCCAGTTGGTTCACCAGGATAGATCTTCGTGGAGCGTATAATCTTGTGCGTATTAAGCAGGGCGATAAATGGAAAACAGCATTTAATACGCCCGAAGGCCATTTTGAGTACTTGGTGATGCCTTTTGGGCTTTCTAATGTCCCTTCTGTGTTCCAGTCCTTCATGCACGACATCTTCCGAGAGTATCTGGATAGATTTATGATTGTGTACCTGGATGATATTTTGGTCTTTTCTGATGACTGGGAATCTCATGTGAAGCAGGTCAGGATGGTATTTCAGGTCCTGCGAGCCAATGCCTTGTTTGTGAAGGGCTCTAAATGTCTCTTTGGAGTCCAGAAGGTTTCCTTTTTGGGCTTTATTTTTTCTCCTTCTACTATTGAGATGGATCCAGTCAAGGTCCAGGCTATTCATGACTGGACTCAACCTACATCGGTGAAGAGTCTTCAGAAGTTCTTGGGTTTTGCTAATTTTTACCGTCGCTTCATCACTAATTTTTCCAGTGTGGTTAAGCCTTTGACGGATTTGACCAAGAAGGGTTCTGATGTGACGAATTGGTCTCCTGCGGCCGTGGAGGCCTTTCAGGAGCTGAAACGTCGGTTTTCTTCGGCTCCTGTTTTGCGTCAGCCGGATGTCTCTCTTCCCTTCCAGGTCGAGGTTGATGCTTCTGAGATTGGAGCAGCGGCTGTCTTGTCGCAGAGAAGCTCTGATGGCTCTGTGATGAGACCATGTGCTTTCTTTTCAAGAAAGTTTTCGCCTGCCGAGCGGAATTATGATGTTGGTAATCGGGAGTTGTTGGCAATGAAGTGGGCATTTGAGGAGTGGCGACATTGGCTTGAGGGAGCCAAACATCGTGTGGTGGTCTTGACGGATCACAAGAATTTGACTTATCTCGACTCTGCCAAGCGGCAAAATCCTAGACAGGCTCGTTGGTCACTGTTTTTCTCCCATTTCGATTTCATGGTTTCGTACCTTCCGGGTTCGAAGAACGTGAAGGCTGATGCCCTTCCTAGGAGTTTTGTGCCTGACTCTCCAGGAGTTTCGGAACCGGCTGGTATCCTCAGAGAGGGGGTGATTTTGTCTGCCATCTCCCCTGATTTGCGACGGGTGCTGCAGGAATTTCAGGCCAATAGACCTGACCGTTGTCCACCGGAGAGACTGTTTGTCCCGGATAGATGGACCAGTAGAGTCTTTTCCGAGGTACATTCTTCAGTGTTGGCGGGTCATCCTGGGATTTTTGGCACCAGGGATTTGGTGGCTAGGTCCTTTTGGTGGCCTTCTTTGTCGCGGGATGTGCGTTCCTTTGTGCAGTCCTGTGGGATTTGTGCTCGGGCCAAGCCTTGCTGTTCTCGTGCTAGTGGATTGCTTTTGCCCTTGCCTGTCCCGAAGAGGCCCTGGACGCATATTTCCATGGATTTTATTTCGGATCTTCCAGTCTCTCAGAGAATATCTGTCATCTGGGTAGTTTGTGATCGTTTTTCTAAAATGGTCCATTTGGTGCCCTTGCCTAAGCTGCCTTCCTCCTCCGATTTGGTTCCACTGTTTTTTCAGAATGTGGTTCGTTTGCATGGTATTCCGGAGAACATTGTGTCTGACAGAGGATCCCAGTTTGTATCCAGATTTTGGCGGTCCTTTTGTGCTAAGATGGGCATTGAATTATCTTTTTCGTCAGCTTTCCATCCTCAGACGAATGGCCAAACCGAACGAACTAATCAGACCTTGGAAACTTATCTGAGATGTTTTGTTTCTGCTGATCAGGATGAATGGGTGACTTTTTGCCTTTGGCTGAGTTCGCCCTCAATAATCGGGCTAGTTCTGCTACTTTGGTTTCGCCTTTTTTTTGCAATTCTGGTTTTCATCCTCATTTTTCCTCAGGTCAGGTTGAGCCTTCTGACTGTCCTGGGGTGGATTCTGTGGTAGATAGGTTGCAGCAGATTTGGGACCACGTGGTGGACAATTTGACACTGTCATAAGAGAAGGCTCAGCGCTTTGCCAACCGCCGTCGCTGTGTGGGTCCCCGACTTTGTGTGGGGGATTTGGTATGGTTGTCTTCTTGTTATGTTCCTATGAAGGTTTCCTCTCCTAAGTTCAAGCCTCGGTTCATCGGCCCTTATAAGATTCTCGAAATCCTCAACCCTGTGTCATTTCGTTTGGACCTCCCAGCATCATTTGCCATTCATAATGTGTTCCATCGGTCTTTGTTGCGGAGGTATGTGGTGCCAGTGGTTCCTTCTGTTGATCCTCCTGCTCCGGACTTGGTCGAGGGAGGATTGGAGTATGTGGTGGAGAAGATCTTGGATTCTCGTGTTTCTAGACAAAAGCTTCAGTACTTAGTCAAATGGAAGGGCTATGGTCAGGAGGATAATTCCTGGGTTGTCGACTCTGATGTCCATGCGGCCGATTTGGTTCGTGCCTTTCATTTGGCTCGTCCTGATCGGCCTGGGGGCTCTGGTGAGGGTTCGGTGACCCCTCCTCAAGGGGGGGGGGTACTGTTGTGAATTCCGTTCTCAGGCTACCTCCTGTGGTCATGAGTGGTACTGTGTGAGTTCTGTTCTTGGGCTCCCTCTTGTGGCCTTTAGCGATATGGCTGGTCTGTAGGTGGCTCAGCTGTCTCGTTTCCTGCTATTCTGGTTCCTATTTAATTCACCTGGACCTTTACTGGTTGCCTGCTGTCGTTGTATTCAGTACTGGTTCTGATCTCTCCTGGACTCCTCCTTGAGAAGCTAAGTCTTGCTAGTTCATTTGCTCATTGTTTCATTGAAAATGTTTCTCACTATCTGATGAGTTCAGTCCAGCTTGCTTATATGTGATTTTCTCGCTTGCTGGTAGCTCTGGGGTGCGGAGTGCGCCCCTCACATCGTGAGTCGGTGTGGGGGTTCTTGTATTCTGTGCGTGGATAGTTTTTGATAGTGTTTTTTGCTGACCGCACAGATCCCTTGCTATCTTCTGACTATTTAGTATTAGCGGGCCTCATTTTGCTAAAACCTGTTTTCATTTCTATGTTTGTGCTTTCCCCTTAACTCACCGTTATTATTTGTGGGGGGCTGTCTAAACTTTGGGGTTATTTCTCTGAGGCAAGTGAGGCTTGCTTTCTCTCTAGGGGTAGCTAGTTTCTCAGGCTGTGAAGAGGCGTCTAGGATTTTAGGTAATGCTTTTAGTGTGTTTGGATAGGATCAGTGTTGCGGTCAGTATAGTTCCCACATCCCCAGAGCTTGTCCTATATTCCGTTTACCTATCAGGTCAGTTTTGTGATCCTTGCCACCAGGATCCATAACATATTCCAAATCTATTAATTATAATATACTTTGTTCATGGGAAAACCCGTTTAAAAACCTGTGATAGTTGGGGGCTCTGTTGGATATTTTACATTGGGGCTGATGAGCTTCAAGTTACACCAGTGGAGAGACGGACAATAATTTTTTTGAATGAACAAGGTTTGGAGGTGATACCCTCCAACTCTTCAGGGCAGTAATAGAGACCAGGTAATCGTGCAGAGATTCGTAATGACTATTTAGAGTATTTTTTCATAGCACTGTAATTTGTGAGACTATTTTCTAGCTCTGGCTCCTTAAACCACCTGTACTGCAGACAGATGTAGCCCAAGCAGCCTAATAATCACATTGGCCTTTGAGTACATATCAAATTTATGACCACTGCAATATTTTAGCAAAGGCACTTTTTTGAAGGAGGAATGGTCTGCAAAGCAATTAGAATGAAAAAGCGCTCCGACTGCCTTTGGCCCAGTAGGACTTTAATCTGTCAGCTCAGTGAATTTATACTGCTGCAGAAGGCTGTGTACAGGTCGGGGCAGGCATTCTCTGCTTCCATTTTCTTATACTATTTGTAAGCAATTTGTGCTAATCTAAGGCTCAAATGTCTTCACATAGTAAAAAGCTGTCACCTGCTCAAAAGAGCACAAGAAAACAAATTACAATGGTTATCAGAGCTCCCTAGCAGACAATTTAACACACAAGAATAAGATTTGCTAAATAAAAGAAGCAGTGTCCGTTTGCTTTTTATTTTTTATCTATTTAACACTTGGTAACGCTTTTACACAGGAGATTTGTGAAATACTGTAGATTTCATGTACTCTGTGTATTGCATCTCCAGTAGAATGAAAAAAAGATGTAAGTAGGTGTTATTAGTAAAAATCTGCCATGCTGGCAGCAGCCCAGCAATGTCTAATGATGACCTTCATGATTGAGGTCAGAGACATGGCCTGTTATTAATTACGAGCAAAGCAGAAGGAGAAGCTGGAGAGAAAATGAAATGCAAATGCAGTAATCTATTGAATAAATGATGCACAATGTGTACCTGTCTCCATGTGTCCTGAAGATTGAAAAGGACTCTTTGGAAACGCAATGTTCAGTAGACTCTTCTATAGTTCTTGACTTCTAATATATTACAGAGGGTTAAATAGGAAAAAACATAACATGTTGATACTGTGGAACAGCATATTATTCAAAACATAGGGCAATTTTACATTTTTGTGCTATTATTTTTTCTCCCATTCTTCCAATAGCCATCATTTTTACTTTTTACAATAGGAGTTGTAGTTTTAAATGAGACTATTAAATTTACACTTACCGTATATACTCGAGTATAAGCCGAGATTTTCAGCCCAAATTTTTGGGCTGAAAGTGCCCCTCTCGGCTTATACTCGAGTCATGATCGGTGGTGGGGTCGGCGGGTGAGCACTGTCATATACTCACCTAGTCCCGGCGTTCCTGTCGCTCCCCCTGCCCGTCACACTGTCTTCGGTGCCGCAGCCTCTTCCCCTGAGCAGTCACGTGGGACCGCTCATCAGAGAAATGAATAGGCTGCTCCACCTCCCATAGGGGCGGAGCCGCATAATTCATTTCTCTAATCAGCGGTGCCGGTGACCGCTGATAGAGGAAGAGGCTGCGGCACCCAAAGACCAGCTGTGCGGGGGAAGGAGCGGGATGCCGGGAGCAGGTAAGTATCGCATATTCACCTGTCCTCATTCCACACGCCGGGCGCCGCGCCATCTTCCCGGCGTCTCTCCGCACTGACTGCAGGCAGAGGGCGCGATGACGCATATAGTGTGCGCGCCGCCCTCTGCCTGATCAGTCAGTGCAGAGAGACGCCGGGAAGATGGCGCCGAGGAGCTGCAAGCAAGAGAGGTGAGTATGTGTTTTTTTTTTTTTATTGCAGCAGCAGCAATGGCCCAGCTTTATGTGGAGCATCTATGGGGCAACGGTGCAGAGCACTATATGGCACAGCTATGGGGCAACGGTGCAGAGCACTATATGGCACGGCTATGGGGCAACGGTGCAAAGCACTATATGGCACAGCTATGGGGCAACGGTGCAGAGCACTATATGGCACAGCTATGGGGCAATGGTGCAGAGCACTATATGGCACAGCTATGGGGCAACGGTGCAGATCATTATATATATGGCACAGCTATGGGGCAACGGCGCAGAGCATTATATATATGGCACAGCTATGGGGCAACGGTGCAGAGCATTGTATATATGGCACAGCTTTATGTGGAGCATCTATGGGGCCATAATGAACGGTGCAGAGCATTATATGTGGCACAGCTTTATGTGGAGCATCTATGGGGCCATAATGAACGGTATGGAGCATCTATTTTTAATTTTGAAATTCACCGGTACCTGCTGCATTTTCCACCCTAGGCTTATACTCGAGTCAATAAGTTTTCCTAGTTTTTTGTGGCAAAATTAGGGGGGTCGGCTTATACTCGGGTCGGTTTATACTCGAGTATATACGGTAAGTAAAAATGTCAAGTGCAGTGAAATTGAGTGAAAAAAACCCACAAATCTGCTGTTTTGGGGAATAGTTTTTACAGCTTCCGTTGTACTGTAAAACTAACTAGGCAACATGATTCCCCAGGTCAGTATGATTACATTGATTTCAAACATAGTTTGTTTTTATTCTTCAGTTATTTAAAATGCACAAATTCCGAGAAACAAAATTTGCTTGTGTCGCCATTTTCCAGGATCTGTGACTTTTTGATTTTTCCATCAATCTGCAGGGCTATTTAAATTCCCCTATTTATCTTACTGATGGCCTGACCTTACACGACCAGCACATTTTACCATGTACCTTTTGTGTTACCCTTTTTACTCATAGATTGTAAGCTTGTGAGCAGGCCCTCACTCCCCTTGGTATTGTTGAATTATGGTGGAGGAGGGGAGGCCATAACCCCCTGCTCTTTGTGGTCTCACCCTTTATGCAGTGTTTTGGCTTTGTTCAGCTGTTCAGTTCATCTGTGATCATTGTGTAAGAAAGATTGTGTTCTCCTTAGAACAGTGAACATGTGAAAGTCTATGTGCAAAGTGGATCAATTAAGGAAATGCAAGAGGCCTTCACCGAGTACCCAGAAACAAAAACACCAGCTAAACGTTAGACGTGAATGTGGACCACTTTCAGCATTTGCTGTCACTTGAGGGTTTTTTAATAAAAACAATCCACTTCCTCCCTCATCTTCTCATAATACTGCCAGAGGCTATTTTTCCATAGGCCTACCTGAAATTTGCTAAATCAAACTTTTACAGAAACACCATTATATCTTTATTAATTTTTTTATTTCTTTATTTTTAATGAGGGGAGAATGGTCAGTGATACTTTATTTTTTGCCCACTTAGGGGACATGCACCTTTGATTGTCTGTTCGCTTTCACTTTGTACTGCAATGCTACAGTCTTAGGCCTCTTTCACACTTCTGTTTTTACAATCAAAAACAAAACAAACAAAAAATGTTGAAATGACGGATCCTGTGCAGATTGTAAAAAAGGCTGCACTGGGCCCGTTTTTCTGACGGACCCGTCGAGGCTATGTGCACCTGTTGTGTATGCGTCTTCACAGCGGTTTTCCGCTGCAAAAACGCATACACAACACAACCCATGTTAAAAATAAAAAACAAAATAAAAAATCGTAATATTCTCACCTTTTGGCGTTCCGCGCAGCGTTACCAATGTTCGCGATGCTCCCGGCAGCTGGCGTTGCCAGTAATGCCTTTTTTAAAAAAAAATTGACCTTTTTTTTTAAAAAAACAGGCTAAAATAGCACAGTGCTAGGCTGTTTAAACAAAAATTGAGATAAAGGAAAAAGTTACGCGTTTTGACCACATTCGCGGTCTTAATCTGATCTAATTGCCCAAACACATACAAACATTAAAGACATAAAAATGTCACATGATAAAACCTGAGACAGGTCCTGAAAGAATAAGCATACAATACAATGTATGAAATGTTCTGATCAGAAAAAAACACACAAAAAGATACATATCAATGATGCAAAAATAAGTTTAAACCTACTCCTGTATCTACTAATAAAACATTATCTCATTTCGTTTTTGTTAAAACCCCCTGGAAATGAATTTATAAATCCAGAAAGCCTCCCAAATAAGGAGACGTCTCCTCAATTCTCCTCTGCGAAAGGATTGATGAAAAACTTTAACACTGCAACAGTTGGAAGTTTTATCTTTAGGACTTATTAAAGTTCTGGTCAGCAACAAAGTTTTGTTTTCAACTTTATTGGATGTAAATACATTTATTAGGAATCTAACTATTCGTAGACACTATTAGAATCAACAATCAGTTTCCACCTTTGGCTACACTGAAATTAATGCTAATGAATATCAAAATCTGGACTTTAGGGAACTACTGTCTTCAATAAATGTACAAATTGGATCACACAAGCCTCCTATGGCAGAGACAATAGGACATCCTGGAGGATTGAGTGATTCTTTGTGGACCATGGGGAGAAGATAGGAATAATATGATGCTTCACTACTAGTGATGAACGAGTATACTCGTTATTTGGGTTTTCCCGAGCACGCTCGGGTGATCTTCGAGTATTTGTTAGTGTTCGGAGATTTAGTTTTCATGGCTGCAGCTAAATGATTTACAGCTAGTAGCCAGCTTGAATACATGTATGGATTCCCTAGCAAACAGGCATGTACTTAGGCTGGCTAGTAGCTGTAAATCATTCAGCTGCAGCGATGAAAACTAAATCTCCGAACACTAACAAATATTCGGAGGTCACCCAAGAAAACCGGAGCAATGAGTATACTCTCTCATCACTATTCAGTACCACCCCATCCACACATTTTTTGCTGATTTTGCCGCTCTCCAGACCTCTTTCAAGTGAATCCATCAATTTATCCTTGAATGTGGATAGTGAGTTATGAGGTACCGTATATGTTTCCTTGGTGCATAGTTGTTTAAAAGCCTCCCCTTCATATTTTTACACTGACCCGATAACTAACACCCTTCCCCCCTTGTCTGCCAGATTAATTACTACATCATCAAGCCAAAACGTGATTAACACCATTAATTTTACCATTCAATGTACTGGAAAATATGAAAAAAATCCAAATGTAATTCTGCAACTTTTTGAGGATTTTTAGGTTTACAGTGTTCATTATGCATACAGAATAATTTGACAGGTGACTATGACTGTGGTGATACCAAACCTGTATAGATTTTTTTTCATTTAAATGGGGAATCTTAGTTCGGAAATTTGTAAAAAATTTGCTTTTATTTTTCGATTGATGAATCTGAGTTAGGATTTGTTTTTTGTTTGGACTGTTTTATTGGTACCATTTTGGGGTAGGTTAAACAATTGCATCATTTCATTGCATCTTGCTGAGGCCATCTTGGTGGAGACATTTTTTTTTCCTCTAGCAAAATGGCACCAGTGGCGGCGCCTGTGCAGTAGCATCTATCGCATTCCAAATTATGCTACTGTGCAGATGCGGCCGGCTCAATTTTGAGAGAGATTTTTTTCTTCTAAAAAATGTATGTGACTAAATAAAATAAAAATATGGATATTATAGATCAGATCATGCTACAGCGCAGGCACCCCCGCCTGCATGATGAATGTAATTTTTTTTTCATATACAGTTTATAAAATAAGGGGCAGGTCACTTAGGGATCAATGACCTGTCATAAGCCATACAGATGAATATGTAAGCAGAGCACCACATAAAGACTTCCACCACAGGCCCACACAGAACATGAGAATTTCATTAACTGAAAAGTGAAAATAAAGAT
This sequence comes from Ranitomeya variabilis, assembly GCF_051348905.1. Taxonomy (NCBI): domain Eukaryota; kingdom Metazoa; phylum Chordata; class Amphibia; order Anura; family Dendrobatidae; genus Ranitomeya; species Ranitomeya variabilis. The sequence goes on from NC_135232.1 coordinate 239,152,426, forward strand.
TAAACAACAATCACAAGACGGATTTAATCAACCAAGTGTTAGGGCTAGCGGAACGCATTGAGTATAGATAGGTAGCTACAAGGTGCGTTCGCAGCCTGGGGTCCACCGTGCAGAGATATCTGTTGCAAAGTAACGGCAGATAACCTCTGAGCTCACACGTGGGTTAAGCTTCACCCCGTGTGAACTGGAAGCGATCGCTGTTGACTCACAGAGTTGAGCTGTACACAAAACTATTACCCTAAGGGTTGTTCTTGCTCTGGAACTCTTCTGTGCTAACCACACACATAAAGGAACCAGATGCTAAGCCAAGGCTAATTGCCCCCACTTACGCTAGCTGCCTGCCTGAGTGTACAGTCTCAAAGCTACAGCCTCACAACACATATGTATAGAGTGGTATAGTATCCACTGGCATAAGCCAAACACATTTGATACTAGCGCATGGCCGTGTGGCCATGTGAACCTTTTATAGTTGCAGCTCTACAGGACCTTCCTGGTGGACCAATAGGAGCTGCAACAGGGCCTGAGCGTGTGCCCCCCGACCTCCAATGAGAGGTCCTCCCATGGTCATGCTCAGTGTGGGAAAAGCAGGACTTAGTCCCAGAAAAGCCTGCTCGCCACTGACCAGTGCTGGCTACAAGGGCAGAGCCTGGAAAGGCAGCAGTAACCATTCGCACAGTATCAGGCTGAGCCAGACACTGGGTCTGACGTCTCCGCTGAGCAGGTTCCACTGTGGCTGGAAGAGAATGGGAGACCACAGCAGACATGGGTCGAGATTCCCCCTGTGCAGTGGCGGGAACTCGACACCTAACACCAAGGTATCATTTTATTCACTATATCGGGGCCAACCTGATACGGTCTATAGGTTACTGAGCACAATCCTGCTGACAGGTTCAGTTCAAACATATATTTAGGTGTTAAACACTTTAGTTTGCTGGTTAGGCAGGGCATTTTTCGCTTTATAAGACGCTCCGGATTATAAGACGCACCCTAACTTTTGAGCAGAAAAATAGGAAAAAAACTTTTTTAATAAAATAGTGGTGCTTCTTATAATCCATGCATCTTATTGCATACAGGGAGTGGTGGCTGCTTTGAAGCGGGGTCTCAGGGTTGCTGCTGGAGGAGGTGCACGATGCCGTCGCGCTCTGTCCCATGCTGCCAGGTGCTGCTACCATGCTGTGTCCCTGAAGCTTGCTGCCATGCTCTTTTACTGGGTGCTGCAGCCATGCTGTATCCCTGATGCTTGCTGCCACGCTCTTTTACCAGGTGATGCTGCAGTGCTGTGTCCCTGATGCTTGACGCCATATTCTGTCCAATGCTGCCAGGTGCTGCCGCCACTCTCTGTCCAGTGCTGCATGGGGGAGCTCTGCAGTTCCATCCATGCTTTCCTGTGCGGTGGATTCCTTTTGGCAAAATGGCCACCGAGAGGTGGCACATGCGCAGATGGAGATCTCGGCAACAAGATCTCGGGAGATGAGATTTCAGCGCTGAGATCTCATCTCTCGAGACCTCCCGGCGGTCATTTTCCCAGAAAGAATCCACCGCACAGGAAAGCATGGATGGAACTGCAGCGCCCCCCACGCAGCACTGGACAGAGAGTGGCGGCAGCACCCGGCAGCATTTGACAGAACATGGCGTCAAGCATCGGGGACACAGCACTGCAGCATCACCCGGTAAAAGAGCGCGGCAGCACGGGATAGAGAGCAAGCACCGGTGACATAGCACGGCGGCAGCAGCACACAGCAGCACCAGGGACACAGCGCGGTGGCAGCAGCAGCACACGACAGCACCCGGGACAGTGTGGCGGCAAGCAGCGGACACCCGCAGCGGCAGCACCGATAAGGTATATCCACATTGTAAGACACACCCCCCATTTTCGCCCCAAATTTTGAGGAAAAAAGTGCATCTTACAAAGTGGAAAATACAGTACATATGATGGTGGCATTTGAAACCTGTCAGATTCCCTTTAACCTTTTAGATGTCAGCATTTATAAGGTTCCATTGCCATTGTGCTGGTCTTTCAGCATCGATCATCCATCACCCACTCAGGAACATTACTGCAGTAGGCCTATGATTTGCCATGATATGATTTGCCTATGGCTGGGCTTTATAGGAAGTTGGCAGTATTGAAGTATTTAGTCCAAGCAATCAGATGATCATAGCATAACGTTGCTTACAAGACTTAAAGTAAAGTGAAAACTAAGAGAAAATGCTTTTAACACCATCACCTCAAGCCTGTTTTCACCTTCCTGACAAGGCCAATTTTTAGAATGCTGACCAATGTCAATTTATTTGGTAATAGCTCTGGAACACTTCAATGGATCCCACCGATTCTGAGAATGTTTTCTCGTTACATATTGTGCTTCATGATAGTGGTAAAATTTGTTTGATATGACTTGCAGTTATTTGTGAAAATATCGGAAATTTGAAAAAAATTTGCAATTTTCAAATTTTAATTTGTATGCCCTTAAACCAGAGTGTTATCACACACAAAATAGTTAATAAATAACATTTCCTACATGTCTACTTTACATTAGAACCAATTTTGAAACATAACTTTATTGTTAGGAAATTATAAGGGTTAAAAGTTTACAAACAATTTATCATTTTTCCAACAAAATTTACAAAACCATTTTTTTTTGGACCACATAACATTTGAAGTGAGTTTGAGGGGCATATGTGACGGAAAATACCCACAAGTGACACCATTCTATAAACTGCACATTCAAGAACCTTATTAACTCTTCAGGTGCTTCACAGGAATTAATGGAATAAGGAAAAAAAAGTTTTCCTTAGTCCCAACTTGTTGTTCAATTTCTCCTGAGTGCACTAATACTCCATATGTGGAGGAAAACTACTGTTTTGGTGCATGGCAGGGTTCAGAAGAAAAGGAGCGCCATTTGATTTTTTAGATGTAAAATTGTAAAATTTGCTGGAATAATTAGCTGACCCATGTCGCATTTGGAAAGCATCTGATGTGCCTAAACTGTAGAAACCACTCACAAGTTACACCATTTTGGAAGTTATCTAGATGTTTGATGAGCACCATGAACACCCAGGTGCTTCACAGAAGTTTCTAATGATGAGCCGTAAAAATAAAAAAATCTAATTTTTCACACAAAAATGTTTTCTTGCTCCAAATTTTGCATTTTCACAAGGGTAACAGGAGACCATTTGCCACCATACAATTCATTGTTAAATTTCTCCTGAGTATGCCAATATCGCATATCTGGGGGAAAACTACAGTTTTGGCGCACCTCAGGACCTCAGGAAAGGAGCACTATTTGACATTTTGAATGGCAAATTTGCTGGAATCATTAGCGTTTGCCATGTCACATTTGGAGAGCCCCTCATGTGCATAAAGAGTGGAAACCCCCCTGAAAGTGATGCCATTTTAGAAAATAAACCCCTGAAGAAACTTATATAGATGTGTGGTGAGTTCCTTGAACCCTTAGGTGCTTCACAGAAGTTTATAAGTAGAGCCATAAAATTAAAAAATCAAATTTTTCTCACAAAAAAAGTTTCTTTAGTAGTGATGGGCGAGCACTAAAATGCTCGGGTGCTTGTTGCTCGGGTTGAGCAAATTGGAATACTCGGGTACTCATCCAGAACAACGAACCCAATGTAAGTCTATGGGAGACATGAGTATTTTTACCGCGATATCCCCCGGGGGTCCTTTTAAGGTCTAAAAAACCGTCTAAAAATGATGGAAACACTGCTCAAATGACACAGGGACATCATGGGAATCGCCCCTGGAAGCATTCCTGACTCCTAGTTCACAGCTTTAATAATTTTTTTCCGAGATTCATGCCATTTTTCCCGGTGCCACAAAAAACACATGAAAACGAAACCAAAACGGGTTTGCTTGTAAATATGTCAAGGTACATCCTTTGCAGGTTAATGAATTACCTGTAAGGCCAAATATTTAACTCCAGACCGCAAATTTCCTCTCCCACTTAGGCTTAGTTCAGACGCTGCGTTTTTGAAGCATTTTTCAACTTTAACATTGTTTTCAACCACTACAAATGTATTCACTGGGAAAGGGAATTGTAACATTTAACAACCCTAGCTGGTCATGTGGTGTGTGACTCATAAGCAGACCCATCTTGTTTCATGTATGAAGGAGGGACTCTTAAAGTCACAGAGCATATTTTTGCTGGTGCATCAGGTGGCATTAATCTTCTTAAAGGGGCCATTATGAAACAGTGGGTCTCCTAAGGTGTTGTAGCCTATGCTGTGAGTGGATGGGCTGCCAAGAATTAAGACGCACCATAATACCCCTTTCATAAGATGTCCAGGAGGGCCTCCTGAAAAAATGTTGCATTGAATGCAAGGCCTGCCCTGCTACCAATTCATATGCCCCCCTTACACCTTGAAACCTACATAGTGTATGGGCCCATGAAAATCCACTTCACAATATGCATTTTGTGCTCCATATTCCTTTGTTTTATACATTGGCAGGAAGGCGAGCCCTGCTGCATAGTCAGTCATATGCACCCCATTAGGCCTTGGAACCCACATACTGTAAGGGCCCAGTAAAATCCACTTCGCAATATGCATTTTGTACTCCCGTACTAGTTCTTTTTACACATTGGCAGCAAGGCCAGCCCTGCTGCATAGTCAGTCATATGCAGCCCATTAGGCCTTAGAACCCACATACTGGATGGGCCCAGGAAAATCCACTTCACAATATGCATTTTGTGCTCCATACTCCTTTGTTTTATACATTGGCAGGAAGGCGAGCCCTGCTGCATAGTCATATACACCCCATTAGGCTTTGGAATTAACATACTGGTTGGGCCCAGGAAAATCCACTTCACAATATGCATTTTGTGCTCCATACTCCTTTGTTTTATACATTGGCAGGAACGTGAGCCCTGCTGCATAGTCAGTCATATGCACCCCATTAGGCCTTGGAACCCACATACTGGATGGGCCCAGGACAATTCACTCGTATTTTTTAATGGTATGATCCCTCTTTGCACAATAATTAACAGGAGAATTTGTCAATTTTATATGACATGTTTTTAACACTAAGGTTCAGATATGGCTTTATAAAAGGCTAATACTTGCAATACTATGAAATTTTTTTGCAAATTACAAAATTCAAGGAATAGTATGATTGAATAGTGTGAGTGCATACACTTTTGTATGTTAACATACACAGGTTAATAAGTACATATAAGGATTAAATAAGTATAGTGATTACGTATATATGAAGATTAACTACATACAGTATACTTAGATCATCACCAAGAGGCTTTTAGACATCATCCGTTTGGAATATCAGAGAAGCAACACCAAGACAGAGAACCCCTGGGAGATTACCTACACTGCATGGGCATCCCCAATTATGCAGGTATCAGCACACTGTACATGCACAGGTACCCCAGTTTTGGCATCTGTCTTAGTCATGCTTCTCTGGTCTTATATAGTGAATAACACTATGTAGTAACTCTTGTTTCACTCAGACCTTCAAGTGGCCACTTTTCAAGGTTGGATGAAACTGAGATATCATGGAGTCATCAGACGAGGGGCCATAAACCCCTAGAAAATAAAAGCCACAAGGATTTAGATCAAACCACCACCGGCAAAGTTTCAGTGAACCTTAATGTTTTACCATGACTAACAGCAAACATATAGAGGCTTAGAACTGTTTGTGAAGTGAATAAACAAACATTTATCAATAGTGTGTCACTATGATGCATTGTCTGTCACATCTCTAAATGTTTTACAAAAAATGCAGCTATGTGATTGTCTGAATGCATTTGGTATACAGTATTTCAATCTTGTTTACAAATCGCCATTTGTATATTCTCCATTTGTACATTTGAGGCAGACAAAGTTAAGGCTCGCAAGGAGAGAAACTAATATAGTGGACAAAGCTATATTTTAATGAACTACTGAGGCAAAGTAACAGCATTGCTTTATCAAATTTATATGAAGTGTATTGTGTCCAATGTTAGCAGCCAGGCAACACAAAAAGGAGCTTTTCAAGTGAGCTCTTTAAGGTACACAAATGTTCTGAACTGTTTGCTAACAAGGATGTGGTTTCACCAATGTGGGGTACCTTTTTGTAAATATAGACTATTGCCATCACAGCCCCCCTTGACGAAACTTCACCGGCCTATAACAGTACAAAACACGTTCACCCTAGTGATCTAGTGGCAGTTAAACAAGAGACATTGCAGGAGAAAGAGTTAAGAAGTAGGCCCAATGGAATGTCATGCCCAATTTCCCAATGTAAAATCCTTTTTAAAAAAAATAAAAGAGTGGCATGACAGCCCCTTTGGCCAAAATGCTCCATACAGAGCACGTTCATCCTGATGATCTAGTGGCAGGTACAGGACAGACTGCAGGAGACCGAGTTAAGAAAAAGGCCCAATGGAATGCCCAATTACCCAATGTGGTGACCTTTTTGGACTGATTAAAATAGTGCCATTACAGCCCCCTTGGCCAAAATGCACAGTACAGAGCATGTTGACCCAGGTGATCTTGTGGCATGTACAGGACACATTGCAGGAGACCGCGTTAAGAAGTAGGCCCAATGTAATGTCATGCCCAATTCCCCAATGTGTTGTCCTTTTTGGACTTAAAAATATAGTACCATCATAGCCCACTTGTGCAAAATTCACTGGCCTATAACAGTACAGACCACGTTGACCCTGGTGATCTAGTGGCAGGTATAGGACACATTGCAGGAGACCAAGTTGACAAATAGGCCCAATGGAATGCCATGCCCAATTCCCCAATGTGGTGTCCTTTTTGGACTGATTAAAATAGTGCCATTACAGCCCCCTTGGCCAAAATGCACTGTACAGAGCACGTTGACCCTGGTGATCTAGTGGCAGGTACAGGACAGATTGCAGGAGACAGACTAAAGAAGTAGGCCCAATGTAATGTATGCGCAATTTCCCAATGTGGGGTCCTGTTTTTACAAAATAAAATAGTGCCTTCACAGCCCCTGTGCCCAAAAATCACCGGCCTATAACAGTACTGAGCATGTGCACCCTGGTCGTCTAGTGGCAGTTAAAGGACACATTGCAGGAGGCAGACTTAAGAAGTAGGTCCAATGTAATGTAATGCCCAATTCCCCAATGTGGGGTCCTGTTTTTACAAAATAAAATAGTGCCTTCACAGCCCCCATGCCCAAAAATCACCTGCCTATAATGGTACAGAGCACATTCACCCTGGTCATCTAGTGGTTCTGGATGATGAGGATGAGGATAAGGAGGAGAACAACAAACAGACCAAATGTGGAAGTGTATACACATGTGTGGTTGTGAAGAGGTGCATGAGAATACACCTTCCCAAAAGAGAGAATGTATTTGAGGTTATATATCACTGGTTTCACTTGGTGGTGTACAGAAGTCTTTCCCAATCCAGACCTTGTTCATTTTTATAAGAGTCAGCCTGTCAGCATTTTCAGTTGACAGGCGGAGGCGCTTATCTGTGATAATTCCACCAGCGGCACTAAAAACCCTCTCTGACAGAACGTTAACAGCAAAGCAGGCCAGGACCTCCAAGGCATAGAGATCCAGTTCATGCCACGTGTCCAGCTTGGATACCCAATAATTAAAAGGCACAGAGGAATCACGGAGGACGGTTGTATGATCTGCAAGGTACTCCCTCACCATCTTCCCAAACATTAAACTTCTTGTGACAGCACCCCTTGCCTCTGTGCCGCCACCACGGGAGGGTCTGATAAAACTGTCCCAGAACTTGGCCATTGTTCCCCTGCCTGAGCTGGACTGTACTTCCGTCTCTCGTTTGGACTCCTTGGTTGTACAACAAATTCTGACGTCTGCTGCCAGCGTTCTCACATGGGAATTTTCTAAGTTATTCCGCTACAAGGGCCCTGTGGTACTGCAACATTTTAGTACACCTCTCTGCCTCAGGCAGAAGAGATTGAAAGTTCTCCTTGTAGTGTGGGTCTAGAAGTGTCACCAACCAGAAATGAGTGTCACCCAAAATTTTGATAATACAAGGGTCACGTGAAATGCAACACAACATAAAGTCAGCCATGCGTGTCAGACTGCTAACAGGCAAGACTTCCATGTCCTCACCAACAGGATGACTGACCATGCTGTCCTCCTCATCCTCATCCTCCTCCTCCCTGTCCTCAGGCCTTCCCCGCTGAACAGAAGCTAATACAGATGTGTTTGTAGAACCATCTATAGCGCATGAAAGTAGCTCCTGTTCTTCCTCCTCCTCATTGCCTACCAATCCACGTTGAAAAGACATGAGGCTGGGCTGAGTTTAATACCCCTGTATGTTTCCTTGCTCCATGTCCTTGTGCTCCGCCTGCAATGCATCCTCTTTGAATGTGAGCAGAGAGGTTTTAGAATGCTGAAAAGAGGGATGGTGACGCTAATTATGGAGTCATCGCCGCTCACCATCTTGGTGCAGTCCTCAAAGTTTTGGAGGATGTTACACATGTCTGACATCCATGTCCACTCCTGAGGTCTTAAGTGTGGAGTCTGACCTGAAATTTGATGGCCTTGTTGATCTTGGTCACAAATCCTTTCCAACATATGCAGTTCCAGCGCGTGGGGACATCACACAACAGTCAGTGAGCTGGAAGATGAAAACGCTGCTGAAGCACGGCAAGGGCAGCTGAAGCTGTAGCTGACTTTCTAAAATGGGCAGACAGATGGTGTACTTTCACTAGCAGATCCGGCAACTCCGGGTAGCTTTTCAGAAAACTATGAACAACAAGGTTAAGCACATGGGCCAAGCAAGGTACGTGTGTGAGCTCACCTTGCCTCAGAGCCGCCACCAGGTTACGGGCATTGTCACACATGACCATGCCTGGCTGTAGGTTCAGTGGTGTCATCCAAACATCTGACTGGTCTTTCAGCACTGTCCACAACTCTTCTGCATTGTACAGTTTGTCACCTAGGCAGATTAGCTTCAGCACAGCCTGTTGCCGCATGGCTGAGGCAGTGCTGCAGTGCTTCCAGCTTTTGACTGATGTGTTGATTTCAGAGATGGGGGATGAAGAGGAGGAGGAGGTGGTGCAGGAGCTGTAGACTGTGGGGGCAACCCTGATTAACGTAGGGCCAGCAATCCTCGGCGTGGGGAGGATGTGTTCCATCTCAACGTCCAACTGGGTCCCGGCTTCCACTATGTTAACCCAGTGTGCCGTCATTGAGATGTACCGTCCCTGCCCACAAGCACTTGTCCTCGTGTCCGTGGTTAGATGGACTTTCCCTGTAATAGCATTGTTGAGGGCACAGGTAATGTTGTGGGACACATGCTGGTGTAATGCCAGTACTGCACACCGGGAGAAATAGTGGCGACTGGGGAACGAGTACGTTGGGATGGCTGCTGCCATCAGGTTGCAGAAAGCTTCCATCTCAACAGGCCTAAAAGGCAGCATTTTTAGCGCAAGCAGAAGAGAAATATTAGAATTGAGGACTGTGGCCTGTGGGGAGTTGGTGGGGTATTTCCGCTTGCGTTCCAAAGACTGGGTTTTAGACAACTGAAAGCTGTGCTGGGACAAGGACGTAGAAGGGCTTGCTGATGGTGCTGCTTGACTGTGGGCCACAACAGGTGCAGGGCTAGAGGCATCTTCACATGCATGGTGTACTGGAGATTGGCTTCTATGCAAAACAGTGGAGGAAGGAGTTTTGTGACCAGCAGGCAGTGGTCCTGAGCCTGGGGTTCGGCCCACAAAGACGGGTGCTTTGCTTGCATGTGCCTGATCATGCTGGTGGTGGTCAGGCTAGTTGTTTTGCTACCTTGCTGGCATGGCAGGTGTTGCAAATATCCTGTTTGGGGTTATCGGCAGAGTCTTTAACCCCTTCCCAACCTGTGACACAGCGTATGCATCATGAAAGTCGGTGCCAATCCAACCTGTGACGCATATGCTGTGTCACAGAATGATCACGTCCCTGCAGGTCAGGTAAAAGGGTTAACTGTAATTTCACCCAACCTGCAGGGACAGAGGGAGTGGTACTTCAGCCCGGGGGGGAGGCTTCGCCCCCCCCATGGCTACCATCGCTCTGATTGACTGTTGAAAGTGACATTTCACTTTCACTTTCAATCAGAGCAATCGTAATATTTCACCAATGAAAATTGGGGAAATATTACAATCCAGCCATGGCCGATGCTGCAATATCATCGGCCATGGCTGGAGACCACGATCTGCCCCACCACCGATCCACTGTTCTCGTCCTGGGCTCCGCTCCCCTCCGTCCTCCTGTCTGCTCCCCTGCAGTCCGATCTCACACCCCTGCTGTCTTGATCCCACCCCCGCATACTTACCGACCTCCAGTGTCCCTCCCGGTGTCCGTCCGTCTTCTGCATGGGCACCGCCATCTTCCAAAATGGCGGGCGCATGCGCAGTGCGCACACCAAATCTGCCGGCCGTCAGATTCATTTCAGGTACATTTTGATTGCTGTGTTCTAGCACAGTGATCAAAATAAAAAAATAATACATAACCTCCTTTATCACCCCCATAGGTAGGGGCAATAATAAAATAAAGAAAATATATTTACTTTTAATTTTCCACTAGGGTTAGGGTTAGAACTAGGGTTAGGTTAGAACTAGGGTGAGGGTTAGAACTAGGGTTAGAACTAGGGTTAGGGTTAGAACTAGGGTTAGGGTTAGAACTATCATTAGGAATAGAGCTAGGATTAGGGTTAGAACTAGGGTTAGGGTTAGAACTAGGGTTAGAGTTAGAACTAGGATTAGGGTTGCAATTAGGGTTAGTGTTAGAATTAGGGTTAGAATTAGGCTATGTGCACATGCTGCTAATTTGGCTGCGGATCCACAGCGGATTGGCCGCTGCGGTTTCATAGAGGTTTTCCATCACGTTTACAGTACCATGTAAATGTATGGAAAATCAAATCCGCTGTGCCCATGGTGTGGAAAATACCGTGCGGAAACGTTGCGTTGTATTTTTCGCAGCATGTCAATTCTTGTGCGGATTCCGCAGCGTTTTACACCTGTTCCTCAATAGGAATCCGCATGTGAAATCTGCACAAAAAACACTAGAAATCCACGGTAAATCCACAGGTACCTGCGGGTTTTTCAAAAACTGTGTGAAAAAATTCTCACACAAATCCGCAATGTGGGCACATAGCCTTAGGGTTAGGGTTGGAATTAGAGTTAGGGTTGGAATTAGGGTTAGGGTTGGAAATAGGGTTAACCCCTTAATCCCATATGACGTACTATCCCATCGAGGTGGGGTGGGCCTTAATTCCCACCAACGGGATAGTACGTCATATGCGATCGGCTGCGCTCTCGGGGGGAGCGCGGCCGATCGCGGCCGGGTGTCAGCTGACTATCGCAGCAGACATCTGGCACTATGTGCCAGGAGCGGTCACAGACCGCCCCCGGCACATTAACCCCCGGCACACTGCAATCAAACATGATCGCAGTGTTCCGGCGGTATAGGGAAGCATCGCGCAGGGAGGGGGCTCCCTGCAGGCTTCCCTGAGACACCCGGAGCAACACGATGTGATCGCGTTGCTCCGAGCATCTCTTACCTCCTATCCCTGCAGGCCCCGGATCCAAAATGGCCACGAGGCTGCATCCGGGTCCTGCAGGGACTACTTCCGGGTCCAGAGCAGGCGCTGATAAGCCTGCAGCGCTGTAAGTCAGATCGCTGATCTGACAGAGTGCTGTGCAAACTGTCAGATCAGCGATCTGTGATGTCCCCCCTGGGACAAAGTAAAAAAGTTAAAAAAAAAATTCCACATGTGTAAAAAAAATCAAAAAATTCCTAAATAAAGAAAAAAAATATATATATTATTCCCATAAATACATTTCTTTATCTAAATAATAAAAAAAAACAATAAAAGTACACATATTTAGTATCGCCGCGTCCGTAACGTCCCAACCTATAAAACTGTCCCACTAGTTAACCCCTTCAGTGAACACCGTAAGAAAAAAAACGAGGCAAAAAACAATGCTTTATTATCATACTGCCGAACAAAAAGTGGAATAACACGCGATCAAAAAGACGGATATAACCATGGTACCGCTGAAAACATCATCTTGTCCCGCAAAAAACGAGCTGCCATACAGCATCATAAGCAAAAAATTAAAAAGTTACAGTCCTCAGCGATGCCAAAATAATTATTTTTTCTATAAAATAGCTTTTATCGTATAAAAGCACCAAAACATAAAAAAAGATATAAATGAGATATCGCTGTAATCGTACTGACTAGTGTTGAGCATTCCGATACCGCAAGTATCGGGTATCGGCCGATACTTAGCGGTATCGGAATTCCGATACCGAGATCCGATACTTGCCGCGTATCGGATACCGGAATTGGAAGTTCCCAGGATTCAAACTGCACAAATTTGCACGAAATCAGCCAATGAGAATGATTCCAAGTGTGGGCACATCCTGTTCAGCATGGAGGGCATGAAACTACTGGCAAGGCTGTGATTGGCTGCTGAAATGATGTCATGCTGCAGTTTAAAAGTCGCTGGTGCCATTTTTCACTCACTCTGCTGTGAATTCAGTTAGTGACAGGACGCTGTTTGCTGACTGAGGGCCAGTTTAGAGATAGCGATTTGCTTCTTTGTGCTTTTCCAAGGCTAATTTAGCAACCGCTGTGTTCACCTACTAATCACCTTGCTTTTGCCTTGCAGCACTGTTTTCACAGCGATCTGCAAGGTCTGTGTGTGTGTGTGTGTGTGAGTGCAGCCCACTCTCTAGTCTGTGTGCAGCCATAGGCCATCCATAGCTGGTTGTATTCAGTTCAGGGAGGGTGGTTCATTGCCTCATACTGTTCTTTTTTCTTTTTTTTTCAAGTAGTGTAGTCTGCTGCTCATTTTTTCTAATAATTCCTATTAGTGACTTTCCACCCGTATCCAGCTAACTTGTGGAAAAACACTACATAGGATAAAGTAGAGGAGGTTTTTTGGGCCTTGCAGCGCCGTTTACGGCTGTCTGCACGGTCTCCGTGTGACTGCAGCTCACCCTGTAGTCTGTGAGCAGCCATAGCCTGGTTGTATCCAGCTCAGGGTTGTTCACTGCGTCATACCGTCAAATCAATTTTCCTTTTGTTTTAAGTAGTGCAGGCTGCTGCACATTTTTTCAAAAAATTCCTATTAGTGTCTTTCCACCTGTATCCAGCTAACTTGTGGAAAAACACTACATAGGATAAAGTAGAGGAGGTTTTTTGGGCCTTGCAGCGCCGTTTACGGCTGTCTGCACGGTCTCTGTGTGACTGCAGCTCGCCCTGTAGTCTGTGAACAGCCACAGCCTGTTTGTATCCAGCTCAGGGTTGTTCACTGCGTCATACCGTCAAATCAATTTTCCTTTTGTTTTAAGTAGTGCAGGCTGCTGCACATTTTTTCAAAAAATTCCTATTAGTGTCTTTCCACCCGTATCCAGCTAACTTGTGGAAAAACACTACATAGGATAAAGTAGAGGAGGTTTTTTGGGCCTTGCAGTGCCGTTTACGTCTGTCTGCACGGTCTCCGTGTGACTGCAGCTCGCCCTGTAGTCTGTGAGCAGCCATAGCCTGATTGTATCCAGCTCAGGGTTGTTCACTGCGTCATACCGTCAAATCAATTTTCCTTTTGTTTTAAGTAGTGCAGGCTGCTGCACATTTTTTCAAAAAATTCCTATTAGTGTCTTTCCACCCGTATCCAGCTAACTTGTGGAAAAACACTACATAGGATAAAGTAACTGCAGAGTTCCAAAAAACATCATTGGTGGAGTATGAACATCACACATTTATTAGTGGTATATACCCACATAGATACGCCACCCATGCATGGACATAGGACAACTGCCAGAAAACTGAGAACCAAAGACAGGACACATGCAGTCATAGAATCCCATAAAATTAAATTTTTATTGATAGTACTTCATAAAAACCATAACAGAGAAACCAGACAGCGTGTAGTGAGACTGGTAGATGACAAACAGATGCCAGTAGCAACATGAAAGAAATAATAGTCACCCAAGGTATATAGTGACCCCTAACGTTCGCCCAGGCTCACCACAGGATAAGAATAGCAAGCAACATGTCATAGAGATAGTATATATCCAATGTCAAATAAGCCACAATAGCAAGTGCTTTAGAACTCCCATATAGTTGGTAAAATCATATGGCTACAGACATGAAGTGAGCAAAGTAGTAAGCATATCACCTGGACTGGAGGACCTGAGCCAACGCAGGGGACACCGGACCACCCCGACGCGCGTTTCGGTGCGTGTACCTTCCTCAGAGGGCGCTTGGTGGTGGGTGAACATAACCGCGCTATTTATAATGGACCCATAACTTAAAAAACCCCGGCGCAGCTGCGCAGCGTAGATCACGCCAGCCTTCTGGACCAATCTGCCGACAACCGGAAGCACATGGGGCCCCACGTGACCCGGAAGTACGTGATCAGCCAGAGAAGCCGGTAGAGCAGCGCCTGCGCAGATGGAGCCACGGTATGTAGCGGACATATTGAAGCAGGGCAGGAGCAAGGGCAAGGATATTAGGGGCAATAGTTACACCGGATAAAGGTAAACGGAACATATCTGCCGGTGACCAGCAGTGCTCGTATATAGAAGAATAGCGCATAGCAAAGAAACAATTAAGATCAGCATGATCCAATATATCTGTCACCACAACATAATAATACTGTAACACAATGTGAAAAAAGAGACATGTATGATAATATAATGTCAATACAAAATTATAGGTCATAATGGGCGCTCACTAAAATATACAAGAATAATCATAAATGTAAACACTGAGAAGCCCAATATTACTCAATCCTACAGAATTTAAGAAACCTAACAAAATAGTATTATGATACGATTATGGACTAGAATAATGAACAATAGATCATCATATAAGGAGTAAACAATAAGTATACACAAGATAAAGATATAAGTCCTTATCACAAGGAGGGGACAGTCTTGAATCATGCTGTAAGTTCAGAGATGGTTATACAGATCTTCCCCTTCGGATCTTGTCCATATAGCTCCAGCAACCAGCATACAACATGCCCCAATATAGAGATGTGTGAGTCCTAAATAGCACAGAGCAAAAAAGTTAAAATCATTTAAAAACAACATGATGCGGAGGGCAAAAACAAGCACAGCAGTATGATGACTACAAAAAAGGGGCATAGCTAATATTTTCGTTCAAGCCCAGTGGATGTACAGTATTAAGCAACCATATCCAACGGGTCTCTAGTTGCCCTAAACGTTTAAAGAGGTTCCCCCCACGGATATTGACATTCAACATGTCGATACCGCGGACTCGCAGCAATGAGCTGTCACAATGGTGTTTAGCCAAAAAATGTTTGGGGATAGTTTTTAGAGCAGAAGTGTCCTCCTGAGTAGCAGCCGCCTCGATCCCCAGGACGTGCTCCCTAATCCTAACCTTCAACTGTCTAGTGGTCATCCCGATATAAATCAGGCCACACGGGCAGGTGGCGTAGTATACAACATATCTTGAGGCGCATGTGATGCGCCTCCGGATAGTATATTCCTTAGACCCACTAGAGTTGAGGAATTTGGCACACCTATCCATATTAGGGCATGCAATGCAACGTCCACATGGGACCGAGCCCACAGGAGCCGGTATATCATCCAGAAATGTTCTGGGTCCCTGGCAGGTATAATGGCTCCTGGTTAACAGGTCTCTCAAGTTCTTCGCTCGTCTAAATGTAAGGAGGGGTCTCTCGGGGAGGAATTTAGAAATGATGGGGTCAGTTAACAAAATAGGCCAGGCTTTAGTGAGTGCAGATCTCACTTTATCGGCCTGGGGGCTGAAAGTTGTAATAAAGCGGGACTGGTTACCCCCATTCGTTCTCCCCTCACCCTGAGGTTTATATAGGAGATGATTCCGGGTAGAATATTTGGCCCTATGGTAGGCCTTTTTGATAATCCGTCTACTATAGCCGCGTTCCAAGAACCGCGCCGTTAATTCAACAGCACGCTTCTCAAAGTCACACTCTGTTGAGCAGATCCTTCGTAAACGGAGGAACTGCCCAACAGGTATGGATGATACCATATGCCGATGACATCCTCTTTGTCTGGCAGGGTGAGGCCGTCGACCTGGGACAGTTCATCCAACGTCTCAACAGCAACGATTTCAATATCAAGCTCACGTGTGTTTGGGATGGCTTTAAGATCAGCTTTTTGGATGTAATGGTTAGTAAGGATGGTTCTGGGAATATACACACTGACATCTACCGTAAGACAACATCCACCAATATGGTGTTGCATGCCTCATCCTGCCATCCTCGGCATATGGTATCATCCATACCTGTTGGGCAGTTCCTCCGTTTACGAAGGATCTGCTCAACAGAGTGTGACTTTGAGAAGCGTGCTGTATACTATCCGGAGGCGCATCACATGCGCCTCAAGATATGTTGTATACTACGCCACCTGCCCGTGTGGCCTGATTTATATCGGGATGACCACTAGACAGTTGAAGGTTAGGATTAGGGAGCACGTCCTGGGGATCGAGGCGGCTGCTACTCAGGAGGACACTTCTGCTCTAAAAACTATCCCCAAACATTTTTTGGCTAAACACCATTGTGACAGCTCATTGCTGGGAGTCCGCGGTATCGACATGTTGAATGTCAATATCCGTGGGGGGAACCTCTTTAAACGTTTAGGGCAACTAGAGACCCGTTGGATATGGTTGCTTAATACTGTACATCCACTGGGCTTGAACGAAAATATTAGCTATGCCCCTTTTTTGTAGTCATCATACTGCTGTGCTTGTTTTTGCCCTCCGCATCATGTTGTTTTTAAATGATTTTAACTTTTTTGCTCTGTGCTATTTAGGACTCACACATCTCTATATTGGGGCATGTTGTATGCTGGTTGCTGGAGCTATATGGACAAGATCCGAAGGGGAAGATCTGTATAACCATCTCTGAACTTACAGCATGATTCAAGACTGTCCCCTCCTTGTGATAAGGACTTATATCTTTATCTTGTGTATACTTATTGTTTACTCCTTATATGATGATCTATTGTTCATTATTCTAGTCCATAATCGTATCATAATACTATTTTGTTAGGTTTCTTAAATTCTGTAGGATTGAGTAATATTGGGCTTCTCAGTGTTTATATTTATGATTATTCTTGTATATTTTTGTGAGCGCCCATTATGACCTATAATTTTGTATTGACATTATATTATCATACATGTCTCTTTTTTTCACATTGTGTTACAGTATTATTATGTTGTGGTGACAGATATATTGGATCATGCTGATCTTAATTGTTTCTTTGCTATGCGCTATTCTTCTATATACGAGCACTGCTGGTCACCGGCAGATATGTTCCGTTTACCTTTATCCGGTGTAACTATTGCCCCTAATATCCTTGCCCTTGCTCCTGCCCTGCTTCAATATGTCCGCTACATACCGTGGCTCCATCTGCGCAGGCGCTGCTCTACCGGCTTCTCTGGCTGATCACGTACTTCCGGGTCACGTGGGGCCCCATGTGCTTCCGGTTGTCGGCAGATTGGTCCAGAAGGCTGGCGTGATCTACGCTGCGCAGCTGCGCCGGGGTTTTTTAAGTTATGGGTCCATTATAAATAGCGCGGTTATGTTCACCCACCACCAAGCGCCCTCTGAGGAAGGTACACGCACCGAAACGCGCGTCGGGGTGGTCCGGTGTCCCCTGCGTTGGCTCAGGTCCTCCAGTCCAGGTGATATGCTTACTACTTTGCTCACTTCATGTCTGTAGCCATATGATTTTACCAACTATATGGGAGTTCTAAAGCACTTGCTATTGTGGCTTATTTGACATTGGATATATACTATCTCTATGACATGTTGCTTGCTATTCTTATCCTGTGGTGAGCCTGGGCGAACGTTAGGGGTCACTATATACCTTGGGTGACTATTATTTCTTTCATGTTGCTACTGGCATCTGTTTGTCATCTACCAGTCTCACTACACGCTGTCTGGTTTCTCTGTTATGGTTTTTATGAAGTACTATCAATAAAAATTTAATTTTATGGGATTCTATGACTGCATGTGTCCTGTCTTTGGTTCATAGGATAAAGTAGAGGAGGTTTTTTGGGCCTTGCAGCGCCGTTGACGGCTGTCTGCACGGTCTCCGTGTGACTGCAGCTCTCTCTGTTGTCAGTTCAGCCCCCAAAAAATAAATAAATAATAAAGTTCACCAAACACACCACTTTACATTTCTGTAGGCCACATTAGCACTTATTAAAGTCTAGTCCACACTTTAGAAAATTAGTGTTTCCTATACCTGTTAGGACTCGGAGCTGTTCAGGAATAAGCACACAAAGCCGTTACTACTTTTCTGATTATCTTTATCAGTCAACCAAGATGAAGAAGGCAGGGAGTAAGGCACGTGGGCGTGGGCGCGGAGCAGGGAGAGGACGTGGGGATTCTGTGCCTGCTGCGGGCACCGGTGACTCCTCAGCACCCAGTTTCACCAGGGAACAGTCTTTCATGCGCAGCTTTGTCACAGAGCGCCGTACACCGCTGCTGCGTGAAGACCAAATTGAAGCCGTTGTCGGATGGATGGCAGCTAACGCATCGACTTCAATTAGTGCCACATCCTCACAGACACAGAGTACTGGAGAGCAGCCATCTGTCTCTTCACCACCTGCCAAATTGGCCAGGCAGACAGAGCCCAGGACAGGAGCCATCTCTACTTCTGTTCTCTGAATCTCTTGGCTTGGAAACAGGGGGCCAGCCAAGCAGCATTGGAGAAATGGAAGAAGAGGCAGGGTGCAGTGATGCCCAACAGCTTTTTCTCTCTGAGTCTGAAGAGGCGGGTGGGCCAGTGCCTCCGGTCACCACATCGCAGGCCGCATCCGCTGATGATGACACTCAGGTGCCACTTTCTGGTGCGTGCTCTGCTGCTGAGACTACCCAGGAGGAGCAGTTGGTGGCAGAGGGTAGTGTAGATGATGAGGTCCTTGACCCATCGTGGCGTGAGGGACAGGAAGGTGGTGGGAGCAGCTCCGAGGAAGAGATTCCTAGAACGGGCCAAAGAGGTAGAGGGAGGGGGAAGACTGCGCAGCCTGTAGCCTCCACTTTGGCACCCGTTAGGAGCATGTCTGTTCCAAAAGCCAAAAAGGGCGCTCCCAAGACTTGCAGTGTCTGGCCCTTTTTTGACACAGTTGCAGATGACATTTGCTATGTCAAATGCAAGGTGTGTCATCACAAAGTCAAAAGAGGTCGAAATGTCAGCAACCTCAATACCTCCAACATGTGGAAACATGTGCGCAACAGGCACGCGGTGGAGTTAGAAAAACACACTGAAGAGCTTGGCCAACCAACAGCGGCAGCTACCACTTCTTCAGCTCGTGTTGCCTCTTCCTCCAGCTCACACGCAGCTGGTTCGGCTTCCTCCCAGGATCGCCGTGGAAGAACCTCTGGCCCTGTTGTCCAGAGAACCACTGTAATTCCACCCGCAGCACCACTTTCCCAGTCATCCACACACTCCCAGCCCAGTCTACAGCCATCGGTAGTACAGGCATGGGAGAAAAGGCGGCCTTTCTCGTCAAACCACCCACGAGCACAGGCTCTGACTGCAGGCATTGCCAAACTTCTGTCACTGGAAATGCTGTCATTCAGGCTGGTGGAGACTGACAGCTTCCGTGACTTGATGTCATTGGCAGTCCCACAGTACAATGTGCCCAGCCGCTATTACTTCAGCAGGCAAGCCGTCCCTGCCCTGCACAAGCATGTGGAGGGACACATAAAACACGCGCTACTGAACGCCGTCAGTAGCAAGGTCCACCTCACCACCGATGCGTGGACCAGTCAACATGGACAGGGGCGATACCTTTCCCTCACTGCCCATTGGGTTAATGTCGTTGAGCCGGGTACAGATCGTGCGAGTGGCGCAGGACGTGTCCTGCCCACTCCAAGGATTGCAGGAATCCATTCTGTACGCATTGACTCCTCCTCTTACACCAGTTCCTCAGAATCATCGCTGCAGGAGCCGTCACAGTCCACCTCCACATGGACCCGTGATGAACGTTTACCTGTTACGACCGACATGAGCACAGCCATGGCCAAACGTCAACAGGCCGTCTTGAAATTAATTTCTTTGGGGAATCGAAGCCACACAGCGCAGGAGCTCTGGAATGCCATCAAGCAGGAGAGCGATGTGTGGTTTGTGCCAGCGAATCTCCAGCCAGGCATGGTAGTGTGTGATAATGGCCGAAATCTGGTGGCAGCTCTGGGCCTCTGCAACCTCACTCACATCCCATGTCTGGCACATGTGCTCAATTTGGTCGTGCAGAGTTTTTTGAGGGACTGTCCGGATCTTGATGCACTGCTGCACAAGGTCCGCCTAGAGTGTGCTCACTTGCGGCGTTCCAGCACGGCAAAATCGCGCATTGCTGCTCTGCAGCGCCGACACCGCCTGCCAAATAGGCTTCGGCCTACACTCTGCTCCCTCTCCTCCTGCTGACCCCGGGCTCTAACACCGCCAGTTGGCGCCCGGAAGTGCTGGCTGCACAGAGAAAAACACCCGCCAATGTGTCAGTGGGGTTCAGCACCGCCAGCTGTTCCCCTGCTGTGTAGCCGGCAACGTGTCCTGCAAAAGCCACGCAGACACAAAGCTGCCTCCAGTGCAGGCTTCGGCCTACACTCTGCTCCCTCTACTCCTCCTGCTGACCCTGGGCTCTAACAACGCCAGTTGGGGCCCGGAAGTGCTGGCTGCACAGAGCCAAACACCCGCCAATGTGTCAGTGGGGTTCAGCACCGCCAGCTGTTCCCCTGCTGTGTAGCCGGCATCGTGTCCTGCAAAAGCCACGCAGACACAAAGCTGCTGCCTGTGCAGGCTTCGGCCTACACTCTGCTCCCTCTACTCCTCCTGCTGACCCTGGGCTCTAACAACGCCAGTTGGGGCCCGGAAGTGCTGGCTGCACAGAGAAAAACACCCGCCAATGTATCAGTGGGGTTCAGCACCGCCAGCTGTTCCCCTGCTGTGTAGCCGGCATTGTGTCCTGCAACAGCCACGCAGACACAAGAACTGAAATTGAAGGGAACCTGTCTCCCCTCCCCCAGGCGTTTGTATGTTTTACAGCCACCTTGTACAGCAGTAATGCTGCATGTGTGCAAGGTGGCTCATAAACTTATTCTCCTTGCACATGTGGAACTGAACACGTCTCAAATGTGTCCTCAGACCATTAAAACGTCCCTTAGGTGTGACTTTCCTTTGTAATGACACGCTGCAACCCCCTTGGTAGCGCTGCCTGTCTTCTGACATCATTGTTTGGCTGGCTGCGCCAATGCGGCCGCCCTGCCCGACACAACGCCCCTCGGTGTCTTATTTATTTTGACTGCGAGGCTGTGATTGACGGGCATGAGCAGTGCATATCTTCGCCTGTTGTCACTCATCTCATTTCGCCTTCTTCAGACTGTACGGCTTCATGGCCGTGGCATGCGATAAGGGATCAGCTGACGCCGCACAGTCTGAAGCACGTGTAAGGACCCGAGTGTGAGAGGCGAACATATGTACTGCGCAAGGCCATGAATCCCAGCCCCACAGTGTTTTAACAATGTAAAGACACTGCGGGGCTGGGATTCATGGGCATCGCGAACCGCAACGGCCGACATGAAATGATGTCAGAAGACGGGCAGCGCTAACAGCGCATGGCCAAGGGATAACACGACAGCGCAGACTCCTGTACAGCAAATAAAGATGCACAGGAGGCTGCGCACAGCTCCAAGGTGGGATTTTTGACAGCTGTGCTGCGTCTCATTACGAAGGGAACTCCCGCCTCCAAGACAGTTTGACTGTATAAGGGGCTAAATGTCATACGTGTTTCATTCAGCATGTGCAAGGAACAAAATTTAAAAGAGCAACCTTTGACTTGTGCAGCATTACTGCTGGCCAAGGTGTGTCTCTTCTAGTTTGTAACCCCTGAGGGGGGGTTAAAGGTTACCTTTAAAATTGGTTCAATTAGGCTTCAGTCTACACTCTGCTCCCTCTACTCCTGCTGACCCCGGGCTCTAACACCGCCAGTTGGCACCCGGAAGAGCTGGCTGCACAGAGAAAAACACCCGCCAATGTGTCAGTGGGGTTCAGCACTGCCAGCTGTTCCCCTGCTGTGTAGCCGGCAACGTGTCCTGCAAAAGCCACGCAGACACAAAGCTGCCGCCAGTGCAGGCTTCGGCCTACACTCTGCTCCCTCTACTCCTCCTGCTGAGCCTGGGCTCTAACAACACCAGTTGGGGCCCGGAAGTGCTGGCTGCACAGAGCAAAACACCCGCCAATGTGTCAGTGGGGTTCAGCACCGCCAGCTGTTCCCCTGCTGTGTAGCCGGCATCGTGTCCTGCAAAAGCCACGCAGACACAAAGCTGCCGCCAGTGCAGGCTTCGGCCTACACTCTGCTTCCTCTACTCCTCCTGCTGACCCTGGGCTCTAACAACGCCATTTGGGGCCCGGAAGTGCTGGCTGCACAGAGAAAAACACCCGCCAATGTGTCAGTGGGGTTCAGCACTGCCAGCTGTTCCCCTGCTGTGTAGCCGGCAACGTGTCCTGCAAAAGCCACGCAGACACAAAGCTGCCGCCAGTGCAGGCTTCGGCCTACACTCTGCTCCCTCTACTCCTCCTGCTGAGCCTGGGCTCTAACAACACCAGTTGGGGCCCGGAAGTGCTGGCTGCACAGAGCAAAACACCCGCCAATGTGTCAGTGGGGTTCAGCACCGCCAGCTGTTCCCCTGCTGTGTAGCCGGCATCGTGTCCTGCAAAAGCCACGCAGACACAAAGCTGCCGCCAGTGCAGGCTTCGGCCTACACTCTGCTTCCTCTACTCCTCCTGCTGACCCTGGGCTCTAACAACGCCATTTGGGGCCCGGAAGTGCTGGCTGCACAGAGAAAAACACCCGCTAATGTGTCAGTGGGGTTCAGCACCGCCAGATGTTCCTCTGCTGTGTAGCCGGCATTGTGTCCTGCAACAGCCACGCAGACACAAGAACTGAAATTGAAGGGAACCTGTCCCCCCTCCCCCAGGCGTTTGTATGTTTTACAGCCACCTTGTACAGCAGTAATGCTGCATGTGTGCAAGGTGGCTCATAAACTTATTCTCCTTGCACATGTGGAACTGAACACGTCTCAAATGTGTCAGACCATTAAAACGTCCCTGAGGTGTGACTTTCCGTTGTAATGACACGCTGCAACCCCCTTGGTAGCGCTGCCCGTTTTCTGACATCATTGTTTGGCTGGCTGCGCCTCTGCGGCCGCCCTGCCCGACACAATGCCCCTCGGTGTCTTATTTATTTTGACTGCGAGGGTGGGATTGACCGGCATGAGCAGTGCATATCTTCGCCTGTTGTCACTCATCTCCTTCCGCCTTCTTCAGACTGTACGGCTTCATGGCTGTGGCATGCGATATGGGATCAGCTGACGCCGCACAGTCTGAAGCAGGTGAAAGGGCCCGAGTGTGAGAGGCGAACATATGTACTGCGCAAGGCCATGAATCCCAGCCCCGCAGTGTTTTAACAATGTAAAGACACTGCGGGGCTGGGATTCATGGGCATCGCGAACCGCAACGGCCGACATGAAATGATGTCAGAAGACGGGCAGCGCTAACAGCGCATGGCCAAGGGATAACACGACAGCGCAGACTCCTGTACAGCAAATAACGATGCACAGGAGGCTGCGCCCAGCTCCAAGGTAGGATTTTTGACAGCTGTGCTGCGTCTCATTACGAAGGGAACTCCCGCCTCCAAGACAGTTTGACTGTATAAGGGGCTAAATGTCATACGTGTTTCATTCAGCATGTGCAAGGAACAAAATTTAAAAGAGCAACCTTTGACTTGTGCAGCATTACTGCTGGCCAAGGTGTGTCTCTTCTAGTTTGTAACCCCTGAGGGGGGGTTAAAGGTAACCTTTAAAATTGGTTCAATTAGGCTTCGGCCTACACTCTGCTCCCTCTCCTCCTGCTGACCCCGGGCTCTAACACCGCCAGTTGGCGCCCGGAAGTGCTGGCTGCACAGACAAAAACACCCGCCAATGTGTCAGTGGGGTTCAGCACCGCCAGCTGTTCCCCTGCTGTGTAGCCAGCAACGTGTCCTGCAAAAGCCACGCAGACACAAAGCTGCCGCCAGTGCAGGCTTCGGCCTACACTCTGCTCCCTCTACTCCTCCTGCTGACCCTGGGCTCTAACAATGCCAGTTGGGGCCCAGAAGTGCTGGCTGCACAGAGCAAAACACCCGCCAATGTGTCAGTGGGGTTCAGCACCGCCAGCTGTTCCCCTGCTGTGTAGCCGGCATCGTGTCCTGCAAATGCCACGCAGACACAACAGACCTCCAAATGCCTCCAGTGCAGACTTCGGCCTACACTCTGCTCCCCTTGCTGACCCTTTGCTCCAACACCACTAGTTGGGGCTCTAAGAAGACAAGCTTGAATAGGTCCTCATCCGGGTTCCAGTACCGTCAGCTGGTTCTCGGCAGTGTCTTTTGCTCTTGTACCTTCTGCTCCCCATCCTGGTTCCAGTACCGTCAGCTGGTTCCGGGCAGAGCCTTTGGCTTAGGTGCCTCCCTCTGGGTATCTGAGTTCCACCAATGTTAGGTGGTCCTTGGTAGTGCTTTCAGGCACGGGTACCTCCTGCTTAGTAACCGGGTTCCAGTAATGTCAGCTGGTCCTCGGTAGTTCCATTGGCTCTTGGACCTTCGGGTAGCCATCCGAGTTCCAGTTCCATCAGCTGTTTCTCGGCATTTTCTCAGCCTTCTTGTACCTTCTGCTACATTTCCAAGTACAAGACCCTAAAGACGATGACCCGGAAGACCACCCCTAAGATGACGACGACACCAGAGACGACAACCACTGAGATGACGACGACCCTGGAGACGACGACGACGACATGGGAGACCGAGAAGCAGAAGAACAAGAGGCTGCAGAACAAAGAGCAGAAGAACATTAAGCATAAGACTAAATATCAGAGCAAAAGATATTATCTAAATTATAAGCAGAAGAAGACTAAGCAGTGTATGGGGGTGAGTCCGTTCCTCCTCGTGGTGCCCCTGGATAAAGCCTGATGCTGCAGGCCAAACTGAACGCGGACAAATGTAACTGTTTTGTGACAGGCAGAACGTAAGGTGTAATCTTCAAACTTTTATAGATAACAACTACGGGAATGCCTGTCACAAATAAGAATTTGATGAAGATCTTGAATATGAAGAAGAAGAATAGTTAAATAAAAAGAATATGAACAATGTAACAAAAAAATAATAGGTAGAAGATGAAGAAGAAGATGAATAAGGTGAAGAAGAAGTTGATGTCAAAGATGCTGCTGCTGAGGATGATGAAGAAGAAAGTGTCGGAGAAGTAAAAAAGAAGGTGAAGGGCATGGAAGTAGGGAAACATCAATATCTGACAAAATAAAAAAAATCTTAACATAGTCAATATCTTTGTAACTCCGAACGTCTTTAAAAAAAATTAAAATTCCTGCTATTCTATTTGATTGGGCTAAACCTCTATGCCTTTAATGTCTCCGCCACCTCCCCCAATACATCCTACATTATTCTTAGTTGTTTTCCTTCATGTAGAATGAACCTACAAGGAAAGAAAGGGTTTATTTTAATTCCGATATTTTCGTCCCATTGACTTGCATTGGGATCGGGTATCGGAATCGGCGAGATCCGGTACTTTGCCGGTATCGGCCGATACTTTCCGATACCGATACTTTCCAATATCGGAAGGTATCGCTCAACACTAGCACCTACCCATATGTAGGGGGAAACTACTGTTTGGGCGCATGGCAGGGCTCAGAAAGGATGGAGTTACGTTTTGGAACTCAGATTTTAATGCAATGTCCTGCAGGTGTCATGTCGTGTTTGGAGAGCACTTGATGTGCCTAAACAGTGGAAACTCCCAACAAGTGACTAAATTATATCCCTCAAGGAATTTAACTAGATGTGTGGTGAGCGCCTTGAACCCCCAAGTGCTTCACAGAGGTTTATAACGTTGAACCATGAAAATAAAAAAAAACCCTTTTTTTCCAAAATGCACTATTAGCCCCTATTTTTTTCACAAGGTTAACGGGAAAATGGACCCCAAAATTTGTTGTGCAATTTCTCCTGCGTACACCGATACCCCATATGTGGTCAAAATCAACTTTTAAGGCACAATGCAAAGCTCAAAAGAGAAGTGCCATATTGAAGTTCAGATTTTGCTGGACTGGTTTGAGGATGCCATGTCACATTGTTAGAACCCCTGAGGTGCCAGAACAGCAGAATTCCCTATAAATGACATCATTTTACAATCTACACCTCTCAATGAATTCATCTGTTGTTGAATTGATCATATTGAAACAACAGGTGTGTCACAGAATTTTATACAATTGAGCAGTGAAGAAAAAATAATTACATTTTTACCACCAAAATTTTACTTTGGCCCCAGATTTGATATTTTCAAACTGGGAAATGGGTAAAAATGGCACCAAAATTTGTCCCACAATTTCTGCTTAGTGTGGAAATACCACATATTTGGCTGTACAGCACTGCTTTGCCATATGGTGAGATTCGGGAGGGACAGGGTGCTATTTCAGTTTTGGAGCACAGATTTTGCTAGAATAGTTTGTGGACTCCATATACAGAGCTTCTAAGTGCTAGCAGATCAGAATCCTCCCTCAGTTGACCCCATTTTGGAAATTATACCCCTTTGGGAATTTATCTCCTGGTGTAGTGACATTTTTGACTCCATGGGTTTTTTCCAAGCAGCAGTGGATGATTAAAAATTGCTAACTGCCATTGTAGTGCCCAGTACATTGCAGTCACCAGTACTTTGTAGTCACTAATACGTTGGAGTGACCAGTACATTGTGGTGCCCATCTCCTGCTTCTGGAGACACGCACCTGTAAATTAGGCGGGCTGTCATAACTACAGAAATGCCAGACATGTGGACGATAAATCTAGTTTAGGCAAACTGGGGCTCAGAAAAGAAGGGAGCATTTTGAATTGGGAGTGCAGAATTTGCAAAATATATTTAGAGGGGCAAGGAGCTATAGCACTTTTCCAGAGCCTTTGTACTACCAGTAAAAATTATTTTATAGAAAAAAATATTATTTTTGCATTGCCTTATTCTGAGAGCTATAACTTTTTTATCTTTTTGCTGACGGAGCTGTATGGTGACTTGTTTTCTGCGGGACAAGATGACATTTTCAGAGATACCATTATTTGCATTTGTCTTTTTGATCGCGATTTATTCCACTTTTTCTTTGGCGGTATGATGATAAAGCATTGTTTTTTTATATATTTAACGGTGTTCACTAAAGGGGTTAAGTCGTGGGATAGTTTTATAGGTCGGGGTCTTCTGGACCAAACGATACCAAATATGTGTACTTTTTTTACATAAATAAATGTATTTATTGGATTAATATTTTTTTCTTTTTTATTTGTTCTTTATTTTGTGATTTTGTAAAAATATTTTTTACATTTTTATAAACTTTTTTTTAAACCTTTTTACATTGTCCCATGATGGGACATCAACTTCACAGTGACAGATTGCTGATCTAATACTCTGATATGCTTCAGCGTGGGACAAGCGCAGAGGAGATGTGTCAGCTCATGCTCAGATCATAATCTGACAGGCCATTGTCCCTGGTGACCCAGTGGTCATCTTTCGGACCATTGCATTGCGTTGTGCCGATGAGAGCAACAAGGGAGCTCCCTCTGTGAAGCCCTGCGATGTCGCTGTCACTATTGGTTAAATGAACACAAGTGGTGCTAGCACTGATCCTGTGCATTGCTGCACGGTGTCAGCTCTTATTTAGAACTGACACCCGCATTTGATCACGGTGGCGCTGAGCGTTGGGCCGCACAATCATGGTGTCGTGTATATATATATATATATACTTCTCTTTGTGGTAACGCAGCTCACATAGAGCAGTATATATATGGTGCATGTCGCGAAGAGGTTAAAAAATAAAAGTCTGATTCACAATAATTAAGAAAAAAACATATTCTGTCTTGCTGCATTTGTAACAGTCCAAACTATGAAAATATAGGAAAAATAAACCTATAGAGTAAACAGCACCAAGAAAACGGATTTTGGTCATAGATTTTGGTCACTGAACTTTCCAAAAAATGTAATCCAAAGCAACCAAAATGTTATACTGTATGTACACAAAAATGATAAAAAAAAAGCTGACCACACAAGATACAAGTTTTCACACACCTCTATCAATGGAAAAATATAAAAGTTGTGTGTATCAGAAAATGGCAACACAAACCAAATTTTACAAAGCTCTAATTATTGTTTAACCACTAAAACTTAAAAAAATACAGAGTCAAATTTGTTATCATTGTAAACCATGTTTCCAGGCCATTATTACCACACAATAAATCCCCCCCAAAAAAATAATAATATCTAAATTGGTTTTATTTCAACATTTCACTCCACTTGGAATATTTTTTCCTATTTTTCTATGGTTAAGTGTTCTTAAAAGTTACACATGTAGGAGATTATTTTAAACCTTTGCTAGTACAGAATAGCAGAACATCACTTGTCTAAATTACTGAAAATCTTAGTTGCCAATTTAGCAGGAAAGCTTCTCTCGACATTGAGCAAGGAACAGTGAATGGTCCGCTGCTTGAGCTGTGATCACAAAAATAACTGCCAGGTCACTTTTTATAACATCTGTATCAAAATATAATTGCTGCTACACATTAAATATTAAGTGTAAAAATGATCCTTCTTATTTTATTACTAGGTCCAAATATTCTTCATTATGTGAGATTTATAAACAAACCACTGATGCTGTTGTGAAACCAAAGTAACAACCTAATTATTGCACCAAATGCACTGATGAGGACATTAGTGAAATGTTGCATGCTGGGAGCTTTTGAAAATACACTTGGCTTCCTTTGAAAAATAATGGAATGAAGTAGAAAAACAATCCATTAACCCATTTGCTGCTAACATTCGTTTCGTACTCACATTCCTTTGTACAGTTATTTCTTTTTATACATACAAAATAATAAGGACATACTGTACATTCCTCCCCTAATAGTCATAGATTACACAATGAAAAGATGTTTACTGAGAATTTCATAAACCTTGTATTGCTCACCTAACTTTGTACTTATACCCATTAATATTCAATACATTATATATATATATATATATATATATATATATATATATATATATATATATATATATATAATCACGACCTAAAGTGTTGGCGCCCTTGAAAATAAAGTATTTCTTCCAGAAAATTATTGCAATTACATGTGTTTTGCTATGCACATGTTTACTTCCTTTGTGCATTGGAATATCACAAAAAAAAATGAGAAAAAAAGGCAAATTGGGCATCATCTCACACAAACTCCCCAAAATGGCCCAGACTAAATTGTTGTCATCTTTCCAATATTGTATGTAAACAACTTTGTGCTTTGTTTTAAGCATGTGATGCTTATTCAAACTCACTTGTGGCAAGTAACATGTATAAGCAATGTAAAAATCACACCAGAAACCACATAATAAGAGGAGAAGTTGTGTTCCAATTTTGTGTTGTTCCAAGACACATAAAGGAAATTAATATGTGTATGACAAAACATGTGTAATTGTCATAATTTTCTGGGAGAAATACTTCATTTTCTGGAACAATTTCAAGGGTGCCAACACTTTTGGCCATGACTGTATACAGTGCATAGCATAAATGAGTATATACCTTTTGAAAATGTAAATTTTAATCAATATCTCACCGAATATCAGAACAATTTTCAGAATTTTGATAAGTCTGAGTTTCATAAAACATTTTCTTATCTCATAACATGAAAGTAAGGTTTCAAAATCTTGGAAAATGCTCTCGTGTTCAGTGAGATATTGATTAAAATCTTACTTCTCAAAGGGGGTTGAACATTGTGTATATATATATATATATATATATATATATATATATATATATATATATATATATATACATGATGAAAAAATGTAAACAAAATTTTCAAAACATCTAAATTTTTTCAGTATTTGTATGAGTGTCACTTGCAGAATTACACCCACTTACACAGCTTAGCTGTTATCCATGTGGTTTGCTGTTTGAGGAATATTCTCCTACACTGAATACACTGGAGCATGTAAATCATTAAGATCTGGTATTGGTCTCTCTATGCAATTGCTGACGGATGATGTCTCAGATGTGCTTGACAGCAGAAAAGACTGAAGACATGGTAGGTCATGGTATCACGTTCAAGCCGTGCAGGCTACCCATAGTAATAGAAGCTACATGGGTCTAAGTGTTGTCATTCTGAAAAATTGCTCCTTGGAAGCTTTGGAGAATTGGCTGACCATTGCTTTCACACCCAAATCATTGTAAGGCCAAGCTGTTAGTGTACCCTGAATGAAGACTGGTGGGGTCCAGATATCATAAATTATGCTATCCCACACAGTGTAGCATGTATTAGGTTCTGTACAAATTTCGGGCTGCATTTTAGCAAATGGAGTTGGGAATTTGGTCACGATTAATAGTGTCCACAATGCTGATAAATACAAGCAGATACTTATCCATCATATATTACCATCAAGAAGATGTAAGACAGCAGTAGTAAGCAGTAGTAAGACAACAACCTCAAACAAAGAAAGAAGAACAAGGAGTCCTGGTAGTGATAATTACAGACTCTAAATCTCAAAATCATCATATCCGTCTGTGATTACATAAAAATGCAAATTGTCTCTTCAGAGAGGAAGAGGACTAGAACTGTAGTGCCACCTATTGGAAGTAGCAATCCTAGCAGTCAATGTCAACCCTTTAATGAGCCTTGTCACATGACTTAAGGTACCGTTACACTTAATGATTTACCAACGATCATAACCAGCGACACGACCTGGCCGTGATCGTTGGTAAGTCGTTGTGTGGTCACTGGAGAGCTGTCACACAGACAGCTCTCCAGCGACCAACGATGCCGAAGTCCCCGGGTAACCAGGGTAAACATCGGGTTACTAAGCGCAGGGCCGCGCTTAGTAACCCGATGTTTACCCTGGTTACCATTGTAAATGTAAAAAAAAAACACTACATACTTACATTCCGGTGTCTGTCATATCCCTCGCCGTCAGCTTCCCGCACTGACTGTGTCAGCGCCGGCCGTAAAGCACAGCACAGCGGTGACGTCACCGCAGTGTTTTACGGCCGGCGCTCACAGTCAGTGCGGGAAGCTGACGGCGAGGGACGTGACAGACACCGGAATGTAAGTATGTAGTGTTTTTTTTTTTTACATTTACAATGGTAACCATGGTAAATATCGGGTTACTAATTTCGGCCCTGCGCTTAGTAACCCGATGTTTACCCTGGTTACAAGTGAACACATCGTTGGATCGGCGTCACACACGCCGATCCAATGATGGACAGCGGGTGATCAGCGACGAAATAAAGTTCTGGACTTCTAGCTCCGACCAGCGATATCACAGCGGGATCCAGATCACTGCTGCGTGTCAAACACAACGAGATCGCTATCCAGGACGCTGCAACGTCACGGATCGTCGTCGTTCTCGCTGCAAAGTCGCTTAGTGTGAAGGTACCTTTAGGATAAAAGCCAAACCAGAATCTCAATTTGCAGACACTGCAGACACTGATTACATAAAGAAACAGAAGAATGTGTGCAGGCCTACATCCACAGAAGATCTGTGGTTGGTTCTCCAAGATTTTCCAAATAATTCTTCCTGAGAAATTCCTGACAAATCTGTGTGCAAGTGTACCTACAAGAATTAATTTTGTTGGTCATACTAAATATTGATCTGATTTAGATTTATCTTTTGTTCATTCTCTTTGCATTTTGCTAATTGGTAAAAATAAACAATTAGCACTATTATTTTTTAAAGTATTCTTACTTTTCAGTATTTTTTTAACATACCTACTTAAAACTTTTGCTCAGTATTGCATATATAAATTGCAGTACAGTGCAAAAGATTCAGGCAAATGTTTTTTTAAATATTACATCTATTTTTACGTATATGTATTAATGGAACACTTACATCACACAACTCAATGAATGAAAGATTAAAGTTGAAAATCCTTTGAGAATGAAATGGTGTATCAATAGTCAATGGAAACCAAAATTATCAATAAACTGAGGTCTGAATTACAGACCTCCTTGAATATAAAAGCAGAAAACTGAATCACATACATATTAAATTTTTTTAATTCCATCACAGCTACTCATAAATGTGATTCAGGGGTGGTATATGGCCCCCATTATTATTATTATTATTATTTATTGTTATAGCGCCACTTATTCCATGGCGCTTTACATGTGAGGAGGGGTATACATAATAAAAACAAGTACAATAATCTTAAACAATACAAGTCATAACTGGTACAGGAGGAGAGAGGACCCTGCCCGCGAAGGCTCATGTGCCTGTATGCACTTACTACACCAACTACTGGGCATGTTCCTGATGAATGGTGGATCGTTGCCTGTAAGATCTCCTACCTAACATGAAACAGGGCATAAGTGAGCTTCTGGACATTCTATGGTGCTACTTGGCAGCATATGCATTGAATTCTCAATTGGACTCTTGTGAGGGACAATCAATGAAATTAATGCTTTTCTCATCCAGGAACTGCCTACACACTCTGGTCGCATGAAGCCAGGCATTGTCCTACATCAGAACAATGACTTAATGTACCTGTTTGGTTTTTGAGGATTTCAAATAATTATTAAATGGCAATCAAGGTACAATTTGCTATCACCTGGACATTTGTACAAGCCTCCAAGGATATGACTCCCATGATCAAGTATATACCTTCCCAGAACATCTTTGACTCAGCACCAAACTGGTCATGCTGGATGATGTTGCTGGCAGAATAACATTTACTACAGTGTCTTAAATCTTTTTCACATCTGTCACATATGCTAAGTGTGAAACTGCTCTCATCTGTAGAAAGAATGGGGGTATTGGATGACTGGCCATGCACCATCCTGACAAAGCTGGCTTACATGTGCAACCTGAATTGGCTGCAAGTGTAAATTCATACTTCCAGAAGTGAAAAGGATGCAAGCAAAATGTAAAAGTAGAGAAGAATCATTCAGGAAGGATAAGAAGATGGGGGCGGACATACCACTGGTGCAGCCGATGCAGCTGCATCGGTGCCCAGAGGTGGAGGGGGGCCCCTGCAAGGCAGCTAATACTGAGAACAATCTGGCTAACTTCTCTGGCCCAGTGGATCTGGGGGGCCTCTTGTCAGATTGCCCTCATGTGCGGTGGGCAGGGAGAAATCCCTGCAGCTCTGCTGCCTACAGAAGAAAATGACAGTGATGCGGAGCTGCTGGGATCCATCCTCTGCTTCCTGCCTGGCTGCTTTCTTTCTGACACAGGTGCGTGATGAATGATGTTGGGTGATGTCAGCATTTAGCGCATGCCTGTGTCAGAGAGAGAGAGTTGTGATGATGCTGCGGCTGCGAAGTGAGTGATGGTGTGTGTTTTTTTAACAATACATTGGTGGCACAATGATTGGGGTGGTGGCGAGGGTAATGATGGGGGTGGTGAGGGAGAAAAATGATTGGGGTGGTGGAGAGGGCAATGAAGAGGTGGTGGAGAGGGCAATGAAGGGGTGGTGGAGAGGGCAAATATGGAGGTGATGGGGAAAACAATGATTGGGGTGGTGGAGACTGCAAAGATGGAGGTGGTGGGATAGATCAATGATTGGGGTGGTAGAAAGAGCAATGATGGAGGTGGTGGGAGAGAACAATGATTGGGTTGGTGGAGATTGAAATGATGTCGGTGAGGGGAGAACAATGATTGGGGTGGTGGAGAGGGCAATGATGTGGGTGGTGGAAAGTGCAATGATGGAAGTTTTTGGAGAGGGCAATGATGGGTGTGGTGGGGGAGAACAATGATTGGGGTGGTGGAGGGGGCAATGATGGAGGTGGTGGGGAGAAGAATTACTGGGGTGGCAGAGAGGGTAATGATGTGGGTGGTGGAGAGGGCAATGATGGGAGTGGCAAAGAGGGCAATGATTTAGGTGGGGAGAGGGCAATGATGGAGGTGGTGGAGAGGGCAATGATGAAGGTAGTGGACAGGACAATGATGGAGGTGGGGAGGAGGACAATGAGGGATGTGGGGGATTGGGATGGGATGAAGGGGGACTTATAATGGACTTATGAACAGGAGAAGGGTGTTACATATGGATGTAAAATTAATTGGGTGGTGGAAGAGGGTGCTAAGCCCCTTAGAGCATCCTCCCCATCTCACAATTTATTGTGATGCTATTGGGGACTTAAAATTTATTGTGGAGTGGGAGAGGAGGTAGTAAGGTGCATAGGACCCTTTATAATGAATTGAAAGGTGGGAGACAACGTTGTCATGGACTTGTAATGAATTGGAAAGTGGGAGAATTTGACACAGCCAAATTTATTATAATGCTATCAAGTACTTATAATGAATGATGGGGACAGAGGATAGGGATTAAGGCTATGTGCACACGTTCAGGGCACAGTGCTGCTTATCACTTTATATTTTTAATGGTGGGGTACATTCAATGGGGAGACACATGTTTGTATACAATGTATGTGACATTGTTATTTTTAGGGCTGCGACAATCATTGTGATAAGATGAGTTGTGGCTGGGGGTGTCGAAATGAAGGTCTGACAAGATGGAGAAGAAACAGCAGAAAACAGCTCTAATTAGATGGAACTCAGCGGTAAGTGCCTGCATGTAAATATTATTTTACATCTTTTCTGAATGACTTGGAGTGATAATGTTATCTGTAAAATCCCCTTGGCCGCATTCTCACATTCGGGTGGTATATCCGTGTGCATTCAGGTTTTTTTTATCAGACGGCACATGGACTTGTATAGTTTTATGTGTTTATTCACACATCCATGAAAATCATGGATATGAGATTAAGATTAGTGTTGAGCATTCCGATACCACAAGTATCGGGTATCAGCCGATACTTGCGGGTATCGGAATTCCGATACCGAGATCCGATACTTTTGTGGTATCGGGTATCGGTATCGAAACAACATTAATGTGTAAAAGAAAGAATTCAAATAAAAAATATTGCTATACTCACCTCTCCGACGCAGCCTGGACCTCACCGAGGGAACCGCAGCGTTCTTTGCTTAAAATGCGCGCGTTTACTTCCTTCCGTGACGTCACGGCTTGTGATTGGTCGCGTGCCGCCCATGTGGCCGCGACGCGACCAATCACAGCAAGCCGTGATGTAATTTTCAGGTCCTGAATGCCTAATTCTAGGCATTCAGGATTTTAAAATTACGTTCCGGCTTGTGATTGGTCGCGTCGCGGTCACATGGGCGGCACGCAACCAATCACAAGCCGTGACGTAATTTTAAAATGCGCGCGTTTCCTGCCTCCCGTGACGTCACGGCTTGTGATTGGTCGCGTCGCCCATGTGACCGCGACGCGACCAATCACAAGCCGGAACGTAATTTTAAAATCCTGAATGCCTAGAATTAGGCATTCAGGACCTGAAAATTACGTCACGGCTTGCTGTGATTGGTCGCGTCGCGGCCACATGAGCGGCACGCGACCAATCACAAGCCGTGACGTCATGGAAGGAAGTAAACGCGCGCATTTTAAGCAAAGAACGCTGCCGGTTCCCTCGGTGAGGTCCAGGCTGCGTCGGAGAGGTGAGTATAGCAATATTTTTTATTTTAATTCTTTCTTTTACACATTAATATGGATCCCAGGGCCTGAAGGAGAGTTTCCTCTCCTTCAGACCCTGGGAACCATCAGGGATACCGTCCGATACTTGAGTCCCATTGACTTGTATTGGTATCGGGTATCGGTATCGGATTAGATCCGATATTTTGCCGGTATCGGCCGATACTTTCCAATACCGATACTTTCAAGTATCGGACGGTATCGCTCAACACTAATTAAGATCCATGAGGGTCAAAGAATGTTTTGTTCTGATCTGATTTTGAGGATCAGAATAGGACATGTTCAATGTGTCTGTAAAAGCGCACAGCGCACCTACACTGCACATGGATACAGGAATGCAGCCTTATTATGCATAGCACAGTCCCTTAGTACATAGTGAATTCACTTATTATGTATAACACAGTCCCTTTGTATATAGGTTACTCACTTATTATGTATAGAACCAGACCTTAGTATATAGTGTACTCACTTATTATGTATAGCACAGTCCCTTGCATATAGTGTACTCACTTATAATATACAGCACAATCCCTTAGTATATAGTGTACTCACTTATTGTGTATAGCACCGTCCATAGTTGCATCGTTTCCTCTTTTATGTATAACACCATCCATTATTACGTACCATCCACTCTAATTATATACAGGGTGGGCCATTTATATGGATACACCTAAATAAAATGGCAATGGTTGGTGATATCAACTTCCTGTTTGTGGCACATTAGTATATGGGAGGGGGAAAACTTTTCAAGACGGGTGGTGACCATGGCAGCCATTTTAAAGTCAGCCATTTTGGATCCATTTATAAAATGTGTTCAGAGTGCTGCCCATTGTGTTGGATTGTCAATGCAATCTCACTCCCACTCTTGACACACTGATAGCAACACCATAGAAGAAATGCTAGCACATGTTTCCAGTATCCATTGTTTCAGATGCTGGGGTCATCTGAAGGAAATTGACTATGCTGTGAAGATACGAGATGTGCAGCATCTGAAACAATGGATACTGGAAGCTTGTGCTAGAATTTATTCTGTGATGTTGCTATCAGTGTGTTAAGAGTGGGAGAAGAGTGTTGCATTTACAATCCAACACAATGGATAGCACTCTGAACACATTTTATAAGTGTTCCTAAACTTGTAAATAACTCATGAAAAAATAAAGTTATGTTAAAATCACCATTGTTTTTCTTGTGAAATTCTCAATAAGTTTCATGTGTCACATGACCCCCTTCCCATTGGAAAAAATAAAGTTGGATCCAAAATGACCAACTTCAAATGGCCGCCATGGTCAACACCCATCTTGAAAAGTTTTTTCCCTCCCATGTACTAATATGCCACAAACAGGAAGTTGATATCACCAAAACATTTCCATTTTATTTAGGTGTATCCATATAAATGGCCCACCCTGTATAGTGTCATCCCTTATTATATAGCTTCCTCTGCTGTTATGTACAGCACTTTCTCTTACATAGTGTAGTCTTGTTATTTTTGTTATTCACAGTGCCCTCTTTTATTACATAGTACCCTCTCTTGTTAGATATAAAATGACTACTGATGTAGCAGCATCTGACCAGAAGACCAGTCCATCAGCTCCTCCATGAGAAAAGAAGCTTTCCCATGCTCCATCTGTCGTCACTGCATTTTATATCTAACAAGACAAAACGGTATGTAATAAAAAACAGGGCTCTATATAATCCGATAAGTCAGGGATGGAGCTCTGCATAAGAAGAGAGATCACTGTGTAATAAGGGGCAGCAATATATGTAATAAAGGAAACTATCTATATATATAATTGTCTAAGGGTTTTTCCGTCTGTCTGTCTGTCTGTCTGTCTTTCTGTCTGTCTGTCTGTCTGTCTGTCTGTCTGTCCTGGAAATCCCGCCTCTCTGATTGGTCGAGGCCGCCAGGCCTCAACCAATCAGCGATGGGCACAGTATCGACGTAGATGTCATAATGGTTGCCATGGCGACGATGATGTCATAAAGGTTGCCTCGACCAATCAGCGACGGGCACAGTCTGCCGCGAATTCTGGAATCATCATTGTCCATATACTACGGGGACATGCATATTCTAGAATACCCGATGCGTTAGAATCGGGCCACAGTCTAGTGTAAGATATATACAGGTGTGTGTGTGTGTGTGTGTTAGGTGTCGAGTTACCGCTGCTGCACAGGGAGAATCTCGAACCATGTCCACTGCGGTCTCCCATTCTCCTCCAGCCGCAGTCGAGACGTCGGTCCCAGAGTCTGGCTCAAGCAGATACTGTGCGCTTGGTTACTGCTGCCTTTCCAGGTCCTGCCTTTGTAGCCAGCACTGATCAGCAGCGAGCAGGCATTTCAGGGACTAGGTCCTGCTTTTCCCTTACTGAGCATGCCCACTGGTCGACCTCCTATTGGAGGTCGGGGTCACATGCTCAGGTCCTGTTGCAACTCCTAATGGACCATCAGGAAGGTCCCGGAGCGCTACTACTATAAAAGGTTTGCATGGCCGCTCGGCCATGCGCTAGTATAAACTTGCTAACGTGTGTGTGGATGTATGCCTGTCGATGGATGAAAGCTCTGAATCATTCCCGTCCCTAGAGTTGTTGACTGCTCGCGAATGGTGGAAGTTACCTAGCGCCTGACAGTGCTTTCCCGCAAACCTTGCACACGATACTGCGTCTGTTAGCAGTGACCGCCAAGGCGGCGCCATGCGCAATAAGTGCACTTTCCTAGCCCTAGTTAGGGTGGTTAGTGGCATCCGCCAGAGCGGCGCTGTATGCACTCTGTGCGGTAATCTATAATCAGTCCTGACAACCGGTAAGTGTAGGGTGGGAACTCCCGCTTGATCTCAGCAGCTGACTCAGGTTGTCCTCAGGCCACCGAGGGTCAGAGCGAGATCAATCACAAAAGCGTAGTGGGGGTGAGTTTCAGGGATCCTGCTAGGGTCCATCTGCTGCACCCTGTGACTGCTAACAGGGCACAGCATTTCCTTTGTTATCCTGCGACTCTGTGAAGCAACAGAGTTCACATCAGTTCATACCAGGTGACGGAACCCATGTCTATTCTGGTGTGGTACCGCCATATTGTGCAGCTATTACCTAGTAGCAGGTTCCATCTCTGCATGGTGGATCCCGGG
Organism: Ranitomeya variabilis; assembly: GCF_051348905.1. Classification (NCBI taxonomy): domain Eukaryota; kingdom Metazoa; phylum Chordata; class Amphibia; order Anura; family Dendrobatidae; genus Ranitomeya; species Ranitomeya variabilis. Next base: position 239,191,099 of record NC_135232.1, read on the forward strand.
CTGCGAACTCACCTTATTACTATCTTCATATTTATTTAGTGCGTTTCGCCAGCCCTAACAGTGTGTGGTTGTATATATACATATATATATACAGTGGGGCAAAAAAGTATTTAGTCAGTCAGCAATAGTGCAAGTTCCACCACTTAAAAAGATGAGAGGCGTCTGTAATTTACATCATAGGTAGACCTCAACTATGGGAGACAAACTGAGAAAAAAAAATCCAGAAAATCACATTGTCTGTTTTTTTAACATTTTATTTGCATATTATGGTGGAAAATAAGTATTTGGTCAAAAACAAAATTTCATCTCAATACTTTGTAATATATCCTTTGTTGGCAATGACAGAGGTCAAACGTTTTCTGTAAGTCTTCACAAGGTTGCCACACACTGTTGTTGGTATGTTGGCCCATTCCTCCATGCAGATCTCCTCTAGAGCAGTGATGTTTTTGGCTTTTCGCTTGGCAACACGGACTTTCAACTCCCTCCAAAGGTTTTCTATAGGGTTGAGATCTGGAGACTGGCTATGCCACTCCAGGACCTTGAATTGCTTCTTACGAAGCCACTCCTTCGTTGTCCTGGCGGTGTGCTTTGGATCATTGTCATGTTGAAAGACCCAGCCACGTTTCATCTTCAATGCCCTTGCTGATGGAAGGAGGTTTGCACTCAAAATCTCACGATACATGGCCCCATTCATTCTTTCATGTACCCTGATCAGTCGTCCTGGCCCCTTTGCAGAGAAACAGCCCCAAAGCATGATGTTTCCATCACCATGCTTTACAGTAGGTATGGTGTTTGATGGATGCAACTCAGTATTCTTTTTCCTCCAAACACGACAAGTTGTGTTTCTACCAAACAGTTCCAGTTTGGTTTCATCAGACCATAGGACATTCTCCCAAAACTCCTCTGGATCATCCAAATGCTCTCTAGCAAACTTCAGACGGGCCCGGACATGTACTGGCTTAAGCAGTGGGACACGTCTGGCACTGCAGGATCTGAGTCCATGGTGGCGTAGTGTGTTACTTATGGTAGGCCTTGTTACATTGGTCCCAGCTCTCTGCAGTTCATTCACTAGGTCCCCCCGCGTGGTTCTGGGATTTTTGCTCACCGTTCTTGTGATCATTCTGACCCCACGGGGTGGGATTTTGTGTGGAGCCCCAGATCGAGGGAGATTATCAGTGGTCTTGTATGTCTTCCATTTTCTAATTATTGCTCCCACTGTTGATTTCTTCACTCCAAGCTGGTTGGCTATTGCAGATTCAGTCTTCCCAGCCTGGTGCAGGGCTACAATTTTGTTTCTGGTGTCCTTTGACAGCTCTTTGGTCTTCACCATAGTGGAGTTTGGAGTCAGACTGTTTGAGGGTGTGCACAGGTGTCTTTTTATACTGATAACAAGTTTAAACAGGTGCCATTACTACAGGTAATGAAGGGAGGAAAGAGGAGACTCTTAAAGAAGAAGTTACAGGTCTGTGAGAGCCAGAAATCTTGATTGTTTGGTTCTGACCAAATACTTATTTTCCACCATAATATGCAAATAAAATGTTAAAAAAACAGACAATGTGATTTTCTGGATTTTTTTTTTCTCAGTTTGTCTCCCATAGTTGAGGTCTACCTATGATGTAAATTACAGACGCCTCTCATCTTTTTAAGTGGTGGAACTTGCGCCATTGCTGACTGACTAAATATTTTTTTGCCCCAATATATATATATATATATATATATATATATATATATATATATATATATATATATATATATATACACACATATAGAGAGAGAGAAAAGAGGTGAAAAAAGCAGCACAAAAATAGTGACAGGGTGCAAAGCTTCCCAGACATGTACCAATCCTAGTAAGTATATCTACAATATTGGAAGCAGCACACCATAGTAGAGTCAATTCACATGCAGTTTAATTGCCCAGATGGGCAACTAAACTACACTTGAATTGACTCTACTATGGTGTGCTGCTTCCAATTTTTGTGGATATATATATATATATATATATATATATATATATATATACGGTATATACAGTACATATACACTGCTCAAAAAAATAAAGGGAACACTAAAATACCACATCCAAGATATCTCTGAATGAAATATTCCAATTGCAAATTTGTATTCATTGCATAGTGGAATGTGTTCAGAACAATAAAACATAACAATTATCAATGCAAATCAAAATGAATATCTCATGGAGGTCTGGATTTAGAATGATACTCAAAATCAAAGTGGAAAATCAAATTACAGGCTGATCCAACTTCAGTGGAAATGCCTCAGGACAAGGAAAAGATGCTCAGTATTTTGTGTGGCCTACACGTGCCTGTATGACCTCCCTACTGTACAATGCCTGGGCATGCTCCTGATGAGGTGGCAGATGGTCTCCTGAGTGATCTCCTCCCAGACCTGGATTAAAACATCCACCAACTCCTGGACAGTCTGTGGTGCAATGTGACATTGGTGGATGGTGCGAGACATGATGTCCCAGATGTGTTCAATCCGATTCAGGTCTGGGGAATAGGCAAGCCAGTCCAAAGCTTCAATGCCTTCATCTTGCAGGAACTGATGACGCACTCCAGCCACATGAGGTCTGGCATTGTCCTGCATTAGGAGGAACCCAGGGCCAGCATATGGTCTCACAAGAGGTCTGAGGATCCCATCTTGGTACCTAATGGCAGTCAGGCTACCTCTGGTGAGCACATGGATGGCTGTGCGGCCCTCCAAAGAAATGACACCCCACCCCATTACTGACCCACTGCCAAACCGGTCATGCTGAAGGATGATGCAGGCAGCAGATCACTCTCCATGGCATCTCCAGACTCTATCACGTCTGTCACATGTGCTCAGCGTGGACCTGCTTTCATCTGTGAAGAGCACAGGGCGCCAGTGGCAAATTTGCCAATCCTCTTGTTCTGTGGCAAATGCCAAGCATCCTGCATGGTGTTGGTCTGTGAGCACAACCCCCATCTGTGGACATTGGGCACTCAGACCATCCTCAGGAGTCAGTTTCTAACCATTTGTGCAGACATATGCACAGTTGTGGCCTGCTGGAGATCATTTTGCAGGGCTCTGGCAGTGCTCCTCCTGTTCCTCCTTACACAAAGGTGGAGGTAGAGGTTCTGCTGCTGGGTTGTTGCCCTCCTACAGCCCCCTCTACGTCTCCTGGTGTACTGGCCTGTCTCCTGGTAGCGCCTCCAGCCTTTGGACACTACGCTGACAGACACAGCAAACCTTCTTTCCACAGCTCGCATTGATGTGCCATCCTGGATGAGCTGCACTACCTGAACCACTTGTGTAGGTTGCAGAATCCGTCTCATGCTACCACGAGTGTGAAAGCACAACCAAAATTCCAAAGTGTCCAAAACATCAGCCAGAAAGCATTGGTACTGAGATGTGGTCTGTGGTCCCTACCTGCAGAACCACTCCTTTATTGAGGGTGTCTTGATAATTGCCAATAATTTCCATCTGTTGTCTATTCCATTTGCACAACAGTATGTGAAATTGATTGTCAATCAGTGTTGCTTCCTAAGTGGACAGTTTGATTTCACAGAAGTTTGATTTACTTGGAGTTATATTCTGTTGTTTAAGTGTTCCTTTTATTTTTTTTGAGCAGTATATATATATATATATATGCAACCAAAAGAAATGAAAGATCAGGCGGCACTGCCCTAATGTATTCTGACCTCTCAGTGGAGATCAAGACGCATATCCTACTACGCCGTGCTTTAGAAGACTTCAGGTGCTCCTTCACGAAAAACAGTCTCTTAGTCCAAAATATCTTTGCAAGAATGAATAATGAGGGCACTCACCCGTCTTCATTAAAATTATTCCTTTATTCACGATAACACATCCAGATAACTGATATGGCCGGGGGAGAGAGAGAGGGCCTCAGCCCGTGTGAGCAGAGGAGAACGACGACGGCCGTTTCGCGCTGTCCTGCGCTTCTACGGGTCAACTTGTGTACGAGTCCAGCAGCGGATATAGTGTGCCAATCTGACACACCCCACTACTAAATCCCTCCCACAAGCTGGGCCGATACAATGAACACACATTAAAAGCATACATTTAAAAACAAGAACATTTGTTGGTAAACAGGCTTAGTGAAATAAACGTGCAACATGGGGCAATTTTCCATTTTGAAAGAGAATAAACAAATAAACTCACTAAATACAACACGTTAACAAAGCGAGCACTACAGCGCCCTCTATAGAAAGATGGACATGTCAACCCTGTCATTGAAGCCAAGCGGACCCATTGCATTACTGCGCAGAATCCACCTGGCTTCACTTCTCAACAACAGGTTATCCAAATCTCCTCCTTGGATCGGTAGAACCACCCTTTCAATGCCAGCGAAGGTAAGGCACTCTGTTCTACCACCATGTATTTCTCTCATATGTGTAATAAACCGCGGAACTCCTTTACCCGACGTTACAGATCTGCAATGCTCACGAAAACGAACATACATCGGGCGAATAGTTTTGCCGATGTAAAAGAATCTACACGTACAGAATATGACATACACAACATGATCTGTCTTGCATGTAATGAAGTCTTTGACTACATGTGACACCGCTCCTATTCTGAGGCAGCGATCAGTCAGGTGTTGTTGACAATACGCACAGTGGCCACACTTAAAGTTCCCCCTAGGGGAAGCCCTCTTAAGCCAATTGACATTAGGTTTAGTAATACGGTTTCTCACCAATTTGTCTCGTAATCTAATACTTCTCCTATTCGCTATTATGGGGCCTCTGGCTGCCACCTCAACCAAATCTTTATCTCTCTCCAGCAGATGCCAGTTCTTTTTTATGGCCAGCCTGATCTGCTGTTCCATACTGCTGAATTTAAAACAGAAATTGAACCTCCTATTCGTATCCTGTCTCCGAGGGGATGATGATTTAACGCTGGTTTGTATACTTCTCTCATTATGCACCCTATCTAGGGCTGATACCAAAAGTTTCTCCGGGTAACCTCTCTCCCTAAATCGAGCCATCATCTCGCCAGTCTGACGGGTAAAGCCTTCCTCTGTGTTGTTAACCCTACTAACTCTTAGGAATTGGCTGTAAGGTAACGCCCGTTTAGTATGTGTGGGGTGATAACTATTGTAGTGCATCAAAGTATTAGCCGTATTAGCCGACACCGGTTTACGATACAGAGAAGTACAAACAACCCCTTCTTTGATCTCTACGAGAACGTACAAGAACTCTAGGCGTTCTCCCCCGAATACGGACATAAAGGTCATATTTAGGTCATTAGTTCGATTAAGATACGTCACAAAGTCCTGAAAGGCTGTCTGTGGACCGTCCCAAATTAGGACTATGTCATCCACGAATCGACGAAAATATTTAATATGTTGCAGGTAATTATTACTCTCAGAGTACACATATCTCTCTTCAAATGAACCGAGAAACAAATTCGCAAAAGTGCATGCTACCGGGGTCCCCATCGCAGTCCCCTCCTGTTGCAAATACCATTTATCCAAAAAGGTGAAACAATTGTGAGTGAGCACAAAATTCAAACCTTCACAAATGAAATTAATAAAGTTTTCACTTTTATCAGTGGTATTCAAAATAGTCCTAATAGTATCCACTCCTATAACCTGAGGAATCCTGGTGTACAGGCTCTCAACGTCTATCGACGCAAGAGAGAAGCCTTCCTGCCAGTTGAAGTCCCTTATGCTTTTCAAAAAAGAATTAGTGTCTTTTAAATAGGACGGAATGTTTCTCAACATCGGGCGCAACAACCAATCAATATACTGGGATAGGGGCTCAGTGAGCGACCCTATTCCAGACACGATCGGGCGTCCCGGAGGATAATGGATGGACTTGTGGATTTTCGGAATATGATACCAGTGGGGTCTGGTGGGGAACCCCGGTAGCAACTTCTCTGCCTTCTTCTGCGAGATCGTTCCCAGCTCTACATATCTCCTCAAATATGATGTTAGTTCACCCTTAAATTTCTGCAAAGGATTCCTAGGTAATAATTTGTACACTGTATTGTCAGATAATTGTCTTTTAGCCTCAGTAATGTAATAATCTTTAGGGAGTAACACTATTTTACCTCCCTTATCGGCCGCCCTGACCACAGTGTCCTCCCAGGACATAATCTCCTGCAACACCCTTTCCTCTCCTGCCGTGATGTTATTGGCAGCTTTATGGTATAGTAATGCTTCCACATCTTTTATGACTTGTGCTTCAAATAAATCGACCATATTTCCCGGAGACACTACAGGCATAAATTTGGAGGAAATTCCTCCACTAAAGGGTGCTGGAATTCCGACTTCCTCATTATCGTATCTAATCACCTCCTCTGTCAGCCCCAATAACAATTCAGCATCTTCCCTTATATCGGCCAGGGCCCCTGTGCCTGCCATAAAACCTAGAGGGCCAATTTTGCACGGAATCTCTCCTTCAGATACATAATTAGTGACATTTTTATTTGCAAAATTTTTAAAAAGATGAATCTTTCTTATTGATTTAAACAAGTCAATCTTGAATTCAGTCAGATCAAAGGTTTCTGGCATACTATAATTCAAGCCTTTAGATAGCAAAGACAAAAGGGTCGGTGTCAATATATGTTCCGTCAAATTCAACACCATCTCTTGTGCTGGAACCATTAATACTTCCGTGTCCATGCAACGTGCCTCCGTTTCCGCTGTCTCCGCTGATCTATTCCGCCGTTTCTTACCTCTACCTCTTCGGGTCTTTCTCCTAAAGGGGTGGACACTACTGCTGTCTCTGTGTCAATGCTGGATAAACCATCTAGTGAACCTGCCGCTGTACCTGTACTGTCACTGAGACTAGATTCAGACTCCGTAGTGAGGTAGTCCTTATAGCGGTTCTTGCCATTGGAGTTAGATTTTTTCCTCCAATTGTTAGCATTTCTATTTCTACCATTGCCATTATATGATGTGTTCCAGGAGAAAATTCGGCCAGTATCAAAGTCAGCCTTATCACGTATGTATTTGTCTCTTTTTCTCTGTTTAATGTTAGCCTGGATAGGTATCAATCTACTTTCCAATTTTTTATGACAAGTTGTCCACTGATTCTCCGTGAATCTTACTTTTAATTCTTCTTGTGCTTTACCAAGCTCAGCACTTACCGTATCATAATTTTGTAGATTAGTTTTTAAAACCAAGGCTAACAAGTCCTGGGAACATTTCAACATGATGTTTTCCCATTCTCTACGAAACCCCACATTTTCTTCATGCTGAGAGATTTGTTTCCACACTCTTAATCCTCGTGGGACTCTCCCACTATCACAATAAGACTTTAAGGATTTATTCGTCCAAAAGAGTTTTACTTCTCTCTCAGCCAGGTTGCACATCTTATATTCCAACGCCTTTGTGCTCAAAGATCGAATCTCATCCACCTGCTCACACTCTCTGAAGTAATTGTCTACATCCACCCGGCCAGCTTGTAATCCTGCTCTGGGAATTGCGGCTGTAGAATCCATCTGTTCCATATCAAAGAATGATCTATTACGTGAGTAAACCACTGGGTACACTTAAAGGACGTGCTCTGCCTTCTTGAAAAAGTCTCAAATAATGCAACCAAAAGAAATGAAAGATCAGGCGGCACTGCCCTAATGTATTCTGACCTCTCAGTGGAGATCAAGACGCATATCCTACTATGCCGTGCTTTAGAAGACTTCAGGTGCTCCTTCACGAAAAACAGTCTCTTAGTCCAAAATATCTTTGCAAGAACGAATAATGAGGGCACTCACCCGTCTTCATTAAAATTATTCCTTTATTCACGATAACACATCCAGATAACTGATATGGCTGGGGGAGAGAGAGAGGGCCTCAGCCCGTGTGAGCAGAGGAGAACGACGACGGCCGTTTCGCGCTGTCCTGCGCTTCTACGGGTCAACTTGTGTACGAGGCCAGCAGCGGATATAGTGTGCCAATCTGACACACCCCACTACTAAATCCCTCCCACAAGCCGGGCCGATACAATGAACACACATTAAAAGCATACATTTAAAAACAAGAACATTTGTTGGTAAACAGGCTTGGTGAAATAAACGTGCAACATGGGGCAATTTTCCATTCTGAAAGAGAATAAACAAATAAACTCACTAAATACAACACGTTAACAAAGCGAGCACTACAGCGCCCTCTATAGAAAGATGGACATGTCAACCCTGTCATTGAAGCCAAGCGGACCCATTGCATTACTGCGCAGAATCCACCTGGCTTCACTTCTCAACAACAGGTTATCCAAATCTCCTCCTTGGATCGGTAGAACCACCCTTTCAATGCCAGCGAAGGTAAGGCACTCTGTTCTACCACCATGTATTTCTCTCATATGTGTAATAAACCGCGGAACTCCTTTACCCGACGTTACAGATCTGCAATGCTCACGAAAACGAACATACATCGGGCGAATAGTTTTGCCGATGTAAAAGAATCTACACGTACAGAATATGACATACACAACATGATCTGTCTTGCATGTAATGAAGTCTTTGATTACATGTGACACCGCTCCTATTCTGAGGCAGCGATCAGTCAGGTGTTGTTGACAATACGCACAGTGGCCACACTTAAAGTTCCCCCTAGGGGAAGCCCTCTTAAGCCAATTGACATTAGGTTTAGTAATACGGTTTCTCACCAATTTGTCTCGTAATCTAATACTTCTCCTATTCGCTATTATGGGGCAAAACTATTCGCCCGATGTATGTTCGTTTTCGTGAGCATTGCAGATCTGTAACGTCGGGTAAAGGAGTTCCGCGGTTTATTACACATATGAGAGAAATACATGGTGGTAGAACAGAGTGCCTTACCTTCGCTGGCATTGAAAGGGTGGTTCTACCGATCCAAGGAGGAGATTTGGATAACCTGTTGTTGAGAAGTGAAGCCAGGTGGATTCTGCGCAGTAATGCAATGGGTCCGCTTGGCTTCAATGACAGGGTTGACATGTCCATCTTTCTATAGAGGGCGCTGTAGTGCTCGCTTTGTTAACGTGTTGTATTTAGTGAGTTTATTTGTTTATTCTCTTTCAGAATGGAAAATTGCCCCATGTTGCACGTTTATTTCACTAAGCCTGTTTACCAACAAATGTTCTTGTTTTTAAATGTATGCTTTTAATGTGTGTTCATTGTATCGGCCCGGCTTGTGGGAGGGATTTAGTAGTGGGGTGTGTCAGATTGGCACACTATATCCGCTGCTGGCCTCGTACACAAGTTGACCCGTAGAAGCGCAGGACAGCGCGAAACGGCCGTCGTCGTTCTCCTCTGCTCACACGGGCTGAGGCCCTCTCTCTCTCCCCCAGCCATATCAGTTATCTGGATGTGTTATCGTGAATAAAGGAATAATTTTAATGAAGACGGGTGAGTGCCCTCATTATTCGTTCTTGCAAAGATATTTTGGACTAAGAGACTGTTTTTCGTGAAGGAGCACCTGAAGTCTTCTAAAGCACGGCGTAGTAGGATATGCGTCTTGATCTCCACTGAGAGGTCAGAATACATTAGGGCAGTGCCGCCTGATCTTTCATTTCTTTTGGTTGCATTATTTGAGACTTTTTCAAGAAGGCAGAGCACGTCCTTTAAGTGTACCCAGTGGTTTACTCACGTAATAGATCATTCTTTGATATGGAACAGATGGATTCTACAGCCGCAATTCCCAGAGCAGGATTACAAGCTGGCCGGGTGGATGTAGACAATTACTTCAGAGAGTGTAAGCAGGTGGATGAGATTCGATCTTTGAGCACAAAGGCGTTGGAATATAAGATGTGCAACCTGGCTGAGAGAGAAGTAAAACTCTTTTGGACGAATAAATCCTTAAAGTCTTATTGTGATAGTGGGAGAGTCCCACGAGGATTAAGAGTGTGGAAACAAATCTCTCAGCATGAAGAAAATGTGGGGTTTCGTAGAGAATGGGAAAACATCATGTTGAAATGTTCCCAGGATTTGTTAGCCTTGGTTTTAAAAACTAATCTACAAAATTATGATACGGTAAGTGCTGAGCTTGGTAAAGCACAAGAAGAATTAAAAGTAAGATTCACGGAGAATCAGTGGACAACTTGTCATAAAAAATTGGAAAGTAGATTGATACCTATCCAGGCTAACATTAAACAGAGAAAAAGAGACAAATACATACGTGATAAGGCTGACTTTGATACTGGCCGAATTTTCTCCTGGAACACATCATATAATGGCAATGGTAGAAATAGAAATGCTAACAATTGGAGGAAAAAATCTAACTCCAATGGCAAGAACCGCTATAAGGACTACCTCACTACGGAGTCTGAATCTAGTCTCAGTGACAGTACAGGTACAGCGGCAGGTTCACTAGATGGTTTATCCAGCATTGACACAGAGACAGCAGTAGTGTCCACCCCTTTAGGAGAAAGACCCGAAGAGGTAGAGGTAAGAAACGGCGGAATAGATCAGCGGAGACAGCGGAAACGGAGGCACGTTGCATGGACACGGAAGTATTAATGGTTCCAGCACAAGAAATGGTGTTGAATTTGACGGAACATATATTGACACCGACCCATTTGTCTTTGCTATCTAAAGGCTTGAATTATAGTATGCCAGAAACCTTTGATCTGACTGAATTCAAGATTGACTTGTTCAAATCAATAAGAAAGATTCATCTTTTTAAAAATTTTGCAAATAAAAATGTCACTAATTATGTATCTGAAGGAGAGATTCCGTGCAAAATTGGCCCTCTAGGTTTTATGGCAGGCACAGGGGCCCTGGCCGATATAAGGGAAGACGCTGAATTGTTATTGGGGCTGACAGAGGAGGTGACTAGATACGATAATGAGGAAGTCGGAATTCCAGCACCCTTTAGTGGAGGAATTTCCTCCAAATTTATGCCTGTAGTGTCTCCGGGAAATATGGTCGATTTATTTGAAGCACAAGTCATAAAAGATGTGGAAGCATTACTATACCATAAAGCTGCCAATAACATCACGGCAGGAGAGGAAAGGGTGTTGCAGGAGATTATGTCCTGGGAGGACACTGTGGTCAGGGCGGCCGATAAGGGAGGTAAAATAGTGTTACTCCCTAAAGATTATTACATTACTGAGGCTAAAAGACAATTATCTGACAATACAGTGTACAAATTATTACCTAGGAATCCTTTGCAGAAATTTAAGGGTGAACTAACATCATATTTGAGGAGATATGTAGAGCTGGGAACGATCTCGCAGAAGAAGGCAGAGAAGTTGCTACCGGGGTTCCCCACCAGACCCCACTGGTATCATATTCCGAAAATCCACAAGTCCATCCATTATCCTCCGGGACGCCCGATCGTGTCTGGAATAGGGTCGCTCACTGAGCCCCTATCCCAGTATATTGATTGGTTGTTGCGCCCGATGTTGAGAAACATTCCGTCCTATTTAAAAGACACTAATTCTTTTTTGAAAAGCATAAGGGACTTCAACTGGCAGGAAGGCTTCTCTCTTGCGTCGATAGACGTTGAGAGCCTGTACACCAGGATTCCTCAGGTTATAGGAGTGGATACTATTAGGACTATTTTGAATACCACTGATAAAAGTGAAAACTTTATTAATTTCATTTGTGAAGGTTTGAATTTTGTGCTCACTCACAATTGTTTCACCTTTTTGGATAAATGGTATTTGCAACAGGAGGGGACTGCGATGGGGACCCCGGTAGCATGCACTTTTGCGAATTTGTTTCTCGGTTCATTTGAAGAGAGATATGTGTACTCTGAGAGTAATAATTACCTGCAACATATTAAATATTTTCGTCGATTCGTGGATGACATAGTCCTAATTTGGGACGGTCCACAGACAGCCTTTCAGGACTTTGTGACGTATCTTAATCGAACTAATGACCTAAATATGACCTTTACGTCCGTATTCGGGGGAGAACGCCTAGAGTTCTTGTACGTTCTCGTAGAGATCAAAGAAGGGGTTGTTTGTACTTCTCTGTATCGTAAACCGGTGTCGGCTAATACTTTGATGCACTACAATAGTTATCACCCCACACATACTAAACGGGCGTTACCTTACAGCCAATTCCTAAGAGTTAGTAGGGTTAACAACACAGAGGAAGGCTTTACCCGTCAGACTGGCGAGATGATGGGTCGATTTAGGGAGAGAGGTTACCCGGAGAAACTTTTGGTATCAGCCCTAGATAGGGTGCATAATGAGAGAAGTATACAAACCAGCGTTAAATCATCATCCCCTCGGAGACAGGATACGAATAGGAGGTTCAATTTCTGTTTTAAATTCAGCAGTATGGACCAGCAGATCAGGCTGGCCATAAAAAAGAACTGGCATCTGCTGGAGAGAGATAAAGATTTGGTTGAGGTGGCAGCCAGAGGCCCCATAATAGCGAATAGGAGAAGTATTAGATTACGAGACAAATTGGTGAGAAACCGTATTACTAAACCTAATGTCAATTGGCTTAAGAGGGCTTCCCCTAGGGGGAACTTTAAGTGTGGCCACTGTGCGTATTGTCAACAACACCTGACTGATCGCTGCCTCAGAATAGGAGCGGTGTCACATGTAGTCAAAGACTTCATTACATGCAAGACAGATCATGTTGTGTATGTCATATTCTGTACATGTAGATTCTTTTACATCGGCAAAACTATTCGCCCGATGTATGTTCTTTTTCGTGAGCATTGCAGATCTGTAACGTCGGGTAAAGGAGTTCCGCGGTTTATTACACATATGAGAGAAATACATGGTGGTAGAACAGAGTGCCTTACCTTCGCTGGCATTGAAAGGGTGGTTCTACCGATCCAAGGAGGAGATTTGGATAACCTGTTGTTGAGAAGTGAAGCCAGGTGGATTCTGCGCAGTAATGCAATGGGTCCGCTTGGCTTCAATGACAGGGTTGACATGTCCATCTTTCTATAGAGGGCGCTGTAGTGCTCGCTTTGTTAACGTGTTGTATTTAGTGAGTTTATTTGTTTATTCTCTTTCAGAATGGAAAATTGCCCCATGTTGCACGTTTATTTCACTAAGCCTGTTTACCAACAAATGTTCTTGTTTTTAAATGTATGCTTTTAATGTGTGTTCATTGTATCGGCCCGGCTTGTGGGAGGGATTTAGTAGTGGGGTGTGTCAGATTGGCACACTATATCCGCTGCTGGCCTCGTACACAAGTTGACCCGTAGAAGCGCAGGACAGCGCGAAACGGCCGTCGTCGTTCTCCTCTGCTCACACGGGCTGAGGCCCTCTCTCTCTCCCCCGGCCATATCAGTTATCTGGATGTGTTATCGTGAATAAAGGAATAATTTTAATGAAGACGGGTGAGTGCCCTCATTATTCGTTCTTGCAAAGATATATATATATATATATATATATATATTTATTTATATATATATATATATATATATATATATATATATATGCCTGTAGCTTTGCCGCGACAAAAAGGGGGGCCCAGACACATTTATTGCACAGGTGCCCCCAGCTGACAGTGCTGCCCTTTTAAGAAGAGGTATAGTAATTGTCTTTGGGAACCACCTTCAAATCATTCCCTTTATAGAGGTTATTTTAATACTGAATCACCAGAGTATCTATTGTCCGTTTAACTTGCACCAAACAAGATAAAAAAAATATTCATATTCCAGGGGTGCTCCGGCCGGTAGCGTCCCTGGACTAGTGATATCCAAGATGGACGGCGGCACTGGGAGGTATGTGACGTCACCGGGTATGGATACCTGAAGATGCCAAAAAACTAACCAATGCGTTTTGAAGCAGCTCAGTTCCCCTTCGTCAGGGTGATTACTCCCATATATGTAGTAGGGCATTATATATTCCAGATAGAACCACCCTCTTCCCAGGGAATTCCATGATCCTTCAAAAAGGATGCTGGTTATAGGATGTCCTAGTCCTAGAGCCTTTCTTGGTCTATATTTAGCTTTATATAAATTTAAATTTATACCATAAAATACTTATATATACATATATATATATATATATATATACATATATATATATATATATATATATATATATATATATATATATATATATATATATATATATATATATATATATATATATATACATTGCTTATTACATACTGTACATGAATACATTTATACATTAAAATTAGTGATGATCGAATAGTGAAATATTCGGATTCGGGAAAATCGACATGAATAATTTCTAATATCCGTGTATTTGTTCCAAATAACGAATCCAAGGCAAGTAAATGGGAAAGCCGAATATTTTTCTGCTGGACTGAACAGACAAGTGTGGGGGCCTGAGAAAAAAGGCTTAAATGGATAGGAAAGAGCTAAAACTAAATAGGAACAGCATGGAGAAGATGCCTGCATGCCTTTCTGACTCACATATGGTATCTGAGAATAATGTTGTCAGACTACTGCACCAGTTTTACGGATTTTTAACCCCTTTCTGCCATCGGACATACTATCCCGTCCATGTGACCTGGGACTTAATTCCCATGGATGGGATAGTACGTCATACTCGATCAGCTGTGCTCACATGGGGGAGTGCGGCCGATCGCGGCCGGGTGTCAGCTGATTATCACAGCTGACATTCGGCACTATGTGCCAGGAGGGGTCACGGACTGCTCCCGCCACTTTAATCCCCGGAACACTGCGATCAAACATGATCACAGCGTTCCGGTGGCATAGGAAAGCACCGCGCAGGGAGGGGGCTCCCTGCGTGCTTCCCTGAGACCCTCGGAACAACGCGATGTGATCGCACTGTTCCAAAGGTTTCCTCCGTTCTCCTCCCTGCAGGCCCCGGATCCAAGATGGTCACGAAGGGTCCTTCCGGGTCCTGCAGGGAGGTGGCTTATATTGATGAATATAAAGAAACCTGGTACCGCTGCCACAAAGCATCATCAGCGGAAAAATAAAAAAAGTTATAGCCCTCAGAATAAAGCGATGCAAAAATAATTATTTATTTAAATAATAGTTTTTATTGCATAAAAGCGCCAAAACATAAAAAAGATATAAATGAGATATCGCTGTAATCGTACTGACCCGACGAATAAAACTGCTTTATCAATTTTACGAAACGTGGAACGGTATAAACGCCCCCTCAAAAAAAATTCATGAAATGCTGATTTTTGTTCATTCTGCCTCACAAAAATCGTAATAAAAAGCGATCAAAAAATGTCATGTGCCCGAAAATGGTACCCTTAAAAACGTCAACTAGTCCTGCAAAAAACAAGATGTTACATGACTCTGTGGACCAAAATATGGAAAAATTATAGCTCTCAAATTAAAAGCGATAAAAGCGTCTTTTAGTGTGTGACAGCTGCCAAATATAAAAACCCGCTATAAATAGTAAATCAAACCCCCCTTTATCACCGCATTAGTTAGAGAAAGATAAGAAAATTAAAAAAATGTAAAAAATGTATTTATTTCTATTTTCCCATTAGGGTTAGGGTTAGGGCTTAAGTTAGGGTTGGGGCTACAGTTAGGGTAAGGGCTAAAGTTAGGGTTATGTTATGACCCCAATGGCAGAGGGTCTCAGAATTTATTACCAAGTCTGCAAACACAAAAAAACCAGCTCATAGGGCCGTGGTAACTAGGCTGACCGTATACCTGAACCTAGCACCACAAATAGCAGCAGCCGGGGAACGTACCTATGTTGGTTCTAGACGTCTCGCGCCAGCCGGAGAACTAACTAACCCTAGAAGGGAAAAGATAGACCTTTCTTGCCTCCAGAGAAAAGACCCCAAAAGTTGGATTCAAGCCCCCAACAAATAATAACGGTGAGGTAAGAAGAAAAGACAAACGTAAGGATGAACTAGGTTTTTAGCAAAGAGAGGCCCACTGACTAATAGCAGAATATAGGAAGATGACTTATACGGTCAGCAAAAACCCTATCAAAATTTCCACGCGGAATATTCAAGAACCCCCGAACCGTCTAACGGCACGGGGGGAGAATATCCGCCCCCTAGAGCTTCCAGCTATATCAGGAATCACATTTGGTACAAGCTGGACAGAAATAAGAGCAAATGCAAATAACCAAAAAATAAGGAAGCAGGACTTAGCTTATTTTGCAAGAACCAGGACCAGCAGACAGGAGCAAACAGAAAGGAACTGATTACAACGATGCCAGGCACCAGACTGAAAATCCAGGAAGCTTAAATAGCAACACCCCTGGACTAACGAGCCAGGTGGGACCAAGCTGGAGAAAGAAGCTCAAAGTGTCATGTCGCTAGTGACCACAAGAGGGAGCCAAAAAGTCCAATTCACAACAGTACCCCCCCCTTAAGGAGGGGTCACCGAACCCTCACCAAGACCACCAGGACGATCAGGATGAGCAGCGTGAAAGGCACAAACTAAATCGGCCGCATGAACATCAGAGGCGACCACCCAGGAATTATCCTCCTGACCATAGCCCTTCCACTTGACCAGATACTGAAGCCTCCGTCTGGAGAGACGAGAATCCAAGATCTTCTCCACCACGTACTCCAACTCGCCCTCAACCAACACCGGAGCAGGAGGCTCAACAGAAGGAACCACAGGCACAACGTAGCGCCGCAACAAAGACCTATGGAACACGTTGTGAATGGCAAATGACACCGGAAGATCCAAGCGAAAGGACACTGGATTAAGGATTTCCAAAATCTTATAAGGACCGATGAAGCGAGGCTTAAAATTAGGAGAGGAGACCTTCATAGGAACAAACCGAGAAGACAGCCACACCAAATCCCCAACACGAAGTCGGGGACCCACACCGCGGCGGCGGTTGGCAAAACGCTGAGCCTTCTCCTGTGACAACTTTAGGTTGTCCACCACAAGATTCCAGATCCGCTGCAACCTATCCACCACAGAATCTACCCCAGGACAGTCAGAAGGCTCAACATGTCCCGAGGAAAAACGAGGATGAAAACCAGAGTTGCAGAAAAATGGCGAAACCAAAGTAGGGGAACTAGCCCGATTATTAAGGGCAAACTCAGCCAATGGCAAGAAGGTCACCCAATCATCCTGATCTGCAGAAAGAAAACACCTCAAATAAGCCTCTAGAGTCTGATTTGTTCGCTCCGTTTGGCCATTAGTCTGAGGATGAAAGGCAGACGAAAATGACAAATCAATGCCCATCTTAGCACAAAAGGATCGCCAGAACCTGGAAACAAACTGGGATCCTCTGTCAGACACGATATTCTCAGGAATGCCGTGCAAGCGAACCACATTCTGAAAGAATAAAGGAACCAGATCGGAAGAGGAAGGCAGCTTAGGCAAAGACACCAAATGGACCATCTTGGAAAAGCGATCACATACCACCCAGATGACAGACATGCCCTGAGACACAGGAAGATCTGAAATGAAATCCATGGAAATGTGTGTCCAAGGCCTCTTCGGGACAGGTAAGGCAAGAGCAACCCGCTGGCACGAGAACAGCAAGGCTTAGCTCGAGCACAAGTCCCACAGGACTGCACAAATGACCGCACATCCCGTGACAAGGAAGGCCACCAAAAGGACGTAGCCACCAAATCTCTGGTGCCAAAAATTCCCGGATGCCCTGCCAACACCGAGGAATGAACCTCGGAAATGACTCTGCTGGTCCATTTATCAGGAACAACAAGTCTGTCAGGTGGACAAGAGTCAGGTCTACCAGCCTGAAATCTCTGCAACACACGTCGCAAATCCGGAGAAATGGCTGACAAGATTACTCCCTCTTTAAGAATACCAGCTGGCTCTGAAACTCCAGGAGAGTCAGGCACAAAGCTCCTCGAAAGAGCATCAGCCTTCACATTCTTTGAACCTGGTAGGTACGAGACCACAAAGTCAAAACGGGAGAAAAACAATGACCAACGGGCCTGTCTAGGATTCAGGCGTTTAGCAGACTCGAGATACATCAGATTCTTGTGATCAGTCAAGACCACCACACGATGCTTAGCACCCTCGAGCCAATGACGCCACTCCTCAAATGCCCACTTCATGGCCAACAACTCCCGATTGCCAACATCATAGCTCCGCTCAGCAGGCGAAAACTTCCTAGAAAAAAAAGCACATGGTCTCATTACAGAGCAACCAGGGCCTCTCTGCGACAAAACGGCCCCTGCCCCGATCTCAGAAGCATCCACTTCAACCTGAAAGGGAAGTGAGACATCAGGCTGACACAAAACAGGCGCCGAAGTAAACCGGCGCTTCAGCTCTTGGAAAGCTTCCACGGCTGCAGGAGCCCAGTTAGCAACATCAGAACCTTTCTTGGTCATATCCGTCAAAGGTTTAACAACGCTAGAAAAGTTAGTGATAAAACGACGGTAGAAGTTAGCAAAACCCAAGAACTTCTGAAGACTCTTAACTGACGTGGGTTGAGTCCAATCATGAATAGCTCGGACCTTGACTGGGTCCATCTCCACCGCAGAAGGGGAAAAAATAAAACCCAAAAAGGGAACCTTCTGTACTCCAAAGAGACACTTTGAGCCCTTAACGAACAAAGCATTCTCACGCAAAACCTGAAACACCGTCCTGACCTGCTTAACATGGGAGTCCCAATCATCAGAAAAAACCAGAATATCATCCAGATAAACAATCATAAATTTATCCAGATACTTCCGGAAGATATCATGCATAAAGGACTGAAAAACTGAAGGAGCATTAGAGAGCCCAAAAGGCATCACCAAGTACTCAAAATGACCTTCGGGCGTATTAAATGCAGTTTTCCATTCATCTCCTTGCTTAATGCGCACAAGGTTGTACGCACCACGAAGATCTATCTTGGTGAACCACTTGGCACCCTTAATCCGGGCAAACAAGTCTGACAACAGAGGCAAAGGATACTGAAATTTAACAGTGATTTTATTCAGAAGCCGATAGTCTATACAAGGTCTCAAAGATCCGTCCTTCTTGGCCACAAAAAAGAATCCCGCACCAAGAGGGGAAGAGGATGGACGGATATGCCCCTTCTCCAGAGACTCCTTGATATACGAACGCATTTCGGTATGTTCAGGTACAGACAGATTAAATAATCTTCCCTTAGGAAATTTACTACCTGGAATCAAATCTATAGCGCAGTCACAATCCCTATGAGGAGGAAGAGCACTGGACCTGGACTCGCTGAAAACATCCTGATAATCAGACAAATACTCAGGAACTTCCGAAGGAGTAGAGGAAGCAATAGACACCAGCGGGGAATCACCATGGGCAGCACGGTGGCGCAGTGGTTAGCACAGCAGCCTTGCAGCGCTGGGGTCCTGGGTTCTAATCCCACCTTGGACAACATCTGCAAAGAGTTTGTATGTTCTCTCCGTGTTTGCGTGGGTTTCCTCCAGGCACTCCGGTTTCCTCCCACATTCTAAAGACATACTGATAGGGAATTTAGACTGTGAGCCCCATCGGGGACAGCGATGATAATGTGTGCAAACTGTAAAGCGCTGCGTAATATGTTAGCGCTATATAAAAATAAAGATTATTATTATTAATTCCCTGACAGCCCCAACTTGACACTGACATTGCCTTCCAATCCAAAACTGGATTATGGGTCTGTAACCATGGCAGACCCAAATCGACCAAATCATGCATTTTATGTAGAACAAGAAAACGAATCACCTCCCGATGTTCAGGAGTCATGCACATGGTTACCTGTGTCCAAAACTGCGGCTTATTTTCCGCCAATGGCGTAGCATCAATACCTCTAAGAGGGATAGGATTTACCAACGGCTCAAGTACAAAACCACAGCGCTTGGCAAATGACAGATCCATAAGACTCAGGGCAGCACCTAAATCCACAAACGCCATAGCAGGGTAGGAAGACAATGAGCAAATTAAAGTCACAGACAAAATAAATTTAGGTTGCAGATTACCAATGGCGACAGGACTAACAACCCTTGTTAGGCGTTTAGAGCATGCTGATATAACATGTGTAGAATCACCACAGTAAAAACACAACCCATTCAGACGTCTATGATTTTTCCGTTCATTTCTAGTCTGAATTCTACCACATTGCATTAAATCAGGTGTTTGTTCAGACAACACCACCAGAGGATTAGCGGCTTTGCGCTCCCGCAAACGCCGGTCAATCTGAATAGCCAGCGCCATGGAATCATTTAGACTTGTAGGAATGGAGAAACCCACCATCACATTCTTAATGGCTTCCGAAAGGCCATTTCTGAAATTTGCGGCCAGAGCACACTCATTCCACTGAGTAAGCACGGACCATTTCCGAAATTTTTGGCAATACACTTCAGCTTCATCCTGGCCCTGAGAGATAGCCAGCAAGGCTTTTTCTGACTGAATTTCAAGATTGGGTTCCTCGTAAAGCAACCCGAGCGCCAGAAAAAACGCATCAATATTTGCCAATGCCGGATCTCCTGGCGCTAACGGGAAAGCCCAATCCTGAGGGTCGCCCCGCAAGAAAGAGATAACAATTTTAACTTGCTGAGCTGAGTCTCCAGACGAACGGGGTCTCAGAGATAGAAACAATTTACAATTATTCCTGAAATTCCTAAACTTAAATCGGTCTCCAGAAAACAGTTCAGGAATAGGTATTTTAGGTTCTGACATAGGACTACTGGTAACAAAATCTTGAATACCCTGCACACGAGCAGCAAGCTGATCCACACTAGTAATCAAGGTCTGGACATTCATGTCTGCAGCAAGCTCAAGCCACTCTGATGTAAAGGGGAGGAAGAAAGAGAAAAAAAAAAACAAAACTCAGAATTTCCTTTCTTATTATCCCACTTCTGCAATGCATTAAACATTCACCTTTGGCCTGGCATACTGTTATGACCCCAATGGCAGAGGGTCTCAGAATTTATTACCAAGTCTGCAAACACAAAAAACCAGCTCATAGGGCAGTGGTAACTAGGCTGACCGTATACCTGAACCTAGCACCACAAATAGCAGCAGCCGGGGAACGTACCTACGTTGGTTCTAGACGTCTCGCGCCAGCCGGAGAACTAACTAACCCTAGAAGGGAAAAGATAGACCTTTCTTGCCTCCAGAGAAAAGACCCCAAAAGTTGGATACAAGCCCCCAACAAATAATAACGGTGAGGTAAGAAGAAAAGACAAACGTAAGGATGAACTAGGTTTTTAGCAAAGAGAGGCCCACTGACTAATAGCAGAATATAGGAAGATGACTTATACGGTCAGCAAAAACCCTATCAAAATTTCCACGCGGAATATTCAAGAACCCCCGAACCGTCTAACGGCACGGGGGGAGAATATCCGCCCCCTAGAGATTCCAGCTATATCAGGAATCACATTTGGTACAAGCTGGACAGAAATAAGAGCAAATGCAAATAACCAAAAAATAAGGAAGCAGGACTTAGCTTATTTTGCAAGAACCAGGACCAGCAGACAGGAGCAAACAGAAAGGAACTGATTACAACGATGCCAGGCACCAGACTGAAAATCCAGGAAGCTTAAATAGCAACACCCCTGGACTAACGAGCCAGGTGGGACCGAGCTGGAGAAAGAAGCTCAAAGTGTCATGTCGCTAGTGACCACAAGAGGGAGCCAAAAAGTCCAATTCACAACAGGGTTAGGGTTGAGGCTAAAGTTAGGGATATGGTTGGGGCTAAAATTAGGGATAGGGTTGGGGCTGAAAGTTAGGGTTAGGGTTTGTGGAGCGGCCCCCAAACGCAGGGCAACGGGGTACTTGGTACCGGGTTTCTCTCGGTTCTGGGGATGTCACGGTGGCCTGACTCTGTCCATGGCCCTGCTAAGGGGCACCCAATTAAAGATGTAGGTGATGGTGTAGGTTGCAGTAAATAACGAAGACACAGGGTTGCAGTCTCTTTACCTCTTTACTGAAGGCTTCGGCATCCGCAATCCAGAGCACTGCTAACAGGGCTGGCTGAGACCGGCTGGTCCGAAGGCACATCCAGAGTTCCAGGTGGAAATCAGCGGCCTTCCTACCAGCGCCTGTGTGTTGTAGTACTTCCCTGCTGAGCACCACGGGATAGTCCTCACAACTGTCGTGTATGTTTCTGTTCTTTCTCTCTCCGTCCCCCAGATGATATGGATAGGACGCACCCGTATGATGGGGTAGGCCTGGAGTTATTTTATAGGGACCCTAGAGATGCCCCTCTCCCACAATTGCCTCCGTTGTCTTCATTGGGTGAAAAAGGTGAGACAGCCAACCTAAAGTTAACTGCCCTGCCGTTGGTTCAAAGTAATGCGTAGAGTCTATTACTTCCTCGGCGTTCCGGCCGCCGGCTGCATGCCTCAGAAGGATGTTGCTGATCTTGAGGCACGACTCCTTCTGGTTCTAGCTCCTTTGTGCTGTGATCTCGTTTCTCACTTCTCCACAATATACTTTACTTCGTGTACTTTCTTAGGATCCCACCCCTGACAGGTCCTCTCTCTAACTCTCCCCAGCTACTTTCTCCCTCACTTCCTATCCAACCCCCACTTTTACCCATGTGTGAGGAGTGGCCTAGTAGATAGGACCTTTTGCTCCCCCTGGCGGCTGGAGTGTGAAGTGTAATGTGTGTCTGTGATACCTGCAAGGTGAACTCTTTTAGTGCAATCAGATGTACCATCACTCCCCCTGGTGGAAGAGCGATGTTACTGCAACGACCAGACTCTGGGGCGCTGCACTCCCCCCCGTTAAATCCAGTACTCCCGGACTGGTGAAAGAAGAACAACAATACATGTTAACAAAAGTCATACAAAATTTTGAAATGCTATGAACAAGTAAATGCTATGAACAAGTAAATATAACAGTGCTTCCCTCTATGGGAGGTGACGACACTTGAACGTTGCGAAAGTTTGGTCATGCACAGTTCATGACTCTGTCATGATTCTCAATGGCGAGAGAACATAGCCCAGCATATATGAGAACTAGCTCTTGGAAGATGGAAACTATACTGACCATGAACTAAACCTGCCGCACAACTAGAAGTGGCCGGGTAGCATGCCTACGTTTTTTAACCCTAGATGCCCAGCGCCAGCCGGAGAACTACCTAATCCTAGCAGAGGAAAAGACAGTCCTGGCTCACCTCTAGAGAAATTTTCCCAAAAGGCAGACAGAGGCCCCCACATATATTGGCGGTGATTTTAGATGAAATGACAAACGTAGTATGAAAATAGGTTTAGCAAAATCGAGGTCCGCTTTCTAGATAGCAGGAAGACAGAAAGGACACTTTCATGGTCAGCAGAAAACCCTATCAAAACACCATCCAGAAATTCCTTTAAGACTCTAGCATTAACTCATAACACCAGAGTGGCAATTTCCGATCACAAGAGCTTTCCAGACACAGTAACGAAACAGCAGCTGTGAACAGGAACAAAATGCAAAAACACACAAGGACAAAAGTCCAACTTAGCTGGGAGTTGTCTAGTAGCAGGAACAAGCACAGAAGGCTTCTGATTACATTGTTGACCGGCAAGAAACTGACAGAGGAGCAAGGTTATATAGCGACTCCCACATCCTGATAGGAGCAGGTGAACAGAGGGGATGATGCACACAAGTTCAATTCCACAAGTGGCCACCGGGGGAGCCCAGAATCCAATTTCACAACAGTACCCCCCCCTCAAGGAGGGGGCACCGAACCCTCACCAGAACCACCAGGGCGATCAGGATGAGCCCTATGAAAGGCACGGACAAGATCGGAGGCATGAACATCAGAGGCAGTGACCCAAGAATTATCCTCCTGACCGTATCCCTTCCATTTGACCAGATACTGGAGTCTCCGTCTGGAAACACGAGAGTCTAAGATCTTTTCCACAACGTACTCCAACTCACCCTCAACCAACACCGGAGCAGGAGGCTCAACGGAAGGCACAACCGGTACCTCATACCTGCGCAACAATGACCGATGAAAAACATTATGAATCAAAAAGGATGCAGGGAGGTCCAAACGGAAGGACACAGGGTTAAGAATCTCCAAAATCTTGTACGGGCCGATGAACCGAGGCTTAAACTTAGGAGAAGAAACCCTCATAGGGACAAAACGAGAAGACAACCACACCAAGTCCCCAACACAAAGCCGAGGACCAACACGACGACGGCGGTTGGCAAAAAGCTGAGTCTTCTCCTGGGACAACTTCAAATTGTCCACCACCTGCCCCCAAATCTGATGCAACCTCTCCACCACAGCATCCACTCCAGGACAATCCGAAGATTCCACTTGACCGGAGGAAAATCGAGGATGAAACCCCAAATTACAGAAAAACGGGGACACCAAGGTGGCAGAGCTGGCCCGATTATTGAGGGCGAACTCCGCCAAAGGCAAAAAAGCAACCCAATCATCCTGATCCGCAGACACAAAACACCTCAAATATGTCTCCAAGGTCTGATTAGTCCGCTCGGTCTGGCCATTAGTCTGAGGATGGAAAGCAGACGAAAAAGACAAATCTATGCCCATCCTAGCACAGAATGCCCGCCAAAATCTAGACACGAATTGGGTCCCTCTGTCAGAAACGATATTCTCAGGAATACCATGCAAACGAACAACATTTTGAAAAAACAGAGGAACCAACTCGGAAGAAGAAGGCAACTTAGGCAAGGGAACCAGATGGACCATCTTAGAGAAACGGTCACACACCACCCAGATGACAGACATCTTCTGAGAAACAGGCAGATCCGAAATAAAATCCATCGAGATGTGCGTCCAAGGCCTCTTCGGGATAGGCAAGGGCAACAACAATCCACTAGCCCGAGAACAACAAGGCTTGGCCCGAGCACAAACGTCACAAGACTGCACAAAGCCTCGCACATCTCGTGACAGGGAAGGCCACCAGAAGGACCTTGCCACCAAATCCCTGGTACCAAAGATTCCAGGATGACCTGCCAACGCAGAAGAATGAACCTCAGAGATGACTCTACTGGTCCAATCATCAGGAACAAACAGTCTACCAGGTGGGCAACGATCAGGTCTATCCGCCTGAAACTCCTGCAAGGCCCGCCGCAGGTCTGGAGAAACGGCAGACAATATCACTCCATCTTTAAGGATACCTGTGGGCTCAGAATTACCAGGGGAGTCAGGCTCAAAACTCCTAGAAAGGGCATCCGCCTTAACATTCTTAGAACCCGGTAGGTACGACACCACAAAATTAAACCGAGAGAAAAACAACGACCAGCGCGCCTGTCTAGGATTCAGGCGCCTGGCAGACTCAAGGTAAATTAAATTTTTGTGGTCAGTCAATACCACCACCTGATGTCTGGCCCCCTCAAGCCAGTGACACCACTCCTCAAAAGCCCACTTCATGGCCAAAAGCTCCCGATTCCCAATATCATAATTCCGCTCGGCGGGCGAAAATTTACGGGAAAAAAAAGCACAAGGTCTCATCACGGAGCAGTCGGAACTTCTCTGCGACAACACCGCCCCAGCTCCGATTTCAGAAGCGTCGACCTCAACCTGAAAAGGAAGAGCAACATCAGGCTGACGCAACACTGGGGCGGAAGAAAAGCGGCGCTTGAGCTCCCGAAAGGCCTCCACAGCATCAGGGGACCAATCAGCAACATCAGCACCCTTCTTAGTCAAATCAGTCAATGGTTTTACAACATCAGAAAAACCAGCAATAAATCGACGATAAAAGTTAGCAAAGCCCAAAAATTTCTGAAGACTCTTAAGAGAAGAGGGTTGCGTCCAATCACCAATAGCCTGAACCTTGACAGGATCCATCTCGATGGAAGAGGGGGAAAAAATGTATCCCAAGAAAGAAATCTTTTGAACCCCAAAAACACACTTAGAACCCTTCACACACAAGGAATTAGACCGCAAAACCTGAAAAACCCTCCTGACCTGCTGGACATGAGAGTCCCAGTCATCCGAAAAAATCAGAATATCATCCAGATACACAATCATAAATTTATCCAAATAATCGCGGAAAATGTCATGCATAAAGGACTGGAAGACTGAAGGGGCATTTGAAAGACCAAAAGGCATCACCAAATACTCAAAATGGCCCTCGGGCGTATTAAATGCGGTTTTCCACTCATCCCCCTGCTTGATTCGCACCAAATTATACGCCCCACGGAGATCAATCTTAGAGAACCACTTGGCCCCCTTTATACGAGCAAACAAATCAGTAAGCAGTGGTAACGGATATTGATATTTAACCGTGATTTTATTCAAAAGTCGATAATCAATACACGGCCTCAAAGAGCCGTCTTTCTTAGACACAAAGAAAAAACCGGCTCCTAAGGGAGATGACGAAGGACGAATATGTCCCTTTTCCAAGGACTCCTTTATATATTCTCGCATAGCAGCGTGTTCAGGCACAGACAGATTAAATAAACGACCCTTAGGGTATTTACTACCCGGAATCAAGTCTATGGCACAATCGCACTCCCGGTGCGGAGGTAGTGAACCAACCTTGGGTTCTTCAAAAACGTCACGAAAGTCAGACAAGAATTCAGGAATCTCAGAGGGAATAGATGATGAAATGGAAACCAAAGGTACGTCCCCATGAGTTCCTTTACATCCCCAGCTTAACACAGACATAGCTCTCCAGTCGAGGACTGGGTTATGAGATTGCAGCCATGGCAATCCCAGCACCAAAACATCATGTAGATTATACAGCACCAGAAAGCGAATAACCTCCTGGTGATCCGGATTAACACGCATAGTCACTTGTGTCCAGTATTGTGGTTTATTACTAGCCAATGGGGTGGAGTCAATCCCTTTCAGAGGTATCGGAGCCTCCAGTGGCTCCAAATCATACCCACAGCGTTTGGCAAAGGACCAATCCATAAGACTCAAAGCAGCGCCAGAGTCGACATAGGCGTCCGCGGTAATAGATGACAAAGAACAAATCAGGGTCACAGATAGAATAAACTTAGACTGTAAAGTGCTAATTGAAACAGACTTGTCAGGCTTCTTAGTACGCTTAAAGCATGCTGATATAACATGAGTTGAATCACCACAATAGAAGCACAACCCATTTTTTCGTCTAAAATTCTGCCGCTCGCTTCTGGACAGAATTCTATCACATTGCATATTTTCTGGCGTTTTCTCAGTAGACACCGCCAAATGGTGTACAGGTTTGCGCTCCCGCAGACGCCTATCGATCTGAATAGCCATCGTCATGGACTCATTCAGACTCGCAGGCACAGGGAACCCCACCATAACATCCTTAATGGCATCAGAGAGACCTTCTCTGAAAATCGCCGCCAGGGCGCACTCATTCCACTGAGTAAGCACAGACCATTTGCGGAATTTTTGGCAGTATATTTCAGCTTCATCTTGCCCCTGAGACAAGGACATCAAGGCCTTTTCCGCCTGAAGCTCTAAATGAGGTTCCTCATAAAGCAACCCCAAGGCCAGAAAAAACGCATCCACATTGAGCAACGCAGGATCCCCTGGTGCCAATGCAAAAGCCCAGTCTTGAGGGTCGCCCCGGAGCAAGGAAATTACAATCCTGACCTGCTGTGCAGGGTCTCCGGCAGAGCGAGACTTCAGGGACAAAAACAATTTGCAATTATTTTTAAAATTTTGAAAGTGAGATCTATTCCCCGAGAAGAATTCAGGCAAAGGAATTCTAGGCTCAGACATAGGTGCATGAACAACAAAATCTTGCAAATTTTGTACCTTTGTGGCGAGATTATTCAAACCTGTAGCTACACTCTGAAGATCCATTTGAAACAGGTGAACACAGAGCCATTCAAGGATTAGAAGGAGAGAAAGAGAGGAAGGTTGCAGTATAGGCAGACTAGCAAGTGATTCAATTAAGAGCACACTCAGAACTAGAGGAAAAAAAAAAAAAAAAAAATTGTAGCAGACTTCTTTTTTCTCTCCTTTCTCAGCCAGTAATTTAACCCTTTTTTTTGGGCCGGTCAAACTGTCATGATTCTCAATGGCGAGAGAACATAGCCCAGCATATATGAGAACTAGCTCTTGGAAGATGGAAACTATACTGACCATGAACTAAACCTGCCGCACAACTAGAAGTGGCCGGGTAGCATGCCTACGTTTTTTAACCCTAGATGCCCAGCGCCAGCCGGAGAACTACCTAATCCTAGCAGAGGAAAAGACAGTCCTGGCTCACCTCTAGAGAAATTTTCCCAAAAGGCAGACAGAGGCCCCCACATATATTGGCGGTGATTTTAGATGAAATGACAAACGTAGTATGAAAATAGGTTTAGCAAAATCGAGGTCCGCTTTCTAGATAGCAGGAAGACAGAAAGGACACTTTCATGGTCAGCAGAAAACCCTATCAAAACACCATCCAGAAATTCCTTTAAGACTCTAGCATTAACTCATAACACCAGAGTGGCAATTTCCGATCACAAGAGCTTTCCAGACACAGTAACGAAACAGCAGCTGTGAACAGGAACAAAATGCAAAAACACACAAGGACAAAAGTCCAACTTAGCTGGGAGTTGTCTAGTAGCAGGAACAAGCACAGAAGGCTTCTGATTACATTGTTGACCGGCAAGAAACTGACAGAGGAGCAAGGTTATATAGCGACTCCCACATCCTGATAGGAGCAGGTGAACAGAGGGGATGATGCACACAAGTTCAATTCCACAAGTGGCCACTGGGGGAGCCCAGAATCCAATTTCACAACATGACTCCCAGTTCAGTGGGTGCAACCTTGAAACAGCAGGGACCCTGGGTAAACAAAGGGGTCCCTATGAAAGTTTTGGAGCAATTCACTGTTCATTACTCCATTGTCCATTTTTAAACCTGTAACAAAGATATTTACACAAACATTTTCAACCAAATAGCAACTATCGTTAATATCTCCAAGTTTTGTAGCAAAGTGGAGTTTGGTTCTTGGTGCTACGTGTAGACCTCCGCAGTGCAGGGGTTGCTATTGGCCTAACAGGGCCCGCTATGCTTGCTATCACTGGTGTAGTGCACTGTCTTCTAGCTACACTTCTAGTGAGTCTGGTTAGCACTGGCATGCTGGAGCTCTCAGGGCTGCTGCTACTAATGGTGGGTATGGCAGATTCGCCGATAGCAGAGGGAGGACTTGCCGGTTCAATGGTTGGCATGGCATCCCCTGGTGGGGTCTGCTGTGATTGCGGGTCCGGATGATCTGGCACCACATTTAGTTCTGGCGGTTTCAGTTGACGAAACGTTAAGACGGGTACCATGGCCTGATTTATTTGAGTCCAAGACTGGGGAAAATCGCCAAGAACAGTGTGTATCATCTTCTCCTCTTCTACAGGTGTAGAGGTTCCGGGATCTGTTTCCCTCTCTCTCAACTTATCAGGGCATATTTTAAGGTGGTCTCTGGATATTGCCGTTGAGGTTTCCCCTCCATCTTTGCTGATGAGACAGACCTTCGTATTGTCACAATCGGATGGCAGGATGGTATACGGTTCCACTTCCCATTGGTCGTCAAGCTTGTGTAATCTCCTCTTCCGTTTGAGTACTTGCTCACCAGGTGACAAGGGAATCGCAGGAGCATGCTGGTTGTAGTCTCTTTCTTGTTTTTGTCTGGCTTGGGCGAGACTTCTTTCCACGCATTCCTGTATTTTGTGGTACCTTTGCTGCCTTTCTGCATCCCAATCTGCATCTGGCGAGGTATCTTCGGGGGTTAGGAGCCCTATGTCTAGATCAACAGGTAACTTGCTAGATCTTCCTCGCATCAGGTACGCTGGAGTGCAGTTGGTGGAATTCACTGGGATGTGGTTATACATGTCTACCAAGTCAGGCAACTTTGTTGGCCGCAAGTTCCGTTCCTCCACAGGCAAGGTCTTCAGTGAGTCGATTACCACTTGGTTCATCTTCTCACACATCCCGTTGGTTTGTGGATGGTACTGGGTGGTTCTGATCTTCTTACACCCGTACAGATTGCAGAACTCCTGGAACACCTCCGCTTCAAATGCTGGTCCCTGGTCGGTCAGTACCTTCTCCGAGTACCCATGTGGTCTACAGAAGTACTGCTGGAAGGTTTTGGCAGCCGTCCTGGCCATTAGATCTTTGACAGGCACAACTACCAGGAATCTGGAGTAGTGATCCACGATGGTAAGAGCATAGACATAGCCTGACCGGCTAGGTATTAGCTTCACATGACCTAGCGCGACCAGTTCGAGTGGCCGTTTGGTGATGATGGGCTGCAAGGGAGCCCGTTGACTGTCATGGTCCTTTCTGCGTAGGCTACATGGGCCACACTCTCGACACCACTTCTCGATGGCTTTCTTCATGCCAATCCAGTAGAACCTCCCTCGGAGTAGCCTCTCCAACTTCCTCCATCCGAAGTGTCCGGCCCCATCGTGGTACGCTCCCAGAACCATTGGCGCATCGCCTTGGAACCACTATTTGCCATACCAATTCATGAGTGCGTGGGTTGATGCTTCTCCGGCACAGCTTACCATCGTGAGTAAACAGTTTGCCTCTCCCCTTCCACAGCTGTTGTGTCTCTTGTGGATCATCCGGGCTGGGATGCAAACCTGCCTGCATCAGGAACTCTTTCACCTGACGGACCGCGGGGTCACCATCCTGGGTCTCTGCCCATCCGTGGTGGGGCAGGGGATTCAGCGTGGCATCCTGCTTGTCCTGAGTGGCTTTGGGGCGATGGAAAGCGGGCAGCTCTACCTCTTCAAGTGCCTCCGGGTCTTCCCCCGTTTCTGGCAAGTTGGGCATCCAGGACAAGGCATCAGCTTTTGCATTCTTGTGCCCTGCCCGGTACTTGATGGTGAAGTCATAATTGGACAGCCGGGCCATCCACCGCTGTTCCAAGTCACCGAGTTTTGCTGTGTCCAAATGCGTTAGTGGATTATTATCCATGAAGATGGTGAATTTTGCTGAGGCCAGGTAGTGCTTGAACCTCTCCATCACTGCCCAAATGATGGCGAGGAATTCCAGCTTAAAGGAACTGTAGTTGTCAGGGTTCCTTTCAGTGGGACGAAGTTTCCTGCTGGCGTAAGCGATTACCCTCTCCTTGCCTTTCTGAACCTGGGACAACACGGCTCCCAGTCCCACGTTGCTGGCATCCGTATACAGCACAAATGGTTGGTCATATTCAGGGTAGGCCAGTACCTCTTCTCCCGTCAGCGCCAACTTCAAACAAGTGAACGATCCTTCCAGTCCCTCGTTCCAATCAAATGGGGTATTCTTACCCTTGGTTTTCTTGGATTGGCCCACCAACAGGTCTTGCAATGGCGCGGCCTTCTTGGTGAAGTCCTTGATAAACCTCCTGTAATAGCCTACCAACCTGAGGAACTGCCGGACTTCATGGAGGTTGCCGGGATTCGGCCAGTCTTTGATCACAGTGACTTTGTCAGGGTCTGGGGCCACCCCGTCGGCACTCACTGCATGGCCCAGGTACTGCACCTTGGGTTTTAGCAGATGGCATTTGGACGGTTTTACCTTTAGGCCAAAGTTGGACACGGCTTCGAACACCTCGGCCAGGTGCTTCAGATGGTCCTCATAAGTCTTGGAGAAGACGATGACATCGTCCAGGTATAGCAACATGGTTTTGAAGTTCTTGTGCCCTAGACAGCGCTCCATCATCCTCTGGAACGTTCCCGGGGCATTGCACAATCCGAAGGGCATGTAGTTGAATTCGCAGAGACCCATCGGCGTCATGAAGGCCGTCTTCTCCTTGTCCGCCTCTGCCACGGAAACCTGCCAGTACCCACTGGTGAGATCCAAGGTACAGAAGTAGTTAGCAGATTTTAAAGCAGCCAGAGACTCCTCTATCCTGGGCAGTGGGTATGCATCCTTAATGTGTAATGCGATTTAGCTGCCTATAATCAACATACATCCTCATTGTGCCATCTTTCTTCCTAATGAGGACTAATGGAGCTGCCCAGGGGCTACAACTGTCTCTCACTACCCCAGCCTCCTTCATCTCTCGCAACATGTCTTTGGCACACTGATAATGAGCTGGGGGTATAGGACGGTATCTCTCTTTTATGGGTGGATGATCTCCTGTGGGGATATGATGTTGAATCCCTTTTACCTGCCCAACATCTAGGGGGTGCTTGCTGAATACCGGCTCGTACTCATGAACCACCCTGTAGGCCCCCTGTTTCTGGTGAGATGGGGTAGAGTCAGTGCCCACGTGCAATTCCCGACACCAATCTTTCAGTTGCCCTGCAGAACCGTTGTTCTCCGCCGGATTGGATGGGACCAAGGGTCCGGGTGCCTGTATCACACTATTATTAACAGTAAACAGTTTGGCAAGTGTGGCATATTTGGTTAGGTGGACTTCTTCCTCCCCACTAGGGTTGAGCGAAACGGGTCGGCAATTTTCAGAAGTCGCCGACTTTTGGCAAAGTCGGGTTTCATGAAACCCGACCCGACCCCTGTGTGGGGTCGGCCATGAAGTCGGCGATCTTCTGAATCTGGAATCGGAATTCCGATACCGATTTCCGATATGTTTAAGATATCGGGAATTGTTATCGGAATTCAGATTTAAGTGTAAAATAAAGAATTAAAATACAAAATATCGCTATACTTATCCTCTGACGGGCCCTGGTACTAACCGGGAACCTTCCTTCCTTAGAATCAGCCTTCCAGGACCTTGCAGTGACGTCGCGGTGACGTCGCGGCTTGTGATTGGTGCGCGGCCGCCCATGTGACCACTCGCGCGACCAATCACAAGCCGCGACGTCACCGTGACGTCACCGAAGGTCCTGGAAGGGCTGATTCTTAGGAAGGAAGGCTGCCGGAACGAAGCCGAGGGTGAGTATATTCCTATTAGGTATATACTCACTCTCGGACATGCCCTGCTTCTTTCCGGCAGCCTTCTTTCCTAAGAATCAGCCCTTCCAGGACCTTCGGTGACATCACGGAGACATCGCGGCTTGTGATTGGTCGCGCGAGCGGTCACATGGGCGGCCGCGCACCAATCACAAGCCGCGACGTCACCGCGACGTCACCGCAAGGTCCTGGAAGGCTGATTCTAAGGAAGGAAGGTTCCCGGTTAGTACCAGGGCCCGTCAGAGGATAAGTATAGCGATATTTTTTATTTTAATTCTTTATTTTACACTTAAATATGGATCCCAGGGCCTGAAGGAGAGTTTCCGCTCCTTCAGACCCTGGGAACCATTGGAAACCCAATGCACTGCATTGGGTTTCGAGTTTCGGCCGACCCCGACTTTTTTATAGGATCGGCCGATTTCACTCGACCCGACTTCTGAAAAAGTTGTGTTTCGTGAAACCCGACCCGATCCTATAAAAGTAAAGGTCGCTCAACCCTACTCCCCACAATTAAGAACACGTACTGGCACCCTCCCCTTGCGGATGTCAACTACCCCTCTGGCTGTCAGAAGGGTAGGCCTATTATCTGAATATACAGGTTCTACCAGGGCCTGATAGTCCTTACCCCTGAGGCCTATGGCTGCTCGACACCATATTAACATTTCACTCCTAATGGGTATCGCAATGGGGTTTGAATCACTCACTGTGACACGACCAATTTCACCACCAGTCAGCTCCACCTGCTGCCTCTGCATCAGAGCCCTGATTTCTTTCTGCAGGGCATGTTGTTCACTGTAACCAGCTGTTTCTGCTACCTGCTGTAACAGGACAATAACTTCTGCAAGACAATTTTCTATAACATTAGTACCAATGGTCATCATGGGATTACATTCACATCGGTAAATATCAACAATTACAATTCCTTGGGCCTCCAATTCTACCCGCCCCACTTTAATGGTGACTGCTTTGTACCCCACTTGTGGCAATGGCTGACCATTACTGGCTATTATGGTGAAATCATCATTGGGGCCACGAGTAATGTTGGTGTCCTCCCAATAACGTTTATAAAGGATGTAAGGCATAGTCGTCACCTGAGAACCGGTGTCCAGCAAAGCGTTCATTGGGATACCGTCGATCACGATGGGAAGAACTGGTCGCCCTCCAATGTATTTGGTTCTCCAATTTTGCGGGCCTGATCATCCTACTCCTGGGGGTTGGCCCTCTGCCCCAGGGGTTGCTCGTTTAAATGACAGTACCTTGCAAGGTGGCCCACCTGGTTGCAGCGGCGGCAGATAGGTCGTCCGTCCCGATGAAAGCGATCGTCGTCCCTGCCTCTAGTCGGCGGAATCCTCCTCTGTCACTGCCAGGGGACATCCTCCGGTCTGGAAGCCAGCTGGATCTTCTCCTTGGGGGCCTCCTGTAGGGACTGTACAGTCCGGGCTATGGCAGCAACGCTCTTGGTCAGCTCCTAAATCTGGAGGCATAGTCCTGCAGGGGAATTGTCCTCCAGGATCTGGGCATCAGCCTCGGCGGCAATTGGGGCATCTGGCGCCACCTCCTGATGGTACGTGAGAGCTTGACGCCTGGGAAGTACTGCACGGCTGGGCTGTCGCTCTTGTAGCACCTGGATGGCTTTATCTTTGAATTGCGCGAAACTCAGGTCTGGATCCTGGACCTGGATCAGGTCTGGAAGTGCAGTTGGGCCTTTGGTGACTGCACAGGAGCCCCTCGATGAACCGCTCTTTCAGGAGTTTATCCTCATCTTGCATGCTGTTTGGGTCATTCTGTTTGATGGCCCGCAGTGCCTCCTGGAGATTAAGGGCATAGTCCCGTAAGCTATCCTGCGGCCTCTGCTTGCACCCATAGAACGTCAAATTAATTTCTGTAGCAGTACGGGTGTCAAAGGTGGTTTTAAGCTTTGGAAAGACCTGCTGCGCAGTTCTTTTATCCGCGGCGGGCCAGGACTTCACTTCCCTCAGAGCCGCTCCAAAGAGTTGGCCTGTTATCATATGAACTTTCTGAGACTCTGTCAGGGGATAAAACTCAAGCAGGCTACAGATTCCTTCTTTAAAGTCAGTTAATGTATGTGATTCTCCAGAGTATCGCGGGAGCCAGGCTGCTCCAGGTAGGTACGGCATGGAGAAGGGCATTATGGCCGCTGTAGCTACGGTGTTGTGATTTTGCTTTTTGCTCTCTCTAGTGGTCATTAGTGATTTGACTCTGGAGCGTCTGTCTTTTCCTATATCCTCACCTGGGCCGTTAGTTCAGGGGCGTTGCTATAAAAGCTCCCTGGACCTTCAGTTCAATGCCTGGCATCGTTGAAATCAGAGCTAATCTGTTGTGCTCTTGTCCTCTGATCCTGGTTCCTGTTTTTCAAGCTAAGTCTGCTTCTTTGCTTTTTGCTTTTGTTTTGTTTGGTATTTTTGTCCAGCTTGTTCCTATCTGTATCCTGACCTTTGCTGGAAGATCTAGGGGGCTGGTGTTCTCCCCCCGGACCGTTAGACGGTTCGGGGGTTCTTGAATCTCCAGCGTGGATTTTTATAGGGTTTTTGTTGACCAGATAAGTTATCTTGCTATATTCTGCTATTAGTAAGCTGGCCTCTCTTTGCTGAACCTGGTTCATTTCTGTGTTTGTCATTTCCTCTTACCTCACCGTTATTATTTGTGGGGGGCTTGTATCTAGCTTTGGGGTCCCTTTCTCTGGAGGCAAGAGAGGTCTTTGTTTTCTTCTCCTAGGGGTAGTTAGATTCTCCGGCTGGCGCGAGTCATCTAGCGATCACCGTAGGCATGATCCCCGGCTACTTCTAGTGTTGGCGTTAGGAGTAGCTATTTGGTCAACCCAGTTACCACAGCCCTATGAGCTGGATTTTTGTATCTTGCAGACTTACACGTTCCTCTGAGACCCTGTCCACTGGGGTCATAACACTACGGTAGTAGTCGGCTGGCTGCTGGGGGTGGCAAGCTCTGTGGAACCCGGCGGTAGTACGAGGCCTGCGGCTGTGCCTACTTTTGGGCCCAAAGTTGCCCCCGAGTCTGCGGCTGCAACCGCCGCCTCCGCTCCTCCTGGATCAGACACGGCCGCTCCTCCCCTCTGCTAACCTGGTGGAAGTCGGGGTTTCCTCTTCCAGGATCGGCGCCTCACCGCGTCTTCTTGTTCCGCGCTCTTTTCGGCCGGCTCCACCCACAAAGCTATGGCTCCTCCCCTCGTGCCCCACACGGCGCGGCGATGGCGGATTTTGGTGGCAAATAGCAATACACAGTCTTTGCAATAAATCACGGTTCAAGCACAATTCAATCACAGTTCCAAGGCACACATGACCTGATTCGTCAGACTTAAGTAGATCCTGTTCGTGAAGCCAAGTTTGGAGCGGCCCCTAAGCGCAGGGCAACGGGGTACTCGGTACCGGGTCTCTCTCGGTTCTGGGGATGTCACGGTGGCCTGACTCGGTCCGTGGCCCTGCTAAGGGGCGCCCAATTAAAGATGTAGGTGACAGTGTAGGTTACAGTAAATAATGAAGACACAGGGTTGCAGTCTCTTTACCTCTTTATTGAAGGCTTCGGCATCCGCAATCCAGAGCACTGCTAACAGGGCTGGCTGAGACCGGCTGGTCCGAAGGCACATCCAGAGTTCCCTTTTCAGGTGGAAATCAGCGGCCTTCCTACCAGGGCCTGTGTGTTGTAGTACTTCCCTGCTGAGCACCACGGGATAGTCCTCACAACTGTCATGTATGTTTCTGTTCTTTCTCTCTCCGTACCCCAGATGATATTCGATAGGACGCACCCGTATGACAGGGTAGGCCTGGAGTTATTTTATAGGGACCCTAGAGACGCCCCTCTCCCACAATTGCATCCGTTGTCTTCATTAGTTGAAAAAGGTGAGACAGCCAACCTAAAGTTAACTGCCCTGCCGTTGGTTCAAAGTAATGCGTAGAGTCTATTACTTCCTCGGCGTTCCGGACGCCGGCTACGCACCTCAGAAGGATGTTGGTGATCTTGAGGCACGACTCCTTCTGGTTCTATCTCCTTTGTGCTGTGATCTCGTTTCTCACTTCTCCACAATATACTTCGCTTCTTGTCCTTTCTTAGGAGTCTGCCGCTATAAGGCACAGGCATGGCTCTGTAACGATCTGTCTGTGCTAGGCCGCTGTCAGGATCCCACCCCTGACAGGTCCTCTCTCTAACTCTCCCCAGCTACTTTCTCCCTCACTTCCTATCCAACCCCCAGTTTTACCCATGTGTGAGGAGTGGCCTAGTAGATAGGACCTTTTGCTCCCCCTGGCAGCCGGAGTGTGAAGTGTAATGTGTGTCTGTGATACCTGCAAGGTGAACTCTTTTAGTGCAATCAGACGTACCATCACTCCCCCTGGTGGAAGAGCGACGTTACTGCAATGACCAGACTCTGGGGCGCTGCATTTGGATTACATTTACGGTCGGGATAAGGGTTGGGATTAGGGTTAGGGGTGTGGTAAGGGTTATGGTTGGGATTAGGGTTAGGGGTGTGTTGGAGTTAGGGGTGTGGTTAGGGTTGAGATTAGGATAAGGGGTGTGTTGGGGTTAAGGTTGTGTTGGGGTTAGGGGTGTGGTTAGTGTTGGGATTAGGGTTAGGGGCATGTTCGGGTTAAGGTTGTGTTGCGGTTAGGGTTATGGTTAGGGTTGGGATTAGGGTTAAGGGTTTGTTCAGGTTAGGGTTAAAATTGGGGGTTTCCACTGTTTAGGCACATCAGGGGCTCTCCAAACGTGACATGGCATCCAATATCAATTCCAGCCAATTCTGCTTTGAAAAAGTAAAACAGTGCTTCTTCCCTTCCATACTCTCCCCTACAACCAAACAGGGGTTTACCCCAACATATGGGGTATCAGCATACTCAGGACAAATTGGACAACAATCTTTGGGGTCCAATTTCTCCTGTTGCTCTTGGGAAAATACAAACTGGGGGCTAAAAAATACTTTTCACAGCTCTGCGTTATAAACTGTAGTGAAACACCTGGGGGTTCAAAGTTCTCACAACACATCTAGATACGTTCCTTGGGGGGGTCTAGTTTCTAATATGGGGTCACTTGTGGGGGGTTTCTACTGTTTAGGTACATCAGGAGCTCTGCAAATGCAATGTTGCGCTCGCAGACCATTCCATCAAAGTCTGCATTCCAAATGGCGCTCCTTCCCTTCCGAGCTCTGCCATGCACCCAAACGGTGGTTCTCTCCACATATTGGGTATCAGGACAAATTGGGGTCCAATTTCTCCTGTTGCCCTTGGGAAAATACAAAACTGGGGGCTAAAATATAATTTTTGTGGAAAAAAATATTTTTTATTTTCATGGCTCTGCATTATAAACTATAGGGAAACACTTGGAGGTTCAAAGTGCTCACCACACATCTAGATAAGTTCCCTAGGGAGTCTACTTTCCAAGATGCTGTCACTTGTGGGGGGTTTCACTGTTTAGGCACATCAGGGGCTCTCCAAACGCAACATGGCATCCTATCTCAATGCCAGTCAATTTTGCAATAAAAAGTCTAACGGCGCTCCTTCCGTTCTGAGCTCTGCCATGTGCCCAAACAGTGGTTTACCCCCACATATGCAGCATCAGCGTACTCAGGACAAATTGCACAACAAACTTTGGGGTCCAATTTCTTCTCTTACCCTTGGGAAAATTAAAAATTGGGGGATGAAAAGATAATTTTTGTGAAAAAACATGATTTTTTTATTTTTACGGCTCCATATTATAAACTTCTGTGAAGCACTTGGTGTGTCAAAGTGCTCACCACACATCTAGATAAGTTCCTTAGGGGGTCTACTTTCCAAAATGGTGTCACTTGTTGGGCGTTTCCACTTTTTAGGCACATTATGGGCTCTCCAAACACGACATGGTGTCCTATCTCAATTCCAGCCAATTTTGAATTGGAAAGTCAAACGGCACTCCTTCAATTCCGAGCTCTGCCATGCGCCCAAACAGTGGTTCCCCCCTCATATGGGGTATCTGTGCACTCAGGACAAATTGTACAACAACTTTTGGAGTCCAATTTCTCCTGTTACCCTTGGTAAAATAAAACAAATTGGATCTAAAATAATTTTTTGGTGAAAAAAAGTTAAAAGTTCATTTTTTTAAACATTCCAAAAATTTCTGTGAAACACCTGAAGGGTTGATAAACTTCTTGAATGTGGTTTTGAGCACCTTGAAGGGTGCAGTTTTTAGAATGGTGTCACATTTGGGTATTTTTTTTATCATATAGACCCCTCAAAGTGACTTCAAATGTGATGTGGTCCCTAAAGCAAATGGTGGTGCAGTAATGAGAAATTGCTGGTCAATTTTAACCCTTATAACTCCCTAACAAAAAAAAATTTTGGTTCCAAAATTGTGTTGATGTAAAGTAAACATTTGGGAAATGTTACTTATTAAGTATATTTTGTGTGACATGTCTCTGTGATTTAAGGGCATGAAAATTCAAAGTAGGAAAATTGTCAAATTTTCCCCAAATTTCCAAATTTCCCCACAAATAAATGCAAGTAATGTCAAGGAAATTTTACCACTAACATAAAGTACAATATGTCACAAGAAAACATTGTCAAAATCCCCGGAATCCATAAAAGTGTTTCAGAGTTATAACCTCATTAAAGGATAGTGGTCAGAATTGTAAAAATTGGTTCGGTCATTAACATGCAAACAACTCTTGGGGGTTAAGGGGTTAAAAAGATCTACTAAACCAAACCAAATTTATTTTTTAAGGGAAAAATGCTAAGAAACATTATTTCCTTCATCATTACATGTACATAATGCAAAATAAAAAAAATAATAAAATCCATTATACCTCCTCTTTAGCATATGTTCACACAGAGTGTTTTGGCTTTCGTTTTTCCTTTAACATTTGTGAGGGCTCTCACTCCTACATTTGGGAGGACCCTCCCTAATGCCAAGATAGTGGGATACATATTCCCCATCCCTTTACAATGCCATTTCAAACATGCCCAATTAAATTTTGGGCTTTGCCCATAGATGGTTCTGTATCATACATTTGGATGATCTCTCACTCCTACATTGGGGAGGTTCCTCCCTCATGCCAAATAGTTAGCAAGATAGTGGAATACATAATCCCCATCCTTTTACAATGCCATTTCAAACATGCCCATGTGAATTTTGGGCTTCACCCGCCACCACCACCATGTCCACCGCCATCTCATTATGCGGCCATCACTTCACATTTTCAGATGGCCAGCAGGTGCTGTGAAATCTGCATTTTGTAAGCTCAACAGTTCATTTTTTCCAGCCGTTCACAATGGAACAACTGTCATAGTGGGTGAAGCCGCTGTAACGTGAATATAATACAGGAGTTGGGGAAGCTGTATGATCAATGTCAGAAAATTGGATTGTACCATACACCAAAAGCATTAGAATTAAATTCTGAATGCAGTGTATGCAAGCGAGGGCCTCTATTGTCAGTCTGTCAGGCCCGAAACCCATGTCAGGAATATTTACAAGCTTCATTTTTCTTGGAAGAAGTCTGCTCAAGGGAAAAAGACAGGAGTGCCATTGACCAAGCACAAGCCTACGCACTTCTTCTGGAAACTACCCAACCAGACAGAATGTATCTTTTGCATGGTTTTGGGCAACAATGGAGTAATTTCAGGATATGTCCCAGAAAGTGTCAAGGTCTGTGGAGTGTATTGGTCAGGTGACAGGCAGTGCTACAAAGCTCAGGTAAAGGCCTTAGCATGGCAATTACCATGTTCCAATATGTGTAAGGCTGCGGCTTGAATAGGTCTGTGGAGAGTATTAACCCAGTCTCTTAGACATGCTTAAAATGTACAAAAACTGGACAATACCCCACCACCATTTTTTTGTACGGATCCAAATTTAGAAATTGTAAGGGAAGCGACAGTTTATTAATGGGACAAAGGTCTCATTTAGAAGCCTGAAAAAGTCAGCAATAGTCTATGTCCTGCACCGTACAATGTAAAGTGCTAACGATGATGTATGCCCTATCTAACTAACAATTAGTGCAAAAACATATATGCTGACAAGGGACAACTGAACGCTGCACTGGGACAACAAATTGGACGTGGTTGTTGACTGTTGTGTCTGTGCAAATGCAGGTTGTGAACAGGAGGCATCAGCACCTCCTTCCTGGACAGCAGAATGTTAAGGACATAACACAGGGGAAGGGCCAGTGGTTTCACCATCAGACAGAGATTTTGTACTGTTCCCCTCACCTACTGGGGGAAGTAATGAAGATTACTGCCCTTGCTAAATTGTCACGTAAGAATATCTGTACCCAGATTGTGCCAGTCGCACAACTGCTAGATAAAGATACACTATTTTTTACACCAATGAAAAATTATGATTTTAAAAAAATCGCCTTGCTGACAGACTCCAAAATGCAGAGTAATGCAGAGTAATGAAGATTATTGCCCCTGCTAAATTGGCACGTACGATTATCTGTACCCGGATTGCACCAACTGCTAGATAAAGATACACCATTTTTAAAAGATATACTTTGGAGGGGATTTTTTTACATCGCTTTTATGAGGCAAGGAAATTAATGGTAAATAGTGACGTTTCCGTAGCTCAAGAGGTTTTCTGTCAGTCGCACAACTGCTAGACAAATATTAGGTATTTAAGCAATAGATGGGGAATTGGAGTGCCCCCATGGGGCTGTGGGGTACTCGGTACCGGGTCCTTCGGTTCACAGGGGGATGTCATGGTGGCCGACCTGGTCCGTGGCCCTGGGACATCCGTGTAAAAGGGAAAGGTCTTTAAATGGGAAATGTTCGTGACGCCACCTGTGGTATTCGGTCAGGGTGATCGACGCTGCTTTAAGGGGTCAGCTGGGGTGATGTTATGACAACTAGATGGTATACCTTCCCACAGGTGAAGTATGTCCCCAGGGCTTCCCAGTATGTAGATGGTGGATGGTGAGAGGCGCAGTGAAGAGCGAGAACACAAGGTTGCAGTCTCTTTACCTTTACTGAAGGCTTCAGCATCCACAGTCCAGAGCACCTCTATCATGCCCCAGCCTCTAAGGGGTGCCACCTTGCCTCCTGGGTGTAGGGCGGACAGGTAACATGAAATTAGCTGTCCTGCCAGTCTCTGGAGCAAGGGATAAAGGATTGTTGCTCCCTCGGTGTTCTGGCTACCGGGATCCCGCGCCTCAGAAGGAGGCAGCCTGTGTAGGGCTGATCCCCTCCTGGAATCCACTCCTTTGCTACAACTTCTTTCACCCTCTCTGCAATACAGTTCTCCTTCAGTGTCTCTTTCTAGGAGCTGCAGCTCTCAAGGCATGCACAGCTCCGTGTCCTTCTGTCTCGTTCTCTGACAGGATCCCACCCCTGTCAGTGACCAACTACCTGAGCGAAGCTCAGCCAGCAACTAACTAACTTTTCCTACAGGTCACCATTTTTACCTAAGTGTGGGGAGTGACCTAATAAATAGGAGCAGAGCTCCCCCTGGTGGCCTTAAGTGTGAAATGTGTTGTATGTTTGTGATACCTGGATGCAGTTGTCCTTCTTTGCCTCCAAACGTAATATCACTCTCCCCTAGAGGAAAATGACATTACAGCAACGACCAGGACCCTGGGGCACTGCCGAATATGCTGAGGATCCTAACTGGAGTTACATAGAAGACAAAAAGTTCAATTTCAAAATTTAGTCCTTTCTGTGCTAGGCTGTCTAACAGGAAAATCCACTTTGATTCTGCTCTGTAACATGGCTAATATAATCGCCCCCTCTCCAGTTGGTTGGGGTTACCTGAATATCAAAGAATTCCAGACCCCTGATTGATTGTGTGTCTCCTTAAAATGTGTAGAAAATGGGTGCCCTTCAAAATCCTTTTTAATGTTATTAAGATGTTCCTTAATTATTTGTGTCAATTTCCCTTTAGTTTGTCCTACATATTTTATTGCATGGGCATTTATAATATATATATACAACCCCCATGGAAAAGCATGTGATTTTATCTTTGATGGAATATGTTTCTGTGCCTCCAGAATTTTGGAAGTTTTCCGTACCAAGGTTTCTTACTGAACATTGTCTGCAACATGGGCAAAAACTGCATGAAAAAAAACCCCTACGATCTGTGGTTGAACCGCCGTTATCTTGGCAGACATATTGGAACCAAAAAAACACTCACCCCGAATTTGCAGGAAGAATCGTGAATAGTGTTGAGCGATACCGTCCGATACTTGAAAGTATCGGTATCGGAAAGTATCGGCCGATACCGGCAAAGTATCGGATCCAATCCGATACCGATACCCGATACCAATACAAGTCAATGGGACTCAAGTATCGGACGGTATTCCTGATGGTTCCCAGGGTCTGAAGGAGAGGAAACTCTCCTTCAGGCCCTGGGATCCATATAAATGTGTAAAAGAAAGAATTAAAATAAAAAATATCGCTATACTCACCCTCCGACGCAGCCTGGACCTCAGCGAGGGAACCGGCAGCGTTGTTTGTTTAAAATTCGCGCTTTTACTTGGTTACGTGAAGTCCCGGCTTGTGATTGGTCAGGGCGGCCATGTTGCCGGGACGCGGACCAATCACAGCAAGCCGTGACGAAATTACGTCACGGCTTGCTGTGATTGGTCCGCGTCCCGGCAACATGGCCGCCATTAACCAATCACAAGCCGTGACGTCACGGGAGGCTGGACACGCGCGCTTTTTAAAATGGGCGCGTGTCCAGCCTCCCGTGACGTCCCGGCTTGTGATTGGTTGCGCCGCGGTCAACCAATCACAAGCCGGGAGGCTGGACACGCGCGCATTTTAAAATTTTAAAATGGACGCGTGTCCAGCCTCCCGGCTTGTGATTGGTTGATCGCGGCGCAACCAATCACAAGCCGGGACGTCACGGGAGGCTGGACACGCGCCCATTTTAAAATGCGCGCGTGTCCAGCCTCCCGTGACGTCACGGCTTGTGATTGGTTGCGTCTCCCATGTGACTGCGACGCAACCAATCACAAAGCCGGGACGTAATTTTAAAATCCTTAAGGACCTGAAATTACGTCACGGCTTGCTGTGATTGGTTGCGTCGCCCATGTGACTGCGACGCAACCAATCACAACGCCGGAACGTAATTTTAAAATCCTGAAGGACCTGAAATTACGTCACGGCTTGCTGTGATTGGTTGCGTCCCGGTCACATGGGCGGCACGCAACCAATCACAAGCCGGGACTCACGTAAAGGAAAGAAAAGCGCGAATTTTAAACAAAGAACGCTGCCGCTTCCCTCGGTAAGGTGCAGGCTGCGTCGGAGAGGTGAGTATAGCAATATTTTTTATTTTAATTCTCTCTTTTACAGATTTTTACATTAATGTTGTTTCGATACCGATACCCGATATCACAAAAATATCGGATCTCGGTATCGGAATTCCGATACAGCAAGTATCGGCCGATACCCGATACTTGCAGTATCGGAATGCTCAACACTAATCGTGAACTTTATTGGAGAAATACAATGAAATCCATCCGTTAGGACATCAAAAAGACAAACGCACAGGAGGGTGCGGTATTGGAGTGTGGACGACGGCCGTTTCGCACAAACGTTGTGCTTCGACGGGTCCGAGAGGTAGATTATTGAACGTCAGTTCCTTTTAAAGGATCTCAGACGTTGTGTATAAAGATACAAAACGTGCAGTGTTACATTGTGAAAAACAAAATAATTTACCATAGTGAACATAATCTACATACAGAATTGCAATTTATAAAAGAATCTACTTCGTATCTTTTCTATTTTAACATCACATATTATGTTATAACTTACAACATTCTATTTTATCATGTATTTGAATCTTTTTACTCATTTTTCAGCACAAATGAAACAAAGAATGAACAGGATTGCTCCAAATTATTAGAATGCTCTAAATATGCTAGTTAATAGTTATAAGAACACCGACATGTCCAATTTATCATTTAAGCCAATTGGACCTTGTGCGTTCGCATTAAGGATCCATATGGCTTCCTTTTGTAGCAGGAGTCTTTTTTGATCTCCTCCTTTTAGGGGATTTTTTACTATTTCAATCCCTGCAAAACTTAGAAGATCAGGGTTAGCATGGTGTTTTTCTTTCATATGTTGTATTAATCTTAAGCAGCCTTTACCGGTAGTAATTGATCTGTAGTGTTCTTTGAATCTTTCTATTAGCGGTCTTATTGTTTTGCCTATATAAAAATATCGGCAAGGACAAAACAAAACGTAGACTACAAACTTGGTCTTACAAGAAATAAAATCTTTCACAAAATGGGTAATAGGACCTATCTG
Source organism: Ranitomeya variabilis (assembly GCF_051348905.1). Taxonomy (NCBI): domain Eukaryota; kingdom Metazoa; phylum Chordata; class Amphibia; order Anura; family Dendrobatidae; genus Ranitomeya; species Ranitomeya variabilis. The sequence continues at coordinate 239,235,812 of NC_135232.1, forward strand.
TAATGGATTTTTTGCTACATGCAGAGTACAAAACTTGCAGTTGCCACATTTATAATTGCCAGAAGGGGTACTACTATTAAGCCAGGTATTACGAGGAACTGGAATTCTGTTCCGTACTAGCAAATCAGATAGATTCTGTGTACGCTTATATGCAAATTTAGGAGTATTTTTGTACATTAGTGACAAATCTTTGTCATTCTGTAGTACCTGCCAGTTTTTTCGAATAGATACATGGATAGCATTATCTAAATTGGTATGTTTAAAACAAAAATAAAAATTCTTTGTTTTATCCGAGTCTGGTATTAAAGATCCTTTTCTTTTATACTTGAAAAAATCTTGCTGCGAAAAATTTTTTACCCGAGTTTCAGCTTCTTCTAATATTTTTGAGGGATATCCTCTTTTCAATAAACGTGATTTTAGCTCGCTAATTTGTTCTTGGAAAATTGCATTACTGTTATTAATTTTTCACAATCTCACCATTTGGCTATATGGTAAGCTATTTTTTGTATGAGATGGATGAGCGCTATTAAAATGTAATATACTATTTGTTGCGGTTTGTTTTCTGAACACTTTTGTTAGAATATCGCCTTCAACGATTTCAATTTTAACATCTAGAAATTCTAAATTATCTTTTCCATAACAGGAAGTGAATTTCATATTATCATTATTGGTGGTGTTTAAATATTTCACAAACTCATTGAATTCAAACTCATTTCCATCCCAAATTAGCATAACATCATCCACAAATCTTGTGTAAAATCTTTTTGATGTCCTAACGGATGGATTTCATTGTATTTCTCTAATAAAGTTCACGATTCTTCCTGCAAATTCGGGGTGAGTGCCGCATATTCTTTTTCTTTTGTTTTTTTGGCTGAAATCTTGTGCAATTACCTATGCAGAGCACCATGTAACCCCAGTGAATCGTTACGCCCGTTCACCAGCTGTCCACCCCTAGCCCCACAGACAGGATCTTGCAGGGCTCTAGTGCCGTTCTACTTTTTGACTTTACTAGATTGTATTCATGTGTTGTTTTGAACTGAGCACAGAGCACGCATTTCCTTGCAAAGATTTGATCCTATACACGGAGGACTGTATCCAAATTATTATGGATGACAATATGGACGCTGTAGAGAACACGAGGATGGAGAAACAAAGTATAGCAGCAGGCCGTGAGGGTGCAGTGGAGTTTTTTACAGATTGCAATTTAAAAGATGAACTTCTTATTATCAGCACTAAGACCTTGGAAAACAGAATTCAGACACTAGCGGAAAAAGAAATGCGTTATTTTTGGACAATTAAGTCTTTAAAATCTTACATAGACTGTGACAGAGTTCCAAGAGGCTTACGGGTGTTCAAAGAAATCTCCCAATTTCAACAAGATTTGTCATTTCAAAAAGAATGGGAAAAAATACATTTACAATGTTCCCGCAGCCTTTTGTTGCTAGTGACTGCTCAAAATGAAAAGGAATACTCTCAAATATGTCAAGATTTGGAAAAAGCAAAGGCAGAATTTTCTTCACGTATATCAGACACCCAGAACAAAAACTTTTTTAATAAACTAGAAAGAAAATTAACATTATTACAAATAGAAATTAAACAACAAAAGAAAGAAAAATTTCTGAGAGATAAAGCAGACTATGATATGGGAGTAGTGTTCAAGTGGAATAAAAACAAAAGACAGACTACATTTTATAACAGGAATCGCAACCAAAAAGGAAATAAAAGTTATAAAAAGAAAAAGCATGATGGGTGGATAACAGATTCTGAATCCAGTGCTGCAGAAGATTCAGGTGAATCCAATCTCACCACTCCTTCAAAAATAGGACCACCACTCCCTTTAGAAGAAAGATCAGACGAGGGAGAAGAAAACGCATCAGTAAAGAAAAAACGCAAACAAGTATCCTGGAGGAGATAGATGTACCAACTAATGATGAAAAAGCCAATGATGACTTACAAATACTGAACTTATCAAAGAGAACGCTGTATGCTGATCATATTTCCTTACTCTCTAAAGGGTTAAATTATTGCCTCCCAGAGACCTTTGATCTAACTAATTTTAAGATAGATTTATTTAAAAGTGTGAGAAAACTTCATTTGCATAAACACTTTCAAAAAGATAATAGACAAGAACAGACCTCTCAAACAGCATCCACCACTTCATTTCTATTGGAGAATACCATGGGCAATTTAGGTTTTATGGTATATCCTCCAATAGAGGATGATGAAATGAAAGAAGCAGCGCTACTGCTCAGTATAAATGACCCTTTAATAGATCAAAAAATTACTCAAATATCTATGACGCAACAAAAACCATTTGATGGTGGTGTTAAATCCCGGTTCATACCCCCCGTCTCTCCTGGCAACGCCATCGACCTCTTTCAGGATCTTGTTATAAAGGACATAGAAGCAATTTTTTATCACAGTCCGAAAAATAATCTTGATAAAAAAGAAATGATAGCACTGAAAGAACTACAAGGATGGGATGATGTCGTTGTCAGGAGAGCGGATAAAGGTGGCAATATCGTTGTGCTGGACAAAGAATATTATATAAAGGAAGCTCTGGGTCAGCTTAGTGACCAGTCTACTTACCGCATACTCCCGAATAACCCTATTCATAAATATGTTAACAAATTGAGATCTCTACTAAGAAAATACATAGAAAAAGGAGTATTACCTAAAAAACGAGCAGAAAGTTTGCTAAACGAAAACCCGCAGTACCCACATTGGTATAGTATACCTAAAATTCATAAAGACATGAAAGAGCCGCCAGGGCGCCCTATAATTTCAGGGATCAATTCGGTCACAGAAGCACTCTCACAATATATCGATTGGTTATTAAAACCTTTATTACAAAGTATTCCATCGTATATTAAAGACTCAGGAGATTTGATATGGGCCCTTAAAGAAATAGACTGGCAACCTACTTTCTCGTTAGCATCTATAGATGTAGTGAATTTATATACCCGCATTCCAAAAGATAAAGGTATACAGGCCATTCAGCTGATTTTACAGAAAAGGGAAATAGACCCAGATATAATTGCCTTTATTGTAGAAAGTCTAGAATTTATTCTATCTAATAATTCCTTCAAATTTATGAATAAATGGTACACACAAATAATTGGTACTGCAATGGGTACGCCCACCTCTTGTACATATGCTAATCTTTTCCTGTCAGTTTTTGAAGATAAATACGTGAATAGCATTGATAATCCTTTTTTGAAGCATATTCGATTTTACACAAGATTTGTGGATGATGTTATGCTAATTTGGGATGGAAATTAATTTGAATTCAATGAGTTTATGAAATATTTAAACACCACCAATAACGATAATATGAAATTCACTTCCTGTTATGGAAAAGATAATTTAGAATTTCTAGATGTTAAAATTGAAATCGTTGAAGGCGATATTCTAACAAAAGTGTTCAGAAAACAAACCGCAACAAATAGTATATTACATTTTAATAGCGCTCATCCATCTCATACAAAAAATAGCTTACCATATAGCCAAATGGTGAGATTGCGAAAAATTAATAACAGTAATGCAATTTTCCAAGAACAAATTAGCTAGCTAAAATCACGTTTATTGAAAAGAGGATACCCCTCAAAAATATTAGAAGAAGCTGAAACTCGGGTAAAAAAATTTTTGCAGCAAGATTTTTTCAAGTATAAAAGAAAAGGATCTTTAATACCATTCTCGGATAAAACAAAGAATTTTTATTTTTGTTTTAAACATACCAATTTAGATAATGCTATCCATGCATCTATTCGAAAAAACTGGCAGGTACTACAGAACGACAAAGTTTTCTCACTAATGTACAAAAATACTCCTAAATTTGCATATAAGCGTACACAGAATCTATCTGATTTGCTAGTACGGAACAGAATTCCAGTTCCTCGTAATACCTGGCTTAATAGTAGTACCCCTTCTGGCAATTATAAATGTGGCAACTGCAAGTTTTGTACTCTGCATGTAGCAAAAAATCCATTACAGATAGGTCCTATTACCCATTTTGTGAAAGATTTTATTTCTTGTAAGACCAAGTTTGTAGTCTACGTTTTGTTTTGTCCTTGCCGATATTTTTATATAGGCAAAACAATAAGACCGCTAATAGAAAGATTCAAAGAACACTACAGATCAATTACTACCGGTAAAGGCTGCTTAAGATTAATACAACATATGAAAGAAAAACACCATGCTAACCCTGATCTTCTAAGTTTTGCAGGGATTGAAATAGTAAAAAATCCCCTAAAAGGAGGAGATCAAAAAAGACTCCTGCTACAAAAGGAAGCCATATGGATCCTTAATGCGAACGCACAAGGTCCAATTTGCTTAAATGATAAATTGGACATGTCGGTGTTCTTATAACTATTAACTAGCATATTTAGAGCATTCTAATAATTTGGAGCAATCCTGTTCATTCTTTGTTTCATTTGTGCTGAAAAATGAGTAAAAAGATTCAAATACATGATAAAATAGAATGTTGTAAGTTATAACATAATATGTGATGTTAAAATAGAAAAGATACGAAGTAGATTCTTTTATAAATTGCAATTCTGTATGTAGATTATGTTCACTATCGTAAATTATTTTGTTTTTCACAATGTAACACTGCACGTTTTGTATTTTTATACGCAACGTCTGAGATCCTTTAAAAGGAAATGACGTTCAATAATCTACCTCTAGGACCCGTCGAAGCACAACGTTTGTGCGAAACGGCCGTCGTCCACACTCCAATACCGCACCCTCCTGTGCGCTTGTCTTTTTGATGTCCTAACGGATGGATTTCATTGTATTTCTCCAATAAAGTTCACGATTCTTCCTGCAAATTCGGGGTGAGTGCCGCATATTCTTTTTCTTTTGTTTTTTTGGCTGAAATCTTGTGCAATTACCTATGCAGAGCACCATGTAACCCCAGTGAATCGTTACGCCCGTTCACCAGCTGTCCACCCCTAGCCCCACAGACAGGATCTTGCAGGGCTCTAGTGCCGTTCTACTTTTTGACTTTACTAGATTAGACATATTTGAATCTTTACTGGTGGGAGCATTTTTTAAGCCCAACATTTATGCCCATCTATAGATAAATATTGGATGTCTAGGTAAAAGATTACCAATGGTTTGTCCTTTTTAACCCCTTTACGACATTGGCGTAATAGTACACCGATGTCGGACATCCTCTCTTTGTTGTTGGCTTCGGTGGTGAGCCTACATCGTTCCCTACACATGACAGCTGTTTCGAACAACTGATATGTGCCCAGAACAGCCGCAGGTGAAATTGCGATCCACCCGCGGCTATTAACCCGATAAATTAATCTGTCAAACGCTGACAGCGGCATTTAACATGCGCTTCCGACAGTTGTGCTGGAAATCCAACATCGGTGATCCCGTCACGTGATTGCGGGTAACCGATGGGTTGGCATGACAACCAGAGGTATCCTGGAGACCTCTATGGTTGTCACTGCCGGATTGCTATGAGCGCTGCCCGGTGAACGGCACTCATAGCAAATGAGGTATTCTGCTACATACAGGCGATCTAACTATCGCCTGTATGTAGTAGAGCCGATGTGGTTATGGCAGCTTCTAGTCTCCCATGGAGACTATTGAAGCATGCCAAAAGTGAAAAAAAATGTTTTTAAAAATATTTAAAAAAAATAAAAGTTTAAACCACCCCCCTTTCACCTCATTCAAAATAAAAAAAAAAAAAAAAATTAAACATACACATATTTGGTACTGCCGCATTCAAAATCGCCCGATCTATCAATAAAAAAGGGTGTCAGGACTCTGAACATTTTTTACCTTTTGTGCATTGCTGCCCTTTTCCAAGATGGCGTGTTTGGTCTCATGTGCACTGTGTCTTCCTGCTATAAAACTCCACCCCAGCCTTCAGTCTGTGCTAGAGTATTCTGCCTTGCATCCAGCTCCTGAGCTCTGGTGACTCCCTGGCTATATACCTGCTCCTGTGAACCTGTGTGGTGATCCTGGTACTCTGCTCTGAGTTCCTGCTGCATACACCAGTTCCAGTAATCCTCCTTCATCTGCTGCTCGTGTTTACTTCCATCTGCATTTGCTGGACATGTAAGCTGTTTCTGCTTTGCAAGAACCTGAGACTATTAACCAGACCTCCCTGGTTGAGCTAAGATATTATTTGAACTGCCTTATAAGCATATCTATCTGTGTTTTGGACTAAGCAAGGACTTATTCGTGTCAAGTATCCTCAAGAATAATTGTGCTTCATAGACTTTCTGCGTGATTGCATTTTCCTCTGAAGTTTCCTATAGACTGCAGAGCTGCATTTGATATTTGCACCAAGTGTTGTGGACTTGAGTTTCTTTCTGCACCTGTTTGAATCACCGTGTGATAATATAGACTTTACCACTTATAAAACTGTGTCCTGTAGTTGTCTTGTTCCATGCAAAGAGTCTCCTGAGTTATCCCTTATAATTATTACAGGATACTCTAGCCTAAAAAAAAGGAGACTGCTGGAACAATGACTGCAGAAAGCAGACTAGAGCAGGTGTTTTCCATAATTAGATCACTGCAGAAAGATGTGGAAGGTCTGCAAAATAAGTTTGGAAGCTTTGAACACAATCAACAAGTGTTTGGACAAACTTTGCAGGACTTAAGCAACTGCATGGCAGCCCAGGAAAACAAACTTGCTGGCATAGAGTCCCAGTATGGATGGGCTTTTCAGGACATAAGCACGCAAATAGCTGCACAAGTGACTTTACCCTCTGGGCAACCGCCACCAGCTAGCCCACCTAAGTTGCCCCTATTCAGATTTAATGGTGATCGAAACAAATTTCGTGGCTTTGTGAATCAATGTATGCTATATTTTGATGCACATGCTGACCATTTTCCTACTGATAGATCCAAAGTATTGTGTGTAGTGTTGAAGATTCCGATACCGCAAGTATCGGGTATCGGCCGATACTTACGGTATCAGAATTCCGATACCAAGTTCCGATACTTTTGTGATATCAGGAATCGGTATCGGTACCATATTCATGTGTAAAATAAAGAATTAAAATAAAAAATATGGATATACTCACCTCTCCGGCGGCCCCTGGATCTTACCGCTGTAACCGGCAGCCTCCGTTCCTAAGAATGAGCGCGTGAAGGGCCTTCGATGACGTCGTGGCTTCTGATTGGTCGCGTGAGTGCTCATGTGACCGCTCACGCGACCAATCACAAGCTGCGACATCATCGCAGGTCTTTCATGCGCTCATTCTTAGGAACGGAGGCTCCCGATTACGGCGGTAAGGTCCAGGGGCCGCCGGAGAGGTGAGTATATGGATATATATATATATATATATATATATATGGATATACTCACCTCTCTGGCCGGGAGCATCGCCTTCGTGAAAGTCTATGTTTCTACTGTGGCCAGTCTGACCACTTCTTAATCAATTGTCCTAAGTCTCCTAGACGGCCTAACAAGGTGCTAGCAGCAGTAGGGGAGTATGACAACTGTGATGATGAATCTGCCATCTCTGAATGTAGTCTGCCTTTAAACGCTGTATTCCATTCACTTTCTATGACTTCACCCCCCAAGGAGCTGAAGGAGAAGAACTCTCACTGTTCTCTCCCTATTAAGATCCTGTGTTCAGGACAGTGGATTTCCAGTGCAGCTATGATTGACTCAGGTGCAGGTGGCAATTTCATGGATATCGCACTTGCCAAGGAACATGGTATTGAAATTCAGCAAAGAGCCTCTCCAATTACCATGGAAACAGTGGATGGGTCACCTTTAATCTCTGGGCCTGTGGATCAGGAGACCGTACCCCTTGAAATTTTGTTGGAGCCTAATCATCAGGAGCAACTTTCTTTCTTGCTAATTTCTTCTCCTCATTTTCCTGTGATTTTAGGCATTCCTTGGTTGCGTTCTCAGAACCCAATTATCAACTGGGAGACCAAGGAGATTATCTTTCCAACAAAGAGCAATTCAGCGTTAACAGAAGCTGTCCCTGAGTCCACGGTTATGGAACCACATGTACAGGTATTTTCTTTACCTCCAGCATCTAAAGAGTTCTCTGACATATGTGACAAGAAGAATGCAGATCAGCTTCCTCCACACAGGCATTATGACTGTCCCATTGAGCTGCTTCCTGGGGCAGCTATTCCTTTTGGTAACGTATACCCTTTGGCGGCACCTGAGCTTCAAGCCTTAAAGGAGTATATTGATGAAAATCTGGCCAAAGGCTTCATACATCCTTCTTCCTTACCAGCAGGGGCACCTATATTTTTTTGTAAAAAAGAAGGATGGGACCCTGAGACCCTGTGTTGACTATCGGGAACTCAATAAGGTAATCGTACGAAACCGTTACCCTTTGCCTCTGATTCCCGAATTACTGGAAAGAGTCCCCCATGCTAAGGTGTTCTCTAAACTGGATCTTCGTGGGGCTTACAATTTGGTGCATATTCGTCCAGGGGATGAGTGGAAGACAGCATTCCGATGCCGGTATGGACACTTTGAATATCTCGAGATGCCCTTCGGGCTTTGTAATGCCCCTGCAACGTTTCAACACCTTGCTAATGACATTTTCAGAGATTTGTTGGACCAGTTTGTGGTGATCTATTTGGACGATATTCTAATCTTTTCTGACTCTCTACAGGAACATGAAGAACATGTCAAAGCTGTTTTAAGACATCTGAAAGAGAACCATCTGTATATCAAGCCGGAGAAATGCGAGTTCCATCATTCTGAGATACAGTTCTTAGGTTATAACATCTCTCCCCAGGGGCTGAACATGGAATCTGGTAAGATTCAGGCTGTCCTTGACTGGCCGGTACCCAAGAACGTTAAGGAGGTCCAACGTTTTATTGGTTTTGCAAATTTCTACAGACGCTTCATTCAAAATTTTTCTGATATTGTCCGTCCCATTACTTCCTTGACAAAGAAGGAAAAGCCCTTTAAGTGGTCATCACAGGCTCAAGAGGCTTTTGATCGGCTTAAGATCTGTTTCACATCAGCACCGCTGTTGATACACCCAGATCCAACACTTTCATTCATTGTGGAGGTGGACGCTTCTGATAATCCTTTGGGGGCTATTCTCTCCCAAAGAACAGGAGAGTAGGGACTGCTACATCCTTGTGCCTTCTTTTCCCATAGAATAACCTCAGCAGAGAAGAATTACGACGTGGGAGACAAGGAATTGCTGGCTATTATTGCGGCTTTCAAAGAATGGAGGCATCATCTGCAAGGAGCTGCACAACAGATCATAGTGCTAACTGACCATCGCAATTTAGAGTTCCTTAGATCCGTTAGATGTCTTTCTCCTCGTCAGGCTCGTTGGAACTTATTTTTAAATCAATTTAACTTTGTTATCTCATACCGTCCAGGTTCTCGTAATGGGAAGACTGATGTTTTATCCCGAATCAATGCTGCAGATTCCGTACCTGGAGCCCCGTCCAAGACCATTCTATCTGACGCCAATTTCATCAGAGTTATCCATGATCAGGACTTGTGGAAGGAGTGCAGGGAGGCCTATGACAGTGATGTATTTCTGGCCAACCCACCTGTGGATATTAATCTTGTCTTTAAGGGTGGCATGTGGTTCATAGATCGACGTATCTACGTCCCTGAGGTCATCCGTCTGCAGATCCTCAAGTTGGTACATGACTCCAAGTTGGCTGGTCACAGGGGGTACAGAAGACACAAGAGTTCCTGAGCCGATTCTTCTGGTGGCCAACTTGCCTGAAGGATACCAAGGACTATGTTCTCTCTTGCGAGGTATGTGCCCATTACAAGACTCCTAATGTGGCACCTACGGGTCTTCTACAACCATTATCTGTTCTGTCCCGCCCTTGGGGGTCTATATCAATGGACTTTATTGTGGAGCTACCTACATCGGGGGGCATGAATACAATCATGGTGGTAGTTGATCGCCTGACTAAAGCTGCTCATTTTGTTTCATGCACCGGCCTCCCCTCAGCTAAAGATACAGTGAACTTGGTTATACAGAATGTCTTTCGGTTGCATAGGGTTCCAGATGAGATCATCTCTGACCGTGGAGTACAGTTCACTTCAAGATTCTGGAAGGGGTTTTTCTCTGCACTCAATATTAATGTCTGTCTCTCTTCTGCTTACCATCCCCAGACAAATGGTCAGACTGAGCGTACCAACCAGACACTGGAACAATATCTAAGATGCTATGTCAGTCATCTCCATGATGATTGGTTGGAGTTGCTGCCGTTAGCTGAATTTTCACATAATAATTCTCAGAGCGCCTCCACTAAATTTACACCTTTCTTTGCCAATCTGGGTTATCATCCATGTATTTTACCTAGGTCTCCAATTAATTCTCTGGTTCCGGCAGTGGAGGAAAGGCTGACTGCGATGAGACAAAATCTGGAGGTTCTGAAGGAATCCCTGACCACAGCTCAAGAACGTTATAAGAGATCGGCTGATAGATTCCATAAACCTGCACCCGTGTTCAAGGTAGGAGATTCCGTGTGGTTAGCAACTAAGAATCTGAAGTTAAATGTTCCTTCACAAAAACTTGGACAGAAATTCATTGGTCCTTTCAAGATCAACAGTATTGTGAGCTCTGTGGCCTGCCGACTGAAGCTGCCTAGGACTATGAAGGTACACCCAGTTTTTCATGTATCTTTACTAAAGCCTGTATCTCATAATACCTTCCAGGGACATGTTGTGCCACCTCTGCAGCCTGTGGTGATTGATGGGCAAGAACAATTTGTGGTGGAGGAAATTATTGATTCCAGGATTCGCAGGAATCGACTCCAATATCTGATAAGATGGCAGGGATATCCCCCTGAGGAAGACTCTTGGGAACCTGTGGAAAACATCAATGCCCAACAGAAGATTTCTCATTTTCATCAGAGATTCCCTGAGAAACCAGGTCCAGGATCGTCCTGAGGCCGCTTCTAAGGAGGGAGTAATGTCAGGACTCTGAACATTTTTTACCTTTTGTGCATTACTGCCCTTTTCCAAGATGGTGTCTTTGGTCTCATGTGCACTGTGTCTTCCTGCTATAAAACTCCACCCCAGCCTTCAGTCTGTGCTAGAGTATTCTGCCTTGCATCCAGCTCCTGACCTCTGGTGACTCCCTGGCTATATACCTGCTCCTGTGAACCTGTGTGGTGATCCTGCTACTCTGCTCTGAGTTCCTGCTGCATACACCAGTTCCAGTAATCCTCCTTCATCTGCTGCTCGTGTTTACTTCCATCTGCATTTGCTGGACATGTAAGCTGTTTCTGCTTTGCAAGAACCTGAAACTATTAACCAGACCTCCCTGGTTCAGCTAAGATATTATTTGAACTGCCTTATAAGCATATCTATCTGTGTTTTGGACTAAGCAAGGACTTATTCGTGTCAAGTATCCTCAAGAATAATTGTGCTTCATAGACTTTCTGCGTGATTGCATTTTCCTCTGAAGTTTCCTATAGACTGCTGAGCTGCATTTGATGGTTGCACCAAGTGTTGTGGACTTGAGTTTCTCTCTGCACCTGTTTGAATCACCGTGTGATAATATAGACTTTACCACTTATAAAACTGTGTCCTGTAGTTGTTTTGTTCCACGCAAATAGTCTCCTGAGTTATCCCCTATAATTATTACAAAGGGATTAGCCTGATGCCAGAATTGCCTTTTTTTTGGTTGCTGCGACATTGCATTAAAATGCAATAACGGGTGATCAAAAGATTGCATCTGCACCAAAATGGTATAATTAAAAATGTCAGCTCAGCGCGTAAAAAATATGCCCTCACCCAAACTGAGATCACGAAAAATGGAGATGCTATTGGTATCGGAAAATGCCACAATTTTTTTTTTAACAAAGTTTGGATTTTTTTTTTTTACCACTTAGGTAAATAGAACCTAGACATATTTGGTGTCTATGAACTCATAATGACCTGGAGAATCATAATAGCAGGTCAGTTTTAGCATTTACTAAAAAAGCCAAACAAAAAACAACAGTGGGATTGCACTTTTTTTTGCAATTTCACCACACTTAAATTTTTTTCACATTTTCCAGTACACGATATGTTAAAACCAGTGGTATTTTTCAAATGCACAACTTGCCTCACACAAATCAGCCCTAACATGGCCATATTGTCAGATTAATAAAAATGTTATGGCTCTGGGAAGAAGGGTAGCAAAAAACGAAAGCGCAAAACCACAATACCTCCGGTTATGATAGGGTTAAGGATGTAACTTTTTTTTTAATAATCCTTTTGAAGGTTCTACCATTAATATGATATTCAGCAATATTAGGAACCTTTTCTATTTTTTCTTTTATGTTTGGAGACTTCTGTGTTGCCTTGCTGTTATGGATTAGTTACAAAATCAGCAAGAGATCAAAAAATTATTTCTGTCACTGTAAAGCTTATTCCTCCCAGCTGCCTACGTATAGGTTGACGTAACTTGGAGCAAATTTCATCCTCATTGCTGTCCCTCAGGTTTGAAAATAATATTTTGTATCGTATACAAAATAGTTGTGGGTGAGGATGATACTGTCGCAAATTAATTAAATCTGTACTTGGCATACCTTCCACTTTTCATTAGAAAGAATTCAGCTGCTTGACATCCCTTATTATGTTCAATTACTGTATATGGGATATAATGTCAAGGGTACTGAAAATAAAATGGGGTTGCCAATTTCTGATGCACCAATTAATGAGCCTCCCTTCTCTGCTCTTTAGAGAGAGCATCGCTCAACTTTATTTCTCTCCTAGCCTCCGCTGCGGGCCGATGTCGGAGGATCCACAGACTGTAATAATTATAGGGGATAACTCAGGAGACTGTTTGCGTGGAACAAGACAACTACAGGACACAGTTTTATGTATAGTAAAGTCTATATTATCACACGGTGATTCAAACAGGTGCAGAGAGAAACTCAAGTCCACAACACTTGGTGTAAATATTAAACGCAGCTTAGCAGTCTATAGGAAACTTCAGAGGAAAATGCAATCAAGTAGAAAGTCTATGAAGCACAGTTATTCTTGAGGATACTTGACACGAATAAATCCTTGTCTTAGTCCAAACACATAGACATGCTTATAAGGCAGTTCAAATCATATCTTAGCTCAACCAGGGAGGTCTGGTTAATAGTCTCAGGTTTTTGCAGAGCAGAAACAGCTTACATGTCCAGCAAATGCAGATAGAAGTAAACACGAGCAGCAGATGAAGGAGGATTACTGGAAACTGGTGTATGCAGCGGGAACTCAGAGCAGAGGAGCAGGATCACCACACAGGTTCACAGGAGCAGGTATATAGCCAGGGAGTAATCAGAGGTCAGGAGCTGGATGCAAGGCAGAATGCTCTAGCACAGACTGAAGGCTGGGGTGGAGTTTTATAGCAGGAAGACAGACGATGCAACGGGGGTTGCATCCGTAATCATACATTCCCAATTTTTCCATGCTTTCAGCAGATTTACATGATATAGTTGTTTAGGTTTTCTATTTCTGGGCTGGTATACTTTGCAATCCATCTACCCAACCTTTTCCCAGACTTCATATGGCACTTGCCACTTGGCCATGAGCTGACTTTCTGCTGTGGGCACTAAGAGTAATAACCAATCTCCTCTTTTAAAGGACTTGACCATTGCCTTTCTATTATATGCTTGGCTCTGCACTGTCTGGGTATCCAAAAGGTGTAACTTTACTATAGGTATCACCGCCACAATCCGGTCCTGCTTACTCGTCATGTGCTCTATCCCTTCCATCTTTGGAGACAACTTTTTGGAGCATAGATTATAGGGTTTTGTTAAATCTTTCCACTATCCCATTGGTCTGTGGATGGTACACTATCATGCACAATTGTTTAATCTGGAGCAGCCTGCACAGTTCCTTTGTCACGTTGAACTTAAAGGGGGTGACCTGATTCATAAGGATCTCCTTAGGTAGTCTAAGGTGATAGGAAATGGCAAACAGCTTCCAGGCAATAAGTTTAGATGAGATGTCATGAAGCGGAATCGCCTCTGGGTAGCGAGTAGCATAGTCTACTACCACTAACACATGTTGATGGCCACATGCTGCTTTTACAATGGGCCCTACCATATCCATAGCATTCCGTTCAAAAGGTACCTATCTAATAGGCAGAGGAACCAATGGACTACGGAAACTTGTGATGAATTTGGTCAGCTGACACTCGGAGCAAGACTCACAAAACCTCTGCACCTCAGCATAAATTCTGGGCAAAAAGAGTCACTGCAGAATCTACTTTTGCATCTTTTTAAACCCTAGGTGAACTCCTAACATATGTTTGTGGGCCATCTAGAGAACCACCCTGCGGTACGATTGGAGCACGATCAGCTGTTCCACTACTTCATCCTGAAATTTGGGGTTCACCTGCTGGGTGACCGCATCCGCGGTGTAGACAGCTTTGGGCATGCATTGATACCCAGCGAGTAAACTTGCAGTCCATGGGGTCAGCAGTCAAGTGGCAGTTGGCATCCACATGCCCTGTCCCTTTGTACAACCAACACTTGATAACAGCGGCACCGCTAAGCCCAGAGACTGGTTTATTAGAGATTGGTCTCCAGCCACCCTCACTCTGGGGTACCCTATAAGTATGAGCTCAGGTCTAACTGAACCCAGCAGAGGGCCATGTCCCTTTTCTAGGCTCCTGAGCTTGCAGTGGCCAATTTGATATCTGCAGTGAGGATGAGTCCCAAACAAAGCCCTGAGTGGCTGTCTAATGTTTGATCATGCTATCAACTTGGTTTAAGTTGCCCAGGTCCCTTCGCCCCACCCAACACTGTATGGTTGCTGGCAGAACTCCCACAACATGGTGGACCACGACCCTCTTTATCATCTGGGTTGGTGTCAAGTTCTCAGGCTGGAGATATTTTTTACCAGGTGCAATAAGTCAAACATCTGAGACCAAGTGGATTGGGCCTCCACAAAGGTCCACTGATATGCCAGCTGTGCTTGTAGATATGTGTTGACACCCATCCAGGCAAGGATATCACCTTTGAGGCATCTCTTGCTGTGCCACAATCTTCTGCAGAATCAGGTGCTTTATTTTCTGCTGCTGCTGGTACAGCTCCTCCTGTTGCCACTGCTGATGCTTCTTCTGCTGCCACTGCTGCTAGTGCTGCTCCTGCTGTTGCCTCTGAAGCTGCTACTGTTGCATGAAGACCAACTGCCTTAGTAGCTCCTCCATATTGTTAGGAGGCCTGAGCTTAGCTTTGCAGGCTTGACCACAGACATGCAGTTTTCCTTAGGGTATGCCTTAGTTCACACTGCCTGCATTCTACACCATATATAAGGCAGCGGTTTTCGTGTCCATGCGGCTATGAGGCAGTGACCCAAAAATGTTCAACTTAAATGTCTTTATTATTAAAATCATGAAATAAATCCAGAATTTTACACTCCGGTTCGCAGTCCGAGCGTCTGTATCAGTCCTTTGCGACTGCACCACTGTATCACTTGTGAGTGTGTCAGTATATTTTCCTTCTCTAGACTGAGTTCAGACTCATACAAACCTGTCCTGCATAAAGCCTCCTGCTATGCTGTTTCCAAACTAAACACTGACACACCCAAACCTTAACTGAAAATTTAAATGGGTTTCATGGATATGGTCTACTCCCAAAACACAGTAGCGAGGGAGTGATCCGTCCCACTACCAAATCGTTTTCTTACATCTGACTTGGTCAAATAGTTTGACTAAATCCACTCTCTCTTTTATTTTGCATTGTAACTACAGCTGTGGATGTAATTACAATTCTCTCCAGTGGGTTCGGTATGTCACTATGCACATCCTGGGAAACACAAGACACATAACGATCCTCGTATATGATTCCACTCACTGCCTCACTTTAGATATTTTGTTAAAATGATCATAAAAAGCTCTAATGCATTAATGTTAGCACAGAAATGTCACTCACGTTTCCCTATTATTAAGAGCTCGAATTGAAAACCGCAGATAAAATGCCATGTTTCCATTTTAATGTTAAATTTCACGCATATTCAAAGGGTCTTTATGCCTTATGCTGCAGTCCTAATCTTATTTCCATACTCTGTGTCTGTGTTTAAGCACAGAAAATTGCTGTCTGATTGAAAGAAGCAGCAAAATGTCTGATTTTTTAAAATCTTGCATAAATCTCTAACTATGAGTTTGGAGGAGGATTTAAGGTGCTTAACATGACAAGACAAAATTAAATGAATTTGTTGAGATGGCGGTGTGATATAATGCTATTGATTTTACAGAGTTGCTAGCAAATTGGCAAAAAGATAGATTTCAACCATGACACTTTGATGTAGCACATCAAAGCAATGGTCCCACATGACAAAATGTGTTGAATAGTTAATTGGAAATTCTTTAACCACATAAAGATTTTCCCAGATTCTGCCAATTTGATTCCCAATGATATAATGTAAAATATAGATGGCACACACTGATGTTTATTCAGGGAGATATATTTTATTCTGCTTCTGGAAATTGTTCTTTTGGCTTCTTTTGTATATGCAAAATGTTATATAGGTTAAAGGAAAGCATGAAACTCATGGGCCTTAAGGCAAAAAAAACTTATTGGATCCTTCCACCTACTGTGTGCATTTACAATATTCAGCTTTACTTGTGGCAGTAGGGTCGTCAGGTACCAGTGGCTATGTGCCTGTCACATTTCCTTTCCTCAGTGTTTCAATCAAAGTACAAATGGCTCAGAACGCCCGTGCACTGGATTGGATGACTGAGCTGTCTATCAACACACTGAGCTCAGCATGCTGCCCCTGCACCAAATTTAATGACTGAGCTGTCACTCACTGTGCCCATGACATACTGAGGGGAGGAATTGTGACTTGATAAAATTTCTTAAAGTGGATGAAAACTGTATGTGCCATACAATAAAATTATCTGAGATCTTACAAACAGGTAAAATCCACAAAGTATGAAAATAATTTAACTGCTTATTAGTGATGAGCGAACGTGCTCGCCACTGCTCGTTACTCGCCCGAGTATCACTATGCTCGGTGTACTTGGCGAGCACTGAGCATTTCCGGGATTATTCGGCGGTAACTGGTGGCTCCACCCAGCATCTTTGGCGGACCAATCACGCTGCAGTGATTGTCTGCCAGGCCATGAAACGCCGAGCCATCTTTGTTGTGGTCGTGCAGTGATTGGCTTGGCCGCACAGTATCATCCCGAGTATAAGAGACCTGGCACCGCCCTGCTCGCCGCATTCTGCTCCGGATTCAGAGAGAGTAGGGAGAGCTGCTGCCGAGATAGGGTCAGAATCATGGTTTTAGAGTTAGCGTAGGTCTGCAACTGTTAAATCCACAACTCCTGAGAAACCAACAGTCCTTTTTAGGGCTAATTCGTGGGTCCCGATATTGCAGCGCTAGGTAGGCAGGGCACAGCATATCCACATCAGTGCAAGGCCTGCAGGCACTGTATGTGCATCCATTGGTTCCACTGCATCCCTCCCAAAGCTCCATAATTGTCTGCTGCTGCTGCAGCTTCTTTACTATATATCTAGTTGCATTTTTTTTTACAAAAAAATCACCCCCCCAAAAAAATATGCAGTGTGTTATGTCAGACTGAGGCCTGTTTAAAAATCATAGTTTGTCAGGCATACGTAGCATAGTTGTGTGTGCTAGCCTTGTGCCACTGTTTTTTTTTGTGTTTTAACTTCACCAAAAAAGGCCTCATATATCTGAGTGCTCCAAGTTTTGACATTTTAGGCCGTTTTGCCACTGTCTTTGCTGTCTGTTACTATAATTATATACAGCACTATTTGGCATTTTTTTTTAAAAAACGGCCACATATTTGCCAGTGTGGTATTTCCGTGACAGCCCTCATATATCTGCATGCTCCAAGTTTTGGCATTGTAGGCCTGTGGACCACTTTTTTTGCTGTCTGTTCCTATAATTATATACAGCACTATTCAGCATAAAAAAATATAAAAAAGGCCACATCTTTGCCAGTGTGGTATTTCTGTGACAGCCCTCATATATCTGTGTGCTCCAAGTTTGGTCATTGTAGGCCGGTGAACCACTTTTTTTGCTGTCTGATACTCTAATTATATACAGCACTATTTAGCATAAAAAAATATAAAAAGGCCACATATTTGCCAGTGTGGTATTTCTGTGACAGCCCTCACATATCTGCGTGCTCCAAGTTTGGTCATTGTAGGCCGGTGAACCACTTTTTTTGCTGTCTGATACTCTAATCATATACAGCACTATTTAGCATAAAAAAAATTTAAAAAGCCACATATTTGCCTGTGTGGTATTTCCGTGACAGCCCTCATATATCTTCGTGCTCCAAGTTTGGTCATTGTAGGCTGGTGGACCACTTTTTTTGCTGTCTGATACTCTAATTATATGCAGCACTATTTAGCATAAAAAAATATAAAAAGGCCACATATTTGCCAGTGTGGTATTTATGTGACAGCCCTCATAGATCAGCGTGCTGCAAGTTTGGGCATTGTAGGGGGGTATACCACTTTTTTTGCTGTCTGTTACTCTAATTATATACAGCACTATTTAGCATAAAAAAATAAAAAGGCCACATATTTGCCAGTGTGGTATTTCGTGACAGCCCTCATATATCTGTGTGCTCCAAGTTGGGCATTGTAGGCCGGTGTACCACTTTTTTTTGATGTCTGTTACTCTACTTATACACAGCACTATTTTGCATTTTAAAAAAACAGGCCACATATTTGGCAGTGTGGTATTTCCGTGACAGCCCTCATATATCTGCGTGCTCCAAGCTTGGGCATTGTAGGCCGGTGTACCACTTTTTTTGCTGTCTGTTACTCTACTTACATACAGCACTATTTTGCATTCAGAAAATACAGGCCACATATTTGGTAGTGTGGTATTTCCGTGACAGCCCTCATATATCTGTGTGCTCCCAGTTTGGGCATTTTAGGCCATTTTGCCACTCTTTTTGCTGTCTGTTACTCTAACTGTATACAGCACTATTTTTCATTTAAAAAAAAACCAGGCCACATATTTGGTAGTGTGATATTTCCATGACAGGCCCCATATATCTGCGTGCTCCAAGTTTGGGCATTGCAGGCTGGTGCACCACTTTTTTTTGCTGTCTGTTACTCTAATTATATACAGCACTATTTTGCATATAAAAAGGCCACATATTTGCCAGTGTGGTATTTCCGTGACAGCCCTCATATATCTGTGGGCTCCAAGTTGGGCATTGTAGGCCGGTGTACCACTTTTTTTTTTGCTGTCTGTTACTCTACTTATATACAGCACTATTTTGCATTTTAAAAAAACAGGTCACATATTTGGCAGTGTGGTATTTCCGTGACAGCCCTCATATATCTGTGTGCTCCAAGTTTGGGCATTGTAGACCGGTTTTCCACTGTTTTTGCTGTCTCTTACTCTTCTTATATACAGTATTCTTTTGCATTTAAACAAATACAGGCCACATATTTGGCAGAGTGTTATCGCTGTCAGATGTCTGATGTATTTGTGGCCTACAAATTGTCGAAATTCAGGCATACATTCAGCTTTATTTGCTTGTCTGTTACCCTAGTTTGGTATACTGTTTTAGTTTAAAAAATTAAAAAATACAGGCCACATATCGAACACTGTGGTATCTCGTTAAAAATACTTCTCTTTCAAGTTGTTATGGCTGCTTCATGACTGTGTTAAATGTTCCAACTACTACTATCACCATCATCATCGTCTGCCTAGAGGCAGTCACTGCGCACATAGAAAGTCTGAGGAGCAGAGTGTGAACGCTTGGGCTGTGTTGTACCCTGTCTCTGTATTACTAAGGCATTCGCTCCTGCCAATAAAAGCGGTACTGCCGGAAAGCGAGGAGCCATGTTCACAGTGACCGCCAGAGACGAGGCACTGTGCGCTCCATGACCATGAGTACAGTGCACATTCGCAGTAGAGAGACAGTTCATGCTCCTTGTTCAGCTTTGCAAACCAATAATGAAAGGGCACAGAGGAATGACAGAGGACGTTGGTACGGTCAGCATTTTCCCAAACAAAGCACTCTTTGTGAGAGTCCCCCATGCCTCAGGGCCAGGGCGATAGGAGGGTCTGAGAAAACTCTCCCCGAACTTTGTCAGTGTTCCACTGCCTCTGCTGGATTGGAGTTGTGTCTCTCTCACTTGTACTCCTTGCTTGGCCAATGAACTGTGACCTCTTCTGCCAGCATTTTCAGATGGGAATTTTTTTAGTAATTCAGCAAGAAGGGCCCTATGGTCCTCCAACATTATAGTACACCAGTCTCCCTCTGGAATAAGAGATATAAAGTTCTCCTTGTAGTGTGGGTCTAGAATTATCAACAATCAGTATTTCCTGTCACCTAAAATTTTGAGAACGCGAGGGTGACGGTGAAGACAGCGTAACATAAACTCAACCAATGCTTCCATGTCCTCACCAAGAGGACAACTGACCATGGTCTCCTCCTCCTCCTTGTCTTCATGCCTCCACGACTTTTGACAAACCTCAGTAATATCATTGTACATACATCACTATAAATACATTTCTCTGTAGTTTTTGTCTCCCCCACCTCATTGTAGATTGTAAGTTGTCACGTGCAGGTTTTTGTTTTTTGTTGGGTTTAATTACTGTTATTGTTGTTAGTTTGTAAGCTGTCACAAGCAGGGTAGTTTGATTTCTGTTTAATTATTGTATTGTTATCGTTGTTACTTAGGGCTGTTGTGTTTGAAACTGTAAATATGTTGATGTTATATAAATAACTATAAATATTAATATTAGAATACAGATAAGCAGGATGGACATGTCAAATATGGCATCATTGCTGATCACCATCTTGGTGAATTCCTCAACGTTTTGGAGGATGGTGCATATGTCTGACATCCATGTCCACTCCTGAGATCTTGTGTGTGAAGTCAGAACTGAATACCGACGGCCTTGTTGATGCTGGTAGTCTACAAATGCCTTCTTCTGCTCACAAATCCTTTCCAAAATATGCAGTGTATAGTTCAAATGAATGGGGAGGACATGACACATCAGTCGGTGAGCCAGAAGCTGCAAGTGCTGCAGAATCACGGCAAGGGAGGGATGAAGCTCTTGCAGATCTGGCACCTCCGTGTCGCTTTTCTGAAAATGTTCAACAATGAGGTTAAGCCCATGGGCCAGGCATGGCACGTGTGTGAGCTTGCCTCGACACAGAGCAGCCATCAGGTTCCAGCCATTGTCACACATGACCATGCATGGCTGTAGGGTGAGCGGTGTCAGGCACAGATCTGCCTGCTCTTTCAGAGCTGTACCCAACTCTTCATCATTGTGCGGCTTGTCACAGCATATTAACTTCAGCACAGCCTGTTGCCGCTTGGCTGAGGCAGTCTGCAGTGCTTCCAGCTTGAAACTGATGTTCTACTTTCAGAGATGGAGGCTGAAGAGGATGTGAAGGAGGAGGTGCAGGAGCTGTAGACTGTGGGGGCAAGGCAGATTGATGTAGGGCCTGCAATACTCGGGGTTTGGAGGATGTGCACCATCCCAAGGTCGGACTGGGTCCCGGCTTCCACTATGTTACTCCACTGTGTCGTTAGTGAGAGGTACCATCCCTGACCACAAGCACTTGTCCACGTGTCTGTGGTTAGGTGTACTTTCCAAATAACAGAATTGTGGAGGGCACGGGTAATGTTGTGGGTCATGTGCTTGCTTGTGTGAGGTCGTGATGGCAGCCCGGGAAAAATTGTGGCGGCTGGGTAACGAGTACCTTGTCATGGTCACCGCCAACAGGTTGCAGAAAGCTTATGTTTCCCATGGGCCTAAAATGCAACATATCCTGCGCAAGAAGACAACATACGTGTGAATTTAGTACTGTGGCATTAGCTGCGTATTACGGCTTGCATTCCAAGGACTGTGGTATTGACAATTGAACGCTGTGCTGGGACAAGGATGTGGACGTGCTTGTTGATGGTGCTATTTCAGTTTGTGTGCAACTGCATGTTAGGGGTTGAGATCAGGCCTTTGCACAGGGGGAATCTCAAGCCATCTCCGCTGCGGTCTCCCATCCTTCTCCAGCCGCAGTGGAGCCTGCTCAGCGGAGATGTTGGTCCCAGTGTCTTGCTCCATCTGACTCTGTCCAAAGGGTTACTGCTGCTTTTCCAGCTTCTGCCATTAAAGCCAGTACTGGGCAGCGGCGAGCAGACGCTTCAGGGACTAAGTCCTGCTTTTCTCGTTCTGAGCATGCCCAGAGTAAGATCTCTGAGTGGAGATCGAGGGTCACATGTTCAGATACTGCAGCTAAATCCATTGGTCCTCCTGGAAGGTCCTGAAGGTGCTCAGACTCTGTAGCAGCCTCTCATTGGTCCTTCTAGGAAGGTCCTGTTCTTGCTGCAGCTATTTAAGGTTCTCATGACCGCACGGCCATGCGCTAGTATTAATCAGTTTTGTGCATGCGCCAGTGTGGTCACATTTATGTGTGTGTTCAGGGACTCGGCTGAAATAAGCCCCTAGAATGGCGGCACCTCCGGCGAGGAGATTGTGTGTGTGGATCTAGGGCCCTGGCTGAAATAAGCCCCTAGAATACCGGCTTCTCCGGTAAGGAGATTGTATGTGTGTGTGACCACAGACTGCCTTCAGCTCGGCAGATAGCTGTGAACTCCTGTGGGGTTAACAGGGCACAGCGTCTTGTTTCCGTGCGACTCTGTGAAGTAACAGAGGTCGCTTAAACTGCCATATAGTGCTGTCATTTGGTAGCAGCAGGTTCCTCCTGCATGGTGGACCCCGGGCTGTGAACGCACCAATAATAACATCTATATTTACTCGGTGCGTTCCGCTAGCCCTAACATAATACTAGCGCCAGGGTCTGGCTAGCAATGGCGGACAAACAGCAATCTTTGCGGTACATCCAGCAGCTGGAGGGTAGGTTGGCGGCTCTCGAGCGCACAACCTCAGCTGTGGATGTTACCGCAGTAGCTGTTCAGGCTGCTAGCATGGCTGCAGCAACTTTGTCTACTGCCACTCCTGTTCCGACCCTATCTCGCATCCCGCTGCCAGAAAAATTCTCTGGTGATGGCAAATCTTGTAGGGGTTTCGTGAGTCAGTGCTCAATACACTTCGAGCTTCTGGCTGCACATTTCCCTACAGAGCGGGCAAAGGTGGGATTCATTATGTCCCTCCTGTCGGACAGGGCGTTGGAGTGGGCTACACCGCTGTGGGAGCGTGGTGATCATGTAGTGCAGAGTGCTCTGCTGTTTCTGAGCACTCTGAAACAGGTCTTTTTAGGACCTCGAGACACCCATGATACGGCACTCTAACTGTTGGCATTGATTCAGGGCTCGTCCTTGGTCAGCCATTTTGCCGTCCACTTCCGCACCTTAGCATCTGAGCTGGAGTTGTCGGATAAAGCCCTCATCCCTATATTTTGGAGGGGGCTGGCTGCCCATGTTAAGGACGCTCTGGCCACTAGGGAGATTCCCACCACACTGGAGGAGTTAATAGCTGTATCTACTCGTATTGACCTCCGTTTTCACGAGCGGAGGTTAGAGCGAGCCCAGTGTAGGCAGAGGTTTCGGCTGGCTCCCACCTTCGCCAAACCTTTGGAATCTCTGGTTCAGGCAACCGAGTCACATGAGGCCATGGAGTTGCCACGAGTGGGACCTAAGTCACGGACCACTCGTGCACTTAGGGTCTGTCATATTTGCCGGCAGTCAGGACATTTTGCCACCAGATGTCCTCAGTGGTTGGGGAAACGTCAGCGTCTAGTGGTAGTGGGTGGAGGTTCACTAGACACTGCGACGTTTGCCTCCAAATTGTCCTTTAAGGGGACAATTACCATTGGAAAAAAAACACCATAAGAGGAAAGACCTCCACTATTCTAAACAACAACAAAAAAACACCAGTATACAGGCAGAGATGCTTACCTGTTCAAGGCCTCCAACAATTGCATTAACCAAGGTACAGCAGACCCAAGTTAAGATGGCAAATACACAGGTGCAATAATACCGATAATGCAGCCACCCTACAATCAGGAATAGGCCGCTTGGTGCACCTGTGCAAACAAATAGTCTGTATGTGGCATGTTCACACAGGAATGCAAAGTATATGGCTCAGAGCCTATTAATGACGCCATGTAGCGGGCTCACCCTAATGCATCCTGTGTGAACAGAGGCCACAGTGTACAGAGCCATCTAGGGCCCAGCCGCACCCCGGAAAAATATACAGTGCACCAAAAACATAACAATGACAATTACCATTGGCCCATCCACTCATTCGGTAGAGCTTCGCGTGGACTCTGGGGCGGAGGGCAATTTTATGTCTTCTGCCTTCGCCCAACGACACGCAATACCTCTGGTGATGCTCGCCCAACCAGTGACCGTACGAGTGGTGAATGGATCGACACTGCCCTCACAGATTACACACCAGACTATCCCATTTACTCTATCCATGTCGCCATCTCATCAGGAGATAATATCTCTGCTCGTTATTCCTGAGGGAATTGATGAGGTCCTATTAGGCTACGGTAACACTCTCCTCATATTGAGTGGTCCACAGGCAGGATTTGGGGATGGAGTAAATCTTGTGGGGGTAGATGTCAGAGGGAATGCGTTCAGGTTGCTACAACTGAGGTACCCGCAGATCTCTCCTCTCTCCCCAAGCAATATTGGCTCTATGCGGACGTGTTCTCCAAAAGGGCTGCGGACACTCTTCCACCTCACCGCCCCTATGACTGTCCTATTGACCTCTTGCCTGGTGCTGAGCCTCCCCGGGGTCGAGTCTACCCATTGTCTCTCTCAGAGACGGAGGCTATGTCTCAGTACATCCAGGAGAATTTGGCAAGGAGATTCATTAGGAAGTCTGTGTCACCTGCAGGGGCTGGGTTCTTCTTTGTGCAGAAGAAGAATGGAGAATTACGTCCATGCATTGATTACAGAGGTCTAAACGCCATCACCGTTAAGAACAAGTACCCTCTGCCCCTGATATCTTAGCTTTTTGACAGGCTTCGGGGAGCAAGAGCGTTTACTAAACTAGATCTGCGGGGTGCTTACAACCTGATTTGCATCCGTGAGGGGGACGAATGGAAGACGGCTTTTAACACCAGGGATGGGCACTATGAGTATCTGGTGATGCCCTTTGGGCTCTGTAATGCCCCAGCCATTTTCCAAGACTTTGTAAACGATATCTTCCGGGATATGCTCTCCACCTCGGTGGTAGTCTACCTGGATGATATTCTCATCTACTCTCCAGATATAGACTCCCACCGGAGAGATGTGTGCAAAGTCTTCAACCTCCTATGGACAAATTCCCTCTATGCCAAGTTGGAGAAGTGTGTGTTTGAGCAGGAGTCTTTGCCTTTCCTGGGCTATATCATCTCGGCCCAAGGATTGGCTATGGATCCTGCCAAGCTACAGGCTGTGATGGACTGGCAGGAACCCCATTCTCTCAAAGCAGTGCAGCACTTTATGGGGTTCAATAACTACTATCGCCAGTTCATTCCCCACTTTTCAACTTTGGTAGCTCCTTTGGTTGCCCTCACCAAAAAGGGAGCAAATCCCAAATTGTGGTCAGAAGAGGTCTCCAAGGCCTTCCTCTCTATTAAGTCCCACTTTGCTAGCGCTCCTATTCTACATCGCCCCGATGTAGATAAACCTTTCATAATGGAGGTGGATGCCTCATCTGTCGTGCTGGAGCAGTCCTATTCCAAAAGGATGCTCAAGGTCGGAAGCATCCCTGCTTCTTTTTCTCTAAGACCTTCACACCGGCAGAGAGGAATTATTCCATCGGGGACAGGGAGTTGCTAGCTATGAAGTTGGCCTTCTCGGAGTGGAGACATCTCTTGGAGGGGGCTCGTTTTCCCTTCCAAGTTTTCACCGACAGCTAAATCCTCGCCAGGCCAGATGGTCCCTGTTCTTCTCCCGGTTCCATTTCACCCTCCATTTTCTCTCCGGGGAGAAGAACATTTGTGCCGATGCTCTCTCCCGCTCCGTAGTGTCATCAGCGGAGGAGGAGGAACCTCGGCTTATTGTCCCTTCTGAGAGTTTGAGGACCGTGGCTCCGGTTTCGCTTGAGTCTGTGCCCCCGGGTAGGACTTTCGTGCCAGCAAATTTGCGACCGGAGGTTCTCTCTTGGGCTCATTCGTCCAGAGTGGGTGGGCACTTTGGGACTAAAAGGACATCTGAGCTGCTGGCGAGAACGTACTGGTGGCCACATATGGTCCGTGACATCGGAGACTATATTCGGGCGTGTGTCTCCTGTGCCAAAAATAAGTCTTCTCGACAACGGCCAGCTGGGTTATTATATCCCCTGCCGGTGGCAGACAGGCCCTGGGAGATGGTCGGGATGGACTTTGTGGTGGGTTTGCCCAAGTCTCGTGGCTGTACCATCATTTGGGATATCACCGATCATTTTTCTAAGATGGTGCACTTGGTGCCGCTTCCCCGGCTACCTTCTGCACGGGCCTTGGCAGCGTTGTTTATAAAACACATCTTCCATCTACACGGTATGCCGGACAAAATTGTCAGTGACCGGGGTCCCCAGTTTGCGTCTCGGTTCTGGAGAGAGCTTTGTCATCTTCTCAGCATTGAGTTGAATCTCTCTTCTGCGTATCAGCCCGAGACGAATGGTTTGGTAGAGAGGGCCAACCAGACCTTGGTCACATATCTGTGACATTTTGTCTCAGCCAGGCAGGATGACTGGGCATCTTTGCTATCGTGGGCAGAGTTTGCACTGAACAATGCTGTAGCTGACTCCACTGGACAGACTCCATTCCTCCTTAACTATGGTCAGCATCCGCGGGTACCTGTGCCCATGCCCGTGTCTTCCGCCGACTCCAGGCTGGCAGACTGGGCTGTGGAGGCACGGGACATTTGGGACCGCACTCAAGATGCCATTTGGGCCTCCAAGGAGAGTATGAGGTCCTCCGCCGATACACATCGGTGCCCCGCTCCGACCTTTGCTTCTGGCGATTTAGTGTGGCTCTCCGCCCGTAACATCAGG
The DNA here is from genome assembly GCF_051348905.1 of Ranitomeya variabilis. NCBI lineage: Eukaryota > Metazoa > Chordata > Amphibia > Anura > Dendrobatidae > Ranitomeya > Ranitomeya variabilis. The sequence continues at coordinate 239,262,666 of NC_135232.1, forward strand.
CAGCGAGTTGAGTCCACTAAGTTTGCACCTCGCTACTTGGGTCCTTTCAAGGTCCTCGAACAGGTTAACACTGTGGTCTACCGTTTAGCCCTTCCGCCATGCCTGGGTATCACCGACACCTTTCATGTGTCCCCCTTGAAGCCCGTATTCATGTCCCGGTTTTCCGAGTCATCTGCCGGGACATCGGGTTCATCTTCGGATAATTATGAGGTGAACGCTATCTTGGGGTGCAAGGTGGTACGTGGCAAAAAATTTTTATTTGGTGGATTGGAGGGGTTATGGCCCAGAGGACAGGTCCTGGGAGCCTGCTGAGCATATTTGAGCTCTGCAGCTCATTGCTGCCTTCAAACATAGCGAGGTCCAAGGAGGGGGGGTAATGTTATGGGTCGAGATCCCGCCTCTGCACAGGGGGAATCTCGAGCCATCTCTGCTGCGGTCTCCCATCCTTCTCCAGCCGCAGTGGAGTCTGCTCAGCAGAGACGTCGGTCCCAGTGTCTTGCTCTGTCTGACTCTGTCCAAAGGGTTACTGCTGCTTTTCCAGCTTCTGTCATTAAAGCCAGTACTGGGCAGCGGCGAGCAGATGCTTCAGGGACTAAGTCCTGCTTTTCTCGTTCTGAGCATGCCCAGAGTAAGATATCTCAGTGGAGATCGAGGGTCACATGTTCAGATACTGCAGCTAAATCCATTGGTCCTCCTGGAAGGTCCTGAAGGTGCTCAGGCTCTGTAGCAGCCTCTCATTGGTCCTTCTAGGAATGTCCTGTTCTTGCTGCAGCTATTTAAGGTTCTCATGACCGCACGGCCATGCGCTAGTATTTAATCAGTTTTGTGCATGCGCCAGTGTGGTCACATTTATGTGCGTGTTCAGGGATTAAGCTGAAATAAGCCCCTAGAATGCCGGCACCTCCGGCGAGGAGATTGTGTGTGTGGATCTAGGGCCCTGGCTGAAATAAGCCCCTAGAATACTGGCTTCTCCGGTGAGGAGATTGTATGTGTGTGTGTCCACAGACTGCCTTCAGCTCGGCAGATAGCTGTGAACTCCTGTGGGGTTAACAGGGCACAGCGTCTTGTTTCCGTGCGACTCTGTGAAGTAACAGAGGTCGCTTAAACCGCCATATAGTGCCGTCATTTGCTAGCAGCAGGTTCCTCCTGCATGGTGGACCCTGGGCTGCGAACGCACCAATAATAACATCTATATTTACTCGGTGTGTTCCGCTAGCCCTAACACTGCAGATGCAGGGTATGAGGCATCTTAAAATGCACCATGGACAGTGGATTGGCTTGCACGCACAACATCGGAAGAAGCAGTGGTATCACCCGCAGACACTGTTCATGGAGCCTTGTGTTCAACCACCAAAGTCAGCTGCTTTGCTGCCATGTGCCTGATCATGCTTGTGGTGGTTAGGATGGGATTCTTGCTATCCCTGCTGCTGTGGGCATGGCTGGTGGTGTAAATGGCTTTTTTGGGTTTATCGGCACAGTCTTTAAAAAACAGCCAGGCTGTTACAGGGACATTCAGTGTCATCCTTTCCCACACCACCTCCTCACTTCAACCCCGGTCTTTCTGTGTTCCCCAAGGCTCAGTTCTAGGACCCCTACTCTTCTCCATCTACACCTTCGGCCTGGGACAGCTGATGCAATTGCACGGTTTGCTATATCTTTAGTATGCCGATATCACGCAGATCAACCTATCTGTACCTGACATCACCTCCTTAGTGACCAAAATCACATGTCTTCACGCTATTTCATCCTTCTTTTCTGCTCGCTTTCAAACAGTAGACATGGACAAAACAGAATACATCATCTTTCTACCATCTCACGCTAAATAGACATGAGAGCTTTGTAAACCCTGTTAATAAAGCTACACTGCGAAATGCACGTCCGGGGCCGCCGGGTGAGGTGTGGGTCGCTCCCCTCTGTACTCAATATGGGTAAGTGTGCAATCTTATTGGCTTGACAGCGGCACTTTTTGGACCTCTTACTGTTATATGGGGACCGTATGATATGTAATATTTTTGTAGGATCCATATGTTGCTATTTATTTATTTATTTATATATATTTGCCATTTACCCTGGGGTTGAATTTTGGGACTCACCTGTAACCTGGCATACCGTGCTTTCGCTTTGATACCTCTGTGTTGGTATATATTGCTTATTGCAAATATACATATGACTGTTTTTGATTTGTTTGTTACTTAGTTGTGTAATAAAGTTTACAATTGGTTTTTAAATATGGAGTTTGGGACATTTATACTCCTTTCTTTTTTGGTTCTAGGTAATTGGAGTTGTTCTTTTGGTTGGGCACCCTTGGGGTGTTCAGGGAGGGATTCATACCCTCAGCAACAAGAGATATTGGTGCTTGCTGATTACGTATATATATGAGAGCTTTGTATGCATGATTCGGTACCACTTTAGTAAGAGGGAAAGTTTGCCCAAGAGAAAATGATTTTCCAGACATTCCCGGCCTTTTTTGCGCATGTTTTGAAGCTGTGATCTTCATCTTCTTGGTGTGGATGTTGTAAATGTCATAGTCGTCATCAATACCATCATCGTCCATATCTTGTAAAGAGGAAATCTGGTGTTTCCCAGGGTAGTGGTTAACTACATTTAGTGGCATTCCTTTAACAGTTCTCGTTACACTATAACAAACAATTTTCAACTGTGACATTTGGATATTATTGGTAATATGTATGGGTGAAGATGAAGAAGCTTGTGCCACGGGTGTGTTTATAGTTACAGACGGTGCACTCCTCTTTAAACTTATTTTTTCACAAGTGTCCATCAGTTTGTTTAGTTTTCCTCCAACACTGATCTGCTTTCTCTAATTCAGCATCTCACGAACATGTTGCACTTTGCCCTTTAGACAAGACATGTGTGTCTTTAGCAACATATTTTTGACAGGCATTTTTTAAGCCGAGTCAAACACTGATGGGCATGAAACACATTCTGGTAATTGGTTTTGGATAAACGAATAATCATTGTAGGCTATATCCTGGATCTCATATCTCCCATAGCCACTGCTGTTATTAATCATGTATGTTCCAATTCCTGTCATCACCATGCCTCTTTTCCTGATCACTTCATCCGATTCGTCTGCCACTTTTTATAACAAAAAAATGCACCTTCCCAGCAGAAACTGTGTAGGAAACCACTTTACAATTTTGCAAGGTGTTTATGATGCCCGTAAATTTTTTTTTTTTTTTAAATAACCCCCCCATGGGGAAATGTTTGACAGCCCATGCACTTAGTGTATTGGCATTACAAGTCAAGGAGACCCACTCATTGACATTGGGCCTACTTTTTAATGAGTCCTTCCTCCACCTCTCATCATTTTCCACTAGATCACCAGGGTTCATGTGTTCCGTGCTGCTACAGACAGTCAATTTTTTTGGCAAGGGTGTTTAGGATGGCCATACTATGTTTTTAATAAAGGTATCCCCCTTGGGGAAATGTTTGTCAGCCCATAGGCACTTAGTGTATGGGCATTACAAGTGTAGGAGACACAATCCTTTACATTGGGCCTAGGTTTTAATGAGGCCTTCAGCAATGTCTCCTCATTCTCCACCACTAGATCACCAGGGTTCACGTGTTCTGTGCTGCTAAAGACAGCAATTTTTTTGGCAAGGGTGTCTATGATCCACATGAAATATTTTTTTAAAAATGTACCCCCCATGAGCAAATTGTCAGGCCAGGTACTCCATTACAAGTCAGAGACCCACACATTTACAGATGTGACAGACAATGCTCATAGTGACACAATCTTGAAAAATGTTAGTTTATTCACTTCACAAACAGTTCTAAGCCTCTATATGCTTGCTGTTTGTCATTGTAAAATATTAAGGTTTACTGAAACTCTGCCTGTGGTGGTTTGATCTAAATCCTTGTGGCTTTTATTTTCTAGGGGTTTATGGCCCCTCGTCTGATGACTCCATGATATTTGTTTCATACAACCTTTAAAGCTGGCCACTTGAAGGTCTGGGTGAAACTAGAGTTACTACATAGTGTAAATCACTATATAAGACCAGAGAAACATGACTAAGACAGATGCTAAAACTGGGGTACCTGTACATGTACAATGTGCTGATACCTGCATAATTGGGGACGCCCATGCAGTGTAGATAATCTCCCAGGGGTTCTCTGTCTTGGTGTTGCTTCTCTGATATTCCAGATGGATGATGTTTAAAAGCCTCTTGTGGATGATGTAAGTATACTGTATGTAGTTAGTCTTCATATATTCGTAATCACTATATGTATTTAATCCTTATATGTACTTATTAACCTTTGCATTTTAACATATACAAAAGTATACGCACTCACACTATTCAATCATACTATTCCTTGAATTTTGTAGTTTGCAATAAAATTGCGTTGTATTGCAAGTATTAGCTTCATTTAAAGCCGTATCTGAACCTTAGTGTTAAAAACATGGCAAATAAAATTGCCAAATTCTCCTGTAAATAATTCTGCAAAGACGGAACCATCATACCATTAAAAAATATGAGTGGATTTTCATGGTCCCATCCAGTATGTGGGTTCCAAGGCATAATGGGGTGCATATGACTATGCAGCAGGGCTAGCCTTGATGCCAATGTGTAAAACAAAGGAGTACATTAGTACAAAATGCATATTGTGAAGTGGATTTTCATGGGCCCATCCAGTATGTTGCTTCCAAGGCCTAATGGGGTGCATATGACTGACTATGTCTGAGGCCTGGCCTTGCTGCCAATGTGTAAAACAAAGAAGTACGGGAGCACAAAATGCATATTGTGAAGTGGATTTTCCTGGGCCCATCCAGTATGTGGGTTCAAAGGCTTATTGGGGTGCATATGAATTGGTAGCAGGGCAGGCCTTGCATTCAATGCAACACTTTTTCAGGAGTCCCCCTTGACATCTTATGAAAGGTGTATTGTGGTGCATCGTAATTCTTGGCAGCCCATCCACTCACAGCATAGGCTACAACAGCTTTGGAGACCCACTGTTTAATAATGGCCCTTTAAGAAGATTAATGCCGTCTGATGCACCAGTAAAAATAGACTCTGTGACTTTAAGAGTCCCTCCTTCACAAATGAAACAAGATGGGTCTGCTTATGTGTCACACACCACATGGCCAGCTAGGTTTGTTAAATGTTACAATGACATTTCCCAGTGAATGCATTTGTAGTGGTTGAAAGAAATGTTAAAGTTGAAAAACGCTTCAAAAACACTGTGTCTGAACTAAGCCTAAGTGGAGGAGGAAATTTTCGGTCTGGGGTTAAATATTTGGCCTTACAGGCAAGTCATTAACCTGCAAAGGATGTATCTTGACATATTTCCCAGCAAAATCTATTTTGGTTTCGTTTTAGTGTGTTTTTTGTGGCACCGGGAAAAATGGCATGAATCTCAGAAAAAAAGTTTCCAGCTGTGAACTAGGAGTCAGGAATGCTTCCAGGGGCGATCCCCATGAGGTCCCTGTGTCATTTCAGCAGTGTTTCCATCATTTTCAGATGTTTTCATACTTTAAAAGGACCCCTGGAGGGAATCGCGGTAAAAATACTCGGGTCTCCCATAGTCTTACATTGGGCTCATTGTTCTGGCCTAGTACCCGAGTATTCCAGTCTGCTCGACCCGAGCAACAAGCACCCGAGCATTTTAGTGCTCGCTCATCACTGCTGGTTACCAAAAATGGGGGGACCTCAAGTAATGTTTTTCATTTATTTATTTATTAGGTTAACATGTACAGTGAGCTACACATGCAAGTCACTATTATATACTCACAGATTATCTATCATATTATCTATTATCATTTCATCATATCATATCATTATCTATCTATCATATCTATCCATCTGATCAATCGGTTGCTCATGTCACCTACACCTCAAAAACATCTCTAGAACTTTTCTCACCTTTGACTCTGCAAAAACTCTTACTGTTTTTCTTATTCATTCTCGTTTGGACCATCGCAACTCTCTACTAATTTCATTCTGCCCCTACATCTGATCAATCGGTTGCTCATGTCACCTACACCTCAAAAACATCTCTAGAACTTTTCTCACCTTTGACTCTGCAAAAACTCTTACTGTTTTTCTTATTCATTCTCGTTTGGACCATCGCAACTCTCTACTAATATCTCTACTCTATCTATCTATCTATCTATCTATCTATCTATCTATCTATCTATCTATCTATCTATTATCTTCCCCATATCAATCAATCTATTATTATTATTTATTATTATTATAGCATCATCTATCCCATAGCGCTTTACATGTGAAAAGGGAGTACATAATAGAAACAAGGGCAATAATCTTAAACAATAAAAGTCAGGACTGGTACTGCAGGAGAGAGGACCCTGCCCGCGAGCGCTAATAATCTACAAGGGATGGGTGAAGATACAGTAGGTGAGGGTAAAGCTGGTCGTGCAGCGGTTTGGTGGTTACTGCATGTTGTAGGCTTGTCTATTTATCTATCCTTCACCTGCATCACTATAAAATATCAGTGATCATCTTTCTGCTGTCTCTAATAGTATGTCCTCCCTCTATCTAAAACTGAATCTGTCAAAAACTGAACTCCTTGTGTTTCCTCCCTCCATTAACCTATATATGCCAAATATTCTAATTTCCTTTTGTGGTTCTTCCATTACTCCCAAGCAACATGCCCGCTATCTTGGGGTCATGTATGATTCAGAATTTTCATTCTGCCCCTACATCTGATCAATCGGTTGCTCATGTCACCTACACCTCAAAAACATCTCTAGAACTTTTCTCACCTTTGACTCTGCAAAAACTCTTACTGTTTTTCTTATTCATTCTCGTTTGGACCATCGCAACTCTCTACTAATTGGTTTCCCACTTACTAAGCTCTCCCCTCTCCAATCCGTCCTGAATGCAGTGGCCAGGATCATATTCCTTTCCAACAGCTACACTGAGGCCTCCACCCTGTGCCAATCATTGCACTAGTTGCCCATCCACTGCAAAGTTCAATATAAACTTATCACTCTCACCCACAAAGTGCTCCATGGTCCAGCATCACCCTACATCTCCTCTCTTGTCTCAGATTACAACCCTACCAGTGCCCTCTGTTTTGTTAATGACCTAAAACTAACATTCTCAATAATCCAAACCTCCCATTCGCATCTCCAAGACCTCTCGCATGCTGTTCTAATTCCCAAATACCCAGAGTTTTAAATGTGGCCTATAAACAACACGTTTTAAACTCTCACCTCACTTATATAACTATCCCCATTTTGGACATACAATTTTCTTTTCAAAATCAGGAACCTCATAGCATCTATTTCCACACCCTCCATGCACTTAATAGCTCTCTGTCGGTACGGTATAAATACTGGCTGGTGACTTGTTCATCCAGCGTTATGTGAATACCCTATTTATTATATTGATGGCTGGACCATACAATACAAGTACTTTTTACCATTTACCTTTCATGTTTCTCCTATGTCCTCATAGATTGTAAGAAGGGCCCTCACTCCTTTTGGTATCTGTTGAGTTATGTTTTATTCTGTAATGTCTTTATTGCTTGTACAAGTCTGATCTAAAATGTAAAGTGCTGCAAAATATGTTGGCGCTATAGAAAAAAAAATTATTATTTATTATTTATCTATATCTTTGCACATCTTTAACATCTAAAAATATGCAATTTCTATTCTGAATTCTATTCCGGTATCGGTCACATGGAATACACGCAGACGGCACACAGATTACGCACACGTACACACTGATGCCGCACACCTACATAAATATGTCACTCGGACATGCAAAACTGATAATACCAGTACTGTTTTTTTCAGTAAAATCAGGACATGTGAAGGTGGTCTAAAGAAGACATGTCAGGAGTGGTGACTAGTGATGAGCGAGTGTGCTCGTTACTTGAGCTTCTCCGAGCATGCTTGGGTGGTCTCCGAGTATTTCGGAGTGCTCGGAGATTTAGTTTATGTCAACACAGCTTCATGATTTGCGGCTGCTAGACAGCTTGAATACATGTGGGGATTTCTTAACAAACAGGCAATTCCCACATGTATTCAAGCTGTCTAACAGCCGCAAATCATGCAGCTGCATCGACATAAATTAAATCCCCGAGCACGCCGAAATACTCGAAGACCACCCGAGCATGCTAGGAGAAACTCGAGTAACGAGCATACTCGATCATCACTAGTGGTGACAAATCCTCTTTAATCCCTTTAGAGCTGCACCATTTTTCTTTTGCGTGTTTTCTTTCTTTCCCTCTTTTCCATGAGCCATAACTTTATTAATCTTTCTCCATCAAAGCTGTACAGTAAAATGGCTTTTTTTTTGCACAATGATCTGTAGTTTTGAATGTCATGACTCTCTTCACAATATTATATTCTAAAAAACAAGAAACATTATTTAATTTGGATCATAAAAAAGTCAGTTTCCAAAATTATGAAATTTTTTGGGTCTTGTTTGATGGTGTTCATTGTGCATTAAAAATTGACAGACAATGCAATCTTCAGGTCAGTAAAAATAAGACAATACCAAATTAATATTTTTTATTACTATTTTAGTAATGTACTTTGTAAAATAAAAGTTGGTGTGTTTTGTAATTTTTTGTAACATTTATAATTTTCTTTCAAAGTATCAGTGTGAGGAAACAGTAGGTATTATTGATATCATACAACATTTTTATCATTTTACTTGCATTTTGGGGGAGTTTTGGTGACTGAAAAATGGTAAATATGGAGTTACATATATTTTTTTCTTTGTGTGGTTTATCACTTGGATCAATTTATTTTAATATTATTAAAGCATGTGCTATGCTACTGAGTTGAAGTCATATACACAGTGCGGACATACAGTTATGTCCACTTGGGGTTAATGTACTTGGGGTCATACTTGATTCCGAGCTTTCTTTCACCCCCCACATCCGATCACTGGCTCGCTCTTGTTATCTGCACCTCAAAGACATTTCTAGAATTTGACCTATTCTTACTTTCGACTCTGCAAAAACTCTAACTGTTTCTCTTTTTCATTCTCGTCTGGACTATTGTAACTCTCTACTAATCGGCCTCCCTCTTACCAAACTCTCCCCGCTCCAATCTGTCCTGAATGCTACAGCCTGGATCATATTCCTCACCAATTGTTATACCGATGCCTCTACCTTGTGCCAGTCATTACACTGGTTACCCATCCACTCCAGAATCCAGTACAAAACTACTACCCTCATCCACAAAGCACTCCATAGCTCAGCACCACCCTACATCTCCTCCCTGGTCTCAGTCTGCCACCCTACCCGTGCTCTCTGTTCTGCTAATGACCTGAGGTTAGCATCCTCAATAATCAGAACGTCCCACTCCCGTCTCCAAGACTTTTCACGTGTTGCGCCAATTCTTTGGAATGCACTACCCAGGTTAATATGATTAATCCCCAATCCCCACAGTTTTAAGTGTGCCCTAAAAATGCATTTGTTCAGACTGGCCTACCGCCTTAACACATTAACTTAACTATCCTTGCGTGGCCCATTCAAAAAACTTAAACCATAATCAGGTTCCTCGCATCATGTTCTCACATGTTTTATGCATTTAATAGCATTCTGTGTTTGTACTGTTACATACTTAGGCAGTTAACTGGTTCATGCAGCTTTACATGAACACCCAATTCTTACACTATGGCTGGTCCAAACAACGACAGCAATTGTTACCATCCACCTTTCCTGTCTCCCCTTTTTCCTCATAGTTTGTAAGCTTGTGAGCAGGGCCCTCATTCCTCTTGGTATCTGTTTTGATCTGTGTTTTTTTTATGCTGTAATGTCTATTGTCTGTGCAAGTCCCCTCTATAAGGTAAAGTGCTGCGGAATATGTTGGCACTATGTACTGTAAATATAATTATTATTATAGTAGATAACTTAAATTTTAGCATCAATTTTAAGTCATTTGGTGAATCTCTATAAAATTGTAGATATACAGCAATAGTAATAAACTGTGATTTTCATTGTAAATTTCCAAAAATATTATGTTTTACTCAAATCTGTAAACAGAAAATGCTTTCTAGTTCATAATGTCTTGTAGATGCTGATTTTAACAAAGTATGTGATATCATGCAGTAGCTGCCACCATACTCAGTAAATCTATTTCATGGTATTATGGGCTGCATGAAAGTACATAAATGTCACTTGCAGAACCAGTTTATTATGTCCTGCAGGGAAATATTGCACTGACATCAATTATAACAAGAGATGAGCCAACATCTGAAAATCTGTTCCGCTGACAATTCATCCTTGCAGACACTTGGACTGATGTAACATTTTTTCTTAATGACTAAAAAGAGGGACTCCTTGAATTTCTCCTCAAACAGCCCCAAGATACATTGCTCCATGTTTGTCTGCCACAGTAAAATTAGCTTATGACATTATAGCACTGCATAAGGATTTCCTGGTAAAATTAGGGGCAAATGCTGTTAACCCCTTTGTGATAGGGAATTTTTTTTTGCGCTTTTATTTTTGCCTCACTTCCTTCCAAGAGTCCTAACTTTTTTATTATTTTATTTTTCCATTAATACAGCACTATGAAGGTTTGTTTTTTGCAGAATGATTTGTAGTTTTCAATGACACCTTTTTTTTTACTGTATCATATGCTGAAAAATAGGAAAAAAATTCCAAATAGGGTGAAATTGTGAACAACGTACTATTCCACCATGGATTTGCGGCAGTAGTGTAGCTACTGGGGGGGACAGAGGAGGTGGTCGCCCTGGGCCCCACATTATGAGGGGCTCATCTGGAGCTAGGCTGCTGTTAACTGTATCTGCACTTCTACTATAACTGATCACTGCCCCGCCCCCTCCCCATTTTTCTTTACCACCAGCTTTACTCTCGGCCTGTGATATATCCTGCATCTGTTTCAATTCTAATTATCTGATAAAGAAGAGAACAGGTCTCTCCCCTCTGTTTCACACCTGAATGAATTTGTTAGGAAATATATTGCAAGTAGTGTTGAGCATTCCGATACCGCAAGTATCGGGTATCGGAAGATACTTGCGGGTATCGGAATTCCGATACCGAGATCCGATACTTTTGTGGTATCGGGTATCGGTATTGAAACAACATTAATGTGTAAAATTAAGAATTAAAATAAAAAATATTGCTATACTCACCTCTCCGATGCAGCCTGGACCTCACCGAGGGAACCGGCAGCGTTCTTTGCTTAAAATGCACGCTTTTACTTCCTTCCTTGACGTCACGGCTTGTGATTGGTCACGTGCCGCCCATGTGGCCGCGACGCGACCAATCACAGCAAGCAGTGACGTAATTTTCAGGTCCTCAATGCCTAATTCTAGGCATTCAGGAATTTAAAATTACGTTCCGGCTTGTGATTGGTCGCGTCACGGTCACATGGGCGACGCGACCAATCACAAGCCGTGACGTCACGGGAGGCAGGAGACGCGCGCATTTTTAAAATTACGTCACGGCTTGTGATTGGTTGCGTGCCGCCCATGTGACCGCGACGCGACCAATCACAGCAAGCCGTGACGTAATTTCAGGTCCTGATGCCTATTTCTGCATTGAGGACCTGAAATTACGTCACGGCTTGCTGTGATTGGTCGCGTCACGGTCACATGGGCGGCACGCAACCAATCACAAGCCGTGACGTAATTTTAAAAATGCGCGCGTCTCCTGCCTCCCGTGACGTCACGGCTTGTGATTGGTCGCGTCGCCCATGTGACCGCGACGCGACCAATCACAAGCCGGAACGTAATTTTAAATTCCTGAATGCCTAGAATTAGGCATTGAGGACCTGAAAATTACGTCACGGCTTGCTGTGATTGGTCGCGTCGCGGCCACATGGGCGGCACGCGACCAATCACAAGCCGTGACGTCACGGAAGGAAGTAAAAGCGCGCATTTTAAGCAAAGAACGCTGCCGGTTCCCTCGGTGAGGTCCAGGCTGCGTCGGAGAGGTGAGTATACCAATATTTTTTATTTTAATTCTTTATTTTACACATTAATATGGTTCCCAGGGCCTGAAGGAGAGTTTCCTCTCCTTCAGACCCTGGGAACCATCAGGAATACCGTTCGATACTTGAGTCCCATTGACTTGTATTGGTATCGGGTATCGGTATCGGATTAGATCCGATACTTTGCCGGTATCGGCCGATACTTTCCGATACCGATACTTTCAAGTATCGGACGGTATCGCTCAACACTAATTGCAAGCCATACGTCTGCAAAGACGTTAGTCTGCTGAGCATCACCTAAGTGCAGTACTTCAATGTACTGAAATGAATTAGACCAGAATTGAGCCAGAACGGAACTGAATACATATTCGCAGTAAATAATGTTTCTGTTTTTTTTCACAATCATCCCTATAGTCTTCCATTTTCTACTAATCCCCCTAATCCCTACAAATAGTGATAAACTGGTCAGCTCTTCCCCCATCCACCCCATCCGTCTCACCTCCTCCTCAGAACTGTTCTTCAACATAATATATATCCTCTGTCTGCAAACACAGACAGCCACCTCAGACCCACTCCTACCTACTAACATTTTCACTGCTAATCCTCACTGCCGGCTATATTTTTCAAAATCCTGGTCTTCCTCACCACATCCTCATTTCTACTTCTCATCCACAATCTATCACAAATTTCATCATCATCTCTAACCTTATACCCATTCACCCAGCCCCCACTTCCCAAGTCCATCTAACAGGAGCTTTACATAATGCTCGCTCTGTCTGCAATAAACTTTCATACATCCATGATCTTTTCATCACTAACAAACTTTCCTTCCTCGGCATTACCAAAACTTGGCTCACCCTCTCTAACACAACCTCTCCAGCTGCACTTTCTTATGGTGGATTTCACCTTTCCCACAGCCTCCACTTCAGCAGCAAGCATGGTGGAGGAGTTGTTTTTTTCCAGTCAGATAACTGCTCCTTTACCCAAATTCCACTGCCATATTCAGTTACTGTGCTTTCTTTTGAGGTACACTGTGTGTATATCTAGTACTCCTCCAACTGGCTGTCATTTACCACCACCCAGGGCCCGCCACCACCTTCTTCGACCACTTCATCACCTGGCTACTTCATATCCTTTTTGCTGACATCCCCATTATTGTCATGGATGACTTCAACATGTCCATTGACACTTCTCACTCAGTTGTCTCTAAGCTTCTGTCCCTCACTTCCTTCTTCAGCCTCTCTAAATGGTATTCCGCAGCAAGTCACAAAGAGGGCCACACACTGGACCTCATCTTCACCCACCTCTGTTCCCTATCTAACCTCTCTAACTCACCTCTTTTTCTTTCTGACCACAACCTTCTTACATTCTCCTCAATCTCCACAATCCCCACTCCACAAACTTGCACATGCTGTAGGAAATCTCAAACACCTTGACATATACTCACTCTCTGAATCCCTTCTCCCTCTTGCAGACATAAGTTCCTTACACAATGCAGGTTCTGCTGCTTTATATAACAGCACAGCAGCTGCAGCTCTCAAATAGGTCGCCCCCTCACACACACCAAAACTTGCACAATCAACAGTCAACCCTGATACACCAATCTGAACAAAAAGAACTGAGGTGTACTTCACAGGTTGATGAGCAGAGAAGTTTTAAAGACCCCATTCCAAAGAGAACTTCATCACATTCAAACAGTCCCTTACTACTTTCAGGTCTACACTGCGCCAAAACAAACCTACTTTTCATCTCTCATATCTTTTCTGTCTCACAACTACTGTATAAATAGCTATTCAACACTTTAAATTCTCTCCTCCATTCCACAGCACCCCCTCCCATTCCTCTCATCTCAGCTGATGACTTTGCCTCATCCTTCAAGCAGAAGATTGATAACATAAGACAAAGCTTTTGCCAAAAGTCGCAACAGCCCCTCCTCATAACTACTCAGCCCTCTTCCTCCATAACCAGCTTTTCTGCCATTATGGAAGACCAACTTTCCTCTCTATTCTCTTGCCACTTGTGCACTTGACCCGATCCCATCCCCCCTCATCCCAAACCTCACCACAGTCTCCATCCCAATCCTGTCATGAACAACTGGGGTTTCCACTCATGCTTTAAACATGCCTCGATCACAACCATCCTCAAAAAGCCCTCACTTGACCCATCCTCTCTATCTACTGACCCATATCTCTTCTCCCTTATGCCTCAAAACTACTGGAACAACACATCCATTTTGAACTGTCTCCTCCCATTCCCTCTTTGACCTCTTACAATCTGGCTTTTGACCATATCATTCCACTGAAACTGCCCTGACTAAAGTCAGCAATGACCTACTAACTGCCACATTCAAGCGACACTACTCTGTACTCCTTTTCCTGGACCTGTCCTCCACCTTCAACACAGAGGACCATTCCCTCTTATTACAGATTCTCTCATCTCATGGCATCACAAACTTGACCTTATCTTGGATCTCCTAATTCCTAACAGACCGGAAATTCAGCATGTCCCACTCACACACAACCTCTTCATCTCACCCTCTATCTGTCGATGTTCCCAAATGGTCAGTTTTAGGACCCCTGCTCTTCTCCATCTAAACCTTTAGCCTGGAACAGCTGATAGAACCCATGGCTTTGAGTATCACCTCTATGCTGATGACACAGATCTACCTGTCTGGATCCAATATCACCTCCTTACTAACCAGAATCCCACAATGTGTGTCCACTATTTCATCTTTCTTCTCTGCTATAGATTTCTAAAACTTAACATGTGTAAAACAGAATTCATCATGTTTCTCGCATTTCATTCAATGTTATGTAAACCGCGGCTTCTGAGACATCAGCATACCCATGCAGGCAGCTCGATAACGTCATTGTATCATGCTGCTTGGAACTGGGGGTGCATCATACTACATATGTTAGAGGAACTGATGGCATCATACTCTATATGTGGGGGGAAATGAGGCCATCATACTATATATGTGTGTGGAACTGGTGCCATCATACTATATATGTGTGGGGAACTGGGGCCATCATACTATACATGTGGGAGGAATTGGTGCCATCATATTATATAAGTGGGGGCATGGAGGGAGATTTGTGTGGGGATAGGGGCATTTAATGTGGGTATGGGGTATTTAATGTGTGTGGGTTTAATGTGTGGGGATATTTAGTATGGGGCTGGGGCATTTAATGTGTGTAGGGAGATTTAGTGTGGGGATGAGGGTCTTTAATGTATTTTGTGAGATTTGTTCAGGGGATGGGAGTATTTAATGTGTGGGGGGAGATTTGGTGTTGGGAGATTTAGTGTGGGGATGGAGGTATTTATTGTGTGTGGGTAGATTTGGTGTGGGGATGGGAGTATTCAATGTGTGTGGGAATATTTAGAGTGGGGATGGGGGTATTTAACAATATGGCTTCCATCCCTACCATTCCACTGAAACTGCCTTGACCAAAATTACTGACTTACAGCCAAAGCTAACACACAATTCTCTATACTCCTCCTTCTAGATCTGTCATCTGCATTGAACACTACTGATCTGCTCTTCCTTTGGTTTCAAATACCTTGCACTATCCTGCAACTCCTCATATCTTACCAACTACACATTTAGCATTTCCCAATCCCACACTAACTCCTCATCTTGCTCTCTCTCTGTTGGTGTCCCTCAAGGCTCTGTACTAGAACCCCTACTCTTCTCTATCTATAGCCATGACTTGGGACAACTCATAAAGTCCTATGGCTTCCAGTATCATCTATATTCTGATGACACTCAGATCTACCTCTCTGGCTCAGATGTCACCTCTCTGCTGTCCAGAACTCCAGAGTGTCTATCAGCCATGTCCTCCTTCTTCTCTTCTCGCTTTCTTAAGCTCAATGTGGATAAATCTGAACTATTATTTGACCTCCATTTTGTATATCTACCCTACCTGATCTGTTTATCACAATCAATAACATCACACTTTTCCTTGGACTGGAGTAACCCTTGACATGGCAGACCCTGTCCTTCAAACTGCACATCCAAGCTCTCGCCACCTCCTGTTGCCTCAAGCTCAAAAATATTTCCAGAATCTGTCCTTTCCTCAACCCTCAATCTACTAAAATGCTTGTACACGCCCTAATCATCTCCCTCCTCGACTACTGCAACATCCTCCTCTGTGACATACCTCATAACACTCTCGCACCTCTCCAGTCTGTTCTTAATTCTGCTGCCCAACTAATTAATCTCTCTCCTCGCTGCTCTTCTGCCTCTCCACTTTGTAAATCCTTTTACTGTCTCCCAATTTCCCAGCAAATCCAGTTAAAACTAATAACCTACAAAGCTGTACATAACCTTTCTTCTCCGTATATCTCCTAACTAATCTCCCGGTATTTTCCCTCACATAATCTGCGGTCCTCCCAAGACCTCCTTCTCTCCTCCACACTTAGTGGTTCCTCACCCAATCGCTTCCAAGATGTCTCCCGAATATCCCCCATCCTTTGGAATTCTGTTTCCCAACACATCCGATTATCCACCACATTCGGATCCTTCAGACGGAATTATGCGTCTGCACAGTCTGGACCCCATAGAGTTACACATCCGGCAGTAGCGTAGCTACCTGGGGGGCAGAGGGGGCCCATCCAGAGCTATGCTACTGTAACTGTATTGGCATGCACAGCGCGCAGATACAGTTGCATTCTGCGGCAGAGCAGGGAGAATCGATCTCCCTGCTCTGTCGCCTAGTTGCTATGGACCCATGAGCAGGTGGGGGGTCAGTGCAAGCAGTGGGCCCCCCACCTGTCATCACAGGGTCAGCTGTATCGACATCTAGCCGATTCAGCTGACCGCATTGATGAGGGAAGGAACACTACGCTCCTCCTCCCATCATCCCCCTGTCAGTGTCTGATGTCACCGACACTGACAGGGGGCGCGATGACGTCACTGCCCAGCGCCCGTGGTCCAGAGGTGAGCAGGAGCAGTGCAGGAACCAGGAAGAAGAGAGGTGAGTATATATTGTTTTTCTTTATGGGGGCTGCCTTATATTAAAGGGTTTGCCTGTGGAGGGTGCTGCCTTATACTACAGAGTCTGCCTTTGGGTGGTGCTGCCTTATACTACAGGGTCTGCCTGGGGGGGGTGCTGCCTTATACTACAGGGTCTGCCTGTGGGGGGGTGCTGCCTTATACTAAAGGGTCTGTCTGTGGGGGGGTGTTGCCTTATACTACAGTCTGCCTGTGGGAGGTGCTGCCTTATACTACAGTGTCTGCCTGTGGGGGGTGCTGCCTTATACTACAGGGTCTGCCTGTGGGGGGTGCTGCCTTATACTACAGAGTCTCCCTTTGGGGGCTGCTGCCTTATACTGCAAAGTCTGCCTGTGGGGGGTGCTGCCTTATACTACAGAGTCTCCCTTTGGGGGCTGCTGCCTTATACTGCAAAGTCTGCCTTTGGGGGGTGCTGCCTTAAACTAGAAAGTCTGCCTGTGGGGGAGGTTCTGCCTGTGCGGTGCTGCCTTATACTAGAGTCTGCCTGTGGGGGGTGCTGCCTTATACTACAGAGTCTGCCTGTGGGGGGTGCTGCCTTATACTACAGAGTCTGCCTATGGGGGTGCTGCCTTATACTAGAGAGTCTGCCTGTGGGGGAGGTGCTGCCTGTGGGGGTGCTTCCTTATACTAGAGTCTGCCTGTGGGGGAGCTGCCTTATACTACAGAGTCTGCCTGTGGGGGGTGCTGCCTTATACTACAGGGTCTACCTATGTGGTGCTGCCTTATACTACAGGGTCTGCCTATGTGGTGCTGCCGTATTCTACAGAGTCTGCCTATGGGGTGCTGTCTTATACTACAGGGTCTGCCTATGGGGTGCTGTCTTATACTACAGAGTCTGCCTATGGGCTGCTGCCTTATACTAAAGGGTTTGTCTATAGAGTGCTGCCTTATACTATAGAGTCTGCCTATGGGGAACTGCCTTATACTACAGAGTCTGCCTATGAGGGCTGCCTAATGCTATAGAGTCTGCCTATGGGGGTGCTGCATTAAACTACAGAATTTGCCTATGGGGTGCTGCCTTACACTACAGTCTGCCTATGGGGTGCTGCCTTGTACTACAGAGTCTGCTTATGGGGTGCTGTTTTTACTACAGGGTCTGCACATGAGGTGCTGTCTAATTCTGCAGAGTCTGCTGTTGTGAATTAGACTTTTTGGCTCCCTCTTGTGGTTACTAGTGATATGACTCTGGGATTGTCTTTCCTCAGTTTGGCACCCACCTGGGTCGTTAGTCCAGGGGAGTTGCTATATAAGCTTCCTGGATCCTTAGTCCAGTGCCTGGCATCGTTGTATTCAGATCCTTTCTGTTTGCTCCTGTCTGCTGGTCCGGGTTCGTGCAAAATTAAGCTAAGTCCTGCTTCTTTGTTTTTTGGTTATTTTCTTGCTCTCATTTTTGTCCAGCTTGTACTAAATGTGATTCCTGACCTTGCTGGAAGCTCTAGGGGGTTGGTGTTCTCCCCCCGGGCCGTTAGACGGTTCGGGGGTTCTTGAATATCCAGCGTGGATATTTTGATAGGGTTTTTGCTGACCATATAAGTCATCTTACTATATTCTGCTATTAGCTAGTGGGCCTCTCTTTGCTAAATACCTAGCTCATTCTTACGTTTGTCTTTTCCTCTTACCTCACCGTTATTATTTGTTGGGGGCTTGTATCCAACTTTTGGGGTCTTTTCTCTGGAGGCAAGAAAGGTCTTTCTTTTCCCTTCTAGGGTTAGTTAGTTCTCCGGCTGGCGCGAGACGTCTAGAACCAACGTAGGCACGTTCCCCGGCTGCTGCTATTTGTGGTGCTAGGATTAGATATATGGTCAGCTCAGTTACCACTGCCCTATGAGCTGGTTTTCTGTGTTTGCAGACTTAGTAATTATTTCTGAGACCCTCTGCCATTGGGGTCATAACAGTATGCCAGGCCCACATTGAATGTTTAATGCATTGCTGAAGTGGGATTATAAGAAAGGAAATTCTGAGTTTTTTTTTTTTCCTCTCTTCCTCTCTTCCTCCCCTTTACCTCTGAGTGGCTTGTGCTTGCTGCAGACATGAATGTCCAGACCTTGATTACAAGTGTAGACCAGCTTGCTGCTCGTGTGCAGGGCATACAAGATTTTGTTACCAGTAGTCCAATGTCTGAACCTAAAATACCTATTCCTGAACTGTTTTCTGGAGACCGATTTAAGTTTAGGAATTTCAGGAATAATTGTAAATTGTTTCTATCTCTGAGACCCCGTTCATCTGGAGATTCAGCTCAGCAAGTTAAAATTGTTATCTCTTTTTTACGGGGCGACCCTCAGGATTGGGCTTTCTCGCTAGCGCCAGGAGATCCGGCATTGGCAAATATTGATGCGTTTTTTCTGGCGCTCGGATTGCTTTACGAGGAACCCAATCTTGAAGTTCAGGCAGAAAAAGCCTTGCTGGCTATTTCTCAGGGCCAGGATGAAGCTGAAGTGTATTGCCAAAAATTTCGAAAATGGTCCGTGCTTACTCAGTGGAATGAGTGTGCTCTGGCCGCAAATTTCAGAAATGGCCTTTCTGAAGCCATTAAGAATGTGATGGTGGGTTTCCCCATTCCTACAAGTCTGAATGATTCCATGGCGCTGGCTATTCAAATTGACCGGCGTTTGCGGGAGCGCAAAACCGCTAATCCTCTGGTGGTGTTGTCTGAACAAACACCTGATTTAATGCAATGTGATAGAATTCAGACTAGAAATGAGCGGAAAAATCATAGACGTCAGAATGGGTTGTGTTTTTACTGTGGTGATTCTACACATGTTATATCAGCATGCTCTAAATGCCTTACAAGGGTTGTTAGTCCTGTCGCCATTGGTAATTTGCAACCTAAATTTATTTTGTCTGTGACTTTAATTTGCTCATTGTCTTCTTACCCTGTTATGGCGTTTGTGGATTCAGGTGCTGCCCTGAGTCTTATGGATCTGTCATTTGCCAAGCGCTGTGGTTTTGTTCTTGAACCGTTGGTAAATCCTATTCCTCTTAGAGGTATTGATGCTACGCCATTGGCGGAAAATAAACCGCATTTTTGGACGCAGGTAACCATGTGCATGACTCCTGAACATCGGGAGGTGATTCGTTTTCTTGTTCTGCATAAAATGCATGATTTGGTCGTTTTGGGTCTGCCATGGTTACAGACCCACAATCCAGTCTTGGATTGGAAGGCAATGTCTGTGTCAAGTTGGGGCTGTCAGGGAATTCATGCTGATTCCCCGCCGGTGTCTATTGCTTCCTCTACTCCTTCGGAAGTTCCTGAGTATTTGTCTGATTATCAGGATGTATTCAGCGAGTCCAGGTCCAGTGCTCTGCCTCCTCATAGGGACTGTGACTGCGCCATAAATTTGATTCCAGGTAGTAAATTTCCTAAGGGAAGACTATTTAATCTGTCTGTACCTGAGCATGCCGCAATGCGTTCGTATATCAAGGAGTCTCTGGAGAAGGGGCATATCCGTCCATCCTCTTCCCCTCTTGGTGCGGGATTCTTTTTTGTGGCCAAGAAGGATGGATCTTTGAGACCTTGTATTGACTATCGGCTTCTGAATAAAATCACTGTTAAATTTCAGTATCCTTTGCCTCTGTTGTCGGACTTGTTTGCCCGGATTAAAGGTGCCAAGTGGTTCACCAAGATAGATCTTCGTGGTGCGTACAACCTTGTGCGCATTAAGCAAGGAGATGAATGGAAGACAGCATTTAATACGCCCGAAGGTCATTTTGAGTACTTGGTGATGCCTTTTGGGCTCTCTAATGCTCCCTCAGTGTTTCAGTCCTTTATGCATGATATTTTCCGGAAGTATCTGGATAAATTTATGATTGTTTATCTGGATGATATTCTGGTTTTCTCTGAAGATTGGAACTCACATGTGGAGCAGGTCAGGATGGTGTTTCAGGTTTTGCGTGAGAATGCTTTGTTTGTTAAGGGCTCAAAGTGTCTCTTTGGAGTACAAAAGGTTCCCTTTTTGGGGTTTATTTTTTCCCCTTCTGCTGTGGAGATGGACCCAGTCAAGGTCCGAGCTATTCATGATTGGACTCAACCCACGTCAGTTAAGAGTCTTCAGAAGTTCTTGGGTTTTGCTAACTTCTACCGTTGTTTTATCGCTAATTTTTCTAGCGTTGTTAAACCTTTGACGGATATGACCAAGAAAGGTTCTGATGTTGCTAACTGGGCTCCTGCAGCCATGGAGGCGTTCCAAGAGTTGAAGCGCCGGTTTACTTCCGCGCCTGTTTTGTGCCAGCCTGATGTCTCACTTCCCTTTCAGGTCGAAGTGGATGCTTCTGAGATTGGGGCAGGGGCCGTTTTGTCGCAGAGAGGCCCTGGTTGCTCGGTAATGAGACCATGTGCTTTCTTCTCTAGGAAGTTTTCGCCTGCTGAGCGGAATTATGATGTTGGCAATCGGGAGTTGCTGGGCATGAAGTGGGCATTTGAGGAGTGGCGTCATTGGCTCGAGGGTGCTAAGCATCGTGTGGTGGTCTTGACTGATCACAAAAATTTGATGTATCTCGAGTCTGCTAAACGCCTGAATCCTAGACAGGCCCGCTGGTCATTGTTTTTCTCCTGTTTTGACTTTGTGGTCTCGTATTTACCAGGTTCAAAGAATGTGAAGGCTGATGCTCTTTCAAGGAGCTTTGTGCCTGACTCTCCTGGAGTTGCAGAACCTGTTGGTATTCTTAAAGAGGGAGTTATCTTGTCGGCCATTTCTCCCGATTTGCGACGTGTGTTGCAGAGATTTCAGGCTGGTAGACCTGACTCTTGTCCACCTGACAGACTGTTTGTTCCTGATAAGTGGACCAGCAGAGTCATTTCCGAGGTTCATTCCTCGGTGTTGGCAGGGCATCCGGGAATTTTTGGCACCAGAGATCTGGTGGCTAGGTCCTTTTGGTGGCCTTCCTTGTCACGGGATGTGCGGTCATTTGTGCAGTCCTGTGGGACTTGTGCTCGAGCTAAGCCTTGCTGTTCTCATGCCAGCGGGTTGCTCTTGCCCTTGCCTGTCCCGAAGAGGCCTTGGACACACATTTCCATGGATTTCATTTCAGATCTCCCAGTGTCTCAGGGCATGTCTGTCATCTGGGTGGTGTGTGATCGCTTTTCTAAAATGGTCCATTTGGTGCCTTTGCCTAAGCTGCCTTCCTCTTCCGATCTGGCTCCTGTGTTCTTTCAGAATGTGGTTCGTTTACATGGCATTCCTGAGAATATTGTGTCTGACAGAGGATCCCAGTTTGTTTCCAGGTTCTGGCGATCCTTTTGTGCTAGGATGGGCATTGATTTGTCGTTTTCGTCTGCCTTTCATCCTCAGACTAATGGACAAACGGAGCGAACTAATCAGACTCTGGAGGCTTATTTGAGGTGTTTTGTTTCGGCAGATCAGGATGATTGGGTGACCTTCTTGCCGTTGGCTGAGTTTGCCCTTAATAATCGGGCTAGTTCCGCTACTTTGGTTTCGCCATTTTTCTGCAACTCTGGTTTCCACCCTCGTTTTTCCTCGGGACATGTGGAGCCTTCTGACTGTCCTGGGGTAGATTCTGTGGTGGATAGGTTGCAGCAGATCTGGAATCATGTGGTGGACAACTTAAAGTTGTCACAGGAGAAGGCTCAGCGTTTTGCCAACCGCCGCCGCGGTGTGGGTCCCCGACTTCGTGTTGGGGATTTGGTATGGCTGTCTTCTCGATTTGTTCCGATGAAGATCTCCTCTCCTAAATTTAAGACTCGCTTCATCGGTCCTTACAAGATATTGGAAATCCTTAATCCTGTGTCCTTTCGCTTGGATCTTCCGGTGTCGTTTGCCATTCACAACGTGTTCCATAGGTCTTTGTTGCGGCGGTACGTTGTACCTGTGGTTCCTTCTGTTGAGCCTCCTGCTCCGGTGTTGGTTGAGGGCGAGTTGGAGTACGTGGTGGAGAAGATCTTGGATTCTCGTCTCTCCAGATGGAGGCTTCAGTATCTGGTCAAGTGGAAGGGCTATGGTCAGGAGGATAATTCCTGGGTGGTTGCCTCTGATGTGCATGCGGCCGATTTAGTTCGTGCCTTTCATGCTGCTCATCCTGATCGCCCTGGTGGTCTTGGTGAGGGTTCGGTGACCCCTCCTTAAGGGGGGTACTGTTGTGAATTAGACTTTTTGGCTCCCTCTTGTGGTTACTAGTGATATGACTCTGTGATTGTCTTTCCTCAGTTTGGCACCCACCTGGGTCGTTAGTCCAGGGGAGTTGCTATATAAGCTTCCTGGATCCTTAGTCCAGTGCCTGGCATCGTTGTAATCAGATCCTTTCTGTTTGCTCCTGTCTGCTGGTCCGGGTTCGTGCAAAATTAAGCTAAGTCCTGCTTCTTTGTTTTTTGGTTATTTTCTTGCTCTCATTTTTGTCCAGCTTGTACTAAATGTGATTCCTGACCTTGCTGGAAGCTCTAGGGGGCTGGTGTTCTCCCCCCGGGCCGTTAGACGGTTCGGGGGTTCTTGAATATCCAGCGTGGATATTTTGATAGGGTTTTTGCTGACCATATAAGTCATCTTACTATATTCTGTTATTAGCTAGTGGGCCTCTCTTTGCTAAATACCTAGCTCATTCTTACGTTTGTCTTTTCCTCTTACCTCACCGTTATTATTTGTTGGGGGCTTGTATCCAACTTTTGGGGTCTTTTCTCTGGAGGCAAGAAAGGTCTTTCTTTTCCCTTCTAGGGTTAGTTAGTTCTCCGGCTGGCGCGAGACGTCTAGAACCAACGTAGGCACGTTCCCCGGCTGCTGCTATTTGTGGTGCTAGGATTAGATATATGGTCAGCTCAGTTACCACTGCCCTATGAGCTGGTTTTTTGTGTTTGCAGACTTAGTAATTATTTCTGAGACCCTCTGCCATTGGGGTCATAACAGTCTGCCTATGGGGTGCTGTCTTATACTACATGGTCTGCAGCCTTATACTACAGGGTCTGCCTGTGGGGTGCTGTCTTATACTACAGGGTCTGCCTATGGGGTGCTGCCTTATACTACAGTGTCTGCCTATGGGGTGCTGCATTATTCTTCAAGTCAGCCTATGGGGTGCTGTCTTACAATACAGGGTCTGCCTATGGGGTGCTCTCTTATACTACAGAGTCTTCCTATGGGCTGCTGCCTTATACTACAGGGTCTGTCTATAGGGTGCTGCCTTATACTATAGAGTCTGCCTATGGGGAACTGCCTTATACTACAGAGTCTGCCTAAGAGGGCTGCCTTATGCTATAGAGCCTGCCTATGGGGGTGCTGCATTATACTACAGAATTTGCCTATGGGGTGCTGCCTTACACTACAGAGTGTGCCTATGGGGTGCTGCCTTATACTTCAGAATCTGCTTATGGGGTGCTGTTTTATAGTACAGGGTCTGCACATGAGGTGCTGTCTTATACTGCAGAGTCTGCCTATGGGGTGCTGTCTTATACTACATGGTCTGCCTATGGGGTGCTGCCTTATACTACAGGGTCTGCCTGTGGGATGCTGCCTTATACTATAGAGTCTGCCTTTGGGGAGCTGCCTTATACTACAGAGTCTGCCTATGAGGGCTGCCTTATGCTATAGAGTCTGCCTATGGGGGTGCTGCATTATATTGCAGACTTTTCCAATGGGTGCTGCCTTACTCTACAGAGTCTGCATATGGGGTGCTGCCTTATACTACAGAGTCTGCCTATGGGGTGCTGTCATACTACAGGGTCTGCCTATGGGGTGTTCTCTTATACTACAGAGTCTGCCTATGGGGGCTGCCTTATGTTATAGGGTTGACAGAATGGGGGCGCAGAATGGGTGCAGCACATGACAGAATGGGGGTGCAGGATGGGAGTAGCATATTACAGAATGGGGGCAGGATGGGAGCAGCACATGACAGAATGGGGCACAAAATGGGAGCAGCATGACAGGATGGGGATGCAGGATGAGAGCACCACATGACAGGATGGGGACGCAGGATGAGAGCACCATATGACAGGATGGGGCGCAGAATTGGAGTAGCACATACCAGGATGTGGGCAGCACATACCAGAATTGGGGCGCAGGATGGGACCACATGACAGGATGAGGGCACAGGAAGACAGTAGCACATGACAAGATGGAGAAGCACAAAACAGGATGAGGGCGCAGGATGGGGGCTGCATATGACAGGAAGGGGGTGCAGGATGGGGGAGCAAACGACAAAATTAGGGCGCAGGATGGAAGCAGCACATACCAGGATGGAGACCATGTACCAATATAAATGCTCACCACCCTGGTGTAGAACGGGTTCAATAGCTAGTATATATATATATATATATATATATATATACATACACTCACCGGCCACTTTATTAGGTACACCTGTCCAACTTCTTGTTAACACTTAATTTCTAATCAGCCAATCACAAGGTCGGCAACTCAGTGCATTTAGGCATGTAGACATGGTCAAGACAATCTCCTGCAGTTCAAACCGAGCATCAGTATGGGGAAGAAAGGTGATTTGAGTGCCTTTGAACGTGGCATGGTTGTTGGTGCCAGAAGGGCTGGTCTGAGTATTTCAGAAACTGCTGATCTACTGGGATTTTCACGCACAACCATCTCTAGGGTTTACAGAGAATGGTCCGAAAAAGAAAAAAAATCCAGTGAGCGGCAGTTCTGTGGGCGGAAATGCCTTGTTAATGCCAGAGGTCAGAGGAGAATGGGCAGACTGGTTCGAGCTGATAGAAAGGCAACAGTGACTCAAATCGCCACCCGTTACAACCAAGGTAGGCCTAAGAGCATCTCTGAACGCACAGTGCGTCGAACTTTGAGGCAGATGGGCTACAGCAGCAGAAGACCACACCGGGTACCACTCCTTTCAGCTAAGAACAGGAAACTGAGGCTACAATTTGTACAAGCTCATCGAAATTGGACAGTAGAAGATTGGAAAAACGTTGCTTGGTCTGATGAGTCTCGATTTCTGCTGCGACATTCGGATGGTAGGGTCAGAATTTGGCGTAAACAACATGAAAGCATGGATCCATCCTGCCTTGTATGGAGCATCTTTGGGATGTGCAGCCGACAAATCTGCGGCAACTGTGTGATGCCATCATGTCAATATGGACCAAAATCTCTGAGGAATGCTTCCAGCACCTTGTTGAATCTATTGAATCTATGCCACGAAGAATTGAGGCAGTTCTGAAGGCAAAAGGGGGTCCAACCCGTTACTAGCATGGTGTACCTAATAAAGTGGCCGGTGAGTGTATATACAGGTGTTTCTCGCAAAATTAAAATATCACCAGAAAGTTAATTTATTTCAGTTATTCAATACAAAAAGTGAAACTTATATATTATATAGATTCATTACTAACACAGTGATCTATTTCAAGTGTTTATTTCTGTTAATGTTGAGGATTATGGCTTTGCATCAATTACTGCATTACTGCATCAATGCGGCGTGGCATGGAGGCGATCAGCCTGTGGCACTGTTAAGGTGTTATGGAAGCCCAGGTTGCTTTGATAGCAGCCTTCAACTCATCTGTATTGTTGGGTCTGGTGCCTCTCATCTTCCTCTTGACAATACTTCATAGATTTGCTATGGGGTTAAGGTCAGGCGAGTTTGCTGGCCAATCAAGCACAGTGATACTGTTGTTTTTAAACCTTGTATTGATACTTTTGACAGTGCAGAGAGGTGCCAAGTCCTTCTGGAGAATGAAATTTCCATCTCCAAAAAGTTTGTTGGCAGATGGTAGCATGAAGTGCTCTAAAATTTCGGGGTAGATGGCTACGCTGATTTTGGTCTTGATAAAACACAGTGGACCTACAACAGTAGATGACATGGCTCCCCAAACAATCATTGATTGTGGAAACTTCACACTAGACCTCAAGCAGCTTGGATTGTGGGTCTCTCCACTCTTCCTCCAGACTCTGGGACCTTGATTTCCAAATGAAATGAAAAATTTCCTTTCATCTGAAAAAAACACCTTGGACCACTGAGCAACAGTCCAGTTCTTTTTCTCCTTGGCCCAGGTAAGACGCTTCTGGCGTTGTCTACTGGTCATGAGTGGCTTGACACAAGGAATGTGACACTTGTAACCCATGTCCTGGATACATCTGTGTGTCATGACTCTTGAAGCAATGACTCCAGCAGCAGTCCACTCCTTGTGACTCTCCCCATAATTTTTGATTGGCCTTTTCTTAAGAATTCTTCAAGGTTGCGGTTATCCCGATTGCTTTTGCACCTTTTTCTACCACACATTTTCCTTCCACTCAATTTTGCATTAAATTTCCATTAATATGCTTGGATACAGCACTCTGTGAACAGCCAGCTTAATTAGCAATGACCTTTTGTGGCTAACTCTCCTTGTGGAGTGTGTCAATTACTGCCTTCTGGACATCTTTCAAGCCAACAGTTTTCCCCATATTTGTGGAGCCTACTGAAATAGATTAACAGACCTTTTTAAATGCTTAGGAAGCCTTTGCAGGTGTTTTTTGTTAATTATTCAAATTTATTGAGAAAATAACTTTTGGGTTTTCATTGGCTGTAAGCCATAACCATCAACATTAACAGAAATAAATGCTTGAAATAGATCACTCTGTTTGTAATGACTCTATAAAGTATATGAAATTCACTTTTTGATGATATTATAATTTTGTGAGAAGCACCTGTATATACGGAATGTGAGATCATCATTCGTGATGGGCGACACTAAAATGCTCGGGTGCCCAATGCTCGGGTCGAGCAAATTAACCCCTTCACCCCCGGAGCTTTTTCCGTTTTTCCATTTTCGTTTTTCGCTACCCTCCTTCCCAGAGCCATAACTTTTTTATTTTTCCGTCAATTTGGCCATGTGAGGGCTTATTTTTTGCGGGACGAGTTGTACTTTTGAACGACATCATTGGTTTTAGCATGTCGTGTACTAGAAAACGGGAAAAAAATTCCAAGTGCAGTGAAATTGCAAAAAAAGTGCAATCCCACACTTGTTTTTTGCTTGCCTATTTTGCTAGGTTCACTAAATGCTAAAACTGACCTGCCATTATGATTCTCCAGGTCACTACGAGTTTATAGACACCTAACATGACTAGGTTATTTTTCACCTAAGTGGTGAAAAAAAATTCCAAACTTTGCAAAAAACAAAACAAAACAAAATTGCGCCATTTTCCGATACTCGTAGCGTCTCCATTTTTCGTGATCTGGGGTCAGGTGAGGGCTTATTTTTTGCGTGCCGAGCTGGCGTTTTTAATGATAGCATTTTGGTGTAGATACGTTCTTTTGATCGCCCGTTATTGCATTTTAATGCAATGTCGTGGCGACCAAAAAAACGTAAATCTGGCGTTTCGAATTTTTTTCTCATTACGCCATTTAGCGATCAGGTTAATGCTTTTTTTTTATTGATAGATCGGGCGATTCTGAACGCGGCGATACCAAATATGTGTAGGTTGGGTTTTTTTTTTATTGATTTATTTTGATTGGGGCGAAAGGGGGGTGATTTAAACTTTTATATTTTTTTTATTTTTTTCACATTTTTAAAAACTTTTTTTTTTTACTTTTGCCATGCTTCTATAGCCTCCATGGGAGGCTAGAAGCAGGCACAGCCCGATCGGCTCTGCTATGCAGCAGTGATCATAAGATCGCTGCTACACAGCAGATTTGCAGGTGTGCTGTGAGCGCCGACCACAGGGGGGCGCTCACAGCCACCGGCAATCAGTAACCATAGAGGTCTCAAGGACCTCTATGGTTACCTTCCTGACACATCGCCGACCCCCGATCATGTGACGGGGGTCGGCGATGCGCTCATATCCGGCCGCACGGCCGGATGCGGTAGTTAAATGCCGCTGTCTGAGTTTGACAGCGGCATTTAACTAGTTAATAGCGGCGGGTGATCGCGATTTCACCCGCCGCTATTGCGCGCACATGTCAGCTGTAAAAAACAGCTGACATGTCGCGACTTTGATGTGCGCTCACCGCCGGAGCGCACATCAAAGCGGGGGTCCCGACATGTGACGTACTATACCGTCACATGTCGGGAAGGGGTTAAAATGTTTGGGTGCTCGACCCAAGCAACGAGTCCAATGTAAGTCTATGGGAAACTCGAGCATTTTTGCGGTGCCCCCCCCCCGGCGGTCTGCAGAGGGACTAGAAACAGGGCCGGCGTTAGGGGTAGGCAGACCAGGCAGCTGCCTTGGGCCCCCAGCTAGCGGCAAGACAAACAGCTGCAATGGGGCCCCTGTGAGGCAGGGGGGCCCACCTGCCGCCAGCACGGACTCCCCGCTGCATTGAACTATACCGGCATCTGCCGGTACAGTTCAAATCAATGATGGAGGAGAGAGCGTCAGCTGACGCTCCCGCTCCTATCATTCCCCGCTCTGCCTCTGACACTGCGGGTTCGCGTCATTGCATGCTAACTGTGCACCAGGCAGTGCGGCGGCAGCCGCCGACACAGGAGCCGGGAGCAGGCAGCGTGGGCACGAAGAGAGGTGAGGAGCTTGTGTTTTTTTTTACTGGACTGTGGGGCTATTCTCAGGAAGGGAGAGGAGGGGAGGGAAGGGGGAATGTGGGCTGTGCTGTATACTACTGTGTGGGCAGTGCTGTATACTACTGTGTGGGCTGTGCTGTATACTACTGTGTAGGCAGTGCTGTATACTACTGTGTGGGCAGTGCTGTATAGTACTGTGTGGGCTGTGCTGTATACTACTGTGTGGGCTGTGCTGTATACTACTTTGTGGGCAGTGCTGTATACTACTGTGTGGGCAGTGCTGTATACTACTGTGTGGGCAGTGCTGTATACTACTCTGTGGGCAGTGCTGTATACTACTGTGTGGGCTGTGCTGTATACTACTTTGTGGGCTGTGCTGTATACTACTGTGTGGGCAGTGCTGTATACTACTGTGTGGGCTGTGCTTTATAATACTGCGTGGGCTGTGCTGTATACTACTGTGTGGGCTCTGCTGTATACTACTGTGTGGGCTGTGCTATATACTACTGTGTGGGCTGTGCTACATACTACTATGTGGGCTGTGCTATATACTATGGGGGTATATTATATTCTATGGGGGAGGCTGTGTTATATACTATGTGGCTGTGTTATATATTTGGGGGTACATTATACATTATATTCGATGGAGGAGGCTGTGTTATATACTATGGAGGGCTGCATTATATTCTGTGGGGGGCTTTATTAGATTTTATGAGGGATGATTGCATCATACTCTTTGCTGGGGCTACATTATATTCTATAGGGAGGTGGGCTGTATTATATCCTGTTCGGGGCTACATTATATTCTATGGGGGGGCTGTATTATATTAATATTCTATGAGGGGTGACTGCATCATACTCTATGAGGGGGCTGCATTATATTCTATGGGGAGATTACATTATCCTCTGTGGGGGTTACATTATACTCTGTGGGGGGTTACATTATACTCTGGGGTGGCTGCATTATACTCTGTGGGGTGGCTGCATTATACTCTGTGGGGGGGTGGCTGCATTATACTATATGTGGGCTGAATCATACTGTATCGAGGACTATGGGGAATACATTATACTATATAAAGAACTATGGGGTGCATTATACTATGGGAAGTGAATTGTACTACTTGGATGACTAAGGCGGTGCATTATACTATATGGAGCACTGTGAGGAGTGTATTATGCTATATGGAGGACTGAGGAGTATATTTTAATATATGAGGACTATGAGGAGTGTATTATACTATATGGATGACTATGGGAAGTGTATTACATAGTTACATAGTTACATAGTTATTAAGGTTGAAGGAAGACTTTAAGTCCATCTAGTTCAACCCATAGCCTAACATGCCCTAACATGTTGATCCAGGGGAAGGCAAAAAAACCCCATGTAGTAAGAGTAAGCTCCACCATGGGGAAAAAAATTTACTTCCCGACCCCACATATGGCAAACAGACTAGTTCCCTGGATCAACGCCCTATCAAAGAATCTAATATATATACCCTGTAACATTATACTTTTCAAGAAAGGCATCCAGTCCCCTCTTAAATTGAAGTAATGACTCACTCATTACAACATCATACGGCAGAGAGTTCCATAGCCTCACTGCTCTTACAGTAAAGAATCTGCATCTGTTATTATGCTTAAACCTTTTTTCCTCCAGACGTAGAGGATGCCCCCTTGTCCCTGTCACCGGTCTATGATTAAAAAGATCATCAGAAAGGTCTTTGTACTGTCCCCTCATATATTTATACATTAAAATAAGATCACCCCTTAGCCTTCGTTTTTCCAAACTAAATAGCCCCAAGTGTAATAACCTATCTTGGTATTGCAGACCCCCCAGTCCTCTAATAACCTTGGTCGCTCTTCTCTGCACCCGCTCCAGTTCAGCAACGTCTTTCTTATACACCGGAGACCAGAACTGTGCACAGTATTCTAAGTATGGTCGCACTAGTGACTTGTATAGAGGTGTAAAATTATGTTCTCCTCATGAGCATCTATGCCTCTTTTAATGCATCCCATTATTTTATTTGCCTTTGTAGCAGCTGCCTGACACTGGCCACTGAATATGAGTTTGTCATCCACCCATACACCCAGGTCTTTTTCATTGACTGTTTTGCCCAGAGTTTTAGAATTAAGCACATAGTTATACATCTTATTACTTCTACCCAAGTGCATGACCTTACATTTATCCCCATTAAAACTCATTTGCCATTTATCAGCCCAAGCTTCTAGTTTACATAAATCATCCTGTAATATAAAATTGTCCTCCTCTGTATTGATTACCCTGCAGAGTTTAGTGTCATCTGCAAATATTGAAATTCTGCTCTGAATGCCTCCTACAAGGTCATTAATAAATATGTTAAAAAGAAGAGGACCCAATACTGACCCCTGTGGTACCCCACTGCTAACCGCGACCCAGTCCGAGTGTGCTCCATTAATAACCACCCTTTGTTTCCTATCCCTGAGCCAGCTCTCAATCCACTTACACGTATTTTCCCCTATCCCCATTATTCTCATTTTATGTAACAACCTTTTGTGTGGCACCGCATCAAAAGCTTTTGAAAAGTCCATATACACTACATCCACTGGGCTCCCTTGGTCCAGTCCGGAACTTACCTCTTCATAGAAGCTGATCAAATTAGTCTGACATGAACGGTCCCTAGTAAACACGTGCTGATACTGGGTCATGAGGTTATTCCTCTTCAGATACTCCAGTATAGCATCCCTTAGAATGCCCTCCAGGATTTTACCCACAGTAGAGGTTAAACTTTCTGGCCTATAATTTCCGAGTTCAGTTTTTGTCCCCTTTTTGAATATTGGCACCACATTTGCTATACGCCAGTCCTGTGGTACAGACCCTGTTATTATGGACTCTTTGAAGATTATACTATATGGAGGACTGTGGGGCACATTATATTATATGGAGGACTATGGGGTGTGCATTTTACAATATGGAGGACTGTGGTGCAGATTATAATATATGGAGAAGTATGGGGTGTATTATACTAAACAAGCAAAATGCTGCATATTCATTGGGTTATTGGATTGTTTATGCCAGAACAGAAATCATTGCTCTCAGCAGCACATCGTCGGTGTAAACTATAGATGTGCTGCTGATAACATGATACTGTATGGTGATCTGTTAGTGATCTATTAGTGATTGTTCTGTCCCCATCATTCTTTCTCAGATGGTGGAAAGAGGCCGGGAAACAAGCATCCAACGCCTTCAGTATTGTCGATCACACTCGTTTAGCGGCCTGAGATCAGCGCATGTACATACAACCAAAATGCTTCTGTGTGATGTGCAATATGTTAGCATTTGGGGCCCCATTTTAAACTTTGCCTAGGGCCCCACTCTGCCTAAAACAGGCCCTGACTAGAAATTGTGGAAATCAAGGGGAACAGAGCTCAAATGACATGGGAACAGCATGGGGAAGACCCCTGGAAGCATTTCTGACTTCCAATTCACTGCTGTGAACAATGTTGTCAGTCTTACGCCACTTTTACATACTCACACTAAAACACACAAAAACGAAACCAAAATTGATTTTCCTGGGAAATATGTTAAGGAACATCCTTTCCTGGGTAATGACTTGTATATAAGGCTAAATAATTAACCAAAAACAAAAATGCTCCTCCACACCTTGGGATATGTTCACACATAGCGTTTTTGATGCGTTTTTGAACTTTAGCATTGCTTTCAACCAAGACAAATGCATTCACTGGGAAATGTAATTTTAACATTTTACAACCTTATCTGGCCATGTGGCATGTGACACATCATCAGACACATCCTGTTTCATTTATGAAGGAAGGACTCTGGAAGTCACAAAGCCTATTTTTATAGGGCAATCAGGCATCCTTTACTACTCTTAGAGAGCCATCTGCCGGCTATGCTTTGTTGTTCCCATTATTAAACAGTGGGTCTCCTATACTGTTATTGTGTACTAGCTATTGAACCCGTTCTACGCCCGGGTGGCGAGCATTTATATTGGTATATGGTCTCCATCCTGGTATGTGCTGCTCCCATCTTGCTCTCCCATCCTGTCATGTGCTAGCTCCATCCTGCGCCCCATCCTGTCATGTGGTGCTCCTTCCTGCATCCCCATCCTGTCATGTGGTGCTCCATCCTGCTCCCCCATCCTGTCATGTGCTGCTCTATCCTGCGCCCCCATCCTGTCATGTGCTGCTCTATCCTGCGCCCCCATCCTGTCATGTGGTGCTCCATCCTGCATCCCCATCCTGTCATGTGCTCCCATCCTGCGCCCCCATCCTATTATGTGCTGCTCCATCCTGCGTCTCCATCCTGTCATGTGCTCCCATCCTGTGCCCCCATCCTGTGATATGCTGCTCCATCCTACACCCCCATCCTGTCATGTGTGTGCGCCCCCATTCTGTCATGTGCTGCTCCCATCCTGTGCCCCCATTCTGTCATGTGCTGCTCCCATCCTGTGCCCCCATCCTGTCATGTGCTGCTCCCATTCTGTGCTGTGCATGGCGATGCTGAGTGCGGGTGGCTGTGCGTGGCGGTGGTGAGGGCGGGCGGCTGTGCGTGGCGGTGGTGAGTGCGGGCGGATATGCGTGGTGGTGCTGAGAGTGCGGGCGGCTGTGCGTGGCAGGGGTGAGTGCGGGCGGCTGTGCGTGGCGGTGAAAAGCACACAGCTTTCAAAGCACAAAGCTTTGAAAAAGAACTTCTTGTTCGAAACGCGTAGCATGCTGCTACTTTCTGTCCTGTGAACCATGTTTTTGGATTTTGGATTTTATCTTCAATAAATTTGGATACTTCTGGAAGCTGGATTTTTTCTCCTATTTGTTCCTGTGTGTAATCACCCTGTATGGTTCCTTGCTCCATCTCATCATGCTCCGCCTGCAATGCATCCTCTTTGATTGTGAGCAGAGAGCATTTCAGAACACAGAGAAGTGGGATGGTGATGCTAATTATGGCATCATCCTTGCTCACCATCTTGGTGGAGTCCTCAAAGTTTTGGAAGACAGTACATATGTCTGACATTCCATGTCCACTCCTGAGGTCTTATGTGTGGAGTCTATACTGAATACCAATGGCCTTGTTGATGCTGGTAGTCAACAACTGCCCTCTTCTGCTCACAAATCCTTTCCAACATCTGCAGTGTAGAGTTCCAACACGTGGGGACATCACACACACCAGTCGGTGAGCCGGAAGCTGCAAACGCTGCTGAAGCACGGCAAAGGCGGTGGAAGCTGTAACTTACTTTATAAAATAAGCACACAAGCAACGTACTTTGACAAGCAGATCTGGCAGCTCGGGTAGGTATCGAGAAATCGCTGAACCACGGGGTTAAGCACATGGGCCAGGCATGGTACGTGTGTGAACTCGCCTCACGTCAGATCCACCATCAGGTCCCAGCCATTGTCACACATGACCATGCCTCCCTGTAGGTTCAGAAGTGTCAGCCACAGATCTGCCTGCTTTTTCAGAACTTCCCAAAACTCTTCATCATGGTTTGGTTTCTCACCTAAGGATATTACCTTTAGCACAGCCTGTTGCTGCTTGGCTGAGGCAGTGCTACAGTGCTTCCAGCTTGTGACTGATGTGGTCATTTCAGAGATGGAGGCATAAGAGGAGGAGGACAATGAGGTGCAGGAGCTGTAGACTGTGGGGGCAACCCTGATTGACCTTGAGCCTGCAATCCTTGGTGTCGGGAGGACAGGTTCCATCCCAAGGTTCGACTGGGTCCCGGCTTCCACTCTGCTAACCCAGTGTGCCATCAGGGAGATGTACCATCCCTGTCTACAAGCACTTGTCCACATGCCCGTGGTTACGTGGACTTTCCCAGTAACTGCATTGTTGAGGGCATGGCTAATGTTGTGGGACAATAATTCAGGGATGGCACACCTGGAGAAATAGTGGCGGCTGGAAACCAAGTACCGAGGGATGGTCGCCATCAGGTTGCGAAAAGCTTCCAACTCCACGAACCTAAAAGGCAACATTTCAAGTTCAAGCAGATGAGAAATGTGGGAATTTAGTAGTGTGACCTGTGGGGCATTGGCTGCGTATTTGTGCAAGCATTCCAAGGACTGGGGTATGTACAACTGAACACTGTACTGGGAAAAGGACATGGACGTGCTTGTTGATGGTGCTAGTTGAGTGTGTGCAATGACAGGTGCAAGGCAGGAGGCATCTTCGCATGCACCATGGACATGGGATTGGCTTGCATGCACAACAGCGGAATAAGCAATGGTGTCACCCACAGACACTGTTCCTGGACCCTGGGGTTCGGCCCACAAAGTCGGGTCTTTGCTGCCATGTGCCTGGTCATGCTGGTGATGGTAAGGCTGGTAGTTTTGCGACCCCTGCTGATGCTGGCCTGGCAGGTGGTGCAAATGGCCTTTTTGAGGTTATCAGCAGAGTCTTTAAAAAACAACCAGACTCGGGAAGACCTAACAGTTGGACTGGCAACTTCCGTCGTGTTGGTGTTACAGGGTATGGTTGACCACCTTCTGTCTGCAGCCACCACACTGCTTCTTCCTGCCTGTTGGGGTGCTACGCCTCCTTTCCCCTGTGTGCTGCTGTCCTCGCTCTGAATGTCCACCTGCCAGCTTTGGTCAGTTACTATATCATCCACCAATTTGTCTTCAACTTTTGCACCCTGGTCCTCCTCCTGACTTTCTGGCAATTGTGTCTCATCATTGTCCATCTCTTGTGACACTTTCTTACCATCGCCTTTGTGTGAAAGTGGCTGCTCAAATATTTGGGCATAGCTACATGCAATCTCCTCTTTCCCTGCTTCAAGTTGACCAGGCGAGAGGCCATAATCTATAAATGAAAAAGTGAATAGCTCTTTGGAGTGTCCAAGTGTGGGATAAGTTGTCTCTGGGCACTCGGCATGGTGGGAAGAAGGAGGATCAGGGTGAGGGATATGTGGTGCAGACGCACGGCTACTGAGACTTGACCGTGTAGAAGACAGGGTGGTGGTGGCAAAGTGACTGGAAGCGTTATCCGCTCCCCAACCAACAACATTTTGACACTGCTCTGGGTTTAATAGTTGTGTGCTGCAGTCCCCTAGTAATTTGTACAGGAAGGTCGGGCGAGAAGATGTGGGTGTTTGTTGTAGCACAATTTCAGCTTGCCCACGGCCTCGGCCTCTGCATGCAACATCACCATCACATCCAGTTTCTCGTCCCTTGCCATGCGCCTTGCCCATTTTAAATGGAGGACAATATTGTCCCCATTCACTGCAATGGCTGAATTTGGAACAAACTAATTTGTGATCCGTGTGAAGGACAAGCCACAGTTTTAAATAGATGGCCTGTAGGGAACTATTTTTTACCAGAAAACTGTTTCAATAACATCGCTAACACACTGCAACAAAATTTAAAGCGAGGCCAGAAATGGTAAAATTTGGAGTGCACTTTTTATCTCTGATCCATGTGTGAAGGACAAACCACAGCTTTAAATAGCTGGCCTGTAGGTAACTATTTTTACCAGCAAACTGTTTCAATAACTTTGCTAACACACTGCAACAAAATTTAAAGTGAAGCAAGAATTTGAAGCGCAATTTTTATCTTTTATCTGTGTGATGGACAAACCACTGTTTTCATTAGCTGGCCTGTAGGTAACTATTTTTACCAGCAAACTGTTTCAATAAGGTCGCCATCACACTGCAACAAAATTTAAAGGGAGGCCAGAAATGGCAGAATATGGAGCACACTTTTATCTCTGATCCGTGTATGACGAACAAACCACACTTTTAAATAGCTGGCCTGTAAAAAAATTATTCCTGGCCCCTGATACCTGGGGCTATTTCTACAATTATCTGTAATAGCAGCAGCAGCAGCATCAGACAGAACTGGAAAAGACCCTCTTGCTATATGCACAGCAGTCTGCCACATATACTGCCTGCCTAGCACTGATATCTCTGCAGATTTATTAGTCCTCAGAAGGACTATTAGTTGAGATGGATATGTGTAGAATATAGGGTATACCCCCACTAACTAAGAACAATGCAAATCTCTCCCTAGCTCATCAGCAACTCTCCCTACGCTGCCAGATTCAGGAGTAGACTGTGATGAGCACGGTGGCACCAGGTCTGATATAGACCTGATGACACTGTGCTGCCAGCCAATCATTGTAATGCCACAACCAACATGGCTGCGGCATTACAGTGTGTGGCAGACAATCCCTGCATGTTCATTGGCTCTCTAAAGAGTGCCAAACATGCAGGGAGGGGACCAGAGCTCCCGCCGAGCAACCCCGGAAATACTCGGCGAGCTCCGAGCATCTCGAGCAGTGAGATGCTCGGGCGAGTAACCAGTAGTGGCGAGCATGCTCGCTCACCACTAATCATCATACTATATATAGGAAGCTGTG
The DNA here is from genome assembly GCF_051348905.1 of Ranitomeya variabilis. Lineage (NCBI taxonomy): Eukaryota > Metazoa > Chordata > Amphibia > Anura > Dendrobatidae > Ranitomeya > Ranitomeya variabilis. The sequence continues at coordinate 239,300,317 of NC_135232.1, forward strand.
GGGTACAAACTATTGCAACTAGAGGGCTGTAGGGGACCAACATACTATTTACCCAAGGTGTTGGAGACATCATACTGTTTGTGGGAAGCTGTGGGCACCATCATAGTATACAGTTGTGCTCAAAAGTTTACATACCCCAGCTGAATTTTTACTTTCTTGGCCTTTTATCAGAGAATATGAATGATAACACCAAAAATTTTCTTCACTCATGGTTAGTGGTTGGGGGAAGCCATTTATTGTCAAACTACTGTGTTTTCTTTTTTTAAGTCATAATGATGCAATAGTATGCAGGTACTGAGTGTGTCACCGCAGAACAGACAGACCAACAGTTGAGGGGTTTAATAACAGGAATCAGGTTCTCCTCGCAGGGAGGAAGCAGTAGAATATAACTAACAATAAACAGTGCAAAAATATGGAGGTCAAACAGTGTAACAGAATTAAGCAGGATTTCTTGAGAAAAAGAACACTTATCAGTCTGATGAGGACTTGTTTGAAGGGTCTTCTTCTCCAACATAGGCGCTGAGAAACAGCGGCACTTGTCGTCCCTCTGTTGTCCATGAGCTGAGTAGTCTCTAGGAGCCCGCTGCCTGGGGTTTCGGGAGTTAATGTGATATGCACAGGCTCTGAGTCTTTAGCTTTTACAGCACAACCTATCCCAGGAAAATGATGGTCAGTCTATTATTAAGTCTCTTACCAGGAATCAGGGGCTCTGCACTGATACCGTGGGTACCAGGGGTCACAGTCTCTGTACTGATACCGTGGGTGCCAGGGGGTCACAGTCTCTGCACGAGCCAATGTCTCTGCACGGGTCTCAAAGCGCCCCTCTCCAGTCACAGCAGAGTCCGCTTTCATGTACTCACAAGATGCAGTCTTTCTGGGCAATCTCCCTGTATTTGTCCTCTGACCAGGAGCTCTCTCTCTCTCCCGGAGCACAGCTGCGCCCTGCTCTGACCGCTGCTCATGCTGCTCACGCTGCTCACGCTGCTCTGCTCCTTGCGCGCGCACCTTTCCCGCTCTCTGCCCGGCTTCCTTCCAGTCCCAGTCTCTAAGTCTGCCCCCTGGGGAACCTGTAGCACAGCTCAATGGTTCCAGGCATAGAGCCGAGAAGGTAACCGCCCCCAGACTCTTCTTGTGCTTCACCTCCTTACAATGACAACCCATATCATCCAAATGACCCTGATCAAAAGTTCACTTAGCCTGTTGATTTTTGTCTGATAACAGGCACAGTTGTTTTTTATTTTACCTTTATTACAGGAGATCGAGGGTTTTGGTGGAATTAGGCCAGGTTGTAAGTATGGTTTAATTGAGATTATTAACCCCTTAACCACCGGAGCTTTTCTTGGTTTTGCATTTTTGTTTTTTGCTCCCCTTTTTTCCAGAGTCATAACTTTTTTATTTTCCCATCAATATGTCCATACGAGGGCTTGTTTTTGCTTGACAAGTTGTACTTTTGAAGGACACCATTGGTTTTACCATGTCATGTACTAGAGACCGGGAACAAAATTCCAAGTGCGGCGAAATTGCAAAAGAAGTGCAATCCCACACTTGTTTACTGTTTTGCTTTTTTACTAGCTTCACTAAATGCTAAAACTGACCTGCCATTATGATTCTCCAGGTCATTTCGAGTTCATAGACAACAAATATGTCTAGGTTCTTTTTTATCTAGATGGTGAAAAAAAATCCAAACTTTGTTAAAAAAAATGAACCATTTTCCGATACCCGTAGCGTCTCCATTTTTCATGATCTCGGATTGCGTGAGGGCTAACTTTTTGCACGCTGAGCTGATGTTTTTAATGATACCATTTAAGTGCAGACATGATTTTTTGATCTCCCGTTATTGCATTTTAATTTTTTTTAACTTTTTTCTCACTACACCGTTTAGCGGTCAGGTTAATCATTTTTTTATTGATAGATCGGGCAATTCTGAATGCGACGATGCCAAATATGTGTATGTTTTATTTTTATTGTTTTATTTTGAATGAGGCAAAAGGGGGATAATTTGAACTTTTATATTTTTAATTTTTTTAAATATTTTTAAAAACATATTTTTTTTACTAATGGCATGCTTCAATAGTCTCCATAGGAGACAAGAAGCTGCCATAGCTTGATCGGCTCTGCTACATAGTGGCGATGTTCAGATTGCCTCTATATAGCAGACATACTGGGTGGTGCTCACAGCAAGCCAGCACTAACAACCATTGAGGTCTCTAGGAGACCTCTGGTTGTCATGCCAACACTCCGGTGACCCGCTATCACGTGAAGCGCATCACCGGTGTGCATATTTCTGGCCAAATGGCCGGAAGCGAGATTTAAATGCCGCTGTCAAAGTTTGACAGCGGCATTTAACTGGTTATTAGCCGCGGGTGGATTGCGATTCCACCACGGCTATTGATGCACATGTCAGCTGTTCAAAACAGCTGACATGTCCCTGTAAAGATGTGGGCTAATCGCCAGAGCCCACATCGAAGGGAGGGATACCGACATCGGCGTACTATTACGCCCGATGTCGGTAAGGGGTTAAAGGAGTCTGCGTCATTTTTTCAGGTAAAGGACTTTATTCTGGCTGTGTATGTACCATATAACTATAGGATTAGTACTGGATCGGTGTCTTATAGATGCCTGTCCATTACTAAGCCATGGGCTTGATGTCACCTGACAATACAAAGATGACATCAACCCCACAAATATGAACCCCACTTGCCACCGCTACAGGGCAAGGGGGAAGAGCCTGGCAAATCACCAGAATTGGCACGTCTAGTAGATGTGCCTTTTCTGGGCAGCTGTGGGCTGCTAATTTTAGGCTGGGGGTGTCAATATCCATGGCCCCTTACCAGCCTGAGAATACCAGCACCCAGCTGTGAGCTTTAACAAGGTTGGTTGTCAAAATGGGGGGGACCCCATGCCGTTTTTTTAAATAAATTATTTATATAAATAATTTAAAAAAAACAGCGTGGGGACGTTAGGAGTCGAGTTTCCTCTGCTGCACAGGGGGAATCTCGATCCGTGTCTGCTGCGGTCTCCCATTCTCCATCGGCCGCAGTGGAGCCTGCTCAGCGGAGACGTCGGTCCCAGCGTCTCACTGAGCCTGATTCTGTGCAAAGGGTTACTGCTGCCTCTCCAGGCTCTGCTATTGTACCCTGTACTGATCTGCGGCGAGCAGGCTTTTCTGGGACGAATTTTGGGATGGAGTAAATCCTGCGAGGGTAGATCTCAGAGGGAGTGCATCTCCCCAAACACTATTGGCCCTATGCAGACGTGTTCTCCAAAAGGGCTGCGGAGACCCTTCCGCCTCACCGCCCCTATGACTGTCCTATTGACCTCTTGCCTGGTGCTGAGCCTCCCCGGGGTCGAGTTTATCCGTTATCTCTCCCGGAGACGGAGGCATTGTCTCAGTATATCCAAGAGAATCTGGCAAGAGGATCCATTAGGAAGTCAGTGTCACCTGCAGGGGCAGGGTTCTTCTTCATACAGAAGAAGACAGGAGACTTACGTCCATGCATAGATTACAGGGGTCTTAACGCTATCACCGTTAAGAACAAGTACCCATTACCCCTGATTTCTGAGCTTTTTGATAGGCTACGGGGAGCAAGGTTATTTACAAAATTAGATCTGCGGGGTGCCTATAACCTGATTCGCATCCGTGAGGGGGACGAATGGAAGACGGCTTTTAACACCAGGGATGGGCATTATGAATACCTGGTGATGCCCTTCGGGCTCTGTAATGCGCCAGCCGTTTTCCAAGACTTTGTGAATGACATTTTCCGGGATATGCACACCACCTCGGTCGTAGTCTATCTGGATGATATTCTCATCTACTCTCCAGATATTGACTCCCATCGGAGAGATGTTCGCAAAGTCTTCAACCTCTTACGGGCAAACTCCCTCCTCGCCAAGTTGGAGAAGTGTGTGTTTGAGCAGGAGTCCTTGCCTTTCCTTGGTTGTATCATCTCTGCCCATGGTTTGGCTATGGATCCTGCTAAGCTACAGGCTGTGATGGACTGGCAGGAACCCCATTCTCTTAAAGCGGTGCAGTGCTTTATGGGGTTCATTAATTACTATGGCCAGTTCATTCCACACTTCTCAACTTTGGTAGCTCCATTGGTTTCCCTCACCAAGAAGGGAGCAAATCCCAAGTTGTGGTCAGAGGAGGTCTCCAAGGCCTTTCTCTCGATTAAGTCACACTTCGCTAGTGCTCCCATCCTACATTGCCCCGATGTAGATAAGCCATTTATCATGGAGGTGGATGCCTCATCCGTTGGTGCTGGAGCAGTCCTTTTCCAAAAGGATGCTCAAGGTCGGAAGCATCCTTGCTTCTTTTTCTCCAAGACCTTCACACCAGTGGAGAGGAATTATTCCATCGGGGACCAGGAGTTGCTAGTCATGAAGTTGGCTTTCTCAGAGTGGAAACACCTCTTGGAGGGAGCTCGCTTTCCCTTCCAAGTGTTCACTGACCACAAGAACTTGGTGTATATACAGATGGCCCAGCGGCTGAAATCTCGCCAGGCTAGATGGTCCCTGTTATTCTCCCGGTTCCATTTTACTCTCCATTTTCTCTCCGGGGAGAAGAACACTTGTGCCGACGCTCTGTCCCACTCTGTAGTGTCATCTGAGGAGGAGGAGGAGCCTAGGCTTATTGTCCCTTCAGAGAGCCTGAGATCTGTGGCTCCGGTTTCGCTTGAGTCCGTGCCCCCGGGCAAGACTTTCGTACCAGCGAATTTGCGACCGGAGGATCTCTCTTGGGCTCACTCGTCCAGAGTCAGTGGACATTTTGGGACCAAGAGGACATCTGAGCTTTTGGCGAGGACGTACCGGTGGCCGCATATGGCTCGTGACGTCGGGGACTATATTCGGGCGTGTGTCTCCTGTGCTCAGAATCGGTCTTCTCGGCAACGGCCTGCTGGGTTACTTTACCCCATGCCGGTGGCAGACAGGCACTGGGAAATGGTTGGGATGAACTTCGTGGTGGGCTTACCCAAGTCTCGTTGCTGCACCGTTATCTGGGTAGTCACCGATCATTTTTCCAAGATGGTGCATTTGGTGCCGCTTCCACGGTTACCTTCTGCACGGGCCATGGCGGCGTTGTTCATTAAACATATTTTCCGCCTACATGGAATGCGTGATAAAATTGTCAGCAACCGGGGTCCCCAGTTTGCATCTCGGTTTTGGAGAGAGCTCTGCCGTTTACTCAGCATAGAGCTGAATCTCTCCTCTGCAAATCATCCCGAGACAAATGGGTTGGTAGAGAGAATCAACCAGACTCTGGTGACATACTTGCGACATTTTGTCTCTGCTAGGCAGGATGACTGGGCATCTTTGCTACCTTGGGCGGAATTTGCCTTGAACAATGCCGTAGCCGATTCCACTGGTCAGACTCCTTTTCTCCTCAATTACGGCCAGCATCCGTGTGTCCCTGTGCCCATGCCCGTGTCATCCACCGATTCTAGGGTGGCAGACTGGGTGGTGGAGGCACGTGACATCTGGGATCATACACAGGATGCCATCCGGGCCTCCAAGGAGAGAATGAGGGTTTCGGCCGATACACACCGGCGCCCCGCTACGACCTTTGCTCCTGGCGACTTAGTGTGGCTCTCCGCCCGTAACATCAGGCTGCGAGTTGAGTCCACTAAGTTTGCGCCTCGCTACATTGGCCCGTTCAAGGTTCTGGAACAGGTCAACCCTGTGGTCTACCGTTTGGCTATTCCTCCACGCCTTGGTATCACCGATACCTTTCACGTTTCCCTCTTAAAGCACATTCATTTGTCCCGGTTTTCTGAGTCATCTGCCGGGACATCGGGTTCATCCACGGATGAGTTTCAGGTGAATGCTATCATGGGGTGCAAGGTAGTACGTGGCAAGAAATTTTATCTGGTGGATTGGAAGGGTCACGGTCCAGAGGATAGAACCTGGAAGCCTGTGGAGCACATTCGGGCTCCGCTGCTCATTGCAGCTTTTGAGCATAGCGAGGCTCAAGGAGGGGGGTGGGCCCTAGGAGGGGGGGGTAGTGTTAGGAGTCGAGTTTCCTCTGCTGCACAGGGGGAATCTCGATCCGTGTCTGCTGCGGTCTCCCATTCTCCATCGGCCGCAGTGGAGCCTGCTCAGCGGAGACGTCGGGCCCAGCGTCTCACTGAGCCTGATTCTGTGCAAAGGGTTACTGCTGACTCTCCAGGCTCTGCTATTGTACCCTGCATGGATCTGCAGCGAGCAGGCTTTTCTGGGACTAAGTCCTGCTTTGCACACACTGAGCATGCCCAGGGTAAGATCTCTCAGTGGAGATCAAGGGTCACATGCTCAGGTACTGCAGCCAACTCTATTGGTCCTTCTAGGAAGGTCCTGTAGGTACGCAGGCTCTGTAGCAGTCTCTCATTGGTCCTTTTTAGGAAGGTCCTGTACGTGCTGCAGCTATTTAAGGCTCGCATGGCCGCATGGCCATGCGCTAGTATCTTCCAAAGTTACGTGCTTTGCGCCACTGTGGTCATGTGCTTGAATGTGTTCAGGGACCCGGCTGAAATAAGCCCCTAGAATGCTGGCACCTCCAGCGAGGAGATTGTGTATGAGTGTATTCAGGGACCTGGCTGAAATAAGCCCCTAGAATTTTGGCACCTCCGGCGAGGAGTGCTGTGTGCATGCATGACCACTGACTGCTCTCGTCTGGGTTGTTAGCCTGTGCCTCTGTGAGAGTCTAACAGGGCACAGAGCTTTGCTTTCTCGGCCGCTCTGTGAAGCTAACAGAGCTGGTTCATACCGCCATATTGTGCCGCCATTCACTTAGCAGCAGGATCTTTCCTGCATGGTGGATCCCGGGTTGCGAACGCACCAATCCCATCAATAAATATATTCGGTGTGTTCCGCAAACCCTAACAGGGGATCCCACTATTGTTGACAACCAGCCATCATGATCGTCATGATCACAATCCAAAGGCAGAGGGGCTGTCAGCCTTCTGTCGGCTTCCAGAATGTTCGCTCACAGTATTTTGGGGGTTAAAGTGCCAGGAGTGGTCTGTAACTGCACCTGGCACCTAGTGCCGGGTATCAGCTTTTAGAATGAGCTCACTTCCAGCGGCGATCACCTGCGCACCCACCGTGAGCGCGGCTAATCTGGATGATCCGTCCATGGTCAAATTGGCCCAGGTCACATGGACAGATCATTATGTTCGATGTCAGAAAGTGGTTAAAAGATAAGACGTAGGTTAATGGGTTTGGTAATTAAGGTGGCTGGGGTGCTGACCTGTGTTCATGAGGGTGAGGACAGGGGCAACAGGTAGTAAATGATAGTTCTTTACCTGTATTTAGTAGGTAGGTAGCATAGTCGAGAATTGGGAAGTTCTTAGGAGATCCACAGAGAGTGCTGTGCATCAACCACATACTCACCATGCCACTGAAACCTTCATAACACTGATTGATAGGGAGATTAAACAACTATCCCATCAATAATGCCTGGGATTTTTCCCAACTCACCAGAATCTAACACTAGAGGAGAAACAAGTTCTCACATCACTCCAAAAAAAATAAGACCATCATAATCAAACCAGCTGACAAAGGGGGGGGGCCTTCTCATAATGGATCATACAATGTACTATAAAGAGATCCAGTGTCAACACTCTGACATATACGTACAGAGTGATTCACAGAGATCCTATTGTCACCATTAATAATAAAACCTTAGCAACCACACTAAAAAAAATGGCCACATTCCTAACTAACCCCAATCCGGTGATACCGTTTTTTAATGTACTACCTAAAATCCACAAATCACTCACAAACCCCCTTTAAAAACAGGGTGGCACAGGTTAAGGAGCTGAAACTCCTAAACCCTTCATCCAATTTTAATGTGGATACCCTCAAATGAAAGCTGAAAGTCTGATCTTCAACTGCATCTGAATTGTTTTGTTTAAAATTCATTGTGGTAATGTCTATAACCACTTAACTGTATATATCGTATATACTCGAGTATAAGCCAAGATTTTCAGCCCATTTTTTTAGGCTGAAAGTGCCCCTCTTGGCTTATACTCAAGTCATTGTCCCAGAGGGGTTGGCGAGGGAGGGGGAGCGGCGGTTGTGACATACTCACCTGCTCCTGGTGAGGTCCCTGCATCTCCAGTCTCCGGGTGCTGACAGCTTCTTCCAGTGTTGAGCGGTCACATGGTACCGCTCATTAGCTCATTACAGTAATGAATATGGACCCGACTCCACTCCCATAGGGGTGGAGACGCATATTCATTACTGTAATAAGTGGTAACGGTGACCGCTCAACGCTGGAAGAAGCTGTCAGCGTCTGGAGACCGAAGATGCAGAAACCGCGCCAGGAGCAGGTGAGTATAATGGGGAGGGGGAGCATTGCGCGATATTCACCTGTCCTCGTTCCGGGCGCCGCACCATCTTCTGCGTCCTCTGCAGTGACGCTCAGGTCAGAGGGCACGATGATGTGGTTAGTCCGCGTCCTCTGCCTGTACATTAGTGCAGAGGATGCGGAAGACACAGCGGGGCCGGAACGAGGACTGGTGAGTATTGCAAGTGCAGGGGCCTGAGATACGAAAGGTGAGTATGTCATTTTTTTTATCGCAGCAACAGCATATAAGGCAAATATCTCTATGGAGCATCTTATAGGGCCATAATCAACGTTTGTGCAGCATTATATGGGGCAAATATCTTTATGGAGCATCTTATGTGGTCATATTCAATGTTTGTGCAGCATTCTATGGGGCAAATATCTATATGGAGCATCTTATGGGGCCATAATCAGCATTTGTGCAGCATTATATGGGGCATAATAGTCTATGAAGCATCTTATGGGGCCATAATCAGCATTTGTGCAGCATTATATGGGGCAAATATCTCTATGGAGCATCTTATGGGGCCATAATCAACGTTTGTGCAGCACTATATGGGGCAAATATCTCTATGGAGCATCTTATGGGGCCATAATTAACATTTGTGCAGCATTATATGGGGCAAACATCTCTATGGAGCATCTTATGGGGCCATAATCACCATTTGTGCAGCACTATATGGGGCAAATATCTCTATGGAGCATCTTATGGGGCCATAATCAACATTTGTGCAGCACTGTATGGGGCAAATGTGTCTATGGAGCATCTCATGGGGCCATAATCAGCATTTGTGCAGCATTATATTGGGCAAATGTCTCTATGGAGCATCTTATGGGGCCCTTATTAACCTTTATGCAGCACTCTATGGGGCAAATGTGTCTATGGAGCATCTTATGGGGCCATTATTAACCTTTGTGCAGCATTATATGGGGCATATTTTAATATGGAGCATCTTATGGGGCGCATCATGAACTATATGGAGCATCTTATGGGGCGTATTTTGTATGGAGCATCTTATGGGGCCCATCATGAACTGTATGGAGCATTATATGGGGCTCCTGATTCAATAGGGATATTCAAAAACACTTAACCTACTGATATCTCAATTAATTTTACTTTTATTGGTACCTATTTTTATTTTTTAAATGTACCGGTAGCTGCTGCTTTTTCCACCCTAGGCTTATACTCGAGTCATTAAGTTTTCCCAGTTTTTTGTGGCAAAATTAGGGGGGTCGGCTTATACTCGGGTTGGCTTATACTCGAATATATACGGTATATATATTTGCTTTATATACACGTGATGAAGGAAATAATGTTTCTTAGCATTTTTCCCCTTAAAAAATCTTTTGGGGATTGGTTAGGTTTGGTAAGTCTTTTTAAAACCCGTAAAACCGGCTCAATATTCTGACAGCATTATTCCAAGATACCATATGTGTCAGAAATGCATTCAGGCATGTTCTCCATGCTGTTCCCATTTAGTTTTAGCCCTTTCCCATCCGTTTCAGCTTTTTTCCCATCCCCTCAGACCTGTTGGGTTCAGCAGAAAAAAATTGGGCTTTCCCATTGACTTGCATTAGATTCGTTATTCGATACTAATACACGGATATTAGAAATTATTTGTGCCGATTTTCCCAAATCTGAATATAGCACTATTCGCTCATCACTAATTCTAAACTAGTCAGGGTCGCAGCAATCCTGGTTTTATGTAGAACTATTTTAAATTAAAAAAGACACATACGGTCATATTCTTAGTGTCTGGCATAGGAAATAAAGCCAAGAATCTATTTCACACCAGAAAGACCATTAGAAAGTACTTACACAGTATGTGTTCCCTGTTTATGTGTTTTTTTCAGGTTTTCAGATCCTTCTAACAAATATATACGTGGCTGCTGTTTTCTATAGAATTTCCACTATTATGTGTGATAATCAGTACATGTTGTTATGGACAAATCTACAACATTGGATATTTTGCAAGAAAACTGACAAGTTCGTTTAAATACAATTTCAAGACAGTTAAATCTTTGTCCAGTGTAAACAATTGCACGTAGTATTTGTGGTTGCAAACTCTCAAATTGAAGAAAAAGTCTTAATGGCATTTCTAGTGGCTATGCAGAGCAATTATCCATACCTATGCAATAAACGCTATTTCCCAGCAGTCCTTTCTTGTCCTAAGTTACAATTCCCTGGAAATCTTCCATAACAGTTTTGCAAGTACAATTCAATAAAGATAAATTAGAATGGCAGTAGAGAATGGTGTCACGAGGTGACAATGCATTCGAGGCTCATTTAAGTGGTGATGACATTTTATGAAATCTTTGTAGAAAGTTTCAAACACTGGTTTTGCTGTAACAATAGAGGTATAGAAGGATCATCTTCTGTAACTGTCATGTATGCTAATTACGAGGCCTGGACATTTATCATCGTCACTACACTGAGCAGTATTGTCACTTCTTATTCCACTTAATATGGGTTCTCTTCTTTGGCAGCCAACTGCTTTGTAAATCATCCTGCTAGAATCCCGTTAATTCAGAATACTGTTAGCAATGATTAGCAGTTATGACAATTCATTATTTAATTCAGTGGGAGGACTGACACAAAGAGCGGATTTATCTATGTTTACATGATTTCCATGATCTGCTTTCTGCATCTCTTATTGTAAGAATAGCACTCAGCATGCTCACGGATGATGTATGCTTTCTTCTGGATCAGGCCTTGTTCCCACGCAGGTCTTACAGCTCCAAGTTATTGCGCATCCCATACGTATAGATATAAATCTATGTTCAATTGGCAGAAAAAGAGCCTGCACTATGGATATCATCATTAAATATTATGCCATCATGCTGGGCTTTATTGCTAGAGCAATGTCACATTGTCACTATTGGCAGCTGCGGAAATCTTTTCTTAAGAGCATATGGCTTCCGAGAGCACAACAGCTTACATTAAATACATTGTTAGATACAAGTTCAAATACTGGGTTTTTGACACATTGTTATAAATTCATGACAGTAATTTTCTTCACATTTTTAACTCTTGTGAGCAGGGTTGGAACAAGCAATTACAACTCTCAGTGGCAGAGTTAGAGTGGACCCCCTCTTAGCTTCAACAATACTGTACAGATCACTTTGATTTGTCCATACATACTTAGACACACACAGGCATGCGCACATAACATTGCAGCCCGACTCAAGTTTGCTGAAAACTATATGGTTCTTCCTCATGTTGCTGGGAAAATGATCTATGTACAAAATAGACGAAATGGAAATATTAAGCTCAACTCTATATTTGGAGAAAAAAGAAAAATAGCACACACCAACACCAGAGCCCCAACTTGTTGAATGTGGAGGAAGGATAAGCATGGCATGGGGAAGCTTTACTGTTTATGGACCTGGACAACTTGTCGTCATTGAATGAACACTAACTTCAATAGTATTTCAAAACATTTTTCAGGAGCAGCCCATGATCTCCAGCTAAGGAGATCTTGGATGATACAACATGGCATGATCCATTAGATACATATAAATCATCTAAAGAATGGTTGAAAATAAATATGCTGTGGATTATTGAGGGTCTTGACTAGAGATTGGAAGTTGATTTGCAGGACTACTGTCTATCAGCCAGGTAAGTACTCCATTACTGTTGGATGGCAGACCTGCAAATCTTCCTCTCTCTCACCATTACCGGCTCCTCTGTTGATTAGCTTGGCCGTCATTATTGAGCCATGATACACATACAACATTGCATCAGTCTAGCTAATCAAAAGAATATCCAGGAAATAAAAAGATTCTCATGCCTCTCATCTGACCGTCACAGATTACTAACTTGGCTTCGGAGGCCTTGAAACCAATTCTCCCATTGCTAGTCCTGACCTTAAGGGTTTCTATAATTATTTAACTAAAGTCAGCCAACCCTGTTGATATTGGCAAGATCTAATATACAGGTAGGCATGCTTAATTTTCCCAGACAGGTGATGCTGTAGAGAGATGGATCTGGCATGTTGAATGTTGTTCTTCCTGGAGATATGACTAGAGGAGTCTGGCAGCGGCTCTCCCATCAAGAACACAGGAGCGCTCGTCTCGGACAAGTTGAACATTCCTGCCTATTGAGGAGTTGGGAAAGATAACTGTCAGATGAATGATCATCCCATTAGAACACTCGTCAATGACCCCAGAGCAAAGCAAGGGCCTACACAGCAAGCATAGGTAGTGACAGGTAAGGAACTAAGTGAGTAGGATTTTCTATTGTGTGTTTAAACCTTTACTGACCCATATGGATACAGCAAAATGGGAGGCAGCTAACAGCTATTTCTCTGGATTCGCGTAAATTAAATTCCTAAAAATTTGGATTCACTAGAAACCACAAATTTTTGGAAATTCAAAATTAATTTGATTTGTTTAGAATAAATGTACTCCTCTTTTAGTGACAGTAAATTCATGACTTTAATTGTTTTTGTATTGCACATTAAGGGTTAAGCGCCATAACTGATTCATGTCTTGCACGAGGCACTCAAACAATTGCTGCAAATAAATACGTTTAGCTGAAAAAAAAAATATATATCAGAGAGCCAAAAGCAAACTTTATTTACAGGCAGTATTATAAATATATCTTACAATATTTACAATCTACAATACCTTCTATTTTAGAATGTGGATACATCTTGACAAAAAGGAAACGACATGGCACATGAAAATGAAAAACAGCAAGTATAAAAACGGCAGTGTATAAAAACAACTTATAAAGCCATATACTCTTTATTCATCCCCTCAGCCTGGGAAAAATGACAGCAATAAGACATCAGCTTGAAATGATGTGACCATTTGTCTATATTCAGATGCAGCATGTGTTGCTTTTACCAGTTTCATATACCATCATTCTCCTGGAGTTTCCACTTATCATATATTATTGGCAAGTGACTGCAATATCATGACAGAGGTAACAGAAAGATGTCATTTATCAAAATAGCACATGTTGCACCTGGACAGAATGTAGCCGAGGTCTAGGGTATCATTGGCACAGAATGAGAAAAAATACAATGGAACATTTATTTTTATATATATATATATATATATATATATATATATATATATATATATATATATATATTTTGTATATATATATATATATATATATATACACATACACATATTTAGGAAGAAAAGATATTTATAGTGATTTGCAAACCTTGTGTGTGGATGAACTGATGTAAGTTTAGAGGAAAAGATGGCTTTATTATTTTCTTCAATTACTGTAAACAAGAGAGCTTGTGTCAGTACAAAAAATGGAGATTCGAGAAGTGTATTAGATGTGATACCGACGGAATATGAGTAACCTGCATAGCTTACAACATTTTCATTCTCTGCATTCCCTCTGCATCATTTTTGTAAATGTCCATTTTTTCTCTATAACTGTGCACAGTAGGTGGGCTCTGCCTGATTTGGAGCTGGAAAGCTGTGTTTTCTGATTTACAGGGATTTGCAGGAAAAGGATGATTCATTTCTACTTAGCCAAATTCTCCTATGATATATCTATATAATATAAAGTCATTGTACAAAAATGATGATCTTACTAGGAGTAAATGCACATAAAACTATACGTGTTTGATGGTTATTTTTTGTCAGAGTAGAATAATGTAGTGGCCGAGAGTCTAAATCCATATATCACTTACTGGGCTGCTTGGGGCAGCTTTGCTAGAATCCTTGCTTTCCTTGTTGTAGACGTCCTGGAGATAAAACTGCTGAGCTCTGTATAACCCCGCCCACACCCCTGATTGGCAGCTTGCTGTGTACACTGTGTATTGTCAGCAAGCTGACCAATCAGTGGTGGGGGCGGGATTACATAGATTAGCCTGACTTGCATGCACCTGAGACCTAGTCCTCTAGTGATAATCTCCTGCTGATAAAACACTGATTGTTGTATAGAGACTACAATGAATCCACCCTGGAATCAGGCTCTTTTGCCCTATATTATGCTGCTCTCAGATTAAATAGCAAAAACCTGCTGACAGGAACCCCTTTTTGTGAGTTTAATAAAATAAAAATATGTGTCACTTTTTCTTTTCTACTTGAATCTGTCCTGTTTTACTATGGGGAAGTTTCTTTATAATAGGATAACAATGAATTAGCTCACGTGTCACTTAATGTGACTTTATAGCCACAGAGCTTAGGCTTGGGGTTGTTGCTTTCATCACATATCATCTTGGTACTAACATAATAAATCTAGATACATGTAGTCACAGACGAGCAGAAGTTTTCTATCCTCACACTCTGGTCGGACCCATCGTACCATCAGCCATACCTTCAGCTTGGCTCTTTATATATAACATTATATATCTTCTAGAAATATTAACTGTCTCTACCTTGAGTTGCTAACAGCTGGACAAAACAATAAAGAATGTGAAATAAAGAAATTGCAGTAATGTAGAAGCTTTAGGAAACGTAACGATCAGCCCTTGATAAAAAGTCAAACTAGATTGTATCCGCCAAGGTTGCCAAGCAACAGCAATCATTTCAGAACAGTAATAGACAAGAACAAAGTTATAAAATCTAAACAAAAAAAAAAATTAAATGGAAGCTATCATTAATAGGGAGGTGCTAATTTGACTGGATTAATATAGGCTTTCTATGGCAACATTGCAATAAATGTGAAAAAAAATAGAAAAGTGCAAAATGTGAACAGTTGGAACAGTTGTATATGTACTGTATATGTATAATCTCTGAGCTACATAAAATATAGCACCTGTCACAGTTCGCCTGCTCAGCTCTCAACTCTCTATTAAATGCATGCATGTGCCATCTCTTAAAGGGCTAGTGCGCGATATATGCTGTCGATTCCTGCCAATGCCCAAATTTCCAATTCATTAAAATCTTCTTAGATCCTATTTCTGCTATGGTATGTTTGTTCCATTTCTAAGTAGTTATGATACCGCTTATGTTCCTGACATTGTCTACTTGTTTATTGCCTGCCAAGACCTATTCCTGTTCTCCGCTGTAGACAAACTCTGCTTGTCTCAACCAATTCTGCATCTGATGACAATTCTCACTCTCTTTCTTGGTACCACAACTGGGATAGCTAAGCTCATCTAGGTGTCAGCTTATGCCAAGAACTAGATACAACACTGGGGATACAGTGATAGTGATCTGGGGATTTTCTGTGTACAAGGCAGGTCCGCTCATCCTTAAAGGGGGATAAGGGTTAAATCAAAGTCCCTGTTCACTGTCTTGTTTAGTATTGAGCCAAATCCATAACTGATCCAGTGAGACCATGTAGCCATTGAGACATAATTAGGCTACTACTAGAAAAGTAAACAGCCTTAATGTTCCTGTGTAAATCTTATCATTCATATTGTGGCATGCTGTATTTTTTTTCTATTGGATTTCATGGAATATAGGGGAAAATTATGATTATCTCCTGGTGACAAAACCTTCATTGTATGGAAACAATAGTCCAATGAATGACAATTTCTGAAATCTATGTTTCAGCTGCTATCTTTATGCTGTCCTCAGATTACATAGGGCAGGACATAAGAAATAATATTTGATTTTTAGAAGGTTTTCATATTAGGTAAATACAACCTCAGGTGAACTACAACGCATAATTATATACTAAGAGTTTATCAGTCTCTCACGTCGTTCTGAAGGAAATTAGTCACAATTATCTTTACAATGTTGCTTAAAGGGGTGTCCCCCACTGGACAAACAGAGCTTAATCACTTTAGGACCCAAATTATAAGTCTCACCATTTCAGCGGTGTTACCATCGCTCTGTCCCAAAGTGACCTGACATTCTTGTGCTATGTTTCAGGTGTAACTAATGGGTGGCCACTGCAGCTTTACTATTTTATCATAGTGGACATCTGCTCTGATGTAATATTGATGAGCTGCAGCTAATGCGTGGCAACTTATCGGCTGCAACATCCACGTGACACAACAATGCCACAGCTCCGAATGTTAGCACTGATATCACCGGAATAGCACCATTGCAGGACGTGAGTGTATATATGTTTTTTTTATATATTTCTGGTCCTGAACTGAATTAATTAACCCCTTCACCCCCAAGGGTGGTTTGCACGTTAATGACCGGGCCAATTTTTACAATTCTGACCACTGTCCCTTTATGAGGTTATAACTCTGGAACGCTTCAACGAATCTTGGTGATTCTGACATTGTTTTCTTGTGACATATTGTACTTCATGATAGTGGTAAAATTTCTTCGATATAACTTGCATTTATTTGTAAAAAAAATGAATATTTGGCGAAAATTTAGAAAATTTCGCAATTTTCCAACTTTGAATTTTTATGCCCTTAAATCACAGACATATGTCACACAAAATACTTAATAAGTAACATTTCCCACATGTCTACTTTACATCAGCACAATTTTGGAACCAAAATTTTTTTTTGTGACGGAGTTATAAGGGTTAAAAGTTGACCAGCAATTTCTCATTTTTACAACACCATTTTTTTTTAGGGACCACTTCTCATTTGAAGTCATTTTGAGGGGTCTATATGATAGAAAATACCCAAGTGTGACACCATTCTAAAAACTGCACCCATCAAGGTACTCAAAACCACTTTCAAGAAGTTTATTAACCCTTCAGGTGTTTCACATGAATTTTTGGAATGTTTAAATAAAAATAAACATTTAACTTTTTTTCACACAAAATTTATTTCAGCTCCAATTTGTTTTATTTTACCAAGAGTAACAGGAGAAAATAGACCCTAAAATTTGTTGTACAATTTGTCCTGAGTATGCTGATACCACATATGTGGGGGTAAACCACTGTTTGGGCGCATAGCAGAGCTCGGAAGGAAAGGAGCGCCATTTGACTTTTCAATGCAAAATTGACTGGAATTGAGATAGGACGCCATGTTGCGTTTGGAGAGCCCCTGATGTGCCTAAACATTGAAATCCCCCCACAAGTGACACCATTTTGGAAAGTAGACCCCCTAAGGATCTTATCTAGATGTGTGGTGAGCACTTTGACCCAACAAGTGCTTCACAGAAGTTTATAATGCAGAGCCGTAAAAATAAAAAATCATATTTTTTCACAAAAATGATTTTTCGCCCCCAATTTTTTATTTTCCCAAGGGTAAGAGAAGAAATTGGACCCCAAAAATTGTTGTGCAATTTGTCCTGAGTACGCTGATACCCCATATGTGGGTGTAAACCATTGTTTGGGCGCAGGGCAGAGCTCGGAAGGGAAGGAGCGCCATTTGACTTTTCAATGCAAAATTGACTGGAATTGAGATGGGACGCCATGTTGCGTTTGGAGAGCCCCTGATGTGCCTAAACATTGAAACCCCCCCACAAGTGACACCATTTTGGAAAGTAGACCCCTTAAGGAACTTAGTATACCTATAGCAGGGGCGCTCAGAGTAGATGCTCTGCCATCACATAGTATCATATAAACCGAAAAGAAGATGGACACCAAAAAGCTAAGAATAATACTTTTATTAAGGAATCATTAAAACAATACATAAATACACAAATAAATATGTAGATAAAAACGATGCAATAGAAGAAAGAAAAGGCAACAATAGTGCCACGTACGTACTGACAAGCTATCCAGCATAAAAGTTGGTATAAAATTGTCCCACAGAGATATACAAAACGTGCAAAGATTAGCTTAGTAAGCTTTAAATATTAGTGGTAACTAAACCAACAAACCATATAGTAACAAATATATATATTGCATAGAATAGCAAACTGACGCTAGGCAGGTGCGGGAGGGGACTGAGTATGCATAAACGATAAAGTATCAATAAGTAAAGTGCCTACAACAAATAGTGATTAGGCAGAGAAACCCTACTCAACCATGCTGTCCTAAGTACAAAGGTGCACATATATGGGGAAAGTCCCGAGGGCATGGTGAATAAGGCAGTATAGTACTTACTAAATGTCAGATGCACACACAGAGTCTCCCCGCAGTCGTACGTGGAAAGAGGAGCCCCGACGCGCGTTTCGCAAGTTGCTGCTTCCTCGGGGGGCGCTCCCCGAGGAAGCAGCAACTTGCGAAACGCGCGTCGGGGCTCCTCTTTCCACGTACGGCTGCGGGGAGACTCTGTGTGTGCATCTGACATTTAGTAAGTACTATACTGCCTTATTCACCATGCCCTCGGGACTTTCCCCATATATGTGCACCTTTGTACTTAGGACAGCATGGTTGAGTAGGGTTTCTCTGCCTAATCACTATTTGTTGTAGGCACTTTACTTATTGATACTTTATCGTTTATGCATACTCAGTCCCCTCCCGCACCTGCCTAGCGTCAGTTTGCTATTCTATGCAATATATATATTTGTTACTATATGGTTTGTTGGTTTAGTTACCACTAATATTTAAAGCTTACTAAGCTAATCTTTGCACGTTTTGTATATCTCTGTGGGACAATTTTATACCAACTTTTATGCTGGATAGCTTGTCAGTACGTACGTGGCACTATTGTTGCCTTTTCTTTCTTCTATTGCATCGTTTTTATCTACATATTTGTTTGTGTATTTATGTATTGTTTTAATGATTACTTAATAAAAGTATTATTCTTAGCTTTTTGGTGTCCATCTTCTTTTCGGTTTATATACCCTTAAGGAACTTATGTAGATGTGTGTTGAGCACTTTGACCCAACAAGTGCTTCACAGAAGTTTATAATGCAGAGCCGTAAAAATAAAAAATCATATTTTTTCACAAAAATGATCTTTTCGCCCCCATTTTTTTATTTTCCCAAGGGTAAGAGAAGAAATTGGACCCCAAAAATTGTTGTGCAATTTGTCCTGAGTACGCTGATACCCCATATGTGGGTGTAAACCATTGTTTGGGCGCAGGGCAGAGCTCGGAAGGGAAGGAGCGCCATTTGACTTTTCAATGCAAAATTGACTGGAATTGAGATGGGACGCCATGTTGCGTTTGGAGAGCCCCTGATGTGCCTAAACATTAAAACCCCCGCACAAGTGACACCATTTTGGAAAGTAGACCCCCTAAGGAACTTATCTAGATGTGTTTTGATAGCTTTGAACCCCCAAGTGTTTCACTACAGTTTATAACGCAGAGCCGTGAAAATAAAAATTCCTTTTTTTTTCACATAAATGATTTTTAGCCCCCAGTTTTGAATTTTCACAAGGGTATCAGGATAAATTGGACCCCAAACATTGTTGTCCAATTTGTCCTGAGTACGCTGATACCCCATATATGGGGGGGAACCACTGTTTGGGCGCATGACAGAGCTCGGAAGGGAAGGAGCGCCATTTGGAATGCAGACTTAAATGGATTGGCCGGCAGGCGTCACGTTGCATTTGCAGAGCCCCTGATGTACCCAAACAGCACAAACCCGCCACAAGTGACCCCATATCGGAAACTAGACCCCCCAAGGAACTTATCTAAATGTGTTGTGAGAACTTTGAACCCCCAAGTGTTTCACTACAGTTTACAACGCAGAGCCGTGAAAATAAAAAATCCTTTTTTTCCCACAAAACTTATTTTTTGGCCCCCAGTTTTGTATTTTCCCAAGGGTAGCAGGATAAATTGGACACCAAAAGATGATGTCCAATTTGTCCTGAGTACGCTGATACCCCATATGTTGGGGTAAACCCCTGTTTGGGCACACGGGAGAGCTCGGAAGGGAAGGAGCACTGTTTTCCTTTTTCAACGCAGAATTGGCTGGAATTCAGATCGGATGCCATGTCCCGTTTGGAGAGCCCCTGATGTGCCTAAACAGTGGAAACCCCCCAATTATAACTGAAACCCTAATCCAAACACACCCCTTACCCTAATCCCAACAGTAACCCTAACCACTCTTCTAACCCAGACACACCCAACCCTATTCCCAACCGTAAATGTAATCCAAACCCTAACACTATCTTTAGCCCCAACCCTAACTGTAGCCCCAACCCTAGCCCCAACCCTAGTCCTAACCCTAGCCCTAACCCTAGCAATAACCCTAGCCCTATCACTAGCCCTAACACTAGCCATAACACTAGCCCTAACCCTAGCCCTAACCCTAGCCCTAACCCTAGCCCCAACCCTAGCCCTAACCCTAGCCCTAACCCTAGCCCCAACCCTAGCCCTAACCCTAGCCCTAACCCCAACCCTAGCCCCAGCCCTAGCCCTAACCCTAGCCCTAACCCTTGCCCTAACCCTAACCCTAGCCCTAACTCTAGTCCTAACTCTAGCCCTAACCCTAACCCTAACCCTAATGGGAAAATGGAAATAAATACATTTTTTTATTTTTTTATTTTTCCCTAACTAAGGGGGTGATGAAGGGGGGTTTGATTTATGTTTATAGCGGGTTATTTAGCGGATTTTTATGATTGGCAGCTGTCACACACTGAAAGACGCTTTTCATTGCAAAAAATATTTTTTGCGTTACCACATTTTGAGAGCTGTAATTTTTCCATATTTGAGTCCACAGAGTCATGTGAGATCTTGTTTTTTGCGGGACGAGTTGAAGTTTTTATTGGTAACATTTTTGGACACGTGACATTTTTTGATCGCTTTTTATTCCGATTTTTGTGAGGCAGAGTGATCAAAAACCAGCTATTCATGAATTTCTTTTGGGGGAGGCGTTTATACCATTCCGCGTTTGGTAAAATTGATAAAGCAGTTTTATTCATCAGGTCAGTACGATTACAGCGATATCTCATTTATATCATTTTTTATGTTTTGGCGCTTTTATACGATAAAAACTATTTTATAGAAAAAATAATTATTTTGGTATCGCTTTATTCTCAGGACTATAACTTTTTTATTTTTTTGCTGATGATGCTGTATCATGGCTCGTTTTTTGCGGGACAAGATGACGTTTTCAGTGGTACCATGGCTATTTATATCAGTCTTTTTGATCGTGTGTTATTCCACTTTTTGTTCGGCGGTATGATAATAAAGCGTTGTTTTTTGCCTCGTTTTTTTTTTTTTTTCTTACGGTGTTTACTGAAGGGGTTAACTAGTGGGGCAGTTTTATAGGTTGGGTCGTTACGGATGCGGCGATACTAAATATGTGTACTTTTATTGTTTTTTTTATTTTATTTAGCTAAAGAAATGTATTTATGGGAATAATATATATTTTTTTTCTTTATTTAGGATATTTTTTTTATTTATTTTTTTTACACACATGTGGGGATTTTTTTTTAACTTTTTTACTTTGTCCCAGGGGGGGACATCACAGATCATTGATCTGGCAGTGTGCACAGCACTCTGCCACATCTGTGATCTGCTGTGCAGGGCTGCAGGCTTACCAAGTGTCTGCTCTGAGCAGACACTCGGTAAGCCACCTCCCTCCCTGCAGGAGCCGGATGCCGCGGCCATCTTGGATCCGGGACCTGCGGCGAGGAGGGAGGTAGGAGACCCTCGGAGCAACGCGATCACATCGCGTTGCTCCAGGGGTCTCAGGGAAGCCCGCAGGGAGCCCCCTCCCTGCGGGATGCTTCCCTATACCGCCGGTACACCGCGATCATGTTTGATCGCGGTGTGCCGGGGGTTAATGTGCCGGGGGCGGTCCGTGACCGCTCCTGGCACATAGTGCCGGATGTCAGCTGCGATATGCAGCTGACACCCGGCCGCGATCGGCCGCGCTCCCCCCGTGAGCGCCGCTGATCGGTGATGACGTACTATCCCGTCGGTGGTCATACGGGCCCACCCCACCTCGACGGGATAGTACGTCAGATGTCAGAAAGGGGTTAAACTGGAGTTGACCAGTAGTAAACAACCTTTTTAAGTTTGATAAGGCTTGTGCGCCTTTGTTTATGCACAGCTCTCTTAAGATCCCACCACAGAATTCAGGTCATGACGGGGTATGATAACACCTTTTCTTTTTTAGCCTTTCCGTTGTAGATTTACTGGAGTGTTTGGAATCATTGTCCTGTTGTATAACCCAATTTCAGCCATGCTTTAGCTCTTGGATAGACAGGGCACACATAGTCACACAGAAAAGTTTATGATCGACTCAATAATTTCACGATGACCAGATCATGTGACTGCAAAACAAATCCCAA
The DNA here is from genome assembly GCF_051348905.1 of Ranitomeya variabilis. Lineage (NCBI taxonomy): Eukaryota > Metazoa > Chordata > Amphibia > Anura > Dendrobatidae > Ranitomeya > Ranitomeya variabilis. Next base: position 239,322,618 of record NC_135232.1, read on the forward strand.
ATTATAACCAATTGATCACCGTGCTTGATGGTTGGAAAAGTATGTTTTTGCCAATGTGATGTGTTTGGTTGCTGGCAAACACGATGCAGGGTATTATAGCCAAACATCTCAACTTCAATCCTGTCTGGACAAAGGACATTGTTTCAGAAGTGTTCTTGTTTATTCGAATGCAAATTTGCTAACTTAATCTGACATTTTCTTTTTTTTAAAAAAAAAAGAAATGGTTTTCTCATGGCAACCCTTCCATACAAACCGTACTTTTTCAGTATTTTTCAAATTTTACTCCCATTAACTTGAAAATGTATCATAATAATTAGGGCCTTTAGAGTATGAGCTGTAGCTATTGTATTTTTTTTAATTTTTTTTGCATTTTCTCTTATTGCATTGCAGTCTGACCTTGGGGAGAAATAGGATGTCCACTCGTAAGATTGTCATTTGACTAAGGCTACTTTCACACTAGCGTCGTGCACTGCACGTCGCTATGCGTCATTTTGTAGAAAAAACGCATCCTGCAAAGGTGCTTGCAGGATGCGTTTTTTCTCCATTGACTTGCATTAGCGACGCAGTGCGACGGTTGCGTCGTGTTGCGTCGGACCGTGGCCACCAAGAAACATAGCTTGTAACGTTTTTTGGTGCGTCGTTCCCGTCTTTTCCGACCGCGCATGCGCGGCCGGAACTACGCCCCCGCCTCCCCGCACCTCACAATGGGGCAGCGGATGCGTTGAAATATAATCTCACAATACAGTGATGTATGTCAAATTGCTTGGAAATGGCCTTATAACCTTCCCAGATAGATGGCGGAACAATTAATTCCTTAACCCCTTAACGACCAGAGGTATTTTTGGTTTTACATTTTCATTTTTTGCTCCCCTTCTTCCCAGAGCCATAACTTTTTTACTATTAAGTCAATATGGCCATGTGAGGGCTTGTTTTTTGTGGGATGAGTTGTACTTTTGAACAACACCATTGGTTTTACCATGTCATGTACTAGGAAGTGGGAAAAAAAATCCAAGTGCAATGAAATTGCAATAAAAGTGCAATCCCACACTTGTTTTTTAGTTGTCTTTTTTACTAGGTTCACAAATTCTTAAACTGACCTGTCATTATGATTCTTCAGGTTATTCCTAGTTCATAGACACCAAACATGTCTAGATTCTTTTTTTTTAACCTAAGTGGTGAAAAAAAATTCCAAACTTTGTTTTAAAAAAAAAAAATTGTGCCGTATTTCGATACCCGTAGCGTCTCCATTTTTCGTGATTTCGGGGTGGGTGAGGGCTTATTTTTTGTGTGCCAAGCTGATGTTTTTAATGATACCATTTTGGTGCAGGTACGATCTTATGATCGCCCGTTATTGCATTTTAATGCAATGTCGCGGTTCTGGCATTATGATTTTTTTTTCTTACTATGTCGTGATCAGGTTAATCCTTTTTTTTAATAGATGGGGCGATTCTGAACGTGGCAATACCCAATATGTGTATATTTAATTTTTTTTAATTGTTGTATTTTGAAAGGGGCAAAAGGGGGGTGATTTGAACTTTTATATATATATATATTTTTTATATATTTTTAAAAACATTTTTTGTTTTTACTTTTGGCATGCTTTAATAGTCTCCATGGGAGACTAGAAGCTGCCATAACCCAATCGGCTAAGCTATATACAGGCAATGACCAGATCGCCTGTATGCAGCTGAATTACTCACTTGCTATGAGCGCCGACCACTGGACAGCGCTCACAGCAAGGTGGCAGTGACAACCATAGAGGTCTCCAGGAGACCTCTGGTTGTGATGCCAACCCACTGGTGGGCGGATTTCTGGCGCGATTGCCGGAAGCGCTTGTTAAATGCTGCTGTCAGCATTTGACAGCAGCATTTAAAGAGTTAATATCTTTGAGTGGATCGTGATTCCACCCACAGCTGTTCCAGGCACGTATCAACTGTTCAAAACAGCTGACATGTCCTGGAAGAGATGTGGGCTCTCCGCTGGAGCCCACATTAAAGGGAGTGATATACTATTACACCCGATGTCGGAAAGGGGTTAAAATCATTGCTAATGTCTTTTCCCTTGACATTATATTAAAACACACTGAATGCTCCAGCCCAGCACAAAGGCAAAACTTCTGCTTTTATATTGGTGGTCACACTTTCTTATGGACTATTAATCAAAAGCATCAGATTTGCAGCACGTGCTGATATATATCCTCTTAATTCATTAGGAAGTAGTAAGGCTGGAAATATTTTTTCACACACTGCTAGTTTTTGCTACATGACATAGTGATACAGTGTAATTTATTATGTGGTGTCATTCATCTGAGGTTGTATTTACCTGATGTTAAGACCTTCTAAGGTTTAAATATATTTTTTATGTCTTGACATGTATAGATACATTCTATAGAATTGATAAATGGTTTACTTATATATCTTATGGGCATGTTCTAATGTGGCAGATTTCAGTTGCAGACATTTCTTCGGTAAATTAGAAATCCACCGACATGCCTATTATTTATTGCACCTCATTCTCCCCCAATATCGCAAAGACAAATTCCAAGAATAATAAACATGAGGAATTAGTTATTTTTTTGGCCATGCTCACCAACCTGGGTTTTCAGTGATACCTGATACAAGGTATTTTAAACCTTTAAATACATAGAGAATACTGAGCCTCATTTATCAAACATGTATAATCTTATTAGGTCAGGGTAAGATTAGAGAACAATGCACCTGAATGTCATCCATGTGGAGCATGGTAGGTTTTTTCTGATCAATAGACATATAAAGCAAATGGTATTTGTACCAGGGACATACCAGTTATAAGATGTAAGTAATCGTGTTAACTATAGAATGCACCTGTGGCACATGCATGGATAGAAACAATGTGCTGAATATAATATGCATCTAATAGGATAGCAAGCTGCCATGCTATATGAGTATTTTATATTGACACTGGTGTTAAATATGTAGATTTGGAATATGTGATTTTGTGATTAATGGCGGCACACAAGAGCAGAATGCGAGCTGAGGTGTGTGCAAATCACACCATTGAGAATGCCCTACACATATACGTTAATATCTAAGATGGTAGCAGATTCTAAGCAACAAAATGCATTTAAATGGAAGTTGTTCATCATCTGGCGTGTTCTGTATGTAGCAATCGAGTAGTTGTTCCACACACGAGAGATAACCATAAGTCAAACATAAAAATTCAGCTGTGACTTCAGTTAACGATAATGCAATAAAGTGCTAGTGGCGCATGGTTCTAAACAGAAGCCAACAAATGAAGTGAAGAAAGGGATCTGATGACAATCTAATTCTTATACACGATGTTCCTGAAGTCTGGACACACAGGCAAAAGTATATATTTTCAAGAAATGAAATTTATTGATAACATTTTATGCAACTGAAATATTGAATAACTTCTTCAATATAATTTTCATAATTTGCGATTCAAAGGTTGATGCGCTTTGCAATTTTTTTTAATAGTTAATTAAATGAATGTAATTAAAATTATAGCTAATGAGAACTCCTATGTGTCCAAACTTTAGGGACACCCTGTAGAAGTCTTCCAACTGTACCCAAACCCCAGATCTCAGGAAAAAACAAAGATGAGGCATGGGAATTTAAGCTAAAGTGGGTACAGTAGTATATATGTTCATGGAGAGGTTAGTGGAAAAATCTGTTCAATTAAACACTACTTATGATGAGAGTATCTATGTAGCTTACAGTCCAGCTGGCAACCTTGTCAATATTTTAGCTTGAGTTTTTTTTACTGTATTTAATACTTTTTTACTTTTTGGGTCTATGTATTTTTTTAATGTTACACAACTTATACTTGCAAGTAGGATTGTACCTGCTCACTATAGCCAGTATTACGAAGATGGCAGCAGACATTGAGATCCACCATGCTAAATCTGCACATTGAAGTAAGGCAATGACTAATATGACTAATTGCTCCAGTTGGCAACCAAAGATGCAATCTGACTGCAATGGAGTAAATAGAATGAGGCTATCAATTTTCGTTATTCTATATTGTGTTATATGACAGATATAATGTTATTCTAATTTCACATATTTACACAATGCATGAAAAGTACTAGCTACTACATTTAATAATTATAGTAATGATTTACAGTGTGTTCGTAAAGTAATGGTGCACTTTTGACTAGTCACTGGAAAGCAACAAAAAAAAACATAGAAATGTGAAATCTGCTCCAAATAAAAAAACAAAACTCCACCAGTTTCATACCTATTCAGAGCAGTTCGATGTGGGCTCAATTTGTTGCCCTACACACATCCAAATGGTAGTGAAGTTCTTGCCACACATGGGTAAGGATGTCTGGTGTAACAGAGTGAATAACGTATTCTCTGTTTTAAGTGATTAATGTTGTTGATATGTTCAATGTACACATGTTGCTTCACACAACCCCAAAAGTAAAAGTCTAAGGGCATCAGATTCAGGGATCGTGGTGGCCATGGCTTGACAGAACCCCTGCCTATCCACTGCAGGGGGAATGTTCTATCCAGAAACTCACGAATAATGGTGACGTAGTGTGGAGAAGCGCCATCCTGTTGAAAGATGGCACCTTCTGGAAAATGTGGCACTGCATACAATTCCAGCATGTCAAGATACGTGTTTGCCATCACAGACCGTTATTTGAAAAAAAAATGGGCCTATCACCTTATCATGCATCAGGCCAAACCGCACGTTCACTTTAGGGGTGTTACGTTCGTACGCAACGTAGACCTGAGGATGTTCAGCAGCCCATATTAGGACGTTATGGCGATGAACATGTCCACAGATATGGAAGGTCGTCTCATCGCTAAACACAATCTTCTGCAAAAGTCTTGCATTATTGTCGATCTCATGAAGCATATCTGTAGCAAATGTGCATCGTTTGGGTCTATCTGCCGGTTTGATAGCGTGCAACAGCTGCAATTTGTACCCCGTAAAACAGAGACATTTCTTTCACACCTTATGAACTGTAGTCTTGCTTAGGTGAAATTGTCGAGCACACGCACACACAGATTTTTTATGGCTCCTTAGGTAGCTATCCTGTATAGCCTTTGCAGACTCGACACTGACTGATGGCCTACCAGAATGGGGTTTCTCCACCAAACTGCTGGTTTCCTTCAACTGCTTATCCCACCGAGTAATGTTGTTCCTATGTGGTGGCGCTTTGTTATGAACGCGCTGATATTCACTTAGCACTTTGGTCACAGATTCAAATTTAGCAAGCCACAGAACACACTGAACTTTCCTCTGTACCGTCCACATCTCGATGGGCATGGAAAAGCATACAGCTGGCATAAGCTTGTGGTTGCATGACGTCACAGACCTGGCAGTGTATTAATCAAAGTTCAGTTTATCAGGGGTTAATCTGACTGGGGCTCAGCAACAGCTTAAATGAGTTTGTGTTGTTTGAAAGGGCGCCAAAATGTAAACAATAAATGGATCCTGTGACAGGTCAAAAGTGCACCATGACTTTACGGACACACTGTATACTTCTATGTTCTGCAACTTGAAGGTTATTGATGACCACATGTGCCACTCTAAATGTATCTGTATATAAGCTGTATCCACCTCCCTTGTGCAGTCTTTAATAGCACTCCTGAAACCTTTTAAGATCACAGCTCTCTCACAAACCTAAAAACATGGCTTTTATAATTGTTACTCTCCATAAGGTAGCTACCGTAGTTCCAAGAATCTCTAGACTATGTTTGACACCTCTTCTGTCTCCGCAATTGCCATCTTTTCAACCTTGATTGACGTAGCTGATGTCTTCTAAGCTTCCACACAGTCTGTTAAACTTTCGTGTCTGTGAATTAGAGAACAAAAGGTGTATAGGCACTACAAGTAGTGTGGGTGACTTTAGCTACATCAATAAAGGGTGGAGTGACAGCAACTACACTGTCTGGAAACACCCACTGAACTTTTCAGTGCCAATTAGTATAAGGAGAAGAACAATTATAAAAGGCATGTTCTTAGGAGCTGTAAAAGGGTAAAGGTGTTGCAGGAGTGCTATTAAAGACAGCATAATGATGTTGGATACAGTTTATGTAAAGAAAACCTGGTAACAGGTTCCCTTTAGGATGTTCATCAGTTTTTGCTCAGTTGGTTCTTCCACTTAATTTAGCTATACGATGCTTGCATATAGAGTGCAAATACACAAAAACTAGTGCAAATATTTCATGTATAGAGAAAAATGGCAGTGTTCAATGACCAATCCGTCAACACTATGTAAGCTATTAGAATCTAGTAAGGCCATTTCTTTATAAAATACTTTTCTTGGGTATATTGTTTATATTATATAGTTTTTAACCCCTTAATCCCATATGACGTACTATCCCGTTGAGGTGACCTGGGACTTAATTCCCAGTGACGGGATAGTACGTCATATGCGATCGGCCGCGCTCACGGGGGGAGCGCGGCCGATCGCGGCTGGGTGTCAGCTGACTATCGCAGCTGACATCCAGCACTATGTGCCAGGAGTGGTCATGGACCACCCCTGCCACATTAACCCCCGGCACACTGTGATCGCAGTGTGCCGGCGGTATAGGGAAGCATCGCGCAGGGAGGGGGCTCCCTGCGTGCTTCCCTGAGACCCCTGGGGCAACGCGATGTGATCGTGTTGCTCCGAGCATCTCTTACCTCCTATCCCTGCAGGCCCCGGATCCAAAATGGCCACGGGGCTGCATCCGGGTCCTGCAGGGATTACTTCTGGGGCCAGTGCAGGCGCTGGTAAGCCTGCAGCGCTGTCAGTCAGATCGCTGATCTGACAGAGTGCTGTGCAAACTGTCAGATCAGCGATCTGTGATGTCCCCCCTGGGACAAAGTAAAAGAGTAAAAAAAAATAATTCCACATGTGTAAAAAAAATAAAAAAATCCTAAATAAAGAAAAAAAAATATTATTCCCATAAATACATTTCTTTATCTAAATAAAAAAAACAATAAAAGTACACATATTTAGTATCGCCGCGTCCGTAACGACCCAACCTATAAAACTGTCCCACTAGTTAACCCCTTCAGTGAACACTGTAAGAAAAAAAAATGAGCCAAAAAAACAACGCTTTATTATCATACCGCTCAACAAAATGTGGAATAACACACAATCAAAAAGATGGATATAAATAACCATGGTACCGCTGAAAACGTCATCTTGTCCCGCAAAAAACAAGCCACCATACAGCATCATAAGCAAAAAAAAAAAAAAGTTATAGTCCTCAGAATAAAGCGATGCCAAAATAATTATTTTTTCTATTAAATAGCTTTTATCGTATAAAAGCGCCAAAAGATAAAAAAATGATATAAATGAGATATCGCTGTAATCGTACTGACCCGACGAATAAAACTGCTTTAGCAATTTTACCAAACGTGGAACGGAATAAACACCTCCCCCAAAAGAAATTCATGAATAGCTGTTTTTTGGTCATTCTGCCTCACAAAAATCAGAATAAAATGTGATCAAAAAATGTCATGTGCCCGAAAATGTTAACAATAAAAACGTCAACTCGTCCCACAAAAAACAAGACCTCACATGACTCCGTGGACCAAAATATGGAAAAATTATAGGTCTCAAAATGTGGAGATGCAAAAACTTTTTTGCAATAAAAATCATAAAAATCCGATATAAAAAAACGCTATAAAAGTAAATCAAACCACCCCTTCATCACCCCCTTAGTTAGGGAAAAATACTAAAATTAAAAAAATGTATTTATTTCCATTTTCCCATTAGGATTAGGGCTAGGGTTAGGGTTAGGGCAAGGGTTAGGGCTAGGGTTAGGGCTAGGGTTAGGGCTAGGGTTAGGGTTAGGGCTAGGGTTAGGGTTAAGGTTAGGGCTAGGGTTAGGGCTAGGGTTAGGGTTAGGGCTAGGGTTAGGGCTAGGGTTAGGGTTGGGGCTAGGGTTGGAGCTAAAGTTAGGGTTAGGGTTGGGGCTAAAATTAGGGTTAGGGTTTGGATTACATTTACGGTTGGGATTAGGGTTAGGGGTGTGTCTGGGTTAGGGGTGTGGTTAGGGTTACCTTTGGGATTAGGGTTAGGGGTGTGTTTACATTAGGGTTTCAGGTAGAATTGGGGAGTTTCCACTGTTCAGGCTCATCAGGGGCTCTCCAAACGCAACATGGCGTCCGATCTCAATTCCAGCCAATTCTGCATTGAAAAAGTAAAACAGTGCTCCTTCTCTTCGGAGCTCTCCCGTGTGCCCAAACAGGGGTTTACCCCAACATATGGAGTATCAGTGTACTCGGGACAAATTGGACAACAACTTTTGGGTCCAAGTTCTCATGTTGTCCTTGGGAAAATAAAAATTTGGGGGGCTAAAAATCATTTTTGTGGGAAAAAATATTTTTTATTTTCACGTCTCTGCGTTGTAAACTGTAGTGAAACAATTGGGGGTTCAAAGTTCTCACAACACATCTAGATAAGTTCCTTGGGAGGTCTAGTTTCCAATATGGGGTCACTTCTTGGGGGTTTCTACTGTTTGGGTACATCAGGGGCTCTGCAAATGCAACGTGACGCCTGCAGACCAATCCATCTAAGTCTGCATTCCAAATGGTGCTCCATGCCTTCCGAGCTCTGCCATGCTCCCAAACAGTGGTTCCCCCCCACATACGGGGTATCAGCGTACTCAGGACACATTGGACAACAACTTTTGGGGTCCAATTTCTCCTGTTACCCTTGGGAAAATACAAAACTGGGGGCTAATAAATAATTTTTGTGAAAAAAAAAAAGAATTTTTATTTTCACGGCTCTGCGTTATAAACTGTAGTGAAACACTTTGGGGTTCAAAGCTCTCAAAACACATCTAGATAAGTTTCTTAGGGGGTCTACTTTCCAAAATGGTGTCACTTGTGGGGGATTTTAATGTTTAGGCATATCAGGGGCTCTCCAAACGCGACATGGTGTCCCATCTCAATTCCAGTCAATTTTGCATTGAAAAGTCAAACGGCGCTCCATCCCTTCCGAGCACTTGTTGGTTCAAAGTGCTCACCACATCTAGATAAGTTCCTTAAGGGGTCTACTTTCCAAAATGGTGTCACTTGTGGGGGGTTTCAATGTTTAGGCACATCAGGGGCTCTCCAAATGCAACATGGCGTGACATCTTAATTCCAGTCAATTTTGCATTGAAAAGTAAAATGGCGCTCCTTCCCTTCCGAGCTCTGCTATGCGCTCAAACAGTGGTTTACCCCCACATATGGGGTATCGTCGTACTTAGGACAAATAGCACAACAACTTTTGTGGTCTAATTTCTTCTCTTACCCTTGGGAAAATAAAAAATGGGGGCAAAAATATCATTTATGTGAAAAAATTTGATTTTTTATTTTTACGGCTCTGCATTATAAACTTCTGTGAAGCACTTGGTGGGTCAAAGTGCTCACCACACATCTAGGTAAGTTCTTTAAGGGGTCTGCTTTCCAAAATGGTGTCACTTGTGAGGGGTTTCAATGTTTACGCACATCAGGGGCTCTCCAAACGCAACATGGCGTCCCATCTCAATTCCAGTCAATTTTGCATTGAAAAGTCAAATGGCGCTCCTTCCCTTCTGAGCTCTGCCATGCGCCCAAACAGTGGTTTACCCCCACACATGGGGTATCAGCGTACTCAGGACAAATTGAACAACAATTTTTGGGGTCCAATTTCTTCTCTTACCCTTGGGAAAATAAAAAAATTGGGGGCAAAATAATCATTTTTGTGAAAAAATATGATTTTTTATTTTTACGGCTCTGCATTATAAACTTCTGTGAAGCACTTGTTGGGTCAAAGTGCTCACCACACATCTAGATAAGTTCCTTAAGGGGTCTACTTTCCAAAATGGTGTCACTTGTGGGGGGTTTCAATGTTTAGGCACATCAGGGGCTCTCCAAACGCAACATGGCGTCCCATCTCAATTCCAGTCAATTTTGCATTGAAAAGTCAAATGGCACTCCTTCCCTTCCGAGCTCTGCCATGCGCCCAAACAGTGGTTTACCCCCACACATGGGGTATCAGCGTACTCAGGACAAATTGATCAACAATTTTTGGGGTCCAATTTCTTCTCTTACCCTTGGGAAAATAAAAAAATTGGGGGCAAAAAAATCATTTTTGTGAAAAAATATGATTTTTTATTTTTACGGCTCTGCATTATAAACTTCTGTGAAGCACTTGTTTGGTCAAAGTGCTCACCACACATCTAGATAAGTTTCTTAAGGGGTCTACTTTCCAAAATGGTGTCACTTCTGGAGGGTTTCAATGTTTAGGCACATCAGGGGCTCTCCAAACGCAACATGGCATCCCATCTCAATTCCAGTCAATTTTGCATTGAAAAGTCAAATGGCGCTCCTTCCCTTCCGAGCTCTGCCATGCACCCAAACAATGGTTTACACCCACATATGGGGTATCAGCGTACTCAGGACAAATTGCACAACAATTTTTGTGGTCCAATTTCTTCTCTTACCCTTGGAAAAATAAAAAATTGGGGGCGAAAAATCATTTTTGGGAAAAAATATGATTTTTTATTTTTACGGCTCTGCATTATAAACTTCTGTGAAGCACTTGGTGGGTCAAAGTGCTCACCACACATCTAGGTAAGTTCTTTAAGGGGTCTGCTTTCCAAAATGGTGTCACTTGTGAGGGGTTTCAATGTTTACGCACATCAGGGGCTCTCCAAACGCAACATGGCATCCCATCTCAATTCCAGTCAATTTTGCATTTAAAAGTAAAATGGCACTCCTTTCCTTACGAGCTTTGCCATGCGCCCAAACAGTGGTTTACCCCCAGAAGTGGGGTATCAGCGTACTCAGGACAAATTGTTCAACAACGTTTGGCGTCCATTTTCTCTTGTTACCCTTGGTAAAATAAAACAAATTGGAGGTGAAATAAATTTTGTGTGAAAAAAAGTTAAATGTTCATTTTTATTTAAACATTCCAAAAATTTCTGTGAAACACCTGAAGGGTTAATAAACTTCTAGAATATGGTTTTGAGCACCTTGAGGGGTGCAGTTTTTAGAATGGTGTCACACTTGGGTATTTTCTATCATATAGACCCCTCAAAATGACTTCAAATGAGATGTGGTCCCTAAAAAAAAATGGAGTTGTAAAAATGAGAAATCGCTGCTCAACTTTTAACCCTTATAACTCCCTAACAAAAAAAAATGTTGCTTCCAAAATTGTGCACAATGTGTAAAGTAGACAATGTGGGAAATGTTACTTATTAAGTATTTTGACATAAAATAGAGATATTTTGACATATCTCTGATTTACGGGCATAAAAATTCAAAGTTGGAAAATTGTGAAAGTTTCAAAATATTCGCCAAATTTCCATCTTTTTCACAAATAAACGCAAGTTATATAGAATAAATTTTACCACTATCATGAAGTACAATATGTCTCGAGAAAACAATGTCATAATCGCCAAGATCCGTTGAAGCGTTCCAGAGTTATAACCTCATAAAGGGACAATGGTCAGAATTGTAAAAATTGGCCCAGGCATTAACGTGCAAACCACCCTCGGGGCTTAAGGGGTTAAAATATGTAATCCCAGGGCCTCATTCAAACTTTCTTGTAAATTCCAGGTCATAATACAATTTTGCAGTCCATACAATGCGAAAATGATACCATAATCCCTAATACAAATACCAAGAAAGTGCTTTTCTTAGGAATATGGTACTTCACATAAAACATTCTGAGTATGCAAAATAAGCAGTGTATAGGGGAAAAGAGCAATGAAAATATCAGGAAATCTGTGAAATCATTCACAGAATATAACTGACTCCATATTCAGCTCTTATTCCAAAAGAACAGAATTCAGAGCCAACACATGAAGCATGAATGAGGTCTAACAGAATAGGTGACATTGTGCTGACCTTCACAAAGTATTTAGTGAATTATTTTAAAAGATGATTGTATTGTGTATTGTAATAATGTAGTTTCTACTTAACCTCAACTCAATTTACCCATTTCAAAATTATGTACTAGCCTTATTAAAATTTCTTGGGTCATTGGTATCATTATTACAACAGGGAACATTTCTCAATGCAGTTGCTGCTATATTTTCAATGATATTGTGAAAATTTGACATTACTAGCTGTTATGTCAACTTTTTTTCTGACTGGTTAAAGCTTTTACGATAATGTGCTTCATTTTTTCAGTCTCATCCTAATTATTATGCCCCATAGTAAAACAATTTTCAATTCACGTATTACAGAAAAAGAAATAATAAATTGTACTTTTCGACCAAAACAGTATTTTTCTGTATTTGTAAGAAAAAAGTTCAACAAATAGCATGGGCTGCATAATACATAAAATATTTAAAAAGGTGCAGGTTTTCAGAATTAGGTAATTTCCCCCTTTTCACACACTGTTGTCTTCAATCTATTCAAGTCCCTTCTCCTTTCCCCTCATTTACCCTTAAATTATATTGAAATAACATTTTATAAAAACTATTGGAACAAGAATTAAGAGAAGACAGTGCTGTGCAGTAAGATTTTGTTATTTATGAGAGGAAGGAACTCATTATTTAGTTCAGCTCAGTGACATTTCACAACCACAGCCAACCCAACAAAGGCAGTGCTAAGTCTTGGTACTTTAAGGCTATGCTGTTATTCTCAGTAGAACATGCACATCTAATGCGAAAGAGTTTAGTTTCTGTGCCTGAACCAAAAGTTCAGTTCCTAGTGCAAAAGTTCAGGTCCCAAATGTAGAAGTCATCATTATACGTCCCACGAAAATGTATAACATGGTGCAGGGAGACAGGGACATTTGAGTCCTTCCTTTATTTTATAAAGTTGGCTAATAAAAGTGAGGAAGTGTTCCTAATACTTGTTTATGCACAGGCAAATATTCATATGATAGCTTTTATTTATAGAAAATACATTTTTTTATTGTAAGGATTTTTGAGATCTTTGCAAATATTTGAGTCATCTGTTAATGGCGGTTTTATAAAGATTACGGACAGTCAATGTAGGGATATACTGTATATGTGGATTATATAAGAGTTGTCATGTCTGATAAGGGTTTTCATTAATTTAACTTTTTTTAATTGAACAATAACATTTTTGCTAATAAATCCTTAAATATTTTTTTCAAGTTACAATATAATCTTTTGTTAAATTGTAGACTACCAAATAATACAGCAACAAATAGCAAATACAGGTAATTCCACATCATTCCATGTCTGCATAAAACATTGTGGGAGATTTAGCAACATTAATGCCTAAAAAAGAGAGAAGTTTTGCATGTCAACCATTCAGGTGACCGTTTTCATTTTTCTTTTGACCTCTGAAAAATGAGCGATTATTCTCATTCATTGCAATTCCAAGTTCCCTCAATTTTTTACACTTGTGAAAAATCTCTCCTATGGTGATTTAATTTGGTTCTCTGATTCATATTGAAATACAATTTTCCCTTTGTTGTAAATGATATTATGTTGGATTTTCACTTTGCATGACACATTACATACAATACACAACGTTGCATTTTATCCAGACTTTGCGTTACATTGGCTGTGTTCCACCCTGTAAAAGTCTGTGTAAAAAGTTTGTTTGTGCATTTATTGATTACTTTATAATTTTAAAGTAGTTGATATTCACTTGAAGAAATATATTGGACATAGAACTAGCCCCTACCGGGACTTTCGTCTGTCTGAGAACAGCTAAACATCTTGAAGCAAAAGATGTTTTTCACACATTTTCATGTAACCTTTCCATATAGTTTCTGAGTTCTTTGCATTCTCCCATGTCTATGTCTTGGCAAACCCACTTTATATCGTCATCATTGTTCACTAAAATTGAATTAATATTAGGACAACCATCCTCAGAAGGGATGGTGGTAAAAGTAGTAAATTTTACACGTTTTCTTTTGGAGGTAGGAGAGGTTGCAGATTCACTCTTCTGCTCTTTCCCTTCATTGAAGGAAGTTTCTGCAGATCTGTATGGCTGTCCATTTACAGTTTTAGAAGGGTTTGAAGTGATAAGATATTTACTTTCTGCAATATTTACTCCCCTTTCTACAGCTGTAATGCATTCTTCTTGCTGCAAAGGGAAGTTTATGTTACTTTCTAATATTTCTGTTCGAGTTGTAAGTCCAACCCAGTCATGTGAATGTGTCATGGCCTCTTGTTCATCCACTGGGACTTGTTTGTGTCTGTACTTGAGTGCAAATGTCACGCAATTTATGAGAAAAACAAGAATAGCCAGGCAGAAGACCCCTAATAATGCATACATTCCAATTTCCAAGTCACTTAATCCTCTTGTATTTTGAGCAAGATCATTTTCTTCCATCTCGCCATTACTACCTGGTAGATCAACTTGTGCAGGAAAACTAGTAAAATCCATGGGGATATTTGGAAGATGACTGTCATCATCTAACAGACTTTCTCGCTCTCTATTCTTATTTAACGGGGCTCGGTCAGTTGTAGCTCTGTTCATGTTCTGGATATCTCGTTCCATAGATGGTGTACCAAAGTAAGTAACATCAGGTCTTGCTCGTTCCATAGGAATCCTTTGTTTTCTACCAATAGGATGGTTTTCAAAATGATCTCGGTAGTTCACATTTCTCGTGTTACTTCCATTGTTGTCACCAAACCTAATTCTTACATGACCAAAACCAACAGCGAGAACACTCTTGCGTTTAGACTTCTGACATACCTCATTTATCATGAGCTCTACCTTGACTAGAGCACCCTGTCCTTCTGCAATAGCAGAAAATACTGGCCATTTGGATTTAGAATCTTGAGATACAGAGAAAACCTTCTCATCCAAGGATGATACACTCAGTGAAAAGTCTTTAGAGTCGTAGATTTCCAGAGGAGTCACTGTACCATCACTAAACTGAATCCAACAACTGATTTCTACTTCCTGTATACAAAAGGAAAAGAGAAAATTCAGAAAACAACAGCCAAGAAAAGGAAGAGAATATTTTCATGAAGAATATTTTATACTGTAATAAATTGTAAACTACGAGGAGGTGAAGGGCACAAATTCATTTCTAAGACATAAAAACACTAGTTTAAATTTCTTGGCAATAAAATGTGTTTTTTCCTCACTGGTTCTAAAAAGACAATGAGTCCCTGGGGCGATATGGATTTGACTTTAACAGCGGAATAATAAAGTGACTGTCAGAAGACATTATTATATGCTGACTAAAATTATCGCAGTTGTGTATTTAAATGAAAAAGAATTGCACATTTCAAAAATGTATATTAATTTAAAGTTTAGCATGATTACTTGTAGGGAATGATGAAGCGCTGTATGTAACCTTCAGAAAATAGCAATTACAACTGTTCTTTTTCTGTTCTGTAAACTATTTCACATTCCATTTTGGAAAGTTTGATCAAGAATGGCTAATTCCGGCGAGATATGGAACTTCATTCTCTTTATTGCTTCACAAAATACTTGATCAATGATTCATGTTTAGGTACATCAAATAACAAATGAAAACCCTTTACATTTTATGAAACATAAAACCTTCCTTTTTTACTCTAGTCTGGTTTTCTTGTACAGCAAATTTTTTAAGAAATATTTTTTAGACTTTCCATAATTAAGTCATTAAGTTCATTTTCATTATGCACAGTCATTCAGACATTTAACAACCAATGACGATGTCGTAACTGTTGCTAAGATCGGCTTATTATTATTGTAAAATTAACACCTGCTAACAGTGCTTAGCTAGGTTGTCATAAAGCACTTCAGTGCTCAGACTTGGTTAAGCCATTGTTTTAAGTTATCAGTCAGCCATAAGAACATGCTTGCAAAATAGTTTGCAAGTATGTACATTTGTTGAAAAAAAGACATGGACCGCACATACATATTTTGGAAATGGTAATTTAATGTCCATGCTCTTTAGCATGTACCAATTTTTACTTTTGCATGTGGCATGTATTAGGCATACATATACAGTAGGTGCCCATAAACATTAGACTTAAGTCGATCAGTCATCAGGTAAAAACTTAAAGAGTAACCATCAGTTGGAAAGTAAATTTTATTTCGTAAATTATTAGTACACATGAAAATAAACAACTTGGTAACATATCTTATCAGAGAAATATGCTTCTTTGTCTGCCTTTAAAATTGATCAGTCATTATCAAAATTCTCAATTTTGAGGTAAAATCTGTATTCAGTGAAGACCGACTTTCCCATTACTGAGATAGGAAATCTACGTAGACAGAAAGGCGGAGGAGCTAGAAGCAGAGCTCTTCCCTCCTCTCCCTTCTATCTAGATAGAATCTTATGAGTAGCTACCGCCATCTCCTATCTCAGAATGGGAAAGTCTGTCTTTGCTGAATACGGATTTTACCACAGAATTGAGACTTTTGATAATGAATGTCCAATTCTGGCAGAGAAAGAACCAGATTTCTCTAATAAGATATATTACAAAGTTGCTTAATTTCACGTCTACTAATGATTTTTTTTTAACAAAAATTAAAACGACGATTACGGTTTAAGCATGATCATTCCATTCAATCAATCAATCAATCAATCAATCACAGATTGTTGTCATTTCAAATAATTTGGTTGTGTTTGGCTTCAGCTATAAGTTGGCAGAATGATATTTCTCAAAAAGATCTGTTATGTAAGATATTTTATTAATAAATATTCACAGAAAAAATAGTTTGCTGTCTCGTTTCATCAAACATGTATGGTCGGGTAGAAGGGTAGAATAACTGTAACTGCCAATATGGAATAAAATGTGCATGGCTGCAAGGATCTGTCAGCAGGTTTTTTCTGTGTAATCTGAAGACAGCATGAGGTAGGGGTTGAAACACAGATTTCAGTGAGGCCTCTGTTATCAATCTTTGAGGCTTTGTTTGTTTTAGCACCAGCTTATCATTGCTGTGACTAGCTGGTCACATAAGGGTACTGTCTCACAGTGGCACTTTGGTCGCTACGACGGCACGATCCGTGACGTTCCAGTGATATCCATACGATATCACTGTGTCTGACACGCTACTGCGATCAGGGACCCCGCTGAGAATCGTACGTCGTAGCAGATCGTTTGAAACTTTCTTTCGTCGTCTAGTGTCCCGCTGTGGCGGCATGATCGCATAGTGTAACAAAGGTTGTATACGATGTGCGCACAGTAACCAACAGCTTCTACATCGCAAATACGTCATGAAATTATCACTCCAGCGTCGTGCATTGTGAAGTGTGACCGCTGTCTACGACGCTGGAGCGATATTGGAGCGACGCTGGAGCGTCACGGATCGTGCCGTCGTAGTGACCAAAGTGCCACTGTGAGACGGTACCCTAAGCCTTGGGCTGACATGCCCCCTCCTGTGATAGGCACCTCACTGTCTATGGACATTGCATACACAGAGGGTGGTGAGATGGGGGCAGCTTCATCAGCTCTGCTTCATTGCTAAATCTAAAAACTCTATGTGAGAACTCCTGCACCCAGTAATCTAAGTGACACTGTTAGGGTTGGTGAGTTGCACCAAATAAAATATAAAATTAAGTGCAATCGCAACCTGGGGTCCACCGTGCAGAGATGAACCCTGCTGCTAGTGAACAATGATGGAACACAACAGCAAGCGTGACCTTGAACACACTGAGTTAGTGCCACTCAGTGTGAATAGAACACTGAGTACCGAGTACAAAGCTCAGTTGCTTCACGGAGAGGTATGGCACGAGTATGAGAAGTGCTATACCCTGATAGCATCACAGGGCTAATAGCACGTAGAGTAGGCTAGCTCTGCAACTAAACGGTGCTAACCGCACACACAAATGAAGCAGATGATGAGCTAAGAGAGAGAGCTCTTTGACGCTAGGTACAATACCCTGTCACTTTCACCGAGAAGTATAGAATAAGGGTTGAGCTTGCTTTGTAACTGAACTGTGCTAACTGCACACAAGAACGAAACAGATGCTAAGCCATGCAGCTAGTTACCCCAGTCCTGAAACTACAGAACCTGTGACTGACCAGCACCATAAGCATGTAGCAGACTAGAAACTCAAGTGTAGAGCCAAGGGTACGAATCTGCATATTTGTGCAACCTGCCTGCCAACATGTACAGTCTCTGAGACACACACACAAACGTGCAGACAGAGCGGTAGAGTAGCCACAAACACACACACATAAATGACATCGCCTGCTGGCAATCCGGGGCTATCACATCATAGGAGCAGCTAGCATCTGACCACCAATGAGAAGCCACCACATCACGGACATGCTCAGTAAGGTGATTTTTGGACTTAGACTCCAAAGCAAAAGACAGCACCTGCATATCACTGGTTACCATAGACTTGACTGGAGAGCCTGCAGTATCCAAAAGTATACCACAAGCATGAGTAAGACGCTGGGACTGAGGTCTGTGCTGAGCAGCAATTGCAGCGGCTGAACTTGAATGGGAGACCACAGAAGCAGATAATGCTTGGGATCTATCCCTTGCAGCGGGAAAATCCTGATGCCTAAACAGACACATTGTTGGATTCACCCTCTCTTTGTCTACATCATGCTGCTCTCAGATGCGGTAGCAAAAACCTGATGACAGATTCCCATTAAATTGGAATTTCAAATAAATTGCATTCTTTAATAATTTTCTTAGTCCTGAAATGTACTATCTGATATAAAACTGCTTTATTTATCCACTTGATGTGCATTCCTAGTAATAATTTTTCAATTAGTATGTATCGACCACTGTTGGATGACCGGTAATGTTTTAAATGTGAAAACCTTTAGGCTAAATGCACACATTGTGGATTTTGATGCGGATCCGCAGCGTTTTTGGACGCACAGAATTGCATCAAATGCGCAGTGTAGTGTACAACCAATGTTAGTCAATGGGAAATCCAGAATTGATGTGCACATGCTGTGGAAAAATCCACGTGGATTCGCAGCATTTTATTTTCCACAGCATGTCTATTCTTTTCACGGATCTGCAGCATTTCTGCACCCTTTGACTTCCATTGAGTCAGTCAAATCCGCAGCAAAACTGCAGGTATAAAAAGATTTGCGGTTTTATTGCAGAGTTGCATGCGAAAAACACTGCAGATAGGGAGGAGGAAGAGTGTGTGGGCAGAGACTATGTGGGAGCGGAGAAGATGTGCATATCGGTCTGCGAGTGTCTGTGTGTATCTGTGTGTGTCTGCGGAGGTCTGTGAGTGTGTGTGTGGCTGTGTGTGTGTGTGTCTGTGTGTGGGCAGGCATCGTCTGGTGGGCCTATTAGTCTGCTGTCACATAGAAGAGTGACAGCATTAGCCGATGATGGGACAGTAGTAGTCCCATCATCCAGCTACTGTGTTGAATAGTAAAAAAAAACAAACATGTATACACATACAGTACATACATATACAGCTCTGGCAAAAATTAAGAGACCACCACATCAAAACCCTGTCATGGACAGCCCAATCTTCAGACCTGAACCCCATTGAAAACCTCTGGAAAGTAAACAAGAGGATGTTGGATAGTCACAAGCTATCCAGCAAAGAGAACTGCTTAAATGTTTGTGCCAGAAGCAGTGTGAAAGACTGGTGGAAAGCATGCCAAGATGCATGAAAGCTGTGATTAAAAATCATGGTTATTCCACAAAATATTGATTACTGAACTGTTCCTGAGTTAAAACATTAGTATTGTTGTTTCTAAATGATTTTGAACTTGTTTTCTTTGCATTATTTGAGGTCTGAAAGCACTGTTTTTTTTATTTTGACTATTCTTCTTTGTCAGAAAAAACGCAAAATGTATTGCTTGGAAATTCAAAGACGTTGTCAGAAGTTTATAGACTAAAAGAACAATTTACACTTTACTCAAAAATATACCTGCAAAGAGAAAAATCAGGCAAACTGAACATTTTGCAGTGGTCTCTTGATTTTTGCCAGAGCTGTACACATACAGTACATACTCACCAAACAGCTAATCCCCGACGCCCTCGATCACCTGCAAAAAAATAAATAAAAATAAACCAACAGTATACTCCCTGTTCCAATGTAATCCATTTAATAATGAGTGTCGCATGACGATCTCCCATGTAGAGCTGTCACATCGGGAGATGTGACCATTCTACAGCGCTCCAGTGATACAGTAACCAGAGATGATCCTCCCGCACTGGATCACTCCAATGCCTAGAGGTCACCTGAATTCATACTGTCACTTGGGGCACTGCTGCGTAGAAAATTCTCACACAGCGGTAGTGCCGTAAAGTGAGAGCACGAACTCCGGTGACCTACACTGCGGGAGTATTATCTCCTGTCAGTGTATCATCGGAGGCCCTTGCAGAGCGGTCACATCTCCCGATGTGACAGCTCTACACAGGAGATTGTCATGGGACACTCATTATTAAATGGATTACATTGGAACAGGGAGTATTTGTGTGGGTTTTTTATTTTATTTTTATTACTGGAGGTCGATGGTGTTGCATGGATTATATGTATAATAAAGAAGACAGACTGTGTTTAGTGTTTTATTTAATTAAAAGACTTTAATCTAGCTGTGTCCTATTTAACCTATAACAACTATGGGATTAGTAATGGATAGGTGTCTTATTGATGCCTCTCCATTACTAAGTCAGGCTTGATGTCACCTTACAATACAAAGGTGACATCAACCCCACAACTATTACCCCACTTGCCACCACTACAAGGCAAGTGGGAAGAGAGAGGCTAAGTGCTGGAATAAGGGCATCTTAGAGATGCACCATTTCTGGGGCAGCTGAGAGCTGGTATTTGTAGCCAGGGGGGAAATATCCATGGCCCCTTCCTAGGCTATTAATATCAGTCCGCAGCTGTCTGCATAGCCTTTTCTAGTTATTAATTATAGGGGGACTCAACGTCATTTTTGGGGGGTCTCCCCTATTTTAATAGCCAGTAAAGGCTAAGTATACAGCTGTGAGTTGATATTAATAGCCTGGGAAGCTCCATGGGTATTACCCCCCTTCCCAGGCTATAGACATCGGCCCCCAGTCACTGGCTTTCCCTCTCTAGTTTTAAAAATTGCATGGGAGCCAACCCCATTTTTTCCCTTTTTAAAATTAAACATATTGTGTTTAAGCAAGAATGGGGTAACACTTGCAAGAAACTCCCACAAGTCTCGCACCTCAGTACCCGCCGCACTTGGGACCGGAGTATACAGCTGCATGTATGTCTGTGCAGTATGCATGTACTTCTATGCAGCTGAATGCTCCGATCCAAGTGCCGGCAGCAGTGTCGTGTACTGAGGTGGGAGACTCATGCGAGTTTATCGCAAGTGTGACCCCGGCCTAATGCAGATTTTTGTGTGTGTGTATGTGTGTGTCTTTATTTAACTCTTTATGTACCATTTTATTATGTTCATTACTAAACATCGGGCTTGGTATTATCTATCTATCGATATATCTATCTATCTATCTATAGATATACCTATAGATAGATATATCTATGTATCTAGATATCTATAGATATATCTATCTATAGGTAAATAGAAAGATAGATATTATCTATATCTATTTATCTATAGATTATCTATCTATCTACACCATGTTCCAAATTATTATGCAAATTATATTTTTATCGGATTTTTCTAAATGGTCGGTGCAAATGACAGTCAGTTTAATAAAAGTCATCACCCGTTAGAGTATACATGAAATTATTGAAGAAACCTCCCAATGATAACAGTATAATCTCCAAAATGAATAAAAACTCAAAATGCACTGTTCCAAATTATTAGTTACATAGTTACATAGTTACATAGTTATTAAGGTTGAAGGAAGACTTTAAGTCCATCTAGTTCAACCCATAGCCTAACCTAATATGCCCTAACATGTTGATCCAGGGGAAGGCAAAAAAAAACCCATACGGTAAGAGTAAGCTCCATCATGGGGAAAAAAATTCCTTCCCGACCCCACATACGGCAATCAGACTAGTTAACTGGATCAACGCCCTATCAAGGAATCTAATATATATATCCTGTAATATTATACTTTTCCAGAAAGGTATCCAGTCCCCTCTTAAATTGAAGCAATGAGTCACTCATTACAACATCATATGGCAGAGAGTTCCATAGTCTCACTGCTCTTACAGTAAAGAATCCGCATCTGTTATTATGCTTAAACCTTTTTTCCTCCAGACGTAGAGGATGCCCCCTTGTCCCTGTCACCGGTCTATGATTAAAAAGATCAGCAGAAAGGTCTTTGTACTGTCCCCTCATATATTTATACATTAACATAAGATCACCCCTTAGTCTTCTTTTTTCCAAACTAAATAGCCCCAAGTATAATAATCTATCTTGGTATGGCAGACCCCCCAGTCCTCTAATAACCTTGGTTGCTCTTCTCTGCACCCGCTCCAGTTCAGCTATGTCTTTCTTATACACCGGAGACCAGAACTGTGCACAGTATTCTAAGTGTGGTCGCATTAGTGACTTGTATAGAGGTAAAATTATGTTCTCCTCATGAGCATCTATGCCTCTTTTAATGCATCCCATTATTTTATTTGCCTTTGTAGCAGCTGCCTGACACTGGCCACTGAATATGAGTTTGTCATCCACCCATACACCCAGGTCTTTTTCATTGACGGTTTTGCCCAGAGTTTTAGAATTAAGCACATAGTTATACATCTTATTACTTCTACCCAAGTGCATGACCTTACATTTATCCCCATTAAAGCTCATTTACCATTTATCAGCCCAAGCTTCTAGTTTACATAAATCAGCCTGTAATATAAAATTGTCCTCCCCTGTATTGATTACCCTGCAGAGTTTAGTGTCATCTACAAATATTGAAATTCTACTCTGAATGCCCCCTACAAGGTCATTAATAAATATGTTAAAAAGAAGAGGGCCCAATACTGACCCCTGTGGTACCCCACTACTAACCGTGACCCAGTCCGAGTGTGCTCCATTAATAACCACCCTTTGTTTCCTATCCCTGAGCCAACTCTCAACCCACTTGCACATATTTTCCCCTATCCCCATTATTCTCATGTTATGTATCAACCTTTTGTGTGGCACCGTATCAAAAGCTTTTGAAAAGTCCATATACACTACATCTACTGGGTTCCCTTGGTCCAGACCGGAACTTACCTCTTCATAGAAGCTGATCAAATTAGTCTGACATGATCGGTCCCTAGTAAACCCGTGCTGATACTGGGTCATGAGGTTATTCCTCTTCAGATACTCCAGTATAGCATCCCTTAGAATGCCCTCCAGGATTTTACCCACAGTCGAGGTTAAACTTACTGGCCTATAATTTCCGAGTTCAGTTTTTGTCCCCTTTTTGAATATTGGCACCACATTTGCTATACGCCAGTCCTGTGGTACAGACCCTGTTATTATGGACTCTTTAAAGATTAAAAATAATGGTCTATCAATGACTGTACTTAATTCCTGCAGTACTCGGGGGTGTATCCCATCCGGGCCCGGAGATTTGTCAATTTTTGTGATTTTTAGACGCCGCCGTACTCCCTGCTGGGTTAAGCAGGTAACATTAAATTGGGAATTATTATCACTAGTCATATTGGCTGCCATGGGATTTTCTTTTGTAAATACTGATGAAAAAAGTCATTTAGCATATTGGCTTTTTCCTCATCCTCATCCACCATTTCACCCAGACTATTTTTAAGGGGGCCAACACTATCATTTTTTAGTTTCTTACTATTTATGTAGTTAAAGAATATTTTGGGGTTATTTTTGCTCTCCCTAGCAATGAGTCTCTCTGTCTCAATCTTTGCTGCCTTGATTTGCTTTTTACATAATTTATTTAATTTTTTGTATTTATTTAATGCCTCCTCACTACCTACTTCCTTTAATTCTCTAAATGCTTTCTTTTTGTCACTTATTGCGCCCCTTACAGCTTTATTTAGCCATATTGGTTTCCTCCTATTTCTAGTATGTTTATTCCCATACGGTATATACTGTGCACAGGTCCTATCCAGGATGCTAATAAATGTCTCCCATTTTCTTTGTGTACTTTTATGTCTCAGGATATCGTCCCAGTTAATTGCACCAAGATCCTCTCTCATCCGTTGGAAATTTGCCCTCCGGAAGTTTAGTGTCCTTGTCACCCCTCTACTACACATCTTATTAAAGGAGACATGAAAACTTATTATTTTGTGATCACTATTCCCCAAGTGACCCCCAACCCTTATATTTGATATGCGGTCTGACCTGTTGGTTAATATTAGGTCTAGCAGTGCCCCCCTTCTTGTTGGGTCCTGAACCAGTTGTGAAAGGTAATTGTCTCTCATAGTTGTCAAAAACCGATTACCTTTACTGGAACTGCAGGTTTCTGTTCCCCAATCTATTTCAGGGTAGTTGAAGTCCCCCATAATAATGACTTCTCCTTGAGTCGCAGCTTCATCTATTTGCTTTACAAGGATATTCTCCATTGATTCCATTATTTTTGGAGATTTATAACAAACCCCTATCAGTAATTTATTATTTTTCCCCCTCCCCTTATCTCCACCCACAGGGACTCTACATTTTCATTAGATTCACCTATATTATCACGCAGGATGGGTTTTAAGGTCGATTTTACAAACAGACACACCCCACCCCCTCGCTTATCTGTACGGTCATTTCTGAAAAGGCTATAGCCCTGCAAGTTAACAGCCCAGTCATGGCTCTCATCCAGCCATGTTTCAGATATCCCCACCATGTCATAATTATGTTCCAACAACATTAGTTCTAATTCGTCCATTTTGTTGGCGAGGCTTCTGGCATTAGTATACATGCACTTGATGTTCCTCTCTGTACCTCTATTCTTTCTTAAATTACTAACTGTTCTAACCCCACCCCCCATGCCTCCGCCACCCCCAACTTCCTTATTTGTGCCCAGGTCTCTATCTGCCCTATCTTCCCCTCCTATAAAATGAATACCCTCCCCCCCAATCCCTAGTTTAAACACTCCTCCAACCTTCTAACCATTTTCTCCCCCAGCACAGCTGCACCTTCCCCATTGAGGTGCAGCCCATCCCTAGCGTAGAGCCTGTAGCCCACTGAGAAGTCGGCCCAGTTCTGCAGGAACCCAAACCCCTCCTTCCTACACCAATTCTTGAGCCACCTATTAACCTCCCTAATCTCCCGTTGCCTCTCTGGCGTGGCACGTGGTACAGGCAGTATTTCAGAAAATACCATGTTGGAGGTCCTTGCTTTCAGCTTGCAGCCTAATTTCCTGAAATCATCTTTAAGGACCTTCCACCTACCTCTAACTTTGTCATTTGTGCCAATGTGCACCATGACCGCTGGGTCGTCACCAGCCCCTCCCAGTAATCTGTCCACCCGATCAGCGATGTGTGGGACTCGAGCGCCAGGTAGGCAGCACACCGTTCGACGATCCCTGTCTTTGTGACAGATTGCCCTATCTGTTCCCCTAATAATTGAGTCCCCCACTACCAGCACCTGTCTGGCCTGCCCTGCTCTCCTATTTCCCTCCTTACTGGAGCAGTCACTCCTCCGGCTTTCAGAGGAAATGCCTGGCTGCAGCAGTGCTACTCCTGTACTGGCACCCCCCTCATCTGCCAACTTAGCAAACTTATTGGGGTGAGCCAGATCAGGACTAGCCTCCCTGGCACTCTTCCCTCTACCCCGCTTTCTGACTGTCACCCAGCTAACTGCCTCATTGTCCTGCAGCTCCATCCTACCATCCCCCTCCTCATCTATCCCATTGAGCGTCTGCTCTGTGAGCAGAAGACTCCTCTCCATATTGTCTATGGATCTCAGTGTTGCCAGCTGCACATTTAGATCCAGTATCTGGGTTTCCAAATGCACAACGTGCTCACATCTCGCACAGCAGCATGCACCCTCGACCGGCTGATCAAGGACTGCATACATGTGGCAAGATGTGCACTGGATGGCATTAACAATTGTGGAGCACATTTCCTAATGGGCACAGTAGAATTTCTAAATATGTTTTAAAGAACTGAAAATGCTCATTTGTGGAATTTGCAGCATTAGGAGGTCACATGCACTGAAGAAAAAGCTATTTAACTCCAAAACATCCTAACAGGCCAAGTTACATGTTAACATAGGACCCCTTCTTTGATATCACCTTCACAATTCTTGCATTAATTGAACTTGTGAGTTTTTGGAGAGTTTCTGCTTGTATTTCTTTGCATGAAGTCAGAATTGCCTCCCAGAGCTGCTGTTTTGATGTGAACTGCCTCCCACCTGCATAGATCTTTTGCTTGATTATCCTCCGAAGGTTCTCTATAGGATTGAGGTCGGGGGAAGATTGTGGCCACACCATGAGTTTATCTCTTTTTATGCTCATTGCAGCCAATGACTCAGAGGTATTCCTTGCAGCATGAGATGGTGCATTGTCATGCATGAAGATGATTTTGCTCCTGAAGGCATGTTTCTGCTTTTAATACCATGGAAGAAAGTTGTCAGTCAGAAACTCTCTATACTTTGCAGAAGTCATTTTCACACCTTCAGCAACCTTAAAGGGCCCTACCAGCTGTTTGCACAGGATTCTGATGCAAAACATGACTCATCCACCTCCTTACTGACGTCACAGCCTTGTTGGGACATGGTGGCCATCCACCAACCATCCACTACTCCATCCATCTGGACCATCCAGGGTTGCTCGACACTCATTAGTAAACAAGACTGTTTGAAAATTAGTCTTCTCCTTGTGAACACTGTTTAGGGGTGGCCGAATAGTAAGTTTATGAACCAAAGCAAGCCTTTGAAGGATCCTACTCCTTGAGCTTCGCGGGACTCCAGAGGCACCAGCAGCTTCAAATATCTTTTTGCTGGTTTGTAATGGCTTTTTAGCAGCTGCTTTCTTAATCTGATGAACTTGCCTGGCAGAAACCTTCCTCATTATGCCTTTATCAGCACGAACACGACTGTGCTCAGATTCAGCCACAAATCTCTTAACAGTATGATGATCATGCTTACGTTTTTGGGAAATATCTAATGTTTTCATCCCTTGACCAAGGCATTGCACTATTTGATGCTTTTCAGCAGAAGATAGATCCTTTTTCTTTCTCATGTTACTTGTAAACTGTGGCCTGCTTAATAATGTGGAACATCATTTTTAAGCAGTTTTCCTTTAATTAGAATCACCTGGAAAACTAATTATCGCATGTGTTTAAGATTGATTTCAGTGATCCATTGAACCCTGAGACACAATACCATCCATGAATTTATTTGAAAAACAAAACAATCTTTATGACACTTAAATCCAATTTGCATAATAATTTGGAACATGATTTATAGATATATCTATATATAGATATTCATTTATATTTGTTTTGGGTGCAAACAGAGTGCAATCCGATTTTTTTTATGGGATTACACTCGTCCCTTTTTCTCACAAATGAGTATGACCCCTGAAAGTGCAAATATTGCTATGGAATCCACATAGGATAATAGTAGAATTGCCACACAAAAGTACTATAAATATTCTGTATATGTGTTATAATTCTATTTATCATTAATAGGTTGCAATTACATAATATAATAGAGAAGCAACTAATGAATATATACATGCAATAGACTTTGGGACTGATTCATCAAAATTTTTGCATCGCAAAAGTAGTGTAAAAGCTTTAAAAAGTTGCAACATTTTTGCAAAACATGGAGTTGGGCAGAAATTTTGCAAAGTTTGATATTTTTATGCCACTTTGGATGAATAGGAGTTGGGACAGCACATGGAGGTGCATGTCACTTACTAAAGGTACTTATTTCACTAAGTGGCGCCACCTTTTAACCCCTTATCAACATATGATGTACTGGTATGTCATATGCCTGCTCCTTGTCTTTGAGACATGCTTACAATCCGAGCCAGCATCTTTCCTAGCAGATGAAGGTTGAATAATTAAGCCATCAGCTGCATCCACCAGCCGCTAGAGGAGCGGAGCTAGACCTATGACTGTTAACCTGTTAAATGCCACTCTCAATCTCTGACAGCGGTTTTTATCATGGGCAGGCAGGGTGGTGAGTCAGTCCATACACCCATTGGTGTGCCTGTGACTTGTTCGTGGGATGCTGGTGGGTTGCTATGACAGCTGAGGGTTTGCTGAAGACCCCATGCATGTTATTATGATACTTCTGTGAAAGTCATTATTTAGCTGGCATTCAAAGGAGATTGTGATTTTCACTATACATAGCGGTGCTGATGCGCTGCTATGTATAGTGGTCGAATAAGCAGCTTTATCTCCTTTAATGGGACTAACAAGTGCAGTGAAAAGTGAGAAATAAACCTGTTTTTAAAAATATGAAAAAAACACAAAAGTTCAAATCAACCCCCTTTTGCTCCACTAAAGATAAAACAACAAAAAAAAGCCTAAAAAGTGCACCAATTTGGTATCGTTCTATTTGTAAAAGTCGAATCTATCAAAATATAAAATAAATTAATCCAATTGGTAAATGGCATCAAAATGCCATAATTATGTTTTTATGGATGTCGCAGCATTGCAGTAAAAGGCGATCAAATCATCATATCTACCTCAAAGTGGTGTCGATAAAAATGTCATCTCAAGGCAGAAAATATGAGTCCCCACACAGTCCCATATACAAAAAATATGACTTTCCAACTCCCCCCCCCCCCCCATTAAAATAGAAAAAAAACCTATACATTTTTGGTTTATGCATACTTGTACTGAACTGTAGAATCATATTGCTTGGTCAATTTTTGAACATGGTAAATAAGAAAAAACCCAAATAATTATGGAATTGCACTTTTTTTGCAATATGAATGCACTTGGGGTTTTTTTCCTGCTTTTCAGTGCATCACTTGATAAAATGATTGGTGTTTTTCAAAAGTACAACTTGTTCCACAAAAAATAAGCCCTCATATGGGTATGTGGATGGAAAAAGAAACAAAAGTTATGGCTCTTGGAAAAAGAGGAAAGAAAAAAAGAAAAAGAAAAATATGGAAAATAGCCTCGTCAGGAAGGGGTCAATGGATTTGGTGCTGTGTCAAGACTGGTGTAGCGCGAGCTTGCACTATGCCAATCTTAAGGAATCCCTATGTATTCAATTGATGGGCCTCAAAATATAACTCCTATGTGAATAAATATTGATATAGTGATGAAGACAAATAATGTCACAACTAATTCTATGAGATCATGCAATAACCTACTAGAGGTCAGTTCACAGTGTGTTAAGTTAATGCTGTATCAGCAGAATAAAATATATACAGTGGGGGAAATAAGTATTTGATCCCTTGCTGATTTTGTAAGTATGCCCACTGACAAAGACATGAACAGAATTTTGAGGGTAGATTAATTTTAACATTGAGAGACAGAATATCAGAAATAAAATTAAGATAATCACATTGTATAAATTATATAAATGTATTTTGCATTTTGCAGTGAGAAATAAGTATTTGATTCCTCTGGCAGACAAGACTTAATACTTGGCGGCAAAACCCATGTTGGCAAGCACAGCAGTCAGACGTTTTTTGTAGTTGATGATGAGGTTTGCGCACATGTCAGGAGGAATTTTGGTCCACTACTCTTTCTAGATCATCTCTAAATGATTAAGATTTTGAGGCTGTCGCTTGGCAACTCGGAGCTTCAACTCCCTCCATAAATTTTCTATGGGATTAAGGTCTGGAGACTGGCTAGGCCACTCCATGACCTTAATATGCTTCTTTTTCAGCCACTCCTTTGTTGCCTTGGCTGTATGTTTTGGGTCATTGTCTTGCTGGAAGATTCAGACACAACGCATTTTTAATGTCCTGGCGGAGGGAAGGAGGTTGTCACTCACGATTTTACGGTACATGGCTCCATCAATTCTCCCACTGATGCAGTGAAGTAGTCATGTGCCCTTAGCAGAGAAACACCCCCAAAACATAATGTTACCACCTCCATGCTTGACAGTGGGGATAGTGTTCTTTGGGTCATAGGCAGCATTTCTCTTCCTCCAAACATGAAGAGTTGGGTTAATGCCAAATACCTCAATTTTTGTCTCATCTGACCACATCATCTTCTCCCAGTCACTCACAGAATCATCCAGGTGTTCATTGGCAAACTTCAGATGGGCCTGCATATGTGCCTTCTTGAGGAGAGGGACCTTGTGGGCACTGCAGGATTTTAAGCGTAATGTGTTACCCATGGTTTTCTTGGTGACTGTGGTCCCAGCTGCCTTAAGATCATTAACAAGTTCCCCCATGTAGTTTTAGGCTGATTTCTCACCTTCCACATGATCAAGGATACCCCACGAGGTGAGATTTTGCATGGTGCCCCAGATCGATATCGATTGGCAGTCATTTTTTATTTTTTCCATTTCCTTTCTCCTTCTCACCCAGCGTCTTACTTATGATTTTGTAGCCCATTCATGCTTTGTGCAGGTCTATGATCTTGTCCCTAACATCCTTATAAAACTCTTTGATCTTGTCCATGTTGTAGAGGTTAAAGTCTGACTGATTAATTGAGTCTGTGGACAGGAGTCTTTTATAAAGGTGACTATGTTAGACAGCTGTCTTTAATGCAGATAACGAGTTGATTTGGAGCATGTAACTGGTCTGTAGGAGCCAGAACTCTTAATGGTTGGTAGGGGATCAAATACTTATTTCTCACTGCAAAGAGAAAATACATTTATATAATTTATATAATGTGATTTTCTGGATTTTATTTTTGATATTCTATCTCTCAATGTTAAAATTAACCTACCTTTAAAATAATAGACTGTTCATGTCTTTGACAGCAGGAAAACTTACAAAATCAGCAAGGGATCAAATACTTCTTTACCCCACTGTATGTACATATACAGTATCTACCTAAAGTGCAGATGTACAACACATACACACACACACATATATATATATATATATATTTATTTATTTATTCATTTACACATAGCCTGTCTACTGCGTGAAATGATCTGCCTAAAGAGCAGTAAGGAGGTGAAGCCTATGGAGGGAATACTAGTTGTTAATTATTACTTTTTGTTCTTTCTTTTATGATTTAATACTACCAATCAATTTAAAACAGTTTTATTTCTATATTTGAGGATGATCAGGTCATAGAAATGATATGAGGCCCCATGGTTGAAGTGAAATGTATTTTTAGACTAATCATGGTTGTTTCCTTTATTAAATGTATTGTATGTTTGTCTGTATTCTGCTTTTAAATGCAATTTTACATTTCCATGGCAACAGAAAAAAATAAGTGTAAAAACATCATAAACCACAAATATTATACCTGTTTTGGAGAACTAAAGTATTCTTGTGCTATTGTAGTTGCATATATTGCCCTGTTACTTCCAGGACTAAGCTGAAGAGAAAGTGATAGGCCTGTTACCACCTGGATTCCAAGGTCTGCAATGGTCACCTTTTCATCCACTACCATCACAGTCTTCTCTGCCAGGATGGCATCAGAAAGTGGGGACAGTATCTGAAACAATAGATAAATGTGAGCATATTAGATGTAACAAGACCTGTCTACTCCTTAAAGTACATTTGTATTCCAGGGAATGTTATCAATACCTTGGATGGCAAGAAGAACAAATAAATCAATTTTGGACCAAATCAAGCCAGACATGTCATTTGAAGCAGGGATCACCGAGCTATGATTTTCCTACTTTGAACACATTATACGAAGAGAGCATTTACTGCAGAAGGACATCATGGTCAGAACAATATTAGGAACAAGGCAAAGAGGAAGACCAGCATCCTGACGGCTTGACACTATCAAGATACGGTAGATAAGACCCTAGTGGACCTGTCTAGGCTTGCACAAGACAGATCTTCGTACAGATAGTTCATCGATCAAGTCGCCATGGCTCAATATTGAGCTGAAGGCCATGAAATAATCATAAATAATATACCAGAGAGATTCCATGTTTTTCAGCACAAAATCCAATTTCAAGATTAGAACTAAAACATAGAAGTTCTTAATCATAACATTGTAGACAGCAAGAAAAAATCAAACACAATATTTTGACACCACATCCACAGGATTTATTTTAAATAATAGTGGTTAGTGAGCTATAAAAATTGGTAATTAAATCAAAGATTTTTTTTTAATATTCATGCATGACCATTTCTGATACTATCAAGAAGATTGTAGTCAATGACCAATTATTGAATTACTTTCTACCATTACCTGTAACGTTGTCATACCAACTTCTAGTCCAATCAGAACTTGTCCCTTGAGACTCACAACTTTGGATTCATCCATTTGGATAAATTCACTTATTAAATCAGTGATGTCCACTTGCCAGTCAGATCCAAGCATATACGTGAGTTGTCCTGGAGTTTCAGAGGACTCAGCTATGAACTGCGTAAGAACCCTCAAAATGGCATGTTGATATTGGAGAGCACAGCCCCTTCCCTTTTTGTCATCATCATCGTCATCATCACTGTCTCTAGCTGGTCTGGAAAAGAATATAATAATCTAGCATTACTTATTAAGCAGGTAGAAGGATTTGTGAAAACTTTTGATTGATTTAAATATTTTTCTTTTCAAAATGAAATGATCACAGATTTAAAAGTTCATGTCTATTCTGACATGAGCAAGAGCTGAATTCAATGCAAAAATAGTACGTAATGAAACAATAATTGAGCAACACATAAAATATTAAGTTAAAATCACAATAATATGTTTTTTTAATGCTTTACAATATGGACACCAGAATTAAAGTGGTTTTCAAGGTCTCCATGTAAATTTCAGCAGTCACTAATTTGCCAAATTCTACTGTATACATGGTGCACACTGTAAGGATTACTGTCTACTTCCAGCTTGTGGTCATGTGACCAGAAGTATGCAATTTGCATAGATTATTATTATTATTATTTATATAACACCATTAATTCCATGGTGCTGTACATGAGAAAGGGGTTACGTACAGAGTTATAGATATCATTTACAATTTTACGATGACAGACTGGTACAGAGGGGAGAGGACCCTGTCCTTGCGGACTTACATTCTACGGGATGCAGGTGTAAGAGGGTGGTGCTGTTATGGACAGTAACATGCTGCCACTTTAAGAGACAGCACCCCCTTGTCTGGTGTGATGGAATGCCCTGCTTCCCCCTGCTATAGGCTGTGAAGATGAACTGCCCTAGAATTAGGGGAGGAGTTAAGACTAAACAGTGTGTGAGCTGAAGCTGCTAGAGAGAACGTTGTGCTGTTTGCTACTAGGAAGGTCCCACAGCCTGGGACGGAGTGTACGTGTGAAATTTGCAAGACTTTTCCGGGTACAGCAAAGGTGGCTGTTCTGTGCTAGCTCATGAAGCCACGAAGATACTGAGAAAGGGACTTACAGTTTCTAGGAGCATCCCTAGGATCCAGAAGCAAGGAGAAGACCACGCTTCACAGAGCTGACAGAAAGCCATGTGCACCACCATATTAGACTTCTGGGGGCCCCCTGGGACTGGACCTGAGTCCCCAACATCACCGTGAGTCTGTTCCTGTTTGGTGCACCTATTAGGGCCTAGTGTAGGTTTCAGTAGTCAGTACACGGGAGCCGTGTGGCCTGCTTAGTAAGGGCCAGGGAGTTTATACGTAGAGTAGCATCATTATTTGTGTATTGTTTAAAGTTGCGTGTGAGACATATTCTGAGTCTGCAATAGTTGGAGCACCGTGCTATTTTACGGACAAGATAAAGTTTATAACTCTTGTAAAGTGTCCCTTGCCATTGCATACCCCTGTTTGCATCTTCCTCACCCACTTCATTCCTTGCCTCCCAATAAATCTACCCTTTGTTGTTTGCACCTCATCTTGTGTACAGTAGTCTTCCTGCACTGTGGTGGTCCCCCGGCCATCGATTCAAGTGCCACTGCGAGCAGGGTACTGTCACCAAGATGGAGGCAGCAGACAGCAGTAGTGGGAATGCTAATGTTAACGGAGATGCCGTGGGCATTGGTGGAACACCTGCAAGGACACTCCCCATGGGCACCATATTTAGTGTGCTACCAAAGTTTGACGGCAAGAATATGCCACTGTCCGACTGGGTGTCCCAGCTGCAAAACACCCTGAGGATTTATAACATCAGCCCAGACCTGGAACTGGACATTGCGTTAACTGCCCTAGAGGGGGAAGCCCGTAGAAACATCTGCCTACAACCAGAACTCACCCGCAGTACCCTGAAGGAGCTAGTGAAGTTCCTGGAAGAGATCTATGGTGAGAATGCTAGCGCCGGACTCCTTCGTGCCAAATTTTTCTCTAGGCTGCAGTGGGAAGAAGGAATTTCTCAGTATGCAACAGCACTGCAAGACGTGTTAGCAGAGGTGCAGAGAAAGGAGGCAGATGGATTTGGTGGCATGGGCTCTAAAGACTGGATACTCTGGGAGCAATTCATTCTGGGACTGCACAGCACATCCTTGAGGCGAGCACTGTCAGAATGGGTCCGGGCAGATCCGGCTCTTACGTTTCGTCAAATCCTGGCGGAAACAGTGGCCCGCAGTAAAGAAGAGAGCTATGCGTCTGGGGTGATGCGTGTCCAGGGCGCCAATACCAGAGGGGACCCAAACCATCAGGAGGTGCTGGTCCAGGTGGTGCAAGAGTTGCAGCAGTCCCTTGTCAACGTGCAAGAGAATCTGACCCAGGTGGAGCAAAGAGTGGGGGAACTACAACAGTCTGACCCACCGTGCTCATGCAACCATTTTTCAGCCCGACCGATAAGGGATCAGTGGGAGCACGCCCCCTCCTGTCAGGCATTGGAGGCACGAGGACAGGCTCGAAGTACCCCCCGGCAAGGAGGAGGCACCCAATGCTGGGAATGTGGAGGATGGGGGCACCTTGCTAGAAACTGTCGGAACTATACTCAAGGCCAGCGGAAGCTGCCATTAAACTACCAACCCCAACAGTAGTGCGGCACTCTGAGGGGGAGGCAAGAAGAGAGGCCGCTCCAAATCATAATGAACACTTGATTGCTGGGATCCCCATCCTACGTGCTGAATTCGAAGGAGTTCTAGTGGATTGCCTGATAGATACCGGGTTACAAGTGACAACGATGCCAGAAGCGTACTTCAAGCAGCATTTCCAGGACCTGGCCAAGCCAGAAAAAGAGACATTGATCCGGTTGTTTGCTGCCAACCAACAACCGATCCCGGTTACTTGGGTCGTGTGGATGAATATTCGAATCTGTGGGCAAGAAATTGGGAGAAAAGGGATCCTGCTAGTCCCTGGGCCTATCAAGGAAGATGTGCCTGTAGTACTGGGAATGAATATACTACGTGAACTCGATCAGATTATGTTTACCAAACGGGGACCTGGATATTGGAAGAAGGCTACTAGACATAAGCCTACTCAAGAAGCCCTTCAACGACTGATCCGCGTCTGTGGGAGGCAGAAGAGTGTGCCATCTTATCAGACGGTAGGGTGTTATGATCCTGGTGGCAAGGACCACAAAACTGACCTGCTAAGTAAACCAAATAAAGACAAGCTCTGGGAATGTGGTAACTATACTGACCGCAACGCTGATCTACCGACACACACTATAGGCAGCCGTGGAGCGTACCTGAAAACCTAGACGCCTCTTCACAGCCTGAGAAACTAGCTACCCCTAGAGAGAAAGCAAAGCCTCACTTGCCTCAGAGAAATACCCCAAAGTTTTAGACAGCCCCCCACAAATAATAACGGTGAGTTAAGGGGACAACACAGACGTAGGAATGAAAACAGGATTTAGCAAATGAGGCCTACTAACTCTAAATAGACTGAAGATAGCAAGGAATCTGTGCGGTCAGTATAAAATACTCTCAAAATTATCCACGCAGAGAATACAAAAAAACCCCACACCGACTCACGATGTGAGGGGCGCAACTCCGCACCCCAGAGCTTCCAGCGAGCGAAGAAATCACATATAAGAAAGCTGGACTGAACTCATCATATACTGAGAAACATTTTCAAGGAAATAATGAGCAAACATGAACTAGAAAAACTTAGCTTCTCCAGTAGGAGACAGGTCACAAGGGAAGTCCAAGAGAGATCTGAACCAGTACTGAATACAACGACAGCAGGCAACAAGTAAAGGTCCAGGTGGAGTTAAATAGAAGCCAGACTAGCAGAAAACGAGGCAGCTGAGTCCAGCTAGAGACCAGCCGTATAGCTTAAAGCCACCAGAGGGAGCCCAAGAACAGAACTCACACAGTACCAGTCATGACCACAGGAGGGAGCCCGAGAACGGAATTCACAACAGTAGGGGTCATCCGGGCTCCTGGTAATGAACCTGTAATCCTACCTCCCGAGCGAGAAACTATAGTACACCTTCCAGTGGGGACTCACTGCAACCTTCATGGGTTGGAAGTGGTTGTTCAGCCTGTGGTAGGCAGAGGAGTGGACCAAGAAGTCATGATAGCTCGTACGATAGCTGTGGTCCAGCGACGACATGTCCCCATAAGGGTTTTGAATGTGGGCCCCGGGGAGGTCACCTTGCCATGAGGGACAGATCTGGCCCTGGTGTACCTACATAAGGGTGAAGTGGTGAGTCAGAAGGAGATGTCTTTATCACCGAGAGAAGGCGTGGGGTGGACGCTAGCAGTTGCTGCGGGGGATGAAGAGACGCCATCCCCGGAGTGGAGTGGACGGGTCATCCTTGATCAAATGGAAGTGGATGTGAAGGCTCTGAGCCCTGAGCGTGTGCAAGCAATAGAATCTATGCTGTGGGAAAATCAGGCCGCATTCGCCCGTCACGCCGAAGATTTTGGCTGTACTGAAGCCATCATGCATGAGATACCGACTGGGGAAGCTCGTACAATTTGAGAACGATGCCGGCAGATCCCGCCCAAGATGTATCAAGAGGTGAAAACATTACTGAGGCCGGAGACACACTGGTGCGAGAGACGGCCGAGTCTCGCTGGTTAAAAGCAAGCTGTGGCACCTGCACTCCGGAGCGGAGCGTGCGGCTCCATAGCAATACATGGAGCTGCACGCTCAGCTCCGGAATGCAGGTGCCACAGCTTGCTTTTAACCAGCGAGACTCGGCCGTCTCTCGCACCAGTGTGTCTCCGGCCTTAGGCAGATGCTGGATTCAGGAGTGGTGCAGAGTAGTCAGAGCCCTTGGGCAGCCCCGGTGGTGCTCGTCAAGAAAAAGGATGGGACCATCCGGTTCTGTGTAGATTACAGGAAACTCAATGCCTGCACTGTTCGAGACTCGTATCCGTTGCCCCGCATCGAGGAATCCTTGACAGCGTTGGGGAAAGCCAAGTACTTCTCCACCCTGGACCTAGCAAGCGGATACTGGCAAGTAGCCGAGGCAGAGAAAGTCAGAGAGAAACGCCCTAAGGGAAAACTAAGTGAGAGATGGGAAGTACAGCCGTACAAAGTTATCGAGTGAGTGTATGCTAACGGCTCTGTCTACAAGGTACAGAATGAGAATGGGGCATCCGCCCCTAGAGTACTTCACAGAAATATGTTGCGGCCTTGCCAGTCTGAGGTCTGTTCTACGCATTGTCGCCTGAAGGCGCCACTCCACTTCCTGGATCTGTCATGCCTGATGGTGAAATCAATGATGAGTGGTGGACTGTCCCTGACACAGTAGGGGGTCCTCAGCCACACAGAGACGGTAATCCCATGGATGTACCAGTACTGCCATGCGATGACGAGATCAGACAAGAGCTCACAATGTCTCCTGCAACAAGTGTTCCTCTGGAAGATAGTCAAGCCTTGTCTGACAGCCAAGAGCTTCGGAGATCCCAGTGGTCTAATGCAGGGGTTCCACCAGTCCGATATGTAGAACAGTGTGCTCTGTCTGTTTGTACATCTTTGTTGCCTCCTCTATAGGTGCTGTTCCACATTGCACATTCCTTCATTACGCTTCAACCTTGATTCTGTGATGGTCAAGGACAACCATCATTAAGAAGGGAGGCATGTAAGAGGGTGGTGCTGTTATGGACAGTAACACTCTGCCACTTTAAGAGACAATACCCCCTTGTCTGGTGTGATGGAATGTCCTGCTTCCCCCCTGCTATAGGCTGTGAAGATGAACTGCCCTAGAATTAGGGAAGCAGTTGAGCCTGAACTGTGTGTGAGCTGAAGCTGCTAGAGAGAACGTTGTGCTGTTTGCTACAAGGAAGGTCCCACAGCCTGGGACGGAGGGTACGTGTGAAATTTGCAAGACTTTTCCGGGTACAGCAAAGGTGGCTGTTCTGTGCTAGCTCGTGAAGCCACAAAGATACTGAGAAATGGACTTACAGTTTCCAGGAGCATCCCTAGGATCCAGAAGCAAGGAGAAGACCACGCTTCACAGAGCTGACAGAAAGCCATGTGCACCACCATATTAGACTTCTGGGGGCCCCCTGGGACTGGACCTGAGTCCCCAACATCACCGTGAGTCTGTTCCTGTTTGGTGCACCTATTGTGGCCTAGTGTAGGCTTCAGTAGTCAGTATATGGGAGCCGTGTGGCCTACTTAGTAAGGGCCAGGGAGGTTATACGTAGAGTATCATCGTTATTTGTGTATTGTTTAAAGTTGCTTGTGAGACATATTCTGAGTTTGTAATAGTTGAAGCACCATGCTATTTTATGGACAAGATAAAGTTTATAACTCTTGTAAAGTGTCTCATGCCATTGCATGCCCCTGTTTGCATCTTCCTCACCCACTTCATTCCTTGCCTCCCAATAAATCTACCCTTTGTTGTTTGCACCTCATCTTGTGTACAGTAGTCTTCCTGCACTGTGGTGGTCCCCCGGCCATCGATTCAAGTGCCACTGCGAGCAGGGTACTGTCACCAAGATGGAGGCAGCAGACAGCAGTAGTGGGAATGCTAATGTTAACGGAGATGCCGTGGGCATTGGTGGAACACCTGCAAGGACACTCCCCATGGGCACCATATTTAGTGTGCTACCAAAGTTTGACGGCAAGAATATGCCACTGTCCGACTGGGTGTCCCGGCTGCAAAACACCCTGAGGATTTATAACATCAGCCCAGACCTGGAAGTGGACATTGCGTTAACTGCCCTAGAGGGGGAAGCCCGTAGAAACATCTGCCTACAACCAGAACTCACCCGCAGTACCCTGAAGGAGCTAGTGAAGTTCCCGGAAGAGATCTACGGTGAGAATGCTAGCGCCGGACTCCTTCGTGCCAAATTTTTCTCTAGGCTGCAGTGGGAAGAAGGAATTTCTCAGTATGCAACAGCACTGCAAGACGTGTTAGCAGAGGTGCAGAGAAAGGAGGCAGATGTATTTGGTGGCATGGGCTCTAAAGACTGGATACTCTGGGAGCAATTCATTCTGGGACTGCACAGCACATCCTTGAGGCGAGCACTGTCAGAATGGGTCCGGGCAGATCCGGCTCTTACGTTTCGTCAAATCCTGGCGGAAACAGTGGCCCGCAGTAAAGAAGAGAGCTATGCATCTGGGGTGATGCGTGTCCAGGGTGCCAATAGCAGAGGGGACCCAAACCATCAGAAGGTGCTGGTCCAGGTGGTGCAAGAGTTGCAGCAGTCCCTTGTCAACGTGCAAGAGAAACTGACCCAGGTGGAGCAAAGAGTGGGGGAACTACAACAGTCTGACCCACCGTGCTCATGCAACCATTTTTCAGCCCGACCGATAAGGGATCAGTGGGAGCACGCCCCCTCCTGTCAGGCATTGGAGGCACGAGGACAGGCTCGAAGTACCCCCCGGCAAGGAGGAGGCACCCAATGCTGGGAATGTGGAGGATGGGGGCACCTTGCCAGAAACTGTCGGAACTATACTCAAGGCCAGCGGAAGCTGCCATTAAACTACCAACCCCCACAGTAGTGCGGCACTCTGAGGGGGAGGCAAGAAGAGAGGCCGCTCCATATCATAATGAACACTTGATTGTTGGGATCCCCATCCTACGTGCTGAATTCGAAGGAGTTCTAGTGGATTGCCTGATAGATACCGGGTTACAAGTGACAACGATGCCAGAAGCGTACTTCAAGCAGCATTTCCAGGACCTGGCCAATCCAGAAAAAGAGACATTGATCCAGTTGTTTGCTGCCAACCAACAACCGATCCCGGTTACATGGGTCGTGTGGATGAATATTCGAATCTGCGGGCAAGAAGTTGGGAGAAAAGGGATCCTGCTAGTCCCTGGGCCTATCAAGGAAGATGTGCCTGTAGTACTGGGAATGAATATACTACGTGAACTCGATCAGATTATGTTTACCAAACGGGGACCTGGATATTGGAAGAAGGCTACTACACATAAGCCTACTCAAGAAGCCCTTCAACGACTGATCCGCGTCTGTGGGATGCAGAAGAGTGTGCCATCTTATCAGACTGTAGGGGTCATCCGGGCTCCTGGTAATGAACCTGTAATCCTACCTCCCGAGCGAGAAACTATAGTACACCTTCCAGTGGGGACTCACTGCAACCTTCATGGGTTGGAAGTGGTTGTTCAGCCTGTGGTAGGCAGAGGAGTGGACCAAGAAGTCATGATAGCTTGTACGATAGCTGTGGTCCAGCGACGACATGTCCCCATAAGGGCTTTGAATGTGGGCCCCGGGGAGGTCACCTTGCCACGAGGGACAGATCTGGCCCTGGTGTACCTACATAAGGGTGAAGTGGTGAGTCAGAAGGAGATGTCTTTATCACGGAGAGAAGGCGTGGGGTGGACGCTAGCAGTTGCTGCAGAGGATTAAGAGACGCCATCCCCAGAGTGGAGTGGACGGGTCATCCTTGATCAAATGGAAGTGGATGTGAAGGCTCTGGGCCCTGAGCGTGTGCAAGCAATAGAATCTATGCTGTGGGAAAATCAGGCCGCATTCGCCCGTCACGCCGAAGATTTTGGCTGTACTGAAGCCATCACGCATGAGATACCGACTGGGGAAGCTCGTACAATTTGAGAACAATACCGGCAGATCCCGCCCAAGATGTATCAAGAGGTGAAAACATTACTGAGGCAGATGCTGGATTCAGGAGTGGTGCAGAGTAGTCAGAGCCCTTGGGCAGCCCCGGTGGTGCTCGTCAAGAAAAAGGATGGGACCATCCGGTTCTGTGTAGATTACAGGAAACTCAATGCCTGCACTGTTCGAGACTCGTATCCGTTGCCCCACATCGAGGAATCCTTGACAGCGTTGGGGAAAGCCAAGTACTTCTCCACCCTGGACCTAGCAAGCGGATACTGGCAAGTAGCCGAGGCAGAGAAAGTCAGAGAGAAAAGCCCTAAGGGAAAACTAAGTGAGAGATGGGAAGTACAGCCGTACAAGGTTATCGAGCGAGTGTATGCTAACGGCCCTGTCTACAAGGTACAGATTGAGAATGGGGCATCCGCCCCTAGAGTACTTCACAGAAATATGCTGCGGCCTTGCCAATCTGAGGTCTGTTCTACGCCATTGTCGCCTGAAGGCGCCACTCCACTTCCTGGATCTGTCATGCTTGATGGTGAAATCAATGATGAGTGGTGGACCGTCCCTGACACAGAACTGCCATGCGAGGACGAGATCAGACAAGAGCTCACAATGTCTCCTGCAACAAGTGTTCCTCTGGAAGATAGTCAAGCCTTGCCTGACAGCCAAGAGCTTCGGAGATCCCAGAGGTCTAATGCAGGGGTTCCACCAGTCCGATATGTAGAACAGTGTGCTCTGTCTGTTTGTACATCTTTGTTGCCTCCTCTATAGGTGCTGTTCCACATTGCACATTCCTTCATTACGCTTCAACCTTGATTCTGTGATGGTCAAGGACAACCATCATTAAGAAGGGAGGCATGTAAGAGGGTGGTGCTGTTATGGACAGTAACACTCTGCCACTTTAAGAGACAGTACCCCCTTGTCTGGTGTGATTGAATGTCCTGCTTCCCCCTGCTATAGGCTGTGAAGATGAACTGCCCTAGAATTAGGGGAGCAGTTGAGCCTGAACTGTGTGTGAGCTGAAGCTGCTAGAGAGAACGTTGTGCTGTTTGCTACAAGGAAGGTCCCACAGCCTGGGACGGAGTGTACGTGTGAAATTTGCTGACTTTTCCGGGTACAGCAAAGGTGGCTGTTCTGTGCTAGCTCGTGAAGCCACAAAGATACTGAGAAATGGACTTACAGTTTCCAGGAGCATCCCTAGGATCCAGAAGCAAGGAGAAGACCACGCTTCACAGAGCTGACAGAAAGCCGTGTGCACCACCATATTAGACTTCTGGGGGCCCCCTGGGACTGGACCTGAGTCCCCAACATCACCGTGAGTCTGTTCCTGTTTGGTGCACCTATTAGGGCCTAGTGTAGGCTTCAGTAGTCAGTACACGGGAGCCGTGTGGCCTGCTTAGTAAGGGCCAGGGAGGTTATACGTAGAGTAGCATCATTATTTGTGTATTGTTTAAAGTTGCTTGTGAGACATATTCTGAGTTTGTAATAGTTGAAGCACCATGCTATTTTATGGACAAGATAAAGTTTATAACTCTTGTAAAGTGTCTCTTGCCATTGCATACCCCTGTTTGCATCTTCCTCACCCACTTCATTCCTTGCCTCCCAATAAATCTACCCTTTGTTGTTTGCACCTCACCTTGTGTACAGTAGTCTTCCTGCACCGTGGTGGTCCCCCGGCCATCGCTTCACAGGCACGTGCCAACTACCAACTGAATGAGAATCTAGTCGGCATGTGACTGCAACTATGCAAATCGTATACTTTCAGTCACATGACAGCAACTTTAAGCTGGAATCCTCACAGTGCACATATTGCACACTGTTATGATTCAGCAATCACGTAGAAAAACTGCAGAAAATTACATTGAGCCTCTTTAAGTAGACTGACAAATGAACGAAAATAATATATGGCAGTACACACACTTCAAATCTGCATTAACCAATAAATAACAATATGTTCATAAGGTTAATAAAAGCCATTTACTGAGGTTTTAGTAAAGTGTTACTTTGCTAACCCTTATAAACTAAAGGGTCTGCTATAGTATACCTTGCAATATTACCTGATACAAAAATAATGACCAGAAAACAAGAGACACTTTGCTAAATTCATCATAACTAAATGATGGAAGTGACGGAAGTGGGAGGCCAGTACTTAGGACATCATATTTTTCTTAAGAGTTCATAATACAAAGGTAAAATTTGCCAAACTACAAGGCTTTTATAATATAACAGTAAACTATTACTATCTTACTGAATATAATATTCCTATAAGGGCTCGTTGACATGGCCATATAATTTGGATGAGTGCTCTTTTGACGGATATCACTCATTTCCATATTATTCTATGGGACCGTGCACATGTCTGATCATTTCCTCAGACTGAGTTGGTCAGAGAAAAAAAATCGCAGCATGCACGATTTGCCTTTGATATTGGGTTGGCACTCGCTCATTCATGTCTATGGGTCCATGGAAAACACTGGACCGCATTCAGATGGTCCGATTTCACTGTTCTACATATTTTCAAAAGGTGTCAGATTCAGTAATCAAATGAACCATTTCTTAATAAATTTGACCTCCTGAATTAAAATCCGACAATGAATTTTGTTTTGTTAGCTTTTGTCCTTGTGATATGAAAGAGTTTTCCTTTTACTGCTATATATAATTAATGCATACAGATTTCAGTATTTTGAAACATTTTTTTTTGCAAATATAAAATATGCAGAATATTTTGTTATGCCAATGTATTGATATTTATTTAGAGGAAATGTAGCAAAATTCAGTGGCAACTCTTTTTTGCTTGTCTCTTGTTCTCCTGCATCGGACGATGTCTTAACATTGTCCAACAGTAATCTGCAAGCATTGATGGATTCCACTTTCCTTGATATCTTTTCTCCATGGCCACAATATCTTAGTGAAATCTCTCACCATGTTCATCTCTCACTGCCCTGCAGTTTGGTGGAGAAAAGTCTACATGTGAATGTACGAAATGTATCTTTAAGGACATGTTACAGCCAAGATCCTTATGTTTTCAG
Organism: Ranitomeya variabilis; assembly: GCF_051348905.1. Lineage (NCBI taxonomy): Eukaryota > Metazoa > Chordata > Amphibia > Anura > Dendrobatidae > Ranitomeya > Ranitomeya variabilis. The sequence continues at coordinate 239,366,229 of NC_135232.1, forward strand.
TTTCCCCAAAAATTAGCTGCCACTAATGTGAATGCTATGCAATGAATGTAGAAACTCTTCATCTTGTAGAAGCTTACAAATCTGAGGTTCAGTACAGAATGAATCCTTCCTTTATCTTTGCTTCACTTAACCTTGGGAAATTTATCAATAAGATGCTTGAATGCTTTTGCATTTTTATCCTTTGCCTTTACAAAGTTCTTCATTAGGCCAAACTTGATATGCAATGGTGGCTATAAATATTGATGAGCAAATTTGTTTGGAAAATGATCGCCAATCATAAATTCGGCACGAATATGGCATATTTGGATTTGTGATTGGAAACATGAGCAAAATTTTATAAAATCAGTAAAAATCATTAACATTGGGTAAAAGTGTGGCAAAATATTTGCGTTGCCACAAAAGTATTTTCAGCACTTTTGCAGCAATATTGGTGGTATATCATGAGCATTTTGCTTGTGTTTGATGAGGGGAGGGGGTTTGCAGGCACGGCGCTCTTTGCAGGCATGGCGCTCTTGTAAACTTATTTTTTTCTAACTTTATGTGTGCACATTGTGGCTAGCTAATCAGGGTGCAGGAAACATCCACAATGTCCTGACACCATGGCTTGTGTCACTGGCTGCTGAAATCACGTGTCCCTCTCCATATAATGAACGGACATCTTGTTTTAGTGCCTTTTTGACACTGAAACATTGCAGAGAGGCTGCTCCTGACACTGACACTATGAGCAGCAAGATTTTAGCTAGTTAGCTTGGTGGTTGTGTATCAGTCAGATAGTGTTGATAGCTAGTGTCAAATGTGGCTGTTAAATTTACCTTCCAGCATTTTTTTTTTGGCCATTACTGAGGTGCACAGATAAAGTCAGCAGGGCACATGTCTTACAAGTGTGTTGTGCACTGCTTCTAATATGCTCCATGTACGAGTATAGCATTCTAAATAATAGTTTTTCACTAGCTAAATGTGAAAGAGCTTGCTGCATCCCACTTGCGTCGGCTCCCAGACCTGCATGGTGGCTTATTTTCCATCTCTGCCCCTATCCTCTCACATTTCCTGTGGCTTTTTTCGTATCCTCCTATTCATGTGATACACTCAACTCACATGTAGATATATCTTCTGGCACTGACTGGTCATATTTGTGTTATTTCCATAGGGCACACTTGTTTGTTGATCACCCTTTATAGTATTCTTTTGACCAGTCTCCTTTCATGCATAGACTGGTTGTGTTACCTCGCTATGGCCATTCCTGTTCATGCTTTTCTTTGTTTTTCCTATGGCAATACTGTACATATAGGCCTTATTTGGCTTTGGCCTTAGTTAATATTATTCTAAAGGATACTTCCTTTTCTCCGGTTTTTGATCAGAGTTCTGCCTTATGGATATCTATGATGCTATTCACTGGTATGTGCAATTTATATTATTCATATATATGTATCATATTTGCCTGACGTAAGCTGTAACAGAAGCGGACATGCCTGCTGTTTTTGACCAATCTCAGAGAACAAACACACCACAACTTTCTCAATACACCGTAACATCTCCGCCTTTACCTCTCCCATGGTCCAGCAGTTTGTCCAGTTCACCATACTCCGCCCTCTCTCAGCACTGCAGGTAGCCCATGGTTCTGCAGTTGTGGTCACATAAAAGATTGTTTCCTCCTATGCATGACAAAGCTAAGAGGTTGAATTTCACCATCTCCAATCTGTTGGCCACATAAATGCTGCCTTTCCACCTGGTAGATGCAGATGGTTTCTAAAAGCTGATGGCTGTCGCAGTCCCCCAGTACCAATTGCCCAGTCACCATTGCTTTTCTAAGAAAGCTGTGCCTGTGCTACACCAGCTTGTAGCAGACAATATCACCCATTCCTTAGCTAAATCTCTGTCTGCCAGGGGGCATTTCACCACAGACACTCGGACGAGTAAGCATGACCAAGGGCATTAGATCTCACTGACTGGGCACTGGGTGACTCTGGTGGCTGAGGGGACAGGCGCTGCTCCACAAGTCTTGGAATCCCCAAGGCTTGCAGGACAAATCTCTACATTTAACACTTCCTCCACTGCTTCTGCCTCCTCCTCTATCTTCTCTAGCGCCTCCACCTGCACTCTCAACCTCTGCCTTAATGAGACATCCTTTCCAACAGTGCAGAGCGAATCCTCACCACTAGGGTTGAGCGAAACGGGTCGTTCATTTTCATAAGTCGCCGACTTTTGGCAAAGTCGGCGTCTCATGAAACCTGACCCGATCCCTGTGCGGGGTCGGCCATGCGGTACGCGATCATGGCGCGAAAGTCGCGTTTCGTATGACGCGATTAGCGCCATTTTTTCAGCCAATGAATGAGCGTGGGCAGAGTGATGACATAGGTGTTAGGGGAGGAGGAGGAGGAGGAGGAGGAATAAATTCCTTCATTGGGTTTCGTGTTTCGGCCGAAACCCGACTTTTAACGGTGGTCGGCCGATTTCACTCGACTCGACTTTTAAGACAGTCGGGTTTCACAAAACCCGACTCGACCCTAAAAAACTAAAGGTCGCTCAACCCTACTCACCACCTCTGTACTGCGCAGCCAGGGCTCATCGCAATCAGGCAGTATTAAAATTGATATGCCTTGGAGATCACAGTCATACAGCTGAAGAGTTGTGAACAGTTCACCAGGCTGAGTTTGATCAAAGGCTTTCTCCGCTGAACATGCATCCAGGGAAGGCCAAGTCCGATAATGGTGCAAACCTGGTGGCGGCCCTAGGACGAAGCAAGCTCACACACCTGCCTTGCATGGCTCATGTCCTCAACATGGTACTACAGCATTTCTCCTCCACTATCCTGGCCTGTGTGAGCTGCTCCAGAAAGCACGTAAGATGCGTGCTCATTTCCGCTGTTCGCACCCCTCAGGTCATCAACTTGCATCGATAGAGAGGTCTTTGTCCATGCCAGTTAACAGGTTGATATGCGATGTGCTGACACAGAGGAATTTCCCTCTGCACATGTTGGAAAGACTGTGGCAGCAGCAACGAGCCCTGATCCAGTATGTCATGTAATATAGCCTTGGCCAATGCAGTATGGACGTGGCGCATATCACATTTACGGAGTGGACATAGATTAAGGATCGTTTAAATCTACAGGAGTGGAATGGCACTAGGACCATATAACTCACAGCAGGAGATCTTGCAATCACGTTTCTCCTTCACATGCCAGCGTTAGTATGCAACTGGTTTTATGGTGCTCAGCTTTGTCCAAGTCATACAATACAAAGTCTCATGAAAAGAGTAAGAAAATAGCGGCACTCACCAGTTTGCTGATACAAAGTGTTTAATCCATTTGCAGATTAATACAGTCTCATGCTGAGAAGTAACAAGGGTGCAGGGAGTGCAGGCGGACGACGACCGTTTCGTGCAATCAGCACTTCTACGGGTCCAAGAGATTAAGGATCTCTGCACCCTTCTGCACAGTTTTGAAATGGCTACTAAGATGGTTAGCGCTGACAATACCATCATCTGCATCACTATTCTGGTCATTTATATGCTGGAGTACACTTTAAATTGCTTGCGGGAGGAGATGGTGGTCCCAGAAGAAGAGGAGGAAGCAGAGGAGGATGCGGAAAGGATAACATTGTCTTTAAGTTCCAGACTGTCACACAGGCAGGTGACAAGGGAGGGTAGATTACTGTGATTGAGGGGGGCTGGTGATAACAGACAAACTGTTATCGCAGGTGCAAGATCCAAGTAACAAATAGAGGAGGAAGAGGTGATGGGCAAGCAACTGTCAGATGAAGAGGATAATCCTCCCTTCTCTGTTGTTCGTGGTTGGCGGGAGAGGATGGAGGAAACAAGCCTTATTGTTACCTAGCCACCAACACAGCATAGGCATGGACCTCATGGACCTCCGACATATGAGTTCCTTCTTGCTGCACTATCTGCAACATGATCCCCCTATAGTTATGATCAGGAATACTGCTGACTACTGGGTTGCCACTCTTAGATGCACGTTATAAAACCAAATTTTGCCAGATGCTTCCCATCCTGGAAAGGGACCCGTGCATGCTGGCGTAGTGAAACACGCTTTTACACAACCTTAAGAGAGCTTTTCCCAAGACAGCAGTGAAGGGTTCATCAGGCAGGGTTTGGACTCCTTCACATTTTGGCGAAGAAGGCAAAGCGCCGAAATGCGAGTAGGGGACCCAGTCATACACTTCTGCTTAGGTAATTATTTTCTTAAACAACTTTACCTACTTCCATTTGCACTGACACTTTACCTCATTTATACGCTCTGCACATATAAGGACTAGGAGTTACATCTTATTCTCCGGCTTTTTGGTGCTATTTACTATTTATTGTCCTATATTAATATATTGGCATATCTAAATTGATTGTGTTCTCTCATTGTCCTGTGTGCTTTATGCTTTCTTTGGAGATTTTATTGTAATTCATTGCTCCCCAAGAATATTATCTGTGTTGTGTTCCGTTGCATTGTTTCAGCTGGTCAATTTATCTAATTTATTTTAATTTTTTTGTTGCCTAATAAACTTTGGAATTTTTACTACATTTATGGTCTTGTCGACACTATTCTTTTGTATATGATCTATTGTTGTATTTTTGTGCTTGACCTCTTGTCTTCTATTATCCCACTTGGGTACATTTGTAGTTGCATTTTGTGTTCAATTTAGGTTTAATAGGACAATAGGCAAGCAGCTTGGTGAGAAAGCAGTAACACATTACGGCATCATGGATTAAAATTCCCCAGGGCACAGAAGGTTCCCCTGTTCATGCCAGTACATGCCCAGGCCCATTTGAAGCTTGTTAATTACATCTGGATGATCCAAAAGAGGCATGGGAGAAGGCCATGTGGTCAGATGAGACTAAAATAGAACCTTTTCATATCAACTCCACTCGCCATGTTTGGAGGAAAAAGAAGATGAGCACAACCCCAAGAGTGCTTTTCTGCAAAGGGGACAGGATGAATGCACCATATTGAAAGAAGGATGGATGGGGTCATTAATCACAAGATTTTGTCCAATAACCTTCTTTTACTCAATAAGAACATTGAAGATGGGTCGTGGCTGGGTCTTCCAGTATGACAATGACCAAAATCACACAGCCTGGGCAACTAAGGAGTCCCTCCGTAAGAAGCATTTCAAGGTCCAGGAGTGGCCTAGCTAGCCTCCAGGACCAATAGAAAATCTTTGGAGGGAGCTGAAACTCAATGTCGACCAGCGACAGCTCCGAAATCTGAAAGATCTGGAGAGCATCTGTATGGAGAAGTGGGTCAAACTCCCTGCTGCAGTGCGTGCAATCTTAGTTAAGAACTACAGGAGATGTCTGACCTCTGTAACAGCAAACAATGGTTCCTGAACCAAAAAGTAAAGTTCTGCTCTGTTTTTCTATTGTATGTGTCATGGAAATCCTGCATCGTTGATTGGTCGCAGCCGGCCGCGACGAATCAGCGACAGGCTTAGTCCGGCCGTGAATTGGCCCATCCCTACTCTCCTCCAGTCAGTGCCCCCTCCCTACTCCCCTCCAGTCAGTGCCAGTGTGTTGCCCCATCCCGGACCAACTTTTTACTATTGATGCTGGCTATGCAGCATCAATAGTAAAAAGATATGTTAAAAATAATTTTTTAAAAAATCATGCTATTCTCACCTTCTGTTGCCTCCACAGCTTTCCTGCTCCTCGCGATGCTCTCGGCAGCTTCCGTTCCCAGTGATGCATTGTGAAATTACCCAGATGACTTAGCAGTCTCGCGAGACCGCTACATCATCACGGGTTATGGCGCGGGATTTAAACACCTCTTCGCTGATTGGTTGGGACTGTTCGGCCGCGTGATTTAAGTGTGATTTAAATCCCGCACCAATTCGCAGGACTGCGCCTGTCGCTGACTGCTACATCATCACTTGTTATTGCCGCAAGGCATTACTGGGAATGGAACGTCGCGAGGAGCATCGCCACACGTCTGGGCTGGATCCGGGGGCCACCGGAAGGTAAGTATTTAACTATTGCTATATACTGCGTGGGCTGTGTTATATACTACGTGGACTGTGTTATATACTACATGGGCTGTGTTATATACTACATGGCCTGTGCTATATACTACGTGGGTTGTGTTATATACTGCATGGGCTGTGCTATATACTATGTGGGCTGTGTTATATACTGCGTGGGCTGTGTTATATACAATGTGGGCTGTGTTATATACTGCGTGGGCTGTGCTATATACTATGTGGGCTATGTTATATACTACGTGGGCTGTGTTATATACTGCATGGGCTGTGCTATATACTACGTGGGCTGTGATATATACTAGGTGGGCTATGTTATATACTACGTGGCCTGTGCTATATACTACGTGGGTTGTGTTATATACTGCTTGGGCTGTGCTATATACTATGTGGGCTGTGTTATATACTGCGTGGGCCGTACTATATACAACATTGGCTGTGCTATATACTATGTGGGCTATGTTATATACTACATGGGCTGTGTTATATACTGTGTGGGCTGTGTTATATACTATGTGGGCTGTGTTATATACTGCGTGGGCTGTGCTATATACTATGTGGGCTATGTTATATATTACGTGGGCTGTGTTATATACTGCGTGGGCTGTGCTATATACTATATGGGCTGTGATATATACTAGGTGGGCTATGTTATATACTACGTGGCCTGTGCTATATACTACGTGGGTTGTGTTATGTACTGCATGGGCTGAGCTATATACTATGTGGGCCGTGTTATATACTGTGTGGGCTGTGTTACAAACTGCATGGGCTGTACTATATACTACTATACATATTCTAGAATACCCAATGTGTTAGAATCGGGCCACCATCTAGTATATATATATATACTATATATATATATATATATATATATATATATATATATATATATATACAGTTAGGTCCATATATATTTGGACAGAGACAACATTTTTCTTATTTTGGTTATAGACATTACCACAATGAATTTTAAACAAAACAATTCAGATGCAGTTGAAGTTCAGACTTTCAGCTTTCATTTGAGGGTATCCACATTAAAATTGGATGAAGGGTTTAGGAGTTTCAGCTCCTTAACATGTGCCACCCTGTTTTTAAAGGGACCAAAAGTAATTGGACAATTGACTCCAAGGCTATTTCATGGACAGGTGTGGGTAATCCCTTCGTTATGTCATTCTCAATTAAGCAGATAAAAGGTCTGGAGTTGATTTGAAGTGTGGTGCTTGCATTTGGAAGGTTTTGCTGTGAAGTAAACATGCGGTCAAAGGAGCTCTCCATGCAGGTGAAACAAGCCATCCTTAAGCTGCGAAAACAGAAAAAACCCATCCGAGAAATTGCTACAATATTAGGAGTGGCAAAATATACAGTTTGGTACATCCTGAGAAAGAAAGAAAGCACTGGTGAACTCATTAATGCAAAAAGACCTGGGCGCCCACGGAAGACAACAGTGGTGGATGATCACAGAATAATCTCCATGGTGAAGAGAAACCCCTTCACAACAGCCAACCAAGTGGACAACACTCTCCAAGAGGTCGGTGTATCACTATCCAAATCTACCATAAAGAGAAGACTGCATGAAAGTAAATACAGAGGGTTCACTGCACGGTGCAAGCCACTCATAAGCATCAAGAATAAAAAGGCTAGACTGGACATTGCTAAAAAAAATCTAAAAAAGCCAGCACAGTTCTGGAAGAACATTTTTTGGACAGATGAAACCAAGATCAACCTCTACCAGAATGATGGAAAGAGAAAAGTATGGCGAAGGCGTGGTACAGCTCATGATCCAAAGCATACCACATCATCTGTAAAACACGGCGGAGGCAGTGTGATGGCTTGGGCATGCATGGCTGCCAGTGGCACTGGGTCACTAGTGTTTATTGATGATGTGACACAGGACAGAAGCAGCCGAATGAATTCTGAGGTATTCAGAGCCATACTGTGTGCTCAGATCCAGCCAAATGCAGCCAAACTGATTGGTCGTCCTTTCATACTACAGATGGACAATGACCCAAAACATAAAGCCAAAGAAACTCAGGAGTTTATTAAAGCAAAGAAGTGGAATATTCCTGAATGGCCAAGTCAGTCACCTGATCTCAACCCAATTGAGCATGCATTTCACTTGTTAAAGACTAAACTTCAGACAGAAAGGCCCACAAACAAACAGCAACTGAAAACCACCGCAGTGAAGGCCTGGCAGAGCATCAAAAAGGAGGAAACACAGAGTCTGGTGATGTCCATGAGTTCAAGACTTCAGGCAGTCATTGCCAACAAAGGGTTTTCAACCAAGCACTACAAATAAACATTTTATTTAAAATTATTGAATCTGTCCAATTACTTTTGGTCCCTTTAAAAACAGGGTGGCACATGTTAAGAAGCTGAAACTTCTAAACCCTTCATCCAATTTTAATGTGGATACCCTCAAATGAAAGCTGAAAGTCTGAACTTCAACTGCATCTGAATTGTTTTGTTTAAAATTCATTGTGGTAATGTCTATAACCAAAATAAGAAAAATGTTGTCTCTGTCCAAATATATATGGACCTAACTGTATCTACTATATAATTGTCTAAGGGGTACTTCCGTCTGTCTGTCCCGGATATTCATTGGTCGCGGCCTCTGTCTCTGTCTGTGAAAGGCCTGTTGTGGATCTGAGGGGCTGACAGAGGGTGAGTATATAACGATTTTTTATTTTAATTCTTTTTTTAACAGGGATATGATGCCCACATTGCTATATACTATGTGGGCTGGGCAATATACTACATGGGCTGGGCAACATACTACGTGGGCTGTGCTATATACTACATAGGCTGTGCTATATACTACGTGACTGGGCAATATACTACGTGGCTGGGCAATATACTACATGGCTGGGCAATATACTACATACTACGTGGCTGGGCAATATACTACATGGCTCTGTGCTGTATACTATGTGGCTGGGCAATATACTACGTGACTGGGCAATATACTACATACTACGTGGCTGGGCAATATACTAAGTGACTGGGCAATATACTACGTGGCTGGGCAATATACTACGTCACGGCAATATACCACGTTGCTGGGCAATATACTACGTGACTGGGCAATATATTACGTGGCTGGGCAATATACTACGTGGTTGGGCAATATACTACGTACCTGGGCAATATACTATGTGGCTGGGCAATATGCTACGTGGCTGGGCAATATACTACGTAACTGGGCAATATACTACGTAACTGGGCAATATACTACGTGGCTGGGCAATATACTACGTGGCTGGGCAATATACTTCATGGCTGTGCTATATACTACGTGGCTGTACTATATACTATGTGGACATGCATATTCTAGAATACCCGATGCGTTAGAATCGGGCCACCATCTAGTATATATATATATATATATATATATATATATATATATATATACACATATATAGTAGTGGTCATCCCTGAGGAATCTAACGAGACTTCCACTTACGTAGTGGAGAAAATAAACTGTTATTTGCACATCTATGCATGGACACTGTTTCCTGATCATTTAGGAAGAGATATATACTATGTGTATGGTATGATAAATGGGGCAGTGGGAGGAAGCAAGAAACAACAATAATATCCCACATTTTTACAAAAAGTAAATACCCCCAAAAAAATAGCTGGAAAAGTTGAATATAAGCTGTACAAACTAAATGATGCAGAAAACACTGAAAAATAAACAAGATGATAAAGAGATAAATGGGATGATATCCCTCTTCCTTGCTTTATTACTGCCTGAAACATTTAATACAGTACACACACTTTGTATAATTATACTCAAGAGAACAATGCAATAGACTCTGTTGTAATAGCTTTCAAATAATGCTCTTTAAATTTGTAAACTGCATTTTTGTTGTTTTAATCAGCATTTTCCACTGCTATTGTTCTTGTCTGACAGTTCTATGTAACTATTATGTAAAGTGAATGACAGGGTACGTGCACTCTAGATATTGTATGGCATGCTCTGCAAACAGGGTGTGGAGAAGTGGCAGACATATGTTTTTTATTGTATGAAAATGATGGCTATTTTCAATAATATATGAATAGTTATTTTCATAGTACTTTTTTGTATTTTTTCTCATCTTCCATTTATGTAGATTAAACACTATGAAAGTCTGTGTCTCAAAAACCAACTAATACCATATTCACAGCACTTCCTGAATCCATAACCTACACATACTGTTAGGTGTCGCATTCCCGCCACTGCACAGGGAGAATCTCAAACCATGTCCACTGCGGTCTCCCATTCTCCTCCAGCTGCAGTGGAACCTGCTCAGCAGAGACATCGATCCCAGTGTCTGGCTCAAACTGATACTGTGTGCTTGGGTGCTGCTAGCTTTCAAGGCTCTGCCTTTGTAACCAACACTGTTCAGCGGTGAGCAGGCATTTCAGGAACCTAGTCCTGCTTTTCCAACACTGAGCATGCCCACCGGGCGACCTCCCATTGGAGGTCAGGGGTCACATGCTCAGGTCCTGTTGCGGCTCCTATTGGACCATTAGGAAGGTCCCAGAGCGCTACTGTTATAAAAGGTTCGCATGGCCACTCGGCCATGTGCTAGTGTAAACCTTGACAATGTGTGTGTGTGTAGATGAATGACTGTTGATGGATGAAAGCTCCTTAATCATTCCCATTCCTCATGTTGTTGACTGCTCGCGAATGGTGGAAGCTATCTAGCACTCGACAGTGCTATCTGCACACTAAGCACACGTTGCAGTGCCTGTCTCTATGGCACCGTGCGCCATCAGTGCGCTCTCCTGACAACCGTCAGTATAGGGCGGGAATTCCCACTTGGTCTGTGCATCTGACTCGGGGCATCCTCAGGCGCGGGCTCAAAAGCCACCAAGGGTCAGAGCCAGTTCAATCACCAGATTAGTGGGGGTGATTCTTAGGGATCCCACTAGTGTCTTGCAGCTGCACCTTGTGACTGCTAACAGGGTGCAGTGTATTGTATGACTCTGTGAAGCAACAGAGCTAGCTACCAATTCACATGGGGCTAAGTGTCCATCCGCCATTACGTAGCAGCAGGTACCATCTCTGCACGGTGGACCCCGGGCTGCGAACGCACCTCGTATCAATCGCTTTATTATTTGGTGAGTTCCGCTAGCCCTAACACATACAATTCCACTTGTTGGAATTTTTTACATTTATTTTATTACTGATAGAGATGAGAAAACCTATTTGGAAAACATTCGCCAATCTCAAATTCGACATGAATATTGCACATTCAGAGTCGTGTTCGGATTCCTGAGCATTTTTCATAAAAATCGGCAAAATTCGGCCAAAGCTCAGTAAGTGATTTTGTTTTGATTTTGGCTAGGATAGTAGTGCTGTATGAAGAGCATGGTGGAGTACGTGGTTGATGAGGGGAGGGTGTGGGGAGAGGTCAGAGTAGCGGCGGACTGTATGTATATATATATATATAGTAGCATAGCGACTGGTCATGTGAATGATGGATGGTATGTATCGCAGAGGTGGGTGGCCCTGTGATGGAAGCCTGTGTATGTTTTGCTCAAGCAGATCTACTGCTGAGGGGTTTGTTTACATTGGGAAGGCTTCCAGGTGATTGGAGAGATGGGTGGGTTCAGTCACCTACAAACCCAGCCAAAGAGGCGTGTCTGAACACCTAAGATGGTTTTGTGTGTAAGGACCTGTGGAGATGTCATGCTCACCTGACTAGCCATGTGACAGGTACCTGGGTGTGGTTACACCTATGTAAAGGAGGTGTGTGTAGCACATGGAGAGAGAGATAGAGTGAGTGTGTGAGTGTCTGTCAGGGTGGACACACTTCCGTGTGTCCTGACAAGACACTGCAGAATGGCCTGTGTGTTGGACGGTTCCAAGTGGGGATGTCCTGGAAGCACACAGAGACCATTCCAGGCTGGAAAGCCTGCGTGCTGGACATAGCACGGACGGTTGGTGTTGGAGACTCCTGGGAGTGGAGTCGCCCTGGAAGCACCTGGAGACCGTAGACCTGGACAATCTGTGTTGAGGACCTGGGACTGACCTGAAGTCAGTGTAAGGAGTGGAACTTCTGAGAGGTAACCCCGGACAACGGGATTATAATATACAGCAGAGAAGCCTATCTGCTACGTGAACTGTCTAATGTTTCATAGCTGTAATGAAATGGACTGTACCCTGTCTGGTTTATGCGGAGTTTGAATAAACCATATGGACTGATATGTGTGAGATATCGTGCCTGAAGTGTTTATCCTGCTGCCAAGCGAGTATCCCCAAGTCCCGTAGCGGGTGAAACGCTACAATATATATAAATATGTACATATATACCCACCCTCACCCACTCCCCATGACCAGCCGCTAACACATCCTTGTAGAAACCTCATAGACCTAGACATTCACAAACTCTCAGACTATCTTCTACCTCTGTCCTCCATATCTTCAATCCAGGACATGGACAGCGCCACCACTTTCTATAATGCCACCCTCACATCACCAATAGACTCAGTCGCCCCTCTCATGCATGGCAAAGTGCGACTAATCAATAGGTAACCCTGGCACAACATTCTCACCAAAAAACTTTGACAAGCATCCAGGGTTACAGAGCGGCGTTGGAAGAAAACACGCTTGCCAGATGACTTCACTGCTTTCAAACAAGCTACACTTGCCTTCAAATTAGCCCTCACTAGGGTTGAGCGACTTTTATTTTTATAGGATCGGGTCGGGTTTCACGAAACCCGACTTTCTCAAAAGTCGGGTCGAGTGAAATCGGCCGATCCTATAAAAAAGTCGGGGTCGGGGTCGGCCGAAACACGAAACCCAATGCAGTGCAATGGGATACTATGGTTCCCAGGGTCTGAAGGAGAGGAAACTCTCCTTCAGGCCCTGGGATCCATATTAATGTGTAAAATAAAGAATCAAAATAAAAAATATTGATATACTCACCCTCGGACTCGCCCTGGTAATAACCGGCAGCCTTCCTTCCTAAGAATGAGCGCTTAAATGACCTGCGGTGACGTCGCGGCTTGTGATTGGTCGCGAGCGGTCACATGGGCGGTCATGCGACCAATCACAAGCCGCGACGTCATCTAAGGTCCTTCACGTGCTCATTCTTAGGAAGGAAGGCTGCCGGAAAGAAGCAGGGCGCGTCCGAGGGTGAGTATATTCCTATTAGGTATATACAGCCATGTGGTGAAGGAGGGACTCTTAAAGTCACAAAGCCTATTTTTACTGGTGCATTAGGGTGCATTAATCTTCTTAAAGGGCCATTATTAAACTGTGGGTCTCCTAAGCTGTTGTAGCCTATGCTGTGAGTGGATGGGCTGCCAAGAATTACCATGCACCACAATACCCCTTTCATAAGATGTCCAGCGGGGACTCCTGAAAACGTGTTGCATTGAGTTCAAGGCCTGCCCTGCTACCAATTCATATGCACCCCATTATGTCTTTGGGCCCAGGAAAATCCACTTCACAATATGCATTTTGTACTTCCGTACTCCTTAGTTTTACACATTGGCAGCAAGGCCAGCCCTGCTGCATAGTCAGTCATATGAACCCTATTACTCCTTGGAACCCACATACTGGATGGGCCCATGAAAATCCACTCGTATTTTTTAATGTTATGATGGTTCCCTCTTTGCAGAATTATTTACAGGAGAATTTGGCAATTTTATTTGCCATGTTTTTAACACTAAGGTACAGATACAGCTTTGAAAAAGGCTAATGCTTGCAATACAACGCAATTTTATTGCAAACTACAAAATTCAAGGAATAGTATGATTGATTAGTGTGACTGCGTACACTTTTGTATATGTTAACATACAAAGGTTAATAAGTACATGTAAGGATTAAATAAATATAGTGATTACGTATATATGAAGATTAACTACATAAAGTATACTTAGATCATCACCAAGAGGCTTTAAACATCATCCGTCTGGAATATCAGATAAGCAACACCAAGACAGAGAATCCCTGAATAGAAACTCGCTGAGATGATGTTGCAATCCTTAAATAGGCAGTTCATGCTCAAAATTCTCCAGTATAGCCTAATTCAAATAATTGTGCAGTGGAGCCAAGAGTTGTCCACAATTCCTTCAAAGTGATGTAATAAATATCACAAAATATAATGATTATTTGATTGCAGATGATATTGCCATGGGATGCACAAACAGTCATATTAGATATAGCTACATTGGTGATATAAAGTTTTCAGCATAAATATGAACATCCCAACAGATTTGTAAAAAAAACCCTTTAGTTTCCTTTAAGAATCAACATTTTCTATGGGATATCATACTACAAATTTTCAGACAAATGTAGGTAGTTTATTTACAGGAAGGATATATATCTTTTTACCGTCTTAGGCCGGTTTCACACGTCAGTGGCTCCGGTACGTGAGGTGACAGTTTCCTCACGTACCGGAGCCACTGACACACGTAGACACATTGAAATCAATGCATCTGTGCAGATGTCATTGATTTTTTGCGGACCGTGTTTCCGTGTGCCAAACACGGAGACATGTCAGTGTTCGTGGGAGCGCACGTATTACATGGACCCATTAAAGTCAATGGGTCCGTGTAAAACACGTACCGCACACGGACATTGTCCGTGTGCATTCCGTGTGCCATGCAGGAGACAGCGCTACAGTAAGCGCTGTCCCCCCCACGTGGTGCTGAAGCCGCCATTCATATCTTCTCTGCAGCAGCGTTTGCTGTAGAGAAGATATGAATAATCCTTTTTTTTTTGTTTCTCGTGTTTAACATAAAGATCCCTGTCCCCACCCCCCTCCCACCCCCTGTGCACCCGCCTGCTGTTATTAAAATACTCACCCGCCTCCCTCGCAGTGTCCTGTCCTGGCCGCCGCTTCTCCTGTATGCGGTCACGTGGGGCCGCCCATTACAGAAATGAATATGCAGCTCCACCCCTATGGGAGGTGGAGCCGCATATTCATGACTGTAATCGGCGGCCCCACGTGACCGCTCATACAGTAGAAGGTGCGGCCAGGACAGGAAGCAGCGCCAGCGAGGGAGCCGAGTGAGTATTTTAATAACAGCGGGCGGGCGCACAGGGGGTGGGGACATGGATCTTCACGTTAAACACGAGAAACAAAAAAAAAGAAGGATTATTCATATATTCTCTACAGCAAACGCTGCTGCAGAGAAGGTATGAATGGCGGCTTCAGCACCACGTGGGGGGGACAGCGCTTATCTCTAGCGCTGTCTCCTGCACGGTGCGTGTGGTACCCAGTCGGCACACGGGCAGCACACGTGTGCCGCACGTGTGCCACACTGTTGTGCCACAGAAACGCACGGGCACACGGACACGGATAATTCCGGTACCGATTTTTCCGGTACGGGAATTATCTGGACGTGTGAGACTGGCCTTAGCCAGTAGATAGAAAAATATCTAGAAATGAGAGTCCTAAGTGGTTGATACCTTTTAATGGCCAACTGAAAAGATGGCAACAAATTGCAAACTTTTGAGGCTACTCAGGTCTGATGAAGAGACCTGAGTAGTCTCGAAAGCTTGCAATTTGTTACCATCTTTTCAGTTAGATATTAAAAGGTATCAACCACTGAGGACTCTCAATTCTAGGTAATTTATTTAAAATAAGATATGTTATTTTGCAGATAAAAAATCATTTTCCTAAAGAGAGTACACATCAGTGAAAGTGTTAGGAGCAAAAGCTAAACTTACGAGTACAAAATTCAAATTAACAAGAATTCACCCTAATTATTCCTTAAACAGGTGTCCAGCACATGGTTGACTATAAAAGGACATTACTTAACAAAGAAAACACATTGTCATTTCATGCTGTCAGCAATCTCACCGTATGGAATAGAAATGTTGTAAGACCTGAGAAAGAAAATAATTTATTTACCCAAGAAATATGAAGGCTACAAGAAGATCAGCAAAGCTTTACCTATCAGTCAGAATACTGTAGCAAAAGTGATTCAAAAATTTTCCAAAGATGAAACTGCAACGATCTCACAGAAACATCCAGGCAGACCATGAAAGGTAAAACCTAAACAGGTGAAGCTTCTGAGAAGGGTTGAAAAAAATCAACATTTAATTTCACTGCAATTAGCTAAAGTAGAATGTAGTGTGTTTCATGTGACACAATACGGAATACACTGCATAGAAAAGACATGCATGGGTGCCGTCTACAAAGGAAGCCTCTCCAAAAACCCATGCACAAAAAAGCCTATCTACTATTTGCCAGGTCCCATGCTGAAAAATATGGAGAACACTTGGACTAGAATGATGAGACCAATGAAGATGTTTTGGAAACTGATAGCTTCAAAACTGTATGGTGTCACAAAGAGAAATGCATGGTGCCTGCAGTGAAACAAGGTGGCAGTGTCCTTACATTGGGCTGCATGACTGCTGTCGGTGTCAGGGAGATACATGTCATTGATGGTGTGATGCATTCATAGATATACTTGTTAGGTATCGAGTTCCCACCTCTGCACAGGGGGAATCTCGAACCATCTCCTGTATGGTCTCCTATTCTTCTCCAGCCACAGTGGAGAGGTCGGTCCCAGCATCTAGCTCAGGCTGATACTGGATGACTGGTTACTACTGCCCTTCCAGGCTCTGTCCTTATAGCCAGCAATGTTCAGCAGTGAGCGGGTCTTTCTGGGACTAAGTCCTGCTTTTCCTCTTCTGAGCATGCCCAAAGGAAGACCTCTCAGTGGAGGTCTGAGGTCACATGCTCAGGTACTGCAGTAGCTCCTTTTGGTCCTCTAGGAAGGTCCTGAAGTTGCTCAGTTACTGTAGCGGTTCTCATTGGTCCTCTAGGAAGGTCCTGAACTTGCTGCAGCTATAAAAGGTTCGTGTGGCCATGCGCTAGTATACATTTGAAAACGTGTGTGTATTGATGAGTGCAAGTCGTTCTTTAATCAACCCTCCCTTGTGTATGACTGCTCGCGTAAGGTAGATGTCTGCTATCTAGCGCTCGGCTGAGCTATCAGCAATTAACACACGAAACAGCGTCTAATTGCTGTGACTGCCAGTGCGGCGCCATGTGCTATTAGAGCACTTTCCTATCCCAAGTCTGGGTGGTTAGTGGCATCCGCCAAAGCGGCACAGCACGCACTCTTGTGCATTTAAGTTAGATTTTCTGTTACTCTTGACACCTCAGTTGCGGTGTCGAGCGCAAGCAGTCTGAGCATACTCTAATCCTGTGTCTTGGGATAGAGTCCTGAGACTCCTTGCTTGCGCTCTTGGTGCGATACCGCGGCCCTGTGACGCAACAGGGTTTGCTTCCTTCACACAGGGTGAAGTTAACCCGTGTGTGTATCCACATTGTACCGCCATATAGTCCATCAATACTCAGCAGCAGGTTCCATCTCTGCACGGTGGACCCAGGCTGCGAACGCACCTTATACCATCTCTCTTATAATTTGGTGCATTCCGCTAGCCCTAGCAATACTGCTCTGTATTGAAAGAGAAGATGCTACCATTACTCTGTCCACTTGGTAAACTTACATTTTTCCAACATGGCTATGATCCAAAATAAATACATCTAGGGACACTGTTGAATTTCTGAGGAAGAACATGGTGAAAGTAATTCAGTTGCCAAGTGTCTCCTGATCTGAACCCAATCGAACACCTACGAGGAATTCTGAAGAGACAAGTTGAGCATCACTCTCCATCAATCATCCATGCTCTAAGTCAGTTCAATCTTGAAAAATGGAAAAAATATGTTGCCAAATTGTTCATTCCATGCCTAGAAGACTTGTGGCTGGCCTTAAAACTCATGGACGTCATACAGTACTAGATGTAGTAGTTTTTGATGTGGGATGTGTTCATTTTTACGTGAACTAATTTGAGGAAAACTGAAGATTTTGTAACGTAAGTGTTAGGGGTCGAGTTCCCGCCTCTGCACAGGGGGAATCTCGGGCCATCTCCGCTGCAGTCTCCCATTCTTCTCCTGCCGCAGTGGAGATGTCGGTCCCAGCGTCTCGCTCATGCTGACTCTGTGCAAAGAGTTGCTGCTGCCTTTCCTGCTTCTGCCATTGAGGCCAGTGTTGGGCAGCGGCGAGCAGACGCTGATGTGACTAAGTCCTGCTTTCCTCGTTCTGAGCATGCCCAGAGTAAGATCTCTCAGTGGAGATCGAGGGTCACATGTTCAGATACTGCTGTCAATTCTATTGGTCCTTCTAGGAAGGTCCTGTAGGTGCACAGGCTCAGTAGCAGCCTCTCATTGGTCCTTCTAGGAAGGTCCTGTACGTGCTGCATCTATTTAAGACTCTAGGCGCTAGTGTCTTTTCAAGTTATGTGCTTTGTGCCAGTGTGGTCATGTGGTTGTATGTGTTCAGGGACCTGGCTGAAATAAGCCCCTAGAATGCTGGCACCTCCGGCGAGGAAATTGTGTTTGAATGTATTCAGGGACCCGGCTGAAATAAGCCCCTAGAATGCTGGCTAGGAGTTTTGTATGCATGCATGACCACTGACTGCTCTAATTTGGGTAGTTAGCCTGTGCCTCTGTGAAAGTTAACAGGGCACAGAGCTTTGCTTTCTCGGCTGCTCTGTGAAGCTAACAGAGCTGGTTCATACCACCACATAGTGCCGCCGTTTCCTAGCAGCAGGTTCTCCTGCATGGTGGACCCCGGGCTGCGAACGCATCTGTTTCAATAAAACATTTATATTTACTCGGTGCGTTTCGCTAGCCCTAACAGTAAGTTATAATATTAACCTTATTTTAATTTTGTGAGCTTAAACATGCGCTATAAAATTTATCTTGTCAAAATTTTGTAAATTGTTCTTATGTTTAGTGAGGTATTGATTCAAATCTTACTTTTCAAAGAGGGTGTATCCTTTAATTTCAGCACTGTAGATTTTGAATACAGTACATATTTTCAATAAATGGAATGATCATGTAAAAGCTTCCTTTTGTGCTTTATTATGTTGTTCTCATCTAATATAAAAATTATATGATGAATGATGAATACTTAAAACTAATAAATTATCAAAAATGTGAGAAACTGGGTTAGCGGCAAATGCTTTTCCACTGTACTGTCAGTGCATTATAATCAAAATTGACAGCCATTTATATGAGAATATAATGTTTGAATATTTGATAAAGTCATCAAGCTGAAAAGAGACTTTGGGAATCAGACGGGAATTTATTACTGACTTTATGCCAAAATACTAGGGTTAAAAAGCTAATTTTTCCTTTATTGTTCAGGAACTAATCATTTGTTTATTTGAAGGTAGACAAATCAAGTCACCGTTATACTGGGGTATTTTGGACTCACTATACATAAATATACAGGGTGGGCCATTTATATGGATACACCTAAATAAAATAGGAGAGGTTGGTGACATCAACTTCCTGTTTGTGGGACAGTAGTTTATGGGAGGGGGGGACTTTTCAAGATGGGTGGTGACCATGGCGGCCATTTTTAAGTCGGCCATTTTGGATCCAACTTTATTTTTTCCAATGGCAAGAGGGTCATGTGACACATCAAACTTATTGAGAATTTCACAAGAAAAACAATGGTGTGCCTTGGTGATTCCAAGATTTGCTGTCTAGTGACGCCTTGGTGTCTAGTGTTGTAGTTTACCAACCCTTGGTGTGTAGTGGTTTAGTTCTCTAAAACTAGGTGTTAAGTAGTTTAGTTCTCCAACCCCTATTGTCTAGTAGTTTAGTTTTCCATCTTCTGGTGTGTATTGTTTTAGTTATCCAACTTTAAGCATTTAGTAGTTTATTTCACCAAGCCCTGTTGTCCAGTAGTTTAGTTCTCCTCCCTATGGTGTGCAGTGGTTTAGTTCTCCATCCCCAAGCGCCCTGCATACCTTGGAGATTCCAAGACTTGTGGAGCTGCCCCTTCCACCAGAGTCACCCAGTGCCCAGTCAGCGAGATGTAATGCTCCTGTCCATGCTTGCTCGTCCAGGTATCATTGTTGAAATGCACCCTGTCACACATCGATTTTTTCAAGGAATGGGTGATGCTGTCTGTGACCTGCTGGTGTAGTGCAGACACATTTTTGGTAGAGAAGTAATGGCGACTAAGCAACTGGTACTGGGGCACTGCGACGACCATCAGCTTTTGGAAACCGTCTGCATCCACAAGGCGGAAAGGTTGCATTTCTGTGGCAAACAGATTCGATTGGCCATCCAAGTATCACAGAGATCACAGGCCAGGAGTCACGCAGAACCACCCACTGTGATCTTTGGAGTGAAGAGCTCTCAGCTGGCACCTATTGTCCAGACAATTACACGATTGGGCAAAAATCAATCGAGGAGGCCACGGGCTGTTCACAATTGGTAGTAAAACTAATTATATTACTATTAGTAAAACTAATAGTGAGCGTACGGCATATACACCTCCGGATTACAATGCATGAAATATGTGTATATACTGCTGTACGATCACTGCTAACTCCACTATAACCCCACACTCCTCGCTGCCACAATCAATCCTGTTTTTAAACAAATAAATACAGGCCGATTGAACACCATTCTTGTTTTGAGGTTCAGACCATCGGGGTCTTCCACTCCCTCTCCCTCAGAGTAACGGTAATACACTGTCCCCCAGGTTCACCCACCCACTTCCCTTACCACTTTTCTGCCTTGCTACCACACTTTATGTCCTCAGAGTTGCCAACATTTATTCTGTGAGACTTCAAAAGCCCCACCTTCGCAACTGCATTCTAACTTCTATCTCTACCCACTTCTCGTGGCCTCTCACAACTTTCAACCTCTGAGATACACAAAGATGATAACTACCCTGACCTGGTCTTTGTCTGACTCTGTTCAATCTCCTACCTAGATAACTCACCTCTTACTATTTCTACCCCATGAAATTAGGACTAACAACAACTTATACATTTTTAGGAGCTCCCTAAAAACACATCTGTTTAGGGCAGCCTATCACATTCCCTAATCAAAGTTCTTTTTTATATATAGACTGTTCTCTACTTGTCTGAATATAATTCGCCATCAAACTCAACCATACCTAAAAGCCTCATGCAGTCTTTAGCTACCCCCCATTTCCTCAAGATAGCTGGACCATCATTGTAAATTAGCACCTGCACTTTGTGTCACCCTAACCTCATTTTAGATTGTAAGCTCTGAAGAGCGGGGTCGTCATTAGTTTTGCTTTAATTGCTTAATTATTGTTATCTTTGTAACTTATGATGGTTTTATATGAACTGCTGACTTGTAAAGCTCTGTGGAATATGTTTGTGCTATTTAAATAAAGGTTAACATTATTAGTAGATTGATGATGGTGAAGTTCAAGCTCTTAGTTTTTCCATTGGTAGGAGGAAAAAATCTTCTATGTAACCACAACTGCACAAACAAGGGCTGGCTGATGTGCTGACAGAGGGTGGAGTAGTGTGAACACGACAAATTGCTGGCCTGGAGTGAGGTGCAAGCATGGATGTTATGATCGATTGAGAAAGATGTGAAGTGCTCAATGTCTGAGATTGGTCAAAAACAGCAGTCATGTCCACTTCTATAACAACTGATGGGCTCTTACTCACCACAACTGTAGTGAGTTAACAAGTGGAGGTTTTGCAGATGGAGAACTGAGCGAGAACAGTTGCCACTCTGACAGAGGAGAAAGAAGCATCAGATGTGGTTAATGGGCCAGAAGGTTGTTGGCGATGCCAACTAGTCTGCATTTTAGGGCAGTGAGTTTCCCAGACTGACTGATGTTGATCACATGTGTTGCAGTTCATGCATGTAATAGGCAAATTATTGGATTTTTACCCTCTACTCAGCAGTTTTTTACAAAGTTGCCACATAATGTGAGTTGAGTCATACTTTGTTGTCTAAAAAAAGGGCCATGCTAGCCAACCATTGCAACCCCTGCAAATTTCAGACCCAAGCCCGCTGCTTTCCACAGCCAGAGTTGTGACTGAGGATGCAGTGCTTACCGTGGTTGCTAGGGTTGAGCGAAATGGATCGGACAAATTAAAAAATCGCCGACTTTCGGCAAAGTCGGGTTTCATGAAACCCGACCCGATCCCAGTGTGGAATCGGCCATGCGGTCGGTGATCTTCACGCCAAAGTCACGTTTCGTATGACGCGTTCAGCGCCATTTCTCAGCCAATGAAGGAGGATGCAGAGTGTGGGCAGCGTGATGACATAGGTCTCGGTCCCCACCATCTTTGAGAAGGGCATGACCGTGATTGGCTTGCTTTCTGCGGCATCACAGGGGGTATAAAGGGGCGTGCATGCCGACTGCCATCTTACTTCTGCCGATCTTAGCATAGGGAGAGGTTGCTGCAGCTTCGTCAGAAGAAGGGCTATAGTTAGGGAGGGAAGATTAACCCCCAAACCACTTGTGCTGTAGCGATTTCCACTGTCCAACACCACCTTTGTTTTGCAGGGACAGTGGAGGCTATATCTTTGTGCATCAGCTCTGTAGCTTATTAGGCTGCCTTATAAGGCTCCCTGATAGCTGCATTGCTGTTTGCACACTGCTGTGCAAACCAACTGCTTTTTTAACCCCTTAGTGACAGAGCCAATTTGGTACTTAATGACCAGGCCAATTTTTACAATTCTGACCACTGTCACTTTATGAGGTTATAACTCTGGAACGCTTCAACGGATCCTGCTGATTCTGAGATTGTTTTTTCGTGACATATTGTACTTCATGTTAGTGGTAACATTTCTTCGATATTACTTGCGATTATTTATGAAAAAAATGGAAATATGGCAAAA
Source organism: Ranitomeya variabilis (assembly GCF_051348905.1). Classification (NCBI taxonomy): domain Eukaryota; kingdom Metazoa; phylum Chordata; class Amphibia; order Anura; family Dendrobatidae; genus Ranitomeya; species Ranitomeya variabilis. The sequence goes on from NC_135232.1 coordinate 239,388,865, forward strand.
AAATTTTAAATTTAGCAATTTTCAAACTTTGGATTTTTATGCCCTTAAATAAGAGATATGTCACAAAAAATAGTTAATAAATAACATTTCCCACATGTCTACTTTACATCAGCACAATTTTGGAACCAACATTTTTTTTTGTTAGGGAGTTATAAGGGTTAAAAGTTGACCAGCAATTTCTCATTTTTACAACACCATTTTTTTTTTAGGGACCACATCACATTTGAAGTCATTTTGAGGGGTCAATATGACAGAAAATAACCAAGTGTGACACCATTCTAAAAACTGCACCCCTCAAGGTGCTCAAAACCACATGCAAGAAGTTTATTAACCCTTTATGTGCTTTACAGGAACTGAAACAATGTGGAAGGCAAAAATGAACATTTAACTTTTTTTTGCAAACATTTTGATTCAGAACCAGTTTATTTTATTTTCACAAGTGTAAAAACAGAAATGTAACCATAAATGATGTTGTGCAATTTCTCCTGAATACGCCGATACCCCATATGTGGGGGTAAACCACTGTTTGGGCGCACCGCAGAGCTTGGAAGAGAAGGAGCGCCGTTTGACTTTTTCAATGTAGAATTGGCTGGAATTGAGATCGGATGCCATGTCACGTTTAGAGAGCCCCTGATGTGCGTAAACAGTGGAAACCCCGCACAAGTGACCCCATTTTGGAAACTAGACCCATGAAGGAACTTATCTAGATGTGTGGTGAGCACTTTAAACCCCCAGGTGCTTCTCAGAAGTTTATAACGTAGAGCCGTGAAAATAAAAAATCGCATTTTTTCTACAAAAATGATTTTTTTGCCCCCAAATTTTTATTTTCACAAGGGTAACAGGAGAAATTAGACCACAAAAGTTGGTGTGCAATTTCTCCTGAGTACATCAATACCCCATATGTTGGGGTAAACCACTGTTTGGGCGCACTGCAGAGCTTGGAAGAGAAGGAGTGCCGTTTTACTTTTTCGATGTAGAATTGGCTGGAATTGAGATCGGACGCCATGTAGCGTTTGGAGAGCCCCTGATGTGCCTAAACAGTGGAATCCCCCCACAAGTGACACCATTTTGGAAACTAGACCCCTTAAGGAACTTATCTAGATGTGTGGTGAGCACTTTAAACCCCCAGGTGCTTCACGGAAGGTTATAGCGTAGAGCCGTGAAAATAAAAAGTCGCATTTTTTTTTCAAAAATGATCTTTTTGCCCCAAAATTTTTATTTTGACAAGGGTAACAGGAGAAATTAGGGAACAAAAGTTGTTGTGCAATTTCTTCTGAGTATGGCGATACCCCATATGTGGGGGTAAACCACTGTTTGGGCGCACCGCAGAGCTTGGAAGAGAAGGAATGCCGTTTTACTTCTTCAATGTAGAATTGGCTGGAATTGAGATCAGACACCATGTCGTGTTTGGAGAGCCCCTGATGTGCCTAAACAGTAGAAACCCCCCACAAGTGACCCCATTTTGGAAACTAGACCACTGAAGGAACTTATCTAGATGTGTGGTGAGTAGTGTTGAGCATTCCGATACCGCAAGTATCGGGTATCGGCCGATACTTAGCGGTATCGGAATTCCGATACCGAGATCCGATACTTGCCGCGTATCGGATACCGGAATCGGAAGTTCCCAGGATTCAAACTGCACAAATTTGTACGAAATCATCCAATGAGAATGATTCCAAGTGTGGGCACATCCTGTTCAGCATGGAGGGCCTGAAACTACTGGCAAGGCTGTGATTGGCTGCTGAAATGATGTCATGATGCAGTTTAAAAGTCGCTGGCGCCATTTTGCGCTCACTCTGCTGTGAATTCAGTTAGTGACAGGACGCTGTTTGCTGACTGAGGGCCAGTTTAGAGATAGCGATTTGCTTCTTTGTGCTTTTCAAAGGCTAATTTAGCAACCGCTGTGTTCACCTACTTATCACCTTGCTTTTGCCTTGTAGCGCTGTTTTCACAGCGATCTGCAAGGTCTGTGTGTGTGTGTGTGTGAGTGCAGCCCACTCTCTAGTCTGTGTGCAGCCATAGGCCATCCATAGCTGGTTGTATTCAGTTCAGGGAGGGTGGTTCATTGCCTCATACTGTTCTTTTTTTTTCAAGTAGTGTAGTCTGCTGCTCATTTTTTCAAAAAAAATCCTATTAGTGTCTTTCCACCCGTCTCCATCTAACTTGTGGAAAAACACTACATAGGATAACGTAGAGGATGGTTTTTGGGCCTTGCAGCGCCGTTTACGGCTGTCTGCACGGTCTCCGTGTGACTGCAGCTCGCCCTGTAGTCTGTGAGCAGCCATAGCCTGGTTGTCTCCAGCTCAGGGTTCTTCACTGCGTCATACCGTAAAATCAATTTCCCTTTTGTTTTAAGTAGTGCAGGCTGCTGCACATTTTTTCCAAAAATTCCTATTAGTGTCTTTCCACCCGTCTCCAGCTAACTTGTGGAAAAACACTACATAGGATAACGTAGAGGAGGGTTTTTGGGCCTTGCAGCGCCGTTTACGGCTGTCTGCACGGTCTTCGTGTGACTGCAGCTCGCCCTGTAGTCTGTGAGCAGCCATAGCCTGGTTGTCTCCAGCTCAGGGTTCTTCACTGCGTCATACCGTAAAAGCAATTTTCCTTTTGTTTTAAGTAGTGCAGGCTGCTGCACATTTTTTCAAAAAATTCCTATTAGTGTCTTTCCACCCGTCTCCAGCTAACTTGTGGAAAAACACTACATAGGATAACGTAGAGGAGGGTTTTTGGGCCTTGCAGCGCCGTTTACGGCTGTCTGCACGGTCTCCGTGTGACTGCAGCTCGCCCTGTAGTCTGTGAGCAGCCATAGCCTGGTTGTCTCCAGCTCAGGGTTCTTCACTGCGTCATACCGTAAAATCAATTTTCCTTTTGTTTTAAGTAGTGCAGGCTGCTGCACATTTTTTCCAAAAATTCCTATTAGTGTCTTTCCACCTGTCTCCAGCTAACTTGTGGAAAAACACTACATAGGATAATGTAGAAGAGGATTTTTGGGCCTTGCAGCACCGTTTACGGCTGTCTGCACGGTCTCCGTGTGACTGCAGCTCTCTCTGTTGTCAGTTCAGCCCCCAAAAAATAAATAAATAATAAAGTTCACCAAACATACCAGTGACACCACTTTACATTTGTGTAGGCCACATTAGCTCATATTAAAGTCTAGTCCACACTTTAGAAAATTAGTGTTTCTTATACCTGTTAGGAGTTGTTCAGGAATAAGCACACAAAGCCGTTAGTACTTTTCTGCTTATCTTTATCAGTCAAACAAGATGAAGAAGGCAGTGAGTAAGGCACGTGGGCGTGGGCGCGGAGCAGGGAGAGGACATGGGGATTCTGTGCCTGCTGCGGGCACCGGTGACTCATCAGCACCCACTTTCACCAGGGAACCTTCCTTCATGCGCAGCTTTGTCGCAGAGCGCCGTACACCGCTGTTGCGTGAAGAACAAATTGAAGCCGTTGTCGGATGGATGGCAGCTAATGCATCAACTTCAATTAGTGCCACATCCTCTCAGACACAGAGCACTGGAGAGCAGCCATCTGTCTCTTCACCACCTGCCAAATTGCCCAGGCAGACAGAGATCCCAGGACAGGAGCCATCTCTACTTCTGTTCTCTGAATCTCTTGGCTTGGACACAGGGGGCCAGCCAAGCAGCATTGGAGAAATGGAAGAAGAGGCAGGGTGCAGTGATGCCCAACCGCTTTTTCTCTCTTCCTCTGAAGAGGCGGGTGGGCCAGTGCCTCCGGTCACCACATTGCAGGACGCATCCGCTGATGACACTCAGGTGCCACTTTCTGGTGCGTGTTCTGCTGCTGAGACTACCCAGGAGGAGCAGTTGGGGGCAGAGGGTAGTGTAGATGATGAGGTCCTTGACCCATCTTGGCGTGAGGGACAGGAAGGTGGTGGGAGCAGCTCTGAGGAAGAGATTCCCCGTACGGCCCAAAGAGGGAGAGGGAGGGGGAAGACTGCAGATCCTGCAGCCTCCGCTTTGGCACCCGTTAGGAGCATGTCTCTTCCAAAAGCCAAAAAGGGCGCTCCCAAGACTTGCAGTGCCTGGTCCTTTTTTGACACAGTTGCAGATGACATTTGCTATGTCAAACGCAAGGTGTGTCATCACAAAGTCAAAAGAGGTCGAAATGTCAGCAACCTCAATACCTCCAACATGTGGAAACATGTGCGCACCAGGCACCCGGCGGAGTTAGAAAAACACACTGAAGAGCTAGGCCAACCAACAGCGGCAGCTACCACCTCTTCAGCTCGTGTTGCCTCTTCCTCCAGCTCACACGCAGCTGGTTCGGCTTCCTCCCAGGATCGCCGTGGAAGAACCTCTGGCCCTGTTGTCCAGAGACCCGCTGTAATTCCACTCGCAGCACCACTTTCCCAGTCATCCACACACTCCCAGCCCAGTGTACAGCCATCGGTAGTACAGGCATGGGAGAAAAGGTGGCCTTTCTCGTCAAACCACCCACGAGCACAGGCTCTGACTGCAGGCATTGCCAAACTTCTGTCACTGGAAATGCTGTCATTCAGGCTGGTGGAGACTGACAGCTTCCGTGACTTGATGTCATTGGCAGTCCCACAGTACAATGTGCCCAGCCGCTTTTACTTCAGCAGGCAAGCCGTCCCTGCCCTGCACAAGCATGTGGAGGGACACATAAAACACGCGCTACTGAATGCCGTCAGTAGGAAGGTCCACCTCACCACCGATGCGTGGACCAGTCAACATGGACAGGGGCGATACCTTTCCCTCACTGCCCATTGGGTTAATGTCGCTGAGCCGGGTACAGATCGTGCGAGTGGCGCAGGACGTGTCCTGCCCACTCCAAGGATTGCAGGAATCCATTCTGTACGCATTGACTCCTCCTCTTACACCAGTTCCTCAGAATCATCGCTGCAGGAGCCGTCACAGTCCACCTCCACATGGACCCGTGATGAACGTTTACCTGTTACGACCGACATGAGCACAGCCGTGGCCAAACGTCAACAGGCCGTCTTGAAATTATTTTCTTTGGGGAATCGAAGCCACACAGCGCAGGAGCTCTGGAATGCCATCAAGCAGGAGAGCGATGTGTGGTTTGTGCCAGCGAATCTCCAGCCAGGCATGGTAGTGTGTGATAATGGCCGAAATCTGGTGGCAGCTCTGGGCCTCGGCAACCTCACTCACATCCCATGTCTGGCACATGTGCTCAATTTGGTCATGCAGAGTTTTTTGAGGGACTATCCGGATCTTGATGCACTGCTGCACAAGGTCCGCCTAGAGTGTGCTCACTTGCGGCGTTCCAGCATGGCAAAAGCGCGCATTGCGGCTCTGCAGCGCCGACACGACCTGCCGGAACATCGCATCATATGTGACCTACCTACCAGGTGGAATTCCACGTTACATATGTTGGAGCGGTTGTGTGAGCAGCAGCAAGCTGTAATGGAGTACCAGCTGCATCAGGCGCAAAGAAGTCGCACTCCGCGCCGTTCAGACTTCACAACCACAGAGTGGGCCACTATGAATGACGTCTGCCAGGTTTTGCGTCCCTTCGATTATTCCACGTGGATGGCGAGTGCAGATGATGCACTAGTCAGCATGACTGTCCCCCTTATCTGCCTGCTTGAAAAATCACTGCAAGCGCTAAGGGATGATGTTGTGGAAGAGGTGGAGGATGAGGATTCACCATTTCCATCATCTTCTGGACAGTCAGCGCCACGTGGTTCCTCACAAACGCGTAGGCAGGGGACACTTTGTGAGGAGGATGAGGAGGAGTCAATGGAGGAGGAAGACATCCGTCCAGAGGAGGGAGTTACACAATTGTCCAGTACTCAGTGTGTACAGCGAGGGTGGGGTGATGACGAGCGGGCAGAGATCACGCCTCCAGCAGGGGACAGCGTTTCTTGGGCAGTTGGCAGTCTGCAGCACATGGTGGATTACATGCTGCAGTGCCTGAGAAACGACCGCCGCATCGCCCACATTCTCAACATGTCTGATTATTGGGTGTTCATCCTCCTCGATCCTCGCTACCGGGACAATGTAGAAAGCCTCATCACACCGTTGAACCGGGAGCGAAAAATGCGGGAGTACCAAGACACACTGGTGAATTCCATCATCTTCTCCATTCCAAGTGAGAGAAGTGCTGCTAGTGCATTACAAAGCAGCTCAGTGCGTCCAGGCAGTGGTGGAGGCTCTGCACAAAGAGGGAGCAGAAGCAGTGCCTCTGCCCAAGGCAAGACCAGTATGGCCCAACTGTGGCACAGTTTTCTGTGCCCGCCACAAAAGTCTACACCATCACAGACGGCTCCAGTCAGCAGGAGGCAACGGTTCCATCAGATGGTGACAGACTACATGTCTAGCCCTCTTGCTGTACTCCCAGACGGCTCTTCACCTTTCAAGTTTTGGGTCTCAAAGCTGGATACATGGCCAGAGCTAAGCCAGTATGCATTGGAGGTGCTGGCTTGCCCTGCGGCTAGTGTATTATCGGATCGCGTCTTTAGTGCTGCAGGTGGTGTACTAACTGACCGTCGCATGCGACTATCCTCCGATAACATTGACCGGCTTACTTTCCTGAAAATGAACAAGGCCTGGATCTTGCAGGAATTTGCCACTCCTCTTCCTGATTAAATAATTAGGTGACTGTCTATGTTATCCAGGTCTCCTGTTGTGTTCATCTTTCTACCACCTGAACTTAAATTCCTGGGCTCCAACACCGCCCGTTGAGGCTCAGAAGTGCCGTCTGCACAGTCAAAACATACGACCCAGTGTTATTGGGTTTCAGTAACGTCAACTGATCCCCAGCTGTGTAGCCGGCAATGTGTCCTGCGACCGCCACGCTGACACAACAACTGAAATGTAAGGGAACCTGTCCCCCCCCCAAGGCGTTTGTTACTGAAAGAGCCACCTTGTGCAGCAGTAATGCTGCACAAGGAAAAGGTAGCTATTTTTGTTTAGCTCCTTGCACACGCAGAACTTAACACTTATAAAATGTGTCCACTGATACCGTAAAACCGTCCCAGAGGTGGGACTTTCCTTTGTAATATGACGCAGCACAGCTGTCATACCTACCCCCTTGGCACCGTGCCCCGGCTCCTCAGCGTTGTTTGATTCCGTCCCGGAGCCTGCGCTGTTATGTTATCCCTTGGCCCGGCACACTTAGCGCTGCCCATCTTCTGACATCATTTGGTGTCAGGCTGGCTGCGCCTCTGCGGCCGCGCTGGCCGAGAGCCCGCCTCGCATTGTCTTCTAATTTAATCCCACTGGGGGCCTGAGATCCATGGACAATGCGTAGTGCATATCTGAAACTCCGCCTCTCACTCATCTCCCTGCACCTTCTTCAGACTGTGCGCCGTCAGCTGATCCCTAATAGCATGCCACAGCTGTGACGCCGCACAGTCTGAAGAAGCCGTAGGGAGGGGAGTGAGAGGCGAGGATATGCACTGCGCATGGCCACGGATCCCAGGCCCGCGGTGGGATTACATTAGACGACACTGCGAGGCGGGCTCTCGGCCAGCGCGGCCGCACAGGAGCAGCCAGCCTGACACCAAATGATGTCAGAAGATGGGCAGCGCTAAGTGTGCCTGGCCAAGGGATAACATAACAGCGCAGGCTCCGGGACGGAATCAAACAACGCTGAGGAGCCGGGGCACGGCGCCAAGGGGGTAGGAATGACAGCTGTGCTGCGTCATATTACGAAGGAAAGTCCTACCTCCGGGACAGTCTCACGGTTTCAGGGGACACATTTTATAAGTGTTTAGTTCTGTGTTTGCAAGGAGCATAATGAAAAGAGCCACCTTTTCCTTTTGCATCTTTTGTGCTGCACAAGCTGGCTCTTTCAGCTACAAACGCCTTGGGGGGGTTAAAGGTTCCCTTTCGACTTTCTCCAATCAGGCTTCGGCCTACATTGTGTTCCTCTGCTTCTCCTGCTGTCCCTGGGCTCCAACACTGCTAGTTGTTGCCTGGTAGTGCTGTACGCACAGTCAACAGTCGCTCCTCTGTTATTGGGCTTCAGTAACGTCAGCTGTTCCCCAGCTGTGTGTGTGGCAATCCCTCCTATCTCCTCCACCTCCTCCTCCTCCTGTCCCTGGGCTCCAACACCACTAGTTGTTGTCCAGAAGTGCTGTCCGCACAGTCCCAACAGTCGCTCCTCTGTTATTGGGGTTCAGTAACGTCAGCTGTTCCCCAGCTGTGTGTGTGGCAATCCCTCCTATCTCCTCCACCTCCTCCTCCTCCTGTCCCTGGGCTCCAACACCGCTAGTTGTCGTCCAGAAGTGCTGTCCGCACGGTCCCAACAGTCGCTCCTCTGTTATTGGGGTTCAGTAACGTCAGCTGTTCCCCAGCTGTGTGTGTGGCAATCCCTCCTATCTCCTCCACCTCCTCCTCCTCCTGTCCCTGGGCTCCAACACCGCTAGTTGTCGTCCAGAAGTGCTGTCCGCACAGTCCCAACAGTCGCTCCTCTGTTATTGGGGTTCAGTAACGTCAGCTGTTCCCCAGCTGTGTGTGTGGCAATCCCTCCTATCTCCTCCACCTCCTCCTCCTCCTGTCCCTGGGCTCCAACACCGCAAGTTGCTGTCCAGAAGTGCTGTCCGCACAGAGCCAAACAACTCGCCAATGTGTTAGTGGGGTTCAGTAAAGCCTGCTGCTCCCCTGCTGTGTGTGTGGCAATCCCTCCTATCTCCTCCACCTCCTCCTCCTCCTGTCCCTGGGCTCCAACACTGCTAGTTGTTGTCCAGAAGTGCTGTCCGCACAGTCCCAACAGTCGCTCCTCTGTTATTGGGGTTCAGTAACGTCAGCTGTTCCCCAGCTGTGTGTGTGGCAATCCCTCCTATCTCCTCCACCTCCTCCTCCTCCTGTCCCTGGGCTCCAACACCGCTAGTTGTCGTCCAGAAGTGCTGTCCGCACAGTCCCAACAGTCGCTCCTCTGTTATTGGGGTTCAGTAACATCAGCTGTTCCCCAGCTGTGTGTGTGGCAATCCCTCCTATCTCCTCCACCTCCTCCTCCTCCTGTCCCTGGGCTCCAACACCGCTAGTTGTCGTCCAGAAGTGCTGTCCGCACAGTCCCAACAGTCGCTCCTCTGTTATTGGGGTTCAGTAACGTCAGCTGTTCCCCAGCTGTGTGTGTGGCAATCCCTCCTATCTCCTCCACCTCCTCCTCCTCCTGTCCCTGGGCTCCAACACCGCTAGTTGCTGTCCAGAAGTGCTGTCCGCACAGAGCCAAACACCTCGCCAATGTGTTAGTGGGGTTCAGTAAAGCCTGCTGCTCCCCTGCTGTGTGTGTGGCAATCCCTCCTATGTCCTCCACCTCCTCCTCCTCCTGTCCCTGGGCTCCAACACTGCTAGTTGTTGTCCAGAAGTGCTGTCCGCACAGTCCCAACAGTCGCTCCTCTGTTATTGGGGTTCAGTAACGTCAGCTGTTCCCCAGCTGTGTGTGTGGCAATCCCTCCTATCTCCTCCACCTCCTCCTCCTCCTGTCCCTGGGCTCCAACACCGCTAGTTGTCGTCCAGAAGTGCTGTCCACACAGTCCCAACAGTCGCTCCTCTGTTATTGGGGTTCAGTAACGTCAGCTGTTCCCCAGCTGTGTGTGTGGCAATCCCTCCTATCTCCTCCACCTCCTCCTCCTCCTGTCCCTGGGCTCCAACACCGCTAGTTGCTGTCCAGAAGTGCTGTCCGCACAGAGCCAAACACCTCGCCAATGTGTTAGTGGGGTTCAGTAAAGCCTGCTGCTCCCCTGCTGTGTGTGTGGCAATCCCTCCTATCTCCTCCACCTCCTCCTCCTCCTGTCCCTGGGCTCCAACACTGCTAGTTGTTGTCCAGAAGTGCTGTCCGCACAGTCCCAACAGTCGCTCCTGTTATTGGGGTTCAGTAACGTCAGCTGTTCCCCAGCTGTGTGTGTGGCAATCCCTCCTATCTCCTCCACCTCCTCCTCCTCCTGTCCCTGGGCTCCAACACCGCTAGTTGTCGTCCAGAAGTGCTGTCCGCACAGTCCCAACAGTCGCTCCTCTGTTATTGGGGTTCAGTAACGTCAGCTGTTCCCCAGCTGTGTGTGTGGCAATCCCTCCTATCTCCTCCACCTCCTCCTCCTCCTGTCCCTGGGCTCCAACACCGCTAGTTGCTGTCCAGAAGTGCTGTCCGCACAGAGCCAAACACCTCGCCAATGTGTTTGTGGGGTTCAGTAAAGCCTGCTGCTCCCCTGCTGTGTGTGTGGCAATCCCTCCTATCTCCTCCACCTCCTCCTCCTCCTGTCCCTGGGCTCCAACACCGCTAGTTGTCCAGAAGTGCTGTCCACACAGTCCCAACAGTCGCTCCTCTGTTATTGGGGTTCAGTAACGTCAGCTGTTCCCCAGCTGTGTGTGTGGCAATCCCTCCTATCTCCTCCACCTCCTCCTCCTCCTGTCCCTGGGCTCCAACACCGCTAGTTGCTGTCCAGAAGTGCTGTCCGCACAGTCCCAACAGTCGCTCCTCTGTTATTGGGGTTCAGTAACGTCAGCTGTTCCCCAGCTGTGTGTGTGGCAATCCCTCCTATCTCCTCCACCTCCTCCTCCTCCTGTCCCTGGGCTCCAACACCGCTATTTGCTGTCCAGAAGTGCTGTCCGCACAGAGCCAAACACCTCGCCAATGTGTTAGTGGGGTTCAGCACCGCCAGCTGTTCCCCTGCTGTGTATACGGCAACGTGTCATGTGACCGCCACGCAGGCACAACAACTTAAATTTAAGGGAACCTGTCCCCCCCCAAGGCGTTTGTTACTGAAAGAGCCACCTTGTGCAGCAGTAATGATGCAAATGGAAAAAGTGCCTCTTTTCGTGGTGCTCCTTGCACATGCTGAACCTAACACTTATGAAATGTGTCCCCTCACACCGTTAAACCGTCCGGTAGGTGGAACTTTCCTTTGTCATGTGACGCAGCACAGCCGTCATTCTTACCCCCTTGGCGCCGTGCGCCGCCTCCTCAGCATTGTTTGAATCTGTCCCGGAGCCTGCGCTGTTAGGTTAGCCCTTGGCCATGCACACATTTTGCGCTGCCCGTCTTCTGACATCATTTGGTGTCAGGCTGGCTGCGCCTGTGCGGCCGCGCTGGCCAAGATCCCGCCTCGCAGTGTCTTCTGATTTAATCCCACTGGGGGTCTGAGATCCATGGACATGCGCAGTGCATATCTGAACCTCCACCTCTCACTCATCTCCCTACGGCTTCTTCAGACTGTGCGGTGTCAGCTGATCCCTAATAGCATGCCACGGCCGTGACGCCGCACAGTCTGAAGAAGCCGTAGGGAGGGGAGTGAAAGGCGAGGATATGCACTGCGCATGGCCACGGATCCCAGGCTCACGGTGGGATTACATTAGACGACACTGCGAGGCGGGATCTCGGCCAGTGCGGCCGCACAGGCGCAGCCAGCCTGACACCAAATGATGTCAGAAGACGGGCAGCGCAAAATGTGTGCATGGCCAAGGGCTAACCTAATAGCGCAGGCTCCGGGATAGATTCAAACAACGCTGAGGAGGCGGCGCACGGCGCCAAGGGGGTAAGAATGATGGCTGTGCTGCGTCACATGACAAAGGAAAGTTCCACCTACCGGACGGTTTAACGGTGTGAGGGGACACATTTCATAAGTGTTAGGTTCAGCATGTGCAAGGACCATAATTAAAAGAGCTAAGTTTACCTTTTCCAGCATTACTGCTGTACACGATGGCTGTTTCAGCTACAAACGCCTGGGGGGGGTTAAAGGTTCCCTTTCAACTTGCTCCAGTGCAGGCTTCGGCCTACACTCCGCTCCCCCTGCTCTTCCTGCTGACCCTGGGCTCCAACACCGCCAGTTGGGGCCCGGTACTGCTAGCTGCACAGAGAAAAACACCAGCCAATGTGTCAGTGGGGTTCAGCACAGCCAGCTGTTCCCCTGCTGTGTAGCCGGCATCGTGTCCTGCAACAGCCACGCAGACACAAAGCTGCAGCCAGTGCAGGCTTCGGCCTACACTTCGCTCTCTCTCCTCCTCCTGCTGACCCTGGGCTCTAACACCGCCAGTTGGGGCCCGGTACTGCTAGCTGCACAGAGAAAAACACCAGCCAATGTGTCAGTGGGGTTCAGCACCGCCAGCTGTTCCCCTGCTGTGTAGCTGGCAACGTGTCCTGCAACAGCCATGCAGACACATGAACTGAAATTGAAGGGAACCTGTCCCCCCTCCCCCAGGTGTTTGTATGTTTTACAGCCACCTTGTACAGCAGTAATGCTGCATGTGTGCAAGGTGGCTCATAAACTTATTCTCCTTGCACACGTGGAACAGAACACATCTACAATGTGTCCCCTCAGACCATTAAAACGTCCCAGAGGTGTGACTTTCCTTTGTAATGACACGCAACAACCCCCTTGGTAGCACAGCCCTTCTTCTGACATCATTGTTTGGCTGGCTGCGCCTCTGCGGCCGCCCTGCCCGACACAATGCCCCTCGGTGTCTTATTTATTTTGACTGCGAGGGTGTGATTGACGGGCATGAGCAGTGCATATCTTTGCCAGGCTGTCACTCAGCTTCTTCCACCTTCTTCAGACTGTGCGGCTTCATGGCCGTGGCATGCGATAAGGGATCAGCTGACGCCGCACAGTCTGTAGCAGGTGTAAGGACACGAGCGAGAGGCGAACATATGTACTGCGCCAAGCCATGAATCCCAGCCCCGCAGTGTGAAACACTGTAAAGACACTGCGGGGCTGGGATTCATGGGCATCGCGAACCGCACCAGCCGACATGAAATGATGTCAGAAGATGGGCAGCGCATGGCCAAGGGATAACGCAACAACGTAGACTCCTGTACAGCAAAATGCGATGCTCAGGAGGCCGTGCCAAGCACCAAGTTGGTATTTTTGCCAGCTGTGCTGCGTCTCATTACAAAGGGAACTCCCGCCTCCAAGACAGATTGACTCTATAAGAGCCAAAATGTTGTACGTGTTTCATTCAGCTTATGCAAGGAACAAAATTAAAAGAGCAACCTTTGACTTGTGCAGCACTACTGCTGCATAAGGCGTGGCTCTTCTACTTTGTAACCCCTGAGGGGGGGTTAAAGGTTACCTTTAAAATCGGTTCAATTAGGCTTCGGCCTACACTCTGCTCCCTCTCCTCCTGCTGACCCTGGGCTCTAACACCGCCAGTTGGGGCCCGGTACTGCTAGCTGCACAGAGAAAAACACCAGCCAATGTGTCAGTGGGGTTCAGCACTGCCAGCTGTTCCCCTGCTGTGTAGCTGGCAACATGTCCTGCAAATGCCACGCAGACACAACAGACCTACAAATGCCTCCAGTGCAGGCTTCGGCCTACACTCTGCTCCCCCTGCTGACCCTTTGCTCCAACACCGCTAGTTGGGGCTCTAGGAAGTCAAGCTTGAATAGGTCCCCATCCTGGTTCCATCACCGCCAGCTGTTTCCGGGCAGAGCCTTTGGCTTAGGTGCCTCCCTCTGGGTATTCGAGTTCCACCAACGTCAGGTGGTCCTTGGTAGTGCTTTCAGGCACGGGTACCTCCTGCTTAGTAATCGGGTTCCAGTAACGTCAGCTGGTCCTCGGTAGTTCCATTGGCTCTTGGACCTTCGGCTACCCATCCGGGTTCCAGTACCGTCAGCTGGTTCTCGGCAGTGTCTTTTGCTCTTGTACCTTCTGCTCCCCATCCTGGTTCCAGTACCGTCAGCTGGTTCCGGGCAGAGCCTTTGGCTTAGGTGCCTCCCTCTGGGTATCTGAGTTCCACCAACATCAGGTGGTCCTTGGTAGTGCTTTCAGCACGGGTACCTCCTGCTTAGTAACCGGGTTCCAGTAACGTCAGCTGGTCCTCGGTAGTTCCATTGGCTCTTGGACCTTCGGCTACCCATCCGGGTTCCAGTACCGTCAGCTGGTTCTCGGCAGTGTCTTTTGCTGTTGTACCTTCTGCTCCCCATCCTGGTTCCAGTACCGTCAGCTGGTTCCGGGCAGAGCCTTTGGCTTAGGTGCCACCATCTGGGTATCCGAGTTCCACCAATGTCAGGTGGTCCTTGGTAGTGCTTTCAGGCACGGGTACCTCCTGCTTAGTAACCGGGTTCCAGTAACGTCAGCTGGTCCTCGGTAGTTCCATTGGCTCTTGGACCTTCGGCTACCCATCCGGGTTCGAGTACCGTCAGCTGGTTCTCGGCAGTGTCTTTTGCTCTTGTACCTTCTGCTCCCCATCCTGGTTCCAGTACCGTCAGCTGGTTCCGGGCAGAGCCTTTGGCTTAGGTGCCTCCCTCTGGGTATCCGAGTTCCACCAACGTCAGGTGGTCCTTGGTAGTGCTTTCAGGCACGGGTACCTCCTGCTTAGTAACCGGGTTCCAGTAACGTCAGCTGGTCCTCGGTAGTTCCATTGGCTCTTGGACCTTCGGGTAGCCATCCAAGTTCCAGTTCCATCAGCTGTTTCTTGGCATTTTTCAGCCTACTTGTACCTTCTGCTACATTTCCAAGTTCAAGACCCTAAAGATGACGACCCGGAAGACCACCCCTAAGATGACGACAACACCAGAGACGACAACCACTGAGATGACGACGACCCTGGAGACGATGACCCTGAAGACCACCCCGATGACGACGACCCCGGAGACGACGACGACCTGGAAGACCGAGAAGCAGAAGAACAAGAGGCTGCAGAACAAAGAGCAGAAGAACATTAAGCATAAGACTAAATATCAGAGCAAAAGATATTATCTAAATTATAAGCAGAAGAAGACTAAGCAGTGTATGGGGGTGAGTCCGTTTCTCCTCGTGGTGCCCCTGGATAAAGCCTGATGCTGCAGGCCAAACTGAACGCGGACAAATGTAACTGTTTTGTGACAGGCAGAACAGAAGGTGTAATCTTCAAACTTTTATAGATAACAACTACGGGAATGCCTGCCACAAATAAGAATATGATGAAGAAGTTGAATATGAAGAAGATAATAGTAAAATAAAAAGAATATGAACAATGTAACAAAAAAAATAATAGGTAGAAGATGAAGAAGAAGATGAATAAGGTGAAGAAGTTGATGTCAAAGAAGCTGATGATGAGGATAATGAAGAAGAAAGTGTGGGAGAAGTAAAAAAGAAAATGAAGGGCGTGGAAGTAGTGAAATATCAATATCTGACAAAATAAAAAAAAAATTAACATAGTCAAAATCTTTCTAACGCCGAACGTCATAAAAAACAAAACAAAATCCTGCTATTCTATTAGATTGGGCTAAACCTCTGTGCCTTTAATGTCTCCGCCACGTCCCCCAATACATCCTACATTATTCTTAGTTGTTTTCCTTCATGTAGAATGAACCTACAAGTTAAGAAAGGGTTTATTTTAATTCCGATATTTTCGTCCCATTGACTTGCATTGGGATCGGGTATCGGTATCGGATTAGATCCGATACTTTGACGGTATCGGCCGATACTTTCCGATACCGATACTTTCCGATATCGGAAGGTATCGCTCAACACTAGTGGTGAGCACTTTAAACCCCCAAGTTCTTCACAGAAATTTATAAAGTAGAGCCGTGAAAATAAAAAATCCTTTTTTTTCCCTCAAAAATGATTTTTAGCATGCGATTTTTTATTTTCTCAAGGGTAAAAGGAGAAATTGGACCCCCAAATTTGTTGTGCAATTTATGCTGAGTAGGCTGATACCCCATATGTTGGGGTAAACTACTGTTTGGGCGCATGGCAGAGCTCGGAAGGGAAGGAGCGCCGTTTTGGAATGCAGACTTTGATAGAATGGTCTGCGGGCATTATGTTGCATTTGCAGAGCCCCTGATGTGCCTAAACAGTAGAAACCCCCCACAAGTGACCCCATTTTGGAAACTATACCCCCCAGGGAACTTATCTAGATGTGTGGTGAGAACTTTGAATGCCCAAGTGCTTCACAGAAGTTTATAATGCAGAGTTGTGAAAATAAAAATAAATTTTTTTTTCCACAAAAAAGATTTTTGAGCCCCCAAATTTTTATTTTGACAAGGGTAACAAGAGAAATTGGACCCCAAAAGTTGTTGTCCAATTTGTGCTGAGTACACTGATACCCCATGTGTGGTGGGGACCACTGTTTCAGCGCATGGCAGAGCTCGGAAGGGAAGGAACCACATTTTTGAATGCAGACTTTGATAGAATGGTCTGCGGGCATTATGTTGCATTTGCAGAGACCCTGATGTACCTAAACAGTAGAAACCCCCCACAAGTGACCCCATTTTGGAAACTAGAGCCCCCAAGGAACTTATCTAGATGTGTGGTGAGAACTTTGAACGCCCAAGTGCTTCACAGACGTTTATAATGCAGAGTTGTGAAAATAAAAAATATTTTTTTTTCCACAAAAAAGATTTTTTAGCCCCCAAGTTTTTATTTTCACAAGGGTAACAGGAGAAATTGGACCCCAAAAGTTGTTGTCCAATTTATCCTGAGTACGCTGATGCCCCATATGTGGGGGTAAACCACTGTTTGGGTGCATGGCAGAGCTCGGAAGGGAGGGAGCACCACTTGACTTTTTGAGAGCAAAATTGGCTGTGGCGTTTAGAGACCCCCTGATGTACCTAAACAGTGGAAACCCCCCAATTCTAACTCCAACCCTAACCCCAACACCCCCCTAAGGCTTCTTTCACACTTCAATTGTTTGGCGTCAGTCAGCTCCGACATAGTGACGGATCCGTCACAATTGTTGAGAAAACGGTTCTAATGGATCCGGTTTTTTGACGGATCCGTTACTTGGGGGTTGTCTGGGAAAAGTATCTACTTTTTGGAGCATGAGCAATTGAAAAAGCGGATTGGGGCGACGGATCCGCCGAAATGACGGTAACGACGGATCCGTCGCCCATAGGCGGCCATTCTATGTAATGACGAACGCGACGGATCCGTCGCGAACCGCCATTTCGGCGCAGACAAAAAACGTTACAATGGCCGTCAATGTCTAGATGACGTCCGCCAAATCTCGACGGATCCGTCACATGGCAGATGGAACGGACGACCATCTGCCACAATCCGTCACTAATGCATGTCTATGGGAAAATAGCGGAACCGCCAAAAAAAATGGCGGATCCGACATTTGATGAAAATGGCGGTTTCAGACTGACGCCAAAAGACTGAAGTGTGAAAGAGGCCTAACCCTAATGCCAACCCGATCCATAATCCTAATCACAACCCTAAGGATAATCGCAACCCTAACCTCAAAACAACCATAACCCTAATCAGAACCCTAAATCCAACACACCCCTAATCCTAATCTCAACCCTAACCTCAAACCTAACCCTAATCCCAATACACCCCTAATCCCAACCCTACCCTTAACCCTAATCCCAAACCTAACCGTAATCCCAAACGTAACCCTAATGCCAACCCTAATCCAAACCCTAATCCCAACCCTAACCCTAACTTTAGCCGCAACCCTAGTCCTAACTTTAGCCCCAACTCTAACTATAGCCCTAACTTTAGCCCCAACCCTAACCCTAAATTTAGCCCCAGCCCTAACCCTAAATTTAGCCCTAACCCTAACCCTAAATTTAGCTCCAACCCTAACCCTAAATTTATCCCCAACCCTAGCCCTAACCCTAACCCTAGCCCTAACCCTAACCCTAGCCCTAACCCTAACCCTAATACTAATTTTAGCCCCAACTCTTCTCTCCTGCCGGCCGGAAGATGGCAGCAGAGAGCGGGCGCACTGCGCATGCGCCCGCCATTTTCTTTTCATAGGAAGAAGCCGGCGGCCAGGAGAAGACACAGGAGGACCCAGGGACACCGGTAAGTATGATAGGTAGTGTTGAGCGATACCGTCCGATACTTGAAAGTATCGGTATCGGAAAGTATCGGCCGATACCGGCAAAGTATCGGATCTAATCCGATACCGATACCCGATACCAATACAAGTCAATGGGACTCAAGTATCGGACGGTATCCCTGATGGTTAACAGCGTCTGAAGGAGAGGAAACTGTCCTTCAGGCCCTGGGATCCATATTACTGTGTAAAATAAAGAATTAAAATAAAAAATATTGCTATACTCACCTCTCCGACGCAGCCTGCACCTTACCGAGGGAACCGGCAGCCTTGTTTGCTTAAAATGCGCGCGTTTACTGCCTTCCGTGACGTTACGGCTTCTGATTGGTCGCGTGCCGCCCATGTGACGGCGAGGCGACCAATCACAACAAGCCGTGACGTAATTTCAGGTCCTGAATGCCTAATTCTAGGCATTCAGGATTTGAAAATTACGTCACGGCTTGTGATTGGTCGCATGCCCCCCATGTGACCGCGACGCGACCAATCACAACAAGCCGTGACGTAATTTTCAGGTCCTGAATGCCTAATTCTAGGCATTCAGGATTTGAAAATTACGTCATGGCTTTATTTTAATTCTCTATTTTACACATTGCTATTAATCCCGATACCGATTCCCGATATCACAAAAGTATCGGATCTCGGTATCGGAATTCCGATACCCGCAAGTATCGGACGATACCCGATACTTGCGGTATCGGAATGCTCAACACTAATGATAGGGTCTCCGAATCCCCCTATTTCTCTGTCCTCTGATGTGCGATCACATCAGAGCACAGAGAATTACACATCACTTTTTTTTTTTTTTTTTTTTTGCGGTCGCCGGTAAACAGTTAATTACCGGCGATCGCAAAACAGGGGTCGGTAAAAACCGACCCCGATCATGTTCTTTGGGGTCTCGGCTACCCCCAGCAGCCGAGACCCCAAAGATCTCCCAGGTGCCGGCCGGCGGGCGCACTGCGCGTGCGCCCGCCATTTTTAAGATGGCGGCACCCATGGGGAGCCACGAGGAGCACCGGGGGAGACAGGTGAGTATCGGGGGGGCATCGGGGGCGACCGAGGACCCCATTTCTCTGTCCTCCGATGTGCGATCACATCGGAGGACAGAGAAATTAAATGGGAAATCACGTTTTTTTGGGTTTTTTTGCGATCGCCGGTAAACGGTTAATTACCGGCGATCGCAACTCGGGGGTCAGTAAAAAACCCCCGAATCATGTTCTCTGGGGTCTCGGCTACCCCCGGTAACCGAGACCCCAGAGAAAATCCGACTCTGGGGGGCGCTATTCACTTTTTCCACAGCGCCGTTAATTAACGGCGCTGTGGTTTAAGTACCCTTAGCGGCCGCCGTTAAAAGGCGTATCGGCGGTCGTTAAGGGGTTAAAAGCAAAAATCCTGTTGCTCCTTTCTGCAGTTATCTTGTTTATTTGTCCACACTTTTGTGTGCAGCAGTCCTTTTTGTTGCTGCCATACTTGTCCTGAGATCATTGTAGGGAGATTGAAATTGTACTACAGTCCTTGGATTTTTTCAGATATCTTCCAGCCACTTTCTGCCACTTACATTGTGCTGTGTTACACACTGTGCCTGAGTTGTGGTGCTGTCTTCCCCCCAAAAAAGTGAGATTGAAATTCTCACAAAGTGGATATACTTCAGTCCTCTTAGTTTGTGGTGTATCAGCCAGCCACTTGCTGCCACTCACATTGCGTTGTAAAATACACAGGGCCTGAGTTTGGGTTCAGTCTCCCCCCCAAAAAAAAGTGAGATTGAAATTCTCACAAAGTGGATATACCTCAGTCCTCTTAGTTTGTGATGTATCAGCCAGCCACTTGCTGCCACTCACATTGCTTTGTAAAATACACTGGGCCTGAGTTTGGGTTCTGTGTCCCAAAAAAAAAGTGAGATTGAAATTCTCACAAAGTGGATATACTTCAGTCCTCTTAGTTTGTGGTGTATCAGCCAGCCACTTGCTGCCACTCACATTGCGTTGTAAAATACACAGGGCCGTAAAATGCACAGGGCCTGAGTTTGGGTTCAGTCTCCCCCCCAAAAAAAGTGAGATTGAAATTCTCACAAAGTGGATATACCTCAGTCCTCTTAGTTTGTGGTGTATCAGCCAGCCACTTGCTGCCACTCACATTGCGTTGTAAAATACACAGGCCTGAGTTTGGGTTCTGTGT
This sequence comes from Ranitomeya variabilis, assembly GCF_051348905.1. NCBI lineage: Eukaryota > Metazoa > Chordata > Amphibia > Anura > Dendrobatidae > Ranitomeya > Ranitomeya variabilis. The sequence goes on from NC_135232.1 coordinate 239,408,754, forward strand.
CCAAAAAAAAAGTGAGATAGAAAATTTCACAAAGTGGATAAACCTCAGTCCTCTTAGTTTGTGGTGTATCAGCCAGCCACTTGCTGCCACTCACATTGCGTTGTAAAATACACAGGCCTGAGTTTGGGTTCTGTGTCCAAAAAAAAAGTGAGATTGAAATTCTCACAAAGTGGATATACCTCAGTCCTCTTAGTTTGTGGTGTATCAGCCAGCCACTTGCTGCCACTCACATTGCGTTGTAAAATACACAGGCCTGATTTTGGGTTCTGTGTCCAAAAAAAAAAGTGAGATTGAAAATCTCACAAAGTGGATAAACCTCAGTCCTCTTAGTTTGTGGTGTATCAGCCAGCCACTTGCTGCCACTCACATTGCGTTGTAAAATACACTGGGCCTGAGTTTGGGTTCAGTCCCCCCCAAAAAAAAGTGGATAAACCTCAGTCCTCTTAGTTTGTGGTGTCTCAGCTAGCCACTTGCTGCCACTCACATTGCATTGTAAAATACACAGGTCCTGAGTTTGGGTTCAGTCTCACCCCCAAAAAAGTGAGATTGAAATTCTCACAAAGTGGATATACCTCAGTCCTCTTAGTTTGTGGTGTATGAGCCAGCCACTTGCTGCCACTCACATTGTGTTGTAAAATACACTGGGCCTGAGTTTGGGTTCTGTGTCTAAAAAAAAAAGTGAGATTGAAATTCTCACAAAGTGGATATACCTCAGTCCTCTTAGTTTGTGGTGTATCAGCCAGCCACTTGCTGTCACTTACATTGCGTTGTGTTATACACTGGGCCTGAGTTGTGGTGCAGTCTCCCCCCAAAAAAAGGGAGAATTAAATTATCAACAAGTTTATATACACCTTCTACCTTGTTTTACAGTACCATATAACGGTTGTTATTTTGGTTAAATTTTCCCAAAAATGAGGAAGTCTGGTAGAAGGGGCTCTGGGCGGTCGTTTCCAGCTGGTACTGATGGTGGTGGTGGTGGTGGTGGTGGAGCATCAGGTGGTAGAGGGAAAAGCAAAATAGCAGCTAAGGCTGGAGGTGTTGAGCCAGCGTCATCGTCTGCCTACACAAGGCCTCGAAGGCTCCCTTATCTGGGAGTAGGAAAACAAGTTTTAAAGCCGGAGCAGCAGGAAAAAGTTTTGGCTTTCATTGCTGACTCAGCCTCTAGCTCTTTTGCCTCCTTTTCAGAAAGTTCCAAATTTAAAAGCAGCAAGTCGTCAGTGGATACTCCCAGTCAGGAACAAGTCGCTTCCTTGTGTCCTTCACCCAAACCAAAAGTGAAGGATGCGTCAGGCGACATAACAGGTTACTCCATGGAGCTCTTTACACATAACGTGCCTGGGTTAGAAAGGGAAATTGTTAACAGCCCATTACAAGATGAATCGGACATGGAGTGCACTGATGCACAGCCACAGCTAGATTATGATGTTCCATTGACTCAGATCACTACATTGCCCTCGCAGTGTACTGAGCCAGAATCTGACCCTGATGAGACTATGGTGCCCCGTCCCGAACGCTATAGCACCTTACACGGTGACACAGAGAAAGGTGCACATGACATTGAAGAGGAGGTGATAGATGACTCAGTTGTTGACCCAGATTGGCAGCCATTGGGGGAAAAGGGTGCCACTGACAGTAGCTCAGAAGCGGAGGATGATGATCCGCAGCAGCGATCAACATCACAACAGCTTTCATCTGGCAGGCCCGTCTCAGGCCAAAAAAGTTTGTCAAACAAAAAAACAGTTTTAGGACAGCGTGGCCATCCGGTGAAAGTAGCACAGCGTGCAATGCCTGAAAAGGTATTGCATAGTAGGAGGAGTGGAGTGTGGCAATTTTTTAACCAAGATCCAAATGATCAGTGCAAAGTTATCTGTAAGAAATGCTCAAAGACCTTTAGCAGAGGGAAGAATCCCCTAAATTTAAATACAACGTGCATGCATAGACATTTAACCAGCATGCACTTGCAAGCCTAGACTAACTACCAAACGTCCCGTACCGTTGGTGCACCTGCTCAGAATGAAGGTAGTCAGCAACGCTACATTGCTTCCCTCACTGTAAGCCCACCAGTTAGGACACCACCAGCAGCAAATGTGGAGGTATCGTCGCAAGACCAAAGCAGTCAGGGAATCACAAGGTTTTTGGTAGGAAACACTGTATGTAGGTCAACATCAAGAATACCATCACCAACCCTCTCTCAATGTCCACCACCACCACTACCGCTAGTTCCACCATATGCACCTCTCCAGTCCAGCTCACCCTACAAGGGACTCTAGTTAGGAAAAGAAACTACTCATCCTCTCATCCGCGTACAGGGTTTGAACGCCCACATTGCTAAACTAATCTCATTAGAGATGATGCCCTACCGGTTGGTTGAAAGCGAAGCTTTCAAAGCCCTGATGGCCTATGCAGTACCACGCTATGACCTACCCAGTCGACACTTCTTTGCGAGAAAAGCTATCCCAGCCCTCCACCAGCATGTCAAAGACCGCATTGTCCATGCACTGAGGCAATCAGTCAGTAGAAAGGTGCACCTCACAACAGATGCATGGACCAGTAGGCATGGACAGGGACGTTACGTGTCGTTCACGGCACACTGGGTTAATGTGGTGGATGCAGGGTCCACAGGGGACAGCCATAGAGGGACAGTTCTGCCTAGCCCATGGTCTAGGAAACAGTTGGCTGTAGGTGTTCGCCCCTCCTCCTCCTCCTCCAGAAGCAAGAGCTCGTCCACAGAGCGCAGTCGCATGACCACTCCATCCGCAGCTGCCAGTGTTGTACACAAGGTGTCCCATTATGGAACAGCTAGTGGTAAGTGTCAGCAGGCTGTGTTGGAAATTAAGTGTTTGGGCAACAACAGACACACCACGGAAGTTCTGGCCAAGTACTTGCAGCAAGAAACTCAGTCATGGCTGGGCAGTGTACATCTTGAGGCTGGCAAGGTAGTCAGTGATAACGGAAGGAATTTTATGGCTGCCATAGCCCTTTCAGAACTGAAATACATACCTTGCCTGGCTCATACCTTGAACCTGGTGGTGCAGTGCTTCCTGAAAAATTATCCGGGGTTACCAGCCCTGCTCCTGAAGGTGCGAAGACTTTGCTCGCACATCTGCCGGTCACCCGTACACTCCAGCCATTTGCTGAACTATCAGCGATCACTGAGGCTTCCCCAGCACCGCATAATAATCGACATTGCAACAAGGTGGAACTCCACACTGCACATGCTTTAGAGGCTGTGCAAACAGAGGCATGCTGTAATGTATTTGAGGGAGGATACACATACACGGGCAGGCAGTTGGATGGCAGACATGGAGTTGTCAGGTGTGCAGTGGTCGACATGACATGATTAAGAAGGCTTAGTCTCCAGAAACGCGTTGAGATTCTTACCCATATGGTTCGTGCTGAAGTCTGTATCCTCCACGTTTAAAGTTTATGAATAAAGAAAACTCTTTTTTATGGACTCGGTGAAGCTGGACATTCTTTTCTTTTTTGCATTTTTTTACCTCCCTAAATGGTCTGACTCCCCCCACAGGGCCGTGGTCACCACCTAGCGCAAGCACGCGTGTGAGTGCCGTTTGCCTGGACAGGTGGGTGTGCCCAGTCTTGGGCGACGGCACTGGCACAGGGTCCCTCATAGTACAATGAAGTGCCTCTGACGGTGGTGGTGCACAACCAACGTCAGACACACCATTGTAATATGAGGGGCCCTGTGCCAGTACCGCCGCCCACGAGAGAGTGTTCCCCCCAGGTCGAACAGTGCTCTACCACTTGCCAAACTTACCTCTTCCTGCTCCACCACTGTGTAGTCTGAGCTGTTAAATCCTTCAATGGCACTGCCAATACCAATTTTTTTAAATGATAGATGATAGCAAAAATATACAGGGGCCCTGGCCTCCATTTAGACCAGTTAATACTTTGCACCAACTACCACTGTCTGCTACTCAGCAGAGGAGCCCACCCCTGTACCTAGCTGTGCCACCTGTTTATTTATGAACATTTTTTGGGCAGACATTTACCTCACTTTATTATTTTGGCCTACTAACTGTGTCAGCCACTCCTTACAGTTGTCCTCCCTGAACAAAGCTATGCCGCCTGTGTACTCCTGTAACCAATTTTGAACTGCATGTAGCCTACTTTTTTATTTTAGGCCTACTAAGTCTGTCTGCGCCACTCCTTACAGTTGTCCTCCACTGAACAAAGCTATGCCGCCTGTGTACTCCTGTAACCAATTTCGAACTGCATGTAGCCTACTTTTTTATTTTAGGCCTACTAAGTCTGTCTGCGCCACTCCTTACAGTTGTCCTCCACTGAACAAAGCTGAGCCGCCACTTTATTCCTGTTTCGAATATTAAACTGCATTTGGCCTACTTGTTTGGTTGGGCCTACTAACGGTGTCTGCCGCTCCTTACTTTTCTCCTCCACTGAACAAAGCTGAGCTGCCAGTTTACTCCTGTTTCAAATATTAAACTGCATTTGGCCAACTTGTTCGGTTGGGCCTACTAAAGGTGTCTGCCGCTCCTTGATTTTCTCCTCCACTGAACAAAGCTATGCCGCCAGTTTAGTCCTGTTACCGATTTTGAACTGCATTTAGCCTACTTTTTTATTTTAGGCCTACTAAGTCTGTCTGTGTCACTCCTTACACTTGTCCTCCGCTGAACAAAGCTATGCCGCCAGTTTACTCCTGTTACCTATTTTGAACTGCATTTAGCCTACTTACTTTATTGGGCCTACTAACTGCCAGCCTCTCATTACAGTTGTCCTCCGCCGAACAAAGCTATGCCACCAGTTTTGTCCTGTTACCGATTTTGAACTGCATTTAGCCTACTTTTTTATTTTAGGCCTACTAAGTCTGTCTGCGCCACTCCTTACAGTTGTCCTCTGCTGAATAAAGCTATGCCGCCAGTTTACTCCTGTTACCTATTTTGAACTGCATTTAGCCTACTTACTTTATTGGGCCTACTAACTGCCAGCCTCTCATTACAGTTGTCCTCCGCTGAACAAAGCTATACTGCCAGTTTTGTCCTGTTACCGATTTTGAACTGCATTTAGCCTACTTTTTTATTTTAGGCCTACTAAGTCTGTCTGCGCCACTCCTTACAGTTGTCCTCCGCTGAACAAAGCTATGCCGCCAGTTTACTCGTGTTACCTATTTTGAACTGCATTTAGCCTACTTACTTTATTGGGCCTACTAACTGCCAGCCACTCCTTAGAGTTGTCCTCCGCTGAACAAAGCTATGCCGCCTGTTTAGTCCTGTTACAGTTTTGAACTGCATTTAGCCTACTTTATTATTTGGGCATATATCTGTGTTTCCTCGTCATCCTGCCCATTGCCCAGCCACTGCTAGATGACTCTGCTGGTACATTGACCCAGACCACTACATTCCCCTTGCACTACACAGCCAGAATCTGACCCTGCTGAAAGTCACGTTCCCCTTCCCGCATACTATACCACCTTACATGGGGACAAAGAGGAAGGTGCAGATGAAAGCGCAGGTTTCTTCATCAGGTGGGGGGCATACTCGTTGGCAACGTCACTGGCACAGGGCCCCTCATAGTACACAAAAGTGTCTCTGCCAGTGGGAGGCGCCCCCGCCGTCATACACACCGCCGTACTTTGAGGGGCCCTGTGCCAGTGCCAATGTGAACGAGTGGGCCCCCCTTCTTGCTCAGGATCACAGCACTTGCAAAGTTTAAATGCTTACCTCTCCCTGCTCCACCACCGTGACATATTCCGCGTTTCCTGGGCCAACGAAAAACTTGAGCCAGCCCTACCCCCCCACAACTTTAGGCAAATGACCCCCAGTTTTCAATGCCTAACTATTATTATAAAGTAAATTAAGATTGACAAGCTTCAGTAATAAAATTGATGTTTTTGCCATTAAAATGGGCACTGTAGGTGTTTTCTTGTCCTCCACTCTCTGCCGACTTTGATTCCCCATTGACTTGCATTGGGTTTCGTGTTTCAGTCGGCCCCCGACTTTTGCAATAATCGGCCGATTTCACCCGACCCGACGTTTGAGATAGTCGGGTTTCGTGAAACCCGACTCGATCCTAAAAAAGTAAAAGTCGCTCAACTCTAGTGGTTGCATTACTCACTGTGTGGGAAGCCCTGGATCCAACTGCAAAAACTTTTGCCCATCGGTGCAGATGCTTTCCTTCTCTTGAGTCTGTGAATTTTTAAAGCAGAACTGTGATGCCCATGGAATAGAATGTGCAAACAGCTCTGAAGACTCACCCATATGTGGTTCCCCACAGTCAGTTGGATGTTTGAAAATTTGTGATGAGGGGAGAACAGGGGTAATTGGGGTGCCACTTATGAGGACTGTACGATATGTGATGTTAAGGTGGAGAAAGAGGAGGAGAGGTCACTTGATGCAGAGATGGCCATCCACTGCAGCACATTGTGTCCCTGATCAACAAAGCATACCCATGTACGGCAGCCAAAGAAAGTGAGTTGAGTAACCCATCCAGTAACAGAAGTTGCCAAAATGCTGTTCAATTTGTCACTGCAGAAAAACAAACCTACTTATCATCTCTCATATCATCCCTTTCTCCCAACACTAAACAGCCATTCAGTACTTTAAATTCTCTCCTCATCCCCCAGCTCACCCTCCCTATCCACTCATCTCAGCTGAAGATTTTGCCTCATTCTTTAAGCAGAAAATTGACAAAATAAGGCAAAGCTTTAGCCTAAAGTCCCCATAGCCCCTCCTCATAACTACTCAACTCTTCTCCTCCAAAACCAACTACACCATGACAGAAGATTAGCTTTCCTCTTTACTCTCTGTCACGTCTCACCACCTGTGAACTCGACCCAATCCAATCCCACCTCATTCCAAACCTTATAACAGTCTTCATCCGGAAACTGATCGACCACTTCAACCTGTTACTAGCAACTGTTGTTGATTCTGCAAAAACACTAGTGTATGTCTTCATCATCTCCTGTCTCGACTACTGCAACCTCCTGCTCTGCGACCTCCCTTCAAACACTATTTTACCCATCCAATCAATCCTAAACTCTGCTGCCTAACTAATCCACCTGTCACCCTGCTTCTCCCCTCTGTCAATCTGCACTGGCTCCCAATTGCCAGAGACTCCGGTTCTGAACCATAAGTTTGGCATAAAAAGTTATCCAAAACCTGTCTCCTCCATACATCTGTGACCTAGTCTCCTAGTACTTACCTGCACACAACTACTGATCATCACAAGATCTCCATCTATACTCCTCTTTTATTTCCTCTTCCCTCATCAATCAATAGATTTCTTGTGTAGATCCCCTCTACTCTGAAACTGTGTTCCTCAACATATCATACTCTTGCCTACCATGGGAACCTTCAAAGGAACCTGAAGAAATACCTCTTCTGACTAGCCTACAACCTAAACGAACCATCGCTCCACCATACCGCTAGCAGCTTTACTCTCCCCTATTGTATCCGCAACAATAGTTTGTAGACTGTGATTCCTCACGGGCAGGGTCCTCACTCCTCCAGCAGCAGTAGGTGACTTGTATTGCTTAAGATTATTTTACTTATTTTTATTATGTATACCCTCTGCACATAAATGGCGCTACAACAATAAATAATAATAATACCAATGTGTGTTAGGTTTGGCGGAACACACCGAATATATATATTTATTAGAAGAAGTTGGTGTGTTCGCAACCCGGGATCCACCGTGCAGGAAAGCACCTGCAGCTAGATATGGCGGTACAATTTAGTAATATAAACAGACTCTGTTACTTCACAGAGTCTGTTAGCAAGGGTAACGCTGTGCCCTGTTTGGCTCACAGAGGAACACAGCTACTTAGTAGAGCAGATGGTGGTCATGCAGTCAAATGCAAACATGAAACTCCTCGCCGGAGGTGCCAGCATTCTAGGGGCTTATTTCAGCCGGGTCTTTGAATACACACACACCGAACTCCTCGCCAGAGGTGCCAGCATTCTAGGGGCTTATTTCAGCCGGGTCCCTGAATACACACACAAACATGACCACACTGGCGCTGAGCTCATACATAAATTGACACTAGCGCATGGCCTTGCGGACATGCGCACCTCTTATAGCTGCAGCAAGTACAGGACCTTCCTAGAAGGACCAATGAGAGACTGCCACAGACATTGAACACCTTCAGGACCTTCCTAGAGGACCAATAGGATTTGCTGCAGTACCTGAGCGTGTGACCCTTGATCTCCAATGAGAGATCTTACCCTGGGCATGCTCAGAAGGGGAAAAGTAGGACTTAGTCCAAAAGACATCTGCTCGCTGCTGACCAGTACTGGCCACAATGGCAGAAGCTGGAAGGACAGCAGTAACCCTTCGCACAGTGTCAGACTGAGCATGACGCTGGGACCGACACCTCCGCTGAGCAGGCTCCACTGCAGCAGGAGAAGAATGGGAGACCGCAGTGGAAATGGCTCGAGATTTCTGCTGTGCAGAGGCAGGAACTCGACCCCTAACAATGTGCTCCTGACAAAGATAGGGAGTCAAGTAGACTGTAGTTTTCAAAAAATGTGCAATTATAATATTTCTACTCTGAGAAATTGATGACACTTTACTGGTGTGTGTCAATAATTTGGGGAAATGTTTGTACTCCAAGTTGGGTCTTGTTTTGCCTGTAGCAGTAGGGTTCCCAGACTGGCAGGCCTTCACTTACTTTCAGTCGACTAGCTGTGTTACTATCTTTAAATTTGTGTAGCATTTGAATATCAAGCTGATATTTGTGCCACCTGAGTATGGCCTATCAAAAAATCACATTTGAGATGTTGCATGAGGTATCAGTTCCCCTAGCTCAGCAGGCTTACACCGGTCCCTCACCCCTCTTGTATTAATTGAAACTTCAATTTAAAGTTGTAAATGCTGGCCTAGACCCTGATAACTCTAGCGTGGCTCATGGCTGACTCATTCTGCGAACGGCGGTCCGTTCAGCGAATCCAAACCTAACTGAACCTTGAAAGGTTGGCTCATCTCTATTTATGTGCACCCTGCTACTGACTGCGTTGAACAGTGCACCCCTGATTTGGTACAGAACATGTTTGTGAAGGGCAGGCTGGGAACAAAGTATAGAGGGACAGTCACTGCCATTCCTTTTTAAAACTGTCTGTCTCCACCAGCTGGAGCAGCATTTCAAATCCAGTAATTTGGAAATGCTGTTATTCAGGAGTGCAAAAAATCCTTAGTGCAAAGGGCAGGTTTCACAATGGTAAATTGTGTCTTTTCGGATTCCTCTCTTGGAGCATACTTTGCGTCTTTTTTATGTTCTTCCTTTCTTCGCTGTTTGGGGAACCTCTGCTGAAAAATGTTGACCTGGGATGAAACGGGCACTATCAGTTTCAGAAGTGCTGGGATCCTCACCTTCATGAGTGCCAAACATTAAGGCCTTTATGACTACCTTCTGAAACTGAAGGAAGGTCCCGTATTGCTTGCAGATCGAAACAGCACAAAAGCATTGCACGGTGCCATCTGTACAATGTGCACAACCAATTTTTTAGCTTTAAACATGACATGACATGTATGATTTGAGGACCTGATTTGAGAGGTCTACACTAGGGTTGAGCGACTTTCATTTTTTTAAGATCGAGTCGGGTTTTGCGAAACCCGACTTTGTCCAAAGTCGAGTCGAGTGAAGTCGGCCGATTATCGCAAAAAGTCGGGGATCGACCGAAACATGAAACCCAATGCAAGTCAATGGGGAAGCATAGTCGGCAGTGAGTGGAGGCCAGGAAAACACCTACAGTGCCCATTTTAATGCCAAAAACATCCATTCTTGTTTCTGAAGTTTGTCAATCTTAATTAACTTTATAATAATAGTTGGGCATTGGAAATTGGGGGTCATTTGGCAAAAGTTGTGGGGGGTAGGGCTGGTTCAAGGTTTTAGTGGGCCCAGGAAACGTGGACTACGTCACGGCGGTGGAGTAGTGAGAGGTAAGTATTTCAGCTTTGCAAGTGCTGTGATCCTGAGCAAGCAGGGAGGCCCACTCTTTCGCATTGGCACTGGCACAGGGCCCCTCAAAGTACGGCGGTGTGTTTGCACGGCGGGGGCGCCTCCCACCGGCAGCGACACTTTTGCGTACTCTGAGGGACCTTGTGCCTGTGACGTCGCCAATGAGTATGCCTCCTACCTGTTGAAGAAACCTGCACTTTCATCTGCACCTTCCTCTTTGTCCCTGTGTAAGGTGGTATAGTATGCGGGAAGGGGAACCTGACTTTCAGCTGTGTAGCGTTCAAGGGGAAGGTAGTGGTCTGGGTCAAAGTACCACAAGACTCATCTAGAACCGGCTGGGCAATGGGCAGGATGAGGACGAAACACTCATATAGACCCAAATAATAAAGTGGGTAAAATGCAGTTCAAAATTGGTAACAGGACTAACCAGGTGGCATTGCTTAGTTCAGTGGAGTAGAAAACCCAGGAGCGGCAGACACCGTTAGTAGGGCCGAACCACACTAGTAGGCCCTATGCAGTTTAATATTACAAATGAAGGCAGAAAGCCTGAAGATTAAAGGTCAGGAAAAAAACACAGGACAACACCAAGGTGCGGCACACACCGTTAATAGGCCCAACCAAAGTAGTAGGCCAACTGCAGTTTAATTATTTAAAATGTAAGCCGAAAGCCTGAACATTGAAGGTCGGGACAACAAAACCCAGTAGCGTCAGACACCGTTTTAAGGGCCCAACCACACATTTTAAAAACAACTACTTAACGAGAGCCTTAAGATTGAAGCTCAGCTTTATACAGTGGAGGACAACACCATGGAACGGCACACACCGTTAGTAGGCCCCAACCACCAATTTTTAAAAACAAATACTTAATGAGAGCCTGAAGGTTGAAGCTCAGACAAGGAAACCAGGAGGAGAACACCAAGGAGGATGACAACACCCGGGAGCATCAGACACCGTTAGTAGGCCCCAACCACCAATTTTTAAAAACAAATACTTAATGAGAGCCTGAAGGTTGAAGCTCAGACAAGGAAACCAGGAGGAGAACACCAAGGAGGAGGACAACACCCGGGAGCGTCAGACACCGTTAGTAGGCCCCAACCACCAATTTTTAAAAACAACTACTTAATGAGAGCCTGAAGGTTGAAGCTCAGCTTTATACAGTGGAGGACAACACTAGGGAGCGGCACACACCGTTAGTAGGCCCCAACCACCAATTTTTAAAAACAAATACTTAATGAGAGCCTGAAGGTTGAAGCTCAGACAAGGAAACCAGGAGGAGAACACCAAGGAGGAGGACAACACCTGGGAGCGTCAGACACCGTTAGTTGGCCCCAACCACTAATTTTTAAAAACAAATACTTAATGAGAGCCTGAAGGTTGAAGCTCAGACAAGGAAACCTGGAGGAGAACACCCAGGAGGAGGAGAACACCCAGGAGCGGCAGACATCAACAGTAGGCCCCAACCAAACTAGTAGCCCAAATGCAGTTTCCTATTTTTTTTAAAAAGCCCGAAAACCTGAATTGAGGACAATTTGAATTAGGGACTGCAGACAGAGTTAGTAGGCTGTCCCCTGTGGACCATGCATCCACCACATTAACCCATTGCGCCGTAATGGACACGTAACCTTCCGTGGCCATGCCTACAGGTCCATGCGTCTGTTGACAGGTGCACCTTTGTACTCACAGATTGCCAGAGTGCATGGACAATGTGGTCTTTTACATGCTGGTGGAGGGTTGGGATGGCTTTTCTCGCAAAAGAAGTGTCAACTGGGTAGCTCGTACCGTGGTACAGCGTAGTCCATCATGGCTTTATTAATATTAAATAAAATAAAAAAATAGGCTCTATGCACTTTAAAATAGGTTCCAGGGGTACACGGGCAGCATTGGTGTGGTCAGTGGAGGACGATTGCAAGGAAGGACCGCAGACAGACTTAGTAGGCCTAAAATAAATAAAAATAGGCTCAAGGCACTTAGGGTTATCTCGCAGGGGTACACAGGCAGCATTGGTGTGGTCAGCGGAGGAGGATTGCAAGGAGGGACCGCAGACAGGCTTACTAGGCCTAAAATAAATAAAAATAGGTTCAAGGCACTAAGAGTTATCTCGCAGGGGTACACAGGCAGCATTGGTGTGGTCAGCGGAGGAGGATTGCAAGGAGGGACCGCAGACAGGCTTACTAGGCCTAAAATAAATAAAAATAGGTTCAAGGCACTAAGAGTTATCTTGCAGGGGTACACAGGCAGCATTGGTGTGGTCAGCGGAGGAGGATTGCAAGGAGGGACCGCAGACAGGCTTACTAGGCCTAAAATAAATAAAAATAGGCTCAAGGCACTTAGAGTTATCTCACAGGGGTACACAGGCAGCATTGGTGTGGTCAGCGGAGGACGATTGCAAGGTGTGTCTGACACAGTTAGCACTCCCAAAAAATAAATAGATGTTAATGTCTCGCAAAACAACAAAACAAAAAAAAAAAGTGTGGCATACTTAGGTACAGGGGTGGGCGCCTCTACTGAGTTTCAGACATAGTAATTTGGCAATACGTATTTACTGGTGTCAATATAGGACACAATGACTCTGACTATTTTAACTAGCATCATACATGTCAACAAATTGGTATTGTCAGTGCCAGGCAGTGAAGGATGTCAGCGCATAGACTAAACATTGGTGGAGCTGTGAGAGATAATTTTGCACGTGGTAGAGCACAGTTTGAGCTGGGGGGGGAACTCTCTTGTGGCCGGCGGTACAGGCCCAGGGCCCCTCATGTTACAACGGTGTGTCTGACGTTGGTTGCGCGCCACCACCGCCAGAGACACTTTATTGTATTATGAGGGACCCAGTGGCAGTGCCGTCGACCAAAAGCGGGCACACCCACCTCTTCAGACAAACGGCACTCTAACGGGTGCTTGCACCAAATGGCAAGACCATGGCCCCGTGGGGGGAGTTTTCCCATTTAGGGACGTGTAAACATGTCGTATGCTGGACAAACAGCTGCTGCAAATTAAGAGATTGGAACACTCAGTAATATCAGTCCACAAGCAAGACCTTTTTATAGGAAAGCTAGGAGTCAGCCGGGAAAGGTGGGGCAAAATAATTTGAAATCCAGGAGTGGTTCATTTTAATGAAGGTTAGATCATCAACATTTTGGGTAGCCAGACGAGTCCTTTTTTCGGTTAATATTGAACCAGCAGCACTGAATACTCTTTCTGATAGCACACTAGCTGCTGGGCAAGCAAGCTCCTGCAATGCATATTCTGCCAATTCAGGCCAGGTGTCTAATTTGGATGCCCAGTAATCAAATGGGAATGACGCTTGAGGGAGAACATCGATAAGGGCTGAAAAATAGTTAGTAACCATACTGGACAAATGTTGTCTCCTGTCACTTTGGATAGATGCTGCAGTACCTGTTCTGTCTGCGGTCATTGCGAAATCACTCCACAATCTGGTCAGAAAACCCCTCTGTCCGACGCCACTTCTGATTTGTGCACATCTAACACCTCTGCCCTGTAGCCCCCTGCAGCTCGTGTGAGAACCATCACCGGCGCTGTGTGCTGGGAATGCCTGAATCAAACGGTCTACAAGAGTTGCTTGTTTGGTTGCTAATATTTGTTCGAGGTTCTCATGTGGCATAATATTTTGCAATTTGCCTTTATAGCGAGGATCAAGGAGGCAGGCCAACCAGTAATCATCATCGGTCATCATTTTAAGAATGCGTGGGTCCCTTTTGAGGATACGTAAGGCATAATCCGCCATGTGGGCCAAAATTCCAGTAGTCAAATCTGCGGTTGTGCTGGTTTGAGGGGCAGTTACAGGCAAATCTATGTCACTTGTCTCCCTCAAAAAACCTGAACCCGGACTTGCCACACCAGCAATTTCCATTGGACCCGGAGAAGCTTCCTCATTTAAAAAATACTCATCCCCATCATCCTCCTCGTCCTCCTCCCCTTCGCCTGCTACATCATCCTGTAGACTGCCCTGACCAGACAATGGCTGACTGTCATCAAGGCTTTGTTCTTCTTCGGCTGCAGACGCCTGCTCCTTTATGTGCGTCAAACTTTGCATCAGCAGACGCATTAGGGGGATGCTAATGCTTATTATGGTGTTGTCTGCACTAACCAGCCATGTGCATTCCTCAAAAAACTGAAGGACTTGACAGAGGTCTTGGAGCTTCGACCACTGCACAGCAGACAACTCCATGTCTGCCATCCAACTGCCTGCCCGTGTATGTGTATCCTCCCACAAATACATAACAGCACGCCTCTGTTCGCACAGTCTCTGAAGCATGTGCAGTGTTGAGTTCCACCTTGTTGCAACATCGATGATTAAGCGATGCTGGGGAAGGTTCAAAGACCGCTGATAGTTCTGCATACGGCTGGAGTGTACGGGCGAACGGCGGATATGAGAGCAAAGTCTGCGCACTTTGAGGAGCAGGTCGGGTAACCCCGGATAATTTTTCAGGAAGCACTGCACCACCAGGTTTAAGGTGTGAGCCAGGCAAGGAATGTGTTTCAGTTGGGAAAGGGCTATGGCAGCCATGAAATTCCTTCCGTTATCACTCACTACCTTGCCTGCCTCAAGATGTACAGTGCCCAGCCATGACTGGGTTTCTTTCTGCAAGAACTCGGACAGAACTTCCGCGGTGTGTCTGTTGTCGCCCAAACACTTCATTGCCAATACAGCCTGCTGACGCTTGCCACTAGCTGTCCCATAATGGCACACCTGGTGTGCAACAGTGGCAGCTGCGGATGGAGTGGATGTGCGACTGCGGTCTGTGGACGAGCTCTCGCTTCTGCAGGAGGAAGAGGAGGAGGAGGAGGGGGGGCCAACACCTACAGCCAACTGTTTCCTAGACCGTGGGCTAGGCAGAACTGTCCCAATATTGCTGTCCCCTGTGGACCCTGCATCCACCACATTCACCCAGTGTGCCGTGATGGACACGTAACGTCCCTGGCCATGCCTACTGGTCCATGCATCTGTTGTCAGGTGCACCTTTGTAGTCACAGATTGCCTGAGTGCATGGACAATGTGCTCTTTAACATGGTGGTAGAGGGCTGGGATGGCTTTTCTCGAAAAGAAGTGTCGACTGGGTAGCTCGTAGCGTGGTACAGCGTAGTCCATCAGCGCTTTGAAAGCTTCGCTTTCAACTAACCGGTAGGGCATCATCTCTAATGAGATTAGTCTAGCAATGCGGGCATTCAAACCCTGTGTACGCGGATGCGAGGATGAGTACTTCCTTTTCCTAAGGAGAGTCTCATGAAGGGTGAGCTGGACTGGAGAGCTGCATACGGTGGAACTAGCGGGGGTGCCGGTGGACATGGGTGACTGAGAGAGGGTTGGAGATGGTATTCTTGCTGGTGCCCTACATGCAGTGTTTCCTACTACTAACCTGGTGATTCCCTGACTGCTTTGGCCTGGCGACGAAAGCTGCACAGATACTGCAGGTGGTGCGGGAAATGGTGGGCTTACAGGTAGGGAAGGGATGTAGCGTTGCTGACTAGCTTCATTGACCGAGGGTGCTGCAACCTTTAGGGACGTTTGGTAGTTAGTTCAGGCTTGCAAATGCATGGTGGTTAAATGTCTATGCATGCAACTTGTATTAAGACTTTTAAGATTCTGACCTCTGCTTAAGGTAGTTGAACATTTTTGACAGATGACTTTGCGCTGATCATTTGGATGTTGTTTAAAAAAATGCCAGACTGCACTCTTTCTACTATCGGATACCTTTTCAGGCATTGCAGACTGAGCTTCTTTAACCGGATGGCCACGCTGTCCTCCAACTGGTTTTGGTTTTGCCAAGCGTTTTTGGCCAGATACGGGCCCGGCAGATGGAACCTGTTGTGATGTTGATGCCTGCTGCGGCTCCTCCTCCTCCGCTTCAGAACTACTGCCACCTGCACCCTGTTCCCCCAATGGCTGCCAATCGGGGTCAACAACTGGATCATCTATGACCTCCTCTTCTATGTCGTGTGCAACTTCTTCTGTGTCACCGTGTAAGCCGGTGGTATAGCGTTCGTGACGGGGCACCATAGTCTCCGATGGGTTTGATTCTGGCTCAGTACACTGCGAGGGCAATGTTCTGGTCTGAGTCAAAGGAACAGCATAGTAATCTGGCTGTGGCTGTGCATCTGTGCACTCCATGTCCGATTCAACTTCTAATGGGCATGGCCTGTTAACTGTTTCACTGTCTAACCCAGGAACGGTATGTGTAAAGAGCTCCATGGAGTAACCCGTTGTGTCGCCTGACGCATCCTTCTCTCTTGTTCTGGGTGAAGAAGACAAGGAAGCAACTTGTCCCTGACCGTGAACATCCACTAACGACACGCTGCTTTTACATTTAGCACTTTCAGAAGAGGAGGCAAAAGAGCTAGAGGCTGAGTCAGCAAGGAAAGCCAAAACTTGTTCTTGCTGCTCCGGCTTTAAAAGCGGTTTTCCTACTCCCAGAAAAGGGAGCGTTCGAGGCCTTGTGTAGCCAGACGATGAACCTGGATCAACAACTTGAGACTTAGGTGCAGTACTGCTTTTACCATGACCACCTGATGCTCCACCACCACTACCATCATTACCAGCTGACAATGACCGCCCACGGCCACGACCTCTTCCACCAGACTTCCTCATTGTTTGCAAAACGTAACCAAAGTAATGGTATTTGTTACTGTAAAACAACTTATAAGGTGAACTCAAACTTCTGTAGGATTTATATATACCTTTATAGGTGCCTGACACTGAAAGGAAAATCAGGCCCAATGTTACACACTAGGTTTTCTGTGCCCCAATAATTTGAGACAGATGGCACACACAGGAACGGCACTCAAGCAGAAATGTCAATCTTAATCTCCCACTATTTTTTTTTTTCAGGGAGAATTTAAAAAAAAACAAAAAAAATTAACAGTATGACACACTAGGTTTTCTGTGCACCAATAATTTGAAACAGATGGCACACACAGGACCGGCACTCAAGCAGAAATGCCAATCTTAATCTCCCACTATTTTTTTTTTCAGGGAGAATTAAAAAAAAAAAAAAATGGCCCAGTATTACACACTAGGTTTTCTGTGGCACACAATGAGAGACAGATGCCACACACAGCACTGGCACAGAGGCAGACTTGCCAATCTTTATCTCCACTATTTTTTTTTTTCAGGGAGAATAAAAAAAAAATGGCCGAGTATTACACACTAGGTTTTCTGTGGCACACAATGAGAGACAGATGCCACACACAGCACTGGCACAGAGGCAGACTTGCCAATCTTTATCTCCCACTATTTTTTTTTTTTTTCAGGGAGAATTAAAAAAAAAATGGCCCAGTATTACACACTAGGTTTTCTGTGGCACACAATGAGAGACAGATGCCACACACAGCACTGGCACAGAGGCAAGCTTGCCAATCTTTATCTCCCACTATTTTTTTTTTCAGGGAGAATTAAAAAAAAAATGGCCCAGTATTACACACTAGGTTTTCTGTGGCACACAATGAGAGACAGATGCCACACACAGCACTGGCACAGAGGCAGACTTGCCAATCTTTATCTCCCACTATTTATTTATTTTTTTCAGGGAGAATTAAAAAAAAAATGGCCCAGTATTACACACTAGGTTTTCTGTGGCACACAATGAGAGACAGATGCCACACACAGCACTGGCACAGAGGCAGACTTGCCAATCTTTATCTCCCACTATTTTTTTTTTTTTTCATGGAGAATTAAAAAAAAAAAAAAAGGCCCAGTATTACACACTAGGTTTTCTGTGGCACACAATGAGAGACAGATGCCACACACAGCAGTGGCACAGAGGCAGACTTGCCAATCTTTATCTCCCACTATTTTTTTTTTTTTTTCAGGGAGAATTAAAAAAAAAAAATGGCCCAGTATTACACACTAGGTTTTCTGTGGCACACAATGAGAGACAGATGCCACACACAGCACTGGCACAGAGGCAGACTTGCCAATCTTTATCTCCCACTATTTTTTTTTTCAGGGAGAATTAAAAACAAAAAAAAATGGCCCAGTATTACACACTAGGTTTTCTGTGGCACACAATGAGAGACAGATGCCACACACAGCACTGGCACAGAGGCAGACTTGCCAATCTTTATCTCCCTGCAGTAATCTCAGAAAAGTATGGCAGGCAGCTATAAAAAGGACAGCGGCACACAAAAGTGGGGACAAACAAACAAGATAGCTGTGCAGAAAGGAAGGAACAACAGGATTTGTGCTTTGAAAAAAGCAGTTGGTTTGCACAGCAGCGTACACACACACAGCAACGCAGCTATCAGGGAGCCTTCTAGGGCAGCCCAATGAGCTACAGCGCTGAGGAAAAAAAAATGTAGCTTCCACTGTCCCTGCAAACAAAAGGTGGTGTTGGACAGTGGAAATCGCTACAGCACAAGCGGTTTGGGGGACGAAGCGGCAGCAACCTCTCCCTACGCTCAGATCAGCAGCAGTAAGATGGCGGTCGGCGGGAGCGCCCCTTTATAGCCCCTGTGACGCCGCAGAAAGCAGGCCAATCACTGCAATGCCCTTCTCTAAGATGGTGGGGACTGAGATCTATGTCATCACGCTGCCCACACTCTGCGTCCACCTTCATTGGCTGAGAAATGGCACTTTTAGCGTCATTGAAACGCGACTTTGGCGCGAAAGTCGCGTACCGCATGGCCGACCCCACACAGGGATCGGGTCGGGTTTCATGAAACCCGACTTTGCCAAAAGTCGGCGACTTATGAAAATGACCGATCTGTTTCGCTCAACCCTAGTCTACACCCCACATGTAGTTATTATAATTGAAGATACATTTTGGCTTTGGGACTTGTGTTGTGGTACCTTGGACAGTGACAAGGGTGCTGTTGTTAAGGTGTAAGGTGGTCAAGATAAGGACATCTATCTTGTCCTTTTACTTTACCACCAGCAAGTTGTTGCTTCACTGGGCTCTGCTGACGTCCTTTCTCAGCAGTTGCCCAATTAGCGGCTTAGGGAGATCTCTCTGTTTTTTTCACACGGTGTCACATTTAACTGTATCTCTGACAGTGAGGGTCTTGAAGAGTGGAATGCTGGAGTAAAAAGTTATCTATGTAGAGGTGATAACCTTTATCCAGTAGTGAGTACAGCAATTCCCACACAATTTTACCACTCACACCCAGGACAGGGGGGCATTGAGGGGGGTCAATCTGGGTGTCCTTTACTTCTTGGCCACTAAATGTGTACCCTGAAGTACTCTTGCACAGCTTGTACAGTTTCATTAGATACCTTAACCTCTTATTGTGTAGGTATTGTTGGAATTTTAGCCCCCCTTTGAAATGAACCAGAGATTCACATATACAGATGTCCCTTTGGGAGTTGAATGCCTCAGCAAATTTTCTGCTGAAGTGGTCAACTACTAGTCGAATTTTATGTAGACGATCAAAGTTAGGATCGTCTCATGGGGAACACTACGCATTATAACTGTAAAATTTTGGATCACTTCAAATCGTATCCTTTTCATGGCCAAATGGCCATGCTGTATATCAATACCCAAGTATTGTCGAAGCTCTGGTTTTCTGACAATGCCCATATGCAGCACAATGCCCCAAAATGCTATAATTTCTTCTGCATTTAAAGGGGTTAATCTGGTGTATGGTGATGTGGGTTTTTGGGTGAAAAATTGATGGGCAGACAAATTTGTCTGGGCCACCATGAGATTTATTATTTCCTTGATGAAAAAGAATTTTGAAAAGTCCATTTCAGTGAGGCCTCATTGCCATGTTCACTCACCTAATTCACTAGCTAAGAAATTATTCACTGATAACAATTATTTTTTTTTTTACAAAAGAAAATTACTACCTCTGTACATATAAAGCTACTTTGTACTATTTTTTGTTCTAAAAGAAAATCGGACTTTACTAACTGTGGCGTTCGCTACGCTAATGCTCTAACTCACTACGTATAAGGCTACTATGTACTAAATACTATATTTTTTCTAAAAGAAAATCGGACATCACTAACACTGTGACGTTCACTACTCTAATGCGCTACATCACAACCTATAAGGCTACTCTGTACTAACTATTATTTTTTTTCTAAAACAAAATCGGACGTCACATTGTCACATCTGCAACTGTAATATGCTACCTTGCTACTGTATGCGTATTGTACGTGTATGAAAATCTATGTGGGATTAACTACAAGAGCCTTGAAAATACGTATCAGGGAACATGTGAGGGACATCCTTGCTGGAAAGGAGGAGGATAATTTGGATGTATTAAAAAGTGTTCCAAGACATTTTAAACAATTCCATGCCAGTGACCCTTCCTGTTTCAGGGTGAAGGGGATTGATTGTGTCCCCATAAGTCCACGGGGTGGCAATGTAAGTAAGGTCCTGGCCCAAAAAGAATCTCGGTGGATCTGGGAACTACGTACCCTGAAACCAGATGGTTTAAATGAAACTCTGAGCTTTGCACCCTTTCTGTAATACACCTGTCAATTTTTAATAAAAATTTGTGGTTCATCTGTTTTTATTGTGTTTTTATGTTGATTTTAATATTAATGTTGTCCTTTTTTATTAATTTATAGCCTTCACCATGTCCCTTTTTTTGGCCCCTATGAATCTTTGAACATAGTTGGATGAAATTGGAGGAGATGCCCTTCATGTGATGCACTTTATGAACTTTCTATGAATTGTATGAAGCACATTTGCACTTTGGTTCATGTTTGTATAAAATTATATATTTTTTATCACAGTCACTCATGAATATATATTATATGTCCTCACATATGAATTTTAGTTGAGGGAATTTTTCTTTTTATATAATATTAAATAATTTGTATATTAGTAATGTAATAATAATATTTTGTAGTGTATATTGGTAATGTAATACACTGTAAATTTGTACTGTATATTGGTAATTTTAATATGGTTCATTATGGCACAGATATATAGATTGGTATTTATTAACTAAGTAATTATTTGTATGCACTTTACATATCAATTCTGTAACTATCACTAAGTATGGTAGTTAAAGCTTACCATGTATTTTTTTTGGTTATAAGTATATATTGTATACAGTATCTATGCACGAGGTTATGCACTTTAATATATAGATGCAATGTTTGCGGCATCTCTATGAATATATGAGATCTTGGGTCAAAAATAGAATAAGGGGTTAATATAATATCACTCTGAGTGGGTTGGCGCCGCTCCGTCTATGGTTTACCGCTGTGCGCGTGCGCGCCCCTCATCGCTTGGCCGTGCGTCGTTCACTGGTGTCTGGATCGGGTCCTTGCGCTCACATGACTGTCTAGCGGTCATGTGGGCGGAAGTACCTGATGACGCTGTGGATGACTCGGGCTCTGCGATGGCGGTCGGAGCATGCGCCGCAACAAGGCGGCGACTTGATGACGTGCAGCGTTTTTAGTAAAACCTAATTGGACAGACACGGTATTTAAACTAGTCAGTGATATGATGATGCCACTCCCCCGGAAGAAGGCTGTTTGTAGCCGAAACGTGCGTAGGGGCTCTGGCACTGTTTGGACTTGAGGTAACCTGAATATGTTTACATACTCTTTTTTAAGCTTATGCCATGTAGGTGTGATCACTTTTTGGGAATAGTACTAATGGACCTTTGGGTGGAATAGACAATTATACCTTGGTGGCACACTATATGGTAAATAAGGACAATGTATGTATATACCTCAGGCTGATGGTGTTTTTTGTATTGGTACACATCATCTATTGTGTCTTTGGTCTTCCTTTTTAAAATTTGTCAATAAAGCTGTGTATTTTTGGTACAATTATGGTCTGAAGTCGTACTTTTTGTTTATAGGTTTATACCTTGCTACCTTTAAGGGTACTCTGTACTAACTAGTATTTTTTTTCTAAAACAAAATTGGGTGTCACTAACTCTGTGACATTCACTACTCTAATATGATACCTTGCTATCTAACAAACTAACTATACTAACTACTATTATTTTTTTTCTAAAAAAAAAAAATCGGACATCACTTACTGTTAGGACTGGCAGATCACACTAAATATAAATTTAGATGAAGTTCGATCGCAACCCAGGGTCCACCGTGAGGAGATGAAAAACCACAGCTAGTAAGCAATGGTGGAAGCGTGCGGCAAGCGATCTTTAAAACACACGGGGTTAAATGTCACCCTGTGTGAATAGAAACTAATTACCCAACTCTGTTAGCTTCACAGAGGGGTAGAGACAGAAATGCAGCTGTCCCTAGACAGTATGGCACAGCTGGATGCCACACTAGTGAAAATGGTGCTGCGTGAAATCTCCTCTTACTTCACAGATGAACGCAACCCTCTTACAGGCAAGGAAACAAGTAGTAGACACATTCACAGTGTATGCACACACACAAACTCCTCTCCGGATGTGCCAGAATTCTAAAGGCTATACACTTGCTCTGAGCGCACACAGGCAAGTCCACACTACCGTAGTGTTACACGCACACATATAACATAAATGATCTTAGCGCACTGTTGGGCGCACCAAATATCCTTTTATAGACTGTGCCAATCAGACAGGAACTTGCTCGCGGGCCAATCCGGAGCTGGCACAGGACCTGAGCAGCTGACGACTGACCACCAATGAAAGGTCTCCACCTCACGAGTATGCTCAGTAAAGCAAATCCTGGACTTAGTCTCAGGAATGACTGCTCACTGCTCTCTTTTGTTAGTTACCATAGCTGGACCTGGAGTGCGCACAGCCCTAGTCTGAGCAAGATGCTGAGACGTCTTTGCTGAGCAGCATCTACTGCGGTCGAGACCGAATGGGAGACCACAGGCAAAGATGAGGCTTGGGATCCATCCTGTGCAGAGGGAGAATCCCAGAGCCTAACATTATCCCCCCTCCTAGTGCCCCCCCTGTGAGCCGCACCACGCTGAAAGGCCGCAATAAGCTGGGGGCACGGATGTGCTCAACCGGCTCCCAGGTCCTATCCTCTGGCCCATGACCCTTCCAGTTGACCAAAAACAATTGTTTGCAATGCACCACCTTGGAACTGACAATCGCGTTCACCTCAAACTCATATGAAGATGTACCGAAGTCCCGGCAGAAGACTCAGAAAACCGGGACATGTGAATGGGTTTCCAGAGGGAAACATGAAAGGTGTCAATAATATTCAAGCATGGCGGAAGGGACAGGCGATATACTACAGGATTTACCTGCTCAAGGACTTTGAAAGGATCTAGATAGCGTGGAGCCAACTCTACTCACAGCGTGATATTACAGGCTGAGAGCCACACCAAGTCGCCGGGTGCAAAGACAGGAGCGGGAAAGCAATGCACGTCAGCAGAGATCCTCATTCTCTCCTTAGAGGCCTTGATGGCATCCTGTGTGCGGTCCCAGACGTCACGAGCCTCCACAGCCCAGTCTACCACCCTAGAGTCAGAGAAAGACAGGCATGGTGATGGGAACACGCAGATGCTGACCGTAATTAAGGAAAAACGGAGTCTGCCTTGTAGAATCGGCGACGGCATTGTTAAGGGAAAACTCTGCCCATGGCAACAAGAATGCCCAGTATGTGACCAGAGTTTGATTGGCCCTCTCCACCAACCTGTTCATCTCGGTATGATATGCTGAAGAGAGATTAAGCTCAATACTGAGCAGCCGACAGAGCTCTCTTAAGAACTGAAAAGCAAACTGGAGACCCTAATCACTGAATATCTTGTCAGGCATGCCGTATAGATGGAAGATGTACTTAGCAAAAAGCACCACCAAAGCCGTTGTCGACTGTACCCTCTGAATGGGAATTCAATGTACCATCTTGGAGAAATGGTCAGTGACTACCCAGATGACTGTATTGTTAAGGGACTTGGGCAAGCCCACAATTAAGTTCATCCTGTCCATCTCCCAGAGCCTATCTGCCACCGGCAGGGGATGTAACAAGCCTGCAGGCCTCTGCCGGGGAGGCCGATTCTTGGCGCAGGAGACAAATGCCTGGACATATGTCCCTGACATTGCACGCCATTCATGGCCACCAATATGACCTCGCCAGAAGCTCAGACATCCTTTTAGTTCCGAAATTTCCACCCAACTTAGATGTGTGAGCCCAAGAGAGGACCTCTGGATGCAGATTTGGTGGTACCAGAGTCTTGCCCGGAGGCACCGATTCAAGCAAAACCGGGGCTACCGTTTGCAGACTCTCCAATGGGACAATAAGCTGAGGCTCGTCCCCTCCTCAGATGAGACAATGGAATGAGATAGAGCATCGGCGCGGAGATTCTTCTCCCCAGAGAGAAAATGAAGGGTGAAATTAAATTGGGAGCAGAATTATGACCATCTGGCCTGGCAAGAGTTTAACTGCTGAGCCGTCTGCAGGTACAGCAGGTTTTTGTGGTCGGCGAACACTTGGAAAGGGAATCGAGCACTTTATAGGAGATGTCTCCACTCCGAGAAGGCCAACTTCATGGCCAGTAACTCCCTGTCCCAGATGGAATAGTTTCTCTCTGCCAGTGTGAAGGCCTTAGAAAAGAATAAAACATGGATGTTTGTGACCTTGAGCGTCCTTCTGATACAGGACAGCTCTGGCACCGACAGAAGAGGCATCCACTTCCAATATGTAGGGCTTATCCATATCGGTGCAATGTAGCACGGGGCCCTAGTGAAATACGCCTTCACGGAGATTAACACCTTGGAGACCTCCTCCAACCACACATTAGGATTAGCTCCTTTTTTGGTGAGGGCTACCAGCAGAGCCACTAAGGTAGAAAAGTGAGGGATGAACTGGCAATAATAGTTGACAAAACCCCTTAAAGAGCTGCACCGCTTTAAGGGAATGTGGTTCCTGACAGTTCATCACGGACTCCAGTTTGACAGGATCCATGGCCAAACCTTTGGTTGAGATAAAATAGCCTAGGAAAGGCAAGGACTTTTGTTCAAACACACACTTTTCCACTTTGGCATGCAGGGAATTGGCTGAAAGGAGTTCAAAGACCTTGCAGACATCCTTACAGTGGGAATCAATACCTGGAGAGAAGATAAGAATATTGTCCAGATAGACAACCACTGAAGTGGATAACAATTCCCAAAAGATGTCATTAAGGCCATGTGCACACGTTCAGGATTTTTAGCGTTTTTTTCGCGTTTTTTCGCTATAAAAACGTGATAAAAACGCGAAAAAAACGCTAACATATGCCTCCTATTATTTACAGTGTATTCCGCATTTTTTGTACAAATGTTGCGATTTTTTCCGCGAAAAAATCGCATCGCGGAAAAAAAAGCAACATGTTCATTAAAAATGCGGAATTGCGGGGATTCCGCACACCTAGGGGTCCATTGATCTGCTTACTTCCCGCACGGGGCTGTGCACACCATGCGGGAAATAAGCAGATTATGTGCGGTTGGTACCCAGGGTGGAGGAGAGGAGACTCTCCTCCACGCACTGGGCACCATATAAGTGGTCAAAAATAAAGAATTAAAATAAAAAATAGTCCTATACTCACCCTCGATGTCTTCCCGCCTCTCAGCTGCATGCTGCCGCTTCGGTTCCTGTAGCTGATGTGCGGTGAAGGACCTGCGATGATGTCACGGTCTTGTGACCATCCTGTGATTGGTCGAGACCGGTCATGTGACCGCGACGTCATGGAAGGTCCTGCGCGCGCACACCATCTATACGGAACGGACGCCGGTGAGGATATCAGCTGTCTGCGGGTGAGTATAACCTTTTTTTTAATTTTTTTTATTATTTTTAAACATTCTATCTTTTACTATAGATGCTGCATAAGCTGCATCTATAGTAAAAAGATGGTCACACTTGTCAAACAGTATGTTTGACAAGTGTGACCAACCTGTCAGTCAGTTTTCCAAGCGATGCTACAGATCGCTTGGAAAACTTTAGCATTCTGCAAGCTAATTACGCTTGCAGAATGCTAAAAAAACGCGAAAAAAACGGAAAAAAAACGCAAAAAAAAAAATGCGGATTTCTTGCAGAAAATTTCCGGTTTTCTTCAGGAAATTTCTGCAAGAAATCCGCAACGTGTGCACATACCCTAACAATGTCTTGGAAGATGGCAGGAGCGTTACAAAGGCCGAACAGCATCACCAGATACTCATAGGGGCAGTCCCGTGTGTTAAACACGGTCTTCCATTCAACCCCCTCACGAATTCGTATCAAGTTGTTTGCGCCACACAGATCTAGTTTAGTAAATACCATAGCTCCTCGCAGCCTGTCAAAGAGCTCTGAGATGAGAGGTAGAGGGTATTTGTTTTTGATGGTAATAGCATTCAAACTCCTGTAATCTATACATGGACATAGTTCCCCATTCTTCTTCTGAGCAAAGAAGAAGCCAGCCCCTGCAGGAGACAGTGAGTTCCTAATAAACCATCTCGCCAGATTCTCTTTCATATATTGAGACATGGCCTCAGTCTCCGGGAGAGAAAGAGGGTAAATTTGTCCTCGGGGAGGCTCTGTACCCGGCAAGAGGTCTATAGGACAGGGGCGATGAGGTGGAAGGTTCTCTGCTGCCCTCTTGGAGAACACATCAACGTATTGCCAGAAATGTTTTGGGAGAGGAGTTAGATCTGTGGTGACCTCAGATGTAGCAACCTGAACCTGAGCCCTCAGACACCTTCCCTCACATGACCCACTCCATCCCACTGCTCCCTGTGGACCAGTCAATATGTGGGGAATGATGACATAACCAAGGTATCCCTAACAATACCTCGTCAATACCCTTAGGAATGACCATCAACAAGATTATCTCCTGATGTTCTGTAGACATGGCCAGAGGGAGAGGAATGGTCTGATGTGTGATTTGTGAAGGCAATGCGGACCCATTGACCACCCGGATGGTAACTGGCTTGGTGAGCATCACCAGCGGTATTGTGTGCCGTTCCGTGAAGGCAGAAGACATAAAGTTGCCTTCAGCCCCAGAGTCCACACAAGCCTCAACAGAGTGAGTGGTCGAGCCATATGAAAGTGTCGCCCTCACGGTTAACTTAGAGGACAACGCCACCGTGTCTAGTGAGCCTCTTCCAATAGCCACTAGACGCAGTCATCCCTGCCGCCGGGGACACTTGTTGGCAAAATTACTTGACTGCCTAGAAACATGGCAGATCGAAGGTGCACGGGTGGAGAGAAACCTCCATGGCCTCTCCTGGTTCATTAACCTGGGACGGAGATACCAGAGGCTTGGCAAAATTTGGAGTCAGTCGAAACCTCTGTCTACATTGGGCTCGCTCCAATCTTCATTATAAATATCGAAGGTCAATGTGGGTGGAGACTATCAAGTCCTCCAGTATGGCAGGAATCTCCTTTACATGACCTGCAAGCCCCCCCAGAAGACTGGGATAAGGACCTTATTCAACCACTCCAATTCGGATGCTAGTGTCTGAAATTGGATGAAGAACTGGCTGACCATGGAAGAGCCCTCAGTTAACGCCAAGAGTTGGAGTGCAGTGTCATGGGTGACCTGAGGTCCTAAGAAGACCTGTCTCAGAGCACTCAAGAAGTGAGAGATGCTCTGCACCACCTAGTCATTGTGCTCCCACAGCGGCGTAGCCCACTCCAGCATCTTGCTCATTAATAAGGAGATCACAAATCCCACCTTGGCCCATTCAGGGGGGAAATGTGATACCAGTAGCTCCAGCTGAATAGCACACTGGTTCACAAAATCCCTACAGGCTTTACTGTCGCCTGTGAACTTATCGGGTAGGAGGAGATGAGTGAGAGACGGAACAGAGATGGCAGTGGAAACTCGAGACACATGCCATGAGCCACTAATGTGGTGGCATCCACTGCTGTTGTCATGCACTCAAGAGTGGACAACCTGTCTTGCTGTTTCTGGATGTAACGCTGCTCATACACCATTGCTAGCCAGTCCCTCGCGCTAAGATACTGTTAGGGTTGAAGGATGGCACTAAATATAAATTTAGATGAAGTGCGATCGCAAACCAGGGTCCACCGTGTGGAGATGAAAAACCGCAGCTAGTAAACAATGGCGGAAGCATGCGGCAAGCAATCTTGAAAACACATGGGGTTAAATGTCACCCTGTGTGAATAGAAACTAATTACCCAACTCTGTTAGATTCACAGAGGGGTAAAGACAGAAATACAGCTGTCCCTAGACACTATGGCAAAGCTAGATCTCACGCTAGTGAAAATGGCGCTACGTGAAATCCCGTGTTACTTCACAGGTGAACGCAACCCTCTCAGGGGCAAGAAAACAGGTAGTGGACACAGTCACAGCGTATGCACACACATGAACTCCTCTCCGCAGGTGCCAGAATTCTAAAGGCTATACACCTGCTCTGAGCACACACAGACAAGTCCACACGACCGTAGTGTTCCACACACACATATAACATAAATGATCTTAGTGCACCGCTGTGTGCTCCAAAGATCCTTTTATAGACTGTGCCAATCAGACAGGACCTTGCTCATGTGCCAATCCGGAACCGGCACAGGACCTAGGCAGCTGAAGACCGACCACCAATGAGAGGTCGCCACCTCATGAGCATGCTCAATAGAGCAAATCATGGACTTAGTCTCAGGAATGACTGCTTGCTGCTGTCTATTGTTAGTTACCATAGCTGAACCTGAAGAGGAAGCAGTAACAATGCGCACAGCCTGAGTTGGAGCAAGACGCTGCGACCGACGTCTTTGCTGAGCAGCATTTACTGTGGTCGAGACCGAATGGGAGACCGGAGGAGAAGATAAGGCTTGGGATCCATCCTGTGCAGAGGGAGAATCCAGGTGTGTTATGATAGGGCTAGCGGAACGCACCTAATGTAAGTATATATTTTATTAGGATAGATGCGTTGGCAGCCGGGGTCCACCGTGCAGGAGAACCTGCTGCTAGTAAATAGTGGAACTAATGGCAGTGTTAGCTAACTCTGTTACTTCACAGAGCAGCCGTGAACTCAAAGCGCTGCGCCCTGTTAGACTCCACAGAGGCACAGGCTAACTGTCTAAACAAGAGCAGTTAGTGGTCTTGCACGCACACGAAACTCCTCGCCGGAGGTGCCAGCATTCTAGGGGCTTATTTCGGCCAGGTCCCTGAACACACAAGCATATGAACTCCTCGCTGGAGGTGCCAGCATTCTAGGGGCTTATTTCAGCCGGGTCCCTGAACACACTCATACAAGACCACACTGGCGCAAAGTACATAAATGAAAGCAATACTAGCGCATGGCCGTGCGGCCATGCGAGCCTTATATAGCTGCAGCAAGTAAAAGACCTTCCCAGAAGGACCAATGAGAGGCTGCCATACCTGAGCATGTGACCCTAAATCTCCACTGAGAGATCTTGCCCTGGGCATGCTCAGTGTGTGCCAAGCAGGACTTAGTCCTAGCACCTACAGGACCTTCCTGAAAGGACCAATGGACTTAGCTGCAGTATCTGACCATGTGACCCTCGATCTCCACTGAGAGATCTTACTCAGGGCATGCTCAGAACGAGAAGAGCAGGACTTAGTCCCAGAAGTGTCTGCTAGCTGCTGCCCAGCACTGACTTCAATGGCAGAAGCAGGAAAAGCAGCAGTAACTCTTAGTACAGAGTGGGACTGAGCAAGACACTGGGACTGACATCTCCGCTGAGCAGGCTTCACTGTGGCAGGAGAAGAATGGGATACCGCAGCGGAGATGGCCTGAGATTCACCCTGTGCAGAGACGGGAACTCGACCCCTAACATTACCCCCCTCCTTGGGCCTCGCCATGCTCGAAGGCAGCAATGAGCTGCGGAGCCCGAATGTGCTCAACAGACTCCCACGACCTGTCCTCAGGACCATGTCCCTTCCAATCCACCAAATAAATTTTTTTGCCACGTACCACCTTGCACCCCAAAATAGTGTTCACCTTGTAATCGTCCGTAGACGAACCTGATGTCCCAGCAGATGACTCGGAAAACCGGGACATGTATACGGGTTTCAAGAGGGACACATGAAAGGTGTTGGTGATACCCAGGCGTGGCGGAAGGGCCAAACTATAGACCACAGGATTAACCTGTTCGAGGACCTTGAAAGGACCCAAGTAGCGAGGTGCAAACTTAGTGGACTCCACTCGCAGCCTGATGTTATGGGCGGAGAGCCACACTAAGTCGCCAGGAGCAAAGGTCGGAGCGGGGCGCCGATGTGCATTGGCGGAGGACCTCATTCTCTCCTTGGAGGCCTGAATGGCATCCTGAGTGCGGTCCCAAATAATCCATGCTTCCACAGCCCAGTCTGCCACCCTGGAGTCGGCAGAAGACACGGGCATAGGCACAGGTACCCGCGGATGCTGACCATAGTTGAGGAGGAATGGGGTTTGTCCAGTGGAGTCGGCAACCGCATTGTTCAGCGCAAACTCTGCCCACGGTAGCAAGGATGCCCAGTCATCCTGTCTAGTTGAAACAAAATGTCGCAGATATGTGACCAAGGTCTGATTGGCCCTCTCTACCAATCCATTCGTCTCGGGATGATATGCGGAAGAGAGATTTAACTCAATGCTGAGAAGATGACAAAGCTCTCTCCAGAACCGAGACAAAAACTGGGGACCCCGGTCACTGACAATCTTGTCTGGCATACCGTGTAGGCGAAAGATGTGCTGTATGAACAACGCTGCCAAGGCCCGTGCCGAAGGTAACCGTGGTAGCGGCACCAAATGCACCATTTTGGAGAAGTGATCAGTGATAACCCAAATGATGGTACAGCCCCGAGACTTGGGCAAACCCACCACAAAGTCCATACCGACCATCTCCCAGGGCCTGTCTGCCACTGGCAACAGATAGAGCAACCCAGCTGGCCGTTGTCGAGGAGACTTATTTTTGGCGCAGGAGACACACGCCAGAATATAATCCCTGACATCACGGACCATATGTGGCCACCAATACGTCCTCGCCAACAGCTCAGATGTCCTTTTTGTCCCAAAATGACCACCCACCCTGGACAAATGAGCCCACGAGAGAACCTCCGGTCGCAAATTGGGTGGTACAAAAGTCTTGCCCGGAGGCACAGACTCTAGCGAACCCAGGGCTATGGTTCTCAGGCTCTCAGTGGGGACAATAAGCCGAGGCTCCTCTTCCTCCTCCACTGATGACACCACGGAGAGAGAGAGAGCGTCGGCACGAATGTTCTTCTCCACAGAAAGAAAATGGAGGGTGAAATGGAACCGGGAGAAGAACAAGGACCATCTAGCCTGGCGAGAATTTAACCGCTGGGCTGTCTGCAGGTACACCAGATTTTTATGGTCTGTGAGGACTTGGAAAGGAAAATGAGCTCCCTCCAAGAGATGTCTCCACTCCGAGAAGGCCAATTTCATGGCCAGCAACTCCCTGTCCCCGATGGAATAATTCCTCTCTGCTGGTGAAAAGGTCTTTGAAAAGAAGAAGCAAGGATGCTTCCGACCTTGAGCATCCTTTTGGAAGAGGACTGCTCCTGCACCAACAGATGAGGCATCCACCTCCATGATAAAGGGTTTATCTACATCGGGACGATGTAGGATGGGAGTGCTAGCGAAATGTGACTTTATGGAATTAAAGGCCTTGGAGACCTCCACAGACCACAATTTGGGATTTGCTCCCTTCTTGGTAAGGGCAACCAAGGGAGCTACCAACGTTGAGAAGTGTGGAATGAACTGTCAATAGTAGTTAATGAACCCCATAAAGCGCTGCACCGCTTTAAGAGAATGGGGTTCCTGCCAGTCCATCACAGCCTGTAGCTTGGCAGGATCAATAGCCAAACCCTGGGCAGAGATGATATAACCAAGAAATGGCAAGGACTCCAGCTCAAACACACACTTCTCCAATTTGGCGTAAAGGGAGTTTGCCTGTAAGAGGTCAAAGACTTTGCGAACATCTCTCCGATGGGAGTCGATATCTGGAGAGTAGATGAGAATATCATCCAGATAGACTACGACCGAGGTGGTGAGCATATCCCGGAAGATGTCATTCACAAAGTCTTGGAAAATGGCTGGGGCATTACAGAGCCCGAAGGGCATCACCAGATACTCATAGTGCCCATCCCTGGTGTTAAAAGCCGTCTTCCATTCGTCCCCCTCACGGATGCGAATCAGATTGTAAGCACCACGCAGATCTAATTTTGTAAATACCCTTGCTCCCCATAGCCTATCAAAAAGCTCAGATATCAGGGGTAATGGGTATTTGTTCTTAATGGTGATGGCGTTAAGACCCCTGTAGTCAATACATGGATGCAGTTCCCCATTTTTCTTCTGAACGAAGAAGAATCCAGCCCCAGCAGGCGACACCGACTTCCTGATGAACACTCTTGCCAGATTTTCTTGGATGTACTGAGACATAGCCTCCATCTCCGGGAGAGATAATGGATAAACTCGACCCCGGGGAGGCTCAGCACCAGGCAAGAGGTCAATAGGACAGTCATAGGGCAGGTGAGGCGGAAGGGTCTCCGCCGCCTTTTTGGAGAACACATCCGCATGAGACCAGTATTGCTTGGGGAGAGAGGATAGATCTGCGGGTACCTCAGTAGTAGCAACCTGAACGCACTCCCTTTGACACCTACCCTCACAAGACTCACCCCATCCCAAAATTCTGCCAGAAGACCACTCGATATGTGGAGAGTGGTACCGTAACCAAGGTATCCCCAACAGGACCTCATCAATACCCTCAGGTATGACGAGCAGAGATATTGTCTCCTGATGGGATGGCGACATGGACAGAGTAAAAGGAATGGTCTGGTGAGTTATCTGTGAAGGTAGTGTCGACCCATTCACCACTCGTACCGTAACTGGTTGCGCTAGCATAACCAGGGGTATTGCGTGACGTTGGGCAAAGGCGGAAGACATGAAATTCCCCTCTGCCCCAGAATCCACGCAGAGCTCTACTGAGTGGGAAGATGAGCCAATGTTAATTGTCCCCTTAAAGGACAATTTTGAGGCAAACGTCGCTGTATCTAGTGTACCTCCCCCGACTACCACTAAAGGCTGACGTCTCCTCGACCACTGAGAACATTTGGTGGCAAGATGTTCAGACTGCTGGCAAACATGACGAACCTTGGATGCCCAAGTGGTCTGGGACTTAGAACCCGCTCGTGACACCTCCCTGGCCTCATGTGACTCAGGAACCAGGGCCGGAGATTCCAGAGGTCTGGCGAAGGTGGGAGCCAGCCGAAACCTTTGCCTACACTGGGCTCGCTCAAACCTCCGCTCGTTAAAACGGAGGTCAATGCGGGTAGAGACAGTTATTAACTCCTCCAGTGTGGCTGGAATCTCCCTAGTGGCCAGAGCGTCCTTAACATGATCAGCCAGCCCCCTCCAAAATATAGGGATAAGGGCTTTATCTGACCACTCTAGCTCTGAAGCTAAAGTTCGAAAACGGATGGCGAATTGGCAGACCAAGGACTCACCCTGAGTTAATGTCAGCAGTTGGAGCGCCGTATCATGAGTGACTTGAGGTCCTAGGAAGACCTGTTTCAGAGTGCTCAGAAACAACGGAGCACTCTGCACCACATGATCGCCACGCTCCCACAGCGGCGTAGCCCATTCCAAAGCCCTGTCCGACAAGAGGGACACAATAAATCCCACCTTAGCCCGCTCTGTGGGAAAACGTGCAGCCAGAAGCTCAAGGTGAATAGAGCTCTGACTCACGAATCCCCTACAAGATCTGCTTTCTCCAGAAAATTTTTCAGGGAGCGAGAGGCGCGAAAATGTCGGAACAGGGGTGGCAGTGGACAAAGTTGCTGCAGTAATGCTAGCAGCCTGTACAGCAGCTGCGGAAATATCCACAGCTGAAGTTGAACTCTCGAGAGCCGCCAACCTACCCTCCAGCTGCTGGATATACCGCAAAGATTGCTGTATGTCCGCCATTTACTAGCCAGACCCTGGCGTTAGTATTATGTTATGATAGGGCTAGCGGAATGCACCTAATGAAAGTATATATTTTATTAGGATAGATGCGTTCGCAGCCCGGGGTCCACAGTGCAGGAGAACCTGCTGCTAGTAAATAGCGGAACTAATGGCAGTGTTAGCTAACTCTGTTACTTCACAGAGCAGCCGTGAACTCAAAGCGCTGCGCCCTGTTAGACTCCACAGAGGCACAGGCTAACTGTCTAAACAAGAGCAGTTAGTGGTCTTGCACGCACACGAAACTCCTCGCCGGAGGTGCCAGCATTCTAGGGGCTTATTTCGGCCAGGTCCCTGAACACACAAGCATATGAACTCCTCGCCGGAGGTGCCAGCATTCTAGGGGCTTATTTCAGCCGGGTCCCTGAACACACTCATACAAGACCACACTGGCGCAAAGTACATAAATGAAAGCAATACTAGCGCATGGCCGTGCGGCCATGCGAGCCTTATATAGCTGCAGCAAGTAAAAGACCTTCCCAGAAGGACCAATGAGAGGCTTCCATACCTGAGCATGTGACCCTAAATCTCCACTGAGAGATCTTGCCCTGGGCATGCTCAGTGTGTGCCAAGCAGGACTTAGTCCTAGCACCTACAGGACCTTCCTGAAAGGACCAATGAACTTAGCTGCAGTATCTGACCATGTGACCCTCGATCTCCACTGAGAGATCTTACTCACGGCATGCTCAGAACGAGAAGAGCAGGACTTAGTCCCAGAAGCGTCTGCTCGCCGCTGCCCAGCACTGACTTCAATGGCAGAAGCAGGAAAAGCAGCAGTAACTCTTAGTACAGAGTGGGACTGAGCAAGACGCTGGGACCGACGTCTCCGCTGAGCAGGCTCCACTGCAGCAGGAGAAGAATGGGAGACCGCAGCGGAGATGGCCTGAGATTCCCCCTGTGCTGAGGCGGGAACTCGACCCCTAACACCAGTGACCAAACACTTACACTCCGACGTCTGCTACTCTAACTAGCAAGTAAAAAAGTCCCTTGGCTCAGGCTCTTATTAGCAGCAATACTAATCAGAGAACTGCGGCCATGGGAAGAGCACAAATATTCAGCGCAGGATGATGCACATGCCAAAAAAGTGTGCAAAAAATACATTTGGGAGGAGGGACTGGGGAAGTGATTCTGCTGTGATCGCAGATCAATTCACAAAGCAGCAAGGAGATTGCAGCAGGCACAGATCGCAGGAGGCACTGGAGGACACAGATTGCAGGAGGAAAATTCTGGTCACCAACTTTGAGGTAAAAGGTGACATGGAGAGTGAGGAATCACTATTTTAGATTAACCCCTTTGGCGCTGATTAGTCAGTAATTATTGTTCATCCAATCACCGCCAAAGGGCTTAATGAGGAGAGGTGACCACCCCATTTTGACTGTCATGACTGGTACTGTGTCAGACGGCAACAATCGCAACTTGTCACATTTTTTTTTAACTTTATTGTAACATCAATGTGCTTGGCTGGTCAGAATTGATCAGCCAATAACAGCGATTGTTGACAAATGGGACACTACAGTCCTCCGGGGCGATGTGCAGGGATGATTATAAGATTATGGTCTGTTGTCAGAGATTTTAAGCTGGCTACAGACAAATGTAAGAACATCTTCTGTCGTACTGCATATGCCTGTAAAATAATTCTCATGTCACTAGTCTAGGTGAGAAAAACACAAGACTATAGTTTTAATCTGATCACTAATTAGATGACCATGCTTTTGTCTTTTTCTCAGCCAGTTTGGTCACATGAGAATTATATTACAACCATGTATAGTACAACAGAAGACGTTCTTACATATGATCAGTGAAAGGTTAGGATGCTATTAATCCTTAGGTGACACAATCAATACTAAAGACCCATTTAGCAGGCTCCATTCATGTTTATGTTGAGCACCAGAAACCATTGATTTCACAGGTCAATGACTTGTGCAATCTGACATTAAGAACAATTATTCTGCACATACCGCTTATTTCCCATTATGGGAACCCTCCAACCTTTGATCTGATTTAATTCAGTGTCAGACACATCTATCAGCAGAGGAAGCCGTGGAACCCACACTGTCATTTCTAGTGAGGGCTTGAAATGTTGATAGGAGAAATTCACAACAGCATTAACCTTTCCTTTCATTTCCTTTCCATTTACGAAGACATAGTCACATCGGTCCGAAACCTGTTAGACAGAAAAATAACAAGTTCATTGGCTTATAAACCAACCAAGGATATTTTACATATCAATGAAATCAGAATTTAGAACAACATTTCTAATTAAATGGGAATAACTAATTATTTTAAAAAAATGAAGGAAAGGCAGACATGGAGATTTATGTTTCTCATGTATGCTCCAAATATACTTTATTGTTTAACCATTTTGAAGGATTCAATTATCGTCATGTTAAGATAAAACTTGGATTATATTTAATATGACTTTATGTGAAAGTTGTAAGATCCCAAATAATACAACATTTCCAAGAGTATAAAGTGTTAAAATGTTGCCACAAACGGTTTGAGTAGTGTATGCTGTAGAAATATTCCCACATAAATCATTTTATATGCATACAGCATGTCGTGCAGCTGTGACACTGCACGGAAGACATCTTCTGCTGATTGACATATTATCTCAGCCAGAAGACATCATCACCGTAATGTCTCATGGAATATGCCTCACGTGAGGAAACTTACAACAGCTATTTGTTGTTATGCATTTGCAAACATGACATAATATTTTATTCATGTGTTTCACACTGATTGACAACACAACATGTTTTTGTTGGAACCAGTAGGGAAAAAACAATGGAGAAGAATGGCTGTCTTTAGAAGATGAGACTATATTTTGTAACTTACAGTAGTCTTTGTCTTTGTAAGCATATTGCTTAGCCTGGGGCTGTTTCAGAGGGGTTATAAATATACAACAATGCCCAATAGCAAAATTTACAATTTGCTGACTTGAAAAATTCTCTAGTGTTTTTTCCACACACCCAATTCATCCTATGCAAGATATTTGGTGGAAGTCACGTTTGCCTGGTTTATTCCTCTCTTGTTTAATTGTTATTAATGTTGCAGAATCAGTAAAATATTACTATTTTGTTCATCTTCTATTTGAGAAAATCTGAGCAGTCTCCCCTCTGCAGGTTCCACATGAGTCGCATGGGCTGTTTTAATGGTACTCAATTGGTGGTTTGGATGAAAATGTGAAGAATGTTGTTATACCTGCTGGTGGTCCAGAGAGAATAAGAGTGCTTTCACACTGCATTCAGGCACTCGTTCAGTGGCCCGGTCGGAGCATATGTCCCAATCACCCCCCACAAAACAGGATACGGGCCTATGCACTGAAGGGGCCATAGAATATCATGTGGCTGACAGAGTGAACGTGCGCTCTGACTTGCATAATTTTCTGGCTCATACGCCTACTGGAGACAGACACTTAGAAGCAGTCTATTATGGAGGGTTTGGATGTAAGCCCCAAAGGGGCCACTGAACGGGTGTCTGTGAAAGCACCCTTAGGGCTCTTTTCCACATGCGAGAAACACGTCCGTGTCTCGCATGTGGAAACCAAGCTCTGGCACCGGCACTCCAGAGCGGAGCGTGCGGCCGCATAGGAACACGCTCCGCTCCAAAGTGCCGGCGCCAGAGCTTGGTTTCCACATGCGAGACACGGACGTGTTTCTCGCATGTGGAAATGAGCCCATAGTCTAATTTACTATAACATGACACCTGGGCTCCAGTATACTTAAGGCCACATGCACACATTCAGTATTTGGTCAGTATTTTACCTCAGTATCTGTAAGCCAAAACCAGGAGTGGGTGATAAATACAGAAGGGGTGTTTCTATTGTACTTTTCCTCTGGTTTTGGTTTGCAAATACTGATGTAAAATACTGACCAAATACTGAACGAGAGAACTTGACCTATGATGTCTTGCAAAATGTAACCAACAAAGGCTGACAAATAATGACTTCCTCTTTGAAAATATCCAGTCTGAAGCTTTTATATCCAAGTGTAGTTGCAGTGTGAATTGCTTTGGTTGATCGTTGAGGAGAATTTACAA
Source organism: Ranitomeya variabilis (assembly GCF_051348905.1). Classification (NCBI taxonomy): domain Eukaryota; kingdom Metazoa; phylum Chordata; class Amphibia; order Anura; family Dendrobatidae; genus Ranitomeya; species Ranitomeya variabilis. Next base: position 239,446,486 of record NC_135232.1, read on the forward strand.
AAGGGATCGATTTGTCCCATTTCCGAGATCCTTTCCCAATATGTAGTAGGTATAATAATAATAGCAAATATCTCTAATTAGAAATATAGTATAGTTCTGATAAGCTATGTTGCTTACCCCATGTACAGGGCATTGCAGTAGCTTAAGTATTCATGGTCATCTTGCAACTGTTGTTAGTTGTTAGTGGTTGTAACCATGGATATTTAGGCTGCTACAAAGCCCTGAACATGGGGCAAGCGAAGTAGCTTATCAGAAGAAGTATTATTACATTGGTGGTTCTAAAAACTACCAGTTTTTCAAGACTAATAATTTGGAATTATTTGTGGTCTGATGCATTCAGCTGAAGAATAATTGGTGTGGTGCTAGGCTGTTACCATTACTCCCGTAAAAATGAATGGAAAAGCTGCGGACATCACGGAGGCACGTCACCTCTCCATTCAATCTCCAACTGTATACAGGAGGTGGTCAGTAGACCGTTGTTATCTAGATAATTGTGGGTGGTAACAGTTGGACCTGCATCTGTCACACAAATACGGCACAACTTGTAGATCAACTGTCAGCATAATAATTAAAGCATATGGACACTTTTGTCATGTGAAATAATAATAACTTGGGTCAAAGGTTACATTGAGTTAAAAATCAATTCCAAGCTGCAATCTCCATTACTTCATTATTTAATAAAGACCTACTCTTAGTTTTAAACTTTTCTCATGTATGTATGTCCCTCCCAGTAATACATGTACTTGAACTGGCAGAGCAGGTACGGTCTCTGGTTAGTGCAATGACTCTGCAGTCTACATTTTACTAAACAAGCTAGGACACCATAAGTATATATGAAGTGAGACTGAACTGTCATGTTTTTCACGCTATGAACAGAGTCTGATTAGCTAATCAGCAGTAACTGTGATCCCTCAAGTGAAGAGCCTGTATGGGACAGTCCATGAAATTTGATCATACACTGGTCCCTGTATGGCGGACTCATAGATCCCCATAGACTAAAGTTAAACACTTATTGCCAAAGACTGATTCATACTGCTAATATACTAGCATCATAATGTGATAATTAGCTAAAGATACAGCACAAAAAAGATTGTCGGTTACAAGCATGCAGAATATCAAATCATTTGTTTAGCTTAAAAATTGCTCTAAAATTTGTAAATAAAAAATTAAATAATACATGAAGCAATGCTCATTCAGTTCAAACATGACACCTCAGCACAGGCTGTTCCAGTTCTCTGCGCTGGGACCATTCCATTAATCTCACATCTATGGTCTGCGCTGAAGTGACGGGGCTTAAACAATAATTACTTTATTTTATGTACCTTTAACTGACTTTAAAGCACCACTCCATCATTTTTTTTGAGTGGCGCTACTAATAAAAGATCCCTACATCTAAGATAATACTCTCTACCTGCCATCTTCAGCTCTTCCCAGTGACGCTCTGATCACGAGCACTAAGAGAACTAAGTAATGTAATAGATAAACCATTATTTCTTATTTTTAGGGACTCTATAGCGACGGGGTCTGTTCCGCAGGACTGGCGCATAGCAAATGTGGTGCCAATATTCAAAAAGGGCTCTAAAAGTGAACCTGGAAATTATAGGCCAGTAAGTCTAACCTCTACTGTTGGTAAAATATTTGAAGGGTTTCTGAAGGATGTTATTCTGGATTATCTCAATGAGAATAACTGTTTAGCTCCATATCAGCATGGGTTTATGAGAAATCGCTCCTGTCAAACCAATCTAATCAGTTTTTATGAAGAGGTAAGCTATAGGCTGGACCACGGTGAGTCATTGGACGTGGTATATCTCGATTTTTCCAAAGCGTTTGATACCGTGCCGCACAAGAGGTTGGTACACAAAATGAGAATGCTTGGTCTGGGGGAAAATGTGTGTAAATGGGTTAGTAACTGGCATAGTGATAGAAAGCAGAGGGTGGTTATAAATGGTATAGTCTCTAACTGGGTCGCTGTGACCAGTGGGGTACCGCAGGGGTCGGTATTGGGACCTGTTCTCTTCAACATATTCATTAATGATCTGGTAGAAGGTTTACACAGTAAAATATTGATATTTGCAGATGATACAAAACTATGTAAAGCAGTTAATACAAGAGAAGATAGTATTCTGCTACAGATGGATCTGGATAAGTTGGAAACTTGGGCTGAAAGGTGGCAGATGAGGTTTAACAATGATAAATGTAAGGTTATACACATGGGAAGAAGGAATCAATATCACCATTACACACTGAACGGGAAACCACTGGGTAAATCTGACAGGGAGAAGGACTTGGGGATCTTAGTTAATGATAAACTTACCTGGAGCAGCCAGTGCCAGGCAGCAGCTGCCAAGGCAAACAGGATCATGGGGTGCATTAAAAGAGGTCTGGATATACATGATGAGAGCATTATACTGCCTCTGTACAAATCCCTAGTTAGACCGCACATGGAGTACTGTGTCCAGTTTTGGGCACCGGTGCTCAGGAAGGATATAATGGAACTAGAGAGAGTACAAAGGAGGGCAACAAAGTTAATAAAGGGGATGGGAGAACTACAATACCCAGATAGATTAGCGAAATTAGGATTATTTAGTCTAGAAAAAAGACGACTGAGGGGCGATCTAATAACCATGTATAAGTATATAAGAGGACAATACAAATATCTCGCTGAGGATCTGTTTATACCAAGGAAGGTGACGGGCACAAGGGGGCATTCTTTGCGTCTGGAGGAGAGAAGGTTTTTCCACCAACATAGAAGAGGATTCTTTACTGTTAGGGCAGTGAGAATCTGGAATTGCTTGCCTGAGGAGGTGGTGATGGCGAACTCAGTCGAGGGGTTCAAGAGAGGCCTGGATGTCTTCCTGGAGCAGAACAATATTGTATCATACAATTATTAGGTTCTGTAGAAGGACGTAGATCTGGGGATTTATTATGATGGAATATAGGCTGAACTGGATGGACAAATGTCTTTTTTCAGCCTTACTAACTATGTTACTATGTTACTATGTTACCTGCCGCCATCTTGTGACTGCAACTTTCAACTGACCGGAAGTCAGAAGTAACGGTCACAAGCTCTCAATGCAAGTCTATGAGAACCAGAAGAAGGCTATCTTAGATTTGGCTTGAAAAGTGACCTCTGGCTCATTCCAGCAAATGCTGGAGTGGGCCGGCATGTCAGAAACTGGAGTGGCGGCTATACATGGTGAAGACGGCTGCTGGTAAGTATAAGACTAAGTGCAAGGGCCTTACATTAGTGGCATCACTCCAGCCCTGCAATAAAAAAAAGGCTGGAGCGCTACTTTACAAATATTTTTTCTTTAACTCAGACATTGTTGAAACACAAGGAAAATGTCAATTTTATCCTTAAAAATGAATACATTATAAATAAGATGTTCAATGGCTTATTTAGAAAGTATCATAAAAGTTCTTCGTATAACTTTGTACAGTATATCCATACAGATGCTATAAAGATAAATCACTGTTACATTTTATATATCGCACAAGAAAAATGTCTAATCTAAATATTTAGCTGATACCATAAAGTTTCTGAAGGTTACATTGTATACAAATATGTATATACAGATGCTAATGTTGTGTAATTAAACCGTAGAATGTTTTATCACAGAGTTTACATGTTTTACTTAATCCTTGACTCCAATAATCATTATACGCATACAATGAATGTTTACTTCATTTGATACAAATTCTAAGACCTATTTAAAATGCAAATGCATTCATAATAGCGATGTAGTTAATGGAAGAGTCACAGGACAATCCTTTCTGCATTGATCAATTTGACAAATGACTATTATTTTTATATATAAACAATTATTTGCAGCAACAGGAAATAATAGTTTTACCTTGGCTGTTCAATGTTTTGTGCATTTACATCAGGAAATAATTTCTATAGTTTCCCAGAATTATTTGCATCATAACAGTGATTATTACAGTGGCATGTAAAAGTTTGTGCACCCTTGCTCAAAATTACTGTTATTGTGAACAACTAAGCAAGTTGAAGATGAAATGATCTCTAAAAGAGCTATAGCTAAAGATGACATATTTCCTTAGTATTTCAGGTATATATATATATATATATATATATATATATATATATATAGGGGCAGACATATCTTTGGCTCAACCTGTGCAGCCGCACAGGGGCCCCACGAGGTAGGTGGGCCCATTTCTATCCTCAGAACAAGTGGAATTGTGAATTATGATGGAATTATTGGACTGGAATGGACCCATATATTGTTCTTGCACATGTGCCCTTTTTGTCTATGTCTGCCAGTGTGTGTGTATATATATAGTATGTGTACTAGAACACATAGAACTAGAACTCTATGTTTTGCATCACAGAGGACATCTACCTCTATGATACATATCTCACATTTCTGGCAGCCATGTTACAATATACATATATATACATATATATATATATAGAGACTCAAAAAAGAGGCAGCACTCCATACTCATGGTGAAACATGTGGCAGGTTTAATCGACCCACATAGCCGGGCGATGTTTCAGCTCAAACTGAGCCTTTCTCAAGCAGTGAGTAACCATACCTGTGGTCTATTTATATGTGCTTCAACAAGTGTTACATTAAAATCCATTATACTATACATTCCATAAATAATAAAAGGATTTACACATTACTAATTCAATATAAATGTGAAGTGCCTATACAAAGTGCTTAGTGCTTATGTGCAATGAAATCCAGAATATCCGCTACTCATCAGGCAGTCCAGCTTGCAGATCCTCTATTTTTTTTCCTAATTAGCTCCTTGTTATTAGATAATTTGGTATTTAATACTGTAACTTTATTTCACTCACCTATGGCCGTTGGTGGGCTCATGGAGGACGCTATATTAAGAACTCGGCGTTCCCTGTTTCACACTGCGCATGTCTGTGTTACATCATCAAGCCAGGAAGTCTCATGGCCCAATCACATGCAACGTGTGGCAATTTGCACACAGCGCATGTGCAGTAGCGTCTACTGACGCCATGTTGGTAGTGGCTAACCATCTAATGTGCAGCGCTGTAACTGGATACTGGCGCTTTCATAACTACCCACAGTTCAAGCAAGGAAGCGCTGTACGTGTCCAACGGCACTCCGTGTGTGCACCAGCGCTAAAGAAAACCGCAATAATATTAATTATATAACTTACTGTTATTGCCTCTCTTTCTACATCTACTAAGTAGCAGGCATCAGATTAAAAGACATATATCACCATAGATTCTGTCATACGGCCACATTTTGACCAACACACAGTCCTTTAATTGAAACTACTAGATCAGATCAGTCACACTAATTCTCTATACAAGTAATTTAATTTATAATTTTAATATTTCTTAAGCAAATATAAAGAATATAAGTATTTAAAATAATGGTGTTATAGTGTATCTTGGTTGCCCGGGTAACCATATACACTATACAGCTCCCGTGCACCAATGGAGTCAACCTGCCCCTCATTTGTCCCTCTGGACCAATGTGTTGCAGTCTTGACCTCCATATGATACACATACACCAAATTAATATAATTATTTTGTTGTTTATGAGGCCGGGAGGTTGTGGGGGACTATGTTCCATATAAAGGTGTCTACATTATAGACTAATAACACCTAGCGCCCCTAATACAATAGGGACTAGTCCCTTATGATCAATATAAATTAAGGAACTAAGTCCTAATCCTCCAATCCCATTAATTACACCAGTCACTTATTTTATATTTGTTATTTTATTAATACAATTAGGTGACTCATCCAATCAATATTTCAAAAATTCAAATGTCATAAATATCTCTAAGTGGCCGCAAACAGTGTCCACTGGTGATACAAAAATGCATAAAAAAGCATATATAAAATGTGAAAAAGATGAATTATCGTCCTCCATGTGCCTCCATCCCAGCCATCGTGATAAATTCTCTGGACTACCATCTGAGGAGCAGAAAATACATAACAATTATATAAAAACTTAAACATTAAAAGCATCAGGGTATACATTACACTCATGCAGGATAAGTTTTACATACTCCCCCTATAACACCGTGTGTATATTGTAATCTACATTCAAACCCTTTGGTTTGAGTGTTTTGAGCTCATAAATCCACTTGAGCTCTTTCTTTTTTAAAATTTGTTCTCTGTTTCCTCCCCTTCTTTGGATTGGGACCGTATCAATTATCCTAAATTTTAAATCTTTCTCCTGATGGTTACTTTCTAGGATAATTGATACGGTCCCAATCCAAAGAAGGGGAGGAAACAGAGAACAAATTTTAAAAAAGAAAGAGCTCAAGTGGATTTATGAGCTCAAAACACTCAAACCAAAGGGTTTGAATGTAGATTACAATATACACACGGTGTTATAGGGGGAGTATGTAAAACTTATCCTGCATGAGTGTAATGTATACCCTGATGCTTTTAATGTTTAAGTTTTTATATAATTGTTATGTATTTTCTGCTCCTCAGATGGTAGTCCAGAGAATTTATCACGATGGCTGGGATGGAGGCACATGGAGGACGATAATTCATCTTTTTCACATTTTATATATGCTTTTTTATGCATTTTTGTATCACCAGTGGACACTGTTTGCGGCCACTTAGAGATATTTATGACATTTGAATTTTTGAAATATTGATTGGATGAGTCACCTAATTGTATTAATAAAATAACAAATATAAAATAAGTGACTGGTGTAATTAATGGGATTGGAGGATTAGGACTTAGTTCCTTAATTTATATTGATCATAAGGGACTAGTCCCTATTGTATTAGGGGCGCTAGGTGTTATTAGTCTATAATGTAGACACCTTTATATGGAACATAGTCCCCCACAACCTCCCGGCCTCATAAACAACAAAATAATTATATTAATTTGGTGTATGTGTATCATATGGAGGTCAAGACTGCAACACATTGGTCCGGAGGGACAAATGAGGGGCAGGTTGACTCCATTGGTGCACGGGAGCTGTATAGTGTATATGGTTACCCGGGCAACCAAGATACACTATAACACCATTATTTTAAATACTTATATTCTTTATATTTGCTTAAGAAATATTAAAATTATAAATTAAATTACTTGTATAGAGAATTAGTGTGACTGATCTGATCTAGTAGTTTCAATTAAAGGACTGTGTGTTGGTCAAAATGTGGCCGTATGACAGAATCTATGGTGATATATGTCTTTTAATCTGATGCCTGCTACTTAGTAGATGTAGAAAGAGAGGCAATAACAGTAAGTTATATAATTAATATTATTGCGGTTTTCTTTAGCGCTGGTGCACACACGGAGTGCCGTTGGACACGTACAGCGCTTCCTTGCTTGAACTGTGGGTAGTTATGAAAGCGCCAGTATCCAGTTACAGCGCTGCACATTAGATGGTTAGCCACTACCAACATGGCGTCAGTAGACGCTACTGCGCATGCGCTGTGTGCAAATTGCCACACGTTGCATGTGATTGGGCCATGAGACTTCCTGGCTTGATGATGTAACACAGACATGCGCAGTGTGAAACAGGGAACGCCGAGTTCTTAATATAGCGTCCTCCATGAGCCCACCAACGGCCATAGGTGAGTGAAATAAAGTTACAGTATTAAATACCAAATTATCTAATAACAAGGAGCTAATTAGGAAAAAAAATAGAGGATCTGCAAGCTGGACTGCCTGATGAGTAGCGGATATTCTGGATTTCATTGCACATAAGCACTAAGCACTTTGTATAGGCACTTCACATTTATATTGAATTAGTAATGTGTAAATCCTTTTATTATTTATGGAATGTATAGTATAATGGATTTTAATGTAACACTTGTTGAAGCACATATAAATAGACCACAGGTATGGTTACTCACTGCTTGAGAAAGGCTCAGTTTGAGCTGAAACGTCGCCCGGCTATGTGGGTCGATTAAACCTGCCACATGTTTCACCATGAGTATGGAGTGCTGCCTCTTTTTTGAGTCTCTGTGAATCTGCAGTAATCGTTGGACTGATTACCTGAGGCTTTGCACCCGAAGATAAGTACCTATGTAGTGCTGTTCCTTTTTTTCTTACTATATATATATATATATATATATATATATATATATATATATATATATATATATATATATATATACACTGCTCCAAAAATGCTCGAAATTAAAGTGTAAAATGAAGTTACAGGCTGATCCAACTTCAAGACAAGGAAATGATGCTCAGTAGTGTGTGACCTCCACGTGCCTGTATGACCACCCTAAAATGCCTGGGCATATTCCTAATGAGGAGGTGGATGGTCTACTGAGGGATCTCCTGCCAGACCTGGACTAAAGCATCTGCCAACTCCTGGACAGTCTGTGGTGCAACGTGACATTGGTGGAGGGTGCGAGACATGATGTCCCAGATGTGTTCAATTGGATTCAGGCCTGGGGAATGGGCGGGCCAGTCCATAGCTTCAATGCCTTCATCTTGCTGGAACTGCTGACACATTACAGCCACATGAGGTCTGGCATTGTCCTGCATTAGGAGGAACCCAAGGGCCAATCGCACCATCATAGGGTCTCAAAAGGGGTCTGAGGATCTCATCTCGGTACCTAATAGTAGTTAGGCTACCTCTGGCAAGCACCATTACTGACACACTGCTAAAGCGGTCATGTGAAAGGATGTTTCAGGCAGCAGATCGCCCTCCAAGGCGACTCTGTCACGTCTGTCACATGTGCTCAGTGTGATCCTGCTTTCATCTGTGAAGAGCACAAGGTGCCAGTGGCAAATTTGCCAATCCTGGTGTTCTGTGGCAAATGCCAAGCGTCCTGCACGGTGTTGGGCTGTAAGCACAGCCCCCATCTGTGGATGTCGGGCATTCAGACCATCCTCAAGGAGTCGGTTTCTAACCGTTTGTGCAGACACATGCACATTTGTGGCCTGCTGGAGGTAATTTTGCATGGCTCTGGCAGTGCTTCTCCTTGCACAAAAGCTGAGGTTGTTGCCCTCCTTCTTTCCACAGCTCGCATTGATATGCCATCCTGGATGAGCTGCATTATCTGAGCCACTTGTGTGGGTTGTAGAGTCCGTCTCATGCTACCACGAGTGTGAAAGCACAACCAACATTCAAAAGTGACCGAAGCATCAGCCAGAAAGCATTGGTACTGAGATGTGGTCTGTGGTTCCTACCTGCAAAACCACTCCTTTATTGAGCATATCTTGATAATTGCCAATTCCCTTTATTTGTTTGAGCAGTGTATATATAAATATTAATATATTCACATATACACACAGCTATACACACAAAATGGTAGAGTTTCCTCTCCTCCTGGTGATGTCACATCCTTTTCTTTTTTTTTAACAACCTTTCGTTTTTTGGAGCAAAAACGCTAAAAAATGCAGCAAATACACAATAATTTTTGACCTACATTTTTATATCATTTTAGACTGAGTTTATTAAAGTCAATGGGTAAAAAGATACCGCAGAAACGCTGAAACAATTGGCATTCTACAGATTTGATTCTGCACCAAATCTGCAAGTCACAGATTAGCATGTGGGCATGGGACTTCAGAATTTCAATTCTATTTGCTGGACTCAGGAATGTCTTCAGGTTTTGCGACAAATTCAAGCAGCAAAAATGCAATATGTGCTCACAGCCTTGTGTGACTCATGATTGGGTTGATAAACCGAGATGTACTCTTAATAGACAACATAGTTACCACTTATATATCTAAATAGGTAATCAACAACAAACTTTACAATGTGAAAATTACTTTTCAAGTGACTGTCTTCCAAAGACAACTCCTGTCCACATGTCCCATGAAGTACCTTAACATTGTGAAAAAGGAACCCAATGAGGTAGGTCACAGAGCTGCTAACAAACTTCAGTTCTTGCTCTGGAAAACTTTACTGTTTATATAATTCATATGCTGCACATGTTACTGATTCTTCATTGTGGTTTTTCCTATCAATGTTATAAAATACTATTCAAAAAACTTTACATGATATCTGTAGGTTTGATGAATGTCATAAATAGATTACAGGTAAATTTGGATTATGCATATATTTAATACATATATTTGGTATTGAATCTGTAATGTGTCTGGTAAGAAAATAACTTGAAAGAAGAATACATTTAATTCTGATTCATATATCCACACAAGAAGCTTCTGAGGCAACCTGGCACATCAAAGATTGTCTTCGGGTTAAGGACACTGACAAAGAGTCCAGCTTAGCTTTTATGATAGTTGAACTGACATTAGAGAGACACATTAGCTTAGAATTTGGAGTTCTTTGGATGCAGTTCAGAAAGGTTCTGTTGTCATTCTGCTAATCAGCTTTACAAGCAAGTGGGCGGAGGGAGGATTAAAGTGAGGGGAAGTTTTCTCTTTCATTTTACTACCACCATGCTCTCCCGCCAATTTTGCTGGATTTTGATTACCCCGCATCTTAAAAGCCAGCAGTTTTGATCCGGGGAATTTTCTTTTTTGTCAAATATCAAATATGCCAATATTCTGTTATAATATGACTACACCAGCAAGAGAACCAAATTGAATTAAAACATAAGTTAAAAGAAGATATTAAAAAAGGACATGCCTCAGACCAATACAAAATGAACTAACACCTAAAGAAATTACCTATTTTGACCTAGTGGTATACTTTGAGGGAATGAAAGGGGGTTGATTTCACATAATGCTCTAGTTAATTATAATCCAGCATACAGTAAATATTCATAAAAATTAGCAGCTGATCTGTGCTAAAGAGTATCTTGAAAAACCACAATACTTTTGTGAAAATGTTGGATAAACAGATGAAGCAAAAATAGAGCTTTTTGACAATGCAAAGCAACAGTTTGTTCAAAAAAAGTGCGATTAAGCTTATAAAGAAAAGAACACCCTACCAACAGGTAAACATGGTGTAGGATTCCTAATGTGGGGTTGCTTTTGCTGCTTTTAGTGCTGAAGGCCTTGAAAGTATCAAAGGAATCAAGAAATCAGACAATTATCAAAAGATTTTAGAGCGAAATGCAATTCGCAGTGTAAAAAAAATTTGGTTTGAGTTGAAAATCATAGGTTCTCCAGGAAGACAATGACCTAAAGCACAAATCCAAAACTACACAGGAATAGCGGAAAAGAAAAAAAAGAACTGTTTTAAAATGGCCAACAATGAGTACTGACCTCAATCCCTTTGAAAATCTTTGGGGTGAACTGAAATCATCCATTGGGAAAAAACAATGCAAACATTCAAGAGCTTGAACAAACTGCAAAGGAAGAGTGGGAGAAAATACCAGCTGAGAAATGCAAGAACCTTATAGATGGCTACAAGAAATATTTGGAGGCTGTCATCACTGCCAAAGGATGCACAAGCAAGTATTAATTAGGGGTGCCTTTATTGCTGTACATTCTGTTTATTCTGTTTCTTATTTGAAATTGCAACATGTAAGTTGAAAAACAATGCTTTATTGTTGTATTACTTTGGATCACTAATTATAAAATCCCGAGGATATAACTTTGGTATATTTCTGTTTATTTCTGAAGACATTGTACATTCTATGAAAATAATGAAGTGGTGCCAATAATGGTAAGCAGGTGTTAGGACTGGCGGAATGCACCAAATATTAATTAGAGGCGGTATAAGATGCATTCGCAGTCCGGGGTCCATCGTGCAGAAAAGACACCTGCTGCTCGGTAATGCTGGACTATATGGCAGTATTAAGAGAAGACACACACGGGTTAGCTTCACCCGGTATGAAGGAAGCGAACCCTGTTGCATCTCAGGGCCGCAATACCGCACAGAGAGCGCAAGCAAGGAGTCACATAACTCTGTGCTAAGACTCAGAGTAAGAGTCTCTCTAGATCTCTTGCGCTCGATACCGCTACAGTGGTGTCAGGGAAAAACTAAACTAAATAGACTTAGCGCACTGGGTGCATGCAGAGTCACTCTGGCGGACATCACTAACCGCCCTAACTAGGGACTAGAAAGTGCACTGCTTGCGCACGGTGCCGCACTGGCTAACACTGCTAATGGACACTGTGAGATTGTGCCTTGTACTGGATGGCACTAATTGGCGCTAGGCAGCTCCAACATTCGCGAGCATTCAACAATTCAAGGGATGGGAATGATTCTAAGCTTTCACCAGATCAGTCATACATCCACACACGCACAATAACTGGTTTACACTAGCGCAAGGCCGAGCGGCCATGCAAACCTTCTATAGCAGTAGCGCTCTGGGACCTTCCAGATGGTTCAATAGGAGTCGCAACAGGACCTGAGCATGTGACCCCCCGACCTCCAATGGGAGGTCATCCCATGGGCATGCTCAGTATGGGGAAAGCAGGACTTAGTCCAAAAAATGCATGCTCGCTGCTGATCAGTGCTAGCTACAAAGGCAGAGCCTGGAAAGGCAGCAGTAACTAAGTGCACAGTATCAGCTTGAGCCAGACACTGGGAACGACTTCTCCGCTGAGCAGGCTCCACTGTGGCTGGAGGAGAATGGGAGACTGCAGCAGACATGGTTTGAGATTCCCCCTGTGCAGTGGTGGGATCTCGACACCTAACATTACCCCCCTCCTAGGGCCCCCCTCCTTGGCCTCGCTATGTTTAAAGGCTGCAATGAGCAGCGGAGCCCGAATGTGCTCCACAGGCTCCCAGGATCTGTCCTCTGGGCCGTGACCCTTCCAGTCCACCAGATAGTACTTTTTGCCACATACCACCTTGCACCCTAAGATAGAATTCACCTCGTACTCGTCCATGGATGAATTCGATGTCACGGCAGATGACTCGGAAAACCGGGTCTTGTAAACGGGCTTTAAGAGATACACATTAACGGTGTCGGTGATACCCAGGTGTAGAGGAAGAGCCAGATGTAGACCACAGGATTAACCTGCTCCAGAACCTTGAAGGGACCTAAGTAGCGAGGCGCAAACTTGGTGGACTCAAGTCGCAGCCTGATATTGTGGGCGGAGAGAAACACTAAGTCACCAGGAGCAAAGGTCGGGGCGAAGCACTGATGTGCATCGACAGACACCCTCATTCTCTCCTTGGAAACATGGATGGCATCCTGTGTGCAGTCACAGATGTCCTGTGCTTCCACTGCCCAGTCTGCCACCCTAGAGTCAGCAGAAGACACGGGCATGGGCACAGGTACTCGCGGATGCTGTCCGTAATTAAGAAGGAATGGGGTCTGCCCAGTGGCTACGGCATTGTTCAAGACAAACTCCATCCACAGTAGCAAGGATGCCCAGTCATCCTGCCTGGCTGAGACGAAATTTCGTAGGTATGTGACCAGGGTCTGGTTGGCCCCCTCTACCAACCCATTTGTCTTGGGATGGTACGCTGAAGAGAGATTCAGCTCAATGCTAAGTAGGTGACAAAGCTCTCTCCAGAACCGAGACGCAAACTGGGGACCCTGGTCACTGACAATCTTGTCAGGCATACCATGTAAGCAGAATACATGTTTAACAAACATCCCCGCCAAGGTCGAGGAGACCTATTCTTGGCGCATGAAACGCACTCACTCACAAATATAGTCTCTGACGTCACGGGCCATATGCGGCCACCAGTACATCCTTGCCAGAATGATGTCCTTTTGATCCCGAAATGTCCACCCACCCTGGATGAGTGAGCCCAATAGAGAACCTCCGGTCGCAAATTTGATGGCTCAAAAGTCTTGCCCTGGGGGCACAGACTCTAGCGACACCGGAGCCACAGTTCTCAGACTCTCAGGGGGGATAATTAGCCGAGGCTAATGACACCACAGAGCGGGAGAGAGTGTTCTTCTCCCTGGATGAAGGGAGAAGTGGAACCGGGAAAAGAACAGGGACCATCTAGACTGGTGAGAATTTAGCCGCTGGGCTGTTTGCAAATACACCAAATTCTTGTGGTCAGTGTAAACTTGGAAGGGAAAGCGAGCCCCCTCCAGGAGGTGTCTTCATTCTGAAAAGGCCAACTTCATTGCTAGCAACTCCCTGTCCCCGATGGAATAATTCCTCTCCGCCGGATTGAAGGTCTTGGAGAAAAAGAAGCAAGGATGCTTCCGACCCTGAGCATCCTTTTGAAAGAGGACCGCTCCAGCACTGACGGATGAGGAATCCATCTCTATAAGGAAGGGCTTATCTACATCGGGATGATGCAAAATGGGAGCGCCAGCAAAATGGGACTTAACAGATAAGAAGGCTTTGGAGACCTCCTCCGACCACAATTTGGGATTTGTACCCTTCTTGGTGAGTGCTACCAAAGGAACTACAAAGGTTGAGAAGTGGGGAATGAACTGGCGATAATAATTAATGAACCCCATAAATCGCTTCACCGCTTTGAGAGAATGAGGTTCCTGCCAGTCTATCACTGCTTGTAGCTTGGCAGGATCCATAGCTTATCCTTGGGCTGAGATGATATAGCCAATGAAAGGCAAGGAGTCCTGCTCAAACACACACTTCTCCAACTTGGCATAGAAGGAGTTTGCCCATAGGAGGTCGAAGACTCTGCAAACATCTCTCCGTTGGGAATCTATATCTGGAGAGTAGATGAGAATATCATCCAGATAGACTACCACCGAGGTGGAGAGCATATCCCGGAAGATATTACTTACAAAGTCTTTGAAGATGGCTGGGGCATTACAAAGCCCAAAGGGCATCACCAGATATTCATAGTGCCCATCCCTGGTATTGAAAGCCGTGTTCCATTAGTCCCCTTCACGGATGCGAATCAGGTTGTAAGTACCCCGCAGATCTAGCTTAGTAAATACCTTTGCCCCTTGTAGTCTATCAAAGAGCTCAGATATCAAGGGCAGAGGGTACTTATTCTTAGCGGTGATGGCTTTAAGACCTCTGTAGTCAATGCATGGATGCAATTCTCCGTTCTTCTTTTGTACGAAGAAGAACCCCGCCCCCGCCCCCGCAGGTGACACTGACTTCCTAATGAATCCTCTTGCCAGATTCTCCTGGATGTATTGTGACATTGCCTCCATCTCCGGGAGAGACTGTGCCCCTGGCAAGAGATCAATAGGACAGTCATAGGGGTGGTGAGGCGGACGAGTCTTCACAGCTCTCTTGGAGAATACGTCAGCATAAAACCAATAGTGTTTGGGGAGAGAGGTAAGATCTGCGGGTACCTCCGTAGTGGCAACATGATCACACTCCCTCAAACATCTGCCCTCACAAGATTTACTCCATCCCAGAATTCTCCCAGAGGACCACTCTATATGTGGGGAGTGGTAACACAACCATGGTATCCCTAGCAGAATCTCATCTATTCCCTCAGGAATAACAAGAAGGGAAATTATCTCCTGGTGGGATGGAAACACAAATAACGCAAACGGGATAGTCTGGTGAGTAATGTGTGAGGGCAGTGTCAACCCATTCACCACTCTTACGGTCACTGGTTTGGCTAACATAACCAGGGGTTTGGCATGCCATTGGGCGAAGACAGAGGACATGACATTTATCTCTGCCCCGGAATCCACACAAAGTTTGACTGTGAAAGTGGAAGGGCCAGAAGTAATTGTCCCCTTGAAGGACAATTTGGAGGAAAACGCCACTGTGTCTAGTGAACCTCCTCCAACAGTCACTAGACGCTGTCATTTCCCTGCCACTGTGGACATTTCTTGGTATAATGTCCTGACTGCTGGCATACATTACAGAACATGGATATTCGAGCAGCCCGAGACTTAGGACCCACTCGAGAAACCTCTATGGCCTCATAGGGCTTGGACGCCTGAACAGGAGACCTGGCGAAGGGAGGTGCCAACCAAAACCTCTGCCTACACTGGGCTCGCTCCAACCTTCGCTCGTGAAAACGGAGGTCAATGCGAGTGGATATAGCTATTAGCTCTTCCAGTGTGGTGGGAATCTCCCTAGTGGCCAAGGCGTCCTTCACATCATCAGCCAGTCCTCTCCAGAACATCAGAATAAGGACTTTATCCAGCCACTCCAGCTCAGATGCAAAGGTCCAGAAGTGGACGGTAAAATGACTGACCATGGACAAACCCTGTGTTAATGCCAGCAGTTGGAGCACCTAATCATGGGTGACACGAGGTCCCAGAAGGACCTGTTTCAGAGAGTCCAGGAACCTTGAAGCACTCTGCACCACATGATCATCATGCTCCCACAGCAACAGTGCCCACTCCAATGCCCTGCCCGACAACAGGGATACAAGAAATCCCGCCTTCGCCCGCTCCGTAGGAAAACGTGCAGCCAGGATCTCAAGGTGTATGGCACACTGACTCATGAATCCTCGACACAGCTTACTGTCACCAGTAAAGTTATCAGGTATGGGAGATGGGATATGGTCGGAGCAGGGGTAGCAGTGGACAAACTGGCTGCAGCTATGCTAGCAGCCTGAACAGCGACCGCGGTAACATCCACAACCGAGGTTGTACGCTCAAGAGCTGCCAACTACCCTCCAGCTGCTGGGTGTACCAGTGTAAACGCTGTTTGTCCGCCATTACAAGCCAGACCCTGGCGCTAGTGTAGCGTTAGGACAGGCAGAACGCACCAAAAAATATTAATTAGAGGTGATATAAGATGCGTTCGCAGTCCGGGGTCCACCATGCAGAAAAGACACCTGCTGCTCGGTAATGATGGACTATATGGCGGTATTAAGAGAAGACACACATGGGTTAACTTCACCCGGCATGAAGGAAGCGGACCCTGTTGCGTCACAGGGCCGCGATACCGCACAGAGAGGACAAGCAAGGAGTCACAGAACTCTGCCCCAAGACTCAGGGTAAGAGTTCCTCTAGACCTCTAGCGCTCGACACCGCTAAAGTGGTGTCAGGGAAAATACTAAACTAAATAGATTTAGCGCACTGGGTGCATGCAGCATTGCTCTGGCGGACACCACTAACCGCCCTAACTAGGGACTAGAAAGTGGACTGCTTGCGCACTGTGCCACACTGGCTAACGCTGCTAATGGATGCTGTGAGATTGTGCCTTGTGCTGGATGGCACTAATTGGCGCTAGGCAGCTCCAACATTCGCGAGCATTCAACAACTCTAGGGATGAGAATGATTCGGAGCTTTCGCCAGAACAGGCATGCATCCACACACACACACAATAATTGGTTTACACTTGAGCATGGCCGAGCGGCCATGCGAACCTTTTATAGTAGTAGCGCTCCGGGATCTTCCAGATGGTCCAATAGGAGTTGCGATAGGACCTGAGCATGTGACCCCCGACCTCCAATGGGAGGTCGTCCCATGGGCATGCTCAGTATGGGGAAAGCAGGACTTAGTCCCAAAAACGCCTGCTCGCTGCTTATCAGTGCTGACTACAAAGGCAGAGCTTGGAAAGGCAGCAGTAACTAAGTGCACAGTATCAGCTTGAGCCAGACCCTTGGATCGACGTCTCCACTGCGGCTGGTGGAGAATGGGAGACTGCAGCGGACATAGTTCGAGATTACCCCTGTGCAGCGGTGGGAACTCGACACCTAAGAGCAGGACTCTAAAGAGCAGTGGCCCGAGTAATCAGTGATTGTATGAAAAAGTTTGATCTCATTTGGTCTTTTGATCATCTTTGGCCATCAAACAAAAGTCATAAAGATTTGGGTCCTTAATAGTGATGAGCGAATATACTCGTTACTCGAGATTTCCCAAGCATTTACATCTGTTAGCCAGCTTGATTACATGTGGGGATTCCCTAGCAACCAGGCAACCCCCACATGTACTTATGCTCTCTAACAGATGTAAATCATTCAGCTGCGGCGCTAAAAACTAAAACTCTGAGCACTAAAAAATACTCGGAGGACACCCGAGCATGCTCGGGAAATCTCGAGTAACGAGTGTATACGCTCATCACTAGTCCTTAATTGTGATGAGCGAGTATACTCATTACTCAGGTTTCTCCGAGCATGCTCGGGTGGTCTCCAAATATTTTGATGTGCTAGTTTTCATCACCGCAGCTGCATGATTTGTGGCTGCTAGACAGGCTGAATACATCTGGGAATTCCCTAACAAGCAGGCAACCCCAACATGTATTTAGGCTGTCTAGCAGTCACAAATCATGTAGCTGCGGCGACGAAAACTAAATCTCCGAGCACGTCAAAATACTTGGAGACCACCCGAGCATGCTCGGGGATACATGAGTCACGAGTATACTCGCTCATCACTAGTTCTTAATTAGACAAGTGATTCCTTATTTTACTGTCTTAATCTTGCAGTGCCTCATGCAGTGCCACATGGAGTTGCTAACAAGGACAGAACCTAAGTGTGTACCTACCACTGTGCAACTCTAAAAAGGTATCTGTGCTTTCAATTATATATTCAGAATGAGTTGTCCTGTGTGTACATGAGGAACAACACCATTTGTGGCTATTATGACACTTATATCCTGCGTTCTCACCAGTTTTCCCCCTCCATGCTCTTTCTGTAATTTTCAATTCACTGTTTACTGTAGGGAGAAGATGAGCTGCAGTAATTTCTTTCCCCACCTTATTGTAGATTGTAAGCTCTCACGAGCAGGGTAGTCTTATTTTGTTTTATTCTGCTTTATTACTGTATTGTTAACATTGTTACCTATGACTGTTGTGTTTGAAACTGTTAAACTGTAAAGCGCTACGGAATATGTTGGCGCTATATAAATAAAGATTATTATTATTATTATTATTCATGGACGGCTCAGCACAGATCAGGGGGTTCCTGCTCTTCAGTCATTTTTAGGGCTCATACTCACTTGCGAGAAACTAGGATGAGTCTCGCACGGCAATACCTGGCACTGTACCCGGCACTCAGGAGCGGAGGATGCGGCTGTATGTATTCTTATGCGGCCGCACGCTCCGAAATGAGTGCTGGGTGCAGTGCCGAGTATTGCCGTGCGAGACTCATCCGAGTTTCTCGCAAGTGAGTATGAGCCCTTAAGCTCACTATTCTAACACAATATACAGAAACATGGAGAACAATATACAGCAGAGCTAAGCTGTCTTGATCTATACCAACCTCTGATATGCAATAAAACACTTAATATACAGCTCTGCATAATGTTCTTATGTCGACCTGGCTGTTCCATTTGTCTACTGCTTTTCACTCATCTGCCCCCTTCGCCTCTCTGCAGAGTATAATGTGCTGTGTCACATAACACCTGCAGTCCATCTCCTCCTCAGTTTTAAACATCCTTATTTATTTTTTTATCTTGACACATCTCGTCTTCTGTTCTAAAGACTTATCAGATTATTATACAACAAGAGGACTCAATGGTATGGTGTATAACAAATGAGGTCACACATTAACAGGGTAAAGTGCAGCATCGCCTGGGATATACAGTATAAAGCTGAGATGTGCATTTGGTTAAAAAAAATGATTTTTAACCCTGCTATACCCTGTATTGGAGGCTAAAAATATTTGTGAAGCTGCTGATTATTTATTATGAGCATCTCCAAATCATGGTTAGGTGAGTTTGGTTATGGGTAGATGTTGTTATTATGGATGTTTTTCTTTTTAATTTTTTTGTATGAATAAATGATTGTTACATACAGTGGGTATGGAAAGTATTCAGATCCCTTTAAATTTTTCACTCTTTGTTTCATTGCAGCCATTTGTAAATTCAAAAAAGTTAATTTTTTTCACTTTAATGTACACTCTGCACCCCATCTTGACTGAAAAAAACCCAGAAATGTAGTAATTTTTCCAAATTTAATAAAAAAGAAAAACTGAAAAATCACATGGTCATAAGTATTCAGACCCTTTGCTCATGCACTCATATTTAAGTCACATGCAGTCCATTTCATTGTGATCCTCCTTGACATGTCCTACTCCTTCATTGGAGTCCAGCTGTGTTTAATTAAACTGATAGGACTTGATCTGGAAAGGCACTCACCTGTCTATATAAGACCTCACAATTCACAGTGCATGTCAGACCAAATGAGAATCATGAGGTCAAAGAAGGAACTGACCAAGGAGCTCAGAGACAGAATTGTGGCAAGGCACTGATCTGGCCAAGGTTACAACAGAATTTCTGCAGTACTCCAGGTTCCTAAGAGCACAATGGCCTCCATAATCCTTAAATGGAAAAAGTTTGGGACCACCAGACGTCTTCCTAGACCTGGCCGTGCAGCCAAGCTGAGCAATCGTGGGAGAAGAGCCTTGGTGAGAGAGGTAAAAGAGAACACTAAGATCACTGTGGCTGAGCTCCATATATGCAGCAGGGAGATGGGAGAAAGTTCCACAAAGTCAGCTATCACTGCAGCCCTCCACCAGTCAGGCCTTTATGGCAGAGTAGCCCGATGGAAGTCTCTCCTCAGTGCAAGACATATGAAAGCCCACATAGAGTGCTATGGGGGTGTTTTTCAGCTACTGGGACGAGATGATTGGTTGTCATTGAAGGAAACAGAAATGTGGCCAAGTACAGAGATATCCCAGATGAAAACCTCTTCCAGAGTGCTCTGGACCTCAGATTTTGCTGAAGGTTCACCTTCCAACAAGACAATGACCCTAAGCACACAGCTAAAATAACAAAGGAGTGACTTCAGAACAACTATGTGACCATTCTTGACTGGCCCAGTCAGAGCCCTGACCTAAACCCAATTGAGCCTCTCTGGAGAGACCTAAAAATGGCTGTCCACCAAGGTTCACCATCCAACCTGATGGAACTGGAGAGGATCTGCAAGGAAGAATGGCAGAGGATCCCCAAATCCAGGTGTGAAAAACTTGTTGCATCATTCCCACGAAGACTCATGACTGTACTAGCTCAAAAGGGTGCTTCTACGCAATACTGAGCAAAAGGTCTGAATACTTATGACCATGTGATATTTCAGGTTTTTTTTATTAAATTTGCAAACATTTCTACATTTCTGCTTTTTTTCCAGTCAAGATGGGGTGCAGAGTGTACATTAATGAGAAAAAAATGAACTTTTTTGAATTTACCAAATGGCTGCAATGAAAAAAGTGTGAAAAACACAAAGGAGTATGAATACTTTCCGTACCCACTGTATGTACTGTTCGGGTCAATGTAACCTGATATATATTGTATCTACTATTGTTTATCGATTTCTCCAGTTCCTGCAGGTCAGTACTCGCGATACATTTGCAAGTTACTGCAGATGGATGGGCTTTCTGTTCAGGTCTATGCAAGTCTGTTTTGCTGTAGTATATAAGCTTTTATATATATATATATATATATATATATATATATATATATATATATATATATATATATATATAATTTATTGTTGCTACACTGGTTAGTGTTTGCTACGATTTAATTATTAATATTGTTGTTTATTCAAATAATTAGATTTTATTCCACAACACTGATTTACCCCATTGAGTGTCCATTATTTGGAAAGTTGGATAAAAATGTGGAGAAGACATCTGTATTGGGTGAAGGTGAACTGGAAAAGTTTGCCACACCACTGATTGACAGCTTTCTGTGTACACTTTACGTTGATAGGGGGCATGGTTACAAAGAGCGGTTGACTAGGAGGCACGAGACAATGATAATCCTCTGCTGATTAAACTCTGATTTCATTTAAACAACAGCACACAGTGACACATCGCTTGGATCAGGGTCTTAGCCCCTACATAATGTTACTCCCTGATTACATAGCAAGAACCTGCTATCTCCCTTTGATATGGATTTATATATATATATATATATATATATATATATATATATATATTTACATGCAAGAAGAAACTTTGCACAAAAACGACAATTAAAAAAAGGCATCCAATCTCCCATATCAATCAACATAGCTGTGCACCTGTTTCCAGCTATAATCAACTGTTGCTGCAATTGTCCGCAGTAATTAGCACTGCGGTCCGTGTTTGTGCTGAGTGATAAACAGATGTAGGTGGTAGAAATACAACATTTAGTCTCAAATTTAAGAATGCTCTCCATGTCGCAGCCGGCGCTGGGGCTTGCCCCTTGTCATTAATCAGGCCAAGCACATGCTCGGCCTTCTCATTACCGAGAGCATGCTCTGGAGCTGATTAACAATCTTTACAGGAAGAAAATGTTTATCACTCAGTAAATCTGCTGGCAGGCTCGCTGATAGATACTTAATAATTGTCTGCTAGTAAAATGTGCATTCATCTGCTGGGAGGATTTAGGATTTACTGGGCCTTCAGGGATGTCTGGCTATAAAAAAAAAATATTCACACAGTTCCTCTTGATAGCTTGTGTTTTAGAACATTTTTATAAAGGGTATTTTAATCTTAATGCATGTTATGTAGGACAGTAATCCGCTTCCATGCAGGCTTTTTCTATAATGTATATTTCAAACCGGCATCGCAGCCCTGGCAGGCTTACAGGATATTTGCCAGCAGGTTTTAATATTTCAGGGCAAATGCTTTCTATATAAGCATGTTACTTAGCGTAATAACAGTTGCATTAATGGAGCCGCCTCTAACACATTCGTGTGGAAGAGCATGGGAATAAATTCTACTTGTGTGCTTCAGATCAGCATAACCGTTTTGTGAATGGTAGAATAAAGCAGTAACAGAGCATTGTTCCTTTTAAGAGGCAATGACATGATCGCGGCTTTCCAAAATTTGTCGGCATAAAATCCTGCCCATTTACGCAGTACATCAAACAGATGCAGTGATGGATTTTATTCTTTGCCTATTTTGTATAGAAATCACGATATTCACACCTGTCAACTATATCTGAGAAAATTGCAGCAATTGTTAAAGTATTTAGCAGCCTGTGGATTTATTGGTTGATATTTTCCAGCTTCTATAGGCTAAAGAAGTAATTCAATTGGAAAAACGTAGCTGGATATTGTTAAGGTATTCATAAAAGGAACTGAAGGAGAGATGGAAAAGACATGATGGCTTCTAATAATGCAGCAATACAATGCAACTGTTTACATGATGCTTTCCTTATTTTCTCGTGTTTCAAACGTGGTAAAAATTTCGATGAAAAAGGAATAGTCTGAAGGAAAGTAGTAAGAACATGACATAAAAATAAAATAATGGCCCAACAATAGTCTATTAGAAAAGATGGCTCTATGATATTCCCTTTTTTAATACACAGTTCTCTAATATATAGTACAGTGCAATAGTTTAGGCAGGAATGGAAAAACTGCTGCAAAGTAAGCCCTTTATGACCCGTGATGTATAGATATGTCATAAGTCACCTTCCTCCCTTTGCAGCACGCTCCGGCGCCGAGCCCGCATCTTTTTCGGCACATGACAGCAGATCATGTGCCCCTAACAGGTGTGGAATTGTGATACACTCGCAGCTGTTAACATGTTAAATGCCACTGTCAATCTTCGCGTATAAAACGCATGACAAACCACGCCCATCGTCACCACTATCACATGACCGCAGATGGGTTGGCATGACAATTGGGGGTCTGCAGGAGACCCCCATGCTTATCATTATAGATCTGCTATGAGCGCCTTTCCTTGGCCAGCATTCATAGCAGATGAGCATTTTTGGTACACATAGCAAGGCTGAAGTACTTCTATGTGCAGCACAAGCAATCAGAAGATCTCAGCTTGAAGTCTCCTAAAAAGACCATTGAAACAAGTAAAAAGTGTAAAAAATGTTTTTAAAAAAATTAAAACAACATATAAAAGTTCAAATCATCACCGTTTTGCCCCATTCAAAATAAAACTATAAAAAAAAACAATACACATATTTGATATTGCTGAGCTCAGAAATATCCGATCTATCAAATTAGAAAAATAATTAATCTGATAGGCAAATGGCGTAGCGAGAAAAAAATCAAAATGCCAAAATTACATTTTTTGAGTTACCGCAACATTGCAATAAAATGCAGCAACAGGTGATCAAAAGATCGCATCTACCCTAAAATGGTGTCAATAAAAGCATCTGCTTGGTGACCAAAAAATAAGCCCTCAGTCAGCCCCAGATCACAAAAAATGGAGAAGCTATGGGTCTTGAAAAATGGTGCCATTTCTTTTTTATAAACTTTGGATTTTTTGTCACTACTTAAATAAAAAGAACCTATAAATGTTTGGTATCTGCAAACTCATAGTGCTCTGGACAATCATAATGGCAGGTCAGTTTTAGCATTTAGTTAACATGGTTAAAAAAGCAAAAAAAAATTATGGAATTGCACTTTTTTTGTAATTACACCACACTTGGAATTTTGTTCCCTTTTTCCAGTACAATATAAGGTAATATTAATGGTGTCATTCAAAAGTACATCTTGTCCCACAAAAAATACTCCAACATGGCCATATTGACAGGAAAATAAGAATGTGAAATATTGGCTGTTATAAAATGCAGTTTGTTTGCCAAAGGGCAGGAGCATAGTGCAACAATGAGTGTCTGCAGGCAAACGTAAAGTGTGGTGGAAGTTCCTTACATGTTTGCTGTCTGAAGCGGCGCTCCCGCCCCTTGCTGTAGTGGCGTACTATATCACTCATATCCTGTTGCAAGACCCATGACCTGTGACTGAGACCAAGCTTTCTGACACTAGGCAGCACATTTCTCTCTAGAATCCCTTGACAGTCTTGAAATTTCATTGTACCCTGCACAGATTCTATACACCTTGTGCCAGATGCAGCAAAGCAGCCCCAGAACATAACAGAGCCTCCTCCATGTTTCACAGTAGGGACAGTGTTCTTTTTTTGATATGCTTTATTTTTCCATCTGTGAACATAGAGCTGATGTGCTTCGCCAAAAAGTTCCATTTTTGTCTTATCTGTCCATAGGACATTCTACCTGAAGCTTTGTGACTTGTCAACATGTAGGTTGGCAAATTCCAATCTGGATTTCTTATGATTTTTTTCAACAATGGTGTCCTCCTTGGTTGTCTCCCATGATGTCCACTTTGGCTCAAACAACGACGGATGGTGTGATCTGACACTGATGTTCCTTGAGCTTGAAGTTCACCTTTAATCTGTTTAGAAGTTTTTCTGGTCTGTTTTGTTACCATTTATATTATCGGTCTCTTTGATCAATTTTCCTCCTGCGGCCACATCCAGGGAGGTTGGCTACAGTCTCATGGATCTTAAATTTCTGAATAATATGTGCAACTGTAGTCACAGGAACATCAAGCTGCTTGGAGATGGTTTTATATCTTTTACCTTTAACATGTTTGTCTATAATTTTCTTTCTAATCTCCTGAGACAACTCTTTCCTTCGCTTCATTTCCAAGTTGAGTGTGATACGATGTCACCAAACAGCACAGTGAGTATCTGTAGCCCTATATACAGGCCCACTCACTGATTCCAAGATATTAGACACCTGTGATGCTAGTTAGTGGACACACCTTGATTTAGCATGTCCCTTTTGTCACATTATTTTCAGGGGTACCATCATTTCTGTCCAGGCCTATTTTCATGAGTTTTATTTTTTTTTTAATTCTGTGGAAGCATGGTTGAAAAGCAATGTCTGATTTTCATTTATTCATTTTCATAGATCTTTTATTTATTATTACTTTTGTCAAATTCACGTTATTTCAGTGACCATTGTGGGTTTTTTGTCATTAAATGAGGGGTACCAACAATTTTGACCACGTGTGTACCTCCCAGAGGGTGATAGATTGCCTCTAAAGGTAACCAGACTGGTCCCCCATACCACCAGCATTTCCTGTATAAACACCCTGCCAAACAGTCCCTTTATTATGTTTGTTGAACATTATTTCCAAAGTTCGTTTATCATATGCAAACTAATTTTTTGACCAGTCGATGTGGCATTTGTTAACGCAGACTAGTAATCCCACTCAGCATGTTATTATGCCTCTGTGGGTGTGATAACTTCACTTACAAGTCGGTGTCATCGTCAGCTCTCTGCAAGCCTTGCACACACATGCAACTTTCTTTTCTACAAGTCATTTCACTGGGTGTACGCTTCCTGGCTTCAGAGGCACACTACGCATGTTCAGAAGCAAAGAAGAAGTGCCATCATTGGCTTCTCCATTGATGTCAAGCTTCGTCTTTGCTTCTGGATATCCCCATCTGAAGCCAGAATGCGCACATTTGGTGCAATTACTCATTTGAAAAAAAGTTGGGTGCATGCTTTGTTTTACAGAGCGTTGGCGATGATGCGATGATAACATGCTGAGTGAGACAACTAGTCTGAGGAACAAACGGCCAGTTGACTAGTCAAAAGATTAATTCACATAAAATAAACGGACTTCAGAAGATCTGTTTATGTGTCAAACGTAATAAAGGGACAGGTAATTTATACAGGAAGATACAAATGATAGTGGTTCGGAGGTGGCACGGAACCTGTCAGTTTCCCTTTAAAGATAAACTGAGATTTGTGGTAGTTTCCTTCTAGTAGAGTGCAGTGCATGGTGGGAGCTCAAATGACAGTTCCACCCTTGAAGCTAAGCTGTTAGGTCACCTGTCTGACAGCGGAACAGAGATAAAATATTTCTGTTTCCATGGCAACCATCAGAAGTTTGAAGGCAGCTATGTATATGAAAGGAGAAAACAACATCAAATAGCAGTAAAGAAAAACAGTAAAATAAAATATTTGCAAATTTACTTAACCTTTTCTGTAGATATAAGCTGTGAAATTTGATTTAAAAACGCTGTCTGCATTAGGCACCACGGAGTATTAAAACATTATAGAGGGGATCCCCTCTATCAACCAAAGTTTGAGCCTCTGTTTTGTGGATTACAAGTACAGATTCTTCATCTTTTGTTCAGTTTCATAATTTAGAACCTGTGGTCAACATAAAGCCATCCCAAACTAGATATCTCCTTTAAAGTTGTTATGCATTTCCAAAACCTATCTTTAAATTTGCTTTTAATATAAACATATTTTGCATTTGTTAATATTACTTTATTTTTAACCCCTTCCCGACCGAGCAATTTTTTTTTAAGTTTTAGCTTTTTCCTCTTCTTCATCTTCCAAGAGTCATTACACTTTTAGGTTTTCCGTTGAAATAGCCATGTGAGGACTTACAAGTTGTATTTTTGAATGACACCATTCAATTTGTAAAAAAAAGAGAGTTTTGCTTGTGTCGCCGTTTTTTGAGACCTGTCACGTTTTCAATTTTTTTTTGTAGATCAAGCAGTGTGACTTGCTTTTTTGCACCCTGAGCTGACGTTTTAATTGTTACTATTTTGGGATAGATTTCTAATGCCTCTTATTGCAATTTTTTGGAGTCTTATGGCGGTCATAAAAACCATAATTCCGGCGTTTAGATTTTTTTCTGATTATGTAGTTTACCGATTGGGTTAATTAATTTTATATTTTTATACATTGGACTTTTACTGATGGTGATTTGAACTTTTATATATTTTTTATTTTTTTCATATTTTTAAAAACATTTTCTTCACTTACTTTTGTATTTGTAAGTCCCCTTAAGGAACTTAAACCTGCAATCATATGTCAAAAAGCGAGTACCTGCATATAATTGGTGCTGTATGTGAAGGGGAATGGCTCACTGGCTGTTTTCAACAGCTAAGTCAATCCCCTTTTCTATCACTGGCTTAGCTATTGAAATGAGCTGATCAGCCAGTCCCCTCTACACACAGCATTCATCTGGTGCCCACAAAGGAAAATTTCTGCTGAGTCAATAACGGAGTCAGAAATGGAGCTGATAAACTGTAGTAAACCATTTTTAAAAATTAATGACAGACAAAAAGATACTATTATCAGTCTTGTCTGTCTATACACAGCATAATTCTCATATTTCCAGAACTTTGATATATTCCCCTGCAAAGCACAATCTTATTACGAAGACTGTGACCGGAGAATTTGTTCTGTACCTGCAGTAAAGGGACATGTCTGTTCCTTCGTCTGGCTATAAGATGAATACACCAGTCGTGAATCTAGCTTATGCTTCCTGGGGAGAATATATTGATTATGAAAACACTGCTTCCATTAATTTACAGGGAATTTAAGCTTTGCAGTCAGTGGCAATGTCAATACATTACTCTTTAAGTGAAATATTAAACACATCGTACTAAGTAGACTTCCGTTACTTGGCACACAGCCCCTGTAAGCTAAATGCTTCATCTCGGTGAATAATAGGTTTCCAGCACAGTAGCTTTAGGTGTGACTAAGTGAACTCAAATTAATACCATTGAACAATATATTTAACTCCAGAGGAGTTTCATCCACTTTATTATTGACATAAGGTTTGGTTTCTGCCCCTGTATAACAAAGCGGAGGAGGCACATGTGTCATCACAAAGATTGAAATGGGAACACATAGGCTCTTGAAGACATTGAGTTCCATCTGTGTCGTGTCCTAGAATAACCTTTGCATACTGATCAGCTGTCTGCTATAGGAAGGTGACATCCCCTCCCTATACCATGGGCACTTTGTGGATTAATGATCTTGATTCATGTGTTTGGTAAGAGATCAGAGCACTGCGCTCATCTTAAAACATTGCAACGACGGAAATGGGAAAATAATTTCTAATTAGTCCCTGCTCCAGCGCCAGCTTTCTGTTGCCCTTTAACCCTTTCAAGGCGACCAGACTAAGGAGCCAAAACCTTTCCCTTTGCATCTATGATCCAGTTAAGTTTTCCTGCATTCGCTAAAGGAAGAAATCAAATTTGCTGATTGCCTTTAGCAGCCGACATCCAACTGCACGATGTACTGTTGCTTTGGTCAGGGGGGTTCACATAGATTGAAGCACTTGAGCTTTCGTCTGTACAGATTGCTGGATTACATTTAATAGACAAAGCAGTTTCATAAAGCAGCTTATTTTCACAGAGACAGATGCAGACAAATAACGATGATTTGGATTAATAGTAGCAATAGTACTCCCAGCCAGAATACTTAGAACTTAGAGCTTATACACCTCAAGAGGGCAGGACAGGGTTTTCAGATTTGAAACAATAAAAGCTAAAATGTTTTGCCTGAAAAAGTTCTTCTAGTGATTTTGTCTTTTGGATTGAGACAGAGGAATAAGAAAGAAATGTTCTTTCCCAGTATAGTGGTATTCTCAGTTTTATATTTTATTTATTAAAGTTAGAATCCAGTTTAAGATAGTAAATCTTCAAATTTCCTGTCCACTTTCCACATGGCACATGAATGGAACAGAGGATAATTTTTCACTTAACTATTCTTTTTTTTCCGCAGACTTGCAATAAACTCAATCAAAAGGAAAATACATAATCACCAGTCCCATGAAAACTACAGATAACTACCGATGGGAGAATCAATTCGCAAGGATTAAGATTTGCTGTGAAGAATCGGTGATTTTCAAATCAGATTTTACCTTTTTTTTAACAGAAGATCTAAAAATTAGAATAATGTTTGAACTGGTGGCTATTGGCAAAACCTCCAGTACATGAGTCTGCTCTCCTTTGGATAAAAGAACGCCAGTGAGCTTTGCCAAAATTCATTTGCAGCTTGCCTGTGCTGATAGACACATATTTGCTAAATCGGTATAGATATAATACTCAGCGTATAATCCTATGTACTAAAAATAGGACAGTCGATGCATTGCAGATTCTTGACATACAGTAATTTTCCCACCACTTTGTTATGGTGATTCAAGTTTACATGGGGGAAAGACACTGCATTGCCACGTTAGATCTATGGAGAAGAGTTGGACGTTAAAGTGAACCTGACAGCTGATACATGGGCATACATATAAGCAGAGAACTGTCAATCCAGGGCAGTGGGCAAGGAGAAGTAGCTGAGGAACCCACCTATCTGACTAGTCTACAGGTCTACTAGGTCCCTGGCAGCTATTAAACTACGTAATTATCTTATTTCAGCACTTTAGAGTTAAACATATATGATTGGAATTCTGAAGCCACTGTCTGATTCATGCTGCCCGCGGATTAGGCAACATATATCAGTTGTCAGGTTCAGGTTAAAGAAACTTAAATAAGGACATGGGATTCTTTGTGTCGCTCTTCCTTGCCATTCCCAATTATTGTAAGTGCTGTCACAGCCTATTTTTCAGGCCAAGCAGCCTCTGGTAACATACATGCTTTTCTCCCCATGGAAGAATCTGCCTGAACTGTACTGCTCTGGCTATCTCATACATCCAGGATTCATTGTATCCAAAAAGGCACAAGCTGAAGGTTTTACAATGGCCCTCATAGTCCCCTGATCTGTGCATCATTGAAAATCTGTGGCTAAACCTCAAAATAGCAGTGCAAGCAAGACGACCCAGGAATCTCATAGAACTGCAAGAATTTTCCAATGAAGAATGAATGGAAATCCCTCAAACAGGAATTGAAAGATTCTTGTCTGGCTACAAAAAGCGTTTACAAGCTGTGATACTTTCAAATGTGGGTGTTATTAGGTACTAACCACAAAAAATTCCCTTTTACATCAGCCCATTTTCATTTTTTTAATTTTTAAAATGTAAGACATGAAAATATATATTTATATCTTTTTCCTAAAATACAAAGAAATTGTCATCTTTAACTTTATGCCTTTTAGAGATCATGACATCTTGAACATCTTTAAGTGTTCACAATAACAGTAATTTTGACCAGTGGTGCCAAAACGTTTACATGCTACTGTGAATATATATATATATATATATATATATATATATATATATATATATATATACATATATATATATATATATATATATATATGCGCTGTGGCATAGCGACTGGTCATGTGATTGATGGATGGTATGTATCGCAGAGTTGGGGGGCCCTGTGATGGAAGCCTGGGTATGTTTTGCTCAAGCAGATCTACTGCTGAGGGATTTGTTTACATTGGGAGGCTTCCAGGTGATTGGAGAGATGAGTGGGTTCAGTCACCTACAAACCCACCCAAAGAGGCGTGTCTGAACACGTAAGATGGTTTTGTGTGTAAGGACCTGTGGTGATGTCACGCTCACCTGACTAGCCATGTGACAGGTACCTGGGTGTGGTTACACCTATGTAAAGAGGTGTGTGTAGCACATGGAGTGAGTGTGTGGGTGTGTGTCAGGGTGGACACACTTCCAGGTGTCCTGGCTGGACACTGCAGAGTGGCCTGTGTGTTGGATGGTTCCACGTGGGGACAGACATCCTGAACAACACACAGAGACCATCTTTAGGCTGGAGAGCCTACGTGCTGGACATAGCACGATCTGTGAGCCCACAGATGTGAGAGAGCAGAGCTCTACTATGGACATTGGGGAATCACTTGTCTGATGTAAGACTGTTTACCTGTTGTTCCTGTTGCAATGTGGTTTATGGAGCAATAAACCCTGTGAACTTTTAAGGAAACGTGTCTCCTGAGTGTCATCCGCCACACTTAAGCAGGTGTCCCCTAGACCCGTAGCGGGTGAAACGCTACAACGCATACAGTGGCTTGTGAAAGTATTCACCTCCTTGTCATTTTTCCTGTTTTGCTACATCACAACCTGAAATTTCATAAACCCTTTTGAGGGTTTGCATCAGTTCATGTAAAGAACATGCCTACAACCGTGAAAACCTGCAAGAGAAAAAAGTAAGCAAAAACCCTGATGTAACTAAGTAAAAAAGCAAAGTGCATTTAAATAACACAGAGTTTTTAGTAATACTGTTTTTTGATTAAAAAATAGCACAAAAGCCATCCCACCACGTCAAAGTAACTCTGATAGTGACAGTCCTATACTGTCTAATATTTAAACCTTTCCATGTGTCAATGTTGACCTCAGTGTGAATAAGGGCAGACAAAAGGACTGGGCCCAACCACTGAAACACCAGACTGGGGAAGCCTTATATATAGTCTCTAGCTCAGAAACAGGGAGGCCACACCCTGGCTTGCACAGAATGCAACAATACAAAGAGAAAAAAAACACAAAAATTGAACTTAATTTGAGTTGGTACACTTGCAGAGGTTAACGCATGTTCACATTGGCCACAAAACATTAAAACTTACAAGAGAAAAAAGTAAGCAAAAACCCTGATGTAACTAAGTAAAAAAGCAATTGTGAACATTTGGTCTTCTTTTTTTGCGTAGCAAGCAACAAATGGAACAAAATAACTGAAAACTTCAGTGTGCATAACTATTCACTCCCCTAAAGTCAGTACTTTGTAGAATCTCCTTTTGCAGTGATTACAGTCACCTTGGGTAAGTCTATATGGGCTTTCCACTTGGATTTTTGCCCATTCCTCAAGGCAAAACTGCTTCAGCTTCTACAATTTAGATGGTTTCCTCTCATCAACAGCAATCTTCCAGTCTGACCACAGATTCTCAATTAGATTAAGTGCCTACCTCTGGGTTTTTACTTGGCCACGCCAAAACATTTACACATTTCTCCTTAAACCACTTGAATGTTGCCTTATCAGTATGCTTTGGGTCATTATATTGTTGGAAGTAGAACCTCTGTCCGAGTCTCAAATTACTGACAGACACAAACAGGTCTTGCCAAGAATATCCCTGTATTTCACACCATACATCTTCCCTTTGACTTGGACCATTTTCCCTGTCCCTCTACCGAAAAACAGCCCCACAGAATGATGCTAGCACCAGCATGTTTCACTGTGGGAATGGTGTTCTTGTGGTGATGAGATGTGTTGGTTTGGTGCCAGACTGCATTTACTTTTGTGGCCAAAACTTTTAATTTTGTTCGCATCTGACCAAAGTACCTTCTCCCACATGTCTTTCTGCAAAATCAAAATGAGCCTTACAATATTTGTGTGTAAGTAAAGAATTTATTCTGCTACTCTTCCATAAGGGCCATCTCTAGGAAGTGTACAACTTATTGTGGTCATATGGACAGATACTCCAGTCTCTGCTTGGTAACTCTGTGGCTCCTTCAGGGTTAACTTTGGTCTCTGTGCTACCTCTCTGGTTAATGTACCTTCCTTGTTCGTGCTGACAGTTTTGGTGGGCAGCCTTCTCTTGGCATGTTTGTTGTGGTACAATGTTCTTATCATTTGATGATAATGGATTTAATGGTGCTCCGAGGGATGATCAGAGATTGGGATTTTTTTTTATAACCCAACCCTGACTGGTAATTCTCAATAACTGTGTCTACAACTTGTTTTGAGATCTCCTTTGTCATCATGGTGTTGTTTGGTTAATGGTACCTCTTGCATGGTTGTGTTGCAGCCTTTCTGGACTTTCAGAAAAGGTGTGTATATACTGACAGACAAGGTGACACTTAGATTGCAGACAGGTGGTCTTCCAATCACTAAGCATGCGACTTATGAAGGTAATTGCTTACACCAGAATATTTTTGGGGCTTCACAGCAAAAGGGGTGAACACATATGCACATGCCAATTTTTAGTTATTTGATCCTATAAATTTAATTTATGCCTATATTTTCTCACTTCACTTCACCAACTTGGACTATTTATTGCCGATGCATCACACCCAAATTGGATTCCAAAAATATTTAAAGACTGGTTGTAATTAGGGTTGAGCGACTTTTATTTTTATAGGATCGGGTCGGGTTTCACGAAACCCGACTTTCTCAAAAGTCGGGTCGAGTGAAATTGGCCGATCCTATAAAAAAGTCGGGGTCGGGGTCGGCCGAAACACGAAACCCAATGCTGTGCAATGGGATACTATGGTTCCCAGGGTCTGAAGGAGAGGAAACTCTCCTTCAGGCCCTGGGATCCATATTTAAGTGTAAAATAAAGAATTAAAATAAAAAATATTGATATACTCACCTCTACGTCGCAGCCTGGACATCGCCGCTGGTAACTGGCATCTTCCGTTCCTAAGATTGGTGCTTGAAAGACCTTTCGATGACGTCACGGCTTGTGATTGGTCGTGGCGGCCCACGTGACCGCTCAGCGACCAATCACAAGCCGTGACATAATTCTCATGTCCTAAATTCCTAGAATGAGGAATTTAGGACCTGAAAATTATGTCATGGCTTGTGATTGGTCGCTGAGCGGTCACGTGGGCGGCCGCGACCAATCACAAGCCGTGACGTCATCGAAAGGTCTTTCAAGCGCCATTCTTAGGAATGGAAGATGCCGGTTACCAGCGGCGATGTCCAGGCTGCGTTGGAGAGGTGAGTATATCAATATTTTTTATTTTAATTCTTTATTTTACACTTAAATGTGGATTCCGATACCGATTTCCGATATCGCAAACATATCGGAACTCGGTATCGGAATTCCGATACCAGATTCAGAAGATTGCTGACCTCATGGCCGACCCCACACAGGGGTCGGGTTTCATGAAACTCGACTTTGCCAAAAGTCGGCGACTTCTGAAAATGGCCGACCCGTTTCGCTCAACCCTAGTTGTAATGTAACAAAATAGATAAAATGTCAAGGGAATAAATACTACTGCAAAACACTGTATGTGAGAGTGCATGTATATATAGTGGCTGGTATAGTGATAGTGGCTAGTATAGTGATAGTGGCTGGTATAGTGATAGTGGCTAGTATACTGTAATGGTTAAGCGCACAGCCTGGCATGCAAATCCCAGCTCTGCCCTATGGAAAAATAAATTAAAATAAATGATATACCAAGGATCCGAACACTATGATGCACTAGAATGCCTACCCTAGGTGGCTGTTATAGCATAGTGGTTAACCCCTTCACCCCCGGAGCTTTTTCCGTTTTTCCGTTTTCGTTTTTCGCTCCCCTCCTTCCCAGAGCCATAACTTTTTTATTTTTCTGTCAATTTGGCCATGTGAGGGCGTATTTTTTGCGGGACGAGTTGTACTTTTGAACGACATCATTGGTTTTACCATGTCGTGTACTAGAAAACGGGAAAAAAATTCCAAGTGCAGTGAAATTGCAAAAAAAGTGCAATCCCACACTTGTTTTTTGCTTGCCTATTTTGCTAGGTTCACTAAATGCTAAAACTGACCTGCCATTATGATTCTCCAGGTCAGTACGAGTTCATAGACACCTAACATGACTAGGTTCTTTTTTACCTAAGTGGTGAAAAAAAATTCCAAACTTTGCAAAAAAATAAATAAATTAAATTGCGCCATTTTCCGATACCCGTAGCGTCTCCATTTTTCGTGATCTGGGGTCGGGTGAGGGCTTATTTTTTGCGTGCCGAGCTGGCATTTTTAATGATAGCATTTTGGTGCAGATACGTTCTTTTGATCGCCCGTTATTGCATTTTAATGCAATGTCGTGGCGACCAAAAAAACGTAAATCTGGCGTTTCGATTTTTTTTTTCATTACGCCGTTTAGCGATCAGGTTAATGCTTTTTTTTATTGATAGATCGGGCGATTCTGAACGCGGCGATACCAAATATGTGTAGGTTGGGGTTTTTTTTTATTGATTTATTTTGATTGGGGCGAAAGGGGGGTGATTTAAACTTTTATATTTTTTTTATTTTTTTCACATTTTTTTTTACTTTTTTTTTTAACTTTTACCATGCTTCTATAGCCTCCATGGGAGGCTAGAAGCAGGCACAGCCCGATCGGCTCTGCTACATAACAGCGATCATCAGATCGCTGTTATGTAGCTAAAATGCAGGTGTGCTGTGAGCGCCGACCACAGGGGGGCGCTCACAGCCACCGGCGATCAGTAACCATAGAGGTCTCCAGGACCTCTATGGTTACAATGTACAAGCATCGCCGACCTCCGATCATGTGACGGGGGTCGGCGATGCGCTCATATCCGGCCGCACGGCCGGATGCGGTAGTTAAATGCCGCTGTCTGAGTTTGACAGCGGCATTTAACTAGTTAATAGCGGCGGGTGATCGCGATTTCACCCGCCGCTATTGCGCGCACATGTCAGCTGTAAAAAACAGCTGACATGTCGCGACTTTGATGTGCGCTCACCGCCGGAGCGCACATCAAAGCGGGGGTCCCGACATGTGACGTACTATTCCGTCACATGTCGGGAAGGGGTTAAAGGGCACAACCACCAATGTGGGAGACTGTGGTTCAAATCCTGATGGAAATAATATGCCAGTAGTGGTCCTGGGGCAAGACTACTAACACTATAGTGCCTACCTCAATAAACATGTTCGTGTCACGGACGTCGCCCGGATTAACAAGGATCAAATGTCAAGGAACCAGGACAATCTAATGGTAAATGGGCTACTGGAACAAACCATACATGGACAAGGCAAGAGAACCTGGATCTGATGAAATGCTACTATAACAGCAAACCAAATGAGAGAGGATATATGAAGCTTATGAGGAA
The DNA here is from genome assembly GCF_051348905.1 of Ranitomeya variabilis. Taxonomy (NCBI): domain Eukaryota; kingdom Metazoa; phylum Chordata; class Amphibia; order Anura; family Dendrobatidae; genus Ranitomeya; species Ranitomeya variabilis. The sequence goes on from NC_135232.1 coordinate 239,482,338, forward strand.
ACTTTGAATGGATACAAGACCTGGATGTCAACTAACTGAGAAACAACTAGTCACTCAATGTTTCAATAAGAAAGCTATTATCACAACATGAGATGGATCAACTGCACTGCAGATCCACCCCACATGAAGACCTGGAAGAACAACATGTGCAACCCCCTGAAAATCCTGATCCAATTCTGCAACTAGAGAGCACAGCAGCTGATCTGAAACAGAAGATCTTAGATAGACTAAATACCATCAATAACGGAGATCGACTGCCAAGGCTCAGCAAAGACACACCACCAGTATACTAGAAGCGCTTGCATCAATACCTACCACCATAACTCAAACTAATAAACTGATTTATGCTACTGCCCCAGCAATCATGGAAATGCTTTGCTACACAACCAGCAAGAACAACAGAAGTACGTGCCCAGAAGACTGGCGACAAAGATCAAGGTGGCACGAAGGGAAGTCAGCCAACTAAAAGACATACAGAAGGGTGTAAAGATCAAGAATAAGACCAAGCTGGACAAGTACAAAGATCTGACGCCAACTGAAGCCCTAGAGACTGCTAAACAAAGGCTCATGCTGCAAGACTAGAGATACACTAGAGAAGCTAGGCCAAGAAGATAAATTCCCTGTTCTCCAAAGAACAATCCAAGGTGTACTCCCAAATACAGAGTAACAGGACAAAGGCAGCATCTACACCAATAGCAGAGACTGTGTAATACTATTGTAGGAACTAGGGTTGAGCGACTTTCATTTTTTAAAGATCGAGTCGGGTTTTGTGAAACCCGACTTTGTCCAGAGTCGAGTCGAGTGCAGTCGGCCGATTATCGCTAAAAGTCGGGGATCGACCGAAACACGAAACCCAATGCAAGTCAATGGGGAAGCATAGTCGACAGTGAGTGGAGGCCAGGAAAACACCTACAGTGCCCATTTTTATGCCAAAAACATCCATTCTTGTTTCTGAAGCTTGTCAATCTTAATTAACTTTATAATAATAGTTGTTCAATGGAACTTGGGGGTCATTTGGCAAAAGTTGTGGGGGGTAGGGCTGGTTCAAGGTTTTAGTGGGCCCAGTAATCGTGGACTACGTCATGGCGGTGGAGCAGGGAGAGGTAAGTATTTCAACGTTGCAAGTGCTGTGATCCTGAGCAAGCAGGGGGGCACACTTGTTCGCATTGGCACTGGCACAGGGCCCCTCAAAGTACAGCGGTGTGTTTGCACGGCGGGGGCGCCTCCCACCAGCAGCGACACTTTTGCGTACTCTGAGGGGCCCTGTGCCAGTGACATCGCCAACGAGTATGCCCCCCCCACCTGATGAAGGAACCTGCACTTTCATCTGCACCTTCCTCTTTGTCCCTGTGTAAGGTGGTATAACATGCGGGAAGGGGAACCTTACTTTCAGCAGGGTCAGATTCTGGCTGTGTAGAGTGCAAGGGGAATGTAGTGGTCTAGGTCAATGTACCAGCAGACTCATCTAGCAGTGGCTGGGCAATGGGCAGGATGAGGAGGAAACAGATATAGGGCCAAAGAACAAAGTAGGCTAAATGCAGTTCAAAATTGGTAACAGGACTAAACAGGCGGCATTGCTTTGTTCAGTGGAGTAGCAAACCCAGGAGCAGCAGACACTGTTTTAAGGGCCCAAACACACTAATAGGCCAAATGCAGTTTAATATCTGATACTTTAGGCCAAAAGCCTAAGACTGAAGCTCAGCTTTATTCAGTTGAGGGCAAACACCAGGGAGGGGCAGACACCGTTAGTAGGCCCTAACCACCAATTTTTAAAAACACAGCACTTAATGAGAGCCAGAAGGTTGAAGCTCAGCTTTATTCAGTTGAGGAAAAACACCAGGCAGGGGCAGACACCGTTAGTAGGCCGTAACCAAAGTTGAAGGCCAAATGCAGTTTAATATCTGATACTATAGGCCGAAAGCCAGAAGGTGGAAGCTCAGCTTTATTCAGTTGAGGGCAAACACCAGGGAGGGGCAGACACCGTTAGTAGGCCCTAACCACCAATTTTTAAAAACACAGCACTTAATGAGAGCCAGAAGGTTGAAGCTCAGCTTTATTCAGTTGAGGAAAAACACCAGGCAGGGGCAGACACCGTTAGTAGGCCGTAACCAAAGTTGAAGGCCAAATGCAGTTTAATATCTGATACTATAGGCCGAAAGCCAGAAGGTGGAAGCTCAGCTTTATTCAGTTGAGGGCAAACACCAGGGAGGGGCAGACACCGTTAGTAGGCCCTAACCACCAATTTTCAAAAACACACCACTTAATGAGAGCCAGAAGGTTGAAGCTCAGCTTTATTCAGTTGAGGAAAAACACCAGGCAGGGGCAGACACCATTAGTAGGCCGTAACCAAAGTTGAAGGCCAAATGCAGTTTAATATCTGATACTATAGGCCGAAAGCCAGAAGGTGGAAGCTCAGCTTTATTCAGTTGAGGGCAAACACCAGGGAGGGGCAGACACCGTTAGTAGGCCCTAACCACCAATTTTTAAAAACACAGCACTTAATGAGAGCCAGAAGGTTGAAGCTCAGCTTTATTCAGTTGAGGAAAAACACCAGGCAGGGGCAGACACCGTTAGTAGGCTGTAACCAAAGTTGAAGGCCAAATGCAGTTTAATATCTGATACTATAGGCCGAAAGCCAGAAGGTGGAAGCTCAGCTTTATTCAGTTGAGGGCAAACACCAGGGAGGGGCAGACACCGTTAGTAGGCCCTAACCACCAATTTTTAAAAACACAGCACTTAATGAGAGCCAGAAGGTTGAAGCTCAGCTTTATTCAGTTGAGGCAAAACACCAGGCAGGGGCAGACACTGTTAGTAGGCCGTAACCAAAGTTGAAGGCCAAATGCAGTTTAATATCTGATACTATAGGCTGAAAGCCAGAAGGTGGAAGCTCCGATTTAGACAGTGGAGGACAATTTGAATTAGGGACTGCAGACAGACTTAGTAGGCTGTCCCCTGTGGACCATGCATCCACCACATTAACCCATTGCGCCGTAATGGACACGTAATCTTCCGTGGCCATGCCTACAGGTCCATGCGTCTGTTGTCAGGTGCACCTTTGTACTCACAGATTGCCAGAGTGCATGGACAATGCGGTCTTTTACATGCTGGTGGAGGGTTGGGATGGCTTTTCTCGCAAAAGAAGTGTCGACTGGTTAGCTTGTAGCGTGGTACAGCGTAGTCCATCATGGCCTTATTAATAGTAAATAAAATATATAACTAGGCTCTATGAACTTTTAAATAGGTTCCAGGGGTACACGGGCAGCATTGGTGTGGTCAGTGGAGGAGTATTGCAAGTAGGGGCCGCAGACAGGCTATCAAAGGCCTAAAATAACAAACAATAGGCAGGCATGACAGTTTTAAATCAGTTGCATGGATACACAGGCAGGCAGCATTGTGGTCAGTGGAGGAGTATTGCAAGTAGGGGCCGCAGACAGGCTATCAACAGCCTAAAATAACAAACAATAGGCAGGCATGGCAGTTTTAAATCGGTTACATGGATACACAGGCAGGCAGCATTGTGGTCAGTGGAGGAGTATTGCAAGTAGGGGCCGCAGACAGGCTATCAAAGGCCTAAAATAACAAACAATAGGCAGGCATGGCAGTTTTAAATCGGTTACATGGATACACAGGCAGGCACTCCAGGTAGCATTGTGGTCAGTGGAGGAGTATTGCAAGTAGGGGCCGCAGACAGGCTATCAAAGGCCTAAAATAACAAACAATAGGCAGGCATGGCAGTTTTAAATCGGTTACATGGATACACAGGCAGGCACTCCAGGCAGCATTGTGGTCAGTGGAGGAGTATTGCAAGTAGGGGCTGCAGACAGGCTATCAAAGGCCTAAAATAACAAACAATAGGCAGGCATGGCAGTTTTAAATCGGTTACATGGATACACAGGCAGGCACTCCAGGCAGCATTGTGGTCAGTGGAGGAGTATTGCAAGTAGGGGCCGCAGACAGGCTATCAAAGGCCTAAAATAACAAACAATAGGCAGGCATGGCAGTTTTAAATCGGTTACATGGATACACAGGCAGGCAGCATTGTGGTCAGTGGAGGAGTATTGCAAGTAGGGGCCGCAGACAGGCTATCAAAGGCCTAAAATAACAAACAATAGGCAGGCATGGCAGTTTTAAATCGGTTACATGGATACACAGGCAGGCAGCATTGTGGTCAGTGGAGGAGTATTGCAAGTAGGGGCCGCAGACAGGCTATCAAAGGCCTAAAATAACAAACAATAGGCAGGCATGGCAGTTTTAAATTGGTTACATTGATACACAGGCAGGCAGCATTGTGGTCAGTGGAGGAGTATTGCAAGAAGTGTCTGATACAGTTAGTACTCCCAAAAAATAAATAGATGTTAATGTCTCGCAAAACAACTATAAATAAAAAAAAAGGGTGGCATGCTTAGGTACAGGGGTGGGCTCATCTGCAGAGTTTATGGCAAAGTAATTTGGCAGTAAATTAGTATTTACTGGTGTCAATATAGGACACTGACCCAGACTACTTTAACTAGCATCATAGATGTCAACAAATTGGTATTGTTTGTCAGTGCCAGGCATTGAATGATGTCAGCGCATAGACTAAACATTGGTGGAGCTGTGCGAGATAATTTTGCACGTGGTAGAGCACAGTTTGAGCGGGGGGGGAACTCTCTTGTGGCCGGCGGTACCGCCCCAGGGCCCCTCATGTTACAACGGTGTGTCTGACGTTGGGTGCGCACCACCACCGCCAGAGACACTACATTGTACTATGAGGGACCCAGTGGCAGTGCCGTCGGCCAAAAGCGGGCACACCCACCTCTTCAGACAAACAGCACTGTAACGGGTGCTTGCGCCAAGTGGCGAGACCACGGCCCCGTGGGGGGAGTTTTCCCATTGGGGGAGGTGTAAACATGTATGCTGGACAAACAGCTGCTGCAAATTAACAGATTGGAACACTCAGTAAGACCAGTCCACAAGCAAGCAATTTTTATAGGAAAGCTAGGTGTCAGCCGGGAAAGGTGGGGCAAAATAATTTGAAATCCAGGAGTGGTTCATTTTAATGAAGGTGAGATCATCCGCATTTTGGGTAGCCAGACGAGTCCTTTTTTCGGTTAATATTGAACCAGCAGCACTGAATACTCTTTCTGATAGCACACTAGCTGCTGGGCAAGCAAGCTCCTGCAATGCATATTCTGCCAATTCAGGCCAGGTGTCTAATTTGGATGCCCAGTAATCAAATGGGAATGACGGTTGAGGGAGAACATCGATAAGGGATGAAAAATAGTTAGTAACCATACTGGACAAATGTCTCCTGTCACTTTGAATATATGCTGCAGTACCTGTCCTGTCTGCGGCCATTGCAAAATCACTCCACAACCTGGTCAGAAAACCCCTCTGTCCAACGCCACTTCTGATCTGTGCACCTCTAACACCTCTGCCATGTAGCCCCCTGCAGCTTGTGTGAGAACCATCACCGGTGCTGTGTGCTGGGAATGCCTGAATCAAACGGTCTACAAGAGTAGCTTGTTTGGTTGCTAATATTTGTTCGAGGTTCTCATGTGGCATAATATTTTGCAATTTGCCTTTATAGCGAGGGTCAAGGATGCAGGCCAACCAGTAATCATCATCGCTCATCATTTTTATATTGCGTGTGTCCCTTTTGAGGATACGTAAGGCATAATCCACCATGTGAGCCAAAGTTCCAGTTGTCAAATCTGCGGTTGTGCTGGTTGGAGGGGCAGTTACAGGCAAATCTATGTCACTTGTCTCCCTTAAAAAAACAGAACCTGGCCTTGCAATGCCACTAATTTCTGTTGGCCCAGGAGAAGCTTCCTCATTCAAAAAGTACTCATCCCCATCATCCTCCTCGTCCTCCTCCTCTTCGCCCGCTACCGCGTCCTCTACACGGCCCTGACCAGACAATGGCTGATTGTCATCAAGGCTTTCCTCTTCCTCGGCTGCAGACACCTGCTCCTTTATGTGCGTCAAACTTTGCATCAGCAGACGCATTAGGGGGATGCTCATGCTTATTATGGCGTTGTCTGCACTAACCAGCCGTGTGCATTCCTCAAAACACTGAAGGACTTGACACAGGTCTTGTAGCTTCGACCACTGCACACCTGACAACTCCATGTCTGCCATCCAACTGCCTGCCCGTGTATGTGTATCCTCCCACAAAAACATAACAGCATGCCTCTGTTTGCACAGTCTCTGAAGCATGTGCACTGTGGAGTTCCACCTTGTTGCAAGGTCGATGATTACGCGATGCTGGGGAAGGTTCAAAGACCGCTGATAGTTCTGCATACGGCTGGAGTGTACGGGCGAACGGCGGATATGCGAGCAAAGTCTGCGCACTTTGAGGAGCAGGTCGGGTAACCCCGGGTAACTTTTCAGGAAGCACTGCACCACCAGGTTTAAGGTGTGAGCCAGGCAAGGAATGTGTTTCAGTTGGGAAAGGGCTATGGCAGCCATGAAATTCCTTCCGTTATCACTCACAACCTTGCCCGCCTCAAGATGTACAGTGCCCAGCGATGACTGAGTTTCATTCTGCAAGAACTCGGACAGAACTTCCGCGGTGTGTCTGTTGTCGCCCAAACACTTCATTGCCAATACAGCCTGCTGACGCTTGCCACTAGCTGTCCCATAATGGCACACCTGGTGTGCAACAGTGGCAGCTGCGGATGGAGTGGATGTGCGCCTGCGGTCTGTGGACAAGCTCTCGCTTCTGCAGGAGAAGGAGGAGGAAGAGGAGGAGGGGGGGCGAACGCCTACAGCCAACTCTTTCCTTGACCGTGGGCTAGGCAGAACTGTCCCAATATTGCTGTCCCCTGTGGACCCTGCATCTACCACATTCACCCAGTGTGCCGTGATGGACACGTAACGTCCCTGGCCATGCCTACTGGTCCATGCATCTGTTGTCAGGTGCACCTTTGTAGTCACAGACTGCCTGAGTGCATGGACGATGCGGTCTTTAACATGCTGTTGGAGGGCTGGGATGGCTTTTCTAGAAAAGAAGTGCCGACTGGGTAGCTCTTAGCGTGGTACAGCGTAGTCCATCAGCGCTTTGAAAGCTTCGCTTTCAACTAACCGGTAGGGCATCATCTCTAATGAGATTAGTCTAGCAATGTGGGCATCCAAACCCTGTGTACGCGGATGCGAGGATGAGTACTTCCTTTTCCTAACAAGAGTCTCATGTAGGGTGAGCTGGACTGGAGAGCTGGAGATCGTGGAACTAGCGGCGGTGCCGGTGGACATGGGTGAGTGAGAGAGGGTTGGAGATGGTATTCTTGCCGGTGCCCTACATGCAGTGTTTCCTACTACTAACCTGGTGATTTCCTGACTGCTTTGGCCTGGCGACGAAAGCTGCACAGATACTGCAGGTGGCGCGAGAAGTGGTGGGCTTACAGGGAGGGAAGGGATGTAGCGTTGCTGACTAGCTTCATTGGCGAAGGGTGCTGCAACCTTTAGGGACGTTTGGTAGTTAGTCCAGGCTTGCAAATGCATGGTGGATAAATGTCTATGCATGCAACTTGTATTTAGACTTTTAAGATTCTGACCTCTGCTTAAGGTAGTTTAACATTTTTGACAGATGACTTTGTGCTGATCATTTGGATGTTGTTTAAAAAAATGCCAGACTGCACTCTTTCTACTATCGGATACCTTTTCAGGCATTGCAGACTGAGCTTCTTTAACTGGATGGCCACGCTGTCCTCCAACTGGTTTTGGTTTTGCCACGCGTTTTTGGCCAGATACGGGCCCGGTAGATGGAACCTGTTGTGATGTTGATGCCTGCTGCGACTCCTCCTCTTCCGCTTCAGAACTACTGCCGCCTGCACCCTGTTCCCCCAATGGCTGCCAATCGGGGTCAACAACTGGGTCATCTATGACCTCCTCTTCTATGTTGTGTGCAACTTCGTCTGTGTCACCGTGTAAGCCGGTGGTATTGCGTTTGTGATGGAGCACCATAGTCTCCGCTGGTTTTGATTCTGCCTCAGTACACTGCGAGGGCAATGTTCTGGTCTGAGTCAAAGGAACAGCATAGTAATCTGGCTGTGGCTGTGCATCTGTGCACTCCATGTCCGATTCAACTTCTAATGGGCATAGCCTGTTAACTGTTTCACTGTGTAACCCAGGAACGGTATGTGTAAAGAGCTCCATGGAGTAACCTGTTGTGTCGACTGACGCATCCTTAACTGTTGTTTTTAGTGAAGGACACAAGGAAGCGACTTGTTCCTGACCGGGAGCATCCACTGACGATGCACTGCTCTGACATTTGGCACTTTCCGAGGAGGAGGCGAAAGAGTTAGAGGCAGAGTCAGCAATGAAAGCCAATACTTGTTCCTCCTGCTCCGGCTTCAAAAGTGGTTTTCCTACTCCCAGAAAAGAGAGCGTTCGAGGCCTTGTGTAGCCAGACAACGAACCTGGCTCAACAACTCGAGACTTACGTAATGTACTGCTTTTACCACGACCACCTGATGCTCCACCACCACTACCATCATTACCAGCTGACAATGACCGCCCACGGCCACGACCTCTTCCACTAGACTTCCTCATTGTTTGCAAAACGTAACCAAAGTAACGCTATTTGTTACTGTAAAACAACTTATCAGGTGAACTCAAACTTCTGTAGGATTTATATATACCTTTATAGGTGCCTGACACTGAAAGGAAAATCAGGCCCAATGTTACACACTAGGTTTTCTGTGCCCCAATAATTTGAGACAGATGGCACACACAGGACCAGCACTCAAGCAGAAATGCCAATCTTAATCTCCCACTATTTTTTTCTTTTTCTGGGAGAATTTACCCTAAAAAAAAAAACAATGGCCAAGTATTACGCAGTGTTTTCGGTGGCACACAATGAGAGACAGATACCACACACAGCAATGGCACGGAGGCAGACTTGCCAATATTTATCTCCCACTAATTTTTTTTTGTGGAAAAGGGAGAATGTACCCCCCCCCAAAAAAAAGGCCAAGTATTACACAGTGTTTTCGGTGGCACACAATGAGAGACAGATACCACACACAGCAATGGCACGGAGGCAGACTTGCCAATATTTATCTCCCACTAATTTTTTTTTGTGGAAAAGGAAGAATGTACCCCCCCCCCAAAAAAAAGGCCAAGTATTACACAGTGTTTTCGGTGCCACACAATGAGAGACAGATACCACACACAGCAATGGCACGGAGGCAGACTTGCCAATATTTATCTCCCACTAATTTTTTTTTGTGGAAAAGGGAGAATGTACCCCAAAAAAAAAAAAAGGCCAAGTATTACACAGTGTTTTCTGTGCCACACAATGAGAGACAGATACCACACACAGCAATGGCACGGAGGCAGACTTGCCAATATTTATCTCCCACTAATTTTTTTTTGTGGAAAAGGGAGAATGTACCCCCCCCCCAAAAAAAGGCCAAGTATTACACAGTGTTTTCGGTGCCACACAATGAGAGACAGATACCACACATAGCAATGGCACGGAGGCAGACTTGCCAATATTTATCTCCCACTAATTTTTTTTTATGGAAAAGGGAGAATGTACCCCCCCCCAAAAAAAGGCCAAGTATTACACAGTGTTTTCGGTGCCACACAATGAGAGACAGATACCAAACACAGCAATGGCACGGAGGCAGACTTGCCAATATTTATCTCCTACTAATTTTTTTTGTGGAAAAGGGAGAATGTTCCCCCCCCCCAAAAAAAGGGCAAGTATTACACAGTGTTTTCGGTGCCACACAATGAGAGACAGATACCACACACAGCAATGGCACGGAGGCAGACTTGCCAATATTTATCTCCCACTAATTTTTTTTTGTGGAAAAGGGAGAATGTACCCAAAAAAAAAAAAAAAAAGGCCAAGTATTACACAGTGTTTTCGGTGCCACACAATGAGAGACAGATACCACACACAGCAATGGCACGGAGGCAGACTTGCCAATATTTATCTCCCACTAATTTTTTTTTGTGGAAAAGGGAGCATGTACCCCCCCCCAAAAAAGGCCAAGTATTACACAGTGTTTTCGGTGCCACACAATGAGACAGATACCACACACAGAAATGGCACAGAGGCAGACTTGCCAATATTTATCTCCCACTAATTTTTTTTTGTGGAAAAGGGAGAATGTACCCCCCCCCAAAAAAAAGGCCAAGTATTACACAGTGTTTTCGGTGCCACACAATGAGAGACAGATACCACACACAGCAATGGCACGGAGGCAGACTTGCCAATATTTATCTCCCACTAATTTTTTTTTGTGGAAAAGGGAGAATGTACCCCCCCCCAAAAAAAAAGGCCAAGTATTACACAGTGTTTTCGGTGCCACACAATGAGAGACAGATACCACACACAGCAATGGCACGGAGGCAGACTTGCCAATATTTATCTCCCACTAATTTTTTTTTATGGAAAAGGGAGAATGTACCCCCCCCCCCAAAAAAAAGGCCAAGTATTAAAGTATTACACAGTGTTTTCGGTGCCACACAATGAGAGAAAGATACCACACACAGCAATGGCACGGAGGCAGACTTGCCAATATTTATCTCCCACTAATTTTTTTTTGTGGAAAAGGGAGAATGTACCCCCCCCCCCAAAAAAGGCCAAGTATTACACAGTGTTTTCGGTGGCACACAATGAGAGACAGATACCACACACAGCAATGGCACGGAGGCAGACTTGCCAATATTTATCTCCCACTAATTTTTTTTGTGGAAAAGGGAGAATGTACGCAAAAAAAAAAAGGCCAAGTATTACACAGTGTTTTCGGTGCCACACAATGAGAGACAGATACCACACACAGCAATGGCATGGAGGCAGACTTGCCAATATTTATCTCCCACTAATTTTTTTTTTTGGAAAAGGGAGAATGTACCACCCCCCCAAAAAAAAAGGCCAAGTATTACACAGTGTTTTCGGTGCCACACAATGAGAGACAGATACCACACACAGCAATGGCACGGAGGCAGACTTGCCAATATTTATCTCCCACTAATTTTTTTTTGTGGAAAAGGGAGAATGTACCCCAAAAAAATAAAAAAGGCCAAGTATTACACAGTGTTTTCGGTGCCACACAATGAGAGACAGATACCACACACAGCAATGGCACAGAGGCAGACTTGCCAATATTTATCTCCCACTAATTTTTTTTTGTGGAAAAGGGAGAATGTACCCCCCCCAAAAAAAAGGCCAAGTATTACACAGTGTTTTCTGTGCCACACAATGAGAGACAGATACCACACACAGCAATGGCTCAGAGGCAGACTTGCCAATATTTATCTCCCACTAATTTTTTTTTGTGGAAAAGGGAGAATTTAGCAAAAAAAAAAAAAATGGCCAAGTATTACACAGTGTTTTCGGTGCCACACAATGAGAGACAGATACCACACACAGCAATGGCACGGAGGCAGACTTGCCAATATTTATCTCCCACTAATTTTTTTTTGTGGAAAAGGGAGAATGTACCCCCCCCCCAAAAAAAGGCCAAGTATTACACAGTGTTTTTGGTGCCACACAATGAGAGACAGATACCACACACAGCAATGGCACGGAGGCAGACTTGCCAATATTTATCTCCCACTAATTTTTTTTTGTGGAAAAGGGAGAATGTACCCAAAAAAAGGCCAAGTATTACACAGTGTTTTCGGTGCCACACAATGAGAGACAGATACCACACACAGCAATGGCACGGAGGCAGACTTGCCAATATTTATCTCCCACTAATTTTTTTTTGTGGAAAAGGGAGAATGTACCCCCCCCCCAAAAAAAAAGGCCAAGTATTACACAGTGTTTTCGGTGGCACACAATGAGAGACAGATACCACACACAGCAATGGCACGGAGGCAGACTTGCCAATATTTATCTCCCACTAATTTTTTTTTGTGGAAAAGGGAGAATGTACCCCCCCAAAAAAAAAAGGCCAAGTATTACACAGTGTTTTCGGTGCCACACAATAAGAGACAGATACCACACACAGCAATGGCATGGAGGCAGACTTGCCAATATTTATCTCCCACTATTTTTTTTTTTTGGAAAAGGGAGAATTTAGCAAAAAAAAAAAAATGGCCAAGTATTACACAGTGTTTTCGGTGCCACACAATGAGAGACAGATACCACACACAGCAATGGCACGGAGGCAGACTTGCCAATATTTATCTCCCACTAATTTTTTTTTTTTGGAAAAGGGAGAATGTACCCCAAAAAAAAAAAAGGCCAAGTATTACAGTGTTTTCGGTGCCACACAATAAGAGACAGATACCACACACAGCAATGGCACGGAGGCAGACTTGCCAATATTTATCTCCCACTATTTTTTTTTTTTTGGAAAAGGGAGAATTTAGCAAAAAAAAAAAATGGCCAAGTATTACACAGTGTTTTCGGTGCCACACAATGAGAGACAGATACCACACACAGCAATGGCACGGAGGCAGACTTGCCAATATTTATCTCCCACTAATTTTTTTTTTGGAAAGGGAGAATTTAGAAAAAAAAAAAAATGGCCAAGTATCACACAGTGTTTTTCGGTGGCACACAATGAGAGAGAGATGCCACACACAGCAATGGCACAGAGGCAGAATTGCCAATATTTATCTCCCTGCAGTAATCTCAGAAAAGTATGGCAGGCAGCTATAATAAGGACTGCTGCACACAAAAGTGTGGACAAACACACAAGATAGCTGTGCAGAAAGGAAGGAAAAACAGGATTTGTGCTTTGAAAAAAGCAGTTGGATTGCACAGCGGCGTACACACAGGCACAGCAACGCAGCTATCAGGGTCAGGGAGCCTTCTAGGGCAGCCCAATGAGCGACAGCGCTGAGGAAAAAAAAATGTAGCTTCCACTGTCCCTACAAACAAAAGGTGGTGTTGGACAGTGGAAATCGCTACAGCACAAGCGGTTTGTAGCTTTATGTACCCTGCCTATCACTATCCCTGCTTCCGAAGAAGCTGCAGCAACCTCTCCCTACGCTCAGAGCAGCAGCAGTAAGATGGCGGTCAGCGGGAACGCCCCTTTATAGCCCCTGTGACGCTGCAGAAAGCAAGCCAATCACTGCAATGCCCTTCTCTAAGATGGTGGGGACTGAGATCTATGTCATCACGCTGCCCACACTCTGCGTCCACCTTCATTGGCTGAGAAATGGCGCTTTTAGCATCATTGAAACGTGACTTTGGCGCGAAAGTCGCGTACCGCATGGCAGACCCCACACAGGGATCGGCTCGGTTTCATGGGACGTCGACTTTGCCAAAAGTCGGCGACTTATGAAAATGAACGATCCGTTTCGCTCAACCCTAGTAGGAACTCAAGGATTCTGATAGCATGGGGCAATGAACAGACAGAGACGGGTATCTTCATTGCAAATAGTGTATTTGTACAACAGCAATAACACCCAAAACAATATACTGATAACCCACAGTGTCCTGGAATGAAACGAGTCCTTGAAATATATACAGTAAATTGACAGAGTTCTTTAAGGCAGAGTCCTCAGCAAGGTGAGCAAAAAGTGAGTGTGACAGGTGATGTGGTGCAGATCCAAACACTGTCGGTGCAGAAAGAGTCAAATCCAGATATGAAGTAAACACAGGGAAGTCCAGAACAAGTCCACAAGTTCATCCCAGGTGTGGCATGTACACGGGTAAGTCCAGAAACTAGTTCACAAGTTGATCCCAGATTTGGCATAAACAGGTAAGTTCAGAAACAGGTTCACATAAGTATTTTACTGGTGTTGTTTGCAAAAGCTCCCGCCGGGGGGGAGTAAATGAAGGATTACGTAGCAACTCACAGTCCAGAAACAAGTCCATAAACAAAGTTCCAAAAACACAGTGCTTACCATGAGGAATGAACCAAGGGTTAAGTTCCAAGTCAGCAGACTAATGATAACATAGAGAGTGTAGCTTACATATGCAGGGAATGTCCAGAGCCAGAGGTAGAGACACACTCAGAACCAGCAGCTGAGCTGAAGGAGAACAGAATCAGAATACTCCAGCAAAGGGGCTGACACCTGACCCGGGTTTTAAACAAACAAACAGGAAGTAGGGCAAACAAAAACAGCAAACTCCATCTTAACAAAGGGCAAAATCATTCACAAGGTGACTTAGAAAACCCGGAATACTGACAGACTGGGCAATACTGGAGGAACTTATGGGAGAAGGAAAAAACACACAAGACCAGTGCAATGTGGCTGCAAGATCTGAGAATAAAACACAGCAACCAACTAGAGCAAGAACCAGTCACCATTACAGAAGCAGACATCCAGCAGGGGGTCAAGAACATGAAGAGCTGGACAGCACCTGGCCCAGACATGATCCACACCTAAATGCTAAAGAAATTAACAGCAGTACATGAACGCATGGCAAAGCAGATGAACCAACTGCTAGAAGCAGGCCACCACCCATATTGGCTAACACAATGCTCATGAAGGATCCTCACAAAGGAACAGGTCCATCCAACTACTGCCCAATAACCTTCCTTACAAGAATATGGAAACTCCTGTCAGGCATCATAGCCACCAAGCTACAGGACCATATGAACCAATACATGAATCCAGCTCAGAAAGGCATTGGGACTGACACCAGAGACTCTAAGTACCAGCTCCTAGTAGATAGAGCAGTTGCTCAAGACTCAAGATCCACACAAACCAATCTCAGCGCAGCCTGGATTGACTACAGGAAAGTCTATGACTCAATGCCACACACATGGATCTGAGAATGCTTGGCTCTTTACAATTTCAACAGGAAATTAAGAACCTTCCTCAGAAACTGAATTGGAAGTCAACTCAAGACAACTAGCACAAGTGACCATCAAATGCGGCATATACCAAGGTGATGCACTGTCCCCTTTGCTGTTCTGCGTAGGCTTGAACCCCCTCAGTCAGATAATTACAGAGGCTGGATATGGATACAAGTTCAAGAGTGGTAGCACCATCAGCCACCGCCTCTACATGGATGACATCAAGCTGTATGCGAAAAACAAATGAGACATCAATTCACTGATCCACCTGACAAGGATCTACAGTGAAGACATCGGGATATCCTTTGGAATTGAGAAGTGCAGCCGGTTGTTAATAAAGAGAGGTGAGGTAGTCAAGACTGACGGAGTGGAATTACCAGCAGGGCACATAGCAGATGTACAGACATGCTATAAGTACCTCGGTATCCCACAGGGATATGGTAACTATGATGAGAAGGCAAGGAAAACTGCAGCATCCAAATACCAGCAAAGGATAAGACAGGTCCTAAAGAGCCAGCTTAATGGGAAGAATAAAATCTGCACCATCAATGCATATGCCCTGCCAGTTATCAGATACCCTGCTGGCATAGTGATGATAGGAGCACTTGGACCAATGACCCCTAAATTGGGAAAATGGCTGCAACAGATTCCAGGAGCAACATCTGAGCTCTCTGTCCAGAAAAGCACAATGCTGGGAAAAACAAAGTTCCTGCGCAGAACCCGCAAACTCCCAGGCCTCTGGTAGAGGACCCGAGAATGAGAAAGGACAACATAGACCACCCCCATTGGAGGAAGTATATATATATATATATATATATATATATATATATATATATATACATATATATATATATATATATATATATATATACAGTATATAGAAATCTCAAATAAATAAAAATATGTATACAAATTTCTCCCCATCCACCCTTTTGCAGTAGAACATAATTAGTCAGTGAGGGGGAGCAGGGGATAATCTTTCTTGCTAGCACTGACATTCTGATGCTTTGTGCTGTTTGTATTTGCAGAATCAATGACTTACCTCTATCCTGCACAAGAGAGCCTTCTGAAACTGTGTATGAAGCTGGGAGAGGAGTGGGCATGATTTATGAGGTGTTACAGGAGCTTTGCAAACTACTGGCTTGCAGCCTAGTTCAAGGGCCAATGGAAAGTGTAGACAGAAGGAAGTTGAGGATTCTAAAAAGTAAGGGATGGCTGTGACAACAGAATTGGTACCAAGGCACAGGGAGTTAAGCAAAGAGGTATGAAACAATATGAACATTGGCTGAAACAGTATATGGGGTGTGACAGGGTCACTGGCGCTATATATGAGTGGAGATATGTGTCGCAAAGGTTATTATCTTGCGTGATGTGAAAGCCATAAGTTTTCCTCCAGTATGATATGTGCTGAAAGTAAATCAGTCGTTCCCAGGGTCTGGCCTTCACAGTGGGGAGGTCAGAGATGCAGAGATGGGCAAGACGCCTACTCACCTTATCTCCACCTCAGTGGTGTGGTTGGAGGGAGTTAAATGTCCAGCCACTGTTTTTTTTTTCTGTCTGTGTTGTTTTGGAGGGAGGAAGCCTCCAGGCTGAACTCCAGAGAGAACTGCTGTGTATATTTGTCACATAAGGCTTCTTTCATATTTCCGTCTTCCTCCACACGTCGAAATACGTCAGTTTGTGAAAAAACAGGATCCTGCAAATTTGTATGCAGGATCCTGTTTTTTTCCATTGACTCGTATTAGCGACGTATGGGCACACGTTATGTCCATCGTGCACTGGATCCTGTGCATTTTGGCGGACCATCGTCTGCAAAAAATGTTCAAGAGAACATTTTTCTGTACGTTGCATCCTGTGTTTCCTACTGCGCATGCCCGGCAGGGAATCTCTCTCTCCTCCCCGGGATTTTAAACTTTAGCATTCCGGACAGCGGACCATTGAAACACTGCATTCGCTGCCACTATTTCCCAAACGTGAGTCAGTACGTCGCGCCGACTATCGACGGAAATGTAAAAGAAGCTTAAGGCGGGAGCCTTACTGGGGAAGGACTTTCTATGGACTTTTCATTTTAATTTGTACCAGAAATGCTGTTTTGTTACTATTTTGGGCTTATTGGTTTATGAAATAATAAACTTTAATGGGAACTTTAACCTAAAAGTGTTTCTGTGTCTACCTCGGGGAACAGCTAAGTGAGCCAGCCTTCCACAAGAGTCATTTAAAAGCATTATTCGTATAAGGGTTGTTCCACCAAGTTAATTTTTGTTAATAGATCTTGAAATAAAAATAAGTTTCATAATTGGATGTGTTAAATAAAATGTTCCTGTGCTGAGATAAACATATGCAATTGTTTTTTAATTTTTATTTTTTCATGTATAAAGGGTTTGTCTGGTCTAAAACTATAAGTATACAATCGTTCTTTGTGACTGCACACGTAATGCACACCACGCGTTGAGAGGATTCTATGGTGTCAGCATTGGGAGAGAAGGAGGCGCGACTGCAAGTATGCAATTAACACGCATGCGGCCATGTTCCGACTACACTGTATCTGGCCTTGCGCAATGCAAATGTAGTGAGCGAAGCTGGATGCAGTCAAGTGGAAATGTGGCTGGAAGTATGCAAATCACATACTAGCAGTCACATGACCGCTTGATGATGGGGTTGGGACCTGATAATCCTCACAGCCCACAGTGCATGCATTGTGAGGATTCAAAAGTCTGTAATCACTGTGACAAAGGCACTGGTTAAGTGCTGGAGGGGAGATATGTTTCACTGTGCTTAATGGAATCAGTGATATAAAACACAGTCTTTCATATTTTGGCCAGAATAGCAACTAATACCTCACATACAGTATATTGCTATGTGTTTTTTTCACTATATATTTTTTCAGGGTGCAGTTGGGCCCAGATGGCTCTGTAAACTGTGGGTTCTGTTCACACAGGATGCTTTTAGTTAGCACTGGGCAGCCAGCCTGATCTAAGAGTATGGACATCATTAATAGGCTGTGAGCCAGATGTTCTGCATCTCCTGTGTGTGAAAATTGCCGCATACAGACTGTATCTTTTTGTGCACTGGTGTACCAAATGGCCAATCCCTGATTGTAGGCTGGCTGTGTCATTAGTATTACTACACCTGTGTAGCCGCCATCTTTAATTGGGTCCACTGCACCCTGTTAGTGCATTTGTTTTGAGGCCTGGGCAGGTAAGCATCTCTGCCTTTTTCTTGGTGTTTTTTATAGATGTTTGGAGGATTTTCAAGTCTTCTCTTGTGGTTTTGACATCAGTGATATTAAACCCAGAGATTTTCCTCCAGGTCACTAAGTGCAGTGAGGGGTAAACAACTAATTTGAATAATGGGCTGAGTATTCTGTGGACATTCATTCTGGGGCTTAAGTAGCTGGCCTCTAGAGGCAGTAGTTATTAAGTGTCTGGAGAGGAACACTCCAGAGAAGTGTTTGTGGTTTGCTGATACCTGAACTGTTGCTCTGAGCCCCGCTAATACAAGGACTGTTCTTAGTGCTACCACTTTGTTTTGAATTGCTGTTTTTTTGCCCAGAGGGCCGTATTTAGGTTGTGCTTCACCTTGGTTTATAGTTAATTAAATTAACTATGTATCATTGAGTCGTAATGTGCAGTTATTTACTGACGCTCCTGTTTATGTTCACCTTGGTTTATGTTGCATCTAATATACCAAGGACATTTCTAAAGCGACAGTGTTACCGTGTCTACTCTGTGTACAGCCAAGTGAGCCAATCTACCTCATCATATAGAGTGAATGCAGACATGTAGCTTTAGACTGGAAAACCTCTTTAATGACAGTTACTTTTTTGTGACAAATCAGAACTCAAAATCAAAACCAATTAAGAATGGTTGGGAAAAAAGACAGTTGCAGGAGAAAACAGTATTGTAAAAAGTAAGTTACAACATCCTACAAAAATTATTAAGGCATTATAAGGTGTTAGGGCTGGCAGAACGCACTGAGTAAATATAGAGATAGTATAGGCTCGTTCGTAGCCCGGTGTCCTCTGTGCAGCAGTGGAACGAACCTGCTGCTAGTAAATGGCGGTACTACGCCTGAATAGACAGGGGTTACGTCACCTGGTCTGTATAGGAGCGAACTCTGTTGCTTCACAGAGTCGCCGGGATTAAAGGTAACGCTGTGCTCTGTTAACCTCACAGAGGATCGAAGCTCACTAACGGAGCAGGTAGCATACAGTGGTCATTAGTGTTGAGCGATACCGTCCGATACTTGAAAGTATCGGTATCGGAAAGTATCGGCCGATACCGGCAAAGTATCGGATCTAATCCGATACCGTTACCCGATACCAATACAAGTCAATGGGACTCATGTATCGGACGGTATTCCTGATGGTTCCCAGGGTCTGAAGGAGAGGAAACTCTCCTTCAGGCCCTGGGAACCATATTAATGTGTAAAATAAAGAATTAAAATAAAAAATATTGCTATACTCACCTCTCCGACGCAGCCTGCACCTTACCGAGGGAACCGGCAGCGTTGTTTGCTTAAAATTCGCGCTTTAACTTCCTTACGCGAAGTCCCGGCTTGTGATTGGTCGCGCGCCGCCCATGTGACCGCGACGCAACCAATCACAGCAAGCCGTGATGTAATTTCAGGTCCTTCAGGATTTTAAAATTACGTTCCGGCGTTGTGATTGGTCGCGTCGCAGTCACATGGGCGACGTGACCAATCACAAGCTGTGACGTCACCGTGACGTCACCGAAGGTCCTGGAAGGGCTGATTCTTAGGAAGGAAGGCTGTCAGAATGAAGCCGAGGGTGAGTATATTCCTATTAGTTATATACTCACCCTCGGACACGCCCTGCTTCTTTACGGCAGCCTTCCTTCCTAAGAATCAGCCCTTCCAGGACCTTCGGTGACGTCACGGTGACGTCGCGGCTTCTGATTGGTCGCGCGAGCGGTCACATGGGCGGCCGCGCGACCAATCACAAGCCGCGACGTCACCGTGACGTCACCGCAGGGTCCTGGAAGGCTGATTCTAAGGAAGGAAGGTTCCCGGTTAGTACCAGGGCCCGTCAGAGGGTAAGTATAGCGATATTTTTTATTTTAATTCTTTATTTTACACTTAAATATGGATCCCAGGGCCTGAAGGAGAGTTTCTGCTCCTTCAGACCCTGGGAACCATTGGAAACCCATTGCACTGCATTGGGTTTCGAGTTTCGGCCGACCACGACTTTTTTATAGGATCGGCCGATTTCACTCGACCCGACTTTTGAAAAAGTCGGGTTTCGTGAAACCCGACCCGATCCTATAAAAGTAAAGGTCGCTCAACCCTAGTCATACAATCAGCAACAGCACACAAAACAACTACTCTCCAGAGGTGCCGGAATTCTAGAGGCTATACGACAGCCCTAAATTCACACAAACTCCTCTCCAGAGGTGCCAGAATTCTAGTGGCTTACAGCTGACCATGAGCACATGCTGACACAGACCACAAAGTAGCTAAGCTCATACACTCATGAACATAAGTTGATACTAGCGCATGGCCATGCGGCCACATGAACCTTTTATAGAGAAATCTCTCCAGGACCTTCCTAGTAGTCCAATAAGAACTGCTTCAGGACCTGAGCATATGACTCCTGACCGAATGAGAAGTCGTCAATTGGGCATGCTCAGTAGAGGAAAAGCAGGACTTCGTCCCAGGAGTGTCTGCTCACTGCTAAACAGTGCTGGTTACGATGGCTGAGCCTGAAAGATCAGCAGTAACCAAGCGCACAGTATCTGACTGAGCCAGACACTGGGACCGACATCTCTGCTGAGCAGGCTCCACTGCGGCTGAAGAAGAATGGGAGACCGCAGTGGAGATGGCTCGAGATTCCCCCTGTGCAGCGGCGGGAACTCGACACCTAACATTATCCCCCCTCCTTGGGCTTCGCCATGCTCGAAGGCAGCAATGAGTTGCTGAGCCCGAATGTGCTCAGCAGGCTCCCAGGACCTGTCCTCTGGGCCATAGTCCTTCCAATCCACCAAATAAAATTTTTGCCACGTACCACCTTACACCCCAAGATAGCGTTCACCTCAAAATCATCCGTAGATGAACCCAATGTCCCGGCAGATGACTCAGAAAACCGGGACATGTGAACGGGCTTAAGAAGAGCCACATGATAGGTGTTGGTGACACCTAGGCATGGAGGAAGGGCCAGACGGTAGACTACAGGGTTAACCTGTTTCAGGACCTTGAAGCGACCCAAGTAGTGAGGTGCAAACTTAGTGGACTCAACTCGCAGCCTGATGTTACGGGCGGAGAGCCACACTAAGTCGCCAGGAGCAAAGATTGGAGCGGGACGCCGATATGCATCAGCGGAGGACCTCATTCTCTCCTTGGTAGCCCGGATGGCATCCTGAGTGCGGTCCCAAATGTCACATGCTTCTACAGCCCAGTCTGCCACCCTGGAATTGGCGGAAGACATGGGCATAGGCACAGGAACCCGCAGATGCTGGCCGTAGTTAAGAAGAAATGGAGTCTGTCCAGTGGAGTCGGCTACGGCGTTGCTTACTGCAAACTCCGCCCACGGTAGCAAGGATGCCCAGTCATCCTGCCTAGCAGAAACAAAATGTCGCAGATATGTGATCAAGGTCTGGTTGGCCCTCTGGGACAACCATTCGTCTTGGGATGGTATGCTGAAGAGAGATTCAGCTCGATGCTGAGTAGATGACAGAGCTCTCTCCAGAACCAAGACGCAAACTGGGGACCCCGGTCACTGACAATTTTTTCCGGCATACCGTTTAGGCGGAAAATGTGTTTAATAAACAACGCTGCCAAGGCCCGTGCAGAAGTTAGTCGTGGAAGAGGCACAAAGGGCACCATTTTAGAAAAATGGTCGGTGATTACCCAAATGATGGTGCAGCCAAGGGACTTGTGTAAGCCCACCACAAAATCCATCCCGACCATCTCCCAGGGCCTGTATGCCACCGGTAGGGGGTAAAGTAACCCAGCTGGCCATTGAATAAGGAGACTTATTCTTGGCGCAGGAGACACACACCCGAATATAGTCTCCAACGTCACAGGCCATATGCGGCCACCAGTACATCCTCGCCAGAAGCTCAGTTGACCTTTTGGTCCCAAAGTGTCCACCCACCCTGGACGAGTGAGCCCAAGAGAGAACCTCCGGTCACAAATTTGATGGCACAAAAGTCACAGACAAAAGGCACAGACTCTAGCGAAACCGGAGCCACAGTCCTCAGACTTTCCGGTGGTATAATAAGCCGAGGTTCCTCCTCCTCCTTGATGTATTGGGACATTGCCTCCGTCTCTGCTCTGGGAGAGACAGGGGATAGACTCGACCCCGAGGAGGCTCTGCACCAGGCAAGAGATCAATAGAACAGTCATAGGGGCGGTGGGGAGGAAGAGTCTCCGCAGCCCTCTTGGAGAATACGTCCGCATAGGGCCAGTATTGCATGGGGAGAGAGGAAAGATTTGCGGGTACTTCAGTAGTAGCAACCTGAACGCACTCCCTCAGACATTGGCCCTCACAAGATTCACCCCATCCCTAAATTCTCGCTGAGGACCACTCTATATGAGGGGAGTGATAACGTAACCAAGGTATCCCTAGCAGGATATCTTCTATTCCATCGGGGTTGTCAAGGAGGGAAATAATCTCCTGATGGGATGAAGACATAGATAATGTAAATGGGATGGTCTGGTGTGTTATTTGTGAGAGCAGTGTCGACCCATTCACCACTCGTACAGTCACCGGCTTGGCGAGCATCACCAGGGGTATTGCGTGGCATTGGGCGAAGGATGAGGACATAAAATTCCACTCTGCCCCAGAATCCACACAAAGCTCAACTGTAAGAGTGGAAGGGCCTAAGGTGATTGTCCCCTTAAAGGACAGTTTGGAGGAAAACGCCGCTGTCTCTAGTAAACTTCCTCCTACTCCTGTTACTAGACGCAATCGTTTCCTGACCGCTGGGGAAATTTTTTGGCATAATGTCCTATCTGCTGGCAGACATTACAGACCACGGGTATTCGAGCGGCCCAGGACATAGGTCTTCCTCAAGATATCTCCATGGCCTCATGGGACTCAGATGCCTGAACAGGAGATTCCAGAGGAGTGGCGAAGGTAGGAGCCAAGCGGAACCTCTGCCTATACTAGGTTCACTCCGACCTTCGTTTTAATGAAATATGCGGGTGGAAATAGTTATAAGCTCCTCCAGTGTGGCAGGAATCTCCCTGGTGGCCAAGGTGTCCTTCACATGGTCAGCCAGACCCTTCCAAAACACCAGGATAAGGACTTTATCCAGCCACTCCAGCTCAGATGCCAAAGTCCGGAAGTGGACGGCGAATTGACTGACCATGGATGAGCCCTGTGTCAATGCCAGCAGTTGGAGCGCCGTATCATGGGTGACACGAGGTCCCATAAAGACCTGTTTCAGAGAGTCCAAGAAGCGAGGAGTACTCTGCACTACATGATCATCACGCACCCCAGCGGCGTTGCCCACTCCAACGCTTTGCCCGACAGAAAGGATAAAATAAATCCCACTTTAGCCAGTTCCGTAGCCAGGAGCTCTAGATGTATAGCACACTGACTCACAAATCCCCGACACAGCTTACTGTCACCAGCAAACAATCTGGCTGCAGCTATGCTAGCAGCCTGAACAGCGACTGCAACTGCAGTGACATCCACAGCCAAGGTTGTGCATTCAAGAGCCGCCAACCTGCCCTCCAGCTGCTGGATGTACCATTGTAGACGCTGATCATCTGCCATTACTAGCCAGACCCTGGTACTAGTATACTGTTAGGCCTGGCAGAACACACCGAGTAAATATAGAGATAGAAAAGGTGCGTTCGCAGCCCGGGGTCCACCGTGCAGGAGTGGAACCTGCTGCTAGTAAATGGCAGCACTATATGGCAGTACTACGCCTGAATAGACATGGGTTTTGTCACCCGGTCTGTATAGGAGTGAAGTAGTCTGTTGCTTCATGGAGTCGCCGGGATTAAAGGTAACGCTGTGCTCTGTTAACCTCACAGAGGATGAAAGCTCACTAACGGAGCAGGTAGCATACAGTGGTCATACAGTCAGCAACAGCACACAAAACAACTCATCTCCGGAGATGCCAGAATTCTAGAGGCTATATGCCAGCCCTAAACTCACACAAACAAACTCCTCTCCAGAGGTGCCGGAATTCTAGTGGCTTACAGCCGACCATGAGCACATGCTGACACAGACCACAAAGTAGCTAAGCTCATACACTCATCTTGATTTAGGTCATGGCCATGTGGCCATGCGAACCTTTTATAGAGAAAGCTCTCCAGGACCTTCCTAGTGGTCCAATAGGAACTGCTTCAGGACCTGAGCATGTGACCCCCGACCTCCAATGAGAGGTCGTCCCTTGGGCATGCTCAGTAGAGGAAAAGCAGGACTTAGTCCCAGGAGTGTCTGCTCGCCACTGAACAGTGCTTGTTATAATGGTTGAGCCTGGAAGATCAGCAGTAACCAAGTGCACAGTATCTGACTGAGCCAGATGCTGGGACCGATGTCTCTGCTGAGCAGGCTCCACAGCAGCTGAAGAAGAAGGGGAGACCGCAGCGGAGGTGGCTCGAGATTCCCCCTGTGCAGCGGCGGGAACTCGACACCTAACAGAAAGTTAAATGCACTACAGTAAAATAATTATGATAATTTAAAAAAAAAACACAAGGTGCTATTTCCAAAATGACACTGCAAGCCCAATCCATGTAGTACCGTATATACTCGAGTATAAGAAGAGAATTTCAGTCCATTTTTTTTAGGCTGAAATTGCCCCTCTCGGCTTATACAGGGGTCGGCAGGGAAGGGGGAGCGGCAGCTGTCTAATAATACTCACCTGCTCCTGGCGCGGTCCCTGCATGTCCCTGGTTCCGACCCCATAGGGGTGGAGCCACATATTCATTACTGTAATGAGCGGCACCATGTGACCGGGAGCAGGTGAGTATGACAGGGGGCAGTGCGCGATACTCACCTGTCCCAGATCCATCGTCGGCACCACTGTGTCTTCTGCATCCTCTGCAGTGACGCTCAGGTCAGAGGGCACGATGATGTGATTAGTGTGTGCGCTGCCCTCTGCCTGAACATCAGTGAGGATGTGGAAGACACAGCGGCGCAGATGGTGGAACGGGGAAAGGTGACTATAGGAAGTGCCAGGGGCCTGAGCGACGAGAGGCGAGTATGTGATTTTTTGTTTTTTAATTGCAGCAACAGCATATGGGGAAAATGTGTCTATGGAGCATCTTATGGGGCCATAATCAGTATTTGGGCAGCATTATACGGGCAAATATTTCTATAGAGCAGCTTATGGGGCCATGTGCAGCATTATATGGGGCAAATATCTCTATGGAGCATCTTATGGGGCCATAATCAGTATTTGTGCAGCATTATACGGGCAAATATTTCTATAGAGCAGCTTATGGGGCCATGTGCAGCATTATATGGGGCAAATATCTCTATGGAGCATCTTATGTGGTCATAGTCAGCATTTGTGGAGAATTATACGAGGCAAATGTATCTATGGAGCATCTTATGGGGCCATAATCAGCATTTGTGCAGCATTATATGGGGCAAATATCCCTATCGAGCATCTAATGGGGCCAAAATCAGCATTTGTGCAGCATTGTATGGGGCAAATATTCCTATGGAGCATCTAATGGGGCCATAATCAGCATTTGTGCAGCATTATATGGGGCAAATGTCTGTATGGAGCATCTTATGGGGCCCATCATCAACTGTATGGAGCATTATATGGGGCGTATTTTGTATGGAGCATCTTATAGGGCCCATCATGAACTGTATGGAGCATTGTATGGGGCTCCTGATTCAATATGGATATTCAAAAACTCTTAACCTACTGATGTCTCAATTAATTTTACTTTTATTGGTATCTATTTTTATTTTTGACATTTACCGGTAGCTGCTGCATTTTCCCCCCTAGGCTTAAACTCGAGTCATTAAGTTTTCCCAGTTTTTTGTGGCAAAATTAGGGGTCTCGGCTAATCGGACCAGCTTATACTCGAGTATATATGGTAAGTCCTCAGCAAAGACTCAAAACAGTAATGCCATATAGCAAAATCACTCTTTTGGAAAAGTCTTTATTTTACAGTATTTGGTATTCACATTGCAAACTAATATCCATATTAACTGTAAAAGTAATAAAATTAAAAAAGACAAGTAAAATTTTTGCTAAAAATCTTTTAAATCTGTTTCAGGGTATTGACTTCATATTTATCATGTAGACACGATCTCTAATGCTTCATATATTTAAGCATTTTATATTGCATGCATTACTATAGTGTCATTTATGCTGCATATTACAAAGCATTGGTGCATATTACAACTGCAATATTACCGTATATAAATCAGGTACTTTAATTTGGCCTTTAATTCTGATTTTAAAGTCATTTTAGTCAAGGATAACATTAAGCTCCTTTGCTCTGTCACTTACACTACAAAAATCATAATTGCTTTTAAAAAGCATCGCCTGAATGGAAGAACATTTGCATGTATTATAACAGCTAAAACCATATAATTCTCCAAGCTGAAATGCATATATTTCTCAAGTCGGTCCCTTAAGAATAGAGCTTGGTTTGGCAGTATATGGCCTCTAGCTTTATCTTCAGCTCTGAGGGCAGCTGGTTTTGTCAAATGGGGGAAGTCAGAAAATCCTGAAAAAATCCAGACTATAACCTTATATCAACATAAGCAGCTGGGTGAAGGTCCATGAATAAGCTAATAAATAGAATGAATAAATATTGTGCATGGCAGAACAACATATATTACATTATTCTGGGCATACAACAATTATTTTCAGGTGTTCTTGTATTAATATGGGCATACAATAAAGAGCTATTCACGGAAGTATTTATTTTTATGCTAAAGCAACCTTTTATAAGGCAAATAAAAATGCAATAGAACAACAACTAAATAATAGAGGAGCATATCTGGCACAGTGGTTGAAATACAGTAAGTGTTGAAAGTCACCAAATTTTCTAAGTAAATATATTTCTAAAGGTGCTATTCACATGAAATTCTCACCAGATGATGGCAACAACCCATCCAGGTCACACAGGCAAAGAAATCAATGTCCATTGATGTCCATAAACTACGCTATGCGTATAATGAGAAATGACACAGGGAAAAAGTGTTGAACACATGAAGAAAGAGAAGAGCAAAAGCCATGGGAGGTCATGTCTCCAGCTGAAATCTATCAGTAATTAGAAAGCAATCCTAACACTTAGTCAAAAATAATATCGCTGGTTCAACTGTTGGCCAATAAAAAGGTGTAGAAAGTGTCAGCCAGGACGAATTAATGTATAAGAGTCCCAAATAAGCTCTCAGTATGCAAATAATGTATTAACAGCAAGGAGAGGTAAACTATAAAGATATGTACTTAACTTTATCATATCATATCATTAAAATAAATGACCTAGAGTCGAGGGACAATTGATGTCGAATAAAACAGGGCATACATATAAATTACAAGTGCTCAAATTAGCCAGTGCTAATAAAAAAGGTTTGATCTCACCCATATGTCTTGATGAGATGTATCCCTCTAAGGTAACAAGAGGACAAGAGCAATGAAGAACTGGAACCTGGCATAGATAACACTCTTGTGCACCATGTATAACTTCAGCCCTTAAAAAAAAGCAGTACCCAAGTGATGCACTGCCTAAAAAAGTAACCCCAAAATGTTGTCTCTCCATACTTGTTCCCTCCTCAGTATTGAGGATTCTTCAGGGGGGTATGCAACAAAAACGGGTTGCGGGGAGGGAAAGCAAAAGACGAAAAAGGGTCCTGCAGTGGCAGGAAGCCCGTAGTTGGTATGTACAGTGTTGCATAAACTTACATAATCAATATTAATATCCAATACTTGTCCTTGTCAGGGCAGGAGCTATACATGAGGCCCGACAGGGTTATCTAGTTATAGTTTATCTCTACCTATAAAAAAGGTGTCTCACTACCATGATGCCATACAAGAAACATTTCATGATGGGTAAAACCAGTGAGCTTTGTCATGACCTTCACAATTTTATTGTTGCAAAGCTGATGGCATTGGTTACAGAAGAATTTTTAAACTACTGAATTTTCCAGTGAGCACAGTTGGGGTCAGAATCTGGAAATGGAAGGAACATTATTTCACCAAAAACTGAACACGACCAGTGCTCTGTGCAAAATGTCAGATAGAGGAGTGAAAATAATTATTAGAAGAGGTGTTGTAAAACCTAGAATCAGCAGGTACAATTGTTTAAATGAGTCACAATTCCACCTCTCACAGTGTCCTAAGAATGCTGTGAGAGACAGAACAGCGCCCTATAGGATCAGGAGAATGCTGAGCTTTCAGGATTGTCATCAGGGCGCGCAGTGAGAAAAGGATTTGTGTTTTTCTGAGAGTGTGTATGACTCCAACTTTTTAAAATATTTATTCATGCTAAAGTCATTAAATAGTAAAAATTTTGATGCAAATCTACTTCTTTTCATATTACGCATTGATTTCATTTTCTGACTTTAAGTAAATCAATAAGGGACCAAGGGGAAGAATGTGAATATTGCACAATTTTCTGCAGCATCCTTTTTTTACAATGGCATATGGCACAGAAGTCGTTTTCTTTTTTCGCTCCCCTCCTTCCTAAAGCCATAACTTTTTTATTTTTCCGTCAATATGGTCATGTGAGGGCTTATTTTTTGCGGGACGAGTTGTACTTTTGAATGACACCATTGGTTTTACCATGTCTTGTAACAGAAAACAGGGAAAAAATTCCAAGTGCGGTGAAATTGCAAAAAATGTGCAATCCCACACTTGTTTTTTGTTTAGCTTTTCTGCTAGCTTCACTAAATGCTAAAACTGACCTGATATTGTGAATCTCAAAGTAATTACGAGTTCACAGACACCTAACATGTCTAGGTTATTTTTTATCTAAGTGGTGAAAAAAAATTCAAAACTTTGCAAAAAAAAAAAGCACCATATTCCGATACTCGCAGCGTCTCCATTTTTCGTGATCTGGGGTCGGGTGAGGGCTTATTTTTTGCATGCTGAGATGTCGTTTTTAATGATACAACTTTTGTGCAGATATGTTCTTTTGATCGCCTGTTATTGCATTTTAATGCAATGCCACGGCGACCAAAAAAACTTAATTCTTTAGTTTCACATTTTTTTCTCGCTACGCTGTTTAGCGATCAGGCTAATGTTTTTTTTTTATTGATAGATTGGGCGATTCTGAACAGGTTTGATTTTTTTTTTTAATTGTTTTATTTTGGATGGGGCGAAAGGGGGGAGATTTAAACTTCTATTTTTTTTATTTTTTTTTCATATTTTTAAAAACATTTTCTTTTACTTTTGCCATGCTTCAATAGCCTCCATGGGAGGCTAAAAGCTGGCACCACTGGATCGGCTCAGCAAAACTACTGAAAGCGGTAGTTAAATGCTGCTGTCAGAGTTTGATAGCGGCATTTAACAGGTTAATAGCGGCGGGTGAATCGCGATTTCACCCCCCGCTATTGTACAAAACAGCTGACATGTCGCGACTTTGATGTGGGCTCACCGCCGAAGCCCACATCAAAGGGGGAGACATGACATGCGCTGTACTAGTACGACGCAAATGGTGAAGGGGTTAATAATGAGGCAGGAAAATTAAAGAATACATGAAAGTCAAGAATGAAAAAAAGGAAAGCCTAAGTGGATACTGAGAATTCTTGGCAGTGCATTTGAGATTAAGTGAAAAAAGCAAAGTTAGATAATACTGGATGTACAGTAAAGTGGTTTGATGTAGGTGAGAAAACCAGTACGTTCAGTGTACACTGGTTCTATTTTAGGGTGTAGAGAGATGTAGAGACCTGTGAGGAAAGGTAAAATAATAATATAGCAGGACAAGATTGGAACGACAGTACAAAGCTTTTCTTATTCTAGGATGATGCTGGGTGAGATTTGCCTCATGTAATTTGTCTTCAATATCTTCAAGCTAAATTTTTAAATATTAGTAAGTCTTCACTTTAATGTAAACACTAATGCTGTATATCACTAAATTAGACTATAGACATAGTATCGCTGGTGGGTAAACATTCACCACTAAGACAACTAGTGGGACTTTTGGGATGTCATCATGAACATTAGATTTTCAGTGAATCCTAATGAAATTGCTGTCATTTGTTTGCATTTATTCAATGTATATGAACAGCTTATAGGGAATCAATCACATTGAATATGTAGTCCAATTTGCAGAAGGAGCACAGCAGATTTGATATATAGTTTTAAACAATGTTCCTCAACTGCAGTCCTCAAGGCCCACCAACAGATCATGTTTTCAGGATGTTCTTAGTATTGCACAGATTATTAAATATTTTCAAGATTTCTTTACTATTGCATAGGTGATGGAATTATCACCAGTGCAATAATAATTTAAACCTGAAAACATGATCTGTTCGTGTGCCGTGAGGACTGGAGTTGATGAACACCTGTTTAATGGGAAACCATTGAGCATAATTGGTAATTTTTCAAAATCTTATTTCTGGCTTATTCTATGCATGAATGCACACTAGTTAGGTAAAGAAAAAATGAACAAATTTATTTAAGTGGATTGAATTCTCCTTAAATTTGGCAAAAATTTCAATTTTCCAGAATACGGATTTATTGCAATATGCTGCAAGTGCAATATCGATATTCCACCATTTCCGCAGACCACTATTGTGTCTTCTGAGCCTCTACATTTCATCTTCCCGCATGCACACATATTTATTGGTCTACTTTAGGCCTTTTTCACATTTCAGTGTGTCTGGTAGGTGTGGTGATAGTTTTCACACGTACCGGAGACACATACACACGTACACCCATTCAAATGAATGAGTCTGTGCACATGTCAGTGTGTTTCCACGGACCTTGAGTCTGTGTGCACCACACGTATACATGTTCGTCTTTTTGCCATCAGCACGGATGGCAAAGCTTCCAGCACACGTGCACATGGAAAACACAGATTGATGTCCTCCGTGTGACATGCATCGGCACCAGAGAAGAAGCGCTACTGTAAGCACTGTTCCCCAGTGGCAGGTGCTGAAGATGGCTCTCATCATTCTTCCCTGCTCTGCCAGCAATCAGCAAGAGCAGAGGAGATTGATGAGAGTTATAATAAAGTCTGAACGATGACAGCAGGTGGGGTTTTTCGGGAATCTTACTCCCATCATCTGACACCTGCTGCCGCTATTAACAGTGACAGCAGGAGCGGATGATCGGGGTATTCCTCAGCCGCCACCTCCAATCTAACAAAATAAAGGAATGAAAAACCCGATGAGGGTTACCCCCTATTTTCTTTAACCAATCAGGCAACCCTCAGCTATCAACTTCAGCAAGGCTGGTTATCAAGAAAAGAGGGGTCCCCACGCTGTTTTTTAAATTATTTAATTAAATAATTTAAATAAATGGTGTGGGGTCCCCCTATTTTTGACAAGCAGCCCTGTTAAAGCTCACAGCTGGGGGCTGGTATTCTCAGGCTGGTAAGGGGCCATTGATATAGGCACCCCCAGCCTAAAAATAGCAGCCCGCAGCTGCCCAGAAAAGGCACGTCTGTTGGATCTGCCTATTCTGACACTTTGCCTGGCTCTTCCCACTTGCCCTGTTGCGGTGGCAAGTGGGGTTAATATTCGTGGGGTTGATGTCACCTTTGTAATGTAAGGTGACATCAAGCCCCTGGCTTAGTACTGGAGAGGTGTCTATAAGACGATGTCATATTCATAAAATAAAAAAACAACAATTTACCATACCTGTCCGTCGTTCTGTCCCACGCCGTAAACCATGTCTGGGGGCTAAATAGTCTTCAATCTGGACTGTGCCAAGATGCGACCTTCCAGGCTGAAAACCACTGATGAATGAGATGCTGAGAGCACAGCATCATTCACCAATGGTGACATCATTACTGGCATTTTCCAGAGGTCCTGAGGTCACCGCAGTTCAGCTTGGCCTCAATGATGTCACCACTGGTGAATGATGCTGCGCTCGCAGCATCTCATTCACCAGTGGTATTCAGCTTGGATGGTCACATCTTGGCACCATCAAGGTTGAAAACTATTTAGCCCACAGACATGGATTACGGCATGGGACAGAACGATGGACAGGTATGGTATAATGTTTATTTTATTTTTATTACAGGAGATCGAGGGCTTCACTGAAATTAGGCATTGCAGTAAGTATGGTTTCATTTAGAATATAAAAGGAGTCTGTGTAATTTTTTCAAATAAAGGATTTTATTCTGGTTGTGTCTTTATTTAACATATAACTATAGGATTAGTAATGGAGAGATGTCTTTATAGACACCTCTCCATTACTAAGCCATTGGCTTGATGTCACGTGACATTACAGAGGTGACATCACAACACCACAAATATTAACCCCACTTGCCACCGCTGCAGGGCAAGTGGGAAGAGCTGGGCAAAGTGCCAGAATTAGGGCATCTAATAGATGCACCTTTTCTGGGAGGCTTCAGGCTGCTGTATTTAGGCTGGGGGGGCCTATATCAATGGCCCATTAACAGCCTGAGAATACCATGCCCCAGCTGTGAGCTTTAGCAAGGCTGCTTGTCAAAAATGGGGGGACACCACACCGTTTTTTTTAAAATTATTTATTTAAATATTTAAAAAAAAAAACACGTTGGGACCCATCTATTCTTGATAACCAACCTTGCTGAAGCTGATATCTGAGGGTTGCAGCCCCAACTGAGTTTTGCCTGGTTGGTTCAAGAAAATAGGGGAACTCACGTCAGGTTTTTCAATCATTTATTTCATTAGCTCACAGGTGGCAGCTAAGGAAATCCTCGATCACTGTTATTAGCGGCAGCAGGTGTCCGATGATGGGAGTAAGAGTCCCAAAAGCCCTCACCTGCTGTCATTGCTCGGACTTAAATATAACCCTCATCATTCTCCTCTGATCACGCCGTTTGCTGGCAGATCAGGGGAGAATGATGAGAGTGTCTTAAGCACTTGCCACCTGGGAACAGCGCTTACTGTAGGGCTTCTCCCCCGGCGGCCGTCCGTGTGGTATTGATGTGGCACACAGTTGCCACACTTGTGCCGCAAGTATTACATTCACAATAAATGGACACACGGACATGGATATCTCCGATACCGTTTTTTCCGGTACCGGAAATATCAGGACGTGTGAAACCGGCCTTACTCTAGGTCAGGACTTCCAGTATGAACAGGTCTCTGATGTCATTGCACACCACGCCATCACAATGCAATGTAAATACTGACTTGGCCTCAGCGACATATGCTGTAATTAGATATGATCAAATCTTTTAGAAGCTTTATTTTCACGACTTTGCCGAATTTTCCCCAAAATTTTGATTTGCAGCAAATAAATTTGCCCTAATTTCCATAATTAATGGAATCAATGACCCAATTGACCATAATACACTTAATAGGTGAGAGCAAGGTGAGAGAAATAAAGAGAGAGGACACCACTGTGAATAAAAGCTTACACTCTACAGGAGAGAGAAAGGAGCCTGCTGACCATAAAAGCTTATAATTTACAGGGAAAAGAGAAGGGATCCTGCTGACCATAAAAGCTTACCCTCTACTGTTCATTCCTGGACTGCTCTGATTATGTGATGAATTTGCCATAACTATATTGACTGTGCCTCAATGTTTGTAGTACAAAGAAACACTGGAATATTGTGTGCTTTTTGGCGTTTGTGGAATGAGGGATAGGTATCTTGAACTTTTCTATTTTTATTTATTTCATTTTATACAGTAAAACCTTTCACATGTACTGCAATATTAACCCCTTCAACTGAGCCCTTTTTCGTTTTTGCGTTTCTGTTTTTCGCTCCCTTTCTTCCCAGATCCTTAACTTTTTTACTTTCCATCAATATGGCTATATAAGGGCTTGGCTTTTGCGGGACAAGTTGTACTTTTGAATGACACCATTGGCTTTACCATATCATATACTTAAAAACAGGGAAACAAAATCCAAGTGCAATGATATTACAAAAAAAGTGCAATTCTACAACTTATTGGATCTTTATCTATCATGTTCACCAGATGCTAAAACTGACCTGCCATTATGATTCTCCAGGTCATTATGAGTTCACTGAAGCCAAACATGTATAGGTTCTTTTTTATTTAAGCAGTGAAACCTGACACTGGATAACACTGTTGTGCACCGTGTATAGCTTCAGCCCTTAGAAAAGCAGTACCCAAGTGATGCAATGCCTAAAAAAGTAACCCCAAAAAGTTGTCTCTCCATACTTGTTCCCTCCTCAGTATTGAGGATTCTTCAGGGGGGTATGCAACAAAAACAGTTTGTGGGGAGGGAAAGCAAAAGATGAAAAAGGGTCCTGCAGTGGCAGGAAACCCGTAGTTGGTATGTACAGTTTTGCATAAACCTACATAATCAATATTGTTATCCATTACTTGTCCTTGTGAGGGCAGGAGCTATACATGAGGCCCGGCAGGGTTATCTAGTTATAGTTTACCTCTCCCTATAAAAAGGTGTCTCACTACCTTGATGCCACACAAGAAACATTTCATGATGTGTAAAACCAGTGAGCTTTGTCATGACCTTCACAATTTTATTGATGCAAAGCTGATGGCATTGGTTACAGAAGAATTTTTAAACTACTGAATTTTCCAGTGAGCACAGTTGGGGTTAGAATCTGGAAATGGAAGGAACATTATTTCACCAAAAACTGAAGACGACCAGTGCTCTGAGCTCCAACTTTTTGAAATATTTATTCATGCTAAAGTCATTAAATAGTACAAATTTTGATGCAAATCTACCTCTTTTCATATTACGCATTGATTTCATTTTCTGACTTTAAGTAAATCAATAAGGGACCAAGGGGATGAATGTGAATATTACACAATTTACTGCAGCATCCTTATTACAGTGGCCTATGGCACAGAAGTCGTTTTCTTTTTTCGCTCCCCTCCTTCCCAGAGCCATAACTTTTTTATTTTTCCGTCAATATGGTCATTTGAGGGCTTATTTTTTGCGGGACGAATTGTACTTTTGAACGACACCATTGGTTTTACCATGTCTTGTAATAGAAAACGGGGAAAAAATTCCAAGTGCGGTGAAATTGCAAAAAAACGTGCAATCCCACACTTGTTTTTTGGTTGGCTTTTTTGCTAGGTTCACTAAATGCTAAAACTAACCTGCCATTATGATTCTCCAGGTCATTACGAGGTCATAGACACCTAACATGTCTAGGTTATTTTTTATGTAAATGGTGAAAAAAAATTCAAAACTTTGCTAAAAAAAAAAAATGAGCCATTTTCCGATACCCGTAGCGTCTCCATTTTTTGTGATCTGGGGGTCGGCTGAGGGCTTATTTTTTGCATACTGAGATGCCGTTTTTAATGATACCAAGTCTGTGCAGATACGTTACTTTGATCGCCCGTTATTGCATTTTAATGCAATGTCGCAGTGACCAAAAAAATGTAATTCTGGCATTTTGGACTTTTTTCTTGCTACGCTGTTTAGCAATCAGGTTAGTGCTTTTTTTATTGATAGATCGGGTGATTCTGAACACGGCGATACCAAATATGTGTAAGTTTGATTTTTTTCTTATTGTTTTATTTTGGGTGGGGCGAAAGGGGAGGTGATTTAAACTTTTATATTTTTTTATTTTTTTTATATTTTTAAAAACATTTTTTTTTACGTTGCCATGCTTCAATAGCCTTTATGGGAGGCTAGAAGCTGGCACCACTTGATCGGCTCAGCTACATAGCAGCGATCATCAGATTGCTGCTATGTAGCTGAATTGCAGGCTTGCTATAAGCGCCGACCACAGGGTGGTGCTCATAGCAAGCTGGCATCAGTAACCATAGAGGTCTCAAGGACCTCTATGGTTACCATCCTGATGCATCGACGTCCCCCGATCATGTGAAAGGGTCGGTGATGCACTCATTTCCGGCCGGAAGCGGTAGTTAAGTGCCGCTGTCAGTGTTGGACAGCAGCATTTAACAGGTTAATAGCAGCGGGTGAATCGCAATCACCGCCGGAGCCCACATCAAAGGTTGAGAAACGACATGCGCCGAACTAGTATGGCGCATGTCATGAAGGGGTTAATAACGAGGCAGGAAAATTAAAGAATACATGAAAGGCAAGAATGAAAAAAAGGAAAGCCTTAGTGGATACTGAGAATTCTTGGCAGAGTGTTTGAGATTAAGTGAAAAAAGCAAAGTTAGATAATACTGGATGTACAGTAAATTGGTTTGATGTAGCTGAGAAAACCAGTACGTTCAGTGTACACTGGTTCTATTTTAGGGTGTAGAGAGATGTAGAGACCTGTGAGGAAAGGTAAAATAATAATATAGCAGGACAAGATTGGAACGACAGTACAAAGCTTTTCTTATTCTAGGTTGATGCGGGGTGAGATTTGCCTCATGTAATTTGCCTTCAATATCTTCAAGCTAAATTTTTAAATATTAGTAAGTCTTCACTTTAATGTAAACACTAATGCTGTATATCACTAAATTAGACTATAGACATAGTATCGCTGGTGGGTAAACATTCACCAGTAAGACAACTAGTAGGACTTTTGGGATGTCATCGTAAATATAAGATTTTCAGTGAATCCTAATGAAATTGCTGTCATTTGTTTGCATTTATTCAATGTATATGAACAGCTTATAGGGAATCAATCACATTGAATATGTAGTCCAATTTGCAGAAGGAGCACAGCAGATTTGATATATAGTTTTAAACAATGTTCCTCAACTGCAGCCCTCAAGGCCCACCAACAGATCATGTTTTCAGGATGTCCTTAGTATTGCACAGATGATTGAATGTTTTCCAGGTTTCTTTATTATTACATAGGTGATGGAATTATCACCAGTGCAATAATAAGTTAACCCATTATCTACCAATGTCCTTTTTTTGGGACCCCTAATCTTTAGCTTCTAGCAACTAAGATTTTATAATTTTTATAATTAGGTCAATTTTTTTGTGTTGTGTTTGTAAAATGAATGTTTTCAAAATAGGAAATCATGTCATTGTCATTTTTAATTGAATATTGGGACGCCCTTTTCTGAAAAATCCATACTTGTAAAAATTTTAATTTGGCAAGTAATGGGTTAAACCTGAAAACATGATCTGTTGGTGTGCCTTGAGGACTAGAGTTGATGAACACCTGTTTAAAGGGAAAACATTGAGCATAATTGGTAATTTTTATAAATTTTATTTCTGGCTTATTCTTTGCATGAATGCACACTTGTTAGGTAAAGAAAAAATGAACAAATTTATTTAAGTGGATTGAATTCTCCTTAAATTTGACAGAAATTTCAATTTTCCGGAATACGGATTTGTTGCAATATGCTGCAAGTGCAATATGGATATTCCACCACTTCCGCAGCCCACAAATGTGTCCTCTGAGCCTCTTCATTTCAACTTCCCGCATGCACACATATTTATTGGTCTACTTTAGGCCTTTTTCACATGTCAGTGTTTCCGGTACCTGTGGTGATAGTTTTAACACGTACAGGAGACACGAACACACGTACACCCATTCAAATGAATGAGTCTGTGCACATGTCAGTGTGTTTCCACGGACCGTGTGTCTGTTGTGCACCACACGTATACAAGTCCGTTTTTTTGCCCTCAGCATGGACGGCAAAACTTCCCGCACATGTGCACATTGAGAACACACATTGATGTACTCCGTGTGACATGCATCGGCACCAGAGAAGAAGCACTAGTGTAAGCGCTGTTTCCCAGTGGCAGGTGCTGAAGACAGCTCTCATCATTCTTCCCTGCTCTGCCAGCGATCAGCAAGAGCAGAGGAGATTGATGAGAGTTATAATAAAGTCCCAACGATGACAGCAGGTGGGGTTTTTGGGGATTCTTACTCCCATCATCTGACACCTGTTGCCGCTAATAACAGTGACAGCAGAAGCGGATGATCGGGGTATTCCTCAGCCGCCACCTCCAATCTAACAAAATAAAGGAATGAAAAACCCGATGTGGGTTTCCCCTATTTTCTTTAAACAACCAGGCAAAACTCCCAGCTGGGGTTCCAACCCTCAGCTATCAGCTTCAGCAAGGCTGGTTATCAAGAAAAGAGGGGTCCCCACGCTGTTTTTTAAATTATTTAAACAAAAAATTTAAATAAACGGTGTGGGGTCCCCCCATTTTTGACATGCAGCCTTGTTAAAGCTCACAGCTGGGGGTTGGTATTCTCAGGCTGGTAAGGGGCCATTGATATAGGCCTTCAGCCTAAAAACAGCTGCCCACAGCTGCCCAGAAAAGGCACATCTGTTAGATTCGCCTATTCTGACACTTTGCCTGGCTCTTCCCACTTGCCCTGTTGCGGTGGCAAGTGGGGTTAATATTTGTGGGGTTGATGTCACCTATTTAATGTCAGGTGACATCAAGCTCATGGCTTAGTAAGGTAGCCGTGAAAGAGGCACCAAGTGCACCATTTTGAAAAAATGGTCGATGATCACTAGTGTTGAGTAGTGTTGAGCGATACCGTCCGATACTTGAAAGTATCGGTATCGGAAAGTATCGGCCGATACCGGCAAAGTATCGGATCCAATCCGATACCGATACCCGATACCAATACAAGTCAATGGGACTCAAGTATCGGACGGTATTCCTGATGGTTCCCAGGGTCTGAAGGAGAGGAAACTCTCCTTCAGGCCCTGGGATCCATATTAATGTGTAAAAGAAAGAATTAAAATAAAAAATATTGCTATACTCACCTCTCCGACGCAGCCTGGACCTCAGCGAGGGAACCGGCAGCGTTGTTTGCTTAAAATTCGCGCGTTTACTTCCTTACTTGAAGTCCCGGCTTGTGATTGGTCACGTGCCGCCCATGTGGCCGCGACGCGACCAATCACAGCAAGCCGTGACGTAATTTTAGGTCCTTCAGGATTTTAAAATTACGTTCTGGCTTGTGATTGGTCGCGTCGCGGTCACATGGGCGACGCGACCAATCACAAGCCGTGACGTCACGGGAGGCTGGACACGCGCGCATTTTAAAATGCGCGCTTGTCCTGCCTCCTGTGACGTCCCAGCTTGTGATTGGTCGCGTGCCGCCCATGTGGCCGCGACGCGACCAATCACAGCAAGCCGTGACGTAATTTTAGGTCCTTCAGGATTTTAAAATTACGTTCTGGCTTGTGATTGGTCGCGTCGCGGTCACATGGGCGACGTGACCAATCACAAGCCGTGACGTCACGGGAGGCTGGACACGCGCGCATTTTAAAATGCGCGCGTGTCCAGCCTCCCGTGACGTCACGGCTTGTGATTGGTCGCGTCGCCCATGTGACCGCGACGCGACCAATCACAAGCCAGAACGTAATTTTAAAATCCTGAAGGACCTAAAATTACGTCACGGCTTGCTGTGATTGGTCGCGTCGCGGCCACATGGGCGGCACGCGACCAATCACAAGCCGGGACTTCAAGGAAGGAAGTAAACGCGCGAATTTTAAGCAAACAACGCTGCCGGTTCCCTCGCTGAGGTCCAGGCTGCGTCGGAGAGGTGAGTATAGCAATATTTTTTATTTTAATTCTCTCTTTTACACATTATTACATTAATGTTGTTTCGATACCGATACCCGATACCACAAAAGTATCGGATCTTGGTATCGGAATTCCGATACCCGCAAGTATCGGCCGATACCCGATACTTGCGGTATCGGAATGCTCAACACTAGTGATCACCCAAATAATGGTGCAGCTACGGGACTTGGGTAAGCCTCCCACAAAGTCCATCCAGACCATCTCCCAGGGCCTGTCCGCCACCGGCAGGGGGTAAAGTAACCCAGCTGGCCGTTGTCGAGGACACTTATTCTTGGCGCAGGAGACACATGCCCGATGCTGCAGCTCTCTGGAGATGGTCTGAGGATTGTCCTTGACTGATCTCACCATTCTTCTTCTCTGCCTTTCTGATGTTTTTCTTGGCCTGCCACTTCTGGCCTTAACAAGAACTGTACCTGTGTTCTTCCATTTCCTTACTATGTTCCTCACAATGGAAATTGACAGGTTAAATCTCTGAGACAGCTTTTTGTATCCTTCCCCTGAACAACTATGTTGAATAATCTTTGTTTTCAGATCATTTGACAGTTGTTTTGAGGACCCATGATGCCACTCTTCGGAGGAGATTCAAACAGGAGAAGAACTTGCAAGTGGCCTCTTTAAGTAGCTTTTCTCATGATTGCATACAACTAGCTATGAAGTTCAACACTCAATGAGGTTACAAAACCAAAAAAAGTGCTTTAGTAAGTCAGTAAAAAGTAGGTAGGAGTATTTAAAACAAGAAAATGATAAGGGTGCCCATACTTATGCACCTGTCAAATTTTGTTTGATTGCAGATTGCACATTTTCTGTTAGTACAATAAACCTCACTTCAAGGCAGAAACATTACTGTGTCCAACAGTTATTAGATATATGAAACTGAAATAGCTATTGCAAAAAAAACTATTTTTATAAAAGATTAAGCTTAAGATTAATAGGGGTGCCCAAACTTTTTCATGTGACTGTATATATATATTGTATATATAGATAGACTGTATATATGTTTTCACGAATATTTGAGCCCATGGATCCATTCTATGTCCAAATCTCGCCATACGGATGCCATACGGATGTCATACGGATGACACGGATAATTTTTAGAGAAAAAAATTGCATCCTCGCGTTGAATTCAGATCACTTTTCAGGAACTTTTCTGTGTATTACACCTGTAAAAAACGGACCGTATTTCCCTACGCTAAGTGTGACTCCGGCCTTACAACTACACATGCTGAAGGAGGATTGTAATCTGCCATTAAATCCCCCCATATTCATCACAATTAACATTAATCTTCATCATACATTAACTCCATGTATGAAGAACTGTGCTGTGTGCTAGTGTATTCTATTCTTCACAACTCTAAACAATTTACTAACTTAGCTTATGTAGACATTTGGAATAGGCAAAATAGATAGGCCACTACTAAATCAGTTTAATAATATGGAAATGTGTCATACATTAAATTACATTTAAAGCTAGACAAATACAGTAAATTATATTTGACTTTATAGAAAACTTGCCACTTGCTCCAAAAAATTGAAGTGAATACATGTTAGATATCCCTGTGCTTTTTTTTGTTCTATGCTGCTTCACTTCATTGCAGAGATATTCCTCTTAATTTCCTCTGAAGCACAGTATGTGAAATCTCTGCTTGCAGACTAACTGGGCGTTACTTCATAGACTTATCTTGGGGGAGGGGGAATTCATTCCCCACTGCTGACCATCACAGCTTGACAGTCCATATAACAGTTTAGCATTCTCATGCTGACAAGCTGTGATTGGCAGTGTTTATAATGGATAGGTGAAAGCACTCGCCCCAGAGGAGCATCCAGTTTGACTTCAATCAGAAATTTCACATGCTACGCTCCAGAAGAAAAAAAATGTATTTCTCTGCAATGGAGTATGCCACACAAAATGGAAAAGAGTGGCAGAATCAGTGGAGCTAAGGAATTTTTAAAAGGCATTTAAATCAATTTTTTAGCAAGTGGCAGATCCTCTTTAGGAGTAAAGTCTTTGAATATTTTATTGACTTAGTTTAAGTGCAACAGCTCAGTTTTCCAATGCCACAAAAACTACTGTAATAGAATGTCATGGAAAAGATAAATTAAAAGAAGTGAGTCTATCCTGCCATCTAAAAAAATACTGAGCTGACTTTCATCATACATCAATCAGACTTTATATATTTTGTTTAATGAAAACTCATTACAGATGGCTATTTCCAGATTTTCCTCTAATGAGTCTACATTACAGATGGAAGGGAAGAAATGACAATGATATGAAGGGTATTATAATGTTTAGTAGTTACATAGAGTTATAACTTTCAGGTGAGTGCTCTATAAGGGTCAGTTGATGACCCTATAAGTGACAGCCTTGCATCTCTTGACATCACGTTGGTGTTATAGGCAATGCAACGTCTCAGTTGTTGAGATTAAAACAAGAATATTTCCTGGTGAGACAGTTACAGTGTTGAGCTGTAAATAACATAAGCCTGGGTTAAAAGCTATTTTCTTATTATCTCTGTTCTTATTCTTAAGTTTTTTGTTTGGTCAATTTTGGGCTAATGCCGATAAGTATTGAAGAGATTTAGTCTAAAATGCTTAACAGTTTTCAAAACAGTTGTAGTAGAATATGAGTTCATCTTGTATATACAGCGCTAGCAAAAATTAAGAGATCACTGCAAAATGTTCAGTTTGTCTGATTTTTCTCTTTATAGGTATATTTTTGAGTAAAATGTAAATGTATTCTATAAACTTCTGGCAACATGTCTCCGAATTTCCAAGCAATAATTTTTGTATTTTTTTCTGATAAAGAAAAATGTTCAAAATAAAAAAAAAAACCAGAGCTTTCAGACCTCAAGTAATGCAAAGAAAACAAGTTCATAATCATTTAGAAACAACAATACTAATGTTTTAACTCAAGAAGAGTTCAGAAATCAATAATTGTGGAATAACCATGATTTCTAATCACAGCTTTAATCCTTCTTGGCATGCTTTCCACCAGTCTTTCACACTGCTTCTGGCGCAAAAATTTAAGCAGTTCTTTGATGGCTTGTGACTATCCATCATCCTCTTGATTACATTCCAGAGGTTTTCAATGGGGTTCAGGTCTAGAGATTGGGTTGCCCATGACAGGGTTTTGATGTGGTGGTCTCTTAATTTTTGCCAGAGCTGTACAGTCGGTGGGTTACATGTTTGTTGGAAATTTTCGAAAGCCAGGCAATCGCCATGCAACACAATTAATATTCTCCCATTTTTCAATATTTTATAAAACCTTGGGAACAACTTCATCTCGAGAAACTCAAAAGATATTCCTACCCATACTCACATTCAGAATTTGTCTCACAAGTCTGTAAAATTATTACTTTTTTGAGAACAAGGATTGAATAATACATAAGGGAATTTTGTTTATTACAGAATGTGAAACCAAACTGCATTGTTTGTCCCCGGGGCTGGAGGCTTGTACATTTTTGATGTCTACTTACACCAGCATCCCTCAGCATTTCCCAGCTGGGAATCATAGTTTGTGACATGTAATTCTATAAACGTTATTGTTAAAGTAGCTGTGACATAATGGAGTCATTTAGAATTCAATACATTCTATTGAACATTTTAAGGGATGGAAGAAAGCAACACTCCGGTGGAACCCTACAAAGAAAACAGATTCTTACTAAAATTCATATCTTTGATAGCAAAATGTGGAACATGCATCATCACACGATAACTAGGAAAATGCAGCTAAACAGAATAAAATATTAATTTTATAAAGTGACCACATATTGAATTTTCTCTCATTTTATTGGTGCTAAACTTTAATGTTCTCATCTAAATGACCTTTGCAAACTAGTTTTTGCCAATTGATTGCTCAAGTTTCCAAAAACACTAAAAGCATAGACGATAAGTGCATTAAAGGAATTTTATCAGGAGTATAAGAAATTCAATAGTAGTCCCAATCGTCTTGCAAGCTGCACACAAGTGAACACTCAGAGCAGGTTCAATGGATCAGTACCGTTTGACTCAGAAATGGCATTAAATTGGCTCTTATTTTCATCTTTAGGTTTTTCAGTGCAGAATAGTATTACTTAGAAATAAGCACATCATGCCTTACTTAGCCAAATCCAAAAAATCAGATCTTCTTTAGACGTGCTTTTTTCCCTCATTCCACACCACAGAATACTTTTTTTTAAAAGTCTCTAAAGATTTTTTTTCTAATTATATGTTAAATCAACTTGTGAATTCCACTCCACATCTAGCACTGACTTTAGTCTTTCAGTTACTTCAATTTTTACTTAATGTCGCAATAGGCAAAAGGCTAGTAGGAAATCCCTAGTCTTAAAGCCATCCTGCTGTTACCCATCTGTCGCTTCTAGATAGAAAAGTTGTACATACTCTTATGTAATATTTTGCAAGGGGAGCTCTGGTGATTATGTGACTTGTAGAAGTAGAGACAAATGTTATTACAGAATATCTCAATAGTCATTAATTTGATATAATGTTTTAAAAGGAATCTGTCACATTCAGAAACACTATTTACATGCAGATATAAGGAA
Organism: Ranitomeya variabilis; assembly: GCF_051348905.1. Taxonomy (NCBI): domain Eukaryota; kingdom Metazoa; phylum Chordata; class Amphibia; order Anura; family Dendrobatidae; genus Ranitomeya; species Ranitomeya variabilis. The sequence continues at coordinate 239,526,087 of NC_135232.1, forward strand.
AATAAAATCAAAATCATATTAAGCTCACTTACTGGAGTAGTGGCTACAGAAAGAAAAACAGCTTATATCCTCCCTTTGGCCGATTGTTTGCAGTAATTGTGGTGGTGCAAGGAGCTGTTATAGTCACCGCTCACTACACAGTAAGCTCGGGTGTAAAAACTACACTAAAGTTTGATAACCTATTCTGCACACACGTGCTACACACAGATTCAGCGGTGCAGCTCTTTCCACCACCTCGATGACTGAAAGCCAGTGGTCACAGGGAGAATATACTGTAAGTTCATTTTCTCCCTGTAGCCGCTACTCTGGCAATTGAGCCTAGCATGATTTTCATGCTATTTACCTGCAGATTAACCATACAGTATATTCACAGGTAAATAGCTCTTCTGGAAAAGATAGTATTCCTTTAAATGCTTAAAAAGGTTGTACTGTCAACACATACTAATGAGCTATCCATTGGATAAGTCATCATTATCAGATCATTTAGCTTCGCCACCAATCAGCTTTTATTTATGGTACATTGTCAGAAGATAAATATAAAAAAATGGAAAGGATAGGTGGTATTATAGTACTATTGTCACAAAGAAATCAATTAACACTACAAATTAGAAAATAAATGTCAAATTGGACTATAAGATGTCCAGTATGCATTGTCAAGGAATTGAGAATAAGGATAGGTGGTGAATGAGGTACTTCAAAATCTGCAGATATTTTGTAAATTATTTACCTATCAACCTAACCAATGCGGATAGCACATCTGGAAGCTAAAAAGTCTTGTGTCTCTGATCATCACTGGAGCTGAGGGTATCCCAAATTTACCACCAATAGTTTCTTGCTAATTTGTTGCCAAAGGCATTATGTAATTTTGTTTCTTTTTTTCTGAAACTTTTTATGAAACAACTAGATGGTGGCCCGATTCTAACGCATCGGGTATTCTAGAATATGAATGTCCACGTAGTATATTGCACAGCCCACATAGTTAATTGCCCAGCCACGTAGTATATTGCCCAGCCACGTAGTATATTGCTGAGCCACGTAGTATATTGCACAGCCCACGTAGTATATTGCCCAGCCACGTAGTATATTGCCCAGAAACGTAGTATATTGCCCAGCCACGTAGTATATTGCCCAGCCACGTAGTATATTGCTCAGCCACGTAGTATATTGCCCAGCCACGTAGTATACAGCACAGAGCCACGTAGTATATTGCACAGCCACATAGTATATTGCCCAGCCACATAGTATATTGCCCAGTCACGTAGTATACAGCACAGAGCCACATAATATACTGCCCAGTCATGTAGTATATTGCCCAGCCACGCAATATATTGCCCAACCACGTAGTATATTGCCCAGCCACATAGTATATTGCCCAGTCATGTAGTATACAGCACAAAGCCATGTAGTATACTGCCCAGCCACATAGTATATTGCCCAGCCACATAGTATATTGCCCAGTGACGTAGTATATTGTCCAGCCATGTAGAATACAGCACAGAGCCATGTAGTATATTGCCCAGCCAAATAGTATATTGCCCAGCCACATAGTATATTGCCGAGTCATGTAGTATACAGTACAGAGCCACGTAGTATATTGCACAGCCACATAGTATATTGCCCAGTCACGTAGTATACAGCACAGAGCCACATAATATACTGCCCAGTCATGTAGTATATTGCCCAGCCACGCAATATATTGCCCAACCACGTAGTATATTGCCCAGCCACATAGTATATTGCCCAATCATGTAGTATACAGCACAAAGCCATGTAGTATACTGCCCAGCCACATAGTATATTGCCCAGCCACATAGTATATTGCCCAGTGACGTAGTATATTGTCCAGCCACGTAGTATACAGCACAGAGCCACGTAGTATATTGCCCAGCCAAATAGTATATTGCCCAGCCACATAGTATATTGCCGAGTCACGTAGTATACAGCACAGAGCCACGTAGTATACTGCCCAGTCACGTAGTATATTGGCCAGTCACGTAGTATGCACCGTATCCCTGTTAAAAAAGAATTAAAATAAAAAATTGTTACATACTCACCCTCCGTTGGCTCCCGGATCAAAGCAGTTACCGATGATCCTCACACACTCCGGTCTGAAGAGTGAATTGCGGTCTCCTGACATGATGACGTAGCGGTCTCGTGAGACCGCACGTCATCATCTTGCGAGACCGCAATGCATGGAGCGGTCACTGGGGTGTCGCAAGGAGAGTCAGTAACCGCTTCGATCCGGGAGCATCGGTAACCGCTTCAATCTGGGGGCCAACGCAGGGTGAGTATATAACTATTTTTTTTTTTATTATTTTTAACATTAGATCTTTTTACTATTCATGCTGCATAGGCAGCATGAATAGTAAACGTTGGTCACACAGGGTTAATAGCAGCATTAACCGAGTGCGTTACACTGCGGTCAACGCTGCCATTAACCCTGTGTGAGCGGTGACTGGAGGGGAGTATGCGGGCGCTGGGCACTGACTGCGGGGAGTAAGGAGTGGCCATTTTCTTCCAGACTGTGGCCGTCGCTGATTGGTCGTGGCTGTTTTGCCGCGACCAATCAGCGACTTGGATTTCCATGACAGACAGAGGCCGCGACCAATGAATATCCGTGACAGACAGAAAGACGGAAGTGACCCTTAGACAATTATATAGTAGATTACAGCTTTTGTGAACGTAACCCAGGACTAAATCCCTTTTTTTTTAAATACTATAAATCACCAGATATTTCAGTATCAAGATATTAGCATGATGGGTGTTCTCCAATCTCCAATAGCTGCTGCTGCGCAGGCGCAGGTGGCACCATCTTGGAGGAAGAATTTTTGTTTTCTTAACCAGCAAGATGGCGGCGCCAGTGCCTGTGCAATAGTAGCTATCGTATCTCTATACACACCGATAGCTGCCACTGCGCAGGCAAGGCGGGCGCTATTTTCAAATAGATTTTTTTTTACACTTGCTCAATAACATTAAGAATACTTATTAATTGGATACTAAACAAGAGATTATGCTGCAATGCCGGTGCCCCAGCCGGCACCTGCCTGCAGAAGCTTTTTTATTTTTTTTCTTCAGTATGTACTGTATTTAAAGCAAAAATGCCCAAAACGAGATTTAGCATGGGACAGGAGAACTCAGATACATAAATACCACAGAATGTGGGGAAATGATTAAACCACCACAGAAAGAATATAATCCAAAATATTGAACTTTATTTAAACATGTACTAAAAATGTTAAAAGTCTCCTAGATACCAGATCACAAGGGTCAAGGTGATCAAAACATGCAGTACATAGCTCAAACCAAGGAAAAAATTAAGCAATTAATCCAAGGGAGTGAAAAAAGAAAATTTCAGTGTTGAATATCAAGCACAAATCATGACAAGTAATAATAGTCATGTTATGAGTATGTAACACTACAGGAAGCTGGCTGTTACAGTGGTGTCGCTTTCCTTTCGGGGAGGGTGTTGTCATGTCTGGAAGTGAGGAGGATCCCTTTAACAGGTGTTACATACATGCAACATGTTCTGATTCCAGGCCAGAAGGGCGAGCTCTGAACTCGGTTTCAGGGGAGATTCCCCAGATATATATATATATATATTCTGTCTTGGAGGAGGAGTTAGTTAGATGGAGAGAGTCAGTCAGTTGGAGGAGAGATAAGTGAGCAGGAGAGCTGGGGCTGTGCAGCCATGTGGTGCTGCAGCTCCTGGCCAGAGAGAAGAAGCGGACAGCGTTGTATCTGTAGAATGTGCCAGAGGGGAGAGACACAGGAGAAGTGAGGAGCTGGAGGGGAGCTGCGGCTGGGCTCCCTGCACGCTGAAACGCAGTAACTGGACACCGGGAGTCTGAGGCTGTGAGGAACTGTATATCCCATAGCAGAAACCAGAGGGCAGAAGATTCTAGGTCATCTGTCTGCACCCACACCCGAAGGCACAGCAACACATAGAGCTGGGAGTCAGAATTAGAGACACCTTTTTTAAAGGCTTGCGTTGCCTGCTATTCGGGTACTGTCTTAGGACAGGGAAAGAGAGGACCTTGTGTTGAGCCATAGGCAGCAAAGGATGCACCTTACAGCACAGCAAGGAAGGCTCCTAATCCCACCTGGCTAAGGGGATCCCTAATCATTTCCAGGCTGCCTGAGCCTCACCATCACCTGTTGCCGGTACCCTTGACTGTGGCTTTTCACCACCAGTAAACAGGTAAAGAGACTGCAACCTAGTGTCCTCTGATTCTTTCTGGCACCATACCATCTTTGCCTATTACACTGGGAGCCCTGGGAACCCAGCTTCACCTGTGGAAAGCCATACCATCCTTGCTGCAGTGCCATCACCCCAGAGGACCCCTTTAAGCAGCGTTGTCATCCCTGACAAAATACCACAGGTGGCATCATGAACACTCTTTATTCAAATAACCACTTTAAAGTCCTTTCCTTTGACTTAGATGCCCAGGGCCATGGACCGGGTCACTGCCACCATGACCACCCCTTTAATGACCCCAGGACCCGGCCTGAGCACCCCTAGGCTCTGGCAGTCACTCCAAGTACAAAGTGCCAGTACAAGAAAAGATCGTTTATACTTTTCAAGTGAAAAAAAGAATGATATCAAATGGATTATTTGATTTGCTCAAAAGCTGACAATAGGTATGAAGGTCATTGAAGGAAAAACTCCCTTATGCTGCTAACTTGATTTTCTATATATAACATAGTGTGCTTGATATCAATGCGCTGTTAAAATGTAGAGTTAATGCTAGATAAATGCCAAAGCGGTGATAAATAGGATATCTAACTGCACTAAAAATTAATAAAGGCAAGGAGTGCACTTACTGCAAGTTAGTCGGGTAACCTCGGTGTCCCCATCACCCCAATGCACGTTTCGTTAATCTTCTTCATGAGGCATGTTGGGGAGGGATTAGCCAGGTAATTTATGCAGCGCTTTTCGCTTGTCCAATGTGAAATGGGAATGTGGGTGGGCATATGGTAGGTGTCAAATGACTGCCACGTTCCGGGAGATGCCCTGTCTTAATGGTGCATGCGTCATTGACTCGGCGCTCAGTGAGGATCTTTCAGCTCATGGTGGTGGAACACAAGCACACAGCATCCATCAGGGAGACAGAGTATGTATGCTCTATGCGCTCCCTTGTACGCAAGCCGAAAGACTCGTGACCAGGCAAACAGTGCATGCACACCCAGAAAGAAGAACCAAAAGCCGAGGGATTCACCGGATTATAATAAGTGACAGCAAGTATATTAGATCAGGTGATGGTGACAAATAAAGTGGGAGTGAAACTGAATGTGGTGTGAGATGAGATGAATAGTTGTGAGACAAAGGGGAATGGGATTGGCAAGAAAAGGCAAGTATGTTCAAATAAGATGCATTGGAAAATGAAAAATAAATGAATATGTGGAGCATAAGTAAATTATACTTTATATGTCACCATCACCTGATCTAATACACTCATTGTCACTTATTATAATCCAGCGAATCCTTCAGCTTTTGGTCCTTCTTCCTGGGTGCGCATGCGCTGCTTCCCTGGTCTCAGGTCTTTCGACTTGCGGACAAGGAAGCTCATAGTGCATACTTCGTCTCCCTGATGGACACTGTGTGTTTGCGTTCCACCGCTGTGAGCTGGAAGATCCTCACTGAGCACAGAGTCAATGACGCATGCGCCATTAACATGGGGCATCTCCCGGCAGGTGGAAGTCATGTGACACACACCTACCACACGCCCACCCACATTCCTCTTTCACATTGGACGAGTCCAGTATAAATTACCCGGCTAATCCCTCCCCCAACACACACCTCCTGAAGACGATTAGCGAAACGTGCGTCGGGGCGACAGGGACCCTGAGGTTACCAGACTAACTTGCAGTAAGTGCACTCCTTGCCTTTATTAATCTTTGGTGCGGTTAGATATCCTATTTATCACCGCTTCGGCATTTATCTTGCATTAACTCTATATTTTAACATTGATATGAAGCACACAAAGTTATATATAGCAAACCAAGTTAGCAGCACAAGGGAGTTTTTCCTTCACTGACCTTCATACTTATTTTCAGCTTTGGAGTAGTGATGAGCGAGCACTAAAATGCTCGGTTGCTCATTGCTCGGGTAGAACAATTTGTAATACTCCGGTACTCGGACAGAACAACAAGCCCAATGTAAGTCTATGGGAGACCAGAGCATTTTTACCGTGATTGCCCCCTGTGGGTCCTTTTAAGGTCTAAAAACGTCTGAAATTGATGGAAACACTGCTCAAATGATATGGGAACATCATGGCAAATGTCCCTGGAAGCATTTTTGACTCCCAAGTCACAGCTGTAAGCAATGTTGTCAGAGTTTCACGCCATTTTAACAAGCGCACCAAAAAACATACAAAAACAAATCCAAAATGGATTTTGCTGGGAAATATGTTAAGGTACATCCTTTCCATGGTAATGGCTTGTATATAAGGCAAAATAACTAACCCCAAACAAAATGTTCCTCCACCACTTGGGCTTTGTTCACAAGCAGCGTTTTTGATGCATTTTTCAACTTTAGCATTGCTTTCAACCAATACAAATGCATTCACTGCGGAATGACATTGTAACATTAAACAACCCTAGCTGGCCATGTGGTGTGTGACACATAAGCAGACCCATCGTGTTTCATTTAGGAAGGAGGTACTCTTAAAGTCACAGAGGCAATTTTTAGAGGGGCATCAGGCGGCATTAATTTTCTTAAACAGTGGGTCTCCTAAACTTTTATTGCCTATGCAGTGAGGGGCTGAGTTGCCAAAAATTAGGACACACCCAAATACCCCTTTCACAAGACGTACAAGAGGGCCTCCTGAAAAAATGTTGCATTGAATGCTAGGCCTGGCCTGCCCCAAAGTTACATGCAGCCCAATAACCGTTTCAGAAGATGTACCTGAGAGACTCATGACAAAATTATTCCCATTGGAAGAAAGTGTGTCTCCCATACTGTTTGCTTATGCACTGAATGCAAGGTCTGCCCTGCACCAATGTTACATGCACCCCAATAACCCTTTCAGCAGAAGTACTTGAAGGACCCATGACAAAATTGTTCCCATTAGAAGGAAGTGAGTCTCCCATACTGTTTGCATGTGCACTGAATGTAAGGCCTGCCATGCACCAATGTTACATGCACCCCAATAACCCTTTCGGCAGACGTACTTGAGGGCCTCATGACAAAATTGTTCCCATTAGAAGAAAGTGTATCTCCCATAGTGTTTGCTTATGCATTGAATGCAAGGCCTGGCCTGCTCCAATGTTACATGCACCCCAATAACTGTTTCAGCAGATGTACTTGAGGCTCTCGCCTCACCCCTTAAGCCTGTCTCCTGTCTCCAGTAGGTATCTGGGCTCATGGTATACCATTGTTCAGAGTTCATGCCGTTCCTTTGGAATATTTTTTCCTCTCTTTACTCCTCCCATCTTTTCTCACATCTTGGCACCCATTGGGTTATTATTTGATTGTAGGGGAGTACCAGTGTATGCCTATTTGAGGCTTTCGGCACATGCTTGTAGCCCACATCTATATACTGTGATATATGTGATGCAGTAACCCCTGTAACAGGTAGGGGGCGCTGCATGATCTCCCCAGTATGCGCTTGGATACGTGATGGTATAGAGAGAAAGTTTGGCAGGATTGTAAATGGCCAATATGTGTGTTAGCACAGGGTCATACTCCGCTCCAGCGCCTATTACTGGCCATGACCTGTCATAGTCACCACCCAGAGCACGAAGATCCCGCAAGTCCCTCTCTGTCTGGGTGTCAGCTCCACTTATTTTTTCCACCAGACCACTACCAGTCGCATTGTGGCACACTTCAGGTGGCATGTCCGTAAGTTGGGCACGTTTATCATTTTCTTTGGTCCCGCCCACCTTAGGACTGTCAACTCTAGGGGGCGCATTCTCACTAATACTACCACCCTTCCACATAACATCCACAAACACTTCACCCGTTTTCCACCAGTCCCACAGTGTCACCAAATCTTGTCCTATAACCATAGGACACGGCCAGCTCGGGACTACAACCACCTCATGGTATGTGGAAACATCAGCTGCAGTAACGGAGAGAGTGGCTGCCTGAAGACATTTAGTGTCCCCAGGTGATACAGAACTTCCTGGCAGGGTTCTCAGAAAAGACGCTTCTCTCCCCGGGTCTAACAACCCCTGCACACGCTCTCCATTCAGCCAAAAAGGACACAGACGTGGCTCCTCACTCATTGCCACCCCTTTTTTGGCTCCGCTTTTTGACACCACCCCTGTTCGGGATTCAGCCCCCCTTCGGGATTCCACCCCTTCTTGGGCCACTACCCCTGTTCGGGATACCGCCCCTTTTTGGGACTCCGCCCCCTTTTTGACAACCATCTCCGTTTGGGTCACCGCTCACAATTAGGGATAGTTCCTTCCCTGGGATACACCCCGTGGACTTCCCCACGGCACTCAGACCCCAGTTCACACAATACACTAATGTGACTCTGGCCCTTTAAGAGTCTGCAAACAGAAAAAAAAATGTCCCTTTTTTTTTTTTTTTTCTTCCGACTCTTCACTGCCACAGCTCACGCCACAGTCAGACATAACCGGCAGCAAACCACAAGTCACCGCTGCTGTCACTGCAGCTCTGGCTGCTACGGAACCTCTCGCTGCAACCGCGGCTACTCTCCATACAGCTCTGCACGGCTCCACCGCTGCCGCTTGTCACCTTCGTGACCCCGCCGAGTCACAGCAGATGCTTGTCACCTTCGTAACCCCGCCGAGTTACAGCTAGACGCTTGTCACCTTCGTAACCCCGCCGAGTTACAGCTAGACGCTTGTCACCTTCGTGGCTCTGCCACAACAATTAACTCCACGTGTGCCACCTCGATCGTTGCCAAAATTCTCCACCACATGTAAGACAATGTAAGATTTCTCTTACTGAGTGTATTGGGGGACACTCACTTGGCGCGGGATTAATGTAGCCAGGCACAATTTTCTAACAAAACAGTCCGTGCGGTTTATTGAATATGCCATAAACCGGGTTATGCAAAGTTCATTACTTATATGACATAAAACACAACAGGCACCAACAGACTCTTTGGTACCTGACGGGAGCTCCTGCTCCTCATGCCGACTCCGTTAACCTCTTCTGGGTAAGCTGCCTAACGGGGATCACCAACTTGCCTGGTCAATACACAGTAGTCAGTCCAGACCTCACCGAAGGACTCCAGCTTCCCCACACTCCGTTAACACTCTTCTGGGTAAGCTGCCTAATGGGGATCCCCAACTTGCCTGGTCGGCACCCAGTAGTCAGTCCAGACCTCACCGAAGGACTCCAGCTTCCCCACACAGTAACTGTCCCTGGCCCCGCAGATCCCGGTCCTCACCTCGTGCTATTCAGGGATCCGGTCCTCCACGCAGGACCTCCCAACACCCAGGTAGCCAGGACCCTGCCTGGTGGCCTAGTCCGGGTACTCTTCAGGACGTCCTTCCCCAGCCGGGAACGTCCAATACCCAGGCCACCCGAAGCCAAGTCTCACGGTCTCAGGTGCTTGCAGGACCCTAGTCATTCCTAGGACAATCCAGCACCGACCGTCTCAGGTGCTTGCAGGACCCTAGTCATTCCTAGGACAATCCAGCACCATCCGTCTCAGGTGCTTGCAGGACCCTAGTCATTCCTAGGACAATCCAGCACCATCCGTACATCAGGTTCCTCGGTCTCAGGTGCTCACAGGACCCTAGTCATTCCTAGGACAATCCAGCACCGACCGTCTCAGGTGCTTGCAGGACCCTAGTCATTCCTAGGACAATCCAGCACCTTCACCGGTCAGGTCCATACACAGGTACCACACAGGACCTACTGGACACACCTCTCAGCTCCACACACAGGGAGCTCACAACCGAACACTGACCCACACCCTGGTCACGTTACATACTGGTAACCACTCCCCTGGGTGGGAGTGTGTGTGTGGCTAGTCTGACCCTCCCATCTCTCATGACTAGCCCTGCCAATCTCCCATGAGAACTATACACATAACACAAACTCTTGAGGGACTACAGGTCCCAGCAGACCAACTTACAATCAGATTGACAGTGCAGAGTAACCTCCTCTGCAACACACATATTGGCCATTTACAATCCTGCCAAACTTTCTCTCTATACCATCACGTATCCAAGCGCATACTGGGGAGATCATGCAGCGCCCCCTACCTGTTACAGGGGTTACTGCATCACATATATCACAATACCTATCTTGGAATTGCTATCATCTTGGCTAAACAGCATGCTGATATAACATTTTATATTGTTACATACCAAACACTGAATTGCAGTAATTTTATTGCTAGATTATCTGTCAGTGTACGATTACAGGTTTACGTATGCATTTGTTTCGGCCTTTATATATTCATGTATGTCATACTTGAGGTTTTTTAGCACATGCTTGCAGCCCGCATGTATATACCTATCTTGGTACTGCCATCATCTTGGCTAAACAGCATGCTGATATAACACTTTATACTGTTATATACCAAACACTGAATTGCAGTAATTTTATTGCTTGATTATCTGTCAGTGCACGACTACAGGTTTACATATGCATTTGTTTCGGCCTTTATATATTCATGTATGTCATATTGGACTGTTACATGTTTAGACAGGATACATTTTGTACATATATAGCACTTTATCCATGTAGTGTTGTTATTTCATGATATTTGTGCTTAGGGGTGGTCACTCATGGTTCTGTATTCAGACCTTTTTAAATGGTTTTACATGTTTGTCATGTTCCTTGAGGTGTAATTAAAATTTTTTGGATATTTTCACATATTTTATGGGTGTGCATACCATTATTGGTCGAGTCTTTTTTCTTTTGTGTTTATGGTACTTGAGGGCCTCATAACAAAATTGTTCCCATTGGAAGAAATTGTGTCTCCCATACTGTTTGCTTATGCAGTGAATGCAAGGCCGGCCTTGCACCAATGTTACATGCACCCCAATAACCCTTTCAGCAGACGTACTTGAGGGCCCCATGACAAAATTGTTCTCATTAGAAAAAAGTGTGTCTCCCATACTGCTTGCTTATGCACTGAGTGTAAGGCCTGCCCTGCACCAATGTTACATGCACCCCAATAATCGTTTCAGCAGACATACTGGAGGGCCTCAGGACAAAATTTTTCTCAGAAAAAAGTGTCTCCCATACTGTTTGCTTATGCAGTGAATGCAAGGCCTGCCCTGCACCAATGTTACATGCACTCAAATAACCCTTTGAAACATGTACTGGATGGCCACATGAAACAAAAGTTCTCTTTTTTTTTATTACCATAAATTTTGTCCATGAAGTGAATGCAAGGCCTGGCTGTAATTTGTATGCACCACAATCTCCCTTGGAAGAAACGTGGAGGAGGGTTACAAAGGAGCGCTTCACCTATACTCAGAATGCCCAACTTGGGGGGGGGGGGTATTTTTTTTTTTATGGCCATCATACACTCTTGCAAAAAACTAGAGTGGCTGTAACATCACGGAATACGTTCACCCTCGTGCTATAGTGGTGGTGTCTGAAGAGACGTGGAGGTTGTCCTCCAATGAATGCTTTCCAAATTTAAAGGAGCAGGTCTCCTATACTTGTAATGCTCATGCACTAAGTGTAAGGGATGACAAACATTTCCCCCTGGGGGATCTACTTTTTTGTTTAAAAATTTCTTTATGGGCATCAGAAACACCCTTGCCAAAAATTTGAGTGACTGTTGCATCACGGAATACATTCACTGTCGTGTTCTAGTGGTGGTGTCTGAACAGATGTGGAGGATTTCCTCCTATGAATGTTTTGCCAATTTAAAGGAGTGGGTCTCCTATACTTGGAATATTCATACACTAAGTGCATGGGCAGACAAACATTTCCCCATGGGTGGTACATTTTTAAAACATTTTTACAGGCCTCATAGACACCCTTGAAAAAAAATTGACTGGCTGTAGCATCACAGAACATGTTCACCCTGGCATTCTAGTGGTGGTGGTGGATGATGAGGATGAGGAGTAGGACATGAAATAGCCAAAATCAGGAAACGTATACCCATGTGTGGGTGTGAAAAGGTACATGGGAATACACCTCCCAAAAAGACACTGTATTGGAGGTTATGTTTCACTGTCATTTTGTGGTGTACAGAAGTCTTGCCTAATCCAGCCCTTGTTAATTTTTTTAAGAATCAGCCTGTCTGCATTTTCTCTTGACAGGCAAATGCGCTTATCTGTTATAATTCCACTAGCGGCACTAAAAACCCGCTCTGACAAAATGCTAGCGGCAGGGCAGGCCAGGACCTCCAAAGTGTAGAAAGCCAGTTCATGCCACATGTCCAGCTTGGATACCCAATAATTAAAAGGCACAGAGGAATCCCGGAGGGCGTTGGTTCGGTCAGCAAGGTACTCCCTCACTATCTTCCCAATCATTCCATTCCTTGTGACATTACCCCACGCCTCTGTGACAGGGCGATGGGAGGGTCTGAGAAAATTGGCCCAGAACTTTGCCAGTGTTGCCCTGCCACTGTTGGATTAGAGTTGTGTCTCTCTTGCCTGTACTAATTGGTTGTCCAATACACTGTGACGTCTGCTGCCAGCGTTTTCAGATGAGAATTTTTTTTAATAATTCCGCAACAATGGCTCTCTGATACTGCACCATCTTAGTACATCTGTCTGCCTCTGGAAGAAGAGATTGAAAGTTCTCCTTTTAGAGTGGGTCTAAAAGTGTCACTACCCAGTAATGACTGTCACCCAAAATTTTTACAACATGAGGGTCATGGGAAAGGCAGCGCAGCATAAAGTCAGCCATGCGTGTGAGACTGGTAACAGGAAAGCCTTACGCGTCCTCAACAACAGGATGAGTGACCAAGGTGTCTTCCTCCTCCTCCTCTTCCTCCTCCCTGTCCTCAGGCCATCCATGCTGAACAGATGGTATGACAGATGTGCTTGTAGTACCGCCTATACCACATGAAAGTAGCTCCTGTTCTTCCTCCTCCTCCTCATCCTAATTGTCAACCAATCCACATTGGGATGACATGAGGCTGGACTGTGTGTAATCACCCTGAATGGTTCCTTGCTCCATGTCCTCGTGCTCTGCCTGCAATGCATCCTCTTTCATTGTGAGCAGAGAACATTTCAGAATGCAGAGAAGCGGGATGGTGATGCTAATTATGGAGTCATCGCTGCTCACCATCTTGGTGGACTCCTCAAAGTTTTGCAAGATGGTACAGATGTCTGACATCCATGTCCACTCCTGAGGTCTTATGTGTGGCGTCTGAATTGAATAACGATGGCCTTGTTGATGCTAGTAGTCAACAAATGCCCTCTTCTACTCACAAATCCTTTCCAACATATGCAGTGTAGAGTTCCAATGCATGGGGACATCACACACCAGTCAGTGAGCCAGAAGCTGCAAATGCTGCTGAAGCACGGCAAGGGCAGCTGAAGCTGTAGATGACTTTCTAAAATGGGCACACAGTCAGCGAACTTTCATAAGCAGATATGGCAGCTCTGGGTAGGTTTTGAGAAAACCCTGAACCAAGATGTTAAGCACATGGGCCAGGTAAGGCATATGTGTGAGCTCGCCTCAGAGCTGCCACCAGTTCCAACCATTGTCACACTCAACCATGCCTGGTTGTAGGTTCACCGGTGTCAGCCACAGATCTGACTGCTCTTTCAGAGCTGTCCACAACTCTTCAGCATTGTGTGGTTTGTCACCTAAGCAGATTCACTTCAGCACAGCCTGTTGGGGCTTGGCAGAGGCAGTGCTGCAGTGCTTCCAGCTTCTGCTTCTGACTGATGTGCTACTTTTAGATATGGAGGCTGAAGAGGAGGCAGAAGAGGAGAGGCAGGAGCTGTAGACTGTGGGCGCAACCCAGATTGACATAGGGCCCACACTCCCTGGGGTTCGACTGGCTCCTGGCTTCCACTATGTTAACCCAGTGTGCCATCAGCGAGATGTACCGTCCCTGCCCACAAGCACTTGACTGCATGTCCATGTTTAGGTGGACTTTCCCAGTAACAGCATTGTTGAGGGAATGGCTAATGTTGTGGGACACGTGCTTGTGTAATGCCAGGATGGCACACCAGGAGAAATAGTGGCGGCTGGGGACCGAATATCTTGGGATGGCCGTCGCCATCAGGTTGCGGAAAACTTCCGTTTCCACTAGCGTAAAAGGCAACATTTCGAGTGCAAGCAGATGCGAAATTTGTGAATTTAGTACTGTGGCCTGTGGGGCGTTGGAGGCGTACTTCTGCTTGCATTCCAATGACTGTGGTATGGACAACTGAAGGCTGCACTGGGACAAGGACGTGGACGTGCTCGATGATAGTACTTGTTGAGTCTGGGTAACTGCAGGTACAGGGCTGGAGGCATCTTCACATGCACTGTGGACAGGGGATTGGCTTTAATGCACAACAATGGAAGAAGGAGTGGTGTTACCTGCAGACATTGTTCCTGGTGTCTGTGGTTCGGTCCATAAAGTTGCGTGCTTTGTTACCATGTGCCTCATCGTGCTGGTGGTGGTCAGTCTGGTAGTTTTGCTACCCCTGCTGATGTGGGCAGTCTTTAAAAAACAACCAGACTCGGAAGACTTTACAGTTGGACTGACAACTTCCATCATGTTGGTGTTGCGTGGAACGGTTCCCCGCTTTCTATCTGTGGACAACAAACTGCATCTTCCTGTCTGTTGGGGTGCTATGCCTCCATCTCCCTGTGTTCTGCTGTCCTCGCTCTGCATGTCCTCCTACCAGGTTTCGTCAGTTACTATATCATCCACCACCTCTTCCTCCACTTCCGCACCCTGGTTCTCCTCCTGAGTTTCTGGCAATTGTGTCTAATCTTCGTCCACCTCTTGTGACACGTTAACACCGTCGTCTTCGTGTGACCATGGCTGCTCAAATATTTGGGCATCGCTGCATGGAATCTCATCTTGCCTCGCTTCAAGTGGACCGGGAGAGAGGCACGAATCGATAAATGGAAAAGTGAACAACTCGTTGGAGTATCCAAGTGTTGGGTCAGTTATCTCAGGGCACTCAGCCTGGTGGGAGGAAGGCGGACTAGGGTGAGGAATATCTGGTGCAGAGTCACGGCTACTCAGACTTAACCGTATGGTAGACAGGGTTCTGGAGGTGGTGGCAAAGTGACTGGAAGCATCATCTGCCATCCAACCAACTGCCTTTTCACATTGCTCTGGTGTCAAGAGTGCAGTTCTGCTTTGCCCTATGAATTCTGACAAGAGTCTGTTGCGAGAAGATGTGGGTGTTTGTTGTGGCCCACTTTCAGCTTGCCCACGGCCTCGACCTCTGCATGCACCATCACCATCATGTCCACTTCCCTATCCTTGACACACACCTTACCCATTTTAATAAAAAGGTGAATGGTGTCATAATGTAATGACACAATTTGTAGGCCACAGATAGATGAGGCGTGTAACAGAGATACTAGACTGTTCAATATGTGGCCGGTATTTTTTAATTTTTTACCCCAAATAGTGTTTTGAGCTAGGGTAGCAGACAGCCAAAAAAGTGGAATGTAGGCCTGAAGAGCAACTATTTGTAGAGCACAGATAGACCAGGTATCTGTCGGAGATAACAGACTGTTCAATACGTGGCCTGAACTTTTTTATTTTTTACACCAAAATAGCGTATAGACTTAGGATAGCTGACAGCAAAAAAAAGTGGAATGTAGGCCTGAAAAGCAACTATTTCAAGAGCACAGATAGATCAGGAGTCTGACAGAGATATAACACTCAATATGTGGCCTGGAGTTTTTTTGTTTTTTTTACCCCAAAACACTGTATAGACCTAGGGTAGCAGACAGCCAAAAAAAATGAAATGTAGACCTGAATAGCAACTATTTGTAGAGCACAGATAGATCTGGCATCTGACGGAGATAGAACACTGTTTAATATGTGGCCTGGATTTTTTTTGGCCCCATCAAAATTGTGCCTATAAGTATTCTATGACACAAAAAAAAATTTTGGAGAACTAATATTTTAAAATATTTAGCGCAATGATAAGCGATGAGTGTGACGTACAAAACACAGTGATAAATACTGTAGCTAAATATTTTTTGGCCAGATCAAGATTTTTTTGGTCAGCAAAATGATATCCAAAAATGTGGTAAGACACTCCAAAAAACGCTACAGTACCAAAAAAAAGGGAAGAATTTTCTGCGCACTCACATCTGATGCCTGGGACAAAAAAAAAGCAGTTTTAAATTGCTAGATTTTCATGCTGGTGTATTAAAATGACCTGGCTGTAGACTGCAGTGTGACCAAGCAAATAAATGTAGAAAAAAAGGGGCTCTGGATTGCTTTGTAATAAAATTAGCAGGATTCAGGTGCCCAAAAAATTAATCCTAGCCACAGATACCTGCAGCTACGTGTATGTATAATAGGCAGCAATAGACAGTAATGGCCCCTCTTGATGTATGCAGTGAAATCTATGTACTCACATACATTGCCTGCATGCCTTGCACTGATGTGGATATGCGCACATAGACTCCCTTGCCTACCTAGCATTGCAATCAATATACCCCCTAATTAGCCCTAAGAAGGACTGTTCGTTTATCAAGACTAATAAAAGAACAAATCTGAACCTATCTCAGCAGCAGCTCTCCGTACACTTGCTAAGTCCAGAGCAGAATGCGCCGAGCAGGGCCGCGCCGGGTATCTTATAGACCTGAAGATGCTGTGCGGCCAGCCAATCACTGTAATACCACAACAAAGATGGATGTGGTATTACAGTGCATGGCAGACAATTCCTGCATGTTCATTGGTGCTCTAAAGAGCACCTAAATTGCAGGGCAGAGACCCGAGCTCCCCCCGAATAATCCCGGAAATGCTCGGTGCTTGCCGAATACACCGAGCATAGTGATACTCAGTCGAGTAACAAGTAGTGGCAAGAACATTCGCTCATCACTACTTTTTAGCAAATCAAGTAGTATCCAGTTGATATAATTATTTTTTTTCACTTCGAAAATATAAATGATCTTTTCCTGCACTGGCATTTTGTACTCATAAAACGACTATTATAACTTGTCATGATTTGTAAATCTTTTGTGCTTGAGAATCAACACTGAAATTTTCTTTTTTCACTCCCATGGATTAATTGCTTAATTTTTTGCTTGGTTTGAGCTATGTACTGCATATTTTGGTCACCTTGGCTCCTGTGATCTGGTATCTAGCAGACTTTTAACATTTTTAGTACATGTTTAAATAAAGTTCAATTTTTGGGATGATACTCTTTCTGTGGTGGTTTAATCATTTCCCTACATTCTGTGGTATTTCAGTATGTACAGGTATTCATTATGCAAACTAGGGGGCAGGTCACTGAGGGGATCAATAACCTGTCAGCAGTCTGCATTATGAATACCTAATCAGAGCACCACATGAAGATCCCCCTCATGCCGTCCCGAAGCACAGGCATATCATTAACTGAAAACTACAGATAAAGATGAAAAAGAACCACAGGATGGATTTCATCAACCAAGGTATCATTTTAATCAGGCGCTGGCCTGTCACTGTCTGTAGGTTTCTGTGCACAATCCTGCTGACAGGTTCCCTTTATGGTTAACAAAGTTAATGTACAAACCTTGATCAGTTACACCAGTTTTTTCAGAAGGAAAGGACCCAAATTCCGTCCAACTATTGTAAGAATCTTGTGGAAGGATATCCCAAATGTTTCACCCAAGTCATTCCATTTTAGGGCAATGGTGCCAAATACTAATTAAATATATGTAAACCTTTGACTTTTCAGTAAGTAATAAAAATGCCTTAAAACATTCTCTCTCTCTCTCATTATTCTGGCATTTGGCAAGTATTAATAATTATGGTAATCCTAATTGACCTAAAACGGGAAAGGTTTTTCTGATTTCATGTCGGATATTGAGAAAAACATGCACGTGTCTTTTTATATAGTGTATATAAACTTCTAGTTTCAACTGTATGTGATGCTGATATTCTATTGTCTTTTCAGCATTCGGAAAAAATATTAAGTTAACTTGCTTTAGAAACATACTATGTTTTTCTCAAAAACAAAGTTACAAGCATCAAGCCTCAATCAATGTTTTCTTTCAATTATTATTACGGAGTTCACACTTTGTTTTTTCACAAAACCATTCATGGTTCACCTTGATAGACCAGACCAAGCTCTAGATCATAAACATTAAGGAATATCAATTTATCCTGGCTTAGGTTGTAATTGTAATCTTCTGCTGTTTTTTTAAATGATGTGCATGGTGATACACGTACCGCTGGTATTCCATATTCAGAATAATAAATCAAAAGGAGGCCGCTTGTCATAACCTTGCTTCCAACAGATGAGAGTACTTCACTGCTCACCCACTGACAGAGAATATGTACATTTCAAGATTCTTTTATGCTTCAGTAATGCTGGCCTTGAAAACAGAGGGGACTGTCACACTCACTTGGTTTTGTCATAAATGCTCACAGGCTCTTAGCTATAAAACTTCTGATAAAACACTTTTTTTCCAATACTATTTTGCTGCACCTTTAACTCCTTATTTATAACATGTCCGATTTTTGCAAAGTTGAATGAAATAATATTCATGGAAATAGTGTACACTACTATAAATGTGTTTTCTAATTTCTTGAAGGGTTAATTTATCCTGCATTGTATAACGATTCATGCTAATATAAATTTTCTTAAAACAGAAGGTAGGTACAAAGCTCTTTTCTACCGCATCTGACACACAAGATAGTTTATCCTCATATAGAGTTTTTTTCAGGTATACAGACATACTAGAATATGTAATCAATGAGGATATATCTAGAATATGAGAAATGAGGATATTTCTAGGATATGTCATCAGTGTCCAAACTGTGATGTTAGTCTGCTATCTCCCTCACTGATCGTAAGAGCAAACTGACAGCATCACAAGGAAACTGTTGAAACACTTGTTTGTTTTTTTAATAGCATTGCTCAAAAAAGGTATCTTTATTTCACACATGTAGGACCATGATATATAGACATTAAAACCATAGCTTCTGTAGCTTTGAATGGACGACATGGAATGCATTACCAGTCTGATGAAAGTATGATTGCGGGAACTGAAAGTATTTGTACTTAGACCTTGCTCAAAAGTTTATTTTTCATGTAGACTTACCTATTAATAATATATGGCACTTGTCCAAATGACTGTGTCTGCAATAAAAATCAGTCCAATGTCCAATTTTGATCCTAGTCATGGATCAAAATCAATTATACAAATCTAAAGGTCTGTGAAAATCAGAGACTGCACACAGATACCCTCCATGTGTCATTTGTGTGCTTTTTGTAATGAACATTCTAATAGATATGAGAAGCTTTACATTTATTTTTATTTTGCATATGAGAAAATCACTAATGAAACACTGATGATAAAAACTGAACCACTGGCTAAACACTAATGAAAAATGTTTTTTTTGCATGCAAGAAAAATCTCTGATGGCTGATTGAGATATTAGTCTTGCAAAAGTAAGATGACTAAGTGATGAGTGTATCATTCAGGATTCAAAATTTCACCCAAATTTGATTTTTGGTAAATAAATTACCTGGGAATTGAATGTTCCTTATTATGCTCTAGGGTCTTTCAAGACCCCCAGCGTAATTGTGAAGAATATGGGGGAAATTAGTGACAGCTTACAATCCTCCTTATGCATGTGTAGCTGTAACATGACAACTGGCACAGCAGGTGGTCAAGCCACACCAGCTAGTATCCAAGTTCATACAGGATGACTTCCTGTGGAGCCCATGCTCTGTAACTGCTTTGTCCCCTCACATAGGATTTAACATATATCCTATATATAACCATTGCATATCTAGTGTGTTGTCTAGTGTGCCCTTAAAGAGATTAAATATTTATTTGAGCCTTGGACTGCTCTTTTATCTCGAAGAATCACACGTCCATGTTCTCGGTTTTAACTTTCCATGCTATCGGGACTTGTTCCTGCCCAGACATAATCCCTTTAACTTCCAGGGCTTATATCTAACAAGGAACTGGTGACAGTCCTACGGGCTCTATAAGGTTCTGTTTCACTGGTACTAGTAAAAGGGGCCTCTCAGCATGTAAGGGATGTAAGCATGTATAGTAACATGGCAATAACTGTGTGGCCCACATCCTCTCACTCCCCGTGCCTTTTTATGTCAATTGTGCCAAGCTGACCTTATGTGTCTCCAGGGGGTGCGGAATGTCATATTGGTGCAAGTGAGGAGATCGTACCACGTGATCCTTCTGAATTAATAATGACATCATGCGGAGTGGCGAGGTGCGGCTTCATTACATTACATTACTTTGAATTGTGCAGATCACCGCAATCATTACTGTGACAGACTTCTAATATCAAGATGTATTAGATATTTGGTTAATTTACCCACTGTTGATATCATTTGTTGACAGGACAAAAAAAATAACACATACTGTATCTGAAAAAGGAATCCTATGAGATAAAAAGTAGTTCCATGCACAGAATTGACAGAAGAAATGGCAGAAGCCACTGCTTTTAGCAGGTCCCTGGGAAAGCTTTGTTTTACGCTATTTATGAATCTTGGTCTTCACTACAGAGGTCCTTGAGTTCCATCAAATGACTAGCTGCTGGCAGGTGAAAAAGTTGACAATAGAAAAGTAAAAAAAGAGTCAACATCAGGGAGATTGGGCTTATGACAGATCCAGTGCAATAACAATGTAATGCAAATATGCAATGAATGGCAAATACAGGATGTTAATCTAAATTCTAACTAGGGCACTCAGCCATTGGCCAATCAGCACAACTAATAGGCTGCATGTTGATTGCTACCCAACCGGAGGAGAAGAGAACAGAAATGGGCAAGTGGACTCCATTTTGTGATATTCATACTGCCCAAGAGGAGAAGTGAATCTCATAATAGTATGATGAGCTGGGAGGTAGAAATTACACTCAGCAAAGTGGTAAGTATGTCACATTATCTTTGATATATGTCATCGATATCAAATCTTGAGTGACACAGCTTAGTTGCCACTTACTTCAGAAGGAACTGAATTGCAATACTCAAGAACCACAACTATGCAGTGTACGGAGTGGTGGTGGCTCCATACAGTCTAGACACAGCTAGAAACAGCTGTTTAGTGTTGGTGCTGGGTGTTGGGAAAGTATGCAGATCCAGAGACGTAGCTAGGGTTTTGTTTCAGGGGGCGAAGCTTCTCAGTGGGCCCCTAACCAGGTAACCTTGATTACAACTCGGTGGCGCACCCTAATAGTGGAGGAGAACATCAGCAGATAACAGCGCTGTTATTGAAAATAATCTTTATACAAAGAGCAACACTGATATTACCACCATATGATCAGTGGTAAATTCCAGCCCTGCAGAACATATAACAGATCAAAGTACAGTTACAGATAATGACTTACCGCTGACGTTCTTTCTGATGGAATCGTTCATTTTTCCAGTCTTTTCCATCTGGCCCAGACCGACATCTCGACTTCTCCACCCAGGACTCGTCTGCAGAGAATACAACAAAGACACATTTCACTTCTCATATTTTCAGCACTGTCATCATCTATTCCCAACCTGCACAAACTCCTCATCCTACTGTTACCAAAATGCTGCTGCCATATGTGTCCCTATTACTGCACCTGCTGTGTGGTTCTCTGTGCCCTGTAAATTCTAAATCACCACTCTAGAATATAGTAATGTCGGGTGCAAGTGCCCACATTTTGCTTCCTAGAAAGTACCGTATTTTTCCGACTATAAGACACACTTTTTCCCCCCCAAAAAAGGGGGGGAAATGGGGGGTGCGTCTTATAGTTGGAATACAGGCTTACCGGCAGTGGGGTGGCGGCGGCAGAGGTGCGGGGATCAGGAGGCGCAGTGAGCGGTATGGCATGAGCGGGGTCCCTTCCACAGGTGAGGTGACGCAGGAACCCGGCAAGCAGCAGAGCTGGGTGAATCATGGCGTTATCGGTGGTGGCGGCCATCTTCCTGAGGCCATGCATGCGCAGATGGAGTGCTCTGCTTCCCGGGGCATCAGGAAAATGGCCGCAGGAGGCCGTGCGATCTCCATCTGCGCACGTGCAGCCTCCAGCGGCCATTTTCCTGAAGCCCCGGGAAGCAGAGCACTCCATCTGCGCACGCATGACCTCAGGAAGATGGCCGCCACCACCGAGAAACCGGTATTTAACCCGGCTCTGCTGCACACATTGGATACCGGGCCCCTGCGTCACCCCACCTGTGGAAGGGACCTTGCTCACGCCATACCGCTCATTGTCCCCGCACCTCTGCCGTCACCACACCACTGCTGCAACCCCTCTATGGACACAAGTCCGTGGCGTTGCCCACCTAAGCACGCCGTACCACATCACCCCACCTCTGCCAACACCATGCCTCCTGTGACCCTGCTCTGCCACCACCAGCCCTCAGGTAAGATACTGTAAATTCGGACAATAAGACGGACCCCCATCTTATAAAAATCTTTTTTTCTGCAATTTTCACCCCAAATTTGGGGTGCGTCTTATGGTCCGGTGCATCTTATAGTCTGAAATATACGGTAATAGTGCCCTGTGTGCCCCTTTGATAGTCATAGTAACCTGAGTTCCCCTATAACAATAAGTGCTCACTTAACATTGAATAACGTCCCGAGTCTCCCCCTATACAGCTCCCCTATACACAGTATGATGCTTTCTTATACATAACATGATGTCTCCTCACTGTAATGTACCTCTGTACCTCCACACTGTACACTGACCCCTTAGTAGCCTCCAAACTGCTTGATGGCCTCAACACTGTGTGATGGCCCCTTTACTGTAATCCCCACACTGTATGAAGGCCCCTAATTAGCCTCCACACTGTATAATGTGCCAAATAGTCCTCAATATAATATAATACATTCTCAATAGGCCTGTATAGTACAATTCATTCCCCATAGGTCTGTATAGTATAATGCACTCCCCGTAAGCCTGTATAGTATAATGCATTCCCCATAGACCTGTATAGTATAATGCACTCCCTATAGGCCTGTATATTATAATGCACCCCCATAGACCTGTATAGTATAATTTACCCCCATAGGCCTGTATCGTATTTGTACTTCCCATAGGCCTGTATAGTATAATGCACCCCCATAGGCAGCCAGTACAGTAAAATGCACCCACATTAGGCAACCTGCATAGTATAATGCACCCCCATAGGCAGCCAGTACAGTATAATGCACCTCCATTAGGCAGCCAGTATAGTATAATGCACCCCGTTTAGGCAGCCAGTACAGTATAATGCACCCCCATAGACAGCCAGAATGGTATAATGTACTCCCATTAGGCAGCCAGTACAGTATAATGCACTCCCATTAGGCAGCCAGTACAGTAAAATGCACCCCCATTAGGCAACCAGTACAGTGTAATGCACCCCCATAGGCAGCCAGTACAGTATAATATACCCCCATTAGGCAGCCAGTATAGTATAATGCACCCCCTTTAGGCAGCCAGTACAGTATAATGCACCGCCATAGGCAGCCAGAATGGTATAATGCACTCCCATTAGGCAGCCAGTACAGTATAATGCACCCCCATTAGGCATCCAGTACAGTAAAATGCACCCCCATTAGGCAGCCAGTACAATAAAATGCACCCCCATTTGGCAGCCAGTACAGTATAATGCACCCCCATTAGGCAGCCAGTACAGTATAATGCACCCCCATAGTGAGCCAGTATAGTACAATGCACCCCCATTAGGCAGCCAGTACAGTAAAATGCACCCGCATTAGGCAGCCAGTACAGTATAATGCACCCCATTAGGCAGCCAGTATAGTATAGTGCACCCCCATTAGGCAGCCAGTATAGTATAATGCACCCAATTAGGCAGCCAGTACTGTATAATACACCCCCATTAGGCAGTCTGTATAGTATAGTGCACCCCCATTAGGCAGTCTGTATAATATAATGCACCACCATTAGGCAGCCAGTACAATCTAATACACCCCAAATAGGCAGCCAGTACTGTATAATGCACCACCGTTAGGCAGTCTGTATAGTATAATGCACCCCCTTTAGGCAGCCAGTACAGTTTAATGCACCCCCATTAGGCAGCCTGCACAATATAATGCACCCCCATTAGGCAGCCAGTACTGTATAAGGCACCCCATTAGGCAGTTGGTATAGTATAATGCACCACCATTAGGCCGTCTGAATAGTATAATGCACCCCCATTAGGCAGCCAGTACAGTATAATGCACCCTCATTAGGCAGCCAGTACTCTATAATGCAGCCAGTACAGTATTATGCACCCCCATTAGGCAGCCACTATAGTATAATGCACCCCCATTAGGCAGCCAGTATAGTATAATGCACCCCCATTAGGCAGTCAGTATAGTATAATGCACCGCCATTAGGCAGCCTGTACAATGCAATGCACCCCCATTAGGCAGCCAATACAATATAATGCACCCCCATTACGCAACCTGTACAATATAATGCACCCCTATTAGGCAGCCTGTACAGTATAATGCAGCCCCATTAGGCAGCCTGTACAGAATAATGCACCCCCATTAGGCAGCCAGTACAGTATAATTCACCCCCATTAGGCAGTCAGTATAGTATAATGCATCCCCATTAGGCAGTCTGTATAGTATAATACACCCCCATTAGGCAGTCTGTACATTATGCTGCACCCCCATTAGGCAGCCTGTACAATATAATGCACGCCCATTAGGCAGCCTGTACAGTATAATGCACCCCCATTATGCAGTCAGTACAATATAATGCACCCAATAACAAAAAAAATCCAATACTCACTTTTCTTCCTCCTGGTTCCTCCGCTGCTATAAGCGCCTGCTCATCTTCAGACAGCAGGCGCCGAGTACTGACATCATCTTGACCCCCTGTCAATGTCAGCGTCGGTGATGTCAGACTCTGACAGGGGGCTGATGGGAGAAGGAGCGTAGTGCTCCCTCTCTCATCAATGCGGTCAGTTGTAGCGGCATGCAGCCAACACAGCTGACCCTGCAATGACAGGTGGGGGCCCACTGCTGGCACCAGGCTCCCCCAGGGGTCACAAAGCGGCCGGGTGGCAGAGCAGGGAGATTGATTCTCCCTGCTCTGCCGCAGAATGTAACTGTATAGGTGCACTGAGCATGCCAATACAGTTACATAGCGTAGCTCTGGGTAGGCCCCCTCTGGGTCAGACCCCTTTACATTCTTCAGTCTTTGATTGCAGCCATTTGGTAAATTCAAAAAAGTTCATAGAAATTCATTCAAAGTTCACTGAAAAAAACAGAAATGTGGAAGTTTTTGCAAATTTATTAAAAAAGAAAAACTGAAATATCACATGGTCATAAGCTATCAGAACATTTGCTCTGACACTCATATGTAAGTCACATGCTGTCCATTTCCTTGTGATCCTCCTTGAGATGGTTCTACTCCTTCATTGGTGTCCAGCTGTGTTTTATTAAACTGATAGGACTTGATTTGGAAAGGCATACACCTGTCTATATAAGACCTCACAGCTTACAGTGCATGTCAGACCAAATGAGAATCTTGAGGACAAAGGAACTGGCCAAGGAGCTCAGAGACTGAATTGTGGCAAGGCACAGATCTGGTCAAGGTTACAAAATAATTTTTGCAGTACTCAAGGTTCCTAAGAGCACAGTGGCCTCCATAATCCTTAAATGGAAGAAGTCTTCCTAGACCTGGCCATCCAGCCAAACTGAGCAATCGTGGGAGAAGAGCCTTGGTGAGAGAGATGTAAAGAACCCCAAAATCACTGTGACTGAGCTCCAGAGATGCAGTAGGGAGATGGGAGAAAGTTCCACAAAGTCAACCATCACTGCAGCCCTCCACCAGTCAGGCCTTTTTGGCAGTGTGGCCCAACGGAAGCCTCTCCCCAGTGCTTGACATATGGTAGCCCACCTAGAGTTTGCCAAAAAACACATAAGAAATAAAATTCTCTGGTCTAATGAGACAAATATAGACCTTTTTGGTGTTAATTCTAAGCGGTATGTGTGGAGAAAACCAGGCACTGCTCATCACCTTCCTAATACTATCCCAACAGTGAAACGTGGTGGCAGCATCATGCTATGGGGGTGTTTTTCAGCTGCAGGGACAGGACGACTGGTTGTCATTGAAGGAAACATGAATGCAGCCAAGTACAGAGATATCCTGGATGAAAACCTCTTCCAGAGTGCTCTGGACCTCAGACTTGGTCAAAGGTTCACCTTCCAACAAGACAATGACCCTGTCACGGTGGAACTGGGTAGACTAAGGTAGGTTACCCGGACCCCTAAGATATCCCTCAGGATAGGGAAACCCTGTCTGTCCCTTTCCCAGAAGTTACACTAAAGGGGTGCATGTCTGAGCCGCCAGGCCTGACCCTGACTCCTGTTTCATCCCTAAGCTGAAACCACCTCCCGCCACCCAGTGAAGAGACCACACACCAATCCCCACAGAAAGCACAGATAGGGAAAACTGAAAAACGCACCATGCCGCAGACACACAGGAATACACTATAATGTGCACAGGGCAAAACAAATACAAATAGGAAGGAGGAATATGACAAAGGATTATACACCACCAGATACGATATTCCTGCAACAAGACCACCACTCCAGACCGGAATCACCAGGCATAAAGCAAAAGCTATAATCGGCGATGCCCAAAGTCCAGCGTGACTATTTAAAGGCCGTGGGCGTGACCCAGCCTCCAACCTGATTACCAGCTAGATTAACCCTGAGCAAGCTGGATAAAATCTAGCCGACGCCACTGAGCGTGTAGTGGACGTAAGTGGAATTACTGCTGTCTGTCGGACGCCCTAGTGTGAACAGCGTCCGACATGACAGACACTAAGCACACAGCTAAAATAACAAAGGCATGATTTCAGAACAACTCTGTGACAATTCTTGACTGGCCCTGCCAGAGCCCTGACCTAAACCCAATTGAGCATCTCTGGAGAGACCTGAAAATGGCTGTCCACCAACGTTCACCATCCAACCTGACGGAACTGGAGAGGATCTGCAAGGAAGAATTGTAGAGGATCCCCAAATCCAGGTGTGAAAAATTTGTTGCATCATTCCCAAGAAGTCTCATGGCTGTACTAGCTCAAAAGGGTGATTTTACTCAATAATGAGCAAAAGGTCTGAATACTTATGACCATGTGATATTTCAGCTTTTCTTTTTTAATAAATTTGCAAAAGTTACTACATTTCTGTTTTTTTCAGTCAAGATGGGGTGCAGAGTGTACATTATCCCCTTCGTGACATGCGCCGTACTAGTACTGCGCTGCGGCAACTGCAATTGTGCCAGCCGCAGTACTAGTACGGCGCACCGATCACCGCGGTCTCGCGCTGAGCGCCGCGGTGATCGGGTGCGGGTGTCAGCTGTATATGACAGCTGACACCCCGCAGCAATGTATAAAAAAAAAAAAAATCCTCAAATAAAGAAAAATAAAAATTCCCAATAAATCCATTTATTTATGTAAATTAAAAAAAAACAATAAAAGTACACATATTTGGTATCGCCGCGTCCGTAATGACCCGCTCTATAAAACTATCCCACTAGTTAACCCCTGCAGTGAACACCGCAAAAAAAAAAAAACCAAGGCAAAAAACAACGCTTAATTATCATACAGGCAAACAAAAAGTGGAATAACACGCGATCAAAAAGACGAATATAAATAAACATGGTACCGCTGAAAACATCATCTTGTCCTGCAAAAAAAAGCTGCCACAGAGCATCATCAGCAGAAAAATAAAAAAGTTATAGCTCTCAGAATAAAGCGATGCAAAAACAATTATTTTTTTATATAAAATAGATTTAGCGCCAAAACATAAAAAATTATATAAATGAGGTATCGCTCTAATCGTACTGACCTGAAGAATAAAGCTGCTTTATCAATGTTACCACACGTGGAACGATATAAACGCCCCCCCCCTAAAAGAATTTCAGGAATTGCTGGTTTTTGTTCATTTTGCCTCACAAAAATCGGAATAAAAAGCGATCAGAAAATGGCATGTGCCCGAAAAGGATACCAATAAAAACGTCAACTCGTCCCGCAAAAAACAAGACCTCACATGACTCTGTGGGCCAAAATATGGATAAATTATAGCTCTCAAAATGTGGTGATGCAAAAACAACTTTTTGCAATAACAAGCGTCTTTTAGTGTGTGACTGTCTGCATTTCAAACGGCGCTCCTTCCCTTCCGAGCTCTCCCGTGCACCCAAACAGTGGTTCCTCCCACATATTGGGTATCAGCATACTCAGGACAAATTGGACAACAACTTTTGGGGTCAAATTTGTCCTGTTATCCTTGGGAAAATAAAAATTGGGGGGCTAAAATATCATTTTCGTGGAAAAAAATATATTTTTTATTTTCACGGCTCTGCGTTATAAACTGTAGTGAAACACTTGTTTGTTCAAAGTTCTCACAACACATCTAGATAAGTTCCTTGGGGGGTCTAGTTTCCAATATGGGGTCACTTGTGGGTGGTTTCTACTGTTTAGGTACATCAGGGGCTCTGCAAATGCAACATGACGCCTGCAGACCATTCCATCTAAGTCTGCATTTCAAACGGCGCTCCTTCCCTTCCGAGCTCTACCGTGCACCCAAACAGTGGTTCCTCCCATATATGGGGTGTCATCGTACTCAGGACAAATTGGACAACAACGTTTGTGGTCCAATTTCTCCTGTTACCCTTGGGAAAAAAAATTGCGGGCTAAAACCTCATTTTGTGGAAAGATAAAATGATTTTTTAATTTTCACGGCGCTACATTCTAAACTTTAGTGAAACAATTGGGGGTTAAAAGTGCTCACCACACATCTAGTTAAGTTTCTTAGGGGGGCTTCTTTCCAAAATGGGGTCACTTGTGGGGGGTTTCCACTGTTTAGGCACATCAGGGGCTCTCCAAACGTGACATGGGTTCCGATCTCAATTCCAGCCAATTTTGCATTGAAAAATCAAATGGCGCTCCTTCCCTTCCAAGCTCTGCCTTGCGCCCAAACAATAGTTTACCCCAACATATGGGTTATCGGCATACTCAGGACAAATTGTACAAAGACTTTTGTCGTCCAATTTCTCCTGTTACCCTTGGTAAAATAAAACAAATTGGATCTGAAGTAAAAATTTTGTGAAAAAAAAGTTAAATGATCAATTTTTTTATGCAAATTGTGTCTTCTGAGAAAAAGAGGACTTAACTCTATAGCACCACCTGTTGGAAGTAGCGATCCTACAAGTCACAATCAACCCTTTAACGAGTCGTGCAATATGACTTAGGATAAAAGCCAAATCAGTATCTCAATTCGCAACTTTTTTTAAACATTCCAAAAATTCCTGTGAAGCACCTGAAGGGTTAATAAACTTTTTGAATGTGGATTTGACCTTGAGGGGTGCAGTTTTTAGAAAGGTGTCACTTTTGGGCATTTTCTGTCATATAGACCACTCAAAGTCACTTCAAGTGTGAGGTGGTCCCTAAAAAAAATGGGTTTGCAAACTTTGTTGAAAAAATGAGAAATCGCTGGTCAATTTTAACCCTTATAACTCCCTAACAAAAAAATTATGTTTCCAAAATTGTGCTGATGTAAAGCAGACATGTGGCAAATGTTGTTTATTAACTATATTATGTGACATAACTCTCTAATTTAAGGGCATAAAAACTAAAAGTGTGAAAATTGCTAAATTTTCACAATTTTTGTCAAGTTTCCGTTTTTTTCACAAATAAATGCAAGTCATATCGAAGAAGTTTTACCACTATCATAAAGTACAATATGTCACGAGAAAACATTCTCAGAATCACCAGGATCCGTTGAAGCGTTTCAGAGTTATGACCTTATAAATTGCTAATGGTCAGAATTGTAAAAATTGGCCCTGTCACTTAGGTGAAATCAGGCTTCGGGGTGAAGGGGTTAATGAGAAAAAAATGAACTTTTTTGAATTTACCAAATGGCTGCAATGAAACAAAGAGTGACAAATTTAAAGGGATCTGAATAATTTCCATACCCACTGTAACTTGAAAATAGTTAATCACTATCTTAGTCCTGGACAATCCCTTTAATGCTTAAATTTGGTTTTAAAGCAATAAGCTGATATTATTTGAATGTGTAGTAGTGATGAGAAAACTGACAAGAATATTTCCTCTTACAGATCTAAGCTTACAGAATAATAGACAATGAAGGCTGATACTATTAACACCAATCTAATGCCCTAGGGGATAACATAGGATAAAAACTCCAAAAATATGATATTAACAACTAAGCGGTATATGAAAACACCACCAAACGAGTATAATCCATGAATAAATAGTTTTATTTAGTCAAAATGACATAATGAAAATAAAAATAAAAATAAAACAGAACACTGTTGGATACTACAGTAACAAGGACCACTGTGATCAGCACATTTAACTGCCTTAGTAAATAATTCAAGCTCAATTAATCTCAATTAATATCAGCAACTCGCAATTTAGTTAAACAACAGATACAACCATGTCTGTAAAAAATGCTGACGCAGATTATGTGAGCTAGTACAAAAGTGCTAAGTGCATGGTGTCCGAAATGAACTACCCTTTAAACCTGTACGTACATAAGGCATAAAAGTTGAGCAGTACTTACAATATATTAAACTGGCAAAAAGTGCTGGTGACATGTGATCCCCGCCGCCCCAACGCACGTTTCGTTAGAACTTCTTCAGGAGGCCTCCTGAAGAAGTTCTAACGAAACGTGCGTTGGGGCGGCGGGGATCACATGTCACCAGCACTTTTTGCCAGTTTAATATATTGTAAGTACTGCTCAACTTTTATGCCTTATGTACGTACAGGTTTAAAGGGTAGTTCATTTCGGACACCATGCACTTAGCACTTTTGTACTAGCTCACATACTCTGCGTCAGCATTTTTTACAGACATGGTTGTATCTGTTGTTTAACTAAATTGCGAGTTGCTGATATTAATTGAGATTAATTGAGCTTGAATTATTTACTAAGGCAGTTAAATGTGCTGATCACAGTGGTCCTTGTTACTGTAGTATCCAACAGTATTCTGTTTTATTTTTATTTTTATTTTCATTATGTCATTTTGACTAAATAAAACTATTTATTCATGGATTATACTCGTTTGGTGGTGTTTTCATATACCGCTTAGTTGTTAATATAATGAAGGCTGATATAAGAACTTGTTTTTCACCATTGGCCATCATTGTCTTGTGTGGGGAATGTATGGCTAGCAATTGTGTCTGCTAGCTCGAAGTTGAAACACAAATGCCATCAAGTCCTTCCAACTTTTGTACAACAGTGACGTTTTTCTTCATTGAGCACTGTATAGTGCATATTTAACAAACGATGTGTAGGCATTGGGTGACTACATGTGTTTATTGCTTTTTGTGGTAAAAAAAAACAATAAAAAACAAAACAAAAAAAGCAAAAAGAGAAATAAATTAATAACCACGCACAACAGGCAGGTGCTTGCTGCAGGCACTGCTCACAACAAAGCCTTAGAAACAAAACAGAAAAAAAATAACAACCATACTTTAAGAACGATCTGACATAGAATAGGAACTATAAATAATTAAGTACCTTATTCTTGAGCTGATGAAAGCTGTCCTCCAGCACAATCACATACGCCGGAATGTATTTTCTGAATCATACTTACACATTTGAAGATGTTTCAGTATTTCTTTATTCTTCCATTGTTTTTCAAGTGGGGAATTAAACAATTTGGAAATAATCAACGTGGTTCCTCTTCATCTGAATACACAATTATTGGCTTCGGGATTCAATTCTTGAAATTAGTATCAATGAATATTATTTTCTTGATGAAAACATTATGCTGTAGGAGGGATAACCACATAGCTGTTCAATGGCAATAGGTGTAAGATATAACAAGGTGATAAGAAGTCTAAATCCAGAGGAGTACTTAAGTGATAGCCGGGTGACAAGTATGTTACTATCTATATATAAAAGAGGCATCGTGATTACTCGCTAATCCCGCCCCCTGCACAGTAGCTCCTCCCCCACCACATCACCACACACAATCCCGCCCCTCACCACATTACCACACACAATCCTGCCTCCCCCACACATCACCACACATAATCCCGCCCCCTACACATCACCACACATAATCCCGCCCCCCACATCTCCACACATAATCCAGCCCCCCACCACATTTACCACAGATAAACCCGCCCCCCACCACATTACCACACATAATCCCGCCCCATCACATTACAACACACAATCCCGCCCCATTACATCACCACACATAATCCCGCCCCATCACCACACATAATCCCGCCCCCGCCACATCACCACACATAATCCCGCCCCCCCACCACATTACCACACATAATCCCGCCCCACCACACAACCACACATAATCCCACCCCCCACCACACAACCACACATAATCCCGCCCCCACCACATCACCACACATAATTCCGCCCCCCAACACATCACCACACGTAATCCCACCCCCCACCCCATTACCACACATAAGCCCGCCCCCACCCCATTACCACACATAATCCCACCCCCCCACCACATTACAACACATAATCCCGCCCCCACACCACATTACCACACACAATCCTGCCCGCCCCCCCACCACATCACCACACATAATCCCGCCCCCACCACATTACCACACATAATCCCACCCCCCCAACACATCACCACCCTTAATTCCACCCCCCCACCACATTACCACACTGTGAATAAAATGTATTATTAGTATTATTCAGATTTTTAATGATTATTATTGTTAGTAACTTCATTTTAAGTTAATTTACCACTTGCGTAAATGTAATAGTATGCAGGTACTGAGTATGTCACCACGGAACAGACAGACCAACAGTTGAGGGGTTTAATAACAGGAATCAGGTTCTCCTCGCAGGGAGGAAGCAATGGAAAATAAGTAGCAATAAAACAGTGCAAAAATATGGGAGTCAAACAATATATCAGAATTAAGCAAGATTTCTTGAGAAAAGAACACTTATCAGTCTGATGAGGACTTGCTTGAAGGGTCGTCTTCTCCAACGTAGGCACTGAGAAACAGCGGCACTTGTCGTCCCTCTGTTGTCCATGGGCTGAGTAGTCTCTAGGAGCCTGCTGCCTGGGGTTTCGGGAGTTAATGTGGTATGCACAGGCTCTGAGTCTTTAGCTTTTACAGCACAGCCAGGAATCAGGTGCTCTGCACTGTTAAGTCTCTGTACCAGGAATCAGGGGCTCTGCACTGTTAAGTCTCTGTACCAGGAATCACAGTCTCTGTACTGATACTGCGGGGACCAGGGGGTCGAAGTCTCTGCACGGGCCAATGTCTCTACATGGGTCTCAAAGCGCCCCTCTCCAGTCACAGCAGAGTCCGCTTTCATGTACTCACAAGATGCAGTCTTTCTGGGCAGTCTCCCTCTATTTGTCCTCAGACCGGGAGCTCTCTCTCCTGGAGCGCAGTTGCACCCTGCTCTGACCGCTGCTCACGCTGCTCTGTCCCCTGCGCGGGTGCCTTTCCTGCTCTCTGCCTGCTTCCTTCCTGTCCCAGTCTCTGAGTCTGCCCCTTGGGAAACCTGCAGCACAGCTCAATGGTTCCAGGCACAGAGCCGAGAAGGTAACCGCCCCCAGACTCTTCTTGTGTTTTACCTCCTTACATTAGCACTATTGAATGTTGTCATAATTTACTTTAGTTTGATCACCAGCAGCGTTAATTAGATAGCAATGAGCGTGCCGAGTGTTAGCTGGCTGGAAACAGCTAGTTATATAAATATTAAATCTGTTTAAATTGGCCTTTCATTGAATAATTGAATGGGCATGTTGCCTACGGCCATATTCACATGTTCAGTATTTGGTCAGTATTTTACATCAGTATTTGTAAGCCAAAGCCAGGAGTTGGTGAAAAATGCAGAAATGGTGCATGTGTTTCTATTAGGCTATGTCCGCACGTTGAGTATTTGATTGCAGAAATTTCTGCAGTGTTTCTAATTCTCTAGGAATCTGTTGGCAGCAAAAACGCAAGCGGAAAACACCAACCCATAGGTTTAGTAATGAACAGGTGTCAGCCAGACACCCTCATTACTAAACCTGTAAGTAAAGAGTTGAATAAACACCCCCCCCCAGATTAAAACACTTTATTTGAAATAAAACAGACACATTCTTTAATCATTTAAATTAATCCAATATACTCACCCCAGGTCCGACCGTAATCCAAGGGTTAAAGTGATGTCTCACGTTGTCACCAGCCTATGTATAAGCGTTCACAGAATGCAGATAGGCTGCAAACACTGACAGAACTCGGCGTGCACCTCCAAACCTGGCTGCGATGATGCCCGTAGGCCTCATACTCATGTGAAAAAAACAAACGAGAGCATTCCAATAAAAAATCAGATTGCATTCTGACCAATGTTAATCTATAGGTCCCTGATTATCTGCAATATTTTTTATCTGATAAATTCAGACTGAGAAAAAAGTTGCATGTGAGCGGCCATGTATATCGGATGAGACATGCCAGTGCAAGTTAATGGGTTGGTTGCCATGCAGACCATGCAAGTGCCAACTGATTTTTATGCACCTATCTCCTGGAAAACCAGACATTTCATCTGTCGCGTACAGTAAAACCACAGCATGAGTAGATAGAATAGATATATATACATAGAATAGATAGATATAAAGATGTCACTGACATATATAATTAGAATAGTGCTTGTGCAGCTTACTGTACATTTATTTTATTACTGAATAAATTATTTTCTGAAAAAAATGGCATGGGAAATTTTATTAGCCAGCAAAAGGAAAGCAGACAGCTGGTGTTTCTCGTGTTTCTCGTCACACACGCCAGTGTGGGAAACACCAGATATGAAGCCTGTAAAAATGCAGGAAATCCGTAAATATTTTTATTCCTGCATTTTTGCTGCTTATTTGATTACTCAATTCAAGTCAATAGGTGAAAAAAGTGTCAAAAACGCACAAAGAATTGACATGCTGCAGATTTAAAAGCAGCACAAATCCGGAAAGGAAAATTACTGATCATTTGCACAGCACTTCAGGATTCTCATTGACTTTGCTGGCATTAGGATTCCCTAACACTTTTTGGCCAATTCCATGCGGAAAAAATGTTGCAAAAACGCACAAAAAATGCAGTATACACACAGCCTTATACTTTTTCTCAGATTGTTCCACTCTTGATTTTGGGTTACAAATACTGATGTAAAATACTGACCCATTACTGATTGTGCGAACGTGGCCTAAAATGTTATCTTGATATATAAAAAAATGGCTTCTGAAAATAAATATGGAAAAAAGATAATATCTAAATTAATTATAATTTTTGAACAGATGATTGCCATAATGTAGAAGGTACTGGAATTGAAAACTGGAATATGATACGCTCTTATAGGAAACTGCAGCCTGTAATGTGTAATACATGGCTACTTAAGTAGTGCACTAGATTCCGAGTCCTAATAACTCATTGCATTATTCTCCTTGAATTAAAGTCTTATTATGCTCTGTGGTCTGAATAGACAATGATGCGACCTTACAACATGTATGCGTAGGGACACCCCAAGCCTAGATGCATTTGAAAGTCGAAGACTAGAGTGAAGAACTTTTTTTACCACATACAATTGTGAAACTTATTATTTTATTCTAAGATCTATTCATTAAAATGTACTTTATTCATGGGAAAACCCTTTTAAATTCCCAGAGGAGCATTGCATAGCATATAAGACTTTCTATGCCAACTTTATGCTCTTCACAAGGAGAGACTTTACCCTTAGTCACCTTGTTTGCGACTAGAACTGTAAATCACGCATAGGCATTGATGTATGACTTCTAAAAATAAAAGTTCCACATATGCACGTATACACATCTTCACTAGTTCATCAGAAATGTTATCAAGTTGCAGAATGTTAAGTAGTAAAACAAAAGCAGAGACTAAATAGTGAATGTACCATCTCCTTTATAATTCCCCAACTGAAGGCAACCAGTCAAATTCCTGGTGGTTTAACGTTGTAGATATGTTTAAATATGAAGATAAACTTCAATGCCAATCTTGTCTTTACTCACAAAGTCAGCACAAATAATATTTCTCTTACTTAGCTAAAATTACCACAAGGAAGATAATCATGGCATGACTACAGTATAAGAGAGATACCATTAGCTGCATCTGGCTGCATGTGTCTGAAACTCGGCTCACTGTGATGCCCAAAGATTGCAAGACTTTAAAACAAAATCATATGGACCCATTGGACCATGTTTTGGATGCATGCAGACCAGAGCCGCGTTTGGAATCACACTTACTAGGGACTCACTTAATTTCAGAAAGTATAATTGATATCATTTGTTGTTTGTCTTGGATTTGACAGTAAAGATACAGCTATAAAATTGCTGGTGATTCTTATTTTTCATATTAGTATAATTGCTTCTTTGAATGACCACAGATGTATTAGTGGAATCAGGACTGCATAGACTGCGTAACACAAAAATAATGGATGCGATTGGCACTGCTTTCTCACCTGCATAGCATTAAATGAGCCCGGACTAGCGCATGCATAACTTATCCATGTGTAACTGGAGGCCCAAATTATAATTAGCCAATAAGCATCAGCACATAGGCTAAAAATTGGACCATTCAATATACCATAGCTGTAGAGAAAGATATGGAATGCACATCCAGAAATCTGTGAGTCACTTCTCAGGGACTAGTCCTAAGGTGGGGAAGTCAAGGAGTCTGAGGTCAAAAGCCAGGAGGGTTCATGATAAACAGAGGGTTCATGATAAACAGAGGGGTCATGCAAAGACTTATTCAGGTCACAATCCTGGGTCAAAATTCCAAAAAGGTAGCGGATCAAGACAAAGGGGCTAGGCAAACAGATGGTCAATGACAAAATCCAAGGTCAAGCAACGAAAATCACAATACTAGAGCTTAAAGCACGGAGTAGACACACGCACCACTTAAGCAGAGCTACAACTGGCAGAGATGAGATGCAGACAGCCAGTTAAAAAGCCAGGCAATCACTATGAACAGGAGACAACTGTAGGAAACCCGCATGTCCCTGCCCTGATGGAGTGTCTGGACTGTCACTCACCACACCAACAGATTAGCTCACTCAAGCCCCAAATTAGACTACTGAGACATCAGTAACAATAATGACAGATCAGCATGTCTCTGCCACAGATTGGATGGCTGAGCTGCCAATCACTACACTGAGGGAGGAATCGTAAAATTCATACACTGATCTACTGCCGCCATGCAAACATTTCTAAAACTGAACATGAGGTTCTTAGTT
Source organism: Ranitomeya variabilis (assembly GCF_051348905.1). Lineage (NCBI taxonomy): Eukaryota > Metazoa > Chordata > Amphibia > Anura > Dendrobatidae > Ranitomeya > Ranitomeya variabilis. The sequence continues at coordinate 239,563,309 of NC_135232.1, forward strand.
TAACATTCTGATCAGAATATATCAAACCAGCTGCAACGTCATGACAAACCTCTCAGTGAGTACCTAACTTTTTCCAAGCTGGAAAATTGCACCAATCACTGCCGCAGCTATAGTGTACCAGCAGTGCAGGCGACCTGCAAGACTGAGTCCACGTGACCCCAGGCCACACCGCTCCACAGGCACATCATCACAGCAACAATAGATGCAACAAACCACCAACACCAAGTAAAAAGAACTTAAAAACTCACTTTCTACATGTTCTGTAAACTGTGAACTGATCACAAAAATTGGTGGAAGCTTTCCTGCAGTTTCTTACTAATTAAAACACCTGGGCCAAATGAAAGGAGTGTTGATCCAAGTAAAACAAAAACAGAGGAGACAGACAATGCAAGCAGTATACCATAGCTACAGAAAAAGACATGGACCGCACATCCAAAAATCATATGTTGATGAAATGCTGCAAGGCAAAAATGTATAATCATGAGGTTCTCGAAGTGAGGGAAGGTTGTTTTCTTCATCTTCCCTCAGTCTCGTTCCCTCTGAGTCTGATCAGAATGTATGAAACCCACTGCCACATCATGGCTAACCTCTCAGTGATTCTCAAACTTTTTCCTAGCTTGTTAAATGTTAGCTATTATTAAACTAAGAACCTTATTTTCAGTTTTGTCCATTTTTGCCTTCCGGCATTAGATCAATTCGTGATTTTGGGTGTGAGGTCCATATCTTTTTCTACAACTAAAACATTGGACCATGTGCTGTCCAATGTCCAGTTTATTGCAGACACGGACGGCACATAGACCAATAAATATGCCCACGTGAGCTTCTTCTAAGGTTGAAATAGTGTTACACATCCATGTTAGAGGTGTGTGATCATTACTGCCACACACCTCTATGCCCATAATGGCAACAGCCACAAACCACGATAAAATAACGGCCACAAATACTCATAGAGAAATAAGGACAGAATGGGAATATATCATTCACTACATAAACAACTCATCTACAAAACGTGGTTAGATCATTGATCCATTTTGCACACGCGTTTATGATGAAGCTGTATAATGAACTTATCATAAGATTTGTCATTAGCCCGATTTACCAGGTGTTTCTTACTGAAATAAGTAATTTGATAGCCGCTAATGACACTGTAAAGTAATGTAGCATAAAGTATAATGCTATTCTGTATACATCTTGGTATGGTTTCGAGATTAAATGCATCATTATATTGCAAACACAATATGGTCATTTGTACAGAAATGTCTCTGGTGTCTCCGCGATGCTATAAAGTACCAAAAGAAAATTACAGAAACTTCCATATCACTTTCAAGAAATTAACCATTTACAAAGATAACGTTTACATTAACAAGATGTTGGTTTGTCTATTAAATTCTGGCAAAATCAATTTTAGATGGTGCCAAGATGAAATAAAACCTATTAACAATATTAACCCCTTAACTACCTGTGATTTTTTTTGCACTTTTATTTTTTGTACTCCTTGCTCCACGAGGTAACGTGTAGAAGGGAAATGCCCCCAAAATGTATATATATATATATATATATATACCACAAAATACATATATTCAGCAAGTTAGCCCATGCTTGCAAATATATATATATATATATATATATATATATATATATATATATATATCTATATATATATATTGTATATATATATATATACATATATATATAATCCTCCCACATGTATTCTACATGAATATGAATATGTCTCCGCTGATGTTTACCACGCATGGTTGCTGAGAGGGGGGAACAATAGACTATCCAGTCCATGTGCTGGAACAGGTTTAATCAGGATGGGGGGGATGAAAAATACAATAGACTGGTGACTGGACATGTCCCTCTTTTTCTGGAAGTAAAATTCTGAGACAGACATGCTCTCTCTCTCTTATTCAATCGGCAGCATGTGAAACACATTGGTCTCAGTATCTTCCCCTGTACCAGCCTGAGAATACCAGCCCCCAGCTGTGAGCTTTAGCAAGGCTGGACCCCATGACGTTATTTTTAATTATTTATTTAAATCATTTTGAAAAAATAGCTTGGGGACCCCACTATTCTTGATAACCAGCCTTGCTGAAAATGACAGCTGAGGGTTACAACCCCCAGCTGTGAGTTTTGCCTTGCTGGTTATAGAAAATACAGGGAAACCCACGCCATTTTTCAAATGTATTTATTTATAGCACAGGCAGTGGCTAATGAATACACTCATCAGCCGCTCCTGCTGTCACTGTTATTAGCAGCAGCAGGGGTAGGCTGATGAGAGAAATAGTCCCATCAGCCACTGTCTGCTGTCTCTTTTATCACTTAAATGTAACTCTCATCATTCTCCCCTGCTCACGCCGATTGCTGGCAGAGAAAGGGAGAATGATGAGAGCCATGTTCAGCACACGGCGCCTGGGAACAGCGCTTACTGTAACGCTTCTTCCCCGGCGCCGATGCATGTCACACAGATGATATCCATGTGTTTTATGTGTATGCACGTGTGCGTCCCGTGCACGTGTGGCCCGTGCTGACATTAAAAAATTGACATGTCAGCGTGTTTTGTCCTCAGACACATGGTCCATGGAAGCACACTGACATGTGCACAGGCCCATTCACTTGAATAGGCAAATAACGCTCAGTTCCTCCCGAGTCTCTCCGTATGGCTAAGTAGTACAGTACAGTCACATATGGGGTATTGTCACGTTCAGTAGAAATTGTGGGACAAATTTTGGTGCCATTTTTACCCACTTTTTGTGTGAAAATGTAAAATCTTTGGCAAAAACAAAATTTGGGTGGTAAAAATATAGTTATTTTGTCTTTACTTCCCAATGGAATAAAATTCTGTGACACACCCATGGTGTCAATATGATCACTGCACCCCTAGATGAATTCACTGAGAGGTGTAGTTCATAAAATGTGGTCACTTATGGGGGTTCTGCTGTTCTGGCACCTCATGGGCTCTCCCAGTGGGTCATGGCACCTGCAAACCATAACAGTAAAATCTGGTGCTCCTTCCCTTCTGAGCTTTGCACTGTGCCTGAAAAATATTTCCTGATTACATGTAGGGTATTGGTGCACTCAGGAAAAAATGTACCTCATTAAAAACTTGGGGCTAAAACAACATTTTAGTGGTAAAAATGTAATTTATTCTTTCTTAACTGCTCAGTGGAATAAAATTCTGTGAGGCACATGTGGTGTCAATATGATCACTGCACCCCTAGATGAATTCATTTGGGAGTGTAGTTTGTAAAATGAGTTCAGATATTGGCGGTTTCTGTTGTGCTGGCACCTCAGGGGATCTGCCAATGTGGCATGGCACCCTCAAACCATTCCAGCAAATCTGAACTCCAATATGGCTCCCTCCCTTCTGAGCTGCCTCGAAAGTAGTATTCCTCTAAATATGGGGTATTTGTGTACACAAGAGAAATTGTACAACAACTTTTGGGGTCCAATTTCTCCTGTTACCCTTGGTAAAATAAAAAATGGGGGGGCAAAAAGATCATTTTTGTGGAAAAAAATATGATTTTTATTTTCACGGCTCTACGTTATAAACTTCTGTGAAGCACTTGGGGGTTAAAAGTGCTCACCACACACATCTAGATAAGTTCCTTGGGCAGTCTAGTTTCCCAAATGGTGTCACTTGTGGGGGTTTTGCACTGTTTAGGCACATCAGGGGCTCTCCAAACGCGACATGGTCTCTGATCTTAATTCCAGCCAATTTTGCGTTGAAAAAGTTAAACGGCGCTCCTTCCCTTCCGAGCTCTGCCATGCGTCCAAACAGTGGTTTACTCCCACATATGGGGTATCAACGTGCTCAGGACAAATTGCACAACAACTTTTGGGGTCCAATTTCTCCTTTTACCCTTGGTAAAGAAAAAAAAGGATCTGAAATAAATTGTTTGTGTAAAAAAGTGAAATGTTCATTTTTTTAAAAAACATTCCAAAAATTCCTGTGAAGCACCTGAAGGGTTAATAAACGTCATGAATGTGGTTTTGAGTACCTTGAGGGGTGCAATTTTTAGAATGGTGTCACTTTTGGGTATTTTCTATTATATAGATCCCTCAAAGTCACTGCAAATGTGATATGGTCACTAAAAAAAATGGTGTTGTAAAAATGAGAAATCGCTGTTTAACTTTTAACCCTTATAGCTTCCTAACAAAAAAAGATGTTGGTTCCAAAATTGTGCTGATGTAAAGTAGACATGTGGGAAATGTTACTTATTAAGTATTTTGTGTGACAAATCTCTGAATTAAGGACATGAAAATTCAAAGTTGAAAAATTGCGAAATTTTCAAAATGTTTGCCAAATTTCAATTTTTTTCACAAATAAACGCAAGTCATAACAAAGAAATTTTACCAATAACATGAAGTGCACTATGTCATGAGAAAACATTCTCAGAATTAATGGGATCCATGGAAGTCTTCTAACGTTATTACCTCATAAAGGGACAGGGGTCAGAATTGTAAAAATTGGCCCGGTCAATAACATGCAAACCACCCTTGGGGGTAAAGGGATTAATGATACTAGGTACAGAATGATATTCTGATAACTTTTTATTGGATGTTTTTGGGGAGGTGGGTAAGGGCAGCCACTGAAAAACAGCAAGTCTGTCTTTTCAATTCTATTTTATTATTTGGAACTTATCGTTTGATTTAAAAAAATTTATATTTTAGTAGACTGTACTTTTTATATCAAACATGCTTATGTTTTAGAATTCATTAAATTTCTTTACGTTTGGTGGCGCAAATGAGGGCTTTTATAGAACTTTTTTTATTTTCTTGCTTCCTTAGTGGATTTAACCCTGATATTATTCGATCGCTTATAAGAATTACTGCTATACTACACTACAGCTGTATATACTGAAATTGCTGATCTCTTATGATGATTCAGCTTCACCGAAGGTCCAAGATGTTAGTTGTAGAGTCCTTTTCAGGCCAACGGCTGACACGATCATCTATTGGTTCCCCATAATTATGTAACAAATTGACAGTGGCATTTATTTGGTTAAAATACAGCAATCAGTTACAAGCAGATGGCTGCTATATAACACAAATGTCATCAGACTGGTATGAAGAAGCCTCTACTCCTGAATCAGGCTTCATAATTTCCGTTATGACCTCTAACAAAAATGTAATTCATAGTTCATTAAGGGCTTAACACCCTATATCTGGAACTATCTCTAATTTTCAATTGTCTCTGAGATAGTGGGTGGCGATTATGACTGCTATGATGTCTCTCATACACAGCGCACAGAAACATGAGGGATTCTTGCTCTCCTGTGTCTATGGAACACACCTTAAGATGCTGCAGTAGCAACGAGGACACCTTATAGAACTAGTAAGCAGTGCAACTGTGGGATAAAACATTAGAAATCTATAGCAAGATCTGTATGTGCAGCTCCGGCCTGTTTTCTAAAGGCTGAGTCACACATAACGATATCGTTAACGATATCGTTGCAACGTCACGCTTTTGGTGATGTAGCAATGATTACGCTAACGATCTCGTTATGTGTGACAGCGACCAACGATCAGGCCCCTGCTGGGAGATCATTGGGGAATGATCAGGACCATTTTTTGGTCGCTGATCACCCGCTGTCATCGCTGGATCGGTGTGTGTGACGCCGATCCAGCGATGTGTTCACTTGTAACCAGGGTAAATATCGGGTTACTAAGCGCAGGGCCGCGCTTAGTAACCCGATATTTACCCTGGTTACCATTGTAAAAGTTAAAAAAAAAACAGTACATACTCACATTCTGATGTCTGTCACGTCCCCCGGAGTCCACAGGGTTAAAACTGCTTTCGGCAGGAGCGCTGCCAATGCACGCGCTGCTGCCGAGAGCTTCCCTGCACTGACTGTGTCAACGCCGGCTGTAAAGCAGAGCACAGCGGTGACGTCACCGCTGTTACTGCCGGCGCTGACACATTCAGTGCAGTGAAGCTCTCGGCAGCAGCGCGTGCATTAGCAGCGCTCTTGCCGAAAGCAGTTTTTACCCTGTGGACACCGGCGGGGATGTGACAGACATCAGAGTGAGTATGTAGTGTTTTTTTTTTTTTACTTTTACAATGGTAACCAGGGTAAATATCAGGTTACTAAGCGCGGCCCTGCACTTAATAACCCGATGTTTACCCTGGTTACCCGGGTGCTGCAGGGGGACTTCGGCATCGTTGAAGACAGTTTCAATGATGCCGAAGTCATTCCCCTGATCGTTGGTCGCTGGAGAGAGCTGTCTGTGTGACAGCTCCCCAGCGACCACACAACGACTTACCAACGATCACGGCCAGGTTGTATCACTGGTCGTGATCGTTGGTAAGTCGTTTAGTGTGACTCCAGCTTAACTTATCTCTTCCCTTCACTCTCCATAGATTTCAATAGGCAGCTGTAATCTGATACTGCAGTGAGGCAGCCAGTTTTGGTTTGAACAAGGATTCTAACTTTTTCAGGGTGAATGATGATTTTGGGAGGCAGCAAAGAGGAGATGAAGTGATTCTTAAGAGGAGAATGTAGCAAATTTCTCTAAAATACATGAAAAAGTTTCTTATATTTGCTTGTACTACTGATATGTGCAAATTGTGGAACAATTGTTTATACATTAATAAATATATTCAATATTTATGGGGTTTGTCCCTAAATTAACCTCTAGTACAATGACATTAATTCCATAGTGTAACATAGTCAGGTTCTGATTCAGAAAGAGAGTCCTAAACTCTAATATTTCCATCTCCATGAATTATATATATCGCATAGATACTAGATTTCACCCATCATGCTGTTTTGATCTTTCCAAACTTGTCTTCTGATTTTATGGCTACATATCTTTGCCCGCCGAGATTCCCTTTTTCGTTTGAGAAGCTCACTGCCAAACCTTATTCTTGCTTTGATATTATTTGTAAGTCCCATGATATAACTTGATGGACTTTTTTCAGCATGTTGCCTTTTGATATCCAGTAGTTTGGTGATTTCTTTTATTTCTTTCATGCTAGACTAAATAGATATTAATACCCTTCCTTCAGAAGGTCTTCTGAACTGCTTTCTGGATCAACTGACTTTCTATAAATCTGCACAACACTCATTCTGCTTTCTTAGGAGAGCCAAGCAGAGATGATCAGACATGACAAGGTTGCAGAACTCTTCTACCCACTCATTTAAGCAATTGGTGCTAGTTTTAGCACCTCATCCCCTATTGATCATGAATTTGCTGTAATTTGTGCATTTTTCATCTTTCTTTATTCCAACAAAAAAAAATGTTTGGAAACATTAAAACAGTGTCAAAGCCTGACTGTAAAGCTCCATCATTTTTTTTCTGAAATTTTTGTATGTCTCTTGAAAAATGTAGAGCAGAGGCATCATTAAGTTGTCTGCGCCTCGAACACAGTGTTTTTCAATTGCTTTACACTAGAAAATAGACATAAACCCAATAAAAAGTACAGCCTTAGTTTTTCAGTTCTCTTTGTCATTCATTTTGATTAATGATTAATATCGATACTACACTCCTCCATGAATATATCTGCAATGTAGATTATAGGATATAAAATAATGCATGTGTGTAAAATTCATCATCTAAAATATCATCTAAAATATCATCTTTTTCCCATTTTTATAGGCACAGTAATATAATTTTCCTAGAGTAGACATAAGCTGTCAGTTTGCATTTATATGGTAAAATTGGATATTTAAGTTATATTTTTAAAGTAATTTGAGATGATACATCACATTATTATTCCATGCTGCTTCACTTCACCTGGCAGAAACAAATTAATTGAATAAAAACAGAAAGAGCATATCCTCCTGCCTGAGTCCTCTACTAATGGATAGAAGTGCTGCAATATCCTCTTTAATGTATAATCTTTCAGTTTTACAATACATAAGACATTGAACATCAGAATATTTTTCATTATTAAAATAAAAATGACTTAATGTGCATTTTTTGCTAGATTTAGATGCTATGTGCAAACAATTATGTAATATAAAATGTATAACATTTATACAGAAGAGCACTTCAGCTTTTGCATCAACCTCTATTACCTTATAGAGAGTCTGTCATCTTTCAACTCTTATTTTCAGTATCTTTAGTTTAAAAATCTGCTGGATGGTTTTGAAGAATAAGCCCCCGCAGACTGACAGCGTTGAGCTAGCTTCCGAAATTGTGCGAGCTCTGGCGACCCCACCCATGGTGCTCTGAGCACCCAATTTAGATATGAGCATAAAGAATGTTTCCTCCAGATTTGTAAACTACCGTATATACTCGAGTATAAGCCGACCCGAGTATAAGCCGACCCCCCTAATTTTGCCACAAAAAAACTGGGAAAACTTATTGACTCGAGTATAAGCCTAGGGTGGAAAATACAGCAGCTACCGGTGAATTTCAAAAATAAAAATAGATGCTCCATACCGTTCATTATTGCCCCAAAGGAGGTTCCATATAAAGCTGTGCCATATATAATGCTCCATACCGTTGATTATTGCCCCATAGATGCTCCATATATAGCTGTGCCATATACAATGCTCTGCACCGTTCATTATGGCCCCATAGATGCTCCATATAAAGCAGTGCCATATATGCTCTGCACCGTTCATTATGGCCCCATAGATGCTCCATATAAAGCTGTGCCTTACATGCTCTGCACTGTTCATTATTGCCCCATAGATGCTCCTTATAAAGCAGTGCCATATATGCTCTGCACTGTTCATTATGGCCCCATAGTTGCTCCATATAAAGCAGTGCCATATATGCTCTGAACTGTTCATTATTGCCCCATAGATGCTCCTTATTAAGCTGTGCCTTACATGCTCTGCACTGTTCATTATTGCCCCATAGATGCTCCTTATAAAGCAGTGCCATATATGCTCTGCACTGTTCATTATGGCCCCATAGTTGCTCCATATAAAGCAGTGCCATATATGCTCTGAACTGTTCATTATTGCCCCATAGATGCTCCTTATTAAGCTGTGCCATATAGAATGCTCTGCACTGTTCATTATGGCCCATAGATGCTCCATATAAAGCTGTGCCATATATGCTCTGCACTGTTCATTATTGCCCCATAGATGTGCCATATAAATCTGTGCCATATATAATGCTCTGCACCGTTCATTATGGCCCCATAGATGCTCCTTATTAAGCTGTGCCATATATGCTCTGCACTGTTCATTATTGCCCCATAGATGTGCCATATAAATCTGTGCCATATATAATGCTCTGCACCGTTGCCCCATAGATGTGCCATATAAATCTGTGCCATATATAATGCTTTGCACCGTTGCCCCATAGATGTGCCATATAAATCTGTGCCATGTATAGTGCTCTGCACCGTTGCCCCATAGATGTGCCATATAAATCTGTGCCATGTATAGTGCTCTGCACCGTTGCCCCATAGATGTGCCATATAAATCTGTGCCATATATAGTGCTCTGCACCGTTGCCCCATAGATGTGCCATATAAATCTGTGCCATGTATAGTGCTCTGCACCGTTGCCCCATAGATGTGCCATATAAATCTGTGCCATGTATAGTGCTCTGCACCGTTGCCCCATAGATGTGCCATATAAATCTGTGCCATATATAGTGCTCTGCACCGTTGCCCCATAGATGTGCCATATAAATCTGTGCCATGTATAGTGCTCTGCACCGTTGCCCCATAGATGTGCCATATAAATCTGTGCCATATATAGTGCTCTGCACCGTTGCCCCATAGATGTGCCATATAAATCTGTGCCATGTATAGTGCTCTGCACCGTTGCCCCATAGATACTCCACATAAATCTGTGCCATATATAACGCTGCTGCTGCAATAAAAAAAAAAAAAAACACATACTCACCTCTCTTGCTGCTTGCAGCTCCCCAGCGTCCCGTCCCGGCGACTCTCAACACTGACTGATCAGGACAAGAGGACGCGAAGACAGAGCGGCGCCCGGCGGGTGGAACGTGGACAGGTGAATATAAAATACTCACCTAGTCCCGGCGCTCCTGGCGCTCCCCCTGCCTGTCACACTGTCTTCGGGTGCCGCAGCTCTTCCTCTGTCAGCGGTCACCGGCACCGCGCTGATTAGAGAAATGACTATGCGGCTCCACCCCTATGGGAGTGGAGTCCATAATCATTTCTCTAATGAGCGGTCCCACGTGACCGCTGAACAGGGGAAGAGCTGCGGCACCGAAGACAGTTTGACAGGCAGGGGGAGCGCCAGGAGCGCCGGGACTAGGTGAGTATGCCTCAGCGCCCTCTCCCCCTCACCCGCCGACCCCACCGCCGACCGTGACTCGAGTATAAGCCGAGAGGGGCACTTTCAGCCCAAAAATTTGGGCTGAAAATCTCGGCTTATACTCGAGTATATATGGTAATTGCATAGTTCCCTTAATCGCAAGATCCCCTACAAGGACCGGTACAAACTCTTATATGAATTTTGCAGCTGACAGATTTACTTTAATAGAAGTGTATAGTTTTTTTACTATTATTTCTAAGTCTTGCATATTTCTGTATGTGCAGAGGCCGAAATCAGCAGTTATTACTTTATATGTTGTATGTTAGTTTAGATAAGAGGAAAATCTAACTAACTTTAAAGGGAATCTGTCAGTAGGATCAACCTTCCTAAGCCGTCTATACGGGCATGTAGGTCATAGGTAGATAAATAAAATGATTCCTTGATAGCTGCGATCTGATGTTTTATTCCAGAGAAATCCACATTTTTCTTATATGTAAATGAGCTGTTTAAGAATATGGGCCAGACACTGATCTGCATGAAAATCTGCCTCCAGATCATATTTTTAATAAAATTAGGTGTTTCCAGTGTGAGATATGTAAATAACACAGGACAGGGGAACTGAACTATGTCTTCTTGTAAACTCCTTTTTGTCTTTTCTCTGAGCTCTGCTATATTGCAACACTGTCTGCCTGTGAGATGGAAGGTGAGAGGAACCTGCAGATGGGTCTTTTAGGCCGAGATCACACTTGCGAGTGCAATGCGAGAAACTCACATGAGTCTCTAGCTTCAGTACCCAGAACTGCCGTAGCACTCAGGTATTGATGCGAGTTTCTCGCATTGCACTCGCAAGTGTGACCCCGGCCTTATAGTCACACACAGCTCTGCAGCAAGATCAGGAGAGCAGCTATTACACTTCACACTGGTAACTCCTCTTTCATGTAAAATAAGCTCTGGAGGCAGATTCTCATGCAGCTCTATGTCCTCGTAACCAGGAGCGCTCATTCTCATATAAGAAAAATGTGTATTTCTCTGAAATGAGACATGAGATCACACATATCAAGGTATCATTTTATCCAGCTTTCTATTACCTACTTGCCCGTATAGGTGGTTTAGGAGGGTTGATCTTACTGACAGATCCCTTTAAAATGCATGTGTAGTTTTCAGTGATTTTTGTTCTACTGCAATAAATATACTATAGAAACAGTGTTAAAAAACAACCAACAATTTTATCTACAGTTCACCTACCGTCCTACATGTACTATACACTCTTCAGCAGCTGTGTGTTCTGTCTATACTATCTTTCACTTAGATGAGCAGCATGCTTCTGAGGATCCCCTGCTGATTCTTCTAGACTGTGGCTGCTACTTGTTCAGGTCATGACAACACGAGAACCAAGCGGCACTGAAATGAGTCAGTGTTAATGTGGCTAGCAAAGTCTTCCAGTGAAGCCTCGAAGAGGCCAATAATGGTGCTCCTAAATTGTCGAATTTAGTTAGTGATAACCTGAGTGATCAGCAAATGTGGACACTAACTAACAACACAGCAGAAATTGTGCTGCTCATGTTAGTTTTTTAAGCAGACCAGTAACAGATACATTGCTTGAATCAGGGTCTCTGTCCCTACATTATGCTGCTCTCAGATGGAACAGCAAAAAGCTGGTGATAGATTCCCTTTTACAACAAAATAACATTGCAATAGAGAAGGGTGGACAACTGGATGTTTGGGTTTGGCCAAACAGTTACAAAAAATTTGGGTTCGGGTACCAGAACAGTACTCTGACCTGATTAATTTGACTGGGGGGCCCAAACATCCAGTATTTGCCATGCTGTCATGTGCATGACGGTGTGGCAAACACCGCTTCTGTTTGGCGGTAAAATCATCACCGCCATGCAGACAGCCGCGGTTTCCATGATGAAGTCCGCGTTCAGTGTCTGTGCCCGAACAGTAGGTGCTTGGTATGGACACCGAACTTGACTGTTCGGGTGTGCCCATCTCTACATTGCATAGAATTTGATGGACACAGAGGATGCCTCTTACACTTCTCCTTCCACAGTACTGTAATAGACATATTGGAGCTATTGACATGCTCTATAATGCAAATGTAAAGGCTTTGACTTGTCTGTATTGTACTTTTTTGGAGATGATTTTGACTTATGCTGAGAATCTCTTAGCAAATTCTTTGTCCTGGAAAAGTCAGATCTCTGTGATGGCTGCTCAGACTAATCAAATCAATTTACTGGAAGCAAAGCCAGCATTAATGGCTTGAACTCAAAGTACACAGTATAGTTCCTACAGCCACACAGCCCAGATATTCATTTACATTTTTCTCTTAGTGGAACAGTCCGGCACTAAATAATAATAGAAATATTAAATCTGATTAAATAAACATATTGTAATTAAATAAAATATCACTTGAATTTTATGATGAAATATGACATTCTAGGATAATTAACTTTTTTCCCAAATAGGCATCTACTTCCTATTACCATATACTCGTGTATAAGCCGAGTTTTTCAGCACCTTTTTTGTGCTGAATATGCCACCGTCAGCTTATGCAGGAGTCATTGTCCCTGAAGCAGGCGGGGGAGGGGCAAAGCAGCTGATCACAGAGGCAGGAGCTGGTAACTGTGCCCCCTGCTATATAGAAATAAATATTCACTGCACTGGCAATGAATATTCATTTCTCTTAAAGCATGCATAGTTACGGATGCAGCCGATGGCTTCCAGCAGCTGTAAAAAAAATTCCTCCTACTTACCTTCCCAGCGCACCCTCGCAGCATCCTGTTCAGGCTTCCAGCAGCTCCTGCTGCTGAGTGATCATGTGGCCATGGTGAGTGGAGAGAGGTGAGCAGTATCCACCGCTAGTCGAATGTGTCCACACATTGGATACTGTGTCCGTCACCTCTACCGGCTTGTGCCGGACACGACTCTTTCAGAGACTGATTCCTTACCATAAGTGGGGTTGTTAACCCTATGTGACCCACAAAACCCATAAGCTCTTTGGTGAGGTACATTGATGAAGGTCTTAATTTGACCGAAACGTCTACTGTATGTACTCTATTAAATTCTCACTGCATCTCACGACGTGTGTGCCAAGTTTATCTCTAATATTGTACGGTTTGGGCACCTACTTGAGCACCACAAATACAGTAGTGTCTACAGTCTTGTATTCAATGCATACAAGGATAGGGATGAAGGGACAATGCATACAACAATAGGGATGGTGAGCTATGCATACAAGGATAGGGATAAGGGGACAATGCATACCCAGCTTATACTCGAATCAATACATTTTCACAGTTTTTCGTGGCCAAATTAGGTGCCTCGGCTTATACTGGAGTCGGTTTTAACACGAGTATGCTTTTGATATAAATTGTCAGTGCGGTATTTGCAAGACTTTATCCCATATCTCTGTAATATCTTTGAAGTATTTTTTGTGCAGCTTCTCTGTGTTTTTAATTTGTATTGTCATGATTCCCTCATGTGTGTTCTATTTCATTAATTAAGTAGGAGTATATTTAAATTTTCAGTGGGGCACAGGGGCGGATTATCAGAGGGTCAATATGGGCGGTAGCCCAGGGCCCAGTTGTGTGGGGGGGCCCTGGGCTACCGCACAGATTGACGCTCTGATAATCTGCCCGAGTACTGTGAATGCCCGCCGGCGCCGGCATTTATGTGCCCCCGGACCCGGTGGACAGAGAGAGGGGGCCCGCATTGGGCCCCTTCTCATCTGCTCACCGGGCCCCATCTGGTGCTGCGGTGGTTTCCTATTGACGTGCGGGCGCGCGCCCACACGTCAATAGTTAACAACAGCCGCCAGCCAATTGGAGGCTGGCAGCTGAAGTCGGCCGCAGCGCACACGTCGCCGGCGTCTGACATCATTGTCAGTCGCCGGCAAGTGTGCGCTGCTGGAGGGAGCTCGCCGCCTGGATCGCTGGTCAGGTGAGGAGATGTTTGTTTTTTTTTGTTTTTTTTGTTTTTCTTGATAAGCTAACGGTGGACACACTGGGGGCAATGCTGGAGACACTGAGGCAGACTGCTGGAGACACTGGGGCAGATTGCTGGAGACACTGGGGGCAATGCCTGAGACACTGGGGGCAATGCTGGAGACACTGGGGCAGATTGCTGGAGACACTGGGGCAATGCTGGACACACTGGGGGCAATGCTGGAGACACTGGGGCAGATTGCTGGAGACACTGGGGCAATGCTGGACACACTGGGGGCAATGCTGGAGACACTGGGGCAGATTGCTGGAGACACTGGGGGCAATGCTGGACCCACTGGGGCAATGCTGGAGACAATGGGGCAGATTGCTGGACACGCTGGGGGCAATGCTGGAGACACTGGGGGCAATGCTGGAGACACTGGGGGCAATGCTGGAGACACTGGGGCAGATTGCTGGACACACTGGGGGCAATGCTGGAGACACTGGGGCAGATTGCTGGAGACACTGGGGCAATGCTGGAGACAGTGAGGCAGATTGCTGGACACACTGGGGGCAATGCTGGAGACACTGGGGCAGATTGCTGGAGACACTGGGGCAATGCTGGAGACACGGGGGCAGATTGCTGGAGACACTGGGGCAATGCTGGAGGACACACTGGGGCAGATTGCTGGAGACACTGGGGCAGATTGCTGGAGACACTGGGGCAATGCTGGAGGACACACTGGGGCAATGCTGGAGGACACACTGGGGCAGATTGCTGGAGACACTGGGGCAATGCTGGAGACTCTGGGGCAAATTGCTGGACACACTGGGGGCAATGCTGGAGGACACACTGGGGGCAATGCTGGAGACACGGGGGCAGATTGCTGGAGACACTGGGGCAATGCTGGAGGACACACTGGGGCAGATTGCTGGAGACACTGGGGCAGATTGCTGGAGAAACTGGGGCAATGCTGGAGGACACACTGGGGCAATGCTGGAGACACTGGGGCAGATTGCTGGAGACACTGGGGCAGATTGCTGGAGACACTGGGGCAATGCTGGAGGACACACTGGGGCAGATTGCTGGAGACACTGGGGCAATGCTGGAGACACTGGGGCAAATTGCTGGACACACTGGGGGCAATGCTGGAGGACACACTGGGGGCAATGCTGGAGACACGGGGGCAGATTGCTGGAGACACTGGGGCAATGCTGGAGGACACACTGGGGCAGATTGCTGGAGACACTGGGGCAGATTGCTGGAGAAACTGGGGCAATGCTGGAGGACACACTGGGGCAATGCTGGAGACACTGGGGCAGATTGCTGGAGACACTGGGGCAGATTGCTGGAGACACTGGGGCAATGCTGGAGGACACACTGGGGCAGATTGCTGGAGACACTGGGGCAATGCTGGAGACACTGGGGCAAATTGCTGGACACACTGGGGGCAATGCTGGAGGACACACTGGGGGCAATGCTGGAGACACAGGGGCAGATTGCTGGAGACACTGGGGCAATGCTGGAGGACACACTGGGGCAGATTGCTGGAGACACTGGGGCAGATTGCTGGAGAAACTGGGGCAATGCTGGAGGACACACTGGGGCAATGCTGGAGACACTGGGGCAGATTGCTGGAGACACTGGGGCAGATTGCTGGAGACACTGGGGCAATCCTGGAGGACACACTGGGGCAATGCTGGAGGACACACTGGGGCAATGCTGGAGGACACACTGGGGCAGATTGCTGGAGACACTGGGGCAATGCTGGAGACACTGAGGCAGATTGCTGGACACACTGGGGATAATGCTGGAAGACACACTGGGGGCAATGCTGGAGACACGGGGGCAATGCTGGAGACACTGGGGCAATGCTGGAGACACTGGGGCAATGCTGGAGACACTGGAGCAATGCTGGAGACACTGGGGGAGATTGCTGGACAGACTGACGGCAATGCTGGACATACTGGGGCAGATTGCTGGACACACTGGGGGTAATATGCTGAACACACTGGGGGTAATATGCTGGACACACTGGGGCAGATTGCTGGACACACTGGGGGCAGGACTGGAGGCATGGGCAGAATGTAGACACGGGGCATGATTGGAGACACGGGGCAGAGTGAAAGACATGGGGCAGGATTGGATCATGGGGCAGGATGGAGACAGATGGGGCAGGATGGGGAGATCACATGGGGTAGAATGGATACTCATGAGTGCAGGATGGGAGAACATATGGCTGGAACCAGGAATGAGACACACGGGGCCAGGGTGTGGGAATATTATTACCATAGGGGCTAATTAAGGGATATTATTACTGCAGTGATGTATTTATTTTATTTTTGGAGTATACTGTTTTGAATGGGGGGGCGGTCCTGTTACTGTGCAGAGTGACACTATATCGCCTTTTTTTCTCCATGTGGTGTAATGTATAAGTTGTGAAAAATTAAGTAATGTGTTCTGCAAGCAGAGCTCGAGATAACTGTGTTATTTCCTGCAGAAACGAGTCCTGGCTGGAAGAAATGATGGTGGTCTGTGCTGGATGAAAGATGAAGGACTTCACCTAGAGACGTCACTGGTGAGTCAGTGTTACCTATACACTGACACTATACACTGTATACTATATACAGAAGCCCTGTGTACAATGTCACCAGTGATCACTGTATTACCTATACATTATATACAGAGCTCCTGTGTATAATACCACCAGTGATCTCTGTATTACCTCTACACAGACACTGCATACTAAGTACAGATCTCCTGTGAATACTGGCACTTATGGTGATAGTATTGTGTTTTGTTTTTTTGTTTTAATTACTGATCAGTATTGTAGTATTCAGTCACTATGTGGTGGTAATATGTGGTCTGGAAATGGTGTTGTGGTATTTGTCCCTTGAATGTGCTATTTGGTCACCAAGTGGTGGTAATATGTGGTCTTGACATGGTGCAGTGGTATTTGTTCCTTGTATGTGATATTATTCGATCACTGTGGTTGTAATTTGTGGTCTGGTCATGGCGCGGTGGTATTTGTTCCTTGTATGTGATATTATTGGTCAAAATATACCTAAATTGTATTGCAGATTTTAACAAATATTTAATAGGTTACAGTAGAGTAGGGCCAGCCATTTTTCTGGAATAATCTGGTTCGGGTATAACATGACCCCCTTCACATGACCCCCTTCACATGACCCCCGTCACATGACCGGGGGGGGGGGACCACAGTGTCTGAACAGCCCGGGGCCTTGGCTACCCTTAATCCACCCCTGGTGGGGCATTCTGCCATGTGACCAGTGTTCAAGAACTTTATTGTTCAAAACGCGTATGGTTCTAATTTAACATCACTCCCTATTTTACATTTGCATTAAGACGTCCTAATTGATGTTGCACCATTTAAGTATTCTTCCAAATAAAGCCGAATGAGAGATTTTTATCAACACCCTGGTGTGTGAGCTGGATCCACTTTCACACTGTTCAAGTTGCCGAGTGCTGTGCAGCAGCAGGATTCCTGTGCTCCTGTCGTGGACTGGAATTATGCCTCAGGGCCAGGGTGATCTGATTTTCCATTTATTTACACTTCAACAATCATAACACCCACCAATACTGTGATTAGGAATAGGAGAGGATGGGTTCTTAGTTTTTCATACTAAGATGATCCTGCACACACTCTCGCTCCACTATAATGAATCAGAGATATGTAAGCAGCCAAGTAAGCAGTCACATGTGCAGTCACTAGAGATGAGTGGTTCTGACAAAATTCGAATTCAACTGTTCAAGTATTTTTCCCCTTAATTTGAATTGCAGAGCAGTTACTGACACCACGTTCCAAATTATTATGCAAATTGAATTTAAGGGTCCTGAAAATTTACATTTTTGTTTTTCAAATAAGCTCATGGATGGTATTGTGTGTCAGGGCTCTTTGGATCACCAAAATGATTTTCAAACACATGTGATGATTAGTTTGCCAGGTGAGCCCAATTAAAGGGAAACAAACTACTAAGAAGGATGTGTCACGTTATTAAGCAGGCCACGGGTTTCAAGCAATTTGGGAATATAATATATAAGATCTCTCTACTGCTGAAAAGTATCAAATAGTGCAATGCCTTGGACAAGTTATAAAAACATTAGATATTTCACGAAAACTTAAGTGTGATCCTCATACTTTGAAGAGATTTGTGGCTGATAAAGATCACAAATGAGCTTTGACAGATAAAAGGCACCTTCACATTGAACAACTTAACAACCATAGTGATAGCTATCCGTGACGTTGCAGCGTCCTGGATAGCGATATCATTGTGTTTGACACGCAGCAGCGATCAGGATCCTGCTGTGACATCGTTGGTCGGAGCTAGAAGGCCAGCACCTTATTTCATCGCTGGCTCACCCGCTGACATCGCTGAGTCGGCGTGTGTGATGCCGATTGAGCGATGTCTTCACTGGTAACCAGGGTAAACATCGGGTTACTAAGCGCAGGGCCGCGCTTAGTAACCCGATATTTACCCTGGTTACCATTGTAAATGTAAAAAAAAAAAAACACTACATACTTACATTCCGGTGTCTGTCGCATCCCCCGGCGTCCGCTTCCCTGCACTGTGTCAGTGCCGGCCGGCCGTAAAGCAGAGCACAGCGGTGACGTCACCGCTCTGCTTTACGGCCAGCGCTGACACAGTGCAGGGAAGCGGACGCCGGGGAACGCGACAGACACCGGAATGTAAGTATGTAGTGGGTTTTTTTTTTTACATTTACACTGGTAACCAGGGTAAACATCGGGTTACTAAGACCGGCCCTGCGCTTAGTAACCCGATGTTTACCCTGGTTACCTGGGGACATCGGCATCATTGGTCGCTGGAGAGCTGTCTGTGTGACAGCTCTCCAGCGACCACACAACGACGAAACAGCGATGCTGCAGCGATCGGCATCGTTGTCTATATCGCTGCAGCGTCGCTTAATGTGACGGTACCTAAAGGCATAAGGAGGATGGTTTCTGCCAGACAAATTTATCGGATTAAGAGATCAGGTGATAAAATACCACTGAGAAACAGCAAACAGGTAATTGAAGCTGCTGGTGCCTCTAGAGTCCCACAAACCTCAAGGTGTAGGCTCATCCAGTCTTTCAATTGTACATAAACCTACCATTTGGTCACCCCTAAACAGTGGTAACAAACAGAAATGGTTGAAGTGGGCCCAGACATACTTGAAGATTAATTTTAAAACAGTATTGTTTACTGATGAGTGTCATGCAACCCTAGAAGGTAAAGATCGATGGATTAGTGCATGATTAGTGAATGGCCACCATCTCCCAACAAGGCTGCAAAGCCATCAAGGAGCTGGTGAAGTCATGTTTAGGGCCAGAATCATGGGAAGAGAGCTGGTAGGCTCCTTTAGGGCCCATGAAAGTGTAAAAAGGACCTTTGCAAAGTATACAGAGTTTCAAATTTACCACTTTCTTCCATGATGCAAAAAAGAACAGTGCCATCCATTGCAAAATCATCTTCATGTATGACAATGCACCATCTCATGCAAATTATCAATGAGTGTGGGAGGCAGTTCACATCAAAACAGCACCTGTGTGAGGCTATTCTGACATCTACAAAGAAATTCAATCAAAAATTATCCAAAAACTCACAAATTCAAAAGATGCAAGAACTGTAAAGATGATATCAAAGAAGTGGTCCTAAGTTTTTGAGATGAAAAAACTTTTGGTTTCAGTAAATGGAACCACTTAATGCTGAAAATTCAACAAATGACCATTGTCAGTTCTTTACAACCTATAAAATGTTTGGAAACTCTGCTATGTATAATATTGGAACAGTACATTTTGAGTTTTTTTAGTTTTGAAAAAAATACTGTTATCATGGGGAGTTTTGTCCAATAAAATGTGATGTTTGGAGCATTATACTGACTAATTTGCATTGACCATTTAGGAAAATTAGAGAAAAAAAGAATTTGCTTAATAATTTGGAACGCGGTGTAATGTCTCATATGATAAACTGAGGTCACTACAGACCCCAGAGCATAATAAATGTGAGATATAAAAAAATGGATAAAATACTTATACTCACCTTACCGATCCCTCCATTCCTCATTGTCACTGATCCGATCGACGTCACATATTTTTATCATCACCATGAGCGCTGAATGCCCGGACCTCCTCACATTAGGCCTTCTGGCTCTGATGAGGCCTATGAGGGTTCTGTGAAAGTGTGAAATAGGTCATCACATCATGATATGCATTAGAACCTTCAGCACACATGCACAGAACCGTTCTCAGCATCGCCTAGCGTAAGATGCCCTGGGATTTCAGCACAAGCGGCGGTGATAGGAAGGTCCAACAGGAACTGAATGGGTGATGATGAGGAGTGGAAGGGCCAAAGAGGTGAGTAGTAATCTGAAAATATGTATTTTGTTAGTTTTTCTTTTAAATCATGTGATAACCCTTTGCGGTTCAGCAAGATGATGATCAGTGTCTGCCATTGTGTTCCATTTGAGTGGAAGTGAAATTCAAACAAATCCTCTTTTTGGCGAATGAGGATTTTTGTAATATTCAAGTAGAATTAAATTTCACTCAAATATCTTCACTCATCTCTAGCAGACACATTTTTATCATGCATAGGACCACGGACGTCCCCATTATCAGGATCAGTGGGAGTTAAATGGTCAAACCTTGTGCTACCAGAATTCAGAAAATAATACGATATTTCAATTACATTATAAAAGTTCCACAAGGAGCCATAGCAATGTATTTTTTCCTAAAGGAAAAATGCTAAACTGTGAAATTATAGATTTTCTAGTCTTATGCAAATGAAGCCTAATCACTGGAGAATACTACGATTTCTCTAATTCAATGTAAATTTTATTTTTTCACCATGTTCAATTACTTTGCTTACTGTAGTGAATGGCAATACTCTAATCAGACGAAAACCAGAGTTCTGAACACATTTTAACACAGTTGATGGGCTTGTTACAATGTATCAGTGTACATACAAAGTGTCAGCTGTTTAAAATTGCAACTCACATTACCATATGTATTAAAAAAGTGTAATAAAATCATTTCTGTAAACTGTTTTGCCATAAAACCTTGTGTCTGAGACAGCTACTTCTTTAGTCTATTAGTGTCATGGGTTTTTCACCCTCTCAAAATTGTGCCTAAGTGATCAATAAATAGTTAGATGATAACTTATTAATACTAATATATTTTTTTTAGCTTGTGTGTCATATTTCTCTAGCAGTTTAGACACAGGATATATTTTATGGAGTCTTAACGTGTACGTTTCAGTTCGGAAATGTGAACCTTTCTCAAGCCGCTTGATAAAGCTTCACACTTCAGAACCGAAATGTTGGTACAGTCACTATGGACTAATAAGCCCATTTTTCTGTTACCTTCTATCTATCTATCTATCTATCTATCTATCTATCTATCTATCTATTTACCATCTATCTATCTACCTATCAATCTATCTATTATCTTTCTATCGATATATCTATCTGTCATCTATCTGTTATCTTTCTACCTACCTCTCTACCTATCTATTTATCTATCTATCTATCTATCTATCTATCTATCTATCTATCTATCTATCTATCTATCTATCTATCTTTACATGGGCACCAATATATATACAGTGGGGCAAAAAAGTATTTAGTCAGTCAGCAATAGTGCAAGTTCCACCACTTAAAAAGTTGAGAGGCGTCTGTAATTTACATCATAGGTAGACCTCAACTATGGGAGACAAACTGAGTAAAAAAAATCCAGAAAATCACATTGTCTGTTTTTTTATCATTTTATTTGCATATTATGGTGGAAAATAAGTATTTGGTCAGAAACAAACAATCAAGATTTCTGGCTCTCACAGACCTGTAACTTCTTCTTTAAGAGTCTCCTCTTTCCTCCACTCATTACCTGTAGTAATGGCACCTGTTTAAACTTGTTATCAGTATAAAAAGACACCTGTGCACACCCTCAAACAGTCTGACTCCAAACTCCACTATGGTGAAGACCAAAGAGCTGTCAAAGGACACCAGAAACAAAATTGTAGCCCTGCACCAGGCTGGGAAGACTGAATCTGCAATAGCCAACCAGCTTGGAGTGAAGAAATCAACAGTGGGAGCAATAATTAGAAAATGGAAGACATTCAAGACCACTGATAATCTCCCTCGATCTGGGGCTCCATGCAAAATCCCACCCCGTGGGGTCAGAATGATCACAAGAACGGTGAGCAAAAATCCCAGAACCATGCGGGGGGACCTAGTGAATGAACTGCAGAGAGCTGGGACCAATGTAACAAGGCCTACCATAAGTAACACACTACGCCACCATGGACTCAAATCCTGCAGTGCCAGACGTGTCCCACTGCTTAAGCCAGTACATGTCCGGGCCCGTCTGAAGTTTGCTAGAGAGCATTTGGATGATCCAGAGGAGTTTTGGGAGAATGTCCTATGGTCTGATGAAACCAAACTGGAACTGTTTGGTAGAAACACAACTTGTCGTGTTTGGAGGAAAAAGAATACTGACTTGCATCCATCAAACACCATACCTACTGTAAAGCATGGTGGTGGAAACATCATGCTTTGGGGCTGTTTCTCTGCAAAGGGGCCAGGACGACTGATCCGGGTACATGAAAGAATGAATGGGGCCATGTATCGTGAGATTTTGAGTGCCAACCTCCTTCCATCAGCAAGGGCTTTGAAGATGAAACGTGGCTGGGTCTTTCAACATGACAATGATCCAAAGCACACCGCCAGGGCAACGAAGGAGTGGCTTCGTAAGAAGCATTTCAAGGTCCTGGAGTGGCCTAGCCAGTCTCCAGATCTCAACCCTATAGAAAACCTTTGGAGGGAGTTGAAAGTCCGTGTTGCCAAGCGAAAAGCCAAAAACATCACTGCTCTAGAGGAGATCTGCATGGAGGAATGGGCCAACATGCCAACAACAGTGTGTGGCAACCTTGTGAAGACTTACAGAAAACGTTTGACCTCTGTCATTGCCAACAAAGGATGTATTACAAAGTATTGAGATGAAATTTTGTTTCTGACCAAATACTTATTTTCCACCATAATATGCAAATAAAATGATAAAAAAACAGACAATGTGATTTTCTGGATTTTTTTTTCTCAGTTAGTCTCCCATAGTTGAGGTCTACCTATGATGTAAATTACAGACGCCTCTCATCTTTTTAAGTGGTGGAACTTGCACTATTGCTGACTGACTAAATACTTTTTTGCCCCACTGTACGTACACAGTAGCTATTTCTGTCTGTATATATATATATATATATATATATATATATATATATATATACTGTACATATGGAATATCTACTGTATAATACTTGCACAGGCATTACATCTTGTTGGCCTGATCCAACCTACTAAAAGAGTGCAGTCTGTGTAATTAGTGCTCGGTGGCAATCTAGTCTGCTTAGGGTCCAAAATGAAGATCCAGAGCAGAGGTCTCCCTTCTTCATATTGCTATGAGCTCTTCACTATATACTCCCCTGATTATATTTTAAGTATTTTAGTGATTTTGAGGTCACATTTAAATTAAGCCCATCATTTACTTGAGGGTCTTGGGCTGATCTTAATATAAAATAACATATCTCTGAGATAGTGATAAGGTTTGGATGATAAATCCGATCATATTAAAAATGACATATGGTTAGTCACATTTTTATGGCATAATATTCATAGAAATGCACCTCAGGACTTCATAGCACTGGAAATTGAATATAAAGTTGATGTTCATTTACATATTTATATTACATCTGCATAAAGTTACAAAGAAATCATCCAGTTAGTTTGTGTTCAATTCCATGGATACATTCCCCAAAAAAAATTACTGTGTGATTTAATCTATATTGTGATTTGACTCTGCAATAATGTGTCAAGTCTTCGGCCCAAGAGAGCAAAACCTTTTGTAATATAAAACACTTTAATAAAGAAGGAAAAAATACCGTTTCCTCCTACTAATGTGCATAGAACAAATTCGGAATTACTCCGGGCAGATTTATGAAATGTTTTCGAGGAAAATCTGTATTTGTTGCCTATGGCAACCAATCACTGCTCAGATTTAGTATGTTAAAAGCACTATTCGGTATTTAAACTGAGCTATGATTGGTTGCTATGAGCAAAAACACAGGTTTTCTTTTATACAGTATCGTAAATCAGCATTATATTCTTTAAAAGAGACAAAAAAATATATTTGTCACTCCATCTCTTGTACTGACTAGTGATGGGTGGACCCGTGGATGTTCAGGTCCCTCGGGTTCGGTCGAACATTAAAAATAGTTCAGTTCGGGTAACCAAATGGTACCCGAACTTGAACCCAAACCTGGGAGCCATTCAAATGAATGGGGGGCCCAAACATCTGGCATTTCCTATGCTCTCATCTGGGTGATAGCGTGGGAAAGACCAGCTTTGATCAGCGGTAATTTTGCTACCTCCGGTCAGAGCGTTATTGTTCTCACGCTGTCACACAGATGACAGAGTGTGAGCCAGCAGCTGTGACCAGTGGTAAAAAGGTTACCGCCGGTCACTGGTGTCTGTTGATGAGAGTACTACTCTCATCAACGTACACCTGTTCTCACTGATACCAATAATATAAGTGAGATGCAGTAAACTGTAAACAATGTGAGCAAAAATACTAAAGACTGCTGCATCATGTATGGTAAACACAGTATCAAGGGGAGAGAAAGACCAATAAATATAAGATGTGCATTCCTGATTAATCAATAAAAATATATGCTTTATTAACATCAATGGACAAGTAGAGGGATATAAAACCATTTAAAAGCACAAAAAAGTGCAGTGCACCCACACCCCTGAAAATACATACACAAAAGTGTAATGCCAATAGATAACTTCTCACAATGCCTCACTGATAAAAGGGAGAGCAGGCATACGATGTTGAGGGTAGTCACTAGTCAGTGCCTGTGAAATAAATAATTAAAAATAGTTAAAAATGGTGTGAGGTACCCTCTTCTCTTGTTTAACAGCTGACAGTTATCTCAGCTCACAGCACCCATTCCTCACTAGGGCAGGGCTGCTGGGAACTGAAATAACCTTACTGTAAGGTCACCTGAGTTCATAGCAGCGCTAGTGCTGGACTGATGCACGACCACAAGTCTGGCACTCTGCATTCTGGCATTTATCAGTCCAGCACTCAAGCAATGGTGTGATCCAGTGACTGTGAACTCAGGTAACCCTAAATGTTACCAGAGTTTACAGCCACCAGGTTTCCTGATAGTTGTGAGGCCCAGAAACCTCATGGGAAATTTTGAGGGACACTTTAAGGTTACTTGTGTTTCCAGCAACTGGAACACCTTGAGGCTGTGAACTAAGGTTACATTGGGTGTGAATTTTACTGTACTTGTTAACAGATAAAATATAAAAGAAAACAAAAATGGCTGTGGGGTCCTCTGTAATTTTCATAACCAGCTGAGGGAAAGCCAATGGCTGGGGGCTGATGTTAATATTCTGTGAAGGGGCCAAAAACCATAAAGGTTTCCAGGCTATTAATATCAGCTTACTGATGCTTGCTTAGTTGTTATTAGTTATTAAAGGGGAAAACCCCAAAACATGATGTGGGGTCCTCCCCATATTTACAAACGAGCAAAGGTTATGCAGACAAATGCTGGCTGATATTAATAGTCTAGGAAAGGGCCATGGATATTGGCCATGTCCCAGGCTAAGAACTTCAGCCCTCATCCTCCCCAGAAATGATGTATCCATAAGAAGCACCAATTCTGGCTCTTAGCCTAGGTCTTCCCACTTGCTCTTGTGCGTTGGCAAGTGGGGTAAAAGTTGTGGATTTGATGTCAGCAGTTTTATGACCGCTGACATCAAGCCCACGGGTTAATAATGGAGAGGCATCTATAAGTAGCTCCATTACTAACCCCATAGTCAAATGTAATAGACAGAGAAAAGTCCTTTTTTTTAAATAAACATACAGACTCCATTATTTGAAATAAAAACTCCCCGAATACAACCCCCAGCTGTCCGCTTTAATTTGGTTATCAAAAAATAGATTGACCCCCATGCTGTTTATTAAATTATTTATTCAAATAAGAAAAAAATGTGTGTGGGGACCCCTCTATTTTTGACAACCAGCTTTTGGTTTTGCCTGCACTGGTTATCAAAACTAGAAAGGACCACAGCCTTTCAGCAAGCTTTGTTTGGACTGCCGAACCAGAACAGTAACATCGACTTCCTGGAGAAGTCCATGTTAAGGGTCCATGCATGGACACTAGGTGTTCGGTACAGACCCCTAATTTTACAGTTTGCGTTCGCCCATCCCTAGTCCTGACTACTTAATGTCCAGTCTTTTGCAAGACAAAAGTGGCTGTGATAGACCAGGAGGCTGGCTTAGCTATTAAAATAGACAGCAAGATTCCCTTTTTTACACAATGATTTGGTCATGTGTCAAAAAATAAAACATCGTCCTGTGTTGCGTACAGTACCAAAAAAGAAAAGTCTGAGACACAGGAGCAGCTATCAAAGATTAAGGGCACCTATCTTAATAAAACGAGATTGAACACTTACCTGTTATAATCTATAGGCATGTTCACATGTTGCTGTTTTTATATACTTAGTGTCGACAAAAAATAAAAAGAAGACGCTCGCTTTGAGCCACGTCATTGGTTACACTTGCCAATGTAAATAAATAGGCGCATGAAAAAAGGATAACTCACAAATGTCATCTGCGTGTCAACCAGGTGATGTCCATTTTTTCCGTGGTGTACAAAGACAGAAGAGGGCCCCTATGCAAAAACAGTTTATGTGCCCCCTTTTGAGTCTGTGACAAAAGCTGCTTGCTGATTTGAAGGCAGAAGTGGCCCTTTAACTCTTGGTTCCCTGTCCGGCTTCACACATTGTACTAATGATTTGTCCACCCCTGTATTTTTTACTGCCTAATAGCCAGGAGAAGATTGTCATTTTTTTCATGGGAAAATGCCACTTTGTTGATAAAAAAGGACATACCAACTAAAAATGAATGAAAACCGGATGCAGCACACTGATGAAAAACTGTTTTCTAGTATGGCGGTCGAATGAGGTCTTAGGGTACCGTCACACAGTGAAATTTCCATCGCTATGACGGTACGATTCGTGACGTTCTAGCGATATCGTTACGATATCGCAGTGTCTGACACACAGCAGCGATCAGGGACCCTGCTGAGAATCGTACGTCGTAGCACATCGTTTGGAACTTTCTTTCGTCGCTTGATCACCCGCTGACATCGCTGGATTGTTGTGTGTGACAGCGATCCAGCGATGTGTTCGCTTGTAACCAGGGTAAACATCCGGTAACTAAGCGCAGGGCCGCGCTTAGTAACCCGATGTTTACCCTGGTTACAAGCGTAAACGTAAAAAAAACAAACAGTACATACTTACATTCCGGTGTCAGTCCTCCGGCGTCTCTGCTTCTCTCCACTGTGTGAGCGCCTGCCGGCCGGAAAGCGAGCACAGCGGTGACGCGGTGACGTCACCGCTCTGCTTTCCGGCTATGGCGCTTACACAGTGGAGTGAAGCAGAACGCCGGGGACAGACACCGGAATGTGAGTATGTACTGTTTGTTTTTTTTACGTTAACGCTGGTAACCAGGGTAAACATCGGGTTACTAAGCGCGGCCCTGCGCTTAGTAACCCGATGTTTACCCTGGTTACCCGGGGACTTCGGCATCGCTCCAGCGCCGTGATTGCAAAGTGTGACCGCAGTCTACGACGCTGGAGCGATATTCACACGACGCTGCGACGTCACGAATCGTGCCGTCGCAGCGATGGAAATTTCACTGTGTGACGGTACCCTTAGCCATATAACTTACATAGATTTTTGCATTGCAAGAAAACAACCTTTGTGTATATGCACATTTATAGAAAAATAACATAATTACAACTATTGGAATGTAGTGATTTTTTCTTATACAAACAAAATGGGGTAACAGTCTAATGGTAAAGAATCAGATGCATAAAAAAAGTTATTATGAAGCTTTTCTATACTATTAACAATATAAAAAATACATTGGATCAATTACTGTCCACACTCACTATCTCTGACAAGATTTATTAAGGTTAATAATTTAGATGCAGCCCAAAACATTGTTGTGAAAAATACAACTCGTCCCTTACAATCAAGTCTATTACAGTTTTGGCAGTAACATAATAGTGTTAGTTCCCAGAATGAGGTGATGCAAAAATAAATAAAAAAATGTATATTTTGAATTTCTAAAATAGGCCATTTCATTAAAGGACTAAGCTCATACCTTTTTTCACCAGTCCAGATTTATTAAAGAATACATTTAGTGAGATACTCTCTAGAGAAGTGGAGCAATTCTTCAATTAAAGGAATAATTATTTGAAAGCCGTCTAGGATGGGGTCAGAGCTTGAATTGCTGTACTGGCTTTTATCAGCATCTTTACAACCAGAATACCATCATTGGTTAATTCTATCTCTTATAGATAATTTCAGATGGTATAATGTGATGCCTGAGTTGAAGGGCTTTTTCAATTAGTGGCGTGCTTTTAGAATAACCAATCAATATATCAGTTTTTATGTTATGTATTTGATTTCGACCACTGGATTGTCTCAGCCCATGATTATTTCTCTAGGCAAAGTATGGTAGTGTATCTCAGTCCATTCTACTGAGTATAGTGGATTCCCTTTTCTGCAAATTGGCGAAATTCCATGAGTATAAATCTTTCACTGAAAAGCCTAGAAAACCTCTTTAGAGATGTTTTCTTATCTGGGAAATTTATGCCAAACTGATAGGATGTGTCTGATTGATGTGCGTTTCACTTCATATGACATACCTAATTTAAGAAAGGTATTATAAATCAAAGTATAAAAGTGTATATTCATTAGGAAGGCTCTTACCATGCCCTATTTACACCCTTTAACTTAGCTTTGTTATTGTTTTATAACCATTTATAGACATATCAATATTAATTTGATACGCTGAGCCACATTATGTCTGCTCATGTTTTATGCCTCCTGTTTACTGCTACTGCTAGAGATTAAATTCTGTATGGCTATTTATGATCCAATTTATGAGTGACATGAATATATTTTTTGTATGACACAGTGGAGGATTTTAACATTTTACTGTGGCTGCCATATATAATCTTACATTTATTGCATGCTTCTATTTAGGAATCTCCATTGAATTTAATTTGTGAGTAGTGTTGAGCAAGACCGTCCGATACTTGAAAGTATCGGTATCAGAAAGTATCGGCCAATACCGGCAAAGTATCGGATCTAATCCGATACCGATACCCGATACCAATACAAGTCAATGGGACACCAAGTATCGGACGGTATCCTGTATGGTTCCCAGGGTCTGAAGGAGAGGAAACTCTCCTTCAGGCCCTGGGATCCATATCAATGTGTAAAAGAAAGAATTAAAATAAAAAATAGGGATATACTCACCCTCTGACGCGCCCTGGACTTTACCGCCGTAACCGGGAGCCGTTGTACCTAAGAATGCGCGCTTGAAGGGCCTTAGATGACGTCACGGCGCTCTGATTTGTCCGTAGCGGTCGCGTGACCGCTACGCGACCAATCACAAAGCTGTGACGTCACCTAAGGTCTTTCAAGCGCTTGAAATACCTTAGAAGACGTCCGCAGCTTCTGATTGGACGCGTAGCGGTCGCGTGACCGCTACGCGACCAATCACAAAGCAGTGACGTCACCTAAGGTCTTTCAAGCGCTTGAAAGACCTTAGGTGATGTCACTGCTTTGTGATTGGTCGCGTAGCGGTCACGCGACTGCTACGGACCAATCTGAGCGCCGTGACGTCATCTAAGGCCCTTCAAGCGCGCATTTTTAGGTACAACGGCTCCCGGTTACGGCGGTAAAGTCCAGGCTGCGTCGGAGAGGTGAGTATATCCCTATTTTTTATTTTAATTCTTTCTTTTACACATTGATATTAATCCCGATACCGATTCCCGATACCACAAAAGTATCGGATCTCGGTATCGGAATTCCGATACCCGCAAGTATCGGCCGATACCCGATACTTGCGGTATCGGAATGCTCAACACTATTTGTGAGGAAGTTTAGCAATTGGTAATTTACCGTATGTTCTGAATCTTGGTATATTCAGTATGAATGCTCCTGCAATATCTTTTTTTTCTTGACCTATCAGTGATTTTGGATCTGTTATAGTCCCCCCTATCCATTATCTGTACTACAACAATTAGTTTTTCTAATTCTTGATAATTGAAGTTCTTTTCTTCAAATCTTCTATTCAAAATGTTACTCTGATTTACATAATCTTCCACCTTTTTACATTTAAACTCATTTTAATTTATCCCCCTCAACAATATCTCCAAACTATCTTGACTATCTTCTCATAGGAGGAAACGTCAATGTAGTTTAACCAGACAGCTCATCTGGTGGGGCCAAATTGAAAAAAGTCTAACTTCATGAAGAGATTTGCGTAACTGGGGATGAATTTCATCCTATTCGTGGTCCCAGTTCGTTGTACCTCCCCTCCCACCAAACCAGTGATACATAATCCACATTTAGTTTTCATTCACTTCACTTCCATTGCTGCAAGGCAGATATTATTCTGCTATATGTTATCATTACTAGAGATGAGTGAATTTGCTCGGGTTCCTGGATCACGCCTGCTGATCAGCGCCGCAGCTGCATGTGTCGCAGCTGTGTCACAGTCACAATACATGCATGGAAAGACTGTTTGCTGGGCTCTCCATACATGTGTCGTGACTGTCACACAGCCGTGACACATGCAGCTGCGGCACCGATCAGCTGATCAGCAGGCGCGATCCAGGAAGCCGGGCTTCCTCTGCAGCTTATTCGGCAAGCGCTATAGCATGTAGTGTTAAACCTTCCAGATGCACAGTCAATAGCACCCATGGCTTCTAATCTGCTAGAGGAGGTATATTCTCTGTCACCTCATCCTCCTCTCAACTCACTGCTTAATTGTGATGTGCCAATGAGTGATTACGGCAGCATGGAGCAAAATAAAGGTCCTCAGATTTGTCACATTAGTATCTATATATATATAAGAGGCATCGTGATTACTTGCTAATCCTGCCCCCTGCACAGTAGCTCCGCCCCCCACCACATCACCACACATAATCCCGCCCCCCACCCCATCACCACATATAATCCCGCCCCCAACCCCATTACCACACACAATCCGCACCACATCAACACACACAATCCCACCCCCCACCCCATTACCACACACAATCCTGCCCCATCACATTACCACACACAATCCCGCCCCCCACCCCATTACCACACACAATCCTGCCCCCATCACATTACCACACACAATCCCGCCCCCCACCACATTACCACACACTATCCCGCACCCACCACATTACCACACACAATCCAGCCCCCACCCCATTACCACACGTAATCCCGCCCCCACCACATTACAACACATAATCCCGCCCCCACCACATTACCACACACAATCCCGCCCCACCACATCATCACACATAATCCTGCCCCCCACCCCATTACCACACACAATCCTGCCCCCACCACATTACCACACACAATCCCGCCCCCCACCCCATTACCACACAATCCAGCCCCCCACCCCATTACCACACAAAATCCCACCCCCACATTACCACACACAATCTCACACCCATCCCATTACCACACACAATCCCGCCCCCACCACATCACTACACATAATCCCTCCCCCCACTCCATTACCACACACAATCTTGCCCCCACTACATTACCACACACAATCCCACCCCTCACCACATTACCTCACACAATCTCGCCCCCCACCACATTACCACACACAATCCCGCACTCACCACATTACCACACACAATCCCGCCCCCACCCCATTACCACACACAATGCAGCCCCCACCACATTACCACACACAATCCCGCACCCACCACATTACCACACAGAATCCCGCCCCCACCACATTACCACACACTATTCCGCCACCACCACATTACCATACACAATCCCGCCCCCACCACAACACCACACATAATCCCGCCCCCAACCCATTACCACACACAATCCTGCCCCCACCACATTACCACACAAAATCCCGCCCCCCACCCCATTACCACACACAATCCAGCCCCCCACCCTATTACCACACAAAATCCCACCTCCCACCACATTACCACACACAATCCCGCACTCACCACATTACTACACACAATCCCACCCCCACCACATTAACACACACAATCTTGCCCCCACCACTTTACCACACACAATCCCGCCCCTGACCACATCACCACACATAATCCCGCCCCCCACCCCATTACCACACACAATCCTGCCACCACATTACCACACACAATCCCTCCCCCACCACATTACCACACACAATCCAGCCCCCCACCCCATTACCACACATAATCCCGCCCCCACCACATTACCACACACAATCCCGCACCCACCACATTACCACACACAATCCCGCCCCATCACATTACCACACACAATCCCGCCCCCCACCACATCACCACACATAATCCCACCCCCCCACCCCATTACCACACACAATCCCACCCCCACCACATTACCACACACAATCCCACCCCCACCATATTACCACACACAATCCCACCCCCCACCACATCACCACAGATAATCCCGCCCCATCCCATTACCACACACAATCCTGCCCCCACCACATTACCACACACAATCCCTCCCCCACAACATTACCACACACAATCCTGCCCCCACCCCATTGCCACACACAATCCTGCCCCCATCACATTACTGCACACAATTCCGCCCCCCACCACATTACCACACACAATCCTGCCCCCACCACATTACCACACACAATCCCGCCCCCCACCCCATTACCACACACAATCCAACCCCCACCCCATCACCACACACAATCCCTCCCCCACCACATTACCACACACAATCCCGCACCCACCACACTACAACACACAATCCCGCCCCCACCACATTACCACACACAATCTCGCCCCCACCACATTACCACACACAATCCCACACCCCACCACATCACCACACATAATCCCGCCCCCAACCCCATTATCACACACAATCCGGCCCCCACCACATTACCACACAAAATCCCGCCCCCTACCACATTACCACACACAATCCCGCCCTCCCACCACAATACCACACACAACCTTGCCCCCACCACATCACCACACATAATTCCGCTACCAACAACATTAACACACACAATCCTGCCCCACTACATTACCACACACAATCCCGCCCCCACCCCATTACCACACACAATCCCACCCCCACCCCATTACCACACATAATCCCGCCCCCACCCCATTACCACACACAATCCCACCCCCACCCCATTACCACACATAATCCCGCCCCCACCACATTACCACACACAATCTCGCCCCCCACCCCATTACCACACATAATCCCAACCCCCACCACATTACCACACACAATCCCGCCCCCCTACCACATTAACACACATAATGCCGCCCCACCACTTTACCACACACAATCTCACCCCCACCACCACATTACTACACATAATCCCGCCCTCCACCACATTATTACACACAATCTCACCCCCCACCACATTACCACACATAATCCTGCCCCTCACCCCATTACCACACAGAATTTCACCCCCACCACATAACCACACATAATCCCACCCCCCACCACATTACCACAGATAATCCCGCCCGCCCACCACATCACCACACATAATCCCACCCACCACATCACAACACATAATCCCGCCCCCCCACCACATCACCACACATCATCCCACCCCCACCACATCACCACACATAATCCTGCCCCCCAACACATCACCACACATAATCCCGCCCCCCACCACATTACCACACATAATTCCGCCCCCCACCACATCACCACACATAATCCCGCTTACCACATCAACACACATAATCCCGCCCACCACATCACCACACATAATCCCGCCCCCCACCATATCACCACACATAAACCCGCCCCCAACACATCACCACACATAATCCCACCTCCAACACATCACCACACATAATCCAGCCCCCCACTCCATTACCACACATAATCCAGCCCCCCACTCCATTACCACACATAATCCCGCCCCCCACCACATTACCACACATAATCCCGCCCCACACCATATCACCACACATAATCTCGCCCCCCACCACATCACCACACATAATCCTGCCCCTCGCCACATCACCACACATAATCCTGCCCCCTGCCACATCACCACACATAATCCTGCCCTCCCACCACATTACCACAGATAATCCCGCCCCCACCACATTACCACACATAATCCCGCCCCCCACCACATTACCACAGATAATCCCACCCCCCACCACATTACCACACATAATCTTGCCCCCCCACCACATTACCACACATAATCCCGCCCCCCACCACATTACCACAGATAATCCCGCCCCCACTACATTACCACACACAATCCTGCCCCACCACATTAACACATAATCCCGTCCCCCCACCACATTACCACACAAAATCCTGCCCCACCACATTATCGCACATAATCACGCCCCCCACCACATCACCTCACATAATCCTGCCCCTCACCACATTACCACAGATAATCCTGCCCCCCACCATATTACTACACATAATCCCACCCCCACCACATCATCACACATGATCCCCCCACCACATCATCACACATAATCCTGCCCCCCACCCCATTGCCACACACAATCCCACCCCCACCACATTACCACACACAATCACGCCCCCCACCACATGACCACACACAATTCCGCCCCTCACCACATTACCACAGATAATCCTGCCCCCCACCATATTACCACACATAATCCCACCCCCACCACATCATCACACATGATCCCCCCACCACATCATCACACATAATCCTGCCCCCCACCCCATTGCCACACACAATCCCACCCCCACCACATTACCACACACAATCATGCCCCGTACCACATTACCACACATAATCCTGCCCCCCCACCACATTACCACACATAATCCTGCCCCCCATCACATCACCACACATAGTCCCACCCCCACCACATTACTACACATAATCCCGCCCCCCAGCACATCCCCACACATAATCCCGCCCCAACCACATTACCACAGATAATTCCGCACCCCCACCTCATTACCACACATAATCACGCCCGTCCACCACATTACCACACATAATACTCCCCCCATCACATCACCACACATAATCCCACCCCCACCACATCACCACACATAATCCCGCCACCCCACCACATCACCACACATAATCCCGCCACCCCACCACATCACCACACACAGTCCCACCCCCACCACATTACCACACATAATCTCACCCCCCAGCACATCCCCACACATAATCCTGCCCCCAACCACATTACCACAGATAATCCCCCACCACATTACCACACATAATCCCGCCCCCACATTACCACACATAATCCCGCCCCCACTACATTACCACAGATAATCCCGCCCCCCACCACATAACCACACATAATTCCACCATCCCACCACATCACCACACATAATCTCGCCCCCCACCACATTACCACACATAATCCCGCCCCCACCACATTACCACACGACGCTCTGTCCCCACACATTACCACACGAGGCTCCGTCCCTCCACATTACCACACGAGGCTCCATCCTCACACATTACCACACGAGGCTGGGTCCCCACACATTACCATACGAGACTCCATCCTCACTCATTACCACACGAGGATCCGTCCCCACAATTTAATTGTGTTTACAGAGAAATTTTAACTTAATTTATGGTTTGTTATGAAATTTTTTTAGATGCTGGAATGAATAAAAAACGCACATCTTACTGAATCCAGTTTGTTTTTGATTTTACACTGTGAATAAAATGTATTATTAGTATTATTCAGATTTTTAATGATTATTATTGTTATTAAATTCATTTTAAGTTACTTTACCACCTGCGGAAGCGCTATTGAATGTTGACATTATTTACTTTAGTTTAATCACTAGCAGCATTAATTAGATAGCAATGAGTGTGCCGAGCGTTAGCTGGCTGGAAACAGCTAGTGTCTAATAAGAGAACGCTATTAGCAGAATTCTCACAGGACTATACTGAGTATTGTTTTGTACCAACAATCAAATAATCACTTTACTTGTCATAGGATGATCCTAAAATCTATCAAACTGTAAATATTTTCTTAAATCTATCAGTAGGATCAACCCTAATGAGTAGGGATTAGAGATGAGTGAACCCGAACAGTAAAGTTCAGGGTCCGCACTAGATACCTATTAATAGTGCATGGACCCCGAACACAGACTTCTCCAGGATATCCGTGTTACTGTTCGGGTTTAGCACCCCAAACATCTGGAGTTTCTCATGCTGTCATCTGCTTGATAGTGTGAGAAACACCAGTGAAAGATCATTACGGTCTGTCAGAGAGCTGCAGTTTCTGTTATGGACTGGTAATTTAGGAGCGACATGCGACTAGCTCTGAGCAGGTGGTAACTATACAGACCGCAGTTCCTGATCTTAACACAACACTAGAAGTAGCCGTGGGATGTTCCTGTCACTCCCTGGACACCTCGTCACAGCCGGAGAACTAGCTACCCCTAAAGGTAGAAACAGGAAAGCTATCTTGCCTCAGAGAAAATCCCCAAAGGATAGGATAGCCCCCCACAAATATTGACTGTGAGAGGAGAAGGAAATGACATACGTAGTATGAAACAAGATTTAGCAAAGGAGGCCACTTCTAGCTATATACATAGTAAGGAAAGAACACTGTGCGGTCAGTAATAAAAACTAGAAAAAGTCCACCGCAGAGATATGCAAAAATCTCCAGACCTGACTAAAGGTGTGGAGGGCAAAATCTGCAGCCCAGAGCTTCCAGCTTAGCTAAATAGATCCATACTGATAAGCTGGACAAATGAGCAAAACATAGAATGTGCTGAACAATAAAGTCCACAACAAATGGACTGCAAAAGGACAAGCAAGGACTTATCTTTGCTGAACTGGACAGAGTGTCAGGGAAATCCAAAAGAGCAGTGGCTCCAAGCAGGAACAATTGACAACTGGCATTGATTGAGGGCTAAGGCCAGACTAAAATAGCCGAGCCAGAAAGATGATCAGTGGAAGCAGCTGCTAATGCTAAATCCAAGAAGCAGCTATACCACTCAAAACCACAGGAGGGAGCCCAAGAGCAGAACTCACAAAAGTGCTACTCACAACCACCGGAGGGAGCCCAAGAGTGGAATTCACAACAGTACCCCCCTTGAGGAGGGGTCACCGAACCCTCACCAGAGCCCCCAGGCCGATCCGGACGAGCCAAGTGAAAAGCACGAACCAAATCGGCAGCATGGACATAGGAGGCAACAACCCAAGAATTATCCTCCTGGCCATAACCCTTCCACTTAACAAGATACTGAAGCCTCCGCCTCGAAAAACGAGAATCCAAAATTTTCTCAATCACATATTCCAACTCCCCCTCAACCAACACCGGTGCAGGAGGATCAACAGAGGGAACAACGGGCACCACATATCTCCGCAACAAATATCTATGGAAAACATTGTGGATGGCAAAAGAGGCTGGAAGGGCCAAACGAAAAGACACTGGATTGATAATCTCAGAGATCTTATAAGGACCAATAAACCGAGGCTTGAACTTAGGGGAAGAAACCTTCATAGGAACATGACGAGAAAATAACCAGACTAAATCCCCCACACGAAGCCGAGGACCAACACACCGACGGTGGTTAGCAAAACGCTGAGCCTTTTCCTGAGACAACGTCAAATTGTCTACCACATGAGTCCAAATCTGCTGTAACCTGTCCATCACAGAATCTACACCAGGACAATCAGAAGGCTCAACCTGCCCTGAAGAAAAACGAGGATGGAAACCAAAATTACAAAAAAAAGGCGAAACCAAAGTAGCCGAACTGGCCCGATTATTAAGGGCAAACTCGGCCAACGGCAAGAAAGCCACCCAATCATCCTGATCAGCAGACACAAAGCATCTCAAATAGGTTTTCAAGGTTTGATTAGTTCGCTCCGTTTGGCCATTTGTCTGAGGATGGAACGCCGAAGAAAAAGACAAATTAATGCCCATCCTAGCACAAAAGGCCCGCCAAAACCTGGAAACAAACTGGGAACCTCTGTCAGACACAATATTTTCCGGAATGCCATGCAAACGAACCACATGCTGAAAAAACAATGGAACCAAATCAGAGGAGGAAGGCAATTTAGGCAAAGGTACCAAATGGACCATTTTAGAGAACCGGTCACAAACCACCCAGATAACAGACATCCTCTGGGACACAGGAAGATCGGAAATAAAATCCATGGAAATATGCATCCTGGGCCTCTCAGGGACAGGCAAAGGCAAAAGCAACCCACTAGCGTGGGAACAGCAAGGCTTAGCCCGGGCACAAGTCCCACAGGACTGCACAAAAGAACGCACATCCCGCGACAAGGAAGGCCACCAAAAGGTCCTAGCCACCAAATCTCTGGTACCAAAAATCCCAGGATGACCGGCCAACACCGAACAAGGGACCTCAGAAATTACCTTACTTGTCCATCTATCAGGAACAAACAGCTTCCCCACAGGACAGCGGTCAGGTTTATCAGCCTGAAATTCCTGAAGCACCCGCCGTAAATCAGGGGAGATGGCAGAAAGAATCACCCCTTCCCTAAGAATGCCAACCGGCTCAAGAACTCCAGGAGAATCAGGCAAAAAACTCCTAGAGAGGGCATCCGCTTTAACATTCTTAGATCCCGGAAGATATGAAACCACAAAATCGAAACGGGA
This sequence comes from Ranitomeya variabilis, assembly GCF_051348905.1. Taxonomy (NCBI): domain Eukaryota; kingdom Metazoa; phylum Chordata; class Amphibia; order Anura; family Dendrobatidae; genus Ranitomeya; species Ranitomeya variabilis. Next base: position 239,602,214 of record NC_135232.1, read on the forward strand.
GAAAAACAGGGACCATCGAGCCTGTCTAGGGTTCAGCCGCTTGGCCGACTCGAGGTAAATCAGATTCTTATGATCGGTCAAGACCACAATACTGTGCTTGGCCCCCTCAAGCCAATGTCGCCACTCCTCAAATGCCCACTTCATAGCCAACAACTCCCGATTGCCGACATCATAATTGCGTTCCGCAGGTGAAAACTTTCGGGAAAAGAAGGCACATGGTTTCATCAAGGAACCATCAGAATTCCTCTGTGACAAAACGTCCCCTGCCCCAATCTCAGAAGCGTCAACCTCAACCTGAAAAGGAAGAGACACATCTGGCTGACGCAAGACAGGGGCAGAAGTAAATCGGCGCTTAAGCTCCTGAAAGGCCTCAACAGCCTCAGAGGACCAATTTGTCACATCAGCGCCTTTCTTCGTCAAATCGGTCAGGGGCTTAACCACACTAGAGAAGTTGGCAATGAAACGGCGATAAAATTAGCAAAGCCCAAAAATTTCTGAAGGCTCTTCACAGATGTGGATTGAATCCAGTCATGAATGGCTTGGACCTTAACAGGATCCATTTCTATAGACGAAGGAGAAAAAATTAACCCCAAAAAAGAGACCTTCTGAACTCCAAATAGGCACTTAGACACCTTCACAAATAGAGCATTATCACGAAGGATCTGGAATACCATCCTGACCTGCTTCACATGAGACTCCCAATCATTGGAAAAAATCAAAATATTATCCAAATACACAATCATGAATTTATCAAGATAATTGCGGAAAATGTCATGCATGAAGGACTGAAATACAGAAGGAGCATTAGAAAGTCCGAAAGGCATCACCAGGTATTCAAAATGGCCTTCGGGCGTATTAAATGCAGTTTTCCATTCGTCACCCTGTTTAATACGAACAAGATTATATGCCGATCAAAGGTCAATCTTGGTAAACCAACTAGCCCCCTTAATCCGAGCAAACAAATCAGAGAGCAAAGGTAAAGGGTATTGGAATTTGACCGTGATCTTATTAAGAAGGCGATAATCAATACAGGGTCTCAAGGAGCCATCCTTCTTGGCAACAAAAAAGAATCCCACTCCCAATGGTGATGAAGACGGCCAAATATGCCCCTTCTCCAAGGACTCCTTAACATAGCTCCGCATAGCGGTATGTTCTGGCACAGACAGGTTGAAAAGTCGGCCCTTTGGGAACTTAGAGCCTGGAATCAAGTCAATAGCACAATCACAGTCCCTATGTGGAGGAAGGGAACTGGACTTGGGCTCATCGAATACATCCTGGAAATCTGACAAAAATTCAGGAACATCAGAAGAGGGGGAAGAGGAAATTGACATTAAAGGAACGTCACTATGTACCCCTTGACAACCCCAACTAGTCACAGACATCGATTTCCAATCCAACACTGGATTGTGTACTTGTAACCATGGAAAACCCAGTACAACAACATCATGTAAATTATGCAACACCAGAAAACGACAATCTTCCTGATGTGCTGGAGCCATGCACATAGTCAGCTGAGTCCAATACTGAGGTTTATTCTTGGCCAACGGTGTAGCATCAATACCCCTCAAAGGAATAGGGCTCTGCAAAGGTTGCAAAGAAAAACCACAGTGCCTGGCAAGTTCTAAGTCCATTCAGTTCAGGGCAGCGCCTGAATCCACAAATGCCATGACAGAGAAAGATGACAATGAGCAAATCAGGGTCACAGACAGGAGAAACTTAGGCTGTACAGTACTAATGATAACAGATCTAGCGACCCTCTTAATACGCTTAGGGCAATCAGAGATAGTATGAGCTGAATCACCGCAGTAAAAACACAGCCCATTCTGACGTCTGTATCCCCTCTGTTCCGCTCTAGTCAGAATCCTATCACATTGCATAGGCTCATGACTCCGCTCAGAGGATGCTGCCATATGGTGCACCACTTTGCGCTCACGCAGGCGCCGATCGATCTGAATGGCTAGAGACATAGATTCGCTCAGACCAACAGGCATGGGGAACCCCACCATAACATATTTAAGGGCTTCAGAAAGACCCTTTCTGAAAATTGCGGCCAGAGCATCCTCATTCCATTTAGTGAGCACAGACCATTTTCTAAATTTCTGGCAGTATAATTCTGCCGCTTCCTGACCCTGGCACAGAGCCAACAAGGTTTTTTCCGCATGATCCACAGAGTTAGGTTCGTCATACAATAATCCGAGCGATTGAAAAAATGCATCTACATTAAGCAATGCCGGATCCCCTGACTCAAGGGAGAATGCCCACTCCTGAGGGTCACCACGCAGCAGAGAAATAACTATTTTAACTTGCTGAGTGGGGTCACCAGAGGAACGGGGTTTCAGAGCAAAAAACAATTTGCAGTTATTTTTAAAGTTCAAAAACTTAGATCTATCCCCGTAAAACAAATCTGGAGTAGGAATTCTAGGCTCTAAGGCTGGAGTCTGAACAACATAATCTTGGATACTCTGAACTCTTATTATTATTATTATTATATTATTATTATTACTTTCGGAAGATGTCATGCATAAAGGACTGAAACACAGATGGAGCATTAGAAAGCCCGAATGGCATCACCAAGTACTCAAAATGGCCCTCGGGCGTATTAAATGCTGTTTTCCATTCGTCGCCCCGTTTAATACGCACAAGATTATACGCCCCTCGAAGATCTATCTTGGTGAACCAGCTAGCCCCCTTAATCCGAGCAAACAAATCAGACAGTAGCGGCAAAGGGTACTGAAATTTGACGGTGATTTTATTGAGAAGGCGGTAATCTATACAAGGTCTCAGAGAACCATCCTTCTTGGCCACAAAAAAGAACCCTGCTCCCAACGGTGACGACGACGGGCGAATATGCCCTTTCTCCAAGGACTCCTTTATATAACTCCGCATTGCAGCGTGTTCTGGCACAGATAAATTGAACAGTCGGCCCTTCGGAAACTTACTACCAGGAATCAAATTAATAGCACAATCGCAATCCCTATGAGGAGGTAGGGCACTGGATTTGGGCTCATCAAATACATCCCGGTAATCTGACAAGAACTCAGGGACTTCAGAAGGATGGGAAGATGAAATAGACAACAATGGGACATCCCCATGTACCCCTTGACAACCCCAACTGGATACAGACATTGATTTCCAATCCAATACTGGATTATGGACCTGTAGCCATGGCAAACCCAAAACGACCACATCATGCAGATTATGCAACACCAAAAAGCGAATATCCTCCTGATGTGCAGGAGCTATGCACATGGTCAATTGAGTCCAGTACTGAGGCTTATTCTTGGCCAAAGGTGTAGCATCAATTCCTCTCAATGGAATAGGATGCTGTAAGGGCTCCAAGAAAAAACCACAGCGCCTGGCAAACTCCAAGTCCATCAAATTCAGGGCAGCGCCTGAATCCACAAATGCCATAACAGAATAGGACGACAAAGAGCAAATCAGAGTAACGGACAAAATAAATTTTGGCTGTACAGTACAAATGGTGGCAGACCTAGCGAACCGTTTAGTGCGCTTAGGACAATCAGAGATAGCATGAGTGGAGTCACCACAGTAAAAACACAGCCCATTCTGATGTCTGTACTCTTGCCGTTCAGCTCTGGTCACTGTGGATCATCAGCTCCTCCTCACTATGCTCCGCTCCATCGGCATCAAGGACACCGTTCTCTCCTGGTTCTCCTCCTATCTCTCTGACCGATCCTTCACTGTATGTTTTGCTGGTTCCTCCTCCTCTCACCTTCCCCTTACTGTTGGGGTTCCTCAAGGATCAGTCCTAGGCCCCCTCCTCTTCTCTTTGTATACTGCCCCTATTGGACAAACAATCAGTAGATTTGGTTTCCAGTACCATCTCTATGCTGATGACACCCAATTATACACCTCTTCTCCTGATTTCACTCCGACCTTCTTAGAAAACACCAGTGATTGTCTTACCGCTGTCTCTAACATCATGTCCTCCCTCTATCTGAAACTGAACCTGTCAAAAACTGAACTCCTCGTGTTCTCTCCCTCTACTAACCTACCTTTGCCTGACATTGCCATCTCCGTGTGTGGTTCCACCATTACTCCAAAGCAACATGCCCGCTGCCTTGGGGTTATGCTTGATTCCGAGCTTTCATTCACCCCCCACATCCGATCACTGACTCGCTCTTCTTATTTGCATCTCAAAAACATTTCTAGAATTCGCCCTTTTCTTACTTTCGACTCTGCAAAAACTCTTACTGTTTCTCTTATTCATTCCTGTCTGGACTATTGTAACTCTCTACTAATCGGCCTCCCTCTTACCAAACTCTCCCCGCTCCAATCTGTCCTGAATGCTGCTGCCAGGATCATATTCCTCACCAACCGTTACACCGATGCCTCTACTTTGTGCCAGTCATTACACTGGCTACCCATCCACTCCAGAATCCAGTACAAAACTACTACCCTCATCCATGGCTCAGCACCACCCTACATCTCCTCTCTGGTCTCAGTCCACCACCCTACCCGTGCCCTCCGATCTGCTAATGACCTCAGGTTAGCATCCTCAATAATCAGAACCTCCCACTCCCGTCTCCAAGACTTTAGACGTGCTGCGCCGATTCTTTGGAATGCACTACCTAGGTTAATACGATTAATCCCCAATCCCCACAGTTTTAAGCGTGCCCTAAAAACGCATTTGTTCAGACTGGCCTACCGCCTCAACGCATTAACCTAACTATCCCTGTGTGGCCTATTAAAAATAGAAGAAAAAAAAACACATAATCAGGTTCCTTGCATCGTGTTCTCATACACTTTATGCAGTTAATAGCACTCTGTGTCTGTACTGCTACATACTTAGGCAGTTAACTGGTTCATGCAGCTTTACATGAACACCCGAGCCTTACACTATGGCTGGTCCAAATAACTAAAGCAGTTGTTACCATCCACCTCTCGTGTCTCCCCTTTTCCTCATAGTTTTTAAGCTTGCAAGCAGGGCCCTCATTCCTCCTGGTATCTATTTTGAACTGTGATTTCTGTTATGCTGTAATGTCTATTGTCTGTACAAGTCCCCTCTATAAGTTGTAAAGCGCTATATAAATAAAAATTATTATTATAATATTAACTCTTGCAGCAAGCTGATCCACACGAGAAAACAGACCCTGAACATCCATGTCCGCACCCAAATCCACCCAGAGATTAAGAGGAAGGAAAAAGACAAAACAGACTAAAGAAAAAAAAATGGCTCAGAACTCTTTTTCTTTTCCTTCTTTTGAGATGCATTCAACTCATTTTTGGCCAGTTGTACTGTTATGGACTGGTAATTTAGGAGCAACATGCGACTAGCTCTGAGCAGGTGGTAACTATACAGACCGCAGTTCCTGATCTTAACACAACACTAGAAGTAGCCGTGGGATGTTCCTGTCACTCCCTGGACACCTCGTCACAGCCGGAGAACTAGCTACCCCTAAAGGTAAAAACAGGAAAGCTATCTTGCCTCAGAGAAAATCCCCAAAGGATAGGATAGCCCCCCACAAATATTGACTGTGAGAGGAGAAGGAAATGACATATGTAGTATGAAACAAGATTTAGCAAAGGAGGCCACTTCTAGCTATATACATAGTAAGGAAAGAACACTGTGCGGTCAGTAATAAAAACTAGAAAAAGTCCACCGCAGAGATATATCTCCAGACCTGACTAAAGGTGTGGAGGGCAAAATCTGCAGCCCAGAGCTTCCAGCTTAGCTAAATAGATCCATACTGATAAGCTGGACAAATGAGCAAAACATAGAATGTGCTGAACAATAAAGTCCACAACAAATGGACTGCAAAAGTACAAGCAAGGACTTATCTTTGCTGAACTGGACAGAGTGTCAGGGAAATCCAAAAGAGCAGTGGCTCCAAGCAGGAACAATTGACAACTGGCATTGATTGAGGGCTAAGGCCAGACTAAAATAGCCGAGCCAGAAAGACGATCAGTGGAAGCAGCTGCTAATGCTAAATCCAAGAAGCAGCTATACCACTCAAAACCACAGGAGGGAGCCCAAGAGCAGAACTCACAAAAGTGCTACTCACAACCACCGAAGGGAGCCCAAGTGCGGAATTCACAACAGGTTCCCACTCTGTCCAATGACAGCGTGAGCCAGCACCTATGATCGGCAGTAAAAGGTTACCACTGGTCATAGACATTGACTGATAAGAGAGTACTACTCTGATAACAGTGAGAGCAGGCACCGCTGATGAGAGTATACATCAGCTGGCACCTGTGTGCTATAAATAAAGAAAATTTAAAAAAAATGTAGGGTCACCTCTATTTTTAATAACCAGCACAGACAAAACAGGCTTTGTCATAGCTGTCTACCAAGAATAGAAAGGTTCCATGCTGTTTTTTAAAATTATTTAAATAAATGATTTAAAAAAATGACATGGGGTCCTCCAGATTTTTGACAACCAGCCAAGCTAAAGCAAACAGCTGGGGACTGATATTCTCAGACTGGTAAGTGGCCTTGGATACCCCCCAGCCTAAAAATAGCAGCCCACAGGAGATCCAGAAAATGCGCATCTATTAGATGCACCAATTCTGGTGCTTTGCCGGCTCTTCCCACTTGCCCTTGTGTGGTGGCAAGCATGGTAATGGTTGTGGGGTTGATGTCAGCTGTTTTATGGCCACTATTACTAACCCCACATTTAGACTTTAAAAATGATACAGCCAGAATAAAATTGTTTAGTTGAAAGACAAACAGTCACTGTTATCAACTGAACGGAGTTGGAGTAGTAGTATTGCAACCACTAGGGGCAGCACTGGCAGATTGCGTAGTCAGAAATAAGCCAGAGGTCGGTACACGGGAGCAGCACTATAGTTTGAAAGATAAGCAGGTTGTAGTGTCAGGAAATAGCCAAAGGTCGGTACTCGGGAGCAGAAATTAAGTTTGGATCATGCAGCCGTTGGAAGGAGAACTTGACTAAATGCTGGGAGCTCAATAATCTTGCAAGGAAGGAAGTGCAATGCCAGACTTAAATAGGGAGTTCAATCAGGAGATTACACGGTGAAGCCAATCAGGAATGCAGGGTGGAGCCAATCAAGGACTCAGGGTGGAGACAATCAGGAACAACACAGGTACTAGTATCTGAGTTAGCAAGGAACTGTTCAGCTAGCTGAATAGCTCAGAGGGAAGAACTGATGCCTGGTCCACAAGGGCTGCTGGGTTCGAGTCCTGACACTGACACCTTTATCTGAAATAAAAATAAAAAAGCACAGTTATACTCATCTGTAGAAGAAAGATAATAAACAACCATATATCTCACCTGTCACATGTGAAGATAATTCATAATGTCCCAATACAATCCAGATGATTTGGAGTGCAGTCACATCAGGGGCCACTATCCATGCCAGATGTCACACACTGACACAGAAGCGTAATCGCTCCTGAAGTGTGTAGCGCTGAGCTGGTGCACAAGCAGACATCTCAGGTGCTGGCCTCTCTGGATGTTTCTGATAAAATGTTCTTATTAGCTTGTGTGCATGAACGTTGCCCTCCGGCTCCATGAATTATCTTCTGATCCATAAACCTTCCATTGCACCAAAATATTGCAATCTTCTAGAGTCTAGAATTTTATCCAAAATATACTCTTCTTCACCATGGACTTTTTCTGGTGGAGGAGGTGGCTGAGTTGTTCCTGGAAGTGGGTTCTCACTGAGCAAGGATACATGGAACAGGAGGGAATTTTTGGGCTGTTAAACAGAAAGCAACAGGGTTAATTTGTGCATACATTTGAAAAGGTCCTATGAATGTTTGACCCAATTTTGAAGATAGTACGTTTGTTTTCAAAATTTTTGTAGATAGCCAAACCTTGTCACTGACCTGAAGGGTAGGAGGGTCTTTGCAATGCTTATTGTCTGTTTCTTTGTAATCTTTTTGGGTTATTTGTAACCTCTCTAACATCTCAGTTGTTTCTGACCTTCCTGCAACTTTGTAAGTCTATCAGTAACAACAGGAACTGCTGTTGGTAAATTGTAAACCCAGTCATCCTGCAGGTAAGAAATAAAACAGCGCAGGTTTTGTTCAAGAGTTTGGTTAGTTCTTTTAGTCTCGCCATTGGATTGTGAGTGGTAGGTAGTAGAAAAGTTGACAGTGACTCCTAAAGCTGTACAGAATTTTTTGTAAAATCTTGAAGTAAACTGAATAGCTCTATCAGAAATTACATTGTCAGGAATTCCATGCAGCCTAGAAAATCTCTTTGACTATTAATTCTGTAGTTTGTTCAGCAGTAGGAAATCCTTTAGTTGGAATAAAATGGGCCATCTTTGTGAGCTGATCCACCATAACAAGGATAACAGTAATTTCTTTTGATAGAGGTAGGTCCATGATAAAATCCATTGACATTGATCCAAAAGACCTGGATGAAACTGTGCGAGGTTGAAGGAGCCCTAGAGGAGAAGATTGTGGTGTCTTGTTCAGTGCACATGTTAAACAGGAGGAAACATAAATTCTCACATTCTTCCTGCAATAAGGCCACCAAGAAGATCGAAAGATTAGTTCTTGCGTTTTCATGACTCGAGGGTGTCCTACAAGTTTAGAGTCATGGACAAGTTTGAGGACATCAAGTCAAGCAGATTCTGGGACATATATTTGGTGGTTCTGCATCTTCTCCTTAAAAGAAAGATCAATGTCTTTAGAAGGATGGTAAAGGAAAATGTCAGTTTGGTATCCATCTAAAATCTTCGTTAAAAACTCTCTGGTGTCCAGTATTCCCCAAAAAAATGTTGGACGTAGAATGGTACAGTCAGTGTTTGACCTCTCCTGAGGTTCAGTAGATATCCTGGACAGAGCATCAGCTTTGCATTTTCTTGAATCAGGCAGATAAATTATGAAATTAAACCTGGAGAAAAATAACGCCCAACATACTTGTCTTACAAACAACCTCTTACGGATGAATTCTAAATTTTTGTGGTCAGGTAAAGACAGTTAGAGCATGATTGGCCCCTTCCAAAGGATGTCTCCATTCAAAGAAGGTGACTTTAATAGCTAAAAGCTTTTTATTTCCAATGTCAGTTCTTTTCTGCAGATGTCATGGTATGAGAAAGGAATGCACATGGATGAAGCTGCATCTTGTCTCCACCTTGCTGTGACACAATGGCTCCCACAGCAAAGTCTGAGCCGTCTACTTTGACAACAAACTGATTTGGAAGGACTAGTAATGGTGCAGAAGTAAAAAGAGTCTTTAGTTTGTCAAAAGAAACTTGTGCCTCTGGAGACCATGAAAACACTTTGGTTTTCTTTGTGAGTGACATAATTGGTAAGATAACTGAAAAGATGGTAACAAATTGCAAGCTTTCGAGACTACATACGTCTCTTCATCAGGCAAAGACTAAAACAAATTCTGAAGAATCACATATTCAGAATTTGTTTTAGTCTTTGCCTGATGAAGAGACGTATGTAGTCTCGAAAGCTTGCAATTTGTTACCATCTTTTCAGTTAGCCATTAAAAGGTATGAACCACTGGGGACTCTCAATTCTAAATATTTTTCTATCTACTGATAGATATATTTCTTTCCTGTACCATAATTGGTAAGATGACTTTTGAACAGTTTTAACCCCTTACTGACATTGGACATACTAATATGCCAATGTCAGTATCTCCCGCTTTGATGTGAGCCCACCTCTAAGCCAGGACATGTCAGCTGTTTTGAACAGCTGACATGTGCCCGCAATAGCCACAGGCTGAATTGTGATCCATCTGCGGCTATGTACTAGTTAGATGCCGCTGTTAAACTCTGACAGCACCAATTAAATCCCGCTTCCGGCCATTGGGCCGGAAATGCACGCATCGGTGTCCTCCGTCACATGTTTGGGGGTCATTGGTTCATCAGCATGACACCCAGAGGTCTCTTTGAGACCTCTATGGCTGTCAGTGCTAGATTGCTGTGAGTGCCACCCAGTGGTCGGTGCTCATAGCAAGTCTGTAATTCTGCTACATAGAGGCAATCTGAGCATCGCCTCTAGGTAGCAGAGCCGATCGGGCTATGGCAGCTTCAAGCCTCCAATGGAGGCTATTGAAGCATGCCAAAAGTTAAAGAAAAATAGTTTAAAAAAGAAAATAAAATAAAAGGTCAAATTACCCCCCTTTCGCCCCATTCAAAATAAAACAAAAAATGAAACATACACATATTTGGTATCGCCACTCTCAGAATCACCCAACCTATTAAATAAAAAAAAGGATTAACCTGATCGCTAAACAGTGTAGACAAAAAAAAATCTTAATATTAATAATATTGCATGCCCCACTTTTCAGTTTTGGAATTTCCACAAAAATTTAAAATAACCAATAGGTGTCGTTCAACTTCACAACTGTGTTCCACTTGTTGATTCTTCACCAAAAATTTACATTTGGTATCTTTATGTTTGAAGCATGATATGTGGGAAAAGGTTGAAAAGTTCCAGGGGGCAGAATACTTTCGCAAGGCACTGCAGAGAAAAAGAACCTAGACATGTTTGGTGTCTATGAACTTGTAATGACCTAGAGAATCATAATGGCAGATCATTTTTAGTATTTAGTGAACCTAGCAAAAAAGCCAAACAAAAAACAAGTGTGAGATTGCACTTTTTTTGCAAAAATGAGGCAGAGCAAAGTTAACCCTACTGTCATGATCCGTTCCAGGATTTAATCCTGTCTGCCCTTTTTCCAGGCAGATCATATCAAGGGTTAACTTTGCTCTGCCTCATTCTGGGTTCAGGCTTGCTATATAGCTCCTATGCATCCTGCTGACGGTGTCAGCTATAGTTCTGCCTTCGGCGTGTGAACATGACTCTGGTAGTCCTTAATTTGTCCTGTTGTGATCCCTGACTTGCCCCGTGTCTGTTGACTCCCTCTGTCTGCCCTTTTCCCAGCATTTCCCTGTTTGTCAGTTTGATTTCTGGATTCTGACTTGGCTTGTATTCGGACTCGCTTCTGCCTTCTGACTTTGTCTTTTATGCTTCTGACCATTGCTGAATCTCCCGGCTTGTTCTTGACCACATGTACTGCTGATCTCTTTGGTACTTCTGCCTCTCTTCACGCAGAAGCAGTAAATCAGACCACCGCCATCTTTGTGCAGACAGATAACGGCAGTCACAATAAAACTGCTCATGTGCTCCTCCTGTAGAAAGATGGCGGTGGTCAGTGAATCATTCGGCTGATCCTGGCGGTGTGTTTGCAACGGTGTTCCGCTGGTGGTACCACGCAAGAGGATGTGTACATAGTGTGTGCTGCGTATGGCATATACAGTGTGTATTTGTGTGTGAGTGTGGTGCGTATGGCATATACAGTGTGTGTGTGTGTGTGTGTGTGTGTGGTGCGACGGTGTTCCATTGGTGGTACCGCATAAGAGGCTGGTACCACCAGCAGTTTCTATATTGAGACACCCATCACTTTGGTGTCCCAATATGGAGGTCGGGGAACGTACGCCACTTGGAATTCTGGGATCCGGACACATCTGGATGGAACAGGATGTGAAGACATTACAAGGTAAGTATGTATTAAGATAATCATTTTATCATTTTATTAGGACAGTCCATGGTGAAATGTCCAGAGCCTCCACGATAGAGGCATACATTTCCTATACATCGCCTGTTCTTTTCTACTGCAGAGAGAGGTTTTCCGTGTACATCAATTTGCATAAGTACAGACAGATTTTCCATTTCCTGTTGGTTTCTCGATGTTGATTAAGTAAAGGAGTAGTTAGGGTTGTTTACAAATACTCGCAGTCTTTCCTTTCTTCGTTCAGTGAGTCTCTGATCAATTTGGATCACAATTGAATGAAGTCTTCTAAATTATCAGGGGTATCGACCCTTGCAAGTTCATCCTTTATTAGATCTGATAATCATTGTCAAAATTGACTCCTCTGGGTAGCTAGATTCCATGTGGTGTCTGCCACCCAGCTCCGGAATTCTGAAAGATATTCAGTTACAGAGCGCAGCCCTTGACGTAGATTATGCAACTTGGTTTCAGCAGTAGCACAAAGATTCAGGTCATCAAACACTTGATCCATAGCTGTGATGCAGGAAACTAAGTCATTTAGGAGCTCAATTCTTTTCCACATAAAGTGGGGCCCATGCAAGAGTGGAATCGGTCAGGAGATTAATGATGAAAATAACCTTTTTCCTGTAACTGGTAAATGGAGAAGGTTGCATCAGTAAATAGATTTGACAATGATTAAGGAATCCATGGTAATGATGATAATTCCCACTGAACATTGCGAGCAGCAGCATGAGCACGTTTGATTCTGGGCCTTAGTTGAGCAAATCCAGAAATTGCCTCTGCAACTCAATCATTTTTGTTTGCTGACCCAAGACCTGTGTTTGCAAGTTAGAAAATATTTCTTGGTATGTGGCATCCAAATTCATCAACTTTCTTCATGAGATTCCATCTTGTGGAAGAGATTATTATGTTATGAACTGACGTGAGTTGGAGTACTGGTATTGCAACTACGAGGGGCAGCACTGGCAGATCGCATATTCAGGAATTAGCCAGAGGTCGGTACATGGGAGCAGCAGTACAGTTTGAAGGATAATCAGGTTGCAGAGTGAGGAGTTAGTGAGAAGTCAGTACATGGAAAAATCAGTATAGTTTTAAGAATAAGCAGGTTGCGGAGTCAGGAATTAGCCAGAGGTCGCTACACAGGAGCAGCAGTATAGTTTGCACCAAGCAGCAGGTGGATGGAGAGCTTGATTAAAGGCTGGGAGCTCAATAATATTGCAAGGAAGTAAGGCAATGCCAGGTTTAAATAGGAAATTTACTCAGGAGATTACGAGGTGAAGCCAATCAGGAACTCAGGATGGAGACAATCAGGATCAACGCAGGTACTAGTATCTGGGTAAACAATGAACTGTCCAGTGAGCTGAATAGCTGAGAGTGAAGGACTGCTGCCTGGAGCTTAAAAGCTGCTGGGTTTGGGTCTTGACACTGACACCTTTATTTTAAATTTTAAAAAAGAACAGTTATATTCACTTTTATGCCTAATTTATTAAAACCCATGTCACCTGTAAAAAACAGAAAATAATATATGGCAATGACAATGTCCCCTGGAAAAGAAGAAACATAATAAACAACGATATATCTCACCTGTCCGATGTGAAAATAATCCATACTGTCCCAAAGTGATCCGAATGATTTGGAGACCAGTCAGATCAGTGACCCGCTATCCATCACAGCCAGTTCACACTGACACAGGAATGTAATTGCTCCTGCAGTGTGTAGCTCTGAGCTGCCATGAGAAAGTTCACTGGAGTTCAAAGCTGATGATCCTCATGACTAGAGATAAGCAGGTGTTTCATTGTTCGGTTTGGATAGGTGATATTCGTTAAATGATTTGACAAACATTCCTGAAACCCATTTACTTCAATGTGAGGCAAAACCAAATGCATAGCCAACACTTTCAGGAGGGCCAAAAAGCTGCCAAAACAGCTAAAATTAGTGGCCGGCACCAGGAAATGTGGCATGAACTGATGCTTCAATTGCGCTATAAATAAATAAAATGTAAAAAATTGACGTGGGTTCCCCTATATTTTTGATATCCAGCCATGCAAAACTGACAGCTGCAAGGCTGGTTATGAAGAATAGAGGGGTCTTCACACAGAGTCCCTCAGGGTCCCTCCCATTTTTGACAGAGTCAATCTAAGGCCAGAGTCACACTAGAGCGTAATATGGACGAGTGTTATGCCATAAAAAATCACATAGCATTCGGACCAATGTTAATCTATGGGGCAGTTCCTATCATCCGTTGTTTTCTCGGCCGTATTATACGTGCGAGAGAAATCCCAGCATGCTGCAATTGTCACCGTATTACGCTCGAAATATGCCAATGCAAGTCTATGGGTGCGAGAAAAACTTGCATATTACATGGACCATCAGTGTGACTTGCGAGAAATAAGCACCGGTGTCCTATAGAAAAGAGGGCGATTCGGTGCGGTGTACAGTAAAATCACACTGACAGGTTAAAATAGAATAGATAAAATAAATGCCTACACATAGTATTGGTAGATATATATATATATATACATATGTCAGTGATATATATATATATATATATATATATATATATATATATATATATATTTGCATTTCATACAGAACTAGATAGCAGAAAAGCCGGTAATTCATTTGTCGGCTTTTGCTAAATCGTTACCGAACCCGACAGGATATGAGACCTGGGTTACATACAGTAAACCATTGCATATCCGATATATTTTTATATATCCCTCCCTAATAATATAAGTAGTGTGTGTTTAAAATTTTGGAGCTGCAGGTGTTAAAATAAAGTATTAATTCATGGAAAAAACTGGTGTGGGCTCCCGCACAATTTTCTCCGTCAGAGAGGGAAAGCCAGTGACTGAGGGTAGATAATAATAGCCTAGAGAGGGACCATGGCTATTGGCCTCCCCTGGCTAAAAGCATCTGCCCGCAGCCACCTCAGAAAAGGCGCATCTGTAAGATGCGCCTATTCCAGCACTTAGCCTCTCTCTTCCCACTGCCCTGTAGCTTTGGCATATGAGGTAATAAGGGGTTAATGTCACCTTGCTATTGTAAAGTGACATTAAGCCTGGTTAATAATCGAGAAGTGTCAATAAGACACCTATCCATTATTAATCCAATAGTATGAAAGGGTTAAAAATATCCATCTCAAGGAGTTAATTAGTTTACAACCCAGAGCAGTGCTAATGTCACTGGCCGGGCTGTAAGCCAGAGAAGAATGAATGAAAAGCTGCCTGTGCAGTCTCCCTGCCTGACCGGACATGAACTCTGTAGCGTGGGAAAGTTTCTGAACGTTTTCCCATGCTGTCAAGTTCACCGCATCAGGCGGGGAGTCAGCGCATGCTCAGTGACTACCACTGACGTCACTTAGACTGTACGGCAGACTGGTATGGGATATTGTTGTTTTTTTATTTTGCATTTTTTTTTACAAACATTAACCCCTTATTACCCCATATGCCAATCCAACAGGGAAGTGGGAAGAGAGAGAGATTAAGTGCTGGAATAGGCGCCATTTCTGGGGTGGCTGGGGCCTGATGATTTTAGCCCTCAGTCATGCCCTCAGTCACTAGCTTTCCCTCTCTGGTGGAAAATTCCGTGAATTAATCCTTTAATTTAACACCTACAGCTCAAAAATTTTACTAAGACTAAGAGCACTTGTGTGTTTGAAACGTGTACAGTTTACACAGGCACTCTCCTTCCGGTATATCCGGTTTATGTATGTCTTATAGCCTTTTCTATTTTAAATGAATACTATTAAAGTTAAGTGATTTTATTTCTTGGAGCTGGAATCCCTTTTTTCCACATGTGCATCTTTAGGTGTCCGGCACACACGCAAATCCGTGCTCAAGAACCTAGAATATAAGACATAATTTCAGTTGTTTCACACTTTTTTGTTAAGTATATAATTCCACATGTGTTATTTCATAGTTTTGATGCCTTCAGTGTGAATGTAGAATTTTCATAGTCATGAAAATACAGAAAAATCTTTAAATGAGAGGGTGTGTCCAAACTTTTGGTCTGTATTGTATACGTATATATTTATATATATACTAGATTGTGGCCCGATTCTAACGCATTGGGTATTCTAGAATATGCATGTCCCCGTAGTATATGGACAATGATGATTCCGACTGTGCCCGTCGCTGATTGGTCGAGGCCCAGGCGGCCTCGACCAATCAGCAAATGAATAAACGGGACAGACAGTACATGGACAATGATGATTCCAGAATTCGCGGCAGACTGTGCCCGTCGCTGATTGGTCAAGGCAACCTTTATGACATCTACGTCGATACTGTGCCTGTCGCTGATTGGTCGAGGCCTGGCAGCCTCGACCAATCAGAGACGCTGGATTTCCATTATGACATCATCGTCGCCATGCTGTGCCCGTCTCTGATTGGTCGAGGCCTGGCGGCCTCGACAAATCAGAGACGTGGGATTTCCAGGACAGACAGACAGACAGAAAGACAGACAGACAGACAGACAGACAGAAAAACCCTTAGACAATTATATATATATATATATATATATATATATATATATATATATATATATATATATATATATATATAATATAGACTATACATATGTTTTCACGAATATTTGAGCCCATGAATCCATTATATGTCCATTTTGCAAGCTGGCGAGAAAATCTCACAATACGGATGCCATACGGATGACAAACAGATACTTTTTTGAGAAAAAATCGCATCGTCGCATTGCACACGGATGACATACTTATCACTGTTTGGGAGCATTTCTGCGTATCTTGGCAGTAAAAAACAGACCGTATTTTTATACGTTAGGTGTGACCCCGGCCTAAAGCTGTCATCTGGGTGCTGGTATTATCAGGCTGGTAAAAGGCCATGGATATTGCCCCTCCCAGCCTATAAGCAGCCAGCAGCCACCCCAGAAAATGCGCATCTATTAGATGCACCAATTCTGGTGCTTTGCCTGGCTCTTCCCACTTGCCCTGTGGTGGTGGCAAGTGGGGTTCATATTTGTGGGGTTGATGTGTCCTTTGTATTATCGAGTGACATCAAGCCCAACGGATATGTGTTTTTTGCACAGTTGGCAGATACCATGGGTTGGGACATTCTTTGCTGTCTCAAAAAAGTCCCAGGCTAGGCAATCCTTGCTGCCCCTGCGAAATGCAGACTCGCGACTGGTGCTGGCCACAGCCAGAGTTGCGGCTGAGGATAAAGTGCTTGTCATGGTTGCATCACTCAGTGTCTGTGCTGCAAACCATAAAGTAACCTCCTCATCTTCCTCCTCTGCTGAGCTCCTAAGCTGCATGCCTCTTGGGCTCAAACCAAGTGGGCTCTATAACCTCAACATCATCCTCTCTGTTCTCCCACTCCTCCACCTAAGAGTCATCCTCCTTCTCTTTCTGCCCTGACATCACATTTGACAATTACGTCACGGCTTGTGATTGGTCGCGTGCCGCCCATGTGACCGTGACGCGACCAATCACAAGCCGTGACGTAATTTTCAAATCCTGAATGCCTAGAATTAGGCATTCAGGACCTGAAATTACATCACGGCTTGTTGTGATTGGTCGCGTCGCGGTCACATGGGCGGCACGCGACCAATCACAAGCCGTGACGTAATTGTCAAATCCTGAATGCCTAGAATTAGGCATTCAGGACCTGAAATTACGTCACGGCTTGTTGTGATTGGTCGCGTCGCGGTCACATGGGCGGCACGCGACCAATCAGAAGCCATGACGTCACGGAAGGCAGTAAACGCGCGCATTTTAAGCAAAGAAGGCTGCCGGTTCCCTCGGTAAGGTGCAGGCTGCGTCGGAGAGGTGAGTATAGCAATATTTTTTATTTTAATTCTTTATTTTACACAGTAATATGGATCCCAGGGCCTGAAGGAGAGTTTCCTCTCCTTCAGACCCTGGGAACCATCAGGGATACCGTCCGATACTTGAATCCCATTGACTTGTATTGGTATCGGGTATCGGTATCGGATTAGATCCGATACTTTGCCGGTATCGGCCGATACTTTCCGATACCGATACTTTCAAGTATCGGACGGTATCGCTCAACACTAGTGCAGATCTCTGATGCTCATGCAATAGTGTGTGTGAAGAGTTCTGTAGACTTACTCACAGTCAGTTGGTTGGAAAGTTGTGAGGCAGGGTGAAACAACAGTGATTGGGGTGCCACCTCTGAAGATTGTACTGTTAAGATGGAGGAAGAGTTTCAGTGCCTCACAGTGAACTTTTGACTGACATCACTGTGAGCATTAGATTAGCACACTCAAGTTATCACGCTCAAGGTACCATAAGAAAGGTCCTATGAGTTCACAGCCAATTAACTTAGTTCAACTCCCTGCTGTCAGCACTAGCGCTGTTACAACTTTTATCACAGCTCTCATGTACTTGAACTGAGTTCATTGGTACTGAATGGGACCCCTCTATTCGACATAACCAGCCTTGCTAATGCTGACAGCTGAGAGTTGCAGCCCACAGCTATCAGTTTTGTCTGGCTGGCTATTAAAAAAACAGGGTAACCCCAAGTCATTTTTATTATTTATTTATAGCACAGGCAGTGACTGATGAATACGTCCATCAGCTGCTGCCTACTTTTGCTGTTGACAGTTCAATACAACTCTCAACATGGTCCCCTGCTAGCACTGATCACAGCACAACCAAGGGACATTGATGTGAGCTATTTTCCTTAGAAACCATCATCAAGGGACAGAGTGAACTGTACTGCGATTTCCAGGTGCCCGGACATGTCCCACTGATGACACAAGGATGTCATCTATGTGTCACAAGTCTGCTCGTGTGTGGGATGTTTTGAGATCCGTGCTGCTACTGGAAACACTGATGTCTGAAAGGGCCCTTAGTGAACTCAGTTATTTGCCAAATTTTGGCTGACTTTTGACGATTTTTAGAAAAAAAGCTCAGGTATCCAACACGAATCCGAATGTGCAACGTTCGTGCCAAATATGAGATTGGGAAATGTTTTCCTAACATGTTTGCTCATATCTATTTACAACACCGCTCTCTGCGTGAGATTAAAAAATCACCAAAATATGTTGTACTTCACATTTATGCTACATGCCAGTAATATTATCAATGCTTACATAAAGTTCTATCTACACATAAATTTCTAGTTCTGATAACATACAGCAGAATAATATCTGCTTTGCAGCAATGGAAGTGACATGAAAACTAAATGTGGATCATGTATCACTGGTTTGGTGGGAGGGGAAGTACAAAGTGTCTAGCCCATAGATCTTATATCTCATTTACATATTATGAAAAGCATGTATTTCTCTGAAATAGCTGATTGGATCTCAAATATCAAGGTATTATTTTATTCAACTTTCTATTATCTTCATGCCTATGTAGATGGCTTAAAATGGTTGACCCTCCAGATAGCTACGATTAAAGAAATAACCTCATCTATGGCCTTTGGATTAAAAACATAACATGAAAAACTGAGTTTTCGAGTAATTGTAAAAGGTGGTGTGCCAATCCATTAATGTATAATTGGGATGGCTTAAAAAGGGTAGCAAGTAATAAAAATAACTTGACTGCCAGAAAACCTTTCAGATATACTCAATATAGATTTAAAAGGAATCACTCCATCAGGTCCAGTTAAATGAAATGTTACTTTTTGTTCCTGGTGCTTCATATTGCAAAATCCTGTTTCTAAAAGCTGTTAGGTCAACAATTCACATTGGAAACTTCATGAACTTACCTTTTCAAAATATGGGCACAAGGGTTGCCAGCTTGAATATATCTATGTTCTATATAACTTTTTTTTTTTTTTTTAAATACTGGAAAATCCTAAGAGATTATAAGAAATACAAGTCTACAGCTTGGAAAATTACCTTACAATAAAGTGTCAGGTGATAGTTTCCATGAAGTTAAGTGAACCTCAAGTAATCAACTTATAACTTTCTAAGATACGTGCACCACTGTGCTAGCTCTTGTCATAGCAATTAAACTTGGGTGACAGTGGTATAACACATCTGGCAACCACAGTATGCAAAGCAGTTTTAGCTCCTAAGATACTCTATACATCTATTGTGCACATCCGTCATATATGGTGGATGATGCGAAAGGGTTAATTTCAAGCATTTTTTTCACAAAAAATCATTATTTTCAAAACAGATTAATTAAAAAATTTTTACTTCTACAGAATTTATGAATCACAATACATAGGTGACTACAGAATGAGTAGACACCAAACATACAGTGGGGGAAATACATATTTAATCCCTTTCTGATTTTGTAAGTTTGCCCACTGACAAAAACATGAACAGTCTATAATTTTAAGGGTAGGTTAATTTTAACATTGAGAGAAAGAAAATCAAAAATTAAATCCAGAAAATCACATTATATAAATTATATACATTTATTTGCATTTTGCAGTGAGAAATAAGTATTTGATCCCTCTGGCAAACAAGACTTAATATTTGGTGCCAAAACTCTTGCTGGCAAGCACAGCAGTCAGACTTTTTTTAGTTGATGATGAAGTTTGTACACATGTCAGGAGGAATTTTGGTCCACTCCTCTTTGCAGATGATCTCTAAATCATTGAGATTTTGAGGCTGTCGCTTGCCAACTCGGAGCTTCAGCTCCCTCCATAAGTTTTCTATGGGATTAAGGTCTGGAGACTGGCTAGGCCACTCCATGACCTTAATGTGCTTCTTTTTGAGCCACTCCTTTGTTACCTTGGCTGTATGTTTTGGGTCATTGTCTTGCTGGAAGACCCAGCCATGACCCATTTTTAATGTCCTGGCAGAGGGAATGAGGTTGTCATTCAGGATTTTACAGTACATGGCTCCATCCATTCTCCCATTGATGTGGTGAAGTAGTCCTGTGCCCTTAGCAGAGAAACACCCCCAAGAACATAATGTTTCCACCTCCATGCTTGACAGTGGGGACAGTGTTCTTTGGGAAATAGGCAGCATTTCTCTTCCTCCAAACACAGCGAGTTGGTTTAATGCCAAAGACCTACATTTTTGTCTCATCTGACCACTTCTCCCAATCATTCACAAAATCATTCAGGTGTTCATTGGCAAACTTCAACAGGCCTGTTGCAAAGGAAAAAGGAGAGGAAGGCACTCACCGAACTGGAACTTGACTTGTCTTTATTAAATGTCCATTAAAACATCATGGCCGGGAGAATGAACAAGGAGCTCACACCAATAAATTCATCAGATGATATAATGGACCCCAGAAAAAAAAATTTCGGAAAAGAAAAAATATATTTCTCAATTTTAGCAAATAATTCTCCCTCAAAACTACATGGACATGATCCTGGTGAGGATCTAAATCAGGAGAAAAAATGTTATTAATAAAGTTTTGAAATATTGCTGGTGCAATGTTTAATTCAAATGGCATGACAAGGTTTTTCTAATAAACCCACGGGCGTTAACACCATTTTCCACTCATCACACTTTTTGATGTGTATCAAATTTTAAGCCCCTCTAAGGTCAAGTTTAGAAAACCATTTGGCCTGATCAGCTGATTATATCGGTCAGGGACAAGTGAGTAAGTATTCTTAACCATAATTTAATTCAGTTCTCAAAAATCGAGGCAAAGAAACCCCCCACCATCTTTCTTTAAACAAAGCAAAATCCAGCAACAAAAATGGAGGAGGAAGGATGGATTTGACTTTTCTGTAAACTTTTGTTTACATAATTTTTAATTGAAGTATGTTCAGGCCCAGACGAATTGTAAAAGAGAGTTTTAGGTAATTTGGCATTAGGAAAAGCTCAATAGCACAATCACAAGGATAATGGGGAGGTAACATCTAGATCTCTTTTTCTAAAATTACATTTCCAAAGTCTTTCAGATAACCAGGCAGACCCGTCAGACTAGTGGAGCATAACTGTACAGAATTTAGACGTTTATTATGACATTTAAGGCTCCACTTAACAATCTCCTTCTCACACCAATAAATAACAGGATTGTGAATAAGCAGCCATGGTAGCCCCACAACCACCCCATCAGGTAAATTATCCAAGACATGGCTGAAAATTCAGATGAAATGCTCACACTTGATGCGTTAACTTCACCATTAACCACTTTAAAAAGTTGTGAAATAGTGGTGTTTTGGCATTAGGAAAAGATCAATAGCACAATCACAAGGACAAATGGAGAGGTAACGTCTAGATATCTTTTTCTAAATTTACATTTCCAAAGTCTTTCAGGTAACCAGACAGACCCGTCAGACTAGTGGAGCATAACTGTACAGAAATTAGACATTTATTAATACATTTAAGGCTCCACTTACCAATCTCCTTCTCACACCAATAAATAACAGGATTGTGAATAAGCAGCTATGATAGCCCCACAACAACCCCATCAGGTAAATTATCCTAGACATAGCCAAAAATTTAGATGAAATGCTCACAATTGATGCATTAACTTCACCGTTAACCACTTTACAAAGTTGTGAAATACTGGTGTTTTGTCAAAAGCAAAAATTTAAATGGGTATTTGCCCCTAATGCTAATTTCAGAACCAGTCCTGAATCAATTTATTTGGGTGCAGACTCACAGTCAATGAAAGCCAATGCTGGCAATACCTGGTTCTTGAGTTCTTGTAGGACAAAACTGTATTAAGCAGTACTTTGTTTGAGGAGAAAATAGGTACCTTGAATCTGGGTGACCCCCTCAACAATTACCCAGACTTAGGGATTTTCCTGATGGCTTGTCCACTTGTGGATGAGTTGGGCAGTACTTTAAAAAAATTTCCTGTGAGACCTCAAGTCTACGTCTTTTCTCCACAGCATGAAAACTGGGAACTCCAACCT
Organism: Ranitomeya variabilis; assembly: GCF_051348905.1. Lineage (NCBI taxonomy): Eukaryota > Metazoa > Chordata > Amphibia > Anura > Dendrobatidae > Ranitomeya > Ranitomeya variabilis. Next base: position 239,624,460 of record NC_135232.1, read on the forward strand.
CCAATAGCTCCACCTCCAGTAAATGGACTTGCTGGGGAAGAATTTAACGGAGAACCTGGTGCTCGTCATGTCTCTCATGGATTTGGCGGTCCATCTGTATGGTTTGAATCATGGCCTCTACCAGAGAACTAGGGGATTCATGAAGAACCAGAGCATCCTTAAGAATCATAAAACCTTTACAGAACTGGCACCAACAACTGCATTATTCCATAGAAAATCAGTATACCATTGCCAGAACTCAACTCTATAGTCCTCAGCAATGCACCCTGCCCTGTGCCAGGTTCTTTATCTTTGCCTAAGTGACTTGTGTCCCGTTGGGTTCATCATTGATCAAACCTAAGGTGTTAAAAATGGCATCAACAGAAACCCGTTCTGGGGTTTGTGGTGACAAAGAAAATGCTCAGATTTGAGAACCTACTTGCAGTAGGTACATGATTATCCTCACCCTCTGGAACTCTTTTCTTGATGACTAAGGTCACAGTGCAAACAATAGCCTACAGCTCTTCCAGATCACCCTGAACTGTTTTTTTTCTCCTGAAAATTTATCATGAAGGGTTATTTTAGGTTCAGGCGACTGAACATCAGACAGTAATAAACAGAGGGGTGAGGCAAAGGCATAATCAGGTCACAGTCCTGAGTCATAATTCTAAGAAGGTAACAGATCAAGACAAAGGGTCTAGGTAAACACACAGTCAAAGGCAAATCCAAGGTAGGGCAATAATGATTATAGCACAGAGTAGACACACACCACTTGAGCAGAGCTACAACAGGAAGAGAATAGAGACAGACTAGCAGCTAAATAGCCTGAGAATCACTCCAAATGGGAGGCACCTGTAGGAAACCTAGCACACCTCTGCCCTGATTTGGACTATCAATTACCACACTGACAGCTCACCACGCACAACCCTCAGATTGGACTACTGAGATATCTATGATAAAACTGACAGCTCAGCATGCCCCTGTCCCAGATTGGACTGGTGAGCTGCCATTCACCACAATGAATGGAGGAATTATGACACTAATAAACCTAATTTACAATTTAGTTTGAATAATTTAACTGAAATTATGGTTTGGTAATACTTTTTGTTTAAACAATGAAACTGATTTTTTTAATGTTATCGCACTTTACTCAAGAAATAATTTTAATTTAATTTTTAAGTATTGTTTAATTTGAATGTTATTATTTTTAGCCTATTTCAAATTTAATACTCATTAAAAAAAATTCAGTTTAATGAAAAAGATTCTTAATATTTGTTATATTTAATCCATGTTAATAGTTGCATTACTAAATAATGTATTGCTTCACAATGGTTTGGGACCTAGGTAATAAAGCTTAATACAGTCTCTTAAGAGCAATTCAGGCAACAGAATGTCTATGTCACTGTTACAAACTGTCAGGGCTTTAATTTTACAAGACTATTGAAAGAGTGTGAAGAGTGGTAGCAGATGGTGCAGCTACATTGGGCAATAAAGAATTGGAGAAGAGATTCAGTATTCTTCTCCTGCTGTTCAGTTAGCTGTGAAAATGTCTCCTTACCATGAAAATGTGAACTTTTCTTCCACAAGTAAAACAGCAGTCTTTTTTAAAAATATTAAAAAATGTTAAAATAAGTAATACAACACAATCATAAATTTTGTGCAGCAAACCCGATGAATATCTAAAAACTAATAATGTTGACATTAATGCCCATTGCCTGATATTGTCGATTCATTCTATAGTGCACTAAAAATTTAGTTTAGTATCCAGCTGACTGCGCCTGTGCGGCCGCCCTGCTTTTGATTGCCAGCCCCACAGTGACTTATGATTTATTCACATTGCGGGGCTGGGATTCACAGGTAGGGTGGCCATGCAGGCGCAGTCAGCTGGGCTGCATATGAGGAAAGACGGGCAGCGCTCACTGTGCCTGCACCAGGCAGGGGAAAAGAGCGCAGGCGCCGGCTATTTTCAAAATAGCGGTGGGGAGGAGGTGGCGCCCAGCGCCAAGAAGATGTGAGTGACAGCTGTGTGGCGTCTAAAGCAGGGGGGAAACGCCGGCCTCCTTGACTGAAGACCAGGTATTTCTGACAAATTAAAAAACGGATTATTTCTCTAGTTACAGCACCCAGAACTAAAAGAGCCACCTTGTCAGAATACAGCATTACTGCTGCACAAGGTGGCTCTTTTAGTTTGAAACGACTGGGGGGGTGACAGGTTCCCTTTAATGATCTCAAGGCAGCTGGGACCACAGTCACCAAGAAAACCATTAACAAGACATTATGCTATGAAGGTTTAAAATCCTGCAGTGCCTGCAAGGTCCTCCTGCTCAAGAAGGCACAGGCCTGTCTGAAAAGTCTCAAACAAGAAGCAAAGAAAAACGGGCGGCACTGCCTTCCACATGTGGACCTTCAGCTACGCAAAAATCAGGTGCATTCATTAAGGGAAACAACTTATAATCCACCTCCAGTTACCGGGTGCTCCTCCAGAAAACTTCAAACAGTACAATTTGTTGCAAAGGAAAAAGGAGAGGAAGGCACTCACCAAACTGGAACTTGACTTGTTTTTATTAAATGTCCATTAACATTGCCTTGTGCAGGCATGTACTATGAAGGACAGAGAATGAACTTCCATCCAATATTGCAGCCAGCATGCAGCCAGCAGGTAAGGAAAGGGTGAATCAAACACCCAAAAACCCTGCCCATATGACCCAAAACTGGTTCCGCCAAATTCAGGTGACAGGTTCCCTTTAAAATGGATCATAGGAAGGTGCAAGATATAACAGATTGAATCCAACTTAGTGACCTGAAAGGGTTGCAACATTTTCTAGGACTCACCAACAATTATAGGAAATTCATTAGGGGTTTATCTCAGATTATGATACCTCTTACTGACCTCACATGCAAAGGGGCAGATCTCAATGTTTGGTCACCAGATGCTATTAGGGCTCTGGAAAATTGTAAAGAGTGTTTTATTTCTGCTCCCGTTCTAATCCAACCAAATCGCCATGAACCATTCATTGTAGGGGTGGATGCTTGGAAGGTAAGGGTAGGTTCCGTTTTATTTCAGGGTTTCAAAACTCTGACCAATTTGCATCCAAGTGCATCTTTCTTGAAAAAAAATTGTCTGTTGAAATTACGATGTTGGGAATCGTGAGTTACTCACTGCTAAATTTGCATTAAAGGAATGGTGACATGTTTTTGTAGGGAGCAGATCATTAAGCCACTGTGGTCACTGATCAGAATTTTGTGTACATTAAGTCAGCCGATCACCTAACTCCTGGACAGGCCAGATGGTCCTTATTTTTCTCTGGATTTAATTTCTCTATCACGTTCAGGCTGGGGTCAAAGAATATGAAGGCTGACGCATTGTCACACAGTCTTAGTTAAGCTTCTCCAGAACCTTGATCCTCCATTCAGGGCATTGTGGTTTCTGTGGCATCCTTGGAATTTGAAGCTGAGATCCATAAAGTCCATTTGTTGGCTTCTTCTGCTATTCCTGGGTTCAAATTATTTGTTCTTGTGTACCTAAGATTGCATCTGTTGCAAGAGTTTTATAATTCCATCTTGAGTGGTCATCCTGGGGTCACGGCTATGCAGAAAGTGATTACCAGGTGTGATAACACAGCATTTACTCTTAATTATGCCAGACATATATTTAGTAGGCCCAAGGACATGAGCTACTGTTCATATGAATCTGAATGTTGACTCTTGTTGTAGATTGATTTGATGCTTGTGAATTGTTGAATGTGTGCTGTTTACCTATTATAGCAGCTCCTACAGTTTATTGTGTTGCCATCTTTGGAGGACAGGGATGCATGGTAGATAAAAAAAATTGCTAATATGTTAACTACACATTGTATAAGTCTATGTAGTTTGCTGACCTGCAAACTGTAAATGACAAACTATGCAGATTGATTGAATACTCGAGCAATGAGATTTGACCTCATCCCACCTTCCCCCTGACCTGTGGATGATGACCAAAGGACAGTTGTGAACTATAAAAAATAAAGATTATTAATATTATAATGATTATTATAAAAGGGGATCTGCCTCTGTTCCCAGTGAGACTCTACAGAAGAACAGCCAAGGCACCATAGCTCCATCAAGAGGAATACAGATTTGATACTCTATAGGATGCCAGCATAGGGGACCATGGCCCCAGCTGGAGGGATACAGATCTGCTTCATTGACCATCACAGAACCCATGGAGATGTTTGGAGAAGCCAGGTTGGGACAATCAGGTCACCTGGTCATGTACCTCAATGGACTGTCAGCTTCATAAGCTTATTGTTACCTCCTCTCTGTGGGTGCCTGCCAAAAGCTGGGTGCCCCTTGTGGGAGTGGTCAGCCCTGGAAACCCCAAAGTTGCAGATGCTCTAATCCCAACTGTTATTTGGATGGTGATTGACCGATTCAGTAAAATGGCTGATTTTGTTCCTTTATTGGGGTTACCTAATGCTGGAACACTTTCCAGGTTATTTATTTGTCATATTGTAAGATTGCATGGAATTCCTCTTAAAATTGTGTCTGATAGGGGAGTCAAATTTGTCTCCAAATTCAGAAGAGATTTTTGTAAGAAATTGGGGATTGATTTGTCATTTTCTTCTGCCTACCACCCTGAAACCAATGGACAGACAGAAAGGACAAATCAATCTTTGGAACAAATTTTAAGTTGTTTTGTTGCAGCTCAGTAGGAGGATTGGTCTTCATTTTTACCTCTTGCTGAGTTTGCCATTAACAGTTAAATCAATCAGTTTACTGGAACCTCACCTTTTCTGTTTTCATCCTCATTTTAGTGACTTTGCTAGGCTAAATTCTGAATATCCTGAGGTGGAGGTTGCCCTACAGAAACTTGGGGATGTCTAGAGGGAGGTTTAAAAAAATATTGTGGCTGCTCAGATTTGCCAAAAGCGGAAGGCTGATAGAAAACATTCAGCGGCTCCTTCTTTAAAGTTTAAAGTAGGTGGTATGGTTTGGCTGTCAACCAAAAATATTAAACTTAAAGTACCGTTAGCTACATTGGTCCTTATAAGATTCTGAAAGTGGTCAATCCAGTGGTTCTACATTGTAGCTTCCTCCATCCCTTCACATCCCTAATGTTTTCCATAAATCCCTATTAAAGGAGTTTGTCCCTTCAATTTTGTCTCCCTCCTCTGGTCTCTGTCAGTGACAATTTAGAGAGTGAGGTACAAAAAATTGTGGATTCTTGAAAGGTCCGTAATTTTCTCCAGTATCTCATCCATTGAAAGGGATACAGATCAGAGGAGAAATCCTGCTTTACATCGAGAGCTGTGAAGGCCGATTGCCTGGTCTCGACCTTCCATTCTAGGCTTCATGGGATATTTGGTGGTACGCTGGCCCCTATAGAAGAGTGGGTATTGTCATGATTTCTTGTCTCAGTGTGGTGAGTAGCAGTACAGCCATTCAATCTGGGACACTGGTAGGTTGAGCTGTCAGTATTGTGATAAATAGCTCAGCAGCTCAATTTGAGCCTTGCACATGCTGATCTGTCAGTGTGGTGAGTACAGTCCAGTCACCCAATCTGGGTCAGGGCATGTTAGGTTCCCAACAGGTGTCCTGTTTGGATTGATTCCCAGGCTATTTAGCTCGCTGTCTCCCTCTAATATCTGCTAGTTGTAGCTCTGCTCAAGTAGTGTGGGTGTCTACTTTGTTCTTTAAGTTCTAGTATTCTGATCTTTGTTGCCTAAGCTTGGGTATACTTTTTGCCATCCATTTTCCTAGCCCCTTTGACTTCACCTGCTACCTTCTTGGAATTCTGACTCTGGACTTTGACCTGACCACGCCTTTGCTTCACACCTTTGTTTATGCTGTACCATCTTGGCTTTCAACCTCTGACTTCTTGACTTCCCCTACTCACTGCTTGTCCAGGAGTAGTACTAGAGTTACAAATAGCACAATTTATAAACCTTTTGCTGTTTGGAACAAACCAATCGAATAAGAACAATTTGAACAGTTCAACACTTCAAATTGAACAAGTGGTTTCTCCAAATCCTACACAAAAGGCCACTTTTCAGGACTAGTGCAGTTTCAGAATTAGGTGACATTCACACATTCTAGTGGTGTTTATTTTTTTCTCAGACAATACTCTGACCCATAGAATTTCATTGAGCCATACACAATTCAGGTTAAAAAAGGGATCATATCTCCTATTTGGGAGACTCAGAGCATGTACTATTCTCAACCGTTTTGCAAATCAGACATTGTACTTCAGAATTCTGAGTTTTATCGGTTTTAACTGACATAATGTTAAGAGTCAATGTCTAAAAACAGTTCAGACAGTCTAGCTGCTTCAATGAGAAAAATTTTTTAAAAAAATACAGAAGCAACTCGGATGCAGCTAGGGTGATACCTGAGAAAAATAGCTCAAGTTATCTGAAGTGGTAACACTCAGGGCAGAGAAAGATGACCGTATTTCTCCTGCGATAATCACATCACACTGCACGGACTGGCCTGCACCTCTCCTGACTTGAGCAAAACAGGATGATGGATTACTATGCAGCTGTCAAGCTCAGGTCAGGAGATCCGACAGCCAGTACGGTAAATCTTAGATCAAGCATGAAACACATCAAAAATGTGGTATGGCTAAGGGTTTTTGACTATGAAGTTTGATTGCTATTTAGAAATATGGTTAATAAAGTGGTCCAAAAAATTAAGAGAAAATATTATTGCCTTTCACAAACAAGGAAAAGGATACTAAATGTTCATGGAGATTCAGGTGGAAGCATTGTTCGCAAGTTCAAAGATAAAGGAACACTGTATACACTACATTGACCTGACAGAAAGAAAGATTTATCTACAGTTGCAACCAGATTCTTGAGGAGGCAGGTGGTCAAAAATCCTCAAATGACTGAAAAACATCTGTAGCAAGATTTGGTGGTAGTCAATACTGAGGTTTCAGTTTGCACAGTAAGATGCATACCAAATTCTAACATTTTTTATGTCCATACTTCTAGGAAAGTTGGCTCCAAAATGCTTAAAATTAGAAGTTGTGGGATTCTGTACTGTGAGACAAAGAAACAAAACTGGAACTTCTCATGCTAATAGATCAATGTTATGTTTGGAAAAAGAAGTATGGTGCATACACTAATAAGAAGACCATGCCTACAGTTAAGCATGGTGACAAGTTATTGTTATTCTGAGGAATTTCAGATTCCTCTTTTACTGCAAAGTTGTAGAATGTGGAGGAACAGATGGAATCAATCAGATATTAGTAAGTTTTACATAATAATGTCACACCTTCTGTGAGTAAACTGAAGCTTGGGCATCATTGGACCTTCTAATAGGACATTGATCCATAAAATACCTTAAAGTTCACAAAGTTTTGGTTTCATTAGAAGCCCTGTAAAATTTACAATCACTTGACTTGGACCACACAAAAATGTTAGTGAACTGGAAACCATTGCCCATGAGTATGGGCCTATAATTCTCATGACCTCTGCCAGAGGTTGGTTTCTGACTATCCATCACATTTCCAACTAGTCATAACATCTAAAGTGTGATATACGAAGTACAAAAGATCCTTGTCATGATAATTGCAGTCTGACATTGCAGTAGTCACTTAAAGAGGTATTCTGTGCTGTATTTGGAAGAATCACCTATTACATTAGTGATGTTGAGTGTAGTGTTTAGGGGAGAACGAACGTGCTCGGCGATAGTTGGTTCTCACTCGAGAATCACGGTGCCCGGATGTCCTTGTTACTTTGCAAGTATGGGGCGATGCTCTATGTAAAACTTAAATCCCCTCCCTGCATTTTTGGCGCATGTCTAACAGCCAATAAGTATTAGTGGATTACCTATGCATTGCTGTAATGCTCCATCTTGGTTGTAGCTTACTTTGATTGTCTGGCTGTGCGACATCATGAAGTGTTATAAAAGAACAGGTGCCACCCGGCTTGGCACACTGATACCATTGCACAGCATTGTAACATTTGATATTGGAGTGAGAGAGTGCTTGTCTAGGCCTGTGTGTGCACAGTACAACAAATTAGAGGCCTATAGTGTTTATACTGATCCTGAAGCTGAGCCATCATACTATCAGCCCTTCTAAGTACTAATCATTTGCTTTGCTGTTTGTATCATATAATCTGCATTTAGCCTTGGAAGGGAGAGAGAATCGCAGCAACAGGGAGAGTATCAGAATAGAGTCTGTAGACAGGGATTAGAGCTGTGCAGTCTGTTGGCAAATATATAGCTGCAGCTTTCTTTAGAGGGCCTAAAAAATGGAATATATTTTGATCCATCATGTATTCGTCAGAAAATGTAACAAACCAGCAGGAGGTCGGTCAGCGGATGTCACCACACTCACACAACAGAATGGTATGAGGTATGATGAGGGTGCCGAGGACAAGGCTGGAGCAAAAGAAACAGGCCCATCCATGGCAGATAGGTTCCTATCCCACTTTGCAGGGGGGCACTGTACACTACTTCTGAAGCCAGAGCAGTGCGAACAGGTTATCAGTTGAATAGCAGATAATGCTTCCAGCAGGCTTGGCAGCACTAGCTAGTCTTACACATTTTCCACTCTCACCAGCCTACAGTCTGGATCATTTAATCATCACCCTGATCCTCCTTTCTCCCACCACGTTGAGTCCCAAGAGACTAGTGATCCCACTCTAGGACACTCCAAAAAGCTTTTTACAACATAATTTCATCATTGTGGCATCTCAGCCTGCATCCTCCAAAAGGGTCAGGAGGACAGGCTGTTTAGTGATGCATAAAACTTAGAGTAGGCACGGCCACAAGAACAAAACAGTGTGGAATGAAAACTTTTTGCTAAGGAGTAAGATGATGATACACAGTTGCCGCTTAGTCTTGTTGTTGTTAAGTCATGTCAGGATGACCAGGGTGCGGGGGTGGAAGATCAGGTAATGGATGGCAAAGTCACAGACCCATCCTGGGAAGCTGGCATGCAGAGTGAGACCAGCAGCACTGAGGGGGAAGGATTGGCAACACCAAAACAGGAACAGGCAGTGGGGTGACCAGAGGGAGGAGGTGGGCAACTGTTTTGCAGAGCAAAGACGCTACTGAATTTCTCCATTAAAAGAGATTTTTGAGGCAAACAAAAAGGCTATTTGCAACCTGTGCCATGACAAGATCAGTAGGGGCCTGACCACCAAGAACCTAACCACCACCAGAATGATCAGGCACATGTAATGTAAGCACTCAACTTGGTGTGCCGAATGCCTGTGTCTACGATTGGTGCCATTGGGTGACACCGCTGCCTCTTCCCCTCTGCTAGGTGCTTCCCAATCCCCTGTTCAAAACACTTGTGCAGATGCCTCCTGCCCTGCACCTATCCTTGCACATTGTGACTTACAATCATCAGGTAATTGCAAATCCTTGTCTCAGCACAGCTGCCCCTACCCTAGGCCAAACACCGACAGGTCAAAGGCAAAATTGACACATTTCCAGGCTGCTTGTTGACATTTTGGCTTGTTCATATGGAGGATTTCCGCTGTCGCATGGTGGCAGCTGTCTTGGTACCAGGTCTACAGCGGCCACTTTTTCTCCCAGTGTGACGTCCCCACCGTGTACAAGCATGTGTCCAGGAAAATAAAATATACCCGTAGTCAGTAACCCGTGGCTCCTGTGACTCCAACGTATGTTTCGCCCACTGGCTTTCTCAAGGAGAAATGTAAACTGGACTCAGAGGAGCCACGGGTTGCTGACTATGGGTATATTTTATTTAATCCCTTGTTCATATGCTCTTTATGCACTTTCAGACATGTTTGTCTACTAGACTTTTGCACAATACTGGTGGGATTTTTTCTGTACCTGAATTATGTTATTTTTGTCAGTATTTCCATGTATAATGTTTTCACTTGCTGTGGTCTATGCTCTTGTTTTTTGGTTACACTTATCTACTATATGTTTTTAAATATTATGATTCAATAAAATCTATATATTTTATAATATATTTTCTGAGTTGTTCACTTTATTTTGAGGTGGCTTTAATTTGTCTAGGAGACAAACCGCACACCGTGGCAGAGTTGCTTAAAGGAATAACAGACCAGACAGATCTGTGGATTTTGCTACTGAACCTCCAACCAGACATGGTTCTGTGTGGTAATGGGTGTAACCTGGTGGTTGCTGTGAAGCTTGGCAAGTTCACATATGTACCATGTTTGGCACATGCGCTCCAGAATATATTTCGTACCACTACTGTGGAGGTGCACAAGTAGGTTCCCAGGCCCAAAGTGTAATAACATGAAACTTGGCACTCAACTTCATTTTGAAATCCAGTGATATTTTAATGCAGTCCTGTCACAGTAACATGAGATGTTTTGGTCCTATATGGACCTTCCTCAGTCTATTTACAAATGGGACAAAAATGTTGGTGGCAAAAAGTGGACCATAGACAAATAAACAGTAAGCATAAAGTAATAATCATCTTAGTTAAGTATATCAAATGTGACGAAATTATATACATGATATAATACATCAAGAATATCCTTATTAGGTGTTTAAAGTGAGGATAAAACGGGGTAAATAGGAATGGGTTAGGGTACCTACCCGACTGCTATGGTGATAAGGATATATACAGAAGAGGATAATATATGGCTGAAAGTAAGAATAACTGTAATGAGAATAAGGTGTATATATATATATATATATATATATATATATATATATATATATATATAAAAGCATACATATAAAATGTACATTTGTATGAAAAAATGGTGCTCATGGAAGTCCCTGTATATTAGGGAGACAGATCTCCACATTAAATTTCTTTATTCAAGTGAAGGAGTCTGTGGAGGTGGGGATTAAAGAGGAGTTAGGTCATGGTATGTGCTATACCAGGTAATATAGCCGCATGCAATGTCCTGTGTCCATGAGCTGTATAGCTATAATCATTAGTGGCAGCAGAAAATGCGGTCAGAAATATATATGGGGTTACTTATAAATAAGCTGTGATGTTTCCCAGAGTTGTGTGTCCAAAAACATTGGTGACAGCGGTTTATGTGACCAACAGTACATGTGGGATTGCTGTAAATAAGCTGCAATAGCTGTGGTATGATGTATATACTTACAGTATGTTGCGTTCATCTCTCCTACACCAATGTGGTGTCCGCCGCTTGTTAGATGAGGAGGACGCTCTAAAATAGAAAAGGGGTGGGACTAGCCGGCAAGCGTACTGGAAGTGCATCACCGGATGTGATGTATGCGTTCCACCATGGCTATTAGTTTGCGTTCCACAGCATGGGTTGTTATGTGAACTGTGGTGAATGAGATGGGGGTGGAGCATGCCCTGTGGGGCGCTTTGTACTGTGTGAGTGAGAGTCTGCATGGGACAAAAGGGAGAGAGAGGAAGTGTACTTCACAAAGGTGTTGGGTAGAAAAACAAGGTAACAGAGCAATTTATGCAAATTTATCAGTAGTGAACAAGAGATGTATACCAATGTGGTATTTTGCTGGTATGGTGCAGTCGAGTAGGGGGAGGAGGAGGGTCAATCCAAGGGGTGTGGATCTAGTGAAGAGAATTCAATAGAGACGGCTCTGTAATAGAAAATGCTTAGGATTAGTGATCATCATACACTAACTACCAATAGGGCACTATTATATACATACACTCACCGGCCACTTTATTAGGTACACCTGTCCAACTTCTTGTTAACACTTAATTTCTAATCAGCCAATCACATGGCGGCAACTCAGTGCATTTAGGCATGTAGACATGGTCAAGACAATCTCCTGCAGTTCAAACCGAGCATCAGTATGGGGAAGAAAGGTGATTTGAGTGCCTTTGAACGTGGCATGGTTGTTGGTGCCAGAAGGGCTGGTCTGAGTATTTCATAAACTGCTGATCTACTGGGATTTTCACGCACAACCATCTCTAGGGTTTACAGAGAATGGTCCGAAAAAGAAAAAAAATCCAGTGAGCGGCAGTTCTGTGGGCGGAAATGCCTTGTTGATGCCAGAGGTCAGAGGAGAATGGGCAGACTGGTTCGAGCTGATAGAAAGGCAACAGTGACTCAAATCGCCACCCGTTACAACCAAGGTAGGCCTAAGAGCATCTCTGAACGCACAGTGCATCGAACTTTGAGGCAGATGGGCTACAGCAGCAGAAGACCACACCGGGTACCACTCCTTTCAGCTAAGAACAGGAAACTGAGGCTACAATTTGTACAAGCTCATCGAAATTGGACAGTAGAAGATTGGAAAAACGTTGCTTGGTCTGATGAGTCTCGATTTCTGCTGCGACATTCGGATGGTAGGGTCAGAATTTGGCGTAAACAACATGAAAGCATGGATCCATCCTGCCTTGTATGGAGCATCTTTGGGATGTGCAGCCGACAAATCTGCGGCAACTGTGTGATGCCATCATGTCAATATGGACCAAAATCTCTGAGGAATGCTTCCAGCACCTTGTTTAATCTATGCCACGAAGAATTGAGGCAGTTCTGAAGGCAAAAGGGGGTCCAACCCGTTACTAGCATGGTGTACCTAATAAAGTGGCCGGTGAGTGTATATATCAACATCATATCTAATAGAATAAGTCTAATTAGTTCATAATGGCCAAGAAATAATACTGGTTGTTCACTCTGCTAGACTCACGCTACAAGGAGAACTTTGCATCTCTTCTTCCTGAGGTGGAGAAGTCTTCTAAAATGGTGTTATACCAGAAGGCGATTGTGGAAAATATGTTGAAAAAATTCCCATCAGACAATTCTAGTGGAAGGGGTAAGCTTCCTTGCCCTACAAAGGATGAGAGGGCAGAAAGACACACAGTAGATGGAGGTGTACACCATCAAAGGCATGGGCCAATTTCATGACACCAGTTCAGAGCCTGATGACAGGGTATTTTTGAGAAGGGAAGTGTTTTTAAAGATGGTCAAGCAATACCTGGTAAACCAAACCAGCTCTGTGACTTTCAACTTTTGGGTCTCTGGACACCTGGCATAAACTGTCCCTCTATGCCTTGGAGATGTTGTTCTGCCCTGCTGCTAGCATCTTGTATGAGCGGGTTTTTAGGGCTGTCAGGGGAGGTCATAACAGACAGATGCGTTTTCCATGCAGGGACATTGGGGTTCATCATGGGATCATCTGGCTCGATATAGACTATAGTCGAGCCTGGTATCCTGAAACCTCAAGAAATTTGTGCAGCTCCAGCCAATGGCAAGAGAACACCGACCTGTACTCTAAACCAGGGTTGTATGGATCTATCTGCTCATCTCTATGTCCCAGTTTTATGAGGTAATCTGCTGTTAATGCAATAAATGGCTTCTTTATATAAATATTACTTTTAAAGTAAAATGCGGGAGCTAGTAGTGAATAGACATTTACAGCTCAATTACACTTCCCTCCATACTTCTATTAAAAGATGGTTCTACACTTACAAAGATTCTTCATTAAAACAGAACAGGTAACTATAGTGATTAATAAAATATTGGATTCACATAAAACTACTTCAATATAAGATTAAACTACCTGTTTAACTACATTGAAGCTCCCAGTTATAGTATTCATGTCTGTGTATATATACATTTATATGTATTACATTTTATCAGTATATTCAGTCAACCTGAAAATTCCATAAACCTTAATTACCGAACATCCTAGTGAAGGTTAAAAGGTAAAAATGTCATGAGTACCATCCTCAAGATGTTTCATATCTAGTGAATCATCAGTTCTTATGAGTCATTATAAGTAATAATCCGCTATTACTTCTCAGAATCATCACTTCTCATTCCACACAGGGCATTGCATAGTTCTCTGGTCAATTGTCACACTCTCTTATTATATTTCAGACCCTTACTACACATTTCCTCTCAACAAATTACAGAACACTTAAAGGGGTTGCCTGAGGCCATACACAGTTAGATCTATTGCAAATAGAAAGTAACTGAACTTATTAAAATACCTTAATTATAAAAAAGCCATAATGCTTCAATTTCAGACAGCCATTTGTAGGCCCATCAACTTTACATCCACATCAGCATTGACAAACTCAAACAGCTTCTCCCAATTTGTGTGTGCACACAATGAGGGATGCTAAGTGTCAGGCTCAGTTCATTAACTAAATCAACCCCCTCTTCAGTCTAGTGAAAGCGAAGAAAAAGGTCAAAGGTGGGAAGCTACTAATGTTAACTGTCTTGATAGCTTCTAGAATATTAAAAACTGTTCTTAATATGCATATGCATTTTTTAAGCTTTTTAGTATCTTACTTAGGTTCCTGAAAACATATTTTTCAGACATTGGACAGTGCAATTTATGAAGTCCCATCCCCCTGCAAGCAGAAGAAATTGACACAGATGATGATAACCCTGGCATATGCTGCAAACACATTTTCTCCAGCAGTGCTCTGGGTGTCACGAAGATCTGCAGAGAAAATGTTTTGCACCTGAAGACTTCATCCATTATAAGGTTATATAACTGTTATATAACTCTGCTCTTCATCTTTCCAAACAAGCCTATTTCACCAACCAAACACCCCACTATCCAGCAATCCAAAACAAATCTTTGACACTTTTCACTCCCTCCTCAGTCCTAAAGTACAGGCTCCCATCAACAATCTAGGTCCTAACAAGCTGGCCACTTTAAAAAAAAAAAATTGAACATATCTAACTAGAAATGTTCTCCCAAACCTCTAACTGCATGGATAATATTTTGTCCTACACTTCAACAAGTTCACAAATCGTCTTTGAACAGGTCACAGAAGAAGTTATCAAGCTTCTCACTTCTTCTCACCTTACTATTTGCACTATTATTATTATTTATTTTTATAGCACCATTTATTCCATGGTGCTTTACATGTGAGGAGGGGTATACATAAAACCAAGTATAGTAATCTTAACCAATTCAAGTCATGACTGGTACAGGATGAGAGAGGACTCTACCCACAAGAGCTCACAATCTACAAGGGAGAATACAGTAGGCGAGGGTAGACCTGGTCGTGCAGTGGTTTGATTGATGCGTGGTTACTGCAGGCTGTAGGCTTGTCGGAAGAGGTAGGTCTTCAGGTTCTTTTTGAAGGTTTCTGTGGTAGACAAGAGTCTGATATGTTGTGGTAAAGAGTTCTAGAGTAGGGGTGATGCATGGGAGAAATCTTGTATGCGATTGTGGGAAGAGGAGATAAGAGAGGAGTAGAGAAGGAGATTTTGTGAGGATCAGAGGTTGCGTGTAGGTAAGTACTGGGTGACAAGGTCACAGATGTATGGAGGAGAAAGGTTGTGGATGGTTTTGCATGTCATGGTTAGAGTTTTGAACTGGAGTCTTTGGGTAATAGGGAGCTAGTGCAGGGATTGACGGAGGGGAGAGTCTGAGGAATAGCAGGGGACAGGTGGGTTAGTCGGGCAGCAGTGTTTAGAATAGATTGGAGGGGTGCGAGAGTGTTAGAGGGGTGGTCACAGAGCAGAAGGTTGCAGTAGGTGAGATGATGAGGGCATGGACTAGGGATTTTGCAGATTGTTGGTTGAGGAATGTACAGATCCGTGAAATATTTTTAAGCTGAAGTCAGGAAGTGGAAAAGGTCTTGGATATGTGGCTTGAAGGAGAGATCAGTGTCAAGGATTACCCTGAGGCAGCAAGCTTGTGTGACTGGGGAGAGTGGGCAGCCATTTACTTTAATGGATAAATCCATTGGGGGGTCGAGTGAGATGGGGAAAGATGATGAATTCTGTTTTGTCCATATTAAGTTTTAGAAATCTAGCGGAGAAGAAGGATGAAATAGCAGACAGACATTGTGGGATTCTGGTTAGTAGGGAGGTGATATCTGGTCCAGAGATGTAGATCTGTGAGTCATCAGCATAGAGGTGATACTGAAAGCTGTGAGATTCTTTGAGCTATCCGAGGCCAAAGGTGTAAATGGAGAAAAGCAGGGGCCCTAGGACCAAACCTTGTGGGATGCCGACAGATAGAGGGTGAGGTGCGGAGGTGGTGTGTGAGTGGGAGACGCCGAATGTCTGGTCTGTTAGGTATGACAAGATCCAAGATAGGTCCAAGTCTGTGATGCCAAGAGATGAGAGGGTCTGAGGTAATAGGGAATGGTCCACTGTGTCAAAGGCAGAGGACAGGTCCAGGAGGACAGAGTAGTGTCACTTGGCCTTGGCGGTTAACAGGTCATTGGTGACCTTAGTTAGGGCAGTTTCAATGGAGTGGTGAAGCCAGAAGCCAGATTGTAAGCAGTCGAAGAGGGAGTAAGAAAAGAGGTAGGAGGACAGTTCAAGATGGACTTATTGTTCCAGTAGTGACCTTATTCTCTCAGACTTCCTCCAGTTCCTCTCCCCGGCTATTATTACC
Source organism: Ranitomeya variabilis (assembly GCF_051348905.1). Lineage (NCBI taxonomy): Eukaryota > Metazoa > Chordata > Amphibia > Anura > Dendrobatidae > Ranitomeya > Ranitomeya variabilis. Next base: position 239,640,702 of record NC_135232.1, read on the forward strand.
CACCTAACTAAAATATTTAACCACTCTCTTCCATCTGATATTTTTCCTCCTCCTTCTTGAACTCTATAGCGCCACCTGTTGGAAGTAGCGATCCTACAAGTCACAATCAACCCTCCAATGAGTCTTGCAATATAAAGTAGGATAAGAGCCAAATCAGTATCTCAATTCACAGACTCAGTGTGTAATGATTATAAGGGATAACTCAGGAGACTCTTTGCATGGAACAAGACAACTACAGGACACAGTTTTATAAGTGGTAAAGTCTATATTATCACACGGTGATTCAAACAGGTGCAGAGAGAAACTCAAGTCCACAACACTTGGTGTAAATATAAACGCAGCTTAACAGTCTATAGGAAACTTCAGAGGAAAGTGCAATCACGCAGAAAGTCTATGAAGCACAATTATTCTTGAGGATACGTGACACGAATAAGTCCTTGGTAGTCCAAACACAGATAGATATGTTTATAAGGCAGTTCAAATAATATCTTAGCACAACCAGGGAGGCCTGGGTAAAAGTCTCAGGTTTAAGCAGAGCAGCAACAGCTTACATGTCCAGCAAATGCAGATGGAAACAAACACAAGCAGCCAGATGGAGGATTACTGGAAACCAATGTATGCAGCAGAAACTCAGAGCTGAGCAGCAGGATCTCCACACAGGTTCACAGGAGCAGGTGCAGGTGCAAAGCCAGGGAGTCGCCAGGGTGGAGCTGAATGCAAGGCAGAATACTGTAGCACAGACTAAAGGCTGGGGTGGAGTTATATAACAGGAAGACACAGTGCACATGAGACCAAAGACACCATCTTGGAAAAGGGCAGTAATGCACAAAAGGTAATCAAAATGTTCAGAGTCCTGACAATCCTCAGGACAATCCTGGACCTGGTTTCTCAGGGAATCTTTGATGAAAACGAGAACTGTTCTGTTGGGCATTGATGTTTTCCACAGGTTCCCAAGAGTCTTCCTCAGGGGAATATCCCTGCCATCTTATAAGATATTGGAGCCGATTCCTGCGAATCCTGGAATCAATAATTTCCTCCACCACAAATTGTTCTTGCCCATCAATCACCACAGGCTGCGGAGGTGGCACAACATGTCCCTGGAAGGTATTAGGAGATACAGGCTTTAGTAAAGATACATGAAAAGCTGGGTGTACCTTCATAGTCCTAGGAAGCTTCAGACGGCAGGCCACAGAGCTCACAATACCGTTGATCTTGAAAGGGCCAATAAATTTCTGTCCAAGTTTTTGTGAAAGAACGTTTAACTTCAGATTCTTAGTTGATAACCACACGGAATCTCCTACCTTGAACATGGGTGCAGGTTTATGGAATCTATCAGCCGATCTCTTATAACATTCTTGAGCCATGATAAGGGATTCCTTTAGAACCTCCAGATTTTGCCTCATCTCAGTCAGCCTTTTCTTGACTGCTGGAACCGGAGAATTAATCGGAAACCTAGGTAAGATACATGGATGATAACCCAGATTGGCAAAGAAAGGAGTGAACTTATTGGAGGCACTCTGAGAATTGTTGTAAGAAAATTCTGCTTACGGCAGTAATTCCAACCAATCATCTTGGAGATGGCTAACATAGCATCTTAGATATTGTTCCAACATCTGGTTGGTACGCTCAGTCTGACCATTTGTCTGGGGATGGGAAGCGGAAGCGAGACAGACATTAATATTGAGTGCAGAGCAAAACCCCTTCCAGAATCTTGAAGTGAACTGTACTCCACGGTCAGAGATGATCTCATCCGGGACCCCATGCAGTCGGAAGACATTCTGAATAACCAAGTTCACTGTATCCTTAGCTGAGGGGAGGCTGGTGCATGGAACAAAATGAGCAGCTTTAGTCAGGCGTAGTGTTGAGCGATACCGTCCGATACTTGAAAGTATCGGTATCGGAAAGTATCGGCCGATACCGGCAAAGTATCGGATCTGATCCGATACCGATACCCGATACCAATACAAGTCAAAGGGACTCAAGTATCGGAAGGTATCCCTGATGGTTCCCAGGGTCTGAAGGAGAGGAAACTCTCCTACAGGCCCTGGGATCCATATTAATGTGTAAAATAAAGAATTAAAATAAAAAATATTGATATACTCACCTCTCCGACGCAGCCTGGACCTTACCGTTGTAACCGGCAGCCTTCTTTGCTTAAAATGAGCGCGTTCAGGGCCTTCCATGACGTCACGGCTTCTGATTGGTCGCGGCCGCCCATGTGACCGCCACGCAACCAATCACAAGCCGTGACTAGTGTTGAGCATTCCGATACCGCAAGTATCGGGTATCGGCCGATACTTGCGGGTATCGGAATTCCGATACCGAGATCCGATACTTTTGTGGTATCGGGAATCGGTATCGCGATTAATATCAATGTGTAAAAGAAAGAATTAAAATAAAAAATAGAGATATACTCACCTCTCCGACGCAGCCTGGACTTTACCGCCGTAACCGGGAGCCGTTGTACCTAAAAATGCGCGCTTGAAGGGCCTTAGATGACGTCACGGCGCTCTGATTGGTCCGTAGCGGTCGCGTGACCGCTACGCGACCAATCACAAAGTTGTAACGTCACCTAAGGTCTTTCAAGCGCTTGAAAGACCTTAGGTGACGTCACTGCTTTGTGATTGGTCGCGTAGCGGTCACGCGACCGCTACACGACCAATCAGAAGCTGCGGACGTCTTCTAAGGTATTTCAAGCGCTTGAAAGACCTTAGGTGACGTCACGGCTTTGTGATTGGTCGCGTAGCGGTCACACGACTGCTACGGACCAATCAGAGCGCCGTGACGTCATCTAAGGCCCTTCAAGCGCGCATTCTTAGGTACAACGGCTCCCGGTTACGGCGGTAAAGTCCTGGGCGCGTCAGAGGGTGAGTATATCCCTATTTTTTATTTTAATTCTTTCTTTTACACATTGATATGGATCCCAGGGCCTGAAGGAGAGTTTCCTCTCCTTCAGACCCTGGGAACCATACAGGATACCGTCCGATACTTGGTGTCCCATTGACTTGTATTGGTATCGGGTATCGGTATCGGATTAGATCCGATACTTTGCCGGTATCGGCTGATACTTTCTGATACCGATACTTTCAAGTATCGGACGGTATCGCTCAACACTAGCCGTGACGTAATTCTCAGGTCCTAAATTCCTAATTCTAGGAATTTAGGACCTGAGAATTACGTCACGGCTTGTGATTGGTCGCGTGGCGGTCACATGGGTGGCCGCGACCAATCACAAGCCGTGACGTCATCTAAGGCCCTGAACACGCTCATTCTTAGGAAGGAAGGCTGCCGGAAAGAAGCCGAGGGTGAGTATATTCCTATTAGGTATATACTCACCCTCGGACGCGCCCTGCTTCTTTCCGGCAGCCTTCCTTCTTAAGAATGAGCGCGTTCAGGGCCTTAGATGACGTCACAGCTTGTGATTGGTCGCGGCCGCCCATGTGACCGCTCACGCGACCAATCACAAGCCGTGACGTCATCCCTCAGGTCCTAAATTTCTAGAAGGGAATTTAGGACCTGAGGGATGACGTCGCGGCTTGTGATTGGTCGCGTGGTGGTCACATGAGCGGCACGTGACCAATCAGAAGCCGTGATGTCATGGAAGGTGCTGAACGCGCTCATTTTAAACAAAGAAGGCTGCCGGTTACCAGCGGCGATGTCCAGGGGCCTCCGGACAGGTGAGTATATCAATATTTTTTATTTTAATTCTTTATTTTACACATTCATATGGATCCCAGGGCCTGAAGGACAGTTTCCTCTCCTTCAGACCCTGGGAACCATACACTGGAAACTTCCAATTCCGATTCCCGATACCACAAAAGTATCGGATCTTGGTATCGGAATTCCGATACCGCAAGTATCGGCCGATACCCGATACTTGCGGTATCGGAATGCTCAACACTAGCCAGGCGATCAACTACTACCATGATTGTATTCATGCCCCCGATGTAGGCAGCTTCACAATAAAGTCCATTGACATAGACCCCCAAGGTCGAGACGGAACAGGTAATGGTTGCAGGAGACCCGTAGGTGCCACACGAGGAGTCTTGTAACGAGCACATACCTCGCAAGAGAGAACATAGTCCTTATTATCCTTCAGGCAAGTTGGCCACCAGAAAAATTGGCTTAGAAACTCTTGTGTCTTCTGTACCCCCCTGTGACCAGCCAACTTGGAGTCATGTACCAACTTGAGGATCTGCAGATGGACGGCCTCAGGGACATAGATACGTCGATCTCTGAACCACATGCCACCCTTAAAGACAAGATTAATATCAACAGGTGGGTTGGCCAGAAATACATCACCGTCATAAGCCTCCCTGCACTACTTCCACAAGTCCTGATCGTGGATAACTCTGATGAAATTGGCATCAGATAGAATGGTCTTGGATGGGGCTCCAGGTACGGAATCCACAGCATGGATTCAGGATAAAGCATCAGCCTTCCCATTACGAGAACCTGGATGGTACGAGATAACAAAGTTAAATTGATTTAAAAATAAATTCCAACGAGCCTGACGATGAGAAAGACATCTAGCGGATCTGAGGAACTCTAAATTGCGATGGTCAGTAAGCACTACGATCTGTTGTGCAGCTCCTTGCAGATGATGCCTCTATTCCTTGAAAGCCGCAATAATAGCCAGCAATTCCTTGTCTCCCACGTCATAATTCTTCTCTGCTGAGGTTAGTCTACGGGAAAAGAAAGCACAAGGATGTAGCAGACCCTTCTCTCCAGTTCTTTGGGAGAGAATAGCCCCCAAGGCATTATCAGAAGCTTCCACCTCCACAATGAAAGAAAGTGTTGCATCTGGGTGTATCAACAGCGGTGCTGAGGTGAAACAGATCTTAAGCCAATTAAAAGCTTCTTGGGCCTGTGTTGACCACTTAAAGGGCTTTTCCTTTTTTGTCAAAGAAGTAATGGGACGGACAATATTAGAAAAATTTTGAATAAAGCGTCTGTAGAAATTTGCAAGACCAAAACGTTGCACCTCCTTAACGTTCTTGGGTACCGGCCAGTCAAGGATAGCCTGAATCTTACCAGATTCCATGTTCAGCCCCTGAAGAGAGATGATATAACCTAAGAACTGTATCTCAGAACGATGGAACTTGCATTTCTCCGGCTTGATCTACAGATGGCTCTCTTTCAGATGTCTTAAAACAGCTTTGACATGTTCTTCATCTTCCTGCAGAGAGTCAGAAAAGATTACAATATTGTCCAAATAGATCACCACAAACTGGTCAAACAAATCTCTGAAAATGTCATTAGCAAGGTGTTGAAACATTGCAGGGGCATTACAAAGCCCGGGGGGTATCAAGAGATATTCAATGAGTCCATACCAGCATCAGAATGCTGTCTTCCACTCATCCCCTGGACGAATACGCACCAAATTATAAGCCCCACGAAGATCCAGTTTAGAGAACACCTTAGCATGGCGGACTCTTTCCAGTAATTCGGGAATCAGAGGCAAAAGGTAACGATTACGTACGGTTACCTTATTGAGCTCTCGATAGTCCACACAGGGTCTCAGGGACCCATCCTTCTTCTTTACAAAAAATATAGGTGCCCCTGCTGGTGAGGAAAAAGGAAGTATGAAGCCTTTGGCCAGATTTTCATCAATATACTCCTTTAAGGCTTGAAGCTCAGGTGCCACCAAAGGATATACATTACCAAAAGGAATAGCTGCCCCAGGAAGCAACTCAATGGGACAGTCATAATGCCTGTGTGGAGCAAGCTGATCTGCATTCTTCTTGTCACAGATGTCAGAGAAATCTTTATATTCTGAAGTTAAAGTAAATACCTGTACCGGTGGTTCCGTAGCTGTAGACTCGGGGACAGCTTCAGTTAATGCTGAGTTGCTCCTTGTTGGAAAGATAATCTCCTTGGTCTCCCAGTTGATGGTTGGATTCTGAGAACGCAGCCAAGGGATGCCTAAAATCACAGGAAAATGAGGAGAAGAAATTAACAAGAAAGAGAGTTGCTCTTGATGATTAGGCTCCAACAAAATCTCAAGGGGTGCAGTCTCCTGATTCACAGGCCCGGAGATTAAAGGTGACCCATCCACTGTTTCCATGGTAATTGGAGAGGCTCTTTGCTGAATTTCAATACCATGTTACTTGGCAAATGCGATATCCATAAAATTGCCACCTGCACCAGAGTCAATCATAGCTGCACTGGAAATCCACTGTCCTGTACACAGGATCTTAATTGGGAGAGAACAGTGAGAGTTCTTTTCAGCTCCTTGGCTGGTGAAGTCATAGAAAGTGAATGGAATACAGCGTTTAAAGGCAGGCTACATTCAGAGATGTCAGATTCATCATCAGAGTTGTCATACTCCCCTACTGCTGCTAGCACCTTGTTAAGCCGCTTGGGACACTTGGGACAGTTGATTAGAAAGTGATCAGACTGGCCGCAGTAGAAACATAGACTTTCTCGAAGGCGATGCTCCCAGCGCTCATTACTCTCGCATCTCTGAACAGAATCAATTTGCATGGGCACCTCCTCTACCTCTCGAGATGTTTTACCTGCAGGCTCTTTGGAAGGAAGGGAAAATTTAGAAATACGGTTATATACAGCAAACTTCTCCTGCCTACGCTCAGTAAGGCGAATGTCAATGAGCACACAATGCTGTATAAATGTTTCTAGCTCTTGTGGTGATTCAGAGTGAGCTAATTCATCCTTTACAATGCTAGACAGACCCCTTTTAAAAATAGGTAATTGTGCATAACTGTCCCAATTAGTATCTACCGCTAATCTCCTGAATTCAGTAGCATACTCAATAACAGAACGTTTAGCCTGGCATACAGACAATAAAGCGGATGCAGCGGCTGCACGGCGATTAGGGTCATCAAGCATTAATGCCATAGCGGCCAAAAAATCATCCAAATCATTTAACTGCAGGTCACGAGATTCAATCATCGGATTCGCCCAGGCGAGCGCTCGTGCGGTCAGCAGCATTATTACACACAATACTTTGGATCTATCATTAGGAAAACGGTCAGCATGCACATCAAAATATAGCATACATTGATTCACAAAGCCACGAAATTTGTCGCGATCACCATTAAATCTGAATGGGGGCAACTGAGGTGGGCTAGCTGGTGGCAGTTGCCCAGATGGAAAAGTCGCTTGTGCAGCCATTTGCGTGCTTATGTCCTGAAAAGCCCGTCCATACTGGGACTCTATGCCAGCAAGTTTGTTTTCCTGGGCTGCCATGCAGGTGCTTAAGTCCTGCAAAGTTTGTCCAAACACTTGTTGATTGTGTTCAAAGCTTACAAACTTCTTTTGCAGACCTTCCACATCTTTCTGCAGTGATCTAATTATGGAGAACACCTGCTCTAGTCTGCTTTCTGCAGTCATTGTTCCAACAATCTCCTCTTTTGAGGCTAGAGTATCCTGTAATGATTATAAGGGATAACTCAGGAGACTCTTTGCATGGAACAAGACAACTACAGGACACAGTTTTATAAGTGGTAATGTCTATATTATCACATGGTGATTCAAACAGGTGCAGAGAGAAACTCAAGTCCACAACACTTAAATATAAACGCAGCTTAACAGTCTATAGGAAACTTCAGAGGAAAGTGCAATCACGCAGAAAGTCTACGAAGCACAATTATTCTTGAGGATACTTGACACGAATAAGTCCTTGGTAGTCCAAACACAGACAGATATGCTTATAAGGCAGTTCAAATAATATCTTAGCACAACCAGGGAGGCCTGGGTAAAAGTCTCAGGTTTAAGCAGAGCAGCAACAGCTTACATGTCCAGCAAATGCAGATGGAAACAATCACAAGCAGCCAGATGGAGGATTACTGGAAACCAATGTATGCAGCAGAAACTCAGAGCTGAGTAGCAGGATCTCCACACAGGTTCACAGGAGCAGGTGCAGGTGCAAAGCCAGGGAGTCGCCAGGGTGGAGCTGAATGCAAGACAGAATACTCTAGCACAGACTAAAGGCTGGGGTGGAGTTATATAGCAGGAAGACACAGTGCACATGAGACAAAAGACGCCATCTTGGAAAAGGGCAGTAATGCACAAAAGGTAATCAAAATGTTCAGAGTCCTGACACGGTGTTTCGGGCTGTTGGCCCTCGTCAGTGTGAAGCATGAGAACTGCTTTGGTTAGTTGAGAGGCTCTGGACTGAGGTCTAAGGGTTAAGGTTTCTTCTTGTGGAGAGTAACATACCAGCTCTGGCTTGCCAAGGTAAGGAGGTTTATTCACTATGCAATGTTCCTCTGTGAAATTTAATATGCAAATTGCCTCTTCAGAGAAAAAGAGGACTTGAACTCTATAGCGCCACCTGTTGGAAGTAGCGATCCTACAAGTCACAATCAGCCTTCCAATGAGTCTTGCAATATGACTTAGGATAAGAGCCAAATCAGTATCTCAATTCACAGATGTGGTGTTTCGGGCTGTTGGCCCTCGTCAGTGCGAAGCATGAGCACTGATTTGGCTAGGTGAGAGGCTCTGGACTGAGGTCTAAGGGGTAAGGTTTCTCCTTGTGGAGAGTGACATACCAGCTCTGGCTTGACAAAATACCAGTGATTGTCTGTCCGCTGTATCCAACACAATGTCCTCACTGAATCTGTCCAAAACTGAAATTCTTATGTTTCTTCCTTCCACTAACCAACCTATACCAGAAATTGCCCATTTCTGTTGGTTCTACCATAACTTACAAGATGACTTTGATCTTTCCTTCTCTAATCACTTGCTTGCTCATGCAGCTCATAAATATCTTGAGAATCCATCTTTTTCTTACCTTTGACAATGTTTAAACTTTTACTGTTCTGATTTAATTTTGACTGGACTACTATTAAACTGTACCATCTTCAATCTGTCCTGAATCCTAGAGTCAGCGTCATATTTCTGTTGTTCCCCTACACTGATGCCTCCATCCTGTGTCAGCCAATGTACTGTCTGTCCATCTCCTAAAAAATACAAGTTAAACTTATCATACCCACCCACAAATCTCCCCATTGTTCTGTGCTGCCCTACATCTTCTACTCACCTTTGTCTACTATTCTACCCATGCTCTCCAGTCTGATAATGATTTAACCCCTTTACCCCGAAGGCTTTTTTTTACATGTTATTGATCAGGCCAATTTTTACAATTCTGACCACTGTCATTTTATGAGGTAATAAATCTGGAATGCCTCAATGGATCCCACTGATTTTGAGACTGGTTTTTGTTACATGTTGTGCTTCATAACAGTGGTAAAATTTCTTTAATATGATTTGCGGTGATTTGTGAAAAAAATGGAAATTTAGCAAAATTTTTGAAAATTTAGTAATTTTCAAAATGTATTTTTTATGCCCTTAAATCACAGAGATATATCACACAAAATAATTAATAAGTAACATTTCCAACATGACAATTTTACATCAGCACAATTTTTGTTTTGACACATAATTTTTTTTCGTTACGAAGTTATAAGGGTTAAAAGTTGACCAACAATATCTCATTTATTCAACAAAATATACAAAACCATTTTTTAGGGACCACATCACATTTGAGGGTGACTTTGAGGAACTTACATGACAGAAAATACCCAAAAGTGACCCCATTCTACAAACTGCCCCCATCAAGGTGCTCAAAGCCACATTCAAGAAGTTTATTAATTTTTCAGGTGCTTCACAGGAATTTTTTAAATGTGGAAAGAAAAAGTTGACGAGTTGATGTTTTTATTGGCACCATTTGCGGGATAATGACATTTTTTGATCACTTTCTATTCTGCTTTTTGGAAGGCTGAATAAACAAAAACCAACATTTCTGGAATTGGTTTTTTATATGCTGTTCCATGCATGGTAAAATTGATAAGTCAGCTTTATTTTTCGGGTCAGTACGATTACAGCAATATCCCATTTACATAGTTCTTTATGTTTTGGTGACTTTGCACAATAAAAGCTATTTTATAGAAAAAGAATTATTATTGCATTGCTTTATTCTGAGGGCTATAGCTTTTTTATTTTTTGGCTGATAAAGATGTATGATGGCTTTTTTTGCAGGAAAAGATGATGTTTTCAGCAATACCATTTTTATTTACATTTTTCTTTTTTATCGCGTCTTTCTTCTCCACTTTCTGTTCAGCTGTGCGATGATAAAGCATTGCCTTTTGCATTGTTTTTTATTTATTTTTCTTACGGTGTTTAATAAAGGGGTTAACTAGTGGGACAGTTTTGTAGGTCGGGTTCTTTTGGACGAGGCTATACCAAATATGCGTACTTTAATTGTTTATTTTTTCATAATAATATTTATTTATGGGTACAATATATCTATTTTTTATTATTTTGTGATTTAAAAAAAATACTTTTACAAATTTTTTCATTTTTTTAAATTTTCTTACTTTTTTTACTTTTTCACACTATGGGAATTTCACAACGAACGGGACCCCACAACATCATCCAACGGCAGAGGGGTTTTGTTCCCTCTGCCTGCTCGCTAAATGCTGACACCCGGCAGTGATCGTGCGGGCGCACAGCCATAACATATCCATTATGTACCAGGTGACCTGGATATGCCTAATTTCTTAAAGTGGCTAATGCTAACATCTGCCTTCTTTCTATGACTTTTTATATGCTATACCAGTTCTATAAAATGTACTACTCCAAGACAATCTGGTTACTTCTCAGTATCCACAATTTTAAACATGCTCTAAAAATGCATTTTTGTAATTGGCTTATCAACTCAACTCACTAATCTACCCACTAATCTCATCCCTGCTCTCCATTTTGTAACTTTTCCTCTGAATCTCTTCCCTTCTATCATCTTTTTCCACACCCAAGGGTAATAAATGTAAAAAATACATTGACATCTGTTATAGAAGCTCTTTCTACCAAATGCCTAAATTCTAATCAGGGAAGCAAAAAGGCCGCTGGTCAAAATAAGACAAATGCATTGAGTTCACATATTCTATGATGAAATAAGGCAATAACAGAAACAGAAATTTTATCAATCACTTGACTTTTAGACAGCCTCTACAAAAAAGAAAACCACAGGTTTCAAATTGTCTTCATCCTCTGTTGGTCATTAATTATATGGAATCCATAGCATTTGTATTAGCTCTCTTAATAGTTATTATACATTTGCTCTATGCATACATGTGATTTTACATTGCAATGACCACTAAAGATGAGCGGATCTGATGACATTTGAATTAGTCAAACTGCGCTGATTAGAGGTGGAAGATTTTGTCAATGTAATACTACTCGAATTTTACAAATATCTGCCAACCATCTTGCTGAACAGAAGAGTGCCATCAAAAGGTTAAAAGGTTAAAGTGAAGAAACCTACTCACCTCACTGCTTGCTCTCCGACCATTCCTGCTGCATTCTGCCTGCTGATCGGTCCTTGTATCACAACTTCTGGCCTAGTGTTCATTCTAGGTCGGGGCTTCTGGCTGGAATTAGGTTCACAGAGTTCACTGTGCATGATCCATGGCCTACTCATGGGTATAAATCTTGGTCTAGAATGAATATTGGGCTGTGACTTCTGGCTGAAGGCCACAGAGATCACTGAGCAAGTGCAGTGATCTCCCTAGGAGCTCTTCACTTGAGTGTACACCGGGCTGGAGATGCAACATGAGGACTAGACTTCAGGTATGGAGCATTGCGGGCAGCTGGAAATGTGAACCTTTTTCTTTCTTTGAAACTTTTTATCACTTAGAGTGCACACCAGGTGGAGACTTCCAGTCACAGGCCCATGCGGTCACTGCACATGTGCAGTTTTCTCCGAGGCCTATTCACGGCTGGAAGCCCTAGCCTAGATTGAACACCATGGAAGAGATGCAACACAGCAAGGTATGGATAACTGGGTAGCAGGCAGGTAGCAGGAGGTGATGCAAGAGAGTTGAATTGGAGGGTTGAATAAAAGAAGTCTTTTTTATTTTTTACATCTTACAAATTATTATTCTCTGGGACCTTTAGAGATCCCAGAGCATAGTAAGGGACATTACGTTCACAGAGAATAACTTCTCTGTGAATCGAATTTCGTGGAAAAAGCCGCGCAAACAGGTGAATTTGAATTTTGTCTGATGCACTCATCTCTAGCGTGAATTGTTTTGGGAAATTGGATTCACAGCAAATGTATTTTCCTTGAATTGAATGACTCTTATGATGCTTTTGAGTTTGAATATACCCTGGAGCATGATAAAAGTAAGATGTAGAATAGAAAACACAAATACTCACGTCATCGCTTACTTCCACTTCTCACTCTCCAGTATTTGGCCCTCAGTGCATCATTTTATGATTGCTGCAGAAAGCATCCTTCCGATAGGCCTAGAGTGCATGTCATAAGATCAGTGCGCACATTGTAATGTTACGATATCACTGCAAACTTATAATATGCATGCACAGAGACATCCCATGCCTAGTCACACACGCTGGGCTGTGACTTCTGGCCACAACCAAGCCTTGGATGCATTTGCACCTGCATACTGTAAGGTCACAGTTATAAGGTAACGTCAGGACATTCGACATATGGGTAGAGTCGTTCCAGGCTCAATCATAGCAGGAAGTCCAGTGCTAGTGTGAAGATGCAGTGGGAAAAGGCAATACGAAGATGCACCTAGAACCCTATGGGGAGAACGAGTAGTGCATGTGTCTGAGTAGTTGATTGGCGAGGTATCATTATTTTTTTTAACCTTTTGCCATTTATCTATGGTTCAGCAAAATTTGCCTCACCTATAACTCCTATTTTTCTTAGCCTCTTTGCCTGCTCGTACTTGTGATGAAAACTAAGCAAACGTGTTTAGAAGGTTAAGTAAGGTTAATAGAGTATAAAATAGTTTCTACTGGTTGGTATGTACTGTGTGGAACTGTGTTAGCCAGAAATATATATCTGATGTTAAATATTTCTATGTTAAGAAATATAACAAATATGAGTTAGAACTTTATTGTTTTGCTAGAAAACTTACATTTACATAGTTTCAGAGCACATATGCCAAAGCATTATTGAAAGCAACGTTATCCAGAGGTGTAAGAAATATAATTTTGTTAATAATTAGACTCTAGTACCCTGAAATCCATATGCATTATGACTAATAAATTATGTTATTGCATTGCTGCATGCTATACAATTATAAAAATGCACTTCTATTTAAAATATGTACACATAAAAAGCAATGTTCACCATCATACAAATGGAATTTGCATTTTGGTCATTATGGAACAAAACCTTTTAATTTAGCAGAAAAGCCTGCAACCGTATGCACCAAAGTGTTTTTAGGAAGAGATTTACAATTTTATTATATAGTGCATTACATTTTCAGAATTTACCAAAATCTCCACATTAAAAGACATCAACAGACACTCATATACTTTTCTTGTGTTAAAAGGGAGCAAACTGGTCATTAACCTGATTTTCTCAGCTGGGAAAACTGCCTGCAGATCGGAACAAATTTTGATCTGTGCTATTACTTACTGATAGATGCCAGTTTGCAATATACTGCATTAAGACTGTGTTTTCACTTAATGAACACTGCCAGAAACTTGTACTGCGAGTCTACAATAATGTTCCAAAGCAAGTCAGAGTGTTCAGAGCATATAATTTCAGACACACAGACTATGATAACAAAAAGTTATGGTTCTGCAAAGTGCAGTTGAAAGGGATCACATGGTAATGATGCAGCTCCTGCACAGATGTCAGTAACCAAAAAGATTCCATCAATACTTCCTTAAAAATCAATCATTTTTTTCACCAGTTACTGCTTCAATTACATATAAACTCATACAGTATCCAGTACATTGTCACACTGCAATGACCATTGCAATAAATAATAATCTTTATTTTTATATAGCGCTAACATATTCTGCAGCGCTTTACAGTTTTGCACACATTATCATCACTGTCCCCGATGGGGTTCACAATCTAAATTCCCTATCAGTATGTCTTTGGAATGTGGGAGGAAACCCACACAGACATGGGGAGAACATACAAGCTCCTTGCAGATGTTGTCCAAGGTGGGATTAGAACCCAGGACTCCAGCGCTGCAAGGCAACAGTGCTATCCACTGAGCCACCGCGCTGCCCTGAATGATCCATACTATACATGGCATGGTGCATGACGATGAAGGCCAAAGAGACTGGGTTTACCCACATACGAGCCACATAAAAATCTGTCTATCATGATGTATACCTTTTATTATAATGAGACCCTATGGAAGTAATACTATATGCCTATAAAGTGTTACACTGGCCACTAGCACACCTTCTGAGCACCGCCCTACTCGCCATGTGTTTTTCTCTGCCCCACCCAGGACCTGACCATCGCCTTGAGTTACTTTGTGCTTATTGCGAGTCATAGGGGGGCTTGACTGAACCCTGCATGAGTTTGTACGCATGCTGTCCTGCAGAGATCTGCTTCCCCAGCCTATCACCTGCTAGCAGGTGATATGTGAAGCAACACCACTCCTTGCCTGAACGTTGGTTCCTATCCTGCTAGCACTCATTTATGTATTTCTCAGTATTCTGTCTCTCATTAGCAACATGGCCTGTTCACCCGCTCAGTTTGACATCTACATCCTTGACTCCAGCTTTGTTTTGGAAACCTGTGCTGCCTGCCCTGACTTTGGACCATCTGACTACGCTTTTGAATTGCCTTCCTGTACCTGGAGTGGTACCTGGTGTCTACAGGCAGCCCAGCCTATCCTCATCATCAGAGGCCCTAGTGAACAACCGCTAGTCACTTAGTCACGCCCCTCCAGGGTAAACTTGGCCCGTGGCGCACTGGGTCCACACCTACACAGTGGTACAAGCCAGAGACTTTCTCCAATGCTATTTGTACAGCACATAACAGAGGATTCGTACATCACAGAGTTTTAAGGATACTTACTCCTAAATCATTATTACATGGGGAATGCAAGTATTTACTAAAAATGGCATAGCACGATAGATAACAGGTCCCTTTTAACTGTTTAAAAGAGGAAAAAATGCCACCTTTATAGTAATAGATAAATAGATTAGTGAGCATACATTGAAAAAGTGTGCTGAATATGTAGGAACATACCTTAAGAACATCTTCATTTGATGATTTGCAATCCACAAGCTCAGATACATCAGTCACGGAGCCACTACTGTCTACAGCAACAGTTTTAACAGGAACTGCTACTGTTTTCCCAGTGAGAATAGCAGTGTTGAGAATCTCAGCTTCCTAAAAAAGAAAGATATTGCTTTATAATTATAATAATAAGCAACAATTATTGGATGATTGTCAGCACAGCTTATAGCATTTTACTTTATATCAGCCCAACTTCAGAAGAATTGGTGTAGCTAAAGATGAAAAGGTCTATGATGAGATTCTAATACTATTCTATTCCTGACTATAGGTCATCCTGCAAAATCAGAAAGAAAATGTGACAGATTATCCAGCCATTGCTGATGCAGGAAAAAAAGTCAATAGAGCAGCTTAATCCAAAGTAAAATATGAGTAATGTGTATTTTAATAAGCTAATACAGTATTTCTGAAAATGCTGCAAAATATGGGGTCCCATAGAAAGAAATCACATAGCTCTAGCATTGTCACTCATAGGTGATTTATTTCTTCATGCTTATTCTTCTGCTCAGATCCAAGATACTAAACAGGTAGGGTGTTTGATTACGGTAATAAGATAAATTTATCTTTGATTTGCTTTGATTACACTTTTGTTTGCACAATCAATAAACAATTATATTAATATTATATTATTATTCCATTTTTAACAGATTTTTTAGAGAGTTGCTCATTTGATCAATTTTAGTATTGTGTCTGAAAAATGAATTTTAGGCATAGCAATGCAGCATTGCCAGATATTAAGTTTTACCTACAAAATAAAGTTTTTCTAATAGCAAGTATTATTATAAACTTGAACCCTTGGTCAATGCACATATCTGGATTATACAGTATGTTATAGAACACCCATCATTATAATCAACTACAAAGCAATATTTTCATTACAATAGCCTAAAATCACATTATCTGTGTTCTATTACTCTACATGCATACCTTGAACAAACTCTGTGCATGGAATGTTTAAATTAAAATTGCATGTGAAATCTTGCAATTTTCACACTATCTCAGCGACGGAATTCAGAAGACCACTGCTTTCATGGCAACCTACCGGCACCCCACAATGGCGTCACTGAGACTAATGGAAATTGGTGAGTAGGGTTGAGCGACCTTGACTCTTTTAGGGTCGAGTCATGTTTTGCGAAACCCGACTGTTGGAAAAGTCGAGTCGGGCGAAATCGGCCGATTACTGCGCAAAGTCGAGGATCGGCCGGAACACGAAACCCTATGCACTTTAGTGGGGATATTTATTTATTTATTTTATTTTTTTTTTCTCTCTCTCTCTCTCTCTCCTCCGTCCCAGCACTGAAAATTTCGTTTTACACATTCCAAATCGCTACTGCGCACAAGCGATAAAATGATAATGGGCGTACACGCCCTAACCCCTATGTCATCACTCTGCCCACGCTCCTTCATTGGCCGAAAAAATGGCATTAAACGCGTCATACGAAACGCGACTTTGGCGCCAAGATCGCGTACCGCATGGCCGACCCCACACAGGGATCGGGTCGGGTTTCATGAGACGCCGACTTTACCAAAAGTCGGCGACTTATGAAAATGAACGACCCGTTTCGCTCAACCCTATTGGTGAGTGCAAGCACTGGTGATCGCTCTATGCAAATATGTTGCTTTCAGCAGCATCTAAATGGGTAACAGCATGCAGAGCTTAGACAGTTGCATGTTGTGGGACATGAGAGGCATCTACCGCATGTGGAGTGGACTTCAGAGTGCGTTCCACACACTCCAACTAACTTTGCAGGGTTACTATGACTGAGATTTTAGACATGAGTTTTAGGGGGCAGATGGGGTTCGATTCAAATTTGTAAAAACTGGTTCCCTGTTTGCATGAAGTAAACCACAACCCTTTTCAGACCACAACTAGTGATGAGCTCTTTACTCAAGATTTCTGAGCATGCTCAGGTGTTCTCCGAGTATTTTGGGCATGCTCAGAGATTATGTTTGAGTTGCCGCAGCTGCATGATTTGCGGCTGCTAGACAGCCTGAAAACATGTGGGGATTGCCTGTTTGCTAGGGAATCTCCACATGTATTCTGGCTGTCTAGCAACTGCGGCGACTCAAACATAATCTACGAGCACACCCAAAATACTCGGAGAACACCCAATCATGCTGGGAAATCTCAAGTAAGGAGCACACTCGCTAATCACTAACCACAACCTTTTCTGACGATCACACCCAGTTACACACACCTTCCTCAACCAAAGACATTGGCCTGCCTTTCTTTTGAGCTGGGCATTATATTGATATGGTCTCTCTTGGCTGTGTGTCCACTAGCTGGTCTCAGTCCCTCTTACCCCTTATCTACAGGCATGGCACTTGACAAATGTTAAGGATTTTAATATTAGAGTTAGGACTGTTCAAACTACAGTTGCTGTGATGAGGCAGGATGGCTTTCGCATTTTTTTCATCAAAAAACATGTTAACTAAGTACCGTATAATATTTTCATGCACTATGCTATTTATTTATTTATTTATTTATTAACTGCAAGGTATTTAATCATTATGTTTCTGTCTTTAGATTCTTCTCTATATTACGCAGATGCCATGATGACTTTTCACAACTACAGCTAATCTCTGCAAACTTATTTTTTCTACTGCCTTCTGCAGCACATCCTGAGATAATGTCCATAAAAAGTGTCATTACAGTGCCCCATGAATAAAAATATCAACCCCTCTTATAAATTCTGCACACCACCTTTTCTTATGAACTATAACGTCAAACCATCCTCCTTTATTAACTGT
Organism: Ranitomeya variabilis; assembly: GCF_051348905.1. Classification (NCBI taxonomy): domain Eukaryota; kingdom Metazoa; phylum Chordata; class Amphibia; order Anura; family Dendrobatidae; genus Ranitomeya; species Ranitomeya variabilis. The sequence continues at coordinate 239,658,499 of NC_135232.1, forward strand.
ACGCACCACATTGTCCCTGATTATCAACTACAATCACCAAGTCATCCCCCTTATAAACTATAGTTATCACAACACCCCCCTTATGAACAATAAAACCACACTATCGGCGCTTATGAAATATTACTGCCATGCTGTTCCCCCTACGAACTCCAACCACGCACCGTGTGCACTTATGAACTGTACCCAGCATGCTGTCTAACTTTATGAACTATAACCCCAACACAATCCACTTTATGAACTATAACCACCAAACTATAATACTGCCCCCACACGATGCTTCCTCTAGATACTATCCCTCATACTATCACCTCCTCTCTTCTCTCTCTATATATTGTCCCTTCACACTGTCCCCCACACTGCTCTCTCCATACTGTTTCCTTATACTATCCTCCCAAACTGCCTCCTCTCTATACTGTCCTCACACACTATCCCACCACTGCCGTCTCTCCATATTTTCCCTTCATACTATCCTAATATGCTTTCCTCTATCCTTACTGTACCCTCATACAGTCCCCCCACAATCCCACACTCTTCCTCCTCTCTATACTGCCCCATAACAATGTCCTCCCAATTCTGCCTACTTTCCACACACCCCCACTCTGCATCCTCTCCATACTTATCTTCAAACTGTTTCGACTAGAATAACAACCTGCCCACAATAAAAGTACCATGAATGTTTGGCTTCAATTTAGGGCCTTTAGTGCCTGCATTTTTGCTATTTCTGTTGTGCACCAGTGACGTTAAGAGCATGACCCGATCAGGAAGCTTCACGTCACCACTGCCCATGAAGCACTGATGTCTGAAAGAAGCGAATACATTTGAATGCAGAAAACAAGAAACCAGTGTACAACCGGAAAAGGATTTCTTAAGATGTACAGTAGAATGTAAAAGTAATAAGTGCTTTCCCTAGTTAATAGCATACATAATTAGCAAGCAGATGCAGCACAGAGTACTTTCACAAAAAAACGCATTTTTTAGCATCTGTTTCACTTTAAAATTGAAGAGATCATGCTTGCTGTGTGTTTGAAAAGAGCACTTGGAGCTTTTAGAGCTGAGCAGCCTTGGCATAGAATATGTGTAATGTGCCAAATGGCATTATAAATTTTAGTGCAATTGTAAAAGTTTCTGGGTTTTATTTATAAACAGTGCAGTTTGTTGTAGACATTTGTTTTCTTTATGCATAATTATTCTAGGATGCACGATTGTTTTTTTAAAACATATGGGCAATAACGCTGTCCCAGTCTGACAAAGTGCACAATCTGGCAATGAAAAGCTGATTTAAAGCTTTCTGGCGTGAGGTTGCTAAGAACAGAAAAGGTGACAGTATCACCTTCACCTCAGTTATGAAGCATCAGACACTTCTGACATGTAGCCACAAGGAACACAATTGTACTAAGAACTAACATGGAAACATGTCAGGCTTTTTCTTTTGGTTGACACCAAGCAATGTGGCATCTACAGTAGGTTTCTTTACAACTGCCTTAATGGATTTACATCAACTGTACCCAGTGGCAACACTTCTATTTAAAGCACACACTGGTGTACCTACGAAGGGCTAATATTAATGCAGGATATATCATTCTTTCTGCTTACAGCAAATTTGCTTTTTTTGTTTTTTTGCAGGACCTATTTGGATCTGAGGAGGAGGTATACTGAGCACGCTCAATTATATATACAGGAGAGTCTGTGCTGTTGTGACTGTCACACAGCTGCGACACATGCAGCTGCGCCACCGGGCACCTGATTATGGGAGCGCTACCGGTATCCGGATTCTTCGGTAAGCGCCATAGCTTGCCAAATAAGGATGGAGCAGAACATATTCGCTCATGCTTACTGACTGCAAATAAACCTTTTTTTAGCTTCAGGTAGTCAGTGTTTGTGTGTGTTGGGTATGAATGGGCAGATCAGAATGTTGTCTCATTATAAACACATCTGCAACTGCTGTTACCCACTCTGAGTGCTGTTAGCTCTGATATAGAGCTGTACCTGATTGTGACTAGCGCAGTACAGCAAAGTTGAATTTTGTCTCATTAAAAATACACTTGCAGCTACAGCTCTCTTCTCATCATGCTGCCAGATCTGCTATTTGTCCCTTCGCCCACAAAGGATGCCTGTGCAATGAAGTTGAAGCACTATCAGGGGACAACTGCGGCTGCTCATGTGTTTGCAATGAGAAAAAGTTTAGCTCTGTTGTACTTTGTTAGTAATAATCATAAAAAGGTCTGCAGTGAGATCAGAAGAGCAGACTGTTAATCATTACATGTCTCACACTGGTAACACCCTTTCGATTAATATAACCTCTGGAGACAGATTCTCAAGGAGACATGTGTTTAGCCCAGAGTTCTCTAATTTACATAGTAAGAAAAACATGGATTTCTCTGGAACAAGGCATCAGCTTGTACATATAAAGGTATAATTTTATTCAATTTTGTATGACCTGCATAGCCATATACATGATTTAAGATGGTGGATCCTACTCATAGATTTCCTAAATTATGTTAACAAATGCAACTATTATACACAATTAAAAACTTCATGGTGCAATTTGAGTTTACAGACCCATCAAAGTGCAATAAAGTTCCCTTGTTAAAGAGGTTGAAAGCTAAAATCTATTACATCCTGATGCATAGTCTTACTAATTAGGCTATTTGCATGAGTTGTAATGATATCCTGTGGATGGATAATCTTCCTTGCATTTGTGATGTAGCCTTAAAGACCTACCATGATATTGCATTAATTATTGTGGCTGAATGGTGTCAGCCTCAGTATCATGCTTGCACCATGGCACATATTGACCTGACAGTTGGCAGTGTAAGGTCCCGGACTATGGTGCCTGGTTGCAATCATATGCTTTAGGTTTTTGGAGTGTGGTAATCTAATGAATAAAAATAAAATACAATGCTGAGATATCATATTTAGAAATTATTTCTGCTGAAAGAGGTTTCCAAATTTCATTCACAAACTGTCCATGTGCCCAAAACAATTAAAATACCGGTAAGTAAATGTTTATTTGCCCACAGAATCCCTGTTCCTAAATTGCCCCATTTCCTAGCCTCACCACTGGCCTTCTCTTTACTTTGGCTACAGAAGTCCAGTATAGTATATCCATGTAACCACTGTAGCCAGTCACTTGTCTTAGTATTAAATGTCACGAAACTGCTGAGGTCAGTGTTACATTTTTGACATGGCTTCTGGTATTTTTAGGTCTGATGGAAAACCTACAGGAAAAAGATAAGAATAAACAAAAAAGCACACCAAACCCAGAGAATGCAGTATTTAAAACTAAACACATTTCAATATTTATACAAACTCAAAAATTAAAATCTTGCGTAGTTTGAAAAATAAAGCAAAAGTGAAAAATGCTTATGAAAACACTTTAAAAAAAAAAAAAGTTCTCAAAACTGCATGTGACTTTAGAGATAAAAATGTCCAATTATTACATGACTAATTGTGCTCCTGTTGAACTCTACTGAATACAAAACTTCTACGGACACCAAATTTGCTAAAAGGAATCAAAAAGTTGTATCTAAACATCATTACTGTAGAATGTAAAGAAGAGCAATTTGCACTCTGTGAATTGACTTTATCTTCAAATTTCATGATATAAATGAAGATAATACATTTCTAGGAAGTATGCAAATCGTCCACTTGCTCGTCTAGAACTAAGGCTCAATGTACCAAACCCAAAGAAAGAATGCTGGTAGTGTCTCCCCCTACTGCTCTGCTTTCAAAAAACCGCCAAGCGTGTAATCATTCAAAGCCTGCGTGGATCAAAGAGCACACTTTGTTCTATTAAAAGAAGCAATTCTTTTCTTAAACAATCAAAGTAGCGCACTGCTTTGTGAGGAATAGAAAACGTGACTTTTGACAGCAATCTTGAGAATCTTTTTTTTATTCCACAGTTCTTTGCAATGCATTAAAAAGATTTAAAATGGAAGTTTTTTTTCTAACGCTGTCTAAACCTCCATCATTGTTAAGTAAAAAATAATAATTTTCAGATATATTAAAAAATGCTAAATGATATACAGTAAATGATACTGTGCACAGGTGGCCTACATGATGTCTCCATGGATCAACGGAGCTTTCAAAATAGAACCTGTTCATGCTGCTGATGAAAGGCTTTGATGTACAGCAAAGTGTTATCTTCAGGAAGGTTGCACAAAACCTCCGGATTTAACTTCTTATTTCATGCTCGTTGGCCTTCATTTTCATACATACATACATACGGTGTAGGTGTGTGTATATATATATATATATATATATATATATATATATATATATAACTATGTCGAGACATAGTTGTAAGGCTTCACATTTTGATCAGTCTTTCCAGATGTGATTGAGACATCACTTAAGAAATTTTAAGACTCCATCAAACACATTGTCCCACATTTACTACTGAGGTATACATTGTATGTATTTTCTTTTGGAACTAATTAGTTTGGACAAATTTATTATTCATGTATGTCCAAAGAAGACAGGAAAGGAGATGTGGTTTTGGAGAGCCAGATCCATTATTGGCATGCATCAGTTTTTAAAAACAAATTAAGAGTATATCCACACTGCATCTCTTTTTGCCTTTTTTTTGCTCAAAAAAAGTGTTGACATTCAAAAAGAATAGACCTAATCACTTCTATGTAAAAATGACATTCTGTTTATATGTTCATTCTTTTGAGCTACTTTTAAAGGCTTCAGACTTTCGAAACTCTGTACGCATTTTAAACAAATAACATTTACATTCTTCAGGGTTTTTCTCTAGGAAATCACTCAATATTTCACTATACACGTCAATGTAAAGGCTAAAAAAATGTCCAGAAGGTGACTGAACGGTTTAAAGAGCTTTTCACTATTTCCTCACCTTATTCTAGTGTTTTCTTTATTTTTTTAGGAATTTAAGTAAAAAAAAAAGCCAATGAAAAAATTCCCCAAAAGCTGGCAATTGCTATATAAAATGTTGAAAACCAATCAGCAAAGAATGAAAACAACTTGTAAAACAGATACTTAAGGATTTCAAAATGTCAAAGTAAATGAGAGTTTCCCGAATCATCTTCTGCTTGATGTTTTGAATGTCGGAATAAGACACAGGTTGAATATCTTCTAATAGTCTAAAGTAAGCCAACCTAAAGCATAAGTGTTAAACTATTATGCAAAAAAAAAAAAAAACGCCAACAGGTCATGTCCCGATTGTGATAAATCTGGTGCAATATGAAACTTTCATGGATTTTCAGTGACATTTGCAAAGGATTTTGCCATTTTTTATTTAAAAAATGCACTTTTTTTCTGGTGTATTAAAGTGCAAAGAAGCTTATGGTGAAAATGCTGTTCCCATATTATATAGTATATTTTGTCTGCTGAATTTTTTACCTGAACAGTCATGTAAAAACTATAACAAAGAATAAAACAAAACAGAATGACTGCAAAATGATGTGTGTGAATGCAGCAGACGGCATACATTATGATTCATTCTGAGAAACTAAATTTCAATTTTCATCATTATGTTCTGTAATTAAAGAACAGTATGTGGAGATAAGTGCTTAAAGGAAAACTACAAATATTTTTGTAATTCCAAAATAAAAAGTAAAAGTGAATTTCCTTGTACAGCTCCATTCCCCAAAAAGTGGGTGTGCTGTGTAAAGTGCAAAGAAAACAAGAATGCAATGATTTGGAAATATGTTAAATAGAGAAGAGCAAACTCGAAATTAAAAGTTTGTGGTTCATTCCAGTTAACTTCCATAACTAAATGCTGCACATTGACTTCTCCTGGAAGTCCGTTGCAATGTTTAACAAATTAACTCATTTAGAATTTGATGACAGCAACACATCTCAAACAAGTTGGGCCAGGATCATGTCTACCATTCAGACAGTAAACTTGGGTGGGGAATATAATATATGTGACATATATCTGACAGACTAATAACAAAAAGACCATTTGTAAGCACATGAATATAAACGAGACAAGAACTGAATTAACTGGTCAAAAATATTGGTGTAATAAAAAACCTTTACTCAAAATATTGCTGGTACAATAGTGGTATTGTAAGAGATGCAGTGAGGTAAAAAAGTATTTAGTCAGCCACAAATTGTGCAAGTTCTCCCACTTAAAAAGATGAGAGAGGCCTGTAATTGACATCATAGGTAGACCACAACTATGAGAGTCAAAATGAGAAAACAAATCCAGAAAATCATCTTGTCTGACTTGGCGAGATTTATTTTTCAAATTATGGAGGAAAATAAGTATTTGGTAACATAAAAACATGCAAGATTTCTGGCTCTCACAGACCTGTAACTTCTTCCTTAAGAGGCTCCTCTGTCCTCCACTTATTACTTGTAGTAATGACACTTGTTTGAACTTGTTATCAGTATAAAATACACCTGTCCACAACGTCAAACAGTCACACTCCAAATTCCACTATGGTGAAGACCAAAGAGCTGTCAAAGGACACCAGAAACAAAATTGGAGCCCTGCACCAGGCTGGGAAGACTGAATCTGCAATAGGCAAGCATCTTGGTGTGATAAAATCAACTGTGGGAGCTATAATAAGAAAACAGAAGACATACAAGACCACTGATAATCTCCCTTGATCTGGGGCTCAAAGCAAGATCTCACCCCGTGGGGTCAAAATGATCACAAGAAGCAAAAATCACAGAACCACATGGGGGGACCTAGAGAATGACCTGCATAGAGCTGGGACCACATAACAAAGGCTACCAACTGTAACACACTTCACTGCCAGGGACTCACATTCTGCAGTTCCAGACGTGTCCCCCTGCTGAAGCCACTACATGTCCTGGCCCATCTAATGTTTGCTAGAGAGCATTTGGATTATCCAGAAGAGTATTGGGAGAATGTCATATGGTCTGATAAAAGTAGAACTGTTGGTAGAAACAAAACTCGTGTTTGGAGGAGACAGAATGCTGAGTTGCATCCAAAGAACACTATACCTACTGTAAAGCACGGGGGTGGCAATATCATGCTTTGGGGCTGTTTCTCTGCAAAGTAACCAGGACGACTGATCCATTTACATGAAAGAATGAATGGGGCCATGAATTGTGAGATTTTGAGTGCAAACCTCCTTCCATTAGCAAGGGCATTGAAGATGAAATATGAATAGGTCTTTCAGCATGATCATTATCCCAAGCACACCGCCAGGGCAATGAAGGAGTGGCTTCTTAAGAAGCATATGAAGGTCCTGGAGTGGCCTAGCCAGACTCCAGATCTCAACCCCATAGAAAACCTTTGGAGGGAGTTTAAAGTTCGTGTTGCCCAGCGACAGGCCCAAAACATCACTGCTCTAGAGGAGATCTGCATGGAGGAATGGGCCAACATACCACCAACAGTGTGTGCCAACCTTGTGAAGACTTACAGAAAACATTGACCTCTGTCTTTGCCATTGCCAACAAAGGATATATAACAAAATATTGAGATGAACTTATGTTAATGACCAAAAACTTATTTTCTTCCATAGTTTGCAAAATAATTATTGCCAAATCAGACAAGGTGATTTTCTGGGATTGTTTTCTAATTTTGACTCTCATAGTTGTGGTCTACCTATGATGTCAATTACAGGCCTCTCTCATCTTGTAAGTGGGAGAACTTATATCACATTGAGATCTATAAGTAAAAAGCACTGTTTAAAAATGATTATAACTGTACACTACCTCAGGTTACATATATACCAAAAAAGATGATACTAGGTCTGATAGTGAAATATAAAACATCAAAGCTTTATTGTTTAAAAATAACAACAGGCATAAAGAGATAATGCACGAAAAGATGTCTAAAATAGTGTTATATCAACAATGGCAGGAGGGATGTAACAGGAGGTCAAAAGGTAATCCTAAAAGCAATAGTACCTATTGAGCAACTTATTATACTAATTGGAAGAACTAAACAAGTGGACCAGTAAAATCATATATACCCAATAGACCTTAATTACTATAAGTATGGGGTTCACAAAGACACTGCATTACACTAGTAATAGGAGCTGTGCGCAGCAGCCCCTAATCCTTAATGGAAGCCGTTTCACCAATAAAAGGGATCACAGTGAAAATACTGAGACAATAAGACAAATGTCAGTGTTTTACCCACCACAGTATAGGAAGACTCTCCTGGAACACGCCTCCGCCCCAACGCGCATTTTGGAAAACAACCTTCGTCAGGGGGCATTGCAAACACACAGAAGCGTGTCTTAAGAAGGGATACCCTGGAAGTACTCGGCGTGTTTGCTCCGGAAGTGAAGGAGCGCTGTCATGCCAACCAGAGACGCTCAGCACGCATCCGGATGATGCGTTCAGGGGAAAGCGATCATGGGGCCCCACGTGATCGCCACCACACGGCCACGATCCGAAGACGTACATGCACAGTGGGACAGAAGAGCGCTCAATCAGGAGCTTGTAAGTGAAGTTGCCGTAGTGTGAAGATGATGCATAGCTACCTTATCATGATGTAATTTTGTACAACACGTACTAACAATGGTGGATAGTTCAAGCCAGACCCACATGGGGTCAATATATTATGCTGATGCCCACTGAGAATGGTAAAGAGGAGATCATGCCAAAACCTAATATATCACATACATATAGAAATAATAACTCAGGTTAGTAACAATATCTCCCATATGTGTCAGCAAAACAGAAAATGATATATAAAGATATAGCACGTTTGTGTGTAGTGTAGTACTACATGTAGAGGCACTACACAATGGACTTACTATGGTACATAAAAGGAGTAAACCAGGTTTAGAATCATAGAATTATAGAATGTTAGAGTTGGAAGGGACATCAAGGGTCATCATATCCAACTCCCTGCAGGATTTACTAAACCATCTTAGGGTACTTTCACACTAGCGTTTTTTGCAATACGTCGCAATGCATCGTTTTGGCAAAAAAACGCATCCTGCAAAGTTGTCTGCAGGATGCGTTTTTTTCCCCATTGACGAACATTAGCGACGCATTGTGACTAGTGTTGAGCGATACCGTCCGATACTTGAAAGTATCGGTATCGGAAAGTATCGGCCGATACCGGCAAAATATCGGATCCAATCCGATACCGATACCCGATACCAATACAAGTCAATGGGACTCAGGTATCGGACGGTATTCCTGATGGTTCCCAGGGTCTGAAGGAGAGGAAACTCTCCTTCAGGCCCTGGGAACCATATAAATGTGTAAAATAAAGAATTAAAATAAAAAATATCGCTATACTCACCTGTCCGACGCAGCCGGGACCTCGGCGATTGTAAGCGGCAGCGTTGTTTCTTTAAAATTCGCGCTTTTACTTGCTTACGTGAATTCCCGGCTTCTGATTGGTCAGGGCGGCCATGTTGCCGGGACTCGGACCAATCACAGCAAGCCGTGACGAAATTACGTCACGGCTTGCTGTGATTGGTCCGCGTCCCGGCAATATGGCGCCGTGACCAATCACAAGCCGTGACGTCACGGGAGGCTGGACACGCGCGCTTTTCAAAATAAGCGCGTGTCCAGCCTCCCGTGACGTCACGGCTTGTGATTGGTTAATGGCGGCCATGTTCCTGGGACGCGGACCAATCACAGCAAGCCGTGACGTAATTTCGTCACGGCTTGCTGTGATTGGTCCGCATCCCGGCAATATGGCGCCGTGACCAATCACAAGCCGTGACGTCACGGGAGGCTGGACACGCGCGCTTTTCAAAATAAGCGCGTGTCCAGCCTCCCGTGACGTCACGGCTTGTGATTGGTTAATGGCGGCCATGTTGCCGGGACGCGGACCAATCACAGCAAGCCGTGACGTAATTTCGTCACGGCTTGCTGTGATTGGTCCGAGTCCCGGCAACATGGCCGCCCTGACCAATCAGAAGCCGGGAATTCACGTAAGCAAGTAAAAGCGCGAATTTTAAAGAAACAACGCTGCCGCTTACAATCGCCGAGGTCCCGGCTGCGTCGGACAGGTGAGTATAGCGATTTTTTTAATTTTAATTCTTTCTTTTACACCTTTTTACATTAATGTTGTTTCGATACCGATATCCGATATTACAAAAATATCGGATCTCGGTATCGGAAATTCCGATACAGCAAGTATCGGCCGATACCCGATACTTGCAGCATCGGAATGCTCAACACTAATTGTGACGCATTGACACACGTCGCAACTGTCATGCGACAACTGTCGTGTTGTGGCGGATCGTTGGCAGCAAAAAACGTTGCTTGCAATGTTTTTTGCTATGTCGAGAACGTCTTTTCCGACCGCGCATGCGCAGCCGGAACGCCGCCCCCTCCTCCCCGCACCTCACAATGGGGCAGCGGATGCGCTGAAAATCAGCATCCGCTGCACCCGTTGTGCAGCGCAAACAATGCTAGCGTCGGGACGTCGGCCCGATGCACTGCGACGGGCCGAGTACGACGCTAGTGTGAAAGTAGCCTTAGACACCTTTGTCCAGCCTCTGCTTGAAGAATTCAATTGAAGGAGAGCTCACCACCTCTGGTGGCAACCTGTTCCACTCATTGATCACCCTAACTGTCAAGAAGTTTTTTCTAATATCTAACCTGTGTCTTCTCCCTTTCAGTTTCATTCCATTGCTGCTCGTGTTTCCATGTGCAAATGAGAATAATGATGATCCCTCTACACTGTGACATCCCTTCAGATATCTGTAGACAGCTGTTAAGTTTTCTCTTATCCTTTTTTTGCAAGCTAAACATTCCCCGATCCTTTAACCATTCCTTCTAGGACACATTTTGCAATCTGCTCATCATCCTGGTAGCTCTTTTCTGAACATGCTCCAGTTTTTCAATGTCTTTTTTATAATGTGGTGCACAGAACTGGCACAGTACTCCAGATGAGGCCTGACCAAGGAAGACTAGAGGTGGATAATTACTTCACATGATCTAAACTCTATGTTTCTCTTACTATATCCTAGAACTGCGTTTTCCTTTTTGCCACTGCATCATATTGTTGACTCATGTGTAGTGATGGGCGAACCCCCCGATGATCGGGATTTGGGGGTTCGCCAGAGTTTTTTGTAAAATTCGAGCTCTGGGCCGAAGATCACGTGAACGTGCGTCCAAACCCCAAGTGGGGGGGACTGTAAAACAAAGCATAAAATTAATTATAAACATAATTATACTTACTGGTCCAGCGACACGTCCTCCCGCCCCGCTGTCTCCCGGCCATATCTACTTTCAGGGCCACTCATTAACTTCCGAGTTATTCACTCCACTGCTCGGTAATTTTCGGCCGACGTCGGTGACGGTGTTCGTGCGGTGACGTCAGGGTTCACACCAGTTCATGGCCCAAGCCATGAACTCAGGTGAACTCTGACTGTCTCTGTTAGTATCAACCTGCTTCTTGCTCTGCATAGACGCTTGTCTATACAGAGCGATGTAGTAGAGCTGACATTGCTATCCATGTGGACTATGTCAGACGGAGGATTTTTTTTATAATAAAGATTGAGTCTCTAATTTTTTTTGTTTTATTTCTAATAAGAAAAAATTTATCTGTGTTGTGCTTTTTTTTAATCTTTACTAGAAATTCCTGGTGGTCATGTCTAATATTGGCGTGACCCCATTAATTTCGGGCTTAGGGCAAGCTGATAATACAAAGCTGGCCCTAACCCCATTATTACCCAGTGAGCCACCCGGCACCAGGGCCGCTGGAAGAATTGGATACAGGGCCAGAACGCGCCTATGAATGCACCATTTTCTGGGGAGGCTGCAGACTGCAATTCACAGCGGGGGGGCAGAAAGCTTGGGCCACCATGCACTGCGGACTCGAGCCCCCAGCTGCCTATTTGTATCTGGCTGGAAACAAAAATCGGGTGAAACCCAAGTTGTTTTTTTAAATTATTTCATTAAATTCATGAAATAATTAAAAAAAAGGGCTTCCCTATATTTTTGTTTCCAGTCAGGTACAAATAGACAGCTGGGGGCAGTCCGTACCTGCCTGCTGTAAAAAATATAAATAAAAACACAAACACATTTAGGGACTGCATCTTTATTAACCCCTCGACCCACATCTCTGTGCTGAACATTCTGGGTTCTGCTTCATCAGAGACCAAGGGGAAAAAACAAAGCTTCTATTCCTGTGGTCCCTGAAGGAGAGCCCAGAGCACTGCGGCATCGTAAGGGGGGTAACTCAGGTCACCCGAGGACAGCTCAAGTCATGCCACCTGAGCTGTCCTCGGGTGACCCCAGTGTCTCCCTGGTTACAATACCGCAGATCGCGCTCCTTACGCCAATTACATACTGAGCTGTCAGAACATTGCGCTCCTTGACAATTCAGTACGTAAATGGCATCAGAAATCCCAATTTGCTTTCAAAACATGACTTTAACCAGTGATTATAATAAAGTGATGGGTTAGACTAGGTTCCCATTTCAATTTCATGTGCATTTGGATGGATCTGCCATAGACCAGTATTAACGCAGTGCTAACACAGTGTAACACTGCGTTAACACTGCCATAGAGTTAGGGTCTTTTCACATCATGTTTGTGCTGCGCTTGCATGCAATACGTTTTTCAGGTGCATTAACGCATGCGTTAATGCACCAATAGACTTGTATGGGAAAAACGCATGGAAATGCAATGCAAAATATGGTTGCGTTTGAATGCATGCATTTTTACCCCAGTGCACAGAAACGTTGCAAGCAACATTTCCTGTGCGCTAGGTTAAAACACATGCGTTCCAATGCAACCAAGTTTTGCATTGCGTTTGCATGCATTTCTATGTGTTAATGCACTTTAAAAACACAGTAAAAATGTGATGTGAAAAGGCCCTAACTCTATGCCAGCGTATGCTGGTCTATGGCGGATCCGTCCAAACGCACACCGGACGGCAATGTGAACATAGTCTGCTGCGTTCACACATAGCGTATTTCACACATTTACGCAGTGCTATTTAGCGCTAGCGTAAGTGTAGTGAAATCCAGTGGCGTAACGCATCCCAGCAAAAGCAATGCTGAAATGTGTTCACACAATCCATATTTTTGCGGATGCACTTTCACTGCAAAGCGCTTCTGCAAAAAGAATGACCATGTCAATTTTTTGCGCCTTTTTTGGCACGCTTTATTATTGCCCCTGCTAAATTGTCACGTAAGATTATCTCTGCCCAGATTGAGCCAGTCGCACAATTGCTTGATAAAGATATGCTATTTCTTTAAACAATAGAAAATTGTGATTCTTTTTCAATTGTGTTACTGACACACTCCAAATGCGGAGTAATAAAGATTATTGCCCCTGCTAAATTGTCACATACAATTATCTCTACCCAGATTGCGCTAGTCGCACAACTGCTAGATACAGAAATGCTATTTTTTAAACCTATTGAAAATTATGATTTTTTTTTCAATTGCCTTGCTGACACACTCCAAATGCAGAGTAATGAAGATTATTGCCCCTGCTTATTTGTCATGTACGATTATCTCTACCCGGATTGTGCCAGTCGCACATCTGCTAGACAAATATTAGGTATTTTAAGCAATAGACAAGGAATATTATTTAGCAATTTGATTTTAAAATGGATGTTACTATATGCTGCCACTGAGGAATATTTTTTTGCAGTAAAAAAAAAACTATAGGCTGCTACACAGGAATATTTTGTGCTCCCAGAAAATGGTTTTGCATATGCTGGTACTACCTAACATTATTTCCCTCTACAAATAGCTAATTTTTATATTTTGGTAGTGGATGAAATCCTCCATATTTCACCTTAATAATCTTACAGACTGTTCCTAATACTAACTACTATACAACACAGTGGAAAATAGCAGAGATCTGCAGCATGTACTTGCAATAATGAGAACACCCAGGTGCCTGCCTTTCACCCTCCCTCAGATTACATCTCTCCCTACTTAAAGCTCCATCTAACAAACATGCAATCTCTTCACAATATTCAGCTCTTAAAAGAGCTTTTTGTAATAAATAACGCTCACTATAACCTCCTATCACTCTCCCTACGCTCCTTTCACTCTCCCTACACTGAAACTATGCTCTCCCAATGCTATTTTCAGCTGCAATTTACGCAAAGTGGCACCGGCAGCCTTTAAATAGTCCCTATGATGATGGAAGTCCAGCAAATCACAGTAATACCACACCAAAGATGGTGCCGGCATTAATGTGATTGGCAAGCAAGATTACCGATGACAATTTGAACAGAATGTGTATGAGGCCCTCCTTTATGTCTAATACACGGTGTATCCAAGTCCCTTATTTTTGGCAGTTCTTGCTTCCTTCATAAATTACACTAAAATATCCTATTTTAAAAAAAGTCAATTTAAATAATTTTTACATTTTGTTATATATGCAAGTCTTAATGCAGGAACAAAATGTTTATTAACTTTTTTCCCTGTAAAATGAAATTTCAAGTGGGTTTGGAATGTTTTGCAATGTCTCTACTGGTTTCATACTTGGCTCCTGATGTAATCCAGACTTGCATTTTTTTGTGTTCTGAAATGTACTATAGTATACCTAAAATGTACTTGAGTAGCGCATCACATTTTTAAATAGGTCAGGTACTGTAAACTACAGTAATTTAATTAGGTCCTTAAGCTGATCAAACTGTATTACTGGAATCAGCAAAGGGAAGTTTAAAATGATCTTGAGAGCCTCATGCCAAATGAGACCTTTTATTTAGAAATGGTAAGCCTTTCAAGCAATAAACTGTGAAGACACTAATAAAGGTGTGCATAAATGGAGAGGCTTGGAAGCAAACTAGCTGCCAAGAATCAAGAAAATATTAGCCTAAATATTAGCACAGCTTAGTCTTCGCATACACTTTTTTCTAGTGCGTATTCAGCTCTAACAAGAAAATATGGTGATAGGGCCCAATTGACCTTATATAAGCCAAATGAGTGTCCTTCCAGCATACCTTGGACTTCAGTGAATACCTTTATGACCTTTTTGCTCAAAAGTTTAAAATGGATAGTCTATCCATAACATAGGCTATTAAATACTAGATCACTGGGTGCACGACAATCAACAACTGCATTGAACGAACGGCTGTTATAAAGGACTATGATCCACGGTTCTTAAAGCTTCTATCGGAGGCAAACGTTGGGAGTATGTGTATGACTATTTTTCAAAGTACTCTACAAAATCAATAGGTAATGATTTAATGTAGGATTTGTAATATACAGTAAGAGTCAAATATTAAAATTGCTCATAAGCACTTACAATTTCAATTAAAACTCAAAAATGATTGTATCAAAAAGTTGTAGAAAATATATAAATTCAAGGCAAGAACAGGGTAAAATATATGATTCCTCCTTGAAAAAGGAAAACAAACAATGAATTTATTCAAATGTTGCTTTCCTTACGGAGTCCTCCCTTTGTAGCAATTATAGACTTGCTGACTTGGCATTGTAACTGTCAGTTGATTAAAGAAAAGGTTGTTCCAGCATCACTCCTACAAACTCTTAAAAATGTTTAACTTTATTCATGAATCATGAGTCATTTAAAATTTGAGTTTCATAGTGTGTATCTATGCTACACAAAATGTGCTGATGTTTTTCAAATGAAAATATGGTTCTTAGTCATAGTGTGGTAGTACCATGAGTGTAATAATCACTTATAGAGATGCACAGGAAGGGCAGAGGAAAACTCTGCCCAAATCTCAGTAATTATAAATGTATACTGGCTAAATATTGATGTATACAAACTTAAAATACAATAACCTGATAGATACATAAAGAGAATTTTGGAGAAGAGTGGGGGTGCATCTTATAGTCCGAATGTACCATATTATTCCGGCTGTGGCTGTGAGGGAGGAAGTAAGGCGGCAGTGACGGAGGCAGGAACTGGCTGCTGCAACTAACACATGTGCCCGTTGTTAAAGAAAAAGAATATTCATTGCTCCCCACACTCACCAACCTCTCTGCACTGAAGCCGGTGTCTAGAGGTGGGTCAGTCTATGGGTGTGAAGAGTAGTGAATATTCATTCTCTTTAAGCCCTTAACCCCCAAGGGTGGGTTGCATGTTAATAACTGGCCAATTTTTACAATTCTGACCACTGTCCCTTTATGAGGTAATAACTCTGGAACGCTTCCATGGATCCCGGTGATTCTGACATTGTTTTGTCATGACTAGTGTTGAGCATTCCGATACCGCAAGTATCGGGTATCGGCCGATACTAGCGGTATCGGAATTCCGATACCGGGATTCCGATACTTGGCGCGTATCGGATACCGGAATCGGAAGTTCCATGATTCAAAATTCAGAAATTCAGCCAATGAGAAAGATTCCAAGTGTGGGCACATCCTGTTTAGCATGGAGGGCATGAAAGTACTGGCAAGGCTGTGATTGGCTGCTGAAATGATGTCATGATGCAGTTTAAAAGTCGCTGGCGCCATTTTGCGATCACTCTGCTGTGAATTCAGTTAGTGACAGGACGCTGTTTGCTGACTGAGGGACAGTTTAGAGATAGCGATTTGCTTCTTTGTGCTTTCCAAAGGCTAATTTAGCAACCGCTGTGTTCACCTACTATTCACCTTGCTTTTGCCTTGTAGCGCTGTTTTCACAGCGATCTGCAAGGTCTCTCTGTGTGTGTGTGTGTGAGTGCAGCCCACTCTCTAGTCTGAGTGCAGCCACATAGGCCATCCATAGCTGGTTGTATTCAGTTCAGGGAGGGTGGTTCATTGCCTCATACTGTCCTTTTTTTTTTTTTTTTTTGAAGTAGTGCAGGCTGCTGCACATTTTTTCAAATAATTCCTATTAGTGTCTTTCCACCCGTCTCCATCTAATTTGTGGAAAAACACTACATAGGATAAAGTAGAGGAGGGTTTTTGGGCCTTGCAGCGCCGTTTACGGCTGTCTGCACGGTCTCCGTGTGACTGCAGCTCGCCCTGTAGTCTGTGAGCAGCCGTAGCTTGGTTGTCTCCAGCTCAGGGTTGTTCACTGCGTCATACCGCCAAATCAATTTTAATTTTTTTTCAAGTACTGTAGTCTGCTGTTAATTAATTTAAAAAAATCCTATTAGTGTCTTTCCACCCGTCTCCAGCTAATTTGTGGAAAAACACTACATAGGATAAAGTAGAGGAGGGTTTTTGGGCCTTGCAGCGCCGTTTACGGCTGTCTGCACGGTCTCCGTGTGACTGCAGCTCGCCCTGTAGTCTGTGAGCAGCTATAGCCTGGTTGTCTCCAGCTCAGGGTTGTTCACTGCGTCATACCGCCAAATCAATTTTAATTTTTTTTCAAGTACTGTAGTCTGCTGCTAATTAATTTAAAAAAATCCTATTAGTGTCTTTCCACCCGTCTCCAGCTAATTTGTGGAAAAACACTACATAGGATAAAGTAGAGGAGGGTTTTTGGGCCTTGCAGCGCCGTTTACGGCTGTCTGCACGGTCTCCGTGTGACTGCAGCTCGCCCTGTAGTCTGTGAGCAGCCGTAGCTTGGTTGTCTCCAGCTCAGGGTTGTTAACTGCGTCATACCGCCAAATCAATTTTAATTTTTTTTCAAGTACTGTAGTCTGCTGCTAATTAATTTAAAAAAATCCTATTAGTGTCTTTCCACCCGTCTCCAGCTAATTTGTGGAAAAACACTACATAGGATAAAGTAGAGGAGGGTTTTTGGGCCTTACAGCGCCGTTAACGTCTGTCTGCACGGTCTCCGTGTGACTGCAGCTCTATCCGTTGTCAGTTCAGCCCCCAAAAAAGAAATAAATAATAAAGTTCACCAAACACACCAGTTACACCACTTTACATTTGTGTAGGCCACATTAACTCATATTAAAGTCTAGTCCACACTTTAGCTAATTAGTGTTTCTTATACCTGTTAGGAGGAGTTTTTCAGGAATAAGCACACAAAGCCGTTAGTACTTTTCTGCTTTTCTTTATCAGTCAACCACGATGAAGAAGGCAGTGAGTAAGGCACGTGGGCGTGGGCGCGGAGCAGGGAGGGGACGTGGGGATTCTGTGCCCGCTGCGGGCACCGGTGACTCATCAGCACCCACTTTCACGAGGGAACAGTCGTTCATGCGCAGCTTTGTCGCCGAGCGCCGTACACCGCTGCTGCGTGAAGACCAAATTGAAGCCGTTGTGGGATGGATGGCAGCTAATGCATCAACTTCCATTAGTGCCACATCCTCTCAGACACAGAGCACTGGAGAGCAGCCATCTGTCTCTTCACCACCTGCCAAATTGCCCAGGCAGACAGAGAGCCCAGGACAGGAGCCGTCTCTACTTCTGTTCTCTGAATCTCTTGGCTTGGAAACAGGGGGCCAGCCAAGCAGCATTGGAGAAATGGAAGAAGAGGCAGGGTGCAGTGATGCCCAACAGCTTTTTCTCTCTGAGTCTGAAGAGGCGGGTGGGCCAGTGGCTCCGTTCACCACATCGCAGGCCGCATCAGCTGATGATGACACTCAGGTGCCACTTACTGGTGCGTGCTCTGCTGCTGAGACTACCCGGGAGGAGCAGTTGGGGGCAGAGGGTAGTGTGGATGACGAGGTCCTTGACCCATCTTGGCGTCAGGGACAGGAAGGTGGTGGGAGCAGCTCTGAGGAAGAGATTCCCCGTACGGTCCAAAGAGGGAGAGGGAGGGGGAAGACTGCGGATCCTGCAGCCTCCGCTTTGGCACCCGTAAGGAGCATGTCTCTTCCAAAAGTCAAAAGGGGGGCTCCCAAGACTTGCAGTGCCTGGTCCTTTTTTGACACAGTTGCAGATGACATTTGCTATGTCAGATGCAAGGTGTGTCATCAAAAAATCAAAAGAGGTCAAAAAGTCGCCAACCTCAATACCTCCAACATGTGGAAACATGTGCGCAACAGGCACCCGGCGGAGTTAGACAAACACACTGAAGAGCTAGGCCAACCAACAGCGGCAGCTACCACCTCTTCAGCTCGTGTTGCCTCTTCCTCTAGCTCACACGCAGCTGGTTCGGCTTCCTCCCAGGATCGCCGTGGAAGAACCTCTGGCCCTGTTGTCCAGAGACCCGCTGTAATTCCACCCGCAGCACCACTTTCCCAGTCAACCACACACTCCCAGCCCAGTCTACAGCCATCGGTAGTACAGGCATGGGAGAAAAGGCGGCCTTTCTCGTCAAACCACCCACGAGCACAGGCTCTGACTGCAGGCATTGCCAAACTTCTGTCACTGGAAATGCTGTCATTCAGGCTGGTGGAGACTGACAGCTTCC
This sequence comes from Ranitomeya variabilis, assembly GCF_051348905.1. Lineage (NCBI taxonomy): Eukaryota > Metazoa > Chordata > Amphibia > Anura > Dendrobatidae > Ranitomeya > Ranitomeya variabilis. The sequence goes on from NC_135232.1 coordinate 239,677,593, forward strand.
GTGACTTGATGTCATTGGCAGTCCCACAGTACAGTGTGCCCAGCCGCTTTTACTTCAGCAGGCAAGCCGTCCCTGCCCTGCACAAGCATGTGGAGGGACACATAAAACACGCGCTACTGAACGCCGTCAGTAGCAAGGTCCACCTCACCACCGATGCGTGGACCAGTCAACATGGACAGGGGCGATACCTTTCCCTCACTGCCCATTGGGTTAATGTAGTTGAGCCGGGTACAGACCGTGCGAGTGGCGCAGGACGTGTCCTGCCCACTCCAAGGATTGCAGGAATCCATTCTGTACGCATTGACTCCTCCTCTTACACCAGTTCCTCAGAATCATCGCTGCAGGAGCCGTCACAGTCCACCTCCACATGGACCCGTGATGAACGTGTACCTGTTACGACCGACATGAGCACAGCCGTGGCCAAACGTCAACAGGCCGTCTTGAAATTAATTTTTTTGGGGAATCGTAGCCACACAGCGCAGGAGCTCTGGAATGCCATCAAGCAGGAGAGCGATGTGTGGTTTGAGCCAGCGAATCTCCAGCCAGGCATGGTAGTGTGTGATAATGGCCGAAATCTGGTGGCAGCCCTGGGCCTCGGCAACCTCACTCACATCCCATGTCTGGCACATGTGCTCAATTTGGTCGTGCAGAGTTTTTTGAGGGACTATCCGGATCTTGATGCACTGCTGCACAAGGTCCGCCTAGAGTGTGCTCACTTGCGGCGTTCCAGCACGGCAAAAGCGCGCATTGCGGCTCTGCAGCGCCGACACCGCCTGCCGGAACATCGCATCATATGTGACCTACCTACCAGGTGGAATTCCACGTTACATATGTTGGAGCGGTTGTGTGAGCAGCAGCAAGCTGTAATGGAGTACCAGCTGTATCAGGCGCACAAAAGTCGCAGTCAGCGCCGTACAGACTTCACAACCACAGAGTGGGCCACTATGAAGGATGTCTGCCAGGTTTTGCGTCCCTTCGATTATTCCACGCGGATGGCGAGTGCAGATGATGCACTAGTCAGCATGACTGTCCCCCTTATCTGCCTGCTTGAAAAATCACTGCAAGCGCTAAGGGATGATGTTGTGGAAGAGGTGGAGGATGAGGATTCACCACTTCCATCATCTTCTGGACAGTCAGCGCCACGTGGTTCCTCACAAACGCGTAGGCAGGGGACAGTTTGTGAGGAGGATGAGGAGGAGTCAATGGAGGAGGAAGACATCCGTCCAGAGGAGGGAGTTACACAATTGTCCAGTACTCAGTGTGTACAGCGAGGGTGGGGTGATGACGAGCGGGCAGAGATCACGCCTCCAGCTGGGGACAGCGTTTCTTGGGCAGTTGGCAGTCTGCAGCACATGGTGGATTACATGCTGCAGTGCCTGAGAAACGACCGCCGCATCGACCACATTCTCAACATGTCTGATTACTGGGTGTTCACCCTCCTCGATCCTCGCTACCGGGACAACGTAGAAAGCCTCATCACACCGTTGAACCGGGAGCGAAAAATGCGGGAGTACCAAGACACACTGGTCAGTTCCATCATCTTCTCCATTCCAACTGAGAGAAGTGCTGCTAGTGCATTCCAAAGCAGCTCAGTGCGTCCAGGCAGTGGTGGAGGCTCTGCACAAAGAGGGAGCAGAAGCAGTGCCTCTGCCCAAGGCAAGACCAGTATGGCCCAACTGTGGCACAGTTTTGTGTGCCCCCCACAAAAGTCTACACCATCACAGACGGCTCCAGTCAGCAGGAGGCAACGGTTCCGTCAGATGGTGACAGACTACATGTCTTGCCCTCTTGCTGTACTCCCAGACGGCTCTTCCCCTTTCAAGTTTTGGGTCTCAAAGCTGGATACATGGCCAGAGCTAAGCCAGTATGCATTGGAGGTGCTGTCTTGCCCTGCGGCCAGTGTATTATCGGAACGTGTCTTTAGTGCTGCAGGTGGTGTACTAACTGACCGTCGCATGCGACTATCCTCCGATAACGTTGACCGGCTTACTTTCCTGAAAATGAACAAGGCCTGGATCTCGCAGGAATTTGCCACTCCTCCTCCTGATTAAATAATTAGGTCACTGTATACGTTATCCAGGTCTCCTGTTGTGTTCATCTTTCAACCACCTGAACTTACATTCCTGGGCTCCAACAACGCCAGTTGAGGCTCAGAAGTGCCATCTGCACAGTCAAAACATACGACCCAGTGTTATTGGGTTTCAGTAACGTCAGCTGATCCCCAGCTGTGTAGCCGGCAATGTGTCCTGCGACCGCCACGCTGGCACAACTGAAATGTAAGGGAACCTGTCCCCCCCCCCCCCCAAGGCGTTTGTTACTGAAAGAGCCACCTTGTGCAGCAGTAATGCTGCACAAGGAAAAGGTAGCTATTTTCATTATGCTCCTTGCACACGCAGAACTTAACACTTATAAAATGTGTCCACTGATACCGTAAAACCGTCCCGGAGGTGGGACTTTCCTTCGTAATATGACGCAGCACAGCTGTCATTCCTACCCCCTCGGCGCCGTGCCCCGGCTCCTCATCGTTGTTTGATTCCGTCCCGGAGCCTGCGCTGTTAGGTTATCCCTTGGCCAGGCACACTTAGCGCTGCCCATCTTCTGACATCATTTGGTGTCAGGCTGGCTGCGCCTGTGCGGCCGCGCTGTCCGAGAGCCCGCCTCGCAGTGTGGTCTAATGTAATCCCACCGCGGGCCTGGGATCAGTGGCCATGCGCAGTGCATATCCTCGCCTCTCGCTCCACTCCCTACGGCTTCTTCAGACTGTGCGGTGCCAGCTGATCCGTAATAGCATGCCACGGCCGTGGCAGCGCACAGTCTGAAAAAGCCGTAGGGAGGGGAGCGAGAGGCGAGGATATGCACTGCGCATGGCCACTGATCCCAGGCCCGCGGTGGGATTACATTAGACCACACTGCGAGGCGGGCTCTCGGACAGCGCGGCCGCACAAGCGCAGCCAGCCTGACACCAAATGATGTCAGAAGATGGGCAGCGCTAAGTGTGCCTGGCCAAGGGATAACCTAACAGCGCAGGCTCCGGGACGGAATCAAACAACGATGAGGAGCCGGGGCACGGCGCCGAGGGGGTAGGAATGACAGCTGTGCTGCGTCATATTACGAAGGAAAGTCCCACCTCCGGGACAGTTTCACGGTTTCAGGGGACACATTTTATAAGTGTTTAGTTCTGTGCTTGCAAGGAGCATAATTAAAAGAGCCACCTTTTCCTTTTGCATCTTTTGAGCTGCACAAGCTGGCTCTTTCAGCTACAAATGCCTTGGGGGGGGGGGTTAAAGGTTCCCTTTCTCCAATCAGGCTTCGGCCTACATTGTGTTCCTCTGCTTCTACTGCTGTCCCTGGGCTCCAACACCGCTAGTTGTTGCCTGGTAGTGCTGTACGCACAGTCAACAGTCGCTCCTCTGTTATTGGGGTTCAGTAACGTCAGCTGTTCCCCTGCTGTGTGTGTGGCAATCCCTCCAACCTCCTCCAACCTCATCCAAACTCCTCCTCCTCCACCTGTCCCTGGGCTCCAACACCGCTAGTTGCCGTCCAGAAGTGCTGTACGCACAGTCAACAGTCGCTCCTCTGTTATTGGGGTTCAGTAACGTCAGCTGTTCCCCTGCTGTGTGTGTGGCAATCCCTCCTACCTCCTCCAACCTCCTCCTACCTCCTCCTCCTCCACCTGTCCCTGGGCTCCAACACCGCCAGTTGCCGTCCAGAAGTGCTGTACGCACAGTCAACAGTCCCTCCTCTGTTATTGGGGTTCAGTAACGTCAGCTGTTCCCCTGCTGTGTGTGTGGCAATCCCTCCTACCTCCTCCAACCTCCTCCAACCTCCTCCTCCTCCACCTGTCCCTGGGCTCCAACACCGCTAGTTGCCGTCCAGAAGTGCTGTACGCACAGTCAACAGTCGCTCCTCTGTTATTGGGGTTCAGTAACGTCAGCTGTTCCCCTGCTGTGTGTGTGGCAATCCCTCCTACCTCCTCCAACCTCCTCCTACCTCCTCCTCCTCCACCTGTCCCTGGGCTCCAACACCGCCAGTTGCCGTCCAGAAGTGCTGTACGCACAGTCAACAGTCCCTCCTCTGTTATTGGGGTTCAGTAACGTCAGCTGTTCCCCTGCTGTGTGTGTGGCAATCCCTCCTACCTCCTCCTACCTCCTCCACCTGTCCCTGGGCTCCAACACCGCCAGTTGCCGTCCAGAAGTGCTGTACGCACAGTCAACAGTCCCTCCTCTGTTATTGGGGTTCAGTAACGTCAGCTGTTCCCCTGCTGTGTGTGTGGCAATCCCTCCAACCTCCTCCAACCTCATCCAAACTCCTCCTCCTCCACCTGTCCCTGGGCTCCAACACCGCTAGTTGCCGTCCAGAAGTGCTGTACGCACAGTCAACAGTCGCTCCTCTGTTATTGGGGTTCAGTAACGTCAGCTGTTCCCCTGCTGTGTGTGTGGCAATCCCTCCTACCTCCTCCAACCTCCTCCTACCTCCTCCTCCTCCACCTGTCCCTGGGCTCCAACACCGCCAGTTGCCGTCCAGAAGTGCTGTACGCACAGTCAACAGTCCCTCCTCTGTTATTGGGGTTCAGTAACGTCAGCTGTTCCCCTGCTGTGTGTGTGGCAATCCCTCCTACCTCCTCCTACCTCCTCCACCTGTCCCTGGGCTCCAACACCGCCAGTTGCCGTCCAGAAGTGCTGTACGCACAGTCAACAGTCCCTCCTCTGTTATTGGGGTTCAGTAACGTCAGCTGTTCCCCTGCTGTGTGTGTGGCAATCCCTCCAACCTCCTCCAACCTCATCCAAACTCCTCCTCCTCCACCTGTCCCTGGGCTCCAACACCGCTAGTTGCCGTCCAGAAGTGCTGTACGCACAGTCAACAGTCGCTCCTCTGTTATTGGGGTTCAGTAACGTCAGCTGTTCCCCTGCTGTGTGTGTGGCAATCCCTCCTACCTCCTCCAACCTCCTCCTACCTCCTCCTCCTCCACCTGTCCCTGGGCTCCAACACCGCCAGTTGCCGTCCAGAAGTGCTGTACGCACAGTCAACAGTCCCTCCTCTGTTATTGGGGTTCAGTAACGTCAGCTGTTCCCCTGCTGTGTGTGTGGCAATCCCTCCTACCTCCTCCTACCTCCTCCACCTGTCCCTGGGCTCCAACACCGCCAGTTGCCGTCCAGAAGTGCTGTACGCACAGTCAACAGTCCCTCCTCTGTTATTGGGGTTCAGTAACGTCAGCTGTTCCCCTGCTGTGTGTGTGGCAATCCCTCCTACCTCCTCCAACCTCCTCCTACCTCCTCCTCCTCCACCTGTCCCTGGGCTCCAACACCGCCAGTTGCCGTCCAGAAGTGCTGTACGCACAGTCAACAGTCCCTCCTCTGTTATTGGGGTTCAGTAACGTCAGCTGTTCCCCTGCTGTGTGTGTGGCAATCCCTCCTACCTCCTCCTACCTCCTCCTCCTCCACCTGTCCCTGGGCTCCAACACCGCCAGTTGCCGTCCAGAAGTGCTGTACGCACAGTCAACAGTCCCTCCTCTGTTATTGGGGTTCAGTAACGTCAGCTGTTCCCCTGCTGTGTGTGTGGCAATCCCTCCTACCTCCTCCAACCTCCTCCAACCTCCTCCTCCTCCACCTGTCCCTGGGCTCCAACACCGCTAGTTGCCGTCCAGAAGTGCTGTACGCACAGTCAACAGTCGCTCCTCTGTTATTGGGGTTCAGTAACGTCAGCTGTTCCCCTGCTGTGTGTGTGGCAATCCCTCCTACCTCCTCCAACCTCCTCCTACCTCCTCCTCCTCCACCTGTCCCTGGGCTCCAACACCGCCAGTTGCCGTCCAGAAGTGCTGTACGCACAGTCAACAGTCCCTCCTCTGTTATTGGGGTTCAGTAACGTCAGCTGTTCCCCTGCTGTGTGTGTGGCAATCCCTCCTACCTCCTCCTACCTCCTCCACCTGTCCCTGGGCTCCAACACCGCCAGTTGCCGTCCAGAAGTGCTGTACGCACAGTCAACAGTCCCTCCTCTGTTATTGGGGTTCAGTAACGTCAGCTGTTCCCCTGCTGTGTGTGTGGCAATCCCTCCAACCTCCTCCAACCTCCTCCAACCTCCTCCTCCTCCACCTGTCCCTGGGCTCCAACACCGCTAGTTGCCGTCCAGAAGTGCTGTACGCACAGAGCCAAACACCTCGCCAATGTGTTAGTGGGGTTCAGCACCGCCAGCTGTTCCCCTGCTGTGTATACGGCAACGTGTACTGCGACCGCCACGCAGACACAACAAGTTAAATGTAAGGGAACCTGACCCCCCCCCCCCCCAGGCGTTTGTTACTGAAGGAGCCACCTTGTGCAGCAGTAATAATGCAAAGGGAAAAAGTGCCTCTTTTCGTGATGCTCCTTGCACATGCTGAACCTAACACTTATGAAATGTGTCCCCACACAGCGTTAAACCGTCCGGTAGGTGGAACTTTCCTTTGTCGTGTGACGCAGCACAGCCATCATTTTTACCCCCTTGGCGCCGTGCGCCCACTCCTCAGCGTTGTTTGAATCTGTCCCGGAGCCTGCGCTGTTAGGTTAGCCCTTGGCCATGCACACATGTTGCGCTGCCCGTCTTCTGACCTCATTTGGTGTCAGGCTGGCTGCGCCTGTGCGGGTGCGCTGGTCGAGATCCCGCCTCGCAGTGTCGTCTAATGTAATCCCACCGCGGGCCTGTGATCCGTGCCCGTGCGCAGTGCATATCCTCTCCTCTCACTCCCCTCCCTACGGCTTCTTCAGACTGTGCGATGTCAGCTGGTCCCTAATAGCATGCCACGGCCGTGACAACGCACAGTCTGAAAAAGCCGTAGGGAGGGGAGTGAGAGGACAGGATATGCACTGCGCACGGGCACGGATCACAGGCCCGCGGTGGGATTACATTAGACGACACTGCGAGGCGGGATCTCGGCCAGCGCACCCGCACAGGCGCAGCCAGCCTGACACCAAATGAGGTCAGAAGACGGGCAGCGCAACATGTGTGCATGGCCAAGGGCTAACCTAACAGCGCAGGCTCCGGGACAGATTCAAACAACGCTGAGGAGTGGGCGCACGGCGCCAAGGGGGTAAAAATGATGGCTGTGCTGCGTCACACGACAAAGGAAAGTTCCACCTACCGGACGGTTTAACGCTGTGAGGAGACACATTTCATAAATGTTTGGTTCCGCATGTACAAGGACCATAATTAAAAGAGCTAAGTTTACCTTTTCCAGCATTAGTGCTGTACACAATGGCTCTTTCAGCTACAAACGCCTGGGGGGGGGGGTGTTAAAGGTTTCCTTTCAACTTGCTCGAGTGCAGGCTTCGGCCTACACTCCGCTCCCCCTGCTCCTCCTGCTGACCCTGGGCTCTAACACCGCCAGTTTTTGCCCAGATGTGCTAGCTGCACAGAGAAAAACACCAGCCAATGTGTCAGTGGGGTCCAGCACCGCCAGCTGTTCCCCTGCTGTGCAGCCGGCAACGTGTCCTGCAAAAGCCACGCAGACACAAGAACTGAAATTGAAGGGAACCTGTCCCCCCTCCCCCAGGCGTTTTTACGTTATCCAGCCACCTTGTACAGCGGTAATGCTGCATGTGTGCAAGGTGGCTCATAAACGTATTCTCCTCGCACATGTGGAACTGAAAACACGTCTGAAATGTGTCCTCTGTGTGACCATTTAACCGTCCCGGGGGTGTGACTTTCCTTTGTAATGACACGCTGCAACCCCCTTGGTAGCGCTGCCCGTCTTCTGGCATCATTGTTTGGCTGGCTGCGCCTCTGCGGCCGCCCTGACCCACACAACGCCCCTCGGTGTCTTATTTATTGGGACTGCGAGGGTGTGATTGATGGGCAGGATCAGTGCATCAGTTCGCCTGTCCCTCCTCTCCTTCCGCCTTCTTCGGACTGTGCGGCTTCATGGCCGTGGCATGCGATAAGGGATCAGATGACGCCGCACAGTCTGAAGCGGGTGTAAGGACCCGCGTGTGAGAGGCGAACATATGTGCTGCGCCAGGCCCTGAATCCCAGCCCCGCAGTGTTTTAACAATGTTAAGACACTGCGGGGCTGGGATTCATGGTGATCGCGAACCGCAACGGCCGACATTAAATGATGTCAGAAGATGGGCAGCGCTAACGGCGCTAGGCCAGGGGATAACACGACAGCGCAGACTCCTGTACAGCAAATAACAACGCTCAGGAGGCTGCACCCAGCACCAAGGTGGGATTCTTGACATCTGTGCTGCGTCTCATTACAAAGGGAACTCTCGCCTCCATTACACAGTTTGACTGTATAAAGGGCTAAATGTTATACGTGTTCCATTCAGCGTGTGCAAGGAGAAAAATTACAAGAGCAACCTTTGACTTGCGCAGCACTACTGCTGCATAAGCTGTGGCTCTTCTACTTTGTAACCCCTGAGGGGGGGTTAAAGGTGACTTTTGAAATCGGTTCAATTAGGCTTCGGCCTACACTCTGCTCCACCTGCAGAGCCCGGGCTCCAACAACGCTAGTTGCTGTCCGGAAGTGCTGGCTGCACAGAGCCAAACACCTCGCCAATGTGTCAGTGGGGTCCAGCACCGCCAGCTGTTCCCCTGCTGTGTAGCCGGCAACGTGTCCTGCAAAAGCCACGCAGACACAACACACCCAAAGCTGCCGCCTGTGCAGGCTTCGGCCTACACTCCCCTCCCCCTGCTCCTCCTCCTCCTGCTCCTCCTCCTGCTGTCCCTGGGCTCTAACACACCGCCAGTTTTTGCCCAGATGTGCTAGCTGCACAGAGAAAAACACCAGCCAATGTGTCAGTGGGGTCCAGCACCGCCAGCTGTTCCCCTGCTGTGCAGCCGGCAACGTGTCCTGCAAAAGCCACGCAGACACAAGAACTGAAATTGAAGGGAACCTGTCCCCCCTCCCCCAGGCGTTTTTACGTTATCCAGCCACCTTGTACAGCGGTAATGCTGCATGTGTGCAAGGTGGCTCATAAACGTATTCTCCTCGCACATGTGGAACTGAAAACACGTCTGAAATGTGTCCTCTGTGTGACCATTTAACCGTCCCGGGGGTGTGACTTTCCTTTGTAATGACACGCTGCAACCCCCTTGGTAGCGCTGCCCGTCTTCTGGCATCATTGTTTGGCTGGCTGCGCCTCTGCGGCCGCCCTGACCCACACAACGCCCCTCGGTGTCTTATTTATTGGGACTGCGAGGGTGTGATTGATGGGCAGGATCAGTGCATCAGTTCGCCTGTCCCTCCTCTCCTTCCGCCTTCTTCGGACTGTGCGGCTTCATGGCCGTGGCATGCGATAAGGGATCAGATGACGCCGCACAGTCTGAAGCGGGTGTAAGGACCCGCGTGTGAGAGGCGAACATATGTGCTGCGCCAGGCCCTGAATCCCAGCCCCGCAGTGTTTTAACAATGTTAAGACACTGCGGGGCTGGGATTCATGGTGATCGCGAACCGCAACGGCCGACATTAAATGATGTCAGAAGATGGGCAGCGCTAACGGCGCTAGGCCAGGGGATAACACGACAGCGCAGACTCCTGTACAGCAAATAACAACGCTCAGGAGGCTGCACCCAGCACCAAGGTGGGATTCTTGACATCTGTGCTGCGTCTCATTACAAAGGGAACTCTCGCCTCCATTACACAGTTTGACTGTATAAAGGGCTAAATGTTATACGTGTTCCATTCAGCGTGTGCAAGGAGAAAAATTACAAGAGCAACCTTTGACTTGCGCAGCACTACTGCTGCATAAGCTGTGGCTCTTCTACTTTGTAACCCCTGAGGGGGGGTTAAAGGTGACTTTTGAAATCGGTTCAATTAGGCTTCGGCCTACACTCTGCTCCACCTGCAGAGCCCGGGCTCCAACAACGCTAGTTGCTGTCCGGAAGTGCTGGCTGCACAGAGCCAAACACCTCGCCAATGTGTCAGTGGGGTCCAGCACCGCCAGCTGTTCCCCTGCTGTGTAGCCGGCAACGTGTCCTGCAAAAGCCACGCAGACACAACACACCCAAAGCTGCCGCCTGTGCAGGCTTCGGCCTACACTCCCCTCCCCCTGCTCCTCCTCCTCCTGCTCCTCCTCCTGCTGTCCCTGGGCTCTAACACACCGCCAGTTTTTGCCCAGATGTGCTAGCTGCACAGAGAAAAACACCAGCCAATGTGTCAGTGGGGTCCAGCACCGCCAGCTGTTCCCCTGCTGTGCAGCCGGCAACGTGTCCTGCAAAAGCCACGCAGACACAAGAACTGAAATTGAAGGGAACCTGTCCCCCCTCCCCCAGGCGTTTTTACGTTATCCAGCCACCTTGTACAGCGGTAATGCTGCATGTGTGCAAGGTGGCTCATAAACGTATTCTCCTCGCACATGTGGAACTGAAAACACGTCTGAAATGTGTCCTCTGTGTGACCATTTAACCGTCCCGGGGGTGTGACTTTCCTTTGTAATGACACGCTGCAACCCCCTTGGTAGCGCTGCCCGTCTTCTGGCATCATTGTTTGGCTGGCTGCGCCTCTGCGGCCGCCCTGACCCACACAACGCCCCTCGGTGTCTTATTTATTGGGACTGCGAGGGTGTGATTGATGGGCAGGATCAGTGCATCAGTTCGCCTGTCCCTCCTCTCCTTCCGCCTTCTTCGGACTGTGCGGCTTCATGGCCGTGGCATGCGATAAGGGATCAGATGACGCCGCACAGTCTGAAGCGGGTGTAAGGACCCGCGTGTGAGAGGCGAACATATGTGCTGCGCCAGGCCCTGAATCCCAGCCCCGCAGTGTTTTAACAATGTTAAGACACTGCGGGGCTGGGATTCATGGTGATCGCGAACCGCAACGGCCGACATTAAATGATGTCAGAAGATGGGCAGCGCTAACGGCGCTAGGCCAGGGGATAACACGACAGCGCAGACTCCTGTACAGCAAATAACAACGCTCAGGAGGCTGCACCCAGCACCAAGGTGGGATTCTTGACATCTGTGCTGCGTCTCATTACAAAGGGAACTCTCGCCTCCATTACACAGTTTGACTGTATAAAGGGCTAAATGTTATACGTGTTCCATTCAGCGTGTGCAAGGAGAAAAATTACAAGAGCAACCTTTGACTTGCGCAGCACTACTGCTGCATAAGCTGTGGCTCTTCTACTTTGTAACCCCTGAGGGGGGGTTAAAGGTGACTTTTGAAATCGGTTCAATTAGGCTTCGGCCTACACTCTGCTCCACCTGCAGAGCCCGGGCTCCAACAACGCTAGTTGCTGTCCGGAAGTGCTGGCTGCACAGAGCCAAACACCTCGCCAATGTGTCAGTGGGGTCCAGCACCGCCAGCTGTTCCCCTGCTGTGTAGCCGGCAACGTGTCCTGCAAAAGCCACGCAGACACAACACACCCAAAGCTGCCGCCTGTGCAGGCTTCGGCCTACACTCCCCTCCCCCTGCTCCTCCTCCTCCTGCTCCTCCTCCTGCTGTCCCTGGGCTCTAACACACCGCCAGTTTTTGCCCAGATGTGCTAGCTGCACAGAGAAAAACACCAGCCAATGTGTCAGTGGGGTCCAGCACCGCCAGCTGTTCCCCTGCTGTGCAGCCGGCAACGTGTCCTGCAAAAGCCACGCAGACACAAGAACTGAAATTGAAGGGAACCTGTCCCCCCTCCCCCAGGCGTTTTTACGTTATCCAGCCACCTTGTACAGCGGTAATGCTGCATGTGTGCAAGGTGGCTCATAAACGTATTCTCCTCGCACATGTGGAACTGAAAACACGTCTGAAATGTGTCCTCTGTGTGACCATTTAACCGTCCCGGGGGTGTGACTTTCCTTTGTAATGACACGCTGCAACCCCCTTGGTAGCGCTGCCCGTCTTCTGGCATCATTGTTTGGCTGGCTGCGCCTCTGCGGCCGCCCTGACCCACACAACGCCCCTCGGTGTCTTATTTATTGGGACTGCGAGGGTGTGATTGATGGGCAGGATCAGTGCATCAGTTCGCCTGTCCCTCCTCTCCTTCCGCCTTCTTCGGACTGTGCGGCTTCATGGCCGTGGCATGCGATAAGGGATCAGATGACGCCGCACAGTCTGAAGCGGGTGTAAGGACCCGCGTGTGAGAGGCGAACATATGTGCTGCGCCAGGCCCTGAATCCCAGCCCCGCAGTGTTTTAACAATGTTAAGACACTGCGGGGCTGGGATTCATGGTGATCGCGAACCGCAACGGCCGACATTAAATGATGTCAGAAGATGGGCAGCGCTAACGGCGCTAGGCCAGGGGATAACACGACAGCGCAGACTCCTGTACAGCAAATAACAACGCTCAGGAGGCTGCACCCAGCACCAAGGTGGGATTCTTGACATCTGTGCTGCGTCTCATTACAAAGGGAACTCTCGCCTCCATTACACAGTTTGACTGTATAAAGGGCTAAATGTTATACGTGTTCCATTCAGCGTGTGCAAGGAGAAAAATTACAAGAGCAACCTTTGACTTGCGCAGCACTACTGCTGCATAAGCTGTGGCTCTTCTACTTTGTAACCCCTGAGGGGGGGTTAAAGGTGACTTTTGAAATCGGTTCAATTAGGCTTCGGCCTACACTCTGCTCCACCTGCAGAGCCCGGGCTCCAACAACGCTAGTTGCTGTCCGGAAGTGCTGGCTGCACAGAGCCAAACACCTCGCCAATGTGTCAGTGGGGTCCAGCACCGCCAGCTGTTCCCCTGCTGTGTAGCCGGCAACGTGTCCTGCAAAAGCCACGCAGACACAACACACCCAAAGCTGCCGCCTGTGCAGGCTTCGGCCTACACTCCCCTCCCCCTGCTCCTCCTCCTCCTGCTCCTCCTCCTGCTGTCCCTGGGCTCTAACACACCGCCAGTTTTTGCCCAGATGTGCTAGCTGCACAGAGAAAAACACCAGCCAATGTGTCAGTGGGGTCCAGCACCGCCAGCTGTTCCCCTGCTGTGCAGCCGGCAACGTGTCCTGCAAAAGCCACGCAGACACAAGAACTGAAATTGAAGGGAACCTGTCCCCCCTCCCCCAGGCGTTTTTACGTTATCCAGCCACCTTGTACAGCGGTAATGCTGCATGTGTGCAAGGTGGCTCATAAACGTATTCTCCTCGCACATGTGGAACTGAAAACACGTCTGAAATGTGTCCTCTGTGTGACCATTTAACCGTCCCGGGGGTGTGACTTTCCTTTGTAATGACACGCTGCAACCCCCTTGGTAGCGCTGCCCGTCTTCTGGCATCATTGTTTGGCTGGCTGCGCCTCTGCGGCCGCCCTGACCCACACAACGCCCCTCGGTGTCTTATTTATTGGGACTGCGAGGGTGTGATTGATGGGCAGGATCAGTGCATCAGTTCGCCTGTCCCTCCTCTCCTTCCGCCTTCTTCGGACTGTGCGGCTTCATGGCCGTGGCATGCGATAAGGGATCAGATGACGCCGCACAGTCTGAAGCGGGTGTAAGGACCCGCGTGTGAGAGGCGAACATATGTGCTGCGCCAGGCCCTGAATCCCAGCCCCGCAGTGTTTTAACAATGTTAAGACACTGCGGGGCTGGGATTCATGGTGATCGCGAACCGCAACGGCCGACATTAAATGATGTCAGAAGATGGGCAGCGCTAACGGCGCTAGGCCAGGGGATAACACGACAGCGCAGACTCCTGTACAGCAAATAACAACGCTCAGGAGGCTGCACCCAGCACCAAGGTGGGATTCTTGACATCTGTGCTGCGTCTCATTACAAAGGGAACTCTCGCCTCCATTACACAGTTTGACTGTATAAAGGGCTAAATGTTATACGTGTTCCATTCAGCGTGTGCAAGGAGAAAAATTACAAGAGCAACCTTTGACTTGCGCAGCACTACTGCTGCATAAGCTGTGGCTCTTCTACTTTGTAACCCCTGAGGGGGGGTTAAAGGTGACTTTTGAAATCGGTTCAATTAGGCTTCGGCCTACACTCTGCTCCACCTGCAGAGCCCGGGCTCCAACAACGCTAGTTGCTGTCCGGAAGTGCTGGCTGCACAGAGCCAAACACCTCGCCAATGTGTCAGTGGGGTCCAGCACCGCCAGCTGTTCCCCTGCTGTGTAGCCGGCAACGTGTCCTGCAAAAGCCACGCAGACACAACACACCCAAAGCTGCCGCCTGTGCAGGCTTCGGCCTACACTCCCCTCCCCCTGCTCCTCCTCCTCCTGCTCCTCCTCCTGCTGTCCCTGGGCTCTAACACACCGCCAGTTTTTGCCCAGATGTGCTAGCTGCACAGAGAAAAACACCAGCCAATGTGTCAGTGGGGTCCAGCACCGCCAGCTGTTCCCCTGCTGTGCAGCCGGCAACGTGTCCTGCAAAAGCCACGCAGACACAAGAACTGAAATTGAAGGGAACCTGTCCCCCCTCCCCCAGGCGTTTTTACGTTATCCAGCCACCTTGTACAGCGGTAATGCTGCATGTGTGCAAGGTGGCTCATAAACGTATTCTCCTCGCACATGTGGAACTGAAAACACGTCTGAAATGTGTCCTCTGTGTGACCATTTAACCGTCCCGGGGGTGTGACTTTCCTTTGTAATGACACGCTGCAACCCCCTTGGTAGCGCTGCCCGTCTTCTGGCATCATTGTTTGGCTGGCTGCGCCTCTGCGGCCGCCCTGACCCACACAACGCCCCTCGGTGTCTTATTTATTGGGACTGCGAGGGTGTGATTGATGGGCAGGATCAGTGCATCAGTTCGCCTGTCCCTCCTCTCCTTCCGCCTTCTTCGGACTGTGCGGCTTCATGGCCGTGGCATGCGATAAGGGATCAGATGACGCCGCACAGTCTGAAGCGGGTGTAAGGACCCGCGTGTGAGAGGCGAACATATGTGCTGCGCCAGGCCCTGAATCCCAGCCCCGCAGTGTTTTAACAATGTTAAGACACTGCGGGGCTGGGATTCATGGTGATCGCGAACCGCAACGGCCGACATTAAATGATGTCAGAAGATGGGCAGCGCTAACGGCGCTAGGCCAGGGGATAACACGACAGCGCAGACTCCTGTACAGCAAATAACAACGCTCAGGAGGCTGCACCCAGCACCAAGGTGGGATTCTTGACATCTGTGCTGCGTCTCATTACAAAGGGAACTCTCGCCTCCATTACACAGTTTGACTGTATAAAGGGCTAAATGTTATACGTGTTCCATTCAGCGTGTGCAAGGAGAAAAATTACAAGAGCAACCTTTGACTTGCGCAGCACTACTGCTGCATAAGCTGTGGCTCTTCTACTTTGTAACCCCTGAGGGGGGGTTAAAGGTGACTTTTGAAATCGGTTCAATTAGGCTTCGGCCTACACTCTGCTCCACCTGCAGAGCCCGGGCTCCAACAACGCTAGTTGCTGTCCGGAAGTGCTGGCTGCACAGAGCCAAACACCTCGCCAATGTGTCAGTGGGGTCCAGCACCGCCAGCTGTTCCCCTGCTGTGTAGCCGGCAACGTGTCCTGCAAAAGCCACGCAGACACAACACACCCAAAGCTGCCGCCTGTGCAGGCTTCGGCCTACACTCCCCTCCCCCTGCTCCTCCTCCTCCTGCTCCTCCTCCTGCTGTCCCTGGGCTCTAACACACCGCCAGTTTTTGCCCAGATGTGCTAGCTGCACAGAGAAAAACACCAGCCAATGTGTCAGTGGGGTCCAGCACCGCCAGCTGTTCCCCTGCTGTGCAGCCGGCAACGTGTCCTGCAAAAGCCACGCAGACACAAGAACTGAAATTGAAGGGAACCTGTCCCCCCTCCCCCAGGCGTTTTTACGTTATCCAGCCACCTTGTACAGCGGTAATGCTGCATGTGTGCAAGGTGGCTCATAAACGTATTCTCCTCGCACATGTGGAACTGAAAACACGTCTGAAATGTGTCCTCTGTGTGACCATTTAACCGTCCCGGGGGTGTGACTTTCCTTTGTAATGACACGCTGCAACCCCCTTGGTAGCGCTGCCCGTCTTCTGGCATCATTGTTTGGCTGGCTGCGCCTCTGCGGCCGCCCTGACCCACACAACGCCCCTCGGTGTCTTATTTATTGGGACTGCGAGGGTGTGATTGATGGGCAGGATCAGTGCATCAGTTCGCCTGTCCCTCCTCTCCTTCCGCCTTCTTCGGACTGTGCGGCTTCATGGCCGTGGCATGCGATAAGGGATCAGATGACGCCGCACAGTCTGAAGCGGGTGTAAGGACCCGCGTGTGAGAGGCGAACATATGTGCTGCGCCAGGCCCTGAATCCCAGCCCCGCAGTGTTTTAACAATGTTAAGACACTGCGGGGCTGGGATTCATGGTGATCGCGAACCGCAACGGCCGACATTAAATGATGTCAGAAGATGGGCAGCGCTAACGGCGCTAGGCCAGGGGATAACACGACAGCGCAGACTCCTGTACAGCAAATAACAACGCTCAGGAGGCTGCACCCAGCACCAAGGTGGGATTCTTGACATCTGTGCTGCGTCTCATTACAAAGGGAACTCTCGCCTCCATTACACAGTTTGACTGTATAAAGGGCTAAATGTTATACGTGTTCCATTCAGCGTGTGCAAGGAGAAAAATTACAAGAGCAACCTTTGACTTGCGCAGCACTACTGCTGCATAAGCTGTGGCTCTTCTACTTTGTAACCCCTGAGGGGGGGTTAAAGGTGACTTTTGAAATCGGTTCAATTAGGCTTCGGCCTACACTCTGCTCCACCTGCAGAGCCCGGGCTCCAACAACGCTAGTTGCTGTCCGGAAGTGCTGGCTGCACAGAGCCAAACACCTCGCCAATGTGTCAGTGGGGTCCAGCACCGCCAGCTGTTCCCCTGCTGTGTAGCCGGCAACGTGTCCTGCAAAAGCCACGCAGACACAACACACCCAAAGCTGCCGCCTGTGCAGGCTTCGGCCTACACTCCCCTCCCCCTGCTCCTCCTCCTCCTGCTCCTCCTCCTGCTGTCCCTGGGCTCTAACACACCGCCAGTTTTTGCCCAGATGTGCTAGCTGCACAGAGAAAAACACCAGCCAATGTGTCAGTGGGGTCCAGCACCGCCAGCTGTTCCCCTGCTGTGCAGCCGGCAACGTGTCCTGCAAAAGCCACGCAGACACAAGAACTGAAATTGAAGGGAACCTGTCCCCCCTCCCCCAGGCGTTTTTACGTTATCCAGCCACCTTGTACAGCGGTAATGCTGCATGTGTGCAAGGTGGCTCATAAACGTATTCTCCTCGCACATGTGGAACTGAAAACACGTCTGAAATGTGTCCTCTGTGTGACCATTTAACCGTCCCGGGGGTGTGACTTTCCTTTGTAATGACACGCTGCAACCCCCTTGGTAGCGCTGCCCGTCTTCTGGCATCATTGTTTGGCTGGCTGCGCCTCTGCGGCCGCCCTGACCCACACAACGCCCCTCGGTGTCTTATTTATTGGGACTGCGAGGGTGTGATTGATGGGCAGGATCAGTGCATCAGTTCGCCTGTCCCTCCTCTCCTTCCGCCTTCTTCGGACTGTGCGGCTTCATGGCCGTGGCATGCGATAAGGGATCAGATGACGCCGCACAGTCTGAAGCGGGTGTAAGGACCCGCGTGTGAGAGGCGAACATATGTGCTGCGCCAGGCCCTGAATCCCAGCCCCGCAGT
Source organism: Ranitomeya variabilis (assembly GCF_051348905.1). NCBI lineage: Eukaryota > Metazoa > Chordata > Amphibia > Anura > Dendrobatidae > Ranitomeya > Ranitomeya variabilis. The sequence continues at coordinate 239,695,123 of NC_135232.1, forward strand.
GTTTTAACAATGTTAAGACACTGCGGGGCTGGGATTCATGGTGATCGCGAACCGCAACGGCCGACATTAAATGATGTCAGAAGATGGGCAGCGCTAACGGCGCTAGGCCAGGGGATAACACGACAGCGCAGACTCCTGTACAGCAAATAACAACGCTCAGGAGGCTGCACCCAGCACCAAGGTGGGATTCTTGACATCTGTGCTGCGTCTCATTACAAAGGGAACTCTCGCCTCCATTACACAGTTTGACTGTATAAAGGGCTAAATGTTATACGTGTTCCATTCAGCGTGTGCAAGGAGAAAAATTACAAGAGCAACCTTTGACTTGCGCAGCACTACTGCTGCATAAGCTGTGGCTCTTCTACTTTCTAACCCCTGAGGGGGGGTTAAAGGTTACCTTTGAAATTGGTTCAAGTAGGCTTCGGCCTACACTCTGCTCCCCCTGCAGAGCCCGGGCTACAACACCGCTCGTTGCTGTCCGGAAGTGCTGGCTGCACAGAGCCAAACACCTCGCCAATGTGTCAGTGGGGTCCAGCACCGCCAGCTGTTCCCCTGCTGTGTAGCCGGCAACGTGTCCTGCGACCGCCACGCAGACACAACACACCCAAAGCTGCCGCCAGTGCAGGCTTCGGCCTACACTCCCCTCCCCCTGCTCCTGCTCCTCCTCCTTCTCCTGCTGTCCCTGGGCTCTAACACACCGCCAGTTGGGGCCCAGATGTGCTAGCTGCACAGAGAAAAACACCAGCCAATGTGTCAGTGGGGTTCAGCACCGCCAGCTGTTCCCCTGCTGTGCAGCCGGCATCGTGTCCTGCAAAAGCCACGCAGACACTTGCTCTTGTACCTTCTGCTCCCCATCCTGGTTCCAGTACCGTCAGCTGGTTCCGGGCAGAGCCTTTGGCTTAGGTGCCTCCCTTTGGTATCCGAGTTCCACCAACGTCAGGTGGTCCTTGGTAGTGCTTTCAGGCACGGGTACCTCCTGCTTAGTAACCGGGTTCCAGTAACGTCAGCTGGTCCTCGGTAGTTCCATTGGCTCTTGGACCTTCGGCTACCCATCCGGGTTCCAGCACCGTCAGCTGGTTCTCGGCAGTGTCTTTTGCTCTTGTACCTTCTGCTCCCCATCCTGGTTCCAGTACCGTCAGCTGGTTCCGGGCAGAGCCTTTGGCTTAGGTGCCTCCCTCTGGGTATCTGAGTTCCACCAACGTCAGGTGGTCCTTGGTAGTGCTTTCAGCACGGGTACCTCCTGCTTAGTAACCGGGTTCCAGTAACGTCAGCTGGTCCTCGGTCGTTCCATTGGCTCTTGGACCTTCGGGTAGCCATCTGAGCTCCAGTTCCATCAGCTGGTTCTCGGCATTCTCTCAGCCTTCTTGTACCTTCTGCTGCATTTCCAAGTTCAAGAGACTAAACACGATGACCCGGAAGACCACCCCTAAGATGACGACGACACCAGAGACGACAACCACCGTGATGACGACGACCCTGGAGACGATGACCCTGAAGACCACCCCGATGACGACGACCCCGGAGACCACCCCGATGACGACGACCCCGGAGACGACGACCCTGGAGACGACGACGACCTGGAAGACCGAGAAGCAGAAGAACAAGAGGCTGCAGAACAAAGAGCAGAAGGACATTAAGCATAACACAAAATATCAGAGCAAAAAATATTATGTAAATTATAAGCAGAAGAAGACTAAGCAGTGTATGGGGGTGAGTCCGTTCCTCCTCGTGGTGCCCCTGGATAAAGCCTGATGCTGCAGGCCAAACTGAACGCGGACAAATGTAACTGTTTTGTGACAGGCAGAACGGAAGGTGTAATCTTCAAACTTTTATAGATAACAACTACGGGAATGCCTGTCACAAATAAGAATATGATGAAGAAGTAGAATATGATGAAGATAATAGTAAAATAAAAAGAATATGAACAATGTAACCCAAAAAATAATAGGTAGAAGATGAAGAAGAAGATGAAGAAGGTGAAGAAGTTGATGTCAAAGAAGCTGATGATGAGGATAATGAAGAAGAAAGCGTGGGAGAAGTAAAAAAGAAGGTGAAGGGCGTGGAAGTAGTGAAACATCAATATCTGACATAAAAAAAAAAAATAACATAGTCAAATTCTTTCTAACGCCGAACGTCATAAAAAAAAAAAAAAAATCCTGCTATTCTATTAGATTGGGCTAAACCTCTGTGCCTTTAATGTCTCCGCCACGTCCCCCAATACATCCTACATTATTCTTAGTTGTTTTCCTTCATGTAGAATGAACCTACAAGTGTATAAAGGGTTTATTTTAATTCCGATATTTTCGTCCCATTGACTTGCATTGGGATCGGGTATCGGTATCGGATTGGATTCCGATACTGTGACGGTATCGGCCGATACTTTCCGATTCCGATACTTTCCGATATCGGAAAGTATCGCTCAACACTAGTCATGACATATTGTACTTCATGATAGTTTTAAAATTTATTTGATATGACTAGTGTTTACTTGTGAAAAAAATGGTAATTTGGCGAAAATTTTAAACATTTTGCAATTTTCCAAATTTTAATTTTCATGTCCTTAAATCACAGAGATACAGTGCAGACCAAAAGTTTGGACACACCTTCTCATTGAAGGATTTTTCAGTATTTTTGGTTTGTGTTTAGTTGGACCATCATTTATTTTTCAACAGGACAATGACCCCAAACACACCTCCAGGCTGTGTAAGGGCTATCTGACCAAGAAGGAGAGTGATGGGGTGCTACGCCAGATGACCTTGCCTCCACAGTCACCAGACCTGAACCCAATCGAGATGGTTTGGGGTGAGCTGGACCGCAGAGCAAAGGCAAAAGGGCCAACAAGTGCTAAGCATCTCTGGGAACTCCTTCAAGATTGTTTGAAGACCTTTCCCTGTGATTACCTCTTGAAGCTCATCAAGAGAATGCCAAGAGTGTGCAAAGCAGTCATCAAAGCAAAAGGTGGCTACTTTGAAGGACCCAAAATATAAGACATAATTTCAGTTGTTTCACACTTTTTTGTTAAGTATATAACTCCACATGTGTTAATTCATAGTTTTGATGCCTTCAGTGTGAATGTACAATTTTCATAGTCATGAAAATACAGAAAAATCTTTAAATGAGAAGGTGTGTCCTAACTTTTGGTCTGCACTGTATGTCACACAAAATACTTGGTAAGTAACATTTCCCACATAAGCCATGGAACCAAAATTTATTTTTGTTAGGAAGTTATAAGTAGGGTTGAGCGAAACAGATCGGACAAATTAAAAAATCGCCGACTTTCAGCGAAGTCGGGTTTCATGAAACCCGACCTGATTCTAGTGTGGGATCACCCATGCGGTCATCGATCAGCTCGCCAAAGTCGCATTTCGTATGACGCTTTCAGCTACATTTTTCAGCCAATGAAGGAGGACGCAGAGTGTGGGCAGCGTGATGACATAGGTCTTGGTCCCCACCATCTTAGAGAAGGGCATGACAGTGATTGGCTTGCTTTCTGCGGCGTCACAGGGGCTATAAAGGGGCATGCACGCCGACCGCCATCTTACGTCTGCCGATTGTAGCATAGGGAGAGATTGCTGCAGCTTCATCAGAAGAAGGGATATAGTTAGGGAGGGAAGATTAACCCCCAAACTGCTTGTGCTGTAGCGATTTCTACTGTCCAACACCACCTTATTTTTGCAGGGACAGTGGAGGCTATATTTTTGTGCATCAGCTCTGTAGCTTATTAGGCTGCCTTATAAGGCTCCCCGATAGCTGCATTGCTGTTTGCACGCTGCTGTGCAAACCAACTGCTTTTTTAAAAGCAAAAATCCTGTTGCTCCTTTCTGCACAGTTATCTTGTTTATTTGTCCACACTTTTGTGTGCAGCAGTCCTTTTTATTGCTGCCATACTTGTCCTGAGATCATTGTAGGGAGATTGAAATTGTACTACAGTCCTTGTATTTTTTCATATATCTTCCAGCCACTTTCTGCCACTTACATTGCCTTGTTTTATACACTGGGCCTGAGTTTTGGTTCAGTCTCCCCCCCAAAAAAAAGGGAGATTCAAATTCTCACAAAGTGGATATATTTCAATCCTGTTAGTTTGTCGTATATCAGCCAGCCACTTGCTGCCACTTACATTGCGTTGTTTTATACACTGGGCCTGAGTTTTGGTTCAGTCTCCCAAAAAAAAGGGAGATTCAAATTCTCACAAAGTGGATATATTTCTGTCCTGTTAGTTTGTCGTATATCAGCCAGCCACTTGCTGCCACTTACATTGCGTTGTTTTATACACTGGGCCTGAGTTTTGGTTCAGTCTCCCCCCATAAAAAGGGAGATTAAAATTCTCAAAAAGTGGATATATTTCAGTCCTGTTAGTTTGTCGTATATCAGCCAGCCACTTGCTGCCACTTACATTGCATTGTTTTATACACTGGGCCTGAGTTTTGGTTCAGTCTCCAAAAAAAAAATGGAGATTTAAATTCTCAGCAAGTTTATATACACCTTCTACCTTGTTTTACAGTACCATATAAAGGTTGATATTTTGGTTAGATTTTCCAAAAAATGAGGAAGTCTGGTGGAAGAGCCCGTGGGCGTAGGTTGCCAGCTGGTACTGATGGTGGTGGTGGTGCATCTGGTGGTAGTGGCAAAAGCACAATAGCACCTAAGGCTGGAGGTGTTGAGCCAGCGTCATTGTCTGGCTACACAAGGCCTCGAAGGCTCCATTATCTGGGAGTAGGAAAACAGCTTTTAACCCCTTCATGACCCAGCCTATTTTGGCCTTAATGACCAGGCCGTTTTTTGCAATTCTGACCAGTGTCCCTTTATGAGGTAATAACTCAGGAACGCTTTAACGGATCCTAGCGATTCTGAGACTGTTTTTTCATGACATATTGGGCTTCATGTTAGAGGTAAATTTAGGTCGATCATTTCTGAGTTTATTTGTGAAAAAAACGGAAATTTGGTGAAAATTTTGAAAATTTTGCAATTTTCACATTTTGAATTTTTATTCTGTTAAACCAGAGAGTTATGTGACACAAAATAGTTAATTAATAACATTTCCCACATGTCTACTTTACATCAGCACAATTTTGGAAACAAATTTTTTTTTTGCTAGGAAGTTATAAGGGTTAAAATTTGACCAGTGATTTCTCATTTTTACAACAAAATTTACAAAACCATTTTTTTTAGGGACCACCTCACATTTGAAGTCATTTTGAGGGTTCTATATGGCTGAAAATACCCAAAAGTAACACCAGTCTAAAAACTGCACCCCTCAAGGTGCTCAAAACCAAATTCAAGAAGTTTATTAACCCTTCAGGTGTTTCACAGCAACAGAAGCAACATGGAAGTAAAAAATGAACATTTAACTTTTTAGTCACAAAAATGATATTTTAGCAACAATTTTTTTATTTTTCCAAGGGTAAAAGGAGAAACTGGACCACGAACGTTGTTGTCCAATTTGTCCTGAGTACGCTGATACCTCATATGTGGGGGTAAACCACTGTTTGGGCGCACGGCAGGGCTCAGAAGGGAAGGAGCACCATTTGACTTTTTGAATGAAAAATTGGCTCCAATCTTTAGCTGACACCATGTCGCGTTTGGAGAGCCCCCGTGTGCCTAAACATTAGAGCTCCCCCACAAGTGACCCCATTTTGGAAACTAGACCCCCCAAGGAACTTATCTAGAAGATAGTGAGCACTTTAAACCCCCAGGTGCTTCACAAATTGATCCGTAAAAATGAAAAAGTACTTTTTTTTCACAAAAAAATTATTTTAGCCTCAATTTTTTCATTTTCACATGGGCAACAGGATAAAATGGATCCTAAAATTTGTTGGACAATTTCTCCTGAGTACACCGATACCTCACATGTGGGGGTAAATCACTGTTTGGGCACATGGTAAGGCTCGTAAGGGAAGGAGCGCCATTTGACTTTTTGAATGAAAAATTATCTCCATCGCTAGCGGACACCATGTCACGTTTGGAGAGCCCCTGTGTGCCTAAGCATTGGAGCTCCCCCACAAGTGACCCCATTTTGGAAACTAGACCCCCCAAGGAACTTATCTAGATGTGTGGTGAGCACGTTCAACCCCCAAGTGCTTCACAGAAGTTTATAACGCAGAGCCGTGAAAATAAAAAATCATTTTTCTTTCCTCAATAAAGATGTTTTAGCAAGCAATTTTTTATTTTCACAAGAATAACAGGAGAAATTGGACCCCAATATTTGTTGCCCAGTTTGTTTTGAGTATGCTGGTACCCCATATGTGGGGGTAAACCACTGTTTGGGCGCACGTCAGGGCTCGGAAGGGAAGTAGTGACATTTGAAATGCAGACTTTGATGGAATGGTCTGTGGGCGTCACATTGCATTTGCAGAGCCCCTGATGTGCCTAAACAGTAGAAGCACCCCACAAGTGACCCCATTTTGGAAACTAGACCCCCCAAGGAACTTATCCAGATGTGTGGTGAGCACTTTCAACCCCCAAGTGCTTCACAGAAGTTTATAACGCAGAGCCGTGAAAATAAAAAATCATTTTTCTTTCCTCAAAAATTATGTTTTAGCAAGTAATTTTTTATTTTTGCAAGGGTAACAGGGGAAATTGGACCACAACAGTTGTTGCCCAGTTTGTCCTGAGTACGCTGGTACCCCATATGTGGGGGTAAACCACTGTTTGGGTGCACGTCGAGGCTTGGAAGGGAGGGAGCACCATTTGACTTTTTGAACGCAAGATTGGCTGGAATCAATGGTGGTGCCATGTTGCGTTTGGAGACCCCTGATGTGCCCAAACAGTGGAAACCCCTCAATTCTAACTTCAACACTAACCCCAACACACCCCTAACCCTAATCCCAACTGTAGCCATAACCCTAATCACAACCCTAACCCCAACACACCCCTAACCACAACCCTAACCCCAACACACGCGTAACCCTAATCCCAACCCTAACCCTAATCCTAACCCTAATCCCAACCCTAACCCTAATCCCAACCCTAACCACAACTGTAACCCCAACACACTCCTAACCCTATCCGTAACCCTAACCACAAGCCTAATCTTAACCCTATTTCCAACCCTAGCCCTAATTCCAACCCTAACTCTAATTCCAACCCTAACCCTAAGGCTATGTGCCCACGTAGCGGATTCGTGTGAGATTTTTCCGCACGATTTTTGAAAAATCTGCAGGTAAAAGGCACTGCATTTTACCTGCGGATTTACAGCGGATTTCCAGTGTTTTTTTGTGCGGATTTCACCTGCGGATTCCTATTAAGGAACAGGTGTAAAACGCTGCGGAATCCGCACAAAGAATTGACATGCTGCGAAAAATACAACGCAGAGTTTCCGCACGGACTTTTCCGCACCATGGACACAGCGGATTTGGTTTTCCATAGGTGTACATGGTACTGTAAACCTGATGGAAAACTGCTACGAATTCGCAGCGGCCATTCCCCTGCGGATCCGCGGCCAATCCGCTGCGGATCCACGGCCAATCCGCTGCGGATCCGCAGCCAAATCCGCACTGTGTGCACATGCCCTAACCCTAACCCTACCCCTAACCCTAACCCTACCCCTAACCCTACCCCTAACCCTACCCCTAGTTCTAACCCTAGTTCTAACCCTAACACTAGTGGAAAAAGAAAAAAATATATTTTCTTTTTTTTATTATTGTCCCTACCTATGGGGGTGATAAAGGGGGGGGGGTCATTTACTATTTTTTTATTTTGATCACTGTGATAGATTATATCACAGTGATCAAACTATACCTGGAACGAATCTGCCGGCCGGGGGGGGGGTGGCATAGGAGCACGGGGGGAGCAGACAGGAGGACGGGGGAGCGGAGCACAAGACAGAGGGGAGCGGACCACAGATCGGTGGCTTGGGGGGGTGATCGGTGGGGTGGGGGGGTCACATCAGTGTTTCCAGCCATGGCCGATGATATTGAGCATCGGCCATGGCTGGATTGTAATATTTCACCAGTTTTTTAGGTGAAATATTACAAATCGCTCTGATTGGCAGTTTCACTTTCAACAGCCAATCAGAGCGATCGTAGTCACGGGGGGGGGTGAAGCCACCCCCCCTGGGCTGAAGTACCAATCCCCCTGTCCCTGCATGTCGGGTGAAATGGGAGTTAACCCTTTCACTTGATCTGCAGGGACGCGATCATTCTGTGACACAGCATATGCGTCACAGCTCGCATTGGCACCGACTTTCATGACGCATACGCTGTGTCACAGGTCGGGAAGGGGTTAAAGCCTAAGCAGCAGGAAGAAAATTTTGGCTTTCCTTGCTGACTCAGCCTCTAGCTCTTTTGCCTCCTCTTCAGAAAGTTCAAAATATAAAAGCAGCGAGTCGTCAGTGGATGCTCCCGGTCAGGAATAAGACGTTTCCTTGTGTCCTTCACCCAAACCAAAAGTGAAGGATGCGTCTGGTGACACTACAGGTTACTCCATGGAGCTCTTTACACATACCGTGCCTCGGTTAGAAAGGGAAATTGTTAACTGCCCATTACAAGATGTATCGGACATGGAGTGCACTAATGCACAGCCACAGCTAGATTATTATGCTGTTTCATTGACTCAGATCACTACATTGCCCTCGCAGTGTACTGAGCCAGAATCAGACCCTGATGAGACTATGGTGCCCCGTCCCGAACGCTATAGCACCTTACACGGTGACACAGAGGAAGGTGCACATGAGATTGAAGAGGAGGTGATCGATGACCCGGTTGTTGACCCAGATTGGCAGCCATTGGGGGAAGAGGGTGCCCCTGCCAGTAGCTAAGAAGTGGAGGGGGATGATCCGCAGCAGCCATCTACATCGCAACAGCTGTCATCCGGCAGGCCCGTATCAGGCCAAAAATGTTTGTCAAAAACAAAAACAGTTTTAGCACAGCGTGGGCATCCAGTGAAAGTAGCACAGCGTGCAATGCCTGAAAAGGTATTCCATAGTAGGAAGAGTGTAGTGTGGCAATTTTTTAACCAAGATCTGTATGATCAGTGCAAAGTTATCTGTAAGAAATGCTCAAAGACCTTTAGCAGAGGGAAGAATCTTCAAAATTTAAATACAACGTGCATGCTTAGACATTTAACCAGCATGCACTTGCAAGCCTGGACTAACTACCAAACGTCCCGTACCGTTGGTGCACCTGCTCATAATGAAGGTAGTCAGCAACGCTACATTGCTTCCCTCACTGTAAGCCCACCGGTTGGGACACCACCAGCAGCAAATGTGGAGGTATCGTCGCAAGGCCAAAGCAGTCAGGGATAGGGTTGAGCGACTTTCATTTTTTTAAGATCGAGTAGGGTTTTGGGAAACCCGATTTTGTCCAGAGTCGAGTCGAGTGCAGTCGGCCGATTATCGCTAAAAGTCGGGGATCGACCGAAACACGAAACCCAATGCAAGTCAATGGGGAAGCATAGTCGGCAGTGAGTGGAGGCCAGGAAAACACCTACAGTGCCCATTTTAATGCCAAAAACATCCATTCTTGTTTCTGAAGCTTGCCAATCTTAATTAACTGTATAATAATAGTTGGGCATAGGGAATTGGGGGAAAGTTGTGGGGGGAGTAGGGCTTGCTCAAGTTTTTCGTGGGCCCAGGAAATGCGGACTACGTCACGGCGGTGTTGCAGGGAAAGGTAAGTATTTAAAAGTTGCAAGTGCTGTGATCCTGAGCAAGCAGGGGGGGGCCCACTCGTTCGCATTGCCACTGGCACAGGGCCCCTCAAAGTACGGCGGTGTGTTTGCATGGCGGGGGCGCCTCCCACCAGCAGCGACACTTTTGCGTACTCTGAGGGGCCCTGTGCCAGTGACGTCGCCAACGAGTATGCCCCCCCACCTGATGAAGGAACCTGCACTTTCATCTGCACCTTCCTCTTTGTCCCTGTGTAAGGTGGTATAACATGCGGGAAGGGGAACCTTACTTTCAGCAGGGACAGATTCTGGCTGTGTAGAGTACAAGGGGAATGTAGTGGTCTAGGTCAATGTACCAGCAGACTCATTTAGCAGTGGCTGGGCAATGGGCAGGGTGAGGAGGAAACAGATATAGGGCCAAAGAATAAAGTAGGCTACATGCAGTTCAAAATTGGTAACAGGACTAAACAGGCGGCATTGCTTTGTTCAGTGGAGTAGCAAACCCAAGAGCAGCAGACACTGTTTCAAGGGCCTAACCACACTAGTAGGCCAAATGCAGTTTAATATCTGATAGTATAGGGCGAAAGCCAGAATGTGGAAGCTCAGCTTTGTTCAGTTGAGGACAACACCAGGGAGGGGCAGACACCTTTAGTAGGCCGGAAAAGCCTATTGCATTTTTTAAAATGGTAATTTGGAGCAGAAGGTTGAAGCTCAGCTTTATTTAGTTGAGGGCAACACCAGGGAGGGGCAGAAGCCGTTAGTAGGCCCTAACCACCATTTTTTTTTTTAAAACCACTTAATGAGAGCCGGAAGGTTGAAGCTCAGCTTTATTTAGTTGAGGACAACACCAGGCAGGGGCACACAGACAGACACCTTTAGTAGGCCGGAAAAGCCTATTGCATTTTTCAAAATGGTAATTTGGAGCAGAAGGTTGAAGCTCAGCTTTATTTAGTTGAGGGCAACACCAGGCAGGGGCACACAGACAGACACCTTTAGTAGGCCGGAAAAGCCTATTGCATTTTTCAAAATGGTAATTTGGAGCAGAAGGTTGAAGCTCAGCTTTATTTAGTTGAGGGCAATACCAGGCAGGGGCACACAGACAGACACCTTTAGTAGGCCGGAAAAGCCTATTGCATTTTTCAAAATGGTAATTTGGAGCAGAAGGTTGAAGCTCAGCTTTATTTAGTTGAGGGCAACACCAGGCAGGGGCACACAGACAGACACCTTTAGTAGGCCGGAAAAGCCTATTGCATTTTTCAAAATGGTAATTTGGAGCAGAAGGTTGAAGCTCAGCTTTATTTAGTTGAGGGCAACACCAGGCAGGGGCACACAGACAGACACCTTTAGTAGGCCGGAAAAGCCTATTGCATTTTTTAAAATGGTAATTTGGAGCAGAAGGTTGAAGCTCAGCTTTATTTAGTTGAGGACAACACCAGGCAGGGGCACACAGACAGACACCTTTAGTAGGCCGGAAAAGCCTATTGCATTTTTCAAAATGGTAATTTGGAGCAGAAGGTTGAAGCTCAGCTTTATTTAGTTGAGGGCAACACCAGGCAGGGGCACACAGACAGACACCTTTAGTAGGCCGGAAAAGCCTATTGCATTTTTTAAAATGGTAATTTGGAGCAGAAGGTTGAAGCTCAGCTTTATTTAGTTGAGGACAACACCAGGCAGGGGCACACAGACAGACACCTTTAGTAGGCCGGAAAAGCCTATTGCATTTTTCAAAATGGTAATTTGGAGCAGAAGGTTGAAGCTCAGCTTTATTTAGTTGAGGGCAACACCAGGCAGGGGCACACAGACAGACACCTTTAGTAGGCCGGAAAAGCCTATTGCATTTTTCAAAATGGTAATTTGGAGCAGAAGGTTGAAGCTCAGCTTTATTTAGTTGAGGGCAACACCAGGGAGGGGCAGAAGCCGTTAGTAGGCCCTAACCACTATTTTTTTTTTTTTAAAACCACTTAATGAGAGCCGGAAGGTTGAAGCTCAGCTTTATTTAGTTGAGGACAACACCAGGCAGGGGCACACAGACAGACACCTTTAGTAGGCCGGAAAAGCCTATTGCATTTTTCAAAATGGTAATTTGGAGCAGAAGGTTGAAGCTCAGCTTTATTTAGTTGAGGGCAACACCAGGCAGGGGCACACAGACAGACACCTTTAGTAGGCCGGAAAAGCCTATTGCATTTTTCAAAATGGTAATTTGGAGCAGAAGGTTGAAGCTCAGCTTTATTTAGTTGAGGGCAACACCAGGGAGGGGCAGAAGCCGTTAGTAGGCCCTAACCACCATTTTTTTTTTTTAAAACCACTTAATGAGAGCCGGAAGGTTGAAGCTCAGCTTTATTTAGTTGAGGACAACACCAGGGAGGGGCAGAAGCCGTTAGTAGGCCCTAACCACCATTTTTTTTTTTAAAACCACTTAATGAGAGCCGGAAGGTTGAAGCTCAGCTTTATTTAGTTGAGGACAACACCAGGGAGGGGCAGAAGCCGTTAGTAGGCCCTAACCACCATTTTTTTTTTTAAAACCACTTAATGAGAGCCGGAAGGTTGAAGCTCAGCTTTATTTAGTTGAGGACAACACCAGGGAGGGGCAGAAGCCGTTAGTAGGCCCTAACCACCATTTTTTTTTTTAAAACCACTTAATGAGAGCCGGAAGGTTGAAGCTCAGCTTTATTTAGTTGAGGACAACACCAGGCAGGGGCACACAGACAGACACCTTTAGTAGGCCGGAAAAGCCTATTGCATTTTTCAAAATGGTAATTTGGAGCAGAAGGTTGAAGCTCAGCTTTATTTAGTTGAGGGCAACACCAGGCAGGGGCACACAGACAGACACCTTTAGTAGGCCGGAAAAGCCTATTGCATTTTTCAAAATGGTAATTTGGAGCAGAAGGTTGAAGCTCAGCTTTATTTAGTTGAGGGCAACACCAGGCAGGGGCACACAGACAGACACCTTTAGTAGGCCGGAAAAGCCTATTGCATTTTTCAAAATGGTAATTTGGAGCAGAAGGTTGAAGCTCAGCTTTATTTAGTTGAGGGCAACACCAGGGAGGGGCAGAAGCCGTTAGTAGGCCCTAACCACCATTTTTTTTTTTTAAAACCACTTAATGAGAGCCGGAAGGTTGAAGCTCAGCTTTATTTAGTTGAGGACAACACCAGGGAGGGGCAGAAGCCGTTAGTAGGCCCTAACCACCATTTTTTTTTTTAAAACCACTTAATGAGAGCCGGAAGGTTGAAGCTCAGCTTTATTTAGTTGAGGACAACACCAGGGAGGGGCAGAAGCCGTTAGTAGGCCCTAACCACCATTTTTTTTTTTAAAACCACTTAATGAGAGCCGGAAGGTTGAAGCTCAGCTTTATTTAGTTGAGGACAACACCAGGCAGGGGCACACAGACAGACACCTTTAGTAGGCCGGAAAAGCCTATTGCATTTTTCAAAATGGTAATTTGGAGCAGAAGGTTGAAGCTCAGCTTTATTTAGTTGAGGGCAACACCAGGCAGGGGCACACAGACAGACACCTTTAGTAGGCCGGAAAAGCCTATTGCATTTTTCAAAATGGTAATTTGGAGCAGAAGGTTGAAGCTCAGCTTTACTTAGTTGAGGGCAACACCAGGCAGGGGCACACAGACAGACACCTTTAGTAGGCCGGAAAAGCCTATTGCATTTTTCAAAATGGTAATTTGGAGCAGAAGGTTGAAGCTCAGCTTTATTTAGTTGAGGGCAACACCAGGGAGGGGCAGAAGCCGTTAGTAGGCCCTAACCACCATTTTTTTTTTTTAAAACCACTTAATGAGAGCCGGAAGGTTGAAGCTCAGCTTTATTTAGTTGAGGACAACACCAGGGAGGGGCAGAAGCCGTTAGTAGGCCCTAACCACCATTTTTTTTTTTAAAACCACTTAATGAGAGCCGGAAGGTTGAAGCTCAGCTTTATTTAGTTGAGGACAACACCAGGGAGGGGCAGAAGCCGTTAGTAGGCCCTAACCACCATTTTTTTTTTTAAAACCATTTAATGAGAGCCGGAAGGTTGAAGCTCAGCTTTATTTAGTTGAGGACAACACCAGGGAGGGGCAGAAGCCGTTAGTAGGCCCTAACCACCATTTTTTTTTTTTAAAACCACTTAATGAGAGCCGGAAGGTTGAAGCTCAGCTTTATTTAGTTGAGGACAACACCAGGGAGGGGCAGAAGCCGTTAGTAGGCCCTAACCACCATTTTTTTTTTTAAAACCACTTAATGAGAGCCGGAAGGTTGAAGCTCAGCTTTATTTAGTTGAGGACAACACCAGGGAGGGGCAGAAGCCGTTAGTAGGCCCTAACCACCATTTTTTTTTTTAAAACCACTTAATGAGAGCCGGAAGGTTGAAGCTCAGCTTTATTTAGTTGAGGACAACACCAGGCAGGGGCACACAGACAGACACCTTTAGTAGGCCGGAAAAGCCTATTGCATTTTTCAAAATGGTAATTTGGAGCAGAAGGTTGAAGCTCAGCTTTATTTAGTTGAGGGCAACACCAGGGAGGGGCAGAAGCCGTTAGTAGGCCCTAACCAAAGTTGAAGGCCAAATGCAGTTTAATTTCTGATACTATAGGCCGAAAGCCAGAAGGTGGAAGCTCCGATTTAGACAGTGGAGGACAATTTGAATTAGGGACTGCAGACAGACTTAGTAGGCTGTCCCCTGTGGACCATGCATCCACCACATTAACCCATTGCGCCGTAATGGACACGTAATCTTCCGTGGCCATGCCTACAGGTCCATGCGTCTGTTGTCAGGTGCACCTTTGTACTCACAGATTGCCAGAGTGCATGGACAATGCGGTCTTCTACATGCTGGTGGAGGGTTGGGATGGCTTTTCTCGCAAAAGAAGTGTCGACTGGTTAGCTTGTAGCGTGGTACAGCGTAGTCCATCATGGCCTTATTAATAGTAAATAAAATATATAACTAGGCTCTATGAACTTTTAAATAGGTTCCAGGGGTACACGGGCAGCATTGGTGTGGTCAGTGGAGGAGTATTGCAAGTAGGGGCTGCAGACAGGCTATCAAAGGCCTAAAATAACAAACAGTAGGCAGTCATGGCAGTTTTACATCGGTTACATGGATACACAGGCAGGCACTCCAGGCAGCATTGTGGTCAGTGGAGGAGTATTGCAAGTAGGGGCCGCAGACAGGCTATCAAAGGCCTAAAATAACAAACAATAGGCTCATGGCAGTTTTACAGCGGTTACATGGATACACGGGCAGGCAACTTGGTGGTGGTGAGTGGAGGAGTATTTAAAGTAGGGACCGCAGACAGGCTATCAAAGGCCTAAAATAACAAACAATAGGCTCATGGCAGTTTTACAGCGGTTACATGGATACACGGGCAGGCAGCTTGGTGGTCAGTGGAGGAGTATTTAAAGTAGGGACCGCAGACAGGCTTCAAAGGCCTAACATAAGAAAATGGGCTGGCTGTAGGCACTTTATAATTGGTTCCAGGGGTACACGGGCAGCAGTGGTCTGGTCAGTGGAGGAGTATTGCAAGTAGGGGCTGCAGACAGGCTATCAAAGGCCTAAAATAACAAACAGTAGGCAGTCATGGCAGTTTTACATCGGTTACATGGATACACAGGCAGGCACTCCAGGCAGCATTGTGGTCAGTGGAGGAGTATTGCAAGTAGGGGCCACAGACAGGCTATCAAAGGCCTAAAATAACAAACAATAGGCTCATGGCAGTTTTACAGCGGTTACATGGATACACGGGCAGGCAGCTTGGTGGTGGTGAGTGGAGGAGTATTTAAAGTAGGGACCGCAGACAGGCTATCAAAGGCCTAAAATAACAAACAATAGGCTTATGGCAGTTTTACAGCGGTTACATGGATACACGGGCAGGCAGCTTGGTGGTCAGTGGAGGAGTATTTAAAGTAGGGACCGCAGACAGGCTATCAAAGGCCTAACATAACAAACAATAGGCTCATGGCAGTTTTACAGCGGTTACATGGATACTCGGGCAGGCAGCTTGGTGGTGGTGAGTGGAGGAGTATTTAAAGTAGGGACCGCAGACAGGCTATCAAAGGCCTAAAATAACAAACAATAGGCTCATGGCAGTTTTACAGCGGTTACATGGATACACGGGCAGGCAGCTTGGTGGTCAGTGGAGGAGTATTTAAAGTAGGGACCGCAGACAGGCTTCAAAGGCCTAACATAAGAAAATGGGCTGGCTGTAGGCACTTTATAATTGGTTCCAGGGGTACACGGGCAGCAGTGGTCTGGTCAGTGGAGGACTAGTGGAAGGAGGGACCGCAGACAGGCTTCAAAGGCCTAAAATAACAAACAATAGGCTCATGGCAGTTTTACAGCGGTTACATGGATACACGGGCAGGCAGCTTGGTGGTCAGTGGAGGAGTATTTAAAGTAGGGACCGCAGACAGGCTTCAAAGGCCTAACATAAGAAAATGGGCTGGCTGTAGGCACTTTATAATTGGTTCCAGGGGTACACGGGCAGCAGTGGTCTGGTCAGTGGAGGACTAGTGGAAGGAGGGACCGCAGACAGGCTTCAAAGGCCTAAAATAACAAACAATAGGCTCATGGCAGTTTTACAGCGGTTACATGGATACACGGGCAGGCAGCTTGGTGGTCAGTGGAGGAGTATTTAAAGTAGGGACCGCAGACAGGCTTCAAAGGCCTAACATAAGAAAATGGGCTGGCTGTAGGCACTTTATAATTGGTTCCAGGGGTACACGGGCAGCAGTGGTCTGGTCAGTGGAGGAGTATTGCAAGTAGGGGCTGCAGACAGGCTATCAAAGGCCTAAAATAACAAACAGTAGGCAGTCATGGCAGTTTTACATCGGTTACATGGATACACAGGCAGGCACTCCAGGCAGCATTGTGGTCAGTGGAGGAGTATTGCAAGTAGGGGCCGCAGACAGGCTATCAAAGGCCTAAAATAACAAACAATAGGCTCATGGCAGTTTTACAGCGGTTACATGGATACACGGGCAGGCAGCTTGGTGGTCAGTGGAGGAGTATTTAAAGTAGGGACCGCAGACAGGCTTCAAAGGCCTAACATAAGAAAATGGGCTGGCTGTAGGCACTTTATAATTGGTTCCAGGGGTACACGGGCAGCAGTGGTCTGGTCAGTGGAGGAGTATTTAAAGTAGGGACCGCAGACAGGCTATCAAAGGCCTAAAATAACAAACAATAGGCTTATGGCAGTTTTACAGCGGTTACATGGATACACGGGCAGGCAGCTTGGTGGTGAGTGGAGGAGTATTTAAAGTAGGGACCGCAGACAGGCTATCAAAGGCCTAACATAACAAACAATAGGCTCATGGCAGTTTTACAGCGGTTACATGGATACACGGGCAGGCAGCTTGGTGGTGGTGAGTGGAGGAGTATTTAAAGTAGGGACCGCAGACAGGCTATCAAAGGCCTAAAATAACAAACAATAGGCTTATGGCAGTTTTACAGCGGTTACATGGATACACGGGCAGGCAGCTTGGTGGTCAGTGGAGGAGTATTTAAAGTAGGGACCGCAGACAGGCTATCAAAGGCCTAAAATAACAAACAATAGGCTCATGGCAGCTTTACAGCGGTTACATGGATACACAGGCAGCTTGGTGGTGAGTGGAGGAGTAGTGCAAGGAGTGTCTGTCCCAGTACTCCCAAAATATAAATAGATGTTAATGTCTCGCAAAACAACCACAACAAAAAAAAAGGTGGCATACTTAGGTACAGGGGTGGGCTCATCTACTGAGTTTCTGACATAGTAATTTGGCAGTAACTATTTAATGGTGCCAATATAGGACACAGACACAGACTACTTTAAGTTGCATCATAGATGTCTACAAATTTGTATTGTCAGTGCCAGACATTGAATGATGTCAGCGAATAGACTAAAGATTGGTGGAGCTGTGCGACATAATTTTGGACGTGGTAGAGCACATTTTGAGCTGGGGTAGGGGGGAACTCTCTTGAGGCCGGCGGGACCGCCCCAGGGCCCCTCATGTTACAACGGTGTGTCTGACGTTGGGTGCGCACCACCACCGCCAGAGACACTACATTGTACTATGAGGGACCCAGTAGCAATGCCGTCAACCAAAAGCGAGCACACCCACCTCTTCAGACAAACAGCAGTCTCACGGGTGCTTGCGCCAAGTCGCGATACCACGGCCCCGTGTGGGGAGTTTTGCCATTTAGGGAGGTGTAAACATGTCGTATGCTGTACAATCAGCTGCAGCAAATTAGACATTAGAAAAGTAATTCACAGGCAAGAGCTTTTCATAGGAAAGCTAGGTGTCGGCCGGGCAAGGTGGGGCAAAAGATTTCGAAATCCAGTTGTGGTTCATTTTAATGAATGTTAGATCGTCAACATTTTGGGTAGCCAGACGAGTCCTTTTTTCGGTTAATATTGAACCTGCAGCACTGAATACTCTTTCTGATAGGACACTTGCTGCCGGGCAAGCAAGCTCCTGCAATGCATATTCTGCCAATTCTGGCCAGGTGTCTAATTTGGAGGCCCAGTAATCAAATGGGAATGACGGTTGAGGGAGAACATCGATAAGGGATGAAAAATAGTTAGTAACCATACTGGACAAATGTTGTCTCCTGTCACTTTCAATTGATGCAGCAGTACCTGTCCTGTCTGCGGTCATAGCAAAATCACTCCACAACCTGGTCAGAAAACCCCTCTGTCCAACGCCACTTCTGATGTGTGCACCCCTAACACTCCTAGTCTGCTGCCCCCTGGAGCTCGTGTGAGAACGATCACGTGCGCTGTGTGCTGGGAATGCCTGAAGCAAACGGTCAACAAGAGTTGATTGTTTGGTTGCTAATATTAGTTCCAAGTTCTCATGTGGCATAATATTTTGCAATTTGCCTTTATAGCGTGGATCAAGGAGGCAGGCCAACCAGTAATCGTCATCGTTCATCATTTTCGTAATGCGTGTGTCCCTTTTTAGGATACGTAAGGCATAATCCGCCATGTGGGCCAAAGTTCCAGTTGTCAAATCTCCGGTTGTGATTGGTTGAGGGGCAGTTGCAGGCAAATCTACGTCACTTGTGTCCCTCAAAAAACCAGAACCCGGCCGTGACACGCAACCAATTTCCTGTGCCCCCGGGAAAGGTTCGGCATTAAAAATATACTCATCCCCATCATCCTCCTCGTCCTCCACCTCCTCTTCGCCCGCTACCTCGTCCTGTACACTGCCCTGACCAGACAATGGCTGACTGTCATCAAGGCTTTCCTCTTCCTCTGGTGCAGACGCCTGCTCCTTTATGTGCGTCAAACTTTGCATCAGCAGACGCATTAGGGGGATGCTCATGCTTATTACAGCGTTGTCTGCACTAACCAGCCGTGTGCATTCCTCAAAACACTGAAGGACTTGACACATGTCTTGTATCTTAGACCACTGCACACCTGACAACTCCATGTCTGCCATCCTACTGCCTGCCCGTGTATCCTCCCACAAATAAATAACAGCACGCCTCTGTTCGCACAGTCTCTGAAGCATGTGCAGTGTTGAGTTCCACCTTGTTGCAACGTCTATGATTAGGCGATGCTGGGGAAGGTTCAAAGACCGCTGATAGGTCTGCATACGGCTGGCGTGTACAGGCGAACGTCGGATATGTGAGCAAAGTGCACGCACTTTGAGGAGCAGGTCGGAGAACCCAGGATAAGTTTTCAATAAGCACTGCACCACCAGGTTTAAGGTGTGAGCCAGGCAAGGAATGTGTTTCAGTTGGGAAAGGGAGATGGCAGCCATGAAATTCCTTCCGTTATCACTCACTACCTTGCCTGCCTCAAGATCTACTGTGCCCAGCCACGACTGCGTTTCTTGTTGCAAGAACTCGGACAGAACTTCCGCGGTGTGTCTGTTGTCGCCCAAGCACTTCATAGCCAATACAGCCTGCTGACGCTTGGCAGTAGCTGGCCCATAATGGGACAACTGGTGTGCAACAGTGTCATCTGCCGATGGAGTGGTTGGCAGACTGCGTTCTGTGGAAGAGCTGTAGCTTCTGCAGGAGGACGAGGAGGAGGAGGAGGAGGGGGTGCGAACGCCTACAGCCAACTGTTTCCTAGACCGTGGGCTAGGCACAACTGTCCCTAAATTGATGTCGCCTGTGGACCCTGCATCCACCACATTCACCCAGTGTGCCGTGATGGACACATAACGTCCCTGGCCATGCCTACTGGTCCATGCATCTGTAGTCAGGTGCACCTTTGTACTCACAGATTGCCTGAGTGCATGGACGATGCGCTGTTTAACATGCTGGTGCAGGGCTGGGATGGCTTTTCTGGAAAAAAAGTGTCGACTGGGTAGCTCGTATCGTGGTTCAGCGTACTCCATCAGGGCTTTGAAAGCTTCGCTTTCAACTAACCGGTAGGGCATCATCTCTAACGAGATTAGTCTAGCTATGTGGGCGTTAAAACCCTGTGTACGCGGATGCGAGGATAAGTACTTCCTTTTTCTAACCAGAGTCTCATGTAGGGTGAGCTGGACTGGAGAGCTGGAGATCGTGGAACTTTCGGGTGTGCCGGTGTACATGGCAGACTGAGAGACGGTTGGAGACGGTATTGTTTCCGCCGGTGCCCTAGATGCAATATTTCCTCCTACAAAACTGGTGATTCCCTGACCCTGACTGCTTTTGGCTGGCAAAGAAACCTGCACAGATACTGCCGGTGGTGCGGAAAATGGTGGCCTTACAGTGACGGAAGGGATGTTGCGTTGCTGACTAGCTTCATTGGCCGAGGGTGCTACAACCTTGAGGGACGTTTGGTAGTTAGTCCAGGCTTGAAAATGCATGGTGGTTAAGTGTCTATGCATGCAACTAGTATTTAGACTTTTCAGATTCTGACCTCTGCTTAAGCTAGTTGAACATTTTTGACAGATGACTTTGCGCTGATCAGTTGGATGTTGTTTAAAAAAATGCCAGACTGCACTCTTCCTAGACTCGGATCCCTTTTCAGGGATTGCAGACTGAGCTTTAACCGGATGGCAACGCTGTGCTCCAACAGGTTTTGGCTTTGACACGCGTTTTGGGCCAGATACGGGCCCGGCAGATGGAACCTGTTGCGATGTTGATGCCTGCTGCGGCCCCTCCTCCACCTCCGCTTCTGAACTACTGCCGCCTGCACCCTGTTCCCCCAATGGCTGCCAATCGGGGTCAATAACTGGGTCATCTATTACCTCCTCTTCGAGCTCGTGTGCAACTTCGTCTGTGTCACTGTGTCGGTCGGTGGTATAGCGTTCGTGGCGGGGCAACATAGTCTCATCAGGGTCTGATTGTGGATCTGTACCCTGAGAGGGCAATGTGGTGGTCTGAGTCAAAGGAGCAGCATAGTACTCTGGCTGTGGCTGTGCATCAGTGCACTCCATGTCAGAATCTACTTGTAATGGGCATGGCCTGTTAAATGTTTCACTTTCTAAGCCAGGGACGGTATGTGTAAAGAGCTCCATGGAGTGACCCGTTGTGTCGCCTGCTGCATCCTTCTCTCTTGTTGTAGTTTTTGCTGAGGAGGACAAGGAAGCAACTTGTCCCTGACCGTGAACATCCACAAGCGACGCGCTGCTTTTACATTTACCAGTTTCGGAAGAGGAGGCAAAAGAGCTAGAGGCTGAGTCTGCAATGTAAGCCAAAACTTGCTGTTGCTGCTCCGCCTTTAAAAGCGGTTTTCCTACTCCCAGAAAAGAGAGCGTTCGAGGCCTTGTGTAGCCTGACGACGAAACTGGCTCCACAGCTCCAGACTTAGGTGGAATATTTTTATCCCCACGACCACCTGATGCTCCACTACCACTACCATCATTACCAGCTGACAATGAACGCCCACGACGACCTCTTGCACCAGACTTCCTCATTGTTTTAAAATCTTAACCAAAGTAACTTTATTTGTTGCTGTCAAACAACTTACACGGTGAGCTATAACTTCAGTATGATTTCAATATCCCTTAACAGGTTGGTGAGACCACAAGGAAAATCAGGCACAATGTTACACACTCTGTTTTCTGTGGCACAAAATCACAGAGATGACACACACGCAGGACTGTCACTCAAGCACTAATGTCAATATTAATCTCCCACCTAATTTATGTATTTTTTTTTTTCAGGGAGACTTTAGAAACCAAATAATAAGAAAATAAATAAATAAATAAATAGGCTTTCTATAGCCCACTGAATGAGAGATAGCACACACAGCAGTGGCACACAAGCCCTGACTGAGGCCAATATTTTTCTCCCACTGATTGATGTAGTGTTTTTGTGTTGAGGTAGAATTTAGAACACAAATCACGGGAAAAATAAATAGGCTTTCTATGGCCCACTGAATGAAAGGGAGAGAGGTGGCACACCCAGGAGTCAAGACTGGCACACAAGCTGAAAGGGCAATATTACTCTCCCACTGTTTTTTTATGTATTTTTTGTTTTTTAAGGGAGACTTTAGAAACCAAATAATATTAAAAAAAACAAAAAAAAAATAGCCTTTCTATGGCCCACTGAATGAGAGAGAGAGGTGGCACACCCAGGAGTCAAGACTGGCACACAAGCTGAAAGGGCAATATTACTCTCCCACTGTTTTTTTATGTATTTTTTGTTTTTTAAGGGAGACTTTAGAAACCCAATAATATTTAAAAAAAAAAATAAATAGGCTTTCTATGGCCCACTGAATGAGAGGGAGAGAGGTGGCACACCCAGGAGTCAAGACTGGCACACAAGCTGAAAGGGCAATATTACTCTCCCACTGTTTTTTTAGGTATTTTTTTTTTTCAGGGAGACTTTAGAAACCAAATAATATTAAAAAAAAATAAAAAATAAATAGGCTTTCTATAGCCCACTGAATGAGAGATAGCACACACAGCAGTGGCACACAAGCCCTGACTGAGGCCAATATTTTTCTCCCACTGATTGATGTAGTGTTTTTGTGTTGAGGTAGAATTTAGAACACAAATCACGGGAAAAATAAATAGGCTTTCTATGGCCCACTGAATGAAAGGGAGAGAGGTGGCACACCCAGGAGTCAAGACTGGCACACAAGCTGAAAGGGCAATATTACTCTCCCACTGTTTTTTTATGTATTTTTTGTTTTTTAAGGGAGACTTTAGAAACCCAATAATATTTTTTTAAAAAAATAAATAGGCTTTCTATGGCCCACTGAATGAAAAGGAGAGAGGTGGCACACCCAGGAGTCAAGACTGGCACACAAGCTGAAAGGGCAATATTACTCTCCCACTGTTTTTTTATGTATTTTTTGTTTTTTAAGGGAGACTTTAGAAACCCAATAATATTTAAAAAAATAAATAAATAGGCTTTCTATGGCCCACTGAATGAGAGGGAGAGAGGTGGCACACCCAGGAGTCAAGACTGGCACACAAGCTGAAAGGGCAATATTACTCTCCCACTGTTTTTTTATGTATTTTTTGTTTTTTAAGGGAGACTTTAGAAACCCAATAATATTTAAAAAAAAAAATAAATAGGCTTTCTATGGCCCACTGAATGAAAGGGAGAGAGGTGGCACACCCAGGAGTCAAGACTGGCACACAAGCTGAAAGGGCAATATTACTCTCCCACTGTTTTTTGTATGTTTTTTTTTTTTTTTTCAGGGAGACTTTAGAAACCAAATAATATTAAAAAAACAAAAAAAAAAATAGCCTTTCTATGGCCCACTGAATGAGAGAGAGAGGTGGCACACCCAGGAGTCAAGACTGGCACACAAGCTGAAAGGGCAATATTACTCTCCCACTGTTTTTTTATGTATTTTTTGTTTTTTAAGGGAGACTTTAGAAACCCAATAATATTTAAAAAAAAAAATAAATAGGCTTTCTATGGCCCACTGAATGAGAGGGAGAGAGGTGGCACACCCAGGAGTCAAGACTGGCACACAAGCTGAAAGGGCAATATTACTCTCCCACTGTTTTTTTAGGTTTTTTTTTTTTTTTCAGGGAGACTTTAGAAACCAAATAATATTAAAAAAAAAAAAAAAAAAATAGGCTTGCTATAGCCCACTGAATGAGAGATAGCACACACAGCAGTGGCACACAAGCCCTGACTGAGGCCAATATTTTTCTCCCACTGATTGATGTAGTGTTTTTGTGTTGAGGTAGATTTTAGAACACAAATCACGGAAAAAATAAATAGGCTTTCTATGGCCCACTCAGTGAGAGATGGCACACACAGGGATGGCACTGTAGCAGAAATGCCAATCTTAATCTCCCACAAAAAAAAAAAAAAAAAAAACTGTCCTACAATTACTATCTCCCTGCAGTAATGTAAGCCAGGTATGGCAGGCAGCAATAGGAGTGGACTGATGCACAAATTAAATAAAAAGTGTGGACAAACAAAAAAGATAGCTGTGCAGAAAGGAAGGAACAAGAGGAT
This sequence comes from Ranitomeya variabilis, assembly GCF_051348905.1. NCBI lineage: Eukaryota > Metazoa > Chordata > Amphibia > Anura > Dendrobatidae > Ranitomeya > Ranitomeya variabilis. The sequence continues at coordinate 239,719,058 of NC_135232.1, forward strand.
ATGTGCTTTGAAAAAAGCAGTTGGTTTCCACAGTGGCGTACACACAGCAATACAGCTATCACGGAGCCTTCTAGGGCAGCCCAATGAGCTACAGCGCTGAGGGGAAAAAAAAAAAAAAATAGCTTCCACAGTCCCTGCACACCGAAGGTGGTGTTGGACAGTGGAAATCGCTGCAGCACAAGCGGTTTGGTGGTTAGTGGACCCTGCCTAACGCTCTCCCTGCTTCTGACGAAGCGGCAGCAACCTGTCCCTAAGCTCAGATCAGCAGCAGTAAGATGGCGGTCGGCGGGAACGCCCCTTTATAGCCCCTGTGACGCCGCAGACAGCAAGCCAATCACTGCAATGCCCTTCTCTAAGATGGTGGGGACCAGGATCTATGTCATCACGCTGCCCACACTCTGTGTTCACCTTCATTGGCTGAGAAATGGCGCTTTTCGCGTCATTGAAACGCGACTTTGGCGCGAAAGTCGCGTACCGCATGGCCGACAAGCACAGGGGTCGGATCGGGTTTCATGAGACGCCGACTTAGCCAAAAGTCGGCGACTTTTGAAAATGATCGACCCGTTTCGCTCAACCCTAGTCAGGGAATCACAAGTTTCTTGGTAGGAAACACTGTATGTAGGCCAACATCAAGAATACCATCACCAACCCTCTCTCAATCCGCCATGTCCACCACTCCCACCGCTAGTTCCACCATATGCAGCTCTCCAGTCCAGCTCACCCTACAAGAGACTCTAGTTAGGAAAAGAAAGTACTCATCCTCTCATCCCCGTACACAGGGTTTGAACGCCCACATTGCTATACTAATCTTGTTAGAGATGATGCCCTACCGGTTGGTTGAAAGTGAAGCTTTCAAAGACCTGATGGCCTACGCAGTACCACGCTATGACCTACCAGTCGGCACTTCTTTGCGAGAAAAGCCATCCCAGCCCTCCACCAGCATGTCAAAGACCGCATTTTCCTTGCACTGAGGCAATCAGTCAGTGGAAAGGTGCACCTCACAACAGATGTATGGACCAGTAGGCATGGCCAGGGACGTTACGCGTCCATCACGGCGCACTGGGTTAATGTGGTGGATGCAGGGTCCACAGGGGACAGCCATAGTGGGACAGTTCTGCCTAGCCCACGGTCTAGGAAACAATTGGCTGTAGGCGTTCGCCACCCCTCCTCCTCCTCCTCCTCCTCCTACGAAGCGAAAGCTCGTCCACAGAGTGCAGTAGCACGACCACTCCATCCACAGCTGCCAGTGTTGCACACGAGGTGTCCCATTATCGAACAGCTAGTTGAAAGCGTCAGCAGGCTGTGTTACAAATGAAGTGTTTGGGTGACAACAGACACACCGCGGAAGTACTGTCCGAGTACTTGCAGCAACAAATGCAGTCATGGCTGGGCAGTGTACATTTTGAGGCAGGCAAGGTAGTCAGTGATAATGGAAGGAATTTTATGACTGCCATAACCCTTTCAGAACTGAAACACATACCTTGCCTGGCTCACACCTTTAACCTGGTGGTGCAGTGCTTCCTCAAAAATTATCCGGAGTTACCAGCCCTGCTCCAGAAGGTGCGAATACTTTGCTCGCACATCCGCCGGTCGCCCGTACACTCCAGCCGTATGCAGAACCATCAGCGATCGCTAAATCTTCCCCAGCACCGCCTAATAATCAACGTTGCAACAAGGTGGAACTCCATACTGCACATGGTTCAGAGGCTGTGCGAACAGAGGCGTGCTGTAACAAATTTGTGGGAGGATACACATATACGGGCAGGCACTTGGATGGCAGACATGGAGTTGTCTGGTGTGCAGTGGTCGAAGCTACAAGACCTCTGTCAAGTCCTTCTGTGTTTTGAAGAATGCACACGGCTGGTAAGTGCAAACGATGCCATCATAAGCATGAGCATCCCACTAATGCATCTGCTGATGCAAAGTTTGATGCACATTAAGAAGCAGACGTCTGCAGCCGAGGGGTAGGGAAGCCTTGATGACAGTCAGCCATTGTCTGCTCAGGGAACTCTCCTGGACGAGGTGGCGGATGAAGAGGAGGAGGAGGAGGATGATTGGGATGAATATTTATGGGAGGAGGATGCTTCTCAGGGGGCAATAGAAACTGGTGGCATTGCAAGATCAGGTACAGGGTTTTTGCGGGACACAAGTGATGTTGATTTGCAAGAAAGTGCTCCTCAACCCAGCACAAGCAGTGAATTGACACCTGGAACATTGGCCCACATGGCTGAGTATGCCTTGCGTATCCTAAAAAGGGACCCCCGCATTATCAAAATGATGACCGATGACGATTACAGGTTGGCCTGCCTCCTGGATCCACGATATAAAGGAAAATTACAAAATATCATGCCACATGAGAACCTTGAGCAAATATTGGCTACCAAACAAGCAACTCTTGCAGACCGTTTGGTTCAGGCATTCCCAGCACACAGCGGCGGTGATGGTTCTCACACAAGCCATAGGGGTCAACATGGCAGAGGTGTTAGAGGTGCACAAATCTGAAGTGGCATTGGACAGAGGGGTTTTATGACCAGATTGTGGAGTGATTTCGCAACGACCGCTGACATGACAGGTACTGCTGCATTGATTCAAAATGACAGAAGACAGCATTTGTCCTGTATGGTTGCAAACTACTTTTCCTCCCTTATTGATGTTCTCCCTCACAGGTCATTCCCCTTTGATTACTGGGCATCTAAAATAGACACCTGGCCTGAATTGGCAGAATATGCATTACAGGAGCTTGCTTGCCCTGCTGCTAGTGTGGTATCAGAAAGAGTCTTCAGTGTGGCTGGTTCAATACTGACAGAAAAAAGGACACGTCTGGCTACCCAAAATGTCGATGACCTAACCTTTATTAAAATGAACCAATCATGGATTTCAAATTATTTTGCCCCACCTTCCCCTGCTGACACGTAGCTTGCCTGGAAAATGTCTTGCTTTTGGCCTCCTCTTACTGACTTCTCCAATTCCTCCATTTGCAGCTGCTGAACATCCACCATAGTCCATTTTTATACCTCCCTAAATGGGCTGACTCCCCCCACAGGGCCGTGGTCACCACCTGGCGCAAGCACCCGTGCGAGTGCCGTTTGTCTGGACAGGTGGGTGTGCCCACTCTTGGGCGACGGCACTGGCACAGGGTCCCTCATAGTACAATGAAGTGTCTCTGACGGTGGTGGTGCACAACCAACGTCAGACACACCATCGTAATATGAGGCGCCCTGTGCCAGTACCGCCGCCCACGAGAGAGTGTTCCCCCCAGCTCAAACAGTGCTCTACCACTTGCAATACTTACCTCTCCCTACTCTACCACTGTGTAGTCTGTGCTGTTAAATCCTTCAATCGCACTGCCAATACAAATTTGTTGAAATGATAGATGATAGTTAAAATATAGAGGGGCCCTGGCCTCCATTTAGACCAGTTAATACTTTGCGCCTACTACCACTGTCTGCTACTCAGCAGAGGAGCCCACCCCTGTACCTAGCTATGCCACCTGTTTATTTATGAACAATTTTTTGGCAGACATTTAGCCCACTTTATTATTTGGGCCTACTAACTGTGTCTGCCACTCATTACAGTTGTCCTCCACTGAACAAAGCAATGCCGCCTGTTTAGTCCTGTTGCCAATTTTGAACTGCATTTAGCCTACTTTATTATTTGGGCCAACTAACTGTGTCTGCCACTCATTACAGTTGTCATCCACTAAACAAAGCAATGCCGCCTGTTTAGTCCTGTTACCAATTTTGAACTGCATTTAGCCTACTTAATTATTTGGGCCTACTAACTGTGTCTGCCACTCATTACAGTTGTCCTCCAATGAACAAAGCAATGCCGCCTGTTCAGTCCTGTTACCAATTTTGAACTGCATTTAGCCTACTTTATTATTTGGGCCTACTAACTGTGTCTGCCACTCATTACAGTTGTCCTCCGCTGAACAAAGCAATGCCGCCTGTTTAGTCCTGTTACCAATTTTGAACTGCATTTAGGCTACTTTATTATTTGGGCCTATTAACTGTGTCTGCCACTCATTACAGTTGTCCTCAGCTGAACAAAGCAATGCCGCCTGTTTAGTCCTGTTACCAATTTTGAACTGCATTTAGCCTACTTTATTATTTGGGCCTACTAACCGTATTTGCCACTCATTACAGTTGTCCTCTGCTGAACAAAGCAATGCCGCCTGTTTAGTCCTGTTACCAATTTTGAACTGCATTTAGGCTACTTTATTATTTGGGCCTGCTAACTGTGTCTGCCACTTATTACAGTTGTTCTCCGCTGAACAGAGCAATGCCGCCTGTTTAGTCCTGCTGCCAATTTTGAACTACATTTAGCCTACTTTATTATTTGGGCCTACTAACTGTGTCTGCCACTCATTACAGTTGTCCTCCACTGAGCAAAGCAATGCCGCCTGATAAGTCCTGCTACCAATTTTGAACTGCATTTAGCCTACTTTATTATTTGGGCCTACTAACTGTGTCTGCGACTCATTACAGTTGTCCTCCGCTGAACAAAGCAATGCCACCTGTTTAGTCCTGTTACCAATTTTGAACTGCATTTAGCCTACATTTTATTATTTGGGCCTACTAACTGTGTCTGCCACTCATTACAGTTGTCCTCCACTGAACAAAAAAATGCCGCCTGTTATTCCTTTTACCAATTTTGAACTGCATTTAGGCTACTTTATTATTTGGGCCTACTAACTGTGTTTGCCACTCATTACAGTTGTCCTCCACTGAACAAAGCAATGCCGCTTGTTTAGTCCTGTTACCACATTTGAACTGCATTTAGCCCACTTTATTATTTGGGCCTATATCTGTGTTTCCTCCTCATCCTGCCCATTGCCCAGCCACTGCTAGATGAGTCTGCTGGTACATTGACCCAGACCACTACATTCCCCTTGCACGCTACACAGCCAGAAATTACCCTGCTGAAAGTCAGGTTCCCCTTCCTGTTTACTATACCACCTTACACGGGGACAAAGAGGAAGGTGCAGATGAAAGTGCAGGTACCTTCATCAGGTGGGGGGCATACTCGTTGGCGAGGTCACTGGCACAGGGCCCCTCATAGCACGCAAAAGTGTCTCTGCCGGTGGGACGCGCCACCCACCGTCAAACACACCACCATTCTATGAGGGGCCTTGTGCCAGTGCCAGTGCCAGTGCCAATGCCAATGAGTGGACCCCCCCGCTTGCTCAGGATCACAGCACTTGCCAAGTTGAAATACTTACCTCTCCCTGCTCCACCGCCATGACATATTCCGCGTTACCTGGGCCCATGAAAATCTTGAGCCAGCCCTACCCCCCACAACTTTAGCCAAATGACCCCCCCAGTTTTCAATGCCTAACTATTATTATAAAGTAAATTAAGTTTGACAAGCTTCTGAAATAAGAATTGATGTTTTTGACATTAAAATGGGCACTGTAGTTGTTTTCCTGTCCTTCACTCACTGCCGACTTTGATTCCCCATTAACTTTTCGCAATAATTGGCCGATATCACCCGACCTGACTTTTGACAACGTCGGGTTTCGCGAAACCCGACTCGATGCGAAAAAAGTAAAAGTCGCTCAACTCTAGTTATAAGGGTTAAAAGTTGACCAGCGATTTATCATTTTTACAACACCTTTTTTTAGGGACCACATCACATTTGAAGTCACTTTGAGGGGTCTATATGATAGAAAATAACCAAAAGTGACACCATTCTAAAACCTGCACCCCTCAAAGTGCTCAAAACCACATTTAAGAAGTTTATTAACCCTTCAGCTGCTTCACAGGAATTTTTGGAATGTTTTTAAAAAAATGAACATTTAACTTTTTTCCCCAAAAAATTACTTCAGATCCAATTTGTTTTATTTTCCCAAGGGTAACAGGAGAAATTGGACCCCAAAAGTTGTCCAAGTTCCTGAGTATGCTGATACCCCATATGTGGAGGTAAACCACTGTTTGGGCACATGGCAGAGCTTGCTAGGGAAGGAGCGCCATTTTCAATGCAAAATTGGCTGGAATTGAGATAAGACGCCATGTTGCATTGGAGGGGACATGATGTGCCTAAACATTAGAAACCCCCCACAAGTGACACAATTTTAAAAAATAGACCCCTTAAGAAACTTATCTAGATGTATGTTGAGCACTTTGAACCCCCAAGTGCTTCACAGAAGTTTATAATGTAGAGCCGTAAAAATAAAAAATCATATTTTTCCACAAAAATGATTTTTTCGCCCAAAATTTTTATTTTTCCATGGGTAACAGGAGAAATTGGACCCCAAAAGTTGTTGTACAATTTGTTCTGAGTACACTGATACCCCATATGCGGGGGAAACCATCGTTTGGGCGCATGGCAGAGCTCGGAAGGGAAGGAGCGCTGTTTTGGAATGTAGACATAGATGGAATGGTCTGCGGGCATCATGTTGAATTTGCAAAGCCCCTAATGTACCTAAACAGTAGAAACCCCCCATTAGTAGAAACTAGACCCCCCAAGGAACATATCTAGATGTGTTGTGAGAACTTTGAACCCCCAAGTGTTTCACTAAAGTTTATAACACAAAGCCGGGAAAATAAAAAATATTTTTTTTCCACAAAAATGATATTTTTAGCCCCCAGTTTTGTATTTTCTCAAGGGTAACAGAAGAAATTGGACCCCAAAAGTTGTTGCCCAATTTGTACTGAGGAAGCTGATCCCCCATATGTGGGAGAAAGCTACTGTTTGGGCACACGTCAATGCTCGGAAGGAAAGTAGTGGTGTTTTGGAATGCAAACTTTGATGGCATGGTCTGCGGGCTTCATGTTGCCTTTGCAGAGCCACTGATGTGCTTAAACAGTAGAAACCCCCCACAAGTGACCCTATTTTGGAAAATAGACCCCCCAAGGAACTTATCTAGATGTTTTTCTGAGAACTTTGAATTCCCAAGTGTTTCACTAAAGTTTATAACGCCGAGCCGTGAAAATAAACAATTATTTTTGTTCCCGCAAAAATAATTTTTTAGCTCCCAAATTTTTATTTTCCCAAGGGTAACTGTTATGACCCCAATGGCGAGGGTCTCAGAGAAACAAGTAAGTCTGCGACGTACAAAAATCCAGCTCATAGGGCAGTGGTAACTGGGTTGACCATATATCTACTCCTAACGCCAACACTAGCAGTAGCCGGGGAACATGCCTACGTTGGTCGCTAGATGTCTCGCGCCAGCCGGAGGACTAACTACCCCTAGAAGAGGAAAACAAAGACCTCTCTTGCCTCCAGAGAATAGACCCCAAAAGTAGGATAGTAGCCCCCCACAAATAATAACGGTGAGGTAAGAGGAAATGACAAACACAGAGATGAACTAGATTTTAGCAAAGAGAGGCCCACTTACTAATAGCAGAATGTAGTAAGATAACTTATATGGTCAACAAAAACCCTATCAAAATCCACGCTGGAGATTCAAGAACCCCCGAACCGTCTAACGGCCCGGGGGGAGAACACCAGCCACCCTAGAGCTTCCAGCAAGGTCAGGAAACAGATTATATACAAGCTGGACAAAAATGCAAACAAAAACAAATAGCAAAAAGCAAGAAAGCAGACTTAGCTTAATCAAGCAGGAACCAGGATCAGTAGACAAGAGCACTACAGATTAGCTCTGATATCAACGTTGCCAGGCATTGAACTGAAGGTCCAGGGAGCTTATTGTTGTGAATTTGGATTCTGGGCTCCCCCGGTGGCCGCTTGTGGTATTGGACTTGTCATCCTCTTTCCTGTTTCACCTGGTTCCATCAGTAGTGGGTGTCGCTATTTAAGCTCATTTCTCTGGTGGTTTCTTGCCGGTCAACAATGTTATCTGATGCCTCTCAGTGCTTGTTCCTGCTTCTGACAACTACTAGATAAGTTGGACTTTTGTCCATGTTTCATTTTGCCTATTTGTTCCAGTTCACAGCTGAAGTTTTGTTACTGTGTCTGGAAAGCTCTCGTTGATCAGGGATTGCTACTCTGGCGTTATGAGTTAATGCCAGAGTTTAAGGTAATCTCTGGATGGTGTTTTGTTAGTGTTTTTCTGCTGACCATGAAAGTATACTATCTGTCTTCTGCTATCTAGTAAGCGGACCTCAAATTTGCTAAGACTATTTTCCTGCTGCGTTTGTTGTTTCATCTGAACTCACCGTCATTATATGTGGGGGGCTACTGTCATGATCTCTGCGGGCAGAGATCATAGCAAGCCTATAGAGGGACAAGCTCTCGGAAGATGGAACTATACTGACCATGAACTAAGCCTGCCGCGCAACTAGAAATAGCCAGGTAGCATTTCCTATTTATTGCTAGATGCCCAGCTCTGGCCTAAGACCTAAATAGCTAGCAGAGGGAAATATAAGACCTGGCTCACCTCTAGAGAAATATTCCAAAGAAGACAGTAGCCCCCCACATATAATGACGGTGAGTTCAGATGAAACAACAAACGCAGCAGGAAAATAGTCTTAGCAAATTTGAGGTCCGCTTACTAGATAGCAGAAGACAGATAGTATACTTTCATGGTCAGCAGAAAAACACTAACAAAACACCATCCAGAGATTACCTTAAACTCTGGCATTAACTCATAACGCCAGAGTAGCAATCCCTGATCAACGAGAGCTTTCCAGACACAGTAACAAAACTTCAGCTGTGAACTGGAACAAATAGGCAAAATGAAACATGGACAAAAGTCCAACTTATCTAGTAGTTGTCAGAAGCAGGAACAAGCACTGAGAGGCATCAGATAACATTGTTGACCGGCAAGAAACCACCAGAGAAATGAGCTTAAATAGCGACACCCACTACTGATGGAACCAGGTGAAACAGGAAAGAGGATGACAAGTCCAATACCACAAGCGGCCACCGGGGGAGCCCAGAATCCAAATTCACAACAGCTTATATAGCAACACCCCTGACCTAACGACCCAGGTGAGCATACAAGGGATGAATGACATACCCAGAGTCAAATCACTAGTAGCCACTAGAGGGAGCCAAAAGGTAAATTCACAACAGTACCCCCCCCTTAGTGAGGGGTCACCGAACCCTCACCAAGACCACCAGGGCGATCAGGATGAGCGGCGTGAAAGGCACAAACTAAATCGGCCGCATGCACATCAGAGGCGACCACCCAGGAATTATCCTCCTGACCATAGCCCTTCCACTTGACCAGGTACTGAAGCCTCCGCCTGGAGAGACGAGAATCTAAGATCTTCTCCACCACGTACTCCAACTCGCCCTCAACCAACACCGGAGCAGGAGGCTCAGCAGAAGGAACCACAGGCACAACGTACCGCCGCAACAAGGACCTATGAAATACGTTGTGGATGGCAAACGACACCGGAAGATCCAGGCGAAAGGATACAAGATTAATGATTTCCAATATCTTGTAAGGACCAATGAAGCGAGGCTTAAATTTGGGAGAGGAGACCTTCATAGGAACAAATCGAGAAGACAGCCATACCAAATCCCCAACGCGAAGTCGGGGACCCACACCGCGGCGGCGGTTGGCAAAACGCTGAGCCTTCTCCTGTGACAACTTCAAGTTGTCCACCACATGCCCCCAGATCCACTGCAACCTATCCACCACGGAATCCACCCCAGGACAGTCAGAAGGCTCTACATGTCCCGAGGAAAAACGAGGATGGAAACCAGAGTTGCAGAAAAATGGCGAAACCAAGGTGGCGGAACTAGCCCGATTATTAAGGGCAAATTCAGCCAACGGCAAGAAGGTCACCCAATCATCCTGATCAGAAGAGACAAAACACCTCAAATAAGCCTCCAGAGTCTGATTAGTTCGCTCCGTTTGTCCGTTAGTCTGGGGATGGAAAGCGGATGAAAACGACAACTCAATGCCCATCCTACCACAAAAGGATCGCCAGAACCTGGAAACAAACTGGGATCCTCTGTCCAACACAATATTCTCAGGAATGCCGTGCAAACGAACCACGTTCTGGAAGAACACAGGAACCAGATCAGAAGAAGAGGGCAACTTAGACAAAGGAACCAAATGGACCATCTTGGAGAAACGATCACATATCACCCAGATGACAGACATGCCCTGAGACACCGGAAGATCAGAAATGAAATCCATAGAGATGTGTGTCCAAGGTCTCTTCGGGACAGGCAAGGGCAAGAGCAACCCGCTGGCACGAGAGCAGCAAGGCTTAGCTCGAGCACAAGTACCACAGGACTGTACAAATGACCGCACATCCCTTGACAAGGAAGGCCACCAAAAGGACCTGGCCACCAGATCTCTGGTGCCAAAAATTCCCGGGTGCCCTGCCAACACCGAGGAATGAACCTCGGAAATGACTCTGCTGGTCCATCTAGCCGGCACAAACAATCTGTCAGGTGGACAAGAGTCAGGCCTACCAGCCTGAAATTTCTGCAACACACGTCGCAGATCTGGAGAAATAGCAGACACGATAACTCCTTCCTTAAGAATACCCACAGGTTCAGCGACTCCAGGAGCATCAGGCACAAAGCTCCTAGACAGAGCGTCGGCCTTCACATTCTTAGACCCTGGTAAATACGAGACCACAAAGTCAAAACGGGAGAAAAACAATGACCAGCGGGCCTGTCTAGGATTCAGGCGTTTAGCAGACTCGAGATACATCAGATTTTTGTGATCAGTCAAGACCACCACACGATGCTTAGCACCCTCGAGCCAATGACGCCACTCTTCAAATGCCCACTTCATGGCCAACAACTCCCGATTGCCCACATCATAATTTCGCTCTGCCGGCGAAAACTTCCTAGAGAAAAAGGCACAAGGTCTCATAGTAGAGCAACCAGGGCCTCTCTGTGACAAAACGGCCCCTGCCCCAATCTCCGAAGCATCCACCTCAACCTGAAAAGGAAGTGAGATGTCAGGCTGGCACAAAACAGGCGCCGAAGTAAACCGGCGTTTTAACTCCTGGAAAGCCTCCACGGCAGCAGGAGCCAAGTTAGCTACATCAGAGCCTTTCTTGGTCATATCCGTCAGCGGTTTAACAACGCTAGAGAAATTTGCGATAAAACGACGGTAGAAGTTAGCAAAACCCAAGAACTTCTGAAGACTCTTAACTGACGAGGGTTGAGTCCAATCATGAATAGCTCGGACCTTGACTGGATCCATCTCCACAGCAGAAGGGGAAAAAATGAACCCCAAAAAGGGAACCTTCTGTACACCAAAGAGACACTTTGAGCCTTTTACAAACAAATAATTTTCACGCAGAATCTCAAAAATTATCCTGACCTGCTCCACATGCGAGTCCCAATCATCAGAAAAAACCAGAATATCATCCAGATAAACAATCAAAAATTTATCCAGATACTTCCGGAAAATGTCATGCATGAAGGACTGAAAAACTGAAGGTGCATTAGAGAGACCGAATGGCATCACCAAGTACTCAAAATGACCTTCGGGCGTATTGAATGCGGTTTTCCATTCATCGCCCTGCCTAATGCGCACAAGGTTGTACGCACCACGAAGGTCTATCTTGGTGAACCACTTGGCACCTTTAATCCGGGCAAACAAATCTGACAACAGCGGCAAAGGATACTGAAATTTGACAGTGATCTTATTTAAAAGCCGATAGTCAATACAAGGCCTCAAAGATCCGTCCTTTTTGGCCACAAAAAAGAATCCCGCACCAAGAGGGGAAGAAGAAGGACGGATATGCCCCTTCTCAAGAGACTCCTTGATATATGAACGCATCGCGGTATGTTCAGGTACCGACAGATTAAACAGTCTCCCCTTAGGAAACTTACTGCCAGGAATCAAATCTATTGCACAGTCACATTCCCTATGAGGAGGCAGTGCACTGGACTTAGACTCGCTGAAGACATCCTGATAATCAGACAAATACGCCGGAACTTCCGAAGGCGTAGAAGAAGCAATAGACAAGGGCAGGGAATCTCCATGAATTCCATGGCAGCCCCAACTTGACACTGACATAGCCTTCCAGTCCAAGACTGGATTATGGGTCTGTAACCATGGCAAACCCAAAACAACCAAATCATGCATTTTATGCAGAACAAGAAAACGTATTACCTCCTGATGTTCGGGAGTCATGCACATGGTAACCTGTGTCCAAAACTGCGGTTTATTTTTTGCCAATGGCGTAGAATCAATACCCCTAAGAGGGATAGGATTTTCCAATGGCTCAAGAACAAATCCGCAGCGCTTGGCAAATGACAGATCCATAAGGCTCAGGGCAGCACCCGAGTCCACAAACGCCATGACAGGATACGATGACAGTGAGCAAATCAAAGTTACAGATAGAATAAATTTAGGTTGCAAATTACCAATGGCGACCGGACTAACAACCTTAGTAAGACGTTTAGAGCATGCTGAGATAACATGTGTAGAATCACCACAGTAGTAACACAAGCCATTCTGGCGTCTATGAATTTTCCGCTCATTTCTAGTCAGGATTCTATCACATTGCATTAAATCAGGTGTCTGTTCAGACAACACCATGAGGGAATTAGCGGTTTTGCGCTCCCGCAACCGCCGGTCGATTTGAATAGCCAGGGCCATAGAATCATTCAGACCTGTGGGAATGGGAAAACCCACCATCACATTCTTAATGGCTTCAGAAAGGCCATTTCTAAAATTAGCAGCTAATGCACACTCGTTCCACTGGGTCAGCACGGACCATTTCCGAAATTTTTGGCAATACACTTCAGCCTCGTCCTGGCCCTGAGACATAGCCAGCAAGGCCTTTTCTGCCTGAATCTCAAGATTGGGTTCCTCATAAAGCAAACCGAGCGCCAGAAAAAACGCATCAATGTCAGCCAATGCCGGATCTCCTGGCGCCAGCGAGAAGGCCCAATCCTGAGGGTCGCCCCGTAAAAAAGAAATAACAATTTTTACTTGCTGAGCGGAGTCTCCAGATGAACAGGGTTTCAGGGACAAAAACAATTTACAATTATTCCTGAAATTTCTAAATTTAAATCGGTCTCCGGAAAACGGTTCAGGAATCGGTATCTTAGGTTCTGACATAGGACTTCTGATAACATAATCTTGTATGCCCTGCACACGAGCAGCAAGCTGGTCCACACTTGTAATCAAGGTCTGGACATTCATGTCTGCAGCAAACACAAGCCACTCAGAGGTAAAGGGGAAAAGAAAAAAAAAATGAGAGAGAGAAAAAAAACCTCAGAACTTTCTTTCTTATAATCCCGCTTCTGCAATGCATTTAACATTTAATACTGGCCCTGACAAACTGTTATGACCCCAATGGCGAGGGTCTCAGAGAAACAAGTAAGTCTGCGACGTACAAAAATCCAGCTCATAGGGCAGTGGTAACTGGGTTGACCATATATCTACTCCTAACGCCAACACTAGCAGTAGCCGGAGAACATGCCTACGTTGGTCACTAGATGTCTCGCGCCAGCCGGAGGACTAACTACCCCTAGAAGAGGAAAACAAAGACCTCTCTTGCCTCCAGAGAATAGACCCCAAAAGTAGGATAGTAGCCCCCCACAAATAATAACGGTGAGGTAAGAGGAAATGACAAACACAGAGATGAACTAGATTTTAGCAAAGAGAGGCCCACTTACTAATAGCAGAATGTAGTAAGATAACTTATATGGTCAACAAAAACCCTATCAAAATCCACGCTGGAGATTCAAGAACCCCCGAACCGTCTAACGGCCCGGGGGGAGAACACCAGCCACCCTAGAGCTTCCAGCAAGGTCAGGAAACAGATTATATACAAGCTGGACAAAAATGCAAACAAAAACAAATAGCAAAAAGCAAGAAAGCAGACTTAGCTTAATCAAGCAGGAACCAGGATCAGTAGACAAGAGCACTACAGATTAGCTCTGATATCAACGTTGCCAGGCATTGAACTGAAGGTCCAGGGAGCTTATATAGCAACACCCCTGACCTAACGACCCAGGTGAGCATACAAGGGATGAATGACATACCCAGAGTCAAATCACTAGTAGCCACTAGAGGGAGCCAAAAGGTAAATTCACAACAGGTAACAGGAGCAATTGGATCACAAAAGTTGTTGCCCAATTTGTCCTGAGTACGCTGATATCCTATATATGGGGGTAAACAACTGTATGGGCGCACGGCAGAGCTCGGAAGGGAAGGAGCACCGTTTTACTTTTTTAACGCAGAATTGGCTGGAATTGAGATCGGATGCCATGTTGCATTTGGAGAGCCCCTGATATGCCTAAACAGTGGAAACCCCCCAATTGTAACTCCAACCGTAGCCCGAACACACCCCCAACCATAACCCTAACCACACCCCTAACCCAAACACGCCCCTAACCCTAATCTCAACCCTAACCACACCCCTAACCCCAACACACCCCTTTCCACAACACACCCCTAACCCTAATCCCAACCCTAACATACTCCTAACCACACCCCTAAACCTGACACACCCCTAATACTAATCCCAATCCTAATACCAACTGTAAATGTAAACCAAACCCTAACCCCATCTCTAGCCCCAACCCTATCCCTAACTTTAGCCCCAATCCTAAACCCTAATGGGAAAATGGAAATAAATACATTTTTTTATTTTATTATATTTCCCTAACTAGGGGGGTGATGAAGGGGGGTTTGATTTACTATTTATAGTGGGTTTTATAGCGTGTTTTTGTTTGGCAGCTGTCAAACACTAAAATACGCTTTTTATTACAAAAAATAGTTTTTGCATCACCACATTTTGAGAGCTATAATTTTTCCATATTTTGGCCAATAAAGTCCTGTGAGGTCTTATTTTTTATGGGATGAGTTGACGTTTTTATTGGTATCATTTTCGGGCACATGACTTTTTTTTATCGCTTTTTATTACAATTTTTGGGAGGCAGAATGACCAAAAACCAGCAATTCATGAATTTCTTTTGGGGGGCGCGTTTATACCATTCCACGAGTGGTAAAATTGATAAAGCAGTTTTATTCTTCGGGTCAGTACGATTACAGCGATATCTCATGTATATCTATTTTTATGTTTTGTTGCTTTTATACAATAAAAACTATTTTATATAAAAAATAATTATTTTTCCATCGCTTTATTTTAAGGGCTATAACTTTTTTATTTTTTTGCTGATGATGCTGTTTGGAGCTCGTTTTTTGTGGGACAAGATGTTTTCAGCGGTATCATGTTTATTTATATCTGTCTTTTTGATTGCGTGTTATTCCATTTTTTATTCGGTGGTATGATGATAAAGCATTGTTTTTTGCCTCAATCTGACAGGCATTGCTCTCAGAAGGCACTGACAAGCCACCTATCTGCAGGACCCAGAAGGACCCCGCAGCCGTCTTGGATCCGGTCCTGCAGGGAGGAGACCCTCGGAACAACGTGATCACATCGCGTTGTTCTGAGGGTCTCAGGGAAGCATGCATGGAGCCCCTCCCTGCGCAATGCTTCCCTATGCCACAGGAACGCTGCAATCTTGTTTGATCGCAGTGTTCTGGGGGACAAAGTGCCAGGAGCAGTCCGTGACTGCTCCTGGAACATAGTGCGGAGTGTCAGCTGTGATAATCAGCTGACACCCGGCTGCGATCAGCCGAGTATGATGTACTATCACATTAAAGGTCACACGGGCCCAGGTCACCTCGACGGTTAGTGCGTCGTATATCAGAAATGAGTTAATAGTGTGAACACATGTTAGCTGCAACTGCTGGCTTCCTGATGTGGCTGGCAATCACGTGTCCACTATTAAAGAAAGTGAGAAGCAGTGAATAAACTGTCAGCTGACCTCGGTGTGTGGGCACGCATGGCAGTGACTTTATGCACTGCTTTATATGCTGAAGTAAGCTCCTGGCATTAGAACAGGATGCTGCGCTGTGAGGCAGCGGAAGGAATGTGATTAGAATTGTCTCTTCTTTATGTGTGCAGCATGATGGGAGACATATAAACCAGGATGGGTGTGCCATAAATAACAGGATGGGGGACAATGTATACCAGGATAGAGGACCATATATACCAGGATGGGAATGAGAGCCGTATATACTGGGATGGGGATGGTGGCCATGTATACCAGGAGGGGGATGGAAGATCAATGCATGAAACTAAAAATAACTAGTGATGAGCAAATACATTCGGTACTATTCGTTAATTGCACAAATAGTATGCTATTCACCTTGGTATTTTTTAGTGACCCGGTGGTGGCAGCTTTAAACCCTTTTCGAGATCTGGCGTAAAAGTATGCGGACTCCCTCCCTTTGATGTAGGCTCCGACGCTGAGCATCCATCTTTTTTGGCACATGTCAGCCATTTTGAACAGCTGACATGTTTCCTTAACAGCTGCGGGTGGAATCGCAATCTTCCTACGGCTATTATCTGTTTAAATGCCGCTGTCAAACTCTGACAGCAGCATTTAACACGCGCTTCCGGCAAGTGCCGGAAATCCTGCTCATCGGCGCCCGTGTTACATGACCACGGTTGGTCACCAATGAGTTGGCATAACAACCAGAGGTCTCCAGCAGACCACTATGGTTGTCACTGCTGGATTGCTATGAGCGACGCCCGTTGGTGAATGCTCATAGCAAGTGAGCAATTCTGCTACATACAGGCTATCTGATCATCACCTGTATGTAGCAGAGCCGATCGGGTTATGGCAGCTTCTAGTCCTCCATCGTGACTATTAGAGAATTCCAAAAATAAAAAATGGTTCTTAAAAATATTAAAAAACATAAAAAGTATAAATGTTCAAATCACCCCCCTTTTGACTCATTCAAAATAAAACAATAAAAAAATCAAACAAAAGGCATATTTGGTATCACTGCATTCAGAATAGCCCGATCTATCAATATATAAAAGGAATTAACCCGAACACTAAACGGTGTAATGAAAAAAAAATCAAAACGCCAGAATTATGCTTTTTTGGTCGCCACAACATTGCCTTAAAATGCAATTAAGGGGCAATCAAAAGATCATATCTGCACCAAAATGGTATAATTAAAAACGTGAGCTCTGCTCCCAAAAAATAAGCCCTCACTCAACCAGAGATCTATAAAAATAGAGACGCTACGGGTATCGGAAAATGGCGGAATTTTTTTAAAACAAACTTTGGATTTTTTTTTCACCAGTTAGATAAGAAAGAAACTAGACATGTTGGGTGTCGATGAACTCGTAATTACCTGGAGAATCGTACTGACAGGTTAGTTTTAGCATTTACTGAATGTGTTAAAAAAAAAGAACTACAACTGTGGGATTGCACTTGTTTTGTAATTTCACCCCACTTGGAATTTTGTTCCCGTTTTCCAGTACATGATATGATAAAAGCAATGGTGTTGTTTAAAAGTACAGCTCAACCCACAAAAAACTCTCTCGTGACTATATGGACCAAAAAATAAAAAAGTTATGGCTCTGGCAATAAGGGGAGCAAAAATCAAAAACGCAAAAACAAAAATACCTCCGGTGGTTAAAGGGTTAAAGCTTGACAACTTGGTACACGTTCCATGCATGTCACACGTGCTGAACTTGGTTGTACAGCGGGTTTTAAAAACATACCCTGACTTGTCGGACCTACATGCCAAGGTATGCCATGTCAGGGCTATAAGTCGGCATTTACTATTTATCCATCAGCCGGCTATGCATTGTTGTTCCCATTATTAAACAGTGGGTCTCCTATACTGGTACTGCCTATGCAGTGAGTGTCAGGGCTGCCAAAAATTAGGACACATCCCAATAAAGAAGGGCCTCCAGAAAACAATATTCCCATTATTAGGAAGTGGTTCTCCCATACTGTTTGCCTATGCAGTGAATGCATCACCTGACCCAAATTTGGATGCACCCAATAACCCTTTGAAGAGACATACAGGAGGGCCACCTGAAAGCAATGTTCCCATTATTAGGAAGTTGGTACTCCCATACTGTTTGCCTATGCAGTGACTGCAACACCTGCCCCAAATTTGAATGCACCCCAAAAACCCTTTAAAGAGAAGTACAGGAGGGCCACCTGAAAGCAATGTTCCCATTATTAGGAAGTTGGTACTACCATACTGTTTGCCTATGCAGTGAATGCAACACCTGCCCCAAATTTGGACGCACCCCAATAACCCTTTTACCCCTCAGGGTGGAAATTTGAACTTCTGAGATCTTGGTGCTGAGATCTCCATCTGCGCATGTGCCGCCCCCGGCCAGCAGCTAGTTTCCTGGAGTCCAGTTTACCGCATAGGAAACCATGTCACTGCTGGGGCTCAGGGCTTTCACAAGATGTCGGCAGAGCCCCCACAGCATCGAACACCCGCAGCACCGAACACTCGCAGCACTGAACAAACGCAGCGGTGCACTTCACCGCACATCAGAACACCCCTCATCCCAGCCTGCTGCATGCAGCAACTCTCCACTCTTGCCTCCTCCAGTGGCGACCCTGGGACCCCGCTTCACCGCAGCCTTTAAAAAGCAATAGGATGCATGGATTATAAGAAGCACCAGCATTTTATGAAAAAACTTTTTTCCCATTTTTCTCCACAAAATTTGGGGTGCATCTTGTAATCCAGTGCGTCTTATACTGTAATCCACAAAATACGTTAGTTTCCTGATTTCCTAAATGTTAAGTAATTTGATGTTGTGTATTAAATCATTGTTCTCTTGTAAAATATCATAGTAACATAGTAACATAGTTTTTAAGGTTGAAGGAAGACTTAAAGGGAACCTGTCACCTGAATTTGTCGGGACCAGTTTTGGGTCATATGGGTGGAGTTTTCAGGTGTTTGATTCACCCTTTCCTTACCCGCTGGCTGCATGCTGGCCGCAATATTGGATTGAAGTTCATTCTCTGTCCTCCGGAGTACACGCCTGCGCAAGGCAATATTATGCAATAGCATGCAGCCAGCGGGTAAGGAAAGGGTGAATCAAACACCCGAAAACCCAGCCCATATAACCCAAAACTGGTCCCGCCAAATTCAGGTGACAGGTTCCCTTTAAGTACATTTAGCTCAACCCATATCCTAACCTAACATGCCCTAACATGTTGATGCAGAGGAAGGCAAAAAAAACCCATGCGGCAAACAGTAAGCTCCACATTGGGGAAAAAATTCCTTCCCGACTCCACATACGGCAATCAGAATAGTTCCCTGGATCAACGCCCTATCAAGGAATCTAGTGTATATACCCTGTAACATTATACTTTTCAAGAAAGGCATCCAGTCCCCTCTTAAATTTTAGTAATGAATCACTCATTACAACATCATGCGGCAGAGAGTTCCATAGTCTCACTGCTCTTACAGTAAAGAATCCGTGTCTGTTATTATGATTAAACCTTCTTTCCTTCAGACGTAGAGGATGCCCCCTTGTCCCCGTCTCAGGTCTATGAGTAAAAAGATTATTAGAAAGGTCTTTGTACTGTCCCCTCATGTATTTATACATTGTAATAAAATCACCCCTTAGCCTTCGTTTTTCTAATCTAAATAACCCCAAGTGTAATAACCTATCTTGGTATTGCAGACCCCCCAGTCCTCTAATAACCTTGGTCGCTCTACTCTTCACCCGCTCTAGTTCAGCTATATCTTTCTTATACACTGGAGACCAGAACTGTACACAGTATTCTAAGTGTGGTCGAACTAGTGACTTATATAGAGGTAAAATTATGTTCTCTTCATGAGCATCTATGCCTCTTTCAATGCATCCCATTATTTTATTTGCCTTTGCAGCAGCTGCCTGACACTGGCCAGTAAATGTGAGCTTGCCGTCCACCCATACACACAGGTCTTTTTCAGTGACAGTTTTGCCCAGTGTTTTACAATTAAGCACATAATTAATCACATAATTATACAGAATTATACATCTTATTTCTTCTGCACAAATGCATGACCTTACATTTACATCAATTACGTCCAGTGTATTTGGTATTGAATGATGTTTAACCCCTTAGTGACAGAGCCAATTTGGTACTTAATGACAGAGCCAATTTTTACAATTCTGATCACTGTCACTTTATGAGGTTATAACTCTGGAATGCTTTAACAGATCCTGCTGATTCTGAGATTGTTTTTTTCGTGACATATTGTACTTCATGCCAGTGGTAACATTTCTTCGATATTACTTGCAATTATTTATGAAAAAAATGGAAAATTTAGCAATTTTCAAAATTTGTATTTTTATTCCCTTAAATCAGAAAGATATGTCTCAAAAAATAGTTAATAAATAACATTTCCCACATGTCTACTTTACATCAGCACAATTTTGGAAACAAAATTTTTTTGTTAGGGAGTTATAAGGGTTATAAATTGACCAGCAATTTCTCATTTTTACAACACCATTTTTTTTTAAGGACCACATCACATTTGAAGTCATTTTTAGGGGTCTATATGATAGAAAATAACCAAGTGTGAAACCATTCTAAAAACATCACCCCTCAAGGTGCTCAAAACCACATTCAAGAAGTTTATTAACCCTTTACGTGCTTCACAGGAACTGAAACAATGTGGAAGGAAAAAATGAACATTTAACTTTTTTTTGCAAACATTTTACTTCAGAACCATTTTTTTTATTTTCACAGATGTAAAAACAGAAATGTAACCATAAATTTTGTTGTGCCATTTCTCCTGAATACGCCGATACCCCATATGTGGGGTAAACCACTGTTTGGGCGCACCGCAGAGCTTGGAAGAGAAGGAGCGCCGTTTGACTTTTTGAATGCAGAATTGGCTGGAATTGAGATTGGACGCCATGTCGCGTTTGGAGAGCCCCTGATGTGCCTAAACAGTGCAAACCCCCCAGAAGTGACACCATTTTGGAAATTAGACCCCTTAATGAACTGAACTAGATGTGTGGTGAGCACTTTAAACCCCCAGGTGCTTCAGAGAAGTTTATAACGTAGAGCCGTGAAAATAAAAAAATCACATTTTTTTTAACAAAAATGATCTTTTCGCCCCCAAATTTTTATTTTCACAAGGGTAACAGGAGAAAATAAACCACGAAAGTTGTTTTGCAATTTCTCCTGAGTACGTCGATCTCCCATATGTGAGGATAAACCACTGTTTGGGCTCACTACAGAGCTTGGAAGAGAAGGAGCGCCGTTTGACTTTTTCAATGTAGAATTGGCTGGAATTGAGATTGGACGCCATGTCGCGTTTGGAGAGCCTCTGATGTGCCTAAACAGTGGAAACCGCCAAAAAGTCACACCATTTTGGAAACTAGACCCCTTAAGGAACTTATCTAGATGTGTGGTGAGCACTTTAAACCCCCAGGTGCTTCACGGAAGTTTATAACGTAGAGCCATGAAAATAAAAAATCGCATTTTTTCTAAAAAAAAGGATCATTTTGCCCCCAAATTTTTATTTTGACAAGGGTAACAGAAGTAAATAGACCACAAAAGTTGTTGTGCAATTTCTCCTGAGTATGTCGATACCCCATATGTGGGGGTAAACCACTGTTTGGGCGCACCGCAGACCTTGGAAGTGAAGGAGTGCCGTTTTACTTTTTCAGTGTAGAATTGGCTGGAATTGAGATCGGATGCCATGTCGCGTTTGGAGAGCCCCTGATGTGCCTAAACATTGAAACCCCCCACAAGTGACACCATTTTGGAAACTAGACCCTATAAGGAACTTATCTAGATGTGTGTTGAGCACTGTAAACCCCCAAGTGCTTTACAGAAATTTATAATGTAGAGCCGTGAAAATAAAAAATCCATTTTTTTTTCATCAAAAATGATTTTTTTGCCTGCAATTTTTTATTTTCTCAAGGGTAACAGGAGACATTGGACCCCAAAATCTGTTGAACAGCTTGCCCTGAATACGCTGATACCCCATATGTGGGGGGGGCACTGTTTGGGCACCCATCGGGGCTTGGAAGGGAAGGAGCGCCGCTTGGAATGCAGACTTTGATGGGATGGTCTGCGGGCGTCATGTTGCATTTGCAGAGCTCCTGATGTACCTAAACAGTAGAAACCCCCCACAAGTGACACCATTTTGGAAACTAGACCCCCCAATGAGCTTATCTAGATGTGTGGTGAGTAGTGTTGAGCATTCCGATACTGCAAGTATCGGGTATCGGCCGATACTTGCAGTATCGGAATTCCGATACCGAGATCCGATACTTTTGTGGTATCGGGTATCGGGTATCGAAACAACATTAATGTAATAATGTGTAAAAGAGAGAATTAAAATAAAAAATATTGCTATACTCACCTCTCCGACGCAGCCCGGACCTCAGCGAGGGAACCGGCAGCATTGTTTGTTTAAAATTCGCGCGTTTACTTGGTTACGTGAAGTCCCGGCTTGTGATTGGTCGCGGCGGCCATGTTGCCGGGACGCGGACCAATCACAGCAAGCCGTGACGTAATTTCAGGTCCTTGCAGGATTTTAAAATTACGTTCCGGCGTTGTGATTGGGCGCGTCGTGGTCACATGGGCAACATAACCAATCACAAGCCGTGACGTCACGGGAGGCTGGACACGCGCACATTTTAAAATGCGCGCGTGTCCAGCCTCCCGTGACGTCCCGGCTTGTGATTGGTCGCGGCGGCCATGTTGCCGGGACGCGGACCAATCACAACGCCGGAACGTAATTTTAAAATCCTGCAGGACCTGAAATTACGTCACGGCTTGCTGTGATTGGTCCGCGTCCCGGCAACATGGCCGCCGCGACCAATCACAAGCCGTGACGTCACGGGAGGCTGGACACGCGCACATTTTAAAATGCGCGCGTCCAGCTTCCCGGCTTGTGATTGGTTGACCGCGATGCAACCAATCACAAGCCGTGACGTCACGGGAGGCTGGACAAGCGCGCATTTTAAAATACGCGCGTGTCCAGCCTCCCGTGACGTCACGGCTTGTGATTGGTTGCGTCGCCCATGTGACTGCGGCGCAACCAATCACAACGCCGGGACGTAATTTTAAAATCCTGCAGGACCTGAAATTACGTCACGGCTTGCTGTGATTGGTCCGCGTCCCGGCAACATGGCCGCCGCGACCAATCACAAGCCGGGACTTCACGTAACCAAGTAAACGCGCGAATTTTAAACAAAGAACGCTGCCGCTTCCCTCGGTAAGGTGCAGGCTGCGTCGGAGAGGTGAGTATAGCAATATTTTTTATTTTAATTCTTTCTTTTACACATTAATATGGTTCCCAGGGCCTGAAGGAGAGTTTCCTCTCCTTCAGACCCTGGGAACCATCAGGAATACCGTCCGATACTTGAGTCCCATTGACTTGTATTGGTATCGGGTATCGGTATCGGATTGGATCCGATACTTTGCCGGTATCGGCCGATACTTTCCGATACCGATACTTTCAAGTATCGGACGGTATCGCTCAACACTAGTGGTGAGCAATATGAACCCCCAAATGCTTCACAGAAATTTATAAAGTAGAGCCATGAAAATAAAAAAAATCATATTTTTTCCACAAAAATTATCTTTTAACCCCCAAATTTTTACTTTCACAAGGGTAACAGGAGAAATTGGACCCCAAAATTTATTGTGCAATTTATGCTGAGTAGGCTAATACCCCACATGTGGGGGTAAACCACTGTTTGGGCGCATGGCAGAGCTCGGAAGGGAAGGAGCGCCGTTTTGGAATGCAGATTTTGATAGAATGGTCTGCGGGCGTTATGTTGCGTTTGCAGAGCCCCTGATGTATCTAAACAGTAGAAACCCCCCGCAAGTGACCCCATTTTGGAAACTAGACCCCCCAAGGAACTTATCTAGATGTGTGGTGAGAACTTTGAATTCCCAAGTGCAAAAATATATTTTTTTCCACAAAAAAGAATTTTAGCCCCCAAGTTATTATTTTCACAAGGGTAACAAGAGAAATTGGACCCCAAAAGTTGTTGTCCAATTTGTCCTGAGTACACTGATACCCCATGTGTGGGGGGACCACTGTTTGGGTGCACGGCAGAGCTCGGAAGAGAAGGAGCGCCGTTTTGAAATGCAGACTTTGATAGAATGGTCTGCGGGCGTTATGTTTAGTGTTGAGCGATACCTTCCGATATTTGAAAGTATCGGTATCGGATTGTATCGACCGATATCCGAAAAATATCGGATATCGCCGATACTGATACCAATACAAGTCAATGGGACACAAATATCGGAAGTGATCCTGGATGGTTCCCAGGGTCTGAAGGAGAGGAAACTCTCCTTCAGGCCCTGGGATCCATATTCATGTGTAAAATAAAGAATAAAAATAAAAAATAGGGATATACTCACCCTCTGACGCACCCTGGTGGTAACCGCTGCAACCGGCAGCCTCCGTTCCTAAGAATGAGCGAGTGAAGGACCTTCGATGACGTGGCAGCTTGTGATTGGTCGCGTGACCGCTCATGTGACCGCTCACGCGACCAATCACAAGACTGCGACGTCATCGCAGATCCTTCACTCACTCATTCTTAGGAATGGAGGCTGCCGGTTGCAGCGGTTACCACCAGGGCGCGTCAGAGGTTGAGTATATCCCTATTTTTTATTCTTTATTTTACACATGAATATGCATTCCGATCCCGAGTCCCGATATTGCAAAAATATCGGAACTCAGTATCGGAATTCCGATACTGCAAATATCGGCCGATACCCGATACTTGCAGTATCGGAATGCTCAACACTAGTTATGTTGCATTTGCAGAGCCCCTGATGTACCTAAACATTAGAAACCCCCCACAAGTGACCCCATTTTGGAAACTAGATGCCCCATGGAACTTATCTAGATGTGTTGTGAGAACTTTGAATGCACAGAAGTTTGCCATGCAGAGTCGTGAAAATAAAATAAAAAAATGTTTTCACAAAAAAGATTTTTTAGCCCCCAAATTTTTATTTTCACAACGGTAACAAGAGAAACTGCACCCTAAAAGTTGTTGTCCAATTTGTCCTGAGTACACTGATACCCCATGTGTGGGGGGGACCACTGTTTGGGCGCATGGCAGAGCTCGGAAGGGAAGGAGCACCGTTTTGGAATGCAGACTTTGATAGAATGATCTGCGGGCATTATGTTGTGTTTGCACAGCCCCTGATGTACCTAAACAGTAGAAATCCCCCACAAGTGACTCCATTTTGGAAACTAGACCCCCCAAGGAACTTACCTAGATGTGTGGTGAGCACTTTGAATGCCCAAGTGCTTCACAGAAGTTTATAATTCAGAGTCGTGAAAATAAAAAATATTTTTTTTCCACAAAAAAGATTTTTTAGCCCCCAAGTTTTTATTTTCACAAGGGTAACAGGAGAAATTGGACCCCGAATGTTGTTGTCCAATTTATCCCGAGTACGCTGATGCCCCATATGTGGGGGTAAACCACTGTTTGGGCACACGGCAGAGCTCAGAAGGAGGGAGCACCATTTGAGTTTTTGAGCGCAAAATTGGCTGTGGCTAGTGTTGAGCGATACCTTCCAATATTTGAAAGTATCGGTATCGGATTGTATAGGCCGATATCCGAAAAATATCAGATATCGCCGATACCGATACCCGATACCAATACAAGTCAATGGGACACAAATATCGGAAGTGATCCTGGATGGTTCCCAGGGTCTGAAGGAGAGGAAACTCTCCTTCAGGCCCTGGGATCCATATTCATGTGTAAAATAAAGAATAAAAATAGGGTTGAGCGACCTTTACTTTTATAGGATCGGGTCGGGTTTCACGAAACCCGACTTTTTCAAAAGTCGGGTCGAGTGAAATCGGCCGATCCTATAAAAAAGTCGGGGTCGGCCGAAACTCGAAACCCAATGCAGTGCATTGGGTTTCCAATGGTTCCCAGGGTCTGAAGGAGCGGAAACTCTCCTTCAGGCCCTGGGATCCATATTTAAGTGTAAAATAAAGAATTAAAATAAAAAATATCGCTATACTTATCCTCTGACGGGCCCTGGTACTAACCGGGAACCTTCCTTCCTTAAAATCAGCCTTCCAGGACCTTGCGGTGACGTCGCGGTGACGTCGCGGCTTGTGATTGGTGCGCGGCCGCCCATGTGACCGCTCGCGCGACCAATCACAAGCCGCGACGTCACCGTGACGTCACCGAGGGTCCTGGAAGGGCTGATTCTTAGGAAGGAAGGCTGCCGGAAAGAAGCAGGGCATGTCCGAGAGTGAGTATATACCTAATAGGAATATACTCACCCTCGGCTTTGTTCCGGCAGCCTTCCTTCCTAAGAATCAGCCCTTCCAAGACCTTCGGTGACGTCACGGTGACGTCGCGGCTTGTGATTGGTCGCGCAAGCGGTCACATGGGCGGCCGCGCACCAATCACAAGCCGCGACGTCACCGCGACGTCACCGCAAGGTCCTGGAAGGCTGATTCTAAGGAAGGAAGGTTCCCAGTTAGTACCAGGGCCCGTCAGAGGATAAGTATAGCGATATTTTTTATTTTAATTCTTTATTTTATACTTAAATCTGAATTCCGATACCAATTCCC
The DNA here is from genome assembly GCF_051348905.1 of Ranitomeya variabilis. Taxonomy (NCBI): domain Eukaryota; kingdom Metazoa; phylum Chordata; class Amphibia; order Anura; family Dendrobatidae; genus Ranitomeya; species Ranitomeya variabilis. Next base: position 239,745,312 of record NC_135232.1, read on the forward strand.
GATATCTTAAACATATCGGGAATCGGTATCGGAATTCCGATTCCAGATTCAGAAGATCGCCGACTTCATGGCCGACCCCACACAGGGGTCGGGTCGGGTTTCATGAAACCCGACTTTGCCAAAAGTCGGTGACTTCTGAAAATTGCCGACCCGTTTCGCTCAACCCTAAATAAAAATAAAAAATAGGGATATATTCACCCTCTGACGCGCCCTGGTTGTAACCGCTGCAACCAGCAGCCTCCGTTTCTAAGAATGAGCGAGTGAAGGACCTTCGATGACGTCGCGGTCACGTGAGCGGTCACGTGAGTGGTTTTGCGACCAATCACAAGACCGTGACGTCATCGCAGGTCCTTCACTCGCTCATTCTTAGGAACGGAAGCTGCCGGTTGCAGCGGTTACAACCAGGGCGCGTCAGAGGGTGAGTATATCCCTATTTTTTTTTTTTATTCTTTATTTTACACATGAATATGCATTCCGATCCCGATTCCCGATATCGCAAAAATATCGGAACTCGGTATCGGAATTCCGATACCGCAAATATCGGCCGATGCCCGATACTTGCGGTATCGGAATGCTCAACACTAGCTGTGGCGTTTAGAGACCCCCTGATGTACCTAAACAGTGGAAACCTCCCAATTCTAACTCCAACCCTAATTCCAACACACCCCTAACCCTAATCCCAACCCGATCTATAATCCTAATCACAACTATAACGATAATCACAACCCTAACCCCAAAAACAACCATAACCCTAATCAGAACCCTAAATCCAACACACCCCTAATCCTAAATTCAACCCTAACCTCAAACCTAACCCTAATTCCAATACACCCCTAACCCTAATCCCAACCCTAATCTTAACCCTAATCCCAATCCTAACCCTAATCCCAAACGTAACCCTAATGCCAACCCTAATCCAAACCCTAACCCTAATCCCAAGTCTAACTCTAAATTTAGCCGCAACCCTAGCCCTAACATTAGCCCCAACCCTAGCCCTAACTTTAGCCCCAACCCTAGCCCTAACTTTAGCCCCAACCCTAACCTTAAATTTAGCCCCAACCCTAACCCTAGCCCTAAGTTTAGCCCCAACCCTAACCCTAGCCCTAACTTTAGCCCCAACCCTAACCCTAACCGTAAATTTAGCCCCAACTATAACCCTAACCCTAAATTTAGCCCCAACCCTAACCCTAAATTTAGCCCCAACCCTAACCCTAAATTTAGACCCAACCCTAACCCTAAATTTAGCCCCAACCCTAACCCTAACCTTAACTTTAGCCCCAACCCAAACCCTAAACCTAACCCTAATTTTAGCCCCAACTCCTCTAGCTGCCGGCTGGCAGATCATGGCGGGCGCACTGCGCATGCGCCCGCCATTTTCTTACTGGAGGAAGAAGCCGGCGGCCAGGAGAGGACACAGGAGGACCCAGGGACAACGGTAAGTATAACAGGGTCCCAAATCCCCCTATTTCTCTCTCCTCTGATGTGCGATCACATCAGAGGACAGAGAATTACACATCGCTTTTTTTTATTTTTGCGGTCGCGGGTAAACAGTTAATTACCGGCGATCGCAAAACAGGGGTCGGTAAAAACTGACCCCGATCATGTTCTTTGGGGTCTCGGCTAACCCCGGCAGCTGAGACCCCAAAGATCTTCCGGATGCCGGCCGGCGGACGCACTGCGCATGCGCCCGCCATTTTTTGGCCGGAAGAAGATGGCGGCGCCCATCGGGAGCCACGTGGAGCACTGGGGGAGACAGGTGAGTATCGGGGGCGATCGGGGACCCCATTTCTCTGTCCTCTGATGTGCGATCACATCAGAGGACAGAGAAATTAAATGGGAAATCGCTTTATTTTTTTTGCGACCGCTGGTAAACGGTTAATTACCGGCGATCGCAACTCGGGGGTCGGTAAAAAAAACCCGAATCATGTTCTCTGGGGTCTCAGCTACCCCTAGTAACCGAGACCACAGAGAAAATCCAACTCTGGGGGGCGCTATTCACTTTCTCCACAGTGCCATTAATTAACGGCATTGTGGTTTAAGTACCATTAACTGCCGCCGATAAAAGGCGTATCGGTGGTCATTAAGGGGTTAAAGGAAAACCTTCCTTGCATAAGATTTCTTCTACCACTTAAACAGCACTAAAACAGCCAAAACAAATACAAATACATCTGACCAACTATGCCATTTTAGTATTTTCCTTTTAATGAACATGCTCATTTATCTTTTTCTTTTTCCTTTAAACTCTGCCAAGAGATGTGGACCCTTAACCCCTTTACCCCCAAGGGTGATTTGCATGTTAATGACCGGCCAATTTTTACAATTCTGACCACTGTCCCTTTATGAGGTTATAACTCTGGAGTGGAATACTTCAACGGATCCTGGTGATTCTGACATTGATTTCTCATGACATATTGTACTTCATGTTAGTTGTAAAATTTCCTTGACATTACTTGAGCTTATTTGTGAAAAAAGTGGAAATTTGGCGAAAATTTTGCAAATTTTGAAATTTCCAACTTTGAATTTTCATGCCCTTAAATCACAGAGGTATGTCACACAAAATACCTAATAAGTAACATTTGTCCTGAGTATGCTGACACCCCATATGTGGAAGAAAACTACTGTTTGGGTGCATGGCAGAGCTCGGAAGGGAAGAAGTGGCGTTTTGGAAAGCAGACTTGACTTGAAGCAGACTTGAATGGTCTGCGGGCGTCAAGTTGCGTTTGCAGAGCTCCTGATGTGATGTACCTAAACAGTAGAAACCCCCCATTAGTGACCCCATTTTAGAAACTAGATCCCCCAAGGAATTTATCTAGATGTGGGGTGAGCACTTTGAAGCCTCAACTGTTTCACTAAAGTTTATAACGCAGAGCCGTGAAAATAAAAAATCCTTTTTTTTCCACAAAAATGATTTTTTAGACCCGGGTTTTTAATTTTCCCATGAGTAACAGTGAGAAATTGGACCTCAAAAGTTGTTGCCCAATTTGTTCTGGGTACGTTGATACCCCATATGTGGGGTAAAACAATGTTTGGGTGCACGGCAGAGCTTGGAAGGGATGAAGCACCATTTTACTTTTTCAACGCAGAATTGTATGGATTGAGATCGGACGTCATGTTGCGTTCGTTTGCAGAGCCCCTGGTGTGCCTAAACAGTGGAAACCTCCCAATTCTAACTCCAACTATAACTCCAACACACCCCTAAGCCTAATCCCAACCTCAACACACCCCTAACCCCAACACACCCCTAACCCTAATCCCAACCCGAACCATGCCCCTAACCTGAATCCCAACCCCAACACACCCCTAACCCCAACACACCCCTAACCCTAATCCCAACTCTAACCATAACCCATAACCCTGACACACCCCTAACCCAACTGTAAACATAATCGAAACCCTAACCCCAACTCTAGCCCCAACCATAATTTTAGCCCCAACCCTAACTTTAGCCCCAACCCTAACCCTAACTTTACCCCCCACCCTAACCCTAACTTTAGCCCCAACCCTAACTCTAACCCTAATGGGAAAATGGCAATAAATACATTTTTTTATTTTATTATTTTTCCCTAACTAAAGCAGTGATAATGGGGGTTTGATTTACTATTTATAGCGGGTTTTTATAGCGGGTTTTTATGTTTGGAAGCTGTCACACACTAAAAGACGGTTTTTATTGCAAAAAATATTTTTTGCGTTACCACATTCTGAGAGCTATAATTTTTCCATATTTTGGTCTACAGAGTCATGTGAGGTCTTGTTTTTTGAGGGAAGACTTAACATTTTTATTGGCTTCATTTTCGGGCACATGACATTTTTTGATCGCTTATTATTCCGATTTTTGTTAGACAGAATGAACAAAAACCAGCAATTCATGAATTTCTTTTGGGGGGGGCGTTTATACCGTTCCGCGTTTGGTAAAATTGATAAACAGTTTTATTCTTCGGGTCAGTACGATTACAGTGATACTTCATTTATATAATTGTTTTATGTTTTGGCGCTTTTATGCAATAAAAACTATTTTATAGAAAAAATTATTATTTTTGCAAGACTTTATTCTGAGGGCTATAACTTTTTTATTTTTTCGCTGATGATGCTGTCTGGTGGCTCGTTTTTTGCAGGACAAGATGATGTTTTCGTCGGTACAAAGTTTATTTATATCCGTCTTTTTTATTACGTGTTATTCCACTTACTGCTTGGTGGTATGATGATAAAGCATTGTTTTTTGCCTAGTTTTTTTTATGGTATTCACTGAAGAGGTTAACTAGTGGGTCAGTTTTATAGGTTGGGTCGTTACTAGTGTTGAGCGATACTTTCCGATATCCAGAAGTATTGGTATCGGATTGGATCGGCCGATATCCAAAAAATATCTGATATCGCCGATACCGATACCCGATACCAATGCAAGTCAATGGGACACAAATATCGGAATGTAAATAAACCCTGTCTGTCCTTCTACATCCTCTTCTGGAGGGGGGAAGAATGTGGGAGGTGCGTGGGCGGTGCGTGGGTGGACACTGTGAGTGTCTGTGTATGCGGGCAGGGTCTGTGCAGGCCTGCCAGGGATGTGTACCTGCCTGCCAGGGCTCTGTGCAGGCCTACCGGGGCCCTCTGGGCTCTGTGCAGCGTGCGGGGTGTCTCTGTGTGGCATGCGGGATGTCTCTGTGCGGCATGCGGGGTGTCTCTGTGCAGCGTGCGGGGTGTCTCTGCGGTGTGCGAGGTGTCTCTGCGGTGTGCGGGGTCTCTGTGCGGCGTGCGGGCTTTCTGTGGCGTGCGTGGTCTCTGTGTGGCGTGCGGGGTGTCTCTGTACGGCGTGCGGGGTCTCAATAAGCGATCAAAAAACGGATCCGGCGTAAAAAAAACGATCCGGCGGAAAAAACGGATCCTGCAAATGTGCTTGCAGGATGCGTTTTTTACCCATAGACTTGTATTAGCGACGGATCGCGACGGATGGCCACATGTTGCGTCCGTCGTGCAATGGATCTGTCGTGTTTTGGTGGACCGTCGGCACGAAAAAACTTTCAAGTGTCCACCATTTTCTACCCCGCATGCGCGGCAGAAACTCCGCCCCCTCCTCCCCGGACTTCAGAATGGGCAGCGGATGCATTGAAAAACTGCATCCGCTGCCCACGTCATGCACAAATTTTACAAAGTGCGTCGGTATGTCGGACCGACGCATAGCGACGGACCCGTACTGACGCAAGTGTGAAAGAGGCCTTAATGAGCGTTGAATTTAAAAAAAAAAAGCGGAAAAAACTGCGTGGGCTCCCGCGCAATTTTCTGCTCCAGAGGGGGAAAGCCGACGGCCGGGGACCAATATCTGTAGCCTGCTATGAATATCAGCCCGCAGCTGTCTGCGTAGCCTTTACTGGCTATTAAAACAGGGGGACCCCCCCCCAAAAAATGATGTAGGGTCCCCCTATATTTTATAGCCAGAAAGGCTATGCAGACAGCTGCTGGTTGATATTCATAGCCTAGAAAGGGGCCATGGATATTGGCCCCCCCGGCTACAAATACCAGTCCGCAGCCGCCCCGGAAATGGCGCATCTATAAGATGCGCCAATTCCGGCACTTAGCCCCTCTCTTCCCACTCCCGTGTAGCGGTGGGATATGGGGTAATAAGGGGTTAATGTCACTTTGCTACTGTAAGGTGACATTAAGCCGGGTTAATAATGGAGAGGCGTCAATAAGATGCCTCTCCATTATTATTATTATTAAGTAAGGGTTAAAAAAACACGCACACATTAGGAAAAAGTATTTTAAAATTCTTCATTTCACCATACTTACCATACTTCAGCGCCTGCAAAAAACGTAAAATAATAAACCGTATACTACCTGTCCGCCGTAGTCCAATTAATAACGAGTGTCCCACGACGATCTCCCCTATAGAACAGTGACATCGGGTGATGTCACTGCTCTATAGGACCCTCAGTGACACACTGACAGGAGACAATGGCTCCTGCAGTGCATCACTGAGAGGTTACCTTAGGACAAAGGCTCACTTTATGGCAATTGCTGCGTGGGAAAATGTCTCACCCAGCAATGCCATAAGTGAGGCTAGGGACTATTTTTTTTACAGCGGCGGAGGAATATCTTTCTCCGTCATTGTGTTTCTGGGGCCCCTGGTGAGCTGTCGCAACAGCTGTTGCTGCTGTTCTCCACGGGAGATCACCGTGGGACACTCGTGGATTTCTGCGGACAGAGAGTATATTGGTTGTTTGTTTTTTTAATCTTTTTTACAGATGACACTGGCTTCGGGGATCAAAATGACAAGTATTGGTGAGTATGTTCTCTATGTTTAATATACTGTATGTCTATATGTATGTACTGTATGGAGTATGTATGGAGTATGTATGGAGTATTTTATTATTTTTTTTTTTCATTCAACATATTAGCCGGATGATGGGACTACTACTGTCCCATCATTGGCTAATGTGGCAATCACTGTCAGTGTAGCAGGCATCGTCTGATGGGACTTGTAGTCCCATTGGACGATGCCCGCACTGAGACCCCCCGCACGCCGCACAGAGACACCCCACACGCCACACAGAGACACCCCGCACGCCACACAGAGACCCCGCACACCGCACAGACACCCCGCATGCCGCACAGAGACCCCGCACACCGCACAGAGACAGCCCGCACGCTGCACAGAAACCCTGCACACCGCATGCCGCACAGAGACCACGCACATCGCACAGAGACCCCGCACGCCACACAGAGACACCCCGCACGCCACACAGAGACATCCCGCACGCCGCACAGAACCCCGGCACACACGCAGAGAGCCCCACAGTCATGCACAGACGCCAACCACACTTCATTATACTGCATAATTTCACTATAGGAACTTCCAATTCCGATTTCCGATATCGCAAAAATATCGGAACTCGGTATCGGAATTCCGATACAGCGAATATCGGCCAATACCTGATATTTTCAGTATCGGAATGCTCAACACTAGTCGTTACAGACACGGCGATACCAAATATGTGTACTTTTATTGTTTTTTTATTATTTACATAAAAAATGTATTTATTGGAACAATATATTTTTTTTAATTTATTTATTTAGGATTTTTTTTTTACACATGTAAATATTTTTTTTTTACTTTTTTACTTTCGCCCAGTGTGGTAAAGTGTCGGATCGCTCTGAGCAGGCGCTTGCAAGCCACCTCCCTGCAGGACCCGAAAGAAGCCCTGTGGCCATCTTTTATCCTGGGCCTGAAGGGAGGAGGAGGGAGGAGAGGCTCGGAGCAACGCGATCACATTGCTTTGCTCCGAGGGTCTCAGGAAAGCATGCATTGAGCCCCCTCCCTGCGTGATGCTTCCCTATGCCGCCAGAACGCTGCGATCATGTTTGATCGCAGTATTCCGGGAGTTAATGTGCCAGAAGCGGTCCATGACTGCTCCTGGCACATAGTGCTGGATGTCAGCTGTGATAGTCAGCTGACACACGGCCGCGATCGGCCGCGCTCCCTCTGTGAGCGCGGCTGATCGTGTTAGACGTACTATCCCGTCGGTGGTCATACGGGCCCATACCACCTCGATGGGATAGTACGTCTAATGTCAGAAAGGGGGTAAACGGAATCTGTCAGCAGGTTTTTCCTATGTAATCTGAGGAAAAGGTGAGGTAGGGGTTAAAACGCAGAATTCGAAGATGGGCTATTTATCAAGCTAAGTGCTGTTGTTTACTTACAGTGAAGGTTTTGTCACTTGTACATTATCATTACTGTGACAGGTACCTCCTGGACAGACTCCACTTCATCTAATTGATAAGCAGCTCGCCATTAATAGACACTGTAAATACAGAGCCTGGTGTAGGTGGGGTTAGCCTTCTGAGCTCTGCTGCATTTTACATCTAATAAATCTGATTGTGTCAGAATTGCTGCACCCAGTAAACTAAGTGATACATTGTTGGACTTGGGGTCTCTTTGCCTACATCGGGCTGCTTTCAGATGAGGTAGCAAAAACCTGCTGACAGATTCCCTTTAAGGCTGGGTTCACATTAGTGTATGTGTGCGCAGCGTATTCCTGCGTACTGATCAGCATGTGTCTTGTGTACATATATTTAACATTGTGTACGCAGGGACATGCGTCATTTCACGGTGTGCGGCGAACGCAACATGTTGCATTTTTTGAGGCGTCAATTTAGCACAGACATACGCATGTGGATGAGTGCATCAAACAACGCATTACTGTCTATGGGAACGCATTGGTACACAAGGACATGCATACGGATGCATTCGATATGCATGCGTACTTCATACTAATCATGTTCAGGAAATGATGTCACCACCTGCAAAAATCCCTGACGTACAAAAGGGATCTGGAGACAGGAAGTCCATTACTCTCAAGACTCTGGATGCGAGCACAAGACTCTGGACAAGACTCCGGATGTAAGTATAGAAGCTTTGAAAATGTATGTCTGTATCTCACTGCATTCTGTACTCTGTACTTATGTTTTGGTTTCTGTTCCTTCTAGACTGTGTGTTTTTCCTGTCCTGGACTCCTTGCCTGACTTGTTCCTTCCTGTCCGTGATTACCTGTTGTGGATTGCTCCTGTGGCCCTGTGTAAGTATGAATGTGTGTACTATGTTGCTCTGCCCAGTTTTACACCCTTCGTCACTTTCTGTGTTATGTTTTCCTTTCTTTTCCTTGTAGATGGTGCGGTGCTGCTGTCCCTGTTTTGTGCTGCTTTTCCGGTGTGGTGCCGCTCTCCCCGTGTTTTGCTGCTTTTCTGGTGCTGCTCTACTGTCCACATGTTGTGCTGCTGTTTCAGTGCTGTGCTGTCTGCTGTGCTGTTGGACTGCTGCCTGTAATGTATTGGCCTTCAACATTTTTTTTTTTGCTTTGGCTCTTTTAACAAGTTCAATTTTTCTTATCTTTTCTTATCTGACAACGTGAGGAAGGTCAACATGTAATTGACAATGACCTACTCATTTCACTCGTACAAGAGCATGTAGCATTGTGAGACCCCTGTGATCATTCCGACTCAGTATTGATTTGATGACTCTGGGAATAAATGGCCAGATCACTGTTGGATGATTGAGACCATGCAATGCTAAAAGTCAGAAAGGATTTTCGCATGTTTTGCAATGTGGTCTCTGTTTTGCTGTAAATGTTGTTGTCTTTTTTTACAATTTTTTTTTCTTCCCCCTTTACAGTGAAGAGAGTAAAAGTTCATTGGCGTTTGATGAAGGATTGCTTCAATAAGGATGTCAGACAGGAGATGCGGGTTAAAAGTAGTGCTGCTCCAAAGCTTTCAAAGTATAAATACAATCGTATGCTGTCTTTTCTGAGGCCTGTGCTTGCTCAGCAAACGTGAGAATCTTTTCTGTTGTCTGACTATTATATAAACTATAAAAAAAAATTTGTAATGTTTTTCTCTTATTTTCCACACAGAACCTGGAGCAGCACTATAGAACCTGGATCTTCCTTTGTTGGAGCGGCCCCTCATCGACTATCCAACGAACAGTCCCAATCATCCACCAGTAGTGTTGAGTAGTGTTGAGCGATACCGTCCGATACTTGAAAGTATCGGTATCGGAAAGTATCGGCCGATACCGGCAAAGTATCGGATCTAATCCGATACCGATACCCGATACCAATACAAGTCAATGGGACTCAAGTATCGGACGGTATCCCTGATGGTTCCCAGGGTCTGAAGGAGAGGAAACTCTCCTTCAGGCCCTGGGAACCATATTAATGTGTAAAATAAAAAATTAAAATAAAAAATATTGCTATACTCACCTCTCCGACGCAGCCTGGACCTCACCGAGGGAACCGGCAGCGTTGTTTGCTTAAAATGCGCGCTTTTCCTTCCTTCCGTGACGTCACGGCTTCTGATTGGTCGTGTGCCGCCCATGTGGCCGCGACGCGACCAATCACAGCAAGCCGTGACGTAATTTTCAGGTCCTTCTAGGCATTCAGTATTTTAAAATTACGTTCCGGCTTTGTGATTGGTCGCGTCGCGGTCACATGGGCGACGCGACCAATCACAAGCCGTGACGTCACGGGAGGCAGGAGACGCGCGCATTTTAAAATGCGCGCGTGTCCAGCCTCCCGTGACGTCACGGCTTGTGATTGGTCGCGTCGCCCATGTTGGCCGCGACGCAACCAATCACAGCAAGCCGTGACATAATTTTCAGGTCCTTCAGTATTTTAAAATTACGTTCCGGCTTTGTGATTGGTCGCGTCGCGGTCACATGGGCGACGCGACCAATCACAAGCCGTGACGTCACGGGAGGCAGGAGACGCGCGCATTTTAAAATGCGCGCGTCTCCTGCCTCCCGTGACGTCACGGCTTGTGATTGGTCGCGTCGCCCATGTGACCGCGACGCGACCAATCACAAAGCCGGAACGTAATTTTAAAATACTGAATGCCTAGAAGGACCTGAAAATTACGTCACGGCTTGCTGTGATTGGTCGCGTCGCGGCCACATGGGCAGCACGCGACCAATCAGAAGTCGTGACTTCACGGAAGGAAGGAAAAGCGCGCATTTTAAGCAAACAACGCTGCCGGTTCCCTCGGTGAGGTCCAGGCTGCGTCGGAGAGGTGAGTATAGCAATATTTTTTATTTTAATTCTTTATTTTACACATTAATGTTGTTTCGATACCGATACCCGATACCACAAAAGTATCGGATCTCGGTATCGGAATTCCGATACAGCAAATATCGGCCGATACCCGATACTTGCGGTATCGGAATGCTCAACACTAGTGTTGAGCGATACCGTCCGATACTTGAAAGTATCGTTATCGGATAGTATCGGCCGATACCCGAAAAATATCAGATATCGCGATACCGATACCCGATACCAATGCATTTCAATGGGGCGCAAAGCATTGGAATGGTTCCCAGGGTCTGAAGGAGAGGAAACTCTCCTTCAGGCCCTGGGATCCATATTCATGTGTAAAATTAAGAATTAAAATAAAAAATATGGATATACTCACCTCTCCGGTGGCCCCTGGATCTTACCGCTGTAACCGGGAGCCTCCGTTCCTAAGAATGAGCGCGTGAAGGGCCTTCGATGACGTCGCGGCTTCTGATTGGTCGCGTGACCGCTCATGTGACCACTCACTCGACCAATCAGAAGCCGCGACGTCAGCCGCGACGTCATCGAAGGTCCTTCACGGGCTCATTCTTAGGAACGGAGGCTCCCGGTTACAGCGGTAAGATCCAGGGGCCACCGGAGAGGTGAGTATATGGATATATATGGATATACTCACCTCTCCGGCAGCCCCTGGACCTTACCGCTGTAACCGGGAGCCTCCGTTCCTAAGAATGAGCCCGTGAAGGACCTTCGATGACGTCGTGGCTGACGTCGCGGCTTCTGATTGGTCGCATGAGCGGTCACATGAGCGGTCACGCGACCAATCAGAAGCCGCGACGTCATCGAAGGCCCTTCACAAGCTCATTCTTAGGAACGGAGGCTCCCGGTTACAGCGGTAAGATCCAGGAGCCACCGGAGAGGTGAGTATATCCATATTTTTTATTTTAATTCTTTATTTTACACATGAATATGGTTCCGATACCGATTCCCGATACCACAAAAGTATCGGAACTCGGTATCGGAATTCCGATACCGCAAGTATCGGCCGATACCCGATACTTGCGGTATCAGAATGCTCAACACTATCCACCAGCGATGTAGTAACCAGGCAGGCGTCACAGGCTGGGGAACAGGCATCCGGTCCATCAGGTTTTCCCCTCTCCCAGCCCTCTGCCACTGCTTTTGTTGGGACTTCTTGTCAGCTGCAGAAGGCCTGGGAGAGGTTAGTCATATCCAAATTTTTTCACTTAAGCTCGGTCTTCCAGGATGAGATGAAGGTGATTGGCGATAGACTGGACAGTGAGTTCACTCAGGGGAACACACTTTTCCAGGATGTCCACAGAAACCTTGACCACCTGGAAGCTGACCTTCACAGACCGGCGAGACATTTTTTCCAGCAATAGAGTGGGGCGTGTCTGTGACGGGATATGCAACAGAGCAGGAAGAGACACCAGGCTGATAAACAATCCAACAAGATTTATTGGAACAGGGAACTGGGGTGACACAAATGAAGGTAAGGCTTCAGAGTCCACAATGAATCTACAATGCGCCCACAATTTGTCCACACCAAGGGAGCAGATGCGGGGGTGCCACCTGGCAATCCGACGCCAGGAAAATAGGAATATTCCTTGGGTCAATTCAATGGATCCAGCAGATGAAAGACACAACACAGTCCCACATGGCAGCTCCTAGCAATACACACGATCACCGTGATCTCGCCTCAGCATAAGATGCCAGCCCTTCGCAAGTCACCACACAACAACAGTCTTTAGAGTCAGTCCTTAAATCCAGTAGGGTGGTGAGACATCACAATTCCATGTGGCAAAATGATCTCCCATCTCCATACAGGATACCAGGATCCAGCTGCAGCTACAGATCCTTGTCTTCCAAAGCACACAGCATCATCTAACTGAACATTTGGCTTATTGTCCTACCACTCTTGGGATCAGCCCACTTGTTGAGCAGAGATACTAACACCCACCGACTTAAACATAGCTTCAATGATTAAGAATGTTCCAGAAACCCTGTCTGCAGTCTGTCTACATGTTTGTGTATTGGAGATGCCCCCTGCAGAGAGGAGCAAAGACAAGCATGCCCCCACCAGATACAGTACAAGGAATGCTAATGTAAGCCTGATTATAGTATGGTCCATGTGTACAGGTTGGGGTGACACTCTGTTACAGTGTCTTTCAGAAAACCTTGCCCCTGAACTCCAGCTGAACATCATGCAGGCCTGCCAGGCTACTTACAGCCATGCATTACAGCAGCAGACGTCCAGAAGCTATTAGCAGCAGGCCGGATTTTACCAGCATCAACGAGCACAGCATCACTGGCCTGTTCCTCCAGTTCACAGCTAAACCACGCTACAGAGTGCAGCAGCCCTGCAGCAAGCAGCATCCACCACACTCCAGAGTGCGGCATCCACCATGCTCCAGAGTGCAGCACCCCTGCAGCTAGCAGCCTCCACCATGCTGCACAGTCCAGCACCACGCGCTGCTATAGAGGCCAAAACTCGCACTCATACAACAAAGAAACTCAGAAAGACTCCCACTAGTGACTTGGTGCCGCACCGAAAAATGAAGTCCAGGAGCAAGAAATGTCTGCCAAACATAGTCCTGCCACCTCCACACTCACCTCCCAATGTGTCTCTGTTGTCTAATATATAATAAACAATACAAAACCCGGCACTCAACTTAATGGTGAGAAGTAGTGTTGAGCATTCCGATACCGCAAGTATTGGGTATCGGCCGATATTTGCGGTATCGGAATTCCAATACCGACTTCCGATATTTTTGCGATATCTGGAATCGGGATCAGAATGCATATTCATGTGTAAACTAAAGAATAAAAATAAAAAATAGGGATATACTCACCCTCTGACGCGCCCTGGTTGTAACCGCTGCAACCGACAGCCTCCGTTCCTAAGAATGAGTGAGTGAAGGACCTGCGATGATGTCGCGGTCTTGTGATTGGTTGCGTGAGCGGTCACATGAGTGGTCACGCGACCAATCACAAGCCGCCACGTCATCGAAGGTCCTTCACTCACTCATTCTTAGGAACGGAGGCTGCCGGTTAACACCGCTAGGTCCAGGGTCCGCCGGAGGGGTGAGTATATCCATATTTTTTTTATTTTTATTCTTTATTTTTTACATGAATATGGATCCCAGGGCCTGAAGGAGAGTTTCTTCTCCTTCAGACCCTGGGAACCATCCAGGATAGCTTCCGATACTTGTGTCCCATTGACTTGTATTGGTATTGGGTATCGGTATACTATCCGATACCGATACCTTCAAGTATCGGAAGGTATCGCTCAACACTAGTGAGAAGAAATGAAAGATTTAATGTATCCCAAATCCAACAAAACGTTTTGGTCTCACAACGGGACCTTCATCAGTGAAGGTCCCGTTGTAAGACCGAAACGTTTTGTTGGATTTGGTATACAATAAATCTTTCATTTCTTCTCATCATTAAGTTGAGTGCCAGGTTTTGTATTGTTTATTGATTACGGTTTGGGAACCTACCCGTGCACCAGATTTGGTTGTGCACACGTTAATCTAACCACTCTGTTGTCTAATATGTCACTACCTTCCCTTGGTTGTCCTCCTTCCAATTTGTCTATCCCTTCCCACAGTTCAACTCCTAATGTGTCGTCTACTCCCAATGTGTCCAGTCCCATCCACGAGCGAATCCTTCAAATAATTGCCCCTTCCCCTGTAACCCCTTCATCAACAAATGTTAATCATCACAGCTCAACACCCTCAAGGTTCACAATATATCACTGTCATACAGACCGCGAACATAAAACCAATTGTTTTTTGTTAAATAAAATTTTTATTTTGTTTGCACAATCCCTGTTTTCTTTGTCTCTTTATGTGAAAACACACACGTGTGTATTGTCTTGTTGAGTCAAGTTGTAACGGGTGTTTAACTAAAGGTGTTTTATTAGTAGTAAAGTCAGCAAACATGTAGTAAAGTCAGCAAACATATAACATTTACTTAAAGTGTATTAAACAATATCATCTTGCCATGCAAGACGTCCAATATCTGAAACAAAGTAAGCAGCAAACTTATCCCTCATATGGGCAACTTCCACTGTAGTCCTCAGAGGGTGATCACACTAATTCTACAAAGTGGTATCAACAGGTTCATCAAATTCTAATTGTAGTCACTCTTTTGCCAGGATGTAATTGTGCAGAACACCACACGCTTTGACCACATCATCAACTGTCTCAGTTTTTAGATTGATTGATGTTCCTAAAATGCACCACTATGATGCCAGTAAACCAAAGGCACACTCCACAGTTCTTCGTGCCCTTGTCAGTTGGTAGTTGAAAACCCTTTTGGTGTGATTCAAGTCCCGACTCGAGTATGGTTTTATGAGATTGACACAGATTTGAAACGCTTCATTCCCAACAGTAACAAACGGCATTGGTAGTCCTTCAGTGTTCGGAAGAGGTTGTGGCGGTGGAAAATTTAAATTATTACCATACAAACATTGGCCCATGTCAGAGTTTTTGAAAGTCTGTGAGCCATTTCCTCGTCCAAATGAGCCAACGTCAACGGCGACAATGGCAATTGCCATGAGAACAATAGAAAAGTATTTTTTGCAATTGAAATACTCGGATCCACTTCTAGCAGGTTTCTGAATCCGAATGTGTTTGCAGTCCACAGCTCCCACACAGTTAGGAAAATTACAAATTTCACTGAATTTTGCTGCATTTTTCAGCCAGAGTTCAGTTGTGGGTTGGAGGAGGAATTCTGCATGCAGAACATCACATAAAGCACGGCAGGTGTCTCCAACAATCACAGAAAAGGTGGACACTCCAATCCAGAATTGGAAATGTAGAGATCTTAAGGTCTCTCCGGTAGCCAAGAATCTGACTAACAGAAAATGGGGAAAAAAATAGGTACATGGCTTTCTAACAACAATAATATAAATGAAGTGTTCAGTTTTCAAAATTCCGTACCTCAGGGTCACCAACAGACGTTCCTCAGCAGGAATAGCTCCACGTAGTTGCGTGTCCTGCCTGATGATGGATCCTCACACATGTTGCAGCAATTCATCAAAGCTCTGTTCAAACATCCTCGTGTATTCAAAAAACTTCTCCGGGTTTTTACATAGCTCGGTGCACAACGAGTTGTAGGCTCCACGGCTGTCTCAGACTTCAAAGATGGGGTGTTCCCAGTAGCGATGACGTCTTCTCCATCTTACTTTTCTTCTCTCTTCTTCACAAGCCACAGCAAAAGCCAATTTCAATTCCAAATCCACATTACGATAGAAGCTCTCCATGCTAAGATCCATCTTGCAGCTGGATGCAGCAGCAAAAGATGAGGATTTCATCTGTGCTGGGTCTATATATACAGAATCCCCATGAAACATGCCCATTGGGTGTGGCATTTGTCAAGAAAATACTCCTGGAACAGCATTTTTGACCCATGCGCTGAAATAACGTAAACGCATGCAAAAACGCATACAAATGCAAGCACAGGCAGCATTTTTTTGGCGTCATGTGTAAGCTGATGAGGATAAGAAAACGCAACCTAACCATGTGTTTGCGCATGCAGATGATACGCTGCGAACAGAGACGCTTATGTGAACTTAGCCTAAGTCGGCTTTTTACTATTGAAAACAATGCGATGTTCAGGTTCAGGTATTAAAGTCTGTTGAAAGAGGCTTATGTATTCATCCTCTTATACCAATGCTTTTAGTTTATCAGTGATAAATTCTTCAGAAGGGAATACCCCCTTGAAGTATCCCAGAGAATATTAATTTTATTGCTACATTAAACAGCTTGACTTTTACCTATGCTGACATAATCACACAGAGGTTTTCTGAAAATTGCTAAGCTTTTAACAGTATGCTTAGTTAAAGCAATGAGTAAATGGAACACAAAAAAATATTGGTTTATGAATACTTATTTTAATAATCCATTAAAACACATCTTATTTCCACGGATAACAGTTATTTACAACATTAAAAATGTCTAGACTGCAGCTCCCTTCCCTTAAGCATAACTTTAATTAAGATATTGCGATTTTTAGACAGGTTCATATTAAACTACGGTAATTATTGCAGAACACAACTAAATGTATCTGGTTGCTTTGATTCCATACATGAAAATAATACATTTCTATATGATTTGAATGCAAAATTTCTGTATTTACTGATCCTCTTAAATGCGCTTTAACTGTGATGGCTCATTTTCATGAATGTGTCACTAAAATGTACTACCGGATTAAAAATAAACAATTAGGAATTAATGGTAACGTTCAGCAGTATTTGGTCAGTATTTTACATCTTTATTTGCAAGTCAAAACCAGGAGTGGGCAAATAATTAAGAGGAATGAATAAATGGTGATGTGTTTCTAATATACTTTTCCTCTGATTGTTCCACACCTGATTTTGGCTTATAAATACTGAGGTTGAAATACTGACCAAATACTGAATATGTGATCATGGCCTTATACTGATGTTTATCATTGCCTTATAATATTCAACTACGTTTTAACATTGGCTTCTATGTTTTTATAATATTTAGTTCATCCTTCCAGCTGTGTGCACATTATTTTAAGAACTACTTGCTACCAAACAACCTTAAAGCTATGCTTCCTTGATGGGCATTTGGTGTATTTTGGCTATTGTCGATTTTCCGCAGCATTTCTGCATCAATTAGGAAATTGGATTACTTGCATTTTTTCATTTTGCTTTAGTGTTAATTTTTTTTTACTTACATTCTTGTTTTTTTTCACCTGCAGGTTTCCTCTCATTTTGGTATGTCAAGCTGCTTTGTTTTTTTATACAGTACTTCCTTTCACTTACAGTGGCATCTAAAAGTTTGGGCACCCCTGGTCAAAATTACTGTTATTGTGAACAGTTAAGCAAGTTGAAGATGGAATTATCTCTAAAAGACCTAATGTTAAAGATGACACATTTCCTTTGTATTTTAGATAACATTTATATATCTCTATATATAAATATATATAGATATATATAGATATATATATATCTATATAATTATTATTATTATTTATTATTATAGCGCCATTTATTTCATAGCGCTTTACATGTGAGAAGGGGTACAAATAAAAAAAACAAGTACAATAATCTTAATCAATACAAGTCGCGACTGGTACATGAGGAGAGAGGACCCTGCCTGCGAGGGCTCACAATCTACAAGGAATGGGTGAGAATACAGTAGGCGAGGGTAGAGCTGGTTGTGCAGCGGTTTGGTCTATCAGTGGTTACTGCAGGTTGTAGGCTTGTCGGAATAGGTAGGTCTTCAGGTTATTTTTGAAGATTTTGAGGGTAGGTGAGAGTCTGATATGTTGGGGTAGAGAGTTCCAGATTATGGGGGATGTGTTGGAGAAATCTTGTATGTGATTGTGGGAAAAGGAGATAACAGGGGAATATAGAAGAAGATCTTGTGAGGATGGGAGGTTGCATGCAGGTAAGTACCAGGAGACGAGGTCACAGATGTATGGAGGAGACAGGTTGTGGATGGCTTTGTATGCCATGGTTAGGGTTTTGAACTGGAGTCTTTGGAGAGCCAGTGCAGGGATTGACAGAAGGGAGAGGCTGGGTAATAGCGCGGGGACAGGTGGATTAGTCGGGCAGCAGAGTTTAGAATAGATTGGAGGGGTGCGAGAGAGTTAGAGGGAGGCCACAGAGCACAAGATTGCAGCAGTCAAGGCGGGAGATGATGAGGGCATGGACTAGGGTTTTTTCAGATTCTTGGTTGAGGAATGTACTGATGCAGGAAATATTTTTGAGTTGAAATCAGCAGGAAGTGGAAAGGGCTTGGATATGTGGTTTGAAGGAGAGATCAGTGACAAGGATTACACCGAGGCAGCGAGCTTGAGGGACTGGGGTGAGTGGGCAGCCACTTACTTTAATGGACAGGTCTGTTGGGGAAGTCAAGTAAGATGGGGGAAAGATTATGAATTCTGTTTTGTCCATATTAAGTTTTAGAATTCTAGCAGAGAAAAAGGATGAAATAGCAGACAGACATGTCATAGAGATGTAGATCTGTGTGTCGTCGGCATAGAGATAATACTGAAAGCCATGAGATTCTATAAGCTGTCCCAGGCTGAAGGTGTAAATTGAGAAGAGCAGGGGCCCTAGGACTCAACCTTGCAGGACTCAGGCAGATAGAGGATGAGGTGAGGAGTTGGTATGTGAGTGGAAGATGCTGAATGTCCGGTCTGTTAGTTATGACAATACCCAGTATAGGGCCAAGTCTGTGATGCCAAGTGATGAGAGGGTCTATAATTATATGGAATGGTCCACTGTATCAAAGGCAGAGGACAGGTCTAGGAGGAGGAGGACAGAGTAGTATCGCTTGGCCTTGGAAGTTAATAGGTCATTGTTGACCTTAGTTAGGGCAGTTTCAGTAGAGTGGTGTGACCGGAAGCGGATGGTAAGCAGTTGAAGAGGGAGCAAGAAGAGAGTTGGGAGGACAGTTCAAGATGGAAGTGTTGTTCCAGTAGTTTTGAGGCATAGGGGAGAAGTAATATAGGGTGATAGCTAGATACAGAGGATGGGTCAAGAGAGGGCTTTTTGAGGATAGGTGTGATTGAGGCATGTTTAAAGCTTGAGGGGAAGACACCAGTTGTTAGTGGTAGGGTGAAGAGACGGGTTAGGGTTGGGATGAAGACTGTGGTGAGGTTTGGGATGTAGTGGGATGGGATTGGGTCAAGTGAACAGGTGGTGAGGTGCGATCTTGAGAGTAGAGTGGAGAGTCAATCTTCTGTAATGGTGGAGAAGTTGGTTTTGGAGTAGGAGGGCTGGGCAGTTAGGAGAAGGGGCTCTGGGAGTTGTTCAAAAATGAGGCAAAGTCTTCAGCTGAGATGAGTGGAGAGGAAGGGGGTGCTGGGGGATAGAGGAGAGAATTGAAAGTGTTGAATAACTGTTTAGAGTTGTGAGACAGGGCAGATATGAGAGATGAGAAATAGGTCTGTTTTGCTGCAGCAAGTGAGGTCTTGAAAGTAGTCAGGGACTGTTTGAATGCAATGAAGTGCTCATTGAAGTGGGATCTTTTCCATCTCCGCTCAGCAGCCCTGGAAGCTCACCTCAGTTCTTTCGTCAGGCTGGTGTTCCAGGGCTGTCTGTTGATTTTGCGAGCTTTGGTATGTGTGAGAGGGGCAACCAATTCCAGAGCTACAGCTATTGTGGTGCTATACAAAGTGGTAGTGGCATCCGCATTGTGTAGCGAACTTAGGCCTGTAAGGCCGGAGTCACACTCAGCGTAGGGAAATTCTGCCCGTATTTTACATGCATAATACACAGACATTATCCCAAAACAGTGATCTGTATGTCATCCATAGGCAGGGTGTGGCAGCGTATTTTACGCATGTCATCCTCCGTATGTAATCCGCATGGCATCCGTACGGCGAGATTTTCTCGCCGGCTTGCAAAATGGACATATAATGGATCCATGGGCTCAAATATTCATGAAAACATATATACAGTCTATATATATACATATATATGCGGATATGAAGAGAAAAGGCTGCACTCACCAATCCTCTTATGCAGGTAAGTTTATTTTACAGTTTCTTCACGGCATCGGGGGTGTGTGTATTCAGGGAAATGTGCAAGCAGAACGACGGCCGTTTCGCACCTGTCCGGCGCTTCAACGAGACACATATATATATACATAAATTTATATTTTATACAGTGCTAGATAGCAGAAAAGCCGGTAATTCAATTGCCGGCTTTTGCTATCTACTTCCCAAACCCGACATGATATGAGACATGGTTTACATACAGTAAACCTTTTCATATCCCTTTTTTTTGCATATTCCTCACTACTAATGTTAGTAGTGTGTGTGTGCAAAATTTGGTGGCTCTAGCTGTTAAAATAAAGGGTTAATTTGTGGAAAAAACTGGCATGGGCTCCCGCACAATTTTATCCGCCAGAGTGGGAAAGCCAGTGACTGAGGGCAGATATTAATAGCCTAGAGAGGGACCATGGTTATAGGACCCCCATGGCTAAAAACATCTGCCCCCAGCCACCCCAGAAAAGGCACATCTGGAAGATGCGCCTATTCTGGCACTTAGCCTC
Source organism: Ranitomeya variabilis (assembly GCF_051348905.1). Classification (NCBI taxonomy): domain Eukaryota; kingdom Metazoa; phylum Chordata; class Amphibia; order Anura; family Dendrobatidae; genus Ranitomeya; species Ranitomeya variabilis. Next base: position 239,765,923 of record NC_135232.1, read on the forward strand.
TCTCTTCCCACTCCCCTGTAGTGGTGGGATATGGGGTAATAAAGAGTTAATGCCACCTTGCTATTGTAAGGTGACATTAAGCCTGGTTAATAATGAAGAGATGTCAATAAGACACCTATCCATTATTAATCCAATAGTAGTAAATGGTTAATAAAACACACACACATTAGGAATAGAGTATTTTAATGAAATAAAGACACAGGGTGTTGTAATAGTTTTTTATACTCTTAATTCAAATGACGACCCTCGCTCTGTAAAAAAGGAAAAATAAAAAAACAACAATATCCCATACCTTTCCGGAGCTCAGTCATGTCCCACAATGTAAATCCATCTGAAGGGGATAAATAATTTTACAAGCAGGAGCCTGCTAATGCAGCTGTGCTCCTGCCTGTAAAAGCTGGGGAATGAATGGGAAGCAGGGGAACGTAGCTACCTAGACTTGCGGTGCTGCTCCCCCTGCTGGCATAAACTCATATGAACTCGAGAGTGAGAAAATATTCAGAAAAATTCCCACACTTTCCCATACCCATGAAAAATATTATGGAACACCCATAACACCAATATACTCAGCACACATAGAGTCAGGTAAGGCAGTAAAAACCCGACGCGTGTCGCCACTTAAGGGGCAGAGGCGGGTGAAGATGAAGTCCAATGTGTGGCCATCTTTGTGAGTGGCTGCAGAAGACCATTGAGCAAGGCCGAAGGAGGAAGTGAGAGATAGAAGCTTAGTGGCAGCTGAGAGGGAAGTGTCAATGGGAATGTTGAAGTCGCCCATGGTAGTGGAGATGTCCGTGGAAAGGAAATGAAGTAACCAGGTGGTAAAGTGGTCAAAGAAGATGGTGGCTGTCCCTGTAGGGCAGTAAATGACAGCCAGTTGGATGTTGGAAGGGGAATAGATGCGCACAGAGTGCACCTCAAAGGAAGACAGGGTAACAGAGGGTGACAGTGGGATTGGGGTGAAGGAGCAGTTATCTGACAGGAGAAAACCAACTCCTCCACCATGCTTGCAGCTGTTCTATCAAAAGTGCCTTGGGAAAGTATTCGGCCCCCTGGAACTTTTCAACCTTTTCCCACTTATCATGCTTCAAACATAAAGATACCAAATGTAAATTTTTGGTGAAGAATCAACAACAAGTGGAACACAATGTGAAGTTGAACAAATTTTATTGGTTAAGTTCATTGTGGATCTCTGAATGTTCCAATGTTGTCCTAAATGCCTAATGATTATAAATATAATCCACCTGTGTGTAATCAAGTCTCCGTATAAATGCACCTGCTTTGTGATAGTCTTAGGGTTCTGTTTGAAGAACAGGGAGCATCATGAAGACCAAGGAACACAACAGGCAGGTCCGTGATACTGTTTTGGAGAAGTTTAAAGCCGGATTTGGATACAAAATGATTTCCAAAACTTTAACTTCTGGAGTGAGTTTGCTGCACTGAAAGTAAAGGGGCCAAATAATATTGCATGCCCCAATTTTCAGTTTTAGAATTTCCACAAAAATGTAAAATAACCAATAATTTTTATTCAACTTCACAATTGTGTTCCACTTGTTGTTGATTCTTCACTAAAAATTTACATTTGGTATATTTATGTTTGAAGCATGATATGTGGGAAAAGTTTGAAAAGTTCCAGGGGGCCAAATACTTTTACAAGGCACTGTATATATATGTATATATATATATATATATATATATATATATATATATATATATATATATATATATACACTCACTGGCCACTTTATTAGGTACACCTGTCCAACTTCTTGTTAACACTTAATTTCTAATCAGCCAATCACATGGCGGCAACTCAGTGCATTTAGGCATGTAGACATGGTCAAGACAATCTCCTGCAGTTCAAACCGAGCATCAGTATGGGAAAGAAAGGTGATTTGAGTGCCTTTGAACGTGGCATGGTTGTTGGTGCCAGAAGGGCTGGTCTGAGTATTTCAGAAACTGCTGATCTACTGGGATTTTCACGCACAACCATCTCTAGGGTTTACAGAGAATGGTCCGAAAAAGAAAAAAAATCCAGTGAGCGGCAGTTCTGTGGGCGGAAATGCCTTGTTGATGCCAGAGGTCAGAGGAGAATGGGCAGACTGGTTCGAGCTGATAGAAAGGCAACAGTGACTCAAATCGCCACCCGTTACAACCAAGGTAGGCCTAAGAGCATCTCTGAACGCACAGTGCGTCGAACTTTCAGGCAGATGGGCTACAGCAGCAGAAGACCACACCGGGTACCACTCCTTTCAGCTAAGAACAGGAAACTGAGGCTACAATTTGTACAAGCCCATCGAAATTGGACAGTAGAAGATTGGAAAAACGTTGCTTGGTCTGATGAGTCTCGATTTCTGCTGCGACATTCGGATGGTAGGGTCAGAATTTGGCGTAAACAACATGAAAGCATGGATCCATCCTGCCTTGTATGGAGCATCTTTGGGATGTGCAGCCGACAAATCTGCGGCAACTGTGTGATGCCATCATGTCAATATGGACCAAAATCTCTGAGGAATGCTTCCAGCACCTTGTTGAATCTATGCCACGAAGAATTGAGGCAGTTCTGAAGGCAAAAGGGGGTCCAACCCGTTACTAGCATGGTGTACCTAATAAAGTGGCCGGTGAGTGTATATATATACAGTCATATGAAAAAGTTTGGGCACCCCTATTAATCTTAAGCTTAATGTTTTATAAAAATTGTTTTTTTTGCAACAGCTATTTCAGTTTCATATATCTAATAACTGTTGGACACAGTAATGTTTCTGCCTTGAAATGAGGTTTATTGTACTAACAGAAAATGTGCAATCTGCATTCACACAAAATTTGACAGGTGCATAAGTATGGGCACCCTTATCATTTTCTTGTTTTAAATACTCCTACCTACTTTTTACTGACTTACTAAAGCACTTTTTTGGTTTTGTAACCTCATTGAGCTTTGAATTTCATAGCTAGGTGTATGCAATCATGAGAAAAGCTACTTAAAGAGGCCACTTGCAAGTTGTTCTCCTGTTTGAATCTCCTGTGAAGAGTGGCATCATGGGCTCCTCAAAACAACTGTCAAATGATCTGAAAACAAAGATTATTCAACATAGTTGTTCAGGGGAAGGATACAAAAAGCTGTCTCAGAGGTTTAACCTGTCAATTTCCACTGTGAGGAACATAGTAAGCAAATGGAAGAACACAGGTACAGTTCTTGCTAAGGCCAGAAGTGGCAGGCCAAGAAAAACATCAGAAAGGCAGAGAAGAAGAATGGTGAGATCAGTCAAGGACAATCCTCAGGCCACCTCCAGAGAGCTGCAGCATCAACTTGCTGCAGATGGTGTCACTGTGCATCGGTCAACTATACAACGCACTTTGCACAAGGAGAAGCTGTATGGGAGAGTGATGCGAAAGAAGCCGTTTCTGCAAGCACGCCACAAACAGAGTTGGCTGAGGTATGCAAAAGCACATTTGGAGAGGCCAATTTATTTTTGGAAGAAGGTCCTGTGGACTCATGAAACCAAGATTGAGTTGTTTGGTAATACAAAAAGGCGTTATGAATGGCGGCAAAAAAACACAGTGCGTTGTATAGTTGACCGATGCACAGTGACACCATCTGCAGCAAGTTGATGCTGCAGCTCTCTGGAGATGGTCTGAGGATTGTCCTTGACTGATCTCACCATTCTTCTTCTCTGCCTTTCTGATGTTTTTCTTGGCTTGCCACTTCTGGCCTTAACAAGAACTGTACCTGTGTTCTTCCATTTCCTTACTATGTTCCTCACAGTGGAAATTGACAGGTTAAATCTCTGAGACAGCTTTTTGTATCCTTCACCTGAACAACTATGTTGAATAATCTTTGTTTTCAGATCATTTGACAGTTGTTTTGAGGAGCCCATGATGCCACTCTTCAGAGGAGATTCAAACAGGAGAACAACTTGCAAGTGGCCACTTTAAGTAGCTTTTCTCATGATTGCATACACCTAGCTATGAAGTTCAAAGCTCAATGAGGTTACAAAACAAAAAAAAAAGTGCTTTAGTAAGTCAGTAAAAAGTAGGTAGGAGCATTTAAAACAAGAAAATTATAAGGGTGCCCATACTTATGCACCTGTCAAATTTTCTTTGAATGCAGATTGCACATTTTCTGTTAGTACAATAAACCTCATTTCAAGGCAGAAACATTACTGTGTCCAACAGTTATTAGATATATGAAACTGAAATAGCTGTTGCAAAAAAAACAATTTTTATAAAACATTAAGCTTAAGATTAATAGGGGTGCCCAAACTTTTTCATATGACTATATATATATATATAAAGCTGAGTATGTATGTGTGTGTATGTATCAAGCCATGCCCACTCTGCATAGCCACACTCACTCCACACGCAAAGCCCCGTCCACATGGCCCACATTGTTAGAGCACATGGGCGGAGACACATTCACCTCGAAAGCCACCCTGCAAAACTCACTGACTGCGACGTCCCAGCAGCTCCAAGCTACAATCAGGGCTGCCGCCTTCAGAGTATCAGTGCGTGGCAGGCACATGCCACATCTAGCTCCATCTTATCTAGAATGGAGTTGCTCCTGTGAGGCATGACATCAAGGGAAAGGGAGGAGCCTCATGGATTACACCGCTTTGCTCATAACAGGAAGTTGTTGTGCATATGTGAGGGGAAGAGAGAAGTGAGGTGAAAATGAGAGGAGGGTAAAACAGTGGAGTCAGGGAAAAATAGCAGAGTGAGGGGAAAATAATAGAGTGAGGGGGAAATGAAAGGTGTGAGGTGAAAATGAAGAGGTGTGAGTGGAAAATGAGAGGAGTGAGGGGAAAATAGTGGAGTGATTGGAAAATGACAGGTATGAGGTCAAAATAACAGGTGTGTGGGGGAAAATCAGAGGGGTGAGGGGGAAAATGAGAGATGTGAGGGGGAAAATGAGAGATGTGAGGGGAAAATGAGAGGCATGATGGGAAAATAAGAGAAGTGAGGTGTTGCTGCAGAATGAGGCTGTGTATAGAGAAGAGTGAGGCACTGTAGGTGGAGGCTGTGTATGTTAGGGCAAGCGGAACGCACCTAATGAATGTATATATTTTATTAGGATAGATGCGTTCGCAGCCCAGGGTCCACCGTGCAGGAGAACCTGCTGCTACCAAATAGCGGAACTAAATGGCGGTTTTAGCTAACTCTGTTACTTCACAGAGCAGCCGTGAACTAAAAGCACTGCGCCCTGTTAGATTCCACAGAGGCACAGGCTAACTGTCTAAACAAGAACAGTCAGTAGTCTTGCATGCACACGAAACTCCTCGCTGGAGGTGCCAGCATTCTAGGGGCTTATTTCAGCCAGGTCCCTGAACACACAAGCATACAAACTCCTCGCCGGAGGTGCCAGCATTCTATGGGCTTATTTCAGCCAGGTCCCTGAACACACTCATACAAGACCACACTGGCGCAAAGTACATAAATAAAAGCAATACTAGCACATGGCCGTGCGGCCATGCGAGCCTTAAATAGTTGCAGCACGTTAAGGACCTTCCAAGAAGGACCAATGAGAGGCTGCCACAGAGCGTGAGCACCTACAGGACCTTAGCTGCAGTGTCTGATCATGTGACCCTCGATCTCCACTGAGATATCTTACTCTGGGCATGCTCAGAACGAGAAAAGCAGGACTTAGTCCCAGAAGCATCTGCTCGCTGCTGCCCAGCACTGACTCCAATGGCAGAAGCAGGAAAAGCAGCAGCAACTCTCTGTACATAGACAGACTGAGCGAGACGCTGGGACTGATGTCTCCACTGAGCAGACTCCACTGCGGCAGGAGAAGAATGGGAGACCGCAGCGGAGATGGCCTGAGATTCCCCCTGTGCAGAGATGGGAACTCGACCCCCAACATTACCCCCCCTCCTAGGGCCCCCCTCCTTGGACCTCGCTACGCTCGAAGGCAGCAATGAGCTGCGGAGCCCGAATGCGCTCAGCAGGCTCCCAGGACCTATCCTCAGGACGGTAACTCTTCCAGTCCACCAAATAAATTTTTTTGCCATGAACCACCTTGCACCCCAAAATAGCGTTCACCTCGTAATCGTACGTAGACGAACCCGATGTCCCGGCAGATGACTCGGAAAACCGGGACATGTATACAGGTTTCAAGAGGGACACATGAAAGGTGTCGGTGATACCCAGCGTGGCGGAAGGGCTAAACGATAGACCACACAGTTAACCTGTTTGAGGACCTTGAAAGGGCCCAAGTAGCGAGGTGCAAACTCAGCCTGATGTTACGGGCGGAAAGCCACACTAAGTCACCGGGAGCAAAAGTTGGAGCGTGGCGCCGATGTGCATCGGCGGAGGACCTCATTCTCTCCTTGGAGGCCTGAATGGCATCCTGAGTGCGGTCCCAAATATCCTGTGCTTCCACAGCCCAGTCTGAAAAAATTAGCAGCTGCAGTTTGGATATACCAGACTGTTGCACAACTCTTGGGGTAGATAGACCTTAATCAGCAGGAAGAGTATAACCCATAATATAAAACATAACTTTTACTGATATAATTAAAATGGACAATAATAGAAAAATAAGGGTGCTCACGCCGAAAACTGTGCACATTAAAAAACTGGTTCAATCTCACCGATTGTAGACGTGGGGTACCCACTAAGATGAGCAAGGGTCCCAGGGAGGGTCCAATACAGCAGACAAATAAGGGGCGGGGACCTGTTCCCTACTCCCCTGTCATGCCCCAGCAGTGACTCCTGTCCTTACAAGGACAGGCCCGAGTAGGCCCTGCTATGGACACCCCCCACCAATTGCAGTGTAGACAACGCCTCCCAACGCGTTTCTTCTCCAGTAATGGAAATTCATCAGGGGAGCTTGAGAAAATCAATGAACAGAGTGTGCTCAAATGTCCATAGTAATCAGGGTATCAGCAGTGGCTGCATCCCATCAGAATAGGTATTCATATGTGGCCATTCGCCACAATCAGTGAGTGAGCCGACTATAGCACCCGCTGCCTGTTTATAAAATAAACCGTCCCACCCTCCAAAAGGGGGCTTTTTTAATCAATCACAGCCATGCCTAATTAATACACCTTACCAGACGATCCTGGAACGCACGCCGGGTCCCCTACATGATACACGTGCAGTCTCAGCGTATCCCACAAGGCGGAAGTGCCGGCGCCATCTTGGGAACCTCACTTCCGGTGCGCCGCTGTGATTATGCGCTCCAAGAGTGGACCGCAAACTTAATCAAAACACAGGACCGTTAAGATGACGTAACCAGGGTAATTAACATGCATCATGACGCTACAGTGCGCTCAACAAATGGAGCGCCGGCCTGATGAAAACAAAACAAACTGACGTAAAAAAAGATCAGATGACCTACAGTGTAATACTCCACAAAGTGGAACGTAAATGACAAACCACACGGGCACCTGAAACAGTACTAAATACAATACATGTAAGTGCACCGGCTTCTAAAGATGTAATAAACGTGCCTACCCAATATATACCATTTAGTACCAGCCTACCATATATATATAAAGGTATACAAACATACCTAATCTGAAAATGTATAGACAGGGGTGTTGCCTCCTGTATAGAAAAAGGTATCATGATATAGATGGTTAGAAGTGTCAAAACACGATCTTATCATATATATAGGTATAAAAGTGCCCCACTAACCGGTAGTGTCCAGACGGGGGAATTTTTACTATTACAAAAGATACCATAACATAGATGGCTGGAAGTGTCCAGACCAGCTAAAATAAACTTCTGTGAGAAAATATATACGGCTGGAAGTATCAAAACAGTATGATATACACACATGTATCATGCTACACAAGAGGAAATACAAGGACTCTTATATGTAAGGTAGCACCCGTATCAATGGCCTAAAGGTGGAAATGTCAGGAAAAAGATAATCATAAAGGCACAGCAATTAGAAAACAGGACGGCATTTGGGTATAAGTAAGTGACATTTGTCACTTAGCAGCAGAAATATTATAAAAGTTGTCATACATGATAAAATATGTCCTAGATTACATCCATATCCCTCGTTACTGGAGAGTCACCCGATGTCACCAACAATCATTAATCCATCGGTACCAGTTTGATTCTGAAGAGGGAAGTGAGGGCAGAATAATGATCCTGCACCGACATCTTGCAAACGTTTTGTTTATTATGTCTGGTTTAAAGACCAGCAGGTAGAGACACTGACACTTATTCACACGTAAAGCAGCCAAAAATATAACCCCCCAGAGTATTAGGAGTAAAGTAAAGACAAAGATTGTGAGAGGAAAGGGCTATATGGTAGTGGGAGAAACAACCAGGAGGAACGCAGAGAATTGGAAACACCCACAGTCTATAGAAAACAACCAAAATTGAGTTGCTCATTGAGTCCATGGGGATGGCAGGTATCCAACAAAAATATCCACCTTGCCTCTCTCTGTAGCAATATTTTGTCAAAATCACCTCCCCTGATTGGCGGAGTAACCTTGTCAATCCCCATGAAACTCAAGACACCGACATCTCCACCATGATCCATGTTCACATGTCTGGCAATGGGGGTATCCCTCTGATTACGGATATCCCCCAGATGCTCACCTACCCGTCTCCTGAGTTCCCGGGTAGTTTTGCCAACATAGGAAATACCACAGGTACATACAGCTCGATACACCACTCCTTTAGATTTACAATTAATAAATTCTTTTATAAAGTATGTTTTCTGTGTGTTGGTGTTATAAAATTCTTTACCCGTCTTTATAGATGCACATACAACACATTTCCCACACCTATAGCAACCCCTAGGTCTATTTGGCAACCAGGTAGAATTAACGGGTGTGGTGAGATGGCTGTGCACCAGTCGGTCCCCTAATGTTTTGCATTTTCTATAAGTAACTTGGGGCAATGTGCCCACCACCTCCTTAAGATCATCATCCATACCGAGGATACCCCAGTGTTTTTTCAGAATGGCTCTGACCCACGGGGCTCCATTGTCAAATGCGCAGACCATTCTGATAATACTAGAGTCATCTCTCTCCCTGTTGCGCGGTATCAAGAGGTCATTCCTGGCCCGGGTTGTAGCATGCTGATACGCCTCCCTCAGCACCCGATCAGGGTACCCCCTCTCCAGGAATCTAGATCTGAGGTCCCTTGCTTTAATCTTGAAGTCTACCTCGTCGGAGCAATTTCTTCTCAGACGAAGATATTGGCCTTTTGGGATACCTTTTTTGAGGGAATACGGGTGATTGCTATCCCATCTCAATACAGAACACAGCCCAGTCTGCCACCCTGGAGTCGGCAGAAGACACGGGCATAGGCACAGGTACCCGCGGATGCTGACCATAGTTGAGGAGGAATGGGGTTTGTCCAGTGGAGTCGGCAACAGCATTGTTCAGCGCAAACTCTGCCCATGGTAGCAAGGATGCCCAGTCATCCTGCCTGGCTGAGACAAAATGTTGCAGATATGTGACCAAGGTCTGATTGGCCCTCTCTACCAATCCATTCGTCTCGGGATGATATGCGGAAGAGAGATTTAACTCAATGTTGAGAAGATGACAAAGCTCTCTCCAGAACCGAGACGCAAACTGGGGACCCTGGTCACTGACAATCTTGTTTGGCATACCGTGTAGGCGAAAGATGTGCTTTATGAACAACGCTGCCAAGGCCCGTGCCGAAGGTAACCACGGAAGCGGCACCAAATGCACCATTTTGGAGAAGTGATCAGTGATAACCCAAATGATGGTACAGCCCCAAGACTTGGGCAAATCCACCACAAAGTCCATCCCGACCATCTCCCAGGGCCTGTCTGCCACTGGCAATGGATAGAGTAACCCAGCTGGCCATTGTGAGGAGACTTATTTTTGGCGCAGGAGACACACGCCTGAATATAATCCCTGACATCGCGGACCATATGTGGCCACCAATACACCAATACGTCCTCGACAACAGCTCAGATGTCCTTTTTGTCCCAAAATGTCCACCCACCCTGGACGAATGAGCCCACGAGAGAACCTCCGGTCGCAAATTGGATGGAACAAAAGTCTTGCCCGGAGGCACAGACTCTAGCGAAACCGGAGCTACGGTTCTCAGGCTCTCAGTGGGGACAATAAGCCGAGGCTCCTCTTCCTCCTCCACAGATGACACAACGATGCGAGAGAGAGCGTCGGCACAAATGTTCTTCTCCCCAGAAAGAAAATGGAGGGTGAAATGGAACTGGGAGAAGAACAAGGACCATCTAGCCTGGCGAGAATTAAACCGCTGAGCTGTATGCAGGTACACCAGATTTTTATGGTCTGTGAAGACTTGGAAAGGAAAACGAGCTCCCTCCAAGAGATGTCTCCACTCCGAGAAGGCCAATTTCATGGCCAGCAACTCCTTGTCCCCGATGGAATAATTTCTCTCTGCTGGTGAGAAGGTCTTTGAAAAGAAGAAGCAAGCATGCTTCCGACCTTGAGCATCTTTTTGGAAGAGGACTGCTCCAGCACCAACAGATGAGGCATCCACCTCCATGATAAATGGTTTGTCTACATCGGGGCAATGTAGGATGGGAGCGCTAGCGAAGTGTGACTTTATGGAATTAAAGGCCTTGGAGACCTCCTCAGACCACAATTTGGAATTTGCTCCCTTCGTTGTAAGGGCAACCAAGGGAGCTACCAACGTTGAGAAGTGTGGAATGAACTGTCGATAGTAGTTAATGAACCCCATAAAGCGCTGCACTGCTTTAAGAGAATGGGGTTCCTGCCAGTCCATCACAGCCTGTAGCTTGGCAGGATCCATAGCCAAACCCTGGGCAGAGATGATATAACCAAGAAATGGCAAGGACTCCTGCTCAAACACACACTTCTCCAACTTGGCGTAGAGGGAGTTTGCCCGTAAGAGGTCAAAGACTTTGCGAACATCTCTCCGATGGGAGTCGATATCTGGAGAGTAGATGGGAATACCATCCAGATAGACTACGACTGAGGTGGTGAGCATATCCCGGAAGATGTTGTTCACAAAGTCTTGGAAAATGGCTGGGGCATTACAGAGCCCGAAGGGCATCACCAGATACTCATAGTGCCCATCCCTGGTGTTTAAAGCCGTCTTCCATTCGTCCCCCTCACGGATACGAATCAGGTTGTAAGCACCCCGCAGATCTAATTTTGTAAATACCCTTGCTCCCCGTAGCCTATCAAAAAGCTCAGATATCAGGGGTAATGGGTATTTGTTCTTAACGGTGATGGCGTTAAGACCCCTGTAGTCTATACATGGACGCAGTTTCCCATTCTTCTTCTGAACAAAGAAGAACCCAGCCCCAGCAGGCGACACTGAATTCCTGATGAACCCTCTTGCCAGATTTTCTTGGATGTACTGAGACATAGCCTCCATCTCCGGGAGAGATAACGGATAAACTCGACCCGGGGGAGGCTCAGCACCAGGCAAGAGGTCAATAGGACAGTCATAGGGGCGGTGAGGTGGAAGGGTCTCTGCCGCCTTTTTGGAGAACACGTCCGCATGAGACCAGTATTGCTTGGGGAGAGAGGATAGATCTGCAGGTACCTCAGTAGTAGCAACCTGAACGCACTCCCTTTGACACCTACCCTCACAAGACTCATCCCATCCCAAAATTCTGCCTGAGGACCACTCGATATGTGGAGTGGTACTGTAACCAAGGTATCTCCAAAAGGACCTCATCAATACCCTCAGGTATGACGAGCAGAGATATTATCTCCTGATGGGATGGCGACATGGACAGAGTAAAAGGAATGGTCTGGTGAGTTATCTGTGAGGGCAGTGTCGACCCATTCACCACTCGTACTGTAACTGGTTGCGTTAGCATAACCAGGGGTATTGCGTGACATTGGGCAAAGGCGGAAGACATAAAATTGCCCTCTGCCCCAAAATCCACGTAGAGCTCTACAGAGTGGGAAGATGAGCCAATAATAATTGTCCTCTTAAAGGACAATTTTGAGGCAAACGTCACCGTATCTAGTGTACCTCCACCGACTACCACTAGAGGATGACGTCTCCTCGACCGCTGGGAACATCTGGTGGCAAGATGTCCAGACTGCTGGCAAACATGACAGACCTTGGATGCCCAAGCGGTCCGGGACTTAGAACCCGCTCTTGACACCTCCCTGGCCTCATGTGACTCAGGAACCTGGACCGGAGATTCCAGAGGTCTGGCGAAGGTGGGAGCCAGCCAAAACCTCTGCCTACACTGGGCTCGCTCTAACCTCCGCTCGTAAAAACGGAGGTCAATACGGGTAGAGACAGTTATTAACTCCTCCAGTGTGGCTTGAATCTCCCTAGTGGCCAGAGCGTCCTTAACATGATCAGCCAGCCCCCTCCAAAATATGGGGATAAGGGCTTTATCCGACCACTCCAGCTCTGAAGCTAAAGTTCAGAAACGGATGGCAAATTGGCTGACCAAGGACTCACCCTGAGTTAATGCCAGCAGTTGGAGCGCCGTATAATGGGTGACTTGAGGTCCTAGGAAGACCTGTTTCAGAGTGCTCAGAAACAACGGGGCACTCTGCACCACATAATCGCCACGCTCCCACAGCGGCGTAGCCCATTCCAACGCCCTGTCCGACAAGAGGGACACAATAAATCCCATCTTAGCCTGCTCTGTGGGAAAACGTGCAGCCAGAAGCTCATGGTGAATAGAGCACTGACTCACGAATCCCCTACAAGATCTGCTTTCTCCAGAAATTTTTTCTGGGAGTGGGAGGCGCGAAAATGTCGGAACAGGGGTGGCAGTGGACAAGGTTGCTGCAGCCATGCTAGCAGCCTGTACAGCAACTGCGGAAATATCCACAGATGAGGTTGAGCTCTCGAGAGCCGCCAACCTACCCTCCAGCTGCTGGATATACCGCAAAGATTGCTGTATGTCCGCCATTTACTAGCCAGACCGTGGCGCTAGTATTATGTTAGGGCTAGCGGAACGCACATAATGAATGTATATATTTTATTAGGATAGATGCGTTCGCAGCCCGGGGTCTACCGTGCAGGAGAACCTGCTGCTAGCAAATAGCGGAACTAAATGGCGGTGTTAGCTAACTCTGTTACTTCACAGAGCAGCCGTGAACTCAAAGCACTGCACCCTGTTAGACTCCACAGAGGCACAGGCTAACTGTCTAAACAAGAACAATCAGTGGTGTTGCATGCATACAAAACTCCTCGCCGGAGGTGCCAGCATTCTAGGGGCTTATTTCGGCCAGGTCCCTGAACACACAAGCATACAAACTCCTCGCCGGAGGTGCCAGCATTCTAGGGGCTTATTTCAGCCGGGTCCCTGAACACACTCATACAAGACCACACTGGCGCAAAGTACATAAATAAAAGCAATACTAGCGCATGGCCGTGCGGCCATGCGAGCCTTAAATAGTTGCAGCACGTGCAGGACCTTCCAAGAAGGACCAATGAGAGGCTGCCACAGAGCATGAGCACCTACAAGACCTTAGCTGCAGTATCTGATCATGTGACCCTCGATCTCCACTGAGAGCTCTTACTCCGGGCATGCTCAGAACAAGAAAAGCAGGACTTAGTCCCAGAAGCGTCTGCTCGCTGCTGCCCAGCACTGACTCCAATGGCAGAAGCAGGAAAAGCAGCAGCAACTCTCTGTACAGAGTCAGACTGAACGAGATGCTGGGACCGACATCTCCGCTGAGCAGACTCCACTGCGGCAGGAGAAGAATAGGAGACCGCAGCGGAGATGGCCCGAGATTCCCCCTGTGCAGAGGCGGGAACTCGACCCCTAACAGTGTATAAGGCCACATTCACACATTCAGTATTTGGTCAGTATTTTACCTCAGTATTTATACCAAAACCACGAGTGGGAGAAAAATAGAGAAGTGGTGATGTGTTTCTAATATACTTTTCCTCTGATTGTTTTACTCCAAGTTTTAGCTAACAAATACTTACGTAAAAATACTGACCAAATAAAGTGTGAACGAGGTCTAAAGGAGAAAAGTGTGGTGCTGCAGAAGAAGTAGTCTGTGCATATGATATGCTTTATTGCAATTACTGCAATTTCTCTTGGGATTGGAAGAGGAGTTTGAGGTGGTGCCGGAGGAGGCGACTATAAAGGAGAAAAGCTGTGCAGCAGAAAAATGCTGTGTGTAAAGGAGGAGCGTGAGGTGCAGGAGGAGGCTGTGTAAAAAAAGGAGCATGTGGTACAGGAAGAATAAGGCCCCTTAACTGCCACCGTTAAAAGTCATATCGACAGTCATTAAGGGGTAAATATTGTGCTAAAAAAAACCTTCTGCTTCAACAAAGAGTTTTTATGTGCAATATAATCCTTATATGTAGTTTGTTATAACTAACCACAGTTATTTACTATGCCCAGGCAACACCGGACTCTTCAGCTAGTAAGTAATAATATCTATGAAATAATACAAAAATAAATATTTTCTACTTGAACTTCAGATTATAGCAACTGTAAGCCAAAATTGTCATTTAATTCTTCCAGCTGGAGTCCACAAGTCCTCAAGATTGGGAGAATTATTGTTACATTCGTCGTTGCCTGTTTAATCCTTCATAATATATACCTCAGGAGAGAGTGGAATTTCTCATAGGAAATACTAAAGTATAGGATTACTTGTAGGACAGATATTGAGGACACCTTGAAAGACCCTTGAAGATAACAATCTTAGGAAGTGGCTAGTGTGTGGACAAGCTGCAGTTGACACGCAGACGCTTAAAAATTTTGCAAATTGCTTACTTATCATTATTGGACATATGGTTGTGCAGCTACTATGCATCCATACATAGTGTAATACATAGAGTAGAAATCTATCCATGCTAGTATCACATTTGTCTATGAGCCCTAACCACTTTTGTAATTTATATTTCAGCTTATTATTATGCTGCAAATCTCCGAATTTGTTTTTTTTAATTTAACTTCCTATGACATTATGTTTGAGGGGAGTCTCCAGCATGACATCACAGGGGGATGTCCCTGCAGTTTTTTCCTTCAACTTCTATTGCCCCTCCTGAAACAGGATGTTATCATAAGACAGGGCTACAGTCTCTTTCCATAGTTTCTATAGCCGCCATACCCTGATTATGTCCTTTTGATCAACAGGATAATAAGTGACAGCAGCATCACCCCACAGTTCCTATCACTGCCCTGAAACAAATCATAATTGGCGGGTGTCATTGCTGTCACTCACCCTGCTTCTATCACTATCACCTGATGAAAATTTGTTTCAGGGAATAATTCAACAGTGTAAGAAGCAAGGACTATGGCAACGGCGACTGAAGGTGCAAGAAGTTAAAAAAAGCACATATAGGGATTAGCAAAGTAGGGCGAATAGAGTATATTATTATAAATAGTTGAAAATATCATAAAGCAAAATGCAAAGATGAGTAAGGCTTAATTATAGATATTTATAAAGTACATTATAGGTATCAAACAACCTCTTTAAATGTTCATGTGGGTATTATAAGAACATTATAGTGAACATATGCCTGAACCTAGTGAAGAAATGACCCTTGGTAAGTATTTAAACACAAACAGAAAAAAAGGGGGAAAAACAATATTGCAGTTATTGGTGTTTTTATATGCATTTCATACAATATGGAATTTTTTATATGCACCTTCTTTTTAGTATTTTCTTGCATCACCACTGTATAATTGTTCAATAAACAATAATTTTATTTACACCAATGACCGCAATCTCATTTTTGCTCCCCCACATATATCGCCAAGTTGCCAGTTTACGTAATGTGTCTTTGCCTGTCTTTATAGAGTCAAAGATGGACTAAGCCGTTAACAGTAAAGGAATATTTATGGATAGCCAAGGATGCAGATCTGTGAATCAACCATCCAAGATGATGTTGTCCAAAAATGTAAATCAACATGCGCTCTTTACAATGGCCAGTTCGGTAGGTTTGGTGTTTGGTTATCTGACCGGCAATCACATGGCTGTTGATGAGTTGGAGTGTAATGGTGTTATAACTGCATGTGTGAGTGAACCAGTGTCTTCTATATTGAATCTACTGTTTATTATATTGCCACATCAATAGAGAATAAAAAATATGAGTCGTGATTCATCAAGACTGAAGTGAACAATGAAAGTCTCTTAAAAAAAAACAGGCAAGATTGAAAAGTGGTGTGTGCTTCTGTGCACCTTGCCAGAAATCTTACTTGGTACACTACAACCAGTTAGGTAAACCTCAGCTCATCATGATTAGGTAAGCCGTGTTATCAGGTCCCTTTAACACCCCCGTCCAGCCCCCATTTTGGCTGGGCAAGACAAAACTGGTGGATTTTGATTCATGAATTGATGAATCAGGGCCATGGATCTTATGAATGGTAAAACATACCAATTGTATTTTGTAAGCCACTGATATAACAAAAAAAAAACTACATATGTTTGGTACCACTGTAATCATACTGACCAGGAAAATAATTTTGCCAGATCATTTTTGCTACACATTGAATGCCATAAAAACACCCCCCCAAAAAAAAAATATATATATATCGTTATTTTACCATTTCACCTCCTTTGGAAATTATTCCTATTTTCGGAGCATTAAATGACAAACTCAAGTGTGTCATTACAAAATGGCGGCACTTGCAAGAAGGGATGGAAAAAACTAAATAGCAAAAAGCTAAAGTTGGCGGCGTAGTTACGGACATAAATAGCATTGGAAAAGTCTTGATGGGTTAGCTACGACACTTCGAAATGTATCACAATTTTTTGCATCTGTGAAGAATTAGATAGCACCTTCTTTTTCTACTACTTTTTATATGTACTCTGTTAGCCTAATGACTTTATGTGTTTTGGTATTCCAATAGTAAATTCTAAGGATAAAGTATAAAGAAAGCAATGCAAGCAATGCAAGGAGAATGTAAAGAGGCTGCCAATTTCTGGAAGTCATAGGAGGATTATTGGCTGGCTAGCTAGGTCAAAACTGCATAGACAGGTATAGCGATAAAAGATTAGGCAAAATAAAATGGTCATTTGGTCTGGGCCAGAAGCTAGTAATAAGGAAGAGCAGTAAAGCAAGGTATAGAAACAAGAAATGAATAGGGTAAAACCACTATAGAAATCAGTGAAATAAATAGGATGATTGTCTAAGCTGCAATGTGCATTATTTCTGTATGGAAACATTTTGTCATTTTATTACAAGCATAATCATTTGTGGCACACTTTTATTTTGATAACGTCCAGATGAAGAACTGAAAAATTTCTATAGTGCGCACAAAATGACAAATAGTGGAGATGATAATTAAGCGGAGCTTGTTGCCATGGAAATGGAGTCTTCTTAAGATATCAGGTTAGCTCATATGATTTGTTGCCCGAAATAAAAAGCATTGACACTTTAGAGCTTGATTTCAGATCAATCCATTTTCACACAGTATCCCACGTGCTTTCCTTTACCATTTCTTTTTAGCAACATCTTTAAGATTTACAGTTTGCTCTGAGTTATCAGATGACCTAAATCCCAGCCATCAAAATCTGTCAAATAGATAAACTTGGGGTGTGCTTGATAAATTTATCAGAGCCTGACACATTCTGCTCTGTTTACAAATATGGCTATTTTTCTAGTTTTCTTCCGGCATTCGGGAAATGTGATGAACAAATACATTACAATACATTTACACTGCTGGTTAATGCTAATTATGGACTGCTTATTGTTTGCAAACATTACACATTTCTTGCCTCCTGCTTACCCTCCAAGCAGTAAAATCCACTGGAACATGATTTATTTAGTTAATCAAAAGTAGTGAGAATGATCCGGATCAGCCACAATGATTTATGAATTTTACATACCGTAAATTGCTTGGTTACAAAGACTGCGCTGTGTAATACAGTAGTAAGATGTGTGCACAGAAATGCAGAGAATGAATTCTGGCAGATCCCCTCGCAGCAAGATTTGTCATTATATCTGCAGATACATACACTGTCCAAAATGACAAACTGTCACAATTAAGTCATTAAACAAAATATTGTTCTTGGTGATAGGTACATCCTTGCTCAACCCTGATCTCAATTAGTATTCACTTCTTGACTGCCGATACTGTTTATAACCATTTTCTATGGTACTGTTTTTTCACATAAAAAAGCACCAAACAATGGTGGAAACTTGAAGCCCTATGTGCTTTATAGTTTCGGTTCAATATGGCAAAAGTAAGTTCCATTATGTGCCACTGCAGTGAGATATTGTATGCCAACAGAATTTGCTATTATATAGCAATGTAATGAGCTGAACTTCTAATCTGAGTTCAAATGTTCGACTGAATGAGTATAAAATCTGAGTCATTACAGGACAATGGGAAGAAGAGTACATTTAGAACGAGACTGAAAAACTTAAGTTTGTCCAAAATTATCTGTGCACAGTTGTTATCAGCACAAACGAGATTCAATTCTGGATAGTTTTCTTGTTTTTCTCCTTGGTTGATTACAATTTATACATTATATTCCACCATCGGGATCTTAGTCTATTGATTTACAATACTTGATCATAATTTTCAATTCTTGTCATTTGTTTTCAATTGCCCAAAAAAATGTGGGCAAAAAAAGAAAGCTCCTCCAAATTTAAAATGTATTAATAATAATAATAATAATAATAATAATAATAATAATAATAATATCTGGTGCATGTTCAATTAAATACACTGCTCAAAAAAATAAAGGGAACACTTAAACAACAGAATATAACTACAAGTAAATCTAACTTCTGTGAAATCAAACTGTCCACTTAGGAAGCAACACTGTTTGACAATCAATTTCACATGCTGATGTGTAAATGGAATAGACAACAGATGGAAATTATTGGCAATTATCATGACACACTCAATAAAGGAGTGGTTCTGCAGGTGGGGACCACAGACCACATCTCAGTACCAATGCTTTCTGGCTGATGTTTTGGTCACTTTTAAATGTTGGCTGTGCTTTCACATTCGTGGTAGCATGAGACGGACTCTACAAACCACACAAGTGGCTCAGGTAGTGCAGCTCATCCAGCGTGGCACATCAATCCTATAGATTGTAAGCTTGCGAGCAGGGCCCTCACCCCTATTGGTATCTATTTTGAACTGTGATTTTTGTTATGCTGTAATGTCTATTGTCTGTACAAATCCCCTCTATAATTTGTAAAGCGCTGCAGAATATGTTGGCGCTATATAAATAAAATTATTATTATTATCAATGCGAGCTGTGGCAAGAAGGTTTGCTGTGTCTGTCAGTGTAGTGTCCAGAGGCTGGAGGCGCTACCAGGAGACAGGCCAGTACACCAGGAGACATGGAGGGGGCTGTAGGAGGGCAACAACACAGCAGCAGGACCGCTACCTCAGCCTTTTTGCAAGGAGAAACAGGAGGAGCACTGCCAGAGCCCTGCAAAATGACCTCCAGCAGGCAAATGTGCATGTGTCTGCACAAATGGTTAGGAACTGATTCCATGTGCCTGATGTCCACAGATGGGGGTTGTGCTTACAGTCAAACACCGTGCAGGACGCTTGGCATTTGCCACAGAACACCAGGATTGGCAAATTCGCCACAGGCACACTGTGCTCTTCACAGATGAAAGCAGGTTCACACTGAGCACATGTGACAGACATGACAGAGTCTGAAGACGCCGAGGAGAGCGATCTGCTGCCTGCAACATCCTTCAGCATGACCGGTTTGGCAGTGGGTCAATAATGGTGTGGGGAGGCATTTCTTTGGAGGGCCGCACATCCCTCCATGTGCTCGCCAGAGGTAGCCTGACTGCCATTAGGTACTGAGATGAGATCCTCAGACCCCTTTTGAGACCATATTCTGGTGCGGTTGGCCCTGGGTTCCTCCTAATGCAGGACAATGCCAGACCTCATGTGGCTGGAATGTGTCAGCAGTTCCTGCAATATGAAGGCATTGGAGCTATGGACTGTTCCGCCCATTTCCCAGACCTGAATCTGATTGAACACATCTGGGACATCATGACTCACACCATCCACCAACGTCACGTTGTACCACAGACTGTCCAGGAGTTGGCGGATGCTTTAGTCCTGGTCTGGGAGGAGATGCCTCAGGAGACCATCCACCGCCTCATCAGGAGCATGCCCAGGTGTTGTAGGAAGGTCATACAGGCACGTGGAGGCCACACACACTACTGAGCATCATTTCCTTGCCTTGAGGTATTTCCACTGAAGTTGGATCAGCCTGTAACTTCATTTTCCACTTTGATTTTGAGTATCATTCCAACTCCAGACCTCCGTGGGATATTAGTTGTGATTTACGTTGATAATGTTTAGGTTTTATTGTTCTCAACATACGAATAAAGATTTACAACTGGAATATTTGATTCAGTGATATCTAGGATGTGGGATTTTAGTGTTCCCTTTATTTTTTTGAGCAGTGTATAACTTCATAGAAGTTTTCCAGGCTGAGAAGAGAAGTCAGCAGTCACCACAAGAGGTAGTAATAGCTGATACTATAGGAGCATTTTAAAAGGACCTTTCATCAAATTTTACATGTTGAGCTGGACAAATGATGTCATTTTGGCTGCAGAGTAGAATCATTTGATTTTGTTTATTTTTGATTTCACCCTTCTGTTGCAGAGCTATTAGCACTCGGATCAAAACTTGTTTCCAACTTTTTTCCTTTGACCACTTAGAAAAACATGGACATGTGCCCAGCGCCATAGAATATCATGGGTATGAGTGATATCCGTGAACACTCATCTGATATAATCGGTCATGTGCACGAGCCCTTACATCATGTGTGCAGTTTAATGTGGAAAATTTGGAGAAAGATCCTGGATGCTCTTCTGACAACATATGGCATTATGGATTTTAAATAATCTAGTGATGGAGAAGGAATACCTGTTGAAAAAGGTTGTCTTTGATGGACCTATGTCTTTTTTCAACCTAACTATGTAACTATGTGACTGCGCACTGTCAAATAATGAATCGTGGTTCCTATGTATTTTTTGTGTAATTTGAGCAGTCGCTAGTGATGAGCAAATATGTTCACCACTACTTGATACTCGATCGAGAATTGGGCTGCTTGGATGGGCTCCAGTGTTGGACTGTTGTGCCAAGGGCCCACCAGAAACATTGACTTTGGGGGGCCCACTTTTCACCTGCATACAAATATTACACTACCCTCAATCACAAATTTACCTATATATCTACTGTATATAATAATAAACTGGGTAGTTTAGTTAATGAATGATGAGATGCTGCTTTTTTCTGTACAGAGTGAATCAAGTGAATTATGCCAAGTACTGTTCATACAGTGGGGTTGGGGGACCAGATCTGCCCAGGGGCCCACTAGGGGATTACCCTGTTACCATGGCCAGTCCGAGCCTGCTGGGCTTGTTACTCAATACACAGCCAATAAACATGTGGGGATTTCCTGCCATACATGATAATGCCGTAGCCATGCAGGCTACTGGGATAACTGTGACTGGCCAGCTGGATCTTGTCATTGAGTCTTAAATAAGACCTAGTAACATGATGCTTGGCACACTCTCCTCTAGCAGCAGTTCAATGAGAGTTGATCTAGGAGGGAAGGGAGAGCTTAGATTAAATCAGGCATATAGGCAGTGTTTAATTGCTATTGCAGTACTTGTATACCGATGCTGCACGATTAAAACAAAAGTCCTTTTCAAGTCTACATACATCCTCCACCATATTAACAGGGTCATCATGAAGCCCTCGCTCCAAATTTTTAGAGGGTCACCATGTGGAGTTTAAATTATATGCACATGAATTGTAAGTGCCTTTACGCAAGTGTTTTTAGCTTGGTTTTTATAAATAAATAATTTTAAAAACTGACTTGGGATCCCCTCTGTTTTTGATAACCAGTCAAGATGAAGCAGACAATTGCAGTAATATATTATCAGGCTGAGAAGTTACCTGGTTATTGGGCCCTTCCCTGCCTAAAAATACAAGCCCGCAGCCACTCCAGAATTGGCTTGTCACATTAGATGCACCAATTTTGGCGCTTTGCCCCTCTCTTCCCGATTGCCCTGGAATAGTGGCAAAAATAAGGGGACCCCAAGTTGTTTTTTTAATTTATTTAGTTATTAGGTTAATCCATCTACACTAAACTACATATGCATGGCACTAATTATATATCTCATGAATATCTATCTAACTATCTACCCATATTTATCTATCTATCTATCTATCTATCTATCTATCTATCTATCTATCTGTATATCTATCTATCTATCTATCTATCTATCTATCTATCTATCTATCTATCTATCTATCTTTACGCATTCCAAAGAGAGATAAATACACATGCAACAAAAATGTGACAAAAATGCATACCAAAAACACAAGTGAGCTGAGGTGCGGGATTAATGCAGCAAGTCAGCTGCATAAAAGCCTGAACAAACACTGATCGTGAGAATGTACCCTAAAAGTGGAGTAGTACTATGATAACATTATTCCCAGCAGTGACCTGGAAATCAGAGATGCATTCAGGTATCTTCTCCATGCTGTTCCCATTCCATTTGAGAGCAATTTCTGTCCATGTCAATGATTTTCCAGTCCCCGAGCCATCCTGTTAAGGTCTTCATGAAAAATACATGAGTTTCCCATTGACTTCCATTATACTTGGTACTCGACTCAAGCCCGTCCGAGTGTCCAACCTGCTCGATTTGAGTACCGAGCACTGGAGCATTTTAGTGCTCGCTTATCACTAGCAGTCACACATTTATGTGATTTGTTAGTTGTGATCACATGCTGATTAGACTCTAAGAATGTAGTCAGAATGACACTGCAACTATGCAAATCGCACACATGTGGTCATGTGACTGACTACACACTCAGGAGTAATACAGGAGCATCATTTCAGCCCAGAAAAAAACTTTAATTTAGGAATTACAAATAGATAAATGCTAAGATACACCATGAATTAACTTCAGTAGGTTTCTGATTGATTTATACACCGTATTTTTTGGATTATAAGATGCACTTTTTTACCAAAAATTGAAGCTTACCAGCTGCGATGAAGCGGGGGTCCCATGGTCGCTGCTACAAGAAGCTTCTGGCAGCAGCAGGAGTAGGCCGATGCTCCGGGTCCTAAGTTGGTAGGAGGGGGTGCTCGGCAGTGCGTAGGCTCAGCTGACATTTTGTGAAAGCCCAGAATCCCTGCATTTTCCATGCTTTTCAATGCGGTGGACTCTGGGAAAATGGCCTTAGGAGGCAGTGCATATGCAGATTGAAATCATGGCACCGAGCTGTCGGCTTCCGAGATCTGAATTGCTCATGTGCCACCTCTGGCAGCCATTTTTCCAAAGTCAACCGCATTGAAAAGCATGGAAAGTATGGGGACTCCAGGCTATCACAAAATGTGGTTGGAGCCCCTGCACTGCTGAACACCACATCTTACCAGTCTGGGGCCTGCAGCATTGGCCCACTCCTATGTCCGCCCAAAACTACCTCCTACCAGCCTGGGGCCTGTAGTGTCTCATCCCTCCTCTGCTGCTGCCAGCTCCCTGCAGCAACAACCCTGCTATCTGGGACCCCATTCCACCACCTCCTGCCCCAGGTAAGCTACTGTAAAAGTGGATTATAAGGCTACTTTCACACTAGCGTCGGGCTCGGCCCGTCGCTGTGCGTCGGGCCGACGTTCCCGACGCTAGCGTTGTCTCCGCCGCACAACGGGGCAGCGGATGCATTTTTCCAGCGCATCCGCTGCCCCATTGTGAGGTGCGGGGAGGTGGGGGCGGAGTTCCGGCCGCGCATGCGCGGTCGGAAAAGATGTTTACGACGGAGCAAAAAACATTGCAAGCAACATTTTTTGCTCCCGTCGGTCCGCCACTGCACGACGCATCCGTCGCACGACGGGTGCGACGTGTGGCAATCCGTCACAATGCGTCGCTTAATGTTAATCAATGGTGAAGAAACGCATCCTGCAAACACTTTTGCAGGATGCGTTTTTTCGGCAAAACGACGCATTGTGACGGAATGCAGTTAACGCTAGTGTGAAAGTAGCCTAAGACGCACCACTATTTTATAAAAAGAAATGTTTCTGATTTTTATCCCCAAAATTTGGAATGTGTCTTATAATCTGCAAAATATGGTAACTTATTGGAAAGTGCCATGAACACACCAGGTTTGCCCACCATAAATTCCTGAACAGCCCACAAAAATAAGGATCTTTTCCTCCAGTGTCAATGATGTTTGAAACTGGAGGAGCTGATAAATAATATTTAATTATAATTAGCATCATTTTACAGCTCACAGTGAGCTGTATTAATATATTCATTTTTATTGAGGTATTCTAATTTGTCTATAAAATTAATAGCTGACTGTGATTCTTTGATGCAATGTCCAGTAAAGAGATATAATCATGCTGGCATCATCATGGGACATAGTAATATTGATAATTGCAACTGTAGATGCTAATCTATTTCCTATTTCTCACTGCCGCATTCACAAGCTATTCAGGTTATTAGTAGATCAGACCATATCACAGTCGAAACAGTCCTGAAGCACTATTAGGTGCCACCACCTATCAGGATCAGGATCAATGGTACATAATTGGGTTTGAATTCATGCAACAGTAACTCTAACAAAGTTATATTAATTACATTTTTTTTCTTACATTGTGAGGTACAATTGTGAAGCAAATTGACAGAAGTGATAATGTGCTGCAAAGACATTTCTGGACCAATTTCTGGCTTAGCTATAAACTTTGACACTTGTGGGCCATAATTTAGTGGTAAACTGGGTAAGAGAAATACATGATAAACAAACTGAAACATTTTAATTGTAGCCATGAACTTTGGGAACTAGAAATCGTAGAAAAATATTGGTAAGCCTTGACACAACACAAAGTTTTCAGTTGCTTTTACCTTAAGAGCAAAAATGAAAATGGGTTATAAGCTTCTACCTTGCGTCTGGGAACCATAATTGTGAAAAAATGTTCCATTTTTACATATCCAAATGTTTTAAACATGGACTTTATTCTGATATGGAAAAAGGACCACATTTATTTGATAGGTAATTGACCTTTCACTTCTTTTAAGGATGTGGGGTTTTCTGGGACTTTAATATTGCAGGCCTATCCTTAGGATTGGTATCCTCACTGATGAGCTGTCTGTAAGGGCCACAATGCATTGCTAGTGATGCAGCTCCCGCTATGAATAATAAAGCAAACTATCTCCAATATCAAGATAGAGGTTTTTGGAACACCCTTTTACAGATAATATTCCCCATTGAACCTATATAAATTCAAATCCCCTCTAGACCAGTCATCAAGATACAGGTTTAATGCAGAAGTGGATCCGAAAGGCATGGCAAGTATACAGGAAAGACAAGGGGTGGACATATCATTGGAGCAGCTCGTGCAGCTGCACAGGAGTTCAAAAGATAAGGGAGCCCTTTTCTACCTCCAAAGCCTTTTCACATAGCGGAACTATTGGACTGCAAAGGGCCCATATACTGTTCTTGCATGGACACCCCCTTCTGTCTGTGTCCACCTCTGGGAAAGACTACTACTTGCCTGTGTTTAGCTCTAAAATCTTCCATAAAATTTCTATGTGTAATTCTAGCCAAAATATGATGGGACAAACAAGAGGCACCACAACTTATTTTAATTAAGAAAAAGTTTGTGAGAGCCAGTAGATGAAACATATATGATTATAATTTGGATTTTAAGCTAGGTTCCATTTTTACAAATTTTCAGTGACGAACCCATATTTTCTGTCTAAACAGACTTAAGATATAATATGAACATGGAAGCAGTGTAAATGAAAGAGTGCAACCAAATTCCCTATGTTGTTTGATAAGCACGGAACCAGCAATCGAATGAAAATGGGGTACAATGACATTGCTACTAGGAAAGAGAATGTATAGATCGGAGCTTAAAATTTGTATTTACACCTTCAAAAGCAATGAAACAAATGCCTTACCTACTATCGATTTATCCAGCTACTCACAATCTACAACTTGTGTTTCACCTCTAGGCAGAATAAGTATTGCCATCAAACTGCATTCTGGTTTCTTTAAGTAAAATAGTTTGTAGCATAAAGTAAAAAAATAACCACTAAGAAAATAAGTTGTTATAACATGATAAGCAACATTTTGCATTACCTACTGCCATAATTTATACTGTACAAAAAATAATTTATACTTTGTAATGCAATATTTAATAGACTTCATTACTGATACTCAAGAGAGATATGTACAATGAGATGTTCCTGTTATTAGGGTGGTGAACATATACATATATACCATTGAAATAAATGGTGCAGTAGTGAATCATTAGCTTCCAGCTACACCACTTTGCCAATGTGTCTGAGAGTGTTTCTGCACAGGAGACGCAATGATGTCAGTAAATCACGTCTCCTGTGTGAACGCAATCTCAGTCTGCACAGTGCACTAACTGGACCAGTCATCAGGGGAAGATGAAAAAGTAAGAAGTTTATGTTTCTTTATTGTCGGTGCTTGTGAAGGACATGATGTGCCTTCTTCATCATACTGTGTGTGTAGGGTGAGGGTTTCAAAATGTTCGTGAAATACCTCATACTCTGCTGGAGGCAGTGTGGGCCCTCATACTGAATGGGGGACATGAAGGCCCAGCAAATTGCCTGTGGTTAACATCATATTCTATGGGGTCTCTCATACTGGCTGTTTTAGGTTGTGAGACTAATCAAATTGTGTGTGAGGGCCTTTATACTGTATGGAGGAATGTGGGGACTCCTACACTGCTTGTGGGTGACATGATATTGTGTGTCAGGGCCCCAGGGCCGGTTTTAGACAAAGTGGGGCCCTAGGCAAAATTCAAAGTGGGGCCCCAAATTCTGAAACATTGCACTAACAACCGCACTACAGTCAATTCAGTGCATTAAAGTGAATTTTTAACTAGTAGCAACATATTTAACCCCCAAGAAGCCACTAAATAACAACGACAAAATTTCTGTCCAAGGAGTAAAACATATCACAAGGTTGGGTTTGTTCTTTGTTGACTACAACTAGTTAAGTCACTAAAAACACATTTTCTCGGGTATCCTCACTCTAGTTGTATCCTACAAAGAACACAGCTTTGTAATATGTTTTAAATTCAGTACAAGAAAATGGATATGTGGAAAATATGTAAATTAAACAATATTATTACACCATTGAAATTTGCATTCTAGGTTTATTTATCACTTATTTCTCGCAAATGAGTATGAGCCCTAAGAATGGATAGAGTTGTTTTGCACCTGATCAATCTCTGCTCCACCATTCAGCTGGGGCTCTGAAGCCCTGATTCTTGGGAATAATGGGGGGTCTTGGCAGTCAGACCGCAGGGATCTGAAAATTATCCCGTGGATGAGTGACATCTTCTAACCTTGAGAACCCCCTTGAACAGTGATGTCTGAGCTAAATATAATATTGCATGGCAGCGTTAATTCACTAGAAATAATGAAATGAATGATACCTGCGGTCACTGATCAGGATCCTGCACAGGCTGCTCTGTGGTGTGCACTGTCACCAAGAGTGATGATGTCACTGATCGCTAGTGCCAGGACCCTGGGCAGAATGGAGACATATGGTCTATGTGTCTCCATCCTGCCGGCGAAACATATTGCATCTTGCTGCTTTCAATAAATATAATAAAAAAAAAAAAAACTTTCTCCTTACCTGGCTGCGCTCCTGTGGCGATGACCCCTCCAAGCGTTTCAAGCTCGCACTCGCCGGCCAATGACAATGTTGTAATACGCCGGTGGCGTGCGTGCTGACGTCAGCTGTCAGCCTCCAATTGGCTGGCGCTTTATTGCCGTGCGGGCCCGCACAGCCATAGAGTAACTGAACCTGTGTCCCACTGGGGCCGGGAGCAGAAGAGATGGGTCTCAATGTGGTGTCATTAGGATAATCATCGCAATTATCTTGCATGAGAGAATATACACTAGTGTGAGCGACCCCTATAAGGCTATGTGCACACGTTGTGGATTTGGCTGCGGATCTGCAGCAGACTTTGCCCTGCGGATTCGCAGCAGTTTTCCATGTGGTGTACAGTACTATGTAAACCTATGGAAAACCAAATCCGCTGTGCCCATGCTGTGGAAAATTCCACACGGAAACGCTGCGGTTTATTTTCCGCAGCATGTCAATTCTTTGTGCGGATTCTGCAGCGTTTTACACGTATTCCATAATAGGAATACAAAGGTGTAAAAACACAGGTGGAATCCGAACAAAATCTGCATAAAATCCGCAGATAATCCACGGTGAATCTGCAGGTAAAACGCAAGGGTTTTACCTGCCGATTCTTCAGAATCCACGCGGAAAAATCCGCAGTGGAATCCGCAAAGTGTGCACATATAGCCTCACAGAACAAAGTGGTCCCGTGGCTAGCGATCAGTGACATCATCACTCCTGGTGCCAGCGCACACTGCAGAGCGGCCTGTGCAGGATGCTAACGAGTGACAGACAGTAGGAGGTATCATTCATTTTTTTATCACTTTTTTTTTCATTTCTTTTTTACGTTAATTACATTGGAGTTTTGGTTGCTGACTGCGCAGACTGTGTGACTGGTGTGGTAGTGCAGTGTGCAGTTGAAAAAAACTCACCAGTAAGCACCTAAGCAGTGAAGTGTCTTCTATATGGGAACACTTGTCTTCTGGGTGGCAGCACAGCTCCTGCATTGTGTCCCTGACAGGGGCTGCTGACTGCTGTGCAGCGTTAGGACAACGTCGGTGGTCACTGGTCAGGTGACCGTGTCACATAGGAAGGTCCTGCCGGCTGCCGCTGAACAGCAGCTGCCAGCCCAGGACCCAGTATAAATTATAACCTGGAGCCTGCTGCAGAGTGAGGGTGGACGGCCACAGAGGAAGAACAGGAGAACATGCAGAACGCAGGTCAGGTCAGTATAACACGCCTGACTGCTTCAGCCTCTGGGATTGCAGCCGCTGAGCCGACATAGATAACACAGACAAGGCAGTGCAACGCCGCCAGGAAACAACTCACAATTGCAGAACAGATAAGAGACAGATGCACTTATGTCTGCCTCTTCTGCAAAGCAAAGCACTGCCTTGTCCTATTTTAATTGTAAGCAAGCTCCATTGTGGTCATGGAACCAGCAGGGGGCCCTTGGAGGAGCGGGGGCCCCAGGCAGCTGCCTGGTCTGCCTGTGCTTAACGCCGGCCCTGCAGGGCCCTTATTCTGTCTGTTTGGGCTTTGGGGGAAATTACATAGTGTGTGAACTCTCATACTTTGTTGCAGACTGTGATGGTCGTCATGCTGCTTATGTGGACCATCATAGTAAGTGTGTAGGCCCTGATACTGTCTGTGGGGGGCACTGTATTGAATGGGGAGGTCCTCATACTATGTGTGGACCTGAATTATGTACAGCTCTGGCAAAAATTAAGAGACCACTGCAAAATGTTCAGTTTGTCTGATTTTTCTCTTTATAGGTACATTTTTGAGTAAAATGTAAATTGTTTATTTAGTCTATAAACTTCTGACAACATATCTCCAAATTTCCAAGCAACACATTTAGCATTTTTTTTCTGAAAAGAAGAAATGGTGAAAATTATAAAAAACAGTGCTTTCAGACCTTAAATAATGCAAAGAAAACAAGTTCATTGTCATTTAGAAACAATTCTAGTGTTTTAACTCAGGAAGAGTTCAGAAATCAATATTTTGTGGAATAACCATGATTTTTAATCACAGCTTTCATGAGTCTTGGCATGCTTTCCACCAGTCTTTCACACTGCTTCTGGAACAAAAATATTCTTTGTTTGATGGCTTGTGACTATCCATCCACCTCTTGATTACATTCCAGAGATTTTAAAAGGGGTTCAGGACTTGAGATTGGGCTGCCCGTGACAGGGTTTTGATGTGGTGGTCTCTTAATTTTTGCCAGAGCTGTATACTTTGTGGTGGGAACTTTGGGGCATCATGCTGTATGAGGTATTACACTGTGCTGAGGTTGCTGGGACAGAGTTCAAAGGGGAATGGCAATTTAGACTTGTGCTATGGGGCCCCATGATCTCTATATATGCCACTAATCTATATATATATAGATAAAGGGTATATATATACCCTTTCCCACCTTAGATGTACTGTATAGTTACATCGATGAGCCCGCAACTTTTCCAGTACAAGTCAGCTGATTTGAACAGCTGACATGTGCCCCTAGCAGCAATCTGGCTGTTAACATGTTAGATGCCGCTGTCAATCTCTGACATTGACATTTAACATTCTCGCACCAGAAGCGCATCATTAATCCCACCCATCAGCGCCCTTTTCACGTGACCGCAGTTCACCGATGGGTTGGTATTAGTGATGAGAGTCTACTCCTTGCTCGGGTTTTCCCGAGCATGCTCAGGTGACCTCCGACTATTTATGACTGCTTTTCATCGCAGCAGCTGAATGATTTACAGCTACTAGCCTGCTTGATTACATGTGGGGATTCCCTAGCAACCAGGCAACCCCCACATGTACTCAGCCTGGCTAGCATCTGTAAATCATTCAGCTGCTGTAATGAAAACTAAATCTCCGAGCAGTCATAAATACTCGGAGGTCACTCGAGCATGCTCGGGAAAACAATGAGTACATGAGCAATGAGTAAACTCGCTAATCACTAGTTGGCATGTCTGGAGCAGAGATCCCTGTTGTTCTCATTTCCGGATTGCTATGAGTGCCGCCCAGCAGTCGTCGTTCATAGCAAGTGACCACTTTAGCTACATAAAGCAGGGCTGAAGTCCTGCTCTGTGTAGCACAAACGATCGGTAGATCACAGCTTCTAGTCTCACATGTTAAAAAAAAAATAAAAAAAATAAAAGTTCAAATCACCCTCATTTGCTTATTCAAAAGCAGTCAGTAAAGAAAAAAAAATACATATTTGGTATCGCCATGTTCAGAATCGCCCGATCTATCAATATATAAAAAGAATCAATCTAATCGGTAAACAGCGCAGCGAGAAAAAAAGTAAAAAGCCAGAATTACGTTTTTTTGGTCACCACAACAGGGCGATCAAAAGATCATATCTACACCAAATCGTATCAATAAAAAAGTCAGCTCGGCATGCAAAGAATAAGCCCTCACCCAGCCTCAGATTACAAAAAATGAAGACGCTACGGGTCTCGGAAAATGGCGACTTTTTTTTAAATAAACTTTGGATTTTTTTTCACCACTTAAATAAAAAAGAACCTACACATGTTTGGTATCTACGAACTCATAATGACCTGTAAAATCATAATGGCATGTCAGTTTTAGCATTCAGTGAACATGGTAAAACAGCAAAACAAAAAACATTTGTGGAATTGCACTTTTTTTGCAATTTCACTGCACTTTGAATTTTTTCCGAATTTCCAGTACATGATATGGCAAAGCCAATGGCCAATGGTGTTGTTCAAAAGTTCAAAAGTACTACTCATCCTGCAAAAACAAGCCCTCACATGGCCATATTGACAGAAAAATAAAAAAGTTGTGGCTCTGGGAAGAAGCGTTATTTTGTTTAACCTGCCAGTTGTTTTGGGATGCATTGCTGCCCTTCATTTTTAAATTAGTTTCCTCTTTCAGATGAAATTGAAAA
This sequence comes from Ranitomeya variabilis, assembly GCF_051348905.1. NCBI lineage: Eukaryota > Metazoa > Chordata > Amphibia > Anura > Dendrobatidae > Ranitomeya > Ranitomeya variabilis. Next base: position 239,797,326 of record NC_135232.1, read on the forward strand.
GTATTTAACTTTTGTCTTGTAATATATGTGTACTTTGTTCTGTTGTGAATACAATATGGCTGTAGAAGATTAATATTTGGATATATAATGATAAGTCCAGTAATATTTGGGCAGTGACAAAATCCACGTGATTTGAGCTCTGCATGCCACTATTTTGTAAAATGGAACAACTGAGATGCAATTGAAGTTTAGACTTTCAGGTTTAATTAAAGAAAAATATCCTGTGAAATATTTAGGAACTGCCACCTGTTTTCTACAAACTCTCCTCATTTCCAGGACTAAAAAGTAATTAGATAAATTAACATTACCATAAATAAAATGTTCCTTTAATACTTTGTCAGGCCTTTACTGCAGCTGACTTCAGTTGTCGCTTATTTGTGGATCTATTTCACTTAAGTTTTATCTTAAGCATGTGAAATGCTGTTCGATGGGGTTAAGATCTGGTGATTGACTCGGCCATTGCAGAATATTCCACTTATTTGCCTTAAAAAAATCTCCTAGGTGGATTTTGCAGTATGTTTTATGTCATTGTCCATCTGTACTATGATGCGCCGTCCAAACAACCTTTCTGCATTTGGGTGAATCTGAGTAGAAAGTATAGCCTTGTACACATCAGAATTCAGCTGGCTGCTTCTGTTTTCAGTCACATAATCAATAAACACTACTGACCCAGTACCATTGAAAGCCATGCATGCACATGTCATTACACACAGAGGATGTGGTATGCTTCAGATCATGAGCGGTTCAATCCCTTCTCCACAGTTTATTCTTCCCCTTATTCCGGTATAGGCTGATCTTTGATTTATATGTTGAACAAATGCTTTTGTGGAACTGGGCTGGCTTCGTTAGATCTTTTTTGGCAAAGTCTAATCGGGCCTTTTTTTAAGGCTGATTAATGGTTTGCACCTTGTAGTGAACCCTCTGTATTTGCTCTCATGAAGACTTTTCTTTACTGTAGACTTAGATACAGAAACAACTACTTCCTGGAGAGTGTTCTTCACTTGGGTGGATGTTGTGAAAGGGTTTTTCTTCACCATGGATAGGATTCTGCAATCATCCACACCTGTTGTCTTTCTTGGACACCCAGGCCTTTTTGAATTCCAATGCTCACCAGCACCAGCACCAGGAGAAACGTTACCCCTTAGACCCCAGTCCAGAGCCTCTCACCTAGCCAAATCAGTTCTCATGATTCGCACTGACGAGGGCCAACAGCCCGAAACACCGTGTCTGCGAATTAAGATACTGATTAGGCTTTTATCCTAAGTCATATTGCATGACTCGTTAAAGGGTTGATTGTGACTTGTAGGATCGCTACTTCCAACAGGTGGTGCTATAGAGTTAAGTTCTATTTTTCTCAGAAGAGGCAATTTGCATATTTAATGCTCACCAGTGCACTTTCGTTTTTGCAGAATGTACCAAAATGTTGATTTGGCTACCCCTAACATTTCTTCCATCTCTCTGATGGATTTCTTCTTTTTTCAGCCTAACGATGGTCTGTTTTACTTCTATTGAGAGCTTCTTTGACCACATGTTGTGGATTCACAGCAACAGATTCCAAATGCAAATGCCACACCAGGAATCGACTTCATACCTTTTACCTGCTTAATTCATGGTGCATCAATGAGTGAAAAGCCAATGCAGCCCGTTAAAGAGCTTTTGAGATGATTATTTAATTTCCTTTGGTCCCTTGAAAAACAGGCAGCTATATATTAGAGCTGTAATTCCTAAACCCTTACTCCAATTAGGATGTGAATACCCTCAAATTAAAGCTGAGAATCTGCACTTTTAGCTTATGTTGATTGTAAAACTGTATATTGAATATGTTTTGGTAAACAGCTAAAATACCAAAACTTGTGTCACTGTCCAAATATTTCTGGACCTAATTGTAGTGCTTATAAATTAATTGATAATCTTGAATTAAGCATGTTCATAGTGGGATAGCCTCAAAGCTTTGTAATATTTTACCAAAAATATCTGGCTAAACGTGGTTATGAAAAATGTTTCAAAAAGTTGGAATGCATCTTCCAGTTTAACTACTACATGCTTTAATTACCAGTTTTAGTCTCATGAAAAAACCCATTAAGGCTGCTTTCACACATCAGTTTTTCACCGTCAGGCACAATCCGGCAAATTTTGAAAAAAAATGGATCCAGCAAAAGTTGCTCCCGGATCCGTTTTTTTCTCATAGACTTGTATTAGAGACAGATTGCCTCACATTTCATACGTTTTTCACCGGATCCGTCGAAAGACATAGTAACGTTTTTTGTGTCCATCGAAAAAACGGACAGCGACGGATCCATCGCCGTCAGTCGTTTGCTATAATGGAACCCTAAGGCGCCGGATCCATCAAATGACGGAATCCGGCTATGGATTCCGTATTTTTAGACTAAGTATGCGTTTTCCATTTTCGGGTCTCTCTCTCTCCCCCCAGATTAGCTAGTCGGATCCATCAAAAAAATGGATCCGTCTCATCAGTTTTTCACAATTTTCGACGGATCCGTTTTTTTTTCAAAATTCACCGGATTGAGCCTGACGGCAAAAAACTGATGTGTGAAAGTAGCCTAAAATGCACTGGGAAAAGTTTCCAGCAGCCATATGAATCAATCTTAGTTTTGTTGATTAAAATATAAACTCAGTTATAAAATATTACTTTTGTAACACTGACATACATCAGCAGAATGGAGATAAGTGACCAAAAGAAATGATTGCTTTGGGTAATTATGGTAAAATAGTCCAGCATTTTATCTCCTAACCTGTCATCTATCTGTCAGCGATGGCTCTCTTTCACATTCCCTTCTATTTATGGGAATAATTATCAAGCAATTAATAAAGATATAGTGCAAACCAAAATGACTTCATGAAGTACACGTTAAGAAAAACATATCATTAGATCATTTCATAGGATAGCAAATGCATTAATGGAGCTTGAATTAATTTGCAGGGTGCTGGAGTGCAAATTGGGCCAATAAAAGTGACACATTGACTTTTTGCAAAGGAGGCTGCTCAGTTTATGAAGAATGGCGGTATAAATGAAAATTAGCCTCTAGACAATGTTAATTACTCTATATCCATTAGTAGGAGGGTAATTGAACAACTCATTTTAACTGCAAGGAAACCCCTGCTGGATTCGAAAAGGGAAGTATTTTTGTTAAAGCCCTAATTAAAATATATCAGACAGCAAGCAGACAGAATAGAAAAGATCAGGAAACAGTAAAAGCGCAGACAAAAGTTTCTAAATGTCACCCAATGGAGCAATAACCAGTCTTACAGTGTCCATACATAAACAGATCAAATCATGATGGATCCACTTTACTGAAATTGCCCCACAAAACTATACTGCAGAGGTATCGCTGGATCCCGAAACATGTCACCATACCAATTATGACAGCAGCATTGCTTGCGCGTACGTCTAATTTATGAAAGCAAATATGAAACAAATGGCACCATTGTAAATCTCAATGTGAAAAGTGTCTAGTGGAGAAACCCATCTCACTGAGAAAGTCATTACGGAACTGTCCACTTGAATTCATAGAACTAGTTTCATATGTTTTGTCTCCTTCGCTGATGTGCGTGAAATACAATTAAATAACTCTTTTTATATAAAAGATGCATGTTTTATATTAGATGAGGTAGCAAAGGTTGGAAAAAGGAGCTGATGTGAAGCTAGCTGGTTCTTTTGTAGTATACTTTGATAACTTCAAACTGGCACAATTTGTGTAGAGAAATGAGCAGGGTATAATGGAGTTATTTTCACACAGGCATTCTATACAAAAAATAAAATAGCTAAAAAATCCATCTAGTGTAGAAGCGCCTTGAGAGAAAACAGGGAAAATATAGAGGTTTTACTGTGAAGCACTGAAATAAAGCCATCAGTGGCAGAAATTGGGAGATATATACAGTATACGTTAGAGGTTCACTAAATCTGTGCATAGAGAATTAGATAAATTGATTGATTATTATGCATATTTAGCTATATATGAGACCATCAAAATATGAAAAAATGGCTGGTTTTTTATTCTTAATTTCTCGGCAAAGGACAGGAAAATTGAAAAACAAAAAAAAAGTTTTATTCTGCTCTGCAGCCAATTTTACATCGTGTGTCCAGTTCGACACGAAAAATTTGGTGAATAGTCCTCAAGCTAAATCTGTGCAAGTGGAAGGCATCAATAAGGCCTCCTTCACAAGTCCATGTTTCCAGTATGTGTGGTATTTGTTTTTTTCACATATATAATACGTACTCATTATAACCTATGGTGCTATGCACATGTCTGCTTTTTTCTGGCAGCACGGATGACAAGGGCCAACACAAATTTAAGGTTCTGTGAAATATATGTACAGCACCTGGCATTCGTGCGTCGTCCGTGCGCTGTTCGTATTTAACATTTTAAAGTATAGGAGAACCTTTGCTATTAATCAATTTCTTTATCCATACCAGAAAGACACACCGATTGAAAACACAGACACGAGTAGCACATTGATGACAAATTGATGGAGGACACTGATGACACGATACCGTTTTTTCACATGCATGTTTTGTGTGAAGGAGGCCTAAGACTGTTTAGAGAATGTAGATGCACTCAGCTACAGTACCTCCAAACTTTAAAACTGCACTCACATAAAAAGCCTTGTGTGAGACCTTATAAGATGACCATAGGGTCATGATGGAAAAGCTAGAAAGGGGCTTCTGACCAGAAATGACCAATGTCTCTGCCTTGGCGTATAAATTCCTGGACGGTACTTTTTACAGTCTACTTCAATCTCAGTTTCCTGCCCATTATTTTAGTGCCCGCCTAAATAATGGGGATAGCCCCAATCTATTGCTTTGGCTTGTGCCTGCAATTACCCAAATAGCTAATCAAATGTTTTTTCCAGATAACAGACAAATTTGCTGTGTTTTATTTTTATATTTCCTTCATTGCATTTTTCTTTATGGAGCATTAGAGTCGATAAAGCTGTTAATAGACTTAGGGAAGTAATGAGATATTTAGCTGCCATTTTTTTTTTAAGTGTCACATGTTTAAGTTTTGAGGTCTAATGTTTTGCATATTGTGAGAAAACTTATAGAGCAGTTAAACCTTTGTAATGTAGTTTATATTACGCTTATAATTACAAGCACATTGTTTTTTGGTCCAGGTCTCCATACCTATACTGATTGCTGGAAAAGAGGGTTGTTCAACTGATGATACAGGAGCACACAGCTCCTGGCTGATCGCACATACACTTCGGGGTACAGATTCGATAGAAAGCATTTGTAGCCTCTGCTTTCTAATGAACCCATTCTCAAGGCTATGTGCGCCCTCAGCCAGTGGCTGTGCATTTCTGTCTCCTGAGCTGTGCACCTCTCGGGGGGGGATTCGTGCGATCGGTTAGAATCTCAGGACCTGAACCCCCTCCAATCTGCTTGTAATTATAAGAGCAATGAAATGTGAAAATACATTACACTTATTCTTTAAGTGTATCTTGTCACTTAGATCGAAGCGCCAATTTTCTGTTAAGATGCATAGAGTGCTTGTTCAGGTGAACACCAAGATAATGTTAAAGTCATTTATCAAACGTAAAACTACACTTGTATTTCATTGGTGAAAACCGTTTAAAAAAAAAATCTTGTATTAGCAACTGAAGCATTGTACATTATTATCAATAAGGAACATTGTGAACTTTTTATCTTCTAGAACAAACATTCACTCTTTCACAAGAGACTCTCTTGTGAATAAAGTAACATAATGACCCTAAGAAACCTATAAGCAAACTAATAGCACAAAAGAGCAAAATGTATGAATTTTTACAGTGATAGATCTTTGGAGCATTACACTTGTTTTAATATTTTGTGTCTTTGTTTACTGCTGACAAAAGCTGAAAATTCTCATTTAAGCCTGATGTATTAGTTTTATTTGGCTTGTGTGATTATTTGACTCATTATACATTCATTTTGAGCAAATAATTGATTCAAGGCAAATCAAATTCTTCTCAAATTTTACAAAAGTTTTTAATTGCCTGAATCCAAATTACTTGTGATTCGCTGCAGAAGAATCTATTAAATAGTTGTCCAGAACAAAGATAGAAGAGCTATTTGGAGGACCAGTGGCAAGAAGACAGGTACGAGGAGGGTCCATGATAAGCAACTGGGTATAGAATTTTTTTTACCTATTTTCAGCAGATTCAATTCAGATTGAGGTTATACTATCCAAATTAAATTTCCTCCCCGAAATAGGCAAATTTGCCTGAATTTTGGGAGATCACCTCAATTCTATTTATTACTGGTTGAAATGTAGAGACTAAAGTTAAAAAAAATTAGTGTCACTCAAAAATATTTTTCCTTTTCTCATGCCAAAATATAAAGTGAAAAAAAGCCTACTATTCTCTTATACGCCTCAGTAGATATAATTTTGTCTTTCTTTCCAAGCATCTATACTTACACTGTGTGCACATTTATTAGGGTAGTATTTTGACCATATTGCGATTTTCATGCAGATTTTCCAACTCCAAGCTGTATAAACTTGAATGCTTATTTGATGAAGCAGATCGGGTGATGTGTATTTGTGAAATTAGGGAAGGTGTGGCTAAAGGATATCAGCACTATTTATTAAAATGTGCAGAATTATTAGGCAGCTTTTTTCCTCATGCAAAATCATAGAATCATAGGATGTGAGCGTTGGAAGGGACTTTCAGGGTTGGTATGTCCAACCCCATGCTCAATGTATGATTCACAAAACCATCTCAGACAGATGTCTGTCCAGCCTCTGTTTGAAGACTTCCATTGAAAGAGAACTCACCACCTCTTGTGGCAGATTGTTTCACTCATTGATCACCCTCACTGCCAAATTTTTTTTTCTAATATATAATCTGTATCTTCTCCTTTTCAGTTTCCCTCAACCTCTACACTGTGACATCCCTTCAGATATGTGTAGATGGCTAGTAAGTCTTCTCTTAGTCTCCTCTTAGCCTTCTTTTTTGCAAGCTGTACATTCCCAGATCCTTTAACCGTTTCTCATAGGACATACTTTGCAGTCCTCTCACCAACCTGGTAGGCCTTCTCTGAACTTGCTCTAGTTTTTCAATGTCTTTTTTAAATGTGGTGCCAAGAACTGGACACAGTATTCCAGATGAGGCCTGACCAAGGAGGAGTAGAGAGGGATAATTACTTCACGTGATCTAGACTCTATGCTTCATCATGATGTCACTAACTGCATCGTGACCTTGCGGGTGCTTGTATGGAAATGTCTTGAGCCTCATAAAAGCCAAAATCCTTGGCTTAGCCTGAAGAGGCATTCTTAGGGTACCGTTACACAAAACGATTTACCAACGATCACGACCAGCGATACGACCTGGCCGTGATCGTTGGTAAGTCGTTGTGTGGTCACTGGGGAGCAGTCACACAGACAGCTCTCCAGCGACCAACGATGCCGAGGTCCCTGGGTAACCAGGGTAAACATCGGGTTACTAAGCGCAGGGCCACGCTTAGTAACCCGATGTTTACCCTGGTTACCATCGTAAATGTAAAAAAAACAAACAGTACATACTCACATTCCGGTGTCCGTCAGGTCCCTTGCCGTCTGCTTCCCGCACTGACTGACTGCCGGCCGTAAAGTGAAAGCAGAGCACAGCGGTTACGTCACTGCTGTGCTCTGCTTTCACTTTACGGCCGGCAGTCAGTCAGTGCGGGAAGCAGACGGCAAGGGACCTGACGGACACCGGAATGTGAGTATGTACTGTTTGGTTTTTTTTACATTTACGATGGTAACCAGGGTAAACATCGGGTTACTAAGCGCAGCCCTGCGCTTAGTAACCCGATGTTTACCCTGGTTAAAAGCGAACGCATCGTTGGATCGGTGTCACACACACCGATCCAACGATGACAGCGGGAGATCCAGCGACGAAAGAAAGTTCCAAACGATCTGCTACGACGTACGATTCTCAGCGGGGTCCCTGATCGCTGCTGCGTGTCAGACACAGCGATATCGTATGGATATCGCTGGAACGTCACGGATCGTGCCGTCGTAGCGATCAAAATGCCACTGTGAGACGGTACCCTTAGCAGCAGTGATAAGGAGATGCACCAAGGCCCAAACAGAGACAGTGCAGAGAAAAAAGGTGAGAGGTAAGATAATTATAAGTTTTGTTTTTTTTTACCTTTTGATGTCCTTTTACAGTTCAGCAACATGATGGCCAGGAAACTAAAATGGTGAATCCATGTGGAAGTGGGTGACAAAAAATCTGCATTTTGTCAAAAGTGGAATTTTGTAGTATTAGAATTCAATTCCAGTTGAACACTGTGATAGGTTGACTTACTCAGCTACTCTCAGATGTAGACAAAGGAACTCTTCTTGGGTTAAGCTTCTGTTAGTTTATTAAAGCATGGCATAAACCTTTGCAGGATGTAACAAAATAAATAAGGCCTTTTTGGAATAATGGCAAAAGATAACTTATAGCACAGTCAATATATCAGTGAGATTTGACCACTCAAGATACAACAAACTGGACCTACCGCTTGGAGACTTCCCTGTCTCCAAACACATAACAAAGAAAAAAATGCAAGACATTTAATTTCCCCATTCACACCTTTTGAGAGGAGATATGATGAGTGGCTGTCCCACCCATTTCTTACAACCACTCACAAAAAACCCAAACATGGCCGATTAACCCCTCAGCACATAACATGCTGGAGAGAAACTTCTGGGTGTCACATCACGGAAGATAGCAACCTTTGTGACTCATATCTCCCCTCACATACAGCGCCAGTGACTAGAAATAGGCAAACACCTAGATGTTCAAGTCCAGCAAGTTCAGGCGAACAGTTACAAAAAGTTCGGGTTCAGGTACCAGAATAGTACCCGAACCTGAACCCGAACTTGGACCCCATTCACTTGAATGGGGGGTCTGAACATCCAGTGTTTGCTGCACTGTAATGTGCAAGACAGCACGGCAAACACCGCTTCTGATCAGCGGTGAAATCATCCCCACTGGTCAGAGAGCTGTGGTTACCACACTGTCAAAAGACAGCGGGAGCACTCAGCTGTGATCAGAGGTATAAGGTTTACCTCCGGTCACTGGTGTCAGCTGATGGGACAACTGCTCCCATCATCTAACACCTGCTGCCGCTAATAACAGTGAGAGCAGTAGTGGTGGATGGGAGTATTCATTAGCTGCTCCTGAGCTGTAAAAAAATAATTAAAACAAAAACTCAGCGTGGATTTCCCTGTATTTTTGTTAACCAGCCAGGCAAAACTCACAGCCGGGGGCTGCAACCCTCGGCTGTCAGCTTCAGCAAGGCTAGTTATCAAGAATAGAGGGGTCCCCATGCCATATTTTTTAATTATTTAAATAAATAATTTTAAAAAATGGCGTGGGGTCCCCCCATTTTTGGCAACCAACCTTGCTAAAGCAGACAGCTGAGGGCTGGTATTTTTAGGCTGGTAAGGGGCCATGGATATTGGTCTCCCAGCAGTGGCGTAACTACAAAGTTATGGGCCCCGGTGCGAACTTCCAAATGGGGCCCCCCCCGCCATAAAATTCAATGTAAGCCCCATAGAATACAATGCAGCCCCCCTCATAGTATAATGCAGCCCCTCCATACAGGGGCAGTGACAAAGACACGAGCAAATGGTGACGAGGGGGCAGAGGAGAGGGAACAAGGGGGCAAGGAAGACAGGCACTAGGGGACACATGGGGGCTAGGAGGCAGGGGAGAAGGATACAAGGGGTCTAGTGGGCAAGGGAGACTGACACAAGTGGGCAAGGGAGACTGACACAAAGGGCACACGGGGACTAGTGGACAAGAGAGACTGGCACACGGGGACACGGACTAGTGGGCAAGGGAGACTGACACACGGGGAATAGTGGGCAAGGGAGACTGATACAAGGGGACTAGTGGGCAATGGAGACTGACACACGGGGACAAGGGACAAGCACAAGGGGACAAGGGAGACAGGCACAAGGGGACACATAGGGACTAGTGAGCAAGAGACTGACACAAGGGGACAAGGGATACAAGCACAAGGGGACACACAGGGACAAGTGGGAAAGGGAGACTGACACACAGGGACTAGTGGGCAAAGGAGACTGACACAAGCACAAGGGGACAAAGGAGACAGGCACATGGGGACACACAGGGACTAATGGGCAAGGGAGACTGGCACACGGGGACACAAGCATAAGGGAGACAGGCTCAAGGGGACACACAGGGACTAATGGGCAAGGGAGACTGGCACATGGGGACACAAGCATAAGGGAGACAGGCTCAAGGGGACTCACGGCCCCCTGACCTGCCAGAGCCGCTTGCAGCTGCGACCGTAGTAGTTACGCCGCTGCCTCACACACACACATACTACAGATATCACACACACACACTACAGATATCACACACATCATACTACAGATATCACACACACACACACACACATCAGTTATTACACACACTACAGATATCACACACACATCATATTACAGATATCACACACATACTACAGTTATCACACACACACACTACAGATATCACACACACACACAGACATACTACAGATATCACACACACATCATACTACAGATATCACACACACACACACACACACTACAGATAACACACACACACACACTACAGATATCACACACACACACACACATACACACACTACAGATATCACACACACACACATACACACACTACAGATATCACACACACACATACACACACTACAGATATCACACACACACACATCATACTACAGATATCACACACATACTACAGTTATCACACACACACTACAGATACCACACACACACTACAGATACCACACACACACACTACAGATACCACACACACACACTACAGATACCACACACACACACCAGAGATACCAGCTCATATACACAACTCACAATCTCCTCTCTGGTACAGGGGTGGCTGATATAAACCGGCTGCAGCTCCTCAGCTTCTCCTGACTAAGGCTAGTTTCACACTAGCGTCGGGAACAACCCATCGCTGTGCGTCGGGCCGACGTTCCCGACGCTAGTGTGGTCTCCGCCGCACAACGGGGGCAGCGGATGCATTTTTCCCACGCATCTGCTGCCCCATTGTGAGGTGCGGGGAAGTGCGGGGAGGTGGGGGCGGAGTTCCGGCCGCGCATGCGCGGTCGGAAAAAGTGGACCGTCGGGAGCAAAAAACGTTACATGTAAGGTTTTTTTCTCCCGACGGTCCACTACCACACGCCCAAGCGTCGCAAAACGGACGCGACGTTTGGCAATGCGTCGCAAATGCGTCGCTAATGTTAGTCTATGACGAAAAAACGTATCCAGCAAGAACTTTTGCTGGATGCGTATTTTCGGCAAAACGACGCATTTGCGACGTATTGCAGTTAACGCTAGTGTGAAACTAGCCTAAAGCGGCTCTGTCCCGCACCTCCCCCCTGCTCTCGCCTTCTGTCCCGGGGTTATTTTGGCTTTCTCTTAAAGGGAACCTGTCACCCCGTTTTTTCCGTATGAGATAAAAATACTGTTAAATAGGGCCTGAGCTGTGCATTGCAATAGTGTATTTTGTGGACCCCGATTCCCCACCTATGCTGCCGAAATACGTTACCAAAGTAGTCGTTTTCGCCTGTCAATCAGGCTGGTCTGGTCAGATGGGCGTGGTGTCTTCCCCCAGATCTTGCTTAGTTTTCCGTTGGTGGCGTAGTGGTGTGCGCATGCCCAAGGTCCCGAATCCACTGCACAGGGGAGTGAAAATAGCGTGATGTGCGACATTTCATTGGTGATCGGTGGGGGCGGCCATCTTCCTTTGGCCGCGCGTGCGCAGAAGCGGCGCTCTGCTGGCCGCGGCTTCAGGAAAATGGCCGCAGGATGCCGCGCGTGCCCAGATGGAGATCGCGGCGGCCATTTTCCTGAAGCAGAGATGCGACACCTCGTACACACCCTACTCCGCTCCGTACACCCCCGACTCCGCTCCGTACACCTCGTACACACACGGCTCCGCTCCGTACACCTCGTACACACACGGCTCCGCTCCATACACCTCGTACACACACGGCTCCGCTCCGTACACCTCGTACACACACGGCTCCGCTCCGTACACCTCGTACACACACGGCTCCGCTCCGTACACCTCGTACACACACGGCTCCGCTCCGTACACCTCGTACACACACGGCTCCGCTCCGTACACCTCGTACACACACGGCTCCGCTCCGTACACCTCGTACACACACGGCTCCGCTCCGTACACCTCGTACACACACGGCTCCGCTCCGTACACCTCGTACACACACGGCTCCGCTCCGTACACCTCGTACACACACGGCTCCGCTCCGTACACCTCGTACACACCCGGCTCCGCTCCGTACACCTCGTACACACCCGGCTCCGCTCCGTACACCTCGTACACACCCGGCTCCGCTCCGTACACCTCATGCACACCCGGCTCTGCTCCGTACACCTCATGCACACCCGGCTCTGCTCCGTACACCTCATACACACCCGGCTCTGCTCCGTACACCTCATACACACCCGGCTCTGCTCCATACACCTCATGCACACCCAGCTCTGCTCCGTACACCTCATACACACACGGCTCCGCTCTGTACACCTCATACACACACTGCTCTGCTACATCCACCCAAACCCCTCCTGACCTCACACAAAAGCTTACCCTCCTCCAGCATGATGACAAACAGCACTGCACTACTGTCCTGCACTACACGGAAGCCCTTGATCATGTGACTCCAACTCCTCCCCTCCTGTGACCTCATCACAGGTCCTGTGCGCACAGAGCAGTGGCAGCTATAGTAGTGGTGTGCGGCTCTCTGCGGTGGAGGGGCTCTGCTGCGGGTCAAGTGCAGTCCCACCCGTGATCGCGAGTGCACGCGCAGCAGGGCCTGTAAGGAAGAATTATTTAAAGGGCCGGCGGCCCATTTTGTAGCTTAGAGTTCTTAGGAGCCCGCCCAGTCTGCTGGACTGGGTGGGCCCCTAAGCACTGCGGGCCCCGTCGCAATTGCGACCCCTGCGACCGCGGTAGTTACGCCCCTGTCTCCCAGTCTAAAAATAGCAGCCTGCATATGCCCAGAAAAGGCACATCTATTGGATGCACCAATTCTGACGCTTTGCTCGGCTCTTCCCACTTGCCCTGTAGCAGTGGCAAGTGGGGTTAATATTTGTGGGGTTGATGTCACCTTTATATCATCAGGTGACATCAATCCCACAAATATTAACCCCACTCCAGTCCCTGACAGCAAGCAGCCTGAATGGTAAACTTATCATTCATTCTCTGAACTGAAACACCCTGCATGTCTATTGCTCCAGTCCCAGACAGCAAGCAGCCTGAATGGTAAACTTATCATTCATTCTCTGAACTGAAACACCCTGCATGTCTATTGCTCCAGTCCCTGACAGCAAGCTGCCTGAATGGTATCTGAGTCATTCTATCTTCGGCATTGAATTCTGCATGTTTCTAGATTTGTTAGCCATCTTAGTAAGCATTTGTTTTTGTATATAGATATAGAACTCACTTATGCTTGTCCTTATGCAGAGAGGTCACAAAACTGTTTTCAAAGGAGTATATGATCCTTCTAGGCCTGGACATTTGTTTATCTGGTCACTACATTTATTGCGTCCTGCTGTCTCAAGTTAGTTTGATTGATTGCTAACGAGATGAGGAAAAAAGGGAGAGCCAAGAGCTAGCCTTCCATAAATTTAGACATTGCTTGGGGACACATTCCTGCAGGGGTGCATTTCTGCACTATTATTCATGTACATTTATTCAAAGTACTTTTTCTAAGTACTGGCAGTTATAACATGGCAGTTAGACAGGGCAGGAGACAGGTAAGACAATGAAAATCTATTCCCTGTTCATTTAGAACAGAACAAATACTCACTGTATGCATTTGTATAATCTATATCCTGGCTGCTGCATTCACTCACATTCACCACCCTTGCATTAACTCTTTTCACTCCATCCATATCGGCCCCTCTGTCCTTTCCACTCCTATGTATAGCACTCATGCTCTGTTCACATTGCTTAACAGCACAGATCCATTCAGTCCCACCATCCAACACAAGAGGCGCTCTCACAAATCACTTAACCATCTGATTACTCTTTCTATCCTCCTTCTCCTAGTCGCTGGAGACATCTCTCCCAACCCCGGCCCCCCATGTTATAGGAAGTCTAACCTCCCAACTGCTACACTCAGAAACCCCTCTAACCTTATTAATAACCCATGCATGCCTTCTGCTTCTTTCAATTGTGTCCTTTGGAATTCTCGCTCTGAGTGTAATAAACTCCCTTTCATCCATGACTTTTTCCTTTCTAATTCTCTTAACCTCCTGGCTCTTACTGAAACCTGGATCCAGCAGTCAGACACCACGGCTGCTGCTGCTCTCTCATATGGTGGACTACACTTTTCTCATACCCCAAGATCGGACAACAGGAAAGGTGGAGGCGTTGGCCTGCTCCTATCAACCAAATGTACCTTTTAGGTTATCCCCAAGTATCCTCACTTGTATTCCCTTCCTTTGAGGTCCATGCAGTCAGACTCTACATCCCCTTCTCCATGCGAGTGGTGGTGGTGTATTGTCCTCCCGGCCCCTCTCATAAGTTCCTGGATCACTTTGCCACCTGGCTTCCTCACTTTCTCTCCTGTTACATCCCTACCCTCATCATGGGTGATTTCAACATCCCCATTGCTTTTCTCCTCTCTCCATCTGCTTCTCAACTTTTATCTCTAACCTCCTCTTTTGGCCTTTCACAGCATACTAACTCTCCAATGCATGATGACGGAAACTCCCTCGACTTGGTCTTCTCCCGGATTTGCTCAGTGGACAATTTCACAAACTCCCCTCTCCCGCTCTCTTTCCACAACCTTCTTTCATTCTCTATCAAGAACTGCCATCCCGCCCAGGTCACCCCCACTTTCCACACTTATAGAAACATACATGCCATTTACATCCAGAAACTTGTGAAGAACTTGCAGTCCTCATTGGCCCCATCTCCTCCATCTCATGTCCTGATTCTGCACTGAAGCATTACAATGAAACCCTGAAAAGTGCCCTGGATGAAACTGCACCTCCTATACATAGAACAACTCGGCACAGATAGCGACAACCGTGGCACATGCTGCAAACACGTTTCATACAGCGGTGCTCCGGGTGCGCCGAACGTCTGGAGAGAATCTAATCTACCCGAACATTTCATCCATTATAAGTTCATGTTTAAAACATACAACTCTGCCCTTCACCTCTCCAAACATACCTATTTTAACACCCTCATCACCTCCCTGTCCAATAACCCTAAACGTCTCTTTGACACTTTCCAGTCTCTACTCAACCCAAGAGTGCAGGCCCCAACCACAGATCTCTGCGCTGACGATCTAGCCCATTACTTCAAAGAAAAAATTGACCACATCCGACATGAAATTATCTCCCAATCCCTTTATACCATGCACTGTCCTCCCTCCCCCACAACATCTAGTTCACTCTCTAACTTCGAACCAGTTACAGAAGAAGTAATCAGGCTCCTTGAAACTTCTCACCCGACCACTTGCACCAGTGGCCCCATTCGGTCACATCTCCTACAGTCCCTTTCCCCAGCTGTCACCTCTCATTTAATAAAAATATTCAACCTTTCCCTCTCTTCTGGTATCTTTCTCTCCTCATTTAAGCATGCCATCATACATCCACTACTTAAAAACCCATCCCTTGATCAAAACTATGCCGCTAATTATAGACCTGTCTCTAATCTTCCCTTCATCTCTAAACTCCGCGAATGCCTGGTCCAGTCCTGTTTTACCTGCTATCTCTCAGATAACTCTCTTCTCGACCCTCTTCAATCTGGTTTCCACTCTTTACACTCTACTGAAACTGCCCTCACTAAAGTCTATAAAGATCTAATAACAGCTAAATCTAATGGTCACTACTCCATGCTAATTCTCTTGGATCTCTCCGCAGCATTCGATACTGTGGATCATCAGCTCCTCCTCACTATGCTCCGCTCCATCGGCCTCGGACAACATTCTCTCCTGGTTCTACTCCTATCTCTCTGATCGCTCCTTCACTGTATCTTTTGCTGGTTCCTCCTCCTCTCACCTTCCCCTTACTGTTGGGGTTCCTCAAGGATCAGTCCTAGGCCCCGTCCTCTTCTCTTTGTATACTGCCCCTATTGGACAAACAATCAGTAGATTTGGGTTCCAGTACTACCTCTATGCTCATAACACCCAATTATACACTTCTCCTGATATCATGCCTGCCTTTTTAGAAAACACCAGTGATTGTCTTACCGCTGTCTCTAACATCATGTCCTCCCTCTATCTGAAACTGAACCTGTCAAAAACTGAACTCCTCGTGTTCTCTCCCTCTACTAACCTATCTTTCCCTGACATTGCCATCTCCGTGTGTGGTTCCACCATTACTCCCAAGCAACATGCCCACTGCCTTGGGGTCATATTTTATTCCAAGCTTTCCTTCACCCCCCACATCTGATCATTGGCTCACTCTTCTTATCTGCATCTCAAAAAGATTTCTAGAATTCGCCCTTTTCTTACTTTCGAATCTGCAAAAACCCTTACTGTTTCACTCATTCATTCTCGTCTGGACTATTCTAACTCTCTCCTAAATGGCCTCCCTCTTTCCAAACTCTCCCCGCTCCAATCTGTCCTGAATGCGGCTGCCAGGATCATATTCCTCACCAACCGTTACACCGATACCTCTACCCTGTGCCAGTCATTACACTGGTTACCCATCCACTCCAGAATCCAGTACAAAACTATTACCCTCATTCACAAAGCGCTCCATGGCTCAGCACCACCCTACATCTCCTCCCTGGTCTCAGCCTACCACCCTACCCGTGCTCTCCATTCTGCTAATGACCTGAGGTTAGCATCCTCAAGAATCAGAACCTCCCACTCTCGACTCCAAGACTTTTCACGTGCTTCGCCAATTCTTTGGAATGCACTTCCCAGGTTAATACAATTAATCCCCAATCCCCACAGTTTTAAGCGTGCCCTAAAAACGCATTTGTTCAGACTGGCCTGCCGCCTCAACGCATTAATCTAATTATCCCTGTGTGGCCCATTCATATAAGTTAAACTAAAATCAGGTTCCTCGCATCATGTTCTCATACAATTTATGCAGTTAATAGCCCTCTGTGTCTGTATTGCTACATACTTAGGCTGTTAACTGGTTCATGTAGCTTTACATGAACACTCGATCCTTACACTATGGCTGGTCCGAACAACAAATCAATTGTTACCATTCACCTCTTGTGTCTCCCCTTTTTCCTCATAGTTCGTAAGCTTGCGAGCAGGGCCCTCACTCCTCTTGGTATCTATTTTGAACTGTGATTTTTATTATGCTGTAATGTCTTTTGTCTGTACAAATCCCCTCTATAATTTGTAAAGCGCTGCGGAATATGTTGGCGCTATATAAATAAAATTATTATTATTATTATTATTATTATTATTATTATTAATCCCACGGCTTAGTAATAGAGATGCATCTATAAGACACCTATCCATTACTAATTCTATAGTTATATGGTAAATAAAGACATAACAACCAGAATCCTTTAATTGAAAGAAAGACACAGACTCTTTGAATAATTTTAATTAAACTATACTTACGACCTCGCCTAATTCCACCGAAGCCCTCGATCTCCTGTAATAAAACTAAAAGAAAACAACAATAATATACCATACCTGTCTGTCATTCTGTCCCACGCCGTAATCTATGTCTGGGAGATAAACAGTTTTCAAGCAGTGACCCTGTCACAACATATTCACTAATCTATAATGTCTGATATTTGTTGGCTGTTACTTTAAATAATGCATGTTAAATATAAGTGTGCAAATTGCAGTCATTTACCACTGCAGTTTCTTAGCAAGCTGTGGTACACCCTTTAACTCCACATCTTACCTTAAAATTAATTGTTTTTGCTTTATATTCTTAAAAAGTTAAGGTTTATTTCAATTTAATAATGTAAAATGCAGCAGAATATAAAATCCATATTTGGCTCGAGTTCTGCTTATCCTCAGATCAAATAAATGTTATTGCAAAACTGGAATGAAAACAAGAACACATCTACTGAAACAACTGACCTATATAAGAATGAAAGCAGCTAAAATCCCACACATATACCAGTCTAGATCACCTAATATAAAATGTCTTCGATTGATTGAAAGCCTTTTGGGGGAATTCAAGAAAACAGATGTTTCATATGCAAGTCTTGATTTAGAGTCTGCTGGAATAAGATGCATTAAATTCATTAAGAAGTGAATGCCTTTTTACTAGAGATGGGCAAATATATTCAAGTGGAATTGAACTCTGCAATAACCCTAGATTCTGCTGTACCTCATTCAGACCGTACTGACGTGCGCATTTAAGAAATAATACTTAGGAAGAAGAAGCCAACAAACATCACTGACAGAGTCAACAGAACCTTCCTTGACTCATTCCCAGGTAAAATATGGAACTTGGTAGTACTGTAAATACATTTTTATATATTTTAATATAGTAGTGCCAATTAATTTTCCTGAAAGGCCACATTAGAGATCATGACTGTTGCAGAGGACTGAAGTAATACATTGAATTGAATTCAGTCTAATATTAACATTTATATACAATTATCATTTTAGATAGTGTGATGCAGTGACCCCTGTTACAGGTAGGGGGCGCTGTATGGTCTCCCCAGTATACGCACGGAGGCGTATTGAGGACATGAGAGTGCATGGCAGTTGCATGCCTAGATGTGATAGTGAGACAAAGTCCGGCATTGTTGTGAATGGTCGGTATGTGTGTCACAGAGAAAGAAACTGCGCTGTCAGCCTGAAGCAATGTTGTGTTCAGGGACCTGTAGTCCAACAAGTAACTGTGTAGTTCTTAAGGGAGTCTTTCAGGGCTAGTTATGAGAGATTGGTGGGTCAAACTAGCCACACACCCACACTCCCACCCAGGGGAGTGGTTACAAGGATGTAATGTAACTAGGGTGTGGGTCACATGGTCTGAGTGAGGGGACCTGAATGGTCCATGTGCAAGGTCCTGGTAGAAACCTCAGTGTTGGGTGTGCTAGCCCTGAAGAGCATGTGGTGGGACTTTGCTACTGGTGGCCTGGGTATTGGACGGTCCCAGCCGGGGATGACGTCCTGAATAGTACCCGGACAGGCCACCTGTGTGATCCCAAGTAACCTGGGTGTTGGGAGGTCCAGGGAGTAGGACTGGATCCCTGAACAGCATGAGGTGAGGGAAGGGATCTGCAGAGCCAGTTACAGCTTCTGTGTGGGGAAGCTACAGTTCTTCGGTGGGTCTGGAACTAACTAGTGTGTGCCGGCCAGGCAAGTTGGTGATCCCCTTAGGCAGCTTCTCCAGATAACAGGACCCGTGTGGTACTGCCAGTGAAAACCTGCAACGCTGACAAGCAGGTAATATCAGACTGTGTGTGTTTGGCTCCAGAGCGAGCCTGAATATTGGACTCGACCAAGAGTGTAAGGTCACAATCCTCATGGAACAGAGCCACGCTGTGAACATTGTTACTTTGTTTCGCCATGCTATGAAGGCTGTTAATTTGTGTTTTGTGTTACTGGGGTTTATGGAGTAATAAACCCAGTTGAACTTTTGAAGAAAAACGTCTTGCTGTGTGTTATATCGCTGCCAAGCGAGTATTCCCCAACCCGTGAGTATGTGCAATCTTACAATAGTTATTAATGTTATTGCTTATTATTTTGCAGATCAAAGCCATATAATTTTCAAATTTTTATAAAGTTTATAAACAGCAGTAAATCATACTGCTACTGTTATTCAGCCTTCGCACCATGATCAACAGATTCCTCAAAAACAGAATTATGTCTGCACAGCCCCCAACACACACTGATGGTCCACAGCTCCCTGACACATTATTATGACCACTCACAGTCCTGCACACAGTATGATTCTCCACAAACCCCAACACAGTATGATTTCTCACACAAACCCTCAGCTCAGTGTAATGGCCCACTGTTGTGAATTCTGTTTGTGGGCTCCCCCGGTGGTGTTTTATGGTAGTGCCACTTATTTGCCTTCTTCTATCCTTGATCACCTGTTGACACCCATTAGGGGAGTTTCCTATTTAAGGCTGCTTGGCTGCTGGTCTGATGCCGGCCAACAATGTATCAGTAGCATTCTGTTGCATTCTCCTGCCTCAAGATCCTGTTCAGCTAAGTTGAATTTTGTTTCTAGTTTATGCTATTTTTGTCCAGCTATTTGCAATGTGACTCTCTGTAGCTGGAAGCTCTCGTGGACTGAAATTGCCACTCCAGTGGCATGAGTTGTCACTGGAGTTTTAAAGTAATTTCAGGATGGTGTTTTTGAGTAGTGTTTTGAAGTTGACCGTGAAGTGACTCTTTCCTGTACTTCTGCTATCTAGTAAGCGGACCTCACTGTGCTAAATCTGCTGTTCATCCTACGTATGTCTTTTCCTCTTGACTCACCGTCAATATCTGTGGGGGGCTGCTATCTCCTTTTGGGGTTCATCTCTGGAGGTAAGGCAGGCCTGTATATTCCTCTGATAGGGGTAGTTAGATCTCCGGCTGGCGCGTGGTGTCTAGGGCATCGTAGGAAACACTCCCCGGCTACTTCCAGTGTCGTGTCAGGTTCAGGTCACGGTCACTTTAGTTCCCATCACCCGAGAGCTAGTCCGTTGTTATTTTGATTTCCCTGCCATTGGGAAAATCATAACAGTTTGGCCGGCCCACATGTGTTAAAACTATGCACTAAAGCAGGAAAGGATATGAAAAGGTTTTTTTTCCTTCTGTGTTTGGAAAGTGCACCTTAGTGCTTATTTGTACTCCTTGCTTAAACTGCAGTCTTCAGCCTTTTTTTTTTTTTTTTCCTCTCCTCTTAATCTCTGAATGGCTTTGGTTACACCTGTTTGAATCATGGATCCACAGAGTTTGGTTGCAGGTCTGAATAACCTGGCTACAAAGGTCCAGAACTTACAAGATTTTGTTATACGTGCTCCAATGTCTGAACCTAAGATCCCTATGCCTGAATTTTTTACCGGAGACAGATCCCGTTTTTTGAATTTCAGAGAGAATTGTAAATTGTTTTTGTCTCTGAAATCTCACTCTGCTGGTGATCCTGCGCAACAGGTTAAAATTGTTATTTCTCTATTGCGGGGTGACCCACAAAGTTGGGCATTTGCATTGTCGCCAGGGGATCCTGCGTTATTAAATGTAGATGCGTTTTTTCTGGCTTTGGGGTTGCTTTATGAAGAACCTAATTTAGAGATTTTGGCTGAGAAAGCCTTGATAGCTCTATCCCAAGGGCAAGATGAAGCTGAGATATACTGCCAAAAATTTCGTAAATGGTCGGTGCTTACTAAATGGAATGAGTGCGCTCTAGCAGCTAATTTCAGAGAAGGTCTCTCTGATGCCGTGAAGGATGTCATGGTGGGGTTCCCTGTGCCTACAGGTCTGAATGATGCCATGAAATTGGCTATCCAGATTGATCGGCGTTTACGGGAGCGCAAATCTGTGCACCATATGGCGGTATCTTCTGAGCAAAAATCTGTGCACCATATGGCGGTATCTTTTGAGCAAAAACCTGTGCACCATATGGCGGTATCTTCTGAGCAAAAACCTGTGCATCATTTGGCGGTGACCTCTGAAAAGGCACCAGAGCATATGCAATGCGATAGTGTATTGTCTAGAGGCGAACGACAGAATTACAGGCGCAAAAATGGGTTGTGCTTCTATTGTGGAGATCCAGCTCATGTTATATCAGCATGCTCTAAACGCATAAAGAAGGTTGATAAAAAGGTTGATAAATCTTTTTCTATGGGTACTTTGCAGTCTAAATTTCTTTTGTCCGTGACATTGATTTGTACTTTATCATCTGTTACTGTGGATGCTTATGTGGATTCTGGCGCCGCTCTGAGTCTCATGGATTGGTCCTTTGCCAAGCGTTGTGGGTTTGATTTAGAGCCTCTGGAGGTTTCTATTCCCTTAAAGGGTATTGATTCTACACCTTTGGCTAGCAATAAACCACAATATTGGACACAAGTGACTATGCATCTTTCCCCAGACCATCAGGAGATTATTCGTTTCCTTGTGTTATATAATCTACATGACGTATTAGTACTTGGATTACCATGGTTACAAATTCATAATCCAGTCTTGGACTGGAGATCAATGTCTGTGCTGAGCTGGGGATGTCGGGGGATTCATGGGGATGCACCTTTGGTTCCCATTTCTTCATCTACTCCCTCTGAGATCCCAGCATTTCTGTCAGATTTTTATGATGTCTTTCAGGAGCCTAAAACTGATTCTCTCCCCCCTCACAGAGAGTGTGACTGCGCTATTGAGTTGATTCCCGGTAGTAAATTTCCTAAGGGTCACTTGTTTAATTTGTGTGTACCTGAACATACTGCTATGCGGGAGTATATCAGAGAATCTTTGGAAAAGGGTCATATTCGCCCCTCTTTGTCTCCACTGGGGGCAGGGTTTTTCTTTGTGGGTAAAAAGGATGGTTCATTGAGACCTTGTATCGACTATCGACTTCTGAATAAGATTACAGTTAAATACCAGTACCCGTTACCTTTACTGACTGATCTTTTTGCTCGCATAAAGGGGGCGAAGTGGTTCACTAAGATCGATCTACGTGGTGCGTATAATTTGGTGCGGATTAAGCAGGGGGATGAGTGGAAGACCGCATTTAATACGCCTGAAGGCCATTTTGAGTATTTGGTAATGCCTTTCGGTCTCGCGAATGCCCCTTCCGTTTTTCAGTCCTTTATGCACGATATTTTCCGTGAATATCTGGATAAATTTGTGATTGTGTATTTGGATGATATTTTGATTTTTTCGGAGGACTGGGAATCTCATGTTCAACAAGTCAGGAGAGTTTTTCAGGTTTTACGAGCTAATTCTCTATTTGTGAAGGGCTCAAAGTGTATTTTTGGGGTTCAGAGAATTTCCTTTTTGGGATATATTTTTTCCCCTTCATCTATGGAGATGGACCCTGTTAAGGTTCAGGCTATTTGTGATTGGATACAACCTACTTCTCTAAAGAGTCTTCAGAAATTCTTGGGATTTGCTAATTTCTATCGCCGATTCATAGCGGGTTTTTCTGCCATTGCTAAACCTTTGACTGATTTGACCAAGAAGGGTGCTGATGTTGCTAATTGGTCCTCTGCGGCTGTGGAGGCCTTTCGGGAGCTTAAGCGCCGCTTTTCTTCTGCTCCTGTGTTGCGCCAGCCTGATGTTTCGCTCCCGTTCCAGGTTGAAGTAGATGCTTCCGAGATCGGAGCAGGTGCAGTTTTGTCGCAGAAAGGTCCTGACTGCTCAGTGATGAGACCATGTGCGTTTTTCTCTCGAAAGTTTTCGCCCGCTGAGCGAAATTATGATGTTGGAAATCGGGAGCTCTTGGCCATGAAGTGGGCATTTGAGGAGTGGCGTCATTGGCTTGAGGGTGCTAGACACCAGGTGGTGGTCTTGACTGACCACAAAAATCTAATTTATCTTGAGTCAGCCAGGCGTCTGAATCCTAGACAGGCGCGCTGGTCGTTGTTTTTCTCTCGATTTAACTTTGTGGTTTCATATCTGCCTGGGTCTAAGAATGTGAGGGCGGATGCCCTCTCTAGGAGTTTTGAGCCTGACTCGCCTGGTGATTCCGAACCTACTGGCATCCTGAAGGATGGGGTGATATTGTCAGCTGTCTCCCCAGACCTGCGGCGCTCTTTGCAGGAGTTTCAGGTGGATAGGCCTGATCGCTGTCCGCCTGGTAGACTGTTTGTCCCTGATGACTGGACCAGTAGAGTTATTTCGGAGGTTCACTCTTCCGCGTTGGCAGGTCATCCTGGAATTTTTGGCACCAGGGATCTGGTGTCTAGGTCCTTCTGGTGGCCTTCCTTGTCTCGAGATGTACGTATTTTTGTGCAGTCTTGTGATGTTTGTGCTCGGGCTAAGCCCTGCTGTTCCCGGGCCAGCGGGTTGTTGTTGCCCTTGCCTATTCCTAAGAGGCCTTGGACGCACATCTCTATGGACTTTATTTCTGACCTTCCTGTTTCTCGTAGGATGTCCGTCATCTGGGTGGTGTGTGACCGTTTTTCCAAGATGGTTCACTTGGTACCTTTGCCCAAATTGCCCTCCTCCTCTGAGCTGGTCCCTCTATTTTTTCAGAATGTTGTGCGTTTGCATGGTATTCCTGAGAATATAGTGTCTGACAGGGGTACTCAGTTTGTGTCTAGATTTTGGCGGGCGTTCTGTGCCAGGATGGGCATCGACTTGTCTTTTTCGTCTGCATTCCATCCTCAGACTAATGGCCAGACTGAGCGTACTAATCAGACCTTGGAGACTTACTTGAGGTGTTTTGTGTCCGCTGATCAGGACGATTGGCTTGATTTTTTGCCATTGGCAGAGTTTGCCCTTAACAATCGGGCCAGTTCTGCCACTTTGGTTTCTCCATTTTTTTGTAATTCAGGGTTTCACCCTCGCTTTTCGTCCGGTCAATTGGAGTCTTCGGATTGTCCTGGAGTAGATGCTGTGGTTGATAGAATGCATCAGATTTGGGGACAGGTTGTGGACAATCTGAAGTTGTCCCAGGAGAAGACTCAACAGTTCACTAATCGTCATCGGCGTGTCGGTCCTCGTCTTTGTGTTGGGGACCTGGTTTGGTTGTCTTCTCGATTTGTTCCTATGAAGGTCTCGTCTCCTAAGTTTAAGCCTCGGTTTATCGGCCCTTATAGGATTCTGGAGGTTCTCAATCCTGTGTCCTTTCGTTTGGACCTCCCAGCATCTTTTACTATTCATAATGTTTTTCATCGGTCATTGTTGCGGAGGTATGAGGTGCCGGTTGTTCCGTCTGCTGATCCTCCTGCTCCTGTGCTGGTTGAGGGTGAGTTGGAGTATGTGGTGGAAAAGATCTTGGACTCCCGTGTTTCCAGACGGAAACTTCAGTATCTGGTTAAGTGGAAAGGCTATGGTCAGGAGGATAATTCTTGGGTGACAGCATCTGATGTTCATGCTCCTGATTTGGTTCGTGCATTTCATAGTGCTCATCCAGATCGCCCTGGTGGTTCTGGTGAGGGTTCGGTGCCCCCTCCTTAAGGGGGGGTACTGTTGTGAATTCTGTTTGTGGGCTCCTCCGGTGGTGTTTTATGGTAGTGCCACTTATTTGCCTTCTTCTATCCTTGATCACCTGTTGACACCCATTAGGGGAGTTTCCTATTTAAGGCTGCTTGGCTGCTGGTCTGATGCCGGCCAACAATGTATCAGTAGCATTCTGTTGCATTCTCCTGCCTCAAGATCCTGTTCAGCTAAGTTGAATTTTGTTTCTAGTTTATGCTATTTTTGTCCAGCTATTTGCAATGTGACTCTCTGTAGCTGGAAGCTCTCGTGGACTGAAATTGCCACTCCAGTGGCATGAGTTGTCACTGGAGTTTTAAAGTAATTTCAGGATGGTGTTTTTGAGTAGTGTTTTGAAGTTGACCGTGAAGTGACTCTTTCCTGTACTTCTGCTATCTAGTAAGCGGACCTCACTGTGCTAAATCTGCTGTTCATCCTACGTATGTCTTTTCCTCTTGACTCACCGTCAATATCTGTGGGGGGCTGCTATCTCCTTTTGGGGTTCATCTCTGGAGGTAAGGCAGGCCTGTATATTCCTCTGATAGGGGTAGTTAGATCTCCGGCTGGCGCGTGGTGTCTAGGGCATCGTAGGAAACACTCCCCGGCTACTTCCAGTGTCGTGTCAGGTTCAGGTCACGGTCACTTTAGTTCCCATCACCCGAGAGCTAGTCCGTTGTTATTTTGATTTCCCTGCCATTGGGAAAATCATAACAGCCCACATAGTCCCCACACACAGTATGAATCACACTGCTCCCCAACACAGAATGATGACCATCAAAGTGTGATCTCTCACAATCCCCAAACAAATTATGACTGCTCCATACATAGTATTATCCACTACTTTTCCTGAACACAGAATGATGACCCCAACAGTATGATCCCTTGCAGTCCAAAAACACATTATGATGGCCCCCACACCATATGATTCCCCAATGTCCCAAAACACAGAATGATGAACTCTTGGTATGATCCCCGCAGTCAACAAACACATACTGATGGCCCCACACATTCACCCCATAATTGAATGACAAAAAAAACAAACACTACTCACCTCCCCCTTGATCTACAGCTGTGTTGCTTCAGTATTGTAAACTCTTGCTGTGCAAACTGAGGTTCCACAGTAGGTGTGATGTAATGCTGTAATCAGGCCTGCTGTATTGAGAAGTTTAATGGCACAAGCTGAATGGTGGAAGAAGGAGCAAATGGCTCCCTCTTCCATCATTATATACATCCTGAGGAAGCAGATAGAGGTGAGATCAAGAGGAGGTAGGGAGGGCGGCATTTGGCCACTGCTTCCAGCTCTTATGCTGTTCCAGTCCATGGGCCAGATAGAAATCAGAGGCCATTTGTGGCCTGAGGGCCAGTTTGCCTAGGCCTGTTCTAACACCAATTGAACTCAACATTCTAAAGAAAAACTTTTCTGACCACACCAAAACTGGGATCATTCCAACTCTAAAAAGAACTATAACAATTCTATTGAACATGAAGACTCTAAATAATTACATTTTACCCACCTATTGACATGGCACATACTCCAAGTCACATAGGAGAGGGACTGCAACTCTTTCAAGATACCGTCTTTACATACATTTGGTCTTAGAGTGCCAAGCAATTTTATGCACCCAAGATATATCTTAGTACGGAAATGTTTTTTAACCTAATAAGAAGAGATTCAAGAGATCGAGAGATGAGTCAATTTCCTGGTCAGTCATTACCTAGATGAGTTTGAAAAGTAAAGACTACTGGCACATAATATCTGTAGCAGCATCTTAATAAAGACAGTGGACAAGGGTGGGTGTTATGATCTGGTGACCTTGGAGCCGCATGAAACTTTCTCTGGAGTCGGTGGAACCTGTACTGACCGCAAATCCTGAACTAACACCGCAACTAGAAGTAGCCGTGGGGTGTGCCTAACATACCCTAGACACCTCGACACAGCTGGAGGACTAAATACCCCTATAGATGGAAATAGGAATGCTACCTTGCATCAGAGCAGACCCCCAAAGGATAGGCAGCCCCCCACGAATAATGACTGTGAGTAGGAGAAGAATAGACACACGCAGGTAGAAAACAGGATTTAGCAAAAGAGGCCACTCTAGCTAAATAGGAAAGGATAGGACAGATTACTAGGCGGTCAGTATTAAAACCCTTCCAAAAATATCCACAGCAGATAATACAAAAAGTTCCACAATCTAACTAAAGACATGAAATGTATATCTGCCACTCCAGAGAATCCAACAAGACTGAGAAAATACTGACACAATCTAAGCTGGACAAGAAAACACAAAGAATAGCACTGAATTGTGAAGCACATAGCATGTGTGCCACAGGAAAAAAAACAGACACTTATCTTTGCTGATTTGGCAGAAAGGCAGGAGGAACCAAGCAGAGGTCCAACAACAATTGACAACTGGCAAGGACTAATGAATCCTGCACGCCTAAATACCCCAGTCAGAACTGCAATCAGCAGATACACCTGACCAGGACTGCAACTCAGGGGCAACTGCATTACCACCTACAACCACCGGAGGGAGCCCAAAAGGAGAATTCACAACAGGTGGGGCAAAAATTTTCATGGATAACAAGGAATATCAGTTAACAGCAGACTGTCAAACATTCACCAAAAATAAAACGAAACCTTTGCTCCCTTATTACAAATTAAACATAGATTCAGAGAAGGACAGTAACTTAACTTAGGGCAAAATGGACATAAAAACCTACAATTTATTTATCAAAATAAACTGTAATGTCAGTTTTGATTCCCTCTCTTAATTGCATAAGTAAAAAACAAACAAACACTTGTTCATCCAGTAATACGTTTACAGGCTCACTGCTCTCTCCCCTTTCTATTGTTTAAGAACAAATACTGACTGCTGATCAAGAAAACCAGGTCATTTATATTGGATACCAGCCATTTCCTGAACAATGTACAGAATCTATCAAGATTAAAGACCTGACTGTATCCTGGAGCATAGTGGCTACACAGCGAAATTTGACACAATTTAGCATCTCTGATAATTCCATCCAGTGTATATAAAAGTATTAGAGTTACTACATGACTACTGTTTTCTGTTTGAGATGAGCTTTACATTCAGATATGTAGCACATGGAAATGGCTTATCCTTTTTTCTGTCTGTTCGTTTCTATGATTTGCACAGAATGTATTTGCCAATGTCATACCTATGATAACTGGATATGATCCTAACCTATTAACAACACTGAAAAAGCTAGAACTATAGAGAGGAATTTATTCAGTTGAACTAAAGATTCTTTATCTATATTGTGATGGAGAAAAATAGTGTTTGAACTGAATATACGGTACCTTACTGCGACCTTGTATGTGGGTCAAACTACAAAATGTTACATGAGTACTTTTAAATCAATTATCTAATGTGAGATTTTTATTTTTATCTTTAATTCATTTTTTCCAGGTTGATTTAAATACATGCACAGAACGCTCAGTTGGAAAGTTGTTAGTTCATACATGCAAGACTGGCCTCACACGTATGTGTATAAAAAATCAATTTGATGTTGATCCAGCAAAACATCATGATTGCCATGCAAGTGTCATGTGAGTACAATGAGAGTGCAAAGCGATTTTTCTCACCTAGCATTCGTACGTCATCTGTATGACATGTATGTGCAATCCGTATGCAATGTGTTTTTAACATCTTTTACATATCATAATTCTCTATACAATTTAAAGCTAGTTTACAAACTAATAAAGCAATCTCAGATAGATAGATAGATAGATAGATAGATAGATAGATAGATAGATAGATAGATAGAGAGAAATAGAAGAAATAGGTACAGTAGATAGATTGATAGATAGTTAGATAGATAGATAGAATGCATTGAAATCCTGTAGACATATATGGTAATTTCACAAACCCTCTGCATATATTAAACTTTCACACTTTATTGCCGTTCAGCATATATACAAAGAATTATAATTGTCATGTGACCATTAAAGACAGTAGAACCTCTATTGAGAAACGCGGCTGAAAGTACGTTTCAAATATTTATTAATATGATAATATAAGTTAAAAGACAACTACACATAGACTCAACAGAATGAAATGCAGAGACAGGAAAGGATTACATACAATAACTTAAAGCACCATTATAACTTAGCAGCATATGATATAGATTGTTTATATGCAATGTTGCAGAGTAAGGTATAAGGTCTGGGTTCACAAGATGCTGTATCAAATGAGATTGAATTAATATATTGATATAAATTTGTAATTATCTCCAGATGGCACTTAAGTAAATAAGATATAAAATAATAACAATGGAACACCAGCTGAAAATGAACTAATGCAACAATGCCCAATGAGGTATAATATAAGGTGCTAATATGCAAGTATCACGTCACTTGGAAGTAAAGGTGTACATATATAGTGCTAAGAATTCAATAACCCAAATATAGCCATAGTTAGCAGTGCAAGGAACTTATCGACAAAGCATAATACAATCACCTATGTGGCACAGATTAATTACAATGAGAAACAACAAATAAAGTGACAAAATTCAAAAAGATTTTGAGTTACTAAGGCTAAGTGCACATGTTGCAGAATTGCCATGTAAATTTCCGCGGCAATTCTGCAACTCCTGCCGTGGGTATATTGCATGCGGAATTGGCATGCCTTTTCTCGCTAAACAATAGCGTTTTCAAGCATAATTAGCTACAGATCGCTTGTAAAACTGATTGACAGGTTGGTCACACTTGTCAAACATAGTGTTTGACAAGTGTGACCAACTTTTTACTATTGATGCTGCGTATGCAGCATCAATAGTAAAAAGATCTAATGTTAAAAATGATTAAAAAAAATTAAAAAAATTGTTATTCTCACCTTCCGGAGTCCCCCGATCTCCTCAGCCGTGCACGCAGTGGCTTCCGTTCCCAGGGATTCCCAGCGATTCTGCAAATTAATGAACATGCTGCATTTTTTTCCGAAATGCGTTTCCGCTCCAGAAAAAAACACAGCATGTGCATACAAAATGCGGATTGCATCCTATTAATAGGATGCTTAATGTGAGCGGTTTTTTTTGCGGTTTTGTCGCGTTTTTATAGTGAAAAAATGCAAAAAAAAACGAAAAAAATTCGGAATGTATACACACAGCCTTAGGCCAAAAATGGTGCCAAATGGTGCTAAAAGTGCCAAATGGTGCTAAGGACTGCTTACCCATTCAGATCACCGTGCCCAAAGCAGGTTTCACCATAGCTTTTAAAAGGGACAAGGGAAATACAGAGGAGTGTGCTATTTAAGATGTAAGTGACCTATCACCGATGTGGTGCACAGGTGGTGAATATAAAAAAGGCTGAGTTTTAATGTGAATCCAATATATAAAATGATATATTAAAATAAATTAATATAAGAGAACACAATAATCTATATGATGGGTCCAAAGGGGCAAAACTTCTGATGATAGTTCAATGGATGGAGGAAAGACCACTCGGATCCCAATAAGGCGAAATAAGAACAACAAAAAAGAGAGAAAATGACAACATACACAACTACAATACACAAAGAACAGATTTTACTGATACATGTAAATAAATAAATGTTAAAATTATTAAAATTGTCAAAAGGGATATAATAAGTATAATGGATTATATTATAAAAACGGCACAAAGCTAATAGTTTCATTTAGACCTTTAGGTACCATGGTATCAAGAACAGTGATCCACCTGACCATCTTATTTACTTAAGTGCCAATCGGAGATCTTTAGCATATCTTACAAATTTAGATCAATATATTAATTCAATCTCATTTGATACAGCATCTTGTGAACCCAGGCCTTATACCTTACTCTGCAACATTGCATATAAAAAATCTATACCACATGCTGCTAAGTTATGAAGGTACTTTAAATTATTGTATGTAATCATTTCCCTCTCTCCGCATCCAATTCTGTTGGGAGAATCTATGTGTAATTGTTTTTAACTTATATTATCATACTTATAAATATTTGAAACGTACTTTCAGTCATGTTTCTCAATATAGGTTCTACAGTCTTTAATGGTCAAACTACAATTGCAATTATTTGTATATATGCTAATTTATCTCCTATAAATTTTACAGAGGGCCTCCCTGATTTCATTGTTCAATGGATTTACATGAAAGAGAAGTAGCTTGATATTCCTAAGCACTAAGTATTTTTAAAAGAAAATCCTCTCAACAGGATGAAGGACATCAAAGGGGTATATGTGAGTTAAAACAGATGCTAAAGCTTTTGTTCCATCAGGGTATCAAAATTTGGTGGAACAAAACAACTCTAGAAAATTATCTTGAAAAAAAATTGATCCCACATGACCTCCGAGTCCAAGTTTTTCCCTCATATGGAAGAGGCGACACCGGATTTTGTTCCCAGTGGGAGAAAATTTGTAATAATAATTAGTAATAATAGTTCCATACTATCTGCATTGGAGACTGACATCAATAATGCACAAGAACAAGTAAAAAAAAGCTGTCTCACAAAGTGTAATGGATTCTTTTCACAAAGAAATGGATGAGTGCTTTGAATTATGGGAAAAACAAATCCAAACCACTAAAGCGAATAAATACCAACAAGATCAGCAGGATTTTGCAAATAATAAAGTATACAAATGGAAGTACACATCCACACAATATTGTGAACACAGAAATTCGGTCTCTTCAGCTTCCTCTACAGACTTTGAACCAGGAGACTTTGATGTCAGAAAAAAGATGACCAGGAACAAAAGCAACAGCAAAGACAACTCCAGTTCTTCATTGAAGGAAATTAATCTATCTAATAGAATTCTCACCCAATCACAAATAGATTTACTAAGTAGAGAATTCACTTTTTCACCCACCAGCAAATTTGATTATTTTACGGTGATAAAAGATTTGCAGTTATTCACCAGAAAACTAGTAATTAAAAAAATATTCAACACAAGCATTAATGAATTTTCCCACTGCAGAAGAATGTGAAGCAATAAATATCCTACAAGAGTTGCTGCATGAATGAGAAACTACTGTTGGTAAGATAGCCTCATCATTACTACCTTCTTCCAAAAACTTCACCCAATCTCTATGTATCCAAATGTGGATCTGCTTGTAAATCTAGTTAGTGAGGAGTTCAGAATCATCTCTCCCAGAGTATCTTACCACAATTATACTCAGGAGGAGATGAAATCTTTAGAGGTACTCAATACAATGAAAGACATTGTAATCAAGGCCTCTGATAAAGGGGGTAACATTGTTTTGTGGCCCACCTCAATGTATGAACATGAGGTTAGACAACACTTAAATGACTCTTCCACTTACAAAAAAATTAACATTCAACCCTCTTTCTAGTTACCAGTCACAACTATAAAACATCCAATTCAATGCTTTCGCTTAGGGTACTGTCTCACAGTCGCACTTTTGTCGCTACGACGGTACGATCCGTGACGTTCCAGCGATATCCATACGATATCGCTGTGTCTGACACGCAGCAGCGATCAGGGACCCTGCTGAGAATCGTACGTCGTAGCAGATCGTTTGGAACTTTCTTTCGTCGCTGGATCTCCCGCTGTCATCTTTGGATCGGTGTGTGTGACACCGATCCAACGATGCGTTCGCTTGTAACCAGGGTTAATATCGGGTTACTAAGCGCAGGGCCACACTTAGTAACCCGATGTTTACCCTGGCTACCATCGTAAAAGTAAAAAATAAAAAACAGTACATACTCACATTCCGGTGTCCGTCAGGTCCTTTTCAGTCTGCTTCCCGCACTGACTGACTGCCGGCCGGAAAGTAAGAGCAGAGCACAGCGGTGACGTCACCGCTGTGATCTGCTTTCACTTTACGGCGGCATTCAGTCAGAGCGGGAAGCAGACTGCAAGGGACCTGACGGACACCGGAATGTGAGTACGTACTGTTTGGTTTTTTTTACTTTTACGATGGTAACCAGGGTAAACATCGGGTTACTAAGCGCGGCCCTGCGCTTAGTAACCCGATGTTTACCCTGGTTACCCTGGGCCTTCGGCATCGTTGGTCGCTGGAGAGCTGTCTGTGTGACAGCTCTCCAGCGAGCACGCAACGACTTTCCAACGATCACGGCCAGGTCGTATCGCTGGTCGTGATCGTTGGAAAGTTGCAGAGTGTGACAGTACCCTAAGGGTCTAATCATCAAAAAGGAAATGGATAGTCTTATGTTACAAAATCCCAGTATCACAACTTTTTACCTGATACCAAAAATCAATAAAAATCCTGAAAATCTTCCTGAAAGACCCATCATTTCAGGTAGTCAAAATATCTGTGAACCAATTAGCAAATTTATAGACTATATTTTGAAACCTTTCATGGAAGATTTACCATCCTACTTCAAAGACACATCCGATTTTCTGAGGAAGGTAGACGAGGAACATGTTGATGATGACACTTTGATGTAACCTGTGATGTAGAATCCTTGTACACGTCCATACGCCACACAGATGGGAATAGTTTCACTGATTTTTTCTAAGAATGTCTAATCATAGTAAGGAAATAGTAGATTTCATTCTGGACTTCTCTCCTTTGCCCTTATTCACAATTTTTTCATATTCAGACACTCCTTCTTCCTACAGCTCCAGGGAATAGTAATGGGGGCAGCCTGAACACCCTCATACGCAAACCTGTTCCTGAAGCTATGGGAGAGGGAGCTCTTTCTCACTTACCATAATCCAGTAGTCATCCATATACCAATGAGGTGTCATTTTATAGATGACATATTTTTCTTGTGGCAGGGCAATAAAGAAACCCTTACTGAATTTATACAAAACTTCAATATCAATACCAATAACATCAGGTTGACTCATAAGTCTGGCAGGCATAGGACTGCATTTCTAGATGTACTACTTGATATTGATAATTTTGGTTCCATCCAAACAGATGAGTTCCGTAAACCAATGACCGCAAACACATTACTACATGCAGAATCATCGCATCCGACAAAACTGATTGAAAACATACCCACAGGTCAATTTTTACGCATGTGTGACTTAGGAGAGAGATTTTTTAGCTGAGGTTATGAGGAGAAAATAATACAGCAAGGCTACAGGAGGGCCACATTTTCGAACCAAACAGATCTTCTATACAAACAAAAAAAAAAACAAATACAACATCAAAGTAATATTCATCTCAACATACAACACAAGGAACAAAGAGATTTGGAAATCTCTCAAAATTAATTGGAATATTTTGAGTATGGACCCTATCTTGTCATCCCACATTGCTACCAACCATTCCATCACCTACACAAGGTCACAGAATCTAAAAGACATTTTGGTCAGAAGTCACGATGAGGCACCCAACAACCTCTTTGGTTCAAAAGGCCCCACATGAAGATGCCAACCGTGCGTAAAAATGTGTGACCTTCCCCAACATCTCTTCTACAAAAACATTGTTGGATTCTTTCAACCAAATACCTTATACAATTACTCACAATATCACCTGCAGAACTGTGGGAGTCATCTATAGTGCACGATGTCCATGTAAGAAAACTTATGTAGGCCTGACTACTAGCGGGTTGAAACGGAGAACAAGAGAACATGTTCTGGATATTAAGGCAGCAAAGGAAGTGCAAAATGTCAGTGAACTCAAAACTCTACATTGGCATTTCAAGCTGTTCCATAATTGTGATGTGTGATTATTGCAGGTAAGCGCGATTGATAAAGTACAAACTAACATCAGGGGAGGAGAGTGGAAAATGTTGTTAGCTCAAAAAGAGGTCAGGTGGATCCTAATACCATGGTACCTAAAGGTCTAAATGAAACAATTAGCTTTGTGACGTTTATATAATATAATCTATTATACTTATTATACCTTTTTGGACCCATTTTAATAATTTTAACATTTATTTATTTCCTTGTATCATTAAAATGTGTTATTTGTGTATTGTAGTTGTGTATGATTTAATTTTCTCTCCTTTTTCTTCTTTTCAGTTATTTCACCTTATTGGGATTCTGAGTGGTCTTTCCTCCATCCATTGAACTATCATCAGAGGTTTTGCCCCTTTGGACCCATCATATAGATTATAGTCAAGCAAAAAAGAATGCACCCGTAGATGGACCCGTAGAAGCGCAAGCACAGCGTGAAACGGGGACCCGTAGAAGCTCAAACGCAGTGCGAAATGGCTGTTGTTCTCCCCTGCTCACACGAGCTTCGGCTTCAAATTCATGGGGAGTGGTCCCCATGAATTTTTATCTGAAGATGGAATAAAGTGTTGATTTTCTGAGATCGGTGAGTGCCTTCTTATTTTTTCTCACATGATATAGATTATAGTGTTCTCTTAAATTAATTTATTTTAATAAATCATTTTATAGATTGGGTTCACATTAAAACTCACCCTTTTTTACAATCCACACATAATATTTGCACATCACACTTTTGTGTCTTTTTCTCCTACTATTAATGTATTTTACATACAATTCACTTATTCTTATTGTACATCAGTTATCTCCCACTTTCTTGCCCTTTTACTCCCCTTCTTTTCACCATTCTCCAAACAATATACAGCTATTGGCACATACTTTTCCAGCACTGATGACATCCAGCTCTCTGATTACTTTGCGTTCCACGGTGGAACACATATTCACCTTTCCCTCCCCTTCCACTTTACATACCTATCACTACAGCACATATGCATTCTGCTGTGGAGCACTGTCTCACCATATTTCCTGTCCGTGTGATGCACTCCCCATATTTGCATCACGCAATGACGGAAGTCGGACGGGATTAACCATGCATGGTTACAATGGACACACAATCATCTTGGGACATTCACCACCTGTGCACCACATCTATGATAGATCACTTACATCTTAAATAGCCAACTCCTCTGTATTTCCTTTGTCCCTTGTAAAAGCTGTGGTGAAACGCTCGTTGGGCACGACGGTCTGTGTGGGTAAGCAGTCCTTAGTACCAATTGGCACTTTATATTACCTCAAAATCTTTTTGCACTAGTCACTTTAATTGTTGTTTCTTATTGTAATTAATCTCTGCC
Organism: Ranitomeya variabilis; assembly: GCF_051348905.1. Lineage (NCBI taxonomy): Eukaryota > Metazoa > Chordata > Amphibia > Anura > Dendrobatidae > Ranitomeya > Ranitomeya variabilis. Next base: position 239,833,391 of record NC_135232.1, read on the forward strand.
ACATACCAGATGCTTGCATTATGCTTTCCAATAGGTTCCTTGCACTGCTGACTATGGCTGTATTTGGGTTTTTGAACTCTTAGTACTTTATATGTACAGTACACCTTTACGTCCAACTGCCATTTGACACTTGCATATTATATTATACCTCATTGGGCATTGTTGCACTATATATGTACACCTTTACTTCCAACTGACGTGATACTTGCATATTAGCACCTTATATTATACCTCATTGGGCATTGATGCATTAGTTCATTTTCAGCTGGTGTTCCATTGTTATTATTTTCCATCTTATTTACTTAAGTGACAATTGGAGATAATTAGCATATCTTACAAATTCAGATCAATATATTAATTCAATCTCATTTGAAACAGCATCTTGTGAACCCAGGTCTTATACATCACTCTGCAACAATGCAGATAAAAAATCTATACCACATCCTGCTAAGTTATAATGGTACTTTAAATTATTACATGTAATTATTATATGTAATCATTTCTCATTCTTTTGAGAGAATGTATGTGCAATTGTCTTTTAACTTATATTATCATATTAATAAATATTTGAATAAATAAATCTTTGAATAAAAAAGTCTCATAATTGGATGTGTTAAAAAAATGTTCCTGTGCTGAGATAATCTTATACACGTGCCCCTGCTGTGTACTGTGTAATATCTGTGTCTTAGCATACAAAGACATGGTCTGATCATATCTCCTGGGCAGTGGAGGATGCAAAACATGCAAACCCCTGTAAAGGAATAAACTATTAGTTATATTGAATCCAAAAATGTGAATAACAATCTTTCAGTAGTGATGAGCAAGCACTAAAATGCTTGCGTGCTCGCTGCTCAGGTCGAGCAAATTGAAATGCTCGGGTGCTCGACCTGAGCAACGAGCCCAATGTAAGTCTATGGGAAACTCGAGCATTTTTCAGGCGGCCCCCCGTCGGTCTGCAGAGGGACTAGAAATTGTGGAAATCGATGGAAACAGTGCTCAAATGACATGGGAACAGCATGGGGAAGGGCCCTGGAAGCATTTCTGACTCAATGGTCACTGCTGTAAACAATGTTGTCAGAGCCTTACGCCACTTTTACAGACTGACAATAAAACATACAAAAACAAAACCAAAATGGATTTTCCTGGGAAATATATTAAGGAACATCCTTTTCAGGGTAGTGACTTCTATATAAGGCAAAATAAATAACCAAAACCAAAAATGCTCCTCCGCACCTTGGGCTATGTTCACACGTAGTGTTTTTGATGCGTTTTTGAACGCTAGCATTGCTTTCAACCAAAACAAATGCATTCACTGGGAAATGTCATTTTAACATTTTACAACCTCATCTGGCTATGTGGTGTGTGACACATCATCAGACACATCCTGTTTCATTTATGAAGGAAGGACTCTGAAAGTGACAAAGCCTATTTTTATAGGGTCATCAGACAGCCTTTGCTATTCTTAAAGGGCCAGCAGTCGGCCCTCACTATTCTTAGAAAGCCATCACCCGTTATGCTTTGTTGTTCCCATTATTAAACAACACTAGGGGCTCATATTGCTGGTGTAAGGCACCAAATAAATATAAAGATAATAATAAGGTGCTTTCGCAGCCCGGGGTCCACCGTGCAGAGATGGTGACTGCTGCTCGATAATGGTGAACACAAACTGGCGGTATCGCACTGAACACATGTGGGTTAACCGTCATCCGGTGTGTACTTGCGACAAGCTCTGTTACCTCACAGAAACGCAGTACCGCAGAACACGGATACCGTACCCTGTTAGCTGACACAGGGCACAGCAGAATCAGCGCTAGTGTTTGCTCACAAGACTCAGCCCCAAGGACACGGGGTAAGTCTTTCTAGACCCACTATGTGCACGGCATTGCACTTGCGATGCCTGAGCTACAACTAGCTAACAGATTTTACCCACAGAATGCACTGGTGAACGCCACTAACCAACACTGACTAGGGAATTTAGCTCACAGAGTGCGCATGACGTCGCACTGGTGAACGCCACTAATAGACGCTATCTTTCGTGTACAGTGCTGTCAATGCACTACTTAGCGCTGTATTTGCTCCAATCACCCTTACAGAATCACAACACGAGGGAAGGGGATAATTAGGAGCTTGCAACAGATACAAACATGCTTGCACTCACATCATGAATTGGTTATACTAGCGTGTGGCCATGCAATCCTTTTACAGCCGTAGTCTTCTGGGACTTTTGCTAGAGAACCAATCTGAGCTGCTTGAGGACCTGGGCATGTGACCTCCGACCACCAATGAGTGGTCATCTCATAAGCATGCTCAGAAGGCCAAAAGCAGGACTCAGTCCCAGGAGTGTCTGCTTGCCGCTGACTAATGCTGGTTGCTATAGCTGGACCTGGGATGGCAGCAGCAACCAGATGCACAGCATTAGTCTGAGCAAGGTGCTGGGACCGATGTCTCTGCTGAGCAGGATCATCTGCAGCTGAGAAAGAATGGGAAACCGCAGAGGACATGGCTTCAGATTCACCCTGTGCAGCGGTGGAATCTCACCGCCTAACATTACCTCCCCTCCTATGGCCCATCCTTACTTGGGCCTCACCATGCTCAAAGGATGCAATGAGCTGAGGAGCCCGAATATGCTCAATAGGCTCCCAGGACCTGTCTTCTGGCCCATGACCCTTCCAATCACTAGATAGAAATTTTTGCCACGTACCACCTTAGAGCCGACAATAGTGTTCACCTCATAATCCTCCACGGACAAACCGAACGTCCCAGCAGATGACTCAGAAAACTGGGACATGTGAATGGGTTTTAAAAGGGACACATTAAAGGTGTCGGAGATTCCCAGAAATGGAGGAAGAGCCAGATTTTAGACCAAAGGATTCACCTGTTCCAGGACCTTGAAAGGGCCAATGTAGTGAGGAGTGAACTTAGTGGACTCAACTCGCAGCCTGATGTTACGGGCAGAGAGCCACACCAAGTCACCAGGGGCAAAAATCAGAGCGGGGCACCGATGGCCATCGGCGGAGACCCTTTCTCTCTCCTTAGATGCCTGAATGGCATCCTGTGTGTGGTCCCGAATGTCACATGCCTCAATCGCCCAGTCTGCCACCCTAGAGTCAGTGGACGACACGGGCATGGGCACAGGAACACGCTAATGCTGGCTGTAATTAAGGGGGAAAAGGGTCTGCCCAGTGGAATCGATTATGGCATTGTTATGGGCAAACTCTGCCCATGGTAGCAAGGATGTCCATTCATCCAGCCTGGCCGAAACAAAATGTCGCAGATATGTAACCAGGATCTGTTTGGCCCTCTCTACCAACCCGTTAGTCTAGGGATGGTAAGCTGAAGAGAGGTGTAGCTTAACACTGAGCAGGCAACAAAGCTCTCTCCATAACCGAGTAGCGAACTGGGGACCCCGGTAACTGACAATTTTGTAAGGCATACTGTGAAGATGGAAAACATGTTTTATAAACAGCGCTGCCAAAGCCCGTGAATAAGGTACCAGTGGAAGAGGCTCCAGGTGCCCCATCTTGGAGAAATGGTCGGTGACCACCCAGATAATGGTACTGTTCCGGGATTTGGGTAAACCCACAACATAGTCCATCCCGGCCATTTCCCAGGGCCTATCTGCCACTGGAAGGGGATATTGTTGTGAACTCTGTTTTTGGGCTCCCTCTTGTGGTCACAAGTGGTACTGTGTGAGTGCTGTCTTTGGGCTCCCTCTGGTGGCTCTTTGTGTCATTCTGCAGGTCTGAGGCAGGATCAGCTGTCTCGTTATCCGTTAGCTGGTTTCCTATTTAGCTCACCTGGACTTTCAGTGTTTGCCTGCTGTTGATGTATTCAGTGCTATTTTGATCTCTCCTGAATTCCTTCGCTATCAGTCTCTTCAAGAGAAGCTAAGTTTTCTGTTTGGTTATTCTTTGCTCATCAGTGTTCAATATGTTTCTTGGTTATTTACTTGTCCTTGTCCAGCTTGCAAATATGTGATTTCCTTGCTTGCTGGTAGCTCTAGGGGGCTGAGTTTCTCCCCTCACACCGTTAGTTGGTGTGGGGGTACTTGAATTCTCGGCGTGGATATTTTGTATAGGGTTTTTTACTGACCGTACAGTTCCCTGCCTGTCTTCTGCTATCTAGTATTAGTGGGCCTCATTTGCTGAATCTGTTTTCATTTCTACGTTTTGTGTTTTCCCCTTACCTCACCATTAATATTTGTTGGGTGCTTCCTATATCTTTGGGGTAATTTCTCTGAGGCAAGTGAGGTCTTACTTTCTCTATAGGGGTAGCAAGTTTCTCAGGCTGCGTCGAGACGTCCAGGAATTTAGGCATGTTCACCGGCTACCTTCAGTGTGTTTGGTTAGGATCAGGTTTTGCGGTCAGTCCAGTTACCACCTCCCTAGAGCTCGTTCTATGTTCAGTTACTTAGCTAGTTCATTCTGTGATCCTCAGCCACTAAGGATCATAACAGGATATAGTGGACCCACAGGCTGCTCTAGGGGAGACCATTTCTTGGCGCAGGAGACACAGGCCCAAATATAGTCACCAACATCACGGGCCATATGCGGCAACCAGTACGACCTCGCCAGGAGCTCAGAAGTCCTTTTAGTCCCAAAATGTCCACCCACCCTGGAGGAATGAGCCCAAGAGAGTAATGACTGTCACCCAAAATTTTGAGAATGTGAGGGTCACGGGAAAGGCAGCATAACACAAACTCAGCCATGCATGCCAGACTGCTAATAGGCAAGACTTCCATGTCCTCACCAAGAGGACAACTGACCATGCTCTCCTCCTCCTCCTCCCTGTCCTCATTCCATCCACACTGAACAGAAGGTATGACAGTTGTGCAGGTTGTACCGTCTATAGCGCATGAAAGTAGCTCCTGTTCTTCCTCCTCCTCCTCTTCCTCATTGTCACCCAATCCACTTTGGGATCAGATGAGGCTGGGCTGTGTGTAATCACCCTGTATGGTTCCTTGCTCCTTCTCATCGTGCTCTGCCTGCAATGAATCCTCTTTGATTGTGAGAAGAGAGCTTTTCAGAACACATAGAAATAGGATGGTGATGCTAATTATGTTGTCATCGCCGCTCACCATCTTGGTGGAGTCCTCAAAGTTTTGGAGGATGGTACATATGTCTGACATCCATGTCCACTTCTGAGGTCTTATATATGGTGTCTGAGCTGAATACCAATGGACTTGTTGATGCTGGTAGTCAACAACTGCCCTCTTCTGCTCAGAAATCCTTCCCAACATCTGCAGTGTAGAAATCCAATGTGTGGGGACATCACACACCAGTTGGTGAGCCAGAACCTTCAAACGCTGCAGAAGTACAGCAAGGGTGGCGGAAGCTGTAGCTGACTTTCTAAAATGGGCAAACAGGTGACGTACTTTGAAAAGCAGATCTAGCAGCTCTGGGTAGGTTTTTAGAAACCGATGAAGCATGAGGTTAAGCACATGGGCCAAGCATGGTACATGTGTGAGCTCGCCTTGCCTCAGAGCCGCCATCAGTTTCTGGCCATTGTCACACATGACCATGCCTGGCTGTAGGCTCAGCAGTGTCAGCCAAAGATCTGCCTGCTCTTTCAGAGCTGTCCACAACTCTTCAGCATTGTGCGGTTTGTCACCTAAGCAGATTGGCTTCAGCACAGCCTGTTGCCGCTTGGCTGAGGCAGTGCTGCCGTGCTTCCAGCTTGTGACTAATGTTATCATTTCGGAGATGGAGGCTGAAGAGGTGCAGGAGCTGTAGCCTGTGGGGCAATGCTGATTGACCTAGGGCCAGCAATCATCGGCGTGGGGAGGATGTGTTCCATCCCAAGGTCCGACTGGGTCCCGACTTCCACTACATTATCCCAATGTGCCGTCAGTGATATGTAACGTCCCTGCTCACAAGCACTTGTCCGTTGTTACGTGGACTTTTACAGTAATTGCATTGTTGAGGGCATGGCTAATGTGTTTAATGCTGGGACGGCACACTAAAAGAAACAATGGCTGCTGGGGACCGAGTACCGAGTGATGGCCACCTCCATCAGGTTGTGGAAAGCTTCCATCTCCACGAGCCTAAAAGGACTGGGGTATGGAAAACTGAATGCTGCGCTGGGACAAGGACATGGATGTGCTTGCTGATGGTGCTAGTTGAGTGTGTGCAACGACAGGTGCAGGGCAGGAGGCATCTTCACATGCATCATGGACAGGGGATTGGCTTTCATGCACAACAGCGGAAGAAGTAGTCGTGTCACCTGCAGAAACTGTTCCTGGACCCTGGGGTTTGGCCCACAAAGTCGGGTGCTTTACTGCCATGTGCCTGATCTTGCTGGTGATGGTCAGGCTGGTAGTTTTGCTACCCCTGCTGATGTTGGCCTGACTGGTGGTGCAAATTTATCGGTTATCGGCAGAGTCATTAAAAAACAACCAGACTCGAGAAGACCTAGCAGTTGTACTGACAACTTTCATCGTGTTGATGTTACGGTGAACAGTAGCCCGCCTTCTGTCTGTGGCCTCCACTCTGCTTCTTCCTTCCTCTTGGGGTGCTACGCCTCTCTCTCCGTGTGTGCTGCTATCCTCCCTCTGCATGTCCTCCTCCACCTCGTCTTCCGCTTTTGCACCCTGGACCTCCTCCTGACTTTCTAGCAATTGTGTCTCATCATCATCCACCTCGTGACACTTTCCCACCGTCGCCTTCGTGTGACTGTGGCTGCTCAAATATTGGGGCATCACAACATATGATCTCCTCTTGCCCCGCTTCAAGTGGACCTGGCGAGAGGCCCAAATCTATAAATGGAAAAGTCAACAGCTCTTCGGAGTGTCTAAGTATGGGATAAGTGGTCACCAGGCACTCGGCGGCATGGTGAAAGGAATGAGGATCAGGGTGAGGAACATGCGGTCCAGACTCATGATTACTGAGTCTTGACCGTGTGGAAGACAAGGTGGTGGTATTGGTGGTGGTGGCAAAGTAACTGGAAGCATTATCCGCTATCCAACCAACAACCTTTTGACATTCCTCTTTGTTCAATAGTGGTGTGCTGGGACAGGAAGATCGGGTGATGTGGGTGTTTGTTGTGGCACAATTTCAGCTTGCCCATGGCCTCGACCTCTGCATGCACCATCACATCCAGTTCCCTGTGCTTTGCCATGCGCCTTACCCATTTTAATTGGAGGACAATATTTTCCACGTTCACTACAAATGGCTGAATTTGGAGCGAATTTATATAGGATCCATGTGAAGGACAAAGCACAGTTTTAAATAGCTGGCCTGTAGGTAACTATTTTTACCAGAAAACTGGTGTCAATAACTTCGCTAACACACTGCAACAAAATATAAATGGAGGCCAGAAATGGCAGAATTTCGAGCACACATATAAGTGTAATAATGAAAGGATCTAGCTGTATTCTGCAGTGCCAACAAGCAAATGGAGCAGAGAAACGGTGTTGTGTGGATTACTTTTTAAGCAAATAATCAGGATTAAGATCCCCAAAAAATTATTCCTGGCCCTTGATACCTGGGGCAGGGCCGTATTTAGAGTTTTGCTGCCCTAGGCACTTTTAGTGCTGCCTCCCCCTTTGATGTGAAAGTAGCCTTTTGCAGCAGATCCGGCAGTTATTCCACATCTGCAGTTTAACGGATCACTTACGGCAACACTGCGTTCGGCCTCTTTCATTCCCTATGGGATTTGCGGACATTTGCGGCACTTGCCGTGATCTGGCAAATGCGGTATCATACCTCCCAACTTTTGAAGAAGGGAGGGAGAAAGTTTGCGGCGCGCATAGCACGCAGGGGCAAATTTTAGGCCATGCCTCTGACCACACCCATTTCACAACTAGTCACACCCATATCCATGCTCCATCCACACCCATTTAGTACTGCTGATCACACTGTTTCATAAACAATAATTATAAACAAAAAAAATTATGGCCACAGTGCTCCATACTGTATAACGACCCCACATGATGCTCAATACTGTATAATGACCCCACATGATGCTGCATACAGTTTAATGGCCACACAGTGCTCCATACTGTATAATGGCCCCACATGATGCTCAATACTGTATAATGGCCACACAGTGCTCTATACTGAATAATGGCCACACATGATGCTCCAACTGTATAATGGCCACACAGTGCACCCTACTGTATAATGACCACATAGTGCTCCATGCTGTATAATGACCACACATGATGCTCCATACTGTATAATGGCCACACAGTGCTCTATACTGTATAATGGCCACACATGATGCTCCATACTGTATAATGACCACACATGATGCTCCATACTGTATAATGGCCAAACAGCATTCTATACTGTGTAATGGCCACACATGATGCTCCATACTGTATAATTGCCACACAGTGCTCTATACTGTATAATGGCCACACATGATGCTCAATACTGTATAATGGCCACACATGATGCTCCATATTGTATGATGACCCCGCATGATGCTCAATGCTGTATAATGACCCCACATGATGCTCCATACTGTATAATGGTCACATAGTGCACCATACTGTGTAATGACCACACAGTGCTCTATACTGTATAATGGCCACACATGATGCTCAATACTGTATAATGGCCACACATGATGCTCCATATTGTATGATGACCCCACATGATGCTCAATACTGTATAATGGCCACACATGATGCTTCACACTGTATAATGCCCCCCTCCCATCTTGTGTGCAAGGCTCATCTCCCCGCTCCCATCCTGTATGCATGGCTCATCTCCCCCTCCCATCCAGTATGCATGGCTCATCTCCCCCTCCCATCCTGTGTGCATGGCTCATCTCATCCCCACTCCCATCCTGTATGCATGGCTCATCTCCCCCCTCCCATTCTGTATGCATGGCTCATCTCACCCCCTCCCATCCTGTATGCATGGCTCATCTCACCCCCCTCCTCACATCCTGTATTAATGGCTCATCTCACCCCCCTCCCATCCTGTATGCATAGCTCATCTCCCCCCTCCCATCCTGAATGCATGGCTCATCTCCCCCTTCCCATCCTATATGCATGGCTCATCTCACCCCCTCCTCCCATCCTGTATACATGGCTCACCTCACCCCCTCCTCCCATCCTGTATGCATGGCTCATCTTCCCCCCTCCCATCCTGTATGCATGGCTCATCTCCCCCCTCCCATCCTGTATGCAAGGCTCATCTCCCCCTCCAATCCTGCATGCATGGCTCATCTCACCCCCCCTCCTCCCATCCTGTATGCATGGCTCATCTCACCCCCGCTCCCATCCTGTATGCATGGCTCATCTCATCCCCCTTCCATCCTGTATGCATGGCTCATCTCACCCCCTCCTCCCATCCTGTATGCATGGCTCATCTCACCCCCCTCCTCCCATCCTGTATGCATGGCTCATCTCCCCCTTCCCATCCTGTATGCATGGCTCATCTCCCCCCTCCCATCCTGTATGCATGGCTCATTTCACCACCCCTCCTCCCATCCTTTATGCATGGCTCATCTCCCCCCTCCCATCCTGTATGCATGGCTCATTTCACCACCCCTCCTCCCATCCTTTATGCATGGCTCATCTCCCTCCTCCCATCCTGTATGCATGGCTCATCTCCCCCCTCCCATCCTGTATGCATGGCTCATCTCCCCCCCTCCCATCCTGTATTCATGGCTCATTTCACCACCCCTCCACCCATCCTTTATGCATGGCTCATCTCCCCCCTCCCATCCTGTATGCATGGCTCATCTCCCCCCTCCCATCCTGTATGCATGGCTCATCTCCCCCCTCCCATCCTGTATGCATGGCTCATTTCACCCCCCCTCCTCCCATCCTGTATGCATGGCTCATCTCCCCCCTCCCATCCTGTATGCATGGCTCATCTCCCCCCTCCCATCCTGTATGCAAGGCTCATTTCCCCCCTCCCATCCTGTATGCATGGCTCATCTCATCCCCCCTCCCATCCTGTATGCATGGCTCACCTCCCCTCCCATCCTGTATGCATGGCTCGGCTCCCCGCTCCCATCTTGCATGGCTCGGCTCTTCGTCCTCCTTCATCCTCCCCCCATTCTCCCTGGCTGTCATACTCACCTTTCCCACACCGCGCCGAAAATCCCTCTATGATCTCTGTCCTGGCGCAGTACCTTCTTCCTGCATGAGCGGTCACATGGTACCGCTCATTAAGGTCATGAATATGCGTTCATAATTATCATTTTAATGAGCGGTACCACATGACCGCTCATACAGGACGAGCTGCCGGCGCTGAGACCAGGCATCGCTGGAGTAGGATGAGTGTGATTCTTCAAGGAGGCAGGGAGGCAGGTGGGCAGGCTTATGGCCGGGGGGCGGTCAGTCAGGAGGTGACCCCGGACTTGAATTTAAAAAAAAAAAAAAAAACTTTCTCAGGTGCCGCCCCCCACATCATCCCTCCCTAGGCACGTGCCCTCAAGTGCCTAGTAGCAAATACGGCACTGCCTGGGGCTATGTCTAAAAATATCTGTGAAAGCAGCAGTATCAGACAGAACTGGAATGGACCCTCTTGCATTATGCACTGCAGTCTGCCACATACACTGCCTGCCTAGCACTGATATCTATGCAGCTGGATTAGTCCTCAGAAGGACTGTTAGTTGAGATGGATATGTGCATAATATATTGTGGTATACCTACACTAACTAAGAAACAAGTAAATCTCTCCCTAGCTCAGCAGCACCTCTCCCTACACTGCCTGATTCCAGAGTAGACTGTAATGAGCATGCCGGTGCCAGGTGTGATATAGACCTGATGACGTTGTGCGGCCAGCCAATCACTGCAATGCCACAACCAACAGGGTTGCGGCATTACAGTGTGTGGCAGACAATCCCTGCATGTTCACTGGCTCTCTAAAGAGCACCAAACATGCAGGGAGGGGACCTGAGCTCCCGCTAAGCAACCCCTGAATTACTCTGCGAGCTCCGAGCATCTCGAGCAGTGAGATGCTTGGGTGAGTACCGAGTAGTGGCGAGCATGCTCGCTCATCACTACTAAACAAGAGTGACGAGCGAATATACTCTGTACTCGAGATTCCCTGAGCACACTCGGATGTCCTCCGAGTATTTGTAAGTACTCGGAGATTTAGTTTTCTGCGCCGCAGCAGAATAATTTACATCTGTTAGCCATCATAAGTACATGTGGGGGTTGCCTGGTTGCTAGGCAACCCGCACATGTACTTATGCTGGCTAACAGATATAAATCATTCAGCTGTGGCAAAGAAAAGTAAATCTCCGAGTACTTACAAATACTCAGAGGACACCCAAGCGTGCTCGGGAAATCTCGAGTACCGAGTATACTCGCTCATCACTACTAAAAACCCTTTAGTGCCACATGAAAGGCACTAAAGGACGAAATATTATTAAACAGGGGGCTTGTGACATTAAATATCTACTGGATACCTGGCTATTCTATCTATCTATCTATCAATTAATCATTCTGTCTATCAATTATTCTGTTTATCTATTCTGTATATCTACTCTACATAACTATTCTATTCTATTCTATATACAGTATCTATAGCTATTCTATTCTATATACAGTATCTATAGCTATTCTATTCTATATACAGTAGGTATATCTATTCTATAGATCTATCCTATATATCCAGTCTATTCTATATACAGTATCTATATCTATTCTATATATCTATTCTATATGTGTACCTGTTCTACTGCTGCTGAATGAGGCAGTTGTCGTGTGACAGTAGATTTGTTCCAGTGTGTCAGAATTAGTTTGGGCACTGTGAGTTAAGAGATGTAATACATTGCATTGTATACAAATGATTCATATATGTTCTTTGCTGTCATCTACTGGACAATGTGTGTATATGAAAGCTAACATGCTGCCATAGAAACAGCTCCCTCCAAGCTCAGGTGTCTCACACTTCCTGAGATAACTTTGAGTTGTGGGCGGTTCAAGCTGCCTGAGGAAGCAGACACTACTGCTCCCAACATAATTTTCCATGCAAGTCCACACTGACGGGACATCTTTCTCTACATAATCTCCTCCACAAAGGAGTGAAGCCTCATCCAGTCAGGAGAGATAACACTGATTTCTGGTTATCCTGTTTGCTTTTAACCAGGACCTGATCCACGTGGCTGCCACACCACTGACTTTGTTTAACCTGCTCCCTGAGAAAGGGAATGGTAGGCTCAAAATTGTGAGTACTTCCACACGTAAGTGTGTTTCCACAGACAGCCAATCTGTGAAGGTCCCTCCACTGTGTAATATTTATTACTGCGCATAGCAATTCCTCCAATTCCTCTAATAGCAAGTGAAGAGAACTCTGCTCCAGCTGCTCTGAGAGGCCATAACTTTGCTTGTCTCATGAGGAAAGAACCATTACTTTCATATGCCCAATATACTGTGAACTTTTCCTTTAAGAGAGAGAAGGTACCTCGTTATCTCTTTCAGTAAAATTCTTATGTTTACAAGCTCACCTGCATGTCTGGCTGCTTGGGACTGCACAAACCCAACAGGTGCTCCAAAACCTGCACTCAGACGCCACCACTGCAGGAGTGCCTCCAAGGGGGCCCTATACCATCCACAAGTGCCACTTCCTGCTATTGACAATTGTTGTAGACACAAGGGAAGTGTTGAGGGGTCCAGTGACCCACTTCAGCTACCGTGAAATCATTATCTGTTGCCAGTGGGATTACATGCCCCAGATGGCCCTTCTGCAACATCTGACTCCTCCCCAGTGTCCCACCACATATACAGTACAGAGCAAAAGTTTGGACACACCTTCTCATTTAAAGGTTTTTCTGTATTTTCATAACTTTGAAAATTGTAAATTCACACTGAAGGCATCAAAAATATGAATTAATACATGTGGAATTATATACTTAAAAAAAGTGTGAAACAACTGAAAATATGTCTTATATTCTAGGTTCTTCAAAGAAGCCACCTTTTGCTTTGATGACTGCTTTGCACACTCTTGGAATTCTCTTGATGAGCTTCAAGAGATAGTCACTGAAAATGATTTTCGCTTCACAGGTGTGCCCTGTCAGGTTTAATAAGTGGGATTTCTTGCCTTATAAATGGGGTTGGGACCATCAGTTGTGTTGTGCAGAAGTCTGGTGGATACACAGCTGATCGTCCTACTGAATAGACTGTTAGAATATGTATTATGGCAAGAAAAAAGCAGCTAAGTAAAGAAAAACGAGTGGCCATCATTACTTTAAGAAATGAAGGTCACTCAGACTGAAAAATTAGGAAAACTTTGAAAGTGTCCACAAGTGCAGTTGCAAAAACCATCAAGCGCTACAAAGAAACTGGCTCACATGAGGACCGCCCCAGGAAAGGAAGACTAAGAGTCACCTCTGCTTCTGAGGATAAGTTTATCCGAGTCACCAGCCTCAGAAATCGCAGGTTAACAGCAGCTCAGATTAGAGACCAGGTCAATGCCACATAGAGTTCTAGCAGCAGACACATCTCTGCAACAACTGTTAAGAGGAGACTTTGTGCAGCAGGCCTTCATGGTAAAATAGCTGCTAGGAAACCACTGCTAAGGACAGGCAACAAGCAGAAGAGACTTGTTTGGCCTAAAGAACACAAGGATTGGACATTAGACCAGTGGAAATCTGTGCTTTGGTCTGATGAGTCCAAATTTGAGATCTTTGGTTCCAACCACAGTGTCTTTGTGCGACGCAGAAAAGGTGAACGGATAGACTCTACATGCCTGGTTCCCACAGTGAAGCATGGAGGAGGAGGTGTGATGGTGTGGGGGTGCTTTGCTGGTGACTAGTGTTGAGCGATACCTGCCGATACTTGAAAGTATCGGTATCGGATAGTATCGGCCGATATCCGAAAAATATCGGATATCGCTGATACCGATACCCGATACCAATACAAGTCAATGGGACACAAGTATCCGAAGCTATCCTGGATGGTTCCCAGGGTCTGAAGGAGAGGAAACTCTCCTTCAGGCCCTGGGATCCATATTCATGTAAAAAATAAAGAATTAAAACAAAAAATATGGATATACTCACCCTCGGACGAGCCCTGGACCTTACTGATGTAACCGGCAGCCTCCGTTCCTAAGAATGAGGAGTTTAGGACCTTCGATGACGTCATGGCTTGTGATTGGTCGCGTGACCGCTCATGTGACCGCTCACACGACCAATCACAAGCCGCGACGTCATCGCAGGTCCTAAACTCCTCATTCTTAGGAACGGAGGCTCCCGGTTACATCGGTAAGATCCAGGGGCCGCCGGAGGGGTGAGTATATCCATATTTTTTATTTTAATTCTTTATTTTTTACATGAATATGGATCCCAGGGCCTGAAGGAGAGTCTCCTCTCCTCCAGACCCTGGGAACCATACACTGGGAACTTCTGATTCCGATTTCCGATATCACAAAAATATCGGAACTCGGTATCGGAATTCCGATACAGCAAATATCGGCCGATACCCGATACTTGCGGTATCGGAATGCTCAACACTACTGGTGACAGTTTTGGGGATTTATTCAAAATTGAAGGCATACTAAACCAACATGGCTACCACAGCATCTTGCAGAGGCATGCTATTCCATCCGGTTTGCATTTAGTTGGACCATCATTTATTTTTCAACAGGACAATGACCCCAAACACACCTCCAGGCTGTATAAGGGCTATTTGACCAAGAAGGAGAGTGATGGGCTGCTACGCCAGATAACCTGGCCTCCACAGTCACCAGACCTGAACCCAATCGAGTTGGTTTGGGGTGAGCTGGACCGCAGAGTGAAGGCAAAAGGGCCAACAAGTGCTAAGCATCTCTGGGAACTCTTTCAAGATTGTTGGAAGACCATTTCCGGTGACTACCTCTTGAAGCTCATCAAGAGAATGCCAAGAGTGTGCAAAGCAGTCATCAAAGCAAAAGGTGGCTACTTTGAAGAACCTAGAATATAAGACATATTTTCAGTTGTTTCACACTTTTCTGTTAAGTATATAATTCCACATGTGTTAATGTATAGTTTTGATGCCTTCTGTGTGAATTTACAATTTTCATAGTCAGGGAAATACCGAAAAATCTTTAAATGAGAAGGTGTGTCCAAACTTTTGCTCTGTATTGTATATCTTATATCTATTCTATATATCTATTCTATTCTATAAACAGTATTTATATATCTTCTAGTTACCTATTTTATATAACTATTAAATCTATCCTATATACTGTTAATATTATATCTAATCCATCTATCTATCTATCTATGCAAAAAATAGAAAAAAACAGCACAGTTAAGAGGTAGGGGGCAGATGCCTCACAGGTACATACCAGTCCTAGTAAATACTTTTCCAAAAAGTTGAGGCAGCACACCAAATCCAAAGTTACAAGGTGCTTTTTAATAGCCCATGTGGCGACGTTTTGGTCCTGGGTACAGACCTTTCTCAAGCTTGAAAAGTATCTTTCTATGCATATATCTGTTCTATTCATCTATTCTCAGGGTTCTGACTGTCAATTTACTGTACTTGGCTGATAAAACTTATGGTTTCCTTTAAGATGTGTGAGTAAAAATCGGACGGCACACGCATGGTCATTGTGTGCCATGTGATTTTTTTTCTTGCACCCAGAAACTTACATTGATGGGTGTCTACCACTCACAGCATGCTGCTACTTATCTGGCAGATAAGCACTGACTCATTAAATAACATTGGTCAGAGTGCAATGCAATGCTTTATCACATTGCACTCGTCCTAACAGTTTGCTTTTTCTCCATTTTTTATATTAGCAGCAGTTCTTAGATGAGAGACCTGCTATTCACGTTGCTTTGAGCAGTGTATTGAGGTCTAAGTAGTCTGGTTACAATGCCTTGAGCACCAGGTAAATATCCTTTACATTGGAAATTTTTGCCTATTTCAGTCAAACTGCACGTTAATTTTAGACAAATGTCTCAATTTAAAGATTGCTATACTATCATAAAAAATACTGGAGTTAAATTCTATAGCACACTAAACAGTCTTTACATGATCACATGATCAACAATTTAAAATTCATATATTTCTTTTTAGTTTGAAAATATATTAGACCCTTCACGACATTCTCAAAATATGGTAATGCAAAAAGTTTATGTTGCCAAAAAAAGTATTTTTAGTGTGTGACAGCAGCCAAACATAAAAAATATAAAACCTGGCATTGCTGTAATCTCACCGACCAGAATCATAAAGTCGCCTAATCACTTATGCTGCGTGAGAAATGGTATAAAAAAATTAATTAAACCAATTCTTCTCACAAAGGTCGATTTGTTCATTCTGCCTTAAAAAAATCTCTCAAGCTCAATTTATCCTGCGCTCTGCGCTGAGGGTTTCCATGTAAAGATGGTGTCCGCTATCTATTCCAGATAATTTTGCACTCCTAAAGTCAAATGGTGCTTCTTCCCTTCCAAGCCCCGCTGTGCAACAAAACAGTAGTTTTCCACTGCATATAGGGTGTCAGTGTACTCAGAAAAAATTGAACAACAAACTGTCTATTCTGTGTCCATTAGCTGATCAATATTTCTGCATTGATGCCAATTTATTTTCTTAACCTAAACCACATTTCGGAGGGCTTCAGCTTTCAAAAGAATAATTTATACAACCAATGGATGAATTTAACGTCAGGTCATAAGCTTTTATTTACAAAACATGGATAAGCGACATAACTTCTGTCAGGCAGTGTATAGTCTACATTTGTACCAAATTTCCCTCATTACTTTACAACTTTATGGGTTTTGCTGGTGTTCTAAAGATGCAACACAATGAAAATCATAACAATAACTAATTTGGATAACAGGGGGCACAAAATATATCATGTTTTGACAAGTAGTTGTGCTAGGAATTGGTGATAATTTAAATCAAGTGTATTGTAAAAAAAAGAACTGTAAAATAAAATGCCCAATAGATGTAAATAATCATACTTATACAATAGCATGTAAGCTTGTATCTAGGACAGCAAGTAGAACCTTGTGCTTAAGATTTCTTGGACTCACCAGACATTTCAGGGAATCAAACCATTATTATAGGCTTATGTTACTGCTTGTTTTGGGAGCTATGTGGTTGAATATTCCAATCAATACACTGCTGTGAAGAATATTTGTCCCGCTGCCACATGACTAAAATGGAATTTCTTTCAAACCATTTGATGTTGTTTAAAGCATACTTAACATTTACAAAAAATTTATGATTTGTTAAAGAGCATTTGAAATCCTGTATAGTAAGTATATCAGACAAGTTTACTATTCAGCTGGCATACCTGTCTTTATATATAACCTGTGACAGGGTCACTGGCGCCGTGTGTGAGGGGAGATATGTGTTGCAGAGGTTGTTATCCTACATGATGTGAAACCCATAAGCTGCCCTTCAGCATGATATGTTCTGAGAGTAAATCAGTTGTTTCCAGGTCTGGGTTTGGGTGAGTAGGTTAAGAGATGGGCGAGACACCTACTCAACATATCTCCACCTCAAGGGTGCAGTTCGAAGGAGTTAAATGTCCAGCCACTGTTTTTTTTATTGTCTGTGCTGTTTGGAGGAAGGAAGCCTCCAGGTTGAAGCTCCAGTGAAAGCTGCCATGTGTATTTGTCCTAGAAGGCGGGAGCCATACTGGGAAGGACTTTCTATGAACTTTTCATTTTCCTTTGTGCCAGAAAGGCTGCTTTTGCTACTATTTTGTGCTTTATGGTTTATGAAGTAACAAACCACCCAGAGATTTTACTATAAAGTGTTCCTGTGTCTACCTCGGGGAGAAGCTAAGTTTGGCGACCTTCCACAAACCACATAATATGTTGGGTAAGAGTAAAGAAGAATTCACCATATTCTCAATATGCTAGATTCTTGCTGCAAAATATGGTAACTGCTTGTAAACGTCAACAGTTTTCTCATGAAGTTGTTTCTTTCTGTAACATCTGTCATGCAGAGCAAGCCAAGGCCTTTTCCTAATGATTTGAAGTAGCAGACCGAACAGTCTTTTTTTGTTGCCTTGTTTCCAGAAAACTTTTATAAATAGAGACTGTGCATTGAGAGCACCCAAATGTCAGTATCATGCTGTATGATCGTAATTTCCTTTTAAAAATCCCGTAATAGAGGAAACATAATTGAAGAAGTCATTTCACATAGTCAGCAAAAAATAAATAAAAACAAGATGCTAAGAAACTACTGAAACAGCTACAAATGAAGAGTTTCCTATGCTATCATAATGTGAGAGCAGAGGTGGAAGCATAATATTTATGTTTTTGGTGCCATTGGCAAAGGGAAGATCACTAGATGAAGCAAGCAGTGCGATCAGATTCCCAAGAGCTGCTACACTTGGGATACTCTAATTATGAACTGTGCTTTATTTCTGATGGAAGCAAATTTCTATTTACACAATGACAAGAAAACCAGCAGAAAAGCTGGAGGCCATTTCATTTGTTCCAGCTGTGCTCTTCTGTTGCTGTGCGAGCAGTTTTGGATGGCAATATTGGACTCCTCTTTTGAATCAGATGAGAATTATCTTAGCCATGACAAGAAAACGATAGATTAAGCTGCAGTAATCATATCAGATTTAGTAAGTTGTATATTTACGTAATAATGTTCTCTATTTTCCCAATGGTAGATTTATAAATGCCATCTTTTGATGAGATTGAATTTAGATATCGTAATTGTTCTCCCTACTTTCATACAAGCTAATCTTTTTTTAATTTTTTGGGTTGGCTCTTTGTCTCTCTACTTATGCTCTACTGTCAATCTGTCTATTAAAGTTGTTGTCTTGGATTTTAACATTGATGGCTTATCCCTAGGATAGGTCATCAAATTACGATCGCTGAGGGTGCGACACCAGGCATCCTTGCTGATAAGCTGTTCCCGATGTTAGTGACGGCCAAACCTGCTCAGTTATGGAGCTGCAAAGAACAGTTATGTCGACTGTATTGTGGCTGTTGCCCGGGACTGTACATCCGCTATGTATTCAAATAAATAGGGGGTGAATGTGCAGTACCCAGATACAGCCACAATTCCATCAATGGAGCTGTGCTGTGCAGCTTCATAACTGAGCAGATCTGTCTGCCACCAACAATAAATAACAGCTGATTGACGGAGGTGCCATGTGTCGCACCCAAACCGATCATACCTTGGTTACCTATCCTAAAGATAGCCTATCAGTGTTAACCCCTTTCTGACATTAGACATATTATCCCGTCGAGGTGGTATGGGCCCGCATGACCACCGATGGGATAGTACGTCTAACGCGATCAGCCACGCAGTGCCTGTCAGATCACTGATCTGACACAGTGCATTGCAAAGTTTCATATCAGCGATCTGTCACTATACTGTGATTCCCCCCTCGTTCTGACTCAAAGAATAAAACTGCTTTATCAATTTTACCAAATGTGGAACGGTATAAGCGCCCCCCCAAAAGAAATTCATGAATAGCTGGTTTTTGTTCATTCTACCTCACAAAAATCGGAATAAAAAGCAATCAAAAAATGTCACGTGCCCGAAATGGTACCAATAAAAAGGTCAACTCATCCTGCAGAAAACAAGACCTTACATGACTCTGTAGACCAAAATATGGAAAATTATAGCTCTCAAAATGTGGAGACGCAAAAACTATTTGCAATAAAAAGCGTCTTTTAGTGTGTGACGGCTGCCAATCATAAAAATCCGCTAAAAAACCCACTATAAAAGTAAATCAACCCCCCTTCATCACCCCCTTAGTTATGGAAAAATAATAAAATTTTTAAAAATGTATTTATTTCTATTTGCCCAATAGGGTTAGGGTTAAGGTTGGGGCTACAGTTAGGGTTAGGGTTGGGGCTAAAGTTAGGGTTAGGGTTGGGGCTAAAGTTAGGGTTAGAGTTGAGGCTAAACTTAGGGTTGGGGCTAAAGTTAGGGTTTGGATTACATTTACGGTTGGGATTAGGGTTGGGATTAGGGTTAGGGGTGTGGTTAGGCTTATGGTTGGGATTAGGGTTAAGGGTGTGTTTGGGTTAGGGTTTCAGTTAGAATTGGGGGCTTCCACTGTTTAGGCACATCAGGGCTCTCCAAACGTGACATTGTGTCCGATCTCAATTCAAGCCAATTCTGCTTTGAAAAAGTAAAACAGTGCACCTTCCCTTCTGAGCTCTCCCGTGCGCCCAAACAGGGGTTTACCCCAAGATATGGGGTATCAGCGTACTCAGGACAAATTGTACAACAACTTCTGGGGTCCAATTTCTTTTGTTACCCTTGGGAAAATAAAAATTTGGGGGGCTAAGTAAATTTTTTATGGGACAAAAATGATTTTTTATTTTCACGGCTCTGCGTTATTAACTGTAGTGAAACACTCGGGGGTTCAGAGTTCTCAAATCACATCTAGATAAGTTCCTTGGGGGTCTAGTTTCCAATATGGGGTCACTTGTGGGGGGTTTCTACTGTTTAGGTACATCAGGGGCTCTGCAAATGCAACATGACGCATGCAGACCAATCCATCTAAGTCTGCATTCCAAATGGCGCTCCTTCCCTTCCAAGCTCTGCCATGCCCCCAAACGGTGGTTACCCCCCACATATGGGGTATTATCGTACTCAGGAGAAATTGCACAACAACTGTTGGGGTCCAATTTTTCCTTTAAGCCTTGGGAAAATACAAAACTAGGGGCTAAAAAATAATTTTTGTGTGGATAAAAAAGGAATTTTTATTTTCACGGCTCTGCGTTATAATCTGTAGTGAAACACTTGGGGGTTCAAAGCTCTCACAACACATCTAGATAAGATCCGTAGGGGGTCTACTTTCCAAAATGGTGTCACTTGTGGGGGGTTTCAATGTTTAGGCACATCAGGGGCTCTCCAAACACAACATGGCGTCCCATCTCAATTCCAGCCAATTTTGCATTGAAAAGTCACACGGCGCTCCTTCCCTTTCGAGCTCTGCCATGCACCCAAACAGTGGTTTACCCCCACATATGGGGTATCCGTGTACTCAGGACAAATTGTACAACAACATTTGTGGTCCATTGTCTCCAGTTACCCTTGGTAAAATAAAACAAATTGGAGCTAAAATACATTTTGGGTGAAAAAAAAAATGTTCATTTTTTTAAAACATTCTAAAAATTCCTGTGAAACACCTGAAGGGTTAATAAACTTCTTGAATGTGGTTTTGAGCACCTTGGGGGTGCAGTTTTTAGAATGGTGTCAAACTTGGTTATTTTCTATCATATAGACCCTTCAAAATGACTTCAAATGTGACGTGGTCCCTAAAAAAAATGGTGTTGTAAAAATGAGAAATTGAAAATCAAAGAGGTGGCGCAGAGTCTAGGTGCTAATATGAATTTCCTGCAGCACTACCAAACAAACCTCCACTAACGGTTTGTAAAATGATACAAATATCAGATACAAATATCAGTAATAGTATACCACCAAGTGTATACGGGTACGCGCAGAGAATAGCACAATCGAATAACAGGCTTGACCTTTAGTCAATATAAGAGTCTTCCTACCTCCGTAGGTGGATGAAAGTCCGTAGTGTTTCTGCTTTCGTTCTGAAGTCCAGCAGAGAGCGTAGTAGAAACAGATGGCTGCCCCGGCCGGCAGCAAGCCACCACTAATTAACCTCCTGTGAAGAGCGGGGTCCGGCAGAGTTTAGTGCCGTGAGGAGTTCCAGCGGTGAGTGCGAGCGATGTGCAAGCATGCAGGACCTGTGTGATGCGCTTGGTCACGTGACCGCAATTCTCAGAGGGTAAGGTACGGAGTGCGGATGGGATCAAAAACCAACGTGTTTCGGAGACTCCTGTCTCCTTCCTCAGGGTTGATCCCAGCCTCGTATAATCCATCCTTATATAGCTACTGTTTAAGCCAATTGTCTATTGGAAGCCAAAAAGTTCCATGCCCATATTTAATCCCTTCGGTGCGATGGTATCCAGCAAGAAAATCCATTCAGTCTCTACTCGTGACATAGCTTTAATAAAGTCACCCCCTCTCCAATGGTGACGTACCACCGCAATCCCTGATATTTTCATATCTTGTATTCTCCCACCATGGTGTTCTATAAAATGTTGTGAGAGTGGGTGGCCCAAGAATTCTTCTTAATATTACAGATATGTTCATTAATCCTAGTTTTTAGGCGGCGTTTTGTCCTTCCCACGTACCTTTTCTCACAGGGACATTCTATAGTATAAATCACCCCTGTTGTAGAGCAGGTGATACAATCTTTAATTTGAATGTTACTATCTCCCTTTTTAATGTACAGACATTCTTGTACTTTAGTCTGTTTGCAGACAATACATTTATGGCAGGGGAAAAAACCTCTTAATTTAGTTTGGGATAGAGAGGATTGTACCAGAGAGATTTTTTTCTGAACCGTGGGGGCAATCAAATTTCCCAAATTTTGACATTTTTTATATACAAAACGTGGCTGGCTGCTGATAATATCCCCCAATATTTTATCATTTTTTTAAAAATGCCAGTGTCTATTTACTATCTTGCGTAAAATGTATGAATTTGTACTGTATTTAGTTATAATCGGAATAGATTCAAGGATAACTTTAGATCTAGGGGCTGGATTGATAAGTTCCTGTCTGGGTTTGCTTATAGCCAATTCTTTTGATTTTTCTAACATGGTTCTTTCATACCCTTTTTCCAGAAATTTTTCTATCAATGTATTGGATTCACTCTCAAACTCCTCAGCCCTAGTACAGTTTCGATAAATCCTAGTAAACTGGCTTTTGGGAATATTTAGCAGCCAGCTGGGGAGATGGCAGCTATCTAGGGGAATGTAGCTGTTGCTATCCGTCGGTTTACTGAAAGTACAAGTATGAATTTTCAAATCTTCAATAAAAAATTTTAAATCAAGAAAATGAATTTCTGTGGAACTGGTGGTGGAGGTGAATTTTAAAAAAATGCTGATTTTTATTTAAATTAGTTAAAAACTGATTCAAAGTATCCCAACCACCAGACCAAATAAAAACAATATCATCAATAAAACGCCGCCATAGGACCAGGTTCGCAAGCAGAGCACCATCAGGGTAGATAAAATGCTCTTCCCAGCCGCCCACATACAGGTTGGCATAGCTGGGTGCGAACCTGGTCCCCATGGCAGTACCCCACTGCTGGGAGTAGTAGTCCTCCTGGTATAAAAAAATAGTTTTGAGTTAAAATGAACTGCATGAGTTCACCTAAAAATTCAGTTTGTTCAGGAGGAGTGTTAGAAAGTTTATTTAAAAAATATTTAGCAGTCTCGCATCCTTTTTTGTGATCGATAACCGTGTACAGCGAAGTTATATCCAAGGTACCCAATATGTACCCTTTTCGCCATTCCACTTTTTGAAGAAGTGCAAATTTAAAGGACAGTGCACACATTCTTGAGGTGAACTCATGCAGTTTTTTTATTTTGTTTTTAATATGTTCAGTGTATAGTATAAGTAAAACTATAACTACCGTATTTTCCGGCATATAAGATGACTATTTAACCCCTGAAAATACTCAGAAAAGTTGGGGTCGTCTTATACGCCGGTGCCGCCTTATATGGAGGTTGTGGAGCCCTCTGCGGTTGTTGGTCGCCTTATACGGCAGTCGGCGCATATGGTGGGGGAGTGGTCCCGATGGAGAGGTTAGGGGGCACCTTACTGGAAGGTGAAGCAAGCTGCAGGCTTCCCGGGGTATGGAATGGAGTGAGCGGTGCTGTGCCCAGAAGACACACCTCTTTCACCCATCTAGCCAGCCCTTGTATCTTATTATCTTCCCTGCCTCTCGGATCTCGCACATGCGCGCCTGCGCCGATGCACTGCGCCCCCACACCTCATCACTCCAGTCCTCAGGAACAGGAGAGGTGAGAGACAGAGATACAAGGGTGGGCCAGACAGGTGAAAGAGGCGCGTCCTCTTGGCACAGCACCATTCTCGCTGTTTTTCATACCCTGGGATGCCTGCAGCTTCTTTTTCTGGGTACAGCGCTCTCTGGAGGTACCAGTAATAGGTACAAGGGCGGGCCAGAGGAATGCGCTCTGATAGTCTTGGGGACAGGGAGGGCAGGCAGGGATCAATCCAAGCAGGGTTTGTATACAACAACCAGCCAATCACAAGGTACATTGGATGGTTGTTGTATACTGAATACCAGTACATCACCAGTATCTGTACCTGTTTACCAGTACATACAGTACAGTACAAATGGCCAGCAGTCAAAACCCCATCATGGCTCCACCAGCAAGAAGAAAGAAATATGAAGCCAGTTTTAAACTTAAAGTTTTAAATTTTGCCATGGAACATAATAACTGCGCTGCTGCAAGACAATATGGTGTAACATAAAAGATGGTTCGGGACTGGAAAGTAAATGAAAAAGCATTAAAGAGTATGCCAAGGGGTAAGTGTGCATTTAGAAGAGGCACTCCACATTGGGCAGAACTTGCGCCCCCTGACGAAGGGTTCCGAAACGCGCGTCGGGGCGGATACTGGGACTCTGCAGCTGCTTAACATCGGACCTCTAGGGTGATGTATTAATCCACTGTGTTTTGTTTACTTTTAAGTCTGACTCTATACCAATGTTGCATTAGCTGGTAGGTTGTATTGAGACACTGTTCTTTATGACATCTGGTGGTTCTTCAGTGTGCCACTGTGGTGTCAGACTTTTTAACCCTGTTGGTTTAGAAACAATGTACCCCTATGATGTTATTTATAGTTCCCTAATATTATATATTCTTTTGGGTCAGTTGCTGTTCTGTCCTAGTGTCTTTGTGTGCTACTTGTTTTTATGATATTTGTTGGGTGACTGTGTTGTCACCATTGCCTCCTGATATTTGCACACTAAATAAAGCAATTTTTACTCTAAAGACATATAGTTATCTTTTTTTGGATTTATTTCCTCGCTTCTCGTTCTTGTGCTTTCTATGATAACTGTCTTTAATCTAATAATAGCGCAAAAATTAATTATTACTGGGAAATTCTACTTAATTAATATATGAGTTGTTATTGTTTTCCCAGATGCTATATTATATATATTTTTTGCTGTTGGCTACCTCCTTCTTTTCTCAATTGGATGGTTGTTGTATACTGAATACCAGTACATCACCAGTATCTGTACCTGTTTACCAGTACATACAGTACAGTACAAATGGCCAGCAGTCAAAACCCCATCATGGCTCCACCAGCAAGAAGAAAGAAATATGAAGCCAGTTTTAAACTTAAAGTTTTAAATTTTGCCATGGAACATAATAACTGCGCTGCTGCAAGACAATATGGTGTAACATAAAAGATGGTTCGGGACTGGAAAGTAAATGAAAAAGCATTAAAGAGTATGCCAAGGGGTAAGTGTGCATTTAGAAGAGGCACTCCACATTGGGCAGAACTTGAAAAACATGTAGCAGACATGGTGAATGAGCACCACCAAAGCGGTTATGTAGTGACACGAAATCAAATACATTTGTTTGCAATTCAGTGGGCCAAATCTAACCCCAATCACAGCAACAGCTTTAAGGCCACTGTATCCTGGTGTACTACATTCATGGCAAGGCATAATATGGTACTGAGACAAAAGACGAAAATTACCCAAAAATTACCTGCAGATCTTGATAGCAAAGTAAATAGTTTCCATTGATATGTAATACAACAGTGCACTAAACATGACTATCCGTTAAGTAGTATTGGAAATATGGATGAAACTCCAATGAATTTTAATATGGTTGGAAATAAAACAGTCCTTCAAAAAGGTGAAAAAAACTATTTTAATTAAAACAACGGGGTATGAGAAGTCCAGTTTTACAGTGGTATTAGGATGCACAGTTGATGGCGGCAAACTGAGACCAATGATTATTTTTAAAAGAGAAACAATGCCAAAATTCAAGTTCCCTGTTGGTTGTTTTGTACATGTGAATGAAAAAGGCTGGATGGATGAGGAAGGTGTGAAGCTATGGCTTGATAATGTATGGAGCAGGCGACCAGATGGACTTATTCAAAACTGTATTCTACTGGTGTGGGATATGTTCAGGGCTCATTTAACTCCCAGCACCAAGCAAAGGCTTGCAAGACTAAACACACATATGGCAGTTATTCCTGCAGGATTGACATAGCTGGTACAGCCACGGGATGTGTGCCTAAACAAGCCATTTAAAAATCGCATTCGAGAACAGTGGAATGAATGGATGGTTAGCGGCAATAAGTCATTCACAAAAGGAGGAAACATGCATGCTCCACAGTTGGATGTTTTGTGCGAGTTTGTTATAAAAGCCTGGAATGATATTGATGCAGAAACAGTAATCAAGTCTTTCAAGAAGTGTGGCATATCAAATTCATTAGATGGTATGGAGGACGACTACTTCTGGCAAGATGAAGAGGAAGCCGAAGCTGAGCCCACACCATCTGATACGGAATTCGATCCATACGATGACTGCCTTACAAATGTATCATTGATCTACTTATGAAATCAGATGACGAACAGGAGGATTTTGAAAGCTTCTAAAGGGAATCTGTCACGCCAGCAAAACCTGTAAAAATATCGTAGCTTGCAGTTATGATGGGCATTGCTAACAGGGATGGGCATTGCTAACAGAGACTTGCCCAGCACTTGCTCTCACTCTGTTTTTGTTATCTTTCTTCCTCCTATCATTATCAGTTCCAGTTTGGTTGACAGCTTAGAAAACAAACAGCATGGCAGATCCCATGGGTTTATTGTCTTATCCTCCTTTCAGCTTTAGAGTGAATTAGGATTTTAGGAAAAGTTTAAAGGGAACCTGTCACCCCCAAAATCGAAGGTGAGCTAAGCCCACCAGCATCAGGGGCTTATCTACAGCATTCTGTAATGCTGTAGATAAGCCCCCAATGTATCCTGAAAGATGAGAAAAAGAGGTTACATTATACTCACCCAGGGGCGGTCCTGCTGTGGTCCAGTCCGATAGGCGTCACGGTCCGGTCCGGGGCCTCCCATCTTCTTACGATGACGTCCTCTTCTTGTAGTCATGCTGCAGCTCAGGCGCAGGTGTACTTTGTCTGCAAAGTACTGCAGTGCGCAGGCGCTGGGAAAGGTTAGAGAGGCCTGGCGCTTGCGCACTGCAGTACTTTGCTCTGCCCTCAACAGGGCAGACAACGTACGCCTGCGCCAGAGCCGCAGCGTGAAGACAAGAAGAGGACGTCATCGTAAGAAGATGGGAGGCCCCAGACCGGATCGCGATGCCCATCGTACCGGAACCGCCCCTGGGTGAGTATAATCTAACCTCTTTTTCTCATCTTTCAGGATACATCGGGGGCTTATCTACAGCATTGCAGAATGCTGTAGATAAGCCCCTGATTCTGGTGGGCTTAGCTCACCTTCGATTTTGGTGGTAAAATGTTCCCTTCAATCCTCTTGCACTGTTTTAATATACATGTTTGATGATAAACAGCCTTATGGTTATAAGTGACAGTTTTCCTGCTAAGTACCTGAGTACCTGCATGTCATAAGCATTTGAATTAAAATTTCCATATTGAAATCAAATCTGATGTTTTTTTTCCCATATGTGCGTTGGAAGAGGGGTAGTCTTATATGGTGAGTATATCCCAAACTTTATATTTTAACTTGAAAAGTTGGGGGTCGTCTTATACACCGGAAAATACGGTATATTCTTTGTGCGTCAGTATGCTTATAGGAATGCCAGATTGAAATAATTTTTAGTGCAGTATTACTTTTGCACACTAAAAACACTTTTAACCCCTTAACGACCGCTGATACGCCTTTTAACGGCGGCAGTTAAGGGTACTTAAACCACAGAGCCGTTAATTAACGGCGCTGTGGAAAAAGTGAATAGCGCCCCCCAGAGTCGGATTTTCTCTGGGGTCTCAGTTGCCGGGGGTAGCCGAGACCCCAAAGAACATGATTCGGGGTTTTTTTACTGAACCCCGAGTTGCGATCGCCGGTAATTAACCATTTACCGGCGGTCGCAACGAAAAAAAAACGCGATTTGCCATTTAATTTCTCTGTCCTCCGATGTGATCGCACATCGGAGGACAGAGAAATGGTGTCCCCGATAGCCCCCTGATACTTACCTATCTCCCCCGGTGCTCCTCGTGGCTCCCGATGGGCGCCGCCATCTTTTTCTGGGAAAAAAATGGCGGGCGCATGTGCAGTGCGTCCGCCACCTGGCACCTGGTAGATCTTTGGGGTCTCGGCTGCCGGGGGTAGCCAAGACCCCAAAGAACATGATCGGGGTCGGTTTTTACCAACCCCTATTTTGCGATCGCCGGTAATTAACCCCTTCACCCCCAAGGGTGGTTTGCACGTTAATGACCAGGCCAATTTTTACAATTCTGACCACTGTCCCTTTATGAGGTTATAACTCTGGAACGCTTCAACGGATCTTGGCGATTCTGACATTGTTTTCTCGTGAAATATTGTACTTCATGATAGTGATAAAATTTATTCGATATAATTTGCGTTTATTTGTGAAAAAAATGAATATTTGGCGAAAATTTTGAAAATTTTGCAATTTTCCAAATTTGAATTTTTATGCCCTTAAATCACAGACATATGTCACGCAAAATACTTAATAAGTAACATTTCCCACATGTCTACTTTACATCAGCACAATTTTGGAACCAAAATTTTTTTTTGTGACGGAGTTATAAGGGTTAAAAGTTGACCAGCAATTTCTCATTTTTACAACACCATTTTTTTTTAGGGACCACATCTCATTTGAAGTCATTTTGAGGGGTCTATATGATAGAAAATACCCAAGTGTGACACCATTCTAAAAACTGCACCCCTCAAGGTACTAAAAACCACTTTCAAGAAGTTTATTAGCCCTTCAGGTGTTTCACAGAAATTTTTGGAATGTTTAAATAAAAATGAACATTTAACTTTTTTTCACAAAAAAATTATTTCAGCTCCAATTTGTTTTATTTTAGCAAGGGTAACAGGAGAAAATAGACCCCAAAATTTGTTGTACAATTTGTCCTGAGTACGCTGATACCCCATATGTCGGGGTAAACTACTGTTTGGGCGCATGGCAGAGCTCGGAAGGGAAGGAGCGCCATTTGACTTTTCAATGCAAAATTGACTGGAATTGAGATGGGACGCCATGTTGCATTTGGAGAGCCCCTGATGTGCCTAAACATTGAAACCCCCCACAAGTGACACCATTTTGGAAAGTAGACCCCATAAGGATCTTATCTAGATCTGTGGTGAGCACTTTGACCCCACAAGTGCTTCACAGAAGTTTATAATGCAAAGCCGTAAAAAAAAAAATCATATTTTTTCACAAAAATGATTTTTCGCCCCCAATTTTTTATTTTCCCAAGGGTAAGAGAAGAAATTGGACACCAAAAATTGTTGTGCAATTTGTCCTGAGTACGCTGATACCCCATATGTGGGTGTAAACCATTGTTTGGGCGCAGGGCAGAGCTCGGAAGGGAAGGAGCGCCATTTGACTTTTCAATGCAAAATTGACTGGAATTGAGATGGGACGCCATGTTGCGTTTGGGGAGCCCCTGATGTGCCTAAACATTGAAACCCCCCACAAGTGACACCATTTTGGAAAGTAGACCCCTTAAGGAACTTATCTAGATGTGTGGTGAGCACTTTGACCCAACAAGTGCTTCACAGAAGTTTATAATGCAGAGCCGTAAAAATAAAAAATCATATTTTTTCACAAAAATGATATTTTCGCCCCCATTTTTTTATTTCCCCAAGGGTAAGAGAAGAAATTAGACCACAAAAGTTGTTGTGCAATTTGTCCTGAGTACGACGATACCCCATATGTGGGGGTAAACCACTGTTTGGGCGCATAGCAGAGCTCGGAAGGGAAGGAGCGCTATTTTACTTTTCAATGCAAAATTGACTGGAATTAAGATGGGATGCCATGTTGCGTTTGGAGAGCCTCTGATGTGCCTAAACATTAAAACCCCCCACAAGTGACACCATTTTGGAAAGTAGACCCCCTAAGGAACTTATCTAGATGTGTTTTGAGAGCTTTGAACCCCCAAGTGTTTCACTACAGTTTATAACGCAGAGCCGTGAAAATAAAAATTCTTTTTTTGTTCACAAAAATGATTTTTTAGCCCCCAGTTTTGTATTTTCACAAGGGTATCAGGATAAATTGAACCCCAATGGTTGTTGTCCAATTTGTCCTGAGTACGCTGATACCCCATATGTGGGGGGGAACCACTGTTTGGGCGCATGACAGAGCTCGGAAGGGAAGGAGCGCCATTTGGAATGCAGACTTAAATGGATAGGTCTGCAGGCGTCACGTTGCATTTGCAGAGCCCCTGATGTACCCAAACAGTACAAACCCCCCACAAGTGACCCCATATTGGAAACTAGACCCCCCAAGGAACTTATCTAGATGTGTTGTGAGAACTTTGAACCCCCAAGTGTTTCACTACAGTTTATAACGCAGAGCCGTGAAAATAAAAATTCTTTTTTTTTTCACAAAAATGATTTTTTAGCCCCAATTTTTGTATTTTCACAAGGGTATCAGGATAAATTGGACCCCAAAAGTTGTTGTCCAATTTGTCCTGAGTACGCTGATACCCCATATGTGGGGGGGAACCACTGTTTGGGCGCATGACAGAGCTCGGAAGGGAAGGAGCGCCATTTGGAATGCAGACTTAAATGGATTGGTCTGCAGGCGTCACGTTGCATTTGCAGAGCCCCTGATGTACCCAAACAGTACAAACCCCCACAAGTGACCCCATATTGGAAACTAGACCCCCCCAAGGAACTTATCTAGATGTGTTGTGAGAACTTTGAACCCCCAAGTGTTTCACTACAGTTTACAACGCAGAGCCGTGAAAATAAAAAATCTTTTTTTTCCCACAAAACTTATTTTTTGGCCCCCAGTTTTGTATTTTCCCAAGGGTAGCAGGAGAAATTGGACCCCAAAAGATGATGTCCAATTTGTCCTGAGTACGCTGATACCCCATATGTTGGGGTAAACCCCTGTTTGGGCACACGGGAGAGCTCTGAAGGGAAGGAGCACTGTTTTCCTTTTTCAACGCAGAATTGGCTGGAATTCAGATCGGATGCCATGTCCCGTTTGGAGAGCCCCTGATGTGCCTAAACAGTGGAAACCCCCCAATTATAACTGAAACCCTAATCCAAACACACCCCTTACCCTAATCCCAACAGTAACCCTAACCACTCCTCTAACCCAGACACACCAACCCTATTCCCAACCATAAATGTAATCCAAACCCTAACCCTATCTTTAGCCCCAACGCTAACTGTAGCCCCAACCCTAGCCCTAACCCTAGCAATAACCCTAGCCCTATCACTAGCCCTAACACTAGCCGTAACACTAGCCCTAACCCTAGCCCTAACCCTAACCCTAGCCCTAACCCTAGCCCCAACCCTAGCCCTAACCCTAACCCTAGCCCCAACCCTAGCCCCAACCCTAGCCCTAACCCTAGCCCCAACCCTAGCCCTAACCCTAGCCCCAACCCTAGCCCTAGCCCTAACCCTAGCCCTAACCCTAGCCCTAACCCTAGCCCTAACCCTTGCCCTAACCCTAACTCTAGTCCTAACTCTAGCCCTATCCCTAAAGGCCCCGTCTCACTTAGCGACGCTAAAGCGATCCCGACAACGATACGACCTGTCAGGGATCGTTGCTGCGTCGCTATGTGGTCGCTGGTGAGATGTCAAACAGTGAGATCTTCCCAACGATCGCTGCTGCGATCTCGCTGTTTGACATCTCACCAGCGACCTGTAGCGACCTGTACAACGATGTCACATGGGAGCTATTATGACGATTCAGTGTCTGAGTCGTCAACGAGGTCGTTGGCAAGGTGTCAAACACAGCGATGTGTGCTACCCAGCGGGACCTCAACGATCAAAAAAGGTCCAGGCAATTTCGACACGACCAGTGATCTCACAGCAGGGGCCTGGTCGCTGCTACGTGTCACACATAGCGAGATCGCTACTGAGGTCGCTGTTGCGTCACAAAACTTGTGACTCAGCAGCGATCTCGCTAGCGATCTCGCTTAGTGAGACGGGGGCTTAACCCTAACCCTAATGGGAAAATGGAAATAAATACATTTTTTAATTTTTTTATTTTTCCCTAACTAAGGGGGTGATGAAGGGGGGTTTGATTTACTTTTATAGCGGGTTTTTTAGCGGATTTTTATGATTGGCAGCCGTCACACACTGAAAGACGCTTTTCATTGCAAAAAATATTTTTTGCGTTACCACATTTTGAGAGCTGTAATTTTTCCATATTTGAGTCCACAGAGTCATGTGAGATCTTGTTTTTTGCGGGACGAGTTGACGTTTTTATTGGTTACATTTTCGGACATGTGACATTTTTTGATCGCTTTTTATTCCGATTTTTGTGAGGTAGAGTGATCAAAAACCAGCTATTCATGAATTTCTTTTGGGGGAGGCGTTTATACCATTCCGCGTTTGGTAAAATTGATAAAGCAATTTTATTCGTCGGGTCAGTACGATTACAGCGATACCTCATTTATATCATTTTTTTATGTTTTGGCGCTTTTATACGATAAAAACTATTTTATAGAAAAAATAATTATTTTGGTATCGCTTTATTCTCAGGACTATAACTTTTTTATTTTTTTGCTGATGATGCTGTATGGCAGCTCGTTTTTTGCGGGACAAGATGACGTTTTCAGCGGTACCATGGTTATTTATATCAGTCTTTTTGATCGCGTGTTATTCCACTTTTTGTTCAGCGGTATGATAATAAAGTGTTGTTTTTTGCCTCGTTTTTTTTTTTTTTTCTTATGTTGTTTACTGAAGGGGTTAACTAGTGGGGCAGTTTTATAGGTTGGGTCGTTACGGACGCGGCGATACTAAATATGTGTACTTTTATTGTTTTTTTTATTTTATTTAGCTAAAGAAATGTATTTATGGGAATAATATATATTTTTTTTTCTTTATTTAGGATATTTTTTTTATTTTTTTTTTTACACACGTGGGGAATTTTTTTTTTACTTTTTTACTTTGTCCCAGGGGGGGACATCACAGATCATTGATCTGGCAGTGTGCACAGCACTCTGCCAGATCTGCGATCTGCTGTGCAGGGCTGCAGGCTTACCAAGTGTCTGCTCTGAGCAGACACTCGGTAAGCCACCTCCCTCCCTGCAGGACCCGGATGCCGCGGCCATCTTGGATCCGGGACCTGCGGTGAGAAGGGAGGTAGGAGACCCTCAGAGCAACGCGATCACATCGCGTTGCTCCGGGGGTCTCAGGGAAGCCCGCAGGGAGCCCCCTCCCTGCGCGATGCTTCCCTATACCGCCGGTACACCGCGATCATGTTTGATCGCGGTGTGCCGGGGGTTAATGTGCCGGGGGCGGTCCGTGACCGCTCCTGGCACATAGTGCCGGATGTCAGCTGCGATAGTCAGCTGACACCCGGCCGCGATCGGCCGCGCTCCCCCCCGTGAGCGCGGCCGATCGGCTATGATGTACTATCCCGTCGAGGGTCAGATAGGCCCAGGTCACCTCGACGGGATAGTACGTCTAAGGTCACAGAGGGGTTAACTGTTTACCGGTGACCGCAAAAAAAAAGCGATGTGTAATTCTCTGTCCTCTGATGTGATCGCACATCAGAGGACAGAGAAATAGGGGGATTTGGGGACCCTGTTATACTTACCGGTGTCCCTCGGTCCTCCTGCTTCTTCTGCTGTCCGCCGGCTTCTTGCTCCGGTAAAAAAATGGCGGGCGCATGCGCAGTGCGCCCGCCATGATCTGCCAGCCGGCAGAGGAAGATTCTTCCTCTTCTTTTATTTTGGTCGCTGTCAGATCCTATCACAGTGATCAAAATAAAAAAATAGTAAATCACCCCCCTTTATCACCCCCTTAGTAAGGAAAAAATAATAAAATAAAAAAATGTATGTATTTCTATTTTCCAATTAGGGTTAGGGTTAGGGGTAGGGTTAGGGGTAGGGATAGGGGTAGGGTTAGGGTTAGGGGTAGGGTTAGGGGTAGGGTTAGGAGTAGGGTTAGGGGTAGGGTTAGGATATGTGCACATGTAGAATGGTTCTCTGCGGATTTTTCTGCAGCGGATTTGATAAATCCGCAGGGCCAAAATGCTGCATTTTTCCTGCGGATTTATCGCGGATGTACCGCGGTTTTTGTGCGGATTCCCCTGCGGTTTTACACCTGCGGTTTTCTATTATGGAGCAGGTGTAAAACCGCTGCGGAATCCACACAAAGAATTGACATGCTGCGGAATGTAAACCGCTGCGTTTCCGCGTGTTTTTTTCCGCAGCACGGGCACAGCGTTTTATGTTTCCCATAGGTTTACATTGTACTGTAAACTCATGGGAAACTGCTGCGGACCCGCAGCTGCGGAAACGCTGCGGATCCGCAGCAAAATCTGCAACGTGTGCACCTAGCCTTAGGGTTAGGGCTAGGGTTAGAGCTAGGGTTAGGGTTAGGGTTGGGGCTAAAGTTAGGGTTAGGGTTGGGGCTAGGTTTAGGGCTAAAGTTAGGGTTTGGGCTAAAGTTAGGGTTAGGGCTAGGGTTGGGGCTAAAGTTAGGGTTAGAGTTGGGATTAGGGTTGGCATTAGGGTTACATTTGGGATTAGGGTTAGGTTTGGGTTTAGGGTTAAGGTTAGGGTTGGGATTAGGGTTAGGGGTGTATTGGGATTAGGGTTAGGTTTTGAGGTTAGGGTTGAGATTAAGATTAGGGGTATGTTGGGTTTAGGGTTTTGATTAGGGTTATGGTTAGCTTTGGGATTAGGGTTAGGGGTATTTTGGGGGTTAGGGTTGTGATTAGGATTATGGATCGGGTTGGGATTAGGGTTAGGGATGTGTTGGGGTTAGGGTTGGAGTTAGAATTGGGGTTTTTTCACTGTTTAGGTACATCAGGGGGTCTCTAAACGCCACAGCCAATTTTGCGCTCAAAAAGTCAAATGGTGCTCCCTCCCTTCTGAGCTCTGCCTTGCGCCCAAACAGTGGTTTACCCCCACACATGGGGTATCAGTGTACTCAGGACAAATTGGACAACAACTTTTGGGGTCCAATTTCTCTTGTTACCCTTGTGAAAATAAAAATTTGGGGGCTAAAAAAATCTTTTTTGTGTAAAAAATGTTTTGTTTTTTTTTTCACGACTCTGCATTATAAACTTCTGTGAAGCGCTTGGCCATTAAAAGTTCTCACCACACATCTAGATAAGTTCCTTGGGGGGTCTAGTTTCCAAAATGGTGTCACTTGTGGGGGGTTTCTACTGTTTAGGTACATCGGGGGCTCTGCAAACGCAACATAACGCCCGCAGACCATTCTGTCAAAGTCTGCATTCCAAAACGGCACTCCTTCCCTTCCGAGCTCTGCCATGAGCTCAAACAGTGGTTTTCCCCAACATATAGAGTATCATCCTACTCAGCATAAATTGCACAATAAATTTTGCGGTCCAATTTCTCCTGTTACCCTTGTGAAAGTAAAAATTTGGGGGTGAAAAATCATTTTTTTCATGGCTCTACATTATAAACTTCTGTGAAGCAGTTGGGGGTTCATAGTGCTCACCACACATCTAGATAAGCTCTTTTGGGGGTCTATTTTCCAAAATGGTGTCACTTGTGGGGGGTTTCTACTGTTTAGGTACATCACGAGCTCTGCAAATGCAACATGACGCCCGCAGACCATCCCATCAAAGTCTGCATTCCAAGCGGTGCTCCTTCCCTTCCGAGCCCTGATGGGTGCCCAAACAGTGCCCCCCCACATCTGGGGTATCAGCGTACTCAGGGCAAACTGGTCAACTGATTTTGGGGTCCAATGTCTCCTGTTACCCTTGAGAAAATAAAAAATTGCAGGCTAAAAAATCTTTTTTGAGGTAAAAAAAGGATTTTGTATTTTCACGGCTCTACGTTATACATTTCTGTGAAGCACTTGGGGGTTTAAAGTGCTCACCACACATCTAGATAAGTTTCTTAAGGGGTCTAGTTTCCAAAATGGGGTCAGTTGTGGGGGGTTTCTACTGTTTAGGCACATCAGGGGCTCTCCAAATGCAACATGGTGTACGATCTCAATTCCAGCCAATTCTACATTGAAAAAGTAAAAGGGCACTCCTTCTCTTCCAAGCTCTGCGGTGCGCCCAAACAATGGTTTACCCCCACATATGGGGTATCGACGTACTCAGGAGAAATTGCACAACAACCTTCATGGTCTAATTCCTCCTGTTACCCTTGTCAAAATAAAAATTTGGGGGCAAAAATATCATTTTTGTAGAAAAAATGCGATTTTTTATTTTCACGGCTCTACGTTATAAACTTCTGTGAAGCACCTGGGGGTTTAAAGTGCTCACCACACATGTAGATAAGTTCCTTAAGGGGTCTAGTTTCCAAAATGGTGTCTTGTGTGGGGGGTTTCCACTGTTTAGGCACATCAGGGGCTCTCCAAACGCGACATGCGTCCGATCTCAATTCCAGCCAATTCTGCATTGAAAAAGTAAAACGGCACTCCTTCTCTTTCAAGCTCTGCGGTGCGCCCAAACAGTGGTTTACCCCCACATATGGGGTATCGACGTACTCAGGAGAAATTGCGCAACAACTTTTGTGGTCTAATTTCTCCTGTTTCCCTTGGGAAAATAAAAATTTTGGGGCAAAAATATCATTTTTGTAGAAAAAATGTGATTTTTTATTTTCACGGCTCTACGTTATAAACTTCTGTGAAGCATCTGGGGGTTTAAAGTGCTCACCACACATCTATGTAAGTTCCTTAAGGGGTCTAGTTTCCAAAATGGGGTCACTTGTGGGGGGTTTCCACTGTTTAGGCACATCCGCGGCTCTCCAAATGCAACATGGCGTCCGATCTCAATTCCAGCCAATTCTACCGTTATGGACAAAAACTTTGAGAATGAGACAAATATTAATTTTTCCAAAGTCTACTGCTTCATTTTTTCTAATGGCAATTTGCATATACTCCTGAATGTCAGAGTGATCAGCTTAACAGCAATTACTGTACTTGCAAAGTCAATATTTGCCCAGAAAATGAACTTTAACCCCCAAAACACATTTCAACATCATTGCAGTCCTGCCTTAAAAGGAGCAGCTAACATCGTTTTAGTGATTGATCCATTAACACAGGTGTGGGTGTTGATGAGGACAGGGCTGGCGATCAATCAGTCATGATTAAGTAAGAATGACATCACTGGACACTTTAAAAGGAGGCTGGTGCTTGGTATCATTGTTTCTCTTCAGTTAACCATGGCTATCTCTAAAGAAACACGTGCAGCCATCATTGCACTGCACAAAAATGGCCTAACAGGGAAGAGTATCGCAGCTACAAAGATTGCACCTCAGTCAACAATCTATCGCATCATCAAGAACTTCAAGGAGAGAGCTTCCATTGTTGTCAAAAAGGCTCCAGGGCGCCCAAGAAAGACCAGCAAGCGCCAGGACTGTATCTTAAAACTGTTTCCGCTGCAGGATCAGACTACCAGCAGTGCCGAGCTTGCTCAGGAATGGCAGCAGGCTGGTGTGAGTGCTTATGCACGCACTGTGAGGCGGAGACACTTTGAGCAAGGCCTGGTTTCAAGGAGGGCAGCAAAGAAGCCACTTCTCTCCAGAAAAAACATCAGGGACCGACTGATATTCTGCAAAAGGTACAGGGAGTGGACTGCTGAGGACTGGGGCATAGTCATTTTCTCTGATGAATCCCCTTTTCGATTGTTTGGGACATCTGGAAAACAGCTTATTCGGAGAAGAAGAGGTGAGCGCTACCACCAGTCTTGTCTCATGCCAACTGTAAAGCATCCTGAAACCATTCATGTGTGGGGTTGCTTCTCAGCCAAGGGAATCGGCTCACTCACAGTCTTGCCTAAAAACACAGCCATGAATAAAGAATGGTACCAGAATGTCCTCCAAGAGCAACTTCTCCCAACCGTCCAAGAGCAGTTTGGTGCCCAACAATGCCTTTTCCAGCATGATGGAGCACCTTGCCATAAAGCAAAGCTGATAACTAAATGGCTCATGGAACAAAACATAGAGATTTTGGGTCCATGGCCTGGAAACTCCCCAGATCTTAATCCCATTGAGAACTTGTGGTCAATCATCAAGAGACGGGTGGACAAACAAAAACCAACAAATTCTGGCAAAATGCAAGCATTGATTATGCAAGAATGGACTGCTATCAGTCAGGATTTGGTCCAGAAGTTGATTGAGAGCATGCCAGGGAGAATTGCAGAGGTCTTGAAGAAGAAGGGTCAACACTGCAAATATTGACTTGCTGCATTAACTCATTCTAACTGTCAATATAACCTATTGGTACTCATAATATGATTGCAATTATATTTCTGTATGTGATATAAATATCAGAAAAACACTAATAAAAACCAGAGGGCAGCAGATCATGTGAAAATATAATTTTGGTGTCATTCTCAAAACTTTTGGCCATGACTGTACATTGAAAAAGTAAAACGGCACTCCTTCTTTTCCAAGCTCTGCAGTGCGCCCAAACAGTGGTTTACCCCCACATATGGGGTATTGACGTACTCAGGTGAAATTTCTCAACAACTTTTGTCATCTAATTTCTCCTGTTACCCTTGTGAAAATAAGAATTTGTGGGCGAAAAGATCATTTTTGTGTAAACAAATGCGATTTTTTATTTTCACAGCTCTACTTTATAAACTTCTGTGAAGCACTTGGGGGCTCAAAGTGCTCACCACACATCTAGTTAAGTTCCTTAAGGGGTCTAGTTTCCAAAATGGTGTCACTTGTGGAGCGTTTTCACTGTTTAGGCACATCAGGGGCTCTCTAAACATGACATGGTGTCTAATCTCAATTCCAGCCAATTCTGCATTGAAAAAGTCAAACGGCGCTCCTTCTCTTCAAAGCTCTGTGGTGCGCCCAAACAGTGGTTTACCCCCACATATGGGGTATCGACGTATTCAAGAGAAATTGCGTAACAAAATTTATGGTTAAATTTCTGTTTTTACACTTGTGAAAATAAAAAAAAAGGTTCTGAATTAAAATGTTTGCAAAAAAAAGTTAAATGTTCATTTTTTCCTTCCACATTTTTTCAGTTCCTGTGAAGCACATAAAGGGTTAATAAACTTCTTGAATGTGGTTTTGAGCACCCTGTGGGGTGCAGTTTTTAGAATGGTGTCACAGTTGGTTATTTTCTATCATATAGACCCCTCACAATGACTTCAAATGTGATGTGGTCCCTAAAAAAAAAAAATGGTGCTGTGAAAATGAGAAATTGCTGGTCAAATTTAACCCTTATAACTCCCTAACAAAAAAAAATTTGCTTCCAAAATTGTGCTGCTGTAAAGTAGACATGTGGGAAATGTTACTTATTAAATATTTTGTGTGACATATCTCTCTGATTTAAGGGCATAAAAATACAAAGTTTGAATATTGCAAAATTTTACAAATTTTCGCCATATTTCCATATTTTTTATAAATAATCGCAAGTAATATCGAAGAAATGTTACCACTAACATGAAGTACAATATGTCACAAAAAAAAATCTCAGAATCAGCGGGATCCGTTAAAGCGTTCCAGAGTTATAACCTCATAAAGTGACAGTGGTCAGAATTGTAAAAATTGGCTCGGTCATTAAGTACCAAATTGGCTCTGTCACTAAGGGGTTAAAAATATATATATTTATTCATAGCCATATCATGAGAGCTAGAACTTTTTTATTGTTCCATCAGTGGCAATCTGTGGGCTTTTATTTTTAATTGTAATTAGATTTTTATCATTTGATCTCAGTTTATTTCATTTTTTGTGCATCTCTATAATGAAAAAAACGGTATTTTTACATTTATTTATTACAGTGTTCCCTATACATGCTAAGTAAAGTGACATTTTTATGGCTTGGGTTATTCTCAAAACAGCACCCATTAGGTGTGAAATCTTTGATTTATACATTTTTTTTTTTAATAAAAAAAATAGTTCTGTAATTGCCAAACATTTTTTACTGTTGCACTTTGGAACTTTATATTCCATAGCCCGATCTTTGGAATATTTCACTGCAATAATGATGTAATGTAAAGGCTCGTTCACACAAGTTATTTCGGATGAGATTTGCCTATTCATGTGTATGGGTCCGATACGAATCATCCATGTAGCATCCGTTGTATATGGACACGTTACAATTATTTACATAGGAAACTGTATTTAGCCTTGTAATTTTATTAGCTGCTGATGTTTACACAGCCTATTAAACTATGCTTAAAGAAGCACCTTGATGCTTATTGTGACCTGAAGATTCTTAGTCAATAAATTGACTCTGAATATATTGCTACGGGCAACTGAGTTTTGTTACCTTTCCTTAGCCTCCCAAAGGACCTTGTTGATTTTTGGTGACATTATTTAAAACTCAAATTTTGTGTTAAATAACAACCAAACAAATCATAATACATTCCTTAGCTAGGTACAATAAATATATTCCAGGGTAAAACCTATTATTTATGGAATTTAAGCGCAATAGATGCATCCTGAAATATATTATATTATCATTTCTTCTCTAAGGGTAAGTTCACACTGGGTGTTTTTGCTGCTTTTTTTTCTACAGCAAAACCTGATATCTTGACAGGAATGAAGCTGTGGCAAAAACACAGGTTTAGGTGTGGATTTAGAGCGGTTTGGGTGCGTTTTTTGGTGTGTTTTTGGTGTGTTTTTGTGTCTCTTTGTCCATGCTTATGTCCATGACTTTTTTGCAGAAAAAAATGCTGCAAATAATGATACCTGCATTTTTGCTGCGTTTTTTCAACACCCATTCAAGCCAATGGGTGAAAAAAACTGCAAAAACGCAGCAAAAATGCTGAAAGAAGTGACATGCTCTATGTCCAAAAAAAGTAGCAAAGCACAAAATCCTGATGACAACAAAAAAACAATGTGTGTGCATGAGATTTCTGAAATCTCATAGGCTGGTACTGTAAAAAGCAGCAGAAAATTAGCATTAAAAAAAAGCAGCAAAAACGCTCAGTGTGAACTTACCCTTAGAAAAGAAACGGGCAAGCGCTTTCTGGTGTGAGACCTAAAGAAACATACGATTTCTGATTTGCACAATGAATTATGCTCACCATTTTGTTGTGGGCAAACCAGTCACCTTTCATTTAGATATAACCAACACGTCTCTATTGCCGATACACCAAGGTCTATACATCCACAAATAGGGAAAAAAGAAGTCATATGAACAGATTACAAAAAAAATGAAAACAACCCAGAACCATCTTGGAGGTGTCCTGGATAGATTTTTTGGTACACATATGCTCTACCGAGTAGAAATCACAATTCTCATCAGAAAAGTTGTACACAATCTGAGTTTTATTCCCTTTTTGTCCAAGAGCAACACGTTACCATCTCAGAGTGAGGTCTTCATCAGGCTCAGTATAAAAAGTCTCAGTTGAATGTATAATTGAATATCCTCCCTGAAGGAAATACAAGCCCACTTTTTAAAATGCCGACAGAATTTAGAATAAAAATTAGATATAAAACTCCAGAAAACATTATATGTACAGTACATACACCTTAGAGTAGCATCCTGTGTGTGAACAAGATTCCACCACCTTGCTATTCCAATAAAAAAATGCCGGCACACCCGACTGACCTTTTGGGTCATCCCGGTGTTCAAAAAAAGAGTGAAAAACCATTTCATCTATTTTTCAACTTTACATTTTGGAGAGCCTAGAGCAGAAGCCGTTGTAAGGTTGTGCTCATTTGGAAAAAGGAAGTAGCCTTGTCCAGCTCTATTAAAAGAGTTTAAAATTAGCACTATTTCAAGCATTAAAATTCATACATATTATTTCATCATGTTTATGAAAGTATAAAGCATTTGAAATACGCAGATGATCAGTATCCACTCACCATCTTCTATGGATTTAAAAATGTTTGAAATTAAGTGCTAATTGTAACCTATTTGGATCGAGCTAGACAAACCCACTTCATTTTCCCATCAAAATAATGAAACTAGAAAGCACAAGTCAGGAAAGTGACATTTTTTTCCTACATAGATACTAAGCCCACGCTTATAATCTGATCTCTATAATGCCACCATCCTGACTTATATTTCTTAAAGCTGTATCTCGATTTTGATGCATAGAAAAATTATCTATTGTATATATATAGACCTTGAAACTAGGTGCTTCATCGATGCCTCATAAAACTGCATACTGCCAGGTAGAAAAAAAATGTTCTTATAAGATCTTCATTTTTGGGGCAAAGAGATGAACTTTCAATTATACAACTTTTTCAGTAGATATGACTTTTGGATAATTTTTTATTCCACTATTTGCATGGCAGCATGTTCTTATAAACAACTATAAAACCAGAAAATTGTTAAAAATGAATGCATGTTGAAAATGCTATGAAAAAAATATACTATGAAAAATAGGTGGGTAAGCTAAGGCTGCTTTCACACTAGCGTCGGCACGGGGCCGTCGCTATGCGTTGGCCCGACGTGCCGACACACATTGTGAAAATAATGCCCAACGTGGGCAGAGGTAGCAGTCTTACGACGCTTCCGCTGCCCCATTGTAAGGTCCGGGGAGGAGTAGGCGGAGTTTCAGCCGCGCATGCGCGATTGAAAATGGCGGACACGACACGCAAAAAAAGGTAATACGTAACTCTTTTTGGGCCGACGGTCTGCCAAAACACGACGCAACCGTTGCACGACGGTTGCGACGTGTTGCGATACGTCACAATGCATCGGTAATGTAAGTCTATGGGGAAAAAATGCATCCTGCAAACAACTTTGCAGGATGCGTTTTTTCTCCTAAACGACGCATTGCGACGTACAGCCAAAAACGCTAGTGTGAAAGTAGCCTAAGACAGGGAAATGTGACCTTTGGAGCTAGAACTGCAATTTGTAATCTGTAGTTCATACTGTTTTGGGCCCTTGGTTGATAGCACTTATAGTTATCATATCAATATTTTAAAGTGTTGACTTAAGA
The DNA here is from genome assembly GCF_051348905.1 of Ranitomeya variabilis. Classification (NCBI taxonomy): domain Eukaryota; kingdom Metazoa; phylum Chordata; class Amphibia; order Anura; family Dendrobatidae; genus Ranitomeya; species Ranitomeya variabilis. The sequence goes on from NC_135232.1 coordinate 239,876,089, forward strand.
AAAATGAGATAAAGTCCTATAGTGTACTCTCCAGATGTCTTATAGGACGAAGCAGGCCCTCGTATGAGAAAGAAAATAAATCCTTGAATCAAAGACCCATCCAATTATTGCATTCAATTGTTGCAACAACTTGTGGTGGAGAGTTGCAAATACTTCTTGCTCTTACTTATTAGGGAATCCATGGTTGTCAGTGTTATGGGGGTATCTATCACTGCTACATTGTATTTGAGGCAATATATCTTGCCTACCTACAACTTGTTAAATCGCATTTAAGGCTGACAATGTCATGAGGAAATATTTGGATGATATTTATTGTGTCCTCTGTTATGAAATTGTGGTGACTGTAGAAACACTGAATAGCAAGCAATTGTGTCATGGGTAGTGTTGAGCGATACTTTCCGATATCGGAAAGTATCGGTATCGGAAAGTATCGGCCGATACCGTCAAAATATCGGATCCAATCCGATACCGATACCCGATCCCAATGCAAGTCAATGGGACGAAAATATCGGAATTAAAATAAACCCTTTATAAACTTGTAGGTTCATTCTACATGAAGGAAAACAACTAAGAATAATGTAGGATGTATTGGGGGACGTGGCGGAGATATTAAAGGGACAGAGGTTTAGCCCAATGTAATAGAATAGCAGGATTTTTAATTTTTTTTTATGAAGTTCGGCGTTAGAAAGAATTTGACTATGTTATTATTTTTTTTTTTTATGTCAGATATTGATGTTTCACTACTTCCACGCCCTTCACCTTCTTTTTTACTTCTCCCACGTTTTCTTCTTAATTATCCTCATCATCAGCTTCTTTGACATCAACTTCTTCACCTTATTCATCTTCTTCTTCATCTTCTACCTATTATTTTTTGGGTTACATTGTTCATATTCTTTTTATTTTACTATTATCTTCATCATATTCAACTTCTTCATCATATTCTTATTTGTGACAGGCATTCCCGTAGTTGTTATCTATAAAAGTTTGAAGATTACACCTTCCGTTCTGCCTGTCACAAACCAGTTACATTTGTCCGCGTTCAGTTTGGCCTGCAGCATCAGGCTTTATCCAGGGGCACCACGAGGAGGAACGGACTCACCCCCATACACTGCTTAGTCTTCTTCTGCTTATAATTTACATAATATTTTTTTGCTCTGATATTTTGTGTTATGCTTAATGTCCTTCTGCTCTTTGTTCTGCAGCCTCTTGTTCTTCTGCTTCTCGGTCTTCCAGGTCGTCGTCGTCTCCAGGGTCGTCGTCTCTGGGGTCGTCGTCATCGGGGTGGTCTCCGGGGTCGTCGTCATCGGGGTGGTCTTCAGGGTCATCGTCTCCAGGGTCGTCGTCATCACGGTGGTTGTCGTCTCTGGTGTCGTCGTCATCTTAGGGGTGTTCTTCCGGGTCATCGTGTTTAGTCTCTTGAACTTGGAAATGTAGCAGAAGGTACAAGAAGGCTGAGAAAATGCCGAGAACCAGCTGATGGAACTGGAACTCGGATGGCTACCCGAAGGTCCAAGAGCCAATGGAACTACCGAGGACCAGCTGACGTTACTGGAACCCGGTTACTAAGCAGGAGGTACCCGTGCCTGAAAGCACTACCAAGGACCACCTGACGTTGGTGGAACTCGGATACCCAGAGGGAGGCACCTAAGCCAAAGGCTCTGCCCGGAACCAGCTGACGGTACTGGAACCAGGATGGGGAGCAGAAGGTACAAGAGCAAAAGACACTGCCGAGAACCAGCTGACGGTGCTGGAACCCGGATGGGTAGCCGAAGGTCCAAGAGCCAATGGAACTACCGAGGACCAGCTGACGTTACTGGAACCCGGTTACTAAGCAGGAGGTACCCGTGCCTGAAAGCACTACCAAGGACCACCTGACGTTGGTGGAACTCGGATACCCAGAGGGAGGCACCTAAGCCAAAGGCTCTGCCCGGAACCAGCTGACGGTACTGGAACCAGGATGGGGAGCAGAAGGTACAAGAGCAAGTGTCTGCGTGGCTTTTGCAGGACACGATGCCGGCTGCACAGCAGGGGAACAGCTGGCGGTGCTGGACCCCACTGACACATTGGCTGGTGTTTTTCTCTGTGCAGCTAGCACATCTGGGCCCCAACTGGCGGTGTGTTAGAGCCCAGGGACAGCAGGAGGAGGAGCAGGAGGAGGAGGAGCAGGGGGAGGGGAGTGTAGGCCGAAGCCTGCACAGGCGGCAGCTTTGGGTGTGTTGTGTCTGCGTGGCTTTTGCAGGACACGTTGCCGGCTACACAGCAGGGGAACAGCTGGCGGTGCTGGACCCCACTGACACATTGGCGAGGTGTTTGGCTCTGTGCAGCCAGCACTTCCGGACAGCAACTAGCGTTGTTGGAGCCCGGGCTCTGCAGGTGGAGCAGAGTGTAGGCCGAAGCCTACTTGAACCGATTTCAAAGGTCACCTTTAACCCCCCCTCAGGGGTTAGAAAGTAGAAGAGCCACAGCTTATGCAGCAGTAGTGCTGCACAAGTCAAAGGTTGCTCTTTTAATTTTTCTCCTTGCACACGCTGAATGAAACACGTATAACATTTAGCCCTTTATACAGTCAAACTGTGTTGGAGGCGCGAGTTCCCTTTGTAATGAGACGCAGCACAGGTGTCAAGAATCCCACCTTGGTGCTGGGTGCAGCCTCCCGAGCGTTGTTATTTGCTGTACAGGAGTCTGCGCTGTCGTGTTATCCCCTGGCCTAGCGCCGTTAGCGCTGCCCATCTTCTGGCATCATGTAATGTCGGCCGGTGCGGTTCGCGATGACCATGAATCCCAGCCCCGCAGTGTCTTAACATTGTTAAAACACTGCGGGGCTGGGATTCAGGGCCTGGCGCAGCACATATGTTGGCCTCTCACACTCGGGTCCTTACACCCGCTTCAGACTGTGCGGCGTCATCTGATCCCTTATCGCATGCCACGGCCATGAAGCCGCACAGTCCGAAGAAGGCGGAAGGAGAGGAGGGACAGGCGAACTGATGCACTGATCCTGCCCATCAATCACACCCTCGCAGTCCCAATAAATAAGACACCGAGGGGCGTTGTGTGGGTCAGGGCGGCCGCAGAGGCGCAGCCAGCCAAACAATGATGCCAGAAGACGGGCAGCGCTACCAAGGGGGTTGCAGCGTGTCATTACAAAGGAAAGTCACACCACCGGGACGGTTAAATGGTCAGTCACACAGAGGACACATTTCAGACGTGTTTTCAGTTCCACATGTGCGAGGAGAATACGTTTCTGAGCCACCTTGCACACATGCAGCATTACCGCTGTACAAGGTGGCTGGATAACGTAAAAACGCCTGGGGGAGGGGGGACAGGTTCCCTTCAATTTCAGTTCTTGTGTCTGCGTGGCTTTTGCAGGACACGTTGCCGGCTGCACAGCAGGGGAACAGCTGGCGGTGCTGGACCCCACTGACACATTGGCTGGTGTTTTTCTCTGTGCAGCTAGCACATCTGGGCCCCAACTGGCGGTGTGTTAGAGCCCAGGGACAGCAGGAGGAGGAGCAGGAGGAGGAGGAGCAGGGGGAGGGGAGTGTAGGCCGAAGCCTGCACAGGCGGCAGCTTTGGGTGTGTTGTGTCTGCGTGGCTTTTGCAGGACACGTTGCCGGCTACACAGCAGGGGAACAGCTGGCGGTGCTGGACCCCACTGACACATTGGCGAGGTGTTTGGCTCTGTGCAGCCAGCACTTCCGGACAGCAACTAGCGTTGTTGGAGCCCGGGCTCTGCAGGTGGAGCAGAGTGTAGGCCGAAGCCTACTTGAACCGATTTCAAAGGTCACCTTTAACCCCCCCTCAGGGGTTAGAAAGTAGAAGAGCCACAGCTTATGCAGCAGTAGTGCTGCACAAGTCAAAGGTTGCTCTTTTAATTTTTCTCCTTGCACACGCTGAATGAAACACGTATAACATTTAGCCCTTTATACAGTCAAACTGTGTTGGAGGCGCGAGTTCCCTTTGTAATGAGACGCAGCACAGGTGTCAAGAATCCCACCTTGGTGCTGGGTGCAGCCTCCCGAGCGTTGTTATTTGCTGTACAGGAGTCTGCGCTGTCGTGTTATCCCCTGGCCTAGCGCCGTTAGCGCTGCCCATCTTCTGGCATCATGTAATGTCGGCCGGTGCGGTTCGCGATGACCATGAATCCCAGCCCCGCAGTGTCTTAACATTGTTAAAACACTGCGGGGCTGGGATTCAGGGCCTGGCGCAGCACATATGTTGGCCTCTCACACTCGGGTCCTTACACCCGCTTCAGACTGTGCGGCGTCATCTGATCCCTTATCGCATGCCACGGCCATGAAGCCGCACAGTCCGAAGAAGGCGGAAGGAGAGGAGGGACAGGCGAACTGATGCACTGATCCTGCCCATCAATCACACCCTCGCAGTCCCAATAAATAAGACACCGAGGGGCGTTGTGTGGGTCAGGGCGGCCGCAGAGGCGCAGCCAGCCAAACAATGATGCCAGAAGACGGGCAGCGCTACCAAGGGGGTTGCAGCGTGTCATTACAAAGGAAAGTCACACCACCGGGACGGTTAAATGGTCAGTCACACAGAGGACACATTTCAGACGTGTTTTCAGTTCCACATGTGCGAGGAGAATACGTTTCTGAGCCACCTTGCACACATGCAGCATTACCGCTGTACAAGGTGGCTGGATAACGTAAAAACGCCTGGGGGAGGGGGGACAGGTTCCCTTCAATTTCAGTTCTTGTGTCTGCGTGGCTTTTGCAGGACACGTTGCCGGCTGCACAGCAGGGGAACAGCTGGCGGTGCTGGACCCCACTGACACATTGGCTGGTGTTTTTCTCTGTGCAGCTAGCACATCTGGGCCCCAACTGGCGGTGTGTTAGAGCCCAGGGACAGCAGGAGGAGGAGCAGGAGGAGGAGGAGCAGGGGGAGGGGAGTGTAGGCCGAAGCCTGCACAGGCGGCAGCTTTGGGTGTGTTGTGTCTGCGTGGCTTTTGCAGGACACGTTGCCGGCTACACAGCAGGGGAACAGCTGGCGGTGCTGGACCCCACTGACACATTGGCGAGGTGTTTGGCTCTGTGCAGCCAGCACTTCCGGACAGCAACTAGCGTTGTTGGAGCCCGGGCTCTGCAGGTGGAGCAGAGTGTAGGCCGAAGCCTACTTGAACCGATTTCAAAGGTCACCTTTAACCCCCCCTCAGGGGTTAGAAAGTAGAAGAGCCACAGCTTATGCAGCAGTAGTGCTGCACAAGTCAAAGGTTGCTCTTTTAATTTTTCTCCTTGCACACGCTGAATGAAACACGTATAACATTTAGCCCTTTATACAGTCAAACTGTGTTGGAGGCGCGAGTTCCCTTTGTAATGAGACGCAGCACAGGTGTCAAGAATCCCACCTTGGTGCTGGGTGCAGCCTCCCGAGCGTTGTTATTTGCTGTACAGGAGTCTGCGCTGTCGTGTTATCCCCTGGCCTAGCGCCGTTAGCGCTGCCCATCTTCTGGCATCATGTAATGTCGGCCGGTGCGGTTCGCGATGACCATGAATCCCAGCCCCGCAGTGTCTTAACATTGTTAAAACACTGCGGGGCTGGGATTCAGGGCCTGGCGCAGCACATATGTTGGCCTCTCACACTCGGGTCCTTACACCCGCTTCAGACTGTGCGGCGTCATCTGATCCCTTATCGCATGCCACGGCCATGAAGCCGCACAGTCCGAAGAAGGCGGAAGGAGAGGAGGGACAGGCGAACTGATGCACTGATCCTGCCCATCAATCACACCCTCGCAGTCCCAATAAATAAGACACCGAGGGGCGTTGTGTGGGTCAGGGCGGCCGCAGAGGCGCAGCCAGCCAAACAATGATGCCAGAAGACGGGCAGCGCTACCAAGGGGGTTGCAGCGTGTCATTACAAAGGAAAGTCACACCACCGGGACGGTTAAATGGTCAGTCACACAGAGGACACATTTCAGACGTGTTTTCAGTTCCACATGTGCGAGGAGAATACGTTTCTGAGCCACCTTGCACACATGCAGCATTACCGCTGTACAAGGTGGCTGGATAACGTAAAAACGCCTGGGGGAGGGGGGACAGGTTCCCTTCAATTTCAGTTCTTGTGTCTGCGTGGCTTTTGCAGGACACGTTGCCGGCTGCACAGCAGGGGAACAGCTGGCGGTGCTGGACCCCACTGACACATTGGCTGGTGTTTTTCTCTGTGCAGCTAGCACATCTGGGCCCCAACTGGCGGTGTGTTAGAGCCCAGGGACAGCAGGAGGAGGAGCAGGAGGAGGAGGAGCAGGGGGAGGGGAGTGTAGGCCGAAGCCTGCACTGGCGGCAGCTTTGGGTCTGTTGTGTCTGCGTGGCTTTTGCAGGACACGTTGCCGGCTACACAGCAGGGGAACAGCTGGCGGTGCTGGACCCCACTGACACATTGGCGAGGTGTTTTTCTCTGTGCAGCTAGCAGTACCGGGCCCCAACTGGCGGTGTTGGAGCCCAGGGTCAGCAGGAGGAGCAGGGGGAGCGGAGTGTAGGCCGAAGCCTGCACTCGAGCAAGTTGAAAGGAAACCTTTAACCCCCCCCCCCCCAGGCGTTTGTAGCTGAAAGAGCCATTGTGTACAGCACTAATGCTGGAAAAGGTAAACTTAGCTCTTTTAATTATGGTCCTTGCACATGCGGAACCTAACAGTTATGAAATGTGTCCCCTCACAGCGTTAAACCGTCCGGTAGGTGGAACTTTCCTTTGTCGTGTGACGCAGCACAGCCATCATTTTTACCCCCTTGGCGCCGTGCGCCGCCTCCTCAGCGTTGTTTTAATCTGTCCCGGAGCCTGCGCTGTTAGGTTAGCCCTTGGCCATGCACACATTTTGCGCTGCCCGTCTTCTGACATCATTTGGTGTCAGGCTGGCTGCGCCTGTGCGGGTGCGCTGGCCGAGATCCCGCCTCGCAGTGTCGTCTAATGTAATCCCACCGCGGGCCTGTGATCCGTGCCCGTGCGCAGTGCATATCCTCTCCTCTCACTCCCCTCCCTACGGCTTTTTCAGACTGTGCGGTGTCACGGCCGTGGCATGCTATTAGGGACCAGCTGACATCGCACAGTCTGAAGAAGCCGTAGGGAGGGGAGTGAGAGGAGAGGATATGCACTGCGCACGGGCACGGATCACAGGCCCGCGGTGGGATTACATTAGACGACACTGCGAGGCGGGATCTCGGCCACCGCACCCGCACAGGCGCAGCCAGCCTGACACCAAATGAGGTCAGAAGACGGGCAGCGCAACATGTGTGCATGGCCAAGGGCTAACCTAACAGCGCAGGCTCCGGGACAGATTAAAACAACGCTGAGGAGGCGGCGCACGGCGCCAAGGGGGTAAAAATGATGGCTGTGCTGCGTCACACGACAAAGGAAAGTTCCACCTACCGGACGATTTAACGCTGTGTGGGGACACATTTCATAAGTGTTTGGTTCAGCATGTGCAAGGAGCATCACGAAAAGAGGCACTTTTTCCCTTTGCATCATTACTGCTGCACAAGGTGGCTCCTTCAGTAACAAACGCCTGGGGGGGGGGGGGGTCAGGTTCCCTTACATTTAACTTGTTGTGCCTGCGTGGCGGTCGCAGTACACGTTGCCGTATACACAGCAGGGGAACAGCTGGCGGTGCTGAACCCCACTAACACATTGGCGAGGTGTTTGGCTCTGTGCGTACAGCACTTCTGGACGGCAACTGGCGGTGTTGGAGCCCAGGGGCGGGTGGAGGAGGAGGAGGTTGGAGGAGGTAGGAGGGATTGCCACACACACAGCAGGGGAACAGCTGACGTTACTGAACCCCAATAACAGAGGAGGGACTGTTGACTGTGCGTACAGCACTTCTGGACGGCAACTGGCGGTGTTGGAGCCCAGGGGCGGGTGGAGGAGGAGGAGGTTGGAGGAGGTAGGAGGGATTGCCACACACACAGCAGGGGAACAGCTGACGTTACTGAACCCCAATAACAGAGGAGGGACTGTTGACTGTGCGTACAGCACTTCTGGATGGCAACTGGCGGTGTTGGAGCCCAGGGACAGGTGGAGGAGGAGGAGGTTGGAGGAGGTAGGAGGGATTGCCACACACACAGCAGGGGAACAGCTGACGTTACTGAACCCCAATAACAGAGGAGGGACTGTTGACTGTGCGTACAGCACTTCTGGACGGCAACTGGCGGTGTTGGAGCCCAGGGACAGGTGGAGGAGGAGGAGGTTGGAGGAGGTAGGAGGGATTGCCACACACACAGCAGGGGAACAGCTGACGTTACTGAACCCCAATAACAGAGGAGGGACTGTTGACTGTGCGTACAGCACTTCTGGACGGCAACTGGCGGTGTTGGAGCCCAGGGACGGGTGGAGGAGGAGGAGGTTGGAGGAGGTTGGAGGAGGTAGGAGGGATTGCCACACACACAGCAGGGGAACAGCTGACGTTACTGAACCCCAATAACAGAGGAGGGACTGTTGACTGTGCGTACAGCACTTCTGGACGGCAACTGGCGGTGTTGGAGCCCAGGGACAGGTGGAGGAGGAGGAGGTTGGAGGAGGTAGGAGGGATTGCCACACACACAGCAGGGGAACAGCTGACGTTACTGAACCCCAATAACAGAGGAGGGACTGTTGACTGTGCGTACAGCACTTCTGGACGGCAACTGGCGGTGTTGGAGCCCAGGGACGGGTGGAGGAGGAGGAGGTTGGAGGAGGTTGGAGGAGGTAGGAGGGATTGCCACACACACAGCAGGGGAACAGCTGACGTTACTGAACCCCAATAACAGAGGAGGGACTGTTGACTGTGCGTACAGCACTTCTGGACGGCAACTGGCGGTGTTGGAGCCCAGGGGCGGGTGGAGGAGGAGGAGGTTGGAGGAGGTAGGAGGGATTGCCACACACACAGCAGGGGAACAGCTGACGTTACTGAACCCCAATAACAGAGGAGCGACTGTTGACTGTGCGTACAGCACTTCTGGACGGCAACTGGCGGTGTTGGAGCCCAGGGACAGGTGGAGGAGGAGGAGGTTGGAGGAGGTAGGAGGGATTGCCACACACACAGCAGGGGAACAGCTGACGTTACTGAACCCCAATAACAGAGGAGGGACTGTTGACTGTGCGTACAGCACTTCTGGACGGCAACTGGCGGTGTTGGAGCCCAGGGACGGGTGGAGGAGGAGGAGGTTGGAGGAGGTTGGAGGAGGTAGGAGGGATTGCCACACACACAGCAGGGGAACAGCTGACGTTACTGAACCCCAATAACAGAGGAGGGACTGTTGACTGTGCGTACAGCACTTCTGGACGGCAACTGGCGGTGTTGGAGCCCAGGGACGGGTGGAGGAGGAGGAGGTTGGAGGAGGTTGGAGGAGGTAGGAGGGATTGCCACACACACAGCAGGGGAACAGCTGACGTTACTGAACCCCAATAACAGAGGAGGGACTGTTGACTGTGCGTACAGCACTTCTGGACGGCAACTGGCGGTGTTGGAGCCCAGGGGCGGGTGGAGGAGGAGGAGGTTGGAGGAGGTAGGAGGGATTGCCACACACACAGCAGGGGAACAGCTGACGTTACTGAACCCCAATAACAGAGGAGCGACTGTTGACTGTGCGTACAGCACTTCTGGACGGCAACTGGCGGTGTTGGAGCCCAGGGACAGGTGGAGGAGGAGGAGGTTGGAGGAGGTAGGAGGGATTGCCACACACACAGCAGGGGAACAGCTGACGTTACTGAACCCCAATAACAGAGGAGGGACTGTTGACTGTGCGTACAGCACTTCTGGACGGCAACTGGCGGTGTTGGAGCCCAGGGACAGGTGGAAAAGCAGAGGAACACAATGTAGGCCGAAGCCTGAGAAAGTCGAAAGGGAACCTTTAACCCCCCCCCCAAGGCGTTTGTAGCTGAAAGAGCCAGCTTGTGCAGCACAAAAGATGCAAAAGGAAAAGGTGGCTCTTTTCATCATGCTCCTTGCAAACACAGAAGTAAACACTTATAAAATGTGTCCCCTGCAACCGTAAAACCGTCCCGGAGGTGGGACTTTCCTTCGTAATGTGACGCAGCACAGCCGTCATTCCTACCCCCCCGGCGCCGCGCACCGGCTCCTCAGCGTTGTTTTATTCCGTCCAGGAGCCTGCGCTGTTATGTTATCCCGTGGCCAGGCACACTTAGCGCTGCCCGTCTTCTGGCATCATTTGGTGTCTGGATGGCTGCGCCTGTGCGGCCGCGCTGGCAGAGAGCCCACCTCGCAGTGTCTTCTGATTTAATCCCACTGGGGGCCTGGGATCCATGGACATGCGCAGTGCATATCTGAACCTCCACCTCTCACTCATCTCCCTATGGCTTCTTCAGACTGTGCGGTGTCACGGCCGTGGCATGCTGTTAGGGACCAGCTGACACCGAACAGTCTGAAGAAGCCATAGGGAAATGAGTGAGAGGTGGAGGTTCAGATATGCACTGCGCATGTCCATGGATCCCAGGCCCCCAGTGGGATTAAATCAGAAGACACTGCGAGGCGGGCTCTCTGCCAGCGCGGCCGCACAGGCGCAGCCATCCAGACACCAAATGATGCCAGAAGACGGGCAGCGCTAAGTGTGCCTGGCCACGGGATAACATAACAGCGCAGGCTCCTGGACGGAATAAAACAACGCTGAGGAGCCGGTGCGCGGCGCCGGGGGGGTAGGAATGACGGCTGTGCTGCGTCACATTACGAAGGAAAGTCCCACCTCCGGGACGGTTTTACGGTATCAGTGGACACATTTTATAAGTGTTAAGTTCTGCGTGTGCAAGGAGCTAAACAAAAATAGCTACCTTTTCCTTGTGCAGCATTACTGCTGCACAAGGTGGCTCTTTCAGTAACAAACGCCTTGGGGGGGGGGGGACAGATTCCCTTACATTTCAGTTGTTGTGTCAGCGTGGCGGTCGCATGACACATTGCCGGCTACACAGCTGGGGATCAGCTGACGTTACTGAAACCCAATAACACTGGGTCGTATGTTTTGACTGTGCAGACGGCACGTCTGAGCCTCAACTGGCGGTGTTGGAGCCCAGGAATTTAAGTTCAGGTGGTAGAAAGATGAACACAACAGGAGACCTGGATAACGTATACAGTGACCTAATTATTCAATCAGGAGGAGGAGTGGCAAATTCCGGCGAGATCCAGGCCTTGTTCATTTTCAGGAAAGTAAGCCGGTCAACGTTATCGGAGGATAGTCGCATGCGACGGTCAGTTAGTACACCACCTGCAGCACTAAAGACACGTTCCGATAATACACTGGCCGCAGGGCAAGACAGCACCTCCAATGCATACTGGCTTAGCTCTGGCCATGTATCCAGCTTTGAGACCCAAAACTTGAAAGGGGAAGAGCCGTCTGGGAGTACAGCAAGAGGGCAAGACATGTAGTCTGTCACCATCTGACGGAACCGTTGCCTCCTGCTGACTGGAGCCGTCTGTGATGGTGTAGACTTTTGTGGCGGGCACAGAAAACTGTGCCACAGTTCGGCCATACTGGTCTTGCCTTGGGCAGAGGCACTGCTTCTGCTCCCTCTTTGTGCAGAGCCTCCACCACGGCCTGGACGCACTGAGCTGCTTTGGAATGCACTAGCAGCACTTCTCTCAGTTGGAATGGAGAAGATGATGGAATTGACCAGTGTGTCTTGGTACTCCCGCATTTTTCGCTCCCGGTTCAACGGTGTGATGAGTAGTGTTGAGCGATACCGTCCGATACTTGAAAGTATCGGTATCGGAAAGTATCGGCCGATACCGGCAAAATATCGGATCCAATCCGATACCGATACCCGATACCAATACAAGTCAATGGGACTCAGGTATCGGACGGTATTCCTGATGGTTCCCAGGGTCTGAAGGAGAGGAAACTCTCCTTCAGGCCCTGGGAACCATATAAATGTGTAAAATAAAGAATTAAAATAAAAAATATCGCTATACTCACCTGTCCGACGCAGCCGGGACCTCGGCGATTGTAAGCGGCAGCGTTGTTTCTTTAAAATTCGCGCTTTTACTTGCTTACGTGAATTCCCGGCTTCTGATTGGTCAGGGCGGCCATGTTGCCGGGACTCGGACCAATCACAGCAAGCCGTGACGAAATTACGTCACGGCTTGCTGTGATTGGTCCGCGTCCCGGCAATATGGCGCCGTGACCAATCACAAGCCGTGACGTCACGGGAGGCTGGACACGCGCGCTTTTCAAAATAAGCGCGTGTCCAGCCTCCCGTGACGTCACGGCTTGTGATTGGTTAATGGCGGCCATGTTCCTGGGACGCGGACCAATCACAGCAAGCCGTGACGTAATTTCGTCACGGCTTGCTGTGATTGGTCCGCATCCCGGCAATATGGCGCCGTGACCAATCACAAGCCGTGACGTCACGGGAGGCTGGACACGCGCGCTTTTCAAAATAAGCGCGTGTCCAGCCTCCCGTGACGTCACGGCTTGTGATTGGTTAATGGCGGCCATGTTCCTGGGACGCGGACCAATCACAGCAAGCCGTGACGTAATTTCGTCACGGCTTGCTGTGATTGGTCCGCATCCCGGCAATATGGCGCCGTGACCAATCACAAGCCGTGACGTCACGGGAGGCTGGACACGCGCGCTTTTCAAAATAAGCGCGTGTCCAGCCTCCCGTGACGTCACGGCTTGTGATTGGTTAATGGCGGCCATGTTGCCGGGACGCGGACCAATCACAGCAAGCCGTGACGTAATTTCGTCACGGCTTGCTGTGATTGGTCCGCGTCCCGGCAACATGGCCGCCCTGACCAATCAGAAGCCGGGAATTCACGTAAGCAAGTAAAAGCGCGAATTTTAAACAAACAACGCTGCCGGTTCCTTCGCTGAGGTCCCGGCTGCGTCGGAGAGGTGAGTATAGCGATTTTTTTTATTTTAATTCTTTCTTTTACACCTTTTTACATTAATGTTGTTTCGATACCGATATCCGATATTACAAAAATATCGGATCTCGGTATCGGAAATTCCGATACAGCAAGTATCGGCCGATACCCGATACTTGCAGCATCGGAATGCTCAACACTAGTGATGAGGCTTTCTACGTTGTCCCGGTAGCGAGGATCGAGGAGGGTGAACACCCAATAATCAGACATGTTGAGAATGTGGGCGATGCGGCGGTCGTTTCTCAGGCACTGCAGCATGTAATCCACCATGTGCTGCAGACTGCCAACTGCCCAAGAAACGCTGTCCCCTGCTGGAGACGTGATCTCTGCCCGCTCGTCATCACCCCACCCTCGCTGTACACACTGAGTACTGGACAATTGTGTAACTCCCTCCTCTGGACGGATGTCTTCCTCCTCCATTGACTCCTCCTCATCCTCCTCACAAACGGTCCCCTGCCTACGCGTTTGTGAGGAACCACGTGGCGCTGACTGTCCAGAAGATGATGGAAATGGTGAATCCTCATCCTCCACCTCTTCCACAACATCATCCCTTAGCGCTTGCAGTGATTTCTCAAGCAGGCAGATAAGGGGGACAGTCATGCTGACTAGTGCATCATCTGCACTCGCCATCCGCGTGGAATAATCAAAGGGACGCAAAACCTGGCAGACGTCATTCATAGTGGCCCACTCTGTGGTTGTGAAGTCTGTACGGCGCTGACTGCGACTTTTTTGCGCCTGAAGCAGCTGGTACTCCATTACAGCTTGCTGCTGCTCACACAACCGCTCCAACATATGTAACGTGGAATTCCACCTGGTAGGTAGGTCACATATGATGCGATGTTCCGGCAGGCGGTGTCGGCGCTGCAGAGCCGCAATGCGCGCTTTTGCCGTGCTGGAACGCCGCAAGTGAGCACACTCTAGGCGGACCTTGTGCAGCAGTGCATCAAGATCCGGATAGTCCCTCAAAAAGCTCTGCACGACCAAATTGAGCACATGTGCCAGACATGGGATGTGAGTGAGGTTGCCGAGGCCCAGAGCTGCCACCAGATTTCGGCCATTATCACACACTACCATGCCTGGCTGGAGATTCGCTGGCACAAACCACACATCGCTCTCCTGCTTGATGGCATTCCAGAGCTCCTGCGCTGTGTGGCTACGATTCCCCAAGAAAATTAATTTCAAGACGGCCTGTTGACGTTTGGCCACGGCTGTGCTCATGTCGGTCGTAACAGGTACACGTTCATCACGGGTCCATGTGGAGGTGGACTGTGACGGCTCCTGCAGCGATGATTCTGAGGAACTGGTGTAAGAGGAGGAGTCAATGCGTACAGAATGGATTCCTGCAATCCTTGGAGTGGGCAGGACACGTCCTGCGCCACTCGCACGGTCTGTACCCGGCTCAACGACATTAACCCAATGGGCAGTGAGGGAAAGGTATCGCCCCTGTCCATGTTGACTGGTCCACGCATCGGTGGTGAGGTGGACCTTGCTACTGACGGCGTTCAGTAGCGCGTGTTTTATGTGTCCCTCCACATGCTTCTGCAGGGCAGGGACGGCTTGCCTGCTGAAGTAAAAGCGGCTGGGCACATTGTACTGTGGGACTGCCAATGACATCAAGTCACGGAAGCTGTCAGTCTCCACCAGCCTGAATGACAGCATTTCCAGTGACAGAAGTTTGGCAATGCCTGCAGTCAGAGCCTGTGCTCGTGGGTGGTTTGACGAGAAAGGCCGCCTTTTCTCCCATGCCTGTACTACCGATGGCTGTAGACTGGGCTGGGAGTGTGTGGATGACTGGGAAAGTGGCGCTGCGGGTGGAATTACAGCGGGTCTCTGGACAACAGGGGCAGAGGTTCTTCCACGGCGATCCTGGGAGGACGCCGAACCAGCTGCGTGTGAGGTAGAGGAAGAGGCAACACGAGCTGAAGAGGTGGTAGCTGCCGCTGTTGGTTGGCCTACCTCTTCAGTGTGTTTTTCTAACTCCGCCGGGTGCCTGTTGCGCACATGTTTCCACATGTTGGAGGTATTGAGGTTGCTGACATTTTTCCCTCTTTTGACTTTTTGATGACACACGTTGCATCTGACATAGCAAATGTCATCTGCAACTGTGTCAAAAAAGGACCAGGCACTGCAAGTCTTGGGAGCGCCCTTTTTGGCTTTTGGAAGAGACATGCTCCTAACGGGTGCCAAAGCGGAGGCTGCAGGATCCGCAGTCTTCCCCCTCCCTCTCCCTCTTTGGGCCGTACGGGGAATCTCTTCCTCAGAGCTGCTCCCACCACCTTCCTGTCCCTCACGCCAAGATGGGTCGAGGACCTCATCATCTACACTACCCTCTGCCCCCAACTGCTCCTCCTGGGTAGTCTCAGCAGCAGAGCACGCACCAGTAAGTGGCACCTGAGTGTCATCATCAGCTGATGCGGCCTGCGATGTGGTGACCGGAGCCACTGGCCCACCCGCCTCTTCAGAGGAAGACAGAAAAAGCTGTTGGGCATCACTGCACCCTGCCTCTTCTTCCATTTCTCCAATGCTGCTTGGCTGGCCCCCTGTTTCCAAGCCAAGAGATTCAGAGAACAGAAGTAGAGACGGCTCCTGTCCTGGGCTCTCTGTCTGCCTGGGCAATTTGGCAGGTGGTGAAGAGACAGATGGCTGCTCTCCAGTGCTCTGTGTCTGAGAGGATGTGGCACTAATGGAAGTTGATGCATTAGCTGCCATCCATCCGACAACAGCTTCAATTTGTTCTTCACGCAGCAGCGGTGTACGGCGCTCGGACACAAAGCTTCGCATGAACGACTGTTGCCTGGTGAAAGTGGGTGCTGATGAGTCACCGGTGCCCGCAGCAGGCACAGAATCCCCACGTCCCCTCCCTGCTCCGCGACGGCTCCCACGCCCCCGTGCCTTACTCACTGCCTTCTTCATCTTGGTTGACTGATAAAGATAAGCAGAAAAGTACTAACGGATTTGTGTGCTTATTCCTGAGCAACTCCTCCTAACAGGTATAAGAAGCACTAATTATCTAAAGTGTGGAGTAGACACAAATATGAGCTAATGTGGCCTACAGAAATGTAAAGTGGTGTAACTGGTGTGTTTGGTGAACTTTATTATTTATTTATTTTTTGGGGGCTGAACTGACAACAGATAGAGCTGCAGTCACACGGAGACCGTGCAGACAGACGTAAACGGCGCTACAAGGCCCAAAAACCCTCCTCTACTTTATCCTATGTAGTGTTTTTCCACAAATTAGCTGGAGACGGGTGGAAAGACACTAATAGGATTTTTTTGAATAAATTAGCAGCAGACTACACTATTTGGAAAAAAAAGAAAATTGATTTGGTGGTATGACGCAGTGAAAAACCCTGAGCTGGAGACAACCAGGCTATAGCTGCTCACAGATTACAGGGCGAGCTGCAGTCACACGGAGACCGTGCAGACAGCCGTAAACGGCGCTGCAAGGCCCAAAAACCCTCCTCTACTTTATCCTATGTAGTGTTTTTCCACAAATTAGCTGGAGACGGGTGGAAAGACACTAATAGGATGTTTTTAAATTAATTAGCAGCAGACTACACTACTTTGAAAAAAAAGAAAATTGATTTGGCAGTATGACGCAGTGAAAAACCCTGAGCTGGAGACAACCAGGCTATAGCTGCTCACAGATTACAGGGCGAGCTGCAGTCACACGGAGACCGTGCAGACAGCCGTAAACGGCGCTGCAAGGCCCAAAAACCCTCCTCTACTTTATCCTATGTAGTGTTTTTCCACAAATTAGCTGGAGACGGGTGGAAAGACACTAATAGGATTTTTTTAAATTAATTAGCAGCAGACTACACTACTTTGAAAAAAAAGAAAATTGATTTGGCGGTATGACGCAGTGAAAAACCCTGAGCTGGAGACAACCAGGCTACAGCTGCTCACAGATTACAGGGCGAGCTGCAGTCACACGGAGACCGTGCAGACAGCCGTAAACGGCGCTGCAAGGCCCAAAAACCCTCCTCTACTTTATCCTATGTAGTGTTTTTCCACAAATTAGCTGGAGACGGGTGGAAAGACACTAATAGGATTTTTTAAAATAAATTAGCAGCAGACTACACTACTTTGAAAAAAAAGAAAATTGATTTGGCGGTATGACGCAGTGAAAAACCCTGAGCTGGAGACAACCAGGCTATAGCTGCTCACAGATTACAGGGCGAGCTGCAGTCACACGGAGACCGTGCAGACAGCCGTAAACGGCGCTGCAAGGCCCAAAAACCCTCCTCTACTTTATCCTATGTAGTGTTTTTCCACAAATTAGCTGGAGACGGGTGGAAAGACACTAATAGGATTTTTTTGAATAAATTAGCAGCAGACTACACTACTTGGGAAAAAAAAAAAAAAAAGGAACAGTATGAGGCAATGAACCACCCTCCCTGAACTGAATACAACCAACTATGGATGGCCTATGTGGCTGCACTCAGACTGGAGACTGGGCTGCACTCACACACACACACACACAGACCCTGCAGATCGCTGTGAAAACAGCGCTACAAGGCAAAAGCAAGGTGAATAGTAGGTGAAAACAGCGGTTGCTAAATTAGCCTTTGGAAAGCACAAAGAAGCAAATCGCTATCTCTAAACTGTCCCTCAGTCAGCAAACAGCGTCCTGTCACTAACTGAATTCACAGCAGAGTGATCGCAAAATGGCGCCAGCGACTTTTAAACTGCATCATGACATCATTACACCAGCCAATCACAGCCTTGCCAGTAGTTTCATGCCCTCCATGCTAAACAGGATGTGCCCACACTTGGAATCAATCTCATTGGCTGAATTTCTGCTTTTTGAATCTTAGAACTTCCGATTCCGGTATCCGATACGCGGCAAGTATCGGAATCCCGGTATCGGAATTCCGATACCGCAAGTATCGGCCGATACCCGATACTTGCGGTATCGGAATGCTCAACACTAGTCATGGGATACAAACTACAATTGTTTTGTTAAAAAATAAAAATATAATTGGGAAATTTTATAAAATAAAATATCCTCCATTTAAACTTGAAGGAATATTAAATAGCGTGAACTTAAAGTTGGAAATTTACAGTAATTAGTAATGACTCTAAGAGCCTGTTATTTGTAGTGTTGAATATAGTCTATAATTATTGAGTTTAGAGAAAATAAGTACAATTAGCAACTTCTGCATCACAAACATGAAAATTCTACAAAAATATAAGAAAAAGACTACATGTAAAAAAATATCGTAAAATATTTTAATAAATTAAACGTTATCCATATACAGTTGTGCTCAAAAGTTTACATACCCATGCAGAATTTTTGCTTTCTTGGCCTTTTTTTTAGAGAAAATGAAAGATAACACCAAAACTTTGTCATGGTTAGTGGTTGGGGGAAGCAATTTATTGTCAAACTACTGTGTTTTCTCTTTTTAAATCATAATTACAACCAAAAACATCCAAATGACCCTGATTAAAAGTTCACATACCCCATTTCTTAGTACCATGTATTGCCCCCCTCTAACATCAATGACAGCTTGAAGTCTTTTGTGGCAGTTGTGGATGAGGTTCTTTATTTTCTCAGATGGTAAAGCTGCCCACTCATCTTGGCATAAAGCCTCCAGTTCCTGTAAATTGCTGGGCTGTGTAGCATGAATTGCACTCTTAAGATCTCCCCAGAGTGGCTCAATGATATTGAAGTCACGAAACTGAGATGGAAACTCCAGAACCTTCACTTTGTTCTGCTGTAGCCAATGACAGGTCAACTTTGCCTTATGTTTTGGATCGTTGTCATGTTCTAACGTCCAAGTACATCCCATGTACAGCTTCCGGGCTGATGAGTGCAAATTTGCTTCCAGTATTTGCTGATAACATGTTGCATTCATCTTTCCTTCAACTTTGACCAAGTTTCCTGTGCCTTTGGAGGTCACACATCCCAAAACATCAGCAATCCACCTCCATGCTTTATAGTAGGAATGATGTTCCATTCATCATAGGCCTTGTTGACCTCTCTCCAAATGTAATGTGTCACGGCGCCACCTGCCTGCCGCTCACTCTGCGCACCGACATACTTACCTGTCCCAGCGCGCTCCAGCGGTGTGTGCGCACCTTCCGGTCTCTTCTCTTGACTCGCCGCCGGTCCCTGGCTCTCGTCGGGTATGCGTGCGTGCCTCTCACTGTGCACGCGCACTTCCTCTCTCTGGTCTGCAGACGCTCCGCTCCTCCACTCTATGATTCTGGAGGATCTTGACTCAGAAGTTCTGCAGCACTCGGTCTATTTAAGGTAACTCCTTCATCGGCTCCATGCCTGATTGTCATTTGTCCTCATTTGACCCAGGTCCCTCTGTACCTTGCTCTGTCCTATGCCTCCGCCATACCTTGCTCTATCCTGTGCGTTCGCCATACCTTGCTCTGTCCTTTGCATCTGCCATGCCTTGCTCTGTCCTGTGCGTCCACCATACCTTGCTCTGTCCTGTGCGTCTGCCATACCTTGCTCTGTCCTGCGCATCCATCATACCCTGCCTGTCTTGTGTTTCCACCATACCCCGCCTGTCCTGTGTTTCCGCCATACCCTGCCTTTTCTGTGTTTCCACCATACCCTGCCTGTCCTGTGTTTCCGCCATATCCAGTCCATCCTGGGTGTCCGCCATATCCAGTCTGTCCTGGGCATTCGCCATAACCTGCCTGTTCTGTGTTTCCGCCATACCCTGCCTGTCCTGTGTTTCCGCTATATCCAGTCTGTCCTGGGCATCTGCCATATCCTGCCTATTCTTAGTCTCACAATATATAATCACTGCACTCGTACGATGAAGATACTTGATTCATGTGAATAATTTTATTGAGAAAATGTTCAGGTGAAGCGATAAGTACACAACGTTTCGGCCAGCCCGTGGCCTTGATCACTAAATCGCCTTAGGTAAAAATTCCTTTCTCAAGAGTGTAACTGGTGCTGCTAGGGTATCAGCCAAAAAATAAAGGTAGACAGACCTCTTTGTTTGTGGAGCCAGCCAGAACCAATATATGATAATTTTGACAAGGACAGATCTACACTGATTCCCTTACCCTGCGGGTCGAACTTGTCAAAATTATCATATATCCACTAGTTTTCAGAGAGTCCTGTATTTAGCTGATGTTATTTGTGGGTTTTTCTTTGCATCCTGAACAATTTTCCTGGAAGTTGTGGACGACCTTTTTGTTGATCTACCTGACATTGGTTTTGTTTTTACAGAGCCCCTGATTTTCCATTTCTTAATCACAGTTTGAACGCTGTTGACTGGCATTATCAATTCCGTGGATATCTTTTTGTGTCCCTTTCATGTTTTATACAGTTCAGCTACAGTTTCCGTAGATCCATAGATAATTCTTTTGCTTTCCCCATGAATCACAATCCAGAAATGTCAGTTGCTGGATGAAAGATGCAAGAGTCTGTCTGGATCCCAGAAACTCACTCAGCTTTTATGCACACACACTGATTACAAACAAACAGGTCACAGGTGAGGCTGTTACCTTTAGTATGCATTCAAACCCATTTGGGTCAACTTCTGTGCATGTTAT
The DNA here is from genome assembly GCF_051348905.1 of Ranitomeya variabilis. NCBI lineage: Eukaryota > Metazoa > Chordata > Amphibia > Anura > Dendrobatidae > Ranitomeya > Ranitomeya variabilis. The sequence continues at coordinate 239,896,466 of NC_135232.1, forward strand.
AAGGCCAAAATCACCAGGGTATGTGAACTTTTGATCAGGGTAATTTGGATGTTTTGAGTGGTCATTATGATTTAAAGAGAGAAAGCACTGTAGTTTGACAATAAATGGCTTCACCCAACCACTAACCATGAGTGGAGAAAAAGTTTTGGTGTGATCATTCATAATCTCTGAAAAGAGGCCAAGAAAGCAAAAATTCTGCTGGTGTATGTAAACTTTACAGCACAACTGTATGCAAGAACGTGAAAAGATCAGGGCTTACCATGTCTGTGAACCAGTTGCCCACTGATATGGATAGCAACTAGTCTCAGGATATGGGAGCGCTGTTTAAAGTTTCAGACCATAAACTGGATTAATGAAAGTGGTAAAAAACTGCACACCCCAATTTCTTGCACAAAAACACCCAAATTATTATTTGACTAAAAAAATGCATATGGTAGTATTGCTGATACTTAGTAGAAAATATCTGACTCATTTCTGGTGTGAAGTCGACATTAGTCATAGTAACTTATACTCTTGCATTAGATTATGTTTTATATCAGCAGTACAGTCTCTCACGATAAAACACAGTGGGCAGGCAGTCAGTAGATGTTTGGCTGACATGGCACTGAAGTGTTTACATTTCTGGACTATGGAAATCTTTTTTCTAGGATGTAAAAGAATGGCTTGCTAGTCTTACACGGCAGGAATCACACTTTCTGTGACACTCAAGCCTCAAATTCATGATTATTTATGATTTTATTTTAGGCAAAAATAGGGCTGAGAGGTTTCAAACTACCCTCCTTATTTGCAGTGTTTGAACTATTTAAAAAAAATGTTATTAAGGTACTGTCACTGCAGTATATTTCAGATCAATCAATTCAGTCACAGAGACTAGCATTCTCATTTTCAATCTGCTTAAGCACTCAAAGTAGTATACCATAATTAGATTTTGTCTTCTCTTTGTGGAATAAGCTGTGTACTCTGACCTCCTACACCTACATGCTATAAGCATAAAGCATAAGCTCTTTGGCCAGCCCTCATATTTTATACTAGTTTTGATACCCCCAGATTGGCAGTGTAACACCATGCGATGTGATAGCTGCTGGGCATTATGTGGAAACCCGCCCATCTGCCAAGCATCTTTTGATGGACGGCCCTCTTAAATTGAATTGCAGTGTTGAATTTGAGGTGAACAATGAATTTCAGGAAATTCCACTTGAAATTGATCCTTCCCGGATCAATCTGCTTGTCATAAGTAATGATATCTGTTTATGTAACATGTTTTTCTGTATTGTTACTTGAGGCTATTACCTGAGCATGGTCAAATTATAGTCACATCATATTACATTGCATTGTGACCACCCATTATGATTATTAACTGATATATAGAGCATTGAGCCTGTCCTTGCAGACTTTGGTATACGCCACTCTGTGTCTGTGTCTCTCTGTCTCACAGCCAGTAATTTCCCAGAAGCTCGATAACGTCTTTTGTCTGAAATATTCTAACACCAGCAATAAAAAATACATCATTTGACATAAAAAAAAACATGATTTAAAGACTAGGTTATTTTCTGATGACACATTCCCATTAAATGCAAGTAATATTTTTATCATAGTATTCTGAGATTGGCCATTACAAATTATTATCTGTTTAGGTTTCTATGGGTGAACAATTCTTAAAGGGAATGTGTTATCAAAAATGACTCTGCTTCAACATGTTTTTAAGTTAAATTTATTTAAGAATTTTTGGTGATTTTTTTTCCTTTGCTAGGTCACTATTTATGTTAAGAAAACTAAAATTTTGCAGTTTTTACTCTTGCCACTAGTAATAGACTGAAACTGTTGAAATCTATTTTTGAGAGATTGTGATTTTTACTATGTGCATCAATACTATGGTATTTCTGGTATTTCTGTATATAGTCACATACAGTCATGTATAATCATATGGAAAACCCAATTAAAACATGCAAACTTTATTAAAAATTGACTAAAACCCACGTACAGGTAAATCCACATACATTTGTACATTCCACATTGAGCATGCGCGATTAGAGTCTTATACCTGTCATGATTCCCCAATGGCATGGGAACATCAGAAGCACAAAATAACAGACTAGCTCTCGGGTGATGGAAACTCAAGCTGACCGTGACCTAAATCTACCACACAACTAACAGTAGCCAGGGAGCATTCCTACGGCTGCCTAAATGCCACGCGCCAGCCGGAGAACTAACTACGCCTGGAAGAGGAAGGAACAGACCTGGCTTACCTCTAGTGAAATTCCCCAAAGATGATAGTAGCCCCCACATATATTAACGGTGAGTTCAGAGGAAAAGACATACACAGTATGAAGGTAGATTTAGCAAAGCGAGGTCCACTTACTAGATAGAGGAAGGATACCAAAGAGGACTTCACGGTCAGCTGAAAAACCCTTTCAAAAACCCATCCTGAGATTACTTTAAGACTCCTGTGTCAACTCATGACACAGGAGTGGCAATTTCAGTCCACAAGAGCTTCCAGTAACAGGGAATGACAAAACTGTAAACTGGACAAAAAATACAAAACAAAAAGGACAAGAGTCCACTTAGCTGATCAGCAGACTAGTAGCAGGAACATGCAACTGAATGACTCAGGTTACAATGATGACCGGCAAGGAAGTGACTGGAGAGCAAGGCTAAATAGGGAACTCCCAAAACTGATGGAAACAGGTGAGCAGAAGGAGAAAAGCACACACAAGCCTCCAGTACCACCAGCCACCACCAGGGGAGCCCAAAAAGCGGATCACAACAGTACCCCCCCCCTTAAGGAGGGGGCACCGAACCCTCACAAGAACCGCCAGGGCTACCTGGATGAGCCCTATGAAAGGCACGAACCAAATCCGAGGCATGAACATCAGAGGCAGTTACCCAAGAATTATCTTCCTGACCATAGCCCTTCCACTTAACCAGATACTGGAGTCTCCGCCTGGAAATACGGGAGTCCAAGATCTTCTCTATAACGTACTCCAATTCACCCTCAACCAGCACAGGAGCAGGAGGCTCAGCAGAAGGAACCACCGGCACCTCGTATCTCCGCAACAATGACCGATGGAACACATTATGGATAGCGAAAGATGCCGGGAGGTCCAAACGAAAGGAAACAGGGTTAATAATCTCCAAAATCCTATAGGGACCGATGAACCTAGGCTTAAAGGAGAAGAAACCTTCATTGGGACAAAACGGAAGACAACCACACCAAGTCCCCAACACGAAGGCGAGGACCAACCCGACGCTGGCGGTTAGCAAACCGCTGAGTCCTCTCCTGGGACAAATTCAAATTGTCCACCACTTGTCCCCAAATCCGATTCAACCGATCCACCACAGCATCTACTCCAGGACAATCCGAAGATTCCACCTGACCAGAAGAAAAACGGGGATGAAACCCCGAATTGCAAAAGAAAGGGGAAACCAAAGTGGCAGAACTAGCCCGATTATTAAGAGCAAACTCCGCCAACGGCAAAAAGGCAACCCAATCATCCTGATCCGCAGACACAAAACACCTCAAATACGTCTCCAAAGTTTGATTAGTTCGCTCCGTCTGGCCATTAGTCTGAGGATGGAAGGCAGACGAAAAAGACAAATCAATGCCCAACCTGGCACAGAATGCCCGCCAAAATCTAGAAACGAACTGGGTACCCCTACCAGAAACGATATTTTCAGGAATACCATGCAAGCGAACCACATTTTGAAAAAACAAAGGAACCAACTCAGACGAGGAAGGCAACTTCGGTAATGGCACCAAATGAACCATCTTAGAAAAACGGTCACACACCACCCAGATAACAGACATCCTCTGAGAGACAGGAAGATCAGAAATAAAGTCCATAGAGATGTGCGTCCAAGGCCTCTTTGGAATAGGCAAGGGCAACAACAACCCACTAGCCCTAGAACAACAAGGCTTGGCCCGAGCACACACATCACAAGACTGCACAAAAACACGCACATCTCGAGACAGAGATGGCCACCAGAAGGATCTAGCCACCAAATCCCTGGTACCAAAAATTCCAGGATGACCCGCCAGCGTAGAAGAATGAACCTCCGAGATGACTCTACTGGTCCAATCATCAGGAACAAACAGTCTACCAGGTGGACAGCGATCAGGTCTATCCGCCTGAAACTCTTGCAAAGCACGTCGCAGATCTGGGGAAATAGCGGATAATATCACCCCATCCTTAAGGATACCTGTAGGTTCCGAATCACCAGGGGAATCAGGCTCAAAACTCCTAGAAAGGGCATCCGCCTTCACATTCTTAGAACCTGGTAGATATGAGACCACAAAATTAAACCGAGAGAAAAACAACGACCAGCGCGCCTGTCTAGGATTCAGGCGCCTGGCAGACTCAAGATAAATCAGATTCTTGTGATCAGTCAAAACCACCACCTGATGTCTAGCACCCTCAAGCCAATGACGCCACTCCTCAAATGCCCACTTCATGGCCAAAAGCTCCCGATTACCGACATCATAATTTCTTTCGGCGGCAGAAAATTTTCGAGAAAAGAACGCACAAGGTCTCATCACTGAGCAATCGGAACTTTTCTGCAACAAAACCGCCCCCGCTCCGATCTCGGAAGCATCGACCTCAACCTGAAAGGGGAGAGAGACATCAAGCTGGCGCAACACAGGGGCAGACGAAAAGCGGCGCTTAAGTTCCCGAAAGGCCTCCACAGCGGCAGAGGACCAATTGGCAACATCAGCACCCTTCTTAGTCAAATCCGTAAGAGGCTTAGCAACACCAGAAAAACCAGTTATAAATCGACGATAAAAATTAGCAAAGCCCAAGAATTTCTGAAGACCCTTTAGAGAAGTAGGCTGCGTCCAGTCACAAATAGCCCGAACCTTGACAGGGTCCATCTCAACAGAAGAAGGGGAAAAAATGTACCCCAAAAAAGAAATCTTTTGAACCCCAAAAACACACTTAGAACCCTTTACACACAGAGAATTCTCCCGCAAGACCTGAAAAACCCTCCTGACCTGCTGAACATGAGACTCCCAGTCCTCAGAAAAAATCAAAATATCGTCCAAATACACAATCATAAATTTATCCAGATATTCAAGGAAAATATCATGCATAAAGGACTGAAAAACTGAAGGTGCATTAGAAAGGCCGAAAGGCATCACCAAATACTCAAAGTGGCCCTCAGGCGTATTAAATGCGGTTTTCCACTCATCCCCTTGCTTAATTCGCACCAAATTATACGCCCCCCGGAGATCAATCTTGGAGAACCACTTAGCCCCCCTTATACGAGCAAACAAATCAGTAAGCAGCGGCAACGGATACTGATATTTGACTGTAATTTTATTCAGGAGTCGATAATCAATACAAGGCCTCAGCGAGCCATCCTTTTTAGAGACAAAGAAAAACCCAGCTCCTAAAGGTGATGAAGAAGGACGAATATGTCCCTTTTCCAGGGACTCCTTAACATACTCTCGCATGGCAGCATGCTCAGGTACAGATAGGTTAAACAAACGACCCTTTGGAAATTTGCTGCCTGGAATCAGATCTATGGCGCAATCACACTCTCTGTGGGGAGGGAGAGAACCAATTTTAGGCTCCTCAAAAATATCCCCAAAATCCGACAAAAAAGCCGGAATCTCAGAGGGAATAGATGACGAGATAGAAACCAAAGGTATGTCCCCATGAGCCCCCCGACATCCCCAGCTTAACACAGACATAGTTTTCCAGTCCAGTACTGGGTTATGAGATTGTAACCATGGTAATCCAAGCACTAAAACATCATGTAGATTATGCAACACGAGGAAGCGAATCACCTCCTGATGGTCTGGAGTCATACGCATAGTCACTTGCGTCCAGAACTGTGGTCTATTACAAGCCAGAGGTGTAGAATCTATACCCTTTAGAGGTATAGGAACTTTCAGAGGCTCCAAATCAAACCCACAGCGCCTGGCGAAGGACCAATCCATGAGACTCAGAGCGGCGCCAGAGTCCACATAGGCATCCACGGTAATAACTGATAAGAACAAATCAGAGTTACAGACAGAAGAAATTTAGACTGTAAAGTGCCAATAGAAACAGACTTGTCAACCTTCCTAGTACGTTTAAAGCATGCTGATATAACATGCGCGGAATCACCACAGTAGAAGCACAAGCCATTTTTGCGCCTATAATTCTGCCGCTCGCTTCTTGACAGAATTCTGTCACATTGCATTTTCTCTGGCATCCCTTCAGAAGATACCGCCAAATGGTGCACGGGTTTGCGCTCCCGCAAACGCCGATCAATCTGAATCGCCATTGTCATGGACTCATTCAGACCTGTGGGCGTAGGAAACCCCACCATGACATCCTTAACGGCATCAGAAAGGCCCTCTCTGAAATTTGCCGCTAGGGCACACTCATTCCACTGAGTAAGCACAGACCATTTATGAAATTTTTGGCAGTATATCTCAGCTTCATCTTGCCCTTGAGACAGGGCTATTAAAGCTTTTTCAGCTTGAATCTCCAAATTAGGTTCCACATACAGCAACCCTAAAGCCAGAAAAAACGCATCCACATTGAGCAACGCAGGATCCCCTGGTGTCAATGAAAATGCCCAATTTTGAGGGTCACCTCGCAGCAAAGAAATCACAATCTTAACCTGCTGAACAGGATCTCCAGAGGAGTGAGGTCTGAGAGAAAGGAATAATTTACAATTACATTTGAAATTCAGAAACCGAGATCTATCTCCGGAAAATACCTCTGGTGTAGGAATCTTAGGTTCAGAAATAGGAGTACGTATAACATAATCTTGTAAATCCTGAACCTTCGTAGCAAGATTATTAAAACCTGCAGCCAAACTCTGAGGGTCCATCCTTAAACCGGAGAGATCAGAGCCATTCAAGGGTTAGAAGGACAGAAAGGCAAGGCTGTAAATAGAGCAGAAATACAACTGAGCCAACTAAGTAGCAAACATGAGAGGGAAAAAAAAAAAAAAAATCTACAGACTTCTTTTACTCTCCTTTCTTCTGCCAATTACTTTAACAGCGGCCGGTCATACTGTCATGATTCCCCAATGGCATGGGAACATCAGAAGCACAAAATAACAGACTAGCTCTCGGGTGATGGAAACTCAAGCTGACCGTGACCTAAATCCACCACACAACTAACAGTAGCCAGGGAGCATTCCTACCGCTGCCTAAATGCCACGCGCCAGCCGGAGAACTAACTACGCCTGGAAGAGGAAGGAACAGACCTGGCTTACCTCTAGTGAAATTCCCCAAAGATGATAGTAGCCCCCACATATATTAACGATGAGTTCAGAGAAAAAGACATACACAGTATGAAGGTAGATTTAGCAAAGCGAGGTCCACTTACTAGATAGAGGAAGGATACCAAAGAGGACTTCACGGTCAGCTGAAAAACCCTTTCAAAAACCCATCCTGAGATTACTTTAAGACTCCTGTGTCAACTCATGACACAGGAGTGGCAATTTCAGTCCACAAGAGCTTCCAGTAACAGGGAATGACAAAACTGTAAACTGGACAAAAAACACAAAACAAAAAGGACAAGAGTCCACTTAGCTGATCAGCAGACTAGTAGCAGGAACATGCAACTGAATGACTCAGGTTACAATGATGACCGGCAAGGAAGTGACTGGAGAGCAAGGCTAAATAGGGAACTCCCAAAACTGATGGAAACAGGTGAGCAGAAGGAGAAAAGCACACACAAGCCTCCAGTACCACCAGCCACCACCAGGGGAGCCCAAAAAGCAGATCACAACATATACCATACCGGAAGATGTCACAAGCACTTCTGTGCGTTCCAAGCTGGAGCGCTATATCAGACATGCACTGTATAGTTGATTATGACATGGGGGCAGCCCCTATGGGGGTAAAGCGGGCTATTTAAGCAGAGATAGGTATCTTATTTTGCACATCACTTTCTATCAAGACGCACCATCTAGTATTGAGCCTCCTGATAATCCACAAAGGCAAAACGCGTTGAGGCAAAGGCGGGTGGCATACACGGCAGATGAGTACCTTGACATCCAGTATTACCTATGTGTTGCTCCTTGCATCATACACCAAGGGTTATGGTCCCAATTGATCTGCTTTCATGTGGCCGATTGGTTATTTGTGTGATTACATCTAATTTATCTACATGACGGCATCCATATGCATTGTACATGGGATAAAAAATCTTGTACCCTGTTGTTAATATGATTATATCATGTTTTGGTTAAAAGGTCTCTAAGATTGATATCTTGGCATTTAACGGTATCGAATGACAATCCCTTAAACCATTTTGAACAAGGGGCTGAGTTCTAATTGATCCACACCTTTTGTGTTTAATATATTGTACATTTTTGAAACCGGATATTTAATATGGATAGAACACCTATGTGTGACCTGATCCATTAGACATATTAGTACGGATAATAAAAGACAAATGGATGTATTTTTTCGGACATCTGTACTCTCTTCAAGCCACTAAGCCGCATGTGTTTTTATGCTTTTTATAACCAAATTTCCTTGGGCTACAGGGTCCCTTTATCTGCAGGTGTGACCTATGTCTAGAAATAGTGGTTCCCGATTGAGGGTGCAGGGGCAACATCAGCAATAGGGTGCATCTAGGGATTAATAGTGGCAGCCATCGCTGAGCCGGGGCACCACAATGCTACTTCCCCCTAGGGTGCCAACCTCAGCAGTCAGGCAGGTCAAAATACAGGTAATTACCAGGGACCTGTAGCAAATCAATCCAAGGTTGTCTGGTCTGGTTTAGTGTTTTTTGCACTATGTTGTTGGGGAGGGCACGTACCACCTGTTCGTGGGTTTTAGTCAATTATTAATAAAGTTTGTATCTTTTAATTGGGTTTTTCATATGATTTCTCTCTAATTTATACCCTAGGACATAACATTTAATTTATTTTTTTATTTCTGTATATAGTACAAGCAATAAGATGATGGCAGGTTCAATAATAAATACAGTGAAAGTTGACAAATACCATATATACTCGAGTATAAGCCGACCCAAGTATAAGCCGACCCCCCTAATTTTGCCACAAAAAACTGGGAAAACTTATTGACTCGAGTATAACCCTAGGGTGGGAAATGCAGCAGCTACCAGTTAATGTCAAAAATAAAAATAGATACCAATAAAAGTAAAATTAATTAAGACATCAGTAGGATAAGTGTTTTTGAATATCCATATTGAATCAGGAGCCCCATATAATGCTCCATACAGTTCATGATGTGCCCCATAAGATGCTCCATATTAAAATATACCCCATATACTGCTGCACAAAGGTTAATAATGGCCCCATAAGATGCTCCATAGAAACATTTGCCCCATACAATGCTGCATAAAGGTTGATGGCCCCATAAGATGCTCCACACATTATGGCCCCATAAGATGCTCCACACATTATGGCCCCATAAGATGCTCCACACATTATGGCCCCATGAGATGCTCCACACATTATGGCCCCATGAGATGCTCCACACATTAGGGGCCCCATGAGATGCTCCACACATTATGCCCCATAAGATGCTCCTCATATATGCCCCATAAGATGCTCCTCATATATGCCCCATAAGATGCTCCTCATATATGCCCCATAAGATGCTCCTCATATATGCCCCATAAGATGCTCCATACATTTGCCCCATTTGCTGTTGCTGCAATTAAAATTTTAAAAAAATCACATACTCACATACTCACATACTCACATACTCTTCACTCAGGCCCCGGCACTTGCGATAGTCACCTTCCACGTTCCATCGCTGCGCGCTGCTCTGTCTTCCATCCTCTGCACTGACTGTTCAGGCAGAGGGCGGCACACACACTAATTGCGTCATCGCGCCCTCTGACCTGTACAGTCACAGCCAGAGGATGGAAGACAGAGCAGCACGCAGTGATGAAACGAGGAAGGTGACTATCGCGCAATGCTCCCCTGTTATGATCCTTAGTGGTTGAGGATCACAAATTACTCCAGCTAAGTAACAAACATAGGACAAGCTCTAGGGAGGTGGCAAACTGGACTGACCGCAAATCTGAACCTATCCAAACACACTAGAAGTAGCCGGTGAACATGCCTAAAAATCCTAGACGTCTCGAGCCAGCCTGAGGAACTAACTACCCCTAGAGAGAAAGAAAGACCTCTCTTGCCTCCAGAGAAATAATTCCCAAAGATATAGAAGCCCCCAACATATAATAACGGTGAGGTAAGAGGAAGGCACATACACAGGGGTGAAAACAGATTTAGCAAATGAGGCCCACTAATACTAGATAGCAGAAATAGTAAAGGGGTCTGTGCGGTCAGTAAAAAACCCTTACAAAATATCCACACTGAGATTTCAAGAACCCCCGCACCAACTAACGGTGTGGGGGGAGAAACTCAGTCCCCTAGAGCAACCAGCAAGCGAGGAAATCACATTTTAGCGAGCTGGACTAAAAACATAATAAATGCTGATAATCAAAAAATGATCAAACAAAAACTTAGCTTGTCTTGGAGAGACTGGGAGCAAGGTAGTCACAAGGAATCTGAAGAGCACTGAATACATTGAGAGCAGGCAAGGAACTGAGTATCCAGGTGAGCTAAATAGGAAACCAACCAAGGATAACGAACCAGCTGATGCTGCCAACCTGCAGAAAGACAACACTACACAGTACCGCTTGTGACCACTAGAGGGAGCCCAAAAACAGAGTTCACAACAGTACCCCCCCCTTGAGGAGGGGTCACCGAACCCTCATCAAGACCCCCAGGGCGATCAGGACGAGCCGCGTGGAAGGCACGAACCAAATCGGCCGCATGAACATCAGAGGCGACAACCCAGGAATTATCCTCCTGACCATAGCCCTTCCACTTCACCAAATACTGAAGCCTCCGTCTAGAGATACGAGAATCCAAAATCTTCTCCACCACGTACTCCAATTCGCCCTCGACCAGCACCGGAGCAGGAGGCTCAACAGAAGGTACCACAGGTACCACATACCTCCGCAACAAAGACCTATGGAATACATTATGAATGGCAAACGATGCTGGGAGATCCAAACGAAAAGACACCGGGTTAAGGATTTCCAAGATCTTATAAGGACCGATGAAGCGAGGCTTGAATTTAGGAGAGGAGACCTTCATAGGAACATACCGAGAAGACAGCCACACCAAATCCCCAACGCGAAGTCGGGGACCCACACCGCGGCGGCAGTTGGCAAAGCGCTGAGCCTTCTCCTGTGACAACCTCAAATTGTCCACCACATGGTTCCAAATCTGCTGCAACCTATCCACCACAGAATCCACCCCAGGACAGTCAGAAGACTCAACCTGACCCGAGGAAAAACGAGGATGGAAACCAGAATTGCAGAAAAAAGGCGAAACCAAAGTAGCAGAACTTGCCCGATTATTAAGGGCAAACTCGGCCAATGGCAAAAAAGTCACCCAATCATCCTGATCAGCAGAAACAAAACATCTCAAATAAGTTTCCAACAACTGATTAGTTCGCTCGGTTTGGCCATTAGTCTGAGGATGGAAGGCCGACGAAAAAGACAAATCAATGCCCATCTTAGCACAAAAAGTCCGCCAAAACCTGGACACAAACTGGGATCCTCTATCAGACACAATATTTTCAGGAATGCCGTGCAAGCGAACCACATTCTGAAAAAATAGAGGAACCAAATCGGAGGAAGAAGGCAACTTAGGCAAGGGCACCAAATGGACCATCTTGGAAAAACGATCACACACCACCCAGATGACAGACATTTTCTGAGATAGGGGAAGATCCGAAATAAAATCCATGGAAATGTGCATCCAAGGCCTTTTCGGAACAGGCAAAGGCAAAAGATGACCCGCCAACACCGAAGAATGAACCTCGGAAATAACTCTGCTGGTCCATCTATCCGGGACAAACAGTCTCTCTGGTGGACAAAGGTCAGGTCTATCCGCCTGAAATTTCTGCAGCACTCGTCGCAAATCTGGGGAAATGGCAGACAAAATCACTCCCTCTCTGAGAATACCAGCCGGCTCAGAAACTCCCGGAGAGTCAGGCACAAAACTCCTAGAAAGTGCATCAGCTTTCACGTTCTTCGAACCAGGCAGATATGAGACCACGAAGTTGAAACGGGAGAAAAACAACGACCAACGAGCCTGTCCAGGATTCAGGCGCTTGGCAGATTCAAGGTAAATCAGATTTTTGTGATCAGTCAAGACCACCACACGATGTTTAGCTCCTTCGAGCCAATGTCGCCACTCCTCAAATGCCCACTTCATAGCCAACAACTCCCGATTACCAACATCATAATTCCGCTCGGCAGGCGAAAACTTTCTTGAAAAGAAAGCACATGGTTTCATCACAGAGCCATCAGAGCTTCTCTGCGACAAAACAGCCCCTGCTCCAATCTCAGAAGCATCAACCTCGACCTGGAAGGGGAGAGAGACATCTGGCTGACATAAGACTGGAGCTGAAGAAAACCGGTACTTCAGCTCCCGAAAGGCCTCCACGGCCGCAGGAGACCAATTAGTCACATCAGAACCCTTCTTGGTCAAATTCGTCAAAGGTTTAACCACGCTAGAAAAATTAGCGATGAAACGATGGTAAAAATTAGCAAAACCCAAGAACTTCTGAAGACTCTTAACAGACGTGGGCTGAGTCCAGTCATGAATAGCCTGGACCTTGACTGGGTCCATCTCCACAGTAGAAGGAGAAAAAATAAAACCCAAAAAGGAGACCTTCTGTACTCCGAAGAGGCATTTTGAGCCCTTCACAAATAAAGCATTAGCACGCAGGACCTGAAACACCATCCTGACCTGCTTCACATGGGACTCCCAATCATCAGAAAAGACCAAAATGTCATCCAGATAAACAATCATAAATTAATCCAGATTTTCTCGGAAGATGTCATGCATGAAAGACTGAAACACAGAAGGAGCATTAGAGAGTCCAAAAGGCATCACCAAGTACTCAAAATGGCCTTCAGGCGTATTAAATGCTGTTTTCCATTCATCTCCCTGCTTAATGCGCACAAGGTTATACGCACCACGGAGATCTATCTTGGTGAACCAACTGGCACTCTCAGTCCGAGCAAACAAATCAGACAATAGTGGTAAAGGATACTGAAATTTGACTGTGATTTTATTCAGAAGACGATAATCTATACAAGGTCTCAAAGAACCGTCCTTCTTGGCCACAAAAAAAAATCCTGCATCAAGAGGGGAAGAGGATGGGCGAATATGTCCCTTCTCCAAAGACTCCTTTATATAACTCCGCATTGCGGCATGCTCTGGTATAGACAGATTAAAAAGTCGTCCCTTAGGGAATTTACTACCAGGAATTAAATTTATAGCACAGTCACAATCCCTATGAGGGGGCAGGGCACTGGACCTGGGTTCATCAAATACATCCTGGTAGTCAGACAAAAACTCAGGGACCTCAGAAGGAGTGGAAGAAGCAATAGACACCAACGGAGCATCGCCATGAATTCCCTGACAACCCCAACTTGACACAGACATAGCTTTCCAATCTAAAACTGGATTATGAGCCTGCAGCCATGGCAGACCCAAAACGACAACATCATGCAAATTATGTAGAACAAGAAAGCGAATCACCTCCTGATGTACGGGAGTCATGCACATGGTCATTTGCGTCCAATACTGAGGCTTATTCTCAGCCAATGGCGTAGCATCAATTCCCCTCAGAGGAATAGGAAATTCCAAAGGCTCCAGGACAAAACCACAGCTGGTAGACCCGTAGAAGCGCTGTGCTTAGCGCGAGACGGTTACCGTCGTTGTTCCCTGCTCACCTCTTCCTTCATGCACACACCCCCGTTGCCGTGAAGATGTTGTCTTCAAGTTTTTACTGCTGAATAAAGGATCGTCCCTTCACCGCAGTGGTGAGTGCTGCCGCATTTTTTCTTCTTTTTTCAAACATTTGTATAGACTTTATTTCCTGCGAGCACTGCCCAGACGTTCTGAGGAGTACTCATCCATTCATTTACACCGTAAGTAAACGACTTGTTTCCTCGCTCTATATCATATGGGCTGTGCGGCTTTATTTTCTCTTTTTTCAATGACATTTCACACCTCTGCTTCATCCTGACCTTGAGAGATAGCCAGCAACGCTTTTTCTGCCTGATTCTCAAGATTAGGCTCCTCATAAAGCAGACCAAGAGCCAGAAAAAATGCATCTACATTAAGCAATGCAGGATCTCCTGGCGCCAGAGAGAAAGCCCAATCTTGAGGGTCGCCATGCAACAAGGAGATAACAATTTTAACTTGCTGAGCGGAATCACCAGAGGAACGAGGTCTCAGAGATAGAAATAACTTACAATTATTCTTAAAATTTAGAAACCTTGATCTATCTCCAGAAAACAACTCAGGAATGGGTATCTTTGGTTCTGACATAGGGCTATGAATAACAAAATCCTGAATACTTTGCACCCGTGCAGTCAGATGATCCACACTAGAAGTCAGAGTCTGAACATTCATGTCTGCAGCTGAGCTCAAAACCACCCAGAGTTCAAGGGGATGAAAGAAGCTAAACAGACTGCAGCAAAGGAAAAGCGGGAGGAGAAAAAAAAAATGTACTCAGGTCTTCTTTTTATCCCACTTCTGCGATGCATTAAACACTTTTTTGGCCTGCTCTACTGTTATGATCCTTAGTGGTTGAGGATCACAAATTACTCCAGCTAAGTAACAAACATAGGACAAGCTCTAGGGAGGTGGCAAACTGGACTGACCGCAAATCTGAACCTATCCAAACACACTAGAAGTAGCCGGTGAACGTGCCTAAAAATCCTAGACGTCTCGAGCCAGCCTGAGGAACTAACTACCCCTAGAGAGAAAGAAAGACCTCTCTTGCCTCCAGAGAAATAATCCCCAAAGATATAGAAGCCCCCAACATATAATAACGGTGAGGCAAGAGGAAGGCACATACACAGGGGTGAAAACAGATTTAGCAAATGAGGCCCACTAATACTAGATAGCAGAAATAGTAAAGGGGTCTGTGCGGTCAGTAAAAAACCCTTACAAAATATCCACACTGAGATTTCAAGAACCCCCGCACCAACTAACGGTGTGGGGGGAGAAACTCAGTCCCCTAGAGCAACCAGCAAGCGAGGAAATCACATTTTAGCGAGCTGGACTAAAAACATAATAAATGCTGATAATCAAAAAATGATCAAACAAAAACTTAGCTTGTCTTGGAGAGACTGGGAGCAAGGTAGTCACAAGGAATCTGAAGAGCACTGAATACATTGAGAGCAGGCAAGGAACTGAGTATCCAGGTGAGCTAAATAGGAAACCAACCAAGGATAACGAACCAGCTGATGCTGCCAACCTGCAGAAAGACAACACTACACAGTACCGCTTGTGACCACTAGAGGGAGCCTGTTGTGAACTGTGTTTCTGGGCTCCCTCTGGTGGTCACTAATGGTATTGTATGAGTCATGTCTTTCTGCATGCCTGGGCTTCAGCTGTTTCATTAAGCTGTGGGTTTTCCCTATTTAGTCCTCCTTAGGACTCAGTCTCTTGCCTGGTATCGATGTATTCAGTCCTATTTGGTCTCCTCCTGATTCCTTGCCATCTGCCTCATGCAAGAAAAGCTAAGTCCAGTTTGCATACTTTGGATCATTTGCATTATCAGTGTTTTTTGTTCAGCTTGCTCAAAATGTGATTTTCTAGCTCGCTGGAAGCTCTAGGGTGCTGATATTCTCCCCCCACACCGTCAGTCGGTGCGGGGGTTCTTGAATACTCAGCGTGGATGTTTTTGCAGGGTTTTCTGCTGACCGCATAGTTCACTTTCTATTTTCTGCCTATCTAGTTTAGTGGGCCTCACTTTGCTAAATCTAGTTCATCTCTACGTTTGTGTTTTCCTCTTGCCTCACCGTTATTATTTGTTGGGGGCTTTCTATATCTTTGGGGTTAATTTCTCTGGAGGCAAGTGAGGTCTTATTTTCCCTCTAGGGGTAGTCAGTTCTCCGGCTGGCTCAAGACGTCTAGAATCAACGTAGGCACGTTCACCGGCTACTTCTAGTTGTGTGTTAGGATCAGTTATGCGGTTAGCCTAGTTTCCACCTCCCTAGAGCAGTTCTATGTTATTGCGGACTTAGTCTGAATACCAGAGATTCTCTACCACTAGAATCATAACAGGAGCCCAAAAACAGAGTTCACAACACTCCCCCTCCCCTGATATACTCACCTGCTCCTGGTACGGTCCCCTGGCAGCGTCTCACTGTCAGATGGTCTCCGGGAGCCGGCGGCATCTTCCTTTGTTCAGCGGTCACGTACCGCTTATTACAGTAATGAATATGCGTGCATATTCATTACTGTAATGAGCGGTACCACGTGACCGCTGAACACAGGAAGAGCTGCCCGGAGACCATCGGACATGCAGGGATCGCACCAGTGACAGGTGAGTATATCACAGCCGCCGCTCCCCCTCACCCGCCGACCCCACACCGACACTGACTCGAGTATAAGCCGAGAGGGTCACTTTCAGCCCAAAAAAGTATATATACTCAAGTATATACGGTAAGTTTAAAAAATCTGAAAGAAATTAAAAAATACATAAAACTTGAAATCATCTCCCTTTTCCCCATTAAAATTAAAGATAATAAAAAATAAAAACTCTGTATCACCGACTTCAGAAAAGTCTGATCTATCAAAATATACAAATAATTAAACCGATTTGTAAAAACTGTAAACAGAAAAACAAACTCAAAATGCTAAAATAGCTGTAATACCTCAAACAATACTGTAACAATTAATCAAAATGTCCTGTCTGTCCCAATATGGAATCAATAAAAAGCAATCTCGCCACAATTCTTTGCATTCACAAAGCTCCATTGACCAAAAATTAAAATGCTAAGGATCTCAGAAAATGGTAACACAACTCCAACATTTTATTTTAAAATTCTGATTTTTTTTCACCACTAAAATAAGAGGGAATCATATTCTTACCACACAATGTACATCTTAAAAATAATTCCCAAAGATCAATGTGAGAATAGCGAAAAAACCTACTGCCAATTATAAACCCTTAATGACAGGTCTAAAAGGGCTTTAATGACTGTCCAGCCTATTGTTTTTGCATTTTTGTCTCCCCAGCCACAACATTTTTATTTCTTCACTGATGTAGCTGTATTAGGCACTAGTTTCTTCAAGACAATATTGTTTTTTAGTGCTTTTTAGGAGTTAATCTAAATTTATACATTTTTTGGGGAAATGCAAATATAGAAAAAAGCCCTTTAGGATTTAGGTTTTATAGTTTATATTTTTTACTGTTCATTGTCACACCAAATAACTAGTTGAATGAATTATTTAAGTTATTACAGTGATGTGACTACTAGCACTAAAATGCTCATCTGCTCTGTATTTGTATTGGGCAGGTCAGATGCTTGGACCTGCTTGAATAAAGTAACAAGTATAATGGAAGTCAGTGGGAAATTCGAACATTTTTTGGCAGACGCTAGCATGGAAATGGATGGAAACAGCACTCAAATCAATTGGGAACAGCAAGGGGAAGATGTCTGGATGAATCTCTGACTCCCAGGTCACTGCTGGGAATTAAATAAATAATTTTAAAAAATGACGTGGTGTCCCCTCCCAGTTTTGATAACCACCCAAAGTAAAGTCGACAGCTGTGGGCTGATATTATCAGGCTGGGAAGGTCCATAGATATTGGCTCTTGTCAGCCTAAAAATACCATCTCGCAGCTGCCCAAGAATTATGGCAATATTTTAAGGGATTGACATCAACTGTATAATGTCAGCTGACATCAAGCCCAGGGGTTAGTAATGGAAAGATTTAGATCACAATACCCAATTATGAATCCAGTATTGCCACCAAAATGTAATAAATAAATAAACAAATGAAAATTTTTTTTTGAGGCACTCACTATTTTTTTGATAATCAGCCAAGATATAGCAGGCAGCTGCAAGCTTATATTGTCAGACTGGGAAGATCCCTGGTTATTGGGCATTACCATGATTAGCAGGCATTCCCCACATGTTTAATGGCTAAAAACACATTAGCAAACATGTAGTGTGGGGACTCGAGCAAGTTTTCAAGCACCACAAGACACTCGGCTGAGTAACGTGCGTGCCTCTTCACTCCAATGCTCAATCAAGTATCAAGCAATGCTGAGTACACTAACTCATCACTAGTGAATACCTAATATAAAGACATGAGCAAATTTAATGAAATTGAATTCTCAAAATTTTACAAAAGATTGCATTATCTAGAATAATGAAAATCTAGAAAAAATAAGCCCTTATAAATCTATGTGGAAAGAAAAAAAAACTATGACTCTGCAGCTTCTTCCTCTAGTGAGAGGTCACATGGTACCGCTCATTACAGTAATGAATATGAACCCTACTCCACTCCCATAGCGGTGGAGCCGCATATTCATTACTGTAATGAACGGTACCATGTGACCGCTCACTACAGGAAGAAGCTGCTGGTGCCGGGGAACAGATGTGCAGGGACCGCGCCAGGAGCAGGTGAGTATAGCACAGTGCGCGATATTCACCTGTCCCCCGTTCCACCGATGGCCGCCACTGCATCTTCCGCGTCCTCTGCAGTGACGCTCAGGTCAGAGGGCACGATGATGTGAATGGTGTGCTCGCTGCCCTCTGCCTGAACTTCAGTGCAGAGGACGGAGAAGACACAGCGGCGGTCGGTGCTGGAACAGGAAAGGTGAGTATAGCAAGTGCCGGGGACCTGAGAGGTGAGTATGTAATTTTTTATTTTTTTAATCGCAGCAACAGCATATGGGGCAAATGTCTGTATGGAGCATCTTATGGGGCCCTGCGCAGCATTATATGGGGCAAATATCTGTATGGGGCCATGTGCAGCATTATATGGAGAAAATATCTGTATGGGGCCATGTGCAGCGTTATATGGGGCAATTATCTGTATGGAGCATCTTATGGGGCCATGTGCAGCGTTATATGGGGCAAGTATCTGTATGGGGCCATGTGCAGCATTATATGGGGCAAATATCTGTATGGAGCATCTTATGGGGCCATGTGCAGCATTATATGGAGCAAATATCTGTATGGGGCCATGTGCAGCATTATATGGGGCAAATATCTGTATGGAGCATCTTATGGGGCTATGTGCAGCATTATATGGGGCAAATATCTGTATGAGGCCATGTGCAGCATTATATGGGGCAAATATCTCTATGGAGCATCTTATGGGGCCATGTGCAGCATTATATGGGGCAAGTATCTATATGGAGCATCTTATGGGGTTATAATCAACATTTGTGCAGCATTTAATGTGGCATATTTTTATATGGAGCATCTTATGGAGCACCTTATGGAGCACATCATAAACTGAATGGAGCATTATATGGGGTGTATTTTGTATGGAGCATCTTATGGGACCCATCATGAACTGTATGGAGCATTATATGGGGCTCCTGATTCAATATGGATATTCAAAAACACTTAAACTACTGATGTCTCAATTAATTTTACTTTTATTGGTATCTTTTTTTATTTTTGAAATTTGCCAGTAGCTGCTGCATTTTCCACCCTAGGCTTATACTCGAGTCATTACGTTTTCCCAGTTTTTTGTAGCAAAATTAGGGGGGTTGGCTTATACTCGTGTCGGCTTATACTCGGGTCGGCTTATACTCGAGTATATTCGGTATGTACAAAACTGGATCCAAAAATTACAATAAATATCACAGCTTACCTACTTCCCAACACTCTGAACAGCTAAAAAACCCTCTTTCCTAGAAACCAATGAACAACTTACACAATAGTTTCCTAGGGTCTATGTGGTATAAATCTGAATGCTATTATTAGGAGCCCTAAAAGATTATTGCCCCCATAATTGCGTAAAAAATAGAATGAAAATTATACAATCAGAAAATCAAAATGTGAAAAAATATTCATCACCAGTAGTTAGTAAAAAACAAATAAAAGTTATACATTTCCATGTCAATACTGCACAAGTCTGCTTCTATCATTTAACTTTTATGACCTCTTTATTCAAATTTGTCTCATCGCTGTAGAATTGAGGACTAGAATAGGTATAAATATGGCGCTATTCGTACTTTAGAAAAATAGTTTTTCATTTCTCCTCTCCTTGCTCTCTGAACATAGGCATGCTTACCTAGGCTACACAGATTTCCCATATGACTTTAATGTCAAGTGCATTACTGAGAATGGCATGTACTCTCGTTTGCTTTCTTTCTCCCTGCGGAACGTCAATAGAAACGACAAGTCAAACAGCAGGCTCCAGCTACTGGGAAAGCTGGCGTTATGGAAAATAGCAGCAAGGCTGGAATAGGTAGTCTTTGTTACTTTGGCGTAATGGGTCATATTAACAGCAAAAGGCACTCAAATAATTGAAAGAAAAATGAACAGGGCATTCTAGTCCCTGATGGCATGAAATATAGTTGTCGATTTATACTTTTCCAACTAAAACTTAATATAACTTGGAAAGTTAGCGCTAGTACATTAACTCTCTGTACTCCCTGGTCAACATGTTTACTCTACCAGGAGAGAAGATAAAATGTAATTTGTATATTGGCGTGAAAAAGTTTATCAAACCAATTGCAAGTCTTTGTCCCTCTATCAAACCACAATTGCTCTCAAATGGAGAAGACCCTAAATAAAAATATATCATCACAGGGTTGTAAGGCTGCTGAAAAAGAAAAGAAAACAACTGTTAATTATTAACCCCTTAATGATAGGCTTTTTTCATTTTTGCCTTCCCAATTTTCAACAGCCATAACATTTTTATATCTTTGCTGATGTGATTGGACGAGGCATTGTACTCTGAGGAACAAATTGTATTTTTTTAGTTTAGGGGTAAATCATAATTTGTAAAATTTTTTAGAATGCAAAATAACTTCACTAATTTCTCTATATAATCAGGATGATTTGAGATTCAATCATTTGTGCAAATTTTGAAATGTATGATCTCGTGTTTGCAGAGGATATAAAAAGTTTACATACCACGTTTTGTCATGTAAAAAATGATTCCAGGAAAGTATCATTTCAAAGCTTTTCTGCTTTTGATGTTACCCATAATCTGTATAATTTAACTGAAAAAAAAAAAATCTTTTCATGTGTAAAAAGGAAAATAAGAACTAAAGTAACGTGGTTGCATAAGTATGCACACCATATAATGCACACTATACAGCTAAAATACTTTCTTGAGGTACCTTTGAATTTATTGCAGCATCAAATATTTTTGGGTAGGAGTCTATTAGCAGTAGTGCTCCAAATCTGTCAGATTGCGAGGGCATCTTCTGTGTACAGACCTCTTCAACTCAACCACAGATTATCAATTGGATTCAGGTCTGGGCTCTTCTTTTATTGATTTGGAGGTATGCTTAGAGCTGTTGTCATGCTGAAATGTGAAATTCACACTTATGCAACCACATTATTTAGATTGTATTATATTTATTCACCCCCTCAAAATTATTTCAGTTTGTTTCTAAATGGATTAGTACAGATTATGGATGACGATAAATGTGGAAAATGTTCTGAAATGATCCTTCTTGATATGTTTTTTCTTACTTAACACAAACTTGTTGTTTAAACAGGGGTGTATGAAAAGAGTGGATAAAATTTGAATTTGCCTGTTTGCAAGCTTTTTTTTCGAGAAATTCAATTAATAGAGAAGTTATTTTACAAGAGTGTGATATCTCCAGATCCCAGAACATAATAAAAATAATGTATAAATAAAAAAGCAAACTTATATTCATCTTATCTCTCACCTCTTTGGTTGTTCTGCTTCTCACTGTCATCCATCCAGTCCTCGCCACATCTTCAGATTGCTGTTGCTCAAGTTGAAATTCCCAGGCCTCTCAAGGTGGGCCAGAACTTCTGGCTTTGATGGAAGTCTGGAGGGTTCATGCAAGTTCATGGCACATGTAGCTCTCAGGAAAGTCAAGAGTAGGAGCCAAGCGTGAGCATATCAAGGAGTTCAACGAGAGCATCAGTTACCTGATAATTTGACAAAGACTGGACTCATGAGACAGAGGAGCCAGAGAGCTTAGTATCAGGATTTTGTCATGGGTTTAGGGGAACCAGAAGACCAAAGGACCGCAGCATCTGATTTCTCCTACTCCTGCACTGATTAGAAGTGCTTCAATTTCATATTAAGTGGTGCAGGTTTCTTTTAGCAGTGCAGAATTAATCTACTCAGTTAAGAGCTCTAGGAGGCTTTCCTGCATTAAGGCTCTCAGCTGTTCACCACTCTCATCTCATATAATCTGGGCCCTGCCATTCACTCATTGCCAGAGCTAGCTTCATGCTGCATAGCTAGGCGAAGGTGGTTTGTTGTAATTGCTTGAGAAGGCGTTTGATGGATTTATCCAAGACTGTTGTGAGGTTTTGGGTGTGTGCTAATCCCCTTCTTCTCCTACTTTGGTTTTACCCCATCCACCACTCCCTGGTGTTTACCTCTTACCACTACTCCCCTTTTCCCTGGGTGCAGGAAGGGTACATACTGAGGGTCCATTCAGGAGCTAAGGAAAAGTACGTGGCCCTGGCATCTTCACCATCAGAAGTAATCTGGGGAACAACGTAAGCTAGGGCACCAATAGTGTTAGGGACAGGGAAGGAGCCCCTGGCCCCCAAATACCCATCAGAGTTGTGACAGATTTATTTTTTGGCCTTTTGCAGTGCACAAAAATAGTGGCAAGCGACTGTTGAATCCACACAGAATCGAATGATAAAGAAAATCTGCATTTTGCCTGTATATTTTTTCTGTATATTTTAGGTTTGAGAAAGGCCAAGTATGGCTGAAATGTCTCATTTTGACTCCTCACTTTTATGAAGTCTTTTAAATATTAGAGTACATTTTTTTAAGGATTGATTTATGGTGCTCTGACTTTTTTTTGAAGATCCCCATTCCTGTTATGACAGTGCTCCTATGAAAAACAGTCCATTAAAAATAAAGAAATATTTTTTTTTAAACAATACATATTTGATATTGCCACTTCCATAAAAGTCCAATTTATTAAAATTAATTAATCCAATCAGTAAATGGTGCAACAAAAAAAATAATCTAAAAGTGCCAGAATTGAACTTCTTTGGGTTGCCACAACACTGAAAAAAATGTAATAAGATGTGATCAATACACTATACCTACCCAAAATAAAAATGTTTGCTCAGGGGGCAAAAAACAAACTTTCACCTATCAGATAGAGCAATGAAATCATCACGGGTCTTGAAATATGGGGACACAAGTAATTTTTTTTTCTATGAATTTATGAATCATATTGGCAGGTAATTTTTACCACACAATCAATGCTGCAGCACCTAAAAAAATAGCTGAATTGCATTTTTTGCACACTTTAACCCCTTAAGCCCGTACTTATGACGTACTATACCGTCGAGGTGGGGTGGGCCTTAATTCCCGGTGACAGGATAGTACGTCATACGCGATCGGCCGCGCTCACGGGGGGAGCGCGGCCGATCGCGGCCGGGTGTCGGCTGCATATCGCAGCTGACATCCGGCACTATGTGCCAGGAGCGGTCACGGACCGCCCCCGGCACATTAACCCCCGGCACACCGCGATCAAACATGATCGCGGTGTACCGGCGGTACAGGGAAGCATCGCGCAGGGAGGGGGCTCCCTGCGTGCTTCCCTGAGACGATCGGTACAAGGTGATGTACTCACCTCGTACCGAACGTCTTCTCCCTGCAGGCCCCGGATCCAAAATGGCCGAGGGGCTGTATCCGGGTCCTGCAGGGAGCACTTCCGGGTCGGAGCAGGCTGCAGATGAAAGCTGCAGCCTGCTCCGATGAAAGTATGATCGCGGATCTGATAGAGTGCTGTGCACACTATCAGATCTGCGATCTGTGATGTCCCCCCCTGGGACAAAGTAAAAAAGTAAAAAAAAAAATTTCCACATGTGTAAAAAAAAAAAAAAAAAAAAATTCCTAAATAAATAATAATAAAAAAAAAAATATTATTCCCATAAATACATTTCTTTATCTAAAAAAAACAAACAAAAACAATAAAAGTACACATATTTAGTATCGCCGCGTCCGTAACGACCCAACCTATAAAACTGGCCCACTAGTTAACCCCTTTAGTAAACACCGTAAGAAAAAAAAAAAAAACGAGGCAAAAAACAACGCTTTATTACCATACCGCCGAACAAAAAGTAGAATAACACGCGATCAAAAAGACGGATATAAATAACCTTGTTACCACTGAAAACGTCATCTTGTCCCGCAAAAAACGAGCCGCCATACAGCATCATCAGCAAAAAAATAAAAAAGTTATAGTCCTCAGAATAAAGCGATGCCAAAATAATTATTTTTTCTATAAAATAGTTTTTATCGTATAAAAGCGTCAAAACATAAAAAAATGATATAAATGAGGTATCGCTGTAATCGTACTGACCCGACGAATAAAACTGCTTTATCAATTTTACCAAGCGCAGAACGGTATAAACGCCTCCCCCAAAAGAAATTCATGAATAGCTGGTTTTTGGTTATTCTGCCTCACAAAAATCGGAATAAAAAGTGATCAAAAATGGTCACGTGTCCGAAAATGTTACCAATAAAAACGTCAACTCGTCCCGCAAAAAACAAGACCTCACATGACTCTGTGGACCAAAATGTGGAAAAATTATAGGTCTCAAAATGTGGAGACGCAAAAACTTTTTTGCTATAAAAAGCGTCTTTTAGTCTGGTTTCACACTTGCGTTTTTATCTGCATGCGTTTTTTAAAAAAACCGCATGTGTGAAAAAATGCATCTAAACGCGGAAAAACGCATGCGTTTTTATAGAAAAACACAAGAAAACAAGAAAAAAACAAAAAACCTAACCCTACCCCTAACCCTACCCCTAACCTGAAATACGTGGCACTGAAATACGTGGCACTGAAATATACGTTTATATACGTATATACGTATATAAGTGCCACGATATTTCAGTGGCCACGTATATAAGTGCCACGTATATAAGTGCCACGTATATAAGTGCCACGTATTTAAGTGCCACATATTTAAGTGCCACGTATTTAAGTGCCACGTATTTCAGTGCCACGTATTTCAGTGCCACGTATTTACGTGCCACGTATTTTTCAGTGCCTGAAATACGTGGCACTGAAATATCGTGGCACTGAAATATCGTGGCACTGAAATATCGTGGCACTGAAGTATTTACGTGCCACGTATTTTTCAGTGCCTGAAATACGTGGCACTGAAATACGTGGCACTGAAATACGTGGCACTGAAATATCGTGGCACTGAAATACGTGGCACTTAAATACGTGGCACTTAAATACGTGGCTCTTAAATACGTGGCACTTATATACGTGGCACTTATATACGTGGCACTTATATACGTGGCACTTATGACTGTCAGAAAATGTTCAGTAAACGGTTAGGGGTGAGGTGGTTAGGGGTAGGGTTTCAGGTAGAATTGGGGAGTTTCCACTGTTCAGGCACATCAGGGGCTCTCCAAACGCGACATGGCGTCCAATCTCAATTCCAGCCAATTCTGCGTTGAAAAAGTAAAACAGTGCTCCTTCCCTTCCGAGCTCTCCCGTGCGTCCAAAAAGGGGTTTACCCCAACATATGGGGTATCAGCGTACTAGGGTCAAATTGAACAACAACTTCTGGGGTCCAAGTTCTCTTGTTATCCTTGGGAAAATAAAAATTTGGGGGGCTAAAAATCATTTTTGTGGGAAAAAAAATATGTTTTATTTTCACGGCTCTGCGTTGTAAACTGTAGTGAAACACTTGGGGGTTCAAAGTTCTCACAACACATCTAGATAAGTTCCTTGGGAGGTCTAGTTTCCAATATGGGGTCACTTGTGGGGGGTTTGTACTGTTTGGGTACATCAGGGGCTCTGCAAATGCAACGTGACGCCTGCAGACCAATCCATTTAAGTCTGCATTCCAAATGGCGCTCCTTCCCTTCCGAGCTCTGTCATGCGCCCAAACAGTGGTTCCCCCCCACATAGGGGGTATCAGCGTACTCAGGACAAATTGGACAACAACTTTTAGGGTCCAATTAATCCTGATACCCTTGTGAAAATACAAAACTGGGGGCTAAAAAATCATTTTTGTGAAAAAAAATTTTGTTTTTATTTTCACGGCTCTGCGTTATAAACTGTAGTGAAACACTTGGGGGTTCAAAGTTCTCACAACACATCTAGATAAGTTCCTTGGGGGGTCTAGTTTCCAATATGGGGTCACTTGTGGGGGGTTTGTACTGTTTGGGTACATCAGGGGCTCTGCAAATGCAACGTGACGCCTGCAGACCAATCCATCTAAGTCTGCATTCCAAATGGCGCTCCTTCCCTTCCGAGCTCTGTCATGCGCCCAAACAGTGGTCCCCCCCCCACAAATGGGGTATCAGCGTACTCCAGACAAATTGGACAACAACTTTTGGGGTCCAATTTATCCTGATACCCTTGTGAAAATACAAAACTGGGGGCTAAAAAATCATTTTTGTGAAAAAAAAAAAAAAATTATTTTCACGGCTCTGCGTTATAAACTGTAGTGAAACACTTGGGGGTTCAAAGCTCTCAAAACACATCTAGATAAGTTCCTTAGGGGGTCTACTTTCCAAAATGGTGTCACTTGTGGGGGGGTTTAATGTTTAGGCACATCAGGGGCTCTCCAAACGCAACATGGCATCCCATCTTAATTCCAGTCAATTTTGCATTGAAAAGTAAAATAGCGCTTCTTCCCTTCTGAGCTCTGCTATGCGCCCAAACAATGGTTTACACCCACATATGGGGTA
Source organism: Ranitomeya variabilis (assembly GCF_051348905.1). NCBI lineage: Eukaryota > Metazoa > Chordata > Amphibia > Anura > Dendrobatidae > Ranitomeya > Ranitomeya variabilis. The sequence continues at coordinate 239,923,148 of NC_135232.1, forward strand.
TCGTCGTACTCAGGACAAATTGCACAACAACGTTTGTGGTCTAATTTCTTCTCTTACCCTTGGGGAAATAAAAAAATGGGGGTGAAAAGATCATTTTTGTGAAAAAATATGATTTTTTATTTTTACGGCTCTGCATTATAAACTTCTGTGAAGCACTTGTTGGGTCAAAGTGCTCAACACACATCTAGATAAGTTCCTTAAGGGGTCTACTTTCCAAAATGGTGTCACTCGTGGGGGGTTTCAATGTTTAGGCACATTAGGGGCTCTCCAAACGCAACATGGCGTCCCATCTCAATTCCAGTCAATTTTGCATTGAAAAGTCAAATGGCGCTCCTTCCCTTCTGAGCTCTGCCCTGCGCCCAAACAATGGTTTACACCCACATATGGGGTATCAGTGTACTCAGGACAAATTGCACAACAATTTTTGGGGTCCAATTTCTTCTCTTACCCTTGGGAAAATAAAAAATTGGGGGTGAAAAGATCATTTTTGTGAAAAAATATGATTTTTTATTTTTACGGCTCTGCATTATAAACTTCTGTGAAGCACTTGTTGGGTCAAAGTGCTCAACACACATCTAGATAAGTTCCTTAAGGGGTCTACTTTCCAAAATGGTGTCACTCGTGGGGGGTTTCAATGTTTAGGCACATTAGGGGCTCTCCAAACGCAACATGGCGTCCCATCTCAATTCCAGTCAATTTTGCATTGAAAAGTCAAATGGCGCTCCTTCCCTTCTGAGCTCTGCCCTGCGCCCAAACAATGGTTTACACCCACATATTGGGTATAAGTGTACTCAGGACAAATTGCACAACAATTTTTGGGGTCCAATTTCTTCTCTTACCCTTGGGAAAATAAAAAATTGGGGGTGAAAAGATCATTTTTGTGAAAAAATATGATTTTTTATTTTTACGGCTCTGCATTATAAACTTCTGTAAAGCACTTGTTGGGTCAAAGTGCTCACCACACATCTAGATAAGTTCCTTAGGGGGTCTACTTTCCAAAATGGTGTCACTTGTTAGGGGTTTCAATGTTTAGGTACATCAGGGGCTCTCCAAATGCAACATGGCGTCCCATCTCAATTCCAGTCAATTTTGCATTGAAAAGTCAAATGGCGCTCCTTTGCTTCCAAGCTCTGCCATGCGCCCAAACTGTGGTTTACCCCCACATATGGGGTATCAGCGTACTCAGGACAAATTGTACAACAACTTTTGGGGTCTATTTTCTCCTGTTACCCTTGGTAAAATAAAACAAATTGGAGCTGAAATAAATTTTGTGTGAAAAAAAGTTAAATGTTCATTTTTATTTAAACATTCCAAAAATTCCTGTGAAACACCTGAAGGGTTAATAAACTTCTTGAAAGTGGTTTTGAGTAACTTGAGGGGTGCAGTTTTTAGAATGGTGTCACACTTGGGTATTTTCTATCATATAGACCCGTCAAAATGACTTCAAATGAGATGTGGTCCCTAAAAAAAAATGGTGTTGTAAAAATGAGAAATTGCTGGTCAACTTTTAACCCTTATAACTCCGTCACAAAAAAAATTTTGGTTCCAAAATTGTGCTGATGTAAAGTAGACATGTGGGAAATGTTATTTATTAAGTATTTTGTGTGACATATGTCTGTGATTTAAGGGCATAAAAATTCAAAGTTGGAAAATTGCGAAATTTTCAAAATTTTCGCCAAATATTCATTTTTTTCACAAATAAACGCAAGTTATATCAAAGAAATTTTACCACTAACATGAAGTACAATATGTCACGAGAAAACAATGTCAGAATCGCCAAGATCCGTTGAAGCGTTCCAGAGTTATAACCTCATAAAGGGACAGTGGTCAGAATTGTAAAAATTGGCCTGGTCATTAACGTGCAAACCACCCTCGGGGCTTAAGGGGTTAACCGCACTTTTTCCTATTTCCCAACACATCGAAAATTACAGTGAATGGTGTCATTGAAAACAACAAAACAAGTCCTCATAATTCCACATGGATGGATAAATAAAAAAAATGTTATCACTATTGGAAAAAGAGAAAGGAAAAATGAAAATACAAAAATGGAAAATTACCCAGTCGGGAAGGGATTCAAGAGGACCTGTTATCTCCCCAATGTGTCTATTTACTTGTATTTCCCATGTATATATTTATTTCCCATGTATATATTGTATTTCCCATGTATTTTATATATTTACCATCTATGTACTTGTATTTCCCATGATGCAGCAATTTTGGATAATTTTTATTTCTTAACTAATAGTTTGCATTCCTCCTGGGAAAGCAGTGGTCCCTACATGGTCTAACAATATCAGCATTGATTGGGCAATGCCAGGCTTTGTAGGTAAACAAATTAACACCCAGTTGTCAATTTACTAATACGCTTCTAGAATGAATAATAGAGCAACTGCATATTACACAAAATTATTTGATAATTTGAAATACAATCATTAACAAGGACAGACATTTCTGCAGAATGTTTAAATAATAGTAGATATGACGGAGCAAAAACTTTTTCTTGAAACTTTAGATAGCAAAGTAAGTTCATAAATTAACTAGTAAGTATGCTAGATGTACATACAATTGTGGTTAAATTACAGTACATATCACAAAATATACCAACTACATATAAGGCTTAAAGTACAATTTCATAGAAGTATTAAGTATGTTGATGACAGAACCTGAATGATTTAGCAAAATGACGGATAAATAGACCTATCATGTTCCTGACGTATTTTCTGCAGGTGCAGTCGGCCCATCTCCTCATTCATTATTATCGATTGTCTTTCTGAATTCTATGTTGTGCACTTATCTAAACATGAACCCATTAAATTGATGTATAATTTTGGTAGGAAATTACACATTAGGCCATTAAAAGAGTAATTCCTTTTGCAGCCCACTGCCAACAAAATAAAATTCAAGGTACTTGTGCTGACGTTTACAACACTTTGTGCCCTTGTTCTGTCCTATTGATCTAAATGCTTAACCAATTACATCTCAAAGTGCAGTCTCATATCCTTGGGACAATACCAGCAGCTACTACCCAAATTATTATACATTCCATACATGCTGAAATTTAAATGATGGAACAAGAAATGAGAAGGCATTATTTTTATGCTCCTACTTATCTTTAATTAACCGCAAACCTCGAAAATAAAAAAATAATTTGTCAAATTGAAATAAAAATGTCACATACCATTGCCAGTGGTATTAAAGCCATGATGTCCCTTTCATTGACGTATATTTTGGAGATACCAAGATCTGATAGAACTTGTCCAAGGTATTCAGCTTGCCAGGTGATTATCTGTACTCCTGATGGGTCGGTTGAGCTGCCAATTTTAAAATCCATCTGGAAAATTTCATAGTAGTTTTCTAAAAAACTGAAATAAAAAAAGTGCTTTTACTAAAACAGAATCTTCCAAGGGACAATATTAAAAGAAACATTGGACTTGTACAAACGCTTCTCCTTTATTATGTCTCAAACAGTTTCATTTGGATACTCAAGAAGTGTCACTAAATTCTGAAAACACATCAATTACGCCTACATTTTACATTTGTCTGACAGGTATGTCTCAGACTAGGAAAACCAATGTCTATTCTAAATGTAAGCTCACGATGTTGACGTACGAAAAATTCCCTATAGTTGTTATTGCTCCTTTTGTACAACATTTTTTAAACATGCGGGACAATAGCTACTTTAAAATACCAAAATAATAATTTATTTTAAAATGTACCTGTCATTTGAATGGAAATGTTTAAAAAATGCATAAACCTATATCGCACATTATCTTAGCTAATCTGCCATTTTCTTTGCCAACTTGTTTTTATGTCCCCCCAGTGGCTTTATCCACTGGCAGCACTTTTTGCAGAAGAGGGACATGTACAGTCCTAGCTGATCTGTCAGCTGTATGTGAGCCTTAATTCCTTTACTTTAGACCCCACTGCTTAAATGTGCGCTGCAGATGTGCAATGAGAAATATGGAGGAAACTGAAATACAGATTAGGTGGAAAATAGCAGACAAAGCTGCGATGAAGAGAGAAGGATTTAACAGAAGTACTATAAAAAATCTGGCAGATAGAACATACTTGTAAGGTGATGTCCCTACTTTCAGTAATCTTTACTTGCTTTTCTGTAACTATAAATGGATCAGTGCTGATAACAGCCTATGAGTCAGCCAATACCAAGACACCAGGCGGTAGAGCAGGATATTGTGACGAAAGCATGCATAAACCTATATAGATCACTAGAAGAATACTTTTAAGGAGTCAGTATTAGGGATGAGCGAGTAGTCATATATTCAGACTTGCTATACTAGTAATGAGTAGGTCCTAATACTCGGGTATTTGTAACGAGTAGCGAGTCCAATGCAAGTCAGACAATTATGAAGCTAGGACTACTATCACGGTAGTTCCAGTGCCCAATGTGCAGGCATAGACAGTGTCTCCAAAAATCAGCCCAAGGGGCTGTATCATGGTTGATGCAGGAAGGAGGCCTCAAGGGCCAGACAATTATGAAGCTAGGACTGCTAGCACGGTAGTTCCAGTGCCAAATGTGCAGGAATAGACATACTGTAGTGTTTCCAAAAATTAGCCCAAGGGGCTGTATCATGGTTGATGCAGGAAGGAGATCACATCACAAGTGCCTCCGATGGGAAATAATAATGAATGGAACATTGTTTCTAGCTTGTTGACCATGAGGTACATGTGGCAGAAGCAGGAGTGGGATACACATGTAAGAAGAAGGAAAGGGGTTTGTATGGGAATGGATGGACGTCATCACCAGTAGCATAAAATAACTTTATGGTGACTTTAGGTTAAGATTCTGTCATCTGGAGGGCTTAAAAAAGGTGGCGAAATCCAGTCTGTGTTAAATTTTATCAGAGACAGCCTGTTTGCATTCTCTGTAGTCAGCCATGTGCATGTATCTGTGATAATCGCCCCAGCGGCACTGAAAACATGCTCTGACATCACACTAGCAGCAGGGCAGGCCAGCACCTCCAAAGAATATAAGGAGAGGTCTGGCCAACTGTGCATCTTGGATACTCAGTAATTAAATAGAACAGAAGTGTCAGGAAGGATGCAGGTATGGTCACTTAGATACTTGTTGATCATGTTGTTCAATTTCTGCCTTCTTGACATTCTCAGTCCAGCTAGCCCTTGCTGATGAGCCGGTTTATTGAAGATGGCCCAGTTTGTGGACATTTTCTCCCATCTCTTTTAGACCTGCTGGGCGTGTCTCTCCCAATTAATGCATGCTGTTGCAAAGAGCTGGTACCTCTGCTACCAGCCATGTCTGAGTGTGATCTTGTCATGAAATGTTCGACAACGGCTCTTGAAGGATTCAATTGTGAAACCCCTTGGTGACTGCAACAGTAGCGAAGGAAATTTGTCCTTGTACCGTGGGTCGAGATAGGTGGCCAACCAGTATAGGTTGCTGATGAAAATGTGGATCACGTGAGGGTTTTGGGACAGACAGTTAGACATGAACTGTGCCATGTGTGCCAAGCTGCAAAGAGGCAAATGCTCTGTGGCCTCAGAAGGAGAAACAATACCCATCCTCTCTTCACACTGACTCTCCTCCTCCACCTCCTCCTCTCCAGCCCACCCATGCTGGACAGACATAAAGCTGGAGTCGGGAGTCCCCTCTGTAGCATCAAGGGTCCCCTCGGTACCACAGAAAAAGAAGTCCTCTCCCTCTTTGTCTTCCTCCTCATCTTCATCACCCAATCTTGCCCCATGATATTGGCTGGGCTGGGTAGGATCACCCAGTGTGAAATCTTGCTCCATAACCAGCTGATAGGCACTCAAAGATTCCATGTTTACATTAGGCAGCAATTCTTTCAACGTACATAGCATCGGGATGGTAATGCTGATAATAGCCTGAACACTGCTCACGAGGTTGGTGCAGTACTCAAAGTTATCAAGCACCTCACAAATGTCAGCGATCCACACCCACTCGACAGTTGTTATGTGTCTTGGCTGAGTTGCAGTCTGATGGGCATGTTTAGGCAAGTGCCCTCTGCTGCTCACTAATCCTTGCCAACATATGATATGTTGAGTTACACCATGTGGGCAGGTCACAAATGAATCGGTGGTTTGGCAAATTAAATTGCTTTTGAAGCACTGCAAGATCGGCAACAGCGGTAGAGGAATGGCGGAAATGGGCACAAATACTGCGCACCTTCTCAAGTAGGTACGGCAAGTCAGGGTATGTTTTGATAAATTTCTGAACTATTAGGTTCAGCTCGTTAGCCATGCATGGCATGTGTACCAGCTTCCCGAGCTTTAAAGCCACCTCCAAGTTACGCCCATTATCACAGACAACCAGACCGGGTTTGAGTATCAATGCGGAGAGCCACTGATCGGTCTGTTGTTTTATTCCTTGCCACAGCTCTGCTGCAGTGTGTGGTGTTTGACCTAAACAGATCAGCTTCAGCAGTGCAAGTTGCCACTTTGCCGATGCACTGCTGCACAGCTCCCAACTTGGCAGTGATGTGGAGCATCAGCATAGGTGGATGTGGATCCAGCATAGGATGAGGAGGCGGAGGAGGAGGAGGAAGAGGGGAGACAGGACGTATATGATGAGGTGGAAACCATGATTGAGGTTGGGCCCGCTATTAGTAGCATGGGTAGAATATGTGACGCTCCAGTTTGTGACTTTGTCCCACCCTCCACCAGGTTCAGCCAGTGTGCCATGACAGAAATGTATCGTCCCTGTCCACAACTACTTGTCCATGTGTCTGTTGTTAGGTGGACCTTCCCGGTTACAGCATTGGTGAGAGCACGCTTTAGATTGTTTAACACATGCTGGTGTAATTCAGGGACAGCACACTGGGAAAAATAGTGCTGGCTGGGAACAGAGTATCGTGGGGCAGCCACAGCCAAGAGATCACAGAAAGACTGTATCCCCCCAAGCCTAAATGGCAACATCTCCACGGCTAGCAACTTTGCAATGTGTGCGTTTAGTATTTGTGGGTGCGTGGGTTGGTATTTATGCTTCTTTTCATAGATCTGGGGCACAGACAACTGGACGCTTGGCTGTTGCAAACAAGTGAATGGAATTGTTGTGTCCTGTGTCTCTGTGACCACAGCTTGTGAGCAGGAGGTATGAGCACCTGCTTCCTGGCCAGCAGATTATGAAGGATGGGTCACAGGCAAAGTGGCAGTGGTTTGTCACGCAGACAATGATTTGGTACCCTGTTTATTTCACCCACCGACTAAGGTGCTTGGCTGCCATGTGTTTCCGCATACTGGTGGTGTTCTGGTTGCCTTTGCCCTGGCCTCTGCTCAGCTTCGTATGGAAGATGCTACAGATGACAATGTTTGGTTCAGAAGGACTATTCGAAAACAAATTCCACAGAAGGGTTGCTCTTGACAACAGTTGACATACTTCGCACTCTGTCAAACCAGTAGCCCTTGGTGCCTTTGTTGGTGCTACGTATCCACCTTCTTCCTCTGTGCTGCTGTGCTGGCTATGCATACCAATGGCCCAGGTCGGATCAGTGGACTCATCATCGACGACCTTGTTGTCCGTGTCATCCTCCTTCCATGTTGATATTGTTGGCTGGCCAGATGTCTCAGTTGTGCAATACTGTGCATGCTATTCGGTGTGCAAAGAGCAATGCAATGTTAAAAAAATTGGCTTGAGGTTAAAGCCAAAGATTTAGCTAGTCAGCTAGTTAGAAGTCAGCTAGTCAGAACACAGCTAGTCAACTAGTTAGAAGTCAGCTAGTCAGAACAAAGCTAGTCAGCTAGCTAGTCAGCTAGTTTGAAGTCAACTAGTCAGAACACAGCTAGTCAGAGCACAGGATCTGATATATTTCAATTTGCTAAACTAATAAGTTTAAAGAAGAGCAACCAAATATTGTAACTAAGGGTTATAGATGATCCCACATAGAATACCTCTTTTACTAGAGAAACAGGCACCTGATGATCAGCTGATTGCTATAGGTTTGGCGTCAGAAACTGTAGCAATCAGCCATTATGGCAAGGAAAATCCTCATCCAGTCATACCTTTTGCAGCATGATTGCCATTTAAATCTGTTCTCACTCATAGAGGACGTTAAAGATAATGTTTATTTTTTGCTCCCATTCCTGGGATATGGCATCCTTCTTCTCTGAATGTAAATCATGTCTTGTTAGCCAATTAGGCTTTGTCCTCAAAAAGACTCACCTAGAGAAAAGTTGATGGCCATGACCAATCAGATAAAAAGACAAGCTTTATATACAAGGAATCAGGGGCAAAAATACACCAGATTCAGGTGGTCAATAGCATTTACATCTGGAAAAACAAGCATATTTAACCCTTTCACGACATGCGCCGTACATGTACAGCGCATGCCGTGAATCCCCCTTTGATGTGGGCTCCGGCGCTGAGCCCGCATCAAATTCGCGACATGTCAGCTGTTTTGTACAGCTGACATGTGTGCGCAATAGCGGCGGGTGAAATCGCTATTCACCCGCCACTATTAACCTGTTAAATGCCGCTGTCAAACGCAGACAGCGGCATTTAACTACCAGCATCCGGCCGAGCGGCCGGAAATGACGTCATCGCCGACCCCTGTCACATGATCGGGGGTCAGCGATGTGTCAGAACAGTAACCATAGAGGTCCTTGAGACCTCTATGGTTACTGATGCCGGCCTGCTGTGAGCGCCCCCCTGTGGTCGGCGCTCACAGCACACCTGCATTTCAGCTACATAGCAGTGATCTGATGATCGCTGCTATGTAGCTGAGCCAATAGAGTTGTGCCGGCTTCTAGCCTCCCATGGAGGCTATTGAAGCATGGCACAAGTAAAAAAAAAATGTTTTTAAAAATATGAAAAAAATATAAAAAATATAAAAGTTTAAATCACCCCCCTTTTGCCCCATCCTAAATAAAACAATAAAAAAAATCAAACATACACATATTTGGTATCGCCACGTTCAGAATCGCCCGATCTATCAATTAGAAAAAAGCATTAACCTGATCGCTAAACAGCGTAGCGAGAAAAAAATCCGAAACGCCAGAATTACGTTTTTTTGGTCGCCGCGACAATGCATTAAAATGCAATAACGGGTGATAAAAAGAATGTATCTGCACATAAGTGTACTATTAAAAATGTCAGCTCGGCACGCAAAAAATAAGCCCTTACCCGACCCCAGATCACGAAAAATGGAGACGCTACGGGTATCGGAAAAATGGCACTTTTTTTTTTTAAGCAAAGTTTTGAATTTTTTTTCACCACTTGGATAAAAAATAAACTAGACATGTTAGGTGTCTATGAACTCGTACTGACCTAGAGAATCACAATGGCAGGTCAGTTTTAGCATTTAGTGAACCTAGCAAAAAAGCCAAACAAAAAACAAGTGTGGGATTGCACTTTTTTTGCAATTTCACCGCACTTGGAACTTTTTTCCCGTTTTTTAGTAAAAGACATGGTAAACACAATGGTGTCGTTCAAAAGTACAACTCGTCCCGCAAAAAATAAGCCCTCACATGGCAATATTGACAAAAAAATTAAAAAGTTATGGCTCTGGGAAGGAGGGGAGTGAAAAACGAAAATGCAAAAACGAAAAAGGGCCGCAACTTGAAGGGGTTAAGGCATGGGACGTGTCATCTTTAACATCTAAAAATCACCCCATCCAAGTTAATTTTCCATTCTGTATGTTGCTAGATGTCTGGAATAGTGATACAAGTTCAACAATCTGACACAACTGTATTAATAGTTGTGAAGTATATGTGTTATTTTGTGATAAAAGGCCAAGTGGTCATAGAGAGCATTATGATTACATGGGTTTGATATCAGTGTACTACTTTCAGGACTAATAGAGGTTGCCAAGGCTACTAATAGTCACACACAGAGTACAGATTTCCCTTTAAATATACCTCAGGCGTTATGAGAGTCAGCCTTATAAAAGCGCTGCACAAAAGATAAGTTGGAAAAAGTTATTACCTAAAGTAAACTTTTTATTGTAGTTTTAGTATTGGTTAAAATTGCTAAGTGCTTGTAAAAACAAGCAACATTGCAATTTACTTCCTACTTAATTCTATAGTCTACTGTTTCTTGCCTTAGTTACCAACCATCTCAGAGTGATTGGTCTCCTAGTGCTTAAGTGCTTTCTAAACAGCTTGCAAGCACTAATCTGGAGCTAACTAGTTTTTAGGGCTAGCGGAACGCACCAAATAATAAGAAAGATAGAGTAAGGTGCTTTCGCAGCCCGGGGTCCACCGTGCAGAGATGGAACCTGCTGCCAAGTAATGACGGACTATATGGTGGTACAATGTGGATACACACACGGGTTAACTTCACCCTGTGTGAAGGAAGCAAACCCTGTTGCGTCACAGGGCCTAGGTACCGCACCAAGAGCGCAAGCAAGGAGTCTCAGAACTCAATCCCAAGACACAGGATTTGAGTTCATATAGACCTCTTGCGCTCGACACTGCAACTGGGGTGTCAGAGTGAAAGAAATAATAATAAAGATGCACGAGAGTGTGTGCGGTGCCGCACTGGTGGACGCCACTAACCACCCAGGCTTGGGTCAGGAATGCGCTGTGAAAGCGCACGGTGCCGCACTGGTGGTCACAGCAATTAGACGCTGTTTTGTGTTACGTGCTGATGGCTAAGTCGGGTGCTAGATAGCAGACATCCACCTTACGCGAGCAGTCATACACAAGGGAGGGGATAATTAATGAAAGACTTTCACACATCAACACACACACGTTTACAAGTTTACACTAGCGCATGGCCATGCGGTCATGTGAAACTTTTATAGCTGCAGCATGTACAGGAACTTCCCGGAAGGACCAATGGGAGGCTGCCACAGAAGTTGAGCACCTTCAGGACCTTCCTGGAGAACCAATGGGATCTGCTGCAGTATCTGAACATGTGACTCTCGATCTCCAATGGGAGATCTTGCCCTGGGCATGCTCAGAAGGGGAAAAGCAGGACTTAGTCCCAAAAGCATCTGCTTGCCACTGCCCAGCACTGCCTTCAATGGCAGAAGATGGAAAAGCAGCAGTAACCCTATGCACAGAATGAGACTGAGCAAGGCGCTGGGACCGACATCTCCACTGAGCAGACTCCACTGCGGCTGGAGAAGAATGGGAGACCGCAGCGGAGATGGTTCGAGATTTCCCCTGTGCAGAGGAGGGAACTTGACACCTAACACTAGTGTCCCATTGTTACTCCTATTTTGTACAGGCAATGCAACATCTGTTAGCAGCATCATAGAGCCCACACTTGAGTCCAGGGGAGCAAATATGCCATTGGTCTGAACTACCAATCTTCAGGATCACACCAACCCCAACAAGCTAAATGCCGAGAAGGAATACAACAGTGCGCTAATGAAGACAAAAAATAAGCAACCCTTTACCATGGAAATAAAATGTTAACCCCTTACTGATGCTGGATGATCTGGTATGTGCCTAAGCCAGCAGATGATGGTTGTGTTATTCAGCCATCATCTGCTTGTAACAGCCATGAGTTGCCCCATTAAATGTCGCTGTCAATCTGTGATGGCATGCTGTTCTAATCACCCATCTGCTCCCCTGTGACGCAATCATTGGGCACGTATGAGTTGATATAATAATTAGGGATCATGGCAACCCCCTAGTGACTGGCTTTCATTGGAGACTGTGATTTTTAATTTTTGCTATAAATGGCAATATTATGGTATTGCTATATATAGTACAAGACATCAGTCAGTCACAGGTTCAAGTGCATTGAGGCGACTACCCATTACAGTGAAAAGTAAAGGATTCTGATTGATGCTGTGAGTGGCTCGAGTAACGAGTAACATGAATATGAGAAATGAGCAGATCAATCTGCTAAGGTTCAACCTTGAGTTGGTTTTTGTCCCCACAAATTCAACCAATTTATGATTCGATTTATAATAATTATACAAAAAAAAATGTCCAGCACCATTTCACACACTGTTGAAAACTGTATCAGGTGGTTTAGGGGGAACTATTAAAGCAATAAAGTAAAAAGTCCGCTAACTCATGGAACAATCAATGCATGCAATGATTATGGACATTCTACCAGAAAAGGATATGATATTCCAAATAAAATTTTTAATTGATTTTCAATATAGATATTATTTTAAGGACCCCTTTGCTGGATTTCTACATTTTTCATGCATGTAAACTGTTAAAACCACTATAAAAGATAAAGGCCAGTTTAGCATAGGGATAGGACCAGAGAGCTCATCTCATTCCATAAAGGCAAAGAAAAAGGCCTAAATCTCATTTCGGGGTACTAATACAATCTGATGAAACACATTGCAAATGGGTGTGACAGTATCAGTTTGTGAATAGTAAGCTAAAGATTCAAGTGATATAGGGAGGTGCTGTACCTGTATAGTCAGTGTGAATTAATTGAGCAGTTGTATATTGCAGTAACAGCACCTCAATAACAACATTTTTTTTATTCTTCACACATGGCACACCACTCTATCTATTTTCCCTTTGCAAGACAGGTTGAGGTCACTTGGACATTAATATGTCTTAGATTAAAAGGGGTTGAATACAGTCTTAGGAGACATCAGAGTGTTAAACACATACTGTATGTTCCGGGAAAGTAGAGGTTTTGCAGTATTGCAATTTTATTCACCACAAATCAAATTTCAGGGGGAATTCAGAGAACACAGCAAATTCTAATTTCACCTTTTCTAAGGGTACTGTCACACAGTGGCACTTTGATCGCTACGACGGTACGATCCGTGACGTTCCAGCGATATCCATACGATATCGCTGTGTCTGACACGCAGCAGCGATCAGGGACCCTGCTGAGAATCGTACGTCGTAGCAGATCGTTTGGAACTTTCTTTCCTCGCTTGATCACCCGCTGACATCGCTGGATCGTTGTGTGTGACACCGATCCAGCGATGTGTTCGCTTGTAACCAGGGTAAACATCGGGTAACTAAGCGCAGGGCCGCGCTTAGTAACCCGATGTTTACCCTGGTTACCAGCGTAAAAGTAAAAAAAAACAAACAGTACATACTCACATTCCGGTGTCTGTCCCCCGGCGTCTCAGCTTCTCTGCACTGTGAGCGCCTGCCAGCCGGAAAGCGAGCACAGCGGTGACGTCACCGCTCTGCTTTCCGGCTCTGGTGCTTACACAGTGCAGAGAAGCACAGCGCCGGGGGACAGACACCGGAATGTAAGTATGTACTGTTTGTTTTTTTTACGTTTACGCTGGTAACCAGGGTAAACATCGGGTTACTAAGCGCGGCCCTGCGCTTAGTAACCCGATGTTTACCCTGGTTACCCGGGGACTTCGGCATCGCTCCAGCGCCGTGATTGCAAAGTGTGACCGCAGTGTACGACGCTGGAGCGATAATCATACGACGCTGCGACGTCACGGATCGTGCCGTTGTAGCGTCCAAAGTGTCACTGTGTGACAGTACCCTAACAGAAGTCTGGATGTGTGTCATTTTGGGATGTGTTCAATTCCTTTGAGCTATACTGTAGACCTGTGTATTATAATTTATGTTTTTGTGGGAAATGGAAACCTAGCAACAAATTGGTGCCCATAATACACTATGTAAATCATTTTAATCACTCATTCACACAAATTCCAAAAAACCCCTGATGTGTTTTAGAAACTACAATGGAAAAAGATAAAATCTGAGAGCTAATCTTTGAAATATGATCACAGCAATAGCGTGGGCACCAAAGGAAATAAAATGATCTACCTTTATGTGGTAAGCTGAAAATTACATGTTACAATCTCACAATTGTTATAAAGCTAATGCCCAAAGTGATTCATTATTATTAGCTAAAACACAGGGGAGTCTTTTTTTCGACAGATCACACTTTTTTGTAAGTTCCAAGCTTTAACAGAAAGATAACTGCCTTTATAAATAAGTATCATTATAAAAGAGGCAGTCAATGGCAGACCAGACAGTTACGGTTTTACACACGGAAATAATTTTGACACTAACAAATAAATTAATTATAATAAAAAATAATAATTTTATTTATATAGCGCCAACATATTCCGCAGCACTTTACAATTAAGCGGGGACATGTACAGACAATAAATTCAATCCAAAGTAAGACAATTTAAACAGTGACATTAGGAGTGGGGTCCCTGCTTGCAAGCTTACAATCTATAAGGAAAAGGGGGGGACACAATAGGTAAAAAGTGCTTGTTACTTCAGGTCTGGCAATTATAATAAATAGGGATTTTCATATAAAGCTGCATGATCCAGTCAGCCAATATTTTTAAATGCAATTACAATTATCAAGTTCAGTTATCGTGTACACGGAGGGTGTGGAGACAGATGAATAGGAGGGAGCAGATTCTGTATAATATTAAGAAGGAAGAAACAGGGGAGAGTTAGGTTAGTAATTTGAGGTGATAGGCTTCTTTTAAGAGATGGGTTTTTAGAACAAGACGGTTGGAGATAGGCATCAGTCTGATCATCTGGGGTACTGCATTCCAGAGAAATGGCGCAGCACGAGAGAAGTCATGGAAACGGAGGTGCGAGGTTTGGATTATAGATTATATTAGTCTTAGCTCAGCTGCAGAATGGAATGCATGTGTAGGGCGATTGACAGAGATGAGGGAGGAGATAAAGGTTGGGTCAGAACTGTGGGAAACTTTGTAGGTGAGTGAGACAAGTTTATATTGGACCCTGTAACTAATGGGCAACCATTGTAATAACTGGCCCAAGGGGGAAGCATCAGTGAAGCAGCTGGACAGAAATACAACCCTGGCTGCCGCATTCAAGAAGGATTGGAGAGGAGAAAGTTTGGTGAGAGGGAGACCGATCAGACGAGATTTGCAGTAGTCCAAACAAGAATGAACAAGAGCGACAGAAGGGGTTTTAGCAGTTTCAAAGGTGAGAAAAGGTCAGATTCTGGAAATGTTTTTAAGATACAAGTCACATGAGCAAGTAAGCAATTAGATAGAGCATAAAAGAAATGTTCTGTGTCAAATATAATCCCCAAGACAGCGGGCATGCTCTTTGGGAATTATAGTTGTTATACGTATGGAAAAATACAATATATAATATGATGTGTATATTTTTATTCCGCTAGAATAGCTCTACAATATAGCGCTGTGCAAAAGCATCGTATGGAGGCTCAGGGATTGCAGAATGTTATAATATATGCTGTAACAAATCAGGAGGTAAGGTCCTGGATGGCAGATATGTGCCTCCAAGGTAGTTGGCCTCAGTAATGTCAAATCTGTACCAGAAACACTTGGTTACTGAGATTTAATATGACTGGATTTTGTGTCCGGGATTTACAGTAGGAGCAGCCAAAAGAGCCTAGATGGGATAGGTTGTTCCCATAATCCTGCCCGGTGCATACAAGCCTAATAACAGCAGCTAAGCTGGAGCTGAATAGAGGTGTGTTTGCTTGGTGAACACGTTTAAAGCTGCTGGAGCTAATATTGCCTGGAATACTAAGATTAGTGAGGCTGCAACTTTGTTTCATTGTGCCTGATGAAAGGACTGTCTATGTTATTCATTTGCACTGGAGAAAGGCTGCTCTGATAAAAAAAAACCTTGCGCATATGAAAATCCAAGTGGCTGAAGCCCTACAATGCACAATGCATAGTTAAAATAACTTTTGACAGTCTTCCTTTTAATATTCCTCTTATTCCCAATTCTCTTTATGTATTTAAATAACTTCCACCATCCTTTTTGTAAACTGTGTGTGCTCTGGGCTGGTCAACATAGAAGCAAGGGTTGTTTCAGTCTTCCAAAGAACATTGCTTATATGGTCAAACCTAAGACATTTATCCCTGCTCTTACATGGGTCAGTCCAGGAGAGGCGGAAATGTCTCAGACGTCAATCATTTCACAGAAAAGTCAATCTATATATATAATCGCCTAATTCTGTCTGTTTGTCTGTAACGGAAATCCCGCGCCAGCTGCCTGCGACCAATCAGTGATATTGGTGCGTGATTTAAACACTGCTTCGCTGATTGGTCGCGCCTGGCCAGCCGTGACCAATCAGCGATATTGGTGCTGGATTTATAAACTGCTTCGCTGATTGGTCGCGCCCAGCCAGCCGTGACCAATCAGCGATATTGGTGCGCAATTTAAACCCTGCTTCACAGGTTGGTCATGCCCGGCTGGCCACGACTAATCAGCGATATTGGCGCGGAATTTAACCCCCTCTAACAGTGTGATGTAGTTCACTCACGTTTACTGAACAAGTTCTGCCAGTCACAGTGTGATGCAGTTCAGTCACGTTTACTGGACAAGTTCTGTCAGTCACAGTGTGATGCAGTTCAGTCACGTTTACTGGACAAGTTCTGTCAGTCACAGTGTGATGCAGTTCAGTCACGTTTACTGAACACGTTCTGTCAGTCACAGTTTACTTCATAAATAAACTACAGTACATACATGTTCTAGAATACCTGATGTGTTAGAATCGGGCCACCATCTAGTAATTTTATATACATGAAGAGAGGACTGGGAGTCAGAAGAATCATACAAGAAATATTTAAAAGTGGGCAGCAGTTATTTTAGCTATGCATTATGCACTTTTTTATTGTGAGGTGGAAGGTCACTTTAACTCTGATGTTAAAGGGTTAAGTATGATTAAATTTGCAAACAGATACAATATGTGTCATTTTCATAAGTGACAAATGTTATTATATATGAACATGTCAGTATGATATTATCAGCGGGATACGCTCCACATTAGTTCAGCTCCTGCTGCATTACAAAAGATAATTAATGGGTGACAATATTGTGTAAGTGACAGCTATGGTCTGATGGTGACAGCACAGACTGATTGTAATATCGGCATGTGAACGGTACATGTGTGCCTGCTACAAATAACAAAAGATGTCCTGGCTCTGCTCTTAAATTCAGGGAAAAACATAAACTACAAATGATCAATACTCCAAATACGGTATGTACAAAATGTTGGCATGTTAAATACACACTTCTGTATAGTTTAACATATTTTTGCAAATGCATTCAAAAATAACTAAATATTCATAGCAACTTTCCCAGGGCCCTTTCTGCTCAGGCAAGATCTGGTCATATTCAGGTGAGCACTGCACCTACCCTTTAATCTATGGTTAATGGCAGAGATTACCTCAGTGGTTCAAGAATGCAGATGTTTTAGAGGGAATCTGTCAGGTAATTTTGCCTACCCTACTAATATCCTGAAATGGGGCTTCTGCAGCTCTTTCAGGATATGTAACTTTTATTTTTGTGCATCACTCCATTTTGTTGCTGTAAGCCCCTGAAAATGTATTGTTGTGCCCCAGCTAGTCAATCATATGTTAATGCAAAATGAATATTCACCCGTTCCCTCACCATAATACCTCCCACCCTTCTGCTGATGTCAGTGATTCAGTCAGACTGCCTTATACCCAAGGATCCTACCGCAATCGATACATTGCGATACAATCCTCGGGCGAGTAATATGGCAGTCTATCTGCACCCATCAGTGATGGTGGAGCAGAGGGGTGGGCGGGATTATGGGTGCGGAAAGTGGTGAATATTCATTTTGTATTTACATATACTCACTTGGCTAGCGGCCCACACCCTATTTCAGGATAATATTAGTAGGGTAGGCAAAAATGACCTGAAAAAATTCCCTTTAAAGATGTGGATGGTAAGGATAGGAAATTAAAGATGAATGCCACAAGATATGTATATACTAGAGATCAGCAAATCAATTCACAGGAACCTTTCAGAGGGAAGTATATACCACATCAGCCTCTACTGATGTGGCCACTGAACCAGAGTGTTGCAAATGTTTCTGTTCAACTCCACTAAAACAATAACCTCTTCTGGACCTCTAATAAACTTTACAGGGAATCTGTCAGTAAGATCAACCCTTGTAAGCTGTCTATATAGCCCATCAGTGTCCGGCCCATTGTCCTAAACAGTTCATTTATAATATATATAAGAAAAAGGTAGGATTTTCTGGAAGAAGACATCAATTGCATATATCAAGGTGTCATTTTATTCAGCTTCCCATGGCCTTCATGCCTATATAAATGACTTAGAAGGGTTGATTCTCCTGACATTTTCCCTTTAACCTCTTCATGACATCCGCCTTATATATACGATGCACATCGGAAGCGGATGACACTGTGAGCCCGCCCCATACCCAGTAGGTGATAATTCTGCATTACAGCCAAGACCTGCCACTAACAATCGCTGGTGGAGCGGTGCTTAGCCAGCGATTGCTCAATCTCTGACGTCATTAACTCATCCCATTAACTCGTGCCCATGACGTGATCGCGAGTCGAAGATGGGTTGTCATGACATGTTAATTTTTTTAATTTTTATGTTAATTTTTGCAGCATTTTTAAGTACTTTTCTACCCACTTGTTTGACTGGGTGAAAAACACTACAAAAACACTGATTGAAATTACATGCTGTGTTTTGGCGGAAAGATAACAGTTTCAAAAAGAGGCATAAAAATAGTGTACAAAGCGTAATAAATACACTGTAAAATGAGCAGATGAAACTCTGCAGTTAATCCATGTATGAATATACACTTAAAGAATAAATACATGACAAAACCCCAAAACAAACTGAGATTAGCAGGGTGCAACTATGTTTTCAATGTTTGACAAATATGACGACAATCAATCTCCTATCGACTACAGTAATAAACCATGGTACTTTTCACAGATGAGTGTTCGTATTGTACTCACAGATAACCAAATGGTTGCAATAATTTTCAAAAGTTTCCTAAAGCAGCATAGAGAGCAGTATGCCCGAAAAAAAGAGTTCGGGAAATGGTGGAAAAGGTATTGCTCAAAGTGATTTCTCCCATATGCCAGACAACTCTCCAATCTTATTCCACTGGGACAAGGAAGGGCGATGCCTAAGATCTCTATGCAAGAACAGTAGATACTGTAAGTCCCTTTGATAACAAATCTTTGCTAGACATTGATCACCTCATTTATGACTCTCCAAAGTTTTCCCATTGGTGCCCCAATTCACAGATTACCTGCACCTCACAGGTGTAACTAGAGGTGCAGCTCAGTTGGATGGGGAGGTGAAACACATGAGTGGGCCCCAAATCACCTAATTGTGGGTATAGGGGAAACTCATCAGATGACTGCATTGTTACTGAAAATAAATCTACACAAAGACCAATACTGATATTGCTGCGATATGGTGACCATATAGTGCTGGATATCAGTCCTGTAGAACATACAAGTGACTACAGCACAAATATAGATGCTGACTTACAGCTGACATTCTTTCTGATTGAGTGGCTCACTTCTCCTGTCTTTTTCATCTTGCCCAAACCGACATGACAACTTCTCCAGGCACGACTCATCTGAAGAGATAGTGCAGCGCCCCAGAGTCCTGGTCGTTGCAGTAACGTCGCTCTGCCGTTAAGGGGAGTGATGGTACGTCTGATGGCACTAAAAGAGTTCACCTGACCAGGTATCACAGTCACACATTACACTTCACACTCTGGCCACCAGGGGGAGCAAAAGATTCTATGTATTAGGCTACTCCTCACACTCTGGTAAAACTGGGGGTTGGATAGGAAGTTAGAGAGAAGCTGACTGGGTTTTGCCCAGGTAACATCTAGTGAGAGAAGAGGTTGCTTGGGGAGATTCAGGGGGGTCCCTGTCAGGGGTGGGATCCTGACAGTGGCCTAGCACAGGACAGATCGTTACGGAGCCATGCCTGCACCTCATTGCGGCGGCATCTTAAGAAAGGACACGAAGCGAAGTGTATTGTGGAGAAGTGAGAAACGAGATCACAGCACAAAGGCGATAGAACCAGAAGGAGTCGTGCCCCGAGATTGGCAACATCCTTCTGAGGCACGTAGTCGGCGGCCGGAACGCCGAGGAAGTAATAGACTCTACGCATTACTTTGAACTAAGGCAGGGCAGTTAACTCTAGGTTGGCTGTCTCACCTTTACACCTAATGAAGACAACGGAGGCAATTGTGGGAGAGGGGCGTCTCTAGGGTCCCTATAAAATAACTCCAGGCCTACCCCGTCATACGGGTGCGTCCTATCCATATCATCTGGGGGACGGAGAGAGAGAACAGAAACAAACATGACAGTTGTGAGGACTATCCCGTGGTGCTCAGCAGGGAGGTACTACAACACCCAGGCGCTAGTAGGAAGGCTACTGATTTCCACCTGCAAAGGAACTCTGGATGTGCCTTCGGACCGGCCGGTCTCAGCCAGCCCTGTTAGCAGTGCTCTGGATTGCGGATGCCGAAGCCTTCAGTAAAAAGGTAAAGAGACTGCAATCCTGTGTCCTCGTCATTTACTGCGACCTACACCGTCACCTACATCTTTAATTGGGTGCCCCTTAGCAGGACCACGGACCGGGTCAGGCCACCGTGATATCCCCAGAACCGAGGGACCCGGTACCGAGTACCCCGCTGCCCTGCTTTTGGGGGCCGCTCCAACTACAATGAGGACACATTTGGCTTCTCACATTTCCTGCAACATCCCCATCTATTCCCAACCTGCACATACACTTCATCCTTCTGGCACCCTAATGATGAACTGCTGCCATATGTGTCCCTATTACTGCACCTGCTGTGTGGCACAATAACAACGCTGCTCTTACTGGCCCATATAATAATACCCACCATCATGTCCCCTTGCTTCCTATAAAATATTGATGCCCTCTGAAAGTTCCTTAGAAAACAGTGCCAACATTTTTACACTTAAAAGCAGTAACGCTCCCTGTGCACCTTTCACGGTCAACGTACTCTGAGTGCCCCCATAAAGATAATATGTCTTAAGTGCACACTTAACATTTAATAATGTCCCCTGAGTCCCTTAATGTACAGCTTCCAAATACACAGTGTGATGTGTCCACATCTCCCCTATACACAGTAATATGGCTCCACAGCTCATCTATGCACAGAATAAAAGACCCCAAGCTCCCTTTTACACAGTATATTGCCCACACAGCTCCACTATACACAGTATGATGGGCCCACAGCTCCCCTAAACGATTTAAGATATGCCCACAGCTCCCCAATACACAGTATATTGAGCCCACATTTTCGCTATACACAATATAATGTCCCCACAACTCCCTATATACAGTATAATGGTCCCACAGCTCTCCTATATACAGTATGATGGTCCCACAGTTCTGATATACACAATATGATGCCCATACATCTCTTCTATGCACAGTACAATTCCCACACAGCTCTCCTATACACAGTATAATGGCCAAAAAGCATCTCTATAAAAAATATGATTGTCCACACAGCAGCCATCACACTGCACAATGGCCCCCACAATAGCCTTCAAATTGTACAGTGGGCCCCATATTAGCTCTCACAATGTATATCGGCTCTTAAACTATATATATATACAGTATATATATATATATATATATATATATATATATATATATACAGTAGATATCAAAAGTTTGGACACACCTTCTCATTTAAAGATTTTTTTGTATTTTCATGACTATGAAAATTGTACATTCACACTGAAGGCATCAAAACTATGAATTAACTCATGTGGAATTATATACAGTCATATGAAAAAGTTTGGGCACCCCTATTAATCTTAAGCTTAATGTTTTATAAAAATGTTTTTTTTTTTGCAACAGCTATTTCAGTTTCATATATCTAATAACTGTTGGACACAGTAATGTTTCTGCCTTGAAATGAGGTTTATTGTACTAAGAGAAAATGTGCAATCTGCATTCAAACAAAATTTGACAGGTGCATAAGTATGGGCACCCTTATCATTTTCTTGTTTAAAATACTCCTACCTACTTTTTACTGACTAACTAAAGCACTTTTTTTGGTTTTGTAACCTCATTGAGTTTTGAACTTCATAGCCAGGTGTATGCAATCATGAGAAAAGCTACTTAAAGTGGCCACTTGCAAGTTGTTCTCCTGTTTGAATCTCCTCTGAAGAGTGGCATCATGGGCTCCTCAAAACAACTGTCAAATAATCTGAAAACAAAGATTATAAAACATAGTTGTTCAGGGGAAGGATACAAAAAGCTGTCTCAGAGATTTAACCTGTCAATTTCCACTGTGAGGAACATAGTAAGGAAATGGAAGAACACAGGTACAGTTCTTGTTAAGGCCAGAAGTGGCAGGCCAAGAAAAACATCAGAAAGGCAGAGAAGAAGAATGGTGAGATCAGTCAAGGACAATCCTCAGACCATCTCCAGAGAGCTGCAGCATCAACTTGCTGCAGATGGTGTCACTGTGCATCGGTCAACTATACAACGCACTTTGCACAAGGAGAAGCTGTATGGGAGAGTGATGCGAAAGAAGCCGTTTCTGCAAGCATGCCACAAACAGAGTCGGCTGAGGTATGCAAAAGCACATTTGGAGAAGCCAATTTCTTTTTGGAAGAAGGTCCTGTGAACTGATGAAACCAAGATTGAGTTGTTTGGTCATACAAAAAGGCGTTATGCATGGCGGCAAAAAAACACAGTGCATTGTATAGTTGACCGATGCACAGTGACACCATCTGCAGCAAGTTGATGCTGCAGTTCTCTGGAGGTGGCCTGAGGATTGTCCTTGACTGATCTCACCATTCTTCTTCTCTGCCTTTCTGATGTTTTTCTTGGCCTGCCACTTCTGGCCTTAACAAGAACTGTACCTGTGTTCTTCCATTTCCTTACTATGTTCCTCACAGTGGAAATTGACAGGTTAAATCTCTGAGACAGCTTTTTGTATCCTTCCCCTGAACAACTATGTTGAATAATCTTTGTTTTCAGATCATTTGACAGTTGTTTTGAGGAGCCCATGACGCCACTCTTCAGAGGAGATTCAAACAGGAGAACAACTTGCAAGTGGTCACTTTAAGTAGCTTTTCTCATGATTGCATACACCTGGCTATGAAGTTCAAAGCTCAATGAGGTTACAAAACCAAAAAAAGTGCTTTAGTAAGTCAGTAAAAAGTAGGTAGGAGTATTTAAACAAGAAAATGATAAGGGTGCCCATACTTATGCACCTGTCAAATTTTGTTTGAATGCAGATTGCACATTTTCTGTTAGTACAATAAACCTCATTTCAAGGCAGAAACATTACTGTGTCCAACAGTTATTAGATATATGAAACTGAAATAGCTGTTGCAAAAAAAAACAATTTTTATAAAACATTAGGCTTAAGATTAATAGGGGTGCCCAAACTTTTTCATATGACTGTACTTAACAAAAAAGTGTGAAACAACTGAAATTAAGTCTTATAGTCTAGGTTCTTCAATGTAGCCACCTTTTGCTTTGATGACTGCTTTGCGCACTCTTGGCATTCTCTTGATGAGCTTCAAGAGGTAGTCACCGGGAATAGTTTTCACTTCACAGGTGTGCCCTGTCAGGTTTAATAATTGGGATTTATTGCTTAATAAATGGGGTTGGGACCATCAGTTGTGTTGTGCAGAAGTCTGGTGGATACACAGCTGATAGTCCTACTGAATAGACTGTTAGAATTTCTATTATGGCAGGAAAAAAGCAGCTAAGTAAAGAAAAACGAGTGGCCATCATTTAAGAAATGAAGGTCAGTCTGTCCGAAAAATTGGGAAAACTTTGAAAGTGTCCCCAAGTGAAGTGGCAAAAACCATCAAGCGCTACAAAGAAACTGGCTCACATGAGGACCGCCCCAGGAAAGGAAGACCAAGAGTCACCTCTGCTTCTGAGGATAAGTTTATCCAAGTCACCAGCCTCAGAAATCGCAGGTTAAAAGCAGCTCAGATTAGAGACCAGGTGAATGCCATACAGAGTTCTAGCAGCAGACACATCTCTACAACAACTGTTAAGAGGAGACTGTGCAGCAGGCCTTCATGGTAAAATAGCTGCTAGGAAACCACTGCTAAGGACAGGCAACAAACAGAAGAGACTTGTTTGGGCTAGAGAACACAAGCAATGGACATTAGACCAGGGGAAATCTGTGCTTTGGTCTGATGAGACCAAATTTGAGATCTTTGGTTCCAACCACCGTGTCTTTGTGCGATGCAGAAAAGGTGATCAGATGGACTCTACATGCCTGGTTCCCACGGTGAAGCATGGAGGAGGAGGTGTGAAGGTGTGGGGGTGCTTTGCTGGTGACACTGTTAAGGATTTATTAAAAACTGAAGGCATACTGAACCAGCCTGGCTACCACAGCATCTTGCAGCGGCATGCTATTCCATCCAGTTTGCGTTTAGTTGGACCATCATTTATTTTTCAACAGGACAATGACCCCAAACACACCTCCAGGCTGTGTAAGGGCTATTTGACCAAGAAGGAGAGTGATGGGGTGCTGCGCCAGATTACCTGGCCTCCACAGTCACCCGACCTGAACCCAATCGAGTTGGTTTGGAGTGAGTTAGACCGCAGAGTGAAGGCAAAAGGGCCAACAAGTGCTAAGCATCTCTGGGAACTCCTTCAAGATTGTTGGAAGACCCTTCCCGGTGACTACCTCTTGAAGCTCATCAAGAGAATGCCAAGAGTGTGCAAAGCAGTCATCAAAGCAAAAGGTGGCTACTTTGAAGAACATAGAATATAAGACATAATTTCAGTTGTTTCACACTTTTTTGTTAAGTATATAATTCCACATGTGTTCTCACTTGTAAAGCGCCATGGAATAAATGGCGCTATAACAATAAATAATAATAATAATAATAATAATGTGTTCATTTAAAGTTTTGATGCCTTCAGTGTGAATGTAAAATTCTATACATATATAGATATATATATATATCTATATTAGTCCCTGCACTATATGATGGCCCCCACAGTAGCCCTGAAACTGTATAATGACCCCTGCATTACTTCCTACATTGTATGATGCCCCCACATTAGCTTCACCGCTGTATAATGGTCCCCACAATTTATGAGGCCCCACAGACATCACTATAATGTAGGAAAGGACCGCCACAGTAATCGCCAGATTGTATGACGGGCACCCTTACTTTGTGATGTCCCCTCAAAGTACGCTACGGGTCTCGGGAACTGGTGACAAATGCAAAAACTTTTTTTCATACAAATATAGGATTTTGTTTTCACTACATAAATAAAAAAGAACCTATACATGTCTGGTATCTACATTCTCATGCTGCCCTGAAGAATCATAATGGCATGTCCGTTTTATCTTATAGTGAACACAGTAAATGTTTTGCACTTTTTTTTTGCTATTTCTGCACACTTGGAATTTTTTTCTTGCTTTCCAGTACACTATGTGGTAGAATTACTGGTGTCATTCAAAAATACAATTCATCCCCATCAGAATTTAAGCCCTCATTTGGCTATGTTGTTGGAAAAATAAAATAGTTATGGCTCTTGGAAGAAAGGGTAGGAAAAAATGGTTGAAGGAGTCAATAAACGTGGCACACGACATGTGCCCTTCAATTCCCTCCTTTATTTGAAGTAGAATTCTAGCACATTTCTAATAGTAACTTTGTTGTAAAATGTTTCTGCTATCTAGCACAAAACAAAAATATTAATCACAGTTAGGTGCTTATTCCCCCAAGATATTCCCTATATCTCAATTTATACAGCTTAATAAACCTGAAGTGGCCAGATATATTGTTGACTGAATGCTAGAGCTGAGTGTACATAAGTGGAGGGGTATAAGCCGCTGCAAGACACTTCTTGTGGTATCTTATCTACTATAACAATATAGGATACAAATACAGATTCTTATCTAGCACCAAATCCAACATCAGGAAAGAGACGGGACACCCACAGACACATTTGATGGCTACCAAGTCCTGTCCAAACCAGTGGGCTCAGTCAATGTTAATCTAACATTTAGTAATCATCAGTTAGGTGTTTTTATTATGCTTATACTCATACTATTTCAGTGGTTTCTGAAAGCAGTTTCCAGAACTTTTAGAAAATGACAGAAAAAAATGAAAAACGCATGGCTATAGGCATCACGAACATTAAGCTGTAATGCAATTGCCTTCACAAAACTGACACTTTTACTAACACATGAATTTAAAATTACAGGGTTGTATACTTTCCCACTGAATATTCATAATCCTCGCAAGCAATATCTGTATACCGCCATGGGTCTCAGTACATCAGTATATTTATTTATGTTCCATTGCTTTATGACACAACAGTGAATAAAGATGAAAACTAATTACAAGCAACAATTATCAACTTTTTCCAGGTATTTCTGGCTAATGTAAAACTCTTGTTTCAAGGCATTGTAATTATGTTGTATTCATAATGCCAATTGTTCTTTGATTTCTTTTTCAAAACTAATTAAACACATGTCATTTTCAAGAATGTTACAAATAAGAAAGTATTCTACAGATTGTGCATAATTCAAATCATCTACATTGTGTCATATTTTGTAAGAGGAGATAAAAAGCACATTAATATATCTGAATTAGAGATAACTAAATCGATTTGCAGACTTGAAATCCAGTTGCTATGTCAGTAACCAGTGGCCTCCTTAAGGAAATCTTGCAAACCACCTCCTAACTGCTTCAACATCTCTTCTGATTTTAGTATGCCCACCATATTTGTATGCATGCGTCACTCACAACAATGACATCTCGCTGGTCTTTGTCCTGTTGCGATATAAATGATGGGCTGAAGACCTAATGAGTAAGCATATCATTGCAGAATGTTGTGGGGACCGTGCCTTAAATTTGAAATAAATTAGCAACAGTTTACCAGCAAAGCATCCCCAGACCATCCCATCTCTCCTTCCATGCTTCATGGAGCGCAACTTACAAGTAGAAACCTTCCGCTCACCTTTTCTGTGTCTCAAAAAAACATGGTGGTTGGTGCCAAAAAAATTTAATTTTCAATCATTAGACCTGTACAAATTTCACTGATCTAATTGCCAATCATTGTTTTGCTTGATTCAAACAAGTCTCTTCTTGTATATGGTCCTCAGTAGAGGTGGGTGAACACCTTGATGTTCGGGTTCGGCCAAACAGTTACAAAAAGTATGAGCTCGGGTACCAGAACAGTACCCGGACCCGAACCCAAACCCGGACCCCATTCACTTGAATGGGGAGCAGGAACATCCAGTTCTTGCCGTGCTTCTTCCATTTGGCGGTGAAATCATCCCCGCCGGTCAAAAAGCCAAGGTTCTCATAATGTCAAAAGACAGCGTGAGCGCTCAGCTGTGATCAGAGGTATTCAGTTTACTTCCGAATCACTGATGTCAGCAGATGGGACTACTGCTCCCATCATCCGACACCTGTTGATGTTAATAACTGCAAGAGTAGGAGCGGATGATGGGTGTATTCATCAGCCACTCCTGTGCTGTAAATAAATAATTTTAAAAAATGGCATGGGCTCCCCTGTATTTTTGATAACCAGCTAGTGAAAACTCACCTCTGTGGGCTGCAACCCTCAGCTGTCAGCTTCAACAAGGCTGGTTATCAAAAATAGAGGGGTCCCACGCCATATTTTTTAATTATTTAAATCAATAATTTTAAAAAAAACAGTGTGGGGTCCCCCCATGTTTGACAATCAGCCTTGCTAAAGCAGACAGCTGGGGGCAGGTATTCTCAGGCTGGTAAAGGGCCCTGGATATTGGCCCCCAGCCTAAAAATAGCAGCTCACAGATGCCCAGAAAAGACACATCTATTAGATGCGCAAATTCTGGTGCTTTGCCTGTCTCCTCCCACTTGCCTTTCACTGATAGCAAGTGGGGTTCATATTTGTGAGGTTGATGTCACCTTTGTATTGTAATCAATACCAAGGCTTAAGGTACCATTACACTAAAAGACTTACCAACGATCACGACCAGCGATACGACCTGGCCGTGATCGTTGGAAGGTCATTATGTGGTCGCTGGGGAGCTGTCACACAGACAGCTCTCTCCAGCGACCAACGATCAGGGGAACGACTTCAGCATCGTTGAAACTGTCTTCAACGATGCCGAAGTCCCCCTGCAGCACCCGGGTAACCAAGGTAAACATCGGGTTACTAAGTGCAGGGCCGCGCTTAGTAACCCGATATTTACCCTGGTTACCATTGTAAAAGTAAAAATGCCGAGAACTTCCTGCACCAAATGTGTCAGCGCCGGCAGTAAAGCAGAGCACAGCGGTGACGCGCTGTGCTTAGTAACCCGATATTTACCCTGGTTACAAGTGAACACATCACTGGATCGGCGTCACACACGCCGATCCAGCGATGACAGCGGGTGATCTGACAACGAAATAAAGTTCTGGACTTCTAGCTCTGACCAGCGATATCACAGTGGGATCCAGATCACTGCTGCGTGTCAAACACAACGAGATCGCTATCCAGGAAGCTGCAACGTCACGGATCGTCGTCGTTCTCGCTGCAAAGTCGCTTAGTGTGAAGGTACCTTTAGGAATGGAGAAACACCTATCCATTACTAATCCTATATGGTAAATAAACACATAGTTAGAATAAATTATTTTATTAGAAATAAAACAAAACACTTGCCTTTTTATTTAAAAATAACAAACACAGTTATACTCACCAAACGCCTATTCCACTGAAACCCTCATTCTCCTGTAATAAACCAAAAATAAAAAACAACAATATCCCTCACCTGTCCGTTGTTCTTTCCCACATCATAATCCATGTCTGGGGAAAAAACAGTTTTCAACCTGGACGGTGCCAAGATGCGACCATCCAGGCTGAGAACCACTGGTGAATGAGCTGCTGCGAGTGCAGACTCAGTGACCGGCAATGACGTCATCGAGGTTACCTCCGGTCACTGAGGCTATGTTCCCAGTCGGGCCGGACTGACGTGACCTCGGTGAGATCCCCGCTAGCACCATGAGAGATTTTCCCACAGTGCTAGCGGGGATCTCACTGAGGTTTCAAATCATTTAAGCTAATAGTCTAAGTGAAATATGCAGGCAAAGAAATCAAACCATAGATGTCCATAAATTAAGTTATGTGTAATATTGAGAAATGACAGAGGGAAAAGTATTGAACACACTTACAGAAATGTGTTTAATATTTTGTACAAAAGCCTTTGTTGGTTATGACCGCTTCAAGATGCCTCGTGTATGGAGAAACTTGCCGCATGCATTATGTGACGGGGTGTACGGCAGAGCAAGAAGGGACAACAGGCCAAGGGATGATTCCACAGATTTATTATCCAGAATGCTGGAACAACACAAGCAGGTAGATCTACAGAGTCCACAATTAGTCCACCGGAACCGGTTCGGGGGCACTTCCCGATAATCCTTGTGCCAGCTAACAAAACAATAGTCCACACGAGTCCAAGGGATCCCAAAACAATCCCACGAACGATGAGATATGTTCTCAGCTCAAGTCTCGCCCCGTTCGCTTCCACAGTCACAGATGGACATGGGGTCTTGCCTTAGCTAAGAATCCCCACTCCTCCTTCAAGGATCAACTCACATCTGATCTCAAAAATAAGAATGGCTTGTCTGAGCTCCTGGGATCCGCCCATGAAGGGGGGTAGGGGTCACACCTTCTATTCAATGGTTGGGTCCATCAGAAGATTCTATTCTGGTCGGCTCCGCTTAGTCTACGTAGTATGTACATTTGACTAGCCACCTGCTGTGAGGAAGAATGGCTATTCCTTCACTAGTTGACAAAGCTTAATTACATTAAAGCTTAGGGCTGCAAGTATTGGGGGAAGGAGACATTGTTACAGGTGACTCCCAGCACAAGAAAATACATAAATTACAGCTAATAGAAACCAGAGAACAGTTACAAACATCAAATGGCATATTTTCAAATACAGGACAGGGCAAAAGTACATATCATGACACATTACTCAGGTGTGATTTTGGCCCAATCCTCCACATAAATACTCTTCAAATCCTAAAGGTTCCCTTTGCTCCTTGTATGAACTCTGAGCTTTAGTTTCTTCTATACATTTTCTATTGGATTAGATTATCTGGGCCATTCTAGCAGCTTTATTTTATTTCGCTGTACCCAACTGAATGTTTCCATGGCTGTGTGTTTGAGATCATTGTCTTGACAAAATTTCCATCCTCATTTCCTCTTTATCATTCCCAAGAATGTCTCGGTACATATGTCCACTTATCCTTCCTTCCATTAATTTTATGAAGTTTCCAGTGCTGTATGCTGAAAAACAGCCCCACACCATGATGTTCCCACTTTACTGATGATATGGAGTTTTTTGGGATGATATGCAGTGCCTTTTTGCCTCCAAACATGGTATGTATTATGACAGCCAAAGAGTTAAATTTCATTCTCATCTGTATTCTCCTAGAACTTCACAGGCTTGTCTAAATGTTGTTGTACAAACTTTAAGTGCACTAGAACATTTTTTTTGTTCAGCAATGAAGTCTTGCGTATTGAGCATGCATACAGGTCATGGAAGTAGAATGTATTACTTTGAAACACTGTATTACTTTGAAAAAATGTAGTTTGCTTTGAAACAATTGTACCTGATTATTCCATGATTTTATTTAGCTCTCCACGGGTGGTCTTTAGCTCTTTCACTACTATTATAATAATTCTTTTACCTCATCTGTCAGAAATTTTGCGGGAATCAACTGGTCGTAGCCAAGTTATGGTAAAATGATGTACTTTCTACTTCCTGATTATAGCCTCCGACATTGCTCACTGGAACCTTCAGTAGTTTATAAATTCTTCTGTATCCAATGCCATTAGTACATTTTGCAACAATAAGGTTGCAAAGGTCTTTAGACAGCTCACTGGTTTTAACCATCATGAAAAGTTTTTTGTGTGTCACCTTGGTAATGACGCACTTCAAAAAAATTATGTGCACACTGTAAATCAAAATTAATTGGTGCAGGCTGAACACCTAATAGTCCAAATATCATCGAGAAAATCAGCCGCACTCAAGTATTTGAAATTCTTGCAAAAAGTGTTGTTTCTTTATTCATGCACACAGACATCATGTCCACTTGACTACATCACCTACAAAGTGGACATGATTCCTCTAGACTGCGACTAGAGCTACCCCATTGGGACTCCTTATACTCCTTCTGTCCTCCATTTATTCCTCTGGCACAAGTGAGGTTTTGACAAAGACTGCCCCTGGTCAAAGCATTAACCTTATTGTCAGCAATTACTGTATGTTATAAATGAGACACCTTTTTATGGGCCATCAGTTGAACCAGCTGATATTATTTTTCAAAATAGTATGATTGCTTTCTAATTACTGATAGATTTCAGCAGGAGACATGACGTTCCATTGCTCTTTGCACCTATCTGTCTTCATGTGTTTAATATTTTTCCCTGTATTATTTCTCATTATTACATAGAATATATTCTAAAGACATCCATGGTTTGTTTTATTTGACAGTGTGGATTGGATGGGTTGTTACTAGTGTTGAGCGATACCGTCCGATACTTGAAAGTATCGGTATCGGAAAGTATCGGCCGATACCGGCAAAATATCGGATCCAATCCGATACCGATACCCGATACCAATACAAGTCAATGGGACTCATGTATCGGACGGTATTCCTGATGGTTCCCAGGGTCTGAAGGAGAGGAAACTCTCCTTCAGGCCCTGGGAACCATATAAATGTGTAAAATAAAGAATTAAAATAAAAAATATCGCTATACTCACCTGTCCGACGCAGCCGGGACCTCGGCGATTGTAAGCGGCAGCGTTGTTTCTTTAAAATTCGCGCTTTTACTTGCTTACGTGAATTCCCGGCTTCTGATTGGTCAGGGCGGCCATGTTGCCGGGACTCGGACCAATCACAGCAAGCCGTGACGAAATTACGTCACGGCTTGCTGTGATTGGTCCGCGTCCCGGCAATATGGCGCCGTGACCAATCACAAGCCGTGACGTCACGGGAGGCTGGACACGCGCGCTTTTCAAAATAAGCGCGTGTCCAGCCTCCCGTGACGTCACGGCTTGTGATTGGTTAATGGCGGCCATGTTCCTGGGACGCGGACCAATCACAGCAAGCCGTGACGTAATTTCGTCACGGCTTGCTGTGATTGGTCCGCATCCCGGCAATATGGCGCCGTGACCAATCACAAGCCGTGACGTCACGGGAGGCTGGACACGCGCGCTTTTCAAAATAAGCGCGTGTCCAGCCTCCCGTGACGTCACGGCTTGTGATTGGTTAATGGCGGCCATGTTGCCGTGACGCGGACCAATCACAGCAAGCCGTGACGTAATTTCGTCACGGCTTGCTGTGATTGGTCCGCGTCCCGGCAACATGGCCGCCCTGACCAATCAGAAGCCGGGAATTCACGTAAGCAAGTAAAAGCGCGAATTTTAAACAAACAACGCTGCCGGTTCCTTCGCTGAGGTCCCGGCTGCGTCGGAGAGGTGAGTATAGCGATTTTTTTTATTTTAATTCTTTCTTTTACACCTTTTTACATTAATGTTGTTTCGATACCGATATCCGATATTACAAAAATATCGGATCTCGGTATCGGAAATTCCGATACAGCAAGTATCGGCCGATACCCGATACTTGCAGCATCGGAATGCTCAACACTAGTTGTTACTGACATTCGAAGAGAATTTCATGTTTACAGCACCTTAATTACTATTTAATTATTGACATGTTCAATACTTTTGATATCAATATCAATAACTTATCCTAAAATATTGTTGAAAACAAGTTCATGAATCTACGGTATGCTTCACTTTTATGCAAAAGTTTCTGAATGCTTTGTGTATATAGTAAGAGCAATGTAGGATCCAGGAATGTGGTTGACATCATTTGCATATCCACTGACAATCAGTACAGATAATTAGGTATTATAGATTAATTTCAATATTTGTCACGATTCCTTTTTCTGACAGCAGAAAATAACTTTAGCAAGATTTCTGTAGCTTCAGAATATAGAATAATATAGAGAAGTTTGTTACAAACGATCACCTGCTGGTTTCAATTCTAATTAAAAGCTTATATCACCGTCATGCATCTCAATCCTGAAATTTACATACTACTCCTCCAATACCTATGTAAGATGCTGACACACACCAAGTAATAGAGATTTTCTAAGTAAGATTTAGGCTCGTATTTCATCTGCAAATGTATGCTAAATATGTTAAGCGGGTTATTAGTGAAAGTGATAAAATCCCCCATTTCCTCATGTGCTGTATTGCATACTGTAGCTACAATTTCACACTTACCACCAACAGACTGCAAGAAAATATATTTTTATAGATCAAATACTACAATCTAACATTTTTTATTATTTTTCCACACTTTTTTTTCAACCTAGATTTAAATAGTTACTAGTTTTTGCATTGATTGTTTTTCACATTACAGCTGTATAAGAAATTTTTTGATCGGAAATCCAAATTCTGTATCTGTGGTCACTTATCCAGAAAAAATGGGGTTGTTCAATCATAACTATTCATATGGGAGCCTAAAAAGCTCTCTGGTTAGGTTCACATGTTATTTATATGGCATGGATTTTTTTCTGGTATGTACACACGTGGTCAAAATTGTTGGTATCCCTCGTTTAATGACAGAAAAACCCACAATGGTCACAGAAATAACTTGAATCTGAGAAAAATAATAATAAATAAAAGATCTATGAAAATGAACAAATAAATGTCTAGTGAGCGACCTCTGATAGCCACTAGGCGTGGTCGTATCCCTGACACCTGGGGTACTTATTGGCGTAATGACCAGTCTGCCTACAAACAAAGCAGGTCGGTTGGGGACGTACTAGACGGCATTTGGATTCTGCCCGAGAGACCTCCATGGGTTCAACCACACTGCTAGTCTGAGTTGGAGATTCCACAGAATTGGTAAAGCTTGGAGCTAACTGAAACCTTTTTCTACACTGTGCTCGTTCCAATCTTCATTCAGAGTGCCCAAGATCAATGCGAGTGGACACAAATATTAAATCCTCCAGTGTAACTGGGATCTCCCTAGTGGCCATCACATCCTTTACGTGGTCAGCAAGGCACCACCAAAATACGTGAATCAGGACTGTGGAGAACCGGGGTCAGTGGGTGCTCTCTTCCGCTGGCACGGCTGTATTTAGCAATACTGCATGGACCAGGGCTCATACCACTGAATGCCCGCTCTATCTCCTGGTGTTCAATACGCTACACAAACAACACAGGGTTAAGGTAAAACAGTGTGGCAATACTTTATTGAACCACAATAGCAAACAGAACAATCTCAGCCATTACCCCAAGATGGTACACATTACAGGGCCTCACCCTTCCGCTGACTCGCTGAGATAATGGTAGATGTTATGTCAGAGCTCCCAGGGTCACTATTCCACCTGTGATATACTCACATATAAGAGATATCAACTAGCATAGAAAGATGACAGAACAGTCCATAGAGTCCATACAAGGTCAAAAGCCAGTTAAAATGATGTCAGAGCTCCCACGGTCGCTATTCCACCTGTGATATACACACAGAGAAGAGGTAATGACAAGTGTAAGGAGATGACCAAGAACTGTCCATAGAGTCCATACAAGGTCCAGAGCCAGTTGACACGAGAGTCACCACCTGGCTTATCTTGACCATCTCCATGAAACCAGGCGAGCAGCGGGTCCTGAACCTGGCTTTCTCCAAACATATCCATGGTTCAGAGATGGTCACTGGATCAGATCTGTGTCCTGAAAACCTCTATGTTGTTTCCTATAGAATCATAGATCAGTGTCCCTCGTGATGGTGCCATGATGCATTGGCTGCAGTCCTTTCTGTTGTCTGTTGGGTGGTTTGCAGAATGTCCGGCTGGTAGCTCTGTGTTACTTCAGTCTCCCATGATGTGATCTCTGAGTCTTTTTATACCCAAGACATGTAAGCTATTTTTAGAATTACCCAGGGTCCTTCAGTCCAACATCAAGATAAGGTAAACAATGGTGATGGGATCAAGCACTATTAGCATATCAGCACACATCAATAAACAAAGCTTAACACACCCTATGTACAGTCACTATTACAGACTTACACAGTATGTTAGATAGTATATCGGTTGGCAAGTCTGTCTTCTTGACCCACCAGACATAAACACTTAAATTCACAAGCCAATATACAGATAAAAAAGCCAGTTGTTTTGGTATGCAAAAACATGGTTGTCTGGGAAATTAAGATACAATCTGGTTTCTTCAAAAGGACCTTTTCTGTCCACTCCAACTCGGAAGCTAAAGTCCGAAATTGGATGTTAAATTGGCTGGCCGTGGAAGAGCCCTGGGTTAATGCCAAGAGTTGGAGTGCAGCATCATGGGTAACTTGAAGTCCTAGAAAGACCTGTTTCAGAGCTCCCAGAAAGCGAGGGATGCTCTGGACCACCTGGTGATTGCGCTCCCATAGCGGTGTAGCCCATTCCAACATTCTGTCCATCAAATCCCACCTTACCCGTCTCAGATGGAAAACATGAAACTAGTAGCTCCAGCTGAATTGAGCACTGGTTCACGAATCCCCTGCAAGCCTTGCTGTCCCCCAAGAACTTATCGGG
Source organism: Ranitomeya variabilis (assembly GCF_051348905.1). NCBI lineage: Eukaryota > Metazoa > Chordata > Amphibia > Anura > Dendrobatidae > Ranitomeya > Ranitomeya variabilis. Next base: position 239,958,383 of record NC_135232.1, read on the forward strand.
TAGGGGGAAATATAAAAAAGGCGGAATAAGAGTCGCAGCAGAAACTCTAGTGGTGGCTGCTTGTGCTGCTACTGTGGATAAATCCACAGCCTAAATTGCCCACTCAAGCATGGACAACCTGCCCTCCAGGTGTTGGATGTACCGCTGGAGACACCGCTCATCCTCTATTACTAGCCAGACCCTGGTGCTAGTATACTGTTAGAGTTGGCAGATTGCGCTAAATAAAAATACATAATAAAGTGCCATCACAACCTGTGGTTCACCGTGCAGATATGGAAAACTGCTACTAGTGAACAATGGCAGAACTAAACAGAGAGCAATCACTATAACCGCACTGTGTTAAACGTTACACAGTGTGTGCAGACCTCAGAGTACCCAGCACAGTTACTGCACAGAAAAATACTGCTAAAAGTAAGCAAGATGCTAAACCCTGTTAAACGTTAAACGTTAAACGTCACAGGAGAAGTAGCACGTGAATAGTGCTCACTCTGTAAGTAAATTGTGCTAACTGCACATGTGCAATAAAGCAGATAACGAGTCAAGGAAAAGAACTCAAGTGACGCTAGGTGCAAAGCCCTGGCGCTCTCCCTGAAAGGTGGAGCCTGAGGGTTGGACTTGTGTTATGGTTACCCCAATGACCATGGGAAAAAAATACAAAACGGACTAGCTCTCGGGTGATGGAAACTAAGGTCGACCGTGACCTGAACCTGACCCAACACTTACAGTAGCCGGGGGATGTACCTACGATGCCCTAGACACCACGCGCCAGCCGGAGATCTAACTACCCCTATAAGAGGAATATACAGGCCTACCTTACCTCCAGTGAGGAACCCCAAAAGATGATAGTAGGCCCCCACAGATATTGACGGTGAGTTCAGAGGAAATGACATACGTAGGATGAACAGCAGATTTAGCACAGTGAGGTCCGCTTACTAGATAGCAGAAGGACAGGAAAGAGTTACTTCACGGTCGACCTAAAAATAACTATTCAAAAACACCATCCAGAAATTACTTTAAACTCCAGTGACAACTCATGCCACTGGAGTAGTAATTTTCTGTCCACAAGAGCTTCCAGCACTGAAGAGTCACATTGCAGATAGCTGGACAAAAATAGCAAAACAAGAAACAAAATTCAACTTAGCTGAACTGGAACTTGAGGCAGGTGAATGCAACAGAATGCTACTAGCACATTGTTGGCCGGCATGTGACTAACAGCCAAGCAGCCTTAAATAGGAAACTCCCCAAGAGGGTGGCGACAGGTAATCAGAGATGGAGGAAGGCACATAAGAGACACTACCATAACAGACCACCGGGGGAGCCCACAAACCGAATTCACAACAGTACCCCCCCCTTAAGGAGGGGGCACCGAACCCTCACCAGAACCACCAGGGCGACCTGGATGAGCACTATGAAATGCACGAACCAAATCGGGAGCATGAACATCGGATGCTGTCACCCAAGAATTATCCTCCTGGCCATAACCTTTCCACTTAACCAGATACTGAAGTTTCCGTCTGGAAACACGGGAGTCCAAGATCTTTTCCACCACATACTCCAATTCACCCTCAACCAACACAGGAGCAGGTGGATCAGCAGAAGGAACAACCGGTACCTCATACCTCCGCAATAATGACCGATGGAAAACATTATGGATATTAAAAGATGCTGGGAGGTCCAAACGAAAGGACACAGGATTAAGAACCTCCAGAATCCTATAAGGGCCGATAAACCGAGGCTTAAACTTAGGAGACGAGACCTTCATAGGAACAAATCGAGAAGACAGCCACACCAGGTCCCCAACACAAAGACGAGGACCAATACGCCGATGACGATTAGTGAACTGTTGAGTCTTCTCCTGGGACAACTTCAGATTGTCCACAACCTGTCCCCAAATCTGATGCATCCTATCAACCACAGCATCCACTCCAGGACAATCCGAAGACTCCAATTGACCGGACGAAAACCGAGGGTGAAACCCTGAATTACAAAAAAAATGGAGAAACCAAAGTGGCAGAACTAGCCCGATTGTTAAGGGCAAACTCTGCCAATGGCAAAAAGTCAAGCCAATCATCCTGATCAGCGGACACAAAACACCTCAAGTAAGTCTCCAAGGTCTGATTAGTACGCTCAGTCTGGCCATTAGTCTGAGGATGGAATGCAGACGAAAAAGACAAATCGATACCCATCCTGGCACAGAACGTCCGCCAAAATCTAGACACAAACTGAGTACCCCTGTCAGACACTATATTCTCAGGAATACCATGCAAACGCACCACATTCTGAAAAAATAGAGGAACCAACTCAGAGGAGGAGGGCAATTTGGGTAAAGGTACCAAATGAACCATCTTGGAAAAACGGTCACAAATCACCCAGATGACAGACATCCTACGAGAAACCGGAAGGTCAGAAATAAAGTCCATAGAGATGTGCGTCCAAGGCCTCTTAGGAATAGGCAAGGGCAACAACAACCCACTGGCCCTAGAACAGCAGGGCTTGGCCCGAGCACAAACATCACAAGACTGCACAAACATGCGCACATCTCGAGACAAAGAAGGCCACCAGAAGGACCTAGACACCAAATCCCTGGTGCCAAAAATTCCAGGATGACCTGTCAACGCGGAAGAATGAACCTCCGAGATAACTCTACTGGTCCAATCATCAGGGACAAACAGTCTACCAGGCGGACAGCGATCAGGCCTATCCACCTGAAACTCCTGCAAAGAACGCCGCAGGTCTGGGGAGACAGCTGACAATATCACCCCATCCTTCAGGATGCCGGTAGGTTCGGAATCACCAGGCGAGTCAGGCTCAAAACTCCTAGAGAGGGCATCCGCCTTCACATTCTTGGACCCAGGCAGATATGACACCACAAAGTTAAATCGGGAGAAAAACAACGACCAGCGCGCCTGTCTAGGATTCAGACGCCTGGCCGACTCAAGATAAATTAGATTCTTGTGGTCAGTGAGGACCACCACCTGGTGTCTAGCACCCTCAAGCCAATGACGCCCTTCACGGCATCAGAGAGACCTTCTCTGAAATTAGCTGCTAAAGCGCACTCATTCCATTTAGTAAGCACCGACCATTTACGGAATTTCTGGCAGTATATCTCAGCTTCATCTTGCCCTTGGGAAAGAGCTATCAAGGCTTTCTCAGCCAAAATCTCCAAATTAGGTTCTTCATAAAGCAACCCCAAAGCCTGAAAAAACGCATCTACATTTAACAACGCAGGATCCCCTGGCGATAATGCAAATGCCCAACTTTGTGGGTCGCCGCGCAGTAGAGAGATAACAATTTTAACTTGTTGAGTCTGATCACCAGCAGAGTGAGATCTCAGAGACAAAAACAATTTGCAATTTTCTCTGAAACTCAAAAACCGGGATCTGTCTCCGGTAAAGTATTCAGGCAGAGGAATCTTAGGTTCAGACATTGGAGCACGTATAACAAAATCTTGTAGGTTCTGTACTTTTGTCGCAAGGTTATTCAAACCCGCAACTAAACTCTGTGGATCCATGTTTCAAATGGGTGTAACCCAAGCATTCAGAGGTTAAGAGGAGAGGAGAAAAAAAAAAGGCTGAAGACTGCAGTTTAAGCAAGGAATACAAATGATCAAACTAAGGTGCACTTTCAAACACAGAAAAAAAAAAAAAAACCTTTTCTTCTCCTTCCTACTTTAGTGCATATTTTAACACATAGATTTTTTACCTGGCCGGCCAAACTGTTATGGTTACCCCAATGACCATGGGAAAAAAATACAAAACGGACTAGCTCTCGGGTGATGGAAACTAAGGTCGACCGTGACCTGAACCTGACCCAACACTTACAGTAGCCGGGGGATGTACCTACGATGCCCTAGACACCACGCGCCAGCCGGAGATCTAACTACCCCTATAAGAGGAATATACAGGCCTACCTTACCTCCAGTGAGGAACCCCAAAAGATGATAGTAGGCCCCCACAGATATTGACGGTGAGTTCAGAGGAAATGACATACGTAGGATGAACAGCAGATTTAGCACAGTGAGGTCCGCTTACTAGATAGCAGAAGGACAGGAAAGAGTTACTTCACGGTCGACCTAAAAATAACTATTCAAAAACACCATCCAGAAATTACTTTAAACTCCAGTGACAACTCATGCCACTGGAGTAGTAATTTTCTGTCCACAAGAGCTTCCAGCACTGAAGAGTCACATTGCAGATAGCTGGACAAAAATAGCAAAACAAGAAACAAAATTCAACTTAGCTGAACTGGAACTTGAGGCAGGTGAATGCAACAGAATGCTACTAGCACATTGTTGGCCGGCATGTGACTAACAGCCAAGCAGCCTTAAATAGGAAACTCCCCAAGAGGGTGGCGACAGGTAATCAGAGATGGAGGAAGGCACATAAGAGACACTACCATAACAGACCACCGGGGGAGCCCACAAACCGAATTCACAACAGACTTGCTTTGTAAGTCAACTGTGCTAACCGCATACATGAAGGAGATAGATACTAAGCCAAGGGGAAGTTGCCCAGTCCTAACGCTACCTGCCAAAGTAAGTGCTTTCAGTGTATAGAGCGACGTGCAAACAGAGTGGTAGAGTATCCACTCACATATACCTCACATAAGTGATACTAGCGAGCCCACGTGAACCACTATGGGCCTTCTATACACTAGTCTCCACCCCAAACACTCACACCCAGTCGACCGAGATGTCGCTTGTGGACCAATCCGGGACTGCCACCTCACCAGAGCAGCAAACATCTGACCACCAATGACCAGACGCCACATCACGGACATGCTCAGTTGGGTGGACTCTGGACTTAGACTGCAAAGCGTGAGGCTGCATTTGCCTCTTGCTGATTACCATAGACTTGGCTGGAGAGTGAGCAGTAACCACTAGTGATGAGCGAATATACTCGTTACTCGAGATTTCCTGAGCACACTCGGGTGACCTCCGAGTATTTTTTAGTGCTTGGAGATTTAGTTTTCCTCACCTCAGCTGAATGATTTACATCTCTTAGCCAGCTTGATTACATGTGGGGATTCCCTAGCAACCAGGCATCCCCCACATGTACTTATGCTGGCTAACAGATGTAAATCATTCAGCTGTGGTGATGAAAACTAAATCTCCGAGCACTAAAAAATACTCAGAGGACACCCGAGCGTGCTCAGGAAATCTCGAGTAACGAGTATATTCGCTCATCACTAGTAACCACAAATATCATGAGCCTAAGCAAGATGCTGGGACCGACGTCTGTGCTGCAGCAATGGTGAGACCACAGCACCAGGCAATGCCTATGATCTATCCCGTGTAGCAGGAGAATCCCAATGCCTAACAGTTGTTTGCTTTAAAGTGCAGTATTAATTTACAGGTAAAAAAATAAAATGATGTTTACTCTTTGAAATGGAGCTGACATTATATTACAGCTGTTGGTCTGCACTAATAGTCACCAAAACAGAGCGCAAACTTCTGTGCTATTTGGCTATTAAAAGTCTTTAAAAATTCAGTGGACAAATGCATTTATGAGGCGAGCACATCAGTTCTCACGGATTCCCCATGACTCTATTAATAGTGATTGACAAGCTGTGCTTTGTTCCTGCATTTTCCGTCCTAAGCTGTGAAGAGAGGGGGCACTCCTCTCACAAATATACTCTAAAACCAGCTCTTTCAGCAGTTTTGGTAGTTAAAATGCATTTCGGCTGCAAAGATTACAGAATTGTAGCTATCATATGATGCAGTTACATATATATTTATTGGTTATTTTTGCTCACTTATACAGCGCTATTAATTCCACACCTCTTTACCGACATTACTGGCACTGTCCCCATTAAGGGCTTCCCATCTAGATTCCCTATCAGTATGTTTTTGGAGTGTGAGAGGAAACTGGAATACCTGAGAAAACCTACGCATACACGGGGAGTACATTCAAGCTTCTTCCAGATGTTATGCGTGGTGGGATATAAACCCATGACCCCAGGGCTGGAAAGGTGCAGTGCTAACCACTGAGTCACCATACTTACAATTGCTCATTTTGACCTTCTATCCAGTTAATTCTTCTGTTTTCCATTAGGTCTATGATATCACGTGATTAAAAACTGACTAGATGAATCCTTCTAAGATCGATTTAGAAATAGGAAGTCTATTTTCCCTGCATGAGTCATCATTAGAACTACAAATTTAGAGCAAGTGAGTCAGGAGTTGAAGAGGGAGTGGAGCTGGCCTGCCAGAGACTTTTCAGTGAGGTAGAATTGTAATTCTAATAATGACTCATTCAGGAAAAAGGTTTTCCTGTTTCTTCATAGAGCTTAGAATGATTTAATAGTTTGTTTTTAATCATGTGATGTCATAGACCTAATAGAAAACAGAATAATTAGCTGGGTAGAAGGGCAAAATGATCAATTTCAAGTACACAGTGCCAAATAATATGATGATTGTAATACATTAAGAGGATAAAACTTTAATGGGAGGAGTGCTTCTCTAATGCCAGGGTCCTGTGAAACTTTTTACTCAACTCTTTTGATGACTTCTTTAATGACCTTGACTTAATTTTCCTGTATTAATGATTTGCCAAGGAACATTCACTGTCACTTGCAATGAAGCAGCATTTTCGTTTTAATAAAATTTTTTCATTTAAGAAAATAAATAAAGGATTTCATATTTTAGACTTGTTTGTCATTCGTTTTGCAATTGATTGTACTAAGAAATATGTACCAGAATCTATTTTCATCTCTCTGATTAACTTCACTTCATCATTTCTTAACAGCTTAGCAGTGGGAAGCCTTCGTTCCCTGAAGAACCATGCACAAAGAACTATTCCAGTATACAGTAGGTAGCTATCTATCAAAATGACAGATTTTGACAGTTTCTCTTGAAAAGGATCTAAGTGTGTTTTTCATTGAAAGATCAAAATGCATTCACTGAGTTGGCTCTCTATTATTCATCCTGAATCATCCAAAAAGGTGACCTCCTATTACATCCAGGGCTTCTAAAGTTATAGAAACTTCTTTTTGGACTACAGTATGACACTATGTCTGTTAAAACAATTATAAATACTAAGACGCAATGTAAGATTGCAATCCTCATCTATTCTTGTAGTGCTAATTCTACAATAAGGTCCATTATAGACAATTCAATTATAGATGTAGTACAGCATGTAAACCAGGGGGTTCCCTAGATATGAACATTCGATTTGCATACAACTCATAGTTCGAATGTAAAACATAAAAAACAAACAAAAGCTACTTCTCACCTCTTTGGCCGTACTACTGCTTGCTGCCCGCCATCTGGTCCTCTTCCTACCACTATCGCACACTGCATCTCTTTCCTCTTCACTTTAGGCAATGACTTCTAGCTGTGTGCTGGCCTCGGAAGTCAATGCGTGTCATAAAGGTAGCGAAGTTGTGATTTCAAGACATGCGCCGCGACCTTATGACACACAGTAGTTTCCTTGGCTTGGATGCTGCCAGAGGCCTTGGCTTATAGTGAAGAGGTTCGAAATGTGGAGCACAATGTTGGAAAGTAAAAGACCAGATGGTGGGCAGTAGAGATAAGCAGATCAGGCAAAATTCGAATTTGCCTGTTTGCGTGTTTTTTTCAGTAAAATTAAATTAATGGAGAAGTTATTCTCTGCAAATTTAATGTCCTTCTTTCCAGACCACAGAGTCCCATTGCTGGTTCATCTTCTGATCCCCTGGAATCTTCAGTCCTTTCTTACTGTACCAGTATTCTGGGTGTCTTGGCACTCGGGAAGATTCTGTGCAGATGTGTGGGAGGTAATGGCCTGCGGTCAATTTCAATATGAACTCATAAAATTAATACAGTAGGTTTCTTTATTTTATTGAGTCAGGAATTGCTATTTGTTTTTTAAGTTGTGCATATGTTGAGATGAACTGAGAACTGGACATTGTTGACTCATTGCTCAGTGACTGAGTGAGTAAAAATGCTAAGTGTTAAATATTGTTTATAATTGTTTATGTTGTTTTTTTACAGTGCATTTATGGTAAATTAAACATATTATCATATAAGTGAATACTTGCATAGCACAGTGTCCTTTAGATGCTGTGAGTATTTTATGTGTTGCCCAATATGCTTTATACACATGGATCTGCCGTGTGCTTAAAGTGGTTGCTTGGTAAAAATAAGTTATTATTTGCCCATAGGATGAATGACAATTTGTTGATCAGTGGGGGTTCGATTGCTGGGACCGATACCAATTGTAGAATGGTTAACTTTTTCTTACTACTTTTATCTCTGTTAGAATGTAGTCACCATGGGCATGCTTGACCACTGCACCATTCACTCCCTATGAGGCAGGAGAGTGCTTCGCTCATCTTTTAATAGTAGCCTGATAAATAAAGAATGAAGTAGTTGTCAGACAATCCATTTTGCAACAGGAATAAAACTGGCTCATAGGGGATAAAAATATCCTGTTCTGCTGATCAGTGCTGGTCCAAGGACGGACCCTCACTAATTAGTAAGTTATTTTCTGTCTTGTTTTAACTGGACAATCCCTTTAAGTTCATAACCTTTGGTCATGGTTTCAGTGTTGGAACCCAGTATTTCAAAATCTAAAACTCAAATTAAGATTCAGGAAACACATTGCATTGAACAAAGTAAAATCATTTACATATAACCATTAAAGTTTTGTAAAGTATGATTTTCTGCAAAAAAGTCTACCAAATTATTATTATTATTTATTTATATAGCACCATTAATTCCATGGTGCTGTACATGAGAAAAGGGGTTACGTACAGGGTTATAGATAACATTTACAGTAAACAAATTTACAATGACAGACTGGTGCAGAGGGGAGAGGACCCTGTCCTTGCGGACTAAATGGGGACCTACCCTTATGCATCTATGTCTTCATTTAATTTGTCTTTGAATTTTGAATAAGTCACTATAAAGTCATCATTCATGGTAAGTATGTTGTTTTAGTAATGTAATCAGAACAGCACCTGTCATTAGGCAAGACTAACATCTCGCCTCAGGCAGCTATGTGAACTGTCACTCAGGGGACGGCACAAGTCACATGCAGAATGACAATTGTGCCACCTCTGAGAGATACCACAAAGTGCTGCAGCTATAAAACAGAGAGATATTTGCAGTCAGGCTGATCCCTGATTGGATATTCAGGGACCAAGAGACTAATTTTAATACAGTAAGGAAAATAAGTATTTGATTCACTGCCAAGTTTTTGCACCTACAAAGAATGGAGAGGTCTGTAATATTTATCGTAGGCACACTTCAACTGCGAGAGACAGAATCTAAAAGTAAAAAAACTGAAAATTACATTGTCTGATTTTTAAATAATGAAATCACATTTTACTGCATGAAATAAGTATTTGATCACCTACCAACCAGCAAGAATTCTGGCTCTCACAGACCTCTTATTTTTTCTTTAAGAAGAATCCTACTCTGCACTCATTAACTGTATTAATTGCATCTGTTTCAACTCGTTATCTGTATAAAAGACACCTGTCCACACACTCAATCAATCACACTCCAACCTCTGCACCATGGCCAAGACCAAAGAGCTGTGTAAGGACATCATGGTCAAAATTGTAGACCGGTACAAGGCTGGGTTGGGCTATAGGACAATAGACAAAAAGCTTGGTGAGAAGGCAACAACTGTGTTGGCACAATTATTAGAAAATGTAAGAAACACAAGTTGACTGTCACAACACAAGATGACTGTCACTCTTCCTCGGTCTGGGGCTCTATGCAGGATATCGCCTCATGGGGTAAGGATGATTCTGAGAAAGGTAAGGAATCAACCCAGAACTACATGGCAGGACATGGTCAATGACCTGAAGAGAACTGTGACTATAGTCTCAAACATTACAATTAGTAACACACTACTACACCGTCATGGATTAAAATCCTGCAGGGCACGCAAGGTCCTCCTGCTCATGCCAGCTCATGTTCTTCAGAACTCTTCAGCAATTTGTTTACATCCTTTTCTGGGTGCTTTTTGAAGTATGTTTGGGATCATTGTCCTGCTGAATGACCCATGGCCTACCATGTAAACCCAGCTTTCTAACACAGGGCACTACACTGTGACATAAAATATTTTCATAATCTTCTGATTTCATGATGACTTGCACAAAGTCAAGGCACCCAGTGCCAAAGGCAGCAGAAAAAAGATCTTTGAATCTCCACCATATTTGGCTAAAAGTAATGTGTTTTTTTCTTTGTGGGCCTCATTTTGTTTTCAGTAAACTGTAAAATCATGTGCTTTAACAAAAAGCTCTAATTAGGCTCATCTAACCACAAGACACTTTTCCAGAAAGATTTTGTTACTCTTGTTCATTTTGGCAAACTGCAATGTAGGTTTTTTATATCTCTGTGTCAGTAGTGGGTTCCTCCTGGGTCTCCTGCCATAGCGTTTTATTTAATTCAAATGTTGACGGATATTTCATGAGAATATCGATGCACCCTGAGCCTGCTGGACAGCTTGAATTCCTTTGAACTTGATAATTTGATTGGGACTGCTTATCCACCATCCGGACTATCCTGCGTTGCAACCTTTCATCAATTTTTCTCTGATGACCACAGCTAGGGAGATTAAATACAGTACCATTAGTTGTAAACTTCTTGACTATGTTGGGCACCATGGACAAAGGAACATCAATATATCTGGAGATAGACTTGTAACCTTCAGATTGTTGATATTTTTGAACAGTTTTGGTTCTCAAGTCCTCAGACAGTTCTCTTCTCCTCTTCCTGTTCTCCATGTTTAGTGTGGCCCACACAGACACGCAATGCAAATAATGAGTCAACTGCTCCTTTTTTATCTGGTTTCAGGTATGATTTTCATATTGCTCACATTCGTTAATTGTCACAGATGAGTTTGAATGAGTATCACATGCTTGAAACAAAGTTGTTTATCCACAATTTTCAAAAGGTTTCAACAGCTTGGTCCTGCCTACTTTTCCAGCTTTTTATTAAATTATGTCCAGTTTGCCTTTTTTACCTCTGTTTTTTTTGTGCTGTCTCAATACACACTGAGAAAATAAGCATGTGTATGACTAAACATGTGTAATTGCAGTAATTTTCTGGGATAATTACTTAATTTTCTAGAACAATGTCAAGGGTTCCAACACTTTCGGCCATGACTGCATATATATACAGTACAGACCAAAAGTTTGGACACACCTTCTCATTTAAAGATTTTTTTGTATTTTCATGACTATGAAAATTGTACATTCACACTGAAGGCATCAAAACTATGAACACATGTGGAATTATATACTTAACAAAAAAGTGTGAAACAACTGAAATTATGTCTTATATTCTAGATTCTTCAAAGTAGCCACCTTTTGCTTTGATGACTGCTTTGCACACTCTTGGCATTCTTTTGATGAGCTTCAAGAGGTATTCATCGGGAATGGTCTTCCAACAATCTTGAAGGAGTTCCCAGAGATGCTTAGCACTTGTTGTCCCTTTTGCCTTTACTCTGCGGTCCAGCTCACCCCAAACCAACTCGATTGGGTTCAGGTCTGGTGACTGTGGAGGCCAGGTCATCTGGCGTAGCACACCATCACTCTCCTTCTTGCTAAAATAGCCCTTACACAGCCTGGAGGTGTGTTTGGGGTCATTGTCCTGTTGAAAAATAAATGATAGTCCAATGAAACGCAAACCAGATGGAATAGCATGCCGCTGCAAGATGCTGTGGTAGCCATGCTGGTTCAGTATGATTTCAATTTTGAAAAAATCCCCAACAGTGTCACCAGCAAAGCACCCCCACACCATCACACCTCCTCCTCCATGCTTCAAGATGGGAACCAGGCATGTAGAGTTCATCTGTTCACCTTTTCTGCATCGCACAAAGACACGGTGGTTGGAACAAAGATCTCAAATTTGGACTCATCAGACCAAAGCACAGATTTCCACTGGTCTAATGTCCATTCCTTGTGTTCTTTAGCCCAAACAAGTCTCTTCTGCTTGTTGCCTGTCCTTAGCAGTGGCTTCCTAACAGCTATTTTACCACAAAGGCCTGCTGCACAAAGTCTCCTCTTAACAGTTGTTGTAGAGATGTGTCTGCTGCTAGAACTCTATGCGGCATTGACCTAGTCTCTAATCTGAGCTGTTGTTAACCTGCGATTTCTGAGGCTGGTGACTTGGATAAACTTATCCTCGGAAGCAGAGGTGACTCTTGGTCTTCCTTTCCTGGGGCAGTTCTCATGTGAGCCAGTTTCTTTGTAGCGCTTGATGGTTTTTGCCACTGCACTTGGGGTCACTTTCAAAGTTTTAACAATTTTTCAGACTGACTGACCTTCATTTCTTAAAGTAACCGTCCATAATAGAGAAAAGTATAGCCGCACAGCTGCCCCACGATCCGAGACCGACTGCAGTCTGTCATAGGTGTGTCACACAGGAGCCTGATATCCGGGTAGAGGTGCCCACATGAATAAGAAGTGCAATCATCAGAGAAGATACAGAGAAATGCAGCAACACTCACCAGTCTAAGTGTGGTTCAATTCCTTTATTGAAGCATGTAAAACACAGCCATCCTATTCATGGTCCGGGATGGTGAAACAGAAAAGGAGGTGAGCAGGATGTGACGACAGCTGTTTCGCGCCTGCAATAGCACTTCCACAGGTCTCCTATTGTAGGCGCGAAACAGCTGTCGTCACATCCTGCTCACCTCCTTCTCTGTTTCACCATCCCGGACAATGAATAGGACAGCTGTGTTTTACATGCTTCAATAAAGGAATTGAACCACACTTGGACTGGTGAGTGTTGCCACATTTCTCTGTATCTTTTCTGATTTCTTAAAGTAACGATGGCCACTTGTTTTTCATTACTTAGCTGCTTTTTTCTTGCCATAATACAAATTCTAACAGTCTATTCAGTAGGACTATCAGCTGTGTATCCACTAGGTTTCTGCATAACACAACTTATGGTCTCAACCCCATTTATAAGGCAAGAAATCCCACTTATTAAAGGAAACCTGTCACCCCCAAAATCGAAGGTGAGCTAAGCCCACCAGCATCAGGGGCTTATCTATAGCCATCTGTAATGCTGTAGCTAAGCCCTCGATGTATCCTGAAAGATGAGAAAAAGAGGTTAGATTATACAGACCCGGTCCAGTTCTGGTCCGATGGGCCTCGTGTTCCGGCCCAGGGCCTCCCATCTTCTTATGATGACATCCTCTTCTTGTATTCACACTGTGGCTCAAGAGCAGGCGTACTTTATCTGCCCTGTTGAGGGCAGTGCAAAGTACTGCAGTGCGCAGGCGCCGGGCCTCCCTGACCTTTCCCGGCGCCTGCGCACTGCAGTACTTTGCTCTATAGTCTAACCTCTTTTTCTCATCTTTCAGGATACATCAGTGGCTTATCTACAACATTACAGAATGCTGTAGCTAAGACCTTGATGCTGGTGGGCTTAGCTCACCTTCGATTTTGGGGGTGACAGGTTCCCTTTAAACCTGACAGGGCACACCTGTGAAGTGAAAACCATTCCCGGTGACTACCTCTTGAAACCCATCAAGAGAATGCCAAGAGTGTGCAAAGCAGTCATCAAAGCAAAAGGTGGCTACTTTGAAGAATCTAGAATATAAGACATAATTTCAGTTGTTTTACACTTTTTTGTTAAGTATATAATTCCACATATGTTAATTCATAGTTTTGATGCCTTCAGTGTGAAAGTACAATTTTCATAGTCATGAAAATACAATTTTGTAATTTTGGTATGTACTGTGTATATATATAGTGTATATACATACAGTGGGTATGGAAAATATTCAGACCCCTTTAAATTTTTCACTCTTTGTTTCATTGCAGCCACTTGGTAAATTCAAAAAGGTTCATTTTTTTCTCATTAATGTACAATCTGCACCCCATCTTGACTGAAAAAACCCCAGAAATGTAGAAACGTTTGCAAATTTATTAAAAAAGAAAAACTGAAATATCACATGGTCATAAGTATTCAGACCCTTTGCTCAGTATTGAGTAGAAGCACCCTTTTGAGCTAGTACAGCCATGACTCTTCTTGGGAATGATGAAACAAGTTTTTCACACCTGGATTTGGGGATCCTCTGCCATTCTTCCTTGCAGATCCTTTACAGTTCCGTTAGGTTGGATGGTGAATGTTGGTGATCAGCCATTTTCAGTTCTCTCCAGAGATGCTCAATTGGGTTTAGGTCAGGGCTCTGGCTGGGCCAGTCAAGAATGGTCACAGAGTTGTTCTGAAGTCACTCCTTTGTTATTTTAGCTGTGTGCTTAGGGTCATTGTCTTGCAGGGAGGTGAACCTTTGGCCAAGTCTGAGGTCCACAGCACTCTGGAAGAGGTTTTCATCCAGGATATCTTTGTACTACCGCATTCATGCTTCCTTCAATTGCAACCAGTCGTCCTGTCCCTGCAGCTGAAAAACACCTGCATTGCATGATGCTGCCACCACCATGTTTCACTATCCTCACTTCAGATAATCTTATTTATCATAGTCTGGGAGTCCTTCATGTGTTTTTTAGGAAACTCTATGCAAGATTTCACATGTCTTGCCCTGAGGAAAGGCTTCCGTCAGGCCACTCTGCCATAAATGCCCGACTGGTGGAGGACTGCAGTGATAGTTGACTTTGTGGAACTTTCTCCCATCTCCCCACTGCATCTGTGGAGCTCAGCCACAGTGATCTTGGGGTTCTTCTTTACCTCTCTCACCAAGGCTCTCCCACGATTGCTCAGTTTGGCTGGTGGCCAGGTCTAGGAAGACTTCTGGTGGTCCCAAACTTCTTCCATTTAAGGATTATGGAGGCCACTGTGCTCTTAGGAACGTTGAGTACTGTAGAAATTCTGTTGTAACCTTGGCCAGATCTGTGCCTTGCCACAATTCTGTCTCTGAGCTCCTTGGCCAGTTCCTTTGACCTCATGATTCTCATTTGGTTTGACATGCAGTGTGAGCTGTGAAGTCTTATATAGACAGTTCTGTGCCTTTCCAAATCAAGCCCTATCAGGTTAATTCAACACAGCTGGACTCCAATAAAGGAGTAGAGCCATCTCAAGGAGGATCACAAGGAAATGGATAGCATGTGACTTAAATATGAATGTCTGAGCAAAGGGTCTGAATACTTATGACCATGTGGTATTTCAGTTTTTCTTTTTAAATTTGCAACAATTTTTACATTTCTATTTTTTTCAGTCAAAATGGGGTGCAGAGTGTACATTAATGAGAAAAAATGAACTTTTTTGAATTTACCAAATGGCTGCAATGAAACAAAGAGTGAAAAATTTAAAGGTGTCTGAATACTTTCTGTACCCACTGTATAAAAGACAGGATATGTATGATGTCAATGTTGATGTAAGAACCTAATTTTACAAAGAGAAAATGAGAAAATGTTATTTAACACAAATGAAATGCACTGCAGAATGTATCTTCTGCTACTTGTCTATGCTCATTTACAGTAAGGGTCAAACTGCCTGTGCCCTGAACCATCTATTAGCCTTTCATTCCTTTTATTGGTTTACATCGAGATGTCATTATATTATAAGCTATTCCATCTTCCAAATAATGAAGGGCTGTAAGTTACATTTTGTTCTAAAAGTATAAGTGATGGCATACTCAATAGGAATTCTTTGAAGGATTGCTAATGACTAATGAGGGTTTTTATGTCACAGCATCTTGTCAAAGGACAAATAAAGATTTTCCACAAATTTCTTTTAATCGCTTAGTGTTTTTGGAAGTTTTTGGAAGCCTAAAGCTCAAAAGCCTGAAGGTAAGTTTTACAATACAAACTAATAGGAAGAGTAATTAAAGCCTTCCGCTGTCAGTGCTATTTAGAGCTGAATATGCATCCACTGACACAAATCCAGTTGACAACTATTGTGGAGCTAGCATGGAGAACAATATCAGTTTATGGGGGCCAGAATGAGTAAATTATGTATGAGACTGTATGTGGAGCATTATTATTGAGGGCCAGAATTTGACATATTATTATTGTATGGAAATTATTGTTGTTTGAGTGCCAAAATGAGAGACATTTTTACTGTATGGGGGCAACAATGATGAATATTGTTACCTCATGGGGGTCATAATGGATGATGGTATCAGTGTATGGGGACCACAGTGGGAGAATTATCAGTGTATAGGGGGACGATTTGCATATTTAATTTCCCAGAGTAGCATTGCAAGTCTTATACGCCTTCTTACACTGGAATGCCAGGCATGTCATTCTCCACAAGGAGAAACATTACCCCTTAGACCCCAGTCAGAAGTCTCTCTTACAGCCAAATCAGATCTCATTCTTTGCACTCTGCAAATTGAGATTCTTTTTTGGCTTTTTCATCTTACGGCTAAACTCACATATTCAATATTTAGTCAGTATTTTATGCCTGTATTTGTAAGGCAAAATCAAGAGTGGAACAATCAAGGGAAAAGTATAATAGAAACTCGTGGACCACATCTGTATTTTTCACCCACTCCTGGTTTTAACTTACAAATACTGATGTCAAATATCGACCAAATACTGAACGTGTGAACTTGCCTTACTCATAAGGTAAGGGTCGATATTGACTTTTCAGATTTCTACTTACAATGGATAGCACTAGCATTAAAGTTCTCTTTCTCTCTGAAAAGGCGACTTACATGCTTAATTTCTCAGAGAAGCATAACATGGCTTATGAGCCTCATTACGCTGGCGTGCCACTCCTTAGATCCTGTTAGTAATATTAGCAAAGTATTAGTAAAATGTTTTTGCTAATGATCAGTTTCATAGTATTATTTGATCACCTCTGTATATTTGCTAGTATCTGGTCATAATGATGCAGTAATTGTCCTTTGTATGTGTTATTATTAGTATATGTCACCCATGCATGACTTCCTGCTGCACACGTGCACCTTATATTTAATGCACTGTGCGCCTGCCTGCCATCAGAGACACACCCTTCTAAGATGCTTGATGTGCCGCTAATCAACCCACCGACCCACTGAAGAGATGGGCCTTGGTTGTCATCCCTTTAGTTGCCTTCTAATTTTATGAGGTTTATTCACTGCTGCCTGCTGATATATATTTGTGTATATGGATACTTATGCTGTTTATACTTGTGTATATGGTTTCTTAATGCTGATATATATTTGCATATAGGATTTAATCAATGCTGGATGCTGGTATATACTTATTTATATGGCTTCTTCGTTGCTTGTTAAAGTAAAAAATAGGGATATACTCACCTCTCCGGCGGCTCCTGGACTTTACCGCCGTAACCGGGAGCCGTTGTACCTAAGAATGCACGCTTGAAAGACCTTAGATGACGTCACTGCTTTGTGATTGGTCGCGTAGCGGTCATGCGACCGCTACGGACCAATCAGAGCGCAGTGACCTCATCTAAAGCCCTTCAAGCGCGCATTCTTAGGTACAACGGCTCCCGGTTACGGCGGTAAAGTCCAGGAGCCGCCGGAGAGGTGAGTATATCCCTATTTTTTACTTTAATTCTTTATTTTACACATTGATATTAATCCCGATACCGATTCCCGATACCACAAAAGTATCGGATCTCGGTATCGGAATTCCGGTACCCGCAAGTATCGGCCGATACCCGATACTTGCGGTATCGGAATGCTCAACACTACTCATTAGTTTATTTGGTTCTCTGTCTACTTTTAGGATGTATGTGAAAATGTAATATAGTTTTAGATCAAATTTATGCAGAAATAAGAAAAATTCTAAAGGCTTCAGAAATAGTGATGAGCAAACCTGTGCATGTTTGGGTCTGGTGGGGTTAAGTCAAACATCTAAAAAATATTTGGTTTGGGTACTAGAAAGGTACCCAAATCCTAACCCCATTCAGATGAATGGGGGCTGAAATATCTGTTGTTTGCCATGCTGTCATTGGCGTGACAGTGCAAGAAGCACAGGTTGTAATTGGTGGTAAGATCATTACCACAGGTCAGAGAGCTGCGGTTTCCACACTGTCAGAAAACAATGTGAGCCAGCAGCTGTGACAGGCGGTAAAAAGGTTACCGCTGGTCACAGGCATCAGATGATGAGAGAGTATTACTCTCTGTGAGGGAGTACTGCTGCTGTTGCTAATAACAGCAAGAACAGGTGCCACTGATGGGAGTAACAGAAAGTTATCACGCAGTGAGAGGTGCCGTAAGTGAGGTCGCCGGGGTTCATCACCCGACACCTGTAACCGGCGGTAACCTTTTTACCACCGGTCACAACTGCTTGCTCACACTGTCATATAACAGCATAGGAACCACAGTTCTCTGTCTAACAGTGATTAATTGAGTGTGCGGACTTTTACACAGGTAATAAGTTCAAGCAGGTGCAATTAACACAGGTAATGAATGCAGAGTAGGAGGGATTCTTAGCGAAAAACTAATTCTTGCTGGTTGGTAAGTTATTTGTTGCAATAAATTGCTAATTACTTATATCTTCAAACTTGGGGGACAGCAATGGGGATTAGATTTGCTCCCAGTTATGCTAATCTAGCTGGGAAGAATCCGCAATTTATATCGATGGACAACTACCCAAAGGAGTTATTATGTGGCATCGATATATCGTTGATGTCATTTTTATTTGGGAAGATTCCAGAGAAGCTTTAGTTGATTAAAAAAACTAAACTATACCACAATTACTATGGTTTAGTGTTTACTCCTACTACCAGCTCAACATGTATAAATTTTCTGCATCTCACAATATTAGTGGATCAGAATCAATTGATCACTAAAAGCTTCCAAAAAGATGTTGACTTTAACAGCTATATACCAACTACAAGCTGTCGCCTTCCATCATGGCTACTGAATATAGCAAAAAGCCAATTCACTTGAATTTGGTGAAACTGTAGCCATGTAACAGGCTATGTAGAGGAGGCCCAATTTCTGAAGAAATAATTCATGGAAAAAGGATACAAGATGGAAGCCCTGAAGGCCTCACTTAAAGAAGTAGAAAAGATGTCGAGATCTAAACTAATCCATAACAACAAGGTGATACAGAAACCCTTGAATACAAAAGAACAAATTGAAAAGATTCGCCTTATCACTGAATATCACACTAATTTGGGAGTTTTTAATAGGATTATTAAATAATATTGGTATATCCTCAAAGGAGACAAAACTATTGGGAATTTATTACCAACACATCCAAGACTCGCACACAGATGGGCCTAAAGATTACTCCCTCCAATAAAGGCTCTAATATGATTGCGGAAAAAAAAGCGATTCTATCCTAAACCTTAGATGGTTTCTTTCCATGTGGCTTTTGTATATGTTGTAGGCAATGTCATGTAGGACACCTCGGTAGGGATAGCTTCTAAAATTCTGAAGGCACAGAGACGTAGTCCATTAAAGATACAAACACATGATCTACCATGGGAGTCATATATATCATAAAATACCCATGCAACAAAATTTATGTAGGACAAATCAAAAGAACAAACGAACACCTAAATAATATTAAAAAGGGTTTTTAAGAGCATCCCCTGTCTAGACATTTCAAAGTGATACACAATCAGTCTACAAGGAGTCTGGAGTTTTTGGTGTTCAGACAATTCATACTCATTGGAGAGGGGCAATTACTTTATCCGCATGTCTAATGCGGAATCAAAATGGATTTTCCTTTTAGACAGTCTAGCACCAAAAGGCCTTAATATTGATATTGAACTCTTTGCTTTTTAACGCTCTCCAGGGGTTCCATGTTTCTTTTAACCAATAGGCCTTCTACCTATATATAAATTTTCCTTTTATATTCCATAACTTTCTTGCCTCTTTTTATCACATTTTGAACCACTATTTTATTCTTATCTTCATTCTTTATTTTTTGTTTCTAATTTCATTGTTATTTTTAATAAAATACATACATATATATGTCATTTTTAATGAAGAAGATTAAAGTAGCATTTCTCAAAGAACTCTATGCATTCTTGCACAATACACGATTTTCATTTTCATAAATGTTTTTTATTATATATATTTACACTCAGACTTATGTTGATTTATTATCAAATATCGATCAAGCGATTGCTATAGTACATCCTGTAACTGTCATATTTCCAAAGGAACAGATAACTTTTTTGGGAGGAGTGCATTTTTTCCTGAGTATATAACGCCCTCCTGCATACACAGGAGCACATTACACCGGCGAAGGGGAACTGAGCTTCCCCGGAATGCATTGGGTTTCAATTTTGGCATCCCTAGGCATCCATACCCTGTAACGTCACACGCCCTCTCAGTACCGCCATCCATCTTGGTTTCTGGCATCCTGGGATGCCACCGGCCGGAGCACCCCTGGGTCTACTCGCACGGCTTCTCTCAACCTTCCGGGTCTCGCTGTTCTTCTGCCAGCCTGAGGAATCATCTTTTTCCAGGACCTCTAAACCCCTAGACACAGTCATCCACCCCATGGCTTCCATAAATACAGGATCTCCAGACAAGATTTTTTAAAGGTATTCTTGCATTAAGGGTACTGTCACACAGTGCAATTTTGATCGCTACGACAGTACGATTCGTGACGTTCTAGCGATATCGTTACGATATCGCAGTGTCTGACACGCAGCAGCGATCAGGGACCCTGCTGAGAATCGTACATCGTAGCAGATCGTTTGGAACTTTCTTTCGTCGCTTGATCACCCGCTGACATTGCTGGATCGTTGTGTGTGACACCGATCCAGCGATGTGTTCGCTTGTAACCAGGGTAAACATCGGGTAACTAAGCGCAGGGCCGCGCTTAGTAACCCGATGTTTACCCTGGTTACCAGCGTAAACGTAAAAAAAACAAACAGTACATACTTACATTCCGGTGTCTGTCCTCCGGCGTCTCAGCTTCTCTGCACTGTGAGCGCCTGCCGGCCGGAAAGCGGGCTCAGCGGTGACGCGGTGACGTCACCGCTCTGCTTTCCGGCTATGGTGCTTACACAGTGGAGAGAAGCAGAACGCCGGGGGACAGATACCGGAATGTAAGTATGTACTGTTTGTTGTTTTTACGTTTACGCTGGTAACCAGGGTAAACATCGGGTTACTAAGCGCGGCCCTGTGCTTAGTAACCCGATGTTTACCCTGGTTACCCGGGGACTTCGGCATCGCTCCAGCGCCGTGATTGCAAAGTGTGACCGCAGTCTACGACGCTGGAGCGATAATCATACGACGCTGCGACGTCACGGATCGTGCCGTCGTAGCGATCAAAATTGCACTGTGTGACAGTACCCTTAGTGTTATACCACTAGCAACAAGCTGCACCACCAATGAAGGACAAACTCCTCATTTACACTAGTACTGCTTAGTTAATATTCTTAGCTCTTCCTTGACAAAGAATATTATAACAACTTAAACTACAGTTGAGTGCGACAAAACTGATCATATTTGTTTTAAAGCTTTTTTACTATACAACTGTCATACTGTTAGCATTATTAGCGATTGTTGGATAAGAAATAACACAAAAAAAATTATTTACTGTATCCAGTATCACGCATATTGTTGACCTTCATACAGTATGTCATATGTGTTGTTTTCTTCTGTCTCATTTATCAAGTGTTATTTGTTGTGAGTGTTTTTAGCATAGCAGAAACTCATACTTACTTGCTAATTAATCATGGAAAACTCATACAATGTGATTTTCTGTTTTTTTTTCAAGATTCTGTCTCTCACATTTCAAGTGTACCCACAATAAAAATTATAGACCTCTCCATCCTTTGTAGGTTGGAAAACTAGACAGTGTATCAAATACTTATTTTCCCCACTGTATTTGCTCAGATTTGGTGACTATAGACTTTTTTGTTTGAATTGGCATGAAAGTGGAGGAATATTTGTCTTTCCCCAGGCCATGGCAGCATACACTTCATTAGATTGTGCTGTGTAGTTAAGGTTTTTATATAATTTTTAGATAAATGTCTATTTATTCTTGTCAATCAACTTTCCAAATGTAAAAACTTCTTAGAAGGAGTAGGGAACAAAGTCAACAATGTATCAGTGAAATATGTTTAGGCATTAACTTTTTTTTAATAAAAATTGGGAACAAGAAACATTACTGTCTTACACAGGAGTATGAATGACGCTGTTAATAAATAAAGCAAAATTCCAGATTTATTGACATTTCTATAAAGTATGATAATAAAAGTCTGCACCAAGGATACAGAAAACCTATCTTTATGTATCTTTTAAATAAATTTAATTTTCATCTGTTAAAATATCAGATATTCGTTTAGCACACTGGAAAATGTCAGGCTGAACTCGATGATTAGAGTTGGCACATATTTCAGACATGAGACTATTTCATTATAACTTCATTATGAGATTAATTTGCAGAGCAAAGTCATTTTGAAGGTAACCATAAGTTTTGATTAGATAACACAATTAATTTTCATAGATTTTAAGTGACTTACACCCAGGATCAAACATGTTACGTCTTTAAGGTTTCAAAGGTTTAAATGAAACAGAAAAAACAGGAAAATAATGAAATCAGCGGGAGATGCAATCTGCCTCTGGAAATGATCATCCAACAGAATCATGTGCAAAATATAGAAAATGTGCTATTGTGGAAGAAGAAATCCACAGTTATTTTCATTCACTTTGTAAAGAAAGATTACATTTTCCAGAGGAGAAGAGGAGTGAAATAAAGCATAATGCGGTATCAGGTTTACCTTTATAAATGCACCTGTTTCAAGACATAAAGTAAGAAAGGGCTATGAGAGCATTTCTAGCCGTTGGCCTCTAATCAGCATCATTAAATTGAAGCAGTCAGGATAACGTTCCTTCTAAAACAAGTGGTATGGCTGTATATATTCTAATACAACCTTAAAAATGACACCTGTTTGATAAAGATCAGATGTGTAAATAAGTATTGAACATGTCACCAGTTTTCTAAGTAACTATATTTCTAAGGCCGGGATCACACATACGCGAGATACGGCCGAGTGTCGCAGGTGAAAATCCTGCTCTGGCGCCGGCACTCCAGAGCGGAGCGTGGGGCTCCATGTATTGCTGTGCGGCTGCACGCTCCGCTCCGGAGTGCAGGCGCCAGAGCTGGGTTTTCACCTGCGACACTCGGCCGTATCTCGCATACGTGTGATCCCGGCCTAAAGGTGCTATTGACATCTGCAGGTTCCGTTAAAAGGGAACCTGTCAGGGCCCCAAATGCTAATGACTTGCAGATATGCAGTTAATCTGCAGGCTAACAGCATTATAAATCTATAATGAAAGCACAGCTTCAGAGAGAAAATTAACTTTATGAGCTAAGGCTGAAGGCTGCCGGAAGGACTAAAGGTGTGTCGGGGTGATTTCAGTCACTGCTC
This sequence comes from Ranitomeya variabilis, assembly GCF_051348905.1. NCBI lineage: Eukaryota > Metazoa > Chordata > Amphibia > Anura > Dendrobatidae > Ranitomeya > Ranitomeya variabilis. Next base: position 239,981,589 of record NC_135232.1, read on the forward strand.
AGATCATAGTGAGCAGAGGCTGTAAGCATGCCCTGGCACATTGACTGACAGCCTTCTCTGCTCAGATATGCTTTATAATGCTACTAGCTGAAGAGCCCGGCGTTGCCTGGGCATAGTAAATATCTGTGGTCAGTTATAGCACCTCACTTCTCTTATTTTCCCATCATGCCTCTCATTTTCCCCCTCACATCTTTCATTTTCCCCCTCACATCTTTCATTTTCCCCCTCACATCTTTCATTTTCCCCCTCACATCTCTCATTTTCTCCCTCACACCTCTCATTTTCCCCCTCACTCCTCTTATTTCCCCCCTCACTCCTCTCATTCCCCCTCATTCCTTTCATTCCCCCCTAACACTTGTCATTTCGACCTCACATCTGTCATTTTCTGATCATATCCACTATTTTCCCTCACTCCTCTCATTTTGCACTCACACCTTTTCATTTTCACCTCACACCTCTCATTTTCACCTCACACCTCTCATTTTCACCTCACACCTCTCATTTTCCCCTCAGTATATACATGTTTGTCATCTCCCTTATATATAGTATACACCAGTATGTCATCTCCTGTATATAGTATATACCTGTATGTCATCTCCCCTGTATATAGCATATACCTGTATGTCATCTCCCCTGTAAATTGTATATACCTGCTGTATGTCATCTCCTCCTGTATATTGTATATACATATGTGTCATCTCCTCCTGTATATAGTATATACCTGTATGTCATCTCTTCTGTATATAGTATATACCTGTATGTCATCTCCTCCTATATATAGTTTATACCTGTATGTCATCTCCTGTATATAGTATATACCTGTATGTCATCTCCCTTGTATATAGTATATACCTGCTGTATGTCATCTCCTCCTCTATATACCTATGTGTCATCTCCTCTTTTCTATTGTATATACCTGTATGTCATCTCCTCCTGTATATAGTATATACCTGTATGTCATCTCCTCCTATATATAGTATATACCTGTATGTCAACTCCTCCTGTATATAGTATAAACCTGTATGTCATCTCCTCCTGTATATAGTATATACCTGTATGTCATCTCCTCCTGTATATAATACATACGTGAGTCATCTCCTCCTCCTCCCACGTTATTTGGTCAGTATTTTTACCTCAGTATTTGTAAGCTAAATTAGCAGCCTGATAAATCCCCAGCCAACAGGAAGCCCTCCCCCCTGGCAATGTACATTAGCTCACACATACACATAATAGACAGGTCATGTGACTGACAGCTGCCGTATTTCCTATATGGTACATTTGTTGCTCTTGTAATTTGTCTGCTTATTAATCAGATTTTTATTTTTGAAGGATAATAGCAGACTTGTGTGTGTTTTAGGGCGAGTGTCATGTGTCAAGTTGTGTGTGTTGAGTTGTGTGTGGCGACATGCATGTAGCGGCTTTTGTGAGATGAGTTTTGTGTGGCGACATGCGTGTAGCAACTTTTTGTGTGTCGACAGGTTAGTGTAGCAAGTTGTGTGCAGCAAGTTTTGCGCATGGCGAGTTTTGTGCGTGGCGAGTTTTATGTGTGGTGCGTTTTGAGTATGTGCAAGTTTTGTGTGAGGCAACTTTTGCATGTGTTACAACTTTTGTGCATGTGGCAATTTTTCCGCGTGTGCAAGTTTTGCATTATGCAAGTTTTCCATGAGGTGAGTTTTGCATGTGTGGCAAGTTTTGCGTGAGCCTAGTTTTATATGTGGTGAGTTTTGCATGTGACGAGTTTTGTGCGTGCCAAGTTTTGAGCGCCGACTTTTGTGTTTTGACTTTTATGTGGCGAGGCTGGTGTATGTGTGGTGAAATGTGTGCTGAGGGTGATATATGTGTTCAAGCATGTGGTAGTGTGTGGTGCATTTTGTGTGTGTGTTCATATCCCCGTGTGTGGTGAGAATCCCATCTCGGGGCCCCACCTAAGCAACTGTACGGCATATACTCTTTGGCGCCATTGCGCTCATTCTTTAAGTCCCCCTTGTTCACATCTGGCAGCTGTCAATTTGCCTCCAACACTTTTCCTTTCACTTTTTCCCCATTATGTAGATAAGGGCAAAATTGTTTGGTGAACTGGGATGCGCAGGGTTAAAATTTTGCCTCACAATATAACCTATAACGCTCTTGGGGTCCAGACGTGTGACTGTGCAAAATGTTGTGGCTGTAGCTGTGACGGTGCAGATGCCAATCCCGGACATACACACATACACACACACATTCAGCTTTATATATTAGACTAGCTGAAGAGCCTGGCGTTGCCTGGGCATAGTAAATATCTGTGGTTAGTTATAGCACCTCACTACTCTTATTTTCCCATCACGCCTCTCATTTTCCCCATCACATCTTTCATTTTCCCCCTCACATCTCTCATTTTCTCCCTCACACCTCTCATTTTCCCCCTCACTCCTCTTATTTTCCCCCTCACTCCTCTCATTCCCCCTAACACTTGTCATTTCGACCTCACATCTGTCATTTTCCGATCACTCCACTATTTTCCCTCACTCCTCTCATTTTGCACTCACACCTTTTCATTTTCACCTCACACCTCTCATTTTCACCTCAGTATATACATGTTTGTCATCTCCCTTATATATAGTATACACCTGTATGTCATCTCCTGTATATAGTATATACCTGTATGTCATCTCCCCTGTATATAGTATATACCTGCTGTGTGTCATCTCCCCTGTATATAGTATATACCTGTATGTCATCTCCTCCTATATATAGTATATACCTGTATGTAATCTCCTCCTGTATATAGTATATACCTGTGTGTCATCTCACCTATAGTATATATCTGTGTGTCATCTCCTCCTGTATATAGTATATACCTGTATGTCATCTCCTCCTGTACATAGCATATACCTGTATGTCATCTCCTCCTGTATATACTATATACCTGTAGGTAATCTGCTCCTGTATATAGTATATACCTGTGTGTCATCTCCTCCTGTATATAGTATATACCTGTATGTCATCTCCTCCTGTATGTAGTATGTACCTGTATGTCATTTCCTCCTCTATATAGTATATACCTGTGTGTCATCTCTCCTGTATATAGTACTAGCTGAAGAGCTCGGCGTTGCCTGGGCATAGTAAATATCTGTGGTTAGTTATAGCACCTCACTTCTCTTATTTTCCCATCACACCTCTCATTTTCCCCATCACATCTTTCATTTTCCCTCTCACATCTCTCATTTTCTCCCTCACACCTCTCATTTTCCCCCTCACTCCTCTTATTTTCCCCCTCACTCCTCTCATTCCCCCCTAAAACTTGTCATTTCGACCTCACATCTGTCATTTTCCGATCACGCCACTATTTTCCCTCACTCCTCTCATTTTGCACTCACACCTTTTCATTTTCACCTCACACCTCTCATTTTCACCTCAGTATATACATGTTTGTCATCTCTCTTATATATAGTATACACCTGTATGTCATCTCCTGTATATAGTATATACCTGTATGTCATCTCCCCTGTATATAGTATATACCTGCTGTGTGTCATCTCCCCTGTATATAGTATATACCTGTATGTCATCTCCTCCTATATATAGTATATACCAGTATGTAATCTCCTCCTGTATATAGTATATACCTGTGTGTCATCTCACCTATATATAGTATATATCTGTGTGTCATCTCCTCCTGTATATAGTATATACCTGTATGTCATCTCCTCCTATACATAGCATATACCTGTATGTCATCTCCTCCTGTATATACTATATACCTGTAGGTAATCTGCTCCTGTATATAGTATATACCTGTGTGTCATCTCCTCCTGTATATAGTATATACTTCTATGTCATCTCCTGCTGTATGTAGTACGTACCTGTATGTCATCTCCTCCTCTATATAGTATATACCTGTGTGTCATCTCTCCTGTATATAGTATATATCTGTGTGTCATCTCCTCCTGTATATAGTATATACCTGTGTGTCATCTCCCCTGTAAATAGTATATACCTGTGTGTCATCTCCTCCTGTATATAGTATATATCTGTATGTCATCTCCTCCTGTATTAGACCTCGTTCACACGTTATTTGGTCAGTATTTTTACCTCAGTATTTGTAAGCTAAATTGGCAGCCTGATAAATCCCCAGCCAACAGTAAGCCCACCCCCTGGCAGTATATATTAGCACACACATACACATAATAGACTGGTCATGTGACTGACAGCTGCCGGATTCCTATATGGTACATTTGTTGCTCTTGTAGTTTGTCTGCTTATTAATCAGATTTTTATTTTTGAAGGATAATACCAGACTTGTGTGTGTTTTAGGGCAAGTTTCGTGTGTCAAGTTGTGTGTGTTGAGTTGCGTGTGGCGACATGCATGTAGCGACTTTTGTGAGATGAGTTTTGTGTGGCGACATGCGTGTAGCAACTTTTTGTGTGTCGAGTTGTACGTGACAGGTTAGTGTAGCAAGTTGTGTGCAGCAAGTTTTGCGCATGGCGAGTTTTGCGCGTGGCGAGTTTTATGTGTGGTGCCTTTTGAGTATGTGCAAGTTTTGTGTGAGGCAACTTTTGCATGTGTTGCAACTTTTGTGCATGTGGCAATTTTTCTGCGTGTGCAAGTTTTGCATGTGGCGAGTTTTCCATGAGGTGAGTTTTGCACGTGTGGCGAGTTTTGCATGTGGTGAGTTTTGCGCGTGGCAAGTTTTGAGCGGTGACTTTTGTGTTTCGACTTTTATGTGGCGAGGTTGGTGTATGTGTGGTGAAATGTGCGCTGAGGGTGGTATATGTGTTCGAGCATGTGGTAGTGTGTGGCGCATTTTGTGTGTGTGTTCATATCCCCGTGGTGGTGTGGTGATTATCCCATGTCGGGGCCCCACCTTAGCAACTGTACAGTATATACTCTTTGGCGCCATCGCTCTCATTCTTTAAGTCCCCCTTGTTCACATCTGGCAGCTGTTAATTTGCCTCCAACACTTTTCCTTTCATTTTTTCCCCATTATGTAGATAGGGGCAAAATTGTTTGGTGAATTGGAAAGCGCGGGGTTAAAATTTCACCTCACAACATAGCCTATGACGCTCTCAGGGTCCAGACGTGTGACTGTGCAAAATTTTGTGGCTGTAGCTGTGACAGTTCAGATGCCAATCCCGGTCATACACACATACATAGGGTTGAGCGACTTTCATTTTTTTAAGATCGAGTAGGGTTTTGGGAAACCCGATTTTGTCCAGAGTCGAGTCGAGTGCAGTCGGCCGATTATCGCTAAAAGTCGGGGATCGACCGAAACACGAAACCCAATGCAAGTCAATGGGGAAGCATAGTCGGCAGTGAGTGGAGGCCAGGAAAACACCTACAGTGCCCATTTTAATGCCAAAAACATCCATTCTTGTTTCTGAAGCTTGCCAATCTTAATTAACTGTATAATAATAGTTGGGCATAGGGAATTGGGGGAAAGTTGTGGGGGGAGTAGGGCTGGCTCAAGTTTTTCGTGGGCCCAGGAAATGCGGACTACGTCACGGCGGTGTTGCAGGGAAAGGTAAGTATTTAAAAGTTGCAAGTGCTGTGATCCTGAGCAAGCAGGGGGGGGGCCCACTCGTTCGCATTGCCACTGGCACAGGGCCCCTCAAAGTACGGCGGTGTGTTTGCATGGCGGGGGCGCCTCCCACCAGCAGCGACACTTTTGCGTACTCTGAGGGGCCCTGTGCCAGTGACGTCGCCAACGAGTATGCCCCCCCACCTGATGAAGGAACCTGCACTTTCATCTGCACCTTCCTCTTTGTCCCTGTGTAAGGTGGTATAACATGCGGGAAGGGGAACCTTACTTTCAGCAGGGACAGATTCTGGCTGTGTAGAGTACAAGGGGAATGTAGTGGTCTAGGTCAATGTACCAGCAGACTCATTTAGCAGTGGCTGGGCAATGGGCAGGATGAGGAGGAAACAGATATAGGGCCAAAGAATAAAGTAGGCTACATGCAGTTCAAAATTGGTAACAGGACTAAACAGGCGGCATTGCTTTGTTCAGTGGAGTAGCAAACCCAAGAGCAGCAGACACTGTTTCAAGGGCCTAACCACACTAGTAGGCCAAATGCAGTTTAATATCTGATAGTATAGGGCGAAAGCCAGAATGTGGAAGCTCAGCTTTGTTCAGTTGAGGACAACACCAGGGAGGGGCAGACACCTTTAGTAGGCCGGAAAAGCCTATTGCATTTTTTAAAATGGTAATTTGGAGCAGAAGGTTGAAGCTCAGCTTTATTTAGTTGAGGGCAACACCAGGCAGGGGCAGAAGCCGTTAGTAGGCCCTAACCACCATTTTTTTTTTTAAAACCACATAATGAGAGCCGGAAGGTTGAAGCTCAGCTTTATTTAGTTGAGGACAACACCAGGGAGGGGCACACAGACAGACACCTTTTGTAGGCCTGAAAAGCCTATTGCATTTTTCAAAATGGTAATTTGGAGCAGAAGGTTGAAGCTCAGCTTTATTTAGTTGAGGGCAACACCAGGGAGGGGCAGAAGCCGTTAGTAGGCCCTAACCACCATTTTTTTTTTTTAAACCACATAATGAGAGCCGGAAGGTTGAAGCTCAGCTTTATTTAGTTGAGGACAACACCAGGGAGGGGCACACAGACAGACACCTTTAGTAGGCCTGAAAAGCCTATTGCATTTTTCAAAATGGTAATTTGGAGCAGAAGGTTGAAGCTCAGCTTTATTTAGTTGAGGGCAACACCAGGGAGGGGCAGAAGCCGTTAGTAGGCCCTAACCACCATTTTTTTTTTAAAACCACATAATGAGAGCCGGAAGGTTGAAGCTCAGCTTTATTTAGTTGAGGACAACACCAGGGAGGGGCAGAAGCCGTTAGTAGGCCCTAACCACCATTTTTTTTTTTAAAACCACATAATGAGAGCCGGAAGGTTGAAGCTCAGCTTTATTTAGTTGAGGACAACACCAGGCAGGGGCACACAGACAGACACCTTTAGTAGGCCTGAAAAGCCTATTGCATTTTTCAAAATGGTAATTTGGAGCAGAAGGTTGAAGCTCAGCTTTATTTAGTTGAGGGCAACACCAGGGAGGGGCAGAAGCCGTTAGTAGGCCCTAACCACCATTTTTTTTTTTTAAAACCACTTAATGAGAGCCGGAAGGTTGAAGCTCAGCTTTATTTAGTTGAGGACAACACCAGGGAGGGGCACACAGACAGACACCTTTTGTAGGCCTGAAAAGCCTATTGCATTTTTCAAAATGGTAATTTGGAGCAGAAGGTTGAAGCTCAGCTTTATTTAGTTGAGGGCAACACCAGGGAGGGGCAGAAGCCGTTAGTAGGCCCTAACCACCATTTTTTTTTTTTAAACCACATAATGAGAGCCGGAAGGTTGAAGCTCAGCTTTATTTAGTTGAGGACAACACCAGGGAGGGGCACACAGACAGACACCTTTAGTAGGCCTGAAAAGCCTATTGCATTTTTCAAAATGGTAATTTGGAGCAGAAGGTTGAAGCTCAGCTTTATTTAGTTGAGGGCAACACCAGGGAGGGGCAGAAGCCGTTAGTAGGCCCTAACCACCATTTTTTTTTTTTTAAACCACTTAATGAGAGCCGGAAGGTTGAAGCTCAGCTTTATTTAGTTGAGGACAACACCAGGGAGGGGCACACAGACAGACACCTTTTGTAGGCCTGAAAAGCCTATTGCATTTTTCAAAATGGTAATTTGGAGCAGAAGGTTGAAGCTCAGCTTTATTTAGTTGAGGGCAACACCAGGGAGGGGCAGAAGCCGTTAGTAGGCCCTAACCAAAGTTGAAGGCCAAATGCAGTTTAATTTCTGATACTATAGGCCGAAAGCCAGAAGGTGGAAGTTCCGATTTAGACAGTGGAGGACAATTTGAATTAGGGACTGCAGACAGACTTAGTAGGCTGTCCCCTGTGGACCATGCATCCACCACATTAACCCATTGCGCCGTAATGGACACGTAATCTTCCGTGGCCATGCCTACAGGTCCATGCGTCTGTTGTCAGGTGCACCTTTGTACTCACAGATTGCCAGAGTGCATGGACAATGCGGTCTTCTACATGCTGGTGGAGGGTTGGGATGGCTTTTCTCGCAAAAGAAGTGTCGACTGGTTAGCTTGTAGCGTGGTACAGCGTAGTCCATCATGGCCTTATTAATAGTAAATAAAATATATAACTAGGCTCTATGAACTTTTAAATAGGTTCCAGGGGTACACGGGCAGCATTGGTGTGGTCAGTGGAGGAGTATTGCAAGTAGGGGCTGCAGACAGGCTATCAAAGGCCTAAAATAACAAACAGTAGGCAGTCATGGCAGTTTTACATCGGTTACATGGATACACAGGCAGGCACTCCAGGCAGCATTGTGGTCAGTGGAGGAGTATTGCAAGTAGGGGCCGCAGACAGGCTATCAAAGGCCTAAAATAACAAACAATAGGCTCATGGCAGTTTTACAGCGGTTACATGGATACACGGGCAGGCAGCTTGGTGGTCAGTGGAGGAGTATTTAAAGTAGGGACCGCAGACAGGCTTCAAAGGCCTAACATAAGAAAATGGGCTGGCTGTAGGCACTTTATAATTGGTTCCAGGGGTACACGGGCAGCAGTGGTCTGGTCAGTGGAGGACTAGTGGAAGGAGGGACCGCAGACAGGCTTCAAAGGCCTAACATAAAAAAATGGGCTGGCTGTAGGCACTTTATAATTGGTTCCAGGGGTACACGGGCAGCAGTGGTCTGGTCAGTGGAGGAGTATTTAAAGTAGGGACCGCAGACAGGCTATCAAAGGCCTAACATAACAAACAATAGGCTCATGGCAGTTTTACAGCGGTTACATGGATACACGGGCAGGCAGCTTGGTGGTCAGTGGAGGAGTATTGCAAGTAGGGGCCGCAGACAGGCTATCAAAGGCCTAAAATAACAAACAATAGGCTCATGGCAGTTTTACAGCGGTTACATGGATACACGGGCAGGCAGCTTGGTGGTCAGTGGAGGAGTATTTAAAGTAGGGACCGCAGACAGGCTATCAAAGGCCTAAAATAACAAACAATAGGCTCATGGCAGTTTTACAGCGGTTACATGGATACACGGGCAGGCAGCTTGGTGGTCAGTGGAGGAGTATTTAAAGTAGGGACCGCAGACAGGCTATCAAAGGCCTAAAATAACAAACAATAGGCTCATGGCAGTTTCACAGCGGTTACATGGATACACGGGCAGGCAGCTTGGTGGTCAGTGGAGGAGTATTTAAAGTAGGGACCGCAGACAGGCTTCAAAGGCCTAACATAAGAAAATGGGCTGGCTGTAGGCACTTTATAATTGGTTCCAGGGGTACACGGGCAGCAGTGGTCTGGTCAGTGGAGGACTAGTGGAAGGAGGGACCGCAGACAGGCTTCAAAGGCCTAACATAAAAAAATGGGCTGGCTGTAGGCACTTTATAATTGGTTCCAGGGGTACACGGGCAGCAGTGGTCTGGTCAGTGGAGGAGTATTTAAAGTAGGGACCGCAGACAGGCTATCAAAGGCCTAAAATAACAAACAATAGGCTCATGGCAGTTTTACAGCGGTTACATGGATACACGGGCAGGCAGCTTGGTGGTCAGTGGAGGAGTATTTAAAGTAGGGACCGCAGACAGGCTATCAAAGGCCTAAAATAACAAACAATAGGCTCATGGCAGTTTTACAGCGGTTACATGGATACACGGGCAGGCAGCTTGGTGGTCAGTGGAGGAGTATTTAAAGTAGGGACCGCAGACAGGCTTCAAAGGCCTAACATAAGAAAATGGGCTGGCTGTAGGCACTTTATAATTGGTTCCAGGGGTACACGGGCAGCAGTGGTCTGGTCAGTGGAGGACTAGTGGAAGGAGGGACCGCAGACAGGCTTCAAAGGCCTAACATAAAAAAATGGGCTGGCTGTAGGCACTTTATAATTGGTTCCAGGGGTACACGGGCAGCAGTGGTCTGGTCAGTGGAGGAGTATTTAAAGTAGGGACCGCAGACAGGCTATCAAAGGCCTAACATAACAAACAATAGGCTCATGGCAGTTTCACAGCGGTTACATGGATACACGGGCAGGCAGCTTGGTGGTCAGTGGAGGAGTATTGCAAGTAGGGGCCGCAGACAGGCTATCAAAGGCCTAAAATAACAAACAATAGGCTCATGGCAGTTTTACAGCGGTTACATGGATACACGGGCAGGCAGCTTGGTGGTCAGTGGAGGAGTATTTAAAGTAGGGACCGCAGACAGGCTTCAAAGGCCTAACATAAGAAAATGGGCTGGCTGTAGGCACTTTATAATTGGTTCCAGGGGTACACGGGCAGCAGTGGTCTGGTCAGTGGAGGACTAGTGGAAGGAGGGACCGCAGACAGGCTTCAAAGGCCTAACATAAAAAAATGGGCTGGCTGTAGGCACTTTATAATTGGTTCCAGGGGTACACGGGCAGCAGTGGTCTGGTCAGTGGAGGAGTATTTAAAGTAGGGACCGCAGACAGGCTATCAAAGGCCTAACATAACAAACAATAGGCTCATGGCAGTTTTACAGCGGTTACATGGATACACGGGCAGGCAGCTTGGTGGTCAGTGGAGGAGTATTGCAAGTAGGGGCCGCAGACAGGCTATCAAAGGCCTAAAATAACAAACAATAGGCTCATGGCAGTTTTACAGCGGTTACATGGATACACGGGCAGGCAGCTTGGTGGTCAGTGGAGGAGTATTTAAAGTAGGGACCGCAGACAGGCTATCAAAGGCCTAAAATAACAAACAATAGGCTCATGGCAGTTTTACAGCGGTTACATGGATACACGGGCAGGCAGCTTGGTGGTCAGTGGAGGAGTATTTAAAGTAGGGACCGCAGACAGGCTATCAAAGGCCTAAAATAACAAACAATAGGCTCATGGCAGTTTCACAGCGGTTACATGGATACACGGGCAGGCAGCTTGGTGGTCAGTGGAGGAGTATTTAAAGTAGGGACCGCAGACAGGCTTCAAAGGCCTAACATAAGAAAATGGGCTGGCTGTAGGCACTTTATAATTGGTTCCAGGGGTACACGGGCAGCAGTGGTCTGGTCAGTGGAGGACTAGTGGAAGGAGGGACCGCAGACAGGCTTCAAAGGCCTAACATAAAAAAATGGGCTGGCTGTAGGCACTTTATAATTGGTTCCAGGGGTACACGGGCAGCAGTGGTCTGGTCAGTGGAGGAGTATTTAAAGTAGGGACCGCAGACAGGCTATCAAAGGCCTAACATAACAAACAATAGGCTCATGGCAGTTTCACAGCGGTTACATGGATACACGGGCAGGCAGCTTGGTGGTCAGTGGAGGAGTATTGCAAGTAGGGGCCGCAGACAGGCTATCAAAGGCCTAAAATAACAAACAATAGGCTCATGGCAGTTTTACAGCGGTTACATGGATACACGGGCAGGCAGCTTGGTGGTCAGTGGAGGAGTATTTAAAGTAGGGACCGCAGACAGGCTATCAAAGGCCTAAAATAACAAACAATAGGCTCATGGCAGTTTTACAGCGGTTACATGGATACACGGGCAGGCAGCTTGGTGGTCAGTGGAGGAGTATTTAAAGTAGGGACCGCAGACAGGCTATCAAAGGCCTAAAATAACAAACAATAGGCTCATGGCAGTTTTACAGCGGTTACATGGATACACGGGCAGGCAGCTTGGTGGTCAGTGGAGGAGTATTTAAAGTAGGGACCGCAGACAGGCTATCAAAGGCCTAAAATAACAAACAATAGGCTCATGGCAGTTTTACAGCGGTTACATGGATACACAGGCAGCTTGGTGGTGAGTGGAGGAGTAGTGCAAGGAGTGTCTGTCCCAGTACTCCCAAAATATAAATAGATGTTAATGTCTCGCAAAACAACCAAAACAAAAAAAAAAGGTGGCATACTTAGGTACAGGGGTGGGCTCATCTACTGAGTTTCTGACATAGTAATTTGGCAGTAACTATTTAATGGTGCCAATATAGGACACAGACACAGACTACTTTAAGTTGCATCATAGATGTCTACAAATTTGTATTGTCAGTGCCAGACATTGAATGATGTCAGCGAATAGACTAAAGATTGGTGGAGCTGTGCGACATAATTTTGCACGTGGTAGAGCACATTTTGAGCTGGGGTAGGGGGGAACTCTCTTGAGGCCGGCGGGACCGCCCCAGGGCCCCTCATGTTACAACGGTGTGTCTGACGTTGGGTGCGCACCACCACCGCCAGAGACACTACATTGTACTATGAGGGACCCAGTAGCAATGCCGTCAACCAAAAGCGAGCACACCCACCTCTTCAGACAAACAGCAGTCTCACGGGTGCTTGCGCCAAGTCGCGATACCACGGCCCCGTGTGGGGAGTTTTGCCATTTAGGGAGGTGTAAACATGTCGTATGCTGTACAATCAGCTGCAGCAAATTAGACATTAGAAAAGTAATTCACAGGCAAGAGCTTTTCATAGGAAAGCTAGGTGTCGGCCGGGCAAGGTGGGGCAAAAGATTTCGAAATCCAGTTGTGGTTCATTTTAATGAATGTTAGATCGTCAACATTTTGGGTAGCCAGACGAGTCCTTTTTTCGGTTAATATTGAACCTGCAGCACTGAATACTCTTTCTGATAGGACACTTGCTGCCGGGCAAGCAAGCTCCTGCAATGCATATTCTGCCAATTCTGGCCAGGTGTCTAATTTGGAGGCCCAGTAATCAAATGGGAATGACGGTTGAGGGAGAACATCGATAAGGGATGAAAAATAGTTAGTAACCATACTGGACAAATGTTGTCTCCTGTCACTTTCAATTGATGCAGCAGTACCTGTCCTGTCTGCGGTCATAGCAAAATCACTCCACAACCTGGTCAGAAAACCCCTCTGTCCAACGCCACTTCTGATGTGTGCACCCCTAACACTCCTAGTCTGCTGCCCCCTGGAGCTCGTGTGAGAACGATCACGTGCGCTGTGTGCTGGGAATGCCTGAAGCAAACGGTCAACAAGAGTTGATTGTTTGGTTGCTAATATTAGTTCCAAGTTCTCATGTGGCATAATATTTTGCAATTTGCCTTTATAGCGTGGATCAAGGAGGCAGGCCAACCAGTAATCGTCATCGTTCATCATTTTCGTAATGCGTGTGTCCCTTTTTAGGATACGTAAGGCATAATCCGCCATGTGGGCCAAAGTTCCAGTTGTCAAATCTCCGGTTGTGATTGGTTGAGGGGCAGTTGCAGGCAAATCTACGTCACTTGTGTCCCTCAAAAAACCAGAACCCGGCCGTGACACGCAACCAAATTCCTGTGCCCCCGGGAAAGGTTCGGCATTAAAAATATACTCATCCCCATCATCCTCCTCGTCCTCCACCTCCTCTTCGCCCGCTACCTCGTCCTGTACACTGCCCTGACCAGACAATGGCTGACTGTCATCAAGGCTTTCCTCTTCCTCTGGTGCAGACGCCTGCTCCTTTATGTGCGTCAAACTTTGCATCAGCAGACGCATTAGGGGGATGCTCATGCTTATTACGGCGTTGTCTGCACTAACCAGCCGTGTGCATTCCTCAAAGCACTGAAGGACTTGACACATGTCTTGTATCTTAGACCACTGCACACCTGACAACTCCATGTCTGCCATCCTACTGCCTGCCCGTGTATCCTCCCACAAATAAATAACAGCACGCCTCTGTTCGCACAGTCTCTGAAGCATGTGCAGTGTTGAGTTCCACCTTGTTGCAACGTCTATGATTAGGCGATGCTGGGGAAGGTTCAAAGACCGCTGATAGGTCTGCATACGGCTGGCGTGTACAGGCGAACGTCGGATATGTGAGCAAAGTGCACGCACTTTGAGGAGCAGGTCGGAGAACCCAGGATAAGTTTTCAATAAGCACTGCACCACCAGGTTTAAGGTGTGAGCCAGGCAAGGAATGTGTTTCAGTTGGGAAAGGGAGATGGCAGCCATGAAATTCCTTCCGTTATCACTCACTACCTTGCCTGCCTCAAGATCTACTGTGCCCAGCCACGACTGCGTTTCTTGTTGCAAGAACTCGGACAGAACTTCCGCGGTGTGTCTATTGTCGCCCAAGCACTTCATAGCCAATACAGCCTGCTGACGCTTGGCAGTAGCTGGCCCATAATGGGACAACTGGTGTGCAACAGTGTCATCTGCCGATGGAGTGGTTGGCAGACTGCGTTCTGTGGAAGAGCTGTAGCTTCTGCAGGAGGACGAGGAGGAGGAGGAGGAGGGGGTGCGAACGCCTACAGCCAACTGTTTCCTAGACCGTGGGCTAGGCACAACTGTCCCTAAATTGATGTCGCCTGTGGACCCTGCATCCACCACATTCACCCAGTGTGCCGTGATGGACACATAACGTCCCTGGCCATGCCTACTAGTCCATGCATCTGTAGTCAGGTGCACCTTTGTACTCACAGATTGCCTGAGTGCATGGACGATGCGCTGTTTAACATGCTGGTGCAGGGCTGGGATGGCTTTTCTGGAAAAAAAGTGTCGACTGGGTAGCTCGTATCGTGGTTCAGCGTACTCCATCAGGGCTTTGAAAGCTTCGCTTTCAACTAACCGGTAGGGCATCATCTCTAACGAGATTAGTCTAGCTATGTGGGCGTTAAAACCCTGTGTACGCGGATGCGAGGATAAGTACTTCCTTTTTCTAACCAGAGTCTCATGTAGGGTGAGCTGGACTGGAGAGCTGGAGATCGTGGAACTTTCGGGTGTGCCGGTGTACATGGCAGACTGAGAGACGGTTGGAGACGGTATTGTTTCCGCCGGTGCCCTAGATGCAATATTTCCTCCTACAAAACTGGTGATTCCCTGACCCTGACTGCTTTTGGCTGGCAAAGAAACCTGCACAGATACTGCCGGTGGTGCGGAAAATGGTGGCCTTACAGTGACGGAAGGGATGTTGCGTTGCTGACTAGCTTCATTGGCCGAGGGTGCTACAACCTTGAGGGACGTTTGGTAGTTAGTCCAGGCTTGAAAATGCATGGTGGTTAAGTGTCTATGCATGCAACTAGTATTTAGACTTTTCAGATTCTGACCTCTGCTTAAGCTAGTTGAACATTTTTGACAGATGACTTTGCGCTGATCAGTTGGATGTTGTTTAAAAAAATGCCAGACTGCACTCTTCCTAGACTCGGATCCCTTTTCAGGGATTGCAGACTGAGCTTTAACCGGATGGCAACGCTGTGCTCCAACAGGTTTTGGCTTTGACACGCGTTTTGGGCCAGATACGGGCCCGGCAGATGGAACCTGTTGCGATGTTGATGCCTGCTGCGGCCCCTCCTCCACCTCCGCTTCTGAACTACTGCCGCCTGCACCCTGTTCCCCCAATGGCTGCCAATCGGGGTCAATAACTGGGTCATCTATTACCTCCTCTTCGAGCTCGTGTGCAACTTCGTCTGTGTCACTGTGTCGGTCGGTGGTATAGCGTTCGTGGCGGGGCAACATAGTCTCATCAGGGTCTGATTGTGGATCTGTACCCTGAGAGGGCAATGTGGTGGTCTGAGTCAAAGGAGCAGCATAGTACTCTGGCTGTGGCTGTGCATCAGTGCACTCCATGTCAGAATATACTTGTAATGGGCATGGCCTGTTAAATGTTTCACTTTCTAAGCCAGGGACGGTATGTGTAAAGAGCTCCATGGAGTGACCCGTTGTGTCGCCTGCTGCATCCTTCTCTCTTGTTGTAGTTTTTGCTGAGGAGGACAAGGAAGCGACTTGTCCCTGACCGTGAACATCCACAAGCGACGCGCTGCTTTTACATTTACCAGTTTCGGAAGAGGAGGCAAAAGAGCTAGAGGCTGAGTCTGCAATGTAAGCCAAAACTTGCTGTTGCTGCTCCGCCTTTAAAAGCGGTTTTCCTACTCCCAGAAAAGAGAGCGTTCGAGGCCTTGTGTAGCCTGACGACGAAACTGGCTCCACAGCTCCAGACTTAGGTGGAATATTTTTATCCCCACGACCACCTGATGCTCCACTACCACTACCATCATTACCAGCTGACAATGAACGCCCACGACGACCTCTTGCACCAGACTTCCTCATTGTTTTAAAATCTTAACCAAAGTAACTTTATTTGTTGCTGTCAAACAACTTACACGGTGAGCTATAACTTCAGTATGATTTCAATATCCCTTAACAGGTTGGTGAGACCACAAGGAAAATCAGGCACAATGTTACACACTCTGTTTTCTGTGGCACAAAATCACAGAGATGACACACACGCAGGACTGTCACTCAAGCACTAATGTCAATATTAATCTCCCACCTAATTTATTTATTTTTTTTTCTCAGGGAGACTTTAGAAACCAAATAATATTAAAAAAAAAAAAAAAAAGGCTTTCTATGGCCCACAATTAGAGAGAGAGAGGTGGCACAACCAGGAGTCAAGACTGGCGCACAAGCTGAAAGGGCAATATTACTCTCCCACTGTTTTTTATGTTTTTTTTGTTTTTTTCAGGGAGACTTTAGAAACCAAATAATATTAACAAAACCAAAAAAAAAAAGGCTTTCTATGGCCCACTGAATGAGAGGGAGAGAGGTGGCACACCCAGGAGTCAAGACTGGCACACAAGCTGAAAGGGCAATATTACTCTCCCACTGTTTTTTTATGTATTTTTTGTTTTTTCAGGGAGACTTTAGAAACCCAATAATATTTTAAAAAAAAAATAAATAGGCTTTCTATGGCCCACTGAATGAGAGGGAGAGAGGTGGCACACCCAGGAGTCAAGACTGGCACACAAGCTGAAAGGGCAATATTACTCTCCCACTGTTTTTTTAGGTTATGTTTTTTTTTTTCAGGGAGACTTTAGAAACCCAATAATATTTTAAAAAAAAAATAAATAGGCTTTCTATGGCCCACTGAATGAAAGGGAGAGAGGTGGCACACCCAGGAGTCAAGACTGGCACACAAGCTGAAAGGGCAATATTACTCTCCCACTGTTTTTTTATGTATTTTTTGTTTTTTCAGGGAGACTTTAGAAACCCAATAATATTTTAAAAAAAAAATAAATAGGCTTTCTATGGCCCACTGAATGAGAGGGAGAGAGGTGGCACACCCAGGAGTCAAGACTGGCACACAAGCTGAAAGGGCAATATTACTCTCCCACTGTTTTTTTAGGTTTTTTTTTTTTTTTCAGGGAGACTTTAGAAACCCAATAATATTTAAAAAAAAAAATAAATAGGCTTTCTATGGCCCACTGAATGAAAGGGAGAGAGGTGGCACACCCAGGAGTCAAGACTGGCACACAAGCTGAAAGGGCAATATTACTCTCCCACTGTTTTTTTATGTATTTTTTGTTTTTTCAGGGAGACTTTAGAAACCCAATAATATTTTAAAAAAAAAATAAATAGGCTTTCTATGGCCCACTGAATGAGAGGGAGAGAGGTGGCACACCCAGGAGTCAAGACTGGCACACAAGCTGAAAGGGCAATATTATTCTCCCACTGTTTTTTTAGGTTTTTTTTTTTTTTTTCAGGGAGAATTAGAAACCAAATAATATTAAAAAAAAAAATAAATAGGCTTTCTATGGCCCACTGAATGAGAGGGAGAGAGGTGGCACACCCAGGAGTCAAGACTGGCACACAAGCTGAAAGGGCAATATTACTCTCCCACTGTTTTTTTAGGTTTTTTTTTTTTTTCAGGGAGACTTTAGAAACCAAATAATATTAAAAAAAAAAAAAATAAAAAAAAAAATAGGCTTGCTATAGCCCACTGAATGAGAGATAGCACACACAGCAGTGGCACACAAGCCCTGACTGAGGCCAATATTTTTCTCCCACTGATTGATGTAGTGTTTTTGTGTTGAGGTAGAATTTAGAACACAAATCACGGAAAAAATAAATAGGCTTTCTATGGCCCACTGAATGAAAGGGAGAGAGGTGGCACACCCAGGAGTCAAGACTGGCACACAAGCTGAAAGGGCAATATTACTCTCCCACTGTTTTTTTATGTATTTTTTGTTTTTTCAGGGAGACTTTAGAAACCCAATAATATTTTAAAAAAAAAATAAATAGGCTTTCTATGGCCCACTGAATGAGAGGGAGAGAGGTGGCACACCCAGGAGTCAAGACTGGCACACAAGCTGAAAGGGCAATATTATTCTCCCACTGTTTTTTTAGGTTTTTTTTTTTTTTCAGGGAGAATTAGAAACCAAATAATATTAAAAAAAAAAAATAAATAGGCTTTCTATGGCCCACTGAATGAGAGGGAGAGAGGTGGCACACCCAGGAGTCAAGACTGGCACACAAGCTGAAAGGGCAATATTACTCTCCCACTGTTTTTTTAGGTTTTTTTTTTTTTTTCAGGGAGACTTTAGAAACCAAATAATATTAAAAAAAAAAAAAATAAAAAAAAAAATAGGCTTGCTATAGCCCACTGAATGAGAGATAGCACACACAGCAGTGGCACACAAGCCCTGACTGAGGCCAATATTTTTCTCCCACTGATTGATGTAGTGTTTTTGTGTTGAGGTAGAATTTAGAACACAAATCACGGAAAAAATAAATAGGCTTTCTATGGCCCACTGAATGAAAGGGAGAGAGGTGGCACACCCAGGAGTCAAGACTGGCACACAAGCTGAAAGGGCAATATTACTCTCCCACTGTTTTTTTATGTATTTTTTGTTTTTTCAGGGAGACTTTAGAAACCCAATAATATTTTTAAAAAAAAATAAATAGGCTTTCTATGGCCCACTGAATGAGAGGGAGAGAGGTGGCACACCCAGGAGTCAAGACTGGCACACAAGCTGAAAGGGCAATATTACTCTCCCACTGTTTTTTTAGGTTTTTTTTTTTTTTCAGGGAGACTTTAGAAACCAAATAATATTAAAAAAAAAAAAAAAAAATAGGCTTGCTATAGCCCACTGAATGAGAGATAGCACACACAGCAGTGGCACACAAGCCCTGACTGAGGCCAATATTTTTCTCCCACTGATTGATGTAGTGTTTTTGTGTTGAGGTAGATTTTAGAACACAAATCACGGAAAAAATAAATAGGCTTTCTATGGCCCACTCAGTGAGAGATGGCACACACAGGGATGGCACTGTAGCAGAAATGCCAATCTTAATCTCCCACAAAAAAAAAACAAAAAAAAAAAAAAAACTGTCCTACAATTACTATCTCCCTGCAGTAATGTAAGCCAGGTATGGCAGGCAGCAATAGGAGTGGACTGATGCACAAATTAAATAAAAAGTGTGGACAAACAAAAAAGATAGCTGTGCAGAAAGGAAGGAACAAGAGGATATGTGCTTTGAAAAAAGCAGTTGGTTTCCACAGTGGCGTACACACAGCAATACAGCTATCACGGAGCCTTCTAGGGCAGCCCAATGAGCTACAGCGCTGAGGGGAAAAAAAAAAAAAAATAGCTTCCACAGTCCCTGCACACCGAAGGTGGTGTTGGACAGTGGAAATCGCTGCAGCACAAGCGGTTTGGTGGTTAGTGGACCCTGCCTAACGCTCTCCCTGCTTCTGACGAAGCGGCAGCAACCTGTCCCTAAGCTCAGATCAGCAGCAGTAAGATGGCGGTCGGCGGGAACGCCCCTTTATAGCCCCTGTGACGCCGCAGACAGCAAGCCAATCACTGCAATGCCCTTCTCTAAGATGGTGGGGACCAGGATCTATGTCATCACGCTGCCCACACTCTGCGTTCACCTTCATTGGCTGAGAAATGGCGCTTTTCGCGTCATTGAAACGCGACTTTGGCGCGAAAGTCGCGTACCGCATGGCCGACAAGCACAGGGGTCGGATCGGGTTTCATGAGACGCCGACTTAGCCAAAAGTCGGCGACTTTTGAAAATGATCGACCCGTTTCGCTCAACCCTACACATACATACATACATACACACATTCAGCTTTATATATTAGATTAACCTGCAAATTACCCCAATATCTGCAGATTAATAGCATTTGGGAACATGAGAGGTTACAAATAAATCTACGTCTTTACCTCTTTGGAGATCTGTAGCAGAAAAATAAAAAAAGTAATTATTATAAAGATATGCTAAGAAATTGATCAGCACATCACTTTGGTCCTAAAACAAGTGTTAGAAGGTAGATAAAAACTAAAGTGAATCAGGTGCTTGCTTGAACAAGTAACTGCTTTACAACGTCCAGCATTTTTTTGTTCCTGGGTAGAAATATAATAACTTTTCATAACTATGATAAGTTCTAATTTTACAAAAGGCATTCACAGTGTACCCTCACTCCAGCCTTTCTTTATACCTATAAAATATAATGTACATGAAAAAAGCGGATCGTCGTTATTTTAAATTAACATCTATTTTGATTGCTTATCTAGGCAGATTTGCCATTCAGAAATGAAGACAAAAACTGAACGTTGGTTACTTTGTGAGATTTATGGTGCGGGTGTTCACAGCTTTTAAAGAACAAACATCTGTATTTTTATGCCTTTTTAACCCATCCCTTCTATTAGTACATTTGCAACTTGGCCAAGCCTATTTTTGCTGCCTGTTTTTATTCCTTGGAGTGACTCAACAAATGTTAGCCATTTGGCACAATCTTACATGCAATTAAAATTGACTGCCGAATAAGCGATGTGGGCCAATTGTATTTTACAGTCCTGAAATGAAGAGCATACGCAGAAGAGTTTCAATTATTTTCCATTTCCTAAAGCCCCTACTTGTAATAGAAGGATATAATAAAAGCAAAACAAAAAAACTAAAACAAAACACTTTTCGAAAACAAACCACTTCAAGCATATGGTCAAGGCTGTATCCTGAACTCTTGAATAGACTAGAACTTTGCTTTGTCACCTGTAAAAATGTCTATTAGCAGGAACAAAAGGTGAGTTACACAAAATTGCTTCCATGGTGAAGTTACTAAACAGATCACAGGGTTTCATGCTATGTGTTTAGCTTATAAATTCACTAGAAATGCAGGTAATTTTAAAATGCAAAAAAAGAACAGAAACTGTCAGATGTTTCTTTTACAAATATTCTAAAAAACTAACTATGTCATCAGCCGTAAAACTAAAATTGGTGAGCTCTTTATAAATTAACTTGAACTGAAAAATTTCAATTTAAGCTCAGTCTGACTCATACTGTACCTGGCAAAAAGTGATATTACCCAAATAAGAAGAAAAAATACATCACGTAAATGCAAAATAGAACCGAATCTGTCAGAACCATGTGCACCAAGAAATACACATTGACACCCTCATTACACAAAAAAAGCTTTAATCTGAAATGCGGCAACGCTTTAAAGGAAACATCATACGGAAAACTTCTCCTTTTGATTGACAGCTCTCTCTCTATGCAAATAGCTGCTAATGGAGTTTATCTGGACAGGAAAAAGCAAGAGGACTCTCCTCCTATGCCTGCCTCATTTTCCAAACCATGTTCTGTATAAAATGTTGCAGAATGCATCATTTATAAATACCTATACGGTATCATGTAATGATGAACTTGTGCAACATATAATAGGAAATAACGTATTTGCAAAAAGAAGTGTGTATAACATCCCTAAAAAATGATGTAACATGTAATGCTATGCCACTGAAGACATAGGATAAAAATTGCACAGATTGCATCATTTTCAACAAGCTGTAAACTGATGTATCTAGGTAGAGTATCTTGATGTCTCCCCAATGTTGTCTAGCAGAATCCAAGTAACACAAAAATGAGAGATCTATTTTATGAACACATTTTGAACATGTATTTTCAGTTTAAATTTACACTTTCATAAAGTCACTTTTCTGAACAGAGGAAAAAGTTCTGCAGGATGCGATGTTTCTTCTGTTCTAAAAATTGAGCATTTGAGTCGAATTTAATTCTACTCAAATATGTACAAAAAACCTAGATTTTTCAGAATACTCATCTTTGCAAATTTGCTGAATTGGAATTCACCATTAAAAGATAGAAATCAAAGAAGCACTCATCATATTATAAAGCACTATGTGCTTACAATTGCTAATTTTGCCCTTTTACCCAGTTAATTCTTCTGTTTTTCCATTTGGCCTATGACATCATGTGATTAAAAACTGACTAGCGGAATCCTTCTAATCTCTACATAGAGAGGCGGAGTGCAGCAGCTGGGTCAGAAGTTGAAAAGGGGAATGATTTATGCAGGGACAAAATACTTCTTATTTCTACTTAGAGTAGAGAAATGAGAATAATTTACTATGTATAAAGACAAACTGAGCAATTGTAAATACACAGTGCTATATAGTATGATGACTGCAATATATTTAAAGGATACAAACTTTTATGGGAAGAGTGCTTCTTTAAAAAAAAGTAATATTTACATCAATGCTCATTTGTCCAGCCCCTCAGCTGCTTTATGTCCACCATAGAGCTGCCTCTAATATCTCACATCACGAGCAGTATCTCCTGGACTTTTCCTGCTGGTCCACGATTTCCAGCTGCAATGAGGCCTCTGAAGTTACTGGTATGGGATGACAGACGTGCAGCGAGCAGTGACATCTGAGGCCACATCATATCTGAAGTCTCATTTTAGAGTTAGCAGGTTGAAGATGCAACAGCGAGAAGAAGAAAACCCGATGGTTTGCAGGCTAGACCTCAGGGGTTGCAGCTCATCGCAGTTCTGTAATATCACATCGTGTGATGTTCAATGACCTGCGAGGCTTGGACATGGCCAGATGTCCAGTATTAGAATTAACAGGCTGGTAAGATGTGACTCGCGATGGGGAAAGAAATGGTGGACAGTGACCAACGGAAAGGGACAGACAGATGAGCGGTCAGGTGAGTATAAAATATTATTGTTCTATTTTTTATATCTTACATTTATAATGCTTTTTTATGTTCTTTAAGCATAATAAGGGACATTAAGAAAATAACTGTGAATAGAATTTCCCGGGGAAATCCTTGAAATTTGACAAATTAGAATTTTTTCCAATCCACTTATCTCGATTTACATGTGCTAATAGCATTTACATATTGTATATCAGGCCACACATCTTAAATATAGCAGCAACGACACCACAAAAGACAGAGGCTTAGCACAAAATTGTCTCATTATTTACAGAATACAAATGAATAACACATACAATATTCAAAGTCAATTACAAAAAAGTTGAGACACTGTAAAATGTCAAGAAAACAGAATGCAATAATTGATAAACCTCTTATAGCCGTATTTTATTCACAACATTACAGTGCATATATCGGAAGCTGAAAGTTAGACAATTTTCTATCTAATTTAAAAACTGATGGAAGCAACACATCGCATCTAAAAAAAGATGAGAAAGGGTTAACAAAATACTGAAAAGTAAATGGTATTTTTGAACAACAGCTGAAGGGTCAATTTTTAGCTACATCACATGACTGTGTACAAAAACGAGCAAATTAGATGTGCAGCAAGCAAATTAGAGGGGCAGCGTCTATAAGAGGCAAAGATGGTCAGACGTTCATCAATCAAGGAACAACTGTGTCTAAAAATTGTGAGAAATTACAGAAAAGAATAAAATTACAAAGGATCTGAATATCCCAAAATCTACAGCACATAATATCGACAAAACATTCAGAAGTCCTGGAGAAATCCAATGCATAAGGAAAAGACCAATGGTCAATATTTCCATTCTTGTAAACAATGGGTTCTCAGATGGCACTGCATTATAAACAGGCATAATTCAGTCATACTAATTGCTGCAATGCCTCAGTGATACATTGTCTGTGAACACAGTTTGCTGGTCAATCCACAAATGCAATTTTAAGCTCTATCATGCAAAGAAAAATTCATATCTCAACACAATCCAGAAACGCTACTGTCTTCCCTAGGGCGAAGATTAGAGACCGTGGCAAAATAAAAAAAAACTTTTACTTAGTCAAATGAATCAAAATCTGAAGTTCTCTGTGGAAACCATGGATGCCATGTCCTGCAGATTGAAGAGGAGAGGAAAGTGATGAGTGTGCATGCTCGCCACAGTTCGATACTCAATCGTGCAACAGGGTGCTACAGCACTCACGATACGCGGTCAAGTTATGAGGGTGCTTTAGTGCCATATTTGAGTCTACTCCCCTCATGTTTGGCACTTGTTAGACTGCCAATAAATATGCAGGGATTGCCTACCATACAGAGAAATTCCGTAGCCATGCTTCATAATGCCATTACTGTGATTGGCTGGCTGCATCGTGTCATGGGGTATTACACACCGCTCAAAAAAATGAAGGGAACACTTAAACAACAGAATATAACTCCAAGTAAATCAAACTTCTGTGAAATCAAACTGTCCACTTAGGAAGCAACACTGTTTGACAATCAATTTCACATGCTGTTGTGCAAATAGAATAGACAACAGATGGAAATTATTGGCAATTATCAAGACACTCAATAAAGGAGTGGTTCTGCAGGTGGGGACCACAGACCACATCTCAGTACCAATGCTTTCTGGCTGATGTTTTGGTCACTTTTGAATGCTGGTTGTGCTTTCACACTTTTGGTAGCATGAAACGGACTCTACAACCCACACAAGTGGCTCAGGTAGTGCAGCTCATCCAAGATGGCACATGAATGCAAGTTGTGACAAGAAGGTTTGCTGTGTCTGTCAGCGTACTGTCCAGAGGCTGGAGGCACTACCAGGAGAAAGGCCAGGACAGCAGGAGACTTGGAGGGGGCCGTAGAAGGGCAACAACCTCAGCCTTTGTGCAAGGAGGAACAGGAGGAGCACTGCCAGAGCCCTGCAAAATGACCTCCAGCAGGCCACAAATGTGCATGTGTCTGCACAAGTGGTTAGAAACTGACTCCATGAGGATGGTCTGAGTGCCCGACGTCTACAGATGGGGGCTGTGCTCACAGCTCAACTCCATGCAGGACGCTTGGCATTTGCCACACAACACCAGGATTGGCAAATTTGCAACTGGCACCCTTTGCTCTTTACAGATGAAAGCAGGTTCACACTGAGCACATGTGACAGAAGTGGCACAGTCTGGAGATGCCATGGAGAGTGATCTGCTGCCTGCAATACTCTTAAGCATGACCGGATTGGCAGTGGGTCAGTAATGGTGTGGATGACATTTCTTTGAAGGGCCGCACAGCACTCCATGTGCTCGCCAGAGGTAGCCTGACTGCCATTAGGTACCAAGATGAGATCCTCAGACCCCTTGTGAGTTCATATGCTGGTGAGGTTGGGCCTGAGTTCCTCCTATTGCAGGACAATGCCAGACCTCATGTGGCTGGAGTGTGTCAGCAGTTCCTGCAAGATGAAGGATTTGAAGTTATGGACTGGCCTGCCCATTCACCAGACCTGAATCTGATTGAACACACCTGGGGCATCATGTCTAGCACCATCCACCAACGTCACATTACACCACAGACTGTCCAGGAGTTGGCGGATGCTTTAGTCCAGGTCTGGCAGGAGATCCCTCAGGAGACCATCTGCCGCCTCATCAGAAGCATGTCCAGGCATTATAGGGAGATCATACAGGCACGTGGAGGCCACACACACTACTGAGCATCATTTCCTTGTCTTGAGGCATTTCCACTGAAGTTGGATCAGCCTGTAACGTCATTTTCTACTTTGATTTTGAGCATCATTCCAACTTCAGACCTCCGTGGGATATTAGTTGTGATTTATATTGATCATATTTAGGTTTTATTGTTATCAACACATTCCACTATGTAATGAATAAAGATTTACAACTGGAATATTTCATTCAGTGATATTTAGGATGTGGGATTTTAGTGTTCACTTTATTTTTTTGAGCAGTGTATAAGACCTGGAGATGCGATGCTTGTCATACTGTGTTCAGGAAGCAGTTCAGGGAGAGTTGCTATTGAAGGGAGAGCGTATTATAGAGTATGGGTATACAGTGGTATCCAAAAGTTTGGGCACCCCTGGTCAAAATTATTGTCATTATGAGCAGTTAAGCAAGTTGAAGATGAAATGATCACTAAAAGGTCTAAAGTTAAAGATGACACATTTCTATTGTATTTTAGGTTATAAAAACATATACAGTCATTTTCTACATTTTAAAAATTACTAAAAGGAAAATGAGACAATTCAAAAGTTTGGTTACCCTTGGAGATGTGTGTGCTCAGATAACTTTGACCGAGGATTCAGACCTTATTTAGCCTGTTAGGGTTATGGCTTGTTCTTTATCATCATTAGTATAGGCCAGATGATGCAAATTTCCCAGCTTTATAAAAACCCAGCCTCCTCTAACCTTGTCAAAAAACAGAGGCCATGAGTTATTCTAAGCAGCTGCCCAGCACTCTTAAAATGTAAATGTCAGAGGCTCACAAAGCAAGGGATGGCTATAAGAAAATAGCTAAGCATTTTCAAGTTGCCCTTGCTTTAGTTCAAAATGTAATTAAGAAACAGGAACAGTTGTGGTAAAGATAAGGCCTGGAAGACCAATCAAATGTTCAGTGAGAGCTACCCACAGGGCTGGTAGAGAGGCAAATCAGAACCCTCCGCTTGACTGCAAGCGACCATCAGAAATACTTAGCAGACTCTGGAGTTGTGGTACATTGTTCTATTGTTCAGAGACACCTGCACAAATGTGGCCTTCAAGGAAAAGTCATCAGAAGAAAACCCTGCATCCTCATCATAAATTTCAGCATCAAAAGAATGAAAAAGAACATCTAAACAAGCTTGTGCATTTTGGAAAACAAGTCCTGTGGACCAATGAGGTTAAAATAAAACTCTTTGGTAACAATGATCAAAGGTTAATGTGAAGACAAAAAGGGCACAGAAATTCAGGAAAATGACATCTCACCAACCATTAAGCATAGGGGTGGAACAATCATGCTTTGGGGTTGTGTTGCAGCCAAGGCATGGGGAAGTTCTCATGGGTAGAGGGAAAAAAGGATACAATAAAGTTTCAACAAATTCTGAAGTTGAAAAGCGGATTGCTTCTATAAATGGATAATGATCCTAAACACGCGTCAAAATCAACAATAGACTACCTCAAAAGGTGCAAGCTGAAGGTTTTACAATGGCCCTCACAGTTCCCTGATCTGAACATCTTTGAAAATCCATGACTAAGCTTCAAAATAGCAGTGCATGCAAAACAACCCAGGAATCTCGCAGAACTGAATGAATTTTCTAAGAAAGAAAGGATGAAAATCCCTCAAACCAGAACCGAAAGACTCTTGGCTAGCTTTATGTGATTTTTAAAATTTAAAAGATGAAAATAAATATTTATTGTTTTGCCTAAAATACAAAAGAAAAGCATAGTCTTTAACTTTAGACCTTTTAGAGATAATTTAATCTTCAAATTTCTTAAATGTTCATAATAACATTATTTTTGACCAGAGGTGCCCAAAATTTTTCATGCCACAGCAGTCAGGGTGTAATATTGCTATTGCAGTACATGTATACTGCTGCTGCAGCATTAAAACAACAGTCCTTGTCAAGGCTAAATATTTTCCTTTCTGTAGCAAAACTGCTGTGACCTGCATTCAGTGCAGGGAAAGTTTAGGGTTAGAAGCATCTAGTTAGGGTTTAATCCCTTAACAACCACCGATACGCCTTTTAACATCTATAGTTAAGGGTAAAAAGTGTATAGCGCCCCCCAGAGTTGGATTTTCTCTCTGGTCTCGGCTGTTGGGGGTAGCTTAGATCCCAGAGAACATGATTAAGGTTGGTTTTTACCGATCCCTGGGTTGCAGTCACCGTTATTAACAGTATAACGGCGATCGCAAAAAAGGGCAATTTGCCATTTAATTTCTCTGTCCTCTGAGGTGATCGCACATCAGAGGACAGAGAAATAGGGTCCTCGATCCCCTCCGATACTTACCAGTATCTACCGGTGTCCATGGGTCCTCCTGCTTCCCCCCACGGCTGCTGGTGTCTTCTTCCAGTAAGAAAATTGCGGGCACATGTGCAGTGTGCCCGCCGAGATCTGGCGGCCGGCACCCGGCAACAATAGGAAGATTTTTCCTATTGGTTCATTTTGGTCACTGTGATAAACCCTATCACAGTGATCAAAATAGAAAAAATAAAAAATAAACCCACCTTTATCACCCGCTTACTTAGGGAAAAATAATAAAAATAATAAAAACAAGAAAATATATTTATTTCCATTTTCCCATTAGGGTTAGAGTTAGGCTAAAGTGAGTTGGGCTAAAGTAAAGGTTGGGGCTAAAGTTAGGGTTAGAGTTGGGATTAGGGTTAGGGTTGTGACTAGGGTTATGGTTAGGGTTGGGATTAGGGTTAGGGGTGTGTTGGGGTTAGGGTTGTGATTAGGGTTATGGTTAGGGTTGGGATTAAGGTTAGGGATGTGTTGGGGTTAGGGTTGGAGTTAGAATTGGGGGGTTTCCACTGTTTAGGTACATCAGGGGGTCTCCAAATGTGACATGGCACCACCATTGATTCCAGCCAATTTTGCATTCAAAAAGTCAAATGGTGCTCCCTCCCTTCAGAGCTCTGCTATGCACCCAAACAGTGGTTTACCTCCACATATAGGGCATCAGCATACTCAGGACAAATTGGACAACAACTTTTGGGATCCAATTTATCCTGTTACCCTTGGAAAAAGAATAGGGGCTAAAAACTTTTTTGTTTTGTGGAAAAAAAATATTTTTTATTTTCATGGCTCTGAGTTATAAACTTCTGTGAAGCATTTGAGTGTTCAAAGTGCTCACCACACATCTTGATAAGCTCCTTGGGGGGTCTAGTTTCCAAAATGGGGTCAATTGTGGGAGTTTTCTACTGTTTAGGCACATCAGGGGCTCTGCAAACGCAACATGATGCCCGCAGACCATTCTATCAAAGTCTGAATTCCAAAATGGTGCTCCTTCCCTTCAGAGCTCTGCCATGCGCCCAAACAGTGGCCCCCCACATATGGGGTATCCGTGTACTGAGGACAAATTGCACAACAACTTTTATGGTCTAATTTCTCCTGTTACCCTTGTGAAAGTAAAAATTTGGGGGTGAAAAAATCATTTTTGTGGAAAAAATATGATTTTTTAGTTTAATGGCACTTGGGGGGTTCATAGTGCTCACCACACATCTAGATAGCTCCATTGGTGGTCTAGTTTCCAAAATAGGGTCACTTGTGGGTGTTTCTACTGTTTAGGTACATCAGGGGCTCTGCAAACGCAACATCGCGCCTGCAAACCATTCCATCAAAGTCTGCATTTTAAAATTTTACTACTTCCCTTCCGAGCCCCGATGTGTGCCCAAACAGTGGTCCCCGTACATATGGGGAATCAACGTACTCAGGACAAATTGAACAACAACTTTTGGGGTCCAATTTCTCCTGTTACCTTTGTAAAAATAACAAATTGCAGGCTAAAAAAATCATTTTTGATGAAAAAATAGGATTTGTTATTTTCACGGCTATGCGTTATAAACTTCTGTGAAGCACTTGGGGGTTCAAAGTGCTCACCACACATCTAGATAAGTTCATTAAAGGGTCTAGTTTCCAAAATGGTGTCACTTGTGTGGGGTTTCCACTGTTTAGGCACATCAGGGGCTCTCCAAATGCGACATGGCGTCCAATCTCAATTCCAGCCAATTCTGCATTGAAAAGTCAAACATCACTCCTTCCCTTCTGAGCTCTGCTGTGCTCTTAATCAGCGGTTTACCCCCACATATGGGGTATCAGTATACTCAGGACAAATTGCTCAACAAATTTAGTTGCCTAATGTCTTCTGGTACCCTTGTGAAAATAAAAATTTGGGGGGTGAAAAATCATTTTTCTGGAAAAATACGATTTTTTATTTTTAAGGCTCTGCATGTTAGGTGTCGAGTTCCTGCCGCTGCACAGGGGGAATCTCGAGCCACCTCCGCTGTGGTCTCCCATTCTTCTTCAGCTGAAGTGGAGCCTGCTCGGCAGAGATGTCGTTCCCAGCGTCTGGCTCAGTCAGGTACTGTGCGCTTGGTTACTGCTGATCTTCCAGTCTCAGCCATTGTAACCAGCACTGTTCAGCGGCGAGCAGATGCTCCTGGGATGAAGTCCTGCTTTTCCACTACTGAGGATGCCCAAGGGATGACCTCTCATTGGAGGTTGGGGGTCACATGCTCAGGTCCTGAAGCAGTACCTATTGGACCACTAAGAAGGTGCTGGAGAGCTTTCTCTATAAAAGGTTTGCATGGCCGCACGGCCATGTGCTAGTATCAACTTATGTTTATGAGCATATGAGCTTAGCTACTTGGTGGTCTGTGTCAGCATGTGTTCAGGGTCGGCTGTATAGCCACTAGAATTCCGGCACCTCCGGAGAGGAGTTAGTGTGTGTGAATTTAGGGCTGGCATATAGCCACCAGAATTCCGGCACCTCCAGAGAGGAGTTGTTTGTGTGCTGTTGCTGACTGAATGACCACTGTATGCAATCTGCTCCGTTAGTGAGCTGTGATCTGTGAGGTTAACAGAGCACAGCGTTACCATTAATCCCGGCGACTCTGTGAAGCAACAGGGTTCGCTCCTATATAGACCGGGTGACGGAACCCATGTCTATTAAGGTGTAGTACCGCCATATAGTGCCACCATCTACTAGCAGCAGGTTCCACTCCTGCACAGTAGACCCTGGGCTGCGAATGCACCTATACTATCTCCATATTTACTCGGTGCATTCCACCAGCCCTAACACTGCGTTTAAAACTTCTGTAAAGCACTTGGGGTTTTAAAGTGTTCAGCACGCATCTACATAAGTTCCTTAAGGGGTCTAGATTCCAAAATGGTGTCACTTGTTGGGGGTTTCCACTGTTTAGGCACATCTGGGGCTCTCCAAATGCAACATGGTGTACGACATCAATTCCAGCCAATTCTGCATTGAAAAAGTCAAACAGCGCTCATTCCTTTCCAAGTTCTGTCGTGTGCCCAAACAGTGGTTTACTCCCACATATGGAGTATCGGCATACTTAGGACAAATTGCCCAACAACCTTGGGGGTCTAATGTCTCCTGTTACCTTTGTGAAAATAAAAATTTGGGGAAGAAAACATCATTTTTGTGAAAAAAATATGATTTTTTATTTTCATGGCTCTACGTTATAAACTTTTGTGAAGCACTTGGGGGTTCAAAGTGTTCACCACACATCCAGTTCTGCATTGAAAAAGTCAAATGGCACTCCTTCCCTTCCAAACTCTGCTGTGCGCCCAAACAGTGGTTTACCCCCACATATTAGGTATCGTTGTATACAGGAGAAATTGCACAACAAATTTTGTTGTTCATTTTCTCTTTTTACACTTGTCACAATAAAAAAAAATTGGTTCTGAATTAAAATGTTTGTAAAAAAATGTTAATGCTATTTTTTTCCTTCCACATTGCTTCAGTTCCTGTGAAGCACATAAAGGGTTAATAAACTTTTTTAATGTGGTTTTGAGAACCTTGAGGGGTTCAATTTTTAGAATTGTGTCACTTTTGGTATTTTCTATCACGTACACCTCTCAAAGTGACTTCAAATGTGAGATAGTCCCTAAAAAATTGGTTTTATAAATTTTGTTGTAAAAATGAGAAATCGCCGGTCAACTTTTAACCCTTAAAACTTCATAACAAAAAAATTGTCTCCAAAATTGTGCTGATGTAAAGTAGATATGTGTGAAATGTTATATATTAGCTATTTTGTGTGACATATCTCTCTGATTTAAGGGCATAAAAACTCAAAGTTTGAAAACATTTTTGCCATATTTCCATTTTTTCATAAATAAACACAGATAATATCGAAGAAATTTTACCAATAACATGAAGTACAATAGGTAGTGAAAAAGTACTCTCAGATTCAGCTGGATCTGTTAAAGCATTCCAGAGTTATAACCTCATAAATTGACAGTGGTCAGAATGGTAAAAAATTGGCCTGGTCATTAAGCTGCAAATTGGCTCTGTCACTAAGGGGTTAATATTAGTAAGTGCACTATTTGTATACCATTTCTACTGTACCATTAAAAGAATGGCTGTTATCAGAGCTAAATCATTTTCTTTCTGCAGTAAAACCACTGTTACCTGCATTCTTTGGAGGGTAAGTTTAGGATTAGTGTCATCTAGGCAGGGTTTAATATTGCTTTTGCAATACTTGTATACCGCCACTGCTGTATCGGCAAAACAACAGTCTTTGTCAGGGCTAAATATTTTCTTTTCCCTATTAATACAAGAATGTTTGCAGGCACATACAGTATGTCAAATTTAAAATGTACAAGGCGTGCTGTACACAGCATATGCGTCACAGGTCGGATTGGCACCGACTTTTTTGATGCATACGCTGTGTCACAGGTCGGGAAGAGGTTAATCTATTAGTACCCACACTGACACCTTGTGGTGTCTTTAGCACTAGCACTTAGTGTACTGAATTTTTACTAATTTTCACATTACATTCGTACATTCGTAATGATTTCATATTACCTGTAATTATTTTACATTATTATTATAATGTTTTCAATCAAGTGGCGGTATTCACTGTTAGTATTTATTGTTATAATATTTTTCCTTTGATATATCGTACATAAATTGATATGTTAATATTAAAGGGATTGATTGCCCCTTCACTATGGTCATCTTTTATTTGCATTGTCCGTTTCTGTTATGATTTACCTGACTTATTTATGAATACATTTTATTATTTATTACTTATTACTGTGGACTGCTTTGGTCTGTCTTTTCCTGGGATATTTGGTGGTTTTTGCTTTTTCCCGACTGTCCATCACTTTACATTTAGTCCTTCTTACTTGGTTGGCAGATATAATTAATTATTTATTTAGAGCAGCATTGTGAAAATTACTTTTAACTATACATGTTCTGCTACCAGGTATTCATCCTTTGTTTGGTTTTAGAATTTTTTTTTTCTGGTATATTCCCATGCACCCCTTCCCACCGAAAAAAATATATATGGTATATGGCCCATGGTTTCTTTTTATTCTTATCTTCCTCTTCCTTTACCGGTAATCTGGTGGACATCACCATCACTCAAAATCTTTATAGGGTCATCAGGAGTCCCTTACTCAAAATGAAGAAGCTCTGGATTGGTTCAGACTTCTCAACCCGACCAGATAACAGCAGCAAAACATAAAGCCAATTCAAATGTAGGGCTACCAGATGGCCCTCTCTCAAAATCTTCATAGGGTCATCAGGCGGCCCTCAGTTGAAATCTTTAAAGGGTTATCAATATCAAGCTGCCCTCACACAAAATGAACAAAACCTGGAACAACCCAGACTTTGCAATCCCAACAGATGACAGCAGAGGAACAAAACACTTGTTCAAATGTAGGGTCATCAGGCATCCCTCACTCAAAATCTTTATAGGGTAATCAAGTATCCCTCACTCAAAATCTTTATAGGGTCATCAGGTAGCCCTCACTCAAAATCTTTATAGAGCCATCAGGTGGCCCTCAGTCAAAATTATTATAGGATCATCAGATGGCACTCACTCAAATTCATTATAGGGTCATCAGGTGGCAGTCACTCAAAACTCAGGGCCCCCCAGAGGAAGCCAACATGAAACGTGGGTTGGGACTGTGGGTGGTGAACCACACGCAGGACATTTATGTTTAAGTGTGCAATAGTGAGCGTTTAATGAAGTTATATTGTGGGGCTGTTGGACCTTATATCCACTTGGAGTATAAACTTATTACTTATACAGCCCTTATGTGTAAGTGAATTTTGTCCCACAGCAAGTAAACACGATGGTTTAAAACATTTAAGCATCAGCACTTTAGGTATTTATATATGAATTGGGTACTCTCCCTACACTGATACAACATGTGGTGCATGCATGTCGTATTTACCTGATTCCCTGTTCTATTTGACTTTGTTTGGAAAGATGTTTTTGATATTTTTTATCCTAAATTGTTTGCCTTGAATTGTTTAATAAAGTTCATATATTTTATTCTTGGACTATGTACTCCATGTTTTTTGGTAATGATTTCTGTATAGTAAATATACACTCGTCTTTGTATATTTATTGAGGGGCACCGGGTACGGAGACATAGGGTCCCATTTACACTTTTGGGAATATGATTTCTGTTTTGAAGATACTGTTTCCCTTCCAAACAATGGCTAGGTCAGAGTAGGCCTTGCATATTTCAGCAAGACAATGCTAAAATACACAACTGCAGCCAGCACAACAGCAAGGCTTTGCAGAAGAAAAATTCAGGAGATGAATTAGCCGCCTGCTCTCCAGACTTTTCACCAATAGAAATCATTTGATGCATTATTAAATAAAAAATAGACCCATAGAAAGTAGACTCACGTCTATTAAGCAGCTACAATACTATGTCTGACAATAATGGGACAACATTTGTCTCCCAAAACTCCAGAAATTGTCTCCTCACTTTCCAGTCATTTACAGACTGTTCTAAAAACGGGGGATGCTACAGAAAGATAGCTATGGCCCTGTCCCAACTGCTTTCAGATGAGTTGATGCTATCAATTTCTAAATAATTTAATTTTTCCATTCAAAATAGAAAAATGTCTAACTTTCAACTTCTGATCTATGTTCAATCTTCTGTTGTGAATAAAATATGACTGTAAGATATTTCCAAATCATTGTAATCTTATTTTCTTTACATTTTACACATCATCCCAACTATTTTGGATTGGGGTTATAGTGAAATAGGAGATATATTCTGATATTTAAATATCAATCATGTTCTCTACAGACAATATAATAACATCAAAATCAGTTGACTGTAAGTTATTTTCTTACACCTTACGCTGTTTGTTTAAAACAATAAAGGAGTATACACGCTGAACTGCTTTGTGTTCTTTATAAGTTATAGATTGCACCTCGTATGGTGAATGTGTTTATCAATTATACTATTATAAAGATTTACAGTTGTATTAAATGCAGAGTGTAATAACATTTCCCCTGACGAACTCCTGAACACAATACTTTGAACAGATTAAAGAGATTCTAAACCTTTTATAGACTATTGCTTAATGACTACTTCCTACTTGTACTTACAGTGTGTACTTCTTTACAAGCATTGTAAGGGCATGCAGAGATTTCTGACTGAACAAGAGAATTTGTCAAAATTTAATAGAGAGTATCAATAAGATGCTTATACAAGTGTACTTCAGCAGCTGCTCTACTTTGCTCTATTTGGCAGCAATTCATCTTCCAATCATGACTAGTGTTGAGCATTCTGATACTGCAAGTATCGGGTATCGGCCGATACTTGCTGTATCGGAATTCCGATACCGAGATCCGATATTTTTGTGATATCGGGTATCGGTATCGAAACAACATTAATGTAAAAATGTGTAAAAGAGAGAATTAAAATAAAAAATATTGCTATACTCACCTCTCCGACGCAGCCTGCACCTTACCGAGGGAAGCGGCAGCGTTCTTTGTTTAAAATTCGCGCTTTTCTTTCCTTTACGTGAGTCCCGGCTTGTGATTGGTTGCGTGCCGCCCATGTGACCGGGACGCAACCAATCACAGCAAGCCGTGACGTAATTTCAGGTCCTTCAGGATTTTAAAATTACGTTCCGGCTTTGTGATTGGTTGCGTCGCAGTCACATAGGAGACGCAACCAATCACAGCAAGCCGTGACGTAATTTCAGGTCCTTAAGGATTTTAAAATTACGTCCCGGCTTTGTGATTGGTTGCGTCGCAGTCACATGGGAGACGCAACCAATCACAAGCCGTGACGTCACGGGAGGCTGGACACGCGCGCATTTTAAAATGGGCGCGTGTCCAGCCTCCCGTGACGTCCCGGCTTGTGATTGGTTGTGCCGCGGTCAACCAATCACAAGCCGGGAGGCTGGACACGCGCCCATTTTAAAATTTTAAAATGCGCGCGTGTCCAGCCTCCCGGCTTGTGATTGGTTGACCGCGGCGCAACCAATCACAAGCCGGGACGTCACGGGAGGCTGGACACGCGCCCATTTTAAAAAGCGCGCGTGTCCAGCCTCCCGTGATGTCACGGCTTGTGATTGGTTAATGGCGGCCATGTTGCCGGGACGCGGACCAATCACAGCAAGCCGTGACGTAATTTCGTCACGGCTTGCTGTGATTGGTCCGCGTCCCGGCAACATGGCGCCGTGACCAATCATAAGCCGGGACGTCACTGGAGGCTGGACACGCGCGCTTTTTAAAATGGGCGCGTGTCCAGCCTCCCATGACGTCCCGGCTTGTGATTGGTTAATGGCGGCCATGTTGCCGGGACGCGGACCAATCACAGCAAGCCGTGACGTAATTTCGTCACGGCTTGCTGTGATTGGTCCGCGTCCCGGCAACATGGCCGCCCTGACCAATCACAAGCCGGGACTTCACGTAACCAAGTAAAAGCGCGAATTTTAAACAAACAACGCTGCCGGTTCCCTCGCTGAGGTCCAGGCTGCGTCGGACAGGTGAGTATAGCGATATTTTTTATTTTAATTCTTTCTTTTACACATTTATATGGATCCCAGGGCCTGAAGGAGAGTTTCCTCTCCTTCAGACCCTGGGAACCATCAGGGATACCGTCCGATACTTGAGTCCCATTGACTTGTATTGGTATCGGGTATCGGTATCGGATTGGATCCGATACTTTGCCGGTATCGGCCGATACTTTCCGATACCGATACTTTCAAGTATCGGACGGTATCGCTCAACACTAATCATGACTATAAAATTTAAGTGATAAAAAACCCCAAAATCTCAAACAAGACATAAAGGTCAGGAGGTGCTTCAAAGAGCATATCCTACTACAGATGAGTGGATCAGGCATTATTTGATTTTGTTTGTTTGTGTGGATTTTTACTGGAAATTCAATTCACAGAGAAGTTATTCTAAATAATTTAAATGTCCATTATTATGGTCTAGTGTCTGGCGAGAAATAAGGAGTAAAACATAAAATAAATCCTTATACTCACCTTACCATTCACCTCTCTGGGCTATTCTGTTCCTCACATCCCATGTCCGATCCTAGTCACATTGAAATACCATATCCCAACTCCCATTGAACCCAGACTTCTGGTTCTAGTGAGGTCTAGGAGTGTTCTACAAATTACGCCTGCTCAGTTTGACCAGAAGATGTGAGGAGGACTGGGAAAATGGTGGTGTGGAGAAAAAAGGCTGGAGAGATGAGCAGTGAGGTGAATATAAGGATTTTTTTTTTAAATCTTTTAATGCCTCCTTATAGCTCAGAAGGATGGCGGCCAGTCAAAGCAAATTACAAACTACCAACAATTTTGCGATTGCGAATTTTAGTAAAGTTTGA
The DNA here is from genome assembly GCF_051348905.1 of Ranitomeya variabilis. Taxonomy (NCBI): domain Eukaryota; kingdom Metazoa; phylum Chordata; class Amphibia; order Anura; family Dendrobatidae; genus Ranitomeya; species Ranitomeya variabilis. Next base: position 240,018,574 of record NC_135232.1, read on the forward strand.
ATAGAATTCAATTTTACTCAAATTTATTTGCTCATCTCTAAACACTATATACTCTGCTCAAAAAAATAAAGGGAACAATAAAATTCCATATTTTAGATATCACTGAATGAAATATTCCAGTTGCAAATCTTTATTCATTACATAGTGGAAGGCATTGGGAACAATAAAAACATAAAAATTCTCAATGTAAATCAAAATTAATATCCCATGGAGGTCTGCATCTTCAGACTCTCTCACTATGCTCAGTGTGAATTTACTCTCATCCGTGGAGAGCACAGGGTGCCAATGTCAAATCTGCCAATCTTGGTGTTCTCTGGTATGTGCCAATTATACTGCACGGAGTTGGGCTGTAAGCTCAACACCCACTTGTGGATGTTGGGCCCTCATACCACCCTCATGCAGTCTGTTTCTGACAGTTTTAGCAGACACATGGATGTTAGTGGCCTGCTGGAGGTCATTTTGCAGGGCTCTGGTACTACTCCTTCTCTTGTTCCTCCTTGCACAAAGGAGGAAGCAGCAGTCCTGCTGCTGGGTGATTGCCCTCCAACGGCCACCTGATGTATAGGCCTGTGTATCTGCTCAAAGCTCTGGTCACTGTGCTGACAGTCACAGATACCATTCTTGCCACAGTTCGCATTGATGTGCCATCTTGGATGATCTGCACTACCTGAGCAACTTCTATGGGTTGCAGACCCTGCTTCATGCTAATGTACCTCTAGGGGTGAGAGCGATGACAAACTGCAAAAGTGACCAAAACAACAGCCAAAAAGATGAGACCAGAGAAATGTTCTGTGCTCATCACCTGCAGAATGACTCCCCTATAGAGGTTCTTTTGCTAATTGCCTATAATTTTTACCTGTTGTCTGTTCCATTTGCACAACAGCAGGAGAAATTGATTCACAATTGGTGTTAATTAGTGTTGAGCGATACCGTCCGATACTTGAAAGTATCGGTATCGGAAAGTATCGGCCGATACCGGCAAAGTATCGGATCCAATCCGATACCGATACCCGATACCAATACAAGTCAATGGGACTCATGTATCGGACGGTATCCCTGATGGTTCCCAGGGTCTGAAGGAGAGGAAACTCTCCTTCAGGCCCTGGGAACCATATAAATGTGTAAAAGAAAGAATTAAAATAAAAAATATCGCTATACTCACCTGTCCGACGCAGCCGGGACTTCAGCGAGGGAACCGGCAGCGTTGTTTGTTTAAAATTCGCACTATTACTTGGTTACATGAATTCCCGGCTTGTGATTGGTCAGGTCGGCCATGTTGCCGGGACGCGGACCAATCACAGCAAGCCGTGACGAAATTACGTCACGGCTTGCTGTGATTGGTCCGCGTCCCGGCAATATGGCCGCCCTGACCAATCACAAGCCGTGACGTCACGGGAGGCTGGACACGCGCTCATTTTAAAATGGGCGCGTGTCCAGCCTCCCGTGACGTCACGGCTTGTGATTGGTTGCGCCGCGGTCAACCAATCACAAGCCGGGAGGCTGGACGCGCTCATTTTAAAATGGGCGCGTGTCCAGCCTCCCGTGACGTCACGGCTTGTGATTGGTTGCGCCACGGTCAACCAATCACAAGCCGGGAGGCTGGACGCGCTCATTTTAAAATGGGCGCGTGTCCAGCCTCCCGTGACGTCACGGCTTGTGATTGGTCAGGGCGGCCATATTGCCGGGATGCGGACCAATCACAGCAAGCCGTGACGTAATTTCGTCACGGCTTGCTGTGATTGGTCCGCGTCCCGGCAACATGGCCGACCTGACCAATCACAAGCCGGGAATTCACGTAACCAAGTAATAGCGCGAATTTTAAACAAACAACGCTGCCGGTTCCCTCGCTGAAGTCCCGGCTGCGTCGGAGAGGTGAGTATAGCGATATTTTTTATTTTAATTCTCTCTTTTACACATTTTAACATTAATGTTGTTGCGATACCCGATACCCGATACCACAAGAGTATCGGAATCCCGGTATCGGAATTCCGATACAGCAAGTATCGGCCGATACCCGATACTTGCAGCATCGGAATGCTCAACACTAGTGTTAATTCATAACTAGACAGGTTGATTTCAAGAGGGAAAGTTATGGAGATATGTAAATTGCAGAATTGACATACATGTTAGTGAAAGGTAGATTATGAAAAAGTTAAAACTAACTTTTTAAAACATCTCAATTTATTCAATACTATGAGTGCCAAGAGCAGAAATACAAACACATACACACTTTGCAATCATTGAGGTTACTAGTGTTCGCTTGAGGAGTGTTCTTCCTCAATAAATGCACTTCATCACGATTTGCTGCTGGCAGGGCCCTTTGCAGTTTGTGACCAATAACTTTCCAGAGGTGCTCAGTGGGAGACAAGTCCGTAGACACTGGAGGCCACGGTAGTATATTTAGGCTACATAAGTTGCTCATAGCAGCATGAGCAACATGGAGCCTGGCATCATTTTGAAAAACAGCTCCTAGGATACTTTGAAGAAATAGCCAAATCACTGGATCACCATGACAGTAAAAAATGTAACAGTGAACTGTTAGTATAAACAAAATCTATATAGGAAACTCCCTCGAATTGGTCTTCTCCCGGCTTTGCTCAGTGGACGAGTTCACAAACTCCCCTCTCCCGCTCTCTGATCACAACCTTCTTTCATTCTCTATCAAGAACTGCCATCCCACTCAGGTCACCCCCACTTTCCACACTTATAGAAACATACAGGCCATTAACACCCAGAAACGTATGAAGAACTTGCAGTCCTCATTGGCCCCAATCTCCTCCATCTCATGTCCTGATTCTGCTCTGAAGCATTACAATGAAACCCTGCAAAGTGCCCTGGATGAAGGTGCACCTCCTATACATAGAACAACTCAGCACAGACGGCGACAACCATGGCACACGCTGCAAACACGTTTCCTGCAGCGGTGCTCCAGGTGCACTGAACGTCTGTGGAGAAAATCTAATCTACCCGAAGATTTCATCCATTATAAGTTCATGCTAAAAACATACAACTCTGCCCTTCACCTCTCCAAACAAACCTATTTCAACACCCTGATCATCTCACTGTCCAATAACCCTAAACGTCTCTTTGACACTTTTCAGTCCCTACTCAACCCAAGAGAGCAGACACCAACCACGGATCTCCGCGCTGACGATCTGGCCAATTACTTCAAAGAAAAAATTGACCACATTCGACAGGAAATCATCTCCCAATCTCTTTATACCATGCACTGTCCTCCCTCCCCCACTGCATCTAGTTCACTCTCTGACTTTGAGCCAGTTCCAGAAGAAGAAGTAATCAGGCTCCTTGCATCTTCTCGCCCGACCACTTGCACCAGTGACCCCATTCCGTCACATCTCCTCCAGTCCCTTTCCACAGCTGTCACCTCTCACCTAACAAAAATATTCAACCTTTCTCTCACTTCCGGTATTTTTCCCTCCTCATTTAAGCATGCCATCATACATCCATTACTTAAAAAACCATCCCTCGACCAAAACTGTGCCGCTAATTATAGACCTGTCTCTAATCTTCCCTTCATCTCCAAACTCCTCGAACGCCTGGTACACTCCCGTCTTACCCGCTATCTCTCAGATAACTCTCTTCTCGACCCTCTTCAATCTGGCTTCTGCTCTTTACACTCTACTGTAACTGCCCTCACTAAAGTCTCTAATGACCTACTAACAGCTAAATCTAATGGTCACTACTCCATGCTAATTCTCTTGGATCTCTCCACAGCATTCAATACTGTGGATCATCAGCTCCTCCTCAATATGCTCCGCTCCATTGGCCTCAAGGACACCATTCTCTCCTGGTTCTCCTCCTATCTCTCTGACCGATCCTTCACTCTATGTTTTGCTGGTTCCTCCTCCTCTCTCCTTCCCCTTACTGTTGGGGTTCCTCAAGGATCTGTCCTAGGCCCCCTCCTCTTCTCTTTGTATTCTGCCCCTATTGGACAAACTATCAGTAGATTTGGTTTCCAGTACCATCTCTATGCTGACAACACCCAATTATACACCTCTTCTCCTGTTATCACGCCGACCTTATTAGAAAACACCAGTGATTGTCTTACCGCTGTCTCTAACATCATGTCCTCCCTCTATCTGAAACTGAGCCTGTCAAAAACTGAACTCCTCGTGTTCTCTCCCTCTACTAACCTACCTTTGCCTGACATTGCCATCTCTGTGTGCGGTTCCACCATTACTCCAAAGCAACATGCCCGCTGCCTTGGGGTCATCCTTGATTACGAGCTTTCATTCACCCCCCACATCCGATCACTGGCTCGCTCTTCTTATCTGCATCTCAAAAACATTTCTAGAATTCACCCTTTTCTTACTTTTGACTCTGCAATAACTCTTACTGTTTCACTTATTCATTCCCGTCTGGACTATTGTAACTCTCTACTAATCGGCCTCCCTCTTACCAAACTCTCCCCGCTCCAATCTGTCCTGAATGCTGCAGCCAGGATCATATTCCTCACCAACCATTACACCGATGCCTCTACCCTGTGCCAGTCATTACACTGGCTACCCATCCACTCCAGAATCCAGTACAAAACTAATACCCTCATCCACAACGCACTCCATGGCTCAGCACCACCCTACATCTCCTCTCTGGTCTCCGCCTACCACCCTACCCGTGCCCTCCGCTCCGCTAATGACCTCAGGTTAGCATCCTCAATAATCAGAACCTCCCACTCCCATCTCCAAGACTTTAAACGTGCTGCGCCGATTCTTTGGAATGCACTATCTAGGTTAATACGATTAATCCCCAATCCCCACAGCTTTAAGTGTGCCCTAAAATCTCATTTGTTCAGACTGGCCTACCGCCTCAATGCATTAGCCTAACTATACCTGTGTGACCCATTAAAAAAAAAATAATAAAAAAAATAAACAAAACATAATCAGGTTCCTCGCATCATGTTCTCATACACTTCATGCAGTTAATAGCACTCTGTGTCTGTACTGTTACATACTTAGGCAGTTAACTGGTTCATGCAGCTTTACATGAACACTCAATCCTTACACTATGGCTGGTCCAAAAAACTAAATCAATTGTTACCACCCACCTCTCGTGTCTTCCCTTTTCCTCATAGTTTGTAAGCTTGCGAGCAGGGCCCTCATTCCTCTTGGTATCTATTTTGAACTGTGATTTCTGTTATGCTGTAATGTCTATTGTCTGTACAAGTCCCCTCTATAATTTGTAAAGCGCTGCGGAATATGTTGGCGCTATATAAATAAAATTATTATTATTATATTATTATTATTATTATATAGTACCCCTCAGAAAAAAATAAAGGATCTCCCTTGATATCATAGTTAGAGATGGGTGGACACCTGGATGTTCGGGTCTGGCAGGTTCGGCCGAACAGTTACAAAAAGTTTGGGTTCGGGTACCAGAGCAGTAACCGGACCCGAACCCATACCCCATTCACTTGAATGGGAGACCTGAATATCCAGTGTTTGCCACACCGTCATGTGCTTGACAGCGCAGCAAACACTGCTTTTCATTGACTGTGAAATTATTCACGTCAGAGAGCCGCGGTTCCCACGCCGTCAAAACACAGCATAGGCATTCAGCTGTGATTGGAGGTATAAAGTTTACCTCTGGTCATTGATGTCAGCAGATGGGACTACAGCTCCCATGATCTGACACCTGCTGCCGCTAATAACAGCAAGAGCAGGAGTGGCTGATGGGTGTATTCATTAGCCCTCTCCTGTGCTGTAAATAAATAATTGAAAAAAAAATGGTGTGGGTTCCTGTTGTGATCCGCTTTTTGGGCTCCCCTAGTGGTGGCTGGTGGTACTGGAGACTTGTGTGTTCTTTTCTGCCTCAGCTCACCTGCTTCCATCAGTTTTGGGAGTTCCCTATTTAGCCTTGCTCTCCAGTCACTTCCTTGCCGGTCATCATTGTAACCTGAGTCTTTCAGTTGCATGTTCCTGCTACCAGTCTGCTGATCAGCTAAGTGGACTCTTGTCCTTTTTGTTTTGTATTTTTGGTCCAGTTTACAGTTTGTCATTTCCTGTTACTGGAAGCTCTTGTGGACTGAAATTGCCACTCCTGTGTCATGAGTTGACACAGGAGTCTTAAAGTAATTTCAGGATGGGTTTTTGAAAGGGTTTTTCAGCTGACCGTGAAGTCCTCTTTTGTATCCTTCCTCTATCTAGTAAGTGGACCTCGCTTTGCTAAATCTACCTTCATACTGTGTATGTCTTTTCCTCTGAACTCACCGTTAATATATGTGGGGGCTACTATCATCTTTGGGGAATTTCACTAGAGGTAAGCCAGGTCTGTTCCTTCCTCTTCCAGGCGTAGTTAGTTCTCCGGCTGGCGCATGGCATCTAGGCAGCCGTAGGAATGCTTCCTGGCTACTGTTAGTTGTGTGGTAGATTTAGGTCACGGTCAGCTTGAGTTTCCATCACCCGAGGGCTAGTCTGTTATTTTGTGTTTCTGATGTTCCCATGCCATTGGGGAATCATGACAGTATGACCGGCCACTGTTAAAGTAATTGGCAGAAGAAAGGAGAGTAAAATAAGTCTGTAGATTTTTATTTTTTTTTTCCTCACATGTTTGCTACTTAGTTTGCTCAGTTGTATTTCTGCTCTATTTACAGCCTTGCCTTTCTCTCCTTCTAATCCTTGAATGGCTCTGATCTCTCCGGTTTAAGGATGGACTCTCAGAGTTTGGTTGCAGGTTTAAATAATCTTGCTACGAAGGATCAGAATTTACAAGATTATGTTATACGTACTCCTATTTCTGAACCTAAGATTCCTACACCAGAGGTATTTTCCGGAGATAGATCTCGGTTTCTGAATTTCAAATGTAATTGTAAATTATTCCTTTCTCTCAGACCTCACTCCTCTGGAGATCCTGTTCAGCAGGTTAAGATTGTGATTTCTTTGCTGCGAGGTGACCCTCAAAATTGGGCATTTTCATTGACACCAGGGGATCCTGCGTTGCTCAATGTGGATGCGTTTTTTCTGGCTTTAGGGTTGCTGTATGAGGAACCTAATTTGGAGATTCAAGCTGAAAAAGCTTTAATAGCCCTGTCTCAAGGGCAAGATGAAGCTGAGATACACTGCCAAAAATTTCGTAAATGGTCTGTGCTTACTCAGTGGAATGAGTGTGCCCTAGCGGCAATTTTCAGAGAAGGCCTTTCTGATGCCGTTAAGGATGTCATGGTGGGGTTTCCTACGCCCACAGGTCTTAATGAGTCCATCACAATGGCGATTCAGATTGATTGGCGTTTGCGGGAGCGCAAACCCGTGCACCATTTGGCGGTATCTTCTGAAGGGACGCCAGAGAAAATGCAATGTGACAGAATTCTGTCAAGAAGCGAGCGGCAGAATTATAGGCGCAAAAATGGCTTGTGCTTCTACTGTGGTGATTCCGCGCATGTTATATCAGCATGCTCTAAACGTACTAGGAAGGTTGACAAGTCTGTTTCTATTGGCACTTTACAGTCTAAATTTCTTCTGTCTGTAACTCTGATTCGTTCATGATCAGTTATTACCGTGGATGCCTATGTGGACTCTGGCGCCGCTCTGAGTCTCATGGATTGGTCTTTCGCCAGGCGCTGTGGGTTTGATTTGGAGCCTCTGGAAGTTCCTATACCTCTGAAGGGTATTGATTCTACACCTCTGGCTTGTAATAGACCACAGTTCTGGATGCAAGTGACTATGCGTATGACTCCAGACCATCAGGAGATGATTCGCTTCCTCGTGTTGCATAATTTACATGATGTGTTAGTGCTTGCATTACCATGGTTGCAATCTCATAACCCAGTACTGGACTGGAAAACTATGTCTGTGTTAAGCTGGGGATGTCGGGGGGCTCATGGGGACATACCTTTGGTTTCTATCTCGTCATCTATTCCCTCTGAGGTTCCGGCATTTTTGTCGGATTTTGGGGATCTTTTTGAAGAGCCTAAAATTGGTTCTCTCCCTCCCCACAGAGAGTGTGATTGCGCCATAGATCTGATTCTAGGCAGTAAATTTCCAAAGGGTCGTTTGTTTAACCTATCTGTACCTGAGCATGCTGTCATGCGAGAGTATGTTAAGGAGTCCCTGGAAAAGGGACATATTCGTCCTTCTTCATCACCTTTAGGAGCTGGGTTTTTCTTTGTCTCTAAAAAGGATGGCTCGCTGAGGCCTTGTATTGATTATCGACTCCTGAATAAAATTACTGTCAAATATCAGTATCCGTTGCCGCTGCTTACTGATTTGTTTGCTCGCATAAGGGGGGCTAAGTGGTTCTCCAAGATTGATCTCCGTGGGGCGTATAATTTGGTGCGAATTAAGCAAGGGGATGAGTGGAAAACCGCATTTAATACGCCTGAGGGCCACTTTGAGTATTTAGTAATGCCTTTCGGCCTTTCTAATGCACCTTCAGTTTTTCAGTCCTTTATGCATGATATTTTCCGTGAATATCTGGATAAATTTATGATTGTGTATTTGGACGATATTTTGATTTTTTTCTGAGGACTGGGAGTCTCATGTTCAGCAGGTCAGGAGGGTTTTTCAGGTCTTGCGGGAGAATTCTCTGTGTGTAAAGGGTTCTAAGTGTGTTTTTGGGGTTCAAAAGATTTCCTTTTTGGGGTACATTTTTTCCCCTTCTTCTGTTGAGATGGACTCTGTCAAGGTTCGGGCTATTTGTGACTGGACGCAGCCTACTTCTCTAAAGGGTCTTCAGAAGTTCTTGGGCTTTGCTAATTTTTATCGTCGATTTATAACTGGTTTTTCTGGTGTTGCTAAGCCTCTTACGGATTTGACTAAGAAGGGTGCTGATGTTGCCAATTGGTCCTCTGCCGCTGTGGAGGCCTTTCGGGAACTTAAGCGCCGCTTTTCGTCTGCCCCTGTGTTGCGCCAGCCTGATGTCTCTCTCCCCTTTCAGGTTGAGGTCGATGCTTCCGAGATCGGAGCGGGGGCGGTTTTGTCGCAGAAAAGTTCCGATTGCTCAGTGATGAGACCTTGTGCGTTCTTTTCTCGAAAATTTTCTGCCGCCGAAAGAAATTATGATGTCGGTAATCGGGAGCTTTTGGCCATGAAGTGGGCATTTGAGGAGTGGCATCATTGGCTTGAGGGTGCTAGACATCAGGTGGTGGTTTTGACTGATCACAAGAATCTGATTTATCTTGAGTCTGCCAGGCGCCTGAATCCTAGACAGGCGCGCTGGTCGTTGTTTTTCTCTCGGTTTAATTTTGTGGTCTCATATCTACCAGGTTCTAAGAATGTGAAGGCAGATGCCCTTTCTAGGAGTTTTGAGCCTGATTCCCCTGGTGATTCGGAACCTACAGGTATCCTTAAGGATGGGGTGATATTATCCGCTATTTCCCCAGATCTGCGACGTGCTTTGCAAGAGTTTCAGGCGGATAGACCTGATCGCTGTCCACCTGGTAGACTGTTTGTTCCTGATGATTGGACCAGTAGAGCCATCTCGGAGGTTCATTCTTCTACGCTGGCGGGTCATCCTGGAATTTTTGGTACCAGGGATTTGGTGGCTAGATCCTTCTGGTGGCCATCTCTGTCTCGAGATGTGCGTGTTTTTGTGCAGTCTTGTGATGTGTGTGCTCGGGCCAAGCCTTGTTGTTCTAGGGCTAGCGGGTTGTTGTTGCCCTTGCCTATTCCGAAGAGGCCTTGGACGCACATCTCGATGGACTTTATTTCTGATCTTCCTGTCTCTCAGAGGATGTCTGTTATCTGGGTGGTGTGTGACCGTTTTTCTAAGATGGTTCATTTGGTGCCATTGCCGAAGTTGCCTTCCTCGTCTGAGTTGGTTCCTTTGTTTTTTCAAAATGTGGTTTGCTTGCATGGTATTCCTGAAAATATCGTTTCTGATAGGGGTACCCAGTTCGTTTCTAGATTTTGGCGGGCATTCTGTGCCAGGTTGGGCATTGATTTGTCTTTTTCGTCTGCCTTCCATCCTCAGACTAATGGCCAGACGGAGCTAACTAATCAGACTTTGGAGACGTATTTGAGGTGTTTTGTGTCTGCGGATCAGGATGATTGGGTTGCCTTTTTGCCGTTGGCGGAGTTTGCTCTTAATAATCGGGCTAGTTCGGCCACTTTGGTTTCCCCTTTCTTTTGCAATTCGGGGTTTCATCCCCGTTTTTCTTCTGGTCAGGCGGAGTCTTCGGATTGTCCTGGAGTAGATGCTGTGGTGGATCGGTTGTATCGGATTTGGGAACAAGTGGTGGACAATTTGAATTTGTCCCAGGAGAGGACTCAGCGGTTTGCTAACCGCCAGCGTCGGGTTGGTCCTCGCCTTCGTGTTGGGGACTTGGTGTGGTTGTCTTCCCGTTTTGTCCCAATGAGGGTTTCTTCTCCTAAATTTAAGCCTCGGTTCATCGGTCCCTATAGGATTTTGGAGATTATTAACCCTGTTTCCTTTCGTTTGGACCTCCCGGCATCTTTCGCTATCCATAATGTGTTCCATCGGTCGTTGTTGCGGAGATACGAGGTGCCGGTGGTTCCTTCTGCTGAGCCTCCTGCTCCTGTGCTGGTTGAGGGTGAATTGGAGTACGTTATAGAGAAGATCTTGGACTCCCGTATTTCCAGGCGGAGACTCCAGTATCTGGTTAAATGGAAGGGCTATGGTCAGGAAGATAATTCTTGGGTAACTGCCTCTGATGTTCATGCCTCGGATTTGGTTCGTGCCTTTCATAGGGCTCATCCAGGTCGCCCTGGTGGTTCTTGTGAGGGTTCGGTGCCCCCTCCTTAAGGGGGGGTACTGTTGTGATCCGCTTTTTGGGCTCCCCTAGTGGTGGCTGGTGGTACTGGAGACTTGTGTGTTCTTTTCTGCCTCAGCTCACCTGCTTCCATCAGTTTTGGGAGTTCCCTATTTAGCCTTGCTCTCCAGTCACTTCCTTGCCGGTCATCATTGTAACCTGAGTCTTTCAGTTGCATGTTCCTGCTACCAGTCTGCTGATCAGCTAAGTGGACTCTTGTCCTTTTTGTTTTGTATTTTTTGTCCAGTTTACAGTTTGTCATTTCCTGTTACTGGAAGCTCTTGTGGACTGAAATTGCCACTCCTGTGTCATGAGTTGACACAGGAGTCTTAAAGTAATTTCAGGATGGGTTTTTGAAAGGGTTTTTCAGCTGACCGTGAAGTCCTCTTTTGTATCCTTCCTCTATCTAGTAAGTGGACCTCGCTTTGCTAAATCTACCTTCATACTGTGTATGTCTTTTCCTCTGAACTCACCGTTAATATATGTGGGGGCTACTATCATCTTTGGGGAATTTCACTAGAGGTAAGCCAGGTCTGTTCCTTCTTCTTCCAGGCGTAGTTAGTTCTCCGGCTGGCGCATGGCATCTAGGCAGCCGTAGGAATGCTTCCTGGCTACTGTTAGTTGTGTGGTAGATTTAGGTCTTGGTCAGCTTGAGTTTCCATCACCCGAGGGCTAGTCTGTTATTTTGTGTTTCTGATGTTCCCATGCCATTGGGGAATCATGACAGGTTCCCCTGTAGTTTTGATAACCAGCCAGGCAAAACTCACAGCTGGGTGCTGCAATCCTCAGCTGTCAGCTGCAACAAGGCTGGTTATATAAAGAATAGAGGGGTCCCATGCTGTATTTTTTCATTATTTAAATAAATGATTAAAAAAATGCCACTGCTCTAGAGATCTGCATGGAGGAATGGGCCAACATACAACCAACAGTGTGTCCCAACTTTGAGAAGACTTGCAGAAAACGTTTGACCACTGTCATTGCCAACAAACATTGTATAAAAATATTGAGATGAACTTTTGTTAATGACCAAATACGTATTTCCCACCATAATTTGCTAAATAAATCTTGCCACATCAGACAAGGTGATTTTCTGGATTTGTTTTATCATTTTGACTTTCATAGTGGTGGTCTACCTATGATGTCAATTACAGGCATCTCTCACCTTTTTAAGTGGGAGAACTTGCACAATTGGTCGCTGACTAAATACTTTTTTTCCCCACTGCATCACATGGTCATAAGTATTCAGACCCTTTGATCAGACACTCATATTTAAGTCACATGCTGTCTATTTCTTTGTGATCCTCCTTGAGATGGTTCTACTCCTTCATTGGAGGCCAGCAGTGTTTAATTAAACTGATAGGACTTGATTTGGAGAGGCACACACCTGTCTATATAAGACCTCACAGCTCACAGACTATGAGAAATAAGATTCTTTGGTCTGATGAGACGAAGATATACCTTTTTGGTGATAATTCTAAGCGGTATGTGTGGAGATAACCAGGCACTGCTCATCACCTGCCCAATACAATCCCAACAGTGAAACATGGTGGCAGCATCATGCTATGGGGGTGTTTTTCAGCTGCAGGGACAAGATAACTGGTTGTTACTGAAGGAAACATGAATGTGGCCAAGTACCGAGATATTCTGGAACGAAACCTCTTCCAGAGTGCTCTGGACCTCAGTCTAGGCAGGAGGTTCACCTTCCAACAAGACAATGACCCTAAGTACACAGCTAAAATAACAAAGGAATGGCTTCAGAACAACTTTGTGACCATTCTTGACTGGCCCAGCCAGAGCCCTGACCTAAACCCAATTGAGCATCTCTGGAGAGACCTGAAAATGGCTGTCCACTAATATTCACCATCCAACCTGACAGGACTGAAGAGGATCTGCAAGGAAGAAAGACAGAGGATACCCAAATTCAGGTGTGAAAAACTTGTTGCATCATTCCCAAGAAGACTCATGGCTGTACTAGCTCAGAAGGGTGCTTCTACTCAATACGAGGCAAAGGGTCTGAATACTTATGACCATGTGATATTTCAGTTTTTCTTTTTTAATAAATTTGCAAAAATTACCACATTTCTGTTTTTTAAGCCCAGATGGGGTGCAGAGTGTACATCAATGAGAAAAAAAATGTGTACATTAATGAGAAAAAAAATGAACTTTTTTTGAATTTACCAAATGGTTGCAATGAAACAAAGAGTGAAAAATTTAAAGGGATATGAATACTTTCCGCACCCACTGTAAATATGCATATATATATATATATATATATATATATATATATATATATATATACGTATATATATATATATATATATATATATATATATATATATATATATACATATATATATATATAGTGCAAACTATAAGTTTACATACACTATGTAAACAGACACATATATGTATATTTATATATATATATATATATATATATATATAGAGAGAGAGAGAGAGAGAGAGAGAGAGAGAGAGAAAAAGGAGACAAAGCCAGCAGTTCATATATATATAGCAGGTGCAGAGCGCCCTATGTACATACCAGTCCTTATAATATATTGAAAAAATGGAAGCATGACACAGAATGCAGTTTTTAAAAGAAGTTTTAAGGAAAAAGAGATCCAAACCTACAGGGCTCTGTGTGAAAAAGTGATTGCCACCCCCCCTTAAAACATAAATTGATTGTTGTCTATCACATCTTTGGGAAGCTGAGTTCAAATTCCCTAGCCACACTCTGGCCTGATTACTGCCACACCTGTTCTCAATCAATAAAGCACTTAAATAGGACCTGCCTGACAATGTGAAGTAGGCCAAAAGTTCCTCAAAAGTTAGACCGCATGCCGCACACCAAAGAAATTCTGGAACAAATTATAAATAAAGTAATTGAGATCTATCAGAATGGGAAAGGTTATATAGTCATTTCTCAAGCTTTGGGATTCCAACAAACCACAGTGAAAGCCATTATCTACAAATGTTGAAAATATGGATCAGCAGTGAACCTTTCCATGAGTGGCCAGCCAACCAAAATTACTCAAACAGTGCAGCAACAAACTCATCCAAGAGGTCACAAAAGACCCTACAACAACATCCAAAGAACTGTAGGCCTCATTTGCCCCAGTTAAGGTCAGTGTTCATGACTCCACTATAAGGCCGGCCTCACACTAGCGAGTTTTACGGACGTATGAGCACATAAACTACGTCCGTAAAATACGCATTACACACGGCCCAATGATTCTCTATGGCCCAGCTCCTATCTGCCGTATATTATGCATCCGAAATATACGGTCTTGTACGGCCGTAGAAAATCGCAGCATGCTGCGTTTGTCACCGTATTGCGCAAAAAAATCGCCAATGAAAGTCTATGGTGGCGAGAAAAATACGGATTCCACACGGACCAGCAGTGTGACTTGCGAGAAATATGCAGCGCTGTTAGTGAAAAGCCGGTAATTCAATTGCCGGCTTTTCATTTCTCCTTCACAAACCCGACATGATATGAGACATGGTTTACATACAGTAAACCATCTCATATCCCTTTTTGTTTTGCATATTCCACACTACTAATGTTAGTAGTGTGTATGTGCAAACTATGGGCGCTGTAGCTGCTAAAATAAAGGGTTAAATGGCGGAAAAAATTGGTGTGGGCTCCCGCGCAATTTTCTCCGCCAGAGTGGTAAAGCCAGTGACTGAGGGCAGATATTAATAGCCTAGAGAGGGTCCAAATAATTCTAAAAATTTCACAAATTGCAGAGCATCCTTTATGATTTAAAGCTTCATCCTGCAATCAACATGGTTGCACTAAGGCAACGCACAATAAGTGGAAAGTGCTCAATTAATAAGCAACATGACAAATGATTAATGTGAGCAAAACACACGCTAATAATCATGTGCTGTGCAATTTAAAACAAAAAAAAAATTATGTTGACATTGGTGTTTTTTTCCTGGGAACTCATTTCCTCTGAGACACTAAGCAGAAATAATGATGGATTGTTGTTCTGTACTATCTATCAAGCAAACTTTCCATGATACCTAAAAGACCTTATTGAATTTTACCTGAAAATGATGCAGACTGGGAATCACTTTCAAGTTTCAGTACCTGGGTCAGCAGCCACGTAAGGCTTTAGAGCAACCTTGATTAATTTCAACCTTGTATTACATGGAATTGTAGTTCAGTGTATAAAATAACAGTTATTTTATTACAACAAATAGATGCAAATATTTTGCTAATTTTGATAATGCACAATAATATATTTTCAAAATACAGACCTCTATGATATATTGTCCTACACTGTTATCTCACTGTAAGAAAAAAAAAATATTCATATCGAAGGTTAACCCTTTTCAGACTTCCAGAAAACAGCTGCTATCATAAGGGGAGCCTTAAAATGCTAAACATTTGCATATTTTCCTATATTCTTTTAGTGAGTGGCTCTCCGGTCTGATTGATGGCAAATCCACTCTGTAAATGATGTCCATTTGAATCAATGGCATATGTACAGGGTCCAATTCATCAAAGCCTTTACACTAGTATTGTGGAGTAAAAAGCTTTGACAAGTTGCATAATTTTGGCGCAATTCGAGGCTGCGCTAATATTTGGTGACTTTTGGCATTCTCAAGCCATGTTTACCCAGCTCCAACAAAGTGGGAAGAGCTGGGGTGGAAAAAGGGGGTGGTGACCATCAATCGTCAAATTCGTGACTAGCAGTGGTGTTAATCCAACTCCAGAAGGAACTGGAGTAGGACATGTGGTGAGATGTACAAAAAAGTACACACCACTAGCCTGACATAGTTAATACATAGGCTTAAGCATTAAGTATGAGATATCCAAGATGATTATCTATAAAATGATAGCAGTCTGAAGTTCAAAGCGGAAGTGTATGATGAGATATGGAGCCAGAAAGTAAAAAGTTCAAAACATTTATTATCCTTTAATTCTTCGCTGTATATTGGATACTGGGCTTCATTCATAAGTTGTATTTTACTCTATGAAAGTGTTAGATGACATTAATTGGATGACCACTAATTGGCAAATGATTTACTGAAAATCATTGATTTAAATGAAACTTTTACAACATTGAATTCACGTTAATAATTGTGAGTTAATATAAGATCAGATGTTGGGGGTTTGTCCTCTCATCATGCAGTAATAGCAGGAAGGAAATATGCGTAGTAAAGAAAATAGTTCCATTAATTTCCATCCTACACAGATTTTTATGTAAATTGATATGCCAGATTCCTACATACTTGGCAAAAGATTAGCATGATGAGTATATGGCCTTCTCGTTGTGATATCATAAATGAAAAACGGCAGTTATTTCTGCAAAGGCTTTCTGATGGATTTCTAACATATAAACCTCTGCAATGAAATCTGCATTAATTGATTCCATCTATCGGTCTGCATAGAATGTTATTACCCTTCTATGAGAAGGTATAGAACTAGAGGCCACTAAACACTAAAATATAACATGTCCATTATGCAATATGTAATTTAAAACTACATATTTCATCATTTAAAGGAAAACTAAAACCTTACAAAATGTACATTAAAAACTACATTATATATACACATATACATACACATACGGTACATATATTTATATATACACATATATATATATGTACATATATATATATATATATTTTTTTTTTATACAGTACAGACCAAAAGCTTGGACACACCTTCTCCTTTAAAGACTTCTCTGTATTTTCAAGACTATGAAAATTGTAATTTCACACTGAAGGCATCAAAACTATGAATTAACACATGTGGAAGTATATACTTAACAAAAGAATGTGAAACAACTGAAATTATGTCTTTTATTATAAATTCTTCAAAGTAGCCACCTTTTACTTTGATGACTGCTTTGCACACTCTTGGCATTCTCTTGGTGAACTTCAAGAGGTAGTCACCGGGAATGGTCTTCCAACAAGGAGTTCCCAGAGATGCTTAGCACTTGTTGACCTTTTTGCCTTCACTCTGCGGTCCAGCTCACCCCAAACCATCTCGATTGGGTTCAGATCTGGTGACTGTGGAGGCCAGGTCATCTGGCGTAGCACCCCATCACTCTCCTTCTTGGTCAAATAGCCCTTACACAGCTTGGAGGTGTGTTTGAGTTCATTGTCCTGTTGAAAAATAAATGATGGTTGAACTAAACGCAAACCGGATGGAATAGCATGCAGCTGCAAGATGCTGTGTTAGCCATGCTAGTTAAGTATGCCTTCAACTTTGAATAAATCCCCAACAGTGCCACCAGCAAAGCACCCCCACACCATCACACCTCCTCCTCCATGCTTCACGGTGGGAATCAGGCATGTAGAGTCCATCCGTTCACCTTTTCTTCGTCGCACAAAGACACGGTGGTTGGAACCAAAGATCTCAAATTTCGACTCATCAGATCAAAGCACAGATTTCCACTGGTCTAATGTCCATTCCTTGTGTTCTTTAGCACAAACAAGACTCTTCTGCTTATTGCCTGTCCTTAGCAGTGGTTTCCTAGTAGCTATTTTACCATGAACGCCTGCTGCTAGTGTTGAGCGATACCGTCCGATATTTGAAAGTATCGGTATCGGATTGGATCAGCCGATATCCAAAAAATATCAGATATCGCCGATACCCGATACCAATACAAGTCAATGGGACACAAATATCGGAAGCTATCCTTGATGGTTTCCAGGGTCTGAAGGAGAGGAGACTCTCCTTCAGGCCCTGGGATCCATATTCATGTAAAAAATAAAGAATAAAAATAAAAAATATGGATATACTCACCCCTCCGACGGACCCTGGACCTCACCGGTGCAAGCGTCTGCCTCTGTTCCTAAGAATGCAGAGAGTGAAGGGCATTCGATGACATCGCAGTCACGTGAGTGGTCACATGAGCGGTCACGCGACCAATCACAAGACCGCGACGTCATCGCTGGTCCTACACTCACTGCATTCTTAGGAACGGAGGCAGACTCTTGCACTGGTGAGGTCCAGGGTCCGTCGGAGGGGTGAGTATATTCATATTTTTTATTTTTATTGTATATTTTTTATATGACTATGGATCCCAAGGCCTGAAGGAGAGTCTCCTCTCCTCCAGACCCTGGGAACCATACGCACCACACACGCCTGGGAACTTATAGGAACTTCCGATTCCGATTTCTGATATCACAAAAAATATCGGGACTCGGTATCGGAATTCCGATACAGTGAATATCGGCCAATACCCGATATTTGCAGTATCGGAATGCTCAACACTACCTGCTGCACAAAGTCTCCTATTAACAGTTGTTGTAGAGATGTGTCTGCTGCTAGAACTCTGTGTGGCATTGACCTGGTCTCTAATCTGAGCTGCTGTTGACCTGTGATTTTTGAGGCTGGTGACTCAGATAAACTTATCCTCGGAAGCAGAGGTGACTCTTGGTCTTCCTTTCCTGGGGCGGTCCTCATGTGAGCCAGTTTCTTTGTAGCGCTTGATGGTTTTTGCCACCGCACTTGGGTACACTTTCAAAGTTTTCACAATTTTTTGGACTGACTGACCTTCATTTCTTAAAGTAATGATGGCCACTCATTTTTCTTTACTTAGCTGCTTTTTTCTTGCCATAATACAAATTTTAACAGTCTATTCAGCAGGACTATCAGCTGTGTATCCACCAGACTTCTGCACAACACAACTGATGGTCCCAACCCCATTTATAAGGCAAGAAATCCTACTAATTAAACCTGACAGGGCACACCTGTGAAGTGAAAACCATTCCCGGTGACTACCTCTTGAATCTCATCAAGAGAATGCCAAGAGTGTGCAAAGCAGTCATCCAAGCAAAAGGTGGCTACTTTGAAGAACCTAGAATATAAGACATACTTTCAGTTGTTTCACACTTTTTTGTTAAGTATATAATTCCACATGTGTTAATTCATAGTTTTGATGCCTTCAGTGTGAATGTACAATTTTCACAGTCATGAAAATGCAGAAAAATCATTAAATGAGGAGGTGTGTCCAAACTTTTGATCTGTGCTGTGTGTGTATATATATATATATATATATATATATATATATACAATATATTTATACTGTATAATATATATAGTAACAGGGTTACTGGCACTGTATGTGATGGAGATATGTGCCATGAAGCTCCTCTCCATCATGCTGTGTGCTGAAGGGGTTAACCAGCCATGTTAACAGACCAGGCTTTTTGGTAAGTAGGTAAGAGATGGGTGGGATGTTTCACAATATCTCCACCTCAAGGGTATGGCTGAGGAGTTAAATATTCATCCACTGTTTTTTTCTCTGTGTTGTATGTTTGGAGAGGAAGGGCTCCAGATGCTGGCTCCAAGTGGAGCTGAAGACTTGTGTTGTCCTCTGCAGATGAGTCCTGCCAACAAAAGGGGTTAGGGTTGGCAGATTGCACTAAATAAAAATAAATAATAAAGTGCAATCGCAACCCGGGGTCCACCGTGCAGAGATGATAAACTACTGCTAGTGAGCAATGACAGAACAGATTGCGAGCGATTGCCTGGACATGCTGTGTTAACACCACACAGTGTGACCAGAATACTAAGCCACAGACTCCAAAACTCCACAGAGAGGTACTGAACCAATGTAAAATGAGTGTTATGCCCTGTTAAACGTCACAGGGAAAACACGAGGAAAAAGCTTGCTCAGCAACTGAGCTGTATCAATCGCACACAGGAACTAAACAGATGCTGAGCATAACACCCTGACTAGGGTTGAGCTTGCTCTGAAACTCTACTGTGCTAACCACACACATGTAGGTAACAGATGCTAAGACAAGCGGTTAATTGCCACCACTGAAGCTAGCTGCCTGCCTACATGTACAGTCCCAAAGACACAAAACACATGAAGACAGAGTGGTAGAGTTTCCACTTGCATAGCCACACATAAATGATACTAGCATGCCTGTGAGTGCCATTGGGAATCTTTTATACAAAAAACTCCACCCCAAACACTCACACCCAGTCAACCGAGACATCATCCGAGAGCCAATCCGGAGCTGCCACATCACCACAACTTGAAATGTCCAACCACCAGTAGGAAGATGCCACATCACGGACATGCTCAGTAAGGTGATTTCTGTACTTGGACTCCAGAGCGTCAGGTCGCCGCTGCCTATCATTGGTAACCATAGACTTGGCTGGAGAGCCAACAGTAACCAGTTGAACACCATGAGCATGAGCAAGTTGCTGGGACTGATGCCTATGCTCAGCAGCACCTGCAGCGGCCAAACCTGAATGGGAGGCCACAGAGGCAGATAAGGCTTGTGATCTATCCCTTGAAGCGTGAGAATCCCGATGCCTAACACAATGACTTTGTTATAATTTATCTTTTGTTTGCCAATTTTGCCAGAAAGGCCATGTTAATTTTGTTAAACCCTGCCATGGTTTATGCTGTGCTACAATAAACCAGCAGGTGACTTATTTAAGAAGTGTTCCTATGTCTACCTTTGCAAGCAGCCGAGTGAGGCAACCCCTCAAAATATGTATATACATACATTTTAAACCTTTTAAACTTCTATTTTTCATTATTTGATAGGCCTAGAATGGATTAATTTAGAGCTATCTACTCTTGAATATGCTTGAGGATGTTAAGTAATATACACTACTGTTCAAAAGTTTAGGGTCACTTAGAAATTAATGTGGTGAATGACTATTCTAGCTGCAAACATCTGGTTTGTAATGCAATATCTTCATAGGTGTATAGAGGCACATTTCCAAAAAACAAAACTCCAGTGTTCTTATGGTACTTATGGGACTTTGTGCTTGTAACTGTGTACGAAGGCTGATGGATGGTTAGAATACCCTTGAAAACCCTTGTGCAAGTACGTTAGTACTGCTGAAAACAGTTTGGCTGATTAGAGAACCTGACCTTCCTTTGAGCTAGTTGAGAATCTGGAGCATTATATTTGTTGGTTCCATTAAACTCTAAAAATGGCCAGAAAAAAGAACTTTCATGTGAAACTCGACAGTCTATTCTTTTTCTTAGAAATGAAGGCTATTCCATGTGAGAACTTGCCAAGAAACTGAATATTTCCTACAACGGTGTGTACTACTCCCTTCAGAGGAGGGCACAAACAGTGTTGTGAATTAGACTTTTTGGCTCCCTCTTGTGGTTACTAGTGATATGACTCTGGGATTGTCTTTCCTCAGTTTGGCACCCACCTGGGTCGTTAGTCCAGGGGTGTTGCTATATAAACTTCCTGGATCCTTAGTCCAGTGCCTGGCATCGTTGTAATCAGATCCTTTCTGTTTGCTCCTGTCTGCTGCTCCTTGTTCGTGCAAAATTAAGCTAAGTCCTGCTTCTTTGTTTTTTGGTTATTTGCTTTGCTCTTATTTTTGTCCAGCTTGTACTAAATGTGATTCCTGACTTTGCTGGAAGCTCTAGGGGGCTGGTGTTCTCCCCCCGGGCCGTTAGACGGTTCGGGGGTTCTTGAATATCCAGCGTGGATATTTTGATAGGGTTTTTGCTGACCATATAAGTCATCTTACTATATTCTGCTATTAGCTAGTGGGCCTCTCTTTGCTAAATACCTAGCTAATTCTTATGTTTGTCTTTTCCTCTTACCTCACCGTTATTATTTGTTGGGGGCTTGTATCCAACTTTTGGGGTCTTTTCTCTGGAGGCAAGAAAGGTCTTTCTTTTCCCTTCTAGGGTTAGTTAGTTCTCCGGCTGGCGCGAGACGTCTAGAACCAACGTAGGCACGTTCCCCGGCTGCTGCTATTTGTGGTGCTAGGATTAGATATATGGTCAGCTCAGTTACCACTGCCCTATGAGCTGGTTTTTGGTGTTTGCAGACTTAGTAATTATTTCTGAGATCCTCTGCCATTGGGGTCATAACAGTATGCCAGGCCCACATTGAATGTTTAATGCATTGCAGAAGTGGGATAAAAAGAAAGGAAATTCTGAGTTTTTTTTGTTTTTTTTTCCTCTCTTCCTCCCCTTTACCTCTGAGTGGCTTGTGCTTGCTGCAGACATGAATGTCCAGACCTTGATTACAAGTGTAGACCAGCTTGCTGCTCGTGTGCAGGGCATACAAGATTTTGTTACCAGTAGTCCAATGTCTGAACCTAAAATACCTATTCCTGAACTGTTTTCTGGAGACCGATTTAAGTTTAGGAATTTCAGGAATAATTGTAAATTGTTTCTATCTCTGAGACCCCGTTCATCTGGAGATTCAGCTCAGCAAGTTAAAATTGTTATCTCTTTTTTACGGGGCGACCCTCAGGATTGGGCTTTCTCGCTAGCGCCAGGAGATCCGGCATTGGCAAATATTGATGCGTTTTTTCTGGCGCTTGGATTGCTTTACGAGGAACCCAATCTTGAAGTTCAGGCAGAAAAAGCCTTGCTGGCTATTTCTCAGGGCCAGGATGAAGCTGAAGTGTATTGCCAAAAATTTCGGAAATGGTCCGTGCTTACTCAGTGGAATGAGTGTGCTCTGGCCGCAAATTTCAGAAATGGCCTTTCTGAAGCCATTAAGAATGTGATGGTGGGTTTCCCCATTCCTACAAGTCTGAATGATTCCATGGCGCTGGCTATTCAAATTGACCGGCGTTTGCGGGAGCGCAAAACCGCTAATCCTCTGGTGGTGTTGTCTGAACAAACACCTGATTTAATGCAATGTGATAGAATTCAGACTAGAAATGAGCGGAAAAATCATAGACGTCAGAATGGGTTGTGTTTTTACTGTGGTGATTCTACACATGTTATATCAGCATGCTCTAAACACCTAACAAGGGTTGTTAGTCCTGTCGCCATTGGTAATTTGCAACCTAAATTTATTTTGTCTGTGACTTTAATTTGCTCATTGTCTTCTTACCCTGTTATGGCGTTTGTGGATTTAGGTGCTGCCCTGAGTCTTATGGATCTGTCATTTGCCAAGCGCTGTGGTTTTGTTCTTGAACCGTTGGTAAATCCTATTCCTCTTAGAGGTATTGATGCTACGCCATTGGCGGAAAATAAACCGCAGTTTTGGATGCAGGTAACCATGTGCATGACTCCTGAACATCGGGAGGTGATTCGTTTTCTTGTTCTGCATAAAATGCATGATTTGGTCGTTTTGGGTCTGCCATGGTTACAGACCCACAATCCAGTCTTGGATTGGAAGGCAATGTCTGTGTCAAGTTGGGGCTGTCAGGGAATTCATGCTGATTCCCCGCCGGTGTCTATTGCTTCCTCTACTCCTTCGGAAGTTCCTGAGTATTTGTCTGATTATCAGGATGTATTCAGCGAGTCCAGGTCCAGTGCTCTGCCTCCTCATAGGGACTGTGACTGCGCCATAGATTTGATTCCAGGTACTAAATTTCCTAAGGGAAAACTATTTAATCTGTCTGTACCTGAGCATGCCGCAATGCGTTCGTATATCAAGGAGTCTCTGGAGAAGGGGCATATCCATCCATCCTCTTCCCCTCGTGGTGCGGGATTCTTTTTTGTGGCCAAGAAGGACGGATCTTTGAGACCTTGTATTGACTATCGGCTTCTGAATAAAATCACTGTTAAATTTCAGTATCCTTTGCCTCTGTTGTTGGACTTGTTTGCCCGGATTAAAGGTGCCAAGTGGTTCACCAAGATAGATCTTCGTGGTGCGTACAACCTTGTGCGCATTAAGCAAGGAGATGAATGGAAGACAGCATTTAATACGCCCGAAGGTCATTTTGAGTACTTGGTGATGCCTTTTGGGCTCTCTAATGCTCCCTCAGTGTTTCAGTCCTCTATGCATGATATTTTCCGGAAGTATCTGGATAAATTTATGATTGTTTATCTGGATGATATTCTGTTTTTTCAGATGATTGGGATTCTCATGTAAAGCAGGTCAGGATGGTGTTTCAGGTTTTGCGTGAGAATGCTTTGTTTGTTAAGGGCTCAAAGTGTCTCTTTGGAGAACAGAAGGTTCCCTTTTTGGGGTTTATTTTTTCCCCTTCTGCTGTGGAGATGGACCCAGTCAAGGTCCGAGCTATTCATGATTGGACTCAACCCACGTCAGTTAAGAGTCTTCAGAAGTTCTTGGGTTTTGCTAACTTCTACCGTCGTTTTATCGCTAATTTTTCTAGCGTTGTTAAACCTTTGACGGATATGACCAAGAAAGGTTCTGATGTTGCTAACTGGGCTCCTGCAGCCGTGGAGGCGTTCCAAGAGTTGAAGCACCGGTTTACTTCGGCGCCTGTTTTGTGCCAGCCTGATGTCTCACTTCCCTTTCAGGTCGAAGTGGATGCTTCTGAGATTGGGGCAGGGGCCGTTTTGTCGCAGAGAGGCCCTGGTTGCTCGGTAATGAGACCATGTGCTTTCTTCTCTAGGAAGTTTTCGCCTGCTGAGCGGAATTATGATGTTGGCAATCGGGAGCTGCTGGCCATGAAGTGGGCATTTGAGGAGTGGCGTCATTGGCTCGAGGGTGCTAAGCATCGTGTGGTGGTCTTGACTGATCAAAAAAATTTGATGTATCTCGAGTCTGCTAAACGCCTGAATCCTAGACAGGCCCGCTGGTCATTGTTTTTCTCCCGTTTTGACTTTGTGGTCTCGTATTTACCAGGTTCAAAGAATGTGAAGGCTGATGCTCTTTCAAGGAGCTTTGTGCCTGACTCTCCTGGAGTCGCAGAACCAGTTGGTATTCTTAAAGAGGGAGTTATCTTGTCAGCCATTTCTCCTGATTTGCGACGTGTGTTGCAGAGATTTCAGGCTGGTAGACCTGACTCTTGTCCACCTGACAGACTGTTTGTTCCTGATAAGTGGACCAGCAGAGTCATTTCCGAGGTTCATTCCTCGGTGTTGGCAGGGCATCCGGGAATTTTTGGCACCAGAGATCTGGTGGCTAGGTCCTTTTGGTGGCCTTCCTTGTCACGGGATGTGCGGTCATTTGTGCAGTCCTGTGGGACTTGTGCTCGAGCTAAGCCTTGCTGTTCTCGTGCCAGCGGGTTGCTCTTGCCCTTGCCTGTCCCGAAGAGGCCTTGGACACACATTTCCATGGATTTCATTTCAGATCTCCCGGTGTCTCAGGGCATGTCTGTCATCTGGGTGGTATGTGATCGCTTTTCTAAAATGGTCCATTTGGTGCCTTTGCCTAAGCTGCCTTCCTCTTCCGATCTGGTTCCTGTGTTCTTTCAGAATGTGGTTCGTTTACACGGCATTCCTGAGAATATTGTGTCTGACAGAGGATCCCAGTTTGTTTCCAGGTTCTGGCGATCCTTTTGTGCTAGGATGGGCATTGAGTTGTCGTTTTCGTCTGCCTTTCATCCTCAGACTAATGGACAAACGGAGCGAACTAATCAGACTCTGGAGGCTTATTTGAGGTGTTTTGTTTCGGCAGATCAGGATGATTGGTTGACCTTCTTGCCATTGGCTGAGTTTGCCCTTAATAATCGGGCTAGTTCCGCTACTTTGGTTTCGCCATTTTTCTGCAACTCTGGTTTCCATCCTCGTTTTTCCTCGGGACATGTGGAGCCTTCTGACTGTCCTGGGGTAGATTCTGTGGTGGATAGGTTGCAGCAGATCTGGAATCATGTGGTGGACAACTTAAAGTTGTCACAGGAGAAGGCTCAGCGTTTTGCCAACCGCCGCCGCGGTGTGGGTCCCCGACTTCGTGTTGGGGATTTGGTATGGCTGTCTTCTCGATTTGTTCCTATGAAGGTCTCCTCTCCTAAATTTAAGCCTCGCTTCATTGGTCCTTACAAGATATTGGAAATCCTTAATCCTGTGTCCTTTCGCTTGGATCTTCCGGTGTCGTTTGCCATTCACAACGTGTTCCATAGGTCTTTGTTGCGGCGGTACGTTGTACCTGTGGTTCCTTCTGTTGAGCCTCCTGCTCCGGTGTTGGTTGAGGGCGAGTTGGAGTACGTGGTGGAGAAGATCTTGGATTCTCGTCTCTCCAGACGGAGGCTTCAGTATCTGGTCAAGTGGAAGGGCTATGGTCAGGAGGATAATTCCTGGGTGGTTGCTTCTGATGTGCATGCGTCCGATTTAGTTCGTGCCTTTCACGCTGCTCATCCTGATCGCCCTGGTGGTCTTGGTGAGGGTTCGGTGACCCCTCCTTAAGGGGGGGGTACTGTTGTGAATTAGACTTTTTGGCTCCCTCTTGTGGTTACTAGTGATATGACTCTGGGATTGTCTTTCCTCAGTTTGGCACCCACCTGGGTCGTTAGTCCAGGGGTGTTGCTATATAAACTTCCTGGATCCTTAGTCCAGTGCCTGGCATCGATGTAATCAGATCCTTTCTGTTTGCTCCTGTCTGCTGCTCCTTGTTCGTGCAAAATTAAGCTAAGTCCTGCTTCTTTGTTTTTTGGTTATTTGCTTTGCTCTTATTTTTGTCCAGCTTGTACTAAATGTGATTCCTGACTTTGCTGGAAGCTCTAGGGGGCTGGTGTTCTCCCGCCGGGCCGTTAGACGGTTCGGGGGTTCTTGAATATCCAGCGTGGATATTTTGATAGGGTTTTTGCTGACCATATAAGTCATCTTACTATATTCTGCTATTAGCTAGTGGGCCTCTCTTTGCTAAATACCTAGCTCCTTCTTACGTTTGTCTTTTCCTCTTACCTCACCGTTATTATTTGTTGGGGGCTTGTATCCAACTTTTGGGGTCTTTTCTCTGGAGGCAAGAAAGGTCTTTCTTTTCCCTTCTAGGGTTAGTTAGTTCTCCGGCTGGCGCGAGATGTCTAGAACCAACGTAGGCACGTTCCCCGGCTGCTGCTATTTGTGGTGCTAGGATTAGATATATGGTCAGCTCAGTTACCACTGCCCTATGAGCTGGTTTTTGGTGTTTGCAGACTTAGTAATTATTTCTGAGACCCTCTGCCATTGGGGTCATAACAAAACAGGCTCTAACCAGAGTAGAAAGAGGAGAGGGAGGCACTGCTGCACAACTGAGCAACAAGACAAGCACATTAGAGACTCTAGTTTGAGAAATCGATGTCTCATAGGTCCTCAACTGGCAGCTTCATATAGTACACACAAAATGCCAGTGTCAACATCTACAATGAAGAGGTAACTCCGGGTTGCTGGCCTTCAGGGCAGAGTGGCAAAGAAAAAGCGATATCTGAGACTGGCTAATAAAAGGAAAAGATTAATATGAGCAAAAGAACACAGACATTGGACAGATGAAGATTGGAAAAATGTGTTATGGACAGACAAATCCAAGTTTGAGGTGTTTGGATCACACAGAAGAACATTTGTGAGATGCAGAACAACTGAAAAGATGCTTGAAGAGTGTCTGATGACATCTGTCAAGCATAGTAGAAATAATGTGATGGTCTGGGGTTGCTTTGGTGCTGGTAAAGTGGGAGATTTGTAAAAGGTAAAATGGATATTGAATAAGGAAGGCTATCACTCCATTTTGCAACGCCATGCCATACCCTGTGGACAGCGCTTGATTTGAGCCAATTTCATCCTACAACAGGACAATGACCCACCTCCGAATTATGCAAGAACTATTTAGGGAAGAAGCAGGCAGCTGGTATTCTATCTGTAAAGGAGTGGCCAGCGCAGTCACCAGATCTCAACCCCATTGAGCTGTTGTGGGAGCAGCTTGACCGTATGGTACTCAAAAAGTGCCCATCAAGCCAAACCAACTTGTGGGAGGGGCTTCTGGAAGCATGGGGTGAAATTTCTCCAGATTACCTCAGCAAATTAATTGCTAGAATGCCAAACGTGCGGAATGCTGTAATTGCTGCAAAGGGAGCATTCTTTGACAAAAGCAAAGTTTGAAGGAGAAAATTATTATTTCAAATAAAAATCTTTTTTTTCGAAACTTTTCAATGTCTGGACTAGATTTTAAATTAATTTGGCAACTCATTTGATTAATAAAAGTATGAGCTTTCATGGAAAACCCCAAATTGTCTGGGTCACCCTAAACTTTAGAACGGTAGTGTATATCTGGTGTGAGCTGCTGGTACAGTTAAGTTACTGTTCCTGTACTGATTGAAGTAATTGAACTGCCAACCATTTCTAATACCAGTGTAGATATACTAGCTTAAATCTGATCACTTGCAGAGTTGGAATCAACCATTTATCAGTAGATTGTAACTGAAAATATCAATACTTAATTATTAGTGATGAGTAGTGTTGAGCATTCCGATACCGCAAGTATCGGGTATCGGCCGATACTTGCGGGTATCGGAATTCCGATACCGAGATCCGATACTTTTGTGGTATCGGGTATCGGTATTGAAACAACATTAATGTGTAAAATAAAGAATTAAAATAAAAAATATTGCTATACCCACCTCTCCGACGCAGCCTGGACCTCACCGAGGGAACCGGCAGCGTTCTTTGCTTAAAATGCGCGCGTTTACTTCCTTCCGTGACGTCACGGCTTGTGATTGGTCGCGTGCCACCCATGTGGCCGCGACGCGACCAATCACAGCAAGCCGTGACGTAATTTCAGGTCCTGAATGCAGAATTAGGCATACAGGACCTGAAATTACGTCACGGCTTGCTGTGATTGGTCGCGTCGCGGTCACATGGGCGGCACGCAACCAATCACAAGCCGTGACGTAATTTTAAAATGCGCGCGTTTCCTGCCTCCCGTGACGTCACGGCATGTGATTGGTCGCGTCGCCCATGTGACCGCGACGCGACCAATCACAAGCCGGAACGTAATTTTAAAATCCTGAATGCCTAGAATTAGGCATTGAGGACCTGAAAATTACGTCACAGCTTGCTGTGATTGGTCGCGTCGCGGCCACATGGGCGGCACGCGACCAATCACAAGCCGTGACATCACGGAAGGAAGTAAACGCGCGCATTTTAAGCAAAGAACGCTGCCGGTTCCCTCGGTGAGGTCCAGGCTGCGTCGGAGAGGTGAGTATAGCAATATTTTTTATTTTAATTCTTTCTTTTACACATTAATATGGATCCCAGGGCCTGAAGGAGAGTTTCCTCTCCTTCAGACCCTGGGAACCATCAGGGATACCGTCCAATACTTGAGTCCCATTGACTTGTATTGGTATCGGGTATCGGTATCGGATTAGATCCGATACTTTGTCGGTATCGGCCGATACTTTCCGATACCGATACTTTCAAGTATCGGACGGTATCGCTCAACACTAGTGATGAGCAAGTGTACTCATTGCTCGGGTTCTCCCGGGCACGCTCGGGTGGTCTCCGAGTATTTGTTAGTGTTCGGAGATTTAGTTTTCATCGCAGCAGCTGAATGATTTACAGCTAGTAGCCAGGCTGAGTACATGTGGGGGTTGCCTGGTTTCTAGGGAATTCCCACATGTAATCAAGCTGGCTAATAGCTGTAAATCATTCAGCTGAGGCGATGAAAACTAAATCTCCGAGCAGTTATAAATACTCGGAGGTCACCAGAGCGTACTCGAGAAAACCCGAGCAATGGGTGTACTCACTCATCACTATTGATTATTTCACAGATCAGTGTAGTCTGCAAGATCACAAATATATGGGTTGCCAAACTGGTAAGATGAGATCTGGATAAATTCTGTACAATATGACTTAACCACAAAGACAAAATGTAAAAAAAAGTATGTGTAAATCACTGGAAAGGAAAGCAGCTTATTTTTAATTTATTATTGTTCCCTGAATTAATTGTGCAAAATGCCAAATTCCAATTATTGCACATGAGTTCTATACTTGTTTTTCATGGAATACCCATTACAGTCTCTGTGGCTCTTGACATGTCTGTATTTAGATATTTCAGTTTTCGATTCTAGTCACATATCACATTCACCAATTCAAGTCTATGAGTCTATAAAATTTGGAGAATACTTGGAAGCCATCCATTGCAAACCGCAGTTAGAGATAATCCCCCCTCCCCCATAGCAGGTGACTGGACACGTGAACATTTGTAATCAGAATGAACGGTAAGAAGAAAAAGTCAACCACTCCATTTTCAGACAGTAAAAACTATCAGCTTTATTACCAGAACATGAATACATAAAACAGCAAGTTACATTGTCCTATCCAATGTATTTTGACCTCTTAATCTTAATCATGACTACCATGATTAAGATGATTTGGCTGAAGCATGTTGGCAAGAATGCTGGAGGTTCCCATTTTATGTATCTACTGTATGTTCTGGTAATAAAGTTACACATTTTCACAGTCTAGACCTGAGTTCTATTTCATATGGCTCATTGATTGAAATAGTGTATAGATCCTTTCTGGCTCTTAGAAATCTATCCATTGGGGATGAGCGAGCACTAAAATGCTTGGCTGCTCATTGCTTGAAACTAGTAATTCCTAATACTCACATTTCGAGTAATGAGTATAATGGAAGACAATGCGAAAACTGAGATTTTTTTTCTGGGAGACCCTATAAAGAGGTCTAGTGGCAGTAAAAATGTTCGAAAGGATGTACAAAAAGGGCGCGTCAGAGGGTGAGCATATCAATATTTTTTATTTTTATTCTTTATTTTACACATTAATATGGATCACAGGGCCTGAAGGGGAGTTTCCTCTCCTTCAGACCCTGGGAACCATCAGGATACCTTCCGATACTTGGTGTCCCATTGACTTGTATTGGTATCGGGTATCGGTATCGGCGATATCCGATACTTTTCGGGTATCGGCCGATACTATCCTATACCGACACTTTCAAGTATCGGACGGTATCGCTCAACACTAGTGCTGACTAAAAGGACAAAAGCATGGAGAAGACCTGTAGAAGCATCTCTTGACTTCCAGATCACTGCTGAGAACAAAGGTGTCACACCTTTACTGCAAGCATTGTCTGATGGGATTTTTTCCATATACAGTGGGGCAAAAAAGTATTTAGTCAGTCAGCAATAGTGCAAGTTCCACCACTTAAAAATATGAGAGGCGTCTGTAATTTACATCATAGGTAGACCTCAACTATGGGAGACAAACTGAGAAAAAAAAATCCAGAAAATCACATTGTCTGTTTTTTTAACATTTAATTTGCATATTATGGTGGAAAATAAGTATTTGGTCAGAAACAAAATTTCATCTCAACACTTTGTAAAATATCCTTTGTTGGCAATGACAGAGGTCAAACGTTTTCTGTAAGTCTTCACAAGGTTGCCACACACTGTTGTTGGTATGTTGGCCCATTCGTCCATGCAGATCTCCTCTAGAGCAGTGATGTTTTTGGCTTTTCGCTTGGCAACACGGACTTTCAACTCCCTCCAAATGTTTTCTATAGGGTTGAGATCTGGAGACTGGCTAGGCCACTGCAGGACCTTGAAATGCTTCTTACGAAGCCACTCCTTCGTTGCCCTGGCGGTGTGCTTTGGATCATTGTCATGTTGAAAGACCCAGCCACGTTTCATCTTCAATGCCCTTGCTGATGGAAGGAGGTTTGCACTCAAAATCTGACGATACATGGCCCCATTCATTCTTTCATGTACCCGGATCAGTCGTCCTGGACCCTTTGCAGAGAAACAGCCCCAAAGCATGATGTTTCCACCACCATGCTTTACAGTAGGTATGGTGTTTGATGGATGCAACTCAGTATTCTTTTTCCTCCAAACACAACAAGTTGTGTTTCTACCAAACAGTTCCAGTTTGGTTTCATCAGACCATAGGACATTCTCCCAAAACTCCTCTGGATCATCCAAATGCTCTCTAGCAAACTTCAGACGGGCCCAGACATGTACTGGCTTAAGCAGTGGGACACGTCTGGCACTGCAGGATCTGAGTCCATGGTGGCGTAGTGTGTTACTTATGGTAGGCCTTGTTACATTGGTCCCAGCTCTCTGCAGTTCATTCACTAGGTCCCCCCGCG
Source organism: Ranitomeya variabilis (assembly GCF_051348905.1). Classification (NCBI taxonomy): domain Eukaryota; kingdom Metazoa; phylum Chordata; class Amphibia; order Anura; family Dendrobatidae; genus Ranitomeya; species Ranitomeya variabilis. Next base: position 240,049,979 of record NC_135232.1, read on the forward strand.
TGGTTCTTGGATTTTTGCTCACCGTTCTTGTGATCATTCTGACCCCACGGGGTGGGATTTTGCGTGGAGCCCCAGATCGAGAGAGATTATCAGTGGTCTTGTATGTCTTCCATTTTCTAATTATTGCTCCCACTGTTGATTTTTCACTCCAAGCTGGTTGGCTATTGCAGATTCAGTCTTCCCAGCCTGGTGCAGGGCTACAATTTTGTTTCTGGTTTCCTTTGACAGCTCTTTTGTCTTCACCATAGTGGAGTTTGGAGTCAGACTGTTTGAGGGTGTGCACAGGTGTATTTTTATACTGATAACAAGTTTAAACAGGTGCCATTACTACAGGTAATGAGTGGAGGAAAGAGGAGACTCTTAAAGAAGAAGTTACAGGTCTGTGAGAGCCAGAAATCGTGATTGTTTGTTTCTGACCAAATACTTATTTTCCACCATAATATGCAAATTAAATGTTAAAAAAACAGACAACGTGATTTTCTGGATTTTTTTTACTCAGTTTGTCTCCCATAGTTGAGGTCTACCTATGATGTAAATTACAGACGCCTCTCATCTTTTTAAGTGGTGGAACTTGCACTATTGCTGACTGACTAAATACTTTTTTGCCCCACTGTATTTTCCACAATGGCATTCTGACATAGCACCATTTTAGAAGACCTCTCCACCTCAGGAAGAATTGATGAAAAGTTCTCCTTGTAGCATGGGTCTAGCAGGGTGAACAACCAGTACACATTTTTGGCCAAGTCAACATGCGGAAATGGGCGCTGACATGGCGTACATTGACCAGAAGCTCTGGCAAATCTGGATATGTTTTTAGAAACCGCTGACTACAAATGTGAGCACATGTGCAAAGTGTGGTATGTGTCTGAGCTTGACAAGCTTCATAGCTGCCACCAAGTAGCATGCATTATACCACATGACCATGCCTGGTTAGCGGTTCAGAGGCAAAAACCACAGATCTGTCTAATCTGTTATTCCTTTAAGTAACTCTACCATGGCTTGCCTCCTAGACGAATGAGATTCAGCAGAGCCTATTGCCACTTTGCTGAGGCAGTGTTGCAGAGCTTCCAGCTTTCAATTGATGTGGATGATATGGTCTGATATGGCACATCAGAGATGGAGCATGAGGAGGAGCAGGAGAGGGTGCAGGAACTGCTGTAGAAGGTGGAGGAAACCCTGATAGAAGTAGGGTCAGCAATCCTTGGCATCAGGAGCACATGCACCATGCCAGGGTGTGACTCGGCCATAGCCTCCAAAATGTTCACCATGTGTGCCATCAAGGAAATGTAGAAACTTTGCCCACAAGTGCTTGTCCACGTGTTGGTCGTTAAGTGGACAATGCCAGTAAGTGCATTGGTAAGGGTATGGGTGATCTTCCTGCACAAATGCTGTGCTGAAACAGGACAGGGATGCCACACCAGAAGAAAAATTGATGGCTGAGGACGGAGTACTGACGGACGACTGCTGCCATGAGTTGGCAGAAATCCTTTGTGTCTACCAGCCTAAATTTCAACATTTCCAGCCTGGAAATGTGCCCGGTTAGAATTTAGGCCTGTGGGTGGAAATGTTCTTTTCGTTGCAAGGTCTGGGGTAAGGATAGCTGAATGCTGGGCTGGGACAATGATTTGGATGTGCCTGATGACAGTAAGTCAGAATGTGCAATGATAGGTGCATGGCAGGAGGCATCTTCACCAGTGTTTTGAACAGGGAATTGGGGAGCACCTACTACAGGGGAAGAGGCAGTGGTGTCACATTATGGCACCAATTGTAGACTCAGGCTTTCGACCCAACAAGTCAAGTTCTTAGATGGCATATGCCTGATCATCATAGAAGTGGTCAGATTCTAGGTGATTAGACCCCTGCTGGTCTTTGCAAATGGACATTTTGCTTCTCTCAAAAATGCTCTTTAAAAAAGTCCCAAACTGTGGAACAACTAACTCTTTGACAGAGAAATTCAGGACTGTCATTGCTCTGTGGAGTTGCCCGCCTTCTCCCTCTGATCTGCCTTTTCTTGTATGTTTTAGGGCTGCCAATTCATCCCCCTCAGCATTGCTGGAGGCCAGCTTCCCAGGTTGTATCGGTGACTTCATCATCCACAACCTCTTCTTCTAACACCGCACCCTGGTCCTCCTGTCTTTGTGACTTAACAACAACAAGACTTAGCGCTAACTGTGTCTCATAATCATATTCCTCCTTATCCCAATTATGCCATTCCCAGGGCTAATGTAAAGTTTGAGCATCACTGAAGGCCACCATCAAGAAATAATGTTCTAAAGATCTCTTCAGAGTGTCCTAGTGTTGGAACACTAGTCTCCCAAAACTCAACATGGTGGGAGTAAGGAGGATCAAGGTGAGGATTAAGTGATCCAGATTTTAACCCCTTAATGACCAGAGATATAAGAGAATAGCATCCCCATACAGGTGACAATCCAGCAGCTGTTAACTGTACACTACAGCTGACAACTTACTGCATCAGCCAAAAGCAGTGTTTGCACCGTCCAAATCTGTTTAACCCCATAGATGCTGCTGTCAATAGTGACTACATCATATAAATGGTTAACAAAGTGTTTGTGCTTCCTCTTTATCCCAGTTGGTGCCCTCACATCATCATTGTGTGGTCCTGATGGTAGCCATGGCAATTCATGACCAAATAGCGGTCTTAGAGTCTGACGGCTGTTGTAACCTTTTCAGAAGTTAGCAGCATTTAGGTGGTAAAATTGTACATTTTCATTTCTGTCATGTCACTTTGCATTAATTCCTGAAAATCACCTGAAGGGTTAATAAACCACCTGACTGCAATTTTAAATATGTCAGGGGGTGCTGTTTTCAAAATGGTATAACTTTTGGGGGTTTACCAATATATAGGACCCCTAACAGCACTTCAAACCTGGGTAGGTCCCTAAAAAAAAAAATTTTGTAAATTTCCTTGAAAAAATGAAAAAAAAAGGCTGCTACATTTTTAAATCTCCTAAAAAGCTAATAAAATATGAGAACATTTTACAAATGGTGCTGATGTAAAGCAGACATGAGGGAAATGTTATTTATTAATGATATTATGTGTTATGACTATCTGGATTAAAGGGATAATCATTCAAATTTTGACAATTGCTAATGTTTCAACATTTTTCTCAAATTTCTGATATTTTTTATAAATAAGCACAAAACATATCAACCTAAATTTACAATTAGCATAAAGTATAATGTGTCATGAAAAACAACCTCAAAATAACTGGTATTTGTTGAAGCGTTCCAGAGTTATTACCACATAAAGTGACACTGGTCAGTTTTAAAAAATTTGGCTCTGTCACTAAGGGGGCTGGTCATACTGGACCATGCGTAAGACTGTGTGGTGATGCCAATCCTGCAAGAAACATCTGACTACCCATTTGCATGGCTCTGGCTTCAGATGGTATACTGTGCCTTCCTGTAAAGTGAGACAGGAAACTATGTGTGATGGATGGGTGTGCTGCTTGTGCTCCAGCAACAGGCATAGTCACACCTGCCCAACATTCTCAGCATCTGTGTGCACCATCATAAGCACTTCCCAGACCCTTAACGTATGCCTTAAGCATTTTGAAATTGCTATATCTCTTAAAACCAAGCTTATTTTTAATAAAAGAAAAAAAAATAGTAATCTGCAGCAATCAAAGTGATGTTTGTGAGGCATTTTTATTACTTACTGCAAAGTAAAAAAATTACATACATTTCATTAGTATTTGGTACCATTGCCCTTAAACTGAATCACTTGGGTCAAACGTTTGGAATATTTCCTCCTGACAAAACTGGTGCAATTGATCCTGGTTTGTAGGTCGCCTTGCTTGCACCTGCCTTTCTAGCTTTGCCTATAAATTTTCAATAGGATTGAGAATAGGGATTTGTGATGGCTACTCCAAAACATTGACCTTGTTATACTTAAGACACTTGTTACTATGTTGGCAGTATACATTGGGTCATTGTCCATTTGGAAGACCCATTTCCACCAAAGCTTTAACTTCCTGGCTGATCTCTTCAGATGTTGCTTCAGTATTGCCACATAATCTTCTATTCTCATGATGCCATCTATTTTGTGAAGTGCACCAGTTCCTCCTGCAACAAAATAACCCCAAAAAACATGATGCCACCATCCCTGTGTTCCATTGTTGGGATGGTGTTATTAGACTTCTAAGCTTCTCCCTTTTTCATCCAAATGTAACAATGGCCATTATGACCAAAAAGATCAATTTTAGTTTCATCAGACCATGGGACATCTCCAAAAATTCAGATTTTTGTTCACTTGTGCATTTGCAAACATTAATCTGGCTTTTTTATGTTTCTTTTGGAGTAATGGCATTTTCCTGGCACAGTGGCCTTTCAGCACATGATGATACAGTACTCATTTCACTGTGGATATTGACACGATCTTACCAACTTCTGCCATTATCTTCACAAGATCTTTTGCTTTGTATCTTGGGTTCATATGCACATGTTGGACCAAAGCAAGTTAATTTCTGGGACACAGAGCCAGTATACTTCCTGAGCGGTATGATGGCTGGACATTCCCAGCTTGTTTTTACTTGTGTATAATTGTTTGTACAGATGAACTAGACACATTCAGGTAGCTTGAAATTGTACCCAAGGATGAGCCAGGCTTGTGCAAGTCCACAATTCTCTTCCTGATATCTTAGCTGATTTCATTAAACTTTCTCATGATGCTACACAAAGAAGCAGTGTCTTTCAGGTGTGCATTAAAATACATCCATGGGTGTGTCTCTAATTAACTATCAGTAGCTTCCAAACACATGACATCATCACATAGACAGTCCATAATTGTTTATCCCCTTACCACCATTGGGCGTACTACTCCGGACACCACCCCTTTGATGTGGGCTCCGGCAGTGAGCCCACATCTTTCTGGGGACATGTCAGCTATTTTGAACAGCTGACATGTGCCCGCAATAGCTACGGGTGGAATTGCAAACCACCTGCGGCTATTAACCAGTTAAATGCTGACAGTGGCACTTACATCTCGCTTCTGGCCATCGGGCCATAAATATGCACACCGGTGACCCTGTCACATGATCGTAGGTCACCGATGTGTTGGCATGACAATCTGAGGTCTCCTGGAGACCTCTATAGTTTTCAGTGCCGGTTTGCTGTGAGCGCCACACAGTGGTCGGCGCTCATAGCAAGTGAATAAATCTGCTATATAGAGGCGATCTGAACATCATCTCTATGGAGCAGAGAAGATCGGGTTGTGGCAGCTTCTAATCTCCTATGGAGACTATTAAAGCATGGCAAAAGTAAAAAAAATGTTTTTAAATATACAAAAAAAACAAAAAAATAAAAGTTCAAATCACCCCCCTTTCACCCCATTCAAAATAAGCCAATAAAAATAAAATCAAACATACACATATTTGGTATCGTCACATTCAGAATCGCCCGTTTTATCAATAAAAAAAGGATTACCCTCATTGCTAAATGGCGTAGTGAGAAAAAAAGAAGTCTAAACACCAACATTTTTTTGGTCGCCATGACATGGGACTAAAATGCAATAACGGGCAATCAAAAGATTGTATCTGCACCAAAATGGTATCATTAAAAATATCAGCTCAGCACGCAAAAAATAAGCCCTCACCCAACCCGAGATCATGAAAAAGGGAGACGCTATGGGTATTGGAAAATGATGCAATTTATTTTTAACAAAGTTTGGAATTTGTTTTCACCACTTAGATATAAAAGAACCTAGAAATGTTTAGTATCTATGAACTCATAATGACCTGGAGAATCATAAAAGCAGGTCAGTTTTCTCATTTAGTGAACCTAGTAAAAAAGTCAAACAAAAAACAAGTGTGGGATTGCACTTTTTTGCATTTTCACAGCACTTGGATTTTTCCCGTTTTCTACTGCACGACATAGTAAAACCAATAGTGTCATTCAAAAGTACAACTCCTTACAAAAAACAAGCCCTCAAATGGCCATATTGATGGAAAAATAAAAAAGTTATGGTTCTGGTAAAAAGGGGAGCGAAAAACAAAAGCACAAAACTGATAAAAGCTTCGGGAGTTAAGGGGTTAAAGGCATAGTAACCTTAGCCAAAGGTTCAAGGTAATAATAATAATCTTTATTTTTATATAGCACTAACATATTCCGCAGCGCTTTCCAGTTTGCACACATTATCATCGCAGTCCCCGATGGGCCTCACAATCTAAATTCCCTATGAGTATGGCTTCTAAGATGGTCAGTGCTTATGAAAACTTTGAATAGCCTGTGGGAGGAGGTGGTGGTCCCAGAGGAAAAGGAGGAAGCAGAGAAGGATGTGGAAGGGATAACATTGTCTCTAAGTTCCCCACTGTCATCACACAGGTGAATGCCAAAGGAGGGTGGATTACTGCGATCGAGGGGGGCTGGTGATGACAGAAAAACTGTTATAGAAGGCGCAAGATCCGAGTAACAAATGGAAGAGGAAGAGGTGATGCGCTATCAATTGTCAGATGAAGAGGATAATCCTCCCCTCTCTGTTGTTCGTGGTTGGCAGCAGCGGACGGTGGAAACAAGCATCATTGTTACCCAGCCACCAACACAGCATAGGCTTGAACCTCATGGTAGAGCATAACATATGAGTGCCTTCTTGTTGCTTTATCTGCAACATGATCCCCATATAGTTATGATTAGAAATACTGCTGACTACTTGGTTGCCACTCTGTTATATCCATGTTCTATTTTGCCAGATGCTTCCCACCCTGGAAAGGGACCCGCAAATGCTGGAGCATCGAAACACGCTTTTATACAACCTTAAGAAAGCTTTTCCCCAAGATACCAGTGAAGACATCACAGCTCTAGACTTCCAACCTCCGGCATGACAATTTGTCAATGGAAAAACATTAGCTGCAGCAATATTGTAAGTGGAAGAAGCAATTTCTGTGAGTCTTTTAACACATTTTTAAGACCAGCTCGTGGACCAGCACAACAGAGTCCAAGTCTTACAAGTGGTGAAAGAATGGAGAGGATGGTGCTGGAGTACCTAGCACTGAATCTCAATACCATCAGGGAGGGTTTGGACCCTTTTACATTTTGGTGTTCCAAAATGGATGAGAGGACTGAGCTCGCCTCACATGCCTTGATGGTTTTATCATGCCCAGCAGCCAGCATTCTCTCGGAATGTGTCTTCAGTGCTGCTGGTGGTATCCTGATGGATAACCACATCCGGCTGTCCCCTGAAAGTGTAGACCACCTAACTTTCATCAAGATGAACAAGCATGGATCTCCAAGGACCTTTGCGCCCCAATCACAGACTGTACAGACTAGGTGATATTGCATTTTTAGCATGCTGCATGTAACTGCACCCTGTGATATTTAGTGTGCTGCACGTAACTGCACCCTGTTATATCTTTTGTGTGTCTTATGTGCCTGCTGTGACTGCTGTTAATACAAATTTGTGGAAATGTGAACAGTCATGGATGGCTTGGTCTACATCTGATGGGTTGGCGGTAGTAGATGTATTGTTCCCAATTATACTATTTCTATTCATTTATTCCACTTCGGTGGTGTCAGGCACCTATTTTTAAAAATGTGAAAGTTCCAGTTTGGGTGTCCATCTGCTGGATTGGGTGTAGTGGAAGACCTGTTGGTCCCTATTATACTATTTATACTGTGGTGAAATTGATGCCACTTTGGTGGCATCTGCCACTAATTTTTGAAAATGTGAGGACTCCTGGTTGGGTCTCCTTCATGCATGTTGCCTGTAGCAGTAGGCCTCCGAGACCGTCAGGCCTCCAATACCTTGGACTCAACTACCCGTGTTACTATCCTTAAAGTTTTCTGACAATGGTAGTCTACAAAACTGATATCTGTGCTACCTGAGTGAGGATCAGCATTAAAGCAGGTAGAGGTGTTGCATGTTGTATCAGGGTTCCCAGCAAAGGAGTCCTACACTGATCTCTCACCCACCGCATCTTACTGTGACGTTAAATTGAAAGCTGTAAATACTGTCCCAGACCACAATACCTCATGCATGGCTGATTGCTGCCATGCCATGCTGCAATTTTTACTGTGGATGAATTGAGGCCACTTTCCTGCTGTCTGTCCCTCATTTGATGTGATTTGGCAGCATTTTGGTCTGTTATAAGGTGTTGTGCATTTGTTTTTGAATCCCATTGACAAGAATGGCGTTTGGTATTTTCGGCGAATATTCGATGAATTAATCGGCGAATATTGCAAATTCGTTGATCGTAGTCCGAACTGAACATTGAAATATTCACTCATCTCTATTCACAATATATTCAATTTTTTCAGCCTCCACAAAAAAAACTGCAGCTATATTTGGCAACAGACCTAATTCCTTTCTACAGACTGGATTCTGTCACTCTTATTGCTGCTGCCATTCTCTCTCCTTCCTAGGCTAAATGCCCTTAGAAGGGCTATTAGTATGATTACTCAGCTTCAGCACCGGTATCAAAACTACAGGCCTCTGATTCATAATACCGTGCACACAGGCCTAGATAAGCACTCTCTCCCCCCAATACGAAGTGTCACAAAGCTGTGCAATGATGTCAGTGTGCCAAACCAGGAGGCGAATGTCCATTTTTATTCCCTGATGATGTTAGATGGCCAGCAAATCACAGTAATGCCACAACCATGATGGCTACGGCATTACATACACCAAAGTTTATGCTTTTCAATGAAACACACACAGCTATGGCAAACGTACAGATGCATGACTAGTGGATTAGTGACATGCGACTATGTAAATGAAGAAAGCTCTCAGTGGGAAAAACAACATAATCTTGTAGTTATGAATTTTTCTACTGAGGGCATTCTTTTTTCAACTGGCCAACACGGTTCCAAACCCCTTTTTTCTTTTGTGTAAATGAAAACATATCATTACGTGACATGGGTTAAATGGCCACTTTATTTATGTAACATAAACATTAAACATTGCATGAATTAACGATTAACAAAAGCACTAAATTAATTACCCTTCATTACCTTTAGCCGCACCATGCTAACCTGAGAGCACTTGTTTCACCTGAGCTGACCACATGGACCCTCAGTCCATCAATTCAAGGTTGCACTTAAACCATCTTAACAATAAATGTTCAAATGATTAGATCTCTTTTGCTACTGGCTACCATGACATAGTTCTAGCTTAAATAACCACAACATAACTATCCACGACTGCTAGAGAGCAGGAAAAATAACCTGCAGTCTCAGCAGCTAAGCACCACAGTAGATGTCAACCCATGACCCTTCCTTTTAAAGAATCTCCTAAGCCTTTCCTCCTTACTCAACCTAGAGAAGCCAAACCAATAAGTATTAATCCCAATTGGCTCCAACACTGCCCTGTCATGTTTCCGGAAATTTTCCTCCACTCTTTCTGATTAGGGGACTATTAACAACTGCACATCTTAACAATAAAGCCTTGAAAACCACATCTCTTGAGATGCCTCACAAGAGAGAGTTCCTTCAGAACTAAACAGCTATCTCATTCTCTACATATCCAGAATTGCTAAGACCCATAAATTGTTATTGTTATCTTTAAGATGAACCTCATCTCACCTTCAAAAATAATCAGCTACATTTTCCAAGGTGTAATGGCACACCACCACTCCCCCATTTGTAGGCACTAAGCACAAAACATTAACATCACTATTCATCTTTTCTAATTTAAAACAGTGAAAAAGCTGCATTATCTTCAAACCTTACATCACTGCCCATAAATATGCGCAAGTGATCCAAATCCCTCCATCCTGTCTGAACGTATCCCCCGTGCTTGCTCACAGACTTCACTATCAAACCTAATGATTCAATGGCAGTGACTAGAGATTAGCAGATCTTTGTAAAATCAAATTCTTAGACTGCCAAATTTTCTGCAGAAATTAAATCTGCGGAAATTAAATTTGTGCGAACCTCAGTACTGGAAAGTTTACTTTTTATAGCTGAAGAGCCCAGCGCTGCCCGAGGATAGTAACTAACTGTGGTTAGTTATAACTAATTATTATAATTATTATATTGCACATAAAAACATTTCACATCATACAGTGGGGAAAAAAAGTATTTAGTCAGCCACCAATTGTTCAAGTTCTCCCATTTAAAAAGATGAGTGAGGCCTGTAATTGACATCATAGGTAGACCACAACTATGAGAGTCAAAATTGAGAAAACAAATCCAGAAAATCACCTTGTCTGATTTGGCAAGATTTATTTTTCAAATTATGGTGGAAAATGTCCTCTCCTTTGGCACATTCTCTCAAAATGGTTGCTTCAATTACACGTGTAAACAGGTTCTTAATCAACAGTCTTGTTCCATTACACAGCTTTGCTGGATCTAAATTTCTCAACAGTAGAATAGGTGCTCCAGGTTTTAGAAAGATTTTATGCGGGCTTTGTATCTAATCCTATCCTGTGTGATACTGTCTGCTGAGCTGTGTATCTAATCCTATCCTGTGTGTTACTGTCTGCTGAGCTGTGTATCTAATCCTATCCAGTGTGATACTGTCTGCTGAGCTGTGTATCTAATCCTATCCTGTGCGATATTGTCTGCTGAGCGTGTAATGAATCCTATCCTGTGCGATACTGTCTGCTGAGCTGTGTATCTAATCCTATCCAGTGTGATACTGACTGCTGAGCCGTGTAATGAATCCTATCCTGTGCAATACTGTCTGCTGACCTGTGCGTCTAATTCTATCCTGTGTGTTACTGTCTGCTGAGCTGTGTATCTAATCCTATCCTGAATGATATTGTCTGCTGAGCCATGTATCTAATCTGCTCCTGCGTGATACTGACTGCTGAGCCGTGTATCTAATCCTATCCTGTGAGATACTGTCTGCTGAGCTGTGTATCTAATCCTATCCTGTGTGATACTGTCTGCTGAGCTGTGTATCTAATCCTATCCTGTGTGATACTGACTGCTGAGCTGTGTATCTAATCCTATCCTGTGTGATACTGTCATACACTCAGCTTTAGATAGATAGATAGATAGATAGATAGATAGATAGATAGATAGATAGATAGATAGATAGATAGATGAGGAGGAACTCGCTGACCATAAGGCTGTGTGCACACGCAGCGGATTACTCTGCAGATTTTTCTGGACTGATTTTGGTAAATCCGCAGGAAATCAGCACTGCGGAATTACCGCTTTTTTTGCGTTTTTTGTGCGGTTTTTACCTGCGGTTTTACACCTGCGGATTCCTATACAGGAGCAGGTGTAAACCGCTGCGGAATCCGCACAAAGAATTGCCATGCTGCGGAATAAACAACTCTATGTTTCAATGTGTTTTTTTTTTCAGCAGCATGTGCACTGCGGATTTTGTTTTCCATAGGTTTACATGGTACTGTAAACGAATGGAAAAATGATTGGCCGCTACAGATTCGCACGTGTGCACATACCCTAAGAGTTTATACTTTGCAGGCAAGAGAGAACGAGGATGCAACTGACCATAATAGCTCACACTGTACATGCAAGAGAAAGGACCCCACTGATCATAAGAGCTGAACTCTTCCTGAGCTAAAACATTAGTATTGTTGTTTCTAAATGAATAAGAACTTGTTTTCTTTGCATTATTTGAGGTCTGAAAGCACTGGTTATTTTTTATTATTTTGACGATTTTTCATTTGCTGCAAAAAAATACAAAATTTTTAGCTTTGAATTTCGGAGACATGTTGTCAGTAGTTTATGGAATAAGACAACAATGTACAATGTACATTTTACTCAAAAATATACCTATAAAGAGAAAAATCACAGAGAAACTGAAAATTTTAAAGTGGTCTCTTAATTTTTGCCAGAGCTGTATAAAATGCTGCTTCAATGTTTATTTTATTAATTAGTGTAGCATTACCAAATTTTGTCATTCAAACTACCACCACATCGAAGGAAGTATATGGCACAATGGTGTTAATGCAAAAAATTGTTTAGTTTCCTTAAGAGGTTAGATGATTAATCACCCTAAACTTATTAGGTTCCTTCTTTGGGATGACTCCCTAAAGAAAAAACCCTTAAATCATAGATCACCTCTCTATCTGAGATTTTCTTGGCTTGAAAAAGGCTCACAATTTGAAGTGCTGAAATGTTGCACATGCATGGGTGAATAAAGACCACAATTTTTTTCACTACCTTACTTCTTGAGTGCTGCTTCTTTTTGCAGTGTGGGAATTTTCTTAGAAATCACAAAATCTCTAAGGCTACTTTCACACTAGCGTCGGTACGGGCCCGTCGCAGTGCATCGGGCCGACGTACCGACGCATACTGTGAAATAAAAGCACAACAGGGCAGCGGATGCAGTTTTTCAACGCATCCGCTGCCCCATTGTAATGTCCGGGGAGGAGGGGGCGGGGTTCCAGCCGCGCATGCGCGGTTGGAAATGGCGGACACAACGCACAAAAAAAGTTACATGTAACTTTTTTTGTGCCGACGGTCCGCCAAAACACAACGCAACCGTCGCATGAAGGATGCGACGTGTGACAATGCGTCGCAATTAGTGTTGAGCGGTACCTTCGATATGCAAAGGTATCGGTATCGGATTGGATCGGCCGATACCCAAAAAATATCGGATATCGCCGATACAGATACCCAATATCAATGCATATCAATGGGACACAAAATATCGGAATGGTTCCCAGGGTGAGAGCCAGGGTCCGCCGGAGAGGTGAGTATATCCATATTTTTCATTTTTATTCTTTATTTTTTACATGAATATGGATCCCAGGGCCTGAAGGAGAGTCTCCTCTCCTCCAGACCCTGGGAACCATACACTGGGAACTTCCGATTCCGATTTCCGATATCACAAAAATATCGTAACTCGGTATCGGAATTCCGATACAGCAAATATCAGCCGATACCCGATACTTGCGGTATCGGAATGCTCAACACTAGTCGCAATGCGTCGCTAATGCAAGCCTATGGAGAAAAAACGCATCCTGCGGGCAACTTTGCAGGATGCGGTTTTTCTCCAAAACGACGCATTGCGACGTTCGTCGAATGACGCTAGTGTGAAAGTAGCCTAACATGTTAACTGGTGTTTTCTCCCTTCAGCTAAACTCTCCAATTGCCAGCCTGTGGCTTTTAACACATTTTGAGTAGCCTGGTATTCTAATACAAAATGTGTATTCATTTTAATACTTGCACATTGCTACAAACTTACGCTTATTCTCATTGGACTTGGCAACCAATTTTAACTACTAATGACCATATGGCTGCTGTTTAAAATGTAGCAGTCTCATCAGCCAACACCAGTGACTGGAGGTAAACGTTTTAACCCTGGTCACAGCTGCATAAATGACAGCATGCGAACCGCAGCTGTCTGACCGGCGGTAAATTCTGAGTCAGTTTTAGCTGCTGTTATGCATATGACAGAGCAAGAAACACCCAGAGCTCAGGGTGCTGAATCCGAACAGTAACTTTACTGTTCGGGTTCGCTCATCTCTATTCACCAATATTTCATGTTTTTTTCATTTGTGGATAATGGCTCTCACTGTGGTTAGCTGGAGTCGTAAAGCTTAAGAATTGACTTTATAACCTTTGCCAGACTGATAGATCTCAATTACTTTGTTTCTCATTTGTTCCAGAATTTCTTTGCATAGGGGCATGATGTCTAGCTTTGAAGGATCTTTTCAGAATCTTTTGGTCTACTTCACTTTATCAGGCAGGTCCTATTTAAGTGATTTCTTGACTGAGAACAGGTGTAGCAGTAATCAGGCATGTGTGTGGCTAGTGAATTTGAACTCAGCTTCCCAAGCTTCCCATTCCCATTTTTTCTTCATTCTGCCCCCTGTGTTTTCTTCATTCTGGCCCCTGTGTTGTCTTCATTCTGCCCCCTGTGTTGTCTTCATTCTGCCCCCTGTGTTGTCTTCATTCTGCCCCCTGTGTTGTTTTCATTCTGCCCCATGGGGCAGGATCATGGGGACAGATGGAGCAGGATCATGGGGACAGATGGGGCAGGATCATGGGAACAGATAGGGCAGGATCATGGGACAGATGGGGCAGGATGGGTACTCATGAGGGCAGAATGGGAAAACATATGGCTGGAGCCAGGAATGAGATACAAGGGGCCAGGCTGGGGGATATTATTACCATAGGGGCTATTTAAGGGATATTATTACTGCAGTGATGTATTTATTTTATTTTTTGAGGATACTGTTTTAAATGGGGGGCAGTCCTGTTACTGTGCAGAGCGACACTATGTTAAGTAAAATTAAGTAATGTGTTCTGCAAGCGGAGCTCTAGATAACTGTGTTATTTCCTGCAGAGACAACTCCTGGCTGGAAGAAGTGATGGTGGTCTGTGCTGGATTAAGATGAAAAGCGAAGCTGAAGGAATACACCTAGAGACGTGACTGGTGAGTCAGTGTGTTACCTGTACACTGACACTATACACTGTATACTATATACAGCGGTCCTGTGTACAATGTCACCAGTGATCACTGTATTACTTTTACATTGACACTATATACAGAGCTCCTGTGTATAATGTCACCGGTGTTCACTGTATTACCTGTACGCAGACACTGCATACTTAGCACAGATCTCCTGTTTATAATGGCTCTTTTGGTGAAAGTATTGTGTTTTTTTATTAATGATCAGTATTTTAATATTCAGTCACTATGTGGTGGTAATATGTTGTCCGGCCATGGTGTAGCGGTATTTGTTCCCTGCATGTGGTATTATTTGTCACCATGTGATGGTAATATGTGGTCTGGTCATGGTGTGGCGGTATTTGTTCCTTGTATGTGCTGTTCTTCGGTCACTGTGGTGGTAATATGTGATCTGGACATGGTGTGGCAGTATTTGTTCCTTGAATGTGGTATAGGTCACTGTGGTGGTAATATGTGGTCTGGTCATGGTGTGGTGGTATTTGTCTCTTGTATCTGGTATTATTCGGTCACTATGGTGGTAATATGTGATCTGGACATGGTGTGGCAGTATTAGTTCCTTGTATGTGGTATTACAGGTCACTTTGTGGTGGTAATTGTTATGACCCCAATGGCAGAGGGTCTCAGAAATAATTACTAAGTCTGCAAACAGAAAAAAAACCAGCTCATAGGGCAGTGGTAACTGAGCTGACCATATATCTAATCCTAGCACCACAAATAGCAGCAGCCGGGGAACGTGCCTACGTTGGTTCTAGACGTCTCGCGCCAGCCGGAGAACTAACTAACCCTAGAAGGGAAAAGAAAGACCTTTCTTGCCTCCAGAGAAAAGACCCCAAAAGTTGGATACAAGCCCCCAACAAATAATAACGGTGAGGTAAGAGGAAAAGACAAACGTAAGAATGAGCTAGGTATTTAGCAAAGAGAGGCCCACTAGCTAATAGCAGAATATAGTAAGATGACTTATATGGTCAGCAAAAACCCTATCAAAATATCCACGCTGGATATTCAAGAACCCCCGAACCATCTAACGGCCCGGGGGGAGAACACCAGCCCCCTAGAGCTTCCAGCAAAGTCAGGAATCACATTTAGTACAAGCTGGACAAAAATAAGAGCAAAGCAAATAACCAAAAAACAAAGAAGCAGGACTTAGCTTAATTTTGCACGAACCAGGACCAGCAGACAGGAGCAAACAGAAAGGATCTGATTACAATGATGCCAGGCACTGGACTAAGGATCCAGAAAGTTTATATAGCAACACCCCTGGACTAACGACCCAGGTGGGTGACAAACTGAGGAAGACAATCCCAGAGTCATATCACTAGTAACCACAAGAGGGAGCCAAAAAGTCTAATTCACAACAGTACCCCCCCCCTTAAGGAGGGGTCACCGAACCCTCACCAAGACCACCAGGGCGATCAGGATGAGCAGCGTGAAAGGCACGAACTAAATCGGCCGCATGCACATCAGAAGCAACCACCCAGGAATTATCCTCCTGACCATAGCCCTTCCACTTGACCAGATACTGAAGCCTCCGTCTGGAGAGACGAGAATCCAAGATCTTCTCCACCACGTACTCCAACTCGCCCTCAACCAACACCGGAGCAGGAGGCTCAACAGAAGGAACCACAGGTACAACGTACCGCCGCAACAAAGACCTATGGAACACGTTGTGAATGGCAAACGACACCGGAAGATCCAAGCGAAAGGACACAGGATTAAGGATTTCCAATATCTTGTAAGGACCGATGAAGCGAGGCTTAAATTTAGGAGAGGAGACCTTCATAGGAACAAATCGAGAAGACAGCCATACCAAATGCCCAACACGAAGTCAGGGACCCACACCGCGGCGGCGGTTGGCAAAATGCTGAGCCTTCTCCTGTGACAACTTTAAGTTGTCCACCACATGATTCCAGATCTGCTGCAACCTATCCACCACAGAATATACCCCAGGACAGTCAGAAGGCTCCACATGTCCCGAGGAAAAACGAGGATGGAAACCAGAGTTGCAGAAAAATGGCGAAACCAAAGTAGCGGAACTAGCCCGATTATTAAGGGCAAACTCAACCAACGGCAAGAAGGTCACCCAATCATCCTGATCTGCCGAAACAAAACACCTCAAATAAGCCTCCAGAGTCTGATTAGTTCACTCCGTTTGTCCATTAGTCTGAGGATGAAAGGCAGACGAAAACGACAAATCAATGCCCATCCTAGCACAAAAGGATCGCCAGAACATGGAAACAAACTGGGATCCTCTGTCAGACACAATATTCTCAGGAATGCCGTGTAAACGAACCACATTTTGAAAGAACACAGGAATCAGATCGGAAGAGGAAGGCAGCTTAGGCAAAGGCACCAAATGGACCATTTTAGAAAAGCGATCACATACCACCCAGATGACAGACATGCCCTGAGACACCGGGAGATCTGAAATGAAATCCATGGAAATGTGTGTCCAAGGCCTCTTCGGGACAGGCAAGGGCAAGAGCAACCCGCTGGCACGAGAACAGCAAGGCTTAGCTCGAGCACAAGTCCCACAGGACTGCACAAATGACCGCACATCCCGTGACAAGGAAGGCCACCAAAAGGACCTAGCCACCAGATCTCTGGTGCCAAAAATTCCCGGATGCCCTGCCAACACCGAGGAATGAACCTCGGAAATGACTCTGCCGGTCCACTTATCAGGAACAAACAGTCTGTCAGGTGGACAAGAGTCAGGTCTACCAGCCTGAAATCTCTGCAACACACGTCGCAAATCAGGAGAAATGGCTGACAAGATAACTCCCTCTTTAAGAATACCAACTGGTTCTGCGACTCCAGGAGAGTCAGGCACAAAGCTCCTTGAAAGAGCATCAGCCTTCACATTCTTTGAACCTGGTAAACACGAGACCACAAAGTCAAAACGGGAGAAAAACAATGACCAGCGGGCCTGTCTAGGATTCAGGCGTCTAGCAGACTCGAGATACATCAAATTTTTTTGATCAGTCAAGACCACCACACGATGCTTAGCACCCTCGAGCCAATGACGCCACTCCTCAAATGCCCACTTCATGGCCAGCAACTCCCGATTGCCAACATCATAATTCCGCTCAGCAGGCAAAAATTTCCTAGAGAAGAAAGCACATGGTCTCATTACCGAGCAACCAGGGCCTCTCTGCGACAAAACGGCCCCTGCCCCAATCTCAGAAGCATCCACTTCGACCTGAAAGGGAAGTGAGACATCAGGCTGGCACAAAACAGGCGCCAAAGTAAACCGGCGCTTAAACTCTTGGAACGCCTCCATGGCTGCAGGATCCCAGTTAGCAACATCAGAACCTTTCTTGGTCATATCCGTCAAAGGTTTAACAACGCTAGAAAAATTAGCGATAAAACGACGGTAGAAGTTAGCAAAACCCAAGAACTTCTGAAGACTCTTAACTGATGTGGGTTGAGTCCAATCATGAATAGCTCGGACCTTGACTGGGTCCATCTCCACAGCAGAAGGGGAAAAAATAAACCCCAAAAAGGGAAACTTCTGTACTCCAAAGAGACACTTTGAGCCCTTAACAAACAAAGCATTCTCACGCAAAACCTGAAACACCATCCTGACCTGCTCCACATGTGAGTCCCAATCTTCAGAGAAAACCAGAATATCATCCAGATAAACAATCATAAATTTATCCAGATACTTCCGGAAAATATCATGCATAAAGGACTGAAACACTGAGGGAGCATTAGAGAGCCCAAAAGGCATCACCAAGTACTCAAAATGACCTTCGGGCGTATTAAATGCTGTCTTCCATTCATCTCCTTGCTTAATGCGCACAAGGTTGTACGCACCACGAAGATCTATCTTGGTGAACCACTTGGCGCCTTTAATCCGGGCAAACAAGTCCGACAACAGAGGCAAAGGATACTGAAATTTAACAGTGATTTTATTCAGAAGCCGATAGTCAGTACAAGGTCTCAAAGATCCGTCCTTCTTGGCCACAAAAAAGAATCCCGCACCAAGAGGGGAAGAGGATGGACGGATATGCCCCTTCTCCAGAGACTCCTTGATATACGAACGCATTTGGGCATGCTCAGGTACAGACAGATTAAATAGTCTTCCCTTAGGAAATTTACTACCTGGAATCAAATCTATGGCGCAGTCACAGTCCCTATGAGGAGGCAGAGCACTGGACCTGGACTCGCTGAATACATCCTGATAATCAGACAAATACTCAGGAACTTCCGAAGGAGTAGAGGAAGCAATAGACACCGGCGGGGAATCAGCATGAATTCCCTGACAGCCCCAACTTGACACAGACATTGCCTTCCAATCCAAGACTGGATTGTGGGTCTGTAACCATGGCAGACCCAAAACGACCAAATCATGCATTTTATGCAGAACAAGAAAACGAATCACCTCCCGATGTTCAGGAGTCATGCACATGGTTACCTGCGTCCAAAACTGCGGTTTATTTTCCGCCAATGGCGTAGCATCAATACCTCTAAGAGGAATAGGATTTACCAACGGTTCAAGAACAAAACCACAGCGCTTGGCAAATGACAGATCCATAAGACTCAGGGCAGCACCTGAATCTACAAACGCCATAACAGGGTAAGAAGACAATGAGCAAATTAAAGTCACAGACAAAATAAATTTAGGTTGCAAATTACCAATGGTGACAGGACTAACAACCCTTGTTAGGCGTTTAGAGCATGCTGATATAACATGTGTAGAATCACCACAGTAAAAACACAACCCATTCTGACGTCTATGATTTTTCCGCTCATTTCTAGTCTGAATTCTATCACATTGCATTAAATCAGGTGTTTGTTCAGACAACACCACCAGAGGATTAGCGGTTTTGCGCTCCCGCAAACGCCGGTCAATTTGAATAGCCAGCGCCATGGAATCATTCAGACTTGTAGGAATGGGGAAACCCACCATCACATTCTTAATGGCTTCAGAAAGGCCATTTCTGAAATTTGCGGCCAGAGCACACTCATTCCACTGAGTAAGCACGGACCATTTCCGAAATTTTTGGCAATACACTTCAGCTTCATCCTGGCCCTGAGAAATAGCCAGCAAGGCTTTTTCTGCCTGAACTTCAAGATTGGGTTCCTCGTAAAGCAATCCAAGCGCCAGAATAAACGCATCAATATTTGCCAATGCCGAATCTCCTGGCGCTAGCGAGAAAGCCCAATTCTGAGGGTCGCCCCGTAAAAAAGAGATAACAATTTTAACTTGCTGAGCTGAATCTCCAGATTAACGGGGTCTCATGTTAGAAACAATTTACAATTATTCCTGAAATTCCTAAACTTAAATCGGTCTCCAGAAAACAGTTCAGGAATAGGTATTTTAGGTTCAGACATTGGACTACTGGTAACAAAATCTTGTATGCCCTGCACATGAGCAGCAAGCTGGTCTACACTTGTAATCAAGGTCTGGACATTCATGTCTGCAGCAAGCACAAGCCACTCAGAGGTAAAGGGGAGGAAGAGAGGAAAAAAAAAAAAAAAAAACCTCAGAATTTCCTTTCTTATTATCCCACTTCTGCAATGCATTAAACATTCAATGTTGGCCTGGCATACTGTTATGACCCCAATGGCAGAGGGTCTCAGAAATAATTACTAAGTCTGCAAACACAAAAAAAACCAGCTCATAGGGCAGTGGTAACTGAGCTGACCATATATCTAATCCTAGCACCACAAATAGCAGCAGCCGGGGAACGTGCCTACGTTGGTTCTAGACGTCTCGCGCCAGCCGGAGAACTAACTAACCCTAGAAGGGAAAAGAAAGACCTTTCTTGCCTCCAGAGAAAAGACCCCAAAAGTTGGATACAAGCCCCCAACAAATAATAACGGTGAGGTAAGAGGAAAAGACAAACGTAAGAATGAGTTAGGTATTTAGCAAAGAGAGGCCCACTAGCTAATAGCAGAATATAGTAAGATGACTTATATGGTCAGCAAAAACCCTATCAAAATATCCACGCTGGATATTCAAGAACCCCCGAACCGTCTAACGGCCCGGGGGGAGAACACCAGCCCCCTAGAGCTTCCAGCAAAGTCAGGAATCACATTTAGTACAAGCTGGACAAAAATAAGAGCAAAGCAAATAACCAAAAAACAAAGAAGCAAGACTTAGCTTAATTATGCACGAACCAGGACCAGCAGACAGGAGCAAACAGAAAGGATCTGATAACAACGATGCCAGGCACTGGACTAAGGATCCAGAAAGTTTATATAGCAACACCCCTGGACTAACGACCCAGGTGGGTGCCAAACTGAGGAAGACAATCCCAGAGTCATATCACTAGTAACCACAAGAGGGAGCCAAAAAGTCTAATTCACCACAGGTAATATGTGATCTGGTCATGGTGCAGTTTATTTGTCCCTTCTATATATTATTGGTTATATTAAAAATTGAAAAATAAATAAAAATATACCTAAATTGTATTGCATATTTTAACAAATTTTTAATAGGTTAGCGTAGAGTAGAGCTCGGCCAAAAGAGTCTGCCTTGTGGTGGTGGCATATTAGAAAAATCTTTTGGCTAAAACAAAAGCTGCTGGCTATATGTGTGATCTAGTGATGGGAACTGTTAATATGTGATTGGTGAGAAGTGGAGTTTTTTTAAGAGAGAGTGGTGGGACTGTGGCCAGTTTGAGGGGCAAAGCCTGGGCGGAGTCTCAAGGGGGCCCCAAAAATTTTGCCAGTATGGGGCCCAGAAATTCCTAGTGGCAGCCCTGGGTACAACAGGCAGGTAGTTGCCTCTGTTAGAAAATACATGCCTTGTTTTTTTAAAGTCCCTGATATACTCTTTAATATTGTTTTAAGGGCAACTGCTTATTGATTATTTTCTATAAAAAAGAAAGGCTGCCATGAAACGCTGAATACACATGTTTCCTTGTGTTCAACCTACATGTCTATCATTTTGTTTAAGAATTTATATTATTTTTCATCTAGATTTGTTTTAGTACCTTAATTAACTTTAAGAGCTGCACTTTAATGTGTTTCCTTGGAGATGCGTGGGTTTGGATTGTTCAGCATATGGGCATCTTCACTTTCTCACAGGTCTTTTAGCTGTATTCTGTATGTTAGTAAATATTTCTCTAGTTTAATTAACTAAGAGTATCAGTGCAGATTTCTCTATTTTGTTTTTATAGCATATCTTTAATACTAACTTAGCAATAATCAAAGGGAAAACTACATTTGTGCCTGGATCTTTGCTGTGCAATAACAATTACCCATACTGTTTTTCATGGCTGAACTTTTTCCAATGCCAAGTATGGACAGCATTGATATAACTTGGGATGAGTCTTACTGTTAGATGAGAAAATAACAGCCCAAAAGGCAGCTTTCTCTGGCAAGTGCTACTTTTTAGTGATTACTGCTGCTTGCTCTATCCTACACTAGTACTTCTGGAGAACAGAACAAAATCACTTTAGACTGTGGAAATCACATTCAAAAAGGTTAGTTTTGCTGGCTAAGAAAGTGCTGAGGCAAATAGCTGTAGAGAAACATGAATAGGGGCAGTTCAGGAGTCAACAAGGGTTAATACTTATGGGTTTGAATTACTTAGGTGCAAAAAATAGAAACCGGTTAGGAGATCCTTTAAAAGAATGGGTCACGGTTGAGGTGTCCTCTTTGGTGCAAAGCTGCTAGTGCCACAGCTTAGCCATGCTGCAGTCACAAAAAAGTTCTTAACAAGATGGAGGCCTTGCATGAAAGTATTTGGTCATGGCAGCTACCTTCAGCCCAGAATGGACTTAGTCCATGCTACAGGGACTATGAATGGGAGCATGTGGTAAAAATGCTAATCTACCTGCTCCAAATCGCACTACCTGGTCAAGACCTCCTGAGTGTCCAATCCCTGAAGATACTCCATGGGTTCAGCACAGCACGGAAAGCCTTTCCCTGGACCTTCGGTGCAAGGTGTTTCACAGCTGCTATTCTGGTACCTTCCTCTACAATGGGAGGAATCCTCTTAAACTTTGAATCTTGTGTAGAAAGAAGGTAGATCTAATTGCATTTTATTGCAATGTTGCAGTTGCCAAAAAACCCTGAATCTGACGTTTTGATTTTTAATCAATTGGATTAAATTATTTTATGTTTTGATAGATTGGACTTTTACAAATGAAGAGATGCCAAATATACATATATATTTTTTTTAATTGCTTCATTTTTAATGGGGCTAAACTGGGGTGATTTGAACTGTTGTATTTTATGATTTTTTCATATTTTTAAGAACATTTTTTCACTTTTTACTGTATTTATTAGTTCCCTTAGGGGACCTGAAGCTAAAATTGTCTGATTGCTTGTACTATATATAACAGTGCCTTAGCACTGCTCTGTATAGCCAAAATTATTGTCTCCTATGAACAGCAGCTAAATGCTAGCTTTCACAGGAGAATCATCTTGACAAGCACAGAGGTCTTCAGCAGACCCACAGCTGTCATGGCAACCCATCAGTGCCCTGTGATTACATCAGAGGAGCACCATCGAGCATGTGGAATGATGTCCCTCCCTGTTGGTGCATGTTAAATGCCACTGTCAGAGATTGACAGCGGTATTCAACATGTTAACAGCTGTTTGGAGCTCTGACTGTTAGAATCAGATGATAGCTGATTAAATCAGCTATCATCTGCCCGGAAAGATGTGAGCGCACATTGAAGTCAAGGACCCGGCATATGATTTAACTGTACATCATATATTGGTAAGGAGTTAAACTAACATACTTCCATGTGCACAGTATGATCAGTGATAGATGTTCTGAGCACATAAAATATCATTGTGTGTGTCAGCAGTTGTCCTGTTTATACAAGGTGATGTGCTGCCAAAAATAATGACTTTTAAGCAACCTTAAAAATCATTTCACCCAACGAACGAGCATTTTTCTTGTTTGTTGGGTGATTGGCATTCAGTTTAGACAGCCTGATAATCAGCAAAAGAGGATTATTAGGAAAGCTTGTTCCCGATTTTTAGTCAGTGTAGAAGCATCTTAAGTCTCATCTCGTACCCTCTGATGGCATCTAATAATGTTTTCATTGATATTGTCTGAGGGTGTTTAAAGCTGCATATATGTAAAAACGCTGCAAAATTTTAATGGTTGTTCTATATTATACTACAGTCCCTGGATGCAACTCTCAACCAATTCCAAATACTATTTCCTTAACTTTTACCTGGAGAATTCTTTTTAATTTCCACCTGAAGGAAAATCTTACAAGTGATTTACAATCAAGATAATATTTTTAACAAACTACAACATTTCTCCATTACTTAAATGTTCTCTGCCTGTGTAGTACACTGCAGCTATTAGATTTTGCAATTTTGTTCTCATAATGTAATGTAGTATAATCAACATATTTGCCTGACTACAGTGTTAAATTAATTAAAGAAGTTGTTTTTGAAAAGCACAGACTTAGACAAGAATTCATTCAAGTTCTAATACTGAAAGGCAGTCGTAGTAATGTTTTCCGCTGCTGTAGAAAATTGGAATGTGTGAATATTATGGATGTATTAATAATAGAATTGCGAGAGGCTCGTCTAGGTCATAAGAATCCCTAAAAGTATCCCACTAATTATTTAACAAATATAATAGCCTCTAGTATCCTAACAGAAATCCAAGGGCTCAGTCTCTAGGCGTTTTTATTTGCCGGTGATTTAGACTGTGTATTGTGATGCTGCATTATGATGGTCCCTATGGTAACAAATATGTAACTGCTGATTTTTTACTGTAAAAATGTAATTGTCAGATGAAATTTTCAATTTAATCAAAACCATAATATAATCAGACTGCTCTCTCTTTCTTTTTCTCTAGTCTTCTTTATCTCACTTCCCAAACTCAACAATGTGTTTAACCCAACACTGGGACTTACTGAGAGCTACAGATAAAACCAAATCAGGAAAGAGATCAAAGACCTTGCTGTCTAACTTGCCTATTATTCCATAAAAATCCAAGCCTGAGAACAAGACTTAAGGTACCTTCACACGAAGCGACGCTGCAGCGATAGCGACAACGATGTCGATCGCTGCAGCGTCGCTGTTTGGTCGCTGGAGAGCTGTCACACAGACCGCTCTCCAGCGATCAACTATGCCGAGGTCCCCTGGTAACCAGGGTAAACATCGGGTAACTAAGCGCAGGGCCGCGCTTAGTAACCCGATGTTTACCCTGGTTACCAGCGTAAAATCTAAAAAAAACAAACAGCACATACTTACATTCACGTCCCCCTGCGTCCACTTCCTGACTGACTGAGCGCCGTACAGTGAGAGCAGAGCGGTGACGTCACCGCTGTGCTGCTTTCACTTTCACTTTGCAGCGCTGAGTCAGAGGAGGAAGCAGACTGCAGGGGACGCAATGTGAGTATGTGCTGTTTGTTTTTTTTACATTTTACGCTAGTAACCAGGGTAAACATCGGGTAACTAAGCGCGGCCCTGCGCTTAGTTACCCGATGTTTACCCTGGTTACCAGTGTAAAATATCGCTGGTATCGTTGCTTTTGCTTTCAAACACAACGATACACAGCGATCGGACGACCAAATAAAGTTCTGGACTTTATTCAGCGACCAGCGACATCACAGCAGGATCCTGATCGCTGCTGCGTGTCAAACGAAACGATATCGCTAGCGAGGACGCTGCAACGTCACGGATTGCTAGCGATATCGTTATAATGTCGTTTCGTGTGAAGGTACCTTTACCAACTTACCAAGCCTATGGCAAACACACTTTGCTAAGGATAGCCAACATTCTGGATTGTTTACACCTCATCTACCTTTCATCCTGCACATGAGAGAAATCTTGGGGAAATAATTAATTTAATAATAATTAATTAAAGTGCACTTAATGTGTATTGAAGCCACCAAGATTCTATAGCTCATGTGAGTGCACATATTATATTCAGCACTTCCTGCTTCTTATAGTGACACTGACCCACTGTATGTGAAGTTACATTCTGAAAAAGTTTACATACTTGAATTAGACTGGTCTGTGATTGCCTGCTTTTAAAGGCTCCCGCTCTGGAAGAAATTAACTGACTTTGTATTACATAAGCAAATATTTATCTGAGCTGAAAACGTCTAACTTTAGATATTAAAACTAGAAAATTCTGCACTTATTTGGCCTTCTACTGCCATTTTCCACCAACCAAGTAGTACCCCACAATTGATATTTCAACCTGCTTCTTCAGTATTTTCTCTATCCCTGCACTCCACTTGTTCAACCCTATTACTGGCTATTAAAAACACAGATTACTTTTTAAGGTTCTTTCTGTAACTAACATAAAGTCATTCAAAGCCTGGTTTTCCTGTACATTTCACCAAAGTTCAGATACAAGCAAAAATGCAACTTACACTCTTCAGATGACCTTGTCTCTTATTCCCTCTTTTCATTCTCACTATCTTTCCTTCTTTGGTGCCTCCTGTCTCAAATATCCTACTACAGCGCATATGATCACAGGCCATTTGACATTTCAATTCTTCAAATCCAATTGAAAGGTTACCCTCTTCAGACAAGCATTTAATATGTCATGAGGCCTCTCTTTAATCACAATGACATTAATTTATCCTGCTTCTAAAAAGATGCATACAGCTTCCAACCCTGAATACATTTTGCATGACCCTAACCTACAGTCTACATTTACAAAACATATTAGATTGTGAAATGCATATGAAGACCTTCACTGGCTGGATCTTGTTATGCTTGAAACTGCTTTGTTTCATTAATGGTTCCTACACACATGTTTCTACCACATACTAATACTGTATACCATGAAAAAAGAAAGCATCAGGGGCACATGGAAAATTGATTATAAAGTTTTGGCCAAACTTAGAGTTTTGTGCCCATTACATACCACTATACAAAGCTACATAATACCTCAACGCAATGACCACAAATTGCCACCAGAAGAGGAGACTAGGAATCTTTCTACCCAAACTTGGCATAACACTCGCTGCCCTGCCTGTCCCAGTGTGGCTGTACACTTAGTGATCATACGGTAGCTATTCAATAACTGTTTTCTTCCAGTGTTAAGAAAGGCAGGTTAGGCCATGTATAATACTGCAGACTGTGAGACGAGGCTACGGCTTTCAGTGCTCAGGAAGTAAGAAAGCCACATCCCGGTCAGGGTTTGATGTAGTGTCTCTAAACAATACAGTCATTCAGTCACCATGTAATACCAGTGAACAAGGGACAATTAATACCTTCAAACCATGACCTCACATAACCACCAAATTGTGACAGAATAATACCATACCATAATACCATACTATTATTAGTACATTATCTTCAGTTGGAATTCATTTTTTTTACACTTGTGAAATCGGATGGCCTGTACTAGAGAGAAGGCAGCGACATGCGACTATTGAAAAAAATAACTACTCAGAACCGGATGGTAGGAAACTGGCAGTTGGAGTGCCAAAAGAGATTAGAGGTTAGGTCAGTATTATGGTTATTTTTCTCTTAATTTTCTTGCCCAGTTCAGTTCAGCATAAATAGCGGCCACAGTCGGCTGCCATTTTGCAGAATTCGCAAGAAGCGAATTACAAAAATTCCATATTCTTTAGCATTCAATTACACACAAATAAAATTGTCCAACATTTCTCACTATAGACCCAAGTAGGCCAGCTATCCTACTGTCTACACCCCACAGAATAATAAGGGACAATAAATTCACAGCGAATTACTTCTCTGCAAATTGATTTTCCCGTCAAAAGCTGCAAAGTCAGTTCCGCAAATCTTTAACTGGAGAGAGGAGACCAAAAATGTATACAGTATTCTAAGTGTGGCCTAATTGATGACTTAGGTAAAGGAAAACCAATGTTCTTGTCATGAATATCTATGCCTTTTTTAATGCATCCCATTGTCTTGTTTGACTTGGTAGCAGCTGTCTGGCACTGGTCACTGTATTTGAGTTTACTATCAACTAATATGCCCACTAAGTCTCTTTCAGTGTTAGTTTTACCCAGGATTTTATTATTTCACACATAACTGTGTTTTTTTTCCTTTGCACAAGTGCTTGATTTTAAAATTGTTCATGGTAAGCCTCAAATGACATTTCTCAGCCCAAGTCTTCTCTTAGAGCTTTTCAAAGACCAAGCAATTAGCACAGGTATTACCTAGTTGCTAGTTGGCATGTGACTGTCAGAATGCAAGTGCTCCAGGTTTAGACTGTTTGGGCAATTTGCAATGCGATAGACGCACTGCACAAATTAAGGTTTAGCCTTCAAGTGTCCAGCTACCGATTTTTTCTCTTGTATTTAGAGTAGGCACATCACGTGTTATCAGGGCCGTATTTAGACTAAATACTGCCCTAAGCACTTTTAGTGCTGCCTCCCCCATTGGTGAGTATGATTAATGCAGACACTGTTGGCAGTGACTTAGGCTACTTTCACATCAGCGATTTTTGCCATTCGCAGCAGATCCGGCAGTTTTTCCGCATAAGAAAACAAAACCTTGCTCAGGTGCCTCCCCCCACATCCTGGTGCCCTAGGCACGTGCCCTCAAGTGCCTAGTGACAAATACGGCACTGCGTGTTATATTAAGAAATTCTACATCTGAAAAAAACATATAGTACACACATTTTAATCTTTTTGCTACAGAGTATTTTAGCAGAGTCAAGTTCAAGTGCTTACAGCCACTCAATAAAAATCTGAATTACTAAAAGACAATAGACACTCAGTGACATACTTTAACTAATACGTGTAAAATAACACAAGCATTAAATTGCAGTTTTAACGTATAAGGAATGTAATACCAACACAGATTTTTTTTATCCACCGACTCAGGGAAAATACAAAAAAGTTATTCATTAGCAAAACTGAGCTGATTGAAATTCATTTTACAAAATGTCTGTGTACATTTTTTTAGGAAGCTATTAAAAACTCCAAATGCTGCTGTCCAGACAACAATTAATAATCCAATCCACCTCTCGTGTCTCCCCTTTTCCTCATAGTTTGTAAGCTTGTGAGCAGGGCCCTCATTCCTCCTGGTATCTGTTTTGAACTGTGATTATTTGTTATGCTGTAATGTCTATTGTCTGTACAAGTCCCCTCTATAAGTTGTAAAGTGCTGCGGAATATTTTGGCGCTATATAAATAAAATTATTATTATAATCAATGCTAAAAATTGTCACACATTTGGCCACTTAACATCAAACTACAAAATCAATTCTGCCATATTAGAAGGCACCTGTCCTAACAAAGTAGTGTACACGGTAAGCACATCTGTTTTCATTAGTTATGTTGTTTTAATAAATTTATTCTTACTTTCTGTCATAACCTAATTGAAGTTTGGAGCTCGTAAGGCCTGATGGGATCCTGGCATCTGCAGCAACCCTTAGGCCGGGTTCATGTTCGCTGTGTCCAAAGTGCTGCCATTTATTGAACGCAGGTGAATCCGCGTTTCTGATAAAGTGCATGGAGGCGCATGCCAGTGATAAGATAAGCATCTTAATTAGGATCATCTTACTTCGGCAAACCCTTCATTAAAGAAGTTGTCCACTACTATAACCTTTTTTTTTTTCTTTCATAAATCTTGCTATTATGTGCCACTGAAAACATCTACTGTGTTTATTTTAGCAATATTACCTTTTATCATGCTGTAGCAGCACATTTTAGTGCTGGATTCAGCTCTCATAGGGTTAATCGACAACTTCCTTTCTCCTGAGTCATTGTGCTCTAATACTACAAGTTCCATGATGCATTGCACTGCTACTAAGCCTGAACTTAGCACACCCTCTCCAAAACACACCCAACCCCTCCCTCCTCTCCCCCCTCTAGCTTCAGAAAGATTTGTGATGTCATTTCTGTCCAACCTCCTCTTTACATTTGTCCAACCCACACTCCATTACACACGGATAGATAGATAGATAGATGGATAGATAGATAGATAGATAGATAGATAGATAGATACAGATATATCTATATATCTATGTCTATTTCCATAGATATGTCCATATCCATGTTTCTAAACCCCTTCACCCCCTGGAGCTTTTTTGTTTTCGTTTATCGCTCCCCTTCTTTCCAGAGCCATAATTTTTCCGTCAATATGGCCATGTGAGGGCTTATCTTTTGCGGAACAAGTTCTACTTTTGAACGCCATCATTGGTTTTACCATGTCGTGTAACAGAAAATGTGAAAAAAATTCAAAGTGCAATGAAATGGCAAAAAAAGTGCAATCCCACGCTTGTTTTTTGCTTGGCTTTTTGGCTAGGTTCACTAAATGCTAAGGCTGTGTGCACACGTTGCGGATCTGATTGCAGATCCGCAGCGTTTTTTGCTGCACTGAATTGCATCAAATCCGCAGTGTAGTGCACAACCAATGTAAGTCTATGGGAGCCGCAGACTTGTGCACATGCTGAGGAGAAAGACGCACCGAAACCGCACCAAGAACTGCATCAAAACCGCACCAAAAACTGTATCAAAACCGCACCAAAACTGCAAAACTGCACCAGGTTTTGATGCAGTTTTTGGTGCAGTTTTTATGCGCGGTTTTAATGCCGTTTTTGGAAATAAGTAAATAAACGGAAAATGTGCATGATTTGAATGGAAACATGCATGAAAAAACGGATTCCAAGGCCGGATTCATCATTTCACAGCTCAGTTTCATACTTTTTTTGCCGGATCAGTCGCTGTGCGTTTTTTCGCCGGACAGAAAAAACGTTCCTCTGTATGTGTTTTCCATCCGGCGGAAACAGCTTTTTTGACGGATCCGGCAAAAAACGGATGAAACTCTATGAGAAAAAAATGGATCCGACGGAAAAAAATGGATCCGTTTTTTTCAAAACTCGACGGATTGTGCCTCACGGCAAAAACCTGATGTGTGAAAGCACCCAAATATATGGATAGATACATCTATGTATCTATAGATATATCTATAGATAAATATATCTATGGATAGATATATCCATAGATATATAATAGATAGGCCGATGTTTCTATAAGGCTACTTTCACACTTGCGTTTTTCACAATCCGTCTTTTTGGGAAAAAAACAGATCCTGCAAATGTGCTCGCAGGATGCGTTTTTTTACCCATAGACGTGTATTAGTGAAGGATCGCGACGGATGGCCACACGTCGCGTCCATCGTGCAACGGATGCGTCGTGTTTTGGCGGACCGTTGGCACATCCGTCACGTCTGCCATTTTCTACCGCGCATGCGCGGCCAAAACTCCGCCCCCTCCTCCCCGGACTTCAGAATAGGCAGCGGATGCGTTGAAAAACTGCATCCACTGCCCACGACGTGCACAAATTTCACCACATGCGTCGGTACATCGGCCCAACGCATAGCGATGGACCCGTGCCGACGCAAGTGTGAAACAGGGCTTAATGAGCGTTTAATTTAATAAAAAACTGAAAAAAACGGCGTGGGCTCCCGCGCAATTTTCTGCGCCAGAGGGGGAAAGCCGACGGCCGAGGCCAATATTTGTAGCCTGCTATGAATATCAGCCCGCAGCTGTCTGCGTAGCCTTTACTGGCTATTAAAATAGAGGGACCCCCCAAAAAAAATGACGTGGGGTCCCCCTATATTTTATAGCCAGAAAGGCTACGCAGACAGCTGCGGGCTGATATTAATAGCCTAGAGAGGGGCCATGGATATTGGTCCCCCCCCGGCTACAAATACCAGTCCGCAGCCACCCCAGAAATGGCGCATCTGTAAGTCTACGTTCACATTAGCGTTTGGCGCCGCAGCGTCGCCGCATGCGTCATGCGCCCCTATATTTAACATGGGGGCGCATGGACATGCATTGTGCTGCGTTTTGCGATGCATGGGTTTTTTTGGCCGCAAGCGTTGGGCGCAGAGGACGCAGCAAGTTGCATTTTTTTGGCGTCCAACTTTCGGCCAAAAAGGACGCATGCGTCGCAAAACGCAGCGTTTTAGCGTGTGTTTTGTTGCGTTTTTGTTTGCGTTGTGCGTTGCGTCTCCGACGCTGCGGCGCACAACGCAAATGTGAACGTAGCCTTAGATGCGCCAATTCCGGCACTGAGGCTGGTTTCACACTTGCGTTTTTGGACGCTGAGTTTTAGCGCTAAAAAACGCATGCGTTTTTTTTCCTATACTTAACATTAAAAACGCATGTGTTTTTTCGCATGCGTTTTGACGCGTTTTCGGCAACGCATGCGTTTTTATAGAAAAAAAACAGAAAAAACACTGAAAAACCACCCACCACCATCAGGGTGATAAAGGGATCCAAACTCTAACCCTACCCCTAACCTCACCCCTAACCGTTTAATGAACATTTTATGACATAGTGCCACGATATTTCAGTGCCACGTATATAAGTGCCACGTATGTAAGTGCCACGTATGTAAGTGTCACGTATGTAAGTGCCACGTATATAAGTGCCACGTATGTAAGTGCCACGTGCCACGTATATAAGTGCCACATATGTAAGTGCCACGTGCCACGTATTTAAGTGCCACGTATGTAAGTGCCACATATGTAAGTGCCACGTGCCACGTATTTAAGTGCCACGTATGTAAGTGCCACATATGTAAGTGCCACGTATGTAAGTGCCACGTGCCACGTATGTAAGTGCCACGTATGTGTCACGTATGTAAGTGCCACATATATAAGTGCCACATATGCAAGTGCCACGTATGTAAGTGCCACGTATGTAAGTGCCACGTATGTAAGTGTCACGTATATAAGTGCCACGTATGCAAGTGCCACGTTAAGTGCCACGTATGTAAGTGCCACGTGCCACGTATTTAAGTGCCACGTATGTAAGTGCCACATATGTAAGTGCCACATATGTAAGTGCCACGTATGTAAGTGCCACATATGTAAGTGCCACGTATGTAAGTGTCACGTATGTAAGTGCCACGTATATAAGTGTCACGTATGCAAGTGCCACGTGCCACGTATGTAAGTGCCACGTATGTAAGTGCCACGTGCCACGTATTTAAGTGCCACGTATGTAAGTGCCACATATGTAAGTGCCATGTATGTAAGTGCCATGTATGTAAGTGCCACGTATGTAAGTGCCACGTGTGACACGTATTTCAGTGCCACGGATTTAAGTGCCACGTATTTCAGTGCCACGTGCCATGTATTTCAGTGCCACGGATTTAAGTGCCACCTATGTAAGTGCCACGTATTTAAGTGCCACGTATGTAAGTGCCACGTGCCACATATTTCAGTGCCACGTATTTCAGTGCCACATATTTCTGTCACGTTTAGGGTTAGGGTTAGGCCCTAACCCTACCCCTAGCTATTTCTATTTATAGTGGGTTTTCTTGTGGATTTTGATGATTGGCAGCTGTCACACACTTCTCAGCATGCGTTTTAAAAACGCAAACGCATGAAAAAACGCATGTAAACGCGGCAAAACGCCGCATTTTTTTCTACATGCAAAAACGCATGCGTCTAAAAAACGCAGCGTTTTACCACGTTTACATGCGTTTTTTCACACATGCGGTTTTTAAAAAAACGCATGCAGATAAAAACGCAAGTGTGAAACCAGCCCAAGCCCCTCTCTTCCCACTCCCGTGTAGCGGTGGGATATGGGGTAATAAGGGGTTAATGTCACCTTGCTATTGTAAGGTGACATTAAGCCGGGTTAATAACGGAGAGGCGTCAATAAGACACCTATCTATTATTAATCCAATATTAATAAAGGGTTAATAAAACACACACATTAGGAAAAAGTATTTTAATATTCTTCATTTCACCATACTTACCATACTTCAGCCCCTGCAAAAAACGTAAAATAATAAACCGTATACTACCTGTCCGCCGTAGTCCAAATAATAACGAGTGTCCCACGACGACCTCCCCTATAGAACAGTGACATCGGGTGATGTCACTGCTCTATAGGACCCTCAGTGACACACTGACAGGAGACAATGGCTCCTGCACTGCATCACTGAGGTTACTATAGTTCACTGGTCTCACTTTATGGCAAAAAGCTGCGTGGGAACTTTCTCATACAGCATACCATAAAGTGAGACTAGGGACTATTTTCTCACAGGGGCGTAGGAATACATTGTGGGGGATACATTGTGGAAGGATACCTTCCTCCCTCCCCTCATTGTCTTCCTGGAGCCCCTGGAGAGTGGTTGCATCAGCAGATGCTCCTGTTCTCCACGGGAGATCGTCATGGGACACTCGTTTTAATTGGATTTCTGCGGATCAGGGAGTATATTGGTTGTTTATTATTTTAATATTTTTTATGACACTGGCTTCGGGGATCAAAGTGACAAGTGATGGTGAGTATGTACTCTATGTTATATGTACTGTATGTCTGTATGTATGTACTGTATGTCTGTATGTATGTATGTACTGTATGCGCATGTCGTCGCATGCCGTCACATGGCGCATGCCGTCGCATGGCGCATGTTGTCGCATGCCGTCGCATGGCGCATGTCGTCGCATGGCGCATGCCATCGCATGGCACATGCCGTCGCGTGGCGCATGTCGTCGCATGGTGCATGCCGTCGCATGGCACATGTCGTCGCATGCCGTCGCATGGCGCATGTCGTCACGTGGCGCATGTCGTCGCATGGCGCATGTCGTCGCATGTCGTCGCATGCCGTCGCATGGCGCATGCCATTGCATGGTGCATGTCGTCGCGTGGCGCATGTCGTCGCGTGGCGCATGTCGTCGCATGGCGCATGCCGTCGCATGCCGTCGCATGGCGCATGTCGTCGCGTGGCGCATGTCGTCGCATGGCGCATGCCGTCGCATGCCGTCGCATGCCGTCGCATGGCGCATGCCGTCGCATGGCGTCGCATGCATCATGTCGTCGCATGCAGCATGTTGCATGTCGGCGCATGGCGCATGTCGTCGCATGCCGTCGCATGGTGCATGCCGTCGCGTGGCGCATGTCGTCGCATGGCGCATGTCATCGCATGCCGCATGTCATCGCATGCCGTCGCATGGTGCATGTTCTGTATGTGTGTATGTACTGTATATGTGTGTGTGTTTTTTTGTTTTGTTTTTTTTTACATTCAACACATTAGCCGGATGATGGGACTACTACTGTCCCATCATTGGCTAATGTGTCACTGACTGTCACTGTAGCAGGCAGAGCACGATGGGACTTGTAGTCCCATCGGACAATGCCTGCACACAGAGACACACACACACACACACCAAAGACCACCCCACCCCCCGCAGCAGACCCAGCACATACCGGCAGCAGAGCCCCGGCGCCGGCCCCCACCCCCACCCCCACATGCCGGCGCAGAGCCCCGGCGCCGTACCTACATACCGGCGCTGGCATGCAGAGCACCAGCGCCGGCATGAACATACAGACCCCAGCGCCCGCACCTTCATCATCCCTGCCTAGCCCCGCCCGCCTCCAGCACAGTCCCGCCCGCCCCCAGCACAGCCCCGCAGGCAGCCCCCAGCCCCGCCCACAGCCCAGTCACTCTTGATGAGTGACTGCTCTGACTGTGCGGCTGGGACACACCTGCTGCTGACGTCACGTCAATTTCCAGAGCCTGGAAATTGACGTGACGTCGGCGGAAATAAGCGGCGGCTGCAGCCTGGGGGTCACGTGACCCGGACTCAGCTGCCACTACAGCGCCGCTCACAGGCAAAAACGGCAACAAAAGGTATTTGCACAATTCATCAGGGGCCCCGGGGGGATACATTGGGGGGTTAATTGAAAGTAGTGGACAACCCCTTTAAGACTTTCATGTACAGCTCCATTCCAATATTTAGCTCTCTCTTTTTCTTATAAATGCATCTTCATTGATTTCTTTCATCGCTGTCCAAACCTCATTGCTGGGTTATGTTCCTCCTTACCCTCTCATATTCATCTCTTTATGCTTGCATCCACACTCTTCTCTATTCTATTTTATTAAAACCCTTTCTCCTTCACATTTGTCTATGTATATATAGGAAGTGGAAAAACACACATAAAACTAATGCCAGATGGAAAGATAAATGTATGTTATGTGATGACAGGGAAACAAAAAAGAACACTATTAAGATATATTACCTTTCACTTTCTTCGCATGTATTTGGTCTTCATTCATGTTGACACCTGACATTTTTGATTGTATGTTCCTGTTCTTGTTTATGCTCTGGCACACTTTTTCGCTTCCTATTCCTATTATCTTCCCAAATAGTCCCATTCTCTAATTCATCACATGCATGTGGACATATATGGAATTCCACCAAGCTTAATCTTATCTCACTTCATGTATTTTATCTTTTCTCCCCTTACCTTTATTAATTATTTTCTCAACACCCTCTCGGTTCACATTTTGTCATGATCCTAGCACCATTATGGCTATATACATCCAAACGTCTTGGGCACATGTATTTATTTACTCAAAACATTGTTTTATTTATTTGAATTGATCCCCAATTCAAATGGATTTTATGTATTGATATTTACCGTATATACTTATTTGCCCTTTGCATATCACTACACCAAACAATAGAAGACTCTCCTAAATGAATAAGAACGCAACACAACAGCAAGGAGTAAGATAGCCAAAATTAATAAAAAATATAATTTTATAAAACAACCAAATGATACAACTTATACAAAAGAAATTGTTAAAAGGAGATGTTAAGACAGAGGTGAGCTCCACACTGCCTGCCTACTTAATTAAGTAATTGCTGACATTCAAAAAATGTATATATGAAACCATGCCACATTTGATGTATGATAAACATGTACATTGAAGTAACATAGCTGTGGTAAAATAAATCTCAAGGTGAAACCTATAGATGATAAATAAGAGAATTCTGTCAATTTTACCCCGTACTGATAGATTTAAACACACTGAGGTAACTATGGTGAAAATAAATCTCAAAGTGAAGCCTTTGAAGGGCTAATAGGATAATTCGGTCAAATTCACTTAGTGCTGGTGTGCTCTAGATCAAAATATAGTATTCACAGGAGATCATGATTTTTGCTATATGTAACCTGTGTATGTATAGCACAGGCAATCCCTCCTAAAGGGACAAGTAAAATGTGAAAAAAAAAGTTTAATTTTTTTTTTAAAAATACACAAAAGTTAAATCACCCTCTCCTATGCATTAAAAATAATAATAAAAAAAAATAAAATACACACATTTGGCATCACTGCATTCAGAAATGTTCAATCTACCAAAATATAAAACAAATTAATCCTATCAATAAATGCCATAATGAGAAAAAAAATATAAAAGCCAGAATTACATTTTTTTAGTCGCCACAACATTGCAATAAAATGCAACAAGAGGTGATAAAAACATTTTATCTACGCCAAAATGGTATCAACAAAAAGTTTTGCTCAGAGCACACAAAAAATCCCACAACCAGTATCACATTACAAAAAATGAGAAAGTTGGGGGTCTCGGAAAATGGCGACAAATGCAAAAACTTTTTACAAATTTCTGAATTTTTTTTACTACTTAAATAAAAATTAAACCATACAACTTTTGTATATGCATACTCGTATTGACATGGGGAATCATATTACCAGGTGAGTTTTACCATATAGAACCAACATCACCAAAAAATTATGAAACTGCATTTTTTCACGGCACTTTGATTTTTTCCCTCTTCCAGAAAGTTACATGGTAAAATCAATTATTATAATCAAAAATACAACACATCCCACAAAAAACCCTCATATGACCATATTGATGGAGAAATAAAAAAGTTATGGCTCTTTGAACAAAGAGAAGGAAGAATCGAAAATGAAAACCTGAAAATCGCCCAGAGGTGAAGGGGATAAACACACAGTGAGCATGAAATCACATCCAATTTGTTTGAACAGGTAAACAAATTTTCTAAAGCAAAAAACTGCAGTGGAACTGCTACGTGGGAACATGGTCTAACACTGAAGAGACAAGAGAATGTGGGATGAGGCACTGAGCATGAACATCCACCACAATGGGTATCACTGATGTCTAATAGCAATGAGAAGAAAGCAAGTTATCAGTATTTGATGAAAGGATGTGTCTAAACTTTCTCCAAAACATTAAAATTTTTAAAAAAGTATAAGTTGCATAGTGAAATCTATTTATATATGATGCCTAAAATGAAACTGCCCTTTATAAAAGAGCACTTAAAAAGTGTAAAAATATAAAAGTTTGAGCACTTTAAAGTATAATTCTACACATATTTGGTGATATGGGAAAATCACAGTTTATTTCTCCATTATAAAGGCTGTTTTCGAGAGAAACTGATGGCTTTCTAACTCTACTGCTGGTTTTAAAGCAATTAAAGTAAACATTAATTCTGAAAAATAAATTAACATTTTTTAAGCCTTGGTGTTTTAAATGGTTTTTCATCTTTCTGACAGCTTTAAAAGCCCAACTTATAATTTAAAATAAATATCATATATTATTTCAATAGAAGACAAATATATGACATTTCATTAGAAGACACAAATTCCAGAACAACAAATTCCCAAAAATTACTAATTCCCCGTTTATGATTTTACATAAAATGAATTACAATGTTTAAAGTAAACATCAGGTAAAGGGTGCTAAAGGGGAAAGGAGAAGTAGTGGCAAAAATAAAGCTACTGCCGGCTAGGAGAAAAGTTACTGATTTAGACATTTTGGGGACTTTCTATTTGTACCATTTTAAGGTATGTCTAGTTTAGTTTTTAATAAATTTAATTTTGAGACACTAGGCAATGCTTGGCGATATGATGGACAAAGATGTCCGGAGCTGTCACCCTGGTGACATCAACAATGATGAATAAGCATCCCATGTTTGTGAAAGTTACCCTTTCACGCAACACTGATGGGATTAACTGCAGTTTTGGAGGGAGCAAGACTGTGATCAGTATTTGGTCAGTATTTTACATCGGTATCTGTAAGCCAAAATCAGGAGTGGAACAATCAGAGGAAAAGTAGAATAGAAACACGTGCACTCCTGATTTTGGCTTACAGATACTGATGTAAAATCCGGACTAAATAATGAACATGTGAGCATGGCCTAAGGGCTCATACTCACATGCGAAAAACTCGGATGAGTCTCACACATCAATCCCCGTCACTGCCGCCGGCACTCGGATCGGAGCGTGCGGCAGCATAGCAGTACATCCAGCCGCATGCTCCGCTCCAGCGTGCCAGGTGCAGTGCCGGATATTGACATGCGAGACTCGTCTGAGTTTCTTGCATGTGAGTATGAGGCCTAATAGATGCACTCCTTCACTTTTTTTGATGTTTCAATCAAATGTCAATGATTCTATGGGGTAGATCATTTGAATCTGACCAATCATAACTTTTGTTGCTCACCACGGAATGTTATATGACTAGTAGAAACGCGCAACTTAATTTGAGTAGAAGTTAATTCTACTCAAATTTTCCAAAAATCCACATTTGCCAAAATGAGGATTTTTTTTGCAATTTGCTTTGTAATTTCCTTCAGTGCATATTTAGCAAAGTTTTTCTAAATCATAAAAAGGCCATCAAAATGTTTAAAAAAAATCCTTATACTCACCTCTCAGCTCCGTCCTCATCACCTGTCTGGTCGTCACCAGATCTTCAGATGGTGACCAGTGATGGTGAAAGGTAGAGGGGCCAGAAAGATAAGTGGTGAGCAGTGGTGAACATTTTATCATGTTATATTTATTATGCTCTGGGATCTGGAGAGACCCAAGGGAGTAATAAGAAACATTAAATTCATGGAAAATTATTTCTCTACAAATTGAATTTTCTGTGAAAAAACGAGCAAACTGGCGAATTCAAATCTTACCTGATCTGCTCATCTCTATTTGCTATACTTCTGACATCAATGTAGAAGATTAAAGGATAAATTGACATAAACAAAGCATTTTGAAGTTTGGCTATACACTAACAAAACAAACATTCTTTGCAAAAATGTAAAATAAATTTATTTAAAGTACATTTGCACTTTCGGATAACTTTTTAGAATAAGTTGTCATGTGTGTGTACAAATGAAATAACATTATTTCTGGTCATTATGTGACTTGTATTCTGCATTTTTCAATACTTTTCCTCTACACAAATTTTAATTTTCAGTTGCCTCTGAGCTAATGGGTAGAGACTAGCTGCTAAGTTTCCCATGCAAAGTAGAAGAAAGACGCACACAAAAGACCTGTTGCGCGTTCAAAAATTTAAAATATAAATCTTTATTATATAGCAAACACAAAGGCTTAGAGAAGACATAATATGGCGATACGCGTGAGATCCTCATCTCACATCATGGTTTTCATATGAACCAATTTATCTGGGTGATTATGAATATGGTACTTTATTGCACAGTTTTTCTGCTTAGCTCTTTTATAAACTTTTGCTACTGCATTATTTATGTATTATATGTAGATGTGCATGGCATCTATTTTCTTTTCATGCCTATCTCAGATACCCATATATTTACATGGTTCTATTAGTTATCATTAGGGTTGAGCGACCTTAACTTTTATAGGATCGGGTCGGGTTTCACGAAACCTGACTTTCTCAAAAGTCGGGTCGAGTGATATCGGCCGACCCTATAAAAAAGTCGGGGTCGGGATCGGCCGAAACCCGAAACCCAATGCACTGCAATGGGATACTATGGTTCCCAGGGTCTGAAGGAGAGGAAACTCTCCTTCAGGCCCTGGGATCCATATTTAAGTGTAAAATAAAGAATTAAAATAAAAAATATTGATATACTCACCTGTCTGGCGGCCCCTGCAACTTACCGAGGGAACCGGCGGCCTGCTTTGGTTAAAATGAGCGCGTCCAGGGCCTTCCGTGACGTCACGGCTTTGTGATTGGTCGCGATGGCCCATGTGACCGCCACGCAACCAATCACAAGCCGCGGACGTCATTCTCAGGTCCTAAATTCCTAGAATTCTAAATTCTAGGAATTTAGGACCTGAGAATGACGTCCGCGGCTTGTGATTGGTCACGTGGCGGTAACATGGACCGTCGCGACCAATCACAAAGCCGTGACAAAGCCGGAAAGAAGCAGGGCGCGTCCGAGGGTGAGTATATTCCTATTAGGTATATACTCACCCTCGGCTTCTTTCCGGCAGCCTTCCTTCCTAAGAATCAGCGCGTGAAGGACCTTAAGATGACGTCACGGCTTTGTGATTGGTCGCGACGGCCCATTTGACCGCCACACGACCAATCACAAGCCGTGACGTCACCGCAGGCCATTCACGCGCTGATTCTTAGGAAGGAAGGCTGCCGGTTAGTACCAGGGCGCGTCAGAGGGTGAGTATATCAATATTTTTTATTTTGATTCTTTATTTTACACTTAAATATGGATTCTGATACCGATTCCCAATATCGCAAACATATCGGAACTCGGTATCGGAATTCCGATCCCAGATTCAGAAGATCGCCGACCTCATGGCCGACCCCACACAGGGGTCAGGTCGGGTTTCATGAAACCCGACTTTGCCAAAAGTCGGTGACTTCTGAAAATGGTCGACCCGTTTTGCTCAACCCTAGTTATCATACCAATCATAAGGGTTGTATTCTTTTTTCTATATTTTCTTTTGTGTTTGCTTCATAATGAAGATTGGAATTTTTAAAATTTAGAATGTGACACAAATCTTTTGTATGTCCCGTTCCTCTTTTTTCCCCAT
The DNA here is from genome assembly GCF_051348905.1 of Ranitomeya variabilis. Lineage (NCBI taxonomy): Eukaryota > Metazoa > Chordata > Amphibia > Anura > Dendrobatidae > Ranitomeya > Ranitomeya variabilis. The sequence goes on from NC_135232.1 coordinate 240,090,785, forward strand.
TGCATACGTTTTCCATGTATTTTGGTTACCACTCCATTAACCCCTTCCTTGGGTTTTTCCATTTTTGAGATTTAGTTTTTTGCTCCCCTTCATCCCAGAGTCACAACTTTTTTATTTTTCTGTCAAAATGGCTATGTGAGGGTTTTTTTCCGGGATGAGTTATACTTTGGAATGATACCATTGGTTTTACCATATAGTGTACTGGAAAATGGGAAAAACATTCATAGTGTGGTGAAATTGCCAAAAAAAGTGCAAGTCTACAATTTTTTTATCATGTTCACTAAGTGCTAAAAGTGACCTGCCATTATGATTACTCAAGTCATTATATTAGACACCAAATATGTATAAGTTATTTTTCATTTAAGTGGTAAAGAAAAATCCTACATTTGCAAAAAAAAAAAAGTCACCATTTTCCAAGACCCGTAGTGTCTACATTTTTTGCGATCTGGGGATGTGTCTGTTAGGTGTCGAGTTCCCGCCTCTACACAGGGGGAATCTCGAACGATCTCCGCTGCGGTCTCCCATTCTTCTCCAGCCGCAGTGGAGTCTGCTCAGCAGAGACGTCGGTCCAGGCGTCTTGCTCAGTCTCACTCTGTGCATAGAGTTACTGCTGCTTTTCCAGCTTCTGCCATTAAAGCCAATGCTGGGCAGCGGCGAGCAGACGCTTTTGGGACTACGTCCTGCTTTTCCCCTTCTGAGCATGCCCAGGGCAAGATCTCCCATTGGAGATCGAAGGTCACATGCTCAGATACTGCAGCTGATCCAATTGGTCCTCCAGGAAGGTCCTGAAGGTGCTGAACTTCTGTGGCAGGTTTCCATTGGTCCTTTTTGGAAGGTCCTGTATGTGCTGCAGCTATATAAGCTTCGCATGACCGCACGGCCATGCGCTAGTGTACATTTGTATACGTGTGTGTTGATGAGTGCAAGTCGTTCTTTAATATCCCCTCCCTTGTGTATGACTGCTCGCGAAAGGTGGATGCTTGCTGTCTAGCGCCCGACTAGCTGTCAACATAAAGACACACGATACAGCGTCTACTGCTGAAGCCGCCAGTGCGGCACCGTGCGCTTATAGAGCACTTTCCTATCCCAAGTCTGGGTGGTTAGTGGTGTCCGCCAAAGCGGCACAGCACACACACTTGTGCTTTAAGTTATTCTGTTACTTTGACACCCCAGTTGCGGTGTCGAGCGCAAGTGGTCTGTAAGTACTCTAATCCAGTGTCTTGGGATAGAGTCCAGAGACTCCTTGCTTGCGCTCTTGGTGCGGTACCGTGGCCCTGTGACGCAACAGGGTTTGCTTCCTTCACGCAGAGTGAAGTTAACCTGTGTGTGTATCCACATTGTACCACCATATAGTCCGTCATTACTCAGCAGCAGGTTCCATCTCTGCACAGTGGACCCCGGGCTGCGAACGCACCTTATACCATCTCTCTTATAATTTGGTGCGTTCCGCTAGCCCTATCAGTGTCCAGGCTAATTTTTTGCGTGCCAAGCTGACATTTTTATTGATACCATATTGGTGTAGATACAAGTCGTTTGATTGTCTGTTATTGCATTTTAATGAAATGCTGCAGTGACCAAAAAAAAACATAATTCTGGTGTTTTGACTTTTTTTCTCGTTATGCCGTTTAGCGATCGGGATTTATTTAAATTGATAGATTGTGTGATTTTAAATGCGGTGATACCTAATATATGTACTTTTTTTTTTTTGCAATTGCTTTATTTTGAATGGGACGAATGTGGGGTGATTTAAACTTTTGGATTTTTCAAATATTTTTCAAAACTTGTTTTTACTTTTTGCTAGCTTCAATAGTCTCCATGAGAGACAAGTGGCTGTGATCATCTGATAGCTTATTCTACACATGATAGCTTATTTCTGTGAACACAGGCCACTGCTCATAGCTATTCATCAATGACAACCACAAGGGTCTACTGCAGACCCCAGGTTGTTATGCCAACCCATCGGCGACCCACAGTCATGTGACATGGGTGCCGATGGGTGGAGTTAGCGATGCGCTCCCGGCGTGATCATGTTAAATGACACTGTAAGAGATTGACAGCGGCATTTACCATGTTAACAGCCACGGGTAGATCGTGATTCCACCCACAGTTCTTAGAGGCACATGCCCACAGCAAACAGAGGGAGGCGACCTTGGATTTTCCTATACGTCCAAGGTCATAAAGGGGTTAATTTAATAGGTGGTGCCTGCTCCAATACTTAGTAACAGATAGAGGGATAACTAATGATCTTTCTCAGTGTGGGGCGTGTTCAAATACAGAAGCAGCATGGAAGACAATATACAGCAGCAATTAAAACATTACACAGCAGCACTCTGAATCCCCAGTACTGGCATAATTTATGTCACTTATTAGAAGCTGGAACACAATCTGCCTTACCTTCTGCCTTGGCTTGTTTTCTCACTGTGCGCCTCATTATTTGCCTCTCAGAAGGCTTAAATAGCCAGATATCACCTGATACTTCAGCGAGCTGGCAGGCTGTCTTGCTTTAATCAATGTGAGTGAAAGGTAAATTCAGGAGGAGGATGGAAATCAAAAAGCTTTCACTCAGCTTAGTCACAAGGCAAACCAAACTATGTGCTACTGCTGGGCTCTGCTCTAGTTTCCTTAAAGTGTGCCTCCAATTTAACTCTTCTCAGCTATTATAATTTGCTGTCTGCCCATTTGACTCTGCTATATCAAGGTGCTGTCTGGATATTTGGCTTTGCTTTACCAAGATGACTATCTGGCTGCATGGCTCTATGATTCCATAGTAGTGTCTGCACCCTTGACTTTGCCGTACAGAGATATTTGTCTGTCTATACAGCGCTACTGCTTCAAGGTGCCTAGTTAAACCCAGCTCTGCTGTACCAAAGAGCTCTATTATTCCATCATATTCTATATGCCATCCAGCATATTGAAGTACAATGTTCCTTATCCAGCTTTGCTGTTCCATTCTGTTCCTGGTGTCGACAAGACAAACCAGCTCTTTTGTTCCACATACCAGCTAGTTATCCTGCTCTGATATATCTTACGGTAACTGTTCATTCAGATCTACAGGTTAACAAATCCATCATGGCAAGTGGATCAAAACAATCTATTAGAAAGTTTTTTTTATTTGCCTGTAAATATTTTTTGCATAGTTTGTTGAAAAGACAATGTGCTCTATGCATGAGTAGTAATTCTCTTTGTAAGCCAATGGAGCCTTGCGCTGACACTTCATACATTGAAAAAGCATCTTCATGCAAAGCGCAGTGTGAGAGTCTAAACAGCTGTGATGTCAATCAACAGAGGCGTAGAATGGCGCTGACAGCGGTAGGTGAGCATTTCAACATATACACACTACTCTACACACATGTATATACAGAATTATTTTTTAAAAAGTTTTATTAGAGGGCTTCTTTAAATATAAGAGATGGTTAAAGTATAATATGTTATAAATATATAACCTACTGCAGGAAACAAGATACCTTCTTAGCCTTGACAACCATAATACTATGGCTGCAGCATAACCATAATCATTCAGGAAAGTTGTAGAGTTTACAATTCAGGAACTAGCTACACAGACATGGGTAGCATAAGTAATATTTCTGAACGTGGTTGTCAAAAAGAGAAGGTCTTAGCAGAAATGGTCAAAATTAATAATTTGTTAATTAGTTAAATTTAATTATTCCTTTTTTTAATTATATTTTATGTGCATAAAATGTTAACAAATATTTGCAGACAGGCCTAATATTCCACAAGCAAAATACAAACCTATGACTGAACCAAAGTTTACATTCAATATGATTATGTAACAACTGAAACTATTTTCTCTGTCATTTTTAGTTACTGATAAGCAGAAATATTATCTAACGTGAACATGAAATAATATATATTTATATGTATATTATAAACTCATTATCATACTTGTACGACATAGGTAGAAAATCAGATTGCATTACATGAACAGTTCTTTGTTTAAAGCATGTAAAGCTGAATAAATGTAAAGCCATGTCTAGCTGTTGATGCATGGCAAACAGGTGGGTACTCATGGTTTACAGATGCTAGCCAGTGGTAGTAAAACCAAACTTCTCTGAAAAAACACTTATTATCATGACACAATTACTTTAAAGAATGTCTCTATTGGTTTACTTAAAGGAGTTAGTGAGAAGGCATGGAACTAAGCACATTTTCAACTGGATTGATTTTTCTATTTGCTGTTAATCTCCATCTGTAAAAGCTTTTATCTTATATAGTGTACAGCTGTTTCCAAGGAGTTTGGCCACCAGAACGTTGCCAAGTGTGTGCAGTATTTATATTTCAGGAGAGAAGTTAACACTTAACATCTCTGCCAGCTCTCCACGAGAGATGGGCGACCCCGAACAGTATAGTTCAGGATCCTTTCCGAACACTTACTGCTCAGGCACAGACCCCGAACACAGACTTCACAGGAAGTCTGTGTTACTGTTCGGGTTCGGCATCCGAACACCAGGAGTTTCTACCACTGTCATCTGCATGACAGCGTGAGAAACACTGGTGGCTCTAATCAGCGGTAAGATTAATACCACCAGTGAGGGAGCTGTGGCTCCCATGCTGTCAGATGACAACGTGAGACCGCAGCTGTGACTGGAGGTAAAAAGTTTATCTCTGGTCACAGGCATTGGTGATGGGACTACTACTCCTCTCAACCTACGCCTGCTGCCACTAACAACAGAGGAAGCAGGTGGTTGCTGATGGGAGCATTCATCAGCCAGCACCTGTGCTATAAATAGATACATTGAAAAAAATGGCATGAGTTTGCTTGTATTTTTTATAACCAGCATGGCAAAAGTGACAGCTGCTACCCTCAGCTGTAAACTTTAACAATGCTGGTTATCAAAAATAGAAAGGTCCCCAAGCTATTTTTTTTTAACTATTTAAATATAATTTTAAAAAATAGAATCAGGTCCCCCTATTTTGACTACCATCCAAGCTAAAGCAGACAGCTGGGGGCTGGTATTCTCAGGCTGGTAAGGGGCCATGGATATTGGATGCATCTAATAGATTAGATTAGATATGCCCAGCTCTTCCCACTTGCCCTGTGGCAGTAACAAGTGGGTTTCATATTTGTAGGGTTGCTGTCACCTTTGCACTGTCTGGTGACATCAAGCCCATGGAATAGTAAAAAAGAGGCATCTGAATATAATTATAACACTGTCAACTCAAAACAAACTCTGACAGACCATTAATTTGTTGTAACAGGACAGAGCGCCTGACTAGAATTGTCACTCAGGGAAGAATGCCAACCAACCCCAAGCAACCAGGAAGTAGTGAGACTGCAGAGCAGATATCTGATCAAGAGACAACTTGAGAATACCCCTTTTAAAACCTCTTAGATATGCACCTCAGTGTGTAATTCTATTCTACAGGGTGGACAATTTATATGGATACACCTAAATAAAATGGGAATGGTTGGTGATATCAACTTCCTGTTTACGGCACATTAGTATATGGGAAGGGGAAAACTTTTCAAGATGGATGGTGACCATGGCGGCCATTTTGAAGTTGGCCATTTTGGATCCAACTTTATTTTTTCCAATGGGAAGAGGGTCATGTGACACATCAAACATATTGAGAATTTCACAAGAAAAGCAATTGTGTGCTTGGTTTTAACTTTATTCTTTCATGAGTTATTTATAAGTTTATGACAACTTATAAAATGTGTTCAAAGTGTTGAACATTGTGTTGGATTGTCAATGCAACCCTTTTCTTGACACACTGATAGCAACACCGCAGGAGAAATGCTACACAGGCTTCCAGTATCCGTTGTTTCAGATGCTGAGGTCATTTGAAGGCAATTGTCCATGCTGTGAAAATACGAGATGTGCAGCATCTGAAACAACAGGTACTGGAAGTTGATATTCCCATTTTATTTAGGTATATTCATGTAAATGGCCCACCCTGTAGAATCAAAACTGAGTGCTGTCTGCTTTTGCTAGCTTCATTCATTTGCAGGCTACACACTTTATTCATTTTAACGTGGGGCAAATTAGGAGATTTGAAATATTTTAGCCCTGTACTTCTACTAAGGCCATGAGCTAGATACACCAGAAAGAATATTTTCTGTATTTGTAACAATAATGACATTTTTCTGTCACTGAATTATATTTTACTTGAACTATGCTTTTTTTCTCTACCTTTTGTTCACAATCTAACATTCCTTCCCCCTCGACTTGTGTTTTGCAGGTGTATTGTTGGTTATTAGTGTTGAGCATTCCGACACTGCAAATATCGGGTATCGGCCGATATTTGCTGTATCGGAATTCCGATACCGAGTTCCGATATTTTTGCGATATCGGAAATCGGAATTGGAAGTGTGCGGTGCGTATGGTTCCCAGGGTCTGGAGGAGAGGAGACTCTCCTTCAGGCCCTGGGATCCATATTCATGTAAAAAATAAATAATAAAAACAAAAAATATTGATATACTCACCCCTCCGGCGGCCCCTGCTCTTAGCGGTGCCTCCGTTCCTAAGAATGCAGGGAGTGAAGGACCTTCGATGATGTCGCGGCTTGTGATTGGTCGTCTGAGCGGTCACAAGCCGCGACATCATCGAAGGTCCTTAACTCGGCATTCTTAGGAACGGAGGCACCGCTAAGAGCAGGGGCCGCCGGAGGGGTGAGTATGTCAATATTTATTATTTTTATTATTTATTTTTTACATGAATATGGATCCCAGGGCCTGAAGGAGAGTTTCCTCTCCTTCAGACCCTGGGAACCATTCCAATGTGTCCCATTGATATGCATTGGTATCGGGTATCGGTATCGGCGATATCTGATATTTTTTGGATATCGGCCGATCCAATCCGATACCGATACCTTTGCATATCGGAAGGTATCGCTCAACACTATTGGTTATAACTTACCACTAAATGTTAAGATAGATTGTCTAGAGTTTATTGCATACAATGGGGCAGATTAATTGTTACTGTACTAAGCTTAGAAACCTTAAAACTAGATTAAGCGGACAGATATAGCATTCATGTATTTTACTATCTCTAATCATAGGCTGAAGACTGACTAATATGGAAGTGTATTGAGTTGGAATCACACATGTGATTTTTGATGCAGCGTTTTAGCAAACACAGTGCATACAAAACATAGGAGAAATAAAATTGCAACGCTAAGAAGGAAAATTTGTGAATTTATGAAAATCACAAGGTCAATAGATATGTTAACATGATGAAAAATTGGAAACACAACTTACAAAATAGTTCTATTCAATATTGACTAGGAACGCAACTTGCAGAAACACATGCACTTACATGCCTTGGCATGCTATCCCAGGAGCCGTTTTTTATCACATCAATGTTAGGATGCATATTGCTTGTGCCTTTGCGAGCAGCCTGCATTGCCTAAACCATGGACTACAGATCCTTCTGACTTGTCATCGATCAAGCACATCTGAAACATTATTGGTCAGAAATTGCAAATTGAGCTGCCAGCAGTGAATCTTGATGATTTGCATGCCTAAGTGCATTCAGCATGTCAAAACATTCCTCAGAAAACCATTAATAGCCTCATTCATGGCAGCCAAGGAGTGTAACTACATGCATTTCTGTGCATGGCACTCATACACGATACTGAATAAATTGAGATGTTTCGAAAACTTTGTTTCCAATTTTTTATCACTTCTTGGTGTTGCAATTTTAATGTTGAGGAGTGTATGATCCCTATATCAGAAATCTACTTCTGATAATGTGTATCAGCATAATAATATATTTCATATCATATTCTGTAATGTTTCTGCTAACTCGGCAGCCTTTGAGGTATGCACGGGAAGTCATTTCTTAAACAATGTCCAGGAAGATTTATTTGAATTTTATAAACCAAGCAATAAATAAATAATTTAATGGCCCATGGGCTTAACCCTTTCACGACATGCGCCGTACATGTACTGCACATGTCGTGAATCCCCCTTTGATGTGGGCTCCGGCGCTGAGCCCACATCAAAGTTGCGACATGTCAGCTGTTTTGTACAGCTGACATGTGTGCGCAATAGCGGCGGGTGAAATCGCTATTCACCCGCTGCTATTAACCTGTTAAATGCCGCTGTCAAACGCAGACAGCGGCATTTAACTAAAGCTTCCGGCCGGGCGGCCGGAAATGACGTCATCGCCGACCCCTGTCACATGATCAGGGGTCGGCGATGTGTCAGGACAGTAACCATAGAGGTCCTTGAGACCTCTATGGTTACTGATGCCGGCCTGCTGTGAGCGCCCCCCTGTGGTCGGCGCTCACAGCACACCTGCATTTCAGCTACATAGCAGCGATCTGATGATCGCTGCTATGTAGCAGAGCCAATCGAGTTGTGCCAGCTTCTAGCCTCCCATGGAGGCTATTGAAGCATGGCACAGGTAAAAAAAATGTTTTTAAAAATATGAAAAAAACGTAAAAAACATAAAAGTTTAAATCACCCCCCTTTCGCCCCATCCTAAATAAAACAATAAAAAAAATCAAACCTACACGTATTTGGTATCACCGCGTTCAGAATCGCCCGATCTATCAACAAAAAAAAGCATTAACCTGATCGCTAAACAGCGTAGCGAGAAAAAATTAAAAACGCCAGAATTACGTTTTTTTGGTCGCCGCGACATTGCATTAAAATGCAATAACGGGCGATCAAAAGAACGTATCTGCACAAAAATGATATTATTAAAAACATCAGCTCAGCACGCAAAAAATAAGCCCTCGCACGACCCCAGATCACGAAAAATGGAACGCTTCGGGTGTCGGAAAATGGCACTTTTTTTTTTATTTTTATTTTTTTTAAGCAAAGTTTTGAATTTTTTTTCACTACTTGGATAAAAAATAACCTAGACATATTAGGTGTCTTTGAACTTGTAATGACCTAGAGAATCACAATGGCAGGTCAGTTTTAGCATTTAGTGAACCTAGCAAAAAAGCCAAGCAAAAAACAAGTGTGGGATTGCACTTTTTTTGCAATTTCACCGCACTTGGAATTTTTTTCCCATTTTCTAGTAAAAGACATGGTATAACCAATGGTGTCGTTCAAAAGTACAACTCGTCCCGCAAAAAATAAGCCCTCACATGGCCATATTGACGGAAAAATAAAAAAGTTATGGCTCTGGGAAGGAGGGGAGTGAAAAACGAAAACGCAAAAACGAAAAAGGGCTGCGACTTGAAGGGGTTAAGAAAAGCAAAAAAGAATACAAGTACAATGGCACATACGTGTTGGTCCGGCTCGCCTGGACAGCGTAACATCAAGAGTTCTCACCTCAATTCTCAGTCACTAAATGAGACAACCGGTCTCTTTTTTATCTGCCATACAATGCCACAAGGTGGGAATATATGAGCAGCCAGTCCAACCCATCTCTCTCAGAAACCTAGCCCTTGACATGCCCTATTAACTTTCTGCTATGTGCTGGTGCATGCTTTTCCGGGCTTACATCACCAAGGCTACCTACCTCGATTATACATTTTTCCCCTCGAGGACCTGTCCGGCGGCCATCTTACAATTCATTTATGTATAAACATTTATAATATGTTCATAGTTGCTAAAATCTGCATAAACTGGACTGAAAAAGTATTGTTGTTCTGCTAAAATTACAAGAAATTAGGATAATTGCAATCTTAGTTAATTGCTAGCTCATCTATGTTTTATGTACAGCTAAAAGACCAAATGTAAAATGAATAAACAGATCTCTATAACTTATCCAAAAAGGAAAAGTTCATTACAAAATCTTACCAGTAAATTATAAATAGTATAAAACATTAATACAATGATGTCTCAATCTCAAGAGCATATTTTGGATTAGCCTTAGCACAAATTTGAACTGCTATTGACAGAATTTCAACAAGTCCCAAACCTTCTTTTTCTCTGCATTTTATCACAGAATTTCAGGCAGGTAAAGTGGTCAGACACTTTTCCCCTAAACTATTAGTATGTGAAAATCAGGATATTACTGCGAATGGTTCAGCTCCACAAAACAATACTGCACGCAGTAATGTAGAGCAGATGGAAGGTTATTTACAAGGTGTCATTTCATTCACTATCTCACCAAGGCAATCTCTTCAAGCATGTTGCACAGAAAAGGTCAGCCACAAAACACAACCGGCAATTGCTTTGCTTACAGCCACTGTGGTTAGGAAGATTGAATCATTAATTACATTCTGTTCCTGAAGAAAACCTACAGCAGTAGAAATATAGCGAACTTGATGGGATGAACTATTTAGAATAATTTATCAGTCTGTAGGTTTATCACGGAAAGATTATGAGTTATTTCAATAAGAACATTGACAATACAGGGTGTATATAAAAAAAAAATCCGAATGAGGAATTAGGGACATTAACTGTCGAAGTATGCCATTATTTTTATTTCACAGTTCATTACTAGATCATGATGGAAACTACATTTTGTTTATCAGTATAAAAACGCTAATGGGGAAATAAATCCAAGACAAGCTTAACAGCCCTAGCTCATTGTGTTCCTTCCGCAACCACTTGCAAAGGCGCAGTCATCTCATATTCATTAATGGAAGCAAAGTGAACGACTGCCTGTCTGAATTTATGTTAAATGAAACTGATTTCAGACACACGTCGGGTTAGTAAATGCCGGATGTACGACAGTTCCTGCCTGTATACAAGCCTGATGCAATAAAATTGTCTGTAGAGATGCTATCTGATCTGCTCTGCTAGGAACATCAATCAGTAGAAACTAATTTCACAAAGAAAATTTTAATTTAATAGATTTAATGAATACTTACTATTTAATTATTTAATATCCAGTTCCTCCCTAACCCGGGCAGCAGATTGGTGGGGGACCAGTCCTGAGATCACCAATGATTGCTCAAAAACATTGCAGCATGCTGTGTAGCAGGCAGTACCACTAAGCTCCTGTATGAGCTCAATAGATAAAAAGTTTACGGCCCCAATTTATCAGTGCAATTTTGCTAAAATTCTAGAGTAAATTGCATTGCATAGCCACAAAATTTGAATGCAATTTGAAGTTGCCCAACATTTTGCAACTTACTCAAAGATTAGGCAGAAATTTGACTTCAATCAGTAAAATTTCAGGTGTGATGCACAGATTTGTACACCCCTCCTCAGCCAATCAGGATTCAGTAAGAGGCATGGGCCTGTTAATGAGTCAGGAACATCTAACTCATTCACTTCCCTCATCAAGATAGGCAGCATACTCTGAAAAGCAACCTGAAATGGCAAAAATCCAAAACAGTCACATTTATGAGAAACAGGAGAGTAAATTAAACCTCCCTGAGAACAATATATGAATAACTAAAATAAATCACTTCTTCAAATTGGCAGTCCGCTCATCTCGTGTGAAAATAAAAAACACCTTTGGATCATCAGAAGAATATACTTAAAGCGTTATTCCCATCTTTATAGATGGGTATTGTGAGATAATACTTGTAAAAAAAAAGCATTTTTGCAATTTATGATTTATTAAAATTTCAAGCCATTCTTGAGATATTAATACTTTTGTTTTGTCTATAGGTTCCTAGTAGACTGACCATTGCCGACTAACTTGTAGGCAATGCACAAAAGCTGGCAGGGATCAGGCTCTAACACAGTCAGTTTCAAAGAAATGCTTACAAATGCAAAGAAAAAGAGCTTGTAAGCACTGCTCATGATTGGCAACCGCTTCAGTGAAATGTAAGCCATAGACAGTAATAATATCTCATGAATGTCTAAAAATTTCAATAAATGGCAAATTTCAATAGAATTCACTGACATTACCATCTTTGACGAGGGGAATAAACATTTAAATATTGCACCACACAGTGCAGTCCTAAATCTCTGTGAAGTGTTACAGCCCTGTAGAAAAATGTATATGACGTTAAGTTTGCAAGCTTTTGGAATGCAAAGAATCTTACATTATCAGGCATCAGGCATTTATTTGGTAGAATATGGGCACACAGCTGGCCTCCAATGAAGGAGTAGAACCATCGCAAGGAGGATCACAAGGAAATGGCCAGCAGGTGACTTAAATATGAGTGTATGCGTAAAGGGTCTGAATACTTATGACCATGTGATATTTCAGTTTTTCTTTTTTATTTAATTTTCAAAAATGTCTACATTTTTTTTCAGTCAAGATGGGGTGCAGAGTGTACATTAATGTGAAAAAAATTAACTTTTTTGAATGTGCCCAATGGCTGCAATGAAACAAAGAGTGAAAAATTTAAAGGGGTCTGAATACTTTCCGTACCCACTCTACCTGCCTATCTATCAGCCATGCCCTCCTGCTTGTCTATCAGTTGTGCCTGCCTGCCTGTATATCAACCATATCTGCTGGCCTGTCTATCAGCCATGCTTGTCTGCCTGTCTGTCATCCACGCCCGCCTGCCTTTCCATCAGCCATGCCAGTCTGCCTGTTCATCAGCCGTGCTAGTCTGCCTGTTCATCAGCCGTGATAGTCTGCCTGTAAATCAGCCATGTCCACCTGTGCTTGCCAAGTCTACCATTCCTGGCCATTCCTGTCTCCTGTCCCTTGTGGGTCAGCTGTCATCTACCCGAGGTCAGTTCTGGTGTAGAACCTGTTCCGCTTCCCTCATTTCTCCTCGGATCAACATATCATCAGTCACCAGGCATCCAAGGTCGTACTTGGCGAGCACCTATTCATGCCCCTCCAGGCTTTCCTCAAATCACAGCACAGTGATTCCACCATCCAGTCCATTAAAATTATTAACCAAAGTAACATAAGAAAATCATATTGTAATGGTTAGAGATGAGTGAATATATGTGAGTGGAATTAAATGTGCTCAAACATTCCAAAATTCCTCATTTGCCAAAATGTGGATTTTTGTAATTTGCTACTGCATGGATTTATCACCAGCAGCCATTTTGCCGAACAGTAAAAAGCCATTATACAGTTAAAAAATAAAAACTATTAATATCGCTCACCTCTCTGAACTCCTCTCCTTGCTGTCACCCGTCTGGTCCTCATTGCATCTTCTTTTTGCCACCACGAGTGCTGAATCTGTGGTGCTCTTCAGGCTAGGCTGGGGATTCCAGTTTGGGTTCTGGGATGGTTCTGCACATGCACATGTGAAGTCATAGTGCACATAGTGAAGTCATGATGTATTGACATAACGTGCGCTTACGCTGAACTATCCCAGGCCAAATCAGAGCCCAAAGTTCTAGCCTAGTGTGAAGAGGTTTAATAATTTCTTGTTGATGATGGCGATAATCAGATGCGAAAAGAACCAGTGAGTAGCAGAGGGGATGCACAGGTGAGCAGTAAGGTTATTACAATATATTTTTTTAAACTTTTGATATACAAATAAGATTTCTCTTACTACTGTTACAAAGTGTCTATAGTGGTCTGGATAAAATGCTCTTGCTACACATCTAAGCAAAAGTGGTTTAAAGCTAGGCTCCCTGCTAACCATGAACCCGTAGTAGTGTTCTGGTCAGCCTCAAGCTTCAAATAGCAGCAGGACACAAAGTTTCTTTTTCAAGTTCTCATTATTTATATCAAGAAACTTCACATGAACAAAGGAAATAAAAAATCACTTCAATAGAGCTCAGCATAGAGGGAACCTGACAGCTGATACGTGCTACACAAATCTCCAAGCAGCATGTATCAGACAATGGGTAGATGATTTCGGCCAGGTATGTATCCACTGTCAGGTCTTTCTAACAGATTTCTCAGCTGTATTGAGGGATTTCAGTTTTGTTTATGTGATGGTTCTTGGTATAAATAATGAGCAATTGAAGAAGAAACTTTGTCTCCTGATAGTATTTGAAACTTAGATGTAGTGGAATAAAAATAGAGATTAAAATTGAGACAAATTTTGTGGTTTTGCCAAGTGTTTCATCTATACAGTCATATGAAAAAGTTTGGGCACCCCTATTAATCTTAAGCTTAATGTTTTATAAAAATTGTTTTTTTTGCAACAGCTATTTCAGTTTCATATATCTAATAACTGTTGGACACAGTAATGTTTCTGCCTTGAAATGAGGTTTATTGTGCTAACAGAAAATGTGCAATCTGCATTCAAACTAAATTTGACAGGTGCATAAGTATGGGCACCCTTATCATTTTCTTGTTTAAAATACTCCTACCTACTTTTTACTGACTTACTAAAGCACTTTTTTTGGTTTTGTATCCTCATTGAGCTTTGAACTTCATAGCCAGGTGTATGCAATCATGAGAAAAGCTACTTAACCCCTTTCTGACATCTGACGTACTATCCCGTCGAGGTGGGGTGGGCCCGTATGACCACCGACGGGATAGTACTTCATACGCGATCGGCCGCGCTCACGGGGGGAGTGCAGCCGGGTGTCAGCTGCATATCGCAGCTGACATCCGGCACTATGTGCCAGGAGCGGTCACGGACCGCCCCCGGAACATTAACCCCCGGCACACCGCGATCAAACATGATCGCGGTGTACCGGCGGTATAGGGAAGCATCGCGCAGGGAGGGGGCTCCCTGCGGGCTTCCCTGAGACCCCCGGAGCAACGCGATGTGATCGCGTTGCTCCGAGGGTCTCCTACCTCCCTCCTCGCCGCAGGTCCCGGATCCAAGATGGCCGCGGCATCCGGGTCCTGCAGGGAGGGAGGTGGCTTACCGAGTGCCTGCTCAGAGCAGGCGCTGGTAAGCCTGCAGCCCTGCACAGCAGATCGTCGATCTGACAGAGTGCTGTGCACACTGTCATATCAATGATCTGTAATGTCCCCCCCTGGGACAAAGTAAAAAAGTAAAAAAAAAAATTCCCCACATGTGTGTAAAAAAAAAAATAAAAAAAATATCCTAAATAAAGGAAAAAAAAAAATATTATTCCCATAAATACATTTCTTTAGCTAAATAAAATAAAAAAACCAATAAAAGGACACATATTTAGTATCGCCGCGTCCGTAACGACCCAACCTATAAAACTGCCCCATTAGTTAACCCCTTCAGTAAACACCGTAAAAAAAAAAAAAAAAACGAGGCAAAAAACAACGCTTTATTATCATACCGCCGAACAAAAAGTGGAATAACACACGATCAAAAAGACTGATATAAATAACCATGGTACCGCTGAAAACGTCATCTTGTCCCGCAAAAAATGAGCT
This sequence comes from Ranitomeya variabilis, assembly GCF_051348905.1. Lineage (NCBI taxonomy): Eukaryota > Metazoa > Chordata > Amphibia > Anura > Dendrobatidae > Ranitomeya > Ranitomeya variabilis. Next base: position 240,105,838 of record NC_135232.1, read on the forward strand.
GCCATACAGCATCATCAGCAAAAAAATAAAAAAGTTATAGTCCTGAGAATAAAGCGATGCCAAAATAATTATTTTTTCTATAAAATAGTTTTTATCGTATAAAAGCGCCAAAACATTAAAAAAATGATATAAATGAGGTATCGCTGTAATCGTACTGACCCGACGAATAAAACTGCTTTATCAATTTTACCAAACGCGGAACGGTATAAACGCCTCCCCCAAAAGAAATTCATGAATAGCTGGTTTTTGATCACTCTGCCTCACAAAAATCGGAATAAAAAGCGACCAAAAAATGTCACGTGTCCGAAAATGTTACAAATTAAAACTTCAACTCGTCCCGCAAAAAACAAGACCTCAAATGACTCTGTGGACTCAAATATGTAAAAATTACAGCTCTCAAAATGTGGTAACGCAAAAAATATTTTTTGCAATGAAAAGCGTCTTTCAGTGTGTGACGGCTGCCAATCATAAAAATCCGCTAAAAAACCCGCTATAAAAGTAAATCAAACCCCCCTTCATCACCCCCTTAGTTAGGGAAAAATAAAAAAATAAAAAAATGTATTTATTTCCATTTTCCCATTAGGACTAGGGTTAGGGCTAGGGTTAGGGTTAGGGTTAGGGCAAGGGTTAGGGCTAGGGTTAGGGCTAGGGTTAGGGCTAGGGTTAGGGCTAGGGTTGGGGCTAGGGCTAGGGTTAGGGCTAGGGTTAGGGCTAGGATTAGGGCTAGGGTTAGGGCTAGTGTTAGGGCTAGAGTTGGGGCTAGGGTTGGGGCTACAGTTAGGGTTGGGGCTAAAGATAGGGTTAGGGTTTGGATTACATTTACGGTTGGGAATAGGGTTGGGTGTGTCTGGGTTAGAGGAGTGGTTAGGGTTACTGTTGGGATTAGGGTAAGGGGTGTGTTTGGATTAGGGTTTCAGTTATAATTGGGGAGTTTCCACTGTTTAGGCACATCAGGGGCTCTCCAAACGGGACATGGCATCCGATCTGAATTCCAGCCAATTCTGCGTTGAAAAAGGAAAACAGTGCTCCTTCCCTTCAGAGCTCTCCCATGTGCCCAAACAGGGGTTTACCCCAACATATGGGGTATCAGCGTACTCAGGACAAATTGGAGATCATCTGTTGGGGTCCAATTTCTCCTGCTACCCTTGGGAAAATACAAAACTGGGGGCTAAAAAATCATTTTTGTGAAAAAAAAAAGAATTTTTATTTTCACGGCTCTGCGTTATAAACTGTAGTGAAACACTTGGGGGTTCAAAGCTCTCAAAACACATCTAGATAAGTTCCATAGGGGGTCTACTTTCCAAAATGGTGTCACTTGTGGGGGTTTTTAATGTTTAAGCACATCAGGGGCTCTCCAAACGCAACATGGCATCCCATCTTAATTCCAGTCAATTTTGCATTGAAAAGTAAAATAGCGCTCCTTCCCTTCCAAGCTCTGCTATGCGCCCAAACAGTGGTTTACCCCCACATATGGGGTATCGTCGTACTCAGGACAAATTGCACAACAACTTTTGTGGTCTAATTTCTTCTCTTACCCTTGGGGAAATAAAAAAATGGGGGCGAAAAGATCATTTTTGTGAAAAAATATGATTTTTTATTTTTACGGCTCTGCATTATAAACTTCTGTGAAGCACTTGTTGGGTCAAAGTGCTCAACACTAGTGTTGAGCATTCCGATACCGCAAGTATCGGGTATCGGCCGATACTTGCGGGTATCGGAATTCCGATACCGAGATCCGATACTTTTGTGGTATCGGGTATCGGTATCGAAACAACATTAATGTGTAAAATAAAGAATTAAAATAAAAAATATTGCTATACTCACCTCTCCGACGCAGCCTGGACCTCACCGAGGGAACCGGCAGCGTTGTTTGCTTAAAATGCGCGCTTTTACTTCCTTCCGTGACATCACGGCTTGTGATTGGTCGCGTGCCGCCCATGTGGCCGCGACGCGACCAATCACAGCAAGCCGTGACGTAATTTTCAGGTCCTCATTGCCTAATTCTAGGCATTCATGATTTTAAAATTACGTTCCGGCTTGTGATTGGGCGCGTCGCGGTCACATGGGCGACGCGACCAATCACAAGCCGTGACGTCACGGGAGGCAGGAGCCGCGCGCATTTTTAAAATTACGTCACGGCTTGTGATTGGTTGTGTGCCGCCCATGTGACCGCGACGCGACCAATCACAGCAAGCCGTGACGTAATTTCAGGTCCTGATGCCTATTTCTGCATTCATGACCTGAAATTACGTCACGGCTTGCTGTGATTGGTCGCGTCGCGGTCACATGGGCGGCACGCGACCAATCACAAGCCATGACGTCACGGAAGGAAGTAAAAGCGCGCATTTTAAGCAAACAACACTGCCGGTTCCCTCGGTGAGGTCCAGGCTGCGTCGGAGAGGTGAGTATAGCAATATTTTTTATTTTAATTCTTTATTTTACACATTAATATGGATCCCAGGGCCTGAAGGAGAGTTTCCTCTCCTTCAGACCCTGGGAACCATCAGGAATACCGTCCGATACTTGAGTCCCATTGACTTGTATTGGTATCGGGTATCGGTATCGGATTAGATCCGATACTTTGCCGGTATCGGCCGATACTTTCCGATACCGATACTTTCAAGTATCGGACGGTATCGCTCAACACTACTCAACACACACATCTATATAAGTTCCTTAAGGGGTCTACTTTCCAAAATGGTGTCACTTGTGGGGGGTTTCAATGTTTAGGCACATCAGGGGCTCTCCAAATGCAACATGGCGTCCCATCTCAATTCCAGTCAATTTTGCATTGAAAAGTCAAATGGCGCTCCTTCCCTTCCGAGCTCTGCCCTGCGCCCAAACAATGGTTTACACCCACATATGGGGTATCAGCGTACTCAGGACAAATTGCACAACAATTTTTGGGGTCCAATTTCTTCCCTTACCCTTGGGAAAATAAAAAATTGGGGGCGAAAAGATCATTATTGTGAAAAAATATGATTTTTTATTTTTACGGCTCTGCATTATAAACTTCTGTGAAGCACTTGGTGGGTCAAAGTGCTCACCACACATCTAGATAAGATCCGTAGGGGGTCTACTTTCCAAAATGCTGTCACTTGTTGGGGGTTTCAATGTTTAGGCACATCAGGGGCTCTCCAAATGCAACATGGCGTCCCATCTCAATTCCAGTAAATTTTGCATTGAAAAGTCAAATGGCGCTCCTTTCCTTCCGAGCTCTGCCATGCGCCCAAACAGTGGTTTACCCCCACATATGGGGTATCAGCGTACTCAGGACAAATTGTACAACAAATTTTGGGGTCTATTTTCTCCTGTTACCCTTGGTAAAATAAAACAAATTGGAGCTGAAATAAATTTTGTGTGAAAAAAAGTTAAATGTTTATTTTTATTTAAACATTCCAAAAATTCCTGTGAAACACCTGAAGGGTTAATAAACTTCTTGAAAGTGGTTTTGAGTACCTTGAGGGGTGCAGTTTTTAGATTGGTGTCACACTTGGGTATTTTCTATCATATAGACCCCTCAAAATGACTTCCAATGAGATTTGGTCCCTAAAAAAAAATGGTGTTGTAAAAATGAGAAATTGCTGGTCAATTTTAACCCTTATAACTCCGTCACAAAAAAAAATGTTGGTTCAAAATTGTGCTGATGTAAAGTAGTCATGTGGGAAATGTTACTTATTAAGTATTTTGCGTGACATATGTCTGTGATTTAAGCGCATAAAAATTCAAAGTTGGAAAATTGCGAAATTTTCAAAATTTTCGCCAAATATTCGTTTTTTTCACAAATAAACGCAAGTTATATAGAAGAAATTTTACCACTATCATGAAGTACAATATGTCTCGAGAAAACAATGTCAGAATCGCCAAGATTCATTGAAGCGTGTCCTCATAAAGAGACAGTAGTCAGAATTACAAAAATTGGCCCGGTCATTAACGTGCAAACCACCCTTGGGGGTGAAGGGTTTAAAGTGGCCACTTGCAAGTTGTTCTCCTGTTTGAATCTCCTCTGACGAGTGGCATCATGGGCTCCTCAAAACAACTGTCAAATGATCTGAAAACAAAGATTTTTCAACATAGCTGTTCAGGGGAACGATACAAAAAGCTGTGTCAGAGATTTAACCTGTCAATTTCCCCCGGGGTCGAGTCTATCCATTATCTCTCCCGGAGAAGGAGGCAATGTCTCAGTACATTCAAGAGAATCTGGCAAGAGGGTTCATCAGGAAGTCAGTGTCACCTGCTGGGGCTGGGTTTTTCTTTGTGCAGAAGAAGAATGGGGAAGTGCGTCCATGCATAGATTACAAGGGTCTTAACGCCATCACCGTTAAGAATAAGTATCCTTTGCCCCTGATATCTGAGCTATTCGATAGGCTTTGGGGAGCAAGGGCATTTACTAAATTAGATCTGCGGGGTGCTTACAACCTGATTCGCATCCGTGAGGGGGACGAATGGAAGACGGCTTTTAACACCAGGGATGGGCACTATGAATATATGGTGATGCCCTTCGCGCTCTGCAATGCCCCAGCTGTTTTCCAAGACTTTGTGAACGACATCTTCCGGGATATGCTCTCCACCTCAGTCGTAGTCTATCTGGATGATATTCTCATCTACTCTCCAGATATTGACTCCCACCAGAGCGATGTTTGCAAAGTCTTCGATCTCCTACGGGCAAACTCCCTCTATGCCAAGTTGGAGAAGTGTGTGTTTGAGCAGGAGTCCTTACCTTTCCTTGGCTATATCATCTCCGCCCAGGGATTGGCTATGGATCCTGCCAAACTACAGGCTGTGATGGACTGGCAGGAATCCCATTCTCTTGAAGCGGTGCAGCGCTTTATGGGGTTCATTAATTATTATCACCAGTTCATTCCGCACTTCTCAACCTTGGTAGCTCCCTTGGTTTCCCTCACCAAGAAGTGAGCAAATCCCAAATTGTGGTCTGAGGAGGTCTCCAAGGCCTTCATTTCCATTAAGACATACTTCGCTAGCGCTCCTATCCTACATCGCCTCGATGTTGATAAGCCATTCAGCATGGAGGTGGATGCCTCATCTGTTGGTGCTGGAGCAGTCCTCTTCCAAAAGGATGCTCAAGGTCGTAAGCATCCTTTCTTCTTCTTTTCTAAGACTTTCTCACCAGCAGAGAGGAATTATTCCATCGGGGACAGGGAGTTGCTAGCCATGAAGTTGGCTTTCTCAGAGTGGAGACATCTCTTGGAGGGAGCCTGAGAACTGTGGCCCCGGTTTCGCTAGAGTCTGTGCCTCCAGGCAAGACTTTTGTACCTTCCAGTTTGTGACCAGAGGTTCTCTCTTGGGCACACTCGTCCAGGGTGGGTGGAGATTTTGGTTCCAAAAGGACATCTGAGTTACTGGCGAGGACATACTGGTGGCCGCATATGGCTCGTGATGTCGCAGACTATGTTCAGGCGTGTGTCTCTTGTGCCAAGAACAAGTCCCCTCGGCAATGGCCAGCTGGGTTGCTTTACCCTCTGCCGGTGGCAGACAAGCCCTGGGAGATGGTCGGGATGGACTTTGTGGTGGGCTTACCCAAGTCTCGTAACTGCACCATTATCTGGGTGATCACCGACCATTTTTCCAAAATGGTTCATTTAGTGCCTCTTCCACGGCTACCTTCTGCACTGGCTCTGGCAGCCTTGTTCATCAAGCATATCATTCTCTTACACGGTATGCCGGACAAGATTGTCAGTGACCGGGGTCCCCAGTTTGCATCTCGATTCTGGAGGGAGCTTTGTCGTCTACTCAGTATTGAGTTAAATCTCTCCTCGGCTTATCATCCCGAGACGAATGGGTTGGTTGAGAGGGCCAATCAGACTCTGGTCACTTATTTACGACATTTTGTTTCTGCCAGGCAGGATGACTGGGCATCCTTGTTACTGTGGGCTGAGTTTGCCCTTAACAACGCTGTAGCCGACTCCACCGGTCAGACTCCTTTCCTCCTTAATTACGGCCAACATCCGCAGGTTCCTGTGCCCATGCCCATGTCCTCTGCTGACTCCAGGGTGGCAGACTGGGCAGTGGAGGCACGAGACATTTGGGACCGCACTCAGGATGCTATCCGGACCTCCAAGGAGAGAATGAGGTCCTCCACCGATGCACATCGGCGCCCTTCCCCGACCTTTGCTCCTGGCGACTTAGTGTGGCTCTCCGCTCATAACATCAGGCTGCGTGTTGAGTCCACTAAGTTTGCACCTCACTACTTGGGTCCCTTCATGGTCCTTGAACAGGTTAATCCTGTGGTCTACCATCTAGCCCTTCCTCCACGCCTAGGTATCACCGACACCTTTTATGTGTCCCTCCTTAAGCCCGTATACATGTCCCGGTTTTCTGAGTCATCTGCCGGGACATCGGGTTCGTCTACGGATGATTACGAGGTGAACGCTATTTTGGGGTGCAAGGTGGTTCGTGGCCAAAAATTTTATTTGGTGGACTGGAAGGGTTAAGGTCCTGAGATCCTGCTGAGCACATTCGGGCTCCGCAGCTCATTGCTGCCTTCGAACATAGCGAGGCCCAAGGAGGGGGGCCATGTTAGGGGTCGAGTTCCCACCTCTGCACAGGGGAAATCTCGGTCTATCTCCGCTGCGGTCTCCCATTCTTCTCCTGCTGCAGTGGAGCCTGCTCAGCAGAGACATCGGTCCCAGCGTCTCGCTCAGTCTAACTCTGTACAAAGAGTTACTGCTGCTTTCCCTGCTTCTGCCATTGAAGTCAGTGCTGGGCAGCGGCGAGCAGACGCTTCTGGGACTAAGTCCTGCTTTTCTCGTTCTGAGCATGCCCAGAGTAAGATCTCTCAGTGGAGATTGAGGGTCACATGATCAGATACTGCAGCTTAGGCCATTGGTCCTTCAGGAAGGTCCTGTAGGTGCTCATGCTCTGTGGCAGCCTCTCATTGGTCCTTCTAGGAAGGTCCTGTATGTGCTGCAACTATTTAAGGCTCGCATGGCCGCGCGGCCATGCGCTAGTATTGTTCTAAGTTATGTACTTTGCACCAGTGTTGTCATGTATGATTGTGTTCAGGGACCCGGCTGAAATAAGCCCCTAGAATGCTGGATCCTCCGGCGAGGAGTTTGTGTGTTTGTGTATTCAGGGACCTGGCTGAAATAAGCCCCTAGAACGCTGGCACCTCCGGCTAGGAGTTTTGTGTGCGTGCATGACTTCTGACTGCTCTCGTTTGGGTAGTTAGCCTGTGCCACTGTGAGGTCTAACAGGGCTCAGTGCTTTGAGTTCAAGGCTATTTTGTGAAGTAACAGAGTTAGCTCATACCGCCATATAGTTCTGCCGTTTGCTAGCTGCAGGTTCGCCTGCATGGTGGACCCCGGGCTGCGAATGCATCTATTACAATAAAATCTCTATATTCATTTGGTGTGTTCCGCTAGCCCTAACATAATACTAGTGCCAGGGTCTGGCTAGTAAATGGCGCACATTCAGCAATCTTTGCGGTATATCCAGCAGCTGGAGGGTAGGTTGGTGGCTCTCGAGATTTCAACCTCAGCTGTGGATGTAACTGCGGTTGCTTTACAGGCTGCTAGCGTGGCTGCAGCAACCTTGTCCACTGCCACCCCTGTTCCGACATTATCTCGCCTCCCGCTACCAGAAACATTTTCTGGAGATAGCAAATCCTGTAGGGGATTAGTGAGTCAGTGCTCTATTTACCTCGAGCTCCTGGCTGCACGTTTTCCCACAGAGCGGGCTAAGGTGGGATTTATTGTGTCCCTCTTGTCGGACAGGGCGTTGGAATGGGCTACACCGCTGTGGGAGCGTGGCGATCATGTGGTGCAGAGTGCTCCGTTGTTCCTGAGCACTTTGAAACAGGTCTTTTTAGGACCTTGAGTCACCCATGACACGGCGCTCCAACTGCTGGCATTAACTCAGGGTGTGTCCTTGGTCAGCCATTTTGCCGTCCACTTCCGTACATTAGCTTCTGAGCTGGAGTGGTCGGATAAAGCCCTTATCCCCATATTTTGGAGGGGGCTGGCTCATCACGTGAAGGACGCTCTGGCCACTAGGGAGATTCCTGCCACACTGGAGGAATTAATAACTGTCTCTACTCGTATTGACCTCCGTTTTAACTAGCGGAGGTTAGAGCGAGCCCAGTGTAGACAGAGGTTTCGGCTGGCTCCCACCTTCGCCAAACCTCTGGAATCTCCAGTCCTGGTTCCTGAGTCACATGAGGCCATGGAAGTGTCACAAGCGGGATCTAAGTCCCAGACCACTTGTGCACTCAAGGTCTGTCATGTCTGCCAGCAGTCAGGACATCTTGCCACCAGATGTCCCCAGCGGTCGAGGAAACGTCAGCATCTAGTGGTAGTAGGTGGAGGTACACTAGACACGGCGACGTTTGCCTCCAAATTGTCCTTTAAGGGGACAATTATTATAGGCTCATCCTCCCACTCGGTAGAGCTCTGCGTGGATTCTGAGGCGGAGGACAATTTTATGTCTTCAGCCTTCACCCAACGTCACGCAATACCCCTGGTTATGCTAGCTCAACCAGTAACGGTACGAGTGGTAAATGGGTTGACACTGCCCTCACAGATAACACACCAGACGATCCCTTTTACTCTGTCTATGTCGCCATCCCATCAGGAAATTATATCTCTGCTCGTCATTCCTGAGGGAATAGATGAGGTCCTGTTGGGGATACCATGGCTACGGTACCAATCTCCTCATATCAAGTGGTCCTCAGGCAGAATTTTGGGCTGAGGTGAATCTTGTGGGGGTAGGTGTCAGAGGGAGTGCGTTCAGGTTGCTACTGCAAAGGTACCCGCAGATCTATCCTCTCTCCCCAAGCAATATTGGTCTTATGCGGACGTGTTCTCCAAAAAGGCGGCGGAGACCCTTCCGCCCCATCGCCCCTATGACTGTCCCATTGACCTCTTGCCTGGTGCTGAGCCTCCCCGGGGTCGAGTCTATCCATTATCTCTCCCAGAGAAGGAGGCAATGTCTCAGTACATTCAAGAGAATCTGGCAAGAGGGTTCATCAGGAACTCAGTGTCACCTGCTGGGGCTGGGTTTTTCTTCGTGCAGAAGAAGAATGGGGAACTGCGCCAATGCATAGATTACAAGGGTCTTAACGCCATCACCGTTAAGAATAAGTATCCTTTGCCCCTGATATCTGAGCTCTTCGATAGGCTTTGGGGAGCAAGGGTATTTACTAAATTAGATCTGCGGGGTGCTTACAACCTGATTCGCATCCGTGAGGGGGACGAATGGAAGACAGCTTTTAACACCAGGGATGGGCACTATGAATATATGGTGATGCCCTTCGGGCTCTGCAATTCCCCAACTGTTTTCCAAGACTTTGTGAACGACATCTTCCGGGATATGCTCTCCACCTCGGTCATAGTCTATCTGGATGATATTCTCATCTACTCTCCAGATATTGACTCCCACCGGAGCGATGTTTGCAAAGTCTTCGATCTCCTATGGGCAAACTCCCTCTATGCCAAGTTGGAGAAGTGTGTGTTTGAGCAGGAGTCCTTACCTTTCCTTGGCTATATCATCTCCGCCCAGGGATTGGCTATGGATCCTGCCAAACTACAGGCTGTGATGGACTAGCAGGAATCCCATTCTCTTAAAGCGGTGCAGCGCTTTATGGGGTTCATTAATTATTATCACCAGTTCATTCCGCACTTCTCAACTTTGGTAGCTCCCTTGGTTTCCCTCACCAAGAAGGGAGCAAATCCCAAATTGTGGTCTGAGGAGGTCTCCAAGGCCTTCAACTCCATTAAGTCACACTTCGCTAGCGCTCCCATCCTACATTGCCCCGATGTTGATAAGCCATTTATCATAGAGGTGGATGCCTCATCTGTTGGTGCTGGAGCAGTCCTCTTCCAAAAGGATGCTCAAGGTCGGAAGCATCCTTGCTTCTTCTTTTCTAAGACCTTCTCACCAGCAGAGAGGAATTATTCCATCGGGGACAGGGAGTTGCTAGCCATGAAGTTGGCTTTCTCAGAGTGGAGACATCTCTTGGAGGGAGCTCGTTTTCCCTTCCAAGTCTTCACAGATCATAAAAATTTGGTGTACCTGCAGACGGCCCAGCGGTTAAATTCTCGCCAGGCCAGATGGTCCTTGTTCTTCTCCCGGTTCCATTTCACCCTTCATTTTCTTTCTTGGGAAAAGAACATTCATGCCGACGCTCTCTCTCGCTCCGTTGTGTCATCTGTGGAGGAGGAAGAGGAGCCTCGGCTTATTGTCCCCACTGAGAGCCTGAGAACTGTGGCCCTGGTTTCGCTAGAGTCTGTGCCTCCGAGCAAGACTTTTGTACCTTCCAGTTTGCAACCAGAGGTTCTCTCTTGGGCACACTCGTCCAGGGTGGGTGGACATTTTGGTTCCAAAAGGACATCTGAGTTACTGGCGAAGACATACTGGTGGCCGCATATGGCTCGTGATGTCGCAGACTATGTTCGGGCGTGTGTCTCTTGCGCCAAGAACAAGTCCCCTCGGCAATGGCCAGCTGGGTTGCTTTACCCTCTGCTGGTGGCAGACATGCCCTGGGAGATGGTCGGGATGGACATTGTGGTGGGCTTACCCAAGTCTCGTAACTGCACCATTATCTGGGTGATCACCGACCATTTTTCCAAAATGGTTCATTTAGTGCCTCTTCCACGGCTACCTTCTGCACGGGCTCTGGCAGCCTTGTTCATCAAGCATATCTTTCGCTTACACGGTATGCCGGACAAGATTGTCAGTGACCGGGGTCCCCAGTTTGCATCTTGATTCTGGAGGGAGCTTTGTCGTCTACTCAGTATTGAGTTAAATCTCTCCTCGGCTTATCATCCTGAGACGAATGGGTTGGTTGAGAGGGCCAATCAGACTCTGGTCACTTATTTACAACATTTTGTTTCTGCCATGCAGGATGACTGGGCATCCTTGTTACCGTGGGCTGAGTTTGCCCTTAACAACGCTGTAGCCGACTCCACCGATCAGACTCCTTTCCTCCTTAATTACGGCCAACATCCGCAGGTTCCTGTGCCCATGCCCGTGTCCTCTGCTGACTCCAGGGTGGCAGACTGGGAAGTGGAGGCAAGAGACATTTGGGACCGCACTCAGGATGCTATCCGGGCCTCCAAGGAGAGAATGAGGTCCTCCGCCAATGCACATCGGCTCCCTTCCCCGACCTTTGCTCCTGGCGACTTAGTGTGGCTCTCCGCTCGTAACATCAGGCTGCGTGTTGAGTCCATTAAGTTTGCACCTCGCTACTTGGGTCCCTTCACGGCCCTCGAACAGGTTAATCCTGTGGTCTACCATTTAGCCCTTCCTCCACGCCTAGGTAACACCGACACCTTTCATGTGTCCCTCTTTAAGCCTATATACATGTCCCGGTTTGGTGAGTCATCTGCCTTGACATCGGGTTCGTCTATGGATAATTACGACGTGAACGCTATTTTGGGGTGCAAGGTGGTTCGTGGCCAAAAATTTTAGAGTAAGATCTCTCAGTGGAGATCGAGGGTCACATGATCAGATACTGCAGCTTAGGCCATTGGTCCTTCAGGAAGGTCCTGTAGGTGCTCACGCTCTGTGGCAGCCTCTCATTGGTCCTTCTAGGAAGATCCTGTACGTGCTGCAACTATTTAAGGCTTGCATGGCCGCACGGCCATGCGCTAGTATTGTTCTAAGTTATGTACTTTGCACCAGTGTGGTCATGTATGATTGTGTTCAGGGACCCGGCTGAAATAAGCCCCTAGAATGCTGGCACCTCCGGCAAGGAGTTTGTGTGTTTGTGTATTCAGGGACCTGGCTGAAATAAGCCCCTAGAACGCTGGCACCTCCGGCTAGGAGTTTTGTGTGCGTGCATGACCTCTGACTGCTCTCGTTTGGGTAGTTAGCCTGTGCCACTGTGAGGTCTAACAGGGCGCAGTGCTTTGAGTTTACGGCTATTCTGTGAAGTAACAGAGTTAGCTCATACCGCCATATAGTTCCGCCGTTTGCTAGCAGCAGGTTCGCCTGCACGGTGGACCCCGGGCTGCGAACGCATCTATTATAATAAAATCTCTATATTCATTCGGTGCGTTCCGCTAGCCCTAACAGGGTGTAAATTCTTTCCGTACCCACTGTATGGTTAAATTGAATGGACTGAGTCACTGAAAGATGACTTAGTAACTCCTATCATATGGTACTTATGACCAGACAGCTCCTGTTACACAGTTATAATATAAGCAAATATTTGTATATATATATATATATATATATATATATATATATATATATATATAGCAATATATGCGTATACTTATATCTATTATCTTATTTCAAAGAAAATTCAGAGAAGCATATTCACATTGAGCCCACAGCAGACAGAGATTGAGACAGAGATTGTCTGTCTCTAGCTGCCCAATTGATACTGTACTAATACAACATGGGATTGACAGCAAAACATATAGGACTAAATGCATGTCACAAAGTTGTAACGACCCCACAAGGGGTTGGTAAGCAGACAGCAAGACACACACACAACGTGATGGTATAGGGGAGAGGGAGGCCCTACCGATAGGGAATGAGGGATGATCTATACCTGAACTCAAACCTGAGTCTGTCCCTTCTCTCCCCTAATGCCCTAAGCGTGTTCTTTCCCCTGCCGCTGTCATTAACCTCGTCCCCTGCTGTCACCTCACACTACCCTGGCTATTGCATTGGCCGGCAAGATCACTAGTTTCACCACTGCAAATGGTAACAAACACAGGGGACAGTGACAAACATGGGAGGGACAAGAAAAAAACACAACACTTAGCTTCCAGACTCCGCTGCCAAGCTGCACACCGCAGATAACACAGAAACAGGACTCCAAAACTCCAGAAATAGCTGACACCAGGGAGCTGCTATTGCACGTCTGGTCTTTATAGAGAAACTCTATCACCAACCGTCAGCTGAAGCATCAGATGATCAGTTAAAGGATGGTGGGAGTAGTCACCACCCACATCAGCTGACCCAGCAACTCTGCAACTGCAGAAGATTGCCAGCGAGGGATAAACTGACATTAACCCCCGCTGGCCTGAAAGGAAAAAAGCTACATTTAAATCAGAGTGGAGCCAGAGCTGCCAAGAATCCAAAAATGGATCGTGACAATGCAGGTTAAAATCTAGCAATCAAGCTGCTTCTAAAATGAAAGAGGAGACTTTGCCGAATGGAAATAAGTAAACCATGTAAGAAGAATTGTAGAGTGTGATAAATTACCAAGTGGGGGTGCAGAGATGGAAAAAAAATTCTGGGATTGGTTCAGCATAAGAAATTAATTCACCTATGTCATCTAGCAACATGTTCAAGCTACTCTAATTAAGGTTTAAAAGGGTTATATACTTAATCTTCACCATAACCAATGTTGATATAGTTATTTCAGATTAACTGCTGATCTCCGTTGTGAAGTTTTTAGTGCAAACTTTCCCCGCAGACTTTGTGGGACTCTTGCTTTAAAAATGGAAGTTGATGGATTAGCATGCAACGAAATGTGTCTTTCAGTCTCCTAAAAATAAAAATCAGAGCTCATTGAAATGCAGCTTTTTTGAGATGGTTGCAAGACAGGTATGGTAACTTGCTTCTCCATCAAATGCCATTCTGAGGACTGAAGAGCTGTGTAGTCTGAGGAAGGCTGCATTAACAAGCTTCAGAAAGGAAGAGATAGATTGTCAATATGTAATACCAATATATTAGTATCACAAAAAAGTGGACAATTCCTTCAGGAAAACTAAATTATATAATGTATTTTTAGTTGTTTGAACAAATTCACAAAAACAAATAACTTTTTCCTTAGTATTAGAAACACATAAAATGTGTATAATTGTGTTTGTCACATTTAGAAATGGGATGCATAACAATCTTCATTTTTAGGATTAAACTATATGCAATCAACATTCCCAGTTTTAAACTGGGGCACGCTCCTGTTTGAAAATCTCATTATGATTTATCACACTTCAAACATAAGAGGCTTGTTTCTTGTTTAAGTCTTTTGTTCCTTAGAGTCTGTATCCCACAAGAGACCTCACGAGCACTGTGATTAGGCCAACAGGACATCCAAAATTTAAAATGTCCTGGTTTGAACACAACAAAGAAAACATTGTATTAAAAAGGCAATATTAATAAGAATATAATCACCAGAGAAAGACAAACACATGATTCCAAGTTCATAAGCTCTGAAATATTCTAAATAAAATGTTTATATTAACCTGCCAAAAATACTGTATAATATAATATAATATCATAAAGTTATAGTTTCATAGCCTATTGGAGGGTTAGCTTCAGAGAATATATAAAAAATATAAATTTTATCTATAAAACAAAGAATACAACAAGAAATATACAATGTAAAAAGAGGTGGACAATATAGCAACAGCACGCTGTTCAGACTCACATACAATGCATGAACATATCAGATAAAGTGCCTGTGCAAAATGAAAGGTGTTGAGTTCGCGCTGCTGCACAGGGGGAATCTCGAAACATGTCCTCTGCGGTCTCCCAATTCTTCCCCAGCCGCAGAGGAGCCTGCTCAGCAGAGACTCCAGGCCCATCATCTTGCTTAGGCTGATGTTGAGCATCTTGTCAATGATGCCATCCCAGGCTCAGCTATTGTAACCAGCATTAATCAGCGGTGAGCAGACGCTCCAGGGATTAAGTCCTGCTTTTTCTCAACTGAGCATGCCTGTTGGACGACCTCTCATTGGTGGTCGGGGGTCACATGCTCAGGTCCTGAAATGGCCCTGATTGGACCACTGGGAAGGTCCCGGAAGGACTCAGCTATAAAAGGTTCGCCTGGCCGCTCGTGTGGATGTGTGTATGCAATCTGATGAAAGCTCCTAATTTATCGCCTTCCCTAGTGATGTTGTCTGAGTGTGGGTGATTGGAGCTAACTAGCGCCAGATTGTGCCATCCAGCACTAGGCACGACAGTACTGCATCTAAAGCAGCATCTGTCAGAGTGGCGACTTGCGCAAATAGTGCGCTTTCCTAGCCCAAGCTTAGGGTGGTTAGTGGCGTCCGCCAGAGTGGTGCTGCACTCACAAAGTGCAGTAAATCTTTAGTTTAGTTTCTCTCTGGCATCGCAGTTGCAGCGCTGAACACTTGTGGGTCTATAGGGACTCTAACCCTGTGTCCTTGGGGCAGGGTCCTGTGACCAAAACACTAACGTTCAATCTGCGGTATTGCAGCCCTGTGACGCAACAGGGTTTGTCTCCTACATACCGGGTGAAGTTACCCCACATGTGTTCAGGTTATACCACCATAAACTGTCCGTCATTACTAAGCAGCAGGTGTCATCTCTGCACGGCGGACCCCGAGCTGCGAACACACCTAATATCCTTTTTAATATTATTTGGTGAGTTCTGCCAGCCCTAACACAAAATCCTAGGGGTAAGCCCCTAAGGGCTTTCACCTTTGCTTTCTCAAGGATTCTACACAGGCACTTTATTATGCTGAAGCACTTTATTTGACATGTTCAGACACTTTTTCTACTTTTCTACAGCAAAACTACTATGCTGCTATGTATGGGTATCCAAGTAATGAGTAAATGGGTTATTTAGCGATATTATTAGTCTCATCCAGTTGCTCCGTCCAGATTGATGATGCTATATTGTATATTACTTTATTGCTAAGCTGTTAACCCCTTCACCATCTTGGGTTTTTCCATTTTTGAGTTTCGATTTTAGCTCCCCTTCTTCCTAGAGCTTGTTTTTTGCAAGATGAGTGTACTTTTGAATGACACACAGTGTACTGGAAAATGGGGGAAAAAAATTAAGTGCGGTGAAATTGCAAAAAAAGTGCAATTTCACATGTTTTTTTTTACCATGTTCACTAAATACTAAAACTGACCTGCCATTTTGGCTCTCCAGGTAATTTAAGTTCATAGACACCAAACATGTATAGGGGCCTTTTTATTTAAGTAGTGAAAGAAAAATCCAAATTTGTAAAAAAAAACTTGCCATTTTCCAAGACCCGTTGCGTCTCCTTTTTTTGTGCTCTTGTGCTGAATGAGGGCTTATTTTTTGCATGCCGAGCTGATGTTTTCATTGATATCATTTTGGTGTAGATATCATCTTTTGATTGCCTGTTATTGCGTTTAATGCAATGCTGAGGTGACCAAAAAAAACGTGATTCTGGAGTTGTTTTTTTTTTTTTAACTTGTTATGCAGTTTATGAATCAGATAAATTCATTTTCAATATTGTTAGATCGAGTGTTTCTGAAAGTCACGATTAGTGTTGAGCATTCCGATACCGCAAGTATCGGGTATCGGGCGATATTTGCTGTATCGGAATTCCGATACCGAGATCCGATACTTTTGTGGTATCGGGTATCGGTATCGAAACAACATTAATGTGTAAAATACAACATTAATGTGTAAAATAAAGAATTAAAATAAAAAATATTGCTATACTCACCTCTCCGACGCAGCCTGTACCTCACCGAGGGAACCGGCAGCGTTCTTTGCTTAAAATGCGCGCTTTTCCTTCCTTCCGTGACGTCACGGCTTCTGATTGGTCGCGTGCCGCCCATGTGGCCGCGACGCGACCAATCACAGCAAGCTGTGACGTAATTTTCAGGTCCTTCTAGGCATTCAGTATTTTAAAATTACGTTCCGGCTTTGTGATTGGTCGCGTCGCGGTCACATGGGCGACGCGACCAATCACAAGCCGTGACGTCACGGGAGGCAGGAAACGCGCGCATTTTTAAAATTACGTCGCGGCTTGTGATTGGTTGCGTGCCGCCCATGTGACCGCGACGCGACCAATCACAGCAAGCCGTGACGTAATTTCAGGTCCTGAATGCAGAAATAGGCATCAGGACCTGAAATTACGTCACGGCTTGCTGTGATTGGTCGCGTCGCGGTCACATGGGCGGCACGCAACCAATCACAAGCCGTGACGTAATTTTAAAAATGCGCGCGTCTCCTGCCTCCCGTGACGTCACGGCTTGTGATTGGTCGCGTCGCCCATGTGACCGCGACGCAACCAATCACAAAGCCGGAACGTAATTTTAACATACTGAATGCCTAGAAGGACCTGAAAATTACGTCACGGCTTGCTGTGATTGGTCGCGTCGTGGCCACATGGGCGGCACGCGACCAATCAGAAGCCGTGACGTCACGGAAGGAAGGAAAAGCGCGCATTTTAAGCAAAGAACGCTGCCGGTTCCCTCGGTGAGGTCCAGGCTGCGTCGGAGAGGTGAGTATAGCAATATTTTTTATTTTAATTCTTTATTTTACACATTAATATGGTTCCCAGGGCCTGAAGGAGAGTTTCCTCTCCTTCAGACCCTGGGAACCATCAGGAATACCGTCCGATACTTGAGTCCCATTGACTTGTATTGGTATCGGGTATCGGTATCCGATTAGATCCGATACTTTGCCGGTATCGGCCGATACTTTCCGATACCGATACTTTCAAGTATCGGACGGTATCGCTCAACACTAGTCACGATACCAAATATTTGTTTTTTTTATTTTATTTTGAATGGGACGATTTTGAATGGGGCCAATGGGGGGCGATTTAAACTTTTATTTTTTCTATTTTTTAAATATTTTTAAAAACATTTTTTTTTTACTTTACACTTGCTTGAATAGTCTCCAAAGGAGACTAGAAGGTACGATCATCCGATCTCCAGTGCTATACACAGCAGGGCTTCAGCCCTGTTGTGTGTAGCAGAAATGGTCACTTACTATGAGCGCACATCAATGGGTGTTCATACCTTTCCGGAAATGACAATCACAGGGGTCTCCTGCAGACCCCAGGTTGTCATGTCAACCCATCGGTCATGTGACATGGGTGCCGATTGGCGGCATTAATGACGCATTTCCGTCCAACCTTAGACATGTAAGGGCAACCTTACACATGCAACTTGCATAGCTCATGTCCTCAACTTGGTGGTACAGCAATTTCACCTCTGCTGTCTCAGCCTGGATACAGTGCCTAAACCAGCTCATCTTAATTTAAACTTAAATTAAAAACTATAAATGATGGCCCATACCTCATGCATGGCCCATGACTGACTGCTGCTGAGCCATTATCAAATTTCTACTGTGGGTAAATTGATCAGCAGTCAACTACCTGTGTTACTATCCTTACAATTTTCTAACAATAGTGGTATACCAAGCTGATATTTGTGTCAACTGAGAGTGGCTGAGCAGAAAACAGTTTGAGTTGTTGCATGAGGTATCAGAGTTCCCAGCACAGCAGGTTTACACCAGTCCTTAACCCACCTCATCTTAATTTAAACTTAAATTAAAAGCTCTAAATGCTGGCTCAGACCCTGATACCTCATGCATGGTCCATTGTTGGCTGCTGCTAAGCTATTATCAAATTACTACTGTGGGTGAATTGATCAGCAGTCAACTACCTGTGTTACTATCCTTACATTTTTGTAAGATTAGTGGTCTACCAAGCTATTTGCATAACCTGAGTGTGGCTGAGAAAAAAATCAGTTTGAGCTGTTGCATGAGGTATCTGAACTCCCAGCAAAGCAGGCTTACACTAGTTCCTCACCCACCTTGTCATAACTAAACCTTAACTTCAAAGCTGTAAATACTGGCCTAGACCCTGGTACCTCATGCATGGTCCATTGCTGAATGCTGCTCTGCCATCATTAAATTTACACTGTGAGTCAATTGATGCCACTTTTCCTGTTATCTGCCCTTCATTTTTGGAAATGTTTGGACAACAAGTTGGGTCTTCTACATGTGTGTTGCTTGAATTTGGCAGGCCTGTCAGAGCACCAGCCCTACACATATCACTAATCTACCTGTTTTAGCTAGAACTGCTGGTTCAAGCCCTGTCTCAGGTGCTGTCCCATACATCCATGCTACGCAATTATACTATTTGCACTCTGGATCAATTGATGACACTTTTCCTGGTGTCTGCACCTAATTTGAGCTGTTTGGGAGCTTTTTAAGCATGAAAGTTCTGCCTCCCTGTTGTGAATTTGCTTTTTGCTCCCTCTAGTGGTTACTAGTTTTTTGACTCTGGTTTTTCTGTCATTCCTTTTATCCGCACCTGGGTCGTTAGTTAGGGGTGTTGCTATATAAGCTCCCTGGACCTTCAGTTCAATGCCTGGCAACGTAGTTATCAGAGCTAGTCTGCTGTGCTCTTGTCTACTGATCCTGGTTCCAGTTATATCAGCTAAGTCTGCCTTTTGCCTTTTGCTATTTGTTTTGGTTTTGTATTTTTGTCCAGCTTGTTCCAAATCTATATCCTGACCTTCTCTGAAGCTCTAGGGGGCTGGTGTTCTCCCCCCGGACCGTTAGACGGTTCGGGGGTTCTTGAATTTCCAGTGTGGATTTTGATAGGGTTTTTGTTGACCATATAAGTTACCTTTCTTTATTCTGCTATCAGTAAGCGGGCCTCTCTGTGCTAAACCTGGTTCATTTCTGTGTTTGTCATTTCCTCTTACCTCACCGTCATTATTTGTGGGGGGCTTCTATCCAGCTTTGGGGTCCCCTTCTCTGGAGGCAAGAAAGGTCTTTGTTTTTCTCTACTAGGGGTAGCTAGATTCTCCGGCTGGCGCGTGTCATCTAGAATCAACGTAGGAATGATCCCCGGCTACTTCTAGTGTTGGCGTTAGGAGTAGATATATGGTCAACCCAGTTACCACTGCCCTATGAGCTGGATTTTTGTATTCTGCAGACTTCCACGTTCCTCTGAGACCCTCGCCATTGGGGTCATAACAGTTTGCCAGGCCAGTATTAAATGTTTAATGCATTGCAGAAGAGGGATTATAAGAGAGAAGATTCTGAGTTTTTTTTTTTTTTTTCTTCTTCCCCTTTACCTCAGAGTGGCTATGCTTGCTGCAGACATGAATGTCCAGACCTTGATTACAAGTGTGGACCAGCTGGCTACTCGTGTGCAGGGCATACAAGACTATGTTATCAGAAATCCTAGGTCAGAACCTAAAATACCGATTCCTGAACTGTTTTCGGGAGACAGGTTTAAGTTTAGGAATTTCGTGAATAATTGTAAATTGTTTTTGTCCCTGAGACCCTGTTCATCTGGAGATTCTGCTCAGCAAGTAAAAATTGTTATTTCGTTCTTACGGGGCGACCCTCAGGATTGGGCTTTTTCGCTGGCGCCAGGAGATCCGGCATTGGCTGATCTTGATGCGTTTTTTCTGGCGCTCGGTTTACTTTATGAGGAACCCAATCTTGAGATTCAGGCAGAAAAGGCCTTGCTGGCTATGTCTCAGGGGCAGGACGAGGCTGAAGTGTATTGCCAAAAATTTCGGAAATGGTCCGTGCTGACACATTGGAACGAGTGTGCACTGGCCGCTAATTTTAGAAATGGCCTTTCTGAAGCCATTAAGAATGTTATGGTGGGTTTTCCCATTCCCACAGGTCTGAATGATACTATGGCACTGGCTATTCAAATTGACCGGCGGTTGCGGGAGCGCAAAACCGCAAATTCCCTCATGGTGTTGTCTGAACAGACACCTAATTCGGTGCAATGTGATAGAAAAACCGCAAATTCCCTCATGGTGTTGTCTGAACAGACACCTGATTTAATGCAATGTGATAGAATCCTGACTAGAAATGAGCGGAAAATTCATAGACGCCAGAATGGCTTGTGCTACTACTGTGGTGATTCTACACATGTTATCTCAGCATGCTCTAAACGTATAGCTAAGGTTGTTAGTCCTGTCACCGTTGGTAATTTGCAACCTAAATTTATTCTGTCTGTAACTTTGATTTGCTCACTGTCATCTTATCCTGTCATGGCGTTTGTAGATTCAGGTGCTGCCCTGAGTCTCATGGATCTCTCATTTGCTAAGCGCTGTGGTTTTACTCTTGAACCATTAGAAAATCCTATTCCTCTTAGGGGTATTGATGCTACACCATTGGCAGCAAATAAACCGCAGTATTGGACACAGGTTACCATGTGCATGACTCCTGAACACCGCGAGGTGATACGTTTCCTGGTTTTACATAAAATGCATGATTTGGTTGTTTTAGGGCTGCCATGGTTACAGACCCATAATCCAGTCCTGGACTGGAAGGCTATGTCAGTCTCAAGTTGGGGCTGTCGTGGTATTCATGGGGATTCCCTGCCTGTGTCTATTGCTTCTTCTACGCCTTCGGAAGTTCCGGAGTATTTGTCTGATTATCAGGATGTCTTCAGTGAGTCTGAGTCCAGTGCACTGCCTCCTCATAGGGACTGTGACTGTGCTATAGATTTGATCCCGGGCAGTAAATTTCCTAAGGGAAGACTGTTTAATCTGTCGGTACCTGAACATACCGCTATGCGTTCATATATCAAGGAGTCTCTGGAGAAAGGACATATTCGTCCGTCTTCTTCCCCTCTTGGTGCGGGATTCTTTTTTGTGGCAAAAAAGGACGGATCTTTGAGACCTTGTATTGATTATCGGCTTTTGAATAAGATCACTGTCAAATTTCAGTATCCTTTACCGCTGTTGTCTGACTTGTTTGCCCGGATTAAGGGTGCCAAGTGGTTCACCAAGATAGACCTTCGTGGTGCGTACAACCTTGTGCGCATTAAGCAAGGTGATGAATGGAAAACCGCATTCAATACGCCCGAAGGTCATTTTGAGTACTTAGTGATGCCTTTTGGGCTCTCCAATGCGCCTTCAGTTTTTCAGTCCTTTATGCATGACATTTTCCGGAAGTATCTGGATAAATTTTTGATTGTTTATCTGGATGATATTTTGGTTTTTTCTGATAATTGGGATTCGCATGTGGAGCAGGTCAGGTTGGTCTTTAAAATTTTGCGTGAAAATTCTTTGTTTGTCAAGGGCTCAAAGTGTCTCTTTGGTGTACAGAAGGTTCCCTTTTTGGGGTTCATTTTTTCCCCTTCTGCTGTGGAGATGGACCCAGTCAAGGTCCGAGCTATTCTTGATTGGACTCAGCCCTCGTCAGTTAAGAGTCTTCAGAAGTTCTTGGGCTTCGCTAACTTCTACCGTCGTTTTATCGCTAATTTTTCTAGCATTGTGAAACCTTTGACGGATATGACCAAGAAGGGCTCCGATGTAGCTAACTGGGCTCCTGCTGCCGTGGAGGTTTTCCAGGAGTTGAAACGCCGGTTTACTTCGGCGCCTGTTTTGTGCCAGCCTGACGTCTCACTTCCCTTTCAGGTTGAGGTGGATGCTTCGGAGATTGGGGCAGGGGCCGTTTTGTCGCAGAGAGGCCCTGGTTGCTCTGTTATGAAACCTTGTGCCTTTTTCTCTAGGAAGTTTTCGCCTGCCGAGCGAAATTATGATGTGGGCAATCGGGAGTTGTTGGCCATGAAATGGGCATTTGAGGAGTGGCGTCATTGGCTCGAGGGTGCTAAGCATCGTGTGGTGGTCTTGACTGATCACAAAAATCTGATGTATCTCGAGTCTGCTAAACGCCTTAATCCGAGACAGGCCCGCTGGTCATTGTTTTTCTCCCGCTTTGATTTTGTTGTCTCGTATTTACCAGGTTCAAAGAATGTGAAGGCCGATGCTCTTTCTAGGAGCTTTGTGCCTGATGCTCCTGGAGTCACTGATCCTGTTGGTATTCTTAAAGATGGAGTTATCTTGTCAGCTATTTCTCCGGATCTGCGACGTGTGTTGCAGAGATTTCAGGCTGATAGGCCTGAGTCTTGTCCACCAGACAGACTGTTTGTCCCGGATAAGTGGACCAGCAGAGTCATTTCCGAGGTTCATTCCTCGGTGTTGGCAGGTCACCCGGGAATTTTTGGCACCAGAGATCTGGTGGCCAGGTCCTTTTGGTGGCCTTCCTTGTCAAGGGATGTGCGGTCATTTGTGCAGTCCTGTGGGACTTGTGCTCGAGCTAAGCCTTGCTGTTCTCGTGCCAGCGGTTTGCTCTTGCCCTTGCCTGTCCCGAAGAGACCTTGGACACATATCTCCATGGATTTCATTTCTGATCTTCCGCTATCTCAGGGCATGTCCGTTATCTGGGTGATATGTGATCGCTTCTCCAAGATGGTCCATTTGGTTCCTTTGCCTAAGCTGCCTTCCTCTTCCGATCTGGTTCCTGTGTTTTTCCAGAACGTGGTTCGTTTGCACGGCATCCCTGAGAATATTGTGTCAGACAGAGGATCCCAGTTCGTTTCCAGGTTCTGGCGATCCTTTTGTAGTAGGATGGGCATTGATTTGTCATTTTCGTCTGCTTTCCATCCTCAGACTAATGGACAGACGGAGCGAACCAATCAGACTTTGGAGGCTTATTTGAGGTGTTTTGTCTCTGCTGATCAGGACGATTGGGTGACATTCTTGCCATTGGCTGAGTTTGCCCTTAATAATCGGGCTAGTTCCGCCACCTTGGTTTCGCCTTTTTTCTGCAACTCTGGTTTCCATCCTCGCTTTTCTTCGGGTCATGTGGAGCCTTCTGACTGTCCTGGGGTGGATTCTGTGGTGGATAGGTTGCAGCAGATCTGGAATCATGTGGTGGACAACTTGAAGTTGTCACAGGAGAAGGCTCAGCGCTTTGCCAACCGCCGTCGCGGTGTTGGTCCCCGACTACGCGTTGGGGATTTGGTATGGCTTTCTTCCCGCTTTGTTCCTATGAAGGTCTCCTCTCCCAAATTTAAACCTCGTTTTATTGGGCCTTACAAGATATTGGAAATCCTTAATCCTGTATCTTTTCGTCTGGATCTTCCTGTGTCGTTTGCTATTCACAATGTATTTCATAGGTCCTTGTTGCGGCGGTACATTGTGCCTGTAGTTCCTTCTGCTGAGCCTCCTGCTCCGGTGTTGGTTGAGGGCGAGTTGGAGTACGTGGTGGAGAAGATCTTGGATTCTCGCCTCTCCAGGCGGAGGCTTCAGTACCTGGTCAAGTGGAAGGGCTATGGTCAGGAGGATAATTCCTGGGTGGTCGCCTCTGATGTTCATGCGGCCGATTTAGTTCGTGCCTTTCATGCCGCTCATCCTGATCGCCCTGGTGGTCGTGGTGAGGGTTCGGTGACCCCTCACTAAGGGGGGGGTACTGTTGTGAATTTGCTTTTTGCTCCCTCTAGTGGTTACTAGTTTTTTGACTCTGGTTTTTCTGTCATTCCTTTTATCCGCACCTGGGTCGTTAGTTAGGGGTGTTGCTATATAAGCTCCCTGGACCTTCAGTTCAATGCCTGGCAACGTAGTTATCAGAGCTAGTCTGCTGTGCTCTTGTCTACTGATCCTGGTTCCAGTTATATCAGCTAAGTCTGCCTTTTGCCTTTTGCTATTTGTTTTGGTTTTGTATTTTTGTCCAGCTTGTTCCAAATCTATATCCTGACCTTCTCTGAAGCTCTAGGGGGCTGGTGTTCTCCCCCCGGACCGTTAGACGGTTCGGGGGTTCTTGAATTTCCAGTGTGGATTTTGATAGGGTTTTTGTTGACCATATAAGTTACCTTTCTTTATTCTGCTATCAGTAAGCGGGCCTCTCTGTGCTAAACCTGGTTCATTTCTGTGTTTGTCATTTCCTCTTACCTCACCGTCATTATTTGTGGGGGGGCTTCTATCCAGCTTTGGGGTCCCCTTCTCTGGAGGCAAGAAAGGTCTTTGTTTTTCTCTACTAGGGGTAGCTAGATTCTCCGGCTGGCGCGTGTCATCTAGAATCAACGTAGGAATGATCCCCGGCTACTTCTAGTGTTGGCGTTAGGAGTAGATATATGGTCAACCCAGTTACCACTGCCCTATGAGCTGGATTTTTGTATTCTGCAGACTTCCACATTCCTCTGAGACCCTCGCCATTGGGGTCATAACAGTTTGCCAGGCCAGTATTAAATGTTTAATGCATTGCAGAAGAGGGATTATAAGAGAGAAGATTCTGAGTTTTTTTTTTTTTTTTTCTTCTTCCCCTTTACCTCAGAGTGGCTATGCTTGCTGCAGACATGAATGTCCAGACCTTGATTACAAGTGTGGACCAGCTGGCTACTCGTGTGCAGGGCATACAAGACTATGTTATCAGAAATCCTAGGTCAGAACCTAAAATACCGATTCCTGAACTGTTTTCGGGAGACAGGTTTAAGTTTAGGAATTTCGTGAATAATTGTAAATTGTTTTTGTCCCTGAGACCCTGTTCATCTGGAGATTCTGCTCAGCAAGTAAAAATTGTTATTTCGTTCTTACGGGGCGACCCTCAGGATTGGGCTTTTTCGCTGGCGCCAGGAGATCCGGCATTGGCTGATCTTGATGCGTTTTTTCTGGCGCTCGGTTTACTTTATGAGGAACCCAATCTTGAGATTCAGGCAGAAAAGGCCTTGCTGGCTATGTCTCAGGGGCAGGACGAGGCTGAAGTGTATTGCCAAAAATTTCGGAAATGGTCCGTGCTGACACATTGGAACGAGTGTGCACTGGCCGCTAATTTTAGAAATGGCCTTTCTGAAGCCATTAAGAATGTTATGGTGGGTTTTCCCATTCCCACAGGTCTGAATGATACTATGGCACTGGCTATTCAAATTGACCGGCGGTTGCGGGAGCGCAAAACCGCAAATTCCCTCATGGTGTTGTCTGAACAGACACCTAATTCGGTGCAATGTGATAGAAAAACCGCAAATTCCCTCATGGTGTTGTCTGAACAGACACCTGATTTAATGCAATGTGATAGAATCCTGACTAGAAATGAGCGGAAAATTCATAGACGCCAGAATGGCTTGTGCTACTACTGTGGTGATTCTACACATGTTATCTCAGCATGCTCTAAACGTATAGCTAAGGTTGTTAGTCCTGTCACCGTTGGTAATTTGCAACCTAAATTTATTCTGTCTGTAACTTTGATTTGCTCACTGTCATCTTATCCTGTCATGGCGTTTGTAGATTCAGGTGCTGCCCTGAGTCTCATGGATCTCTCATTTGCTAAGCGCTGTGGTTTTACTCTTGAACCATTAGAAAATCCTATTCCTCTTAGGGGTATTGATGCTACACCATTGGCAGCAAATAAACCGCAGTATTGGACACAGGTTACCATGTGCATGACTCCTGAACACCGCGAGGTGATACGTTTCCTGGTTTTACATAAAATGCATGATTTGGTTGTTTTAGGGCTGCCATGGTTACAGACCCATAATCCAGTCCTGGACTGGAAGGCTATGTCAGTCTCAAGTTGGGGCTGTCGTGGTATTCATGGGGATTCCCTGCCTGTGTCTATTGCTTCTTCTACGCCTTCGGAAGTTCCGGAGTATTTGTCTGATTATCAGGATGTCTTCAGTGAGTCTGAGTCCAGTGCACTGCCTCCTCATAGGGACTGTGACTGTGCTATAGATTTGATCCCGGGCAGTAAATTTCCTAAGGGAAGACTGTTTAATCTGTCGGTACCTGAACATACCGCTATGCGTTCATATATCAAGGAGTCTCTGGAGAAAGGACATATTCGTCCGTCTTCTTCCCCTCTTGGTGCGGGATTCTTTTTTGTGGCAAAAAAGGACGGATCTTTGAGACCTTGTATTGATTATCGGCTTTTGAATAAGATCACTGTCAAATTTCAGTATCCTTTACCGCTGTTGTCTGACTTGTTTGCCCGGATTAAGGGTGCCAAGTGGTTCACCAAGATAGACCTTCGTGGTGCGTACAACCTTGTGCGCATTAAGCAAGGTGATGAATGGAAAACCGCATTCAATACGCCCGAAGGTCATTTTGAGTACTTAGTGATGCCTTTTGGGCTCTCCAATGCGCCTTCAGTTTTTCAGTCCTTTATGCATGACATTTTCTGGAAGTATCTGGATAAATTTTTGATTGTTTATCTGGATGATATTTTGGTTTTTTCTGATAATTGGGATTCGCATGTGGAGCAGGTCAGGTTGGTCTTTAAAATTTTGCGTGAAAATTCTTTGTTTGTCAAGGGCTCAAAGTGTCTCTTTGGTGTACAGAAGGTTCCCTTTTTGGGGTTCATTTTTTCCCCTTCTGCTGTGGAGATGGACCCAGTCAAGGTCCGAGCTATTCTTGATTGGACTCAGCCCTCGTCAGTTAAGAGTCTTCAGAAGTTCTTGGGCTTCGCTAACTTCTACCGTCGTTTTATCGCTAATTTTTCTAGCATTGTGAAACCTTTGACGGATATGACCAAGAAGGGCTCCGATGTAGCTAACTGGGCTCCTGCTGCCGTGGAGGCTTTCCAGGAGTTGAAACGCCGGTTTACTTCGGCGCCTGTTTTGTGCCAGCCTGACGTCTCACTTCCCTTTCAGGTTGAGGTGGATGCTTCGGAGATTGGGGCAGGGGCCGTTTTGTCGCAGAGAGGCCCTGGTTGCTCTGTTATGAAACCTTGTGCCTTTTTCTCTAGGAAGTTTTCGCCTGCCGAGCGAAATTATGATGTGGGCAATCGGGAGTTGTTGGCCATGAAATGGGCATTTGAGGAGTGGCGTCATTGGCTCGAGGGTGCTAAGCATCGTGTGGTGGTCTTGACTGATCACAAAAATCTGATGTATCTCGAGTCTGCTAAACGCCTTAATCCGAGACAGGCCCGCTGGTCATTGTTTTTCTCCCGCTTTGATTTTGTTGTCTCGTATTTACCAGGTTCAAAGAATGTGAAGGCCGATGCTCTTTCTAGGAGCTTTGTGCCTGATGCTCCTGGAGTCACTGATCCTGTTGGTATTCTTAAAGATGGAGTTATCTTGTCAGCTATTTCTCCGGATCTGCGACGTGTGTTGCAGAGATTTCAGGCTGATAGGCCTGAGTCTTGTCCACCAGACAGACTGTTTGTCCCGGATAAGTGGACCAGCAGAGTCATTTCCGAGGTTCATTCCTCGGTGTTGGCAGGTCACCCGGGAATTTTTGGCACCAGAGATCTGGTGGCCAGGTCCTTTTGGTGGCCTTCCTTGTCAAGGGATGTGCGGTCATTTGTGCAGTCCTGTGGGACTTGTGCTCGAGCTAAGCCTTGCTGTTCTCGTGCCAGCGGTTTGCTCTTGCCCTTGCCTGTCCCGAAGAGACCTTGGACACATATCTCCATGGATTTCATTTCTGATCTTCCACTATCTCAGGGCATGTCCGTTATCTGGGTGATATGTGATCGCTTCTCCAAGATGGTCCATTTGGTTCCTTTGCCTAAGCTGCCTTCCTCTTCCGATCTGGTTCCTGTGTTTTTCCAGAACGTGGTTCGTTTGCACGGCATCCCTGAGAATATTGTGTCAGACAGAGGATCCCAGTTCGTTTCCAGGTTCTGGCGATCCTTTTGTAGTAGGATGGGCATTGATTTGTCGTTTTCGTCTGCTTTCCATCCTCAGACTAATGGACAGACGGAGCGAACCAATCAGACTTTGGAGGCTTATTTGAGGTGTTTTGTCTCTGCTGATCAGGACGATTGGGTGACATTCTTGCCATTGGCTGAGTTTGCCCTTAATAATCGGGCTAGTTCCGCCACCTTGGTTTCGCCTTTTTTCTGCAACTCTGGTTTCCATCCTCGCTTTTCTTCGGGTCATGTGGAGCCTTCTGACTGTCCTGGGGTGGATTCTGTGGTGGATAGGTTGCAGCAGATCTGGAATCATGTGGTGGACAACTTGAAGTTGTCACAGGAGAAGGCTCAGCGCTTTGCCAACCGCCGTCGCGGTGTTGGTCCCCGACTACGCGTTGGGGATTTGGTATGGCTTTCTTCCCGCTTTGTTCCTATGAAGGTCTCCTCTCCCAAATTTAAACCTCGTTTTATTGGGCCTTACAAGATATTGGAAATCCTTAATCCTGTATCTTTTCGTCTGGATCTTCCTGTGTCGTTTGCTATTCACAATGTATTTCATAGGTCCTTGTTGCGGCGGTACATTGTGCCTGTAGTTCCTTCTGCTGAGCCTCCTGCTCCGGTGTTGGTTGAGGGCGAGTTGGAGTACGTGGTGGAGAAGATCTTGGATTCTCGCCTCTCCAGGCGGAGGCTTCAGTACCTGGTCAAGTGGAAGGGCTATGGTCAGGAGGATAATTCCTGGGTGGTCGCCTCTGATGTTCATGCGGCCGATTTAGTTCGTGCCTTTCATGCCGCTCATCCTGATCGCCCTGGTGGTCGTGGTGAGGGTTCGGTGACCCCTCACTAAGGGGGGGGTACTGTTGTGAATTTGCTTTTTGCTCCCTCTAGTGGTTACTAGTTTTTTGACTCTGGTTTTTCTGTCATTCCTTTTATCCGCACCTGGGTCGTTAGTTAGGGGTGTTGCTATATAAGCTCCCTGGACCTTCAGTTCAATGCCTGGCAACGTAGTTATCAGAGCTAGTCTGCTGTGCTCTTGTCTACTGATCCTGGTTCCAGTTATATCAGCTAAGTCTGCCTTTTGCCTTTTGCTATTTGTTTTGGTTTTGTATTTTTGTCCAGCTTGTTCCAAATCTATATCCTGACCTTCTCTGAAGCTCTAGGGGGCTGGTGTTCTCCCCCCGGACCGTTAGACGGTTCGGGGGTTCTTGAATTTCCAGTGTGGATTTTGATAGGGTTTTTGTTGACCATATAAGTTACCTTTCTTTATTCTGCTATCAGTAAGCGGGCCTCTCTGTGCTAAACCTGGTTCATTTCTGTGTTTGTCATTTCCTCTTACCTCACCGTCATTATTTGTGGGGGGCTTCTATCCAGCTTTGGGGTCCCCTTCTCTGGAGGCAAGAAAGGTCTTTGTTTTTCTCTACTAGGGGTAGCTAGATTCTCCGGCTGGCGCGTGTCATCTAGAATCAACGTAGGAATGATCCCCGGCTACTTCTAGTGTTGGCGTTAGGAGTAGATATATGGTCAACCCAGTTACCACTGCCCTATGAGCTGGATTTTTGTATTCTGCAGACTTCCACGTTCCTCTGAGACCCTCGCCATTGGGGTCATAACACCTCCCATTTAATTAATTGGTGGTCAGATATGTTTGACAAAATATGTTCAGCGAACATCGAGACGTTAACCGAACCTTGAAAGGTTCGCTCATCTCTAATTGTGACCCAATTAACTTATTTTGGTCTTTAATTTTTCCTTTGAGGGTCTTTGCTTTTCCTGTAATTTGTGATTACTACTCTATAGTTGAGTGGATTGAATTGCAGGTCTGTTGTTCATCAAATAGGTTAGGAGTAGTGTTGAGCGATACCATCCGATACTTGAAAGTATCGGTATCGGAAAGTATCGGCCGATACCGGCAAAGTATCGGATCTAATCCGATACCGATTCCCGATACCAATACAAGTCAATGGGACTCATGTATCGGACGGTATTCCTGATGGTTCCCAGGGTCTGAAGGAGAGGAAACTCTCCTTCAGGCCCTGGGAACCATATTAATGTGTAAAATAAAGAATTAAAATAAAAAATATTGCTATACTCACCTCTCCGACGCAGCCTGGACCTTACCGAGGGAACCGGCAGCGTTCTTTGCTTAAAATTCGCGCTTTAACTTCCTTACGTGAAGTCCCGGCTTGTGATTGGTCACGCGCCGTGGCCGGGATGCAACCAATCACAGCAAGCCGTGACGTAATTTCAGGTCCTTCAGGATTTTAAAATTACGTTCCGGCGTTGTGACTGGTTGCGTCGCGGTCACATGGGCGACGCGACCAATCACAAGCCGTGACGTCACGGGAGGCTGGACACACACGCATTTTAAAATGTGGGCGTCTCCTGCCTCCCGTGACGTCACGGCTTGTGATTGGTCGCGTCGCCCATGTGACCGCGACGCAACCAATCACAACGCCGGAACGTAATTTTAAAATCCTGAAGGACCTGAAATTACGTAACGGCTTGCTGTGATTGGTTGCGTCCCGGCCACATGGGCGGCACGCGACCAATCACAAGCCGGGACTTCGCGTAAGGAAGTTAAAGCGCCAATTTTAAGCAAAGAACGCTGCCGGTTCCCTCGGTAAGGCGCAGGCTGCGTCGGAGAGGTGAGTATAGCAATATTTTTTATTTTAATTCTTTATTTTACACATTAATGTTGTTTCGATACCAATACCCGATACCACAAAAGTATCGGATCTCGGTATCGGAATTCCGATACAGCAAATATTGGCCGATACCCGATACTTGCGGTATCGGAATGCTCAACACTAGTTAGGAGGCTCGCAAATTTGGGTCGTAAGAGTGGGTGCTCTTACGACCATTAATAGTCTTCACTCAGGCTTTGGCAATTGTTATTACATGTATTTTTAGCAAAACACACAAAAAATACAATAATTAAGAATTACATGGCAGCTACCTTAGGATTAAGAAGTGCCAAAATTCTTCAGATCAGATCTGAAGTTGTTCCCCAGGAGCCTTTATTAGGCTGGTTTCACATTTGTGTTTGTGGCCGCAGCGTTTGTACCGCATATAAACGCATGCGTCGTGTTTTCCTATATTTAACATTGAAAACGCATGCGTTTTTTTTTTGTTTGCGTTTTGCCGCGTTTGCCGACGCATGCGTCGTCTCATCGTTTGCGGCTTGGTGCGGAAATGCAACATGTAGTAATTTCTAGAGGCGTCTATTTGCCGCCAGGAAACGCATGCGTTCGATCACGCAAGGATTGCGACAAAAAAACGCATTGCTGTCAATGTAAATGCATGCGTTTTTAAGCACATGCGTTTTGTTGCTTTTTTGAACGCATGCGATGTACAGTAAAATCACACTGACAGGTTACAATAGAGTAGATATATACACATAGAATAGGTATATATACATATATATCAGTTAGACACCTATGTATATATATTTATATTTAATGCAGCGCTAGATAGCATAAAAGCCGCTAATTCAATTACCGGCTTCTGCTATCTCCTTCACAAACCCGACAGGATATGAGACATGGTTTACATACAGTAAACCGTCTCATATCCCTTCTGTTATTACATATTCCTCTTCAGTAATGTAAGAAGTGTCTGTGTGTCAAGTTTGGGGGCTCTAGCTATTAAATTAAAGGGTTAAATGGCGGAAAAAATTGGCGTGGGCTCCCGCGCAATTTTCTCCGCCAGAGTGGTAAAGCCAGTGACTGGGGGCAGATATTAATAGCCTAGAGAGGGTCCATGGTTATTGGCCCCCCCTGGCTACAAACATCTGCCCCCAGCCACCCCAGAAAAGGCACATCTTGAAGATGTGCCTATTCTGGCACTTGGCCTCTCTCTTCCCACTCCCGTGTAGTGGTGGGATATGGGGTAATGAAGGGTTAATGTCACCTTGCTATTGTAAGGTGACATTAAGCCAGGTTAATAATGGAGAGGCATCAATTATGACACCTAGCCATTATTAATCCAATAGTACAAAATGGTTAAGAAAACACACACACATAAATATAAATATACATATATAGGTGTCTCACTGACATATATATATGTATATACACCTATTCTATGTGTATATATCTGCTCTATTCTAACCTGTCAGTGTGATTTTACTGTACACCATGCTGAATTACCGGCTTGATTTTTCTCTTGTGAAATTTCTCATCATGCGCACCATAAACGCAAACGAAACGCAGGAAAAAAAGCATGTAAACGCGTACAAATGCGGCATTTTTTAACAGCATGCGTCAACGCATGTGTAAAAAAAATGCAGCGTTTGTACGCTTTTATATGTGTTTTTTCCACCACTTGCGGATGCGTTTAAACGCTTCGGATTTAAACGCAAATATGAAACTAGCCTTACACAGCATTCTAGTTTTTAAGAATCATAGTCTTAAAGGTACACGTTAGACTTAAATTTCAAAACACAAATGTTACCGTTAAAGAATAATGGCTATCTCCATTGGTATAAGTTAAATGTATTTTCAATTAACTTTTTAGAATAAGTTGTCATGTGTATCTATCAGTAATAACACTGTTTCTGGTCTTTATATATTTACTGAATTTAGAGATGAGCGGATCTTTTGAAATTTGAATACGACGACATTAGCAAAATTTCCCAGAAACTGTGAATCAAACATCAGTGCTGGAATAAATGTGCGTGAATCTCATACTAGAAAGCTTGTAATTACTTGGAAAATACGTGATAGAGAAGCGAGAGAGTGAAATAGAGGAAACTGCTCATCAAAAGGGCTTACACTCTACAGGAGAAAGAGAGGTTCTCATTGACTACAAGAGCTTACACCCTATGAGAGAGAGAATTACCTAGTGACTCTGGAGAGTGATCTCACATAACTCAGGTACTGATGGCCCCAGGATAAAGTTTAATAATTAAAAAAATGTCATAGCTGCAGGCACTATGAGGAAGCCAGCACAGCAATGCAAAATGACTTTGGCCTTCCTTCTGATGCTTTGTCAATGTAGGAAATGGTGCTGGGAAAGGTTTTTTCTTTTTTTGTGAACTGCAAATCAAATTTTAAAATGTTCAAATTTGTGTTACACCGCAAATTTCAGGAAACTTGACTCAAACTCAATCCATCACAGATCGATCCACTGATCTAAAATGGTATCCTGAATTTTCACCAGTTTTCCACTCTGTAAGATGTATCTCTTAATTTACAATTGACTCTGAAGTGGTGTAGACTAGCTACCAGTCTACAATTTTGAGTAGATACTGAAAGAAGGACTACTGCTCTTCATCCCTTAGCACACAGACAGAAGGAGTAAAGACATGTAGGACATTTGCAAAGCAGTAGTGATCAGTGTAGATGTGAGTCCAGATAAGGGGTGAGGTAAAAAAAAATTGTCAGAAACTTGACCATAAACTGTCTGAGGGAAATGTTGCAAAAAGATCCAGCTTCAGATTTACAACCTCAGTAGATACAATCCATATTTTTTGGTACAATTATTGGTACTATTAAAATCTAACGATACAGCACACAATAAAAATAACCAACGTGTTTCAAACGTCAGCGGGTTCTTTGTCTTCACTCCAAGACTAACAATGCTCTGATGTTTGAAACAAGTTTTTATTGCACACTGTATCTTTATGTTTTAATTGTACCTAAACTATGGATTTTAGTTACTGAAGTTTATAGATCAGAATCTGGATAATTTTGCAACATTTTCCTTTATATTTGTACACACATGGCGACAGTGTTTTGCCATGTTTCACATTCATCCACACCTTGGATAGGTGAGCTGGTATTTCCATATTTCTTTCCCATATGTTTTCTCTGTCTCTATTTGCCTATTTTCTCACACTGCATCCTTTCCTTCTCCATAGAATATAATGGCTTGTGTAGCATGACATCACAATGAGCTAGAAGGCCATCTTGTTTTGAGCAAGATGCATTTGAGCTGTTTCTTTTCAGAGTGAATAGTGAGTTCAGGAGGCAGAAGGAAAAGTAACAAGTGGCTGATACATTTAGAATGAAGCAAATTTGTTTGTCATATTATGCTGTTTTTTATCATTTCCTGTACTTTTATTTTAGGCATAATTCGTTGAAAATATATTTCCTATTTAAGAAAAATGGAGCTTATATCTTTACAATATACAGGTGCTGCTCACAAAATTAGAATGTCATCAAAAAGTTAATTTATTTCAGTTCTTCAGTACAAAACTAATATTATATAGAGTCATTACAAACAGAGTGATCTATTTCAAGTGTTTATTTCTGTTAATGTTGATGATTGTGGCTTACAGCCAATGAAAACTCCAAAGTGATTATGTCAGTAAATTAGAATAATTAACAAAAAACACCTGTAAAGGCTTCCTAAATGTTTAAAAAGATCCTTTACTCTGTTTCAGTAGGCTCCACAATCATGGGGAAGACTGCTGACTTGACAGATGTCCAGAAGGCAGCCATTGACACAGTCCACAAGGAGAGTAAGCCGCAAATGGTCATTGCTAAAGAAGCTGGCTGTTCACAGAGTGCTGTATGCAAATGTATTAATGGAAAGTTGAGTGGAAGGAAAAAGTGTGGTAGAAAAAGGTGCACAAGCAACTGGGATAACCGCAGCCTTGAAAGGATTGTTAAGAAAAGGCCATTCAAAAAGTTGGTGGAGATTCATAAGGAGTGGACTGCTGCTGGAGTGGACTTGAGTGGACTTCAAGAGCCACCACACACATACGTATCCAGAACATGGGCTACAAGTGTCACATTCCTTGTGTCAAGCCACTTATGACCAATAGACAACACCAGATGCATCTTACGAGGACCAAGGAGTAAAAGAACTGGTTGTTTTCAGATGAAAGTGAATTTTCCATTTCATTTTGAAATCAAGGTCCCAGAGTCTGGAGGAAGAGTGGAGAGACACACAACCCAAGCTGCAAGAGGTCTCATGTGAAGTTTCCACAATCAGTGATGGTTTGGGAAGCCATGTCATCTGCTGGGTAGGTCCACTGTGTTTTATGAAGACCAAAGTCAGCGCAGCCGTCTACCATGAAATTTAGAGCACTTCATGCTTCCCTCTACCGACAAACTTTTTGGTGATGGAAATTTCATTCTCCAGCAGAACTTGACACCTGTCTACACTGCCATAAATACCAATATCTTGTTTAAAAACAACAGTATCACTGTGCTTGGTTGGCCAGCAAACTCGCCTGACCTTAACCGCATAGAAAATCTATGGAGTACTGTCAAGAGGAAGATAAGACACCAGACAATGCAGATGAACTGAAGGCTGCTATCAAAGCAATCTGGGCTTCCATAACACCTCAGCCATGCCACAGGCTGATCGCCTCCATTACATGCCGCATTGATGCAGTAATTGATGCCAAAGGAGCCCCAACCAAGTAATTAGTGCTTTTACTGAACATACATTTCAGTAGGCCAACATTTCAGATTTTAAAATCATTTTTCAAGCTGGTGTTATAAAGTATTCTAATTTACTGAGATAATGACTTTTTGGGTTTTCATTGGCTGTAAGTCATAATCATCAACATTATCAGAAATAAACACTTGAAATAGATCACTCTGTTTGTAATGACTCTATATAATATCTGAGTTTCACTTTTTTTTATTTAAGAACTGAAATAAATGAACTTTTTGATGATATTCTAATTTTGTGAGAAGCACCTGTATAACATAAAAATACACAAATTATACAAAACATATATTCAGTATTTATTCTATTTTCCTGCAGCTCTGCCTCGTCTGGCATTAATCAAGTTCATGCTATATAAACCCAACCCACCCTATATTATCATTTAAGTAACTGCAAGTAAAAGGTAACAGGACAATAATACACAATATAAAGCATAGCTCACTGTAGAAAAGTAAAACTGAAGTCAAAAAGTATATAAACCCCTACAGGAGAATAGCTGAGTAATTTTTTTTTAATGATTCAGAAAAGTAAATATATAACTTTTGATACCTGATTGGTCTCTAGAATATTTTACCTTAAATATAAGCTGAGGTGCGAGTTTGCTGGCATGGTTGAAATGTTGGACCATTTACACATGTATATAATTAACTGGTATTCAGTTGAAAAGGACATTTGGGAGGGTCATTGTGACTTGCTGTCTGTTAACTAGTCTCTGTCATTAACGAATGAAAGTGCTCTCAACATTTCCACCTGTCTGGCAGACAGGACATTCTTCACGCTTGTCCTCCTAAATGTACTACTCATCTGTCTAACAGGAAAGACAAATTGTTCAAAATCACTGGCTATAAGAATTTAACTAGTCTAAGGAATCCCAAAGACAGTCTTCCTACTGTTTTTATCTAATATATAAAGCTGAATGTGTGTGTGTGTGTATGTATGTATGTATGTATGTATGTCCGGGATTGGCATCTGAACCGTAGCAGCTACAGCCACAAAATTTTGCACAGTCACACGTCTGGACCCCGAGAGCGTCATAGGCTATGTTGTGAGGTGAAATTTTAACCCCGCGCTTTCCAATTCACCAAACAATTTTGCCCCTATCTACATAATGGGGAAAAAGTGAAAGGAAAAGTGTTGGAGGCGTCGCAGCTACAGGCACAAAATTTTGCACAGTCACACGTCTGGACCCTGAGAGCGTCAAAGCTATATTGTGAGGTGAAATTTTAACCCCGCGCTTTCCAATTCACCAAACAATTTTGCCCCTATCTACATAATGGGGAAAAAATGAAAGGAAAAGTGTTGGAGGCAAATTAACAGCTGCCAGATGTGAACAAGGGGGACTTAAAGAATGACAGCGATGGCACCAAAGAGTATATACTGTACAGTTGCTAAGGTGGGGCCCCAACATGGGATAATCACACCACCACGGGGATATGAACACACACACAAAATGCGCCACACACTACCACGTGCTCGAACACATATACCACCCTCAGTGCACATTTCACCACACATACACCAACCTCGCCACATAAAAGTAGAAACACAAAAGTCGCCGCTCAAAACTCGCCACGCGCAAAACTCTCCACATGCAAAACTCGCCACACGTGCAAAACTCGCCACACGCAAAACTTGCACACGCAGAAAAATTGCCACACGCAGAAAAATTGCCACATGCACAAAAGTTGCAACACATGCAAAAGTTGCCTCACACAAAACTTGCACATACTCAAAAGGCACCACACATAAAACTCGCCACGCGCAAAACTCGCCATGCGCAAATCTTGCTGCACACAACTTGCTACACTAACCTGTCACATGCAACTCGACACACAAAAAGTTGCTACACGCATGTCGCCACACAAAACTCATCTCACAAAAGTCCCTACATGCATGTCGCCACACGCAACTCAACACACACAACTTGACACACGAAACTCGCCCTAAAACACACACAAGTCTGGTATCCTTCAAAAATAAAAATCTGATTAATAAGCAGACAAACTACAAGAGCAACAAATGTACCATATAGGAATCCGGCAGCTGTCAGTCACATGACCAGTCTATTATGTGTATGTGTGAGCTAATATATACTGCCAGGGGGTGGGCTTACTGTTGGCTGGGGATTTATCAGGCTGCCATTTTAGCTTACAAATACTGAGGTAAAAATACTGACCAAATAACGTGTGAACGAGGGCTAATACAGGAGGAGATGGCATACAGCTATATACTATATACAGGAGATGACACACAGGTATATACTATTTACAGGGGAGATGACACACAGGTATATACTATATACAGGAGGAGATGACACACAGATATATACTATATACAGGAGAGATGACACACAGGTATATACTATATAGAGGAGGAGATGACATACAGGTACATACTACATACAGGAGGAGATGACATACAGGTATATACTATATACAGGAGGAGATGACACACAGGTATATACTATATACAGGAGCAGATTACCTACAGGTATATAGTATATACAGGAGGAGATGACACAGGTATATGCTATGTATAGGAGGAGATGACATACAGGTATATACTATATACAGGAGATGACACACAGATATATACTATATATAGGTGAGATGACACACAGGTATATACTATATACAGGAGATTACATACAGGTATATCTAATATATAAAGCTGAATGTGTGTATGTATGTATGTGTGTATGTCCGGGATTGGCATCTGTACCGTCGCAGCTACAGCCACAAAATTTTGCACAGTCACACGTCTGGACCCCGAGAGCGTCATAGGCTATGTTGTGAGGTGAAATTTTAACCCCGCGCGTTCCAATTCACCAAACAATTTTGCTCCTATCTACATAATGGGGAAAACGTGAAGGGAAAAGTGTTGGAGGAAAATTGACAGCTGCCAGATGTGAACAATGAGGACTTAAAGAATGAGAGCGATGGCGACAAAGAGTATATACCGTACAGTTGCTAAGGTGGGGCCCCGACATGGGATACTCACCACACACGGGGATATGAACACAAACACAAAATGCGCCACACACTACCACGTGCTTGAACACATATACCACCCTCAGCACACATTTCACCACACACACACACCAACCTCGCCACATAAAAGTCGAAACACAAAAGTCACCACTCAAAACTCGCTACATGCAAAACTCGCCATATGCAAAACTAGGCTCACGCAAAACTCGCCACACGTGCAAAACTCACCTCATGGAAAACTCACCTCATGCAAAACTTGCACACACAGAAAAATTGCCACATGTACAAAAGTTGCACCACATGCAAAAGTTGCCTCACACAAAACTTGCACATACTCAAAATGCACCACACATAAAACTCGCCACGCGCAAAACTCGCCATGCACAAATCTTGCTGCACACAACTTGCTACACTAACCTGTCACATGCAACTCAACACACAAAATGTTGCTACACGCATGTCGCCACACAAAACTCATCTCACAAAAGTCGCTACATGCATGTCGCCACACGCAACTCAACACACACAACTTGACACATAAAACTCGCCCTAAAACACACACAAGTCTGGTATTGTCCTTCAAAAATAAAAATCTGATTAATAAGCAAACTACAAGAGCAACAAATGTACCATATAGGAAATACGGCAGCTGTCAGTCACATGACCTGTCTATTATGTGTATGTGTGAGCTAATATATACTGCCAGGGGGGAGGGCTTCCTGTTGGCTGGGGATTTATCAGGCTGCCAATAGCAACCAATCACAGCTCAGCTTCTATTTTGCTACAGTTAATTAACCTGAGCTCTGATTGGTTAATATAGGCAACAAAGACATTCTCAGTATAACAAAGCTAATATATGTTGTGAAATGCTTCTATTTGCTTAGTTTTTGCCTTTTAATAATTACATTTCTATCTATTTGTTTTGTGGTTTTTGTGTGCAGAATAAATTTTTGTTAACACATTCTATTTTGCTAACAGCAGTCATTAACCCGGGCGAAGCCGGGTAGTACAGCTAGTCAGTAATAAATATCATTTTTATACTATAAGGAATCCAGAACCTGACTGGCCTTCAGTGTGTACTGTCAAAATTATTAGATGTGGAAACTCTATCATATAACATTACAAAACCAAAAGTGAAGTCTGACCCAATATCCTTTTAGATATAAAAACTTAAACTTAATCCAGGGTTAACTAACTGCCAAAAACTAGACTTACCTCCAAATTATTTCAGAGTTAAAAATTTAATGGAAAAATATTTATACTTGCATGTAGCTCTCACAAAGTCAAGTCCATTCTTATCTTCAGCTAGCTGGTCTATTCCACTACTACTGAGGAATCACCATTTGAATCAGTATGCATATGAGGAATCACTGGGCCTCACAAAGCATTTCCCAAGCCTCTGTCTCACTTGCTCTATTCTACCCTTCGCGCTGTTTTCTCCTGTGTGACGGACAACTCCTTTGCTGTGTAACATTAAGAAAAGATGCAAAGGAGCTGCCAATCAAGTAAAGGCCCCGTCTCACATAGCGAGATCGCTAGCGAGATCGCTGCTGAGTCACAAGTTTTGTGACGCAACAGCGACCT
Organism: Ranitomeya variabilis; assembly: GCF_051348905.1. Classification (NCBI taxonomy): domain Eukaryota; kingdom Metazoa; phylum Chordata; class Amphibia; order Anura; family Dendrobatidae; genus Ranitomeya; species Ranitomeya variabilis. The sequence goes on from NC_135232.1 coordinate 240,145,861, forward strand.
CCATAGCGATCTCGCTATGTGTGACACGTACCAGCGATCAGGCCCCTGCTGCGAGATCGCTGGTCGTGTCGGAATGGCCTGGACCTTTTTTTGGTCGTTGAGGCCCCGCTGACATTGCTGAATCGGTGTGTGTGACACCGATCCAGCGATGTCTTCACTGGTAACCAGGGTAAACATCGGGTTACTAAGCGCAGGGCCGCGCTTAGTAACCCGATGTTTACCCTGGTTACCAGCGTAAATGTAAAAAAAAAAAAACAATACATACTCGCCTTCTGATGTCCGTCAGGTCCCTTGCCGTCTGCTTCCTGCTCTCACTGACTGCCGGCCGTACAGTGAGAAGTGAGAGCACAGCAGTGACGTCACCGCTGCGCTCTGCTCTCAGTGTACGGCGGCTCAGTCAGTCAGAGCAGGAAGCAGACGGCAAGGGACCTGGACACCGAAAGGCGAGTATGTACTGTTTGTTTTTTTTGGTAACCAGGGTAAACATCGGGTTACTAAGCGCGGCCCTGCACTTAGTAACCCGATGTTTACCCTGGTTACCCGGGTGCTGCAGGGGGACTTCGGCATCGTTGAAGACAGTTTCAACGATGCCGAACTCGTTCCCCTGATCGTTGGTCGCTGGGGAGAGCGGTCTGTGTGACAGCTCCCCAGCGACCACACAGCGACTTACCAACGATCACGGCCAGGTCATATCGCTGGTCGTGATCGTTGGTAAATCGCTAAGTGAGACGGGGCCTTAAGAGAAGGGGGCACTAAGGAGGGAATATAGCTGAGGAGACAGAGGCTTGGAAATTACTTTTTCACACCGTAAAGGGTAAGAGAAAGGTTAGCAATAATAATACTGAACAGCCATGTTGTGGCTAGCATTGTAGACAATCTCTAGTCAACTAACTTTGCTAAAGATCAAGTGTCCTTTATTGAAACACACGGAAAAACATCTTCACGGCTCGGGGGAGTGAAATAGACCAGGAGTGCGACGGACGAGACGACGGCCGTTTCGCGCTGCAAGAAAGCGCTTCTACAGGTCCATGTCAGAGAGGAAGTGATGCCAGGATAAGTAGATGAGTAACCACGAACTCCTCCTGTGTCAACCTCCAATCGGACAATAAAAAGGTGCACTGTGCTCATTAAAAACAACTTAAAAACAAATGCGAAAACACGTTATAAACATGAACAAACAAAAGATCATAGATACAATCCTGCATTCCTGTGATCAACACATAGATCACAATATAATATATCACAACAGGGGCATTTAAGATAAGCGGCACCAGATCCTGCCTATCATATAATATGGAAAGAGAATATCCATCAGAGAAACCTGCAGAGAAATATACTAGGGAGAAAGAAAACGCAACATCATAAATATACAGGCAAAATCAAGGAGAGATATAGAATAGAAACAATAACATAGGAATATCCTTGCAAGGCTACCTTATAAGAAAACGGACATATCTATTCTGTCATTAAGCCGGCAGGCAGGATTGGTGAGTGCTGCCGCGTTTGTTCTATTATGTTCGTATGACTCATACTTTATATCATGCGAGCACCTCCTCTTATCATCGGACGACCTTTTGCCCCATGAATTACACACCGCTGATAATCTCTGGATATTTAGGCTGTGCTGCTCTCTTTTCTCTTTTCATTGTAACTTTGCTAAAGAGCTGAGGCTCTCCCCAGAATAGACGTATAAAATGACCTCACACCTAAGTGCTAGAATGGCCCTCACAATCACCAGACATGAACCTAATCAAACACCTGTGTGTAGAATTGAAAACTGTATACATACACAAGTGAGTCGACCAATATGCACCAACTTAGTGAATATGTACAGTATATAAGAGACCTGAGATCAAATTTCGGTTGACACACATTTGAATCTGATAGAGAGCATACCCAGAAGGATTCAGGCAGTGACGAAAGACAAATGTGGATTTACAAAATACTTACAAAATTAAAAAAAGGAAAATTGAGATCTTTAAGAGCAAAACAGTAATGCAGTAATGCAGTGACATGACCAGAATCTGCACAGCTAATCATATGCTAAATAGTTGGAAGTCAAATATAAGTATGAAATATCCAAGATGATTGTCTATAAAATGATAGCAGTCTCAAGTTCAAAGCAGAAGTGGATGATGAGATATACAGCATAAAAGTCAAAAGTTCAAAACATTGTTGCCCTTTTGTTCTTCACTGTATGTTGAATATTGGGCTTCATTCATCAGTTGCATTCTACACTATGAAAGTATTAGATAGCATTTATTGAATTATCACTAATTGGCAAATAGTTTGGTGAAAAACACCGAGTTGAATGAAACCTTTACAACATCGAATTCACATTAATAATTGTGATTATTGTGTTAATATAAGATCAGATGTTGGGGGTCTGACCTCTCATCATGCAGTAATAGCAAGAAGGAAATATACATGATAAAGAAAATAGGCCCATTAATTTCCATCCTACACAGATTTTTATGTAAATTGATATGCCAGATTCCCACATACTTGCAAAAAAATTAGCATGACGAGTATATGGCCTTCTTGTGATATTGTAAATGAAGAACCGCAGTTATTTCTGCAAAGGCTTTCTGCTGAATTTCTAACATATAAACATCTGCAATGAAATCTGCATTAATTGATTCCTTCTATTGGTCTACATAGGGTATTATTAACCTTACTATGAGAAGGAATAGAACTTTAGGCCACTGCGCAATAAAAAGTAACATCTCCATTACGCAATATGTAATTTAAAACTAGATATTTCATCATTTAAAGGAAAACTAAGAGGCAGGTGATATAGCTATTTTCATTTCCCTGTTGAGGCTTGGAGCTCTAACAGTCGTCTATATTCCTCTCTGGTGTTTGGAGGACGTCCGTGTTTCTCCCTGACTCTTCTCAAGCTAAGTGTTTCCCTTGTTAGCTAAAGGCCCCGTCTCACATAGCGAGATCGCTAGCGAGATCGCTGCTGAGTCACAAGTTTTGTGACGCAACAGCGACCTCAGTAGCGATCTCGCTATGTGTGACACGTACCAGCGATCAGGCCCCTGCTGCGAGATCGCTGGTCGTGTCAGAATGGCCTGGACCTTTTTTTGATCGTTGAGGTCCCGCTGACATCGCTGAATCGGTGTGTGTGACACCGATCCAGCGATGTCTTCACTGGTAACCAGGGTAAACATCGGGTTACTAAGCGCAGGGCCGCGCTTAGTAACCCGATGTTTACCCTGGTTACCAGCGTAAATGTAAAAAAAAAAAAACAGTACATACTCACCATCTGTTGCCCGTCAGGTCCCTTGCCGTCTGCTTCCTGCTCTGACTGAGCCGCCGTAAAGTGAGAGCACAGCAGTGACGTCACCGCTGCGCTCTGCTCTCACTGTACGGCGGCAGTCAGAGCAGGAAGCAGACGGCAAGGGACCTGACGGACATCAGAAGGCGAGTATGTACTGTTTTTTTTTTTTTTACATTTACGCTGGTAACCAGGGTAAACATCGGGTTACTAAGTGCGGCCCTGCGCTTAGTAACCCGATGTTTACCCTGGTTACCCGGGTGCTGCAGGGGGACTTCGGCATCGTTGAAGACAGTTTCAACGATGCCGAAGTCGTTCCCCTGATCGTTGGTCGCTGGAGAGAGCTGTCTGTGTGACAGCTCCCCAGCGACCACACAGCGACCACACAGCGACGCTGCAGCGATCAGCATCGTTGTCTGTATCGCTGCAGCGTCGCTGTGTGAGACGGGGCCTTTACCCATCTGTCTTTAGTGGTAGTGGGGATTGACTGGTCCTCCCTATGCAGTACTTATTGCCAGGGTCAGGCAGAGATTAGTTATCCAACTGGCGAGAGGGGCGGGACCTATATAGGGATGATGCAGCTGCATGATTTACGGCTGCTAGCCAGCCTGAGTACATGTGGAGGTTGCCTGGTTGCAAGGGAATCCCCACATGTACTCAAGCTGTCTATTAGCTGTAAATCATGCAGCTGAGGCAACGAAAACTAAGTCTCCGAGCAGTTATAAATACTCGGAGACCACCCAAGCGTGCTTGGGAAAATCCGAGCAACTAGTACTCTCGCTCATCACTAATAGTCATAAATAGTACCATTCTCAAAGAAGACATTAAAGTATACTTTCATCTACGTTGGTGTGGAAACCTACATTCTGCTAACAGTTGCCTTAATATATTGTTGGTCCTGAATATTGAAGATCTTTAGACAGATCTCAGTAATGACCTCAGTAATGATACATTTATAAATAGTGACTATCAGTTACCTTTAAAAACATGTTTTTGGCATCTGTGCTTTGGAATTGATGTGATCTCACTTTACTTACTACACCGATATGTGAAGTGGCGTTGTCAGGACTGTAGGCAAAGATCATCATATATAGTGATATAACAGAACTGAACATATGGCGACACTGTAGGTAATTAGAGCTCTGGACTCAACGGCAAGAAATATCATATCCTCGGGGTGAAAGAGAAAAAATATTCCACAGCTATTTCAGAGTAACATCTGCATTAAGAAACATTCCTCCATATGCCAGAAAATGAAGAGAAACACCATAGATTCCTAGTTCTACAAGATCAGAATGGAGTGTTCTTATTATTATTTTGCAGTGGAGCTTGTCTTTATATGCGGACGTCGTAGTGGTCACTGATCTGTAGGGGCAATGTTGTGAGAAAATATAATAACCATGGTCGATATTGATTAAAACCACCTTGGGGGCAAACTATTCATTAATAAACATTGAAAAGTAAGAGACTACTGCTGAGGGATTCTGTCGTGAGTTCTGCCGCTGGACATTTAAAGCATAAGTGTCACTGTCATAAACAGATCCGTTGACGATAAAGCAATTTCAAAATCAATGCACTTATGGAAGGCTTGGTAAAGTCTAATGTGAGCTAATTGCTGCAGCCATAGACTATTATAAATGTGATGCCTATGGCAGCGAATAATGGTGTGAGCACAAAGACAAATCACAAATGGAACATTTTGTTTCCACATGGCTGAACCTGTAGCCCACTCTAAGCTCTTCCTGATGGTTGATAAGGCATTTTGCAATAAAAGCCTATGTTCCGATCTATTCTTTGGAGATTTAACCATGAAAAAAAAAAATCGAAGTCGCTTCATGTTATGAGCCAGGTCTAGTTTGATTAAGAAGCCAGGCATATAAAGTCTCAATCATTTCTGTTTGTAAAACCAAGAAAAGGTTACTAAGAAATGAGGGACCAAAAGGTTAAAGCTGTTACTAGCGAGTTAACCTGTTAGGTTTTGTCTGAACCTGTTGCGTGTAATCTTTATATTAATAAACCCTCTAACTGCATATAACTAGGAGCAATTAATAATAAAGTGAAAATCATCTGAATATCAGTCAACACTTTTTAATATTTTTTTTTTTAGAATTAAGTTCTGCAGTTTAAATTATTGATTATTCAATAAATTATATTACAGTTTAATAGGGCTGAATAACAGTTGAAGGTTATGAAGTCACAATTAGTGTTGAGCGATACCGTCCGATACTTGAAAGTATCGGTATCGGAAAATATCGGCCGATACCGGCAAAGTATCGGATCCAATCCGATACCGATACCCGATACCAATACAAGTCAATGGGACTCATGTATCGGACGGTATCCCTGATGGTTCCCAGGGTCTGAAGGAGAGGAAACTCTCCTTCAGGCCCTGGGATCCATATTAATGTGTAAAATAAAGAATTAAAATAAAAAATATTGCTATACTCACCTCTCCGACGCAGCCTGCACCTTACCGAGGGAAGCGACAGCGTTCTTTGTTTAAAATTCGCGCTTTTCTTTCCTTTACGTGAAGTCCCGGCTTGTGATTGGTCGCATGCCGCCCATGTGGCCGGGACGCAACCAATCACAGCAAGCCGTGATGTAATTTCAGGTCCTTCAGGATTTTAAAATTACGTTCCGGCGTTGTGATTGGTTGCGTCGCAGTCACATGGGCGACGCAACCAATCACAGCAAGCCGTGACGTAATTTCAGGTCCTTCAGGATTTTAAAATTACGTCCCGGCTTTGTGATTGGTTGCGTCGCGGTCAACCAATCACAAGCCGGGAGGCTGGACACGCGCGCATTTTAAAATGCGCGCTTGTCCAGCCTCCCGGCTTGTGATTGGTTGATTGCGACGCAACCAATCACAAGCCGGGACGTCACGGGAGGCTGGACAAACGCGCATTTTAAAATGCGCACGTGTCCAGCCTCCCGGCTTGTGATTGGTTGATCGCGACGCAACCAATCACAAGCCGGGACGTCACGGGAGGCTGGACAAGCGCGCATTTTAAAATGCGCGCGTGTCCAGCCTCCCGTGACGTCACGGCTTGTGATTGGTTGCGTCGCCCATGTGACTGCGACGCAACCAATCACAAAGCCGGGACGTAATTTTAAAATCCTTAAGGACCTGAAATTACGTCACGGCTTGCTGTGATTGGTTGCGTCGCCCATGTGACTGCAATGCAACCAATCACAAAGCCGGGACTTCACGTAAGGAAAGAAAAGCGCAAATTTTAAACAAAGAACGCTGCCGCTTCCCTCGGTAAGGTGCAGGCTGCGTCGGAGAGGTGAGTATAGCAATATTTTTTATTTTAATTCTCTCTTTTACACATTTTTACATTAATGTTGTTTCGATACTGATACCCGATACCACAAAAGTATCGGATCTCGGTATCGGAATTCCGATACAGCAAATATCGGCCGATACCCGATACTTGCGGTATCGGAATGCTCAACACTAGTCACAATTAGATTTCTCTAGTGCATATATCCACTCTCTTTAGTAATAAGAGCAGCAAATGTAAAAGTGTTGAGAGGCACGTGGAAATTATTTTTTTGAGCTACATTTTGGAATATAGCTATTGCAACAGTAGCAACAAAATTATATTGACAGTTTGGTTTCTGCCAGTGGTCCAGGGCACCAGCATCAGTCTATCATTACTATGCTTTGCTTATATAGCACCATCATATTCCATAGCATTTTACAGATATTATCATCACTGTCCCCAATGGGGCTCAGAATCCAAATTCCCTATCAGTATGTCTTTGGAGAATGGGAGGAAACCCATGCAAAAACACGGAGAGAACATACAAACACTTTGCAGATGTTGTCCTCATTGGGATTTAAACCCAGGACCTCGGCTCTGTGAAGCAACAGTGCTAACTAGAGATAAGCAAATATTGTCGGCTCTTTCCTTATTCAGCAAGCTATAGCACTTAGCGAAGAAGCTGCTGCAGGAACCTGGATACCTGCAGTGCTCCCAATAATCAGGTGTCCAGCGCCACAGCTGCATGTGTCGCAACTGTATGACAGTCATATCAGCACTTGTGTGTTCGAAACGCATACAGTTTATACAGGCATTCTCCTTCCGGTATATCCGTTTTTTATGTCTTATAGCCTATTTCTATTTTAAATGAATACTATTAAAGTAAAGTGATTTTATCTCTTGGAGCTGGATTCCCTTTTTTCCACATGTGCATCTCTAGGCGTCTGGCAGAGACGCGAATACATGCTCAAAATTTCCTGGACTCATAAGGAAATTCATCTAAAGGATGAGCTGAATTTATCTTTTTTTCATGACAGTCATATCACACAGTCTCTCCATGCATGTCCTGTGACTGTCACACAGCCATGTGATATATAAAGAACCTGGCACTCAACTTGAATTTAAGGAATTTATTCTGTAGTACGATCAAAATGTTTCGGCCTGGTGTGGCCTTCGTCAGTTACTACAAAGTTACAGGCAAAATCAAAAGTTACATCCTTCTGTAAATACATATATGAATATTTATAAATAAAGACAAAAATGACAATAACAAAAGTAAAACAAAAATAAGGTATATACAATGAATCAAACGGTCATAGTGGGTAGCGTACTGAACATCTAGTACAACTAGAGGAGCCAACAGTGCTTCCCAGAGCCCCCTAACGTGGGTAGGTAAGGTGGAGAGAACGTAGAAATGTGCATACCGTACAGTAGAATGACTGAGTGTCCACTCAGTAGATCCGATGGTTCTATAATTTATCTAAGTGACAAAAAGGGGGAAAGTCTGTTGTATTGAAAAAATAAGGAAAGGTAGGGGTGCACATGTGTAAATATCGTGAGATCCCTTAGAGGAGAAGCGGTACCTGTAGTCTGCTTTTTGTAATGAGCAGAAAGCACGTCTGAGTGCTGTAAATGAAAGTAAAGTATGAAAGTCAGGCTTAGAACTGTGAGTCGGCGTCATGGTGGCCGGAGGTGGTGAAGGTATTACCTGATGGTGTGCGGGTTTTGACGCAGTGTCCACCGCTGTCGGAGTGATGTCCGGAGTTTGGAGATGCCTATACTGCGTTCCTTAAATGTGAAAAGGCCGGACCGGAAATGACAAACCGGAAGTGGCCGTGTACAGCTATCGTGACTGACAAGATTGTGTCAGCCAACCAGAGGGCGCTGACAAGAGAGAGGCGGAACAACGCTGCAGAGTTGCGGGGAGAACGTAGGATAGCGTGGAGATCGCTCGAGAGTTACATTGATACCGCTAGAGAGTTGCGTAAAATAACGCTGGAGAGTTGCGGAGAGAACGTAAGGAAATGACCGTGCTGGTGGACGAGGAGGGTGATACGTGCTCAATCCACTGTGCCCCGCAGAGAAGAGGAAGAGTCCTGGAGTTTCAATATAGTCGGCTCTAGGGAGACAGATAAACATTGTTAAGAATCTTGAAATAACAGAAATGAGATAAATAACATAGTACATATTTCATTATAATTATAGGGAGATAGACATGAATGATAAAACATCTCCAGGGTAAAGAGGATTTGTACCTGATGGAAGAAGAAGTGTCAAACCTTATATGAAAGTGATGTCATAATCTCTATTGAGACCTCTAGGATGTAGGGTGTCGAGGGTATGGATCCAAAAGGATTCCCTCTGTTTGAGGGAAGCCAGTCTGTCACCTCCACGTCTAGGTAGTGGTATCTGTTCAATTACTTGAAACATTAATTGTGAGATATTATGGCCTTTAGATGTAAAATGCTGTGGGATAGGTAAAAGTTTGTTCCCACATCTGATCGTGGATTTATGTTTAGAGATACGTTCCCGAATGGATCTGGTCGTCTCTCCCACATACAGCATACCACATGGACATTTGATAACGTAAATTACGTATGATGATTCACAGGTAAAGTAGCCTTTAATTGGGAAAGATCTACCAGAATGTGGATGGTGGAATGAATTGCCCCTCAGGACGTTGCTGCACTGGGCGCAGTGGAGGCAAGGAAAGGTCCCTACCCTAAGATTCTGGAGGAACCTTTGTGTAGGTAATCTTCTATCGGATCCTAGATCAGCTCTAACTAGTGAATCTCTGAGATTACGCGGTCTCCTGAAACAGGGGAGGAATGGTTCCCTGAATTCAGGGATATTGGGATGGGCAGTTTTGAGCAAATGCCAATGTTGACGTATGTTTCTATGGAGTATATAGGCGAATGGGTGGAAGGTATGAACGAAAGGAATACGATTTTGATTTTGAGGTTTCGGTCTGGTATTATGGTTGGTTGGTTGTGATTCTTGAAGAATTGAGTCTGGGTAACCCCTCGCTTGAAATTTAGTCTTCATTTCAGATACCCTTTGTGTTCGTAACTCAGTGTCTGAGACTATGCGGGTAACCTGCTGAATTTGAGATTTGGGAATTGCCTTCTTGATGGCCTGGGGGTGCCAGCTCTGGTAATGTAGAAGGCTGTTCCTGTCAGTGTTTTTAATGTGGATGTCTGAGATTAGGTTGCCCTGTTGATCTTTAATGACTACTGTGTCCAAAAAATTCATCCAATGGGGATCATGGGCCATGGTAAAGGAGATACCTCCTCTTCTCTGCGGGGCACAGTGGATTGAGCACGTATCACCCTCCTCGTCCACCAGCACGGTCATTTCCTTACGTTCTCTCCGCAACTCTCCAGCGTTGTCCCGCCTCTCTCTTGTCAGCGCCCTCTGGTTGGCTGACACAATCCTATCAGTCACGATAGCTGTACACGGCCACTTCCGGTTTGTCATTTCCGGTCCGGCCTTTTCACATTTAAGGAACGCAGTATAGGCATCTCCAAACTCCGGGCATCACTCCGACAGCGGTGGACACCGCGTCAAAACCCGCACACCATCAGGTAATACCTTCACCACCTCCGGCCTCCATGACGCCGACTCACAGTTCTAAGCCTGACTTTCATACTTTACTTTCATTTACAGCACTCAGACGTGCTTTCTCCTCGTTACAAAAAGCAGACTACAGGTACCGCTTCTCCCCTACGGGATCTCACGATATTTACACATGTGCACCCCTACCTTTCCTTATTTTTTCAATACAACAGACTTTCCCCCTTTTTGTCACTTAGATAAATTATAGAACCATCGGATCTACTGAGTGGACACTCAGTCATTCTACTGTACGGTATGCACATTTCTACGTTCTCTCCACCTTACCTACCCACGTTAGGGGGCTCTGGGAGGCACTGTTGGCTCCTCTAGTTGTACTAGATGTTCAGTAAGCTACCCACTATGACCGTTTGATTCATTGTATATACCTTATTTTTGTTTTACTTTTGTTATTGTCATTTTTGTCTTTATTTATAAATATTCATATATGTATTTACAGAAGGATGTAACTTTTGATTTTGCCTGTAACTTTGTAGTAACTGACGAAGGCCACACCAGGCCGAAACGTTTTGATCGTACTACAGAATAAATTCCTTAAATTCAAGTTGAGTGCCAGGTTCTTTATATATCACATGTATATGGTTTGGGAACCTACCTGTGCACCACCGTAGCAGTGCTCACGTGTTTTGCCTACTGTCACACAGCCATGACACATGCACCTGTGGTGCTGAACACCTGAATATCGGGAGCGCTCCAGCTGCAGCTTCTTCGGTAAGTGCTGTAGCTTGCCGAATAAGGAGGGAGCCGACGATATTCGCTTATCTCTAGTTAGCACCGGGTCTTCATGCTCAACATTGACATTCTCCAATGCAGGTTTTTCTGGCACTTCCCCTCGCTTATTTATATGTTAATTTCTGAACAGATTATAGCCCTTTAAATTAACAGCCCAGTCATGGTTCTGGTCCAGCCATTTCTCAGATATCCCCATCATGACATAATCATGTTCTAACAAAATTAATTCTAATTCCTCCATTTTGTTGGTGAGGCTCCTGACATTAGTATACATGCACTTCATGTATCTCTCTGTACCTCTATTCTTTCTTAAATTATTAACTGTTCTAACCCCAACCCCCATTCCACTCCCAATTTCTTTATTTGTGCCCAGGTCACTATCTGCATTATCTTCCCCTCCTATAAAATGAATACCCTCCCCCAATCCCTAGTTTAAACACTTCTCCAACCTTCTAGCCATTTTCTCCCCAAGCACAGCTGCACCCTCCCCATTGAGGTGCAGCCCATCCCCGCCTGTAACCTGTAGCCAACTGAGAAGTTAGTCCAGTTCTCCAGGATCCCAAACCCCTCCTTCCTACACCAATTCCTGAGCAAACTTATTTAACTCCCTAATATCCCATTGCCTCTCTGGCATGGCACGTGATACAGGCAGTATTTTACAGAATACTACCTTGGAGGTCCTTGCTTTAAGGTTGCAGCCTAATTCCCTGACATTGTTTTTAAGGACCTTCCACCTACCTCTAACTTTGTCATTTGTGCCAATGTGCACCATGACCACTGGTTCATCACCAGCCTCTCCCAATAATCTGTCAACCCGATTAGCGATGTGTTGGACTCGAGCGCCAGGTAGGCAGCACACTGTTTGACAATCCCTTTCTTTATGACAGATTTCCCTATCTATTCCCCTAATAATTGAGTCCCCCACTACCAGCAGACACTCCTCCAGCTTTCAGAGGACATGCCTTGCTGCAGCAGTGCTACCCCTGCACTGACACCCCTGCACTGACACCCCACTCATCTTAGCAAACTTATTGGGGTGTACCAGATTAGGACTAGCCTCTCTGGCACTTTTCCCTCTACCTCGCCTTCTGACTGTCACCCATCTAGCTGCCTCACTTTCCTGCAGCTCCATACTACCATCCTCCCCCACATCTATCCCATTGAGCGTCTGCTCTGTGAGCAGCAGCCTCAACACTGCAATGCTCCAATGCTGGGTCTTCAGCTTCAACACTGACATTCTTCAATGCAGGTTCTTTTGGCTCAACACTGCAATGCTCCACTGCCGGGTGTTCAGTCTCAACACTGCAATGCTCCAATGCAGGTTGTTCAGGTTCAACACTGACATTCTTCACTGCAGGGTCTTCATCTTCAACACTGCAATTCTCCAATGCAGGTTCTTCAGGCTCAACACTGCAATTCACTGCATAGGCAAACAGTATGGGAGTATCAAATTACTAATTATGGGAACAATGATTTCAGGTGGTCATCCAGCACGTCTGTTCAAAGGGTTATTGGGGTGCATGTAACTTTGATGCAGGTCAGACCTTGGATGCAATGCATAAGCAAACAGTATGGGAGTACCAACTTCCTAATAATGGGAACATTGCTTTCAGGTGGCCATCCTGTATGTGGCTTCAAAGGGGTATTGGGATGCATATGACAGGCTATATATTATACAATGGGGAGAAAAGCATTTAGCCAGCCACCAATTGTGCAAGTCCCCCACTTAAAAAGATGAGAGATGCCTGTAATTGACATCATAGATAGACCACAACTATGAGAGTCAAAATGAGAAAACAAATCCAGAAAATCACCTTGTCTGATTTGACTAGATTTCTTTTGCAAATTATGGTGGAAAATAAGTATTTGGTCATTAACAAAAGTTAATCTCAATATTTTGATATATATCCTTTGTTGGCAATGAGAGGTCAAATGTTTTCTGTAAGTCTTCACAAAGTTGGCACACACTGTTGGTGGCATGTTGACCCATTCCTCCATGCAGATCTCCTCTAGAGCAGTGATGTTTTGGGCCTGTCGCTGGGCAACATGGACTTTCAACTCCCTCCAAAAATTTTCTATGGGGTTGAGATCTGGAGACTGGCTTGTCCAGTCCAAGACCTTCATATACTTCTTACGAAGCCACTACTTCGTTGCCCTGGCGATGTGCTTGGGATCATAATCATGCTGAAAGACCATCCACGTTTCATCTTCAATGCCCTTGCTGATGGAAGTTTTGCACTCAAAATATCACGATACATGGCCCCATTCGCTCTTTCATGTACACAGATCAGTCATCCTGGTCCCTTTGCAGAGAAACAGCCCCAAAGAATGATGTTGCCACTCCCATGCTTCACGGTAGGTATGGTGTTCTTTGGATGCAACTCAGCATTCTGTCTCCTCCAAACAAGACAAATTTTGTTTCAACAAAACAGTTCCACTTTGGTTTCATCAGAACATATGACATTCTCCCAATACTCTTCTGGATAATCCAAATGCTCTCTAGCAAACTTCAGACAGGCCCAGACATGTAGTAGCTTAAGCAAGGGACATGTCTGGCAATGCAGGATCTGAGTCCCTGGCAGCATAGTGTGTTACTGATGTTAGCCTTTGTTACAGCTCTATGCAGGTCATTCACTAGGTCCCCAAGTGTAGTTCTTGAATTTTTGCTCACCGTTCTTGTGATCATTTTGACCCCACGGGATGAGAACTTGGATTGAGCCCCAGATCGAGGTAATTATCAGTGGTCTTGTATGTCTTCCATTTTCTTATTATTGCTCCCACAGTTGATTGCTTATTGCAGATTCAGTCTTCCCAGCCAGGTGCAGGGCTACAATTTTGTTTCTGGTGTCCTTTGACAGCTCTTTGGTCTTCACCATAGTGGAGTTTGGAGTGTGACCATTTGAAGTTGTAGACAGGTGTCTTTTATACTGATAACAGGTTCAAACAGGTGCCATTACAGTGAGAGCAAGAAATGTTTTTGGGTGACCAAATACTTATTTTCCACCATAATTTGCAAAATAAATCTTGCAAAATCAGACAAGGCGATTTTCTCGATTTGTTTTCTCATTTTGACTCTCATAGTTGTGGTCTACCTATGATGTCAATTACAGGCCTCTCTCATCTTTTATAGAGGGAGAACTTGCACAACTGGTGGCTGACTAAATACCTTTTTCCCCACAGTATGGAAAGATGTATACATGAAGTGTTATAAATCTGATGCTAATGTAGTCATTAAATGCTTTAGAGAGCTTAACTGTGGGTGGATATTCTCCCTGAGCAGAGAGAGACAGAAAAATTAAAGGGAACCTGTCACCCTGTTTTTTCCGTATGAGATAAAAATACTGTTAAATAGGGCCTGAGCTGTGCATTGCAATAGTGTATTTTGTGGACCCCGATTCCCCACCTATGCTGCCGAAATACGTTACCAAAGTAGTCGTTTTCGCCTGTCAATCAGGCTGGTCTGGTCAGATGGGCGTGGTGTCTTCCCCCAGATCTTGCTTAGTTTTCCGTTGGTGGCGTAGTGGTGTGCGCATGTCCAAGGTCCCGAATCCACTGCACAGGGGAGTGAAAAGAGCGCGATGTGCGATATTTCATTGGTGATCGTGGGGGCGGCCATCTTCCTTTGGCCGCGCGTGCGCAGAAGCGGCGCTCTGCTGGCCGCGGCTTCAGGAAAATGGCCGCGGGATGCCGCGCGTGCGCAGATGGAGATCACGGCGGCCATTTTCCTGAAGCAGAGATGCGAACTCTGCTTCAGGAAAATGGCCACCGCGATCTCCATCTGGGCCATGGCCATGCCCATCTGACCAGACAAGCCTCATTGACAGGCGAAAATGACTACTTTGGTAACGTATTTCGGCAGCATAGGTGGGGAATCGGGATCCACAAAATACACTATTGCAATGCACAGCTCAGGCCCTATTTAACAGTATTTTTATCTCATACGGAAAAAACGGGGTGACAGGTTCCCTTTAAATAGATATTCAGAAATGTTAAATGGCTCATCAATGATCATATATTTGAACTCGGTTGCTGTGATATACATTATTAAACTAGTTTTCTATGAAAAGCGACGAAAGGCATACATTTCAAGATTCATTACATATTTCAAGAAAAAAATACAATTTTTTTTTTTGCCTGGTCTAAGTCATATAAATTGCAGCAATTTCTACATGTGTAGGCTGCAGCTGTTTGAAAGATTTTTCCTGCACTAATGGGACAATTCACGTCACCTTAGAAACATCTCTGGATCAAACTGTAGTTATTGCCAGTCATTCAAGTTAAGAGCATTTGCGGCCATTGAACATATTAGCTGTCAGCAGCAACAGCAAAATTATTGCCACTGGGGTCACTCTATAGTGTTCGGATGGTATTGGACTACTGCGCTCATTATCCATGTTTAGAAGCAACAACTGGATGTCAAGAACAGTATATAAAGGTCACTGTATGTTACATTTGTTCTGTGTTATATTAATGCTCATAGTAGGATGAATGGGCAGTGGAAAGAAGAGCACAGCGTAATTCTGGTTGTTAAATAGTAAATTCACGAATTGCGTGGTACAGAAAACATTCGCTCACTGCACCTTCAAACATAGATATTCCTTTACTACACTGGCAATTTTGTTTTCATAAACTGCAAATTAATTGTTGCATTCCAAGTGATGGTAACATCATGTTTGGATAAATTGGTAAAGAAATTGAGAATTGAGAAAAACCCGGACAACAATTTTAAGAAAGGTGGCCACATGAAGATTGATTACCTGGACATTAAACCTGTTAATAGCTATTCCACCAACTGAAATGCACTATTGTAGATTCTGCTTGGTTATATGTAAAAACAATCTTCGATTTTAGCTTTGGTTTTAATATATGGCTTGTTTGCAATTATTCCTCAAGTTCTAACTTTTATTCTCTGCTTTTTAGAAATGCGAGCCGCTCATCTCCAGTTATCTTCTCTACTGTGAACAGTTATTCAATCCCTACATGGTGCAGAAGTGATAGAGAGAGAGAGAGTCTGTCATGAGAAAAAATCAGTGATAGGTTTAAAGAGGCATAGAAAATTGCAAACATGATGATCTAAGGCAAGTAAATTTGGTGAAACATAGGCCTCATCTTTTAAACAGGTCTGAAAAAGCAAACCGGTACCAAAGAAGTGAGAAATGCGCTGCCATCGTTAAAAAAAAAAAAATAATAAGGAAAAAATGTACCAAATATTATCAATGTCATCTCCCATATTACCCATTTGTAAAATCTTGTGTTAGATGAAACAAGAGTCACATCCAGATGTCCCCAGATCGCTTTACTATGCACTCATGGGCAAATTGGTTTTGACTTATCAAGCTTCAACATTGTACAATTCTTCCATGGGAATAGCAGCATCAGTTAAAGGGAATCCGTTAACAGGTTTCTACTATTCAATCTGAGATCAACAAAATGTTGGGGAAGAGATCCTGAGACCAACGATGTGCCACTTACGTGTCTGCTTGTTGCAGTTTCAATAAAATCAATGTTTTATTAGCAGGAAATTATCACTAATGGACTAAGTGTCTCATGCCATAAAGTCCTCCTGCTCTCTGTAACCCCACTCCCACTACTGATGAGCAGCTTTCTGCCTATGCAGTGTGTACACAGAAAGCTGCCAATCAGTAATGCGGGCGGGGTTATATAGATCTTAGCATTCAGAGAACTGGAAGATGTGCAGCAGAAAAAAAGGGACTTTATCAAAATTACAATAAGCAGCCCAGTAAATGATGGATCACTGGAATGAGGGTCTCTGTTCTTATGTCATGTTGCTCTGAGATTACATATCAAACAACTGGTGACAGTTTCTATTAAATTGAAAAAATCTATATTTTCAGGTTTGTTTCTTGTCAGATTAAATTCTGATAAAACGAAAGGTGATTTTATACTTTTACCCTTCAGTAGTAGACAACTGTTCTTCCTTACCTCCCTATACAAAAAAAGAATGAGTTTGAATGAGCATGCTTGTTGTATCTCTCTACTGAGCAAAAATTTGGCAATATTGAAATTCACCATGCTTTTTGCATAGGAAAATGGTCTAGCTCAGGTATTCATAAAATTGTATGAGCTTTATTAAAGTAGTGAAAAAATTACGGCACACTAAGGGTACCGTCACACTCTGCAACTTTCCAACGATCACGACCAGCGATATGACCTGGCCGTGATCGTTGGAAAGTCGTTGTGTGGTCGCTGGGGAGCTGTCACACAGACCGTTCTCCAGCGACCAACGATGCCGAGGTCCCGGGTAACCAGGGTAAACATCGGGTTACTAAGCACAGGGCCGCGCTTAGTAACCCGATGTTTACCCTGGGCACCATCGTAAAAGTAAAAAAACAAACCGTACATACTCACATTCCGGTGTCCTTCAGGTCCCTTGCCGTCTGCTTCCCGCACTGACTGTGAGTGCCGGCCGTAAAGTAAAAGCAGAGCACAGCGGTGACGTCACTGCTGTGATCTGCTCTCACTTTCCGGCCGGCAGTCAGTCAGAGCGGGAAGCAGATGGCAAGGGACCTGAAGGACACCGGAATGTGAGTATGTACGGTTTGTTTTTTTACTTTTACGCTGGTAACCAAGGTAAACATCGGGTTACTAAGCGTGGCCCTGCGCTTAGTAACCCGATGTTTACCCTGGTTACAAGCGAACGCATCGTTGGATCGGTGTCACACACACCAATCCAACGATGACAGCGGGAGATCCAGCGACGAAAGAAAGTTCCAAACGATCTGCTACGACGTACGATTCTCAGCAGGGTCCCTGATCGCTGCTGCGTGTCAGACACAGCGATATCGTATGGATATCGCTGGAACGTCACGGATCATACCGTCGTAGCGACAAAAGTGCCACTGTGAGACGGTACCTTAAGACACACTAAGATAAGTGTGAGTGGCGATATCAGGAAAACATATAAGGAAGTCAAATGTGTTTCAAACATGAAATGCCTTCTTAGACTTGGTCTGAAAGAACACATTGCATGATCAAAAACGCATGTGGTTCCCTTATATGTTTTTCCAAATATCCACACTCACACTTATCTTAGTGTGTCTCAGTGGGCCACAATTTTTTTTAACTACTTTAATAAGGCTGATACAAGATTATGCATTTCTGAACTAGAAGCTGGATCATTTTTCTTTGCATACTCAACAGATCCTCAGCAGTGGCGTGATTACATCTTCCACATCACCATGATATATCTGGATATATCTTCAAGGGCGAGCTGGTTACCTGTATTTTTGTAATCTATTTTGTACCTAACATCTACAGGGTGAATGCTGGCAGGGCATCTAATGCACATTAGGTGGCTGCCACTCTGACAGAAATCAATTTTAGTTTACTATGTAGGGTTTTCTCACAATTATTTCAGTGATAAGGCTTGATGTGGTAAAAGACACCAAACAAACTCAATCACTGTCACTCACTGCTGCTCCAAAGCTGCCTCACTGCCGCTGACCACGGTCTTTGCTGACAGACCGCATTACTGACTCACAACTACTGTGCACATGATTGCTGCAGCCAACTAGTGGGCTTAGTTGTGATGCCAAGGTAATAGCCATGAGACTGATGAACCCAGTCATTGCTTGCAGTCATCATGTGCTTTTGTAGTCATAACATTACCACTGCATCTTGACAGCAAAGACCGGCGGCAGTGCCAGAGAGGCAGTACCTTAGTGTAATGGAGTACCACCCCGCCCTGATTTCATAGACCATACTTCATTAACATTTCCTACCCTGCTTCTGGTGGGGGGCATTGTGCTCATTTGTTGCTCTCTGCAGGGGGCTTCTCAGACTGGCTGGGACAGTGGGACTGGACATCTAGAGCCTCTTTTGTACTTTCAGCTCCAGGTAACAAATGTTTGAGGGTGGGTGTGAGCCCCTCCACCCATCCAAGGGGGCTGATCACTAGAGGGTGGAACAATAAGCCCATTGATATACTATAATTCTTCTGGGACCTGTGTGGTGTGAGGAGCTAGGATCTGCTGCTGCGGCCAGATCCTGGTGCCTGTCTATGAACTAGTGTTTTGTTTTCCCTGGAGTCGGATTATCGGGTGTCGCCCTGGATTTGTTATTTTGTTGCGGCCTTATTGTAAGTTGAAGAACCTGATCACTGTTTGCCGGAATATTCTCTCAGTTGCAATAAAGGTCTCTTGGATTATTCCTCGGTCTGCTGTCCCTCCTTGCTCTGTCGCACACCCCGTCACACTTAGAACCAGAGGTGTGCTGCCAGCAAAATACTTAGTTGGATGACAACTATTCCTCCAACCTCCTTCCCAATCTCAAACATTCTACTTAACAAGCACAACCCTGCATAATAGTTTTTTTTTAATTTCCCAAAGAATAGATAAACTGCATACACATAAGTAGTCTACAAATCCAGGAGCGTTTTCCTTTGGTGTTTACTGTGGCTTAACCAGGTCAAAAGTGTTTTTGCTGTTATTTTGTTATATTTTGTTATTTTGCTGTTATTTTATTCCCACCATTCCTCTGATTAGTCTTTCTTTTGTTTCCTATTTTTTAATATACTATACAGTTACAGAGAAGTGGGCTACAGATGAGTGGATCAGGCAAAATCGCAGGTGATGCAGGGTCACAGAGTCATAACATTGTTAGGGATTAATTCTCTGATGACATGGCCAATTTCTGTTTCTTTTGCATTTTTGCTTTCTCCTCCCCTTCTTCCTAAAGCAATAACTCTTTTATTCCGTCCATATAGACTTATCAGGGATTGTTTTTCGCTTGACGAGTTTTACTGTTGAATGACACCATTCATTTTACCACATTATATACTAGAAAATGTGAAAAAAAATCTAAGTGGGGAGAAATTGTGGGAAAAAAGGCAATTCTGAGATTGTTTTTTTTCTGAACTGCTTTATTGTGTGTATTTTGTGGTAAAAATGACCTACCTCGCAATATGATTCTGCTCATCTGTACGATTAAAGTGATACCAAAAGTTCAGCTTTTTTAATTATTTTAGTTGAGAAAAAAATGTTTTGGGGTTGTGTCGCAAAATATTTAGAATTGAGAGTCCTCAGTGGTTGATACCTTTTAATGGGTAACTGAAAAGATGGTAACAAATTGCAAGCTTTCGGGACTGCTCAGGTCTCTTCATCAGGCAAAGACTAATGCAAAACCTGAAGAATCACATATTTATACACAACACAGCACACTGCAGGGATTGTGACACCATTTTACAAGTCAAATAACATTTTAATTTTTCTGTCAATGGAGCTTTGTGATGGCTTATTTCTTGCGTGGCGATACAACATTTTTCTAATTACATTTTGGGATAGATATAACATTTTAATCACTTGTTACACCATTATTTTGTGGTACTACAGTGACCAAAAACACATAATTTTGGCGTTCTAGAATTTTTCTCATTTGCAGTCTATACCAATGAGGTTAATTATTTTGATATATAAGATTTTTCTGAAAGCAGTGATACCAAATTTGTGTATTTTTTTTACATATGAAGTACAATGCAAATTTACACCGATACTTTTTTGTACCATTTTTTTTTAAATATGTCTTTATCACACTGTATTCAATTTTTTGTGTGTCTGACAGATGAAAAAGCGTAATTTTTGGGGTGTTATTTTTATAGGGTGTTCACCGTATGGAATAAATAGTGTGCCAGTTTTATAGATCAAGTTGCTCTGGACGTAGTGATACAAATTATCTGTACTTTGTTTATTTTTGTTTTATTGTAAAAGCTGCATTTTAAGTGACAAAACTATTTTTATGATTAGTGTGCACTTTTTTGTATGTTTTTTTTAACCTTTTTACACATTTCATGTAATTTTATTTTACTTTTTAATTTAGACCCACTGTCGGACATAAATATTTTTTACTTTGATCACTGATCTCATGCATTGCAATATTTGTGTACTGCAGTGCCTGAGACCTGTCAGTGAGTCACTTATGCTTATGCTTATGATCTGGATCTCACAAACCACCATACCCTGGCATCATTAGATGACATCAGTGTACCGTGAAAATGATCAGCACCTGTGTTTACAATTTATGGGTGCCAATCCTGCCATAGGGTATCTTTTAACCTTTTTTTAACCACTTAGTTACTGCTGTCACAAATAGCAGCTGTATTTAAGAAGTTAATCAGCCCGAATCAGTTCCAAAACTGGCTGAGGCTGATATTGCAGGAGGTCAGCTGTTATGTTTAGCTGTCACGCATGGGAATTGCACCTGCGGTGGGCATTATTCACTTATTTCTGACAGCCATTTAAGGGGTTAACCCCTTAATCCCATATGACGTACTATCCCGTCAAGGTGACCTGGGACTTAATTCCCAGTGATGGCATAGTATGTCATATGCGATCGGCTGCGCTCACAGGGGAAGCGTGGCCGATTACGGCCAGATATCCGTGGACTATCGCAGCTGACATCTGACACTATGTGCCAGGAGCGGTCACGGACTGCTCCTGGCACATTAACCCCCAGAACACTGCGATCAAACATAGGGAAGCATCACGCAGGGAGGGGGCTCCCTGCGTGCTTCCCTGAGACCCTCAGAGCAATACGATGTGATCACATTGCTCCGAGGGTCTCCTACCTCCTTCTCCCTGCAGGTCCTGGATCCAAAATGGCCACGTGGCTACTTCCGGGTCCTGCAGTGAGGTGGATAACCAGCGCCTGCTCAGAGCAAGCCTGCAGCCCTGACTGTCAGATCGCTGATCTGACACAGTGCTCTGCAAAGTGACCCCCCTGGGGCAATGTTATAAAGTAAAAAAAAAATATTCACACGTGTAAAAAAAAAATTCCTAAATAAAGAAAAATATATATATATTGTTCCCATAAATACATTTCTTTATGTAAATTAAAAAAAACAATAAAAGTACACATATTTAGTGTCGCTGCGTCCATAACGACCCGACCTTTAAAACTGTCCCACTATTTAACACTTTCAGTGAGCACCGTAAAAAAAGAGGCAAAAAACAATGCCTTATTATCATACCGCCGAACAAAAAGTGGAATAACACACGAACAAAAAGATGGATATAAATAACCATGGTACCGCTGAAAACGTCATCTTGTCCCACAAAAAACAAGCCACCATACAGCATCGTCAATGAAAAAATAAAAAAGTTATAGTCCTCAGAATAAAGTGATGCAAAAATAACTATTTTTTCTATAAAATAGTTTTTATTGTATAAAAGCGCCAAAACATAAAAATTATATAAATGAGGTGTCACTGTAATCGTACTGACCTGAAGAATAAAACTGCTTTATCAATTTTACCAAACGTGGAAACGCCTCCCAAAAAGAAATTCATGAATAGCTGGTTTTTGGTCATTCTGCCTCACAAAAATCTGAATAAAAAGCGATCAAACAATATCATGTGCCCAAAAATGGTACCAATAAAAACTTCAACTCATCTTTCAAAAAACAAGACCTCACATGACTCTGTGGATCAAAATATGGAAAAATTATAGCTCTCAAAATTTGGAGACGCAAAAACTATTTTTTGCAATAAAAAGTGTCTTTTAGTGTGTGACAGCTGCCAAACATAAAAATCTGCTAAAAAACCCACTATAAAAATGAATCAAACCCCCCCTTCATCACCCTCTTAGTTAGGGAAAAAAAATAAAATAAAAAAATTGTATTTATTTCCCTTTTCCCATTAGGGTTAGGGCTAGGGTTGGGGCTATGGTTAGGGTTGGGGCTAGGGTTAGGGCTAGGGTTAGGGTTGGGGCTAGGGTTAGGGTTGGGGCTGGGGTTAGGGTTGGAGCTACGGTTAGGATTGGGGCTAGGGTTAGTGTTGGGGCTAGGGTTAGAGCTAGGGTTAGGGTTGGGGCTAGGGTTAGGGTTGGGGTTAGGGCTAGGGTTGGGGATAGGGCTAGGGTTGGGGTTAGGGATACAGTTAGGGTTGGGGTTAAAGTTAGGGTTAGGGTTGGGGCTAAAGTTAGGGTTTGGATTACATTTACGGTTGGGATTAGGGTTAGGGTTGTGTCAGGGTTAGGGGTGTGGTTAGGGTTGGAATTAGTGTTAGGGGTGTGTTGGATTTAGGGGTGTGGTTAGGGTTGGGATTAGGGTAAGGGGTGTGTTGGGATTAGGGGTGTGGCTGGGTTTAGGGGTGTGGTTGGGATTAGGGTTAGGGGCATGTTCGAGTTAGGGGTGTGGCTAGGGTTATGGTTAGAGTTGGGATTACGATTAGGGGTGTGTTTGGGTTAAAGGTGAATTTGGGTTAGGGTTTCAGTTAGAATTAGGGGTTTCCACAGTTTAGGCACATCAAGGGCTCTCCAAATGCAACATGGCGTCCGATCTCAATTCCAGCCAATTCTGCATTGAAAAAGTAAAACAGTGCTCCTTCCCTTCCGAGCTCTCCCGTGTGCCCAAACAGGGGTTTACCCCAACATATGGGGTATCAGCGTACTCAGGACAAATTGGACAAAAAATTTTGTGGTCGAATTTCTCTTGTTACCCTTGGGAAAATAAAAATTTGGGGGGCTAAAAACCCTTTTTGTGGGAAAAAAAAATATTTTTTATTTTCACGGCTCTGCGTTATAAACTAGTGAAACACTTGGGGGTTCAAAGTTCTCACAACAAATCTAGATAAGTTCCTTCGGGGGTCTAGTGTCCAATATGGGGTCACTTGTGGGGGGGTTCTACTGTTTAGGTACATCAGGGGCTCTGCAAATGCAATGTGATGCCTGCAGACCAATCCATCTAAGTCTGCATTCCAAACGGCGCTCCTTCCCTTCCGAGCTCTGCCATGCGCCCAAACGGAGGTTCCCTCCCACATATGGGGTATCAGCGTACTCCGGACAAATTGGACAACAACATTTGGGGTCCACTTTCTCCTGCTACCCTTGGTAAAATACAAAACTGGGGGCCAAAATATAATTTTTGTGAAAATAAAAGGAAATTTTATTTTCATGGCTCTGCGTTATAAACTGTAGTGAAACACTTGGGGGTCCAAAGCTCTCACACCACATCTAGATGAGTTCCTTAGGGGGTCTACTTTCCAAAATGGTGTCACTTGTGGGGGTTTCAATGTTTAGGCACATCAGTGGCTCTCCAAACGCAACATGGCATCCCATCTCAATTCCAGTCAATTTTGCATTGAAAAGGCCATGCGCCCAAACAGTGGTTTAAAACCACATATGAGGTATCGGCGTACTCAGAACAAATTGCACAACAACTTTTGTGGTCCAATTTCTGATGTTACCCTTGGGACAATAAAAAAATGGGGGCGAAAAGATCATTTTTGTGAAAAGATATGATTTTTTATTTTACGGCTCTGCATTATAAACTTCTGTGAAGCACTTGGTGGGTCAAAGTGCTCACCACACATCTAGATAAGTTCCTTAGGGGGTCTACTTTACAAAATGGTGTCACTTGTCAGGGGTTTCAATGTTTAGGCACATCAGGGGCTCTCCAAACACAATATGGCGTCCCATCTCAATTCCAGTAAATTTTGCATTGAAAAGTCAAATGGCGCTCCTTCCCTTCCGAGCTCTGCCATGCGATCAAACAGTGGTTTACACCAAAATATGCAGTATCGGCATACTCAGGACAAATTGTACAACAACTTTTGGGGTCCACTTTCTCCTGTTACCCTTGGTAAAATAAAACAAATTGGAGCTGAAGTAAATTTTTTGTGAAAAAAAGTTAAATGTTCATTTTTTTTAAGCATTCCAAAAATTCCTGTGAAACACCTGAAGGGTTAATAAAATTCTTGAATGTGGTTTTGAGCACCTTTGTGGGGTGCAGTTTTTAGAATTGTGTCACACTTGGTTATTTTCTATCATATAGACCCCTCAAAATGACTTCAAATGTGATGTGGTCCCTAAAAAACAATGGTGTTGTAAAAATGAGAAATTGCTGGTCAACTTTTAACCCTTATAACTCCCTAACAAAAAAAATTTGGTTCCAAAGTTGTGCTGATGTAAAGTAGACATGAAGAAAATGTTACTTATTAAGTACTTTGTGTGACATATCTCTGTGATTTAAGGGCATAAAAATTCAAAGTTGGAAAATTGCGAAATTTTCAAAATTTTCGCCAAATTTCAGTTTTTTTCACAAATAAATGCAGGTAATATCAAACAAATTTTACCAACACCATGAAGTACAATATATCTCAAGAAAACAATGTCAGAATCATCAGGATCCATTGAAGCGTTCCAGAGTTATAACTTCACAAATGGACAGTGGTCAGCATTGTAAAAATTGGCCCAGTCATTAACATGCAAACCACAATTGGGGTTAAGGGGTTGATGTCCATTAAGAAATTTTAATTTTTTGGCTAGTTCAAAAATTGTTGAAAATACTAAATAGCTTGGGTAAGAATGAAATCAAATGAAACAAGCTAAATAGCTAGAGAAATTGAAATCACAATGAGTGGCTATTTTGTGGAATGAAATGTAGAAGCCAAACAGTAGAAAAAAATTCAAGGAACAGATGAAGTGAAAAAACACATTCATATTTAAAATATGTTAATTGTATTACACTGAGTTTTTCAAGCAAAAACTGCATCTAGATGACTATGTTTATGTGTCTTATTTTGATGTGAGTCCCGTGAGTGTCTCCTCACTGCAGAAAATTACACTTTTCACACTAAGTTAGTTTTATTAATAATATTTTCTGATCCATGTTAAGCCATCAAGAAGAGAATCTCAAATTGCTTAACAAATATATCTTCAGCATTCAAGTGAGGAATTTTAGTTTTAAGAGTAATTAAACAATATGCAAATAGCCCATAAATAACTTGAAACATAATAAACTGGAAGCACATGATTCTGGGAAGTAATCATACATAAATAAATATTCTCTCTGCTTATTTATTCCATTAAATAACGTAGCTTCCAAATGATGATGGAATCGTTGAGATGAAAATATGATTTGGCTTTCTATTTGACAGTAGTGTCATAATTTGACAGTTGGAGTCATAATTCAGCACAGATATTATGTATTAAAGTATGATAGAAGGGCACAATAGAGTAAGACTTATGTCCCAAGAGGCCTAAAGCCTTGACACAATCTTTATTGAGCTACTAACTGTCTCTGTTTGCAGAGAAAATACATCTTCAATTTCATGTTAAACTGTAATCTGGTTAGACTGGCCTACGCAAACACTCTTTAGTAGAAACTTTACACACTAATATTTTTTTCTGCTTGCTAACAGTAAAATTTTGAATCTATTGAAATTTTAAATCACCAAAATTTGATTAGCAGATAATCGTTTCTGCAAATTGCAAAATTATAAGCCTTGAATTGACTAAAAAAGTCATGTATAACACTCTAAGGTCTCCTAGAATTGTACACAACCAATTTCAAGCTTAACACAAACACAGTCTTAGTAATGTCAAAGTGGCCTCACCATAAAAACAGATGGCAGCCAGGTAGTAACCACCAGCCCACTTAATATCACAGCATACTAACAGACTCTGCATGTTTTTTTTAAATAAAAGAAAATGTACAATATGTATCCCTCTTACTCATTCATAATCGGGCAGATTGTTTTATGTAGAATAATGATTTAAGCTGACTGTGTTGCTGTCAGAGGTAACATCATCTGGCTGTGACTGAGGTTAATGCGCTATGTACTCCATAATGCACTTTGCCTCCTCCCCTCTAATACACTTAATGGAGGCAAAGGAGGCCAATTGTGGCCTGCGTTTAGTAGTGCTAGTGACCAGACAGCTGGTGCCAGTGGTGGTGGTACTTCTGATGCTGCTAGCAACTCCCACATTTTTGAACTGTAGTAAGGGATTATTATTCTTTTACATTACCCCATTCACTGCCATTGGCAGTAACACTTTTCGGGAAGGTGATGTGATAGGTAGGTACAAGTCTAAAAAGCCAGCACCTACAACAGGGTTCTGTATTGGTGTGGCATGTATATATGTGAAATTTGACTAACCTAACAGATATGCAAAAAAGTGTTTGTGAAGCAGACACTTTGTAATATGGACAGTCAGATAAATTTCTGGATTCAGGTGAATTTTTTTTCTGTTTGTTTAAAAAAAATATTTCCCCTTTCACAAAAGGTTTGCACATGAAATGCAAACAGTACAGTCACTTATGACAAGAAAGTACACCATCTATGTCTGACATTGAGTCAAGTTTTTCTTTTTCTGTAGAAAATATTGTGCTGCATGGCTGATCCTGTCTAGTGTATTAATAATGAAGAAAAAAAGTGTCATTAAAATACACATGCAGAAAGGCAGATGCCAGTTACACCATAACACTGATCAATCACATTGAGTCTGTTTCTGCTGCTAGCAACTCTCATATCTCTCTCCATCTATCAACTGGCTGCTACAGGTATCCAATACAATAGAACACTATAAAAATGGAGCATGTATATCCTAAAAGAGTTCAAAAACTGGTAATGAAACCTAAATCACATAAAATATTTATATTTTATTAGAATCATTAAAAATTAGGTTTGAAATGTACGCAATTTTAAATATTAGTAGGCCGTCAGACCGGTGAAGATACAACATGTATGACAGTGCAATAAGCTATTAGTAGATGTTAGTAAAGTGCAATGTGCCTGTGTACATCAAAAAGCCTCGATGCACGTTTCGCTGAGGCTTTCTCATGGGGCCTGTCTATTGATGTGTGTAAGGTGGATTATATATACACATGGCACCGGTCTCCAAAGGTGCAAGGGTTAAGCGTCGCTTTAGATGGGTGCATGTGGGCAGAGCCTCTGTTGACCACCAGGTCACTTCTGGAGGATCTCAGCAGCTTTGCATGTCAGAAAAAAATTTCCTGTGATGTCAGGTGACACACATCACTCCATATAGATGCCTTCAGTAACGGGGGGTCGGTGAGTAGGGGCATTAGCACGCTTGCACACCTAATGGTTGCCATATTTAAAGTAAGAGAAAACAGATACACAGTCTGCATTACATGGTGGCCATATTAGAATAGGACACAAGTGTGGGAAAAGAATTCTTGCAGAGAGAACCGTTACCATTGTAAAGTATATAGGAAAATATACAAAAAACCTTATCCATATATACATGTGCAAAGGATAGTCCTGTAGAATTATATATACATATAGTGCCTGTCTCCACAGGTGTATGGGATAAGCGCATTAGATGGGCTCAAGTGGGTGGAGCCTCTGCTGGCAGCCACAACACTTCTGGTGGATCTTGGCAGCGATCCTTTGTGTGATGATCTTTTGCATGTGTATATACATTACTTACTGAAAAATATTGGCAGAAATTGGAGGCAAAGAGCCAGCTAAATATGGAAGTTAATTACTCTAAACAGGAGACACATGGAGCAAGCCCCTGCCTGCCCTGGCCATGATTGGATGGCTAAACTGTCACTCAACACACTGACAGCTCAGCACGCCCCAGCCTCCGATTGGTGAGTGAGCTGTCCCTAACCATAATGATAGTTCAGCACACCCCTTCTCTACATTGGACAGCTGAACTGTCACTCACTGAGTAGACACACCGATAACAGAAATCATGATAGTGCCTCCTCTTTTAGGGGGGTCACCGAACCTCCAAGTTTCCCAGGAAACCTACAATGGAAGGCCCTAACCAGACGATCAGCCTTCAATGAAAGAGCCAGAACCCCAAATCTCACTGCTGGTCCATATCCCCTCCAATGAACAAAATACTGAAGTCAATCCACAATCCTCTATACCCCATACTCCAAACTTCCAGAAACAGAAATAGGAGACAGAGATGAGTCAGACAACGCTGATGGGACAAACTCTTTCAACGGGGATTTTTGGAACATATTTGGGATGCGATGAGTAGGAGGAAAGCTAAATTTAAAGGCCTCCAGTTTAACTACCTGTAGAATCTCATATGGGCCAACAAATTTAGGACCCAACTTCGCTGATGGTACTTTCAGATTAATATTTTCGTCAGGTAACCAAACTTATCAACTACTTTGAAGATGAGTCCTGCCGAGCGTTTCCTATTCGTCTTCTATTATTGGTGAAGCTGAGCCACCCCAATATTTTTCTGAACCTCCCTCCAGACATCCCCAAGCTTTCATATGGCAACCTATACTCTAGAACATCCAGAACTCATCGTAGAAATTTCACCAAAATGAGGATGAAAACCATAACTGCAAAAAAGACGAGGTTTCGGTGGACTGTTAAAGGCGAACTCAACAGGAGGTAAAAATGAGGTACAGTCCTCTTACTGAACAACAATGGAACACCTTAAAATTTGTTCCAACTATAGATTTGTCCTTTCTGTATCATTGATTTCAGGGTGGTAAGTAGAGCAAACTGACAAATCAAACCCCAATTTCCTATAAAATGCTTTCTAGAATTTGAGACAAATTGCATCCCCCTATCAAATACAATATTCAGAGAGATGCCACGCAATCTTGGCACATGATTGATAACCTGGAAACTGTTGATTAACCCTGATAATGGAACAAAGTGAGCCTGTTTACTGAATTGGTGATATACCACTCAAATAACAGCTTTCACTCCAGAAAAAGGCAAATCTGTGATGAAATCCATGGACAAATCCTAAATAAAAATGCACATGGCTGCAAGTTGGCCAGAGTTTTGGAACCTTGAGATAGTACAGCCTCTAACCTGACCTCTGAATCATCCACCTCCACAATGAATGGTTTCTGGAGATCGTGTTGGATTAAAACTGGAGCGGACATGAAACACTCTTTAAATTTGTTAACCCCTTACTGACCTCGGACGTACTATACCGTCCGAGGTCAGCTCCCCTGCTTTGATGCAGGGCTCCGCAGTGAGCCCGCATCAAAGCCGGGACATGTCAGCTGTTTTGAACAGCAGACATGTGCCCGCAATAGGCGCGGGCAGAATCGCGATCTGCCCGCGCCTATTAACTAGTTAAATGCCGCTGTCAAACGCAGACAGCGGCATTTAACTACCGCATCCGGCCGGGCGGCCGGATATGACGTCATCGCCGACCCCCATCACATGATCGGGGGTCGGCGATGCTTCTGAATGGTAACCATAGAGGTCCTTGAGACCTCTATGGTTACTGATCGCCGGTGGCTGTGAGCGCCACCCTGTGGTCGGCGCTCACAGCACACCTGCAATTCTCCTACATAACAGCGATCTGATGATCGCTGTTATGTAGCAGAGCCGATCGGGCTGTGCCTGCTTCTAGCCTCCCATGGAGGCTATAGAAGCATGGCAAAAGTGAAAAAAAAAAGTTTTTAAAAATGTGAAAAAAATAAAAAAAACATAAAAGTTTAAATCACCCCCCTTTCGCCCCAATCAAAATAAATCAATAAAAAAAAAAATCAAACCTACACATATTTGGTATCGCCGCGTTCAGAATCGCCCGATCTATCAATAAAAAAAAGCATTAACCTGATCGCTAAATGGCGTAATGAGAAAAAAAATCGAAACGCCAGAAATATGTTTTTTTGGTCGCCGCGACATTGCATTAAAATGCAATAACGGGCGATAAAAAGAACGTATCTGCACCAAAATGCTATAATTAAAAACGCTAGCTTGGCACGCAAAAAATAAGCCCTCACCTGACCCCAGATCACGAAAAATGGAGACGCTACGAGTATCGGAAAATGGCGCATTTTTTTTTTTTTTTTTTTTTTTTTTTTGCAAAGTTTGGAATTTTTTTTCACCACTTAGGTAAAACATAACCTAGACATGTGAGGTGTGTATGAACTCGTACTGACCTGGAGAATCATAATGGCAGGTCAGTTTTAGCATTTAGTGAACCTAGCAAAATAGGCAAGCAAAAAACAAGTGTGGGATTGCACTTTTTTTGCAATTTCACTGCACTTGGAATTTTTTTCCCGTTTTCTAGTACACGACATGGTAAAACCAATGATGTCGTTCAAAAGTACAACTCGTCCTGCAAAAAATAAGCCCTCACATGGCCAAATTGACAGAAAAATAAAAAAGTTATGGCTCTGTGAAGGAGGGGAGCGAAAAACGAAAACGGAAAAACGAAAAATCCCAAGGTCATGAAGGGGTTTTAAAGGTCCCAATATCATAAGATTTTTCATGATCTGCGAAAAACATCTAATACATTTTCAATAGTAACTGGCGAATCCTAGAAAACATTGCAATACTTTAAGGTCATGAGGTTAAACCCTTATACCCTTCATCTGATAGAATAAACCCCAGGAACAATATTTCTTGAACAGAAAAATTACATTTCTCCAAATCAGCGAAGAATTTTCCCAAAGATTTTCTAAAACAAAAACTGTCATGTTTATAGTGCAAATCCATTTTGGGCAAAAGAATTTGAATAGCGTCAAGGTATACTACAATAAACCTTTCAACATAATTAAAAAATATATCATTAATAAAGTTTTGAAAAACTGTTGGCGCATTGGTTAAACCAAATAGCTTGACAAGATTTTTAAATAGATCCGAAGATGTTAAACACGTCATTTTCCATGAATCACCCTTCAGGATGCATATCAATTCATAAACACCTCTAAGCTCAAGTTTAGAAAACTATTTGTCCCCCCAATAAGCTTATTACATACAGTAGGTCAGGGATGAGTGGTAAGAGAGTAAGTATTCTTAACCGTAATTTTGTTTAATTCACATAAATGGAGGCAAGGATGAAGATCCTCATCTTTCTATTTTAATAAAGAAAAACTCATCAGGTACAGGCAAGGAGAAAGTATAGATGACCCTTTCGTAAACTTTTGTTCACATTCTATCATGGTGGTATGATCAAGTTGAGCTTTAGCTAATTTGTCATTAGGAATGAAATTAATAACGCAGTCATAAGGACAATAGGGAGGAAATATCTATGCCTCTTTTTCAGAGAAAACATCTCCAACCCTCCAAACTTGCAAAGAAAATTTGTATAGAATGAAGATATCTTTTATGACAATTGGGGCTCCACATAACAATATACTTTTGACACCAATCAATAACAGGATTGTGAGTATGCAGCCATGGAAACCCCAATAAATATCAACCCAGCAATCAAATTATGCAAAACATAGGAGAACATGGACTCAGAGTGAAATATTCCTACAATTTGAATAGGTCTTTCCAACCTAATTGTCCGTAATATTAATCTCAGAACCAGTCCAGAATCAATGAAAGCCAACTCTGATAATGACTGATTTTGCAAAAGTAGTTTCACAATCAGTAGTACTTTACATGAGGAGTGAAAAGGTACTTAGAAGTCTGGGTGACCTCTCTACAATCACCCAGATTTAGGTGTTTGTCGCTGGCTTGCTTGCTTGAGGGCATAAAGAACAGTCCTTAAAAAATGCCCAGCATGACCAAAGTAGAGGTACCATCCAAGATAGTGCCGGTGTTTACTATCAATGGTCCGAGAGATGGCAGCTCTAAGTTCCATCTATACTACCTCAGGAAAGTGAACAGATTAGGGAAAAATTATCAAAACCCTCTGTCGCTCATCATGACTCTCTCTAATCCTGTGATCTAACCAAAGAGCCTAAGTCATGGCCTCCCTCAAGGAACTGTGTGAAGAATGCAGTGTCAGAAGGTCTCGGCAAAACTGACACCTGAAACCTGCATCATTCCTCAGAACATCAGCGGAACATTGCCAGAACTCAGTACTATAGTCAACAGTTGTGCAGCCCCCAGTGTCATGTTCATGATCTTTGCCTCCCTGACCTGGATTCTATCAGGTTCGTCGATTGTACGGTTGAGCTGTCCATCACCATAATGACAGCTAAACACATGCCTTTCCTAGATTGGGCAACTGAACTGTCACTCACTGCATCGAGACATAGAGCCTAGTTTAGCTTATATAGCACTACCATATTCCACATCACTTTACAGTCATTATCATCCCTGTCCCCATTGGGAGCTCACCATCTAAATTCTCTAGCACAGCATCTTTGGAGTATTAGGGAAAATGAGAGCACACAGAGGAAACCCACCCAAACAGGGTGTTAGGGCTGGCGGAATGCACCAATTAATATAAAGGAATATATAAGGTGCGTTCGCAGCCCAGGGTCCACCATGCAGAGATAACACCTGCTGCTCGGTAATGGCAGACAGTATATGGCAGTATAATGAGAACACGCATGGGTTAACTTCACCCGGTATGTATGGATATAAACCCTGTTGTGTCACAGGGCCGCAATACTGCAGAGTGAACGCTAGTGTTAGGTCACAGGACTCTACCCCAAGGACACGGGGTTAGAGTCCCTCTAGACCCACTAGCGCTCGGCGCTGCAACTGCAGTGCCAGAGAGAAAACTAAGTAATAAAGATTTAGTGCACTAAGTGTGCGCAGCGCCAGTCTGGCGGACACCACTAACCACCCTAGCAAGGGACCAGAAAGCGCACTAGATGCGCATGACGCCGCACTGGCAGATGCTGCTAAATTGACACAGTATGATCGTGCCTTGTGCAGGATGGCAAAAACTGGTGCTAGTCAGCTCCAACACCCAAACCACATACAACAACACTACGGAGCGGAATGATTAGGAGCTTTCACCAGATATCAAACACACATCCACACATACACAATTTTAGTTTATACTAGCGCATGGCCAAGCGGCCATGCAAATCTTTTATAGTTGTGGCCTTCCAGGACCTTGCCAGTGGTTCAATCAGAGCCACTTGAGGACCTGAGCATGTGACCTCGGACCTCCAATGAGAGGTCATCCCACGGCATGCTGAGTAGGGAAAAAGCAGGACTTAGTCCCTGGCCCTGGAGCGTTTGCTCGCCCCTGATTAATGCTGGTTACAATAGCTGGATTTGGGACGGCAGCAGTAACCAGATGCACAGCAACAGCTTGAGCAAGTTGCTGGGATGGACGTGTCTGCTGAGAAGGCTCCTCTGCGGCTGGGCAAGAATGGGAGACCACAGAAGAAATGGTTAGAGATTCCCCCTGTGCAGTGGCGGGAACTCGACACCTAACACAGGGGGTGAACATACAAACTCATTACAGATAATGTCCTTGACTTGAGCCCAGAACCCAAGCACTGCAAAAGAATAGTGCTAACCACTGAGCACTGTGCTGCCCAATAGTACAATGCAATGATACATTCTCTCTTGCACATTATGTAATACTCTCATATACTCAATACACACAAACATTTAGGAAATAATACATGCTTTTCATAATTAAGCAATATTGCAAACTATGGGATGGTATTGAAATGGCTGTACATATTTTTCCTATAAACAGTCAAAACATTGTATAACATCTTTAGCAGAAAAAATACATTAATAGACTGGGTGCTGCAAAACTTTCTTACTTTCTTACTTAATAGTCATCTTAATTGTTATTGTTTTGCAGCAGGTTGTATCTTGATTATTCATGAATATATAGTCCTTAACTTGCACCATTTTGAAAGGTTTGCTTCCAAATTTTAATGGAACAATATAGCATTTCTGAACAATTGTAGCCAGACAGACCTATTTATAACTAGTAAAATACAAAGTCAATAATGCTAATGATTTGGCTGTCACATGCTAATGAATATCATAGATTAATCAAACTTGGAGCATAGTGCACATAAGTGTAAGTCATTGCCAGTGACATTTAGCTGGTGGGCAATCCACTTCAACAGCTAAATGCCTAGATTTAAACAGATGGTACTGACTAAATCTATAACAGGCAGAAATGAAAATAGTAAATTCCATCACTTTTTTGTTTTATATATTATTTTTCCCTCTTGGCAAAGTTGACTGCTAGAATATCCCGATTTTACAGTTCTTCATAATAAATGCAATGTCCATAAATCTAGCCTTTAACCTGGACAAAAATTTTTTCATATTTTTCTTTTTTTGGTGGAGGGAGGAACTGGTGAGAGGTGCTAAAAAAGATGGTTTGCCAGGGGCTTTTTCTGCTTCTTTTTTACATCGTTCGCCACATTGAGCAGACGCTGAATGGGATAGATGAGGGAGGGATGGTAGGATGGAGCTGCAGGACAGGAAAGCAGCAAGCTGGGTGACAAAAAGCAGGGAAGAGTGCCAGAGGCTAGCCCTAATCTGGCACACCCCAATAAGTTTGCTAAGTTGGCAGATGAGGGGGGTGCCAGTACAGGGGTACAACTGCTGCAGCCAGGCATGTCCTCTGAAAGCTTGAGGAATGTCTGCTCCAGTAAGGAGGGAAATAGGAGAGCAGGGCAGGCCAGACAGGTGCTGGTGGTGGGGTATTCAATTATTAGGGGAACAGATAGGGCAATCTGTCACAAAGACAGGGATCGTCGAATGGTGTGCTGCCTACCTGGCGCTTGAGTCCGATACATCACTGATTGGGTTGACAAAATACTGGGAGGGGCTGGTAAGGACCCAGAGGTCATGGTGCACATTGGCACAAATGACAAAGTTAGAGATAGATTGCAAAAATAGTCCCAAACACATTTTTATATATCAATACGGCAAAATCATACCCTAGCAAAAGTTTCTGTACACATGCTACACTGCATGTTGTGAAAACAGAAAAAGGCGACTCAATAGCATATCAAACCATGGAGGACAAGGAGTCAATTCTGATATATAGAAAAGTGAAAAAGCTTTATTAAAGTCAATTGATCACACATTTAAAATATTTAAAAGAGAGAGCACAAAGAACAACACAGCGCATATACAAGTGTATTCATGCGAGGTAATTAGAGAAAAATCCAAGGTAAGTACCAATTCAAAATACCAGGACAGGGGGGTACACAGGCTGGTGCAGCTGGTCATGGTTGGAGGGCACTGCGCTTGTGTGGGGGGTTTACCGTTATTGGTCCTTTGTGATCAGATAATTTCTGATGCCGGGTATATAGGGCGGGATATGTTACTAGTTAAGCCATGCCCCCTGAGGAAGGAATGTTTATACCGAAACGTGCATTGGGGAGCGAGTGCTGAGACAACTACCAGTGACAATGATGGGTAACTAACATCTTTATAGCAAATGCTGTCACTTTACTGCTATTTACGCTACCATCTGTTTCTGTTGAGCAAAGTGGTTTAGGCTCATTCCTTGGCTGTATCTAACTATATTAGTGAGGTATTTCCCATTGATGATGTCTGATGTCCATTAGGACGTATACTATGCCTGGGATTGTACTAAGTCACTCTCACTTTAGCTCTATAGGTTTGGTTGGCATGAAATATTAGATATATCAGCGTATATGCTATATAGTACTCCCCTGTCCTGGTATTTTGAATTGGCACTTACCTTGGATTTTTCTCTAATTACCTCGCATGCATACACTTGTATATGCACTGTGTTGTTCTTTGTGCTCTCTCCTTTAATTATTTTCAATGTGTGATCAATTGACTTTAATAAAGCTTTTTCACTTTTCTATATATCAGAATTGACTCCTTGTCCTCCATGGTTTGAAAAGTTAGAGATAGGTGGAAGGTCCTTAAAAAGGATTTCAGGGAATTAGGCTGCAAGCTTAAAGCAAGGATCTCCAAGGTGGTATTTTCCGAAATACTGCCTATACCACGTGCCACACCAGAGAGACAACGGGAGATTAGAGAGGTAAATAAGTGGCTCAAGAATTGGTGTAGGAAGGGGTTTGGGTTCCTGCAGAACTGGGCCGACATCTCAGTTGGCTTCAGGTTCTACGCTAGGGACGGGCTGCACCTCAATGGGGAAGGTGCAGCTGTGCTGGGGGAGAAAATGGCTAGAAGATTGGAGGAGTGTTTAAACTAGGGATTGGGGGTAGGGTATTAATTTTATAGGAGGGGAAGATAGTGCGGATAGTGACCTGGGCACAAATAATGAAGTTGGGGGTGGCGGTGGCATGCGGGGTGGGGTTAGAACAGTTAATAATTTAAGAAAGAATAGAGGTACTGAGAGGAACATCAAGTGCATGTATACTAATGCCAGAAGCCTCGCCGACAAAATGGACGAATTAGAATTAATGCTGTTGGAGCATAATTATGACATGGTGGGGATATCTGAGACATGGCTGGATGAGAGCCATGACTGGGCTGTTAACTTGCAGGGCTATAGTCTGTTCAGAAATGACCGAATGGATAAGCGAGGGGGAGGGGTGTGTCTATATGTAAACTCATCCTTAAAACCCATCCTGTGTGATAATATATGTGAAAATAATGAAAATGTAGAGTCCCTGTGGGTGGAGATAAGGGGAGGGGGAAAAATAATAAATTACTGATAGGGGTTTGCTATAAAAATAATGGAAGCAATGGAGAATATCCCCGTCAAGCAAATAGATGAAGCTGCGACTCAAGGAGAAGTCATTATTATGGGGGACTTCAACTACCCTGAAATAGATTGGGGAACAGAAACCTGCAGTTCCAGCAAAGGTAATCGGTTTTTGACAACTATGAGAGACAATTACCTTTCACAACTAGTTCAGGACCCAACAAGAAGGGGGGCACTGCTAGACCTAATATTAACCAACAGGCCAGACCGCATATCAAATATAAGGGTTGGGGTCACTTGGGGAATAGTGATCACAAAATAATAAGTTTTCATGCATCCTTTAATAAGATGTGTAGTAGAGGGGGGTTACAAGGTCACTAAACTTCAGGAGGGCAAATTTCCAATGGATGAGAGAGGATCTTGGTGCAATTATCTGGGACGATATCCTGAGACATAAAAATACACAAAGAAAATGGGAGACGTTTATTAGCATCCTGGATAGGACCTGTGCACAGTATATACCGTATGGGAATTAACATACTAGAAATAGGAGGAAACCAATATGGCTAAATAGAGCTGTAAGGGGCGCAATAAGTGACAAAAAGAAAGCATTTAGATAATTAAAGGAAGTATGTAGTGATGAGGCATTAAATAAATACAGAAATTTAAATAAAGTCTGTGAAAAACAAATCAAGGCAGCAAAAATTGAGACAAAGAGACTCATTGCCAGAGAGAGTAAAAATAATCCCAAAATATTCTTTAGTGTTGGCCCCCTTAAAAATAGTCTGGGTGAAATTGTGGATGAGGATGAGGAAAAAAACAATATGCTAAATGACTTTTTTTCAACAGTATTTACACAGGAAAATCTCATGGCAGACAATATGATCAGTTACAAAAAAATGTCCTTATTAAATGTCACCTGCTTAACCCAGTACGTCGGCGTCTAAAAATCACTAAAATTCACAAATCTACAGGCCCCGATGGGATACACCCCCGAGTACTGCAGGAATTAAGTACAGTCATTGACAGACCATTATTTTTAATTTTTAAAGACTCCATAATAACAGGGTCTGTACCACAGGACTGGCTTATAGCAAATGTGGTGCCAATATTCTAAAAGGGGACAAAAACTGAACTTGTAAATTATAGGCCAGTAAGCTTAACCTCTAATGTGGGTAAAATCCTAGAGGGCATTCTAAGAGATGCTATGCTGGAGTATCTGAAGAGGAATAACCTCATGACCCAATATCAGCACGGGTTTACTAGGGACCGTTCATGTCAGACTAATCTGATCAGTTTCTATGAAGAGATAAGTTCCGGACTGGACCAAGGAAATGCAGTGGATGTAGTGTATATGGACTTTTCAAAAGCTTTTTATACGGTGCCACACAAAAGGTTGATACATAAAATGAGAACAATGGGGATAGGGGAAAATATGTGTAAGTGGGTTAATATCTGGCTCAAGGATAGGAAACAAAGAATGGTTATTAATTGAGCACACTCGGACTGGGTCACAGTTAGCAGTGGGGTACCACAGGGGTCAGTATTGGGCCCTCTTCTTTTTAAAATATTTATTAATGACCTTGTAGGGGGCATACACAGTAGAATTTCAATATTTGCAGATGACACTAAACTCTGCAGGGTAACCAATACAGAGGAGGACAATTACAGGAGTATTTATGTAAACTGGAAGCTTGGGCTAATAAATGGCAAATGAGCTTTAATGGGGATAAATGTAAGGTCATGCACTTGGGTAGAGCAAATAAGATGTATAATTATTTGCTTAATTGTAAAACACTGGGCAAAACCATCAATGAAAAAGACCAGGGTGTATGGGTGGACGAAAAGCTCACATTCAGTGGCCAGTGTCAGGCAGCTGCTACAAAGGCAAATAAAATAATGGGATGCATTAAAAGAGGCATAGATGCTCATGACGAGACCATAATTTTACCTCTATACAAGTCACTAGTTCGACCATACTTAGAATACTGTGTACAGTTCTGGTCTCCGGTGTATAAGAAAGACATAGCTGAACTAGAGCGGGTGCAGAGAAGAGCGACCAAGGTTATTAGAGAACGGGGGGGGGTCTGCAATACTAAGATAGGTTATTACACTTGGAAAAACGAAGGCTAAGGGGTGATCTTATTACAATGTATAAATATATGAGGGGACAGTACGAAGACCTTTCTAATGATCTTTTTACTCATAGACCTGAGACAGGGACAAGGGGGCATCCTCTATGTCTGGAGGAAAAAATGTTTAAGCATAATAACAGACGCGGATTCTTTACTGAAAGAGCGGTGAGACTATGGAACTCTCTGCCGTATGATGTTGTAATGAGTGATCCGCTTCTAAAATTTAAGACATGACTGGATACCTTTCTTGAAAAGTATAACGTTACAGGTTATATATACTAGATTCCTTGATAGGGTGTTGATCCAGGGAACTAGTCTGATTGCCGTATGTGAAGCCAGGAAGGATTTTTTTTCCCCAATGTGGAGCTTACTCTTTGCCACATGTTTTTTTTTTACCTTCTTATGGGTTGAACTAGATGGATTTAAAGTCTTCCTTCAACCTTAATAACTATGTTACTATGTCTAAATATAATTTAAACTATATTCTATGAATGGTTATTAGAACAATGACAAATTTATTTAGATTTTGAGGTTTTGATGTTGTTGATTTATTCAATAAAGAAACTATTTGGGAGCAATAATGTTTAATCTAGTCTTAAGTACATTTGTTGTTGCAATTTCATTGAATTTATTTTGTCTCACTAGGGTACTATACCTAATTATTTTCACTTTTGAAATATGAATACATTAGAATATCAAACTGGAGAAAGTTCAGAGAAGAGCTACCAGGATGGTGAGCAGACTGCAAACTATGTCCTTCGAGGAATGGTTAAAGGATTTTGGAATGTTTAGCTTGCAAAAAAGAAGGCTAAGAGGAGACTCAATAGCTGTCTACAAATATCTGAAGGGATGTCACAATGCAGAGGGATCATTTTTATTCTTATTTGCACATGGAAACATGAGAAACAATGGAATGAACCTGAAAGGTAGAAGATACAGATTAGATATAAGAGAAAACTTTTTGACAGTGAGAGTGATCAATGAGTAGAACAGGCTACTACGAGAGGTGGTGAGTTCTCCTTCAATTGAAGTCTTCAAACAGAGGCTGGACAGACATTTATCTGGGATAGTTTAGTGAATCCTGCATTGAGCAGGGAATTGGAAATGATGATCCTGGAGGTCCCTTCCAACTGTAACATTCTATGATTCAAGATATGTAAAATTGCCTCTCACTGGGCAAGACTGGAATTGCTGAAAAAAATGGGGTTTTACGTAACCTGCAAAGTAAGGCCCAACTCACAATATTTATGTAGTATACAGAATGGTTTCCTATTATTGGAATTTTCTTAGCTTGGGCCCTGAGCAAGGCATAAATGGTCATAAATACTGCAGCTGCTTTATTACATAAATCTGAAGTGTTAATGGCAATGGTATTATGACATTCTGCAACAAGATAGAATTAGTATTAGCCAGTATATTTTAAAATCAACTGCAGACTGTTATTTTCTCTATCATCCACTGACATCAAAAAGTCGCAACAATTATTACAAGTGATATATATATTTCACAATAGTTTACAACTTTTTGCCCTTATGTGCTTGCCCAGGCTCATTTAAAAAAGTGCACATTAGTGATGAGCGAGTGTACTCGTTGCTCAGGTGGTCTCTGAGTAATTATAACTGCTCGGAGATATAGTTTTCATCAAGGCAGCTGAATGATTTACAGCTACTAGCCAGGCTGAGTACATGTGGGGGTTGCCTGGTTGCTAGGGAATCCCCACATGTAATCAAGTTGTCTAGTAGCCTCAAATCATCTAGCTGCGGCAAGGAAAACTAAATCTCCGAGCACTAAAAAATACTCAGAGACCACCCGAGAATGCTCGAGAAAACCCGAGCAACAAGTACACTCGCTCATCACTAGTGCACATTACTCAAGTGGACTATAGGTTGAAAATGTGTACAAAATATAAGACTTGATTCAGTAGACCCCTCCATATTTTCATTTACATAACTTTTTCACAATGAAGTTTTGTTTTAAGTGGTAAAGATCAGCTATAGCAAAAAGACATATTGGTTTAAATGTCCCACAAATTATGAAAAATTACAAATGAAAGTTCAATAATGAAACAAACAAAGAAAATGCCCTCTCCCTTCATGTAATGCATTTTAATACCAGTTTTTATCGACCCTTTTTTGTCTTCATTGTGCTATTTTGCTAATTTCCTGCATTTCATTCAATAGACCTAAAGTTTTACCTAAATGTTATATGTACAATTGTGTGTATAAGTGAAAAGATAGTGCTATTATTTTTGTGCAACATTCTACTAAATGCAAAGCTATTTAGATATTTTTGCCAACAAACCAAATTTTAGCCCTAAATGTTGTTTTTTTATAGTATTATTATACTGAGTTGTACTGGTATATGCTTAGTATATATTTATTTGTGTGCAGCAAGCGCCTTCTAACAACTCATGTTGCTCCTTCCCTAATCCCTTTACTTTCAAAAGGAGTTGCGTACAGAGAATCTTAGTTTGCATGCGATGTTCATTTTAAAATTGAGCTGCTCCTGAAGTGATTTGGAAAGACTATCTAATACAATGATGGACTTCTGGGTAGCTAGGACTAACCCACAGGGAGCAGGTAAATCTGCCAGTGGACCCTTGTGCAGGAACGGGCCTCCTGTCCACCACATTAGCAGTGTTTGGCACAATACCCTCAATGTACTGTAATATACACAGGCAGATGAAGGATATAGCATTCTGATACTTACGATAATGGTAAAAAGATACCAACTTTATTTTTATATAGAATCATAGGCTGGCTGAGATGACAAAACAGAATCAGTACCACCCGGTATCACCTGCCTCGCCTTTACCTTATTTTCATCTCCTTAATGGCCCCTTAACCACCAATACTGCTGCACTTTCAGGTCTGATACTGTCTGTGTCCTGCCACTGTGTGAGCACCAGTTCTAAACAAGGGCAGACATAAGCCTCCTGAAAGGGCTCCCATCACAGAAACAGTTTGAGACAAGAACAGAAGAGCAAAATAATTCCTTAAATATGTGTAGATGACTCTTCTTTTCTTTCTCTCCACTTTTTACCTCTAGGTGTAAACGTAGACCTACCAATTCCCACCAGCTACATTCTCCATATCCTGTAGAAACCAACCACCAGAGCTAGACCCAATTTCCAAGAAGAAAGTGGCACGGACATACGTATTTATCAAAATATTACTTTATTTTATTTGTAATGGTAACAACATATCATATGTGCACATGTTTGGAAAATATAATAATATAATACATAAAATCACCAGTATATATAAAAACCTAAATAGGTATAAGGTACACCATAAAAGGAAGGGTTAATATCAGGATTCCTTTTAAAAACCAATAAAAAGTAAAAGAATATGTGCCACAAGTGCCGAAAACATATATATATATATAAGATATAACAAATATATCTATATATAATAGGGATGTATAGGGTAAAAATCTATGAGGTAAAAATATATATATGGCCCACAATATGAGCAATTATTCTAATCATACATCATAGAAAGTGCAAGGTGCAATGTGCAATGAGGTGGCAAAAAAAGCCCAAAGTGCCAAATCTACAGCAAACTGTGTATGAACAGAAGGTAATAGTGGGAGGAAAATAGCTAGGAATTCCTGTACCTTTACCGGCGATACCGGTAAATACTGGCGATACTGGATATATTCACAGTATATAGATTCCTTGATTTCTATACCTGCCACCCCCTGACAAAGGATCTTACATCCGAAACGCGCGTCGGGGTGCGCATTGTTTGGATTCGGTATCGCCGGTAAAGGTACAGGAATTCCTAGCTATTTTCCTCCCACTATTACCTTGTGTTCATACACAGTTTGCTGTAGATTTGGCACTTTGGGCTTTTTTTGCCACCTCATTGCACATTGCACCTTGCACTTTCTATGATGTATGATTAGAATAATTGCTCATATTGTGGGCCATATATACATATTTACCTCATAGATTTTTACCCTATACATCCCTATTATATATAGATATATTTGTTATATCATATATATATATATATATATATATATATATATATATATATATATATATATATATATATATATGTTTTCGGCACTTGTGGCACATATTCTTTTACTTTTTATTGGTTTTTAAAAGGAATCCTGATATTAACCCTTCCTTTTATGGCGTACCTTATACCTATTTAGGTTTTTATATATACTGGTGATTTTATGTATTATTTTATTATATTTTCCAAACATGTGCACATATGATATGTTGTTGCCATTACAAATAAAATAAAGTAATATTTTGATAAATACGTATGTCCGTGCCACTTTCTTCTTGGAAATTGGGTCTAGCTCTGGTGGTTGGTTTCTACTGTTCGTGCGAGTGGTTTCCACTCACCTGATTTGTTTGCACTGGGATTTATTAATATATAACACATTTATATCAAATGGTATAGAAGTTTATTATCCTTTCTAAGTGTTTACAAATTCTTTGCCTAATTCTCCATATCCTTCAGTTTAGATGTGGCTGCAAGCAAACACAATCATCTTTCAATTCAAATATACGTGTTGGCCATGTATTTACTATGGAGGGTCAAGTAATACTTGTATCAAGAAGTAGAATGAGCCCTCAGAATTAATTTTACTGGTGGGCTACTATTCATGAGCTTAATAATCCTCTGCTTTGACAGCTCATTAAAGGGATTTTCCACTTAAAAAAGATCCATAAATGATAGCATTCATGTAATATAGCAAATCAGATACAAATTAGATAGTCAGCTTTAGGTCCAGCATCGGTTCTCCACCTTGGCTCCTGTCTCTGTGCGTTGGCTGCGGGGGTGAACCACAGCAACAGCGCACATCAATTCTGAAGCCAATCATTGAGCTCAACTGCTCTGCTAAGGTAGATGGCACGATCCGTCATATACAATCTGACATAATGAGTTAATACAAAGAATAGTTAACAATTTAATCATACATGTCCAGGAATAATAACAGTATTTGCTGCTTAATATGCACTTGCATTAAGGTCCATTGTGGAAAACCAATGAATTCTGGATCTTTTAGGTCTCCTTCATACCCAATAATTTGTCCCTATTTCAAATCAAATATAAATTAAGGATTTTGATTAGTACCAAAGGATACTTGTGATTTCCCTGAAGAAAAAGTCCATTCAACTTAGAAACGCGTTGGAAATAAACTACAATCAATTTCTATTTTCTGAAACCTGCGAATTGCTTCCCAGCAGCGCAGAACACCAGCATTTCTCCTTTTGGAATATATCGACATTGGTATATCTAACCAACAGAGCAGCAGCTGAGGTATTGCTATTTAATGCTATGTTCACACGCTGCATTTTTTATGTATTGTTTTCAGCAGGCAAAACCTGCTCTCTTGGCAGTAAGAAACTTCAAAAAAGCCGGTTTTGCTTTTTTTTTTTGTGGTTTTTGCTACATTTTTGGTGATTTTTTTGACCTGCATTTTTGTCACGGTTCATTTGTCTCTTGAGCATGCTGATAAAGTTTAGTGCAGAAAAAAATATGATTCTACTTCATCAGGTTTTGGCACAAAAAATGCAGCAAAAACGGATAACTGCGCTTCTGCAGCAATTTTTCAGCATTTTTTGCAACCCCCATTGCTTTCAATGAGTGAAAAACACTGAAAAAATACTGAAAGAAGTGATATGCTGCATTTGGGAAAAAACAAGATATTGCACAAAATACTAAGGATAAAACAACCAAGGTGTCTGCATCAGATTTCTGAGATCTCTAAGACTTCGCTGGTACTATAAAACGCAGCTGAAAATTTGCAATAAACAAATGCATAAAAAAGACAGAGAAAACCGCAACGTGTGAGCATAGCCTTAGGCTTTTCAATTGCTGTAATTTCACAGAATTAGAATATGAGCGCCAAAAAGCATTAAAATCACATACTA
Organism: Ranitomeya variabilis; assembly: GCF_051348905.1. NCBI lineage: Eukaryota > Metazoa > Chordata > Amphibia > Anura > Dendrobatidae > Ranitomeya > Ranitomeya variabilis. Next base: position 240,190,842 of record NC_135232.1, read on the forward strand.
TTTGGTTAATGACTGCAATTTGTCAATCTCTAGTCTAGTGACTTTTTTTTACCAGAGCTTTTGCAGTTCTGCTGAGGAGCTTGTAAAAAATGCCTTAAAAAATAATATATCTACAGCATTGTGCTTTGCGATATGAACTCGTCCAACATCAAATCACTAAAATTTATTCTTATTGCTTGCTCTAAATTTGTATTGAACATCTGGCCAAACAGCAGAAAAGATGTCATATATTGCAGAATAAAAAAACACAGAAAACCCTTAACTGCTTGAAGGATTGCATTATGTACAGTGAGCTGCATGGAGGTCATTCATGTAAAATAACCCATGGATATACAGTATGTCAAATAGCAGCCTTGTACTGTAGGTTCTAATTGTAAAGGAACTACTTGGCATAAATGAAAGCCATGGTGATGCCGTTACTTTTCAGGAAAAGCCAATACCATCAAAGTAATTTTGATTTCAATTGAGTAATTCAGCAGTAAAAGAGACCGTTACCCAGCAGACTATCTAGTAATACTTTCAGCATTGTAGAAATGTGTTACCTTGTATCAGGGATAGAATATTTCCTCTGACAATCAATGATAACCGGTGACAATTTGCCTGGAAAATCCATACTCTCCTTCACATCCCATAAATGTGAACTGCCCCGGATGCCGAATAAATTAACACCTTCAGTGACTTTAGCCCTGTAACACAGAAATACACAAATAAGTGTCAGATTAGAAAGGGTTCCTTATCAAACAGTCACAAAAGCAAAACAAAAACCTTATAACCTTAGTTATCTCTGCCCAGTTCTGTATTTCTAGTTTTGTACTCAGATCTCAGATAAAAAGTATAAATCACAGCTCTAAAGAATTAGGCATTCAGTAATGAAATAGAGGTGACATTTCAGTCAACAACCTAAGGGTACTGTCACACAGTACCATTTTGATCGCTACGACGGTACGATTCGTGACGTTCTAGCGATATCGTTACGATATCGCAGTGTCTGACACGCAGCAGCGATCAGGGATCCTGCTGAGAATCGTACGTCGTAGCAGATCGTGTGGAACTTTCTTTCGTCGCTTGATCACCCGCTGACATCGCTGGATCGTTGTGTGTGACAGCGATCCAGCGATGTCTTCGCTTGTAACCAGGGTAAACATCGGGTAACTAAGCGCAGGGCCGCGCTTAGTAACCCGATGTTTACCGTGGTTACCAGCGTAAACGTAAAAAAACAAACAGTACATACTTACATTCCGGTGTCTGTCCTCCAGCGTCTCAGCTTCTCTCCACTGTGTGAGCGTCTGCCGGCCGGAAAGCGAGCACAGCGGTGACGTCTGACGTCACCGCTGTGCTTTCCGGCTATGGCGCTTACACAGTGGAGACTAGAGAAGCAGAACGCCGGGGACAGACACCGGAATGTAAGTATGTACTGTTTGTTTTTTTTACGTTTACGCTGGTAACCAGGGTAAACATCGGGTTACTAAGCGCGGCCCTGCGCTTAGTTACCCGATGTTTACCCTGGTTACCGGGGACTTCGGCATCGCTCCAGCGCCGTGATTGCAACGTGTGACCGCAGTCTACGACGCTGGAGCGATAATCATACGATCGCTGCGACGTCACGGATCGTGCCGTCGTAGCGATCAAAATGGTACTGTGTGACAGTACCCTAAGACCTTCTTTAGATAAACAGGCAGCATGTAGGAGAGGTGTACGTGATAAACAAAGGGGTAATCCGGCGGGACCACAGTGGTGTCTGGTTCTGTATAGCTGCTATAAGGGGTAGGCTGGGGTCACACTTGCGAGTGCAATGCGAGAAACTCGCACTAGTCTCTCGCCTCAATACCCGGCACTGCCACCGGCACTCGGGACTGGAGAGTGTGCATGTATTTCTATGCAGCTGAACGCTCTGGACCCGAGTGCCAGCGGCAGTGCTGGTTAATGAGGAGTGAGTTTCTTGAACTGCACTTGCAAGTGTGACCCCGGCCGTAGGACCCTACTAGCACCACTGACTCAGAGTGATCTACTCGCAATTATCTTGAAATCATAAGCAGGATTCAAGCTCATGGGCACAGATAAAAGGGGTGTAGAGGCAAAAATAAAATCTGGGACACCTAATGCCTGTTATCTATTAGATTTGCACTAGGAAACTCATACTTCAAGTTGCAGATGACACCAGTTTTTCTACTACATGTACCCATTATAACTTATGTTCACGTGAACTTTTCATTACGGGCCTTTTTATATTAAATTTTCTTTGTGGCCCATGTTTATTTTTGATTCAATTTGTGGAGGAAACTCACCCATTCATGTAAAGGGGTCTGTCAAAAAAGGAGAGTACTTATGGTATTCTGTTTTTTCATTTCATAAAAACATATGTCACACTGATGGTACAATATGGACACACAAACCAAAAATGGATGAAAATCAGATCCAGAAAAAGCTGTCTGGTACAAAAAAAAAGAATATACAGCCTATAGACCGTTTCATATTTTCCTATTGACTCACATCCACCATCTGGCCACAGCGAAGATTCAATAAAATGCTGGTGAAATCCATAAAGAAGTTTACAGTATAATTTTTTTATTTTATGCACTTATAAGCAAGTATACAAAAGGAGAATGTCTGGAATTGACAAATCTACGGTACTTAACTGAAGGATTAACTATATAGTTTTGACAATGCTTTTCAAATATTTAGTTGATCATTATCAAAATATACAGTTACAAAATTAAATAATTAATACTTGTCCACCGCATTCAATCAAGTGATGGGAAAGGATAAGAAAATGGGTTATAGGAACAGACTTAATGCATGATGCAGTCTGCTGTAAAGAGCTGTAAAGTTTTTCCCTCTTGATCTCCAGTGTAAATCATCTCGATCAACATTCAGGACAGGAATGTTGTAAATTTACCTAAATATTTATGTTTTTCTTTCCTCTAAAAAACTGACTAGTTTTGAGATATGCGGTTACACTGATCTACGATAATTATTATTTATTTTTCATGATTGCCTTCTTGATGCTTTCTATGAAGATTGGAGATGGGTGAATTTATTCAAGAGAAATTGAATTGTACTTGAATTTGACAAAAATCTGTATTTTTCAGACCATTAAAATGTGAAGAAAAAATAAACAACTGCTACTTACCTCACCTCTCACTTTTCTGGCGAAACTGTTGGCTGTTTCAGATGTTTGGCTAATAGGAGTGGACAAATAATGAAGTGAATTTAAAACATCATTAAGATACATTAGGCGGCAAGTAAACATTTCTTGAAAATGTTGTTTTGGAATCTGGGAAATTGGGCTGGATGTGAGAGACTTTAATAAGGGACAAATTGTGATTGATATATTGGTCAAAAACTCGACCTCTAAAATGGTAGGTTTTATGGGATTTTAATAGGATTTAGAGAATAATATCTATCAGAAGTGGGTGAAGCTTTTCATTTACATCAGGGGACAACTATTTGTTACACCCGATTCTGGCCCTGCACCCGGTTCTGGTCCCTCACCCGCTCCTGCTCCCGAGGCTGCCCCTATACCTCTGCAAGGTACCTGTCAGGATCCTCACTCTCTGTCTGTCCCTCGGTGTCCTGCTGCTCTCTCCCCCACTTCCTGGCACCCTGCCAACAGGCCTCCAGGGAGAATGCTTAGGACACGCACCTGCTTACCTCCAGTCTCTTAAAGGGACAGCTTGCAGTTTTTGAAAATTCCAATTAACCAATTGCAGCACACTGATTACTACTTCTGGCCCCTCCATCATAGGGAGGGTGCCGGAGCAATGAGTATCTACTCATTGTAGAATGCCACAATGCACAAAACTAGATGCTACATAAAACATCCCTACATCAGCTGACATTAAAGGGGTGGTCTTGCACCTAAAATCCTATCCTTATGCACTAACCATATTTGTATCTTGCTTTATTACACAATGCCCGACACTTTTCCCTATCTATCTAATTTTTGACATGTTATTTTTAATGCACTTCCTTTCATTTGTGAGGAATCTCAAATGTGAGGTCACAGGAGGCTGGAGCTGCACTCACTCCCCACAGCGTTCATTGCCCCTCCTGGAACAGGATGTTATCAGGGGGCAGCGCTGCAGTTACTTACTAGTTTCTTGCATCACCGCTCCCTCTGAAGATGTCCTGAATCCTGAACACTGTGGGAGATGTTAATGCTGCCACGCACACTGCTTCTATCTGTGCCACTGTAGCTTCTGTGAAAGTACACTTTTTTAAGCGGCAGAAATGTAAATAGTGAGTGACTCCACTACTTAAGTATACGGTAGCAGGCTATCTGTTTATAGTGTACATGATCTCTTGGGGAAATGAATGATGTCTAGTACCTTTGCAGGCTCTGGTTGACCAGGTGAGAAAAAGATGGCTGGCCTGTCTGAATCAATATCTGTGCCCAGGAAGATTGAGGGTTCCAGACTAAACTACTGAACATCTGTGACCACCAGTACTGGACATATAACGAGGATGCTTTGAGAGTCATTTAAAAAAAGCCATAACTAGCATATAACAGTAAATCATGAGAATTTTCATATGATTCCAGTAGCAAACTTACATTTTGCATCATGTAAATATATATTACCCCTTTGGGTTTTTCAGTTTTTGAGTTCCCGGTTTTTGCCCACTTTCTTCCCAAAGCCGTTACTTTTTTATTTTTATATGACACTATTTTTATTTATTTTTTTACCATGTTCACTAAACCCTAAAACTGACGTGCCAGTATAACTAGATGGGTATTTCCTGAAGGAACTACAGATAGTGCTTTGGAATGGTGCCCGGGCTGCCCCTGCAAGACTTTGACACTTGGGTGCCCCTCAGGCGGTCCGATTTGGTGGGTTGGGTCAATCTGGGTCTGATTTTGTGGGCGGGGTAAATCTAGGTCCGATTCGGTGGGCGGGGTCACTTTTGGTCCGATTCTGTGGGCGCGGCCACTCTGGGTCCGATTCGGTGGGCGGAGCCACTCTGGGTCCGATTTGGTGGGCGGGGCACCTTAGGGACCAATTTGGTGGGTGGGGTCACTCGGTCCGATTTGGTGGGCTGGGCACCTCAGGGTCTGATTTGGTGGGCTGGGCACCTCAGGGTCCGATTTGGTGGGTGGGGTCACTCTGGGTCCGATTTGGTGGGCGGGGTCACTCTGGGCCCGATTTGGTGGAAGGGGTCACTCTGGGTCCGATTTGGTGGAAGGGGTCACTCTGGGTCTGATTTGGTGGAAGGGGTCACTCTGGGTCCGATTTGGTGGGCGGAGCCACTCTGGGTCCGATTTGGTGGGCGGGGTCACTCTGGGTCTGATTTAGGGGGCGGGGTCACTCTGGGTCCGATTTGGTGGGCCGGGCCCCTCGGGGTCCGATTTGGTGGGCCGGGCCTCTCGGGTTCCGAATTGGTGAGCGGGGTAATCTACTATCTAATTGTCTAAGGGCACTTCCGTCTTTCTGTCTCACAACACCGCTACGTCATCATCTCGTGAGACCGCAATGCACTCTTGGGACCGGAGCGCGCAACAAGCATCGGGTACCGGCCACTCCAGGTGCAACAAGCATCGTGTACCGGCCGCTCTAGGAGGTGCAACAACCATCAGATACCGACCGCTCCAGGAGGTGAGTATGTAACTTTTTTATTTTAATTCTTTTTTTTTTTTTTTAACAGGGATATGCAGTATACTATGTGACTGGACAATTTACTACGTGACTGGGCAGTATAACTACGTGGCTCTGCGCTGTATACTGCGTGGCTCTGTGCTGTATACTGCGTGGCTCTGTGCTGTATACTACGCGGCTCTGCGCTGTATACTACGCGGCTCTGCGCTGTATACTGCGTGGCTCTGCGCTGTGTACTGTGCGGCTCTGCGCTGTGTACTGCGCGGCTCTGCGCTGTGTACTGCACGGCTCTGCGCTGTGTACTGCGCGGCTCTGCACTGTGTACTGCGCGTTCTGCGCTGTATACTGCGCGGCTCTGCGCTGTATACTGCGCGGATCTGCGCTGTATACTGCGCAGCTGTGCGCTTTGTACTACGCGGCTCAGCGCTGTATACTGCGCGGCTCTGCGCTGCATACTGCTTGGCTCTACGCTGCGTACTGCGCGGCTCTGCGCTATATACTGGGTGGCTCTGCGCTGTGTACTGCGCGGCTCTGTGCTGTGTACTGTGCGGCTCTGCAGTGTGTATTGCGCGGCTCTGCGCTGTGTACTGCGCGGCTCTGCGCTGTGTACTGCGCGGCTCTGTGCTTTATACTGTGCGGCTCTGCGCTCTGTACTGTGCGGCTCTGCGCTGTGTACTGCGCGGCTCTGCGCTGTATACTGCGCGGCTCTGCGCTGTGTACTGCGCGGCTCTGCGCTGTGTACTGCGCGGCTCTGCGCTGTGTACTGCGCGGCTCTGCGCTGTGTACTGCTCGGCTCTGCGCTGTGTACTGCGCGGCTCTCCGCTGTGTACTGCGCGGCTCTGCGCTGTGTACTGCGCGGCTCTGCGCTGTGTACTGCGCGGCTCTGCGCTGTGTACTGCGCGGCTCTGCGCTTTATACTGCGCGGCTTTGCGCTGTGTACTGCGCGGCTCTGCGCTGTGTACTGCACGGCTCTGCGCTTTATACTGCGCGGCTCTGCGCTGTGTACTGCACGGCTCTGCGCTGTGTACTGCGCGGCTCTGCGCGGTATACTGCGCGGCTCTGTGCTTTATACTGTGCGGCTCTGCGCTCTGTACTGCACGGCTCTGCGCTGTCTACTGCGCGGCTCTGCGCTGTGTACTGCACGGCTCTGCGCTTTATACTGCGCGGCTCTGCGCTGTGTACTGCGCGACTCTGCGCTTTGTACTGCGCGGCTCTGCGCTGTGTACTGCGCGGCTCTGCGCTGTGTACTGCGCGGCTCTGCGCTGTGTACTGCGCGGCTCTGCGCTGTGTACTGCGCTGCTCTGCACTGTATACTGCGTGGCTGTGCAATATACTACGTGGACATGCATATTCTAGAATACCCGATGAGTTAGAATCGGGCCACCATCTAATAATTATAAGACTACAGATAGTGGTTTGGAATTGTGCTGTACTGTCACTTTAAGAGCTGATATTATCTGACAAAACTTGTGACCTGGTGAGCTGATGTAGATTTCATAGGCGTTGGCATAGTAACTGTGTCTGACTGCGCATATCAATGAGCTAATCAGCCAGGTGGCAGTTATTTTTAGAAATTGCCTCAGAAACCAGCCCATTATAAACGTATAGGAAAATTTCTCCATTGAAACGCATTGAAAGACTTTTTTCAAACACAAATTGCGCAAAAACTACAAATCCGATCGGCACGAAAAATACTTAGCACACCTCTTGGGGACGCTGGCTTCGAAATGACACCTCACTGGAGTCTGTGAGTTTAGCGGTACGGGCCGCATTACGTGCGGACTGAATAATAAGAATAAGAAGAAGTTTACCACGGTGGAATAACAGTATAGTGCTTTGTTCCAAAGCACTATAATAATAAGAAGAAGTTTACCACGGTGGAATAACAGTATAGTGCTTTGTTCCAAAGCACTATAATAATAAGAAGAAGTTTACCACGGTGGAATAACAGTATAGTGCTTTGTTCCAAAGCACTATAATTATCCAGGTTATTACAAGTTTGTATATACAAAACATGTATAGGTTCTTTTTTATTTAAGTGGTGAAAAAAATAAAACAAACGTAAAAAAGAAAAAAAAGTCACCATTTTCCGAGACAAATAGTGTCTCCATTTTTCATGATCTGAGACTAGTGAGGTCTTATTTTCTGCATGCTTAGCTGACATTTTTATTGATACTATTTTGGGGTAAATACAATGTTTTGATTTCCTGATATTGCATTTTAATGCAATGTTGTGGCGACCAAAAAGACGTAATTCTGGCGTTTTGATTTTTTTCTCATTACGCTGTATACCGATCAGATTAATTATTTTTATATATTCTGAAAGCGGCAATACCAAATATGTGTATTTTTTTTAAATGGATTTATTTTTAATGCAGCAAAAGGGGGGTGATTTAAACTTTCATATTTAATTTTTTTTTTTTGTTTTTTACTTTTTACTGGCTTCAGTAGTCTCCATGGGAAACTACAAGCTCTGATCATCTGGTCACCTGTGCGACACATAGGAGGGCTTAACCCCTGCTCTATGTAGATAAAATATAAATCTGCTGAGTGCCAGCCACAGGGCGCCGCTCTCAGCTATCCGGCAATAACAACCACAGGGGTCTCTACCAGGTTGTCATGCCAACTCATTGGCAACCGCGGCCATGTGACATGGACACTGATGGGTCGAGCTAATGCGCGCTTCTGGAGTGATCATGTTAAATTCTGCTGTCAGAGATTCCACCCACGGTTGTAAGGGGCACATGTCAGCTGATGGGATCAGCTGAAATGTGCAGGAAAAGGTCCAGGCACATTGCCAGATCCAGCATCAAAAAGAAGGAGGCAACCTATGACATACCTATACGTCATAGGTCATAAAAGGCTTAAAGCAAAAAAATCCTTTAAGGCATTTGAAATCACTTTTTGGATACTCATGTTCTTGATGTACAAATAGAATATTCATTTTATGGGTTAGATACATTTATAATAGAGAATGTAAAGTTGGGAGTGGTGGAGTACCAAGTGCTCAAGTTATATTGCATTGGTTTGTTGACATGCTGTCACTGACAGTAGGATAGCATTAACCACTACTCCAAAATAATGTTGTTTTTTTCATTCTTAGAGTTTTGGAGAAGATGAACTTACTGCAAGATCTTCAAAGTAGGTCAAAGGTGAAATAGGGGAATAACTAATATTCTGAATGTGTACCTTGACTACTTTTAGCCTCCGTCTGCTGGTAGCTGTAGAGCATTCAAAGATTATGTTGCTTTTCTGGTCGGAAAAGAAAGAACATTCTAAGTTTTGAGAACGAAAAATATGTTTCAAGTAAGTAGAAGGAAATAATTTGAAATGCTCCCAAAAGAATTTAATGTTGTTCACATGTTGGCTGTCTCAGAAAACAGAACAGCTTTCCATGCATCAATTTATTTTTTTCCACTAAGCAATACGGCTAGTTTGGTGTATGTGATAAGTGGGATACTGTTTCACATTCAGAAAGCCGAACACTTTGGAAACTTTACCACATTAGTACTTCACAGGGACAAAAATACTCCTTTAGGACCCAATTACACTGAGATGTAATCAGAAAAGAATATTTCTAGGAATGCTCATTTCCCCATTATCGGCATCTCTAAACAAGCCAGCCACTGGAAAACGAGCAAACTGCTTGCTTACAGGGTGAAATGATTTTTAAGTTTGTTTAACTATCATTGCTTTCGGCAGCATAAAATTCTATTTATATAAGGCATATGCTGCTAAAACAATGATGTTCTATGCACACAGAACCACTATAATAATGATAGCTCTGTATGCATTGATGTGTGGTCGGCCTGTCTGAAAAAGAACCTAAACGGACACTGGTCTGCTGACATGTAGTTGACCAATGGTCCTCACCACTACTGAAGCTACCGCCTCACCAACACCGGTGCTCCTACTACCCGCAACCTATTGTCTCCATCCCCACCATCCTGTAGAATGTAAGCCCACAAGGGCAGGGTCCTCGTCCCTCTGTATCAGTCTGTCATTGTTAGTTTGCTTACTGTAAGTGATATCTGTAACTTGTATGTAACCCCTTCTCATGTACAGCACCATGTAATCAATGGTGCTACATAAATAAATAATAATAATACTAATACTAATTGAGCAGTCATGAACAGGCTGTCACAATGCAGCCTCAGTGGTAGAGATTGGATGCTAATCGAGTTTATATAAAATTTTATGATATTCATAAATCCCAATAAATTTGAACAATTCACGATTTGATACTATGAAATGCGCGCTGCCATTTTACACACTGCAGAAGACTGCATAGGCCATAGAAGGATCACATGATCTCAGTTGCGATCACATGAACTTCCCCTTAGTGCCTTACTGCTATCACATTACAAGATGTAGCACAGCCAATCAGGAGAGACCAACATAACAACTGTGGTAGAGAACACATCTGCCATTTTAAGGTATATGGTAGCCTAGAGACAGAAGATCAGAGCATATGTAAGGAGGAAGATGGGGCTGCGGGCACCTGTACTGTGCCGGGTTCAGAACTGTCGAGGCTGCGTCCCAGGTTGTCCGGGGGAAAGAATAGGGAACTGAAAGATCTCTTGCACCCGGAAGCAGGGGGCATGGCAAACAAAAAAGCGTGCGCAGAGACAGGCAGAAGCCCTGCAACATATCAAGGTCGGCTACACACGAGCACGCCACTGAGGCCAGCAGAAGAGGAAGGACCATAGGCCCAGCTAAGCTCAGTATGACGTGCAGACACAGGAACAGGGGCTGTGTGCAGGACTGGTTGTTGTGGCTCTTTTTGCCGGACAGCACACCGCAGACTTCCCTTGACAATAGACTGTACACAGCTCCCTTAACTTTAGCTGCACAAGTTTATGGACTAGGGGCTCAACGGGTAAAACCAGAAACCACCAGTTGCTGCCAGAAGACATACCGTAAGCTGTGGAATCTCCTCTGAGGACATTGCACCGGCCGTTGCTGGGACTACAACCCTCACCATATCATCTGCAGGCGAGGAAGCCACAAACATGATAAGTTTATTGAGTGGACTTATTATTATTATTTATTTATATAGCACCATTAATTCCATGGTGCTATACATGAGAAAGGGGTTATGTACAGGGTAATATATATCGTTTACAGTAAACAAATTTACAATGACTGACTGGTACAGAGGGGAGAGGACCCTGTCTTTACAGACTTACATTCTACGGGATAATAAGGAAGAGACAGAAGGTTGAGGGTGCGGCAGCTCTGGTGGTGGATGAAGCGGCAGCTCGGGTGGTGGTGAGGTGGCAGCTTGGGTGGTGGTGAGGCAGCAGAATAGTTATTGCAGGTTGTAGGCTTTCCTGAAGAGATGGGTTTTCAGGTTCCGTCTGAAGGATCCGAGGGTGGTGGATAATCGAACATGTTGAGGCATGGAATTCCAGAGGATGGGAGATATTCGGGAGAAATCTTGGAGGCGGTTGTGTGAGGAATGAATAAGTGTGGAGGAGAGTACGAGGTTGTGGGAAGATCGAAGATTACGTGGGTAAGATATTGGGAGATTAGTTCAGAGATATAGGGAGGAAACAGGTTGTGGATGGCTTTGTAGATCAGTGTTAGTAGTTTTAACTGGATTCGTTGGGGAATTGGGAGCCAGTGGAGGGTTTTCAGAGAGGAGTAACAGGGGAGTAGCAAGGAGAGAGGTGGATTAGCCGGGCAGCAGAGTTGAGAACAGACTGGAGTGGTGCAAGAGAGTTAGCGGGGAGGCCACAGAAGAGGGTGTTGCAGTAATCGAGGCGCGAGATAATGAGGGCATACCAAAGAGTTTTAGTAGATTGTGGGCTGAGGAAGGGACGGATTCTAGCAATATTTTTGAGTTGGAGGCAACAGGAGGTGGCAAGAGTTTGGATGTGCGGTTTGAAGGACAGGGCAGAGTCAAGAGTTACCCCGAGGTAGCGGATTTCAGGTGCGGGAGAGAGCGTGATGCCATTTACCATGATAGACAGATCAGGTAGAGGGGATACGCAAGATGGGGGAAAGATGATGAGTTCGGTTTTGTCTACATTGAGTTTTAGGAAGCGAGAGGTGAAGAAGGAGGATATGGCTGATAGACACTCCGAGATTCTGGACAGCAGAGAGACATCTGTGCCAGAGAGGTAGATCTAAATGTCGTCCGCATACAGGTGGTACTAGAAGCCATCGGACTTTATGAGTTGTCCTAGGCCAACACTGCTATCACATTGTTGTTGTTTATTTCCCTATCATTTGAAATTTAACCGTTCATCTCCCTGCGAGGAGTATCTTTACTGTTCAATCACCGTATAAACTCTTGTATAAGCTGATATTTTCAGCACTTTTTTGAGCTAAAAACGTCCCCCTCGGCTTATACACAAGTCATTGTCCAGAAACCCAGCAGGGGAGGAGGAGGGGAGCAGCGAATCAGCGGCAGGAGCTGGCGGCTGTGACATAATACTCACCCTCCTCGCGCCGTCTCTGAACGTCTATGCATCTTTGCTGTCTTTGGTGCTGCAGCACTTCCTGTGCTGAGTGGGTCACGTGGTACCACTCAATAAGGTAATGAATATGCATGCAACTCCACTCCCATAGGCGTGGAGCGCATGTCATGTCCTTAATGAGTGGTACCACGTGACGACTAAGCACAGGAAGTGCTGCTGCACCAGGCCAACGGAGAAGCAGGGTCGTGCAGCGACGGCGCAAGGAGGGTGAATATGACGGGGAGGACAGAGGAGGATAGGTGAGGACGGGGGAGGACAGGGGAGGACGGGGGAGGATGGGGGGAGCTGAGCCAAGCCATGCATACAAGGATGGGATGGGGGAGCCCAGCCATGCATACAAGGATGGGATGGGGGAGCCCAGCCATGCATACAAGGATGGGACTGGGGAGCCCAGCCATGCATGCAAGATGGGTGGGAGGTAGCCATGCATACAACAAGGGGACTGGGGCAGCCATGAATACAACAGGGGAGGCCACACAGAGCAGAACAGTATGGGGGAGTGCACAGAGCAGGACAAGATGGGGGAGCCACACATAGCAGGACAGGGATGAGGGGACAATACATACCCGGCTTATACTCGAGTCAATAAGCTTACCCAGTTTTTCATGGCAAAATTAGGTGCCTCGGCTTATACTCGGGTCGGCTTATACTCGAGTATATATGGTAAATTGTTAACCCTTGCTCTGCCTTTCTTGAGTCACTGCATCCCGCAACCTACTTCCACATACATCACAGTATTGGAGATGGGGAGAAAAGTGTATAAAATATAAAGAACTACTACTGTGCACTATACAAATAGAAAATGGGAGTAATAATGGTTTTTGAATAATTCATAGAGTCAATTAATCGGTAGAGTGATAGGTGAATTGTCAGCATTTGCAGAAATATCTATATAATGCTACCTGAACTCAGCAGCAGCTGCACCCTGGTGAGTCCACTCTCAGCCCCAGCTATAGTGCACACAAACCCTGAGGAATGAAGAAACAGCAGAGCTGAGGAGTGTGCTGCTCCAAGAGAACGGCCATGTATGCCAACTACCAATAATGACACTTACTGTACACCCAGAACTGTCAGGGTGTAGGGGGTATGGTAAAATACATTTTCAGTGTTTGTGTATAGATTAACATATAATGGTATTGCTACATGGTTAAGTGTATTACCACCTTTTATATAATGGTACTGTTACACGAACAGGTGCATTACCATGTCTTGTTCACGATATATATATAGATATAATGTTATATTGTTAATCTGCTAAATGTATATATATTGCTATTTGGTGTGCCTTTTATATAGGGACAGTGTAGTGCTGAAGTTTGGCCACTAGATGGATGCATTTTGGCACACCTAGGTTAGCATGGTTGTTGATCAGTGTACATATTATTAGTTAAGGTAGGAGGGGTCAGCTGCATTTAGAGAAGGAGCATTTCCTGAATCTAGGGAGAAGGGCTCGAGCGCTCAGACAGTCCACATGGTCTTAAGTTCCCAGCTACCATGCAAAGTTGTTTGACCAAGAGGAGAGAACCCAGCCATCCACAGCATCAGGCCAGAAAAGCAGAGACCAGCACAGCAGTAGGAAAGGAGGAAAGAAGACAGTATGCGGACACAGGTAGCCCTAGAATGTGGCAGCTTATAGCTTGGGCAGATGTCCCCAGTACCGGGCTGAAGTTAAGCGGTGGCTGAGGTAGATCCCAGAAGCAGTAAGCTTGGAGCAGGACAGCGCTGGGACATCACAGAGCACAATGCTGAAGGGCAGGTCACTCGCCAGGTGGCAACTAGCTTTGGAAATGGAAACTCTCTTGTCTGGAGCGAAACAGAGTAAGGAAGGCCTAACCATGGCTGAGTTGAATTGGGAGGACACTGAGGACCCGTGCGGCAAGGTCCGACCCTGGTATGCATTATGTGAATGGAAGGAAGGTGCAGGGAGAGAAGAGGAAATGTGTAATGCTGATCCTGTTGTAATTGCTGTGAAGAGTCTACATGTGCTGTGTAAAGCTAACAGTAAAGTTGTTGATTTGAAAGTTGAATAGGACAGTGTCTCGATCTTTATTACATCTACTGATGGGTACCTGCAGTAAAACAGAGGTGACCCTGATGGCGCAGAGAATGGAGCCACAGTTACACAAAGTAATGGACAATGTTTTCATGTATTGGTAGACCAGGGCACTGATGTACCAGAGTGTCCGGCCATGACTACTGCCCTGGTCCAGCCCGTTACACGGGAAGGTGCATTGCTGGAAATCCTGATGATGTTTGGTTATATATACTAAACAGTTTATTTTTTATTTTTAATGGAAACAAAAGGATGATGGACTCCACATTATATTTACTACAGGCATCTGTTTAGGAATATGATATAAGCTTTGAATAGCTTGTATTTATTATTATTGCAGCTTATGACTGAAGGATGGCTGTGAAGGATATTTGAAGGGATTATCTGCGAAAATATTTTTTATCACTTGTTTTCCTGTATACAAAAATATCAAATTTAACTGTCCTTGCCCACAGTCGCGCCAGCACCAACTCTATGCCACTGCCTATGCTCTCTGCTGATGTGGCTGAAGTGGTGATAGATGACACTTTTGGGCCACATTCATTCGTTCAGTATTTGGTCAGTATTTTAAATCAGTATTTGTAAGCCAAAACCAGGATTGGGTGATAAATACAGAAGTGGTGACGTGTTTTTATCATACTTTTCCTCTGATTGATCCACTCCTGAGTTTGGCTTACACATTCTGATGTAAAATACTGACTAAATACTGGATATATGAACGTGGCCTTAAAGCGATATCCTTTTTATTTATTTATTTTTTGTCCATTGTCTTCCTGCACATAAAATAACAAAGATTGGTGATATAAAGTAATCTCTATGCTGCTGTCTCCACTGTTTGTTAATATGGCTTCACGTGACCAATGGAGCCAATCATTTGGGCTCAAATTTTGATGGAGTCAAATCTCTCAGCCAAATAATTGTCTGCAGCGGTCACATTATGTCACCACTGTAGACATATTAACAAAGACTGGAGAAAGCGAATAGAGTTGATGCCAAAGCACCAAATCTGCAGTCTTAATTTTTTGTATGCAAAGGAAAACCACTGGATAGAAAAATAGGAAAATGCTGTGCTTAAAGGGAATATGTCAGCAGTTTTTTGAAACCTCATCTGAGAGCAGCCTGATGTAAGCAAAGAGAAGCTGAATCCAACATTGTATCACTTACATTACTGGGTGCAGCCGTTCTGATATAATCAGAGCTTTTAGATTTAGATTGAAGCACAGCAGAGAAAGCTAACCCCACCCACACCAGGCCCCCATCTATAAAGTCCATAGATAGTTAGGTGCTTACTTGATGGACTAATCCTGCAAAGTTAATCTTTTAGTGATTAACCCTTCATAGTTAGTAAACAACAGCACACACTTTTGACAAAACACACTGTTAGGACTAGAGGAACACACCAAATAATAATTAGAGATGACATAAGGTGCGTTGGCAATCCGGGGTCCACCGTGCAGCTAAGACACCTGCTGCTTGGCAATATGGAGGTATAATATGAGTACACACAGGATAACTTCACCCGGGATGAAGGAAGCAAACCCTGTTGAGTCACAGGGCCGCGATACCACACAGAGAGCGCAAGCAAGGCGACACCGAACTCTGCCCCAAGACTCAGGGTAAGAGTCCCTCTAGATCTCTTGCGCTCTGCGGTGCCAGGGACACAGCTAAAGTAAATATTTACCGCAGAGGAGTGCGTGCAGCACCGCTCTGGCGGACGCCACTAACCACCCTAACTAGGGTCAAGAAAGCGCACTATCTGCACATGGCGTCGCTCTGGCGGTCGCTGATAACTGGATTCAGTATCTTGTGCAATTGTGCAGGATAGCACTGTCAGGCGCTAGGTAGCTCTACCATTCACAAGCAGGCAACAACACTAGGGATGGGAATGATTCGGAGCTTTCATCCATCGACAGGCATTCATCCACACACACACAAGTAAATAAGTTTACACTAGCGCATGGCCGAGCGGCCATGCAAACCTTTTACAGCAGTAGCGCTCCGGGGACCTTCCTCATGGTCCAATAGGAAACACAACAGGACCTGAGCATGTGACCCCTGACCTCCAATGGGCATGCTCAGTGTGGGAAAAACAGGACTTTTCAGCAGTCCCTAAAATGCCTGCTCGCTGCTGAACAGTGCTGGCTACAAAGCCGAGCCTGGAAAGCTAGCAGTACCCAAGTGCACAGTATCAGCTTGAGCCAGACGCTGGGACCAATGTCTCCGCTGAGCAGGTTCCACTGCGGATGGAGGAGAATGGGAGACCGCAATGGACATGGTTCGAGATTCCCCCTGTGCAGCGGTGGGAATTCGACACCTAACGCAAACCTCCCAGAATTCTGCATCTCAGCCTCTATCTCCTGCTGTGCTCAAATCACATAGCAAAAACTTGCTGACAGATTCCCTTTAACAGAAAAAGTATTAAAAAGATCATAGCATATTCATAAAACAAAGACCAATATAGTCTTTAGGTCTGTTTTGCAAATTCATCATGTTACATGTTCACACCCAGAAATTCCATTAAAGCCTTTAATCAACACCTTTAGAACCACCAAGTCAATGCTCCATGCTAGATGGAAAAGGTTACTGTTTAGCGGCAATAAATTACCCTTAGGTAGGGACATATTTTCAAATTTACAGTATTTATTTACAGAAATAGGACAGTTCTGGCAAAATCAGGACTGTAAGAACAGTGGAAATCCACATCAAAGGTTGTAACTTACATTCACATTGATCCAATGCACTGTTTCCTAAACCTCAGTCCTCATGGCCCCTAACAGATCATGTTTTCAGGATTTTATTAGTGTTGCACAATTTCTGATGTATTGTTCATAATTCCATCATATATGCAATACTGAGGAAATCCTCAAAATATGATCTGTTGGGGGCTGTGAAGACTGAAGTTTGGGAAACACTACTTCAATGTATCCACTATGGAGATATGAATTGCTGGTCACCATTAACATTTTCTGATAGACTCATATGTAACCTAACTAACACATAGGGATTTACAGACCAGCAAAAATTTATTAGCGTTTTATTACACCTCTGTGCAACTTACAGGTTATACAGAACAGTATGAACTTAAAGAGAATGAGGCACTAAAGACTCAACATTTTAATTCAAAATAGCCATTTTAAAGACAAATTTAATCTGTTAATGTTCTTTCTAATTGTTCTTCCATTTCCCGTCCCTATTTATAATGCAGAATAACATCTATTATATTATATCAAAGAATATTAATCCAGAGACAATTAATTCAACAAACTTTTATGCACAGTGAAATTAGATTGAATACTTTTTCTAGCAATTAGGTTTTTACTAGTAAGTATTAAAATCATTAAATAAAATGTTTGCACACTCACTTTCCAAATTGTAAAATGTGCTAATATTCTATTTTCTATAAATCTTAATTTAGTGATAATTATAATGGATGAGCTATTATATTTATCACTAATAAGCATTACATAAATTAATTTTAACCGATGTGGTAATAAAATGCACAACACAACACTTTTGAAGATAAAATACATATGTTTTAATGCAACATAATTTGAATTGTTTAACAAAGCAATGTAGAAGAAAGTATATGGTGTAAAGCCTCAAACACATGGCTGGGTTAGAGCTCTATACAACATTACAGAGCACCCAGAGCTCTTCTATATTTTTGTATGCTTTTAATTTCAAATGGAGGCAGATGGTTCTTCTTCAGGTATTGGCTAGATGTCTGGCTCAATTGAGGGTGTTAAACAATCACATCAATAACTGATGTACTTTATCATAGAAAAGCAGTCACCCACCCTTTTCTTGTGCATAAAATTTCAAAGAGAAAGAGCTGGCTATCTCTTTGAAATAAAATTGCACACTTGACCTATGGGATGTGAGAAAATTAGGTATAACTGAGAAGGGTCTAAACTAATTGAAACTCCTTATGAAGCCCAGGACTCCAGCAGTGCCAAGCAGGATGTCTATTGTGAGGAAGACTTAGGGTACCGTCACACAGTACCATTTTGATCGCTACGACGGCACGATCCGTGACGTCGCAGCGATCGTATGATTATCGCTCCAGCGTCGTAGACTGCGGTCACACGTTGCAATCACGGCGCTGGAGCGATGCCGAAGTCCCCGGGTAACCAGGGTAAACATCGGGTAACTAAGCGCAGGGCCGCGCTTAGTAACCCGATGTTTACCCTGGTTACCAGCGTAAACGTAAAAAAAACAAACAGTACATACTTACATTCCGGTGTCTGTCCTCCGGCGTCTCAGCTTCTCTGCACTGTGTAAGCACAGCGGCCGGAAAGCACAGCGGTGACGTCTGACGTCAGACGTCACCGCTGTGCTCGCTTTCTGGCTGGCCGGCGCTCACAGTGCAGAGAAGCTGAGACGCCGGAGGACAGACACCGGAATGTGAGTATGTACTGTTTGGTTTTTTTTTACGTTTACGCTGGTAACCAGGGTAAACATCGGGTTACTAAGCGCGGCCCTGCGCTTAGTTACCCGATGTTTACCCTGGTTACAAGCGAACACATCGCTGGATCGCTGTCACACACAACGATCCAGCGATGTCAGCGGGAGATCCAGCGACGAAAGAAAGTTCCATACGATCTGCTACGACGTACGATTCTCAGCAGGATCCCTGATCGCTGCTGTGTGTCAGACACAGCGAGATCGTATGGATATCGCTGGAACGTCACGAATCGTACCGTCGTAGCGATCAAAGTGTGACTGTGTGACGGTACCCTAAGGGTACTGTCACACAGTGCAATTTTGATCGCTACGACGGTACGATTCGTGACGTTCTAGCGATATCGTTACGATATCGCAGTGTCTGACACGCAGCAGCGATCAGGGACCCTGCTGAGAATCGTACGTCGTAGCAGATCGTTTGAAACTTTCTTTCGTCGCTGGATCTCCCGCTGTCATCGCTGGATCGTTGTGTGTGACAGCGATCCAGTGATGCGTTCGCTGGTAACCAGGGTAAACATTGGGTTACTAAGCGCAGGGCCGCGCTTAGTAACCCGATGTTTACCGTGGTTACCAGTGTAAAAGTAAAAAAAAACAAACCGTACATACTCACCATCTGATGTCTGTCAGGTCCCTTGCAGTCTGCTTCCCGCTCTGACTGTGTTGTGAATTTGCTTTTTGCTCCCTCTAGTGGTTACTAGTTTTTTGACTCTGGTTTTTCTGTCATTCCTTTTATCCGCACCTGGGTCGTTAGTTAGGGGTGTTGCTATATAAGCTCCCTGGACCTTCAGTTCAATGCCTGGCAACGTAGTTATCAGAGCTAGTCTGCTGTGCTCTTGTCTACTGATCCTGGTTCCAGTTATATCAGCTAAGTCTGCCTTTTGCTTTTTGCTATTTGTTTTGGTTTTGTATTTTTGTCCAGCTTGTTCCAAATCTATATCCTGACCTTTGCTGGAAGCTCTAGGGGGCTGGTGTTCTCCCCCCGGACCGTTAGACGGTTCGGGGGTTCTTGAATTTCCAGTGTGGATTTTGATAGGGTTTTTGTTGACCATATAAGTTACCTTTCTTTATTCTGCTATCAGTAAGCGGGCCTCTCTGTGCTAAACCTGGTTCATTTCTGTGTTTGTCATTTCCTCTTACCTCACCGTCATTATTTGTGGGGGGCTTCTATCCAGCTTTGGGGTCCCCTTCTCTGGAGGCAAGAAAGGTCTTTGTTTTCCTCTACTAGGGGTAGCTAGATTCTCCGGCTGGCGCGTGTCATCTAGAATCAACGTAGGAATGATCCCCGGCTACTTCTAGTGTTGGCGTTAGGAGTAGATATATGGTCAACCCAGTTACCACTGCCCTATGAGCTGGATTTTTGTATTCTGCAGACTTCCACGTTCCTCTGAGACCCTCGCCATTGGGGTCATAACAGTTTGCCAGGCCCGTATTAAATGTTTAATGCATTGCAGAAGAGGGATTATAAGAAAGAAGATTCTGAGTTTTTTTTTTCTCCTTCCCCTTTACCTCAGAGTGGCTATGCTTGCTGCAGACATGAATGTCCAGACCTTGATTACAAGTGTGGACCAGCTGGCTACTCGTGTGCAGGGCATACAAGACTATGTTATCAGAAATCCTAGGTCAGAACCTAAAATACCGATTCCTGAACTGTTTTCCGGAGACAGGTTTAAGTTTAGGAATTTCGTGAATAATTGTAAATTGTTTTTGTCCCTGAGACCCTGTTCATCAGGAGATTCTGCTCAGCAAGTAAAAATTGTTATTTCGTTCTTACGGGGCGACCCTCAGGATTGGGCTTTTTCGCTGGCGCCAGGAGATCCGGCATTGGCTGATCTTGATGCGTTTTTTCTGGCGCTCGGTTTACTTTATGAGGAACCCAATCTTGAGATTCAGGCAGAAAAGGCCTTGCTGTCTATGTCTCAGGGGCAGGACGAGGCTGAAGTGTATTGCCAAAAATTTCGGAAATGGTCCGTGCTGACACATTGGAACGAGTGTGCACTGGCCGCTAATTTTAGAAATGGCCTTTCTGAAGCCATTAAGAATGTTATGGTGGGTTTTCCCATTCCCACAGGTCTGAATGATACTATGGCACTGGCTATTCAAATTGACCGGCGGTTGCGGGAGCGCAAAACCGCAAATTCCCTCATGGTGTTGTCTGAACAGACACCTAATTCGGTGCAATGTGATAGAAAAACCGCAAATTCCCTCATGGTGTTGTCTGAACAGACACCTGATTTAATGCAATGTGATAGAATCCTGACTAGAAATGAGCAGAAAATTCATAGACGCCGGAATGGCTTGTGCTACTACTGTGGTGATTCTACACATGTTATCTCAGCATGCTCTAAACGTATAGCTAAGGTTGTTAGTCCTGTCACCGTTGGTAATTTGCAACCTAAATTTATTCTGTCTGTAACTTTGATTTGCTCACTGTCATCTTATCCTGTCATGGCGTTTGTAGATTCAGGCGCTGCCCTGAGTCTCATGGATCTCTCATTTGCTAAGCGCTGTGGATTTACTCTTGAACCATTAGAAAATCCTATTCCTCTTAGGGGTATTGATGCTACACCATTGGCAGCAAATAAACCGCAGTATTGGACTCAGGTTACCATGTGCATGACTCCTGAACACCGCGAGGTGATACGTTTCCTGGTTTTACATAAAATGCATGATTTGGTCGTTTTAGGGCTGCCATGGTTACAGACCCATAATCCAGTCCTGGACTGGAAGGTAATGTCAGTCTCAAGTTGGGGCTGTCGTGGTATTCATGAGGATTCCCTGCCTGTGTCTATTGCTTCTTCTACGGCTTCGGAAGTTCCGGAGTATTTGTCTGATTATCAGGATGTCTTCAGTGAGTCTGAGTCCAGTGCACTGCCTCCTCATAGGGACTGTGACTGTGCTATAGATTTGATCCCAGGCAGTAAATTTCCTAAGGGAAGACTGTTTAATCTGTCGGTACCTGAACATACCGCTATGCGTTCATATATCAAGGAGTCTCTGGAAAAAGGACATATTCGTCCGTCTTCTTCCCCTCTTGGTGCGGGATTCTTTTTTGTGGCAAAAAAGGACGGATCTTTGAGACCTTGTATTGATTATCGGCTTTTAAATAAGATCACTGTCAAATTTCAGTATCCTTTACCGCTGTTGTCTGACTTGTTTGCCCGGATTAAGGGTGCCAAGTGGTTCACCAAGATAGACCTTCGTGGTGCGTACAACCTTGTGCGCATTAAGCAAGGTGATGAATGGAAAACCGCATTCAATACGCCCGAAGGTCATTTTGAGTACTTGGTGATGCCTTTTGGGCTCTCCAATGCGCCTTCAGTTTTTCAGTCCTTTATGCATGACATTTTCCGGAAGTATCTGGATAAATTTTTGATTGTTTATCTGGATGATATTTTGGTTTTTTCTGATAATTGGGATTCGCATGTGGAGCAGGTCAGGTTGGTCTTTAAAATTTTGCGTGAAAATTCTTTGTTTGTCAAGGGCTCAAAGTGTCTCTTTGGTGTACAGAAGGTTCCCTTTTTGGGGTTCATTTTTTCCCCTTCTGCTGTGGAGATGGACCCAGTCAAGGTCCGAGCTATTCTTGATTGGACTCAGCCCTCGTCAGTTAAGAGTCTTCAGAAGTTCTTGGGCTTCGCTAACTTCTACCGTCGTTTTATCGCTAATTTTTCTAGCATTGTGAAACCTTTGACGGATATGACCAAGAAGGGCTCCGATGTAGCTAACTGGGCTCCTGCTGCCGTGGAGGCTTTCCAGGAGTTGAAACGCCGGTTTACTTCGGCGCCTGTTTTGTGCCAGCCTGACGTCTCACTTCCCTTTCAGGTTGAGGTGGATGCTTCGGAGATTGGGGCAGGGGCCGTTTTGTCGCAGAGAGGCCCTGGTTGCTCTGTTATGAAACCTTGTGCCTTTTTCTCTAGGAAGTTTTCGCCTGCCGAGCGAAATTATGATGTGGGCAATCGGGAGTTGTTGGCCATGAAATGGGCATTTGAGGAGTGGCGTCATTGGCTCGAGGGTGCTAAGCATCGTGTGGTGGTCTTGACTGATCACAAAAATCTGATGTATCTCGAGTCTGCTAAACGCCTTAATCCGAGACAGGCCCGCTGGTCATTGTTTTTCTCCCGCTTTGATTTTGTTGTCTCGTATTTACCAGGTTCAAAGAATGTGAAGGCCGATGCTCTTTCTAGGAGCTTTGTGCCTGATGCTCCTGGAGTCGCTGATCCTGTTGGTATTCTTAAAGATGGAGTTATCTTGTCAGCTATTTCTCCGGATCTGCGACGTGTGTTGCAGAGATTTCAGGCTGATAGGCCTGAGTCTTGTCCACCTGACAGACTGTTTGTCCCGGATAAGTGGACCAGCAGAGTCATTTCCGAGGTTCATTCCTCGGTGTTGGCAGGTCACCCGGGAATTTTTGGCACCAGAGATCTGGTGGCCAGGTCCTTTTGGTGGCCTTCCTTGTCAAGGGATGTGAGGTCATTTGTGCAGTCCTGTGGGACTTGTGCTCGAGCTAAGCCTTGCTGTTCTCGTGCCAGCGGTTTGCTCTTGCCCTTGCCTGTCCCGAAGAGACCTTGGACACATATCTCCATGGATTTCATTTCTGATCTTCCGCTATCTCAGGGCATGTCCGTTATCTGGGTGATATGTGATCGCTTCTCCAAGATGGTCCATTTGGTTCCTTTGCCTAAGCTGCCTTCCTCTTCCGATCTGGTTCCTGTGTTTTTCCAGAACGTGGTTCGTTTGCACGGCATCCCTGAGAATATTGTGTCTGACAGAGGATCCCAGTTCGTTTCCAGGTTCTGGCGATCCTTTTGTAGTAGGATGGGCATTGATTTGTCGTTTTCGTCTGCTTTCCATCCTCAGACTAATGGACAGACGGAGCGAACCAATCAGACTTTGGAGGCTTATTTGAGGTGTTTTGTCTCTGCTGATCAGGACGATTGGGTGACATTCTTGCCGTTGGCTGAGTTTGCCCTTAATAATCGGGCTAGTTCCGCCACCTTGGTTTCGCCTTTTTTCTGCAACTCTGGTTTCCATCCTCGCTTTTCTTCGGGTCATGTGGAGCCTTCTGACTGTCCTGGGGTGGATTCTGTGGTGGATAGGTTGCAGCAGATCTTGAATCATGTGGTGGACAACTTGAAGTTGTCACAGGAGAAGGCTCAGCGCTTTGCCAACCGCCGCCGCGGTGTGGGTCCCCGACTACGCGTTGGGGATTTGGTATGGCTTTCTTCCCGCTTTGTTCCTATGAAGGTCTCCTCTCCCAAATTTAAACCTCGTTTTATTGGGCCTTACAAGATATTGGAAATCCTTAATCCTGTATCTTTTTGTCTGGATCTTCCTGTGTCGTTTGCTATTCACAATGTATTTCATAGGTCCTTGTTGCGGCGGTACATTGTGCCTGTAGTTCCTTCTGCTGAGCCTCCTGCTCCGGTGTTGGTTGAGGGCGAGTTGGAGTACGTGGTGGAGAAGATCTTGGATTCTCGCCTCTCCAGGCGGAGGCTTCAGTACCTGGTCAAGTGGAAGGGCTATGGTCAGGAGGATAATTCCTGGGTGGTCGCCTCTGATGTTCATGCGGCCGATTTAGTTCGTGCCTTTCATGCCGCTCATCCTGATCGCCCTGGTGGTCGTGGTGAGGGTTCGGTGACCCCTCACTAAGGGGGGGGTACTGTTGTGAATTTGCTTTTTGCTCCCTCTAGTGGTTACTAGTTTTTTGACTCTGGTTTTTCTGTCATTCCTTTTATCCGCACCTGGGTCGTTAGTTAGGGGTGTTGCTATATAAGCTCCCTGGACCTTCAGTTCAATGCCTGGCAACGTAGTTATCAGAGCTAGTCTGCTGTGCTCTTGTCTACTGATCCTGGTTCCAGTTATATCAGCTAAGTCTGCCTTTTGCTTTTTGCTATTTGTTTTGGTTTTGTATTTTTGTCCAGCTTGTTCCAAATCTATATCCTGACCTTTGCTGGAAGCTCTAGGGGGCTGGTGTTCTCCCCCCGGACCGTTAGACGGTTCGGGGGTTCTTGAATTTCCAGTGTGGATTTTGATAGGGTTTTTGTTGACCATATAAGTTACCTTTCTTTATTCTGCTATCAGTAAGCGGGCCTCTCTGTGCTAAACCTGGTTCATTTCTGTGTTTGTCATTTCCTCTTACCTCACCGTCATTATTTGTGGGGGGCTTCTATCCAGCTTTGGGGTCCCCTTCTCTGGAGGCAAGAAAGGTCTTTGTTTTCCTCTACTAGGGGTAGCTAGATTCTCCGGCTGGCGCGTGTCATCTAGAATCAACGTAGGAATGATCCCCGGCTACTTCTAGTGTTGGCGTTAGGAGTAGATATATGGTCAACCCAGTTACCACTGCCCTATGAGCTGGATTTTTGTATTCTGCAGACTTCCACGTTCCTCTGAGACCCTCGCCATTGGGGTCATAACAGACTGTGAGCGCCGGCCGGAAAGTGAGAGCAGATCACAGCGGTGACGTCACCGCTGCGCTCTGCTCTCACTGTACGGCTGCACTCAGTCAGAGCGGGAAGCAGACTGCAAGGGACCTGACAGACATCAGATGGTGAGTATGTACGGTTTGGTTTTTTTTAACTTTTATGCTGGTAACCACGGTAAACATCGGGTTACTAAGCGCGGCCCTGCGCTTAGTAACCCGATGTTTACCCTGGTTACCAGCGAACCTCAGCATCGCTCCAGCGCCGTGATTGCAAAGTGTGACCGCAGTCTACGACGCTGGAGCGATACTCATACGACGCTGCGACGTCATGGATCGTGCCGTCGTAGCGATGAAAATTGCACGGTGTCACAGTACCCTTAGATATAAAGATTTGTTAGGAAGGAAAATGAATATCTAACATCTTTAGAGGTAATGATTGTTATCTCAGAGGAAACTGGATGTCTACAACTAGTCGGTTTGGTGCCGATGAAAGTTATGAATATTGGGGTTTGAATAGATCAAATATTTATAAGATATAGATTTTCGGAGTCGTAGTGAGGGTATGCATGTGGTGCACTCACTCACTTCCCTGTGGGTTCACTAGAATCCCTACAATTAAATAACCGCCTGATAGATGGTGTGAACCAGGTCGTTTGTCTCTGAATCATGATAAAAAATATGATGGTAATATAGCCCACCTGTGATTCCCAGGGGCGTAGATATCCTGGAAATTGGAAATCTTATAATTTTCTGAAATTGAAGCCACATCCCATAACCAGCACTGTTGTGAGACATCAAGGGGAGGTGTGTGGGTTTAACTTAGGTGCTGATAATAGGACAAGGAAAATTATGATTGGTGTTCCTCAGAGACATACATATCAGTGTATGCATGGTTCCCATCCACTGGACATTTTGAGTTGAACTGCTGTTCTTCCCTAGCTGAGTCATTTCTTTTGTTTCCCCTTTTATTTTATGTAATTATATATGCTGCATTATTTTGTCCCCTTTACAAAATCTTCTGTATTTTTTTTTATAAACACTGCCTATCTTTCTGGAATAAATATAAAATGTATTAGTTCTGTCCCTTCTGTTCTGTAAACCACACTCCCGAAAGCCATACGCCACCAGAAATCAGGTGGCCAGTCTGCTGCTTTAAATGACTGGTGGTAACAGTGAGTAGTTCTTTGGCTATCGTGGATTTAGCAATGACAGTACTGGGGTATACATATATATTCCATGCATTGGAATCAAAGGTGAGTATGCCATACGCTCACTGTTAGTTCTCTAATAACCGGCCTTTTACTGGTAACAGTGGCAGCCTCATCTGTTAATTGTTGGCCAATCATGTAATTGTCCTGACAATAGGAGATTGCAGAGGGCTGTTTGTGAAAAAAATGTAACAGCAAGGTGTTTCAATGTGTTTCCCTGACTGTGATCTTTGACATACTTTGTGTTATAATTCTGTTTAAATTTTTAGATTTATGCAAAATTTGCTATTGAATGGATATACAGTCAAAAAAAATCCCCAAAAACCTTAGGAAATGTGGTAGTTTATACTATACCGAGATGAATGTGGGAATTATTTTTTAAGGGAGTCTGTCAGACTAATTGGACAGTACAAACAAAGCACATACCCTTGTAAAGAATTTAGCTTCTAACCGTACCTTGATTGACAGAACTGGCTTATCTGAAGCAAGCATTGTCAGCTGAGGAGGTTCAGGCAAACCAACATGGTGAATCACCTCTGAGGAGCAGGGACATGTAAAACCAGTGGGTGGAAGACTGCACTGAGCTGTGCCCCAAATCATCCCAATTTGCATATTTCATTAAACGTTAGTATCTGCAGATCACAGGCAGCAATTAGAACACTAAAGGTGTGATTTTTATTGGGGTTGCATTTCCTACAAGGATATGGACTTAAATTATATTGTCAATTTTGTCTAACAGACTCTATTTAAGGGAAAACTGCACATTTTGGCATTCAGAGTAGGAGGAGATATGGGTAACTTGCCCTGCTAGTTGTGTATTCAGGAATAAACCACACATACAGTATATCTTTGTGGTCGCCTCAAGAAAAAGTTGGAGAACTTTGAAATCCATTGAGAATAAACCACACTGATATTTCTTATGCAGCATACTGAATTTATTCGTGGACACACAACCACATTTCTTACTACCTCTTTACCATAATGGAGCTGCCTACCTGTGAAGCTGCAGCAGCTAGAAAACTTTGATGTCAAACCTAACTAATGTTGTGTCACACTCACCATACTATGTGAGCAGCTTCGCTATACCTTGTATACTGTATATTGGATAAAACCCTATTGTGCTTGATTTGTCCTCACAGCCAACTAACGTTTTGGTATTTGTAGCTTTGCCAATTACTGTTCAAGTACAGAAAGAGGAAACAAAATGATACTATTTGTATTAAAGTGTACATGTCATTTCTGGAACCATTCCAGAATAGTCTGTCATGTACAAAAGGGACAACACTTTTTCTGGTCATTATAAGACTTGCATCCTTTTTTCACCAGCATTACCTTATGCAGTGTTTATCTCAAATTGTTAGACATGAGGGATTCCTGATGTTCTTTTTTTATAGTGCCTGCTCAGAAGCAGCAGCAGGAAGGACATTTTACTGCAGTACTGAGCAGTATAGCTGTGATTCCAGCCCTAAAATGAGATGACTCACTAGAAGCTGCCTGTAACTCTGCCTAATCTCTAACTTCATTGAGTGCTCCATCCCCTTCCTCTGTCTACGGACTTCAATAGGAAGCTGTAATATGATACTTCAATGAGCTGGCATATATTCACTTGTACTATGGATTTATGCTAAGTTTGTTACATTATGGTGATCTATCAAAGGCCTAAACCTAGGGACAATAATAGCTTTTAATTATAGCCCCAAGAAAACATGGGAGGTGATCAAACACCAATGGAGAAAATTTTCATTTGTCATTGATTACATCTTATATGTTCATTGTTGGTCAGCAGCATATTCTCGTATGTAAACTGTGGATGTGCTGCCAACAATAATGAAAAGTGAAAGGGAAGGAACGATAGTGAGACCAAATGTTCATACAAACCCTTTAAAGACCATTGTTGCATAATAATGAAAGTAAATGAGTACCAATCATTTTGATATGTCTTTATTAGGGGTCATTTGAAAAAGTATATTAAACGTGTGTATGCTGCCCCCATGCAAACCAGGTAGTATATGGAGAACACACTGACCACTGCAAGTCAAAGTGGGAAATCTCATGATCATCTTTACACTTGTACTAATGGTATGTGTATAAAAAAAATTTTGTACTATGCACTACTTAGACCTTCATTTTGGATCAGACTTGCCCATTATATGTCAATGGGTGCGCATCCATATGTCATTTTTTTTTCTCAAATCCATCACAATTATTAACATAGAAAACTGCATCTGGCCTTTTATTATTTTATGAAATTATTCATGTCAAAATCACTACAGATATCATATGGTTTAAAAAAAGCTGACATATAGGTGGCATGTTTTTATGAAAAAAATGCCATATGGATATCATATGCATAATAATACAGAAGTAAAATGTTCCATTTTTTTTCTGGATGAAAAATTTACAATTTTGCATACGTTTGTCTGAACCGGGCCTTACAATATGATCATCTTCCCATGTGAGCAAGCTTCTACTATGGACAGATAACTACAGTACAAATGTAAAAATGTAACTAATTACTCTGTGGACAACTTGGAGCCTTACTGACATCGGACGTATTAGTACGCCGATGTCCGTATCCTCTGCTTTGATGTGGGCTCCAGCGGTGAACCCACATCTTTCCAGGGACATGTGAGCTGTTTTGAACAGCTGTCATGTGCCCGCAATAGCCGCGAGTGGAATCGCGATCCACCCATGGCTATTAATTAGTTAAATGCCGCTGTCAAACTCTGACAGCGGCATTTAAATTGCGCTTCGGGCCATCGGGCCAGAAATACACGCACCGGTGACCCCAGTCACATGATCGGGGGTCATCGGTTCATCGGTATGACAACCAGAGGTGTCCTTGAGACCTCTATGGTTGTCAGTGCTGGATTGCTATGAGCGCCACCCAGTGGTCAGCGCTCATAGCAACTCAGCAATTCAGCTACATAGAGGCGATCTGAACATGTCTCTATGTAGCTGAGCCGATCAAGTTGTGGCAGCTTCTAGTCTCCTATGGAGGCTATTTAAAAATGGCAAGAGTAAAAAAAATGTTTTTAAAAATATAAAAAATAAAAAAAAATATAAAAGTTTAAATCACTGTCATATTGTCCCAATCAAAATAAGCCAATAACAAAAATCAAACATACACATATTTGGTATCACCAAGTTAAGAATCGCCCGATCTATCAATAAAAAAAGGATTAACCTGATCGCTAAATGGCGTAGAGATAAAAAAATAGTCAAAATGCCAGAATTATGTTTTTTGGGGTCGCCGTGACATTGCATTAAAATGCAATAACGGGTGATCAAAAGAACATATCTGCACCAAAATGGATTCATTAAAAATGTCAGCTCGGCAAGCAAAAAATAAGCCCTCACCCAACCCGAGATCATGAAAAATGGAGACACTACGGGTATCGGAAAAGTGCGCAACTTTCTTTTTTTTTTTAGCAAAATTTGGAATTTTTTTCACCACTTAGATAAAAAAGAACCTAGACATGTTTGATGTCTATGGACTCATAATGACCTGGAGAATCATAATGGCAGGTCAGTTTTAGCATTTAGTGAACCTAGCAAAAAACTTTTTTTGCAATTTCACCGCACTTGGATTTTTTTCCTGTTTTCTAGGTCACAATGCAGCGCCCCAGAGTCCTGGTCGTTGCAGTATCATGGCTCAGCCACTAGGGGGGGCCATGGTGCGTTCGATGGCACTGAAGGAGTTCTCTGAGCAGGTATCACAGTCACCAATACATTTCACAGCTGGGCCTCCGGGGGGAGCTAAGGGTGCTATTCATTAGGCCACTCCCCACCATAGTGGGTAAACTGGGGGTCAGGCAGGAAGTTAGAGAGAACGCTGACGGGATCGAACGGAGCAACACCCTGTGGCAGGGGGTGTTGTGAAGGGAGAGACTGTAGGGTCTCTGCCAGGGGTGGGATCCTGGCAGAGGCTTGGCATTGAAAGAACGTAACGGGTCCGCGCAGGCTCCTGGAAGCGGCGGGACTCAAGAAAGGACTAGAAGCGAGATAGATTGTGCTGAGTGAGAAACGAAGTCAAGCGAAAGGAGATACCAGTGAGGGTTGTGCTGAAAGAGGCAGCACCTTACTGAGGCGCACTACCGGTGGCCGGAACGCCGAGGAGGTAAAGAGTTTCAAGCCATACCTCAGACCTACGGCAGGGCAGTTAGCTTTAGGCGGACTGTCTCACGCATCACCCAGGAAGGCAAAGGGGGGTACCAACAGGAGAGGGGCGCAGATAGAGTCCCGGAAGATCTCCGAGCCTCCCCGTCATACGGGTGCGTTCCTACCATAGTATCTGGAGGGACGAGGAAGATCATTGCGAATTAAGTTGTTGTGAGGGAACACGAGAAACAGACACAACAGTTGTGGGGTACTTTCCGTAAGCACAGCAGGGAAGGACTGCAACACATAGCGCTAGAAGGAAGGCACCGATTTCCACCTGCAAGGAGAGCTCTGGAAGTGCCATTGGACCGGCCGGACTTGCGCAGCCTGGTGAGCCGTATTCTGGACTGAGGACCCAGAGAGCTTCAGTAAAGAGGTAAAGAGACTGCAACCTGGTGTCCTCGTTATTTACCGCGACCTACACCCCACAACTGCACCGCTACACCATTACTACACCACTTATTGCACCGGACGTCCCCCACTGACAGACAGGGCCACGGACCGGGTCTAGCCACCGTGACAACCCCAGGACTGAGACCTAGAGGCCCGGCTCCGGGTACCCCTCGGCCCTGCGGCGGTGTGGGGGCGCTCCAACTTGGCGTCACGAACAGGATCTACTTAAGCCTGAAGAATCAGGTCATGTGTGCCTTGGAACTGTGATTTATTGTGCTTGGACTGTACTTTATTGCAAAGACTGTGCTGCGCCATTTACCGCCAAAAGTTCCCACCAAAACCGCCGCCATTACAGCGCTGAGGAGAGCGCAGAAGAAGAAGGGCGTGGAAGTGGGCGTGAACAAGCTGAAGAGCGCGAAAGACAATGGCCGCCCAGTCTAAATATCTCGGCCCCTTGAGGACGTGTCCGTCAGCAGCCGAGATCCGCCTCCTGATCCTTAATGGTGGGCAGAGACAACGAAAACGAAACCGCCCACGAAGAAGAGAGCGGGAAAAGGACCAGGAAGAAGGAGCAAGCGACATGGAGGACGCCATGGCGAACCGCCCGGAGCCGGAGCGTGGGGTCGGAGCAGAGGACTCCCCCAGCCACCCGGAGGGGCACCGCAACCAGGCGTCCACCGCTGATGCTGAATTCCTGCAGGCCGGAGTGGACGAGCTCAGCGACCGACCCCGGCGGACGCAGCTGAGCACTGAGGCCGGGTGGAAGAAGGCCATCATCAGGAGCCTCACCAGACATCTGTCGGCAGCCTCATCTGGTCCGGAGCAGGAAAGAAGTCCCAGCGCTCCGAAGCTGGAAAGCAAGGCCCTGCCGGAAAGCGAGGTGCTGCAAGCAGAGACGACAGCGTCGCAGCACAAGGCCCCGCAGCCAGCGTTTCAGACCCCAGCGGAGACGGAGCAGACCGGCACCGGGAGAACCGTATCTGAAGCAGGTAAGAAGAGCCACCCTGCCCTGACGACCGACACCACTCCAGTGACTGCTAGTGCCACAGCTGCTGACTCGGTTCCAGTGACTGATCTTGCAGCAGCCGCTACCTTTGCTGCCACAAATGCCCATACTCAAGCTGCGCAGACCTCCATCGCTGCGCATGATTTAACCATACATGAAAGACGGATTAACGGCGTGTGTCCAGCACTGGGTGTAGCCCTGGACCTCACTTTTCCCAGGCCAGGAAGGGTTAAGTGCCAGGTGCTGCCCTGGAAGCCGTCCAACTAAGCCTCGGAAACCTGAAACTGTAAATAGTTAACTGTTTATTTCCTTGCTGTTTTGCTGCTAAAACCCGTCCTGGGTTAACTCTTAAAGGGATCCCTTTGTTTACCCGGGATCCCTATTGCTTTTTTATTTTTGCTTTCACTTTCATTTTTGCTTTTTGGTTCACAATGTTATAAGAACTGCCGTAATCATGGACTGTGCATGATTCGAACTTCCTTGTAAATAGTTTGCACCTTCTTAAAGGTGCTCCCTACTGGTTTTAGCCAAAGACACTTTGCGAAGGTATTTGCCCTATTGGTTTGAGCCAAAGACACTTTGTGAAGATACCTTTCCTACCGGTTCTAGTTAAAGACACTTTGCGAAGATACCATACCGGAACCTTTGCGTGGGCTGGTAGGCTGAGAAGACGAGCTACCTTAGAAAGACTTGGTCCCCTCTTAAAGGGGATGTGAGAAACTGAACTTGAGAGAGATACTGTTGCAGAACAGTAATGTGATAATGATGCTTTGAAAAGAAATGTAACTGTTTTACATGCTAAGTTATATGTGTTGAATTTGTTGAAATGTGAAATCTAAATAATGTTTTGCAGAAAGAAAAGATGCAGAGAGCCCGTAGGGGTAGAGATAGAGATCTGCATAGCTGAAAGTAAGGAAGTAATGATGAAGGTGAGGATAGAAGGTAAACCCCGCGTCCCCATTGAAAAGTTACTTTGTTACTAAGGACAGAGAGTGAACCCGTAGGGGTTAGAGAGTGAGTCCTGTTGTGAATTTGGATTCTGGGCTCCCCCGGTGGCCGCTTGTGGAATTGGACTTGTCATCCTCTTTCCTGTTTCACCTGGTTCCATCAGTAGTGGGTGTCGCTATTTAAGCTAATTTCTCTGGTGGTTTCTTGCCGGTCAACAATGTTATCTGATGCCTCTCAGTGCTTGTTCCTGCTTCTAGACAACTACTAGATAAGTTGGACTTTTGTCCATGTTTTGTTTTGCCTATTTGTTCCAGTTCACAGCTGAAGTTTTGTTACTGTGTCTGGAAAGCTCTCGTTGATCAGGGATTGCTACTCTGGCGTTATGAGTTAATGCCAGAGTTTAAGGTAATCTCTGGATGGTGTTTTGTTAGTGTTTTTCTGCTGACCATGAAAGTATACTATCTGTCTTCTGCTATCTAGTAAGCGGACCTCAAATTTGCTAAGACTATTTTCCTGCTGCGTTTGTTGTTTCATCTGAACTCACCGTCATTATATGTGGGGGGCTACTGTCTTCTTTGGAATATTTCTCTAGAGGTGAGCCAGGTCTTATATTTCCCTCTGCTAGCTATTTAGGTCTTAGGCCAGAGCTGGGCATCTAGCGATAAATAGGAAATGCTACCTGGCTATTTCTAGTTGCGCGGCAGGCTTAGTTCATGGTCAGTATAGTTCCATCTTCCGAGAGCTTGTCCCTCTATAGGCTTGCTATGATCTCTGCCTGCAGAGATCATGACAGTTTGACCGGACACTAAAGTGTTAAAGACCCAGGTTGAGAAAGGAGAGTTATAAGAAGTCTGCTGGAATTTTTTTTTTTTTTCCCTCCAGTCTGCCTTGCTGCAGTCTTTTTTCTCTCTCTCCTCCTAATCTCTGTATGGCTCTGTGTGCACCTGACAATAATGGATCTCCAGAGTGTAACTGCGGGTTTGAATAATCTCATCACGAAAGTACAAAATTTACAAGATTTTGTGGTACATGCTCCGGTATCTGAGCCGAGAATTCCTTTGCCGGAGTTCTTCACAGGGAATAGAGCTAGCTTCCAGAATTTCCGAAATAATTGTAAGCTTTATTTGTCCCTGAAGTCTCGTTCAGCTGGAGACCCTGCTCAGCAGGTTAGGATTGTGATTTCCTTGCTCAGGGGTGACCCTCAAGATTGGGCCTTCTCATTGCCAGCAGGGGATCCTGCGTTACGCGATGTGGATGCGTTTTTTCTGGCCTTGGGCTTGCTTTATGAGGAACCTCATTTGGAACTTCAGGCAGAAAAAACTTTGATGGCACTATCTCAGGGGCAAGACGAAGCTGAAGTTTTCTGCCAAAAATTCCGTAAATGGTCTGTGCTTACTCAGTGGAATGAGTGCGCCTTGGCGGCAACTTTCAGAGAAGGTCTCTCTGATGCCGTTAAGGATGTTATGGTGGGGTTCCCTGTGCCTGCAGGTCTGAATGAGTCCATGACAATGGCTATTCAGATTGATAGGCGTCTGCGGGAGCGCAAACCGGTGCACCATCTGGCGGTGTCTATGGAAAAGACGCCAGAAAGTATGCAGTGTGATAGAATTCTGTCCAAGGGCGAGCGACAGAATTTTAGACGGAAGAATGGATTGTGTTTCTATTGTGGGGATTCTACTCATGTTATATCAGCATGCTCTAGGCGTACAAAGAAGCTTGATAAGTCTGTTTCCATTGGCACCATTCAGTCTAAGTTTATTTTGTCTGTAACCCTGATTTGCTCTTTGTCATCCATTGCCACGGACGCCTATGTTGACTCTGGCGCCGCTCTGAGTCTTATGGATTGGTCCTTTGCCAATCGTTGTGGTTTTGATTTAGAGCCTTTGGAGACTCTTATTCCTCTGAAGGGGATTGACTCCACCCCATTGGCTAATAATAAACCACAATACTGGACACAAGTAACCATGCGTATCAATCCGGATCACCAGGAGATTATTCGTTTCCTGGTGCTGTATAATTTACATGACGATTTGGTACTGGGATTGCCATGGTTGCAGTCTCACAACCCAGTCTTGGACTGGAGAGCAATGTCTGTGTTGAGCTGGGGATGTAAGGGTATTCATGGGGACTTACCTTTGGTTTCTATTTCGTCGTCCATTCCCTCTGAAGTCCCTGAGTTCCTCTCTGATTATCAAGACGTCTTTGACGAACCCAAGCTTGGGTCGTTACCTCCGCACCGTGAGTGCGATTGTGCCATAGATTTGATACCGGGTTGTAAATATCCAAAGGGTCGTTTGTTTAATCTGTCTGTGCCGGAACATGCTGCTATGCGGGAATATATAAAGGAGTCTTTGGAAAAGGGACATATTCGTCCATCTTCTTCTCCCTTGGGAGCTGGGTTTTTCTTTGTCTCAAAAAAAGACGGCTCTTTGAGACCATGTATTGATTATCGGCTTCTGAATAAGATCACTGTTAAGTATCAATACCCATTGCCATTGCTTACTGATTTGTTTGCTCGTATAGAGGGTGCTAAGTGGTTCTCTAAAATTGATCTTCGTGGGGCGTATAATTTGGTGCGGATCAGGCAGGGGGATGAGTGGAAGACCGCATTTAATACGCCCGAGGGCCACTTTGAGTATTTGGTCATGCCTTTTGGTCTTTCTAATGCCCCTTCAGTTTTCCAGTCTTTTATGCATGATATTTTCCGCGATTTTCTGGATAAATTTATGATAATATATCTGGATGATATTCTGATTTTTTCTGATGACTGGGACTCTCATGTCCAGCAGGTCAGGAGAGTTTTTCAGGTTCTGCGGTCTAATTCTTTATGTGTGAAGGGGTCTAAGTGCGTTTTTGGGGTCCAGAAAATTTCCTTTTTGGGGTATATTTTTTCTCCCTCTTCCATTGAGATGGATCCCGTCAAGGTGCAAGCTATTTGTGACTGGACCCAGCCCTCCTCTCTTAAGGGTCTTCAGAGATTTTTGGGCTTTGCCAACTTTTACCGCCGATTTATTGCTGGTTTTTCGGATGTCGTTAAACCACTGACTGATTTGACCAGACAAGGCGCTGATGTGGCTAATTGGTCCCCTCATGCTGTAGAGGCCTTTCAGGAGCTTAAGCACCGTTTTGCCTCTGCCCCTGTGTTGCGTCAGCCTGATGTGAATCTGCCTTTTCAGGTTGAGGTTGACGCTTCGGAGATCGGAGCTGGGGCAGTGTTGTCGCAGAAAGGTTCCGACTGCTCCGTCATTAGGCCTTGTGCCTTCTTTTCTCGCAAATTTTCGCCCGCAGAGCGGAATTATGATGTTGGGAATCGGGAGCTTTTGGCCATGAAGTGGGCGTTTGAGGAGTGGCGCCATTGGCTCGAGGGGGCTAGGCATCAGGTGGTGGTATTGACTGACCACAAAAATTTGATTTATCTTGAGACTGCCAGACGCCTGAATCCTAGACAGGCGCGCTGGTCTTTATTTTTTTCTCGCTTTAATTTTGTGGTGTCATACCTACCGGGTTCTAAGAATGTTAAGGCAGATGCCCTTTCTAGGAGTTTTGACCCGGACTCTCCTGGTAATTCTGAACCCACAGGTATCCTTAGGGAGGGAGTAATTTTGTCGGCCGTTTCTCCTGATCTGCGGCGGTCCTTGCAAGAGTTTCAGGCGGATAGACCGGATCGTTGTCCGCCTGATAGACTGTTTGTTCCGGATGATTGGACCAGCAGAGTCATCTCTGAGGTACATTCTTCTGCATTGGCAGGTCATCCCGGAATTTTTGGTACCAGGGATTTGGTGGCAAGATCCTTCTGGTGGCCTTCCCTGTCACGAGATGTGCGAGTCTTTGTGCAGTCATGTGACGTTTGTGCTCGGGCCAAGTCTTGTAGTTCTCGGGCTAGCGGACTGCTGTTGCCCTTGCCTATTCCTAAGAGGCCTTGGACACACATCTCGATGGATTTTATTTCAGATCTGCCTGTTTCCCAGAAGATGTCTGTCATCTGGGTGGTCTGTGACCGTTTCTCTAAAATGGTCCATTTGGTTCCTCTGCCCAAGTTGCCTTCTTCTTCTGAGTTGGTTCCTCTGTTTTTTCAGAATGTTGTCCGATTGCACGGTATTCCTGAGAATATTGTTTCTGACAGAGGTACCCAATTTGTGTCTAGATTTTGGCGGGCATTCTGTGCTAGGATGGGCATAGATTTGTCTTTTTCATCTGCTTTTCACCCTCAGACTAATGGCCAGACTGAGCGGACTAATCAGACCCTGGAGACATATCTGAGGTGTTTTGTCTCTGCTGACCAGGATGATTGGGTTGCTTTTTTGCCATTGGCAGAGTTCGCCCTCAATAATCGGGCCAGCTCTTCCACCTTGGTGTCCCCGTTTTTCTGTAATTCGGGGTTTCACCCTCGATTTTCCTCCGGTCAGGTGGAGTCCTCGGATTGTCCTGGAGTGGATGCGGTGGTGGAGAGATTGCATCACATCTGGGGGCAGGTTATGGACAATTTGAAGTTGTCCCAGGAGAAGACTCAGCGTTTTGCCAACCGTCATCGTCGTGTTGGTTCTCGGCTTTGTGTTGGAGATTTGGTGTGGTTGTCTTCTCGTTTTGTCCCTATGAGGGTCTCTTCTCCTAAGTTTAAACCTCGGTTCATCGGCCCTTATAGAATATTGGAGATTCTTAATCCTGTTTCTTTCCGTTTGGACCTCCCTGCGTCCTTCTCCATTCATAACGTTTTTCATCGGTCGTTATTGCGCAGGTATGAGGTACCTGTTGTACCTTCAGTTGAGCCTCCTGCTCCGGTGTTGGTTGAGGGTGAGTTGGAGTACGTTGTGGAGAAAATTTTGGACTCTCGTGTTTCCAGACGGAGACTCCAGTATCTGGTCAACTGGAAGGGTTACGGCCAGGAGGATAATTCTTGGGTCAATGCATCTGATGTTCATGCTTCTGATCTTGTTCGTGCCTTCCATAGGGCTCATCCTGGTCGCCCTGGTGGATCTGGTGAGGGTTCGGTGCCCCCTCCTTGAGGGGGGGGTACTGTTGTGAATTTGGATTCTGGGCTCCCCCGGTGGCCGCTTGTGGAATTGGACTTGTCATCCTCTTTCCTGTTTCACCTGGTTCCATCAGTAGTGGGTGTCGCTATTTAAGCTCATTTCTCTGGTGGTTTCTTGCCGGTCAACAATGTTATCTGATGCCTCTCAGTGCTTGTTCCTGCTTCTAGACAACTACTAGATAAGTTGGACTTTTGTCCATGTTTTGTTTTGCCTATTTGTTCCAGTTCACAGCTGAAGTTTTGTTACTGTGTCTGGAAAGCTCTCGTTGATCAGGGATTGCTACTCTGGCGTTATGAGTTAATGCCAGAGTTTAAGGTAATCTCTGGATGGTGTTTTGTTAGTGTTTTTCTGCTGACCATGAAAGTATACTATCTGTCTTCTGCTATCTAGTAAGCGGACCTCAAATTTGCTAAGACTATTTTCCTGCTGCGTTTGTTGTTTCATCTGAACTCACCGTCATTATATGTGGGGGGCTACTGTCTTCTTTGGAATATTTCTCTAGAGGTGAGCCAGGTCTTATATTTCCCTCTGCTAGCTATTTAGGTCTTAGGCCAGAGCTGGGCATCTAGCGATAAATAGGAAATGCTACCTGGCTATTTCTAGTTGCGCGGCAGGCTTAGTTCATGGTCAGTATAGTTCCATCTTCCGAGAGCTTGTCCCTCTATAGGCTTGCTATGATCTCTGCCTGCAGAGATCATGACAGAGTCCTTAAAGGAGCCGAGTAGAGCGGGCTCAGAGTTCTTTAAATGAAAGGAATGTTATGTCTATACTGTGTATAGTAGTGAAAGGCAGTAGGCCCTGGCTGAACAGGGCGGTCCTGTAAAAGAAAGGAGAGGCAGTAGGTCTGGTGCCGTAGGGACAGGCGGTCCTGCAGGTTCACAAGAAGGAGAATGTAAAGTTGAAATGCCTTATAATGTGATTATAGGAAGGCCTTTGATAGACTAAGAGTGTGAGTTTCTTAAAGGCAATGTTAAGTTATTGTTCTAAAAATTGCACTAAGTAGAATACCCGGTTGGGTAACAGAAGTTATTTATGCTCTGTAATTTATAATGTTGATTATGTTTGTAACGTTACAAGTGTCCTCACCTCCCATAAAGGGAAGCCTACTTAAGTATACTTATTGTTATTTGCACTCAACAAAATTGTATGTCTTTTTGCTAACCTGTATTGTTGTTTTTCTTCCCAGTCCCGGAGTACTGTGTTTAACCAGGGGGGAGTGCAGCGCCCCAGAGTCCTGGTCGTTGCAGTATCATGGCTCAGCCACTAGGGGGGGCCATGGTGCGTTCGATGGCACTGAAGGAGTTCTCTGAGCAGGTATCACAGTCACCAATACATTTCACAGCTGGGCCTCCGGGGGGAGCTAAGGGTGCTATTCATTAGGCCACTCCCCACCATAGTGGGTAAACTGGGGGTCAGGCAGGAAGTTAGAGAGAACGCTGACGGGATCGAACGGAGCAACACCCTGTGGCAGGGGGTGTTGTGAAGGGAGAGGCTGTAGGGTCTCTGCCAGGGGTGGGATCCTGGCAGAGGCTTGGCATTGAAAGAACGTAACGGGTCCGCGCAGGCTCCTGGAAGCGGCGGGACTCAAGAAAGGACTAGAAGCGAGATAGATTGTGCTGAGTGAGAAACGAAGTCAAGCGAAAGGAGATACCAGTGAGGGTTGTGCTGAAAGAGGCAGCACCTTACTGAGGCGCACTACCGGTGGCCGGAACGCCGAGGAGGTAAAGAGTTTCAAGCCATACCTCAGACCTACGGCAGGGCAGTTAGCTTTAGGCGGACTGTCTCACGCATCACCCAGGAAGGCAAAGGGGGGTACCAACAGGAGAGGGGCGCAGATAGAGTCCCGGAAGATCTCCGAGCCTCCCCGTCATACGGGTGCGTTCCTACCATAGTATCTGGAGGGACGAGGAAGATCATTGCGAATTAAGTTGTTGTGAGGGAACACGAGAAACAGACACAACAGTTGTGGGGTACTTTCCGTAAGCACAGCAGGGAAGGACTGCAACACATAGCGCTAGAAGGAAGGCACCGATTTCCACCTGCAAGGAGAGCTCTGGAAGTGCCATTGGACCGGCCGGACTTGCGCAGCCTGGTGAGCCGTATTCTGGACTGAGGACCCAGAGAGCTTCAGTAAAGAGGTAAAGAGACTGCAACCTGGTGTCCTCGTTATTTACCGCGACCTACACCCCACAACTGCACCGCTACACCATTACTACACCACTTATTGCACCGGACGTCCCCCACTGACAGACAGGGCCATGGACCGGGTCTAGCCACCGTGACAACCCCAGGACTGAGACCTAGAGGCCCGGCTCCGGGTACCCCTCGGCCCTGCGGCGGTGTGGGGGCGCTCCAACAACATGGTAAATAATGGTGTCATTCAAAAGTACAACTCGTCCCACAAAAAATAAGCCCTCACATGGCCATATTGATGGAAACATAAAATAGTTATGGCCTTGAGAAGGAGGAGAGTGAAAAATGAAAACGCAAAACCGAAAAAAGGGGTTATGACTATGTTTGAGATTATGGGCTCAATTGATCAAGGGTAGCTTTATTCATACCAATCTTGATGAGTAGATGTCCTTGAGTCAGATGCTCTTGATTATTTCCTGATTCATAAAGAGGTACTTTATATGCTTCATGGATCAGGAGCATCAAATAGGTGGCATACACCTCTGTGTGTGCCATGCCACAAATCCTTCACCAGGCCCTGCTGGAGTAAGATTTGTGGTGTAACGAACACTGCCGCTTGTCATTAATTTGATCCCCACATCCACATTCTGGCTCAGATGTACCCATTTTCTGCAACTTTAAATGCTTTTTACACCAGAATAAAAGTTTTGATGAATTACAGAATACAATTACAGACAAGATCTATGTATAATAAAATAAGCAAAAAATTTGCAGTTTATAAAAAATAGATTTTATTACTAGGTTTTATTTTCACAGACTTGCCATTAATTTGGTTTCAGGATTGAAAAAGTAGAGTCAATAGCAAGGTATTAAAGAAATACTTGAATGTGCACCTGAACCATTATGTGCAGTAAATGTGTTCTTTCCAATAAAAGCTCAGCTTTTTCTTCTTCAGTCTTCTGCTTTTAGTTTCTGGGGCTAGATTTATCTGCTTTACCAGCCAAACCAACTCTTCTCTTTATGCACACCAAAAATAAAAGCACAAAGCTGCAGAGTTCAGAGGGACTTTAAGACCATTCAATTAGAAAACATTCTGTAAGTGTAGACACCCTATTGTGAAGGCTATCTATTGTGACATCTTTTAGATCATAGGCTAACTATGTCACTTATTAGTAGCACTTAAAAAATCATGCCCGCGAGTGTGTGGCTGTACGCAGGATGGCTGTTGGTATAGAAATGCAGGAAATCAGCCTGTTCTTAGGTGTACTTACAACTTCATAAGATGTGCACCAGAAAAATAAATGCCCTTTGTGTTCAGGACTTAAGAATACAGTGGAGCTACCAACAAGAAGCCATGAACAGTAACAGTTCAACAGAAGGATTTATTGTAGTTCAACTAAAAAATGACTTACAACTTCATGATTTAACGAGTAGCAGTCACTCATGTTACCCACTCACATTTAACATCTCCCATAGACTTAATCTCCTTTTGTGCTCCCCCATCTCCTAGCAAAGGCAATACTTTTCCCACTGAATGTGCCCTATTGCTTCTGGGTGGATACTGTAGACCTCTCCACTTTTCTTTCTTCGGCTTCATCCCATTCTCACCATTTGAAGATGACAAGCAGTCTCACTCTTCCTCTCATGTACCAATTTTTCATTATAATTGCACATGTAGACTCATTTGCAGACTAGACTTCTTCAGCCATCGTTTTCCACTACTCTTAATCCCCCACAATGATGGTTTCACTTTACTGCCATCCAATCTTTCAAGCTTGGGACAGCTACGAAGGTCACCTCTCCTCGAGTGAGCCAAGTTGGCATATTGCTCCTTTCAAGATTGCTCTTCCCTCTGCTACGCTCATTGCTGCCACCCAAGACTGACCCTAAATGGCATAAAAGCTCACACTTAAATACATCCGGTGCTCCCTATGCTCTATCTAAACAAGCAACTTTGCATCCATCATGTGACCCTAATTCTTACAAGATCATTGATTATTTCAAACAGGTACACTGCCAGGAGTCACCATCTGGGCGCCCTTCCCACATACAATAAATTTCCCAATCCCCATGTATTTTCTCATCAATAACGCAAGTATATATATATATATATATATATATATATATATATATATATATAAAGATCAGTGCCAACATGGCAGAACAAAATAAACATAAATATTTATTTCCACCCCCATATAGCCTCATTTACATGAAGACCCAGGTAGGTGAGCTTGAACTTGTCTCTTTCTGATGCAACAATGTAATTAGTTTGATAGCACTAAAGTTCCTGACAGGTTCTCCTTAAATGAAACTAATGCCTTTTGTGACACCATCACATAGCATTGTACTACAATTTAATCTGTCAAAAATAGGCTTTTTTGACATTATTATTACAAAAGAACACAAACACAGCCAACACTATTGTGGCATCATCACAATAGAATCCAAAGTAAGAATAAAGACATTCATTTGAAATTATAATTATCAAAGCAGAATGTCACATCATTCCCTTATTGTGCCATCATCATAATACATCACAGACTCAGAATAAAAAAAAATTCTGGTGAAATCACTAAAAGGGTTGTCCAGTAACATATTGATGACCTGTGCACTAGGATAGATAAATCATCAATATGAAATCAATGGTGGTCCAACAAGTGGCAATCAGCAATTTGTTCCAGCTGCTGGGTACTGAAGAATATCTCCTATTAGGACAACTCTTGGGTTGACAAGCCCATTAAAAGGGTTGTCCGGTCCAAATCGATAAGTCTGCAGTTACTCTGTGTGACTGCAGACTTATGAATCCCCCCAACTCATGGGACAAGAGTATGTTTAACTCTATATATATATATATATATATATATATATACATACCCTCCGATCACAGCTCAGAAACTGGCAAATCCCTGCAGCGCATAGTGTGTGCGCTGGGGGGATTCACAGAATGACTGCAGTCTTATTGACTTGGACTGGACAACCCCTTTAATATTGAATACAGTATAGAAAAAAAAACATTACTGTAACATCTTAATCATCAGTATTATCAGAGAGAGCTACTATTTTAGCAACAAAAAAAATAAAGAATTATCAGAATAGAAAACAGCCTTAGGGTGAAAATAAATATTATTGTGGCATCACTATAATAAAGTAAATTTTAAGAATAAATAAAAACACTGTTATGACAGCACCATAGCAGAAAACAGCTAAATAATTTAATAAAGAACTGCTGTGATATCAACATGTTGGAGCACAGCCCAGAAAGAAGACAAGTTTGTGACAGCGTCAGTATAGTCACAGCCTTGAAGAAACCAATTTGAAATGCATATCATTGTGCTTGTATCCTTGACTCTCACAGCCTGGATGTAACATGAGACCTTCACCCTTTCCATAATTTGTATTGTTTCCTTAGGAATATTATATCTAATAAGAGTAAAAAAAATCTAAATACTATTTTGAGAGAAGAAAATGAGTAAAACATTTAATTATATTCTAAAAGATATAACTATTTAACTTTTCTAAACAGCAGCGCAAGATTTCTCTGAAGTACTGTGAAGAATACAGAATACAGTGAAAATCTTTGATGCGGAGAAGTCATCGATGATATATGGGACATACAGCAAATGCTTTGATAAAAAATTATTACATAAAACTCAAGACTTGGAGATCTGCCTATGTGAAAGAATAAACGTATTCATTTTTAAGCAATGGTCGATATCAATGTGTCAAAGCTGCTGTATGTATGTGTCTCCAGTCATCCTGTAAAAATCATGTCACCAAGTTATTTCTAAAGCACATTCAATGCAGTAAAAACAATTCCGCCCAAAACAACGGCAGATTTGAGTATTATTTTTTCATTTCACTACATTTGTTTTTTCCCCTCATTTTTCTGTCCATAATATGATAAAATACATAGTAGAATTCAAAACTTTAACTTATCCTGGAAAAAAATAAGCTATTTATTATTTTGTGTAGGAAAAATATAAATGTTATAGCTCTTGGTAGATAGGAAAAAAATAAAGGAGAAAAAGGAAGGGGCCATGAAGGGTTTCAAGCATTTTCTAATGTACAAAGATGATTTGAGACCACTACAGTGACCTCAGGTTAAAGCTAAAGATGAATCTTAAAAAGTTTCACAGAATATAAAAAAAACCGAAACTTTTTTTAGGGCTAGCGGAACGCACCAAATTATAAGAGCGATGGTATAAGCAGCCCGGGGTCCAACGTGCAGAGATGGAACCTGCTGCTGAGTAATGACGGACTATATGGTGGTACAATGTGGATACACACACGGGTTAACTTCACCCAGTGTGAAGGAAACAAACCCTGTTGCGTCAGCAAGGAGTCTCAGGACTCTATCCCAAGACACAGGATTAGAGTACGCTCAGACCACTTGCGCTCGACATCGCAACTGGGGTGTCAAAGTAACAGAAAATATAACTTAAAGCACAAGAGTGTGTGCTGTGCCGCTTTGGCGCATGCCACTAACCACCCAGACTTGGGATAGGAAAGCTCTCTATAAGCGCACGGCGCCGCACTGGCGGTTACAGCAATAGACACTGTATCGTGTGTCTTTAATGTTGACAGCTTAGTCGGGTGCTAGACAGCAAGCATCCACCTTTTGC
Organism: Ranitomeya variabilis; assembly: GCF_051348905.1. NCBI lineage: Eukaryota > Metazoa > Chordata > Amphibia > Anura > Dendrobatidae > Ranitomeya > Ranitomeya variabilis. The sequence continues at coordinate 240,235,357 of NC_135232.1, forward strand.
GAACAGTCATACACAAGGGAGGGGATTTTAACCCCTCTGTGACCTTAGACGTACTATCCCGTCGAGGTGACCTGGGCCTATCTGACCCTCGACGGGATAGTACGTCATAGCCGATCGGCCGCGCTCACGGGGGGAGCGTGGCCGATCGCGGCCGGGTGTCAGCTGACTATCGCAGCTGACATCCGGCACTATGTGCCAGGAGTGGTCACGGACCGCCCCCGGCACATTAACCCCCGGCACACCGCGATCAAACATGATCGCGGTGTACCGGCGGTATAGGGAAGCATCGTGCAGGGAGGGGGCTCCCTGCGGGCTTCCCTGAGACCCCCGGAGCAACGCGATGTGATCGCGTTGCTCTGAGGGTCTCCTACCGCCCTCCTCGCCGCAGGTCCCGGATCCAAGATGGCCGCGGCATCCGGGTCCTGCAGGGAGGGAGGTGGCTTACCGAGTGTCTGCTCAGAGCAGACACTTGGTAAGCCTGCAGCCCTGCACAGCAGATCGCAGATCTGGCAGAGTGCTGTGCACACTGCCAGATCAATGATCTGTGATGTCCCCCCCTGGGACAAAGTAAAAAAGTAAAAAAAAAAATTCCCCACATGTGTGTAAAAAAAAAATAAAAAAAATATCCTAAATAAAGAAAAAAAAAAATTATTCCCATAAATACATTTCTTTAGCTAAATAAAATAAAAAAAACAATAAAAGTACACATATTTAGTATCGCCGTGTCCGTAACGACCCAACCTATAAAACTGCCCCACTAGTTAACCCCTTCAGTAAACACCGTAAGAAGAAAAAAAAAAAAAACGAGGCAAAAAACAGCGCTTTATTACCATACCGCCGAACAAAAAGTGGAATAACACGCGATCAAAAAGACTGATATAAATAACCATGGTACCGCTGAAAACGTCATCTTGTCCCACAAAAAACGAGCCACCATACAGCATCATCAGCAAAAAAATAAAAAGTTATAGTCCTGAGAATAAAGCGATACCAAAATAATTATTTTTTCTATAAAATAGTTTTTATCGTATAAAAGCGCCAAAACATAAAAAAATGATATAAATGAGATATCGCTGTAATCGTACTGACCCGATGAATAAAACTGCTTTATCAATTTTACCAAACGCGGAACGGTATAAACGCCTCCCCCAAAAGAAATTCATGAATAGCTGGTTTTTGATCACTCTGCCTCACAAAAATCGGAATAAAAAGCGATCAAAAAATGTCACGTGTCCGAAAATGTTACCAATAAAAACGTCAAAGCGTCCCGCAAAAAACAAGATCTCACATAACTCTGTGGACTCAAATATGGAAAAATTACAGCTCTCAAAATGTGGTAACGCAAAAAATATTTTTTGCAATGAAAAGCGTCTTTCAGTGTGTGACGGCTGCCAATCATAAAAATCCGCTAAAAAACCCGCTATAAAAGTAAATCAAACCCCCCTTCATCACCCCCTTAGTTAGGGAAAAATAAAAAAATTAAAAAATGTATTTATTTCCATTTTCCCATTAGGGTTAGGGTTAGGGCTAGAGTTAGGACTAGAGTTAGGGCTAGGGTTAGGGTTAGGGCAAGGGTTAGGGCTAGGGTTAGGGTTAGGGTTGGGGCTAGGGTTAGGGCTAGAGTTAGGACTAGAGTTAGGGCTAGGGTTAGGGTTAGGGTTAGGGCAAGGGTTAGGGCTAGGGTTGGGGCTAGGGTTAGGGCTAGAGTTAGGACTAGAGTTAGGGCTAGGGTTAGGGTTAGGGCAAGGGTTAGGACTAGGGTTAGGGCTAGGGTTGGGGCTAGGGTTAGGGCTAGGGTTAGGGCTAGGGTTGGGGATAGGGTTAGGGCTAGGGTTAGGGCTAGGGTTAGGGCTAGTGTTACGGCTAGTGTTAGGGCTAGTGATAGGGCTAGGGTTATTGCTAGGGTTAGGGCTAGGGTTAGGGTTGGAGCTACAGTTAGGGTTGGGGCTAAAGATAGGGTTAGGGTTTGGATTACATTTACGGTTGGGAATAGGGTTGGGTGTGTCTGGGTTAGAGGAGTGGTTAGGGTTACCGTTGGGATTAGGGTTAGGGATGTGTTTGGATTAGGGTTTCAGTTATAATTGGGGGGTTTCCACTGTTTAGGCACATCAGGGGCTCTCCAAACGGGACATGGCATCCGATCTGAATTCCAGCCAATTCTGCGTTGAAAAAGGAAAACAGTGCTCCTTCCCTTCAGAGCTCTCCCGTGTGCCCAAACAGGGGTTTACCCCAACATATTTGGTATCAGCGTACTCAGGACAAATTGGACATCATCTTTTGGGGTCCAATTTATCCTGCTACCCTTGGGAAAATACAAAACTGGGGGCCAAAAAATAAGTATTGTGGGAAAAAAAGATTTTTTATTTTCACGGCTCTGCATTGTAAACTGTAGTGAAACACTTGGGGGTTCAAAGTTCTCACAACACATCTAGATGAGTTCCTTGGGGGGTCTAGTTTCCAATATGGGGTCACTTGTGGGGGGTTTGTACTGTTTGGGTACATCAGGGGCTCTGCAAAAGCAACGTGACGCCTGCAGACCAATCCATTTAAGTCTGCATTCCAAATGACGCTCCTTCCCTTCCGAGCTCTGTCATGCACCCAAACAGTGGTTCCCCCCACATATGGGGTACCAACGTACTCAGGACAAATTGGACAACAACTTTTGGAGCCCAATTTATCCTGATACCCTTGTGAAAATACAAAACTGGGGGCTAAAAAATCATTTTTGTGAAAAAAAAAAGAATTTTTATTTTCACGGCTCTTCGTTATAAACTGTAGTGAAACACTTGGAGGTTCAAAGTTCTCACAACACATCTAGATAAGTTCCTTTGGGGGTCTAGTTTCCGATATGGGGTCACTTGTGGGGGGTTTGTACTGTTTGGGTACATCAGGGGCTCTGCAAATGCAACGTGACGCCTGCAGACCAATCCATTTAAGTCTGCATTCCAAATGGCGCTCCTTCCCTTCCGAGCTCTGTCATGCGCCCAAACAGTGGTTCTCCCCCACATATGGAGTATCAGCGTACTCAGGACAAATTGATCAACAACTTTTGGGGTCCAATTTATCCTGATACCCTTGTGAAAATACAAAACTGGGGGCTAAAAATCATTTTTGTGAAAAAAAAAAGAATTTTTATTTTCACGGCTCTGCGTTATAAACTGTAGTGAAGCACTTGGGGGTTCAAAGTTCTCACAACACATCTAGATAAGTTCCTTGGGGGGTCTAGTTTCCAATATGGGGTCACTTGTGGGGGGTTTGTACTGTTTGGGTACATCAGGGGCTCTGCAAATTCAACGTGACGCCTGCAGACCAATCCATTTTAGTCTGCATTCCAAATGACGCTCCTTCCCTTCCGAGCTCTGTCATGCACCCAAACAGTGGTTCCCCCCACATATGGGGTATCAGCGTACTCAGGACAAATTGGACAACAAAGTTTGGGGTCCAATTTATCCCGATACCCTTGTGAAAATACAAAACTGGGGGCTAAAAATCATTTTTGTGAAAAAAAAAAAAGAATTTTTATTTTCACGGCTCTGCGTTATAAACTGTAGTGAAACACTTGGGGGTTCAAAGCTATCAAAACACATCTAGATAAGTTCCTTAGGGGGTCTACTTTCCAAAATGGTGTCACTTGTGGGGTTTTTTAATGTTTAGGCACATCAGGGGCTCTCCAAACGCAACATGGCGTCCCATCTCAATTCCAGTCAATTTTGCATTGAAAAGTCAAATGGCGCTCCTTCCCTTCCGAGCTCTGCCCTGCGCCCAAACAATGGTTTACACCCACATATGGGGTATCAGCGTACTCAGGACAAATTGCACAACAATTTTTGGTGTCCAATTTCTTCTCTTACTCTTGGGAAAATAAAAAATTGGGGGCAAAAAGATCATTTTTGTGAAAAAATATGATTTTTTATTTTTACGGCTCTGCATTATAAACTTCTGTGAGACACTTGTTGGGTCAAAGTGCTCAACACACATCTAGATAAGTTCCTTAAGGGGTCTACTTTCCAAAATGGTGTCACTTGTGGGGGGTTTCAATGTTTAGGCACATCAGGGTCTCTCCAAACGCAACATGGCGTCCCATCTCAATTCCAGTCAATTTTGCATTGAAAAGTCAAATGGCGCTCCTTCCCTTCCGAGCTCTGCCCTGCGCCCAAACAATGGTTTACACCCACATATGGGGTATCAGCGTACTCAGGACAAATTGCACAACAATTTTTGGTGTCCAATTTCTTCTCTTACTCTTGGGAAAATAAAAAATTGGGGGCAAAAAGATCATTTTTGTGAAAAAATATGATTTTTTATTTTTACGGCTCTGCATTATAAACTTCTGTGAAGCACTTGTTGGGTCAAAGTGCTCACCACACATCTAGATAAGATCCTTAGGGGGTCTACTTTCCAAAATGGTGTCACTTGTGGGGGGTTTCAATGTTTAGGCACATCAGGGGCTCTCCAAATGCAACATGGCGTCCCATCTCAATTCCAGTCAATTTTGCATTGAAAAGTCAAATGGCGCTCCTTTCCTTCCGAGCTCTGCCCTGCGCCCAAACAATGGTTTACACCCACATATGGGGTATCAGCGTACTCAGGATGAATTGTACAACAAATTTTGGGGTCTATTTTCTCCTGTTACCCTTGGTAAAATAAAACAAATTGGAGCTGAAACAAATTTTGTGTGAAAAAAAGTTAAATGTTTATTTTTATTTAAACATTCCAAAAATTCCTGTGAAACACCTGAAGTGTTAATAAACTTCTTGAAAGTGGTTTTGAGTACCTTGAGGGTGCAGTTTTTAGAATGGTGTCACACTTGGGTATTTTCTATCATATAGACCCCTCAAAATGACTTCAAATGAGATGTGGTCCCTAAAAAAAAATGGTGTTGTAAAAATGAGAAATTGCTGGTCAAATTTTAACCCTTATAACTCCGTCACAAAAAAAAATTTTGGTTCCAAAATTGTGCTGATGTAAAGTAGACATGTGGGAAATGTTACTTATTAAGTATTTTGCGTGACATATGTCTGTGATTTAAGGGCATAAAAATTCAAAGTTGGAAAATTGCGAAATTTTCAAAATTTTCGCCAAATATTCGTTTTTTTCACAAATAAACGCAAGTTATATCGAAGAAATTTTACCACTATCATGAAGTACAATATGTCACGATAAAACAGTGTCAGAATCGCCAAGATCCGTTGAAGCGTTCCAGAGTTATAACCTCATAAAGGGACAGTGGTCAGAATTGTAAAAATTGGCCCGGTCATTAACGTGCAAACCACCCTTGGGGGTGAAGGGGTTAAAGAACAACTTGCACTCATCAACACACACACAATTCCAAATGTACACTAACGCATGGCTGTGCGGCCATGCGAACCTTTTATAGCTGCAGCAAGAACAGGACCTTCCCAGAAGGACCAATGGGAGTCAGCCACAGAAGAAGAACACCTTCAGGACCTTCCTAAAGGACCAAGGGGATTCGCTGCAGTATCTAAGCATGTGACCCTTGAACTCCAATGAGTAGTGTTGAGCGATACCTTCCGATATTCGAAAGTATCGGTATCAGATTGGATCGGCCGATACCGGCAAAATATCGGATCTCACCGATACCGATACCCGATACCAATACAAGTCAATGGGACACAAATATCGGAAGGTATCCTGGATGGTTCCCAGGGTCTGAAGGAGAGGAAACTCTCCTTCAGGCCTTGGGATCCATATTCATGTAAAAAATAAAGAATACAAATAAAAAATATGGATATACTCACCCCTCCGGCGGACCCTGGACCTTAGCGATGTAACCGGCAGCCTCTGTTCCTAAGAATGCAGAGTGAAGGACCTTCGATGACGTTGCGGCTTGTGATTGGTCACGTGACCGCTCATGTGACCGCTCACGCGACCAATCACAAGCTGCAACATCATCGCAGGTCCTTCACTCTCTGCATTCTTAGGAACGGAGGCAGACGCTTGCAGCGGTGAGAGCCAGGGGCCGTCCGAGGGTGAGTATATCCATATTTTTTATTTTTATTCTTTATTTTTTACATGAATATGAATCACAGGGCCTGAAGGAGAGTCTTCTCCCCCCAGACCCTGGGAACCATACACTGGGAACTTCCGATTCCGATTTCCGATATCACAAAAATATCGGAACTCGGTATTGGAATTCCGATACAGCAAATATCGGCCGATACCCGATACTTGCGGTATCGGAATGCTCAACACTACCAATGAGAGATCTTGCCCTGAGCATGCTCAGAAAGGGAAGAGCAGTCCCAAACACGTCGGCTTGTGGCTGCCCAGTATTGGCTACAATGGCAGAAGCTGGAAAGGAAGCAATAACCAGTCGTCCAGTATCAGCTTGAGCTAGATGCTGGGACCAACGTCTCCGCTGAGCAGACTCCACTGTGGCTGGAGAAGAATGGGAGACCATAGGGGAGATGGTTCGAGACTCCTCCTGTGCAGAAGTGGGATCTTGACACCTAACACCTTTTTTCCAGAAATAGTGGCATTGCATGTCCATAAGCTATGTCTAGTATTATAGTGGAGAAAATAAGTATTTGATACACTGCAGATTTTTTCCCACCTACAAAGAATGGAGAGGTCTCCAACTTTTATAATAGGTATACTTCAACTTTGAGAGACAGAACCTTAAAAATAATCGAGAAAAGCACACTGTATGATTTGCATTTTAGTGCATTAAATAAGTATTTCATACAATAGCGAAACAAAACTTAATATTTAGTACAGAACCATTGGTTTGCAATTACAGAGGTCAGACGTTTCCTGTAGTTGTTGTCCAACTCTTCACACACTGCCACAGGGATTTTGGCCCACTCCTCCATACAAATCTTATCCAGATCTGTCAGGTTTCAGCACTGTCACTGGGCAACTTTGAGGTTTCCAGCTCGCTTCAAAGATTTTTTATTGGGTTCAAGTCTGAAGACAGGCTAGGCCACTCCAGGACCTTGAAATGCTTCTTACAGAGCCCCTCATTAATTGCTCTGGCTGTGTGTTTTGGGTCATTGTCATGCTGGAAGACCCAGCAATGACCCATCTTCAATGCCCTTACTGAGGGTATGAGGTTGTTGGACAAAATCTCACGATACATGAGCCCATTCATCCTCCCTTCAATGCAATGTAGCCGTCCTGTCGCTTTTGCAGAAAAGCTTCCAAAAAGTATGATGATTCCCCACTAAACTTCCTCCACTGGATCATCCAGGTGGTCATTTGCAAACTGCAAATGGTCCTGGACATGTGCTGGCATGAGCAGGGGGACCTTGCTTAATTTTAATCCATGATGGTTACTGTGTTACTAATGATAATGTTTGAGACTGTGGTGCCTGCTGTCTTCAAGTCATTGACAAGGTCCTCCTGTGTAGTTCTGGGCTGATTCCTAACCTTCTCAGAATCATCTTTACCCCAAAATGTGAGATCTTGCATTGAGCCCCACACCAAGGAAGATCAACAGTCATCTTGTGTTTCTTCCACTTTCTAATAATTTTGCCAACAGTTGTTGTCATTTTGTCAAGCTGATTGCCTCTCGTCCTGTAGCCTATCCCAGCCTTGTGCAGGTCTACAATTTTATTCATTGGTGTCCATGGACATCTCTTTGGTCTTGACCATGGTTGAGAGGTTGGCATGTGATTGATTGAGTGTGTGGACAGCTGTGTTTTATACAGGCAACAATTTCAAACAGGTGCATTTAATACAGGTAATGAGTGCAGAGTAGGAGGGCTTCTAAAAGAAAATATAACATCTGTGAGAGCTAGCTGTCTAGCTGGTTGGTAGGTGATCAACTACTTATTTCATGCAATGAAATGCAATTTAATTATTTAAAAATCATAAAATGTGATTTTCTTTTTTTTTTATTGTCTCTCACAGTTGAAGTGTACATACCATAAAAAATTACAGACCTCTCTATTCTTTGTCAGAAAACTTGCAAAATCGGCAGCGTATCAAATACTTAATTTCCCCACTGTATGTTTGAATGTTATTAATGCAAATTCAAATAAACTGCAAATCTAAGCATACCTATTGGACTGATGTGGCACTATCCATGGCCATCGACAAACCCTTCATTGCTGACATCACATTTGGTCAAAGGTTTATCTTCATTATAGCCCCTGCTAGCACCATGGTTTTACAGGTTTGTGCACGTCATTTATGAAGGAGTTGTTATAGTCATGTGGTCAATAAGAAAAATAACGCAGACTTAGTCACAGAAGTGCTGAACTAAACAACATAACCAACATTGGCTCTTTGGTTCTGTGTCACCTGCTACAGTCTGACATCCAAATGGCATGGAAGGAAAATGGATATATTGATACCATTTCTGTTGTAAGCATCAATCAATGACAGGCTATAGGGAATTCAAAACAAGTAGTGCCTTTAGGTGTCCTACAGTGCTTTTAATAAAGATGTGGATCTACCCTTACCAATCCATGAATTTTTGTAACAGCTCCATTTCCTCACAAAACAAGTTCAACACATACAACAGTTATATACTAGATAATATGTCAGCCTACAGTTCACATCACCAGAATGGTTATATATATATTTTTTTCATAGACATCTCTTGACAGAATATGTCAAAATATAGAAACTGTCGGCCTTACCTCTCTGGATGGCTCAAACTAAGAAAAAAGGTAACAAAGAACACATTTCTATGAAAGAGCATTCTCCATGTTGTCTCTGACTATCCACCTTGTCTTGTGACTCCTGTTTCCTGGTGATCAATAGCTAACACTACTTGAGAGAAAAGTTTCACATTTCTGTTCACATTCCTAAGCTTCTGTTCATGTCTCCTAATTCCTTCATCTTTCCCTCAAATAAGAATTTAAAGACTCTTGTGTCGGGCTACAAAAATTTACACGCTGTGATTCTTTCAAAAGAGTGTGTCCGTAAAGTCATGGTGCACTTTTGACCAGTCACGGGATCTATTTATAGTTTACATTTTGGCGCCCTTTCTATGGCCCAATCATATCAGACCTGTTCATGAGGAGAGATAACAAGAACCAATCAAACAAGACAAGCTTATTTAAGCTGTTGCTGAGCCCACAGTCAGATTAACGCCTGACAAACTGAACTCTGATTAATACACTGCCAGGCCTGTGACATCATGCAACCACAAACTTATGTCAGCTGTGTGGTTTTCCATGCCAGTCGAGATGTGGATAGTACAGAGGAAAGTTCAGTGTGTTCTGTGGCTCGTTAATTCTAATCCGTGAAAAAAGTGCTACTTGAATATCGGCACATTTATAACGAAGCACCACCACATAGGAATAAAATTACTCTGTGGGCTAAGCATTTGAAGGAAACCAGCAGTTTGGTGGAGAAACCTCGTTCTGGTAGGCCATCAGTCAGTGGCGAGTCTGTAGAGGCTATACAGGATAGCTACCTAAGGAGCCCTTAAAAATCTTTGCGTGCGTGTGATCGACAATTACACCTAAGCAAGACTATAGTCCATAAGGTGTTAAAGAAACATCTCTGTTTTATGGGGTACAAATTGCAGCTGTTGCACACTAACAAACTGGCGGATAGACCCAAACAATGCGCGTTTGCTATAGATAAGCTTCAAGAGATCGACAGTGATGCAAGATTTTTGCAGAAGATTGGGTTTAGCGATGAGGCAACCTTTCATATCTAAAAGAGAAACCAAAAGAATTGCACACTTACCCATATTAAATATACAGGGGAGGACTCACACTTCACCCGGCGGCCCCGGACGCGCGTTTCGCGGTGTAGCTTTATCAACAGGGTTTTGATAAAACCCTGTTGATAAAGCTACACCGGGAAACGTGAGTCCGGGGCCGCCAGGTGAAGTGTGAGTCCTCCCCTGTATATTTAATACGGGTAAGTGTGCAATTCTTTTGGTTTGACAGCGGCACTTTTGGGGACCCTTCTGTTATTTGGGGATTGCTCTATGTATAATTTAATATTGGGGCCCATATGCTGCCATATTTATATATACAGTACTTATTGCTTACCCTGGGGATGAATCCTGTGACTCACCTGTAACCTGGCATACCGTGTTTCTTCCTTTGATACCTCTGTATTGGGTATATATTGCTCACTGCATATATACATATTATTATGGATTTGTTTTCTATTTAATCTGTGTAATAAGGTTTACAATTGGTTTTTAATATGATGTTTTGGATATTTGTACTCCTTTCTTCTTCTCTTTTGGTTCTATGTAATCGTAGTTGTCCTTTTGGTTGGGCACCTTTGGGGTGTTCAGGGAGGGATTTATACCCTCAATTACAGGATATATTGGTGCTTGATGATTACGTCTATATAGACCTTTCATATCTGTGGACATGTACAGTACATCACCATAACGTCCGAATATTGGCTGCTGAACATCCTCATGCCTACATTGAGTACGAACGTAACACCCCTAAAGTGAATGTGTGGTGTGGCCTGATGCATGATAAGGTGATAGGCCCATTTTGTTTTCATGGACCGGTCTGTGACGGCAAACATGTATCTTGACATGTTGGAATTGTATGCAGTGCCACAATTTCCAGAAGGTATCATGTTTCAACATGACAGCGCTCCTCCACAATACAGCACCATTGTTTGTGAGTTTCTGGATAGAACATTCCCCCGGAGCTGGATAGGCAGGGGTTCTGTCAAGCCATGGCCACAACGTTCCTCGGATCTGATGCCCTTAAACTTTTACTTTTGGGGTTATTTGAAGCAATATGTGTACATTGAACATATCAATGACATTAATCACTTAAAACAAAGAATCACAGATGTTATTCACTCTGTTACACCAGACGTCCTTACCCGTGTGTGGCAAGAACTTCACTATCATTTGGATGTGTGTAGGGCAACAAATGGAGCCCAGATCGAACTGCACTGAATAGGTATGAAACTGGGAGAGTTTTTCTTTTATTTGGAGCAGAGTTCACATTTCTATAGTTTTTTGTTGCTTTCCAGTGACTGGTCAAAAGTGCACCATGACTTTATGGACCCACTGTATATATATAATGTAGCACTTCCTCTAGAGTGCATGGAAATGCTGACCGTCTTGTTGTCCCAATGAAGGCGCAGAGCTTGGGTATAGTGAGCAGTGGTGGGGAGTGTCCTCCCGTTGCTGGGTAATCCCCTTGCACACGTACAAACATGAAGTGGCGGTGCGCTCCAGCCTGAAGCGTCACCATGAAGTAGCGAGGTGAGTGGGGGGCATGCTTAGCGGTGATGTCACCCGTCAGACTCGTGTATGGGCCAATTACCAAAGCATTTTGAAGGAATCATTGAATTGGTTTCTTGAAAACATCAGAAAGTTTGTAGTTTCATAACAAACATTTTTTTTTATTTTCTGCAATGTATTGGGTGGGATGAATAACTTTGATTGGAACTATATACAGTATTATTATAGGTTAGAGCACTTGAGCACTTGAGTTTTCTGCCTTGCACTACTAATTGGAAGAATTCCGGTAAGTCTATTACTGTAAACTTTACTGTAATGGATAGCATTTAGCTGCTGCAGTCAAATGTAGTGTATGACATATGATTGGTTGCTGTGGGCAAAGAGGGTAGTTTTTCTCTTGGACACGTTTGAGAAATGAGACTGAAATAGTTTTTTTGTTTTGCTGTTGATGGCTTGGGTTATTATAAGATTGTTTTCTATCTAACATTCTTTTTCAATTTCCCTGAAATGCGTGGAATGTGTACATATCTTTTACATAACATGGCAGTAGACATCTGCTATTATCCAGATGTGTAGATGGGAGTCAGGAGACCCAGGCAATCACTGACAAGACAATAAACCATAGGAAGAACAAATAAAGCTTTTAGGTTATCTTGTATAATTGTAAAACATAGAAAGTGCCATGAGTCAGCGCTAATGGGAAACTTAATTACCTAACATTTGCTTTAACCTAATCTGGCTTCTATTCAGGAGCACTAACGCTTTATAGCTTTAACATTGAATAGACAGAGAAATACTTCAGACCTGCAGTTTTATATCTACCTACTTGAAGAAACACACATTATCACAGAGAGGGAGTTTCCAATAAATAAAGATTCATAGATACAGCATGTAAAATGATGCTTGTTCCATGGACATAAAAGTTTCTGTATTTCAAGTTACTCAAATGTATTTAGAAGGTTTGGTGTCAACCAGTTTCATTCTTCATTAATTGTTTTAAGGCAAAAAGGGAGTTTTTCAGTGTTACTGTAGCAAATAATTAAATCAGACATTTTCTCAGTGCTATTAAAGATGCCATCAAAGTTTTTATCCTCTTAACATATTGCAATCATCATATTATATACCGTATTTTTTCGGACTATAAGATGCACCGGACCATAAGACGCACCTATGTTTTAGAGGAGGAAATTAGAGAAAAAAACTGAGGCAAAAAATGTGGTCAATTCTGTATTTAGGATCACCTATCCTGGTAAATATGGTCCCCTGTTGTGAATTTGGATTCTGGGCTCCCCCGGTGGCCGCTTGTGGAATTGGACTTGTCATCCTCTTTCCTGTTTCACCTGGTTCCATCAGTAGTGGGTGTCGCTATTTAAGCTCATTTCTCTGGTGGTTTCTTGCCGGTCAACAATGTTATCTGATGCCTCTCAGTGCTTGTTCCTGCTTCTAGACTACTACTAGATAAGTTGGACTTTTGTCCATGTTTTGTTTTGCCTATTTGTTCCAGTTCACAGCTGAAGTTTTGTTACTGTGTCTGGAAAGCTCTCGTTGATCAGGGATTGCTACTCTGGCGTTATGAGTTAATGCCAGAGTTTAAGGTAATCACTGGATGGTGTTTTGTTAGTGTTTTTCTGCTGACCATGAAAGTATACTATCTGTCTTCTGCTATCTAGTAAGCGGACCTCAAATTTGCTAAGACTATTTTCCTGCTGCGTTTGTTGTTTCATCTGAACTCACCGTCATTATATGTGGGGGGCTACTGTCTTCTTTGGAATATTTCTCTAGAGGTGAGCCAGGTCTTATATTTCCCTCTGCTAGCTATTTAGGTCTTAGGCCAGAGCTGGGCATCTAGCGATAAATAGGAAATGCTACCTGGCTATTTCTAGTTGCGCGGCAGGCTTAGTTCATGGTCAGTATAGTTCCATCTTCCGAGAGCTTGTCCCTCTATAGGCTTGCTATGATCTCTGCCTGCAGAGATCATGACAGTTTGACCGGCCAATAAAGTGTTAAAGACCCAGGTTGAGAAAGGAGAGTTATAAGAAGTCTGCTGGAATTTTTTTTTTTTTTTTTTCCTCCAGTCTGCCTTGCTGCAGTCTTTTTTCTCTCTCTCCTCCTAATCTCTGTATGGCTCTGTGTGCACCTGACAATAATGGATCTCCAGAGTGTAACTGCGGGTTTGAATAATCTCATCACGAAAGTACAAAATTTACAAGATTTTGTGGTACATGCTCCGGTATCTGAGCCGAGAATTCCTTTGCCGGAGTTCTTCACAGGGAATAGAGCTAGCTTCCAGAATTTCCGAAATAATTGTAAGCTTTATTTGTCCCTGAAGTCTCGTTCAGCTGGAGACCCTGCTCAGCAGGTTAGGATTGTGATTTCCTTGCTCAGGGGTGACCCTCAAGATTGGGCCTTCTCATTGCCAGCAGGGGATCCTGCGTTACGCGATGTGGATGCGTTTTTTCTGGCCTTGGGCTTGCTTTATGAGGAACCTCATTTGGAACTTCAGGCAGAAAAAACTTTGATGGCACTATCTCAGGGGCAAGACGAAGCTGAAGTTTTCTGCCAAAAATTCCGTAAATGGTCTGTGCTTACTCAGTGGAATGAGTGCGCCTTGGCGGCAACTTTCAGAGAAGGTCTCTCTGATGCCGTTAAGGATGTTATGGTGGGGTTCCCTGTGCCTGCAGGTCTGAATGAGTCCATGACAATGGCTATTCAGATTGATAGGCGTCTGCGGGAGCGCAAACCGGTGCACCATCTGGCGGTGTCTATGGAAAAGACGCCAGAAAGTATGCAGTGTGATAGAATTCTGTCCAGGAGCGAGCGACAGAATTTTAGACGGAAGAATGGATTGTGTTTCTATTGTGGGGATTCTACTCATGTTATATCAGCATGCTCTAGGCGTACAAAGAAGCTTGATAAGTCTGTTTCCATTGGCACCATTCAGTCTAAGTTTATTTTGTCTGTAACCCTGATTTGCTCTTTGTCATCCATTGCCACGGACGCCTATGTTGACTCTGGCGCCGCTCTGAGTCTTATGGATTGGTCCTTTGCCAATCGTTGTGGTTTTGATTTAGAGCCTTTGGAGACTCTTATTCCTCTGAAGGGGATTGACTCCACCCCATTGGCTAATAATAAACCACAATACTGGACACAAGTAACCATGCGTATCAATCCGGATCACCAGGAGATTATTCGTTTCCTGGTGCTGTATAATTTACATGACGATTTGGTACTGGGATTGCCATGGTTGCAGTCTCACAACCCAGTCTTGGACTGGAGAGCAATGTCTGTGTTGAGCTGGGGATGTAAGGGTATTCATGGGGACTTACCTTTGGTTTCTATTTCGTCGTCCATTCCCTCTGAAGTCCCTGAGTTCCTCTCTGATTATCAAGATGTCTTTGACGAACCCAAGCTTGGGTCGTTACCTCCGCACCGTGAGTGCGATTGTGCCATAGATTTGATACCGGGTTGTAAATATCCCAAGGGTCGTTTGTTTAATCTGTCTGTGCCGGAACATGCTGCTATGCGGGAATATATAAAGGAGTCTTTGGAAAAGGGACATATTCGTCCATCTTCTTCTCCCTTGGGAGCTGGGTTTTTCTTTGTCTCAAAAAAAGACGGCTCTTTGAGACCATGTATTGATTATCGGCTTCTGAATAAGATCACTGTTAAGTATCAATACCCATTGCCATTGCTTACTGATTTGTTTGCTCGTATAGAGGGTGCTAAGTGGTTCTCTAAAATTGATCTTCGTGGGGCGTATAATTTGGTGCGGATCAGGCAGGGGGATGAGTGGAAGACCGCATTTAATACGCCCGAGGGCCACTTTGAGTATTTGGTCATGCCTTTCGGTCTTTCTAATGCCCCTTCAGTTTTCCAGTCTTTTATGCATGATATTTTCCGCGATTTTCTGGATAAATTTATGATAATATATCTGGATGATATTCTGATTTTTTCTGATGACTGGGACTCTCATGTCCAGCAGGTCAGGAGAGTTTTTCAGGTTCTGCGGTCTAATTCTTTATGTGTGAAGGGGTCTAAGTGCGTTTTTGGGGTCCAGAAAATTTCCTTTTTGGGGTATATTTTTTCTCCCTCTTCCATTGAGATGGATCCCGTCAAGGTGCAAGCTATTTGTGACTGGACTCAGCCCTCCTCTCTTAAGGGTCTTCAGAGATTTTTGGGCTTTGCCAACTTTTACCGCCGATTTATTGCTGGTTTTTCGGATGTCGTTAAACCACTGACTGATTTGACCAGACAAGGCGCTGATGTTGCTAATTGGTCCCCTCATGCTGTAGAGGCCTTTCAGGAGCTTAAGCGCCGTTTTGCCTCTGCCCCTGTGTTGCGTCAGCCTGATGTGAATCTGCCTTTTCAGGTTGAGGTTGACGCTTCGGAGATCGGAGCTGGGGCAGTGTTGTCGCAGAAAGGTTCCGACTGCTCCGTCATTAGGCCTTGTGCCTTCTTTTCTCGCAAATTTTCGCCCGCAGAGCGGAATTATGATGTTGGGAATCGGGAGCTTTTGGCCATGAAGTGGGCGTTTGAGGAGTGGCGCCATTGGCTCGAGGGGGCTAGGCATCAGGTGGTGGTATTGACTGACCACAAAAATTTGATTTATCTTGAGACTGCCAGACGCCTGAATCCTAGACAGGCGCGCTGGTCTTTATTTTTTTCTCGCTTTAATTTTGTGGTGTCATACCTACCGGGTTCTAAGAATGTTAAGGCAGATGCCCTTTCTAGGAGTTTTGACCCGGACTCTCCTGGTAATTCTGAACCCACAGGTATCCTTAGGGAGGGAGTAATTTTGTCGGCCGTTTCTCCTGATCTGCGGCGGTCCTTGCAAGAGTTTCAGGCGGATAGACCGGATCGTTGTCCGCCTGATAGACTGTTTGTTCCGGATGATTGGACCAGCAGAGTCATCTCTGAGGTACATTCTTCTGCATTGGCAGGTCATCCCGGAATTTTTGGTACCAGGGATTTGGTGGCAAGATCCTTCTGGTGGCCTTCCCTGTCACGAGATGTGCGAGTCTTTGTGCAGTCATGTGACGTTTGTGCTCGGGCCAAGTCTTGTAGTTCTCGGGCTAGCGGACTGCTGTTGCCCTTGCCTATTCCTAAGAGGCCTTGGACACACATCTCGATGGATTTTATTTCAGATCTGCCTGTTTCCCAGAAGATGTCTGTCATCTGGGTGGTCTGTGACCGTTTCTCTAAAATGGTCCATTTGGTTCCTCTGCCCAAGTTGCCTTCTTCTTCTGAGTTGGTTCCTCTGTTTTTTCAGAATGTTGTCCGATTGCACGGTATTCCTGAGAATATTGTTTCTGACAGAGGTACCCAATTTGTGTCTAGATTTTGGCGGGCATTCTGTGCTAGGATGGGCATAGATTTGTCTTTTTCATCTGCTTTTCACCCTCAGACTAATGGCCAGACCGAGCGGACTAATCAGACCCTGGAGACATATCTGAGGTGTTTTGTCTCTGCTGACCAGGATGATTGGGTTGCTTTTTTGCCATTGGCAGAGTTCGCCCTCAATAATCGGGCCAGCTCTTCCACCTTGGTGTCCCCGTTTTTCTGTAATTCGGGGTTTCACCCTCGATTTTCCTCCGGTCAGGTGGAATCCTCGGATTGTCCTGGAGTGGATGCGGTGGTGGAGAGATTGCATCACATCTGGGGGCAGGTTATGGACAATTTGAAGTTGTCCCAGGAGAAGACTCAGCGTTTTGCCAACCGTCATCGTCGTGTTGGTTCTCGGCTTTGTGTTGGAGATTTGGTGTGGTTGTCTTCTCGTTTTGTCCCTATGAGGGTCTCTTCTCCTAAGTTTAAACCTCGGTTCATCGGCCCTTATAGAATATTGGAGATT
Source organism: Ranitomeya variabilis (assembly GCF_051348905.1). Classification (NCBI taxonomy): domain Eukaryota; kingdom Metazoa; phylum Chordata; class Amphibia; order Anura; family Dendrobatidae; genus Ranitomeya; species Ranitomeya variabilis. Next base: position 240,252,357 of record NC_135232.1, read on the forward strand.
CTTAATCCTGTTTCTTTCCGTTTGGACCTCCCTGCGTCCTTTTCCATTCATAACGTTTTTCATCGGTCGTTATTGCGCAGGTATGAGTTACCTGTGGTACCTTCAGTTGAGCCTCCTGCTCCGGTGTTGGTTGAGGGTGAGTTGGAGTACGTTGTGGAGAAAATTTTGGACTCTCGTGTTTCCAGACGGAGACTCCAGTATCTGGTCAACTGGAAGGGTTACGGCCAGGAGGATAATTCTTGGGTCAATGCATCTGATGTTCATGCTTCTGATCTTGTTCGTGCCTTCCATAGGGCTCATCCTGGTCGCCCTGGTGGATCTGGTGAGGGTTCGGTGCCCCCTCCTTGAGGGGGGGGTACTGTTGTGAATTTGGATTCTGGGCTCCCCCGGTGGCCGCTTGTGGAATTGGACTTGTCATCCTCTTTCCTGTTTCACCTGGTTCCATCAGTAGTGGGTGTCGCTATTTAAGCTCATTTCTCTGGTGGTTTCTTGCCGGTCAACAATGTTATCTGATGCCTCTCAGTGCTTGTTCCTGCTTCTAGACTACTACTAGATAAGTTGGACTTTTGTCCATGTTTTGTTTTGCCTATTTGTTCCAGTTCACAGCTGAAGTTTTGTTACTGTGTCTGGAAAGCTCTCGTTGATCAGGGATTGCTACTCTGGCGTTATGAGTTAATGCCAGAGTTTAAGGTAATCTCTGGATGGTGTTTTGTTAGTGTTTTTCTGCTGACCATGAAAGTATACTATCTGTCTTCTGCTATCTAGTAAGCGGACCTCAAATTTGCTAAGACTATTTTCCTGCTGCGTTTGTTGTTTCATCTGAACTCACCGTCATTATATGTGGGGGGCTACTGTCTTCTTTGGAATATTTCTCTAGAGGTGAGCCAGGTCTTATATTTCCCTCTGCTAGCTATTTAGGTCTTAGGCCAGAGCTGGGCATCTAGCGATAAATAGGAAATGCTACCTGGCTATTTCTAGTTGCGCGGCAGGCTTAGTTCATGGTCAGTATAGTTCCATCTTCCGAGAGCTTGTCCCTCTATAGGCTTGCTATGATCTCTGCCTGCAGAGATCATGACAGTCCCCTCATTCCTATTCTGGTATGCATGATCTCCTCATCCCTCTCCTTGTATGACTGGTCTCCTCATCCCTATCCTGGTATGCATGGCCCCATCCTTATTCTGGTATGCATGGCCCCATTATTATTCTGGTATGGTTGGCCCCATCCCAGTCCTGGTATGCATGGTCCCATTCTTATTCTGATATGATTGATTGGCTCATCCTGTTCTTGGTATTATTAATTGGCCCCATCCCCTTCCTGGTATGATTGACTGGCCCCATCCAGTTCCTGGTATGATTGACTGGCTCCATCCAGTTCCTGGTATGATTGATTGGCCCCATCCAGTTCCTGGTATGATTGATTGGCCCCATCCAGTCCCTGATATGATTGATTGGCCCCATCCCATTGCTGGCATGATTGGCCTCATCCCAGTCCTGGTATCCATGGCCCCATGAGAAAAGATTAAAAAAGCAAACCTTTACTCTTACCTTCCTCTGCTGGAGTAACCTGGAGCCGCCGGCTTCTGCCTCTGTGACCCGCTGCTCCTCCGATACCACTCCCTCACCTCCCCAACACAGCCAGAGCCAATGTATCTGGACTATAAGATGCACCCCCCCCCATTTTTATCCCCATTTTGGGAGGAAAAAAGTGCATCCTATAGTCTGAAAAATAAGGTAGTACCATGCACTTAAAATTGCTAATTTTCCCCTTCTACCCTGTTAATTCTGTTCTATTCCTTGCTCTATGTAGAAAGAGTAAGTCTCTTTTCTTTGTATTTACCAATCCCATCTTCAACTCCTGACCTAGCTGCTCCCTTCTCCCCCCTGCCTGGAACTTTTACAGTGATTTATGACTCATACAGGGAAAATTTACCTCCTGTTTCTGCAAAGAGAAGAATTAGCTTAGTAGAAGGGCAAAATGAGCAGTTGTAAGTGCACAGTGCTATAAAATATGATAATTGCAATATATTTAGATGATACAAATTTTGATGGTAGTGCTTCCTTAACTTCCAAATGTCTGAATAAATGATCCAGTGGTTATCAGCAAAGCTGTAAAGTACAGGTTTTTGTATTATTATTTTTACACTGTTCAAGAATATATAAAGTTAATAGACCAACCATACATTCATTTTATCACAGAATATAAAGAAATGCTGAACAGATATATAGATAAAAGAATGGACCATATAGTCAAATCAAAATGACATCACTCTCCTCCTAGTACTAGTTTCCATTACTGTTCTTTCCCTAGCAGTAAAAAGGTGGCAAACATCACACACATATGCATTCAGGGTACATTCAGACATCCATACAAATCAATTTGAGGTCAGACCACAATGCACAGACTAGCCACGGCTCTCCTGACCCGAATGTGACAGCTTCATATATTTTTATTTCTCTGTCACACTTGCATCAGGAGACCAGAGGCCAGTCAGTGAATGCGCCTTTACACTCCCTATAGGACTAAGTCAGCTGTGGTAAACCAAATAAATTATCTTCCTATACATGCCCTACAGGTTGAAATATTTTCTATTTACACAGTCTTAATAATTATGTGTTCTACAAACCAACAAAAGGATGCGTTATTGTTTGCCTGTGACTTGTGACTTTTATTCAATAATGGTAAATTAAATCCTTTAACAGAATTAAAGTTTTTGCTCAAAAATATTGTTCACCCTTTTGATGAAAAAAAAATAGCAAAAAAAACCCTTCCCTGGCGTGATCTGAAAAAGCATACTTACCAACTTATCAGTAGAGACTCTAGTATAGTTCTGTGAGTATCCTTATATTCTCCACTGAGTCATGGAGAAGAGGATGCAAGGAGACTAAGGGCAGCACGGTGGCTCAGTGGTTAGCACCGCAGCCTTGCAGTGCTGGGGTCCTGGATTCAAATCCCACCAAGGACATCTGCAAGAAGTTTGTATGTTCTCTCTGTGTTTGCATGGGTTTCCTCCAGGTACTCCAGTTCCCTCCCACATTCCAAAGACATACTGATAGGGAATATAGATTGTGAGCCCCATCGGGACAGCAAAGATATTGTGTTCAAAACTGTAAAGCGCTGGGGAATATGTTAGCGCTATCTAAAAACAAAGATTATAATTATTATTATTACTTGGGGCACCAATATGGAGATGTGGCAAGGGATCTATAGATGAGTATAGGTGCATGACCTGAATGACAGCTGAATCATGTCTTTCTAAGATCTCCATTTTATCTAGTCTCCACACTACAAATACAGAAAATAAAAAAAAAAGCTTTTTACTACTTTTTGTTTGAAGGAAATTATTTCTAACTAAGTCCACTTTCACACATCAGGTTTTTGCCGTCTGTTTTTTTTTCTGCCGGATCCATTTTTTTGAGAATACGTACAGAGGTACGTTTTTCTGCCCGGCAAAAAAACGCCCAACGACTGATCCGGCGAAAAACGTATGAAACTGAATATCTCTCTCTCCTCTTTTCCCCCGGAAAAGGAAGTTCAAACTCTATCCCTGGGTTCATTATTTAAAAAAACTAAACAAATCCAGCAAAAAAACAAACAAAAACGGATCAGTTGCATCTGTTTTTCACAATTTGAAACGGATCCGTTTTTTAAAATTTGCTGGATCCTGCCTAACACCAAAAAACTGATGTGTGAAAGTAGCTTAAATATGTCCAAACCAGCTAGAAGAAAAGAGGGTCTGAGGCATGAAAACAAGGAATTGAAGCTTGAGGGAGACAATTTGCATATTCCTGGTGCATTATGGATAGAGTGAAGAGTCGCCGTGAGTCTGAGAATCTTTGGGTGTAGCTGGATCGAGCTGCTTGAAGGAAATCATCTAATCAGGAATTGAAGCTTGATGGGGATTGTCATTGAAAATATAAAACATCTCTGAAGTCCCTCACATCTTCCTTCCCTTTTCTCTCTCACATCAATTTACAGTAAGAGTAAAAGAGGACCTGATTCCAAACCCCTCTTCCTCCTCCTCTCTTCCATTATCAGTAAGGAAACAGGTCAGTAATCTAAAGCAGATTTTATGTAAAATGGCAGTGTACAAAGAGATGCGAAACATCTTAACTAAAATGCATGGAGTCCTCTTTATGCCCAGGTGACTGAACGAGGATGTATACTGTGCATAGAGAAAGAGTACAGATTGGACAAATAGTTTAGACAGGAAAAAACTTTTTAAGTTTTGAGAGGATTAAAGGGAATTTCTCACACCCTTTAAAAATAGCGATGGTCACCCAGCTTACAAATAAACAGCGGAAGCCCTTTTGTCTACAAGAAATACATGTTGGATTTAGGTGACACAGGGTGCCTTCTGGGGGAGATGTTATAATAAGCCAAGTCAGACAGTGCAGTATGTCTCTGAAAAAAAATATAGAATATGTAAATTTGTATAAATTTGATATTAATGAGACATACATTTTCAGTGCCGGGGCTAACCAGGGAAAAATACACATATTTTCTCGCAACTAAACCCCCCCCCACCAAAAGGCCCCAAATCTATAGGGGCCAGATAACTGCCAACAGCTATGCCATATTTGGTATCTAAGTACAGATAAAATCCCGATAAAAAATATGGCATCAATTTTGAACTTTTGTGATTATCCGGTGAAGAGTTATCTCATAGGTTGGGATTTAATAAAATCCTGAAGGATTGAAGCTGAGAACAGATTACAACCCTGCCCACATGAGGTTATCATGGGGGGGGGGGTGTGGGTGGCACTCAGGGTGTGATAAAACAGCAATCTGAATTATGATGTGGGTTTGTGCAGAGAGATACATATCATGTATGCATGGATCCCATTCACTGAACAGCCAATCAAAGTGCTTTCCTTCAGCAAAGCTGAGTTGTCTATTTGACTGGTGTAATTTTCATTTGCTTTATCACTTTTATTTTTATGTAACTGTATATGCTGTATTGTTTTGTCCCCCTTGTATAATCTTGTGTATATTTTTCATAAACACTGCCTCCCTTTGGATTAAATATAAAATGTCATAGTTCTGTTCCTTTTATTCTGTAAACCATGCTTTAAAGCCATACACTACCTATAAAGCATCCAATTGGCCTGTATAAATGATTGGTGGTGGTGACGAGTAGTCTGGGGTTGTTGAGGAGTAAGCAAAGTAAGCGGTGACCATATGAGGGTATATACACATATTCCATGCACTGTAATTTGGAGGAGTTCAAACCATATGCTCACTGTTAGGTTCCTGATAACTAGCCTGTTAGTGCAAACAGCTGCAGCCTCCTCCATTATTTGCCAGCCAATCGTGTAATTGGCCAGATGATAGGGAGCAGCAGAGAGTTGATTGAAATAAAGATCACAATGGGTGGTTCTGCTTCAGCTTCCTGGCCTGTGATATTGGGAATTTGTGTGATAAGACCTTGACAGACATAATTTGCATATCCCTGATTCATTCTGGGAAGAGGAAAGAGTTGCTAGGCTAAGGATCTTTGGGTGTAGCTGGATCAGGCTGCTTGAAAGAAATCGGCAAACCTCTAAATTTTTACACTGATTTCATAGAAATTCATTTTGTTCAGTATGGAGAAAGAGGTTACCCATATGGTTTGCTGCAATGTGTGCTATATGTTTACATAATTGTCAAAGGAAAAGACAAACTTTACGTGTCAAAAATGCAAGCTTGTGATGCTGTTAGAGGAAAAGGTGCAAAGTCTTCAGGAGAGAATAGCTACAGTGAAGCTCATCAAAGAAGATGAGGATTTCCTTGACAGAGCAGAAGAATCTCTTATGAATGTTGCAAGAGAAGAACTTTTCAGTATTCCTGCAGAAGCTAATGACAGAGTAGAAATAATTATTCAGACTGTTCGAAGAGAAGCACATTTCAATGTACCTGCAGAAGAAGAGAAATGGAAGCATGTGATCCAAAGAAGAAGAATGAGGAGCATTCAGCATCCATACCGATAAAGAACCACTACTCTAGGCTCTCATGCAGGACAATCATAAAGATGCACATCAAAAAGTTATTTTACGAAAAAGAACACTCCAGTAAGAAATCAGAAGCCTCTTGAAGGGAGAAAAAGAAGCACTGTTCTGAAGAAGAAAAGGAGAGTGGTAGTCGTGAGAGATTCCCTACTGAGAGGAAAAGTAGTTGCTATCTGATGACCGGACATTACCTTAGGAAAAGTGTGCTGTGTTCCAGGTTCACACTTGGACTCTTCAGTGCTACAGATGACTATGTCTACTAATACATGTAGGAACAAATGACACAGCAAAAAGGACCTGGAGACTATATGCAGAGACTTGGAAGACCTAGGCCAGAAAGTGAAGGAACTGGGAGTGAAGGTCATCTTCTCATCCATTCTGAGATGGACATAGACCAAAATGTTTGAACAGTATTCTACATGTGAAATGGCTACATCGAAGGTGCCGTGAGCAACATTTTGGGTTTCTTGACCATGGAGTGCAGTACCTGTATGATGGACTACAGATGAGTTGCATTTTATGAAAACAGGAAAACATATACTTGGTAGACGTCTTGCTACACTCATCAGGAGAGCTTTAAACTACAGAAATATGTGATGTGAAATATACGACTAGACTAGAATATGAAGCCAATAAAGTCTTTTGAGAACCCTGCAATTAGAAGTGGAAATAAAGAACACAAACAACAAATTCTGAATGAAAATAGAGGGGCAAGAGAAACCGACTACAGACTAAAATGTGTCTATACAAATGCACAGGGCAAAGGAAATAAACAAGGAGAATTGGAGTTGCTAATGCGAGAAAGATATGATGTCATAGTCATCACTGATTGGAATACAAACGTTGAAGGCTACAACGTATTTATAAGAAACAGGGTTAACAAGAGGGTAGGAGGCGTTACATTGTTTCATAGGAAAATGTATATCTCCAAGCTTCAGAGAATGATAGTCTGCATTAACTGTTTGGGCAAGAATAAAAGGAGAGAAGAACAGAAAGGACACTATTGTTGGTATTTACTATAGGCCACCTAGACTGACTGAAGATATGGATGAACTCTTTTTACATCAGTTGTCTCTGTTCTCAAAAAAGTATAACATAGTGATCCTGGGAGATTTTAACTATCCAGATATTTGATGGGAAACTCTCTCAGGAAAAAGTATTGGGTCCAGAAAATTCTTATCTTCTGTTGCTGACAACTTTATCTTTCAAAAGGTAGAGGAGAAAACAAGAGAATCTGCAATCTTGGATCCAAATCTTTCCAACAGGGAGGAAATGGTTTAGTAAGTAAAGGTGGCCAGGAATTTACGAGGCAGCAATCATGCTATCCTAGAATTTTTGACTACAAGAAGAGGAAGACCAGTGAGGACTCAGACTTTAAGATTGGACTTCAGAAAGGCAGATTTTAGTGGACTCAGAAAGAGGGTAGGAAAGATCCAATAGCTGGATGTTCCAAAGGACAGAGATGTCAAAGAAAGATGGGAGATTTTGCTAAATGAAATTCTCCCTGCACAATCAATAACAATCCTGAAAAGAAGGACAAATTTGAAGCATTTAAAGACACCAGGATAGATGAGCACAGAACTTAAACACTTAAAAAGGAAAAAATAAATGTACAGTATATCAAATGAAAAGGGGGGGGCATATAAAATCAGAATATAATGCTGTCTACAGGAAATGCAGGGCAAGCGTTAGAAGAGCTAAAGTCAGTAATGAAATGAGGCTTGCCAAAGAGACAAAAAGCAATAAAAAGAATTTGGGGGTTATGTCAAAAGTATAAGAAAAGTCAAAGATTCTATAGGATTTTTACAGAATGAAAAGGTTGAAGTGGTCAAAAATTATGTTGAGAAGGCCGAGCTTTTAAATTCCAGAGAGCTGGTGAGGGAACACTTAGCTAATTTAAATTAATTTAAATCTCCTGGTCCAGATGAAATACATTCTAGGGTACTGAAAGCATTAGCAGATGAAATTGCAGAACCACTAGCCAGAATCTTTAAAAAATCCTGTAAAACAGGAGAAGTCCCAGACAATTGGAGAAGGGCAAAAGTTGTCCCTATTTTCAAAAAAGGAAAGAAGATGGAGCCAGGAAAAGGCCAGTGATCCTTACTTCTATACCAGGAAAGATCTTTGAACAAATTATTAAACAGCATGTAAGTACTTGGATAAAAATACAGTAATTAGCCAGAGCCAGCATGAGTTTGTAACAAACAAGTCATGCCAGACTAATCTAATTTCTTTCTATGATGGAATCACTGACTGGGTGGATTAGGGAGATGCGGTAGATATAGTACATCTTGACTTCAGCAAAGCATTTGATAAAGTATCTCATATCATCTGTAACGCTCATGCCCAAACTGGGAGGCGTGAGCAAGAGTTTTTGCCACACTGTGCCACAAACCAGACTACCCTGGAGGGGCGTGACTAAGCAGCTACCTTGGTGTTCACTGGAGCCTCTAGCGTTGAAGTCAGGCTTGTGCAGCAGGTAGCTACCAGGTACCACTCCAGGGTGGTGTCTGGCTGTAGCACCTAATCCCATTGGAGAATGGAAGTCTATAGACAAGTGCGGGCTAGTACAGACAGGCATGACTAGTACTCTGGTGGGCTCAGCAGGCACTTTGGCAGGTGGGCACGGCTGGCACTCTGGCAGGCATGGCTGGCAGGCAGGCGGGCACAGAATACACTGAAGGAAATGGGATGATAATGGGTAGGGCAGGAACACAGGCAGGTATGAGTAGTGAACAGATAGGAACCAGTTCAGACTGGATGGGCAGGGACTGTTGGGAACCAGTTTAGACTTGAGTGACAGGAACTGCTTCAGGAGACACGGGAACACAGGCAGGAATCAGTAGGATAAGGGAGCAGGTAGGAACCAGTTTAGACTGGAGGGACAGGAACCGGTAGGAGCCAGTACAGACTAACAGGGCAGAAACCGCAGGGAGTGGAGCGGGAGAAAAACAGAGCTGCAGGAATGCGGAGTGAAGAGCAGAGCCGCAGGATGCGGAGCAAAGAGCAGAACCGCAGGATGCAGAGCAAAGAGCAGAGCCCCAGGATTCAGAGCATAGAGCAGAGCCGCCGGTAGCGGAGCAAAGAATAGCATCGCTGGTAGCAGAGCAAAGAGCACAGCCATAGGATGTGGAGCAAAGAGCAGAGCCACAGGATGCAGAACAAGGGCAGAGCTGCAGGATGCGGAGCAAAGAGCAGAACCGCAGGTTGCAAAGCAAGAGCAGAGCCACAGAATGCGAAGCAAAGAGCATAGCCACATGTTGCGGCAAGCAGAGTAGAGTCTCAGGTGGCGGTGGGCAGAGCAGAACAGGGCAGAGCTGCAGGCTGTGGCGAGCAGAGCAGAGGGAGTGAACACAAGGGTACACACAGCTGAGTGGGAAAGGCAAACAGACGAGGATACAAACAGGTAAAGGTATAGACCAGAGTTCAGACAGGGACAGACATGGGAACAAATACAGAACAGGACAAGACATGGCAGCTCAGTAGCAAGACACTAACTGATGGAGAAAGTTGCTCAGGCATCTGCCAGTGGATGGAGATGCCTCATGTACCTGATTCCTCCTAGCAATAGGCTGGGGACATATTAGGAGAGTGCACACAGTCTGTATAAGAATCAGGAAGTACTGGGGCCGCTGCCCTAAGCATACAGCCAGGAAGTATGCAGCAAGCAAGGACATGAGGCCCACAGCAAGGAGCCAGCAGAGGATAGAACTCACAGCATGGCCAGGAGTGGTGAGTAAGAGGGGAGATGGGAAGCCATGCAGTGATGCTGGCAGGGATGTTACTCCATCCTTATTGATAAAATGACCAAGTATGGGATTGACAAGGCTACGGTTAAGTGAATTCATAACTGGGTCAGTGATTGTACTCAAAGAGTGGTGATAAATGGTTGCACATTCAATTGGAAGAGTGTTTCAAGTGGAATATCAAAAGGATCTGTCTGGGCTCCATTGTGGTTCAACATTTTTATAAATGATCTAGATAAGGGAACTGAAGGTAAACTAATCAAATTTGCAGACGATGCAAAGCTAGGAGGGATAGCTAACACTAGAGAAGACAGATAAAGGCTTCAGAAGTATGTAGATAAGCTTGAACAATGGGCAGCGACTAATAGAATGGTGTTTAATAACAGAAATGCAAGATTCTACATCTGTGCAAGAAAAAATAAAATTACTTCTACAAAATGGGAGGAATAGAACTAAGCAACAGCACATATGAAAAAGACTTGGATATACTAATAGATTACAGACTGCACAGGCAATATCAGTGTGATGCAGCAGCAAAAAAATCAAAAACAGTTCTAGGACGTATAAAGAGAAGCATAGAGTTTAGATCACGTGAATTAATTATCCCCCTCTACTCCTCCTTGGTCAGGTATCATTTGAAATACTGTGTACAATTCTGGGCACTACATTTTAATACAGACATTTAAAACCAGGCGCAAGTTCAGAAAGGAGCTACTAAGATGAGTGTACTGCAAAGTATGTCATACGAGGAATGGTTAAAGGATCTGGAACTGTTTAGCTTGCAACAAATAAGGCTAAAAGGAGACTTAATAGTTGTCTAAAAATATCTGAAGAGAGGGCACAGTGTAGAGGAATCATCCTTATTCTCATATGCACATATAAACACGAGAAGCAATGGAATGAAACTGAAAATGAAAAGATACAGATTAGAAATTAGAAATTAGAAATAACTTTTTGACAGTGAGTGGAACAGGCTACCATGAGAGGTGGTGAGCTCACCTTTAATGGAAGTCTTCAAAGAGAGACTGGACGAACATCTGTCTGAGATGATTTAGTGAATACTGCATTGAGTAGTAGGTTGGGCACGATGACCCTGCAGGTCCCTTTCAACTCTAAAATTCTATGATTCTATATAACATCTTTTTTTTCACAAAAGTAGGGCCTTATATATAAGACAGTTCAATAGGTAGTTAGAGGGGCTGATAAATATTGCAAAGGATTCAGCTGCAAATATGACAATAACCAAAAAAATGTCAAAATAGTCAATAGAAAATAATATGAATGGAATTTGCACTCAGAATACCTTCCTTACCAAGAGATTGAGAGTGTAAATAGAACTAGTGAGGTGAGAGACCATGCACAAGCCTGCACATTAGCAGGAGTATAGCCACTGAATAGCCAGTGATGCCATTTGAATTTATAGGATTATAAGTAGGTATAAGTCCACCCAAGGTGACCAGCCTGATTGTCCCACTGACTGTAGTGGCATTCAATAGAATGGAGAGAAAGTATATTCCCCGTTCTCGTAGTGGGTGTCACAAGTGGTGTAAATAAAGCCAGATATGCCCAACAGTATACACATAGAATTACTGTAGGTTCCATGTTCACTGCAGTACAAAGGAACTGTTATGACCTTTCCTGTGGTGAGGTAGATGCCAGATCTGCAAATCAATATTGCAGAGTAACGATCTTCCATGCCATCTCCTGTAGGCATTGGGACATATGGTGAGTGGATAGAGTCGGAGCGCTGTCCCAGCCGGTGACAGGCACTCTGTGTGGCTCTTCCGACCAACCGTGGGATTACGTCCACCGGTACTAGGTAGCTTCTGGTTCGTGTACGACCTGTGCAGGACCTGTGTGACGTCAGTGGTCATGCGAAACCCCCGTCACTGGTAAGCAGTAAGAGGCTCTGAGAGGACGAATTCTTCTTAAACATTTTGGAAACGTTGGTTTCCTTCCTCGTAAATAAGTGCAAACTATTGAGATCTCATCTACAGCGACAACCAGAGAAGGACTAGCAGAAGTCCTAGATCTGTGAATCCAAAGATACTGACTCCTAAAAAATGCAGACAGCATTAAGTTTCAAAGTTGGATCCAACCATTTAAACAGCCGCAGTGGGAACTACTAAGCAAAAAAGAAGGAAATTTTCAGCAGTGAGGTCAGTCATGTTATCGCTGGAAGGGAAGCTGGAGAATTGTCCAAATGGAAGTTGCTTCCAAACTTCTTTTTTTTAGCCTGAGATACAACAACTGGACGAAATCAAATCAGATTGTGAGGACGATGAACCCCTAAATGTATTGCCAGTAACAGGACATGATATCACACAATACCTAACAGACATTAAGTAAGCAGTATGTAAATTAATGCAGCAATATCTTTCTAAGCAATTGTTATACATTCAGTATCTATGGATGAATATGAAGCAAGAACAGACTAGGTGGAAAATAAAGTGAGTATGATTACAACCTAGCCGACATGCACACTAATTTGACACAGGAAGTCAAGTACTTATAACTTAAGGTAAAGGATCTGGAGGAAAGGAGTAGATGGTATTACATAAAATTTCATGGCTTATGGGACTCTTACCTACCTCAATATTTAGTAGGTTTTGCAAAACTCCAGACCTAGCAAAAAGAGACGTCATCATAGAAAGAGAGCACAGATAGCCGAAGACAAACCATCTTCCAGCTTTTACCCAGCAAGATGTGATAACATGCTTCCATATTTTCTTGGTCAAATAAGCTATGCTGTTCTATGGAACAAAAAAAAAATCCTTCCCTGCTCTGTGTTGTTATGATATATGAATGTTTGCAAATTTATCAAAAGCTATACTTCAGCTCTGGAAGTCTTCTCTTGTGGCAACAAAAAACAATTCCCATCCCTGAGGACATCTTATTAAACCGCTCATTTTCCCTTGGAGAAAGATCCAGATGCTTTATTGAAAAGCCCTGCCCCTTTTCAAACAACAGGTACGTACACCACTCAAAAAAATAAAGGGAACACTTAAACAACAGAATATAACTCCAAGTAAGTCAAACTTCTGTGAAATCAAACTGTCCACTTAGGAAGCAACACTGTTTGACAATCAATTTCACATGCTGTTGTGCAAATGGAAGAGACAACAGATGGAAATTATTGGCAATTATCAAGACACACTCAATAAAGGAGTGGTTCTGCAGGTGGGGACCACAGACCACATCTCAGTACCAATGCTTTCTGGCTGATGTTTTGGTCACATTTGAATGTTGGTTGTGCTATCACACTCGTGGTAGCATGAGACAGGCTCTGCAACCCACACATGTGGCTCAGGTAGTGCAGCTCATCCAGGATGGCACATCAATGTGAGTTGTAGCAAGAAGGTTTGCTGTGTCTGTCAGCGTAGTGTCCAGAGGCTGGAGGTGCTACCAAGAGACAGGCCAGTACACCAGGAAATGTGGAGGGGGCCATAGGAGGGCAACAACTCAGTAGCAGGACCACTACCTCAGCCTTTGTGCAAGGAGGAACAGGAGGGGCACTGCCAGAGCCCTGAAAAATGACCTCCAGCAGGCCACAAATGGGCATGTGTCTGCACAAACAGTTAGAAAACGACTCCTTGAGGATGGTCTGAATGCCCGACGTCCACAGAAGGGGGTTGTACTCACAGCCCAACACTGTGCAGGATGCTTGACATTTACCACAGAACACCAGGATTGGTAAATTCGCCACTGGAGCCCTGTGCTCTTCACAGATGAAAGCAGGTTCACACTGAGCACATATGACAGACGTGACGTGGAGAGCGATCTGCTGCCTACAATATCTTTCAGCCTAACTGATTTGGCAGTGGGTCAGTAATGGTGTGGGGTGTCATTTCTTTGGAGTGCCGCAAAGCCCACCATGTGCTTGCCAGAGGTAGCCTGACTGCCATTAGGTACCGAGATCCTCAGACCCCTTGTGAGACCATATCCAGGTGCAGTTGGCCCTGAGTTCTTCCTAATGCAGGACAATGCCAGACCTCATGTGGCTGGAGTGTGTCAGCAGTTCCTGCAAAATGAAGGCATTGAAGCTATGGACTGGCCCGCCCATTCCCCAGACCTGAATCCAATTGAACACATCTGGGACATCATGTCTCGCACTATCCACCAACGTGACATTACACCACAGACTGTCCAGGAGTTGGTGGATGCTTTAGTCCAGGTCTGGGAGGAGATCCTTTTTTTGAGCAGTGTATTTTAACACATGGCGCTGTTGCTGAAGCATGTATATGGGTTTCTGCAATCTTTAATGAGATAAATAGTAAAAAATGACTACAACACACCTACCATATATGAACAAACCCTAACAGACAATATTCTAATTGTAAAACACCTGTAACAAGAACCAGATATCTGGAAATTAGTTAGAAATTAAACCCATTGAAGACTGGATTGCCCCTTTTGTGTGTGTGTCATTTTAAAGAAATCCTGTAACCTGTTGTTAGTAATGGCTTTTTTCCAATTACTTTAATTAATAATGGCAACATGCTGTTTCCAGCTCTCTTCCATGAATACATGAATATTTCATGGCAGCCTACACACTGAAATTTTGACCTACGCAAAGACAGTGGTTGTGATATATTGTTCAAAGCACCTAAAGTTCACTGGATTGTGAAGAGAGAAGCACAAAAAATATGGAGAAACCCTTTAAATCTTTTAGTGGTCACAGTTCTAATTACATTTTTTTATAAATTTTCATTTAACCTATTTGGGTTGAGTAGGGAATATGGAATCAGATAATCCATTGCGTGTTTTATTATGAGGTTTGAAGTATACACAGCCTACGTCAGAGCACTTAGAGTAAGCAGATGCTATTGAACAGTCATTGAATGCTTCTATATTAGATTTGGAATATCAACTGTTTTACAAATTAATAGTATTGTAAATGACAAATGAGAAAAAGCATCAAATTTAATGGTAGAATTTGAAATAAAGAATAAAAGCTTTTGAATTACAGAGCACTAATACTGTATGAACCAATTTGACTTTTGTCTACATGTTCCTTTTATGTTTTTGTGGGGGGTTTTGTTGCCCGCACAATATTAAGTTATGCACCAAAATTATCTATTGCAAAAAATCACAATATAATTTGATAATAGATGTCTGTTCTTTCAATTATTCTCTAGATATGTCTGATATGCAAGGTAAGTTATACTTTTATTGATCCGTGGTTATGGATTCACAAAGAATTTCTCTTTTCATGAGCACAATTGTACAGAATTTGCTATGCGCAGAGACCACAAAGGAACTTAAAACTGAATATTGAAGGATACGTCTCTATATCTAAACCTCTATATCAACTTAATCATGGCCCGTCAACCATTTTTTTTTCATAGTAAGATTTATGCGTAGCCCTAGATTATCTACATTTCAAGTATATTCTGCGCAATTGAGATAATTTACATAAAATCTTTAGCAGATTATTAGATTTTTCTATTTATCACATTTAAAGTCTAACATCTATTATGGGGCATATAGCATTAATGCATTTCACATTGCTTCAAACATAATAATTTATATATCACTATCCAAGTAGCTGACTGTGTATTTATAGTTAATACCTAATATCGATGGTGGTTAGAATGATGTGAGGTTTAATACATCCTCCTAATTCGATTGATGTTAATGAACATATTAAGTGTAAAAATCTTGGTGTGGGGCATTAAAGTGTTGATGTCAGCCCTTACAGCAGTTGTAAAGGTAGAGAAAACTTTAATGTCTTGCATCCAGTAGTTTACTCATTTTCTTATTCTTCTACAATGTCTTCTGTCAGTGTTTTACAGCACCTTACCCTCACTGAGGAGAAAGGGGTTTAGATGCAATACCAGGCATGTCCAAAAACACAAGTGGCAGTGTTTCTGCCTCAGCTCAGCAGGACTTCATCACCTTCCACTAGGGTCACTGTCCTCTGCTTTGTTCCATGCCGCATTTTGCAAGTGGTCTAATGTGTTCCCATGTGACCATCTGAATAGGCCTATATAAGGCCCATCAAGGCACACACCAGTGCCTTGGTATTGAGACTCTTAATTTTGTATGTTTGACTGTGTACCATTATCTCCTACAATTTCTTGCTCCTTCTTTACTGTGCCCAGTCTGCCTATGCCCTCCAGTGCTTCACGTTCTTGCCCCGTATGTGCCTTTCTGCTGCTGCATCAAAGCCTGGGATCCATGTGCTCACCTGAACCTGGGCTTACAGGATCCACCTCACAATTCTTTTATTGACTTTGCTGAAGCCAGCCTCTGTGAATCACTCAAGAATTCCTGGTGGTCACATCCAATTCCAGACAGTGAAGGTAACTCTTCGGAGTGGTGCACTATACAATGATGATATATCCTTTTTAGTTTTACCACATTCTGATGCACTGCTGCTTTTCGGACTTCCATGGCTACAGCTACACGCTTCGGTCATTGACTGATAGTTCCACCAGATCGCCAGTGGGAACAATTTAATTTTCATAACTGCAGAAACTTCGCATAAACTCTGTTCTGTATTTGCTGTCTTTAATATTTCTGCCTCGTATCAGGACTCTGCAGATATCTTCTACAAGCTTGAGAACTGTAGGGAAGATGTGACTGAGCCTGAGTGTGTCCTTGCTTTTGTTTCTTCAGTTTCCAAATCTGGCCATTGATAGGACCTCTTCTACAATTAAAAATTAATCACAGAGTATGAAATCAATCAAGTTCTATACTATAAAATGACTCCTTGTCCTGAGGAGAAATCAAGGGTGCCAAAAAAGGACATAAATGCTTTAGGCCTGCTCAAGAAATTTCATGCAAAGAACTCTGTTTCATTTATTCCTGACTCATATAGGAAAGGCCCTAATATTGAAGGGTACTATTATGCATCTGCCCCGGCTCGGCAAGTCTCCATCACCTTCCCCTATGGCTGCTGCCCTCTAGTTTGCCTTACACTGGGTTTTACAAGAGGCATGATCTCATGTGCCCATGTGGCCAGGCCTAAATAAGGTCCACCAAGACACACACACTTAGTTTTGTTTTACTATACACCACTACCTGCTTTGATGTGGCCTGTCTGCCTGCAGCTTCTAGTCCTTCAACTTCAGATCCTTGGTCTAAACCTCCTTTCCTGTGTCCAGTCTGCCTTTGGCCTCTAGTGTTTCATGTCATCGCTTCATATGTGCCTTTCTGATGCTACACCAATGCCTGTTACTCCTATGTCCACTTGTGCTTAGAGGATCCTTCTCTCAAGGGGAGCCATTTAACAGGTAGACTTTTTTATAACCTTTTTTTATACCATGCAACTCCATAATGTCTGACTAGTTATTGCTATTCTTTTGGTGAAATACTACATTATCACTCCTTGTCACTGTTGCTGCTCAGTACCCATTAAAGTACAAGAAATTATTATTTAACAAGTACAAATGTGTTTTCTACTGGCTCTAAATATTCGATATGAGTTGCCTGAGAAGCCAGCTGTCTTGAAAAAGCATGATTTTACCAATCTTTATCACGACAGGAGTTGTCTATTTCGTCTTAATATATTTGTGACCAGCAAATGGTTTTGTATCAATTGCATGCTTATTCAGTGTTTTGCTTGCATCTTGTTATACTGAAATTATTTGCTGAAAAATTGGGGTACTTAACCAAATTCACGTAAAGGTAGTAATGGACACATCCGTAAGCAAGTGGCTTAAGTTAGAATCAGGGATATATTTGACAACCACATGTCATACAAAGAGTAACATGTCCACAAAATAATTGTTTGCATGATCTTTTGGCGCATATTAAAATTATAATGGGTGGTTTCCTGACAGGGAACTTCATATTTTGGGCAGAGTTTAGAGCCTGTACAAAGACCAGCTCTTATGAACTGGGCAAGATCATATTTTTAATACTCACCAATTCCACATAGGCAATATGTAGCCACCATAGTTTCTATTAAAGGGTCTATCACTTGGACCTCAGAAGCCAAGAATTGTGCCAACATTTATTTAATTCAGTTCATTGTAAGTAACAAGTTTCCCTTCTCTCTCTCTCCTTCCCCTCTCTCCCCTCTGCCTCTTTCCCTCATCTTTCCCTTTACCCCTCCCTTTTTATCTCTCTCTCTTTCTTTCTTTCTTTCTTTCTTTCTATCTATCTATCTATTTATCTATAAGCATTGTATATGTGCACAGTACAGCAACTGTAGTCTGATTACCACTAGTAAGTAGTGTTGAGCGATACCGTCTGATACTTGAAAGTATCGGTATCGGAAAGTATCGGCCGATACCGGCAAAGTATCGGATCTAATCCGATACCGATACCCGATACCAATACAAGTCAATGGGACTCATGTATCGGACGGTATTCCTGATGGTTCCCAGGGTCTGAAGGAGAGGAAACTCTCCTTCAGGCCCTGGGAACCATATTAATGTGTAAAATAAAGAATTAAAATAAAAAATATTGCTATACTCACCTCTCCGACGCAGCCTGGACTTCAGCGAAGGAACCGGCAGCGTTGTTTGCTTAAAATTCGCGCTTTAACTTCCTTACTTGAAGTCCCGGCTTGTGATTGGTCGCGCGCCGCCCATGTGACCGCGACGCAACCAATCACAGCAAGCCGTGACGTAATTTTAGGTCCTTCAGGATTTTAAAATTACGTTCCGGCGTTGTGATTGGTTGCGTCGCGGTCACATGGGCGACGTGACCAATCACAAGCCGTGACGTCATGGGAGGCAGGAGACGCGCGCATTTTAAAATGCGCGCGTGTCCTGCCTCCCGTGACGTCACGGCTTGTGATTGGTCGCGTCGCCCATGTGACCGCGACGCAACTAATCACAACGCCGGAACATAATTTTAAAATCCTGAAGGACCTAAAATTACGTCACGGCTTGCTGTGATTGGTCGCGTCGCGGTCACATGGGCGGCGCGCGACCAATCACAAGCCGGGACTTCAAGTAAGGAAGTTAAAGCGCAAATTTTAAGCAAACAACGCTGCCGGTTCCCTCGGTAAGGTGCAGGCTGCGTCGGAGAGGTGAGTATAGCAATATTTTTTATTTTAATTCTTTATGTTACACATTAATGTTGTTTCGATACCGATACCCGATACCACAAAAGTATCGGATCTCGGTATCGGAATTCCGATACAGCAAATATTGGCCGATACCCGATACTTGCGGTATCGGAATGCTCAACACTACTAGTAAGACATTTTCTGCATAGAGATGGCTGGATGTGATCCTTTATACTGCTTATTCTGAAAGCAATTTTAAAGGCTTTGTCATTATATTTGAAATATTAAAACCACAAAATGTTTATAATTAAATATTATTATTATTTATTATTATAGCGCCATTTAATCCATGGCGCTTTACATGAGAGGAGGGGTATACATCACAAAAAGAAGTACAGTAATCTTAAACGATACAAGTCATGACTGTTACAGGAGGAGAGAGGACCCTGCCCGCGAGGGCTCACAATCTACAAGGGATGGGTGAGGATACAGTAGGTGAGGGTAGAGCTGGTCGTGCAGTGGTTTGGTCGATCGGTGGTTACTGCAGGTAGTACATGTGTATTCCAATCAAAAGCTTTTAAGTAACATCAATATACTTGTAGCTCCTGCTTTCCTTAAAATATATGCCTTTTCCTTGGCAAAGCAGTTAAAAAGTTGCTTTACACTAACATACTAGTTGATGAATAAAATAGCTAACATAAATGCTTTAGGGTCAAAAATTGGTTCAACCCATTACTATATTCAACACAGCAGATCACTTAATAACTTTATTTAATGACTTGATATTATATTCGGGAAAACAATGGGACAATGATACAGTATAAAGTACAGTATTCTGGAAAAAAATGACATTCATATTCAGAATAACTCTCTCTACGCTACTTTATAATAGAACAGCCAGACTTTCATTATAGACAAAGATGTTGGAGAAACTCTTTTGTATGCTATTGAATATATTGTACATATTTGTAGACTCTATCAAAATATTTCACTCCAACCCTATGAATCATATAAGATTATATGACTGCAAATCTTGATATTTTATTTTATGTTTAAGGTATAGTACACCTGGCTTCAGAGGTGCACTGATGCTGCTAAATAGAGCCGCGCACATGCACAAAAGCTGCAGCGAGCTGGTGACGACTATGTAAATCATATTATCACACCCACAGGGGCATGATAACATGCAAATAGGGTCAACTAGTCTGGGGAAACTAAAGCCCTATTGACTAGTCAAAGGCCTAATTAGCAAAAGAAAAACAGAGCCCAGAAATACCTTTTTTAAACAAGGCATCCAAATGAAGCAGAGATGGATTACGGCGTGGGACAAATGGATTATTGTCAGACAGGTGGGGAATTTGGTGTTTTTTTATTTTTAATTTTACACTAATAAATAGGTAAAGGAAGGCGGGAGTGTGTCTTTCAATTAAAGGACTTTATTCTGGCTGTGTATTTCTTACAATATGACTATGGGGTTAGTAATGGGGGTGTCTTATGGACGCCTCTCCATTACTTATCCCTGGGCTTGATGTTAGCAGCCATAAAACAGCTGTTATCAACCCCAACCATATTACCCCACTTTCTATCGTACCAGGGCAAGTGGGAAGAGAGAGGTTAAGCTCCAGATTTGGCGCATCTTATTGATGAACCATTTCTGGGGTCGCTGGGGGATGATGTTGGCTATGTAAACATGTTGCATTTTCGCTCTGTTTCTTTAATGCAAATTTTAAGCTGCGCTTTACGGTACCCGCAAAAGCTATATGATTTCAGAAATCTCATACATATACATAGTTATTTTTCCTGGCTGAATTGGAAACATGCTGCGTTTTTGCAAACTGCAGGATATCACTTTTTCAGCATTTTTTGCAGCGTTTTTTCATGCACGGAAAGCAATGAGCAAGTGCAAAAATGCAGCAAAAAAGTAGGTATCATTTTTGGTGCAAAAACTTAAAGAAGTTGAATCATGTTTTTTGAGGGGGCACTCAACTTTACCAGTATGTACAATAAAAATGCAGCAAATACGCAGGAGAACCAGCTTCTTTAATGCCAAGAGAGCAGATTTTGCCTGCAGAAAAAAATGCTGCAAAACGCGTGTGAACATAGCCTTACTCTCATACAGTATGAAAGACCTGAAGTTTGTGATTTTCTAGAACAAGACACAACCTGGCTAGAGTTCATCCTCTGATTAGTGCAGTCCTCTATTTAGAGGCATTGCAAATGGTACTAAATAGGCAAGGAAAAAATTGACAGTTTTCTATTGGTTCAGTGCCATTTTGAAGATAGATGTTGATTACAGTGACAAGGGTGGATAATGTGAACCTTTGATTGGATTGGACTCTGACAGTATAATTGACTTTCTAGCACATGCAAAAATCTTGATTCTGATTTTTTTTTTTACCGACAGACAAAGAAGAGCTGTGCTACATAAAAAAATGTCAAGTTTATTAAGCAGTCAAGTTTATTAAGCTGTTTAATAGCAGTACAATTACTGTTTCACTTGAGGCTACTCTCACATTGGAAAAATGAACACTTAAAAGCAATCTTTTTACAATGCACAAATATATTAATGGACAGAACAGAGATATGTCTGCTGATCTTTTAAAACCAAGACTTGCAACAATATCTAAAGGAAAGAAGGTTTAATCATCAGCACAAGCAGCAATCCTCGTAAGAGCCATGAAATTATAGAACTCTCTGCCACACAATGTGGTGATGATCTATTCACTGAAAAAGCTCAAGGAGGAACTAGGAAAAAAGAGGAATATCAGTGTCACGCTGGGTGAGGGAGAAGCACGGTGCACAACAACGGGAAAAGGGAGGGGAAGCCCAAACACTAGGGAAGGGGGAGTGCAGACCCTTAGGCAGATCTAACAACACCCTGTCATGCCTGACATCACTAAATAGGTTCCGCACCTATCGCCAAGCAGGAACCTAATCCCTGCCTGACCCACACTACATCTAAAGACAGAGAGGGTGGACAAACAGGGGATGCACTTAGCTTAAGAAGACCACCGAGATATCATGCCAGCTATCCTCATAGAGTAGCCGACTGCTAGTACTTCCAACCAGACAGAGGGAAATTGAGCTAACACCAGCACCTAGCTGAAGAGACTGAAGGTATTTAAATCTTCAGCAAGGGTGTGTTAATTAGCAGCAGAAGGTGGAGGTAACTGTTAGGTCCTATAGTGAGAAGGATATCACTCCTTAACAGAGATGCAAAAATCAAGAAGGTGCTTGCAGAGTTAATCTCAATGACCAATAGCCGGATCCAGAATTACTGTCTGTCACACCTGACACACCCGTGACAATCAGCTCACCAAATGCCTTCATTGAATGCTGCGCATGGAGACTCCAGACCAACTTCTGGGCATTGAGATAAATGAAAACTGTGTTAGCTCGAAACACGTAGACCCATGTCCCCTTGGTTTTCCACCTTCCCCTTTTTCTGTTTTCATTGTTTTTTATTCCTTGTTTTAATGTCACGATTAATGTCATGTTTTACCTATTCAAAATTTTTCTACGGATGCTGGATTTCTTCCTGTTTTCAAACTCGAGGATGGCCCGGATGACTTTCTTGAATAATATGTTGCAGGGTATCAGTATTTGATTCTAGAGATTGAATCCTGATCCAAGGAAACAGTCTGAGTGCCATATTTGGAGTCTGGAATTTTTTTTTTTAATATGACCCAAATAGCATCTGCTTTATGGGTTATTACTTGCCTCTGGATCAACATGTTAGGGTAAAAGTTTAAAATGCTCCAATAATAAGCCATAATTTCAGTCAGATTTTAAAAACATTTGAGAATCTATTGAAATGAACTGTTGCCCAAAGTCTGTCCCTGTGTCCAGATGCCCTTGAAGGCCCTTACTGCCGTATTAAATAAATAATCCTTAAACATAATATTCTGCACATAATTCATTGCTGGTTAACTTCTGTATTGGATCACCAGATATTAGCTGTAATAAGTGACAGAAAAAGGCAAAAAAAGTTCAATTCCATTTAATTGTCAATGCAAGAGAAATTAAGCATGACATACCCCCCAATGAAATAAATTTGATGTCTATGTAATACAGTGATGTGACAGGTCCTAAACAAATTGAAACTCAAATTGTTGAAGGCTCATATAGAGGACTCTCTTTGTAAATTTTATACAAATTAAATTGAATAAATTACACTTTTCAGATGTAGTAAAGCTGAATTTGTCATGTATTGCTTTCATTTGTGATTTAAATAGTTTTGTAGAGTCCTATGGGTCACTACATTTGAAGGAATGGTATCTTTTAAGATGTTTTCTGGAAAATAATTAATTACATAATGTCACATACGGCTTTATAAAATCTTGTTTAAATCCTTTCAGAAAATTAGAGGATGTTCTCTATCATTTTAGTTGAAAAGAGTATTCCAATCTCATATATTTATAGCATATCAACAAGATACTCCATAATTTTATAGCACATGCTGGTCCCACCAACGGGTCCACCCCCACATCTACAAGACCAAGGTCCTGATGCACACTACTGTCAATGTAGAGGTAGTTGCTATTCCATTAATTTGTCTAGGAATTCTGATAACTTATCTACTGACAACTGTGCACAATAATGGGGGCCCATTCTTGAGACAGACATTTAGTCTACATTTATGGCATATAATATAGACATGCCATAAATTTATGAAATGGGAAAACCCTGACTGAAGTTTTTAGCAAGATGGCAATTTTGTTTTTAATTTGGACAGTGTAGGCACAAAATAAATTACCCAACCACAGTCTGACAAAATAAATACAGATAACTTGGATGATAAAAAAAAAATTATAGATATTACATATAATATATGTGTGGCTATAAAGGAGCAGAAAAATAATGTTTAATGTAGATGTAAAAAAAAGCCTAGCTAGTAGAATTATCTTAATTACAAACACAATAACCTGCACAAACATCACCAGACTAAATACAAAAAATATATACAGTATATGAAGGAAATAATTATTTGATCTCCTGCTGATTTGCCCACTGACAAAGACATGATCAGTCTATAATTTTAAGGGTAGGTTAATTTTTAACATTGAGAGATAGAATATCAAAAATAAAATCCAGAAAATCACACTGTCTAAGTAATACTTGGTGGCAAAACCCTTGTTGGCAAGTACGGCAGTCAGACATTTTTTGTAGTTGATGATTTTTAAGGCAATTTATGAGACTTTAAGATTAATGGCCAACAATGTATTATTGGTTAAAGTTCTGGCACCTCAGTTGATCGGCTAATTGATTGCAGTTCTCACTGCTATTGTACCTTACTGCAGCTCAGTCCAATTCAAGCAAATGGGAGAAAAATACACCACCAGAGTCACAACTGTATGTAGACTGCTGTCAATGGGAAAACAGAAAATTTGTGTCAGGATTTAGATAAATAATATTGATGAATATTATCAACCTATCACAAGAATAGGCCTTTAGTACTAACCTGTCCTTTATACTATTTCACATTTTCCCATTTATTCACCTAATTTATTTGGGTAAGGCCAAGTCCACCCATGCTCTATGGCCAATGGCAGCTCCAATATATGAAAAATTGCTGCATCTATTGGATACCATGGATGGGCAGCATTTCAGCCACTCAGCCATCCATGCAGCCAATGCAAATGACTGTAATTTGTATCAATGTGTCATCCAAGCTCAGTCCTGATACTTAAAGTATCACAAAAAGTCTCTGCATATGTTATGTTATTTATCTTTAAGTAAAACATAAAGAATGACCCCTGTAATTGGTTTATATATTATCGAGATAGAATTAGGAACTGTGTTGCATTTCTTTGGCAGAGCAATAAACAGCAGACACTTTAAAACTAAAGATGTGGATATTAGAAGTTAATATAAACAGCTTTTCTGCATTTAAAGTAGCTTTGATATCCATTTAGAAAAGATCTTCTGGTGCCAGATGTTCAAGCTAGGCCTTGAGCAATCAAGCATCATAATCAATATTCGTACAGAAGTACCACTCTCTGCAAGTTTTAAATGGGTCAGTTATGACCTTCATATATTAACTGTATTTTGTGCTGTCATGTCCTTATATTCTTCAGTATTATGTACTTAATAAAAAAATAATAATCATACGCGTCCTCTACTTTTCTTTACCAATACAAATAGAAAAATGAACACTACATGTATGCATTTGCTACCCCATGATATAAGTATACGTTTATTCCTATCGCCTGACTGACGTGTCCTTGTTGATCATTGTATCATGTTTGATTCTTCCAGTTCTAATTGAACTTCTATAGAAAATCAATTATGAATTACTGTGACTTTTATGTATCTTGTTAGTGCACAGTAATTTATCGCCAACAGGAACATTTTCTTTATTCATACCTCATATTCAATATAGGTTGGGACTACATGTCTTGGTGGTTCTTCTGTCTTGTGTTGTGTAATATAAACTTAAACAAGAACTCCCATTAAATTAATTAAATGTGTGTATATGCATGTAATGTTGTGTGAGTGTATTCTGAGTGTCTTCTGCTCTTCTGAGTCACAACACCGCAAATGAAACTGGGTAGCCTATTCTATACTTTATGAGTCAGACGGAAGTCTCTTTTACAGTGAAAGCCTATAGAATCTCGTTTTGACACTCCATAGTCTTACATTGTAAAAGTCACTTGGGGGTAATGCAGAGTGCATTGGCAACCGGAGGGGACTGCAGTGCAGTGATGCCATTCAGAGGAAGAGAAGACTGGTGCTGGACACCGGAGAGAGCAGCAGTAGGTGAGTATATTAATACATTCACATAACATTACAAGGCCATACTCATATTTATTCAAGAAAAAAAGTTAGTGGAAGATTTTCTTTAAATTAGACATCAAAATTTGCTTTAAAAGAAATGAAGGAGAGTCTCCTCTCCTCCATGCCCTAGGAACCATCTGGGACCGCTCCCTGCACCATATGCAGTGACCTCAGAGCTCCGCACATGCCGTACCTGGCGTATAAGATGACCCCCGACGTTTGAGAAGATTTTCAGTCATTAAAAAGTCGTCTTATACGCCCTAAAATACGGTAGTTGACCAACTCTACAAAAAATAATTAAATATTCTGTTCCCATTATTACAAATATTACAGTGCTTCCTCAATATCTGATAGCCTCTGCAAACATGGTAAATGCTGCCAAACAATAAAGATAGGCTAATTTGGAAAGTAACTCCTTTCAACTATTTTTGAACAGGACGGAAAATAAAATCCTCGCACAATCCCTGTAATTTACGATACTATAACATGCATGCCAATAAATTGGTGTTCATCTCAAAAATAAAGTGGTATATCTTGCATTTCAAGTTACATGGAAAAATTTGGAAGCACAAGATACTGGTAAAGAGAGAATGATGCAAAATTTTAAAAATGGAAACATTAAAAACATTAAAAATATAATGGAAGGGTTAAACTTAAAGAGGAAATATTCAATCTGGGATTCTTAACTGTTTTTTAATCCTAATTTCAGGGTATTTTTACTTAGTTACTTAGTTCAGTGGTGCTTGAAAGTAGCTGAACCTTCAGACCTTCGCTTTCGCACAGTGTGTGTCTTGGGGGGAGTCACTGAGTGTGACTGCAGACTTTCTATTTTAGACCGGACAACACCTATAAGTCTGATACATTAATTATATGGATAATGTGAAGTTCCATCTTTGATTAATAAGATATAGTCATGTGGAAAGGTAAGGATACTACATGACATGCAAAGAAAAAGCCTTAGACATGGTATAGGTTATTGGCTGATTTTCCCTTCTCAGAGCCTTGGCAACTTATGTCATCTACTTTGCATTATGAATTCTCCAGTTTTCTAGGGGCTACCTGTGGATAGTTTAAAACCACAGGTCAGAAGACTAATGCTCAGTGGAAATGGAACTTTGTATCTGGATAGAAATCTTAAATACCCGTACATTTGCCAAAGAATGGTCAAATGAAAGCCCAATCTAAATATTTTTAAAGAGAACCTGTCACCCCCAAAATTGATGGTGAGGTAAGCTCACCGGCATCAGGGGCTTATCTACAGCATTCTGTAATGCTGTAGGTAAGCCGCCGATGTTACCTGAAAGATGAGAAAAAGAGGTTATAATATACTCACCTGGGCAGTCCCGCTGCTGGTCCGCGGTCAATGGGCGTCTCAGGTCCGCTCTGGCACCTCCTATCTTCATTCCATGACGTCCTCTTCTGGTCTCCATGCCACGGCTTTGGAACAGGCGTACTTTGTCTGCCCTGTTGAGGGCAGAGCAAAGTACTGCAGTGCGCAGGCGCCGGGCCTCTCTGACCTTACCGGCGCCTGCGCACTGAAGTACTTTGCTCTGCCCTCAACAGGGCAGACAAAGTACACCTGCGCCGGAGTAGCGGTGCGAAGACCAGAAGAGGATGTCATGGAATGAAGATGGGAGGCGCTATACCGGACCTGAGACTCCCATCGGAGCGGGACCGCCCCTGGGTGAGTATAATCTAACGTCTTTTTCTTCTCTTTCAGGTAACATCGGCGGCTTACCTACAGCATTACAGAATGCTGTAGATAAGCCCCTGATGACGGTGAGGTTACCTCACCATCGATTTTGGGGGTGACAGGTTCGCTTTAAAAGTTTGGGGCGATATACAATGGGTAATGCAGGCTAAAAAAAGGCCTCAAACATCACACAACTGATGAATCTTTTCACGGAAAAATAAAAAATATTTTATGCATACAGTATATCGAATTCTTGTGGTTTATGCTAAATGATTCAATACCAGGTATCAAAGTCAACATCTTTGTTTTAGTTTTGTAATTTATTGCAAGGCCAATTTGTTACCACTTTATTTGTTCACATACATCTTTGTATACCATTTAATTAAGATCAAATACGTTTTCACAGCACTACAAACATGAGAATGCCAGCCTCCAGCTGTGAGCTTTAGTAAGGCTGGTTGTCAAAAATGGGCATTTTTTTAATTATATATTTATTTTAATAATTAAAAAATAATAATTAGCAAACAACTTGTTTGTAAATCTCATGTAGTTTTAGGTCGTGTTTATGCCAAAATGTGGAACATTTTGAAGGGGTCACAAATTTCAAACTGCTGCTGCATGTTGGAGAAAATGAACTCTGCAAACAGTAGTAATAAAAAATAACTGAAAAAATAATGAAAAATCATGTTTGTAGTGCTGTGAAAAGGTATTTGATCTTAATTAAATGACTCCCCCAAGACACACACTGTGAGCTGCGCCGGTTTCTGAGCCGTGACCGGCAGTGATGTACAGATGTGCTCAAAAGTCATTTGGATGTTTTGGGTTGTCATTATGATTTAAAAAGAGAAACCACTGTAGTATGACAATAAATGGCTTCACCCAACCACTAACCATGAGTGGAGAAAAAGTTTTGGTGTTATAATTCATATTCTCTGAAAAAAGGCCAAGAAAGCAAAAATTCTGTCGGGGTATGTAAACTTTTGTGCGCAACTATAAGCAATATGTATAATCCCTGGCCAAAGCCATCTAGTGGGAGCGGCCTCACTCTATACAGTGTTATGGGGCTAGGCCACGTCCAATATATGGCTTCTTCAAAGGAGTTTGCATATTGCATACATTACTGCCGTCTCCGGCTCAGAAACTGGTGAATCCTCGCAGTGCACAAGGATTCAACAGACTGTGACCACACACTGACTGCATACTTTTCATTTTAGACCGTATAACCCCTTTAAAGAAATTGATGTAATTATGGTTTAGTATACAGATCAGATAGAACAGATAGGAAATACATCTTAGACCACGCCATATAAGTTACATATTATGATTAAGGCATAATACAGTGCATTCACCATAATCTGCAAGAACCAGATGTAAATGACAGTACCGTCCAATGGTATCATCACAGGTAACTGATGATGTAACTGCTTAACCTCATAGATGTCAACAATTAGGTTATATCCACATGTTTAGTGTTTGTTGCAGACTTTTCTTCTCTTGGCAGGAAAACAATGCATAAAAAACGTGCATTTTTGCTGCGTTTTTTAGCACGTTTTGATATGGGTTTTTTTTAATGCTTTTTTCCCCAGTCATTGGAATAGGTAAAAAACTGTAAAATGCTAAAATAACTGATATACTGCATTCACTGAAATGTGAACAGCAAAATTGAGATGTGCAAACTTACCTTTCAATAGGATTTAGTTCTGTGATCCTGGTGATTTACCTGTGATAGGATTGTAGGGTGCTAGCTGGTTTCCCTAAAAATGCCCCCATAGCAACTATCATTATCATTATGTCTGTATTAGCCTCTCCTTTTGCACTTCATCTAATTAGGTACATAATTTTATACTGACTTAAATTAATACTGTGGCATATGGAGCTATTATATTACATATATAACAAACATATTTCAAAAAATGTAAAGAAAAAACATTAAATAAAAAATAATAAATACTTCGTATTTGGTGTAGCCATTGTCCTACCATCAAAAACCACTGGGACAAAATTAAAGGGACTCTGTCATCAGGTTTTGCTTTTTAATATGAGAGCAGCAAGAGGAAACCTTGATTACAGTTATGTGTTACTTACTAGACTGTGTTTTAGCAGCAGAATATTATCACAATAGGACTAAGTGTTATGTGCAGGACAGTCCAGCTAATATGTGTAACCCCGCCCCCACCTCTGATAGGAAGTTGCTAACAATGTGCTCTGTACACAGGAAGCTGCCAATCAGAGGTGTGGGCGGGGTTATACACAGCTTGCCGCATTTTGATCACTGCTACATCTACAATAGATAAAACAAGGATTCTATCAAAACTATACCAAGCAGCCCAGTAAGAGATACCTCCCTAGAATCAGTCTCTATTGCTCTCTATTATGCTGCTCTCATATTATATAACAAAAACCTGCTGACAGATTCTCTTTAATTAATTCTCTAATAATGATTTTTTATCAGAATGGTAAAAACAATGATAAAATCATTTTTTCCATATAATTCAGGCAAAAAGGGAGAAAAAAACTGTTAAAAAGTTTAAATAATGCACATTCTTTTCTGTTTTCACATTCATTATAGTGTATGCTAAGTGTGGATAAAATTTGTTGAATGTCATTTTAATCTGTCAAACACTTATTAGCAGCAGAGAACACACTGCTTCTTAAAAAAGTGAATGCTGATGAAGTGGAAGCTAGTAATGGCATTAAGTAGTCATTTTAGTTATTGTAATAAAACTGAGCTTTTCTCTACTTTTATGCATACCGTTAGAATAGAAATGAAGAAGAAACATGAATAAATCTAAAATTCTACAGCTCTGGAAAAAATTAAGAGACCATCACATCAAAACCCTGTCATGGGCAGCCCAGTCTCCAGACCTGAACCCCATTGAAACCTCAGGAATGTAATCAAGAGGTTGATGGATAGTCACAAGCCATCAAACAAAGAAGAACTGAATACATTTTTGCACCAGAAGCAGTGTGAAAGACTGGTGGAAAGCATGCCAAGACGCATGAAAGCTGTGATTAAAAATCATGGTTATTCCACAAAATATTGATTTCTGAACTCTTCCTGAGTTAACCCTAGAAAGCGTACCTGGGGCCTCACAGGCCTGCTAGGTTACTTGTTTTCTATTATCTGTAAAACTACATTAGTTAGAATTTTGAAACTCAAGGTAATCCTCAGGTATATAGTTGTTAGTAATATCCAGTTGTTCATATATTTTTATGTTATAGGCATCTCGTATAGCAACACTTTTTTTGTGACTACCCCAGATTCACGTACCTGGGGCCTTTGAGGCCTGCTTTGGTTTACATGTACTCCTCAGTCTTTTTGTCTGTACTTTTGTTGGGGAAGAACTTATGACTCAGTCTTTATGACTATTGGTCGATGGCTGGTACTGGGAAGAGTGTGGATTCTGCCTGACATGGTAATGTGATCCTGGAAGGGAGTTTCCCCTCACAAAGTAACGTGATTATGATGTCAGTACAGGTCCTTTAGTCCTAAATCCTAGTTGCTGGAGAGACTTTGGAGGAAGAAGTCAGCTTTCTTTGGTCTGTAACAAAGAACCTTTCTGAGCTCCAAAACCAGAGGCTTCTACTGCACTTACAAGAAAGTGATCTGTTGAAGGTAAGAGTAGGGGGGCTGTACTTTACCCTAAAGCCAAGAAAGAAAAATCTGTGATATTACTGAGCACAATGCATCACGATGAAAGTATTGACACCAATGACAGGAAACAAAAACCTGAAATTATACTTCATTATAATAAGACAAAAGGAGGTGTCGACAAGATGGACGAAATGATTACTGAATATTCGTGTAAAAGGCAGACTAAACGTTGGCCTGTTGCCCTTTTTTCCAATATCCTTGATGTGTCATCCCTCAATAGCTATATTGTTTATTGTCAAACTAATCCAGAATTCCATGCCAACAGGAAGGACAATAGACGTATATTTTTGACAGAACTTTGTTATGAATTTTTGATGCCTACTATGCTAGAGAGAAGCAGCACAAAATGCTTATCAAGGCAAATTACAGAGGCAATGATCCGATGTGGAATATGCTTTCAGGAACAGCCAGAGCAAAGAGAAAAAAAAAGAAAGCGCTGCTATATTTGTCCAGCAAAGAAAGAAAGAAAATCGGTGCGTTTCTTTTCTACTTGTGGACAAAATGTATGCAGGGAACATTCTGAAGAAAAAATAATATGCAAGAATTGTCGGGGGAATATGTAAAGTGGAAAATAAATATTCCTGCACCAAGTTTGCTACAGACTTTATGTAAAAACTTTTTATAAGAAAAAATGTATCCATCATAAAAAATTGTACTGAGTGAATATATTGGGCATGCCCATTTAGTTACATTTTTGTTGTTTTATGTACATAATTTTTTTGGGGAATTATACACATCTTAGGCTATGTTCCAAGTAGCGCTGGGGTTCACCAGAATGGGATCCATAATGGATCTGACCTCCTGGTAACTCCAGCTAAGGCTGATGGAATGCCGGGATTCCACCAGCCTTAGCTGAGGTCACCAGGAGGTCAGATCCATTACGGATCCCCTCCTGGTGGACCCCAGCGCTAGTGGGAATGCATCCTTACTTTGCAAATTTAAAATAAACTTTGAAAAGTATTTTTATTTGAGTTATTCCATGTTATTTGCACACAGGCCTAAAAGGCCCCAGGTACGTGAATATGGGGTAGTCACAAAAAAAGCGTTGCTATACGAAATGCCTATAACATAAAAATATACAAACAACTGGAAATTACTAACAACTATATAGCTGAGGAATACCTAGAGTTTCAAAATTGTAACTAAAGTAGTTTTACAGAAAATAATAAAAAAGTAACCTGACAGGCCTGCGAGGCCCCAGGTACGCGTTCTACCAGCCTTAGCTGGGGTCACCAGGAGGTCAGATCCATTACGAAATCCCGTCCAGGCAGACCCCAGAGCTAGTGGGAATGCATGCTTACTTTCAAATAACTTTGAAAAAAAAATTTTTTTTAGTTATTCCATGTTATTTGAAAACAGGCCTCAAAGGCCCCAGGTACGTAATAGTGTAGATTTCTATGGTCACGCATTCTAGGGTTAAAATATTAGTATTGTTGCATCTAAATGATTATGAACTTGTTTTCTTTTCATTATTTGAGGTCTGAAAGCAGTGTTTTTTTTTTCTACTTTTGACCATTTTTCTTTGTCAGAAAAAAATACTAAATTTATTGGTTGGAATTTTGGAGACATGTTGTCAGAAGTTCATAGAATAAAAGAACAATTTACATTTTACTCAAAAATTTACCTATAAAGAGAAAAATCTGAACTGAACATTTTGCAGTGATCTCTTAATTTTTGCCAGAGATATATATACAGTACATTTTTTTTCCTTTAGACATCCTCCTAAAGTAACTGATGGTATATTGCAAGGATCTACAACTCTTTACATCAAACACAGCACGTTACCCGTTATGCTGTGAACTACAACGCAACATGTTTTTACTTAAGACCGCGTTCACACTAGCAGTATTTGGTCAGTATTTTTCATCAGTATTTGTAAGCCAAAACCAGTAGTGGGTGATAAATGCAGGAGTGGTGCATATGTTTCTATTATACTGTTCCTCTAATTGTTCCACTCCTGGTTCTGGCTTACAAATACTGATGGAAAATACTGGACATATGACCTCAAAGGGAGAGTCTTGATTCCAAGGTAAAAATAAAAGTAAAAATACAGTGGACAAGGCTCATATTTTACAGAACTAAAATCATATGTTTACTTCTGGACACCTCATTATAAATTTACATCCATATTTGCTGAGATATGTGGTCTGCAAAAATTCTGAATTATTTTCCTGCTGTTGATAGGATATCTGTTCCTTATGATACTATAGTATTTTGACCTAATTGGTTCATATTTCATTTCCATGGTTATTATCAATATGATGACCAATTTTGCAGCAATACATTTTCTGTCAGTCTATCTGTGCCATGATTAATGAGAATCGGCATTACCTATGCTATGTCAATGAACTGAAATTTCAGTTCCCTTTATTTAAAAATAGAAGGCCCTGATTCATCAAAGCAATTTCACCAGAATTCTGGTGTAATTTGCTTTGAAAAGTTGCAATATTTTAGCATAACTCTGTGGTGCGCAAAAATGTCTTTTATCATTTTCTGGATCCTCCCAACTCCTCCAAGATGGGCAGAGCTGTGGCAGGTCCAGGGAGCCGCATGTGATTGACATCACAGATCGCTTAATTCATGAGGAGCTGTAGCATTCCCTACACCAGTAAGATTTCTGGGTTTGGTGCACGGACCGCATGGAGGCACACGTCTCTTTTCATACGCTCCAAATTCTAGAAGACGTGTTCATGAATCAGGAGTTCCTAACTCCACCATGCCCATTTATTCCAGCAAAATAGCTTGTCTTGATGGATTGGGGTTTTTAATTTGAAACTAAGATGGCTGTTTGATCTAATTATGCAAAAAAAAACTATTTGCATACAGGTCTTAGGCCAGATTTAGTATTTTTGGTATTTTAGGATATACTAGACCATAGTGAATGTTATCTTGAAAAGAGAAATGGACTAAAATGTGTAAAAAATGGCCAGATTTGATCTCACAATGTTACTCCAATGGTTCCACCATTACTCCCAGCAACACGCTCTCTGTTTTGGGGTCATACTTGATTCCGAGCTTTCATTCACCCTCCACATCCGATCACTGGCTTGCTTTTGTTATCTGCAAAAACATTTTATAGAATTCGACCATTTCTTAATTTCGACTCTGCAAAAACTCTAACTGTTTCTTTTATTCATTCTCGTCTGGACTATTGTAACTCTCTACTAATTGGTCTCCCTCTTACCAAACTCTCCTCTCTCTAATCTGTCTTGAATTCTGCAGCAAGGATCATATTCCTCACCAATTGTTACACCGATACCTCTACCTTGTGCCAGTCATTACACTGGTTACCCATCCACTCCATAATCCAGTACAAACTTATTACCCTCACCCATAAAGTGCTCCATGGCTCAGCACAACTCTACATCTCTTCCCTGGTCTCAGTCTACCACTCTACCCGTGCTCTCCATTCTGCTAATGACCTGAGGTTAGCATCCTCAGTAATCAGAACCTCTCACTCCCATCTCCAAAACGTTTCACATGCTTCTCCAATTCTTTGGAATGCACTATCCAGGTTAATACGATTAATCTCCAATCCCCACAGTTTTAATAAGCGTGCCCTAAAACCACATTTGTTCAGACTGGCCTACCGACTCAGTGCATTTACCTAACTATCCATGTGTTGCCCATTAAAATTTTTTACCATAACCAGGTTCCTCGCATCTTGTTCTCACATGAATTATGCATTTAATAGCATTCTGTGTCTGTACTGTTACATACTTAGGCTGATAACTGGTTCATGCAGCATTACATGAAAACCCGATTCAATATTATGGCTGGTCCAAACAACTAAAACAATTGTTACCATCCACCTTTCATGTCTCCCCTTTTTCTCATAGATTGTAAGCATGTGAGCAGGGCGCTCACTGTTTTGATCTATGTGATTATTGTTATGCTGTAATGTCTATTGTACGTACAAGTCCCCTCTAAAATGTAAAGTACTGCGGACTATGTTGGCGCTATAGAAATAAAATTATTATTATTATTACTATTATTATTACTAAGTAAATCATCCAAGAAGTGGGGTAAAGAAAAAAACATGTCCAGCAGGATATGCCAATGTATCACACAGTGTCAGCTACTTTACCATCTTCTGCCCGCCTGGACTAGTTCAAAGCTAAGTGAATAGAATGGAAAAGAAATTAGATTCATATTTCTGCCACATTTTTCTCCCTATAATATCCCGTTTAAACTGCAAAAATAATAAACGCTTATGTGAGTGCAAAAATTATCAGCACGGCAAAATTTGAAATTTTGCAATAGGCATCAAGCTCAAACAATTCTGAATCATAATGTGCCTTTCATTACATATCTTGATTGATATACATAAAACAATGTGACTTTATGCAGTATACCAAAAGATCTACTACTGTACAGTCACACTTTGTTATCTGTTTGGTGCTCTGTTTATCTCCTAATGTTGCTGTGGAAACTAAACTACCCGTTTTTTGTGAGACCACATAGTGTGACTGTTACGAAAACAGCAGGTGAATAATAAAAAACAGCAAGATTTTTTCTCGTAAATGGGGGAAAAGTTCAGAAAGGTATGACAACAAAGTGCCAAACATGGACAAACTGCCTCAGCAAGAAGATCAGCAGTCAAAATGTCAAAGCTCTCTAACAGAAAAAGATGAAGAGACGTACAAAATAATACAAAAATATGGCTCGAAAAGTGCCTTGAATTGAATTCTGTCTTACATAATGTTATCATATCAACAATATTGTATGTTTCATAATTTGTACAAAAAATAAATGTACAATAAGAGTATTATTCTGAAATTACTTGAATCCAATCCCAATACCCATACATATCACCTAATTTGAAGAACGCAATATCCCAATACTTGTATGAAAGCGTGTGGTGTAAGTTTTTAGGAAAATTATTAAAGTATGCTTTAAGCCAAGGTAAAAAAAAATAATACCTTATCCATTAGCAATAGAAACCATCCAATCTGCCAAGATTTGAATTTGCAAAATTGTTCAGATTTTATAGAGAAAATTGATTTGCAGCAAAGTTATTAAGTGCAAATTGAATGTTCTTTGTTATGCTTTTGTGACTCTCCAGACCCCAAAGTATGATAAGTGTAGGATGTAAAAAAAAATATATATCTACCTCACTGTTGACCTGTCCTATCTTCCCTGTAGACCACCATACCTCTTCTTCTCTACTTCCCTCCTCACGTTCCCTCTTGACTAAGCCTCAGACATCATTAATGTCAGAGATGTGTTAGTGATGTCAGAGGCCTAGTAGAGCTGGGAAACCAGGGCCTGGAGTATCGAAGCAAAAGAGGATGAGCACAAGGGAAGGGGGAAATAAGAGACACGGAGGACTGAACTGTGGGTTGTGGGACGATGCGACAGGTGAATGATGAGTTAAATATTATTTTTTTGTGAACATTTGCCTGGCCTTGTTCTGGAAATTGGATGCCGTAGATGGCCGCCATTTTACTCACGTAATTTCATTTTCAATTCTGATGCTTTTATGAGCTAATCTTAATATACTCTATAGTTTGGCCTCAATTCATCATTGTGTTTACACATACAACCATTTGAAAAGTAACAATTTTTACTACCAACTTCATCCACTTCAACCAAAATGAGTGGAGATGGAGAGTGGTGACATCTGCATGTCTAACTCATGATAAGTTGTGGCATAGCTTAAGCCACACATGTTAATACAGTGTCTGACTATAAAAAGAGGCACATGCCACTTTTAAGATGCACCTGATTCATTAAAAGATGTGCACGTTAATGAATTAGGTGCATCTGACACTATCATGTCTCCTATGTTTTTCTAGAACATAAAGATTTGGAGGAATTCTATTAAGACTGGAAATATCTCATATATTATAGAACAGCGATAAGCATGTTTTGATTCTTAATTTACTATTATTATTATTATTATTATTATTATAATTATTCAGCTCATTGAATACATTTTACTTCAGCTAAATTCACAACTACATTAAGATCTCTGTTGTGAGACTATGTCACTGATTCAAATAGCATAATGCACAATTTTGTCTAATAAAATGGTGGACATCCTAATGGAAACCTAATTTTCTGTAGCACACATAGGGGTCAGCCATGTAACCAATAGATCCCCTGCATGAATTCTAATTTTCTGTACTTTTGGTGTGAACCAAGCAAAATGATGGAACCTTCCTCTGACAGTAGACTGCAATTATACGATATGCTGCAAAATGCTTAACTGTCAACTTTATCATACCTTGCACTCTAATATAGCCTGAAAAACTATTCTCCTAAGGGTCATGCTATGTCTGTATTTTCTGTTCAAGTGCAATTCGACAAAACCTCAGATCACAGTGTTACCAATGTCATTCTATGGCGCCGTGCATGCAACATATTTTTTCCTTACACCAAGATGGTCCGAGGAAAAAATTGTTGTGTACCTGAGTTTCATCCGATTTTCGGATTATACTCAGCCATGCAAGTCAATGAGTCTGTGGAAACCATGACATCTGAGAGAAGTCCGATTTCCACAAACTGACAGAATGCAGAAGATTGAGACATTTTTTCCTCCATCTCCTCCTCACCTGAAAGAATCGGCGCACACTGTGATCACAGAGTTTGATCAGAGTGTGATTTGAAAAATCCACCCGATTCTCTCAGATGAGAGAATCTACTATGGTCATTTGCAGCTAGCCTAAGATTGTATATAGTGTTATAAAAAGCTGAACCAAATTTTTTAATTAATTTATTTCAACTGTTTGACATTAGTCAAGAGCACTGAACGAATGTTCAATAAATCCATTGCATTTGATTCAGTAAGTAAGCTACAATCCATTAATTAACCATGGCAATGGATTAGTGTTCTGATACACAACTTCAGACTGAGCATTGTAAGCCAAAATCATTTATACATTAGTTTCCAATCACACAGTCTACAGGAGGTCAATTGTGATCTTCTAAGTCTACGAACATTCTTTTTTGTATTCATGTATAATAGCAATCATTACCTGTTGAGACTAGTAAAAAAAAAGCTTCATTGTTTAAAAAACATACACAGTAGATTTGACAATGGAAAAAGCAAAATTGAACTAAACCTGTGTTATTAAGAAAGGATTAATTCTTCATAATAATCTAATAAAAAATGTTCAACATAGTCCCCGCACAGCATAAGAACAAACAGAAGTAAGATATCTCCTCTGATTTGTTGCTATTTTTTTCTTGCCATCAATACCGAGGATTTATGCGTTCAATACTAATCTCCCTCAAACCAGCTAATCATGTGAATGCGGTCTAGCTGCTGGAGGCAGTGAATATGAAATCTGAGACGTACAGATGACAAACCTCCGTAATGAATGAACAAAACCCAACAATATACAACAGAAAAGAAGATGATTTGAAGGGTAGATGAGCAAATCAAAACAAGAAGTCAATACTTTGGAAAAAAAAAGGATCAAGTTAATTTCGCAGGATTATATGAACTATTAAATACTTAATATGGCTGATTTAGTGGCTCATTAAGAAATGATAAGATTAGATTGGCATGGTGTTGTTAGAATAAATAGCAAAAAGAAAACAAAAAAATAACAAAACAATTAAACAAATAGCTAATAAAGTACCTCCAACTGATCTTTTAGAATTAGATAATTTAGCATAAATCATGATTTATACAGATATGTTACACACTGTGGAGTTTACAATATACCATTAATAAAGGTGCCTATGCACATTAGGTCTGCAGAATTAGGAGATTTCTGTGGGACTGGCTGCTTATCTGTTGGGCTCAGCATGGTATAGATATTTGGGAATAACATGTCTGGCAGCAACATACTTCTCACCATTAAGAACACATACATGTTAGATGCAGCATTGGAGGTCAGGAGGAATAATTGGCTTTTGACTGATTGCTATTAAATGTATATGGTCATCTTAAAGGGCTAGTTACTAGTGATAAGCGCATGTGCTCACAAAAGGTGTGATCTGAGTGGCTGCAAGTCTCGCGGCTGTTCAACAGCCGCAACACATGCAGGGATTGCCCATTTGGTAGGCAATAGCTGCATGTGTTGCCGCTAACAGCTGTGAGACATGCAGGTGTGGGGACTCAAACATATTTTTCGAGCACGCCGAAGACGCTCGGTTAGCTCAGGAGCATCCTCGGATAACCCCTTATCCGGGCACATTCACTTATCACTATTTGTTTCCTTTAAGAAAGCTTTTGACTGGCAGCTCAGCTTATTGTGGGAAAAAACAAACTGTGCTTTACTTACCCTCCAGCTTTGTGTCTTTGGTAAAGCCCCGGTGTCTGTTGTTTGATTTCAGTGGTAACGCCACATTGACAGGCCTGCAGCCAATCATCAGTAGAGGTCTGTGTTTCCTGCAATGATTGTCAGCAGCACTGTCAATGTGACATCACCACTGCAGCCTATAAATGATAACCAGAGCAGCACTGGAGAAACAGCGCAAGACCCCAGGAGGGTAAGTGCAATGCAATTTTTTCTTACAATGCACTTAGCCAACAGGCAAAAGTTTTCTGAGAGTGGACATCCTCTTTAGGACTATTCTCAAACTCTACATTCAGGGTATACACTTTATCAGCCATTATCTCAGAAGAATTCAACTATATTCCTATACCGTCACTCACATTGGTCATTAACTCACACTGCAATATAATATATGGCACTTGGTAGACCTTTTTTACAGGTATGAATTGTTTTTTTTTTGTTTTTTTTTAAAAAGGGTGATAACAGATATACTAATGCATAGCAGCAGAATATGTAAGACACGTTTTGGAATATGACTAGTTCATCAGAGACATTGAAAATATAGTTCTAAATATTATAGAGAATATATGTAGAAAAATTAGAGACAAAACTTAGCATGGGGTGCATATTGACAAGAAATAGCTGTTCCCAAGTCATAGTTTATGTCACACCTAACATATAAAAATGCGGTCTGTTTTTTACGACCGAGATATGCAGAAATGTTCCTGAACAGTGATCCATATGTCATCCGTATGTAATGCGAGGATGCGATTTTTTCTCAAAAAAGTATCAGTGTGTCATCCGTATGGCATTCGTATGGCAAAATTTTCTCACCGGCTTGCAAAATGGACATATAATGGATTAATGGGATCAAATATTTGTGAAAACATATATATAGTCTCTCTCTCGCTCTCTCTCTCTCTCTCTCTCTCTATATATATATATATGTATATATACACATATATACAGTACAGACCAAAAGTTTGGACACACCTTCTCATTTAAAGATTTTTCTGTATTTTCATGACTATGAAAATTGTACATTCACACTGAAGGCATCAAAACTATGAATTAACACATGTGGAATTATATACTTAACTGTGAAACAACTGAAAATATGTCTTATATTCTAGGTTCTTCAAAGTAGCCACCTTTTGCTTTGATGACTGCTTTGCACACTCTTGGCATTCTCTTGGTATAATTCCACAGGTGTTAATTCATAGTTTTGATGCCTTCATTGTGAATGTACATTTTTCATAATTATGAAAATGCAGATAAATATTTAAATGAGAAGGTGTGTCCAAACTTTTGGTCTGTACTGTATATATATATATATATATATATATATATATATATATATATCAGTGAGACACATATATATATATATATATTTAGATTTCATACAGAGCTAGATAGCAGAAAAGCTGGTAATTCATCTGTCAGTTTTTGCTAAATCATTACCGAACCCGACAGGATATGAGACATGGTTTACATACACTAAACCATTACATATCCGATATATTTTTATATGTTCCTCACAAATAATGTTAGTAGTGTGTATGTGTAAAATTTGGGAGTTGTACGTGTTAAATTAAAGGATTAATTCATGGAAAAAACTGGCGTGGGCTCCCGCGCAATTTTCTCTGCCAGAGAGGGAAAGCCAGTGACTGAGGGCAGATATTAATAGCCTAGAGAGGGACTATGGTTATTGCCCCCCCTGGCTAAAAACATCTGCCTCCAGCCACCCCAGAAGAGGCGCATCTGTAAGATGCGCCTATTCCGGCACTTAGCCTCTCTCTTCCCACTGCCCTGTAGCATTGGCATATGGGATAATAAGGGGTTAATGTCACCTTGCTATTGTAAGGTGACATTAAGCCTGGTTAATAATGGAGAGGTGTCAATAAACACCTATCCATTATTAATCCAATAGTATGAAAGGGTTAAAAATACACTCACACATTAAGAATAAAGTATATTAATGAAATAATGAAACACACAGGTTTAATATCTTTATTGCACTCTCAATCCAAGCGAAGCTCTATTTCTCCTGTAAAAAATTCCAAAATAAAAAAGCAACAATATCCCATACCTCTCCGCAGTACAGTCAATCCCAAGCAGTAATCCATATCTGGGGGCATTTACTTTTTACTTTTTTTATCAGGAACACTGCTAATGTGGCTGCTCCTGGCTGTAAACGACTGGGGAATGAATGAAATGCAGGGAGCAGAGCTTCGGTGACTAGCGGTGCCGTCACCGAAGCTATGCCCCCTGGTGGCATAAACTCATATGAACTCTTGAGCATGGGAAAATCAGCTGGCATTTTCCCAGGCTGAAGAGTTCATTTGAGTTCATGCCGCCAAGGAGCACAGTTTGGTGATGGCACCACTAGTCACTAAAGCTCTGCTCCCTGCATTTCATGCATTCCTCTGTCATTTACAGCTGGGAGCAGCTGCATTAGCAGCGCTCCTGGTTGTAAAAAGTAAATGCCCCCAGATATGGATTAGTGCATGGGACTTGACTGTACAGCAGACAGGTATGGAATATTGTTGCTTTTTTATTTTGGAATTTTTTACAGGAGAACGAGGGCTTCGCTTGGATTGAGAGTGCAATAAAGATATTTTATGGATTTTTTTTTCACCACTTCAATAAAAAAGAACCTATACATGTTGGCTTCTATGAACTCGTAATGACCTGGAGAATCTTAATGGCAGGTCAGTTTTAGCATTTAGTGAACATGGTAAAAAAAAAAAAACAACAACAATATTGGAATTGTACTTTTTTTGCAATTTCACACCATTTGGAATTTTTTCCTGTTTTCCAGTACACGATATGTTAAAATGAATGATGTCGTTCAAAATACAACTTGTCCCGCAAAAAAAAGCCCTCGCATGGCCATTTTGACAGAAAAATAAAAAGTTATGGATCTGGGAAGAAGGGGAGCAAAAAACGAAAACACAAAAACGAAAATACCTCTGGTCATGAAGAGGTAAAAGATTACACATTGGTCAGTCATACTACATTATGCATTGATCATATCAATCTGCTTCTTATTTGTTTTTACTTCTGCTTTCTCATAACTCGCCCGCCCTTTAACACATGTTGTGCACTCTCTCCATATCCACCCCCCCTTCTCCCCTCTCCCATGTATAACTCTGAGGCTCTACTGACATTTCTTACCCACTCCAAACCATCGAATACCTCCATGCAGCACTCAAAACGCTCATACAAATCATCCCACCACCTGCTCTTTCTGTTTTTTCTCCTTTTACTAGTTGCAGGCGACATCTCCCCCAACCCTGGGCCTCCCTCCACCAGCACAC
This sequence comes from Ranitomeya variabilis, assembly GCF_051348905.1. Taxonomy (NCBI): domain Eukaryota; kingdom Metazoa; phylum Chordata; class Amphibia; order Anura; family Dendrobatidae; genus Ranitomeya; species Ranitomeya variabilis. Next base: position 240,294,729 of record NC_135232.1, read on the forward strand.
ATTACTCTCCTCCAGCTACATATAGAAACCCTGCTAATCTTATTAAAATTCAGTGCATGCCTTCTCCTATTGCTTTCCTCTGTGCTCTCTGGAATCCACGGTCTGTGTGCAACAAACTAACTTACATTCACAATTTCTCCTCTTTAATTCCCTGTTATGATCCCAATGGCAGAGGATCTCTGATATTCTGGCAAGATAGCAAAAATATAAATACTGCTCTAGGGAGGTGGAAACTGGACTAACCGCATACCTGATCCTGACACAAACAACTAAAAGTAGCCGGTGAACGTGCCTACGTTGGTTCTAGACGTCTCGAGCCAGCCGGAGAACTGACTACCCCTAGAGGGAAAAAATAAGACCTCGCTTGCCTCCAGAGAAATTGAACCCCAAAGATATAGAAAGCCCCCAACAAATAATAACGGTGAGGCAAGAGGAAAACACAAACGTAGAGATGAACTAGATTCAGCAAAGTGAGGCCCAATAGTCTAGATAGCAGAAAATAGATAGTGGACTATGCGGTTAGCAGAAAACCCTACAAAACAACCACGCTGAACATTCAAGAACCCCCACACCGACTGACGGTGTGGAGGGAGAATATCAGCCCCCTAGAGCTTCCAGCGAGTCAAAAATCAAATGTAAAGCAAGCTGGACAAAAACACTGAATAATGCAAACGATCCAAATTGTACAAAACAGACTTAGCTTTTCTTGCATGAGGCAGACTGAAAGGAATCCGGAGGAGACCAAATAGGTCTGGATACAACGATGCCAGGCAAGAGACTGAGTCCAGAGGAGACTCAAATAGGAAACACCCGCTGCTTAACGACACAGCTGGAGCTCAGGCCTGCAACAAGACATACCTAACACAATACCGTTAATGACCACCAGAGGGAGCCCAGAAACACAGTTCACAACAGTACCCCCCCCTTGAGGAGGGGTCACCGAACCCTCACCAAGACCCCCAGGGCGATCAGGATGAGCAGCGTGAAAGGCATGAACCAAATCAGCCGCATGAACATCAGAGGCGACAACCCAGGAATTATCCTCCTGACCATAGCCTTTCCACTTAACTAAATACTGGAGTTTCCGTCTAGAGATACGAGAATCCAGAATCTTCTCCACCACATACTCCAACTCGCCCTCAACCAAAACCGGGGCAGGAGGCTCAACAGCAGGAACCATAGGCACCACATACCGCTGCAACAAGGACCTATGGAACACATTCTGAATAGCAAAAGACGCTGGAAGGTCCAAGCGAAAAGACACCGGGTTAAGGATTTCCAAAATCTTATAAGGACCGATAAAGCGAGGCTTGAACTTAGGAGAGGAGACTTTCAAAGGAACATGCCGAGAAGACAACCAAACCAAATCCCCAACACGAAGTCGGGGACCCACACCGCGGCGGCGGTTGGCAAACCGCTGGGCCTTGTCTTGTGACAATTTCAAATTGTCCACCACATGGTTCCAAATCCGCTGCAACCTATGCACCACAGAATCAACCCCAGGACAGTCAGAAGATTCAACCTGACCCGAGGAGAAACAAGGATGAAAACCAGAGTTGCAGAAAAAGGGTGAAACCAAGGTGGCAGAACTAGCCCGATTATTAAGGGCAAACTCGGCCAGTGGCAAAAAGGTAACCCAGTCGTCCTGATCAGCAGAAACAAAACATCTCAAATAAGTCTCTAACGTCTGATTAGTTCGCTCAGTCTGGCCATTAGTCTGAGGATGAAAAGCCGACGAAAAAGACAAATCAATACCCATCTTAGCACAAAAGGATCGCCAGAATCTGGACACAAACTGGGATCCTCTGTCAGATACAATATTCTCAGGGATGCCATGCAAACGAACCACATTCTGAAAGAACAAAGGAACCAAATCAGAGGAGGAAGGCAACTTAGGCAAGGGCACCAAATGGACCATTTTAGAAAAACGATCGTACACCACCCAGATGACAGACATCTTCCGAGACACCGGAAGATCCGAAATGAAATCCATGGAAATGTGCGTCCAAGGCCTCTTTGGGATATGCAAGGGCAAAAGCAACCCGCTGGCATGAGAACAGCAAGGCTTAGCCCGAGCACAAATCCCACAGGACTGCACAAAAGAACGCACATCCCGCAACAAGGAAGGCCACCAAAAGGACCTGGCCACCAAATCTCTGGTACCAAAAATCCCAGGATGTCCCGCCAACACCGAAGAATGAACCTCAGAAATAACTCTGTTGGTCCATCCATCAGGGACAAACAATTTCTCTGGTGGACAACGATCAGGCCTATCAGCCTGAAATTTTTGCAGCCCTCGTCGCAAATCTGGGGAAATGGCAGACAAAATTACTCCCTATCTGAGAATACCAGCCGGCTCAGAGACTCCCGGAGAATCAGGCACAAAACTCCTAGAAAGTGCATCAGCCTTCACGTTCTTCGAACCAGGCAGGTACGAGACCACAAAGTCAAAACGGGAGAAAAACAATGACCAACGGGCCTGTCTAGGATTCAGGCGCTTGGCAGACTCGAGGTAAATCAGATTTTTATGATCAGTCAAGACCACCACACGATGTCTAGCTCCCTCGAGCCAATGTTGCCACTCCTCAAATGCCCACTTCATGGCCAACAACTCCCGATTACCAACTTCGTAGTTCCGCTCAGCAGGCGAAAATTTCCTTGAAAAGAAGGTGCATGGCTTCATCACGGAGCCATCAGACCTTTTTTGCGACAAAACAGCCCCCGCACCAATTTCAGAAGCATCAACTTCAACCTGGACGGGAAGAGAGACATCCGGCTGGCACAAGACTGGCGCTGAAGTAAACCGACGCTTCAGCTCCCAAAAGGCCTCCACGGCCGCAGGAGACCAATTCGCAACATCAGAACCCTTCTTGGTCATATCCGTCAAAGGTTTAACCACGCTGGAGAAATTAGCGATAAAACGACGGTAAAAATTAGCAAAGCCCAAGAACTTCTGCAGGCTCTTAACAGACGTGGGCTGAGTCCAGTCATGAATGGCACGGACCTTAACTGGGTCCATCTCCACAGTAGAAGGGGAAAAAATAAAACCCAAAAAAGAAACCTTCTGTACCCCAAAGATACACTTTGAACCCTTCAGAAATAGAGCATTCTCCCGCAAAACCTGAAACACCATCCTGACCTGGTTCACATGGAACTCCCAATCATCAGAAAAAAACAAAATATCATCCAGATAAATAATCATAAATTTATCCAGATATTTCCGGAAGATGTCATGCATGAAGGACTGAAACACAGAAGGAGCATTAGATAATCCGAAAGGCATCACCAGGTACTCAAAATGACCCTCAGGCGTATTAAATGCCGTTTTCCATTCATCTCCCTGCTTTATGCGCACAAGGTTATACACACCACGAAGATCTATCTTGGTGAACAAACTGGATCCCTTAATCCGAGCAAACAAATCAGACAACAATGGCAAAGGATACTGAAATTTAACAGTGATCTTATTCAGAAGACGATAATCAATACAAGGTCTCAGAGACCCGTCTTTCTTGCCCACAAAAAAGAATCCTGCACCAAGAGGGGACGAGGATGGGCGAATATGTCCCTTCTCCAAAGACTCCTTTATATAACTCCGCATCGCGGCATGCTCTGGCACAGATAAATTAAAGAGTCGTCCCTTAGGAAACTTACTACCAGGAATCAAATCTATAGCACAATCACAGTCCCTATGAGGAGGAAGGGCACTGGACCTGGCCTCATTAAATACATCCTGAAAGTCTGACAAAAACTCAGGGATCTCAGAAGGAGTAGAAGAAGCAATAGACACCAATGGAGAATCGCCATGAATCCCCTGACACCCCCAACTAGACACAGTCATAGCTTTCCAATCTAAAACTGGATTATGGGCCTGTAACCATGGCAGACCCAAAACGACAACATCATGCATTTTATGCAGTACCAAAAAACGAATCACCTCCTGATGTACAGGAGTCATGCACATGGTCACCTGCGTCCAATACTGAGGTTTATTCTCTGCCAATGGCGTAGAATCAATTCCTCTAAGAGGAATAGGATTTTCCAAAGGCTCCAGGACAAAACCGCAGCGCTTGGCAAACGACAAATCCATCAGACTTAAAGCAGCACCAGAATCCACAAAAGCCATAACTGAGTAAGAAGATAATGAACAAATTAAAGTCACAGACAAAATAAACTTAGGCTGAAAAGTACCAATGGCGACAGGATTGACTTTTTTCTTTAAACGTTTAGAGCATGCTGAGATAACATGTGTTGAATCACCACAGTAGAAACACAACCCATTTTGACGTCTATGATTTTGTCGCTCGGCTCTGGTCAGAATTCTGTCACATTGCATAGAATCAGGTGACAGCACCGCCAAAGGATTATCAGATTTGCTCTCCCGCAAACATCGATCAATTTGAATGGCTAGAGCCATTGAATCATTTAGACCTGTAGGGATAGGAAACCCCACCATCACATCTTTAATGGCTTCAGAAAGACCATTTCTGAAATTTGCGGCCAGTGCACACTCATTCCATTGAGTAAGCACGGACCATTTCCGAAATTTTTGGCAATATACCTCAGCTTCGTCCTGACCCTGAGAGATAACCAGCAACATTTTTTCAGCCTGATTTTCAAGATTAGGCTCCTCATAAAGCAAACCAAGTGCCAGAAAAAACGCATCAACATTCACCAATGCAGGATCTCCTGGCGCCAGAGAGAAGGCCCAATCCTGAGGGTCGCCGCGCAAGAAGGAAATAACAATCTTAACTTGCTGAGCGGAATCACCAGAGGAACGAGGTTTCAGAGACAGAAACAATTTACAATTATTCCTAAAATTCAGGAATTTAGATCTATCTCCAAAAAACGGCTCAGGAATAGGTATTTTTGGTTCAGACATAGGGCTATGGATAACAAAATCCTGAATGCTTTGCACCCTAGCAGCAAGCTGATCCACACTAGAAGTCAGAGTCTGGACATTCATATCTGCAGCAGAGTTTCAGCCACTCAGAGAAAAAGGGGATGGAAGAAGCTAGGCAAACTGCAGCAAAAAAAAAACTCAGAACTTCTTTTTAATCCCGCTTCTGCGATGCATTAAACATTTTCTTTTGGCCTGGCATTCTGTTATGATCCCAATGGCAGAGGATCTCTGATATTCCGGCAAGATAGCAAAAATATAAATACTGCTCTAGGGAGGTGGAAACTGGACTAACCGCATACCTGATCCTGACACAAACAACTAAAAGTAGCCGGTGAACGTGCCTACGTTGGTTCTAGACGTCTCGAGACAGCCGGAGAACTGACTACCCCTAGAGGGAAAAAATAAGACCTCGCTTGCCTCCAGAGAAATTGAACCCCAAAGATATAGAAAGCCCCCAACAAATAATAACGGTGAGGCAAGAGGAAAACACAAACGTAGAGATGAACTAGATTCAGCAAAGTGAGGCCCAATAGTCTAGATAGCAGAAAATAGATAGTGGACTATGCGGTTAGCAGAAAACCCTACAAAACATCCACGCTGAACATTCAAGAACCCCCACACCGACTGACGGTGTGGAGGGAGAATATCAGCCCCTAGAGCTTCCAGCGAGTCAAAAATCAAATGTAAAGCTAGCTGGACAAAAACACTGAATAATGCAAACGATCCAAATTGTACAAAACAGACTTAGCTTTTCTTGCATGAGGCAGACTGAAAGGAATCCGGAGGAGACCAAATAGGTCTGGATACAACGATGCCAGGCAAGAGACTGAGTCCAGAGGAGACTCAAATAGGAAACACCCGCTGCTTAACGACACAGCTGGAGCTCAGGCCTGCAACAAGACATACCTAACACAATACCGTTAATGACCACCAGAGGGAGCCCAGAAACACAGTTCACAACAATTCCCTTAACCTTCTGGCTATTACAGAAACCTGGATCCAGCATTCAGACACCACCGCCACTGCCGCTCTCTCGTTTGGTGGGCTGAAATTTTCACATACCGCCAGAGCTGAGAACAGACAGGGTGGAGGTGTTGGTTTGCTCCTTTCATCACAATGTGCTTTCCAGGTCATCCCCATGGTTCCCTCACCTACATTTCTTTCCTTCCTTTGAAGTCCATGCCGACAGACTCTTTAAGCCCTTCTCCTTGCGAGTGGCGGTTGTTTATCGCCCTCAAGGCTCCTCCCACCAGTTTTTAGACCACTTTGCCCCCTGGCTTACTCACTTCCTATCCTGTGACATCCCCACCCTCATCATGGGAGACTTTAACATCCCCATCAATGATCCCCTCTCCCAATCTGCCTCTCATCTTCTTTCTCTAACTTCTTCATTCTGCCTCTAAAAGTTTACTAATTCTCCTACGCATGATGACGGGAATACTCTGGACCTGGTTTTCTCTCAGTCCAGCTCACTGCACGACTTTACCAACTCCCCTCTCCTGCTCTCGGACCACAACCTTTTTTCCTTCTCTGTCAACAATTGTCTGCTAACCCGGGACACCCCCACCTACCACACTTATCGGAATACACGTACCAATAATACCCAGCAGCTTATGGACAATCTCCAAACATCTTCAGCCCCCATCTCCTCCCTCTCGGGTCCAGACTTAGCATTGTCACACTTTAATAATACACTGAAGAATGCCCTAGATGAAGCAGCACCTTTTACACGCAGAAAGACCCGACACAGACAATGGCAGCCCTGGCACACTATGCAAACACGCTTTCTTCAGCATTGCTCAAGGTGTGCAGAGCGGCAGTTGAGAAAATCTCTCTTAGCAGATGACTTCATCCACTATAAGTTCATGCTCAAAACCTATAACTCTGCCCTTCATCTGGCCAAACAATCCTACTTCACCACTCTCATCACCTCACTATCCAACAACCCAAAACGACTTTTTGAAACCTTAAACTCCCTCCTGAAACCTAAAGTACAGAGCCCCATCACCAACCTCAGTGGTGAGGATCTGGCCACTTATTTCCTAGAAAAAATCAACCACATCCATCGGGATATCTCAGCACAATCTCCTCAGTGCCTGGAGCCCCTGCCCTGCTGCACCTCAAGCTCACTAGACATCTTTGAGCCTGCTTCAGAAGAAGAAGTTTCCATGCTCCTCGCTTCTGCTCGGCCTACCACCTGCAACAGTGACACCATTCTTTCACATCTCCTGCAGTCTCTCACCAGTGCTCACCACTCACCTGGCTAAAATATTTAACCTCTCTCTTTTTCAGGTATCTTTCTCTCCTCATTTAAACATGCCATCATGACCCCTTTACTTAAAAAAGCCATCCCTGGACCAGAACTGCACTGCTAACTACAGACCTGTCTCTAACCTTTCCTTCATCTCTAAACTTCTGGAATGCTTGGTCCACTCCCATCTAATCTGTTATCTCTCGGATAACTCTCTTCTCGACCCCTTACAATCTGGTTTCCAATCTTTACACTCCACTGAAATTGCCCTCACTAAAGTCTTTAATGATCTAATAGCAGCTAAATCCAAAGGTCATTGTTCCCTGCTGATTCTCCTGGATCTCTCCGCAGCATTTGACACCGTGGATCATCAGCTCCTCCTCTGTATGCTCTGCTCTATAGGCCTCAAGGACACAGCCCTCTCCTGATTCTCCTCCTACCTCTCTGACCGCTCCTTCACTGTATCTTTTGCCAGCTCCTATTCCTCTCCTCGTACCCTTACTAATGGGGTTCCGCAGGGCTCAGTCCAAGGCCCCCTCCTCTTCTCTCTATACACTGCCCCTATTGGACAAACAATCAGCAGATTTGGGTTCCAGTACTATCTCTATGCTGACGACACCCAATTATACACTTCTTCCCCTGACATCACCCCTACCCTAATTCAAAATACTAAGGAATGTCTGTCTGCTGTCTCTAACATCATGTCCTCCCTCTATCTGAAACTAAATCTCTCCAAAATGGAACTTCTTGTGTTTTTCCCTTCTACTAACCTCACTCTACCCAACATCAAAATTACCCTGGAGGGATCAACCATAACTCCCAAACAGCTTGCCCGCTGTCTTGGGGTCACATTCGACACCGAACTTTCTTTTACTCCCTATATCCGATCACTCACTCGCTGTTGTCACCTGCATCTTAAAAACACCTCCAGAATCCAACCTTTTCTCACCTTTGAATCTGCTAAGACTATTACTGTCGCTCTTATTCATTCCTGTCTGGACTACTGCAACTCTCTTCTGATTGGTCTCCCTCTTACCAAACTTTCTCCTCTCCAATCCATCTCGAATGCAGCAGCCAGGGTCATATTTCTGTCCAGGCGCTGCACCAATGCCTCCATCTTGTGCCAGTCATTACACTGGCTACCCATTCGGGTCCAGTATAAACTCATCTCTCTCACCCACAAAGCTCTCCACAGTTCTGCACTGCCTTATATCTCCTCTCTCATCTCTGTCTATCGCCCTACACGTGCCCTCCATTCTACAAATTACCTAAGAATAGCATGACCTGTAATCCGAACCTTGCACCTCCGTCTCCAAGACTTCTCTCGTGCTGCGCCAGCTCTCTGGAATGCAGTTCCCCAGACGATCAGGCTGATATCTAGCCCCGACCTATCCAAGGCCGCTTTAAAAACCCATCTCTTCAAACAACATCAACTACTCAGTAAACTAACTTTACCCTGTTCTCTCCTTCCAAATATTATTCTGAATCTGCACCCTACTATTCATCTGTCTCCACACCCTCCATGCACACAATAACTGCACTTGATACTTGACTATTGCACTTAAACACACGGGCTGATGACTGGATCATGCAGCTTTATATGAAAATCCCTATTTATTATAATTGCCAGACCTGAAATAACAAGCACTTTTCACCTATTGTGTCCCCCCATTTCCTTGTAGATTGTAAGCTTGCGAGCAGGGACCTCACTCCTAATGTCACTGTTTAAATTGTCTTAACTTGTATTGAATTTATTGTCTGTACATGTCCCCGCTTAATTGTAAAGTGCTGCAGAATATGTTGGTGTTATATAAATAAAAATTATTATAAATAAAAATTATTATTATTATTATTATTTATAGAAAATGATGTGGTGTAATACAAAAGTAATATTTATTTTTCTTGTGTAAATCCAATACTGCCACTTAACCTCTTTCTGACCTCGGATGGGATAGTACGTCCGAGGTCAGATACCGCGCTTTGATGCAGGGCTCCGGCAGTGAGCCCGCATCAAAGCCAGGACATGTCAGCTGCTTTGAACAGCTGACCTGTGCCCACAATAGCAGCGGGTGAAATTGCGATTCACCCGCTGCTATTAACTAGTTAAATGCCGCTGTCAAATGCTGACAGCGGCATTTAACCGGCGCTTCCGGCCGGGCGGCCGGAAATGAGCGCATCGCCGACCCCCGTCACATGATCGGGGGTCAGCGATGCGTCAGAATGGTAACCATAGAGGTCCTTGAGACCTCTATGGTTTCTGATGCCGGCCTGCTGTGAGCGCCCCCTGTTGTTGGCGCTCATAGCACACCTGCATTTCTGCTGCATAGCAGCGATCTAATGATCGCTGCTACGTAGCAGAGCCGATCGAGTGGTGCCAGCATCTAGCCTCCCATGGAGGCTATTGAAGCATGGCAAAAGTTAAAAAAAAGTTAAAAAAATGTGAAAAAAATAAAAAAATATAAAAGTTTAAATCACCCCCCTTTCTCCCCATTCAAAATAAATCAATAAAAAAAAATCAAACATACACATATTTGATATCGCCACATTCAGAATCGCCCGATCTATCAAGGATTAACCTGATCACTAAACAGCGTAGCGAGAAAAAAATTACGCCAGAATTAAGTTTTTTTGGTCGCCGTGACATTGCATTAAAATGCAATAACGGGCGATCAAAAGAACGTATCTGCACCAAAATGCTATCATTAAAAATGCCAGCTCAGCACGCAAAAAATAAGCCCTCATTTGACCTCAGATCATGAAAAATGGAGACACTACGGGTATCGGAAAATGGCACATTTTTTTTTTTTTTTAGCAAATTTTGGAATTTGTTTTCACCACTTAGATAAAAGAGAACCTAGACATGTTTGGTGTCTATGAACTCGTAATGATCTGGGGAATCATAATGGCTGGTCAGTTTTAGGATTTAGGGAACCTACTAAAAAAGCCAATCAAAAAACCAGTGTGGGATTGCACTTTTTTTGCAATTTCACCGCACTTGGAATTGTTTTCCCATTTTCTAGTACACAACATGCTAAAACCAATGATGTCTTTCAAAAGCACAACTTGTTTTGCAAAAAATAAGCCCTCACATGGCCATATTGACAGAAAAATAAAAAAAGTTATGGCTCTGGGAAGAAGGGGAGCAAAAAACGAACACGGAAAAATGGAAAATCCCAAGGTCATGAAGGGGTTAAATTCAGTAGAAAGTGTGCTAGAAGGAGCACACATTCACATATAAAATTTGACAACCAATCTTTGTTACCAGATGGAGGAAGATGAGAGATGGATCTTAGGCTGGTTTCACACTTGCGTAGGGCAGAGCTGTGGAGGGCTGCGTAGTTCCTCCGTGAAGCCTCGCCCACTGCCGCACCTCTTCCATTCATCTCCGCCAATGTTGACATGCGTCCAGCGTACCTATATTTAACATTGGGTATGCAGGCCATACGAATGTATGCGTTTGCCTCTGCATGGGTTGTTTTGGCGCTGCGCCGATGGCAACAAAATGCAACATGTTGCGTTCAGCTCTGTTCGGCCCAGCATCAAAACAACACATGCAGAGGCAACCGCATACATTCGCATGGCCTGCATACCCAATGTTAAAGATAGGTAAACAGGACGCATGCCTACATAGGCAGAGCTGAATAGAAGATGTGTGGCAGTGGGCTTAACGGAGGAAGTACGAGGAAGTACGCAGCCCTCCTCAGCTCTGCCCTAAGCATGTGTGAAACCAGCCTTAGAGTTGGATCGTGGTTTGCTCATTAACCATTCACTGATTATTTTACACTACTGCTATATCAAAAGCGGCCACTGATGAGTGAAGTATCATCCATCTCTTACTTTCTCTTTCAGATTACCAATTAAAACAGTATTTTATCATTCTTATTAGAGATGAAGATTTTACTGTGAAATTCAATTAGCAGCAAATTTATTCTCTGTAAATTGAATGTCCTTCATCATGGTTTTATTTAGAAAAATAAAACAATTCTGATTTCACCGCTGACCTCTTCACCCACGCTGCTCACTGTCTCCTGGAGGCCCTTAATGCCTTTTCTTACTGCCATGTGGAGCAAATTTCATATCCCCGCATTCTGGATAATATGTGCGTTAGGTGTCGAGTTCCCACCGCTGCACAGGGGGAATCTCGAACCATGTCCGCTGCAATCTCCCATTCTTCTCCAGCTGCAGTGGAGGCTGCTCAGAAGAGACATCGATCCCAGCATCTGGCTCAAGTAGATACTGTGCACTTAGTGACTGATGCATTTCCAGGCTCCGCCTTTGTAACCAGCACTGAACAGCAGCGAGCAGACGTTCCAGGGACTAAGTCCTGCTTTTCTTCTACTGAGCATGCCCATGGGACGACCTCTCATTGGAGGTCGGTGGTCACATGCTCAGGTCCTGTAGCAGCTCTGATTGGACCACTAGGAAGGTCCTGGAGAGCTAGAACTATAAAAGGGTCTCATGGCCGCTCGGCCATGTGCTAGTATTTTAATCAGTAATCGTGTGTGTGTGGATGTATGACTGAATCTGGTGAAAGCTCCTTAATCATTCCCATTCCTAGTGTAGTTGAAAGTGGTTTGGTGATTGAGCTACTTAGTGCCAGACTGTGCCATCCAGCAATAGGCATGAGTACACAGCGTCTATTAAAGGGAACCTGTCACCTGAATTTGGCGGGACCGGTTTTTGGTCCGATGGGTGGTGTTTTCAGGTGTTTGATTCACCCTTTCCTTACTGTCATGATCTCTGCAGGCAGAGATCATAGCAAGCCTATAGAGGGACAAGCTCTCGGAAGATGGAACTATACTGACCATGAACTAAGCCTGCCGCGCAACTAGAAATAGCCAGGTAGCATTTCCTATTTATTGCTAGATGCCCAGCTCTGGCCTAAGACCTAAATAGCTAGCAGAGGGAAATATAAGACCTGGCTCACCTCTAGAGAAATATTCCAAAGAAGACAGTGGCCCCCCACATATAATGACGGTGAGTTCAGATGAAACAACAAACGCAGCAGGAAAATAGTCTTAGCAAATTTGAGGTCCGCTTACTAGATAGCAGAAGACAGATAGTATACTTTCATGGTCAGCAGAAAAACACTAACAAAACACCATCCAGAGATTACCTTAAACTCTGGCATTAACTCATAACACCAGAGTAGCAATCCCTGATCAACGAGAGCTTTCCAGACACAGTAACAAAACTTCAGCTGTGAACTGGAACAAATAGGCAAAACGAAACATGGACAAAAGTCCAACTTATCTAGTAGTTGTCAGAAGCAGGAACAAGCACTGAGAGGCATCAGATAACATTGTTGACCGGCAAGAAACCACCAGAGAAATGAGCTTAAATAGCGACACCCACTACTGATGGAAACAGGTGAAACAGGAAAGAGGATGACAAGTCCAATTCCACAAGCGGCCACCGGGGGAGCCCAGAATCCAAATTCACAACAGTACCCCCCCCTCAAGGAGGGGGCACCGAACCCTCACCAGATCCACCAGGGCGACCAGGATGAGCCCTATGGAAGGCACGAACAAGATCAGAAGCATGAACATCAGATGCATTGACCCAAGAATTATCCTCCTGGCCGTAACCCTTCCAATTGACCAGATACTGGAGTCTCCGTCTGGAAACACGAGAGTCCAAAATTTTCTCCACAACGTACTCCAACTCACCCTCAACCAACACCGGAGCAGGAGGCTCAACTGAAGGTACAACCGGTACCTCATACCTGCGCAATAACGACCGATGAAAAACGTTATGAATGGAAAAGGACGCAGGGAGGTCCAAACGGAAAGAAACAGGATTAAGAATCTCCAATATTCTATAAGGGCCGATGAACCGAGGTTTAAACTTAGGAGAAGAGACCCTCATAGGGACAAAACGAGAAGACAACCACACCAAATCTCCAACACAAAGCCGAGAACCAACACGACGATGACGGTTGGCAAAACGCTGAGTCCTCTCCTGGGACAACTTCAAATTGTCCATAACCTGCCCCCAGATGTGATGCAATCTCTCCACCACCGCATCCACTCCAGGACAATCCGAGGATTCCACCTGACCGGAGGAAAATCGAGGGTGAAACCCCGAATTACAGAAAAACGGGGACACCAAGGTGGAAGAGCTGGCCCGATTATTGAGGGCGAACTCTGCCAATGGCAAAAAAGCAACCCAATCATCCTGGTCAGCAGAGACAAAACACCTCAGATATGTCTCCAGGGTCTGATTAGTCCGCTCGGTCTGGCCATTAGTCTGAGGGTGAAAAGCAGACGAAAAAGACAAATCTATGCCCATCCTAGCACAGAATGCCCGCCAAAATCTAGACACAAATTGGGTACCTCTGTCAGAAACAATATTCTCAGGAATACCGTGCAATCGGACAACATTCTGAAAAAACAGAGGAACCAACTCAGAAGAAGAAGGCAACTTGGGCAGAGGAACCAAATGGACCATTTTAGAGAAACGGTCACAGACCACCCAGATGACAGACATCTTCTGGGAAACAGGCAGATCTGAAATAAAATCCATCGAGATGTGTGTCCAAGGCCTCTTAGGAATAGGCAAGGGCAACAGCAGTCCGCTAGCCCGAGAACTACAAGACTTGGCCCGAGCACAAATGTCACATGACTGCACAAAGACTCGCACATCTCGTGACAGGGAAGGCCACCAGAAGGATCTTGCCACCAAATCCCTGGTACCAAAAATTCCGGGATGACCTGCCAATGCAGAAGAATGTACCTCAGAGATGACTCTACTGGTCCAATCATCCGGAACAAACAGTCTATCAGGCGGACAACGATCCGGTCTATCCGCCTGAAACTCTTGCAAGGACCGCCGCAGATCAGGAGAAACGGCCGACAAAATTACTCCCTCCCTAAGGATACCTGTGGGTTCAGCATTACCAGGAGAGTCCGGGTCAAAACTCCTAGAAAGGGCATCTGCCTTAACATTCTTAGAACCCGGTAGGTATGACACCACAAAATTAAAGCGAGAAAAAAATAAAGACCAGCGCGCCTGTCTAGGATTCAGGCGCCTGGCAGTCTCAAGATAAATCAAATTTTTGTGGTCAGTCAATACCACCACCCGATGCTTAGCCCCCTCTAGCCAATGGCGCCACTCCTCAAACGCCCACTTCATGGCCAAAAGCTCCCTATTCCCAACATCATAATTCCGCTCTGCGGGCGAAAATTTGCGAGAAAAGAAGGCACAAGGCCTAATGACGGAGCAGTCGGAACCTTTCTGCGACAACACTGCCCCAGCTCCGATCTCCGAAGCGTCAACCTCAACCTGAAAAGGCAGATTCACATCAGGCTGACGTAACACAGGGGCAGAGGCAAAACGGTGCTTAAGCTCCTGAAAGGCCTCTACAGCATGAGGGGACCAATTAGCAACATCAGCGCCATGTCTGGTCAAATCAGTCAGTGGTTTAACGACATCCGAAAAACCAGCAATAAATCGGCGGTAAAAGTTGGCAAAGCCCAAAAATCTCTGAAGACCCTTAAGAGAGGAGGGCTGAGTCCAGTCACAAATAGCTTGCACCTTGACGGGATCCATCTCAATGGAAGAGGGAGAAAAAATATACCCCAAAAAGGAAATTTTCTGGACCCCAAAAACGCACTTAGACCCCTTCACACATAAAGAATTAGACCGCAGAACCTGAAAAACTCTCCTGACCTGCTGGACATGAGAGTCCCAGTCATCAGAAAAAATCAGAATATCATCCAGATATATTATCATAAATTTATCCAGAAAATCGCGGAAAATATCATGCATAAAAGACTGGAAAACTGAAGGGGCATTAGAAAGACCAAAAGGCATGACCAAATACTCAAAGTGGCCCTCGGGCGTATTAAATGCGGTCTTCCACTCATCCCCCTGCCTGATCCGCACCAAATTATACGCCCCACGAAGATCAATTTTAGAGAACCACTTAGCACCCTCTATACGAGCAAACAAATCAGTAAGCAATGGCAATGGGTATTGGTACCTAACAGTGATCTTATTCAGAAGCCGATAATCAATACATGGTCTCAAAGAGCCGTCCTTTTTTGAGACAAAGAAAAACCCAGCTCCCAAGGGAGAAGAAGATGGACGAATATGTCCCTTTTCCAAAGACTCCTTTATATATTCCCGCATAGCAGCATGTTCCGGCACAGACAGATTAAACAAACGACCCTTTGGATATTTGCAACCCGGTATCAAATCTATGGCACAATCGCACTCACGGTGCGGAGGTAACGACCCAAGCTTGGGTTCGTCAAAGACGTCTTGATAATCTGAGAGGAACTCAGGGACTTCAGAGGGAATGGACGACGAAATAGAAACCAAAGGTAAGTCCCCATGAATACCCCTACATCCCCAGCTCAACACAGACATTGCTCTCCAGTCCAAGACTGGATTGTGAGACTGCAACCATGGCAATCCCAGCACCAAATCGTCATGTAAATTATACAGCACCAGGAAACGAATAATCTCCTGGTGATCCGGATTGATACGCATGGTTACTTGTGTCCAGTATTGTGGTTTATTATTAGCCAATGGGGTGGAGTCAATCCCCTTCAGAGGAATAAGAGTCTCCAAAGGCTCTAAATCAAAACCACAACGATTGGCAAAGGACCAATCCATAAGACTCAGAGCGGCGCCAGAGTCAACATAGGCGTCCGTGGCAATGGATGACAAAGAGCAAATCAGGGTTACAGACAAAATAAACTTAGACTGAATGGTGCCAATGGAAACAGACTTATCAAGCTTCTTTGTACGCCTAGAGCATGCTGATATAACATGAGTAGAATCCCCACAATAGAAGCACAATCCATTCTTCCGTCTAAAATTCTGTCGCTCGCTCCTGGACAGAATTCTATCACACTGCATACTTTCTGGCGTCTTTTCCATAGACACCGCCAGATGGTGCACCGGTTTGCGCTCCCGCAGACGCCTATCAATCTGAATAGCCATTGTCATGGACTCATTCAGACCTGCAGGCACAGGGAACCCCACCATAACATCCTTAACGGCATCAGAGAGACCTTCTCTGAAAGTTGCCGCCAAGGCGCACTCATTCCACTGAGTAAGCACAGACCATTTACGGAATTTTTGGCAGTAAACCTCAGCTTCGTCTTGCCCCTGAGATAGTGCCATCAAAGTTTTTTCTGCCTGAAGTTCCAAATGAGGTTCCTCATAAAGCAAGCCCAAGGCCAGAAAAAACGCATCCACATCGCGCAACGCAGGATCCCCTGCTGGCAATGAGAAGGCCCAATCTTGAGGGTCACCCCTGAGCAAGGAAATCACAATCCTAACCTGCTGAGCAGGGTCTCCAGCTGAACGAGACTTCAGGGACAAATAAAGCTTACAATTATTTTGGAAATTCTGGAAGCTAGCTCTATTCCCTGTGAAGAACTCCGGCAAAGGAATTCTCGGCTCAGATACTGGAGCATGTACCACAAAATCTTGTAAATTTTGTACTTTCGTGATGAGATTATTCAAACCCGCAGTTACACTCTGAAGATCCATTATTGTCAGGTGCACACAGAGCCATACAGAGATTAGGAGGAGAGAGAGAAAAAAGACTGCAGCAAGGCAAACTGGAGGAAAAAAAAAAAAAAAAAAAAAAAAACAATTCCAGCAGACTTCTTATAACTCTCCTTTCTCAACCTGGGTCTTTAACACTTTATTGGCCGGTCAAACTGTCATGATCTCTGCAGGCAGAGATCATAGCAAGCCTATAGAGGGACAAGCTCTCGGAAGATGGAACTATACTGACCATGAACTAAGCCTGCCGCGCAACTAGAAATAGCCAGGTAGCATTTCCTATTTATTGCTAGATGCCCAGCTCTGGCCTAAGACCTAAATAGCTAGCAGAGGGAAATATAAGACCTGGCTCACCTCTAGAGAAATATTCCAAAGAAGACAGTGGCCCCCCACATATAATGACGGTGAGTTCAGATGAAACAACAAACGCAGCAGGAAAATAGTCTTAGCAAATTTGAGGTCCGCTTACTAGATAGCAGAAGACAGATAGTATACTTTCATGGTCAGCAGAAAAACACTAACAAAACACCATCCAGAGATTACCTTAAACTCTGGCATTAACTCATAACACCAGAGTAGCAATCCCTGATCAACGAGAGCTTTCCAGACACAGTAACAAAACTTCAGCTGTGAACTGGAACAAATAGGCAAAACGAAACATGGACAAAAGTCCAACTTATCTAGTAGTTGTCAGAAGCAGGAACAAGCACTGAGAGGCATCAGATAACATTGTTGACCGGCAAGAAACCACCAGAGAAATGAGCTTAAATAGCGACACCCACTACTGATGGAAACAGGTGAAACAGGAAAGAGGATGACAAGTCCAATTCCACAAGCGGCCACCGGGGGAGCCCAGAATCCAAATTCACAACACCTTACCCGCTGGCTGCATGATTGGCTTGAAGTTCATTCTCTGTCCTCCGTAGTACATGCCTGCGCAAGGAAATCTTGCCTTGCGCACGCGCAGTATGCTTTGCCCAACTGCGGGCAAAGCCGAAAAGCATTAGTGCACATGCGCCGGCGCACTATGTCCCGAAAGTATTTTGCTGTGTTCCGGGACATAGTGCGCCGGCGCATGCGCACTAATGCTTTTCGGCTTTGCCCGCAGTTGGGCAAAGCATACTGCGCGTGCACAAGGCAAGATTGCCTTGCGCATGCGTGTACTACGGAGGACAGAGAATGAACTTCAAGCCAATATTGCGGCGAGCATGCAGCCAGCGGGTAAGGAAAGGGTGAATCAAACACCCAAAAACACCGCCCATTGGACAGAAAACTGGTGCTGCCAAATTCAGGTGACAGGTTCCCTTTAAGCAGCGACCACTAATGCGGTGTCTTGTGCAACTAGTGCGCTTTCCTGACCCTAGTTAGGGTGGTTAGTGGCGTCCGCCAGAGTGGCGCTGTTTGCACTCAGTGTGGTAAATCTTTATTTAGGCTTTCCCTGGCATCGAAGTTGCGGTGCCGAGCGCTAGTGGTATAGGGGGACTCTAACCCCGTGTCCTTGGGGCAGAGTCCTGTGACCCAATACTAGCATTCTCTCTGCGGTATTGCGGCCCTGTGATGCAACAAGGTTCGCTTCCTACATACCATGTGAAGTTAACTCTTGTGTGTTCATATTATACCGCCATATACTGTCCGCCATTACCGAGCAGCAGGAGTCATCTCTGCAAGGTGGCAACTTATACCATCCTTATAATTATTTGGTGCGTTTTCCGCCAGCCCTAACAATGTGTTTTTGCAAAATGCAAGTAGATTTCAACTCCACTCCCAAAAATTTGCCCATTTTTATTTATTATTATATATTATATAAAAGACATATCCATTAATTCTAAATATTGTGGCCTTGTTAAAAGAATGATAAATGCATGCATTAACTTGCATAATGGTTTGGCCATTTCTTCACACTGTTTATAATTATTTAGCGAATTCATGCCAGACAGTACCTAAATGTTTCTGAGATGGCTTGATGAGATTTGCATGGCAGGAAGCCAGGTTTTAATTCCAACAATCAAGCTTATAACATACTCTTCAAAGATTAAATCATTGCTTCCCAGGAGTGTTGTGCTAAATAACTACACCCAGCCTTAGTTCCTGTGCTGGCACAGTCATAGGAGGAGTCCAACAGTGAAGCAGCTTGTTTCCATTTCTTTCTGTGAATTATTGATTATGGCATGAGAAAGAGGGTGGCAGAGCAATTGCTCACAAACCCTTGGCTTTTTAACTGTAATTGTTGTTAAAGAACAGTGCACAGCATCAACTCTGGCTTTAATACATCTTTATTTCTCCTGCTTCAAGATAAGCATCATTCTCGCCTGTCCTCTAAAAGCTTTTCATTTAATAGTGAAAGGGTAAATGATCCCGTTGGATTGGTATGTTGTCACAAACACAAGGAAGACACTTCAATGTCTAAACAGATAGCTATTAGCTACAAGTTACCGGCATATCCACATGTTATTTGCTCTTTCTTTCTTATGCTCATAATGTAATTTACTAAAATAAACCTGGCAGCTGATACATGCTGCCCAATCCATGTATGTGTGAGTCTACAATTCTGCGATGTTTGAGAGAAAAACATACTTGAAAAGCTGTCGGAGACCATGCCTCGCTGGAGACTAGTCGGACTGTCGGGTCCTCAGAGGTTTCTCCCTGCCCTCTTCCCTGGGATGACAGGTCTCTCCCTACACACACATGCAAGGAGAGACCTGCCAACCCTGGGCAGTGGCCAGGAAAAAGATGCTGGGGAATGGCTTGTCCGACTAGTTTCCAGTGTAGCGTGGTCCCTGGTGGCTTTTAAAGTATATTTTACTCTGAAATGCCCCAGCATTTCAGAGTCAAACATACCAAGCTGAGATCATACAGCCAGTATCAGATACATACAGCCAGCGTCAGAAATATACAGCCAGCATCAGACACATACAGCCAGCATCTGATACATACAGCCAGCGTCTGATACATACAGCCAGCGTCTGATACATTGGGCAGCATTTATTGGCTGTCAGGTTCCCTTTAAACAACTGAAATAAATCTATGGGCTACAATTTAATTGTATACACCAATTATTATGGATTACAGATGATGTTATCTCTTGAAATTCAAATTTGCCATGCTCAGCAAATTTTTCCCTTCATACAAATGACTTCTGTGATGTCAAAGTGACCTCACCATGGAAATGAATGATAAATCGATAGTAAGTAAAAGCCCATTTAATAACACGCAATAATAAACTAGCATTTGAGTGCTAGCTAGGAAAGTTTCCATTGTTCTCCAGGAGTGGATAAGTTACAGAACACATATCCTATTATCATTCCATTATCATTCCAGGATAGGCTTCTGTCATTGTAACTAGATGCATAATGTACTATATATCATCATTATAATGTACCATAGTGATTATCTCGCTAGACAAAAAAAGAGTATGATATGCTCATTAGAGATATTTAAGGAGTATTTATAATCATATTTTCTTTATTTTCTATTCCTGGAGAATATCTTTAACCCCTTAGTGACAGAGCCAATTTGGTACTTAATGACCGAGCCAATTTTTACAATTCTGACCACTGTCAATTTATGAGGTTATAACTCTGGAATGCTTTAACGGATCCCGCTGATTCTGAGAGTGTTGTTTCGTGACATATTGTACTTCATGCTAGTGGTAACATTTCTTCAATATTACTTGTGATTATTTGTGAAAAAGATGGAAATATGGCAAAAAAATTTAAAATTTTGCAATTTTCAAAATTTGTATTTTTATGCCCTTAAATCACAGAGATATGTCACGAAAAATAGTTAATAAATAACATTTCCCACATGTCTACTTTACATCAGCACAATTTTGGAAACAAAATTGTTTTTTGTTAGGGAGTTATAAGGGTTAAAAGTTGACCAGCAATTTCTCATTTTTACAACACCATTTTTTTTTTAGGGACCACATCACATTTGAAGTCATTTTGAAGGGTCTATATGATAGAAAATAACCAAGTGTGACACCATTCTAAAAACTGCAACCCTCAACGTGCAAAAAACACATTCAAGAAGTTAATTAACCCTTTACATGCTTCACAGGAACTGAAACAATGTGAAAAAAATGAACATTTAACTTTATTTTTGCAAACATTTTACTTCAGAACCATTTTTTTTTATTTTCGCAAGTGTAAAAACAGAAATTTAACCATAAATTTTGTTGTGCAATTTCTCCTGAATACGCCAATACCCCATATGTGGGGGTAAACCACTGTTTCGGCGCACCACAGAGCTTGGAAGTGAAGGAGTGCCGTTTGACTTTTTCAATGCAGAATTGGCTGGAATTGAGATTGGATGCCATGTCACGTTTAGAGAGCCCCTGATGTGCCTAAACAGTGGAAACCCCCCACAAGTGACACAATTTTGGAAACTAGACCCCTTAAGGAACTTATCTAGATGTGTGGTGAGCACTTTGAACTCCCAAGTGCTTCACTGAAGTTTATAATTTAGAGCCGTGAAAATAAAAAATCGCATTTGTTTACACAAAACTGATCTTTTCGCCCACAAATTCTTATTTTCACAAGGATATCAGGAGAAATTAGACCACAAATGTTGTTGGGCAATTTCTCCTGAGTACGTCGATACCCCATATGTGGGGGTCAACCACTGTTTGGGTGCACCGCCGAGCTTGGAAGAGAAGGAGTGCCGTTTAACTTTTTCAATGTAGAATTGGCTGGAATTGAGATTGGACGCCATGTCGCGTTTGGAGAGCCCCTGATGTGCCTAAACAGAGGAAACCCACCACAAGTGACACCATTTTGGAAACTAGACCACTTAAGGAACTTATCTAGATGTGTGATGAGCACTTTAAACCCCCAGGTGTTTCACAGAAGTTTATAACGTAGAGCCGTGAAAATAAAAAATTGCATTTTTTCTACAAAAATTATTTTTTTGCCCCCAAATTTTTATTTTCACAAGGGTAACAGGAGAAATTAGACCACAAAAGTTGTCCAATTTCTCCTGAGTATGTCGATACCCATATGTGGGGTAAACCACTGTTTGGGTGCACCACAGAGCTTGGAAGAGAAGGAGTGCCGTTTTACTTTTTTAATGTAGAATTGGCTGGACTTGAGATTGGACGCCATGTCGCGTTTGGAGAGCCCCTGATGTGCCTAAACAGTAGAAACCCTCCACAAGTGACCCCATTTTGGAAACTAGAACCCCCAAGGAACTTATCTAGATAGGTGGTGAGAACTTTGAAAGCCCAAGTGCTTCACAGAAGTTTATAATGCAGAGTCGTGAAAATAAAAAATATTTTTTTTCCACAAAAAAGATTTTTTAGCCCCCAAGTTTTTATTTTCACAAGGGTAACAAGAGAAATCGGACCCGAAAAGTTGTTGACCAATTTGTCCTGAGTATTCTGGTACCCCATATGTGGGGGAAACCACTGTTTGGGCGCAAGGTAGATCTCGGAAGGGAAGGAGCACTGTTTTGGAATACAGACTTTGATAGAATGGTCTGTGGGTGTTATGTTGCGTTTGCAGAGCCCCTGATGTACCTAAACAGTAGAAACCCCCCACAAGTGACCCCATTTTGGAAACAAGACCCCCAAGGAACTTATCTAGATGTGTGGTAAGAACTTTGAATGCCCAAGAGCTTCACAGAAGATTATAATGCAGAGTCATGAAAATAAAAAAAAATTTTTTTCCACAAAAAAGATTTTTTAGCCCCCAAGTTTTTATTTTTACAAGGGTAACAGGAGAAATTGGACCCCAAAAGTTGTTGTCCAATTTATCCCGAGTACGCTTATGCCCCATATGTGGGGGTAAACCACTTTTTGGGTGCACGGCAGCACTCAGAATGGAGGGAGCACTATTTGACTTTTTGAGCGCAAAATTGGCTGTTGTTTTTGGAGACCCCCTGATGTACCTAAACAGTGGAAACCCCCCAATTCTAACTCCAACCCTAACCCCAACACACCCCTAACCCTAATCCCAACCCGATCCATAATCCTAATCACAACCCTAACGATAATCACAACCTTAACCCCAAAACAACCCTAATCTCAACCCTAACCATAACCCTAATCAAAACCCTAAATCCAGCACACCCCTAATCCTAATCTCAAACCTAACCTCAAACCTAACCCTAATCCCAATACACCCCTAACCCTAATCCCAACCCTAACCTTAACCCTAATCCCAAACATAACCCTAATGCCAACCCTAACCCTAATACCAACCCTAATCCAAAGCCTAATCCCAACTCTAACAATAACTTTAGCCCCAACCCTAACCCTAGCCCTAACCCTAATTTTAGCCCCAACCCTAGCCCTAACCCTAACTTTAGCCCTAACCCTAACCCTAAATTTAGCCCCAACCCTAACCCTAAACTTAACCCTAACCCTAGCCCTAACTTTAGCCCCAACCCTAACCCTAGCCCTAAGGCTACTTTCACACTTGCGTCATGTGGCATCCGTCGCAATCCGTCGTTTTGGACAAAAAACGGATCCTGCAAATGTGCCCGCAGGATGCCTTTTTTGCCCATAGACTTGTATTGCCGACGGATGGCCACACGTCGCGTCCGTAGTGCAGTGGATCCGTTGTGTTTTGGCGGACCGTCGTCACAAAACGTTCAGTGTAACCTTTTTTTTGTACGTCGCGTCCCCCATTTCCGCTCATGCGTGGCCGTAACTCTGCCCCCTCCTCCCCAGGACATAGACTGGGCAGCGGATGCATTGAAAAACTGCATCCGCTGCCCACATTGTGCACAATTTTCACAACGTGCGTAGATACGTCGGGCCGACGCATTGCAACGGCCCCGTACTGACACAAGTGTGAAAGAAGCCTAACCCTAGCCCTAACCCTAGCCCTAACCCTAACCCTAGCCCTAAATTTAGCCCCAACCCTAACCCTAAATTAGCCCCAACCCTAACCCTAACCCTAATTTTAGCCCCAACTCCTCTCTCCTGCCGGCCAGCAGATGGCAGCAGAGAGCGGGCGCACTGCGCATGCGCCCGCCATTTTCTTTCCATAAGAAGAAGCCGGCGGGCAGGAGGGGACGCAGGAGGATCCAGGGACACCGGTAAGTATAGCAGGGTCCCCGAATCCCCCTATTTCTCTGTCCTCTGATGTGCGATCACATCAGAGGACAGAGAATTACCGATCGCTTTTTCTTTTTTATTTTTTTGCGACCGCCGGTAAACAGTTAATTACCGGCGATCGCAAAACCGACCCCGATCATGTTCTTTGGGGTCTCGGCTACCCCCAGCAGCCAAGACCCCAAAGATCTCCCGGGTGCCGGCCGGCGGGCGCACTGCGCATGCGCCTGCCATTTTTTTGCCGGAAGAAGATGGCGGCGCCCATCGGGAGCCACGAGGAGCACCGGGGCAGACAGGTGAGTATCGGGGGGCTATCGGGGACCCCATTTCTCTGTCCTTTGATGTGCGATCACATCAGAGGACAGAGAAATTAAAAGGGAGATCGCGTTTTTGTTTTTTTTGCGATCGCCGATAAACGGTTAATTACCGGCGATCGCAACTCGGGGGTCGGTAAAAAAACCCCGATTCATGTTCTCTGGGGTCTCGGCTACCCCAGGCAACCGAGAACCCAGAGAAAATCCGACTCTGGGGGGCGCTATTCACTTTTTCCACAGCGCCGTTAATTAACGGCGCTGTGGTTTAAGTACCCTTAGCGGTCGCCGTTAAAAGGCGTATCGGCGGTCGTTAAGGGGTTAAAGAAAGATTGCTAAAAATGTATTTGGTAATACCAATATACTACTGTATATCAGACTTACAGTATGCATAGTAGCTTAATGTAAAGCAAACCCTGGCAGTATATTACTTACGAGGCACTATAGCTACTCTGGGTATGCATACTAATACTTGTGCATTAGCACTAGAGATGAGAGGATCAATTCGCGGAGGATAGAGTTTGAGATGAAATTCCTGAAATTCACGTTTTCACTCAAATTCGAATACTTGAGATTCTACTCGTGACTCACCCAATATAAAAAAAATGACTGGCACGATCAGCAGGCTAATATCATTTTGCTTAGCCGCAATCACTGCCAAACAATGCCATGAAGCTGTGACATCTATAGGATTATCGTATCTTATACATTGTTGGTCAGTCACATATCAGCATCCCCAGTTGGCAGTAGTCACTTCTACATAATATCCTGCAGAACTAGTTTACAAGTGCAGATTCCAGGTTGCATCTCCAGATTACACAGGTAAGTGAAATATATATCATATTGAACATTATTGGAAATCAGTCTCACCATCGCTAATAAGGCTAATGTCATGTTACATGGCGACACTTGTTTCCCAACAATGCTTTTCTCTCCCTCTCTTTTTTTCATCCTATTGAAATTTTCACAAATTTCTTCACCTCAAATTAAATTTTAGGGGAAAATTGGGCAAACCGCGCAAATTTAAATTTTAATAGATTTGCTAATCGCTTCAATTGACTAAACATAAAGGTTATTTTGTTAAGTGAAATTGATGAGTTGTGATTCTAAGTGCTATAAATGCTTATATAGGTTTGCAATCATTTTTATCATGTTAATCTATTGAAATTTCTGTCCCAGCTGTGGCTGGTATTACATGGACAAAAGCAGATTGGATTGTTTGCTTGAATGTAATGCCTTTGTGTCCCACAGCTAGTGTAACTGGCAGCTATTTCTGTCTTGTAGAGCTATATGGCCATTACCTCTATAGAAACAATGACGAAGAAAGTTGCAATGAAAAAATGAAATTGATTTGTATTGTGGGAAACATTTTTCATGCGTATCTTTTGGAGTTATAGCTGCATGACGCTATTATGAAAATTCTCTTCGATTCTGTCAAAAACAACAGGGGTCCACAGACAAACAGTCATGAAATAATATTGTACAATCTTAAAAGGATGCAAAAAACTAAAAGAAGCACTAATAGCTAGTAAAGAACTACTAAGGGCAGGTCTGAGCCATTCTTCTGTTATTCTACTCTGGTATGATAGATATTTCCGATAGACTGTGACAAATGGGTATTTACTTGAAGCTTACTTGTCATGTCAAGTGACTTTTCCGAATAAGGATAATACTTTTTCTATCCATTAAATTACTTATATTCTACATTTTCACAAATGTTGTCCTATCTCTACTTTTCTATCTAAGCCAGTGGTTGGAGAATATATGCTATACTAGATGGAGGCCTGATGCTATTGCATCGGGAGGGCAGTAATGTCACGATGGGGGCAGGCTTTGCAGCGTTGAGAATCTCTCCCCCCATGTGCTCACCCACCTATCCACTCTCTCTTTCTCCATGTGCTGACTTCTCCCATCTGTGCTCTCTTCTTTGACCTGTCTACCCCATGTGCTATCCCCCTTGTCTGCTGTCTCTCTCCTTCCTGTGCTGTGGTCTCCCCTCATGTGCTGTCCTGTTTGAGCAGTCTCCCCCTGTGCTCTGTCTCTCTCACCCCTGTGCACTTTCTCTCTCCCCATCTGCTGTCTTCTCCACTCATGTCATCTCTTCTTTGACCTGTGTACCACATGTGCTCTCCCCCTTGTCTGTTCTCTTTATCCACCACTGTTATGTCTTCTTTCCTCATGTGTTCTTTCGTTTGGGCTGTCTCCCCCCTGTGTGTCCTCTTTCCTATGTGTACTCCCCCCTCCCCTGTGTTAAAATTAAAGGAAAGTAGGTAAAGGTAACATTTCATTAACATGGAAAAACATGGACAAAGGTGCTTTAATTTACATTGTATCCACATAAGGACAAAAAACACATTTTATTCTATAATGTACAGTATCTATCTATCTATCTATCTATCTATCCCTGTGTCTATGTATTATAAATGTATTTAATATTGATCTATGTAGACGATTTGCCTCGATTTTAACGTATGCATTGACCAAATATTGCTGTGTGAGTTTGCCACCATTGAATAGTGGATTTAATCCCTTCCTGACCGATAATACAAAGCTATAGTACTGAAGTTGAGTTATTCCTCAGGCACTGTTTCCCTGTTGTTTTAGACCGTCATGCCAACCTTGGTCTCCATAAGGGAAAAAGATAGGATACAACAGAGCATCCAAATTGCTATGGAGAATGCTGATGTGTTGTGTATTTGGAGGGGGTTGGGTGAGTCAGGTTTTAAATTAATTAATATGTCTCTATTGAAGGGAGGCTCACTATCTTCATTGTTAAAGACAACTGCGACTTCACTTACTGTTGGGTTGTTGTATCGCCATGGATCTTGAGTCCTATCTTGCTTAATAGCCATTGTGATGGTTGGCATGACAGTTCCAATTTGATGAGCTTTGATCTGTTCTTGTTGTTCAACATCACATAGCATTTGATAGGCAGCAGCGAATGTATTGATAACATTCAGTTGCTCAGCGATAATGTTCATCAATGTAGGATGACATTTTTCATTTTCTTTTTTTTTCAGTCTGAGTTCATTTGCATTAGTGGTATCCAGTATATAAAGTTGAGCAAATTTTGGTTGGTTTTCATCTGTTGGATGTAGGGTGCCTGTTCGATGATAGATCTGTCCATGGATGTGAAAACAGTATGGGCCATATCCAGGTGATGGTGAAATACTTGCTCCCATGGAGGCAAAAGCAAAAGAACTGTTGATACTGTGAATATTGTCCATTAAATTTTTGCTGAATTCACTTTTACCTGTCAGTCAACTTTTTGAATTCTTCTGGATGCTGGAGTATGGGTAGATGGACTTTCCCCTTCTGAAAGCACTGAGTAAACTTTCCATCGGAAGGCGTCTCGGCTCCAAAATGTAAAGATTGACAACTTTGACATAAATGGTTCATGGGTAGTGTTGAGCGATACCGTCCAATACTTGAAAGTATCGGTATCGGATAGTATCGGCCGATACCCGAAAAGTATCGGATATCGCCGATACCGATACCCGATACCAATACAAGTCAATGGGACACCAAGTATCGGAAGGTATCCTGATGGTTCCCAGGGTCTGAAGGAGAGGAAAGTCTCCTTCAGGCCCTGGGATCCATATTACTGTGTAAAATAAAGAATTAAAATAAAAAATATAGATATACTCACCTCTCCGGAGGCCCCTGGACATCACCGCTGGTAACCGGCAGCCTTCTTTGCTTAAAATGAGCGCGTTTAGGGCCTTCCATGACGTCACGGCTTCTGATTGGTCGCGTGCCGCTCATGTGACCGCCACGCGACCAATCACAAGCCGCGACGTCATTCTCAGGTCCTAAATTCCTAGAATTTGTAGATTGTAAGCTCTCACGAGCAGGGTCGTCTTATTTTGTCTTATTTTGCTTTATTACTGTATTGTTAACATTGTTACCTATGACTGTTGTGTTTGTAACTGTTAAACTGTAAAGCGCTGCGAAATATGTTGGCGCTATATAAATAAAGATTATTATTATTATTATTATTATTACGGCGCTGTTGTTGCCTAATGGAATCCTGTGATAATCTAATGACTTTTGCATCAGGGGACTCATGTGCTTGACGCCTATGCTTATATGCATTGTATTTGTCCCAGCGATGGTGTTGCTCTTCCAGAGTCTCATTTGCCCGATGTTGTCTTTGACATTGTGCCTTTGCTGCTTTCCTTTCATTATCATTGGCATACTTTTTAGGAGGAGCCATGTTGGCGTTGATATTTGCTTTTTAAAGGGGTTTTACCATGAACGAAAAATCATTTTAAAAATTGTCTATGTCTGACCATGTACAGAACATACTACAGCTCCTGGGCAGGGGAGGAAGCAAAAGACAATACTGACATTACAGCAGGAGATCCCAGAGGATTCATTTTGTGGGGTAAAATACTGTTTAAAAACAGTCAGTGAAATATTTTACCAGACAAAAGAAATCCTCTGCGATCACCTGCTATAATGTCAGTATTGTCTTTTGCTTCCTCCCCTGCCCAGGAGATGTGGTATACTCGGTACATGGTCAGAGACAGACAATTTTTAAAATGAACTTGCGTTCGTGGGAAAACCCGTTTAATGTGACCGGCTTCCTCTGCTTGTAGATACATCGCGCATCTGCTGCCGGGATCAGCCGAATTATTCACTGAGTGAATTCCACGCAGGCACAGTAAATCAGACCACCATCATCTTTGTGCAAACATATAGAGGCGGTCACATTAAAACTGGGCATGCGCTCCTCCTGTACAAAGATGGCTGCAGTCAGTGAATCATTCGGCTGATCCGGTGGTGGCGTGTTCGCGACAGTGTGCTACTGGTGGTACCACACAAGAGGTTGTGCACGGTGTATACATCGTGTTTGTGTGTGTGTGGTGCGTACGGCGTATACAGTGTGTGTGTGTGCGTGGTGTGACGGTGTTCCACTGGTGGTACCGTGCAAGAGGCTGGTACCACCAGCAGTTTCCATATTGAGACACTCATCACTTAGGTGTCCCAATATGGAGGTCAGTGAACGTCCGCCGCTTGGAATTCTGGGATCTGGACACATCTGGACAGAACAAGATAAAAATACATTACAAAGTAAGTATATATTAAGATAGTCTCTCATGCATTGTACACAC
Source organism: Ranitomeya variabilis (assembly GCF_051348905.1). Lineage (NCBI taxonomy): Eukaryota > Metazoa > Chordata > Amphibia > Anura > Dendrobatidae > Ranitomeya > Ranitomeya variabilis. The sequence continues at coordinate 240,323,893 of NC_135232.1, forward strand.
AGACGTGAGACATTCCTCCTCTTCTACAATATCTCTATGCTGCACATCTCCAGGAATAATAGCAGCATGCAGACCCCGTTCACACTGCATTTTTGTAGTGCGTTTAGTGGTTTCAACCAGAATCCCCCTAAAAACAGGATTCAGATGAATGCCGACCCAGGATTTAGAATGTAATCACAAGGTCACCCCTTTTGAACTATGTTTCTGTTTTTTCTGAACGTGTCTGTTCAGCTGTGCAAACAAATATAGCAGACCATATTTCTGTGCCTGGACATTTTCAGAAGAAAAAACACAAGTGAATTACATTTGATCTTTATTCATGTAACTCAATTCTATGGCCCCTTCAGGGGGTTCATCTGAATCACATTTTTAGGGGGCTCCAGATGGCACCCTGAATGAACTGTAAAAACGCAGCGTGAATAGGGCCTTATTAAAAAAAATTCCAGTTAATTTGGATGTGCCATGTCTGCACCACTAGCTATACCTCTCATTAACAACTCCATATACTTTAATAAGCTTCTGTAACTTGACAACTCAGTGTGTCCTGTTTTGACCAAAGTGTCAAATTTCATCAATTTTTCAGAATGCATGACGATTGAAAAAATCAGATTTTTTGGACAGTCTCTTAAATTCACCTGTACTATGGATTTATACATAAGCTTATATAAACCTATGTAAGTTTGAGACCAGCTGTGGATGCCTTCATGCTGAACAAAAGATTAAAAAAAACAAAAAACAAACATATTCACCTCTACAGGTGCCTCCATTGTCCACTGTTTCGTTCTCTGTACTTTTTTATTTATTATGCATTGCTTATACAGTGCTATCATATTCCCTAGTCCTTATCATCACTCTCCTCAATGGAGCTCACAATTTAATTTCCCTATCAGTGTTTTTTTGAAGTGTGGGAGGAAACTGGAGTACCCAGAGGAAGCCCAAGCAAACACAGGGAAAGCATACAAACTCCTTGTAGATGTTGTCCTTCATGAGATTTGAACCTAGGACCCTTGTGCTGCAAGGCTGCAGTGCTAACCACTGAGCCATCATGCTGTACTTCCATCATGTGATATCTTTGGCCCCATGTTCTCTCTAGGCCAGGCCCTATAATTCACTGTGTATGCTCAGAGGCCAAAAGTCTAGGCCTAGAGTGAACACCAGGTGACAACTTTCTGCTGAAGGCCCGGTTGGTCATTGTACATGCCTAGTATTCATCAAGGTCTGCTTGTAGCCATAAGTACCAGTCTAGAGGGAACACCAGGTCAGAGATGCAATGCAATGGAGGCACTGAAGACCGAACAGCAGTCAGGACACTGTGGGACATCCGGAAAGGTGAGCAGTGAGATGAGTATGCTTTTTTTTGTTTTGTTTTTTACTTTTTGCCTGGTGCTGGAAGCAGCCAGAGAGTTGAACAGTAAGATATGTACAAGTGTTTTTTTTTTTTTTTACATCTTATGCTTTTTAAGGAGTCTGGAGAGACCCCATTGCATAATAAGAAACAATCAATTTCTGAAGAATAACTTTTCTGCTAATTTCTGGAGAATAACTACTAAGAAAGAACAGACAATTTCCAATTTTGCCTTATCCTTTTATCTTTAAATATGACAGTGCAATATAAAGTTAATATTCATAAATGACATCAAACCTAACTTCTTAATTATTTATTTGAATTGTATTCCCATAAATTCACAATAAACACATGGATAAATATTTATTATACCTGAGAATTTATCAAACTTTAAGCTATCATATAGCGTTCTTACTTTTTCCCAATAAGAAATGTACATCTGTATTTCATATTATTAATCATGAAACAATTAGTCATGACACAATTTCAATGGTTGGCAAATCCTATATTTCTAAATAACATGAACTGTAGTGACATGTATTGACACTTTTGAGATAATGACCAATTAACAACCAATTACTGAATTTTGCGTTTTTATGAAAACATAAAAAAAATACCAAATATGAATCAATAGAATATTAAGTTAAAGTCTAGCTTTAGTATTGCGAACAATAATGCGAAAGCATTTTTTTTCTTTAATTATTTTCTCGGCTGCTGTTCATGTATTTTTCTACTTAGAACACAAAAGAAAATCCAACAGTTGTCAACACTCCCCCTTGATTCATGCTGGAGAGTTTTTACACTAGATAACCAGATCCCCTTAAACACATGTCTTCCCTCCTTGGTGTCTGAGAATTATGTGTCACGTTGACAAAACACTCAAGTTTGTCTCATGCCTGGGAAACAAAGCAGATTCTCTGTGCCAGAAATGTCAATTCTGATTTAGAGGTTTGCACCATAACGTTTTCATGTCTAATAAAATAACACGTTATTTATTGGAAGATTCACTAGTTGCCAAACAGACTATTAAAACAGGAAACATAAAATCACAATCAAGGGATGAAAAGGCGTTTTTCTTTAATTAGTCATTGTTTAAGGCAGTAGGGTACAGTACAGACCAAAAGTTTGGACACACCTTCTTATGTATATAAGATACAACAATTCCATAACCTGTTCAGAGTATAATGAAAATATAGAGGTTAAAAAACTTTTAAAAAAATAGAGATATATCTGGTGAAAACTGATTTCAAGTAAAAATTCCTAAAATTTTCGGGTCATGATGATTTCAAACAACTTTAATTTGATTCATGAGGATGGCAAAAAAATATCAGGAGCAATTTAGCACTCTGATATAGATTTCATCAGCCAGAGGGTGGAGTCATGATGTCAGGTGCGTCAGCACAGGCTTCTCCATAACGCCTTGCAGCTATCACATCACATGGTCTAGCTCAGTCAATCACTGCAGACTATCACAGAAAGTATAAAAGATGAGGACAGGGTAAGCAGAGGACATTACATGATTTTACAACCCAAAGATAGAATGTCACAGTGTACAACTTATTACACTTAGAGCTCTTCCATATGTCCTGAATTTATTTGTGCAATATTTCTTCCAGTAACATACCAGCTTGACCCAGGCCTGTCTATGTCCATGACAGTGTCTGCTTGTTTCAGCCATTTTTACATAGAAAACCACATTTTCCTGGCTTTGCAAAAACACAATAGCCTAATAGAGCGCTGCCCTATTTATGGTATCACAGTCTTAAGCAGTTTAACGTGGTGATGAACTATATCATGCAGCACCAAGCCGGAGTGTGGGTTACTTTGAGAACAGCCATTGACCGCTGATGAGTGACACATGTGAACTTCTGAAAACCTTTGAAGATGCAACAAAATTTGTTAATAGGGGTAACTTTGGATGCATCAATGTCAACTTCTTCAAAATTATCCTGGAAAAAACACTCACCAGAACTCAAGAGGGAATGGATTAAGAACAGCAACTTGCGTGTATTTATTATTGCTCTTTGTCTGTTGGTGACATTTAAAGTCCATGTTTCTTGCTGCAAGAATTAGTGATGAACAAATGTGCTCGGTGATGCTCGGACATCACTTGAGTGTTGGCGTGCTGAGATGGTCTTTGTCACTCAACAAGCATTATCTGGTGCTCGAATGTAATGCTTGAATCCCCGCCCCGCATGTTTGGTGCCTGTTACACAGCCATTAAACATGTGGTGATTGCCTGCCAGTCACTGTAATGCCATACCTATTTTGGCATTGGCATTACTGTGATTGGCTGTCTGCATTACCTCATCAGAGGTTATGAAAGGACCGGAGCCGTCACGTTCGTCACACTGACGACATTACACATTTCAGAGACAGTTCTGATTTGAAGGAAAGAGTAGTTATCCATGTCTGTGCACAGTTTCAGGAATCAGAATCCTCTAGTGGTAATATTGTTGCTAAACCACCATAGAAAAGTCATTTTAAGTGCTAACCCTGTGCTTTGCCATTTCTAAGCGATACATCCTGCATTTAGCCTAGAGACAGCTGCTGGAGCTGGGAGAGTGGCTGAATACAGCCTCTTGGGCTTTGCAGTCCATTTCTAAGCTTTCCCATCTATAAAGAATGGAGAGGTCTGTAATTTTTATCATAGGAAAACATGAAATGTGAGAGACAGAATCTTAGTAAAAATCCCGAAAATCAGATTGTATGATTTTTACATAATTAATTTGCATTTTATTGCATAAAATAAGTGTTTCATACAATAGTAAAACAATAGAAAAACAGAACTTAATATTTGGTACAGAAACCTTTGTTTGCAATTACAGAGGTCAGATGTTTCTTTTAGTTCTTTACCAAGTTTGCACACAATGCAGCAGGGATTTTGGGACACTCTTACAAACAGGTCTTCTCCGGATCTTTCAAGATTTGGGGCTGTTGCTGGGTAACATTGAGTTTCAGCTCCCTCCAAAGATTTTCGATTGGGTTCAGATCTAGAGACTGGCTAGGCCACTCCTTAGTTGCATTGTCTGTATGTTTTGGGTCATTGTCATGCTGGCAGTCCCATCCATGACCTATCTTCAATGATTTTACAGAGGGAAGGAGGTTGTTGGTCAAAATATTGTGATATATGACCCCGTGCTTCAAGGTTGGGATGGTGTTCTTGGGGTTGTACTCATCCTTCTTCTTTTAAACATGGCAAGTGGAGCTGATACCAAAAAAGTTCTATTTTGGTCTCATCTGACCAGATGACCTTCTATCATGCCTCTTCTGGATCATCCATATGGTCGTTGGCAAACTTCAAATGAGCCATGGAATGTGCTGGCATGAACAGGTGGACCTTGCGTGCCCTGAAGGATTTTTAATCTATGACGGCGTATTGTGTTACTAACTGTAATGTTTGAGACTGTAGTCCCAGCTCTCATCAGGTCATTGACCAGGTCCTTCCATGTAGTTCTGGGCTGATTCTTTACCGTTCTCAGAATCATCCTTACCCCATGAGGCGACATCATGAATGGAAACCTAGACAGAGGAAGATTGACAGTCATCTTGTTTTTCTAATAAATGTGCCAACAGTTGTTGCATTCTTACCAAGCTGCTTTCCTATTGTCCTGTAGCTCATCCCAGTCTTGTGCAGTTCTAAAATTTTGTTCATGGATTCTTCAGACAGTTCTTTGGTCTTGGCCATGGTGGATATGTTGAAATGTGACTGATTGATTGTATAGACAGGTGTCTTTTATACAGGTAGTTAGTTCAAACAAGTGCAATTAATACAGGTGTTGAGTGCAGAGCAGAAGGGCTTATTAAAGAAAAACTAACAAGTCTGGGAGAGCCTGTATTCTTGCTGTTTGGTACGTAGGTGATCAAATACTTAATTGATGCATAAAATGCAATTTAATTATTTAAAAACCATACTATTTGATTTTTTGTTTTTTATTTGTAAATTCTGTCTCTCACAATTGATAAAAATGACAGACATCTCCATTATTTGCAGATTGAAAATCTTGCAAAATAGGAAGCTACATTTACCTGGGCATTTTTGACAAGGAGAGATAATTTAAAGGAAGGACAATAAGATGGTCAAGCAATCCTTGGCCAACCATATCAGTGTACTCCCTAACTCCTCTGCAACCTTTAAGTACTACGTCTCAAAGCTGAACACCTGGCATGAGCTGTCCCTCTATGCCTTGGAGGTGTTGTGCTGCCATACCACCAATGTCTTGCATTGTCTTGAGTGTAGTGGGGTGGGGGGTTATAACAGACAAGAGCTTTCACCTGTCAACAGAAACTCACTCTGATAACAATGAACAAAGCCTGGATTAGCCACGACTTTTACATGCTACCAGATGACAGCAGCACATAAAGTGTTTTCAATCTTCAACATTTGAATGATGTACTACAGTTGGTGCCTTCAAGGGTGTATGCATGAGTCTGCTTGTACTTTTTGTCTGGCTTTGTACTGTGTGCAGAGCTTTTATAAATGTAGGAGTACCATAACAACACTTTGTTCACAATATTTTAATGATGCACTACAGTTGGTGTCTTCAAGGGTGTATGTATGACCCTGTTTGTCATTTTTGGCAGGCTTGCACTTACTCCATAGCCTTTATGAGTCTAAGGCTACTTTCACACATCAGATTTTTTGTTTCAGGCACAATCCGTCAACTTAAAAAAAAAACGGATCCAGGTTTTTTTCACGCCGGATCTGTTTTTTTCTCATAGAGTTCTATTAGCGCCGGATTGCTCCTGATAGGCAGACGTTTCATTCGCTTTTTTCCGGATCCATCCAAATAGTCATTTCCGGAGGATGGAGAAAATGTCCAGAGGAACTTTTTTGTCTGGCGAAAAAAGAGCACAGTGACGGAACCGGCCAAAAAAACATGAAACGGAGATGTGAAACAATGAATCCGGTCTCCGGATCCGGTTTTCAAAGCATTTTCCATTGATATATTCTCTCTCTCTCTCTTTCTCTCTATCTCTCTCCCCCCCTCTCTCTCCTTTTCCAGGAAGTCAATGTAAACTCCATATTAAAAATAAAAGCCGGATCCGGCAGAAAAACGGATCTGTTGCATCAGTTTTTCCACTATTTGCAACGGATCCGTTTTTTGAAACATTAGCCGGATTCTGCCTGAAACAAAAAACCTGATGTGTGAAAGTAGCCTAAGAGTACCACTATATGACAACTTGAACAGAATGTGAATGAGTCCCTCCTTTATGTCTAATGCAGAGTGTGTATGAGTCCTTCTTTCATCTAATTTTTGGCAGTTATTGCTTCCTTCATTAATTAAAACTAAAATCTTGTTTTAATTAAATTATTATTATTATTATTACTAAATTATGATTTTTTTATAGTTAAATGTTTAATATGTTATACAGGTGCTTCTCACAAAATTATCATCAAAACATTAATATATTCCAGTTCCTCAATACAAAAAGTGAAACTCATATTATATACTATAGAGTCATTGTAAACAGAGTGATCTATTTTAAGTGTTTATTTCTGTTAATGTTGATGATTATGGATTACAGCCAGTGAAAACCCAAAAGTCATTATATCATTAAATTAGAATACTTTATAACATCAGCTTGAAAAATGATTTTAAAATCCAAAATGATGGCCTACTGAAATGTATGTTCAGTAAATGCACTCAATACTTGGTCAGAGCTCCTTTGGCATCAATTACTGCATCAATGAGTCGTGGCATGGAGGTGATCAGCCTGTGGCACTGCTGAGGTGTTATGGAAGCCCAGGTTGCTTTGATGGCAGCCTTCAGCTCATCTGCATTGTTAGGTCTGGTGTCTCTCATCATCCTCTTGATAATACCCCATAGATTCTCTATTGGGTTAAGGTCAGGTGAGTTTGCTGGCCAATCAAGCACAGTGACACTGTAGTTTTTAAACCAGGTATTGGTACTTTTGGCAGTGTGGTCAGGTGCCAAGTCCTGCTAGAGAATGAAATTTCCACCTCCAAAAAGCTTGTCGGCAGAGGGAAGCATTAATTGCTCTAAAATTTCCTTGCAGACGGCTGCGCTGACTTTGATCTTGATAAAACACAGTGGACCTACACCAGCAGATGACATGGCTCCCCAAACCATCACTGATTGTGGAAAGTTGACACTAAACCTCAAGCAGCTTGGATGGTGTGCCTCTCTACTCTTCTTCCAGACTCTGGGACCCTAATTTCCAAATAAAATGCAAAATGTACTTTCATCTGAAAACAACACCGTGGACCACTGAGCTACAGTCCAGTTTTTTTTCTCCGTGGCCAAAGTAAGGCCTCTTTCACACTTCAGTCTTTTGGTTTCTGTCAAAATCCGTTGTTTTGTGAAAAAAACGTATCCAGCAAATGTTGCTGCTGGATCTGTATTTTTCTCATAGACTTGTATTAGCGACAGATTGTGACTAGTGTTGAGCATTCCGATACCGCAAGTATCAGGTATCGGCCGATACTTGCGGTATCGGAATTCCGATACCGGGATTCCGATACTTGCCGCGTATCGGATACCGGAATCGGAAGTTCCAAGATTCAAAATGCAGAAATTCAGCCAATGAGAATGATTCCAAGTGTGGGCACATCCTGTTTAGCATGGAGGGCATGAAACTACTGGCAAGGCTGTGATTGGCTGCTGAAATGATGTCATGCTGCAGTTTAAAAGTCGCTGGCGCCATTTTGCGATCACTCTGCTGTGAATTCAGTTAGTGACAGGACGCTGTTTGCGGACTGAGGGACAGTTTAGAGATAGCGATTTGCTTCTTTGTGCTTTCCAAAGGCTAATTTAGCAACCGCTGTGTTCACCTACTATTCACCTTGCTTTTGCCTTGTAGCGCTGTTTTCACAGCGATCTGCAAGGTCTGTGTGTGTGTGTGTGTGAGTGCAGCCCACTCTCTAGTCTGAGTGCAGCCACATAGGCCATCCATAGCTGGTTGTATTCAGTTCAGGGAGGGTGGTTCATTGCCTCATACTGTTCTTTTTTTTTTTTTTTTTTCAAGTAGTGTAGTCTGCTGCTAATTTATTCAAAAAAATCCTATTAGTGTCTTTCCACCCGTCTCCAGCTAATTTGTGGAAAAACACTACATAGGATAAAGTAGAGGAGGGTTTTTGGGCCTTGCAGCGCCGTTTACGGCTGTCTGCACGGTCTCCGTGTGACTGCAGCTCGCCCTGTAGTCTGTGAGCAGCCATAGCCTGGTTGTCTCCAGCTCAGGGTTGTTCACTGCGTCATACCGCCAAATCAATTTTCATTTTTTTTCAAGTAGTGTAGTCTGCTGCTAATTTATTTTAAAAAATCCTATTAGTGTCTTTCCACCCGTCTCCAGCTAATTTGTGGAAAAACACTACATAGGATAAAGTAGAGGAGGGTTTTTGGGCCTTGCAGCGCCGTTTACGGCTGTCTGCACGGTCTCCGTGTGATTGCAGCTCGCCCTGTAGTCTGTGAGCAGCCATAGCCTGGTTGTCTCCAGCTCAGGGTTGTTCACTGCGTCATACCGCCAAATCAATTTTAATTTTTTTTCAAGTAGTGTAGTCTGCTGCTAATTTATTTTAAAAAATCCTATTAGTGTCTTTTCACCCGTCTCCAGCTAATTTGTGGAAAAACACTACATAGGATAAAGTAGAGGAGGGTTTTTGGGCCTTGCAGCGCCGTTTACGGCTGTCTGCACGGTCTCCGTGTGATTGCAGCTCGCCCTGTAGTCTGTGAGCAGCCATAGCCTGGTTGTCTCCAGCTCAGGGTTGTTCACTGCGTCATACCGCCAAATCAATTTTCTTTTTTTTTCAAGTAGTGTAGTCTGCTGCTAATTTATTTTAAAAAAATCCTATTAGTGTCTTTCCACCCGTCTCCAGCTAATTTGTGGAAAAACACTACATAGGATAAAGTAGAGGAGGGTTTTTGGGCCTTGCAGCGCCGTTTACGGCTGTCTGCACGGTCTCCGTGTGATTGCAGCTCGCCCTGTAGTCTGTGAGCAGCCATAGCCTGGTTGTCTCCAGCTCAGGGTTCTTCACTGCGTCATACCGCAAAATCAATTTTCATTTTGTTTTAAGTAGTGCAGGCTGCTGCACATTTTTTTAAAAAATTCCTATTAGTGTCTTTCCACCCGTCTCCAGCTAACTTGTGGAAAAACACTACATAGGATAACGTAGAGGAGGGTTTTTGGGCCGTGCAGCGCCATTTACGTCTGTCTGCACGGTCTCCGTGTGACTGCAGCTCTATCTGTTGTCAGTTCAGCCCCCCAAAAATAAATAAATAATAAAGTTCACCAAACACACCAGTGACACCACTTTACATTTGTGTAGGCCACATTAGCTCATATTAAAGTCTAGTCCACACTTTAGAAAATTAGTGTTTCTTATATCTGTTAGGAGGAGTTGTTCAGGAATAAGCACACAAATCTGTTAGTACTTTTCTGCTTATCTTTATCAGTCAACCAAGATGAAGAAGGCAGTGAGTAAGGCACGTGGGCGTGGGCGTGGGCGCGGATCAGGGAGGGGACGTGGGGATTCTGTGCCTGCTGCGGGCACCGGTGACTCATCAGCACCCACTTTCACAAGGGAACAGTCATTCATGCGCAGCTTTGTCGCAGAGCGCCGTACACCGCTGCTGCGTGAAGAACAAATTGAAGCCGTTGTCGGATGGATGGCAGCTAATGCATCAACTTCAATTAGTGCCACATCCTCTCAGACACAGAGCACTGGAGAGCAGCCATCTGTCTCTTCACCACCTGCCAAATTGCCCAGACAGACAGAGAGCCCAGGACAGGAGCCGTCTCTACTTCTGTTCTCTGAATCTCTTGGCTTGGAAACAGGGGGCCAGCCAAGCAGCATTGGAGAAATGGAAGAAGAGGCAGGGTGCAGTGATGCCCAACAGCTTTTTCTCTCTTCCTCTGAAGAGGCGGGTGGGCCAGTGGCTCCGTTCACCACATCGCAGGCCGCATCAGCTGATGATGACACTCAGGTGCCACTTACTGGTGCGTGCTCTGCTGCTGAGACTACCCAGGAGGAGCAGTTGGGGGCAGAGGGTAGTGTAGATGATGAGGTCCTTGACCCATCTTGGCGTGAGGGACAGGAAGGTGGTGGGAGCAGCTCTGAGGAAGAGATTCCCCGTACGGCCCAAAGAGGGAGAGGGAGGGGGAAGACTGCAGATCCTGCAGCCTCCGCTTTGGCACCCGTTAGGAGCATGTCTCTTCCAAAAGCCAAAAAGGGCGCTCCCAAGACTTGCAGTGCCTGGTCCTTTTTTGACACAGTTGCAGCTGACATTTGCTATGTCAAATGCAAGGTGTGTCATCACAAAGTCAAAAGAGGTCGAAATGTCAGCAACCTCAATACCTCCAACATGTGGAAACATGTGCGCACCAGGCACCCGGCGGAGTTAGAAAAACACACTGAAGAGCTAGGCCAACCAACAGCGGCAGCTACCACCTCTTCAGCTCGTGTTGCATCTTCCTCCAGCTCACACGCAGCTGGTTCAGCTTCCTCCCAGGATCGCCGTGGAAGAACCTCTGGCCCTGTTGTCCAGAGACCCGCTGTAATTCCACCCGCAGCACCACTTTCCCAGTCATCCACACACTCCCAGCCCAGTGTACAGCCATCGGTAGTACAGGTAAAGCGCCCCCACACCGCTGCAGGGGCCTAGGGGTACCCGGAGCCGGGCCTCTGAGTCTCAGTCCTGGGGTTGTCACGGTGGCTAGACCCGGTCCGTGGCCCTGTCTGTCAGTGGGGGACGTCCGGTTGAATAAGTGATGTTGTAACGGTGGTGTAGTTGTGGGGTGCAGGTCGCGGTAAATAACGAGGACACCAGATTGCAGTCTCTTTACCTCTTTACTGAAGATGTGGGAGACCTCAGTCCAGAGCGCTGTTAACTGGGTTTTCAGAGACCGGCCGGTCCAACGACACATCAGGAGCTCTCTTTACAGGTGGGAATCAGTATCTACCTTCTAGCGCTGTGTGTTGTAGTTCTTCCCTGCTGAGCTCCCGGGATAGTCCTCACAACTGTTTCTTTCTGTCTCTACTGTTCTTTTTCCGTCCCCCAGGTGATATGGTAGGACGCACCCGTATGACGGGGTAGGCCTGGAGTTCTTCCGGGACTCTAGAGTCGCCCCTCTCCCGCAGCTGCCTCCGTTGTCTGCTTAGGTGTTAAGTGAGACAGCCAACCTGTAGTTAGCTGTCCTGCCGTGGTTTGCAGTGTACTTAAAGTCTCTTACTTGCTCGGCGTTCCGGCCACCGACTGTTGCGCCTCAGAAGGATGTTGCCTCGGTCTAACAGCAAGACCCCTTCTGGTATTTCTCCTTTTCTGTATTCCCGTTGTTTACTGGTTAGTTCTGCTCTGAGGAGTCTGCCAGGATCCCATCCCTGACAGATCCTCTCACTAGCTCTTCCCAGCTACTTCTCCCTGTCTTCCTGTCCAACCCCCAGTTTTACCAGAGTTGTGAGGAGTGGCCTACTAGATAGGACCACCCCCCCTGGTGGCCGGAGTGTGAAGTGTGGTGTGAGTGTACCTGATCAGAGAAACTCCTTAGTGCAATCAGACGTACCATAGCTCCCCGTAGTGGCGGAGCCACAGTACTGCAACAACCAGGACTCTGGGGTGCTGCACTCCCCCCCGGTTAAATCCAGTACTCCGGGACTGGGAAAACAAGAACAATAATACATGTTAACAGAAAACACACAAATTTTTGAAATAGCATAACAATTGAACATAACAATGCTTCCCTTTACAGGAGGTGAGGATTCTTGAACGTTGCAAAAGTTAGGTCATGCACAGTTTATGACTCTCAGTTCAGTGGTTGAAACAGCGGGGACCCCGGGTAAACAAAGGGGCCCCCTTTTTGAAAGTTTTTGAGCAATTCACCGTCCATTACTCTATTGTCCATTTAAAACCCTGTAACAAAAAGATATATATACAAACATTTTCAATTAAATAGCGGCCCTTATTAATACCTCCAAGGTTTGTAGCGGAGGGGAGTTTGATTTTGAGTGCTGCGTGTGGACCTTCGCAGCGCAGGGGTTGCTATTGGCCTAACAGGGCCCGCTATTCTTGCTACCGCTGGTGTAGTGCACTGTCTTCTAGCTACACTTCTAGTGAGTCTGGGTAGCACTGGCAGGTTAGGGCTCTCAGAGCTGCTGCTATCAACAGTGGGTACAGCAGATTCACCGATAGCAGAGGGAGGATTTGCCGGTTCAACGGTTGGCATGGCTTCATCAGGTTAGGCTTGTTGAGGTAGTGGGGCCGGATGATCTGGTACCTCCATCGTTTCTGGCGGGTCCGGCTGTGGAAACATTAGGACAGGTACCACGAGGGCTTGGTTTATCTGAGTCCAGGACTGGGGAAAGTCACCAAGGACAGTATGGAACACATTCTCCTTTTCTACCGGCGGGGAGATTTCTGGGGCCGTGCCCCCCTCTTTCAACTTATCGGGGCAGACCTTAAGGTGATCCCTGGATACCGCTGCCGAGGTCTCCCCTCTGTCCTTGCTGATGAGACAGACCTTAGTGTTGTCGAAGTCGGATGGCAAGATGGTATACGGTTCCGCTTCCCATTGGTCATCGAGCTTGTGTAACCTCCTCTTTCGTTTAAGCACTTGCTCACCAGGTGACAGGGGAGTCGCAGGAGCATGTTGATTGTAGTCCCTTTCTTGTTTCTGCCTGGCCTGGGTGAGACTTCTCTCTACACACTCCTGTATTTCGCGGTACCTTCGCTGCCTTTCTGCATCCCAATCTGCATCCGGCGAGGTATCTTCGGGTACTAGGACCCCCATGTCCAGATCAACGGGTAACCGACTAGATCTTCCTCGCATCAGGTACGCTGGAGTACAGTTGGTGGAACTTACGGGGATGTGATTGTACATATCCACTAAGTCAGGCAACTTTGTCGGCCACAGGTTCCGTTCCTCCACCGGTAAGGTCTTCAATAAATCAATTACCACCTGGTTCATCTTCTCGCACATCCCGTTGGTTTGAGGGTGGTACGGTGTAGTTCTGATCTTCTTACACCCGTACAACTGGCAGAATTCTTGGAACACTTCCGCTTCGAATGCAGGCCCCTGATCGGTCAGTACTTTCTCTGGGTAGCCATGGGGCCTACAAAAGTGCTGCTGGAAGGCCCTGGCGGCAGTCCTAGCTGTTAGATCCTTGACAGGCACAACCACCAAAAACCTGGAGTAGTGCTCCACGATGGTAAGGGCGTAGATATAGCCCGACCGGCTAGGCGTCAGCTTCACATGGTCCAGCGCGACCAGTTCGAGCGGCCGTTTGGTGATGATAGGCCGCAGGGGAGCCCGTTGACTGTCACGGTCCTTCCTGCGCAGACTACATGGACCACACTCCCGACACCACTTCTCAATGGTTCTCTTCATGCCAATCCAATAGAACCTCCCTCGGAGCAGCTTCTCCAGCTTCTTCCATCCGAAGTGTCCGGCTCCATCATGGTAGGCTCCCAGAATCATGGGCGCATCTCGCCTTGGCACCACTATCTGCCACACCAATTCATGAGTACGTGGGTCGATGCTCCTCCTGCACAACTTGCCATCATGGATAAACAGTTTGCTTCTCCCCTTCCACAGCTGTTGGGTCTCTTGTGGATCATCTGGGCCAGGGTGCAAGCCAGCCTGCGTCAAGAGTTCCTTCACCTGACGGACCGCGGGGTCACTATCCTGGGTTTCTGCCCATCCGTGGTGGGGCAGGGGATTCAGCGTGGCATCCGGTTGGTTCTTGTGCCTGTTCTTCACATGGTGAGAGTTCTGAGTGGCTTTGGGGCGATGGAAGGCAGGCAGCTCCACTTCTTCAAGTGCCTCCGGGTCTTCTCCCACTTCTGGTAAATTGGGCATTCGGGACAGAGCATCGGCATTGGCATTCTGGTGCCCTGCCCGATATTTGATGGTGAAATCATAGTTGGACAGCCGGGCCATCCACCGCTGTTCCAAAGCCCCGAGTTTGGCAGTATCCAGATGCGTTAGCGGATTGTTGTCCGTGAAGACGGTGAATTTCGCAGAGGCCAGGTAGTGCTTAAACCTCTCTGTCACCGCCCAGACGAGGGCAAGAAATTCCAGTTTGAAGGAACTGTAGTTGTCAGGGTTCCTTTCCGTGGGACGGAGTTTCCTGCTGGCGTAAGCAATCACTCTTTCCTTGCCTTTCTGGACTTGAGACAGCACGGCTCCTAATCCCACATTACTGGCATCTGTGTACAGCACAAACGGTTGGTCGTATTCGGGGTAAGCCAGTACCTCTTCCCCCGTCAGCGCCGACTTCAAGCAGGTGAAGGATTCTTCCAGCTCCCCGTTCCAGTCAAAGGGGGTGTTCTTTCCCCTGGTCTTCTTTGGTTGGCCCACCAACAGGTTTTGCAAGGGTGCGGCCTTTTTGGTGAAGTCTTTAATGAACCTCCGGTAATAGCCTACCAGCCCGAGGAACTGCCGGACTTCGTGGAGGTCACTGGGCTTTGGCCAGTCCTTGATCACTGTGACCTTGTCAGGGTCTGGGGCCACTCCTTCAGCGCTCACCACATGGCCCAGGTACTGCACTTTAGGTTTCAGCAGATGACACTTGGACGGTTTCACTTTTAGGCCGAAGTTGGACAAGGCTTCAAACACCTCGGCCAGGTGCTTCAGATGGTCTTCGTAGGTTTTAGAGAAGACTATGACGTCATCCAGATATAGCAGCACGGTTTCAAAGTTCAGGTGTCCCAGGCAGCTCTCCATCATCCTCTGGAACGTTCCGGGAGCATTGCACAATCCGAAGGGCATGTAGTTGAACTCACAGAGGCCCATTGGCGTCGTGAAGGCCGTCTTCTCTTTGTCCGCCTCCGCCACAGGAACCTGCCAGTACCCACTGGTGAGATCTAAGGTAGAGAAATAGTTAACAGATTTTAAGGCAGCCAGAGACTCCTCTATCCTGGGCAGTGGGTATGCGTCCTTATGTGTAATGCGATTCAACTGTCTGTAGTCAACACACATCCTCATTGTACCATCTTTCTTTTTAACAAGGACTAACGGAGCCGCCCAGGGGCTACAGCTGTCTCTCACCACCCCAGCCTCCTTCATTTCTCGCAACATGTCCTTGGCACACTGGTAATGAGCTGGGGGTACAGGGCGATATCTCTCTTTTATGGGTCGGTGATCTCCTGTGGGGATGTGATGTTGGATCCCTTTCACCTGCCCAAAATCTGAGGGGTGTTTGCTGAATACCTGCTCGTACTCGTGTACCACTCTGTAAGCCCCCTGTATTTGATGAGATGGGGTAGAGTCAGTGCCCACATGCAATTCCCGACACCAGTCTTTCAAGTGCTCGGCAGAACCTTTGTTCTCCGCCACGTTTGACGAGACCAAGGGTTCAGGTGTCTGTATTACACTATTATTGACAGTGAACAGTTTGGCGAGCGTGGTATACTTGGTTAGGTGGACCTCTTCCTCCCCACAATTGAGGACATGTACGGGCACTCTCCCCTGTCGGACGTCGACCACCGCCCGGGCTGTCAGAACAGTAGGCCTATTGTCTGAATATACAGGTTCCACCAAGGCCTGGTAGTCCTTACCCCTGAGGCCTATGGCTGCTTGACACCATATTAACATTTCACTTTTGGGGGGTATCGCGATGGGGTTTGAATCACTCACAGTGACACGACCAATCTCACCACCAGTCAGCTCTACCTGTTGTCTCTGCATCAGAGCTCTGATTTCCTTCTGCAGGGCACGTTGCTCACTGTGGCCAGCGGTTTCTGCCACCTGTTGCAACAAAACAATCACTTCTGCAAGACAATTTTCTATAACATTAGTACCAAGAGTCATCATGGGATTACATTCTCGACGATCAATATCTACAATCACAATCCCTTGGGCTTTCAATTCCACCCGCCCCACTTTGATGGTGACCTCCTTATACCCCACCTGTGGCAACGGCTGACCACTACTGGCGATTATGGTGAAATCATCGTCAGGGCCACAAGTAATATCAGCGTCCTCCCAATACCGTTTGTAGAGCACGTAAGGTATAGTCGTCACCTGAGAACCGGTGTCCAGCAAAGCATTCAAGGGGATTCCATCAATCACTACAGGGAGAACTGGTCGTCCTCCAATATACTTGGTTCTCCAATGCCGCGGGCCTGACCGTCCTACTCCTGGGGGTTGGCCCTTTGCCCCAGGGGTTGCTCGTTTAAAGGACAGTACCTTGCAAGATGGCCCACCTGGTGACAGCGGCGGCAGATGGGTCGTCCATCCGGGTGGAAGCGATCGTCGGGCCGGCTCCTAGTCGGCGGAGTCCTCCTCTGTCGCATCCAAGGGACATCCTCCGGACTGGAAGCCAACTGGATCTTCTCTTTGGGGGCCTCCTGTAGGGACTGCACCGTCCGGGCCAGGGCAGCAACGCTCTTGGTTAGCTCTTGCATTTGGAGACGGAGTCCTGCAGGGGAGTCGTCCTCGAAGCTCTGGGCGTCGGCCTCCGCGGCAACTGGGGTATCCGATGCCACCTCCTGGTGGTATGTGAGAGCGGGGCGCCTGGGTGGTATTGCGCGGCTGGGCTGTCGCTCCTGCAATGCCTGGATAGCTTTATCTTTAAACTGCGCAAAAGTCAAGTCTGGATTTTGCATGGCCAGGAAGTGCAATTGGCTCCGCTGGTGACTGCACAGGAGCCCCTCAATGAACCGCTCCTTCAGGATTTTATCCTCATCCTGCATGCTGCCGGGGTCACTCTGCTTAATGGCCCGCATCGCTTCCTGGAGATTAAGGGCATAGTCCCGTAAGCTATCCTGTGACCTTTGTTTGCATCCATAAAAAGTCAGTTTAATTTCTGTAGCAGTGCGAGTATCAAAGGTGGCTTTAAGCTTGGCAAAAATCTGTTGTGCAGTTCCTTTATCCTCAGCGGGCCAGGATTTCAATTCTCTCAGAGCCGCCCCAAAGAGTTGGCCGGTTATCATATGGACCTTCTGAGGCTCGGTTAGGGGATAGAACTCGAGCAGGCTGCAGAGCCCTTCCTTAAAGTCAGTGAACGTATGCGCCTCCCCAGAGTATCGTGGGAGCCAGGCCGCTCCGGGCAGGTAGGGCATGGAGAAGGGCATTATGGCTTTTGCATTAGCGGCAGTGTCCGACTGGCTGATGGGGGCAGCGGGTTCTGCGGCAGCCAGTGGTGGTATTAGGGCCACGGCTTCGCCCGCTGCGGGGACCGGAGCTGCCCCTGCGTCCGCGGCTGCGACCGCCACCTCCTCTCCTCCCGACTCGGACATGGCCGTCCCTTCCTCCCACTAACCTGCTGGAGGTCGGAGTTCCTCTTCCGGGATTGGCGTCTCACCGCGCTTTCCGTCCCGCGCTTCTTTTGGCTGATCCCGCCCACGTAGCTAAGGCTCCTCCCTCCGCGCGCGGCAATGGCGAATTTTGGCGGTAACTTTCCGCGGCAAGCAGTAGCACACAGTTCTCTCAATAAAGTACAGTCCAAGCACAACACATCACAGTTCCAAGGCACACATGACCTGATTCCTCAGGCTTAAGTAGATCCTGTTCGTGACGCCAAGTTAAAGCGCCCCCACACCGCTGCAGGGGCCTAGGGGTACCCGGAGCCGGGCCTCTGAGTCTCAGTCCTGGGGTTGTCATGGTGGCTAGACCCGGTCCGTGGCCCTGTCTGTCAGTGGGGGACGTCCGGTAGAATAAGTGATGTTGTAACGGTGGTGTAGTTGTGGGGTGCAGGTCGCGGTAAATAACGAGGACACCAGATTGCAGTCTCTTTACCTCTTTACTGAAGATGTGGGAGACCTCAGTCCAGAGCGCTGTTAACTGGGTTTTCAGAGACCGGCCGGTCCAACGACACATCAGGAGCTCTCTTTACAGGTGGGAATCAGTATCTACCTTCTAGCGCTGTGTGTTGTAGTTCTTCCCTGCTGAGCTCCCGGGATAGTCCTCACAACTGTTTCTTTCTGTCTCTACTGTTCTTTTTCCGTCCCCCAGGTGATATGGTAGGACGCACCCGTATGACGGGGTAGGCCTGGAGTTCTTCCGGGACTCTAGAGTCGCCTGTTATGGTTCTCAATGGCAAGAGAACATAGCCCAGCAAACATAAGTACTAGCTCTTGGAAGGATGGAAACTAAACTGACCATGAACTAAACCTGCCGCACAACTAACAGTAGCCGGGTAGCGTTGCCTACGTTTTTATCCCTAGACGCCCAGCGCCGGCCGGAGGACTAACTAATCCTGGCAGAGGAAAATATAGTCCTGGCTCACCTCTAGAGAAATTTCCCCGATAGGCAGACAGAGGCCCCCACATATATTGGCGGTGATTTTAGATGAAATGACAAACGTAGTATGAAAATAGGTTTAGCAAAATTGAGGTCCGCTTACTAGATAGCAGGAAGACAGAAAGGGCACTTTCATGGTCAGCTGAAAACCCTATCAAAATACCATCCTGAAATTACTTTAAGACTCTAGTATTAACTCATAACATCAGAGTGGCAATTTCAGATCACAAGAGCTTTCCAGACACAGAAACGAAACTACAGCTGTGAACTGGAACAAAATGCAAAAACAAACGAGGACTAAAGTCCAACTTAGCTGGGAGTTGTCTAGCATCAGGAACATGCACAGAAAGGCTTCTGATTACAATGTTGACCGGCATGGAAGTGACAGAGGAGCAAGGTTAAATAGCGACTCCCACATCCTGATGGAAACAGGTGAACAGAGGGGATGATGCACACCAGTTCAATTCCACCAGTGGCCACCGGGGGAGCCCAAAATCCAATTTCACAACAGTACCCCCCCCTCAAGGAGGGGGCACCGAACCCTCACCAGAACCACCAGGGCGATCAGGATGAGCCCTATGAAAGGCACGGACCAGATCGGAGGCATGAACATCAGAGGCAGTCACCCAAGAATTATCCTCCTGACCGTATCCCTTCCATTTGACCAGATACTGGAGTTTCCGTCTGGAAACACGGGAGTCCAAGATTTTTTCCACAACGTACTCCAACTCGCCCTCAACCAACACCGGAGCAGGAGGCTCAACGGAAGGCACAACCGGTACCTCATACCTGCGCAACAATGACCGATGAAAAATATTATGAATAGAAAAAGATGCAGGGAGGTCCAAACGGAAGGACACAGGGTTAAGAATCTCCAATATCTTGTACGGGCCGATGAACCGAGGCTTAAACTTAGGAGAAGAAACCCTCATAGGGACAAAACGAGAAGACAACCACACCAAGTCCCCAACACAAAGCCGAGGACCAACCCGACGCCGGCGGTTGGCAAAAAGCTGAGTCTTCTCCTGGGACAACTTCAAATTGTCCACTACCTGCCCCCAAATCTGATGCAACCTCTCCACCACAGCATCCACTCCAGGACAATCCGAAGATTCCACCTGACCAGAAGAAAATCGAGGATGAAACCCCGAATTACAGAAAAAAGGAGACACCAAGGTGGCAGAGCTGGCCCGATTATTGAGGGCAAACTCCGCTAAAGGCAAAAAAGCAACCCAATCATCCTGATCTGCAGACACAAAACACCTCAAATATGTCTCCAAGGTCTGATTCGTCCGCTCGGTCTGGCCATTTGTCTGAGGATGGAAAGCAGACGAGAAAGACAAATCTATGCCCATCCTAGCACAGAATGCTCGCCAAAATCTAGACACGAATTGGGTTCCTCTGTCAGAAACGATATTCTCCGGAATACCATGCAAACGGACCACATTTTGAAAAAACAGAGGAACCAACTCGGAAGAAGAAGGCAACTTAGGCAGGGGAACCAAATGGACCATCTTAGAGAAACGGTCACACACCACCCAGATGACAGACATCTTCTGAGAAACAGGAAGATCCGAAATAAAATCCATCGAGATGTGCGTCCAGGGCCTCTTCGGGATAGGCAAGGGCAACAACAATCCACTAGCCCGAGAACAACAAGGCTTGGCCCGAGCACAAACGTCACAAGACTGCACAAAGCCTCGCACATCTCGAGATAGGGAAGGCCACCAGAAGGACCTGGCCACCAAATCTCTGGTACCAAAGATTCCAGGGTGGCCTGCCAACACAGAAGAATGAACCTCCGAGATGACTCTACTGGTCCACTCATCTGGAACAAACAGTCTCCCAGGCGGACAACGATCAGGCCTATCAGTCTGAAACTCCTGCAAAGCACATCGCAAGTCTGGGGAGACAGCAGACAAAATCACCCCATCCTTAAGGATACCCGTAGGCTCAGAATCACCAGAGGAGTCAGGCTCAAAACTCCTAGAAAGGGCATCTGCCTTCACATTTTTCGAACCCGGCAAGTATGAAACCACAAAATTAAACCGGGAGAAAAACAGCGACCAGCGCGCCTGTCTAGGATTCAGATGCCTGGCAGACTCAAGGTAAATCAGATTCTTGTGATCAGTCAAGACCACAACCCGATGTCTAGCACCCTCAAGCCAATGACGCCACTCCTCAAATGCCCACTTCATAGCCAAGAGCTCCCGATTACCGACATCATAGTTTCGCTCGGCGGGCGAAAACTTTCGAGAGAAGAATGCACATGGTCTCATCACTGAGCAATCGGGACTTCTCTGCGACAAAACCGCCCCCGCTCCAATCTCGGAAGCATCAACCTCGACCTGAAAAGGGAGCGAAACATCAGGCTGGCGCAACACAGGGGCAGAAGAAAAGCGGCGCTTAAGCTCCCGAAAGGCCTCCGCAGCCGCAGAGGACCAATTGGCAACATCAGCACCCTTCTTAGTCAAATCAGTCAGAGGCTTAGCAACACTTGAAAACCCAGTTATAAATCGACGATAGAAATTAGCAAAGCCCAAGAATTTCTGAAGACTCTTCAGGGAAGTAGGCTGCGTCCAATCACAAATGGCCCGAACCTTGACAGGATCCATCTCAATAGAAGAAGGGGAAAAAATGTACCCCAAAAAAGAGATCTTCTGAACCCCAAAAATACACTTCGAACCCTTTACAAACAAAGAATTGGCCCGCAAAACCTGAAAAACCTTCCTAACCTGTTGAACATGCGACTCCCAGTCATCCGAAAAAATCTAAATA
Source organism: Ranitomeya variabilis (assembly GCF_051348905.1). Classification (NCBI taxonomy): domain Eukaryota; kingdom Metazoa; phylum Chordata; class Amphibia; order Anura; family Dendrobatidae; genus Ranitomeya; species Ranitomeya variabilis. Next base: position 240,345,215 of record NC_135232.1, read on the forward strand.
TCATCCAAATACACAATCATAAATTTATCCAGATATTCACGGAAAATATCGTGCATAAAGGACTGAAAGACTGAAGGGGCATTAGAAAGACCAAAAGGCATTACCAAATACTCAAAATGGCCCTCGGGCGTATTAAATGCAGTTTTCCACTCATCTCCCTGCTTAATCCGCACCAAATTATACGCACCCCGAAGATCAATCTTAGAGAACCACTTTGCCCCTTTAATACGAGCAAATAAATCAGTCAATAGTGGCAAAGGATACTGGTATTTGACTGTAATCTTATTCAACAGGCGATAATCAATACAGGGCCTCAGGGAGCCATCTTTTTTACCCACGAAAAAAAAACCTGCTCCTAAAGGAGATGAGGATGGACGGATATGTCCCTTTTCCAAGGACTCCTTAATATACTCTCGCATAGCAGCATGCTCAGGCACAGACAGATTGAACAAACGACCCTTAGGAAACTTGCTGCCAGGAATTAAGTCTATAGCACAATCGCATTCCCTGTGAGGGGGGAGAGAACTAAGTTTAGGCTCCTCAAAAACATCACAATAGTCAGACAAAAATGCCGGAACTTCAGAGGGAGTAGATGAAGCAATGGAAACCAAAGGTACTTCCCCATGAGCCCCCTGACATCCCCAGCTTAACACAGACATTGTTTTCCAGTCAAGGGCTGGATTATGAGTTTGCAACCATGGCAATCCAAGCACTAAGACATCATGCAAGTTATGCAACACAAGGAAGCGAATCACCTCCCGATGGTCAGGAGTCATACACATAGTCACTTGTGTCCAGTATTGTGGTTTATTCCTAGCCAATGGTGTGGAGTCGATACCCTTCAGAGGGATAGGAACTTCCAAAGGCTCTAGGCTAAACCCACAGCGTCTGGCAAAGGACCAATCCATAAGACTCAAGGAAGCGCCAGAATCCACATAGGCATCCACGGTAATAGATGATAATGAACAAATCAAAGTTACAGACAAAATAAACTTAGACTGTAAAGTGCCAATTGCAAAAGACTTATCAACCTTTTTTGTGCATTTAGAGCATGCTGATATAACATGAGCAGAATCACCACAGTAGAAGCACAACCCATTTTTACGTCTATAATTCTGCCGTTCATTTCTGGACAGAATTCTATCACATTGCATATTCTCCAGTGCCTGCTCAGAAGACACCGCCAAATGGTGCACAGGTTTGCGCTCCCGTAAACGCCGATCAATCTGAATAGCCATAGTCATGGATTCATTCAGACCTGTGGGCGTAGGAAACCCCACCATGACATCTTTAACGGCGTCAGAGAGACCTTCTCTGAAATTCGCCGCCAGGGCGCACTCATTCCACTGAGTAAGCACAGACCATTTTCGAAATTTTTGACAATATATTTCAGCTTCATCATACCCCTGAGAGAGGGCCATCAAGGCTTTTTCAGCCTGAATCTCCAAATTAGGTTCCTCATAGAGCAACCCCAGTGCCAGAAAAAACGCATCCACATTGAGCAGCGCAGGATCCCCTGGTGCCAATGCAAATGCCCAATTCTGGGGGTCACCCCGTAACAAGGAAATAACAATTTTAACCTGCTGAGTGGGGTCTCCAGCGGAGCGAGATCTCAGAGAAAGATACAATTTACAATTGTGCTTAAAATTCAAAAAACGAGATCTATCTCCAGAAAAAAACTCAGGTATAGGAATCTTGGGTTCAGACATAGGAGCATGTATAACAAAGTCTTGGATATTTTGAACTTTAGAGGCAAGAGTATTCAGGTTTGAAGCTAAACTCTGGATATCCATTTCTCAACAGCTGAGATCTGAGCCATTCAGGGATTAAGAGGAGAGGAAAAAAAAAAAACAGCAGATTGAAATTATGGCTAGACAGAACTTCTGAGTAAAAAAAAAAAAAAAAAGGTGTCAGAAACTTCTTTTTTCTCTCTTTCTTCAGCCAATACCTTTAATACATTTTGGCCGGCAATACTGTCATGGTTCCAATGGCAGGGACTTAAGCAAAAACGGACTAGCTCTAGGAAGATGGTAACTCAGATGACCGCGATGCTGAACCTAACACACAAATAACAGTAGCCGGGGGGCGTGCCTACGTTTTTATCCCTAGACGTCTCGCACCAGCCGGAGATCTCGCAACCCCTAGTAGAGGAAAACACAGACCTGACTTGCCTCCAGGGAAACCCCAAAAGTGATAGTAGCCCCCCACATATAATAACGGTTAGGTAAGAGGAAAACACGTACGCAGTATGAATATAGGTTCAGCAAAGAGAGGCCCTCTGACTAGATAGCAGAAAATACAAAAGAGGACTTCGCGGTCACCTCAAAACCCTAATCAGCTATCCTGAAATTACTTTAACTCTGATATCAACTCATGACACCGGAGTAGTAATTTCAGATCACTAGAGCTTCCAGCAGCAAGAGTGTATAAATGCTTGCTGGACAAAACAAACACAAAAATACAAAAGATCCAACTTAGCTGAATTGCAGACTTGGAGCAGGTAGCAAGCAACAGAGGTGCTCTGATAACATTGATTGCCGGCACTAGAATGACTGAGAAGCCAAACTAAATAGGAAACTCCCAAACCCTGATGGGAACAGGTGCACTGGAAACAAAAGACAAAAGTAAGCCAGTACCACCAGTAGCCACCAGAGGGAGCCAAAAACAGACTTCACAACACCGAGCTCTGCTATGCACCCAAACAGTGGTTTACCCCCACATATGGGGTATCGCCGTACTCAGGACAAATTGCACAACAACTTTTGTGGTCTAATTTCATCTCTTACCCTTGGAAAAAAAAAATTGGGGGCATAAAGATCACTTTTGTGAAAAAATATGATTTTTTATTTTTGCGGCTCTGCATTATAAACTTCTGTGAAGCACTTGTTGGGTCAAAGTGCTCACCAAATATCTAGATAAGTTCCCTAGGGGGTCTACTTTCCAAAATGGTGTCACCTGTGGGGGGTTTCAATGTTTAGGCACATCAGGGGCTCTCCAAACGCAACATGGCGTCCCATCTCAATTCCAGTCAATTTTGCATTGAAAAGTCAAATGGCGCTCCTTCCCTTCCGAGCTCTGCCATGCGCCCAAACAATGGTTTACCCCCACATATGGGGTATCGCCGTACTCAGGACAAATTGGACAACAACTTTTAGGGTCCAATTTATCCTGTTACCCTTGTGAAAATAAAAAATTGGGGGCGAAAAGATCATTTTTGTGAAAAAAATATGATTTTTTATTTTTACGGCTCTGCATTATTAACTTCTGTGAAGCACTTGGTGGGTCAAAGTGCTCACCACTAGTGTTGAGCAATACCATCCGATACTTGAAAGTATTGGTATCGGAAAGTATCGGCCGATACCGGCAGAGTATCGGATCTAATCCGATACGATACCAATACAAGTCAATGGGACTCCAGTATCGGACGGTATCCCTGATGGTTCCCAGGGTCTGAAGGAGAGGAAACTCTCCTTCAGGCCCTGGGATCCATATTAATGTGTAAAATAAAGAATTAAAATAAAAAATATTGATATACTCACCTCTCCGACGCAGCCTGCACCTTTTCGAGTGAACCGGCAGCCTTCTTTGCTTAAAATGCGCGCGTTTACTGCCTTCCGTGACGTCAGGGCTTCTGATTGGTCGTGTGCCGCCCATGAGACTGCGACGCGACCAATCACAACAAGTCGTGACGTAATTTTCAGGTCCTGAATGCCTAATTCTAGAATTAGGCATTCAGGACCTGAAAATTACGTCACGGCTTGTTGTGATTGGTCGCGTCGCGGTCACATGGGCGGCACGCGACCAATCAGAAGCCGTGACGTAATTTTCAGGTCCTGAATGCCTAGAATTCGGCATTCAGGACCTGAAAATTACGTCACGGCTTGTTGTGATTGGTCGCGTCGCGGTCACATAGGCAGCACGCGACCAATCAGAAGCCGTGACGTCACGGAAGGCAGTAAACGCGCGCATTTTAAGCAAAGAAGGCTGCCGGTTACTACCAGGGCGCGTCAGAGGGTGAGTATATCCCTATTTTTTATTTTAATTCTTTACTTTTTACATGGATATGGATCCCAGGGCCTGAAGGAGAGTTTCCTCTCCTTCAGACCCTGAGAACCATACACTGGGAAGTTCCGATTCCGATTCCCGATACCACAAAAGTATCGGATCTCGGTATCGGAATTCCGATACAGCAAATATCGGCCGATACCCGATACTTGCGGTATCGGAATGCTCAACACTACTCACCACACATCTAGATAAGTTCCCTAGGGGGTCTACTTTCCAAAATGGTGTCACCTGTGGGGGGTTTCAATGTTTAGGCACATCAGGGGCTCTCCAAACGCAACATGGCGTCCCATCTCAATTCCAGTCAATTTTGCATTGAAAAGTAAAATGGCGCTCCTTTCCTTCCGAGCTCTGCCATGCGCCCAAACAGTGGTTTACCCCCACATATTGGGTATCAGCGTACTCAGGACAAATTGTACAACAACTTTTGGGGTCCATTTTCTCCTGTTACCCTTGGTAAAATAAAACAAATTGGAGCTGAAATAAATTTTGTGTGAAAAAAAGTTAAATGTTCATTTTTAATTAAACATTCCAAAAATTCCTGTGAACCACCTGAAGGGTTAATAAACTTCTTGAATAAGGTTTTGAGCACCTTGAGGGGTGCAGTTTTTAGAATGGTGTCACACTTGGTTATTTTCTATCATATTGACCCCTCAAAATGACTTCAAATGAGATGTGGTCCCTAAAAAAAATGGTGTTGTAAAAATGAGAAATTTCTGGTCAAATTTTAACCCTTATAACTCCCTAACAAAAAAAAATTTTGTTTCCAAAATTGTGCTGATGTAAAGTAGACATGTGGGGAATGTTACTTATTAAGTATTTTGCGTGACATATCTCTGTGATTTAAGGGCATAAAAATTCAAATTTGGAAAATTGCAAAATTTTCTAACTTTTCGCCAAATTTCTGTTTTTTTCACAAATAAACGCAAGTTATATCGAATAAATTTTACCACTAACATGAAGTACGGTATGTCACGAGAAAACAATGTCAGAATCGCCAAGATCCGTTGAAGAGTTCCAGAGTTATAACCTCATAAAGGGACAGTGGTCAGAATTGTAAAAATTGGCCTGGTCATTAACGTGCAAACCACCCTTGGGGGTGAAGGGGTTAAAAAGCTTCTAATTGCCTGGAAAATATGAGTATAACACAGGATTCCCCTTAGAGTCCAATGAACTATTTTTCAGCTCTTTAATGAAAACACAGCCTTTTTAATGTCTAGTGACCTCAATCTATCTGATTGGATGGTAAGTAATGGTAACAAACAACCTAATAAACCACACACAGCAGTTTCCAACTTTGTAGGCTACTCATATTGTATCCCTCTTGGAGGCATATGCATGCCTTGCTCTTGTTTATAAACAGGTACTGCAAATGGAAGAAGCTGTGACATATTCACACAGCTGGGAATAAAATGCATCCAGGTTTAGGAAGTATCAAGATCTTAGCACTTTTCTAAATGAAGAACATATACAGTATCTTATAAATTCACAACTCAAAAAAATTATCCCTTTAAGTAAATAGAACAATCAGGTATTCTGTTTTGAAGATGAAGAAGTTGAAGTAATTCAACTAGGATTGAAAAAATGTTTCTTTTTTGGATCTACAACTGATTTGATATTCAGAAGTTAATTAGGCAATTACAAAGCCTCTTTTCATGCAGTCCAAAATATATTACTGTCTTTCTGGAGACAAAACATAGGTACTGTTTTCAATGTGAAGAATTTGTTTGTCAACTATAAGTGAAAATTATCCATTTTCTGAGGTCCACAATTGGTTTGCTAATCACAAAATAATTATAAAAAGGTTGCTTTGGAATTATACTATACCTATATTTCTTATCTCTGCAACATGAATTGTGGTATGTTCTAAAAGGGTCCACTGAGACTCTTTCCCTAGAACCCATGAACACTTGGAGCCAGCAATGCATTACCCATATGATTGTGCTTTGGCAGGCATAACAATAAATAGTTTGCTCAAAGAGAAGTATAGCATCAACTCCGTGGATGATACAGAAGAAGAACTGACAACGATGTGTTGCGACAATCTTCATAACTCCAGATATCAAGAGAGAATTGTGAGAATATCAGCACAAAAATTATCCCATCAGGCATGTGTCAGCAAAAAAACAAGCCCACATATGCTGAAATCACTTCATCTGAAGCATACTCAGTATCACTGGAAGACTGGATGTGATCAGTGATGGCCACTTGGGCTTCCAGAAGCTCTTCTAAAGGGTAGGTACACCATTCTTGCATTATGTTATCTTATATAAACCATACAAGTAGAATAAGGTTCTGTCTTTCATGTTACATGGTGCTGAAATAAGACATAGACAGTTAACCTTCAAAATTTGTATAAAACAAAAAAATCCAGTCTGCAATGAGTTTTAAATTGCAAAATCCTATTTTTCTGCTAGCATTTAGCTTTTAGCATGTTTAGTCTATTACATTCATGTGCTGTGATAATGTTAGACTTTCAAAAACTGAGAATAGAAAATTGTCTGTGTCCTTCCTAAATTATCCCAGCATGGTAAATGTCCTAAGAGGCTTCCAAACTAAATGACATTATTTTTGTAGCCAGAACTTTCTCTTTACGACACAAGAAGGGACACAAGTGTTAGTCTATTAATCCAATCCTGCTCCTTATTGCACCATGTACTAACAGAAGTAGTAGTCACCTCTATACACTTTGCCCCTAACAATATTGTAGAAAGATACTAAAGACTAAAAATTATCTTCTACTGAAAATTATCAGGCTTGAAGCTAAAACGTAGTTGGAAAAAAAAATCTGTATTTGCCCTCCTCAGACATATCTTCTAACTTCATTATAAGAAAATAGTAAAATAGTAGATCCTGTATAAACACTTACCACTGTTCTTGATTATGGTACTTAATGGTATTTATTAGGGTTGAGCGAAACGGATCGTTCATTTTCATAAGTCGCCGACTTTTGGCAAAGTTGGCGTCTCATGAAACCCGACCCGATCCCTGTGTGGGGTCGGCCATGCGGTACGCAACTTTCACGCCAAAGTCGCGTTTCAATGACGCTAAAAGCGCCATTTCTCAGCCAATGAAGGTGGAAGCAGAGTGTGGGCAGCGTGATGACATAGATCTCAGTCCCCACCATCTTAGAGAAGGGCATTGCAGTGATTGGCTTGCTTTCTGCCGCGTCACAGGGGTTATAAAGGGGTGTTCCTGCCGACTGCCATCTTACTGCTGCTGATCTGAGCGTAGGGAGAGGTGCCGCTTCGTCAGAAGCAGGGATAGTGTTTTGCAGGGTACATTCACCCCCAAACCGCTTGTGCTGTAGCGATTTCCACTGTCCAACACCACCTTTTGTTTGCAGGGACAGTGGAAGCTACATTTTTTTTCCGCAGCGCTGTAGCTCATTGGGCTGCCCTAGAAGGCTCCCTGATAGCTGCGTTGGTGTGTGTGTACGCCGCTGTGCAAACCAACTGCTTTTTTCAAAGCACAAATCCTGTTGTTCCTTCCTTTCTGCACAGCTATCTTGTTTGTTTGTCCACACTTTTGTGTGCAGCAGTCCTTTTTATAGCTGCCTGCCATACTTTTCTGAGATTACTGCAGGGAGATAAAGATTGGCAAGTCTGCCTCTGTGCCAGTGCTGTGTGTGGCATCTGTCTCTCATTGTGTGCCACCGAAAACCAGTGTGTAATACTGGGCCATTTTTTTTTTTTGGTAAATTCTCCCTGTAAAAATAAAAATTAATAAATAGTGGGAGATAAAGATTGGCAAGTCTGCCTCTGTGCCATTGCTGTGTGTGGCATCTGTCTCTCATTGTGTGCCACCGAAAACCAGTGTGTAATACTGGGCCATTTTTTTGGGGGGGGTAAATTCTCCCTGTAAAAAAAAAAATTAATAGTGGGAGATAAAGATTGGCAAGTCTGCCTCTGTGCCATTGCTGTGTGTGCCATCTGTCTCTCATTGTGTGCCACAGAAAACCAGTGTGTAATACTGGGCCATTTTTTTTTTGGTAAATTCTCCCTGTAAAAAAATTAATAAATAGTGGGAGATAAAGATTGGCAAGTCTGCCTCTGTGCCATTGCTGTGTGTGGCATCTGTCTCTCATTGTGTGCTACCGAAAACCAGTGTGTAATACTGGGCCATTTTTTTTTCGGGGGGGGTAAATTCTCCCTGTAAAAAAAAAATTAATAGTGGGAGATAAAGATTGGCAAGTCTGCCTCTGTGCCATTGCTGTGTGTGGCATCTGTCTCTCATTGTGTGCCACCGAAAATCAGTGTGACACTGGTCCTTTATTTTTAATTTTTTTTTTTATTGTTCCTTAAAAAAAAAAAAATTAAATAGTGTGAGATAAAGATTGGCAAGTCTGCCTCTGTGCCATTGCTGTGTGTGTCATCTGTCTCTCATTGTGTGCCCCCGAAAACCAGTGTGTAATACTGGGCCATTTTTTTGGGGGGGGGTAAATTCTCCCTGTAAAAAAAAAAATAACAGTGGGAGATAAAGATTGGCAAGTCTGCCTCTGTGCCATTGCTGTGTGTGGCATCTGTCTCTCACTGTGTGCCACAGAAAACCAGTGTGTAATACTGGGCCATTTTTTGGGGGGGGGTAAATTCTCCCTGTAAAAAAAAAATTAATAGTGGGAGATAAAGATTGGCAAGTCTGCCTCTGTGCCATTGCTGTGTGTGGCATCTGTCTCTCATTGTGTGCCACCGAAAACCAGTGTGTAATACTGGGCCATTTTGTTTTTTGGGGGGTAAATTCTCCCTGTAAAAAAAAAATTAATAGTGGGAGATAAAGATTGGCAAGTCTGCCTCTGTGCCATTGCTGTGTGTGGCATCTGTCTCTCATTGTGTGCCACAGAAAACCAGTGTGTAATACTGGGCCATTTTTTTGTTTTGGTAAATTCTCCCTGTAAAAAAATTAATAAATAGTGGGAGATAAAGATTGGCAAGTCTGCCTCTGTGCCATTGCTGTGTGTGGCATCTGTCTCTCATTGTGTGCCACCGAAAACCAGTGTGTAATACTGGGCCATTTTTTTGGGGGGGTAAATTCTCCCTGTAAAAACAAAAATTAATAGTGGGAGATAAAGATTGGCAAGTCTGCCTCTGTGCCATTGCTCTGTGTGGCATCTGTCTCTCATTGTGTGCCACAGAAAACCAGTGTGTAATACTGGGCCATTATTTTTTTTTTTTTAATTCTCCCTGAAAAAAAAAATAGTGGGAGATTAAGATTGGCATTTCTGCTTGAGTGCCGGTCCTGTGTGTGCCATCTGTCTCAAATTATTGGGGCACAGAAAACCTAGTGTGTAACATTGGGCCAGATTTTCCTTTCAGTGTCAGGCACCTATACAGGTATATATAAATCCTACAGAAGTTTGAGTTCACCTTATAAGTTGTTTTACAGTAACAAATACCGTTACTTTGGTTACGTTTTGCAAACAATGAGGAAGTCTAGTGGAAGAGGTCATGGCCGTGGGCGGTCATTGTCAGCTGGTAATGATGGTAGTGGTGGTGGAGCATCAGGTGGTCGTGGTGAAAGCAGTACAGCGCCTAAGTCTCGAGTTGTTGAGCCAGGTTTGTCGTCTGGCTACACAAGGCCTCGAACGCTCCCTTTTCTGGGAGTAGGAAAACCACTTTTGAAGCCGGAGCAGGAGGAACAAGTATTGGCTTTCATTGCTGACTCTGCCTCTAGCTCTTTCGCCTCCTCCTCGGAAAGTGCCAAATGTCAGAGCAGTGCATCGTCAGTGGATGCTCCCGGTCAGGAACAAGTCACTTCCTTGTGTCCTTCACCCAGAACAACAGTGAAGGATGCGTCAGTCGACACAACAGGTTACTCCATGGAGCTCTTTACACATACTGTTCCTGGGTTAGACAGTGAAACAGTTAACAGGCCTTGCCCATTAGAAGTTGAATCGGACATGGAGTGCACAGATGCACAGCCACAGCCAGATTACTATGCTGTTCCTTTGACAGACCAGAGCATTGCCCTCGCAGTGTTCTGAGGCAGAATCAAACCCAGCGGAGACTATGGTGCCCCATCACGAACGCTATACCACCGGCTTACACGGTGACACAGACGAAGTTGCACATGACATAGAAGAGGAGGTCATAGATGACCCAGTTGTTAACCCCGATTGGCAGCCATTGGGGGAACAGGGTGCAGGCGGCAGTAGATCTGAAGCGGAGGAGGAGGAGCCACAGCAGGCATCAACATCACAACAGGTTCCATCTGCCGGGCCCGTATCTGGCCAAAAACGCTTGGCAAAACCAAAACCAGTTGGAGGACAGCGTGGCCATCCAGTTAAAGAAGCTCAGTCTGCAATGCCTGAAAAGGTATCCGATAGTAGAAAGAGTGCAGTCTGGTATTTTTTTAAACAACATCCAAATGATCAGCGCAAAGTCATCTGTCAAAAATGTTCAACTACCTTAAGCAGAGGTCAGAATCTTAAAAGTCTAAATACAAGTTGCATGCATAGACATTTATCCACCATGCATTTGCAAGCCTGGACTAACTACCAAACGTGCCTAAAGGTTGCAGCACCCTCGGCCAATGAAGCTAGTCAGCAACGCTACATCCCTTCCCTCACTGTAACCCCACCATTTCCCGCAACACCTGCAGTATCTGTGCAGCTTTTGTCTCCAGGCCAAAGCAGTCAGGGAATCACCAGGTTCGTAGTAGGAAACACTGCATGTAGGGCACCAGCAAGAATACCATCTCCAACCCTCTCTCAGTCTGCCATGTCCACCGGCACCACCGCTAGTTCCACGATCTCCAGCTCTCCAGTCCAGCTCACCCTACATGAGACTCTTGTTAGGAAAAGGAAGTACTCATCCTCGCATCTGCGTACACAGGATTTGAACGCCCACATTGCTAGACTAATCTCATTAGAGATGATGCCCTACCGGTTAGTTGAAAGCGAAGCTTTCAAAGCGCTGATGGACTACGCTGTAAAACGCTACGAGCTACCCAGTCGACACTTCTTTTCTAGAAAAGCCATCCCAGCCCTCCAACAGCATGTTAAAGACCGCATCGTCCATGCACTCAGGCAGTCTGTGACTAAAAAGGTGCACCTGACAACAGATGCATGGACCAGTAGGCATGGCCAGGGACGTTACGTGTCCATCACGGCACACTGGGTGAATGTGGTGGATGCAGGGTCCACAGGGGACAGCAATATTGGGACAGTTCTGCCTAGCCCACAGTCAAGGAAAGAGTTGGCTGTAGGCGTTTCCCCCCTCCTCCTCTTCCTTGTCCTCCTGCAGAAGCGAGAGCTCGTCCACAGACCGCAGTCGCACATCCACTCCATCCGCAGCTGCCACTGTTGCACACCAGGTGTGCCATTATGGGACAGCTAGTGGCAAGCGTCAGCAGGCTGTATTGGCAATGAAGTGTTTGGGCGACAACAGACACACCGCGGAAGTTCTGCCCCAGGTCTTGCAGAAAGAAACTCAGTCATGGCTGGGCACTGTACATCTTGAGGCAGGCAAGGTAGTGATTGATAACGGAAGGAATTTCATGGCTGCCATAGCCCTTTCCCAACTGAAACACATTCCTTGCCTGGCTCACACCTTAAACCTTGTGGTGCAGTGCTTCCTGAAAAGTTATCCGGGGTTACCTGACCTGCTCCTCAAAGTGCGCAGACTTTGCTCGCATATCCGCCGTTCGCCCGTACACTCCAGCCGTATGCAGAACTATCAGCGGTCTTTGAACCTTCCCCAGCATCGCCTAATCATCGATGTTGCAACAAGGTGGAACTCCACACTGCACATGCTTCAGAGACTGTGAGAACAGAGGCGTGCTGTTATGTTTTGGTGGGAGGATACACATACACGGGCAGGCAGTTGGATGGCAGACATGGAGTTGTCAGGTGTGCAGTGGTCGAAGCTACAAGACCTGTGTCAAGTCCTTCAGTGTTTTGAGGAATGCACATGGCTGGTTAGTGCAGACAACGCCATAATAAGCATGAGCATGCCCCTAATGCGTCTGCTGATGCAAAGTTTGACGCACATAAAGGAGCAGGCGTCTGCAGCCGAGGAAGAGGAAAGCCTTGATGACAGTCAGCCATTGTCTGGTCAGGGCCGTGTAGAGGACGTGGTAGCGAGCGAAGAGGAGGAGGAAGACGAGGAGGATGATGGGGATGAGTACTTTTTTAATGAGGAAGCTTCTCCTGGGCCAACCGAAATTAGTGGCGTTGCAAGGCCGGGTTCTGTTTTTTTAAGGGAGACAAGTGGCGTAGATTTGCCTGTAACTGCCCCTCAAACCAGCACAACCGCAGATTTGACAACTGGAACTTTGGCCCACATGGCGGATTATGCCTTACGTATCCTCAAAAGGGACCCACGCATTATTAAAATGATGAGCGATGACGATTACTGGTTGGCCTGCATCCTTGACCCTCGCTATAAAGGCAAATTGCAAAATATTATGCCACATGAGAACCTCGAACAAATATTAGCAACCAAACAAGCTACTCTTGTAGACCGTTTGATTCAGGCATTCCCAGCACACAGCGCCGGTGATGGTTCTCACACGAGCTGCAGGGGGCTACAGGGCAGAGGTGTTAGAGGTGCACAAATCAGAAGTGGCGTTGGACAGAGGGGTTTTCTGACCAGGTTGTGGAGTGATTTCGCAATGACCGCAGACAGGACAGGTACTGCAGCATCTATTCAAAGTGACAGAAGACAACATTTGTCCAGTATGGTTACTAACTATTTTTCATCCCTTATCGATGTTCTCCCTCAACCGTCATTCCCATTTGATTACTGGGCATCCAAATTAGACACCTGGCCTGAATTGGCAGAATATGCATTGCAGGAGCTTGCTTACCCAGCAGCTAGTGTGCTATCAGAAAGAGTATTCAGTGCTGCTGGTTCAATATTAACCGAAAAAAGGACTCGTCTGGCTACCCAAAATGTGGATGATCTAACCTTCATTAAAATGAACCACTCCTGGATTTCAAATTATTTTGCCCCACCTTTCCCGGCTGACATCTAGCTTTCCTATAAAAAGGTCTTGCTTGTGGACTGGTCTTACTGAGTGTTCCAATCTCTTAATTTGCAGCAGCTGTTTGTCCAGCATACGACATGTTTACACCTCCCTCAATGGGAAAACTCCCCCCACGGGGCCGTGGTCTTGCCACTTGGTGCAAGCACCCGTTAGAGTGCCGTTTGTCTGAAGAGGTGGGTGTGCCCGCTTTTGGTCGACGGCACAGCCACTGGGTCCCTCATAGTACAATAAAGTGCCTCTGGCGGTGGTGGCGCGCACCCAACGTCAGACACACCATGTAACATGAGGGGCCCTGGGACGGTACCGCCGGCCACAAGACAGTTCACCCCCCCACCAGGTCAAGCTGTGCTCTACCACGTGCAAAATTATCTCTCACAGCTCCACCAATGTTTAGTCTATGCGCTGACATCATTCAGTGCCTGGCACTGACAATACCAATTTGTTGACATCTATGATGCTAGTTAAAGTAGTCTGGGTCAGTGTCCTATATTGGCACCAGTAAATACTTACTGCCAAATTACTATGTCAGAAACTCAGCAGATGAGCCCACACCTGTACCTAAGTATGCCACACTTTTTTTTTGTTGTTGTTGTTTTGCGAGACATTAACATCTATTTATTTTTTGTGAGTACTAACTGTGTCAGACACTCCTTGCAATCGTCCTCCGCTGACCACAACAATGCTGCCTGTGTACCCCTGCGAGATAACTCTAAGTGCCTTGAGCCTATTTTTAGTTATTTTAGGCCTAGTAAGCCTGTCTGCGGTCCCTCCTTGCAATCCTCCTCCTCCGCTGACTACAATGCTGCCTGTGTATCCATGTAACCGATTTAAAACTGCCTTGAGCCTATTTTTAGTTATTTGAGGCCTAGTAAGCCTGTCTGCGGTCCCTCCTTGCAATCCTCCTCCTCCGCTGACCACACCAATGCTGCCCGTGTACCCCTGGAACCTATTTTAAAGTGCATAGAGCCTATTTCTTTATTTTATGTAATATTAAAAAAGCCATGATGGACTACGCTGTCCAACGCTACGAGCTACCCAGTCGACACTTCTTTTGCAAGAAAAGCCATCCCAGCCCTCCACCAGCACCACCTCCATTGTCCATGCACTCTGGCAATCTGTGAGTACAAAGGAGCACCTGACAACAGACGCATGGACCTGTAGGCATGGCCACAGAAGGTTACGTGTCCATTACGGTGCAATGGGTTAATGTGGTGGATGCATGGTCCACAGGGGACAGCCTACTAAGTCTGTCTGCAGTCCCAAATTCAAATTGTCCTCCACTGTCTAAATCTGAGCTTCAACCTTCTGGCTCTCATTAAGTGCTTTTTTTACAAAAAAAGGGTGGTTAGGGCCTACTAACGGTGTCTGCCACTCCCTGGTGTTGTTCTCCTCTGTCTAAATCTGAGCTTCAACTTTCTGGCTCTCATTAAGTGCTGTTTTTAAAAAAATTGGTGGTTAGGGCCTACTAACGGTGTCTGCCGCTCCCTGGTGTTGTCCTCCACTGTCTAAATCTGAGCTTCAACCTTCTGGCTCTCATTAAGTGCTTTTTTAAAAAAAATTGGGGGTTAGGGCCTACTAACGGTGTCTGCCGCACCCTGGTGTTGTCCTCGACTGTATAAATCTGAGCTTCAACCTTCTGGCTCTCATTAAGTGCTGTTTTTTAAAAAATTGGTGGTTAGGGCCTACTAACGGTGTCTGCCGCTCCCTGGTGTTGTCCTCCACTGTCTAAATCTGAGCTTCAACCTTCTGGCTCTCATTAAGTGCTGTTTTTTAAAAAATTGGTGGTTAGGGCCTACTAACGGTGTCTGCTGATGCCTGGTGTTGTCCTCCACTGTATAAAGCTGAGCTTCAACCTTCTGGCTCTCATTAAGTGCTTTTTTTAAAAAAAATTGGGGGTTAGGGCCTACTAACGGTGTCTGCCGCTCCCTGGTGTTGTCCTCCACTGTCTAAATCTGATCTTCAACCTTCTGGCTCTCATTAAGTGCTTTTTTAAAAAAAATTGGGGGTTAGGGCCTACTAACGGTGTCTGCCGCTCCCTGGTGTTGTCCTGGACTGTATAAATCTGAGCTTCAACCTTCTGGCTCTCATTAACCCCTTCATGACCCAGCCTATTTTGGCCTTAATGACCTTGCCGTTTTTTGCAATTCTGACCAGTGTCCCTTTATGAGGTAATAACTCAGGAACGCTTCAACGGATCCTAGCGATTCTGAGATTGTTTTTTCGTGACATATTGGGCTTCATGTTAGTGGTAAATTTAGATCGATAATTTCTGAGTTTATTTGTGAAAAAAATGGAAATTTGGCAAAAATTTTGAAAATTTCGCAATTTTCACATTTAGAATTTTTATTCTGTTAAACCAGAGAGTTATGTGACACAAAATAGGTAATAAATAACGTTTCCCACATGTCTACTTTACATCAGCCCAATTTTGGAAACAAATTTTTTTTTTGCTAGGAAGTTATAAGGGTTAAAATTTGACCAGTGATTTCTCATTTTTACAACAAAATTTACAAAACCATTTTTTTTAGGGACCACCTCACATTTGAAGTCAGTTTGAGGGTTCTATATGGCTGAAAATACCCAAAAGTGACACCATTCTAAAAACTGCACCCCTCAAGGTGCTCAAAACCACATTCAAGAAGTTTATTAACCCTTCAGGTGTTTCACAGCAGCAGAAGCAACATGGAAGGAAAAAATGAACATTTAACTTTTTAGTCACAAAAATGATATTTTAGCAACAATTTTTTTATTTTCCCAAGGGTAAAAGGAGAAACTGGACCACAAACGATATTGTCCAATTTGTCCTGAGTACGCTGATACCTCATATGTGGGGGTAAACCACTGTTTGGGCATACGGCAGGGCTTGGAAGGAAAGGAGCGCCATTTGACTTTTTGAATGAAAAATTGGCTCCAATCTTTAGCGGACACCATGTCGCGTTTGGAGAGCCCCCGTGTGCCTAAACATTGGAGCTCCCCCACAAGTGACCCCATTTTGGAAACTAGACCCCCCAAGGAACTTATCTAGAAGCATAGGGAGCACTTTAAACCCCCAGGTGCTTCACAAATTGATCCGTAAAAATGAAACAGTACTTTTTTTTCACAAAAAAATTATTTTAGCCTCAATTTTTTCATTTTCACATGGGCAACAGGATAAAATGGATCCTAAAATTTGTTGGACAATTTCTCCTGAGTACGCCGATACCTCATATGTGGGGGTAAACCACTGTTTGGGCACATGGTAAGGCTCGGAAGGGAAGGAGCGCCATTTGACTTTTTGAATGAAAAATTATCTCCATCGCTAGCAGAGACCATGTCACGTTTGGAGAGCCCCTGTGTGCCTAAACATTGGAGCTCCCCTACAAGTGACCCCATTTTGGAAACTAGACCCCCCAAGGAACTTATCTAGATGCATAGTGAGCACTTATAACCCCCAGGTGCTTCACAGAAGTTTATAACGCAGAGCCGTGAAAATAAAAAATAATTTTTCTTTCCTCAAAAATGATTTTTAGCCCAGGATTTTTTAATTTTCCAAGGGTAATAGGAGAAAATGGACCCCAAATGTTGTTGTCCAGTTTGTCCTGAGTACGATGATACCCCATATGTGGGGGTAAACCACTGTTTGGGCGCACGGCAGGGCTCGGAAGGGAAGGCACGCCATTTGGCTTTTTGAATGGAAAATTAGCTCCAATCATTAGCGGACACCATGTCACGTTTGGAGAGCCCCTGTGTGCCTAAACATTGGAGCTCCCGCACAAGTGACCCCATTTTGGAAACTAGACCTCCCAAGGAACTAATCTAGATGTGTGGTGAGCACTTTGAACCCCCAAGTGCTTCGCAGAAGTTTATAACGCAGAGTCGTGAAAATAATAAATGTGTTTCCTTTCCTCAAAAATATTTTTTTAGCCCAGAATTTTTTATTTTTGCAAGGGTAACAGGAGAAATTGGACCCCAAAAGTTGTTGTCCAGTTTCTCCTGAGTACGCTGATACCCAATATGTGGGGGTAAACCACTGTTTGGGCACATGCCGGGGCTCGGAAGGGAAGTAGTGACGTTTTGGAATGCAGACTTTGATGGAATGCTCTGCGGGCGTCAGGTTGCCTTTGCAGAGCCCCTGATGTGCCTAAACAGTAGGAACTCCCCACAAGTGACTCCATTTTGGAAACTAGACCCCCCAAGGAACTTATCTAGATGTGTGGTGAGCACTTTGAACCCCCAAGTGCTTCACAGAAGTTTTTAACGCAGAGCCGTGAAAATAATAAATGTGTTTCCTTTCCTCAAAAATATTTTTTTAGCCCAGAATTTTTTATTTTTGCAAGGGTAACAGGAGAAATTGGACCCCAAAAGTTGTTGTCCAGTTTCTCCTGAGTACGCTGATACCCCATATGTGGGGGTAAACCACTGTTTGGGCACACGTCAGGGCTCGGAAGGGAACTAGTGACGTTTTGGAATGCAGACTTTGATGGAATGGTCTGCGGGCGTCACGTTGCATTTGCAGAGCCCCTGATGTGCCTAAACAGTAGAAACACCCCACAAGTGACCCCATTTTGGAAACTAGACCCCCCAAGGAACTTATCTAGATGTGTGATGAGCACGTTCAACCCCCAAGTGCTTCACAGAAGTTTACAACGCAGAGCCGTGAAAATAAAAAATCATTCTTCTTTCCTCAAAAATTATGTCTTAGCAAGTAATTTTTTATTTTTGCAAGGGTAACAGGAGAAATTGGACCCCAACAGTTGTTGCCCAGTTTGTCCTGAGTACGCTGGTACCCCAAATGTGGGGGTAAACCACTGTTTGGGCACACGTCGGGGCTTGGAAGGGAGGGTGCATCATTTGACTTTTTGAATGCAAGATTGGCTGGAATCAATGGTGGCGCCATGTTGCGTTTGGAGACCCCTGATGTGCCTAAACAGTGGAAACCCCTCATTTCTAACTTCAACACTAACCCCAACACACCCCTAATCCTAATCCCAACTGTAGCCATAACCCTAATCCCAACCCTAAACCCAACACACCCCTAACCACAACCCTAACCCCAACACACCCGTAACCCTAATTCCAACCCTAATCCTAACCCTAATCTCAACCCTAACCCTAATCCCAACCCTAACCACAACTGTAACCCCAACACACCCCTAACCCTATCCGTAACCCTAACCACAAGCCTAATCTTAACCCTATTTCCAACCCTAAGGGTATGTGCCCACGTAGCGGATTCGTGTGAGATTTTTCCGCACGACTTTTGAAAAATCTACAAGTAAAAGGCACTGCGTTTTACCTGCGGATTTACAGTAGATTTCCAGTGTTTTTTTGTGCGGATTTCACCTGCGGATTCCTATTGAGGAACAGGTGTAAAACGCTGCGGAATCCGCACAAAGAATTGACATGCTGTGGAAAATACAACGCAGCGTTTCTGTACGGAATTTTCCGCACCATGGGCACAGCGGATTTGGTTTTCCATAGGTGTACACGGTACTGTAAACCTGATGGAAAACTGCTACGAATTCGCAGCGGCCAATCCGCTGCGGATCCGCGGCCAATCCGCTGCGGATCCGCGGCCAATCCGCTGCGGATCCGCGGCCAATCCGCTGCGGATCCGCGGCCAATCCGCTGCGGATCCGCAGCCAAATCCGCACATGCCATAACCCTAACCCTACCCCTAACCCTAACCCTACCTGTAACCCTAACCCTACCCCTAACCCTAACCCTACCCGTAACCCTAACCCTAGTTCTAACCCTAACCCTAGTTCTAACCCTAACCCTAGTGGAAAAAAAATATATATATATTTTCTTTATTTTATTGTTGTCCCTATCTATGGGGGTGATAAAGGGGGGGGGGTTATTTATTATTTTTTTTATTTTGATCGCTGTGGTAGAACCTACCACAGCGATCAAAATGTACTTGTAAGGAATCTGCCGGCTGGCAGATGCGGCGGGCGTACTGAGCATGCGCCCGCCATTTTGGAAGATGGCGGCGCCCAGCGAGGAGACGGCCGGACACCGGGAGGATCGGTAAGTATGAAGGGGTGGTGGGGGGGTGGATTAGAGCACAGGGGGGGTGATCGGACCACAGGGGGGGTGATCGGACCACAGGGGGGAGCGGACAGCAGGACGGGGGAGCCGGCAGGCGGACGGAGGGGACCGGACCCCATAACGGAGGACTGGGGGGGCGATCGGTGGCTGTGGGGGGGGGTCACTTCAGGTTTTCCAGCCATGGCCGATGATATTGCAGCATCGGCCATGGCTGGATTGTAATATTTCACCAGTTTTTTAGGTGAAATATTACAAATCGCTCTGATTGGCAGTTTCACTTTCAACAGCCAATCAGAGCGATCGTAGCCACGGGGGGGTGAAGCCACCCCCCCTGGGCTGAAGTACCACTCCCCCTCTCCCTGCAGATCGGGTAAAATAGGAGTTAACCCCTTCACCCGATCTGCAGGGACGCGATCATTCCATGACGCCACATAGGCGTCATGGGTCGGATTGGCACGGGTTTTCATGACGCCTACGTGGCGTCATAGGTCGGGAAGGGGTTAAGTGCTTTTTTTAAAAAAAAGGGTGGTTAGGGCCTACTAACGGTGTCTGCCGCTCCCTAGTGTTGTCCTCCACTGTCTAAATCTGAGCTTCGACCTTCTGGCTCTCATTAAGTGCTTTTTAAAAAAAAATTGGGGGTTAGGGCCTACTAACGGTGTCTGCCGCTCCCTGGTGTTGTCCTCCACTGTATAAATCTGAGCTTCAACCTTCTGGCTCTCATTAAGTGCTGTTTCTTAAAATATTGGTGGTTAGGGCCTACTAACGGTGTCTGCCGCTCTCTGGTGTTGTCCTCCACTGTATAAAGCTGAGCTTCAGTCTTTAGGCTTTCGGCCTATAGTATCAGATATTAAACTGCATTTGGCCTTCAACTTTGGTTACGGCCTACTAACGGTGTCTGCCACTCCCTGGTGTTGTCCTCGACTGTATAAATCTGAGCTTCAACCTTCTGGCTCTCATTAAGTGCTTTTTTTTAAAAAAAAGGGTGGTTAGGGCCTACTAACGGTGTCTGCCGCTCCCTGGTGTTGTCCTCCACTGTCTAAATCTGAGTTTCAACCTTCTGGCTCTCATTAAGTGCTTTTTAAAAAAAATTGGGGGTTAGGGCCTACTAACGGTGTCTGCCGCTCCCTGGTGTTGTCCTCCACTGTATAAATCTGAGCTTCAACCTTCTGGCTCTCATTAAGTGCTGTTTTTTAAAATATTGGTGGTTAGGGCCTACTAACGGTGTCTGCCGCTCTCTGGTGTTGTCCTCCACTGTATAAAGCTGAGCTTCAGTCTTTAGGCTTTCGGCCTATAGTATCAGATATTAAACTGCATTTGGCCTTCAACTTTGGTTACGGCCTACTAACGGTGTCTGCCACTCCCTGGTGTTGTCCTCGACTGTATAAATCTGAGCTTCAACCTTCTGGCTCTCATTAAGTGCTTTTTAAAAAAAAAGGGTGGTTAGGGCCTACTAACGGTGTCTGCCGCTCCCTGGTGTTGTCCTCAACTGTATAAATCTGAGCTTCAACCTTCTGGCTCTCATTAAGTGCTGTTTTTTAAAAAATTGGTGGTTACGGCCTACTAGCGGTGTCTGCCGCTCCCTGGTGTTGTCCTCCACTGTATAAATCTGAGCTTCAACCTTCTGGCTCTCATTAAGTGCTGTTTTTTAAAAAATTGGTGGTTAGGGCCTACTAACGGTGTCTGCCGCTCCCTGGTGTTGTCCTCGACTGTATAAATTTGAGCTTCAACCTTCTGGCTCTCATTAAGTGCTTTTTTTAAAAAAATTGGGGGTTAGGGCCTACTAACGGTGTCTGCCGCTCCCTGGTGTTGTCCTCCACTGTATAAATCTGAGCTTCAACCTTATGGCTCTCATTAAGTGCTGTTTTTTAAAAAATTGGTGGTTAGGGCCTACTAACGGTGTCTGCCGCTCCCTGGTGTTGTCCTCGACTGTATAAATTTGAGCTTCAACCTTATGGCTCTCATTAAGTGCTGTTTTTTAAAAAATTGGTGGTTAGGGCCTACTAACGGTGTCTGCCGCTCCCTGGTGTTGTCCTCGACTGTATAAATTTGAGCTTCAACCTTCTGGCTCTCATTAAGTGCTGTTTTTTAAAAAATTGGTGGTTAGGGCCTACTAACGGTGTCTGCCGCTCCCTGGTGTTGTCCTCCACTGTATAAAGCTGAGCTTCAGTCTTTAGGCTTTCGGCCTATAGTATCAGATATTAAACTGCATTTGGCCTTCAACTTTGGTTACGGCCTACTAACGGTGTCTGCCGCTCCCTGGTGTTGTCCTCCACTGTATAAATCTGAGCTTCAACCTTCTGGCTCTCATTAAGTGCTTTTTTTAAAAAAATTGGGGGTTAGGGCCTACTAACGGTGTCTGCCGCTCCCTGGTGTTGTCCTCCACTGTATAAATCTGAGCTTCAACCTTATGGCTCTCATTAAGTGCTGTTTTTTAAAAAATTGGTGGTTAGGGCCTACTAACGGTGTCTGCCGCTCCCTGGTGTTGTCCTCCACTGTATAAAGCTGAGCTTCAGTCTTTAGGCTTTCGGCCTATAGTATCAGATATTAAACTGCATTTGGCTTTCAACTTTGGTTACGGCCTACTAACGGTGTCTGCCGCTCCCTGGTGTTGTCCTCCACTGTATAAATCTGAGCTTCAACCTTCTGGCTCTCATTAAGTGCTTTTTTAAAAAAAAATTGGGGGTTAGGGCCTACTAACGGTGTCTGCCGCTCCCTGGTGTTGTCCTCCACTGTATAAAGCTGAGCTTCAGTCTTTAGGCTTTTGGCCTATAGTAGCAGATATTAAACTGCATTTGGCCTACTAGTGTGGTTGGGCCCTTAAAACAGTGTCTGCTGCTCCTGGGTTTGCTACTCCACTGAACAAAGCAATGCCGCCTGTTTAGTCCTGTTACCAATTTTGAACTGCATTTAGCCTACTTTATTCTTTGGCCCTATATCTGTGTTTCCTCCTCATCCTGCCCATTGCCCAGCCACTGCTAGATGAGTCTGCTGGTATATTGACCAAGACCACTACATTCCCCTTGCACTCTACACAGCCAGAATCTGACACTGCTGAAAGTAAGGTTCCCCTTCCCGCATGTTATACCACCTTACACAGGGACAAAGAGGAAGGTGAAGATGAAAGTGCAGGTTCCTTCATCAGGTGGGGGGGCATACTCGTTGGCGACGTCACTGGCACAGGGCCCCTCAGAGTATGCAAAAGTGTCGCTGCCGGTGGGAGGCGCCCCCGCCGTGCAAACACACCACCGTACTTTGAGGGGCCCTGTGCCAGTGCCAATAAGAACGAGTGGGCCTCCCTGCTTGCTCAGGATCACAGCACTTGCAAAGTTGAAATACTTACCTCTCACTGCTCCACCGCCGTGACGTAGTCCACGTTTCCTGGGCCCACTAAAACATTGAACCAGCCCTACCCCCCACAACTTTTGCCAAATGACCCCCAATTTCCAATGCCCAACTATTATTATAAAGTTAATTAAGATTGACAAGCTTCAGAAACAAGAATGGATGTTTTTGGCATTAAAATGGGCACTGTAGGTGTTTTCCTGGCCTCCACTCACTGCCGACTATGCTTCCCCATTGACTTGCATTGGGTTTCATGTTTCGGTCGATCCCCGACTTTTAGCGATAATCGGCCGACTGCACTCGACTCGACTTTGGACAAAGTCGGGTTTCGCAAAACCCGACTCGATCTTAAAAAAATTAAAGTCGCTCAACCCTAGTATTTATAGTATTTGTAGGGTTTTCCCATTGTTAGGTGAATAATGTATTAGATATACACAATAAAATAATATACAACTGCTGTAGTTAACCAGTCGTCAATGGTATTCATTGACCAAGCTATTTTAGAGCTAGTGGCACATAATGATATGCAAACATTATAAATGAATGAATATATTTGAGTATAATTAAAGGAAGGTGCCAACAGTTTTCTTGTAGTTGTTTTTTTGTGAAATTAAGTTTAAAATAGTAATTAAAATGTATTAATGCAATGTTTGCACTGTTTGCAAACATTTCTATATGAAAAATATTATATATTTTCTTACAAATATATATATGTATATATATATATATATGTATACTGTATATATATATATATATATATGTATACTGTATATATATATATATATATATATATATATATATATATATATATATATTTACCACTAGGGGGAGCATTTTCCATTTTAGACCTCAAGCAGCTATAATAACACTTACCAGCTTTACTGTTAGCAGCAAAATTGGGGCAGTAACTGCTGACATCACTATTTCTCTCCCTTTTTGGGTGGTCTAGTATCTCTGGGGTAGAATGAAGAGTAGCATCACAGGGCAGCGCCATTTTGTGGGTGACTGCCCTGTGATCTGCTATCACCAGCAGTTACTGTCTTTCTCTCTCCCATCAGTCTCTCTCACCCAGAGGACCTGATTCTCACACCCCCCTCCACAATGCCTGGCCATTCACTGCAGCTCCTTATCTATCTAGTGATAATAATTCCCAATTTAATGTTACCTGCTTAACCTAGCAGGAAGTACGGCGGCGTCTAAAAATCACAAAAATTGACAAATCTCCGGGCCCGAATGGGATACACCCCCGAGTACTGCAGGAATTAAGTACAGTCATTGATAGACCATTATTTTTAATCTTTAAAGAGTCCATAATAACAGGGTCTGTACCACAGGACTGGCGTATAGCAAATGTGGTGCCAATATTCAAAAAGGGGACAAAAACTGAACTCGGAAATTATAGGCCAGTAAGTTTAACCTCTACTGTGGGTAAAATCCTGGAGGGCATTCTAAGGGATGCTATACTGGAGTATCTGAAGAGGAATAACCTCATGACCCAGTATCAGCACGGGTTTACTAGGGACCGATCATGTCAGACTAATTTGATCAGCTTCTATGAAGAGGTAAGTTCCGGTCTGGACCAAGGGAACCCAGTGGATGTAGTGTATATGGACTTTTCAAAAGCTTTTGATATGGTGCCACACAAAAGGTTGATACATAAAATGAGAATAATGGGGATAGGGGAAAATATGTGCAAGTGAGTTGAGAGTTGGCTCAGGGATAGGAAACAAAGGATGGTTATTAATGGAGCACACTTGGACTGGGTCACGGTTAGTAGTGGGGTACCACAGGGGTCAGTATTGGGCCCTCTTCTTTTTAACATATTTATTAATGACCTTGTAGGGGGCATTCAGAGTAGAATTTCAATATTTGCAGATGACACTAAACTCTGCAGGGTAATCAATACAGGGGAGGACAATTTTATATTACAGGCTGATTTATGTAAACTAGAAGCTTGGGCTGATAAATGGCAAATGAGCTTTAATGGGGATAAATGTAAGGTCATGCACTTGGGTAGAAGTAATAAGATGTATAACTATGTGCTTAATTCTAAAACTCTGGGCAAAACCGTCAATGAAAAAGACCTGGGTGTATGGGTGGATGACAAACTCATATTCAGTGGCCAGTGTCAGGCAGCTGCTACAAAGGCAAATAAAATAATGGGATGCATTAAAAGAGGAACAGATGCTCATGAGGAGAACATAATTTTACCTCTATACAAGTCACTAGTGCGACCACACTTAGAATACTGTGCACAGTTCTGGTCTCCGGTGTATAAGAAAGACATAGCTGAACTGGAGCGGGTGCAGAGAAGAGCAACCAAGGTTATTAGAGGACTGGGGGGTCTGCAATACCAAGATAGGTTATTACACTTGGGGCTATTAAGTTTGGAAAAAAGAAGACTAAGGGGTGATCTTATGTTAATGTATAAATATATGAGGGGACAGTACAAAGACCTTTCTGATGATCTTTTTAATCATAGACCGGTGACAGGGACTAGGGGGCATCCTCTACGTCTGGAGGAAAAAAGGTTTAAGCATAATAACAGACGCAGTTTCTTTACTGTAAGAGCAGTGAGACTATGGAACTCTCTGCCGTATGATGTTGTAATGAGTGACTCATTGCTTCAATTTAAGAGGGGACTGGATACCTTTCTGGAAAAGTATAACATTACAGGGTATATATATTAGATTCCTTGATAAGGCGTTGATCCAGGGAACTAGTCTGATTGCCGTATGTGGGGTTGGGAAGGAATTTTTTTCCCCATGATGGAGCTTACTCTTACCACATGGGGTTTTTTTGCCTTCCCCTGGATCAACATGTTAGGGCATGCTAGGCTATGGGTTGAACTAGATGGTCTTCCTTTAACCTTAATAACTATGTAACTATGTAACTTATCTTATCTTAGGAAGGGATGAATCACAGCTCCTGTTCCAATAATGCAAATGGTACACTGTTCCTTTTTAATGTATCTGCTATTCTGCTGTGCTTTTATCCTGCATGTTACAACTGCCAGCCATCAATCTAGGATCTGTTCTGCTGGAAGCAATACTGCTTATGTTTAGCTTGCAGATCCGAGGGCTCCATGAATATCCGAAAAGTAGAGAAGGACAAGGCACTCAACAAAAAATAACTTGTGGATGGTGCTCAAGTAGGGTATACAAACCCGTAATCTAAGCAAAAATAAACTTGGCACTAGTGTTGAGCATTCCGATACCGCAAGTATCGGGTATCGGCCGATACTTGCGGGTATCGGAATTCCGATACCGAGATCCGATACTTTTGTGGTATGGGGAATCGGTATCGGGATTAATATCAATGTGTAAAATAAAGAATTAAAATTAAAAATAGGGATATACTCACCTCTCCGGCGGCTCCTGGACTTTACCGCCGTAACCGGGAGCCGTTGTACCTAAGAATGCACGCTTGAAGGGCCTTAGATGAGGTCACTCATCTAAGGCTTGAAAGACCTTAGGTGACGTCACTGCTTTGTGATTGGTCGCGTAGCGGTCACGCGACCGCTACGGACCAATCAGAGCGCAGTGACCTCATCTAAGGCCCTTCAAGCGCGCATTCTTAGGTACAATGGCTCCCGGTTACGGCGGTAAAGTCCAGGCTGCGTCGGAGAGGTGAGCATATCCCTATTTTTTATTTTAATTCTTTCTTTTACACGTTGATATGGATCCCAGGGCCTGAAGGAGAGTTTCCTCTCCTTCAGACCCTGGGAACCATCAGGGATACCGTCCGATACTTGAGTCCCATTGACTTGTATGGGTATCGGGTATCGGTATCGGATTAGATCCGATACTTTGCCGGTATTGGCCGATACTTTCCGATACCGATACTTTCAAGTATCGGACGGTATCGCTCAACACTACTTGGCACTCAAAATGATGAAAGATGAGGAAATTTCATATATTTTGCATCCAAACAAAAACAGAAGAAATAACTGAACGTTTTCGGACTCACATTGGACCTTCATCAGAGTATCTTGCTGGTTCAGAAGGATAAGACAGTGTGCTTCAAATAAGCTTGTAGGATGATAACAGGAAAATGCCTGAATGATGCTTAAGGAGGCAAGATTGGATGTGGCTAAATTAAATGTAGCGTGTCCATAAATAGCCACAGCCGTCGCTGTGATAGAGTGCTGGATGCTGGGTGGGGAATCAGAATTCAGTTCAGCATGTCCTTTATAGGTAATTACTATTGCTGTGAGCAAGTGCTGGTTGCTGCAAATGTAGATCAGATTATGTGCAGCGCATCCATGTGAGGTGACCGTGGTCCCTGCTTCAAAGTACTGCGTGTGTAGAGGTCCTGGGAGCTGGACAGGACCGGAAACGTTCAGTTATTTCTTCTGTTTTTGTCTGGATGCAAAATAAATTAAATTTCCTCATCTTTCATCATTTTGAGTGCCAGGCTCCATGAATATGGCAGCAAAACACTCCCACTACTGTGAATTGTGCAGCCCACAGAGGCGTGCCCAGTACACAGCAGTGACAGTTCTATTACAATAGATAGAGTCAGAGTCTGTCTCTTATCTCCTATGACCATGGGGTGCCGTATTATGACACTGATAGTGTCCTGTTGCTACTGTGAAAACAAGATGTCAGCCCCCAGTGCCTTCTTTAAACTGCTATAACACACAAAATATGTTTCAAATGCATTCAAAACTTGGTTATAACAGCATGTTATGCTACATTACATTGATTTATTAATGACCTACGATCGCTGGTACCTTCCCTTTAAATTCCAATCAAATTTTTACAAAAAAAGCTGTATTCGCCAAGATGCAGATTTTTTTGGTATTCACTTCCGTACTATTTTGCTATTTCAGAAAAATAACAGCCGCTGGCACAATTTTTCCTAAGCAGAAAAGGCCATTAAAGTGTTAAAGAATAGAATTAAAACTTTATACTCCCCTCTTCACTGCTCAGCACCACCAATCATGTTCTCATTGCATCTCCGGATTGGCTTTGGCGATGCTAAATTTCCCTGAGACATCCAGGCTTGCAAAGCACAGGAGGGTAGAAGTGGTGAAACTTTAACTGCAAATTTTGTGCTTCGTAAACAACACCTTGTGAATATGGACTTTTTACTATATGTCTGGTTTCCTGTTCGAGTATGCCAGTCTAATAAGCTTCTTAAAAAGCTGCAGCGCAGCCAATCAGCAAGCTTTTAGACTGTAGGAACTTCTGGAGCCATCACAGAGACCAAGCCTGTATAAACGCAGGATCACGAGTGCTGCCACCATTATGTTTTCATTAGAGTAGGGATAGGATGCAGCTGTAAGTAAGGGACAGATAATGACTGCACACAATGCAAAAGAAATTTGTGTACTCTGCAACCCATATCTGTTGTAGAATTGGGCTAGCACCAGGGCTGTATTTAGAGTTTCTGCTGCCCTAGGCACTTTTAGTGCTGCCTCCCCCTTTGGTGAGTATGACACTATCGTCAGTGACTTTGGCAAGAATCGCTGATGTGAAAGTCACCTTTTGCAGCAGATCCGGCAGTTTTTTCCGCATCTGCCACGTAACGGATCACTTACGGCAACACTGCGTTCAGCCTCATTCATTCTCTATGGGATTTGCGGCACTTGCCGTGATCTGGCAAATGTGGTATCATACCTCCCAACTTTTGAAGAAGGGAAAGAGGTATAAATTTTGTGGCGTGCATAGTCCGCCTTGGCATATTTTAGGCGACGCCTCTGACCACACCCATTTCACAACTAGTCACACCCATATCCACATCCCAACCACACCCATTTAGCACTGCTGATCACACTGTTTCATATACAATAATTATAACCCCAAAAAATATGGCCACACAGTGCTCCATACTGTATAATGGCCACACATGATGCTCAATACTGTATAATGGCCACACATGATGCTCAATACTGTATAACGCCCACACAGTGCTCCATACTGTATAATGGCCCCACCTGATGCTCCATACTGTATAATGGCCCCACATGATGCTCCATACTGTATAATGGCCACACATGATGCTCCATACTGTATAATGGCCACACATGATGCTCAATACTGTATAATGGCCACACATGATGCTTAATACTGTATAATGGCCACACATGATGCTCCATACTGTATAATGGCCACACACAGTTCTCCACACTGTATAATGATGCCACATGATGCTCAATACTGTATAATGGCCACACATGATGCTCCACAGTGTATAATGGCCACACATGATGCTCTATACTATATAATGGCCACACACGATGCTCCATACTGTATAATGGCCACATATGATGCTCCATACTGTATAATGGCCACACATGATGTTCCATACTGTATAATGACCCCACATGATGTTCAATACTGTATAATGGCCACACATGATGCTCCATACTGTATAATGGCCACACATGATGCTCCATACTGTATAATGACCCCACATGATGCTCAATACTGTATAATGGCCACACATGATGCTCCATACTGTATAATGGCCACACTGTGCTCCATACTGTATAATTGCCACACATGATGATCCATACTGTATAATGGCCACACATGATGCTCCATACTGTATAATGACCCCACATGATGCTCAATACTGTATAATGCCCCCCTCCCATCTTGTATGCATGGCTCATCTCCCCCCATCCTGTATGCATGGCTCATATCCCCCCTCCTGTATGCATGGCTCATCTCCCTCCCATCCCATCCCATATGCATGGCTCATATCCCCCCTCCTATTTGCATGGTTCATATTCCCCCTCCTGTATGCATGGCTCATATTTCCCCCCTCCTGTATGCATGGTTCATATTCCCCCCTGTATGCATGGCTCATATTCCCCCTGTATGCATGGCTCATATTCCCCCCTCCTGTATGCATGGCTCATATAACCCCCCCTCCCATATGCATGGCTCATATTCCCCCATGTATGCATGGCTCATATTCACCCCCCTCCTTTATGCATGGCTCATATTCCCCCCTCCTGTATGCATGGCTCATATTCCCCCTGTATGCAAGGCTCTTATTCCCCCTCCTGTATGCATGTCTCATATTCCCCCCCTGTATGCATGGCTCTTATTCCCCCTCCTGTATGCATGGCTCATATTCACCCCCCTTCTGTATGCATGGCTCATATTCCCCCCCTGTATGCATGGCTCATCTCTCAACGCTCCTGCTCCCATCTTGCATGGCTCGGCTTACCGTCCTCCTTCATCCCCCCATCCCCTGTCCCCCATCCCTCATGCTCACCTTTCCCACACCGCGTGGCTGCACCGAACATCCCTATGGCTCTGTCCCGACTCCCGGCGCAGCACCTTCTTCCTGAGTGAGCGGTCATGTGGTACCGCTCATTAAGGTCATGAATATGTGCATATTTATGACCTTAATGAGCGGTACCACGTGACCGCTCACTCAGGATGAGCTGCAGATGCTGAGACCAGGCATCGCTGGAGTAGGGTGAGTATGACGTCTTCAAGGAGGGTGGGTGGGAGGCAGGCGGGCAGGCAGGCGGGCGGCTGGGGGGGATCTGGGGGGCAGTCGGTCGGAAGTTGACCCAGGACTTAAATAAATAAATAAAATAAAATAAAAACTTGCTCAGGTGCCAACCCCTGCATCGTTCTGGCCTAGGCACGTGCCCGCAAGTGCCTAGTGGCAAATACAGCCCTGGCTAGCACTGTGAAAAAAGCCACTGTGTGTACCCTGCAACCCATATGTTGGAAAACTGTGCTAAAACTGTGCTAAAGCCCCTGTGTGTACTCTGAAAACGCATCCGTGAGAGTACTGTCCTAAAATCCAATGTGTGTACAACACCCCCGCCTGTGGGAGTACTGTTCTTTAAGCAACTGTGTGCACTCTGCAGTAGAGATGGGAAAACTGAACAATAATGTTCGGGCATGGACACTAAACACGGACTTCACCATGAAGTCTGTGTTACCGTTTGGTTCGGTCCCTCGTATACCCGGTGTTCGGCGCGCTGTCATGCACATGACAGTATGGCATACACTGCCTCTGATCGGCAGTGAAATCATTAATGCTGCTCAGATAGCAGTGGTTTCCATGCTGTCAAATGACAGTGTGAGTCCACAGCTGTGAACCTGCATTCCAAATAAATAATTTTAAAAAAAAATGTTATGGGTACTTTTTGATAACCAGCCAGGTAAAACTGACAGCTGCAGGCTGCAACCCTCAGCTTGTTAGCTTTAGCAAGGTTCGTTATCGAGAATAAAATGGTCCCCATGCTGTTTTTTAATTTAAATAAGTAATTTAAAAAAACGGCATGGGGTCCCCTCTATTTTGACAATTAGCCAAGCTAAAGCAGACAACTGGGGGCTGCTATTCTAAGGCTTTTAATGGGCCATGGATATTGCCCCCCAGCCTAAAAATAGCAGCCTACAGCTGCCGTGATAAACACATATTCCAACAGTACACTTTCCATAGGTAGTCCAACATTTCCACGGCATAAAAGTCAAGTTCATGCCATGTTTCAAATTTGGACACTCAGAAGTTAAATGGGCCTGACCATCCGTCAGTATGTGGAGACTTGTGGACACATACTCTTCCACCATGTTGTTGAAATTGTGATGCTCGTGTATTTGCTTGTGTTTTGTGGTCAGACTCTCTTTCTGCCAAGCAACAGGAGACACACCTTTTCTTTGAGTGTTTGGGTCCCGTTTTCTGGCTGCAGTCTTTCTAGATTAACACAGGTGTTTTCCTTTGTCCCGCCATTACCTTTTGGCTACACCTTTATGTTCTGTCCCCCAGCAGGCATTCCCTGCTGATTATAGATTCATTTAGATGTTCTGACAGTGTATTGATTTTTGGAGCCAGTCTGTGAGCTTTGAGCTGAGGATTTTCACCTTGTTGTTTCCTTGTTATACTTTGCACCTCTCTTCTTTTTAACTTTAGTAATTAGGCTGTATATTTGTTAAGAGTAATAGCTTTATTCTTGTATTGGTATTTCAATATTTACTTTAGTCACTGAAACATCTTTCCTTTGTTTAGTACACTTCTCTTGTAGTTAATTCACACTCTGCTTTGTCCTCTGGTTATTTAGGAGGAACTTGAAGCAACTCCACTGACATTTAAGTCCCAGTTTCCTTCTAATAGTTTTTGGTTAGGGCTATCTCTGTACCCAGAGTCACCACTAGTGACTGCCGTGTCAGGATGTCTACTCTGTACAGGAACCAGCAGGCTCAGTTGTTGTTTTTTTAAGTGTCTTACACAGGCATGAAGTAAATGCTGCTCTAACTGCTCACAATGCAATCCTGGAGTGCCAATGGGTTTCTGCTGGAAAACCCAAAGCTGGGGGTCTGCTGGAGGCAGTACTTTTCTGAAATCCAGCTCATGTCTGTCATTCATAGTAGGCCATGATCAAGCAATTGTAGGTTCAAGTCCCCAAAGGGGACTAAAATACAATAAAAAAATTTAAATAATGCAATAAAAATTTGAATCACTCCTCTTTTTACCATTAAAAATGTTGGTAAAAATCTGATGAAAAATAGTTAAACCAATTAATAAACACTAGAATTGGCCACAGCAAAACTCTGCAAAAAATGCAATAGGACACAATCAAAACATTGTATCTACCTCAAAAGGTATCAATAAAAACATAATCTCAGCCATAATTTAATACCAAAGCAATATATTTTCCTAAATAAAGTGCAACACGTAATAGATCACATTTTATATTAGATACATGTGATTAGGTTGAGAAATTCTAAATGTTTAATTCGATGCCATCTTCAGTGGCCTAGTTTTACCAATGTTTCACCATCCCTCTGTCTATTAGGGTTTGTCCACAGCATTTTTACAATTTTTTTGCTTTTTATCCACATATTTTCTGCAGGGGATTGCACCAAAATGCATCATAACAATCTTCTTTAATTACTGCACTTTTTTGCTTTTTCCTTATTGGGAGGGTCCCCCATTATTTGATGCATTTTTGGTGCAGATTTGAAGCAGTATTTCTAATGCATTTTTGTAGTACAGAAAAGCTTTGATTCAGTGCTTAAAAATAAAACTGTTTCATATGCAGTTTTTAGACTCTTCATAGAATCCCATACAGAAAAAAAAACAAAAAATGCACATCTCAAAAAGAATCTTAAAACGCACGGTGAGCATGAGTTTATGCATCAAACTTGCTTGAATAGTTCAACACAGCATATTTTTGCATTAAAAAAAACTATTTACGTGTGAACATAGCCTTGGTGTCCATTTTTACATGTTGTGGTAAAACATATCAGGGGATACAGCGCTAAGCCTTATTTAGTAGTGTTTATGTAGTGTGTAGAAGTGTTATTATTGTGTATATATAATCATCATAGTTTCGGATAAATAAACTGAAGTTCATTACTCGGCTTTTTATGCTGTGGGTGTCCAATACTACTCAATCGAATATTACAGTGTTGCTGTGAAATAAACAGTAATGCCACTTTCACAAGACATAGAAGAGGTGTGAATTTGTTAATTATACTTTTTTTCTCACTGTAGGTTCCACTCCTGGTTTGAGCGTACTGATGTAAATCACTAATAAATATACTGCTTTGTGAAAGGAGCCTAAGCACAGGTGCAGACGACCGTTAACTCGACTCTGATCATAGTTTGATCAGTTTGATCAGAATTTCTCAGAGGTGGAAAGAAAAAAAAAGTTTCTCCACCCTCTGTATAACGTCAATCTGTGAAAATTGCACTGCACATGAGTGACATCAAATTCTCACAGGCAAATTGCTTGCTTCAATTTTTTTTCACTCGGTTCAAAGACAAAAATCACTCACGTGCATAGCCCCATAGAATAACATGTATGCAAGTGTTATCCGTCAAAACCACGGATAGCAATTGTGCGAGTTATAGGTCATCTGCACAAGCCCTAGTTAGGCCTCATGTAATTTTACTCACACATAAATTGATCAAGTACCTTAAGGAGACTAAAGACCTGAAGTAAAAAATTCAAATGATTTTTACAAATATAAATCTTTGAATCATCCCCCATTTGCCAGTTTAAAAATAAAGAAATTTAAAAATAAACATATTTTGTACTGTTGCATCCATAAAAGTTCAATCTTACAAAATTCTAATTTATTTAACCAGTATGATAAACATGATTAAAAAAGAAAATAAATTAAACGCCAGAATTGCCATTTGATATTCATAACACCTGAGAAAAAAATATTGTATATCATCTAAAATGGTACAAATTAAAACATTAGTACTCACTAAAAATAATGCTTCCTGGGCAAAAAACAAGCTCTCATGCAGCTCAATCAAAGTTGGTGACACAAACTTATTTTTTTACAAACTACCACTAGGGTTGAGCGAAACGGATCGGTCATTTTCATAAGTCGCTGACTTTTGGCAAAGTCGGCGTCTCATGAAACCCGACCCGATCCCTGTGTGGGGTCGGCCATGCGGAACGCGATCTTGGTGCCAAAGTCGCGTTTCGTATGACGCGTTTAGCGCCATTTTTTCAGCCAATGAAGGAGCGTGGGCAGAGTGATGACATAGGTCTTAGGGGCGTGTACGCCTATCGTCATTTTAGCGCTTGTGCGCAGTAGGGATTTGCAATGTGTAACACGAGATTTTCTTTGCTGGGATGGGACGAAGGGGGAGAGAGAGAGAGAGAGAGAGAATTTTTCCCCATTGACGTGCATTGGGTTTCGTGTTCCGGCCGATCCCCGATTTTTCGCAGTAATCGGCCGATTTCGCCCGACTCGACTTTTCAGATAGTCGGGTTTCGTGAAACACCACTCGACCCTAAAACAGGCAAGGTCGCTCAACCCTAACTACCACCACTTAAACATAAAAACTATACAAGGCAGTGTAGTCATAATTGTCCTGACTTGGTATATCATGTTAGCAGGTGGTTTTACCATACAATAAAGACCATAAAAACAACCTCCCCCCCCAAAAAAAAATGATGAAATAGTGTTGTTGTTTTTTTACATCCTGCAAAAGAGAAATTCTAATGTATGTATGCTGACAGAAAATAAAAAAAATACTCTTAGAAGAAGGTGAAAAAATGAAAAATGAAGAAAAAAAATGAAAATACAGAGTTGTAGGAAAAGGTTAATATAATTTTAAGTCAAATAATGGAAACACCCTAACAGTATGTTTACAAGGAATTTGGAGCAGACTCTGCTCCCACATCCTTACCATCTACTCTTTGAATAGGTTGCACTATCAAGGAGATAGTCTGACAACGTGGCATGCATTGCCGTGGAAATGGAAGCAACATGTCAATTTTTGAGTTGTCTCTGTCTGAAGAACTAAATCCACACCCAAAACTGCACTATAAAACTTGGAAGAAGCTTTTCAGTTCCTACTAAAGGAATAGAATCTGCCAAAAAATAAATATATATGACTTAGTCTTTTTTGGCTAGCTATCTACGCTTTATATTGATATTACGATATGTTTTTCTTTATAAGCTTGTTTCTACTGTGAATCATCCTGGTCTGAAGCTACAGTGAATAAAAATAAAATCTAATTGTGAATGTAGAATGCTTTGACAGCCTAAGTGCTGCTTCAGCTTCTGATGGAAACTGTTAGGAAAAAAGGAAAATGTAACCTACATATATCTCAAAAGAGGTTTAGAAGAACATCTGCTGAATGTTTGACTATGGATCAGTGACTCTACTAAGGAGCCCTTAACCCTTTCACAACATGCGCCGTACATGTACTGCGGATGCCGTGTCTCCCCCTTTGATGTGGGCTCCGGCGCTGAGCCCACATCAAAGTCGTGACATGTCAGCTGTTTTGTACAGCTGACATGTGCGCGCAATAGCGGCGGATGAAATCGCTATTCACCCGCCGCTATTAACCTGTTAAATGCCGCTGTCAAAGGCAGACAGCGGCATTTAACTACCGCACCCGGCCGGGCGGCCGGAAATGACGTCATCGCCGACCCCCGTCACATGATCGGGGGTCGGCGATGTGTCAGGATGGTAACCATAGAGGTCCTTGAGTCCTCTATGGTTACTGATGCCGGCCTGCTGTGAGCGCCCCCCTGTGGTCGGCGCTCACAGCACACCTGCATTTCAGCTACATAGGAGCGATCTGATGATCGCTGCTATGTAGCTGAGCCAATCGAGTTGTGCCAGCTTCTAGCCTCCCATGGAGGCTATTGAAGCATGGCACAGGTAAAAAAAAATGTTTTTAAAAATATGAAAAAAATGTATAAAACATAAAAGTTTAAATCACCCCCCTTTCGCCCCATCCTAAATAAAACAATTAAAAAAAATCAAACCTACACGTATTTGGTATTGCCGCGTTCAGAATCGCCCGATCTATAAATAAAAAAAAGCATTAACCTGATCGCTAAACAGCGTAGCGAGAAAAAAATTCAAAACGCCAGAATTACGTTTTTTTGGTCACCGCGACATTGCATTAAAATGCAATAACGGGCGATCAAAAGAACGTATCTGCACAAAAGTGATATTATTAAAAACGTCAGCTCGGCACGCAAAAAATAAGCCCTCACCCGACCCCAGATCACGAAAAATGGAGACGCTACGAGTATCGGAAAATGGCACAATTTTTTTTTTTTTTTTTTTAAAGCAAAGTTTTGAATTTTTTTCACCACTTGGATAAAAAATAACCTAGACATGTTAGGTGTCTATGAACTCGTAATGACCTAGAGAATCACAGTGGCAGGTCAGTTTTAGCATTTAGTGAACCTAGCAAAAATGCTAAACAAAAAACAAGTGTGGGATTGCACTTTTTTTGCAATTTCACCGCACTTGGAATTTTTTTCCCGTTTTCTAGTAAAAGACATGGTAAAACCAAAGGTGTCGTTCAAAAGTACAACTCGTCCCGCAAAAAATAAGCCCTCACATGACCATATTGACGGAAAAATAAAAAAGTTATGGCTCTGGGAAGAAGGGGAGTGAAAAACGAAAACGCAAAAATGAAAAAGGGCCGCGATTTGAAGGGGTTAAAGACCTTTCACCAGTGTTTGCATATTAAACTGGTCACATGATGGAATAATGGCTGCAAAGCTGAACACAACATTTTTCAGCTTTGCAGCCACATGTATTTTTAATTTCTCATCTCCATTGCGGAGATGTTATATTATAAAATTTGGATTTAGATTTTTGCTAAGACCAAGTGGCTGTTAGTGGAGATTCGTCTTTGGGGGCATTTTACCAATCATAAGCAAGAGGCATAATGCAGGAGGAAAAAAAATGTCCTCAGAAAAGGCCAGACCCGGCTTTCTCTGTGTTAGATATGTAAGGACCTGCAGTTCTGCTCTAATTGCTGATCTCACTACAAAAGAGTGGAGGGAGTTGTGTGTCATTACAAACATTTCTGCAGCTCTCCTCTCATGGCACTGTCTGTGTGGGTGGAGGGAGAGTAGAGCAAACCTGACAGCATTGTGAGAGTAGAGCTTTGCAAGATGTTTGTACTTCCCTCTCCCACTTGTACTAAATGTAAGTACCAGCAGTGACATTAGTGAGGAGAGCAGTGCTGTACGTCATTAAATGTCACAGATATAGAAAGCCAGGTCTGAGATTCTCTAAGGGCATGGGGTTTTTTTTACCTCTGGGCCTGAGAGGTAGATTTGAATGTCATCAGCATATGAATGGTATTGAAAGCCTTGGGTCTTTATGAGTTGTCCCAGGCCAAAGGTATAGATGGAGAAGAGCAGGGGTCCCAAGACGGAGCCTTGAGAAACACCAAGAGAGTAGGTGGGACAAGGAGGTAGGATGGGAATGGGGGATGCTAAATAAGTGGTTAGAAAGGTATGAAGTGATCCATGAGAGGGCAAGTTGTTTGCTACCAAGGGAAGAGAGGAACCCTGTTAAGTGGGAGTAGTTGACTGTGTTAGAGACAGAGGACAGGTCTAGAATGAAAAGTATAGAAAATTGTTTCTTTATCTTTGGCAGTAAGTTGCTAGTAATTTTGGTTGGGGCTGTTTTGGTGGAGTGGTGGGGATTGAAACTAAATTGTACATTTTTGAAGAGTGAATTAGATGATGGGTGGGAGGAAAGTTCATTTAGGACATGCTGTTCTAGGAGTTTGGAGCTGAACAGGATCAGCAATATGGGATGACTAGTTGGCCGGTGCAAAATTTTCACACATTGGTTGTCGGGGGCGCAGGCAATTTCATGAAAATCAAGCTGGTCAAATGTAAATGTATTCAATGAGATGATGAACACAGAGATATATGTGTCTCAGTGACACACACA
Source organism: Ranitomeya variabilis (assembly GCF_051348905.1). Lineage (NCBI taxonomy): Eukaryota > Metazoa > Chordata > Amphibia > Anura > Dendrobatidae > Ranitomeya > Ranitomeya variabilis. The sequence goes on from NC_135232.1 coordinate 240,382,802, forward strand.
CACACACACACATATATATATGTATACATATATATATATATATATATATATATATATATATGTATATACAGTTAGGTCCATATAGATTTGGACAGAGACAACATTTTTCTAATTTTGATTATATACATTACCACAATGAATTTTAAACAAAACAATTCAGATGCAGTTGAAGTTCAGACTTTCAGCTTTCATTTGAGGGCATCCACATTAAAATTGGATGAAGGGTTTAGGAGTTTCAGCTGTTTTTAAAGGGACCAAAAGTAATTGGACAATTGACTCCAAGGCTATTTCATGGACAGGTGTGGGCAATCCCTGCGTTATGTCATTCTCAATTAAGCAGATAAAAGGCCTGGAGTTGATTTGAGGTGTGGTGCTTGCATTTGGAAGGTTTTGCTCTGAAGTAAACATGCGGTCAAAGGAGCTCTCCATGCAGGTGAAACAAGAGATCCTTAAGCTGCAAAAACAGAAAAAACCCATCCGAGAAATTGCCACAATATTAGGAGTGGCAAAATCTACAGTTTGGTACATCCTGAGAAAGAAAGAAAGCACTGGTGAACTCATCAATGCAAAAAGACCTGGGTGCCCACGGAAGACAACAGTGGTGGATGATCGCAGAATAATAACAATGGTGAAGAGAAAACCCCTTCACAACAGCCAACCAAGTGAACAACACTCTCCAGGAGGTAGGCGTATCAATATCCAAATCTACTATAAAGAGAAGACTACATGAAAGTAAATACAGAGGGTTCACTGTACGGTGCAAGCCACTCATATGCATCAAGATCAAGAATAAAAAGGCTAGACTGGACTTTGCTAAAAAACATCTAAAAAAGCCAGCACAGTTCTGGAAGAACATTCTTTGGACAGATGAAACAAAGATCAACCTCTACCAGAATGATAGAAAGAGAAAAGTATGGCGAAGTCATGGTACAGCTCATGATCCAAAGCATACCACATCATCTGTAAAACACGGCGGAGGCAGTGTGATGGCTTGGGCATGCATGGCTGCCAGTGGCACTGGGTCATTAGTGTTTATTGATGATGTGACACAGGACAGAAGCAGCCGAATGAATTCTGAGGTATTCAGAGACATACTGTGTGCTCAGATCCAGCCAAATGTTTAATTATTGGTTTTTTAATTATTAAAATAAATATATAATTTAAAAAAAATGCCCATTTTTGACAACCAGCCTTGCTAAAGCTCACAGCTGGGGGCTGGCATTCTCATGTTTGTAGTGCTGTGAAAACGTATTTGATCTTAAATGGTATACAAAGATGTATGTGAACAAATAATGTGGTATTTGTATTTGGTATTTGTAGTGGTATTTGGTAGTAATGTTGGCTTTGATACCTGGTATTGGATCATTCAGCATAAACTGCAAGAATTCGATATACTGTATGCATAAAATATTTTTTATTTTTCCGTGAAAAGATTTGTCAGTTGTGTGATGTTTGAGGCCTTTTTTTAGCCTGCATTACCCATTGTATATCGCCCCAAGCTTTTAAAGATATTTAGATTGGGCTTTCATTTGACCATCCTTTGGCAAATGTACGGGTATTTAAGATTTCTATCCAGATACAAAGTTCCATTTCCACTGAGCATTAGTCTTCTGACCTGTGGTTTTAAACTATCCACAGGTAGCCCCTAGTAAACTGGAGAATTCATGATGCAAAGTAGATGACGTAAGCTGCCAAGGCTCTGAGAAGGGAAAATCAGCCAATAACCTATACCATGTCTAAGGCTATATCTTTGCATGTCATGTAGTATCCTTACTTTTCCACATGACTATATCTTATTAATCAAAGATGGAACTTCACACTATCCATATAATTAATGTATCAGACTTATAGGTGTTGTCCGGTCTAAAATAGAAAGTCTGCAGTCACACTCAGTGACTCCCCCCAAGACACACACTGTGCAAAAATTCTGAAAGTTCAGCTACTTTCAAGCACCACTGAACAAAGTAAAAATAGCCTGAAATTAGGATTAAAAAACAGTTAAGAATCCCAGATTGAATGTTTCCTCTTTAAGTTTAACCCTTCCATTTTTAATGTTTTTAATGTTTCCATTTTTAAAATTTTGCATCATTCTCTCTTTACCAGTATCTTGTGCTTCCAAATTTTTCCATGTAACTTGAAATGCAAGATATACCACTTTATTTTTGAGATGAACACCAATTTATTGGAATGCATGTTATAATATCGTAAATTACAGGGATTGTGCGAGGATTTTATTTTCCGTCCTGTTCAAAATTAGTTGAGCCCATGGATCCATTATATATCCATTTTGCAAGCCGGCGAGAAATTGTCGCTATACGGATGTCATACGGATGTCACACGGATGCTTGGATGCAAGAAAATCGCATCCTCGCACTGCACACGGATGACATACAGATCACTGTTCAGGGAACATTTCTGCGATTGTCGTCAATGTAAAACGGACTGTTTTTTTTATACTCTATGTGTGACTCCAGCCTAAAGGAGATCCCCCAACATTAAACATAATGGTATTTTACTTACTGATTGGAAGGGGTCTGATTGTCAGGACCTTGCAAAAGAACAGGGGCAGCAGCATTTTTTTACTTCCACAGCAGCACTGCCATCTATCTGCAGTGTAGGTAAGTGCAACACAGCCCGATGTATGTGAACAGAGCAGCTCCCTGTACAGCAGTGCCACTTTGACAGTAAAAATGATGGAGAATTGACCCCATAACTGAGCGTATTTACACCATTGGATAATAATTGGGAATATCCCTTTAAAAAAGGGGATACGATAATACCACTCTAAATATATATGACATTGAATTTAGTTAGCATTCAAACCAAAAGATTAACCATTGACAATCACTTTTAACCCTATTATTAGTCAGTCCAGAATGATTGTGTGAATTGCATGCAAGTAATTTACAGCTTTTATAATTTCTGCAAAAATAAGGTAAGTTTTAAAAATGGCTATTATAGAACATCTTTTATTAGAAAAAGTGAATAATTGTAGTACAGCCAACTTTAAAAAAAAATGTAATAATGACATTGAAATTTTAACCTGAAGTTTTCAAGCAAAAATGTGCTAAATAACAACTGCAAAAAACTCCTGAGGCATGTTTATCAATACTGTCTAATTTTTAATGCAAATATTGGGGTTAATTTATTAATACTTTTATTCCACAAATATATGTACAGGCGGCGGCAGTACATGTATGAGAGCAGGCGGCGGCTGATGGGAGTATTCATCAGCCAACACCTGCGCTTTAAATAGATAATTTATAAAAAACTTGTGGGTTCCAGTGTCTTTTTGATAGCCAGACAGAAAAACTGACAGCTTGGGGCTGTAACCCTCAGCTGTCAGCGTTAGCATAGTTGGTTATCAAGAATAGAGGAGTCCCCATGCTGTTTTTTGTAATTATTTTAATTTTAAATAATTAAAAACAACAATGTGGGCCCCCCCATTAATGACAACCAGCCTTGCTAAAGCAGACAGCTAGGGCCTGGTATTCTCTGCCTGATAAGGGGCCATTGATATTGGCTTCCAACATCCAAAAAAACAGCAGCCCTCTGTCAGTTTGGCTGGTTATCAAAAATACAGGGGAACCCAAACCCTTTTTTTTTAATTATTTCTTTATAGCGCAGCCGTCGGCTGATGAATACTCCCATCAGCCGCTCCTCCTTTCACTGTTATTAGCGACAGCAGGTGTGGGCTGATGGAAGCAGTAGTCATGCACATGACAGCATCGCAAATGCTGGATGTTCAGGCCACCAAGTGAATGGGTTCCAGTTTCGGGTTCAGGTTTCGGATACTGTTCTGGTCTCTGTTCCTGAACTTTTGTTAAATGTTTGGCCGCACTCGTTTTGCAAGGAAAAGTATAATGTAATGACTAAAGCCTTTTACATTTTATCCATTTATCAATATGTATCACTTATCAAAATGTCATCTCTATCGCTGCAATAACATCATTTATCAACAGTGTCCTGTTTTCTTTTTGTATAATTTAATTTTTCATATCTTTTTGCAGTTTTCATATATTTATTAATGGGAATATAAAACAGCATCTCGGGAGATAATATTTCATGTTCGATTTAGGCAGAATTATATAGTAAAGATATCATAATATTTCAAATGATATTTTATCAAACATATCTTTGACATCTTTTTTTCTTTTAATTTAACAGAGTATTATAATTTAAGGCCAAATTGTAGCTTTCTTTTGGCTAGAGATATAGATTTTACGTGCCCTCACTTGATCTTTTCGTCCAGTTGCATTCACTTTATCACTTGGTTGAAGATTTAGGTATAAATCTGTGACATCTCCCACTATTAGATGAAAGCGTGATGGATGGTATGAGCTACACCTGCAAACAAGACTCCTCACTGGTTGTCAGTGCCAATAACACTTACCATCTGTCTTCCATTTACCTAGCATAAACCTGACAGTCCTCTCCCTCTTTGTTTCATTTTCTTATCACAGAAGACCATCAAATGTTTTCTCCATGGAGGATACTGGGTTATGGAAAAAACGAATTCATGGATACAAGAGGGCTGATTCTACTTCTTCCTTCTTGCAATTTGCAAGACTAGGTGAAAAAATGCTTAGACTTAACTTTCTTCATACTGGACTCTCAAAAATGATTTCCTGACAGAGGATATCTAGAGGTAACAAGTATAACCACAAATTCAATTTCAAGCCGAACTTTCATAGCAATGATTTTGCTAAACATAAATACAGAAAACATGAAAAAACAAAAGAAAAGCTATAGCGCCAAAATTAGCCATTAGAAAAACTGGAGAATTATTGGAGATCTGTACAGCATAGACGTTTCCCTGTAGGGTGAAATGTCATGCCCCTGTCCAAAGAATTCAGACTGAAAGACAAATGTGTTCCAGTAAAACAAAAGTCTATTAGAACTGTAAACCACAATAGAAAAGAGCATAATTACACTTTAGCTTACAGTATTGTGATATATGTGATGGTGTAGTGACCCCTGTGGCAGTTAGGGGGCGCTCTGTGCGCTCTGCGAGATATGCATGGAGGCGTATCTGTTGTGGTGATATTCGTGGTGAACCTGTGATCGGCAGTGTTGTGAATGGCCGATATGTGTCGCAGAGGGAGTCTGCGTAGTAAGTCTGATGTTTTGTGTTTATGCTGGGACCTGTAGTCCCTCAAGAGTTTATGTAATGTGTATAGTTAAGTTTGGGTGACTTACTAGGCTAGTCATGAGAGACGGGAGGGTCAGACTAGCCACACATCCACACACACATCCAGGGGTTTGGTTTCAGGTATATAATGTGACCAGGATGTGGGTCACATGGGAGGCGTGTCCGGCAGGTCCTGTGTGGTACCTGTGTATGGACCTGACCGGTGAAGGTGCTGGATTGGCCTGGGAATGACCAGGGTCCTGCAAGCACCTGGGAACAGTGCGGGATTGTCCTAGGAATGACTAGGGTCCCGGGGACTGTCCTAGGAATGACTAGGGTCCCGAATGGTGCTGGATTGGCCTAGGAATGACTAGGGTCCGGAGAGCACCTGAGAACGTGGACTAGGCCACTGGCATGATCCTGGTAACCTGAGGTAACGGGTGGAGGACGGGGTCCAGGACCTAAGCTGACAGGTGGAGGACGGGGTCCAGGACCTAAGCTGACAGGTGGAGGACGGGGTCCAGGACCTGTTGTGACAGGTGGAGGACGGGGTCCAGGACCTGAGCTGATAGGTGGAGGACGGGGTCCAGGACCTAAGCTGATAGGTGGAGGACGGGGTCCAGGACCTGTGGTAACGAGGTGAGGACCAGGATCTGCGGAGCCAGAGACTGTTCCTGTGTGGGGAAGCTGCAGTCCTTCGGTGAGGTCCGGACTGACTACTGTGTGCCGGACAGGCAAGTTGGGGACCCCCGTTAGGCAGCTTACCCAGAAGCGTGTTAACAGAGTGTGGGGAAGCTGGAGTCCTTCGGTGAGATCTGGACTGACTAGTGTGTATTGACCAGGCGAGTTGGTGATCCCCGTTAGGCAGCTTACCCAAAGGCTGTTGGAAGAGTCGGCAAGGTGGAGCAGGAGCTCCCATCAGGTACCAAAGAGACTGTTGGTGCCTGTTGTATTCTATGTAATGAACTGTGCTTAACCCGGTTTATGTGGCTTAATAAACCGTAGGGACTGCTTTCTTTTATAAACCCGTGCTGTGTGCTTAAATATCGCGGTCAAGCGAGTGTCCCCCAACACTCTCAGTAAGAGAAACCTTACAAATTGGTGGAGAATTTTGGCAACGATCCCGCTAGCACGTGGAGTTAATTGCTGTGGCAGAGCCACGAAGGTGACAAGCGTCTAGCTGTAACTCGGCGGGGTTACGAAAGTGACAAGCGCCTGCTGTGACTCGGCGGGGTCACGAAGGTGACAAGCGGCAGCGGTGGACCCGTGCAGAGCCATGTGGAGAGTAGCCGTGGTTGCAGCGAGAGGTTCCACAGCAGGCGGAGCTGTAGTGGCTTGTGGTTGGCAGCACCTGGAGGTGCCGGTTGTGTGTGACTGCAGCTGGAGCTGTGGCGATACCAGCAGGAGCTGGTGAAAGTGACATAGAGAAAAAAAAAAAAAAAAAAAAATTTTTCTTTTTGTGCAGACTCTTAAAGGGCCAGTACAAGCCCAGAGACGTTGGGGTGTACTGTGTGAACTGGGGCCTGAGTGCCGTGGGGAAGTTCACGGGGTGTATCCCAGGGAGGGGAGTATCCCTAATAGTGAGCAGGAACCCAAATGGAGATAGTTGCCCAAAAGGGGGCGGAGTCCCAAAAAGGGGCGGTAACCCGAATAGGGATAGTTGCCCAAAAAGGGGTGGAATCCCGAAGGGGGGCTGAATCCCGAAACAGGGTGGTGTTAAAAAGCGGAGCACTTGCCCAAAAAGGGGGTGGAGCCAAAAAAGGGGTGGCAATCAGTGAGGAGCCACGTCTGTGTACTTTTTGGCTGAATGGAAAGTGTGTGCGGGGTTTGATAGACCCAGGGAGAGAAGCGTCTGTGCTGGGAACCCATCCAGGGGAGTTTGTGTCACCTGAGGACACTGAATATCTCCAGGTAGCCACTATCTACATTGTCGCACCGGAGGTTTCCACATACCATGAGGTGGCTGTAGACCCGATCTTGCCGTATCCTATGGTAATAGGACGAGATTTGGTAGCACTATGGGAAAAGGGTGACGTGTTTGTGGGTGTAATTTGGATGTCAGTTATTAATGTAGAGAATGCGCCCCCTAGAGGTGACAGTCCTAATGTAGGCCTGACCAAGGGAAAAGGTGCGATTGCCCAACTAACTGACCTGACGTCACTTGAAGTGTGCCACAATATGACTGGTAGTGGTCTGTTGGATAAAACAAGTGGAACTGACACCCAGACAGAGAGTGACTTGTGGGGTCAACGTACTGTGGAGTGTGACACAGACTCTGGGGGTGACTGTGACAAGTCAGGGCCAGTAACAAGGGCATGTGCCGTGCTGATGATTGGTGGTGACTCCCATTCAGACGGTGATGCCAGTGAGAAAGAAAGGCTCCTGAGACAAGAGGCTGAGCACAGGCTGAATGAGCTGGAGAAGGAAGTCTCGGAGCTCAGAGGTCACCTGTTATCCAGGGAAGATGTGAAAGGGCTCAGAGAAGCATTAAGTGGTCTTCTACAAGAGAAAAAGATGCTGGTTGAAGACTCACATCTGCTAATGCCCATCGTGACCAGGGGTCTGGAAGAGGGTAAAGCTGAAGAAGAGTGGGCGTTAAGAGCCGAACAAGATAATCACCCGGTTGTGACAGAGGTCTTGTTGGAAAGGTCGATGGCAAAACAGGGGCCGTCCGTTCCTGAAGAAAGTGAGGATCCACTCTTCAAGTGGGTGATAGATGTACCCGAAGAGGCGCAAGATGCATGTACCCGTGAGAGTGTGCATGAAGCCTTTAAAAAGACAGTAAAAGCGTATAGTGTGCATTGGGCACTAGAGATGAAGCAGTTGGTGGTACGGTCGACTAACGAAGTCACAGTGAAGCGAGGACCGGTCCTCAAGAATATGCGTCTACGGTGCTTCTGCATGAAACAGATGATCCTGTTAAGGAATAATGGAGCAACTCGACGTTTGGAGCAGGCCAGGGAAGCTCAAAATCGCCTGGGCCTGGCGGAATGGCTGATCGCCAAGGAAGAGTTAGAGGCAGTTACTCCTCAGTTAACTCAGTGTTGAGTGACCTAGGTGGGAGACCTGGTAGAGAAAATGTAGTGACTAAAGGTTTGGTGACACAGACAGACTGTGACTTAAGGGCCAAAGCTTAAGGCCTACGTGTTGAACGCTGGGGGCGGAGTAACCCAATAAGGGTATGAGTATGATTATGAGTGTTGCTCAAAACCGTTTGAGACAGTCTTCTCGTCTGGTGGGACAAGAGAGTGTGTGTGACCTGTCTCGAGATTTCAGGTGTTTGTCAAGTGTTCAACCCTACGGGTGTGAACAGAGGGGGAGGATATGTGATATATGTGATGGTGTAGTGACCCCTGTGGCAGTTAGGGGGCGCTCTGTGCGCTCTGCGAGATATGCATGGAGGCGTATCTGTTGTGATATTCGTGGTGAACCTGTGATCGGCAGTGTTGTGAATGGCCGATATGTGTCGCAGAGGGAGTCTGCGTAGTAAGTCTGATGTTTTGTGTTTATGCTGGGACCTGTAGTCCCTCAAGAGTTTATGTAATGTGTATAGTTAAGTTTGGGTGACTTACTAGGCTAGTCATGAGAGACGGGAGGGTCAGACTAGCCACACATCCACACACACATCCAGGGGTTTGGTTTCAGGTATATAATGTGACCAGGATGTGGGTCACATGGGAGGCGTGTCCGGCAGGTCCTGTGTGGTACCTGTGTATGGACCTGACCGGTGAAGGTGCTGGATTGGCCTGGGAATGACCAGGGTCCTGCAAGCACCTGGGAACAGTGCGGGATTGTCCTAGGAATGACTAGGGTCCCGGGGACTGTCCTAGGAATGACTAGGGTCCCGAATGGTGCTGGATTGGCCTAGGAATGACTAGGGTCCGGAGAGCACCTGAGAACGTGGACTAGGCCACTGGCATGATCCTGGTAACCTGAGGTAACGGGTGGAGGACGGGGTCCAGGACCTAAGCTGACAGGTGGAGGACGGGGTCCAGGACCTAAGCTGACAGGTGGAGGACGGGGTCCAGGACCTGTTGTGACAGGTGGAGGACGGGGTCCAGGACCTGAGCTGATAGGTGGAGGACGGGGTCCAGGACCTAAGCTGATAGGTGGAGGACGGGGTCCAGGACCTGTGGTAACGAGGTGAGGACCAGGATCTGCGGAGCCAGAGACTGTTCCTGTGTGGGGAAGCTGCAGTCCTTCGGTGAGGTCCGGACTGACTACTGTGTGCCGGACAGGCAAGTTGGGGACCCCCGTTAGGCAGCTTACCCAGAAGCGTGTTAACAGAGTGTGGGGAAGCTGGAGTCCTTCGGTGAGATCTGGACTGACTAGTGTGTATTGACCAGGCGAGTTGGTGATCCCCGTTAGGCAGCTTACCCAAAGGCTGTTGGAAGAGTCGGCAAGGTGGAGCAGGAGCTCCCATCAGGTACCAAAGAGACTGTTGGTGCCTGTTGTATTCTATGTAATGAACTGTGCTTAACCCGGTTTATGTGGCTTAATAAACCGTAGGGACTGCTTTCTTTTATAAACCCGTGCTGTGTGCTTAAATATCGCGGTCAAGCGAGTGTCCCCCAACACTCTCAGTAAGAGAAACCTTACAGTATGTAATATTTCAATGTTTTTGATACAATTCAGATTATATGAATACTAGTACAAGTTTTGTGAGTTGCTATTATTTTATGACAATCAGCCCCTCATATATGTATGTAAAATTACCATTTACACCCGCTGAACAGACTTAAACAAGTGTTCAAGGCATCAATGGTGCTATATAAATAAATAATAATAATTATAACGCTTGTTCCCAATGTATACATACCGGCGATCACAGGACAAATCAGCAAACACTTATTTGTTGGGTGATCATTATGCATGTAAACGGGAGATGTACTGTACTGTTGGCAACATGACAATATAAGTATCTTGTTACAGATCTTTATGTTCCCATTTAAGTCGGTCCATGTTAACAGGCCTTGTATAGTCAAAAATTGTTCATTAAAGGGACAATTTATTTTCTTATGTTTATGCATGAAATTAGGGTTAACCCCTTAGTGACAGAGCCAATTTGGTACTTAATGACCAGGCCAATTTTTACAATTCTGACCACTGTCAATTTATGAGGTTATAACTCTGGAACTCTTCAACAGGTCCTGCGGATTCTGAGAATGTTTTTTCGTGACATATTGTACTTCATGATGGTGGTAACATTTCTTCGATATTACTTGTGATTATTTATGAAAAAAATGGAAATATGGCAAAAAATTTTAAAATTTAGCAATTTTCAAACTTTGTATTTTTATGCCCTTAAATCAGAGAGATATGTCACAAAAAATAGTTAATAAATAACATTTTCCACATGTCTTCTTTACATCAGCACAATTTTGGAAACAAATTTTTTTTTTGTTAGGGAGTTATAAGGGTTAAAAGTTGACCAGCAATTTCTCATTTTTACAACACCATTTTTTTTTAGGGAGCACATCACATTTGATGTCATTTTGAGGGGTCTATATGATAGAAAATAACCAAGTGTGACACCATTCTAAAAACTGCACCCCTCAAAGTGCTCAAAACCACATTCAAGAAGTTTATTAACCCTTTACGTGCTTCACAGGAACTGAAAAAATGTGGAAGGCAAAAATGAACATTTAACTTTTTTTTGCAAACATTTTACTTCCGAACCATTTTTTTTTATTTTCACAAGTGTAAAAACAGAAATTTAACCATAAATGTTGTTGTACAATTTCTCCTGAATAAGCCTATACCCCATATGTGGGGGTAAACCACTGTTTGGGCGCACCGCAGAGCTTGGAAGAGAAGGAGCGCCGTTTGACTTTTTCAATGCAGAATTGGCTGGAATTGAGATCGGATGCCATGTCACGTTTAGAGAGCTCCTGATGTGCCTAAACAGTGGAAACCCCCCACAAGTGACACCATTTTGGAAACTAGACCCCTTAAGGAACTTATATAGATGTGTGGTGAGCACTTTGAGCCCCAAAGTGCTTCACAGAAGTTTGTAAAGTAGAACCGTGAAAATAAAAAATTGCATTTGTTTACACAAAAATGATCTTTTCGCCCACAAATTCTTATTTTCACAAGGGTAACAGGAGAAATTAGACCACAAAAGTAGTTGTTAAATTTCTCCTGAGTATGTTGATACCCAATATGTAGGGGTGAACGACTGTTTGGGCGCACCGCAGAGCTTGGAAGAGAAGGAGTGCCGTTTTACTTTTTCAATGTAGAATTGGCTGGAATTGAGATTGTACGCCATGTCGCGTTTGGAGAGCCCCTGATGTGCCTAAACAGTGGAAACCCCCCACAAGTGACCCCATTTTGGAAACTAGACCCCTTAAGGAACTTAACTAGATGTGTGGTGAGCACTTTAAACCCCCAGGTGCTTCTCAGAAGTTTATAACGTAGAGCCGTGAAAATAAAAAATCACATTTTTTCTACAAAAATGAATTTTTGCCCCAAAAATTTTATTTTCACAAGGGTAACAGGAGAAATTAGACCACAAAAGTTGTTGTGCAATTTCTCCTGAGTACATCAATACCCCATATGTGGGGATAGACCACTGTTTGGGTGCACTGCAGAGCTTGGAAGAGAAGGAGTGCCATTTTACTTTTTCGATGTAGAATTGGCTGGAATTGAGATCGGACGCCATGTCGCGTTTGGAGAGCCCCTGATGTGCCTAAACAGTGAAATCCCCCCACAAGTGACACCATTTTGGAAACTAGACCCCTTAAGGAACTTATCTAGATGTGTGGTGAGCACTTTAAACCCCCAGGTGCTTCACGGAAGTTTATAGCGTAGAGCCGTGAAAATAAAAAGTCGCATTTTTTCTACAAAAATTATTTTTTGCCCCCAAATTTTTATTTTGACAAGGGTAACAGGAGAAATTAGACCACAAAAGTTGTTGTGCAATTTCTCCTGAGTACGTCGATACCCCATTTGTGGGGGTAAACCACTGTTTGGGCGCACTGCAGAGCTTGGAAGAGAAGGAGTGCCGTTTTACTTTTTCAATGTAGAATTGGCTGGAATTGAGATCGGACACCATGTTGCGTTTGGAGACCCCTGATGTGCCTAAACAGTAGAAACCCCCCACAAGTGACCCCATTTTGGAAACTAGACCACTTAAGGAACTTGTCTAGATGTGTGGTGAGCACTTTAAACCCCCAAGTGCTTCACAGAAATTTATAAAGTAGAGCCGTGAAAATAAAAAATATTTTTTTTTCCTCAAAAATGATTTTTTAGCCTGCAATTTTTTATTTTCTCAAGGGTAACAGGAGAAATTTGACCCCAAAATTTATTGTGCAATTTATGCTGAGTAGGGTGATACCCCATATGTTGAGGTAAACCACTGTTTGGGCGCATGGCTGAGCTCGGAAGGGAAGGAGCGCCGATTTGGAATGCAGACTTTGATAGAATGGTCGGCAGGCGTTATGTTGCGTTTGCAGAGCCCCTGATGTACCTAAACAGTAGAAACCCCCCACAAGTGACCCTATTTTGGAAACTAGACCCCCCAAGGAACTTATCTAGATGTGAGGTGAGAACTTTGAATGCCCAACTGCTTCACAGAAGTTTATAATGCAGAGTCGTGAAAATAAAAATATTTTTTTTTTCCACAAAAAAGATTTTTAAGCCTCCAAATTTTTATTTTGACAAGGGTAACAAGAGAAATTGGACCCCAATAGTTATTGTCCAATTTGTCCTGAGTACACTGATACCCCATGTGTGGGGGGACCACTGTTTGGGTGCACAGCAGAGCTCGGAAGGGAAGGAGCGCCGTTTTGGAATGCAGATTTTGATCGAATGGTCTGCGGGCATTATGTTGCGTTTGCAGAGCCCCCGATGTACCTAAACAGTAGAAACCCCCCACAAGTAACCCCATTTTGGAAACTAGACCCCCCACGGAACTTATCTAGATGTGTGGTGAGAACTTTGAATGCCCAAGTGCTTCACAGAAGTTTATAATGCAGAGTCATGAAAATAAAAATAATTTTTTTTTCCACAAAAAAGATTTTTAAGCCCCCAAATTTTTATTTTGACAAGGGTAACAAGAGAAATTGGACCCCAAAGGTTGTTGTCCAATTTGTCCTGTGTACACTGATACCCCATGTGTGGGGGGAACCACTGTTTGAGTGCATGGCAGAGCTCGGAAGGGAAGGAACGCCATTTTGGAATGCAGACTTTGATAGCATGGTCTGCGGGCATTATGTTGCGTTTACAGATGTACCTAAACAGTAGAAACCCCCCACAAGTGACCCCATTTTGGAAACTAGAGCCCCAAAGGAACTTATCTAGATGTGTGGTGAGAACTTGGAATGCCCAAGTGCTTCACAGATGTTTATAATGCAGAGTTGTGAAAATAAAAAAATAAAATTTTTCCACAAAAAAGATTTTTTAGCCCCCAAGTTTTTATTTTCACAAGGGTAACAGAAGAAATTGGACCCCAAAAGTTGTTGTCCAATTTATTCCGAGTACGCTGATGCCCCATATGTGGGGGTAAACCACTGTTTAGGTGCACGGCAGAGGTTGGAAGGGAGGGAGCACCATTTGACTTTTTGAGCGCAAAATTGGCTGTGGCGTTTAGAGACCCCCTGATGTACCTAAACAGTGGAAACCCCCCAAATCTAACTCCAACCCTAACTTCAACACACCCTTAAGGCTTCTTTCACACTTCAGTTGTTTGGCATCAATCAGCTCCGACATAGTGACGGATTGACGGATCAGTCACAATTGTTGAGAAAATGGTTCTAACGGATCCGGTTTTTTGACGGATCCGCTACTTGAGGGTTGTCTGGGAAAAGTATCTACTTTTTGGAGCATGCGCAATTGAAAAAGCGGATTGGGGCGACGGATCCGCCGAAATGACGGTAACGACGGATCCGTCGCCCGTAGGCGGCCATTCTATGGAATGACGAACGCGACGGATCCATCGCGAACCGCCATTTCGGCGCATACAAAAAACGTTACAATGGCCATCAATGTCTAGATGACGTTCGCCAAATCTCGACGGATCCGTCGCATGGCGGATGGAACGGACGACCATCCACCACAATCCGTCGCTAATGCATGTCTATGGGAAAATAGCGGATCCGCCAAAAAAAAATGGCGGATCCGCTATTTGACTAAAATGGCGGTTTCAGACTGATGCCAAAAGACTGAAGTGTGAAAGAGGCCTAACCCTAATGCCAACCCGATCCATAATCCTAATCACAACCCTAAGGATAATCGCAACACTAACCCCAAAACAACCATAACCGTAATCAGAACCCTAAATCCAACACACCCCTAATCCTATTCTCAACCCTAACCTCAAACCTAACCCTAATCCCAATACACCTCTAATCCCAACCCTAACCTTAACCCTAATCCCAAACCTAACCCTAATCCCAAACATAACCCTAATGCCAACCCTAATCCAAACCCTAATCCCAACTCTAACCCTAACTTTACCCCCAACCCTAACCCTAACTTTAGCCCAAACTCTAACTCTAGCCCTAACTTTAGCCCCAACCCTAACCCTAGCCATAACCCTAAATTTAGCCCCAGCCCTAACCCTAAATTTAGCCCTAACCCTAACCCTAAATTTAGCCCCAACCCTAACCCTAAATTTAGCCCCAACCTTAACCCTAGCCCTAACCCTAACCCTAGCCCTAGCCCTAGCCCTAACCCTAATTTTAGCCCCAACTCCTCTCTCCTGCTGGCTGGCAGATGGCAGCAGAGAGCGGGCGCACTGCGCATGCGCCCGCCATTTTCTTTCCATAGGAAGAAGCCGGCAGGCAGAAGGGGACGCAGGAGGACACAGGGACACCGGTAAGTATGATAGGGTCCCCGAATCCCCCTATTTCTCTGTCCTCTGATGTGCGATCACATCAGAGGACAGAGAATTACACATCGCTTTTTTTTTTTTTTTTGCGGTCGCCGGTAAACAGTTAATTACCGGCGATCGCAAAACAGGGGTCGGTAAAAACTGACCCCAATCATGTTCTTTGGGGTCTCGGCTACCCCCAGCAGCCGAGACCCCAAAGATCTCCCGGGTGCCGGCCGGCGGGCGCATGCGCATTTTTTTGCCGGAAGAAGATGGCGGTGCCCATCGGGAGCCACGATGAGCACCGGAGGAGCTTTGTGTGATCACATCGGAGGACAGAGAAATTAAATGGGAAATCACGTTTTTTTTTTGCGACCACCGGTAAACGGTTAATTACCAGCGATCGCAACTCGGGGGTCGGTAAAAAACCCCCGAATCATGTTCTCTGGGGTCTCGGCTACCCCCGGTAACCGAGACCCCAGAGAAAATCTGACTCTGGGGGGGCGCTATTAACTTTTTCCACAGCGCCGTTAATTAACGGCGCTGTGGTTTAAGTACCCTTAGTGGCCGCCGTTAAAAGGCGTATCGGCGGTCGTTAAGGGGTTAAAAATAATTTTTACAATTGGATTTCATTAAAAATGTTGCACTGTTTACCTCTTATAACTTCTGAATTATACTGTCTGAGATTTTGAGAACAATCCCTTAAACTGTCTGATATTATCCTATATAAATGGGCCTTAATATATGTATTAAATTATATATAAAAACAACAGCAGCTGATAATATTGCATTTGAGGTTCTCTTGTACAAAATACAGAAACCAGTTTCCATTATATCTAGCTAGACCTCAAAGCATAAAAAAAGTATTTGTTGCTTTGTCCTCCACACTTGTGGAGAGACCAAAGAGGATTCCCATGACCTGGGGAAGGGTAAAATAAGAGTAGTAAAGGACTGGATTGGGGGCTCTAGGGGCAATCCTAAAAGTCAATATTGACCATTGACAAGCCCTGCCACATGAGTTTGGATAAGGCAGACAAACCAGGCCCTTCATTTGCAGTCATGTGGCCTCTGACATGGGAAATAAGGGGGAATATTTATCTGTGGAAAATGCAAAATGGAAAAACATTCCCCATAAGGAGACTTATCGGTCATTCAATACCCCTCTGTGAATTTTAATATTCAAATATCCTCTTCAGAAACGATGAGGACTTGAACTCTTGTGCCATCTATTGAAGCAGTGATGTGGTAGTGATGAGTGTCAGAGCATCTCTAAATCAGTAGGGCTTGACAGGTGTTCTCTATATACAAAAGTCAAGAGAAAAGGGAACAAGGATGGAGTGTCAGCTCACCACATCGTTGCAGCATGGAACCTGCTGTGAATCTCGCACCGACGAGCCCTAGATCCAGCAGCAGAAAAAGAACCAAGAAGAAAATCCAGCGTGGCAGTAGGTATGTGAGATCAAATCCAAAAATTTATTGCAAACTTGTTTAAAATGCAGTTCCAGGTAGTTCCCCAGTGTGGATAAACCTACACGTTTCAGTTGCTGGGCACCTTACTCACACTGGATTTTCTCTTGGTTCTTTCTCTGTATACAGTGGTTAGTGTTGCTAAAAGTGGTCCACAGAAAGCAAATCTGTTAACTGGTAAAATAATTATGGATGAGTAAGGCACATTAATGCACATGGGGCTCAACTTCAGGACTTTTACAAACAATCCCACATACATACACACACATCTCCTGCAGGATGACATCTAGGAATATAGCTCCTAGTGCCTTCAACACAAGCAAGGTAACACCTTTCAGACATCGGTTTGGTAGCCCTTATTAAAAGAGCCAGGGGCTGCCAAGGCTCTGTGCGCACAATGGCAAAATATTACAAAACAGTATTGAGCATGACAGAAAAAAAAAACACCACTTCATAAATAGATCAATAAACTTCCCAATGATAAGATAAAAGTTCATCTTCATAAGGAGACAAGTATGGGAGCATGCAATCTATGCACTATACTGTACATATTATTGCATGATAGTCATGGAATACAGTCTTTTTTCATTAATTTATCAATTTTTCAGCATCTCAAAAAAATCTGGAATTTTACAAAAACATATTCCGAAAAAGGGCCCAGATATTTTGACAGACAAAATATATTTACAGCTGACTTTGAAACCAATTACTTGCCATTAGAATATATTTCTGTACACTTGGAAATAACGGATAATTTTTTAAATATTTCAACAAAATTTTATTTTCAATTGAAAGAAGAAATTTACATGTTCTATGTCGGTGATAAGTAGAGTCAGAATCAATTTTGTCTGCTAATGAACACCAGTACAAAACATAGATAGATAGGTAGATAGATAGATAGATAGATAGATAGATAGATAGATAGATAGATAGATACAGTAGATAGATAGGTAGATAGATACCTACATACATACATTTACAGCTATAGAACCATGTCAAAGAAATGTTTCTTCATTACACAGTGTATCACTTTAAAGCCTTGTAACTTAAAATGAATACTACATGCTAATTCCCTTAATAGCATAATAGATCTGAAATTAAAGAATAAATAAAACTGTCCAAGCATAGCAATCTGCTGTTGTTTTGATCACTTCCTAATTTCATATTCATGTGTCTGCTAGCTTTTTAATCCATAAATTAATATAAAAAGAAAATGATATGCCTTCTTAGAATTCATACACTGGATGCAGTAATGCTCCATTTTACTCAGTGAATGATCTGGATTCACTTCAAACACAAGTTTTTCAATCTGTATTACCCAGGCAGTTGTAGAATATATTTCCATCCTATGGTATTTGTGAGCTTTCTGAGGGAAATAATTCAAGTTTTTGTCTGAAGCCTAGAAACCGTATGTTTAATATGAAAGCTGCATCATAATCTCTTGTAACAACCATGTTTTAACCTTCTAATAACAGTGTTTTTTGGTACATGGCAATGTATGACTTCAAGGGCAAGGTAGTAAAATAATAATTGATGTAGACTTGAACTTATTAAAAAGGTTTTACAAACCCTAAAATAGTTTTATTCAGACTTGAACTCATTAAAGAGGTTTAAAAATCCTAAAATAGTTTTGTTCAAGTCCAAAATAATTTTTAAAACTGAAATATACTTATGTTTCAAAATTAAGATTAGGGCGCTTCATTGGTCTTGTGATCATTGTTTAATGATGACGTGACTTTATAAGACATGATGTAACATTGGCAGCCAGTTGCACCCCACTGTGGAGACACGTCAATTAAAAAACCACCATTATAGCAAACTAGATGGTGGCCCGATTCTAACGCATTCAAGAATATGTATGTAGTTTATTTATGAAGATTTAAGAATAATGCAATGAATACACAGGATATTCCGGGTAAAATATATACATTATCAGTGAAGCGGTGTTTAAATCCCACGCCAATATCACTGACTGGTCGCGGCCGACCGGGCGTGACCAATCAGCGCAGCGGGGTTTAAATCTCGAGCCAATATCGTTGATTGGTCGCGGGCAGCTGGTGAGACCAATCAGCAAAGCGGGAATTCCGTTACAGACAATAAGACAGAATTAGACAATTATATAGTAGATATCTGATGTGTTAGAATCAGGCCACCATCTAGTATTCATATAAACATTAGTGCTTACATTTAAGGTACCTTCACACGAAACGACATTGCTAGCGATCCGTGACGTTGCAGCGTCCTGGCTAGCGATATCGTTTCGTTTGACACGCAGCAGCGATCAGGATCCTGCTGTGATGTCGCTGGTCGCTGAATAAAGTCCAGAACTTTATTTGGTCATCCGATCGCTGTGTATCGTTGTGTTTGAAAGCAAAAGCAACGATACCAGCGATGTTTTACACTGGTAACCAGGGTAAACATCGGGTTACCAAGCGCAGGGCCGCGCTTAGTAACCCGATGTTTACCCTGGTTACCAGCGTAAAAGTAAAAAAAACAAACAGCACATACTTACATGCGTCCCCCGGCGTCTGCTTCCTGACACTTACTGAGCGCCGGCCCTAAAGTGAAAGTGAAAGCACAGCGGTGACGTCACCGCTGTGCTGTTAGGGCCGGAGCTCAGTCAGTGTCAGGAAGCAGACGCTGGGGGACGCATGTAAGTATGTGCTGTTTGTTTTTTTTACTTTTACGCTGGTAACCAGGGTAAACATCGGGTTACTAAGCGCGGCCCTGCGCTTAGCAACCCGATGTTTACCCTGGTTACCCGGGGACCTCGGCATCGTTGGTCGCTGGAGAGCGGTCTGTGTGACAGCTCTCCAGCGATCAAACAGCGACGCTGCAGCGATCGGCATCGTTGTCGCTATCGCTGCAGCGTCGCTTCGTGTGAAGATACCTTTATGTTTTATCCATTGGACACACTGCCATTGTTTTTCTCCTGTCTTTATTTTAAGAGTCAAAACTTTATTAGTCATCTATCGCTATATGACAGCTTGTTTTCTACATGATGACTTACAGTTTTCAAAGACACCGTTTATTTAACCATATGATAAACTTAAAAACGGGGAAAATTTTTATTCTCTCCCTTACACACTGTCCTCAATGTTGTTCTCTTCCTCACAAACTGTCCTCCATGTTATTCTCTCCCTCACACACTGTCCTCCATGTATTCTCTTCTTCACAGACTGTCCTCCATGTTATTCTCTCCCTCACAGACTGTCCTCCATGTTATTCTCTGCCTCACAGACTGTCCTCCATGTTATTCTCTCCCTCACAGACTGCCCTCCATGTTATTCTCTCCCTCACAGACTGTCCTTCATGTTATTCTCGCCCTCACAGACTGTCCTCCATGTTATTCTCTCCCTCACAGACTGTCCTCCATGTTATTCTCTCCCTCACAGACTGTCCTCCATGTTATTCTCTCCCTCACAGACTGCCCTCCATGTTATTATCTCCCTCACAGACTGTCCTTCATGTTATTCTCGCCCTCACAGACTGTCCTCCATGTTATTCTCGCCCTCACAGACTGTCCTCCATGTTATTCTCTCCCTCACAGACTGTCCTCCATGTTATTCTCTTCCTCACAGACTGTACTTCATATTATTCTCGCCCTCACAGACTGTCCTCCATGTTATTCTCTCCCTCACAGACTGTCCTTCATGTTATTCTCGCCCTCACAGACTGTCCTCCATGTTATTCTCTCCCTCACAGACTGTCCTCCATGTTATTCTCTCCCTCACAGACTGCCCTCCATGTTATTCTCTCCCTCATAGACTGTCCTTCATGTTATTTTCTTCCTGACAGACTGTCCTTCATGTTATTCTCGCCCTCACAGACTGTCCTCCATGTTATTCTCTCCCTCACAGACTGTCCTTCATGTTATGCTCATTCTGTGCCTTTGACACAGTGGACCATTCCCTGTTGCTCCAGACCCTCTCATCCCTTGGCATCACAGACTTGGCCCTATCCTGGATCTCATCATACCTAACAGACCGGACATTCAGCGTCTCCCACTCACACACCACCTCCTCACCTCGCCCCCTATCTGTCGGAGTCCTGCAAGGTTCAGTTCTAGGGCCCCTGCTCTTCTCCATTTACACCTTTGGCCTGGGACAGCTCATAGAATCTCACGGCTTTCAGTATCACCTCTATGCTGATGACACACAGATCTACATCTCTGGACCAGATATCACCACCCTTCTAGCCAGAATCCCTCAATGTCTATCCACTATTTCATCCTTCTTCTCCGCTAGATTTCTAAAACTTAACATGGATAAAACAGAATTCATCGTCTTTCCCCCATCTCACGCGACCTCCCCAATGAACCTATCCATTACAGTAAACGGCTGCCCACTCTCCCCAGTCCCACAAGCCCGCTGTCTTGGGGTAATCCTTGACACTGATGTCTCCTTCAAACCACATATCCAAACCCTTTCCACTTCCTGCCGCCTCCAACTCAAAAATATTTCACGGATCCGTACATTCCTAAACCAAGAATCTGCAAAAACCCTAGTCCATGCCCTCATCATCTCCCGCCTCGACTACTGTAACCTCCTGCTCTGTGGCCTCCCCTCTAGCACTCTCGCACCCCTCCAATCTATTCTAAACTCTGCTGCCCGACTAATCCACCTGTCCCCCCGCTATTCCCCGGCCTCTCCCCTCTGTCAATCCCTTCACTGGCTCCCCATTACCCAGAGACTCCAGTACAAAAGCCTAACCATGACATACAAAGCCATCCACACCCTGTCTCCTCCATACATCTGTGACCTCGTCTCCCGGTACTTTCCTGCACGCAACCTCCGATCCTCACAAGACCTCCTTCTCTACTCCCCTCTTATCTCCTCTTCACACAATCGCATACAAGATTTCTCTCGTGCATCCCCCCTACTCTGGAACTCTCTACCACAACATATCAGACTCTCGCCTACCATCGAAACCTTCAAAAAGAACCTGAAGACCCACCTCTTCCGACAAGCCTACAACCTGCAGTAACCACCAATCGACCGAACCGCTGCACGACCAGCTCTATCCTCACCTACTGTATCCTCACCCATCCCTTGTAGATTGTGAGCCCTCGCGGGCAGGGTCCTCTCTCCTCCTGTTCCAGTTGTGACTTGTATTGTTCAAGATTATTGTACTTGTTTTTATTATGTATACCCCTCCTCACATGTAAAGCGCCATGGAATAAATGGCGCTATAATAATAAATAATAATAATAATAATAATTCTAGCATATGTATGTAGTTTATTTATGAACGCTGATTGGTCGCGCCCGGCTGGCCTTGACCAATCAGCGACGCGGGATTTCGGTTACAGACAAACAGACCCTTAGACAATTATATATATATATATATAGATAAATGTTATCTCTCTACTTTATAGCTAGCCTATTCCAGTCTTTAAAGGGAGTCTGTCACTCGCAAAATGTGAACAAACTGCATAAACTTAATATTTTCTGAAAAATCTTCTTTTTTTAACATGCAATCCACCATTACCTTGAATGACAGTGCTTCAGTGGTAAGGAGGAATTCTGCCTAAAATAAATACATGTATGTGCTTTCACACTGACACTGGAGGAGCACAGTGGCGCACTGCAAGTGACAATGCAAGCGTGCACATAATGTGGTTTTGGGGATTCTTTGACACCTGATTACTGACTATCTGCAGCAGCAGAAAGAAAAAAAAATGAAATAACAAGAATTCAAAAGAAGATGGACCCTACATAAAAAGCTTACATTCTACATACAATAAAAACTTATATTCTAAACTTAATAGACTACATATTTCTTGTAATCACTACTGAGGCCAAAATGACCCATGTGTTATTTTCAATGCTAGCATTATAATGTATAGGTAACATTATATTTTATAAGTAACCATGTTTACAATTTTATTCTCAGGCACTGTTGGAGTAATTTAAACTAAATGAAGTAATGGTCACAAATGCATATGACTACTCTCCTAACACAGTGTACTTTGGGTCTCCAATTGTCATGATTGGTGGTGTTCCAGTGTGGAAGCTACAGAGATCATACATTGATTACCTCTGAATAGATGATAAATGATTTAGCAGGACAATCCTTTTAAAGGGGTTTTCCATCACTCAGACAACCGCTTCTGAATCCCCATGTTTTCCCCTTTTAAAATAATAACAATTATTTGACCCTCTGATGCCTGCAACATTCCAAAGCTGTTGGCACTGGTTCTCCTAGGGATTGGGGTACATTGTTATATGTCACAGATGTCTACAAACTTGCAATCAAGCAGTCTGCTGATTTAAAGTGTGAAAAGTAGTCACTGTGCTGTTTGGTAACATGGTGTATACCAAACTGAACATGGACCAAAGAAAGCTAGGGATAGATTTGGCTGAGGAGATTACTGTAGAAAGAAAATTATAGACAAATATGTTATCCAAGTAGTAATGTTTCTCCTTGTGGAGAGAGACATGTTAAGCATGCCGAGATGAGGAGACTTAAAGCCACAATGCTCCTCTGAGAAATATGCAAATAGTCTCTTCAGAGAGGAAGAAGACTAGAACTCTAGTGCCACCTATTGGAAGTAGCAATCGTAAAAGTCAATGTTGACCCTTTAACAAGCCTTGTCATTAAAGGGTTGACATTGACTTTTAGAACTGCTACTTCCAATAGGTGGCACTAGAGTTAGGTTCCAATAGGTGGCACTGAGACTATTTGCAGACAAATATGTTAAAAGCAAAGAGAGGTAAAGCCAATGAACTATGTGCAAGGGCAGAATAACATGTATACATGTGTGTTAAATATATATTAAATATCACTGAATTAAATATTCCAGTAGAAAATCTTTATTCATGATATACTGGAATGTGTTGAGAAAAATTTAATTAAATTTAAGTTACAGGCTGATACAACTTCAGTGGAAATGCCTCAAGACAAGGAAATGTTGCTCAGTAGTGTGTGTGGCATCCACGTGCCTGTATTACCTCCCTACAATGCCTGGGCATGCTCCTGATGAGGCGGCGGATGGTCACCTGGACTAAATAATCCACCAACTCCTAGACAATCTGTGGTTCAACATGACATTGGTGGATGGTGCGAGACATGATGTCCCAGATGTGTTCAATCGGATTCTGGTCTGGGGAATGGGTGGGCCAGTCCGTAGCTTCAATGCCTTCATCTTGCAGGAACTGCTGACACACTCCAGCCACATG
The DNA here is from genome assembly GCF_051348905.1 of Ranitomeya variabilis. Lineage (NCBI taxonomy): Eukaryota > Metazoa > Chordata > Amphibia > Anura > Dendrobatidae > Ranitomeya > Ranitomeya variabilis. The sequence goes on from NC_135232.1 coordinate 240,406,391, forward strand.
AGGTCTGGCATTGTCCTGCATTAGGAGGAACCCATGACCAACCGCACCAGCATATGGTCTCATATCTCATATATGGGGTCTGAGGATCTCATCTTGGTACCTAATGTCAGTCAGGCTACCTCTGGCGAGCATATGGAGGGCTGTGTGTCCCTCCAAAGAAATGCAACCCCATACTATTACCGACCCACTGCCAAACCGGTCATGCTGAAGGATGTTGCAGGCAGATCGCTATCCATGGCATCTCCAGACTCTGTCACATCTGTCATATGTGCTCAATGTGAACATGCTTTCATCTGTGAAGAGCATGGTGTTGGACTGTGAGCACAACCCCCATCTATGGACGTTGGGCACTCAGACCATCCTCATGGAGTCAGTTTCTAACCATTTGTGCAGACATGCACATTTGAGGCCTGCTGGAGGTCATTTTGCAGGGCGTTGGCAGTGTTCCTCCTGTTTCTCCTTGCACAAAGACTGAGGTAGTGGTCCTGTTGCTGGGTTGTTGCCTTCCTATGGCCCCCTCCATGACTCCTGGTGCACTTGCCTGTCTCCTGGTAGCGCCTCCAGCCTCTGGACACTACGCTGACAGACACAGCAAACCTTCTTGCCACAGCTGGCATTGATGTGCCATCCTGGATGAGCTGCACTACCTGAGCCAGTAGCGTGGGTTGTAGAGTCCTTCTCATGCTACCATGAGTGTGAAAGCACAACCAATATTCAAAAGTGACCAAAACATCAGCCAGAAAGCATTGGTACTGAAATGTGGAAATCTGCAGAACCACTCATTTATTGAGTGTGTCTTGATAATTGCCAATCATTTCCATCTGTTGTCTATTCCATTTGCACAACAGCATGTGAAATTGATTGTCAGACAGTGTTGCTTCCTAATTGGATAGTTTGATTTCACAGAAGTTTGATTCACTCTGTTGTTTAAGTGTTCCCTTTATTTTTTTGAGCAGTGTATATATATATATAGAGAGAGAGAGAGAGTTGTGCTCAAAAGTTTACATACCCCATCAGAATTTTTGATTTCTTGGCCTTTTTTCAGAAAGTATGAATGATAACACCAAAGCTTTTTCTCCACTCATGGTTAGTGGTTGGGTGCAGACATTTATTGCCAAACTACTGTGTTTTATCTTTTTAAATCTTAATGAAAACCAAAAACATCCAAATTACCCTGATCAAAAGTTTACATACCTTGGTAATTTTGGCCTGATAACATGCACAGAAGTTGACACAAATGGATTTGATTGGCTACTAAAGGTAATATCCTCACCTGTGACCTGTTTGATTGTAATCAGTGTGTGTGCATAAAAGCTGAGTGAGTTCTGGGATTCAGACAGACTCTTGCATCTTTCATCCAGCCACTGACGTTTCTGGATTGTGAGTCATGGGGGAAACAACGGATCTATGGGAAAAGGTAGTTGAACTGCATAAAACAGGAAAGGGATACAAAAAGATATCCAAGGAATTTATAATGCCAGTCAGCAGCATTCAAACTGTGATTAACAAATGGAAAATCAGGGACTCTGTATAAACAAAACCACGGTCAGGTAGACCAACAATCCACAACTGCCTGGAAAATTGATGCAAAGAAAAACCCACAAATAACATCTGCCTTAATAAAGAACTCTCTGAAAACTAGTGGTGTGACTGTTTCAAGATGCACAATAAGAAGGCACTTGAAGAAAAAATGAAGATTCTGGAGTTATCATCTCAGTCTCCTGACTTCAATATCATTGAGCCACTCTGGGGGGATTTCAAGCACGCAGTTCATGCTAGACAGCCCAGGAATTTACAGACACTGGATGCTTTTTGCCAAGAAGAGTGGGCAGCATTACGATCTGAAAAAATAAAGAACCTCATCCACAACTACCACAAAATACTTCAAGCTGTCATTGATGTTAGAGGGGGCAATACATTGTATTAAGAAATGGGGTATGTAAACTTTTGATCAGGGTCATTTGGATATTTTGGGTTGTCATTATGATTTAAAAAGAGTAAACACAGTAGTTTGACAATAAATGGCTTCACCCAACCACTAACCATGAGTGGAGAAAAAGTTTTATCATTCATATTCTCTGAAAAAGGCCAAGAAAGCAAAAATTCTTCGGGGTATGTAAAAGTTTGAGCAGAACCGTATGTATATATATATATATATATATATATATATATATATCAGTGAGGGAAATAATTATTTGATACACTGCCGATGTTGCAAGTTTTCCCACCTACAAAGAATGGAGAGGTCTATAACGTGATCTGGCAACACGTGGGTGCTTTGGGGAACAGTTGACCGCCTTATCCCTCTGTCAGCCCCACTGCCTCTTCCTGCCTGTTGTTATGCTGCAGATCCCTCCCCCTCTGCGCTGCTGTGCTTCCCCTGCATGCCACCTTGCCAGATTGGGTCAGTGAATTCATCATCCACCACCTTCTATTCCACTTCCTCACTCTGGTCCTACTCCTGATGTTGACTTAATATGACTTGTTGGAACTGTGTCTCATCATCATCCACCTATTGAGACAGTAATTGTCTTTCACCACTATTGGCTACTTCTGACTGCGGCTGCTCAAATATTTGGGTATCACCTCACACAATCTTCTCTTGTCCTTTTTGAAACATGCATGCTGAGATACCAGATGAAGCTTTAAATGGAAAGCTAAAGAGCTCCTTGGAGTATGCAAGTATGTAGTTACTTGTCTCCTAAGACTCATCATGGTGGGAGAAATGAAGATGAGGGTGAGGACTATGTGGTCCAGACTTTTGGCTAGTGAGACTGGACCATGTGGAAGAGAGGGTGGGGCTGATAAATGGACAGGAAGCATTATCAGCCATCCAACCCACAACCTGCTGGCACTGTTCTAGCTTCAACAGTGGTGTCCTGTGGGACGAGAAGCTAGGTCTCGTGGTTAAGTGTGTTTGATATGCTCCCGCAGCAGGCCCAGTTTCATCTGAATCACAACCTCTGTGTGCCCCATCAGCAGAACACCCACTTTTCCATCCCTTACCGCACACCTTACACATTGTAAATTATCTACACAGGTAAAAACAGTATTATTAGAGAGTAAAATCTTTTTAAATTGTCACTGAAAGCAGTTTTGCTTGTACGTGGCAGCACCAAGTACTATAATGCAATCAAGCCTTCTCTACGTGTCTCTAATACACTATTCCATCTCCAAAAGCTAATCCTACCCTAATTGCAGCTAAGAGCAGTATTATAGAATATATAATATATTTGAAGTTACTCTAAAAAGGCTGTTGGACACACTGTCCCTTCTGCATCAGCCACTCTCCCTAAACTCTTTCCGAATACTATGTGCCCAAAATTGCTTCACCAAATCTTCTATAGACCCGATGAGGCTATGTGACGAGCCAATCACAGCAATGCTAGTAGCCAACATGGCTACAGCATTATCATGATTTGCAAGCAATCTCTACAAGTATAGTGGTACCCGGATACTCAGTCGAGTGCTGAGCGTCCCAGGCACCAAAATACTCGATCGAGCCCCGAGCAGTACTGAACACACTTGCCCATTACTAATAATGACCCATAAGATACCATAGCTACAGGGTATTATGGGAGGCTCACATAGCAATACAAAATTATATTATCCCACTCTCTGATGCTTTGGAAGTTTGGGAAGTGCTGCCAATCAAGTATTGTTTTTTGTGAATCACAATTCGAATCTCAAAATGTTCTAATTCACTTGAAACCATAAAATTCAGGAAATTTTACTCAAAATTGATCCTCTGCGGATCAATCAGCATATCTCTACTATCAAGACAAGGGCTATCTGAGAGAAGTGTTCTGCCCTGTGAAAAGGGGTTCTCATCCACATGCCATGGGTCCTCCAAAAGGATAATGACCCCAAAACACAGCTATAAACAAGATGGTATGTCACTCTCCATAAGGAGAAACGATACCCCTTAGACCCCATGTCCAGAGCCTCTCACCTAGCCAAATCAGTTCTCATGCTTCGCACTGACGAGGGCCAACAGCCCGAAACACCGTGTCTGTGAATTGAGATACTGATTTGGCTTTTATCCTAAGTCATATTGCACGACTCGTTAAAGGGTTGATTGTGACTTGTAGGATCGCTACTTCCAATAGGTGGCACTGTAGAGTTTAAGTCCTCTTTTTCTCAGAAGAGGCAATTTGCATATTTAAATTCCCAGAGAAGCATTGTACGGCAAATAAGCCTCCTTACCTTGACAAGCCAGAGATGGTATGTCACTCTCCATAAGGAGAAACGATACCCCTTAGACCCAATGTCCAGAGCCTCTCACCTAGCCAAATCAGATCTCATGCTTCGCACTGACGAGGGCCAACAGCCCGAAACACCGTGTCTGCGAATTGAGATACTGATTTGGCTTTTATCCTAAGTCATATTGCACGACTCGTTAAAGGGTTGATTGTGACTTGTAGGATCGCTACTTCCAATAGGTGGCGCTGTAGAGTTTAAGTCCTCTTTTTCTCAGAAGAGGCAATTTGCATGCATAAGAGTAAAGCATTGGACTATTCTGAAGTTACCTTCTAAGAGCCCTGATTTAAATCCTACAGAACATATGCGGTACAAGATGAAACATGCCGACTGAAGAAGGCACCCTTCACACCTGAGATAACTGGATATGTTTGCTCACAAGGAGGGGGCCAAAATAGGTGTAGAAGTCTCAGAGAGAGTTCCAGAAATTGTTTTTTTCAGTGATTACCTAAGAAAATTGCTCAATTGCCTGAACAGGTTGTGCAGAAAAATATTAAGTTAATGGTGCCAGCATTTTTGTCCAGGTGATTTTTTTTTTAGTTGTTTTTTTGTGTGTTTTTTTCTGTTGAACCGTAATTCAAAAACAATGTCTGATTTTCATTAGTTGATAGGATAGCATTTGTCTGTCAACAGTTATAGTCTTTACAAATGTGAGAAACATTCACATCTTCCAAGAAAACTAATTCACAATAATGAAATGTAAAAATGAGACATGAACATCTGATAAAAGTTGTAGGTTCATGCAACTGAAATCATTCTCTCAAATACTTCTTTCATGTAAAGTTGAAAATATCAATCAACAAAACGTCTGCATGTACCCCGGACTCTGTCATTTTTGATTCTTAGGTAGCTTTAGCTTAGTATTTACTGTCTACCAAATACTTTATTTGTGATTAAACTTATAAACACACACATTAAAAGTCTATAAATATTTTTGATTCATCCTGGTCTCTATAATGTATGGTATATCTGTAAATATTAAGTTTAACATGCATATATACAGTACAGACCAAAAGTTTGGACACACCTTCTCATTTAAAGATTTTTCTGTATTTTCATACCTTTGAAAATTGTACATTCACACTAAAGGCATTAAAACTATGAATTAACACATGTGGAATTATATACTTAACAAAAAAGTGTGAAACAACTGAAACCATGTCTTATACTCATGGTTCTTCAAAGTAGCCACCTTGTCATCAAAGCAAAAGGTGGCTACTTTGAAGAACCTAGAATATAAGATATATTTTCAGTTGTTTCACACTTTTTTGTTACGTATATAATTCCACATGTGTTAATTCATAGTTTTTATGCCTTCAGTGTGAATTTACAATTTTCATAGTCATAAAAATACAGAAAAATCTTTAAATGAGAAGGTGTGTATAAACTTTTGGTCTGCACTGTACGTGTTTATGTGAATAATTGAAAGTATGTTTCAATACTTTTTTAATTTTTTGCGTGTCTTATCATTTTAAATGCATTCATTTTTCTTTTGTAAGGCCACGTTCACATGTTCAGTATTTGGTCAGTATTTCACATCAGTATTTGTAAGCCAAAACCAGGAGTGAAACAATCAGAGGAAAAGTATAATAGAAACATATGCACCACTTCTGCATTTATCACTCATTCCTGGTTTTGGCTTACAAATACTGATGTAAAATACTGACCAAATTCTTATAGTTTCAGTATTTAACTTACAGAAAGTAATTTAATTTCTTACTAATTCTTTCCTAATCTTTAAGTTTATTATTATTTGATATGATTTCTACTTGGATAAAGAGTTGCTCAATGAATACAGGCTTGATATGCATTTGAAACATAATGGGTCTTTTATCCAACATCATAGACGTAAAATGCTGTTTTGAATCATTAGCCAGCAGCTGCTTTACAACTGTAGCTCCTAACTTCTCACTGCTATTATATTAACAATTCTGTCAGCAACAAAGTCAATGCATTTACAACTATACCATGTTTTACCTAAACAGATTCAAACTTTCACATTTCTTTGTGTTCAGTTTTACATAATTGAAGCTATGAATAAGATGTATTATGTACAAATTCCCTTGTGCATCTCTTCATTTAGATACTTTATTGTTTTACTGTATAGCTATCTTTTTTATTATCCTTTTGGTTTTGAATTCTAATTTTAGAGTGTTATCACAGCTTTTATTTTTCAGGCATAAAACATGGGTACTACTTCCATTACAATATGCCTAAACAGTGGAAGCCCCCACAAGTGACACAATTTTGGAAACTAGACCACTCAAGGAATGTATGTAGATGTGTGGTGAGCATCTTGAACCCACCAGTGCTTCATAGAATTTTATAACGTTGAACTGTGAAAATGAAAAAATGAATTTTTCTGGCAAAAATGTTGATTTTGCCCCAAAGTTTTCATTTTTTCAAGGGTAATGGAACAAAATGGACAATACAATCAGTTGTACAATATCTCATAAGTGCAACTAAACTCCATATGTGGTCAAAAACTACTTTTGAGGCACAATGCAAATCTCAGAAGGGAAGAAGCGCCACATTGGAGTTCAGATTTTGCTGGAATGGTTTGAGGGTGCCATGACACAATGACAGAGCCTCTGTGGTGTTAGAACAGCAGGAACCCTCCCAAAAATGATGCAATTTTACAAACTACACCTCTCAATTAATTAATCTACAAATTTATACCATTGGGTGGTGAAGAAAGAATAATTACATTTTTTCCACTAAATTGTTGTTTTAGCCCCAAATTTAAGTTTTATAAGAGTTAATACAAAAAAATGGACATCTCAGTTTATTGTGCAATTTCTCCTGAGTACACCAATACCCTTCATGTAATCGGGAACTACTTTTGAGGCGCAGTACAAAACTCAGGAGGGCAGGAGTGCCATATTAAAGAGCAGATTTTACTTTTATGGTTTGCGGGTGCCATGACCCACTGGGAGAGTGGACCTTGAGTAGCCTATATATCGGAAACTCTGCAAAAGTGATACCATTTTAAAAATTGTACACGTTAAATACTTTAAAACTGTTTTCTGGACTTTTTTTTACCTCATTACTAGCTACACAGGTATTAGTGCAAAGTGGAATGAAAAAAGTTACCTCTAAAATATTGCTTTAGCCCAAATTTCTGACTTTTGCAAGAGGTAACACCAAAAAATGGACCCACAGTTCGTTACCCCTTTCTTGTGAGTGCGGCGATTCCCAACATATAGTCAAACAGTTCTGCTTGGACAAATGGCAGGGCTCAGTGCCGAAAGAGCAATATTTGAATTTTGAACACAAATTGGGGAACATGTCACATTTGCAGAGGGCCCCTACGATGCCTTAAAAGCAGAAACTCCCAACAACTGACCTTATTTTGAAAACTACAGCCCTCACGGATTTTATCCATGGTTATAGTGAGCATTTTGAACCTACAGTTACGACACAGAATTTGATAATATTTGTTGATGAAAGAGCACAAAAATGCTCTGGTACTCGTTACTCGAGTCGAGCAAATCGAAATGCTCGGGTGCTCGATCCAAGTAATAAGAATAATGGAAATCAAGTATCCACCCCCCTCAGAAGGTGTGGAAGGGGTCTAAAAATTGCTGAAAGCTAAGTAAATGGCATGGCACCAGAATGGGGAAAACCCCTGAAAGCATCTCTGAATCCCAGGTCAGTGCTAAGAAAAATGTTGTCAGAGTATTATGCCACTTTTTCAGACTGACAATAAACAAAACATACAAAACCTCCTTTAAAATGGATTTGATTGGAAAAAATGTTAAGAAGCATTCATTCCAGGATAATAAATTGTATACAAGGCAAAATAAATTTAAAGAATGCTCATACACACCTATGGTTAAGTTCACATGCAGTGTTTTTCTTGCGTTTTTGCACATTTGCATTGCTTTCATTGGTGAAAAAAACATTTTACAGGAAATATAATTGTATCATTTTATCTGGCCAGACATGTTCAGACACACCGAAAGCCTTTTTTTTTTTTTTTGCAGGGCCATCAGCCAGCCATCACTATTTGTAGAGGACCATCAGGCGGCTCTTTCTATTGTTAGAGAGCCAGCAGCTGACTTGTGCACAGATGAGACCAAGATAGAGTTTTTTGGATAATTCTACAGTTTATTGTAAATGAAGAAAAACTCTCACGGTGCTAGCAGGGATGTCACAGCATTTCAGCCTGGCTGGGAACAAAGCCTCAGTGACCAGAGGTAACCTTGATGATATCACCACCTGTCCCATCAGCTGACACCAGTGACAAGAGGTAAACTTTATACCTCTGATCACAGCTGAGTGCTTACACTGTCTTTTGACAGCATGGGAACCGCAGCTCTCTGACCGGCGGGGATAGCTTCATTGCCGATCAGCGCAGCAAACACTGGATTTTCAGGCCCCCCCATTCAAGTGAATGGGGTCTGAGTTTGGGTTCGGGTTCGGGCCCGGGTACTGTTCTGGTACCCAAACCCGAACTTTTTGTAACTGTTCGGCCAAATCTGCCGGACCCAAACATACAGGTGTCCGCCCATCTCTAGTTACAGTCAAAAATGATGGAGGTTCAAAGATGGGTGCTGTTGTGAATTCTGCTTTTGGGCTCCCTCCGGTGGTTGTAGGTGGTAATGCAGTTGCCCCTGAGTTGCAGTCCTGGTCAGGTGTATCTGCTGATTGCAGTTCTGACTGGGGTATTTAGGCGTGCAGGATTCATTAGTCCTTGCCAGTTGTCAATTGTTGTTGGGAGGTGTTGGAACTCTGCTTGGTTCCTCCTGCCTTTCTGCCAAATCAGCAAAGATAAGTGTCTGGTTTTTTTTTCTGTGGCACACATGCTATGTGTTTCACAATTCAGTGCTATTCTTTGTGTTTTCTTGTCCAGCTTAGATTGTGTCAGTATTTTCTCAGTCTTGTTGGATTCTCTGGAGTGGCAGATATACATTCCATGTCTTTAGTTAGATTGTGGAACTTTTTGTATTATCTGCTGTGGATATTTTTGGAAGGGTTTTAATACTGACCGCCTAGTATTCTGTCCTATCCTTTCCTATTTAGCTAGAGTGGCCTCTTTTGCTAAATCCTGTTTTCTACCTGCGTGTGTCTATTCTTCTCCTACTCACAGTCATTATTCATGGGGGGCTGCCTATCCTTTGGGGGTCTGCTCTGAGGCAAGGTAGCATTCCTATTTCCATCTATAGGGGTATTTAGTCCTCCGGCTGTGTCAAGGTGTCTAGGGTTTGTTAGGCACACCCCACGGCTACTTCTAGTTGCGGTGTTAGTTCAGGATTTGCGGTCAGTACAGGTTCCACCGACTCCAGAGAAAGTTTCATGCGGCTCCAAGGTCACCAGATCACAACAGGGTGCCTTGAAATATGAAGATTTCCAAAAGGATTTTGGGTCGTAATGTAGTTCCCAGGGTCAGAAAGCTTAGAAAGTTTAGATTGTAGTAGGTTATGGATCATCCAGCAGGACAATTACCCCAAACATACTTCACGACCCTAGAACTAGATGGAAACAAAGCACTGTAGAGTTCAGAAGTGGTAATTCCAGCTCCAGTACTGTAAAGTCTCCCACCACAACCTCCTACATGCAGATGCTACAGAAAAACTGTGAATGGACATATTAGATCATTTCATTTTGCCTGCTTTGATACATTTCTGAGTACAGAACACTGTAAAAAACATGAATCGGTCAACGAGTGCATGGAAAAAAACAGCAGCAAGGATGACAATTTATAAGGCAATAATTCCTGACTAGATGCCTGTCATACACTATTCCTACAGCCACACCTCACAAGCATCAAGGACAGATATTTAACCTTCCTCTAGTGTTAGCTTTCTGTTACTCTTTCTTATGTTAACAAGTCGGTTTTGACCCGTGTCTTATATCACCCCTAGGATACCCCAAAAACAGTTATTTATGATCCAATTTGTTTCTTACCTCTTAGCTACCTTGTTAGGGTTTCTCATCCATGGAAGGATTGATTTTAATATTTTTGTTGTGGCCCCCTGGGCCTTTCATTTGAGAGCATACCCTTCATTTTCAATATAAAAATATTGTCAAATGAACCTCAAGAGAATAGTATAAACTTAAAAAAGTTTGTTATATTGCCTGACTATTACTGAAGGGTTTTAGAACACATTTCTTAAATGTAAAAAAATATATACATATATATATTTTATATTATTAACTCTAGTAACATCTATGGTGTTACGGGTCAATTTTGACCCATATCTAACCACTTTATGAAAAAGGCAAAAAAAAGATTTTTTTTTTATAAAACTTTAATACAAATAAAAGATGAAAATTATATTAACATTAATAGCAATAATAATAAAAAGTAGCTTTTCTAGGTCAAACAAACAAACAACAATCAATTAAGCAAATCAAATCAACAGAAATCAAGTGCTAGTTTTTAGATGCATTAGTATTTAGATGCATGTGTGGCAAAAAGTGACACTTTTTGTGTGTTCTTTGCAGAGGTATTTTTTGCAGGCGAAGCACGATGTGTTTGTCTTTCTGTCCTTATTGCTAGGGCAGACCTGACACCTCTTTCTTTTAGAATCAGGTGGTCTTACTGGGGTTGTGGCTGTTGTGGTTGATGTTGAGGCAGGGCTGGTTGAGGAGGATGCTGGTGATGATGCTCTTTGTGTTGCTGTGGGTGTGGACGAAGCACTTGTTGAGCTCTGGAGTTGGTGGACCAAGGCTGCAGCGGCTGGGTCTCGGGGCACTTGTTCCCTTTGGTCAATGTGCGCCTTGACAAGGGATCTTCCTAGTTCCTCAAGAAACATCCTCCGCTTGTTTTTTTCTTTTAATTCCATCCTTGGTGAATGTGGGTCCACAACACAAATGAATTGCATGCTGACACAACAAGGATGTTGTAAAATACAACCATTGGCCATCTCCTAGTCATTCGCTGGCAAGTGTAGGTGGCAGTCAGCTTGTTCAGGTTGTCCACTCCTCCTTTGCTTTTGTTATACTCCAGGATGATTCTGGGCTTTTTGTCACTTTCTGATGACACAGCTGCATCTTTGTGAAGTGTGGACATCAGTACCACATTCCGTCATTTTTTGGGGCAGTATGAAACAGCAGTGGTGGTGTCTGAAAAAACAAACTTTGAGGAAAGTGGAGCCCTGTCCTTCATCTGCCACAATTCAGCGGGCAGCTCAGGTTTGTTTTTTTTCACTGTGCCCACTATGGTGATTTTCCTCCTGAGAAGTTATTGTCCAAGGTCATAGCTGGTAAAAAAATTGTCACAAGTAATATTGTGACCCTGCAGTCCAGTAGTCATATCGAGGACTACACATTTTCCTTGGTTTTTTTCAGGGATGCCACTTGCAGACTTGCCTGTGTAAATCTGTAGATTCCATTCACAGCTAGTTTTTGCATCACAGGCTGCCCAGATTTTTATGCTGTATTTGCCTGGCTTACTTGTCATGTATTGCCGGAAGGGGCATTTTCTGCGGAAAGGGAGAAAACGTTCGTCTACTGTCACCGCTGGCCCTGGGTTGAACATCAGTGGAAGGAGCTGCACCCATTTCTCCCAAACATCCCTGATGGGAGCAAGTTTGTCAGATTTTGTTCTGGTGTCTCTGTTGTCAAATCTGAGGACTCTTGATATCATTTGAAACTTTTGAAGTTACATTGTTGCCCGGAAAATATTCCTGCCTGTCGATGCGTCCCAGAGACTATCAGTGGCCTCATTGCTGGATTTGTACACTCCAGCAAGGAGAAGAACACCAATGTAGGCATCCAGGACATCATCATGAAGGTCATTCCACATGTTGCCATGGACTTTTTTTCCTTCAAGGTTTGTCATAGCAGTAATTACTTTTTTTATTGACAATGGCATAAACAGATCAAAACATGTCTTGATGTCAATTTCTCTTGTCACAGCAAACCTTGTGATCCCAGGGGTCATTTTTATGACATTTGCAGCATCTGCCCTGCCATGTACATCTGGAGGTACTGAGCTCCAACTGATCTTGCCACTTTTGGATTTGAATCTTTTAGCAGGAGCAGCTTCAGCACCAGTGACCTCCTCATCAGACTGATCAGAACTGTCTGTGTCTTCCGGTTGATACTCCACATCATCTTCCTCCTCAGAAACCTGTTCATCTGTATCAGTTTGCTGCTGTGTGTCCTCTGATTCATTATCATCTAAGATATAATCCAGAATTTGGCTTACATCAAATCTTCTCCTCATTGTTACATGTGTAAACTGGAGATGTATACTCTGCAAAGTACCAACTCTAAGTTGATTTGGCCATACATGCCTGGACATGTCCCTAACTCAAGTTGTTGGAGGTAGAGCCAGCTGTGGGCTGTTGGTTTATATTGTGTTTATGAGTTCAGTTTTTGGACTTATTATTGTTTTTTTACTCTTATATTAGACCCGGGTCGAAATTGACCCCAACAACACAAATGTTATAATTTTAATAAGAGCATTTTACAATTTAGTAAAATAGTTTTATTTTATTGTATTTTGTTTTAAAATAAGTTCCTGAAAAAGTCAAAAAGTCTTGATGCAATAAACAAATGTATGTAGAATTTGTATGCATTTAAAACCTAAAACGGGTCGGTCACCACCCTAACACTAGAGGAAGGTTTTAATCAACTTTGCTGGGGAATATAGTGGAGCATTTCGCATCTACTCAGCCTGATATGGAGGAGATCAGGATCTTCTGTACTCACTGTTCAAAGTCTCCTGTCCTGACTGTGAAATCTTGCATACAGTGTGAGAACTCCCTATGTGACGAGCATCTTACAGCCCACAAAAAGCACCGAATCATATCCTAATATAACCCATTGGCTCTCTTGCTTTTAAAGAAAATGCACTAAGTGCAAGAGATGCCAAAAATTAGAATAAGTCCTTCCAATACCCCTTTGAAGAGGCATACCAGAAGGCATCAGAATTTTTATACGCATTATTGAGTGGGCATACTACACTGTAATGGCAGCAACTAAGTGCATGGGCTGAAAAACATTTACCCCTGTGAGTATACATATATATATACACTGCTCAAAAAAATAAAGGGAACACTTAAACAGCAGAATATAACTCCAAGTAAATCAAACTTCTGCGAAGCCAAACTGTCCACTTAGGAAGCAACACTGTTTGACAATCAATTTCACATGCTGTGGTGCAAATGGAATAGGCAACAGATGGAAATTATTGGCAATTATCAATACACACTCAATAAAGGAGTGGTTCTGCAGGTGGGGACCACAGACCACATCTCAGTACCAATGCTTTCTGGCTGATGTTTTGGTCACTTTTGAATGTTGGTTGTGCTTTCACACTTGTGGTAGCATGAGATGGACTCTCCAACCCACACAAGAGGCTCAGATAGTGCAGCTCATCCAGGATGGCACATCAATGCGAGCTGTGGCAAGAAGGTTTGCTGTGTCTGTCAGCGTAATGTCCAGAGGCTGGAGGAACTACCAGGAGGCAGGCCAGTACACCAGGAGATGTAGAGGGGGCTGTAGGAGGGTAACAACCCAGCAGCAGGACCGCTACCTCTGCCTTTGTGCAAGGAGGAGCAGGAGGAGCACTGCCAGAGCCCTGCAAAATACCCTCCAGCAGGTCACAAATGTGCATGTGTCTGCACAACCGGTTAGAAACAAACTCCATGAGGATGGTCTGAGTGCCCGACATCCACAGATGAGGGTTGTGCTCACAGCCCAACACCGTGAAGGACGCTTGGCATTTGCCACAGAACACCAGGATTGGCAAATTCGCTACTGGCGCCCTGTGCTCTTCACAGATGAAAGCAGATTCACACTGAGCACAGACAGACATGACAGAGTGTCAAAACGCCGTGGAGAGCAATATTCTGCCTGCAACATCATTCAGCATGACCTCTTTGGCAGTGGGTCAGTAATGGTGTGGGGTGGCATTTCTTTGGAGGGTCACACAGCCCTTCATGTGCTTGCCAGTGGTAGCCTGACTGCCATTAGGTACCAAGATGAGATCCTCAGACCCCTTGTGAGACCATATGCTAGTGCGGTTTGCCCTGGGTTCCTCCTAATGCAGGACAATGCCAGATGACATGTGGCTGGAGTGTGTCAGCAGTTCCTGCAAGATGAAGGCATTGAAGCTATGGACTGGCCCGCCCGTTCCCCAGACCTGAATCCGGTTGAACACATCTGGGACATCATGTCTCGCACCATCCACCAATGTCACATTGCACCACAGACTATCCAGGAGTTGGCGGATGCTTTAGTCCTGGTCTGGGAGGAGATCCCTCAGGAGACCATCCGCCGCCTCATCAGGAGCATGCCCAGGCATTGTAGGGAGGTCATACAGGCACGTGGAGGCCACACACACTACTGAGCATCATTTCCTTGTCTTGGGGCATTTCCACTGAAGTTGGATCAGCCTGAAACTTCATTTTCCACTTTGATTTTGAGCATCATTCCAATTCCAGACCTCCGTGGGATATTAGTTGTGGTTTACATTGATAATTTTTAGGTTTTATTGTTCTCAACACATTCTACTATGTAATGAATAAAGACTGACAACTAGAATATCTAATTCAGTGATATCTAGGACGTGGGATTTTAGTGTTCACTTTATTTTATTATATTTATATTTTATTTCTATATATATATATATATATATATATATATATATATATATATATATATATATAGTTCTGGCAAATATTAAGAGAACACTGCAAAATGTTCAGTTTGTCTGATTTTTCTCTTTATGAGTATATTTTTGAGTAAAATTTAAATTGTTCTTTTATTCTACAAACTACTGACAACATGTCTCTGAATTTCCAAGCAGTATTTCTAACAAAGAAAAATGGTCAAAATAAAAAAACAGTGCTTTCAGACCTCAAATAATGCAAAGAAAACAAGCTCATAATCATTTAGAAACAACAATACTAATTCTTTAACTCAGGAAGAGTTCAAATATTAATATTTTGTGGAAAAACCATGATTTTTAATCACAGCTTTCATGCGTATTGGCTTGCTTTCCACCAGTCTGTCACACTGCTTCTGGCGCAAAAAATGATGGCATGTGACTATCTATCATCCTCTTGATTATATTCCAGAGTTTTTCAATGGGGTTCAGGTCTGAAAATTGGGCTGCCCATGAAAGAGTTTTGATGTGGTGGTCTCTTAATTTTTGCCAGAGCTGTGTGTATATATATATATATATATATATATATATATATATATATATATATATATATATATATATATATATATATATATATTTATATTATGTGAGATAGCGCTGCCTGAGTGGGTTGGGGGACACTCACTTGGCAACAGGATTAAAGCACTCAGGCATGGTTTCTCACATAAACAGTCTACCGTATATACTTGAGTATAAGCCTACCCGAATATAAGCCAACCTTCTAATTTTGCAACAAAAAACTGGGAAAACTTATTGACTCGAGTATAAGCCTAGCGTGGAAAATGCAGCAGCTACCGGTAAATGTCAAAAATAAAAATAGATACCAAAAAGAGTAAAATTAATTGAGACATCAGTAGGTTAAGTGTTTTTGAATATCCATATTGAATTAGGAGCCCCATATAATGCTCCATACAGTTCATGGTGGGCCCCATAAGATGCTCCATATTAAAATATGCCCCATATAATGCTGCACAAATGCTGATTATGGCCCCATAAGATGCTCCATACGGATATTTGGCTCATATAATGCTGTACAAATGCTGATTATGGCCACATAAGATTCTCTATATAAAAATGTGCCACATATAATGCTCTATACAGTTCATTATGGCCACATAAGATGCTCCATATAACAATGTGCCACATATAATGCTCCATAGAGTTCATTATGGCCCCATAAGATGCTCCATATTACAATGTGACACATATAATGCTCCATGCAGTTCATTATGGCCTCATAGATGTTCCATATAACAATGTGCCACATGTAATGCTCTATACAGTTCATTATGGCCCCATAGATGCTCCATGTAACAATGTGCCACATGTAATGCTCCATGCAGTTCATTATGGCCCTATAGATGCTCCATATAACAATGTGCCACATGTAATGCTCCATGCAGTTCATTATGGCCCCATAGATGCTCCATATAACAATGTGCCACATGTAATGCTCCATACAGTTCATTATGGCCCCATAGATGCTCCATATAACAATGTGCCACATGTAATGCTGCATGCAGTTCATTATGGCCCCATAGATGCTCCATATAACAATGTGCCACATATCATGCTCCATGCAGTTCATTATGGCCCCATAAGATGCTCCATATAACAATGTGCCACATGTAATGCTCCATACAGTTCATTATGGCCCCATAAGATGCTCCATATAACAATGTGCCACATGTAATGCTCCATACAGTTCATTATGGCCCCATAAGATGTTCCATATAACAATGTGCCACATATAATGCTCCATACAGTTCATTATGGCCCTATAAGATGCTCCATATAACAATGTGCCCCATATAATGCTGCTGCAATAAAAAAATGACATACTCACCTCTCGTCGCTGCCCGCTGCTCTTCAGTGTCGAGTCTCTCCGCACTAACTGTCAGGCAGAGGGCAGCGCGCTCACTAATACGTCATCGTGCCCTCTGACCTGAACAGTCACTGCAGAGGATGCGGAAGACGGGGCGCCTGTGGCACGAGGAAAGGTGAATATGTAATACTCACCTGCTCTAGGCTCTCCTGATGCCATCCCTGCATGTCCCATGGTCTCCGGCACCGGCAGCTTCTTCCTCTGTTCAGCGTTCACGTGGTACCACTCATTACAGTAATGAATATGCGGCTCCACCCCACCCAGTCATTGCCTTCTGCCCCACCACCCCCACTATTGCCCTCTCCTCCACTTACACACACACACAGACACACACAGCACCTTTCACCTCTCTGCACACACACACACACACACATACACAGCACCATTCACCTCTCTGTACACACACACCTCACCTCTGCACATGATATCCTGAAGCCGCACCATCGCCGGCAGCTTCCTGTCTTGCACAGCCGTGGTGCTGAATGACGATGTCATTCAGCCGCTGCTGTGTGACAGGAAGTATGGGCAGAAGGCAGGACGGATCCATTCCCTGCAGCTCCGCTCCACTGCCTTTTTCTCTTGCAGGCAGTGGAGCTGCAGGGATTGCTCCCTGCCCACCGCACATGAGGGCAATCTGGCCAGAGGCCCCCAGGACCCTCGGGGCAGGATAAACTGGGCAGATTGCCCTCATTATTAGCCGCCTTGCAGGCAGGGCCAGTTTTAGGCAAAGTGGGACCCTAGGCAAAGTTTAAAATGGGGCCCCAAATGCTAACATATTGCACATCACATAGAAGAATTTCGGTTGTATTTACATGCGCTAAGTTCAGGCCGCTAAATGAGTGTGATTGACAATAATGAAATCGTTCAACGCTTATTTCCCGGCCTCTTTCCTGCATCTGAGAAAGAATGATGGGGACAGAACAATCACTAATAGATCACTAACAGATCACCATACAGAATCATGTTATCAGCAGCAAATCTACAGTTTACACCAGCGATGCGCTGTTGAGAACAATGATTTCTGTTCCGGCATAAACAATCCAATCTCTCGATGAATATGCAGCACTTTGCTTGCTTAGTATAATACACCCCATAGTCCTCCACATAGTATAATATGCACCAGTCCTCCATATTGTAAAATATACACCCCATAATCCTCCATATAATATAATATGTCCCATAGGCCTCCATATAGTATATTTCACTCCCCAGTCCTCCATATAGTATTACACATTTCCCATAGTCCTCCACATAGTATAATACACTCTTCCTAGTGCTCCATATTGTATAATGCACCGCCATAGTCATCCATGTACTTCAATTCACTTCCCATAGTATAATGCACCCCATAGTTCTTCATGTAGTATAATGTATTCCCCATAGTTCTCCATACAGTATAATGCAGCCCACATATAGTATAATGCAACCACCCCATAGAGCTTAATGCAGCCACCCCACAGAGTATAATGTAACCCCCATAGAATATTATGCAGCCCTCATCACATAGTATAATGTAGCCCCCTCATAGAGTATGATGCAATCACCCCTCATAGAATATAAATATAATACAGCCCCCCATAAAATATAATGTAGCCCCGAAGAGAATATAATACAGCCCACCGCTCCATAGAATATAATGTAGCCCCATCAAAGAGTATGATGCAATCCTCCTCAAAATCTAATACAGGTCCCATAGAATATAATGTAGCCCCCATAGAATATAATACAGCCCACCTCCCCATAGTATATAATGTAGCCCCATCAAAGAGTATGATGCAATCCTCCCTCAAAATCTAATGCAGGCCCCATAGAATACAATGCAGCCCCCCATAGTATATAACACAGCCTCCCCATAGAATATAATGTACAGTATAATATACACCCAATAGTATAACACAGCCACATAGTATATAACACAGCCTCCCCCATAGAATAGAATATACCCCCCATAGTATATAACATAGCCTCCCCCATAGAATAGAATATACCCTCTCCAATAATATATAACACAGCCCGCATAGTATACAGCACAGCCTCATAGTATACAGCACAGCCTCATAGTATACAGCACAGCCAGCATAGTATACAACACAGCCCTCATAGTACACAGCACAGCCCTCATAGTATACAGTGCAGCCCACATAGCATACAGTGTCATGAATCCCAATGGCTAGGGATAGCACAGGACAAGCAAAGTACAAATATATTACGGACGAGCTCTAGGGTGATGGAACCTGGGCTGACCGCTGCCCTACGCCTGACAAACGCAACTAGAGATAGCCAGGGAGCGTGCCTACGTTGGTTCTAGACGCCACGCACCAGCCTAAGAGCTAACTAGCACTGCAGAGAAAATAAAGACCTCACTTGCCTCCAGCGGAATGAACCCCAAAAGATATAGTTGCCCCCCACATGTATTGATGGTGAAATGAGAGGAAGGCACACACATAGAGATGATATATATAGTTTTAGCAAATTGAGGCCCGCTGTAAACTAGAAAGCAGAACGATACAAAAGGGGACTGAGCGGTCAGCAAAAAACCCTAATCAAAAAACCATCCTGAGATTACAAGAACCCATGTGCCAACTCATGGCACATGGGGAGAACCTCAGTCCACTAGAGCTACCAGCTAGCATAGAGACATAATAAGCAAGCTGGACAAAAAACCAAACAACTGAAAATCAGCACTTAGCTTATCCTGAAAGATCTGGGAGCAGGTAGGCAGGAACCAAACAGAGCACATCTGAATACATTGATAGCCGGCAAGGGAAATGACAGAAAGGCCAGGTAAAATAGGAAACACCCAGCCACAGATGGACAGGTGGAAACCAAAGGCCGCAACCCACCAAAGTCACCCAGTACCAGCAGTAACCACCAGAGGGAGCCCACAAACAGAATCCACAACAGTACCCCCCCCTTGAGGAGGGGTCACCGAACCCTCACGAGAACCCCCAGGGCGATCAGGGTGAGCTCTATGGAAGGCGCGGACCAAATCAGTCGCATGAACATCGGAGGCGACCACCCAGGAATTATCCTCCTGACCATAACCCTTCCACTTAACCAAATACTGGAGTTTGCGTCTGGAAACACGAGAATCCAAGATCTTCTCAACAACATACTCCAATTCTCCCTCCACCAGCACCGGAGCAGGAGGCTCAACCGAAGGAACAACGGGCACCTCATACCTCCGCAACAACGACCGATGGAACACATTATGAATAGCAAACGATGCTGGGAGATCCAAACGAAAAGATACAGGGTTAAGAATCTCCGAGATCCTATAAGGACCGATGAACCGAGGCTTGAACTTAGGAGAAGAGACCTTCATAGGGACAAAACGAGAAGACAACCACACCAAATCCCCAACAAGAAGTCGGGGACCCACGCGGCGACGGCGATTAGCAAACTGCTGAGTTTTCTCCTGAGATAACTT
Source organism: Ranitomeya variabilis (assembly GCF_051348905.1). NCBI lineage: Eukaryota > Metazoa > Chordata > Amphibia > Anura > Dendrobatidae > Ranitomeya > Ranitomeya variabilis. Next base: position 240,426,590 of record NC_135232.1, read on the forward strand.
CAAATTGTCCACCACCTGATTCCAAATCTGATGTAGCCTGTCCACCACCACGTCCACTCCAGGACAATCCGAAGGCTCCACCTGACCAGAGGAAAAACGAGGATGAAACCCCGAATTACAAAAAGAAGGAGAGACCAACGTGGCCGAACTAGCCCGATTATTAAGAGCAAATTCGGCCAGTGGCAAAAAAGCAACCCAGTCATCTTGATCAGCAGAAACAAAACACCTCAAATAAGTTTCCAAGGTCTGATTAGTTTGCTCCGTCTGGCCATTCGTCTGAGGATGGAATGCAGACGAGAAAGACAAATCAATGCCCATCTTGGCACAAAACGTCCGCCAAAATCTAGACACAAACTGGGATCCCCTGTCAGAAACGATATTCTCCGGAATCCCATGCAAACGAACCACGTTCTGAAAAAATAAAGGGACCAACTCAGAGGAGGAAGGCAACTTAGGCAAGGGCACCAAATGAACCATCTTAGAAAAGCGGTCACACACAACCCAGATAACGGACATTTTCTGTGAAACCGGGAGATCAGAAATAAAATCCATGGAAATGTGCGTCCAAGGCCTCTTCGGGATGGGCAAGGATAACAACAACCCACTGGCCCGAGAACAGCAAGGCTTAGCTCGAGCACACACTTCACAAGACTGCACAAAGGTACGCACATCCCTTGACAAGGAAGGCCACCAAAAAGACCTGGCCACCAAGTCTCTAGTACCAAATATTCCAGGATGACCAGCCAACACAGAAGAATGGACCTCGGAGATGACTCTACTGGTCCAATCATCCGGAACAAACAGTCTTTCTGGTGGACAACGATCCGGTTTATCCACCTGAAACTCCTGCAATGCACGTCGCAAGTCTGGGGATACGGCGGACAATATTACCCCATCCCTAAGGATACCAGTAGGCCCAGAGTCTCCAGGAGAGTCAGGCACAAAACTCCTGGAAAGAGCATCTGCCTTCACATTCTTTGAACCTGGCAGGTATGAAACCACGAAATTGAAACGAGAAAAAAACAACGACCAACGAGCCTGTCTAGGATTCAAACGCCTGGCAGACTCAAGGTAAATGAGATTCTTGTGATCAGTCAAGACCACCACACGATGTTTAGCACCCTCAAGCCAATGACGCCACTCCTCAAATGCCCACTTCATGGCCAAAAGCTCCCGATTACCCACATCATAATTGCGCTCGGCGGGCGAGAATTTTCTAGAGAAGAATGCACATGGCTTCATCACCGAGCCATTAGAACTTCTCTGTGACAAAACCGCCCCCGCTCCAATCTCGGAAGCATCAACCTCAAACTGAAAAGGAAGTGAAACATCTGGTTGACACAACACAGGAGCAGAAGAAAACCGGCGCTTAAGTTCCTGAAAGGCCTCCACGGCCGCAGGAGACCAATCAGCAACATCAGCACCCTTTTTAGTCAAATCAGTCAAAGGTTTAACAATACTGGAAAAATTAGCAATGAACCGACGATAAAAATTAGCAAACCCCAAGAACTTCTGAAGGCTCTTAACAGATGTAGGTTGTGTCCAGTCACAAATCGCCTGAACCTTGACGGAATCCATCTCAATAGTAGAAGGAGAAAAAATGTACCCCAAAAAAGAAATCTTCTGGACTCCGAAGAGACACTTTGAGCCCTTCACAAACAGAGAATTGGCCCGCAGAACCTGAAACACCTTCCTGACCTGTAGAACATGAGACTCCCAGTCATCAGAAAACACCAAAATATCATCCAAATACACAATCATAAACTTATCCAGATATTCACGGAAAATATTGTGCATAAAGGACTGAAAGACTGACGGAGCATTGGAGAGTCCAAAAGGCATTACCAAATACTCAAAATGGCCCTCAGGCGTATTAAATGCGGTTTTCCACTCATCACCCTGTTTTATCCGCACCAGATTATACGCACCGCGAAGATCTATCTTAGTGAACCACCTAGCCCCCTTAATGCGAGCAAACAAATCAGTCAATAATGGCAATGGATACTGATACTTGACTGTGATCTTATTCAGAAGGCGATAATCTATACAAGGCCTCAGGGAACCATCCTTTTTTGCCACAAAAAAAAAACCTGCTCCCAGAGGGGACGAAGATGGACGAATATGTCCCTTTTCCAAGGACTCCTTAATATAATTCCGCATAGCAGTATGCTCTGGCAGTGACAGATTAAATAAACGACCCTTAGGGAACTTACTGCCAGGAATCAATTCTATAGCACAGTCACAATCTCTATGCGGAGGGAGCGAATTGAGCTTAGGCTCCTCAAAAACATCCCTATAGTCAGACAAAAACGCAGGGATCTCAGAAGGAGTAAGATGAAGCAATTGAAATCGGAGGTGCATCATCATGAACCCCCTGACATCCCCCAGCTTAACACAGACATTGTTTTCCAGTCCAGGACAGGATTATGAGTTTGTAACCATGGCAGACCAAGCACTAGTACATCATGTAAATTATAAAGTACAAGGAAGCGAATCACCTCCTGATGAACGGGAGTCATGCGCATGGTCACTTGTGTCCAATACTGCGGTTTATTCATAGCCAATGGTGTAGAGTCAATTCCCTTCAGAGGAATAGGAACTTCCAGAGGTTCCAGACTAAAACCGCAGCGTTTAGCAAATGACCAATCCATAAGACTCAGGGCAGCGCCCGAATCCACATAGGCATCGACGGAAATGGAAGACAGTGAAAAAATCAGAGTCACAGACAAAATGAACTTAGGCTGCAGAGTACCAATGGCAAAAGATTTATCAACCCTTTTTGTGCGTTTAGAGCATGCTGATATAACATGAGCTGAATCACCACAATAGAAACACAATCCATTTTTCCGCCTATAATTTTGCCGTTCACTTCTGGACTGAATTCTATCACATTGCATAGTCTCAGGTGCCTGTTCAGAAGACACCGCCAACTGGTGCACGGGTTTGCGCTCCCGTAAACGCCGATCAATCTGAATGGCCATAGCCATAGACTCATTCAGACCTGTAGGCGTAGGGAACCCCACCATAATATCCTTAATGGCCTCAGAAAGACCATTTCTGAAGTTTGCAGCCAGGGCGCACTCATTCCACTGAGTAAGCACCGACCATTTCCGAAACCTCTGACAATATATCTCCGCTTCATCATGCCCCTGAGAGAGGGCTAATAAAGCCTTTTCAGCCTGAATCTCCAGGTTAGGTTCCTCATAGAGCAATCCCAATGCCAGAAAAAACACATCCACACTGAGCAATGCAGGATCCCCTGGTGCCAATGCAAATGCCCAATTCTGAGGGTCGCCCCGCAGGAAAGATATTACAATCTTGACCTGTTGAGCAGGGTCTCCAGAGGAGCGAGATTTTAAAGAAAGAAACAATTTACAATTGTTCCTGAAATTCAGGAAGGTAGATCTATCTCCAGAAAAGAACTCTGGAATAGGAATTCTAGGTTCAGACATGGGAGTGTGAACAACAAAATCCTGTATGTTTTGAACTCTTGCCGCAAGATTACTCAGGCTGGAAGCCAAACTCTGGACATCCATGTTAAACAGCTAAGATCAGAGCCATTCAAGGGTTAAGAGGAGGTAAGAAGCAGCTAGACAGCAATTAAGGGCTAGGCAGCAAAACTCTGAGGGGAAAAAAAAAAAAAAAAAAAAAATTCCCTTAAACACTTCTCTTTCTCCTGCTTCAGCCCAAACAATTAACACTTTGTTGGCCGGCTATACTGTCATGAATCCCAATGGCTAGGGATAGCACAGGACAAGCAAAGTACAAATATATTACGGACGAGCTCTAGGGTGATGGAACCTGGGCTGACCGCTGCCCTACGCCTGACAAACGCAACTAGAGATAGCCAGGGAGCGTGCCTACGTTGGTTCTAGACGCCACGCACCAGCCTAAGAGCTAACTAGCACTGCAGAGAAAATAAAGACCTCACTTGCCTCCAGCGGAATGAACCCCAAAAGATATAGTTGCCCCCCACATGTATTGACGGTGAAATGAGAGGAAGGCACACACATAGAGATGATATATATAGTTTTAGCAAATTGAGGCCCGCTGTAAACTAGAAAGCAGAACGATACAAAAGGGGACTGAGCGGTCAGCAAAAAACCCTAATCAAAAAAACCATCCTGAGATTACAAGAACCCTTGTGCCAACTCATGGCACATGGGGAGAACCTCAGTCCACTAGAGCTACCAGCTAGCATAGAGACATAATAAGCAAGCTGGACAAAAAACCAAACAACTGAAAATCAGCACTTAGCTTATCCTGAAAGATCTGGGAGCAGGTAGGCAGGAACCAAACAGAGCACATCTGAATACATTGATAGCCGGCAAGGGAAATGACAGAAAGGCCAGGTAAAATAGGAAACACCCAGCCACAGATGGACAGGTGGAAACCAAAGGCCGCAACCCACCAAAGTCACCCAGTACCAGCAGTAACCACCAGAGGGAGCCCACAAACAGAATCCACAATACAGCATAGCCCGCATAGTATACAGCACAGCCCGCATAGTATACAGAACAGCCCTCATAGTATACGGCACAGCCCGCATAGTGTACAGCACAGCCCTCATAGTATACAGCACAGCCCACATAGTATATAGCACAGCCCGCATCTCTACCCCCCAAAATGGCCCCACAGTCCAGTACTTACTGTTATAGTAAAAAAAAACACTCCACCTCTCCTGCTGCTCCCTGCTCTTGTCTCAGCAACTGCACTGCCTGGCACACAGTGAGTTGGCGATGATATCATCGTGCACCTGCAGTGTCAAAGGCAGAGCGGGGAATCATGGGAAAGGGAGTGTCATCTGACTCCCTCATCTGGCTCTCTCCTCTATCATTGCTTTGAGCTGTACTGGCAGAAACCGGTATAGTTCAATGCGGTGAGGGAGTTGGCACTGTCAGCAGGCCAGCCCCCTGCCTTACAGGGGTCCCATAGTGGCTGCGTGATGTACCGCTAGTTGGGGGCCCCTGGGGGAGCGGGGGCCCTAGGCAGCTGCCTGCCCCTAGCACCGGCCCTACCTGCAGGTGCCCCCCTGGAGCCTCCTGGCCCCAGTGCAGCCAAAGTGGTTGAACCGGTGGTATGTCCACCCATGGTTTCAGGTTACAGCATAACAACAATAACAACAATTCACTATATCCTGTCCTACACGATCCCTTCAGCACAATCTCTCCCTAAGTGCAGCTAACGGGCAGTGTGATTTATTATAATTAGCCTTAAGAAAGACTGATGTTGTACTTCACAGAAATATAAATGTGGTTGAAACCCTGGCTAATATGCAGCTACAATTCTGTCCCTATGTCATCAGCAACTCTCCCTACACTGCCTGTGTCTGGGGTACAGTGTGCTGAGCATTCCCTTCACAGGTCTTATATAGACCTGATGACGCTCTGCGGCCAGCCAATCAAAGTAATGCCATAACCAAGATGGCTACGGCATTACTGTGACTGTCATGCAATCCCCACATGTTAATGGCTGTCTACATAGCGCAAACATACAGAGCAGGGACTCGTGCTCCTGCTTGAACATTCAAAAAATAAACGCTGAGTAATGACTATCCCTAGCACACTGATGCTCGAGTGAGTAACGAACAGTGACGAGTATTCTCGCTCATCATTAATATTAGGTTGTCATATTAAAAAGTACATTTTTTTCACAAGAATCTTGCTTTTGCCCCAATTTTTTCAGTTTTGTAAGAGATAACACCAAAAGGCAGACACCACAGTTTGCTATGTGGTGATGCCCCACATGTAGTCAAAAAGTTCTGTTTGAACAAATGGAAGGGCTTGGAACGGAAGGAGCAATATTTTTATTTTGGAAAACAAATTGGCTGAGATAGATTGCAGGTGACATGTCACATTTGCAATGCTCCTAAGGTGCCTAAACAGCAGAGCCCCTCCACAACTGACACCAGTTTGGAAAATACACCCCACATGAATTTTATCCAAGAGCATAATGAGGGTTTTTAATCTAAATGTACTACACAGAATTTGATAACATTAGGTCTTCATATTGAATATGTCATCATTAGTGTTGAGCGCAAATGCTTGCTACTCGAGTTTGCTTCAGGTGGTCGGGTATGCACCAAGTATCGCAGGTGCTTGAGTGACATGCTTGAGTTCCCGCATCACATGTTTTGCAGCTGTTACACACCTGAAAAAAATGAAACCCTAATCGCAAACTTGAGCCTAAGTCTAAGTCCAATCCTAACTCTAAGCCCAAACTTAGCCTAAGACCAACCCTAACCCTAAGCCCTAACCTTAAATGCCCAATCAAGCAGCTTGTGGACATAATATCTCTCTCCTGACATGCATATCATGCCATAAGGGAATTAAATGATTTTAATAGCTGGAAGCCTTTTTACAATACATGATCACCGTTATTCACTGAACAACGGCGATCATGTAATCAAGGAACAGAAAATGTGACCTTGATCATGTTCTCCAGCATCTCAACTACCCCGGTAGCTAAAACTCAGGAGATTTTTGGGTGCTATACCCTTATTCCGGATGGCCATTTTAAAATGGCAATGAGGGAATAAGGCCCCTCAGAGGCCGCTGTTTTCATATCGGCTGTTGTTAAGGGGTTAAGGCAACTTAACTGAAGAAAAGGAAGTAACTTTGCACTCTGTCTGGCCTCCGTTTTTGGCAGTGTCTGTCTTCTTTTGAGGCAAACTCAAGAACGTGGTTGAAAGTGTTTTTGTGCCAACCACAAAAATGTTTTTCATGGCTTCTGACTTCGGCTAAAATGTGATGTGAATAGATGCAGTTCTTTTTCTTTCCCATATAGTGTTTTTTGAAATGGTACAACATTAAGAAAAAGGTGGGCTATCTGTAATATTACAAAACAAAAATGATTTACCTTATGAAGCCCCTACTCCAACTGTGCTGCCTCAGCAATGAGTTTAAGATAGATGGAACATAACCACTGTTGACCTATATACAAACTGGTGAGCACCATGCAGAAGCAGAAAGGTGGTGCTTGTGCAGCAGAGAATTCAACAGGTAAAAAATGCTTATTTTCTTATGTCAAATAGTCACGGTAGATGAATGAAGCAGTCACATTTACTGAGCCTGCAATATACCCAGCAGATGGCAGCTTTGTTCCTGAGTCAGCTGAGTTATATTGTGATTGCTGCTTCTTAACTAATTAAATGTCGCTGTCAATCAATGACAGCAGCATGTAAATGCATACATTTCTGGTACACACATACATTGGAGCCCATCCCCTTCATAACGCAATTGCGGTGTGCTGTTGGGTTACCATGACAATCATGAGTTTACTGAAATCTACTGAAGTCCCTTACGGTGACAATGTAGGTCCTACTCAGTGGCTGGGTTTCATAGGAGAACTACAATTTAAAGGGTTATTCCCATCTCCAACATCCTATCTCAATATCTAGTAGGTGTAAAAATAATAATATTAGCAAATACCTCCAATCAGAAACGTAGCATAGATTTTCTAACTCACTATGCCTCTCTCCTCATGTGCAAGCATTGCAGGACCTTAGGTATCTATGGTTGTGACTACTATCAACTAGCAGTCACTATATCAGTGTCTGTAACCATGAGTATCTAAGGTCCTGCAAAGTCTGCACCTGAGGAAAGAGACATAGCAAATCAGAAAAACTATGCTACATTGTTAATCTGAGGTATTTGCTAATATTAATATACAGTGCCTTGCAAAAGTATTCGGCTCCCTGGAACTTTTCAACCTTTTGCCACATATCATGCTTCAAACATAAAGATACCAAATGTAAATTTTTGGTGAAGAATCAACAACGAGTGGAACACAATTGTGAAGTTGAACGAAATTTATTGGTTATTTAAAATTTTTGTGGAAATTCAAAAACTGAAAAGTGGGGCATGCAATATTATTCGGCCACTTTAACTTAATAATTTGTTGTGCCACATTTTGCTGCGATTACAGCTGCAAGTCGCTTGGGGTATGTCTCTATCAGTTTTGTACATCGAGAGATTGAAATTCTTGCCCATTCTTCCTTGGCAAACAGCTTAAGCTCAGTGAGGTTTGATGGAGATTGTTTGTGAACAGCAGTTTTCAGCTCTTTCCACAGACTCTCGATTTGATTTAGGTCTGGATTTTGACTTGGCCATTCTAACACCTGGATACGTTTATTTGTGAACCATTCCATTGTAGATTTTGCATTATGTTTGGGATCATTGTCTTGTTGGAAGACAAATCTACGTCCCAGTCTCAGGTCTTTTGCAGACTCAAACAGGTTTTCTTCAAGAATGGTCCTGAATTTGGCTCCATCTTCCCATCAATTTTAACCATCTTCCCTGTCCCTGCTGAAGAAAAGCAGGCCCAAACCATGATGCTGCCACCACCATATTTGACAGTAGGGATGGTGTGTTCAGGGTGATGAGCTGTGTTGCCTTTACACCAAACATACTTTTTGGCATTATTGCCAAAAAGTTCAATTTAGGTTTCATCTGACCAGATCACCTTCTTCCACATGTTTGGTGTGTCTCCCAGGTGGCTTGTTGCAAACTTTTAATTCCCTTAAACACTTCTCTTTCTCCTGCTTCAGCCCAAACAATTAACACTTTGTTGGCCGGCTATACTGTCATGAATCCCAATGGCTAGGGATAGCACAGGACAAGCAAAGTACAAATATATTACGGACGAGCTCTAGGGTGATGGAACCTGGGCTGACCGCTGCCCTACGCCTGACAAACGCAACTAGAGATAGCCAGGGAGCGTGCCTATGTTGGTTCTAGACGCCACGCACCAGCCTAAGAGCTAACTAGCACTGCAGAGAAAATAAAGACCTCACTTGCCTCCAGCGGAATGAACCCCAAAAGATATAGTTGCCCCCCACATGTATTGACGGTGAAATGAGAGGAAGGCACACACATAGAGATGATATATATAGTTTTAGCAAATTGAGGCCCGCTGTAAACTAGAAAGCAGAACGATACAAAAGGGGACTGAGCGGTCAGCAAAAAACCCTAATCAAAAAAACCATCCTGAGATTACAAGAACCCTTGTGCCAACTCATGGCACATGGGGAGAACCTCAGTCCACTAGAGCTACCAGCTAGCATAGAGACATAATAAGCAAGCTGGACAAAAAACCAAACAACTGAAAATCAGCACTTAGCTTATCCTGAAAGATCTGGGAGCAGGTAGGCAGGAACCAAACAGAGCACATCTGAATACATTGATAGCCGGCAAGGGAAATGACAGAAAAGCCAGGTAAAATAGGAAACACCCAGCCACAGATGGACAGGTGGAAACCAAAGGCCGCAACCCACCAAAGTCACCCAGTACCAGCAGTAACCACCAGAGGGAGCCCACAAACAGAATCCACAATACAGCATAGCCCGCATAGTATACAGCACAGCCCGCATAGTATACAGAACAGCCCTCATAGTATACGGCACAGCCCGCATAGTGTACAGCACAGCCCTCATAGTATACAGCACAGCCCACATAGTATATAGCACAGCCCGCATCTCTACCCCCCAAAATGGCCCCACAGTCCAGTACTTACTGTTATAGTAAAAAAAAACACTCCACCTCTCCTGCTGCTCCCTGCTCTTGTCTCAGCAACTGCACTGCCTGGCACACAGTGAGTTGGCGATGATATCATCGTGCACCTGCAGTGTCAAAGGCAGAGCGGGGAATCATGGGAAAGGGAGTGTCATCTGACTCCCTCATCTGGCTCTCTCCTCTATCATTGCTTTGAGCTGTACTGGCAGAAACCGGTATAGTTCAATGCGGTGAGGGAGTTGGCACTGTCAGCAGGCCAGCCCCCTGCCTTACAGGGGTCCCATAGTGGCTGCGTGATGTACCGCTAGTTGGGGGCCCCTGGGGGAGCGGGGGCCCTAGGCAGCTGCCTGCCCCTAGCACCGGCCCTACCTGCAGGTGCCCCCCTGGAGCCTCCTGGCCCCAGTGCAGCCAAAGTGGTTGAACCGGTGGTATGTCCACCCATGGTTTCAGGTTACAGCATAACAACAATAACAACAATTCACTATATCCTGTCCTACACGATCCCTTCAGCACAATCTCTCCCTAAGTGCAGCTAACGGGCAGTGTGATTTATTATAATTAGCCTTAAGAAAGACTGATGTTGTACTTCACAGAAATATAAATGTGGTTGAAACCCTGGCTAATATGCAGCTACAATTCTGTCCCTATGTCATCAGCAACTCTCCCTACACTGCCTGTGTCTGGGGTACAGTGTGCTGAGCATTCCCTTCACAGGTCTTATATAGACCTGATGACGCTCTGCGGCCAGCCAATCAAAGTAATGCCATAACCAAGATGGCTACGGCATTACTGTGACTGTCATGCAATCCCCACATGTTAATGGCTGTCTACATAGCGCAAACATACAGAGCAGGGACTCGTGCTCCTGCTTGAACATTCAAAAAATAAACGCTGAGTAATGACTATCCCTAGCACACTGATGCTCGAGTGAGTAACGAACAGTGACGAGTATTCTCGCTCATCATTAATATTAGGTTGTCATATTAAAAAGTACATTTTTTTCACAAGAATCTTGCTTTTGCCCCAATTTTTTCAGTTTTGTAAGAGATAACACCAAAAGGCAGACACCACAGTTTGCTATGTGGTGATGCCCCACATGTAGTCAAAAAGTTCTGTTTGAACAAATGGAAGGGCTTGGAACGGAAGGAGCAATATTTTTATTTTGGAACACAAATTGGCTGAGATAGATTGCAGGTGACATGTCACATTTGCAATGCTCCTAAGGTGCCTAAACAGCAGAGCCCCTCCACAACTGACACCAGTTTGGAAAATACACCCCACATGAATTTTATCCAAGAGCATAATGAGGGTTTTTAATCTAAATGTACTACACAGAATTTGATAACATTAGGTCTTCATATTGAATATGTCATCATTAGTGTTGAGCGCAAATGCTTGCTACTCGAGTTTGCTTCAGGTGGTCGGGTATGCACCAAGTATCGCAGGTGCTTGAGTGACATGCTTGAGTTCCCGCATCACATGTTTTGCAGCTGTTACACACCTGAAAAAAATGAAACCCTAATCGCAAACTTGAGCCTAAGTCTAAGTCCAATCCTAACTCTAAGCCCAAACTTAGCCTAAGACCAACCCTAACCCTAAGCCCTAACCTTAAATGCCCAATCAAGCAGCTTGTGGACATAATATCTCTCTCCTGACATGCATATCATGCCATAAGGGAATTAAATGATTTTAATAGCTGGAAGCCTTTTTACAATACATGATCACCGTTATTCACTGAACAACGGCGATCATGTAATCAAGGAACAGAAAATGTGACCTTGATCATGTTCTCCAGCATCTCAACTACCCCGGTAGCTAAAACTCAGGAGATTTTTGGGTGCTATACCCTTATTCCGGATGGCCATTTTAAAATGGCAATGAGGGAATAAGGCCCCTCAGAGGCCGCTGTTTTCATATCGGCTGTTGTTAAGGGGTTAAGGCAACTTAACTGAAGAAAAGGAAGTAACTTTGCACTCTGTCTGGCCTCCGTTTTTGGCAGTGTCTGTCTTCTTTTGAGGCAAACTCAAGAACGTGGTTGAAAGTGTTTTTGTGCCAACCACAAAAATGTTTTTCATGGCTTCTGACTTCGGCTAAAATGTGATGTGAATAGATGCAGTTCTTTTTCTTTCCCATATAGTGTTTTTTGAAATGGTACAACATTAAGAAAAAGGTGGGCTATCTGTAATATTACAAAACAAAAATGATTTACCTTATGAAGCCCCTACTCCAACTGTGCTGCCTCAGCAATGAGTTTAAGATAGATGGAACATAACCACTGTTGACCTATATACAAACTGGTGAGCACCATGCAGAAGCAGAAAGGTGGTGCTTGTGCAGCAGAGAATTCAACAGGTAAAAAATGCTTATTTTCTTATGTCAAATAGTCACGGTAGATGAATGAAGCAGTCACATTTACTGAGCCTGCAATATACCCAGCAGATGGCAGCTTTGTTCCTGAGTCAGCTGAGTTATATTGTGATTGCTGCTTCTTAACTAATTAAATGTCGCTGTCAATCAATGACAGCAGCATGTAAATGCATACATTTCTGGTACACACATACATTGGAGCCCATCCCCTTCATAACGCAATTGCGGTGTGCTGTTGGGTTACCATGACAATCATGAGTTTACTGAAATCTACTGAAGTCCCTTACGGTGACAATGTAGGTCCTACTCAGTGGCTGGGTTTCATAGGAGAACTACAATTTAAAGGGTTATTCCCATCTCCAACATCCTATCTCAATATCTAGTAGGTGTAAAAATAATAATATTAGCAAATACCTCCAATCAGAAACGTAGCATAGATTTTCTAACTCACTATGCCTCTCTCCTCATGTGCAAGCATTGCAGGACCTTAGGTATCTATGGTTGTGACTACTATCAACTAGCAGTCACTATATCAGTGTCTGTAACCATGAGTATCTAAGGTCCTGCAAAGTCTGCACCTGAGGAAAGAGACATAGCAAATCAGAAAAACTATGCTACATTGTTAATCTGAGGTATTTGCTAATATTAATATACAGTGCCTTGCAAAAGTATTCGGCTCCCTGGAACTTTTCAACCTTTTGCCACATATCATGCTTCAAACATAAAGATACCAAATGTAAATTTTTGGTGAAGAATCAACAACGAGTGGAACACAATTGTGAAGTTGAACGAAATTTATTGGTTATTTAAAATTTTTGTGGAAATTCAAAAACTGAAAAGTGGGGCATGCAATATTATTCGGCCACTTTAACTTAATAATTTGTTGTGCCACATTTTGCTGCGATTACAGCTGCAAGTCGCTTGGGGTATGTCTCTATCAGTTTTGTACATCGAGAGATTGAAATTCTTGCCCATTCTTCCTTGGCAAACAGCTTAAGCTCAGTGAGGTTTGATGGAGATTGTTTGTGAACAGCAGTTTTCAGCTCTTTCCACAGACTCTCGATTTGATTTAGGTCTGGATTTTGACTTGGCCATTCTAACACCTGGATACGTTTATTTGTGAACCATTCCATTGTAGATTTTGCATTATGTTTGGGATCATTGTCTTGTTGGAAGACAAATCTACGTCCCAGTCTCAGGTCTTTTGCAGACTCAAACAGGTTTTCTTCAAGAATGGTCCTGAATTTGGCTCCATCTTCCCATCAATTTTAACCATCTTCCCTGTCCCTGCTGAAGAAAAGCAGGCCCAAACCATGATGCTGCCACCACCATATTTGACAGTAGGGATGGTGTGTTCAGGGTGATGAGCTGTGTTGCCTTTACACCAAACATACTTTTTGGCATTATTGCCAAAAAGTTCAATTTAGGTTTCATCTGACCAGATCACCTTCTTCCACATGTTTGGTGTGTCTCCCAGGTGGCTTGTTGCAAACTTTTAGCGACACTTTTTATGGATATCTTTGAGAAATGGCTTTCTTCTTGCCACTCTTCCATAAAGGCCAGATTTGTGCAGTGTATGACTGATTGTTGTCCTATGGGCAGACTGTCCCACCTCAGCTGTAGATCTCTGCAGTTCATCCAGAGTGATCATAGGCCTGTTGGCTGCATCTCTGATCAGTCTTCTCCTTGTTTGAGATGAAAATTTAGAGGGACGGCCGGGTCTTGGTAGATTTGCAGTCATATGATACTCCTTCCATTTCAATATGATTGCTTGAACAGTGCTCCTTGGGATGTTTAAAGTTTTGGAAATCATTTTGTATCCAAATCTGGCTTTAAACTTCTCCACAAAAGTATCATGAACCTGACTGTTGTGTTCCTTGGTCTTCATGATGCTCTCTGTGCTTCAAACAGAACCCTGAGACTATCACAGGTGCATTTATACGGAGACTTGATTACACACAGGTGGATTATATTTATCATCATTAGGCATTTAGGACAACATTGGATCATTCAGAGATCCACAATGAACTTCTGTAGTGAGTTTGCTGCACTGAAAGAAAAGGGGTCGAATAATATTGCATGCCCCACTTTTCAGTTTTTGAATTTCCACAAAAATTTAAAATAACCAATAAATTTCATTCAACTTCACAATTGTGTTCCACTTGTTGTTGATTCTTCACCAAAAATTTCCATTTTGTATCTTTATGTTTGAAGCATGATATGTCGGAAAAGGTTGAAAAGTTCCAGGGAGCCGAATACTTTCACAAGGCACTGTAACTATACCTACTACAGTGGGGCAAAAAAGTATTTAGTCAGTCAGCAATAGTGCAAGTTCCACCACTTAAAAAGATGAGAGGCGTCTGTAATTTACATCATAGGTAGACCTCAACTATGGGAGACAAACTGAGAAAAAAAAATCCAGAAAATCACATTGTCTGTTTTTTTATCATTTTATTTGCATTTTATGGTGGAAAATAAGTATTTGGTCAGAAACAAAATTTCATCTCAATACTTTGTAATATAGCCTTTGTTGGCAATGACAGAGGTCAAACGTTTTCTGTAAGTCTTCACAAGGTTGCCACACACTGTTGTTGGTATTTTGGCCCATTCCTCCATGCAGATCTCCTCTAGAGCAGTGATGTTTTTGGCTTTTCGCTTTGCAACACGGACTTTCAACTCCCTCCAAAGGTTTTCTATAGGGTTGAGATCTGGAGACTGGCTAGGCCACTCCAGGACCTTGAAATGCTTCTTACGAAGCCACTCCTTCGTTGCCCTGGCGGTGTGCTTTGGATCATTGTCATGTTGAAAGACCCAGCCACGTTTCAACTTCAATGCCCTTGCTGATAGAAGGAGGTTTGCACTCAAAATCTCTCGATACATGACCCCATTCATTCTTTCATGTACCCGGATCAGTCGTCCTGGCCCCTTTGCAGAGAAACAGCCCCAAAGCATGATGTTTCCACCACCATGCTTTACAGTAGGTATGGTGTTTGATGGATGCAACTCAGTATTCTTTTTCCTCCAAACACGACAAGTTGTGTTTCTACCAAACAGTTCCAGTTTGGTTTCATCATACCATAGGATATTCTCCCAAAACTCCTCTGGATCATCCAAATGCTCTCTAGCAAACTTCAGACGGGCCCGGACATGTACTGGCTTAAGCAGTGGGACACGTCTGGCACTGCAGGATCTGAGTCCATGGTGGCGTAGTGTGTTACTTATGGTAGGCCTTGTTACATTGGTCCCAGCTCTCTGCAGTTCATTCACTAGGTCCCCCCGCGTGGTTATGGGATTTTTGCTCACCATTCTTGTGATCATTCTGACCCCACGGGGTGGGATTTTGCGTGGAGCCCCAGATCGAGGGAGATTATCAGTGGTCTTGTATGTCTTCCATTTTCTAATTATTGCTCCCACTGTTGATTTCTTCACTCCAAGCTGGTTGGCTATTGCAGATTCAGTCTTCCCAGCCTGGTGCAGGGCTACAATTTTGTTTCTGGTGTCCTTTGACAGCTCTTTGGTCTTCACCATAGTGGAGTTTGGTGTCAGACTGTTTGAGGGTGTGCACAGGTGTCTTTTTATACTGATAACAAGTTTAAACAGGTGCCATTACTACAGGTAATGAGTGGAGGAAAGAGGAGACTCTTAAAGAAGAAGTTACAGGTCTGTGAGAGCCAGAAATCTTGATTGTTTGTTTCTGACCAAATACTTATTTTCCACCATAAAATGCAAATAAAATGATAAAAAAAACAGACAATGTGATTTTCTGGATTTTTTTTTCTCAGTTTGTCTCCCATAGTTGAGGTCTACCTATGATGTAAATTACAGATGCCTCTCATATTTTTAAGTGGTGGAACTTGCACTATTGCTGACTGACTAAATACTTTTTTGCCCCACTGTACATGTTGGGATAGGATCTTGGAGATGGGAATATCCTTTTAACTATACTGATGTTTTGCAGTTTATACTAGAAGTAATCAAGTGATTCCAGGTTCATGTTCCCCAAGGAGACAAGAAACAAAGCAAAAATGTGAAAACATTATAAAATATATAGAAATCAAAATATAAAAGCTTTCTATTTTTTTGCATGTTTGTCACACTTAAATGTTTCAGATGACCAAACAAATGAAAATATTAAACAAAGATAACACAAGTAAAGACAAAATGAAGGTCTTAATTATTACGGGAAAGAGAAATCCAAACCTACAGGGATCTGTGTTAAAAAGTGATTGCCCCCTAAACCTAATAACTGGTTGGGCTACTCTTCACAACAACAACAACTGTAATCAAATAAAAAGTTCAACTTTTGTATTGTCAGTCCACAGAGTTTTCTCCCAAAAGTCATGGAGATCATCAAGATGTTTTCTGGCAAAATTGAGACAAGCCTTTATGTTCTTTTTTTGCTCAGCAGTGGTTTTCATCTTGGAACTCTGCCATGCAAGCCATTTTTGCCCAGTCTCTTTCTTATGGGCTCTTCAAGTAATTTTGGTCAGCCAGCCACTCCTGGGAAGGTTCACCACTGTTCCATGTTTTTGCCATTTGTGGATAATGGCTCTCACTGAGGTTCGCCGGAGTCCCAAAACTTTAGAAATGGCTTTATAACCTTTTCATGACTGATAGATCTCAATAATTTAATTCTCATTTGTTCCAGTTCATTTGTTTCTTTGGATCACAGCATGATGTCTAGCTTTTGAGGACCTTTTGCTCTACTTTACTTTGTCAGACAGGTCCTGCAAAAGTGATTTCTTGATTGGGAACAGGTGTAGCAGTAATCAGGCCTGGGTGTGGCTACGGAAATTGAACTCAGCTTACCAAAGGTGTGATAAAACACAGCTAATTTATGTTTTAACGTGGGGGGTGGCAGGTGTTAATCACTTTTTCACTAATGGCCCTGTAGGTTTGGATTTCTTTTTCCCTTAATAATAAGAAATAATTTCAAAACTGCATTTTGTGTTTACTTGTATTATCTTTGTACAGCATTTGATTTGTGATCTGAAACATTTAAGTGTGACAAACATGCAAAAGAATAGGAAATCAGGAAGAGACAAACTTTACCACTGTATGTACACAATATAAATATATATATATATATATATATATATATATATATATATATATATATATATATATATATATACATATACTAAAAGCAGAAAAGAAAGACTTTAAAAGTACAAAAATACAATGAAAAGTGACCAAAACATTAAATGAACTCCAAAATTGTACCAATAAATGCATAAGCTTAGGGCCCAAAATATATTCCCTCATATGATGAAAAGGTTACAGGTATCAGAAAATGGAAAGACAAACCTTTTTATAAAGTTCTGAACTTTTTATGACAACTAAAATACAAATAATCTGTACTTATACTGACCTGAAGAATTATATTACCATAATGAATGTAATAAATATAAAACTTAAAAAACAATGGTGGAATTGCGTATCTTTTTCACCATTTTCGAAAAAGGAAAATTTAACAATTTTGAAGAGGTTTAAAGTCTTAGTCTTATTCAAACCTAATAAAATGCAGTTGATGGCACAATAAACTAAGTTACACTGCACCTTAGTTAACACTCACAGTGAACTAGGAAGCTGAAATAATAAGATATCAGTTGACAGGGTTTCCACATTTGAAGCTTGTGGGTAGGTTAGTTCTGAATCCAGCAGAGCCACTTTCCTGTCAAGACATCAAAACCAGTAATGACCATCTGGAATCACCAAAACAAAGATCATTCTGTAAAAATATTTTTGTCTTGTAGTATTTGTTGTCATTTTGGTGCCAAATTCATCTAAATGTTTCATGTTATTCATGAATTTTAACTATTTTGCATCTATTGGAGCCAAAGTCACACATTGTGCCAAAGGTTACAAAAATTGTGGCAACATTTTGGTGTACTCAAAAATATACTAAGGAGGGACTTGAGTGAAATTGGGCCAAATTGATTAATCAGGTGAAAAAATCTGGAATTGCTAGACTCCACCAACATAGTGGGAAAAAAAACAGACAAGTGCATATAAAATAGAATTTAAAAAGATGCAACTAGAATAATGAATTGGTGCAAACAAAAAAAGGCACAGAACATAGAAAACAAAACAATAAACAAGTGCAAACTTAAAAGAAAATAAGGCAATAGGGTTAGCAATAGGGCAAATAAGTAAAAACTTTCCTTCTTAACAATATTAATAATGCCTGTAGCACGTTGAGATTGGGTTAAAATTATAAAGCCACTATACCACTTATGGCAGAAATCTTTTTTTCTAAATGAAAATTACAAGGTTTACTCTATATAGACTGTTTTCTTGTTTTATTTTCTGCTTTATAACATATGTGGAAGAATTCATATTAAAACAATATTAATAACTCCAGGGCACAAGTGAGCAGGGATAGATAGATATATATTTAATCTCTTTAACCTCTCAAATATTAGGTAAAGCTGGGCATGAAAATAATTGGAAACATGAAGAGAGAAAAAACAATAGTAACATTTGTTATTGAGGTCATTTTATGTTATATGTGTTTCCAGGTTTAATTGGGTCACTTTGCTACTGTCAACACATGACTTAAAGATATTAAAAATGTGTCTGAAGAAACCACTGTAGAAATGCACCAAAAATACTAGGTAACAACGCAAACAATAGGGGTGACAGAAATGAGTTAAAAATTAATGATAATGTTAATGATCCTGCTGATTTTATGACAGCTATTTGTTGATTTTTGATTGAGTGGTTTCAGTTTATCTACTCTAGTATAATATTTATTTGCCTCAAAAATGTTCTGAAGTTAGTATTAAATGCTGTAATCATAATTAACTATAGTCCGAGAAAAATACCTAAATGCTTAAAAATACGAATTGTTTTCACTGAGAAAAAATGAATCATAATAAAAATATTTCTGTGTACATAATCCTCCCCCCAAAATTACCATGTAATAAAATGTTGAAATACTCTTATATCCCAGCCAAATCTTTCTCTGTAACACGTTGTTAATAAAATCACAGTGTTGCTAATAAAAATGCATGAACAGTTGCCTCCACTCAGCCACTAACCCATCCATAGCAGCATAAAAGAGAATAGATTTTCTAAACAACAACATTAACAACACATTTTCTTAAAGTGAGTCTGTCTCCACAAATATTTATACAGTATAGGGAGCATAAACACTAAAAATATTATATCAGGCATTCACAGTTTAACTCAATATTTGCTGAAACAATCTACATTTATTTAACATACAAGTGAGGGTGCTTTGGTGCACCTTGATGTGACCCATGCCTTGGTGCACTGCTACGTATTCCTATTTGCATATTAAAATTCCCCCTTATTTTGATTGACAGCTCTCAGCGAATGCGATCTAAAATCAATTTTCAAGTCTGTTCTTGTGCACTGACACTAGAGGAGACCTTAGAGACTACGCCATTTCAGCAAGGCGCAGGAGCGGCGCTGTTCCACTAAGATCACCAGGTAATCTTATATTTAGTCACGGGAGGACACTTCAGCATCCTGGCCACTCAATATCAGCAGCACCATCCTTATCTTTGTCTTTTCCTACCGCAGGTCACCACTTACCCTGGCAGCCTTTCCATTGAGGTATTTAGCGGATTTCCCTCATCCAACAGTCACTTGTGCCAGGTTTTTATGCATTTTATGCATTTTATGCATTTATGCATTCTGCCATTTGGGTGATATTGAGATACTCTGGCCACTTAGGGGCAGCTTACTCAGGATGCATCTAGCTTCTCCTGCCTGAACCAGCATACCTTCATGTCTCCTCCATATCTTCTCACTGTATTGGTTACACTATTTGTTATGTATTGATTGATCTTTATTTTTTGTATCAATATAATCTTTTTTATGATTATCATGTTTTGTGGGATTTTCGTACTCCGCTTATATGTTCTGCTTCATGTTTATTGGGGTTATCCTATTAACTCAGTGGATCTGGGCATTGATTTAGGGAGTGCTTTATTCTCTTGCTCTCGGCTATAAGTTAACGAAGTGCTTTATGATTACTGGTAAAACAGCCAAAACACGTTGGGTATATAGTTTTTATTTGTTTTTTATCAGTTTGAATACAATTTTTCCTACAAGCAAAATTTCTGCACATGTATTTCTCTCGGTGGCAAAGACAGCACCATTCCCTGGTCCTCCTGTCTAGCATCTAAATTGTGGGATACTCCTGTTTCAAGGTCCGATCCCTCCTCACCAGGGTGGCAGCAGTCTCTTGCAAATGAATCCATATTCCATACTTCAAGTGCAGGGGCAGACACAGACAGCTTGGGGCCCCTGTGCAGGAAATGTGTCTGGGCCCCCCTCCTTTTTAAGGCAAAAAAGCTATATATATATATATATGTATATATATATATACATATATATATATACCATATTTTCGGGCGTATAAGACGAATTTTTAACCCCTAAAAACTGTCCCAAAAGTCGGAGGTCGTCTTATACGCCGGGTATGGGTGCACAGAGCGATCCTGGATGGTTCCCAGGGTCTGAAGGAGAGGAGACTCTCCTTCAGGCCCTGGGATCCATATTCATGTAAAAAATAAAGAATAAAAATAAAAAATATGGATATACTCACCCCTCCGACGGACCTTGGACCTCAGCGGTGCAAGCGTCTGCCTCTGTTCCTAAGAATGCAGTGAGTGAAGGACCCTCGATGACGTCACGGTCACATGAGCGGTCACGTGAGCGGTCGCGTGACCGCGACGTCATCGCAGGTCCTTCACTCACTGCATTCTTAGGAACGGAGGCAGACGCTTGCACCGCTGAGGTCCAGGGTCCGTCGGAGGGGTGAGTATATCCATATTTTTTATTTTTATTCTTTATTTTTTACATGAATATGGATCCCAGGGCCTAAAGGAGAGTCTCCTCTCCTCCAGACCCTGGGAACCACACACAGTATAAGATGACTGGGCGTATAAGATGACCCCCGTCTTATACAGCGGGTATATCCCAAATTCCATATTTTATATGGAAAAGTTGGGGGTCGTCTTATACGCCCAGTCATCTTATACACCAGAAAATATGGTGTATATATATATGTTTGTATCTATATATATTATATTGTCTCCTTTATTATGTATAGTGCCCTCTCTTGTTATGTACAGCACCGTCCCTTACATATTTGATTTTATAGAGCCCTGTTTTTTATTACATACCATCTTGTATCATTGGCTGTATAATGTAATGATGGCTGATGGAGCATGGGAAAACATCTTTTCTAAAGGAGAAGCTGATGGACTGGCAGTCTGGTCACCGGCTCCTCCATCAGTGGTCATTTTATATCTAACAAGATAGGGGACTATGTAATAAAAGAGGGCGCTGTGAATAGCAAAAATAACAAGAATACACAATGTAAGAAACAGCACTGTACATAACAGTAGAGGACGCTATATAATAAGAGAGGGCATCACATATAACTAGAGAGGATGGTACGTAATGAGGGATGGTGTTATACATAACAAAAGAGGAAACTATGTAACTAAGGTTGGTGTTATACATAATAAGTGAGTACACTATACACTAAGGCACTGTGCTAGTCATAAGTGAGTACACTACACACTATATGCTAAGGGACTGTGCTATACATAATAAGTGAGTACACGTTATACTAAGGGACTGTGTTAGACATAATAATCGATAATAACATCTTCCTCCACCTCCCCCTGTTCCTAAATCCATTATAAATCCCCCTTCCTCCCATCCCAATCCCCCACACCCCTCATTGTCCTCCTCCTCCCAAATTCCATTATTACCCTCTCTAGCACCCCCATGATTGCCCTCTTCACCACCTCCATCATTACTTTCTCCCCAACACCCCATTATTGCCCATTCCACTACCGCGATCATTGCCTCCTCCCCACCACCCCCATCATTGTCCTTTCCACTGCCACCATCATTGCCTTCTCCCAAACCACTCCATCATTACTCATTCCACCACCTCCATCATTGTCCTTTCCACCACCATCATCATTGTCTTCTCCGCCCCACCACCCCCATCATTACCCATTCCACCACCTCCATCATTTCCTCTTCCCCCACCATCCCCCTCATTGCATTGCGCTTTCCACCACCACCATAATTGTCTTTTCCCCACCACCCCATCATTGCACATTACACCATCTCCATCATTTCCACCTCCCCACCACCCCCATTATTGCCCATTTACCACCTCCATCATTTCCTCCTCCACCAACCCCATTATTGCCTTTTCCACCACCCCCATCCTTGCTTTCTCCCCCACCACCCCTATCATTGCCCTCTCTATCAACCCAATCATTGCATTCTGCCCCATCACCTCCATCTTTGCCCTCTCCTCCACCTACACACACAGACATACAGCACTATTCACCTCTCTGCATACACATACACACATTCACACACCACACACACCTCACCACTGCGCACGGTATCCTGAAGCAGCACCATCACCGGCAGCTTCCTGTCTGGCACAGCCGCAGCGCTGAATGATGATGTCATTAAGCCGCTGCTGTGTGAGACAGGAAGCATGGACACAAAACAGGACAGATCCCTGCAGCTCTGTTCCACTGTCTCTTGCAAGCAGCGGAGCTGCAAGGATTGCCCCCTGCCCACCGCACATGAATGCAATCTGGCCAGGGGCCCCTGAAGACTCAGGGCCAGATAATCTGGCCAGATTGCCCTCATTATTAGCCGCCCTACAAGGGCCTCTTGGATCCTCCAGGCCCCGGTGCAGGCGCACCGATTGAACAGATGGTATGTCCACCCATGTTCAAGCAGGAGTTATGTCTCTGCACAACTGCATCAGGTGAGCAATTTCCTATAAATACTCACCTTCCCAATTGATTATATCTTACTACACTTTGATAGCATCATTTTTTTCTCCTTTAGAAACTTTAACACTGTTTAAATCTCAATTTATTCAATATCAAGTATGCAATTGGGCACACAAATCATAAAAATCGTCTGTTAGCAGCAACTTTTCAAATTGACGACCAATGACATCATTAATGTGCTCAATGTAAGACAAGTTCGGAGGAGCAGAAAGCCACGCTACCAATCTTGGGCAATGCAGGCTCCTCATAGTAGAATGAGTAACATGCAGCTTAGATTTGTTCAAAACCAGTTTCTGGGACAATTTGTTTTTCTAATCTTTTACATTTTTCAATCACAACACTAGTGATACATTGGTATATTTAGTTTCTGGTTTTTAAAGTGCTTCAATAAAATATTTGTTTTAAATATAAGTTTAGGAAAGTGCATAACTCATTATTAGCATGCCAAGGCATGTTAAGTGCTTATACTCAATATTAATTGAATTGAAATGTTTCCAAATATTGTTTCCATTTTTTCATTATCTGCATATCAGTAATATATCTGTTGGTCCTGTAACGTTCATAATTCCACAACTTTTCCTTTTCATTATGGCAATTTCAATGTTAAGGAGTGTGTTTCACATATTGCTAATTGTTAACTTGTATATTAGGCTCTGATCTGACATCCATCTGAGCTATACATTGAGGGAATTTTGTATCTACTGATCTGTGTAACAAACAGAATGAGAATACAGCCATAACTGTGACAAATCAGTGAAGGAGTATGATTAGAAGATGAAGGTAATACAGTTTATATTGATAACTTTATAAATTATTTGCACTAAGACAGTTCTTATTGCAGATTTCATCTTTCAGAAAAGAAATCCAGCTTTCAGATGTTTAGAGAGGATGAACTGTTTTACTTGGGTCATACAGCAATCATCGCCTTCATCACGACTATAGGGATGAGTACTGTAAGAAATGAAACAAACTAAAGATATTGTGCAGTGTAGTATTAACAAGCTGTAACAATTAAAGGGGTTTTCCTATGAACAAAGTACATTTTAATCAATAGATCTTGGAATAATAATAATTTCCACATTTCGATGTGTTAAAACATGAATTCCTGTGCTGAGATTATCTTATAAATGTGCTCCTGCTGTGTACTGTGTATACCATATACCACAGCTCCTTGGCATTGGAGAGTTGTACTCTCATAAATTAACACTGTCAGAATTGAAAAAAATTAGCCTGGTCAGGAAGGTAAAAACAGGCTGGGGGATGGAGGGGGTTAAAGGGAACCTGTCACCCCCAAAATGGAAGGTGAGCTAAGCCCACCAGCATCAGGGGCTTATCTACAGCATTCTGGAATGCTGTAGATAAGCCCCCAATGTATCCTAAAAGATGAGAAAAAGAGGTTATATTATACTCACCCAGGGGCGGTCCCGGTCCGGTTCAGTTCCGATGGGTGTCACGGTCCGGTCCGGCGCCTCCTATCTTCTTATGATGACGTCCTCATCTTCTCTTCATGCTGCGGCTCCAGTGCAGGCATACTTTGTCTGCCCTGTTGAGGGCAGAGCAAAGTACTGCAGTGCGCAGGCGCCGGGCCTCTCTGACCTTTCCCGGCGCCTGGGCACTGCAGTACTTTGCTCTGCCCTCAACAGGGCAGACAAAGTACGCCTGCACCAGCCCCGGACTGGACCGCGATGCCCATCGGACCAGAACCAGGCCGGGACCGCCCCTGGGTAAGTATAATATAACCTCTTTTTCTCATCTTTTAGGATACATCGGGGGCTTATCTACATCATTCCAGAATGTTGTAGATAAGCCCCTGATGCTGGTGGGCTTAGCTCACCTTCCATTTTGGGGATGACAGGTTCCCTTTAAAGAATTGTTCTACCCTTTTGTTGCTGTAAAGCATAAGTTCTAGATGAGTGCTTTGCACAAAATTTTACAAGTCTGGCAAAGCCACTCCTAATAGCTCTCTCTGCTCTCCCTTATATTATTTCTGTGATAATAGTAGTAGGAGGAGGAAGGGGTTGTCTACAGATCTAAAGTGGACAAAGAAGATAGTTTTTTAGGGAGGGCAAAGAAAAATGACTATAGATAAGGAGGAAAGCAAATTGAACTGTGCTGACTAGTAGTGGGCAAACCCAGCTGATCATCCGAACATGTAAAAAATGTTTGCTTCGGATACCAGCACAGTACCCAATCCCAGACCCATTCCTATGGATGGGGGACCCAAACATCCAGTTTGTCATGCTGTCATCTGCATGATAGGGTGGCAAACATGGGTTCTGATTGGCGGTAAGATCATTACTGCCTGTCAGACAACGTGATCCCACAGATGTGACCGGCAGTAAAAAGGTTACTACTGACAGATGCATCTTTCCTGGGTCAGATGCACTCTGCTATTTTTAGTCTGGGGTTGGCAATATCCTTGGCCTTTTACTAGTCTGAGAATGCCAGCCCCCAGCTGTTTGCTTTAGCTTGGCTGGTTGTTGTTAAAAATGGGGGTTCTCCACAATGTTTATTAGTTTTTTAAATCATTTAAAAAAAAGCAATGGATCCCTCTAGTCTTGATAAGCAGCCAGTTTTGCCTGCTCTGGTTATCAAAAATATAATTATTTTTAGCTCACAGGTGCCAGCTGATGAATACTCCCATCAGCAGCAAGTACTCTCACTGTTATCAATGACAGCAGGCATAGGCTGATGAGTGTAGTACTCTCTTATCAGCTGACATCTGTGAGCAACAGTAACCATTTTATTGCCGTTCACAGCTGCTGGCTCATGCTGTCATCTGACAGCGTGGGAACTGCAGCTCTCTGACTGGAGGTAATGGTCTTACCGCCGATCAGAGCAGTTGGTGTTTCTCATGCTGATGACAGTGGGTGAACACCCAATGTTCGGGGTGCTGAACACAAACAGTAACACAGACTTTCTGAGAAGTCCTTGTACGGGTTCTCCCTTCTCTAGTGTTGACACATGGCACCAAATAAATACAGTAACACCCAGAATAAACACAGATTTCAAACTCGGCCTACTATACATCATTAAGAGAGATATTCTCCAAACAGTAAAATCAGAAATTTGGATCATGCTGCAAACTGCACATCAATGGGTCTCAAAAGGAATGAAAGAATGAAGATTTTTGACTTGATTAAAACCTAAAGTAATTATATTAACTAAGGCTAGAGTCACACTGCCATATTTTCTCTCATCCGAGAGAATCAGGTCGATTTTGCTAATCACATGCTGATCAAACTTATCAGAATTTTATCAGAGTTTGATCACAGTTTGATCCAATTTTCTCAGATAAGGGGAAAAAAATTCCCATGTTCTCTATTCTATCAGTCCAAGAAAATCGCACCACACTTGGATGTCATCTGAGTGTAGTGCAATGTTTTCAGCAGACATATTGACTTTTATGGCAGAATGTGAACTAAATTTAGGATACAAATTGTTCATGCTTCAATTTTTTTCTCAGACATGTGTGCAGTCCCATAGCATACCATTGGTCCATTGTTTTGACAGATTACACTGAGACTAAAATTAAGGTCTTCTGCACAAGCCCTAAAGGTTACATCTAGATGTCAGCAACTTGATTTGATGCAAATTGAATTTGTGTTGAACCAGAAGAATTTGTAAAATTTACAATTTGCTTCATGTGAATCGCCTAAAATGACTGCCACAATTTTACAAATTGCTTAAAGATAGATAAGCTAGAGAAGGCTCACACAATCTAGCATGAAGGCGGGCAGACTTTTCCATGATACATGCAGCTATCATATTACATTACATGGTATAGCCAACCAATCAGGTGGGACTATCTTTACCTATATAAAATCAGAATCGACAAATGCAGCAGCCATTTTGTGGTGAATCAGGATAGTGAGATCTCTGACCTCACAGCATAGGCATAGAGATAGAGTATAAACGCAATAACTCAATGAAAAAAATGTACAAATGTGTAACAGCACAACAGTGCAGAAGAAGAGTTAGTTTAATTTCAAAAGATACTATTATCTCTAGTAAACAGTAACATAAGTAAAAAATATTTTTTCCTGTGTGAAAGGTGTTCATTGCCTAAATCTTATTGCACAACATTGTTTACTCAGACCCTCTCGTATTGAATTTGAAACTGTATAAGAAAAATATTTCCTTAAATTGAAGTGCACAGAATAATAAAGATAAGAGTTAAACTGATTAGACTTGACTGACCTCTTAACCATTAAAATGTTTTTCAGTACACCATTGAATATTACAATAAAGAATGCGGCTGTGGTACTTTACCAAATAGATCAGCACTGGCTACTTAGACATTATATAGGTTTATTTATTATTCATTATATAATGGCTTTTGCTGCGGAAGCTACAAACAAACCAAAGCAGAGTAGAATTCCTTTATTAGTGAAAATGCTTTATTCCTTTGTAGACTTACAATAATGAAGTATTCTTTCTTGTATCTTTTAAATCCTATGTTGTTGTGTCTTTAAATACTATGTGGATGTGTACTTAATTATGTTTCAGCAATGGTACAGGTTTGAACAAATGTGAACAAATATGGTCTATTAACAATGATAATATACATCCATGGATAGAAAATAGAGAAAAGAGGAGAGTTGTAGTGCTGTCAGGTTTCAGGTTATTCACAATATCAACCAATTGGATTACAGAAGAGATTAGAGACATATTTCTTCTTCCATGCTGTTCTAATCAAGTAATGTTCAGAATTTTGGGGATTTGCTGGCATCTAATATGGGTCAGTTGACAACAGCTTGGTCTCGTAACTGAAGAATAAATAGTGGAGGTTTCCTCTGTGACAAAAACAAAAAATAGTTGTGGCAATGCCACCAGATGGCATTATGGTGCTCTCATCCGAATGGTGTCACAAAAAGTTAGTTGAGACTTTGATACAGTATGTACTGTACCAGCATAACACAACGTGTAGAATAAGGCTAAAGACATATTAAATTATATATTCATGCATGCCTTCATCTATATTTTAGAAGTCAGCTAAGGCAAATGTTCTGCTTCACACAGGACAGGTTACTAAGTTGCCAGAAGCAAACATTGTGGTTGCATTTGTTGGACATATTTATTGACACTGGATAACCAAATAGATGATAGAAACTGATATAGAATGTAAAAGCATAATAACTGCAGGGTGGGCCATTTATATGGATACACCTACATAAAATGGGAATGGTTGGTGATATCAACTTCCTGTTGTGGCACATTAGTATATGGGGGGAAACTTTTCAAGATGGGTGGTGACTAGTGTTGAGCATTCCGATACTGCAAGTATCGGGTATCGGCCGATACTTGCTGTATCGGAATTCCGATACCGAGATCCGATACTTTTGTGGTATCGGGTATCGAAACAACATTAATGTAATAATGTGTAAAAGAGAGAATTAAAATAAAAAATATTGCTATATTCACCTCTCCGACGCAGCCCGGACCTCAGCGAGGGAACCGGCAGCGTTGTTTGTTTAAAATTCGCGCGTTTACTTGGTTACGTGAAGTCCCGGCTTGTGATTGGTCGCGGCGGCCATGTTGCCGGGACGCGGACCAATCACAGCAAGCCGTGATGTAATTTCAGGTCCTTGCAGGATTTTAAAATTATGTTCCGGCATTGTGATTGGGCGCGGCGGCCATGTTGCCGGGACGCGGACCAATCACAACGCCGGAACGTAATTTTAACGCGCAAATTTTAAACAAAGAACGCTGCCGGTTCCCTCGGTAAAGTGCCGGTTCCCTCGGAGAGGTGAGTATAGCAATATTTTTTATTTTAATTCTTTCTTTTACACATTAATATGGTTCCCAGGGCCTGAAGGAGAGTTTCCTCTCCTTCAGACCCTGGGAACCATCAGGAATACCGTCCGATACTTGAGTCCCATTGACTTGTATTGGTATCGGGTATCGGTATCGGATTGGATCCGATACTTTGCCGGTATCGGCCGATACTTTCCGATACCGATACTTTCAAGTATCGGACGGTATCGCTCAACACTAGTGGTGACCATGGTGGACATTTTGAAGTTGGCCATTTTGGATCCAACTTTATTTTTTTTCAATGGGAAGAGGGTCATGTGACACATCAAATTTATTGAGAATTTCACAAAAAAAATGGTGTGTTTGGTTTTAACGTAACTTTATTCTTTCATGAGTTATTTACAAGTTTATTACCACTTATTAAATGTATTCAAAGTGCTGCTCATTGTGTTGGATTGTCAATGTAACCCTCTTTCCCGACTCTTGACACACTGATAGCCACACCTCAGAAGAAATGCTAGCACAGGCTTCCAGTATCCGTTAAAGAAATGTGTTGTTGAAATGTGTACTATGTTGTTTTTTCCTATAAAGATGCAATAGTTAAAAACAATCACAATTATATTAAAGAAGTAAAAATTCTGAAATACATAACAGCATAGCACAAACCTATATAAACGCTCTTTCAAACTCAGCTTGCACTCTTTGACTTACTACTAGAGATGGATCCACAGAGGATCAAGTTCAAGACGGATTTCCTGACATCCATGGTTTCATGCAAATTCAAACATTTTGAGATTTGTTTCACAGTTTACATTAAAAACTTTCTATGCACCATTTCCCATGCTGATAAAGAATCAGAAAGCAAGCAAATACAATTTTGTGTTATTGTGTGAGCCTCTCAGTAGTGCCCTCCAGCTATGTCATCATGATTAACATACCTTATACAATGTTGGTCAGTACCTGAGCCATCACAGATCAGCGGTTCCCAGTGGAGCAGTTTGTGCCGGAGAGTAATTTTCCATTTACAGAGTCACATAGTAAGACTCTCTCTTCTGCAGAGCATAAACTCTTATGGTCATTATAGCCCTCTCGCTAGCCTGTAAAGTGTAAGCTATTATGGCCAGTGGGGTGTTCTCTCTCGCCTGTAAAGTGTAAGCTTTTATCACTGATTAATTTGGCCTACTTGTGACTGGAAATCCTGACCTAGCGTGAACACTGGGATGGGGTTTCTGGCTACAGATCATGGAGGTCAAAGCCCGTGCATAGTGATCTCTGATGACTTGTCATGGCCAAAAGCCATTACCTAGAGTGAACGATAGGGTAGAAATGCAGCATGGCCGAGTACCAGACAGCAACCCAGGCTGGGTCAGTTGGAGAGGTGAGCAGATGGAAAAATGATATAAAGAAAAAAAAAATTGTACTGACTTCCAGGGCCTGTGGATGGATGTCTTGGTGTGGTGTTCACTTCATCCTTGAGTGAACACCAGGCTGGACATGTGGCACAAAGAAAACATGGAAGATCGGGTAACAGACAGAGAGCAGCAGGACGACTGGAAAGGTAAGTAGTGAGGTATATTTTTTTCATTTTCTGTTTAACCTTTTACTGGCCTTCTCCTGTTAAGCAAGATAGTGTCCACAGATGGATGCCATTTTGCTGAATTTGCATAGAGTGAAATACAAAAAAAATTCTCCAGAAAGTGTGATTTTGCATAATTCGAGTACAATTTCCACTCTAATAAAATTGCCCAACTCTAATATTGACATAATGGTATGTTGGCAGATTGCTGCATTCATCATAGTGTACAGTCTTACTTGCCAATTATTTAAGTTTTTTATGCTTCCCAATAACTGCACTTGATAAAAAAAATTGAGAACAGGAACATGAACTGAGTCATCTTAGAAAAGTCTGTCTTTTTTATCCAAAAAGTAAACAAAAACGATCTTTTCTGGCACAAAATAATCTGTTTCACAGCGGTAGAAAATGCTGGGATCATAGCAATTTAGTATTGAGGGAAACATATAAATTAAATGCCTGATGCATTGGGAAATTTGCATTTAACATCTCAAAAAGCTTAAATACATTCCTCTGTAGTGATCTATAAAAATGCTGAAAATTCTTCAGGGACGAGGTTCTCTGGTAGTGTTTCTCAATAGACAAATTAGTAGACGTATAAACAGGCTTCACTGTCCCTCAATGAAAATAATATTCCACGTCTTAATGCTGCATTTAAGAATTTTATAGCGTTATGCAGATGACTCTCCCAGTTGGCCCATTTAACTTACAACCCTGCCATTGTAGACGCATTCATGGCTTGTGGTTACTGACAAATCACATATCCCTATTTATACAGAGTGCAGTCATTTCCATCACATATACAGAGAGAGTGAGACATTTCTAAGTCTTATGTGTGCAAGTAAAAGTAAGTAGAAATTAAGAAATTACACATGAACTGAAGCATTGGAAATGTATGAACTATTTTATAATTTACAGGCTGCAAAATATACAAACAAAATGTTATGCTTTTACTAAAGTACCTAAGGGGTACTCCTGTAATTTCTTCTTTGCTGATAGCTTTCCTTTCCTTTTATCTTCCTAAACCATCCAAGGTATCCAGCCTTTTGTTTATTTTAATAAAGCTTACTTAATAGCTTGTTTGCAATGTGTAAATAGAGAACGTGTCCATAAAATGATTATACTTGACCTTAAAATCCAATGCCTAATCAGAGTCTATTCTGCCGCTAAGAGAGTAGGCTGCTGTTCGAAAAGCCTAATTCAGAGGCTTTCTTCACATTGTGATTACCAAGACAGCAAAATCCCGTGCTGGTTTCTCTAATAATGTGTCATTATGTTAAAGTCGATGAGTTGTTAGTATTACAAATGTTCTTTTGACCTTATTTATTTAGTTCTTGCTGGTGTCGCCGTTAATAGCAGTAGGTGTTTATTTGTGCACAAACGCTTAAGAAAATGTATTATACAAATTAGGCAGCGCCATAATTAACAAACAGTAAAATAACAAAGACTAGCAACTTAACACAGAAATTACAAAAATTATGTTGCAATAAGAACAATCACAACGCACCATAGTAAACCAGAGGCTTGTATTTCCGAGACGTTAAACATTGTGCTTCGCTGTGACATGTCAAGTTCCCTACATTCAGCGGTATAGATTCCATCTGTTCAGGTTCTTTTTCCAGCCCAATGGAGCAAATACAATTTTGCCAGCAGCCATTGGCTATGGATTAATATGTCTAATGCCAAGTCCGGCTGGACCTCAGGGCTTCCACAGTTCCATGGCACACGCTGGGCAAAAAAAGCTGAATTTGCTCTTTTGTTATCTAAAGCTCTTTATTAGGTTCATTTAAAAAAAAGAATGCTTTAAATGGACATTACTGTTCAGACCCTCTCAGTGCTTACCCTCAGAAGCATGTATCCCCTAGTACAAGAAAACAACCATTTGGCATCTTTTACTTTATAGGCCCATGTATTAAGTTTGCTTTAGTGATATTTAAATGTTAGACTCCTCTAAATAATTATTGATCTCATTTGAAAGTAATCACTGCCGATCAGGCTTCAGAAAACCCAGAGGCACCAGAATGCAACTGAGTAAATAACCTTCTACATGAATGTGATGGGTACGCCAAACCAGAGACACTGACTGATACAGAGTTTTATTATATTCTCCAGCTAACCCTTAACCCATTACTTGCCAAATTAAAATTTTTACAAGTCTGGATTTTTCAGAAAAGGGCGTCCCAATATTCAATTAAAAATGACAATGACATGATTTCCTATTTTGAAAACATTCATTTTACAAACACAACACAAAACATTGGACCTAGTTACAAAAATGATAAAAGCTTAGTTGCTAGAAGCTAAAGATTAGGCGTCCCCAAAAAAGGACATTGGTAAATAATGGGTTACTGCTAAAACTAGGTGAATGTCTGATAACCTGACTTCCTCTAATATCTCACGCAACAGGAAACAATGATAAGCCATTTTACAGGAGCATTACATTTTTCTTTAAAGTGTCTAAAAAAAGGTTATTCCCTGACTGCTGTTACCCCCCACAGATTTTAATATCAGGATGGTATATCACACAAAATCCCAATAAAATACATTTTAGTTTGTGGGTGTAACGTGAAAAAACGTTGACAAGTTTATGAGGCATGAATACATTTTTAATCCGCTGGAAACCCTATCTAATATATAGGAGATAACTTGTTTTTGGGGTAATAAACCTTTAACAAATGTGCAAAAGGGAAACTGTCACCACAGTTGACCTAGCTAAACTATTAATATAGCCATGCAGGCTACAGAATGCTGAAAAAGTCTAAGGGTAAGTTCACACAGGGCGTTTTTGAGGCTTTTTTTGCTGCGTTTTTTAATGCTAATATTCAGCTGCTTTTTACAGTATCAGCAAAGCCTATGAGATTTCCGAAATCTCATACGAACACATTGTTTTTTGTGTGATCAGGATTTTGTGCTTTGCTGCTTTTTTTGGACATAAAGCATGTCACTTCTTTCAGCGGTTTTGCTGCGATTTTTCAGCATTTTTCACCCATTTATTTGAATGGGTGTTGAAAAAACGCAGCAAAAACGCAGCAAAAAAGCAGGTATCATTATTTGCTGCGTTTTTGCTGCTGGAAAACC
The DNA here is from genome assembly GCF_051348905.1 of Ranitomeya variabilis. Taxonomy (NCBI): domain Eukaryota; kingdom Metazoa; phylum Chordata; class Amphibia; order Anura; family Dendrobatidae; genus Ranitomeya; species Ranitomeya variabilis. The sequence goes on from NC_135232.1 coordinate 240,459,694, forward strand.
AAGGACATTAGCATAGACAATGAGAAAAAAAACTCACCAAATACGCAACAAAAATGCACCAAAAAAGCACCTAAACCTGTGTTTTTGGCGCAGCTTCTTTCCTGCCAATAAGATCAGGTTTTGCTGCAGAAAAAAAAGCAGCAAAAGGGCCCTGTGTGAACTTAGCCTTATTGTGTGGTGTCTCCGATCAGCTGTGCTGTTGCTAAGAATTCATCTTCATTTCATCACTTTATATAAGTGACCTCTTCCTGGTTCTGGGGTGGATGGTGCCTGGAAATAATCTGCCCTCAGAGATTATTTTACACAAAGGAGGCGTTCGCAGTGTGAGACAAGTAACCAACACAGAACAGGAGAACTGAAATTTGTCATCTTGCAAACATGTTTTGTTTCGCTCTGAGCTCTGCTGTGTTGTAACCGCTGTGCTCTGCTTTACTGCCGGTGCTGACACATTCAGTCCAGGAAGTTCTTGGCAGCGCGTAACCCTGTGGACGCCGGGGGACGTGACAGACATCAGAAGGTGAGTATGTACTGTTTTTTTTTTTACTTTTACAATGGTAACCAGGGTAAATATCGAGTTACTAAGCACGGCCCTGCACTTAGTAACCCGATGTTTACCCTGGTTACAAGTGAACACATCGCTGTATCGGTGTCACACACGCCAATACAGAGATGACAGCGGGTGATCAAACGAAGAAATAAAGTTCTGGACTTCTAGCTCCGACCAGCGATATCACAGCGGGATCCAGATTGCTGCTGCGTGTCAAACACAACGAGATCGCTATCCAGGACGCTGCAATGTCACGGATCGTCATCGTTCTCGCTGCAAAGTCGCTTAGTGTGAAGGTACCTTAAGTGTAAAATTATGTCCACAACCCTGATTGTCATCTTCCTGTGTATACTGTACATTGTCAGTAAGTGGCTAATCAGTTGTAGGAATGGAATTACACAGATTAGCTGGACCTTAGTGCACATGAGAACTAGTCAGGCAATGATAATCTCCTGCTGATAAAACACTCAATGTATTGAAACAGCAGCACACGGCATAAATTAAAAGATGACATATAAAAAATTATAAAAAGGAAAATGGTCCAATGAAAAAGTTTGGCACCTTTGGCGATTTGTGTGCTCAGATAACTTTGATCAAAGTGTCAGACCTTAATTAGCCTGCTAGGCTTATGGCTTGTTCATTATCATTGTTACAAAAAGCCAGGTGATGCAAATTTCACAGCTTTATAAAAACCCAGCCTCCTCTAACCTTGTGCCAAAAAACAGCATGCATAGATTATTCTAAGCAGCTGCCAAGCGCTCTGAAAATGAAAATGATGGAAGCCCACAAAGTAGGAAAAGGTTATAAGACGATAGCAAAGTATTTCCAAGATGCCCTTTCCTCAGTTCGAAATGCATTAAAGAAATGGCAGTTAATAGGAACAGTGGAGGTCAAGATAATGTTTGGAAGATCAAACAATGTTTTAGTGAGAGCTGCTAGTAGGTTTGCTAGAGAGAGGCAAATTAGCACCCCCGCTTGACTGCAAAAGACCTTCAGAAAGATTTAGCTGATTCTGGAGTTACATAATTATGGCCTCACCATAAAATTCAGCACCGGAAGTATGCAAAAGAACATCTTAACAAGCCTGATGCATTTTGGAAGCAAGTCCTGTGGACCGATGAGGTTATCATAGAACTCTTTGGCCACAATGATCAAAGATATGTGTGGAGAAAAAAAGGCACAGAATTTCAGGAAAAGAACATCTTGCCATCCATCAAGCATGGGGGTGGATCAATCATGCTTTGGGGTTGTGTTGCAGCCAATGGCATGAGGAACATTTCATGGGTAGAGGGAAGAATGGATTCAATTTACATTTCAACAAATTCTTGAGGAAAACATAACACCATCTGTAAAAAAAATACTGAACTTGAAAATAGGATGGCTTCTACAAATGGATAATAATCCCAAAGAAACATTAAAATCCACAACAGATTACCTCAAAAAGCACAGTCTGAAGGTTTTACAATGGCCCTCATGGTCCCCTTGTCTGAACATAATTTAAAATCAGTGGCTAGACCTCAAAATAGAAGGGAATGCAAAACGACCCACGTATCTCACAGAACTGGAAGAATTTTCCAAGGAAGAATGGATGAAAATCTCACAAACAAGAATTGAAAAACTCTTGGCTGGCTACAAAAAGCGTTTACAAGCTGTGATACTTTCAGAAGGGGGTGCTAATAAGTACTAACCATGCAGGGTGCCCAAACATTTGCATAAGCCCACTTTTTGTAATTTTAAAAATGCAAAAGATAAAAATACATATTTTTTTTACTAAAATACAAAGGAAATGTGTCATCTTTAACTATAGCCCTTTTGGAGATCATTTTATCTTCAACTTATTTAACTGTTCACAATCACAGTAACTTTGACCAGGGGTGCCCAAATTTTACATGCCACTGTATACCTTTAATCAATTGATGATTGAAATGATCAGTTGTCTACCATTGACCTTATACATTAAGATACATTATTACAAGTGTATGGATTATATAGCAACTAGTGATGAGCTAGTGTGCTCGTTACTCGGGATTTCCGAGCATGCTCGGGTGTCATCAAGTATCTTGGGCGTGCTTGTAGATTATGTTTGTGTCACCACAGCTGCATAATTTGTGGTTGCTAGACAACCTGAACACATGCAAGGATTGCCTGTTTGTAAGAGAATCCCCACATGTATTCAGGCTGTCTAGCAGCCACAAATCATGCAGCTGCGGCAACACAAACATAATCTATGAGCACGCCCAAAAAACCCGGAGAACACCCGAGCATGCTCGGAAATCTCGAGTAACGAGCAAACTCACTCATCACTAATAGCAACTAAAATGCTCTCAAAATGCCAAATATTTATACTTCAGTACAATTTTTTTTTATTACAATATAGTCTAGTTTCCAATTTGACCTAATCAAAAAGGTATTATTGTATCACCAATTCATGTAAACAAAATCTACTAATCACTCCAGAAAAGAAATTAGTATATAATAGTGTTGAGCGATACCTTCCGATATGCAAAGGTATCGGTATTGGATTGGATCGGCCGATACCCAAAAAGTATTGGATATCGCCGATACCGATACCCGATACCAATGCATATCAATGGGACACAAAATATCGGAATGGTTCCCAGGGTCTGAAGGAGAGGAAACTCTCCTTCAGGCCCTGGGATCCATATTCATGTATAAAATAAAGAATAAAAATAAAAAATATTGATATACTCACCCCTCTGACGGCCCCGGCTCTCACCGGTCCAAGCGTCTGCCTCCGTTCCCTAAGAATGCAGAGTGAAGGACCTTCGATGATGTCGCGGCTTGTGATTGGTCGTGTGACCGCTCATGTGACCGCTCACGTGACCAATCACAAGATGCGACGTCATCGCAGGCCCTACACTCACTCATTCTTAGGAACAGAGGCTGCTGGTTACATCGCTAAGGTCCAGGGTCCGCCGGAGGGGTGAGTATATCAATATTTTTTATTTTTATTATTTATTTTTTACATGAATATGGATCCCAGGGCCTGAAGGAGAGTCTCCTCTACTCCAGACCCTGGGAACCATACACACCACACACTTCCGATTCCGATTTCCGATATCGCAAAAATATCGGAACTCGGTATTGGAATTCCGATACAGCAAATATCGGCTGATACCCGATACTTGCAGTATCGGAATGCTCAACACTAGTGTTGAGCGATACCTTCCGATACTTGAAAGTATCGGTATCAGATAGTATCGGCCGATACCCGAAAAATATCGGATATCGCCGATACCGATACCCGATACCAATACAAGTCAATGGGACACAAGTATCGGAAGCTATCCTGGATGGTTCCCAGGGTCTGAAGGAGAGGAAACTCTCCTTCAGGCCCTGGGATCCATATTCATGTAAAAAATAAAGAATTAAAATAAAAAATATGGATATACTCACCCGTCCGGCAGCCCCTGGACCTTACCGATGTAACCGGCAGCCTCCGTTCCTAAGAATGAGGAGTTTAGGACCTTCGATGACATCGCGGCTTGTGATTGGTCGCGTGACCGCTCATGTGACCGCTCACGCGACCAATCACAAGCCGCGACGTCATCGCAGGTCCTAAACTCCTCATTCTTAGGAACGGAGGCTGCCGGTTACATCGGTAAGGTCCAGGGGCCTCCGGAGGGGTGAGTATATCCATATTTTTTATTTTAATTCTTTATTTTTTACATGAATATGGATCCCAGAGCCTGAAGGAGAGTCTCCTCTCCTCCAGACCCTGGGAACCATACACTGGGAACTTCCGATTCCGATTTCCGATATCACAAAAATATCGGAACTCGGTATCGGAATTCCGATACCGCAAGTATCGTCCGATACCCGATACTTGCGGTATCGGAATGCTCAACACTACTCAACACTAGTATATAATCACAGTTGATTAAAAAATGGCACCCAGCAGTTGCAATATACGGTTTATACTTCTTTCTATAGAACAGGCAGAAAAAATAATTCATTATATTCCTTAAAAAAATAACTCAACTTTGATAATGCACTGCAGTTTATGACTATGTGTTTTGTTATATTATAGGTGATGGTAGGTATTTGTTCAGATACTTTGCATAAACTTTCAGAACTTTTCTCAGTTTGTGATTCTAGTACTTAACTTAAAAGTGACTCAAGGCTACTTGCAGCATGTGTAATAGTTGAGAAATTCTAGAAGATAAATGACTATCGATGAACAATTTAGATTTTGTATGATAATGGATATGCTATTTGAAAAAGGTAAAATAAATTCCATGGTAACTAACACATACCATTCAAATGGAAACAGTATCTATGCGGCATGAACAAACGAGAAAATAAATCTTCTAAAGAATAATTATAACAAATAAGAATGTTAATCAGAGTTGGTGACTTTGCTTTCATTCTGTTTTCTATTTTGTCATTAAGAAATAGTTGTGTGGTGTTTAGGCATCTAAGATAAAATGTAATATACTATGCAGTTATAGTCCAAAGTTATCAAGCTTTGCCCTTTATTCTTTATTCATAAGATGGCAATTGTGGGGGTCTTCAGCAGGCCCCCTACTGCCATGGTAACCCATCGGCTCCCTGCAATAGTATCACAATGGTGTCCTGTAAATTCTGCTGTCAGTGATAGCAGCATTTAAATGGTTAACTTGCAGAGATAAGGCTATCTCTGGTTGCTGAAGTTACAGGAATATGCGGACTATGTAACATGGCCAAGATTTGCTTGGTATGAAACAAGCTTAGCTTAGCTCCAGCTTAACCCATTCCCGACATCGGATGTACTATCCCGTCCGATGTCGGGTCCCCTGCTTTGATGTGCGCTCCGGCGGTGAGCGCACATCAAAGTCGCGACATGTCAGCTGTTTTTTACAGCTGACATGTGCACGCAATAGCGGCGGGTGAAATCGCGATCACCCGCCGTTATTAACTAGTTAAATGCCGCTGTCAAACGCAGACAGCGGCATTTAACTACCGCATCCGGCCGGGCGGCCGGATATGAGCGCATCGCCGACCCCCGTCACATGATCGGGGGTCGGCGATGTGTCAGGACAGTAACCATAGAGGTCCTTGAGACCTCTATGGTTACTGATCGCCGGTGGCTGTGAGCGCCACCCTGTGGTCGGCGCTCACAGCACACCTGCATTTTAGCTACATAACAGCGATCTGATGATCGCTGTTATGTAGCAGAGCCGATTGGGCTGTGCCTGCTTCTAGCCTCCCATGGAGGCTATAGAAGCATGGTAAAAGTTAAAAAAAAAGTTAAAAAAAATGTGAAAAAAATAAAAAAAATATGAAAGTTTAAATCACCCCCCTTTCGCCCCAATCAAAATAAATCAATAAAGAAATAATCAAACCTACACATATTTGGTATCGCCGCGTTCAGAATCGCCCGATCTATCAATAAAAAAAAAAGCATTAACCTGATCGCAAAACGGCGTAACGAGAAAAAAAATCGAAACGCCAGAATTACGTTTTTTTGGTCGCCGCGATTTGCATTAAAATGCAGTAACGGGCGATCAAAAGAACGCATTTGCACCAAATTGGTATCATTAAAAACGCCGTCTCGGCACGCAAAAAATAATCCCTCAACCGACCCCAGATCATGAAAAATGGAGACGCTACGAGTATCGGAAAATGGCACAATTTTATTTATTTATTTTTTTGCAAAGTTTGGAATTTTTTTCACCACTTAGGTAAAAAATAACCTAGTCATGTTAGGTGTCTATGAACTCGTACTGACCTGGAGAATCATAATGGCAGGTCAGTTTTAGCATTTAGTGAACCTAGCAAAAAAAACAAACAAAAAACAAGTGTGGGATTGCACTTTTTTTGCAATTTCACCGCACTTGGAATTTATTTCCTGTTTTCTAGTACATGCCATGGTAAAACTAATGGTGTCATTCAAAAGTACAACTCGTCCCGCAAAAAATAAGCCCTCACATGGCCAAATTGATGAAAAAATAAAAAAGTTATGGCTCTGGGAAGGAGGGGAGTGAAAAACAAAAACGGAAAAATGAAAAATCCCACGGTCATGAAGGGGTTAATATAGACCTTAGTGTTCTATGACCAAAATGTACGTCACAGGTGATTAAGGAGTTTAGGGGAAAAAAGGTAAAAAAATGACCCTTCTTTTGTAATCAGTCATACCAATCTTTCTCTGTAAGTACAGGTAGGCATTTGAAATTTCCTGCTAAGGGGTGTACTGAAATTTACCTGCTTATGCCTGTGGTCTTACCCAAACTTGATTTGACCATGCAATATAGAAATTATGCACGCAGGGGTAAGGATTTTATGATGAAAATCCATTATTGTGCAACTCTCTGTCCTAACTCACCATGTCACAAAACATAATATTGCAGTGCACAGGGAGGGCCAACTATTGAAATTCAAACCAGTCAAGACATCAAAAATCCTCATTTTAGCAAAAAAAGAAAGGAGGATGGGAATTGTAGAAGCCCTGAACTTTTATTTTAAATAAGGTTTTAGTCTTTTGCGCACAATCCTGATCAGGGTTCCACCAGGGTAATTCACCCTAGTCGATGTACAAAAAATATAATTTTTCTAAACATAATGATAATGGTAAATTGCATTGTAGTCATGGATGGCTGCTGATTAACATTTTTAGCCTTTTGCACCTAAAATTGAAAAGGGGCCCTGCTGGAGTTAACCCATTATCTACCAATGTCCTTTTTTGGGGACGCCTAATCTTTAGCTTCTAGCAACTAAGATTTTATAATTTTTATAATTAGGTCCAATTTTTAGTGTTGTGTTTGTAAAATGAATGTTTTAAAAATAGGAAATCATGTCATTGTCATTTTTAATTGACTATTGGGACGCCCTTTTATGAAAAATCCGTACTTGAAAAAATTTTGCTAATTATGTTTCTGATTCATTAGGACCCAAATCATTAAAATTCTGTCATAAAAAAAAATGAAAATTGCTAATTTGGCAAGTAATGGGTTAATGCCTCAAAAGTCTTCATTTTTACAAAAAAATTAAGATAACTGTAAAGAACATTATAGACATAGAAGCCAATGAATTTTTATTTCAAATTTTTTTTTGCCTTTTGTTCCCAGCCCCATAAGGGCACATTCCTTCACATTGTTATGCTGGGAAAATTCACATCACACAACCCAAAAACTCATAATATACACATAAATTAGGATAATAAAGAAATTGTAGCTGTAGTTTCACTGCTCGCACAGTAGTCACTGCCTATGATAATGATCAAATCTTATTTCACCTAAACAAAAAGGATGCCACCTTGTCATTGTTGCAGGCCTAGGTGTAAAATGATTTTTAGAAAGATCTCTGTTCTGTCCAGAGTTTAGTATCAGCTGCAAATATTGAAATTCTACTCTATGTATCTTCGAAAAATTCATGACAAAATCTGAAGAGTCACATATTTATGCACAACAAGACACAGGAATAATGCAATAGATAAGACAAGTGAGGTGAAGCATAACTATCAGTATGGGAAGGGGAGAAACACTTGTGACCGTACATCAACACATAAAAAAGGAAAAAATAATAGATCTACCGGTGGCCAAACATTTTTGTATCCCTGATCATAGCATCATAGACATGAAATTACTGGTACTAAAAGGTAACTTTAAATCTCAGAGAGACAGAAAAATTTGGGAATGCAAACTTTTGACAACCTTTGACATACTCAGAGCAGGAATGGATTTATGTCTTTCTAAATCAACTAAGCAAATAGTCTCTTCAGAGAGGAAGAGGACCAGAACTCTAATGCCACCTATAGGAAGTAGCAATCCTAGAAGTCAATGTCAACCCTTTAACTAGCCTTGTTACATGACATAGGATAAAAGCGAAAACCAGAATCTCAATTTGCAGACACTGTGATTGACTTCTAGGATTGCTACTTCGTATCGGTGGCACAAGAGTTCTAGTCCTCTTCCTCTCTGAAGAGACTATTTGCATATTTTCCAGAGGAGCATTGCAGCTTTACATCTCCTCATTTCGGCATGCTTAACATGTCACTCTCCACAAGGAGAAACATTACTTCTTGGATTTACATCAACTAAGGAGTGTGTTCTTCAGACCATTTGGTGACAACACAATCATGGACCAGACCTCAATCACAGGACAATAAAACTTTCACACTCCTTATCTATGAACTGTTCCAATATTTACAGCCACAACTGTTTATCCTCTTCCCATATTAATAATTCAGCTTCATGTCACTTGTCTTCTCTATTGCATTATTTCTGTGCCTTGTTGTGTATAAATATGTGACTCTTAAGATTTTGTTTTAGTCTATGCCTGATGAAGAGACCTGAGTAGTCTCGAAAGCTTGTAATTTGTTACCATCTTTTCAGTTAGCCATTAAAAGGTATCAACCACTGACGACTCTCAAATCTTAATATTTTTCTATCTGCTAACACGATACAAATATGTACATTTTTCCTGTTTGAAACATGTCATGGAATGGTGAGATTTTACTATATTATATAATTGCCTCCAACCTGTGAATGTCCTGCTGTTGTGAAACAACAACACCTGGAATGATCTAATTTCTGCAGTCTGTGTTTATGCTATTAGTACTGTTTTCCACAGATGTATTTACACCAAAATATATTTTATTACTCCAGCAATATCATTTTTAGCTTTATTTTGCTAATAGGTAAACTGTATTTGTCAGCATCAATCATCGGTCAGTGAATAAAACTAATGAGTGCTGGCTCCATTCAGTGTTTAGATCCAGCTGCTTGCAAATCTGTTAACAGTAGGTAGGTGGGTGTGAACGATGTTGCCCACACCGATCTGATGATGACCTGTGCCATACATATGTTATCAGGATTATAAGCTTAGAAAAGCCCTTTAAGTCCTTATTTTGATGTTAAGTTTTCACACGTGTTTTTTATCTTTGTTTTTCACAGATAGAATATATGCCTATTAAAATCTATGGTGCTGTTCACATGTCCATGTGTCTGTAAAAAAAGACACAGAGACATGTCCGTTTTTGAATTGAGTCATGGATCAAAGGTACCCATTCTAGTCTATGGATAAATCTATCTATGAAAATCATGAATAGCGCACAAATGGCAACAGTGTGCAATTTGTGTGCTGACCATGGTTAAAAAGTATTCTCATGTAATGAAATTGGCATAGTTAAACATAGGAAAATAAGCAACTTTACAATTGACTTCCTTTTTTCTATCTTCTGTGGTTCTACTGATATTAGAGCTTTTATCTTCCGAAGTCTATATAGTTTTTCTCCCAGACAGTTCTACCACCAGAGCCTGGCTGAATATGTTCAGTAGTTGCATTCAAAACTAAGGATTTAACTACTGAGATTACATCCAAATTTTTACAACCCATTACTTTCTGTAGAGCAATTAGGTGCTCTTCTCTCTCCTCTTCCCAGGTCTGATCTTTTATCAGTTGTGCAAAATCACAATCTTCAGCACCCACCATCAGTTTTCACTTGTGAGTTTTTCAAAGGTAGTGTTATCTCTATATGTAAATATGGTGATAACAATGATGTTTTCAGAACAAGTGACTGTAATGTGTCATAGTAGCATAAGCTCAGCAATAGCACCAAGCTGCTAAACCAGAATTGACAATCAAGGACAATTGCCCACCCCACCAGAAGCAGGGATGTAAAGAAAGCAGTGTGCTTCTCAAGATAAAACTTGAGAATAAACCTTTATCGTTGCACAGGGTATATAGCTTTGCAATTTAATTTTTTTCATACTAGAAAATCACTGATGAAACACAAATGGACTAAGCACTAACAAATATTGGATGAAAAACACTGAAGAAAGGCGTACCAAAAAAATCAACATCTGAATGAGGCCTAATATTTATCATGCATATGGAGGATATCAGTAAATAGTTTTTTTCAATGGCATTTTATCATACCTTTTTTTTATTTAAGCCATGTACTAACGTGCATGAGTTATTTTTTAAAGATTATCGAATGACTGCCAATATGAATATTCTATGGATACTATGGATATTCAGAACATTGCTCCCTACCTCCCCAATGAAAAAAAAAAATCAAACATTCTCATTTGAAATTAGTTTTTAAATAGTATTATACAGTTAACTTGTAACTCTAAGCAAGTTATTATATAATCAACAGTAATCTACTATATTCAACTAACACATTATATACCTGATACATGCTTTTATCTGCACACTGCCATCAGAATTCAGGGCAGTAAAGCAGTGCCTGTCTGAGATTTGATTCTATAGGGTATGGAGGTCACTATCTAAAATCAATGAATATATTTACCTGGCCAATTGGGGCACCTTCCCTTGGGGTTCTCTATATTCATAGTACCCACTGGAGTTAGTTAATGCTAGTCTTGTAACACCAAAGATCCTTTACATGGACTATTAGGGTATGGCACACATTCAGTATTTGGAGTAGAAAAATATTTGGTAAATCTGCAGCAAATACTGATATGTTGGCAGAAAATCCCAATGCGGGTGAAATTTGCGCATAAATGCTGAAATAATTGACATGCCACAGAGATAAATCTACTACAACATGTGCATGAGACTTAAGGAATCTCACTCACTTTGCTGGGACTATGATGTCCTTCAGCTTTTGTGACTCATGTGCACACAAAACACGTGACAAAAATGCGACAAAACCACGTGTGCACATACCCTTATATTGCACAACCTCCCTTGACACTTAAAGATGGACTAAATAAGAAGTTAAATTGCTAGAGAAGTAGCAATGAATTCTTCTGGCTTTTATTGTCTTATCAATCTGTGGGGAACTATGTGGTCACCACTCATCGAAACTTTTGACATGTCTTACTCTTTATAATTTGTTTCAGGTTTAAATCCTTCTAGCCAGAAGCCGTGTGTCTGTGGTGCATCGGAAACAGTCTGTAGTTCTCTGATAGTAACATTGAAATTATAACCATTTGTTATTCTTGATGTAAAATATGCTGTAATATGGTGGCATATTAATTTCACACATCCATATATAAAATAACCTTGTGGAATTTGTTTCTCGCTTACATATTTCCTGTTTTCAATAAACTAATAACTTACATTTACCTGATTAAAAACTTTAGACCACATAAAACCCTTAATACTTATGTGTTCCAAAAACTTTGAAAACACCTTTTTCTTACCTTAATTTGAACTTGGCCTGTGTAAAATTTTTTGCAAGAAACACAAAATATGATAGAATATCCCCAGACTTTATACTCCGATAGAAAGAACGGATAGCTATATTCCTGTCAATTACCACTTCAATAGATGAGTTGCTGCTGGGGCTTTGGTATAGGTAAATACTTCCAATTCTTTGCAGTGGAGGACCGGCATCATCAAAATAATTATGAGACATTTGGATTTTCCTTGCGTCCTCCATGACACAATTGCTTTTCTCATCACTTTGCTGAATAGAATAATACAATTCCACTGGACTGCCATCAGGTTGCTCCAACATCTTTTTATGTCCTGCAATAACTGTTGGTGGGTCAAACCAACTTGCCAGTAGCTCAAGGTCAGCAACGCACAATCCAAGATCACCAGTCAACTTGCATGTAGCCTTAACTTCTCTGGTTTCCTGGAATGCAAATACTTTTACACAAGGAAGTCTTTCTGTAGTGCTATAATCATCCCAATCTCTTCCCACAATATAAAACAAAACTTGAACTTTAGGTTTAAAACGATAGATTTTGCTCTTCAGAATATATGCTTTAATCCTCCAGTTAAATGCAAATTTATCTGTAGATCCAAAATGGTTAGAAATTAACAGTAAATCCTGTGGCACTTCCTGCTCAATGGAAAATGGTCCGTAGGTGGCATTCATCATTGGTTGTTTCTTGGCCTTATAAATGAGAAATGATTCAACTCTAGACTGCAGACTGGAATTCCTCATAATGTCCTGGTTTGCTTCTTTAAGTAAGAAAGAAAGCTCACTTTGATGGATAGTGTAGCTCACCGGTAGATAGGTCGGAAGCAAAGAAAACCTTTGTATGCTGTCTAATATCCCACGACTTTCTGTCACTGTTGAAAAAGAACAAATATTTCAATAAATTAAAATAATGGGCTTATAAAACAAATATAAGATAAAATATAATTCTTTCTCAATAACAGTTCAATGTACAATACATTTTATTTAGAACTTGATTGTTGGGAGACTGTTCAAGATTATTAGTGAGATTGACATAAATAATATAGTTGCAACTTTGCAAACCTAAGCCACTAAAAGCACAAATCAAAGATAGAACATTCTACAGAGACACATTTAATCAAATTTTGATAGAGGGGAGGAATGTGACTTCACCACACCATGTCGTCCGATGTTGAGGGTTGAGACCTGCGTGTTGGGTACCGGTCCTGATGGTGAAGTTCAGCCACAGATTCAAGGATATCAGGAAATGAGCAGAACATCCGTCCAGCATAGGATATCCAATGACTAAGGGCACTTAGACGCCAAAAACGCATCAGGTTTTATATATTTTTTTGGGATTCCATGTTTTTAATGAATTTTTGAAAAAAAGCATGAAATAATTTTTACTTATTGTTGGATGGATGTGCCACTCATTTCCGCTTTTCTTGAATTTCATCAAATATTTAAATTGTTACTTTAATACTTATTCAATATATAAATATTTAAATTGTTGTTATTTTTAGTACAATAATTTTGCTTTATTGCTACACAGAAATATAGAAAAAGTAGAGAAAAAGAAACTAATATAAAACTTATTCTGTAAAGAGAACAATTTATTCAGCAAAGACTATGAAAACAAAATATGATTCATGACAAATGATGATATGCAACAAAAATAACATGTTCTGAATAAATATACCTACATTGGTAATGTTTCCATTGAATTTAGAGTAGTTTCGGTAGTTAATTAGCAAAATGAGTAAAAATAAGTAAAAACAAAGTATACTTAGGTAACATTTCAATGTTTAGCATCATTTCATTGAATGTATCAATCCAACAAAGAACAACAAAGTTGGACAATGCATCACTTATATTATTTTTTTGCTAATTAAAACCATGTAGTGAAATAAATACTTTTTCTAATCTGATTTTATTTTCCAATTGTAGGCTTTTTTTATTGTATTTTCTGTAAATGATTATAGAGCAGACATATTTCCTGTGCTATTATTAAGCATTCAGCATTACAGATTACATCAAGTACTTGGGTCATAAAAATTAATGGTTTGGAGATGTTCTTCAGACTATTATGGGAGAGCTTCCTAGAGATTCTCTGTGGAGAGGTTATTTTGCAGGAAGCAGGAGAATAAGAGTTGTACCCATCATCCAATGCAATTCGAAGATTCTGTATCTTTAAATATGGGTGTTCCTTTTCATTATATTTTTCCATCAATTGATAATGAAATGACAGCTAAAGAGATCTCAGGAGAATGGGAATATAGAATATAAATATAGTGACATTGAAAATATAAAAATAAAATATAATTTTTAAGATAAATCATATTACAATGTTGCACTATGGGTCAGTGCAGATCTGTAATTATTTTTTATGCCAATTTGGCATGAGAAAACAATTGCAGCATGCTTCGACTGACTCCGATATTCTGATCACTGACACTCATACAAATCTATGGGTTCGTGTGAAAGTCCGATGTACGCTCACAAAGACATTGGAGAAGATGAAGAAATTAAAATCTCCATCTGCTCCATACCTATGCTGCTATTCTCTCATGCAAGAGCAAAAAATCCAAGCGAATTTGATTACACTCAGATGTCATTAGCATAATTGGCCTGATTCTCTCACATGAGAAAATATACCCTCAGAGGAATAAATGAAAAAGGGGTGTTAGGGGTCGAGTTCCCGCCTCTGCACAGGGGGAATCTTGAGTCATCTCCGCTGCAGTCTCCCATTCTTCTCCTGCAGCAGCGGAGCCTGCTCAGTGGAGATGTCGGTCCCAGCGTCTCGCTCAGTCTCATACTGTGCAAAGGGTTACTGCTGCCTTTCCAGCTTCTGCCATTGTAGCCAGTACTGGTCAGCGGCGAGCAGACGTCTTTGTGACGAAGTCCTACTTTTCCCCTTCTGAGCATGCCCAGGGTAAGATCTCTCATTGGAGATCAAGGGTCACAAGCTCAGGTACTGCAGCAACTCCCATTGGTCCTCTAGGAAGGTCCTGAGGTTGCTCAAGTTCTGTGGCAGCCTCCCATTGGTCCTTCTGGGAAGATCCTGTAGTTGCTGCGGCTATAAAAGGTTTGCATGACTGCACGGTCATGCGCTAGTATCAATCTATGTTATGTGCTTTGCGCCAGTGTGGTCTTGTATGTATTTAGGGCCCCGGCTGAAATAAGCACCTAGAATACCGGCGAGGAGTTTTGTGTGTATGTATTCAGGGTCCCAGCTGAAATAAGCCCCTAGTATACCGGCAGTTTGTGTGTGTGCAAGACCACTGACTGCTATCTGCTCAGCAGTTAGTACTCCTGTGAGTCTAACAGGGCACAGTGCTTTCTTTTGTCGGCGACTCTGTGAAGTAACAGAGTTCGCTTATACCGCCATATAGTGCCATATGCTAGCAGCAGGTTCCTCCAGCACGGTGGACCCTTCATCTATTCACTCGGTACGTTCCACTAGCCCTAACAAGGGGCTGCCTTGCTCTTCTTTAATATTGTCGAGTGACTTCCAATAACAGCTAATTGAAAAGGATCCATTGGAAAAAAACTCTATGACTAACCCTCCAAATGAGATGCATAATCAGATTTATCATTGGGATATCCAAGTAGAGATCAGCAGAAGGATCCATGGAGGATAGACTTTGAGTTGAATTTTCTATAATTTGCAAGTACGTGTGATTTTGAACACTCTACGATTTGATTTGCAAGGGACAGCCAAAAAAATGAAAAAGTACCTGCCCCATTTCACACACTGTGAAGACTCAGAGAGTGGTAATATAACTTAATTCATGGCTGCGTGGACTTTCTCTTAATGCCTTGTAGCTATCATGTCACATTGTCTTGTGCAGCCAATCAGCGGAGCTATCACAGCCAGTATTAAAAATGAGGGAAAACTAAGGAGCACCATTTTATATGTGTAGAGTGTATGAATAGAAGGTTTGTGTAGGGATAAAAAAGGGCCTGATCTGATTGAGGTGTACTACTTCAGTACTGAAGATTGAAAATAAGAGTAATAACCCGGGTACAGTCTGTAATTGTATAGTGAATAATTGTGACTAGCGTTGAGCGAAACGGATCGGTCATTTTCATAAATCGCCGACTTTTAGGCAAAGTGGGGTTTCATGAAACCCGAACCGATCCTAGTGTGGGATCGGCCACGCGGTCGGCGATCAGAGCGCCAAAGTCGCATTTCGTATGACGCTGTTACCGCCGTTTTTCATCCAATGAAGGAGGGCGCAGAGTGTGGGCAGCGTGATGACATAGATCTCGGTCCCCACCATCTTAGAGAAGGGCGTGACAGTGATTGGCTTGCTTTCTGCGGCATCACAGGGGCTATAAAGGGGCGTGCACGCTGACCGCAATCTTACATCTGCCGATCTTAGCATAGGGAGAGGTTGCTGCAGCTTCATCAGAAGAAGGGATATAGTTAGGGAGGGAAGATCAACCCCCAAACCGCTTGTGCTGTAGCGATTTCCACTGCCAACACCACCTTTTTGTCCAGGGACAGTGGAGGTCGTATTTTAGTGCATCAGCTGCATAGCTGTGTGCACGGTGCTGTGCAAATCAACTGCTTTTTTTAAAGCAAAAATCCTGTTGCTCCTTTCTGCACAGTTACCTGTCTTGTTTATTTGTCCACACTTTTTTGTTCTGAAGTTCTTTTTATTGCTGCCATACTTGTCCTGAGATCATTGTAGGGACTAGGGAGCGTGTTATTGCAGTACCTTTTTTTTTCTTTATAATATTATTCCAGCCACTTTCTGCCACGTTCATAGTGTTATGTTATACCACAGGGCCAGAGTTAGGGTTCAGGGTCTCCCCCCAAAAAATGGAGATTCAAATTCTCACACAGTGTATATTCAGCTGTACTGCTAGTGTGTCGTATATCAGGCAGCCACTTTCTGCCACGTTCATAGTGTTGTGTTATACCACAGGGCCAGAGTTAGGGTTCAGTGTCTCCCCCAAAAAATGGAGATTCAAATTCTCACACAGTGTATATTCAGCTGTACTGCTAGTGCGTCGTATATCAGGCAGCCACTTTCTGCCACGTTCATAGTGTTGTGTTATACCACAGGGCCAGAGTTAGGGTTCAGTGTCTCCCCCCAAAAAATGGAGATTCAAATTCTCACACAGTGTATATTCAGCTGTACTGCTAGTGCGTCGTATATCAGGCAGCCACTTTCTGCCATGTTCATAGTGTTGTGTTATACCACAGGGCCAGAGTTAGGGTTCAGTGTCTCCCCCCAAAAAATGGAGATTCAAATTCTCAAACAGTGTATATTCAGCTGTACTGCTAGTGCGTCGTATATCAGGCAGCCACTTTCTGCCATGTCCATAGTGTTGTGTTATACCACAGGGCCAGAGTTAGGGTTCAGTGTCTCCCCCCAAAAAATGGAGATTCAAATTCTCACACAGTGTATATTCAGCTGTACTGCTAGTGCATCGTATATCAGACAGCCACTTTCTGCCACATTCATAGTGTTGTGTTATACCACAGGGCCAGAGTTGGGGTTCTGTGTCTCCCCCCAAAAGCAAGTCATCTTTCAGGCAAGCTACGTGTCAGCAGGGGAAGGTGGGGCAAAAGAATGTGAAATCCATGATTGGTAATTTAAATGAAGGTTAGCTAATCAATATTTTTGGTAGCCAGACGTGTCCTTTTTTCGGTCAGTATTGAACCAGCAGCACTGAACACTCTTTCTGAAAGCACACTGACAGCAGGGCAATCGAGGTCCTGTAATCCATATTCTGGCAATTCAGGCCAGGTGTCTAGTTTAGATACCCAGTAATCAAAGGGGAATGACCTGTGAGGGAGAACATCGATAAGGGCGGAAAAGTAGTTTGTAACCATACTGGATAAATGCTGTCTCCTGTCACTTTGAATTGATGCAGCAGTACCTGTCGTGTCAGCGGTCATTGCGAAATCATTCCACAACCTTGTCATAAAACCCCTCTGTCCAACGCCACTTCAGATTTCTGCACCTCTAGCACCTCTGCCATGTTGCCCCCTGCAGCTCGTGTGAGAACCATCACCGCCGCTGTGTGCTGGGAATGCCTGAACCAAACGGTCCACAAGAGTTGCTTGTTTGGTAGCCAATATTTGACCTAGGTTCTGATGTGGCATGATATTTTGCAGTTTTCCTTTATATCTTGTATCCAGGAGGCAGGCCAACCAGTTGTCGTCATCGGTCATCATTTTAACAATACGGGAGTCCCTTTTTAGGATACGCAAGGCATACTCAGCCATGTGGTCCAATGTTCCAGGTGTCAATTAACTGTTTCTGCTGGGTTGAGGACCACTTTCTTGCAAATCAACATCACAAGTGTCCCGCAATAAACCTATACCAGACCTTGCAATGCCACCAGTTTCTATTGCCACCTGAGAATCATCCTCCTCCCATACATATTCATCCCCATCATCATCCTCCTCATCCTCTTCGTCCGCCAATTCGTCCTGGACAGTTCCCTGAGCAGACAATGGCTGACTGTCATCAAGGCTTCCTTAATGTGCGTCAAACTTTGCATCAGCAGACGCATAAGTAGGATGTTAATGCTTATGATGGTGTCAACCACTGCACACCAGACAACTCCATGTCTGCCATCCAAGTGCCTGCCCGTGTATCCTCCCACAAATTAATTACAGCACACCTCTGTTCGCACAGCCTCTGAATCATGTGCAGTGTGGAGTTCCACCTTGTTGCAACGTCGATTATTAGGCAGTGCTGGGGAAGATTCAGCGATCGCTGATGGTTCAGCATATGGCTGGAGTGTATGGGCATCCGGCGGATGTGCGAGCAAAGTCTTCGCACCTTCAGGAGCAGGGCTGGTAACTTTAGATAATTTTTGAAGAAGCCCTGCACCACCAGGTTAAAGGTATGAGCCAGGCAAGGTATGTGTTTCAGTTCTGAAAGGGCTATGGCAGCCATAAAATTCCTTCCGTTATCACTGAATACCTTGCCTGCCTCAAGATGTACACTGCCCAGCCATGACTGAGTTTGTTGCTGCAAGTACTCCACCAGTACTTCCGTGGTGTGTCTGTTGTCGCCCAAACACTTCATTTGAAACACAGCCTGCTGACGCTTACCACTAGCTTTTCGATAATAGGACACCCCCTGTGCAACATTGGCAGCTGCGGATGGAGTGGTAGGGCGACTGCGCTCTGTGCACGAGCTTTCACTTCTGGAGGAGGAGGAGGAGTGGCGAACGCCTTATGCCAACTGTTTCCTTAGACTGTGGGATAGGCTGAACTGTCCCACTATGGCTGCCCCCTGTGGACCCTGCATCCTACACATTAACCCAGTGCACCGTGATGGACACGTAACGTCCCTGGCCATGCCTACTGGTCCATGCATCTGTTGTGAGGTGCACCTTTCCACTGACTGATTGCCTCAAGGCATGGACAATGCGGTCTTTGACATGCTGGTGGAGGGCTGGGATGGCTTTTCTCGCAAAGAAGTGGCGACTGGGTAGGTCATAGCGTGGTACTGCGTGGGCCATCAGGTCTTTGAAAGCTTTGCTTTCAACCAAACGGTAGGGCATCATCTGTAATGAGATTAGTATAGCAATGTGGGCGTTCAAATCCTGTGTACGCGGATGAGAGGATGAGTACTTTCTTTTCCTAACGAGAGTCTCTTGTAGGGTGAGCTGGACTGGAGAGCTGCATATGGTGGAACTAGCGGTGGTGGTGGTGAAAAAGGCAGATTGAGAGATAGTTTGTTATGGTATTCTTGTTGTTGGCCTACATACAGTCTTTCCTACCAATAACCTTGTGATTCCCTGACTGCTTTGGCCTTACGACGATACCTCCACATTTGCTGCTGGTGGTGTCCTAACCGGTGGGCTTACAGTGAGGGAAGCAATGAAGCATTGCTGACTACCTTCATTCTGAGCAGGTGCACCAACGGTACGGGACGTTTGGTAGTTAGTCCAGGCTTGCAAGTGCATGCTGGTTAAATGTCTAAGCATGCACGTTGTATTTAAATTTTGAAGATTCTTCTCTCTGCTAAAGGTCTTTGAGCATTTCTTACAGATAACTTTTGACTGATCATTCTGATCTTGGTTAAAAAATTGCTACACTACACTCTTCCTACTATCGAAAACCTTTTCAGGCATTGTGCGCTGTGCTACTTTCACCGAATGGCCACGCTCTCCTAAAACTGTTTTTGCTTTTTGCAAACATTTTTGGCCTGATACGGACCTGCCAGATGACAGCTGTTGCAATGTAGATGGCTGCTGCGGATCATCCTCCTCCGCTTCTGAGCTAGTGGCAGCGGCACCCTCTTCCCCCAATGGCTGCCAATCTGGGTCAACAACTGGGTCATCTATCACCTCCTCCTCAATGTCATGTGCACCTTCCTCAGTGTCACCATGTAAGGTGCTATAGCGTTCGGGACAGGGCACCATAGTCTCATCAGGGTCACATTCTGGCTCAGTAAACTGCGAGGGCAATGCAGTGATCAGAGTCAATGGAACAGCATCACAATCTAGCTGTGGCTGTGCATCAGTGCACTCCATGTCCGATTCTTCTTGTTGGCAGTGTACAATTTCCATTTCTAACCCAGGCACGGTATGTGTAAAGAGCTCCATGGAGTAACCTGTAGTGTCGCCTGATGTATCCTTCACTTTTGGTTTGGGAGAAGGACACAAGGAAATGTCTTTTTCCTGACCGGGAGCATCCACTGGCGACTGACTGCTCTTACATTTAGAACTTTGGGAAGAGGAGGCGAAAGAGCTAGAGGGTGAGTCAGCAAGGAAAGACAACACTTTTTTCTGCTTCTCCGGCTTTAAAAGCTGTTTTCCTACTCCCAGGTAAGGGAGCCTTCGAGGCCTTGTGTAGCCAGACGATGACGCAGGCTGAACAACTCCAGCCTTAGGTGCTACTGTGCTTTTGCCACTACCACGAGATGCAGCACCACCAGCACCATCAGTACCAGCTGGCAACCCCTGCCCACGGCCTCTTCCACCAGACTTCCTCATTTTTTGGGGGGAGACACTGAACCACAACTCATATTACACCGTCGTAATATGAGGGGCCCTGTGCCAGTACCGCCGCCCACGAGAGAGTGTTCCCCCCCAGCTTGAACAGTGCTCTACCACTTGCAATACTACCTCTCCCAGCTCCACCACTGTGTAGTCTGTGCAGTTAAAACCTTAAATGGCACTGCCAATACAAATTATTTGAAATGATAGATGATAGTTAAAATATACAGGGGCCCTGGCCTCCATTTAATACTTTGCGCCTACTACCACTGTCTTTATTATTTGGGTGTAATAACGGTGTCTGCTGCTGCTTCTTTTTTTTCCTTCACTGAACAAAGCTGAACTTCAACTGTTGTCCCGTTTCAAATATTAAACTGCATTTGGCCTACTTGTTGGGTTGGGGCCTACTAACGGTGTCTGCCGCTCCTTGGTGTTCTTCTGGTTTATTTTTCTTGTGCTTCAATCTTCAGGCTTTCGTTTAAGTATTTGTTATATTAAACTGCATTTGGCCTACTCGTTGGGTTGGGCCTAGTAACATTGTCTGCTGCTGCCTCTTGTTTTCCTCTACTAAAAAAAGCTGAGCTTGAAGCTTCAGACTTTCGGCCTGTTACAACAATATGAACCTACATTTGGCCTAGTTCTTGGTTTGTGCCTAGTAACGTTGTCTGCTGCTGCCTCTTGTTTTCCTCTAGTACACAAAGCTGAGCTTCAATCTTCAGGCTTTCAGCCTATATTTAGAATATGAAACTGCATTTGGCCTACTTGTTTGGTTGGGCCTACTAACGGTGTCTGCCGCTGATTGTTGTTCTCCTCCACTGAACAAACCAATGCCGCCTGTTTACTCCTGTTACCAATTTTTAACAGCTTTTAGCCTACTTTTTTATTTTGGGCCTATATCTGTGTTTCCACCTCATTCCTGCCCATTGCCCAGCCACTGCTAGATGAGTCTGCTGGTACATTGACACAGACCACTACATTCCCCTTGCACTCTACACAGCCTTAATCTGACCCTGCTGAAACTCAGGTTCCCCTTCCCGCATACTATACCACCTTACATGGGGACAAAGAGGAAGATGCAGATGAAAGTGCAGGTTCCTTTAACAGGTGGGGGGGCATACTCATTGGCGATGTCACTGGCACAGGGCCCCTCATAGTACGCAAAAGTGTCTCTGCCGGTGGGAGGCGCCCCAGCCATCAATCACAACGCTGTACTTTGAGGGGCCCTGTGCCAGTGGCAATGCGAACGAGTGTGCCCCCCCTGCTTGCTCTGGATCACAGCACTTGCAAAGTTGAAATACTTACCTCTCCCTGCTCCACCGCCGTGACGTAGTCCGTGTTTCCTGGGCCCATGAAAAACTTGAGCCAGCCCTACTCCCCCCACAACTGTTGCCAAATTACCCCCAAATTTTCAATGGCTAACTTTTATTATAAGGTAAATTAAGATTGACAAGCTTAAGTAACAAGAATTTATGTTTTTGGCATTAAAATGGGCTCTGTTGGTGTTTTCCTTTCTTCAACTCACTGTCGACTTTGATTCTGCAATGACTTGCATTGGTTTTCGTGTTTCGGTCGGATCCCCGACTTTTCGAAATAATCGGCCGATTTCACCCGAGCCTACTTTTGACAGAGTCCGGTTTCGCGAAACCCGACTCGATCCTGAAAAAGTAAAAGTCGCTTAACCCTAATTGTGACTGAATTGATTGATCTGAGATATACTGCAGTAACAGCACCTTAACAACAGCTTTTTTTATCCTTCACAAACAGCAAACAAAGGAGGGGAGTGTTAAACTGCTCAGTGCTATTTCTGCCACAAAAACAAAATCCTGAATCCTAAGCTTGTGTGCATTGTAGTATGAGGTGGCCATATTTTTTTCTTTTACATCCTAATAAAAAAATCCCAATAATCCAGAAATTTAAACACAACAGTCTACCTTACAAAGTGTGCGCCTTGTAAAATATACATATTTCTGTACACTTTGTTGTTGTAATAGTCCAGTATTAGATCTTGTGAAGAACATGGGAGATATAATAATGAGGGATAGCGAAGCCTTTATTGGTCTCCAAGCATAACGGAGGCCAAGCCGGATTTGTTGGCACTAAACCATCTCCCAATGATCTGCCGATGAGAGCCATCATAGGTGTTAGGGCTGGCGGAACGCATAGTATAAGGTGAAATAATATTAGGTGCGTTCGCAGACCGGGGTCCACCGTGCAGGAGAAACCTGCTGCTAGTAAATGGCTGCACTATATGGTGGTGGAAGCGAACCCTGTTACTTCACAGGGCCGCAATACCGCACAAAAGAGCGCAAGCAAGGAGTCGCCGAACTCAGTCCCTAGACTCGGGATTAAAGTGCGTACAGACTACTTGCGCACAACACCGCAACTGGGTGTAATAGGTGACTAAGAGAAATAGTATAAAGCACGAGAGTGCGAGCTGTGCCGTGCAGGCTGACACCACTAATCACCCAGATGTGGGTTAGGAAGCGCTCTCCTGGTGCGTGGCGCCGCACTGGTGGTCACAGCAATAGACGCTGTATCGTGTGTAACACGTTGTGAGTTAGTCGAGCGCTAGATAGCAGCCATACACCATATGCGAGCAATCATACTTTAGGGATGGGATATTTAAGGAATGACTTGCACTCATCAACAAACACGCGTATACAATTGTACACTAGCGCATGGCCGTGCGGTCATGCGAAGCTTATATAGCTGCAGCACGAACAGGACCTTCCAAAAAAGGACCAATGAGAAGCTGCCACAGAAGTTCAGCACCTTCAGGACCTTCCTGGAGGACCAATGGGATCCGCTGCAGTATCTGAGCATGTGACCCTCGAACTCCAATGGGAGATCTCACCCTGGGCATGCTCAGAAGGGAAAAAGCAGGACTTAGTCCCAAAAGCGTCTGCTCGCCGCTGCCCAGCACGGACATTAAAGGGACACTGTCACCTGAATTTGGAGGGAACAATCTGTAGACCTAGGGGCGGGGTTTTTTGGGTGTTTGATGCACCCTTTCCTTACCCGCCGGCTGCATGCTGGCTGCAATATTGGATTGAAGTTCATTCTCTGTCCTCCGTAGTACATGCCTGCACAAGGCAAGATTGCCTTGTGCAGGCATGTACTACGGAGGACAGAGAATGAACTTCAATCCAATATTGCAGCCAGCATGCAGCCGGCGGGTAAGGAAAGGGTGCATCAAACACCCAAAAACCCCGCCCCTAGGTCTAAAGATTGTTCCCTCCAAATTCAGGTGACAGTGTCTCTTTAAAGGTAGAAGCTGGAAAAGCACCAGCAACCCTAAGCACAGAGTGAGACTGAGCCAGATGCTGGGACCGACGTCTCCGCTGAGCAGACTCCACTGCGGCAGAAGAATGGGAGACCACAGCAGAAATGGCCCAAGATTCCCCCTGTGCAGAAGTGGGAACTCGGCCCCTAACATTACCCCCCTCCTAGGGCCCCCCTCCTTGGACCTCGCTACGCTCGAAGGCAGCAATGAGCTGCGGAGCCCGAATGTGCTCAGCCGGCTCCCAAGACCTGTCCTCAGGACCACAGCCCTTCCAGTCCACCAGCAAACTTGTCAGGAAGCGGGAGACGGGATGTAGTTGGAGCAGGGGTGGCAGCGGACAAACTGGCTGCAGCTGCACTTGCAGCCTGAACAGCGACAGCAGTAACATCCACAGCTGAGGTTGTACGCTCAAGAGCCACCAACCTTCCCTCCAGCTGCTGGATGTACCGCTGAAGACGCTGATCGTCCGCCATTTACTAGCCAGACCCTGGCACTAGTGTTCTTCTAGGGCTGGCGGAACGCACCAAGAATAAGGTGAAATAATATTAGGTGCGTTCGCAGACCGGGGTCCACCGTGCAGGAGAAACCTGCTGCTAGTAAATGGCTGCGCTATATGGCGGTGGAAGCGAACCCTGTTACTTCATAGGGCCGCAATACTGCACAAAAGAGCGCAAGCAAAGAGTCGCCGAACTCAGTCCCTAGACTCGGGATTGAAGTCCGTACAGACTACTTGCGCACAACACCGCAACTGGGTGTAATAGTTGACTAACAAAAATAGTATAAAGCACAAGAGTGTCAGCTGTGCCGTGCAGGCTAACACCACTAGTCACCCAGACGTGGGTTAGGAAGTGCTCTCCTGGCACGTGGCGCCGCACTGGCGGTCACAGCAATAGACGCTGTATTGTGTGTAACACGTTGTGAGTTAGTCGAGCGCTAGATAGCAGCCATACACCATACACGAGCAATCATCCTTTAGGGATGGGATATTTAAGGAACGACTTGCACTCATCAACAAACACACGTATACAATTGTACACTAGCGCATGGCCGTGCAGTCATGCAAAGCTTATATAGCTGCAGCACGAACAGGACCTTCCAAAAAAGAACCAATGGGAAGCTGCCACAGAAGTTCAGCACCTTCAGGACCTTCCTGGAGGACCAATGGGATCCGCTGCAGTATCTGAGCATGTGACCCTCGATCTCCAACGGGAGATCTCACCCTGGGCATGCTCAGAAGGGAAAAAGCAGGACTTAGTCCCAAAAGCGTCTGCTCGCCGCTGCCCAGCACTGATGCTGGGACCGACGTCTCCACTGAGCAGGCTCCACTGCGGCAGAAGAAGAATGGGAGACCGCAGCAGAAACGGCCCGAGATTCCCCCTGTGCAGAAGCGGGAACTCGGCCCCTAACAATAGGTTTTGCAATTTCAACTACCAGACCCAAGGGGAGAGAAGCTAGTACCATAACAGGGATGGGAAAGGGAGTGACCTACCAAGGGGTCAATAGCCCGTGCAAGGCTGTGGCACACGGTTATTTCCTAAGGGAGGTCACACAGTCGTTTCATATTGGAAGAAACCAGAAAGCCTAGTCCATGCCCTCATCTTCTCGAGCCTTGACTACTGCAACCTCCTGCTCTGTGGCCTCCCCTCGAACACTCTCTCACCCCTCCAATCTATTCTAAACTCTGCTGCCCGACTAATCCACCTGGCCTCCCCACTATTCCCTGACCTCTCCCCTCTGTCAATCACTTCACTGGCTCCCCATTGCCCAGAGACTCAAGTACAAAACCCTATCCATGACACACATACATCTGTGACCTCGTCTTCCGGTACTTACCTGCACGCAACCTCCGATCCTCACAAGATCTCCTTCTGTACTCCCCTCTTATCTCCTCTTTCCACAATCGCATACAAGATTTCTCTCGTGCATCACCCCTACTCTGGAACTCTCTACCACAACATAGCAGACTCTTGCCTACCATTGAAACCTTCAAAAAGAACCTGAAGACCTACCTCTTCCGACAAGCCTACAACCTGCAATAACCACCGATAGACCAAACTGCTGCACGACCAGCTCTACCCTCACCTATTGTATCCTCACCCATCCCTTGTAGATTGTGAGCCCTCACGGGCAGGGTCCTCTCCCCTACTGTACCAGTCATGACTTGCATTGTTTAAGATTATTGTACTTGTTTTTATTATGTATACTCCTCACATGTAAAGTGCCATGGAATAAATGGCGCTATAATAATAAATAATAATAATAAACTGCTGGCACCATACACCTCCTATTTGGCTCTGCAGCACCAAGATCAAACATCCACCTGGTAAGTGATTATTGTATCATCTGCTTATACTTATTGTACTACCACCTGTATTTGAGTATATGACCATCGTATATGTATATCCATTCTGTACATAGTGTTTTTTCTAGTGTTCCCTTAAGGCAATTAACCCCTTACTGCCATCGGACAAACTATTATGCCGATGGTAGTATCCCCCGCTTGGATGTGGGCTCCGGCGGTGAGCCCACCTCAAAGCCAGGACATGTCAGCTGTTTTGAACAGCTGACATGTGTATGCAATAGGCACGGGTGGAATCACGATCCACCAGTGCCTATTAACTAGTTAAAGGCCTCTGTCAAACTCTGACAGAGGCATTTAACAAGCGCTCCTGCCATCAGGCTGGAAATGCGCGCACCAGTAACCCCATCACATGATCGGGGGTCATCGGTGCGTTGGCATGACAACCAGAGGTCTCCTTGAGACCTCTATGGTTGTTGATGCCGCATTGCTGTGAGTGCGACCCTGTGGTCGGTGCTCATAGCAAATCTGCAATTCAGCTGCATAGAGGCAATCTGAGCATCAACTCTATGTAGCAGAGACAATCAAGTTGTGGCAGCTTCTAGCCTCCCATGGAGGCTATTAAAGTATGCCAAAAGTTAAAAAAATATTTTTAAAAAAATATGAAAAAATAGAAAAATCTAAAAGTTTAAATCACCTCCCTTTCACCCCATTCAAAATAAAGCAATTAAAAAACGTATAAATAAAAAAATAAAAAACCTATTAATCAAACCTATACATATTTGGTATCGCCACATTCAGAGTCACCCAATCTATCAATAAAAAAAGGATTAACCTGATCACTAAACGGTGCAGCAATAAAAAAAGTAAAAATGCCAGAATTATGTTTTTTTTTTGTAGCTGTGACATTGCATTAAAATGAATAACGGGCTATCAAAAGAATATATCTGCACCAAAATGGTCTCTTTAAAAACGTCAGCTTGGCGCGCAAAATATAAGTCTTCACCCAACCCGAGATCAGGAAAAATGGAGACGCTACGGTTATGGGAAAATTGCACTTTTTTTTAGCAAAGTTTGGAATTTTTTTTCACCATTTAAATAAAAAAGAACCAAGACATGTTTAGTGTCTATGAACTAGGAATGACATGAAAAATCATAATGGCAGGTCAGTTTTAGCATTTAGTGAACCTGGTAAAAAGCCAAACAAAAAACAAGTGTGGGATTGCACTTTTTTGCAATTTCACTGCACTTGGAATTTTTTCCCATTTTCTAGTTACGACATGGTAAAACCAATGATCTCCTTCAAAAATACAACTCACCCCACAAAAAATTAGCCCTCAAATGGCCATATTGACAGAAAAATAAAAAAGTTATGGCTCTGGGAAAGAGGGGAGCAAAAATCGAAAATGCAAAACCGAAAAAAGTTTCCGGGGATTAAGGGGTTAAATATCCAATTTAATCTTGGACTGCTTTGATCCATAAATCCACATGCCCATGCTCTCAGTTTAATATCACAAGTTACCAGGGCTGGATTATGGCCTGATATAATCCCATTATTGGACTGGGCTTATATCTAAGTAGGAACTGGTGGCAGTCCTACCAAGCTGGCAATGCTTTGTTTCACTGGTGCTAGTGAAAGGGGTCTCTCAGTCAGTTTGTCAGGATTGTAAACAAGTGTTGTGCCACACTGGCAGTGGCGTGGGCCACCCTCTTTCATGCCCCATGCCTTCTTGTGCCCTTGAGGACAGGGGGTGTCTGTGTAAAACTGTGTCAAGCTGTTCATTACGTATCCCCATCATTTTGATGAAAGTGGGGAGACCATACTGAGTGACCCTAATGTGTTAGTAACATCAAGCGGGGCTGCGATGTGCAATTCCTCACATACCTGTACACACATCACCTGAATACAGTGGTCTTTTAGAGGTTCTTCCTTTTTGAAGGTGAACTAACCTCCCAACACCCTTTGTAAAAATCTTTGTGTACAGCTATTATCATTTGCACAACCTGTGTATAAACAGCAACAAGGCATCGGTCCCCAAAAAGAGAACATTTTTGAACCATTCATACAATTTAGGTATCTTACAAAATCTTGCAGTTCGCAGCAAATTTACTTATTCTTTGTGAAAATTCATTAGAGCTTGCAAATTTGAATTTAAAATGAATATATGTAAGATGAAAAATAGATATTCTTTTTAATATTTATATAACAAATTAGGTTATTACTGTATCTCTTAAGCGCTGCCTGAGTCTAATTTAACAATTAATGTATTATTTTTGTCAAATTCAACATCTGTGCTTACTGATGAAGTGTGCTATTAGACTTAATCTACATACTGTCAAAGAGGAACCTGATCATGTCACTGTTTTATTTCTTTTTGGTTACAAGTATCATGGGACCTCTTAAAACCTTTTTGTGTTGACAGGAAAACAGCTGTGATATATATCCCATCTTTTACAATTTGTCATTCACTATATTTCAGGACAAAAGCAAATCCTTTACTGTAGAAAGGGAAAATATATGCACTATAATTCAAAACAAAGAATATAATTTGTTACTGGTAGATAAATCATAAAGTAAGTCACTTTTATTTATTGTGCTACATCTAAAAAGACATTCTACCTATAATTTAGATTAGGGGTGTCCAAGGATTAGGATACCTGTTAAGGCATCCTTAATGTTTTTTGGCTGTTGGCACTTTAATTTTTTGAGGGAAGACAGGATTAAGTCAGTGGATTAAGTCTAAGTGTATCCTATACGATGTATATACAGCAATCACAATATCTCCAATGTCATGTATAAACAGCAGCATCCATGTCTCCTATGTGATGTATATACCGTAGTCTCAGTGTATCCTATGTGATGTATATACAGCAGTCTCTGGGCTCCTATGTAATGTATATAGGTCTGCATACAGCAGTCTCAGTGTCTTCAATGCAAAGCATATAAAGCAGTTTCAGTGTATCATATGATTTATATACAGCAGCCTCCATGTCTATGATTTGTGTATAACATCCTCAATGCCTCCTATGTGATGAATACAGCAGTCTCAGTGTCTACTATGTGTTGTATATACAGCAGTTTTAGTATCTATGTCATGTATACACAGCAGTATTGTTTTCTATGTAATGTATACACCAGTCTCTGTGTATCCTATAATGTATACAGCAGTCTCAGCATCTCCTGTGTTTATACAGCAATCTCAGTGTGCACTACAATGTATACAGCAGTCTCATGTAACCTATTTATTGTACGTACGGCAATCTCATGTTTCCTATGCAATGTATATACGTCAGTCTCACGTGTCCTATGTGATGTAAACACAACAGCAGTCTCTCTCCTATGTGATATATACTGCAGTCTCATATCTTTCAATGTGGCCCAGAGACAGCAAAAGGTTGGACAACCTTGATCTAGATGAACTGATATGTGAAAGCAGCTTTTTCATTCTGAGACATAGTTAAGTGCAGTGCTCTTTAACCCCTATACGCATATATAAATAACTGTAAATCCAAGCTGTGGTGATCACATGTAGAGGACTCACAGGATGTCGCTCCACATGCAATGTGTGCCTTAAAAATTAAGTAGCTGACATCTGTCTCAAACAGCCATGACCACAGCTGAGTTCCAGCTGTGATGTTATCCATTTTGATGCCACTATCAGTCTCTGACAACAGCTGCTATTATAAGCGCACTGTGACATGATCACAGGGCATCCATGGGTTACTATGACAGCCATAAATAAATAATATATATTTGAATCATCCCACTTTTCCCCATAACAATAAAAAATGGAAAAAAAAGAAAAAATATATTTATTATTGCTGCTAAGATTAATTAACCCACTAGGGTTAATGAGAAATAAAATCAAAATGGCAGAATTGTTTTGAAATTATAAATCCTTAAAAAACTACAATAAAACATGATCAAAATGTCTTGAATACCCTGTAATTGTATCAATGCAAATGTCAGTTTAGCACACAAAACACAAGTCCAATCACAGCTCCATTCATGGAAAAGTAAAATGTTTTGAGTCTTGAAAAATTGTGTTACAAATTACATTTTCTTCTTGTACAAACTTCTGATTTTTTTTTACTGCTTTCTAGTGAAGAGCAAATGTCTTATCCGAGCACACTTGGGTGTTATCCAAGCATATGGGTGTTATCCAAGCATATGGGAGTGCTTGTATATTATGTTTGAGTCCCTGTGGCTGCATGATTTGTGGCTGTTAGACAGCCTGAACACATGTGGGGCAGGCAGCAACAGAGACTCAAACATAATACACGAGCACTCCCAGATGCTCGGATAATACCCGAGAATGCTCGGATAAGACGTTATCTGAGAACATTCGCTCATCACTACTGCCTACATGAAAAATAAATATGCAATTTGGTATCTCCAAAATTGTACTGACTTTAAGACTCAGGTTTCCAGCTCATGTTTCCCAAAAAACACTATTGGTATTGTATGTTTTTCACTATTTCACTGCTCTTGGAACATTTTTCAGATTATGCAGTAAATGTTACAATAAAATAAATGGTGATGTTCAAAAGTACAATTCATTCCACCAAATAGAAGTCCTCATGCAGCTACATCAATGGAAAAATAAAAAAAGTTATGGGTTTTTGAAAAATGGGAGGAAAAATTGATAGCACAAACAATGATAAACTGCTTGATCTTGAAAGAGTCAATAATGCCTACTGGAAGGAAGTCTATGGTAGGATTTGCCTCATAATCTCTACTTTGTCTCACACATCTCCAGTTTTGGTAGTTCTGCACAATTTTCTCAAGTACTAGACTTTCCCTAGACTTTACACCACTTTACATTGTAGAAAAGCTGCAATCATGGAGCATACCTTATCTGTGCTCTAATTTTTACACTAAAAAGTGAAGAAAAATATGTAGGACTTAGTGAGCAAAAGTCAGACTGATTTATGCTTATATATGTCAGAAAAGTCAGCACCAGCTCATAGTTTGTGTGCGCTTTTTAATAATTTTTTAGAATTGTACAGCTAGAGGCCTGGACTTCTCTGCTGTGTGGGATGTATCACAGGCAATGTTTGTTGCTCTGGTCTCCAATTCAGGTCTGGCCGCTGGGTCTGCTTCTTAACACAGATGTTGGTCCCAGCATCTTGCTCAGGCTCCTGTAATACGTGTGGTTACTGCTGGCTCTCCAGCTAAAGTCTATGGTAACCAGTTGTATACATATATATATAGGCAGCCCCACTCTCTGGAGTCTAAAGGTACCTTCACACTCAGCAACTTTACAATGAGAACGACAACGATCCGTGACGTTGCAGCGTCCTGGTTAGCGATCTCGTTGTGTTTGACATGCAGCAGCGATCTGGATCCCGCTGTGATATCGCTGGTCAGAGCTAGAAGTCCAGAACTTTATTTAGTCGTCAGGTCGGTGTGTATCGTCGTGTTTGACAGCAAAAGCAACGATGCCAGCAATGTTTTACATGGAGCTAACGACCTGTGAGAACGATAAGTGAGTCACCATTACGTCACAGGATCGCTCCTGCATTGTTCTGGAGCTGCTGTGTTTGACGTCTCTACATCCACCTAAACAGCGACACTGCAGCGATCGGCTCGTTGTCTATATCGCTGCAGCGTCACTGAGTGTGACGGTACCTTAAGTCCAGAAATCACCTTACTGACCATGTCTGTGATGTGGTGCCTTGTCTTTGGTGCTCGGATGCTTTCTGCTCTGGTGATGTGGCAGTTCCAGATTGTCCCACGGGCAAAGCTCCATCCGACTGGCCGTGAGTGTTTGGGGTGGAGCCTGGCGCATAAAAGGCTTTCAGTGAAGCGTGCTAGCATCACTTGTTTTGTGTATGTGTGAGTGGATTCGCTACAGCTCTGTCTGTGTGTTTTGTGTGTTTAGCACTGTGTCAGCTACCAGTGGGATGTCAGTGATCTGTGTCAGCATGTGTTCAGGGCTGGCCATGTGCTATTAGAATTCTGGCACCTCCGGAGAGGAAATTGGCTGTGAGTTCAGTACTGGCATCAAGCCATTAGAATTCCGGCTCCTCTGGAGAGGAGGTTTGATGCGTGTTCTTGCTGACTGTGAGTTTTTGCTATCTGTTCCCGTCTCGTGTGTATGCTATACTTCCCTGTGGGGTTAACAGGGTATTGCACCACAGAGCAAGTTCAACCCACGTGTTTTTTTGCAGTGGTTCTAATGGGGTATTGAACACTTCCTATTGTTCCTGTACCCTCTGTGGTTATCTGAGCTGGTACTTACCTTCCCTGTACCACTCGGTGGTTAGCTGAGCTGGTACTAACCTTCCCTGTACCCCTCGGTGGTTAGCTAAGCTGGTACTAACCTTTCCTGTACCCCTCGATGGTTAGTTGAGCTGGTACTTACCTTCCCTGTACCCCTCGGTGGTTAGCTGAGCTTGTACTAACCTTCCCTGTACCCCTCAGTGGTTAGATGAGCTAGTACTAACCTCCGCTGTACCCCTCAATGGTTAGTTGAGCTGGTAATTACCTTCCCTGTACCCCTCGATGGTTAGCTGAGCTGGTACTTACCTTCCCTGTACCCCTCGGTGGTTAGTTGAGCCGGTACTTACCTTCCCTATACCCCACTGTGGTTAGCTGAGCTGGTAATAACCTTCCCTGTACCCCTCGATGGTTAGCTGAGCTGGTACTTACCTTCCCTGTACCCCTCGGTGGTTACCTGAGCTGGTACTTACCTTCCCTATACCCCTCTGTGGTTAGCTGAGCTGGTACTTACTGTCCCTGTACCTCTAGGTGGTTAGCTGAGTAGGTACTCCTCTCCCTGTGCACCTCTGAGTTGTATTTGGGTTTGGTTTTCTGCATTCCATTCACACTGGGTGGAGTTAACTTAGTGTGTTTAAAGGGAACCTGTCACCCCGTTTTTTCGATATGAGATAAAAATACCGTTAAATAGGGCCTGAGCTGTGCATTACAATAGTGTATTTTGTGTACCCTATTCCCCACCTATGCTGCCGAAATACGTTACCAAAGTTGCCGTTTTCGCCTGTCAATCAGGCTGGTCTGGTCAAATGGGCGTGGTGACATCGCTGTTTCTTCCCCCAGATCTTGCTTATTTTTCCGTTGGTGGCAGAGTGGTTTGCGCATGCCCTAATGCCGAATCCACTGCACAGGTGAGGAAAAAGAGCGCGATCTGCGCTATTCCCCTGGTGATCGTGGGGGCGGCCATCTTCCTGAGGCCGTGCGTGTGGAGATGGAGTGCTCTGCTGCCCGGTGCTTCAGGAAAATGGCCGCAGTATGCCACGCATGCGCAGATGGAGATCGCGGCGGCCATTTTCCTGAAGCCGAGTTCGCATCTCGGCTTCAGGAAAATAGCTGCCGC
The DNA here is from genome assembly GCF_051348905.1 of Ranitomeya variabilis. Taxonomy (NCBI): domain Eukaryota; kingdom Metazoa; phylum Chordata; class Amphibia; order Anura; family Dendrobatidae; genus Ranitomeya; species Ranitomeya variabilis. Next base: position 240,493,240 of record NC_135232.1, read on the forward strand.
GATCTCCATCTGCGCATGCGCGGCATCCCGTGGCCATTTTCCTGAAGCCCCGGGCAGCAGAGCGCTCAATCTGCGCACGCACGGCCTCAGGAAGATGGCCGCCCCCACCGATCACCAGGGGAATAGTGCAGATCGCGCTCTTTTTCCTCACCTGTGCAGTGGATTCGGCAATAGGGCATGCGCAAACCACTATGCCACCAACGGAAAAATAAGCAAGATCTGGGGGAAGAAACAGCGATGTCACCACGCCCATTTGACTAGACCAGCCTGATTGACAGGTGAAAACGGCGACTTTGGTAACGTATTTCGGCACCATAGGTGGGGAATCAGGGTACACAAAATACACTATTGTAACGCACAGCTCAGGCCCTATTTAACGGTATTTTTATCTCATACGGAAAAAACAGGGTGACAGGTTCCCTTTAAGGAGGAACGTTCGCTAGTGTTTTATCCGTCTTTGTTCATAGTAGCAGCAGTTTACTGCACGGTGGACCCGGAGTTGCGATTGCACCTTATTTGTTATTTATTTTTATTTGGTACAATCCGCCAACCCTAACATGTACTCTAGCACAAAATAGATAGACTAGTATATGAAATGCCAATCTCAAATTACTTCCATTATTACTTTGATCTTTTAACTAGACATTCCATTTTGCCAGAAACATTAGCAGCAAAGTGATAATTTCATTTAGGAAGCCCTCCCTTTAGACATTTGACAGGAGTAGCTCTGAGGTAGAAGAATAACTTCAGGTTTCCAGTCATTCCCTATAATTGTTATAATTTATTTATAACATGCCAGCTATATTCTCTACTCATTTAGCCACATTCTGTTCATCACTTTTTATGTATTTCTACTTAACCTTTCTACTTGATTCAGAATATTTGATTCCTACAAAATTTAAGATTAAAAGAAAGTAAGACGATCTGTAGTAAATACATTAGCAGAGAGGCATAGATTGGTGAATTAATGTTTGGGACTTAGATTTTGTGAAGATGCAGCACAATCTGTCTCTCTTTTGGTCCATAGTTTAGCTGTCATAGCAGAATGTGAATGCACTGTAATTATTGCTACATGAAGAACTTCAAACTTTCGAACATTTTCGAGATCTGAACTGTGAAGGGTTGCTGTTTTATCAAACAAATAATCGAAACACAAGGAATATTAGCAAGTTACAGATTTTTCATTATATAATTATTTGTTCCTGTTGCCATGTGAAGATGAAGGAGGAGCTGAAAAGAATGCATGAAGGACCGAACATAGTAGCGGTAGAGGTGAATGTCGAGATGAGTATTTAATTTTTCAACCAATGCTTACCGTGATTTCGAATCTCGAGAGGCTCCTTAAGATAATAAGGAATATTCAATTTGAATTGAAAAACCTGGCCAAATTTGAGAGAACTGCCAACTTTGAATTTTGGAAGATATGTTAACATAGTAACATAGTAACATAGATAGTAAGGCCGAAAAAAGACATTTGTCCATCCAGTTCAGCCTATATTCCATCATAATAAATCCCCAGATCTACGTCCTTCTACAGAACCTAATAATTGTATGATACAATATTTTTCTGCTCCAGGAAGACATCCAGGCCTCTCTTGAACCCCTCGACTGAGTTCGCCATCACCACCTCCTCAGGCAAGCAATTCCAGATTCTCACTGCCCTAACAGTAAAGAATCCTCTTCTATGTTGGTGGAAAAACCTTCTCTCCTCCAGACACAAAGAATGCCCCCTTGTGCCTGTCACCTTCCTTGGTGTAAACAGATCCTCAGCGAGATATTTGTATTGTCCCCTTATATACTTATACATGGTTATTAGATCGCCCCTCAGTCGTCTTTTTTCTAGACTAAAAAATCCTAATTTCGCTAATCTATCTGGGTATTGTAGTTCTCCCATCCCCTTTATTAATTTTGTTGCCCTCCTTTGTACTCTCTCTAGTTCCATTATATCCTTCCTGAGCACCGGTGCCCAAAACTGGACACAGTACTCCATGTGCGGTCTAACTAGGGATTTGTACAGAGGCAGTATAATGCTCTCATCATGTGTATCCAGACCTCTTTTAATGCACCCCATGATCCTGTTTGCCTTGGCAGCTGCTGCCTGGCACTGGCTGCTCCAGGTAAGTTTATCATTAACTAGGATCCCCAAGTCCTTCTCCCTGTCAGATTTACCCAATGGTTTCCCGTTCAGTGTGTAATGGTGATATTGATTCCTTCTTCCCATGTGTATAACCTTACATTTATCATTGTTAAACCTCATCTGCCACCTTTCAGCCCAAGTTTCCAACTTATCCAGATCCATCTGTAGCAGAATACTATCTTCTCTTGTATTAACTGCTTTACATAGTTTTGTATCATCTGCAAATATCAATATTTTACTGTGTAAATCTTCTACCAGATCATTAATGAATATGTTGAAGAGGACAGGTCCCAATACCGACCCCTGTGGTACCCCACTGGTAACAGCGACCCAGTTAGAGACTATACCATTTATAACCACCCTCTGCTTTCTATCACTAAGCCAGTTACTAACCCATTTACACACATTTTCCCCCACACCAAGCATTCTCATTTTGTGTACCAACCTCTTGTGCGGCACGGTATCAAACGCTTTGGAAAAATCGAGATATACCACATCCAATGACTCACCGTGGTCCAGGCTATAGCTTACCTCTTCATAAAAACTGATTAGATTGGTTTGACAGGAGCGATTTTTCATAAACCCATGCTGATATGGAGTTAAACAGTTATTCTCATTGAGATAATCCAGAATAACATCCTTCAGAAACCCTTCAAATATTTTACCAACAGTAGAGGTTATACTTACTGGCCTATAATTTCCAGGTTCACTTTTAGAGCCCTTTTTGAATACTGGCACCACATTTGCTATGCGCCAGTCCTGCGGAACAGACCCCGTCGCTATAGAGTCCCTAAAAATAAGAAATAATGGTTTATCTATTACATTACTTAGTTCTCTTAGTACTCGTGGGTGTATGCCATCCGGACCCGGAGATTTATCTATTTTAATCTTATTTAGCCGGTTTCGCACCTCTTCTTGAGTTAGATTGGTGACCCTTAATATAGGGTTTTCACTGTTTCTTGGGATTTCACCTAGCATTTCATTTTCCACCGTGAATACCGTGGAGAAGAAGGTGTTTAATATGTTAGCCTTTTCCCGTCATCTACAAAGATTCTTTCTTCACTATTTTTTAAGGGGCCTACATTTTCAGTTTTTATTCTTTTACTATTGATATAGTTGAAGAACAGTTTGGGATTAGTTTTACTCTCCTTAGCAGTGTGCTTCTCTGTTTCCTTTTTGGCAGCTTTAATTAGTTTTTTAGATAAAGTATTTTTCTCCCTATAGTTTTTTAGAGCTTCAATGGTGCCATCCTGCTTTAGTAGTGCAAATGCTTTCTTTTTACTGTTAATTGCCTGTCTTACTTCTTTGTTTAGCCACATTGGGTTTTTCCTATTTCTAGTCCTTTTATTCCCACAAGGTATAAACCGCTTACAGTGCCTATTTAGGATGTTCTTAAACATTTTCCATTTATTATCTGTATTCTTATTTCTGAGGATAATGTCCCAGTCTACCAGATTAAGGGCATCTCTAAGCTGGTCAAACTTTGCCTTCCTAAAGTTCAGTGTCTTTGTGACTCCCTGACAAGTCCCCCTAGTGAAAGACAGGTGAAACTGTACAATATTGTGGTCGCTATTTCCTAGATGCCCGACCACCTGCAGATTTGTTATTCTGTCAGGTCTATTAGATAGTATTAGGTCTAAAAGTGCTGCTCCTCTGTTTGGAGCAGCACTGTTCATCATTGCAAATAAACTAAACAAATTATATACTATGCTGTTTTTAATTTATTTACAGTTAAAGCCAGTTGATTCAATCTAATCTTTTTTATAATCTGCTTTTTTTTCTGATTGCAACTGTTTTCTTATTCTGTTTTCTACATATGAATCAGGGGGCCCACATCTTTCTGAGCTCTGAATGTTTCTGAACAGTATCCACATGGACCTTAGATAACACTAGTCTGGGTTTATTTTATTTTATTTTTAATTTTCTGTTTTTTCTTTTGTTAAAGTTTCTGTACATGACTTTAAAGGTCCTCTGTCTTATCTAAGCTGATGATATGCACATTCAAGGATATGCTTTATAGCAATAATATCTACCTTACGCAACAGTAGACTGCAAATTACTTATCGACAACAATGGGAGAGTTTTAAAGCTATGCTCTGTGCAGAAGGTATTACGCATCTATAGATGTAAATTATATAAAAAGTCTACACAACACCTTTTAAATGCACGGTTTATGTCATGTATAAAATCACACCACAAAGAATCGTTTCCGACCTTTTTTCCACTTGTGATGTCACCCATATTCTGGAAAAATGAATTGATAAACAAACAAATCATTTTAAGGGGTAAAATAAAGCAAATACTAAAATATTGTGGTTGTTTAATTGTGGACATCCTTTTACAATTGGGATTGTGGTTGTTTTTATCATCAGTTTATTTTTCAATTGAATTGTAAAAATTTTAGGGGAGACATTAAATATGGAAAAAGTTGTGAAGTGATTCTTATTGGTATGATTTTTTTACATGATAAGCAATCTGATACTTTAACAGGGGTAGATTTTTTTTTTCAATTTGACTACTGAAACATGATCTCTAAACAGTGTCAGAATATTATCCAGTGTGAAAATTATAATAACTGGGAGAAGCATCTAATGCAGAGGAAATTTCATAAGCTAGTGATCCAAATACATGCAATACATGAATTGAGGGTAGCGAGGCTCTCTTAAATAGTCCCTCTTTGTTATTTGCTTTGGCTCATAATATCATCTATTGTTAGGGCTAGCGGAACGCACCGAATGAATATAGAGATTTTATTATAATAGATGCGTTCGCAGCCCGGGGTCCACCATGCATGCGAACCTGCTGCTAGCAAACGGCGGAACTATATGGCAGTATGAACTAACTCTGTTACTTCACAGAGTAGCTGTGAACTCAAAGCACTGCGCCCTGTTAGACTTCACAGTGGCACAGGCTAACTACCCAAACGAGAGCAGTCAGTGGTCATGCATGCACACAAAACTCCTAGCCGGAGGTGCCAGCGTTCTAGGGGCTTATTTCAGCCAGGTCCCTGAATACACAAACACACAAACTCCTCGCCGGAGGTGCCAGCATTCTAGGGGCTTATTTCAGCCAGGTCCCTGAACACAATCATACAAGACCACACTGGTGCAAAGTACATAACTTAGAACAATACTAGCGCATGGCCGTGCGGCCATGCGAGCCTTAAATAGTTGCAGCATGTACAGGACCTTCCTAGAAGGACCAATGAGAGGCTGCCACAGAGCGTGAGCACCTACAGTACCTTCCTGAAGGACCAATGGCCTAAGCTGCAGTATCTGATCATGTGACCCTCGATCTCCACCGAGAGATCTTACTCCAGGCATGCTCAGCACGAGAAAAGCAGGACTTAGTCCCAGAAGTGTCTGCTCGCCGCTGCCCAGCACTGACTTCAATGGCAGAAGCAAGGAAAGCAGCAGCAACTCTTTGCACAGAGTCAGACTGAGCGAGACGCTGGGACTGACGTCTCCACTGAGCAGGCTCCACTGTGGCAGGAGAAGAATGGGAGACCGCAGCGGAGATGGACCGAGATTCCCCCTGTGCAGAGGCAGGAACTTGACCCCTAACATTACCCCCCTCCGAGGGCCCCCCTCCTTGGGCCTCGCTACGTTCGAAGGCAGCAATGAGCTGCGGAGCCCGAATGTGCTCAGCAGGCTCCCAGGACCTATCCTCAGGACCGTAACCCTTCCAGTCCACCAAATAAAATTTTTTGCCATGACCCACCTTGCACCCCAAAATAGCGTTCACCTCGTAATCATCCGTAGACGAACCTGATGTCCCGGCAGATGACTCAGAAAACCGGGACATGTATACGGGCTTAAGGAGGGACACATGAAAGGTGTCGGTGATACCTAGGCGTGGAGGAAGGGCTGAAAGGTATACCACAGGATTAACCTGTTCGAGGACCTTGAAGGGACCCAAGTAGCGAGGTGCAAACTTAGTGGACTCAACACGCAGCCTGATGTTACGAGCGGAGAGCCACACTAAGTCGCCAGGAGCAAAGGTCGGGGCAGGGCACCAATGTGCATTGGTGGAGGACCTCATTATCTCCTTGGAGGCCCGGATAGCATCCTGAGTGCGGTCCCAAATGTCTCGTGCCTCCACTGCCCAGTCTGCCACCCTGGAATCAGCAGAAGACATGGGCATGGGCACAGGAACCCACAGATGTTGGCCGTAATTAAGGAGGAAAGGAGTCTGACCAGTGGAGTCGGCTACAGCGTTGTTAAGAGCAAACTCAGCCCACGGTAACAAGGATGCCCAGTCATCCTGCCTGGCAGAAACAAAATGTTGTAAATAAGTGACCAGAGTCTGATTGGCCCTCTCAACCAACCCATTCTTCTCGGGATGATAAGCCGAGGAGAGATTTAACTCAATACTGAGTAGACGACAAAGCTCCCTCCAGAATCGAGATGCAAACTGGGGACCCCGGTCACTGACAATCTTGTCCGGCATACCGTGTAAGCAAAAGATATGCTTGATGAACAAGGCTGCCAGAGCACGTGCAGAAGGTAGCTGTGGAAGAGGCACTAAATGAACCATTTTGGAAAAATGGTCGGTGATCACCCAGATAATGGTGCAGTTACGAGACTTGGGTAAGCCCACCACAAAGTCCATCCCAACCAACTCCCAGAGCCTGTCTGCCACCGGCAGAGGGTAAAGCAACCCAGCTGGCCATTGCCGAGGAGACTTGTTCTTGGCGCAAGAGACACATGCCCGAACATAGTCTGCGACATCACGAGCCATATGCAGCCACAAGTATGTCCTCGCCAGTAAATCAGATGTCCTTTTGGAACCAAAATGTCCACCCACCCTGGACGAGTGTGCCCAAGAGAGAACCTCTGGTCGCAAACTGGATGGTACAAAAGTCTTGCCCGAAGGCACAGACTCTAGCGAAACCGGGGCCACAGTTCTCAGGCTCTCAGTGGGGACAATAAGCCGAGGCTCCTCTTCCTCCTCCACAGATGACACAACAGAGTGAGAGAGAGCGTCGGCACGAATGTTCTTCTCCCCAGAAAGAAAATGGAGGGTGAAATGGAACCGGGAGAAGAACAAGGACCATCTGGCCTGGCAAGAATTTAACCGCTGGGCTGCCTGCAGGTACACCAAATTTTTATGATCTGTGAAGACTTGGAAGGGAAAACGAGCTCCCTCCAAGAGATGACTCCACTCCGAGAAAGCCAACTTCATGGCTAGCAACTCCCTGTCCCCTATGGAATAATTCCTCTCTGCTGGTGAGAAGGTTTTAGAAAAGAAGAAGCAAGAATGCTTCCAACCTTGAGCATCCTTTTGGAAGAGGACTTCTCCAGCACCAACAGATGAGGCATCCACCTCCATGATAAATGTTTTATCAACATCGGGGCGATGTAGGATGGGAGCGCTAGCGAAGTGTGACTTAATGGAGTTAAAGGCCTTGGAGACCTCCTCAGACCACAATTTGGGATTTGCTCCCTTCTTGGTGAGGGCAACCAAGGGAGCTACCAAAGTTGAGAAGTGCGGAATGAACTGGTGATAATAATTAATGAACCCCATAAAGCGCTGCACCGCTTTAAGAGAATGGGGTTCCTGCCAGTCCATCACAGCCTGTAGTTTGGCAGGATCCATATCCAATCCCTGGGCAGAGATGATATAGCCAAGGAAAGGTAATGACTCCTGCTCAAACACACACTTCTCCAACTTGGCATAGAGGGAGTTTGCCCGTAGGAGATCGAAGACTTTGCAAACATCTCTCCAGTGGGAGTCAATATCTGGAGAGTAGATGAGAATATCATGCAGATAGACTACGACCGAGGTGGAGAGCATATCCTGGAAGATGTCGTTCACAAAGTCTTGAAATACAGCTGGGGCATTGCAGAGCCCGAAGGGCATCACCAGATATTCATAGTGCCCATCCCTGGTGTTAAAAGCCGTCTTCCATTCTTCCCCCTCATGGATGTGAATCAGGTTGTAAGCACCCCGCATATCTAATTTAGTAAATACCCTTGCTCCTCGAAGAGCTTAGATATCAGGGGCAAAGGATACTTATTCTTAATGGTGATGGCGTTAAAACCCCTGTAATCTATGCATGGACGCAGTTCCCCATTCTTCTTCTGCACGAAGAAAAACCCAGCCCCAGCAGGTGACACTGACTTCCTGATGAACCCTCTTGCCAGATTCTCTTGAATATACTGAGACATTGCCTCCATCTCCGGGATAGATAACGGATAGACTCGACCCCGGGGAGGCTCAGCACCAGGCAAGAGGTCAATGGGACAGTCATAGGGGCGATGGGGCGGAAGGGTCTCCGCCGCCTTCTTGGAGAACACGTCCGCATAAGACCAATATTGCTTGGGGAGAGAGGATAGATCTGCGGGTACCTCTGTAGTAGCAACCTGAACGCACTCCCTGTGACACCTACCCCCACAAGATTCACCCCAACCCAAAATTCTGCCTGAGGACCACTCGATATGAGGAGAGTGGTACCGTAACCATGGTATCCCCAACAGGACCTCATCTATTCCCTCAGGAATGACGAGCAGAGATATAATCTCCTGATGGGATGGTGACATGGACAGAGTAAAAGGGATGGTCTGGTGTGTTATCTGTGAGGGCAGTGTCGACCCATTCACCACTCGTACCGTTACTGGTTGAGCTAGCATAACCAGGGGTATTGCGTGATGTTGGGCGAAGGATGAAGACATAAAATTGCCCTCCGCCCCAGAATCCACGCAGAGCTCTACCGAGTGGGAGGATGAGCCTATAATAATTGTCCCCTTAAAGGAAAATTTGGAGGCAAACGTCACCGTGTCTAGTGTACTTCCACCTACTACCACTAGACGCTGATGTTTCCTCGACTGCTGGGGACATCTGGTGGCAAGATGTCCTGACTGCTGGCAGACATGACAGACCTTGAGTGCACAAGCGGTCCGGGACTTAGATCCCACTCGTGAGACTTCCATGGCCTCATGTGACTCAGGAGCCAGGACCGGAGATTCCAGAGGTTTGGCGAAGGTGGGTGCCAGCCGAAACCTCTGCCTACACTGGGCTCGCTCTAACCTCCGCTCATTAAAACGGAAGTCAATACGAGTAGAGACAGTTATTAATTCCTCCAGTGTGGCAGGAATCTCCCTAGTGGCCAGAGCGTCCTTCACGTGATCAGCCAGCCCCCTCCAAAATATGGGGATAAGGGCTTTATCCGACCACTCCAGCTCAGAAGCTAATGTACGGAAGTGGACGGCAAAATGGCTGACCAAGGACACACCCTGAGTTAATGCCAGCAGTTGGAGCGCCATGTCATGGGTGACTCGAGGTCCTAAAAAGACCTGTTTCAAAGTGCTCAGGAACAACGGAGCACTCTGCACCACATGATCGCCACGCTCCCACAGCAGTGTAGCCCATATAGGTATAATAGATATATAGAGATATAATCTCCTGATGGGATGGCGACATGGACAGAGTAAAAGGGATGGTCTGGTGTGTTATCTGTGAGGGCAGTGTCGACCCATTCACCACTCGTACCGTTACTGGTTGAGCTAGCATAACCAGGGGTATTGCGTGATGTTGGGCGAAGGATGAAGACATAAAATTGCCCTCCGCCCCAGAATCCACGCAGAGCTCTACCGAGTGGGAGGATGAGCCTATAATAATTGTCCCCTTAAAGGAAAATTTGGAGGCAAACGTCACCGTGTCTAGTGTACTTCCACCTACTACCACTAGACGCTGATGTTTCCTCGACTGCTGGGGACATCTGGTGGCAAGATGTCCTGACTGCTGGCAGACATGACAGACCTTGAGTGCACAAGCGGTCCGGGACTTAGATCCCGCTTGTGAGACTTCCATGGCCTCATGTGACTCAGGAGCCAGGACCGGAGATTCCAGAGGTTTGGCGAAGGTGGGTGCCAGCCGAAACCTCTGCCTACACTGGGCTCGCTCTAACCTCCGCTCATTAAAACGGAAGTCAATACGAGTAGAGACAGTTATTAATTCCTCCAGTGTGGCAGGAATCTCCCTAGTGGCCAGAGCGTCCTTCACGTGATCAGCCAGCCCCCTCCAAAATATGGGGATAAGGGCTTTATCCGACCACTCCAGCTCAGAAGCTAATGTACGGAAGTGGACGGCAAAATGGCTGACCAAGGACACACCCTGAGTTAATGCCAGCAGTTGGAGCGCCATGTCATGGGTGACTCGAGGTCCTAAAAAGACCTGTTTCAAAGTGCTCAGGAACAACGGAGCACTCTGCACCACATGATCGCCACGCTCCCACAGCGGTGTAGCCCATTTCAACGCCCTGTCCAACAAGAGGGACACAATAAATCCCATCTTAGCCCGCTCTGTGGGAAAACGTGCAGCCAGGAGCTCGAGGTAAATAGAGCACTGACTCACGAATCCCCTACAGGATTTGCTATCTCCAGAAAATTTTTCTGGTAGCGGGAGGCGAGATAATGTCAGAACAGGGGTGGCAGTGGACAAGGTTGCTGCAGCCATGCTAGCAGCCTGTACAGCAACCACGGTTACATCCACAGCTGAGGTTGAGCTCTCGAGAGCCGCCAGCCTACCCTCCAGCTGCTGGATATACCGCAAAGATTGCTGAATGTCCACCATTTACTAGCCAGACCCTGGCGCTAGTATTATGTTAGGGCTAGCGGAACGCACCGAATGAATAAAGAGATTTTATTATAATAGATGCGTTCTCAGCCCGGTGTCCACCGTGCAGGCGAACCTGCTGCTAGCAAACAGCGGAACTATATGGCTGTATGAGCTAACTCTGTTACTTCACAGAGTAGCCATGAACTCAAAGCACTGCGCCCTGTTAGACTTCACAGTGGCACAGGCTAACTACCCAAACGAGAGCAGTCAGTGGTCATGCACGCACACAAAACTCCTAGCTGGAGGTGCCAGTGTTCTAGGGGCTTATTTCAGCCAGGTCCCTGAATACACAAACACACAAACTCCTCGCCGGAGGTGCCAGCATTCTAGGGGCTTATTTCAGCCAGGTCCCTGAACACAATCATACAAGACCACACTGGTGCAAAGTACATAACTTAGAACAATACTAGCGCATGGCCGTGCGGCCATGCGAGCCTTAAATAGTTGCAGCATGTACAGGACCTTCCTAGAAGGACCAATGAGAGGCTGCCACAGAGCGTGAACACCTACAGGACCTTCCTGAAGGACCAATGGCCTAAGCTGCAGTATCTGATCATGTGACCCTCGATCTCCACCGAGAGATCTTACTCCGGGCATGCTCAGAACGAGAAAAGCAGGACTTAGTCCCAGAAGCGTCTGCTCGCCGCTGCCCAGCACTGACTTCAATGGCAGAAGCAGGGAAAGCAGCAGCAACTCTTTGCACAGAGTCAGACTGAGCGAGATGCTGGGACCGATGTCTCCGCTGAGCAGGCTCCACTGTGGCAGGAGAAGAATGGGAGACCGCAGCGGAGATGGACCGAGATTCCCCCTGTGCAGAGGCAGGAACTCGACCCCTAACACCTATTGTCTCAAAATAATATTTTGTAGAAAAAAAGCAACATCCAGAAATAAAATGAGATTTGAGGGACTAGTCCCTTTCAACGAAATTTCTCTCATAGGCTCATTTATATGTAAAAAACAAATTGAGCTTTACTTACCCTCTCCAGATCCAACACTGTGTCTCTCTCACTGCTCCAGTCATTGATCTTTTGAAACAGTCATTTCCTGTTGACAGTGCTGCAGTCAATATAGAGCACAGTGCATCTTCCAATATAGATAGCATGAGCCATTGAGCTCTCTAATTGGCATGCTTGCAACATGCTTTTGACATGATGTTAACACTACAGCAAATCAGCAGAGAATGAGTAAGCTTATCTTACATATAAATGAGAGTATGAGCAAAACACTTTTGTAACGTCTTTAAATAGTCCCCATAATACAGATGAGCAGATCTTTTTCTTTTAAACATCGTTTTATTAAATTTTGCGCATATAGACATCAACACTATAGATCATCATAGAAAAAACAGGAACACTAGCACTTATAAAGACGTTGAGCAAAGGCAAAAGAGGGAGGAAAGGTAGAGAGGAAAAAAAAATGAAAAGAAAAAGTTACTGTAATTATGTTGCCTACAGTCAAAACTAGACCTCAAAAGCTAGAGTCTTCACTGCATCCAGTCAGCTGCAGCCAGCACTAAAATCCACAAGTCTCAAGCAACAGAAAAAAGAAAAGGTCCCAATGTCTCTGTCTCGTAGCTTCCAGCAGCACAGCAACATTGTTCAAGGTGTTATAGTCCGCGGGACGAGATTCTGTATATGAACGTGTGCATACACCTTCCCGGGTGCCCACCTTCTGGCACACACTCACCCACCTCTCCTCTTGTATATATATATATATATATATATATATATATATATATATATATATATATATATATATATATAAAGTACTTGCAACCAGGAAAAAAAAAGATAAAATAAGAGAAGAAAGAAAGTAGAAAAGTAGAAAGACAGAAAGAAGGAGAAGGGAAGATATAATTTTAGAATTCAAATGGGATTGGGGAGGGAGGGGGGAATTTAGGTAAGTGTCCGAATTCCGAGAGACTGTATCGAATATTAGTGTTTAGAATGAGTGTCCCGCCAAAGTCGCCATGTATGAGTGAACTGTCTATGCAGATGAGCAGATCTGAAAAGATTTGCATTTGCCAAGTCTGCCGGAATTTACTGCTAAATTAGATTTGCAGCAAATTTATTCCCCGCAAATTGAATTTCTCTTATCTGGGTTCCGAGGATGCCCAGAATATAATAAATTTAAGATGTAGAAAAAAAAGGAACCAATATTCACTTCAATGCTCACCTCCTATGCTCACTGTTCCCCATACAGTCCTCAGCGCCTCATCTAACACTGCTGCGATCTCCTAACACCCTGGGCATCTTCACACTAGGCTGGGACTTGTGGCCACGACTAATCTTGTGATGTTTCAATGCATGTAGAGGGATGTAAACAGCCTAGTTGTGGCTAAATGTCCTGACTTAAGGTGCACATGCTTTACCATGTGGTGGTAAGAATAAACAGTGAAGACTATCCAGCAGAAAGCGTTTTTAGTTTTTTTTATAACCGTTTCTGCCCTTTTACGGTTAACCAAAATGGGGCCATTCAGATGGCATCTTGCTGAATTAGTGCAGAGTTAGGTCCCAAAAAAAAATCAGCGTTCTGGAGAATACAGATTTTTGTAAATTCGAGTAGAATTCAACACCACTCAAATAATTGCATCCAACTCTACCTTTTAATGGTTATTAAAGGGAATCTGTCAGCAAGCTTTTGCCTCCTCATCTGGGAGCTGCATAATTTGAGAAAAGAGCCCCAGGTGTCCGCAATGTATCACTTAAGGCCCCGTCACACTTAGCGACGCTGCAGCGATACAGACAACGATGCCGATCGCTGCAGCGTCGCTGTTTAGTCACTGTGTGGTCGTTGGGGAGCTGTCACACAGACAGCTCTCCAGCGACCAACGATGCCGAGGTCCCCGGGTAACCAGGGTAAACATCGGGTTGCTAAGTGCAGGGCCGCGCTTCGTAACCCGATGTTTACCCTGGTTACCAGTGTAAAATGTAAAAAAACAAACAGTACATACTCACCTTCGCGTCCCCCGGCGTCCACTTCCTGCACTGACTGAGCGCCGGCCCTAAAGCAGAGCGGTGACGTCACCGCTGTGCTGTACTTTCACTTTACAGCCGGCAGTCAGTCAGTGCGGGAAGCAGACGGCAAGGGACCTGACGGACACCGGAATGTGAGTATGTAGTGTTTGTTTTTTTTTACATTTACGATGGTAACCAGGGTAAACATCGGGTTACTAAGCGCGGCCCTGCGCTTAGTAACCCGATGTTTACCCTGGTTACCAGTGAAGACATCGCTGAATCCGTGTCACACACACCGATTCAGCGATGTCAGCGGGACCTCAACGATCAAAAAAATGTCCAGGCCATTCCGACACGACCAGCGATCTCACAGCAGGGGCCTGGTCGCTGCTACGTGTCAAACATAGCGAGATCGCTACTGAGGTCACTGTTGCGTCACAAAACTTGTGACTCAGCAGCGATCTCGCTAGCGACCTCGCTTAGTGTGACGGGGGCTTTAGTTTACTGGATGCAGCAGTTCTGACTCAATCAAAGTTCTTAGATATAGAATGCAGCAGAGCTGAGAAAGCTAGCCTCACCCACACCAGGTTCGGTATGTACATATTAACACCTAAATAAGTCAGCAGGAAATATAAAGAAACATAATAACACTGACAAAAATCCCAGAACAAAACCGATAATGAGAAATAAAATAATCTTTATTGAAATCAAAGCAGACAAGACACATACATTAAAACCACACAAGATAAAATAAAGGAAGTTTGAGGAATATAGTGCAAAAATTATTATGTAAAGATATAGTAAATAGTGACTCAGCCAAAATAATTAATCAGAGAGAGGATCCTATTGACCCTGTTAATTATCAAAAAATAAAATTTTTATATCTCTACCTATAAATATAGTAGTCAACGAAAGGGCAGAGTACAAAAATGAACGTATAAATAAAGTGCCAGTACACCATGAAAACATGCAGCACTTAAATCCTAAGAATGTAGAGTTCAATTCATAATGAATGATGGAATACCAAAAAATAGATCACCTAAAGGTATAAAAAGTTCATAGATGAGGGGTCACATTAATATAAGAATAATAAGAGGATTAAGAAACCCACAGTCAAAATGCACTGCTTGTCCTCCACTTCACCCTCCAGTGCACGTTTTTCAATTCTTCGTCAGGGATTGATGAAGAACGTAACTTCACTCACACAAGGCTCTCTATGTACATAGTCTATTGACAGTGAACTGTTTATCACAGGAGGGAGCAGAGTTGGACATCTTGGCACGTGACAGCTACTCATAGAAGTGATAACGTCCTAGTCATTAAACCCTTATTGTAAGTAAACAATGACACATTGTTAAATTCAGTGTTTTAACCCCTTCCTCATGCTGTTCTCAGATAGTAAATAGTAAAACCTGCTGACAGATTCCCTTTAATTACTTTACAGCATATACTGTTCATTTCTCCACATTTTTCCAAGAAGAAAAAGTTATGGAATTATGAAAATCACAGGATTGCTAGACATATTAATGATATGCAAATTATATGCAAATGATGAAAAATGGACACAAAATTTTCAAAACATCTCAATTTTTTCAGTATCAATTGACTTCAATGCACATAAATGCATGCACTTACACACCTTGATATGCTATTAACAATGTTATTAATAGTTGTCATAGAAATGTTCTGCTGCACTGGATGCATTTATCATGCCAATCATCAAGATCCACCCCTGGCAGCTCATTTTACAATTGTGAACCAATGACATTCCAGATGTGCTCCATGCAAAAAAGTCTGGAGAGATGCTATAGGTTAAGTGTGTCGCTCATACTCAATTCTGAGTAAATCTAAATGTTTTGATCATTTTGGTTACATTGTTTCTCATTTACATATCATTGACATATCTATCAATCCTGTGATTTTCATAACTCCTTGATTTTTCCTCCTTGGTGTTGCAATTTTAGTAAAGAAGTGTAGTAATTGTATTACAATGTAATGGAAAATTAAATTATGGAACTCCTAAGCATACTGCATGGGTAATTATAGGAACTATGAGACATAGTAGTTGGGCAATCCTCAGAGAAAGTTAGTGATTAGCATGCTTCAAAACAAACAATTGGTGCGACTCAGGCACATCTGTGGGCAAAATAAAGTGATTTATCTATCTGTATTGAAAAAATGCATAGGTTTTCATACTATTATAGAAAACTTTTAACTCCCTGTAGACTCCTCTAATTGTATTTCTAGGGAATTGGCAACAAGATTGGTATAAAAATATTTAAAGTCTAAAAAGCCAAAAATTCAATTTCATAAAACAAATATTTTGCCAGTTATATTTTCTGTCTTTGCACAATGTGATTTTATTTTCTACAATCAGAATATTCTGTACTAGCCTGTTGGAGTAAAAAAAGATATGTAAGATCAGATTACTTTTGAAAAAAAATTCTCAATGAATATTTGCACTAAAATAATTTGAATTTTTCCTTACAGTTTACTCCTACACTAAGAATTGAATATTAAAACTGCCATCTTGCAAGAATTACAAGAAGCAATTCTTTTCTTTGAGTCTTATCATTGAAACACTGTCAGCAGATTACAAAAGAATGAGAAAAGTGGAGTAGTGAATATAGGAAGCATTTCAAATTAGGGCTACATGATTTCTTAATTCTTAAATTTTCATACTGTACAAATGCTTAATTAAAAGCTATTTGAATCTAATTTGAGAAATATTGAACCTCTTTTCTCCCTCTTTTCCAGCCTCTTCAACTTATGATTCACTCTGAGATCTGCTCAAATTAGTGTTGGTCAAATCAAAACAGATTGCCAATGAGGGATCATATTAAAAGTACCTCTTGAAGTTTTTAGAGTGAGGAAGAATAAAAAACAGTGAAAAGCATAGTGAAAGAAATAGTGCATACAGATGTACTCAAAAGTTTACATACCCCAGCACATCAAACCTGTTTCTCCACTCAGTGGTTGGGTTAAGCCATTTATTGTTAAACTACTGTGTTATTGCTTTTTAAATCATAATAACAACCCTGTGCTAGGACCGATTATTTTTAACCTTTTTATTAACCCCTTCATGACCTTGGAATTTTCAGTTTTTCCGTGTTCGTTTTTCGCTCCCCTCATTCCCAGAGCCATAACTTTTTTATTTTTCTGTCAATATGGCCATGTGAGGGCTTACTTTTTGCGGGATGAGTTGTACTTTTGAACAACATCATTGGTTTTAGCATGTCGTGTACTAGAAAACGGGAAAAAAAATTCCAAGTGCGGTAAAATTGCAAAAAAATGCAGTCCCACACTTGTTTTTTGTTTGGCCTTTTTGCTAGGTTCACTAAATGCTAAAACTTACTTGCCATTATGATTCTCCAGGTGATTACGAGTTCATAGATACCTAACATGACTAGGTTCTTTTTTATCTAAGTGGTGAAAAAAAATTCCAAACTTTGCTTAAAAAAAAATTGTGCCATTTTCCGATACCCGTAGCGCCTCCATTTTTCATGATCTGGGGTCGGTTGAGGGCTTATTTTTTGCATGCCAAGCTGTTGTTTTTAATGATACCATTTTGGTGCAGATACGTTCTTTTGATCGCCCGTTATTGCATTTTAATGCAATGTCGTGGCGACCAATAAAACGTAATTCTGGTGTTTAAAATTTTTTTCTCGCTACACTGTTTAGCGATCAGGTTAATGCTTTTTTTATTGATAGATCGGGCGATTCTGAATGCGGCGATATCAAATATGTGTAGGTTTGATTTTTTTATTGATTTATTTTGAATGTGGCGAAAGGGGGGTGATTTAAACTTTTATATATATATAGTTTTTTCACATTTTTGTTTACTTTTTTTACTTTTGCCATGCTTCAATAGCCTCCATAGGAGGATAGAAGTTGGCACAACATGATCGGCTCTGCTACATAGCAGCGATCATCAGATCGCTGCTATGCAGCAGAAATGCAGGTGTGCTATGAGCGCCGACCACAGGGTGGCGCTCACAGCTACCGGCGATCAGTAACCATAGAGGCCTCAAGGACCTCTATGGTTACTATTCAGAAGCATCGCTGACCCCCGATCATGTGACGGGGTCAGCGATGCGCTCATTTCCGTCCGCCCGACCGGAAGCGCCGGTTAAATGCCGCTGTCTGCGTTTGACAGCAGCATTTAACTAGTTAATAGTGGCGGGTGAATCACGATTTCACCCGCCGCTATTGCGGACACATGTCAGCTGTTCAAAACAGTTGACATGTCCCGGCTTTGATGCGGGCTCACCGCCGGAGCCCTGCATCAAAGCGGGGTATCTGACCTCGGACGTACTATCCCGTCCAAGGTCAGAAAGGGGTTAATGACCTTGTGGATGGGATTGAGAATAAAGTGTCAGTCTTTGCTGATGACACCAAATTATGTGGGATACTAAAATCTGACCTTGACTTTACAGTATTGCAAACTATTTGGATAAGATGACTGAATGGGCAAACACTTGGCAAATCAGATTTAATGCAGATAAATGTAAATCATTGCACCTAGGCCAGAGTAATCCAATAGCTGCATACACAAAGGTGGGCAACTAGATTAATAAAAGGGATGGAAGGCCTCTCATATGATGAGAGGTTGAAAAAAGTGGGGTTCTTTAGCTTAGAAAAAAGACGCCTCAGAGGAGATCTTATTTACATGTATAAATATATGTGTGGTCAGTACAAAGGACTGGCACATGACTTATTTTCTCTAAGAATCATACTAAGGACCAGGGGACACTCATTAAAGGTGGAAGAATGGCAAGGCTAAGTAAGAAAGGGTTCATTACAGTGAAAGCAGTCAGACTGTGGAATGCCATACCACAATAGGCAGACACTGTAGCAGCTTTTAACCACTTTCCGAGATTGGGCATAATACTAAGCCAGTGTTGGACACCCTCCCTTTGCAAAATAGCTGACATGTGCCAAGAAAGATGTGGGCTCACCGCCGGAGCCCACATCTTTCTTGGCACATGTGAGCTGTTTTGCATGACAACCAGAGGTCTCCCGCAGACTTTTATGGTTGTCACTACCATATTGCTATGAGCGCCACCCGGTGGTAAGCACTCATAGCAAGTGAGTAATTCTGCTACATACAGGCATCGTCTGTATGTAGCAGAGCCAATTGGGTTATGGCAGCTTCTAGTTTCCCATGTAGACTATTGACTATTGAAGCATGCAAAAAGTAAAAAAAAGGTTTTTAAAAACATATAAAAGTTCAAATCACCCCCTTTGTTAGGGTTGGCGAATCGCACTAAATAAATTAAATAAAGAAGTGCAATTGCAACCCGGGGTCCACCATGCAGAGATGTAAAACTGCAGCTAATGTGAGCAATGGTGGAGAAAGCAGCAAGCGATTGCTAGCTCGCACTGAGTTACACATCACTCAGTGAACAACACACAAAGTTGTCACTCACACAAAGTAATGAAGCAGATGCTATGCAATAGAGCTGTGTCACTCGCACACAGTTACAAGGAAGATATGATGCTAGACATGATCCCAGTTAACCTCACAGGGGATCGAACCCCACAAACAGGGCAAGTAGCAAACAGTGGTCAAACAGTCAGAAACTGCACTTAACCAACTCCTCTCTGGAGGTGCCGGAATTCTAATTGCTAGACACCAGCCCTGAATCCACAGAAGCAAACTCCTCTATGGAGGTACCGGATTTCTAACGGCTTACCACCAACCTTAGCACATGCAAAGACCACACTGTTGCAATGTCTCATTCTCACATGAAAAGAGGTTGATAATAGCACACCGGCGTGCTCCTCTGAGAGCCTTTTATATGTAAAGCTCAAGTCCAGTCGGACAAAACCTTGACTGGAGCTGCCACATCACCAGAGCAGCTGACGACTGACCACCAATGAGACATTGCCACATCATGAGCATGCCCAGTAGGGTGATTTCTAGACTTATTCTCCAGAGCGTTTGCTTGTCACTGACTACCGCTGGTTACCATAGGCTTGGCTGAAGAGCCAGAAGTAACCAGACAAATAGCATGAGCCTGAGCCAGATGCTGGGACTGACGTTTATGCTCAGCAGCACCTGCAGCGGCGAAAGCTGGATGGGAGACCACAGATGCAGGCAAGGCTTGGGAGCTACCCCATGTAGCGGGAGAATCTCGGCGCCTAACACCCATTTTCAAAATTAAACAATAAAAAAATCAAACATACACATAATTGGTATCGCCGCATTCAGAATTGCCCAATCTATCAATTAAAAAATAGCATTAACCTGATCCCTAAATGCTGTAGCGAGAGAAAAGTCAAAATACCAGAATTACTTTTTTTTGGTTGCCAGGATATTGCATTAAAATACAATACCGGGCAATCAAAAGATCGCATATGCAACAAAATGGTATGATTAAAGACTTCAGCTTGGCGCACAAAAAATAAGCACTCATTCAATGAAATATTGCAATATTGCCTTGCGCTGGCGTGTACTCCGGGGGACAGAGAATGAACTTCAATCCAATATTGCAGCCAGCATGCAGCCAGCGGGTAAGGAAAGGGTGAATCAAACACCCGAAAACCCCGCCCATATGACCCAAAACTGGTCCCGCCAAATTCAGGTGACAGGTTCCCTTTAAACTTTATTAAACAGGGCAATGTGCTCATTTTGAAAACTAATATTTTATTTCTAAAATAAAAATTAAAAGTGGTCTAAAAGATTTAAAAAATATATGTTTTAAAAAAAATAAATATTAATATTGATTTTACGTGTTACTACATTGTTTTATTATAAAAAGCATGAACGGTTTGACAATATAATTTATCATTAATCAAGCTGATTGTGATCATTGGTTGCTAATTTTTTATAAATGGTCATACAGTTTGATGGTACTTTGACATTATTAAGGCTTTCTTTGTGTTAAAAAATCTTGAAAATGGTTGGCTACAGTTTTGGGAAACCTTAATGTATCATAGAGATATCTTGAGGACGATTGAGGAATTTAATTTCTCTAACTTTTTAATGCGGTCTAAAACAAATTTTTCAGTCTAGTTAGATGAAATGGACCTAAACTCAATTTCGTCAAATTTGCTCACATGTTGCCTAAAAATAAAAAATATGAAAAAACGTTATACATAGTTTTAATTAAAAATATCTTATTGTTTTAATACGTGAAGAAGAGATAGGGTAGTAAAACTGTAAGATCAGAATACACCAAGTTTGTACAGTAGTAGTAGTCTCATAACTTCTAATACTCATTTTAGTTAGAAATTTTTACATTTTATTATTTTGAACTAACAAAAGTTGCATGTGACTGTGAGGATTCTCCTGCTCTTCTGAGGATCAGTCAGAGCCTTTTTTAAAAGCTTCTATTTGTTTGCTTTAGTTCTGTTATGACCCCAATGGCGAGGGTCTCAGAGGAACGTGGAAGTCTGCAGAATACAAAAATCCAGCTCATAGGGCAGTGGTAACTGGGTTGACCATATATCTACTCCTAACGCCAACACTAGAAGTAGCCGGGGATCATTCCTACGTTGATTCTAGATGACACGCGCCAGCCGGAGAATCTAGCTACCCCTAGTAGAGGAAAACAAAGACCTTTCTTGCCTCCAGAGAAGGGGACCCCAAAGCTGGATAGAAGCCCCCCACAAATAATGACGGTGAGGTAAGAGGAAATGACAAACACAGAAATGAACCAGGTTTAGCACAGAGAGGCCCGCTTACTGATAGCAGAATAAAGAAAGGTAACTTATATGGTCAACAAAAACCCTATCAAAATCCACACTGGAAATTCAAGAACCCCCGAACCGTCTAACGGTCCGGGGGGAGAACACCAGCCCCCTAGAGCTTCCAGCAAAGGTCAGGATATAGAATTGGAACAAGCTGGACAAAAATACAAAACCAAAACAAATAGCAAAAAGCAAAAGGCAGACTTAGCTGATATAACTGGAACCAGGATCAGTAGACAAGAGCACAGCAGACTAGCTCTGATAACTACGTTGCCAGGCATTGAACTGAAGGTCCAGGGAGCTTATATAGCAACACCCCTAACTAACGACCCAGGTGCGGATAAAAGGAATGACAGAAAAACCAAAGTCAAAAAACTAGTAACCACTAGAGGGAGCAAAAAGCAAATTCACAACAGTACCCCCCCCTTAGTGAGGGGTCACCGAACCCTCACCACGACCACCAGGGCGATCAGGATGAGCGGCATGAAAGGCACGAACTAAATCGGCCGCATGAACATCAGAGGCGACCACCCAGGAATTATCTTCCTGACCATAGCCCTTCCACTTGACCAGGTACTGAAGCCTCCGCCTGGAGAGGCGAGAATCCAAGATCTTCTCCACCACGTACTCCAACTCGCCCTCAACCAACACCGGAGCAGGAGGCTCAGCAGAAGGAACTACAGGCACAATGTACCGCCGCAACAAGGACCTATGAAATACATTGTGAATAGCAAACGACACAGGAAGATCCAGACGAAAAGATACAGGATTAAGGATTTCCAATATCTTGTAAGGCCCAATAAAACGAGGTTTAAATTTGGGAGAGGAGACCTTCATAGGAACAAAGCGGGAAGAAAGCCACACCAAATCCCCAACGCGTAGTCGGGGACCCACACCGCGGCGGCGGTTGGCAAAGCGCTGAGCCTTCTCCTGTGACAACTTCAAGTTGTCCACCACATGATTCCAGATCTGCTGCAACCTATCCACCACAGAATCCACCCCAGGACAGTCAGAAGGCTCCACATGACCTGAAGAAAAGCGAGGATGGAAACCAGAGTTGCAGAAAAAAGGCGAAACCAAGGTGGCGGAACTAGCCCGATTATTAAGGGCAAACTCAGCCAACGGCAAGAATGTCACCCAATCGTCCTGATCAGCAGAGACAAAACACCTCAAATAAGCCTCCAAAGTCTGATTGGTTCGCTCCGTCTGTCCATTAGTCTGAGGATGGAAAGCAGACGAAAACGACAAATCAATGCCCATCTTACTACAAAAGGATCGCCAGAACCTGGAAACGAACTGGGATCCTCTGTCTGACACAATATTCTCAGGGATGCCGTGCAAACGAACCACGTTCTGGAAAAACACAGGAACCAGATCGGAAGAGGAAGGCAGCTTAGGCAAAGGAACCAAATGGACCATCTTGGAGAAGCGATCACATATCACCCAGATAACGGACATGCCCTGAGATAGCGGAAGATCAGAAATGAAATCCATGGAGATATGTGTCCAAGGTCTCTTCGGGACAGGCAAGGGCAAGAGCAAACCGCTGGCACGAGAACAGCAAGGCTTAGCTCGAGCACAAGTCCCACAGGACTGCACAAATGACCGCACATCCCTTGACAAGGAAGGCCACCAAAAGGACCTGGCCACCAGATCTCTGGTGCCAAAAATTCCCGGGTGACCTGCCAACACCGAGGAATGAACCTCGGAAATGACTCTGCTGGTCCACTTATCCGGGACAAACAGTCTGTCAGGTGGACAAGACTCAGGCCTATCAGCCTGAAATCTCTGCAACACACGTCGCAGATCCGGAGAAATAGCTGACAAGATAACTCCATCTTTAAGAATACCAACAGGATCAGCGACTCCAGGAGCATCAGGCACAAAGCTCCTAGAAAGAGCATCGGCCTTCACATTCTTTGAACCTGGTAAATACGAGACAACAAAATCAAAGCGGGAGAAAAACAATGACCAGCGGGCCTGTCTCGGATTAAGGCGTTTAGCAGACTCGAGATACATCAGATTTTTGTGATCAGTCAAGACCACCACACGATGCTTAGCACCCTCGAGCCAATGACGCCACTCCTCAAATGCCCATTTCATGGCCAACAACTCCCGATTGCCCACATCATAATTTCGCTCGGCAGGCGAAAACTTCCTAGAGAAAAAGGCACAAGGTTTCATAACAGAGCAACCAGGGCCTCTCTGCGACAAAACGGCCCCTGCCCCAATCTCCGAAGCATCCACCTCAACCTGAAAGGGAAGTGAGACGTCAGGCTGGCACAAAACAGGCGCCGAAGTAAACCGGCGTTTCAACTCCTGGAAAGCCTCCACGGCAGCAGGAGCCCAGTTAGCTACATCGGAGCCCTTCTTGGTCATATCCGTCAAAGGTTTCACAATGCTAGAAAAATTAGCGATAAAACGACGGTAGAAGTTAGCGAAGCCCAAGAACTTCTGAAGACTCTTAACTGACGAGGGCTGAGTCCAATCAAGAATAGCTCGGACCTTGACTGGGTCCATCTCCACAGCAGAAGGGGAAAAAATGAACCCCAAAAAGGGAACCTTCTGTACACCAAAGAGACACTTTGAGCCCTTGACAAACAAAGAATTTTCACGCAAAATTTTAAAGACCAACCTGACCTGCTCCACATGCGAATCCCAATTATCAGAAAAAACCAAAATATCATCCAGATAAACAATCAAAAATTTATCCAGATACTTCCGGAAAATGTCATGCATAAAGGACTGAAAAACTGAAGGCGCATTGGAGAGCCCAAAAGGCATCACCAAGTACTCAAAATGACCTTCGGGCGTATTGAATGCGGTTTTCCATTCATCACCTTGCTTAATGCGCACAAGGTTGTACGCACCACGAAGGTCTATCTTTGTGAACCACTTGGCACCCTTAATCCGGGCAAACAAGTCAGACAACAGCGGTAAAGGATACTGAAATTTGACAGTGATCTTATTTAAAAGCCGATAATCAATACAAGGTCTCAAAGATCCGTCCTTTTTTGCCACAAAAAAGAATCCCGCACCAAGAGGGGAAGAAGACGGACGAATATGTCCTTTTTCCAGAGACTCCTTGATATATGAACGCATAGCGGTATGTTCAGGTACCGACAGATTAAACAGTCTTCCCTTAGGAAATTTACTGCCTGGGATCAAATCTATAGCACAGTCACAGTCCCTATGAGGAGGCAGTGCACTGGACTCAGACTCACTGAAGACATCCTGATAATCAGACAAATACTCCGGAACTTCCGAAGGCGTAGAAGAAGCAATAGACACAGGCAGGGAATCCTCATGAATACCACGACAGCCCCAACTTGAGACTGACATAGCCTTCCAGTCCAGGACTGGATTATGGGTCTGTAACCATGGCAGCCCTAAAACGACCAAATCATGCATTTTATGTAAAACCAGGAAACGTATCACCTCGCGGTGTTCAGGAGTCATGCACATGGTAACCTGTGTCCAATACTGCGGTTTATTTGCTGCCAATGGTGTAGCATCAATACCCCTAAGAGGAATAGGATTTTCTAATGGTTCAAGAGTAAATCCACAGCGCTTAGCAAATGAGAGATCCATGAGACTCAGGGCAGCACCTGAATCTACAAACGCCATGACAGGATAAGATGACAGTGAGCAAATCAAAGTTACAGACAGAATAAATTTAGGTTGCAAATTACCAACGGTGACAGGACTAACAACCTTAGCTATACGTTTAGAGCATGCTGAGATAACATGTGTAGAATCACCACAGTAGTAGCACAAGCCATTCCGGCGTCTATGAATTTTCCGCTCATTTCTAGTCAGGATTCTATCACATTGCATTAAATCAGGTGTCTGTTCAGACAACACCATGAGGGAATTTGCGGTTTTTCTATCACATTGCACCGAATTAGGTGTCTGTTCAGACAACACCATGAGGGAATTTGCGGTTTTGCGCTCCCGCAACCGCCGGTCAATTTGAATAGCCAGTGCCATAGTATCATTCAGACCTGTGGGAATGGGAAAACCCACCATAACATTCTTAATGGCTTCAGAAAGGCCATTTCTAAAATTAGCGGCCAGTGCACACTCGTTCCAATGTGTCAGCACGGACCATTTCCGAAATTTTTGGCAATACACTTCAGCCTCGTCCTGCCCCTGAGACATAGACAGCAAGGCCTTTTCTGCCTGAATCTCAAGGTTGGGTTCCTCATAAAGTAAACCGAGCGCCAGAAAAAACGCCTCAAGATCAGCCAATGCCGGATCTCCTGGCGCCAGCGAAAAAACCCAATCCTGAGGGTCGCCCCGTAAGAACGAAATAACAATTTTTACTTGCTGAGCAGAATCTCCTGATGAACAGGGTCTCAGGGACAAAAACAATTTACAATTATTCACGAAATTCCTAAACTTTAACCTGTCTCCGGAAAACAGTTCAGGAATCGGTATTTTAGGTTCTGACCTAGGATTTCTGATAACATAGTCTTGTATGCCCTGCACACGAGTAGCCAGCTGGTCCACACTTGTAATCAAGGTCTGGACATTCATGTCTGCAGCAAGCATAGCCACTCTGAGGTAAAGGGGAAGGAGAAAAAAAAAAACTCAGAATCTTCTTTCTTATAATCCCTCTTCTGCAATGCATTAAACATTTAATACTGGCCTGGCAAACTGTTATGACCCCAATGGCGAGGGTCTCAAAGGAACGTGGAAGTCTGCAGAATACAAAAATCCAGCTCATAGGGCAGTGGTAACTGGGTTGACCATATATCTACTCCTAACGCCAACACTAGAAGTAGCCGGGGATCATTCCTACATTGATTCTAGATGACACGCGCCAGCCGGAGAATCTAGCTACCCCTAGTAGAGGAAAACAAAGACCTTTCTTGCCTCCAGAGAAGGGGACCCCAAAGCTGGATAGAAGCCCCCCACAAATAATGACGGTGAGGTAAGAGGAAATGACAAACACAGAAATGAACCAGGTTTAGCACAGAGAGGCCCGCTTACTGATAGCAGAATAAAGAAAGGTACTTATATGGTCAAGAAAAACCCTATCAAAATCCACACTGGAAATTCAAGAACCCCCGAACCGTCTAACGGTCCGGGGGGAGAACACCAGCCCCCTAGAGCTTCCAGCAAAGGTCAGGATATAGAATTGGAACAAGCTGGACAAAAATACAAAACCAAAACAAATAGCAAAAAGCAAAAGGCAGACTTAGCTGATATAACTGGAACCAGGATCAGTAGACAAGAACACAGCAGACTAGCTCTGATAACTACGTTGCCAGGCATTGAACTGAAGGTCCAGGGAGCTTATATAGCAACACCCCTAACTAACGACCCAGGTGCGGATAAAAGGAATGACAGAAAAACCAAAGTCAAAAAACTAGTAACCACTAGAGGGAGCAAAAAGCAAATTCACAACAAGTTCACACTGTATAAAATGATATACCTTTCACAACAACATAGTGTTTCATATTACAGTGACCAAGATATATTTCTTTAATTTATAACTAAGTTTTATTAATAATTCCCTATATTTTTACTGTTTATTTGAAGTGCTTTCTAGAAATGCAATTTACTTTAAGAATCCAAGTTACCGAACCAGCTGCACTTACACTATGGAATAAAGTAAAGTTTTTAACTACTTAAAAAACCCATAATGAATATGAAAGCAAATGTTCGCACTTACTTATACGTAACTGTCATCAAGGGTTAACCACACCTCTTTCATTCATGCTGTAGTGTTCATGGGATTTGACAGCCATATTCTGTAGATATTTATTGAGATTAATTTAAAGAGAACCTATTGCAGTAAACTAAAAGTTTAGATATTATTACAAAGCTGGGTTATCACAGCAAATGAACATAGAGTTAGGGGGAGGGCTCAATACAACTTGCATTTTATTAATTTATGCTTTTTCTGATTCTGTGTTTAGGAGTCAAGTGGGCAGATTAATTTGATGATTGAAGTCCTCCCTATTTAAATGTACTGATAATGATAGCTGTAAATCATTGATGCCACCAAAGGCAACATCTGCAAAGAGTTTGTATATTCTCCCCGTGTTTGCGCGAGTTTCCTCCTTGGTCTGCGGTTTCCTCCCACACACCAAAAATATAATGATAAGGAATCTAAATTATGAGCCAAAATGGGACAGCGACAATAATGTCTGTAATGTGCTGTGGAATTAATAGCGCTATATAAAAAAGTAAAATAAATAAGCTACCCAATGGGCTCATAAACCCACAATGAACAGATCTTTATAACAATTAAATTAAATTAAAAGTTGATAAAAGTTGAACTGATTTTTTTCTCGCAATGCTAAATATTAATTCACTCATTTTTCAGCTCTATATCATGCTGGCCACATATAGGACTGCATATATAATTTGACTGATGTTCTGGGTGAATAGAGTGAAGAGTGAATCCGTTATTTTAAAAAATAGTTAAAGAACAGAGATTTTATAATGTATGCTGTAGTTTCACAACTTTTACCGCATTTTAACTAAAATTAAGGTTCATTGACTCTTAGAGTTTTTAGGCTGTTTAGGGTTTTTTTGTGCAAATATAGTTTGTTTCCATTAAACAAACTATATTTCATAGAAGCTTCAGATGCCATACAGTGCCACCAAATACCTATGATTGCATAGTCATAAAGAGGTTTATTAGTTTCCATACTAATTGTGGTTCGGGAAGCATCATTATTTTACAGGTTTTCTTAAGAAGCTTGTGTTCTATTATCATAGACACTCAGATTATTATCATCAGTAATTCATATTGAGTATCTGGTAAATGGTCCTCTCAAGCGTGATCTCACAATAATTTTATCTTCTCTGAATTCGACCACCAGACAGATCCAATATGTGTTTCAGGTAAAACTGGAAAGAAAGTATATGATATTGCAGTGGCTATAAAACATCCTAATCCTCATGAAACATGTATCTCTGAGGGTCTTTAATACCTTACAGTATTTCATAGGCTCAGAGATATTAATGTATTTTATATCATGACAAGGTCTGCAAAATCTTGCCACCAGGGATGAAGTGCCATGTTAGTTTCTCTTTAGATAATATCTTCCAAAGACTGACAATGCAAAAAGAGGAATCTGTCACAACTGGAGAAATATGCGTTTCCTCGGGTCACTGTGCTTTAAAAGTACAGCTAAATGACAAAAAAGTCAAGAAATTAGACTTTAAACAAAATATAATTTCAAAACACAAGAAAGAGGTATAACTCTGTGAATATTCAGGAGCATCAGTCTAAGAGATACAAATAAGAGAGTCAATCATTCAAATGAATATCATTACTCAAGATACAGAGAGGCTTTATTTTGATGAATGCTAAACAATCAAACGTTCCCAACAATTCCTCTGAAAGGATCTGCAATTGCCTAAAATCCAATATGGGAATAACATTTGCTATATTAAATTTGTAACTTACGACTTGCAGAATTTACTCTTTGAATGGCATGTATATATAGTCTCAAAAATAAAATGGAAAAGTAGATTTAATCCTTATTCAGCAATACATTTCAGTAACGTGTTCTGAGACAGTGGTTAAAAAAATATGGAAATAAGGCAAGAATGAGCATATGTACCGTACACGTATAACTAAATTAGTTTGGATAAAAAGAATATAGAAGAAAAATGTATGCAAAGGTACATTCATAGAATCTGGTTTTTTTTGTCTGGGTGCAGTCTGTGTGCACAACTGACTTATTAAACACAAGTACACCACAAGTAGGAATGTTAGCCTATGTTATCAGAATAAAAATCAGGCTGTTGAATTTTACAACCTAACCAAACTTTTTTGTTTTCAAGGGACATAATATCGTACCTGAGTTGTCTGGCGGTAGGCTATTCTCATCTCCCCATTCAGAACACATATATACTCAGAAAAGCGTATATGTATGAAGAAGTAGGGAGCAATAGCTGGTGGATGACGTCTATCTAAACTTTTTACCTCCAATCGCAGCTGCGGGCTCTCTTTGTCATTTGAGACCCGCGGCTGTAATGATTTTACTGCTGATTAGAAGAAGTGCTTGTCGCACTGTCATACACATGACAGCATGGCAAGCAATGGATGTTCGGGGTCCCCCATTCTAGTGAATTGGGTCCGGGTTCGGGTTCGAGTCCGGTTACTGTTTTGGTACCCGAACCCGAACTTTTTGTAACTGTTTGGCTAAACCCACTGGACCCGAATATCCAGGGGTCCACTCATCTCTTGCAAAGACAGATTTTTGCATTACTGAGATAGGTGATGGGAGATGTTTTTATAGTATTCTACACAGATGGGAGACGAGAGAAAGAGAGTGAATATCTTCTTTCTCCCTCCTACTGAAAATCTTATCAGTGGCAACTGCCATCTCCTATCTCAGTAATGAAAAAATCTATCTTCACTGAATACATATTGTACTGGTAATTGACAATTTTTAAAATGATCAATCAGTCCTGGAAGGGATAATAGCAGATTTCTCTACTAAGATACTGCATATTACAAAATTCCTTGCATTCATGTATTATGAAATAAAAAATTAAACCAACAGTTCTTTTTAACTCACCCTTGATTTTATAAGAATTTTTTTTTTGTGCTTTTGGCGTATGTAGGGGAAATCAATTTACGTAAACATTATTATAAAGAAGTCAGTGGAACATAAATTAGGGAATATTAATGTAAAACGAATACAAACTTCAAACAGATTAAATATATAGAATTATATTTATTATGCAACACTAAGTAATTTCAGAGAAGAGAACGTTTCCCATGAAACGTAGGCTGCTCATAAAATAAATGACAACGCTAGTGGCATTTTTCCATAACACCAGGCTGGGACTGATAGTCAGTATGATTTAAGCACTAACGGTGTAGAGTAAACAATTTCACACTATGTCAGTCATAATGTATGTACCACAACAAATAAGTCACTTAGCTAAACCTATAAATTGGAAACCTGTAAGACAAATGACTTAAAGATTAACTTTATCTGTTTTTTTAAATTTTTTAATATGTGTAGAGGACAGAGGGGGCTTTTTGACTCCATCCTCTGACTTGCCTCTACTATGCACTTATGTTAGCACATCTTCAGGAAATCAATGTTGTTCCTTACATCGGCACCAGGGCACCATTAAGTAACATGTAGCTATCAGAATTATTCTATATATCAAAGCTAAATTCCAGTTAATCTGTGAGTTCAGAAATTTGCAAACACCCTTTGTGCCTAATTATTTTTACTATCTGATGAACTCCTTACAGTATGTATTATCCCTACTGCAGATTCTTTGTTTTGCTTGTTTATTAAAAGTAATGTGTCATGAAGAAAATGACATACTGTGTAAAAGGTATATTTTTTTTATAATTTATTTTATTATTTTCTATGTTACTCTGTATATTTTAAAATAGTCTTGAAATCATGGAGTTTCCAATGACATTTCATCAACTATCTTATTACCATCACAGGCAGGATAGCAACATTCACAGGACCTTTGGTGACATCACGATCATATGCCCTTCATGTCACCAAAGGTCCTGTGTCCTGGAAGATTCTAGCAGAACTGAAAAGGAGGAGACAGGCTTGTTTAATCCTCTATAGTGTGTCTATGTGTGTGCATTTGTGGGCTGTGCGTATACAAGTGTGTATGTGCTGTAATTACATATATATGTGTGTGTGCTGTGTGTATCTACGTATGTATGTACTGTGTATACATATATGTGTATGTGTGTTTGTATTGCGTGCATATACATGTGTTATCTATAAAATACACTTGTGGGTGTAGTATTCACATTTACAAGTACTGTCAGAACAGGCATTCAGTGATGTAAACATGTCAGCAATCACCCAATGGTTCGCATCACCATATTTTCGGTCTGCGTGCTGGCTTTGAAAAAAAATGGATAGGACTAAGACTAATGTTACACAGTCAAGCAGTGCAGATGAGAACTTTTTTTCACAGGCCAAATCTGTTTGTGAAAAAATTTAGCATACACTAGTTTCTTCAGTAAACCCAATGAGAGTCAACTATTCAAGTCTATGGGTGCGTTAAAAAAATTGTATGTTATATAGAGCCACAGTATAGCATCTGATTTTCACAGATACATTACAATTCTGTAGCATAGGAAACTGTAAATAGTCTTCTTAATGATTAATAGCTGCTGCTTTAAAAAGCGGATTGAACACGGACAGCACACGAATGACAAGAGAGAAAAAAAATCACCCCACTTTTCTGGATGAAACTCTATATTTTAAAGACTCTTGTGAACCTGCCCAATGAGCAAGCAAAATAATGCTTATTCATCAGGTGATTGGATTGTTCATAGTAGTACAAAAATCATTACTCCCGGCTACTCATCACCCTAAGTGATGCTGATAACATGATATATTTACGTGATAAGCATGCGTCATTATAAGAGTGACACAACACAAAGCTCCAATGTGTCTGCCTAATGTCTACGCAACTCTTCTTGGTAACTGATGAAAAAAACATGACATGAATCAGTACTGTGACAGCGAAGAGTCGGAGCAGCTCTGCTCTCAATCAGCAAACAAGGATCTGAAGCAGAACCGTGAGAGTATAGTGTCGGAACAACAGCGACAGCAGAGCAGACACAATGATATGAAGCAGCCTGGTATAAGCAAAGCACATATATTACTATATGAAGCAATACTGTGTCAATATATTGTGTATACTGGACATCTTGCACAGCAACATGAATCAGATGACGTCTACATTCTGTCTAACGTTGTAGAAAGAATACAAATTAAGGTGTTACCTATATACGCAATATAAAATGATATACTTAAGTGTTAGATTTGACTAGCCACATGTAATGGTAGAAGCATTACATGTGATGCGTGATTCTAATGTGAGACTTGTTTGTTTATGGGTAAGGCTATGTTCACATGTTGCTTTTTGCAGCATCCTCTCAGCAGTAAAAAAGCTGCAGGTAAAATGTAGATTTTGCTTCCTTTTTTAGAATCTCAAAGTTCAGCTTTGCTTCCACCTAGGAAGCATGAACAATACAAGGTCTTAGGCCACCAATGCAAGCCATATTTGACACCATAAATTTTGTTGGGAAAAAATGATAAATTTGATCAAATCACAAAAATAAATTTTGCTGTACCTGCGTTTCTCACACCAAAGACGCTGCAAAAACTGAGACACATTTTTTGCAGTGTTTTTGTTGCATTTTTGCATATACTTATTGCTTTCTATGGGTAAAAAAATGTTGCAAAAACGCTGAAAGAATTGACATGCTGCAGTTTTCAAAAACACAATCGTTTTCAAATTAGGTAAGAAAAAAAAAATAAGCGTGTGCGTGGGATTTCTGAAATCTCATAGCTTTTGCTGGTACTGAAGAAAACAGCTTTTAATGTGCTCTTAAAAAAGCAGCAAAAATAGAAAGTGTGAAAATAGCCTAACAGTGAAATAAGGCTATTGACAACATTGCAGGTGATTGTCACATTTATGTGCTACAATAATCATCAGGTTTTAAAATAAATACAATCGCTCATGCATTTGTTAATTTGCTTCAGTCTTGTACAGCAAACATTAAAAGCAACATGATTGTCAGCCCATATAAATGTAATTTTATAAACAAAAAGTAATGAAATGAAATTATATAACTTTTAGCAAATCAAAGCTTATAGTTTCTCATAAAATACACATAGAGGAGAAGAGAGAGAAAAAACCTAGTTGACCAGAAAAGATTACACTTTACAGGCGAAAGAAAAAGAGAGGACTCTGCTGACCATAAGATATCATTATATAGCCAAGAAAGTAAGAGAAAGAGTACCCATTGACCATAAAAGCTTACATTCTACAGGACAGACAGAGGATCCTGGTGATCATAAGAAATTACAGATATACATGTAGCCGCACGCTCCGGTCCCCAGTGTCGGCGGCAGTGCCGGGTATTGAGGTGAGAGACTCGCTCGAGTTTCTCGCATTGCACTCGCAAGTGTGACCTCGGCCTTACACAGTGACTCTAGAGATGGGAAAGGACTCTGACATACAAACTATGCTCCACTGGGAGCCGCTGATCTTCAATGGTCCAGGTACTGACCACCACTTAACAAGGTATGATAAATAAGATATCATAGCTACAGCATTATGAGAAAGCAATGCAAAATGACGTTTGCCTGGTCTATGGCACTTCAGCATTGTGGAGAATGCTGATGGGCAAGTATTTTTTGTGCAAACCATAAATTGAATTTGAAAAGTTCAAATTTGTGTGAAACCGCGGATTTTAGGAAATTCAACTTGAACTTTATTCTCCTCAGATCAATCCGCTCATCTCTATTTGTATATGATCAACATGTTACCCCCTTACATGGCTCAAACCTAGAGCAAGTTAATTGATCTCATAATCTTTTCTCATAACTAAAATTCTCAAGGCTTCTAATTCATTTTTATCCTCTTCTTGTAATTTCTCTAATTTATAACACAGAATTGATGCTGCTTCATAACAAATCCACTTTGGAATATTTTTTAAATTTCACATTATTGCATGCTAATTTAAAATATGCCAGTGTAAGTACTATTTAGAGGTACTAATTTATGTACACACATATCATTTTCATAAACACTTTCAATGTTTTGTTTTACGAATTACTTTATATCTTGTTATATCACAAATATTGCTTTCCACAGCTAGATTTACTTTAACATGACTCTTAACAGACCCGCCAATTATAATCTACCATAGTTTTCAGAGAAGACTGTGAAACAAAGCAAAAATATCAAAATCAATTTTACAGTTCTGTATAAGGAAACAAACTAAAGGTACCAAAAATAATATAAAGCACTACTAAGTAAATTACTATTAACTTTTACTAAAAATTTACAGAATTTTTACAATAAATAATATTATATACAATTAATTACATATATTTTGATAAATCGAAACATTTACATAAATCAATTTTCTGCACTTTGATTTCTCCTGCCTTGTCCCTGAAACAAATTTGCTATGTAATTTTTAAAGTTTTGCTAGAGAACTCTGGGTATTTCTTTGCATATTAAAACATGAATTCAGATTTCTAGCTTTGAAAGGACTTCATAAGATTATCATATCAAACTCCGTCCGTGGATAAAAGCTGAAAAGGAAAATGTGTAGCTTATTGCAAAATATTGTTTATTCCTATTTAAATTGTCAATTACATTTTCTTTAAACAGATTTGAATAGACTTTCTTTTAGCCTACCCTAGCTTTTCTCAGATTTATTTTTCTTATAACTTTGTT
Source organism: Ranitomeya variabilis (assembly GCF_051348905.1). NCBI lineage: Eukaryota > Metazoa > Chordata > Amphibia > Anura > Dendrobatidae > Ranitomeya > Ranitomeya variabilis. The sequence goes on from NC_135232.1 coordinate 240,527,875, forward strand.
TGCAAACATAATTGGGAAGTAACAAATACTCCACTATTAATGTTACCAGTAATAATAATGATAATAATGAAAATCATCCACACAAGAAAACTCCTTGTCCAAATGCTTTAATATGGCACATTGAGGTCAGAGAGCACCTTAGAAACTTCACCTATGTAGTAAAATGGAGAACCAGTATATCAGAATGGCTCCTGCCCTGGTATATTAAGCTCCATGCATTAAATGGTCAACTACTACTGGAAATATGTATAATTTAGAAATAAAACTTGTAACACTGTAGTAAGTAAACAAATAAAAACATATGCAAAAATTATAGAGTATTTAGCTATTTTCTTAAATAAGAGACAGTACACCTGTTATTTTAAGTCTAATATGCAGGTGCACATGTAAGCTGTGGCCATTAACAAACAAATATAACCTAGGATAAAAGATAATGTGTATGTAAACTACAGTAAGTAAATTAATAGTAATACATGTAGTACTTAGTTAACATCCTTTTTATCAAATAATCATAAAAGCCATACCACTACAACAAGGTGTACCAAACTAGAATGGTACTTAACTCTGTCACACAGCGAGGTGAGTTACTAGAGTTAGGGACCATTCCGATTGGTTATACCTCATCCTGGTGGGATGGCTTTTATGCTTTTTGATCAAATAAATGTTAACTAAGTACCCTATGAGTATTTGCATATTACATACTGTATATTACATATATACTAACAGGTGTGCTGGCTTTTGTTTTTGGTTTTACCCTTGGAAATAACACCTGGTAATTAGAAATAGAGTAGTTAGACCAACACATCAAGAGCCATTTTCTTTTGAAAAAGGAACGGACTATGTGGGAGAACTCTTTTATGTTCCTCAAGAGAACAGCAAACCTTTTAAGGCAAATTGTCATGTGCAAAAGAATTCACCACTTTCACTATGAAGCCCGTAAAAATTTCTGGTGGAAGCAATTCCTTTCATAAGTCACATGATTAGTGAAAGGAAGGCCATCTGTGGGCAATCTGAGTGTCACATGGTCTATAAGTATATATGCACCTTTTTCTGAAAGGACACAGAGGCTGCAAATCCATTATTATCAAATGAAAAGAACAAGTTATCACAACAAAACTGTCAAGAGAGGGCCGCCTACCAAAAAACTCAGCCCAGGCAAGGAAGGCATTAATCAAAGAGACAACACAGACCTCAAAGACAAGAGACTGGAATATCTATCCATACTACCACAGTAAGCTCAATACAACACTCAATAGAGGTAGCCTTTCTGGAAGAGTGGACAGAAAAATGCTTTTACTTACACTCAAAAATTGCAGGGCTAATTTTGAGTTTTCCAAAAGACATGTGGGAGACTCCTAAAATTTATAGGGGAAGGTGCTGTGGCAGATGAGACCAAAATTGAACTTTTTGGCCACCAAGGTAAACGCTATGTCTGAAATCAAACCAACACAGCTCATCACCGCAAGATCATAATCACCACAGTGAATCATGATGGTGGCTCCACCATGCTGTGGGGATGATTTTCAGAGGCAGGGACAGGAAAAGTAGTCAGAGTTGAGGGGAAGATGGATGGTACAAAATACAGGGGTGTTCCTGAGCAAAGTTTGTTTTAGTCTGTCAGTGATTTGAGATTGGGACGGAGGTTCATGTACCAGCAAGACAATGACCCAAAGAATACTGCTAAAGTATCACTTGAGTGGTTTAAGGGGAAACAGAAATATTTTGGAGTGGCCTAGTCAAAGCCCAGATTTTAATCCAATTGCAAATCTGTGGTCAGATTTGAAGATTGCTGTTCACCAGAGTAAACCAACTAACTTGAAGGAGCTGGAGCAGTTTTGTCTTGAGTAATATGCAAAAATCCCACTTTAGGGGATGACTAGTTATGCACATTGAAGTTTACAATTATTTTGTCCTATTTGTAGTTTGCTTCACGATAAAAAAAACAAATGTTCACAGTTGTAGGCATGTTCCTCATGACCTGCTGTAAACCCTCAAAAAAAGCCAACCATAACCCTAACCCCAACCCTAACCCTAATGGAAAAATGGAAAAAAATTACATTTTTTTATTTTACAATTTTTACCTAAGTGGGTGATAAAGGGGGGATTGATTTACTATTTTTTTATTTTGATCACTGTGATAGGGTCTATCACAGTGATCAAAATGAACCAATAGGAGAACTCCTATAGTTGTTGAGTAACGACCAGCAGATCTCGGCAGGCGCACTGTGCATGCACTCGTGGCTTTCTTCCAGGAAGATGACGTGAAGGGCTGGGGGATGGAGCCGGAGGGTCCGGAGATGGGGGAGGTACTGGTGGGCTTGGGGGACCCCCTTTCTCTCTCCTCTGGTATGCTAGATCATATCAGAGGAGAGAGAAATGAATGGGAAATCAGACTTTTTTTGCCATCGCCGTTATTTGGAGAAGACTGGGGACTGTAAAAAACAACTCAAATCATGTTTTCTGGATTCTCGGCTACCCTTATTTCCCAGTACAGTTAAAAAGCGATGCTGAGGAATAAGACCCCTTAACTGCTGTTAAAAGGAGTATCGGCGGGGTTAAGGGATGTGAACTTGCGATTATTCAATCGTTTGTACTTTATTCAGCAATACCACTATTTTACTATATATAGCACAAATCATAGCCTCATATGAACACCAGCCAGAAACGCCATTTATGGCTTTTAGAGGCAAATAATGGCTGATTGATATAGCCATTATCTTCAGACAAGCACCATACGTGCATGGCACTTCTCATTAAAGTGTTTAAAATGGGATACAATTTTTTTTCATTTAAGTCTTTCTTCACTAGTAATTTCAAGCATTTTTCATAATGGTTTGGGGCCAATTTTTGATCTAGCAGTCATGTGTATGTGTAAAATATGGCCTATCCTGTAGACAAGCATATGGAAAAACAACAAAACAAAAATGTGATACCTTTAAGGGAACCTTTCACCCACCTGACATTTTTAACTAAAAGAGCAACCTTGTGCAGCACTAATGCTGCATTCCGTGAAGGTGGCTCTTTTTTTGGGGGGGTCCCTTCCAATTCTGCAATATTACTTTTTATAATTTGCCCTCCATACCTTTAGTCTGTCAGGGGGCATGTCTTTTCCCCAGACACAAACGCTTCCCAGCCATCACTCATCCCCTCCATGCCCCGGGCGCCGCCTCCTCTGCCTTCATTAATGTCCCCAACACCTGTGCCATAAGTTCCTTTTTCAGGCATGCGCAGTTTGCGCTGCCCTTCGAATCACACGATGGGAACTTACAGCACAGGCACCAGGGACGTTAATGACCTCAGAGGAGGCGGCACACGATGCGCGGAGGGGCTGAGTGATGGATGGGAGGTGTTTGTGTCTGGGGGGAAAAGACATGCCCCCGGACAGACTACAGGTATGGCGGGCAAATTATAAAAAGTGATATTGCAGCGTTGGAAGGGACCCCCCAAAAAAGAGCCACCCACGGAATGCAGCATTAGTGCTGCACAAGGTGGCTCTTTTAGTTAAAAATGCCAGGTTCCCTTTAAGAATACTGTGCATTCTGCATAAACATGTCAAAAACGTCCAAAACACCAGAACATAACTAGGTCAGTATTTTGATATAAATGTTATCGTAACATCTGCCCTCCCATTTACAACTAAAACAAAGCGCCAATGAAACAATATGAAAAACACTGAAAATGGTGTGTGCAGCCTTAAATTGTTGATCCTGCATTTTATTCTAAAATGCCAAGCTACTTTGAAACTCGTTCCGATTTTCCCCTCTAATCCAAGATTAATAAATAAGCCTCCTTGAGCAGTCTCTTTACTCATAACATACATATGTCCAAGTCTGACATTGAATCCTGAGCTTATAAAGTTGCTGGAGCAGATTTTATTTATCAATGTGCTAGCTGTTTGTCATCTTTATTGTTCTTCTGAACTGCCATTTATTTCCGACATATCTTATGCATCCAGTCTCAGTATTTGAGTCTGTAGCAACACACAATATCTAGGCCTTGGTATTTATCATTAAGTCAGCAGACTGCAACCAATTATCAAAATCGGTGTCAGAATCTAGCTTACAGCCTACTCAAATTCAGTTTCTATGGCACAAAACATTAAGATTTATGACTGTTTACTGATATCTGTCATAGTTTCGTATTGCAGAACGACTATCTGCCATGAAATGATTTTGATACATATGTACACACTACAGCATTATTTAGGTATCTGTAGATAATGTCCACACAGCAGAACTGGAGCCTGAGAGACATTTTAGAAAGTTAGAAGGAAAATTCTGACAGAGATATAATGCAAGTTTATTCATAGAAGTCTGTAATTTCTTACAATTAAAACAATTATTTGTTTGCTGACTTCTGTCTGTTCTTGACTATCCTACCATTTTCTTCCTTTCCCTATTTCTTCCTTAATGTTTATAGTATAATAAAGAATAAAGTAGTTATCTTTTTTTCACTCTTTCCCACTCCACTTTTCTGTAGCGTTAATTAAAATGATAATAAAAATTATATAAATGAGAATTATTTGCTCAAACAAGCATCATTACTTTCTGCTGATACCAATTTTTTATCTTCATGTCAAACCCGTTTTTTTTTTTCATGCTTTCATTGTTGTGTTCTAGGAGCCTTCATTTTTTAATTTTCTTTCATAGACACATTCATGATCAATTGTATTTGTCAGAGTCATCATTTTGAGGTTTTTATACCTTATTAAAGGGAACCTGTCATCAGGATTGTGCACAGTAACCTACAGACAGTGTCAGGTCAGCGCCTTTATACTGATTAAAATTATACCTGGGTTTATGAAATCCATCTTGTGGTTTATTTTCAGTTTTCAGTTAAAGAGATTCTCATTCTCTGAGGCGGCCTTCTTGTCAGTGACCTGCCCCCTATAGTATTAACAAGACCAAGAATGTATGAAGGCAACTTGAGTCCTAAATACCGTTTATACTCAAGTATATCCCAAGCCGAGAATAAGCCGAGGCACTTACCTTTGCCATGGAAAACTGGATAAGCTTATTGACTCAAGTATAAGCCGGGTATGTATTACCCCCCTCATCTCTGTCCTGCTATGCATGGCTCTCCCTGTCCTGTCTTGCTATGCGTGGCTCCCCGTCCTGTCCTGGTATTTGGCTCCCCTCATCCTGTCCTGGTATGTGGCTCCACCTGTCTTGGTATGTGGCTCCCCCATCCTGTCCTAGTATGTGTCTCCCCTCATCCTGTCCTGGTATGTGGCTCTCCCTGTCATGGTATGTGGCTCCGCATCCTGTCCTGGTATCTGGCTCCCCTCATCCTGTCCTGGTATGTGGCTCTCCCTGTCCTGTCCTGGTATGTGTGGCTCCCTCTGTTGTGTGCAATGCTCCCCCAGTCCTGCATCGCTCTGCTCCCCCAGTCCACATTGCTCAGCTCCCTCAGTCCCACATTGCTCAGCTTCCCCATCCCGCATATCTTAGCTCCACCATCCCCCATGACTCAGCTCCCCAGCGCCATGGTTGTATGCATGGCTCACATTGCCCCCCCATCATACTCACCCTCCTCACACCTGCATCTCCGTCCCTGTATCTCCATTGTCCCGGCGGCTCTCCTCTCCTCTGCTCAGCGGTCACATGGTACCACTTATTAAGGTAATGCATATGCGCTACATGCCTATGGGAGTGGAGACGCATCCATATTCATTACCTTAATGAGCGGCACCACGTGACCGCTCAGCACAGGGGCGAGAAGAGCCACCGGCTCCGGGACAACAGAGATGCAGGGACGGAGATGCAGTGAAGGAGGGTGAGTATTATCTCTTCTGCTAGCTGTCACTGTGCCACAACCGCTGGCTCCTGTCACCTGCTGCTTTGCAACCCCCCTCCCCCACCAGCTTTTTGGTCCATTACTCGTGTATAAGCTGAGGGGGGTGCCTTCAGCACAAAAAATTGTGCTGAAAATCTCAGCTTATACACGAGTACGTATATACAGTAATTGCTGAACTATTGTCATATGAGAATAGTATAAAACCTGCATGTGGAAACAATTTTTTATGATATATTATTTCTTTAACCCCTTTACCCCTGAGCCTGTTTTCACCTTCCTAACCATGCTAAATTTTACAATTCTCGCCAGCATACCTTTTATGAGGTTTTTATTTGTGACATGTTGCACTTGACGGTAGCAGTAAATTTAGGTCGATATTTATTGCATTTATTTGTCAAAATATTGGACAGAAACTACCCTAAAGTTATATTATTATAAAAACTGTATCCCTGAAAGTGCCCATAACATCATTCAATACATTTATTATACCTTCGGGTGCTTCACAGGAATTAAAGCGATATGGAAAAAAAATTAAGATTTTACGTTTTCCCACAAAAATGTTGCTTTTGTCCCAAATTTGGCATTTTCATTAGGGTTACAGGAAGAAATAGAACATATAGTTTGTTATGCAATTTTTCCTGACTACATGGGTATCCCATACCTCACATAAAGCTACTGTTTGCATGGCAGGGCTTGGAAGGAAAGGAATACCATTTGACTTTTGAAGTGAAAAATAGATTGGAATAGATAGAGAATGGCATGTTGTGTTTGCAGAGCCCCTGATGTGCCTAAACAGTGGAAACCCCCCTTTAGTAATAGCATTTTGGAAACTACACCTATTAAGAAATTCCTCTATGGGTGCAGTCAGGATTTTTAAGCCTCAGGTGATTCGCATAATTGCATAACATTGGGGAGAGTCAATCGAAAATTACTTTTTTTTCACTAAAATGTTGCTTTAGCCCTAAGTTTTTAATTTTCAAAAGGGATAATAGGATAAAATGAATGGTACAAATAGTTATGCAGTTTCACCTGAATACACCAATGCCCAATATGTAGTTAATTTCTACTGAGTACAACAATACCTCATATGTGGTCAAAAACTACTTTTGAGGCACAGTGCAAAGCTCAGAAGGGAAGTTGCACCATATTGGAGTTAAGATGTTGCTGGAATGATTTGAGGGCGCTATTTCCCATTGACAAACCCTTAGGTGCCAGAACAGCATAACCCCCCATAAGTGACCGCATTTTACAAAGTAAATCACCCAGCGAATTCATCTAGTGGTGCAGTAAGTATGTTGACATCCCATGTGCCTCACAGGATTTTATTCCAATGGGCGGTGAAGAATAATTACATTTTTACCACTTAAATGTTGTTTTAGACCCAAATTTTAATTTTTTATAAGGACTAATAGGAAAAAATAGACCTTACAGTTTGTTGTGCAATTTCTCCTGTGTGCGCCAATACCCTGCATGTAATCAAGAAATACTTTTCAGGTACATTGCAAAAGCTCAGAAGGGAAGAAGTGTCATATTATAGTACAGATTTTGCTGCTATGGTTTGTGGGTGCCATGTCACATTGACAGAGCCTCTAAGGTGCCAGAACAGCAGACGCTTCCCCCAAGTGACGCCATTGTACAAACTACACCTCTCAATGAATTCATATATGAGTGCAATGATCATATTAATACCCCAGGTGTATCACAGAATTTTATACCAGTGAAGATAAAATAATTACATTTTTACCATAAAAATATCATTTTAGATTCAGATTTTACATTTCTATACTGGGAAATGGGTAAAGATGGCATCAAAATTTGTCACACAATTTCAACTGAAAGTGGAAATGCCCCATATGTGGCTATACAGTACTGCTTAGCCACATGGTGAGACTCGGAGAGACGGAGCGCTATTTGCCTCCTGGAACACTGATTTTCCTAGAATAGTTTGCGAACTTCATATACAGAGTTGCTAAGTGCTAAAAGAGCAGAATACCCCTCTCAAGTGACTCCATTTTGAAAATTATATCTGTTTTACAATTTATCAATAGGTGTAGATGATTTGACTCCATGGGTGTTTTCCCGAAACAAGCAGCAGTGGATGTTGCTGAGTGAAAATTGCAAATCTGCCATTGTAGTGACCATACATTGCAGTGCTAAGTACGTTGCACTGCCGAGTACATTATTTCCAGCTCATGCTCCTAAAGGCATGCACCCAAAAATTAAGTTATCACTTCACAAATGCCAAACATGTGGACGCTAAATGTGGTTTAGGCACATTATGGCTCAGAAGGGAAGGGGACATTTGGGTATGGGAGCAGAACCTTACTGTGATTTTTGGAAGGCAAAATGAACAACAGCAGGCCAAGAACTTGTTCTATTTATTTTTTCATCTGTTTCTTGTTTTTTATGTAAGTGATAAGACAACTTTATTCTTCGGGTCGGTGCAATAACAGCGATACCACAGTTTTTTTATGTTTGCTGTTATGACACACTTAAAACATTTTTTTTACAAAACAATATTTTGGCATCACCATAATAAGCTATAATTTTTCTATATTTCTGTCGAAAGAGCCATGTGACAGCTTATTTTTTGTAGGACGAGTTGATGTTTTTAACAGTACCATTTTTGGGCACATAACATTTATGAATCCCTTTCTATTCTGATTTTTTTTTTTAGCTAAGATGAATGTTGACCCACACATATTACATTTTCTAATAAGTACAAAGGATTATCAGTTATCTCTGCCTTATACAATGTTTTCTTACATAGACTTAGTCATAATTTCAGAATTCTATGTTTGATGAGGTTTGCACACAGAGAAAATAGAGATTAGGCTCGAATTAGTGTTCAGCAAATGAATCAGTAGTTATTTTTATATTGATGAGGTGGTAACATGCTGACATAATATATAATAAATACAGGAGAATTCCTAGAGGCAGTAATTCACATCCCTTTATAGGGAAAATAATTATATAGCATAGACATAGCAGGAGATCGCCTTCGCAAATACGAAATATACTGGCATCATATGAAAGATAAAGAGACAGTCATTTTCAGAATGAAAATATTTTATTTACATATAAATCTATCGTTTTTATCAATGAGCAAATTGATTTGGTGTAAATCTAACTAGTGTTGAATATTTAGAAATACACTGAACATGGCGAGATCAAACAATATGTGATTTGCTTCTTGCAAGTCTGGCAGAAAAATGTATCAGCGAGAGAATGATATTATGACCATAGACACAGCTGGTAGGTGTTCCCTAAAATTCCCACGGTGTAGCACAGCCAACCAGTACGAACTCTCCTAGCCTATATAAAAGCAGAAGCAAGAAACGCAGCAGTCTTTTAGTGGTGAATCTGGATAAGGAGAGAATGTCAGGGATCACAGTTTGTGATAGAGATCTGTGTCATAGCCACAGAGATAGAGAAAGAAAGCAATAAAACCCTGAATAAGCTGTAGAGATATTGTGTGACAGCTCAACAGGAAATATTAGTGTGAGAACAAGAGTATAATAACATATTTAATTGATAGGGAGATAGATAGGTGAGTAGATCAAGTCTGAGAGGCAGGGCCAAAAAAGGCCACATACCTGGTAGCTGCTGCTTGGTGATCACTGTAGTCATAGTGCTGCTGTTGCAATTCAATTACATATATTGTTTGCACTTATGCAAAAGCAAGCCTCCGGTATTTCTGCTGGCAAAAAAACCCAAAACATTTAACATGCCACAACCATATTGAGACAAATTGCCACTGTTATTTTATTGATGTTTATCTAGCATTTCTTGTTTCATTTTTGGAAAGGAGGAATTGGAATAAAAAATACAAAAAAAAAGTAAAAAATATTTCATATGTGAATACTTCACAATGTATGATACAAACACGTAGCTGTGCTGGTGGTGATAGCAATAGTGGCAATAGCCAAGCATAGTGGGAGGGATTCTGGCAGTGAGAGCCAAGATTGAAGCAGAAGTCACAGTCAGGGCAAATATAGAGGTGGGAATCATGAGGGGGAGAAGGAGATCACACAGTCCCACATCAAGTCAACTGTCAGGAATAATGACACTGACTATCATGATTATTTTATGGACAAGACTTGGGAACTAGATCGGGGGATGAAAAAAGTGAGAAGGGTGGCGGCTGATGATAAAGAATTTAGTAATCATTCATACAACAGGTTTAAATCTTACAAAGGAAAATCTGCTTCTACTTGGGTCAGAAGGAGGGTGATGGCATCAGCGATAAAAACAAGATCCAATGAGATTAGTCGAAATATCTACATTTTCCAGGGACAGATCAGCTTCTACCGTGGACAGCTCGTCAGCAGGAGTAGCTGCAGCTACTATTTGTGAAGTAGGCTAAAAAATGCTTGAAATTTCTGATAGTTGAGAATATGTGAAGGCATCTTGGGTTTCTGAATTTTATTCCATGTTGCCAGAAGACTAATCTATTGCAGTATTCAGGCTCTGCAGCCAGAAAATAATCCATGGACATCCCAGCACAATATCAGAGCCACATGTCTCTAGCAGCACATCAAGCGGCATCACCAGCTCACATATGAAAACTAAACTGATCAATAATCTGAGCAAGGATGTCCTACTCCTCATCATATTTGTCTTTATCAAAGCCAGGTCACATCCACAACTCTTGTTCATCACCATCATCATCTTCACTACTGGTCACACACTTCCTTCACTGCACCCACAATTATCCATATGTGTGGCCAGAAAACAACAAGTTCATCACAGTCTCTGAAATACCATGTGAATTCTAATTCTTTTGTGAAATGATTAAATGTGTTCATCCTTGAGACGTGCACTCATCTACTGTGTAAGATCAGAGACAGGAGACTGTCAGTCACTTTATATCTCACCCTTTCATTTAAAATAATCTTTTGAGGCAGATTCTCATGGAGATTAGTGTCCGGCCCATAGTTCTTAACAGCCCATTTCCATATGAAAAATAATGGGATTTCTCAGGAATAAAACAGGATTGCAGGTATCAAGGTATCATTTTATTCAACTTTCCATGACCTACATGCCCATATACAAGACTTAGGAGGGTTGATCCTATTGACAGATTACCTTTTAGAGTATACATTGTTCATATAGATATGTCTGTACAAATTGTGTCTAGTCAGTCAAACAATCACTTGTCAGGGCACGTACAGATATTGGACTGAGGTGTGGATTTAGGGTGAGGTCATGGCACTGTGCATGCTATTTGAGTACTTCAGCACCAAACCATGTAACCATGTACATATAGATTTTGCTTTCTCACCGGGGTACAGTTATATTGAAACCGAAAAGGACTTTCCACAAGCTATCACTACAAGGTTTGAGGCATAAAATTGTCTAAAGTGTTTTTATGTAGTAGCATTAACATTATCCTTTGCTAGAAATAAAATACCTTGCTCAAACCATGAAAAATAAGCTTACACTACATAGTATGCCATCAAATTTTACAGTAAGCACAATTTATTAAGTTTGCCACTTCAAAGCTTAGCTGCTTGTAATCATAGACCTTTCTGACTCACAATATTATGGCTATGTGCACACGTTCAGGATTTCTTGCAGAAATTTCCTGAGAAAAACCAGACATTTCCTGCAAGAAATCTGCATGCGTTTTTGCGGGTTTTTGATGCGTTTTTTGTGAAATAGCAGGAAAAACGTGAAAAATCTGCAAAATTAATGAACCTGCTTCGTCTTTTACCACGATGCATTTTTTTTGCGGAAAAAAACGCATCATGTGCACAAAAATTGCGGAATGCATTCTAAATAATGGGTTGCATAATGTATGCGTTTTTTATGCATTTTTATAGCGAAAAAAACGCAAAAAAACCCGCAAAAAATCTGCAACGTGTGCACACAGCCTAACATTTACATTTGACTGGTACAGACCAGCAGATCAAACACTTCAGGAAACATCATGTGGCCAATATGGTATCTTAAGACAGTGCCATATTTAAAGTTACAGCACTTTACCATACAATGTAATCTACTATCAATAGTTGCTCATTGAGATTGCATATCATTTTGCTTGATTTTATGCCCTTGTTTGAGAGCAAGGCACCAAAACTCAATAATTAGTAGGGGGGTTAACACAAATTTTTGCCAATACAAAACAATTAGATTAAAACTCAACCCTTTGTCCTTATGACAGACAAATGAAGACATCCCCAAAGCCATGGACAAGGAGATTCTTTTCGGAGCAGCTATATGGCTCAGAAGGGCACTGAGATACGCTACTTGATTCCACGGATTACTCTGCTCTTTTTCCCATGGCCTTGCTTTTTTTCCTATTTGGTGTTAAAGATGAGTGAAAAATAATCAAGTTAAGTTCAAATTTCCATCAAAACTATTTTTCTAATTAATCCAAATTTTGGGCATTTATTTCGAGCAAATTCACCAAAATTGTGGCCAGAATGCATTCTCAGTGCCAGGAAGAGGTTAAAAAAACAATGATGTGCATTGCCACCAATGTGGCTACATGGAGTGACTACTTGTAGCCTAGTCATCAGTCCATACTGAGAGAGAACCATAGGTATAAGAAATAGCACTGTTTTCTTTCCATATAAATCAAAAATACCCCTGGTTTAAGCTAATCTGCTTAAATTGCGAGATTAGTTTGCCTCTATACAGCATGTGTTCTTTTATGTATTTAGTTCTGATCTTTTTCTACATCTATTTTGATTTTTTGGAATTAGAGAATTTCCATGACAGTGCGCTGGTGGTCTTCAAAGTGTGTCACACTTTGCTACACTTACTGTTATTCTCATTGCAGTAGTAATGACATTAAGTAAGAGATACCGTACATCTTTTAATCGCACCATGAACAGTCAATAATCGAGAGATGTTTGTTTAGTAACAGAATAGTTTGGATGTCAGGACCTACAGTATATTTAAGCCCCTCTATTTACTAGGGTTTGAACATCAGTGGGTTATCACAGACAACATAGAGATTTCTAAAGTGAAAAGAAACTGGTGTTCTCTTATTGTGCTTCAGAGACTATTTGTATTCTGTTCTGAAAAAGTAATCAATATACTGCATTATTTCCCTGCTAGATGAATGAAGAAAGATACAAAGATAAACTGTCCCCGATTCAGCTTTTGTAATGGCTAACAAGTACCATCATGATACTATAACCATTAACCTTTTTTACCCAGTGAGGTTTAGCTAGAAAATTGCAGACTTTTACATCTTTCACGTCGTGAAAACAAAACAGAAGTACAACCTTATTCAATACTTGGGAATAATGGACACTATACTCTGTATCATGTGCTACTGTCTCACACCTAATTGTGATTTTCACCTTTTAGTGTGTTCCTATCAAACATCCACTTATAACAAATTATGGCAAGAAAAAGAGAAAACCCCACACCAAATGCAGGTGGCTGAATAAAAAGACAATAAAGAAAAGAAATATTGATGACAGAAGTACATACACTGCAGAATGAAAAATAAATAATACTTTGCTTGTGTTACACTTTTCTACAATTTCTAGCTTAAATTTGGGTGGTGTTGGTTTTCAACGGTGAATTTAAATTGTAGATTTTCATCAAACTACATAAACACATTTTCACAGTTCTTTAAAGGGAACCTGTCACCAGGTTTGGCCGATATGAGTTACGGCCACCACCTGTCAGGGCTGATCACAACATTCTATAATGCTGTAGGTAAGCCCCCAATCCGACCTGCAAGAGAAGAAAAATAAGTTTTATTATACTTACCTGTCGGGCATTCTGATCCGAAGATTGTCACAGGTCATGGTCCGGTGCCTCCCATCTTCTTGCAATGCTGCCCTCCTGCTTGCTTCACAGGTTCCCCGGCATGGCCCTCCTGCACAGGCATACATATCTGCCCTATTGAGGGCAGAGCAAAGTAATGCAGTGCGCAGGTACCAGGAAAGGTCAGAAAGGCCCGGCGCCTGCGCACTGCACACCAAAAGGTGAGTATAATAAAACTTATTTTTCTTCTCTTGCAGGTCGGATTGGGGGCTTATCTACAGCATTATGAAATGCTGCAGATAAGCCCTGAAAGGCAGTGTCCATAACTCATATCGGCCAATCCTGGTGACAGGTTACCTTTAACTTGTTGTGAACAATTGGACTTAAGATAAATTCACAGGTGCCGTTTTCATTCACTTGTTATTTGTGATTTTTCAACAGATGACATACGGAAATAGTAAAGTATATGGCTATTTTCATGTCTTTTTTGTAGAAAAAAAAATCAGGGAAATGCAGTATTTTCTTGATTACAAGATGCACCGTGTTAGGCGCCGGGATTCTCCCACTGCACAGGGTAGATCCCAAGCCTTGCCTGCATCTGCGGTTTCCCATCCTGCTTCGGTCACTGCGGGTGCTGCTGAGCATAGTCGTCGGTCCCAGCTTCTTGCTCAGGCTTGATGTATTTGTCTGGTTACTGCTGGTTCTTCAGCCAAGCCTATGGTAACCAGTGGTAGGCAGCCACGAGTGACCGCTCTGGAGACTAAGTCCAGAAATCACCCTACTAAGCATGCTTGTGATGTTGCGACATCTCATTGGTGGTCGGTCGTCAGCTACTCTGGTGATGTGGCAGCTCCAGATTGGTCCACGAGCAAGGTCCTGTCCAACTGGACATGAGCTGAACATATTAAAGGGTCTCAGAGGTGCACGCGGGCGCGCTATTGTCAACCATGTTACATGTGTGCATGAGTCATTGCAACAGTTCTTTTTTTAAGTCCTGACTATCATCTACAGAAAAAATGTTTATACCTCCATGGCCATGTTTATATTGAACATCTAACTCCAAGACAAGTCAAAGTACAATCCAAATTCTGTTCAATATGCTAATTTACATTGTCTTACATCTACCCTGGTAAACTAGGAATTTTACACCTTTCTTTCACACCTATTATAGTTGTTAAAATTGTCAATGGCACAATAACCTGTAATTCCATACCAATGGCATCAAAGGTTTACACTGTATACATTGCCTTGAAAAAGTATTGATATGCTGTGTAATTTTCCATATTTTTTCACGTAACACCCACAAACTTAAATATATTTTATTGGGATTTATGAAATACCAATACAATTAGAGACAATGTGTGAAGTGTAAAAGATATGATACACAGTTTTCTATATATCATAAAAATATTAATCTGAAAATTGTGATGTGCATTTGTATTCAGGCCTGGTAATATGATACCCCTAATAAAATCTAATTGCCACCAGAAGTCACATCATTTGTAAACTGAGTCCACCTATGTGTCATTTATTCTGAGTATAACTACAACTGTTCTGTGAAGGCCTCAGAAGTTTGCTTGAAATCATTAGGGATCAAACAGCATCATAGAGACCAAGGAACTATCACAGTTCACGAAGTGGACACTCACCAGGGAGCTTGGCGGACAGGGCAGCCGAGAGAGGAACAGTCTGTCAGAGCTCCCGAGCAGAGAGGCATGACAGTTTAGAAGAACGCTGCAACAGGACCTGCGGCACATGACCGCTGGTCAGAGGAGATGGAGGCAGAGCCTCCTGCAGGTCTGCAGCGTCAGATAGAGGAGTGCGGCAGTGGCACCAGGACCCAATAGGGGTAAGCGCACAGTGGGGCACGAGAGAGGGGGAAGTCAAAAGAATGCCGAGGTCAGAGACACCAGACAGGATGAACAGTACCTGAAGGGGCGAGCAAAAAGTGTAACCAGGGAAAAGCAGAAGTCAGAGCCGAGAGAGCAAATACAGTACAAATTCAGAAGACAGAATCACAACAGGAAAACAGACCGAGTCAGAACCATACAAACACCAAAACACAGGCTCAAGGCACAGGCACAATGGGGTCGACTACCTCAGCCAAGGGCAAGAGTGTAACCGACAAGGCATGGAACCACAGAGCCAAAAGCCAAAGGGAGTTTACCAAGATTAACCCTAGACACACCATATTGCTGCATGACAAACAGAACCATGACAGGAACACACCAGAAAGGCCAGGGATAAAGTTGTGGTGAAGAGTTCAGCAGAGGTAGGTTATAAAAATGTAGCCCAAGATCTGAACATCTAATTGATCACTGGTCAATTCAACATCAAAAAATGGAAAGAGTATGGCACTAATGAAAACTTACCAAGACATGGCCTTCCACCTAAACTGATATCCCAAGCAAGGAGAAAACTAATCGGAGTAGCAGCCAAGAGACCCATTGTCACTCTGGAGGAGCTGCAAAGAGCCACAGCTCAGGTGGGAGAACCTAACCACAGGACAAATAGTTGTATATTCCACAAATCTGACCGTTATGGAAGAGTGGCAAGAAGAAAGCCATTTTTAAAAGCAAGCCATAAAACGACCCTTTTGCAAAAAGCCATGTAGTTTATACTGCTGGCATGTGGAAGAAACAGCTTTGGTCAGATGAGACTAAATTAGAACTTTTGGGCTGAATGCAAAAGGCTGAAAATACCATCCCTATCGTTAAACATGGTGTTAGCAGAAACGTGCTGTGGGGATTCTTATATGGAAATCAGCAAAAAGTGAAGTCTGTCTGACACACTTATAAGTCCTCTTAAGATTAATGTCCAACTGGCCAGGAGAGACAGAATAAACTAAAACATACCGTATATACTCGAGTATAAGATGACCCGAGTATAAGCCGACACCCCTAATTTTGCCACAAAAAAACCAGGAAAACTTAATGACTCGAGTATAAGCCTAGGGTGGGAAATGCAGCAGCTACTGGTAAATTTCCAAAATAAAAATAGATACCAATAAAAGTAAAATTGAGAAATCAGTAGGTTAAGTGTTTTTGAATATCCATATTGAATCAGGAGCTCCATACAGTTCATGATGGGCCCCATAAGATGCTCCATACAAAATACACCCCATATAATGCTCCATAAAGTTCATGATGAGCCCCATAAGATGCTCCATATTAAAATATGCCCCATATAATGCTGCACAAAGGTTAGTGGTGGCCCCATAAGATGCTCCATAGAATATTATGCCTCATATAATGCTGCACAAAGGTTGATGGCCCCATAAGATGCTCCATAGAATATTATTCCCCATATGATGCTGCACAAAGGTTGATGGCCCCATGAGATGCTCCATAGAATATTATGCCCCATATAATGCTGCACAAAGGTTGATGGCCCCATAAGATGCTCCATAGAATATTATGCCCCATATAATGCTGCACAAAAGTTGATGGCCCCATAAGATGCTCCATAGAATATTATGCCCCATATAAAGCTGCACAAAGGTTGATGGCCCCATAAGATGCTCCATAGATTATGCCCTATATAATGATGCACAAAGGTTGATGGCCCCATAAGGTGCTCCATAGATTATGCCCCATATAATGCTGCACAAAGGTTGATGGCCCCATAAGATGCTCCATAGTATATTATGCCCCATATGCTGCTGCATTAAAAAAAAGACATACTCACCTCTCGTCACTCAGGCCCCCGGCACTTGAGATATTAACCTGTCCCCGTTCCACTGCCACATGCCGCTGTGTCTTCCGGGTCTCTGCAGTGACTGTTCAGGAAGAGGGCGCGCACTAGCCATGTCATCACGCCCTCTGACCTGAACGCCACAGGCAGAGGATGTGGAAGACGGAGCCCAGCAGTGAAATGGGGACAGGTGAATACCGCAATGCTCACCTCCCCTGCCATACTCACCCCCTCCTGACACGGTCCCTGCTTCTCCAATGCGATGGTCTCTGGTGCTGGCAGCTTGTTCCTGTGTTCAGCGGTCACATGGTAATACTCATTAAAGTAATGAATGTGCGCTCCACCCCTATGAGAGTGGAGTCGCATCAATATTCATCACTTTACTGAGCGGTACCATGTGACCACTGTACACAGGAATAAGCTGTTGGCATTAGAGACAATCTGAGAAGCAGGGACTGTGCCGGGAGCTCCCCCTCCCCCCGCCGAGCCCCTGACACAATGTCTTGAGTATAAGCCGAGAGGGGCACTTTCAGCCTAAAAAAATGGGCTGAAAATATTGGCTTCTACTCGAGTATATACAGTAACTTTTAATATGTAGTTTTAAAACTGCACTTTATCACTTTGGTTTGTTTGTCTTGATTTATCCAAAGTGCTAAAAGTTACCAGTGCTCAATAATAAATGGTTTGATCTCACCAATATTGTAGTCCTTCACTGCAGGTTGCAGGTATGCAGGAGACCATGAGATAGTTGTATAAATCTGAGGGGATGAGGGAGTTTCTAATATCCCCTGTCGTGCCCTGTAATGCTCCTGCCCTTACAAGGACAGTCCCCAAGTAAGGCTACTAAACTGTACCCACCAACTCATGTTTCCTCTCCCATTTGGAGGATTCATCAGGGTAAAAAAAAGTATAAATGTGGGAGTTTAAGAGTTTCTACATTGGCAGGCAGCTCACATATCTGGTCCGACTAGTTTGAGTCAGGACTCCTTTTTCTATAAAGCCTGGTAAGCTGATGTTAGCGTTGGCGGAACGCACCGTGTATAAATATATGTAATGATAGGTGCGTTCGCAACCCGGGGCCCACCGTGCAGGACAGGAATCTGCTGCTAGCAATTGGCAGCACTATATAATAATAATAATAATCTTTATTTATATAGCGCCAACATATTCCGCAGCGCTTTACAGTTTAACACAGAACAGTCATAGGTAACAATGTTAACAATACAGTAATAAAGCAGAATAAAACAAAATACGACGACCCTGCTCGTGAGAGCTTACAATCTACAGTAAAGGTGGGGAGATACAAAGTACAGGTGTGTATTTACAATGATGTATTTACAATGATGGTTCAGCCATCTTCAGGGAGTGGGGGGTAGATGGAGATAGTGAATGGGCTACACACACACAAACATAAAATGAGTTTGATTAGGGAACGTTGATAGGCCGCTCTGAACAAATGTGTTTTGAGGGAGCGCCTAAAACTATGCAAATTGTGGATGGTTCTAATATATGGCTATATGGCGGTATTAGAGAACTATGTTACTTCACAGAATCGCTAGGATAGGGAAATGCTGTGCCCTGTTAACCTCACAGAGGAACACAGCTACCAAACAGAGCAAAACTGTAGTCATGCAGTCAGCATAGCACACAAACAACTCCTCACCGGAGGTGCCAGTATTCTAGGAGCTTATTTCAGCCAAGACCTGAATCCAAACACACAAAACTCCTCACCGGAGGTGCCGGTATTCTAGGGGCTTATTTCAGCCAACCCTGACCACATGCAAACATGACCACACAGTAGCAAGACTCAAAACACAGGTTGAAACTAGCACATGGCCGTGCGGCCATGCGAACCTTTTATAGCTGTAGCAGACAAGGACCTTCCTGGTGGTCCAATAGGAGCTGCTACAGGACCTGAGCATGTGACCCCAGACCTCCAATGGGAGGTTGTCCCGTGGGCATACTCAGTATGGGAAAAGCAGGAATTAGTCCCAGAAAGACCTGCTCGCTGCTGAACATTACTGGCTACAATGACAGAGCCTGGAAGGGCAGTAGTAACCAGTTGTCCAGTATCAGCCTGAGCCAGATGCTGGGACCGACGTCTCCGCTGAGCAGGCTCCACTGCGGCTGGAGGAGAATGGGAGACCGCAGCAGACATGGTTCGAGATTCCCCTTGTGCAGCGGCGGGAACTCGACACCTAACAGCTGATGCTTATATCCAGCAAGGACAGGGGAGTTGGCCAGATTTGATGGGACGATGAACTGAGCTAAATTCAGGGCAATACTGGATGAAAACCTGTTAGAGGCTGCAAAAGACTTGAGACTAGGTAGTAGGTTCACCTTCCAGCAGGACAATGACCCTATACATACTGCAAGAACTACAATGGATTGGTTTAAATCAAAGCATATTCATGTGTTTAAATGGCCTATTCAATGTCCAGACTTGAAAATTGCCATTCACAGATGCTCACCATCCAATCTCGCTGAGATAGATCTAGTTTAGAAGGAATGGGCAAAAATGTCAGCCTCTAGATGTGCAAAGCTGGTAAAGACATACCCCAAAAGTAAGTGCAGCAAAAGCTGATTCTACATAGTATTGACTGAATAAAAATTGTAGTGCTGGTGGAGACTCCGGCTTACTCGCCTCCACAGCCCCATCCCGCACTTCCTCCTTCCTGCATGCCGGCTGATGCCCAGGGTGGGCACACGGTGTGCAGACCCCCAGACACTGTGCTTAGGTTATGCATGAGTGATCCCTCTTTCTTAAAGGGCCGCACACATTGTACTAAAGTATCCCAGCCAATACACCTACAATTTAAGGCATCTACTCCAGTATGGAGGTGCCTGAGCAATGTGATTAGTTAAACCATAGCACGCTTGGTAGTTGTAAGGTCCCCAGGACTGCCAGCCATTATTCTAGTTCAGTACCAGTCTGTCTGTAACTGCTTGCCTATCTGCATTCTAGTCTGCACCTGCCAGTGTTCATCTGTATATCAGCCAATCCTGTCTGCACCTGCTAGTGCTCATTTGTATATCAGCCAGCCTAGTCCGCACCTGCCAGCCTTCATCTGTATATAAGCCAGTCCAGTCCGCACCTCTCTGTGCTCATCTGAATATCAGCTGTTCTAGTCTTCACCTGCCAGTGCCTATCTGTCTACCAGCCAGACCTGTCCTTATCCATGGCTCCTGTGCTCCTTCAGTGCCTGCCTGCATCTGCAGGGTTACTCATTACATCCTTCTAGGCCATTTATGACTCCTGTCCCTTGTGGATCAGCTGCCATCTAACCGAGTTCAGACCTGGTGTAGCATTTGGTTCCATCTCCCTTGTCCCTACTTGGGTCGTGGTATCACCAGCCACTGTGCGTTCGAGGTTGGACTTGGTGAGGCACATAGTCAGGCTCTTCTCGGGTCTTGGCACAGTGGTTCCACCACCCACTCCATTACACAAATGCATATCACAAGTTTCAGACAAATATTTAGAAAACCATGTTTAATTTCCTTTACACTTTACAAATACTTGATACTTAGTATTAGTATGTCACATAAAATACCAATAAAATGCATTTAGGCTTGTGGGTGTAACGTGAAAAAACATTGACACGTTCATGGGGTATGAATACATTTTAAAGGCACTGTATGTAATCAATCTTGTTTTACTACACATTTCATAAACTTTAGATTAAAGCTGATCATATTCAAATTATCTTTTGCTTAAGTTTTTCATTGTATTTAAAAAACTAAGTTTGACCTTGTTTACAATGTTAACATTATACCTTAAATTGAATACAATAAACGTAGCAATGCAGATATATTGTCAGGTGTATCATAAAACAATAAAATGAGGAAATGCAGCTAGTCTTGGAATATTAATTATTTCATGTATTGCGAAATAGTAATTTTGTTAAGCATATAAACAAGAAAATGAAATAGAATATATTACCCCAGAGTCAACCACCTTTTTCCTAAGCAAGATAAAAAAAACAACATTTGAATATCAAATTAAATTTCTATATTTAATACTGAAAACCAATATACATAAGCATTTTAGCTACCTGTTCAGATTAGAAGAATTTGTGCATTACAATGACAACTGACAAGACTCAATATATACTATATCCTTAAAGAGTTTCAACTAATTTTTTTCAGGAGCACACCAGTTTGCAACGGGCAGTGTACACTTTAAGACTGACAGTTTGCTCTGACGGCATCATTACAGTCTACAGCCCCAGTGGAGCCTATGTCTGAATCCCGTTTTGTGGAAGGTTCAGACATAAGCCTCGACAAGGCCATCAAACGGGTGCTGAAACGCAATGTGAAAGCACCTTAAGCCAAAATCCTTCTGGGAAAGCATCTTGTAGACAGATGAGACCAAGATAGAGCTTTTTCGTAAAGCACATAATGCTAATGTTTACAGAAAACAAAATGAGGCGTATATTCATCTGGGGGGAAGCGACCTCGGTTGTCGAGACATTAGTTGCAACACGCGAAGCCAGTGGGGGGTGGGACTCCCTAATGTGAACGATTACTATATAGCAATTTAACTCAGCCGGTTGAAGAACTGGTGGAATTGCGACTCCCCAAGTAGGTGGTCCCAAATAGAACCACATTTTGCACCCTCACACGATCTCAGAGTGGTGCTATGGGCAGCACTGGTTAACCCACGGAACCTGGGGGCCCTCCTTCCACTGACTAGGCACTCCCTGTCAAATTGGCTTCAGGTTCACTTTTCCACCCAGACACACATCCCTGCGTTGCCTCTGGAAGCATCTTTCGAACTTCTGGAGGTATTATCAGAGGACCTGATATTAAATGATATAGTTGAAGATCACACTCTTTTTCCCTTTGCCTAATTGTAAAATAGGTTTGGCTTGACTTTTAAAGACCATTTCTCATATCTGCGGGTACAATACATTTTAAAGAAATTTCTAAACTTCCCATATAGGGTCAATAGTGATATTACTAAGACCCTCTCATCTTTCTCATCCCTAGCTATGGGTTTGAGACCACTTTATGATTCCCTGGGACATAAGAACAGATTCGTAAAACCTATGCGCTTCATATCCTGGGAAAAAGACCTTGCTGAAGCCATACTTGAGCAGGACTGGTTAAGAGCAATTAAATTGGCAGGGCGGACATTTGGTTGTGTGGCTCACTTTGAATCACACTTGAAGCTGATACTCTGCTGGTATTTTACTCCCATGAAGTTCCACGCCTTTAGACTTATTTCACTTGCAGAAATCACAGAAGAAGAAATCATCCAGCATAGCATGCCATACTTAAAATATACAATCTTTATTAATCAAAACTCA
This sequence comes from Ranitomeya variabilis, assembly GCF_051348905.1. Classification (NCBI taxonomy): domain Eukaryota; kingdom Metazoa; phylum Chordata; class Amphibia; order Anura; family Dendrobatidae; genus Ranitomeya; species Ranitomeya variabilis. The sequence continues at coordinate 240,550,404 of NC_135232.1, forward strand.
ACAAAGTTCATGTATACATAATACAACATAATTTCACTTAGAGTATCACTACTTAAGCAAAAAGGGGGAATTATCCTGACGAAGGGATGAAACGCACATTGCGGCGCCTGGGGAAGACTACATGTAGCAGACTACCACCAATGTAAGTGCCTTATTAGTATTCCCGCATCTGATTATGGCCTCAGTAGGACACTAGTTGTACCAGAGAAAGGATAATTTATGGGGCTAAAAAGGTGGGACTGTATTATGCACTATGCACTTTGGTTGTAGGTCGGGCTAATGGTGGGATATTTCCCCCTTTTTGGTTAAGTAGTGACCTTGACATTCTAAGTGAAACTATGTTGTATTATGTATACATGAACTTTGTTGAGTTTTGATTAATAAAGGTTGTATATTTTAAGTATGGCACGCTATGCTTGATGATTTCTTCTTCTGTATTTTCTGATATCTATCAGTTTATGTGCCCCGGTTATTTAAATGGGTTGTGCTATGATATTATTTCACTTGCAGTGGGACAGATCGTCCAGCTGACGCCCGAGGTGGAGCTCCTCCTCTTAAACCTACATGCATTCCCCCATGCTCTAGAGTTGTAATGGCTCATATTGTGTTAATGACAAGACTCCTATTAGCTAAACATTGGAAAACAGATGTTATTCCTAAGAAAGAGGCCATAGCTCGAGCGGTTAACACGTTTATTTTTGAAAAAATGCTAGCCCACAAAAATAACGCCTTTCAGAAGTTCACCAGGGATTGGCAGTCTTGGAAAGCCGTACAGTCAGCGAGTCACAGTTGACCAGTCAAATAAAGGTTGGGGGCGAGCACTGGGGAGGAGAGGGTTGAGACCAGAGCTCTTGGTTTACACTGCAATGGCTGTATAATTACACATTTATGTTACTTTGACCTGTGTTTCACATTTGTGCTAATGATGAATTATAATATTTTTATTAAAAACGAATTTAAAAAAAATTAGGTGTGTACAGAAAACAACACAGTACCTACAGTCAAATATGGTGGACATTCAAAAGTGTTTTGGGGTTGTGTTGCTGCCTTTGGCACTGGGTGCCTTGACTGTGTGCAAGGCATAATGAAATCTGAAGATTAGCAAAGGTTTTGGGGTTGCAATGTAGTGCCCAGTGTCAGAAAGCTGGTTTTGCATCCTAGGGTCATGGGTATTTCAGCAGGACAATGACCCCAAACATAGTTTAAAAAGCATCCAGAAATTAATGGAAACAAAGTGCTGGAGAGTTCTGATGTGGCCTACAATGAGTCCAGATCTAAACCCCATTGAACACCTGCGAAAAGATCTTAAAATTGCTGTTTTTAGAAGGCAAATGTTTGTAAAAGCATATGTTTAAGGGGTAGGGAGTTGTTGGAGTGACATTGAAGAGAGAGAATCAAGGATGACGTCCAGGAGGACATGTATGGATGGCCTTTAGAGTTTGGAGATCGTTTGCCGGCTGGGCTGAACACACGTGTTACTGTTGAGGGATTTGTTGTGATTTCAGGAACTTTCTTCACTCGAACTGTTGCTGCTGGATACATGGGCTTTGTTTGTGTTTCCTGTTGTGGACTGTGACTACAGACTATATTGGTGGGAGATGCAAAATCTGTGGGCCAACCAAAAGTTGTGAGACAGTGAGTATCACCTGGTCCGGGGGCAGTGGGATTATCGGCCCCGGGGAGGGAATCTTGTGGACTGGGGCATTGAATTTTGGCCATATACCCAGAGTTAAAAAATAAAAAATAGTTGCATCGTTAATCTGCCAAAGTGATTATTACAACCCACAACTTCAGATCTTCACAATGTGTAATTGCAATAATCTTCTGGGAGAAATACTTCATTTTCTTGAACAATTTCAAGGATGCCAACACTTTCAGCCATGACTGTATATATGTATTTATATTCTTGATATATTTATCAGATTCTATGATTTATGTTATGTTATGGTTGTTTAGGAACCTTATCTTCCATCGTTTTTCAATATTTGATTAATTTCATATAAAAAATTTTTTTCCTATGTTGTTATTTACCATTAAGCACACTGCCTCTTTTTTTCTGGGTTTTTCTGTTGTGTTTTTAATCTTCCTCTGAAATTTTGTGTAATTAATAAAGTAATATATTCTATTATGCATCTGGTTAAGGTTTTGATTTATTTATAAATACATAAATATCTTCTTGGGTCATTGACAGATCTATATTGACATTGGGACTTCATTAGAGTGTGCAAAGTAATTGTTTACTTAACATGGATCCTTTTTTTGTTTCTAGTTGTGAGGATTCAGAAGTCTATAATCACATGGAGTAAAGGTACCTTCACACGAAGCGACGCTGCAGCGATAGCGACAACGATGTCGATCGCTGCAGCGTCGCTGTTTGGTCGCTGGAGAGCTGTCACACAGACCGCTCTCCAGCGATCAACTATGCCGAGGTCCCCTGGTAACCAGGGTAAACATCGGGTAACTAAGCGCAGGGCCGCGCTTAGTAACCCGATGTTTACCCTGGTTACCAGCGTAAAATCTAAAAAAAACAAACAGCACATACTTACATTCACGTCCCCCTGCATCCACTTCCTGACTGACTGAGCGCCGTACAGTGAGAGCAGAGCGGTGACGTCACCGCTGTGCTGCTTTCACTTTCACTTTGCGGCGCTGAGTCAGAGGAGGAAGCAGACTGCAGGGGACGCAATGTGAGTATGTGCTGTTTGTTTTTTTTACATTTTACGCTAGTAACCAGGGTAAACATCGGGTAACTAAGCGCGGCCCTGCGCTTAGTAACCCGATGTTTACCCTGGTTACCAGTGTAAAATATCGCTGGTATCGTTGCTTTTGCTTTCAAACACAACGATACACAGCGATCGGACGACCAAATAAAGTTCTGGACTTTATTCAGCGACCAGCGACATCACAGCAGGATCCTGATCGCTGCTGCGTGTCAAACGAAACGATATCGCTAGCGAGGACGCTGCAACGTCACGGATTGCTAGCGATATCGTTATAATGTCGTTTCGTGTGAAGGTACCTTTACTGCAGACTTTTATCACAAACCTGGACAACCAATTTAGTTATAGTAATTAATCACTGGAGCAAGACCAATCCTATCAGTATGTAATGCTTACCAGTTCCAGCTGTCATCATATTACCACTAACCTGAGGTTTTCATACTTAAGGTCATATGCCAACTAGCTTCTTTTCCTGCTTCTCTCAATGAATGAAGGTCTGTAGGATTTCACTGAACATTGAGAGAAATTGGTAGAGTAGCTAGTCGGCATGTAACTGTAAGCCTGGGGCCACACAAGCGTATAACATGGCCGAGTGCTATGTGATAGAACATCACATAGCGCTCAGAACAGTGTTATTTTATGGGCAGCTCTTATCTGTGATTGTTTTCTTATGCCAATTCGGCAGTGAGACCCGGCTCACACGCGCCCATACAAGTCATGCGAAAGGATCGGAGCACAGAGCGCTGACACTCGGCTCCCACTCGTAGCAGAGCAGGAGAAGATTGTCTTTAGCATATCACATCAAATGCTCTTGAATGGGATGCCATACCCTCATCTGATTCCAGCCTAAGGCCGGGATCACACACAGCGAGATACGGCCGAGTCTCGAAGGTTAAAACCAAGCTCTGGCACCGGCACTCCAGAGCGGAGCGTGCGGCCGCACAGCAATACATGGAGCTGCACTCTCCGCTCCAGAGTGCCGGTGCCAGAGCTTGGTTTTAACCTTCGAGACTCGGCCGTATCTCGCTGTAGTGTGACTCCGGCCTAAAGGTACCGTCACATTAAGCGACGCTGCAGCGATAACGACAACGATGCCGATCGCTGCAGCGTCGCTGTTTGATCGCTGGAGAGCTGTCACACAGACCGCTCTCCAGCGATCAACGATGCCGAGGTCCCCTGGTAACCAGGGTAAACATCGGGTAACTAAGCGCAGGGCCGCGCTTAGTAACCCGATGTTTACCCTGGTTACCAGCGTAAAATGTAAAAAAAACAAACAGCACATACTTACATTCACGTCCCCCTGCGTCCACTTCCTGACTGACTGAGCGCCGTACAGTGAGAGCAGAGCGGTGACGTCACCGCTGTGCTGCTTTCACTTTCACTTTGCGGCGCTGAGTCAGAGGAGGAAGCAGACTGCAGGGGACGCAATGTGAGTATGTGCTGTTTGTTTTTTTTACATTTTACGCTGGTAACCAGGGTAAACATCGGGTTACTAAGCGCGGCCGCGCGCTTAGTTACCCGATGTTTACCCTGGTTACCAGTGTAAAATATCGCTGGTATCGTTGCATTTGGTGTCAAACACAACGATACACAGCGATCAAACGACCAAATAAAGTTCTGGACTTTATTCAGCGACCAGCGACATCACAGCAGGATCCTGATCGCTGCTGCGTGTCAAACTAAACGATATCGCTAGCGAGGACGCTGCAACGTCACGGATCGCTAGCGATATCGTTATAAAGTCGTTTAGTGTGACGGTACCTTAAGTGTGCAAATCGCACATGAGTGATCACATGATGACTACTTTCACTGCTTAAGCTGACGTTTTGCCCTGTGAGCAAGAAAACCTAGCTCTACCTAAGCCATGGGAGACTGTGCTTTTCACTACAGTATTTACACTGAAATACTGTGGTATCGCAATTTATAGCATAAGTTTTAGAACAATTAGAGGTTCAAGTCTCCTAAGAGGACTAAAATAAAATAGAGAATAAAAGAGATTGTTAAAAGACATAAACATTCAAATCCCCTCCTATTTCCCCATTAAAAAAGTTACTAAAATATATAAATATATTTGTTATCACTACACTCTAGAAGCCAGTCAATTAAAATTAAAAATAAATTACCCCTTAAGATAAACACTGCAACAGGAAAAAAAACAGTAAAATTGTGATTTTCCAGTCACCACACATTTAAAAATATTGATAAAAAGAATCATATGTACCCCAAACTGGTACAAATTAACCATCTACATGCAATACAAAAAAATCCATTATATAACTGAATGGACAAAACAATGAATGTTACATGTACAGTAGCATCTTAAGTGGTGCACGCGTGTGGGGTCAGACACGTGCACCCCTGCAGCAAAGCATCACGACAGCTAAGCATCGAGACGCTGCAGTTATTTCAACAACCGGGAATTAACATCCATCTCCTCTCTTCACACAGGTACAACCTGTTTGCTGTCATCTGCTGTTTACCATCCTGCAACATTCTCTTTAATGGTACAACCTGTTGCTGTCATCTGCTGCTTACCACCCTACAACATTCCATTTAATGTGCCTGCTGAATCTTTGCTAAATCCATTTGTTGCATTGTACTCACTGCTGTGTATCCATGCTGGGGCCACAGGAGATGTTATCTGGTGCAAGGTGTTATAGCACAAAGATGTAGCCAGGCCCAGTGCCTTTGATCTTGTAACCTCCCCTGGTGTGTTGACCAGCTGCTAATTTACCAAAACCAGCTCCCACAATCCCTTTCACCTGATCCTTTACTCAGTCCTATAAATTTAGTAGCATCTTAAGGGGTGCACGCGTGTGGGGTCAGGCACGTGCACCCCTTCAGCAAAGCATCATGGCAGCTAAGCATCTAGACGCTGCAGTTATTTCAATGGCAGTTAGTCACGGCAGGAGTCAGGACTCCACAATATGTATCTGTCTCTTTTTGGTATGTCTGCTGAGTAAAAACTTATTATTACTTGGACCTAGCTTTTCTAATAACCCATCTTATTCCTTCACCATCTTTAGATATGCCCTTACAGTGTTTGCTCCACTAATCATTACTCTCCACTAATCTTACTCTCCTTCGCTATCCCCAAACCCCAGCACCCTCTAACTAAATAATTATCTCCCCTTCCCTTTTACCTACCCACCTGACCTCCTCTGCTGACCTGCTCCTCAACCTCAGATTTCTAATAAAACATAAAACAAACAGGCCACTCTATTGCTCCCACCTGCTCACACTCTATCTGATTCTCCTCATTATTGGCAACACATCTCCCAATCCTGGACCCCCAGAGCTCATACCTCCCATTACTACCCCATTCTACCTATCTAATATTAACTACCACAATCTTTACAACTTAAAACCCATGCCCCAGATGCCCACCCCCTGCTCCCTCTCTCTGGAGCACTCTGGAATGCCCGCTCCATCTGCAATAAGCTTCATGTGATTCACAACCTCTTCTCTCTCACAACTTTGCCTTCCTCAGCCTCAAAGAAACATGGCTGACACCCTCTGACACTGCCTCCCCTGCTGTGCTGTGTTATGGCGGCCTCCACCTCACCCACACACCTTGCCCCGGCAACAGACATGGTGGAGGTGTGGATCTTCTCCTTTCCACTAACTGCACCTTGAACCCAATCCCACCTCTACCCTCCCTTATCCTCCCCTCTTTTGAAGTCCACTCGGTCCGCATCTCTCCCTCCAAACTCCAAGTGGCCGTCATATACCGACCTCTGGGCCCGGCCACTGCCTTTATTGACCAATTCTCTATAAACCGACCTCTGGGCCCGGCCACTGCCTTTATTGACCAATTCTCTACCTGGCTTCTTCACTTTCTTTCCACTGACATTCCCAGTATCATCATGGGTAACTTCAATATCCCCACTGATACGCTTCACTCAACAGCTTCCAAACTTCTGCCCTTTACTTCATCTTTTGACTTGCTCAGTGGTCCTTCGCAGCCACCCACATAGATGGACATACACTAGACCTGGTCTTCATCCATCTCTGCTCTTTATCTAACTTCACCTCCTCCACTCTCTCTCTATCCGACCACCATCTACTCACTTTTTTATCCCTGTCATCCTCACCTGTCACCCATGTCCAGCAACATGTGCACCCCTGCAGAAACCTCGCAAATCTAGACACCCACACACTCTCTGACTCTATCCTACCACTGGCATCCATATCCTCGCTCCATGACACAGACAGTGCCACTGCTTTCTACAATGTCACTCTCGCATCAGCTATTGACACGGTTGACCCTCTCATTTATGGCAGAGTGCGACGAATCAATAGACAACCCTGGCACAATGACATCACTAAAAAGCTCCGGCAAGTGTCCAGGGTTGCAGAGTGATGTTGGAAGAAAACAAATTCGCAAGATGATTTCACTGCATTCAAACAGGCAACGATTGCTTTCAAATCTGCCCTCACCGCTGCTAAACAGGCCTACTTCACAACCCTTGTATCCTCCCTATCCTCCAACCCCAAACAGTTATTCAAAACTTTTCACTCCCTCCCACCACTGCTCCCTCCAACCTCCCTCAACTCTGCTGAGGACTTTGCCACACACTTCAAAAATAAAATCACCCAAACAAGGCAAGTCTTTATTGTTCAACCCAGGGCTGTGGAGTCGGTAAGCCATAGTTGCGACTCCGACTCCGACTCCTGGATTTTATCCGGTTCCGACTCTGACTCCAGCTCCGACTCCTTCATAAATGGCCAATTTGTAACAATAAATTTACTTTTGTAAAATCTTAACATCGTGCTTATTCAGTTTCTCACCATCATATAAGTAATCAGACCACTTAGAGCAAAAACTATATTTATTAGAATACAATTAGAATATAGCAAATAACTTTTATAAACTTTTATAAACTCTTGTAAGTACTGTAAATATGCAATAAACACTGTTATGCAGTTAATAAGAAGAAAGTGTGATGGTGAAATGTTCAAATACAGCTGATTTAATGTGACGCTTCTTTGACATTCTCAGGTTTTTAATTCTGCATCCACAATTCAAATGACAATAGTTTTTCCTAAAAACAATTGTACAAAATTATTGCCAGGTTGTACAACTGATATAGTGGTCAGTAATACTGTTATTCTTCATGTACTCACAGTTAACTGATGCAAAGTTTGTTGAAAGGATAATACTTCTTACAGTCTTCCTCTTCTGAGTAGCAGCTGTGAGATGCTTGGAAGACGCACATCTAGTAAACATCTAGTCTAGAGGAGGAGCTTTACTACTAAGAATTTGCAACACATTTTCACTTTCAGTTTCATACATTGTAAGTAGGGGGGTTGGGGCAGCATGAGGTTAACCAAGTATAAGATTAAATAAGGGCAGTGGAGAACAGTGACACACAAGAAGTAAGAAATGTCTCTATCTCCAGCAGAACTGCTTATCACTGTTGTTCATAGTTTGATAGAACATATATATTTGAGTAACATTTATAAAATTCATATGAAAGTTCAATTATGAAATATTAATACATTTTTTTTAAAGCTGGAGTCGGAGTCGGTACATTTCTACCGACTCCAACTCCAACCAAAACTAACTCCGACTCCGACTCCACAGCCCTGGTTCAACCTCCACAACCCCTTTGTATACCAGACTAATGCCCAAACCCCATAACCTCCCTGTCCAACATCAGTGAAGGGGAACTTAATTGTCTAATCTCCAAATCACACCTCACCACTTGTGCACTAGACCCCATCACACCTCCTCCCCAACCTCACCACCACACTTATCCCATCTCTTCAACCTATCACTAAATTCTGGTACCTACCCTTCTGCTTTCAAACATGCCACAGTCACATCTATCCATAAAAAGCCAACCCAAGATTCAACCGCTATGTCCACCTACTGCCCAATATCGCTGCTCCCTTTCACTTTCAAACTCCTGGAGCAGCACGTTCATGCTGAACTTTCCTCCCACCTCTCATCTAACTTGTTCTTTGACAATCTACAATCTGGTTTCCACCCCTATAATTCCACTGAGACAGCTCTGACCAAAATTACTAATGACCTACTGACAGCCAAATCTAACGGACAATACTCTATACTTCTCCTTCTAGACCTGTCCTCTGCTTTCAACACAGTTGACCAGTGCCTCCTGTTAAAGATCCTCTCCTCCTTTGGCATCTCGCCCTATCCTGGATCTCCTCATACCTTTCCAACCACACATTTAGCATCTCCCACTCCCACACTACCTCCTCATCTCACCCTCTCTCTGTTGGAGTTCCCCAAGGCTCTGTTCTAGGTCCCTTACTCTTCTAAATCTATACACTTGGCCTGGGACAACTCATAAAGTCCCATGGATTCCAGTACCACCTGTTTGCTGATGACACTTAGATCTACCTCTCAGGCTCAGACATCACCTCTCTGCTATCCAGAATCCTGGAGTGTCTATCAGCCATATCCTCCTTCTTCTCCTCTCGCTTCCTCAAACTCAATGTGGACAAATCTGAACTCATCATCTTTCCTCCATCTTATAGATCTAGCTTACCTGATCTATTATCATTAATGACATCATGCTTTCCCCCGTACCTGAAGTCCGCTGCCTCGGAGTAACCTTTGACTCTGCCCTGTCCTTCAAACCGCACATCAAAGCTCTTTCCACCTCCTGTCACCTCCAGCTCCAAAATATCTCAAGAATCCATCCTTTCCTCAACCCTCAATCTACTAAAATGCTTGTGCATGCCCTCATCATCTCCCACCTTGACTACTGAAACATCCTTTTCTGTGGCCTCCCTGCTAACACTCTAGCACCTCTCCAGTCCATCCTTATTTCTGCTGCCCAACTAATTCATCTCTCTCCTCGCTACTCCACCGCTTCTCCCCTCTGCAAATCTCTTCACTGGCTTCCATTCCCTCAGTGCATCCAGTTCAAATTACTAATAATGACCTACAAAGCCATCCACAACCTGTCTCCTCCATATATCTCTGACCTAATCTCCCATATCTTCCCTCACGTAATCACCGGTCCTCCCAAGACCTCCTTCTCCTCCACACTTATTTGCTCCTCACCTAATCGCCTCCAAGACTTTTCCCAGATATCCCCATCCACTGGAATTCTGTGCCCCAACATGTCTGACTATCAACCACATTTGGATCCTTCAGACGGAACCTGAAAACCCACCTTTTCAAGAAAGCCTACAGCCTGCAATGACCCCGCTGCCTCCTCACCACCACCACCGGAGTTACCCCCTCACCAACACCAGAGCTGCGGCAACCCCCCAACCCACTGTCTCCTTCCCCACCATCCTGTAGGATGTAAGCCCGCAAGGGCAGGGTCCTCACCCCTCTGTATCAGTCTGTCATTGTTTGTTTACTATAAGTGATATCTATAATTTGTATGTAACCCCTCCTCATCTACAGCACCATGGAATCAATGGTGCTATATAAATAAATAATAATAATGCCACGAATATCTTTACAAATCTCTGAATTTTTTTCACTTAAATAGAAAAAGAATGGCAAAATGGCATTTTTTCACAATTTCATACCACTTGGAATCTGTTTCCCATTAGTACATTATTACATCAGTCCCATAAAAAAGCAGGAACTCATTCATGTACGTCGAACAAAAAATTAAAAAGTATTGACTCTTGGAACAAGGGGATGAAAAAAAACAAAAATGCAAAAATGAAAACTAAATTAAGAAGCAAAGGGTTAAATTTCAGTGTATTCTCCAAACAAAGCAGCACAAATATATTTCACTAGTGGAGGCAAACAAATGCCACAAAGTGTCATAAAATACCCCTAGTAGTGCCAAAAAATATCACAGTGCATCATAAAATAACCTCTCCAATCAGCAACAATGGCAAAAGAATACCACAAAACATTGTGCATTTAGCACTGTGCACTGTGCATTGAGCAGGAGGTTGGACCAGATGAACCAGGAGGTCTCTTCCAACTCAACCTTTCTATGATTCTATGAAAACACGTTCCAAGCGCCACCACATACAATACTAAAACAAAAATATCCAAAAAGCATGAAAAAAGACATTAAATCTTTGACCTGTGATTGACTGCCATGATCAGATGATTTTGAGCAGCGCATCATGGTTGTTTTCTGATGACAAGCAGCTCAGAGTCACCTGACCGCTTCAATGAATCTGACCAGAATCCAATTGGGTGCCAGTAGGTGAATATTACTGAATTTGTTATTTTTTATATAATCGGTTCCCTGATAAAGGTTTTACTTTGTTCAGACTTCAATACCTGACAAGCAGAAACCTGAACCTCAACCACACATTTTGAGAAACATTGTTTTTGTGCAGTGCATTGTACATCCATAAAAATCACGTAGCTGTGTGGCCTAAACATCCTACACATGCAACCAGTTTGAGTTTCAGTCATGAGGGAGGCGCCGGCTCAGGTTCATTCACCGCTCTGAGTATAGAGAGGGGCAATTGTAACCATGCCCCGACCCTGACTGAAAGTCTGCATTGTCATGCAGCTGCAGTGCAGTACAGCACAACCTTCACCAGGGGGAGCTTTATAGGGAAGAGAGACTGCACACACAGAGCAGCTGAACAGATGCCACCTAGTGGCAAGAGAGTAGTCAGAAAAAGCTGAGTCAGGGCACAAGTTAACACGTCAGTACAAAAAGGATTTAAACAGAAAGGATAGTCAGGATGTAGCAATAGATCAGTAAACCAGGATGAGCAAAATACGGTACATAGGGACAAATCAAAACAGAGTCAATAGCCAAGCCAGGAGGTCAGAATCAGAGAATCAAGCAGAACAATCAAACGCAGGGAAAGGGCAGACAGAGGGAGATAACAGACACAGGACAAGTCAGGGTTCACAGCAGGACAAACCAAGGGCTTCCAGAGTCAGGTTCACAAGCCGAAGACAGAACTATAGCTGACACTGCCAGCAAGATTCATGGGAGCTAAATAGCAAACCTGAACCCAGAATGAGGCAGAGCAAAGTTAACCCTTGACATGATCAGTCCAAAAAAGGGCAGACACTAATAAACCCTGGAACGGATCATGACATGCATCAATGCAGAGCAAGTATAAGTCAGTGCTGGGAGCATGTTTACAGTCAAACCCAAATCCGACCACTGCTGGGGAGAATAAAGTTCATTTTCTCCTCACAGCATTCGGCTAAGTGCAGGTGCCGGGCAGGTTAATAACACTATCAACCTGCAAATTAACTCCGTATCTGCAGGTTTATAGTGTTTTTTTTCAGGTGACAGGTTCCCTTTAAGATGTATATAAATGCTGTATATACAGAGAGTGAGAGAATGTATTGTGTAAAAATGCTGCACAGTAAGAATGCGCCCAAAAATGCGTTTTAATAGAAGTCTTAATGTCAATTCTTCTACATACATTTGCCTGCAGTTTTTGACAGAACTAAGTAAGGAAGTTGTTCCAATCATCTTGGAGAACTAACCACAGAAGTTAGATACAGACTTGCACAAATCCTTCTGTTTATTCATGTGATTTTAGGCAGAAGCCATGTTGTGGAGCTTAGGGCTACAAATGACTTTATTGTTATGATATATGAGCATCCCATAGAGGAGGTGCACCACTTAGGTAAGCCCCTTATAGCCAGAAATGGAGGAAAGATAATTAGTTCAGATTTGTCTACATTGAGCTTGAGGAAGCAAGAGGAGAAGAAGGAGGATATGGCTGATAGCCACTCTGGGATTCTGGAGAGCAGAGAGGTGACATCTGGGACAGCTTGAAGCTATTTTTTAATGTACCTAGAACCTTTAAAGCTGTACTAATAAATTGAAGTTTTATATCCATATATCCATATATCCAGCAGGGGAATATTGACTGTTAATAAGGAGAAAAGAGGTACTGTATATCATGAATTATATCTAATTCACGATTTCCTCTAATGTCAGGCAGGGCCATAATTGTAAAAAAGTTCCTTATTTAGGCAAGTGAGTGTGGGGCAGGATGTGTGAGAATGTCCTTTGAGTGCATGTAATAAAGATCATGAACTTTTTAAATAAAAACATGATCCTACCTCCCATTAAAGGCAATCGGTCAGCTGATTTTTGCTATGTAATCTGACACCATGGGATAGGAACAGAGAACCTGATTCCAGTGATGTATCCCTCAGTTGACTGGGTGCAACAGTTCTGATAGAGTCACAGCTTTCTCTGCTGCAGATTAAGCATAGCTGAGATGTTGAGCTATGTACAACGCCACCCACACTACAGCTTTATGTATACATGACATTGTGACAGAGATCTGCTAATCAGTGTGGGGTGTGGTTGGACTAGGGTGCACAAGGCCAGTTTTTCTCTAGTGATAATCTGTTGATTAAAACACTGATTATATTTAAACAGCAAAACACATCCTAGTAAGTGATACATTGCTCTAATCAGTGTCTCTGCTCCTACATTATGGTGATCTCGGATAACATAGTACGAACCTGGTGGCAAATTCACTTTAAGAACAATCTAATTTATCTGCAGAAAACTTAACCCCATAGTGACCACCAATACATCTTTTTACTGACCGGCGTTATAAGACACTAGTATCCCCTTACAGGTGACAATCTATCAACTATCAGCTGTACACTAGAACTGACAACTTGCTTCATCAGCAATGATTAGTGTTGGTACCGACTATAGTTGTTTAACCCTTTAAATGCTGCTGTCAATAAAGACTACAGCATCTAGATGGTTTCCAGAGTGTGCCTCCTGTTTAACCCCATCGGCACCCTGAGATCTTGATCGTGTGGTCCTGATGTTTGCAATGGCAATTCATGGCCAAATATTGTCCTTAAAGTCTACCAGCTATAGTGGTCTGTTCAGAACTTAGCAACATTTAGGTGATAAAAAAATATCTTCATTCCTGTTATGCCACTTTGCATTCATTCCTGAAAAGCCCTCGAAGGGTAAATAGACTACCTGAAAGCAATCTTGAACGCATTGAGGGGTGCTGTTTTTAAAATAGTATCACTTTTGGGAGTTACCAATATATTGGACCTCCGAAGTCACTTCTAAACTTAATAGGTCCCTAAAAAAATAAGTTTTGTATCTCTCTTCGAAAAAATGAAAAATTACTGCTACATTTTTTTAACCTTCTAAAATGCAAACAAAATAAAACAACATTTAACAAATGGTGATGAAAGGCAGATATGAGGGAAATTTTTTGCATTAATGTTTTTGTGTGGTATAACTATTTGGATTAAAGGGATAATCATTCAAAGTTTGAAAATTCTTATTTTTTTTAATTTTTGTCAAATTTCTGATATTTTTATAAATAAATTAAGAAAATCTCGACATAAATTTACCATTATCATAAAAACAATGAAAAAAAAAATCTGAAAATCAATGGGATATTGTTGAAGCACTCCAGAGTTATTACCATATAAATTGACACTGGTCAGATTTTAAAAATGTTGCCCGGTGAAATTCCACATTGTGCCATTCTTGCCTCAGTTTGTATTCTGCATATGTGATATACACCTGGAGCAACCCACACATAGACAAACATATTTCATATTCAGTTCATAGCAAGTGGGTCTTTGTGCTCTCAAAATTCAGTCCTGAATTTAAGTCCCTGCCTATTTTTGGGGCAGCATGAATCGGCTGTCAGATTACCTTTAAGTGCTCATTATAAACTGGATCAGGAGTGTTATGTTATTCATAGTGAGCTTACACGTCCAAAATACATACCAAAATCCTACAAATATTCTACTACTGCTACTTCAAGCATTCAATCATTTCAGCATTTCCTTCATGGCCTAGTTCAGGATTTTACACAAGATGCGAGCACTTGCGGGGATGATAAGGAGAAACTTCTTTGCATGCATCTTTTACATTATGCTCCTGGGTACAGTAACATGGTTTATTTATATTTTTTACGCTGTAAGATATAATGATTTTCCTACTATTTGACCATCTAAACAAACAGCAAAATCCAAAAAACTCGACACCCTCTTTTTATGCTAACCACTATCTGTAACTATTGCAGGGAACATTTCTACATTTTTTATAACTTTATGCATCTTTCAGCCTTCAGTACTTTTAAGTGGTTTCACAGCTCTGAAAATGGAGAAAAATCTCAGCTGACAGCAATTATACATTTCCTTAAAAATGGCTGTTTGATCTGCACACAACAGTTAGGATGATTGAGTAAGTGTATGACATCCTGAGATGTTGTTTAGCTTAGTAACATTAAGGTAAAAGGAAAAGAAGAAAGTCGTTTTTACAAGTAAGATTCTAATTTGGCCACTGGATTCGAAAAGGATCAGATTGCAGGAGAGTCACAGAAAAAGAACATCATAATAATGGGCAATTAGGACGAGTGAAAGAAATGGATTTTCTGGGAGAGAGAATTCATTTTGGATCATGGGCAGTGGATGAAAGAGCACATTTGGACACTGTGTACAGTGACTAAAGACTAAATTGCATATTTATGCTAATATTACAGAAATGTATTATGATCAGTCATAATATTAAACCTATTATTATAACTATTGTAATATTGTGGAGGTCTCCTCAAGCTGTGACCCATCAAAGGATAAACTCCACAAGACCTTTGAAGGTTTCTGGTATCTGACACATGATTGAGATCTTTGTAATTTGGAGGTGAAGGACAGCCATACAAATGCAATATCTAGCTGTTGGCTGAACAGCTCTCTAAGCTCTCTCATAGATGGGTACTTTTGATTTGGGAAGAACAAAGGAAGCAGTTGCCAGAGATGTCTTTACTTATCTTCTGGAGTACAAATAGGTCAAATGTTTCAATTCAAAGTGTCTGACCCTTATTTCTGCCAACATCACAGTCAAAAGGCCCCCATATACATTAGATTGACATTTAATCTTAGCAATACCAATGGCATCGGAATACTTTCATGTGCATCAATGCCTAAAGTCAACACATTGATCTCTTGTTCCTCAAACCATTCCCTAACAGTCTATGTAGCGTTAGAGGCAGCCATCATCTTGATTGGGGCAGCTAATGGACTATTTGTACAGGGAACCATCAGTTCAAATGAAATAGGAACTATCTTGCTGCAAGAACAATGTAGAATGGCACGGTATAATAATAGAGCTGAGTGATAGTTTTATAAAGCTTTAAATTACTTATTATTCTGAATAATTCCTTCCTGTTTGTGTATCACGTCTATGACACTAGTGTATCATGCCTATCTAGAAACCTATATTAGGCCCCTGGCATACATGGTAATGCATTGTCATCCAGAGCCAATGGGTTAACCAAGGGATCCTCCTGCCTGCGCTACCAACATGATCATACAGGCCATGATAGATAGATAATTTATGTATTCCAATTTTATTAGATCTATTGTCTGAGAAAAATGTATTACCAATCCCAAATCAAGTCTTTAATCGGAACCTTTCAGCTGATTCATCCTGTCTAAACACCGGACAGCCTGAATCACACACTGGTTAAGTTATTGTTGCAGAATTTCAAAGAATACATAGTTTAATAAGCCTACCTGAGAATATGCATCTCAGATGAGCAGTCCAAGGCAGATCACTGGCAGCTTTTCTCTGACCCGTTACCTATGACCTATGACTGACAGGTCTTTCCCTATACACACACATAAGTAGAGATCTGTTAGTCATGGGGAGTAGGGTGAGGAGATGCTGTAGGGGATCATTTAGTCATCCAGGATGCAGTGGCCCTGGATTTTCAAAGTATGTTTCCTCTGAAATTCTGCAGCATTACATAGTAAAATATACATGACTGCACTATCACCTGCGGTTTGGGCAGCAGGAATCAGCTGATGGGTTCCCTTTAAGCCGTTGATGTTGTGCATAGCAGAAAGATAATAGCAGCAGCGAGTCCTGCAATCTATCAGCCTGTTTTGAATTATTATGACATTCCATACTGTATAATCAATGACGAATTCTGACAAGCAGCTTTACAGTAACGGCTGACATGCTGACAATCTACAAATGCTTTCCTGGTATATGATGTACATGTCTAAGATATGCATTGTGTTTTATATTGTCCTTAAGATTGGACTATTTGTTATATATTAATAAAGCAAAATTAATTCTTCATATTGAAAGACACAAATCTTGAACATATAAAGAGACAACATTGACAAGTCATGTACACAAGAGCTGATTACTGAGCAAACTATTAGGATTCCTCCGAGGTTTTGTTGTCAAGTATATGTAAGAAATAGAATTCATTAACCAAATATGTGCAGAGAATATTCATTGAGGTCAATGGTGATTATGTGGAGGTCCAAAGAACACATTTCACTTTAACTCAATTCAGAGGATTCTTGCTAAGCAGCCATTATTATCTCACTAGTGGGTCCAGCAACAGAACAATGCTGTTAACAGGAGAAGAGCAAATCTTTTGCAATTTTAATTCGGCACCTTTGCGGACATTTTCCAAAATGTTCAACTGATGTCGAATTGATTGGCCATGAATAAAAAGTTCTGCAAAGGCTTCAATTGCCCTGTAAACTCATAAAAAGTCCTTCGTAGGTGTCCTAGGATGATCTCTAACACCATTTTAAGCTTTTCATACAAACAGAACCTTAGTAATGCTAAAGTGAAAGCAACATACTGGTATATGGCTAGTGGTAAATGAGTGACTGACAACCAGTAGTAACTAACATATTATTTAACAGCACACTCCACTGTCAGACATTCTATCCTTTGAAAACAAAAAAAATAATAAAAATAATCTTTTAGGGGTGGCAGATACCTGCCATGCCATATGCGTTGCATATGGAAGAAGCCATGGTATTTTGCTAAGGAGTAGTCCAATAATTTCTTTTTTGGGGAATAGTAACTGGCTATGTAGTGGAATCGGAAATGGAAAATCAGCACGATCCAGATGATACAGTCAATGAAAAATCAATGTCCTGGGCCTAGACCACAGAGAGCTTATTTAGCTGGCCAACGACAATTTTTAAAACATTTTATTTTGCAGTAGTATTAAGGTTCACAAAAATTAGTGAAATAAAACTTGTGTTTCAGTTGGCGAAACAAAATGATGAAGAAGCCATTGATTAGTTTAGTCATGACAATAAACGTGTACATTTTTTTTGCCAGCAATGATATTTTTGTTGTAAAATTTCTTCCTTAAAAAGACAAAGGCTCGTGAAGAAGTAATGGCTTTTAACAGTCAATCAAAACTTTTCTCTTTAGAAATAAACAAAAAGTTTGTTTCTTAGAAAGTGAAGAAGCAATGTTCTTCAGTTGTGAAAAAAATAGCTGTTTTTGTGAGCAGTTTCAGATTTCTGATATTTACTAAGAGCAAGGTAGAGTACCCAGGAGCAGTGGATAGGTAGTGGCACCAATAGCACAAAGTAGAATATGATGGCTAAGAAGATGTCCAATTATGCAGGGACAACACTAGCAAGCCCCAGCAGCAGTAAAGTGTACAGTATAGATTTAGAACACAATAGACAGGCAGGATATGTATGGTTGTTATTGGTAGAGACAATGGCAGGCAATAGCAGTTGCAGGAACAATAGAGAATATAACAGGAAGGCCAGACAGTAGATCTGCAGTAAAGTAGGGGCAGCATGGGTAGCACTGACAGTAGCAATAGAGTATTGATAAAACATTATGGACAAGCAAGAGATGCCAGACTATGTAGGGGCATTGGCGGCAAAAATAGAAAAACTAATGTATATGTAGGTAGATCCTACTGTTAATCTGAGCATTGAAATCAGCCGCAGATGAAAATTTCCACTGAGCTATGCCTTAATCATTTTGCAAAATGTAAGATTTTCATTACTTGATGTGGACAACTTGTTTTGCTAAATACATTCTCTCTGAGTATACACTGGAGACTGGACTAGACAGTACAGTAATGGTAAACTAGGCCAGTTCTTGCTGCTTGCCCAATCTGGTGAGCCAAAAGTCCATGGAGTAAGGGCCCAAGGTGGGGGAGAAAGGACACAGTCCAGCTTTGACTGAACTTGTTTGTTCAATTGATGTATCTCTGCTTGCTGATGGACACCAGGTTGCCCCAGAGGCTGCTACTTTGTCAACTTGTATTATAGCATTTAGGGCAGTGTTCCCAACTCCGGCCCTCAGAAGCCACCAACAGGTCATGTTTTCAGGATTTCCTTAGTGTTACACAGGTGATGGGATTCTTGGTCGTCCAGCTGATGCAAGTATCTCCTGTGTAATACTAATGAAATCCTGAAAACATGACTTGTTGGTGGCTCTTGAGGATCATTGACTCTGCTAAACGGAGAGGGGTTTCTTGGACAGACATGTGGTCAGCAGGTATCTGCTTGACTAAAGCTTCACTGTGCAGGGAGCACCTCTTTACCAGATAACAAGCTCATTTTGATTCCCTTTTGGAAACCAGAAAAAATTTAGCTATTATAGCAATGTTCTAAAAGTAGGACTATCCAGTAATCATCTTTTTGCTTGATGCTAATGATTTGCCTGTCAACTCATAAGCAATTGAGAATGCAGCTTGCCATCGTCTCCTACACAGTCTCCATGACAGAGGCCCATTTTGGTTCACTTTCTGCCCCTTCTCATGCTGCAGTGGTTAGTTATCATAGCCAGCAATGTTGTCATTGTCATTAATATCACATTGCCAGTCCCCTCCCCTGCTTGTGCTTGGGATATCTCAGTGTTCCTCTCCATACCTACCTGCAGCTGCCACTCCATCAGCAATATTTCATATAGTTACATTCAGTAAGAATAATGATTTTACAATACAGTTTTTTACAACAGGAATTCCCATGTATATGTTATAACACAAGCTTGCATTAAATGTACAAAAGAGCTTTTCCTGTCGATACGGGTGAAAAACGCTTGAAGGATGGGCTGATAAGATACACTTAAGGTTATGCTAGGGGATAGGACTAATATAATAAAATTGATACAGTACTTAAAGGTAAAAAAAAAAGGAAAACAAATATAACAAGGTATAATTTTCAATTTTTGAAATCAATGGTCTGATTTCAGCGAAGAGCAGAAAAAAACTGGGAAGTTAATGCACAAAATATAATATTATTTTCCTCAAAATATTAATAACCTATACTTCAACATTGCTTGCCACACAAACCATTCACACATTGGATATTAATCACCCACGTCAAGAAAACAGGCACTTGGTCCACACAAAATACTCACACATTAGGTATATGTCACATACACACTACTTCCATATCTGACAAGTCACTCACATTCATTAGATAAATGTCAAATACACATCTTAGACTTTAGATATATTCCACACATATGCTATTTTCTCACACATTATACCCATGCTGTTTGGCGATCATGTGTATGGCAAGAATGAAATGTGTGAGTAATGTGTGTAGCATGTGACTAATTTGTGGGTGATGTCTAGCGTGTGTTCAGGATAATCAGATCTGTGAATATAAAATTGAGAAGACTCCCTGGCAGTGCACATTATCTAAAATGCAAATAAAAGTTAATAGACATCACTTAATCAATCATACATGATGTGATAATATAATACACAATTACAGCATTTTTTGCCCTTCAGGCCTTTGGTTGCCAGTATTGTAGGAACAGTTACTGCAAAATGGAGTCAGTGAGATGTGTGCAACTCATATAGCAAGTAAAAAATAATAATATTTATATCAGTAAAGTGTTATTTTAACTGTTTATTAAAAACATGCTGTGAAAGTTTGTCTGTTAATTAACTTGTCATACATCTTAACTTCAAAGATATCATTTAGTGTTTTGCATTTTCATGCATGAATACATAAATTAATTTAACGTTGTGCTATCAGGCAGAAGGGATGTATTCAGTTACTAAATGATCTGGACAAGTGAATAGTCATTCAAATATAAATGTTTTTTGATAAGCTAAGACTAGATTCCAGAAAATATTGTAAAATAGATTTAAAAATAAAGTCTCTATGAAGATGGTACTATTTGAGGTATTTTATGGAGAAAAATAGCGAGAAGAATGAATCAATAATAAATCAATGAATTGCTTCTTAATATGCTCTCATACTGTAATGTTATTTTCTAAAGGGACCCTCACAAAACAGGCAGTTGTTTTATGTAACAGTAAGTTCAGTTGAAAGTGCCAGCAGCATATGTGCAGCATGTGTTTAAGATATAAGAAGTATGCGTGCAGCATGTGTTTAATGCATGAGAGACATGTGCAGCAAGTACCTGATGTATGAGTGCAATGTGTGAGTGACGTATGTAGCTAGTATCTGATGTGTGATGACGTGTGTGGCTAGTATCTGATGTGTGAGTGACGCATGTATCTTGTATCTGATGTGTGAGGGATGTGTGCGGCTAGAATCTGGTGTGTGAGTGACATATGTAGCTAGTATCTGATGTGTGAGTGACGTACGTATCTAGTATCTAATGTGTGAGTGACGTATGTAGCTAGTATCTATGTGTTAGTAACGTATGTAGCTAGTATCTGATGTGTTAGTAACGTATGTAGCTAGTATCTGATGTGTGAGTAACGTATGTAGCTAGTATCTGATGTGTGAGTAACGTATGTAGCTAGTATCTGATGTGTGAGTGATGTATGTATCTAGTATCTAATGTGTGAGTGACGTATGTAGCTAGTATCTATGTGTTAGTAACGTATGTAGCTAGTATCTGATGTGTTAGTAAGTATGTAGCTAGTATCTGATGTGTGAGTAACGTACGTAGCTAGTATCTGATGTGTGAGTAACGTATGTAGCTAGTATCTGATGTGTGAGTAACGTACGTAGCTAGTATCTGATGTGTTAGTAACGTATGTAGCTAGTATCTGATGTGTGAGTTACGTATGTAGCTAGTATCTGATGTGTGAGTAACGTATGTAGCTAGTATCTGATGTGTGAGTAACGTACGTAGCTAGTATCTGATGTGTGAGTAACGTATGTAGCTAGTATCTGATGTGTGAGTAACGTATGTAGCTAGTATCTGATGTGTGAGTAACGTATGTAGCTAGTATCTGATGTGTGAGTGACGTATGTATCTAGTATCTAATGTGTGAGTGACGTATGTAGCTAGTATCTATGTGTTAGTAACGTATGTAGCTAGTATCTGATGTGTTAGTAACGTATGTAGCTAGTATCTGATGTGTGAGTAACGTATGTAGCTAGTATCTGATGTGTGAGTAACGTATGTAGCTAGTATCTGATGTGTCAGTAATGTACGTAGCTAGTATCTGATGTGTGAGTAACGTATGTAGCTAGTATCTGATGTGTGAGTAACGTGTGTGGCTAGTAACTGATGTGTGAGTAACTTATGTAGCTAGTATTTGATGTGTGAATAATGTACGTAGCTAGTATCTGATGTGTGAGCTATGTACGTAGCTAGTATCTGATGTGTGAGTGACATATGTAGCTAGTATCTGATGTGTGAGTGACATATGTAGCTAGTATCTGATGTGTGAGTAACGTACGTAACTAGTATCTGATGTGTGAGTGATGTGTGCTCCTGGTATTTGGCACTGATGTAACGGCAACATAGCGGTGTCTGGTTATCTGAAGCTAACTGATTGGCAACCATGCTGTTAACATAACGTCAGTGCAGTAGCCAATGCCAGACACTGGAAGCAGCAGTTGAGACTCTCCAGTAGACCCGGGATGGTGAAAGCAGCATGGCTTGTTATGGTGAAGCAAACTGCAGGTGGGAATGAACATTGTCTGATATGGAAAAACCCTGCACAGGAAGTGTATTCACCTCTGACATCCTTGCAAATATCTGATACAAGACAGGAACTGTTGTTAGCGCTGTTGGCATAAATAAAGAATTCTGAGATCCTTAGAAGTATAAAGAGCATGTGGTATATTCGCTACACATTTCAAAGTTGTGTTGACTTCCTCCTTAGGAGAACCACAGAATGTGTACTTCTAAGGATTAGTGGTGAGCGAATGTTGCAATAACGGAGAAAAATAAAAAATGGAGAGAAAGCACAAGTAAGATATTATCCAGATACAGGTGGTTTTCAGGATCGGTATTTGCTCACCTGATAGAGTTGTGAGGAAGCACAACAGTTGTAAAGTCTTAGTAAACTGTCCAGCTGCTGCTGCTCTGCTGATTGGAAGTTACAACATAGATATCTGACATAGGATAGGAATTGCAGACTGTGCTGCACTGCTAAAGAATTATGAGATCCTTAGTAGTGATGAGCGAATATACTCATTACTCGATATTTCTCGAGCACGCTCAGGGGTCCTCTGAGTATTTTTTAGTGCTCGGAGTTTTAGTTTTTCTTGCCGCAGCTGAATGATTCACATCTGTTAGCCAGCATAAGTACATGTGGGGGTTGCCTGGTTGCTAGGGAATCCCCACATGTACTTACAGTATGTTGGCTAACAGATGTAAATCATTCAGCTGTGGCAAGAAAAACTAAAACTCCGAGCACTAAAAAATACTCGGAGGACACCCGAGCATGCTCGGGAAATCTCGAGTAACGAGTATATTCGCTCATCACTACTAAGGATCTCATAATTCTTTAGCAGTGCAGCACAGTCTGCAATTCCTATCCTATGTCAGATATCTATGTTGTAACTTCCAATCAGCAGAGCAGCAGCAGCTGGACAGTTTACTAAGACTTTACAACTGTTGTGCTTCCTCACAACTCTATCAGGTGAGCAAATACCGATCCTGAAAACCACCTGTATCTGGATAATATCTTACTTGTGCTTTCTCTCCATTTTTAATTTTTCTCCGTTATTGCAACTATCACATATACGAAGATCTGTGACCAGTGATAAACCATCCTTTTTTGCCCATTGTGGATGGCACTGTTCAGTTGGCTTCATCATCAAGCAGAAATATTCAAATAGTAAAAAATAATGATTTGTTCATATTGGCTACATCTGTTCTGCAACTAAAAATCAAATATCTGAACATTATTTCTTACGCTTACATCTGTAGAAAATGGACAGCTAGAATATAATTGATGGACTTGGCGAACACCCCACTTTCTTTAGTTTTTATGAAGAAAATCTATTGTGTGGTTTTTTTCACGTGTTATATATCATAGTGAGAGCCCTGTAGAAATAAGTGTGAATTTGGTTAGTCATACTCAATTACTTTAAATATTAACTAACACACTTCAATTAGCTGAACTCTTTTCTTGAAAAAAAAAAACAGTTTACTTTCCAAATCAATTTTACAATATTTTCTGTAATCCAATTTCACCTTATCAAAAACACTACTGTTTGAATGGCTATTCACTTGTCCAGACCATTTAGTAATTGAATGCATCCTCTCTACCTGATCTCACACCGTTAAATTAATTTACACTTTCATGCATGTGAATGCAAAACATTAACTGATATCTATGAAGCGAAGGCGTCTGACAAGTTAATTAAAAAACAAACACTCCAGGCATGTGTTATATATATATATAAATAAATAAATATATATATATATATATATATATATATATATATATATAAATAACAGAATCTTCACAGATGATGTGAGCAAATCATTTTCACTTAATATGTTTTGTTTTTATAGATCATATAAGCAATTAAATAAGAACGCTCAGCGAAGTGCAAAAGGAAAAATCGCTGGAGTTTTTACAAGGCTTGAAGATATAGATTAACAGCTTGTGTAGTAATTTGGAAAATTAACTGTTTCTGCTGTCATATGCCATAATTGTGGAAGAAAAGGTGCACTGAACGCTGGGTGAGGAGAGCTGCGCATAGCTCCTGTGTACCCTCTGAAATGGCTAGGTAGACATCAGATCACGAGTTGGTCCTTTGATGTCTACCGACTGCCAACAAATATCTAATATCAAAAGCACTGATTTGCTGACAACCACAGGATGACAGGGTTTCCCTCACACTGCAGGTTTCCTTAGCCAATTTTGCTGGAAAGACTTCAAAGCCATATTGAGGCGGTTGTCTAATGGCTCATAGCTTGCAGAAGTCACTTTAGAGTTACTTTGTAAGTGCTCCTTTTGAAAGTGTATCCGTTCCATGAGTAATGCACTTTAGACCTGGTTCAGATGAGAGTATGCAAAATCATCCATTTTTCATCCAGAGAAAAGACAATTTTTCCACCATGCTGTCATCCGTATGTCCATATTTGACACTCGTATGGCATCCATTTTTTACATCAACAATTTAATGAACAACGCTAAACGCCAAATTCAGCTCTTTATGCGAATTGCAATGGATCTATATAACCTGTATGTGATACATTTTTTGCACACCTTTTTAGTTAACATATTCGAGTCTGATTTGGAATATGGATCAAAAGAGGGCATGCTGTAATTTTATTTTTTTTGACACATGGACTATCTATCCGTTTGTAAAAAAATTTCATGCAAATAACGACATTAACTAGCATTGGTCAGTGTGCTTTCGGTGTGTTGTACATTTTGGATACAGACAACTCAATGACCTATTTACGCTTATCTGAATAATAATAATAATAATAATAATAATAATAGAGTTGAAGAGGATATAAAGGGTTTGCCAGCTCTCCAGACCTGTCTTATTTATCATACACATGCATTTCCTATTAAAAAACAATTCATGCATTTTTTCTTAAAGGGAAACTGTCACGTAAAAAACGCTATTAATCTGCTCAGCATTCACACTTTGAGCCATGATGTGGGGATGAAATTAACTTTATTTCTCCTGGCATTGTTCAGTTTTCAGTAATGGGGCGGCACATGTTCAGTCACTGCTCTGTGTATAGAAGGCAGCAGCTGTTACCACACTCCCGGCCCTGACTGATAGTGGCTCAGCATACGCATCGGCTGTCAGTCAGTGCACAGGTTACGGTTACAGCTGCCCCTCTCTATGCACAAAATAGGGACTGAACCCACGCCGGTGCCACCCCATGACTAAAACCTGAATGCTGAAGGGAGGAATAAAGTTAATTTCCTCCCGACAGTGGGTCTCAAAGTGCGGGTGCAGGGCAGGTTTACAACATCATTAACCTGCAGATTAACCCCATATCTGGAGATTAATAGCATTTTGCTCACGTGAGAGGTTCACTTTATAAGCAACTTGGTATTATCAGTGGAGGTGTGTCTGTGAAGAATCTGACATCTGACATCCAATCAGTTTTCACAGTATCAGTCCGATACGTGGCATGCCCATTTAACTGCTTTCAGCATCCAGTTGTCAATTTATTCATACATGGAAAAGAATCATAATAGAAAAAAGATAGGTTCCAGAATTGTTGACTTCTGGAGAATTATATTATTTATTAACAGATATGTCAAGGCTGAATCAACTTAAAACATATTGTGGAGACTTATTATATGAGTTACACCCTATGAGTATGAGACACTACAAACGAAACAGACCAATGTATTCTGCCATTTAACTAAATCCTTCAGTATCTCCTTGGACAGTGACCATGTACAATAACTGCACCAAAGACATCTATCCTCTGCATATTTTTCTGTGGTTACAATAGAAGAACAGACTGTTCAACATAATGTATATAAGAGGAGAATAGCGCAAGACAACACATCTGCTATCTCCTGTAACACCTTTAGGTTTATTCACAGAGCATTTATCCTATGCAAATGGGACCATATGTTGATAAATTACAAGGAGGAAACAAATTATCTTACAAAAATGTTCCACTTTCAGAAATATTGTAATGTTTCACCAATCTAAGGCTGGTTTCACATTTGCAGATGGAGGTGCTGCATAGGGCTGCGTACGTCCTCAGTGAAGCTCCGCCCACTGCCGCACATCCTCCGATCAGCTCCACCTACATCGGCATGCGGCGTGCGTACCCTATCTTTACCATTAGATATGCAGGCCATGCCGATATATGTGGATGCCTCCGCATGCGTCGTTTTGACGTTGCGGCCACCTGCACCGAAAGCAACGAGTTGCATTTTGGTGCAGTCGTCACACCGTCAAAATGACGCATGCAGAGGCATCCGCATACATCGACATGGCCTGTGTGCCTGATGGTAAAGATTGGGTACCCATGCCGATGTAGGCGGAGCTGACCAGAGGATGAGCGGCGGTAGGCGGAGCTTCACAGAGGACATATGCAGCCCTCAGCAGCACCTCCATCCGCAAATGTGAAACCAGTCTAAAACTTGCCTACTTTGGACATATTATACCAAGACAGCAATCGCTGTAGAAGGACATCTTTGTCAGAAGAATAGAAGGAACAAGTCAAAGAGGAAGACTGGCAACACAATGGCTTGATGTAAATAAGATAATGGCAGAGAAGACCCTGGTAGACCTATTTAGGCTTGTACAAGATCGATTTTCCTACAGATCGTTCATCAATAGTGTTGAGCATTCCGATACTGCAAGTATCGGTTATCGGCCGATATTTGCGGTATCGGAATTCCAATACCGAGTTCCGATATTTTTATGATATCGGAAATCGGAATTGGAAGTTCCCAGTGTATGGTTCCCAGGGTGTGGAGGAGAGGAGACTCTCCTTCAGGCCCTGGGATCCATATTCATGTAAAAAATAAAGAATAAAAATAAAAAATATGGATATACTCACCCCTCCGGCGGAGCCTGGACCTTAGCGGTGTAACCGGCAGCCTCCGTTTCTAAGAATGCAGTGAGTTTACGACCTGCGATGACGTCGCGGCTTGTGATTGGTCGCGTGAGCGGTCACATGAGCGGTCGCGCGACCAATCACAAGCCGCGACATCATCGAAGGTCCTTTACTCAGCATTCTTAGGAACGGAGGCAGACGCTTGGACCGGTGAGAGCCAGGGGCCGTCCGAGGGGTGAGTATATCAATATTTTTTATTTTTATTCTTTATTTTATAAATGAATATGGATCCCAGGGCCTGAAGGAGAGTTTCCTCTCCTTCAGACCCTGGGAACCATTCCGATATTTTGTGTCCCATTGATATGCATTGGTATCGGGTATCAGTATCGGCGATATCTGATACTTTTGGGGTATCGGCCGATCCAATCCGATACCGATACCTTTGCATAACGAAAGGTATCGCTCAACACTATTCATCAATCAAGTCACAATGACTCAAGATCGAGCTGAAGGCTGTTAATAAAAATAATCTGTTCTTGTTTAGTTTTGTTTTGTTTTTAATTTTTTGATATTCAAAAAATTATGAACAGTCATATTAATTCTCACCTCATAATCAACTTTTCACCAACTAGGGGAAAAGGAAGAATGATTTTACCATCAGTTTGTGAGTTGCATATAGGAAAATAGCAATATGACAAACTTGTGATGAGCATGAACGTGGGGTACACGTGGAGGGAGGAGTAGTGGGTCAGGATGATCAGGCAAGCAACTGAGTTAATATAGTAAGGATGACTAAAAAGAAGTCTAAGAAAAGGGAAGCAGCTCCAGTTTCTGGCCATCCAAACACAATTGCCAAATTGGAAGATGATTCAAGGATGTTGGTCTCAGAAATGGTAATCTTAGTGCATACTTTGGTATACTTTGATTACAAACAGCTGAGAGAACATCCCCGCTAGTATCTGGGAAGATAGTAATGTAGGAAGGGCAAGACAGTTGGTGGTTGGTGCCCACAAAATTTGAGGAATTAGTATTTCTGAAAGTAAACGTGGAGAAATGGATGGAGAATAGTGATGAGTGAACGTGCTCAGAAAAGGTCTTACAGGGTTGCAGAGCGGCGTTGGAAGAAAACACACTCGCAAGATGACTTCACTGTATTCAAACAGGCAACACTTGCTTTTAAATCTGCTCTCACCTCTGCTAAACAGGCCTACTTCACAACCCTCATATCTTCCCTATCCTACAACCCCAAACAGTTATTCAAAACCTTTAACTCCCTCCTCCGCCCCCCACTGCCCCCTCCAACCTCCCTCATCTCTGCTGAGGACTTTGCTACACACTTTAAAAATAAGATCCACCAGACAAGGCAAGTCTTCATTGTTCAACCACCACAACCCCTTTGTATACCAGAGCCCCCCGAGGAAGCTCAGCACGCGAAACGTCGGGGCTATTTCACTGACACCTCCAGCAAAGAAAACTACACATGGGTAAGCTTAACCCTTGGCACTTGTTCTAAATAGATTTTCTTACTATACGGGCTTTGTGCAATAGGGATGAATTTTTTGCTGGGGTATGGCACTATTGCCTTTACCTTTAGCTAGTTGGCACTGATCAGATTTAAATCCGAGTACCCCCTCCTATCCCAATTTAGCATGTGCACATTTGTTTGTCCCATATACTTGAGTGTACATACTAGTGCCATTTTTGGATTGCACCTTCACTTTTGTTAAATGTGTGTGTTTTTATGCTGTAGGTGTCTATTACTCATCTATTGATTCTCATCTTTTATGTTATTTTTATATGGTTGTTTGTGCTTTTTTGTATCACATTTAATAAAGTTTAGACACCTTATATGAAATTTGTGACGTTACATGCTTTTATGGGGCATTATGCTCTTGGTAAACTTATAGGATTATATACATGTGGGAGTCTGCCCCTTCCTTTTCCCTGCTGAAGTGCCATGGGCACTTTCTGGAGAAGGGATTGTTACAGTAATGAATGTATCCACCAGGTCGGTTTTTGTTATAAACCCCAGTTATTCAAAACCTTTAACTTTCTCCTCCGCCCCTCACTGCCCCCTCCAACCTCCCTAATCTCTGCAGATGACTTTGCCACACACTTTAAAAATAAGACCCACCAGACAAGGCAAGTCTTCATTGTTCAACCACCACAACCCCTTTGTATACCAGACCAATGCCCAAACCCCTTAACCTCCCTGTCCAACATCACTGAAGGGGGGCTTAATTGTCTCCTCTCCAAATCGCACCTCACCACCTGTGCGCTGGACCCCATCCCATCCCACCTCCTCCCCAACCTCACCACCACAATTATCCCATCCCTAACCCACCTCTTCAACCTATCACTAACTTCTGGCACCTTCCCTTCTCCTTTCAAACATGCCACAATCACGCTTATCCTTAAAAAGCCAACCCTCGATCCAACTACTATGTCCAGCTGTCACCCAATATCGCTGCTCCCATTCACTTCCAAACTCCTGGAGCAGCACTTCCACTCTGAACTTCTCATCTAACTTTCTCTTTGACAATCTACAATCTGGTTTCTGCCCCATCACTCAATTGACAAAGCTCTGACCAAAATCACTAACGACCTACTTACCGCCAAAGCATAAACAACTCATAAAGTCCCATGGATTCCTGTACCACCTCTATGCTGATGACACTCAGATCTACCTCTCTGGCCCAGATGTCACCGCTCTGCTGTCCAGAATCCCAGAGTGTCTATCAGCCATATCATCCTTCTTCTCCTCTCGCTTAGGCCATGTTCACACGCTGCGGGTTCCTCTGCGGGTTAATCCCGCAGCGGAATTGAAAATCTGCAGGGCAAAACCGCTGTGGTTATCCCTGCAGATTTATTGTGGTTTGTTCCGCGGTTTCCGCTGCGGGATTACTGCTGTACTATTGATGCTGCATATGCAGCAATATGCAGCATCAATAGTAATGTAAAAAATAATAAAAATTGGCTATACTCACCCTCTGACGTCGCGATCTCCCCGGCGCTGCAAGCGGCTGTGCCGACAAGGACCTTCGTGACGTCACGGTCATGTGACCGCGGCGTCATCACGGTCATGTGACCGCGACATCACCACAGGTCTTGTTCGGCACAGCAACTGAGACCGGACGCCGCGGGCAGCGCTGAGAGGTGAGTATAGCATCATTTTTTATTTTAATTCTTTTTTTACACTATTTTATGGTTCCCAGGGCCTGGAGGAGAGTCTCCTCTCCTCCACCCCGGGTACCACCCGCACATTATCCGCTTACTTCCCGCAACGTGGGCACAGCCCCATGCGGGAAGTAAGCGGTTCAATGCATTCCTATGGGTGCAGAATCGCAGCGATTCTGCACAAAGAAGTGACATGCTGCGGGTTGTAAACCACTGCGTTTCTGCGCGGTTTTTCCCGCAGCATGTGCACTGCGGTTTGCGGTTTCCATAGGGTTTACATGTTAATGTAAACGCTTTGGAAACTGCTGCGGACCCGCAGCATCAAAATCGCGGCGGTTCCGCGGTAAAAACCGCAGCGTGTGAACATGGCCTTACTCAAACTCAATGTGGACAAATCTGAACTCATCATCTTTCCTCCATCCCATAGATCTTCCTTACCTGACCTATCTTAATCAACGACATCATGCTTTCCCCTGTACCTGAAGTCCTCTGCCTCGGAGTAACCTTTGACTCTACAGAAAAAAGAAAATGATTCAGCTCACCTTTGTGATGGTATTCTCACAGCCCATGAGAAATTTGATCCAAGCACGGAAACGTCTCTGCTTGACGCCAGGTACTTGTGCATGAAAATGAAGGTATCCAGCTCAGGAAATAAAATCAAAAGTCTTTATTTGGACAAACTTGAAAAGTAAGCTGCTTGACAAACCATTGCATACTGGAGGAAGGAATGTCTTGAATAACTGGATGCGTTTTGAACACTTACAGTGCTCTTAGTTCTCAGTTTCACTGAAACTATTTTTTCACTGAAACTATACGTGTTCGAAATGCGTCCAGTTATTCAAGACATTCCTTCCTCCAGTGTGCACTGGTTTGTCAAGCAGCTTACTTTTTTAAACCTTTGACTCTGCCCTGTCCTTCAACCCGCACATCCAAGCTCTGTCCACCTCCTGTCACCTCCAGCTCAAAAATATCTCCAGAATCCGTCCTTTCCTCAGCCATCAATGTACTAAAATGCCCTTATCATCTCACACCTTGACTACTGCAACATCCTTTTCTGCGGCCTCCCTGCTAACACCCTTGCATCTCTCCAGTCCATCCTTAACTCTGCTGCCCGACTAATTCATCTCTCTCCTCGCTATTCCTCCACTTCCCCCCTCTGCAAATCTCTTCACTGTCTCCCATTCCCTCAGCATATCCAGTTCAAATCACTAATACTGACCTACAAAGCCATCCACAACCTGTCTCCTCCATATATCTCTGAACTTATCTCCCGATATCTTCCTTCACATAATATCCAGTCCTCCCAAGACCTCCTTCTCTCCTCCACACTTATTCGCTCCTCATCAAACCGCCTCCAAGACTTCTCCAGAATATCTCCCATCCTCTGCAATTCTCTGCCCCAACACGTCCGACTATCAACCACATTTGGATCCTTCAGACGGAACCTGAAAACCCATCTCTTCAGGAAAGCCTACAGCCTGCACTGACCTTGCTGCCTCCTCATCACTACCGGTGATACTGCCTCACCAACACCGGAGCTCCTGCAACCCTCAACCTATTGTCTCCTTCCCCATAACCTGTAGAATGTAAGCCCGCAAGGGCAGGGTCCTCGCCCCTCTGTATCAGTCTGTCATTGTTAGTTTGTTTACTGTAAGTGATATCTGTAACTTGTATGTAACCCATTCTCATGTACAGCACCATGGAATCAATGGTGCTATATAAATAAATAATAATAATAATACAGATGCTAACCAAATGTCCTAGTCATGCTCAAAAACTATTTTCTGGTCACTGAGGCCTCATGTCTCGTGGCTGTTTGACAGCCGCTACAGATGCAGAGATTGCTTGTTTATTTGGCAACCTCTGCATGTGTTGCGACTGTCTAACAGCCGCGAGACATACAGCTGCAAGGACTCAAACATATTTTTCGAGCAAGCCAAAGACACTCAGTTAGCACCCGAGCATGCGAAAGTAAGTATGACAGAGGCAATATTGAGAAGGATTATGTTGAAATTGAAACCTTTGTGTGCAATTGCAAAGAAAAGTATAATTTAAGATTTTTGCTATCATTTTGGCATCACTAGCATGTTGATATCAACATTTCTAAATCACAGGTTTATAAGAAAACCTGTGTACAAGTTTTAAATACATCTTGGACAACCTGTTTCACAATGATGATAAGTTTTATTATAGCCATGGACAGGCATAATGTAGTTATAAACAGTATGTACCCCCAAGATGCTTAGAATTTTATTAGACCATGACAACTGTATCTGTAAATCATTGATAAACTTGAAAAAAATGGTTCGTTATTAACCCGACACTTAATAGCAAGTTAAGCTGATTTGCATTGTAGAAACTAATTCTCCCACCTTAGATTAAAAAAAGAAGGTAGAAATTAGATATCAATTTTCTGATATGAAATGGAAGAATTAACTTGCCAGGCTAATTCACCCATTTCAAATCATCAAACGTTCCACTACCCTTACATGCTTCAGTACAGGAGACATGAAGAAATTGGCAGGTTACAGTGCTGAAGTGTTTTTATAGTTGTTTCTTGAATTAGAAAATATATATATTGGAAACAGAATAATAAGGTCTAATATTTATATGTTCCATATACAAATGATAATGTGTTTGAGATTGTGCAGCATTCATCAGTTTCTTCATTATAAAAAGGGCAAGACACAAATACAAAGACAATTATCTCCAGAACATGAAAGCATGCATAATGAATTGCAGAGGTGCAAAATGCTTAGTAATGCACTACAAGTTTCCCTGGACCTCAAATAGCTGTCATTGCAATAAATATTAGTTATATTTATCTAGCATATCCTTTCTTTGAATCCAAATGTACTTTCAGAACATAAGAGAAATAAGAACCTTTAAAGAAGTTGTCCTTATATCCTTGTCCATTGCTGGACAACTCCATCTAAACAACTAAATTTCACACATAAAATAAAAAAACACATTCATATCTCCCAAATAAAAAAACACATTCATATCTCCCGATGCGGGATGACTTGCGTGATGTCAGAATTGTGTCTCTTGGCAGATATGACTCATGTTTGTGTTTTTTTCATCATTGGTTTGACATGGCTTTATTTCCAAATAAAGATCAGTTGTATTTCTGATTAGGGATGAGCGGACCCATGGAAGTTCAGGTTTTGGTACCAAACTTTAGTCCAAATGGGGACATTTGAGGAGGAAAAAATCTATCTCTCTGTCCCTCTCTCTCCTCCCGGACTTCCACGGGATCTCCAAACAGTAAAATGCATGTGTATTCACCACTTTCGCGATGAAGCTCTTAAAAATTTCTGGTGCAACCAATTATTTTCATAAGTCACAATCTTAGTGAAAGGAAGTCCACCTTTGTGCAATCTAAGTGTCACATGGTCAGTCAGTATATACACATCTTTTCTGAAAGGCCACAAGGACTGCAACACCATTAAGGGAGAGGCACCGCTACTCAAACAACACCATGAAGACCAAGAAGATCTCCATACAAGTCAGGGACAAAATTGTTGAGAAGTTCAAGTCAGGGTTGGATTATAAAAATAATATCCCAAACTCTGATGATCCCCCTGAGCACCATCAAATTAATTATCATCAAGTGGAAAATACATGGTACCACAACAAATCTGTCAAGGGAGGGCCACCCACCAAGACTCTCAGTTCAGTCAAGGAGGGCATTAATCACAGAGGCAGCACACAGAAAAAATGTAACCCTGAAGGAGTCCAGAAGCAGAGACTGGATTACCTGTCCATACCACCACAATAAGCTGTACACTCCATAGAGATGGCCTTTATGGAAAAGTGGGAAGAAAAAAGCCTTTACTTACACCTAAAAAAATGAGGCTCTTTTTGAATTTCCAAAATATATGTGGGAGATTCCACAAATGTATGGAGGAAGGTGCTGTGGTCAGATGAGACCCAAATTGAACTTTTTTGCCACGAATGTAAATGCTATATCTGGCGCCAAACAAACACAGTTCATCACCCTAAGAGCACCATCCACACAGTGAAACATGGTGGTGGAAGAATCATGCTTTGGGGATGTTTTTCCCATGACATGAACAGGGAAAATGGTGCTAGTTGAGGGAAGATGGATGGTGCGAAACACAGGGATAATCTTGAGCATAACCTGTTTCAGTCAGTCAGTGATTTGAGACTAGACAATGACAATGACAACAAGACAATGACTGAAATCATACTGCTAAAGCAACACTTGAATGGTTTAAGGGGAAAAGTGTTAATCCTAGAAATCCTAGATCTTAATCCAATTGCCTGCCCCACTTTTTTCAGTTTTTGAATTTCCACAAAAATTTAAAATAATCAATACATTTTATTCAACTTCACAATTGTTTTCCGCTTGTTGTTGATTCTTCACCAAAAATTTACATTTGGTATCTTTATGTTTGAAGCATGATATGTGGGAGAAGGTTGAAAAGTTCCAGGCAGCGCTCCCGATTGTAAAATGTAAATGCCCCCAGATATGGATTACTGCGTGGGACTTGAATGTACAGCGGACAGGTATGGGATATTGTTGCTTTTTTATTTTGGAATTTTTTACAGGAGAACGAGGGCTTCGCTTGTATTGAGAGTACAATAAAGATGTTAAAACCTGTGTGTTTCATTATTTCATTAAAAGACTTTATTCTTAATGCGTGTGTGTATTTTTAACCCTTTCAGACTATTGGATTAATAATGGATAGGTGTCTTATTGACACCTCTCTATTATTAACCAGGCTTAATTTCACCTTACAATATCAAGATGACATTAACCCCTTATTACCCCATATGCCAATGCTACAGGGCAATGGGAAGAGAGAAGGTAAGTGCCAGAAAAGGTGCAGATGTGTTTTTAGTCAGGGGGCCAATAACCATGGTCCCTCTCTAGGCTATTAATATCTGCCCTCAGTCACTGGCTTTCCCTCTCTGGCAGAGAAAATTGAGCGGCAGCCCACGCCAGTTTTTTCCATGAATTAATCCTTTAATTTAACACATACAGCTCCCAAATTTTACACACACTACTAACATTATTAGGGAGGGATACATAAAAATATAACAGATATGCAATGGTTTACTGTATGTAAACCATGTCTCATATCCTGTCTGGTTTGATAATGATTTTACAGAACCCGACAATTGAATTATCAGGTATTCTGCTATCACTCCATGAAATATAAAGATATATATATATATATATATATATATACTGTGTATATATATATATATATATATATATATATATATATATATATATATATAAATATATATATATATATATGTGTGTCAATGACATATATATATATTTATATACACTCACCGGCCACTTTATTAGGTACACCATGCTAGTAACGGGTTGGACCCCCTTTTGCCTTCAGAACTGCCTCAATTCTTCGTGGCATAGATTCAACAAGGTGCTGGAAGCATTCCTCAGAGATTTTGGTCCATATTGACATGATGGCATCACACAGTTGCCGCAGATTTGTCGGCTGCACATCCCAAAGATGCTCCATACAAGGCAGGATGGATCCATGCTTTCATGTTGTTTACGCCAAATTCTGACCCTACCATCCGAATGTCGCAGCAGAAATCGAGACTCATCAGACCAAGGAACGTTTTTCCAATCTTCTACTGTCCAATTTCGATGAGCTTGTACAAATTGTAGCCTCAGTTTCCTGTTCTTAGCTGAAAGGAGTGGTACCCGGTGTGGTCTTCTGCTGCTGTAGCCCATCTGCCTCAAAGTTCGATGCACTGTGCGTTCAGAGATGCTCTTAGGCCTACCTTGGTTGTAACGGGTGGCAATTTGAGTCACTGTTGCCTTTCTATCAGCTCGAACCAGTCTGCCCATTCTCCTCTGACCTCTGGCATCAACAAGGCATTTCCGCCCACAGAACTGCCGCTCACTGGATTTTTTTTCTTTTTCGGACCATTCTCTGTAAACCCTAGAGATGGTTGTGCGTGAAAATCCCAGTAGATCAGCAGTTTCTGAAATACTCAGACCAGCCCTTCTGGCACCAACAACCATGCCACGTTCAAAGGCACTCAAATCACCTTTCTTCCCCATACTGATGCTCGGTTTGAACTGCAGGAGATTGTCTTGACCATGTCTACATGCCTAAATGCACTGAGTTGCCGCCATGTGATTGGCTGATTAGAAATTAAGTGTTAACAAGAAGTTGGACAGGTGTACCTAATAAAGTGGCCGGTGAGTGTATATACCTATACTATGTGTAGACATTTATTTTATTCTATTCTAACCTGTCAGTGTGATTTTACTGTACACCGCAATGAGGGGCCGGCTTTTCTAAAGGACACCGCTGCACGTCTCGCAAGACACACTGATGATGATCAGATCTCTGCTATGCAGCAGAAAAGCAGGTGTGCTATGAGCGCCAACCACAGGGGGGCGCTCACAGCAGGCCAGCATCAGTAACCATAGAGGTCTCAAGGACCTCTATGGTTACAATGCAGAAGCATCGCTGACCCCCGATCATGTGACGGGGTCAGCGATGCGCTCATTTCCGGCCGACCGGCCGGAAGCACCAGTTAAATGCTGCTGTTAGCGTTTGACAGCGGCATTTAACTAGTTAATAGCGGTGCGTGAATCGCGATTTCACCTGCCGCTATTGCGGGCACATGTCCGCTGTTCAAAA
Source organism: Ranitomeya variabilis (assembly GCF_051348905.1). Lineage (NCBI taxonomy): Eukaryota > Metazoa > Chordata > Amphibia > Anura > Dendrobatidae > Ranitomeya > Ranitomeya variabilis. Next base: position 240,587,361 of record NC_135232.1, read on the forward strand.
CAGCTGACATGTCCCGGCTTTGATGTGGGCTCACCGCCGGAGCCCTGCATCAAAGCGCGGTATCTGACCTCGGATGTACTATCCCGTCCGAGGTCAGAAAAAGGTTAACCTTGGTCCGAGTGCTATGCAATTTTTTTTCTCATAGCACTCGTCAGTATTATACGGTAGTGTGACCCCAGCCTAATAGTGTGTTAGGCGACGGGATTCTTCCACTGCTCGGGATAGATCCCAAGCCTTTTCTGCCTCTGCGGTCTCGCATTCAGGCTTGGCTGCTGTGGGTGCTGCTCTGCATAGACATCGGTCCCAGCGTCTTGCTCAGGCTTGAGATATTCGTTTCGTTGCTACTTGCTCCCCAGCCAAGTCTACAGTAACCAGCGATAGGCACCTGTGGCTTGACATTCTGGAGTCTAAGTCTATAAATCGCCTTACTAAGCACGCCCGTGGTGTGGAGGTTTTCCATTGGTGGTCGGATGTTTGCTGCCCTGGTGATGTGGCAGTTCCAGATTGGCCAAAGCACACGCCTCGGTCGACTGAGTGTGAGTGTTTGGGGTGGAGCCTAAGGTATAAAAGACACCAGCGGTGCACGTGGGCACGCTAGTATCATTTATGTATGGCTATATGAGTGGGGACTCTACCACTCTGTCTGCATTTGTTGTATGTCTTCCTAGCTTTGGGACTGTACACGTAGGCAGGCAGCTAGCATTAGTAGGGGCAATTAGCCAATTGGCTTAGCATCTGTTACCTACATGTGTGCAGTTGGCACAGTAGAGTTTCAGAGCAAACTAAAACCATAGTCAGGGTTTTATACTCAGCATTTGTTTCGTTCCTGTGTGCGATTGACACGGTTCAGTGGCATTGCGAGTTCAGTTCATGTGCTTGTCCTGTGACTTGTCCTGATCAGAACCAGACAAGCATAAAGTAGCACAGGCACAAAGCACAGACACAGGCACAACAGGGTCACACACACTCGGCCAAGGGTCAGAGTATAAGCGACGAGGAATGAGCAAACAATGAGGCTATAAGAAGCCTCCCAGAATCCCATAGTGAGGCTATCCAGATTAACCTCGGAACTGCCTAATCCCACAAACTATGCAGATCATGACAGGCACACACAGAAAAAATCCTTTAGTTGAACAAAATTCCCTTTTTCCCCATTTATTAATACACACATAAAAAATCTAAATTATACTCACCTCTTCAATGATAAGCAATAATGCTGATATCCCATGATGAGCCCTAACTATGCTACATCTGGTTGTATTACTGAGTGGTAACATAAGTAATGTTGCCACTCAGCAAGAAAACAAGATCACACTGAGGTTAGTGTGACATGGCAATTGCACGTGACCAGTAGTCCAATTGTTCCACCATTACTCCCAAGCAACATGCCCGCTGCCTTGGGGTCATCCTTGATTCCGAGCTTTCGTTCACCCCCCACATCCGATCACTGGCTCGCTCTTCTTATCTGCATCTCAAAAATATTTCTAGAATTCGCCCTTTTCTTACTTTCGACTGCAAAAACTCTTACTGTCTCACTTATTCATTCTCGTCTGGACTATTGTAACTCTCTACTAATCGGCCTCCCTCTAACAAAACTCTCCCCGCTCCAATCTGTCCTGAATGCTGCTGCCAGGATCATATTCCTCACCAACCACTACACCGATGCCTCTACCTTGTGCCAGTCATTACACTGGCTACCCATCCACTCCAGAATCCAGTACAAAACTACTACCCTCATCCACAAAGCACTCCATGGCTCAGCACCACCCTACATCTCCTCTCTGGTCTCAGTCTACCACCCTACCCGTGCCCTCCGCTCCGCTGATGACCTCAGGTTAGCATCCTCAATAATCAGAACCCCCCATTCCCGTCTCCAAGACTTTACACGTGCTGCGCCGATTCTTTGGAATGCACTACCTAGGTTAATACGATTAATCCCCAATCCCCACAGTTTTAAGCGTGCCCTAAAAACGCATTTGTTCAGGCTGGCCTACCACCTCAATGCATTAACCTAACTATCCCTGTGTGGCCTAATAAAAAAAAAAAAACATAATGAGGTTCCTCGCATCATGTTCTCATACACTTTATGCAGTTAATAGCCCTCTGTGTCTGTACTGCTACATACTTAGGCAGTTAACTGGTTCATGCAGCTTTACATGAACACCCAAGCCTTACACTATGGCTGGTCCAAATAACTAAAGCAATTGTTACCATCCACCTCTCGTGTCTCCCCTTTTCCTATAGTTTGTAAGCTTGCGAGCAGGGCCCTCATTCCTCCTGGTTATCTGTTTTGAACTGTGATTTCTGTTATGCTGTAATGTCTATTGTCTGTACAAGTCCCCTCTATAAGTTGTAAAGCACTGCGGAATATGTTGGCGCTATATAAATAAAATTATTATTATTATTATTATTAGTAGTAACCTTAATGACCACCGGTCACTTGCAAATGCGTTCTCATGCTCAGCTAAGTGTGAGCTGGTTGCCGGGCTGAGCAATAACATTTGTCATCGCTCAGCAATGCAACCAGATGTAGCAGAGTTGAGGGACAAGTGAGTATAACTTTGATTTTTTATTTTTACATTAAATAAATCGGTAAAAAATGGTTAAATAAAGGACTTTGCTCTGTGTGTGTGTGTGTGTGTGTGTGTGTGTGTGTGTGTGTGTGTGATAATTAATTTTTACTTACTGGGTTAGTAATGGAAGTGTCTGATGGACACCTCTCCATTACTAACCCCTGGGCATAAAACAGCTGACATCAAGCCCAAAACTATTACCCCACTTGCCAAAGCGCCAGGGCAATTAGGAAGATAAGGGCAAAATCCCTACTATTACCCTATATAATCACTTCCTTCCATCCTAGATCAATTTCAGAGTATTATAGAGTACAATTGTACAATAGAGTATAATTGAAGATGTATTACTTACGCTAAAAATAGCTACAAAAAAATTAAAAATCTTCTAAAAATGTTACAGAATTAGAAAGATGAGCGATAACTGAACTGCAGGCTAATTCAAACCTTATAATTAGACAAGCAGACAAAGGAGGAATAATATGAATTTTGAATGCAGGACTATATGAAAAACATGGTGAGGAAATGTGCATTGTACTTCATTTAGACCCTACAATTTCTTTCCAAGGGAAACTAAAACAGTCTTACAAAATTTGCAGGGCTATGGGAGCAATTACAGAAAAAACTTAAGTTCTTTTGGTAGAATTTCCAATCATAGCAGCATTTCACTCTTTCACCAAAATTCATAAAAGTATTTTTCCCCCTCCACTTAAATTGATAGAGGCAGGAATATGAGGTTTAGGAAAGAGATTAAGTCGATGGATGGATATGTATTTACAACCATTAGTTAGAAATATACCCATTTTTGTCAGAGATACTAAACATGATACTAAAATTTTGTCATAGTCAGAAATGGTGTTCACATTATATCTGGACTACATGTGATATTTTTTTGTAGCCTTCTGTCCCTTATCATAAAGCATTGTCAGTTCTATCTTACTATTTGTACAGGTACAGTACATATAGACTAAATATTAAACAATTTTTGATTTCGGAAGTAGAATGTCTACTTAAACATATTTTTATACATTTAACAAAAAGTTTTTTCCACAAAAACAGGGTACCCGATGGTAGTTAATTTTTCCCCATAACTAGTTATCCTGGACATGTCTAGAAGGTAAGAAATATTATTGTACTCAGACCATGAGTTGTCCTCTCATATTAGGTGATATGGTCATTACGTAGACAACCTCCTCCTTACATGGGATAATTCTATGGAACTAGTGAACAGTTTTGTCTCTTATGTCAATTCTAATTACGGTATATGAATCTGAAATTTACAGGACACACTCCTAGGGGTACTAAAGTCTCTCCAAACACCAAAAAAAAAAAAACGGAAGCAAATTTTACATTACCAGTGACATCCTGTAATCCTACACATGTAATTAAGAATATAACAGTGGGGGAACAAATTAGGATTAAGAGAAATACAACTGACCCAGAACAATGGGAACAAGAATTGGGACACGTGCAATAAATTAAGATAGAGACACTAACAACTGCATGCTGTAGTGAGCAAAAAATATAGTAGGAAATATAAACATAGCACATATGATACAAGACAAAATGAATAATGGTAATTTGGAAGGTATCAATTTTTCCACCATCTAAAGTTTAGAGATGAAAAAGATAATTAAGAGAAATAAATATACTTTTGTTGCTGCAAGATAAAAAGTGAAGACTGCTTTAAAAGTACCAGATAATTTTATATTTAAAGAGCCACTACATTAGTGAATATTCTTTTCCCCACACTGTTTTCTTCGAAGAAACTGGCTATAGTATATGGTTATGCCATATAGGATTTCATAAGTGCGGCCTTAATAGATGCACATGCTGCAACTATGTGGTGAAATAAAATAAATTAATTTCCATAGCTACTAACAAGGAATATCTACATCAACTGTAACACCGGTTGTCGTATATCTCATTACGTGCACGATATGCAACCTACAGTATGTGGGTTGCACTATAGAACCATTACAAATTAGAACCAGAAGGCATATTTCAGATGCAAATAATAAATTAAGATTTAAGAACTCTGCAGTTTCAAACATGTTATCGACTATCATAATGCTAACACAGATAGCTTAAAGATATTTGATATAGAGAGAGCACTCAGACCATTTTGAGGAGGAGATCACAGAAGGAACCTAGTGAATAGGGAATCCTGGTGGATATACATAATGAAAATGCAGGTACCACAAGGTATGGACATGAGGCAAGACATAGTTCCTCATCATGAATAACTACTTTGTATATATTAATAGGACTAAATGTATTATGACTATATCTATGTATACAGTATATTTGTAGTATGGTATATGTTTTATATTAATGTTTTTTACTACAGAAAAATAGTATGTATGCATTTAAATCTGTTAGTCACTTCAGGTGTTAATGTGACTCCCAATTGCACAGTGGGTGTGGTATATAGAATTTCCCCTAAATGTATGCTATATATAGCTAAAGAATTAACAATAACTGACATTTTGGAAACACATAAAAATGAATAGTTCCAAGGCCGGAACCTACTGTTCAGAAATTAGAGCAACTCCCTAAACATGATAATATCCTACAGAAAAACAATGGAGCAATATGCCCACAGAGGATAAAGTGAGATGCGACAAGGTAGTGTCATTGAAATATAAAGTATCTTTAGTAAACACCTCACTCACATAAATAGTGCAGGTATAAGTAACCCATAATACAATACTAGACAAGCAAAAAAGGGGAAAGAACCAGACAACACGTTTACTCGCAAACTCTCATGGCAAAAAATAATAATGAATTGCACAGAGCACAAGAGAAGTAAGCACATGAATCTCAAAAGAGACAAACCAGGGATATAAACCAATCCATGAGGAACTATGGCATATAAACTAACCCATATGCGTCTGTATTAACTAAAATGTAAAGTGCCGCACATAGTGCATTCAACAAGTGGTGCTTACCCAAGTGGGAGAAAGAGGAAGTAATGAGCCGTGTGTGCCGTAGCTCCTTTTTTTATATAGGATATTATTATATATAGCTAAAGAGCCCAGTTAGCAACATGTTTGCAATGAATAAGGACATCAGTCAGAAATGCTTCTGTGGAAGAATTTTTAATGGGAACCTTTGCTGGATTTATACATTTTTTTCATGGTGGAATCTTGCTATTATTTGTGGACCATGACAGGTTTCACACAAGTTTTGGCTTTAAATTTTTGTACGCTTAAACCAAATAGTTATATCACGCAAAATAGATAGATAGCATTTACCACATGTCTACTTCACATCAGCATCATTTTTAAAACATAACTTTCTTTGTTAGGAAGTTAGACGGGTTAAAAATCTATCAGCAATTTCTCATATTTCCAACAACGTTTACAAAACCAATTCTTTTGGTGAACACATCGCTTTTGAAGTGACTTCAAGGGCACTATGTAACAGAACATACCAAAAATTGTCACCATTTCAAAACCTACACCAATCAAAGTTTTCAAAACCACGTTCAAAAAGTTAATTAACTCTTTAGGGACTTCACTAGAATTAAAGCAATGCTGAGGAAAAAGTGAAAATTTTCCTTTTACCCACCAAAATATTGATTTAGACCAAATTTTGTATTTTCACAAGGGTAACAGGAGAAAATAGACTATACATATGTGGTGGAAAACTACTGTTTGGGTGAACAGCAGGGCTCGGAAGGGAAGGAGCAACCTTCAAGTTTTGGAGCGCAAATTGGCTGGAATAGATAGCATTTGACATGTCGTGTTTGCAGAACCCCTGATGTGCCTAAACAGTGAAAATTACACAGATTTGACCCCATTTTTGAAACTACACACCTCAAGGAACTTATCTAGATGTGTGGCTAGCACTTTCAACGCAGATGCTACACAGAATTTTATAACATTCTTAAATGGTCAAAATAAAATGACAGGAGAAAAATGGACCTCACAATTTATTGTGCAGTTTTTCTTGAGTATGCCAATACCCCATATATAGAGGAAAACTACTGTTTGGGTGCATGGCAGGGCTCAGAATTGAAGGACTGCCAGTTGACTTTTGCAGTGCTAAATTGAATGAAATAGGTTTGAGAGAAAAAAAAGTCTTGTGTGAATATAGAAAAATTCTTAGATCTTTGAGTTCAGCTCAAGAAAATTGGGAGCAAAAACCAAAATGTTGCATTTATATTTTTGTTCAGCGTATATCAATAAAGTTTTGTCAAACCTAAATTACAGGTTGCTTTGTTTAAAACATGATGTTATGATAGGGCTAGCGGAACGCACATAATGAAAGTATATATTTTATTAGGATAGATGCGTTCGCAGCCCGGGGTCCACCGTGCAGGAGAACCTGCTGCTAGTAAATAGCGGAACTAATAGCAGTGTTAGCTAACTCTGTTACTTCACAGAGCAGCCGTGAACTCAAAGCGCTGCGCCCTGTTTGACTCCACAGAGGCACAGGCTAACTGTCTAAACAAGAGCAGTCAGTGGTCTTGCACGCACACGAAACTCCTCGCCAGAGGTGCCAGCATTCAAGTGGCTTATTTCAGCCGGGTCCCTGAACACACACATACAAGACCACACTGGTGCAAAGTACATAAATGAAAGCAATACTAGCGCATGGCTGTGCGGCCATGCGAGCCTTATATAGCTGCAGCAAGTAAAAGACCTTCCCAGAAGGACCAATGAGAGGCAGCCATACCTGAGCATGTGACCCTAAATCTCCACTGAGAGATCGTGCCCTGGGCATGCTCAGTGTGTGCCAAGCAGGACTTAGTCCTAGCACCTACAGGACCTTCCTGAAAGGACCAATGGACTTAGCTGCAGTATCTGACCATGTGACCCTCGATCTCCATTGAGAGATCTTACTCAGGGCATGCCCAGAACGAGAAGACCAGGACTTAGTCCCAGAAGCGTCTGCTCGCCGCTGCCCAGCACAGACTTCAATGGCAGAAGCAGGAAAAGCAGCAGTAACTCTTTGTATAGAGTGGGACTGAGCAAGACGCTGGGACCAACGTTTCCACTGAGCAGACTCCACTGCGGCAGGAGAAGAATGGGAGACTGCAGCAGAGATGGCCCGAGATTCCCCCTGTGCAGAGGCGGGAACTCGACCCCTAACACATGACGTACCAAAAAAAGGGAAAGGATGCAGTGTCGAAAGAGCAATAAAAATGCATGTAAAAAAATAGTACTCACAAACACAATGAAAAAATGCAAATAAACTAATTTACTTAATAGATGCAAAAATGGTGCAGAAAATCTGCAGCATCAATAACTCATTAACTCAATAACACAAAAAACTCATTGGGGGACTGTAGACCTAATGCTGAAATGTATTTATGTCATTATTTAGATAATAGAATGAATGAAATATATATCAAGTATGTGGTAGTTTAGGAATGCAAAAGAGAAAATACAATAAAATCAAAACTATTGAATAAAAAAAAAACAGAGTCCTCTCTACTTAATATGTCATATCTAGACCAGCAACAAAATCCTCTGGGTATTTACAAAGCTGAATATTCCTGGTGCTGTTCAGTGACACAGATCAGTATGTAAAAGATCCAAGGGATAAAGTGAAGGAGATAAATCCATGGTGCTAACCCTTAAGCAGCTGAATTCTTTATTCCACCAAACAGCGCATTACAGGATCAATCACAACATATTCTTTCTCAAGACAAGAAACTTGACAAATTCAACCAGATCCAATGATGGTATTTGCATAGTCTAACAAACATGCACAAAATGTGTTATATGTTGAGCTGCACCTAAATATTAATATTGAAAATGACATGCAAGTTATTAAATGCTACAACGTATTGCAGACACATATAGTTGTGGAATCCTGTGAAAGATAATGCATGGGTCCCTTGTAATCATTATTCATCATTTAGCACATCCTTAAAGTTTCATTTTAATCAATAGATTTTGGAATAATATGTTTCGCAATTTGATGTGTTTAAATAAAATGTTCCTGTGCTGAGATAATCCTATAAATGTGCCCTTGCTACAGTGGGGAAAATAAGTATTTGATACACTGCTGATTTGGGAAGTTTTCCCACCTACAAATAATAGTGTAGTCTGTAATTTTTATCATAGGTAATCTAAAAATAAAAAACAGAAAATCACATTGTATGATTTTTAACTAATTAAATTGCATTTTATTGCATGAAATAAGTATTTGGTCACCTACCAACCAGGAGAATGCTGGCTCTCACAGACCTGTAAGTTTTTCTTTAAGAAGCCCTCCTATGCTGCACTCATTTCATGTATGAATTGCATCTGTTTGAACTAGTTACCTTTATAATAGACACACTCAATCACACTCAGAACCTCTCCACTAAGGCCAAGACAAAAAAACTGCTTAAGGACACCAGGGTTAAAATTGTAAACCTGTACAAGGCTGCAGGACAATAGGCAAACAACTTGGTGAGAAGGCAACAACTGTTGGTACAATTATTAGAAAATGGAAGAAACACAAGATGACTGTCAATCTTCCTCGGTCTGGGGTTCAATGCAAGATCTCGTCTCGAAAGGTAAGGACCAGAACTACACGGGAGGACCTGGTCACTGAGCTGAAGAGAGCTGGGACCACAGTCTCATACATTACCATTCATAACACACTATGCTGTCATGTATTAAAATTCTGCAGATCACTCAAGGTCCCCCTGCTCATGCCAGAACGTGTACAGGACCTTTTAAAGTTCGCCAATGACCATGTGGATGATCCAGAGAAGGCATGGGAGAATGTCATATGGCCACATGAGACCAAACTAGATCTTTTTGGTATCAACCCCACTCGCTGTGTTTGGAAGAAGAAGGATTAGTACAACCTCAAGAATACCGTCCCAAGTGTGAAGAATGGTGGGGGAGACTTCATACTTTAACCCCTTTATGACCGGAAGTATTTTCAATTTTGCGCTTTCGTTTTTTGCTTCCCGTCTTCCCAGAGCCATAACCTTTTTACTTTTCAGTCAATATGGCCAAGTGAGGGCTTGTTTTTTGCAGAACGAGTTGTAATTTTGAACAGCACCATTGTTTTTAACATATTGTGTACTGGAAAATGGGGGAAAAAAATTCAAAATGCGATGAAATTGCAAAAAAAAGTGCAATTCCACAATGGTTTTTTGGTTTGCTTTTTTACTCTGTTCACTAAATGCTAAAACTGACCTGCCATTATGATTCTACATGTCTTTACAATTTCATAGACACCAAACATGTCAAGGTTCTTTTTGAAAGTGAAAAAAGTTTCCAAAGTTTGTTAAAAAAATGCACCATTTTCCAATACCTGTAGCGTTTCCATTTTTTGTGATCTCGGGTTGGGTGAGGGCTTATTTTTGCGTGCAGAGCTGACATTTAATTATACCATTTTGGTGCAGATACGACCAAAAAACGTAATTCTGGCGTTTTGACTTTTTTTTCTCGCTACACCGTTTAGCGATCAGGTTAATCCTTTTTTTACTGATAGATCGGGGTAAGATTTGTGGAGTGAGGGACACCGCCCTTGTCATGAACGTGATGGTTGCCATGCCTATGTCCCACCCCAGCTCCACCCACTTTGTCAATGCTGTGTAAAAATGGCATGAGAACGCCAGTTTCAAAGCTTTTTAACACTTTCGTAAAAGCTTTGATGAATTGGAGTCATAGCATTTTGCTGTAATTTTCATGGGCAAAAACTCCAGGGGAAAAGTAATTATTCCTTTTACTTCACATTTTTGTATTTTTCTATTTTTTGCCATTTTTTTGTCTGTACCATAGTTAGTTATCATACATGTTATTTTCCTTCTACTTTAAACCCAAACCAACTTTTCAGGTCTCTGAGAATGGGCGGTTTTATTGGTCATTGGTTGTAAGACACCATTTATAATTTATGACTTAAAAAGTCAAAGCTTTAGCAAAATGCTATTCCAATGCCTGTGTGGTTTAGCTAACTTTCCTCAAAAATATCCCTCAGCTAACATTTGCCTCATTTCTGAAAATATTCACTTTACTGTAAAGTTCAATATTGAAAAGTTTTTTTCACACAGGGTTTTCAAGTTAGATGGCTTAACCTATTTCTATACATGTCACATTTTGTATTACATATGATGGATTTCTAAAGGGGTATTTTATTCCCTTTTTCCTCCAAAACCACAACAGAAATGTATAATGTTTGGGAAGAATTGCAGCCATAAATAAACAGTGATTCAAATGTGTAAAATTAAACATTTTGTTAAACTGTAGATGGGCGTCAAAATGTAAAAAACTGAAAAATAAACAAAAAATCTAATATATCTCCACTCACCTTTCAGACAAAATTTTGGACTTCTCTAACCCCTGGTTCTCTAACCCCTGGACAGTACTTGGTGCCTCTCCTTACTCCCACCACTAGGCCGATATACGCTGAGACATTATGATGTGAACTCAAGGCCTGGTATATCTCTGCTAGTGTTGAGCATTCCGATACCGCAAGTATCGGGTATCGGCCGATACTTGCGGGTATCGGAATTCCGATACCGAGATCCGATACTTTTGTGGTATCGCGTATCGGTATCGAAACAACATTAATGTGTAAAATAAAGAATTAAAATAAAAAATATTGCTATACTCACCTCTCCGACGCAGCCTGGACCTCGCCGAGGGAACCGGCAGCGTTGTTTGCTTAAAATGCGCGGGTTTACTTCCTTCCGTGACGTCACGGCTTGTGATTGGTCGCGTGCCGCCCATGTGGCCGCGACGCGACCAATCACAGCAAGCCGTGACGTAATTTTCAGGTCCTCAATGCCTAATTCTAGGCATTCATGATTTTAAAATTACGTTCCGGCTTGTGATTGGTCGCGTCGCGGTCACATGGGCGACGCGACCAATCACAAGCCGTGACGTCACGGGAGGCAGGAGACGCGCGCATTTTTAAAATTACGTCACGGCTTGTGATTGGTTGCGTGCCGCCCATGTGACCGCGACGCGACCAATCACAGCAAGCCGTGACGTAATTTCAGGTCCTGATGCCTATTTCTGCATTCAGGACCTGAAATTACGTCACGGCTTGCTGTGATTGGTCGCGTCGCGGTCACATGGGCGGCACGCAACCAATCACAAGCCGTGATGTAATTTTAAAAATGCGCGCGTCTCCTGCCTCCCGTGACGTCACGGCTTGTGATTGGTCGCGTCGCCCATGTGACCGCGACGCGACCAATCACAAGCCGGAACGTAATTTTAAAATCATGAATGCCTAGAATTAGGCATTGAGGACCTGAAAATTACGTCACGGCTTGCTGTGATTGGTCGCGTCGCGGCCACATGGGCGGCAGGCGACCAATCACAAGCCGTGACATCACGGAAGGAAGTAAAAGCGCGCATTTTAAGCAAACAACGCTGCCGGTTCCCTCGGTGAGGTCCAGGCTGCGTCGGAGAGGTGAGTATAGCAATATTTTTTATTTTAATTCTTTCTTTTACACATTAATATGGATCCCAGGGCCTGAAGGAGAGTTTCCTCTCCTTCAGACCCTGGGAACCATCAGGGATACCGTCCGATACTTGAGTCCCATTGACTTGTATTGGTATCGGGTATCGGTATCGGATTAGATCCGATACTTTGCCAGTATCGGCCGATACTTTCCGATACCGATACTTTCAAGTATCGGACGGTATCGCTCAACACTAATCTCTGCACAAATGCATCATAAGGTCGTAAGGTCAAAATAGTGTTAATTAATTACCCTATCTTATTACTTGTACTATTACTATTACTTACTACAGGGTATATGTTATTTTTATTTCTTTGATTTTTGCCTGTTAAATGACCACAGTGTGAATGTGCTCCTACACATTGCACATATACTAATTGTATTTCAGCTCATTTCTTTGATTTTGCTGTAGTTTCTTGTATTTTGTCCAAGCAGGAGCATGGCTCCACCTTTCTAAGCTAGGCATTTCATCCATATAGCTTCTCAAGGGCAGATGTCTTAACAGTTGGGCCTGGGTCCTGCTTTTCCTCCATCTACATTGAGGTTGGCTGAGACAATGCGAGGTTTTAATACTAGAAATAGGACCATCCCGAATGGGTACACCTTGTTGAGGCTTTAACACTTTTTTGATCAAAATAGTGTCAACTAAGGATCCTATGTTGTTTACAGGTACTATTACTATTTACTTATTTACTTCCTAACAAATATTTGCTCATTTTGCTTTTTTTCTTGGGTTTAGAACACGTAATGAACATAAGGTTGGGTTAAAATGAGCATATGCCTATGAAAAATCATGCAATTTTTATCCAGAAGAAAAGACAATTTTCATTTATATTGTCAGTTGTATGACATGCGTATGTCATCCATATGTTTGTTTTTCACATCTATATGGCAATCATATAGACTGCGTTTTATTGCACCAGAAGTTAGAAACATTTACAAGAACAAATACAGTTTCTATATTATTAATTACAATGTGTCTGAAAAAATAGGATAGATGATTCATATAGGATCCAGATTGTTTGTGCACGTATAGACTTAAATAGACAAGATTCAACTGAAATACAGAAGTGACACACATGGCACATTACTCATATTGTTAACTAGATTTGCCAAAGGGCATCAGCACATTATATCAAACTTTCTGATTTGAAATACTGCAAAAACACAAATCTTCCCTTTGCATTGTTAACATTTTAAATATTTTAACCAGTTTCTACAGAAAAGACCTGAACTACACCATCCCCCAAGTGCACAATGCTTTCTATGTGCAATTCAATGTAAGCTGCAATTTTGTGCAATTTGCAGCATGGTGAGCTAATCAGAACAGAACTGTAGAGATTCTGATGTATTGTAACATACATCTCAGGTAGAAGTTACAATGAAATCTGGATAAAATTGAGTTCTTTAAAAGATTATCTTTCCTTACATTCCCTTCCAATTCCCAAACTGCAACTTCTAACATGCCAAAAGTAATCAATGACCCAACACATTATTAAGTATATTACACTGTCCCCAAACGCTTCACATTTTCAAGTTTTTTCTTCTTGTCACAAATTACTTGAGCAATTGTATTTTTTCAGTTTCCACAATTTCTAACAAAATTATTGTTTTTAAACAAAATTACAGTAAATTAATTGATATGTTTTGTTTTCAATTTAACTCTGAAAGTTTATATTTTCCACCTCTTAAAGATCTGTGCAACCACATTATTGTAATTACAACTTCATTTGTGTATGCCATTCCTATTCCTATTGTGATGGAGATGGAAATCAAATGTCAGACTGTGAATCTACAATTTTTTCTTGAGTGGCTGTAATTAGAGGCTTGAAAGGATTATGACTGTTTAGAAATATCTTAATTTAATATAGGTTCTCCTGCCCTCTCTCTCAAGAACCTCATTTCTGGAAGGCTATGCTGTTCTTCAGTTAATCTGTGCAATGCATTGTCATTTTCACAGTATGATAGTTGTAGTTTAAAATAATAAAACCAATTTGAGGTTTAGGGTTTCTTCACAATTTTTGTGCACACGTTATGGGAATGGCACTTTAATAGGTCTTAGACAATCTTTAATTATACAACTGCATGTTGAAAGCCTGCTGCTTTATTTTAGGTTCCAATGGTGGCCGAGACAATTAAAGTTACTAATGGATTTAAGAGCAGAAGGTATATTAAAATGCATGAAAGTAACATACAAAATTAGGTAATGGGTACAATTTGAAACATATTTCTTCTATTGTACTGCCATTTATAGTTTTTGTGGCACATTTCCTATTTTTACAATTTCTACCTAATCCTATAGGGAAGTAAGTTAATTTTTTGTCTATGTATGATCGTATTGCATCTTAGAAGGTACATCAACTGATGCAAAGTTTAAACCCTTTGTTTAAAGAACACTTTAGGAAATTCTCCCAATGTATATATCCTTTGTTCATATAGACCATGGAAGAGCAAACTGCATAACTGCAGCTATTTGAAATTTTAACACACTCCCTAAGTCTGAATGTGAATGATTGTGAATTGTGAATGAGTCATGAATAAGACTGCCTAGTGCAGTCAAAACGCGACGACTGGGTCATGTCGATCATGTACATTTTTCTTTTGTATCCACCACATTTTCTATTGAAAAATAAAAAAGAAAAGGAAAATACAGTCCTGTTGAGCCGGACTTAAATTTTTTCTATTATCCTTGATGTGAGGCCGGTGTCTGAGCTCCAGGTAGATGAGCATAGAGCAACTGGGTGAGCTGGAATCAAGTTTCTATATCAGATCATATAGAATGTACCTGTGTCTAGACGTTGTGGGGGGCAATCAGATAAAAAGGTTAAATGAACGTGAGTCCTACTGGATTCATGACCTTCAAACACTAACTCCACATGGCCTAAATAGGGAATATGAAGTTCTATATTAAAGAGTACTGTAGTGTACGTACCTCATTAACTTTAATTGTGATATCCTTAATCATGATTTACTAATGTAGCTTTTTCTTCCTTTTTTCATAGATTCCTTAATGATCCCCAGGTAGAGATCCTGATATACTTCATTTCCCCCTAATTTCATCTCTCCATTTTTCATCCTCTTTTGTAACCCTATTCTCACTACCTTAGTTCTTATCATCCTTTCCCCCCTTTCTTGTCCTCCCACTTTATTATTTTAGTAGTTTAGCCCCTGTCCCTGTACTTTTTTTATCTCTCCTTTTCCATTTTTCTTTTTATGTTCTTTTTTCTTTACTCTGCATGTTTTTCCTCTCCTTCCCTTTTACCATCTACTTTTCCATTTTCTTGTGGTCTTCTTTTTTCTCCCTTTTTGTCTCTTTTGTGTGTTTTTCCCCCTACCTTTTCCCTCCTTTTATTTCTCTGTTTCTCCTCTATTCATCTATACTTTTCTTTATATGTCTACTTTAACCCCTTCCCGACCTTTGACGCCACGTAGGCGTCATGAAAGTCGGTGCCAATCCGACCCATGACGCCTATGTGGCGTCATGGAAAGATCGCATCCCTGCAGATCGGGTGAAAGGGTTAACTCCTATTTTACCCGATCTGCAGGGAGAGGGGGAGTTGTACTTCAGCCCAGGGGGGGTGGCTTTGCCCCCACGTGGCTACGATCGCTCTGATTGGCTGTTGAAAGTGCAACAGCCAATTAGAGCAATTTGCAATATTTCACCTATGAAAATGGTGAAATATTGCAATCCAGCCATGGCCGATGCTGCAATAGCATCTGCCATGGCTGGAAATCATGTTCTGCCCCCCCCACCGCCCCCGATCTCCTCCCCAGTGCTCCGTTCTGTCCGGTACCCCCCTCCGTCCCCCTGTCCGCTCCCCCGTGCTCCTGTCCGCTCCCCCGTGCTCCTGTCCGCTCCCCCGGTCCTCCGATCCCCCCCCCCCCTGTGCTCCGATCCACCCCCCCCATCCCCTCATACTTACCGAGCCTCCCGAAGTCGGTCCGTCTTCTCCCTGGGCGCCGCCATCTTCCAAAATGGCGGGCGCATGCGCAGTGCGCCGGCCGAATCTGCCAGCCGGCAAAGTACATTTTGATCGCTGTGGTAGGTTCTATCACAGCGATCAAAATAAAAAAATAATAAATAACCCCCCCCTTTATCACCCCCATAGGTAGGGACAATAATAAAATAAAGAAAATATATATATTTTTTTTTTCCACTAGGGTTAGGGTTAGAACTAGGGTTAGAACTAGAACTAGGGGTAGGGTTAGGGTTAGGGGTAGGGTTAGGGTTATGGCATGTGCACACAGTGCGGATTTGGCCGCGGATCCGCAGCGGATTGGCCGCGGATCCGCAGCGGATTGGCCGCTGCAAATTCGTAGCAGTTTTCCATCAGGTTTACAGTACCATGTACACCTATGGAAAACCAAATCCGCTGTGCCCATGGTGCGGAAAATTCCGTGCAGAAACGCTGCGTTGTATTTTCCGCAGCATGTCAATTCTTTGTGCGGATTCCGCAGCGTTTTACACCTGTTCCTCAATAGGAATCCGCAGGTGAAATCCGCACAAAAAAACACTGGAAATCCGCTGTAAATCTGCAGGTAAAACGCAGTGCCTTTTACCTGCAGATTTTTCAAAAATCGTGCGGAAAAATCTCACACGAATCCGCAACGTGGGCACATAGCCTTAGGGTTAGGGTTGGAATTAGAGTTAGGGTTGGAATTAGGGCTAGGGTTGGAAATAGGGTTAAGATTAGGCTTGTGGTTAGGGTTACGGATAGGGTTAGGGGTGTGTTGGGGTTACAGTTGTGGTTAGGGTTGGGATTAGGGTTAGGATTAGGGTTAGGGTTGGAATTAGGGTTACGGGTGTGTTGCGGTTAGGGTTGTGGTTAGGGGTGTGTTGGGGTTAGGGTTGTGATTAGGGTTATGGCTACAGTTGGGATTAGGATTAGGGGTGTGTTGAGGTTAGTGTTGAAGTTAGAATTGAGGGGTTTCCACTGTTTAGGCACATCAGGGGTCTCCAAACGCAACATGGCGCCACCATTGATTCCAGCCAATCTTGCGTTCAAAAAGTCAAATGGTGCTCCCTCCCTTCTAAGCCCCGACGTGCGCCCAAACAGTGGTGTACCCCCACATTTGAGGTACCAGCGTACTCAGGACAAACTGGGCAACAACTGTTGGGGTCCAATTTCTCCTGTTACCTTTGCAAAAATAAAAAATTACTTGCTAAAACATAATTTTTGAGGAAAGAACAATTATTTTTTATTTTCACGGCTCTGCGTTATTAACTTCTGTGAAGCACTTGGGGGTTGAAAGTGCTCACCACACATCTAGATAAGTTCCTTCGGGGGTCTAGTTTCCAAAATGGGGTCACTTGTGGGGTGTTTATACTATTTAGGCACATCAGGGGCTCTGCAAATGCAACGTGATGCCCGCAGATGATTCCATCAAAGTCTGCATTTCAAATGTCACTACTTCCCTTCCGAGCCCTGACGTGCGCCCAAACAGTGGTTTACCCCCACATATGGGGTATCAGCGTACTCACAACAAACTGGGCAACAAATATTGGGGCCCAATTTCTCCTGTTACTCTTGTGAAAATAAAAAATTGCTTGCTAAAACATCTTTTTTGAGGAAAGAAAAATGATTTTTTATTTTCACGGCTCTGCGTTGTAAACTTCTGTGAAGCACTTTGGGGTTGAACGTGCTCATCACACATCTAGATAAGTTCCTTGGGGGGGTCTAGTTTCCAAAATGGGGTCACTTGTGGGGTTTTTCTACTGTTTAGGTACATCAGGGGCTCTGCAAATGCAATGTGACGCCCGCAGACCAGTCCATCAAAGTCTGCATTTCAAATGTCACTACTTCCCTTCCGAGCCCTGACGTGTGCCCAAACAGTGGTTTACCCCCACATATGGGGTATCAGCGTACTCACAACAAACTGGGCAACAAATATTGTGGTCCAATTTCTCCTGTTACCCTTGTGAAACTAAAAAATTGCTTGCTAAAACATCTTTTTTGAGGAAAGAAAAATGATTTTTTATTTTCACGGCTCTGCGTTGTAAACTTCTGTGAAGCTCTTGGGGGTTGAACGTGCTCACCACACATCTAGATAAGTTCCTTGGGGGGTCTAGTTCCAAAATGGGGTCACTTTTGGGGGGTTTCTACTGTTTAGGCATATCAGGGGCTCTGCAAACGTAGCATGATGCCCGCAGACCATTCCATCAAAGTCTGCATTCCAAAACGTCACTACTTCCCTTCCGAGCCCCGGCATGTGCCCAAACAGTGGTTTACCCCCACATATGGGGTATCAGCATACTCAGGAGAAACTGGACAACAACTTTTGGGGTCAAATTTCTCCTGTTACCCTTGCCCCTTGCAAAAATAAAAAATTCTGGGCTAAAAAAATATTTTTGAGGAAAGGAAACACATTTATTATTTTCACGGCTCTGCGTTATAAACTTCTGTGAAGCAGTTGGGGGTTCAAAGTACTCACCACACATCTAGATAAGTTCCCTTGGGGGTCTAGTTTCCAAAATGGAGTCACTTGTGGGGAGTTCCTACTGTTTAGGCACATCAGGGGCTCTGCAAACGCAACCTGACGCCCGCAGAGCATTCCATCAAAGTCTGTATTTCAAAACGTCACTACTTCCCTTCCAAACCCCGACGTGTGCCAAAACAGTGGTTTACCCCCACATATGGGGTATCAGCGTACTCAGGAGAAACTGGACAACGACTTTTGGGGTCCAATTTCTCCTGTTACCCTTGGGAAAATAAAAAATTGTGGACTAAAAAATCATTTTTGAGAAAAGAAAAATTATTTTTTATTTTCATGGCTCTGCGTTATAAACTTCTGTGAAGCACTTGGGGGTTCAAAGTGCTCACCACACATCTAGATTAGTTCCTTGGGAGGTCTAGTTTCCAAAATGGGGTCACTTGTGCGGGAGCTCCAATGTTTAGGCACAAAGGGGCTCTCCAAACGCAACATGGTGTCCGCTAATGATTGGAGCTAATTTTCCATTCAAAAAGCCAAATGGCGTGCCTTCCCTTCCGAGCCCTGCGGTGCGCCCAAACAGTGGTTTACCCCCACATATGGGGTATCATCGTACTCAGGACAAACTGGACAACAACATTTGGGGTCCAATTTCTCCTATTACCCTTGGGAAAATAAAAAATTCTGGGCTAAAAATCATTTTTGAGGAAAGAAAAATTATTTTTTATTTTGACGGCTCTGCGTTATAAACTTCTGTGAAGCACCTGGGGGTTATAAGTGCTCACTATGCATCTAGATAAGTTCCTTGGGGGGTCTAGTTTCCAAAATGGGGTCACTTGTAGGGGAGCTCCAATGTTTAGGCACACAGGAGCTCTCCAAACGCGACATGGTGTCCGCTAACAATTGGAGCTAATTTTCCATTCAAAAAGTCAAATGGCACGCCTCCCCTTCCGAGCCTTGCCGTGCACCCAAACAGTGGTTTACCCCCACATATGAGGTATCGGCGTACTCAGGAGAAATTGCCCAACAAATTTTAGGATCCATTTTATCCTGTTGCCCATGTGAAAATGAAAGAATTGAGGCTAAAAGAAATTTTGTGTGAAAAAAAAGTACTTTTTCATTTTTGCGGATCAATTTGTGAAGCACCTGAGGGTTTAAAGTGCTCACTATGCCTCTAGATAAGTTCCTTGGGGGGTCTAGTTTCCAAAATGGGGTCACTTGTGGAGGCGCTCCAATGTTTAGGCACACAGGGGCTTTCCAAACGCGACATGGTGTCCGCTAACGATGGAGATAATTTTTCATTCAAAAAGTCAAATGGCGCTCCTTCCCTTCTGAGCCTTACCATGTGCCCAAACAGTGGTTTACTCCCACATGTGAGGTATCGGTGTACTCAGGAGAAATTGCCCAACACAATTTAGGATCCATTTTATCCTGTTGCCCATGTGAAAATGAAAAAATTGAGGCTAAAATAATTTTTTTGTGAAAAAAAAAGTACTTTTTCATTTTTACGGATCAATTTGTGAAGCACCTGGGGGTTTAAAGTGCTCACTATGCTTCTAGATAAGTTCCCTGGGGGGTCTAGTTTCCAAAATGGGGTCACTTGTCGGGGAGCTCCAATGTTTAGGCACACGGGGGCTCTCCAAACGCGACATGGTGTCCGCTAAAGAGTGGAGCCAATTTTTCATTGAAAAAGTCAAATGGCGCTCCTTCCCTTCCGAGCCCTGCCGTGCGCCCAAACAGTAGTTTACCCCCACATATGAGGTATCAGCATACTCAGGACAAATTGGACAACAACGTCCATGGTCCAGTTTCTCCTTTTACCCTTGGGAAAATAAAAAATTGTTGCTAAAAGATCATTTTTGTGACTAAAAAGTTAAATGTTCATTTTTTACTTCCATGTTGCTTCTGCTGCTGTGAAACACCTGAAGGGTTAATAAACTTCTTGAATGTGGTTTTGAGCACCTTGAGGGGTGCAGTTTTTAGAATGTTGTCACTTTTGGGTATTTTCAGCCATATAGAACCCTCAAACTTACTTCAAATGTTAGGTGGTCCCTAAAAAAAATGGTTTTGTAAATTTTGTTGTAAAAATGAGAAATCACTGGTCAAATTTTAACCCTTATAACTTCCTAGCAAAAAAAAAATTTGTTTCCAAAATTGTGCTGATGTAAAGTAGACATGTGGGAAATGTTATTTATTAACTATTTTGTGTCACATAACTCTCTGGTTTAACAGAATAAAAATTCAAAATGTGAAAATTGCGAAATTTTCAAAATTTTTGCCAAATTTCCGTTTTTTTCACAAATAAACTCAGAAATTATCAACCTAAATTTACCACTAACATGAAGCCCAATATGTCACGAAAAAACAATCTCAGAATCGCTAGGATCCGTTGAAGCGTTCCTGAGTTATTACCTCATAAAGGGACACTGGTCAGAATTGCAAAAAACGGCAAGGTCATTAAGGCCAAATTAGGCTGGGTCATGAAGGGGTTAAATCATACTTCTCAGTTTCTAGGTCCTGCATCCTAAGGCGCATGACAACACCAGCTTCAGCTTTTTCTGCCACTGTCCATTACATTTCCTTGCCTCTCTGTCCTGCTGCTTTCTGCAAATGACCGCTCCAGCTTCAGGACTTTCCATCAGCTCTCAATTGTTACAGCTATTATTTTTTTCCTCAATTAATCAGGAGATTTTCTGTATCTCTGAGTCTTCCTCTTTATAGATTAGATCTTACCATATTATAAACTTTTACTTATGGTACCATTCACAGGTCCTCTAGAGATACGCCTAATGTTTGGAACAGTCTCATTAAATGGATGATCCACACAAAACAAGGCTATATCAGGCTAAAATTTGCCTTTATCCTTATCCTCTTCATTATGAAGCAATGAATTTATACCACAGTATATCTTTTTGTGCAGTTTTCTTTGTTTTTTTCCATTTCCGTTTTTTGGCTCTTTTTATAACATCATCTTTTTTTAGCATAAATATATGCAGGTGTGGTCTACATGTGGCTGACACATTGTTAAAATTTAACTAGAGCCGCATCTAATTGGCAAACCTTTTTTTCTGGCCCATTGTTTAGGCAGAAAACTCTTTAAGGTTAAGATCACTCAGCTAGATCTGTTTCTTCTGTGTGTATGGTGTGGAGGGATTTGGGTTTGGGTAGTGGCTAGGGTGGTGTAGGGACATAAGGGACAGACAACGCGGAGTGGGGGCACCACATCGTGTGTTAGGGTGCCAACCTCCACTGTTAGGTAGGGCACAGGTCATTTAGGATCTTATCAGGGTCTTTGAGGAATTTGTCATTTTTTCTCCGCATTGGTCCTTTTGGTCCATTGCACCGGCCCACCAACACCCAGCCCTATTCTCTTTTGGTGTTAGTTCACATATTTGACTTTTTTATTGAAGAAAAAAAAATTTAAAAGTGGAAATAAAGCTATCTTTTAAGGGTGTTTTCTGTTTTGGTTTTCTAAGTAAATATACCCTGGTTTATTCAGTTTGGTTTGTTACCTAATTGTTTGGCTGTTACCAGTGGATACTCTACCACTCAGTTTATATGTGGTGGGAGTCTGTTTAGCTTTGGGGCTGTACACTCAGGCAGGCAGCTAGTGCCAGTGGGGGCAATTAACCTTGGCTTAGCATCTGGTTCCTTCATGTGTGCGGTTAGCACAGAAGAGTTCCAGAGCAAGCACAACCCTAGTTAGGGTATTATTCTCTGAGTACAGTGTGACTCTGTGAGGCAAAAGAGCTCGCTTTCATTTCACACAGGGTGAAGTTTAACCCACGTGTGAGCTCAGTGTCCATCCACCATTACTTTGCAGCAGGTATCTCTGCATGGTGGACCCCGGGCTGCGAACACACCTCGTATCAATCTCTCTATTACTCGGTGCGTTCCGCTAGCCATAACACAGTGTAACATGCTATGACTTATTTATGCAGACTCCAAGATAAAAATTGTGTATACCCCTTGTAGCAATGTCAGGTAGGCTAGGGTTAAATCCTAGCTCTGCAGGCAAGTGATAAGTGCACCTGGCTGGCCCTACATATAAAACTGGCTAGAGAAGCGGACTAGACTGGATGTATATCGAAGCTGAAAAGAGAGACAAGACAGAAACCCTCTCTCAGAAGAGTATGCACAGGCCATGTGCAGATAATCGGAAGAATCAGTGGTTGCTATGGACAATAGCTGTTTTGTTTGACCAAGCTGTGGCTAGCTCAGCTGTGTATGAGTAGACAAGGTCTGTTCAGTTTAGTCCATGCCTGGAAAAGGCTAGGGATTTATGTTTGAGCTTGTTTTGGTGCTGTGCAACCTATGGAAAATAAAAACTGCACGTATTTGGACCAAAACTGCATTGTGTGAACACTACCTAATGCCCAATGCCAAACGCCTACCAGAGAGTCCAGAAAGTGAAAGCCTATACCATGGATGAAAATTTGGTTGTATCCATTGAAAATCATGTTCAGTATTTTTAAGGATATGTATAGTTGGCATTATAAAACAAATATAAAGCTGTAAATTCTTCAGTATAGCAGATTTGGGTTTTTCATTCTCAGAAATCGTTGACATAACATCATATGACATTTAAAGTTTTCACAGAATGGCAGGTAAATCCCCTAAGTTATCTATAATTAGTTATTGATTATGGTATAAGTAATAAAAAGTTAAATAACAAATCTGACTCTATCAATCTATAAAAATTTCCAAAGGCACTTTGAATAAATAGGTGAAATGGAAATTGTATTCAATCTATATGTATAACATTTCAGCCCTGATTCATAGACCTTTTTCAAAGCTTGCACATATAGGCCCTGATTTATAATTTGCTTTTTTTAAGTCCATTTTCTTCTTTTGTCTTGAGGTATTCGCTGACAACTATTACTCCAAACTGATTAAAATACTGCATGTGGTTGATGAATTTGGCACAGAGTTAAAAAATACTTTTTCCTGTCATTAATCATTTTGCAACTTTTTGAGCAAAAAGGTGCATCATTTTCAAAAAGTTTAAAAAGATGTGACTTTTTGGACGACATGCAAAGAATCAGTCCAACAAAGTGCTAAGGTAGGATTATGACAAATTTTGTGACTTTTTAAAAAGTTGCAATTGATCAAGCAAGCGAAAACATCTGAAATTACAAAACTACACATAAAATATAAAAACAAAAAACAGGTAAGCACATATAAAAAGACTTAAGAAAGGTGGAAATAGAAAAATGAATTGGGTGCAAACAATAAAAACAGATGATGAATTGGGACCCATAGTTAAACAGATGTGCCTCACTAAATCAAGCTCCATTCTGCAAAGCTCCATCTACTTTTCAAAAAAATGCCAGAAGTGGTGTAAAAATGGCACAAGTAGCAACATTTTTGGGAAACTACATGTTTTGCAAATATTTTAACTTTTTAACCAATTTGGTAGTAAAGTATTTTGTTAAGTCTTACAGTGTCTATCTCTTACTCACTTTTAGAGAGCTTATGATATTTTGCTTTTGTATTTTGGTAACACAGAGTCACATGTAAATTAAACTCCCCGGCATCAATATAATTTTTAAGTGTATAATAATATCTAAGTCACTTTCATAGCATTCTAACAACGCTAAGACTCATCCTCATAGTTAGCTTTAATACCAGCAGATTGGATTAATAGTGAATTTATAGTATAGTTTAACATTATCTACTCCTAGATTCATAATTTGTGCTAATTATGATATTTAGATATGAATTATCTATACTGTACTGAATTGTTTAAATCATTACCTAATAACATAAATTTTGAACTTTGCACTCATGTCACTTATTTATTATCAATTACACTGCTCTATATAGTATATGTTTTTATAGCTCTAATTGTCGGCAATCACGCATAAGTGACACGACAACATTAAATTCAGCTGCAATATACGGAAACGTCTACACTCCAGCTCCAATAAAATGGTGAAATTCTTTATTAGTCCAACTCCATAAAACGGACAATCCTTACAGTGGTGAATAGACACAGGTGGTTACATGGATGGCAACACATTTCGATCACACAGGATCTTACTCATGCCCATATGATTCCCCATTTCAGTCTTATACATATAGAGATCCTCGACCTATCCCCAACACTTCCAAAGTCACATGACAAATTGAAAGGTCCTGCAGATCTCCAATGCGTAAATTCTAACAAAAGACTGAATGAGAAAATCAGTATAAAAAAACATATAATTAAAATATCAACAATAGTGATATAAAATTTCATTCCTTTTGTTCAAACCCGCAGGGAAATGAGTATTCAGATTATACATCCAAAAGGCTTCTCTGGTGAGTAAACGCCTCTTTATATCCCCCCCCGCGGATATGGGAGTGAACTTTCTCAATGCCCTGAACTCTTAGGGCTGTGATAAACTAAAAAACAACTTATAATATTCCAGTAAGTAAGAGCCAGCTAGTTAAAGGGATTGTTTGGACTTAGGCTACATTTGTGCAGACTCTTTATGTGACTGCAAATCTGTGAATCACCACATTGCGTGCTGTTAGGATTCTCTGGTGCTAGTGCCAGGAGCACCGAGCACATGACTTCAAGTATGTGATTTGCATACATAAAGTCACATGCTGTCTAGACTGTATCTGGTCTCACTCAATGCAAGTGAATTAAGAAAGGCTGAGCATAGTCTAGCCAGAGTGTGCCAGCACCAGAGAATCCTCACATGCATGATGAGAGGCTCTCCAGTCTGCAGTCACACAGAGTGACTGCAGAATTGGTAGCCTGTAACAGTGTCACCATCAGCCTGTTTTCATTGACCATACTGTAATCAGGCCTACATTAGCATTCCTTCTCCTGCATCTGGTGGGGTCATGTGTGTCTTTGTTCCTCTCTGCAGGGGGATCTCAAATATACAAACCTGCAGACAGGGCTTCTGGAACATTCTTCATCTTTTGAATTACGTTTAACGCGGTGAGTGTTAGTATCTCTGCCCAACAAGGGGGCTCATCCCAAGGGAGGTAGGACAATAAGCCATATTTTTAATTAGTTGATGCTGTGTTTTTTAAAGGACGAGGATCTACAGCTGCAGCCAGATCTTGATGCCATGTATGGAGATCGGAGATTATTTGCATGTGGAACTGTGCTGTCTCACCACCCTTCTGGATTTGAGGAACAAATTTATAGACTGTTGTTGCATATTCCTTGGTGTTGGATTACTGGGTAGAACCCACGGATTTGTCCTTTTTGTGTGGCCATCTTCCAGACTCTAAGGAACCATATCTACTTTTGATGTTATAGTCTCCCCATCTCAATAAAAGTTGTTGGATTGTTCATCGGCATGCTGTCCTTGCCTGCTCTGTCACAAGCAACCCTCCACATAGCCTAAGGCCAGAGAACCCCTTCAAACAGTTAACGATGCCTATTTAAAGAGTAGCTAAACTTTCTTTTATTTAATTATTGAATAGCATTTGTAAAATTATTTTTCTATCTTAAACACCATACTGGAAGTGCTGTATTTTCTGTCCATTCTGTCTTGGTTCCTGAAATGAACTGCACGTCTAGCTATGATCCATACTCACTCTCTTCCCTTCCCCTACTTCCTGTGTGAAAATGAATGATAAGAGGAGACATTTCCTGTCTGATTAGCTGATATTAGAAGTTAATTTCAACTAATAGGAAAGAATTAACTAAACAGTCAAGCCGGCACTTTTATCATGGTGTTAACCCCTTAATCCCGTATGACGTACAATCTTGTCGAGGTCACCAGGGACTTAATTCCCAGGGACGGGATAGTAAGTCATACACGATCGGCCGCACTCACGGGGGAGAGCGGCCGATCGCCGCCGGGTGTCAGCTGATTACTACAGCTGACATCCGGCACTATGTGCCAGGAGCGGTCAAGGACTGCTCCCAGAACATTAACCCTCAGACCACTGCGATCAAACATGATCGCAGCATTCTAGCGGCATAGGTAAGCATCGCACAGGGAGGGGACTCCCTGTTTGCTTCCCTGAGACCCTCAGAACAACACGATGTGATTGCGTTGTTCAGAGGGTCTCCTATGTCCTTCTCCCTGCGGGCCCCGCATCCAAAATGGCTGCTGGGCTCTTTCCGGGTCCTGCAGAGAAGTGGCTAGCAAGCGCTTGCTCAGAGCAGGCGCCAGCAAGCCTCCCTTCAGTGCCTGTCAGATAGCTGATCTGACACAGTGCATTGCAAAGTGTCAGATCAGCGATCTGACACTATACTGTGATGTTCCCCCTGGGGCAATGTTATAAAGTAAAAAAAAATATTTACATGTGCAAAAAAAAAAATAAAAACTCCTAAATAAAGAAAAAAAAATATTGTTCCAATAAAGACATTTCATCGAAATAAAAAAACAAACAATAAAAGTACACATATTTAGTATTGCCGCGTCCGTAATGACCTGACCTATAAAACTGTCCCACTAGTTAACCCCTTCAGTGAACATCGTAAAAAAGGCAAAAAACAACGCTTTATTATCATACCGCCAAACAAAAAGTGGAATAACACGCAATAAAAAAGATAGATATAAATAAGCATGTTACCGCTGAAAACGTCATCTTGACCCGCAAAAATTGAGCTGCCATACAGCAACATCAGCAAAAAAATAAAAAAGTTATAGTCCTCAGAATAAAGCGATGCAAAAATAATTATTTTTTATATAAAATAGTTTTTATCGTATAAAAGCGCCAAAACATAAAAAAGATATAAATTTGGTATTGTACAGACCCAAAGAATATCCATTTTGCCAAACATGGAACGTTATAAATGCCCCCCCAAAAGAAGTTCATGAATAGCTGGTTTTTGGTCATTCTCACAAAAATCGGAATAAAAAGCGATCAAAAAAGTCACATGCATGAAAATGGCACCAATAAAGACATCAACTCGTCCCATGACTGTGTGGACCAAAATATTGAAAAATTGTAGCTCTCAAAATTTGGGGACGCAAAAACTATTTTTTGCAATAAAAAGCGTCTTTTAATGTGTGACAGCTTCCAATCATAGAAATCTGCTAAAAAAATCTGCTATAAAAGTAAATCAAACCCACCTTCATCACCCCCTTAGTTAGGGAAAATAATAAAAAAATTAAAAAATGAATTTATTTCCATTTTCCCATTAGGGTTAGGGTTGGGGCTAAAGTTAGGACAGTTAGGGTTGGGGCTAAAGTTAGTGTTAGGGTTGGGGCTAAAGTTAGGGTTGGGGCTAAAGTTAGGGTTAGGGCTAAAGTTAGGGATTACATTTATGGTTGGGTTTAGGATTGGGATTAGAGTGGTTAGGGGTAGAGGGGTGTGGTTAGGGTTATAGTTGGGATTAGGGTTAGGGGTGTGTTGGAGTTAGGGGTTTGGTTAGGGTTGAGATTATGTTAGGGGTGTGTTAGGGGTAGGGGTGTGTTGGGGTTAGTGTTATGACCCCAATGGCGAGGGTCTCAGAGGAACGTGGAAGTCTGCAGAATACAAAAATCCAGCTCATAGGGCAGTGGTAACTGGGTTGACCATATATCTACTCCTAACGCCAACACTAGAAGTAGCCGGGGATCATTCCTACGTTGATTCTAGATGACACGCGCCAGCCGGAGAATCTAGCTACCCCTAGTAGAGGAAAACAAAAGACCTTTCTTGCCTCCAGAGAAGGGGACCCCAAAGCTGGATAGAAGCCCCCCACAAATAATGACGGTGAGGTAAGAGGAAATGACAAACACAGAAATGAACCAGGTTTAGCACAGAGAGGCCCGCTTACTGATAGCAGAATAAAGAAAGGTAACTTATATGGTCAACAAAAACCCTATCAAAATCCACACTGGAAATTCAAGAACCCCCGAACCGTCTAACGGTCCGGGGGGAGAACACCAGCCCCCTAGAGCTTCAGCAAAGGTCAGGATATAGATTTGGAACAAGCTGGACAAAAATACAAAACCAAAACAAATAGCAAAAAGCAAAAGGCAGACTTAGCTGATATAACTGGAACCAGGATCAGTAGACAAGAGCACAGCAGACTAGCTCTGATAACTACGTTGCCAGGCATTGAACTGAAGGTCCAGGGAGCTTATATAGCAACACCCCTAACTAACGACCCAGGTGCGGATAAAAGGAATGACAGAAAAACCAGAGTCAAAAAACTAGTAACCACTAGAGGGAGCAAAAAGCAAATTCACAACAGTACCCCCCCCTTAGTGAGGGGTCACCGAACCCTCACCACGACCACCAGGGCGATCAGGATGAGCGGCATGAAAGGCACGAACTAAATCGGCCGCATGAACATCAGAGGCGACCACCCAGGAATTATCCTCCTGACCATAGCCCTTCCACTTGACCAGGTACTGAAGTCTCCGCCTGGAGAGGCGAGAATCCAAGATCTTCTCCACCACGTACTCCAACTCGCCCTCAACCAACACCGGAGCAGGAGGCTCAGCAGAAGGAACTACAGGCACAATGTACCGCCGCAACAAGGACCTATGAAATACATTGTGAATAGCAAACGACACAGGAAGATCCAGACGAAAAGATACAGGATTAAGGATTTCCAATATCTTGTAAGGCCCAATAAAACGAGGTTTAAATTTGGGAGAGGAGACCTTCATAGGAACAAAGCGGGAAGAAAGCCATACCAAATCCCCAACGCGTAGTCGGGGACCCACACCGCGGCGGCGGTTGGCAAAGCGCTGAGCCTTCTCCTGTGACAACTTCAAGTTGTCCACCACATGATTCCAGATCTGCTGCAACCTATCCACCACAGAATCCACCCCAGGACAGTCAGAAGGCTCCACATGACCCGAAGAAAAGCGAGGATGGAAACCAGAGTTGCAGAAAAAAGGTGAAACCAAGGTGGCGGAACTAGCCCGATTATTAAGGGCAAACTCAGCCAACGGCAAGAATGTCACCCAATCGTCCTGATCAGCAGAGACAAAACACCTCAAATAAGCCTCCAAAGTCTGATTGGTTCGCTCCGTCTGTCCATTAGTCTGAGGATGGAAAGCAGACGAAAACGACAAATCAATGCCCATCCTACTACAAAAGGATCGCCAGAACCTGGAAACGAACTGGGATCCTCTGTCTGACACAATATTCTCAGGGATGCCGTGCAAACGAACCACGTTCTGGAAAAACACAGGAACCAGATCGGAAGAGGAAGGCAGCTTAGGCAAAGGAACCAAATGGACCATCTTGGAGAAGCGATCACAAATCACCCAGATAACGGACATGCCCTGAGATAGCGGAAGATCAGAAATGAAATCCATGGAGATATGTGTCCAAGGTCTCTTCGGGACAGGCAAGGGCAAGAGCAAACCGCTGGCACGAGAACAGCAAGGCTTAGCTCGAGCACAAGTCCCACAGGACTGCACAAATGACCGCACATCCCTTGACAAGGAAGGCCACCAAAAGGACCTGGCCACCAGATCTCTGGTGCCAAAAATTCCCGGGTGACCTGCCAACACCGAGGAATGAACCTCGGAAATGACTCTGTTGGTCCACTTATCCGGGACAAACAGTCTGTCAGGTGGACAAGACTCAGGCCTATCAGCCTGAAATCTCTGCAACACACGTCGCAGATCCGGAGAAATAGCTGACAAGATAACTCCATCTTTAAGAATACCAACAGGATCAGCGACTCCAGGAGCATCAGGCACAAAGCTCCTAGAAAGAGCATCGGCCTTCACATTCTTTGAACCTGGTAAATACGAGACAACAAAATCAAAGCGGGAGAAAAACAATGACCAGCGGGCCTGTCTCGGATTAAGGCGTTTAGCAGACTCGAGATACATCAGATTTTTGTGATCAGTCAAGACCACCACACGATGCTTAGCACCCTCGAGCCAATGACGCCACTCCTCAAATGCCCATTTCATGGCCAACAACTCCCGATTGCCCACATCATAATTTCGCTCGGCAGGCGAAAACTTCCTAGAGAAAAAGGCACAAGGTTTCATAACAGAGCAACCAGGGCCTCTCTGCGACAAAACGGCCCCTGCCCCAATCTCCGAAGCATCCACCTCAACCTGAAAGGGAAGTGAGACGTCAGGCTGGCACAAAACAGGCGCCGAAGTAAACCGGCGTTTCAACTCCTGGAAAGCCTCCACGGCAGCAGGAGCCCAGTTAGCTACATCGGAGCCCTTCTTGGTCATATCCGTCAAAGGTTTCACAATGCTAGAAAAATTAGCGATAAAACGACGGTAGAAGTTAGCGAAGCCCAAGAACTTCTGAAGACTCTTAACTGACGAGGGCTGAGTCCAATCAAGAATAGCTCGGACCTTGACTGGGTCCATCTCCACAGCAGAAGGGGAAAAAATGAACCCCAAAAAGGGAACCTTCTGCACACCAAAGAGACACTTTGAGCCCTTGACAAACAAAGAATTTTCACGCAAAATTTTAAAGACCAACCTGACCTGCTCCACATGCGAATCCCAATTATCAGAAAAAACCAAAATATCATCCAGATAAACAATCAAAAATTTATCCAGATACTTCCGGAAAATGTCATGCATAAAGGACTGAAAAACTGAAGGCGCATTGGAGAGCCCAAAAGGCATCACCAAGTACTCAAAATGACCTTCGGGCGTATTGAATGCGGTTTTCCATTCATCACCTTGCTTAATGCGCACAAGGTTGTACGCACCACGAAGGTCTATCTTGGTGAACCACTTGGCACCCTTAATCCGGGCAAACAAGTCAGACAACAGCGGTAAAGGATACTGAAATTTGACAGTGATCTTATTTAAAAGCCGATAATCAATACAAGGTCTCAAAGATCCGTCCTTTTTTGCCACAAAAAAGAATCCTGCACCAAGAGGGGAAGAAGACGGACGAATATGTCCTTTCTCCAGAGACTCCTTGATATATGAACGCATAGCGGTATGTTCAGGTACCGACAGATTAAACAGTCTTCCCTTAGGAAATTTACTGCCTGGGATCAAATCTATAGCACAGTCACAGTCCCTATGAGGAGGCAGTGCACTGGACTCAGACTCACTGAAGACATCCTGATAATCAGACAAATACTCCGGAACTTCCGAAGGCGTAGAAGAAGCAATAGACACAGGCAGGGAATCCCCATGAATACCACGACAGCCCCAACTTGAGACTGACATAGCCTTCCAGTCCAGGACTGGATTATGGGTCTGTAACCATGGCAGCCCTAAAACGACCAAATCATGCATTTTATGTAAAACCAGGAAACGTATCACCTCGCGGTGTTCAGGAGTCATGCACATGGTAACCTGTGTCCAATACTGCGGTTTATTTGCTGCCAATGGTGTAGCATCAATACCCCTAAGAGGAATAGGATTTTCTAATGGTTCAAGAGTAAAACCACAGCGCTTAGCAAATGAGAGATCCATGAGACTCAGGGCAGCACCTGAATCTACAAACGCCATGACAGGATAAGATGACAGTGAGCAAATCAAAGTTACAGACAGAATAAATTTAGGTTGCAAATTACCAACGGTGATAGGACTAATAACCTTAGCTATACGTTTAGAGCATGCTGAGATAACATGTGTAGAATCACCACAGTAGTAGCACAAGCCATTCCGGCGTCTATGAATTTTCCGCTCATTTCTAGTCAGGATTCTATCACATTGCATTAAATCAGGTGTCTGTTCAGACAACACCATGAGGGAATTTGCGGTTTTTCTATCACATTGCACCGAATTAGGTGTCTGTTCAGACAACACCATGAGGGAATTTGCGGTTTTGCGCTCCCGCAACCGCCGGTCAATTTGAATAGCCAGTGCCATAGTATCATTCAGACCTGTGGGAATGGGAAAACCCACCATAACATTCTTAATGGCTTCAGAAAGGCCATTTCTAAAATTAGCGGCCAGTGCACACTCGTTCCAATGTGTCAGCACGGACCATTTCCGAAATTTTTGGCAATACACTTCAGCCTCGTCCTGCCCCTGAGACATAGCCAGCAAGGCCTTTTCTGCCTGAATCTCAAGATTGGGTTCCTCATAAAGTAAACCGAGCGCCAGAAAAAACGCATCAAGATCAGCCAATGCCGGATCTCCTGGCGCCAGCGAAAAAGCCCAATCCTGAGGGTCGCCCCGTAAGAACGAAATAACAATTTTTACTTGCTGAGCAGAATCTCCAGATGAACAGGGTCTCAGGGACAGAAACAATTTACAATTATTCACGAAATTCCTAAACTTAAACCTGTCTCCGGAAAACAGTTCAGGAATCGGTATTTTAGGTTCTGACCTAGGATTTCTGATAACATAGTCTTGTATGCCCTGCACACGAGTAGCCAGCTGGTCCACACTTGTAATCAAGGTCTGGACATTCATGTCTGCAGCAAGCATAGCCACTCTGAGGTAAAGGGGAAGAAGAAGAAAAGAAAAAAAAAAAAAAACTCAGAATCTTCTTTCTTATAATCCCTCTTCTGCAATGCATTAAACATTTAATACTGGCCTGGCAAACTGTTATGACCCCAATGGCGAGGGTCTCAGAGGAACGTGGAAGTCTGCAGAATACAAAAATCCAGCTCATAGGGCAGTGGTAACTGGGTTGACCATATATCTACTCCTAACGCCAACACTAGAAGTAGCCGGGGATCATTCCTACGTTGATTCTAGATGACACGCGCCAGCCGGAGAATCTAGCTACCCCTAGTAGAGGAAAACAAAAGACCTTTCTTGCCTCCAGAGAAGGGGACCCCAAAGCTGGATAGAAGCCCCCCACAAATAATGACGGTGAGGTAAGAGGAAATGACAAACACAGAAATGAACCAGGTTTAGCACAGAGAGGCCCGCTTACTGATAGCAGAATAAAGAAAGGTAACTTATATGGTCAACAAAAACCCTATCAAAATCCACACTGGAAATTCAAGAACCCCCGAACCGTCTAACGGTCCGGGGGGAGAACACCAGCCCCCTAGAGCTTCAGCAAAGGTCAGGATATAGATTTGGAACAAGCTGGACAAAAATACAAAACCAAAACAAATAGCAAAAAGCAAAAGGCAGACTTAGCTGATATAACTGGAACCAGGATCAGTAGACAAGAGCACAGCAGACTAGCTCTGATAACTACGTTGCCAGGCATTGAACTGAAGGTCCAGGGAGCTTATATAGCAACACCCCTAACTAACGACCCAGGTGCGGATAAAAGGAATGACAGAAAAACCAGAGTCAAAAAACTAGTAACCACTAGAGGGAGCAAAAAGCAAATTCACAACAGGTTAGGGGTGTGGTTGGGATTAGTGTAAGGGGCATGTTCGGGTTAGGAGTGTGGTTAGGGTTATGGTTAGGGTTGGGATTAGGGTTATGGATGTGTTTGGGTTTCAGTTAGAATTGGGGGGTTTCCACTATTTAGGCACATCAGGGGCTCTCCAAATGCGACATGGCATCCGATCTCAATTCCAGCCAATTCTGCGTTGAAAAAGTAAAACAGTGCTCCTTCCTTTCCGAGCTCTCCTGTGTGCCTAAACAGGGGTTTACCCCAACATAAGGGTTTTCAGCATACTCAGGACAAATTGGAAAACTTTTGGAGTCCAATTTCTCCTGTTACCTTTGGGAAAATACAATAGCGGTGGCTAAAAAATAATTTTTGTGGAAAAAAAAGATTTTTTATTTTCATGGCTCTGCGTTATCAACTGTAGTGAAACACTTGGGGTTCAAAGTTCTCACAACACATCTAGATAAGTTTCTTAGTTGGTCTTCTTTCCAAAATGGTGTCACTTTTGGAGGGTTTCAATGTTTAGGCACATCAGGGGCTCTCCAAAAGCAACATGGCGTCCTATCTCAATTCCAGTCAATTTTGCATTGAAAAGTCAAACGGCACTCCTTCCCTTCTGAGGTCTGCCATGTGCCCAAACAGTGGTTTACCCACACATATGGGGTATCAGAATACTCCAGACAAATTGTCCAACAATTTTTGGGGTCCAATTTCTCCTGTTACCCTTGGTAAAATAAAACAAATTGGAGCTGAAGTAAATTTTTTGTGAAAAAAAGTTAAATGTTCATTTTTTTAAAACATTCCAAAACTTCCTGTGAAACACCTGAAGGGTTAATAAACTTCTTGAATGTGGATTTAAGCACCCTGAGGGGTGCACACTTGGGTATTTTCTATCATATAGACCTCTCAAAGTGACTTCAAATGTGATATGGTCCCTGAAAAAAAAAGGTGTTGTAAAAATGAGAAATTGCTGGTCAACTTTTATCCCTTATAACTCCCTAACAAAAAAAAATGTTGGCTCCAAAATTGTGCTGATATAAAGAGGACATGTGGGAAATGTTACTTTTTAAGTATTTTGTGTGACATATCTCAGTGATTTAAGGGCATAAAAATTCAAAGTTGGAAAATTGCGAAATTTTCAAAATTTTCGCCAACTTTCCATTTTTTTCACAAATAAACACATGTAATATCAAATAAATTTTACCACTATCATGATGTGCAATATTTCATGAGAAAACATTGTCAGAATCATCAGGATCCGTTGAAGCGTTCCAGAGTTATAACCTTATAAAGGGACAGTGGGCAGAATTGTAAAAATTGTCCCGGTCATTATCGTGCAACCCACCCTTGGGGGTTAAGGGGGTAAAGGTAGAAGAAAGCAAAATAACATAGTGAAGTATATTACAAATATTTTAGAAAGGTTGATCAAAAATGAAAAAAAGAGTTTAGCAACTCTTTAAAGGATAAAACCAACAAGAAATGAGATGTGTCCCAAATGGGACTCATTAGGTCACCGTTAAGCATTTGGTGAGTTTTTTTACCTAGTAGTTTTAAGCCAAAATCAGGAGTGGAACAATCAGAGGAAAAGTATAATAGAAACATGTCACCACTTCTGTTTTTATCACCCCTCCTGGATTTGTCTTACAGATACTAAGGTAAAAAACTCACCAAATACATATGCATGTGGCCTTATTGAAATCAAGGAGCTTACAGAGAGTTCATTCTAACCATTGCAGAAAACAGTGCTAAGATGTTTAACATGGAAGTGGTCTTTACAGCACGAATTTCAACAAAATGCTTTAGTGACATATATAATTTTGGGGGGAAAGGATCCATATTATATTTTATTCTGATAAGTATAGTTTAAAAACTTTACTCTAAGACATCTTTAATTGTCTAGTATAACCTAAGAGATCTCACTTCCAGCTTTCTCAGATGGTATCGGAGGGGATAACAGAAAGAGCCCTTGCTATCAAGTGAATCTTAAATATGTTCGTTGGTGGATTGCTCCTGGTGTATATATTTACAAAATAAAACTGATGTGAAGCCAGAGTGACACTATGTGGATTTTAAGTTTACAGAAAATTTAGATTACTCTAAATTGGAGGACCGTATTTGTGATAAAAAAAAAAAAAACAGTCAAATAACAATAATGCACATGCAGTCTATCTTTTCCTCCACACATTAATTTGCCTGGATGAGGGTCTCCATTACAATTATGGACCTGACTGACAATAGAGAATATCAAGATTTACTGTAAATTAAATGTGATTACATATTTCATGCCAGACCGCTTTTCTCCTGATTAATAAGCAATGCTGGGGTGTCATATTTTATTATTATTATTATTATTATTGCAATAAAAATACAATTTAACCCCTTAGTGACCAAGCCAATTTTTTTTAATCTGACCAGTATCACTTTATGTAGCAATAACTTTGGAATGCTTCAGCATATTCCATTGATTCTGACACTGCTTTTTCGTGACACATTGTACTTTAGGGGAATGGGAAGATTAGGTCGATATGTTTTGTGTTTATTCAAAGAAAAATCAGACATTTTACAAAAATAAAAAATAGCAATTTTAAAACTTTGAATGATCCCTGTAATATAGATAATCGCACCACACAAAAACCTTAATAAATAACATTTCTCTCATACCTGTTTTACATCAGCACCATTTGTAAAATGTTGTTTTATTTTGTTAGCATTTTAGAAGGTTTAACAATGTAGGAGTCATTTTTCACTTTTTTAAGGAAATTTACAAAAAAATTTTAGGGACCTATTCACTTTTGAAGTAGTTTTTTGACCCTTCAAGTGCTGTTCAGTAATTAATGAAAAGTGGCATGACAGGAATGAAGAAATTTATTTTTTTCCATCTACATTTTTATGACTTCTGAACAGGCCGCTATAGCCGGCTGACTCTAAGGCTGTTTGGTGATGAATTGGCAAACTTCAGGTTAGTATCGCAGGTTAGTAAAAAGACATATTGGTGGTCACTAAGGGGATAATCTGTCACTCTGAAATAAAGATTTTGTACACTGAGCCCTTTGACATAAAGTATAACATTTACTTTATCTAAAATTTCCTTTATAAATATCTATTTTGCACCCTAAACACTTTTGTCATTTGCTTTATTATAAAATATCCTGTTTGACGAGAGATGGTGCAGAAAGTGAGTGCAGCCCCAGCTTTCTGTGACATCACATTTGAGACTTTCTTGAAATGAAACATCACAGGAAGTGAGGTAAAAAACACATTCAGGGATTATCTGCTTAATTAGCAAATCTCTGCAAATCTCAGGGCTGGCCAAGTCCGATGTCATGGCTCCCTCTATGGGCATGCACAGTGCACTGATAAAGCTGTTGAGCGTGCATTCCCAGTAAGGCAGAACACAGTTCGTATGTGAGACAATTGCAAAGAACTGGCACTGACATCACTTTTGCAAAACATGTCACTTACGCCCACAAGACGTGCTTACATGAGATGGAGAATTAGTCTGGGAAAATCAATGCCTCTCAATTAGTTACTTGCTAAATTACATAGCACAAGCACAGGGTTCAAAGTTACCATATATACTTGAGTATAAGCTGAGATTTTCAGCCCATTTTTTTAGGCTGAAAGTGCCCCTCTCGGCTTATACTTGAGTCATTGTCCCAGGGGGTCATTGGGGGAGGGGGAGTGGCAGCTGTCAAATCATACTTACCTGCTCCTGGCACGTCTCTGCATGTCCCTGCTTCTACGGCACCCGTAGCTCTTCCTGCGTTCAACGGTCACGTGGTACCGCTCATTAAAGTAATGAATATGGACGCAACTCCACTCCCATAGGGGTGGAGCGCATATTCATTACTATAACGAGCATTACCAGTGACTGCTGAACACAGGAACAAGCTACCAGCATCAGAGACCATCGCATTGGAGAAGCAGGGACTGTGCCGAGAGGGTGAATATAACGGGGAGGGTGAGCATTGTGATATTCACCTGTCTCCGTTCCACCACGGCACGCTGCTCTGTCTTCCACATCCTCTGGCTATGATGTTCAGGTCAGAGGGTGCAAAGATGTGTTTAGTGCATGCCTTCTGTCTGAGCAGTCACTGCAGAGAGACAGAAGACAGAGTGTCGCGCAGCGGTAGAACGGGGACAGGTGAAGTATCGGAGTCTCTGCCTGCTCAAGACAAGAGATGAGTATATCATTTTTTTAATTGCAGCAGCATATGGGGCAAATATTTCTATGGAGCTTCTTATGGGGCCATAATCAACCTTTATGCAGCATTGTATGGGGCAAATGTTTCTATGGAGCATCTTATGGGGCCATAATCAACCTCTGTGCAGCATTATATGGGGCACATTTTCTATGAAGCATTTATGAGGCCATAAACAACCTTTATTCAGCATTGTATGGGGCAAATGTTTCATGGAGCATCTTATGGGGCCATAATCAACCTTTGAGCAGCATTATATGGGGCACATTTTCTATGGAGCATATTATGGGGCCATAATCAACCTTTATGCAGCATTATATGGGGCATATTTTCTATGGAGCATCTTATGGGGCCATAATCAACCTTTGTGCAGCATTATATTGGGCATATTTTTGTCTGCAGCATCTTATGGGGCCCATCATAAATTTTATGGATCATTATTATATGGGGCATATTTTATTATGGAGCATCTTATGGGGCCCATCATGAACTTTATGGAGCATATTTTGTATGGAGCATCTTATGGGGCCCATCATGAACTTTATGGAGCATTATATGGGGCGTATTTTGTATGGAGCATCTTATGGGGCCCATAATGAACTTTATGGAGCATTATATGGGACTCCTGATTCAATATGGATATTCAAAAACACTTAACCTACTGATGTGTCAATTAATTTTACTTTTATTGGTATCTATTTTTATTTTGGAAATTCACCAGTAGCTGCTGCATTTCCCACCCTAGGCTTATACTCGAGTCATTAAGTTTTCCCAGTTTTGTGTGGCAAAATTTCAGGTCTCGGCTTATACTCGAGTATATACGGTAGTTTATACATATAAACTAACTTATAAAGACAAGATAAACACAGGACTGTGATAGGTATAATGAGAGGGGAGCAGCCGATCAGACAGGCAGGAGCTGTTGGGAAGAAAATGGTTTAACATCAAATGTCTCCCCCACAGACACTCACAGAGAGAAGTTTTAGGCACCACCCTGATCATGGAAAGGATCATGTAATAAACAGAATGGCCAGTAACCTGTGCTGCTCTTCTATCCATGCATTGGCCTACTCTTGCAGGCCTGGGTGAGTCTCCAATGATGAAATTGCTGATTGGCTGCATTAGCATGACCTCCACTTTCATCACATATTGAATGGTGATAAACGGATCGAAGGTCATGTGGAAGATACAAAACTACAATGCAGTCAATCTCTTTATTGCGCACGGATCTAAATATTAGTGCAGAGAATAAACATGATGTCCAGGGAGAGAACTGCATGTGCAACCTTGGAGTGAGAGATTGGCCCACTGCTGGCACAGCTCATCTGACATTTACCAGAATTTCCAGACTGCCAGTCCGGCCCTGATGTAAAGCTTCAGATTTATTCATGAGAGAGGGACATGGGAAGCTATTCTACATTGCAACAGTTTGGAATGGATTTAAACTCCTAAAGGTTTTTAAGCTAAATCAACAAAAGGCATAGCTGGATCATGAAAGTCCATATCTAGTTAGAAGGACAGCCAATCATAACTAATACCCTTTATTTGTATAAAGGGTGACCCATGTGTGTATGCTATCCATTATTCAAATGCTATATTACAAATAAGATCCTAAAGGACAAGGTACTATAATCCAGCATTTAGAATATTAAGAGATGACAAGCTTGAAGAATACAATGTTTAGTTAATGAGCCTTATAATTGACTTTTGATGAGTTTTAAATTATCCTGTACACTCAGAATCAATTAGTGCATGTGAAAACTACAGTGGTTGTATTCATTCATTTAATTCACAATAAGAAGAATGTCCAGCGTGTACATTTAATACATTTCTAGGAAAAAAATCCAGCTACAAAATAAAAAACTCGACCTAGCGTCCCATAGGCTGCACATTTTGAATATTAACATTTATCAAGCTAATTCTATGAACGGAGGTCAGCATTTTAAATATCGCCGATCTTGACAGGGTTCCACAAAAAAGAAGTCATCATGCAATGTATAGGACTGATTGCTTCTAATATGAAAGAAAGGTTTTTGGCATCACCTATATCAAGATTCAGCAAACTATGGCAAGCTTGCTGCAAGTGGCACATGTCATATTACTGAGCAGGGTATAGTCTGGTTTAACCCTGCACAACTCAGATGAGCTGACAGTTGATAGATACAGGAGTGCAGCACCTGACCTATGCATTGGACAGGTCAAAGAAGCTGTGTTGTAGGAGAAACTGATCTGATTAGTGTTTGGCTCATCTGCTAGAGGACTCTGCTTCACATTTACAAATAAATACCAAAAAACAAAAACCTTCGCACAAGACCAAAAAAATCATAAAAGAATATAAATTTTATTAGAAACACATAACCATAAAAGCTGGGCAGTAACCACAAGCGCAGAAACACAGGTGGGAAACCCACAGGAACAACCTCTACATAAAATGTACACCGAATGATGTAATCACAATAAATACATCACCAACAGTAATGGCATAAATATAAATAGTAAACAAACACTTATGGGTTAATTAATTGATATGCACACACAGATACAAAATAGCATCCACATAGTACAAAAAGTGCGGTAAGTAAATAACAATATACAACATCAGCTAACCAGCCTAACAAAAGATATGTGAACAACAAAAATGTAAAAATGAGGTATAGTTACCAGGAGGGAGAACCCGGGGACCCACCACACCCAACGCGCATTTCGCACTGAAATGCTTCGTCCAGGGGTGGTCACATTTACAATCCAAGACACTGCTTAGCTCATGAAGACCATTCATCTCTGACCCACATTAGACAGGGTCAGGCAGGGATTAGGTTCCTGCTCGGTGATAGGTGCAAAGTTGCAAAAAAACCTATATAGGGACGTTTAGGGCAGACAGGGTGACTTTAGATCTGCCTAGAGGTCTCCACTACCCCCTTTCCTAGTGTTGGTCTCCCTTCCCTTCATCTCTTTGTGTTGCACTTAGTCTTTCCTATATTGTGCATGACATCTATAGTATAAAAGGCAGAAACATTAACATAGAGCTACAGGTTCTAAAAAAAAATCTATATTTTCAGTTTTCAAGTCTTGCCACAGATCCGCAATAGGATTTATGTCTGGATTTTGACTGGGCCATTCAAACACATGGATGTGCTCTGATCTACATCATTTATTGAAGTTCTTGCAGTATGTTTAGGGCCATTGTAATGATGGAAGGTGAACCTATATCCATCTCAAGTCTAATACAGCCTTTAACAGTTTCCTCCAGTATTGCCCTGTATTTAGCTCAATCCATCTCCCCATCAACTTTGACCAGTTTCCCAGTACTTGGAGAAAAAAGCATCCCACAACATGATGCTGCCAACACCTCATTTGATGGTGGGGATGGTTGTAACAACACAGTATTTATTCTTAATTATCCAGACGTATAGTTTCAGTAGGCACAGGGACATGAGTTATGTTTATGAGAGAATGAATGTTGACTTTTATTGTCAATTAAATTAATGACCAATGGCTGCCATTTGCTGAATGGCTACTGATTAGCTATGGTATCTGTCCTAGTATTGTTCTACCAGTCTTAGTAAACAAAGGCACAACAAACTGAACAATATTTGTTAAAATGTGAAGGACAATCTATGCATGTTGTTTGAACACTCCAGCAGTGAGGGATGGCCTCGTTCCACCTTCCCCTCAAGTCTGTGGAGGAATGCCTGAATGGGAAGTTGTGAACTATAAAAAAGCAGGATCTGCCTGTGTTTAGTGAGACTCTACAATACATTAGCCATAGCATCATGGTTACAACTGAAGAAATACAGATCTGATTCTTTAACCATCACTGAACCCTCAAAATCATTTACAGAATCCAGATTGGAACAATCAAGTCATCTGACCTCATACATCAATGGACTGTCATCATTCTAAGCTTGTTGTTACCTCCTCTTGGTGGGTGCCTGAAAAAAGTAGGGTGCCACTGCTGTGGGTAGTCGGCCCTGGAAGTTCCAAAGTTGCAGCTGCTCTAATCCTGGTGAGCCAGCGGAAAAGTGAGACTCTGTAATGTGCACCATCATGGTTGTTTGCTGGGACTGTTCTATATGTTACTAATAGAATACCAGTGGCTTCACTCATGGAAAATATGTTAAATTGTTGGTTATGGTAGCTAAAGAAAAATTTTCAGTGTCACCCTGAAATTGACATTTTCAGAAGGCTACATTAATTTTGTTTTCCACTTTAAATTTTTATTATTTTGGCATTTTACTATTTTGTCATAACATTGATGTGAACAACAATTTTTTTTTAATTTCAACATTTTTATTGATTTTACATATTCAATACATATTATGTAGTATAAACTTTTACAACTATTTCTTTAACTATTTTTTATCAAAAAAATGTATGCACCTTACATAAACATATAAAACATTTGCACCCAATTAACAACATAGTGCAACCCTTCCCCCTCCCTGCAGTGTACTCTATAAGTAGTTGATGGACAAAAGAGTCAAATTGGTTAAAAAAATAGTGATGGGTGAGCACTAGTGTTGAGCGATACCGTCCGATACTTGAAAGTATCGGTATCGGAAAGTATCGGCCGATACCGGCAAAGTATCGGATCCAATCCGATACCGATACCCGATACCAATACAAGTCAATGGGACTCAAGTATCGGACGGTATCCCTGATGGTTCCCAGGGTCTGAAGGAGAGGAAACTCTCCTTCAGGCCCTGGGAACCATATAAATGTGTAAAAGAAAGAATTAAAATAAAAAATATCGCTATACTCACCTCTCCGACGCAGCCGGGACTTCAGCGAGGGAACCGGCAGCGTTGTTTGTTTAAAATTCGCGCTATTACTTGGTTACGTGAATTCCCGGCTTGTGATTGGTCAGGTCGGCCATGTTGCCGGGACGCGGACCAATCACAGCAAGCCGTGACGAAATTACGTCACGGCTTGCTGTGATTGGTCCGCGTCCCGGCAATATGGCCGCCCTGACCAATCACAAGCCGTGACGTCACGGGAGGCTGGACACGCGCTCATTTTAAAATGGGTGCGTGTCCAGCCTCCTGTGACGTCACGGCTTGTGATTGGTTGCGCCGCGGTCAACCAATCACAAGCCGGGAGGCTGGACGCGCTCATTTTAAAATGGGCGCGTGTCCAGCCTCCCGTGACGTCACGGCTTGTGATTGGTTGCGCCGCGGTCAACCAATCACAAGCCGGGAGGCTGGACGCGCTCATTTTAAAATGGGCGCGTGTCCAGCCTCCCGTGACGTCACGGCTTGTGATTGGTTGCGCCGCGGTCAACCAATCACAAGCCGGGAGGCTGGACGCGCTCATTTTAAAATGGGCGCGTGTCCAGCCTCCCGTGACGTCACGGCTTGTGATTGGTCAGGGCGGCCATATTGCCGGGACGCGGACCAATCACAGCAAGCCGTGACGTAATTTCGTCACGGCTTGCTGTGATTGGTCCGCGTCCCGGCAACGTGGCCGACCTGACCAATCACAAGCCGGGAATTCACGTAACCAAGTAATAGTGCGAATTTTAAACAAACAACGCTGCCGGTTCCCTCGCTGAAGTCCCGGCTGCGTCGGACAGGTGAGTATAGCGATATTTTTTATTTTAATTCTCTCTTTTACACATTTTAACATTAATGTTGTTGCGATACCCGATACCCGATACCACAAGAGTATCGGAATCCCGGTATCGGAATTCCGATACAGCAAGTATCGGCCGATACCCGATACTTGCAGCATCGGAATGCTCAACACTAGTGAGCACTAAAATGCTCGGGTGCTCGCTGCTCGTGTCAAGCAATTTGTAATACTCGGGTACTCAGACAGAACAATGAGCCCAATAAAAGTCAATAAAAATATTAGATCAAGCTACAAAAAAAGCCATCACCCAGCCCAAAATCCTGAAAAATGGAAACACTATGGGTCTCAGAAAATGATGACAAATGCAAAAAAACATTTCTCATTCAAATTTCAGATTTTTTTTTCACCACTTAAATAAAAAAGAACCTATACATGTTTGCTATCTGCATACTCGAACTGACCTGGAGAATCATATTGCCAGGTCAATTTTACCATATATTACACATGGTGAATAAAAAAAAGTTATTGCAATTTCACCACACTTGGTATTTTTTTCACGTTTTCCAGTACACTATGTGGTACAATTAATGGTGTCATTCACAAGAACAAATCATCCAGCAAAAAACAAGCCCTCGTAAAGGCTATATTGATAGAAAAAAAATGTTACAGCTCTTGGAAGAAGGAGAAAAATTAAAACGAAAATGGAAAATTGCCAGCAGTGAAGGGATTAAAACTCAAAATATTTGTTCACTCCTTTGACTGTTTTACTGATCAACTCTTTTATACAATTTTTTTCATTATTTTAAAGTACAGATTCAATAAAGCAATGAAAGCTTAAAATAAAATGTCTCCTAATAGCTATTATGGCAATAATTTATAAGGTGTGTAAATTTACTTTTTAGTATGTATCCTCCAGGGACTTTAAAACCAAATCTATATAATACTTCTCAGAGGTGTGACTTTCATCATGGGTTTTAATCGTCAGGTCCAATCTCATTAAAATCATAGAATCAAAACAGTTCTTGTGTTTAACGCCTCAGTAACCAAGACTAAATGAAGTGAGTAAAAACAAAGAAGAGAATGAATTACACTGGGCTGCTGTTGTGCCTCATTACTGTTACTTCAAGTAATCCATTCTCTTAATGCAATTCCTGTTGATAATATTTGCCTAATGGGCACCAGTAAAACAATAAAGCTTATAAAAACATGTCCCACGTTTAATGATGATTTCAGGTGACTTCCTTTGGCTGTGTTTGTGAAGATAATGGTTTAGTATTGAAAGTGAGATATAATTGCGCTAAATCTAATTTTCATTATTTATATTGCTGGTAGTCTGACTTGTATATAATCCTGACAGATGGTCTACTTGGTTTATTCAAGTGGCAATACAACAGCGAAGGGGTTAAGGTCAGTAACACAAAAC
Organism: Ranitomeya variabilis; assembly: GCF_051348905.1. Classification (NCBI taxonomy): domain Eukaryota; kingdom Metazoa; phylum Chordata; class Amphibia; order Anura; family Dendrobatidae; genus Ranitomeya; species Ranitomeya variabilis. The sequence continues at coordinate 240,632,136 of NC_135232.1, forward strand.
AAAACACGCATATGGTACCAGCAGCATCCAATAAGCAGCAGGTGTATAGGTATTAAACACTGCGATGTCAAAGGAATTTAAATAACCCTTCTGACATCAATCAACAAATGTAAAAATATAATTTCTTTGCTCAAAAAATTTGCTTCATCCAGCAATGTAAATCCCACAAATATTGATTAAATAATTAGAATTCCTTTTTTTATCTTTTAAGTTTGTTGACAGCTCATGTAAATATCAGATTTATAATTTGTTAATTTGTTTTCTATATTTTATAAATATATTGGCTTCCCAGGTTTTCTAGAACAATGGTTATATATTGTTCTCAGATTAAAGGACAACCACTTCTAGGACAACCCCTTTATGGATCAAAATGTTTGGCCCCGATAAAATAATAAAGCTTATACTCACCCATCCGTGTTGGTGCCATTCCCCCGATGTCTGCCCTCAGTCTCCCTGGGGCTCTTGTGTGGTTTAGTGACACGTGACGCCGGCACCCAATCAGCACTGACCTCACTGTCCCCAACATCAGACAAATCGAACATGAAGATGAAGTCCGCGCTGCAGTTAATCTCTGACTTCCTCTTCATACTTGATTTGTCCAAAGGCGGGACACAACAACAGCACAGGAGCGCTCGGAGAATGAGTGCAGACAACACGGGAATAACTCCAGTGATGAGCCCGCACAGTTTCCGTCCCATGACAGCTGATTGGATCACCTGTCATGTGCCCTAACAGCCGCGGGTGGAATTGCGATCCACCCCCGGCTGTCAATATGTTAAAAGCTTATAGAACGCATCATTAACCCTGCCCATCGGCGCCCGTGTCACTTGACTGTGGATCGCTGATGGGTTGGCTGCAGCCCTGCTCTATGTAGCACAAGCAATCGGATTATCGCAGCTTCTAGTCTCCCATGTAGACTACTGTTGCAAGTGAAAAGTAAAGAAAGTTTTTAAAAATATATAAAAAAAATAAAAGTTCAAATCACACCCCCCATTTGCCCAATTCAAATTAAAACACTGAAAAAATTAATAAATACACATATTTGGTATCACCGCATTCAGAATCGCCGAATATATCAATATATAAAAGTAATTAATCTGATCGGTAAAAGGCGTACGGAGAAAAAAATCAAAACCCCAGAATTACTTTTTTTGTCGCTGCAACATTGAAATAAAAGGCAATAACAGGCGATCAAAAGACTGCATCTACACCAACATGGTATCAATAAAAATGTCAGATCGGCAGACGAAAAATAAGCCCTCACCCGGCTCGAGATCCCAAAGAATGGAGATGCTGTGGGTCTTGGAAAATTATGTCATTTGTTTGTTTTTTTTAAACTTTGGATTTTTTTTCACCACTTAAATAAAAAAGAAGCTATACATGTTTGGTATCTACAAACTCGTAAAGACCTGGAGAATTATACTAGCAGCTCAGCTTTATCATTTAGTGAACATTGTAAAAAAAAATCAAAAATAAACTATTGTGGAATTGTACTTATTTTGCAATATCACTGCACTGAATTTTTTTCCTGTTTTCCAGTACACAATATTGTAAAATCAATGATACGATTCAAAAGTACAACTTGTCCAGCAAAAAAACAAGTCCTCACATGGACAAATTGATGGCAAAATAACAGAGTTATGGCTCTGAGAAGAAGGGGAGCAAAAAATGGAAATGCAAAAAAGGAAATACCCCCAATCCTTAAGGGGTTAAAACATGATATACCAAAAAGATACAAAAATGCAGCATCAAAAACATGATAAAAATGCATGTTTAAAAAAATGCACTAAAAATGCAGTGGAAAAACTTTAGTAATCGAATTTATTCAAAAACTTCAAAAATGGTGCTGAAAATTTGCAACACTAAAATCTCACCAAAAGCTCATTGAATGTAGCCTAAGACTCTATTTACACTTCATTTGACTACATAGCTCATTCAAATGATAGTGTATATCAGGAAGAATAATAAGTAGTGTTGAGCATTCCGATACCGCAAGTATCAGCCGATACTTGCGGTATCGGAATTCCGATACCGAGTTCCGATATTTTTGTGATATCGGAAATCGGAATCGGAAGTTCCCAGTGTATGGTTCCCAGGGTCTGGAGGAGAGGAGACTCTCCTTCAGGCCCTGGGATCCATATTCATGTAAAAAATAAAGAATTAAAATAAAAAATATGGATATACTCACCCCTCCGGAGGCCCCTGGACCTTACCGATGTAACCGGCAGCCTCCGTTCCTAAGAATGAGGAGTTAAGGACCTGCGATGACGTCGCGGCTTGTGATTGGTCGCGTGACCGCTCATGTGACCGCTCACACGATCAATCACAAGCTGCAACATCATCACAGGCCCTACACTCACTCATTTTTAGGAACGGAGGCTGCCGGTTACATCGGTAAGGTCCAGGGGCCGCCGGACGGGTGAGTATATCCATATTTTTTATTTTAATTCTATATTTTTTACATGAATATGGATCCCAGGGCCTGAAAGAGAGTTTCCTCTCCTTCAGACCCTGGGAACCATCCAGGATAGCTTCCGATACTTGTGTCCCATTGACTTGTATTGGTATCGGGTATCGTTATCGGCGATATTTTTCGGGTATCGGCCGATACTATCCGATACCGATACTTTCAAGTATCGGAAGGTATCGCTCAACACTAATAATAAGTATAATATGCTTAATTTTATGGGGAGCATCCTAAATTGTATCTAAATTGGTTTATTTTGTTATATATTTGGCAGATTTATATCAGGATAGCTTTTTTTGGCTTCTTACAAAAGTGTGCTCAGCTTTGCTTTTTAAAACACCAGCAAGCAAGTAAATTGAATACTTTGCCTTTATATAGTCAAATATAGTGGAACACAGATTCAAAAGTAGAAGTAGGTATTATTATAAGCTTGCAAGACATAATGTAGGGTTGAATTTGTCTGAAGAAAATAAAAAAAACTATATTGTTGCACCTCATTTTCTGGTCTTTTTGCAAATTCTTTATACCCTGATTTTGCTCCATATTCAAAATAAAAACAAGGAACGTTAAAACAAAATAACAAAACAATTGAATGAAAAAGAAATGTAAGCATGAAGTATATTCACATTTATGCAAATGACTTCAGCAGAGGAAATTATATATCTAGCTTTGAATATAACATTAATTCCCTTCTCAGTAAGTAATGTATAAGTAAAATTGCCTGAAGAATAATTATGGAAATGATAAAAACAAATAAACAGAACATTAGAATTCTAGAACTCATAGAATGCAAATTTACATATATAAATGACACTCTTGGTAATACCTGACCCACAGAATTATAGATAGTAAGTTAGAAATTATTTCATAACATAGTTGTTAAAGAGTTTCCCACAATAATGATTTATGACTTGGGGAAACTGACTTACTCACTTTTGGACTGGGACAAGGTTTGAGTCAAGACACAAATAGCTGTCACTCAAAGAATTACTGGAGATGATAGAAAGATATTTAGATTTGAGAGTCCTCAGGGATTGATACGTTTTAATGGCTATCTGAAAAGATTGTAACAAATTACAAGCTTTCTAGACTGCTTAGGTAACTTCATCAGGCATAGAATAATACAAAATCTGAAGAATTACATATTTATGCACAAGAGGGCACAGAAAAGGAGATTTTTGTGTACTCACCGTAAAATCTTTTTCTCCGAGCCAATCATTGGGGGACACAGGACCATGGGGTGTTATGCTGCCGCCACTAGGGGGACACTAAGAAAACAGAAAGATTAACTCCTCCTCTGCAGTATACACCCCTTCACTGGCTACAATTCAACCAGTTCGGTAGTAAAGCAGTAGGAGCATGAAACAAATGACAAACTATGTCAAAACCAAAGAAGTAACAACAAGCCAAACAGGCTAACAGGGTGGGTGCTGTGTCCCCCAATGATTGGCTCGGAGAAAAAGATTTTACGGTGAGTACACAAAAATCTCCTTTTCTCCTATGCCTCATTGGGGGACACAGGACTATGGGATGTCCCAAAGCAGTCCCTGGGTGGGGAGCAACATATGCTAATACCCCATGTACCACTGGCTTACGGCTAAGGTACTGCCGATTGCAGAATGCGCCTGCCAAGGGCCGCGTCTGCAGAAGAGAGAGAATGAATGTGGTAATGTTTTGTAAAAGTGTGCAAACTGGACCATGTCGCAGCCTTGCAGACCTGCTGTACTGACGCCTGGTGCCGAATGGCCCAAGAGGCGCCCACCGACCGAGTAGAATGGGCCTTGATCCCTGCTGGGATAGGAACACCTTTGACACGATAGGATTCCTGAATAGCCGACCGAATCCATTTGGCTACAGTAGCTTTGGAAGCGGGAGAACCCCTCCTTGGTCCCTCTGGAAGTACGAATAGGACATCCGACGTGCGGAAGGGAGCCGTCCGAGAGACGTACCGTCGAAGAGCCCTTACCACATCAAGAGTGTGCAGAGCCTTTTCAATGCGATGGACTGGTGCCGGACAGAACGAAGGCAGGACAATCTCCTCGTTGAGGTGGAAAGAAGAAATGACCTTGGGCAGAAAAGCAGGAGAAGTCCTCAGTACTGACTTGTCCGAGAGAAAAATTAGAAACGGAGGTCATCAGGAGAGTGCCACCAGCTCCGAAACCCATCTGATGGACGTAATAGCCACTAGAAAAACTACCTTCCAGGAGAGGAAGGTCAGGGAAACGTCCTGTAGCAGTTCGAAGGGAGTCTTCTGAAGATCTCCGAGGACTAAATTAAGATCCCACGGATCCAAAGGCATTTTGTAGGGAGGCGCCACACGGGAAACTCCCTGAAAAAAAGTCTTCACCGGCAATCTATTGGCAATCTTTCATTGGAAAAGTACTGACAATGCCAAAACCTGACCCTTAAGAGAGCTAAGTGCAAGTCCCGACTCTAGTCCAGATTGGAGAAAATCCAATATGGCAGGGATAGAAAATACTAGGGGAGATCGCCCTTGTGCGTCGCACCATGAGAAGAAAATTCGCCAGGTACGGTGGTAACTGTGCATGGACACAGGTTTCCTAGCCCTGATCATGGTGGAAGACACCTTGGGAGTGAAACCCGCTTGGCCTAGAATCCAGGATTCAATGACCAGGCTGTCAAAGACAGGGCTCTTGAGTTCTGGTGGTAAATCGGGCCCTGTGAGAGAAGATCCACGCGATCTGGAAGACGCCAGGGGACGTCGGCGACCAGCTGAACCAGTTCCGCATACCATGCTCGGTGCGGCCAGTCTGGCGCCACGAGGATCACTGGTACCCCCTCTGCCCTGATCTTCTTGATGACCCTCGATAACAGGGGAAGAGGGGGAAAAATGTACAGGAGGTGGTATTGACGCCACGGCAGGACCACAGCGTCTACTCCAACAGCCCGTGGGTCAAGTGACCGTGCAAAGAACTGTGGAACTTTGTTGTTCAACCTGGATGCCATGAGATCCACATCCGGGGTCCCCCAGCGATGACAAATCTGCTGGAAAACCTCCGGGCGAAGGGACCACTTGCCCGAGGTGAGACCCTGGCGGCTGAGGAAGTCCGCCGCCCAATTCTCCACACCTGGTATGTGGATCGCCGAGATGGGCAAATGGTTGGACTCGGCCCAACGCAGGATGTGGGACACCTCGAGCATAGCCGTCTTGCTGCGGGTTCCCCTTTCACGGTTGATGTACGCCACAGCAGTGGCATTGTCGGACTGGATTCTGACGGGGCGACCCGCCAGAAGATGGTGAAACCGGAACAATGCTAGCCTGATAGCTCGTATTTCCAGGAGATTGATGGAAAGGCGAGACTCTCGAGTGGACCACCGGCCTTGTGCTGTGTGATGGTTGAAAACCGCCCCCCCAGCCCATGAGGCTGGCAACAGTGGTCACCACCAGCCACCGCACTGGGAGAAAAGACCTTCCCTGGTTTAGGGAGGATTTCAGCGTCCACCACCTGAGGGTCCTTCTGACCCGTGGGGACAGAGTGAAACGGCGGTCGAGGGAGGACGGGTTGCCATCCCACGCTGACAGCAGCGCATGCTGTAGGGGATGGAGGTGAAATTGCACGAATGGAACTGCCTCCATGGCTGCTACCATCTGCCCGAGAATGTGCATGCTGAAACGAATGGAGTGGGAGACTGGACGGGAAAGACTCTGAGCTCCCTGCTGCAAGGCCAAGGCCTTGTCTTGAGGGAGAATGACCAGACCGCGAGAAGTGTCCAGTGTCATCCCAAGAAAGGAGATCCATTGAGCCGGAATCAGTGAGGATTTTTCGAAGTTTATCTTCCAACCCAGGCGAGAAAGAGTATCCACCGTGAAAACGACAGACTCTTCGCAGGCTGGGTAAGATGGACCTTTTATCAGTAGGACGTCAAGGTACGGGAGTACCAGCACCCCCCTGGAATGAAGAAAGGCCATGGCAGCCGCTATGACCTTTGTGAAGACTCTGGGAGTGGTGGCGAGGCCGAAAGGCAAGGCCACAAACTGGAAGTGTTCTCCGCGAAATGCGAAGCGAAGGAACTGCTGATGCGGAGGTAAGATTGGGATGTGGAGGTAAGCATCCTTGATGTCTATAGATGCCAGGAATTCTCCTTTTTCCATGGACGCGATGACAGAACGGAGGGACTCCATTCTGAAGTGCTGAATTTTGACAAATTTGTTTAGAAGTTTTAGGTCCAGAATCGGACGCAGCGATCCGTCCTTCTTTGGAACCACAAATAGGTTCGAGTAGAACCCTTTGAACCTTTGGTCTAGGGGAAACGGAATGATGACTCCGTCCCTTTGTAGTGCCCATATGGCCTGGAGAAAGGCTGTTGTCTTCGATTTGGGAGGACAAGACTGGAAGAAGCGTGTAGGGGGGAGGAAAATTCTATTTTGTATCCGGTGGACACCAGTTCCCTGACCCACTCGTCGTAGACGACCGAGAGCCAGGCTTCACAGAACAAAAGTAGACAACCTCCTACTTTGTTGGTTCCCCCCGGATGTTGCAAGGAGTCATTGAGTGGAAGATCTAAGGGATCTGGATCCCTTAGACCTGGGTGGTCTCGGTCTGGTCTTCCAGTTACGGTTAGGTCTGTAAGAGACCTGGGGGCCTCGGTCACCGCGCAAACCTCATCCTGATGCAGAGGTGGAGGATGTAGATGACCAGTTGGTATTGTTATGAAAGGGCCAAAATTGAGATTGTTGTTGATACCAAAACGGCCGGGTAGGCTTTTGTTGGGGGAGAAATTTATTTTTTCCCCCGGTGGCATCCGAGATTATTTGGTCTAATTTTTCTCCAAATAAACGACCGGCCTGGTAGGGAAGAGATGTCAAAGAGAGCTTGGAAGCCGAATCTGCTCGCCAATCCCTGAGCCGCAGGGCTCTTCTAATGGAGATTGCATTTGCGGCTGCCTGTGCAGCGCAATTGGCTGCGTCTATTGAGGCGTTGACTACGAAATCACCAGCCTGGGCTATCTGGTTAGCCAGGTTGATCGCCTCTGGAGGTAGGTCGCTAACTTGGATGGTCGTGGTAAGCGCCTTGGCCCAAGTGACCATAGCCTTAGCCACCCAAGAGGCAGCGAAAGATGGAAAGAGAGAGGCTCCTGTGCCCTCGAAGACGGAGCAAGCCAGGTAATCAATCTGACAGTCAGAGGGGTTCTTAACCGAGGAACCGTCTGACAGGGATAGGATAGTTTTGGAAGCGAGATGTGACACAGCAGTGTCCACTGAGGGGGACTGCAGCCAGTCCTTGATTAGTTCTTGAGTAAAAGGATATTTGGCCTCGATGGGCTTTTGACCCATGAAGCGTTTGTCGGGACGGTCCCTGTGTTTTTGTACAATCTCCTTGAACTCAGGATGAGTGACAAAAACCTTTTGGACATGTTTAGTCTTTTTGAACAACACCACATGTTCAGGCGTAGATACGGATTCCTCGGCCACCTTCAGGGTCTTGTTGACCGCTTTGATGAGAGAATCGAGTGTCTCTTGGGAAGTGGAGGAATCCTGAACGTAGGAATCATCGGACTCATATTCAGAGTCGTTTGGGTTCTCTGGAGAAGGGGACCGGGTAGCTGAACTCGCCGACGCTGAAAAACCAACTGGCCCATGGTCAGGGGATGGAACATGGGTACATTTTCTGGAGCCCCGAGTAGATAGTGACAGGGTACACCCCCTGCTGGTGGATGGATCCGTACCATCGCCCGAGTCCTCCGCGGTCTGACTTGAAGGGGGGCCCTGGAGGGAGTCAATTGCCCTGACTAGGGAAGCCATAGATCGTGACAGAGAAGCTGCCCACTCAGGGGGGCTAGGCTCTACAGGGTCAGCGGTGGTGGCATCGGCGGCAGCGGGAGGCGGCTGCACAGAGGCCTGGACACAATCTGCACACAACGGGGTACTGTCAGCTTGGAGCAGGGCCGTATTGCAAGTGGCACATGCAGTGAAAAACACTGGGTGCTTCTTGTTACCTTTTTAGTCTCCTTGGATTGATACATAGTGTCTTTAGAGACAGAGCGGGGCAGTATGTGCAGGGAAAGGGTTAAGCATTCTTGAAGCAGCTTACCCACGGTCCTGTGCCTGTGTCCCCGGGGAGGAATGTAGCCATGGCGGTTCCGGTCAGCGTGGGCCACCTTGCAGAGAGATGGCAATATGGCCCCCGAGATCTGCAGGGCACCTCTCGTCACAGACGAGAAACGCCGATATAGGGGGTGGGGTTACAGCCGTGGGATGGATCTGCCCACTGTGGCCTACTCCGGCTAAAAAGCCGGGGACTAAATTTCTAGCCTGCCCGGTGATGCGCGGCAGTGGAGGCCGCAACGGAGCGTCGCTGACCACCGCTGACCCCCGACCGCCAGCGCCTCTCCCCAGGGACTCTGCCGCAAGGATCGCCGGCGCCCCGGGCCTGAAGAGCTTCGGAGCGCAGGGGGGATGTGTACTCACAGTGCCCTCTGGTTGTGCAGGTCCCCCTGTCACCTGCGCGCTCAATCCGTGCAGAGGCCCCGTATAGCAAGTTTTCCATGGCTCTGATATTCCTCTTCTGTCATGGAAGCCTTCTGTGCAACGCCATATAGTGTGGGCCTTGTCTGTCGGGCCCCAGAGAGGTACATTAGAGCAGGCTCTATGTGCTCGCCGTCTTGCAAGGGGGAAGGTAGATCGGGACCAATGAGAAAAACCGTCGCCCCAGTAAAAATTGGCGTGCTCCAGCGTCGCAGGAGAGGGACGGGGAGGTATACTCGCCGTGCTCGCCTGTTGCAGGTTCGGTTTTGAGTGGGCTCTATAAAAGGGATCCGTCGCCCCTTTCACTCAGTTAAATAAAAAATATAAATTTACAGAAAATAAAAATTAAAATAAGAAAGTTGGGGTCTGAAAACAGACCCAAGTGCCTCCTACAAACACTAAGCAAGAACTGGTTGAATTGTAGCCAGTGAAGGGGTGTATACAGCAGAGGAGGAGTTAATCTTTCTGTTTACTTAGTGTCCTCCTAGTGACAGCAGCATAACACCCCATGGTCCTGTGTCCCCCAATGAGGCGTAGCAGAAATAATGCAATAGATAAGACAAGTGGCATGAAGCAGAACTATCATTATGGGAGAGGGATAAACAGTGGTGGCGGTAAATATTGGAACAGTTCATAGATAAGGAGTGTGAAAGTTTTATTGTCCTCTGATTTGGGTCTGGTTCTTTGTTGTAATGCCCCCACAAGGTCTGAGGAGCAAATTCCAACACTGATATAGCAAGATATAAATCTATGCTACCCATTCATTCCTGCAGTATGTCATGAGTTTGTACTCCCAGATCCTTCAGTCTCTCTGAGATTTGAAGTTACCTTTTAATACAAGTAATTTCATGTCCATGGTGCTGAGATCAGGGATACAAAAATGTTTGTTCAAAAGTAAACTTATTCTTTTTTTTATAGTGTGGCAATGAGAATTCTTGTTCTAAGCTTTTGCCCTGTCTCACCTACATAGAGACCCCCAGTTGGACATTTAGTACAAATAATTAAATACACCACATTAGATGTGAGGCAGCTAAAATTACCTGGGATCTTGTAGTGCTGATGTGAGATGGGGCTCTTTATCTTGTCCGTGGTTATTATAAATAGACAGGTTTTACATTTTTTCATTGTTGCAAGGAAAGGTTCCTATAGCTGTTGGAAAGGACAGGGAGCTTCTGACAATGATTCTTCCTTGATTTAGGGGCTGCCTAAAACACAGTAGTGGTGGGTCTGAAAATATGAATTGTAATTGGGTATCTTTTTGTAGTAAAAGTTAAAATTTCTGTGCAGCTCCCCTTTGCACTTCCAGATTTGGATTGTAGGTGACTATTAGAGACACTCGGTTATTTTCTTCAGCTTTATAAAGGAGGAGATTCCTTGATGTTATGGTGGCTCTTGTAATTTGGTTTTCAATTGCTCTTGGATGGTAGCCCTGATTTAAAAAGGTCTTTTTGAGGCCACCAAAGTGTTTGTCTCTATCCATGGGGTGGGAACATAAACAATTGTATCTGATGGCTTGGCTGTAGATAAGAGTTTTTTATGTGTTTTGGATGAAAATTATCCCTTTTAAGGTATGCTGGACAGTCGATTGACTTCTGATACAGGGATGTCTCTATTTCATCGTTCTGTAACTTAATGATGATGTCCAAAAAGTTAATTTCAATACAGGAGTAGTTGAGTGTTAAGAAGATGGTGCACCATCACATTATTGGTGTCAGGTCCGAGCATTCCCACATGAGCAGTTTCCTGGAAAGTGGATTGGTCATCGTGAGCCAGTTGAATGGCCACCAAGGTCTCCCTATCTGACCCCCTTAGACTTTTATCTTTGGGGTCATCTGAAGGCAATTGTCTATGCTGTGAAGATACGAGATGTGCAGCATCTGAAACAATGGATACTGGAAGCCTGTGCTAGCATTTCTTCTGCGATGTTGCTATCAGTGTGAAGGAAGTTGATATTACCGACCATTCCCATGTTATCTAGGTGTATCTATAAAGATGGCTCACACTGTAGAATTATGCAAAAATCCACATTTGCCAAACTGCAGATTTTTTGTAATTCACTTTTGCATGTATTTGGCAAAATGACAGCTACTGGACATTTTTCTGAACCTTGAAAGGCCATCAAAAGGTGAAAATAAAAATCCTTTCAGCTCGCATGACACATGGGATGGTTCTGTGCATGCGCACAAAGTCACGGCACATGTTGTGATGTCATAACATCATGAACTTTCATGTGCATTAGCAGAACTCTCCTGGGGCTCATCAGACCTGGAATTCCCATCTGCTGAATGAGAGGCCTGGGGATTTCAGCACATGCAGAAGAAATCAGAAGATGCAACGAGGATCAGACAGATGACAGTGAGGAAAGGAGAAGCCATTAAGGTGAGCATTGATTTAACCTTAAATTATTATTTTTTTTACGTATTATGTTTATTTTGCTTTGGAGAGACCCTAGAGCATAATGAGGGACATTAAATTCATGCAGCATAATTTACAAGGGAAAATTTGCACAAACAGGCAAATTAAAATTTTGCTGATGCGCACATCTTTAGAGTCAGGTATGCAGAATATTACATTGATACAGCTGAGCCATTTGTGTTGACATGTCTGGAAGCACATTTCATAGAGACTGTAGTAGAGTCCTTCAAGATCAGAGCAGGGTTTGTCTTGAGATTCAGGATGTAGTCACCTTATCTGGCATTATAAGGCGTACAAGAGTGTAATCAGATGTGTGGGGATGTTACCATAGTAATCAAATGTGCATGAGAGCAAAGCACATATATATTTCATATACGAGCTCCATATAGGACTGTGTTGAGCTATATAATTTTACAGCAAGATGTACAATTGACAAACATTAGGAATCTACTTCATAGCTGCCAATCTATGGACTTTTCAAACTTCATTTTTAACATCTTTCTAAAATTGGCATATATTTCAAGATAGCATGGTTTCAAGATAATCTATTGTACGTTATAGAGTTCTCATTTCTGCACATTTCTTAGTTGATTGTGATTTATATAATGCAATTTAAACTTCATTTGAACTTCCTCTAAGCATTTATCCCACAATTTTGTGATGTTTTCTTAACCTAAGTTACAGTAGGGTTTCAAATCGTTTCCTGACACTTCCATTTTAAATATATTTCCTTCATTTTTAAATATAATATTCTTATCCATATATGCACTGTATGAACCTTGATTTGCTTTGACTGTCTGTCTCAGACAATTCTATATATTTGCTTTTTCCTTCTACTGAATATTAACCTTGATCTGTCAACTTTGGCGACATGCCAATTTGTTCTTTTCTGGTTTCCTTTATACATTAAAAGTTCTAATAAAGAAAAAAAAATGAATTTTGTGTCCCAAATAACATTTTGACAGAGCTATGAGAGGTCTCAGTTTTGCAGGATGACTTTAGTTTTCATCTACACTACTTTGGGATATATAAATCTTTTTTCATCATTTTTTACTGCATATATTGGAGCAGGGATTTCAAGTGTTCCCGCTACTAAAGGCAATGAATATTCAATGCTCTCTACTCCCATAAGCAGGGAATGCAGTGAATATTCATTCGCTTTAGCAGTGGCACACGTGACTGCTCAGCAGGTGCAGGAAGCCTGCAGCTAACACTGTGCTAAAGAGGAATGAATAATCACTGCCCTCCATGCACATAGTCTCAGCATGGGGAGCAGTGCGTATTTCGGCAGCTGTCCTTCGGCTTGTAAGCAGATGACGTCCCTGCCATGTGCTGCTTACAAGCATAAAGCGGCTACTGGCACTCGAGCAAGACTCTGCGATGGAGCGGAGGAAGGTAAGTGTATTTTTTTATGTTTTTCTGATGGGTCCCTGCATACCAGGATTGGGATGGTGGTCAATCATACCAAGATAAGGATGGGGCCATGAATATCAGGACAGGGATTGGTGCCAATCATACCAGGATATGGATGGAGCCATGCAAACCAGGACAGGCATGGGAGCCAATGATACCAGAATAAGGATCGGGCCATGCATACCAGGATGGAGATGGGGTCACTGCATACCAGGATGGGGATGGGGCCAATCATTCCAGGATAAGGATGGGGCCTGCATTCCAAGACTGAGTTGGGGGCTCAGCATACCAGGATAAGGATGGGGCCATGCATACCTGGATGAAGATGGGGGCCCTGCATACCAGGATAGGGATGAGGAGGACCATTCCTACCAGGATAGGGATGAGGGGCCATGCCTACCAGACTAGGAATAAGGGGGACATGCCTACCAGGCTACCAGAAAACCAAGAAGAACAGCATCCAATCCAGGTGAGAAAACAAAAATACCTCTTTATTTTGCCAAAATAAAGAGGTATTTTTGTTTTTTCACCTGTATTGGATGCTGTTCTTCTTGATTTTCTGGTATACATTTTTCCTATTATGTCCTATGGATTCTGAACATGCATTCTGATATCAGAAGTTCTGTCGGCTGAAGCTATTGCATTTTGTGAAATGCCTACCAGCCTAGGGATGAGGGGGACATGCATAGGAGGATGGGGATGAGGAGGCCATGCATACTAAGATAGGGATGACGGGGCCATACACACCAGGATGGGGATGAGAGGGGCAATGCATACCAGGATAAGGATGAGGAGGCCCATGCACACCAGAATAAGGATGAGGGGGCCATGCATGCCAGGATAGAGATGAGGGGGCCATGCACACCAAGATGGGGATGAAGGGGGCCGTGCATACCAGGATAGGAATGAGGGGGTTGTGTATACCAAGATAGGGATGAGGAGGCCATGCATACCAGGATAGGAATGAGGGGATCATAAATACCAGGGAAGGTTATATTAAGTACAGAATTGACCACATTTTTTGCTTCCTTTTTTTCAAATTTTCTCCTCTAAAACCTAAGTGCGTCTTATGGTCCAGTGCGTATTATAGTCCAAAAAATACAGTAGGTCTTTCATGACACATAATATACAGTTGCGTCATATACTGGGTCCCTTCCATTGATGTGGACTCGCAATCCAAGCAGGTATCTTTCCTGGCAAATGATGGCTATGTTATTTAGCCATCATCTACCTCTAACAGCCTCTGACAGCAGCATTTCATGCATTCTATGCACACATTGGCACGCCTGTGACATGATCGCGTGATGCTGATGGGTTGCCATGACAGCCATAGGTTTGCTGAAGTGTGTTCTCCTTTGAAAGCCAGCCTGTAGTTGGTGTTCATAGGAGATCATGATATTTGCTATATTCAGCACTATTGTAACACTACTGTATATAGCACAAAGAAAAAAAATATTTAAAAAAAATTAAAAAAAGTTCAAATAACCCTCCTTTTCCCACATTAAAAATAAAGTTAAAAACTCCACATACTTGGTATTGCTGCATTTGTCTTTTTGATTGTGTCTTATTACACTTATTCTTCGGAGGTGTGATAAAAATGCATAATTTTTTCCCTCTTTTTTTTTCACAGTGTTCACTGAAGTGAAGCGGAGAAGCTCTTTCTTCCTGCCTTATAAATGCTGTGATTGTTATCGATCGCACAATTTAGAAGGTTAAACTTCCGGGCACGGTGGCAGTGAGAGCCAGGTGTTAGCTGAGATGTTTGCTTAACACCCAGCTTCTGTGCATGCGCGATCACCATGATGTATATATACACTTCATTGTTCGAGATGTCTTCCCTTCCATAACATACATACACTTCAAATGCCATGAAGAAGTTAAATCAGATAGTTATACCACACAAAATGGTTAATAAATGACAATTCCCATATGTCTACTTTACATAAGCATCAATTTTTAAACATATTTTTTTTGCTAGGAAGTTAAAAGGGTTAATAGATTATTAGCAATTTTCCATTTTTCCAACAAAAATTACAAAACCTAATTTTTAGGGACTACAGCACATTTGAAGTGACTTTGAGGCACTATAAAACAGAAAATAACCAAAAGTGACACCATTTTATAAACTGCACCAATCAAGGTACTAAAAACTGCATTCAAGAAGTATATTAACCTTTTAGGTGCATCACAGGAATTAAAATAATGTGGAGACAAAAAATTCAAATGTTACTTTTTTCCACATAAAGCGCAGGATAAATGTGAGCCGAGTGTTACTGAAATTTTCAGGAGGCAGAATAAACAAATCAAGAGCAGGTCAAGAAGTGGTTCAATTTATTTTTTGTTTTTCCTCATTCAATGAAAGTGATTAGACAACTTTATTCTTTGAGTTGGTGCAATTATATCCTAGATTTATACTGGGGTTTTATATGTTTGGCTGCTATCACTCTGCATTCTTCTATATTTCTGCCAACAGTCATGTCAGCACTTGCTTATTGTGGGATGAATTGACATTTTTATTGGTACCATTTTCAGGAAAATAATAATTTTCTTATCCTTTTCTATTACGATTTTTTGGAGGCAGACTGAACAAAAAACAGCAATTCATGAATTGTTTGTTTTTATGCTGTTCACCATGTGGTAAAAGTGATAAGTCAGGTTCATTTTTTGGGTTAGTACACATACAGCGATAATCACATTTATGTCTTTTTATTGTGTAGAAGCTGCAAAACATAAAAGACAATAAAATAGAAAAAATACTGTTTTTGCATAAATATATTCTGAGAGCCAAAGATTTTCTATTTTTCCACTAATGGAGCTATATGGCAGCTTGTATTTTGTGGGACAAGATGACGTCTTCAGCAATACTGTTGTTATTTACATTGGTCTTTTTATCGCTTTTTATTCCAGTGGTATCAAGAAAAAGCATAGTTTTTTGCCTCATTTTTTTTTTACGCTGTTCACTGTGTTATAGATTGGGTCTTTCTGGATGTGGTGATACCACATAGGTACACTTGGTTATTTTTACATAAATATGTGTGTTTATTGGTGTAATATTTTTTGCTCTTTGTTTTGTGGGGGGAGGGTTGTTTTTTCAACAATCTTGTCAATCTTCTTAACTCTTTTTTTTTACTTTTTTACTTAGTCTCTATGGGACTTTAACCTTTATTAGGCTGATCACTGGTCTCATACATTACAATGCACCAGCACTGCAATTCATGCGATATGGCAGACACTGGCAGATCACCTGTTAGACAGTGCCTATGACAGCAGCACTTCCCGGCGATCACATGGTGTTATGGGTCAGTCAGATTGACTGACCAATCACAGCGGTAAGAGAGAGGGGACACTGAAATGGGTTCCCGCATCTCTAGCCATGCCGATCTGCTGCCAGTGACCACTGTTGGCACAGTTCTGTGTGTCACTGTATGTTTTCACACAGTGACAACTCAAAGGCATGACATGCATAGCATGTCATAATTAAGGACTGGCACCTACTCATGATGTGCTATGCATGTCATTGGTCATTAGGGGTTAAGGCAGGACTTCTGGGCTGTTGGAAAGGTATTATAAGGCTCATAATTTTGAGAGCAGAGCAGGGAGATAAAAGGTTGATGGCAGAGTGGCTTATAAAAATTCTAAAATAATTCCTTAGTCTAGAACAGAATGGAAACATGAAAGGTGCAGATTCCCATGTATCAGGCACTGTGAATATAGAAAGATAGTAATATGTGAAGAACATTGCTTCTATGCTATTGGCAAAAGTCCACTAAACAATCTCAAAATAGCTAATTGCACAAAGTAGTTCAGTAAAAGCCAAGGATTGTTGGTAAAGCGCATAATTGACCATAGCAAGTCAGTGAGGACTATGCTCACTGGTTGGAAACAGCAACAGCAGCTGCATCTGGGAAAAGCACAAAAGTAAAAAGCATAGCCATAATAATACAAACTGAAATTTTGGCAGTTACTACATGTGACTGCAGAATGCTGATTCCTGACAGTGTGTAATACGTAAACTGTCAAGATTTCCCACTTTTCTCAACTGGAACGGGTGTCCACGTGACTTCAGGTATATAAATCACATACGTGTGGTCATGTGATGGGAAGCTAGTCACCAGACTGCCCACTCAAGTTAGGAAAAGAAGTATGACTGCAGAAATTTATGCTGGACCCAGAAAACCCTTTTAAAAATATCTCTTGGAACTTTTCCAGCAAGTTATTTTTATTAAGTTTTTTGGGAAGGGGATATAATGCACACAATTATATCTGCAGCAAACAATTTACATAATTTAAGGAAACAATAAAGAAGAGGTAACAAAGAGAGGAAGAACCAAACAAAAGCCAACTGAGCCAAAGTAGCCAGAAAATATAAATAATTCGAAAATTAGATCTAATGGAAGTTTTGAGGCAAATGTACTTACTTTGAGAAACACTGTAAAAATTATTGTATAATCCTGATCTTAAAACAAACATTTCATATCAAACAGAATGTTCAAAAATAATTAGACAGCCATTCTCATTTCAATTTTCAAAGTAAGTTAATCAGCCTTGAGATATTTATTTAGTAATTATGCAGTTCATGTTGTGAAATCTGGTAACAGAATTTTTTTTAAGTCTATGCGAAGATATTGAAAAATCTACATGCAGGATACAACATGTTTGTTATTGTGATTTTGATGTTCAAACCAACCACAGCATGATCTAGGTATGGAATAGAAAATAGGCTTTTATATTGTGCTTGAAAAATGACAGAAAATACATATTACAAATATAATAAAATATAAAAGCATACACCAAAAATACTTGTAAAACATAAGCTTTGAAAAACACAAGAAATTCAAAGTGTTTGTCAAGAATTTAAAATAGCCAAAAAAATGTGTGCGAAGGAGGCCTAAATTCCTAAATTGGTCATAATTATTCCCAGCTGTAATGATAAACATAATCAATGTCCGACACATTGGACGTCTGGAAATGTCATTTGTATTAGGTAAAAAGGTTGGTTCTGGATTACCAGCACTTTTAACCATAGCCTCTAAAAAGGTGAATATGGTAACTTAGATTATTTTCAGTTTTGGGTTCTATTCCCTTTTAGAATTTCATGTAAATGAGAGAAAGGTTTGAGATATACATTTTTTTTTTATAATATCACTAGCAACAGCAGTCAAACCTAAAACGTTTTAAACAACATTTTCTCTTGTTTAGTAATATCAAATAAGTGCATGTTCCCCACAATTGGAAGACAACTCAAAGTATGCGATATCAAAGGAAAGCTATATGTACAAAATAGTTACGTATAACCTATATATAAATTGAAGCAATACATTATTACACCTTCAGCATTAGTTTCTGATTTTCCACAAGCAATTTGGAAATATAAATGTAATATGTTTGAGCATGAATTCGGAAATTAGAAAAAGTTAGTCTATGGGATGCACCAATATTCTTTAGTTAGCAAAGTATCCAAGTAGCACAGGGGTCCTGGAATTCACTCTGTCTGCGTGGAGTTTGTCAAATCAGTCAAAAGTGGTGCACTCAAAATGCGATGATGGTGCTCTGAAGGAAAATAAAGTATACTGTAGAACGAAAACCTTCGGCACTCAATAAGTCAGAAACCAATTATATTTCAAAGTCATTTTCAGTTTAATTCACAGCCGACATGATAGGACACTATATCATAATAGTATCATAATCCAGCCAACGTTTCGGCATCACTGCCTTTATCAAGGATATCTGTGAGGGAGTCCGTCGGTTCAGACCCGCTGCTTCAGTGAGGTGTAGTCTTGACTTATTGAATGCCGAAGGTTTTCGTTCTACAGTATGCTTGAAGTTTGGGTCTTCACCACAAAATATACTGAACCAAAGCTACTGTAGTTGTCTTCCTATAAAATTTAAAATTTGCACTTGTGTGTATTTAGGAAGAAAAGTAAAATATAGATTTAAAGCCACATTGGGTGAAAGCAGTATTTGTATCTCACATTTAACCCCTTTACCCCCAAGGGTGGTTTGCACGTTAATGACCGGGCCACTTTTTACAATTCTGAGCACTGTCCCTTTATGAGGTTATAACTCTGGAACGCTTCAACGGATCCCGGTGATTCTGACATTGTTTTCTTGTGACATATTGTACTTCATGATAGTGATAAAAATTTCTTTGATATTACCTGCGTTTATTTGTGAAAAAAATGGAAATTTGGCGAAAATTTTGAACATTTTGCAATTTTCCAACTTTGAATTTTTAAGCAATACAATCACAGAGATATGTCACTCAAAATACTTAATAAGTAACATTTCCCACGTCTACTTTACATGAGCACAATTTTGGAACCAAATTTTTTTTTTGTTAGGGAGTTATAAGGGTTAAAAGTTGACCAGCAATTTCTCATTTTTACAACACCATTTTTTTTAGGGACCACATCTCATTTGAAGTCATTTTGAGGGGTCTATATGATAGAAAATAACCAAGTGTGACACCATTCTAAAAACTGCACCCCTCAAGGTGCTCCAAACCACATTCAAGAAGTTTATTAACCCTTCAGGTGTTTCACAGGAATTTTTGGAATGTTTAAATAAAAATGAACATTTAACTTTTTTTCACAAAAAATTTAATTCAGCTCCAATTTGTTTTATTTTACCAAGGGTAACAGGAGAAAATGGACAGCAAAAGTTGTTGTACAATTTGTCCTGAGTACGCCGATACCCCATATGTGGGGGTAAACCACTGTTTGGGCGCATGGTAGAGATAGGAAGGGAAGGAGCGCCGTTTGACTTTTCAATGCAAAATTGACAGGAATTGAGATGGGACGCCATGTTGCGTTTGGAGAGCCCCTGATGTGCCTAAACATTGAAACCCCCCACAAGTGACACCATTTTGGAAAGTAGACCCCCCAAGGAACTTATCTAGATGTGTGGTGAGCACTTTGACCCATTAAGTGATTCACAGAAGTTTATAATGCAGAGCCGTAAAAATAAAAATCATATTTTTTCACAAAAATGATTTTTCGCCCCCAATTTTTTATTTTCCCAAGGGTAAGAGAAGAAATTGGACCCCAAAAGTTGTTGTAAAATTTGTCCTGAGTACGCTGATACCCCATATGTGGGGGTAAACCACTGTTTGCGCGCATGGGAGAGCTCGGAAGGGAAGGAGCGCTGTTGTGAATTAGACTTTTTGGCTCCCTCTTGTGGTCACTAGTGGTATGACTCTGGGATTGTCTTTTTTCTGTTTGGCACTCACCTGGGTCGTTAGTCCAGGGGTGTCGCTATATTAACTTCCTGGATCCTTAGTCCAGTGCCTGGCATCGTTGTAATCAGATCCTTCTGTTGCTCCTGTCTGCTGGTCCTGGCTCTTGCAAAATTAAGCTAAGTCTTGCTTCTTTGTTTTTTGAGTTACTTGCTTGCTACTACTTTTGTCCAGCTTGTACTAAATGTGATTTCTGACCTTGCTGGAAGCTCTAGGGGGCTGGTGTTCTCCCCCCGGCCGTTAGACGGTTCGGGGGTTCTGGAATATCCAGCGTGGATATTTTAATATGGTTTTTGCTGACCATATAAGTCATCTTACTATATTCTGCTATTAGCTAGTGGGCCTCTCTTTGCTAAATACCTAGCTCATTCTTATGTTTGTCTTTTCCTCTTACCTCACCGTTATTATTTGTAGGGGGCTTGTATCCAACTTTTGGGGTCTTTTCTCTGGAGGCAAGAAAGGTCTTTCTTTTCCCTTCTAGGGTTAGTTAGTTCTCCGGCTGGCGCGAGATGTCTAGAACCAACGTAGGCACGTTCCCCGGCTACTTCTATTTGTGGTGCTAGGATTAGATATATGGTCAGCCCAGTTACCACTGCCCTATGAGCTGGTTTTTTGTGTTTGCAGACATGGTATGTACTTTTGAGACCCTCTGCCATTGGGGTCATAACAGTATGCCAGGCCCACATTGAATGTTTAATGCATTGCAGAAGTGGGATATAAGAAAGGAAATTCTGAATTTTTTTTTCCTCTCTTCCTCCCCTTTACCTCTGAGTGGCTTGAGCTTGCTGCAGACATGAATGTCCAGACCTTGATTACAAGTGTGGACCAGCTTGCTGCTCGTGTGCAAAGCATACAAGATTTTGTTACCAGTAGTCCTATGTCTGAACCTAAAATACCTATTCCTGAACTGTTTTCTGGAGACCGATTTAAGTTTAGGAATTTCAGGGATAATTGTAAATTGTTTCTATCTCTGAGACCCCGTTCATCTGGAGACTCAGTTCAGCAAGTTAAAATTGTTATCTCTTTTTTACGGGGCGACCCTCAGGATTGGGCCTTCTCGCTAGCGCCAGGAGATCCGGCATTGGCAAATTTTGATGCGTTTTTTCTGGCGCTCGGATTGCTTTACGAGGAACCCAATCTTGAGGTTCAGGCAGAAAAAGCCTTGCTGGCTATTTCTCAGGGCCAGGATGAAGCTGAAGTGTATTGCCAAAAATTTCGGAAATGGTCCGTGCTTACTCAGTGGAATGAGTGTGCTCTGGCCGCAAACTTCAGAAATGGCCTTTCTGAAGCCATTAAGAATGTGATGGTGGGTTTCTCCATTCCTACAAGTCTGAATGATTCCATGGCGCTGGCTATTCAAATTGACCGGCGTTTGCGGGAGCGCAAAACCGCTAATCCTCTGGTGGTGATGTCTAAACAAACACCTGATTTGATGCAATGTGATAGAATTCAGACCAGAAATGAGCGGAAAAATCATAGACGTCAGAATGGGTTGTGTTTTTACTGTGGTGATTCTACACATGTTATATCAGCATGCTCTAAATGCCTAACAAGGGTTGTTAGTCTTGTCGCCATTGGTAATTTGCAACCTAAATTTATTTTGTCTGTGACTTTAATTTGCTCATTGTCCTCTTACCCTGTTATGGCATTTGTGGATTCAGGTGCTGCCCTGAGTCTTATGGATCTGTCATTTGCCAAGCGCTGTGGTTTTGTTCTTGAGCCGTTGGTTAATCCTATCCCTCTGAGGGGTATTGATGCTACACCATTGGCGGAAAATAAACCGCAGTTTTGGACACAGGTAACCATGTGCATGACTCCTGAACATCGGGAGGTGATTCGTTTTCTTGTTCTGCATAAAATGCATGATTTGGTCGTTTTGGGGTTGTCATGGTTACAGACTCATAATCCAGTCTTGGATTCTCGTCTCTCCAGGCGGAGGCTTCAGTATCTGGTCAAGTGGAAGGGCTATGGTCAGGAGGATAATTCCTGGGTGGTTGCCTCTGATGTGCATGCGGCCGATTTAGTTCGTGCCTTTCACGCTGCTCATCCTGATCGCCCTGGTGGTCTTGGTGAGGGTTCAGTGACCCCTCCTTAAGGGGGGGTACTGATGTGAATTAGACTTTTTGGCTCCCTCTTGTGGTCACTAGTGGTATGACTCTGGGATTGTCTTTTTTCTGTTTGGCACTCACCTGGGTCGTTAGTCCAGGGGTGTCGCTATATTAACTTCCTGGATCCTTAGTCCAGTGCCTGGCATCGTTGTAATCAGATCCTTCTGTTGCTCCTGTCTGCTGGTCCTGGCTCTTTCAAAATTAAGCTAAGTCTTGCTTCTTTGTTTTTTGAGTTACTTGCTTGCTACTACTTTTGTCCAGCTTGTACTAAATGTGATTTCTGACCTTGCTGGAAGCTCTAGGGGGCTGGTGTTCTCCCCCCGGCCGTTAGACGGTTCGGGGGTTCTGGAATATCCAGCATGGATATTTTAATATGGTTTTTGCTGACCATATAAGTCATCTTACTATATTCTGCTATTAGCTAGTGGGCCTCTCTTTGCTAAATACCTAGCTCATTCTTATGTTTGTCTTTTCCTCTTGCCTCACCGTTATTATTTGTTGGGGGCTTGTATCCAACTTTTGGGGTCTTTTCTCTGGAGGCAAGAAAGGTCTTTCTTTTCCCTTCTAGGGTTAGTTAGTTCTCCGGCTTGCGCGAGACGTCTAGAACCAACGTAGGCACGTTCCCCGGCTACTTCTATTTGTGGTGCTAGGATTAGATATATGGTCAGCCCAGTTACCACTGCCCTATGAGCTGGTTTTTTGTGTTTGCAGACTTGGTATTTATTCCTGAGACCCTCTGCCATTGGGGTCATAACAGAGCGCCGTTTGACGTTTCAATGCAAAATTGACCAGTATTGAGATGGGACGCCATGTTGCGTTTGGAGAGCCACTGATGTGCCTAAACATTGAAACCCCCACAAGTGACACCATTTTGGAAAGTAGACCCCCTAAGGAACTCATCTAGATGTGTTGTGAGAGCTTTGAACCCCCAAGTGTTTCACTACAGTTCATAACGCAGAGCCGTGAAAATAATAAAAAAAAAATTTCCACAAAAATTATTTTTTAGCCCCCAGTTTTGTATTTTTCCAAGGGTAACAGTTGAAATTAGACCACAAAAGTTATTGTCCAATTTGTCCTGAGTATGCTGATACCCCATATGTGTGGGGAGCCACCGTTTGAGCACATGGCAGAGCTCGGAAGGGAAGGAGCATCATTTGGAATGCAGACTTAGATGGATTGGTCTGCAGGCATCACATTGCGTTTGCAGAGCCCCTAATGTACCTAAACAGTAGAAACCCCCCACAAGTGACCCCATATTGGAAACTAGACCCCCCAAGGAACTTATCTAGATGTGTTGTGAGAACTTTGAACCCCCAAGTATTTCACTACAGTTTATAACGCAGAGCCATGAAAATAAAAAAATCCTTTTTTTTCCACAAAAATTATTTTTTAGCCCGCAGTTTTGTATTTTTCCAAGGGTAACAGTTGAAATTAGACCCCAAAAGTTGTTGTCCAATTGGTCCTGAGTACGCTGATACCCCATATGTGGGGGGAACCACCGTTTGAGCGCATGGCAGAGCTCGGAAGGGAAGGAGCATCATTTGGAATTCAGACTTAGATGGATTGGTCTGCAGGCGTCACATTGCGTTTGCAGAGCCCCTAATGTACCTAAACAGTAGAAACCCCCCACAAGTGACCCCATATTGGAAACTAGACCCCCCAAGGAACTTATCTAGATGTGTTGTGAGAACTTTGAACACCCAAGTGTTTCACTACAGTTTATAACGCAGAGCCGTGAAAATAAAAAATCCTTTTTTTCCACAAAAATTATTTTTTAGCCCCCAGTTTTGTATTTTCCCAAGGGCAACAGGAGAAATTGGACCCAAAAAGTTGTTGTCCAATGAGTCCTGAGTACGCTGATACCCCATATGTGGGGGGAACCACCGTTTGAGCGCATGGGACAGCTCGGAAGGGAAGGAGCACTGTTTTACTTTTTCAATGCAGAACTGGCTGGAATTGAGATCGGACGCCATGTTGCGTTTGGAGAGCCCCTGATGTGCCTAAACAGTGAAAAAACCCCAATTACAGGTCCTTCTCAAAAAATTAGCATATAGTGTTAAATTTCATTATTTACCATAATGTAATGATTACAATTAAACTTTCATATATTATAGATTCATTATCCACCAACTGAAATTTGTCAGGTCTTTTATTGTTTTAATACTGATGATTTTGGCCTACAACTCCTGATAACCCAAAAAACCTGTCTCAATAAATTAGCATATTTCACCCGTCCAATCAAATAAAAGTGTTTTTTAATAACAAACAAAAAAACCATCAAATAATAATGTTCAGTTATGCACTCAATACTTTGTTGGGAATCCTTTGGCAGAAATGACTGCTTCAATGCGGCGTGGCATGGAGGCAATCAGCCTGTGACACTGCTGAGATGTTATGGAGTCCCAGGATGCTTCAATAGCGGCCTTAAGCTCATCCAGAGTGTTGGGTCTTGCGTCTCTCAACTTTCTCTTCACAATATCCCACAGATTCTCTATGGGGTTCAGGTCAGGAGAGTTGGCTGGCCAATTGAGCACAGTAATACCATGGTCAGTAAACCATTTACCAGTGGTTTTGGCACTGTGAGCAGGTGCCAGGTCGTGCTGAAAAATGAAATCTTCATCTCCATAAAGCATTTCAGCTGATGGAAGCATGAAGTGCTCCAAAATCTCCTGATAGCTAGCTGCATTGACCCTGCCCTTGATGAAACACAGTGGACCAACACCAGCAGCTGACATGGCACCCCACACCATCACTGACTGTGGGTACTTGACACTGGACTTCAGGCATTTTGGCATTTCCTTCTCCCCAGTCTTCCTCCAGACTCTGGCACCTTGATTTCCGAATGACATGCAAAATTTGCTTTCATCAGAAAAAAGTACTTGGGACCACTTAGCAACAGCCCAGTGCTGCTTCTCTGTAGCCCAGGTCAGGCGCTTCTGCCGCTGTTTATGGTTCAAAAGTGGCTTTACCTGGGGAATGCGGCACCTGTAGCCCATTTCCTGCACACGCCTTTCCACACCAGACTCAGTCCACTGCTTCCTCAGGTTCCCCAAGGTCTGGAATCGGTCCTTCTCCACAATCTTCCTCAGGGTCCGGTCACCTCTTCTCGTTGTACAGCGTTTTCTGCCACATTGTTTCCTTCCAACAGACTTACCATTGAGGTGCCTTGATACAGCACTCTGGGAACAGCCTATTTGTTGCGAAATTTCTTTCTGGGTCTTACCCTCTTGCTTGAGGGTGTCAATGATGGCCTTCTTGACATCTGTCAGGTCGCTAGTCTTACCCATGATGGGGGTTTTGAGTAATGAACCAGGCAGGGAGTTTTTAAAAGCCTCAGGTATCTTTTGCATGTGTTTAGAGTTAATTAGTTGATTCAGAAGATTAGGGTAATAGGTCATTTAGAGAACCTTTTCTTGATATGCTAATTTATTGAGACAGGTTTTTTGGGTTATCAGGAGTTGTAGGCCAAAATCATCAGTATTAAAACAATAAAAGACCTGACAAATTTCAGTTGGTGGATAATGAATCTATAATATATGAAAGTTTAATTGTAATCATTACATTATGGTAAATAATGAAATTTAACACTATATGCTAATTTTTTGAGAAGGACCTGTATAACTGAAACCCTAATCCAAACACATCCCTAACCCTAATCCCAAAGGTAAACCTAACCACACCCCTAACCCTGACACACCCCTAACTCTAATCCCAACCCTAATCCCAACCGTAAATGTAATCCAAACCCTAAACCTAACTTTAGCCCTAACCCTAGCCCTAACCCTAGCCCTATCCCTAGCGCTATCCCTAACCCTAGCCCTAACCCTAGCCCTAACCCTAGCCCTAACTCTAGCCCTCACCCTAGCCCTAATGGGAAAATGGAAATAAATACATTTTTACAATTTTTTAATTTTTCTCTAACTACGGGGGTGATGAAGGGGAGTTTGATTTACTTTTATAGCGGGTTTTTTAGCGGATTTTTATGATTGGCAGCCGTCACACACTGAAAGACGCTTTTTATTGCAAAAAATATTTTTTGCGTTACCACATTACAGTATAATTTTTCCATATTTTGGTCCACAGAGTCATGTGAGGTCTTGTTTTTTGAGGGACGAGTTGAAGTTTTTATTTGTAACATTTTCGGGCACGTGACATTTTTTGATGAGTTTTATTCTTCGGGTCAGTACGATTACAGCGATACCTCATTTATATCATTTTGTTATGTTTTGGTGCTTTTATACGATAAAAGCTATTTTATAGAAAAAATAATTATTTTTGCATCGCTTTATTCTGAGGACTATAACTTTTTTATTTTTTCTTTGATGATGATGTATGGTGGCTCGTTTTTTGCGGGACAAGATGACGTTTTCAGCGGTACCATGGTTATTTATATCTGTCTTTTTGATCGCGTGTTATTCCACTTTTTATTTGGCAGTGTGATAATAAAGCGTTGTTTTTTGCCTCGTTTTTTTTTGTTTACGGTGTTCACTGAAGGGGTTAACTAGTGGGACAGTTTTATAGGTCGGGTCGCTACAGACGCGGCGATAATAAATATGTGTACTTTTATTGTTTTTGTGTATTTATTTAGATAATGAAATGTATTTATAGGAACAATATATTTTTTAACATCGCGTTGCTGCGGGGGTCTCAGGGAAGCCCGCAGGGAGCCCCCTCCCTGCGCGATGCTTCCCTATACCGCCGGAACACTGCCATCATGTTTGATCACAGTCTGCCGGGGGTTAATGTGCCAGCGGCGGTCTGTGACCGCTCCTGGCACATAGTGCCGGATGTCAGCTGCGACAGTCAGCTGACATCCGGCCGCGATCGGCTGCGCTCCCCCCGTGAACGCGGTCGATCGCGCTGGATGTACTATCCCGTCAGTGGTCATACGGGCCCACCCCACCTCGACGGGATAGTACGTCTGATGTCAGAAAGGGGTTAAAGCCATAAAAAACTAATGGCATCATACAATTAATTGTATAGTGAAACATATGAGTGATATCTCAAAATCAACCAATTTTTGATGTGTTTTGTTAGACGATACATTACAATAATTGGTTCAGAAACTTGGGGGTATGGAGTGAAAAATTAAATTGTACAAGCACATAGTGCAAAATTGATTTAATATATGACAATTAATAACAAAGGAAAACCATGTTGTAAAATTTAGCACTAGCATTTTATACTTTTGACTTATTTCGAGGATCGCATGTTTTGTTTTTACAGATTCGGTGGCCGTCTGTTTCAAGCACTTCAGAACAAACTTTATTACATCCACCTGGCGTCTATACATAGAGCGTCTGCTAATGATAAATTCATGTGAAGGGTTTATGCAAACTAAACAACACGTTCCTTACATTACCATTCTAATTACCATCCTTGTTTGTTTAGTCTGCATTCCTGCTAGCTCTACAATATAGTTTAGAAAGCAAAATTGCTGTTTATCTGTCACCGCAGAATCTCCCACACATCATGCTGTAAAACAGTTCACACATTCATTTTCTAAAAAGCGCTAATGAGTAAACTTGGAGATCACGCTGATCAAAGCGTTAGAAATTAGAAATAATGGAGGAAAAAAACCCCTGTACACTGGCCAAAAAAATTAATCTAAGCATTATTTATGGTTTGAAATCTTTTTATGCCACCTAATCTAATAAAACCAATTCACAGATGCGTCATTAAATGGTCAATAGACACATTTCTACAAGCTGTAAAACGACCTTATCTTGATATAGCGATGGAGAGTTTTTACAGAATAAATTGCATTTATACATTTCTGGCAATGAAAGAAAATATCTGAAATGTATGTTTTTGCAAAATGAATGTTATTTATGCAAATATATTTTGCTATTGAATATAAATACCTACTATATCTGTATATTTTAAAAATGAGGACCAAAGATGTGCCATTTAAAATTCTCTCTGAACTACTAGCACTACTATTAGCCATTTACATTCATTTATTTCAAGCTCTTTCTCTAAAGTCTGTAAATAGTAGATCTAAAAGTGAGCCCGACTGAGTGTAACAGACAAAGGTACAGACTCATTGCCACCGCTGTCTGTAGAGCACAATGAGAAAAGAAATTACGGTTCACCGATAGCAGCAGGTCCACAAATGTGTGCGGCATTTAAATGGCGACACATTGTGTGGGCGATTCTCTTTTCTTTAAATTTTACACCTGCTCCCTATTTGATTGTATATCAAAAGACATAAGATTTAGACACCTTAACGCTGCACTTGTAAGGCAATATTATTTCCTGGCAGACTGCTTTGGTTACAGGCAAGGTCTAACCTTAAATAAAATCTGTCCAAGGACCCTCATTGATTCTTCATTTATCCTTCTCAGGGGTTTTTCACGGGACACTAAAACAATCTAGCTTTACACATTAAGAAAAAGGAAACAAGCAAACTCTTCATCAATCAGACAGGCTCCCAGCCGCAGCAATATTTTCTGCCACCACTCATGCATGCACCTGCATTTCCCAGTGACCTCCCACACATGAATGATGATGGCATCGCTATAGAAAATATGTGTTCAATCATCCATCTTTAAAAGCTGTGGACAGACCTTTTCCTTACAGGGCAAACAACACAAATCTTTATACTGTAGCAGCAATGTGAATTTAACAGAAACCTACAAAAAATCATATTCAGGTGAGAGCACTAAAGGTTGATTTTCATAAAAAAGCATCTATAAAAGCAACTTATACATATTGGCAAAAGTTTTTTGTATTTACAGATGTAGCTACCGTTAAAAGGACATACAGACAGTGCTATGTCATTATGGGCAGCACGTTGGCTCAGTGGATAGCACTGCAGCGCTGGGGTCCTGGGTTCAAATCCAACCAATGACAACATCTGCAAGGAGTTTGTATGTTCTCCCCGTGTTTGCATGGGTTTCCTCCGGGTTCTCCGGTTTCCTCCCACATTCCAAAACATACTGTTAGGGAATTTAGATTGTGAGCCCCATTGGGGACAGCGATGATAATGTGTGCAAACCAGAGGAGTAGCTAGGTTTTTGGTTAGGGGGGGGCGAAGCTTCTGAGTGTCCCCTAACCAGGTAACCTTGATTACAACTGGGTGACGCGCCTTAATAGTGGAGGAGAACCTCAGCAGATGACCGCGATGTTACTGAAAATAATCTCTATATAAAGACCAACATGGATATTACCGCCATATGGTCAGTGGTAGATACCAGTCCTACAGAACATATAACAGATCACTGCACAGTTACAGATAATGTCTTACCACTGACGTTCTTTAAGATGTAATTGTTCATTTTTCCCGTCTTTTCCATCTGGCCCAGACCGACATGACAACTTCTTCCAGCAACGACTCACCTGCAGAGAATACAACAAAGACACATTTCACTTCTCATATTCCAGCCCCATCACCATCTATTCCCAACCTGCACAAACTCCTCAACCTGCTGATATCCCAATACTGAGCCGCTGCTGCCGTATGTGTCCCTATTACTGCACCTGATACCCCAATACTGAACCGCTGCTGCCGTATGTGTCCCTATTACTGCACCTGATACCCCAATACTGAGCCGCTGCTGCCATATGTGACCCTATTACTGCACCTGATATCCCAATACTGAGCCACTGCTGCCATATGTGACCCTATTACTGCACCTGCTGTGTGGTTCTCTGTGCCCTCTAAATTCTAAAGCAACCCTCTATAATACAGTATTACTGGGTGCAAGTGCCCTAGAAAACAGTGCCCATATTTTGCTCCCTGGAAAGTAATATTGCCCTGTGAGTGCCCCTTTGATAGCCACAGTAACCTGAGTTCCCCTATAACAATAAGTGCCCACTTTACATTTAATAATGTCCCGAGTTTCCCCCCCCTGTACAGCTCCCCTATACACAGCATGATGCTCTCTTATACACAGTAAAATGCCCCTCACTGTATAGTACCACCCACACAATATACTGACTCCTTAGTAGCCTCCAAACTGTTTGATGGCTCGAACAATGTGTAATGACCCCCACACTGTAATCTCCATACTGTATGATGGCCCCCTAGATAGCCTCCATATACAGTAGCATAATGCACCAAATAGTCCACAATATAGTATAATGCACTCCCCATAGGCAGACACTGTAATAAGGCAGCCCCCATAGGCAGACCCTGTAATAAGGCGGCAGACCCTGTAATAAGGCAGCCCCCCATAAGCAGACATTGTAATAAGGCAGCCCCCCATAGTCAGACCCTGTAATAAGGCAGCCCCCATAGGCAGACCCTGTAATAAGGCAGCCCCCATAGTCAGACCCTGTAATAAGGCAGACCCTGTAATAAGGTGGCAGACCCTGTAATAAGGCAGCCCCCCATAGGCAGACCCTGTAATAAGGCAGCCCCCCATAGTCAGACCCTGTAATAAGGCAGCTCCCCATAGGGAGGCCCTGTAATAAGGCAGCCCCCATAGTCAGACCCTGTAATAAGGCAGCTCCCTTAGTCAGACCCTGTAATAAGGCAGCCCCCCATAGGTAGACCCAGTAATAAGGAAGCCCCCATAGTCAGATCCTGTAATATTGCAGCCTTCCCATAGGCAGACCCTGTAAAAAGGCAGCACCCCCATAATCAGACCCTGTAATAAGGCAGCACCACTATAGTCATACCCTGTAATAAGGCAGCTCCCATAGTCAGACTCTGTAATAAGGCAGCCCCCCATAGGCAGACCCTGTAATAAGGCAGCTCCCCCATAGTCAGACCCTGTAATAAGGCAGCACCCCCACAGTCAGACCCTGTAATGAGGCAGCACCCCCATAGGCAGACCCTGTAATAAGGCAGCACCCCCATAATCAGACCCTGTAATTAGGCAGCACCCTTATAGGCAGACCCTGTAATAAGGCAGCCCCCATAGTCAGACCCTGTAATAAGGCAGCACCACCAATAGGCAGACCCTGTAATGAGGCAGCACCCCCATAGGCAGACCCTGTAATAAGGCAGCACCCCCATAGTCAGACCCTGTAATGAGGCATCACCCTTATAGGCAGACCCTGTAATAACTGTAATAAGGCACCCCTTATAGTCAGACCTTGTAATTAGGCAGCAGCACCCATTAAAAACAAAAATAAATACTCACCTCTCTTCTTCCCAGTTCCTGCGCTGCTCCCGCTGATCTCCTGACAGACGTCATTGAGCCCCTGTCAGTGTCATGACGCCGACACTGACATGGGGATGATGGGAGAAGCACAGCGCTCCTTCTCCCATCAATGCGTTAAGCTGATCTTCTGATGACGGCAGGGGGCCCACTGCTGGCACCAGGCCCCCCACCTGCTCAGGGGCTGCACAGCGGCCAGGCGGCAGAGCAGGGAGATCGATTCTCTCTGCTCTTCCGCAGAATGTAACTGTATCGTCGCGCGCAGTGCGCCGATACAGTTACAGTAGCGTAACTCCGGGGGAACCACCTCAGAGCACCGGGCCCAGGGCGCCTGCACCCTCTGCCCCCCCCCCCCCCCCGGTAGCTATGCTACTGCACTGAAAGTGTGCTCTGTTTCTGGCTCATAGCTTTTAATTAAGGCTGGTGAGGGAGCACACTGGCACTATGCATTGAGAAGAATAATTCAAAGTAACAAGGAGGCTCATACTCAGCGTACATCAGAATTGATAACTGACACATTTTCAGTAGAGCAAGGACTAGCCCAAACCCTCAAATCAACGTCACTGATGATGCTTCATTTCAGGGTGGGGACAGAGGCTGTGGCAGGGACTGTAGCTGATGATGTCCCATTCAAGTATCCCATTATGCACTGGGGTTTCTGAAATGAAGCATCATCATAATGGTGAAAGGTAAAAAATAAATGAACAAGTTAGATTAGGCAGGGAAAGGTAGGGACTTTTTAATTAAACCATATTACAAAACCTAGTAGATAAACTAGTAAAATTAGTAGATAAATATTTAGAATGAAAATCAATATTAGTTTTGAACCAACTCTTTAAATATTTTAGTTAGGTTGGCAGTAAGACATGGAAAATAACATAACATATTATGGACTTAAGACAACACATTCTACATTGCACTTGAAGATTTATCTAATTTAATCTAGTGAACCAGATGTTATAATTGCATCTGAAAGATCAGTTATTTTACACAAGCTTTTTCTTTAGTACTCCAAAAATCCTAGTTAATCCAGTAAGATAAATACATATAGAATATTAATCAATAATTATAATTGGTCACACTCTGGGAAGAAGTATCTGAAATGCGCTTTGAAGTGCGTGGGAGGGGAGCAAAAAGTTTCCACTCAGTTTGTCTACAGGACTCGATTAAACGTTAAACATCTATGTATACAGAGAAGATAGCGGGCACCGCAAAGATAAAGCAGGAATCAACCATGTGCATATAAAAAGACAATTAGAAATTAAGCAAGAAAAAGATATGCATACCAGCGTGCCGATACAGTTACAGTAGCATAACTCTGGGGGGGCCCCCTCAGAGCACCGGGCCCAGGGCGCCCGCACGCTCTGCCTCCCCTTAGCTACGCTACTTGTGCAAACTGTAAATCACTGCGGAATATGTAAGCGCTTTATAAAATTAAAGATTATATTATAAAAGCACTTGCCTAGTGTTACAGGTCATTTACTGAGTAGTTCCCGATGTTCGGGATCGGCGGGTTCGCCCGAGTTTATTGTAAAGTTCGAGTTCGGGGCCGGACATCACACGAACCTGCATCTGAACCCCGAACTCAGACTATACATATATGGGATGGGGAGGGGGAGCTGTAAAAAAAAGCAGAAAATTAATAATAAACATTAGAATTATACTTACCTGTCCATCGACGCATCCTCCCATCCCGCTGTCTCCCGGCCGCATCTGATTCCAGGGCCGCTCATTAACTGCCAGCAGTATTCACTGCACTCGGCAGTCTTCAGCTTTTTCCGTCAGTGTTCATACGGTGTTGTCACCGCCCAAACACTGCTGGAAAAAGCCAAAGACTGCTGAGTGCAGTGAATACCGGCAGAAGGTAATGAGCGTGTAATGCTCCCACCCAGACTAGTTGGCACGGGCGTGTGAGGGTGTGGCCCCACTGGACCACTGACCAGACTACCCTGGAATGGATGTCTGGTCAAAGTAGCTACCTTGGTGTTCACTGGAGCCTCTGAAGGTGAGGTCAGGCTTGTGCGGCAGGTAGCTACCAGGTACCACTTCATGGTGGTGTCTGGCTGTGGCTCCTGATCCTTCTGGGGAATGGAACACTCGGACAGGTACAGGCGAGTGTCAACGAGCAGGACTTGACAGGCAGGCAGGACAGGCGGGCACAGGTGACCCTCAGGCAGGGCAGGTGGGGACGGCTGGCACACTGGCAGGACAGGCAAGCACAGCTGGTACACTGGCAGGACTGGCAGACAGGACATGAACTCTGGTAGGACTGGTAGGTAACGGAATACAGGCAGGTATATGGAAACGAGTAGGAACCTGTCCAGACTGGAGAGTATATAGGAACAGGTAGGAACCTGTTCAGACAGAACAGTATATGAGAATAGGTAGGAATCTGTTCAGACAGGAGAGTATATAGGAACAGGCAGGAACCTGTTCAGACTGGAAGGACAAAGACCCATGAGGTGCGGAATGAGAGCAGGGAAGAACCACAAGGAGCGGTGCAGGGCAGAACCGCAAGGAGCAGAGCAGGGCAGAACCGCAAGGAGTGGAGCAAGGCCAGAGAGTGCAGAGCTGAGAGCAGAGCAAAACCACAAAGTGCAGAGCCGAGAGCAGAGCAAAGCCACAGAGTGCAGTGCCGAGAGCAGAGCAAAGCCACAAAGTGCAGAGCCGAGAGCAGAGCAAAGCCGCATAGTGTGGAGCCAAGAGAAGGGGAAATCCACAGTGTGCGGAACCGAGAGCAGAGCAAAACCAGAGTGCAGAGGCGAGAGCAGAGCAAAGCCACAGAGTGCAGAGCTGAGAGAAGACCAAAACTGCAGAGTGTGAAGCCGAGAGCAGAGCAAAGCCACAGAGTGTGGAAAGGCAAACAAGCAAAGAACAACAGGAACGGACATAGACCAGAGCACAGACAGGGTCAGACATGGACACAAGAACTGGACACAGATATAGGCCTGGGTATTGCAGCCCCCAGATGCAGAGACAGGACAGAACCTGGCAGCTCAGTAGCAAGATATTAACTAAGGAAAATTGTTTGCTCAGGTATCCTGCAATTGGTGAGGATGCCTTAAGTATTAGAGGCTTCTAGGCAATTGGCCGGGGACATCTTAGGGAGGTGCACAGAGTCTCAATAAGAATCTGGATTTGCCAGCACCGCTCCCCTATGTACACAGCCAAGAGCATGCACAGAACAATCAGACATGTGTCACACCACATGAAGCCGGCAGCAGATAGCATGGCCCAGAGTAAGTAAGTTGATGTATCAGGCAGGTGGGGGATGGGAGACTATGTAGTGATGCCAGCAGGGTTGTTACAGTACCCTCTCCTTTACAGACCCTCTTCTTCAAGCCCACCAGAATGATTTGTAGAAAAAGAAAAGGTCCACTCACAGTCCAAGTCATCATGACCCCACTGGACCACTGACCAGACTACCCTGGAATGGGCATGACCTTGGTGTTCACTGTAGCCTCTGATGGTGAGGTCAGGCTTGTGCGGCAGGTAGCTACCAGGTACTACAACAGGGTGGTGTCTTGCTGTGGCTGCTGATCCCACTGGGGAACGCAACACTCGGACGGGTACGGGTGAATGTCGATCAGAAGGACTTGACAGACAGGCAGAACTGGCGGACACGGGTGACCCTCGGGCAGGGCAGGTGGGCATGGCTGGCACACTGGCAGGACAGGCAGGCATGGCAGGCACACTGGCAGGACTGGCAGACAGGACTGGAACTCTTGCAGGACAGGTAGGTAACGGAATACAGGCAGGTATATGGAAACAGGTAGGAACCTGTTCAGACTGGAGAGTATATGGGAATTAGTAGGAATCTGTTCATACAGGAGAGTATATAGAAACAGGGAGGAACCTGTTCAGACTGGAAGGACAAAGACCCATGAGGTTTGGAATGAGAGCAGGGCAGAACCACAAGGAAGAGAGCAGGGCAGAACCGCAAGGAGCGGAGCAGGGCAGAACCGCAAGGAGCAGAGCAGGGCAGAACCACAAGGAGCGGAGCAAGGCCAGAGAGTACAGAGTCGATAGCAGAGAAAAACCACAGAGTGCAGAGCCAAGAGCAGAGGAAAACCACAGAGTGCAGAGCTGAGAGCAGAGCAAAGCCACAGAGTGCAGGGCCAAGAGCAGAGCAAAACAATAGAGTGCAGAACCAAGAGCAGAGCAAAACCAGAGTGCAGAGCTGAGAGCACAGCAAAGCCACAGAGTGCAGAGCTGAGAGCAGAGCAAAGCCACAGAGTGCAGAGCTGAGAGCAGAGCAAAGCCGCAGAGTGCAGAGCCGAGAGCAGAGCAAAGCCGCAGAGTGCGGAAAGGCAAACAAGCAAAGATCAACAGGAATGGACATAGACCAGAGCACAGACAGAGACAGACACAGACACAAGAACTGGACA
The DNA here is from genome assembly GCF_051348905.1 of Ranitomeya variabilis. Classification (NCBI taxonomy): domain Eukaryota; kingdom Metazoa; phylum Chordata; class Amphibia; order Anura; family Dendrobatidae; genus Ranitomeya; species Ranitomeya variabilis. Next base: position 240,667,758 of record NC_135232.1, read on the forward strand.
CAGATATAGGCCTGGGTATTGCAGCCCCCAGACACAGAGACAGGACAGAACCTGGCAGCTCAGTAGCATGATATTAACTGAGGAAAATAGTTTGCTCAGGCATCCTCCAATGGGTGAGGATGCCTTAAGTATCAGAGGCTTCTAGGCAATTGGCTGGGAACACCTTAGGAAGGTGAACACAGTCTCAATAAGAATCTGGATTTGCCAGCACCGCTCCCTTATGCACACAGCCAAGAAGCATGCACAGAGCAAGCAGACATGAGGCACACCGCACGGAGCCGGCAGCAGACAGAACTCACAGCATGGCCCAGAGTAAGTAAGTTGATGTATCAGGCAGGTGGGGGATGGGAGACCATGCAGTGATGCCGGCAGGGTTGTTACAGAGTGGCCCCGCAAGCAGATGTGGCCAGGAGACAGCGGGATGGGAGGACGCATCGCTGGACAGGTGAGTATAATTTTAATGTTTATTATTAAACAGTAAAATTAAACACGGAAACACGTGTTCGGGACCATGTGACTGAAAACGGTACGGTCCCGAACTTTACAGTTCGGGTTCACCCATCCCTATTATTGACGAACCCCTGCTATAGAGATTGCATATGAACAATTGTTTCTTTAAAATAACATCCATAGTGCTAACCATTTATTTGATGATTGTGACATTTGTTTAATGGCTTGTGCAGACGATCATATTTTCAGTCCAAGTGCGACCTGACAAAAGAGCAAATCTCACTTGGACCAATATTATTCTATGCGGACGTGCACATGTCCGATTTTTTCCTTGGACCGAGCCTGTCCGATGCAAAAATTGTATCATGCACGATTTGCATTTGTAAATCAGATTGCACGCAGCTATGCAAGTCAATATCCCATCAAAAAAATCAAATCGCTCTCCGATAACATCAAAGTATGGTCCCATATTCACAGACTAAAAAAATGAAGAAAATGTAGACATTTTCTTTCCCATTTTATTCTTAGTTGAGAAAATCAGATCACACTATCATCAGACTTTGATCGGTGTGATGAGAGTGTGATTTGCATAATCAGACTGATTTTCTTGGATGAGAGAAAATTGGTCATGTGATCCTAGAGTAAAAGGATCAATAATAAAAGCGTTGGAGGAAATTTTAAGATTTCAGATTTGTTACTTGCTGGTAAGGATGGGTTCACCTGAATAGGAGAGTATGTGACTGTGATGGCGCTTCTTCTGATCCTTTGTTATGTGTGCAGAATGCTACAATTTAATGACATTAGAGATGCCACATATGCAGCAGGTACTGGGAGATTTGCAGGTCTCTGGTCTGATAACTAGAGTTGAGCTAATTTGTTCGGATTTGGTTGCCAAATTTGAATTTGCCATATTCGTGCCATATTCGAATCCTATTTGTGCCGAATGTATGTTTGATGATCGGTTCCGAACATATTCGGTAATTTCTACTCCCATTGACTCTAGTTCAGCTGTATTCGATGAATATTGTTAAACAATATTCGATGCTGATTGTATTTGGAACCGAATCCGAACAAATTCGCTCAACTCTACTGATAACCACAGACTGAAGATATGGCCACCGGAACATGGTTCTGCAATTTTTTTCCTTCAGCTCTAGTTATTACATCTTAATTAGACCATCCATATAATCAATTTCTTATGAGTTCATTTATTTTATATTTGCACTTAAACAAAAGCAAAAACAAAGACATCAGCTGGAACATACGTTGGTATAAGTGAAATGTGTAGGAGCACGTTCACACTGTTGTCATTTACAGGCAGAACCTGGGATACAAATAAAATGAGCAAATACCCTACAATAAGTAAATAAATAGTAATAGTTAAACTATAAAAAAAAACTCATGATAACAGTCCTTTATGTGTCTCCATCTAGAAAAATCGTTATCCGCAGGACAAAGGCTGCTCCCATCAGCCAAATAAGAATCCTCAGCAGTAATTGTGTGCTGTGAAATGTGTGAATTCACAGTAGAGTAGGATAAATCAAATATGACTAATATAGAAAATCAAACAAGTGGAAACAACAAGAATTGTTTTCTAATACAACTAAAAGTTACAGGATATATTATTCTGCAATATTAGATCCCATTGAAAACAGCATACCTGACACTGCCTGTGATTATGGCTTCAAGATCCTGAATTTGCTCCAATCGTGGTCAAAACATAGTGCAAAAAATAATATAAGTTAAAGGAGCTGTCCTGTCACGGCATAATAATGACTTATAAGTAGTATAGATCATCAGTTTAAGATGTATTTGGGGTCCGACTACTACTCTGCTCCCTCACCTATCATCTGCTGTTTGCTTCAGCAGCCACAGGATGTAACAACATTGTGCAGTGCTGCAAAGCGCAGCTCCTTCAATGTGTAGCAGTCGCTCTCAAGTACTGCAGAACAGCTCACATATAAAATAATAGGTGGCATATTGATGAAATATGATCAGGTGATAAATATGGTGTGAATGGACAAACCCTTTTTAGGTTTCTCATTTGCACTTGTGCCACACGGGTGCCTTTAAACTTGTAACTTACATCGGTGTCCTTTGTACTTATACTCCACAGAATCTTTTCAAAGATGACGACAAAACAGTATCTAAATATATAAATGGGCAAAATGTTTACTTTCTATCTGTAACTGTAATTCCTGTGGATCTTTTATTTCCTAATGATTGACAACACTTATAAATAATATTCTGCCCAGATAATAGAAATAAGAAGAGTGACCATAGCAACAAAGTGAATTTCAAGTCAAGGCAGCAGGAAGTAACAAAAGGCAGGCAACCAAAATACTTTCCTTCCTAGGTAATGTGCTCCATTATATTCAGGATGTAATTTAAAAGTTTTGATAAATTTATGAAGGAAAATGGAATAGTGCATACTGTAAACCTCCGAAAATGTATAAAGTTTTAATTACCTGTTACCCAACCAACATTTTACAGCAATGTGACGTCTCCATTTAAACCCGTTGCACTGTAACTAATAGGCAGAATAGTCTGTCCTGTTTTTCTCAGGGCATGTCGACACAGAGCGGTCACCAGGCAGCTGGGATGTGGTTAAAAAATGGTGGTGATCTGCAGTTTGAGTGGATTGTTAATGGGCATGGGTTTTACAAGTAAAACTGCTCCTTTGCCTGTAAACACATGAGATCATTAGTATTAGGGCTTGTGCAGACAGCCATATTTTCAGTCTGAGTGTTACCCGAGAAAACATCAGATCGCACTCGGACCAATGTTAGTCTGTGGGGCTGTGCACATGTCAGATTTTTTTTCCTCAGATAGACTGTCAGAGGAAAAAAAATCACTGCATATTCGAGTTTGATTGGATATACACTTGGCCATGCAAGTCAATCAATGTGTGGAAACCATAGAACTGCATTTGGATGCAGTGCGATTTCCAAGGACTAACAGAATGGAGACGATGGAGACTTTTTTTCAATTCTTGGATGAGAAAATACATGGTCATCTGCACCTGCCCTTAACAATCATTCAAAAAACTCCGTCCATCTATAGTTTTATGGAAAATTGGTACAGTATATAGCCACATCATGGCTGCACCTCAGACGCACACCAGCCTCTCTGTGCAGTCCTACATTTACTTGCTTTTGCTTATAAGGCACGGGACAAATCTCGTTCAGACATCTTAATTAAGTGATATTCACATTACAATCACACCTCTGTAAAAAATGGATCTTATTAGATATTCTGCACACTACCATCATGGATCAGTAAGGAAAGAATTTCACATACCATATTTTGCGGTTTATAAGATGCACCGGATTATAAGATGCACCCCAAACTTTGAGGAGAAAAATAGGAAAAAAACCTTTTTTTAAGAAAATGGTGGTGCTTCTTACAATCCATGTGTCTTATTGCTTACTGAGAGTGATGGAAGCGGGGTCCCAGGGTCGCTGCTGGTGGAGGCAGGAGTGGGGCAATGCTTCGGACCCCAGATTGGGAGAAAGAGGTGTTTGGATGTGCGACACTATGGGTGTTCGGTGGTGTGGGGGCTCTGCCGACATTTTGTGAATGCCCGTAGTCCCCATACTTCCATGGTTTACTTTGCAGTGGACTGCGGGAAAATGGCTGCCAGAGATGGCGCATGCACAGATGGAGATCTTGGTGTTGTGACCTCATCTCCCGAGATCTTGGTGCCGAGATCTCTATCTGTGCATGCGCTGCCCCGGCATCCATTTTCCCAGAGTCCACTGCAATGTAAACCATGGAGGTGTGGGGGTCCTGGGCTTTCACAAAATGTCGGTGGGGCCCCCGCAACACCAAACACCCGCAGTGTCACACCTCCAAACATTCCCTCATCCCAGCCTGCGGCCTGCAGCAACGCGCTACTCTTGCCTCCTTCAGCAGTGATCCTGGGACCCTGCTCCACCATGGCTGGTAAGGTATATTCGAATTATAAGATGTACCCCCATTTTTCTCCCAAATTTGGGGGGGAAAAAAGTGAGTCTTATAATCCAAAAAATATGGTAACTTCAATTTCAATCTCTATAATTAAATATCAAGTTTCTATGTTCTTTACCATGCTGAAGTATACTGTCCTTTATTAATTTATGGTCGGCAGTGGAGCTCAAGGCTAAAGATAAGTAAATGCATTGGCTGATACCATCAGAAAATGGCACCGTGCAAGAACAGTTTATGGGCCCTTTTATAGTCCAATAATTCATCAAAATGCAAAATTCTACCTGCTTTGGAGATGGAAGTGGGCCCCCTTACCTCTTCAGTCACTGAGGCTGCACATGTTCCACAAACGGCATGTCCACCTCTGGGTATGAACACATGGAAGAGAGAGTTATTCAAATTCAAACTTCAGGGTAAACAAAATAACCTATGAAGCTTTACCAGATGCTTTTATTATCAATTCAGAGATCAATCCAGCAATAGCTTGTATTTTCATGAACCTATTTTATCATTACAGACATAGATTAACAGAATAGTTAATACACTTGAACGGTGGTGTATTCAAGTATTCTGGTATTGTATAACTGTAATAATACATTGGACTTACAAAAATACAATTGCTAGACTGATCAATGAATTGTTAATAGAAGCAATCTGATAAGCTTTAAAGGTGCCATTTTTTACTCCGAAGGGTGAAGTATTCGGTCTACAAGAAGAAAACATTTCCTGATGGAACTGAAGTTTACGTCAACTACGGTAATTACATTTGCCATCAGAAAAGAAAGCAAAACGGGAATTAATAAAATATTTTTCTGTAAAAGAAAAGGATATTGTTGTAAACATCCAACTGCAGCAGCTGTAGTTTATCATATTGTTACTAGCCAAGTGTTGTCCTATGAAACTCCCATTTATGCTACTTTGTATTTACCCTAGTTTAGTCTTGTTTAAAACCTGGTCTTACTGCTAGTTCAACTTACACAAAACAAACCACGTAAAACTGTACATACTTTATTACTATCAAATGAAAAAACATACAATATAAATACCCCTTGGTAGAATTGCCAATATATAAAATACGGGCTGTAAGAGCGCTAAGCAAGGAGAACACTTCTTTGATTTAGCTAGAATGGTATACTACTAGCCAGCAATATCCTCTTATTTGCTACCACAAAAAAAAAAAAAATTATATATAAAAAGAGGTAAGCCCATCCTAATATATCCAGTAGTGGTACCACAAAAAAGTGACAATACAGTGCTGACACATTCACACTCAATAGATGTACAGAAATGAGTGAACTTCCCCTAGACGCCCATCTATCTTAGTGCCTACCTAGATGCAGAGGTTGGCACCATAAGAAATTCGAGAATGGCGCCCCCGCTCATGCGATGGCTGACCCTGATCTCCTAGTTCCACCCTATAAGGTAAAGTCAGAAACAGAGGGCCAGATGGCCTGTAACAACCATATAGTTTTATATGTCACAGAACATGATATATGATGGATCGGGCCCATCTATACCAATCATTCCCTATACACTTCAGATGGTATGTCTCAATAATAATATATTCTGGTTGCAGTATAACAGTAAACCCGCATATGGTGTAGTGTGAGAGAAAAGGGGACAGTCTGTATCATTCATCACTCATATACATTACAAGTATCCAATACATGGACAAAATGGGTAAAGGGTGTCCAGGTGCTACAGGAGCACATACTGTAGATAAGCTAATGTCACTACTCCCAACCAATTATTGGGGATTCTCAGGTACTCACACTCGTAGAACAACATACTAGAACAGTAATAGATGAAAACTTGGTTCAGATGTAATAATGCGCCAACAGTATCACATAAAATCAATAATCAACAGGTACAACTTAGCCCAAATAAAATAGACATTTTGATAATAGGGCTGTACTTATCTGTTGAAGTGTGGTACTGTACACAGGCAACTGAGGGTCACGATGAAATTATTCCTCATATGCAGAAAATATGCTCTCAACGCGTTTCCCCCCCGCACATGGGTTCATCAGGAGAGACTCAGAATGACATGGCAGTGGAGAGTTGTCCAGAAGATAAGGTTGCCAAGGCTTACTACTAGTTCACCAGAGATCCTGATGATTATCTGGTTGATCAAGAATGGTAAGCCCCACAAGTCTAACAGAAGACCACCCTATGTAGATCAGATGTTAGTGCTAATCACGTGTCAGTAGACCCCATTTTCTATTTGTTGATTCACAAATAAGCTATTAAATCTTACTAATAATATACCAGGTCTGTGCAAGAAGGAGTATTATGCAATGAGTTTGTGAAAAGAATTAAATCTTAGCTATTTAGGGAATTTACTGTCTATATTTGTATATTCTTCAGCTGTAGGTGGCCGGGCTTATTGAAGCAATTGAGAAGGGTGTGTTTCATCTGTGTTTCAATTAACTCCCTTAGAAGTAAATTTAGAAGTAAATCTAAGTTACAGTAACAGGGTATCATAGCCTGATCAGCTGTTTCAGTAAGCCCAGCTACCTCTGGGTGGCAAAGACAGAAAACATATACCATCTTAGCAAGAAATGGCTCAGATGGTGATACTCCATGTTCTGCATCAATGGAGAGTAACACCAGAATTATTCCTTTTAGTGGACCCAGGGAACCACAATTGGACACTATTTCACAATGCTGAGAAAACAAAATGATTATTATCCAATGAGTTAAACAGGTACAATGGCTAAATACCACAAAAAGGCATAGCTTGAACGGGTAGAGTTAGGAGACACTAAAGATACAGCACAGACTTCTAGCTTTTCTGGGAACTAGAGACTGTAATAATTTTTCCATAAAGCTATAACATGACTGGGGTCACTAGATCCCAGTGAATAAATGGCAAACATCTCCAATTAATTCTTCTTTATTTTATTATACAGTGTTCATAAAGTATAGGACGTGTTTTGTCCTACTCCATAAGACTTTTTCAACCTAATCCTTGGGTCTAGTGTGAAGAGGTCTGAGGATTCAGTGCTCTTTGGCACCGTATATGTGATAGTGAGGAGCAGAGGGGCTGGAGAGGTGGCCAATATGGTAAGTACAAATATTAATTTTTTTACATCTTATGTTTATTATGCTCTGGACATTCATTTAATGGAAAATAGCTTTGTTGTGAGTCAAATTTCACAGGAAAATCAGCGCAAATTCACGTATTCGAATTATGTCATCAACACAAGACGGGACTTTTTCTATTTTGTTGCTTGTTGAGTTTCACATCAGTTTAAAAAGGTTCATAGAATAAGCTGAAATAGGTCCTATACTGTTTGACCACTGTGTGATTGCAGGGATAACTACTGAGATTTCAACTATCAGCACCAAAAGCAATTGACAGGCAGCAAAAACAGCCGATCGTTGTCCATGGTTGGCCAATTGGGGTCATTTGGCATTCTAATAGATTCTAAGTTTAATGTAATAATTTAATGCACACATTGAGGATAGAGGATAAAGCTGAAAGATGGAAGATTTAACAAATTTTGACACAGTTCTACAGTAAATGTAAATCTTGTTTTAGATCTTCCACAGATTACAGAATGTACAAATACATGGTGAAAGTATGCAGAAAGAACTACAATACTACCGATTTTAAAATCCAATTTCCATACAGATAATGTCCCATGCGTAGATTACATTAACGTAATGTGTGAATTTACCCTAAAAGTCTGTAAACTAAATGCAGTAAAACAAATGATGTGTATATGCCAGAAGAAAAGTCAGTTCAACCCTGCACTAGCCGAAATCTTAACATTTAATCACCAGTTTCTACTTTAAAATTCTCAAAATTCAAGGTTTGCTAGAAACTTAAAAGTAGTCTCCACAGAGTAAATTATGCATACTTGTTGCTTGCCATCTATTTGCTTTTCATGAGCATTTTTAGAATATTTAGTAGAATCTGAAACATTTAAAGGTTTCTCTGTAGACATGAGATTGCAAAAATTATCTATAATTGCAATTAAATATATCCTGACAGAGGCTGTGCTGTTTCTTAAAGCAATGTACCATTCTCAAGATACCATTCTCAAGAAGTGCTCTAGTTAGTAAACTGTTATTCTGTCAAAAATGCAAATTTTCATATAATAAAAATGTACATTGCCAACATAATATTCTTTGAAACGGTTTCATTTTCAAAACAGCCAATACGCATTCACCCCAACAGCTGAATATAGAATATTATAAGTTACAACCCCTATTGAACACTGGAATGCCCCCAAAATCATATATAACTGACACTTCTTATGTAAATTTGAATATGCCATGCCTAATTCAGTATTCGGATTGTGTGGTAGTCCCCAGATGGGAATACTAAAAAGGTAGATAATATGAATAAACAGTCTTCCCTTGTACATATAGGATCCTTGAGTTATACAGAGGATATAAAAAGTCTACCTTCCCCTGTTAAAATGCTAAGTTTTTGTTGCGTAAAAAATATCATACCAAGAAGACTACTTTCAGATCTTTTTTCACCGTTAATGACACCCATATTCTGTACAATTTACATGGAAAGCAAACTGAAATCTTTATGGGTTTAAAAATACATATATAAAGAATTAAAATAATGTTGTCGCATAAATATGCACACCCTTAAACTAATACGTTCTTGAAGAACACACAATAACATATATATAATATATATATATATATATATATATATATATATATATATATATATATAGATGTAGATAGATAAGTCGCACAAAGACACGGTGGATGGAACCAAAATTCTCAAATTTGGACTCATCAGACCAAAGCAAAGATTTCCACTGGTCTAATGTCCATTCCTTGTGTTCTTTAGCCCAAACAAGTCTCTTCTGCTTGTTGCCTGTCCTTAGCAGTGGTTTCCTAGCAGCTATTTTACCATGAAGGTCTGCTGCACAAAGTCTCCTCTTAACAGTTGTTGTAGAGATGTGTCTGCTGCTGGAAGTCTGTGTGGCATTGACCTGGTCTCTAATCTGAGCTGCTGATAACCTGCGATTTCTGAGGCTGGTGACTCGGATAAACTTATCCTCAGAAGCAAAGGTGACTCTTGGTCTTCCTTTCCTGGGGCGGTCCTCATGTGAGCCAGTTTCTTTGTAGCGCTTGATGGTTTTTGCTACTGCACTTGGGGACACTTTCAAAGTTTTCCCAATTTTTCGGACTGACTGACCATCATTTCTTAAAGTAATGATGGCCACTCGTTTTTCTTTACTTAACTGCTTTTTTCTTGCCATAATACAAATTCTAACAGTCTATTCAGTAGGACTATCAGCTGTGTATCCACCAGACTTCTGCACAACACAACTGATGGTTCCAACCCCATTTATAAGGCAAGAAATCCCACTTACTGAACCTGACAGGGCACACCTGTGAAGTGAAAACCATTTCCGATGACTACCTCTTGAAGCTCATCAAGAGAATGCCAAGAGTGTGTAAAGCAGTCATCAAAGCAAAAGGTGGCTACTTTGAAGAACCTAGAATATAAGACATATTTTCAGTTGTTTCACACTTTTTTTTGTTAAGTATATAATTCCACATGTGTTAATTCATAGTTTTGATGCCTTCAGTGTAAATTTACAATTTTCATAGTCATGAAAATACAGAACAATCTTTAAACGAGAAGGTGTGTCCAAACTTTTGCTCTGTACTATATATATATATATATATATATATATATATATATATATATATATATATATATATATATACAGTATATACATAAACAGTGGGGGTAAATAAGTATTTGATCCTTTGCTGATTTTGTAAGCTTGCCCACTGACAAAGACGTGAACAGTCTATAATTTTAAGGGTAGGTTAATTTTAACATTGAGAGATAGAATATCAAAAATAAAATCCAGAAGGTCACATTGTATAAATGATATGAATTTATTTGCATTTTGCAGTGAGAAATAAGTATTTGATTCCTCTGGCAAACAAGACTTAATAATTGGTGGCAAAACCCTTGTTAGCAAGCACAGCAGTCAGACATTTTTTGCAGTTGATGATGAGGTTCGAGCACATGTAAGTTGGAATTTTGGTTCACTCCTGCTTTCAGATCATCTCTAATTCATTAAGATTTTGAAGCTGTCGCTTGGCAACTCGGAGCTTCAAGTTCCTCCATTAGTTTTCTATGGGATTAAGGTCTGAAGACTGGCTAGACCACTCCATGACCTTAATGTGCTTCTTTTTGAGACACTCCTTTGTTGCCTTGGCTGTATGTTTTGGGTCATTGTCTTGCTGGAAGACAAAGTCATGACCCATTTTTAATGTCCTGGCAGAGGGAAGGAGGTTGTCACTCAGGATTTTACGGTACATGGCTCCATCCATTCTCCCACTGATGCGGTGAAGTAGCCGTCTGCCCTTAGCAGAGAAACATCTCCAAAACATAATGTTTCCACTTCCATGCTCAACAGTGGGGAAGGTGTTGTTTGGTTCATAGGCAACATTTCTCTTCCTCCAAACACGGCAATTTGAGTTAATACCAAAGACCTCAATTTTTGTCTCATCTGATCACAGTACCTTCTCCTAATCACTCACAGAATCATCCACGTGCTCATTGGCAAACTTCATACGGGCCTGCTCATGTACCTTCTTGAGCAGGGGGACCTTGTGGGCACTGCAGGATTTTAAACCTTTACGGCGTAATGTGTTACCAATGGTTTACTTGGTGACTGTGGTCCCAGCTGCCTTGCAATCATTAACAAATTCCCCCATGTAGTTTTAGGCTGATCTCTCACCTTCCTCATGATCAAGGATACCCCACGAGGTGAGATTTTGCATGGTTCCCCACATCGATAACGATTGAAAGTCATTTTGTATTTCTTCCATTTTCTTACTACTGCTCCAACAGTTGTCTCCTTCTCACTAAGCATCTTATGCATGGTTTTGAAGCCCATTCCAGCTTTGTGCAGGTCTATGATCTTGTCCCTGACATCCTTATAAAGCTATTTGGTCTTGCCTATGTTGAAGAGGTTACAGTCCGACTGATTAATTGAGTCTGTGGACGAGTCTTTTATAAAGGTGACTATGTAAGACAGCTGTCTTTAATGCAGGTAAAGAGTTGATTAGCATCTAAATGGTTTGTAGGAGCCAGAACTCTTAAAGGTTGGTAGAGGATTAAATACTTACTTCTCACTGCAAAATGCAAGTAGATTATACAATTTATACCATGTGATTTTCTGAATTTTATTTTTGATGTTCTATCTCTCAATGTTAGAATTAACAAGGGATCAACAATACCCACACACTATATATATATATATATATATATATATATATATACATACACATACATATATACATATACATATATATATATATATATATATATATATATATATATGTTTTAGCAGTTTATATATGTTTTAGAGTGTGCCTTTAGTTTTTTTCACTCTTCTCCATTACATTATGCAGCTTCATTCAAAGCAACGGCTCATCCTGCAAAAGACAATCATATGGAAATGTGACTATCTCAACAAAAAAATACTTATGGTTTTTGAAAGAAAGGGAGGAAAAGATGTAAGAGAAATAAAAAAAAACAAAATCAGCCACGTCAGGAAGGGGCTAAAATTAGGGTATAACCAATAATAATGATAGGCACATCTCATGATAAGAAACTGCCTTTCTTTTGTATTGAACTTTTCCTGGACTTTCCAGTTGTGTCTCCGTAAATGACTAATACTAATTTAAATCTTTGTCAGAAGACATGTCTGGAATCATCAATGGAGGTACGCTGTAATACTTGAAGTTAATTAATAATATTGTACATTGATTGATTATCTCATTATTTTGTCTCATTTCTTATAAACACCTCATCCTTTTCTGAATCATTTATATAACAAAAGTTCTCTAAGCTGTACAAAATTGGTAACTTTTTGCAAATGTAAGTTTTCTTGTAATTCAGTAAGTTTTTTTATTGGCAAATTTGCTAAATGGAATCATTTTCTTAGACAGACACAAGATGTACAATAACACATTATAACTTAGACTGTGGTATTTTAATAATGCCAAAAATACATATGCTAATTTTTCTTGGCTTCCGTCCAATTTCAGATAATTAGCTAGTTCTTCCCAGTGCTGAAAATACGATTGATGAGCAGGCATTATTTTTTTCTGGATACCAAATAAGTGCCAAAGGAACCTTTCTAGAAAACAAATCATTAACCTTTGGTAAAGCTCCTCCCAATATCGTGGCTCATATAGTAAATATGTGCATATTGCCATTGTATTAATTAACCAATTAAAATAACATTTTTTCAGTTACAGAATGTGACTTTTTCCTTGGTATAAATAACAGTTAACTAATGATAAACATATGCTAATGTATTCACAGAAAATAATGTGGACCCCATTGACAGCTACTTGTTCCTATGTGATTTCTGAGTATAAAACCCATCTAATTCTATAGTGAAAATGACAGAATACAAACGATCAACAGAGAAACTGTCAGAATGATATATAGTGTCTGGATCACTCTGCAGTTAACACTTTTCCTAAGTGGCCTGTCAAATGTAAAATGGCTCTCATGTAGTATAAGTAACTACTTTCAGTGAATGCTTGCATCTGTTGGAAGGTTGCACGGCTGTAAATGTGTCATTGTTTAAGTTACATTAAAAGGCGCAACATTTCATATCTGCTTTAGGATTGGTGGTCATTACTGATGGACGTAGATTTGGAGAATTGGGGTGTGTTTTTTAATTTTTTGCTTTAACTCATCCCCTCCACTTAAAACTAAATACCCATAATTCTAAATAATTATAGTAGATGAAAAACCTTGCTTGTTGCATACATGTGTCTTTGTTTTTAATTATTATATAAAAGTCACATTTTGAAATATATGAAAAATAAAAACTGAAATGTTATTTAAAATACCAATAGATCATCATCACTGCATAAGATATTACTGCTTTAAAAAGTGAAAAAATCCCATCAACTGCTTGTCAATATGTAAAATGTGAATTCATCTTTAATAGATCAAGCTTAAATAGCTTTCATTAGCATCACTTAAAAACAGATTGATGAGGACAGAGTCAATTTTAGCAACTAGAAATCTAAGAACCAAGGTTGACAAATGTTGTCCATTAAAATAGAGGTGCACATTGCATATTGGTCTTTGTATAAAAGGGAATCTGTCATCAGGATGTCTATCATAGGTACAAATATTTATATGCGTATATACAGTAGTTCTTTCAAAGACAAGTCCAGCAATACATGGAGCGTTACATGACCAGTCCGTTCCTCCATTACTGAGAAATCAGCATTTAAACTGATGTGAATGAGGCTCTAGATGTGAATTTTCTGTGATTCCGGTTCCTATCCCTGCTCAGCGCCTTCACCTCCTGTTTGACGGACAGTCTTTGTGCTCTGTGACTTCAGAAAAAGGAGCTGTCAGTCAAGTAGGAGGAGGTGGCACCAGGTGGGGAATAGAGCTGGAGTGAGAAAGGTTTCCGCTCTACAGAGACTTTTCAATGCGTTTTATATCAGTTTGAAGCCGTGGCGCCAAAATGGGGGGCATTGGGAAAGAGCCAGACTGTGGAGTTCAGCAAAAGTGCTGGTGTTTCTTAAACCAGAAATGCTACTCTACTCCCCTACTAGAGTAGCATTTCTTGTGAGGTGCATGCCACTAATAACATTGAATTTGACGCATCATATTCCTGTGAGCCCATTATTAACAATGGCATGCATAGTGCCAGTCTTAATTAATTTGCCCCACAGTATTTTATGCTTTTGTTTCTTTTTTTAAGGGGTGAGCTTAATTTTTAACTGCACCATTATAATTCTAAATTATCAACTGCCTTTTTCTAAATCTTTCTGGAGGCTAATAAAAAACATAGAATTGAGCAAATTTATTTGAGTTTTTCTCGAATCTTGCAAAAATCTGTATTCTACAGAGTAAGCAAATTCAGCAAAATGTCAGGCTGTCATTTTGCTAAACAGTGGGGGGGGGGGGGTAGGAAAATGGTAGAGAAAATAAATCCTCACCGTTCACCTGTCCCGGTGAAGTGAAAGTCTTCTATCTGGCCTTCAGTGCTTCTTCTTTTCTCCTTCTCCTTTCGTGGAATTATTTTCTGACACTTCAATACTGGCTAGGACTTTCAGCTAGACAGTGCCTCGGATGTCACTGTGAGCTATGTTATCACAGTAAATGTCTTGCCGTCACAACTTTGATATTCACGTCACATGAGTGATGACACTGTAAGCAGTGACGTCAGTCAGAGGTCTAGTCAAGCCAAATGCAAAGGCCTTTAATGAAGGAGGCTGAAGAGAATGCAGTAAATGGGGGAAGGAGACTAGAACAGATGCGTAGGACTGGAGAGCTGGCAGTGGGGAGGGTATAACAGGTGAGCAATAAGATGAGTATTCATTTATCTTATTATAGATTACAGTTATTTTTTTTCCTTTTTACATCCTACATTTATGATGGTCTGGGGTCTAGAGAGACTCTAGATCATAATAAAGAAATGAGAATAATGTTAGTACTAATCAATTTGCCTTATAATATCTGCGTAATTTGCCAAATTCAAATTTTATCAACCAGGCAACCCCCACATGTACTTATGCTGGCTAACAGATGTAAATCATTCAGCTGCGGCAAGAAAAACTAAATCTCCGAGTACTAAAAAATACTCAGAGGACCCCGAGCATGCTCGAGAAATCTCGAGTAACGAGTATATTCGCTCATCACTAGTCTTAATACATTCTTTACACTGATTTTTAATTGCAAATTCTGCTACAGGTAGACAGATAGGTGGTCAGAGACATAACATGGGAGAAATTGCGCAAGTGTCTGGTTGGTACGTGTTGTGTGATCATTAGTCTCTGGGTGGTGCACAGATGAAGAAGAAAATTCTACATTGATCATTTTACAATCTGTCCTCCAGAATTTGGAAAGAAATTGGGTCCCCTATTCAGAAACCAAACTTTTTGAAACATCAAGTAAATGTACTAGATGTGTAACATATGTTACTTAAGGTGTGGGAGTTAGACAACCTAAACAGGGGAAAAATTGAACTGTTCATTGAACCTGTCAACCACAACACAAACAAGTCTTTCCTTCGGAGAGTGGCAGATCAGTAATTAAGTCCATGGAGTCTAATGTGTCTAAGGACAATTAAAAGCAGGCAAGATCTGGAGAAATCCAGCAGAAAAAGGTTTGGGGTGTTTTAGTTGAAGAACAGGTTTCACATCATAAGGCATATTCCTTAATATCTCAAACAATAGTTGGCCAGCAAAATGTCCTGCTAGCGATCAAGCAGTATTGTTAATTTCATTCCAGGGAGAACTGCAAGCCCAGAATCATGGGAAACTTGGAGAATATGTAGACAAAACTGTTAGGAAAAAATTATTTTTTGGGCAGCAGTTGTTTAATACAACCCCTGGCAAAAATTATGTAATCACCGGCCTTGGAGGACAAAACTGTTAGGAAATAATTATTTTTGGGGCAGCAGTTGTTTAATACAACCCCTGGCAAAAATTATGTAATCACCGGCCTTGGAGGATGTTCATTCAGTTGTTTAATTTTGTAGAAAAAAAGCAGATCACAGACAGGGCACAAAACTAAAGTCATTTCTAATGTCAACTTTCTGACTTTAAGAAACACTAAAACAAATCAAGAACAAAAAATGTGATAGTCAGTAATGGTTACTTTTTTAACCAAGCATAGGGAAAAAATTATGGAATTGCTCAATTCTGAAGAAAAAATTATGGAATCATGAAAAACAAACAAACCAAAAAAAAACCACATCACTAGTATTTTGTTTCACCGCCTCTGGCTTTTATAACAGCTTGCAGTCTCTGAAGCATTGACTTAATGAGTGTCAAACAGTACTCTTCATCAATCTGGCTCCAACTTTCTCTGATTGCTGTTGCCAGATCAGCTTTGCAGATTGGAGCCTTGTCATGGACCATTTTCTTCAACTTCCACCAAAGATTTTCAATTGGATTGAGATCTGGACTATTTGCAGGCCATGACATTGACCTTATGTGTCTTTTTTCAAGGAATATTTGCACAGTTTTTGCTCTATGGCAGAATGCATTATCATCTTGAAAAATGATTTAATCATCCCCAAACATCCTTTCAATTGATGGGATAAGAAAAGTGTCCAAAATATTAACATAAACTTGTGCATTTATTGAAGATGTAATCACAGCCATCTCCCCTGTGCCTTTACCTGACATGCAGCCCCATATCATCAATGACTGTGAAAATTTGCATGTTCTCTTCAGGCAGTCATCTTTATAACTCTCTTTGGAATGGCATCAAACAAAAGTTCCAGCATCATCACCTTGCCCAATGCAGATTTGTGATTCATCACTGAATATGACTTTCATCCAGTCATCCACAGTCCACAATTGTTTTTCCTTAGCCCACTGTAACCTTGTTT
The DNA here is from genome assembly GCF_051348905.1 of Ranitomeya variabilis. NCBI lineage: Eukaryota > Metazoa > Chordata > Amphibia > Anura > Dendrobatidae > Ranitomeya > Ranitomeya variabilis. The sequence goes on from NC_135232.1 coordinate 240,684,560, forward strand.
TTTTCTGTTAGGTGTTAATGATGGCTTTTGCTTAGCTTTTCTGTATGTAAATCCCATTTCCATAAGGCGGTTTCTTACAGTTCGGTCACAGACGTTGACTCCAGTTTCCACCCATTCATTCCTCATTTGTTTTGTTGCGCATTTCCTGTTTTGGAGACATATTGCTTTAAGTTTCTGGTCTTGCTGCTTTGATGTCTTCTTTGGTCTACCAGTATGTTTGCCGTTAACAACCTTCTCATGTTGTTTGTATTTGGTCCAGATTTTAAACACAACTGACTGTGAACAAGCAACATCTTTTGCAACATTGCGTGATGATCTATCCTCTTTTAAGAGTTTGATAATCCTCTCCTTTGTTTCAATTGACATCTCTCGTGTTGGAGCCATGATTCATGACAGACGAATTGGTGCTAAAGCTCTCCAAGGTGTGATCACTCCTTTTAGATGCAGACTAATGAGCAGATCTAATTTGATGCAGGTGTTATTTTTGGGTGTGAAAATTTACAGGGTGATTCCATAATTTTTTCCTCAGAATTGAATGATTCCATAATTTTTCCCCTATGCTTGGTTAAAAAAAGTAACCATTACTGACTACCACATTTTTTGTTCTTGATTTCTCTTTAGTGTTTCTTAAAGCCAGAAAGTTGCCATTTGAAATGACTTTAGTTTTGTGCCATGTCTGTGATCTGCTTTTTTTCTACACATTTAAACAATGGAATGAACATCCTCCAAGGCCGGTGATTCCATAATTTTTGCCAGGGGTTGTATTCCAGCTGATTCCAGATACGAAAAATTTTTGTGGTAAGTGATCACTGTGACTTTATGTTTGATATATTGGAGGAAGTGACATCATTCTTTGCAGGTCCACTCGATTTCCAACAATTCACAATAACTGTCATCATAATTCTTTTCAGCAGATAAAAGTTTTTGTGAAAAGAAGGTGCATGGATGAATTTGAGTGAAAGCGGTACTTTGCAATAATCCCACTCTCGTAGTAACCTCAGAAACATGAACTCTCCAATCTGAGGACACCCTAGATCAGGCTGAGCTCAAACAGAGTTTAATGAGAAGCATTCATCTAACTCAGAGAAGGCACAGATTACCTCAGGTCCCCAGTTAACTTTGTCAGCCACTTTCTTAGTTAATTTTCAAGAAATCCTTAATAAATTTACATTAGCAAACTTCACAAAGCACCTCAAAATCTTCAGAGAACTGGCTTGGAACCAATCTCCAATATTGTCTATCTTAGAGGGGTCCATTCAGAAACTTTTGAAGGATAAGCTGTACCACAGAATATTTACTACCTGAACCTCAGAGAGATTACCTTCACCTAGGCACCGGAGTTTTTTGGCAGCAGTCATCTTAGGCAGGCACGTATCTGATGACTAGATTCTCCACAATAGAAGCAAAGACCCATATATCATCTTCTGAGCCTCTGCACTTGCTGAGAATGAGTAACTACAATCTGTATAGATTCCTCAATCGCAATATTGGTCACATAAGAATTAGACACAGGTGCTGAATCAATCTAGTCTCTGCTCCTGCAGTGATCTGTCTTTATGAATATCCAGATAAATAACTATGTACATGAAGTCAAGTGTAGGAAATTGTACTAGCCAGCCTTTAACCCCTTTCCCACCTGAAACGTATCCATACGTTCCTGAGACCTGGGCCTTATTTACCTGGGACATATAGATACGTTCTGGTGATTTTGACAGCTGAATCCCGGCACTCAGTACCACAAGCGGTCCAGCACCACTCCCAACACTTTAACCTCCTAAATGCAATGATCGAACTCGATCGTAGCATTTCGGGAGCAGGCAGAGGAAAGACATCCCCTCTGCCCTTGGATCGCAGAGTCCCGATCATTGCTACCCGGGCCACCAGAGCTAGCAAAGTTGCTTGATCATGCTCACAGCATGATCAAGCAACTTTGTCTGTCAGTAATTACCATGAATCAGGAATCCCTCCCGAACCTGAAGAATTATTTAATTATATATATATATATATATATATATATATATATATATATATATATATATATATACCCGTATATATCAAATATATAATTTAATGGGAGGTAAATCCAATTAGCTGGAAGGACAGCCGGTAATGAAAGCAATCAACCCAAGAGAACAGATAAAAAAAAGTAAAAAAAGTTCAAACTATATTATAACCATTAAAATAATTTATTGATAGAAGATTAAAACAATGAGATAAAAAATCCATACATATAATAAAATATTTAAAAACATTTTCTGTATAATGATATAAAGACGCAAGTCAATCAGTATACCAATCATTATAGAATACACTGACATCAATAATAGGCTTATAAATGTGTAAATAGTATATTTGTAGTGCATTTATAGTGCTAACAAGTAATGTGCATAGAACTATATAAAAAATAATAAGTATCACACTTTATAAAGTGCATGTAAAAAATTCATCAAAAAATTCATAATAAACGTGTGGTGAAAGTGCAAAACATAAGCTCTATTCAAAGTGCAAGAGTGCAATTAGCCAAACCGCCAGTAGGAATCAGTGTCTCCACATACATATTAATTAGACCAGGGCAATAGTATACCTGTAAGTTACGTACTTAATATTTAAGCCTCAAAAACAAAGGAATGAAGTATAATGAGATACTTACAGAGCGATATATTGTATACCTGGTCTCCTGGAATGGCGTCCAACACCCAACACACGTTTTGGCACTTTGCCTTCGTCAGGGGGTGACGCCATTAGGAGAGAGGTAAGTATAAATAGAACAAGCGACCAATAGGAAAAGAAGGTGTGTTAACATAAAACAATGAGAAGAATAATCAATTATGCCTCTACTGCGCATGATCATGAATGCCGTCCTGCTCTGCCAAGACAAATATATAGTGCGAATGCGCATGTCTAAAGAAACCTTAATCCTTCTATTTGTGATGGATGCCTCTGGACTGTGCATGACCGGAAGTATTTATACGAACGGCACTTTACCAACAATGAAAATCCTTAAATTGCCAAAAAATATATTAGTGTATAGCAACAGAATCAATCCATAAATGTGCTGCCATGTTATAAATGAGCCCTATTGCACATATAAAAAGTATATCACCGCAAAACTACATAAGTATAGACAGAAAACTCTGCATGAGCAGCAAAAATAAGAAACTATACAGAACATAAACCGCATCGATAACGTTCTTCTTGGCGAACATAGAGACATCCATTCCAATACGTTATCCCAAATCCAAATGTGTTGGTATGGTGAACTTGTAAAATTGGGGGCAAAATAAGGCGCAAAATACAACAGCCACCAACATATCTTAAACAGAGTGAATCATGTAGCCACAAAAAGTATATTTCTATTACCAACAGCAGTATACTGCACAACAAAAAATCATACACTTGAGACAATAAACTTGCGGGACCGAAAGTATATTGGCACACGAAGTGCAGTGGCCCCTGGCAAATCTGAGCCAGGCGCATCAAGTCGCCACGGGAACTAATTGCCGTGGAGACTGAAAAGGCGCAGCCAGACACGGGATGCCCAGGCAACCCCTGCGACTTGACACATCTGGCTCGGATTTGACGGGGGCCACTTCACTTCGTGCGCCAATATACTTTCTCTATGTTCTATTATTTCTCTATGTTCGCCAAGAAGAACATTATCGGTGCGGTTTATGTTCTGTATAGTTTCTTATTTTTGCTGCTCTGGCGACCTTCCTCATGCGGCCTGGATTTGTTCCTAATGGTTGCTTTGCGCCAGTAGGTTTCTAGTTGTATAATCTTTTGGCACCTTAATTAAAATCTATACCTTTTCCGCACATGATGTTGATGTGTATGTCGGGCTACAGGAGCATATTCCTTTGGTTACCATGGTGACACCTTGTGCGTTGTTTTAGATCCACTTCCGTTCATGCGCATTTTTCTGTCTATACTTATGTAGTTTTGCGGTGATATACTTTTTATATGTGCAGTAGGGCTCATTTATAACATGGCAGCACATTTATGGATTGATTCTGTTGCTATATACTAATATACACTCACCGGCCACTTTATTAGGTACACCTGTCCAACTTCTTGTTAACAATTAATTTCTAATCAGCCAATCACATGGCGGCAACTCAGTGCATTTAGGCATGTAGACATGGTCAAGACAATCTCCTGCAGTTCAAACCGAGCATCAGTATGGGGAAGAAAGGTGATTTGAGTGCCTTTGAACGTGGCATGGTTGTTGGTGCCAGAAGGGCTGGTCTGAGTATTTCAGAAACTGCTGATCTACTGGGATTTTCACGCACAACCATCTCTAGGGTTTACAGAGAATGGTCCGAAAAAGAAAAAAAATCCAGTGAGCGGAAGTTCTGTGGGCGGAAATGCCTTGTTGATGCCAGAGGTCAGAGGAGAATGGGCAGACTGGTTCGAGCTGATAGAAAGGCAACAGTGACTCAAATCGCCACCCGTTACAACCAAGGTAGGCCTAAGAGCATCTCTGAACGCACAGTGCGTCGAACTTTGAGGCAGATGGGCTACAGAAGCAGAAGACCACACCGGGTACCACTCCTTTCAGCTAAGAACAGGAAACTGAGGCTACAATTTGTACAAGCTCATCGAAATTGGACAGTAGAAGCTTGGAAAAACGTTGCTTGGTCTGATGAGTCTCGATTTCTGCTGCGACATTCGGATGGTAGGGTCAGAATTTGGCGTAAACAACATGAAAGCATGGATCCATCCTGCCTTGTATGGAGCATCTTTGGGATGTGCAGCCGACAAATCTGCGGCAACTGTGTGATGCCATCATGTCAATATGGACCAAAATCTCTGAGGAATGCTTCCAGCACCTTGTTGAATCTATGCCATGAAGAATTGAGGCAGTTTTGAAGGCAAAAGGGGGTCCAACCCGTTACTAGCATGGTGTACCTAATAAAGTGGCCGGTGAGTGTATATTTTGGCAATATAAGGATTTTCATTGTTGGTAAAGTGCCGTTCGTATAAATACTTCCGGTCATGCGCAGTCCAGAGGCATCCATCACAGATAGAAGGATTAAGGTTTCTTTAGACATGCGCATTCACACTATATATTTGTCTTGGCAGAGCAGGACGGCATTCATAATCATGCGCAGTAGAGGCATAAATGATTATTCTTCTCAATGGTTTATGTTAACACACCTTCTTTTCTTATTGGTCGGTTGTTCTATTTATACTTACCTCTCTCCTAATGGTGCCAACCCCTGATGAAGGCAAAGTGCCGAAACGCGCGTCGGGTGTTGGACGCCATTCCAGGAGACCAGATATACACTATATCGCTCTGTAAGTATCTCATTATATTTCATTCCTTTGTTTTTGAGGCTTAAATATTAAGTACGTAACTTACAGGTATACTATTGCCCTGGTCTAATTAATATGTATGTGGAGACACTGACTCCTACTGGCGGATTGGCTAATTGCACTCTTGCACTTTGAATAGAGCTTATATTTTGCACTTTCACCACACGTTTATTATGAATTTGTTGATGAATTTTTTACATGCACTTTATAAAGTTTGATACTTATTATTTTTTATATAATTCTATGCAAATTACTTGTTAGCACTATATGTGCACTACAAATATACTATTTACACATTTATAAGCCAATTATTGATGTCAGTGTATTATATAATGAATGGTATACTTAATTGACTTACGTCTTTATATCAATATACAGAAAGTGTTTTTATATATTCTATTATATGTATGGATTTTTGATCTCATTGTTTTAATCTTCTATCAATAAATTATATTAATGGTTATAATATAGTTTGGACTTTTTTGTTGGTTTTTTATCTGTTCTCTTGGGTTGTTTGTCTGTCAGTGCAGCGCTGACAGTTTGCAAAGCATAGGGATTCTCCTGCATCCCCATGCTATACATGTGATCAGCCTGCAAAAAGTGATAGTCCCTTAGTGGGACAAAGTAAAAAAGTTAAAGAAACTTTTAAAAAAAGTTTTAAAAAAATTTCAAAAATATAAAAGATCAAAAAATAATTAAAAAAAATCTAAATATATTGTACCCATAAATAAACATTTTAACGTAAAAAAAATAAATATATAAACAATACAAAAGTACACATATTTGGTATCACCACATCTGTAACGACCCATCCTGTGAAACTGTTCTACTAGATAACCCCTTTAGTGAACACCATAAAAAAATAATGTGGTATTGCTGCAATTGTACTAACCCGAAGAATAAAACTGTCTTATCAATTTTACCACACGAGGAACGACATAAAAAAATATAAATTCCTGAATTGCTGTTTTTTGGTCATTATGCCACCCAAAAATCGGAATAGAAAGCAATCAAATAATGTCATGTGTCTGCAAATGGTACCAATAAAAACGTCAACTCATCCCGCAAAAAATAATCCCTCATATGACTCTATGGACCGAAATATCGAAAAATTATAGCTATCAAGATATGGTGATGCAAAAACTAGTTATTGCAATAAAACGCACCTTTTAGTGTGTGACAGCATAGTAACATAGTTATTAAGGTTGAAGGAAGACTTTAAGTCCATCTAGTTCAACCCATAGCCTAACCTAACATGCCCTAACATGTTGATCCAGAGGAAGGCAAAAAAAAAACATGTGGCAAAGAGTAAGCTCCACCTTGGGGAAAAAAATTCCTTCCCGACTCCACATACGGCAATCAGACTAGATCCCTGGATCAACGCCCTATCAAGGAATCTAGTGTATATACCCTGTAACATTATACTTTTCCAGAAAGGCATCCAGTCCCCTCTTAAATTTAAGTAATGAATCACTCATTACAACGATATACGGCAGAGAGTTCCATAGTCTCACTGCTCTTACAGTAAAGAATCCGCGTCTGTTATTATGCTTAAACCTTCTTTCCTCCAGACATAGAGGATGCCCCCTTGTCCCTGTCTCATGTCTATGATTAAAAAGATCATCAGAAAGATCTTTGTAGTGTCCCCTCATATATTTATACATTAACCCCTTCCTGACGTCGGACGGGATAGTACGTCCGACGTCAGGTCCCCTGCTTTGATGCAGGGCTCCGCGGTGAGCCCGCATCAAAGCCGGGACATGTCAGCTGTTTTGAACAGCTGACAGGTGCCTGCAATAGCGGCGGGTGAAATCGCGATTCACCCGCCGCTATTAACTAGTTAAATGCCGCTGTCAAACGCAGACAGCGGCATTTAACTACCGCATTCGGCCGGGCGGCCGGAAATGACGTCATCGCCGACCCCCGTCACATGATCGGGGGTCGACAATGCTTCAGTATTGTAACCATAGAGGTCCTTGAGAACTCTATGGTTACTGATCGCCGGTAGCTGTGAGCACCACCCTGTGGACGGCGCTCACAGCACACCTGATTTTCTGCTGCATAGCAGCAATCTGATGATCGCTGTTATGTAGCAGAGGCGATCGAGTTGTGCCTGCTTCTAGCCTCCCATGGAGGCTATTGAAGCATGGCAAAAGTTTAAAAAAAAAGATAAAAAAAATGTGAAAAAAATAAAAAAACCATAAAAGTTTAAATCACCCCCCTTTCGCCCCAATCAAAATAAATCAATAAAAAAAAATCAAACCTACACATATTTGGTATCACAGCATTCAGAATCGCCCGATCTATCAATAAAAAAAAGCATTAACCTGATTGCTAAACGGCGTAATGAGAAAAAAATCCGAAACGCCAGAATTACATTTTTTAGGTCGCCGTGAAATTGTATTAAAATGCAATAACGGGCGATCAAAAGAATGTATCTGCACCGAAATGGTATCATTAAAAATGCCAGCTCGGCACGCAAAAAATAAGCCCTCAAACGACCCCAGAACATGAAAAATGGAGACGCTACGAGTATCAGAAAATGGCTCAATTTATTTTTTTTTTAGCAAAGTTTGGAATTTTTTTTCACCAATTAGGTAAAAAATAACCTAGTCATGTTAGGTGTCTATGAACTTGTAATTACCTGGAGAATCATAATGGCAGGTCAGTTTTAGCATTTAGTGAACCAAGCAAAAAAGCCAAGCAAAAAACAAGTGTGGGATTGCACTTTTTTTGCAATTTCACCGCACTTGGAAATTTTTCCCGTTTTCTAGTACACGACATGGTAAAACCAATGATGTCTTTCAAAAGTACAACTCGTCCCGCAAAAAATAAGCCCTCACATAGCCAAATTGACGGAAAAATAAAAAAGTTATGGCTCTAGGAATGAGGGGAGTGAAAAACGAATACGGAAAAACGGAAAATCCCACGGTCATGAAGGGGTTAACATAAGATCACCCCTTAGCCTTAGTTTTTCCAAACTAAATAGCCCCAAGTGTAATAACCTATCTTGTTAATGCAGACCCCCCAGTCCTCTAATAACCTTAGTCGCTCTTCTCTGCACCTGCTCTAGTTCAGCTATGTCTTTCTTATACACCGGAGACCAGAACTGTGCACAGTATTCTAAGTGTGGTCGAACTAGTGACTTGTATAGAGGTAAAATTATGTTCTCCTCATGAGCATCTATGCCTTTTTTAATGCATCCCATTATTTTATTTGCCTTTGTAGCAGCTGCCTGACACTGGCCACTAAATGTGAGTTTGTCATCCACCCATACTCCCAGGTCTTATTACTTCTACCCAAGTGCATGACCTTACATTTATCCCCATTAAAGCTCATTTGCCATTTATCAGCCCAAGCTTCTAGTTTACATAAATCATCCTGTAATATAAAATTGTCCTCTTCTGTATTCATTACCCTGCTGAGTTTAGTGCCATCTGCAAATATTGAAATTCTGCTCTGTATGCCCCCTACAAGGTCTTTAATAAATATGTTAAAAAGAAGAGGGCCCAATACTGACCCCTGTGGCACCCCACTGCTAACTGCGACCCAGTCCGAGTGTGCTCCATTAATAACCACCCTTTGTTTCCTATCCCTGAGCCAGCTCTTAACCCACTTACACATATTTTCCCCTATCCCCATTATTCTCATTTTATGTATCAACCTTTTGTGTGGCACCGTATCAAAAGCTTTTGAAAAGTCCATATACAGTACGACCACTGGGTTCCCTTGGTCCAGTCCGGAACTTACCTTTTCATAGAAATTGATCAAATTAGTCTGACAGAAATGGTCCCTAGTAAACCCATGTTGATATTGGGTCATGAGGTTATTCCTCTTCAGATACTCCAGTATAGCATCTCTTAGAATACCCTCCAGGATTTTACCCACAGTAGAGGTTAAGCTTACTGGCCTATAATTTAGAGTTCAGTTTTTGTCCCCTTTTTGAATATTGGCACCACATTTGCTATACGCATGTCCTGTGGTACAGACCCTGTTATTATGGTGTCTTTAAAGATTAAAAATAATGGTCTATCAATGACTGTACTTAATTCCAGCAGTATTCGGGGGTGGATCCCATCAGGGCCCGGAGATTTGTAAATTTTAGTGATTTTTAGACGCCGCCGTACTTCCTGCTGGGTTAAGCAGGTGATATTTAATGGGGAATTTTTGTTATCACTGATTATATTGTCTGCCATAGAATTTTCTTGTGTAAGTACTGATGAAAAAAAGTCATTTAGCATATTGGCTTTTTCCTCATCCTCATCCACCATTTCACCCAGGCTATTTTTAAGGGGGCCAACACTATCATTTTTTAGTTTCTTACTATTTACGTAGTTAAAGAATATTTTGTGATTATTTTTACTCTATCTGACAATGAGTCTCTCTGTCTCAATCTTTGCTGCCTTGATTTGCTTTTTACAGAATTTATTTAATTTTCTGTATTTATTTAATGCCTCATCACTACCTACTTCCTTTAATTCTCTAAATGCTTTCTTTTTGTCATTTATTGCACCCCTTACAGCTCTATTTAGCCATATTGGTTTCCTCCTATTTCTAGCATGTTTATTCCCATACGGTGTATACTGTGCACAGGTCCTATCCAGGATGCTAATAAACGTATCCCATTTTCTTTGTGTATTTTTATGTCTTAGGATATCGTCCCAGATAATTGCACCAAGATCATCTCTCATCCATTGGAAATTTGCCCTCCTGAAGTTTAGTGTCCTTGTAACCCCTCTACTACACATCTTATTAAAGGATACATGAAAACTTATTATTTTGTGATCACTATTCCCCAGATGACCCCCAACCCTTATATTTGATATGCGGTCTTGCCTGTTGGTTAATATTAGGTCTAGCAGTGACCCCTTTCTTGTTGGGTCCTGAACTAGTTGTGAAAGGTAAATGTCTCTCATAGTTGTCAAAAACGATTACCTTTGCTGGAACTGCAGGTTTCTGTTCCCCAATCTATTTCAGGGTAGTTGAAGTCCCCCATAATAATGACTTCTCGTTGAGTCGCAGCTTCATCTATTTGCTTTATGAGGATATTCTCCATTGCTTCCATTATTTTTGGAGATTTGGAGAACAAACCCCTATCAGTAATTTATTATTTTTCCCCCTCCCCTTATCTCCACCCACAGGGACTCTACATTTTCATTAAATTCACCTATATTATCAGCCAAACATAAAAATGGAATAAATCTGGTATCACTGTAATCGCACCAACCAGAAAAATAAAGTCGCCTAATCACTTATACCATATAAGGAAAGGCAAAAAAAAAAACACAATTCTTCACCTGTTGCTGTTTTGTTCATTCTGCATCCCAAAGTTCGCAGTAAGGCTGAGTGCACATTTATTTTGTGCTCTGCGTTGAGCGTTTACACCGGAGTTTCCGAGTAAATCTCTGAAATACGTGATTCAGATGGAACCTCAGGTGTACAATTCCCTATAATGAGGCAGATGGAGGCACTGTGGATGCCACAGGACATGTAATCCGGCAGTGTCCATCTTTTTAGGATTGAATACTGGTAGCACAAAGGCTCCGGAAAAACTAAATGGCTCCTTGCCCCAAAAAAGAAATTCAGCAAATTCTGTGCTCCCAAATCCAAATGCTACCTTCCTTCTAAGCCCCTCAGTGTACCTAAACCACATATAGCGTCCACATATTTGGCATTTCTGAAGCAATGAAGCACATGTAACTTACTGGTGCATGTCTCCAGAAGCATACTGGTCACTACAATGACACTTTACAATTTTCACTCAGTAACATTCATTGCTGCTTGTTTCTGGAAGACTCCAGGGAGTCAAAATCGTCACGACACCTGTAGGTAAATTCCCAAAGGGGTATAAGTTCCAAAACAGGGTCATTCCGCTCTTCTAGCAATTAAGGGCTCTGAATATGTAGTCCACAGAATATTCTATGAAATCTACGCTCCAGGAAGTAAATAGCACTATGCCCCCCCCCCTCGAGTCTCTCTGTATGGCTTAGCAGTACTGTAAAGACACAAATGGGGTATTACCACGTTCAGCAGAAATTGTGGGACAAATTATGGTGCCATTGCTACCCAGTTCTTGTGTAAAAATGCAAAATCTGGGGTTAAAACTAAATTTTGGTGGTAAAAACGTAATTATATTTTCTTCACTGCCCAGTGGTATAAAATTCCCTGACATACCCGTGGTGTCAATATGATCACTGCACCCCTAGATGAATTTTTTGAGAGGTGCAGTTTGTAAAATGGTGTCACTTATGGGTGGTTCTGCTGTGCTGGCACCCCAGGGATTCTCCCAGTGGGTCATGGCACATGCAAACCACAACAGCAAAATCTGCACAATAGTATGGTGCTCCTTCCTTTCTGAGCTTGGCACTGTGTCTGAAAAATATTTCCAAATTGCATGTAATGCATTGGCGCTCTCAGGAAAAAAATGGACCTCAGTTTGTTGTAAAAGAAAAATACCTATTTGCCCTTAGAAAAATTAAAAACTTGGGGCATTTTAATGGTAAAAATGTAATTTATTTTTCTTCACCACTCAATGGTGTAAAATTCTGTGAGGCACATGTGGTGTCAATAGGATCACTGCTGGTGTTGAGCATTCCGATACCGCAAGTATCGGGTATCGGCCGATATTTGCTGTATCGGAATTCCGATACCAAGTTCCAATATTTTTGTGATATCGGAAATCGGAATCGGAAGTTCCCAGTGTATGGTTCCCAGGGTCTGGAGGAGAGGAGACTCTCCTTCAGGCCCTGGGATCCATATTCATGTAAAAAATAAAGAATTAAAATAAAAAATATGGATATACTCACCCGTCCGGCGGCCCCTGGACCTTACCGATGTAACTGGCAGCCTCCGTTCCTAAGAATGAGGAGTTTAGGACCTGCGATGACGTCGCGGCTTGTGATTGGTCACGTGAGCGGTCACATGAGCGGTCACGCGACCTGTCACAAGCCGCGACGTCATCGAAAGTCCTAAACTCCTCATTCTTAGGAACGGAGGCTGCCGGTTACATCGGTAAGGTCCAGGGGCCGCCGGATGGGTGAGTATATCCGTATTTTTTATTTTAATTCTTTATTTTTTACACGAATATGGATCCCAGGGCCTGAAGGAGAGTTTCCTCTCCTTCAGACCCTGAGAACCATCCAGGATACCTTCCAATACTTGTGTCCCATTGACTTGCATTGGTATCGGGTATCGGTATCGGCGATATCCGATATTTTTTGGATATCGGCCGATACCATCCGATACCGATACCTTTGAATATTGGAAGGTATCGCTTAACACTAATCACTGCACCTCTAGATGAATTTATTGGGGACTATAATTTGCAAAATGAGTTCACATATATAGGGGGGTTTCTGTTGTTCTGGCACCTCAGGGGCTCTGCCAATGTGACACTCTCAAACCATTCCATCAAAATCTGAACTCAAATATGGTGCCTCTTCCATTCTGAACTTTTCACTGTGCATAAAAAGTAGTATTCCCCCATACTTGGGGTATCGACATACTCAGGAGAATTTGCCTAACAAATTGTATGGTGACATTTCTCCTATTACCCTCATGAAAATGCAAAACCTGGGGCTAAAAACATATTTGTGGGTAATATGTGATTTTTTTTAATGGCTCAACATTATAAACTTCTGTGAAGCTCCTGAGAGTTCAATGTGCTCACCACAAATCTAGATCAGTTCATTGATGGATCCAGTTTCCAAAATGGTGTCACTTGTGGGGAATCTTCACTGTTTATGCACATCACATGGCGTCCGCAAATTGTTCCAGTAAATTTTACATTTAAAAAGTCAAATGGTACTCCTTCCCTTCCGAGCCCTGCCGTATGCCCAAACAGTGGTTTTCCCCCACATATGGGGTTTCGGCATGCTCAAGAGAAATTGCACAACAAACTTCAGGGTCAATGTTTTGCTGTTACCCTTGTGAAAAAAGCTAAATGTTCATTTTTTTTCCACATTCCAAAAATTCCTATGAAGCACCAGAAGGGATAATAAACTTCTTGAATGTCGTTTTGAGCACCGTGAGGGGACCAGTTTTTATAATGGTGCCACTTTTGGCTATTTCTTATCATAGAGACCCCTCAAAGTCACTTCAAATGTGAGGTGGTCCCTAAAAAATGGTTTTGTAAATTTTTTTGGAAAAAGAAGAAATCGCTGGTCAACTTTTAACCCTTACAACGTCCTAATGGAAAAAATGTTTAAAAACTGTGCTAATGTAATGTAAACATGTGGGAAATGTAATTTATTAATTATTTAGCTTGACACATCTCTCTGATTTAAGGGCTTAAGAATTCAAAGTTTGAAAATTGCAACATTTTTGAAATTTTCGCCATTTTTTTCACAAATAAACGCAAGTTATATTAAAGAAATTTTACCACTATCATGAAGTACAATATTTCACGAAAAAACAGTCTCAGAATCAGTGGGATTGCTTTGAAGAGTTCCAGAGTTATTACCTTATAAACTGACACTGGTCAGAATTGTAAAAATTGGCCTGGTCATTAACATGCAACATTAAAGGGGTTAATCTTGTAAGAAAGTCCAACACATAAGAGGCAACAAAGGTTCTTGTCATTTCATTTAGAGTCCAATGCCCAGCGTTGAAACTAAATACAGTAATCTTTCACAGAATGACAACCTTGAGATGGGACTGTCCATTTGCTTTCAGCAAAAGCTACCTCATCAGTATCTTCATACACGAGATCTAGGCCTTCAAAAAAAAGTCAACTTAAAAAGAGTTGGGAGCATCTGATGATAGGTAAAAGGCTCAAAATAATAGAAAAACGGCTGACAGCACTACTGTAGAAAAGTGGTTGCCCGTCCTAACTCCACAGGATCCAAATGGAGAATTACATACCAAAAGTTCAAAGTGAAGGACAGCATCCAATCCAGGTGAAGATCATAAACATTTTATTGTGCCATAAATGCAACGTTTCAACCCCTCAGGGTCATGCTTGACAAAGACCCTGAGGGGTTGAAATGTTGCATTTATGGCACAATAAAGTGTTTATGATCTTCACCTGGATTGGATGCTGTCCTTCACTTTGAACTTTAGGTAAAAGGCTCAAGTCTGGGGAGGAACATGCTGTAGGGATATAAGTTCCAATCTTTGGCTTTCAGAATTCAATGATTGTGTACAGAGTCTTAAATATAATTTATAGCACTCCTTAAAAGTGTTTACATAGCAAAAAAAGGACAACACTATACATTATTTACCTGCCCAGGTCACAGAAACTAATTCACTAATAGTATGCAGTAAAACCCCACCTTGATATGGATGAGGCAACATAGACACATGTAGAGCACAGACATTGGACACACTGTGAACTACGTGTGTGTTACCAGTGCCCTATTGACACCCTATTTGTGTGCAATTTCAATACTAAGCAAACACACCCTCCATGAATTGGTAAGTTGCGAGTGGTTGTCTCATCAGTATTTTGCACCTGTGTTGACCAGACCTTAATTTGATTGAGACTCTGTAGTCAGACTTTAAAATTACTGTTTGTAAGAGAAAACCATTTAACTTGAAGAAGCTGGAGCAGTTTTGACTTGAGAAATGGGCAATCATCCCGGTGGCAAGATCTGAAAAGATCATAGAGACTTATTCAAAGAGATTTGCTGCTGTAATTGCCACAAAAGGAGGCTCTGCAAAGTACTGACTTTATGGAAGTGAAGTTATGCACACTGAAGTTTTCAGTTATTTTGTCCTATTTGTTGTTTGTTTCACAAAAAACAAACACATTTTCACAGTTTTAGGCATGTTCTTTACATGAACTGATGCAAACCCTTGTGAGGCAGTGACCAGTGTTATATGTGATCCTGTCCCCCAGGATGTGCGAAGAAGCATATAGAGGCTGGGGGAGTGCATTACAGTCACAGGCATAGTTGTGATTGCAAGGCAGAATAGACGTGTCAGTTTTTGGCTAGCTATTTGTCCAAGGCAGAGTTAAGAAAACCCACCATTTTCTAAATGGACTATAGGATGGTAGTGGGGCAGTCCATTTCCTTCACCGGCCACAGGTTTTCCATGTGGCCTATGGCCACAGGTTTGTTTGTAAAGACCCCTGCATCAGAGGATTGGGTATGTCAGTTTTGGTCTTGCAAGCAGGAAGAGCAGATGGCTTTGCAGAGCTCAACCTGTTGTGAGGCAACACAGGGCCAAGAGGAGCCAAAAGTACTGGCACCCTCAGTGTACAAGGCGATGCAGTCGCCCACAGAAACCAGTCACAGACTGTCTTTATTTTTCCCGGCTGCGATTTACTTTCCTGCTTTGTGAGTACACTGTTTATTAAAGGAGACGTTACTTTGAATTTTTCCTGGGTCACTGCCTCATCACTGCACAGCGTGGATAATGCTGCACTACATCCTCCAAAAAAAACTGTGAAATTCCAGGTTGTAAGGTAGCAAAACATGAAACATGCCAAGTGGGGTAAATACTTTTGCAAGCCTTATATTATACACAGTCACAACATTTACAGTAGTACAGTGGGTGATGGTCTCAGCTCACATATTCCCCCTTTCTATACACTGACCTCTTCACTGGTAACATAGCAAAACATTCTCCCATGGAAATCAATAAATTATACTTGGCCTGCAGGCTTTTAAGGTTCACATGACTCTTGTAAAGCATTTATGTGAACACTGATAACAGCAGTACTTGCAAGATGGCTGCGTTAGCGTATGTTTCCACGTGGCATATTCCTTCAGGATTTGCTGCGGATTGGACGTTGCGTACAGCCGCAGCTACTAATCTGCAGCATCCAGATGTTACAGCATAGTAGAGGGGATTTTATGAAATGCTGTTTCCACAATGTGTGCACGGCCGCATCCGGCGGCCTTGCGTTTCTGCACATGCGGCACATCTTTCTAGACCGCAGCATGTCTATTTATCTTGCTCCATCTCTGCAAGATAAATACCACAGTCCTATGTATAGGATGCGGTGATTCTGCCTGTGTTCAATGAACACAGGTGGAATCACCGCATCATACAGAGGGGGGGCAGCAATTTGGGCAGAGCGGGGTATCCGCTGCATCCAAAGCGCTACGTTTCCTGACCGTGGAAACATAGCATTAATGAAAATGAACAGAAAACAAAAATAAAAAATCTAAATTAAGAAGATGAAAAAGAATATCTAGTATTGCATGGTTAGAATAAGTAAAACAAAAAATGTGATGCATTTCTTCTATACAATACCTAGAGCAGAATCTATAAGCAAAATATTAAGTATTAGGTCCACCACAGGGGTGTGGCACAAGCTTTAATTATATTATAGATCTCATCTGTTCCATGGAGTTCTCCGTGTTGGACTCCCTACTGGCCTGATAATGATGACCTATCCTCTACCCTATAATATGCTGAGACAACCCTTTTAATAATATGTAATCTAAATTTATAAATTAAAAGATTTTCTATTGGTACATTTCCTGACAAATGATTCGTAAAAGAGCAGAGCAAAAGTGAATCATATTTTCTTATCTCATTAGATCATATTTTTGTGCTATTTTATGACATTATTATGATAATTTATAATAATAATCTAAAAACTTTGCGTCACCATCAGAACTGTTTTATGACATTCACACATTTATACACTCACCGGCCACTTTATTAGGTACACCTGTCCAACTTCTGGTTAACACTTAATTTCTAATCAGCCAATCACATGGCGGCAACTCAGTGCATTTAGGCATGTAGACATGGTCAAGACAATCTCCTGCAGTTCAAACCGAGCATCAGTATGGGGAAGAAAGGTGATTTGAGCGCCTTTGAACGTGGCATGGTTGTTGGTGCCAGAAGGGCTGGTCTGAGTATTTCAGAAACTGCTGATCTACTGGGATTTTCACGCACAACCATCTCTAGGGTTTACAGAGAATGGTCCGAAAAAGAAAAAAAATCCAGTGAGCGGCAGTTCTGTGGGCGGAAATGCCTTGTTGATGCCAGAGGTCAGAGGAGAATGGGCAGACTGGTTCGAGCTGATAGAAAGGCAACAGTGACTCAAATCACCACCCGTTACAACCAAGGTAGGCCTAAGAGCATCTCTGAACGCACAGTGCGTCGAACTTTGAGGCAGATGGGCTACAGCAGCAGAAGACCACACCGGGTACCACTCCTTTCAGCTAAGAACAGGAAACTGAGGCTACAATTTGTACAAGCTCATCGAAATTGGATAGTAGAAGATTGGAAAAACGTTGCTTGGTCTGATGAGTCTCGATTTCTGCTGCGACATTCGGATGGTAGGGTCAGAATTTGGCGTAAACAACATGAAAGCATGGATCCATCCTGCCTTGTATGGAGCATCTTTGGGATGTGCAGCCGACAAATCTGCGGCAACTGTGTGATGCCATCATGTCAATATGGACCAAAATCTCTGAGGAATGCTTCCAGCACCTTGTTGAATCTATGCCACGAAGAATTGAGGCAGTTCTGAAGGCAAAAGGGGGTCCAACCCGTTACTAGCATGGTGTACCTAATAAAGTGGCCGGTGAGTGTATATAAATGGAATAATGATTATCCACTTTCAATTTCAAATGGTTTTAAAGTATCATTAAAAATAAATTCTCTTTTTTCTAAAATGTATCAAAGCAAACACATTACACGGTGTCAATCAAAATCAGTCAACATGTATCATTCAGACCAAGTTAATCTCAGTGTAGTCACACTCTGTTCGGGCTAATGGATATGGTCCGCTTGCCACATATACTATATCCTTACATTAACTCTTTAAAACATTCTGTGCACATTCTAAACACTTACTAATAAGATCAATGAGATTTTCTACATGCTTCAGTACTCTGCTGTGTGGTCTAGTCTCCTGAGCTGCATATTTCTAAGAGGTGGTTTGAGTGATTGGTGATAAGTTTCAAGCAACAATTGGCCAACACAAGCAGTAAAGTCAGTAAGCACATAAATACATCCAAAATTCCAAATCTTAAAAACATTGAATGACGCCTTTCTGCAATTTTGTCATGCTGCTACTCCTTTACATAATTATTTATGTTTTGTTTGATTAAGACAAAAAAATTTCTTTGTAATTATATAAATGCTTACGTAACATCACAACACTACAAGGATAACCAACTTGTAATGTCCAGAAATGCCATTTACCTGCAGGTAAGTAGCATTTAATTCTTGCATCCTTGCCTTCCTGGAGCAACAGTTACAAGGAGAAAATGGAAAAAGTTGTATATCCTACCTGTGGTTGTTCACTTCCAGTCATCAGGGCAGTGCAGGGAGCAATGACAGTCATCACTTACTACACAGTGAAGGCATGTCTATTCACTCCCCAGCATTTTGATTGACAGCTTACTCTGCAGAATGTGCAGATCATGGTGCCCATCAAAGCTTCGAGGAGTGAACAGAACTGTATTCACTGTGTCATGATTGGTGACTTTAGTCACTGCACTGCCCTGATGACTGGAAGCAAGCGGCTGCAGGGAGAATAAAAGTTAATTTTCTCCCTGAGGCTGCAGCTCCATTTAGGTAGGCATGATTCAAACAGCATTTACCTGCAGATTAATATTACAGGTAAAAAGCATTTCTTGACAAGAGGAATTCCTTTTAAATAACTTACATTATAATATCTAAAACAATAGCAACATTTATAGTAAATAGGCCATAATCAACAATTTAGTTCAGTGGCCAAATAAAAAGTGTAACATAGAATTAAAATTATTCTAAAAATGAAAGCAAGTAGAATATTTGTCAAAACATGGAAAACTATTAAAAGATTAAATAAGACTGAAGTACCATATTTTGCAGATTATAAGACACATTGGACCATAAGATGCACTTAAAATTTTGGGGAGGAAAATAGAAAAACTTTTTTTAAATAAAATGTTGGTGCTTCTTATAGTCTGCATTTACAGTAGCTTGCCGGTGGTGGCAGCTGCTATGGAGCGGGGTCCCAGGAAGCTGGCGGCGGTGGCAGCAGGAATGGGGCAATGCTGTGGTCATTGGGCTGGGAAGAGACAGTGCAAGTCTGCGGGGGGGCTCCAGGCTTTCATAAAATGTTGGGTGTCCCTGCACTTCCAATCCTTTTCACTGCTGTGGGCTTTGGGAAAATGGCATCCTGAAACAGGGCATGGAAGGTTGAGATCTTGGGAGCCGAGATCAAAATCTGCAGATGGTCTGCCTCTGGGAGTCAGTTTCCCAAAGTCCACCACAGTGAAAAGGATGGAAAGTGCGGGGACTACTGAAAACCCACTTCTCACAGCCTGGGGCTCCCAGCAGTAGCATAGCTACTGGGGGCAAAGGTGTCCATTACCACGGGCCCCAGGCTGAGTGGGCCCACCCATAGATACACTACTGTAACTGTATCAGCATGTGCAGCACACCGATACATTTACATTCTGATGCAGAGCAGGGAGAATTGATCTCCATGCAATGCTGCCCGGCCACTATTGGGCTGCTGAGCAGGTGGGGGGCCCAATGCCAGCAGTGGGCCCTTCACCCATCATCACAGGTTCAGCTGGATGCCGCTACTGCTGACCACATTGATGAGAGAAGAAGCGTTACGCTCCTGCTCCCATCATCCCCCTGCCAACATCTGACGTCACCGATGCCAACACTGACAGGGGTTGCAATGATGTCACTACCCGACGCCCATGGTCCGGAGTTGTGCGGGTGCTCAAAACAGCAGAGGAACCAGGAAGAAGAGAAGAAGAGAGGTGAGTATTTATTTTTTATGGGGGTTTCTGTTGTGAATTAGACTTTTTTGGCTCCCTCTTGTGGTCACTAGTGATATGACTCTGGGATTGTCTTTCCTCAGTTTGGCACCCACCTGGGTCGTTAGTCCAGGGGTGTTGCTATATAAACTTCCTGGTTTCTCAGTCCAGTGCCTGGCATCGTTGTAATCAGTTCCTTTCTGTTTGCTCCTGTCTGCTGGTCTTGGATCTTGCAAAATTAAGCTAAGTCCTGCTTCCTTGTTTTTTTGTTTTTTTGCTTTGCTCTTATTTTTGTCCAGCTTGTACTAAATGTGATTCCTGATTTTGCTGGAAGCTCTAGGGGGCTGGTGTTCTCCCCCCGGGCCGTTAGACGGTTCGGGGGTTCTTGAATATCCAGCGTGGAAATTTTGATAGGGTTTTTGCTGACCATATAAGTCATCTTACTATATTCTGCTATTAGTCAGTGGGCCTCTCTTTGCTAAATATCTAGTTCATTCTTACGTTTGTCTTTTCTCCTTACCTCACCGTTATTATTTGTTGGGGGCTTGTGTCCAACTTTTGGGGTCTTTTCTCTGGAGGCAAGAAAGGTCTATCTTTTCCCTTCTAGGGTTAGTTAGTTCTCCGGCTGGCGCGAGACGTCTAGAACCAACGTAGGCACGTTCCCCGGCTGCTGCTATTTGTGGTGCTAGGATTAGATATATGGTCAGCCCAGTTACCACTGCCCTATGAGCTGGTTTTTTGTGTTTGCAGACATGGTATGTACTTTTGAGACCCTCTGCCATTGGGGTCATAACAGTATGCCAGGCCAAGGTTGAATGTTTAATGCATTGCAGAAGTGGGATTACAAGAAAGGAAAGTCTGAGTTTTTTTGTTTTTTTTTTCTTTCCTCTCTTTTTTCCTCCCCTTTACCTCTGAGTGGCTTGTGTTTGCTGCAGACATGAATGTCCAGACTTTGATTACAAGTGTGGATCAGCTTGCTGCTCGTGTGCAGGGCATACAAGATTTTGTTACCAGTAGTCCAATGTCTGAACCTAAAATACCTATTCCTGAACTGTTCTCTGGAGACCGATTTAAGTTTAGGAATTTCAGGAATAATTGTAAATTGTTTCTATCTCTGAGACCCCGTTCATCTGGAGACTCAGCTCAGCAAGTAAAAATCATAGACGTCAGAATGGGTTGTGTTTTTACTGTGGTGATTCTACACATGTTATATCAGCATGCTCTAAACGCCTAACTAGGGTTGTTAGTCCTGTCGCCATTGGTAATTTGCAACCTAAATTTATTTTGTCTGTGACTTTAATTTGCTCATTGTCCTCCTACCCTCTTATGGCGTTTGTGGATTCAGGTGCTGCCCTGAGTCTTATGGATCTGTCGTTTGCCAAGCGCTGTGGTTTTGTTCTTGAGCCGTTGGTAAATCCTATCCCTCTTAGAGGTATTGATGCTACGCCATTGGCGGAAAATAAACCACAGTTTTGGACACAGGTAACCATGTGCATGACTCCTGAACATCGGGAGGTGATTCATTTTCTTGTTCTGCATAAAATGCATGATTTGGTCGTTTTGGGTCTGCCATGGTTACAGACCCATAATCCAGTCTTGGATTGGAAGGCAATGTCTGTGTCAAGTTGGGGCTGTCAGGGAATTCATGGTGATTCCCCGCCGGTGTCTATTGCTTCCTCTACTCCTTCGGAAGTTCCTGAGTATTTGTCTGATTACCAGGATGTATTCAGCGAGTCCAGGTCCAGTGCTCTTCCTCCTCATAGGGACTGTGACTGCGCTATAGATTTGATTCCAGGTAGTAAATTTCCTAAGGGAAGATTATTTAATCTGTCTGTACCTGAGCATACCGCAATGCGTTCATATATCAAGGAATCTCTGGAGAAGGGGCATATCCGTCCGTCCTCTTCCCCTCTTGGTGCGGGATTCTTTTTTGTGGCCAAGAAGGACGGATCTTTGAGACCTTGTATTGACTATCGGCTTCTGAATAAAATCACTGTTAAATTTCAGTATCCTTTGCCTCTGTTGTCGGACTTGTTTGCCCGGATTAAAGGTGCCAAGTGGTTCACCAAGATAGATCTTCGTGGTGCGTACAACCTTGTGCGCATTAAGCAAGGAGATGAATGGAAAACTGCATTTAATACGCCCGAAGGTCATTTTGAGTACTTGGTGATGCCTTTCGGGCTCTCTAATGCTCCTTCAGTGTTTCAGTCCTTTATGCATGATATTTTCTGGAAGTATCTGGATAAATTTATGATTGTTTATCTGGATGATATTCTGTTTTTTTCTGATGATTGGGACTCGCATGTAGAGCAGGTCAGGATGGTGTTTCAGGTTTTGAGTGAGAATGCTTTGTTTGTTAAGGGCTCAAAGTGTCTCTTTGGAGTACAGAAGGTTCCCTTTTTGGGTTTTATTTTTTTCCCTTCTGCGGTGGAGTTGGACCCAGTCAAGGTCCAAGCTATTCATGATTGACTCAACCCACGTCAGTTAAGAGTCTTCAGAAGTTCTTGGGTTTTGCTAACTTCTACCGTCGTTTTATCGCTAATTTTT
Source organism: Ranitomeya variabilis (assembly GCF_051348905.1). Classification (NCBI taxonomy): domain Eukaryota; kingdom Metazoa; phylum Chordata; class Amphibia; order Anura; family Dendrobatidae; genus Ranitomeya; species Ranitomeya variabilis. Next base: position 240,707,095 of record NC_135232.1, read on the forward strand.
CTAGCGTTGTTAAACCTTTGACGGATATGACCAAGAAAGGTTCTGATGTTGCTAACTGGGCTCCTGCAGCCGTGGAAGCCTTTCAAGAGTTGAAGCGCCGGTTTACTTCGGCGCCTGTTTTGTGCCAGCCTGATGTCTCACTTCCCTTTCAGGTTGAAGTGGATGCTTCTGAGATTGGGGCAGGGGCCGTTTTGTCACAGAGAGGCCCTGGTTGCTCTGTAATGCAACCATGTGCTTTTTTCTCTAGGAAGTTTTCGCCTGCTGAGCGGAATTATGATGTTGGCAATCGGGAGTTGTTAGCCATGAAGTGGGCATTTGAGGAGTGGCGTCATTGGCTCGAGGGTGCTAAGCATCGTGTGGTGGTCTTGACTGATCACAAAAATCTGATGTATCTCAAGTCTGCTAAACGCCTGAATCCTAGACAGGCCCGCTGGTCATTGTTTTTCTCCCGTTTTGACTTTGTGGTCTCGTATTTACCAGGTTCAAAGAATGTGAAGGCCGATGCTCTTTCAAAGAGCTTTGTGCCTGACTCTCCTGGAGTCGCAGAACCAGTTGGTATTCTCAAATTTCTCCGGATTTGCGACGTGTGTTGCAGAGATTTCAGGCTGGTAGACCTGACTCTTGTCCACCTGACAGACTGTTTGTTCCTGATAAGTGGACCAGCAGAGTCATTTCCGAGGTTCATTCCTCGGTGTTGGCAGGGCATCCGGGAATTTTTGGCACCAGAGATCTGGTGGCTAGGTCCTTTTGGTGGCCTTCCTTGTCACGGGATGTGCGGTCATTTGTGCAGTCCTGTGGGACTTGTGCTCGAGCTAAGCCTTGCTGTTCTCGTGCCAGCGGGTTGCTCTTGCCCTTGCCTGTCCTGAAGAGGCCTTGGACACATATTTCCATGGATTTCATTTCAGATCTTCCGGTGTCTCAGGGCATGTCTGTCATCTGGGTGGTATGTGATCGCTTTTCCAAGATGGTCCATTTGGTATCTTTGCCTAAGCTGCCTTCCTCTTCCGATCTGGTTCCTTTGTTCTTTCAGAATGTGGTTCGTTTACACGGCATTCCTGAGAATATTGTGTCTGACAGAGGATCCCAGTTTGTTTCCAGGTTCTGGCGATCCTTTTGTGCTAAGATGGGCATTGATTTGTCATTTTCGTCGGCCTTTCATCCTCAGACTAATGGACAAACGGAGCGAACTAATCAGACTCTGGAGGCTTATTTGAGGTGTTTTGTTTCTGCATATCAAGATGATTGGGTGACCTTCTTGCCGTTGGCTGAGTTTGCCCTTAATAATCGGGCTAGTTCCGCTACTTTGGTTTCGCCATTTTTTTGCAACTCTGGTTTCCATCCTCGTTTTTCCTCGGGACATGTGGAGCCTTCTGACTGTCCTGGGGTAGATTCCGTGGTGGATAGGTTGCAGCGGATCTGGAATCATGTGGTGGATCACAGGAGAAGGCTCAGCGTTTTGCCAACCGCCACCGCGGTGTGGGTCCCCGACTTCGTGTTGGGGATTTGGTATGGCTGTCTTCTCGATTTGTTCCTATGAAGGTCTCCTCTCCTAAATTTAAGCCTCGCTTCATCGGTCCTTACAAGATATTGGAAATCCTTAATCCTGTGTCCTTTCGCTTGGATCTTCCGGTGTCGTTTGCCATTCACAACGTGTTCCATAGGTCTTTGTTGCGGCGGTACGTTGTACCTGTGGTTCCTTCTGTTGAGCCTCCTGCTCCGGTGTTGGTTGAGGGCGAGTTGGAGTACGTGGTGGAGAAGATCTTGGATTCTCGTCTCTCCAGGCGGAGGCTTCAGTACCTGGTCAAGTGGAAGGGCTATGGTCAGGAGGATAATTCCTGGGTGGTCGCCTCTGATGTGCATGCGGCCGATTTGGTTCGTGCCTTTCACACCGCTCATCCTGATCGCCCTGGTGGTCTTGGTGAGGGTTCGGTGACCCCTCACTAAGGGGGGGTACTGTTGTGAATTTACCTTTTTGGCTCCCTCTAGTGGTTACTAGTGATTTGACTCTGGGAATGTCTGCCATCCCTTGTATGCTCACCTGGGTCGTTAGGTCAGGGGTGTTGCTATATAAGCTCCCTGGACCTTCAGTTCAATGCCTGGCAACGTTGTAATCAGAGCTAATCTGTTGTGCTCTTGTCTACTGATCCTGGTTCCTGCTAGATTAAGCTAAGTCTGCTTTCTTGCTTTTTGCTATTGTTTTTGTTTGCATTTTTGTCCAGCTTGTACATAATCTGTATCCTTACCTTGCTGGAAGCTCTAGGGAGGCTGGAGTTCTCCCCCCGGGCCATTAGATGGTTCGGGGGTTCTTGAATTTCCAGTGTGGATTTTTGATAGGGTTTTTGTTGACCATATAAGTTATCTTACTACATTCTGCTATTAGTAAGTGGGCCTCTCTTTGCTAAACCTAGTTCATCTCTGTGTTTGTCATTTCCTCTTACCTCACCGTTATTATTTGTGGGGGGCTTGTATCCAACTTTTGGGGTCTATTCTCTGGAGGCAAGAGAGGTCTTTGTTTTCCTCTTCTAGGGGTAGTTAGTCCTCCGGCTGGCGCGAGACATCTAGCGACCAACGTAGGCATGTTCCCCGGCTACTTCTAGTGTTGGCGTTAGGAGTAGATATATGGTCAACCCAGTTACCACTGCCCTATGAGCTGGATTTTTGTACTTCGCAGACTTACTTGTTCCTCTGAGACCCTCGCCATTGGGGTCATAACATGACCCCAAGGCAGCGGGCATGTTGCTTTGGAGTAATGGTGGAACCGCACACAGAGATGGCAATGTCAGGCAAAAGTAGGTTAGTAGAGGGAGAGAACACGAGGAGTTCAGTTTTTGACAGGTTCAGTTTCAGATAGAGGGAGGACATGATGTTAGAGACAGCGGTAAGACAATCACTGGTGTTTTCTAAGAAGGTCGGAGTGAAAGCAAGAGAAGAGGTATATAATTGGGTGTCATCAGCATAGAGATGGTACTGGAACCCAAATCTACTGATTGTTTGTCCAATAGGGGCAGTATACAAAGAGAAGAGGAGGGGGCCTAGGACTGATCCTTGAGGAACCCCAACAGTAAGGGGAAGGTGAGAGGAGGAGGAACCAGCAAAACATACAGTGTAGGATCGGTCAGAGAGATAGGAGGAGAACCAAGAGAGAACGGTGTCCTTGATGCCAATGGAGCGGAGCATAGTGAGGAGGAGCTGATGATCCACAGTGTTGAATGCTGCGGAGAGATCCAAGAGAATTAGCATGGAGTAGTAACCATTAGATTTAGCTGTTGGTAGGTCATTAGAGACTTTAGTGAGGGCAGTTTCAGTAGAGTGTAAAGAGCGGAAGCCAGATTGAAGAGGGTCGAGAAGAGAGTTATCTGAGAGATAGCGAGTAAGACGGGAGTGGACCAGGCGTTCCAGGAGTTTAGAGATGAAGGGAAGATTAGAGACAGGTCTATAATTAGCGGCACAGTTTTGGTCGAGGGAGGGTTTTTTAAGTAATGGATGTATGATGGCATGCTTAAATGAGGAGGGAAAAATACCGGAAGTGAGGGAAAGGTTGAATATTTTTGTTATGTGAGAGGTGACAGCCGGGGAAAGGGACTGGAGGAGATGTGATGGAATGGGGTCACTGGTGCAAGTGGTCGGGTGAGAAGATGCAAGGAGCCTGCTTACTTCTTCTTCAGTAACTGGTTCAAAGTCAGAGAGTGAACTAGATGCAGTGGGGGAGGGAGGACAGTGCCTGTTATGAAGAGATTGGGAGATGATTTCCTGTCGAATGTGCTCAATTTTTTCTTTGAAGTAATTGGCCAGATCGTCAGCACGGAGATCTGTGGTTGGGGCCTGCTCTCTTGGGTTGAGTAGGGACTGGAAAGTGTCGAGAGTTTAGGGTTATTGGACAGTGAGGTGATGAGGGTGTCGAAATAGGTTTGTTTGGAGAGGTGAAGGGCAGAGTTGTATGTTTTTAGCATGAACTTATAATGGATGAAATCTTCGGGTAGATTAGATTTTCTCCACAGACGTTCAGTGCACCTGGAGCACCGCTGCAGGAAACGTGTTTGCAGCGTGTGCCACGGTTGTCGCCGTCTGCGTCGAGTTGCTCTATGTATAGGAGGAGCAGCTTCATCCAGGGCACTTTGCAGGGTTTCATTGTAATGGTTCAGAGCAGAATCAGGACATGAGATGGAGGAGATTGGGGCCAATGAGGACTGCAAGTCCTTCATAAGTTTCTGGGTGTTAATGGCCTGTATGTTTCTATAAGTGTGGAAAGTGGGGGTGACCTGAGCGGGATGGCAGTTCTTGATAGAGAATGAAAGAAGGTTGTGGTCAGGGGTGTTTGTGAAATCATCCACTGAGCAAAGTCGGGAGAAGACCAAGTCAAGGGAGTTTCCATCTTCATGCGTTGGAGAGTTAGTATGCTGCGAGAGGCCGAAAGAGGAGGATTAGAGATAAAAGGTGAGAAGCAGACGGGGAAAGGGGAGAAGCAATGGGGATGTTGAAATCACCCATGATAAGGGTGGGGGTGTCACAGGAGAGAAAGTGTGGAAGCCAGGTGGCAAAGTGATCCAGGAACTGATGAGAGGGGCCAGGAGGACGATACACCACCGCCACTCGCATGGAGAAGGGGACGTAGAGTCTGACAGCATGGACTTCAAAGGAAGGGAATACAAGTGAGGGTACTTGGGGGATAACTTGGAAGGTACATTTGGGTGAAAGGAGCAGCCCAACGCCTCCACCTGCTCTGTTATCTGATCTTGGGGTATGAGAAAAGTGTAGTCCACCATAGGAGAGAGCAGCAGCAGCGGTTGTGTCTGACTGCTGGATCCAGGTTTCAGTAAGAGCCAGGAGATTAAGAGCCTTAGAAAGGAAGTAATCATGGGTGAAGGAGAGTTTATTACACACAGAGCGAGAATTCCAAAGAGCACAATTGAAGGAGACAGAAGGCATGCATGGAATATTAATAAGGTTAGAGGGGTTTCTGGGTGTAGCAGTTGGGAGGTTTGACTGGCTATAACATGGGGGGCTGGGGTTTGGAGAGATGTCTCCAGCGACTAGGAGAAGGAGGATAGAAAGAGTGAGCAGATGATTAAGTGATTTGTGAGAGCGTCTTTTGTGTTGGATGGTGGGACTGAATGGATCTGCGCTGTTAAGCAAAGTGAACAGAGCATGAGTGCTATACATAGGAGAGGCAAGGACAGAGGGGCCGATATGGATGGAGGAGAAGATACCTCCTCTAGCAGATTAGAAGCCATGGGTGCTATTGACTGTGCATCTGGAAGGTTTAACACTACATGCTATAGCGCTTGCCGAATAAGCTGCAGAGGAAGCCCGGCTTCCTGGATCGCGCCTGCTGATAAGCTGATCGATGCCGCAGCTGCATGTGTCACGGCTGTGTGACAGTCATGACACATGTATGGAGAGCCCAGCAAACAGGCTTTCCATGCATGTATTGTGACTGTGACACAGCTGCGACACATGCAGCTGCGGCGCTGATCAGCAGGCGCAATCCAGGAACCCGAGCAAATTCACTCATCTCTAGTAATGATAACATATAGCAGAATAATATCTGCCTTGCAGCAATGGAAGTGAAGTGAATGAAAACTAAATGTGGATTATGTATCACTGGTTTGGTGGGAGGGGAGGTACAACGAACTGGGACCACGAATAGGATGAAATTCATCCCCAGTTACGCAAATCTCTTCATGAAGTTAGACTTTTTTCAATTTGGTCCCACCAGATGAGCTGTCTGGTTAAACTACATTGATGACGTTTCCTCCTATGAGAAGATAGTCAAGATAGTTTGGAGATATTGTTGAGGGGGATAAATTAAAATGAGTTTAAATGTAAAAAGGTGGAAGATTATGTAAATCAGAGTAACATTTTGAATAGAAGATTTGAAGAAAAGAACTTCAATTATCAAGAATTAGAAAAACTAATTGTTGTAGTACAGATAATGGATAGGGGGGACTATAACAGATCCAAAATCATACGTACGTGAGTACGTGGTGGAGAAGATCTTAGATTCTCGTCTCTCCAGGCGGAGGCTTCAGTACCTGGTCAAGTGGAAGGGCTATGGTCAGGAGGATAATTCCTGGGTGGTTGCCTCTGATGTGCATGCGGCCGATTTAGTTCGTGCCTTTCACGCTGCTCATCCTGATCGCCCTGGTGGTCTTGGTGAGGGTTCGGTGACCCCTCCTTAAAGGGGGGGTACTGTTGTGAATTAGACTTTTTTGGCTCCCTCTTGTGGTCACTAGTGATATGACTCTGGGATTGTCTTTCCTCAGTTTGGCACCCACCTTGGTCGTTAGTCCAGGGGTGTTGCTATATAAACTTCCTGGTTTCTCAGTCCAGTGCCTGGCATCGTTGTAATCAGTTCCTTTCTGTTTGCTCCTGTCTGCTGGTCTTGGATCTTGCAAAATTAAGCTAAGTCCTGCTTCCTTGTTTTTTTGTTTTTTTGCTTTGCTCTTATTTTTGTCCAGCTTGTACTAAATGTGATTCCTGATTTTGCTGGAAGCTCTAGGGGGCTGGTGTTCTCCCCCCGGGCCGTTAGACGGTTCGGGGGTTCTTGAATATCCAGCGTGGAAATTTTGATAGGGTTTTTGCTGACCATATAAGTCATCTTACTATATTCTGCTATTAGTCAGTGGGCCTCTCTTTGCTAAATATCTAGTTCATTCTTACGTTTGTCTTTTCTCCTTACCTCACCGTTATTATTTGTTGGGGGCTTGTGTCCAACTTTTGGGGTCTTTTCTCTGGAGGCAAGAAAGTTCTATCTTTTCCCTTCTAGGGTTAGTTAGTTCTCCGGCTGGCGCGAGACGTCTAGAACCAACGTAGGCACGTTCCCCGGCTGCTGCTATTTGTGGTGCTAGGATTAGATATATGGTCAGCCCAGTTACCACTGCCCTATGAGCTGTTTTTTTGTGTTTGCAGACTTGGTATGTACTTTTGAGACCCTCTGCCATTGGGGTCATAACAGGTTTCCTTATACTACAGAGTCTGCCTATGGGAGGCTGCTTTATGCTACAGAGTCTGCCTATGGGGGGATTCCTTATACTATAGTCTGCCTATCGGGGCTGCCTTATTATGCAGAGCCTGCCTATGGGGGCTTCCTTATACTACAGAGTCTGCCTATGGGAGATTCCTTATACTACAGAGTCTGGCTTTGGGGGCTGCCTTATACTACAGAATCTTCCTATGGGGGATTTCTTATAACACAGTCTGTCAATTGGGGGCTGCCTTAAACTACAGGTCTGCCTTAAACTACAGAGTCTGCCCATGGGGGCTGCCTTGTGTTATTGAGTCTGCCCATGGGGGCTGCCTTATATTACAGATTCTGCCTATGGGTGTGCCTTATACTACAGAGTCTGCCTATGGGGGCTTCATTGTGCTATGGAGTCTGCCTATGGGGGCTGCCTTGTGCTATAGAGTCTGCCTATGGGGGGCTGCCTTGTGTTATAGAGTCTGCCTATGGGGAGCTGCCTTATACTGCAGATTCTACCTATGAGGGCTGCCTTATACTTTACAGAGTCTTCCTATGGGGGGCTGCCTTATGCTATAGAGCAGTGTTCCCCAACTCCAGTCCTCAAGTGCCACCAACAGGTCATGTTTTAAGGATTTCCTTAGTATTGCACAGGTAATTATTGCATCACCTGGACAGGCAAGCATTCAATCACCTATGCAGTAGTAAGGAAATCCTGAAAACATGACCTGTTGGTGGCTCTTGAGGACCGGAGTTGGGGAACACTGCTATAGAGTCTGCCTATGAGGACTTCCTTATACTATAGAGTCTGCCTATGAGGGCTGCCTTATGCTATAGAGTCTGCCTATGGGGGCTGTCTTATGCTATAGAGTCTGCCTATGGGAGTGCATTATACAATATAGAGTAGGGCTATGGTGAGTGCATTATACTATATGGAGGCCTATGAGGAGTGCATTATACTATATTGAGGACTATCTGGTGTATTATACTATATGGAGGCTATCCATCATACAGTGTTGGAGCCATCAAACAGTTTGGGGGCTACTAAGGGGTCAGTATACTGTCTGGGTGGTACTATACAGTGAGAGAACATTAGATTGTGTATAAGAGAGCATCATACTGTGTATAGGGGAGCTGTAGAGGAGGAGACTTGGGACATAATTAAATGTAAAGTGGGCACTTATTGCTATAGGGGAACTCAGGTTACTGCGACTATCAAAGTGGCACACAGAGGGCAATATTACTTTTTAGAGGGCAAAATGTGGGCACTTTTTTCTAGGGAACTTGCACACAGCATTACTATATTCAAGAGGGTTGCTTAAGAATTTAGAAGGCACAGTGAACCACACAGTAGGTGCAGTAAAAGGGACACATACGGCAGCAGTGGCTTAGTATTGAGATATCAGCAGGATGAGGAGTTTGTGCAAGTTGGGAATAGATGGTGATGGGCTGAAATATGAGAAGTGAAATGTGTCTTTGTTGTTTTCCTCAGCTGAGTCATGGCTGGAAGAGGTCATCATGTTGGTCTGGGCCAGATAGAAAAGATGGGAAAAGTGAACAATTCTATCAGAAAGAAAGTCAGTGGTAAGTCACTATCTGTAAATGTGCTGTGATCTCATATATGTTCTGTAGGACTGGTATCTACCACTGACCATATGGCAGTAATATCCATGTTGGTCTTTATATAGAGATTATTTTCACTAACAGCGTGGTCATATGCTGAGGTTCTTCTACATCCACTATTAGGGTGTGTCACCCAGTTGTAATCAAGGTTACCTGGTTAGGGGCCCACTGAGAAGTTTCGCCCCTCCTGAACCAAAACTATAGCTATGCCTCTGGCTCCCACACACCTCTGCCCCTACCACCAGTTTCCTGCCACAGCGACCTGATACTTTATTTTCTATCATAAACAATAGTGAATTTGCCAGGCTGTGTGTAGACGGTCACAAATTATGATGATCAAATAAAGAGAATTAAGCACTGAAAATAATTGCATATATTAGAATAAATATTAGCGTGCACTAAAATTTCTAACTAATCAGAAAACTGGAGCAAAGCCAATAATACATGTCACATTCTGCCTTTTTCCTGCATCTTTTTACATCATTTACAAATTTTAAAGCAGTATTTCAAAACATTTTTACACCTTGTGGTACTACAGGTAAAAATAAAAATACCTAGGGCATCCCTATCAAATATTTTTTAACAAATGACGAAAAGCATATATAGCACTCTTACCCATATAATAAAAACAATATTCTGTGACCCCAAAAACAAAATATTTACTGTGCTCTCTGAATACATAAAATATAAAATATGTCCCATGAACATGTATAAAAAAAACATATAAACTGTGTACCTTCACCCCTTAACCCCCAAGGGTGGTTTGCACGTTAACGACCGGGCCATTTTTTACAATTCTGACCACTGTCCCTTTATGAGGTTATAACTCTGGAACGCTTCAACGGATCCTGATGATTCTGACACAGTTTTCTCAGGACATATTGTACTTCATGATAGTGGTAAAATGTATTTGATATTACCTGCGTTTATTTGTGAAAAAACAGAAATTTGGCGAAAATTTTGAAAATTTTGCAATTTTCCTAATTTTAATTTTTATGCCCTTAAATCACAGAGATATGTCACACAAAATACTTAATAAGTAACATTTCCCACATGTCTACTTTACATCAGCCCAATTTTGGAACCAAATTTTTTTTTTTGTTAGGGAGTTGTAAGGGTTAAAAGTTGACCAGCAATTTCTCATTTTTACAACACCATTTAGGGACCACATCACATTTGAAGTCACTTTGAGGGGTCTATATGTTAGAAAATACCCAAGTGTGACACCATTCTAAAAACTGCACCCCTCAAGGTGCTCAAAACCACATTCAAGAAGTTTATTAACCCTTCAGGTGCTTCACAGGAATTTTTGGAATGTTTAAAAAAATGAACATTTAACTTTCTTCACAAAAAATTTACTTCAGATCCAATTCTTTTTTATTTTCCCAAGGTTAACAGGAGAGATTGGACCCCAAAAGTTTTTGGACAATTTGTCCTGAGTACGCTGATACCCCATATGTGGGGGTAAACCACTGTTTGGGCGCATGGCAGAGCTCGGAAGGGAAGGAGCGCCATTTGACTTTTCAATGCAAAATTGACTGGAATTGAGATAGGACGCCATGTCGATTTGGAGAGCCCCTGATGTGCCTTAACATTGAAACCCCTACAAGTGACACCATTTTGGAAAGTAGACCCCCTAAGGAACTTATCTAGATGTGTGGTGACCACTTTGATCCACCAAGTGCTTCACAGAAGTTTATAATGTGGAGCCGTAAAAATGAAAAATCATATTTTTTCACAAAAATGAATTTTTCGCCCCAATTTTTTATTTTACCAAGAATAACAGAAGAAACTGGATCACAAGAGTTGTTGTGCAATTTGTCCTGAGTACCCTGATACCCCATATGTTGGGGTAAACCATTGTTTGGCAGAGTTTGGAAGGCAAGGTCCGCCATTTTACTTTTCAATGCAAAATAGACTGGAATTGAGATAGGACACCATGTCGCGTTTGGAGTCCCCTGATGTGCCTAAACATTGAAAACCCCCACAAGTGACACCATTTTGGAAAGACCCCCTAAGGAACTTATCTAGATGTGTTGGGAAAACTTTGATACTCCAAGTGTTTCGCTTCAGTTTATAACGCAGAGCCGTGAAAATATATATATTTTTTTTCCACAAAAATTTTTTTTAGCCCCCAATTTTGTATTTTACCAAGGGTAACAGTAGAAATTAGACCCCAAACTTTGTTGTCCAATTTGTTCTGAGTAAGCAGACACCCAACATGTAGCGGGGAACCACCGTTTGGGTGCATGGCAGCGCTCGGAAGGGAAGGAGCTCTGTTTGGAATGCAGACTTAGATGGAATGGTCTGCAGGTGTCACATTGCGTTTGTGGAGCCCCTGATGTACCTAAACAGTAAGAAACCCCCAAGTGACCTCATATTGGAAACTTAACCCCCCAAGGAACTTAACTAGATGTGTTGTGAGAACTTTGAACCCCCAAGTGTTTCACTACAGTTTATAACACAGAGCCGTGAAAATAAAAAAATCTTTTTTTCCACAAAAATTATTATTTAGCCCCTGGTTTTGTATTTTAACAAGGGTAGCAGGAGAAATTGGACCCCAAAAGTTGTTGTCCAATTTGTCCTGAGTACGCTGATACCCCATATGTTGGGGTAGACTCCTGTTTGGGCGCATGGGAGAGCTCAGAAGGGAAGGAGCACTGTTTTACTTTTTCAACGCAGAATTGGCTGGAATTGAGATCGGATGCCATGTCGCGTTTGGAGAGCCCCTGATGTGCCTAAACAGTGAAAACCCCCAATTCTAACTGAAACCCTAACACAAACACACCCCTAACCCTAATCCCAACCATAACCCTAACCACACCTCTAACCCTAATCACAACCCTCATCCTAACCATAAATGTAATCCAATCCCTAACTTTAGCCCCAAGCCTAACACTAAATTTAGCCCCAACCCTAACCCTAACTTTAGCCCCAACCCTAACTCTAACCCCAACCCTAACTGTAGCCCTAACCCTAACTTTAGCCCCAACCCTAACCCTAACCCTAACTCTAGCCCCAACCCTAAGCCTAACCCTAATGGGAAAATGGAAATAAATACTGGGACAGTTTTATAGGGCGGGTCGTTACGGACGCGGCGATACTAAATATGTGTACTTTTATTGTTTTTTTAATTTATATAAACAAATGTATTTATTGGAACGATATTTTTTTTCTTTATTCTTTATTTTATTTTTTACATTGCCCCAGGGGGGACATCACATTATAGTGACAGATCGCTGACCTGACACTTTGCAGTGCACTGTGTCAGATCAGCGATCACACAGGCACTGCAGGGAGGCTTCCCAGCACCTGCTTTGAGCAGGCGCTTGAAAGCCACCTCCCTGCAGGACCCGGAAGGCCCCCCTTGGCCCCGTGAGCATGGCCGATCGACTATGACGTACTATCCCGTCACTGGAAATTAAGTCCCAGGTCACCTCAATGGGATAGTACGTCATATGGGTTTATGGGGTTAATATGAAAAATATGCACCATGTCCCATGAAAACCCATGGCAGAAGATTGCAACAGCCACAAAAGACTGACATGACCTCAGGAGCAGCTGCATGGAATTTCCCATAATGTATTGCAGCCAATCAACAGGGACTATCATAACCTGGATAAAATGTATGTAGGAAATGCAGCAGAAAGAATTTATCAGAGGTCAAAGCTTTACAAAAAAGACAGGCAGAGAAAGCCCTAAAATATGATAAAAATACATCAGACTAAAATATTTTGAATTACTGCAGCATTGAAGAAGATGAGAGAATTCTTCTACCAATAATAAAAAGAGTTTATTGATATGGAGCAAGATATAGGAGAGTTGCTAGCAGCAGTGGCAGACTTAGTGTGATTGATCAGTAATATGGTGTAGCTGTCATCTGTTCTATTGCATTTGAATTACAATTGCACTTTTTTCTTAATTTATAATGCACTAAAACGCAGAAGCAAAGCAGCACAATACTTTTTTACAGAAAAAATGTTTGGAAATAAGTGTTAGATGGTATGCTTGTTCGAATGTACTGAGGTTTTGCCCTTCTTGTACAATTTCATTTTGAAAGGGGGAGGGGTAATAATTGTGTTTTTTAATTATAAAAGATAATTTATCCAAATCAAGACATTTAACTGTGACTATCTACCTCATAAAGTGTATGTCACAAACAACTTTTTTTGCATATTTGTTTTACAAGACAAAATGTACATCTGTCCCAGCAAAACTAATACTGTGCCCTATACTGTGCCATGTTTTGTCCTACCTCAAGATAAAAAAAGTAAATTGTATCCTTATTCTTCTCTCTCTATAGACTTCAATAGGCTTTTGAAATCTGATTTCTCAGTTAGTTGGTAGTCCATCTTATTTTAATACAAATTGATTTTTCTATTTTTTTGTGAATGATGAGTTGGGGAGACATTTGGATCAAAATGAAATTTCTCTGTAAGATATTCTACAAATTTTAGCAAAATCGTGTGTATTACTGTTTTATGAAAAGTTTGATGAAAATGATTCATTTAATATCTACAGTAGTGTTCAAAATAATAGCATTGTGTTCAAAAGCATGAGTTAATCGCAAAATCTGTATACCAGTTTTTATTTCCATGCATTAGGAACATTGCACATTGTCTTTACAAACTTACAATGTGTACAATTTTGTGGCTTTAGCATTCCTGTGAATCGCTGACCTAATATTTAGTTTAATAAATACACACTACTCCTTCAATAAAGAGTAGAAAGACGAAAAGGCAAAAATAATTATTAAAATATTATACATTTATTAGAACATGATTAAAAACATATAAAATGCCAAAACAAGCTATAGAGACCACATATATCAGAGCACACAGATGGAGACTTCAAGAAAAAAATCAATACAAGTAAATATATCAAACCAAGTATGTTTTAAAGAATTAATGCTTTTTTATATAAAAAGATGCATTCATGAAAATAATTAGCTTGTGCTAAAATTTATAAATACTGCATAATAATATGTGCAAAAAATGCTACATAAAGTGCAAACTCCAAAAAAGTTGTTGAATATATGTGCAGCACAAAAAAATTTTTTTTAAAAGTGTGCAGAATATACACTTGCCAAAAAAAATATAATAATAAAGTGTCCTAGTGCAAACTATATGTGCATATAACTAGCTGTTAATAATAAAGTGCTGAATGTTGAATATAAATGCATAATGCACAAGTGTGCCATATAGTAGCAGCATAGGTCCGGTATAAAGTACTAAATGTTCAGTATAAGGGCATAATGTGCACAAATGCAGCATAAAGTGCTAAATATTCAGTGCACATTTTTGCACATATTATTATGCAGTATTTATAAATTTTAGCACAAGCTAATTATTTTCATGAATGCATCTTTTTATATAAAAAAGCATTAATTCTTTAAAACATACTTGGTTTGATATATTTACTTGTATTGATTTTTTTCTTGAAGTCTCCATCTGTGTGCTCTGATATATGTGGTCTCTATAGCTTGTTTTGGCATTTTATATGTTTTTAATCATGTTCTAATAAATTTATAATATTTTAATAATTATTTTTGCCTTTTCGTCTTTCTACTCTTTATTGAAGGAGTAGTGTGTATTTATTGTATTTTGACGTTGTTTGCAAAAAAATCTTGTTCTAAGACTGTGTTTAATAAATCTAATATTTAGTTGTATATACCCCCAGTTTTTTAGAACTATGTTGCATAGAGTCAACCAATTTCTGGCACCTTTCAACAAATATTCCAGCCCAGGATGCTTGGACTACATCCCACAATTTTTTGGCATTTGTTGGCTTTGCTGCAGAAATTGCATTTTTAATGTCACCCCATCGGATTAAGGTCTGAGGATTGAGCTGGCTACTCCATAACCTCAATTTTGTTGGACTGGAACCAAGATTTTGCTTGTTTACTGGTGTGTTTAGGGACGTTGTCTTGTTGAAACATCTATTTAAAGGGCATATCCTCTTCAGCGTAAGGCAACATAACCTCTTCAAGTATTTTAATAAATGCAAACTGGTCAAAGTATGCGATAAATAGGTCCAGCACCACAGTAAAAGAAACATGCCCATATCATGATGCACCACCATGCTTCACAGTCTTCATAATGCACTGTGGCTTGAATGCAGAGTTTGGGAGTCATCTGATGAACTGACTGCGGCCCTTGGACCCAAATAGAACAATTTTACTTTCATCAGTCCACAAAATTTTTATCCATTTCTCTTTAGGCCACTTAATATGTTCTTTGGCAATTTGTAACTGCTTCCGTCCATGTCTTTTTTTAACGATGGGACTCTGCAGAAACTTCTTGCTAAGAGATTAGCTTCACACAGGTGTCTAATAACTATCATAATACTCACAGGTAACTTGAGACTATCTTTGATCATCCTGGAGCTGATTATTGGCTGAGCTTTTGTCATTCTGGCTATTCTTCCATCCATTCCAATGGTAGTCTTTTTTCTTCCACACCTTTCTGGTTTGGCTTTCCATTTTAAAGCATTGGAGACCATTTTAACTGAACAGCCTATCATTGCCTGTACTTCTTTATAAGTTTTACCCTCTCTAATCAACTTTTTAATCAAAGTACGTTGTTCTTCTTTACAATGTCTCTAACAACCAATATTTCTCAGGCTTTCAAGGATAAATACATGTACAATATGTTCTGGCTTCTCCTTAAAAGAGGGTCGACCACATGATTCACACCTGTTTCTTCACATAATGATTGACCTCACTAATTGACCTCCACACTGCTGTTATTTTGAACGCACCCCCTTTCAATTAATTATTCTAATACACAGACTCAAAAATATGCAGATCTGTCGTCGTAGTCTGTTGGTTTTCTTAGACTCTACAGCACCAACTGGTAAATAGTTTGACATGTGGTAATATAATTTATTTCAAAAACAATGATTACCGTATTTTTCGGACTACAAGACGCACTTTCCCCCCCAAAAAAGGGGGGAAAATAGGGGGTGCGTCTTATAGTCATAATGCAGGCTTACCGGCAGTGGTGTGGTGGCGGTGGCAGAGGTGCGGTGGCAGAGGTGCGGTATGGCGTGCACAGGGTTCCTTCCACTGGTGAGGTGACGCAGCGGCCCGGAATGCAATGTGAGCAGCAGAGCCGGGTTGATCACTGGTTTATCGGTGGTGGCGGCCATCTTCCCGAGGCCACACGTGTGCAGATGGAGTGCTCTGCTTCACGGGGCTTCAGGAAAATGGCCGCGGGAGGCCGCGCGTGCGCAGATGGAGATCGCGGCGCCCATTTTCCTGAAGCCGAGTTCACAGATTTAGATCTCGGCTTCAGGAAAATGGCCACCGCGATCTCCATCTGCGCACGCGCGGCCTCCCATGGCCATTTTCCTGAAGCCCCGGGAAGCAGAGCACTCCATCTGCGCATGCGTGGCCTCGGGAAGATGGCCGCCGCCACCGATAAACTGGTGATTAACCCGGCTCTGCTGCTCACATTGCATACCGGGCCGCTGCGTCACCTCACCTGTGGAAGGGACCCTGCTCACGCCATACCGCTCATTATCCCCACACCTCTGCCATCGCCACACCACTGCTGCAACCCCCCATGGACACCAGGCCATGGCGTCGCCCACCTAAGCAGGAAGGGACCCTGCTCAGGTGCACGCCACACCGCATCACCCCACCTTTGCCGACACCATGACTCCTGTGACCCTGCTCTGCCACCGCCAGCCCTCAGGTAAGATACTGTAAATTCGGACAATAAGACGGACCCCCATCTTATAAAAAATATTTTGTTCTGCAATTTCTACCCCAAATTTGGGGTGCGCCTTATGGTCCGGTGCTTCTTATAGTCCAAAAAATACGGTAATCTGATTAGTCATATTGGACTGCTATTATTTTGAACACTACTGCACATAATACCACCTTTGTTTTCCTACTTTTCCCCTGATATAAAATTGACATCAAACACAACTTTAAATGGATTGTGTAATGCTTATTAATATATATGTTCACTATTGATATAAATATTTCTTATTTTATTTCATGATAAAGCTTTAAACAACACAAAGTAAGGCACAGTATATTGAATCTGTGACTCAATGAAAAACATTCGTAAGAGTCTTACTTTACAATTAACAGATTTTATTGTTCAAGTCTGCTAACATTTTATTTGCTTCTAAATAAAAATGTCTTCATAATTTAATTGTCTTGTATTAAGATCTCAATTCAGCATTTATCAATAGAAGCAGCTAGACAAAATATGACTCGTTGCCTTGTCTATTGAACACAATTATTGCCAACAGCTGGCAGAAATGTTGTAAGTCCTGGAGCAGAAATGGCTGATTAGCCTCATTTGGCACAACAGTTCGCTTTTAATCAAAGTAATGCAAAATCGGAGTTCCTAATGCTTCTTTAATTCACCACTTTTCAAATGATTCTCTATTTTTTAACAAATTATTGATTACCAAGGAAGGCATGATGACTACACTGGTCACTTTACAAACAAACGTCTCTGATTAAAAGGACATGAGACGAGACAAATCTATCAGACTTCAGCACTATAATGAATTAAGAGTCACTACAGATTCCATTATGTATATCAAATGCACAAGCTGAGGCTATGATAGGAGCCGTAATTGCTTGTTGTGCTTAGCATGTCCAAGTGTCCTCCAAGCAAACTACTAAGGAAAAGGATATATATATATATATATATATATATATATATATATATATATATATATATATATATAAACCAATACAAGGAAGAAAGTACCAAAATATACCAAAAGTGAAAAACATACCAAAGCATACAAACTGAAAACACAAAATGTACTACTCTAGTAAGATGAATAAATATACAATATCAATCAATAATTATTTTTTAGCACAAAATTAAAAAAAGAAAAAATCATAGCACAAAAACAAGAATAAAAGTGTAAGTTTGGCAAAAAGGGGGATAAGTCGCCAATTGATTGCAGAAAAATAATATAACAATGGTAAATATAAATGACTAAATATATACTGTAAATCAGACCAGTTTTCATCGTGCTAAATTCTAAAATATGAATATAAAAATACAATAATATAAAATTATAATAATAAGGTGCACGTGCAAAGAGTATAATGCTGAATAAATAGTCAAAATAGCAACGAACGTTGGTTAGTCTGAAAAGATGTTTAACGTCTAATAGAGCCATGTAGACAAACTGAGTGGAAACTTTTTGCTCCCCTCCCACGCACTTCAAAGCGCATTTCAGATACTTCTTCCCCAGAGTGTGACCAATTATAATTATTGATTAATATTCTATATGTATTTATCTTACTGGATTATCTAGGATTTTTGGAGTACTAAAGAAAAAGCTTGTGCAAAATAACTGATCTTTCAGATGCAATTATAACATCTGGTTCGCTAGATAAAATTAGATAAATCTTCAAGTGCAATGTAGAATGTGTTGTCTTAAGTCCATAATAGGTTATGTTATTTTCCATGTCTTACTGCCAACCTAACTAAAATATTTAAAGAGTTGGTTCAAAACTAATATTGATTTTCATTCTAAACATTTCTCTGCTAATTTTACTAGTTTATCTACTAGGTTTTCTAATATGGTTTAATTAAAAAGTCCCTACCTTTCCCTGCCTAATCTAACTTGTTTATTTTATTTTTTACCTTTCACCATTATGATGATGCTTCATTTCAGAAACCCCAGTGCATAATGGGATACTTGAATGGGACATCATCAGCTACAGGCCCTGCCACAGCCTCTGTCCCCACCCTGAAATGAAGCATCAGTGACGTTGATTTGAGGGTCTGGGCTAGTCCTTGCTCTACTGAAAAGTGTCAGTTATCAATTCTGACGTACGCTGAGTATGAGCCTCCTTGTTACTTTGAATTATTCTTCTCAATGCACAGTGCCAGTGTGCTCCCTCACCAGCCTTAATTAAAGGCTATGAGCCAGAAACAGAGCACACTTTCAGTGCGTATTGGAAGGAGAGAACCAGTGAGCAAAAACCAGGACTATCCCTGAAACATCAAGCAGTGACCTCACTCCTCCTGTAACTCTTGCACTATGTGCTACTTTTGTAATATATTTCTATTATGTACATGTCCCTGCATAATTGTAAAGTGCTGCAGAATATGATGGTACAAAACTTAATATTTTATGTCCTGGGTTGTCATAATCAGATAAATAAAAGTGTTGAACACTCCTTACAATACAATCACTTCCCTATTTATAGTTATAATAAATGTTCTAAAACACTTGGCTTCTTTAGACTTTTATCTTGCCATTAAGAAATAATTAACCGTATGAGTACTAATATTTAGACATTTTCCAATATAACTTTGCCAGAGGTCTGAAAGGACATATTGGTTCTTCCCCAGTAAACAAGTCAGCAGTGTCCCTCTGAAATGAAAAAGGTAATCTGACAAAGATGGAGCACGTATCTGTCAAATGAAGTGAATGGCCAAAGGCTAATTGTGAAGAAACACTCTCTGTGCATGTTGATAATTTAACTTCAGAATTTTAAGTTAGTTGCTGGATTTGAAAAAATAGCCATTGATGATCCTTCAGATATGTATAATATCAAGTGGCAAATTAAGCAGAAGTGCACTTAAAGTCAAGGTTGAAAAAGATAGCCGTAGTCAAAATAATTACTCCTCGGTTTACAAAAAAAATAATTTTCATGATGGTCTACCAACTATACATTACAATACTCTTCTTCACTAGTTCTCACAGAAGACAAGAAAAAATATATTTATCTAGGTATTGTTGTGGGTTATTTGTTAAGGGTGCACCCGTGTTTTGAACTTTCCTTCCTCAGAACATTCACTAGTGGGAAAATGCAGTTTCTAGTGCACTGATTCATATGCAAAAGTATATTTGATATTATATTATAAATATATTGTAACAATGCTACTCAGGAGAAATATGAGGAATAACAGGAAACATTTATATTTAAAAGTCTGGCTGGTTTATTGCAGTCCTCATAAAACACATCACAGGAAACTCAAAAAATAGCCCTTGTCCAGCACAAAGTACAACATAAAGCAAAAAGTTCATACAATAGTGCTGGTTTGCCCTCCTGGCTTATAGTCCAGTTTCTTAGTCTTTTAGCAAAGAACTCAATCCGTGAGGTCTGCAACCTCCACACACTGACTTGCGTGAGACAAACAGGGCTCATTTTACAAAGTGAACCACACCCTGGGGTGGAGATATGGTGAGCAGCCATCTCTCCCAACTCTTCAGCCACTCATAATCAACCTGTCATGGCCAATTAACACCTTTTAGTCCCATATGCACAAAAGCATTACTCCAGGTTTATTTCCCATCCACTATGTGTATAACAACCACCTTTCATATCTCTGCCTCTACTTAATGCCAGGGGCTTGACACCTTCTACCACTAGACACAGAATTCCCAGAAGGGCATCGGCATTACCATGTGACTCCCAACTCTGTGTTCTACATCTTTAGAAATACCCTGGTTTAGGGAAAAAAAGAGACAAGTGCGGCGTTTTCTCTGAGCGTAATACCTTTTTACCAACAGTTAAAAAAAAATTATTTTAGTTGTGGTTATGCTCACCTACTATCGGTAAGAAATCCATGTTGAGATTCTCAAGGAATCAATGCTTTAGGCAACTCTTCTCCGTATGTTGTATAATCCAATAAGGTATGCAGCTCACTTTGGAGAACTATGTGTTGATCCTGCTTCGGATCCACATAGATGGCGAATTCATAGGTAAAATAAACTCCAAGCAAATGTGGCGCTAAACACCTACGGATTTTTTGAATGCATCCACTTCCAGTGAAAAATGTTAATAAAAATTAATTTATTTTCTCAAAATTAAAAAAATATATACCGTATATACTCGAGTATAAGCCGAGATTTTCAGCCCAAATTTTTGGGCTGAAAGTGCCCCTCTCGGCTTATACTCGAGTTACGGTCGGCGGCAGGGTCGGCGGGTGAGGGGGAGAGGGCGCTGAGGCATACTTACCAGCTTCCGGCGCTCCTGGCGCTCCCCCTGCCTGTCCCACGGTCTTCGGTGCCGCAGCTCTTCCCCTGTTCAGCGGTCACGTGGGACCGGTCATTAGAGAAATGAATATGGACTCCACTCCCATAGGGGCGGAGCCACCTATTCATTTCTCTAATCAGCGGTAACGGTGACCGCTGACAGAGGAAGAGGCTGCGGCACCAAAGATCAGCTGTCCGGGGGAAGGAGCGGGACGCCGGGAGCAGGTAAGTATTACATATTCACCTGTCCGCGTTCCACATGCCGGGCGCCGCTCTGTCTTCGTGTCCTCTTGCCCTGACTGTGCAGGTCAGAGTGCGCGATGACTCATATAGTGTGCGCGCCGCCCTCTGCCTGATCAGTCAGTGCAGAGAGACGCCGGGACTGGATGCTGAGGAGCTGCAAGCAAGAGAGGTGAGTATGTGTTTTATTATTTTTATTGCAGCAGCAGCACAGCTTTCTATGGCACATCTATAGGGCAATAATGAACGGTGCAGAGCACTATATGGCACAGCTATGGGGCAATAATGAACGGTGCAGAGCACTATATGGCACAACTATGGGGCAATTATGAACGGTGCAGAGCACTATATGGCACAGCTATGGGGCAATAATGAACGGTGCAGAGCACTATATGGCACAGCTATGGGGCAATTATGAACGGTGCAGAGCGCTATGGGGCAATTATGAACGGTGCACAGCTTTCTATGGCACAGCTTTCTATGGCACATCTATGGGGCAATAATGAACGGTGCAGAGCACTATATGGCACAGCTATGGGGCAATAAGGAGCGGTGCAGAGCACTATATGGCACGGCTATGGGGCAATAATGAACGGTGCAGAGCACTATATGGCACAGCTATGGGGCAATAATGAACAGTGCAGAGCACTATATGGCACAGCTATGGGGCAATAATGAATGGTGCAGAGCACTATATGGCACAGCTATGGGGCAATAAGGAACGGTGCAGAGCACTATATGGCACAGCTATGGGGCAATAATGAACGGTGCAGAGCACTATATGGCACAGCTATGGGGCAATTATGAACGGTGCAGAGCACTATATGGCACAGCTATGGGGCAATTATGAACGGTGCAGAGCGCTATGGGGCAATTATGAACGGTGCACAGCTTTCTATGGCACAGCTATGGGGCAATTATGAACGGTGCAGAGCACTATATGGCACAGCTATGGGGCAATAATGAACGGTGCAGAGCACTATATGGCACAGCTTTCTATGGTACAGCTATGGGACAATAATGAATGGTGCAGAGCACTATATGGCACAGCTATGGGGCCATAATGAACGGTATGGAGCATCTATTTTTATTTTTGAAATTCACCGGTAGCTGCTGCATTTTCCACCCTAGGCTTATACTCGAGTCATTAAGTTTTCCCAGTTTTTTGTGGCAAAATTAGGGGGGTCGGCTTATACTCGGGTTGGCTTATACTCGAGTATATACGGTATATATTTGTAAAATGTACTGTATTTTAAAAATATTTTACAAATATATTTTATTTTTTTTAATTTTTTTTATTACAAATTCCTTCTTAAAGTTGGGGGTAATCAGGACTCAAAATGGAAAATATGATCAGCTCATCTATGCCCGAGTGCACAGGATTCCAAATCCAAGGGAGAACAGTTTATAAAGCACTTCTCTCAATCAGGACTGGCTGCTTACACAGAGCTACTTTCAGTTCTTGAAAGGCCATCTCCACCTCCGACGTCTATTTGGTCATGACTGATTTTGTCCCCTTAAGGAGGTGAGTCAGGAATATGAATCTCCAGCAAATTACACAAGCCAATGAGACACTTGACATAACCTGAGCTGCCCCCTTGGACTTTGAACACCCCACCCTCTTTTGAGCATCTGCCACCTGATGGGACACCCAGTATGGAGTGTGTTGCCTCCATAAAGAACCGTCAACCCCATTACATTTCAAGCAGTCCAACCAAGTAATTGGTATCCCAGGTAACCCCCTGGGCAACCCAAATCTGAATCCGGCTCAGAAAAGAGTGCACATACCAGTCCATTACCACTCATTCTACCATCTTTGCTGGGGTAGAGGACTTCAGCTACAACTATTTTTGGATGAGGTGCAGCAGATCAAACATTTGGGAGTGAGGGGATTGTCACAGTGATATTCCCAGTGGCAGACCAATAGTGCCCTGACAGACATTGTCACCTCCAGGAGCATCAAAATTTCCATTTTCAATTTTGCATATTCTTTGGTGTCCTGTAAGGCTAGATCATAGTAGGCTTTTTGTGGCTCCCCTGTTAAATATGGCACCAGGACTTCTGCTCACTGCTATGGTGGGAGTTTCTCCCCATCATCAACCCTTACAAAAACGGGTAGCCTCTAGTCCTTTTGCTTTACTCCACTTTCTCCTGGTTTTTTGATGCCGGAATGTGACCTGACTTAAGCCTTTGTTTTTCCCCTTGGATTTCTACATGCTCTCTTTCAGTACTGACCCTGGATCGTCTTACTTCTCTGCCTCACTGTCTGTCCATGAGTAGTGACTAGCATCACAAATGAAACTTTAGATTAACAACAGCTAGAAATGATTGAATCCTTTGAAATTCAAATTTGACAGCTTTTGAGAATTGTTTCCAAAAATCACAGGTCCTCCAATTTTCCTGAAAAGACAATTACATTTTTCTTAGGTATCCTAGAACTATATTCAACCGCTTCCATGATCTCATGATCTTTCTTATGAAGTCAATCAAGGGGTATTATTGCAGTCAGTATATATATATATATATATATATATATATATACTGCTCAAAAATATAAAGGGAACACTTAAACAACAGAATATAACTAAAAGTAAATCAGACTTCTGTGAAATCAAACTGTCCACTTAGGAAGCAACACTGTTTGACAATCAATTTCACATGCTGTTGTGCAAATGGAATAGACAACAGATGGAAATTATTGGCAATTATCAAGACACACTCAATAAAGGAGTGGTTCTGCAGGTGGGGACCACAGACCACATCTCAGTACCAATGCGTTCTGGCTGATGTTTTGGTCACTTTTGAATGATGGTTGTGCTTTGACACTCGTGGTAGCATGAGACGGACTCTACAACCCACACAAGTGGCTCAGGTAGTGCAGCTCATCCAGAATGGCACCATACAAAGCCATCCACAACCTGTCTCCTCCATAAATCTGTGACCTCATCTCCCAGTACTTACCTGCACGCAACCTCCGATCCTCACAAGATCTCCTTCTATACTCCCATCTTATCTCCTTCTTCCCACAATCACATACAAGATTTCTCTCGCACATCAACCCTACTCTGGAACTCTTTACTACAGCATATCAGACTCTCACCTACCATCGAAACCTTCAAAAAGAACCTTAAGACCTACCTCTTCCGACAAGCCTACAACCTGCAGTAACCACCGATCGACCAAACCGCTGCACAACCAGCTCTACCCTCACCTATTGTATCCTCACCTCATGGCCCCCGACAAAGCCCACGTGAAATGCACGTTGCGGCTGTGCACATGGTATCCTCCAGTGGAGATCATGGCTAAGAGCAGCTATTAGCATTCATCAGAACGCACTCGTTCCCTTAATGTAGTACACATGTGTTTCACTTGAATTAAACACTATGCTTAGGTGATTCTCTTTGCCCCTTTTCACTTTCTTCCCCATCTCTTGGCAGCACCTTATACGATTTAGTATTTTTGAACTAATTTAGTAAAGATTTTTTGGTGGATAGCTTGAGGTGGTATATTTTTATATTTTCAAATTTTTGGGTCACATTGAATTTTTACAGACTTTTGGGTGAACAAAATATTCACCATTAGCACTTGCTTTGTTCTCCTACTGCTACCTTCTGCTTCTTCCCACCACCTAACGTAGGTGGACACAGTGTTTTACACCTGAAATCATTTATTCCACTTTTTCTTTGACTTGTCTATGAATTTATTCTTGTTATGTTTTACATGTTTTTTTGAATAAAATGTGATACCTTTTTATATTATGGAATGTTTTTTTGCTCCTTTCTTCCTTTGGATTATGTCTTGTAGATTGTGAGCCCTCGCAGGCAGGGTCCTCTCTCCTACTGTACCAGTCGTGACTTGAATTGTTTAAGATTATTGCACTTGTTTTTATTATGTATACCCCTCCTCACATGTAAAGCACTGTGGAATAAATGGAGCTATAATGATAAATAATAATAATTAAAAAAAATCAATGCGAGCTGTGGCAAGGTTTGCTATGTCTGTCAGCATAGTGTCCAGAGGCTGGAGGCGCTACCAGGAGACAGGCCAGTACACCAGGAGACGTGGAGGCCATAAGAGGGCAACAACCCAGCAGCAGGACCGCTACCACAGCCTTTGTGCAAGGAGGAACAGGAGGAGCACTGCCAGAACCCTGCAAAATGACCTCCAGCAGGCCACAAATGTTCATGTGTCTGCACAAACGGTTAGAAACCGACTCCATGAGGATGGTCTGAGTGCCCGACGTCCATAGATGGGGTTGTGCTCACAGCCCAACACCGTGCAGGATTCTTGCCATTTGCCACAGAACACCAGGAATGGCAAATTCAACACTGGCGCCCTGTGCTCTTCACAGATGAAAGCAGGTTCACAGTGAGCACATGTGACAGAGTCTGGAGACGCCGTGGAGAGTGATCTGCTACCTGCAACATCCTTCATCTAAAATGACATCCAAAGCTACCAATTACTGAGGCTTGAGCCCAGGCAAAACATTTAGATGTGGTAAGTAGCTTTCTTTTCCAATGTTTTTATTTTATTTTCATTTTAGCAACATAACAAGATTCAAGTTTGAAGGCATTGTTTGTCATTAGGTGACATATAACATATAATATTCCATATTATAATAGACATTTGACATATAATGGGTGTCTATAAGACTTTGTATTGTTTCATTAACAATTTTAAGCGTATCAAACGCTTCATATCATTTTAAAGATATAGAAAAAGTACAGAAAAAGTACATTCCAATATTTTCATTTTCGTAACAAAACATGACTCATTTTTATAGGCATTTTTGCCGATATGTAACATAACATACCATATATTATTTTTATATTTAATCATTCTCTATAAAGCTTTATTTTGCTTCAATATCAATTTTGGGTATTATAAACGCTTTATATCACTTTATAGATATACAGTAAAAATAAACTGAAATGTACAAAAATAAAGTTAAACTTTATACAACAATTTTTAAGGTACGCATATTAGATATATATCTATGAGAATAGATGTTATGGATATATATTGTCCCAGTGAGACCACTTATTTGTATATTTCACTGGTTGGTTATTCGCTAGGGCGAAGGATAATTCATATGTCCTATGGAGAGATAGTTGTTCTATTATGTCTGAAAACGAAGGAGGGAGATGATGTTTCCAGTTAAAAGCTATGCTGTTTTTTTTAGTACCAGTAATATTTGTATAATCATATTCCTTTTATCTAGACTGAGGTCCTCTAAGCCCAGGGAAAGCAAAGCTATATGGGGAGTTAAATTTAGTGGTTTGCCATAAATTTTGTCAATAAGGGTAGATACTTGTGTCCAGAGAGGTTTTAGTTTTGGGCAATGCCAAAACATGTGAAGGAGGTCCCCTTTAATGCCACATTTTCTACAACAGGAGGCAGATCCATCTTGGTTAATATGAGCTAATCTTGCTGGAGTATAGGTGGTAAGTAGCTTTAAGCTGCACATTCAGGTATCTAAAATGAAAAAAAGCCATGTTCTGGAGCATCCCAGATTTGCATATGTCTTTTTCTATAAATAATTACTGTTAATATTATTGATTCAGAAGCTGCCTCATATTATACTTTCTGACCTGATAAAGTCTACTATTATTTGCAGAAATGGCAAATCTGTCTTACACTTGAAATCAAGGAACCTTTTCTTTGCAAGTTGGATTCTAATACATATTTGCTTCCAGCTGTGAGAATTTGAATTGCAAATAATGCATCACCTAGGTTAGATTTTTAGGAGTTCAGTTCAGCAGGTTTGAAATGTATTTCTATCTCTTAATATTACAGTTTATTAAATATAATAAAGGGTTTACTTATATACCCCATACAGTACATTCCATGTTAATATATTTTAAAATAGGAGGAGCACAAGAGTGTTTAAAAATGTACAAAAATACTTTATTAGCACCTAAAATATTACATACTAATCACACACAAACAAGTGCAAAATAAAGACACACAGTAGTGGTTCTCCGCAGAAATGTATAATTACAGAAGGTTCAAATACAGCTCAGAAAATTCTTTATGGTAAGGTTTACTATTAGTGTTGAGCATTCCGATGCTGCAAGTATCGGGTATCGGCCGATACTTGCTGTATCGGAATTCCGATACCGGGATTCCGATACTCTTGTGGTATCGGGTATCGGGTATCGGAACAACATTAATGTTAAAATGTGTAAAATAGAGAATTAAAATAAAAAATATCGCTATACTCACCTGTCCGACGCAGCCGGGACCTCAGCGCAGGAACCGGCAGCGTTGTTTGTTTAAAATTCCCGCTTTTACATGGTTACGCGAAGTCCCGGCTTGTGATTGGTCAGGGCGGCCATGTTGCCGGGCCGCGGACCAATCACAGCAAGCCGTGACGAAAATACGTCACGGCTTGCTGTGATTGGTCCGCGTCCCGGCAACATGGCCGCCATTAACCAATCACAAGCCGTGACGTCACGGGAGGCTGGAAACGCGCTCATTTTAAAAAGGGCGCGTGTCCAGCCTCCCGTGACGTCACGGCTTGTGATTGGTTGCGTCGCGGTCAACCAATCACAAGCCGGGAGGCTGGACACGCGCCCATTTCAAAATGAGCGCGTCCAGCCTCCCGGCTTGTGATTGGTTGATCGCGGCGCAACCAATCACAAGCCGTGACGTCACGGGAGGCTGGACACGCGCCCATTTTAAAATGAGCGCGTGTCCAGCCTCCCGTGACGTCCCGGCTTGTGATTGGTCAGGGCGGCCATATTGCCGGGACGCGGACCAATCACAGCAAGCCGTGACGTAATTTCGTCACGGCTTGCTGTGATTGGTCCGCGTCCCGGCAACATGGCCGACCTGACCAATCACAAGCCGGGAATTCACGTAACCAAGTAATAGCGCGATTTTTAAACAAACAACGCTGCCGGTTCCCTCGCTGAAGTCCCGGCTGCGTCGGACAGGTGAGTATAGCGATATTTTTTATTTTAATTCTTTCTTTTACACATTTATATGGTTCCCAGGGCCTGAAGGAGAGTTTCCTCTCCTTCAGACCCTGGGAACCATCAGGGATACCGTCCGATACATGAGTCCCATTGACTTGTATTGGTATCGGGTATCGGTATCGGATTGGATTCCGATACTGTGACGGTATCGGCCGATACTTTCCGATACCGATACTTTCAAGTATCGGACGGTATCGCTCAACACTATTTACTATGCAAGTTTGTATCCCTTTAATTAGATACTGCCACAGATAGGTAAAACACTACATAAATCCCCCATATCAAAAAGAATCATTGCTATCACTTCAGAGGTACAAACACATTTGCTGCTTATGTCCTATACGAAATTGAAAAAGATACCAGTATGCATTCTATTAGTTGATGCTGAAAAAGCATTTGACCAGGTTAGCTGGCCATTTCTACACAGTACTCTTAAACAAATCAATTTAGGTCCCAAAATTCATAACAAAATAATGGCTATATATCAAGACCCCCTCTGCCAAGGTCCGTTGCAATGGCCCCTATTCAGAATCTTTTGTAGAGTAGAAGGGAACAAGCCAGGGGTGTCCACTCTCCCCATTATTGTACGTTATTGTGATGGAACATCTGGCAATGGCCCTCAGGAAAAACTCCAATATTCAAGGAATCCCAGTCAGGCACGAATCTCATAAATTGCTGCTATACGCAGATGACCTCCTATTGTACATCACTAATCCTAAAAAATCACTGCCCTCTATTCTGAAAGAATTTTAGACATAGTCGACTGAGTAATTTTAAGGTAAATCTTTCTTAGGCTTCTTTCACACTAGCGTCGGGCTCGGTCTGTCGCAGTGCGTCAGGCCGAGGTTCCCGACGCTAGCGTTGTCTCCGCCGCACAACGGGGGCAGCGGATGCATTTTTCCAGCGCATCCGCTGCCCCATTGTGAGGTGCGGGGAAGTGCGTGGAGGTGGGGGCGGAGTTCCGGCCGCGCATGCGCGGTCGGAAAAAGCTGACCGTCGGGAGCAAAAAACGTTACATGTAACGTTTTTTGCTCCCGACGGTCCGCCACAACCCGGCGCAACCGTCGTACGACAGTTGCGACGTGTGTCAATGCATCGCAAATGCATCGCTAATGTTAGTCAATGCAGAAAAAACGCATCCTGCAAGCACTTTTGCAGGATGCGTTTTTTCGGCAAAACGACGCATTTGCGACGTATTGCAGTTAACGCTAGTGTGAAAGTAGCCTTAGTCAGAGATTTTGAACATCAATATCCCACATGAGGAGACACAATTGTTAAGGGGGTCCTTTCCTTTCCGTTGGTGTAATGGTTTTATGAAAGATCTTGGGGTCCAATTGCCCTCAGACTTGTCCCAGCTCTTCCATCTGAATCATGAGCCTTCACTCAATTGTGTCAAAGCTGAATTCAAGGCTTAAGTTATGACAAAACACAATTATCTTGGTTCGGTAGAATTAACGTATTAAAGATGGACATTCTTCCAAAACTGCTTTATGTATTTCAAGCGGTTCCAGTTGCACTCCCCTGTTCCTTTTTTAAGCAACTAAATACAGTCTGTAACAATTTAATTAAGAGATCAAAAATATCGAGACTGGCCATTAAATTTTTGGCTAGATCTAAATTTCAAGGGGGGGCCGGCCTCCTGAATTTTCAACTGCATCATGTTGCGGCTGTGCTGACGTGGAAGGTGGACTGGTTTCATGGTGCGAATCAGAAGCGTTGGGTCACACTAGAGTCATTGCTGTCGTTCTTCAAAGGGACCACTCCCCCACTAACAACTGATCTTCTCAGAGTTTGTGACCAATTGGTAAAGAAACTTAAGATTTCTAAGATTCCAGGACCTATGACACCGATCATTGACAATCCAGAATTCCTCCTTGGAGTTGGAGTGAGTAAATTCCTGGTCTTCAACTATACACTAGACTCCATCAGGTGTTTGCAAACTTCATTAATATACCATCACTAAACGAGCTTAAAGCTCTCTATGGAGTGCCCCCACATTAAGGGCAATGGGGGACTCGGCACCGGGTCTATCTCTCTCGGTTCTGGGAATGTCATGGTGGCCCGACCCGGTCCGTGACCCTTCTGAGGGGCGTCCAATTAAAGGAGAAGTTTGTCTGGTGTTCGTGGCGCCACCTGTGGTATTCGGTCAGGGTGACCGACGCTGCTTAGGGATCCGCTGGGGTGATGGAATGGCAGCTAGATGGTATACCTTCCCACAGGTGAAGTTTGTCCCCAGAGCTTCCCAGATGTGTAGGTGGTGATGGTGGATGATGTAAGGCACAATGAATAACGAGGACACAAAGGTTGCAGTCTCTTTACCTTTTACTGAAGACTTCAGCGTCCACAGTCCAGAGTACCGTTCACAGGGCAGGCAGAGTCTGGCCGGTCAGAAGGCAAATCCAGAGTTCCCTTAACGAGGTGGAAATCAGTAGCCTTCCTACTAGCGCCTGTGTGTTGTAGTACCTCCCTGCTGAGCACCACGGGATAGTCCTCACATCTTTCGTGGATGTTTTTGATGTTCTCTCTCTCTCTGTCCCCCAGATGGTATGGATAGGACAACCCGTATGACTGGGATAGCCTGGGGCTTGTTTGTAGGGACCCTAGAGACGCCCCGACCCCCACAATTTGCCACCGTGTCTTCTTAGGTATTAAGGTCGGGCAGCCAACTTGGAATTGACTGTCCTGCCGGTCTCTGAAGTAATGCTTAGAGACATTTACTCCCTCGGTGTTTCGGCCACCGGCTACGCACCTCAGAAGGAGGCTGCCGATCTCAGGGCAGAACTCCTCCCGGTATTATCTCGTTGTGCTGTGACTTCGTTCCTCACTCTCCACAATACACTTCTCTTCGTGTCCTTTCTTAGGATGCTGCTGCACGTGGGGCAGGCACAGCTCCGTAGCTTTCTATCTCGTGCTAGGCCTCTGCCAGGATCCCACCCCTGACAGGGACCCTCTGTCTGCAGCTCAGATGTTCCTCCTTTTCCCCCTGTCTGCCTGACAGGTCTTGCCTGGGCAAAGCCCAGTTATCTTCTCTCTAACTTCCTATCCAATCCACCAGTTTTACCCGTGTGTGAGGAGTGCCCTAATAGATAGAAGCAAGGCTCCCCCTGGTGGACTGGAGTGTGAAGTGTAGTGTGTGACTTGTGATACCTGGCAAGGTGAACTCCTTTAGTACCATCAGACGTAATATCACTCCCCCTGGTGGAAGAGCGACATTACTGCAGCAACCAGGACTCTGGGGCGCTGCATCTACCCCAATCAAACCATGCCTTGGTTTTCATACCTCCAGTTCCGTTAATTTATTGATTCCCTTCAGCCATTCTTGGTGCTCAAGTCTCACCCTTCTCAGTTTGATTAGTTGAAAATCGGAGAAGTTGCACCCAAGCATACGATCTCCCAAACATATTATATTTTGTCAACTCAGACTAATACAGAGCTTCTATGATTCAAGAAAGAGCGGGAGAGAGAAATTGGGATGACCTTCTTGGAGGAGCAATGGAATAAAACTTTCTTTTGTACACACAGACTTCCATTGGCTTACAAAGCTCAAGAAAAAAAAATACAAAATTATAACTAGATGGTATTGTTGCCCAGCAGATCTTCATAAGATATTTCCCTCTGTCTCCAATAAATGCTGGAGATATGAAAATGCTGAAGGCACTAAGCTTCATATCTGGTAGAAATGCCATCAAATAAGTGGCCTCTGGAGCAAAGTCTTTGATGTTCACAAACACATTACAGGGGAATCATCATCTAGAACTCCCCAGATCGGACTTCTTTCTATGATACCAGGGTCTTTTAAATCTATCAAAAGAGTATTGCTGAGACACTGTTTATCCGCCCCTAGAACAGTCATTCCCAGACATTGGCATTCTAGAATCACTCCATCTATCCAAGAATGGTCTCTTGAAATGGATTTTTTGTGTAGAATTTAAAGAGTCTCTGCTCATAATAAAATTAGATCAGACTTTTTCCATACTTGGCAAGGATGTATTTTATACAGAGATTACCCGGAGTACTCCTCAATCCTTCTGTCATGATGAAGACACCATATATTGTACTTGTACATACCTAAATCTGGGTGAATTCATAAACCTTGTTCATCTCTTCCTATCTCTTCTTGACTTTTCTATTTTCTACTAAAAGTTATTTTCTTTCCAATGTCAGGCTTGACAAAGTCCAACTTGATTGCAAGAAGTTAATGAATGTATTCTGATATGTGATTTGACGTTAACATATTATCTTGATATTTTTGAAACCTTTTGACAGTATCACTATAGTCTGTACCACTGTAATGAAAACTACCTCTTTGGTTTTATTTAGAAATGTTGTAACTATATGCTGTTCTCAATTAATAAACTAGTTTATGAAAAAAGTGGCATCAATTGACCCACAGTAGAAATTTGCAAATAGCACAGCAGCAGTCAGCCATGGACCATGAATTAGGTATCAATGCCTGGCCCAGCATTTACAGCTTGAAATTAAAGTTCTAACGAGGATCTGGTGGTTAAGGGAGCCATGTAAGCCTTCTTAGCTAGGAGACCTCACACATCATGCAATATTTTTTTTTTATTCCAGTCACACTCAGATGGCACAAACTTCTGCCTCATTGACTACTATTGGTAGAAAAATATAAGAATAGTAACACAGTTAGTTGACAGTAGACCCTGTGATAATGGCACACAAGCAGTCACAAGCATTTACAGCTTGGAGTTGACGCTTTAATGAGGACCTGGTGGTTAATGGAGCGGTGTCACACAGCACTAAAGTGCCATCAATTTCCACACAGTACAAACAGTATAATAGGCATCTGACACACCTTCTACTACAACCCACCAGATGGAGACCCAACTTGAAGCCTCCACATTTCAAAAAATAATTGTCAGACACCACTAAAGTGGCATTAATTTCCACAGAGTATAATTATTATAATAGGCCTCTGACATACCTTCCACCACAGGCAACCCACCAGATGAAGATCCAACTTGGAGTCTTCACATTTCAAAAAATAATTGTCAGATACCACTAAAGTGGTATCAATTTTCACACAGTAGAAACAGTTTAATAGGCCTCTGACAAACCTTCTACTACAGGTAACCCATCAGAGGGATACCCACATTTCAAAAAATTGTAGCAGCAGTAGCAACAGCAGGCACTGAAGACACCACAAAGATGGCACAGACTGCAACAATGCTAGAACAATACATGAGACTAAAAATCACACCATCGCCCAGTCTGCCCAATCTGCGACTGGGGTGCAAAAGTCATCTGAAATACATGTCTTGTTCATTTTGATGAAAATGAGTTTGTCTACATTTTGAGGGGACAGCTGGATGTGCTTATCCATCAGGACACCACCAGCAGTGCTGAAGACACGTTCTGACAGAATGTCGGCTGCTGGGCATGACAAAACCTGAAATGCATGACAGGTGAGCTCAGGCGGCTCCTCCATTTATGAAAACCAAAATGTAAAAGTCCAACCCCCTTGATGGCATTGATATTGAGCTTCAGATACTCCTGCACCATTCTCTCATTCGCAATGTATGACTTGTACTCTGTTATGCTGATGTACTAACTGCTCTATAAATGTATTAAACGACTCACAGAAATTGCATATGCCACTTACACTGATGCTGCTAATGTTTTGGCGATGACGCCTTCACGTTCCTGGGGTTGGACGTCTACAACTGGGATGCACACTGTGTGCCTCACTGCTGTCTTGGGGAAACCACTCTTACGATTGTCTAAAAGCATATTTCGATACTCCAGTATGCACGCATGCATCCCTTTCTATGGGGGAAAGCATCTGGCTAAATTTACTCTTGTACTGTGGATCTCACAGAGTGGCAGCCCAGTAGTCAGCAATATTTCTAATCCTAAGAATACGGGCATCGTGTTGAAGATAGTGCAGCAAGAAGGAGCTCATGTGTCGGGTGCTTCCATGAGGTCTAAGTCCATGCTGTGTTGGTGGTGGGGTAACACTCAAGGTTGCTTTCTCCATCCCCTCTTGCCAACCATGGACAACAGAGAGCGAATCATTATCCTCTTCATCTTCTGACTGTTGAGCGTCCATCACCTCATCCTCCTGAATTTGTTCCTCGGTTTCTGCAACTTCACTAACAGTTTGTCTGGTATCATGATCGCTTTAAGCCACCTTCCCATGGCACCCGCCTATGCGACAACAGTCCGGAAATTTGAGATATTGTTATCCCTTTTGCATCCTCTTCTGCTTCCAGCTCTTCCTCTGGGACTAGCACCTCCTCACACACACTATACAAACTGAAAAGAATAGTGATGCTGATGATGGCATCGACAGCGCTAACCATCTTAGTAGCCATTTCAAAATTGTGCATAAGGGTACAGAGGTCCTTCATCTGTGCCTACTCCGGTAGGGTGTTTTGAACCATGTCCCGACTGTATTGGCCGAGGTTATCCAAAGGACATACTGCATCAGAACTCGTCACTGCTGCAACAGCCACTGCAACATATGTAGAGTGAAATTCCACTGCGTCAGAACATTGCTAATCAAACGGTTAACCGATAGGCTGAAAGACCTCTGTAGTGATGCAAGTCGATGACCAGAGGAGTGCAATAGTCCGAATTGAGCACACAGCGACTGTGCTTTCTGCAGCAGAACATCGAGGCCAGGATTGTGTCAGAGAAATTGTTGTACCACCAGGTTGAGGATGTGAGCCATGCAAGGCACATGTGTGATGTTGCCCCAGAGTAGGGCCACCACCAGGTTTGCATCGTTATCTCACATGGCCTTCCTTGACTCCAAGTTTAGTGGAGGCAGACATGGTGCTAACTCGGCTTGGATACCTGTTCACTGCTCTTGAGCTGTGTGACTGCAATCTCCAAGGCATATTATTTTAAGCACTGCCTGATTGTGGTGAGCCATGGCTGCACAGTTTGGAGGTGGGGAGATTCTATCTGCACTGCTGCAAAGCATGTCTGATTAAGGGAGAGGTTGAGGGCACAGGTGGAGGCTCTAGAAGAGATGAAGGGAGAAGCAGTGGAGAAACTGTTAGATACAGAGGTTTGTCCCACAAGCCATGTGGATTCAAGGACTTGTGAAGCAGCCCCTTGACCACCTGCCCCCACAGCCACCAGAGTAACTCAGTGCCCAGTGAGCAAGATGTAACTCCCCTGTCTATGTTTCCTTATTCAGGTGTCAGTGGTGAAATGCACCCTGACAGATAGATTTTTTCATGGGACGGGTGATGTTGTTGGTGACATGGTGGTGTAGTACAGGCACAGCTTTCTTAGAGAAGTAATGATGACTGGGCAACTGGTACTGGGGAACTGCAATTGCCATAAACTTTTGGAAACTGTCTGTATCCACCAGGCGGAAAGGCAGCATTTCCGTGGCCAAAAGATTGGAGATGGTGGAGTTCAAGCTCTTAGCTCTGCCATGCGTAGGAGGAAACATTCTTTTACATGACCACAACTGCAGGTGCAAGAGCTGATTGCTGTGCTGAGAGAGGGCAGAGTACGAGAACATGACAAACTGCGTGTGGTGCAGGTGGAAATGTTATGATGGATTGAGAAAGGTGACAAAAAAGCAGCAGTCATATCTACTTTCATAACAACTGACCGGCTCTCACTCACCCTGACTGTGGTGGGTAATTTATTGTAGTTTCTGTGGCCGGAGACCTGTGTAAGAAGACTTGGAATGGTGACGGAGGAGAAAGAAGCAGCAGATGAGGTTGATGGAATGGCTTGTGGTTGTCGAGGCCCGCTAGTCTGCATTTTAGTGCAGTGAGATTCCCACACTAAGCTGCATGTGGATCACACATGTGACAGTTCATGCATGTTGTCAAATTATTGCAATTTTTGCCTCTACTGAGTTTTTTACAAGTTTGACAGATAACATGTTGGGTCATCCTTTGCAGTCTGTAAAACTGACAAGGCTAGGAAACCCTTGCCGCCCCTGCGAACTGTAAACTCACTACCGATGCTGGCCATATTCAGTGTTGGGGCTGAGGATGCAGTGCTTGATGTGGTTGCATTACTTTGTGTCTGTGTGGGAAGCTGCAACATAACCTCATCTTCCTTCTCCTCCACCTCCTCTGTTGACCTACTCAGCTCCATACCCCTGGGTTCACACCAAGTGGGATCTACAACCTCTTCACCCTTTCTGTTTTCACCCTCCTTACCCTGATAGTCACTCTCCTCCTCTTCCTGCCCTGACATCACAGTACAGTCCACATGCACCTCTGGTATCTGATAATTTACAAATTGCTGAATGGCAAATAAACCCTAACTAAAGTTTCTGAGATTGAATAAAACATAACTTTTGTTAATTAAATTATAATAATAGTATATTATAAGTATAAAATAATAGTATAATAGTAATAGTGCTCATTTAAAATTACAGAGTCCACGTAAATTTATGATGTCCTAACTTAATATATTAGTCATACGAAGTGATCATATTTCCTCCTCATGCAGTGTAACTGTTGATACCTTCTCCACTGCTGAGCGCTATTATTCCAGGAGTGAATATTAATCAGTTTCTCCCGTTTTTGTTTAAATCTGCTGTTAAATATGCAGTCTCACACGGGGGTAGGTATTGTTTAATTTCTCCCTTTATGAGAATTATAGTGATTAATTTCACTGGCTAATAGCCTTTATGGGGCAAGCATTAATTTGATACTTCCAAAAAGCAGCCTTATCCCTGAAGAAGCCAATAATTGGGAAACATTTTGGGGCGGACAGCTGTATGCTTTAAGATCAGATAGTCCACCTTACTGTTAAGCACCATTAGAGTGGTCCACGGCCACCAGGGCTAAAATACCAACAATAATCAATGTCCTAATAGCTGCAGATAGGCTCTACATGGGAAAGTATTGAATTAATGCTTACCTCATAAAGGGGACAGGGGAGAAACTGATTAATAATCACACCTGGATTAATAGCCATCAGCAGTGGAGATTGTATCAACAGTTACACTGCATGAGGAAATATGATCACTTCATATGACTAATATACTAAGGTAGGACATCATGAATTTACATGGACTCTGTAATTTTAAATGAACACTATTACTATTATTAAAATGTAATTAATAAAAGTTATATTTTATTAAATCTCAGAATCTTTAGTTATGATTTATTTGCCATTTGGCAATTTGTAAATTACCGTATTATGCCCTATACTGATTCCGGTTGAACTGTATCAGATAACCTCTGGTATCTATCTGAGTCTCATCAGGATCACCTCCACCCTTAGTGGTTAACGTCTGGTGATGAGGGTCTGGATTTTACTCGGACCCTATTTCGTCCAGCCCTGGATCCAACATGAAAAAATGTTGGGCATCGATGCAGATGCTTTCCTCCCCTGGATTCTGTGATTCTTTGGAGCAGACCTCTGATGCCCATGTAATAAAATGTGTGAACAGCTCTTCAGAATGGCATATCTGAGGTTCCCCACAGTCAGGTGGGCACTTGGAAATTTTTGACTTTGGGGAAACAAGGGTGATTGGGGTGCCAGCTCTGAGGATTGTACTGTGTGTGTGATGTTAAGGTAGAGGAAGAGGATTAGAGGCCACTTTATGCAGCGATTGCCATCCACTGGAGCACATGCTCTTTCTGAGCCTAATCTGCAAGGCGTACCGCTGCGCGGCTGCCAAAGAGAGTCGAGTACGCTGGCCAGTAACAGATGTTGTCTGTGGTCTTTGGATAGGACAAGAGGTGTTTATTCAGTTGAGCTTTCATTCATATTAACACATAACCCATGTTCACATCGAACACCAAGCCTATTCCCCCTTCCACTACGACCTCACTTTTTCTCACTCATGTTGTAAGTAGAGATGAGCGAACATCATCGGCTCCCTCCTTATTCCGCAAGCTATAGTGCTTACCGAAGAAGCTGCATCGGGAACCAGATACCTGGAGAATTCCCAATGATCAGCTGTTCGAAACTGCAGCTGCATGTGTCGCGGTTGTGTGAGTCACAACATATGCATGGAGAGCCTGTGAGTTGTGACTGTCACACAGCCGCGACACATGCAGCTGCGGTGCAGAACAGCTGATCATCGGGAACGCTCCAGGTATCCGGGTTCCCAATGCAGCTTCTTTGATAAGTGCTATAGCTTGCCGAATAAGGAGGGAGCCGGCGAAATTCGCTCATCTCTAGTTGTAAGTAGCCTTCTCTTCTTGTACCCTGCTGTTTTACAAACTTAGGCCCACATTTGTCAGACACCTATTACTAAATGAACAATCACAATTTATTTTCTTAGATAGTGTCCTGAACACACTGTTATGTTATTTTTAAGTGGAAATCTAGCCTTCTGATTTGTCACTGAAATACTATCTTAGCACAAATGATTTGGAGCAGCTAACTGGGCCTCGAGGCTGCACCACTATATTAGGGCTAATGACTTTAATGTGGAAATCTGGACTTCTGATTTGCCACTGAAAAACAGTTTTTGCACAAACAATTTGGAGCAGCTAATTGGGCCTTGTTGCTTCACCACTATATTAGGCCTAACAATTTTTACGTGGAAATTTGGCCTCCTGATTTGCCACTGAAACACAGTTTGGGCACAAACGATTTAAATTATCTAATTGGGCATTGTGGCTGCACCACTATATTAGGCCTAATGATTTTTAAGTGGAAATCTGGCCTTCTGATTTGCCACCGATACAGTCTTAGCACAAATGGTTTGTAGTTAAACTGGTGCCACACAGTTTTTACACAATCTACTTTGATGCAGGAAGATCGATTTCACATAGGACAGGATCCCATCTATTTCACTGACAAGTAGTGTTGAGCGATACCGTCCGATACTTGAAAGTATCGGTATCGGAAAGTATCGGCCGATACCGGCAAAGTATCGGATCTAATCCGATACCGATACCCGATACCAATACAAGTCAATGGGACTCAAGTATCGGACGGTATCCCTGATGGTTCCCAGGGTCTGAAGGAGAGGAAACTCTCCTTCAGGCCCTGGGAACCATATTAATGTGTAAAATAAAGAATTAAAATAAAAAATATTGCTATACTCACCTCTCCGACGCAGCCTGGACCTCACCGAGGGAAACGGGAGCCTTCTTTGCTTAAAATGCGCGCTTTTCCTTCCTTCCATGACGTCAAGGCTTGTGATTGGTCGCGTGCCGCCCATGTGGCCGCGACGCGACCAATCACAGCAAGCCGTGACGTAATTTTCAGGTCCTTCTAGGCATTCAGTATTTTAAAATTACGTTCCGGCTTTGTGATTGGTCGCGTCGCGGTCACATGGGCGACGCGACCAAACACAAGCCGTGACATCACGGGAGGCAGGAGACGCGCGCATTTTTAAAATTACGTCACGGCTTGTGATTGGTTGCGTGCTGCCCATGTGACCGCGACGCGACCAATCACAGCAAGCCGTGACGTAATTTCAGGTCCTGATGCCTATTTCTGCATTCAGGACCTGAAATTACGTCACGGCTTGCTGTGATTGGTCGCGTCGCGGTCACATGGGCGGCACGCAACCAATCACAAGCCGTGACGTAATTTTAAAAATGCGCGTGTCTCCTGCCTCCCGTGACGTCACGGCTTGTGATTGGTCGCGTCGCCCATGTGACCGCGACGCGACCAATCACAAAGCCGGAACGTAATTTTAAAATACTGAATGCCTAGAAGGACCTGAAAATTACGTCACGGCTTGCTGTGATTGGTCGCGTCGCAGCCACATGGGCGGCACGCGACCAATCAGAAGCCGTGACGTCACGGAAGGAAGGAAAAGCGCGCATTTTAAGCAAAGAAGGCTCTCGGTTCCCTCGGTGAGGTCCAGGCTGCGTCGGAGAGGTGAGTATAGCAATATTTTTTATTTTAATTCTTTATTTTACACATTAATGTTGTAGTTGTATTTTACACATTAATGTTGTTTCGATACCGATACCCGATACCACAAAAGTATCGGATCTCGGTATCGGAATTCCGATACCCGCAAGTATCGGCCGATACCCGATACTTGCGGTATCGGAATGCTCAACACTACTGACAAGTTAACTTTCAGCACCAGCACTTGCACACAAGCAATCTCTCTGCACTGTGACACTGAGCAAATGGTGTCAGCAAAACAAGATTTCAGCTTTTTATATGGCCATGGACATGTGACTTCGTCAACCAATTACAGAAGACCTTGTGTCATGATGTTGTGGATGGTATCCTAGCCAAAGTCATACAAAAGCATTAGTGGAAACAGGATGATCTGCTGAACTGTGACTGAATTTTGCTGACTTTTAGGAAAAATGCTTGTGAAAGTGAACACAAATCTGAATGTGCTACGTTCGTGCCAAATTTGAGATTGGCAAATGTTTTCCGAACACCTTCGCTCATCTCTAGTTATAAGGGTTAAAAGTTGACCAGCGATTTCTAATTTTTCCAATACAATTTAGGGACCACATCACATTTGAAGTTACTTTGAGGGGTCTATAGGACAGAAAGTACCCAAAATTGACACCATTCTAAAAACTGCACCCCTCAAGGTGCTCAAAACCACATTAAAGAAGTTTAGTAACCCTATGTTAGGGCTAGCGGAACGCACCGAGTAAATATAGAGGTTTTATTATAATTGATGCATTCGCAGCCCAAGGTCCACCGTGCAGGAGAACCTGCTTCTAGCAAACGGCGGAACTATATGGTGGTATGAGCTTATCCTGTTACTTCACAGAGTAGCCGAAACTCAAAGCACTGCGCCCTGTTTGACTTCACAGTGGCACAGGCTAACTACTCAACTGAGAGCAGTCAGTGGTCATGCATGCACACAAAGTCCTCACCGGAGGTGCCAGCATTCTGGGGGCTTATTTTAGCCAGGTCCCTGAATACATTCACACAAAATCTCCTCGCCAGAGGTGCCAGCATTCTAGGGGCTTATTTCAGCCGGGTCCCTGAACACAAACTCACATGACCACACTGGCGCAAAGCACATAACATAGAATACTAGCGCATGGCCGTGGGGCCATGCAAGTCTTAAACAGTTGCAGAACGTACAAGACCTTCCTAGAAGGACCAATGAGAGGCTGCCACAGAGCGTGAGCACCTACGGGACCTTCCTGAAGGACCAATGGCCTTAGTTGCAGCACCTGGTCATGTGACCCTCGATCTCCACTGAGAGATCTTACTCTGGGCATGCTCAGAACGAGAAAAGCAGGACTTAGTCCCAGAAGCGTCTGCTCGCCACTGCCCAGCACTGACTTCCATGGCAGAAACAGGAAAAGCGGCAGAAACAGGAAAAGCAGCAGTAACTCTTTGTACAGAGTCAGACTGAGCGAGACGCTGGGACTGATGTCTCCGCTGAGCAGGCTCCACTGCGGCAGAAGAAGAATGGGAGACCACAGCGGAGATGGCCCGAGATTCCCCCTGAGCAGAGGTGGGAACTTGACCCCTAACATTACCCCCCGTCCTAGGGCCCCCCTCCTTGGGCCTCGCTTCGTTCGAAGGCAGCAATGATTTGCAGAGCCTGAATGTGCTCAGCAGGCTCTCAGGACCATAACCCTTCCAGTCCACCAAATAAAATTTTTTGCCACGAACCACCTTGCACCCCAAAATAGCGTTCACCTCGTAATCATCCGTAGACTAACCCGATGTCCCGGCAGACGACTCAGAAAACCGGGACATGTATACGGGCTTAAGGAGGGACACATGAAAGGTGTCGATGATAACAAGGCGTGGAGGAAGGGCTAGATGATAGACCACAGGATTAACTTGTTCAAGGACCTTGAAGGGACCCAA
This sequence comes from Ranitomeya variabilis, assembly GCF_051348905.1. NCBI lineage: Eukaryota > Metazoa > Chordata > Amphibia > Anura > Dendrobatidae > Ranitomeya > Ranitomeya variabilis. Next base: position 240,748,594 of record NC_135232.1, read on the forward strand.
GTAGCGAGGTGCAAACTTAGTGGACTCAAGACGCAGCTTGATTTTACAAGCGGAGAGCCACACTAAGTCACCAGGAGCAAAGGTCGGGGCTGGGCGCCGATGTGCATCGGCAGAGGACCTCATTCTCTCCTTGGAGGCTCAGATGGCATCCTGAGTGCGGGCCCAAATGTCTCGTGTCTCCACTGCCCAGTCTGCCACCCTGGAGTCAGCAGAGGACATGGGCATAGGCACAGGAACCTGCAGATGTTGGCCATAATTAAGGAGGAAAGGAGTCTGACCGGTGGAGTCGGCTACAGCGTTAAGGTCAAACTCAGCCCACGGTAACAAGGATGCTCAGTCATCCTGCCTGGCAGAAACAAAATGTCATAAATAAGTGACCAGAGTCTGATTGGCACTCTCAACCAACCCATTCGTCTCGGGATGATAAGCCGAGGAGAGATTTAACTCAATACTGAGTAGACTACAAAGCTCCCTCCAGAATCGAGACGCAAACTGGGGACCTCGGTCACTGACAATCTTGTCCGGCATACCGTGTAAGCAAAAGATATGCTTGATGAACAAGGCTGCCAGAGCCCGTGCAGAAGGTAGCCGTGGAAGAGGCACCAAATGAACCATTTTGGAAAAATGGTCGGTGATCACCCAGATAATGGTGCAGTTACGAGACTTGGGTAAGCCCACCACAAAGTCCATCCCGACCATCTCCCAGGGCCTGTCCGCCACTGGCAGAGGATAAAGCAACCCAGCTGGCCGTTGCCGAGGGGACTTGTTCTTGGCGCAAGAGACACACGCCCGAACATAGTCTGCGACATCACGCGCCATATGCGGCCACCAGTATGTCCTCGCCAGTAACTCAGATGTCCTTTTGGAACCAAAATGTCCACCCACCCTGGACAAGTGTGCCCAAGAGAGAACCTCCGGTCACAGACTGGATGGTACAAAAGTCTTGACCGGAGGCACAGACTCTAGCGAAACAGGGGCCACAGTTCTCAGGCTCTCAGTGGGGACAATAAGCCGAGGCTCCTCTTCCTCCTCCACAGATGACACAGTGGAGCGAGAGAGAGCGTCGGCACGAATGTTCTTCTCCCCAGAAAGAAAATGGAGGGTGAAATGAAACCGGGAGAAGAACAAGGACCATCTGGCCTGGCGAGAATTTAACCACTGGGCTGTCTGTAGGTACACCAAATTTTTATGATCTGTGAAGACTTGGAAGGGAAAACGAGCTCCCTCCAAGAGATGTCTCCACTCCGAGAAAGCCAACTTCATGGCTAGCAACTCCCTGTCCCCGATGGAATAATTCCTCTCTGCTGGTGAGAAGGTCTTAGAAAAGAAGAAGCAAGGATGCTTCCGACCTTGAGCATCCTTTTGGAAGAGGACTGCTCCAGCACCAACAGATGAGGCATCCACCTCCATGATAAAAGGCTTATCTACATCGGGGCGATGTAGGATGGGAGCGCTAGCGAAGTGTGACTTTATGGAGTTAAAGGCCTTCGAGACCTCCTCAGACCACAATTTGGGATTTGCTCACTTCTTCTTCTTCTGAGGGCAACCAAGGGAGCTACCAAAGTTGAGAAGTGTGGGTTGAACTGGCGATAATAATTAATGAACCCCATAAAGCGCTGCACCACTTTAACCCCTTCACGACCTGTGACACAGCGTATGCGTCATGAAAGTCGGTGCCAATCCGACCTGTGACGCATATGCTGTGTCACAGAATGATCGCGTCCCTGCAGATCGGGTGAAAGGGTTAACTCCTATTTCACCCGATCTGCAGTGAGAGGGGGAGTTGTACTTCAGCCCAGGGGGGGTGGCTTTGCCCCCACGTGGCTACGATCGCTCTGATTGGCTGTTGAAAGTGCAACAGCCAATCAGAGCAATTTGCAATATTTCACCTATGAAAATGGTGAAATATTGCAATCCAGCCATCGCCGATGCTGCAATAGCATCTGCCATGGCTGGAAATCATGTTCTGCCCCCCCACCGCCCCCAATCTCCTCCCCAGTCCTCCGTTCTGTCCGGTACCCCCCTCCGTCCCCCTGTCCGCTCCCCCGTGCTCCTGTCTGCTCCCCCCGTCCTCCGATCCACCCCCCTGTGCTCCGATCCACCCCCCCACCACCGAGCCTCCCGAAGTCGGTCCGTCTCCTCCCTGGGCGCCGCCATCTTCCAAAATGGTGGGCGCATGCTCAGTGCGCCCGCCGAATCTGCCGGCCGGCAGATGCGTTCCATGTACATTTTGATCACTGTGGTAAACTTATCACAGTGATCAAAATAAAAAAATAGTAAATGACTCCCCCCCTTTATCACCCCCATAGGTAGGGACAATAATAAAATAAAGAAAATATTTTTTTTTCCACTAGTGTTAGAACTAGGGTTAGAGTTAGAACTAGGGTTAGGGTTAGGGGTAGGGTTAGGGGTAGGGTTAGGGGTAGGGTTAGGGTTAGAACTAGGGTTAGCATTAGAATTAGGCTATGTGCACACTGTGCGGATTTGGCTGCGGATTCATAGCAGCGTTCCATCAGGTTTACAGTACCATGTAAACCTATGGAAAACCAAATCCGCTGTGCCCATGGTGCGGAAAATACCGCGCGGAAATGCTGCGCTGTATTTTCCGCAGTATGTCAATTCTTTGTGCGGATTTCGCAGCGTTTTACAGCTGTTCCTCAATAGGAATCCGCAGGTGAAATCCGCATAAAAAACACTGGAAATCCGCGGTAAATCCGCAGGTAAAACGCAGTGCCTTTTACCTGCGGATTTTTCAAAAATGGTGCGGAAAAATCTCACACGAATCCGCAACGTGGGCACATGGCCTTAGGGTTAGGGTTGGAATTAGAGTTAGGGTTGGAATTAGGGCTAGGGTTGGAAATAGGATTAAGAATAGGCTTGTGGTTAGGGTTATGGTTAGGGTTAGGGGTGTGTTGGGGTTAAAGTTGTGGTTGGGGTTGGGATTAGGGTTAGGGTTGGGATTAGGGTTGTGGTTAGGGGTGTGTTGGGGTTGGGGTGTGATTAGGGTTATGGCTAGAGTTGGGATTAGGGTTAGGGGTGTGTTGGGGTTAGGGTTGGGATTAGGGTTAGGGGTGTGTTGCGGTTAGTGTTGGAGTTAGAATTGAGGGGTTTCCACTGTTTAGGCACATCAGGGGTCTCCAAACGCAACATGGCGCCACCATTGATTCCAGCCAATCTTGCGTTCAAAAAGTCAAATGGTGCTCCCTCCCTTCCGAGCCCCGACGTGTGCCCAAACAGTGGTTTACCCCCACATATGGGGTACCAGCATACTCAGGACAAACTGGGCAACAATTATCGGGGTCCAATTTCTCCTGTTACCCTTGCGAAAATAAAACATTGCTTGCTAAAACATAATTTTAGAGGAATGAAAAATGATTTTTTATTTTCACGGCTCTGCGTTATAAACTTCTGTGAAGCACTTGGGGGTTCAAAGTGCTCACTATACATCTAGATAAGTTCCTAGGGGGGTCTAGTTTCCAAAATGGGGTCACTTGTGGGGGTTTCTACTGTTTAGGCACATCAGGGGCTCTGGAAATGGAATGTGACGCACGCAGACCACTCCATCAAAGTCTGCATTTCAAAACGTCACTACCTCCCTTCCGAGCCCCGACTTGTGCCCAAACAGTGGTTTACCCCCACATATGGGGTATCAGTGTACTCAGGACAAACTGGGCAACAACTATTGGGGTCCAATTTCTCCTGTTACTCTTGTGAAAATAAAAAATTGCTTGCTAAAACTTCATTTTTAAGGAAAGAAAAATGATTTTTTATTTTCACGGCTCTGCGTTGTAAACTTCTGTGAAGCACTTGGGGGTTCAAAGTGCTCACCACATATCTAGATAAGTTTCTTGGGGGGTCTAGTTTCCAAAATGGGGTCACTTGTGGGGGGTTTCTACTGTTTAGGCACATCAGGGGCTCTGCAAATGGAATGTGACGCACGCAGACCACTCCATCAAAGCCTGCATTTCAAAACATCACTACCTCCCTTCCGAGCCCCGACTTGTGCCCAAACAGTGGTTTACCCCCACATATGGGATATCAGCGTACTCAGGAGAAACTGGACAACAACTTTTGGGGTCCAATTTCTCCTGCTACCCTTGGGAAAATAAAAAATTGTGGGCTAAAAAATCATTTTTGAGAAAAGAAAAATTATTTTTTATTTTCATGGCTCTGCGTTATAAACTTCTGTGAAGCACTTGGGGGTTCAAAGTACTCACCACACATCTAGATTAGTTCCTTGGGAGGTCTAGTTTTCAAAATGGAGTCACTTGTGGGGGAGCTCCAATGTTTAGGCACACAGGGGCTCTCCAAACGCGACATGGTGTCCGCTAATGATTGGAGCTAATCTTCCATTGAAAAAGCCAAATGGCGTGCCTTCCCTTCCGAGCCCTGCCGTGTGCCCAAACAGTGGTTTACCCCCACATATGGGGTATCATCGTACTCAGTACAAACTGGACAACAACTTTTGGGGTCCAATTTCTCCTGTTACTCTTGGGAAAATAAAAAATTCTGGGCTAAAAATCATTTTTGAGGAAAGAAAAATTATTTTTTATTTTCACGGCTCTGCGGCATAAACTTCTGTGAAGCACTTGGGGGTTCAAAGTGCTCACCACACATCTAGATTAGTTCCTTGGGAGGTCTAGTTTCCAAAATGGGGTCATTTGTGGGGAAGCTCCAATGTTTAGGCACACAGGGGCTCTCCAAACGCGACATGGTGTCCGCTAACGATTGGAGCTAATTTTCCATTCAAAAAGTCAAATGGCGCTCCTTCCCTTCCAAGCATTGCCGTGTACCCAAACAGTGGTTTACCCCCACATATGAGGCATCGGCGTACTCAGGAGAAATTGCCCAACAAATATTAGGATCCATTTTTATCCTGTTGCCCATGTGAAAATGAAAGAATTGAGGCTAAAAGAAATTTTGTGTGAAAAAAAAGTACTTTTTCATTTTTGCAGATCAATTTGTGAAGCACCTGAGGGTTTAAAGTGCTCACTATGCATCTAGATAAGTTCCTTGGGGGGTCTAGTTTCCAAAATGGGGTCACTTGTGGAGGAGCTCCAATGTTTAGGCACACAGGGGCTTTCCAAACGCGACATGGTGTCCGCTAACAATGGAGATAATTTTTCATTCAAAAAGTCAAATGGCGCTCCTTCCCTTCCGAGCCTTACCATGTGCCCAAACAGTGGTTTACCCCCACATGTGAGGTATCAGTGTACTCAGGAGAAATTGCCCAACAAATATTAGGATCCATTTTATCCTGTTGCCCATGTGAAAATGAAAAAATTGAGGCTAAAATAATTTTTTTGTGAAAAAAAAGTACTTTTTCATTTTTACGGATCAATTTGTGAAGCACCTGGGGGTTTAAAGTGCTCACTATGCTTCTAGATAAGTTCCTTGGGGGGTCTAGTTTCCAAAATGGGGTCACTTGTGGGGAAGCTCCAATGTTTAGGCACACGGGGGCTCTCCAAACATGACATGGTGTCCGCTAAAGATTGGAGCCAATTTTTCATTCAAAATGTCAAATGGCGCTCCTTCCCTTCCGAGCCCTGCCGTGCGCCCAAACAGTGGTTTACCCCCACATATGAGGTATCAGCGTACTCAGGACAAATTGGACAACAACATCCGTGGTCCAGTTTCTCCTTTTACCCTTGGGAAAATAAAAAAATTGTTGCTAAAAATCATTTTTGTGACTAAAAAGTTAAATGTTCATTTTTTACTTCCATGTTGCTTCTGCTGCTGTGAAACACCTGAAGGGTTAATAAACTTCTTGAATGTGGTTTTGAGCACCTTGAGGGGTGCAGTTTTTAGAATGGTGTCACTTTTGGGTATTTTCAGCCATATAGAGCCCTCAAAATGACTTCAAATGTGAGGTGGTCCTTAAAAAAATGGTTTTGTAAATTTTGTTGTAAAAATGAGAGATCACTGGTCAAATTTTAACCCTTATAACTTCCTAGCAAAAAAAAAAAATTGTTTCCAAAATTGTGCTGATGTAAAGTAGACATGTGGGAAATGTTATTTATTAACTATTTTGTGTCACATAACTCTCTGGTTTAACAGAATAAAAATTCAAAATGTGAAAATTGCGAAATTTTCAAAATTTTCGCCAAATTTCCGTTTTTTTCACAAATAAACTCATAAATTATCGACCTAAATTTACCACTAACATGAAGCCCAATTTGTCACGAAAAAACAATCTCAGAATCGCTAGGATCCGTGGAAGCGTTCCTGAGTTATTACCTCATAAAGGGACACTGGTCAGAATTGCAAAAAACGGCAAGGTCATTAAGGCCAAAATAGGCTGGGTCATGAAGGGGTTAAGAGAATGGGGTTCCTGCCAGTCCATCACAGCCTGTAGTTTGGCAGGATCCATAGCCAATCCCTGGGAGGAGATGATATAGCCTAGGAAAGGTAAGGACTCCTGCTCGAACATACACTTCTCCAACTTGGCATAGAGGGAGTTTGCCTGTAGGAGGTCGAAGACTTTGCAAACATCTCTCCGGTGGGAGTCAATATCTGGAGAGTAGATTAGAATATCATCCAGATAGACTACGACCGAGGTGGAGAGCATATCCCGGAAGATGTCGTTCACAAAGTCTTGGAAAACGGCTGGGGCATTACAGAGCCCGAAGGGCATCACCAGATATTCATAGTGCCCATCCCTGGTGTTAAAAGCCGTCTTCCATTCGTCCCCCTCACGGATGCGAATCAGGTTGTAAGCACCCCGCAGATCTAATTTAGTAAATACCCTTGCTCCTCGAAGCCTATCGAAGAGCTCAGATATCAAGGGCAAAGGATACTTATTCTTAATGGTGATGGCGTTAAGACCTTTGTAATCTATGCATGGACGCAGTTCCCCATTCTTCTTCTGCACGAAGAAGAACCCAGCCCCAGCAGGTGACACTGACTTCCTGATGAACCCTCTTGCCAGATTTTCTTGAATGTACTGAGACATTGCCTCCGTCTCCGGGAGAGATAATGGATAGACTCGACCCCGGGGAGGCTCAGCACCAGGCAAGAGGTCAATAGGACAGTCATAGGGGCGATGGGGCAGAAGGGTCTCCGCCGCCTTTTTGGAAAACATGTCCGCATGGTCCCCCCACCACATTACCACATAAATCCTGCCCCCACCACATTACCACACACAATCCTGACCCCCACCACATTACCACACACAATCCCGCCCCCCACATTACCACATACAATCCCGCCCTCCCACCACATTACCACACACAATCCTGCCCCCCATGACATTACCACACATAATCCCGCCCCCACGACATTACCACACATAATCCCACCCCCCACCACATCACCACACATAATCCCGCCCCCCACCACATCACTACACACAATCCCGCCCCCCACCACATTACCACACATAATCCCCCACCACATTACCACACATTATCCCACCCCCCACCACATTACCACACATAATCCCCCCCACATTACCCCATAATCCTGCCCCTCCACCACATTACCACACATAATCTCGCCCCCTCATCACATTACCACACATAGTCCCACCCCCCACCACATTACCACACACAATCTTGCTCCCCCACCACATTACCACACATAATCCCACCCCCACCACATTACCACCCATAATCCTGCCCCCCACCATATTACCACACATAATCCCACCCCCACATTACCACACATAATCCCACCCCCCACCACATTACCACACATAATCCCGCCCCCACCACATTACCACACATAATCCCGCTCCCCCACCACATTACCACACATAATCCCGCCCCCACCACATTACCACACATAATCCCTCCCCCCACCACATTACCACACATAATCCCACCCCCCACCACATTACCACACACAATCCCGCCCCCCCACCACATTACCATGCATAATCCCACCCCCCACCATATTACCACACATAATCCCGGCCCACACATTACCACACGAGGATCCGTCCCCACACATTACCACAGGAGGTTCCGTCCCCCCACATTACCACACGAGGCTCCATACCCACACATTACCACACGAGGCTCCGTCCTCACACATTACCACACGAGGCTGTCCCCACACATTACCATACGAGGCTCCATCCTCACACATTACCACACGAGGCTCCGTCCCCACACATTACCACATGAAGCTCTGTCCCCACACATTACCATACGAGGCTCCATCCCTCCACATTACCACACGAGGCTCTGTCCTCACACATTACCACATGAGGCTGCTTCCCCACACATTACGACATGAGACTCTATCCCCACACATTACCACACAAATCCAGTTTGCTTTTGATTTTACACTGTGAATAAAATGTATTAGTATTATTTCAATTTTGAATTATTATTATTGTTATTAACTTCATTTTAAGTTAATTTACCACCTGTGTAAGCGCTATTGAATGTTGTCATTATTTACTTTAGTTTAATCACTAGCAGCGTTAATTAGATAACAATGAGCATGCCGAGCGTTAGCTGGCTGGAAACAGCTAGTAAATGATAGGTGTTGCCAGTGTGAGACATACAGTATAACTATTACAATACGCCCCCTGACGAAGGAGTTCTGCTCTGAAATGCGCGTCGGGCGGACGTGCTGTTGAGGCCCTGGCAGAACACTAGCAGCCGCACTAGCAGGTAACATTTTTGGGAGCAGCTGTGCTTTGCTCTACTCCATGTGGGGAGGTGACACACCCTAATGGTAGCGGTTATGGGGAAGTGTCTCTGGTTCATTTGTGGATTAGGTCTGATGTGTGAGACCTCCTAAAACATGCATTACCCTTGCTGATTATATGGTGTCATGTTGGCTCATTCTTTTTGCACTGGCATAGTAGTTATTATTGTTGGAGCCTCTATTTGTATAGGGAGGGTATAATGCTCAGGTGGACATGGACACCATCTGTAATTAGGCGCCATAGTGGGCAAGCCATATTCCCCAGCATATAACCGTGTATCCATTTTATAAGTAGCCAGTTCCTCAGCTGCACGTCCCTCTTTTTGCACAGACAGCAGTCTTTGTTGCTCTGCACTATCCTTGCACTTTGTTCCATGTTATGTCCGCATTTTATGTATATGTTATGTACATCAATAAAGGTTTATTTTCTCTAGTTTTTCCTACTGTCTTATGTTTTGTGGTTTCCACATTCCCCCCCCCTTTTCTGGTTAAATAGATTACGATATGGTTAAATAAGTCCGGCTAGCACGTACAGTTAGGTATATACGTGCGGATGCTACCTACGAGATGTGGCCATCTAATACCTTTCTTTTTCTATTACAATACAGTAGAACTGAACTTACAAACACATTTGCTGCAGCTCTCACAGCTCTGCTCTATTGTAACACTATTGTCTGTGAGGTGGAACCTGAAGAACTGAAAGGAACCTGCAGATATAAGGTATAATCACTCACAGCTCTGCAGTGAAATCAGGTGAGCAGAGAGTAGACATTACATATCACACAGTAACTCTTCCTTTCATTTAAAATAAGCTCTGGAGGCAGATTCTCATTCAGATCAGTGTCCGACCCACAACCATGAACTTTTACATATAAGAAAAACACGAATTTATCTAGAATAAAATATCAGATCTCAAATATCAGAGGCTAAATTATTCCACTTACTATTACCTGCATGCCCATATAGATGGCTAAATGCACAATTAAAATGTTTTATTATTATACTGTATCTCATTCAAAGTCTGAAGAATAGGACTACTGTTATGCAGTTAAAATGCAAAGATACATACAAAAATCAGCAAAAAGCATGGATTCATACCAAGCTTCATGATGAGTTATTCAAAGCCATTTAAGAACATTAAGCAAACTTATGTATATTTTTTCCAAACTACTGTGGCTCCTCAAAAGTGTGTCTTAATTTGAGAAAGGTTGCCAATTTAAAGACCAGTGTTAAGTGGTGTAACATGAAACTTGTGGGCTTCAGTGGTATATCTCCAATAGTGCCCCCTACTATCATAGGTCTTTAGGTCTTTAATAGTTATGGTCTTCAAATATAGACCAAATAACCTTTTTTGGCTCCTAAGGCTCCAAGACCAGGGTGCGACTATGATCTCTGCACCTACTATAGTTATGCCCATGCCAGTGTCCAACTGACCTAGAAATCTAGTTAAAAAATTCCTATTTGATTTATATCTTATGCTTATTTTTTATTAAAAATTATTTTATTTATATTTATATTTATTATTTATTGATAATTATCAATGGGTTTCCTATCTTACTGAGATTCATCCATGCCCATGCTATATATTTTAAAACATACAACTTTGTAGTTATAAGGTCATGTACCCTTGAAGGAAAGAGTTCTGGAAAACGTTCCTCAAACTTTCTCAATACAAAACCTTATCTATATCATTAAATTAAATATAATTTTGCATCCATTTATTATTACTTTTGTCTCAAAGGAAGAATACAACAATACTATCTTAAAAAATGCATTAGTGGAACAGGATTACAAACTAAGCAAAATCCAGATTTTTGGCAATATAGAAATTCAGCTTATTTTCAACGGACAAATATTTAATTTTTGCAACATTTTTTTAAACTCCTTTCCTACAATTTTTGTGTACTTGCTTTTACATGTTCACCATATAATACAGTTCTAAGGATAATTTAACAACCTCTGTCAAAAAAACAATTGTTGCTGATTATGTTCTAAAAGGTATTGAATATTGGGACATTTTCTACAGTAATTATTGTTAAAGTGGCTGAGAAGGGATAGAACACATTTTTGGACAGAGACTGATGACTAATGGATTGCACAAAGTTGCTCGCCATTCCATTTATCCTCTAAGTGTGGCCTTTCAGTTCACCTGAAACTGCTGCTTCAATCTGTTCCATCTTTGATCTTTTAACCTTTCTATTTCCGATAGGTTAGGACTAATTCACGAGAGCGGCTGTTGCCTGCAAGAAGCACCTTTCTTTAACATCTTTTGGCTCCACATTGACAGACTGATAAGAATTCCGAATGAGACTGCAGGATGCTCCTTTCAGACAACAAAATTATTTATCTGAATTCCATCAGAAGAGGGCACATACAGTCACACACAGAGCAGGAGGCCTAATAGCTCTTTAAAAACTGCAAAGCCCTCACAAGATCCAACCCTTGCTACAATAAAACACCTGCTGTAGTCAGCAGACATAAATCATCTAGAGCCAGTTCCAGCTATGTGATATCATTAGTCCTGTCTAACACAAGGTTGCTTAGCTGCCGTTATGCCCAGCATCGGTTTAATAATACATTCTAATTACATATAGCTAATTGATCACAAACTCAATGTGCCTTATCATTCTCCTCCCTGGCATCCCTTGTTTGAGTAAAGTTAATAAATATATATTTATTTATATGTATGTATATATTCTCCTTCCACAAAATAAATCAATTGTCAGATGTATTAGATATTCTCCCTATGCTTCTATACTCTATTTTTAATAAGGAATGCCATAAAATATGAGCCTGTGTAGACCAGCTTTATGTGTACACCATTTGTGAATGGCCGTCTTCATGATGTGAGTGATGGAGTAAGATGTGCCTAATACATTTAGAGTCCTTTTGGAGAGTGACATGCCTGTTATGCATGCTAAAGAGGCTTATAGGCCATACAATATTCATCTGGGAAATTCGATATGCAAATTGTCTCTTCATAGAGGAAGAGGACATGAACTCTAGTGCAACCTATTGGAAGTAGCAATCCTAAAAGTCAAGATCGACCATTTAACGAGCCTTGCCACACGACTTAGGATAGAAATCTGCAAATTGAGATTATGGTTTGGATTTTATTTTAAAGTGGTTTTCCCACGAACAAAGTTAATTTTAAAGCTGATTTTAATAAATACATCTTGGGATATTAATAAGTTCTAAAACTGGATGTTTAAAAAAATATTTCTGTGCTGAGATAATCTTATAAATGTGCCCCTGCTGTGTACTGTGTAATGGCTGTGTCTGCCTGTACAGGAACATGGTCTGATCATATCACAGCTCCTGGGCAGGGGACAACACAAAAGAGAGGATACAGACAGGACAGCATGGGATCACAGCTGATTCTTGTTGCAAGGTAAAACAATTCACTTCCTGTTTTTAAAAAATGTTATACCTCAAAGAAAGAATTATTTGCAATCCTGTACTGTAATGTCTGTATACTCTTTTGCTTCCCTCCCATGTCCAGGAGCTGTGGTATGATCAGACTATGTACCTACACGGTCAGACACGGCCATTACACAGTACACAGCTGGGGCACATTTATACAAGTACTAGATTGTGGCCCGATTCTAACGCATCGGGTATTCTAGAATATGCATGTCCCCGTAGTATATGGACAATGATGATTCCAGAATTTGCGGCAGACTGTGCCCGTCGCTGATTGGTCAAGGCAACCTTTATGACATCATCGTCACCATGGCAACCATTATGACATCTACGTCGATACTGTGCCCGTCGCTGATTGGTCGAGGCCCAGGCGGCCTCGACCAATCAGAGACGCGGGATTTCCAGGACAGAAAAACCCTTAGACAATTATAGATCTAGATTTCAGCACAGGAACATTTTTTAAACACATCTAATTGTGGAAATTATTATTATTCCAAGGTCTATTGACTAAAATGAACTTTGTTCGTGGGACAACCCCTGTAACTCACTTGGCAAGGCTCATTAAAGATATTGACTTTCAGATACTTCCAGTAGGAGGCACTGGAGCTCTAGTCCTCATCCTCTCTGAAGAGACAATTTGCATCATCATCATTTCCTCACTCTGGAATGCAAAACCAAGCTTGTCACTCTCTACAAGGATAAACGTTACCCATTAGATCCTAGTCTTAAGCCTCTCGCCTAGCCAAATCAGATCTCATACTTTTTCACTAATCAGGGGCAACTGTTGTGAATTTGGATTCTGGGCTCCCCCGGTGGCCGCTTGTGGAATTGGACTTGTCATCCTCTTTCCTGTTTCACCTGTTTCCATCAGTAGTGGGTGTCGCTATTTAAGCTCATTTCTCTGGTGGTTTCTTGCCGGTCAACAATGTTATCTGATGCCTCTCAGTGCTTGTTCCTGCTTCTGACAACTACTAGATAAGTTGGACTTTTGTCCATGTTTCGTTTTGCCTATTTGTTCCAGTTCACAGCTGAAGTTTTGTTACTGTGTCTGGAAAGCTCTCGTTGATCAGGGATTGCTACTCTGGTGTTATGAGTTAATGCCAGAGTTTAAGGTAATCTCTGGATGGTGTTTTGTTAGTGTTTTTCTGCTGACCATGAAAGTATACTATCTGTCTTCTGCTATCTAGTAAGCGGACCTCAAATTTGCTAAAGACTATTTTCCTGCTGCGTTTGTTGTTTCATCTGAACTCACCGTCATTATATGTGGGGGGCTACTGTCTTCTTTGGAATATTTCTCTAGAGGTGAGCCAGGTCTTATATTTCCCTCTGCTAGCTATTTAGGTCTTAGGCCAGAGCTGGGCATCTAGCAATAAATAGGAAATGCTACCTGGCTATTTCTAGTTGCGCGGCAGGCTTAGTTCATGGTCAGTATAGTTCCGTCTTCCGAGAGCTTGTCCCTCTATAGGCTTGCTATGATCTCTGCTTGCAGAGATCATGACAGTTTGACCGGCCAATAAAGTGTTAAAGACCCAGGTTGAGAAAGGAGAGTTATAAGAAGTCTGCTGGAATTTTTTTTTTTTTTTTTTTTTTTGTCCTCCAGTTTGCCTTGCTGCAGTCTTTTTTCTCTCTCTCCTCCTAATCTCTGTATGGCTCTGTGTGCACCTGACAATAATGGATCTTCAGAGTGTAACTGCGGGTTTGAATAATCTCATCACGAAAGTACAAAATTTACAAGATTTTGTGGTACATGCTCCAGTATCTGAGCCGAGAATTCCTTTGCCGGAGTTCTTCACAGGGAATAGAGCTAGCTTCCAGAATTTCCGAAATAATTGTAAGCTGTATTTGTCCCTGAAGTCTCGTTCAGCTGGAGACCCTGCTCTGCAGGTTAGGATTGTGATTTCCTTGCTCAGGGGTGACCCTCAAGATTGGGCCTTCTCATTGCCAGCAGGGGATCCTGCGTTGCGCGATGTGGATGCGTTTTTTCTGGCCTTGGGTTTGCTTTATGAGGAACCTCATTTGGAACTTCAGGCAGAAAAAACTTTGATGGCACTATCTCAGGGGCAAGACGAAGCTGAGGTTTACTGCCAAAAATTCCGTAAATGGTCTGTGCTTACTCAGTGGAATGAGTGCGCCTTGGCGGCAACTTTCAGAGAAGGTCTCTCTGATGCCGTTAAGGATGTTATGGTGGGGTTCCCTGTGCCTGCAGGTCTGAATGAGTCCATGACAATGGCTATTCAGATTGATAGGCGTCTGCGGGAGCGCAAACCGGTGCACCATCTGGCGGTGTCTATGGAAAAGACGCCAGAAAGTATGCAGTGTGATAGAATTCTGTCCAGGAGCGAGCGACAGAATTTTAGACGGAAGAATGGATTGTGCTTCTATTGTGGGGATTCTACTCATGTTATATCAGCATGCTCTAGGCGTACAAAGAAGCTTGATAAGTCTGTTTCCATTGGCACCATTCAGTCTAAGTTTATTTTGTCTGTAACCCTGATTTGCTCTTTGTCATCCATTGCCACGGACGCCTATGTTGACTCTGGCGCCGCTCTGAGTCTTATGGATTGGTCCTTTGCCAATCGTTGTGGTTTTGATTTAGAGCCTTTGGAGACTCTTATTCCTCTGAAGGGGATTGACTCCACCCCATTGGCTAATAATAAACCACAATACTGGACACAAGTAACCATGCGTATCAATCCGGATCACCAGGAGATTATTCGTTTCCTGGTGCTGTATAATTTACATGACGATTTGGTACTGGGATTGCCATGGTTGCAGTCTCACAATCCAGTCTTGGACTGGAGAGCAATGTCTGTGTTGAGCTGGGGATGTAAGGGTATTCATGGGGACTTACCTTTGGTTTCTATTTCGTCGTCCATTCCCTCTGAAGTCCCTGAGTTCCTCTCTGATTATCAAGACGTCTTTGACGAACCCAAGCTTGGGTCGTTACCTCCGCACCGTGAGTGCGATTGTGCCATAGATTTGATACCGGGTTGCAAATATCCAAAGGGTCGTTTGTTTAATCTGTCTGTGCCGGAACATGCTGCTATGCGGGAATATATAAAGGAGTCTTTGGAAAAGGGACATATTCGTCCATCTTCTTCTCCCTTGGGAGCTGGGTTTTTCTTTGTCTCAAAAAAGGACGGCTCTTTGAGACCATGTATTGATTATCGGCTTCTGAATAAGATCACTGTTAAGTACCAATACCCATTGCCATTGCTTACTGATTTGTTTGCTCGTATAGAGGGTGCTAAGTGGTTCTCTAAAATTGATCTTCGTGGGGCGTATAATTTGGTGCGGATCAGGCAGGGGGATGAGTGGAAGACCGCATTTAATACGCCCGAGGGCCACTTTGAGTATTTGGTCATGCCTTTTGGTCTTTCTAATGCCCCTTCAGTTTTCCAGTCTTTTATGCATGATATTTTCCGCGATTTTCTGGATAAATTTATGATAATATATCTGGATGATATTCTGATTTTTTCTGATGACTGGGACTCTCATGTCCAGCAGGTCAGGAGAGTTTTTCAGGTTCTGCGGTCTAATTCTTTATGTGTGAAGGGGTCTAAGTGCGTTTTTGGGGTCCAGAAAATTTCCTTTTTGGGGTATATTTTTTCTCCCTCTTCCATTGAGATGGATCCCGTCAAGGTGCAAGCTATTTGTGACTGGACTCAGCCCTCCTCTCTTAAGGGTCTTCAGAGATTTTTGGGCTTTGCCAACTTTTACCGCCGATTTATTGCTGGTTTTTCGGATGTCGTTAAACCACTGACTGATTTGACCAGACATGGCGCTGATGTTGCTAATTGGTCCCCTCATGCTGTAGAGGCCTTTCAGGAGCTTAAGCACCGTTTTGCCTCTGCCCCTGTGTTACGTCAGCCTGATGTGAATCTGCCTTTTCAGGTTGAGGTTGACGCTTCGGAGATCGGAGCTGGGGCAGTGTTGTCGCAGAAAGGTTCCGACTGCTCCGTCATTAGGCCTTGTGCCTTCTTTTCTCGCAAATTTTCGCCCGCAGAGCGGAATTATGATGTTGGGAATAGGGAGCTTTTGGCCATGAAGTGGGCGTTTGAGGAGTGGCGCCATTGGCTAGAGGGGGCTAAGCATCAGGTGGTGGTATTGACTGACCACAAAAATTTGATTTATCTTGAGACTGCCAGGCGCCTGAATCCTAGACAGGCGCGCTGGTCTTTATTTTTTTCTCGCTTTGATTTTGTGGTGTCATACCTACCGGGTTCTAAGAATGTTAAGGCAGATGCCCTTTCTAGGAGTTTTGACCCGGACTCTCCTGGTAATGCTGAACCCACAGGTATCCTTAGGGAGGGAGTAATTTTGTCGGCCGTTTCTCCTGATCTGCGGCGGTCCTTGCAAGAGTTTCAGGCGGTTAGACCGGATCGTTGTCCGCCTGATAGACTGTTTGTTCCGGATGATTGGACCAGTAGAGTCATCTCTGAGGTACATTCTTCTGCATTGGCAGGTCATCCCGGAATTTTTGGTACCAGGGATTTGGTGGCAAGATCCTTCTGGTGGCCTTCCCTGTCACGAGATGTGCGAGTCTTTGTGCAGTCATGTGACATTTGTGCTCGGGCCAAGTCTTGTAGTTCTCGGGCTAGCGGACTGCTGTTGCCCTTGCCTATTCCTAAGAGGCCTTGGACACACATCTCGATGGATTTTATTTCAGATCTGCCTGTTTCCCAGAAGATGTCTGTCATCTGGGTGGTCTGTGACCGTTTCTCTAAAATGGTCCATTTGGTTCCTCTGCCCAAGTTGCCTTCTTCTTCTGAGTTGGTTCCTCTGTTTTTTCAGAATGTTGTCCGATTGCACGGTATTCCTGAGAATATTGTTTCTGACAGAGGTACCCAATTTGTGTCTAGATTTTGGCGGGCATTCTGTGCTAGGATGGGCATAGATTTGTCGTTTTCATCTGCTTTTCACCCTCAGACTAATGGCCAGACCGAGCGGACTAATCAGACCCTGGAGACATATCTGAGGTGTTTTGTCTCTGCTGACCAGGATGATTGGGTTGCTTTTTTGCCATTGGCAGAGTTCGCCCTCAATAATCGGGCCAGCTCTTCCACCTTGGTGTCCCCGTTTTTCTGTAATTCGGGGTTTCACCCTCGATTTTCCTCCGGTCAGGTGGAATCCTCGGATTGTCCTGGAGTGGATGCGGTGGTGGAGAGATTGCATCACATCTGGGG
Organism: Ranitomeya variabilis; assembly: GCF_051348905.1. NCBI lineage: Eukaryota > Metazoa > Chordata > Amphibia > Anura > Dendrobatidae > Ranitomeya > Ranitomeya variabilis. The sequence goes on from NC_135232.1 coordinate 240,765,861, forward strand.
GCAGGTTATGGACAATTTGAAGTTGTCCCAGGAGAAGACTCAGCGTTTTGCCAACCGTCATCGTCGTGTTGGTTCTCGGCTTTGTGTTGGAGATTTGGTGTGGTTGTCTTCTCGTTTTGTCCCTATGAGGGTCTCTTCTCCTAAGTTTAAACCTCGGTTCATCGGCCCTTATAGAATATTGGAGATTCTTAATCCTGTTTCTTTCCGTTTGGACCTCCCTGCGTCCTTTTCCATTCATAACGTTTTTCATCGGTCGTTGTTGCGCAGGTATGAGGTACCTGTTGTACCTTCAGTTGAGCCTCCTGCTCCGGTGTTGGTGGAGGGTGAGTTGGAGTACGTTGTGGAGAAAATTTTGGACTCTCGTGTTTCCAGACGGAGACTCCAGTATCTGGTCAATTGGAAGGGTTACGGCCAGGAGGATAATTCTTGGGTCAATGCATCTGATGTTCATGCTTCTGATCTTGTTCGTGCCTTCCATAGGGCTCATCCTGGTCGCCCTGGTGGATCTGGTGAGGGTTCGGTGCCCCCTCCTTGAGGGGGGGGTACTGTTGTGAATTTGGATTCTGGGCTCCCCCGGTGGCCGCTTGTGGAATTGGACTTGTCATCCTCTTTCCTGTTTCACCTGTTTCCATCAGTAGTGGGTGTCGCTATTTAAGCTCATTTCTCTGGTGGTTTCTTGCCGGTCAACAATGTTATCTGATGCCTCTCAGTGCTTGTTCCTGCTTCTGACAACTACTAGATAAGTTGGACTTTTGTCCATGTTTCGTTTTGCCTATTTGTTCCAGTTCACAGCTGAAGTTTTGTTACTGTGTCTGGAAAGCTCTCGTTGATCAGGGATTGCTACTCTGGTGTTATGAGTTAATGCCAGAGTTTAAGGTAATCTCTGGATGGTGTTTTGTTAGTGTTTTTCTGCTGACCATGAAAGTATACTATCTGTCTTCTGCTATCTAGTAAGCGGACCTCAAATTTGCTAAAGACTATTTTCCTGCTGCGTTTGTTGTTTCATCTGAACTCACCGTCATTATATGTGGGGGGCTACTGTCTTCTTTGGAATATTTCTCTAGAGGTGAGCCAGGTCTTATATTTCCCTCTGCTAGCTATTTAGGTCTTAGGCCAGAGCTGGGCATCTAGCAATAAATAGGAAATGCTACCTGGCTATTTCTAGTTGCGCGGCAGGCTTAGTTCATGGTCAGTATAGTTCCGTCTTCCGAGAGCTTGTCCCTCTATAGGCTTGCTATGATCTCTGCTTGCAGAGATCATGACAGGCAACACCCTATACCACCATGTCTGCAAATTGATATTCTGGTTCGGAATTTATCCAAAGTCATATTGCAAGGTTCGTTAAAGGGTCGATACTGACTTTAAGGCACACAGAATTTCCATGAACAATGGACTACAGTATAGACAGGTTTTGCATGTCATGTCATAGTACGGTGCATCTGTGAAAATTGCCAATAGTATAGAATACATTGGTGCCTCAACATTTCCTTGTAAAAAATAAAACACCAGTTTTCCTGTGTAAGAAAAAAGCATGCTGAGCTATTGCATGGGTACACTTATTTTGGCTATGTACAGGAGTCATTACACTGCACTAGTCGCACTCGACCCTGGTACCTAATGAGACACATAGTAAATGAAAGTAGGGTGTGATACAGATTTTTCACGGAAGACTTGGAGGTACAAGTTATGCCTATGTTGATCATCCAGCCAGTTCTTATACTATAAATATCATAGTAAAAGCTAATTTGGTGCTAGAGAAACATTCTTAATTATACTGTTCAGTATTCTCTATTCACCAATAAGTCAAAACCTCTCATTCTCCAAAATATTCAAAAACATCATACTGACAAACATGAATAATTCACATTTCACCTTTTTATCAATCAAAAGACATTGAATCACTCATTAGCAAAGTGTTTATATGCATGATTATTATTAACCAACACCAGTGGTGCTGAAAGAAAATAGCATAAAACAATGGTATGCAATAGTATTTAGCTTTAAGGATGCAACATTATCTGCTCTTCAGAGTCCTTCATTTAGGTCTCTTGCTCTCTGGTTTCACTACTAGTCACAATCATGAAATTCCTGTTTGTTATAGCCTCCAGGGAAATTCCAATCCCAGAGAAGATAGTAGAGATATTTATTAATAAAGGCAAGGATACAACAAAGGCAAAGGCAACATTTTTAAAGCTAACTAGTATTTCTTCAGATTTATCTCCTTATGAAACTAGCGTTCATTCTCTGTTTAGGCCATGTGCACACGTTCAGGATTGTTAGCGTTTTTTTCGCGTTTTTTCGCTATAAAAACGTGATAAAAACGCGAAAAAAAACGCTTACATAAGCCTCCTATTATTTACAGGGTATTCCGCATTTTTGGTGCAAATGTTGCGATTTTTTCCGCGAAAAAATCGCATAGCGGAAAAAAAAGCAACATGTTCATTAAAAATGCGGAATTGCAGGGATTCCGCACACCTAGGGGTCCATTGATCTGCTTACTTCCCGCACGGGGCTGTGCACACCATGCGGGAAGTAAGCAGATTATATGCGGTTGGTACCCAGGGTGGAGGAGAGAAGACTCTCCTCCACGCACTGGGCACCATATAAGTGGTCAAAAAATAAGAAATAAAATAATAAACAGTCCTATACTCACCCTCGATGTCTTGCCGCCTCCTCGCACGCTGCCGTTCGGTTTCTGTACCTGGTGTGCGCTGAAGGACCTCGCCGAATGACGTCACTGTCCTGTGATTGGTCGTGAGCGGTCATGTGACCGCTCACGTGACCGTGACGTCACGGGAGGTCCTGTGCGCACAGACCAGCTATACGGAACGGACGCCGGTGAGATGTCTGGGTGAGTATAAGCATTTTTTTATTTTTTTTATTATTTTTAAACATTCTATCTTTTACTATAGATGCTGCATAGGCAGCATCTATAGTAACAAGTTGGTCACACTTGTCAAACGCTATGTTTGACAAGTGTGACCAACCTGTCAGTCAGTTTTCCAAGCGATGCTACAGATCGCAGGGAAAACTTTAGCATTCTGCAAGCTAATTACGCTTGCAGAATGCTAAAAAAACGCGAAAAAAACGGAAAAAAAACGCAAAAAAAAAAATGCGGATTTCTTGCAGAAAATTTCCGGTTTTCTTCAGGAATTTTCTGCAAGAAATCCGCAACGTGTGCACATACCCTTACTGCAACCTAAATAACTGTAACAACATACCATTAATAAAAACAACTCATCTGGCTGCTGGATCTAACTATTCCATACTACAGAAAGCCTTGAAAATGGGTTTCTTTTCAAACCGACCACACCGAGGAACCCTACTGTGAATTCATATTCCCTGCAAATTCATATTCACAGCTTGACGATCCAGATTAACATGTTAAATCTAAGAAGCCTCAATACATCTGAAAAACTGTGAAGATCTGTAAAAAGACATTAAATAATATTCATTTCCACATATCCTAAAACATCCCCGAGTATTGAACACCATATCCAGAAGAATTAGGAGTGTAGGCTATCTGAGCAGGTTTTGTCTCAATATTTTGAGAACGTAATTTGCAACATTATCCCAAAATAATTTTACAAAATTTCAGTTCACAATGCAGTAAGAGACAGGATCAAGACATGGTTGATGGACTATTGAATGATTGGGTACTTTGTCTTTATCATAAAAGATGTGTTTGGGACATGATTTTATGGCTCTTACTAATATATAAGTGTTACAGGTTGTACATCTGCACTTGTGACTGCACAGCTTATGTATCTATCCATACAATGGCTGTTGGTGGAGGAGCATGTGATCACACCTGTCCATTAGTTTCCTCCAATTGAAAACATTGCACGGGGGAAAGCTTTTATACAATTGGAGGAAACTGATAAACAGGTTGGGTCATATGCTCCTCCATCGGGAGAGATTGTGTGGACAGGAGAGCTGTGCAGCCTATGATGAGGGTTGTTCTAACAAATGCAGGAACAGAAGCTCTAACACTTATATAAACAATTGATAGAATTAAAATTGAGTCGAATTTCCTGGAATCCACAGGTCCCAATGAGCTTGAACAATGATTGATTCAATTAGCAGGAATTGCCAAAAAACAGCATCACCATCTCACACATTGCATAATATTGCATGAGTCACATACTGTGCAGGCTTCCCCAGAATTCCTTGTAACTATCGCATGACATAGTAGAGCCCCACCAACTAGAAGAGACAAACGTATCTAGTGTTTCCGACGGTGGTAATGTGGCAGTTTCTATTACTTGCTGTGAATGCACCTTGAAATTAAAAGGTTAACTTTAAGGGTCCCCTAGATTATTTCTGAAAATTAGAAGCATTGCTCGCTATGAGAACACCCTAAATATTTCTCTCTGTCTCTGTCACCTTCTTAACTACCGGATTATCAAAATCTATTTCTAGACTCAGCTCACTTCAAAATTTCTAAAGCTGCCTTTCTATTAAACATGAAAATGAATTGCATACACTCCTAGTCAACCTCAGAGTGTTAGTGTTAGACACATGCTTTCAAGACAATCGGACTACCTGCAAATTGCGGCAAATTTATTTGCCAATAACTCCTTCCCGACATTGGGTATAATAGTACGTTGATGTCAGACTCCCCATTTAGTGCAGGCACCTTTCCGGGCACATGACAGCTGATCTATACAGCTGACATGTGCCCGCAACAGTCGCAGATAGATTTATGACAGCGGCATTTAACTCGCAGGTACTGGAAGTGCGTTGCTAATCCTGCTTATCAGTGACCCTATCCCATGATCACGGGTCACCGATGGGTCAGCATGACTACCAAAGGTCTGGAGCAGACTTCTATGCTTGCCATTGCTGGATTGCAATGAGCATGGCCCGATGCTCGGTGATCATACCAAGTGAGCATTTCTGCTTCACATAGGAGATCTGATCATTGCCTGGGTGTAGTAGAGGCAATCGAAGTACTGCAGCTTCTAGTCTCTTATAGAGACTATTGAAGCATGCAAAAAGTTAAAAAAGTTTTGTAAAAATATAAAAAAATATAAAAGTTCAAATTATAGCCCTTTTGCCCCATTGAAAATAAAACAATAAAAAAATCAAATATACACATTTGGTATCACCGCTTTCAGAATCGCCTGATCTATCAATATAAAAAAAGGAATTAACCATATCGCCAAACGGTGCAACGAGAAAAAAATGGTCAGCACGGTCCGCTCTCTCTATCTTCTGAATTATGTAAGCTCTCATGGTGAATAGGGGCATCTCTTCTATAGATCGTAAGCTTTTATGATCAGCTGGGTCCTCTCATACTCCCTCCTGAATAGTGTGAGCTCTAATGATCAATAGGGTTCTTTCTCTATCTTTCTCCTGTAGAGTTTAAACTCTTATGGTCAACAAAGTTGACCTCTCCCTCATGTATATTTTCCGAATAATTAAAAGCTTTCTAGTATTGGGATTCATGCAAATTTATTCATCGCAAATTGAATTTTTGGGGAAAATTTGGCGAAGTTGGCAAATTCAAGTTTCAAGAGATCTGCTCACCTCTAGTCCCCAACACATCTGTTAAGAAAAAGTGGCAAACCCCTTTAAGCTTAACAAACTGCTTTCATACTGTCAGATGACAATATTAATGAATAGATTAGGATAGGTTGCAAAGACTGCATATTTTCAAAAACATGTGCTTTTATCAAGGGTTAGTTTAAGAGAGTGATGAACTGAACAAAGCCCAGGGTCACATTTAGTAAAGGATAAAAACAAGTAATTGAGGATGAAACTAAAACCACCAAGTAATATTTTAGAATTAAAGAGTTGCAATTTGTTTTGAATATTTGGTGGTAATATGTGCTCAATATATGTCAGTATAATCATGACTCTACATTGCGTAATGGCCATAATATACTGGCTAAAATTTATTGGCAAAGAGATTTTTCTATTGGTCTCATTTTCTTGAAAGTACCGTATTTTTCAGGCTTTAAGATGCACTGGACCATAAGACGCACCCCAAATTTTGTGAGGGGAAAATAGCAGAAAAAAAGATTTTTATAAGATGGGGGTCCGTCTTATTGTCCGAATTTAAGGTATCTTTCCTGATAGCCGGCGGTGGTACAGCGGGGTCACAGAAGGCAGGGTCCCTTCCTCAGGAAGTGGGGCAATGCTGCAGTCCGGGGTGCGATGCTGCAGGTCCGGTGTTGGCGGTGAGGCCGAGCTGGAGCAGGGACCCATCCTTAGAGTTGTGGTGATGCTGCGGTGGTGGGCGGTGCGGAGTGCACCTGAGCAGAGCCCATGGCTTCAGGAAGATGGCCGCAGGGAAACCGGTGATGCAGTCTGCTCACTGCCACATTTCTGCTGCCGGCATCCTGAAGAAGGGACCCTGCTCAGATGCACTCCGCACCGCCCAGCGCCGCAGCATCGGCACACCTCTGCCGCAACTCCCCGGTAAGCCAGCGTTTGCACTATGACGTACCCCCCATTTTCCTCCCAAATTTTTTTGGGAAAAAGTGCATCTTATAGTCCGAAAAATACGATAGTCTTGGTCTCGTATATCTGTGCTCGATGTTGTAGCTTAGCTTCATTCACATGGAGCACATACAGTGAGGAAAAAAGTATTTTTTTCAGCCACCAATTGTGCAAGTTCTCCCACTTATAGTTGTGGTCTACCTATGATGTCAATTACAGGCCTCTCTCATCTTTTTAAGTGGGAGAACTTGCACAATTGGTGGCTGACTAAATACTTTTTTCTCCACTGTATGTAGCTGGCACTATATGCAAGCTCTGTAGTTGCCATCATATATGTAATTCTGTGTTAATTGTGACTTGAGTGGCTAGTCAGTTCTGTTATAAGGACAAGCTAGTAACTAGCAATGACATGATTATATCTCATCATTTATGGAGGAATCATCCATGGCCATAAACTTTACATGTATGTTTCTATGTAAATGTTTCCAGGGCAGTGTGGGCAAACACATGCCTGTGTACTTTAACTTAGACCAACACCTCTAGCAAGTACAAAATGGATTTGGAGATGTATAGAAAAAGTATGACAGTAGGTGACCTACAAAACAACGCACTGTAGGCCATATTTCATGATGGAATTTATTTTCTTGATTACTGTTGATCATGTCAACACGATTCACTCAGTATTTCATTTTATTTCCAGTGATAGAACACTAGGGAATGTACTGTGCATTCATGTGCATTAGATTCTAATAAGCAGAACGGATAAAAAAAAACCATGAGAAATTCAGGAACTGTTCTGACTTTTCCTTTATACCATCAAGTGTTATTTCACATAAGTACACACTTCAGAAGTGCAGACTGTGTAACAGCTCACACAAGTTTTTCTGTGTTCTTTTTGGTCTTATAATATGAAAAAACAAATCCTATACCAGAATCCAGAACATGCAATTAAGAAATGCAAATGTAACAAATAGTAGTTCAATATGTGCAGATAAGTCTGCTGCAAACAGTAACTAGGTTATATATAAAGCACTCAGCATAAATGAGTACATCCCTCTTGCAATAAAAAGTAAGGATTGTAAATAAATATCTCAATGAACACAAGACCAATTTACAAAATGTTCCCAAGACTGAGTTTCATTGAACATTTTTTCACCCACAACATGAAGGTAAGGTTAATAATAATATAACTTTCAGTACAAATTCTCCATTTTACTTAATTGGTGCAAAAATGAATACACCCCACATCAAAAACTACTACATCTACTATTTATTAGGACCTCCATGATTTTTAAGGACAGCACTAAGTCTTCTAGGCATGGAATGAACAACAAGGCAACATTTTTCATCATCTAGCTTTTCCTGTTCTTCAAGAACACTGATTTTAAATCCTGGATGTTGAATGTAGAGTGATGCTCAAATATCTCTTCAGAATTCCTCACTGGTGTTCAACTGGGTTGAGATCAGGAGACACACTTGACCACTGAGTCAGTTTCACTCAGTTCTTCCTCAGAAATCCAACAGTGGACTTAGATGATTACTTATGCTAATTGTAGTTTCAGAGAGGAAGAGGACTTGAACTCTAGTGCCACCTACTGGAAGTAACAATCCCTAAAGTTTTCATCGACCCTTTAAGTAGCCTTGCAATATGACTTTGGATAAAAGCCAAATCAGAAACTCAATTTGCAGACTCGGAGTTTCGGGGTAAGATTGGAATCTAAGGGGTAAAGTTTGTCCTTGTGTAGAATGTCATGCCAGGTCTGGCACACCAGCTTCTCACCCAGCCAAATCAGATCTCATACTTTGTACTGACGAGGGTCAATACCCCAAAACACCATGTCTGCAAACTAAGATTCTGATTTGGCTTTTATCCTAAGTCCTATTGCAAGGCTCATTAAAGGGTTGGTAATGACTTGTAGGATCGCTACTTCCAATAGGTGGCACTAGAGTTCAAGTCCTCTTCCTCTCTGAACAGTTAATTTGCATATTTAAGTTCCCAGAGGAGCATGCAAGATATTTAAGTCTCCTCATACTGGTGTGTCAGACCTGGTATGTCACTCTCCTCTCTACCTTTTGGATTACTGTCATGCTGGAAAAGAGCTTGTTTACCAAAGACTTATAGCAGCATCTTCTCTTTCAATACAGAGCAGTATATTTGTGAATTCATGATACCATCAATGAAATGTAGATCCCCCGAAACCAGGAGAATGTATGCAGCTCACATAAGGACATTGCTATCACCATGTTTTACTATATGCAAGAGGTATTTTTCTTTGTACTCTTAACTTTTGTGAGCCCATAATTTTGAAGCTGTCAGTTCCAAAATCATTTATTTTGGTCTCATCACTCCAGAGTCTGGAACCTTCACATTTTTCAGCATTGGCCCTGACAAATTGTATGCAGACTTTTTTGTGAATTGACGTTAGGAGAGGATTCCTTTGTAGACGACACCGATGCATGCCATTCTTCTGCAGTGTGCACCGTATTGTGTCATGAAAAATACTCACCCAAATTTGGCTTTCTACTTCTTTAGCTAATTTCAGAGAACCTTTAATTTTTTTCCTTCAATCTTTCTCATCAGAAGACGCTCCTGGTTAGGTGTTAGCTTCCGTAGTCAGCCTGGACATCTCTGTCACATCAAATATCAATTTGAATTAGATTTCTTTCGTTTTCATTCATTTTGCATTTTGTTAATTGATAAAAATAAACTATAAATACTTTTACTTTTGAAAGAATTCTTACTTTGCAAAAGTTTTAGCCACATGTGTAAAAAATGCCGCAGAGAACTGTGTATACATACTTTACATATGCACAAAAACATCAGAGAACCATATAACAAACTTAATATATATAAAGTACCTGACTCAGAAAGATGCACAGTCATTCGCTTGATAAGCCACCAGACTGGAAATTTGATTACCTATGTACATAGCTTCATTCACATGAACTCACTGGTGCAAATAAATAACTAAGTCTAGGGTACACCACATGCATAATGCATTAGTTAATAATTAAAAAGTAGTAGGCCATACAGAGTATTATGTCTCTCTTCCAGTTGCACAGTATAAACTATTTCAAATGCATGGATTTTCTACAGTATTTTATGTTTTATTTACAGCATAATGGAGTTATTAGTAGAGACTATTAAAGACTCAACAAGCCAATCTCTGCAATAAAACAATGAGAATAGGGCCACCAATAATGGTGTGGAAAGACCCAACTTTTTCTGGTCTGCTTATCTTGAAAACAATAGAAATGCGGTTCGACTTTTAATTTGATTAAGGGTACCGTCTCACAGTGGCAGTTTTGTCGCTACAACGGTACGATCCACGACGTTCCAGCGATATCCATACGATGTCGCTGTGTCTGACACGCAGCAGCGATCAGGGACCCCGCTGAGAATCGTACGTCGTAGCAGATCGTTTGGAACTTTATTTCGTCGCTGGATCTCCCGCTGTCATCGCTGGATCGGTGTGTGTGACACGTAAAAGCAGAGCACAGCGGTGACGTCACTGCTGTGCTCTGCTTTCACTTTACGGCCGGCACTCAGTCAGTGCGGGAAGCAGACGGCTAGGGACCTGACGGACACCGGAATGTGAGTATGTACGGTTTTTTTTTTTACATTTACCCGGGGACTTCGGCATCGTTGGTCGCTGGAGAGCTGTCTGTGTGACAGCTCTCCAGTGACCACACAACGACTTACCAACGATCACAGCCAGGTCGTATCGCTGGTCGTGATCGTTGGTAAATCGTTTTGTGTAACGGTACCCTAAAGCTTATTTTACAGAAAATCAACTTTAAAGAGGACAGTTCAGTTTTAGAATGTGAGGGAGTTATCAAAGAATGTACATCTTCCCCTGCGTGAGGATGACAAATCATACAAGGAAGAGAACACCCTCCTCTTCTAACTGATCCTTACAGCTACTGAGTAGAGATAGAGAAGAGCTGACTTATGTATCAATATTTGTCATCTGTAGTGGTTCCTGTGCAACTGTGCGATTCTACCCTGTATCAGCCAACTCGCCCTGTTCTTGTACAAACATAGTTACTTTAGTAACCATGCATGCATGCATATTGTCATCTTCCAAGGCCTCATAACACCCACTCAGGCACCTGATTATTCATGCAGTACACATTTTCCACCTGCATGACAAAAGCTTACCACCTGACTAACATAGCTTTTCATTATCTGGATTCTGCTACATAGTATGCCCGAACAGTACTCCCCTGATTTTCCAAAGTGCTATCTGTGCCCTCAGCTCTGGTTCCAAAAGGTGCCTGACTGTCAATTCGGATCTGCAGCTCCAGGTGCTATCCTCACACTTGCCTCTGCCACTTCAAGGTGCTTATTTACTGTCTCAGTTCTGCCCTTCCCACGTGCTGTTTGCACATTCAACACTATATAAAGTTATCTGTTCATCTACATAACTCAGCTGTTACAAGGTGCTATAGGCAGGGCCATACTTGGCATTTATGGTGTCCTAATCACTTTAAACGGTCATAACCAATACAAATACTTCACACAAAAAAGTGTCCATTCTGTTCAGATAGTAGGTAAGACCACTGTACACATTAGACTAATATCAGTGGAACCAGCTGATATTAATCGGTTCGGCTGACAGTTTAATGTGTAAGGGGGCCCCAGACAGATGATTGTTGAAGGATATAAGTATTTGGCATGTCTGATTTCAGACTGCTGATCCTTATGTGTGCTAACAGATAAGACAACACTATGTCTGACAGTGGCTCTCTCATAGAAAGTCAAATCGAGCGCTCTTGCATATGAAAGAGCTAGTATGGCCAAATGATTGGAAAAACCATCAATAGTTATTTAAATTGCATAGGGGCTTTATTTGAACAGATGACATATATGGCCTCATTCAAACAGCTGTATTTTCAGACTTTGAGTTGCCCATGTGTGCAGTTGTCAGCACACTGACCCTATAATGATCTACTGTTAATTATGAAACCTTAAGGATTAGCTCATCTACGTTACTAAAGAAACAGAACAATGATCAGCACACAAATTCAGCACCAAAACTATCATCAGGATATGAATACATCACCAGAGCCACCATCAATACATGAATATATCCTCAGGATCACCATCAATATATGAATAAATCACCAGAACCACCATCAGTTCAGTAATTTAGCACCAGAATCATCAACAGAACAGGAATACTTTACAAGACCCATCATCAGTACATGAATATATCACAAAAAACACCATCAGTACAGGAATACATAACCAAAACCAATATCAGTTTAGTCATTCAGAATCATCATCAGTACATTAATCACCAGAACCATAATTAGTATATGGATATAAAAACATAATCACCATTATTCATGAATATATTACTAAAATTATCATCAGTATATGATTACATCACCAGAATCATCATCAGTATATGGATACAAAACCATAATCACGGTCATTCATGAATATATTACTAGAATCATCATCAGTATACTGTAGTTATATATGGCACTCTGTATAGAGGAGAATGTGATGCTTGAATAGGGGTCCAGTCCATATACAGTATATAGTAAGAAAAACTCAGCACTCGGATTTTGCAGTAAGTGACCAAACATTTTTTAATGGCAATTTAATACAAAATATTATTTCAGTACTAATTTGGACATCGTAGGAACTGTAGCGCTACACCAAATTGACTTAGCATGCACTTCCATGGTGCTGCCTTATTGCATTTGATCCACTGCACTGTGATAATCAGTTCTGACAATGGCCTACATTAGGACCAATGAGTTGAGTCCATCGAAAAAAGCAACAGCAAGGCTTAGAATTTATAAGGCAATACCGGACTAGATTGCCTGTCATATGTTATACCTACTGCAACACCTCACCGTAAACGAAGTGCAGATAAGAGTGGTATTATTATAACAGAATATAATTTATTTGAATTAGACCTGAAAAAAGCAATTAGTTTAATGTAGCAGCATGAAGGATTGTTATTTCATCAACCCTGCTGGGGAATATAATGGAGAGTTTTGCATCTACTCAGCTTTTATATGGTGAATACCAGGATCTTCTGGACAAACTGTACAAACTCTCCTGTCCCGCCTGTGTAAACCGGTATGCAGTGTGAGACTATGTGATGACCACCTGTCAGCCTACAATAAGGCACTTGATCATATACTAATAAAACCAGTTGGCTCTTTTGATTTAAAAAATGTTTACCTCAAATAGAAGATAGATACACAGAAAAGCATTGGGTCTCCTACATTGGTAAAGTGTATGCAATACGTGCAAGGGAGGCCAAAATTAGAAACAGGCACTCCAATACTCCTTGGAAGAGACGTAGTGGAGGACCTCATAAAACATTTTCTCCCATTGTTAAGGAGTGGGCACCCTAGACTGGTAATGCCCATGAGCTAAGTGTATGGGCTTAAAAAAGTCCTGGTGGGTATACATATATATATATATATATATATATATATATATATATATATATATATATAACAGAATTCTCAAGATAGGCCTCTAAAAATTGTAAATGTAGACACCATAGACAATCTTAAAAAATTTATAGTGAGGGTAGCATGATCACCCTGTTGATATGGTGGTGGAGGAGGACAACACAAAAAAGACAAAATCCTGAAGCGTATACCAATGTTTGGGTTGGAAAGGGTGCACGGAAATAGACCAGAAAAAAACAGTGGATTTGAGTTTATGTTCCACTGCTGTCATCCAGTGGAATACAGAGTATGGCCCAATCCAGCCCTTGTTCAGTTTGATAGGAGTCAGCCTGTCAGCATTTTCAACTGACAAGTGGATGCCCCTATCAGTTACAATACCCCTGGCGACACTAAAAACCCATTCTGACTAAACACTAATGCAGGGCAGGCTAGGACCTCCAAGGCATAAAAAGACAGTTCATGCCATGTGTCTAGCTTGGATACCCATTAGCTGCAAGGCACAGAGGAATCAAGGAGGACGCTGGTACGGTTGGCAAGGTACTCCTTCAGCATCTTCCAAAATGTTCCCTCCTTGTCAGAGTACCCTACGCATCAGGGCCTGGGCGATAGGAAGTTCTGAGAAAACTGTCCCAGACCTTTCAGGGTGTTTCCCTGACTCTGGTGTGTGTCTCCTTAGACTCCACTTCTTGGTTGTCCAAGGAATTGTGACCTCTGCCGCTAGAGTTGTCAAATGGCAATTTTTTAAAATAATTCTTCATTAATGGCCTTCTGGTACTGCAACATTTTATTAGACCTCTCTGCCATGGGAAGGAGAGATGTAAAGTTCTCCTTGTAGCACTGGTCTAAAAGGGTGATCAACCAGTAATTAGTGTTGATCAAAATGTGTACAACGCAAGGGTCATGGCAACATAAACTCCTCCATGTGTGCCAGACTGCCAACAGCCAAGACTTCCCTGTCCACGCAAAGAGGACAACTGTCCATGTTGTCCTCCTCATCCTCCTCGTCTTCAGGCCATCCAAGCTGAACAGACGGGATGAAGGTGGTGTGTGTACTACCATCTGTAGTGTATGCAACCTGCTCCTGTTCCTCCTCCTCTTCATTATCACCTAATCCATGTTGAGAAGATGAGATGAGGCTGGGCTGGGTAGCATCATCCAGTATAGTACCTTGCTCCATCTCAACTCACTCCACCTGCAAAGCCTCCTCTTTAATTGTGAGCAGTGAGTGTTTCAGTAGACAGAGAAGCTTTATGTTGAAGCTGCTTATGGCATCATCCCCACTCAACATCTTGGCCATGTCCTCAAAATTTTGAAGAACAGAACAGATGTCACAAATCCATGCCTTCTTATCAGCTTTTATGTGTGTAGGCTGACCTTGCGTTCCAAGGACAGAGGTAGGGACAACTAAACGCTGCGCTGGGACAAGAACGTGGTTGCTGATGGTGGTTGCAAGTGTGTAACAACAGATGCAGGGTGAGTGGCATCTTCAGTGAACAAATAGAAAAAGCCAGCTCACTGGTGACTGAAGACAGGTGCACAAAAGTCTGTCCTGGTAAGATGTAGATTAACAATGAAAAAAGCAGCAATGTTCCAGCTTCTTGGATAAAATTAGAAAACGTCCTTTATTTGTAATAATTAAAACATCAATGGGAGGCATCTTCATCTATGTCATGGACAGAGGATTGGCATGCACATGGAACAGAGGAAGAGGCAGTGGTTCACCCACTGATACTGTTTCTGGACCCTGACATTTGGCCCAAGTAGTCTGGTGCTTTGCTTGCATGTGCCTGAGCATGCCGATGGTGGCCAAGCTAGTAGTTGTGCTGCCCCTGTTGATGCTGGCATGGCATAAGTTGCAAATGACATTTTTGGGATAAACTGGACTGCCTTTAAAAAAGTGCAAGACTCAGGAACACCTAAACCTTGGCTTAGCAGCTGAACCCATGTTGGTGCTCGGAGGAACAGTTGCCCACCTTTTGTCTGGGACCACCCCACTGCCGCTTCCTGCCTGTTGTGGTGCTGTGTAACCCTCCCCCAGTGCGCTGCTGTCCTTGCTCTGCATGTCACCTTCCCAGGTTGAGTCAGTGACTTCATTGGCCATCACCTCGTCTTTCACTTCCGCATCCTTGTTCTCCTCCTTACTTGCTGAAGTAGCAACACCACTAACTGGCAACTGAGTCTCTTAGGGTAGGTACACATGGTCAGTAAATGCTCTGAGTTGGATGCTACGTACTTGTGCAGCGTCAAACCAGCAGTGTCCATATATTATAGCACAGTGGATGTAATTTCAAGAAATCCCATGAACCCTATGCATGCACAGACGCCTGCGGATTACTTGCGGAGAAAGATATGCGGCACATCTTTCCAGACCGCAGCATGTCTATTTATCTTGCTGAGATGCGAGTCTGCGCAAGATGAATTTCACCCATACAAGGTATTGGATGCGGTGTATTCAATGAACACATGCAGATTCACCTGCGTTCAATAGCTGGCAGCGCTTTGGACATTGCAGACATGTGCTGCATCTAAAGCGCTGCCAATCACTGACCATGTGCACCTACCCTTAATCATCCCACTCTTACAGTAATCTTGTGATCGTGGCTGCTCAAATATTTGGGCATTGCTACATGCGATCTCCTTATGTTCTGCTTGAAACGGACAGGGCGAGAGACCAGAATCTATAAATGGAAATGTGAACAGCCCTTCAGAGTGTCCAAGTGTGGGATCACCCATCTCAGGGCACTCGGCATGGTGGGAGGAAGAGGATCAGGGTAAGGATTATGTAGTCCAGAATCATGGCTACTGAGACTCGACTGTGTGGTAGACAGGGTGGTGCTGGCAAAGTGGAAAAATTATCTGCTATCCATCCAACATCCTTTTCACACTGATCTGGCTTCAAGAGTGGTGTTCTGCACCCCCCTACAAAGTGAGACAGAAAGATAGATTGACATGATGTGTGTGGTTGTTGTGCTCCCGTGACTGGCATAGTTTTACCTTGCCCATTTTAAATTATGTATGATTTATCCCTGTTGAGAAAATGTTGCGGACAGTATTACAATGACAGCAAAATTTGCCCCCTACAGATGGACGTATAAGACTGCAATATCAATATAGCAATGCGATTTATTTAACAAACTATTTTTTTGTGGTTTTGAGGCCCAACTGTAGCATGATAAATGTATACAATTTCACTGCTCAAAAAAATTGCAGTATGACAATGCCAGCAAAATGTGCCCACTTCAGATGGTCGTATAAGACTGCAGTTTCAAAATAGCAATGCGATTTTCTTAACAATTTTTGTTTGGGGGGTTAGGTCCAACTGTTGAATGGTAAATTCCGTGTAACATTTCAAAGCTCAAAAACATTGCAGTATTACAATGCCAGCAAAATGTGTTCACTTCCGATGGACGTATAAGGCTGCCGTCGCACTAGCAGTATTTGGTCAGTATTTTACATCAGTATTTGTAAGCTAAAACCAGGAGTGGAACAATTAGAGGAAAAGTATAATAGAAACATATGCACCACTTCTGCATTTATCACCCACTCCTGGTTTTGGCTTACAAATACTGATGTAAAATACTGACCAAATATTGCTAGTGTGACGGCAGCCTAAGACTGCAGTATCAACATAGCAATGCAATTTTTTTAACAAACTATTTTTTTTGGGGGGAGAGTTTAGGTCCAGTTGTAGTATGATAAACGCCACATAAAATTACACTGTAGAGAAAAATTGCAGTGTTACAATGCCAGCAAAATGTGCCCACTTCAGATGGTCATATAAGACTGCAGTTTCAAAATAGCAATGCAATTTTCTTAACAAACAATTTTTGTTTGGGGGGGTTAGGTCCAACTGTTGAATGGTAAATTCCGTGTAACATTTCAAAGCTCAAAAAAATTGCAGCATTACAATGCCAGCAAAATGTTTTCACTTCCGATGGACGTATACGACTGCAGTATCAACATAGCAATGCAATTTTTTTAACAAACTATTTTTTGGGGGGGAGAGTTTAGGTCCAGCTGTAGCATGATAAACGCCGCATAACATTACACTGTAGAAAAAAATGGCAGTGTTACAATGCCAGCAAAATGTGCTCACTTCAGATGGGCATATAAGGTTGCAGCATCAATATAGCAATGTGATTTCTTAAAAACAATTTTTTTTGGGTGGGGGGTTTGAGGACCAAGTGTAGCACAATCAATGCTGTATAGAATTTCACTGCTCAAAAAGATTACAGTATTACAATGCCAAGCAATTTTGCACACCTCAGATGACCGTATAAGACTGCAGTATCAATATAGCAATGCTATTGAGATCCAACCAAGTCTGGCTGTATGCCTTTGATGCACAACTGCTGCAGTAAAAATGGTATGTAATATTTCCCTCCTCAGAACAGTATGCAGGATTAAGAGCAAAAATAATATTTTAGCCCTGAGAAGGGGTTTTGGTATTAGTTTCAGTTTACAGCATAAAGGACATACAAATTACCATATCCTGATCCCTTCACCACAATCTCTCCCCAAGTGCTGCTAACAGCAGTATTACCATTTATTATAATTAGCACAAGGAAGGATTAATTTTGTACTTCACAGAAATATAAATGTGGTTGAATCTCTGGCTAATATGCACCTCTCCCTACTCTGCCTGTATCTGGGGTTCAGTGTGACGAGCATGGTGTTACAGGCCTTTTATATACCTGATAACACAATGCATCTGGCCTACCACAGTAATGCCAAAACCAAGATGGCTACGGCATTCAAGTGACTGGCAGCAATCATGATGGGTAGGGACTCTTGCCATGGCTGTTAGCGGCACATGTCAGGTGTTCAAAACAGCAGTTCAAAACAGCTGACATGTGCTGGGAAAGATGTGGGCTCACCGCCGAAGCCCACATGAAAGGGAGGGTGTCCAACATCGGCATACTATTACACCGAATGTCGGAAAGGGGTTAAGGAGATAAGACTGGCATCTGCTATGCCTGGTACCTTGCAAGCAATAATGGTTATTTGTTGCATGACTTGTACTAAATTATCTCATTCTTTCTTCTGTTCTTTTATGTAGCCACTTGCTGGGTTTGTGGCTTGATTTTTCTAGAGTCATCTGCTGTACTCCAGTAACATACTGTTGTCCTACAATAGCATGCAACATCGCTTTCATCATAACCTTCACCTTACAGATATAGAGTTACATGCTTTGAAAACATGCAATATAATATTTAATATATAATATACAATATTTTCAGTAGTTTGTTTTCTTTTAACAAGAAACTTCCTCCACTACTTGTAAGTGATTAGGTAGGGGATCAGTCATCTCCTGTGGTAGATGGGCACTCTACAGCAGGCACACAACAAAAATTGCAGTCCAGACAAGAAGAGGGAGTACAGCAGAATTGACATTGCCTGAGATAAAAGCTGCAAGATGTGTTTGTAATGATGCATAGGTCTGAAGTATTCTCCCTGTGGCCAGTTTAACATTATTTAAATGGTGATCACAGCTGGTCCCAAATTAATTAACAATTTAAACATTCTAAAATCAAGATTTAAAATGGAGCGATATAAACCTTTCTTTGTTGAATGTATTCCAGAAATTAGAGAAATATAGACTTTATTCACATACTAGGTCACAATAGTTGCATTTAAAACAAGTATATTTTCTTTTCAACAAACCAAAGTTAGGCTATAGCTAATTTTAGCCACAACATCGGTCAAAGATTGTTTTGAAGTGCTGCTACATTGCAGCATAATGCAGATGAATGGAGTCACATTCAACCCCTTGGGTATTACAAGCCAAATAAGCAAGTTGGAAAAAATAATTTTTTTCTGACTTTTTGCAACTTGTTTGTCAAGGTCTTATTACCCTAGGACAGTGATGGGCAACCTTTTGAGCTCGGTGTGTCAAAATTCGCCAAAAAACCGAGCATAACTTGGGTGGTGTGTCACCTTGATAAAAAAACATAATTTTGCGACATGTATAGTTTAAATAACAAATATGTATAATTAGAATTAACTTACCTGCTTAGTGACTTCTTTGTTCATCTGTCAGTTGGTTTCTTTTGTTGGTCTTGCTATTATTTAACTTGTGTGGGGTGCCGTGAACTAAGATAAGTGAGGGGGAGGGGGAATTCTTCCAGTGATGGCGAACCTGTGGCACTCCAGCTGTTGCAAAACTACAATTCCCATCATGTCTTCACAGCCAAAGCCTTTGCTTTGAATGGCCAGCCATGATGGGAATTGTAGTTTTGCAACAGCTGGACTGCCACAGGTTCGCCATCACTGATGCCTCCCTCTCACTTATCTCAGTAATGGCCAATGACACCCCACAGTTCACTGGATGATGGTTGCTGTAGTAGTCACAGGGCCTGAGTCCAGACAGCAATCACAGGGCCTGAGTCCAGACAGCAATCACAGGGCCTGAGTCCAGACAGCAATCACAGGGCCTGAGTCCAGACAGCAATCACAGGGCCTGAGTCCAGACAGCAATCACAGGGCCTGAGTCCAGACAGCAATCACAGGGCCTGAGTCCAGACAGCAATCACAGGGCCTGAGTCCAGACAGCAATCACAGGGCCTGAGTCCAGACAGCAATCACAGGGCCTGAGTCCAGACAGCTATCACAGGGCCTGAGTCCAGACAGCAATCACAGGGCCTGAGTCCAGACAGCTATCACAGGGCCTGAGTCCAGACAGCAATCACAGGGCCTGAGTCCAGACAGCTATCACAGGGCCTGAGTCCAGACAGCTATCACAGGGCCTGAGTCCAGACAGCTATCACAGGGCCTGAGTCCAGACAGCAATCACAGGGCCTGAGTCCAGACAGCTATCACAGGGCCTGAGTCCAGACAGCTATCACAGGGCCTGAGTCCAGACAGCAATCACAGGGCCTGAGTCCAGACAGCAATCACAGGGCCTGAGTCCAGACAGCAATCACAGGGCCTGAGTCCAGACAGCAATCACAGGGCCTGAGTCCAGACAGCAATCACAGGGCCTGAGTCCAGACAGCAATCACAGGGCCTGAGTCCAGACAGCAATCACAGGGCCTGAGTCCAGACAGCAATCACAGGGCCTGAGTCCAGACAGCTATCACAGGGCCTGAGTCCAGACAGCTATCACAGGGCCTGAGTCCAGACAGCTATCACAGGGCCTGAGTCCAGACAGCTATCACAGGGCCTGAGTCCAGACAGCTATCACAGGGCCTGAGTCCAGACAGCTATCACAGGGCCTGAGTCCAGACAGCAATCACAGGGCCTGAGTCCAGACAGCAATCACAGGGCCTGAGTCCAGACAGCAATCACAGGGCCTGAGTCCAGACAGCTATCACAGGGCCTGAGTCCAGACAGCTATCACAGGGCCTGAGTCCAGACAGCTATCACAGGGCCTGAGTCCAGACAGCTATCACAGGGCCTGAGTCCAGACAGCAATCACAGGGCCTGAGTCCAGACAGCTATCACAGGGCCTGAGTCCAGACAGCTATCACAGGGCCTGAGTCCAGACAGCTATCACAGGGCCTGAGTCCAGACAGCTATCACAGGGCCTGAGTCCAGACAGCTATCACAGGGCCTGAGTCCAGACAGCTATCACAGGGCCTCCAGACAGCTATCTCCTCAGGCCTCAGAAGTGCAGCCTGGGACTTCTGGTCGGTGCAGCCTGGGACTTCTGGTCGGCGCAGCAGGGAGCAGGGAGCAGCGCAATGCCGCCCAAACAACACAGATCCGACGCAGAGGCCTGGGACTTCCGGGAGCTGCGCCTGGCCTACCTGAAGTCCCAGGCCTAGACGCTCTGCACCGGAGCTCTGTTGTTTGGACCCACAGACCTCCTGCATGGCATCCGATCCGATAAAAAATCGGATCGGATGCCATTGTTTAGCATTCCGATACCGCAAGTATCGGGTATCGGCCGATATTTGCTGTATCGGAATTCCGATACCGAGATCCGATACTTTTGTGGTATCGGGTATCGGTATCGAAACAACATTAATGTGTGTAAAATAAAGAATTAAAATAAAAAATATTTCTATACTCACCTCTCCGACGCAGCCTGGACGTCCGCGAGGGAACCGGCAGCGTTGTTTGCTTAAAAATCGCGGTTTTCCTTCCTTACTTGAAGTCCCGGCTTGTGATTGGTTGCGTGCCGCCCATGTGACCGAGACGCGACCAATCACAGCAAGCCGTGACGTAATTTTAGGTCCTTCAGGATTTTAAAATTACGTTCCGGCGTTGTGATTGGTTGCGTGCGGTCACATGGGCGACGCAACCAATCACAACGCCGGAACGTAATTTTAAAATCCTGAAGGACCTAAAATTACGTCACGGCTTGCTGTGATTGGTCGCGTCTCGGTCACATGGGCGGCACGCAACCAATCACAAGCCGGGACTTCAAGTAAGGAAGGAAAACCGCGATTTTTAAGCAAACAACGCTGCCGGTTCCCTCGCGGACGTCCAGGCTGCGTCGGAGAGGTGAGTATAGCAATATTTTTTATTTTAATTCTTTATTTTACATATTAATATGGTTCCCAGGGCCTGAAGGAGAGTTTCCTCTCCTTCAGACCCTGGGAAAGAAGCAATTTCTATGGGGCCGCGGCCGGCGGCCGGCGTGTCACTGAAAATGACTACGCGTGTCAGCACTGACACGCGTGTCATAGGTTCGCCATCACTGCCCTAGGAGTTATGAATTGACCTTATGTGCATGCATCACACTGCAATGCAGCAGCAGCCCATACCAATCTTTGACCACACAACTTACCGTATTTTTCGGACTATAAGACGCACTTTTTTTCCTCCAAATTTGGGAGGAAAGTGTGGGTGCGTCTTATAGTACGGATATAGCATGTGGGGAGGGGGGCAGCAGTGAGTGGGACCGCACTGTTATCCCATTTCAGGATGTCCCTGCTGCCCGGAATCAGCTGCTGGGGAAACCACATGGCCCCGCTGATTAAGTGCAGTGAATATTTATTAGCAGCTCCCCGCCCACCGATCAGCTGAGCGGTGAGCCGGGAGCAGCAAATGAATGCTGTACTTAAGCAGGGACACACAGTTTCCCCAGCACTGATTCCGGGGAGAATCTGTGTGTCCGGGGGAGGAGGAGGCAGCAGCAGGGGCCAGGAGATCGCTGCATACCTGCCTGTGCTGGACGCTGAGCTGTCTGTGGTGCACAAGCAGGACCTGTGTGATGTCAGAAGTGGGCGGGCTGGAGCATCACATGGCAGCTCAGAGCCCTCCCTCTTCTGACATCATCACAGGTCCTTCAGACTCCCACCTAGAATCTGCAGCTTCCTCTTATGTCCTGCGCTGTGGAAAGGCAACAACAACAGGGAGGGCTCTGTGTGTGTGCAGCCATGGGATGCTCCAGCTTTTACCTCACAACAGTGTGGCTGGCTGCCACAATTAAGAGGTCAGTCTTTACAAAACACAATAAAGCACTCTGCCACTCCTTTGGTGAACTATAACTCCCAGCATGTCATAGGATCTGCAGGACATGCTGGGAGTTATAGTTCTCCCATGGGATTTTAAAGCAGCACTCCAGTGTTATTTTGCAGTGCTGGAGTGGTGCTTTCACTATAAGCCCTGTGCACCCATTCTTAGGGCTCATTTCCACATGCGAGGCACACGTCCGTATCTCGCATGTGGAAACCAAGCTGTGGAGCCGGCACTCCAGAGCGGAGCGTGCGGCCGCATAGGAACACATGGAGCTGCACAGCTCTGCTCCAAAGTGCCGGCGCCAGAGCTTGGTTTCCACATGTGAGATACGGATGTGTGCCTCGCATGTGGAAATGAGCCCTTATACTCACCCTCCAGCGTCTTCATATCATACTTCACAGACACCACACTGGTCCCGCAGCTTCCAACATAATAACATACTATTATATATAATAACACCACATATAATAGTATGTTATTTATGTTATTAAATATTTTACCACATTTTTTTTGCTTCAAATATTTTTTTCCCTATTTTCCACCTCTAAAACCTGGGTGCGCCTTATAGTCCGGTGTGTCTTATAGTCCGAACAATACGGTACATTCCATGTCTTTAGTTAGATTGTGGAACTTTTTGTATTATCTGCTGTGGATATTTTTGGAAGGGTTTTAATACTGACCGCCTAGTAATCTGTCCTATCCTTTCCTATTTAGCTAGAGTGGCCTCTTTTGCTAAATCCTGTTTTCTACCTGCGTGTGTCTATTCTTCTCCTACTCACAATCATTACTCGTGGGGGGCTGCCTATCCTTTGGGGGTCTGCTCTGAGGCAAGGTAGCATTCCTATTTCCATCTATAGGGGTATTTAGTCCTCCGGCTGTGTCGAGGTGTCTAGGGTATGTTAGGCACACCCCACGGCTACTTCTAGTTGCGGTGATCATTCAGGATTTGCGGTCAGTACAGATTCCACCGACTCCAGAGAAAGTTTCATGCGGCTCCAAGGTCACCAGATCATAACAGGTTCCCAGGGTCTGAAGGAGAGGAAACTCTCCTTCAGGCCCTGGGATCCATATTCATGTAAAAAATAAAGAATTAGAATAAAAAATATGGATATACTCACCCGTCCGGTGGCCCCTGGACCTTACCGCTGTTAACCGGCAGCCTCCGTTCCTAAAAATGAGGAGTTTAAGACCTTAGAAGACGTCGCGGCTGACGTTGCGGCTTGTGATTGGTCGCGTGACCGCTCATGTGACCGCTCACGCGACCAATCACAAGCCGCGACGTCATCGCAGGTCCTAAACTCCTCATTCTTAGGAACGGAGGCTGCCGGTTAACAGCGGTAAGGTCCAGGGGCTGCCAGACGGATGAGTATATCCATATTTTTATTTTAATTCTTTATTTTTTACATGAATATGGATCCCAGGGCCTGAAGGAGAGTCTCCTCTCCTCCAGACCCAGGGAACCATACACTGGGAACTTTCGATTCTGATTTCCGAAATCACAAAAATATTGTAACTCGGTATCGGAATTCCGATACCGCAAGTATCGGCCGATACCCGATACTTGCGGTATCGGAATGCTCAACACTATTGGTCAACAGTTTCTATAGCTCTCAAACTTCCACATCAACATCAAACACAAAACGGTGTTTTAAATGTGGGAGATGTACAGCGTGATCACACATCTACCCAGGGAAAACTTTCACAAGTATTGTGAAAGAAAAGGAATATACCATCAACCATTCCATAAACTGTCACACCCAGGGAGTGATATATAAGGCCATTTGCGTCTGTTGCTTAGAATATGTCAGAAAAACTAAACACGAGTTCAGGTGGTGTATAGGGACCACTTAGGGAAAATTATTCAAAATCAAAAGATACCGCATTGGTGAGACATATGAATAACACTCATAGAGGAGACAATAAACTTGTAAGACTTATGGGGATAGACCTTGTGAGAAGATCACCAAGAGGAGGATGTTGGGATCAGCGGATCCATCAAACAGAAGTAAACTGGACTTTCTATTTAAACATGGTCTCTACTATGGGACTAAATGAGCAATTGACTTATGGATGTTTCTTGTAATAATTTCGGTACTAAGGCAGTTTGAAAAATTGAGACGTACTTTTTATGTTTCAACTTCGTAATACAGAATGGGTTCCGCAGCAGGAATTTAATTCTGCTAGAGGTAAACTTCTAAGGATATGAACATGAAAAGCCCATTTCCTATGATTTTAATACTGGGATGGCAGACACAATTAACACTTCTGTATTGTCCCTTTAGCAGTAATTAGATATATCCATATACTCCCTCCCTTTCTCACTATATTTTCCCTATGAGAAGAATTACTACCCCTCTCCCTTATTTTTACTCAAATTATGAGTATATTTGTCTCCACCATCAGGGTTTATATATATTATTAATTATGTATAAGCAGATTGTAAATAACTTGAAAAGACACATAATAAAGGAGTAAAGTCTCCTGGAATAAAATGTTTGCATGGTGGAGCATAATCTATGCGAATTAACATCTGTTAATATCCCCTTACATTGGAGTGTGATCGTAAATAAGGTTTATATATACCGCCCTGGAATGCAGGAGACTGTGAGGTCTGCCCAGTGATTGAAACAATAGAGGTTGATGTAAGCATGGGTCACTTCACACTTATTTGGTCTGTGCTGAAGTTTGTATCCTCTATGTTACAAGTTTTGTGAAGAAAGAAACTTTATCTTCACGGACTCGGTGGAGCTGGATGTTAGGTGTCGAGTTCCCGCAGCTGCACAGGTGGAATCTCAAACCATCTCCGCTGCAGTCTCCCATTCTTCTTCAGCCGCAGTGCAGCCTGCTCAGTGGAGATGTCAGTCCCAGCATCTGGCTCAGGCAGATACTGTGCGCTTGGTTACTGCTGATCTTCCAGGCTCAGCCATTGTAGCCTGCACTGTTCTGCGGCGAGCAGATGCTCCTGGGACTAAGTCCTGCTTTTCCTCTACTGAGCATGCCCAAGGGACGACCTCTCATTGGAGGTCGGGGGTCACATGCTCAGGTCCTGTAGCAGTTCCTATTGGACCACTAGGAAGGTCCTGGAGTACTTCCTCTATAAAAGATTTGCATGGCCACACGGCCATGTGCTAGTATCAACTTATGTTGATGAGTGTATGAGCTTTGCTACTTTGTGGTCTGTGTCAGCATGTGCTCAGGGTCGGCTGTAAGCCGCTAGAATTCCGGCACCTTCGGAGAAGAGTTTGTGTGTGTGAATTTAGGGCTGGCGTATAGCCAATAAAATTCCGGCACCTCCGAAGAGGAGTTTGTGTGAATTCACTCAAACATGGCGATACGTCACTTCCGGTCTACATTGGGACTATACTGATGTCATCCACTTCACACCACTCCCTCCACGGCCATTCCTAGCTCTTGTTTGGCATTCCTGTCTCCGTAGCAATAGCCAGCACATGTGCAGTTAGCCCCCAAGCTTAGCGATATGTCACTTCCAGTTTCGGACCGGTCACTTCCGGTTTCGGACCGGTCACTTCCGGTCCCGCTCTCTAAAGTGCTATATAATGCTGTACTACAGGCAGAGAGGCAGCAATCACCGCAGCTAGGCACGGGAATGCCGCTACTTCCTTCCTTTATCCAGGTAAATACTCTGGCGACCGCATGGATGCCTTCACCTACCCAGCACTTCTGCTATATGCACACTCACATAACATAATTGCTATTACAGATTTAAAGCTGTCCAAACATTGCACAAATACGCCTGGGCACTACGCAGACATAGGTATTTATCCTTCTACTCAACCCTCTCTCTTCCCTGGCTCTTCTTTTCAGTTCTAATGTACTAATGTACTTTTCCAATTCTCTGCAGCATCACCGAGATCCTTATCCCTATTCTCCCTATACACTCTAAACTCTCTGAACAAGGTAATAGTATGTTACTTTTTGGATACCAGTCCCTGATTGACTATATAGGGAGTCCCGTCTGTGTGTATATATGTATATATATGTAAATAGATGTTCATATGCTTATTGATCTATCTCCAATAGGATGACCTGGATCTCTGGGGACTCTTACGGATATAAGGATCTACCATGCATTGATTGTCGTTTTATTATTTGTTTATTTTTGTTATTTTATTTTGTTTATTTTCTTTTATTGTTTACAGTGAGTATGATGAAGGCTCTGGTGGAGCCAAAACGTCTCTTATCGCTTTTTTGAAATATTCTGTTATGCTCCCTGAACACATTGAATAAAATTGTTAATAATTTGGCATCATATTCCCTGAGAGAGTGCGGTGAAATTTATATTTGATTGTGTGAATTCAGGGCAGGCGTATAGCCACTAGAATTCCGGCACCTCCGGAGTTATTTGAGTGCTGTTGCTGACTGTATGACCACTGTATGCTACCTGCTCCATTAGTGAGCTTCGATCCTCTGTGAGGTTAACAGAGCACAGCGTTACCTTTAATCCCGGTGACTCTGTGAAGCAACAGAGTTCACTCCTATACAGACCGGGTGACGGAACCCATGTCTATTCAGGCGTAATACCGCCATATAGTGCCACCATTTACTAGCAGCAGGTTCCACTCCTGCACGGTGGACCCCGGGCTGCGAACGCACCTATACCTCGCCGTCGCCAGAGCCACTGCCTTGCCATCGCCAGAGCCGCCACCTCACCATCGCCAAAGCCGCCGCCTCGCCATCGCTAGAGCCGCCTCCTCGCCCCCTACCTTATGCCTCTTCCCCACTATCCCATGGAATGTAAGTCCGCAAGGACAGGGTTCTCTCCCCTCTGTACCAGTCTGTTTACTGTAAATGATATCTATAACTCTGTATGCAACCCCTTTCTCATGTACAGCCCCATGGAATTAATGGTGCTATATAAATGAATAATAATAATAATAATATACCATCTCTATATTAACTCGGTGCGTTCCGCCAGCCCTAACACTGGACATTCTTCTTCTTTGGATTATACACTCTTGGACACAGTGGGTCCGTGCTCCCGAAGCTCAGCTAATGCATTGACGGGTGAGCTGGTATATTTTTCTCTTTCACTTACTGAAGTGCAAGAAAGTATGCGCTCCAAGGTGAAACGCATAGAATAATAGATGAGTATATCTGGTAGTTACATGTCCAGATAATGTGACCGGAAGTCACGTAATGGAGCATAGTAAATGGTGCATTCCAGAATGGAACGCATACGACGTTTGAAAGTCACAAGTCGGAAGTGATATAATAAAGAGAAAATAATGCATTGCAGGGTGGATACCATATGATATGTGGTAGGGATTGCAAAAACACACAGGAAATGACATCACATTCCACACAAACATCGTGAATATGGTTTTGAGAAAAGAGAAGAGTATGACTATTTTATATCAGATGATCAAATTTACACATTATACTTTGATTAAAGAACATTTGACACACCTGTAGTTAATGAATTTGTAATGAATTTGTATTTAAAAGCCCTATTCTGTGGTTAATAGCAGAGGCATTGACACAGATACTGAGATGCTGCGTAAAGGATTCTATTGTCTACCCTATGGACTAATCATGTCTTTTAAACTATTCCCCTGAAGAACCCATGATGGAGGAAACGCATAGGAAATATACAGAACCAAAGTAGTATTTCAGGATACATGTGGACTGCCCTTGCAAGGCCAGGAGTTTTGGGTCAGACAGTATACAAGCGCTTATATTGAATAGTTGGTCCAAAGTACACTTTCTTTTTCTCACAGTATAAATGAATTATCTATATGCACGTTTTTAAAATCAGATGGATACACATGCAATATTTGGAGATGTTTACTGATTTATAAGTATGTAAGCCTATTAATATAGTTGGCTTATTCACCACTGTTGATGCGGATTTATCTTAAAGTACTAAGCTAATATATGTGCCTACCACTGCTGATACATACGTACAGTAGGGAAAATAAGCATTTGAAAGACTACTGATTTTGCAAGTTTTCCCACCTACAAAGAATAAAGAGGTCTGTAATTTTTATCATAGGTACCCTTCAACAGTGAGAGACAGATTCTAAAAATAAAAAAAATGAAAATCATACTGTATTTAATCACCTAACAACCAGCAAAAATTCTGTCTCTCACAGACCTATTATTTTTTCTTTAAGAAGAATCCTTCTCTGCACTCATTACCAGTATTAATTGCACCTGTTTGAACCTGTATAAAGACACCTGTCCACACACTCAATTAATCACACAATCACAATCCACCTCTGCACCATGGCCAAGACTAAAGAGCTGTCTAAGGACACCAGGAACAAAACTGTAGACCTGCACAAGGCTGGGATGGGCTACAGGACAATATGCAAGTAGGTTGGCGAGAAGGCAACAACTTTTGGCACAATTTTTAGAAAATGGAAGTAACACTGATGATTGTCAATCTTCCTCAGTCTGTGGCTCCATGTATGATTTTGCCACGTGGGTTATGGATGATTCTGATAAAGGTCAGGAGTCAGCCCAGGACTGCATATAAGGATCTGGACAATGACCTGAAGAGAGCTGGGAAAACAATCTCAAACATTATCATTGGTGACACACTACACCGTCATGGGTTAAAATTGTGCTCATGGCAGCACGTGTCCAGACTAGTTTGAAGTTCGCCAATGACCATCTGGATGATCCAGAGAAGGCATGGGAGAAGGTCATGTGGTCAAATGAGACCAACAATAGAACCTTTTAGTATCAACTCCACTCATCATGTTTGGAGGAAGAAGAATGATGAGTATAATCCCAAGAACACCTTCCCAACCATGTAGCATGGTGGCTCTTCCAGCATGACAATGATCCAAAACACAGCCAGTGCAACTAAGGAGTGGCTCTGTCAGAAGCATTTCAAGGTCCTGGAGTGGCCTAGCCGGTCTCCAGACCTGAACCCAATAGAAAAGATTTGATGGGAGCTGAAATTCAATGTTGCCCAGTGACGGCCCACAATCTGAAAGATCTGGGGATGATCTGTATGGAAGATTGGGCCAAAATCTCTGCTGCAGTGTGTGCAAACTTGGTCAAGAAATTCAAGAAATGTCTGAACTCAGTAATTGAAAACAAAGGTTTCTGTACCAAATATTAAGTTCTGTTTTTCTATTATATCAAATACTTATTTCATGCAATAAGATGCAAATTAATTATGTAAAAATCATACAATGTGATTTTCTGATTTTTTTAAGATTCTGTCTCTCACAGCTGAAGTTTACCTACAATAAAAATTGCAGACCTCTCCATTCTATGTATATGTAGGTGAGAAAACTTGCAAAATTGGCAGTGCATCAAATACCGTACTTATTTTCCCCACTGTATGTATATATGTGTATATATATATATACACTCACTGGCCACTTTATTAGGTACACCTGTCCAACTTCTTGTTAACACTTAATTTCTAATCAGCCAATCACATGGCGGCAACTCAGTGCATTTAGGCATGTAGACATGGTCAAGACAATCTCCTGCAGTTCAAACCGAGCATCAGTATGGGGAAGAAAGGTGATTTGAGTGCCTTTGAACGTGGCATGGTTGTTGGTGCCAGAAGGGCTGGTCTGAGTATTTCAGAAACTGCTGATCTACTGGGATTTTCACACACAACCATCTCTAGAGTTTACAGAGAATGGTCCGAAAAAGAAAAAAAATCCAGTGAGCGGCAGTTCTGTGGGCGGAAATGCCTTGTTGATGCCAGAGGTCAGAGGAGAATGGGCAGACTGGTTCGAGCTGATAGAAAGGCAACAGTGACTCAAATCACCTCCCGTTACAACCAAGGTAGGCCTAAGAGCATCTCTGAACGCACAGTGCGTCGAACTTTGAGGCAGATGGGCTACAGCAGCAGAAGACCACACCGGGTACCACTCCTTTCAGCTAAGAACAGGAAACTGAGGCTACAATTTGTACAAGCTCATCGAAATTGGACAGTAGAAGATTGGAAAAACGTTGCTTGGTCTGATGAGTCTCGATTTCTGCTGCGACATTCGGATGGTAGGGTCAGAATTTGGCGTAAACAACATGAAAGCATGGATCCATCCTGCCTTGTATGGAGCATCTTTGGGATGTGCAGCCGACAAATCTGCGGCAACTGTGTGATGCCATCATGTCAATATGGACCAAAATCTCTGAGGAATGCTTCCAGCACCTTGTTGAATCTATGCCACGAAGAATTGAGGCAGTTCTGAAGGCAAAAGGGGGTCCAACCCGTTACTAGCATGGTGTACCTAATAAAGTGGCCAGTGAGTGTATATATACATATACAAAGGGACACCACTGATCTTGATGCATCACTAAAAAGGAAGGTGTCCAATAATCTGGAGTTCACACAGCTATCAATGATGATATCACCCTGATCAATAGATAGTGATAATTGTAAACTCCAATTATGTCTTATACTGTTAAGATAGGTAGACAGCAATGTAGGCTGTCTATTTGGGTAGTGTATGAAATGAGAGACAATACTCTACTTTTTGTCTGTTTGGGTCTACACTTTTTATATATATATATATATATATATATATATATATATATATATATATATATAAATATATATATATTAACCCCTTAAGCCCCGAGTGTGGTTTGCACATTAATGACCGGACCAATTTTTACAATTCTGACCACTGTCCCTTTATGAGGTTATAACTCTGGAACGCTTCAACGGATCCTGGTGATTCTGACACTGTTTTCTCGAGACATAATGTACTTCATGATAGTGGTAACATTTCTTTGATATTACCTGCGTTTATTTGTGAAAAAAATGGAAATTTGGCGAAAATCTTGACAATTTCACAATTTTCCAAATTTGAATTTTTATGCCCTTAAATCACAGAGATATGTCACACAAAATACTTAATAAGTAACATTTCCCACATGTCTACTTTACATCAGCACAATTTTGGAAACAACATTTTTTTTTGTTAGGGAGTTATAAGGGTTAAAATTTGACCAGCAATTTCACCATTTTTTTTAGGGACCACATCACATTTGAAGTCATTTTGAGGGGTCTATATAATAGAAAATAACCAAGCGTGACACCATTCTAAAAACTGCACCCGTCAGTGTGCTCAAAACCACATTCAAGAAGTTTATTAACCCTTCAGGTGTTTCATAGGAATTTTTGGAATGTTTTAAAAAAAAAAATGAACACTTAATTTTTTTTCACAAAAAATTTATTTCAGTTCCAATTTGTATTATTTTACTAAGGGTAACAGAAGAAAATGGACCACAAATGTTGTTGCACAATTTGTCCTGAGTACCCCAATACCCCATGTGTGGGGGTAAACCACTGTTTGGGCGCATGGCAGAGCTCAGAAGGGAAGGCGAACCATTTGACTTTTCAATGCAAAATTGGCAGGAATTGAGATGGGATGCCATGTTGCGTTTGGAGAGCCACTAATGTGCCTAAACATTGAAACCCCCCACAAGTGACACCATTTTGGAAACTAGACCCCCTAATGAACTTTTCTAGATGTGTGGTGAGCACTTTGACCCACCAAGTGCTTCACAGAAGTTTATAATGTAGAGCCGTAAAAATAAAAAATCATATTTTTAACAAAAATGAACTTTTTGCCCCCAATTTTTTATTTTCCCCAGGATACCAGAAGAAATTGTACTGCAAACGTTGTTGAGAAATTTGTCCTGAGTATGCTGATACCTCATATGTGGGGGTAAACCACTGTTTGGGTGCATGGCAGAGCTCGGAAGGGAAGGAGAGACGTTTGACTTTTGGCTGGAATTGAAATGGGACGCCATGTTGCATTTGGAGAGCCCCTGATGTGCCTAAACATTGAAACCCCCCACAAGTGACACCATTTTGGAAATTAGACCCCCTAAAGATCTTATCTAGATGTGTTGTGAGAGCTTTGAACCCCCATGTGTATCACTACAGTTTATAACGCAGAGCTGTGAAAATAAAAATTATTTTGTTTTCCACAAAAATTATTTTTTAGCCCCCAGTTTTGTATTTTCCCAAGTATAACAGGAGAAACTGGACCCCAAAAGTTGGTTTCCAATTCGTCCTGAGTACGCTGATACCCCATATGTTGGGGTAAACCCCTGTTTGGGAGAGCTCGGAAGGGAAGGAGCGCTGTTTCACTTTTTCAAAGCAGAATTGGCTGGAATTGAGATCGGACGCCATGCCACATTTGGAGAGCCCTGATGTGCCTAAACAGTGGAAACCCCCAATTCTAACTGAAACCCTAACCCAAGCACACTCCTAATGCCAACCACACCCCTAACCCCAACCCTAACCACACCCCTAACTCCAACACACCCCTAACCCTAATCCCAACCATAACCCTAAACACACCCCTAACCCTGACACACCCCTAACCCTAATCCCAACTGTAAATGTAATCCAAACCCTAACCCTAACCCTAGCCCCAACCCTAAGGCTAACCCTAGCCCCTACCCTAACATTAACCCTAGCCCCAACCCTAAACCTAGCCCCAAACTCTAGTCCCAACCCTAACCCTAATGGAAAAATGGAAATAAATACATTTTTTAATGTTTTTTTATTTTTTCCTAAGGGGGTGATGAAGGGGGGTTTGATTTACTTTTATAGCGGGTTTTTTAGCAGATTATTATGATTGGCAGCTGTCACACACTAAAAGACGCATTTTATTGCAAAAAATATTTTTTTGCATTACCACATTTTGAGAGCTATAATTTTTCCATATTTTGATCCATAGAGTCATGTCAGGCCTTGTTTTTTGCGGGACGAGTTGACATTTTTATTGGTAACATTTTTGGGCACATGACATTTTTTGATCGCTTTTTATTCCGATTTTTGTGAGGCAGTATGACCAAAAACCAGCTATTCATGAATTTTTTTTGGGGGTGGGGCGTTTATACCGCTCCGCGTTTGGTAAAATGGATAAAGCAGTTTTATTCTTTGGGTCAGTACAATTACAGCGATACCTCATTTATATCTTTTTTTATGTTTTGGCGCTTTTATACAATAAAAACTATTTTATTGAAAAAAATAATTATTTTTGCATCGCTTTATTCTGAGGACTATAACTTTTTTATTTTTTCACTGATGATGCTGTATGATGTTTTCAGCGGTACTATGGTTATTTATATCTGTGTTTTTGATCACGTGCTATTCCACTTTTTGTTCGGCGGTATGATAATAAAGCGTTGTTTTTTGCCTCATTTTTTTACGGTGTTCACAGAAGGGGTTAACTAGTGCGACAGTTTTATAGGTCAGGTTGTTACGGACACGGCGATACTAATATTGCCCCCTATGTGTCCAGCAATCTGCCCCAGTGTCTCCAGTATATTGCCCCCAGTGTGTCCAGCATTCTGCCCCAGTGTGTCCAGCATTCTGCCCCCAGTGTCCAGCATCTCTGCCCCCAGTGTCCAGCATCTCTGCCCCCAGTGTCCAGCATCTCTGCCCCAATGTCTAGCATCTCTGCCCCCAATGTGTCCAGCATCTTGCTGTGTCCAGCATCCTTCCCCCAATGTCCAGCATCTCTGCCTCTAATGTACAGCATCTCTGCCCCAATGTCCAGCATCTCTGCCCCCAATGTGTCCAGCATCCTGCCCCCAGTGTGTCCAGCATCCTGCCCCAGTGTGTCCAGCATATTGCCCCCGGTGTGTCCAGCAATCTGCCCCAGTTTCTCCAGCATATTGCCCCCAGTGTGACCAGCAATCTGCCCCAGTGTCTCCAGCATATTGCCCCCAGTGTCCAGCAATCTGCCTGTGTCTCCAGCATATTGCCCCTAGTGTGTCCAGCATTCTGCCCCAGTGTGTCCAGCAACCTGCCCCCAGTGTGTCCAGCATCCTGCCCCTAGTGTGTCCAGCATATTGCCCCCAGTGTGTCCAGCATATTGCCCCCAGTGCGTCCAGCATATTGCCCCCAGTGTGTCCAGCATCCTGTCCCCAGTGTGTCCAGCATATTGCCCCCAGTGTGTCCAGCATATTGCCCCCAGTGCGTCCAGCATATTGCCCCCAGTGTCTCCAGCATATTGCCCCCAGTGTGTCCAGCATTCTGCTCCAGTGTCCAGCATCCTACCCAGTGTGTCCAGCATCCTGCCCCCAGCATGTCCAGCATATTGCCCCCAGTGTGTCCAGCATATTGCCCCCAGTGTCCAGCATATTGCCCCCAGTGTGTCCAGCATATTGTCCCGTGTGTCCAGCATCCTGCCCCAGTGTGTCCAGCATATTGCTCCCAGTGTGTCCAGCAATCTGCCCCTGTGTCTCCAGCATATTGCCCCCAGTGTGACCAGCAATCTGCCCGTGCCTCCAGCATATTGCCCCCAGTGTCCAGCAGTCTGCCCCAGTGTCTCCAGCATATTGCCCCTAGTGTGTCCAGCATTCTGCCCCCAGTGTGTCCAGCATATTGCCCCCAGTGTGTCCAGCATATTGCCCCCAGTGTGTCCAGCATATTGCCCCCGTGTGTCCAGCATCCTGCCCCCAGTGTGTCCAGCATCCTGCCCCAGTGTGTCTAGCATATTACCCCCAGTGTGTCCAGCAATCTGCCCCAGTGTCTCCAGCATATTGCCCCCAGTGTGTCCAGCAGTCTGCCCCAGTGTCTCCAGCATATTGCCCCCAGTGTGTCCAGCAATCTGCCCGTGTCTCCAGCATATTGCCCCCAGTGTGTCCAGCATTCTGCCCCAGTGTCCAGCATCCTGCCCAGTGTGTCCAGCATCCTGCCCCCAGCATATTGCCCCGTGTGTCCAGCATTTTGCCCCCAGTGTGTCCAGCATATTGCCCCCAGTGTGTCCAGCATATTGCTTCCAGTGTGTCCAGCAATCTGCCCCAGTGTCTCCAGCATATTGCCCCCAGTGTGTCCTGCATATTGCCCCCAGTGTGTCCAGAATATTGCCCTCAGTGTGTCCAGCATATTGCCCCCAGTGTGTCCTGCATATTGCCCCCAGTGTGTCCTGCATATTGCCCCCAGTGTGTCCAGCATATTGCCCCCAGTGTGTCCTGCATATTGCCCCCAGTGTGTCCAGCACATTGCCCCCAGTGTGTCCTGCATATTGCCCCCCAGTGTGTCCAGCATCCTGCCCCCAGTGTCTCCAGCATATTGCCCCCAGTGTATCCAGCATCTCTGCCCCCAATGTGTCCAGCATCTCTTCCCCAGTGTCCAGCATATTGCCCCCAGTGTGTCCAGCATCTCTGCCCCCAGTGTCCAGCATACTGGCACGGGCCCCCCGGATTGTCGTTCGCAATAAATAAAAAAGTTCTCCTCACCTGTCCGTGCTCCTTCGGCGAAGCTCTCTCCTCGCAGCTGAAGCGCGCACTCGCCAGCGACTGCCAATGCCATCAGAAGCAGGTGACGTGCACGCTGCGGATGATGTCAGCTGCCAGCCTCTGATTGGCTGGCGGCTGTTAACTATGCGCGTGCCTGCAAATCAATAGCGTTTAACTGCCGCAGCACCGATAGGGGCCCGGTGAGCAGATGAGACGGGGCCCAATGTGGGCTCCCTCTGCCCACCGGGCCCATACGCCAGTCAGGGCAGTAATGCCCTGATGGCGGCGGGCAAACTGAGTGGTAGCCCCTATTATAATCCGCCCCTGCATACCCTACATACAGATACAGCTGACAAATTGGATATTCAATAAAAAAATGTTACTTGTTTGATCAAATACTAAAAGAACAGATAAAAAGCTCAGTGGAGATTCTGTGAAAGCCTCACCAAAGGCTTTTGTATTAGAGAGATATGAATTACCCACTTTTCATGCTGTGTATTAGAAATGATTTCATTCAACAATTCTCAAAGCATTCACAACTGAGAATCAAAGTCTAGATTTTCTAAATTAAGACAGAAGTGTAAAGTTTTGGTATAGGAAAATTTGTGAAATAGAAATTAGATTAAAGGAATTAGCTTTATCTAAATTTATACAAGTGGTTCCCTTCTTTGCATTGGCTCCTAGTAGATTGACCATGTTTGGCCAAAGCACATTTCAGTACTTTTGCTAAAGAAGCATTCTAAGTAATTTTCTTCCCTAAACCCACCTATTCACAACTTGCAATGAAAGTTTAATAAAATACATACTGATAGCCATCTTCCCCCATTTTTAGTGCCACTCTGGTCCTCTTCTGAACCATGTGACCTTAACACAGACTAAAAAGCTCATAAAAGGGTTTATGTGTGGACCAGAAGTTGCATTCTCTGTATAAGTCTTCAGGGTCCGATTTTTGTTCTCAGACTTACATTGGAAAAGGCACACTACCCCACACAGTGTAAACAGCTATCACATGGATAGAAAAGGACCGGAGCTGTCCTTGAAACTGGAGTAAAACCAGTATTTTCTTTAAAAGAAATGTGTTTCCTATCTTATCATAAATAAATTACTTTATATTCTTAAAGGGAATGTGATCAGAAAATTACCTATTGTTTAATTTTTCTGTGTTTTAACCCCTTAGGGTACCGTCACACAGTGGCATTTTTATCGCTACGACGGCACGATTCGTGACGTTGTAGCGATATCGTTACGATCTCGCAGTGTCTGACACGCTACTGCGATCAGACACCCTGCTGAGAATCGTACGTCGTAGCACATCGTTTGAAACTTTCTTTCGTCGCTGGATCTCCCGCTGTCATCGCTGGATCGTTGTGTGTGACAGCGATCCAGCGATGCGTTCGCTGGTAACCAGGGTAAACATCAGGTTACTAAGCGCAGGGCCGCGCTTAGTAACCCGATGTTAACCCTGGTTACCAGTGTAAAAGTAAAAAAAAACAAACAGTACATACTGACCATCTGATGTCCGTCAGGTCCCTTGCCGTCTGCTTCCCGCTCTGTCTGTCTGCTGGCCGGAAAGTGAGAGCAGATCACAGCGGTGACGTCACCGCTGTGCTCTGCTCTCACTGTACGGCTGCACTCAGTCAGAGCAAGAAGCAGATGGCAAGGGACCTGACGGACATCAGATGGTCAGTATGTACTGTTTGTTTTTTTTAACTTTTACGCTGGTAACCACGGTAAACATCGGGTTACTAAGCGCGGCCCTGCGCTTAGTAACCCGATGTTTACCCTGGTTACCAGCGAACCTCGGCATCGTTGGTCGCTGGAGAGCGGTCTGTGTGACAGCTCCCCAGCGACCACACAACGACTTACCAACGATCACGGCCAGGTCGTATCGCAGGTCGTGATCGTTGGTAAATCGTATAGTGAGACGGTACCCTTAGTGACAGAGCCAATTTGGTACTTAATGACCGAGCCAATTTTTACAATTCTGACCAGTGTCACTTTAAGAGGTTATAACTCTGGAACGCTTTATCGGATCCCACTGATTCTGAGATTGTTTTTTCGTGACATATTGTACTTCAAGTTAGTGGTAACATTTCTTTGATATTACTTGCGATTATTTATGAAAAAAATGGAAATATGGCGAAAATTATTAAAATTTTGCAATTTTCAAACTTTGTATTTTTATGCCCTTAAATCAGAGAGATATGTCACAAAAAATAGTTAATAAATAACATTTCCCACATGTCTACTTTACATTAGCACAATTTTGAAAACAATTTTTTTTTTCGTTAGGGAGTTATAAGGGTTAAAAGTTGACCAGCAATTTCTCATTTTTACAACACCATTTTTTTTTAGGGACCACATCTCATTTGAAGTCATTTTGAGGGGTCTATATGATAGAAAATAACCAAGTGTGACACCATTCTAAAAACTGCACCCCTCAAGCTGCTCAAAACCACATTCAAGAAGTTTATTAACCCTTTACGTACTTCACAGGAACTGAAACCATGTGGAAGAAAAAAATGAACATTTAACTTTTTTTTGCAAACATTTCACTTCAGAACCATTTTTTTTAATTTTCACAAGTGTAAAAACAGAAATTTAACCACAAATTTTGTTGTGCAATTTTTCCTGAGTACGCCGTTACCCCATATGTGGAGGTAAACCATTGTTTGGGCGCACCGCAGAGCTTGGAAGTGAAGGAGCACCGTTTGACTGTTTCAATGCAGAATTGGCTGGAATTGAGATCAGACGCCATGTCGCGTTTCGGGAGCCCCTAATGTGCCTAAACAGTGGAAACCCCCCACAAGTGATACCATTTTGGAAACTAGACCCCTTAAGGAACTTATCTAGATGTGTGAGCACTTTGAACCCCCAAGTGCTTCACAGAAGTTTATAACGTAAAGCCGTGAAAATAAAAAATCGCATTTTTTCTACAAAAATGATATTTTTACCCCCAAATTTTTATTTTCACAAGGGTAACAGGAGAAATTAGACCACAAAAGTTGTTGTGCAATTTCTCCTGAGTACGTCAATACCCCATTTGTGGGGATAAACAACTGTTTGGGCGCACCGCAGAGCTTGGAAGAGAAGGAGTGTCGTTTTACTTTTTCAATGTAGAATTGGCTGGAATTGAGATCGGATGCCATGTCACGTTTGAAGAGCCACTGATGTGCCTAAACAGTGGAGACCCCCCACAAATGACACCACTTTGGAAACTAGACCCCTTAAGGAACTTATCTAGATGTGTGGTGAGCACTTTAAACCCCCAGGTGCTTCACAGAAATTTATAACGTAGAGCCGTGAAAATAAAAAAATCGCATTTTTTCTACAAAAATGATCTTTTTGCCTCCAAATTTTTATTTTACCAAGGGTAACAGGAGAAAATGGACACCAGAAGTTGTTGTACAATTTGTCTTGAGTACGCCGACACCCCGTATGTGGGGATAAACCACTGTTTGGGTGCATGGCTGAGCTCGGAAGCAAAGGAGTGCCATTTGACTTTTCAATGCAAAATTGACTGGAATTGAGATCGGACGCCATGTCGCGTTTGGAGAGCCCCTGATGTGCCTAAACAGTAGAAACCCCCCAAAAGTGACCCCATTTTGGAAACTAGACCCCCCATGGAACTTATCTAGATGTG
Source organism: Ranitomeya variabilis (assembly GCF_051348905.1). Taxonomy (NCBI): domain Eukaryota; kingdom Metazoa; phylum Chordata; class Amphibia; order Anura; family Dendrobatidae; genus Ranitomeya; species Ranitomeya variabilis. Next base: position 240,805,006 of record NC_135232.1, read on the forward strand.
TAGTGAGAACTTTGAATGCCCAAGTGCATCACAGAAGTTTATAATGCAGAGTCGTGAAAATAAAAAATATTTTTTTTTTTAACAATAAAGATTTTTTAGCCCCCAAGTTTTTATTTTCACAAGGGTAACAAGAGAAATTGGACCCCAAAAGTTGTTGTCCAATTTGTCCTGAGTATGCTGGTACCCCATATGTGGGGGTAAACCACTGTTTGGGCGCACGGCAGAGCTCGGAAGAGGAGCGCCATTTTGGAATTCAGACTTTGATAGAATTGTCTGTGGGTGTTATGTTGTGTTTGCAGAGCCCCTGATGTACCTAAACAGTAGAAACCCCCCACAAGTGACCAAATTTTGGAAACTAGACCCCCTAAGGAACTTATCTAGATATGTGGTGAGAACTTTGAATGCTCAAGTGCTTCACAGAAGTTTATAATGCAGAGTAGTGAAAATAAAAAAATATTTTTTTTTCCCACAAAAAAGATTTTTAGCCCCCAAGTTTTTATTTTCACAAGGGTAACAGGAGAAATTGGACCCCAAAAGTTGTTGTCCAATTTATCGCGAGTACGCTGATGCCCCATATGTGGGGGTAAACCACTGTTTGGGCGCACGGCAGAGCTCAGAAGGGAGGGAGCACCATTTGACTTTTTTAGCGCAAAATTGGCTGTCGTGTTTGGAGACCCCCCTGATGTACCTAAACAGTGGAAACCCCCAAATTATAACTCCAACCCTAACTCCAACACACCCCTAACCCTAATCTTAACCCGATCCATAATCCTAATCACAACCCTAATGATAATCACAACCCTAACCCCAAAACAGCCCTAATCTCAACCCTAACCATAACCCTAATCAAAACCCTAAATCCAACACACCCCTAACCCTAATCCCAAACGTAACCCTAATCCCAACCCTAATCCAAACCCTAATCCCAACTCTAACCCTAACTTTAGCCCCAACCCTAACCCTAACTTTAGCCCCAACCCTAACCATAACTTTAGCCCCGTCGTCACAAAAAAGTTCAATGTAACCTTTTTTTTGTACGTCGCGTCCGCCATTTCCGCGCATGCATGGCCGTAACTCTGCCCCCTCCTCCCCAGGACATAGACTGGGCAGCGGATGCGTTGAAAAACTGCATCCGCTGCCCACGTTGTGCACAATTTTCACAACGTGCGTCGGTACGTCGGGCCGATGCATTGCGACCGCCCCATACCGACGCAACTGTGATAGAAGCCTAAGGCTACTTTCACACTAGCGTCGTACTCGGCCCATCGCAGTGTGCCGGGCCGACATACCGACGCTAGCGTTGTAAGCGCCACACAACGGGTGCAGCGGATGCTGTTTTTTCAACGCATCCGCTGCCCCATTGTGAGGGGAGGCGGGGGCGGAGTTCCGGCCGCGCATGCGCGGTCGGAAATGGCGGACACGTCGCACAAAAAAGTTACATGTAGCTTTTTTTGTGCCGACGGTCCACCAAAGCACGACATGTGGCAATCCGTCGCAATGCGTCGCTAATGCAAGCCAATGGAGAAAAAACGCATCCTGCAAGCACTTTTGCAGGATGCGTTTTTTCTCCGACGCATTGCGACGGAAGCCAAAAAACGCTAGTGTGAAAGTAGCCTAACCCTAACCCTAGCCCTAACCCTAAATTTAGCCCCAACCCTAACCCTAGCCCTAACCCTAACCCTAACTCTAGCCCTAACCCTAGCCCTAACCCTAACCCTAACCCTAACTCTAACCCTAACCCTAACTCTAACCCTAACCCTAACCCTAACCCTAATTTTAGCCCCAACTCGTCTTCTCCTGCTGGCCGGCAGATGGCAGCAGATGGCAGGCGCACTGCGCATGCGCCCGCCATAAGGAAAAAGCCGGCTGGCAGGAGAAGACAGAAGAGGACCCAGGGACACCGGGTGAGTATGTTAGGGTCCCCGAATCCCCCTATTTCTCTGTCCTCTGATGTGTGATCACATCAGAGGACAGAGAAATACAGATCGCTTTTTTTTTTTTTTTTGCGGTCGCCGGTAAACTGTTAATTACCGGCGATCGCAAAACAGGGGTCGGTGCAAACCGACCCCGATCATGTTCTTTGGGGTCTCGGCTACCCCCGGCAGCCGAGACCCCAAAGATCTTCCGGGTGCCGGGCGGCGGGCGTACTGCGCGTGTGCCCGCCATTTTTTCCCGAAAAAAAGATGGCGGCGCCCATGGGGACCCACGAGGAGCACCGGGGGAGGTAGGTAAGTATCGGGGGGCTATTGGGGGCCATCGGGGACCCTATTTCTCTGTCCTCTGATGTGCGATCACAGTTACTACCTACTTAGTTAATTACCGGCGATCGCAACTCGGGGGTCGGTAAAAAACCCCCGAATCATGTTCTCTGAGGTCTCGGCTACCCTCGGCAACCGAGACCCCAGAGAAAATCCGACTCTGGGGGGCGCTATTCACTTTTTCCACAGCGCCGTTAATTAACGGCGCTGTGGTTTAAGTACCCTTAGCGGCCGCCGTTAAAAGGCGTATCGGCGGTCGTTAAGGGGTTAAATATGCATTAAAACAATTGTCTATGTTTTCTTTAGGTCACAATTTGTACTTAAAACCATCAGATTTTTTTTCATTTTCACATTGGGCAGTGGAACTATTTTAAATTAATTATTGCTGATTTTTCCAGAAGAATTTTCAGAATGCTCATTATCATCAGAGGAGATTAAAATGACAAGTAACACCTAAACACACAGCTGATTACACATGATGCACTATTCGCAATAGAAGATATCACAGTTCCAGAAGTATAAGATAATCCTATTGGTTGGTGAAAAAATTGCAAGATATATGATATATTTTTTTAAAATACAGACTGTAATGACATATTAGTTAACAGATTTATGCCAGCCGAATCCACCTATATCAGAATAGCTGGCTGACTCTACCCCAAAATATTATACATGACAATGCCCAAATTTTTTGTTTCCCTAGACATAAGATGCCATTCTCCAATCCCCATACAGAATACATATATACTTGACAAAGCAAAGCATACATGTGTGTATTTGGAGTGATCAGAGGAGATAGCTGTTGGCTGAAAAAACATTCTGCCAGATGCACTCTAAAATGTATAGGCATCTTCACTTAAAACACTGAATATAATTCATGACAGCTTACAATGCAATATTTGTCTATGAAGATAGAATAAAATTGAGACAATAGCAATTAGAGATCAGTGTATTAGTCTGCGAAAGATCAAGTTTGAGTTAAATTTCTTGAAATTAATGTTTCATGCAAACTTGGACATTTTCAGCTATAACTGGGGGTTCACTCCTTGCCTGGCACTATTTCCTACACTGCTGAATCATCAGCGATGCCCTGTATCTATAACATGTTACGGGTTATCATACTATGTATGGGGGAGGTCAGTACCTGGGCCATCTAAGATCACCGATTCCCAGGGGAGCAGTGTTGGTACAGCAGAGTCATTTCCATCTCCAGAGTCAGTGGATAAGTCTCTTTTTCAGGTAGAGTGAAAACTATTAGGGTCAGCAGGGTCATCTCTGAACTGTCGAGTGTAAGCTCTTTTGGTCAACAGGATCCTCTCCAGAGCGTAAGATCTATCGGTCAGCGAGATCCTCTCTCATCTGTAAAGTGTAAGCTCCTATGGTCAGCAGGATCCTGCCTCGCCTTCTAAAATGTAAGCTTGTAAGCTCTTATGGTCAGCAGGATCCTGTCTCTTCTAAAATGTAAGCTCTTATGGTCAGCTTGATTCTCCCTCTCCTCTCTCACATATGTATTATCTGAGCGATTACTTGCTATCCAGTATTGAGTGTACTGAGTATTGAGAGCTAATTTATTTTCTGCAAATTCGAATGTCAAACCATCCACTCAATATAGTAGCAGACGCTCCACTTTCAGGTAATCGCAAGGTACAATAAAAGCAAATATTCACTACATAGAGCTGACTAAACTGCTTCTATCTTCCCCTCTTATATTCCTCCCTACCTGATTCTACTAGATTGTACAGAATACTTAATAAGGCAGTAGCCACAATGTTTCTTTTAATATGTGTATATTTTTTACTGTAGTTTGGGGTGTTTATATTTTGTGATTAGTATTGGATGACAATGACTTCTATGAGGTTGAAGATGAAGCTTTTCACACCCCAGAGCTGCAATCTTGCCACAGGCAAGATATTGGGCAAATCTGGATTTCAAGAGTACCTAAACACTTGGTGTCTTGAGGAAACAATTATATAGACCTAATGGATTTTTTTTCTTTTTGACTGTATTTTTCCTCTTAGACTGAAAGGGGTTCTAAGTGACTTTAAAGCGTTTTTATGCTTTAGACAATTTATACTTGTTAAAAGGGTTCCTTGACAATCACCTGATCATAAAATGTCCTCTTTATGGTGCTTTTAGCAATCAGCAGTAACCTGTTGAGAAACATGCAGTAAGTGTTCAATTTTTGTGCAATACTCTATTTTCCTTGACACTAACCCATCAAAGTCATTTTATTTAACTCCTAACATGCTTTTTGATGTCTGAATGGTGCAGTAAATGACATTTCAATGATGGGCAGATTGCATTACAATTACTCTGAATAGTCATTTACGAAGAGTCAATACAGTGAGTAGCCTTGGGCTATAATAATGCCTCTTATGGCAAGATTGATGTGCCTATAAGGTACAAACATCACCAGATTTGCTATTGAAATTCAGCAAATATTCTTTCCAGTCTACCTTTCATGCTGTTTCCTGGATTCTAGTACATGCGCCATGTGGGATAAAGTCAAATCAGCTTCATTGTTCATCTCTGGGAACCAGGAATCAACTGAGCATGCATGAAATGCTAGGAACAGTTCTGGTGTTGTCTTTGACACATAAGTCATGCCAGAAAGGCCCAGATTACTATTCACACGGTAAGGGCTCTGGCCAGACTATTAGGGGTTAATTTCTGTAAAGACAATACTCACGTGATGGAAATTCATTTTCTCGAGTCATGTTGATTGAACATCTTTTAGGAAGGAATGCTAGTGAAGAGCTGTGACAGGAGCCTTCAAAGCCAACCTCTCAGACAATGTATACTACCCCACCTGAGAGCAGTATAAGACAGCACTAAGCTCTGTGATATATAGCTTTTTATAATTTATGGCAGGACTTATAAGTAAAAAGCAGAGTAAATCCAGAGAAGACTTCTCAAAAAATGGGTAGAGTCCAGCTTCCCTTGTCAGCATAGACTAATTGACAGCTTTTCTTGTAGTAGTGTGTACAGAGAAGACTTTCAAACATGCTCCCGCTTGCCAGCGACTCTGGTTATGTCTCCCTGTCCAGAGAACCTGACCCCTTGGGATTAGTAGCTGCGACACCACTGACTATCTGGAACTGGTACCTGGCAGCTACCTGTAGCTCATGCCTGACTCCACCTTCTGGAGCTCCAGTGAACACCAGGAAGCCCCTTAGCTATGCCCTTCCCAGGCCCGACCCCATGGCACAGTGGGTCAATGAACCACGTACGTCACCTGTGAGTATGATAGCAAGTAGTTACTTTGTTTTGACAAAATATTCATTTAGGCTATGCAAGTTATTTTTTTTAGAATATAATCTTGTGGAGACATATGCAGACTATAAACATTGAATACACAATCTTTTTTATTTATTACAAAAAGTCAATTTTTCCACCAGTATATAAATATAGCTCTTTGTGAGCTCAGATAACAGTGTAAGATAATGTGTAATGAATGCCCTGCAATGCATTGTATTTTCACAAATATGACCCCATTGTATGATGTAATTCTAACTGGGAAATCCATTAAAGTGTCTGGAATACCTCACAGGTTAATGAATCAAACTAGGGTTGAGCGAAACGGATCGTTCATTTTCATAAGTCGCCGACTTTTGGCAAAGTCGGCATCTCATGAAACCGAGCTGATCCCTGTGTGGGGTCTGCCATGCGGTACGCGACTTTCGCGCCAAAGTCGCTTTTCAATTATGCTAAAAGCGCCATTTCTCAGCCAATGAAGGTGGACACAGAGTGTGGGCAGCGTGATGACATAGATCTCAGTCCCCACCATCTTAGAGAATGGCATTGCAGTGATTGGCTTGCTTTCTGCGGCGTCACAGGGGCTATAAAGGGGCGTTCCCGCCGATCGCCATCTTACTGCTGCTGATCTGAGAGTAGGGAGAGGTTGCTGCAGCTTCTTCGGAAGCATTTATAGTGATAGGCAGGGTACATAAAGCTACAAACCGCTTGTGCTGTAGCGATTTCCACTGTCCAACACCACCCTTTGATTGCAGGGACAGTGGAAGCTACTTTTTTTTTTCCTCAGTGCTGTAGCTCATTGGGCTGCACTAGAAGGCTCCCTGACCCTGATAGCTGCGTTGCTGTGCCTGTGTGTACGCCGCTGTGCAAACCAACTGCTTTTTTCAAAGCACAAATCCTGTTTTTCCTTCCTTTCTGCACAGCTATCTTGTGTGTTTGTCCACACTTTTGTGTGCAGCAGTCCTTTTTATAGCTGCCTGCCATACTTTTCTGAGATAACTGCAGGGAGATAAATATTGGCAAGTCTGCCTTCGTGCCATTGCTGTGTGTGGTATCTGTCTCTCATTGTGTGCCACCGAAAACACTGTGTAATACTTGGCCATTTTATTTTTTTTTTTGCTAAATTCTCCCTTTTCCCCCAAAAAAATTAGTGGGAGATAAATATTGGCAAGTCTGCCTCCGTGCCACTGCTGTGTGTGGTATCTGTCTCTCATTGTGTGCCACCGAAAACACTGTGTAATACTTGGCCCTTTTTTTTTTTTTTGCTAAATTCTCCCTTTTCCCAAAAAAAAATTAGTGGGAGATAAATATTGGCAAGTCTGCCTCCGTGCCATTGCTGTGTGTGGCATCTGTCTGTCATTGTGTGGCACCGAAAACACTGTGTAATACTTGGCCATTTTTTTTTTTTTTTGGGTACATTCTACCTTTTCCAAAAAAAAAAATTAGTGGGAGATAAATATTGGCAAGTCTGCCTCCGTGCCATTGCTGTGTGTGGTATCTGTCTCTCATTGTGTGCCACCGAAAACACTGTGTAATACTTGGCCATTTTTTTTTTTTTTTTGCTAAACTCTCCCTTTTCCCCCCAAAAAATTAGTGGGAGACAAATATTGGCAAGTCTGCCTCCGTGCCATTGCTGTGTGTGGTATCTGTCTCTCATTGTGTGCCACCGAAAACACTGTGTAATACTTGGCCCTTTTTTTTTTTTTTTGCTAAATTCTCCCTTTTCCAAAAAAAAAATTAGTGGGAGATAAATATTGGCAAGTCTGCCTCCGTGCCATTGCTGTGTGTGGCATCTGTCTGTCATTGTGTGGCACCGAAAACACTGTGTAATACTTGGCCATTTTTTTTTTTTGGGTACATTCTCCCTTTTCCCAAAAAAAAATTAGTGGGAGATAAATATTGGCAAGTCTGCCTCCGTGCCATTGCTGTGTGTGGTATCTGTCTCTCATTGTGTGCCACCGAAAACACTGTGTAATACTTGGCCATTATGTTTTTTTTTTGCTAAATTCTCCCTTTTCCAAAAAAAAAATAAGTGGGAGATAAATATTGGCAAGTCTGCCTCTGTGCCATTGCTGTGTGTGGCATCTGTCTGTCATTGTGTGGCACCGAAAACACTGTGTAATACTTGGCCATTTTTTTTGGGGGGGGTACATTCTCCCTTTTCCAAAAAAAAAATTAGTGGGAGATAAATATTGGCAAGTCCGCCTCCGTGCCATTGCTGTGTGTGGTATCTGTCTCTCATTGTGTGCCACCGAAAACACTGTGTAATACTTGGCCATTTTTTTTTTTAATGCTAAATTCTCCTTTTTCCAAAAAAAAAATTTGTGGGAGATAAATATTGGCAAGTTTGCCTCCGTGCCATTGCTGTGTGTGGCATCTGTCTGTCATTGCGTGGCACCGAAAACACTGTGTAATACTTGGCCATTTTTTTTTTTTGGGGTACATTCTCCCTTTTCTAAAAAAAAAAATTAGTGGGAGATAAATATTGGCAAGTCTGCCTCCGTGCCATTGCTGCGTGTGGCATCCGTCTCTCATTGTGTGGCACCGAAAACACTGTGTAATACTTGGCCTTTTTTTTGGGGGGGGGTACATTCTCCCTTTTCCAAAAAAAAAAAATAGTGGGAGATAAATATTGGCAAGTCTGCCTCCGTGCCATTGCTGTGTGTGGTATCTGTCTCTCATTGTGTGCCACCGAAAACACTGTGTAATACTTGGCCATTTTTTATTTTTTTTTGCTAAATTCTCCCTTTTCCACAAAAAAAATTAGTGGGAGATAAATATTGGCAAGTCTGCCTCCGTGCCATTGCTGTGTGTGGCATCTGTCTGTCATTGTGTGGCACCGAAAACACTGTGTAATACTTGGCCATTTTTTTTGGGGGGGTACATTCTCCCTTTTCCAAAAAAAAAAAATAGTGGGAGATAAATATTGGCAAGTCTGCCTCCGTGCCATTGCTGTGTGTGGTATCTGTCTCTCATTGTGTGCCACCGAAAACACTGTGTAATACTTGGCCCTTTTTTTTTTTTTTTGCTAAATTCTCCCTTTTCCAAAAAAAAAAATTAGTGGGAGATAAATATTGGCAAGTCTGCCTCCGTGCCATTGCTGTGTGTGGCATCTGTCTGTCATTGTGTGGCACCGAAAACACTGTGTAATACTTGGCCATTTTTTTTTTTGGGGTACATTCTCCCTTTTCCCAAAAAAAAATTAGTGGGAGATAAATATTGGCAAGTCTGCCTCCGTGCCATTGCTGTGTGTGGTATCTGTCTCTCATTGTGTGCCACCGAAAACACTGTGTAATACTTGGCCATTATGTTTTTTTTTTGCTAAATTCTCCCTTTTCCAAAAAAAAAATAAGTGGGAGATAAATATTGGCAAGTCTGCCTCTGTGCCATTGCTGTGTGTGGCATCTGTCTGTCATTGTGTGGCACCGAAAACACTGTGTAATACTTGGCCATTTTTTGGGGGGGGGTACATTCTCCCTTTTCCAAAAAAAAAATTAGTGGGAGATAAATATTGGCAAGTCCGCCTCCGTGCCATTGCTGTGTGTGGTATCTGTCTCTCATTGTGTGCCACCGAAAACACTGTGTAATACTTGGCCATTTTTTTTTTTAATGCTAAATTCTCCTTTTTCCAAAAAAAAAATTAGTGGGAGATAAATATTGGCAAGTTTGCCTCCGTGCCATTGCTGTGTGTGGCATCTGTCTGTCATTGCGTGGCACCGAAAACACTGTGTAATACTTGGCCATTTTTTTTTTTTGGGGTACATTCTCCCTTTTCTAAAAAAAAAAATTAGTGGGAGATAAATATTGGCAAGTCTGCCTCCGTGCCATTGCTGCGTGTGGCATCCGTCTCTCATTGTGTGGCACCGAAAACACTGTGTAATACTTGGCCTTTTTTGGGGGGGGGGGGTACATTCTCCCTTTTCCAAAAAAAAAAAATAGTGGGAGATAAATATTGGCAAGTCTGCCTCCGTGCCATTGCTGTGTGTGGTATCTGTCTCTCATTGTGTGCCACCGAAAACACTGTGTAATACTTGGCCATTTTTTTTTTTTTTTTGCTAAATTCTCCCTTTTCCACAAAAAAAATTAGTGGGAGATAAATATTGGCAAGTCTGCCTCCGTGCCATTGCTGTGTGTGGCATCTGTCTGTCATTGTGTGGCACCGAAAACACTGTGTAATACTTGGCCATTTTTTTTGGGGGGGGTACATTCTCCCTTTTCCAAAAAAAAAAAATAGTGGGAGATAAATATTGGCAAGTCTGCCTCCGTGCCATTGCTGTGTGTGGTATCTGTCTCTCATTGTGTGCCACCGAAAACACTGTGTAATACTTGGCCATTTTTTTTTTTTTTTTGCTAAATTCTCCCTTTTCCACAAAAAAAATTAGTGGGAGATAAATATTGGCAAGTCTGCCTCCGTGCCATTGCTGTGTGTGGCATCTGTCTGTCATTGTGTGGCACCGAAAACACTGTGTAATACTTGGCCATTTTTTTTGGGGGGGGTACATTCTCCCTTTTCCAAAAAAAAAAAATTAGTGGGAGATAAATATTGGCAAGTCTGCCTCCGTGCCATTGCTGTGTGTGGCATCTGTCTCTCATTGTGTGGCACCGAAAACACTGTGTAATACTTGGCCATTATTTTTTTTGGGGTACATTCTCCCTCTTCCAAAAAAAAAATTAGTGGGAGATAAATATTGGCAAGTCTGCCTCCGTGCCATTGCTGTGTGTGGCATCTGTCTGTCATTGCGTGGCACCGAAAACACTGTGTAATACTTGGCCATTTTTTTTGTTTTTGGGTGCATTTTCCATTTTCCAAAAAAAAAAAATAGTGGGAGATAAATATTGGCAAGTCTGCCTCCATGCCATTGCTGTGTGTGGTATCTGTCTCTCATTGTGTGCCACCGAAAACACTGTGTAATACTTGGCCATTTTTTTTTTTAATGCTAAATTCTCCTTTTTCCAAAAAAAAAATTAGTGGGAGATAAATATTGGCAAGTTTGCCTCCGTGCCATTGCTGTGTGTGGCATCTGTCTGTCATTGCGTGGCACCGAAAACACTGTGTAATACTTGGCCATTTTTTTTTTTTGGGGTACATTCTCCCTTTTCTAAAAAAAAAAATTAGTGGGAGATAAATATTGGCAAGTCTGCCTCCGTGCCATTGCTGCGTGTGGCATCCGTCTCTCATTGTGTGGCACCGAAAACACTGTGTAATACTTGGCCTTTTTTTTGGGGGGGGGGGTACATTCTCCCTTTTCCAAAAAAAAAAAATAGTGGGAGATAAATATTGGCAAGTCTGCCTCCGTGCCATTGCTGTGTGTGGTATCTGTCTCTCATTGTGTGCCACCGAAAACACTGTGTAATACTTGGCCATTTTTTTTTTTTTTTTGCTAAATTCTCCCTTTTCCACAAAAAAAATTAGTGGGAGATAAATATTGGCAAGTCTGCCTCCGTGCCATTGCTGTGTGTGGCATCTGTCTGTCATTGTGTGGCACCGAAAACACTGTGTAATACTTGGCCATTTTTTTTGGGGGGGGTACATTCTCCCTTTTCCAAAAAAAAAAAATAGTGGGAGATAAATATTGGCAAGTCTGCCTCCGTGCCATTGCTGTGTGTGGTATCTGTCTCTCATTGTGTGCCACCGAAAACACTGTGTAATACTTGGCCATTTTTTTTTTTTTTTTGCTAAATTCTCCCTTTTCCACAAAAAAAATTAGTGGGAGATAAATATTGGCAAGTCTGCCTCCGTGCCATTGCTGTGTGTGGCATCTGTCTGTCATTGTGTGGCACCGAAAACACTGTGTAATACTTGGCCATTTTTTTTGGGGGGGGTACATTCTCCCTTTTCCAAAAAAAAAAAATTAGTGGGAGATAAATATTGGCAAGTCTGCCTCCGTGCCATTGCTGTGTGTGGCATCTGTCTCTCATTGTGTGGCACCGAAAACACTGTGTAATACTTGGCCATTATTTTTTTTGGGGTACATTCTCCCTCTTCCAAAAAAAAAATTAGTGGGAGATAAATATTGGCAAGTCTGCCTCCGTGCCATTGCTGTGTGTGGCATCTGTCTGTCATTGCGTGGCACCGAAAACACTGTGTAATACTTGGCCATTTTTTTTGTTTTTGGGTGCATTTTCCATTTTCCAAAAAAAAAAAATAGTGGGAGATAAATATTGGCAAGTCTGCCTCCATGCCATTGCTGTGTGTGGTATCTGTCTCTCATTGTGTGCCACCGAAAACACTGTGTAACACTTGGCCATTATTTTTTTTTGCTAAATTCCCCCTTTTCCAAAAAAAAAATTAGTGGGACATAAATATTGGCAAGTCTGCCTCCGTGCCATTGCTGTGTGTGGCATCTGTCTCTCATTGTGTGGCACCGAAAACACTGTGTAATACTTGGCCTTTTTTTTGGGGGGGGGTACATTCTCCCTTTTCCAAAAAAAAAAAAATAGTGGGAGATAAATATTGGCAAGTCTGCCTCCGTGCCATTGCTGTGTGTGGTATCTGTCTCTCATTGTGTGCCACCGAAAACACTGTGTAATACTTGGCCATTTTTTTTTTTTTTTTTTGCTAAATTCTCCCTTTTCCACAAAAAAAATTAGTGGGAGATAAATATTGGCAAGTCTGCCTCCGTGCCATTGCTGTGTGTGGCATCTGTCTGTCATTGTGTGGCACCGAAAACACTGTGTAATACTTGGCCATTTTTTTTTGGGGGGGGTACATTCTCCCTTTTCCCAAAAAAAAAATTAGTGGGAGATAAATATTGGCAAGTCTGCCTCCGTGCCATTGCTGTGTGTGGTATCTGTCTCTCATTGTGTGCCACCGAAAACACTGTGTAATACTTGGCCATTATTTTTTTTTGGGGTACATTCTCCCTCTTCCAAAAAAAAAATTAGTGGGAGATAAATATTGGCAAGTCTGCCTCCGTGCCAGTCCTGTGTGTGGCATCTGTCTCTCATTGTGTGCCACCAAAAACCTGTGTGTGATACTTGGCCATTTTTTTTGTTTTTGGGTACATTCTCCCTTTTCAAAAAAAAAATAATTAGTGGGAGATAAATATTGGCAAGTCTGCCTCCGTGCCATTGCTGTGTGTGGTATCTGTCTCTCATTGTGTGCCACCGAAAACACTGTGTAATACTTGGCCATTTTTTTTTTTTATGCTAAATTCTCCTTTTTCCAAAAAAAAAATTAGTGGGAGATAAATATTGGCAAGTTTGCCTCCGTGCCATTGCTGTGTGTGGCATCTGTCTGTCATTGCGTGGCACCAAAAACACTGTGTAATACTTGGCCATTTTTTTTTTTTTGGGATACATTTTCCCTTTTCCAAAAAAAAAAATTAGTGGGAGATAAATATTGGCAAGTCTGCCTCCATGCCATTGCTGTGTGTGGTATCTGTCTCTCATTGTGTGCCACCGAAAACACTGTGTAATACTTGGCCATTATTTTTTTTTTGCTAAATTCCCCCTTTTCCCAAAAAAAAATTAGTGGGAGATAAATATTGGCAAGTCTGCCTCCGTGCCATTGCTGTGTGTGGTATCTGTCTCTCATTGTGTGCCACCGAAAACACTGTGTAATACTTGGCCATTTTTTTTTTATGCTAAATTCTCCTTTTTCCAAAAAAAAAATTAGTGGGAGATAAATATTGGCAAGTTTGCCTCCGTGCCATTGCTGTTTGTGGCATCTGTCTGTCATTGCGTGGCACCGAAAACACTGTGTAATACTTGGCCATTTTTTTTTTTTTGGGATACATTTTCCCTTTTCCAAAAAAAAAAATTAGTGGGAGATAAATATTGGCAAGTCTGCCTCCATGCCATTGCTGTGTGTGGTATCTGTCTCTCATTGTGTGCCACCGAAAACACTGTGTAATACTTGGCCATTATTTTTTTTTTGCTAAATTCCCCCTTTTCCCAAAAAAAAATTAGTGGGAGATAAATATTGGCAAGTCTGCCTCCGTGCCATTGCTGTGTGTGGTATCTGTCTCTCATTGTGTGCCACCGAAAACACTGTGTAATACTTGGCCATTTTTTTTTTTATGCTAAATTCTCCTTTTTCCAAAAAAAAAATTAGTGGGAGATAAATATTGGCAAGTCTGCCTCCATGCCATTGCTGTGTGTGGTATCTGTCTCTCATTGTGTGCCACCGAAAACACTGTGTAATACTTGGCCATTATTTTTATTTTGCTAAATTCCCCCTTTTCCCAAAAAAAAATTAGTGGGAGATAAATATTGGCAAGTCTGCCTCCGTGCCATTGCTGTGTGTGGTATCTGTCTCTCATTGTGTGCCACCGAAAACACTGTGTAATACTTGGCCCTTTTTTTTTTTTTTTGCTAAATTCTCCCTTTTCCAAAAAAAAAATTAGTGGGAGATAAATATTGGCAAGTCTGCCTCCGTGCCATTGCTGTGTGTGGCATCTGTCTGTCATTGTGTGGCACCGAAAACACTGTGTAATACTTGGCCATTTTTTTTTTTGGGGTACATTCTCCCTTTTCCCAAAAAAAAATTAGTGGGAGATAAATATTGGCAAGTCTGCCTCCGTGCCATTGCTGTGTGTGGTATCTGTCTCTCATTGGGTGCCACCGAAAACACTGTGTAATACTTGGCCATTATGTTTTTTTTTTGCTAAATTCTCCCTTTTCCAAAAAAAAAATAAGTGGGAGATAAATATTGGCAAGTCTGCCTCTGTGCCATTGCTGTGTGTGGCATCTGTCTGTCATTGTGTGGCACCGAAAACACTGTGTAATACTTGGCCATTTTTTGGGGGGGGGTACATTCTCCCTTTTCCAAAAAAAAAATTAGTGGGAGATAAATATTGGCAAGTCCGCCTCCGTGCCATTGCTGTGTGTGGTATCTGTCTCTCATTGTGTGCCACCGAAAACACTGTGTAATACTTGGCCATTTTTTTTTTTAATGCTAAATTCTCCTTTTTCCAAAAAAAAAATTAGTGGGAGATAAATATTGGCAAGTTTGCCTCCGTGCCATTGCTGTGTGTGGCATCTGTCTGTCATTGCGTGGCACCGAAAACACTGTGTAATACTTGGCCATTTTTTTTTTGGGGGGTACATTCTCCCTTTTCTAAAAAAAAAAATTAGTGGGAGATAAATATTGGCAAGTCTGCCTCCGTGCCATTGCTGCGTGTGGCATCCGTCTCTCATTGTGTGGCACCGAAAACACTGTGTAATACTTGGCCTTTTTTTTGGGGGGGGGGTACATTCTCCCTTTTCCAAAAAAAAAAAATAGTGGGAGATAAATATTGGCAAGTCTGCCTCCGTGCCATTGCTGTGTGTGGTATCTGTCTCTCATTGTGTGCCACCGAAAACACTGTGTAATACTTGGCCATTTTTTTTTTTTTTTTGCTAAATTCTCCCTTTTCCACAAAAAAAATTAGTGGGAGATAAATATTGGCAAGTCTGCCTCCGTGCCATTGCTGTGTGTGGCATCTGTCTGTCATTGTGTGGCACCGAAAACACTGTGTAATACTTGGCCATTTTTTTTGGGGGGGGTACATTCTCCCTTTTCCAAAAAAAAAAATAGTGGGAGATAAATATTGGCAAGTCTGCCTCCGTGCCATTGCTGTGTGTGGTATCTGTCTCTCATTGTGTGCCACCGAAAACACTGTGTAATACTTGGCCATTTTTTTTTTTTTTTGCTAAATTCTCCCTTTTCCACAAAAAAAATTAGTGGGAGATAAATATTGGCAAGTCTGCCTCCGTGCCATTGCTGTGTGTGGCATCTGTCTGTCATTGTGTGGCACCGAAAACACTGTGTAATACTTGGCCATTTTTTTTGGGGGGGGTACATTCTCCCTTTTCCAAAAAAAAAAAATTAGTGGGAGATAAATATTGGCAAGTCTGCCTCCGTGCCATTGCTGTGTGTGGCATCTGTCTCTCATTGTGTGGCACCGAAAACACTGTGTAATACTTGGCCATTTTTTTTGTTTTTGGGTGCATTTTCCATTTTCCAAAAAAAAAAAATAGTGGGAGATAAATATTGGCAAGTCTGCCTCCATGCCATTGCTGTGTGTGGTATCTGTCTCTCATTGTGTGCCACCGAAAACACTGTGTAACACTTGGCCATTATTTTTTTTTGCTAAATTCCCCCTTTTCCAAAAAAAAAATTAGTGGGACATAAATATTGGCAAGTCTGCCTCCGTGCCATTGCTGTGTGTGGCATCTGTCTCTCATTGTGTGGCACCGAAAACACTGTGTAATACTTGGCCTTTTTTTGGGGGGGGGGTACATTCTCCCTTTTCCAAAAAAAAAAAAATAGTGGGAGATAAATATTGGCAAGTCTGCCTCCGTGCCATTGCTGTGTGTGGTATCTGTCTCTCATTGTGTGCCACCGAAAACACTGTGTAATACTTGGCCATTTTTTTTTTTTTTTTTTGCTAAATTCTCCCTTTTCCACAAAAAAAATTAGTGGGAGATAAATATTGGCAAGTCTGCCTCCGTGCCATTGCTGTGTGTGGCATCTGTCTGTCATTGTGTGGCACCGAAAACACTGTGTAATACTTGGCCATTTTTTTTTTTGGGGTACATTCTCCCTTTTCCCAAAAAAAAAATTAGTGGGAGATAAATATTGGCAAGTCTGCCTCCGTGCCATTGCTGTGTGTGGTATCTGTCTCTCATTGTGTGCCACCGAAAACACTGTGTAATACTTGGCCATTATTTTTTTTTGGGGTACATTCTCCCTCTTCCAAAAAAAAAATTAGTGGGAGATAAATATTGGCAAGTCTGCCTCCGTGCCAGTCCTGTGTGTGGCATCTGTCTCTCATTGTGTGCCACCAAAAACCTGTGTGTGATACTTGGCCATTTTTTTTGTTTTTGGGTACATTCTCCCTTTTCAAAAAAAAAATAATTAGTGGGAGATAAATATTGGCAAGTCTGCCTCCGTGCCATTGCTGTGTGTGGTATCTGTCTCTCATTGTGTGCCACCGAAAACACTGTGTAATACTTGGCCATTTTTTTTTTTTATGCTAAATTCTCCTTTTTCCAAAAAAAAAATTAGTGGGAGATAAATATTGGCAAGTTTGCCTCCGTGCCATTGCTGTGTGTGGCATCTGTCTGTCATTGCGTGGCACCAAAAACACTGTGTAATACTTGGCCATTTTTTTTTTTTTGGGATACATTTTCCCTTTTCCAAAAAAAAAAATTAGTGGGAGATAAATATTGGCAAGTCTGCCTCCATGCCATTGCTGTGTGTGGTATCTGTCTCTCATTGTGTGCCACCGAAAACACTGTGTAATACTTGGCCATTATTTTTTTTTTTGCTAAATTCCCCCTTTTCCCAAAAAAAAATTAGTGGGAGATAAATATTGGCAAGTCTGCCTCCGTGCCATTGCTGTGTGTGGTATCTGTCTCTCATTGTGTGCCACCGAAAACACTGTGTAATACTTGGCCATTTTTTTTTTTATGCTAAATTCTCCTTTTTCCAAAAAAAAAATTAGTGGGAGATAAATATTGGCAAGTTTGCCTCCGTGCCATTGCTGTTTGTGGCATCTGTCTGTCATTGCGTGGCACCGAAAACACTGTGTAATACTTGGCCATTTTTTTTTTTTTGGGATACATTTTCCCTTTTCCAAAAAAAAAAATTAGTGGGAGATAAATATTGGCAAGTCTGCCTCCATGCCATTGCTGTGTGTGGTATCTGTCTCTCATTGTGTGCCACCGAAAACACTGTGTAATACTTGGCCATTATTTTTTTTTTGCTAAATTCCCCCTTTTCCCAAAAAAAAATTAGTGGGAGATAAATATTGGCAAGTCTGCCTCCGTGCCATTGCTGTGTGTGGCATCTGTCTCTCATTGTGTGGCACCGAAAACACTGTGTAATACTTGGCCTTTTTTTTGGGGGGGGGTACATTCTCCCTTTTCCAAAAAAAAAATTAGTGGGAGATAAATATTGGCAAGTCTGCCTCCGTGCCATTGCTGTGTGTGGTATCTGTCTCTCATTGTGTGCCACCGAAAACACTGTGTAATACTTGGCCATTTTTTTTTTTTTTGCTAAATTCTCCCTTTTCCCCAAAAAAAATTAGTGGGAGATAAATATTGGCAAGTCTGCCTCCGTGCCATTTCTGTGTGTGGCATCTGTCTGTCATTGTGTGGCACCGAAAACACAGTGTAATACTTGGCCATTTTTTTTTGGGGGGGGTACATTCTCCCTTTTCCAAAAAAAAAAAATTAGTGGGAGATAAATATTGGCAAGTCTGCCTCCGTGCCATTGCTGTGTGTGGCATCTGTCTGTCATTGTGTGGCACCGAAAACACAGTGTAATACTTGGCCATTTTTTTTTGGGGGGGTACATTCTCCCTTTTCCAAAAAAAAAATTAGTGGGAGATAAATATTGGCAAGTCTGCCTCCGTGCCAATGCTGTGTGTGGTATCTGTCTCTCATTGTGTGCCACCAAAAACACTGTGTAATACTTGGCCATTATTTTTTTTTTTTTGCTAAATTCTCCCTTTTCCAAAAAAAAAATTAGTGGGAGAAAAATATTGGCAAGTCTGCCTCCATGCCATTGCTGTGTGTGGCATCTGTCTGTCATTGTGTGGCACCGAAAACACTGTGTAATACTTGGCCATTTTTTTTTGGGGGGGGTACATTCTCCCTTTTCCAAAAAAAAAATTAGTGGGAGATAAATATTGGCAAGTCTGCCTCCATGCCATTGCTGTGTGTGGTATCTGTCTCTCATTGTGTGCCACCGAAAACACTGTGTAATACTTGGCCATTTTTTTTTTTTTTGCTAAATTCTCCCTTTTCCACAAAAAAAATTAGTGGGAGATAAACATTGGCAAGTCTGCCTCCGTGCCATTGCTGTGTGTGGCATCTGTCTCTCATTGTGTGCCACCGAAAACCAGTGTGTGATACTTGGCCATTTTTTTTTATTTTTGGGGACATTCTCCCTTTTCTAAAAAAAATAGTTAGTGGGAGATAAATATTGGCAAGTCTGCCTCCGTGCCAGTCCTGTGTGTGGCATCTGTCTCTCATTGTGTGCCACCAAAAACAAGTGTGTGATACTTGGCCATTTTTTTTGTTTTTGGGTACATTCTCCCTTTTCAAAAAAAAAATAATAAGTGGGAGATAAATATTGGCAAGTCTGCCTCCGTGCCAGTCCTGTGTGTGGCATCTGTCTCTCATTGTGTGCCACCAAAAACCAGTGTGTGATACTTGGCCATTTTTTTTGTTTTTGGGTACATTCTCCTTTTTCAAAAAAAATAATTAGTGGGAGATAAATATTGGCAAGTCTGCCTCCGTGCCATTGCTGTGGGTGGCATCTCTCTCTCATTGTGTGCCGCCGAAAACCACTGTGTAATACTGGGCCTTTTTTTTTTTGGGTAAATTCTCCCTTTTAAAAAAAAAATAATTAGTGGGAGATAAATATTGGCAAGTCTGCTTGAGTGCTGCTCCTGTGTGTGCCATATGTCTCAAATTATTGGGGCACAGAAAGCCTAGTGTGTAGCATTGGGCCTGATTTTCCTTTCAGTGTCAGGCACCTATAAAGGTATATATAAATCCTACAGAAGTTTGAGTTCACCTTATAAGTTGTTTTACAGTAACACATAGCGTTTCTTTGGTTACGTTTTGCAAACAATGAGGAAGTCTAGTGGAAGAGGTCGTGGCCGTAGGCGGTCATTGTCAGCTGGTAATGATGGTAGTGGTGGTGGAGCATCAGGTGGTCGTGGTAAAAGCAGTACAGCACCTAAGTCTCGAGTTGTTGAGCCAAAAACGTTGTCTGCCTACACAAGGCCTCGAACGCTCTCTTTTCTGGGAGTAGGAAAACCACTTTTGAAGCCGGAGGAGGAGGAACACGTATTGGCTTTCAATGCTCACTCTGCCTCTAGCTCTTTTGCCTCCTCCTCGGAAAGTGCCAAATGTCAGAGCAGTGCATCATCAGTGGATGCTCCCGGTCAGGAACAAGTCGCTTCCTTGTGTCCTTCACCCAGAACAACAGTGAAGGATGCGTCAGTCGACACAACAGGTTACTCCATGGAGCTCTTTACACATACCGTTCCTGGGTTAGACAGTGAAACAGTTAACAGGCCATGCCCATTAGAAGTTGAATCGGACATGGAGTGCACAGATGCACAGCCACAGCCAGATTACTATGCTGTTCCTTTGACTCAGACCAGAACATTGCCCTCGCAGTGTACTGAAGCAGAATCAAACCCAGCGGAGACTATGGTGCCCCGTCACGAACGCTATACCACCGGCTTACACGGTGACACAGACGAAGTTGCACACGACATAGAAGAGGAGGTCATAGATGACCCAGTTGTTGACCCCGATTGGCAGCCATTGGGGGAACAGGGTGCAGGCGGCAGTAGTTCAGAAGCGGAGGAGGAGGAGCCGCAGCAGGCATCAACATCACAACAGGTTTCATCTACCGTGCCCGTATCTGGCCAAAAACGCGTGGCAAAACCAAAACCTGATGGAGGACAGCGTGGCCATCCGGTTAAAGAAGCTCAGTCTGCAATGCCTGAAAAGTTATCCGATAGTAGAAAGAGTGCAGTCTGGCATTTTTTTAAACAACATCCAAATGATCAGCGCAAAGTCATCTGTCAAAAATGTTTAACTACCTTAAGCAGAGGTCAGAATCTTAAAAGTCTAAATACAAGTTGCATGCATAGACATTTATCCACCATGCATTTGCAAGCCTGGAATAACTACCAAATGTCCCTAAAGGTTGCAGCACCCTCGGCCAATGAAGCTAGTCAGCAACGCTACATCCCTTCCCTCACTGTAAACCCACCATTTCCCGCACCACCGGCAATATCTGTGCAGCTTTCGTCGCCAGGCCAAAGCAGTCAGGGAATCACCAGGTTTGCAGTAGGAAACACTTCATGTAGGGCACCGGCAAGAATACCATCTCCAACCCTCTCTCACTCACCCATGTCCACCGGCACCACCGCTAGTTCCACGATCTCCAGCTCTCCAGTCCAGCTCACCCTACATGAGACTCTTGTTAGGAAAATGAAGTACTCATCCTCGCATCTGCGTACACAGGGTTTGAACGCCCACATTGCTAGACTAATCTCATTAGAGATGATGCCCTACCGGTTAGTTGAAAGCGAAGCTTTCACAGCGCTGATGGACTACGCTGTACCACGCTGCGAGCTACCCAGTCGGCACTTCTTTTCTAGAAAAGCCATCCCAGCCCTCCAACAGCATGTTAAAGACCGCATCGTCCATGCACTCAGGCAGTCTGTGACTACAAAGGTGCACCTGACAACAGATGCCTGGACCAGTAGGCATGGCCAGGGACGTTACGTGTCCATCACGGCACACTGGGTGAATGTGGTGGATGCAGGGTCCACAGGGGACAGCAATATTGGGACAGTTTTGCCTAGTCCACGGTCAAAGAAAGAGTTGGCTGTAGGCGTTTGCCCCCCCTCCTCCTCTTCCTCCTCATGCAGAAGCGAGAGCTCGTCCACACACTGCAGTCACACATCCACTCCATCCGCAGCTGCCACTGTTGCACACCAGGTGTGCCATTATGGGACAGCTAGTGGCAAGCGTCAGCAGGCTGTATTGGCAATGAAGTGTTTGGGCGACAACAGACACACCGCGGAAGTTCTCTCAGAGTTCTTGCAGAATGAAACTCAGTCATGGCTGGGCACTGTACATCTTGAGGCAGGCAAGGTTGTGAGTGATAACGGAAGAAATTTCACGGCTGCCATAGCCCTTTCCCAACTGAAACACATTCCTTGCCTGGCTCACACCTTAAACCTGGTGGAGCAGTGCTTCCTGAAAAGTTACCCGGGGTTACCCGACCTGCTTCTCAAAGTGCGCAGACTTTGCTCGCATATCCGCCGTTCGCCCGTACACTCCAGCTGTATGCAGAACTATCAGCGGTCTTTGAACCTTCCCCAGCATCGCCTAATCATCGACATTTCAACAAGGTGGAACTCCACACTGCACATGCTTCAGAGACTGTGCGAACAGAGGCGTGCTGTTATGTTTTTGTGGGAGGATACACATACACGGGCAGGCAGTTGGATGGCAGACATGGAGTTGTCAGGTGTGCAGTGGTCGAAGCTACAAGACCTGTGTCAAGTCCTTCAGTGTTTTGAGGAATGCACACGGCTGGTTAGTGCAGACAACGCCATAATAAGCATGAGCATCCCCCTAATGCGTCTGCTGATGCAAAGTTTGACGCACATAAAGGAGCAGGCGTCTGCAGCCGAGGAAGAGGAAAGCCTTGATGACAGTCAGCCATTGTCTGGTCAGGGCCGTGTAGAGGACGCGGTAGCGGGCGAAGAGGAGGAGGAGGATGAGGAGGATGATGTGGATGAGTACTTTTTGAATGAGGAAGCTTCTCCTGGGCCAACAGAAATTAGTGGCGTTGCAAGGCTGGGTTCTGTTTTTTTAAGGGAGACAAGTGACGTAGATTTGCCTGTAACAGCCCCTCCAACCAGCACAACCGCAGATTTGACAACTGGAACTTTGGCCCACATGGCGGATTATGCCTTACGTATCCTCAAAAGGGACACACGCATTATTAAAATGATGAGCGATGACGATTATTGGTTGGCCTGCATCCTTGACTTTCGCTATAAAGGCAAATTGCAAAATATTATGCCACATGAGAACCTCGAACAAATATTAGCAACCAAACAAGCTACACTTGTAGACCGTTTGATTCAGGCATTCCCAGCACACAGCGCCGGTGATGGTTCTCAGTCTCACACAAGCTGCAGGGGGCTACATGGCAGAGGTGATAGAGGTGCACAAATCAGAAGTGGCGTTGAACAGAGGGGTTTTCTGACCAGGTTGTGAAGTGATTTCGCAATGACCGCAGACAGGACAGGTACTGCAGCATCTATTCAAAGTGACAGGAGACAACATTTGTCCAGTATGGTTACTAACTATTTTTCTTCCCTTATCGATGTTCTCCCTCAACCGTCATTCCCATTTGATTACTGGGCATCAAAATTAGACACCTGGCCTGAATTGGCAGAATATGCGTTGCAGGAGCTTGCTTGCCCAGCAGCTAGTGTGCTATCAGAAAGAGTATTCAGTGCTGCTGGTTCAATATTAACTGAAAAAAGGACTCGTCTGGCTACCCAAAATGTGGATGATCTCACCTTCATTAAAATGAACCACTCCTGGATTTCAAATTATTTTGCCCCACCTTTCCCGGCTGACACCTAGCTTTCCTATAAAAAGGTCTTGCTTGTGGACTGGTCTTACTGAGTGTTCCAATCTGTTAATTTGCAGCAGCTGTTTGTCCAGCATACGACATGTTTACACCTCCCCCAATGGGAAAAATCCCCCCACTGGGCCGTTGTCTCGCCACTTGGCGCAAGCACCCGTTACAGTGCTGATTGTCTGAAGAGGTGGGTGTGCCCGCTTTTGGTCGACGGCACTGCCACTGGGTCCCTCATAGTACAATGTAGTGTCTCTGGCGGTGGTGGTGCGCACCCAACGTCAGACACACCATTGTAACATGAGGGGCCCTGGTGCGGTACCGCCAGCCACAAGAGAGTTCCCCCCCCCAGCTCAAACTGTGCTCTACCACGTGCAAAATTATCTCGCACAGCTCTACCAATGTTTAGTCTATGCACTGACATCATTCAATGCCTGGCACTGACAAACAATACCAATCTGTTTGCATCTATGATGCTAGTTAAAGTAGTCTGGGTCAGTGTCCTATATTGACACCAGTAAATACTAATTTACTGCCAAATTAGTTTGTCCTAAACTCTGCAGTTGAGCCCACCCCTGTACGTAAGCATGACACCCTGTTTTTACTTATAGTTGTTTTGCGAGACATTAACATCTATTTATTTTTTTGGAGTACTAACTGTGTCAGACACTCCTTGCAATACTCCTCCACTGACCACAATGCTGCCTGCCTGTGCATCCATGTAACCGATGTAAAACTGCCATGAGCCTATTGTTTGTTATTTTAGGCCTTTGATAGCCTGTCTGCGGTCCCTACTTGCATTACTCCTCCACTGACCACAATGCTGCCTGCCTGTGTATCCATGTAACCGATGTAAAACTGCCATGATATAAGAAACAAAAAGCCAGCTCACCAGGCAGCCTCAGCAGGTGCACGGAACTTCCACGTTGATGTGCGTGGTGTTGAGCAGACAAAGGAAGAAAGGATTCGTTCCAGCTCCAAAATATAAAATTCCAATTCTTTATTGATCCATATTAAAAATACAGGCTGAATAACTCTTCATGGCACGGTAGGAAACAAGCTACGCGTTTTGATCTTAACAGATCTTTGTCAGCCTGTATTTTTAATATGGATCAATAAAAAACTGCCATGAGCCTATTGTTTGTTATTTTAGGCCTTTGATAGCCTGTCTGCGGTCCCTACTTGCATTACTCCTCCACTGACCACACCAATGCTGCCCGTTTACCCCTGGAACCTATTTTACAGTGCATAGAGCCTATTTTTTTTATTTTATTTAATATTAATAAAGCCATGATGGACTACGCTGTACCATGCTATGGGCTACCCAGTTGACCATTCTTTTGCGAGAAAAGCCATCCCACCCCTCCACCAGCAAGTAAAAGACCGCATTGTCCATGCACTATGTCAATCTGTGAGTCCAAAGGTACACCTGACAACAGACACATGGACCTGTAGGCATGGCCACGGAAGGTTACGTGTCCTTTGTGGCCCAATGGGTTAATGTATTGGATGCATGGTCCACACAGGGGACAGCCTGGTAAGTCTGTCTGCAGTCCTTAATTCAAGTTGTCCTCAAATGAATAAATCTGAGCTTCAACCTTCTGGCTCTCATTAAGTGCTGTTGGTTAAAAAAAAAATTGGTGTTTAGGGCCTACTAACGGTGTCTGCCCCTGCCTGGTGTTTGTCCTCAACTGAATACAGCTGAGCTTCAACCTTCTGGCTCTCATTAAGTGCTGTTGGTTAAAAAAAAAATGGTGTTTAGGGCCTACTAACGGTGTCTGCCCCTCCCTGGTGTTTGCCCTCAACTGAATACAGCTGAGCTTCAACCTTCTGGCTTTCGGCCTATAGTATCAGATATTAAACTGCATTTGGCTTTCAACCTTGGTTACGGCCTACTAACGGTGTCTGCCCCTCCCTGGTGTTGACCTCAACTGAATACAGCTGAGCTTCAACCTTCTGGCTTTCGGCCTATAGTATCAGATATTAAACTGCATTTGACCTTCAACTTTGGTTACGGCCTACTAACGGTGTCTGCCCCTCCCTGGTGTTGAGTCTGACCTCAACTGAATATAGCTGAGCTTCAACCTTCTGGCTCTCATTAAGTGCTGTTTTTTAAAAAAAAAAATGGTGTTTAGAGCCTACTAACGGTGTCTGCCCCTGCCTGGTGTTTGTCCACAACTGAATAAAGCTGAGCTTCTACCTTCTGGCTCTCATTAAGTGTTGTTTTTTTGTTTTTTTTTTAAAAAAAGGGTGTTTAGGGCCTACTAACGGTGTCTGCCCCTGCCTGGTGTTTGTCCTCAACTGAATAAAGCTGAGCTTCTACCTTCTGGCTCTCATTAAGTGCTGTTTTTTTTTAAAAAAAAGGGTGTTTAGGGCCTACTAACGGTGTCTGCCCCTGCCTGGTGTTTGTCCTCAACTGAATAAAGCTGAGCTTCAACCTTCTGGCTCTAATATATATATATATATATATTTTTTTTTTTTTAAGTGCTGGTTGGGGCCTAATAGCTCTGTTTGCTGCTCTCTGGTGTTTTCCCTCAACTGAATAAAGCTGAGCTTCAACCTTCTGGCTCTCATTAAGTGCTGTTTTTTAAAAAAAAAATGGTGTTTCGGGCCTACTAACGGTGTCTGCCCCTCCCTGGTGTTTGTCCTCAACTGAATAAAGCTGAGCTTCTACCTTCTGGCTCTAATATATATATATATATATATATATATATATATATATATATATATATATATATATATATATATTATATTTTTTTTTTCTTTTTTAAGTGCTGGTTGGGGCCTAATAGCTCTGTTTGCTGCTCCCTGGTGTTTTCCCACAACTGAATAAAGCTGAGCTTCAACCTTCTGGCTCTCATTAAGTGCTGTTTTTTTTTTTAAAAAAATGGTGTTTAGAGCCTACTAACGGTGTCTGCCCCTGCCTGGTGTTTGTCCACAACTGAATAAAGCTGAGCTTCTACCTTCTGGCTCTCATTAAGTGCTGTTTTTTTTTTAAAAAAAAAAGGGTGTTTAGGGCCTACTAACGGTGTCTGCCCCTGCCTGGTGTTTGCCCTCAACTGAATACAGCTGAGCTTCAACCTTCTGGCTTTCGGCCTATAGTATCAGATATTAAACTGCATTTGGCCTTCAACTTTGGTTAAGGCCTACTAACGGTGTCTGGCCCTCCCTGGTGTTGACCTCAACTGAATACAGCTGAGCTTCAACCTTCTGGCTTTCGGCCTATAGTATCAAATATTAAACTGCATTTGACCTTCAGCTTTGGTTACGGCCTACTAACGGTGTCTGCCCCTCCCTGGTGTTGAGTCTGACCTCAACTGAATACAGCTGAGCTTCAACCTTCTGGCTTTCGGCCTATAGTATCAGATATTAAACTGCATTTGACCTTCAACTTTGGTTACGGCCTACTAACGGTGTCTGCCCCTCCCTGGTGTTGAGTCTGACCTCAACTGAATACAGCTGAGCTTCAACCTTCTGGCTCTCATTAAGTGCTGTGTTTTTAAAAATTGGTGGTTAGGGCCTACTAACGGTGTCTGCCCCTCCATGTTGTTTGTCCTCAACTGAATAAAGCTGAGCTTCAACCTTCTGGCTTTTGGCCTACAGTAGCAGATATTAAACTGCATTTGGCCTACTAGTGTGGTTGGGCCCTTAAAACAGTGTCTGCTGCTCTTGGGTTTGCTACTCCACTGAACAAAGCAATGCCGCCTGTTTAGTCCTGTTACCAATTTTGAACTGCATTTAGCCTACTTTATTCTTTGGCCCTATATCTGTTTCCTCCTCATCCTGCCCATTGCCCAGCCACTGCTAGATGAGTCTGCTGGTACATTGACCTAGACCACTACATTCCCCTTGCACTCTACACAGCCAGAATCTGACCCTGCTGAAACTAAGGTAAGTGCCAATGCGAACGAGTGGGCCCCCCCAGCTTGCTCAGGATCACAGCACTTGCAACGTTGAAATACTTACCTCTCCCTGCTCCACCGCCGTGACGGAGTCCACATTTCCTGGGCCCACTAAAGCCTTGAACCAGCCCTACCCCCCACAACTTTTGCCAAATGACCCCCAATTTCCTATGCCCAACTATTATTATAAAGATAATTAAGATTGACAAGCTTCAGAAACAAGAATGGATGTTTTTGGCATTAAAATGGGCACTGTAGGTGTTTTCCTGGCTTCCACGCACTGCCGACTATGCTTCCCCATTGACTTGCATTGGGTTTCGTGTTTCGGTCGATCCCCGACTTTTAGCGATAATTGGCCGACTGCACTCGACTCGACTCTGGACAAAGTCGGGTTTCACAAAACCCGACTCGATCTATAAAAAATGAAAGTCGCTCAACCCTAAATCAAACACTTGAATTATGTGATAGGATCTTAAACAAAGATGATAAATTCAACGTTTTAGTGTATCTGTCACAAAAAAATAACGACATGAAAATAAACTAGATTCATGTAAAGAAAAGAAATACTTTTATACAAAGTGTGAATGGCCCATGCATAACTAGACAAAAGGATCACCTAGAAGGGCAAGTAGAATGTAAATCACATCTCAGAACAATAAAGGTAAAGTCAAATGCTAATCCATAATATACCTCAAAAGCCTTTTCTACAAAAAAAAATCAATAAAAAGAGATGAATACATAGAACAATATATTGAAATTAGCACAAACACTTCATAGTATTCACGTAAAAGACAGAGATGGATAAAACAATAACACATTATTTTCAGGTGTTTAGAAAGTGCATTAGTACTTCATCAAATAGTGATTTGTTCAAACATTGTTAAAAGTAACAGTTTGTAATAGGGAATATTGATCCCTATCTTTATAATATAGAACGTACTCACAAGGGTTTTTTTAGAGAAGAAAAAGACTATAAACAGTGAAATTTTGGACTAAAATGAAAAAAAACTAATGGGTTTATGACTGGTTGAAGAATAATTAAAAAAAGAAAATGATATAGTCCTCTAGCTCAGGGGTTTTCAACCCATTGTCATTGAAATTTTATCAGCTTCATTGACAAATTTCAAGGGCAGACAATAGGAAAAAAAGGAAATGCATATACAGTACACATACACTGCTCAAAAAAATAAAGGGAACACTTAAACAACATAACGTAACTGCAAGTCAATAACACTTCTGCAAAATAAACCTGTCCAGTTATGAAGCAACACTGAATGTGAAACAGTTTATCCTGCTGTTGTGCAAATGGAACAGACAACAGTAGAAATGATAGGCAATTAGCAAGACAACCCCTAAAGACAAGTGGTTCTGCAGGTGGTGACCATTTCTTTGTTCCCATCTGGAGAAGTGGAGGAGGCCGTAGGATGGCAAAAACCCTGCAGGAGGACCGCTACCTCATCCTTTGTGCAAGAAGGAACAGGAGGAGCAGTGCCAGAGTCCTGCAAAATGACCTCCAGCAGGCCACTAACATCAATGTGTCTGCTCCAACTGTCAGGAACAGACTTCATGAGGGTGGTATGAGAGCCTGACGTCCACATGTGGGTGTTGATCTTACAGCCCAACACCGTGCAGGTTGATTGTCATTTGCCAGAGAACACTAGGATTGGCAGAATCGACATTGGGGCCCTGTGCTTTTCACAGATGAGAGCAGGTTCATACTGAGCACATGTGACACATGTGACTGAGTCTAGAGATGCTGTAGACAATGTTTTGCTGCCTGTAACATCCTCCAGCATGACCAGTTTGCCAGAGGGTCAGTAATGGTGTGGGGTGGCATTTCTCTGGAGGGTGACACAGCCCTTCACACGCTAGCCAGAGGTACCCTGACTGCCATTAGGGACAGGGATAAGATCCTCAGAACCATTCTGAGATCATATACAGGAGCACTGGGTCCTGGGTTCCTTCTGATGCATGATAATGGTAGACCTCATGTGGCTGAAGTTTGTCAGCAGTTCCTGAATGCTGAAGAAATTGATTCTATGGACTACCCTGCCCATTCTCTAGACCTGAATCCACTCGATCACATCTGGGACATCATGTCTTATTCCATCCACCATAGACTGTCCAGGAGTTGACTGATGCTTTAATCCAGGTCTGAGAGGAGATCCATTAGGAGAGCTTCCAGCGTCTCAAGACCATACCCAGGCATTGTAGGGAAGTCATACAGGCACGTGGAGGCCACACACACTACTGAGCATCATTTCCTTGTCTTGAGACATTTTCACTGAAGCTGGATCTGTAATTTCCACTTTGATTGTGAGTGTCATTCCAAATTCAGACCTCCAGGGGATATTAATTTTGATTTACATTGTTGTGTTTTATTGCTCTCAACACCTTCCTCTACGTAATAAATGAAGATTTGCAACTGGAACATTTCATTCAGTGATATCTAGGATGTGGTATTTTAGTGTTCCCTATATTTTTTTGGGCAGTGTATATTACCTATATCAATATCAACTAAGTTATAAGAAGCATTGATTTTAAAGAGGACTTTTCACCAAATTTTTCATGTTCAACTAGAAACAGGATGTCATGGTGGCTGCAAAGTGGAATACAGTGCCTTGTGAAAGAATTTGGCTCCCTGGATCGTTTCAACCTTTTCCCACATATCATGCTTCAAACATAAAGATACCAAATGTAAATTTTTGGTGAAGAATCAAGAACAAGTGGAACACAATTGTGAAGTTGAATGAAATTTATTGGTTATTTTAAATTTTTTTGGAAATTCAAAAACTGAAAAGTGGGGAGTGCAATATTATTCAGCCCCTTTAACTTAATACTTTGTTGCGCTGCCTTTTGCTGTGATTACAGCTGCAAGTCACTTGGGGTATGTCTCTATCAGTTTTGTACATAGAGAGGCTGAAATTCTTGCCCATTCTTTCTTGACAAACAGCTCGAGCTCAGTGAGGTTTGATGGAGATCGTTTGTGAACAGCAGTTTTCAGCTCTTTCCACAGATTCTCGATTGGATTGAGGTCTGTACGTTGACTTGGCCATTCTAACACCTGGATACGTTTATTTGTGAACCATTCCATTGTAGATTTTGCTTTTTGTTTGGGATCATTGTCTTGTTGGAAGACAAATCTCTGTCCAAGTCTAAGGTCTTTTGCAGACGCCAACAGGTTTTCACCAAGAATGGTCCTGTATTTGGCTCCATCCATCTTCCCATCAATTTTAACCATTTTCCCTGTCCCTGCTGAAGAGAAGCAGGCCCAAACCATGATGCTGCCACCACCATGTTTGACAGTGGGGATGGTGTGTTCAGGGTGATGAGCTGTGTTGCCTTTCCGCCAAACATATCGTTTAACATTGTTGCCAAAAAGTTTGATTTTGGTTTCATATGACCAGAGCACCTTTTTATTGTTTCAAACTTTAAACAACACTTTTTATGGATATTTTTGAGAAATGGCTTTCTTCTTGCCACTCTTCCATAAAGGCTAGATTTGTGCAGTGTATGACTGATTGTTGTCCTATGGACAGACTGTCCCACCTCAGCTGTAGATCTTTGCTGTTCATCCACAGTGATTATGGGCCTCTTGACTGCATCTCTAATCAGTCTTCTCATTGTTTGAGATGAAAGTTTAGAGGGAAGGCCGGGTCTTGGTAGATTTGCAGTGGTATGATACTCCTTCCATTTCAATATGATCGCTCGCACAGTGCTCCTTGGGATGTTTAAAGTTTTGCAAATCATTTTGTATCCAAATCCGGCTTTAAACTTCTCCACAAAAGTATCACAGACCTGTCTGTTGTATTCTTTGGTCTTCATGATGCTCTCTGTGCTTCAAACAGAACCCTGAGACTATCACAGAGCAGGTGCATTTATACGGACACTTGATTACGCACAGGTGGATTATATTATCATCATTAGGCATTTAGGACAACATTGGATCATTCAGAGATCCACAATGAACTTCTAGAGTGAGTTTGCTGCACTGAAATTAAAGGGCCGAATAATATTGCACGCCCCACTTTTCAGTTTTTGAATTTCCAAAAAAATTTAAAATATCGAATAAATTTCATTCAACTTCACAATTGTGTTCCACTTGTTGCTGATTCTTCATCAAAAATTTACATTTGGAATCTTTATGTTTTAAGCATGATATGTGGGAAAAGGTTGAAAAGTTCCAGGGAGCTGAATACTTTCGCAAGGCACTGTACATTTTTTTTTTGCCTCTCTGTTGCAGAGATAACAGCAGTCAAAGGATTTGGGACCTAGTGAGTTAAGTTCAGTTACATTAATGTTTGGTAAGTCCAAGTGGATGTTATCAGGTAGTTATTTAATATGATACATGATACAGTTCTGTAAACATCTTAAAGAGAAACGGTCAATAAGATTTTACATCTGAAAGTAGAATTACGTAGAGACAGAGACCTTGATTCCAGCGACGTATCACGTATTTGGCTGCTTGTTGCAGTTTTGATAAAATCACTTTTCTCCATTGCAAATCTACCAGTTCTCTGAATGCTCGGCTCTGTATAATCCTGGCTATACCACTGATTGGCAGCTTTCTGTCCACACTCTGCATGCATAGTCTGAAAGCTGCCAATCGGATATGGGGGTGGGGTGGAAGAAAACATCATAGAAGATTTACTGGTCTGCTAGTGATAATTTTTACTGGTAAAGCTGCGATTTTATCAAAACTACACTAAGCAGTCCAGTAAGGGGAACATCGCTGGAATCAGGGTTTTGTTCCCACATTATGCTGCTCTCAGATTAGGTTGTAAACAACTTGATGACAGCTTTCCTTTAAATATAATTTATTATAAATTCTCCTCTAAGTCCCTAAATGCCTCTAGAAAGTGCCCTCTCATGATCTCAATTCAGATTTTTTTAAAGCAAGGTGTGGCATCACGCCAGGCCAATCAAATTCATTACAAGAAAGTCGCATAGTGCCTAAATAATAAAGGTCACTGTTATACAGATTTATATCATGAGTTTCTCTCATACAAGTCTCCTTCTATGACTCAAGCAGCATGTTATTAAGTCATTTTCACATCACCATAATGCGATCACACAAAGTGCTACTTATGTGTTTTGGACAATGAATTTATGTAGCGTAGATAAAGTATCTGTGTAAGAACATTTTTAAAGGTGGAAATGTACTTTAAATATACTTTAAAGGGAATCCGTCACATTTGGTAAAGCTATTTAACTAATATATAGAAGTAATCTGTAGGTAAATGGCATTTTAATTATATTTAGCTGGCCTACTCTGGAGCAGAGGCTACAGGGAGAAAATGAAGTTTTATTCTCCCTGTAGCCACTCACTTCCACTTGATTTCAGGGCAGATCAGGGAGCTGTTACAGGCACTGCCCTACTACAATTAATGTGTTGTAATCAATACCTTGCACTTTGAGTGACGGCGAGCTCGGCACATACTTGCTGCAGTGCAGGCTGTCAAAGTGCTAGGAACTGATTACAGTGACATTCCCTGTGGGCGAGTGTTGACTGTAACAGCTCCCTGAACTGCTCTGATGACTGGGCTTCAGAAAAAATATTACATTTTTAATCTGTAGCCACTGCTACATATAATTTAAATGTTACCTGCAAGTTAGCCAAATATATGCAGGTAAAGAGTATTTTTGGATGTGACAGATCCTTTTTAACCCCTTTATGACCCTTGACATACAGTTATGTCAAAGGTTGTGTCACTGCCTTTGATACTTGCTCGCCCGCCTATCCCACATTTTCACAGGATTTGATGGCCGATTCAATCAGCCATCTTGTCTTTAACAGCTGCATTTGGAGCGGTGCTCCGCCCGCGGCTGTTAACCAGAGGGCAGAGAAATAGGGGGATTCGGGGACCCTGTTATACTTACCGGTGTCCCTGGGTCCTCCTATGTCCCCTCCTGGCTGCAGGCTTCTTCCTCCGGTAAGAAAATGGCGGGCACATGTGCAGTGTGCCCGCCATGATCTGCCGGCCGGCAGCTAGAGGAGTTGGGCTAAAATTAGTGTTAGGGTTGGGGCTAAAGTTAGGGCTAGGATTGGGGCTAAATTTAGGGTTAGGGTTAGGGTTGGGGCTAAAGTTATGGTTAGGGTTGGGACTAAATTTAGGGTTAGGGTTGGGGCTAAATTTAGGGTTAGGGTTGGGGTTAAATTTAGGGTTAGGGTTGGGGCTAAAGTTAGGGCTAGGGTTAGGGTTGGGGCTAAAGTTAGGGCTAGGGTTAGGGTTGGGGCTAAATTTAGGGTTTGGGTTAGGGTTGGGGCTAAAGTTAGGGTTGGGGCTAAAGTTAGGACTAGGGTGGCGGCTAAAGTTAGGGTTAGAGTTTGGATTAGGGTTAGGGTTTGGATTAGGGTTGGCATTAGGGTTACGTTTGGGATTAGGGTTAGGTTTCGGATTAGGGTTAAGGTTAGGGTTGGGATTAGGGTTTGGGGTGTATTGGGATTAGGGTTAGGTTTGAGGTTAGGGTTCAGATTAGGATTAGGGGTGTGTTGGATTTAGGGTTCTGATTAGGGTTATGGTTGTTTTGGGGTTAGGGTTGTGATTATCGTTAGGGTTGTGATTAGGGTTAGGAGTGTGTTGGCGTTAGGGTTGGAGTTAAAATTGGGGGTTTTCCACTGTTTAGGTACATCAGGGGGTCTCTAAAAGCCGCAGCCAATTTTGCGCTCAAAAAGTCAAATGGTGCTCCCTCCCTTCTGAGCTCTGCCGTGTGCCCAAACAGTGGTTTACCCCCACATATAGGGAATCCTCGTACTCGGGATAAATTGGACAACTTTTGGGGTCCAATTTCTCCTGTTACCCTTGTGAAAATAAAAACTTGGAGGCTAAAAATTCTTTTTTTGCGGAAAAAAAATAAATTTATTTTGCAGTTGGGCATTCAAAGTTCTCAACACACATCTAGATAAGTTCCTTGGGGGGTCTAGTTTCCAAAATGGGGTCACTTGTGGGGGGTTTCTATTGTTTAGGTACATCAGGGGCTCTGCAAACGCAACATAACGCATGCAGACCATTCTATCAAAGTCTGCATTCCAAAACGGCGCTCCTTCCCTTCCGAGCTTTGCCATGCGCCCAAAAATTGGTTTACCCCCACACATGGGGTATCAGCCTACTCAGCATAAATTGCACAATACATTTTGGGGTCCAATTTCTCCTGTTACCCTTGTGAAAGTAAAAATTTTGGGGTGAAAAGACCATTTTTGTGGAAAAAATTTTTTATTTCCATGGCTCTACATTATAAACTTCTGTGAAGCAGTTGGGGGTTCATAGTGCTCACCACACATGTACAGTAGATAAGCTCTTTGGGGGGGTCTAGTTTACAAAATGGGGTCACTTGTGGGGGGTTTCTACTGTTTAGGTATATCAGGAGCTCTGCAAATGCAACATTACGCCCGCAGACCATCCCATCAAAGTCTGCATTCCAAGCAGCGATCCTTCTCTTCTGAGCCCTGATGGGTGCCCAAACAGTGCCCCCCCATATATGGGGTATCAGCGTACTCAGGACAAACTTGTCAACAGATTTTGGGGTCCAATGTCTCATGTTACCCTTGAGAAAATAAAAAATTGCAGGCTAAAAAATCATTTTTGAGGAAAAAAAAGGATTTTTTATTCTCACGGCTCTACGTTATAAATTTCTGTGAAGCACTTGGGGGTTTAAAGTGCTCACCACACATCTAGATAAGTTCCTTAAGGGGTCTAGTTTCCAAAATGGGGTCACTTGTGGGGGGTTTCTACTGTTTAGGCACATCAGGGGCTCTCCAAACGCGACATGGTGTCCGATCTCAATTCCAGCCAATTCTACATTGAAAAAGTAAAACGGCACTCCTTCTCTTCCAAGCTCTACGGTACGCCCAAACAGTGGTTTACCCCCACAGATGGGGTATTGACATACTCAGGAGAAATTGCACAACAACTTTTGTGGGATAATTTCTCCTGTTACCCTTGTCAAAATAAAAATTTGGGGGCAAAAATATAATTTTTGTAGAAAAAATGCAATTTTGTTATTTTCACGGCACTACGTTATAAACTTCTGTGAAGCACCTGGGGGTTCAAAGTGCTCACCACACATCTAGTTAAGTTCCTTAAGGGGTCTAGTTTCCAAAATGGTGTCACTTGTGGGGGGGTTTTACTGTTTAGGCACATCACGGGCTCTCCAAATGGGACATGGCGTCCCATCTCAATTCCAGACAATTCTACATTGAAAAAGTAAAACGGCACTCCTTCTCTTCCAAGCTCTGCGGTGCGCCCAAACAGTGGTTTACCCCCACATATGGGGTATCAACGTACTCAGGAGAAATTGCACAACAACTTTTGTGGTCCAATTTCTCCTGTTTCCCCTTGTGAAAATAAGAATTTGTGGGCGAAAAGATCATTTTTGTGTAAACAAATGCAATTTTTTATTTTCACGGCTCTACTTTATAAACGTCTTTGAAGCACTTGGGGCTCAAAGTGCTCACCACACATCTAGATAAGTTCCTTAAGGGGTCTAGGTACCAAAATGGTGTCACTTGTGGAGCGTTTCCACTGTTTAGGCACATCAGGGGCAAGTCAAAGGGCACTCCTTCTCTTCCAAGCTCTGCGGTGCGCCTAAACAGTGGTTTACCCCCACATATGGGGTATTGATGCATTCAGGAGAAATTGCACAACAAATTTATGGTTACATTTCTGTTTTTACACTTGTGAAAATAAAAAAAAATGGTTCTGAAGCAAAATGTTTGCAAAAAAAAGTTAAATGTTCATTTTTTCCTTCCACATTGTTTCAGTTCCTGTGAAGCACGTAAAGGCTTAATAAACTTCTTGAATGTGGTTTTGAGCAGCTTGAGGGGTGCAGTTTTTAGAATGGTGTCACACTTGGTTATTTTCTATCATATAGACCCCTCAAAATGACTTCAAATGTGATGTGGTCCCTAAAAAAAAATGGTGTTGTAAAAATGAGAAATTGCTGGTCAACTTTTAACCCTTATAACTCCCTAACAAAAAAAAAATTGTTTCCAAAATTGTGCTGATGTAAAGTAGACATGTGGGAAATGTTATTTATTAACTATTTTTTGTGACATATCTCTCTGATTTAAGGGAATAAAAATACAAAGTTTGAAAATTGCTAAATTTTTTAAATTTTCGCCATATTTCCATTTTTTTCATAAATAATCGCAAGTAATATCGAAGAAATGTTACCACTACCATGAAGTACAATATGTCACGAAAAAAAAAATCTCAGAATCAGCAGGATCTGTTAAAGTGTTCCAGAGTTATAACCCCATAAAGTGACAGTGGTCAGAATTGGGGTTAAGGAGAGAAGTGGGTGTCAATCATGATGATAACCGGACGCGTTTCGAACACAGTGTGTGTTCTTAAACTCGGTCTGATGAAATGGAAGCTAGACAATAATTTTATAGCTGTCAACATGATTAACATGATGAGATTAATTAAAATAACATGTGAAAGCTGAAGGGAAAAATAAAATTATGTATGGGGATTGAATTGAATAAAAAAGAAAATAGAAATTATAACAAAACATGTAAAAAATGCTTAAAAACACATAGGAAAAATAATACATGTATATACACATTTGTTTGTAGAATCAGTAGTGTAACATGATTTCCTGTTTTAAATTTAGTCCTGCAGGAACCTGTGTATTAAGAAGATATATCCAAAATGTCTCCCTATTCCACAACATTTTTTCTCTGTCACCCCCGCGTATATGTGAATGAATATGTTCAATGGCATGAGCGAAGACGTTGGTTGTCTATTGTGAACTTTGATGAAGTGTCTAGAATTGTTAGAAATATTTTAATTTGTAGGTTGTGTAAATGTTCACGGGTTCTGATTGCGGAACCCACATATTTTAAGTTGCAACTATGGCATTCAATAATGTAAACTGTATAATCGATGTTGCAGTTTGAAAACCCTTTAATGTTATATGTTTTGAACCATTGGCACATGAAAAACCTGGGCTTTCTTAGCATGTAAGCATGTTTTGAATGGAAATTGGCCACATTTAAAAAAAAACCCATAGAGATAACCAGTGTAGCGGGCGAGGTTTTCGGTTAGAACAATATAAGTTCGGGGACAGGGAATTTCCGATGGTGGGTGCACATCAAGAAACAACACGGATACCGTCACTAAGGATTGTATCCATAATGTGGTCTTCACGCAAAATATTGATATTGCAGTGAATGACATCTGACATGGGTTTGAAATGAGTACTGTATGAAAGAACCAAAGTTGGTTTATCAGAAGTCGGTGTTTTATGTGGATTAGATTGTAACAGTTGTTCTCGTTTTGTTTTCTGTTATATCTGACAGATCCAGTTAGGACATCTTTTTTTAAGTGTTGTTTAATAGAGGATAATTCCTGATGATAAATGATGTTGTCACTTCATTTTCGTTTAGCTCCAATTGTTTCACCGACAGGAATGGCCTCAATGGTGTGACAAGGGTGGAAACTGTGTGCATGCAATATGGTGTTCCCTGCTGATAGTTTGCTATAGGTGGAACCAGAAATGGGCATGTCAGGTTTGACTATAAGGCATAAATCCAGAAAATGAATGGTGTTTTTCTCAAAGGAACTAGTGAATTTCAGATTATAAATATTATTAAGATAATCAAGAAAGGTATTTGATATGTTTCACCTCCCCAAATGAGCAGCAGGTCGTCTATATTTCTTGCATACCATTGAAAGGAATTAATAAATGGATTATTTGTATTGTAAATATAAGTTTCTTCCCACCATGCCGTCACTAAGTTTTCTGCTGATGGGGAGAACTTTGAACTTTGTTTTGTAAAAAAAAAAAAAATTGTTATTAATCAAAAAATAATGATGGGTGA
Source organism: Ranitomeya variabilis (assembly GCF_051348905.1). Taxonomy (NCBI): domain Eukaryota; kingdom Metazoa; phylum Chordata; class Amphibia; order Anura; family Dendrobatidae; genus Ranitomeya; species Ranitomeya variabilis. Next base: position 240,842,371 of record NC_135232.1, read on the forward strand.
GTAAAAAAAAGACAAAGGCATTTCAATAAAAAGTTGTAAATCTGTATAACATGTACTGTTGAGGTAGAATTTAACAACATGGAGGGCAATTTCGTAGGGTATGCAAGTATATAAAGCGACAACATTGCAAGACAATCAAGTCCATTTAGAATTCCAATGTACATTTTGAAAGTGAGTATGGATTGTTTTTAATTGTATGGAGTACTGAAGTGATTAAGCAAGGGGTGTTCAATAGGTGACTGAAAGAACGCGGCCCACGTGAGTATAATCTAACCTCTTTTTCTCATCTTTCAGGATACATTTGGGGCTTATCTACAGCATTACAGAATGCTGTAGATAAGCCCCTGATGTCGGTGGGCTTAGCTCACGTTCGATTTTGGGGGTTACAGGTTCCCTTTAAGGCTATGTGGATAGGTTGTGGATTTTTATGCATTTCCGCGTCATTTTTGGCCGCACGGATTCACATCAAATCCACAGTGTAATGCACAGCCAATGTTAGTCTATGTGAAATTGACATTTGTTGTGCACATGCTGTGGAAAAAAACGGGCGGAATCGCAGCTTTTTTTTCTGCAGCATGTCAATTCTTTTGGTGGAACTGCAGCGTTTCTGCACCCATTGACTTCCATTTTGACAGGCACATCCGCAGCAAACCTGCAGATGTAAAAAAGATCTGCTGTTTTGCAGCATAAGAAAAGCTGCAGATAGGGAGAAGGGAGTGTGTGGGCCGTGACTATGTGCATGTATGTGCGTGTGTCGGTGTCTGTGTGAATCTGTCTGTGTGCAGGTGTGCGCGGGTCTGTGTCTCTGTCCCTGTGTGTGCATGTCTGATAGGACTACTGCTCCCATCCAGCAATGAATGCTCACAGTGACAGCATTGCTAATGATGGGAAAGTAGTCCAATCAGACAATGGCTGTGTTCGGTAATAAAAAAAAAATACACACAGAACATACAACATATAACATACAGGACATATACACAACATATAACACATAACATATAGTACATACTCACCAATCACCTAGTCCCCCCGAAGCCCTCGATTCTCCTGTAATAAAAACAACATAATAAACCAACCTATGCTTATCTTTCCGCCGTAGTCCAGTTAATAACGAGTGTCCCACAACGATCTCCCGTGTAGAACAGTGACATCAGCAATGTCAGTGTTCTACAGGGGCCCCACGACGAACTGACAGTGGGGGTAATCCTCCATGATGTATATCCTTCCACCGCTGCTGGGAGAGAGGTCGGTTAAGTTCATTCTCTCGCCGGCAATGCTGTGTGAGAAAATTCCCACTCAGCGTTGCCCTAAAGAGAGGGAATGAACTAAGGTAACCTCTTCAGTGATGCATGCAGGAGCCATTGTCTCCTGTCAGTGTGTCACTGGAGGCCCTATAGAGCAGTGACATCACCGATATACAGCTGCGGGCTGATATTCATAGGAATCTATGGGAAGCTCCATGGGTATTAACCCCTTCCCAGGATATAAACATCGGCCCCCAGTTGCTGGTTTTCTCACTCTGGACTTGAAAATTGCACGGGAGCCCACGCAATTTTTTTTCCATTTTTTAAAAATTAAACAGATATTGCGTTTAAGGCCGGAGTCACAATTATGAGAAACTCGCACGGGTATCGCAACTTAATAACCGACACTGCCGCCAGCACTTGGGACCATAGTGTGTGGCTGCATGTATTTCTATGCAGCTGAACGCTCTGGTCCCAGTGCCAGCGGCAGTGCTGCGTATTGAGGTGTGAGACTAGTGCAAGTTTCTAGTGTGTCCCCGGCCAACGCAGATTTTGTGTGTGTGTCTTTATTTAACTCTTTATGTACCATTTTATTATGTTTATTACTAAACATCGGGCTTAGCATTATCTATCTATCTATATCCATCTATCTATAAATATATCTATCCATCTATCTATAGATATATCTATCCATCTATAGACATAGCTATCTATCTACCTGTCTGTGTGTGTAAACATTATTCTTCAATGGAGTATGTAAATGAAGAGGTTCGTCAAGAAATAACATCACAATTCTTTTTTTGTTCAATAATAGATCTTTATATAGCTTTCAAAAACGCATAAAAATCTGCATAAAAAAACGCATGAAAAACGCATCAAATCCGCACATGCGTTTTCTGGCAAGAGAGGAAGAATTTGCAAGGAAAATTCCACAGGCAAATCTGCAATGTGTGCACATACCCTAAAGCTGTGTGCACACGTTGCGGATTTCCTGCGGATCCGTAGCATTTTTTTCCATACAGAAACACTGCAGATCCGCAAGTGATTTACCATACAATGTAAATCAATGGGGAAAAAAATGTTGTGCTAATGGTGAGGAAAAATCCACACCAAAATCGCTGCAGATTAAAAAAAGACCATGTCAGTTCTTTTTGCGGATCTTCAGTGCTTCTGCACCCATTGTCTTCCATTGATTCAGTCAAATCTGCAGCAAAAACACAGGAACTGCGGTTTTGCTGCGGAGTTGCTTGGGAGAAATGCAGCAGATTGCGAGGGGGAAGAGTCTGTGGGCGGAGTGTGAGTGGAGACTATGTATGTGGGCAGAGACTGTGTGTGCGGAGATGTGCATGTCTGTGTGCGGGTGTTTGTGTGTGTGTATGTGGTGGTCTGCAGGGCTGTGTGTGTCTGTGTGCGGGGGTCTACGGAGCTGTGCTGGGATGTGTGGGCATCTGCGGAGCTGTGCGGGAATGTTCTGGGGTCTGTCGAGCTGGCGGGGATGTGCGGGGGTCTGTGGGGCTGTGTGGGTGTGTGTGAGTGTGTGTGGGGCTGTGTGTGTGCAGGTCTGTATTTAGGCAGGCATCGTCCGATAGGACTTCTAGTCCCATCTGGCTATGCCTACTACAGTGACAGCTAGGCGGATGATGGGACAGTATAGTCCCATCATCTGGCTACTGTGTTCAAGTGTAAAAAAATACACACATACAATACAGAGAGTGCATACAACATACAGTACATACTCACCAATCACCTAGTCCCCAAAGCCATCGATCACCTGTAAGAAATATAAAAATAATAAAACAACAGTATACACCCCAATCTGCAGGAATCCATGTAATAACGAGTGTCTCATGACGATCTCCTATGGAGAACTGTCACATCAGCAGATGCGACCACTCTCCAGGGGCACCAGCGATACAATGACGGAAGGTATCATTCCACACTGTATCCATCCGTCGCTGTGAGTACAGTACAGTTCATACTGTCACTTGAGGCCCAGCTGCATGGTAAAATTCTCACGCAGCAGTGCTGTAAAGTGAGAGCAATAAACTCATTAAACCCTCAGTGATAACGCTGCAGGAGCCATTGTCTCCTGTCAGTGTGTCACGGGAGACCTATAGAGTGGTCACATCTCCTGATGTGACAGCTCTATAGGGGAAATCATCATGGGACATTCGTTATTAAATGGACTGCATCAGACAGGGAGTATACGGTTGGTTTATTATTTTTTGCAGGGGATCGATGGCTTCGGGGAATTAGGAGTGGTTGTAAGTATGGTGAAATTAAGAATATTAAAAGACTTTTTTCTGGCTGTGTCTTTATTTAACTCTTTCACTACTATAGGATTAGTAATGGTTAGGTGTCTTATTGACGACTCTCCATTACTAACCAGGCTTGATGTCACCTTACAATACAAAGGTGACATTAACCCCTTATTACCCCATATGCCACTGCCGTTGGGCAATGTGAAGAGAGAGGCTAAGTGCCAGAATTGGTGCATCTTACAGATGCACCATTTCTGGGGCCGCTGGGAGCTGGTATTTGTAGTCAAGGGGGCCAATATCCATGACCCCTTCCTAGGCTATGAATATCAGCCCGCAGCTGTCCGTGTAGCCTTTCTGGGTCTAAATTGTAGGGGGACCCAACGTCATTATTTTGGGGGTCCGCTTATTTTAATAGCCAGTAAAGGCTAAATATATAGCTGCGGGCTGATATTCATAGCCTGGGAAGCTCCATGGGCATTAACCCCTTCCAGGGGCTGGCTGGCACTTTTCAGCCTGGGGGGCAATCACAAGGCAGTGGCCCTCGAGTTGCGGTGGCCCTCCTTTTCCCTGCTTACCTCTGACCATTGCATTAAAGCAGCAGACATAACAGGCTTTAAAAACAGGCTGGTACAGAGATATGGGAACAGAACTGAGCTTGCTGCATAGATATGGGAGCAGAACCGAGCTTACTACAGAGATATGGGAGCAGAACCGAGCTTACTACAGAGATATGGGAGCAGAACCGAGCTTACTACAGAGATATTGGAGCAGAACAGAGCTTCCTATAGAGATATAGGAGCAGAACAGAGCTTACTGCAGAGATATGGGAGCAGAACGGAGCTTACTACAGACATATGGGAGCAGAACGGAGCTTACTACAGACATATGGGCGCAGAACGGAGCTTACTACAGAGCAGTATAATATAGTAAAATATATAGATGAATTAGAAATGGCGACACACGCAAACGTCATCTGCATTAGTAATACATGCACCATTACATAATTAGTTGTAGGCTGGGTTCACAAGAGTGAAGTTTACATTCTGTATACGCACCACAACCTCCAGCCTCGCGGAGGGTATCCCTCCTGTAAACCCAGCCTGACGGGGACAACCCCTTATAAATGGAAGTGTGCTCCTCTAAACCATGCAATCACTGCCAATCCTCCAACCGTAAGTGGTGAATTTCCAGAGCTGGGAAATGGGATTTCAATATTAGAACACGTCAACTTTGGTTCCCGTCCCTCCTCAAGGAAGTAAGGCAGACAGCTGTGATAAGACTATTAGAAAAACTACTGCCACACACACGGCAGTACATACTGGCAGAAGTGTGAGGGCATTAGTGCCTGTGTATGGACATGTCAGAGGCTATTGAGAAGAAAGCTTGGTCCCTCTTAGCTTCTGGCAATGTTTTACCTCAGCTCACATTTGGGCCATACCATTGTAAAACAGGTAGACACATTTACCCACTGACCCTACTATTCATAAGGAACTGCTGTCTACCCCTTAGTTGCCCACTGTATATAGTCAGTGTGGGGATGTGGGCTACAGAACAACACAGGGTGATGACACTGCTACCTGAACCCTTCAGCTGCCCCACAATATGCAGGGAGTAAAACCAGTACAAAGTATGGCAGCCTCCCTGCAGAGCTGTCCAGGGCCGGACTGGGACTAAAAAGGAGCAATGCCACACAAACCCCACCAGCCCACAGACTATAAAGGTACCTTCACACTCAGCAACTTTACAACGATATCGCTAGCGATCTGTGACGTTGCAGCGTCCTGGATAGCGATCTCGTCGTGTTTGACACGCAGCAGCGATCTGGATCCTGCTGTGATATCGCTGGTCGGAGCTAGAAGTCCAGAACTTTATTTGGTCGTCAGGTCGGCGTGTATCGTCATGTTTGACATCAAAAGCAACGATGTCAGCAATGTTTTACATGGAGCTAACGACCTGTGAGAACGATAAGTGAGTCACCGTTACGTCACAGGATCGCTCCTGCATCGTTCTGGAGCTGCTGTGTTTGACGTCTCTACAGCGACCTAAACAGCGACGCTGCAGCGATCGGCTCGTTGTCTATATCGCTGCAGTGTCGCTGAGTGTGACGGTACCTTAACACTCCCCCCACACCCGATCAGTGGATTTTCCTATACTGTGTTGTGCCCTTCAACGCTCCTCTTAAAGGCGTTATTTGAAGAGCTATGTGTGAATGTCGCCACAGTGCCCACGATTGATCGCTTCTTTAGAGCGCCGGTTCTCGAGATCATGGGGATCCCAGCGGTCGGACCCCAGCAACTACAAAGTTCTCGGGAAAGGGGATTACTTGGTATAATCCATTTAAATGTGTTTTCCAATATATATATATTTTATTTTCCCATAGTATTCCTGAAAATAATAAACCAATATTAACCCTCCCAAAGACCAATGTCGCCTATCCGAGAACAGGACAGGAACAGGATTGCAGGAGGAATGGTACTGTGCAGTGTATATATACAGGACAGGAGGAGGGTACTGTGCAGTGTATATAAACAGGAGGAGTGGTACTGTGCAGTGTATATATACAGGACAGGAGGAGTGGTACTGTGCAGTGTATATACAGGAGTGGTACTGTGCAGTGTATATATACAGGACAGGAGGAGTGGTACTGTGCAGTGTATATATACAGGAGGAGTGGTACTGTGCAGTGTATATAAACAGGAGGAGTGGTACTGTGCAGTGTATATATACAGGACAGGAGGAGTGGTACTGTGCAGTGTATATATACAGGAGGAGTGGTACTGTGCAGTGTATATAAACAGGAGGAGTGGTACTGTGCAGTGTATATACACAGGATAGGAGGAGTGGTACTGTGCAGTGTATATATACAGGACAGGAGGAGTGGTACTGTGCAGTATATATATACAGGAGGAGTGGTACTGTGCAGTGTATATAAACAGGAGGAGTGGTACTGTGCAGTGTATATATACAGGACAGGAGGAGGGTACTGTGCAGTGTATATATACAGGAGGAGTGGTACTGTGCAGTGTATATATACAGGAGGAGTGGTACTGTGCAGTGTATATATACAGGAGTGGTACTGTGCAGTGTATATATACAGGAGGAGTGGTACTGTGCAGTGTATATATACAGGACAGGAGGAGTGGTACTGTGCAGTGTATATATACAGGACAGGAGGAGTGGTACTGTGCAGTGTATATATACAGGACAGGTGGAGGGTACTGTGCAGTGTATATACAGGAGGAGTGGTACTGTGCAGTGTATATATACAGGAGGAGTGGTACTGTGCAGTGTATATATACAGGAGGAGTGGTACTGTGCAGTGTATATATACAGGACAGGAGGAATGGTACTGTGCAGTGTATATATACAGGACAGGTGGAGGGTACTGTGCAGTGTATATACAGGAGGAGTGGTACTGTGCAGTGTATATATACAGGAGGAGTGGTACTGTGCAGTGTATATATACACAGGAGGAGTGGTACTGTGCAGTGTATATATACACAGGAGGAGTGGTACTGTGCAGTGTACATATACAGGACAGGAGGAATGGTACTGTGCAGTGTATATATACAGGACAGGTGGAGGGTACTGTGCAGTGTATATACAGGAGGAGTGGTACTGTGCAGTGTATATATACACGAGGAGTGGTACTGTGCAGTGTATATATACAGGACAGGAGGAATGGTACTGTGCAGTGTATATATACAGGACAGGTGGAGTGGTACTGTGCAGTGTATATACAGGAGGAGTGGTACTGTGCAGTGTATATATACAGGACAGGTGGAGGGTACTGTGCAGTGTATATACAGGAGGAGTGGTACTGTGCAGTGTATATATACAGGAGGAGTGGTACTGTGCAGTGTATATATACAGGACAGGAGGAATGGTACTGTGCAGTGTATATATACAGGACAGGTGGAGGGTACTGTGCAGTGTATATACAGGAGGAGTGGTACTGTGCAGTGTATATATACAGGACAGGAGGAGTGGTACTGTGCAGTGTATATTTACAGGACAGGTGGAGGGTACTGTGCAGTGTATATACAGGAGGAGTGGTACTGTGCAGTGTATATACACAGATACTTAGATTTACACCACGCAAGCAATATATATATATATATATATATATATATATATATATATATATATATATAACTGAGCAGCACCAAATATTTAAGGGCTTGTCCACTACTAGGACAACCCCTAAATGTTCGGCGCCGATAAATTAATAAAGCCTATACTCACCTCCTGTGCCGCGCCGTTCCCACAGTGGCTGTGATGTGGTGTTATGACATGTGATGCCCGGAACCAATCAGTGCTGGTGTCACAGTCTGAATCTTTGCACAAACTGAACATGAAGAGGACGTCCGGGATTAAGCAGCTCATCCTACACTTCCTCTACATGTTCAGTTTGTCTGAAGGCGGGGACAGTGACACCAGCACTGATTGGTTCCAGGCAACATGTGGCATAACACCACATAACAGCCACTGTGGGAACGGCGCGGCACGGCAGGTGAGTATAGGCTTTATTAATGTATCGGGGCCGAACATTCAGTTTAAGACGAGGTTGTCCTAGTGGGAGACAATCCCTTTAAGCAATGGACTCATTAGCCCATATTCTTGGCCATATTCTCGGAGTCCACTGCACACACACAGGGAACCGTGGAATTTCCGGGGCTCTGGCCTGTCGCAAAATGGCAGCGCCGGACACCCACGCAGCACTGCTGGGCCCCGGAGACACCCGCAGCACCGGCCAGCAACCGCCAGGCACCCAGAGACACCCGGCAGCAGCATCGGACATGCACCAGCACAAGACCCCCCACACCATCACGTCGCTCATCAGAGCCCCCCTCATCCTGGCCTGCAGCATCACCCCACTCCTGCCTCCTCCAGCAACGACCCTGAGACCCCCCTTCACTGCACCCACTACTCCCAGTAAGCAATAAGACGCATGGATTATAAGAAGCACCACCATTTTATTAAAAAATATTTTTTTCTTATTATTTGGGGTGCGTCTTATAATCCGGAGCCTCTTATAATCCGAAAAATAAGTGGTGTGTATAATATATATATATATATATATATATATATATATATATATATATATATATATATATACACACACACACACACACACACACACACACATATATATACAACATAGACACGCATAATTACACACACACACACACACACACATACACACATAGACAGACACACACATATATATATGTATATACACACAAACACATACATACATAGACACACACACACATATATATATATTATATATATATATACACACACATATATATACACATACATACACACATACATGCACACACACATACATAGACACACACACACACATATATATACACATACATACATAGACACACACACTCACTCACACATTATATAGGTGAAACTGCGACTGCGGTACGTACATTATATAGGTGATACCACTGTGTGTAATATACTGCGACCGCTATGTATAGCCCATATAGGCCAGGCGCTCTGTGTGTGTATGTGTGTGTGTGTGTGTGTGTATATATATATATATATATATATATATATATATATATATATATATATATATACACACATACACACTGCGGCTGACCTATATGGGCTATACACAGCGGTCGCAGTATATTACACACAGTGGTATCACCTATATAATGTATGTACCGCAGTTTCGCCTATATAATGTATATAGACTGCTGTACATACATTATATAGGTGATACTGCTACTGCGGTATATAATCGCAGTATCACTTATATATTGCATATACAACAGTCAATATACATTAGACAGGTCAAACTGCAAATGCTGCATATACATAAAAAAGTTTTCATCTTGGGTCTCATCTGAGATAGGGGAGGATGAGGAGGGTCCACTGTCCAGCCAGCATCGGAGGTGCGGAGGATGTGGAGCAGATGCAGGCCGGGGATTGGTGAGGAGAGCACTGTTCTCTGACACTGGTTCTGGCCAGGGTCAGACACAGTAAGGCTCAGGCATCTCTGCGCGCGGTGGTGGCCTTTTCAAACCTTTGCACAGGCCCTGGTGCGTGCGCTCTCCTGTTTTCCCTCACTGACAAAGGCGGCAGCCATGTACGCAAGCAAGAACGAGGGCTGTGCTCATGTGGGCCGCCACGGCCTTGGACAGCGCGTTCACCAAGAGAGCACGCACCAGGGCCTGTGCAGAGGATTTAGAGGGCCGGCGGCCCATTTTGTAGCTCAGCGTGCTTAGGTGCCCCTTAGCACTCCGGGCCCCGCTGCAACCTCTGTAGTTACGCCCGATAGGGGTATACTATAGGCACAGGTACACAATGTTATATACACTGGATGGATCAATCCTGCACCTGGCCCAGGACATACATGCACTGTATATATACAGGGCCATGTATATAGCATGTGATGCCCAGTCACCAGGTTCAGGCGTGATCACTCCAGTGCTGGATTCTGTAGACAGTCTCTGCTCACTCTCAGTATAGGGAGATTTATTGCAGGAGACTGAACTTTCCTGCAGTCTGGTAACTCTGGAGCCGATGACCTGGCACTGACAGGGTGAAAGTTCAGTCTCCTGCAATAAATCTGTGAGCATCAGCAGAGCGGCCACTGATACTATAGGGACCGGCCCCGGACTAATCGGGAGGTGAGCAGCAGCGTCCATCCCCTCACCGCACACAGAGCTGAAGGTACTCACTGATGTGTGAGCCGTCCACATGCAGATCTCCAGCAGTTACATGCAGCAGTGTTCCCTCTTCCTCAGCAGCCGGCCGGCCTCACACAGGGGGCACGGGGCGTGTCTGCTCCACTGTGAGGCCGCTGCCAGGACACAGAGAACACAGCGCCGGCCACCAGCAGCCCGAATCAGCTGCTTGGTGACCGGCCCGGGGGGCACATGCCCCTTTGCAACCCGGCCCAGTCCGCGCCTGACCCCTTCCCAGGCTACAAACATCGGCCCCCAGTTGTGGGCTTTCCCACTCTGGACTTGAAAATTGCACAGGAGCCCACGCAATTTTTTTCCACTTTTTTTTAATTAAACAGTTATTGTGTTTAAGGCCAGGGTCACACTTGCGAGAAACTCGCACGAGTCTCGCACCTCAATACCTGGCACTCGGGACCAGAGTGTATGGCTGCATGTATTTCTATGTAGCTGAACGCTTTGGTCCCGAGTATTGGGGTGCGAGACTCGTGCGAGTTTCTCACAAGTGTGACCCCGGCCAACGCAGATTTTGTGTGTGTGCATTTATTTAACTCTTTATTTCCATTTTATTATGTTTATTACTAAACATCGGGCTTGGTATTTTCTATCTATCTATAGATATATCTATCTATAGATATGAAGAATACGTAGAATGTAAGTCCACAAAGACAGGGTCCTCTCCCCTCTGTTCTGGTCTGTCATTGTAAATTTGTTTACTGTAAACAATATCTATAACCCTGTATATAACCCCTTTCTCATGTACAGCACCATGGAACTAATGGTGCTATATAAATAAATAAATAATAATAATAATAATAATAATAATATATCTATAGATAGATGGATAGATAAACAGATCTATCTAGAGATAGATAGATCTAGAGATAGATCCATCTATCTATAGATATATCTATTTATCTATAGATCTATCTATCTATCTATAGATCTATCCATCTAACTATCTATCTGTGAATGTAAACAGTATTCTTTAATGGAGTATGTAAATAAAGAGGTTGGACAAGAAATGACATCACAATTATTTTTTTTTGTTCAATAATAGATCTTTATTTAGCTTTCAAAAATGCATACAAATCTGGATGAAAAAACGCATCAAAAAATAAATAAAAAATGTATCAAATCCGCACAAAAATGCATCAAAAGCGCACCAAAAATGAGCAGAGTTTTAGCTGCATTTTCTGACAAGAGATGCAGATTCTGAGAGGAAAAATCCGCAGGCAAATCCGCAACGTGTGCACATAGCTGAAAAGCATTTTAGTCCATTTTTTTATGTCAAAGCTGCTGAAAAAAGAACCGCAGGTCTTTTTGATACCAATACTTCACAAGAAACTTGATGCTTGATATATTAATAATAATCTTTATTTTTATATAGCGCTAACATATTCTGCAGCGCTTTACAGTTTGCATACACTATCATCACTGTTTCCGAAGGGGCTCACAATCTAAATTCTCTATCAGTGTGTCTTTGATATAGTGTGGGAGGACCACAAACCATTTATAAGTCACTTTACATCACTAGGCTTTAAACTTAAAAATAGAGAAGGTATTAAACACTAATACACCAGATTAATATCCTGGAAAAATCCATCAAAAATAATATCACCTCAGCACTCCAGAACTAAATCGGCTAAAATATACAAAATATACAGGATACTCATGGCAGCCTTAATAAATAAAATGTAAAGGTCAATCCCATATCAAATCAATAAAATCCTTCCAATATTATCTATTTGAAAACAAAAGTAATTGAAAGTAAATCTCAAGTTTACTATACTACACCAATTTGTATGACCTTTGTATAAATGAAATATCAGAAAACAGAATAGAAAGTGCATCCAATTTAATTCAAATCTTTCTAGCACCAAGAAACCTTCCCCGATAACACCCCATGAAAGAAGATAACTGCTGTCCATCACTGCGGTGGCTTTTTACATGCTAAGTGCTTGTGCTAATGACTAATAATGTGCTATCCCTGGTTTTTGACAGAGAGCACTAGTACCCATGTTATTCTATTGGGCTGTGCACATGTCCTCAGAAAAAATTAAATGTATGTACAACTCACCTTGGAGATTTGGAACGCAATCGACTATTTATGTCTATGGATCTATGAAATTAATTGGATCGCACTCGAATGACATCACAGACCAACATAATAGAGAAGGTGGAGAAAAAAAAAAATTCTCTCCACCTTCGGAAAAAAATCGGATCCCACTCTGATAATCAGACAAATTTTCTCTATTTGAGAGAAATGGTCATCTGCACCTACCCTAGGGGTTCATAACATTTTAATGGTATGCTATGTTTTAATAAATAATAATTTTGCCTTTGAGCAGTGTTTCCCAAACCCCAGTTGTCATGGATCTCAACAGATCATGCTTTCAGGATTTCCATAGTTTTGCACAGGTGATGGAATTATTATCAAGACATTAGACATTTCCACAAGTTCTCTAACATGTGCAATAGTAAGGAAATCCTTTCTGCAAGATCTGTTGGCGCCGTGAGGACTGGAGATTAGACTGGAGCATGAAAAGCAATCCACAGCTCTCCTTAGATCAAACATTTGAGGTTTTCCTTCTGCTCATCAGTTTACTCCTTACTGTAAGCACAACATAGCTGTGAGGAATGAGCACCGTTGGCAGTCTGAATAGGCTTAAATAACTCCTTCAATGCAACGATCAACAGCCACCGCACCATCTAAGAAGTTTGCAGAGGGATGGGCCTTTTTATGTTTCACTATCACAACCTCACAATTTGATTCATAATTCATGATGTCAATGAAAAACTCTTTTATCATTCTAAATTTCCATGGCAGTGATGGCCAAAAGTGCAGTGATGTCATTGGCGTCAGGCCCAGTCCATATGTGCCAATTAACTTTTGGAATAACCTGGCACTTATTTATATGTAAGGGAGAAAGACAATTACCCTTGTAAAAAATGTAAGCCTGCTATATGAATCACATGATATGCGTATTGGTAAATAGGCAATAGTTATCTTTTGACTTGGATTCAATTATGTAATTATCATTTGCTTGTTACCCTATAAAATTGTGAATTCCTGTATTATAGATTTTTTTTGCTATTACTCATTGTATTTTTAATTATAGATTAATAAAAATCTATTTTTATATGAATCTGCTGGTTTAGAGTGACTCCTCTAGTATTGTAGGAAGATATTTCATTGAGTCTAATGCTTATTGTAAGGCAGCCAGGGGCCTGAATATGATCGGTTAGAGGCAGAGAAATTATATAATATGTTAAGAAACGTGATGTAAGTGATCAAAAGATTGAATCGCCAATTGGAACAAAATAAGAGGACATTAAAGAATGAAACATTTAACCCTTATCCGGCTGAATAGGTACAATTGTAACTATTCCGTTTTAAAATTGCAATAACTTTTTTTTGAAAAGACGTAGAGGGCTGAAATTTCGTGACATCTCTACATTTTTGGTCCAGAATATATTGGCCAAATTTCAATAAAATATCTCCACCCGCTTCCGAGATAAGGGGTCGAGATCTTTTTGCATCCATAACAAGCTGCATAGGTACAAATGTACCTCATATATTTTGAATGAAGATAATGCAAGGGAAAAAGCATAAATTTTTTTTTAATGATAATGCTATTTAACTATTATAAACAAGTAAAAAACTGTTCATTTACATTATAAAAGAAAATGTAAGAAACTTTTTTTTATTGATTTTCTTTGCAAGTAATGCATGTTGGCTTTGCTACAGAGTGTTCATCGCAAATGGGTTTCACACAAACCACACAAGACTTTCTAGTCTTGCGTTGTTTTCGCCTCAGGTCTCTGCAGACATAGCAACTACCAACAACAGGGGAGGGTCCACGACTACCATGAGGTATGTTGGGGCCAGCTGCTGGCTGCGATGCTACCACAATGCATCGTCCAAGCACCATTTCTACTGCACCTCGAAGAAAATGGTTTCTCATTATCATTTTGTTTGTACTACGATCTTCAATTGCAATCATACACAGCTGATTTGCGAGATCTTTCAGGAACTTTCTTCGTTGATCCTTTGCCCTGAAGCTTGGATTGTGTTCTCTGTAGATGATGTAGGATGCTAACCCACTGACATCAATCATATTGTAGAAAAATGCCAAAGTCCAACGTGATGTTCTTCGTTTCACAGTGTACTCTCCCAACATTTTATCCATAACATCAACGCCACCTTTTGTTATGTTGTAGTATTTTATTATCTCTGGCTTGGCTGCTAGTGTCTCTTCAACTTCTCCCGTCATGTGCATAGATGATAGAAGCACGACTGATTTGTTCTTCTTTGGTACATATGAACAGACTGTTGCATCATGATTGTAGGCAAAATTTGTCGAGTTTACAGGCCTTTCTTTGGCAGGCTGCATGTTGCTAGGTAGGAACCTTTTGTTTTTTCTTACTGTACCAACTAGTGTCATGTTCCAGGAGTTCAATACCTTAGCTAGTTCCATGGTTGTAAAGAAGTTATCGGTGGTGACATTTCTTCCAGAGCCTTTATACGAGCTCACTAGGTCCAATACTGTTCGTTCTCCAATGTTTACTTGTCGAGGACCATCAGTTGGTTTCCCAGTGTAGAGCTGACCTTGTAAAGGGTAGGCATTTGATGAGTCACAAGCCCAGAAAATCTTTATGCCATATTTAGCTGGTTTTGAAGGTATATACTGGGTAAATTTAGTATGACCTCTAAATGGAAATAATTGCTCGTCGACGGTGATACAATGATATGGCTTGTAGGCTCTCTCCAGATTACTGTTCAGCATTGTCCAGATGTCCCGTATTGGTGCAGCTTTATCTGTTTGCACACGTTCTGCACGTGTATTTTCGTTGTCAAACCTGATAAATCTGAGTATCATCTTGAAGCGGTCACGAGACATGGCTGCACGTATAAGAGGCAGAGCAGCAACATTCCACATTTCCTCCAGATTCTCTTTGTTGGCTCTGTGCACACCAGCAGCAATCAGTATGCCCAAAAATGCATGAAGTTCAGTTTCAGTAAATTGCTTGAATGTTTTTTGTGGTGGCCGTTTGGAAGAATCAGGAAAACGTTGTACCAGTTCGTTGTTGTAAGCATCACAAACTCTCTTGGCCTTTCGATTCGTTTCCCGTAATATGATGTCACACATCTCGGGAGTCATGATGGACTTGAATAGCTCTAGATGAATTTTGGCTTCGTATTTTGTGCTGAATATAAATAAAACATCGTAAAACAATATGTAGATACTAATTATTATCCATTTTTCGTATAAAAATTATACCTATAGTGATAAGTTTCATACAAAATATATGTAAGCCAAGTCCAGGCTGAAAGACAATTTGACTGTTCTGTCCCCACATAATGAGAATAAAGGTATAACTGGCTGTTAGATGCTGTGAGACTTTCCTACCTTCGTTTCCAAGAAATTGAAGACTTCACAAGCCTAGAAATGTGTGCTCACAGCAATGAGATGAACAGCAAAATGGCTAATGAGAGGAGGGAGGCAGGAAGACAAGTAGAAGCCACTCCCAGTTTGAATTAACTTAATTGACAGCAACATAAGTGACCAGTAACAACACTGAACAATAGATATCAGCATAACATTTGTAGCTGAATGAACTTTAGTTTCTGAAACCAAGTAAAGTCTTCCCACAGTGGAGGTATATGTGAAGGTACAATTGTACCTATGCAGCCTGTTAAGGTTGTAAAATTATGCAGCCTGACAAGGGTTAATAAAGCAAAAAGCCCACTTTCCCCCTCAAAAATATGTATACATGTACAGTGGGTACGGAAAGTATTCAGACCCCTTTAAATTTTTCACACTTTGTTTCATTGCAGCCATTTGGAAAATTCAAAAAAGTTAATTTTTTTTCTCAATAATGTAAGCTCTGTGTTAGGGCTGGCGGAATGCACCAAATTAATATAAAGATAATAATAAGGTGTGTTCGCAGTCCGGGGTCCACTGTGCAGAGATGGTAACTGCTGCTCTGTAATGGCGGACACTAGGGTTGAGCGAAACGGGTTGGCAATTTTCAGAAGTCGCCGACTTTTGGCAAAGTCGGGTTTCATGAAACCCGACCCGACCCCTGTGTGGGGTCGGCCATGAAGTCGGCGATCTTCTGAATCTGGAATCGGAATTCCGATACCGATTCCCGATATGTTTAAGATATCGGGAATTGGTATCGGAATTCAGATTTAAGTGTAAAATAAAGAATTAAAATAAAAAATATCGCTATACTTACCCTCTGACAGGCCCTGGTACTAACCGGGAACCTTCCTTCCTTAGAATCAGCCTTCCAGGACCTTGCGGTGACGTCGCGGCTTGTGATTGGTCGCGCGGCCGCCCATGTGACCGCTCGCGCGACCAATCACAAGCCGCGACGTCACCGTGACGTCACCGAAGGTCCTGGAAGGGCTGATTCTTAGGAAGGAAGGCTGCCGGAACGAAGCCGAGGGCGAGTATATTCCTATTAGGTATATACTCACCCTCGGACATGCCCTGCTTCTTTCCGGCAGCCTTCCTTCCTAAGAATCAGCTCTTCCAGGACCTTCGGTGACGTCACGGTGACGTCGCGGCTTGTGATTGGTCGCGCGAGCGGTCACATGGGCGGCCGCGCGACCAATCACAAGCCGCGACGTCACCGCGATGTCACCGCAAGGTCCTGGAAGGCTGATTCTAAGGAAGGAAGGTTCCCGGTTAGTACCAGGGCCCGTCAGAGGGTAAGTATAGCGATATTTTTTATTTTAATTCTTTATTTTACACTTAAATATGGATCCCAGGGCCTGAAGGAGAGTTTCCGCTCCTTCAGACCCTGGGAACCATTGGAAACCCAATGCACTGCATTGGGTTTCGAGTTTCGGCCGACCCCGACCCCGACTTTTTTATAGGATCGGCCGATTTCACTCGACCCGACTTTTGAAAAAGTCGGGTTTTGTGAAACCCGACCCGATCCTATAAAAGTAAAGGTCGCTCAACCCTAGCGGACACTAAATGGCGGTATCGCACTGGACACACGTGGGTTAACAGATACCCGGTGTGTACTTGCGGCGACCTCACAGAGCCGCAGTACCGCAGAATACGAATGCCGTACACTGTTAGCCTCACAGAGCACAGCAGAATGTGTCGCCCTTGCGATGCCTCAACAACCACTAACGAAAGATTTAGCACACTGAGTTCACGCAGTATCGCTCTGGGGAACGCCACTAACCACCCTGTCTATGGAATTTAGCGCACTGCTTGCACACGGTGCCGCACAGGCGAATGCCACTAACAGACGCTGGTATCGTGCTCAGTGCTGGCTATGCACTACTTGGCGCTGTACTTGGTCCAATTACCCTGACTCAGACACAACAGGAGGGAAGCTTGCACCTGTTACATTCATGCATCCACACACACTACGATTACGGATATACCAGCGCACAGCCGTGCGGTCATGCAATCTTTTTATAGTCGTAGCCTTCCGGGACCTTGCGAATGGCCCAATCCGAGCTGCTTGAGGATCTGAGCATGTGACCTCTGACCACCAATGAGTGGTTGTCTCACAGGCATGCTCAGATGGAGAAAAGCAGGGCTTAGTCCCAGGAGTGTCTGCTCACTGCTGACTAATGCTGATTGCTATAGCTGGACCTGGAATGGCAGCAGCAACCAGACTTACAGCATTAGCCTGAGGAAGATGCTGGGACCGATGTCTCTGCTGAGCAGGCTCCTCTGCAGCTGAAGAAGAATGGGAGACCGCAGAGGACATGGCTTGAGATACCCCCTATGCAGCGGCGGGAACTTGGCACTTAACACTCTGCACCCCATCTTGACTGAAAAAAAACAGAAATGTAGAAATTTTTGCAAATGTAGTAAAGAAAAACTGAAATATCACAGGGTCAGAAGTATTCAGACCCTTTGCTCAGACACCTCATATTTAAGTCACATGCTGTCCATTTCCTTGTGATCCTCCTTGAGATGGTTCTACTCCTTCACTGGAGTCCAGCTGTGCTTAATTAAACTGATAGGACTTGATTTGGAAAGGCACACACCTGTCAATATAAGACCTCACAGCTCACAGTGCATGTCATACCAAGTGAGAATCATGAGGTCAACAGAACTGGCCAAGGAGCTCAGAGACAGAATTGTGGCAAGTCCAGATCTGGCCAAGGTTACAAAAGATTTTCTGCAGTACTTAAGGTACCTAAGAGCACAGTGTCCTCCATAATCCTTAAATGGAAGAAGTTTGGGACCACCAGAAGTCTTCCTAGACCTGGCTGTCCAGCCAAACTGAGCAATTGTGGAGAAGAGCCTTGGTGGGAGAGGTAAAGAAGAACCCCAAGATCACTGTGGCTGTGCTCCAGAGATGCAATAGGGAGATGGGAGAAAATTCTGCAAAGTCAACTATCACTGCAGCCCTCCACCAGTCAGGCCTTTATGGCAGAGTGACCCAATGGAAGCCTCTCCTCAGGCAAGAAACATGAAAGCCCGCATAGAGTTTGCTAAAAAATACATGAAGTTCTCCCAGACTATGAGCAATAAGATTCTCTGTTCTGATGAGTTGAAGATAGACCTTTTTAGTAATAATTCTAAGTGGTATGTGTGGAGAAAACCAGGTACTGCTCACCCCAACAGTGAAACATGGTGGTGGCAGCATCAATCTATGGGGGTGTTTTTCAGCTGCAGGGACAGGATGACAGGTTGCCATTGAAGGAAACATGAATGCAGCCAAGTACAGAGATATCCTGGATGAAAACGTCTACCAGAGTGCTCTGGACCTCAGACTTGGCCAAAGATTCACCTTCCAACAAGACAATGACCCTAAGCATACAGCTAAAAGAGTGGCTTCAAAACAACTCTGAGGCCATTCTTGACTGGCCCAGCCAGAGTAAAGAGCTAAACCCAATTGAGCATCTCTGCAGAGGCCTGAAAATGGCTGTCCACCAACGTTCACCATCCAACCTGACAGAACTGGAGAGGATCTGCAAGGAAGAATGGCAGATGATCATCAAATCCAGGTGTGAAAAGCTTGTTGCATAATTCCCAAGAAGTCTCATGGTTGTACTAGCTCAAAAGGGTGCTTCTACTCAATACTGACCAAAGGGTCTGAATACCTATTTCTACATTACTGTTTTTTTTCAGTCAAGATGGAGTGCAGAGTGTACATTAATGAGAAAAAAATGAACTTTTTGAATTTACCAAATGGCTGCAATGAAACAAAGAGTGAAAAATTTAAAGGGGTCTGAATAATTTCCGTACCCACTGTATATATGTAAAACACAATTTTTTTATGAAATAGTAATTTTTCTGTTTGCAAGCAGTAAATAAAAATATTAAAACTATATATTTGTCACTTTCACAACAGAACGAAGCTGTTGAAAAAGATGATAGCATACCAATTAAACCCAATAACCTATTGAGTGAAAAACTTACTAATTCTCCCCATGTTCTCTCCCCAAAAACTGCAATAAAAATTAAAACAATAATATACATAAAGACTAGTGTAGAAAAAAACATACCGTATTTTTCGGACTATAAGACGCACCGGACTATAAGGCGCACCCTGGTTTTAGAGGTGGAAAATAGTGAAAAAAATATTTGAAGCAAAAAAGGTGGTAAAATATTTAATAACATACTATTATATTTGTTGTTGTTATTATATATAATAGTATGCTATTATGTTGGAAGCTACGGGACCAGTGTGGTGTCTGTAAATAAAGTACTATATGAAGGCGCTGGAGGGTGAGTATAAGAATGGGGGCACAGGGCTTATATTTAAAGCACCACTCCAGCACTGAAAAATAACACTGGAGTGCTGCTTTAAGAACCCATGGGAGAACTATAACTCCCAGCATGTCCTGCAGATCCTATGGCATGCTGGGAGTTATAGTTCACCACAGAAGTGTCAGAGTGCTTTATTGTGTGTTGTAGTGACTAACCTTTTAATTGTGGCAGCCAGCCAGCTGTGGTGAGGTAAAATGCTGGAGCATCCCATCCCATGACACTACAGAGCGCTCCCTCTTGTTGCCTCTCCACAGCACAGGAGGAAGCTTGCAGATTGTAGTGTAGTGTCTGCAGGACCTGTGATGACATCAGAAGAGGGAGGGCTCTGTGCTGCAATGTGATGCTCCAGCCCGCCCACTCCTGACATCACACAGGTCCTTGTGCTGGAGAACTCAGCATCCAGCACAGCCCCGGCAGGCAGGTATGCAGCGATCTTGTGTCCCCTCTGGCACCTGCTGCTGCCTCCTCCACCAGACACACAGATCTCCCCAGCAGCTGCAGGAATCCAGCACTGGGGAAACCGTGTGTGTGTCCCTGTGAAGGAGTATTCATTTGCTTCTCCTGGCTCACCAGCTCAGCTGACAGGTGGGCGGGGAAGCAGCTAATGAATATTCACTGCACTTTAATGATCGGGACCATGTTGTTTCCCCAGAGCTGATTCCTGAAGCCAGGCAGGGACATTTTTCTGCCTCCTGCCTCCCAGTGCAATCCCACTTGCTGCTGCCCCCTCCCCACGTTACATCCCTACCATAAGACGTACCCACACTTTCCTCCAATATTTGGAGGAAAAAAAGTGTGTCTTATGGTCAGAAAAATACGGTACATCATTCAGAAAAAGTACTAAAACATTATAAATTTATATAAACTATACATTTTTTATTTCACTGCAACTTTTCCTTCTCATAAAAAGACATTGCCATCCTATTTATATTACATTGACCAGTGTTCCCAAACTCCAGCCCTCATGTTCCCCCTAATTTTCAGGGTTTTCTTAGTAATGCCTAGGTGATGGAAATATTATCAAGGCAGCAAAAACTGCCATAGGTTCTTTCACCTGGGATCCTAAAAACATCTGTTTAGAGGGCTGTGAGGACTGGTGTTTTGGAAATAATGGCATAGTCCATGGTGTTCATTTTATCACTCCCAAAATAAAAAGTAAAAAAAAGTAAATGCATCTCAAAATGGTCTCAAAGAGAACAACTCATGACACAAGCAACAAGCTGTCATACAACTATATCAAAGGAAAAACAAAATTGGATTGAGTTGGGGAAAAAAAGGTTAACTATGAAACTCAAAAAAATGACTGGTCCTTAAGGGGTTAGTGAAGCCATAGACCCAGGTGGTCTTACAGATGGCTTTTATACAAAATCTGAGGATGAAGATTTGCTTTATAAAACCAAAATTTTACAATACTATGGGCCCGATTCATCATTGCTTTTGCACCATTTTTGTGGAGTAAAAATAGTTCTAATGGTGACTTTTTTATTTGCATCTTATTTAATATTTAATTTGTGCTTTTTCAAATAACTTCACTTGGGTTTGCCTTCTATTGCTCGCCATTATCGGTATTATTTTAGTTATCCAAATGTTTTAGCCTAATTTAGCATTTGTGATTTATCAACATTTTGAGAAATTCTACTCCAGTATCCTAGCAGACTACTATAATTTTTTTTGAGCAATTTAAGACTGATGTGACATTTTAATTTCTGCTCAAAGGATCGTGCGACTCTGAAAAGGCACTTACAAAGAAAAGAGCAAGAGAAAAAAAATGTCTTTGAATTTCCATTAATTTATCAAGTAACGTGTGTCCATGTAATGTATTTAGTGCGGAATTTACCATAGCAAAAAGAAATACATGACAAAAAAACGCATATGATAAAATCGGCCCCTTAGACTTGCATTTGGTTTTCAAGATAAAGAAATAAATAATGTGTTCTTAGAATTGTGCGAAAGAAAAAGTCATAGTACACAGAATGAAACACTCATACCCATTGTATGGTAATAAACAATATTTAATAGTCATAAATAAATATACTACACTACCAAAATTCAATACAGAAAAATCTAAAATTCAGCATTCTGATAAAAGTTGTGAACTGTCAACATAATAGGAAAAAATGGATCATATTAGAAAAAATGTGCAAACAAGACCATGTATAAAGTATATGAAATACAAAAGTTTAATAGGTAATAAGTGCCAAAATAAATTAACATTAAAAATTGACCAACAGAAACCAATGCAGCGGTGCACAACACAGAACTATTGCTTGGGATGCATTTAAGTAGTGGTTATACCTCTATATATAGGTGCAGAACATAGAACAATGTTACACAAATGATAAGCTGGTTTATGTGTGTTGGTATTAAAATAATATAATATGTAATGGTACCAACAGCAAGCCTGAAAAATAAGATACCGTTACTAGTCCTAGAAAGGTATGGTAAATTGCAAGTGCAAATTGAGATAGAAAAAGATTATGAAGCAATAATTACCCAAGCATAGGTGTGCAACTGGGTCCCCTACACGCGTTTGGACACGTGCCTTCTTCCAGGGGGGAGATAAAAATTACAGACTTGTTCATTCTACGTAGCTGGGAAAACTTGCAGAATCGGCAGTGTATCAAATATTTTCCCCACTGTAAATTAACTGTATACCAAGTCTTCAGAGATGAAGTTGGAATTAAATATTCAAGCAGTGTAAGAGATAGCTGGATACACTTAGTGGGTGTTATTGCCATGGGTTATTATAACAAATGTGACCATGCGTTTACAGTGGCCTTAGTAATAGAGAAATGTAACAGTGGATACGTACCCATAACAGATTAAATGAGTGGTAACAGAGAAGATTGGTTCAGGCAAAATTTGAATTCGCCCGCTTACATTGGGTTTCTCTTATTATGCTCTGGGGTCTCTCCAGACCCCAAAACATAATAAATGTAATATGTAAAAAATAAAAAAAATCTTATACTCATCTCACTGCGCATCTCTCCAGCGCCTCTATTCCTCATCGCGCATCTCTCCAGTCCTCATTGCATCTTCAGATTGCCATTGGCCATGATGAAATCCCCAGACCTCTCATGGTAGGTCGGGGCTCCTTCATTCCAGAGATCTCAAGAAAATAAATCTATAGAAGCCATCTGAGGCATGCCTGGAACAATAATTATTCCAAGCAAAACATAAATAGCTAAAATTACTTTGCAAGTGAAGTGCCATACACCTGTAACATAAAGAAAAACAAACAAGAGAAAAGTGGGTGTGTGGTAAGGGCACAAGGAAAAGTGACATACTACACAAATGACCAAATAAATACAAATAAAATCATAACACATAGAACCAAACATTAGAAAATCATTAAAAATTTCATGAGCTCCAACGATACCAAAAAGGCCTGCAACCTGTTAAGTTACCTGTTAAGTTAGTCTCCTAAGGGACTATTGAAGTAAAAAGTAAAAAAAAGTCGTCCAAAATATTAAAAAACTCCATTAAAGATATAACAATTAAAAAAAAATTAAAAAGACACATAACATTGCAATAAAATGCAATGAAAGGCAATCAAAACATGGAATCTACCTCTACAAAATTGTATCAATAAAAATTTCCGCTCAGGGGTCAAAAAACAAGCCATCACACAGGCCAAGATAACAAAAAATGAGAAAGTTATGGAAAATCGAGACAAAACCAGAAACATTTTTATTTACAAATTTCGGAAATTTTTTTTTTCACCAATTAGATTGAAAGAAAAACTATACATGGTTGGTATCTGCATACACGAATTGACCTAGGGAAACATATTTCCAGGTTAGTTTTACCATATATTGAACATGGTAAATAAAAAAAAATAAAAAATTAGCATTTGGAATTGCAATTGCACACTTTTTTTTCCTGCTTATTCCTATGTGGAATAAATAGTGTTATTCAATAGTACCACTTGTCCCACAAAAAAAAGCTCTGATATGGCTTCATGGCTGGAAAAATAAAAGTTATGGCTCTTGGAAGAAGGGGAGGAAAAAACTAAAAGGAAAAAAGGAAAATCATCTGGGTGAAGGGGTTAAAGCTTATGTGCTATTTTGAACTGTTTTTAAGTGTCTAGTCCTAAATGTACGGTTTAGTATAAAACATTTCTTTTGTATTTATTTAGTAGTTTGTGTAGTGTATTTATATTACTTATGCCCTTATCACAACGCTCTTTTTTCTTGTTTGGTTATGGAATATTATTTAACAATGTGCCAGTGACTTTTTAGTGATTTAGCCAGTAAGAGCTTCTGATATGTTATGTAATGTATTTAACTGAACACTTTATGTCATAATCAATTCTTGTGTAAGTAAGGTGAACATTTGAATAAAATATTAAATCATGTTCATTAAAATGCAATCATCTCCAAACATCATACTAATCATTTGAGTGTAACCAAGGCAACAAGACAGTGAAAAATCTACAAAGTTTGGCAGTATAATCAAGAACTGGATCAGAGATTTTATTGGTATAATAGATCATCTTTGGTAATTTTCTTAAGTTTGTTGCAACTTAATTTAAACAAAAGATTCTGGAACTGTTAGGTTTGTTAAGCTTACGTTCCAGAAAGGGTGATCTCCCTCTTAACAGATGAAAAACAAACAACTTTTTATCTCAATAGAGAAGTGTCTTGCAGGTCTTTGCTTGTCCAGGCTTCCTCCTAAAAATGTGCACTGACAGTGCGCTCTTTTGTCAGCTCGCCTCAAGACAGGCGAGCACACTGTCACTGTGCATTAAAGACAATATTTCACAGAGACAAAATACTAGTAAGCATACGCTGGAAATTAGAACCGACGAATGCTTGTAGAACAGGGACTAGCCCAGCTCCTGAAATGGACATCAGATTCAGGCTGGGGGCAGTGATCGCAGCCTCTACACCCCGATGACATCTTGACTGAGTATTCCAGAATGCACTGGGATTCTAAAATGGAGCATCAAACAGAAAAAGTAAAATAAAATAGAGCTGTTAGCATAGAGAGGGAAAGATAGGAACTTATAAATAAAAGTATATTATAAAAGAGATTATTACATTAAATATAAAGACATTTAGGATTAAATTAGTTTCAGACCATCGCTTTAAGCCTTTAGAAATGCAAACTAGATATATTTTCTGTTGCTTGACATTAGAATATTACTCCTAGCAAGCTGGTCATGTGTTATGAAGTGCACAGGTCCTACAGCAGAGGTTGAAAGCCAAGCTGAGGTTAGCAAAATCTTTTGACAGAGTGTAGACTAAAAAGACAATACAGAAAAAAATAGGGTGTATACCCCTAGCAATAGGTGTAGGCAACAATATATTCTCTCATCCGAAAGAATCAAAGCGATGATGCAAATTACACTATGAACCAACTCTGCTGAGAGTGTGATCTGAAGAGTAGAATATGGGGAAAAAAATCCATCTTCTCCATATTCAGTCCATGAAAATCGGACTTCTCTCAGATGTCTTCTGAGTGCAGTCCAATATTTTCAAACGACTCATTGACTTACATTGCCAAGTGCAATCCGATAATTGGATCCAACTCGTACATTCTGCAGTCTTTTCCTTGGACTGTTCCGAGGTCCGGAAAAAAACAGACATGTGCATGGCCTAACAGAACATTGGTTCATGTACGAGCTGACGTTTCATCAGACTACACTTGGACTGAAAATAAGGTCATGTGCATGACCATTAGAAAGAGGAAGTGCAGACTGCAGAAGGCTGCAGCCATTAGAGGATTTTTTTTCTTATGAAGTAGGTAATAGCCAGATGTTTTCTGTTGCCATCTGATTCAACAAAACTTTATAGAGCTCAGACTTAAAAGTGTAGCTTTCTGGGGGGTATTCAATGTATGGGGAAAGGAAGGTGAGGTAACATAAGGTCTGGTCTCACAAGGCCAGAGAAGTAGGCAGTGTTGATGGATGCTATTTGCTGAGAATCAGATTGTCCTATTATAGAGTCATGCTCGCTAATAGATTTTCTGCTTTGACGCTGCTGTGCTTTGTTTTGTTAGCAAATTGTGTACTGATCACTACATTTTCTCAAAGAAATTAAAACTGTGTGAAAGACAGGGCTTCTCAACATTCACCTTGGCAGATCTAGATAAACAATTTAACACACATTACTCGGATTTAATTTAAAATGCTTGTCAGTAAAACACAAATGAATACCTTAAGAAAGCAGCAAAAGTTTCTGGACGGCAGATGTGTGTCACCGAGCTGGTTGGTCTTGGTAATGTAAAGTCTGTACCAGTAACACTAGGTTACTGAGTATTTTAATGTGACAAGATTTGGGGTTTGGGAGGTTTGGGATTTAGGAGTGACCAAAAGAGACTGGGTGGAAAAAAGTCATTCTCGTAATCCCAAACGGTGCTCACCTGCTTAATAACAGCAGCTGGAATCGCTCAGAAGAGTTAGTGTTGTGCTGGAGCTGAAATAGGCGTGTTTTTGTTTGGTGAACAATTTTAATCTGCTTGAGCTGCTGCCTGACATACTGATATGGGTGAGCCTGCTGTTTTTACCTTGTTTCATTGTACCTGAAGGAAGGACAGTTTGTGTTATTCATTTGTACTGGAGAAAAGTTATTTTTATTTTGGAGCGGTAAAGTTTATGATGAACAGTAAACTTTATGGTGCGTTGATATAAAACCCTGTGCCTGTGCATATCCAACAGCTACCAGAGTGCTGAATCCCTGCCATATATATTTCTTAAAAGGAATCTGTCACCAGGTTTGTGCTGCCTTGTCTGAGAGCTGCACCATGTAGGAAAAGAGACCCTTATTCCAGCAATGTATTACTTAGTTTACTCGTTTAGGGGTGCAGCTGTTTTGACACAAAGTTTTTACATACTGTATAGCATGTAGTAGAGCTCAAAAAGCTAAGCATGCCCACACCACAACTTTTGGCGTATATTGTCTATTGACAGTAAACTGCTGGGGCATGGTGGTACCATTTGGCACTTGAGAACTAGTCCAGGAGTAATAATCTCCTCGTGATAAAACATTCATTGTATGGAAAGAACAGCACACAGGCCTAATAAATGACACATCCCTAAAATCAGTGACTCAGTCTCTACCTCATACAGCCCTCATAATACAAAAAAAACCTGCTGACTGATTCCCATTGACGTTATCTTCAGTTGTGTGCAAAGCAATGCAAAACAGTTCAGACTGATCAGTGAAACAATACAATTAGCCATACTAACCTGCTGGAATGTAAATGAAGATGCTGCAATTGTGAAGCAGGCGTTAGGGTTGGCGGAACGCACCGAATATATCTATTAGGTGAGATAGGTGCGTTCGCAACCCGGGATCCACCGTGCAGAAAAGAACCTGCTGCTAATAAGGCGGTGAAGTAAATTAGTAAAAACGAACTCCGTTACTTCACAGAGCCCGCAGTAAAGAGAGCGCTGTGCCCTGTTTAGCTCACAGGGGACACAGCTACTGAGTTGAGCCGACAGGGGTCATGCTGTCCAAACCAAACACGCAGCTCCTCTCCGGTGGAGCCGGAATTCTAATGGCTATTAGCCAGCCCTGAATTCACTCATAAGAAACTCCTCGCCGGAGGTGCCAGCATTCTAGGGGCTTATTTCAGCCGGGTCCCTGACCACACACACGACCACACTGGCGCTGAGCCCGTACATATTTGATACTAGCGCATGGCCGTGCAGTCATGAGAACCTTTTATAGCTGCAGCAACTTCAGGACCTTCCCAGAAGGACCAATGGAAGACTGCCACAGAACTTGATCAGGTTCAGGTCCTTCCTGGAGGACCATTGGAGGTTGCTGCAGTACCTGAGCATGTGACCCTTGATCTCCATTGAGAGATCTTACCCTGGGCATGCTCAGTGTGTGCAAAGCAGGACTTAGTCCCAGAAAAGCCTGCTCGCCGCAGACCAGTGCAGGGTACAATAGCAGAGCCTGGAGAGGCAGCAGTAACCCTTTGCACAGTATCAGATTCAGTGAGACGCTGGGACCGACGTCTCCGCTGAGCAGGCTCCACTGTGGCTGATGCAGAATGGGAGACTGCAGCAGACATGGTTCGAGATTCCCCCTGTGCGGCGGTGTGACTCCTAACAGCAGGATTATCCACATGCCAGGATTATCTTTTGTAAATCAATTTTTCTCAAGCTTTTGAGTGTACAGTCAATGGGTTTACCCTGTGGTAAGTGCTGATTATGCTTTGGTAACCTCTGTGACTATGTAGACACTAGAAGAAGAACCCACTATGCTGCCAGAGAAAGGGAAAGGGAAAAACTGTAAATACTGCAGTAGTTATAGGCCTCTATTTGTAAAATTTTAAACTTATTAACATATTAAAATTACTAATTACTTTACTTGCCATGTACCACAAACATACCATTAGGAGGACACACAGGCTGGTTAAAGGTGGGTCCAAAATTAACATTAATTTTAGTCCTAAATGTTTGTCTATTTAATGTTATAATCTACGGTAATCTCTTTTCTAATATACTCTTATTTAAAGGTCCCCATGATTTGTTCTCTACTTTATCTAAATGCTTTTTTTTTAATTACTTCCTGTGTGATGACGATTTGTTTGAGAACCCCTAGTGCTTGCTATGATACTCAAGCAAGACGCTATTAAGGGGCAGAGGCTGTCATCATTGTCACAGCCTATGCCCCCACTCTGAAATGAAGCCTCATCGGTGGTGTCCGTTTCAGGGGCTGGGCTAGTACCTGCTGTACTGAGCATATGTCAGTTGTCAATTCCAAAGTGTGCTCAGTACGATCTTGGGCAATATTCTGTTTAATGTGCAATGACATTGTGCTACCTTACTAGCATTGATGAGAAGTGACGTGTTGGCAAAAGTGCGCTGTTCGTGTGTACTGTAAGGAGTAAACGAGTCAGGGACTAGCCCCACCCCCGTAAGTGATGTCACTTGAGTGGGTGGGGTTGGTTTTTGCTGTCCTTTGCAAGCTTCTTGCTGGCTTTTCTCCCTACAATGTGCACTCACAATGATCGCTCTTGCCAGCTCACTTCTTATCGTCAAAGCCAGTGAGAGAGCGCACTGTCACTGAGCATATGCTGTAATTGACATCTGACCCATTCTAAGTAGATCAGGGACTATTCCGGCCTCTGAAATGGACACCACTTATGATGCTTTGTTTCAATTTGGGGCAGAGGCTATGGCAGTGACCGCAGCCTCTGCACCCTGATAACATCTCGTTTGAGTATCCCATGTACTGGGGCTTCTCCTATTCAAATGAAGTGTCATCAAATAGTAAGTGGGTATAAAGAAAAGTAGTTAGATACTGCAGAGAGGGAAATGGTAGGGAATCTGTATATTAGAAAAGAGATTAGATTATTACATTAGATAAACATCTAAGTTTACAACAAATGTTAGTTTTGGACAACCCCTTTAATACAACTAATTTCACTAGACCAACAAACTCCCATTGGATGTTCACAGCACATATTTTGGGAAGGCTATTAATACATGGGGTGGCTATACATTCAGCAAGATATTTTACTTCATCACACAATTTATTGATGTAGTATTTTTCATTTACTTCTACAAAATTAAATTAAATTGGATATTCTCACCCAGTTTCATTACTGACAATGGGACAAAACAGGAGTGTACCCCTTCCCAATTGTATTATTATAGTGGAGACTTTTATATAATGCAAATACATCAACAACCTGGGCCTTCAGATAGGTGATACAGACTACTCATCATACTGCAGCTAGTGAAGACGAGTTTCGACTTTTTCTCCGTAAACCTAAAGCAGCTCTTTCTTAGCTAAAACACTGATTTGATCAATTTAATGATCTCTTCAATTTTAAAATGAACTATAACAAGTTTCAACATTAACTACCAGATGCTCCATAGCAGTAACAACCAGACACCAAGATTATTCATCTTTCACAAACCACTCAAAGTTCAAAAATACCCAATAGAGAAAATGATCATATATTTTCCCTCCCTGAATAATGGCAATTATTAATCTTGGATTATGCATAGGTCACAGGAACTTACACGTGACTTGTCTTCTCTATACTATGCAAATGGATCATATTTCCCTACCAAACTCCTTACAGTCCATTTGCAAGATGGTTTTTTTGGATTTCTTTGAAAAAAAAAAGCTTTGATGATCTCCTATACACCTAATTAAAAAGAAGGCAAACATTGGTCTAGGACTTTGAGTTCTTGCTCAATAGTTAGAATTCCTGTGGCACAGGGTTCAGGCTTCTACACTTGATTTCTATTGCCTGCACATACATCGATATCACATACAATTTGCATTGGGTGAAAAATGCCATCACTGCTATACCACTACATTCATATGTAAGTATATGCTGGCAGGTTTTCCTTAAATGTGCTCATGCTTGGTGCAGCATTTCTTTAACACTAAAACCAGCATTCTGGCAAACACCAGGGTGGTAGAGCCGCTTAATAAAGCACATCCATCAAAGTTTTATCCTCTTAATATATTGCAATCATCATATTTTATAGCACTGTGGTTTTACAACTGCTCATTTTTCCATTACACCTAGTATAAATTATTCTCTTTGCTCTATGTAGAAACAGCTCTCTGCTCCTTCCCCCGCCATGAACTTTTGATGTGACTTATGACTCATAAAAATAAAACTTACTTGTTGTTTCTACATAGCACTTAGAAGGGTTCAGCTAGTCATTTTTATTTATGTGATGTCATAGACCTAATGGAAAAGAGAAGAATTATCTGGGTAGAAGAGAAAAATGAGCAATTGTAGGTACACAGTGCTATGTAATATGATCATTGTAGTATATTAAGAGGCTAAGATCTTAATGGGAGTTGTGTTTCTTTAAATAGGAACAAGGGGTAATTAAATGGAAAATTGATTTTCTCACTTTTGTAAAAAAAAAAATAGTGGAAATGTTCACTGTTATTAAAAAGGGGAATAGTGTCATACAAGAATAAAAAAAGATTCACCTGGGTTGACTTAATGAACAAGAGCTCACCCTTTTTGTTCAATGGGAAAAAAAATGAAGAACTAATGGTCCTTAAATCCTTACAGTGGCTCAGAGGCCTTGAAGAAAGTATTTTAATAATTCTAAATCTAGTCATGATTTTGATTGTTTTTTTTAAATTAATGAACGTTGGATTAAATGAAAAAACTATGTACAGTATGTTAAAATCATACACTGATGAGCAAAAGGGTAACATTGACGTGAACACTTGAGGCTCTATATCTCACCATCCACTACTGATTCGAACTTGAGACTACCATAATTTTATAGATAATAATCTTGCCTCTCTCATACATAAATTTGACTTTCAACTATTTAGCATATGATTAGTGATGAGTGAGTGTACTCGTTGCTCGGGTGGTCTCCGAGTATTTGTGACTGCTCGGAGATTTATTTTTTGTTGACACAGCTGCATGATTTACATCTACTAGCCAGCCTGAGTACATGTGAGGGTTGCCTGGTTGCTAGGGAATCTCCACATGTAATCAAGCTGTCTAGTACCTGCAAATCATGCAGCTGTTTCAACAAAAACTAAATCTCCGAGCAGTCACAAATACTCGGAGATCACCCGAGCGTGCTCAGGAAAACCTGAGCAACGAGTATACTCATCACTACATATATTTAGTTACGTAGATTTTTATAAAGTCACAGCATTGTTACTGTTTTGCTTCTGGTGGTGGAAAAAAAATGTCTTCCTGTATACTACAAAATACAACCTGTTCTCACATTTACTAATAGCTCAGTGTGTTATTTGGTTGATTCCCAAGTGAAAGATCACTGATTCGTATCGAGGAGCAGCCATGAAGATTTCCCATTGAAAACGAAACAGCATCATCCAGCTCATTGATAGCGGTCTCTCTGCCAAGAAAATTGCCAAACTGCATCATGTGAGTGCCATGACAGTTGGAAAAATACAAAATGAAGTCCATCCATCCATTCAAAAGCCAAGAGGTGGATGTCCAGGCAAAATATCAGTCAACAAGTCGGCTCATCCCAAGGTTATCAGTTCTGGCGCAACAAATGCATCAGTGGAGGTGGCTTGTATGCTTCATAATAATGAAATCATAGATGGCCATGCAAGCACTGTGTGACGCACGACACACAAGTCTTAAATGGTGGTTAGAAAAAAGTTAAAGATTAAAGAAGCCTCGACATCAATTTCGCCATAAGAAGCATCAGTTTGAGTTTGCAAAAATGTACAAAAAGTGGACAGTAGAAGATTGGATACGTCTGATTTGGAGCGATGAGATGAAAGTCAATAGACAAGGCTTTGATGGGTGCAACCTGGTTTTGGAAGAAACAAGGGATAAAAGGGGCTAACGGATAAAGAAGTTGAAGGAACTGTCAAGCTCGGAGATGGAAACATGATGGTATGAGGCTGTTTCACAGCCAACTGTGTTGGTTATTTCACCAAGGTCAATAGTGATCTCAATGTTGAGCTATATGTGAGTATCCTACCAGATGAGTTACTTCATACACTCGAGTACTATGGGTATAAAAAGGACAACCTGGTGTTTGAGCAGGACAATGTCTCAAAACATAAGTAGACATTGGCAAATAAATGGTTCAATTACAATGAACTGGAGTTCATGGATTGCCCCTCAGAGTTCCCAGACCTCAATCCAATCAAACACTTGTGGGTAGAGCTGAATAAAAAACTGTATACATACTCAAGTGAGTCGACCAGTATGCACCAACTTTGGGAACATGTAGAAGAGACCTGGGATCAGTTTTCAGTCGAGACATGCGTAAATCTAATAGAGAGCATGTCCATAAGGATTCAGGCAGTGTTGAAAGCCAAAAGGTGGATTTAAAAAATAATAATAAAATAATAAAAATTGAAATTTAGATTTTTAGGAGCAAAACAGTAACAATAAAGTGACATGACAAGAATCTGCATAACTAATCATATGTTAAAGAGTTGCAAGTCAAATTTATGTATGAAATAGCCAAGATGATTGTCTACAAAATGATGACAGTCTCACACCTGAAGCAGCAGTGGATGGTGAGATATGGAGCCTGAAAGTCAAAAGTTCAAAACATTGTTACCCTCTACTCGTCAGTGTACAGTATATACAAAAAAATCTTTGAAAAAGGCAAATTCACAATGTATCAACCAAAAAGGCTACACTTACAAATAAAAAGGAAAGTTTAAAGTACCATTTTGCAGCAAGATATAGACAAACAGCAATATTTTCTTTTTATGTCCCTTGGGATTCATCCAACCAGATTGTGGGACTCAAATTAATGAGTAAAATAGCAGTTCTTTACAGAAGGCAAAGCTCACATTTACGGCAGAGAACAGGTAAAACACATGTCCATCATACAATCATATTTCACACTCATTGACAGATATTTGCCTTTATAATTTTTAATATTAAAAACAATGAATGTCAAAAAAAGACCTACAGGAAAATTCTTAAAAGTGAATTTATGGTCGCATTATAAAATAGCTAAATAGAAATGTCATCATCCCTTGTATTACCCCCACACGTTTATTAAGTCTGAGTAAATCATTCTTACCTTTTTTGTGTAAACCTCTAGATAGCAGGTGCATCAAGCTGACAGCAGATATCTATCTCCCAAGTGTAATCATATTAGATGTACATGGCCATGCTTGGTGAATGATTTTAAGCTAATTGCTTCTGATGGAATTCGATTATCTTCACTCTATCCATTCTTTATGCAATAACAATATTCTTTATTCAATGAAGATGCATTTATTAATAGCCAAGGTCCACTTCTGACTTTGTAGTCACTTGCACAGCTGAGCTAACAGGCTTGTGTATAAGTATACAGAACCTATAGACACATGGAAAGTCTCTGCTGATTGTGTGTCAAGAGAGGCTTCAGTCATGAGATGTAACAGTGTTGCTTACTCCGGGGGAAAGATCTACATTGTGTCTTCAATTCCTGCTGTCAGATAATAAATCAATAACCACAAAATGCCTAATCAAAAGAATACTTGGTGGTAGAATTACCAAGTGGATATATACAGTACATTATTTTTTGCCATCTGATGCTGCCAGTAATAAAACAGTTAAATGTGAATGGCTTGTGTTTTTACTTGTTGAAGCATATGGCTGTTAGCCCTGTGCTTAACATGCCTGAGGAGCTAACAGTCCTCTGAACAATGGCTTTACGAACAATTTAGGTGCCGTGTCCATGGTTTTTCTGTACTACTGTTAATACCAATCCTTAAGGCCTGCAGCACAGCCACAGATATCTTCTACCATGAATGGTCATCATGGATTGATGCCATATATTCTGAGGGCCCCGCTCAACGCCAGCTGACCATGGGAATCCCTTATAGCAAATACTCTTATATTCCACAGGGCTACCTCACAACATGCCATATGTGCAAGAAATGTGTGTAATATCAAACCTAGGACAGATACATGTTCAAAGGCACAAAGAAAGATATCTCAAAACATATCATGATGACTGCATAGATAAGAGGTACTTATAGTTTAGATGTTCCAAGAATCTCTACACATTTCACCACTATGGATCATCAACAGGTAGGATAGATTGATGCATCATAAATAATATTACTCCTTATAATATTTAGATAGACAGTTTCATAGAATAGAATAGACCGATAAATAGATAATAGATAAGCAGATAACAGATATATAAAAGATAGATAAGACAGATAGATAATAGATAGATAATAGATAATATCTATATATATATAATTGTTTAAGGGTTTTTCCGTCTGTCTGTCTGTCTGTCTGTCTTTCTGTCTGTCTGTCCTGGAAATCCCGCGTCTCTGATTGGTCGAGGCCACCAGGCCTCGACCAATCAGAGACGGGCACAGCATGGCGACGATGATGTCATAAAGGTTGCCTCGACCAATCAGCGACGGGCACAGTCTGCCGTGAATTCGCCTCGACCAATCAGCGACGGGCACAGTATCAATGTAGATGTCATAATGGTTGCCATGGCGACGATGATGTCATAAAGGTTGCCTCGACCAATCAGCGACGGGCACAGTCTGCCGCGAATTCTGGAATCATCATTGTCCATATACTACGGGGACATGCATATTCTAGAATACCCGATGCGTTAGAATCGGGCCACAGTCTAGTATAAATATATAGATACAAAGATAATAGATATAAATCAATAAATAACCGACAGATAAATAGATAGATAAATAGATAATAGATAGATAATAGATATGAGAAAGATAGATAGACATAAACACACAGCACACTATACTCATCTATTTAGAAGCATTTTACTTCCTGGAGTTTTGGGAAAACAGAGGGACCGTCCAATCAGCTGAGTCATTCCACTGGTCCTTTGAACTGTGTCTTGCAGAGACTGGGGCTTGGTGTCAGTTGTGAAATTAAGTCCAGTCTCTGCCAGACAGGAAAACACTAGATGGGTGTGACCAGCGCAGCTGCTCCAGAGGCAAGAGAGAGCTGGTCACATATCAAAGTGTGGTATCTAGGCAGCGGTGCAGAATGCTGACAGGGAGTATATTAGAAAATGTCAGCATTCTGCAGCCTAGGTACCCACACAAAATAGGAAGAGTCCAGACAACCCCTTTAATAAGGTAATTAAGGGTTACAGAGGATCAGACATCAGTGATTAGGGACACCATTTGTACCTATTCTAGGGTACCAACCTCCACAATAACATAGGGATAAGTATTTAAAGAATAAGCAGGACAGAAAATTCCACATTTTCCCAGGGTTAAAAGTTGTTTCTGTAATCTATTTTTAATTCAATACTATGGAATAAATTGACTGCTATTGAAATGTTATTTAATGTTTGTACCAAATTATATATCATATTATATTTACATATGGGTGGGGTGGTTTTAACTTTGTAGAAATAAGGATACGTTTTAAAGGCTGTTTTATTAGACGGTACTTGTTAATTTTTTAATACAACTAAATGTGATAGTGTCGCATTCTGAACATGTCAACAACAAGATTCAATAATTGTAACTATAATTAAAGGTTTTGGCCATTATTTCTAAAAATCTATACAGAAAACATGATATAAAGTTGTGAAAATTGCTATTATAACTTTAATTTTATTGCTGCTGCTGTATTGATACATTTTCTAAAATAGTGGTGCATTGTCAAACCACTTATCACCAAACAAAACCATCCATGGCTCTATTAGCGCTCATGCTTTTTAGTTTACAAATCCTATATTCAGGACAAGCACAACATCTATTGCATTCCCAATAGTATTCCTCTAAAATAAGGGCAACAGCGCTTCAGAAACCACAGTTGCTTGATATTTCCACAATTTGACATGCTCACTATTACTTACTAAAGATGTGATAACCAAGTACTAGCACTTCAAACTCTGTTTTAGAGCCATTAAAGTAATCTTTCAGTTGGATAGACATTCACCTATATAAGGGCATGCAGTTCTTTGAATGCTAAATCCATCAACACCTTTATATTTTCAATCTGTTGCTGCATTCCCGAGAAATCAGTATTTTAGTTAAAAAGCAAATAAGGTGTTAAGTGCTCTGGGAGTGACAAAGCAATTTCAAAGTCTCTGTTTCAAGAGGTTATTTCCTCGCCCAGCACAAGACTCTTTAGCTTTGATTGATAAGTCATTGATTTTGTGATATCAGGTGCAAGGCAAGGAAATCAGAAACAGAGTTATCAATTAAGCGAAAGACATTGGTGCTGGTTGGAAAAACTTCAAAATGCAGTGGCTTGTTAAATGCTCGGTCACGGCCAGAGCATATAACACCTCATTTAATTTGCATATGAATAAAAAAATTATTTCTTGGGAATGCAGCAACAGATAAAGAGATATAAACGGCTTTAATTTAATTAAGCAAAATAAGCAATAAATTTCGTTCAGCTTCACAATTGTGTTCCACTTGTTGTTGATTCTTCACCAAAAATTTGTATTTGGTATCTTTATGTTTGAAGCATGATATGTGGGAAAAGGTTGAAAAGTTCCAGGGGGCCGAATACTTTCGCAAGGCACTGTAGTGCCGAGTGTCAGCTGTCATAATAAGCTGACACCCAGCAGCAATCACGCGCTCATAGATTTTGTGCGAGCATGATCATGAGGGCATAATAATCCTTCTCACGTCAATAATTACCAGGACACGTGGACGTATTATTACTGACTCTGTCGGAAAGGAGTTAACTTTAGGCCTCTTGGAGATCATCTCATCTTCAACTTGCTTAAATTTTCACAAAAACAGTAATTTTAACCAGGGGTGCCCAAACTTTTACATGCCACTGTAACATTTTTATTATTACTTTCTATTGTACACCTAGACACCCACACACTCTCTGACTCTATCCTACCACTGGCATCCATATCCTCACTCCACGACACAGACAGTGCCACTGCTTTCTACAATGCCACTCTCGCATCAGCTATTGACACGGTTGCCCTTCTCATTCATGGCAGAGTGCGATGTATCAATAGTAGTGTTGAGCATTCCGATACCGCAAGTATCGGGTATCGGCCGATACTAGCGGTATCGGAATTCCGATACCGGGATTCCGATACTTGCCGCGTATCGGATACCGGAATCGGAAGTTCCCAGATTCAAAATGCAGAAATTCAGCCAATGAGAATGATTTCAAGTGTGGGCACATCCTGTTCAGCATGGAGGGCATGAAACTACTGGCATGGCTGTGATTGGCTGCTGAAATGATGTCATGATGCAGTTTAAAAGTCGCTGGCGCCATTTTGCGATCACTCTGCTGTGAATTCAGTTAGTGACAGGACGCTGTTTGCTGACTGAGGGACAGTTTAAAGATAGCGATTTGCTTCTTTGTGCTTTCCAAAGGCTAATTTAGCAACCGCTGTGTTCACCTACTATTCACCTTCCTTTTGCCTTGTAGCGCTGTTTTCACAGCGATCTGCAAGGTCTGTGTGTGTGTGTGTGTGAGTGCAGCCCACTCTCTAGTCTGAGTGCAGCCACATAGGCCATCCATAGCTGGTTGTATTCAGTTCAGGGAGGGTGGTTCATTGCCTCATACTGTCCTTTTTTTTTTTTTTTTTGAAGTAGTGCAGGCTGCTGCACATTTTTTCCAAAAATTCCTATTAGTGTCTTTCCACCCGTCTCCAGCTAATTTGTGGAAAAACACTACATAGGATAAAGTAGAGGAGGGTTTTTGGGCCTTGCAGCGCCGTTTACGGCTGTCTGCACGGTCTCCGTGTGACTGCAGCTCGCCCTGTAATCTGTGAGCAGCTATAGCCTGGTTGTCTCCAGCTCAGGGTTTTTCACTGCGTCATACCGCCAAATCAATTTTCTTTTTTTTCAAAGTAGTGTAGTCTGCTGCTAATTTATTTTAAAAAATCCTATTAGTGTCTTTCCACCCGTCTCCAGCTAATTTGTGGAAAAACACTACATAGGATAAAGTAGAGGAGGGTTTTTGGGCCTTGCAGCGCCGTTTACGGCTGTCTGCACGGTCTCCGTGTGACTGCAGCTCGCCCTGTAGTCTGTGAGCAGCCGTAGCCTGGTTGTCTGCAGCTCAGGGTTTTTCACTGCGTCATACCGCCAAATCAATTTTCTTTTTTTTCAAAGTAGTGTAGTCTGCTGCTAATTTATTTTAAAAAATCCTATTAGTGTCTTTCCACCCGTCTCCAGCTAATTTGTGGAAAAACACTACATAGGATAAAGTAGAGGAGGGTTTTTGGGCCTTGCAGCGCCGTTTACGGCTGTCTGCACGGTCTCCGTGTGATTGCAGCTCTATCCGTTGTCAGTTCAGCCCCAAAAAAATAAATAAATAATAAAGTTCACCAAACACACCAGTTACACACCACTTTACATTTGTGTAGGCCACATTAGCTCATATTCAAGTCTAGTCCACACTTTAGAAAATTAGTGTGTCTTATACCTGTTAGGAGGAGTTGCTCAGGAATAAGCACACAAAGCCGTTAGTACTTTTCTGCTTATCTTTATCAGTCAACCAAGATGAAGAAGGCAGTGAGTAAGGCACGTGGGCGTGGGCGTGGGCGCGGAGCAGGGAGGGGACGTGGGGATTCTGTGCCTGCTGCGGGCACCGGTGAGTCATCAGCACCCACTTTCACAAGGGAACAGTCGTTCATGCGCAGCTTTGTCGCCGAGCGCCGTACACCGCTGCTGCGTGAAGACCAAATTGAAGCCGTTGTGGGATGGATGGCAGCTAATGCATCAACTTCCATTAGTGCCACATCCTCTCAGACACAGAGCACTGGAGAGCAGCCATCTGTCTCTTCACCACCTGCAAAATTGCCCAGGCAGACAGAGATCCCAGGACAGGAGCAGTCTCTACTTCTGTTCTCTGAATCATCTCTTGGCTTGGAAACAGGGGGCCAGCCAAGCAGCATTGGAGAAATGGAAGAAGAGGCAGGGTGCAGTGATGCCCAACCGCTTTTTCTGTCTTCCTCTGAAGAGGCGGGTGGGCCAGTGGCTCCGGTCACCACCTCGCAGGCCGCATCAGCTGATGATGACACTCAGGTGCCACTTACTGGTGCGTGCTCTGCTGCTGAGACTACCCAGGAGGAGCAGTTGGGGGCAGAGGGTAGTGTAGATGATGAGGTCCTTGACCCATCTTGGCGTCAGGGACAGGAAGGTGGTGGGAGCAGCTCTGAGGAAGAGATTCCCCGTATGGCCCAAAGAGGGAGAGGGAGGGGGAAGACTGCGGATCCTGCAGCCTCCGCTTTGGCACCCGTAAGGAGCATGTCTCTTCCAAAAGTCAAAAGGGGGGCTCCCAAGACTTGCAGTGCCTGGTCCTTTTTTGACCCAGTTGCAGATGACATTTGCTATGTCAGATGCAAGGTGTGTAATCAAAAAATCAAAAGAGGTCAAAAAGTCGCCAACCTCAATACCTCCAACATGTGGAAACATGTGCGCAACAGGCACCCGGCGGAGTTAGACAAACACACTGAAGAGCTAGGCCAACCAACAGCGGCAGCTACCACCTCTTCAGCTCGTGTTGCCTCTTCCTCTAGCTCACACGCAGCTGGTTCGGCTTCCTCCCAGGATCGCCGTGGAAGAACCTCTGGCCCTGTTGTCCAGAGACCCGCTGTCATTCCACCCGCAGCACCACTTTCCCAGTCATCCACACACTCCCAGCCCAGTCTACAGCCATCGGTAGTACAGGCATGGGAGAAAAGGCGGCCTTTCTCGTCAAACCACCCACGAGCACAGGCTCTGACTGCAGGCATTGCCAAACTTCTGTCACTGGAAATGCTGTCATTCAGGCTGGTGGAGACTGACAGCTTCCGTGACTTGATGTCATTGGCAGTCCCACAGTACAATGTGCCCAGCCGCTTTTACTTCAGCAGGCAAGCCGTCCCTGCCCTGCACAAGCATGTGGAGGGACACATAAAACACGCGCTACTGAACGCCGTCAGTAGCAAGGTCCACCTCACCACCGATGCGTGGACCAGTCAACATGGACAGGGGCGATACCTTTCCCTCACTGCCCATTGGGTTAATGTAGTTGAGCCGGGTACAGACCGTGCGAGTGGCGCAGGACGTGTCCTGCCCACTCCAAGGATTGCAGGAATCCATTCTGTACGCATTGACTCCTCCTCTTACACCAGTTCCTCAGAATCATCGCTGCAGGAGCCGTCACAGTCCACCTCCACATGGACCCGTGATGAACGTGTACCTGTTACGACCGACATGAGCACAGCCGTGGCCAAACGTCAACAGGCCGTCTTGAAATTAATTTTTTTGGGGAATCGTAGCCACACAGCGCAGGAGCTCTGGAATGCCATCAAGCAGGAGAGCGATGTGTGGTTTGAGCCAGCGAATCTCCAGCCAGGCATGGTAGTGTGTGATAATGGCCGAAATCTGGTGGCAGCCCTGGGCCTCGGCAACCTCACTCACATCCCATGTCTGGCACATGTGCTCAATTTGGTCGTGCAGAGTTTTTTGAGGGACTATCCGGATCTTGATGCACTGCTGCACAAGGTCCGCCTAGAGTGTGCTCACTTGCGGCGTTCCAGCACGGCAAAAGCGCGCATTGCGGCTCTGCAGCGCCGACACCGCCTGCCGGAACATCGCATCATATGTGACCTACCTACCAGGTGGAATTCCACGTTACATATGTTGGAGCGGTTGTGTGAGCAGCAGCAAGCTGTAATGGAGTACCAGCTGTATCAGGCGCAAAAAAGTCGCAGTCAGCGCCGTACAGACTTCACAACCACAGAGTGGGCCACTATGAAGGATGTCTGCCAGGTTTTGCGTCCCTTTGATTATTCCACGCGGATGGCGAGTGCAGATGATGCACTAGTCAGCATGACTGTCCCCCTTATCTGCCTGCTTGAAAAATCACTGCAAGCGCTAAGGGATGATGTTGTGGAAGAGGTGGAGGATGAGGATTCACCACTTCCATCATCTTCTGGACAGTCAGCGCCACGTGGTTCCTCACAAACGCGTAGGCAGGGGACAGTTTGTGAGGAGGATGAGGAGGAGTCAATGGAGGAGGAAGACATCCGTCCAGAGGAGGGAGTTACACAATTGTCCAGTACTCAGTGTGTACAGCGAGGGTGGGGTGATGACGAGCGGGCAGAGATCACGCCTCCAGCTGGGGACAGCGTTTCTTGGGCAGTTGGCAGTCTGCAGCACATGGTGGATTACATGCTGCAGTGCCTGAGAAACGACCGCCGCATCGCCCACATTCTCAACATGTCTGATTATTGGGTGTTCACCCTCCTCGATCCTCGCTACCGGGACAACGTAGAAAGCCTCATCACACCGTTGAACCGGGAGCGAAAAATGCGGGAGTACCAAGACACACTGGTCAGTTCCATCATCTTCTCCATTCCAACTGAGAGAAGTGCTGCTACTGCATTCCAAAGCAGCTCAGTGCGTCCAGGCAGTGGTGGAGGCTCTGCACAAAGAGGGAGCAGAAGCAGTGCCTCTGCCCAAGGCAAGACCAGTATGGCCCAACTGTGGCACAGTTTTGTGTGCCCCCCACAAAAGTCTACACCATCACAGACGGCTCCAGTCAGCAGGAGGCAACGGTTCCGTCAGATGGTGACAGACTACATGTCTTGCCCTCTTGCTGTACTCCCAGACGGCTCTTCCCCTTTCAAGTTTTGGGTCTCAAAGCTGGATACATGGCCAGAGCTAAGCCAGTATGCATTGGAGGTGCTGTCTTGCCCTGCGGCCAGTGTATTATCGGAACGTGTCTTTAGTGCTGCAGGTGGTGTACTAACTGACCGTCGCATGCGACTATCCTCCGATAACGTTGACCGGCTTACTTTTCTGAAAATGAACAAGGCCTGGATCTCGCAGGAATTTGCCACTCCTCCTCCTGATTAAATAATTAGGTCACTGTATACGTTATCCAGGTCTCCTGTTGTGTTCATCTTTCTACCACCTGAACTTAAATTCCTGGGCTCCAACACCGCCAGTTGAGGCTCAGACGTGCCGTCTGCACAGTCAAAACATACGACCCAGTGTTATTGGGTTTCAGTAACGTCAGCTGATCCCCAGCTGTGTAGCCGGCAATGTGTCATGCGACCGCCACGCTGACACAACAACTGAAATGTAAGGGAATCTGTCCCCCCCCCCCCCAAGGCGTTTGTTACTGAAAGAGCCACCTTGTGCAGCAGTAATGCTGCACAAGGAAAAAGGTAGCTATTTTGGTTTTGCTCCTTGCACACGCAAAACTTAACACTTATAAAATGTGTCCACTGATACCGTAAAACCGTCCCGGAGGTGGGACTTTCCTTCGTAATAGGACGCAGCACAGCCGTCATTCCTACCCCCCCGGCGCCGCGCCCCGGCTCCTCAGCGTTGTTTGATTCCGTCCCGGAGCCTGCGCTGTTATGTTATCCCGTGGCCAGGCACACTTAGCGCTGCCCGTCTTCTGGCATCATTTGGTGTCAGGCTGGCTGCGCCTGTGCGGCCACGCTGGCCGAGAGCCCGCCTCGCAGTGTCTTCTGATTTAATCCCACTGGGGGCCTGGGATCTATGGACATGCGCAGTGCATATCTGAACCTCCACCTCTCACTCATCTCCCTATGGCTTCTTCAGACTGTTCGGTGTCAGCTGGTCCCTAATAGCATGCCACGGCCGTGACACCGCACAGTCTGAAAAAGAAGCCGTAGGGAGGGGAGTGAGAGGCGAGGATATGCACTGCGCATGGCCATGGATCCCAGGCCCCCAGTGGGATTACATCAGAAGACACTGCGAGGCGGGCTCTCGGCCAGCGCGGCCGCACAGGCGCAGCCAGCCTGACACCAAATGATGTCAGAAGATGGGCAGTGCTAAGTGTGCCTGGCCACGGGATAACATAACAGCGCAGGCTCCGGGACGGAATCAAACAACGCTGAGGAGCCGGGGCACGGCGGCGGGGGGGTAGTAATGATGGCTGTGCTGCGTCATATTACGAAGGAAAGTCCCACCTCCGGGACGGTTTCACGGCTTCAGGGGACACATTTTATAAGTGTTTAGTTCTGTGTTTGCAAGGAGCATGATGAAAAGAGCCACCTTTTCCTTTTGCATCTTTTGTGCTGCACAAGCTGGCTCTTTCAGCTACAAACGCCTTGGGGGGGGGGTTAAAGGTTCCCTTTCGACTTTCTCAGGCTTCG
The DNA here is from genome assembly GCF_051348905.1 of Ranitomeya variabilis. NCBI lineage: Eukaryota > Metazoa > Chordata > Amphibia > Anura > Dendrobatidae > Ranitomeya > Ranitomeya variabilis. The sequence continues at coordinate 240,885,859 of NC_135232.1, forward strand.
GCCTACATTGTGTTCCTCTGCTTTTCCACCTGCCCCTGGGCTCCAACACCGCTAGTTGCCGTCCAGAAGTGCTGTACGCACAGTCAACAGTCGCTCCTCTGTTATTGGGGTTCAGTAACGTCAGCTGTTCCCCTGCTGTGTGTGTGGCAATCCCTCCTACCTCCTCCAACCTCCTCCTCCTCCACCTGTCCCTGGGCTCCAACACCACCAGTTGCCGTCCAGAAGTGCTGTACGCACAGTCAACAGTCCCTCCTCTGTTATTGGGGTTCAGTAACGTCAGCTGTTCCCCTGCTGTGTGTGTGGCAATCCCTCCTACCTCCTCCAACCTCCTCCAACCTCCTCCTCCTCCACCTGTCCCTGGGCTCCAACACCGCCAGTTGCCGTCCAGAAGTGCTGTACGCACAGTCAACAGTCCCTCCTCTGTTATTGGGGTTCAGTAACGTCAGCTGTTCCCCTGCTGTGTGTGTGGCAATCCCTCCTACCTCCTCCAACCTCCTCCAACCTCCTCCTCCTCCACCTGTCCCTGGGCTCCAACACCGCCAGTTGCCGTCCAGAAGTGCTGTACGCACAGTCAACAGTCCCTCCTGTTATTGGGGTTCAGTAACGTCAGCTGTTCCCCTGCTGTGTGTGTGGCAATCCCTCCTACCTCCTCCAACCTCCTCCAACCTCCTCCTCCTCCACCTGTCCCTGGGCTCCAACACCGCCAGTTGCCGTCCAGAAGTGCTGTACGCACAGTCAACAGTCCCTCCTCTGTTATTGGGGTTCAGTAACGTCAGCTGTTCCCCTGCTGTGTGTGTGGCAATCCCTCCTACCTCCTCCAACCTCCTCCAACCTCCTCCTCCTCCACCTGTCCCTGGGCTCCAACACCGCCAGTTGCCGTCCAGAAGTGCTGTACGCACAGTCAACAGTCCCTCCTCTGTTATTGGGGTTCAGTAACGTCAGCTGTTCCCCTGCTGTGTGTGTGGCAATCCCTCCTACCTCCTCCAACCTCCTCCTCCTCCACCTGTCCCTGGGCTCCAACACCGCCAGTTGCCGTCCAGAAGTGCTGTACGCACAGTCAACAGTCCCTCCTCTGTTATTGGGGTTCAGTAACGTCAGCTGTTCCCCTGCTGTGTGTGTGGCAATCCCTCCTACCTCCTCCAACCTCCTCCTCCTCCACCTGTCCCTGGGCTCCAACACCGCCAGTTGCCGTCCAGAAGTGCTGTACGCACAGTCAACAGTCCCTCCTCTGTTATTGGGGTTCAGTAACGTCAGCTGTTCCCCTGCTGTGTGTGTGGCAATCCCTCCTACCTCCTCCAACCTCCTCCAACCTCCTCCTCCTCCACCTGTCCCTGGGCTCCAACACCGCCAGTTGCCGTCCAGAAGTGCTGTACGCACAGTCAACAGTCCCTCCTCTGTTATTGGGGTTCAGTAACGTCAGCTGTTCCCCTGCTGTGTGTGTGGCAATCCCTCCTACCTCCTCCAACCTCCTCCAACCTCCTCCTCCTCCACCTGTCCCTGGGCTCCAACACCGCCAGTTGCCATCCAGAAGTGCTGTACGCACAGTCAACAGTCCCTCCTCTGTTATTGGGGTTCAGTAACGTCAGCTGTTCCCCTGCTGTGTGTGTGGCAATCCCTCCTACCTCCTCCAACCTCCTCCTCCTCCACCTGTCCCTGGGCTCCAACACCGCCAGTTGCCGTCCAGAAGTGCTGTACGCACAGTCAACAGTCCCTCATCTGTTATTGGGGTTCAGTAACGTCAGCTGTTCCCCTGCTGTGTGTGTGGCAATCCCTCCTACCTCCTCCAACCTCCTCCAACCTCCTCCTCCTCCACCTGTCCCTGGGCTCCAACACCGCCAGTTGCCGTCCAGAAGTGCTGTACGCACAGTCAACAGTCCCTCCTCTGTTATTGGGGTTCAGTAACGTCAGCTGTTCCCCTGCTGTGTGTGTGTGGCAATCCCTCCTACCTCCTCCAACCTCCTCCTCCTCCACCTGTCCCTGGGCTCCAACACCGCCAGTTGCCGTCCAGAAGTGCTGTACGCACAGTCAACAGTCCCTCCTCTGTTATTGGGGTTCAGTAACGTCAGCTGTTCCCCTGCTGTGTGTGTGGCAATCCCTCCTACCTCCTCCAACCTCCTCCAACCTCCTCCTCCTCCACCTGTCCCTGGGCTCCAACACCGCCAGTTGCCGTCCAGAAGTGCTGTACGCACAGTCAACAGTCCCTCCTCTGTTATTGGGGTTCAGTAACGTCAGCTGTTCCCCTGCTGTGTGTGTGTGGCAATCCCTCCTACCTCCTCCAACCTCCTCCTCCTCCACCTGTCCCTGGGCTCCAACACCGCCAGTTGCCGTCCAGAAGTGCTGTACGCACAGTCAACAGTCCCTCCTCTGTTATTGGGGTTCAGTAACGTCAGCTGTTCCCCTGCTGTGTGTGTGGCAATCCCTCCTACCTCCTCCAACCTCCTCCAACCTCCTCCTCCTCCACCTGTCCCTGGGCTCCAACACCGCCAGTTGCCGTCCAGAAGTGCTGTACGCACAGTCAACAGTCCCTCCTCTGTTATTGGGGTTCAGTAACGTCAGCTGTTCCCCTGCTGTGTGTGTGGCAATCCCTCCTACCTCCTCCAACCTCCTCCAACCTCCTCCTCCTCCACCTGTCCCTGGGCTCCAACACCGCCAGTTGCCGTCCAGAAGTGCTGTACGCACAGTCAACAGTCCCTCCTCTGTTATTGGGGTTCAGTAACGTCAGCTGTTCCCCTGCTGTGTGTGTGGCAATCCCTCCTACCTCCTCCAACCTCCTCCTCCTCCACCTGTCCCTGGGCTCCAACACCGCCAGTTGCCGTCCAGAAGTGCTGTACGCACAGAGCCAAACACCTCGCCTATGTGTTAGTGGGGTTCAGCACCGCCAGCTGTTCCCCTGCTGTGTATACGGCAACGTGTACTGCGACCACCACGCAGGCACAACAAGTTAAATTTAAGGGAACCTGTCCCCCCCCCCCCATGCGTTTGTTACTGAAGGAGCCACCTTGTGCAGCAGTAATGATGCAAAGGGAAAAAGTGCCTCTTTTCGTGGTGCTCCTTGCATATGCTGAACCTAACACTTATGAAATGTGTCCCCTCACAGCGTTCAACCGTCCGGTAGGTGGAACTTTCCTTTGTCATGTGACGCAGCACAGCCGTCATTTTTACCCCCTTGTCGCCGTGCGCCGCCTCCTCAGCGTTGTTTGAATCTGTCCCGGAGCCTGCGCTGTTAGGTTACCCCTTGGCCATGCACACATTTTGCGCTGCCCGTCTTCTGACATCATTTGCTGTCAGGCTGGCTGCGCCTGTGCGGGTGCGCTGTCCGAGATTCAGCCTCGCGGTGTCGTCTAATGTAATCCCACCGCGGGCCTGGGATCCGTGTCCATGCGCAGTGCATATCCTCGCCTCTCACTCCCCTCCCTACGGCTTCTAATGACTGTTCGGTGTCAGCTGGTCCCTAATAGCATGCCACGGCCGTGACACCGCACAGTCTTTAGAAGCCGTAGGGAGGGGAGTGAGAGGCGAGGATATGCACTGCGCATGGACACGGATCCCAGGCCCGCGGTGGGATTACATTAGACGACACCGCGAGGCTGAATCTCGGACAGCGCACCCGCACAGGCGCAGCCAGCCTGACAGCAAATGATGTCAGAAGACGGGCAGCGCAAAATGTGTGCATGGCCAAGGGGTAACCTAACAGCGCAGGCTCCGGGACAGATTCAAACAACGCTGAGGAGGCGGCGCACGGCGACAAGGGGGTAAAAATGACGGCTGTGCTGCGTCACATGACAAAGGAAAGTTCCACCGACCGGACGGTTGAACGCTGTGAGGGGACACATTTCATAAGTGTTAGGTTCAGCATCTGCAAGGACCATAATTAAAAGAGCTAAGTTTACCTTTTCCAGCATTAGTGCTGTACACGATGGCTCTTCCAGCTACAAACGCCTGGGGGGGGGGTTAAAGGTTTCCTTTCAACTTGCTCCAGTGCAGGCTTCGGCCTACACTCCGCTCCCCCTGCTCCTCCTGCTGACCCTGGGCTCTAACACCGCCAGTTGGGGCCCAGATGTGCTAGCTGCACAGAGAAAAACACCTCGCCAATGTGTCAGTGGGGTCCAGCACCGCCAGCTGTTCCCCTGCTGTGTAGCCGGCAACGTGTCCTGCAAAAGCCACGCAGACACAACAGACCCAAAGCTGCCGCCAGTGCAGGCTTCGGCCTACACTCCCCTCCCCCTGCTCCTCCTCCTCCTGCTCCTCCTCCTGCTGTCCCTGGGCTCTAACACACCGCCAGTTGGGGCCCAGATGTGCTAGCTGCACAGAGAAAAACACCAGCCAATGTGTCAGTGGGGTCCAGCACCGCCAGCTGTTCCCCTGCTGTGCAGCCGGCAACGTGTCCTGCAAAAGCCACGCAGACACAAGAACTGAAATTGAAGGGAACCTGTCCCCCCTCCCCCAGGCGTTTTTACGTTATCCAGCCACCTTGTACAGCGGTAATGCTGCATGTGTGCAAGGTGGCTCAGAAACGTATTCTCCTCGCACATGTGGAACTGAAAACACGTCTGAAATGTGTCCTCTGTGTGACCAGTTAACCGTCCCGGTGGTGTGACTTTCCTTTGTAATGACACGCTGCAACCCCCTTGGTAGCGCTGCCCGTCTTCTGGCATCATTGTTTGGCTGGCTGCGCCTCTGCGGCCGCCCTGACCCACACAACGCCCCTCGGTGTCTTATTTATTGGGACTGCGAGGGTGTGATTCATGGGCAGGATCAGTGCATCAGTTCGCCTGTCCCTCCTCTCCTTCCGCCTTCTTTGGACTGTGCGGCTTCATGGCCGTGGCATGCGATAAGGGATCAGATGACGCCGCACAGTCTGAAGCGGGTGTAAGGACCCGAGTGTGAGAGGCCAACATATGTGCTGCGCCAGGCCCTGAATCCCAGCCCCGCAGTGTTTTAACAATGTTAAGACACTGCGGGGCTGGGATTCATGGTCATCGCGAACCGCACCGGCCGACATTACATGATGCCAGAAGATGGGCAGCGCTAACGGCGCTAGGCCAGGGGATAACACGACAGCGCAGACTCCTGTACAGCAAATAACAACGCTCGGGAGGCTGCACCCAGCACCAAGGTGGGATTCTTGACACCTGTGCTGCGTCTCATTACAAAGGGAACTCGCGCCTCCATTACACAGTTTGACTGTATAAAGGGCTGAATGTTATACGTGTTCCATTCAGCGTGTGCAAGGAGAAAAATTACAAGAGCAACCTTTGACTTGCGCAGCACTGCTGCTGCATAAGCTGTGGCTCTTCTACTTTGTAACCCCTGAGGGGGGGTTAAAGGTGACTTTTGAAATCGGTTCAATTAGGCTTCGGCCTACACTCTGCTCCACCTGCAGAGCCCGGGCTCCAACAACGCTAGTTGCTGTCCGGAAGTGCTGGCTGCACAGAGCCAAACACCTCGCCAATGTGTCAGTGGGGTCCAGCACCGCCAGCTGTTCCCCTGCTGTGTAGCCGGCAACGTGTCCTGCAAAAGCCACGCAGACACAACAGACCCAAAGCTGCCGCCAGTGCAGGCTTCGGCCTACACTCCCCTCCCCCTGCTCCTCCTCCTCCTGCTCCTCCTCCTGCTGACCCTGGGCTCTAACAAACCGCCAGTTGGGGCCCAGATGTGCTAGCTGCACAGAGAAAAACACCTCGCCAATGTGTCAGTGGGGTCCAGCACCGCCAGCTGTTCCCCTGCTGTGCAGCCGGCATCGTGTCCTGCAAAAGCCACGCAGACACTTGCTCTTGTACCTTCTGCTCCCCATCCTGGTTCCAGTACCGTCAGCTGGTTCCGGGCAGAGCCTTTGGCTTAGGTGCCTCCCTTTGGTATCCGAGTTCCACCAACGTCAGGTGGTCCTTGGTAGTGCTTTCAGGCACGGGTACCTCCTGCTTAGTAACCGGGTTCCAGTAACGTCAGCTGGTCCTCGGTAGTTCCATTGGCTCTTGGACCTTCGGCTACCCATCCGGGTTCCAGCACCGTCAGCTGGTTCTCGGCAGTGTCTTTTGCTCTTGTACCTTCTGCTCCCCATCCTGGTTCCAGTACCGTCAGCTGATTCCGGGCAGAGCCTTTGGCTTAGGTGCCTCCCTCTGGGTATCCGAGTTCCACCAACGTCAGGTGGTCCTTGGTAGTGCTTTCAGCACAGGTACCTCCTGCTTAGTAACCGGGTTCCAGTAACGTCAGCTGGTCCTCGGTAGTTCCATTGGCTCTTGGACCTTCGGGTAGCCATCCGAGTTCCAGTTCCATCAGCTGGTTCTCGGCATTTTCTCAGCCTTCTTGTACCTTCTGCTACATTTCCAAGTTCAAGAGACTAAACACAATGACCCAGAAGACCACCCCTAAGATGACGACGACACCAGAGACGACAACCACCGTGATGACGACGACCCTGGAGACGATGACCCCGAAGACCACCCCGATGACGACGACCCCGGAGACGACGACCCTGAAGACCACCCCGATGACGACGACCCCGGAGACGACGACCCTGGAGACGACGACGACCTGGAAGACCGAGAAGCAGAAGAACAAGAGGCTGCAGAACAAAGAGCAGAAGAACATTAAGCATAACACTAAATATCAGAGCAAAAAATATTATCTAAATTATAAGCAGAAGAAGACTAAGCAGTGTATGGGGGTGAGTCCGTTCCTCCTCGTGGTGCCCCTGGATAAAGCCTGATGCTGCAGGCCAAACTGAACGCGGACAAATGTAACTGTTTTGTGACAGGCAGAACGGAAGGTGTAATCTTCAAACTTTTATAGATAACAACTACGGGAATGCCTGTCACAAATAAGAATATGATGAAGAAGTTGAATATGATGAAGATAATAGTAAAATAAAAAGAATATGAACAATGTAACCCAAAAAATAATAGGTAGAAGATGAAGAAGAAGATGAATAAGGTGAAGAAGTTGATGTCAAAGAAGCTGATGATGAGGATAATTAAGAAGAAAGCGTGGGAGAAGTAAAAAAGAAGGTGAAGGGCGTGGAAGTAGTGAAACATCAATATCTGACATAAAAAAAAAAAAAAAAACATAGTCAAATTCTTTCTAACGCCGAACTTCATAAAAAAAAATAAAAAATCCTGCTATTCTATTACATTGGGCTAAACCTCTGTCCCTTTAATATCTCCGCCACGTCCCCCAATACATCCTACAATATTCTTAGTTGTTTTCCTTCATGTAGAATGAACCTACAAGTGTATAAAGGGTTTATTTTAATTCCGATATTTTCGTCCCATTGACTTGCATTGGGATCGGGTATCGGTATCGGATTGGATTCCGATACTGTGACGGTATCGGCCGATACTTTCCGATACCGATACTTTCCGATATCGGAAAGTATCGCTCAACACTAATCAATAGACATTAATTAAGTCAGTAGGTCACAGTAGGCAAGAGCCAGCGGCTGCAGAAAACTCCTGGGCCCGCTGCCGCTAACTTCTGTGCCAGCTGCTAAAGAGAAATGAATATTCACTGCATTCCATGGGCGTGGAGAGCATTGAATATTCATTTCTCTTTAATAGTGGACACGCAGTTAGCCGCACCAGCCAACTTCATGCAGCTGTGGGGAGTTTGACTGTGCCTGCTACATAAGGGCATGAATATTCACTGCTCTTCACTTCGATGGGCATGAAATCCAGGGAATATTCATTCACTTTAGTAGTGGGCACATGTGAATGCCCGGCAGTTGAAGGAAGCTGGCAGCTGCAGCTAACACTGTGCCTGATATTAAAGAGAAATGAATATTCACTGCTCTCCACACACACATAGTCCTGGCGTGGAGAGCAGTGAGTAATCTGGCAACTGTCTTTGGCTTGTAAATAGCGCATGATGTCACGGCCATGCGCTGCTTACAAGCATAAATCAGCTGCTGGCATCGGAACAAGACACTGCGAGGGAAAGCAGGAAGGTAAGTAGAATGGTTTATGTTATTTTTATGTTTTTGTGATAGGGGCCATGTATTCCAGGATGGAGATGGGGGCCTTGCATACCAGAATAGGGATGAAGCGGCCATGCATACTAGGATGAGGATGAGGGGGCCATGCATACCATGATGGGGATGAGGGGGCAACATATATCAGGATAGGGGATATTAGGACAGAACTGACCACATTTTTTGCTTCAATTTTTTTTATAATTTCCTCCTCTTAAACTTAATACGATATTTCAAATGTCGGGAAGGGATTAATAAGGGTTAACTTGTGACTGTAGCAAGGCATCCACAAAATAACATCTCTTGTGGAGTATGTTTTTTTCTGAAGTTATTAATACCAGCCAAAAGTGGTCCAAGGAATGATGGTGAACTCAATGGACACCTAGTACTTACTAAAGAGCATGGGGAGCAAAGGATCCTGGTTACTGTAGCACAAACTGCTGAAACCAAATTACTGACTTCTGATAGAAAGGTGTTAGGACAACCAGTCCATCACAGTATAGTCACACACAAATTTCCCATGCTGACTCCTAGCCACCACCTAAAGCTCCTACAATAAGAACTGAATCATGAAGCAATGGAAGATGGTAGTCTGCTCTTATGACTTTTGTTATATATTACACAATTAACACAGCCAAGATTGTATATACTGTATGTCCATTGTGATGCAGTGACCCCTGTTACAGCTAGGGGGCACTGTGTGTGCTCTTCAGGATATGCATGGAGGCGTATCTGTGGTTATAATGATAGTGAAACAGTGACTGGCATTGTAAATGGCCGGGATGTGTCGCAGAGGGAGTCTGCGCTGTAATCCTGAAGTAATGATGTTGTTCTGGGACCTGTAGTCCCACAAGTGTTTGTATAATTGTGAAGGGAGGCTTACAGGGCTTGTTATGAGAACTAGCCACACAGACCTCCCTTCTATGGGAGTGGTTACAACTACATAATGTGACCATGGTGTGGTCACATGGTCGGTAGTGGTATCTGTAATGGAGACTGTGTGGATCCTGGACAGCTTGTGTGTTGGGAGGTCCTGAGTGTGGACTGGATCCCTGCATAGTGCACTGTGAGGCCCTGGATCTGAAGACATATGTGTTGGGAGATCCTGGGAGTAGGATCGGATCCCTGATAAGCGCACTGAGAGTCTTGTGTGTTGGACTGTCCCAGGTGGGGACGGACATCCTGAACAGCATACGCAGTGGCCTCTGTTGGAAGTCCTGGAACTAGGACTTCCTGAATAGCACAACCTGTGTTGGAAGTCCTGGGAGTAGGATTCCTGAAGAGCACATGGGAAGCAGTGGATGCAGAGTCTGCAACGGCACTGCACTGGGGGATCTACAGTCCATCTGAGGATCTGGACTGTCAGGTGGCCTAGTGAGCAAGGCATTGTCCGGGATGGAGATCCCAGGTCGGTAGCTTCCCTGAGAGGACTGACAGGAGGTTAGCATGTGGAGCAGGAGCTCCAGAAAGGTAACACCCGGGAAGGGGGATATCATAATGGCAGAGAATTATCTGCCAGTGGAACAGAATGCTAGTGCTTGTTGTGTTCTATGGATACTGATGAACTATTCGGCGTACGGTCACCCATGGTAACTGGACGAAGTGAGAAAGTCCAGCATGTTTAGTGAACTGTGAGTTAAAGCCGTATAAGAAGTATCTAAGTAAGAGATGCAATTTAATGTCACCTGTTGGTGCCTATTGTGTTCTATGAAGTATGTAATGAACTGTGCATAACCCGGTTTATGACTGCATAATAAACCAAATGGACTGTTTTTGTGAGAAAAACGTGCCTGTGTGACTGAGTCCCGTTGCTAAGCGCGTGTCCCCCAACACATGCTTTAAGCGCTATATCACACCATACTTCATAAGCTGGTGACTAAAGATACCTACTTTTCTGGAACTGGATACAGAAGGCTTACAGTTTGTCACTGATCTTACTATGGATATATTTTAACTTTAAATTTAACACATTACCATGTGAACTTTAAATAAGTCTGGTAGCAATATGAATATCTAATAATTGCATTAAGTATTCATGTATTATTGATCAGTGCTGAAGAAATGCATTTAAATGGCCAATTTACGTGCTAATTAATTTAGTTATATATCTTTATAACGGTTAGATCTCTGTTTTACTGTTATAGACTTAAATTGACCTTCCAGGAAAAAAATAGGGGAAAATGAAGTTTTTGGCAGGGAAAATGTCGCATGTAAGAATTTTTTTTTCTATTTTTCTCTCCTCCACCCAACCTTCCCCATCCAAAAATTCCAATAGAGAGAGCTGCGCAGTTTACAGCATCTATAATATAACGGTGGGAGCGTCACTTTGTCCGAAGCCTTTATAAACTGCGCAAGCGCGACACACCGCGCCTGCGCAGTCTGGACCAGAGTGACGCAGCCGCACTTACTTATTCCCCCCGCCCCCCCCAATATTCCGGCCATGGGGGGCTCCACACACCCACGTATCCCCCATAATATAGCGGCCATGTGGGCTCCACACACACCTGTATCCCGTCTAATATACCTGCCATGGGGGCTCCGTGCTCTGCAGCTCCAGTCAGGTTAGCTATAGAGCCCAGCGGAGCTCCAGGACCTTCGATGATGTCACCACAAGCATGTGACCAGTGACGCGAGTGGGCGGAGTCTGCCCTCGCTGTGCTGGCTGCAGGGGTGCTGTATCCATTATAGCCAGCGCCGCACTCAGGCAGTAAGTACAGCCGCCCGTACTCAGCACAGCCACGCACAGTCGCCTGTACTCAGCACAGCCGCCTGCACTCAGCACAGCCATGCACAGCTGCCCGCACTCAGCACCGCCACGCACAGCCGCCCACACTCAGCACCTCCACGCACAGCCGCCTGCACTCAGCACAGCCACCCGCACTCAGAACAGCCACGCACAGCCGCCCGCACTCAGCAGCCGCCCGCACTCAGCACAGCCACGCACAGCCGCCCGCACTCAGCACCACCACGCACAGCTGCCTGCATTCGGCATAGCCACGCACAGCCGCCCGCACTCAGCACAGCCACGCACAGCCGCCCGCACTCAGCACAACCACGCACAGCTGCCCGCTCTCAGCACAGCCACGCACATCCGCCCGCACTCAGCACAGCCACGCACAGCCGCCCGCACTCAGCACAGTCACGCAAAGCTGCCCGCACTCACCACAGCCAGGCACAGCCACCCGCACTCAGCACAGCCGCCCGCACTCAGCACAGCCACGCACAGCCATCCGCACTCAGCACAGCCGCCCGCACTCAGCACAGCCACGCACAGCCGCTCGCACTCAGCACAGCCGACCGGACTCAGCACAGCCGCCCACACTCAGCACAGCCACGCACAGCTGCCCGCACTCAGTACAGCCGCCCGCACTCAGCACAGCCGCCCGCACTCAGCACAGCCATGCACAGCTGCCCGCACTCAGCACAGCCGCCCGCACTCAGCACAGCAAACCGCACTCAGCACAGCCACACACAGCCGCTCACACTCAGCACAGCCACCCGCAGTCAGCACCGCCAGGCACAGCCGCCCGCACTCAGCACCGCCACGCACAGCTGCCTGCACTCAGCACAGCCACGCACAGCCGCCCGCACTCAGCACAGCCACGCAAAGCCGCCCGCACTCACCACAGCCACGCACAGCTGCCCACACTCAGCACAGCCACGCACAGCCGCCCACACTCAGCACTGCCGACCGTACTCAGCACAGCCACGCACAGCCGCCCGCACTCAGCACAGCCGACCGCACTCAGCACCACCACGCACAGCCGCCCGCACTCAGCACAGCCACGCACAGCCGCCCGCACTCAGCACAGCCACGCACAGCCGCCCGCACTCCGGACAGCCGCCCACACTCAGCACAGCCACGCACAGCCGCCCGCACTCAGCACAGCCACGCACAGCCGCCCGCACTCAGCACCGCCATGCACAGCCGCCGACACTCAGCACCTCCACGCACAGCCGCCTGCACTCAGCACAGCCACCCGCACTCAGAACAGCCATGCACAGCCGCCCGCACTCAGCACAGCCACGCACAGCTGCCCGCACTCAGCACAGCCACACACAGCTGCCCGCAATCAGCACAGCCACACACAGCCACCCACACTCAGCACAGCCGCCCGCACTCAGCACAGCCGCTCGCAATCAGCACAGCCGCCTGCACTCAGCACAGCCGCCCGCACTCAGCACAGCCACGCACAGCTGCCCGCACTCAGCACATCCACCCGCACTCAGCACAGCCACGCACAGCCGCCCGCACTCAGCACAGCCGCCCGCACCCAGCACAGCCGCCCGCACCCAGCACAGCCGCCCGCACTCAGCACAGCCGCCCTCACTCAGCACAGCCACCCGCACTCAGCACAGCCACCCTGTTGTGAATTTACCTTTTTGGCTCCCTCTAGTGGTTACTAATGATTTGACTCTGGGAATGTCTGCCATCCCTTGTATGCTCACCTGGGTCGTTAGGTCAGGGGTGTTGCTATATAAGCTCCCTGGACCTTCAGTTCAATGCCTGGCAACGTTGTAATCAGAGCTAATCTGTTGTGCTCTTGTCTACTGATCCTGGTTCCTGCTAAATTAAGCTAAGTCTGCTTTCTTGCTTTTTGCTATTTGTTTTTGTTTGCATTTTTGTCCAGCTTGTACATAATCTGTATCCTAACCTTGCTGGAAGCTCTAGGGAGGCTGGAGTTCTCCCCCCGGGCCGTTAGACGGTTCGGGGGTTCTTGAATTTCCAGTGTGGATTTTTGATAGGGTTTTTGTTGACCATATAAGTTATCTTACTACATTCTGCTATTAGTAAGTGGGCCTCTCTTTGCTAAACCTAGTTCATCTCTGTGTTTGTCATTTCCTCTTACCTCACCGTTATTATTTGTGGGGGGGCTTGTATCCAACTTTTGGGGTCTATTCTCTGGAGGCAAGAGAGGTCTTTGTTTTCCTCTTCTATGGATAGTTAGTCCTCCGGCTGGCGCGAGACATCTAGCGACCAACGTAGGCATGTTCCCCGGCTACTTCTAGTGTTGGCGTTAGGAGTAGATATACGGTCAACCCAGTTACCACTGCCCTATGAGCTGGATTTTTGTACTTCGCAGACTTACTTGTTCCTCTGAGACCCTCGCCATTGGGGTCATAACAGTTTGCCAGGCCAGTATTAAATGTTAAATGCATTGCAGAAGCGGGATTATAAGAAAGAAAATTCTGAGTTTTTTTTTCTCTTTCTCATTTTTTTTTCTTTTCCCCTTTACCTCTGAGTGGCTTGCGTTTGCTGCAGACATGAATGTCCAGACCTTGATTACAGGTGTGGACCAGCTTACTGCTCGTGTGCAGGGCATACAAGATTATGTTATCAGAAATCGTATGTCAGAACCTAAGATACCGATTCCTGAACTGTTTTCCGGAGACCGATTTAAATTTAGAAATTTCAGGAATAATTGTAAATTGTTTTTGTCCCTGAGACCCTGTTCATCTGGAGACTCCGCTCAGCAAGTGAAAATTGTTATTTCTTTTTTACGGGGCGACCCTCAGGATTGGGCCTTCTCGCTGGCGCCAGGAGATCCGGCATTGGCTGATATTGATGCGTTTTTTCTGGCGCTCGGTTTGCTTTATGAGGAACCCAATCTTGAGATTCAGGCAGAAAAAGCCTTGCTGGCTATGTCTCAGGGCCAGGACGAGGCTGAAGTGTATTGCCAAAAATTTCGGAAATGGTCCGTGCTGACCCAGTGGAACGAGTGTGCATTGGCTGCAAATTTCAGAAATGGCCTTTCTGAAGCCATTAAGAATGTGATGGTGGGTTTTCCCATTCCCACAGGTCTGAATGATTCCATGGCCCTGGCAATTCAAATCGACCGGCGGTTGCGGGAGCGCAAAACCGCAAATTCCCTCATGGTGTTGTCTGAACAGGCACCTGATTTAATGCAATGTGATAGAATCCTGACTAGAAATGAGCGGAAAATTCATAGACGCCAGAATGGCTTGTGTTACTACTGTGGTGATTCTACACATGTTATCTCAGCATGCTCTAAACGTCTTACTAGGGTTGTTAGTCCTGTCGCCATTGGTAATTTGCAACCTAAATTTATTCTATCTGTAACTTTGATTTGCTCACTGTCATCGTATCCTGTCATGGCGTTTGTAGACTCAGGTGCTGCCCTGAGTCTGATGGATCTGTCATTTGCCAAGCGCTGCGGTTTTGTTCAGGAGCCATTAGAAAATCCTATCCCTCTTAGGGGTATTGATGCTACGCCTTTGGCAAAAAATAAACCGCAGTTTTGGACACAGGTTACCATGTGCATGACTCCCGAACATCGGGAGGTGATACGTTTTCTTGTTCTGCATAAGATGCATTATTTGGTTGTTTTGGGTTTGCCATGGTTACAGACCCATAATCCAGTCTTGGACTGGAAGGCAATGTCGGTGTCAAGTTGGGGCTGCCATGGAATTCATGGAGATTCCCTGCCCTTGTCTATTGCTTCTTCTACGCCTTCGGAAGTTCCGGCGTATTTGTCTGATTATCAGGATGTCTTCAGCGAGTCTAAGTCCAGTGCACTGCCTCCTCATAGGGAATGTGACTGTGCAATAGATTTGATTCCTGGCAGTAAGTTTCCTAAGGGGAGACTGTTTAATTTGTCGGTACCTGAACATACCGCGATGCGTTCATATATCAAGGAGTCTCTTGAGAAGGGGCATATCCGTCCTTCTTCTTCCCCTCTTGGTGCGGGATTCTTTTTTGTGGCCAAAAAGGACGGATCTTTGAGGCCTTGTATTGACTATCGGCTTTTAAACAAGATCACTGTCAAATTTCAGTATCCTTTGCCGCTGTTGTCAGACTTGTTTGCCCGGATTAAAGGTGCCAAGTGGTTCACCAAGATAGACCTTCGTGGTGCGTACAACCTTGTGCGCATTAAGCAAGGCGATGAATGGAAAACCGCATTCAATACGCCCGAAGGTCATTTTGAGTACTTGGTGATGCCATTTGGGCTCTCTAATGCACCTTCAGTTTTTCAGTCCTTCATGCATGACATTTTCCGGAAGTATCTGGATAAATTTTTGATTGTTTATCTGGATGATATTCTGTTTTTTTCTGATGATTGGGACTCGCATGTGGAGCAGGTCAGGATGGTTTTTAAGATTTTGCGTGAAAATTCTTTGTTTGTTAAAGGCTCAAAGTGTCTCTTTGGTGTACAGAGGGTTCCCTTTTTGGGGTTCATTTTTTCCCCTTCTGCTGTGGAGATGGACCCAGTCAAGGTCCGAGCTATTCATGATTGGACTCAACCCTCGTCAGTTAAGAGTCTTCAGAAGTTCTTGGGTTTTGCTAACTTCTACCGTCGTTTTATCGCAAATTTTTCTAGCGTTGTTAAACCATTGACGGATATGACCAAGAAAGGCTCTGATGTAGCTAACTGGGCTCCTGCTGCCGTGGAGGCTTTCCAGGAGTTGAAACGCCGGTTTACTTCGGCGCCTGTTTTGTGCCAACCTGACACCTCACTTCCCTTTCAGGTGGAGGTGGATGCTTCGGAGATTGGGGCAGGGGCCGTTTTGTCGCAGAGAGGCCCTGGTTGCTCTGCTATGAGACCTTGTGCCTTTTTCTCCAGGAAGTTTTCGCCGGCTGAGCGAAATTATGATGTGGGCAATCGGGAGTTGTTGGCCATGAAGTGGGCATTTGAGGAGTGGCGTCATTGGCTCGAGGGTGCTAAGCATCGTGTGGTGGTCTTGACTGATCACAAAAATCTGATGTATCTCGAGTCTGCTAAACGCCTGAATCCTAGACAGGCCCGCTGGTCATTGTTTTTCTGTCGTTTTGACTTTGTGGTCTCATATTTACCAGGTTCTAAGAATGTGAAGGCCGATGCTCTGTCTAGGAGCTTTGTGCCTGATGCTCCTGGAGTCGCTGAACCTGTGGGTATTCTTAAGGAAGGAGTTATCTTGTCAGCTATTTCTCCTGATCTGCGGCGTGTGTTGCAGAGATTTCAGGCTGGTAGGCCTGACTCTTGTCCATCTGACAGATTGTTTGTGCCTGCTAAATGGATCAGCAGAGTCATTTCCGAGGTTCATTCCTCAGTGTTGGCAGGGCACCCGGGAATTTTTGGCACCAGAGATCTGGTGGCCAGGTCCTTTTGGTGGCCTTCCTTGTCAAGGGATGTGCGGTCATTTGTGCAGTCCTGTGGAACTTGTGCTCGAGCTAAGCCTTGCTGTTCTCGTGCCAGCGGGTTGCTCTTGCCCTTGCCTGTCCCGAAGAGACCTTGGACACACATCTCTATGGATTTCATTTCTGATCTTCCGGTGTCTCAGGGCATGTCTGTCATCTGGGTGATATGTGATCGTTTCTCCAAGATGGTCCATTTGGTTCCTTTGCCTAAGCTGCCCTCCTCTTCTGATCTGGTTCCTGTGTTCTTCCAGAACGTGGTTCGTTTGCACGGCATTCCTGAGAATATTGTGTCGGACAGAGGATCCCAGTTTGTTTCCAGGTTCTGGCGATCCTTTTGTGGTAGGATGGGCATTGATTTGTCGTTTTCGTCCGCTTTTCATCCCCAGACTAACGGACAAACGGAGCGAACTAATCAGACTCTGGAGGCTTATTTGAGGTGTTTTGTCTCTTCTGATCAGGATGATTGGGTGACCTTCTTGCCGTTGGCTGAATTTGCCCTTAATAATCGGGCTAGTTCCGCCACCTTGGTTTCGCCATTTTTCTGCAACTCTGGTTTCCATCCTCGTTTTTTCTCGGGACATGTGGAGCCTTCTGACTGTCCTGGGGTGGATTCTGTGGTGGATAGGTTGCAGCGGATCTGGAGTCATGTGGTGGACAACTTGAAGTTGTCACAGGAGAAGGCTCAGCGTTTTGCCAACCGCCGCCGCGGTGTGGGTCCCCGACTTCGCATTGGGGATTTGGTATGGCTGTCTTCTCGATTTGTTCCTATGAAGGTCTCCTCTCCTAAATTTAAGCCTCGCTTCATTGGTCCTTACAAGATATTGGAAATCCTTAATCCTGTATCCTTTCGCCTGGATCTTCCGGTGTCGTTTACCATTCACAACGTATTTCATAGGTCCTTGTTGCGGCGGTACGTTGTGCCTGTGGTCCCTTCTGCTGAGCCTCCTGCTCCGGTGTTGGTTGAGGGCGAGTTGGAGTACGTGGTGGAGAAGATCTTAGATTCTCGTCTCTCCAGGCGGAGGCTTCAGTACCTGGTCAAGTGGAAGGGCTATGGTCAGGAGGATAATTCCTGGGTGGTCGCCTCTGATGTGCATGCGGCCGATTTGGTTTGTGCCTTTCACACCGCTCATCCTGATCGCCCTGGTGGTCTTGGTGAGGGTTCGGTGACCCCTCACTAAGGGGGGGGTACTGTTGTGAATTTACCTTTTTGGCTCCCTCTAGTGGTTACTAATGATTTGACTCTGGGAATGTCTGCCATCCCTTGTATGCTCACCTGGGTCGTTAGGTCAGGGGTGTTGCTATATAAGCTCCCTGGACCTTCAGTTCAATGCCTGGCAACGTTGTAATCAGAGCTAATCTGTTGTGCTCTTGTCTACTGATCCTGGTTCCTGCTAAATTAAGCTAAGTCTGCTTTCTTGCTTTTTGCTATTTGTTTTTGCTTGCATTTTTGTCCAGCTTGTACATAATCTGTATCCTAACCTTGCTGGAAGCTCTAGGGAGGCTGGAGTTCTCCCCCCGGGCCGTTAGACGGTTCGGGGGTTCTTGAATTTCCAGTGTGGATTTTTGATAGGGTTTTTGTTGACCATATAAGTTATCTTACTACATTCTGCTATTAGTAAGTGGGCCTCTCTTTGCTAAACCTAGTTCATCTCTGTGTTTGTCACTTCCTCTTACCTCACCGTTATTATTTGTGGGGGGGCTTGTATCCAACTTTTGGGGTCTATTCTCTGGAGGCAAGAGAGGTCTTTGTTTTCCTCTTCTAGGGGTAGTTAGTCCTCCGGCTGGCGCGAGACATCTAGCGACCAACGTAGGCATGTTCCCCGGCTACTTCTAGTGTTGGCGTTAGGAGTAGATATACGGTCAACCCAGTTACCACTGCCCTATGAGCTGGATTTTTGTACTTCGCAGACTTACTTGTTCCTCTGAGACCCTCGCCATTGGGGTCATAACACCACCCGCACTCAGCACAGCCGCGCACAGCCGCCCCCACTCAGCACAGCCACGCACAGCCGCCCGCACTCAACACCGCCACGCACTGCCGCCCACACTCAGCACCGCCACGCACAGCTGCCTGCACTCAGCACAGCCGCCCGCACTCAGCACAGCCACGCACAGCCGCCCGCACTCAGCACAGTCACGCAAAGCTGCCCGCACTCACCACAGCCACGCACAGCTGCCCGCACTCAGCACAGCCAGGCACAGCCACCCGCACTCAGCACAGCCGCCCGCACTCAGCACAGCCACGCACAGCCGTCCGCACTCAGCACAGCCGCCCGCACTCAGCACAGCCACGCACAGCCGCCCGCACTCAGCACAGCCGACCGGACTCAGCACAGCCGCCCGCACTCAGCACAGCCACGCACAGCTGCCCGCACTCAGCACAGCCGCCCGCACTCAGCACAGCCGCCCGCACTCAGCACAGCCATGCACAGCTGCCCGCACTCAGCACAGCCGCCCGCACTCAGCACAGCAAACCGCACTCAGCACAGCCACACACAGCCGCTCACACTCAGCACAGCCACCCGCAGTCAGCACCGCCAGGCACAGCCGCCCGCACTCAGCACCGCCACGCACAGCTGCCTGCACTCAGCACAGCCACGCAAAGCCGCCCGCACTCAGCACAGCCACGCACAGCCGCCCGCACTCACCACAGCCACGCACAGCTGCCCACACTCAGCACAGCCACGCACAGCCGCCCACACTCAGCACTGCCGACCGTACTCAGCACAGCCACGCACAGCCGCCCGCACTCAGCACAGCCGTCCGCACTCAGCACCGCCACGCACAGCCGCCCGCACTCAGCACAGCCACGCACAGCCGCCCGCACTCAGCACAGCCACGCACAGCCGCCCGCACTCCGGACAGCCGCCCACACTCAGCACAGCCACGCACAGCCGCCCGCACTCAGCACAGCCACGCACAGCCGCCCGCACTCAGCACCGCCATGCACAGCCGCCGACACTCAGCACCTCCACGCACAGCCGCCTGCACTCAGCACAGCCACCCGCACTCAGAACAGCCATGCACAGCCGCCCGCACTCAGCACAGCCACGCACAGCTGCCCGCACTCAGCACAGCCACACACAGCCGCCCGCAATCAGCACAGCCACACACAGCCACCCACACTCAGCACAGCCGCCCGCACTCAGCACAGCCGCTCGCAATCAGCACAGCCGCCCGCACTCAGCACAGCCGCCCGCACTCAGCACAGCCACGCACAGCTGCCCGCACTCAGCACATCCACCCGCACTCAGCACAGCCACGCACAGCCGCCCGCACTCAGCACAGCCGCCCGCACCCAGCACAGCCGCCCGCACTCAGCACAGCCGCCCTCACTCAGCACAGCCACCCGCACTCAGCACAGCCACCCGCACTCAGCACAGCCGCGCACAGCCGCCCGCACTCAGCACAGCCACGCACAGCCGCCCGCACTCAACACCGCCACGCACAGCCGCCCACACTCAGCACCGCCACGCACAGCTGCCTGCACTCAGCACAGCCGCCCGCACTCAGAACAGCCACGCACAGCCACCCGCACTCAGCACAGCCACGCACAGCCGCCCGCACTCAGCACAGCCACACACAGCCGCCTGCAATCAGCACAGCCACGCACAGCCACCCACACTCAGCACAGCCGCCCGCACTCAGCACAGCCGCCCGCACTCAGCACAGCCGCCCGCACTCAGCACAGCCGCCCGCACTCAGCACAGCCACGCACAGCTGCCCGCACTCAGCACAGCCACCCGCACTCAGCACAGCCACGCACAGCCGCCCGCACTCAGCACAGCCGCCCACACGCAGCACAGCCACGCACAGCCGCCCGCACTCAGCACAGCCGCCCTCACTCAGCACAGCCACCCGCACTCAGCACAGCCGCCCTCACTCAGCACAGCCGCCCGCACTCAGCACAGCCGCCCTCACTCAGTACAGCCACCCGCACTCAGCACAGCCGCCCTCACTCAGCACAGCCGCCCGCACTCAGCTCAGCCACGCACAGCCGCCCGCACTCAGCACAGCCACGCACAGCCACCCGCACTCAGCACAGCCACGCACAGCCACCCGCACTCAGCACAGCCACCCGCACTCAGCACAGCCACCCGCACTCAGCACAGCCGCACTCAGGCAGTAGAACCGGAGAGAGAAAGATGGGAGCAACATATGGCAGAATGGAAACAGGAACAGGCAGAATGGGTGCAGCACATTACAACAGAATGGGGGCACAGGATGGGAGCAGCACATGGCAGAATGGGGGCGCAGGATGGGAACAGCACAAGACAGAATGATTGCGCACGATGGGAGCAGCACATGACAGAATGGGAGTGCAGGATGGGAGCAGCACATGACAGAATGGGGGCACACACATGACAGGATGGGGGCACGGGATGGGAGCACATGACAGGATGGGGACGCAGGATGGAGCAGCACATGATAGGATGGGGGCGCAGGATGGGAGCAGCACATGACAGAATGGGGGCACAGGATGGGAGCAGCACATGACAGAATGGGGGCGCACATGACAGGATGGGAGTGCAGGATGGGAGCAGCACATGACAGGATGGGGGTGCAGGATGGGAGCACATGACAGGATGGGGACGCAGGATGGAGCAGCACATGATAGGATGGGGGCGCAGGATGGAGCAGCACATGACAGCATGGGGCACAGGATGGAGCAGCACATGACAGGATGGGAGAGCAAGATGGGAGCAGCACATAATAATAATAATAATTTTATTTATATAGCGCTTTACAAATTATAGAGGGGAATTGTACAGACAATAGATATTACAGCATAACAGAAATCACAGTTCAAAATAGATACCAGGAGGAATGAGGGCCCTGCTCGCAAGCTTACAAACTATGAGGAAAAGGGAGACACGAGAGGTGGATGGTAACAATTGCCAGGATACCAGGATGGAGACCATATACCAATATAAATGCTCGCCACCCGGGCATAGAACGGGTTCAATAGCTAGTAGTGTATATACTTATCTGAACAGTATGCAATAATCTCTAAGGCCCCCCCTAGTGGTGGCACTTTTGGCTATAATAACTTATGTTGAGGAGTTAAACAACACAAAATAATAAACATAACAATGGCAGGGTGTTACAAAGTGGATGTTTACGTTCAGTAATATTCAGCCAATAATGACTGCAGCTGATTCAAAGCAGAGAATGAGTATGGACTTGAAGTACTCAAAAAGAAGACACATAATACAAATAATTGTTCTAAGCAACTAGATAGCCTAGATAGCGTGGGGAATTCATTCTAATGTACAGAGTATGCAAAGCTAGAATTAGGTACACACAACTTACCTCAAGATTTTTACATATATATATATATATATATATATATATATATATATATATATATATATATATATATATATATATATATATATATATATGCAAATCCACTGATTGCTCTGGTATATAGTGACGCTTGTGTAAATGAATATAGTGGATAGAAGGTTGTTCACATGATTTCTTTTGTTAATGTGAACACATGCAGATATTATTAATTTTACTAGTTCTCTAGTGATAATCTGCTTATAAAACAGTGATATTATCAAAACTACATCAAGCAGCCCAGTAAGTGACATCATTGGAATCAGGGTCTCAACTCTCATGTTGATCTCAGAATTTAGAGAATATTTTCTTTTGAAATGGACATATGTAGCGCCCCCACCGCCGCAGGGCCGTAGGGACTACCCGGTACCGGGCCTCTGAGTCTCTGCTCTGGGGTTGTCACGGTGGCTAGGCCCGGACCGTGACCCTGCCGAGGGGCGTACGGTGATAGGTATGATGTAGATGGTGGTGATGAGGCTGTAGTGGTGCAGTGCAGTAAATAACGAGGACACCAGGTTGCAGTCTCTTTACCTCTTTACTGAAGATCTCTGGGTCCTCAGTCCAGAACACGGTTCACCAGGCTGCGCAAGTCCGGCCGGTCCAATAGCACCTCCAGAGTTCTCTTCACAGGTGGAAATCGGTGCCTTCCTTCTAGCGCTATGTGTTGTGGTCCTTCCCTGCTGTGCTTACAACTGTTGTGTCTGTTTCTTAAGTTCCCTCACAACTCGATTAGATGATGTTCTGCTAATCCTCCGTCCCTCCCTGTTGTTCTGGTTGGGACGGCACCCGTTTGACGGGTAGGCTCAGAGCTCTTCCGGGACCCTAGAGTCGCCCCTCTCCACAAGTTGCCCCCCAAGACTGCATAGGTGATTAAAGTTAGACAGCCCGCCTTAGACTGACTGTCCTGCCGCTGTTTGGAGTATTGCTTGAAGCTGAATGTTATGATACTCCCTCGGCGTTCCGGCCACCGGTAGTGCGCCTCAATAGGATGTTGCTTCGGTCTTACAGCACGACTCCTACTGGTATTTCTCCTTTTGTGTGATCTCGTTTCTCACTCAGCACAATCTATCTCTCTTCTAATCCTTCCTTGGGCACCGCTGCTACCCGGAGCAGGCACGGTCCCGTTACGTTCGTTCAAGTTGCCAAGCCTCTGTCAGGATCCCACCCCTGACAGAGACCCTACTGTATCTTCCCCCCACAACACCCTCTGCCACAAGGTGTTGCCTGGTTCCAACCCAGTCAGCTTTCTCATCTAACTTCCTGCCTGACCCCCAGTTTACCCACTATGGTGGGGAGTGGCCTAGTGAATAGAACCCTTAGCTCCCCCCGGAGGCCCGACTGTGAAATGTATTGGTGCCTGTGATACCTGATCAGATGAACTCCTTCAGTGCCATCAGACGCACCATAGCTCCCCTTAGCGGCGGAGCCACAGTACTGCAATGACCAGGACTCTGGGGCGCTGCACTCCCCCCTGGTTAAACACAGTACTCCGGGACTGGGAAGAAAACAACAATACAAGTTAGCAAAAAGACATACAGTTTTGTTGAGTGCAATAACAATAAGCATATTTAAACAGGCTTCCCTTTATGGGAGGTGAGGACACTTGAACGTTACAAACATGGTTTGATATCATAGCAACATGCTACAATTAACTTTTCTTACCCAACCGGGTATTCTACTAAGTGCAAAATTGTGGAACAATAATTTAACATTGCCTTTAAGGACATACACTCTGAATCCACTAAAGAACTTCCTATAATCACATTATAAGGTAATTTAACTTTTCCATTCTCCTTCTTTTAATCTGCAGGACCGCCTGTCCTAACGGCACCAGACCTACTGCCTCTCCTTTCTATGCAGGACCGCCCCGTTCAGCCCGGGCCTACTGCCTTTTCCACTACTATACACAGTATAGAACATAACATTACTTTCAGTTTAAGAGCACTGAGCCATCTCTACATGACTCCTATGAGGACTCAGGGTTTACCTTCTATCCTAATTATCTATCAACGTTATCAACCATTTTCTTTATATAACATTAAACCTTCTCATTATCTTTCTCACCAACATGCATGCTGGACACCACGTCTACCCCTACGGGCCCACTGCATCCTTCTGCTATCTTTCACTTTTTCTTTTCAGAGAACATCATCAGCATTTCTTCACAATTAACTAGTTGAATACATATAACTTACTCATGTAAACATTATCATCACTTCCTTTCGTCAAAACATTATTGCTACCTGTCTTAAAGCAATATCATCGTTTAAGTGCGACAAATGAACATCCCCTTTAAGAGGGGACCAAGTCTCTATGAGGTAGCACGTCTTCTCAAGCTACCAGTCCATACTCAGCAAAGGTTCCAGTGTGGTATCTTCACAAAGAGTCCTTCTTTAAGTAAAAGCAGTAGGGAGCACCTTTAATAAGGTGCAAAATATGTACAAAAAGTTCGTATCATGCACTGTTCATGATTTCAGCAGTTCTTTTCAACTAAAACTTGTGCAAAAACCTTGGAAAAACAAACAAAAGCAAAACAATAGGGATCACGGGTCAACAAAAGGATCCCCTTAAAAGTTAACCCTGGAGGGGTCTAGCAGCAAAACAGGAAACGAACAAACAGTCAAAGAACTATTTACATATTTAAAGCAGTCATGCTTACTCATTTTTCGGGGAAGAAGGGGGTTTCCTCCCGGGCCTCACCAGACCAACGGGTCATCCTGCTAGTTCAAGGAGCGGGTCCCGCCCCAACAACGACAGGATCCTTCGCCGGGATGTTCTTTTCACCGAGGATCCTGCACGCCCCCAAGGTACAATGTGGGTCCGGGTTCCCCGCTGCTCCACAGGGTCAGGTCCCGTTGCCTTTTCGGCAGGAGGCCCATCTGCAGACGTTGCAGCGGTGGCCTGAAGCGCGACGCACCGCTGGACACCCCGCGCCATCCAGCCAGCTTCGCCTGTTGCTCTCCTCCACCTGGTGTAGGTCACAGCATCACCTGGCTCCAGGTCGCGAGGGAATCTTCCTCCGCAGGGCTCTACCTCCTCCCGGTCCACGTGGACTTGTAGCGGCTCAACGATCTCCTGTATAACCCCGCGTCCATGTCGGGGGTTGAAGGAGACCACTACACCCCAGTGGGACGAGGGGACCTCTGAAACGGTGGTCAGATCCACCTGGGTTGCCGGTTGTGGTCGGTCTCGCCATGCAGCCACCAAGCACCGCAGGTGTTCGGCCTCTGGCATGATCTCCAGGCCCTGCGTCTGCAGCGCACTTTCAGCCGCGGCCGGGTTGGGAGGAGCAGGGGACACTGGAGACAAGCGGACCCCCGTCGGCTGGCCCAGCCGAACGAGCACGCGGGCATCAGCCTCCAAGCGGCGTGCTATCCGGCGGGCCTCGGCTGCAGCTACACACTCCTCAGACGGTGGCAAGGGGGGTCGGCCCATCGGTGGCTCCGTGAGGGTCAGCCCCCGCAACGTTGGCGTGTCTGGGGCTATGTCGAGTGGCGCAGCCTCAGGCTGGATCGGGTCAGTCCCACGCGGTGTTCTCGGTGTCGCCATCTTTCCTCCTTCTCCAGTGTCCTCTTCCCGCGGTCTCTTTCGTGGGCGGCCCCGTCTCCATGGTCTCCACCCTCCAGACAGAATCAGGAGGCAGAACTCGGCTGTTGACGGACACGTCCTCAGGACACAGAAATATTTAGACTGGGTGGCCATCGTTGTTCGCGCTCTCCAGCTTGCTTACGCCTACTCCACGCCCCTCTTCTCTTCCTGCGCTCTCCTCAGCGCTATAATGGCGGCGAATTTTGGCGGTAAATGGCGCAGCACAGTCTTTGTAATAAAGTACAGTCCAAGCACAGTAAATCACAGTTCCAAGGCACACATGACCTGATTCTTCAGGCTTAAGTAGATCCTGTTCGTGACGCCAAGTCACACTTTTGGGCTGTTAATTTTTCTCTAACCATGCATGTGTTCTAATGGGCAGAGGGGAGTAGACCGCTATACCACTCTGGGGGCAGCTAATCTTCCATGAGAAAAAGGGTTTTGATTTGTAGAATGCTTGATCCTTTTTTCCCTCCAACATTGTGTGAAAAAACAATGCACAGTGAATGAAGGGTCTGCTGAGTTAAAATCTGATCAGAGGCGTTGAGCTTTTTCTAGTGAAATTTGAAGGGTCTATCTAGTCTGCATAACTAAAAGCTTAAAAACTCCAAATGCGATATTTTTATATGAAGGCATTTATCTGCCATATCGTAAAAATAATAATGGTATAACCTCAAGTACCCAAACCTAGGTGTAACTGACATCTTTGCTCCTGTATATCCGCTATCTGGGTTTTTTCTAACTAATCCACATCGCTAGAATTTTTAAGAATGGCAAATACAGTATGACTACCAGTAACTGCGTAGTGAACACACAATAGATACCTCCTGCATCTGTCTAGCAGTGCCTGCTGTATAAAATAGAGCTGAACTTTGCAATGCAGAGGGTAATTCAATTTTCTTTTTTCTGCTTGTCAGATGTAATTAAAGCTGTGACATTACAAAATGATTACTGACCCTTGGCTGGTCTTTCTGTACTAAATATTCACCTAAAAATGGGACTGGAATATCCAAAGATCAAGTAATAATTATTTTGCATCACATTTAAAAATGTCATAAATTATTAAACAGAACTGAATAAACAGAAAGCCACCTAGTAGATCTGCAATGACCTTGCGGGTTTATTTGATCTCCTGTGAGATAT
This sequence comes from Ranitomeya variabilis, assembly GCF_051348905.1. Lineage (NCBI taxonomy): Eukaryota > Metazoa > Chordata > Amphibia > Anura > Dendrobatidae > Ranitomeya > Ranitomeya variabilis. The sequence goes on from NC_135232.1 coordinate 240,912,036, forward strand.
GCAGTGGACAATCAACATAAAGCAAACCTAGAGTCCAAAGTAAGAATTTGACCATACTGTACATACTGTAACTAAAATATGTAGATGCACCAAGGGCCCTTCTTTAGAAAGCTATTGCCGAGATTCCTTTGTTCTGAAGCCCCCAGTTGCCTGTCTGTAAACTATACACCATGATCTGTTATCACATTTGACCCATCTAAACTATTAATATGGGCATACTGGCTATAGAATGCTGAAAAAGTCCTAACTGTATGTCTCATATCAGATACCTTGTTGCTGAGAAATCATCTATTATCACTTTATATAACTGACCTCTTCCAGGCTATGGGGAGGATACTGCATGGAAGATAACTCTGCCTCCAGAGCTTATTTTAAATATAGGAGGAAGTTACCAGTGTGATATGTGATGGCCGCTCTCTGCTTTCCTGATCTCACTGCAGACCTGTGCATGATTATAACTGAGACATCGGCAGGTTCCCCTCAGCTTCAGCTTCCATCTTACAGGCAGACAGGTTTGCAATATTGTCACAATACAGCAGAGCTTAGAGAGAAGCAAAATATGTGTTTCCAAGAAGACAAAATTTATTTCTCCTGTTTTTTGTTAGTTACTTGTCTCACACTGGTAACTGCTCCCTCAGGTAAAATAATCTCTGGAGGCATCTTCCATGCACCATCCTCCCACAAGAGAGTGCCGTGAATTTACCTCACTAGATGTCCCAGGGGCTCACAACCCACTTCCTCCGGCACCTCACCTCTACAACTGTGTGCCTGCCAATTCTCCTTCACATGAAATTGGTATACTTAGTATAAAAATAAGCAGTTTTGATATGGATTTGCTTTTTCTATTTGCTGTTATTCTAGTGTTAAGAAAACTTTTATCTTATATAGTGTGCAGCTTGTTGCCAAAAAGATCAATCCAGAGCCTGGCTGAGTATGCACAGTAGTTACAATCTATATGAAATATGATTTCCATAGATCAGTTAGCTGCTCACCTTCCTCCTCCCCTTCGGCTCCTGACCTGTTATCAGTCCTGCAAAATCACAATTCTCCAGCCCCCAATATCACCAATTTCTACATTTTTCATAATAACTTTACAAAAATATGTGCTTGTTCAAAAGTCTCATAATCTCTATATGCAGTTATAGTGAAAATGGGGTTGACTTCAGAACAAGCACTGGTACACCGTTAATGTGTCAAAGTAGCAGAATGAAACTCAAAAGTAGGATGAACCTACTAAACTAGAAATGTCACTCAAGGAGGACTGCCACCTCACCTCAGCAATAAGGAAACAAAAAGTGGCTCAGCAGTGTGCTGCTGAAGACACTAGTTCAGAATAACTCTCAGGAGGAGCATGAGACACATTTAACTGTCTTCCGATGTCCCAAGGAAAACAAAGACACAGAGATTGTCTGTGCTGGTCCATCAGAGTGCGAGAGAAGGTAGGACATCTCAGACTTCACAAATATGCTGTGCATAGCAAAGTCTCTGACTGTGACAACCATACTGTGGTCAGGCAAACTAGATTTGAGAAGATAGAAATGATGGCTGCAGCTTTCAAATAATTACATAGTTATATAGGTTGAAAAGAGACCTAGGTCCATCAAGCTCAACCTTTCTCCACAAGTTATACATTCTCTATCGTGATTATTTATAACCCACAATGGCATTTATTGTGAGAAAAGCTTCCATCGAATTGTAAATGCTGTTTGAGTATTTGCTATTACTACCTCTTGTGGTAGGGAATCCCACAGTCTGACAGCTCTAACTGTAAAGAACCCTTTCCTATTTAGCTACTGGAATCACCATTCCTCCAGTAGTAATGTGTGCCCCCTGGTCCTTTGTAAGGTCTTTAAAAGGAATAAATATTTTGTCTTTCCTGTGTATTTTTGCATATAATTCAGATCTCCTCCTATGCATTGGATATTTAAGGAAACTGTCAGTGTTTTTGCTATTAAATCTAAGAGTAACATAATATAGGGCAGTTGAGCCTGAATCCAGGGATGTGTCACATATTAATCCGTGTATTTTAGTTGCAATGCAATTAGCATTTTATCAGCAGGAACGTTACATTACAGGACTAGCCCTCACACAGGTACAGGACTAGCTCTCACACAGGTATAGGACTAGCTCTCACACAGGTACAGGACTAGCTCTTAGAGTATGTGCACACGTTGCGGATTCTGCTGCGGATTTTTCCACAGCGGATTTGGAAAATCCGCAGTGCAAAACCACTTCGGTTTTCACTGCAGATTTTCACGCAGTTTCTTCTGCGGATTCCTCTGCGGGTTTTCAAATGCACTTTCCTATTGGTGCTTGTTGAAAACCGCTGCGGAATCCGCACAAAGAAGTACTTCTTTTTTTCCGCGTTTCAGCATGGATTTTTCCGCAGCATGTGCACTGCGGTTTTTGTTTTCCATAGGTTAACATTGTACTGTACACCGCATGGAAAACTGCTGCGGATCCACAGCGTCAAAACTGCTGCGGATCCGCAGCAAAAACCGCATCGTGTGAACATAGCCTTAAAGAGGTACAGGACTAGTTCCCACACAGATACAGGACTAGCTCTCACACAGGTATAGGACTAGCTCTCACACAGGTACAAGACTAGCTCTCACACAGGTACAGCACCAGCTCTCACACATACAGGACTAGCTCTCACACAGGTACAGGACTAGCTCTCACACAGGTACAGGACTAGCTCTCTCACAGGTACAGGACTAGCTCTCACACAGGTACAGGACTAGCTGTCACACAGGTACAGGACTAGTTCTCACACAGGTACAGGACTAGCTCTCACACAGGTACAGGACTAGCTCTTAAACAGGTACAGGACTAGCTCTCACACATACAGGACTAGCTCTCACACAGGTACAGGACTAGCTCTCACACAGGTACAGGACTAGCTCTCACACAGGTACAGGACTAGCTCTCACACAGGTATAGGACTAGCTCTCACACAGGTACAGCACTAGCTCTCACACAGGTACATGACTAGTTCTCACACAGGTACAGGACTAGCTCTCACACAGGTACAGGACTAGTTCCTACACAGGTACAGGACTAGCTCTTAATGAGGTACAGGACTAGCTCTCACACAGGTACAGGAATAGCTTTAACACAGGTACAGGACTAGCTCTCACACAGGTACAGGACTAACTCTCACACAGGTACAGGACTAGCTCTCACACAGGTACAGGACTAGCTCTCACACAGATACAGTACTAGCTCTCACACAGATACAGTACTAGCTCTCACACATATAGGACTAGCTCTCACACAGGTACATGACTAGCTCTCACACAGGTACAGGACTAGCTCTCACACAGGTACAGGACTAGCTCTCACACAGGTACAGAACTAGCTCTCACACAGGTACAGTACTAGCTCTCACACAGGTACAGTACTAGCTCTCACACAGGTACAGGACTCTCTCACACAGGTACAGGACTAGCTTTCACACAGGTACAGGAATAGCTCTCACACAGGTACAGGACTAGCTCTCACACAGGTACAGGACTAGCTCTCACACAGGTACAGGACTAGCTCTCACACAGGTACAGGACTAGCTCTCACACAGGTACAGGACTAGCTCTCACACAGGTACACGACTAGCTCTCACACAGGTACACGACTAGCTCTCACACAGGTACACGACTAGCTCTCACACAGGTACATAACTAGCGCTCACACAGGTACAGGACTAGCTCTCACACAGGTACAGGACTAGCTCTAACACAGGTACAGGACTAGCTCTCACACAGGTGCAGGACCAGCTCTCACACAGGTACACAACTAGCTGTCACACAGGTACAGACCTGGCTCTCACACAGGTACAGGACTAGCTCTCACACAGGTACAGGACTAGCTCTCACACGTACAGGACTAGCTCTCACACAGGTTCAGGACTAGCTCTCACACAGGTACAGGACTAGCTCTCACACAGGTACAGGACTAGCTCACACAGGTACGGGACTAGCTCTCACACAGGTACGGGACTAGCTCTCAGACAGGCACACGACTAGCTCTCACACAGATACAGGACTAGCTCTCACACAGATACAGGACTAGCTCTCACACATATAGGACTAGCTCTCACACAGGTACACAACTCTCACATAGGTACAGGATTAGCTCTCACACAGGTACAGGACTAACTCTCACACAGGTACAGGACTAGCTCTCACACAGGTACAGGATTAGCTCTCACACAGGTACACGACTAGCTCTCACACAGGTACAGGACTAGCATTCACACAGGTACAGGACTAGCTCTCACACAGGTACAGGACTAACTCTCACACAGGTACAGGACTAGCTCACACAGGTACAGGACTAGCTCTCACACAGGTACAGGACTAGCTCTAACACAGGTACAGGACTAGCGCTCACACAGGTACAGGACCAGCTCTCACACAGGTACAGGACTAGCTCTCACACAGGTACAGGACTAGCTCTTAAACAGGTACAGGACTAGCTCTCACACATACAGGACTAGCTCTCACACAGGTACAGGACTAGCTCTCACACAGGTACAGGACTAGCTCTCACACAGGTACAGGACTAGCTCTCACACAGGTACAGCACTAGCTCTCACACAGGTACAGGACTAGTTCTCACACAGGTACAGGACTAGCTCTCACACAGGTACAGGACTAGTTCCTACACAGGTACAGGACTAGCTCTTAATGAGGTACAGGACTAGCTCTCCCACAGGTACAGGACTAGCTCTCACACAGGTACACAACTAGATCTCACAGAGGTACAGACCTGGCTCTCATACAGGTACAGGACTAGCTCTCACACAGGTACAGGACTAGCTCTCACACGTACAGGACTAGCTCTCACACAGGTACAGGACTAGCTCTCACACAGGTACAGGACTAGCTCTCACACAGGTACACGACTAGCTCTCACACAGATAAATGACTAGCTCTCACACAGGTACAGGACTAGCTCTCACACAGGTACAGGACTAGCTCTCACACAGGTACACGACTAGCTCTCACACAGATAAATGACTAGCTCTCACACAGATACAGGACTAGCTCTCACACATATAGGACTAACTCTCACACAGGTACACAACTAGCTCTCACACAGGTACAGGACTAGCTCTTACACAGGTACAGGACTAGCTCTCACACAGCTACAGGACTAGCTCTCACACAGGTACAGGACTAGCTCTCACACAGGTACACAACTAGCTCTCACACAGGTACAGGACTAGCTCTCACACGTACAGGACTAGCTCTCACACAGGTTCAGGACTACCTCTCACACAGGTACAGGACTAGCTCTCACACAGGTACAGGACTAGCTCTCACAGCCCAGACCAGCTAATCAGTGTAACTCCCACCACTGAAAAGCAGCTTGCTCACATTGGAAAGTGTACACAGGCATGCGAGTCAGGGGTGTGAGCCTAGTTATATACAGTTTAACTCTTAACTCTGCTACATCTCCAGCAAACAAAACAAGTATTCTATGAAAACTATACCAAATAGCCCAGAAAATGACACATCCCTGGAATCGGGGTTCCTTGCCCTATGGTATACTGCTTTCAGATTAGATAGCAAAAGCCTGCTGACAGATTCTCGTTAAACCATACATTGGCTATGTATGATAAAATTATTACTTTATACTGGAGAGACATTATGTTTTTATTTTAAAGTTTAAAAATGTATTTAGGCAATACGTTCCTGGGTCAATAAGATACATGATAGGATAATTATAAAAAAAAAATATTTGAGCTTTATTATCCCATTTAGTGATTTTTTTGATAGAAGCACTGATACTATCATAGTGATCATGATTGCATCAAAGTTTTGTGCAGGTCAGATAATTATTAGAGCAATTGGATCAAATATTATTGACACGTAGGGATTATCTCTACAGTGCAGTTTTAGTTAGACATACTGAAAATTTGGTGAATGCAAAAGCTATCATAGAAACAGAAGAGACAGACAGATTAAGTCCATTTTTGAAACATTACTATAATTTTATGGAACTTTTTAGAATAAGATGTCTTTTGTATGCACATGAGGAATAAAACTATTGCTGGCCATTACATGACTTGTATTTGGCATTTTCACCAGTTCTCAGCAAGTTCTATATCTTAAATTTTAGTTGACTGAGCTGGTGGGTGAAGGCTAGCTGCTGTGATATCTCCCATTCACAGCATAGCACATAGAGAGGGATTTCTGCTCCTCACTCCTTAGGCTACATCCCCACAGTCAGTATTATGCAGCATTTTGAACGCAGCACATCCGCTCCGTCCAAAGCGCTGCCGGGTTTTGAATGCAGGTGATTCCGCATGTGTTCACTGATCCGTGCAGAATCACTGCATCCTATACATTGGACGGGTGATATTTATCTTTTGGAGACTGAGCGTCTACGCAAGATAAATTGACTTCCTGCTATCTGGAAAGATGCACCACATGTCCGTCTCCGCAGGGAAGCCGGGGGCGCAAGTGCTCACACAGTGCGTGTGGAATTCTTGAAATTCCATCCACTATGCTGTAATATCTGGACACTGCGGGTTGGATGCTGCGGATGTATGTAGTGTCCAACACGCAGCATTTACTGACCATCGGAACATACCCATAGTTAGCAAACAGAGAGAAGTAGCAGCGGCATGGACAAAAATGTGTGAATAGAGCAGATACGATTCAAAATCTGACGTAAAAGACTTGTTACAGAGCTCAGCACAATCTTTCTGTGTCTCACGTTCCATTTTCCAAGTGTATAAGGCTATGTGCACACGTTGCGGATTTACAGCGTTTTTTTCTGCGCAGAAACGCTGCAGATCCACAAAGTGATTTACAGTACAATGTGAATCAATAGGAAAAAAAAATGCTGTGCTAATGGTGCGGAAAATTCCGCAAGGAAAACGCAGCGGATTGAAAGAAGGAGCATGTCATTTATTTTGTGCGGATCTGCAGTGTTTCTGCACCCTTCCATTATAGAAGTCTGCAGGGGTAAAAACGCATGAAATTCGCACAAAATCTCCAGCAAATCCGCAACAAAAATGCACAAAATCAGCACTAAAAAAACGCATCAAATCTGCACCTGCGTTTTCTGCCAGGAGATGCAGATTTTGTGCAGAAAATTCTGGACCCAAATCTGCAACTTGTGCACATAGCCTAATAGGAGGTGTAGCCTAACACCTCACTGTGCTGGAAGACTTTTAGGAAGTAGGGAGAGGGAAGAAGTGGTTCATAAGTGAGCAAGGAAACAGATACAGTTTACTGAGTAAGGGCTTGTTTCCATTTGCGAGTAACACGTCCATATCTCGCATGTGGAAACCAAGCTGTGGCGCCGGCACTTTGGGGCGGAGCGTGCAGCTCCATGTGTTCCTAGGCGGCCGCACGCTCCACTCTGGAGTGCCAGCGCCACAGCTTGGTTTCCACATGCGAGACACGGACGTGTTTCTCGCAAGTGAAAACAAGCCCTTATGCTGAGTAACACAAGCAAAGTTCATCACACCTGGCTTGAATGGAAATGAACACAATCTAAACTTGTGACAAAAGCTGTGGAGGGAAAGGGCACACAAAATAAAATGACCCTATTAGAGGAGATAAAAAGTAAAAAATATGGTGAAGCTCAGCAAGGGATAGCGTGGCAACCGCTGGTGTGAAAAGTCCAACGTCTACTTAATCATGGCTAAGGCAGACTTCCCCTCCAGGTAATATTCACCAGAAAAAAAAATATATAATAGGCTGTGCAGCTGGAAGCACATCTCTTGCTGCAAAAATAGTAGATGAAGGTTCTATTATATGACAGCACATTTGGCATCTTTTTCAACAGATCAGATGTAATTTTATTATACTTGAAAAAGATGCCAGCACGGCGTGGAAATGTGATGTACAATAAAAGAACATTCGACCACTATTTTTCCAGCAAGAGATCTTCTTCCAGACATGTAGCCTATTTTAAACTGCTTTTTTTAATGGAAAATGTGATCTTAAACATCCCACTTGAAGGTGCTCACTTGTCCGCACATGTGCCAGGAGGTAGTGTACCACTTTACTTCCCTGTTAGAGATGGATGAACCCGAGCAGTAAAGTTCGGGGTCCGCACATAACACAGACTCCGAAGACGAACTTCACAATGAAGTCCCTGTTACTGTTCGGGTTTGGCTCCCCAAACACCGGGTGTTTCTTGCGCTGTCATCCCATTTTAAAGATTACTCCATAAGCTTAAGGGCACAAAAAATACAGAAAAACTGAGATTCAACTCTTTCTATGGTCTTTGCTCATCAGTTGCAGCTGTCAAGTTTCATCTGCAGTGGTGTAGTCAATCACTGAACACAGCGTCTGATGTAGACAGCACAATCCACTGAGCTCAGTGATTGATTACAGAGCTATAGACATGAAGTCACCGCTGCAGCCAATCAACAAATGCCAAAGAAGCAGTAACAGACATTGCGGGACTGCGGTAGAGTGAGTAAGGGAATGCGCACACAAGCAAAAAAGAATCAACAAATGAACAGCTATGTAAAAATGACTTGTAATGCATAAGTTCACTCTTTTTGAGCTTGTTAACATTAACAGAATATAAAAAAAAGACGCTTGAAAAGACGTTTAAAAAGACACTTCAGTAAAAATCACCTCCAGCATTTTCCTAATAACTATTCCTATACCAAAAACAATGTGGGCAAGCCGGCATCTAACAGACGTCGAGTGCACGTACCCTAAAAGCTCAGTTTGTTTTGATTTTTTGTGTCCCTGAGCCTACTGAGTAACAATTTTTGATACGGGACAACCCCTTTAAATGATATGCACCCTAAATTGACAAATTCTACAACACGAGTGTGAACCTAGCCTGAGTATTGACTGTTAGAGTAGGCCTCAAGAGTCAGTTCTACTGGAGACCCTAGGTATCGCAGTCTGACACTGACCATACACAGTACACCACATTTCCCTTATATTTCTGGGTAAATAAGGTTTTATTGTATTGTGTTTTAAGGACTTTGGGTATCAAGTTATAGCAAGCTCCTTCCTGTATGAGCTTTGAAAAAATCCTTTATACATAATGTTAATCTGGATTGCATTGCAAGTATAAAAAGTTAATACCATATTAACTGTAGATAAGCGTTAATGCACATATGCTGGGGATATAAAATCCAGTTTGTATTTTTTTTTTAACAAGAATGTGTAATAAATGATTTACATTTAAAAGGTTGGTCACAAAAACTTATTGTGGCATGAGTGAGGAGATAGAGCCCTGGGCACCCAGACATTGACCAGTAATATGTTTACCCCTTAGTGACAGAGCCAATTTTGACCTTAATGGCCAAGCCAATTTTTACACTTCTGACCACTGTCACTTTACAAGGTTATAGCTCTGGAATGCTTCACCGGATCCCAATGTTTCTGAGATTGTTTTTCATGACATATTGTACTTCATGTTAGTGGTAAAATTTCTTCAATAAGATTTGCGTTTATTTATGAAAGAAATGGAAATTTGACAAATTTAGAAAATTTCGCAATTTTCAAAATTTTATTTTTTGTGCCTTTAAATCACAGAGTCATGTCACACAAAATACTTAATAAATAACATTTCCCACATGTCTACTTTACATCAACACAACTGTGGAAACATAATTTGTTTCTGTTATAAAGTTATATGGGTTAAAAGTTGACCAGCGATTTTTCCAACAAAATTTACAAAACTATTTTATTTAGGAACCACATCACATTTGGAGTCACTTTGAGGGGTCAATATGACAGAAAATACCCCAAAGTGACACCATTCTACAAACTGCACCCCTCAAGGTGCTCAAAACCTCAGGTGCTTCATGAGAACTAAAGCAATGTGGAAGGAAAAAATTAACATTTAACTTTTTTCACACAAAAAAAATATTTTAGACCCAAACTTTTTTATTGTCACAAGGGTAACAGGAGAAAATGGGCCACAACATTTGTTGTGTAATTTCTCCTGAGTACACCAATACCCCTATGTGGGGAAAATCCACTGTTTGGGCGCATGGCAGGGTTCAGAAGGGAGGGAGCACTGTTTGACTTTTTAAATGCAAAATTGGCTGGAATTGATGGCACATTTGGAGATCCACTGATGGGCCTAAACAGAAGAAACCCCTCAATTCTAACTCCAACCCTATCACAGTCCTAAACGCAACTCTAACCCCAACACGCCCCTAACCCTAGACACAACCCTAACCACAACCCTAATCCTAACCAGAACCCTAACCCAAACACAACCCTATCCTCAGCTCTATCCCCAACCCTAACCACAACCCAACCTTAACCCTAACACAACCCTATGTAATAATTTTAGGGGATAACTCAGGAGACTCTTTGCATAGAATAAGACAACTACAGGACACAGTTTTATAAGTAGTAAAGTCTATATTATTACACGGTGATTCAAACAGGTGCAGAGAGAAACTCAAGTCCACAACACTTGGTGTAAATATTAAATGCAGCTTAACAGTCTGTAGGAAACTTCAGAGGAAAATGCAATCACGCAGAAAGTCTATGAAGCACAATTATTCATGAGGATACTTGACACGAATAAGTCCTTGTTTTAGTCTAAACACAGATAGCTATGCTTATAAGGCAGTTCAAATAATATCTTAGCACAACCAGGGAAGCCTGGGTAATAGTCTCAGGTTTTTGCAGAGCAGCAACAGCTTACATGTCCAGCAAATGCAGATGGAAGTAAACACAAGCAGCAGATAAAGGAGGATTACTGGAAACTGGTGTATGCAGCAGGAACTCAGAGAAGAGTAGCAGGATCACCACACAGGTTCACAGGAGCAGGTATATAGCCATGGAGTCACAAGGGTCAGGAGCTGGATGCAAGGTAGAATACTCTAGCACAGACTGCAGGCTGGGGTGGAGTTTTATAGCAGGAAGACACAGTGCACATGAGACCAAAGATGCCATCTTGGAAAAGGGCAGTAATGCAAAAAAGGTAATAAAAAATGTTCAGAGTCCTGACATTACTCCCTCCTTAGAAGCAGCCTCAGGACAATCCTGGACCTGGTTTCTCAGGGAATTTCTCATGAAAACGAGAAATCTTCTGTTGGGCATTGATGTTTTCCACAGGTTCCCAAGAGTCCTCCTCAGGGGGATATCCCTGCCATCTTATCAGATATTGTAGCCGATTCCTGCGAATCCTGGAATCAATAATTTCCTCCACCACAAATTGTTCTTGCCCATCAATCACCACAGGCTGCAGAGGTGGCACAACACGTCCCTGGAAGGTATTAGGAGATACAGGTTTTAGTAAAGATACATGAAAAACTTGGTGTACCTTCATAGTCCTAGGCAGCTTCAGCCGGCAGGCCACAGAGCTCACAATACCATTGATCTTGAAGGGGCCAATGAATTTCTGTCCAAGTTTTTGTGAAGGAACGTTTAACTTCAGATTCTTAGTTGCTAACCACATGGAATCCCCTACCTTGGACATGGGTGCAGGTTTACGGAATCTATCAGCCGATCTCTTATAACGTTCTTGAGCTGTGGTCAGGGATTCCTTCAGAACCTCCAGATTTTGCCTCATCGCAGTCAGCCTTTCCTCCACTGCCGGAACCGGAGAATTAATTGGAGACCTAGGTAAGATACACGGATGATACCCCACATTGGCAAAGAAAGGTGTAAATTTAGTGGAGGCGCTCTGAGAATTGTTATATGAAAATTCGGCTAACGGCAGCAACTCCAACCAATTATCCTGGAGATGGCTGACATAGGATCTTAGATATTGTTCCAGCGTCTGGTTGGTACGCTCAGTCTGACCATTTGTCTGGGGATGGTAAGCGGAAGAGAGACAGACATTAATATTGAGTGCCGAGCAAAACCCCTTCCAGAATCTTGAAGTGAACCGTACTCCACGGTCAGAGATGATCTCATCCGAGATCCCATGCAACCGAAAGACATTCTGTATAACCAAGTTCATGTATCTTTAGCTGAGGGGAGGCCGGTGCACGGAACAAAATGAGCAGCTTTAGTCAAGCGATCAACTACCACCATGATTGTATTCATGCCCCCCGATGTAGGCAGCTCCACAATAAAGTCCATTGATATAGACCCGCAAGGGCGGAACGGAACAGGTAATGGTTCTAGAAGACTCGTAGGTGCCACATGAGGAGTCTTGTAACAAGCACATATCTCGCAAAAGAGAGCATAGTCCTTGGTATCCTTCAGGCAAGTTGGCCACCAGAAGAATTGGCTCAGGAACTCTTGTGTCTTCTGTACCCCCCTGTGACCAGCCAACTTGGAGTCATGTACCAACTTGAGGATCTGCAGACGGACGACCTCAGGGACGTAGATACGTCGATCTCTGAACCACATGCCACCCTTAAAGACAAGATTAATATCCACAGATGGGTTGGCCAGAAATACATCACCGTCATAAGCCTCCCTGCACTCCTTCCACAAGTCCTGATCGTGGATAACTCCAATGGTGTCTTCTGTACCCCCCTGTGACCAGCCAACTTGGAGTCATGTACCAACTTGAGGATCTGCAGACGGACGACCTCAGGGACGTAGATACGTCGATCTCTGAACCACATGCCACCCTTAAAGACAAGATTAATATCCACAGATGGGTTGGCCAGAAATACATCACCGTCATAAGCCTCCCTGCACTCCTTCCACAAGTCCTGATCGTGGATAACTCCAATGAAATTGGCATCAGATAGAATGGTCTTGGACGGGGCTCCAGGTACGGAATCCGCAGCATGGATTTGGGATAAAGCATCAGCCTTCCCATTACGAGAACCTGGACAGTACGAGATAAAAAAGTTAAATTGATTTAAAAATAAGTTCCAATGAGCCTGACGAGGAGAAAGACATCTAGCGGATCTAAGGAACTCTAAATTGCGATGGTCAGTTAGCACTATGATCGGTTGTGCAGCTCCTTGCAGATGATGCCTCCATTCTTTGAAAGCGGCAATAATAGCCAACAATTCCTTGTCTCCCACATCGTAATTCTTCTCTGCTGAGGTTAGTCTACGGGAAAAGAAAGCACAAGGATGTAGTAGACCCTTCTCTCCAGTTCTTTGGGAGAGAATAGCCCCCAAAACATTATCAGAAGCGTCCACCTCCATAATGAAAGAAAGTGTTGGATCTGGGTTTATCAACAGCGGTGCTGAGGTGAAACAGGTCTTAAGCCGATCAAAAGCTTCTTGAGCCTGTGACCACTTAAAGGGCTTTTCCTTCTTTGTCAAGGAAGTAATGGGACGGACAATATCAGAAACATTTCTAAAAAAGCATCTGTAGAAATTTGCAAAACCAATAAAACGTTGGACCTCCTTAACATTCTTGGGTACCGGCCAGTCAAGGATAGCCTGAATCTTACCAGATTCCATGTTCAGCCCCTGGGGAGAGAAGATATAAGCTAAGAACTGTATCTCAGAACGATGTAACTCGCATTTCTCCGGCTTAATATACAGATGGTTCTCTTTCAGACGTCTTAAAACAGTTTTGACATGTTCTTCATGTTCATGTAGAGTCAGAAAAAATTAGTATATCGTCCAAATAGATCACCACAAACTGGTCCAACAAATCTCTGAAAATGACATTAGCAAGGTATTGAAACGTTGCAGGGGCATTCCAAAGCCCGAAGGGCATCACAAGATATTCAAAGTGTCCATACCGGCATCTGAATGCTGTCTTCCACTCATCCCCTGAATGAATACGCACCAAATTATAAGCCCCATGAAGATCCAGTTTAGAGAACACCTTAGCATGGCGGACTCTTTCTAATAATTCGGGAATCAGAGGCAAAGGGTAATGGTTTCGTATGGTTACCTTATTGAGTTCCCGATAGTCAACACAGGGTCTCAGGGTCCCATCCTTCTTTTTTACAAAAAAATATAGGTGCCCCTGCTGGTGAGAAAGAAGGACGTATGAAGCCTTTGGCCAGATTTTCATCAATATACTCCTTTAAGGCTTGAAGCTCAGGTGCCACTAAAGGTTATACGTTACCAAAAGGAATAGCTGCCCCAGGAAGCAGCTCAATGGGACAGTCATAATGCCTGTGTGGAGGAAGCTGATCGGCATTCTTCTTGTCACAGATGTCAGAGAACTCTTTATATGCTGAAGGCAAAGTAAATACCTGTACATGTGGTTCCACAGCCGTGGACTCAGGGACAGCTTCTGTTAACACTGAGTTGCTCCTTTTTGGAAAGATAATCTCCTTGGTCTCCCAGTTGATAATTGGGTTCTGAGAACGCAACCAAGGAATGCCTAAAATCACAGGAAAATGAGGAGATGCGAACTCTGCTTCAGGAAAATGGCCGCCGCGGTCTCCATCTGCGCACGCGCGGCATCCCGCGGCCATTTTCCTGAAGCCGCGGCCAGCAGAGCGCCGCTTCTGCGCACGCGTGGCCAAAGGAAGATGGCCACGCCCACCGATCACCAATGAAATACAGCACATCGCGATCTTTTCACTCCCCTGTGACGTGGATTTGGGACCTTGGGCATGCGCACACCACTACGCCACCAACGGAAAACTAAGCAAGATCTGGGGGAACACACCACGCCCTTTTGACCAGACCAGCCTGATTGACAGGTGAAAATGACTACTTTGGTAACGTATTTCGGCAGCATAGGTGGGGAATCGGGGTCCACAAAATACACTATTGCAATGCACAGCTCAGGCCCTATTTAACAGTATTTTTATCTCATACGGAAAAAACGGGGTGACAGGTTCCCTTTAAAGATACCTGCCACTTTCTCGATTTGCAAAACCAAGAGGCTATGTGCACACGTCAGGATTCTTTGCAGAAATTTCCTGAACAAAAACGGACTTTTTCTGCAGGAAATCCGCATGCATTTTTTTCACTTTTTTTTCCGTGTTTTCTCGCGTTTTTTGCGCGTTTTTTGCATGGATTTTTCGTGTTTTTTTCCGGAGCTTCCGAATGCATTACATAGTGGGAAATTCATGAAAAGTCCACAAAATTAATGAACATGCTACGTTTTTTACCGCGATGCATTTTTTTCGTGGAAAAAAAAAGCCACATGTGCACAAAAATTGCGGGTTGCGTTCTATTAATAGGACACTTAATGGATGTGTTTTTTTCACGGTTTTATCGCGTTTTTATAGTGAAAAAGCGCGATAAATCCGGAACGCGTGCACACAGCTTAAGGCTTGGCCTTCTTGTTGCAATCTTAATGTTGAGGAGTGTATAAAGGGAGTCTGTCAGCAGAAAATGACTGTTCAAACTAAACATAGATGCTCGATGCTCCATTAGCAAGGCCAAACGTTTTAGTGGATATTTCCAGCTTCTTGCTCTGCCTTTACATATCCTTCATTGACAGCTCTGGCTTTGTAGGAGCCAGAGAAGGACAAAGCTAGATGGGAAGGTGGGTACTGGGTGATCACGCCCAGGTTGTACCGAGGCACATGTGCTTGGTTTGACAATCATTTTCTGCTGCCAGTCTTCCTTTAGAGACTTCGTGTTGGGCAAAAAGTGAGGTCATCCAGCCCTCGGTTCAAGTATACTAATAGTAATTGCTTCACAAATGACATATCCATTTGTTTGAACGCGCTAAAGAATTGTTTAAAAAAATCAGATTTGGTAATGTTTAAAAGAATTACATATGAAAGTGATTGCAAACGATTTACGTTATTTTTTGTTGGAAAGACATTTTGACAATGAGTTGATCCCAGCGTGTTCCTGCTGGGATTCTCCACTGTAATCTGTGTAGAACCTGTCTGCAAGTATTTAATTTCCCTATAGCACCACCACAAGGGAAATGAAATATTACATACTTTCCACTCTGATCAATGGACTTTCTGTATAATGCACATACATGCTGGTTTCGAGGGAGACATTGTTTGTAACTGCTCTCCATTCCTGCTAATAGATGAGAGCCAAAGAATTTCTCTACTAATAACCCTTATAGAGTTTATGGAATTTACAGAGTTTATTTTTCTTACCATCCAGACTCTAGTCTTTGTTTCAGATAACAAACATCAATCCCTTTGCATCCCACAACTATAAAGCCAGATAAAATTGAAAATATTACATTTTTTCCCTTTGATTATATTTTCACAGGGAAAATATTCCATTTTTCTCAGCAGATGATTAAGTTGTGAATCATCAACCTTTAGCTTAAAGGAAAATTAATAACATTGCTTGGAAATAATTTCCTCCTCATCATTTGCTCTGGATGGCATTGGGGTATTTCCAGGAAATAAACAAATGTATTTTATTTATTCAAAGACCCAACACAATTATCATCAAGGAAGTGAGCCATCAGTAAATGCCATAGATATCTATGAGCCTTGTCCTGATTAATATACCGTACATAAACACAGTGGTCCAAATAATAGAAGGGACGTTACACCTAAACACATATTAGTGAAAAGTTAGCCAAAGACTTTAATTTCAGCAGGCTCTGCCATCTATCCTACGTGTATGGGGGTCTCAGCAGTTGCTCCTTACAGATGACAATGCGGTAAGGAAGGATTGGGCATGGGGAATTTCAATACCTGACCCTTTTGCTCTTGGGAAATAATCCATCTCCAGATGTGTCTGGCAGCACCTATTTCCACTCTTTCCAATTTTGCAAGTGTATGGGGAAGTCAGGAAGATTTTACTGACAACTATGTTTGGTACAGAGATAAATTACATAAGTTACTTTCTGTCCACCTAAAGGGAATGTATTAGAATGAATTCACAGCCCAAACCATTTGTATGCACATGCAGCTCTTTCAAAGACAAGTCCAGCAATATTTTAAATGGCCTCCATTAAGGAGAAACCATTGTTTTAATTGATATGCAAATGCAGTTGTAGATATGAAGGCTGTGTCACTCCAGCTCTATTCCACACCCAGCACTGCCTCCTCTTGTTTGAGTGATGTCTCCTTTGAAGTCACACAGCATAGAGGCAGTCAGTCAAGCAGGAGGATTCAGAACTGGGAAGGGGATAGAGCTGGAGTGACAGAAGCTTCAGATCTTCAGCCTCATTTGCATATCAGTGCAAATGCTGATTTCTCAGCAGTAGAGAAACAGACTGGCCAAGTAGAATTATTGCTAGATTTGTCTTTGAAAAAGCTACATGCACATAAAAATAGTTTGGGTTATTTTTTCGGGGGAGGGGTAATCTTGTTGACAAATTCCCCTTTAAGTTCAACCTGTAAAAATGTATGGAAACTAGTATAATTAAGGAGGGCAGTGCCTGTGCTCAGCAGTGCCCAACATAGTTTGCCACTGTTCCTAGCTGCCCAGCAACATGACAGAACAACACAACATGTTACTTACAGAGTTCCATTATGGAGGAGTAATACTTGCAACAACAAATCAACTTTCAGACCTCACGCTTGGTGAAATGTGCCACCACCTTCACGTTGTCGCCGCCTGCCCACCGATCTCAGTGAGGTTCATGTTTTTACACATGGTATTCACAGTGGTTTTCACTATCCTTCATGCACAGAGCAAGTGCCCTTCTGTTTCCTACATATGGCAGCTAGGACAGGCACCAAAACACCTCACATGGTGTCAGGATGGTCATATCCTAGTTTCCGTCTCTTAATAGACTAAGGTCTTGCTTCACTCCTCTCTGTTACCGCCCATTCCCGCCTGTTGACTTCCCTATGGAGTAGCCATAGCACTACAACTAATATCACTCGAGTTGGACCACCAACATGGCTCCTATCGGCGCTGGCTCACAATACAAGCATTTCTGTGGAAAGAGAAGACTCTACATTTCCTATTGCATTGGCACAAATAGTTGGTGATGCTATATTTGCCTCTGCGGTACGCACTAGTGTCTGAAGTAACCCTACAACTACTGCTTCTAAGTCCAAAAGACAGACTCCTCGTTCTGGTCATCCATCAGTCACAGGGATCCCCATCCAGACATCACATCATCATTACTATCAGGGCAATGAGCCCAAACATGTAAATGCCAACATGACAGTGTTTTACAAGGGGACAATTCCAACCTTGAAAATACAGGAAACAACATACATGAGTGATCATTTTCTGATCTCAGGGTAAACTCAACTGTAAAGGAATCCTCAGACAGAATTAATCAGAGCCTGAATATAAAATAGCTTATTCTTCTCTGAAACGTTCCAACCCCAGCTCTCCCCAGCACTGCTAAAGGTGATTGACAGGTCTCTCCTCAAGGATAAACCCAACATTGGTGCAACCTGTGCGGCCCAAAAGGTAAAGGGCCCTCTACCACTCCCAAAGCAAGTGGAACTAACCATTATGATGAGCTATTGGACTGCAAAGGATGCACATATTGTTCTTGTACAGAGGCCTTTTTCTGTTTGTGCCTGCTCTGGTCTCTCGATATGGGAGAGACCTGTCAGTCACCTGCAGTGGCGCTGGGAGAAGCCGGCCGGGGCAGAGCTATACTGGTCTAATCACCAGCTGAAAAAATATGCCAAGATCGTGCAGCCAGACTCTGATTTATGCTGCCAGTGGTTTCGGCAGGGTGACTCAGCTGACAGGTTCACTTTAACTTAATTTTCCTCCCCTATGCACTAGTAGAAAGAAAGTATAGATTAAATTACCATGGAACTAATCAGTTCATTTACTTAAAGTGAAATGTAAAAAGAATCTACCTCCTACACAAGAGCTGGATCCAAAATAGGCTTGGTTTTTATTAATGACACCATAAAATGAACATGGGTACATTCCATCCCATAATGATGAACGCCCATATCCATCAATAACACAAGGGACATATTACAAGTAGACCATTGATGCTTTTATTCAGTATGGACTTCACATATTTTCGTGAATGCAATGAGAAATAAATGGATGAAAGTCATATGGGTTAAGAAATGGCCATCTTGGACCAAAACATTGCCTATCTACAGTATATGCTATGTGCATTTTCTTATTGAAGAGTAAGAACATTTACTAATTGTGGATGGAATATTCACTACAATACACTCATTTATAGTATGCTGCCAACAAGAACACCAAGCCTACTCTGCACTTGTGTGTATATGGGTACTCTTTACATGTATCATTGGATTGGAAGGTGGGTGGTACTACTGTTTTTTTTACATTTGCAGAAATCTGATTTGTTGCTATCGGCAGCTATATTACTTTTGTCATTTTTTGATAAATCCCCTCCAATGACAACAGATAGGGGTATATAAACATGTCCAGTATCGGACTGGGGTGGCAAGAGCCCACCAGTAACAATGACTCTGGGGGCCCAATGTTCAACTACATACAAATATTACATTACCCTCTTTCAAAAATGTACTTCTACTTCTATATATTAATAAACCAGGTAGTTTGTTAGATCAATGATGAGATGTGGCTTTTGTCTGTACATGGTGAATTACATGTAGAGGGACAAGCACTGCTCATGATGGGAGGGTATGTAGCTTGCTCCTGCATAAGGGGCCCACCTGGGGATTCACCTTCTCCTCCACTGGCCAGTCCGAGCCTGAACACGTCTACCTCCACGATCACTACCACTCTCAATCGTCTCTTGTTTTGGTGAGCCACCAAATTATCCTCATGCATAGAAAAATGTGGTATCAGCAGCTCCTTGTGTAACACACTACTGTAAGTTTCAGAATTTAGGTCACTGTCTCTTTAAGTGTTAATCACACAAACTTTTTAAGCACTTTATGACAATCCACATCAGTACGGAGTAAGCGTTGTACAATTGTACCTTTGGGAAAGAGGGAAGGGTTTTGGCAAGAAACTTTCAGCAGACATAAAAGTAAAAGACACTATCACAGGAAGATTAATATTGTCTGAGATCTGCTCAAGTCAACCCTAAGGCAAAGAAGCTAAAAAGGAAAAGTCCATGATATTACATTCCAACCTGAGTATGCGGAGTATCTAATGGCATCAGCCATGCTGCATGCAGCTACGATATCTAGACATTGATTTAATTATTATGTAATAATATCATATATATGATGTAATAGCATTTAATCTGAAATATCTTATGCAATACCGTATTGTACAATGTCTGTACATTTATCCGTAAATCCGCCAACAGGACCCACATTAATTAGGAAACTGAAGATCGTTCAACATTAATCGTCTGTGAATTTCCCATGAGGTGCAATACCAATATTACCTCGGCTGATTGTTGCTATGGGCAGAATGCTTTTCCTTAAAGAATAAATCAAATCTGTGTAAAATAGCATATATGTATGTATGAAAGATGGCTGGATCTTTGTGTCTATGGTCAATATGGGATCTAATGGCATAATCTGCCAGGATTGCATTGCTAGAGTGGTAAAACACATCTAATGCATGTTACCAGGTAATTCAATGGGAAATGACCTGATGCTTCTTATTTCAGTCATTTGTCACCGACACATGCACAAATCAGTTCGCTTCCTAGTTCAAGCCCCCGGTGTCACAAGCTGCGGTGACGTTCTACAGGCTGACAACCAGCACATCCATGGTGGGGGCTACTGATGGGGAAATGCAGGCGGAATAGAGCAAAAGCACACCTGACATCCTGACACCGGTGAAATAGTCACAGGGATGTGTCCCACATGGCAGATCAGCACTGTCACCCAGCATCAGCCGCTGTCCCTGGACATGGAGGGCTCCTACACTATCATCTGGGCTGGTGCCTGTCATTTCTAGAATTCCTGCAGACAAATACTACACTGAGGTTACAAAGTCACCAAGAGAAACGCAAAGCTGCCCAATCCCTATATGTATAATATCAATAATAATAACAACGATAATAATAATGATAATACGGGAACTGACTGTAAAGCCATGTGCCGCCTTCATGGACAGTATTGTCTCATCATCACTACGAAGGCTATTAAGTAGTGACCGCAACTAGGCTATGTGCAACTTACAACATGTAACTAGAAGATAAAGTAACGATATTGGAGGGGAAATAATGCATGCTAGACGTAAGGATAGATAGATAGAGAGATAGAGAGATAGAGAGATAGAGAGATAGATAGATAGATAATGGATAGATAGATAGATAATAGATGATAGAGAATAGATAGATAGATAATAGATAGATAGATAGATAGATAGATAGATAGATAGATAGATAGAAGTGATATCTGTAACTTGTATGTAACCCCTTCTCATGTACAGCACCATGGAATCAATGGTGCTTTATAAATAAATAATAATAATAATAATAATAGATAGATAGATAGATAGATAGATAGATAGATAGATAGATAGATATAGATAGATAGATAGATGATAGATAGATAGATAGAACTGGTGACTGTGCTCAGTAACTGCAGACTTGTAGGGGAAGGTGTTCTGGGACTTGTGCTCCCCCTGCCTCTCACCATATTCCGCCCCGTGTCCCGTGGTGATCTGCTGGGCTCAGACACCGGTAATGGCTCAGCCCTCGGTCCTTACCTCTGGATAAAGCTGCCGCTGCCAGGCTGATGGTGAGGAGGACAGAGGAGACCTGCAACATATTCCTTCCAGCAGATCTCTGCATCCTTGGATCCTGTCTCAAGTTCCTGCCGCTCATACTTTAAGGAAATCCGCCCCAGAAATCACCAGAAGCCATGTCACCGGTGCAGTCACCAATGTCCCGTCAGGAGCCGTGCGCGGCGCGCTGTCATCTCCGGAGAACTAACTCCGCAACAAGCTGCACATTGCGGGCTGGAGCCTCGTCCTTCCCACCTCACGGGTCCGGGGGCCGGGGAGCAGCCGCTGACTACAGCCTCCCTGGCAGCAGCCGCTGACTACAGCCTCCCTGGCAGCAGCCGCTGACTACAGCCTCCCTGGCAGCAGCCGCTGACTACAGCCTCCCTGGCAGCAGCCGCTGACTACAGCCTCCCTGGCAGCAGCCGCTGACTACAGCCTCCCTGGCAGCAGCCGCTGACTACAGCCTCCCTGGCAGCAGCCGCTGACTACAGCCTCCCTGGCAGCAGCCTCAGGACCAGGAGTGCACGAGCACTGCCACCACACGCGGAAAGTTTCCTGGCGAGGAGCACAGCCCCTCATAAGCCGGGCGGCCGGGTCTGCCCACTGCAGGGCGTCACTTGGCCGGTGACACTGGGCGGCCCCCCACCAGCTGGACTGGAGCTGTCTGTGGGATTACTGTCCTGCCCGCACGGCAGTGCCCACCAGCCTCCACGCCACTGCTCCTCGTATTAGATCCTGTTACGTCTATAAAATGCCATATAAGCCATCACGGGCGTCTGGCCCCTAATCCCCCTGCTAACCCTTGCTGTGCCGAGGCTGTGACCCGCCGGTGGCATGCTGGCAGCACAATATCACATAGTGCACTGTACCACAGATCAGTCTCACAGAGGAAAGGAAACGGAATAATCACCATCAGTGGGAAGCAGGGACGACCCTACAGACACATCCAGATCAATCTGGGCGGATTATTCAGAATTGTATAGAATTTATTACCGACTCGATGATCTGATTGATTCTTATTAATAATGTGTGTGATCTAATATGCCATCCAACATGACAGGACTAGTACCCCCCCACCCACCCTCATTCCTAACCTTGGCCGCTTCCCCTCCCCCAATTCCATTTCTGACCCTCATTTTTCTTGTATCCTTACAAAGCTTACACTCTAATGTAAAAGGAACATTACTATTTCCAATATGGATCTGTCATTAAAATGCTTCTTTAACCTCTTCCTGACCGCTGATGATCACTGTCCAAACAAAGACAGTAACTGATAGAAAAGTAAACGAGTTGTCTGGGGTTACCAGTAACCTAGCCCAATACTGCCGTCCATCTGCCGTCCTTCTTTGGGACATTTTACCTGACATTTTTATTTTAGAATTAATATTTCTCAATTTTGGTGCAATTTCGGGTTCATTGTGTTTTCTTGTTTGTTGCAGAACAAAGCATGCTGCAAGTCTTTTTTAGGTGTTTTTTCATAGGCTTCTCTATAGGATTTAAAAACATACTCGAAAAAATGCATGAAATTCACAACTTTTACAAACCAAATATGAAGCAGTTAAACAAAAAAATCCATATTTATTAAGATTGGTGTTTCAAGTTACCAGTCCTAATTGCTTTTTTATGGTTTTTGCTGAGAGAGAGGTGGTGAGTTCTCCTTCAATGAAAGTCTTCAAACAGAGGCTGGACAGTTCTGTTACCCAAACCAAACTTTGGACTAGAGTTAGGGTCTGGTACCAGAACCAGAACTTCCTCAGGTCCGCTCATCCATACTCACAATCTAGATTCCCTATCAGTATGTCTTTGGAGTGTGGAAGGAAACCAGAGAACCTGGAAGAAACCCACTCAAACACGGAGAGAACATACAAACTCCTTTCAGATGTTGTCCTTGGTGAGATTTAAACCATAACTCACTGGACTGGAATGACCCCAATTTATTATGAAGCGCATGCCTGCATTTGGCACATATTTCACTTTGCTTTAGCCAGAAAATGAAGTAAGCGGTTGCAAATTGATACCAAAAAATAAGTCTTTCCAGTTTGTCAACAAGTCACAACCCCTTTTAGTGCAACTTCTCCCACTTTTTTACCTTTTATCAAGTAATTAATGAATTTATGGATGGAACTCACGTGATATTTCTACTAATTAGTGATGAGCGAGTGTACTCGTTACTCGGGTTTCCCCGAGCATTCTCTGGTGGTCTCCGAATATTTGTTAGTGCTCAGAGATTTAGTTTTCTAAATAAAGGAAAATCAACATTATGAACA
The DNA here is from genome assembly GCF_051348905.1 of Ranitomeya variabilis. NCBI lineage: Eukaryota > Metazoa > Chordata > Amphibia > Anura > Dendrobatidae > Ranitomeya > Ranitomeya variabilis. Next base: position 240,935,634 of record NC_135232.1, read on the forward strand.
ACATTAGTAAAATTTTTTATGGTTGAAGAATCACACCCATTAGGTTTTCTATTCAATAAATCTGTGTGTACATGCATGTATTGTAGTGTGAGTGTAATTACTCACCTGCCGCTACTCTCTCCGGTGTCCTGCTCTTCTCAGTGACATTCAAAACCTAAGATTGACACAAAATGAACATATACCCTGCTGTAGGTAGATATGTAAAAGCAATAGTGTATATAAATAATGTAGGGTACTTAGTAAACACTTTTTGATAAATAAAGCATATAAGCCATCCCACCAGCGTCAAGGTGTACCTAAATCGGGATGGTGATAATCTCTAGTATTAAAAGCTTGCCATAAGTCAAAGTGCCGTCAATGTGAATAAGAGTCGAGCAGGACCGGGTGCCGAATATGGATATCCAGCAAGTGGGAAGCTATAAAAACATTATGTCCATCCCAAAGAAAGGGAGGCCACACTCTTACCTGCACTAAATGCAGAAACTGAACAGAAAAAAATGAGCTGGAGTGACATCACGGCCATTGCGTATAACCGGCTCACTCTATGTTCTTGTCACAATAGGACTGGCGAGCAAACTGGGACCAGGGGCACCTTTCCTAGCCCTAGCACTAGGGGGCACCCTAGCTCACCCTGTTCCTCGAAATATTTCAGATGGCAAGGATGCTGGGGCCTGTCTCCTAGCCCTGTCTCCTAGCTGCAGCCCTGTTTCTGTCCCCCTCCCCCACACAGGGAAGAGAGGCGCTACCGTGTACCGTAGTGCACCAACCTGACAGGGGAACAAAGACAAGGGTAAAAGAAAATTCCACTCACACAAAATATACTCTCACAAATAACAGAGGTATTCACCAGGGAGTGAAGGATGGGGGAAGAAAATAAGGCAGGTTAGGGTGAGGAATTTCCAAGGGTACAAACCAAGCAACTGTCGCACAATAAACTCCTCCACCTTTCCAAACACCAGTTCCTCACTCTCCAGGTCTATGCAGCAAGTGCTAACTCAGATAACAACCTGGCCAGAAGGCCTAGCTTTTATAGGACGAGTGGCTAACTGAGCACAGCTGAGTGCAGGGATTTCCACATGGCCGATTAACCCCTGTCTTGCTGAAAAAAAACATTTAATACACCAGAGAAGTGCTTCTTCTCAGCGGCGAAGCAGGAGCCATCAGACGCTGTGGTCTTCCGGCACTGCTCTGTCACGGTAACTCCGTGACAGTTCTATACGGGAGCTGGAAGTGTCTTTCACAATGTAAGTTTATGGAGCCTACAATAGCGCAGCGTGACCCGTGACTCAGAGAGTCTGCAGGGCGCTGGATTCCAGAGAAAATGGCAGTAGGTGAGTGTGATAATAGACTCATTACATGCGTACGCACACATTTAATGAATACAAATCTTAATGGGACTGCTTCTTTAAATGGCAGGATCTGTTGTTTGGAAATCAATGTGGGAATTCACATGAATGTTCTTTAACATGGACCAATGATGTGTAGAAAAAAAATTGCAGAATGTTCTCCTTTGATCAGTTTTTTTAATCAATTAAATTAAGTTTTTGTAATTGTACAATTGTACTGAAGGCATCAAAACTATGAATTAACACATGTGGAATTATATACTTAAAGGGAACCTGTCACCCCCAAAATCGAAGGTGAGCTAAGCCCACCAGCGTAAGGGGCTTATCTACAGCATTCTGGAATGCTGAAGATAAGCCCCCGATATATCTTGAAAGATGAGAAACAGAGGTTAGATTATACTCACCCAGGGGTGGTCCCGGTACGATGGGCGTTGCGGTCCGGGCCTCCCATCTTCTTACGATGATGACCTCTTCTTGTATTCACGCTGCGGCTGAGGGCAGAGGAAAGTACTGCAGTGTGCAGGTGCCGGGCCTCTCTGACCTTTCCCGGCACCTGCGCACTGCAGTACTTTGCTCTGCCCTCAACAGGGCAGACAAAGTATGCCTATGCCAGAGCCGCAGCGTGACTACAAGAAGAGGACATACCAAAATCCACAATGAAGGACAGCATCCAATCCAGGTGAAGTCTTAAAAAACGTTTCCTTTATTTGCCAAATGCAACGTTTCGACCACAGAGGTCTTTTTCAAGCTTGAAAAAGACCTCTGTGGTCGAAACGTTGCATTTGGCAAATAAAGGAAACGTTTTTTAAGACTTCACCTGGATTGGATGCTGTCCTTCATTGTGGATTTTGGTATGTACATTTTCCATGTGGTCCAGTGGAACTAGGACTTGCATCTACAGGTCTGTTGTGCTGTCAGCCACCCCCTATTGAGATTTACAAGAAGAGGACGTCATCGTAAGAAGATGAGAGGCCCCGGACTGGAAAGCGATGCCTATCGGACCGGACCGCAGCGGGACCGCCCCTGGATGAGTATAATCTAACATCTTTTTCTCATCTTTCAGGATACATCGGGGACTTAACACCAGCAAAGCACCCCCACACCATCACACCTCCTCTTCCATGCATCACGGTGGGAACCAGGCATGTAGAGTCCATCCGTTCACCTTTTCTGCGTCACACAAAGACATGGTTGTTGGAACCAAAGATCTCAAATTTGGACTCCTCAGTCCAAAGCCCAGATTTCCATCTGGTCTAATGTTCATTCCTTGTGTTCTTTAGCCCAAACAAGTCTCTTCTGCTTGTTGCCTGTACTTAGCAGTGGTTTCCTAGCAGCTATTTTACCATGAAGGCCTGCTGCACAAAGTCTCCTCTTAACTGGTGTTGTAGAGATGTGTCTGCTGCTAGAACTCTGTGTGGCATTGACCTGGTCGCTAATCTGAGCTGCTGTTAACCTGCGATATCTGATGCTGGTGACTCCGATAAACTTATCCTCAGAAGCAGAGGTGACTCTTGGTCTTCCTTTCCTGGGGCGGTCCTCATGTGAACCAGTTTCTTTGTAGCACTTGATGGTTTTTGCCACTGCACTTGGGGACACTTTCAAAGTTTGCCCAATTTTTCCGACTGACTGACCTTCATTTTTTAAAGTAATGATGGTCACTCATTTTTCTTTACTTAGCTGCTTTTTTCTTGCCATAATACAAATTCTAACAGTCTATTCAGTAGGACTATCAGCTGTGTATCCACCAGACTTCTGCACAACACAACTGATGGTCCCAACCCCATTTATAAGGCAAGAAATCCCACTTATTAAACCTGACAGGGCACACCTGTGAATTGAAAATCATTCCCAGTGACTACCTCTTAAAGCTCATCAAGAGAATGCCTAGAGTGTGCAAAGCAGTCATCAAAGCAAAAGGTGGCTATTTTGAAGAACCTTGAATATAAGACATAATTTCAGTTGTTTCACACTTTTTTGTTTAGTATATAATTCCACATGTGTTAATTCATAGTTTGAATGTACAATTTTCATAGTCATGAAAATACAGAAAAATCTTTAAATGAGAAGGTGTGTCCAAACTTTTGGTCTGTACTGTATATCAATGGATACGCAAGAAGCAGATCTCTTATGGGTTACCATCCGCATGTCTTGAATTTTTCCCAAATGTTGACTTATAAACAGATGCAATAAGTATGACATATGGATATAAAAAACTGACATGCTGATGAAATACGGATGAAAAATTGTTTGGGTTTGTTTTATGAAAAATTTGCAATTTTGCATCCCCCACATTCCATAGCTCCCTAGATAGTATCCAGCTTCTGCCCCTCACAGCTATGTCACTGAACTAAGAGGAGGGCGAATAGCACATCAGAGCAAGGCAATTATACCGGCGTCCCCTCTCTCCTTCCAGGCTCATAAGCTCCACTGAAGAGGTTTCTCTATGCATTATATAACAGGTTCATCATATTAATCATTGGCTGTTAATCACATTATTGCATCAGCTTTTCTCACTTTACATTCACAATTTTCCGATGCAGTGGAGGTTAATTATGGCATTTTTTTTTGCAGGATAAGCATGTTTTACCATAAGAGATGGAGTAAGGCCGTTTGAACATTAGGACATTTCTCTTATTATATTAGGATACTTATTAATAGGGCACTGACTTGTGCCTACATAGATTAAGCGCAGTAATTACCCACTATCAGTAAATTTCTATATATTAACCGCACAATGTCTTCTGACACAGAAGTGACCTCATTTATGGTTTTACTTTAGTTAATGCCATGTTTATTGGAGTGAAGGTCACCTTTAGGGCTCATTTCCACTTGCAAGAGAAAAAACGGTCCGTAATCTGGACCGAAAAAACGGATGTAGAGTATGCGATTGTCATGCGAGTGTAATGCGAGTGCAATGCGATTTTTAATCGCACCATCCGTTTTACATCCGTATGACATCCGTATGCAATCTGTTTTATTTCTCTGCAACTATTTTTAAACAGTCATTTACAGGACCATGGACAGTGTTCTAGGCCACAGAATGGTGATGTATCCGTAAAAAACGGACGGAATACGGATGGTCCGTATTCCGTCCGTTTTTTTTCTCGCACCCATTGACTTGCATTGGCGAGTCTCGTCCGAGACTCGCAGCAAATCGCAGCATGCTGCAATTTTTTTCTCAGTCCGATTTCGGCTGAGAAAGAAATCGCAAATGAAAAGACACCTATTGAATAACATTGGTCCGAGTGCAATCCGATTTTTTATCGGATTGCACTCGTCCGTTTTCCTCGCCAGTGGAAATGAGCCCTTAGTAGGAAATGCAAATACATTTTTTTATTGTCATGTGACCAAATTCAACACTGTGCAGTCATGGCTACACAAGTTTATATCAATATGTTGCCATTGGCCATTGTGAGAGGGTAGTGTTTGTGCCACGCGGTCAGCCACACAGTCTGATCTCACTTTAAGGCCATGTTCAGACGTTCCGTATTTGGTCAGTATTTTACCTCAGTATTTGTAAGCCAAAATCAGGAGTGGGTGATAAATGCAGAAGTGGTGACTTGTTTCTATTATACGTTTCCTCTGATTGTTCCACTCCTAATTTTGGCATATAAATTCTGAGGTAAAATACTGACCAAATATTGAATGTGTGCACGTGTTCAAAGACTAGGGTCACACCACTGTATTTTTCTCTTATGTGAGGGAATCGGGTCGATTATGCTAATCACTCTATTGCTATCAATACCTTACAGCCGCCCTTACTACGTAATAATTTGACTGATATGGCAGTGGATGAGGGGATGGTGAACTGGATAAATGACTATCTGATGGACAGGCCACAGTTTGTAAGGATGGGGGAGGTGGTATCTGGCAGTGTACGGAGCAGTGTTGGAGCCCCTCAGGGTACAGTGCTGTCGCCCTTCCTCTTCACATTGTATACAGCTGACTTTCAGTATGAAACAGATTTTTATTACCTCTAAAAATTCTCAGATGACTCAGTGATTGTAGGGGGCATTGTGGGGTGCTGGGGGGAGGAGGAATATAGAAAAGGATGGTTTCTGACTTTGTGGAATGGTGCCAGACTAACTGTCTAGAGCTAAATGTGAAGACAACCAAGGAGTTGGTGTTGAGTTATAGAAGAAAAAAGGAGGATTACTTACCGATCAATATTGCTGGCCAGGAGGTGGAGATGGTTGAGAGCTACAAATATTTGGGGGTTCACCTTGACAGTAAACTCGATTGGAGATGTCATACAGAACAGGTTTACAAGAAGGGAATGAGCAGACTGTACTTTCTTCAGAAGCTCAGGTCTTTCAATGTGTGCAGTAAAATGCTGGAAATGTTCTACCAGTCCGCTGTGGCAAGCGCCATTTTTTTTGCTATCATGTGCTGGGGCAGAAGTGTGTGAGTATCTGACGCAAATAAGCTCAACAAACTTATCAAGAAGGCAAGCGCGGCTGTTGGCCTCCATCTGGACTCTTTTGAGGAGGTATTGGAGGATAGAATTCAGAAGAAGTGTAGGGCTGTAATGATCAATAACACACACCCACTATACGAGCTGTTCTTGAAGCAGAAGAGCACATTCAGCAGCCGTCTAATCCTACTAAGGTGCAAGATGGAGAAATTCAGGAAATCGTTTGTTCCTACTGCTATGGGGATGTATAATAATTTCCTAAGGGTGGTAGACAACAATGACTGATTGCTGGTGTACTAATGTCAATTAACAGTGACTTATATACCTGAACATGTATTTGTTATGTAATGTTGGTATACTTGTGCAAGATTTGTGTCCTAATATTTTATGTAAATTGGGCATGATGAGATTTTTTCCTATGAAAGACTCTGAGGGAAAAATTGGACATGTGCATGGCCTCATAGAATAACATTGGTCCGAATGTGAACTGATATTTTGTCAGATCACACTCGGACTGAAAATATGGTTTCCTGCTCGAGCCCTAATGGTTACCACAAATATAAAGAGAAAATTGATATCAAAATTAGAGCTCGTGCTGACAACCATATTTTCAGTCCGAGTGCGATCCGACAAAACATTGGATCGCACTGGGACCCAATGTTAGTCTATGGGATGTGCACAAGTCCAATATTTTTCCTCGCATAGAGTTTGTCCAAGTAAAAAAATCCCATTATGCACAATGTGCATCCTACATTCAGATTGCACTCGGTTACTTGGCCATGCAAGTAAGTGTGTCCGTGGGAAACATTGAACTGCACTCAGAAGACATCTGAATGCAGTCCAATTTCCATGGCCTCACACATTGGAGAAAATTGAGGCATTTTTTTTCTTCATCTTCTGCTCATCCAAGAAAATCAGATCACACTCTGATTACACTGATCACACTCTGATCACACTGATCACACTCTGAACACTTTCTGATCACACTCTGATCACTCTGATCACACTCTGAACACTTTCTGATCACACTCTGATCACACTATGATCACACTCTGATCACACTATGATCACACTATGATCTCACTCTGATCACTCTCTGATCACTCTATGATCAGAGTGTGATTTTCATAACTGACCAGATGTTCTTCGATGAGAGAAAATATGCTGGTGTGACCCTTAACCAAACTGATAGGAGAGATTGCAAACCCTATCCCGCTTAAGCTCCTGTCATATTTCCGTGTTTTGTATATGTGCTCTATCCTTGAATTTACCAGATGAAACACATACCCGTTTCAGTCTATGGCCATGTTCACATGTCTAATTCAAGAAAATGGGTCTGTCAGATACAAAAAGATTGCACTTGAATGTCATTCATTCTGACATTTTTTTTTACTGTTTATTTGGTAGGAGAAGCTTAGAATGTTTTTCTTTTTTGGGATATGAAAAAATAGATTCCACAACGAAAGTAAATATGAACACATGGAATAAAATTGGATCCAGCTCTCTGATAAAAAAAAAACTGTCCATTTTTTTAACACAAAAAGAAAAATCAGACATCTGAATGAGGCTGCAATCGTGCAACAAAGGAGCACAATGAATCAGCATATACGTGTATTATTAAGACATTGGAATATTGGAATATAATTTAAGCTCATGATTAATGGAACAAAACACACTGAAATAATGCAAGCGGCAAATTCTAATATCAAGATTTCTAATTCCCAATTTCTTAGCTTTTCAGCTATGAAACCAGTTCTCAAAGATAAATGGGAGTCCTTTTGTGTTGCTCCAAAATACTGATGTAAACCATCATTTAAGAAATGGTCAATATTTGGGAAAACATAGAATCAGAACTAAGTGAAATAGATCTATCATTGCAGGGGTTTGGAAAGGATAGTAATTTTGCAGAGTGAAATCAGAAAATGCTGAGCTTAACTGAAAAGGCAGAAAGCGAAAAAAGAGAAAAGAGAAAAAACTAAAAATATATGTTATCAGAAAGTCTATGGTGTAAGCAGCCATGACATTGAGACATAAATTTGAGTAAACCACTTAAACAGACACATAAGAATAGAATACTACAGACAGTTTCCCCAAAAGCCAGATGGAGCAACACAGCACAGTCCGCAAATGCAAAACACACAGGGAGATTCACAAGTAAATGAGATTCCTGTTCTGTTGGATGGCAATGGGCATATGGGGGAGTGAGAACACAACGCTCCAAAGGTTGATGGAGAAAATACTGAAAGATGATTTGGCAAAAGAACCAGCACAAGAAGTCTGTATGTGAATTATTAATCTGCTGGACTTAATTGTGCATTGAGTACAAATATAGACAAATCTTATGCGTAAATGTTTATATATAATAAATACGCATATATTTTGTTTATAGATATATAAATTGGTGTATAAAAATGGTTGCCAAAAGAATCACGACTAAATTGTAATGGTCTATAGAATCTGTGAATGTACTATTTTAGAACAGTTATTTTTTGGCTCCAATTCATTAAAGCTGTGATGCCAAAAAGTGACATAAAAACTTTGAAAAGTCTTATAATTTGGATCTTTAGTGTTTTCACGACTGTTTTAACCAGCTCTGGCGAAATAGATGGGGTGGGACAAGGGCTAGGAGTGACAACACAGTTTGTCTAATTCATGACAAGCTGTTTGCATTCCTTATGCAAGAACTCTCACTCTAGTCCTTGATTGGAGTAGGATTTTTATGCATGGTTAAAATTGCAAGGTACTTAGATAGCATTTTTTATCAAAGAGCATGCAACCCCTTCCTGACATGTGCCGGCAACTGCTTTCCCACAAACAGCCATATATATACGACGCCGTGATTGAGCAGGCTCACGCTGAGTGCCACTGCGATCAGGTGTGGGTGTCAACTCTATGTGAGAGCTGACACCCTGTATCAACGCCCATGATTGGTGCAATCGTGGATGTCTAAACCCTCTGATACTGCTGTCAATAATGACATCGACATAGGCGGAAAATCGCAGATGGAGTGAACTCCCTGTCTGCTCTAATTGGCACAATGCTATACGATTGTGTTGAGCCAATGGTCTCCATGGTGACTCGTGGGTTAAGATGTGCGGACACATGGATGTTTGGGTCCAGCGGGTTCGGCCGAACAGTTACAAAAAGTTCGGGTTCAGGTACCAGTAAAGTACCCGGACCTGAACCTTAACCCCTTCACCCCCAAGGGTGGTTTGCACGTTAATGACCGGGCCAATTTTTACAATTCTGACCACTGTCCCTTTATGAGGTTATAACTCTGGAACGCTTCAACGGATCTTGGCGATTCTGACATTGTTTTCTCGTGACATATTGTACTTCATGATAGTGGTAAAATTTCTTTGATATTACCTGCGTTTATTTGCAAAAAAAATGGAAATTTGGCGAAAATTTTGAAAATTTTGCAATTTTCCAAATTTGAATTTTTATGCCCTTAAATCACAGAGATATGTCACACAAAATACTTAATAAGTAACATTTCCCACATGTCTACTTTACATCAGCACAATTTTGGAACCAACATTTTTTTTTGTTAGGGAGTTATAAGGGTTAAAAGTTGACCAGCAATTTCTCATTTTTACAACACCATTTTTTTTTAGGGACCACATCTCATTTGAAGTCATTTTGAGGGGTCTATATGATAGAAAATACCCAAGTGTGACACCATTCTAAAAACTGCACCCCTCAAGGTGCTCAAAACCATATTCAAGAAGTTTATTAACCCTTCTGGTGCTTCACAGGAATTTTTGGAATGTTTAAATAAAAATGAACATTTAACTTTTTTTCACAAAAAATTTACTTCAGCTCCAATTTGTTTTATTTTACCAAGGGTAACAGGAGAAAATGGACCCCAAAAGTTGTTGTACAATTTGTCCTGAGTACGCCGATACCCCATATGTGGGGGTAAACCACTGTTTGGGCGCATGACAGAGGTCGGAAGCGAAGGAGCGCCATTTGACTTTTCAATGCAAAATTGACTGGAATTGAGATGGGACGCCATGTTGCGTTTGGGGAGCCCCTGATGTGCCTAAACATTGAAACCCCCCACAAGTGACACCATTTTGGAAAGTAGACCCCCTAAGGAACTTATCTAGAGGTGTGGTGAGCACTTTGACCCACCAAGTGCTTCACAGAAGTTTATAATGCAGAACCGTAAAAATAAAAAATCATATTTTTTCACAAAAATTATTTTTCACCCCCATTTTTTTATTTTCCCAAGGGTAAGAGAAGAAATTGGACCCCAAAAGTTGTTGTACAATTTGTCCTGAGTACGCTGATACCCCATATGTGGGGGTAAACCACTGTTTGGGCGCATGGGAGAGCTCGGAAGGGAAGTAGCACCGTTTGACTTTTCAATGCAAAATTGACAGGAATTGAGATGGGACTGATGTGCCTAAACATTGAAACCCCCCACAAGTGACACCATTTTGGAAAGTAGACCCCCTAAGGAACTTATCTAGATGTGTTTTGAGCGCTTTGACCCACCAAGGGCTTCACAGAAGTTAATAATGCAGAGCCGTAAAAATAAAACAAAAATTTTTTCCCACAAAAATTATTTTTTTAGCCCCCAGTTTTGTATTTTCCCGAGGGTAGCAGGAGAAATTGGACCCCAAAATTTGTTGTCCAATTTGTCCTGAGTGCGCTGATACCCCATATGTGGGGGGAACCACCGTTTGGACGCATGGAAGGGCTTGGAAGTGAAGGAGCGCCATTTGGAATGCAGACTTAGATGGAATGGTCTGCAGGCGTCACATTGCGTTTGCAGAGACCCTAATGTACCTAAACAGTAGAAACCCCCCACAATTGACACCATGTTGGAAAGTAGACTCCCTAAGGAACTTATCTAGATGTGTGGTGAGTGCTTTGACCCACCAAGGGCTTCACAGAAGTTTATAATGCAGAGCCCTAAAAATAAAACAAAATTTTTTTCCCACAAAAATTATTTTTCAGCCCCCAGTTTTGTATTTTCCCGAGGGTAACAGGAGAAATTGGACCCCAAAAGTTGTTGTCCAATTTGTCCTGAGTGCGCTGATACCCCATATGTGGGGGGAACCACCGTTTGGATGCATGGGAGGGCTCGGAAGGGAAGGAGCGCCATTTGGAATGCAGACTTAGATGGAATGGTCTGCAGGCGTCACATTGCGTTTGCAGAGCCCCTAATGTACCTAAACAGTAGAAGCCCTGCACAAGTGACCCCATTTTGAAAACTAGACCCCCCAAGGAACTTATCTAGATGTATTGTAAGAACTTTGAACCCCCAAGTGTTTCACTACAGTTTATAACGCAGAGCCGTGAAAATAAAAAATCTTTTTTTTCCCACAAAAATTATTTTTTAGCCCCCAGTTTTGTATTTTCCCAGGGGTAACAGGAGAAATTGGACCCCAAAGGTTGTTGTCCTATTTGTCCTGAGTACGCTGATACCCCATATGTTGGGGTAAACCCCTGTTTGGGCACACGGGAGAGCTCGGAAGGGAAGGAGCACTGTTTTACTTTTTCAACGCAGAATTGGCTGGAATTGAGATCGGACGCCATGTTGCGTTTGGAGAGCCCCTGATGTGCCGAAACAGTGGAAACCCCCCAATTATAACTGAAACCCTAATCCAAACACACCCCTAACCCTAATCCCAACAGTAACCCTAACCACACCTCTAACCCTGACACACCCCTAACCCTAATCCCAACCCTATTCCCAACCGTAAATGTAATCTAAACCCTAACCGTAACTTTAGCCCCAACCCTAACCCTAACTTTAGCCCCAACCCTAACTGTAGCCTTAACCCTAGCCCCAACCCTAGCCCTAACCCTAATGGGAAAATGGAAATAAATACAATTTTTTTATTTTTCCCTAACTAAGGGGGTGATGAAGGGGGGTTTGATTTACTTTTATAGCGAGTTTTTTAGCAGATTTTTATGATTGGCAGCCGTCACACACTGAAAGACGCTTTTTATTGCAAAAAATATTTTTTGCGTTACCACATTTTGAGAGCTATAAATTTTCCATATTTTGGTCCACAGAGTCATGTGAGGTCTTGTTTTTTGCGGGACGAGTTGTCGTTTTTATTGGTAACTTTTTGGGCACGTCACATTTTTTGATCGCTTTTTATTCCGATTTTTGTGAGGCAGAATGACCAAAAACCAGCTATTCATGAATTTCTTTTGGGAGAGGCGTTTATACTGTTCCGCGTTTGGTAAAATTGATAAAGCAGTTTTATTCTTCGGGTCAGTACGATTACAGCGATACCTCATTTATATCATTTTTTTATGTTTTGGCGCTTTTATACGATTCAAACTATTTTATGGAAAAAATAATTATTTTGGCATCGCTTTATTCTCAGGACTATAACTTCTTTATTTTTTTGCTGATCATGCTGTATGGCAGCTCGTTATTTGTGGGACAAGATGTAGCTTTCAGCTGTACCATGGTTATTTATATCTGTCCTTTTGATCGCGTGTTATTCCACTTTTTGTTCGGCGGTATGATAATAAAGCGTTGTTTTTTGCCTCGTTTTTTTTTTTTTTTTTTCTTACGGTGTTTACTGAAGGGGTTAACTAGTGGGCCAGTTTTATAGGTCGGGTCGTTACGGACGCGGCGATACTAAATATGTGTACTTTTATTGTTTTTTTTTTTAATTTAGATAAAGAAATGTATTTATGGGAATAATATATTTATTTTTTTTTAATTATTTTGGAATATTTTTTTTTATTTTTTTTTACACATTTGGAAAAATTTTTTTTTACTTTTTTACTTTGCCCCAGGGGGGGACAATACAGATCAGTGATCTGCCAGTTTGCATAGCACTCTGACAGATCATTGATCTGAGAGAAGTGCAGGCTGCTTCACAGTGCCTGCTCTGAGCAGGCTTCTGTGAAGCCACCTCCCTCCCTGCAGGACCCGGATCCGCGGCCATCTTGGATCCGGGTCTGGAGCAGGCAGGGAGGGAGGTAAGACCCTCGCAACGCGATCACATCGCGTTGCTGCGGGGGGCTCAGGGAAGCCCGCAGGGAGCCCCCTCCCTGCGCGATGCTTCCCTGCACCGCCGGCACATCGCGATCATGTTTGATCGCGGTGTGCCGGGGGTTAATGTGCCGGGAGCGGTCCGTGACCGCTCCTGGCACATAGTGCCGGATGTCAGCTGCGATAGGCAGCTGACACCCGGCCGCGATCGGCCGCGCTCCCCCCGTGAGCGCCGCCGATCGCGCTGGACGTACTATCCCGTCCGTGGTCATGGGGGCCCACCCCACCTCGACGGGATAGTACGTCCGATGTCAGAAAGGGGTTAACCTGGACCCCATTTACTTGAATGGGGGCCCCGAATATCCAGTGTAATGTGCAAGACAGCACGAAAAACACCACTTCTGATCGGCGGTGAAATCATCCCCGCTGGTCAGAGAGACACGGTTCCCATGCTGTCAAAAGACAGCATGAGCACTCAGCTGTGATCAGAGGTATAAAGTTTACCACCGGTCACTGCTGTCAGCTGATGCGACAACTGATCCCATCATCCGACACTTGCTGGCGTTAATAACAGCCAGAGCAGGAGCAGTGGATGGGAGTATTCATCAGCCACTCCTGCACTGTAAATAAATAATGAAAAAAATAAGGACGTGGATTCCCCTGTATTTTTGTTTACCAGCCAGGCAAAGCTCAAACTTGGGGGCTGCAACCCTCAGCTGTCAGTTTCAGCAAGACTATTTATCAAGAATAGAGGGGTCCCCACACCATATTTTTTAATCATTTAAATAAATGTTAAATAATTTTAAAAAACGAGTGGGATTTTTGACATTCAACCTTGCTAAAGCAGATAGCTGGTGGCTGGTATTCTCATACTGGTTAGGGAGTAAGGGAACAGGAATATTGTTCCCCCAGCCTAAAAATAGCAGCCCACAGCTGCCCAGAAATAGCACATCTAATAAATGCGCCAATTCTGGTGCTTTGCCTGGCTCTTCCCCAGTAGCGTAGCTACTGGGGGGGCAGAGGGGGCCGTCGCCTCGGGCCCTGTCACATGAAGGGGCCCACCGGGAGCCAGGGCCACTTCTGTGAGGAGGCAGAACATAGCATAGGAACAGAGCAGTATAATGTCTGCTCCCCTCTGACGGAGACTCTGCACGCTGCTAGCACAGTGGCCGGCTGCAGCGTCTCCCCCCTGCAGTGAATGGTTTCGCCCCTCTGACCTGATCATGAAGCTTTTCCTGGCTGCAGTTCTTCACTCTGTGCACGCTGGGATTGGCTCAGGCACGCTGGGTCCTAGTGCCCACCCTGCATTTCACCTAGACACTTCCTGGTCCTGTCTGCAAACTTTATCAGTAAGTGGGGATGGAACTTGTTAGGTTTCTTGAATTCAGGTATGTCACTGTGATGTGAATGTGAGGCCATTGGGGTATTGTGGGCGCTGAAAGTGGGTGAGGGGGGACAGGGTACTGAGGGGTGGATGTGAAATGATGGGGGTATTGGGTACTGAAGTGGGGGAGGGAAGACAGGGCACCGGGGGGTAAATGTGAGACCATGGGGGTGTTGTGGGGGAGGGGAGACAGGGCACTGGGGGGTAAATGTGAGACCATGGGGGTGTTGTGGGGGAGGGGAGACAGGGCACTGGAGGGTAAATGTGAGACCATGGGGGTATTGTGGGGGAGGGGAGACAGGGCACTGGAGGGTAAATGTGAGACCATGGGGGTGTTGTGGGGGAGGGGAGACAGGGCACTGGGGGGGTAAATGTGAGACCATGGGGGTATTGTGGGGGAGGGGAGACAGGGCACTGGGGGGTAAATGTGAGACCATGGGGGTGTTGTGGGGGAGGGGAGACAGGGCACTGGGGGGTAAATGTGAGACCATGGGGGTATTGTGGGGGAGGGGAGACAGGGCACTGGGGGGTAAATGTGAGACCATGGGGGTGTTGTGGGGGAGGGGAGACAGGGCACTGGGGGGTAAATGTGAGACCATGGGGGTGTTGTGGGGGAGGGGAGACAGGGCACTGGGGGGTAAATGTGAGACCATGGGGGTATTGTGGGGGAGGGGAGACAGGGCACTGGGGGGTAAATGTGAGACCATGGGGGTGTTGTGGGGGAGGGGAGACAGGGCACTGGGGGGTAAATGTGAGACCATGGGGGTATTGTGGGGGAGGGGAGACAGGGCACTGGGGAGTAAATGTGAGACCATGGGGGTGTTGTGGGGGAGGGGAGACAGGGCACTGGGGGGTAAATGTGAGACCATGGGGGTGTTGTGGGGGCTGAAGGTGGGTGAGGTGGGACAGGGCACTGAGGGGGTGGATGTGAGATGATGAGGGTATTGGGGCTGAAGTGGGGGAGGGGGGACAGGGCACTGGGGGGGGGTAAATGTGAGACCATGGGGGTATTGTGGGGGAGGGGAGACAGGGCACTGGGGGCTGAATATTATAATGTTTTGTTACAATATTATATGTGATCCATTACATGTAATATTTGCTGTCTGGGGAGGCTGGAGATGGGGGGGTAGGGGGCTTTTGATACGTACCACCTGGGTCTTGGGTCTTTTATGAGTAATAGTATACGAAGCCCCCATACAGTAACCAAGAGCTGCATCACATTTACAGCACCACATTTACAGCACCACTCCAGCATTTTTTTTTATTTCATTGCTGGAGCGGTGCTGACAATCCCCGTCCCCTGCCCCCTGTCTGATACTCACCTTCTGGCGTTTTCATCTGTTTTTGTCTCTGCTCGGCTCCTTCAGTTTGTGACCTGTCCGAGGCTCCAGTGTTTTATGGAGCAGCGCAGAGGTCACTAATCAATGTGAGTCTATGGGAGCCTTGATCTGGCCTCTTTCTCACTCTCAGGCTATGTGCACACGTTGCGATTTGGCTGTGGATTTGCAGCATTTTTCCATGCGGTGTACAGTACCATGTAAACCTATGGAAAACCAAATCCGCAGTGTCCATGGTGTAGAAAATACTGTGCGGAAACGCTGCGTTGTATTTTCTGCAGCATGTCAATTCTTTGTGCGGATTCCACAGCGTTTTAAATCTGCTCCTGTATAGGATTGCGCAGGTGTAAAAACGCAGGCGAAATCCTCACAAAAAACGCAGAAAATCCACGGGAAATCCACAGGTAAAACGCAGCACGTTTTACCTGTGGATTTTGCAAAAACGGTGCGGAAAAATCCACGCACGAATCCTCAACGTGGGCACATAGCCTCAGTCTTACATTGAGCGCTTGTGACATAGCTTTTAACTTCTGGCCTGTCAGAAGCTGCGCTCACAAGTTTGAGCAGCGGCACTGCATTAGTGCCACAAAATAGTGAATACGCCAGAGGATGAGTAAATGACCGGGACAGGGGACTTGCGCTTAAAACACTACTCCAGCGGTGGAAAAAAAAACCCTGCTAGAGTGGTGCTTTAATAATTTAATAATAAGCAATTTAGTACTATAAAGTTGATAAAGGCTTGGAGCTGCGGGCCCATCATACTGTGCATAAGGGAGCTGCGGGCCCATCATACTGTGTATAAGGGAGCTGCAGGCCCATCATACTGTGTATAAGGGAGCTGCGGGCCCATCATACTGTGTATAAGGGAGCGGAGCTGTGGGCCAATCATACTGTGTATATTGGAGCTGCAGGCCAATCATACTGTGTATAAGGGAGCTGCGGGCCCATCATACTGTGTATAAGGGAGCTTCAGGCCCATCATACTGTGCATAAGGGAGCTGCGGGCCCATCATACTATGTATAAGAGAGCTGCGGGCCCATCATACTGTGTATAAGGGAGCGGAGCTGTGGGCCCATCATACTGTGTATATTGGAGCTGCAGGCCAATCATACTGCGTATAAGGGAGCTGCGGGCCCATCATACTATGTATAAGGGAGCTGCGGGCCCATCATACTGTGTATAAGGGAGCGGAGCTGTGGGCCCATCATACTGTGTATATTGGAGCTGCGGGTCAATCATACTGTGTATAAGGGAGCTGCGGGCCCATCATACTATGTATAAGGGAGCTGCGGGCCCATCATACTGTGTATAAGGGAGCGGAGCTGCGGGCCCATCATACTGTGTATAAGGGAGCTTCAGGCCCATCATACTGTGCATAAGGGAGCTGCGGGCCCATCATACTATGTATAAGGGAGCTGCGGGCCCATCATACTGTGTATAAGGGAGCGGAGCTGTGGGCCCATCATACTGTGTATATTGGAGCTGCAGGCCAATCATACTGTGTATAAGGGAGCTGCGGGCCCATCATACTGTGTATAAGGGAGCTGTGGGCCAATCATACTGTGTATAAGGGAGCTGCGGGCCCATCATACTGTGTATAAGGGAGCTGCGGGCCAATCATACTGTGTATAAGGGAGCTGTGGGCCAATCATACTGTGTATAAGGGAGCTGCGGGCCAATCATACTGTGTATAAGGGAGCTGTGGGCCAATCATACTGTGTATATGGGAGCTGCGGGCCCATCATACTGTGTATAAGGGAGCTGCGGGCCCATCATACTGTGTATAAGGGAGCTGCGTGCCCATCATACTGTGTATAAAGGAGCTGTGGGCCCATCATACTGTGTATAGGGGAGCTGTGGACCCATCATACTGTGTATAAGGGAGCTGCGGGCCCATCACACTGTGTAAGGGAGCAGAGCTGTGGGCCCATCATACTGTGTATATTGGAGCTGCAGGCAAATCATGCTGTGTATAAGGGAGCTGTGACCCACCATACTGTGTATAGGGAACTGTGAAGGCATACTGTGCATATGGGAGCTGTTGGCCCATTACACTGTATATAGGGCAGCTCTGTCAGCATTATACTGTGTAAAGGGGAGCCGTGAGAACATCATACGGTTTATCGGGGAGTTATAGAATCATCATACTGTGTATAATGGAGCAGTACATGAGGGAACTTAGGGGACATTATTAAATGTAAAGTGGGCACGTAAGCATTACTGTGTTGTTATAGGGGCACTCAGAGTATTGCGACCATCAAAGTTGTATATCATCACAATATGGCGGTAAAGTCAATGTTCGTTTTTGTATATAGATTTATTTTCAATAACAGAGCGGTCATATTCTGAGGTTCCACTATATTCACAATTAGAGTGCGCAACCGTAACTGTAATCAGGGTTAGCTGGTTAGGGGCCCACTCAGATGTTTCGCCCCCCCTAAGTTGAAACCCTAGCTATGCCTCTGCTCTTCCCACTTGCCCTGTAGAGGTGGCAAGTGGGGTTCATATTTGTGGTGTTGATGTCACCTTTGTATTGTCAGATGACATGAAGCCCACGGCTTAGTAATGGAGAGGCGTCTATAAGACACCTATCCATTACTAATCCTATAGTTATATGGTAAATAAAGACACAGCAAGAATAAAGTCCTTTATTTGAAATAAGACTTAACACAGTTTTCCATTTTTATTTAAACGCCTATTCCACCAAAGCACTCGTTCTCCTGTTATAAAACTAAAATTAAAAAAAACAATACCTGTTGTCCAAACCTGTCTGTCCTTCTGTCCCACACTGTAATCCATGCCTGGGGATAAACAGTTTTCAACCTTGACAGTGCCAAGATGTGACCGTCTAGGCTGAGAACCACTGGTGACTGAGCAGTTGCGAGCGCAGCCTCACAGACAGGTGGTGACATCATCAAGGTTACCTCCGGTCAGTGAGGCTTCGTTCTCAGCTTGGCTGAACTGCGGTGACCTCAGTGACATCCCTGCTAGCACCATTTGACAGCGTGGGAATCACAGCTCACTGACCAGCGGGGATGATTTCACCGCCGATCAGAAGCAGTGTTTGCCGCGCTGTCATGCACATGACAGCGTGACAAACACGCGGTGTTCAGGCAGCCGATCCCAAACGGTAACACGGACCTCTGGGTGAAGTCTGTGTTCGGTGTCTGTGCCTGAACAGTACGTGCTCGGTACGGATGCCGAACTTTACTGTTCGAGTTCACCCATCTCTACTCGTGGGTTCCTTCAGGGTCCTCCAGGGAAGGTAACCTGTGAGCGCCTGCTAGGAGTAAGAGTTGACACGCCTCCACACTGCCTGTCATATGCTGCTCTGATGCACTGCAGTGTAGAAGCATCGTAGAGTGTCAGATCAGTGATCTGTTAGTGAGAATATGATGTCCCATAGTAGGACAATGTAAAAATGTAAAAAAATAATATAACAAATTGCACAAATATTTAAAAAATCCCCAAAGAAATAAAAATTAAAAAATATTTCATACATTTATGTAAAAAAAAGTCAAGTACACAAATTTGGTATTGCTGCATCCGCAACAACCAGACCTATAAAACTGTTACACTAGTTAACCTCTTTGAGTGAACACCGTAAATAAAAAGGCAAATAAGTATGCTTTATCATCATACCACCAAACAAATAAGTGCAATAAGATGTAATAAAAAAAAATGTAAATAAAATTGGTACTGCTGAAAATGTCATCATGTCCAGCAAAAAACAAGCCACCATGCATCTCCATTAATGGAAAAATAAAAAAAAGTTATAGCTCTCAGAATAAAGCAATGCAAAAATAATTATTTTTTCTATAAAATAGTTATGTAAAAACACCAAAACATAAAAAAAGATATAAATGTGGTATCACTGTATTTGTACTGACCCGAAGAATAAAGTTGCCTTATGAATTTTACCGCACTCAGAACGGTATAAACCCCTCCCCCCCAAAAAAAAAAAAAATTCTGAATTGCTGGCTTTTGTTCATTCTGCCTCCCAAACATCGGAATAGAAATCGTTCAAAAAATGTGTACACAGTATATGTGTGTATGTTGGCCACATAGCATATTTGTGCATTTCTACATTAATTTAATTCTAAAGGTGTGTAGGCCCTATTTTTTCTTTCTTTTTTTGCTTCTGAAAATTTGTGATGGTGAGAGAAAATGTGTGACTTTTGGGAACTATGTGGTTAAGGAAAAATATAAACTATGCGTTGGAGGAAAAAAGTAAGTTGGACCATACAGATAAGAATGGAATATGTGAACAAAAGTAGGCCATCTATTACAATATCTGACTGTTGTGTCTTTACAAAATTAAGTGAAATTTCAGTCCACTCATGTCTCTATCAAATTTAGAGCCCACAAATACCGCCACTCCACACTATCAAACACCTTAGCGGTGTCTAAAGACACCACAACCCTCCGACCCATATTATCCGCCTTTACCTGCATATTGAGAAACAGTCGTCGAAGATTACACGCTGTAGAACTATTGGGCATAAATCCGGACTGGTCCCGGTGTATTAGTGTTGTTATCACCTTGTTAAGACGGTTAGCCAACATCTTGGCCAAGATTTTGATATCTATCGTTAATAACGAGATTGGGCGATAAGAAGCTGGATCCCTCGGATCCTTACCCTGTTTTGGCAGAACAATAATTATTGCCTCCCGCATGGACCTCGGCAGCACCCCCTCCACCAGACCAGCAGCATACACCTCCAATAAGGCAGGAAGCAGTATCTCTTTATATTTTTTATACACCTCCCCCGGGATCCCATCTACCCCCGGGGCTTTATCATTGGGCATAGAGACCAATGCGGCATCAAGCTCCTCCAAATTAAACGGCTCCTCAAGAAGTCCCCGATCGGTCACTGAGAGTCTGGGAAGCTGTACCCCTGTCAAGAAACCATCCAACTCCTCCATCGTTGGCTGTACCCGTGATTTATAAAGATCCGAGTAATACTCCGTCATCACCTCCAAAATTGCTTTGCAACCAGTGTACTCCTTTCCATCCCTTCCCTTCAAAGCGACTATATGTGTGGAATCTCTCTGCGCTGTCACTATTCTGGAAAGGAGATGGCCTGCCCTGTCCCCCTCTTCAAAGTATTTGGTAGTTTGAAACATTCTTCTACGTTCCGCTGTTTTCATTGCCATCTCACATACTCTATTCTGCACCACCTTTAACCTTCCCTGTGCCTCTGGGGATTGATCGTTAATTAATGCCTCATCAGCCTCCTCCAACTCTTTTATCAACATCTGATCCTTCCTGCCTGTTTCTGCCTTGATTCGGGATATCCCTTTAATACAGAGCCCTCTGAAATAGGCCTTCATGGCCTCCCATACTGTCAATACTGAAGCCGACCCAGCATTAATGTTAAAATATTCCTTAGTTTCCCCCCTATGTGTCCATCTAAATCAATAAGGTGTAACCAGAATGGATTCAGCCTCCACATGCACCCCCTAGCAGGCAAGGATCCCACACCCTCAAGTATCACACTCATGGGGGAATGATCAGATATTGTTCTAGCCATATACGTTACCTCTCCTAAAAGGCCCAACATCTGTGAATTGCCCAAGGCCAGATCTATTCTTGACAAAGAAGCGAAAGAGGACGAAAAACAGGAATATTTGTACACCCTAGGATGAGAAATCCTCCATAAATCATGCAGAGCAGTTTCCCTCAGGACGGCACCAAATGGTGTGCGTCCAGAATGTTGTTAAAGTCCCCTATTATCAAAAACGGTATCCCCGGTGTCTTCTCCAATATTCCCAGAACTCTGTGGATAACCAGCCACATCAGACATCCGTACAATTTACAAAGCAAACATATGAATCTACCCGACTGATCTATAACCACTTTGTGATACTCAAAAGGTAGCCCGGCACAGATGAGGATGCTGACCCCCTGGAATATGCTGAATATGTGGCATGGTATCCCACCTGAACCCATCTCTTAGCCAGAAAATGCGTTCTCTCCTTCACCATATGAGTCTCCTGCAGACAGATCACTGACGGCTTGGCCAAAGCCACAACCACAGTAACCATGGTGATGTACATTATACAAATATTTCCCCAACCCCACCCCCCTCCCCCCACACAACAGAGAAACATCCCCAACAAATCCCCATCCCATCCTTCCATCCCCTCCTAACATGGAGGGGAGAGCGCACTTTATCCGGAACAGTCTGTTAACCCCGTCCAACAGTCTCGCCGCTTGTCCCAAACTATTGGGACTCTCACATGACTTGTGGATTGCAGCCTATTTAAATTTCAACTCGAGATCCAACAAGGGCCCATCCCCGCCTCATATGAACACAAAAAACCCAGGGGGGGGAAAAAGGAGCCAATGGATCCCTCAAAAAAAAAAAAAAGGCAGTAAAAGAGAAACAAGAATAAGAAAGAACCGTTCTATCATCCCACTGAGTCCTTTAATTTCGCTTGAAATTAAATTAAAATGTTGCTGTCCAGCCATCCGAGTGCCTCTTTATCCTCCATGAAGAAGTGCACTTTCCCTTCAGCAACCACTCTTAGTTTGGCCGGGTACAGCATCGAGTAAGTGACGCCGATCTTCCTCAGCCTCTTCTTGATATGGACAAATTTGGCTCTCTGCTTCTGCACCTCTATGGAGAAGTCTGGAAATATGGAAATCCTGGAGCCATTTATCTTCAAATCTGGGTTCTCTCTGGCATGTCTGAGAATGGTGTCTCTGTCACGGTAGTGCAAGACCTTGACTAGCACTTGTCTTGGAGGACGCCCAGGGGGGAGGGGATACATAGGGACGCGGTGTGCTCTTTCAATAGTATACATCCGAGATAACTTGTCGGCTCCAATATGGTTTAATAGCCATTTTTCAAAGAACTCTGTTGGTGCCGCGCCTTCCGTCTTTTCAGGCACCCCATTCAGCCGCACATTATTGTGCCTGGACCTATTTTCAAGGTCGTCCGTTTTTGCTTGTATGGCAGAAATCGCAGTACTCATGCATTTTGTAGCCTTATCCGCCTTAGCAATACAGTCCTCAGCACCGCTAATGCATTTTTCCACCTCTCCCATCCTTTCCTTAGTCACGTGCAAGAAATGTTGCATTTTGGACATGTCTGTCTGCATGACCCCCATCTGTGCGGCCATATTGGTGATAGTATTGTGACTGTATAAAACCACCTTAAACACATCCTTCAGAGTGGGCTCCTCAGGAATCTGCATTCCCTCGATGCATAGCACAGAGCCTTTCATGATTCCCCCGCTCTCCTCCTCCTTCTCCTGCACAGAACGGCTCCCACCATCCCTGTCCTCTCCCTCCTCCTCCCCCAGCTCCTCCATATCTCCATATCTCCATGCCCCACAGGCTTATCTTTCACCTTGCCTGTCACAGCAGGGCTCCGGATCTCCTCTGTCTGTCGGGCGAAGCGCTGCAGCCTGGCTGATGCATCTGCTCTCCTAGGATCCTCCCCCGCAATCACAGGCTTCTCTGACAGCCTTTCCTCCTGGCCGGCGCCATCTTGGGTCTTTCTCTCCTGCTCCCCAGCAACCTTCCTGGAGCTCCTTCTGCCGGTCATTGCCCCGCATGCACTCAGATCCACAGGCACCACACCGGTAACGGATTCCCCAATAATTTCAGGTACCTGGCCACCAATTTTACAGGCTGCAATCCTGCATATAGCTTATACTGAGCGGGAGCTCCTGCCTCAGACGACTGCTCACATCATGCTCAGGCCACGCCCCCTCTTTGCTATTATTCTAACAACCTGTAGCATTTAAAATCCTCTTGAGATTTGGACAAAGTACAAAAATGATCTCAGTGAGGACATCCTCATGCAGATTAGAAGGGAAAATCCTCAGCAACTCATCAACTTCACTGAGGAAATGTTCAATGAAACTTTAATGCTCCTTGAAGATCAGTGCATAGCAATGTCAGGAAAAGCCTTACAGTTGCTTGGTTTGCCTGCTCCAATAAGAAATTCTGAAGGCATCCAAATGTGTAGGGAGATTTTCATAGAAACAAACTACAATATTGATGAACTGACAGCATTTGTGTCTCAGAACGAGCCAATATTGGTACCAGATCAAAGGGATGCCTATAACTACATTTTAAGTTTCAGTGAAACCAACAAAGGTGGGATTGTCTTCCTTGATGCTCCAGGTGGAACAGGAAAGACATTTGTAATCAACTTGCTCCTGGCAAAATTTCTACAACAAAAAAGATTGCACTTGCAGTGGCATCTTCTGGAATTGCAGCTACGCTTTTAAAAGGTGGCAGGACAGCACATTCGACATTCAAACTACCACTTAACCTGTCTCATAGTGACAGCCCCATGTGTAATATTGCCAAGGAATCAGGACTGGCCAAATTGCTTCAAAAATGCAGTGCCATCATTTGGGATGAATGCACCATGTCACACAAAAGGGCTCTGGAAGCAGTGGACAGACTGCTGCAAGACCTGCGTAGCAACAAATATATCATGAGAGGAGTAGTTGTTGTTTTGGCAGGTGACTTCTGCCAAACACTACCTGTTATTCCAAGATCAACCCCTGCAGACGAACTCAATGCCTGTCTCAAAGCATCGTACCTTTGGAGAAAAGTAAAGAAAATGTCACTGAACACAAACATGAGGGTCTACATGACAGGCGATGTTTCTGCTGGACTGTTTTTGAGCCAGCTGTTGACTATTGGAGATGGCAAGGCACCAGTAAACTCAACCACTGGACAGATCACCTTCCCAAGCAACTTTTGTTGCATTATGACTTCCATTGAGGAGTTGAAAGCAAAGGTTTTTCCAAACATTCAACTCCACTTCAAAAATTCTGGCTGGCTGTGTGAAAGGGCTATTCTAGCTCCCAAAAATGACAGCGTCAACAAGGTCAATCTTCAAATTCTAAATCTCCTTCCAGGTGTGTGCACAACCTACAAGTCAGTAGATACAGTAATAGACCCTGCTCAAGCATTATTTTATCCAACTGAGTTCCTCAATTCCTTGGAGCCACAAGGACTTCCTCCTCACAACCTCTTTCTAAAACCTGGAGCACCTATTCTGCTATTGAGGAATTTGGATCCCCCAAAGTTGTGTAATGGAACAAGACTCTTGATTAAGAACCTGTTTCCACATGTAATTGAGGCAACCATTTTGACAGGATGTGCCACAGGAGAAGATCTTTTCATTCCAATAATTCCTCTCATTCCATCTGATTTGCCTTTTGATTTTAAACGCCTCCAGTTTCCTGTTCGACTGGCATTTGCTATGTCCATCAACAAGGCTCAGGGACAGTCCTTGAAAGTAGTTGGAATCGATTTACAATCTCCATGCTTTTCTCATGGTCAACTTTATGTGGCCTGTTCAAGAGTTGGAACAGCCAAAAATCTGTCTTTGCACCTGAAGGAAAAACTAAGAATGTTGTTTATCAAAAGGCTCTCAAATAAGTAGTAGAAGATTACTTCACATTACTTGGCCAATTTAGTTAAATCTGTGTGGAATATCTCTGGTGTTGAAATATATGTTGTAAAATGCTTCTATTAGCTTAGTTTTTGCCTTTTAATAATTACATTTCTATCTATTTGTTTTGTGGTTTTTGTGTGCAGAATAAATTTTTGTTAACACATTCTATTTTGCTAACAGCAGTTATTAACCCGAGCGAAGCCGGGTAGTACAGCTAGTATATATATACAGTTATATGAAAAAGTTTGGGCACCCCTATTAATCTTAAGCTTAATGTTTTATAAAAATTGTTTTTTTTTGCAACAGCTATTTCAGTTTCATATATCTAATAACTGTTGGACACAGTAATGTTTCTGCCTTGAAATGAGGTTTATTGTACTAACAGAAAATGTGCAATCTGCATTCAAACAAAATTTGACAGGTGCATAAGTATGGGCACCTCACCAGAAAAGTGACATTAATACTTAGTAGATCCTCCTTTTGCAAAAATAACAGCCTCTAGTCGCTTCCTGTAGCTTTTAATGAGTTCCTGGATCCTAGATGAAAGTATTTTTGACCATTCCTCTTTACAAAACAATTCCAGTTCAGTTAAGTTTGATGGTCGCCGAGCATGGACAGCCCTCTTCAAATGATCCCACAGATGTTCAATGATATTCAGGTCTGGGGACTGGGATGGCCATTCCAGAACAGTGTAATTGTTCCTTTGCATGA
This sequence comes from Ranitomeya variabilis, assembly GCF_051348905.1. Taxonomy (NCBI): domain Eukaryota; kingdom Metazoa; phylum Chordata; class Amphibia; order Anura; family Dendrobatidae; genus Ranitomeya; species Ranitomeya variabilis. Next base: position 240,961,231 of record NC_135232.1, read on the forward strand.
ATGCCTGTTGTGACCTGGTGGTTACGGAGCGGTACTGAGATGACCTGGTGGGTAAAACCAATCATGGACAAGCTCAAAGGAGGTGGCAGCTCCACAGACAGTAATCACTGATATGACCTAGTGATTACGGAGCAGCACTGAAATGACCTGGTGGGTAAAACAAATAATGTACTAGCTCTGATGAGGTGGTAGCTTTACTGACCGCAATCCCTACTCCTAACACCAACACTAGAAATAGCCGTGGAGTGTTCCTATCTCTGCCTAGACGCCTCTTCACAGCCTAAGAACTAGCTACCCCTGAAGATGGAAACGGAAAACTATCTCGCCTCAGAGAAACCCCCAAAGGAAGATAGCCCCCCACAAATATTAACGGTGAGTGAAGAGGGAAATGACAAACGCAGAAATGAAACTAGATTTTAGCAAAGGAGGCCAATACTATCTAAATAGACAGAGATAGAAAAGGCTACTGTGCGGTCAGTATAAAAACTAAATGTCCACGCAGAGTTTACAAAAATAACCTCCACACCGACTCACGGTGTGGAGGGGCAAATCTGCAACCCCAGAGCTTCCAACTAGCCGGAATATTTCATAATGACAAGCTGGACAAAAGAGACATAACTTAAACTGAACAGAAGGTCATAAGCAGGGAAACACCCAAAAACTAGCAGAACTTATCTTAAGCTGAAATGGACTGGCCAACAGAGAACTTCCAGGAAAGAACTGAATCCACAGGAAAAACATTGACAGCTGGCATCCACTACAGCCAAAAGCCCAGTTAAATAACAAGGCCAGGGAACCGATTAGTGAAAGCAGCTGCTAAGTTCCACTTGAAACCACCAGAGGGAGCCCAAGAGCAGAACTCCCAAAAATACCATTCGCAACCACAGGATGGAGCCCAAGAACGGAATTCACAACAAATGCCTGAGTAGATTTGGAGCGGTGTTTTGGATCATTGTCTTGCTGAAAGATCCATCCCCTGCGTAACTTCAACTTTGTCACTGATTCATGAACATTATTGTCAAGAATCTGCTGATACTGAGAGGAATCCATGCATCCTTCAACTTTAACAAGATTCCCAGTGCCGGCATTGGCCACACAGCCCCAAAGCACGATGGAACCTCCACCAAATTTTACTGTGGGTAGCAAGTGTTTTTCTTGGAATGCTGTGTTTTTTTGCCGCCATGCATAACGCCTTTTTGTATGACCAAACAACTCAATCTTGGTTTCATCAGTCCACAGGACCTTCTTCCAAAAAGAAATTGGCTTCTCCAAATGTGCTTTTGCATACCTCTGCTGACTCTGTTTGTGGCGTGCTTGCAGAAACGTTTTCTTTCACATCACTCTCCCATACAGCTTCTCCTTGTGCAAAGTGCGTTGTATTGTTGACCGATGCACAGTGACACCATCTGCAGCAAGTTGATGCTGCAGCTCTCTGGAGGTGGTCTGAGGATTGTCCTTGACTGATCTCACCATTCTTCTTCTCTGCCTTTCTGATGTTTTTCTTGGCCTGCCACTTCTGGCCTTAACAAGAACTTTACTTGTGTTCTTCCATTTCCTTCCTATGTTCCTCACAGTGGAAATTGACAGGTTAAATCTCTTAGACAGCTTTTTGTATCCTTCCCCTGAACTACTATGTTGAATAATCTTTGTTTTCAGATCATTTGACAGTTGTTTTGAGGAGCCCATGATGCCACTCTTCAGAGGAGATTCAAACAGGAGAACAACTTGCAAGTGGCCACTTTAAGTTGCTTTTCTCATGATTGCATACACCTGGCTATGAAGTTCAAAGCTCAATGAGGTTACAAAACCAAAAATAGTGCTTTAGTAAGTCAGTAAAAAGTAGGTAGGAGTATTTAAAACAAGAAAATGATAAGGGTGCCCATACTTATGCACCTGTCAAATTTTGTTTGAATGCAGATTGCACATTTTCTGTTAGTACAATAAACCTCATTTCAAGGCGGAAACATTACTGTGTCCAACAGTTATTAGATACATGAAACTGAAATAGCTTTTGCAAAAAAAACTATTTTTATAAAACATTAAGCTTAAGATTAATAGGGGTGCCCAAACTTTTTCATATAACTGTATATTGCAAAGCAACTAAGGAAAAATTATTGCTGTATTACAGTTTTCATCTAACATATATTAAATAATAATAATCTTTATATAGCACCAACATATTCCGCAGTGCTTGCAGTGAATCTACTAAGGTGGCACGATGAGTAATTCATTTATGTTTTAGGGGTTATGCATCTTGCACTAAGAGTAAAGGTAAAATCCAAAAATTTTATTTAATACACATTCAAAAGTATTGTTGGCAGTAGCGTTTTTTTTCGAGCAGCGCTGCTCTTATTCATGGCCAAACAATGCTTCACATTTGTTTACATAATAATTTACTTTTCAGATTAAACTGGATAAAAGGATGATTTCAAGGAAATAATTTCTGTCCTTCATTATAGGATCATGAGACTTTGAATGGTACAAATGCTACAATAAGGAAAGAATCATAATTTTATATCGATAATTATTTCCTTAGTGAAAAGTGATGCAATTTCATTAGTATAGTCAATACCTCAATACATAATGTCTAGTGATGAGAGAGCATACTCGTTGCTCATGTTTTCCCGAGCATGCTCGGATGGTCTCCGAGTATTTGTTAGAGTTAGGAGATTTAGTTTTCTTCGCCTCAGCTGAATGATTTACAGCTACTAGCCAGCATAAGTACATGTGGGGGTTGCCTGGTTGCTAGGGAATCCCCACATGTACTCAGCCTGGCTAACAGCTGTAAATCATTCACCTGTGGTGATTAAAACTAAATCTCCGAGCAGTCATAAATACTCGGAGACCACCCGAGCGTGCTCGGGAAAACCCGCGCAATGAGTACACTAATAATGTCCATTGTTAGAAAATATTGATTTAAATTCTCTTGTTATTCACAGATGGAAGAATTTCAGACACCTCTGAAGTAATATTTTAGAAGACATTGTACCATCTTTCATAGTGTTGCAAGTTCACATTCACTTTGGACAAGGGCCCCTTCTATGGTACTGACTAGGGTTGAGCGACTTTTATTTTTATAGGATCGGGTCGGGTTTCACGAAACCCGACTTTCTCAAAAGTCTGGTCGAGTGAAATCAGCCGATCCTATAAAAAAGTCGGGGGTTGGGGTCGGCCGAAACACGAAACCCAATGCAGTGCAATGGGATACTATGGTTCCCAGGGTCTGAAGGAGAGGAAACTCTCCTTCAGGCCCTGGGATCCATATTAATGTGTAAAATAAAGAATCAAAATAAAAAATATTGATATACTCACCCTCGGATGCGCCCTGGTACTAACCGGCAGCCTTCCTTTCTAAGAATGAGCGCGTGAATGACCTGCAGTGACGTCGCGGCTTGTGATTGGTCGTGAGCGGTCATATGGACAAGCCGCGACGTCATCTAAGGTCCTTCACGCGCTCATTCTTAGGAAGGAAGGCTGCCGGAAAGAAGCAGGGCACGTCCGAGGGTGAGTATATACCTAATAGGAATATACTCACCCTCGGACGCGCCCTGCTTCTTTCCAGCAGCCTTCCTTCCTAAGAATGAGCGCGTGAAGGACCTTAGATGACGTCGCGGCTTGTCCATGTGACTGCTCGCGACCAATCACAAGCCGCGAAGTCACCGCAGGTCATTCACGCGCTCATTCTTAGGAAGGAAGGCTGCCGGTTAGTACCAGGGCGCATCCGAGGGTGAGTATATCAATATTTTTTATTTTGATTCTTTATTTAACACTTAAATATGGATTCCGATACCGATTCCTGATATTGCAAACATATCGGAACTCGGTATCGGAATTCCGATACCAGATTCAAAAGATCGCCGACCTCATGGCCGACCCCACACAGGGGTCTGGTTTCATGAAACCCGACTTTGCCAAAAGTCGGCGACTTCTGAAAATGGCCGACCCGTTTCGCTCAACCCTAGTACTGACTACATTTCAATGTATGCAATGTAACGATGTGCTCCTGCATCTGTACTCTAAGTATCATTCAGTCATTAAGTGTAATATTGTGTGACATTCATACACGCAGATAATTGTCACCATTCAGAGAACTAATTGCAATTTATCTTACATGATTTATCTTTTTCTGTGTCCTTGATGCCCACTCTATGTAGGCGAAATGATTCATAAGATACAAAACTTGAATCTGCAGTGAACAAATAGGTCTGGGAGCACCGAGACAAACATTCCCTTAACCCCTTAGTGACAGAGCCAATTTGGTACTTAATGACCGAGCCAATTTTTACAATTCTGACAAGTGTCACTTTATGAGGTTATAACTCTGGAACGCTTTAACGGATCCCGCTGATTCTGAGATTTTTTTTTGTGACATATTGTACTTCATGTTAGTGGTAACATTTCTTCGATATTACTTGCGATTATTTATGAAAAAAGCGGAAATATGGCTAAAAATTTTAAAATTTTGCAATTTTCAAACTTTGTATTTTTATGCCCTTAAATCAGAGAGATATGTCACACAAAATAGTTAATAAATAAAATTTCCCACATGTCTACTTTACAACAGCACAATTTTGAAAACAATTTTTTTTTGTTAGGAAGTTATAAGGGTTAAAAGTTGACCAGCGATTTCTCATTTTTCCAACAAAATTTACAAAACCATTTTTTTAGGGACTATCTCACATTTAAAGTCACTTTGAGGGGTGTACATGACAGAAAATACCCAAACTTGACACCATTCTAAAAACTACACCCCTCAAGGTGCTCAAAACTACATTTAAGAAGTTTATGAACCCTTCAGGTGCTTCACAGGAACTGAAACAATGTGGAAAGAAAAAATGAACATTTAACTTTTTTTTGCAAACATTTTACTTCAGAACCAATTTTTTTATTTTCACAAGTGTAAAAAGAGAAAATGAACGACAAATTTTGTTGTGAAATTTCTCCTGACTACGCCGATACCCGATATGTTGGGGTAAACCACTGTTTGGGTGCACGGCAGGGCTCGGAAGAGAAGGAGCACCGTTTGACTTTTTCAATGCAGAATTGGCTGGAATTGAGATCGGATGCCATGTCACTTTTGGAGAGCCCCTGATGTGCCTAAACAGTGGAAAACCCCCCACATGTGACACCATTTTGGAAACTAGACCCCTTAAGGAACTTATCTAGATGTGTGGTGAGAACTTTGAACCCCCAAGTGCTTCACAGAAGTTTATAACGTAGAGCCATGAAAATAAAAAAATCACTTTTTTTACACAAAAATGATATTTTCGCCCACAAATTCTTGTTTTCTCAAGTGTACCAAGTGAAATTTCACAATAACTTTTGTGGTCTAATTTCTCCTGAGTACGTCGATACCCCATATGTGGGGGTAAACCACTGTTTGGGCGCACAGCAGAGGTTGGAAGAGAAGGAGTTCCGTCTTACTTTTTCAATGCAGAATTGGCTGGAATTGAGATCGGACGCATTGTCGCGTTTGGAGAGCCCCTGATGTGCCTAATCAGTAGAAACCCCCACAACTGACACCATTTTGGAAACTAGACCCCTTAAGGAACTTATCTAGATGTGTGGTGAGCACTTTAAACCCCCAGGTGCTTCACAGAAGTTTATAGCGTAGAGCCATGAAAATAATAAAATTGCATTTTTTAGACAAATATGATTTTTTTTGCCCCCCAATTTTTTTTTTCACAAGGGTAACAGGAGAAATTAGGCCATGAAAGTTGTTGAGAAATTTGTCCTGAGTACGCTGATACCCCACATGTGGGGGTAAACCACAGTTTGGGTGCATGGCAGAGCTTGGAAGAGAAGGAGGTCCGTTTGACTTTTTCAATACAGAATTGGCTGGAATTGAGATCGGATGCCATGTTGCGTTTGGAGAGCCCTCGATGTGCCTAAACAGTGGAAACCCCCACAAGTGACACCATTTTGGAAACTAGACTCCCTATGGAACTCATCTAGATGTGTGGTGAGCACTTTGAACCCCTAAGTGCTTCACAGAAATTTATAAAGTAGAGCCGTGAAAATAAAAAATCATTTTTTTTCCTCAAAAATGATTTTGTCAGGACTCTGAAAATTTTTTATTACCTTTTGTGCATTACTGCCCTTTTCCAAGATGGCGTCTTTGGTCTTATGTGCACTGTGTCTTCCTGCTATAAAACTCCACCCCAGCCTTCAGTCTGTGCTAGAGTATTCTGCCTTGCATCCAGCTCCTGACCTCTGGTGACTCCCTGCTATATACCTGCTCCTGTGAACCTGTGGGGTTATCCTGCTACTCTGCTCTGAGTTCCTGCTGCGTACACCAGTTCCAGTAATCCTCCTTCATCTGCTGCTCGTGTTTGCTTCCATCTGCATTTGCTGGACATGTAAGCTGTTTCTGCTCTGCAAGAACCTGAGACTATTAACCAGGCCTCCCTGGTTGAGCTAAGATATTATTTGAACTGCCTTATAAGCATATCTATCTGTGTTGTGGACTAAGCAAGGACTTATTCGTGTCAAGTATCCTCAAGAATAATTGTGCTTCATAGACTTTCTGCATGATTGCATTTTCCTCTGAAGTTTCCTATAGACTGCTGAGCTGCATTTGATATTTGCACCAAGTGTTGAGGACTTGAGTTTCTCTCTGCACCTGTTTGAATCACCGTGTCATAATATAGACTTTACCACTTATAAAACTGTGTCCTGTAGTTGTCTTGTTCCACGCAAAGAGTCTCCTGAGTTATCCCCTATAATTACTACAGATTGTTTAGTCTGCACTTTTGTATTTTCTCAAGGGTAGAAAAATTGGACCCCAAAATTTGTTGACAAGTTTGTCCTGAGTATGCTAATACCCCATATGTGGAGGGGACCACTGTTTGGGCACACATCGTGGCTCGGAAGGGAAGGAGCGCCGTTTGGAATGCAGACTTTGATGGGATGGTCTTGCGGCATCATGTTGCATTTGCAGAGCTCCTGATGTACCTAAACAGTAGAAACCCCCCACAATTGACCCCATTTTGGAAACTAGACCCCCAAAGAGCTTATCTAGATGTGTGGTGAGCACTATGAACCCCCAACTGCTTCACAGAAGTTTATAATGTAGAGCCATGAAAATAAAAAAAAATCATATTTTTTCCACAAAAATGATCTTTTCACCCCCAAATTTTTACTTTCACAAGGGTAACAGGAGAAATTGGACTCCAAAATTTATTGTGCCATTTATCCTGAGTACGCTGATACCCCATATGTGTCCTGTAGTTGTCTTGTTTCACGCAAAGACACTCCTGAGTTATCCCCTATAGTTACTACAGGATACTCTAGCCTAAAAAAAAAAAAGGAGACTGCTGGAACAATAACTGCAGAAAGCAGACTAGAGCAGGTGTTTTCCATAATTAGATCACTGCAGAAAGATGTGGAAGGTCTGCAAAAGAAGTTTGGAAGCTTTGAACTCAATCAACAAGTGTTTGGACAGACTTTGCAAGACTTAAGCACCCGCATGGCAGCCCAGGAAAACAAACTTGCTGGCATAGAGTCCCAGTATGGACGGGCTTTTCAGGACATAAGCACGCAAATAGCTGCACAAGCGACTTTTCCCTCTGGGCAACAGCCACCAGCTAGCCCACCTAAGTTGCCCCCATTCAGATTTAATGGTGATCGTGACAAATTTCGTGGCTTTGTGAATCAATGTATGCTATATTTTGGTGTGCATGCTGACCATTTTCCTAATGATAGATCCAAAGTATTGTGTGTAATAATGCTGCTGACTGCACGAGCGCTCGCCTTGGCGAATCCGATGATTGAGTCTCGTGACCCACGGTTAAATAACTTGGATGATTTCTTGGCTGCTATGGCATTAATGTTTGATGATCCTAATCGCTGTGCAACCGCTGTATCTGCTTTATTGTCTTTACGCCAGGCAAAACGTTCTGTTATTGAGTATGCTACTGAATTCAGGAGATTAGCAGTAGATACCAATTGGGACAGTTATGCACAATTGCCTATTTTTAAAAGGGGTCTGTCTAGTATTGTAAAAGATGAACTAGCTCACTCTGAGTCACCACAAGAATGAGAGACATTTATACAGCATTGTGTGCGCATTGACATTCGCCTTACTGAGCGTAGGCAGGAGAAGTTTGCTGCATATAACCGTATTTCTAAATATTCCCTTCCTTCCAAAGAGCCTGCAGGTAAAACATCTCGGGAGGTGGAGGAGGTGCCCATGCAAATTGATTCCGTTCAGAGGCGTGAGATCAATGAGCGCCGGGAGCATTGCCTTCGTGAAAGTCTATGTTTCTACTGCGGCCAGTCTGACCACTTCTTGATCAATTGTCCTAAGTGTCCTAGATGGCCTAACAAGGTGCTAGCAGCAGTAGGGGAGTATGACAACTGTGATGATGAATCTGACATCTCTGAATGTAGCCTGCCTTTAAACGCTGTATTCCATTCACTTTCTATGACTTCACCCCCCAAGGAGCTTAAGGAAAAGAACTCTCACTGTTCTCTCCCTATTAAGATCCTGTGTTCAGGAAAGTGGATTTCCAGTGCAGCTATGATTGACTCTGGTGCAGGTGGCAATTTCATGGATATCGCATTTGCCAAGGAACATGGTATTGGAATTCAGCAAAGAGCCTCTCCAATTACCATGGAAACAGTGGGTGGGTCACCTTTAATCTCTGGGCCTGTGGATCAAGAGACCGTACCCCTTGAAATTTTGTTGGAGCCTAATCATCAGGAGCAACTTTCTTTCATGCTAATTTCTTCTCATTTTCCTTCCTTGGTTGCGTTGTCAGAACCCAATTATCAACTGGGAGACCAAGGAGATTATCTTTCCAACAAGGAGCAACTCAGCGTTAACAGAAGCTGTCCCTGAGTCCACGGCTACGGAACCAAATGTACATGTATTTTCTTTACCTCCAGCATATAAAGAGTTCTCTGACATCTGTGACAAGAAGAATGCAGATCAGCTTCCTCCACACAGGCATTATGACTGTCCCATTGAGTTGCTTCCTGGGGCAGCTATTCCTTTTGGTAACGTATACCCTTTGGCGGCACCTGAGCTTCAAGCCTTAACCCTCCGTCACATACAACTGATCTGACAGGCGCTTCTCTTTTACTTTCATTTCTCCTTCCTCACCAGATTGTGAGGAAAGCCCCTCCCTCCAGGTAGTCTCCTGTCTCTTGAAGGTCTGTGAAACCTGATATCACAGTTGGATTTCAGAGCTTCAGGGGAGAGGATATAGCTGCACAGATCTCTCAGGCTCATTGTATGTGAATACATCACATTCAGTAAGGTTGGTATTTTATGTTTTTATTCATCACAATAGTTTATTTAGCTTGTTTTATGAATGTATAGCACAAAATGTGAGGATATTTCATAGAAATAAGGGAGATTTTATAAAAGAAAGTGTGCTGCTCAGGCATATACAGTAGTTCCCTAACATATTCCTTCTCTTGCTTCAGATTATCTGCTGAAATGGAGAGGAAAATGTACAATTTATCCAAACAACTTGATGTTGAGGAAGTAACAAACATGCTGTTAGATGATAGAGACCTCACACTGAATGAGGATTTAGGAGAGGAAAGTGAGATTGATTCTCATGATGAGGTGGAAGAATGTGTCCTGGATTCTGAAACAGAGCAAGATGGTGACAGTGGTGAGGATGAAGAAGTTGGATCATATTATATTGGAAAAGATAAAAATACTAAATGGAACAAGAAGCCATTCCAGAAAAAACGTAGGGAACCTTTAAACATTATTACTCACCTTCCTGCAGTAATAGGAACTGCACGTAATGCAAAAACTGCAGTTGAATGCTGGAACAGTATATTTACAGATGACATTCTGGACTCTATTGTCACATATACCAACCAATATATAGACATTATAAAGGACAAGTACATCTGCAACAGAACCATCAAGCCCACAGATGAAATAGAACTGCGTGCTTTTTTTGGATTACTGTACCTTGCAGGAGCTTATAGGGCAAATAGACAAAGTTTGGAGGAACTTTGGGGTAAAGATGGGGATGGAGTTGAAAAATTTAGCCTTGTTATGTCCATAAACAGATTCAAGATTCTAATTCGTTGCCTTCGGTTTGACGACAGAACTACCCGAACCGAACGCAAAACACATGACCGACTTGCTCCAATTCGTGATATATTTCAAAGATTTGTTGTAAACTGTAAACAAAGTTATTACCCTGGAGAGAATCTCACTATTGACGAAATGCTCCCTGGTTTTCGTGGTAGATGTGCCTTTCGTCAATATATTCCATCAAAGCCAACCAAATATGGAATAAAAATTTATGCCCTTGTTGATGCCAGTAAGACCTACACTTACAACCTGGAAGTTTATGCAGGAAAACAACCAGAAGGTCCTTACTGTGTGAGCAACAAACCCATTGATGTTGTAAAAAGACTGGCTGAACCCTTATTTGGATCGGGTCACAATATTACAGCTGACAATTGGTTTACAAGTTGTGATCTGATTGATTATCTGAAAATTCAGAAGCTGTCATATGTGGGAACTGTAAGAAAAAACAAAAGGGAATTGCCGCCACAGTTTGTAAGTGTGAAAGAGAGACAACAGTACAGCAGTATGTTTGCATTCCATAATGGAAAGGCTTTAGTTTCCTATGTACCACATGCCAAAAAAATCGTACTTCTTCTATCAACACTTCATGATGATGCTGCCATCGATCCTGGGACTGGGGCAGAAAAAAACCCGGAGATAATTACATTTTACAATGCCACCAAAGGGGGTGTGGATACAGCAGATCAGATGTGCTCCACTTTCAACGTCAGCAGAAACATCAAACGCTGGCCAATGGTCATATTTTTTGCTATGTTGAATTTGGGTGGTATAAATTCACAAGTGATTTATCTTGAAAACAAGCTTGAACCACTCCGTAGACGATTGTATCTGAAAAAATTGGCCCATGAACTAGTACTTGGAGAGCTACGCAGGAGAAGCGTGAAAACAATCGGTATCCCCTCTCGCCTTCAAGTTCAGCTCAAAAGGTTCCGCCCAGAAGATGATGGTGAAAAGTCACCATCTGCACCACCTCACAAAAGAAGGAGATGCACCACCTGCCAAACGGAAAGCGGAACCAGAAGGCTTTCAAATTATGAATGTCTCAAATGTCATAAAGCAATTTGCCTGACACATGCAAAAATGGTGTGTAATTCTTGCTATTTGCTCTGCAAGTGTGACTTTTCTGGGGAAACCTCAGCATCTACTTCTGATTGAATATGTTTTTAATAGTACTTAAGGTACCTTAAAATTAAGTTTGTGTTCAAAAATTTTCTTTGTACATTTTTTTGAGAGACTCGAACTGGGGACTATTTGGCGGGAGTTTTGAAAAGTTTGTATTTCATAGTTATTAGTTTTATGTTAAGTAAATGTTTTTTTTGCAACTGATTATGTGTAGTCTCTTTTATTACATCCCTATGAAGGTCACTGATCACTTTTAGAGCACTGAAATTGCAAACATTAGATATTATAGGTATTTTTCCAGCAGGCGCCTGACAGGCACATTGTATGTGAACTCGTTAGTCCGAATATTGTATGTGACGGAGGGTTAAAGGAGTATATTGATGAAAATCTGGCCAAAGGCTTCATACATCATACGTTTTCTTCCTCACCAGCAGGGGCACCTATATTTTTTGTAAAGAAGGATGGGACCCTGAGACCCTGTGTTGACTATCAGGAACTCAATAAGGTAACCGTACAAAACTGTTACCCTTTGCCTCTGATTCCCGAATTACTGGAAAGAGTCTGCCATGCTAAGGTGTTCTCTAAACTGGATCTTCGTGGGGCTTATAATTTGGTGCGTATTCGTCCAGGGGATGAGTGGAAGACAGCATTCAGATGCCGGTATGGACACTTTGAATCTCTTGTGATGCCCTCCGGGCTTTGTAACACCCCTGCAACATTTCAACACCTTGCTAATGACATTTTCAGAGATTTGTTGGACCAGTTTGTAGTGATCTATTTGGACGATATACTAATCTTTTCTGACTCTCTACAGGAACATTAAGAACATGTCAAAACTGTTTTAAGACGTCTGAAAGAGAACCATCTGTATATTAAGCCAGAGAAATGCGAGTTCCATCGTTCTTAGATACAGTTCTTAGGTTATATCATCTCTCCCCAGGGGCTGAACATGGAATCTGGTAAGATTCAGGCTATCCTTGACTGGCCGGTACCCAAGAATGTTATGGAGGTCCAACATTTTATTGGTTTTGCAAATTTCTACAGACGCTTCATTCGAAATTTTTCTGATATTGTCCGTCCCATTACTTCCTTGACAAAGAAGGAAAAGCCTATTAAGTGGTCATCACAGGCTCAAGAGGCTTTTGATCGGCTTAAGATCTGTTTCACATCAGCACCGCTGTTGATACACCCAGATCCAACACTTTCTTTCATTGTGGAGGTGGACGCTTCTGATAATGCTTTGGGGGCTATTCTCTCCCAAAGAACTGGAGAGAAGGGTCTGCTACATCCTTGTGCTTTCTTTTCCCGTAGACTAACCTCAGCAGAGAAGAATTACGACGTGGGAGACAAGGAATTTCTGGCTATTATTGCGGCTTTCAAAGAATGGAGGCATCATCTGCAAGGAGCTGCACAACAGATCATAGCGCTAACTGACCATCGCAATTTAGAGTTCCTTAGATCCTCTAGATGTCTTTCTCCTCATCAGGCTCATTGGAACTTATTTTTAAATCAATTTAACGTTGTTATCTTGTACTGTCCAGGTTCTCGTAATGGGAAGGCTGATGCTTTATCCCGAATCCATGCTGCGGATTCCGTACCAGGAGCCCCGTCCAAGACCATTCTATCTGATGCCAATTTCATCGGAGTTATCCACAATCAGGACTTGTGGAAGGAGTGCAGGGAGGCCTATGACGGTGATGTATTTCTGGCCAACCCACCTGTGGATACTAATCTTGTCTTTAAGGGTGGCATGTGGTTCAGAGATCGATGTATCTACGTCCCTGAGGTTGTCCGTCTGCAGATCCTCAAGTTGGTACATGACTCCAAGTTGGCTGGTCACAGGGGGGTACAGAAGACAAGATTTCCTGAGCTGATTCTTCAGGTGGCCAACTTGCCTGAAGGATACCAAGGACTATGTTCAATCTTGCGAGGTATGTGCTCATTACAAGACTCCTCATGTGGCACCTACGGGTCTTCTACAACCATTACCTGTTCCGTCCCGCCCTTGGGGTCTATATCAATGGACTTTATTGTGGAGCTGCCTACATCGGGGGGCATGAATACAATCATGGTGGTAGTTGATCGCCTGACTAAAGCTGCACCGGCCTCCCCTCAGCTAAAGATACAGTGAACTTGGTTATACAGAATGTCTTTCGGTTGCATGGGGTTCCAGATGAGATCATCTCTGACCGTGGAGTGCAGTTCACTTCAAGATTCTGGAAGGGGTTTTGCTCTGAACTCAATATTAATGTCTGTCTCTCTCCCGCTTAGCATCCCCAGACAGATGGTCAGACTGAGCGTACCAACCAGACGCTGGAACAATATCTAAGATGCTATGTCAGTAGTGTTGAGCATTCCGATACCGCAAGTATCGGGTATCGGCCGATACTTGCGGGTATCGGAATTCCGATACCGAGATCCGATACTTTTGTGGTATCGGGTATCGGTATCGAAACAACATTAATGTGTAAAATAAAGAATTAAAATAAAAAATATTGCTATACTTACCTCTCCGACGCAGCCTGGACCTCACCGAGGGAACCGGCAGCGTTCTTTGCTTAAAATGCGCGCGTTTCCTGCCTCCCGTGACGTCACGGCTTGTGATTGGTCGCGTGCTGCCCATGTGGCCGCGACGCGACCAATCACAGCAAGCCGTGATGTAATTTTCAGGTCCTGAATGCCTAATTCTAGGCATTCAGGATTTTAAAATTACGTTCCGGCTTGTGATTGGTCGCGTCGCGGTCACATGGGCGACGCGACCAATCACAAGCCGTGACGTCACGGGAGGCAGGAAACGCGCGCATTTTAAAATTACGTCACGGCTTGTGATTGGTTGCGTGCCGCCCATGTGACCGCGACGCGACCAATCACAGCAAGCCGTGACGTAATTTCAGGTCCTGAATGCCTATTTCACATGGGCGGCACGCGACCAATCACAAGCCTTGACATCACGGAAGGAAGTAAACGCGCGCATTTTAAGCAAAGAACGCTGCCGGTTCCCTCAGTGAGGTCCAGGCTGCGTCGGAGAGGTGAGTATAGCAATATTTTTTATTTTAATTCTTTATTTTACACATTAATATGGATCCCAGGGCCTGAAGGAGAGTTTCCTCTCCTTCAGACCCTGGGAACCATCAGGAATACCGTCCGATACTTGAGTCCCATTGACTTGTATTGGTATCGGGTATCGGTATCGGATTAGATCCGATACTTTGCCGGTATCGGCCGATACTTTCCGATACCAATACTTTCAAGTATCGGACGGTATCGCTCAACACTATATGTCAGCCATCTCCAGGATGATTGGTTGGAGTTGCTGCCGTTAGCCGAATTTTCATATAACAATTCTCAGAGCGCCTCCACTAAATTTACACCTTTCTTTGCCAATCTGGGTTATCATCCGTGTATCTTACCTAGGTCTCCAATTAATTCTCCGGTTCTGGCAGTGGAGGAAAGGCTGACTGCAATGAGGCAAAATCTGGAGGTTCTGAAGGAATCCTTGACCACAGCTCAAGAACGTTAGAAGAGATCGGCTGATAGATTCCGTAAACCTGCACCCATGTTCAAGGTAGGAGATTCCATGTGGTTAGCAACTAAGAATCTGAAGTTAAATGTTCCTTCACAAAAACTTGGACAGAAATTCATTGGCCCTTTCAAGATCAACGGTATTGTGAGCTCTGTGGCCTGTTGGCTGAAGCTGCCTAGGACTATGAAGGTACACCCAGTTTTTCATGTATCTTTACTAAAGCCTGTATCTCCTAAAACCTTCCAGGGACGTGTTGTGCCACCTCCGCAGCCTGTGGTGATTGATGGGCAAGAACAATTTGTGGTGGAGGAAATTGTTGATTCCAGGATTCATAGGAATCTGCTCCAATATCTGATAAGATGGCAGGGATATCCCCCTGAGGAAGACTCTTGGGAACCTGTGGAAAACATTAATGCCCAACAGAAGATTTCTCGTTTTCATCAGAGATTCCCTGAGAAACCAGGTCCAGGATCGTCCTGAGGCCGCTTCTAAGGAGGGAGTAATGTCAGAACTCTGAACATTTTTTGTTACATTTTTGTGCATCACTGCCCTTTTCCAAGATGGCATCTTTGGTCTCATGTGCACTGTGTCTTCCTGCTGTAAAACTCCACCCCAGCCTTCAGTCTGTGCTAGAGTATTCTGCCTTGCATCCAGCTCCTGACCTCTGGTGACTCCCTGCTATATACCTGCTCCTGTGAACCTGTGGGGTTATCCTGCTACTCTGCTCTGAGTTCCTGCTGCGTACACCAGTTCCAGTAATCCTCCTTCATCTGCTGCTCGTGTTTGCTTCCATCTGCATTTGCTGGACATGTAAGCTGTTTCTGCTCTGCAAGAACCTGAGACTATTACCCAGACCTCCCTGGTTGAGCTAAGATATTATTTGAACTGCCTTATAAGCATATCTATCTGTGTTGTGGACTAAGCAAGGACTTATTCGTGTCAAGTATCCTCAAGAATAATTGTGCTTCATAGACTTTCTGCGTGATTGCATTTTCCTCTGAAGTTTCCTATAGACTGCTGAGCTGCATTTGATATTTGCACCAAGTGTTGTGGACTTGAGTTTCTCTCTCCACCTGTTTGAATCACCGTGTGATAATATAGACTTTACCACTTATAAAACTGTGTCCTGTAGTTGTCTTGTTCCACGCAAAGAGTCTCCTGAGTTATCCCCTATAATTACTACAGATTTTTAGTCTGCAATTTTGTATTTTCTCAAGGGTAACAGGAGAAATTGGACCCCAAAATTTGTTGACAAGATTGTCCTGAGTACGCTAATACCCCATATGTGGAGGGGACCACTGTTTGGGCACATATCGTGGCTCGGAAGGGAAGGAGCGCCGTTTGGAATGCAGACTTTGATGGGATGGTCTGCGGGCATCATGTTGTATTTGCAGAGCTCCTGATGTACCTAAACAGTAGAAACCCCCCACAATTGACCCCATTTTGGAAACTAGACCCCCAAAGAACTTATGTAGATGTGTGGTGAGCACTATGAACCCCCAACTGCTTCACAGAAGTTTATAATGTAGAGCCATGAAAATTAAAAAAATCATATTTTTTCCACAAAAATGATCTTTTCACCCCCAAATTTTTACTTTCACAAGGTGAAACAGGAGAAATTGGACTCCAAAATTTATTGTGCAATTTATCCTGAGTATGCTGATACCCCATATGTGAGGGGGACCACTGTTTGGGGAGCATGGCAGAGCTCGGATGGGAAGCCATTTTGGAATGCAGACTTTGATGGAATGGTCTGCGGGCGTTATGTTGCGTTTGCAGAGCCCCTGATGTACAGAAAGAGTAGAAACCCCCCAAAAGTGACCCCATTTTGGAAACTAGACCCCCCAAGGAACTTATCTAGATGTGTGGTGAGAACTTTGAATGCCCAAGTGCTTCACAGAAGTTTATAATATAGAGTCGTGAAAATAAAAATATTTTTTTTTCCACAAAAAGTATTTTTTAGCCTCCAAGTTTCTATTTTCACAAGGGTAACAGGAGAAATTGGACACCAAACTTTGTTGTACAATTTGTCCTGAGTACGCTGATGCCCCATATGTGGGGGTAAACCACTGTTTGGGCGCACGGCAGAGCTTAGAAGGGAGGGAGCACCATTTGATGTTTTGAGTGCATAATTGGCTGTCCCGTTTGGAGACCCCCTTATGTACCTAAACAGTGGAAACCCCCAATTCTAACTCCAACCCTAACCCCAACACACCCCTAACCCTAATCCCAACCCAATCCATAATCCTAATCACAACCCTTACCATAACCCTAATCACAACCCTAACCCCAAAACACCCCTAACCCTAATCCCAACCCTAGCCATAACCCTAAGGCTAACACACCCCAAGTCCTAATCTCAAACCTAACCTCAAACCTAACCCTAATCCCAATACACCCCTAACCCTTATCCTAACTCTAACCTTAACCCTAATCCCAAACGTAACCCTAAAGCCAACACTAACCCTAATACCAACCCTAACCCTAATCCAAACCCTAATCCCAACCCTAACCCTAATCTCAACTGTAATCTTAACTTTAGTCCCAACCCTAGCCCTAACTTTAGCCAGAACCCTAACCCTAACTTTAGCCCCAACCCTAACCCTAGCCCTAACTTTAGCCCCAACCCTAACCCTAACTTTAGCCCTAACCCTAACTTTAGCCCCAACCCTAGCCCTAACCCTAGCCCTAACCCTAACCCTAGCCCCAACCCTAACCCTAGCCCTAACCCTAACCCTAGCCCTAACCCTAACTTTAGCCCCAACCCTAACCCTAGACCTAACCCTAACTTTAGCCCAACTCCTCTAGTTGCCAACCTGCAGATCATAGCGGGCGCACTGCACATTTGCCCGCCATTTTCTTACTAAAGTAAGAAGCCGGCGGCCATGAGGGGACGCAGGAGGACCCAGGGACACCGGTAAGAATGACAGGGTCCCTGAATCCCCCTATTTCTCTGTCCTCTGATGTGTGATCACATCAGAGGACAGAGAATGACACATTGCTTTTTTTTTGCGGCCGCTAGTAAACAGTTATTTTCCCGTGATCGCAAAACAGGGGTTGGTAAAAACCAACCCCTATCATGATTCTTGAGGGTCTAGGCTGCCCCCGGCAGCCAAGACCCCAAAGATCTTACGGGTGCCGGCCGGCAGGCGCACTGTGCATGCGCCCACCATTTTTTTGCTGGAACAAGATGGCGGCGCCCATCAGGAGCCACAAGGAGCACCGGGGGAAATGGATGATTATCGAGGGGCGATCGGGGACCCCATTTCTCTGTCCTCTGATGTGAAATCACATCGGAGGACAGAGAAATTAAATGGGAAATCACTTTTTTAATTTTTTTGCGACCGCCGGTAAACGGTTAATTACCGGCAATCGTAACCCGGGGGTCGATAAACCCCCCCCCCAATCATGTTCTCTGGGGTCTCGGCTACCCTCGGCAACCAAGACCCCAGAGAAAATCTGACTCTGGGGGACGCTATTCACTTTTTCCACAGCGCCTTTAATTAACGGCGCTGTGGTTTAAGTACTCTTAACTGCCGCAGTTAAAAGGCATATCGGCGGTCGTTAAGGAGTTAAACAAGTCTATTTGCGAATATCACAATGTTTGATTACCACGTTGGGATGGTGATAGTTAAAAAAAAATAAACAATAGGATATCTATTTTTAAATGTAGTTAAATTATTTATTTTACGGAAGATAATTTCTTAGAATTTTTCTTATATCAGCAAATATCATTCGGGCACTAACACCGGCCTGGTCAGGTCCTCTCTGTTCACCATGGAATAAGAAGTGGGTCAACACTCATGGAGAGAGGATGAGAGCCAACTTTATCTGGTCATTCGGATATAGATCCAGCCATGGCGACCAGATTTGGAAAAAGGAGTTCCAGCTATCAGTTCTCGTCGCTTGGATACGCTCATATATCAAGATAGTGTTCATTCTATCTATGACAATAGATAATGAGAGCGATGGAGACTTCCAATTTGACGCTATGTGTATTTTAGTCGCCATTCCCAGTAGGACCACCAGTCTATGTAGGTTTCTGGGTAGTCCCCGCGGTTTTAATCCCAGAAGGAAAGTTAGATGGCTCACTGGTATTTCTTTTCCACACAACCTATCGGCCAAGTCTCCCACCTCCCGCCATAAACCAGCCACCACCGGGCACGTCCACCAAATATGGCCCATGTTTCCAGGAGTATCGCAGCCTCTAAAACATTTGTCAGAGACCTGAGGGTATATGGCATGCAATCTCGTAGGGACCAGGTACGTTCTATGTAAAACTCTGAGGGAAGATTCTACTAAAGATACATTTATCTATGTTTGTATTTCATTAGGGATGAAGATAGCTGGACCCAACCTGCCTAAGAGAGGTGAGCTTTTTTTTAGTACCAAGTCCCATTGGAAAATTGCTTTGTAATTGGCAGATGGACTCAGACAGTTTGAGCAAAATGTGCTCTAAAAACCTGACAATTATGTGCCTAGCACATGGAAGAGCAATGCAATAAACAAATCGTATATATAATGCTTATAGTATCTGTTAGCACTCACAAAGTGTTCAGCAACAGTCAGCCTGCTGCAGTAATTTTTTCTTCTATATTTAAATACATAATTGAATTTTATCATATTTATCTTTACTATAGATGAACGGAACGATCCTCAGGCTATCAAGTTCGAGTTGAATTTCTTGAAATTCACAGTTTGATGGGACTTCAAACACTTTGAGATTCGATTCGCAGTTTCCAAAAGCAAAAAATAAATCTTTCTTGGGCACCATTTCCCAAACTGCTGAAGCATCAGAGAGCGGGCTAATGTGATTATGGGCCTCCCCATAATGCACTGCAGCTATGACATCTTACAAATTATCATACCTTGTGGTCAGTACCAGACCATCGCAGATCAGTGGTTTCCAGTGGAGTGCTGTTTTAATGCAAAGTAGTTTTATAACTCAAGAATCACAGGGAAAGTCTCTCCTGTAGAGTGGTCAGCAGAATCCTTTCTGTGCTTGGATTTTCCAAGCAATTACAAAGTTTCCAGCATTGAAATTCATGCAAATTTGTTTGCCGTAAATCTAATTTTTGGGGTGAGGTCGGAGAATTTTTTATGTTTTATGTTATAGTAAGGTATGGTCAGTAAGATGAATAAAAGACATTATGTATTTGTAAAAATTAACAAGTAGTAAGGCAATACATGCCAACTCTTCTGAATCATACGGAAGGCACATGGAAAAAGGGGAGACCTTCTTCACTCCTAGGTTGTGATTGTCCTTTAAATGACAATGACATCCTTTCTGAACTGCTCACAATAATGCAGTGTACACAGCAGGGGGCACAGCTCCTGAACTGGGGCACAAGCACAGTGTATTATAACCGCAATACTCTGCCACCTCCTCTTGATATGCTATATAAATACATAATAATAATAATAATAATAATAAATAATAACAGCAATACTCTGCCGCCTCCTCTTGATATACATTAAAGTTAAGAGCAGAAAGGCACAGCAGAACTTTTATATGAGGGAGGAAGAGATAATTTGTTGCCGAGACTGTTGAAGGAGTCATATTCATGGTGAGCGGCATGTTGCGCTGCTCACTATATGTTATGTGAGTTCAGCCTAACTTTTTGTTTTGCATAGATTATTGTGCTTTAAGATTTTCTTTTACATAAAACCAAACATCAACACAAAAATAATTTGGCAAAACGTGTGGAGTATAATACAATTAAGTGGGTACCATTGTGGCTCAGATGTTAGCACTTTAGGTTTACAGTCCTGGGACAACAACTGCAAGGAGTTTGTATGTTTCCCCCTGTTTGCGTGGATTTCTTCCGGGTACTCAAGGTACCTTTCACACACCAAAGTCATAATAATAAGTTTAGATTTTTTAGCACTATTGGGGATTGTGATGATGATGTCTGTAAAGCGCTGTGGTATTAACGGTGCTATATAACTGAGTAAAATAAATAAAAAATAAATACATTGAGTGCAAAAGTCCTTATAAAATGCAGGTGACAATTTTTTTAGATATGCATCTTTGGCTTAGAAATCAAGACCTTGTGGAAGATAGAATCAAGTAATGCTGAGACAATCTGAATCTTTATTTTTGAAGTACGCGATCTACACTCACTGGCCACTTTATTAGGTACACCTGTCCAACTTCTTGTTAACACTTAATTTCTAATCAGCCAATCACATGGCGGCAACTCAGTGCATTTAGGCATGTAGACATGGTCAAGACAATCTCCTGCAGTTCAAACCGAGCATCAGTATGGGGAAGAAAGGTGATTTGAGTGCCTTTGAACGTGGCATGGTTGTTGGTGCCAGAAGGGCTGGTCTGAGTATTTCAGAAACTGCTGATCTACTGGGATTTTCACGCACAACCATCTCTAGGGTTTACTGAGAATGGTCCGAAAAAGAAAAAAAATCCAGTGAGCGGCAGTTCTGTGGGCGGAAATGCCTTGTTGATGCCAGAGGTCAGAGGAGAATGGGCAGACTGGTTCGAGCTGATAGAAAGGCAACAGTGACTCAAATCGCCACCCGTTACAACCAAGGTAGGCCTAAGAGCATCTCTGAACGCACAGTGCGTCGAACTTTGAGGCAGATGGGCTACAGCAGCAGAAGACCACACCGGGTACCACTCCTTTCAGCTAAGAACAGGAAACTGAGGCTACAATTTGTACAAGCTCATCGAAATTGGACAGTAGAAGATTGGAAAAACGTTGCTTGGTCTGATGAGTCTCGATTTCTGCTGCGACATTCGGATGGTAGGGTCAGAATTTGGCGTAAACAACATGAAAGCATGGATCCATCCTGCCTTGTATGGAGCATCTTTGGGATGTGCAGCCGACAAATCTGCGGCAACTGTGTGATGCCATCATGTCAATATGGACCAAAATCTCTGAGGAATGCTTCCAGCACCTTGTTGAATCTATGCCACGAAGAATTGAGGCAGTTCTGAAGGCAAAAGGGGGTCCAACCCGTTACTAGCATGGTGTACCTAATAAAGTGGCCGGTGAGTGTATGTCATGAAAGTCTGATTAGCATTATAAACAATAAAACAGAAAGGAATTTGAATGCATGTCATTAACTATATGTTAGAGATGAGCGAATAAATTCAGGTAGAGTTGAATTTTACTCATTTTTTACTAAAATTCCCTTTCTCCAAAATGAGCATTTTTTTATAATTTGGTTCGGCTAATATTCAACAAAATGGCAGCTGCTGGCACCATTTTTCGGAAACATAAAGAGCAGTTAAAAAGTTCAAATTTAATAATCCTTATACTCACCTTACTACTCACCTCTCCAGCCCACCAGCCACCCCTCTTCTCTTTCTTGTTGTATCTTCTGATCCACCTCTACTTGCAATGGAATTTCTGTGCCTCTTACGATGCGTCAGATCTTATAGGGTTCTGTGCATGCACATGGAAGGTCGTGGCACACTTCATGACATTGTGACCTTCTGCCCACTTCCGCGGAACCCTCCTGAGCCTTGTGAAAGCCAGAAAACCCGGCTGAGCGTGTAAGTGGCTGGAGATGCGCATGTGGCACCAGATGCGGTGAAGTAATGGAGGGGCTGCAAAGGTTGCTGGTAAGGTAAGTATAAGGATTTTTTTACATACTATGTTTATTATGCTTTGGGGTAGGGAGCAAAATTAGGGACATAAAATTGCAGGTGAATAACTTCTTCGCGATTTGAATTTCCAGAGAAAAAAACGCCTGAACAGACAAGTATGAATTTTGCCTGATCTGCTCATCTCTATTATACATGCATCAAAAATTTTTATGATACAGGAACTATTTAGTATAAACGATAGACATACAAAAGACTTACATAGATGCCTTCATTCAAACAAAACTCACATCAAGTGCTGATTTTGTTATATGGTAAAGTAAAGGGAGCAAAGGCAATTTGGCTATTGTCGGGGATCATCAATCTTGTTATACATCAATATCCTATAAAATCATTTTTCTTAAAGTGTGGACAATGTATTTCTTTGTATCATTAGTTTAGGCAGATTATCCCCATCGCAGCTCTTGTTTAGTATGTAAGGTAAATTCATGGCACTGTTCTGCTCAGTTCTAATGGGATTTGTCCCAAGTGAGATCTTTGTCATTGCTGTATTTTTCCTCAGGGGCAAAACATTAAAGTTGTACATGAGGCACTGAATATATTGGGAATCACTCTGATTTATATTTTACTAAACATAATTGAAATAAACTGAGATACAAAATTTAAAAATATCAAATGTTAACAAGAACAATGTTGAAATAAAGTTTGCTTAGAAATATGCCAATTATTTTAACTATACTATGTAGTCTTCAATCCAAAAAGTTCTAGTCAATCTCAAAGATCATAATAAAGAGTAAGTGGGATAATCTGACATTTCAGAAGACCTCAGGCTTCTTCTTCTCCAGCACTAGAATTAATTAACCCATTTTCTGCATAGCATTAAAGTCTAAGTCCATTTAAAAAAATTGCTCATATATCAAAAAATTGATTTATGAATTTACTATACATTCTATAGGCAAAGGAATGTGACTGTCATTATCTCACAAATGCACTTATTATGATAGATTGAAGTTTACAACATGGTGAAAAGCAAAAAGCAATCCGCCAATAATGAAGAAAATCCAATGCTGAACTTATAAAAAAAAACTTAATAACTTTGACTGATAATAAAATAAATATTTAAACAACTTAGTATGGAATACATTTAAGGATGCAAAAAGCCAACTAGAAACTGCCATTGGAGTGTTTAGTCTATCTACAAATTCTATGATCATTTCTGTTCTGGCAAATTCTAAAGTGTTTTATATGTGTAAAACATTTGCCTTTAATCTTGTATATGGGTTTGTGATCTGCATCAAACATTTGTAATCTGGATGTCTAGTCCTACCTTATTACTATGTGGATACTGTGTAGAAGGATAATTTACCTTCATATTAATATACTGTATCTGTGTGAAGGTACAAGTTATGCTGTTTGTGGAGTTTTTGTTATGGCTTGTAAGGCAATAATAAGAGTTCAAGTTTTTACTCTATGGAGCCATTAATTACATACATGACCATATGATTTATATAAGAGTTTTAATTATGCACTGCATGGTGATAAATGAGTTCTGTAGGATTATTTCACCAGTCTATGGCAAAATTTATTTGATCAGTGCAGTCTAAATGTTTTATATCTGGCACTTTTTTTAGACCTTTGCAACATGGTTATTCCCCCAAACAATGTGGTCTTGTAATAAAGATAATAATGTATAAAAAAGTCTGCCTAGTTATGCACATATCACCCCCCCCCCCCAAAGAATGCCCCTCCAGGTTCTATTTATTAGGGCTGGCGGAATGCACCGAGTAAATATAGATGTTATTATTGGTGCGTTCGCAGCCTGGGGTCCACCGTGCAGGAGGAGAACCTGCTGCTAGCAAATGGCACTATATGGCGGTATAAGCGAGCTCTGTTACTTCACAGAGTCGCTGTGATAGAAAAGCACTGTGTCCTGTTAAGCTCACAGGAGTACACAGCTAACTGCTGAGCTGATAGCAGTCAGTGGTCATGCAGTCAGAGAAGCACACAAACAATTCCTCATCTGAGGTGCCGGTATTCTAGTGGCGTATTTCAGCTGGGCCCTGAATACATTCAAACAAACTCCTCACCGGAGGTGTCGGTATTCTAGTGGCTTATTTCAGCCGGGCCCTGACCACAAGCATACATGACCACACTGGCGCAAAGCTCATGACAAAGATTGATACTACTGCATGGCCGTGCGGCCATGTGAACCTTTTATAGTTACAGCAACTTCAGGACCTTCCTAGAGGACCAATGAGAGTTGCTTCAGGACTTGAGCATGTGACCTCTGACCTCCAATTAAAGGTCTTCCTTTGGGCATGCTCAGAAGGGAGAAAGCAGGACTTATTCCCAGAAGTGAGTCCTCGCCACTGACCAGTACTAGCTATAATAGCAGAGCCTGGAAGAACAGCAGTAGCCAGATGCAGAGTATCTGCCTGAGCCAGACGCTGGGACCGACGTCTCCGCTGAGCAGGCTCCACTGCGGCTGGAGAAGAATGGGAGACAGTAGCGGAGATGGCTCGAGATTCCCCTTGTGCAGAGGTGGGAACTTGAGCCATAACATGGCCCCCCTCCTTGGACCTCACTACGCTCGAAGGCCGCAATGAGCTGCGGAGCTCAAATGTGCTCAGTAGGTTCCCAAGACCTGTCCTCTGGACCATAACCCTTCCAGTCCACCAAATAAAATTTCTTGCCACGTACCACCTTGCGCCCCAAAATAGCGTTCACCTCGTAATCGTCCATAGATGAACCCGATGTCCCGGCAGATGACTCGGAAATCCGGGACATGTATACGGGCTTCAAGAGGGACACATGAAAGGTGTTGGTGAGACCTAGGCGTTGAGGAAGGGCCAGATGGTAGACTAGAGGGTTAACCTGTTCCAGGACCTTGAAGGGACCCAAGTAGCGAGGTGCAAACTTAGTGGACTCAACATGCAGCCTGATGTTACGATCAGAGAGCCACACTAAGTCGCCAGGAGCAAAGGTCAGAGCAGGGCACCGATGAACATCGGCGGAGGACCTCATTCTCTCCCTGGAAGCCCGAATGGCATCCTGAGTGTGGTCCCAAATGTCCCGTGCCTCCACAGCACAGTCTGCCACCCTGGAGTCGGCGGAAGACACAGGCATGGGCACAGGGACACGCGGATGCTGGCCGTAATTAAGGAGGAATGGAGTCTAACCTGTGGACTTGGCTATGGCGTTGTTTATCGCAAACTCTGCCCACGGTAGCAAGGATGAACAGTCATCCTGCCTAGCACAAACAAAATGATGTAGATATGTGACCAGAGTCTGGTTGGCCCTCTCTACCAACCCATTTTTCTCGGGATGATATGCCAAGGAGAGATTCAACTCAATGCTGAGCAGACGACAAAGCTCTCTCCAGAATCGAGACGCAACTGGGGACCCCGGTCACTGACAATTTTGTCCGGCATACCGTGTAGGCAAATGATATGTTTGATGAACAATGTTGCCAGTGCCCGTGCAGAAGTTAGCCGAGGAAGAGGCACCAAGTGCACCATTTTGGAAAAATGGTCGGTGATTACCCAAATAATGGTGCAGCTATGAGACTTGGATAAGCCCACCACAAAATCCATCCCGACCATCTCCCAGGGCCTGTCCGCCACCGGCAGGGGGTAAAGCAACCCAGCTGGCTGTTGATGAGGAGACTTGTTCTAGGCGCAGGAGACACATGCCTGAACATAGTATGCGACATCACGGGCCATATGCGGCCACCAGTATGTCCTCGCCAGTAGATCAGATGTCCTTTTGGACCCAAAATGTCCACCCACCCTGGACGAGTGAGCCCAAGGGAGAACCTCCGGATGCAGACTGGATGGTACAAAAGTCTTGCCTGGTGGCACAGACTCTAGCGAAAAAGGGGCCACAGTTCTCTGACTCTCGGTAGGGACAATAAGCCGAGGCTCCTCTTCCTCCTCTTCAGATGATACAACGGAGTGAGAGAGAGCATTGGCACGAATGTTCTTCTCCCCGGAAATGAAATGGAGGGTGAAATGGAACCGGGAGAAGAACAAGGACCATCTGGCCTGTCGAGAATTTAACCACTGGGCTGTATGTAGGTAAACCAAATTCTTGTGGTCTGTGAATACTTGGAAATGATAGCGAGCCCCCTCCAAAAGATGTCTCCACTCAGAGAAGGCCAACTTCATTGCTAGCCACTCCCTGTCCCCGATGGAATAATTCCTCTCCGCTGGTGTGAAGGTCTTGGAAAAGAAGAAGCAAGGGTGGTTCCGACCTTGAGCATCCTTTTGAAAGAAGACTGCTCCAGCACCAACAGAAGAGGCATCCACCTCCATTATAAGCGGCTTATCTACATCAGGGCGATGTAGGATGGGAGCGCTAGCAAAATGGGACTTAATAGAAATGAAGGCCTTGAAGACCTCCTCAGACCACAATTTGGGATTTGCTCCCTTCTTGGTGAGGGCTACCAAGGGAGCTACCAGAGTTGAGAAATGAGGAATGAACTGGTGATAATAGTTAATGAACCCCATAAAGCGCTGCACTGCTTTAAGAGAATAGGGTTCTTGCCAGTCCATCACAGCCTGTAGTTTGGCAGGATCCATAGCCAATCCCTGGGCGGAGATGATATAGCCCAGGAAAGGTAAAGACTCCTGCTCAAACACACATTTCTCCAACTTGGCATAGAGGGAATTAGCTCGTAAGAGGTTGAAAACTTTGCAAACATCTCTCCGGTGGGAGTCAATATCTGGAGAGTAGATGAGAACATCATCCAGATAGACTACGACCAAGGTGGAAAGCATATCCTGGAAGATATTGTTTACAAAATCTTGGAAAATGGCTGGGACATTACAGAGCCCAAAGGGCATCACTAGATATTCATAGTGCCTATTCCTGGTATTAAAAGCAGTCTTCCATTCTTCCCCCTCACGGATGCGAATCAGGTTGTAAGCACCCCGCAGATCTTGCTTAGTAAATACCCTTGCTCCCCGAAGCCTATCAAAAAGCTCAGATATTAGGGGCAGGGGATACTTATTCTTAACGGTGATGGCGTTAAGACCCCTGTAGTCTATGCATGGACGTAGTTCCCCGTTCTTCTTCTGCACGAAGAAGAACCCAGCCCCTGCAGGTGACACTGACTTCCTAATGAATCCTCTTGCCAGATTTTCCTGGATTCACTGAGACATTGCCTCTGTCTCTGAGAGAGATAACAGATAGACTCGACCCCGGGGAGGCTCAGCACCAGGCAAGATGTCAATAGGACAGTCATAGGGATGGTGAGGCGAAAGGGTCTTCGCAGCCCTTTTGGAGAACATGTCCGCATAGGGCCAATATTGCTTGGGGAGAGAGGATAGATCTGCGGGTACCTCAGTAATAGCAACCTGAACGCTGTCCCTCTGACATCTACCCCACAAGATTCACCCCATCCCAAAATTCTGCCTGTGGACCACTCGATATAAGGAGAGTGGTACTGTAGCCAAGGTATCCCTAACAGGACCTCATCAATTCCCTCAGGAATGAAGAGCAGAGATATTATCTCCTGATGAGATGGCGACATGGACAGGGAGAAAGGGATGGTCTGGTGTGTTATCTGAGAGGGCAGTGTCGACCCATTCACCACTCGTACGGTAACTGGCTGAGCTAGCATAACCAGGGGTATTGCGTGCCATTGGGCGAAGGCAGAAGACATAAAATTGCCCTCCGCCCCAGAATCCACACAGAGCTCTACCGAGTGGGAGAATGAGCCTATAGTAATTGTCCCCTTAAAGGACAATTTGGAGGCAAATGTCGCTGTGTCTAGTGTACCTCCACCTACCACCACTAGACGCTGACGTTTCCTCGACCGCTGGGAACATCTGGTGGCAAGATGTCCTGATTCCTGGCAGACATGACAGACCGTGAGTGCACGAGTGGTCCGGGACTTAGATCCCGCTCGTGACACTTCCATGGCCTCATGTGACTCAGGGACTACAACCAGAGATTCCAAAGGTTTGGTGAAGGTGGGAGCCTGCCGAAACCTCTGCCTACACTGGGCTCGCTCTAACCTCTGCTCGTGAAAACGGAGGTCAATATGAGTGGAAACAGTTATTAACTCCTCCAGTGTGGCGGGAATCTCCCTAGTGGCCAGAGCATCCTTCACATGGTCAGCCAGCTCCCTCCAAAATATAGGGATAAGGGCTTTGTCAAACCACTCCAGCTCAGATGCTGGGGTGCGGAAGTGGATGGCAAAATGGCTGACCAAGGACGAGCCCTGAGTCAATGCCAACAGTTGGAGTGCCGTATCATGGGTGACTCGAGTTCCTAAAAAGACCTGTTTCAGTGTGCTCAGGAACAGAGGAGCACTCTGCACCACATGATCGCCACACTCCCACAGTGGCGTAGCCCACTCTAACGCCCTGTCCGACAGGAGAGACACTATAAATGCCACCTTTGCCCTCTCTGTGGGGAAACGTGCGGCCAGAAGCTCGAGATGTATAGAGCACTGGCTCACGAAACCCCTACAAGATTTACTATCTCCAGAAAATGTCTCTGGCAGCAGGAGGCGAGATAGAGTCGGAACAGGGGTGTGTTGTGAATTGTGCTCTTGGGCTCCCTCCGGTGGTTGTAAGTGGTAGCGCTGCTGTCTCTGAATCTCAGCATTTATCAAGTGTGTTCACTTTTTGCAATTGTGACTGGGCTATTTAGTCTTGCTTCACCCTTTAGTCAGTGCCAGTTGTCCATTGTTCCTGGAGGATTCACATCTCCGCCTGGTCTCTCCTGCTTTGCAGTTCTTTTCAACAAAGATAAGTTCTGGCCTTGATTTTTTGCTGTCCACATGCTGTGGCCTTATTGTTAAGTTCTTTTCCATGTTTTTGTCTTGTCCAGCTTGGTCTGTATAAGGATTTGTTTAGCCAAGCTGGTATCTCTGGAGATGCAGATATACCCTCCATATCTTTAGTTAGCTGTGGAGTTTTTGTATTTTCTGTGGTGGATATTTTCTAGTGTTTTAATACTGACTGCATAGTACTCTGTCCTATCCTTTCTATTTAGCTAGAAGTGGCCTCCTTTGCTAAATTCTGATTTCAGTCTGTGTATGTTTTTTCCCACTCCTCTCACAGTCAATATTTGTGGGGGGCTGTCTGTCCTTTGGGAATTTTCTCTGAGGCAAAATAGTTTTCCCTTTTCTATCTCTAGGGGTAATTAGTCCTCCGGCTGTGTCGAGATGTCCAGGGAGTGCTAGGTACATTCCACGGCTACTTCTAGTTGCGGTGTTAAGTTCAGGGTCTGCGGTCAGTACAGGTACCACCTTCTCCAGAGTACGTCTCATGCTGCTCTTAGGCCACCAGATCATAACAGGGGTGACAGTGGACAAGGTTGCTGCACCCACGCTAGCAGCCTGAACAGCAATTGCGGTAACATCCACTGCTCAGATTGAGTGCTTGAGAACCGCCAATCTACCCTCCTGCTGTTGGATGCACCGCAAAGATTGCTGTTGATCCGCCATTTACTAGCCAGACCCTAGTGCTAGTATTATGTTAGGGCTGGCGGAACGCACCAAGCAAATATAGATGTTATTATTGGTGTGTTCGCAGCCCGGGGTCCACCGTGCAGGAGGAGAACCTGTTGCTAGCAAATGGCACTATATGGCGGTATAAGCAAGCTCTGTTCACAGAGTCGCCGTGATAGAAAAGCACTGTGTCCTGTTAAGCTCACAGGAGTATACAGCTAACTGCTGAGCTGATAGCAGTCAGTCGTCATGCAGTCAGAGAAGCACACAAACAATTCCTCACCTGAGGTGCCAGTATTCTAGTGGCTTATTTCAGCCGGGTCCTGACCACAAGCATACATGACCACACTGGCGCAAAGCTCATTACAAAGATTGATACTAGAGCATGGCCGTGCGGCCATGCAAACCTTTTATAGTTGCAGCAACTTCAGGACCTTCCTAGAGGACCAATGGGAGTTGCTTCAGGACCTGAGCATGTGACCCCTGACCTCCAATGAGAGGTCTTCCTTTGGGCATGCACAGAAGGGAGAAAGCAGGACTTAGTCCCAGAAGTGAGTCCTCTCCGCTGACCAATACTAGCTATAATGGCAGAGCCTGGAAGAACAGCAGTAGCCAGACACAGAGTATCTGACTGAGCCAGACGCTGGGACCTACGTCTCCGCTGAGCAGGCTCCACTGTGGCTGGAGAAGAATAGGAGACCGTAGCAGAGATGGCTCGAGATTCCCCCTGTGCAGAGGCGGGAACTCGAGCCCTAACACTATTTACCTGCATGTTGCCATTGAAAGCACCTTGCTATAGTTCCATAGTTCCATGCACAGTGCAGTCTCTCCCGGCTGACTGGCCTCCTGCCAGCATAGCTTCATAGTCTTCATTATTACAGTGGAAAGATATCATACCAGGAAGTAGAGCGTGCCTGTATCCTGGTAAGTAAGATGATCAGACGTAGTGTAGGATTCAGCTGTAAATAGAGGTGCAAAGAAAAGTAATACACTGCAGGATGGGGTTGAGAGGAGTGATGTATTACAGGTTGGGACAGTGTACAGAGGGAATGAGAGGGGTGATATATTGCAGAATAGGGATGCATAGGGGGGAACTGAAAGGAGTGATGTGCTGCAAGATGGGTCTGTATATAG
Source organism: Ranitomeya variabilis (assembly GCF_051348905.1). Classification (NCBI taxonomy): domain Eukaryota; kingdom Metazoa; phylum Chordata; class Amphibia; order Anura; family Dendrobatidae; genus Ranitomeya; species Ranitomeya variabilis. Next base: position 240,992,105 of record NC_135232.1, read on the forward strand.
GGACTGAGAGGAGTGATATATTGCATGATGGGGCTGTATATAGAGGGGCTGAGGAGAGATGAGCTGTTTTTTACCTGCTGCTAACAGATCATTGATGTGAAACTCCAACTCAGTTAATGCATATGACCAAAGATATTCTTGTTTTAAAATCCCTAATAATTGTAAAATGAATGATCAATTTGTGTTTTTAAATGTTTATTTGTTTTTGTTGCCTTTTTCTGTAATTATCAAAATCAAGATAATCTATTATTTATCTGCATGTGCAGTCTTTCATTTACACATGTTCTTTTCACGTTCTTGTTTAATACCTCAGAGGCATAGCTTTACATATTTGACTATCACTCCAAATTTATATTTACAGCACATACTGGACAACTTAGCCCATTGTTCACAAAAATTGTTTGATGTGAATGGGTTGAGTGGCTGAACGATGCGCCCAAAATTACTTATTCATTATGCATGAAATCATTCATGTGAATGAAAAAATTCCAGCTCACCTTTTGAAAGTCGTGTAATGTAAGTAGAGATTGTTCGGCCTTTTAACAATTAGACAGGAAAAAGGGAAGAGTGGAAATTCAAATCCTAAATATGACTCTCAGTGATTGGCTGATGTTGTTTCGAGGCAATTGTCCAGTGCAGTTGGAGCATGGGAATTCCGTATTTGTTTCGTATTGTTTATCGCTATTATTGCAAATGCTATTATTGATATAAAATTGTGAAATTGATAATTCAATTACATATTCTTTGTACAGTATCAAAAGAAATGTATGTACAATATGGTCCTTTATGAATTCACTAGCTGTTTCCAGCCAGCTAACGCTCAGCATGCTCATTGCTATCTAATTAATGCTGCCAGTGATTAAACTAAAGTAAATAATTACAACATTCAATAGCGCTTACGCAGGTGGTAAATTAACTTAAAATGAAGTTAATAACAATAATAATAATTAAAAATCCGAATAATACTAATTATACTAATAATACATTTTATTCACAGTGTAAAATCAAATGCAAACTGGATTCGTGTGGTAATGTGTGAGGATGGAGCCTTGTGTGGTAATGTGGGGGGACAGAGCCTCGTGTGCTAATGTGTGGGGACGGAGCCTCGTGTGGTAATGTGGGAAGACGGAGCCTCGTGTGGTAATGTGAGGGGATGGAGCCTCGTGTGGTAATGTGTGGGGACGGAGCCTCGTGTGGTAACGTGAGTGGATGGAGCCTCGTGTGGTAATGTGAGGGGACAGAGCCTCGTGTGGTAATGTGAGGGGACGGAGCCTCGTGTGGTAATGTGGGGGGAAGGAGCCTCGTGTGGTAATGTGAGGGGACAGAGCCTCATGTGGTAATGTGAGGGGACGGAGCCTCGTGTGGTAATGTGTGGGGATGGAGCCTTGTGTGGTAATGTGGGGGGATGGAGCCTCGTGTGGTAATGTGGGGGGACGGAGCCTCGTGTGGTAATGTGAGGGGACGGAGCCTCATGTGGTAATGTGTGGGGACAGAGCCTCGTGTGGTAATGTGGGGGGACGGAGCCTCGTGTGGTAATGTGTGGGGATGGAGCCTCATGTGGTAATGTGGGGGGATGGAGCCTCATGTGGTAATGTGAGGGGATGGAGCCTCATGTGGTAATGTGTGGGGATGCAGCCTCATGTGGCAATGTGTGAGGATGGAGCCTCGTGTGGTAATTTGTGGGGGCGGAGCCTCATGTGGTAATGTGTGAGGACGGAGCCTCGTGTGGTAATGTGTGGGTACGGAGCCACGAGTGGTAATGTAGGGGAACGGAGCCTTATGTGGTAATGTGTGGGGACGGAGCCTCGTGTGGTAATGTGTGGGGACAGAGCCTCGTGTGGTAATGTGGGGGGATGGGATTATGTGTGGTAATATGGTGGGAGGCGGGATTATGTGTGGTAATGTGGTGGGGGTTGGGATTATGTGTGGTAATGTCATGGGGCGGGATTATGTGTGGTAATGTGGTGGGGCGGATCTACTGTGCAGGGGGCTGGATTATCTGTGGTAATGTGGTGGGGGTGGGATTATGTGTGATAATGTGGTGGGGGGCGGGATTATGTGTGGTAATGTGGTGGGGGGCGGGATTATGTGTGGTAATGTGGTGGGGGGCGGGATTATGTGTGGTAATGTGGTGGGGGGTGGGATTATGTGTGGTAATGTGGTGGGGGTGGGATTATGTGTGATAATGTGGTGGGGGCAAGATTATGTGTTGTGATGAGGTAGGGGGCGGAGCCACTGTGCAGGGGGCGGGATTAGCGAGTAATCACGATGCCTCTTATATATATAGATGTGTTCAAAGTAAATAGTTTCAATTTTGGGATTTGAATGATGTACACAAACACTTCAGAATTTGCCTATGTGTACACAGCCCTAATGTCCGATGTTACCTTGTAACAATCGTTATTCCACCATTTCATTCTCATCCTGTTTAAAAAAAAAAACTTGTCTGGTGTTGTTTGACAGTTGTGAACTATGATTGCATCGTTCATCATTTAAATTATTATCTGCTCTTGTAAAGGAATCCTTAGGTTGTGACTGCCCTCTCACCATATGAGAGAAGATAATCCTCTGACGTATAAATAAACAGAGCAGCGTTTGCGATTTTATATCACTGATCTGTGAGAAGCAGGCGAAAAAGCACAACTCAGCTCTGTATTGCCTAGTTATTATAAGCTCTGCTGTGAAGGAGTACAGGAGAGTGGAGCTCTGAGAAAAACCAGCCATCAATAATATAGAGACATACAGACAGCCATACTGATATAGATGGCAGAAGATAAAATTGGCCAGACAGGCTACTACACTGGATAAGAGAGTTCACAGAAGTATAAGGTGAATTCTACACTTAAAGGGGTTGTCCAATACTCAGACAACCCCTTCTCAATCCCTATATTTCTCCCAGTCTAACCTAACCTCCAATGACGAAGTAGCAGCTCTCACTTCTTCCACATGAATGTGATTTGTCCAAATACGAGGATAGTGAAGCCAGCACTGTTTAACCACAGAGAGTGCGTGACATAACAATGTTATGTGATATCAGAGAGAGCCACTTCCACCACTTCTGGAATGGAGCCAGCATCGGAGATGAGTATAGGTGTTATTATTTTAGAAGGTGGAAACATAGAGATTGAGAAGGGGTCGTCTGAGTACAGAACAGCCCCTTTAATATAGCTTGATAATAACTCAGTGAGATGGGGCTTGTTAATAGCACACATAAGAGCGGAGATGGGTCAGCAACAGGAGAAGCAAGTGCTGCTAAGAAATATAATGTTAGTATAAGAATGGGACCACCCATTCAGCCATGTAAAGCTGGATGCACAAAGGGGCAGGTAGATATGATAATAGATAAAAATTTACAAGCAAGAAATATTATTTTGGGCTTAGACTATGTATTAACAATGAGCAGATATAAGAATAAATATGCGGCACTCACCCTCCATCTTCGGTTGAAATATCCTTTATTCGGCGCTTTAAAAATTCCCAAACATATTGCGGCATCAGCAGGAATACATGAGGGAGCGGGGGAGTAACAAGGGAGGACAAGTGAAGGCTAATAGCGCCCAATCCAAGCAAGATCACACGCTAAATTGCTTCTATGTACAGCAGTTCAGTGCCGGCTACAAACTTTTTCTTTTTTTTTGTATGTATTAACAATAACTGTGCAGTTGTTGTGCTTTGTGCAAAATTAATGTGATTGTAGGACTAATTCTTTGATAGTACTCACTATGTAATCCCTTATAACAGCGCTCAGTCTGTGCAGTCTGAACTGATTCATATAACATCCATCTAGTTGTGCAGTCTGGACCACCACCTGTGACCTCAGCCTGGCTTTGTAGTTTTCTCCAATAATATTTGATTCACGTTTGTTAACCATGTTCATTTAGTTGGCAAACAGATTCAAGATTTCCAGAAAAGTGTAGCAAAAATGAAATGGGTTGTCAGCCACAGAACATTTTTTAGGCATGGGTGATAACAAAATAACAAATGGAATAATACTCAACTTCCATCGTCCTTGAGGACTAGTGCAGGCTCCTCTAAAGGCCCCGTCTCACTTAGCGACGCTAAAGCGATCCCGACAACGATACGACCTGTCAGGGATCGTTGCTGCGTCGCTATGTGGTCGCTGGTGAGATGTCAAACAGTGAGATCTTCCCAATGATCGCTGCTGCGATCTCACTGTTTGACATCTCACCAGCGACCTGTAGCGACCTGTACAACGATGTCACATGGGAGCTATTATGACGATTCAGTGTCTGAGTCGTCAACGAGGTCGTTGGTAAGGTGTCAAACACAGCGATGTGTGCTACCCAGCGGGACCTCAATGATCAAAAAAAGGTCCAGGCCATTCCGACACGACCAGCGATCTCACAGCAGGGGCCTGGTCGCTGCTACGTGTCACACATAGCGAGATCGCTACTGAGGTCGCTGTTGCGTCACAAAACTTGTGACTCAGCAGCGATCTCGCTAGTGATCTCGCTTAGTGAGACGAGGGCTTAAAGGTTTGTGATGGCTGCAGAAGCAACACTTGCACTGTCCAGGACCACTGAAGTCTGTAATTATCTCGAAAATTATGTTATCAGTCTTCCTATTTACATCCTAGTGCTTCCAGACCTTGCACAGAACTCCGGAGTAAGCAGGACCAGATCCATGGGGATGACAAAAGGGTGAAGATGCTTTTCTTTTTTTCTAAACATCTGTGTCTGCATTGAAAAACTCCTTTAAGTTCTCATGTCAAAATTTAATATCAAGTTGAAGTAAACAAAATAAATAATCAATGTTACAATGTATAAATGTTTGCATCATGCCAGGTAAGTGATGGAGTATGGGTTCCCTGAATATTAATATTGTAACAATCAAGCTGTGAGTTCCCTATCAGTTTCACTTCTCTAAACAGTTATTTTTTTTCTCTTTAATACGCCAAGAAAAAGCAGTGGGCAAAATACAGTTTTAAAAAGAATTTCTTAATAAAAGGATGATGATTGTATCTCTATATACTATAAATGTACTTCATTTAAAATGTGAAATATATTTATACATGTTGTGTGAGACCTTCTCGCAGACGTGTTCAGACGAGCTCAGAATTTCTTATTTAGAATGCTGCGTTCTGGTTGATGAGAGTTTAATAATGGAGAGATGCATTCCATAGCTAGTGTGTTTTCCGATAAGGCTCCCTTCTGTTTAGTGTCAGTGTAATGATATCATGAATTGCACAACACACTTCCCCATTCCGAGGCGTTTAGAATTACAATACACACGTTGGCATTTTTAAATGCCAGCATTGTGTATGGGTTGTCAGCGTCAGACCGCAGCACAGGTAATTCTTACAGCTGAAAATTGTGCAACTGTTAAAATACATGTTCATTTGCAGAACGCAGTAACCTTTTGTGCAGCTATGGGAGAAATTATATATGTGTAGTGTAATTGCTGCCACTTCAGCCAAGTTCAAAGCTGTTACTTTCCTGAAGAGACAGAAGACCTTATCAGATTCCTTATAGTTTATATGAGCGTAGAAAGCAATCAGCTCCTACCCAATCACTGCAATTTATTCCTCTTTACAATATTTATGTTGGCATTTAGGAATAACCTGTTTTTCTCATATGTTTAATAATAGCAGCAAGATTGTAATGTGATATCTGATATGGTAAAACTAATAAATAAGTATAAAACTAGTAATTCTCATTAACTCTGTTTTTCTAAGGTATGGCATAAAATACAGAGATTGGCATAAATAACTTTCTTTCCTTTTGTGAATGCTGTACTACACGAATGTGCCGTGAACATAATTCTGGGAGCCTACATTCCTATTATAGAGACTATGCTAGTAACTCATTTGGTTGCATTATAAACTTTAATGTTTTCATTACAGATGCTGGCAATTTTATCAAAAATACAAAAAATCATTTGTTTGTTTTTTATAAATTTACCCAAAGCATAAATTCTAGCAAAATGTTAAAGTCCCATGTGTGAGAATCATAGAGTCCATGGCTGGAGCAACCAGATATTCTTCTGTATCTCCGATGTGCTAGTCCAACCTACCTCTATTATTCATACTCTTCTCTGATACCCAGCCCAAGTTTTTAATCAAGTCTTGTGTTATTGCATGTTCTTTTAGCCCAATATGTCCATAAAGATATACTATTTTTGAAAATGTAGTTCATCTTTTTGCTTTTATTGGGTATATTTTTGTGTTAATTATTTTTCATCTTTTTTGTTTCTTATGGTACTTCTATCTAAATTGATAGTCACAGTGCTATCAGCGCTGTTAACAAATATTATTTATTTCTCTTTTTCCATAAATTAGCAATCCGATTGACCAAAATGTCTTTTGAATTGGATTACAATACATTTTTCACATTTACTATTTTGGAGTTCTGAGTTATTGTTCTTATGATACACACGGAGGAAATCCTACTCGACCACCCTTCTTATACCATAGGAGCGCTGTACAACTATACTAAGTTTCAATGTTTTGTGCATCTGGGTTGACAAACTGCTTTTCAAATTTTGGGGGGAAGCCAAAAATATTACTTGTTTTTTTTCAGCAATGTTTTGAGGATTTATTTTTCAGTGAATTGATTTTAATTTTACTTTAGGGACTTATATTATGTGAATCATAGATTGACAGTTTTAATATTTTGGCCAAAATTTCAATTCGTATTTCATGCATTTTTTCATCTTTACTTGATTCAACCAGGCTCTGCAATATTGGTGAGAAAAAACAGGGTATTTGTACTTATGTGAGTGTACCTATGTAGGTTCTTGGTGGTCTGCCCAATGTGATCTTATAATGTCCAGGAAAATGATGTGCATACTGTTAATTAGTTGGTGCAGGCTTGAACAAACAGTCCAAGTATCAAAGAAAAAATCAGCCGCACTCAAATAGTTGAAAGTAGGGTTGAGCGACTTTTATTTTTATAGGATCGGGTCGGGTTTCACTAAACCAGACTTTCTCAAAAGTCAGGTCGAGTGAAATCGGCCGATCCTATAAAAAAGTCGGGGTCGGCCGAAACACGAAACCCAATGCAGTGCAATGGGATACTATGGTTCCCAGGGTCTGAAGGAGAGGAAACTCTCCTCCAGGCCCTGGGATCCATATTAATGTGTAAAATAAAGAATTAAAATAAAAAATATTGATATACTCACCTCTCCGACGCAGCCTGGACCTTACCGCTGGTAACCGGCAGCCTTCTTTGCTTAAAATGAGCGCGTTCAGGGCCTTAGATGATGTCACGGCTTGTGATTGGTCGCGGCCGCCCATGTGACTGCCACGCGACCAATCACAAGCCTTGACGTAATTCTCAGGTCCTAAATTCCTAATTCTAGGAATTTAGGACCTGAGAATTACGTCACGGCTTGTGATTGGTCGCGTGGCGGTCACATGAGCGGCACGCGACCAATCAGAAGCCGTGACGTCATGGAAGGCCGTAAACGCGCTCATTTTAAGCAAAGAAGGCTGCTGGTTACCAGCGGCGATGTCCAGGGGCCTCCGGAGAGGTGAGTATATCAATATTTTTTATTTTAATTCTTTATTTTACACTTAAATGTGGATTCCGATACCGATTTCCGATATCGCAAACATATCGGAACTCGGTATCGGAATTCCGATACCAGATTCAGAAGATCGCCGACCTCATGGCCGACCCCACACAGGGGTCGGGTCGGGTTTCATGAAACCCGACTTTGCCAAAAGTCGGCGACTTCTGAAAATGGCCGACTCGTTTCGCTCAACCCTAGTTGAAAGTTCTGCAAAATATGTGGTTTTCTTTATTTATATATACAAAAAACATCACCAGGTGCTTTTTTGGAAGTATAATGGTGGCGGACCATGGGATTCAAATCAGGTTAACGTTTTGACCAAAGATGGTCTTTGTCAAAACCTCACTTATGTCAAAGAGGTAAGTAGGAGAAGAGAGAGAGCCAAATCCCCAAAGGGCAGCTCCGGTGGAGATGTGTGGAAACGTGTCCGCCTGGTGGACACGCTTCCACACATCTCCACCGATGCAATGTGATCTTATAGGCGTGACCAATAGGTTCTTAGCCAGCATGGTGCACTTCACTGAACCATGTGGCTGGTACGTTATACAACCCTTTTCTGTGTGCATTTAGATTACTGACCATTTGCCAATTTCATGGTTCATGGGGGGTGCTTGTTCATCCTTATTATCCACCCCATTTACCTCCATAATATACTATCAGGGCCTGGATACAGTTGTCTCTGAATTGTGATATTATGTCGAGTACAATAAAGCCACCATATTTGTTGGTGGAAGGCACTGTGACAAGGTCTTTGACTGATGTAGTTCGAATCAGCAAGGAATCTTCTAACCACATTATACCAAGTGCACTAACTTGTACATGTATGGCATAAATTAGAAATGTATAGCTTTCTTCTAGTTCCTCCGCTCCATATTGTGATATTGTGCCTTAATCTTCTACTCCCACTACTTAAACAGAAGCCAAATGTCAAATACTAGGCAATGTGCAGCTGCTACTACAGCTGGCTGTCATCCAAGCAGACTCCAGTCCAGGGCCTGATGCTGCACTTTTATTACTAACTTGAGAATGACTAATGAGTAGGACACTCCCAATGTGCAGAGTTGACTGCTTTCTTCCTCGCCACTTTGACTACCCATCTTTTAACCATACAAACTCCAGCACCATGTCTGCTTCTTGGTCATGGAGTTGCCTACATGGCTCTCTGAGCCAACCAGCTTCTTGGGTGTTGGTGTGAAAGCAATAAAACAAGTACAGATTGGCTGAGTGACAAATGCGTATGTACAATACAAGCTTAATAATAGACATAATAGTGTTAACATAAGTAACAGACTATATATTTTCAGACAAAACTGGACAAAAAAATAAGTGTTTTTGTGTATTGTCAATAAATTTGTGGTAGATTGTCAACTGTGATCTGCATCTCAGAAGAGTAAATCACATGGATAGTTGAATATAGTCTATTTCAGGAAAGAGTATAGCTTATTAAATTTTCTCTGTAATTTAGAAATTTTCAATTTGGATAACTAGTTCATGTCAAACTTTTATCCTACTGTATTACACTGAATGTAAACTGTACTATAGAACTATAGATCATTAATAGTTAAGGATTCTTACTTGGAGTTTATGTTGTATGAGCAGTTATTTCATTTTCTGATATTTATTACCGTGAGTCATGCTCACATGTAGGAATGTGGGTGGGAGTATTGAGTTTCCTTTTAATTCCTAGCTATTTGCTGAAATGCGGAAGGTTTATAATGGTTATGCTCCTGAAAAGTGTTACTTTAACTGTATTGAGGTGTTAAAATCTAAGTAGCTGTAATGATATGTTCATTATTTTCATCTTGAATTTTTTAGCATGTAAACTCGCTGCAAGGCTTCATTAGGTTTTTTTAAAACAGGGAGATGTATATCAAACCTCCAAGGAGCAGTCTCAAAAGCTTATAATTTTATTCCAGGTTCAGAAATATTTATTTTAAAGAAAAAAGTTAAGTAAATAAATAAATAATATATATATACAGAATATATACACTCACCGGCCACTTTATTAGGTACACCATGCTAGTAATGGGTTGGACCCCCTTTTGCCTTCAGAACTGCCTCAATTCTTCGTGGCATAGATTCAACAAGGTGCTGCAAGCATTCCTCAGAGATTTTGGTCCATATTGACATGATGGCATCACACAGTTGCCGCAGATTTGTCGGCTGCACATCCCAAAGATGCTCCATACAAGGCAGGATGGATCCATGCTTTCAAGTTGTTTACGCCAAATTCTGACCCTACCATCCGAATGTTGCAGCAGAAATCGAGACTCATCAGACCAAGCAACGTTTTTCCAATCTTCTACTGTCCAATTTCGATGAGCTTGTACAAATTGTAGCCTCAGTTTCCTGTTCTTAGCTGAAAGGAGTGGTACCCGGTGTGGTCTTCTGCTGCTGTAGCCCATCTGCCTCAAAGTTCGACGCACTGTGCGTTCAGAGATGCTCTTAGGCCTACCTTGGTTGTAACGGGTGGCGATTTGAGTCACTGTTGCCTTTCTATCAGCTCGAACCAGTCTGCCCATTCTCCTCTGACCTCTGGCATCAACAAGGCATTTCCGCCCACAGAACTGCCGCTCACTGGATTTTTTTTCTTTTTCGGACCATTCTCTGTAAACCCTAGAGATGGTTGTGCGTGAAAATCCCAGTAGATCAGCAGTTTCTGAAATACTCAGACCAGCCCTTCTGGCACCAACAACCATGCCACGTTCAAAGGCACTCAAATCACCTTTCTTCCCCATACTGATGCTCGGTTTGAACTGCAGGAGATTGTCTTGACCATGTCTACATGCCTAAATGCACTGAGTTGCCGCCATGTGATTGGCTGATTAGAAATTAAGTGTTAACAAGAAGTTGGACAGGTGTACCTAATAAAGTGGCCAGTGAGTGTAGTTGTGCTCAAAAGTTTACATACCTCAGCAGAATTGTTGGCCTTTTTTCAGAGAATATGAATGATAGCACCAAAACATTTTCTCCACTCATGCTTAGTGGTTGGTGAAGCCATTTATTGTCAAACTACTGTGTCTTCTCTTTTTAAATCAGAATGACAACCCAAAACATTCAAATGACCCTGATCAAAAGTTCACATACCCTAGTGATTTTTTCCTGATAACATGCACAGAAGTTGACACAAATGGGTTTGAATGGCTACTAAAGGTAACATTCTCACATGTGACCTGTTTGCTTGTAATCAGTGTGTGTGCATAAAAGATGAGTGAGTTTCTGGGATCCAGACAGACTCTTGCATCTTTCATCCAGCCACTGACATTTCTGGATTGTGAGTCATGGGGAAAGCAAACGAATTGTTGATGGATCTACGGGAAAAGGTAATGAATTGTCTAAAACACGAAAAGGATACAAAAATATATCCAAGGAATTGATAATGCCAGTCAGCAGCGTTTAAACTGTGATTAACAAATGGAAAATCAGGGGCTCTGTAAAAACAAAACCACGGTCAGGTAGACTAACAAAAATTTTGTCCACAACTGCCTGGAAAATTGTTCAAGATGCCTAGAAAAACCCACAAATAACATCAGCTGAAATACTGGACACTCCAAAAACTAGCGGTGTGGCTGTTTCAAGATGCACAATAAGGAGGTACTTGAAGAAAAATGGGCTGCATGGTCGAGTTGCCTGAAGAAAGCCATTACTACAAAAATGCCACAAATTATCTCTCCTACAATATGCAAAACAGCACAGAGACAAGCCTCAAAACTTCTGGAACAAGGTAATTTGGAGTGATGAGATCAAAATTTCACTTTTTGGCCACAACCATAAATGTTACGTTTGGAGAGAGGTCAACAAGGACTATGATGAAAGGAACACCATTCCTTCTATAAAGCACAGAGGTGGGTCACTGATGTTTTGGGGATGTGTGAGCTATAAAGGCACAGGAAACTTGGTCAAAGTTGAAGGAAAGATGAATGCAGCACATTATCAGCAAATACTGGAGGAAAATTTGCAATCATCAGCCTGGAAGCTGCGTATGGGACGTACTTGGATATTCCAACATGACACCGATCCAAAACACAAGGCCAATCGACCTGTCATTGGATACAGCAGAAAAAAGTGAAGGTTCTGGAGTGGCCATCTCAAGCTCCTGACCTCAATATCATTGAGACACTCCGGGGAGATCTCAAGCATCCAGTTCATGCTAGACAGCTCAGGAATTTACAGAAACTGGAGGTTTTATGCCAAGAAGAGTGGGCAGCTTTACTATCTGAGAAGATAAAGAACCTCATCCACAACTACCACAAAAGACTTAAAGCTGTCATTGATGTTAGAGGGGGCAATACACGGTATTAAGATATGGGGCATGTGAACATTTGATCAGGGTCATTTGGATGTTTTGGGATGTCATGACTTAAAAAGAGAAATCACAGTAGAAAACACAGTAGTTTGACAACAAATGACTTCATCCAAAAAAAAAAAAGTTTTGGTGCTATCATTCATATTCTCTGAAAAAAAGGCTAAGAAAGTAAAAATTCTGCCAGGGTATGTAAACTTTTGAGCACAACTATATACTGTATATACTAGCTATTGAACCCATTCTATGCCCAGGTGGCGAGCATTTGTATTGGTATATGGTCTCCATCCTGTCATGTGCTGCTCCATCCTGCGCCCCATCCTGTCATGTGTGTGCCCCATCCTGTCATGTGCTGCTCCATCCTGCGCCCCCATCCTGTCATGTGCTCCCATCCTGTCATATGCTGCTTCATCCTACACCCCCATCCTGTCATGTGTGTACCCCCATTCTGTCATGTACTGCTCCCATCCTGTGCCCCCATTCTGTCATGTGCTGCTCCCATCCTGTCATATGCTCCCATCCTGCGCCCCATCCTGTCATGTGCTCCCATCCCGCGTTCCCATCCTGTCGTGTGAGCCCCCATTCTGTCATGTGCTGCTCCCATCGTGCGCAATCATCCTGTCATGTGCTGCTCCCATCCTGCGCCCCCATCCTGTCATGTGCTGCTCCCATCCTGTGCCCCCATTCTGTCATGTGCTGCTCCCATCCAGCGCCCCCATTCTGTTGTAATTTGCTGCACCCATTCGGCCTGTTCTGGTTTCCATTCTGCCATATGTTGCTCCCATCTTTCTCTCTCCGGCTCTACTGCCTGAGTGCGGCTGTGCTGAGTGCGGGTGGCTGTGCGTGGCTGTGCTGAGTGCGGGCAGCTGTGCTGAGAGTGGGCGGCTGTGCTGAGAGCGGGCGGCTGTGCTGAGAGCGGGCGGCTGTGCTGAGTGCAGGCGGCTGTGCTGAGTGCGGGCGACTGTGCGTGGCGGTGCTGAGTGAGGGCGGCTGTGCGTGGCTGTGGTGAGTGTGGGCGGCTGTGCGTGGCTGTGCTGAGTGCGGTGGCTGTGCGTGGCTGTGGTGAGTGTGGGTGGCTGTGCGTGGCGGAGCTGAGTGCGGGTGGCTGTGCGTGGCAGTGCTGAGTGCAGGCAGCTGTGCGTGGCTGTGGTGAGTGCGGGTGGCGGTGCTGAATGCGGGTGGCTGTGTGTGGCGGTGCTGAGTGCGGGCGGCTGTGTGTGGCGGTGCTGAGTGCGGGCGGCTGTGCGTGGTGGTGCTGAGTGCGGCGGCTGTGCGTGGCTGTGGTGAGTGCGGGCAGCTGTGCGTGGTGGTGCTGAGTGCGGGCAGCTGTGCGTGGCGGTGCTGAGTGCGGGCGGCTGTGCGTGGCGGTGCTGAGTGCGGGCAGCTGTGCATGGCGGTGCTGAGTGCGGGTGGCTGTGGGTGGCGGTGCTGAGTGCGGGCGGCTGTGCGTGGCTGTGGTGAGTGCGGGTGGCGGTGCTGAATGCGGGCAGCTGTGCGTGGTGGTGCTGAGTGCGGGTGGCTGTGCGTGGCGGTGCTGAGTGTGGGCGGCTGTGCGTGGCGGTGCTGAGTGCGGGCGGCTGTGCGTGGTGGTGCTGAGTGTGGCGGCTGTGCGTGGCTGTGGTGAGTGCGGGCAGCTGTGCGTGGTGGTGCTGAGTGCGGGCAGCTGTGCGTGGCGGTGCTGAGTGCGGGCGGCTGTGCGTGGCTGTGGTGAGTGCGGGCAGCTGTGCATGGCAGTGCTGAGTGCGGGCGGCTGTGGGTGGCGGTGCTGAGTGCGGGCGGCTGTGCGTGGCTGTGGTGAGTGCGGGTGGCGGTGCTGAATGCAGGCAGCTGTGCGTGGTGGTGCTGAGTGCGGGCAGCTGTGCGTGGCTGTGCTGAGTGCGGGCGGCTGTGCGTGGCGGTGCTGAGTGCGGGCAGCTGTGCGTGGTGGTGCTGAGTGCGGGCGGCTGTGCGTGGCTGTGGTGAGTGCGGGTGGCGGTGCTGAATGCGGGCAGCTGTGCGTGGTGGTGCTGAGTGCGGGCGGCTGTGCGTGGCTGTGCTGAGTGCGGGCGGCTGTGCGTGGTGGTGCTGAGTGTGGCGGCTGTGCGTGGCTGTGGTGAGTGCGGGCAGCTGTGCGTGGTGGTGCTGAGTGCGGGCAGCTGTGCGTGGCGGTGCTGAGTGCGGGCGGCTGTGCGTGGCTGTGGTGAGTGCGGGCAGCTGTGCATGGCAGTGCTGAGTGCGGGCGGCTGTGGGTGGCGGTGCTGAGTGCGGGCGGCTGTGCGTGGCTGTGGTGAGTGCGGGTGGCGGTGCTGAATGCAGGCAGCTGTGCGTGGTGGTGCTGAGTGCGGGCAGCTGTGCGTGGCTGTGCTGAGTGCGGGCGGCTGTGCGTGGCGGTGCTGAGTGCGGGCAGCTGTGCGTGGTGGTGCTGAGTGCGGGCGGCTGTGCGTGGCTGTGGTGAGTGCGGGTGGCGGTGCTGAATGCGGGCAGCTGTGCGTGGTGGTGCTGAGTGCGGGCGGCTGTGCGTGGCTGTGCTGAGTGCGGGCGGCTGTGCGTGGCGGTGCTGAGTGTGGGCAGCTGTGCGTGGCAGTGCTGAGTGCGGGCGGCTGTGCTTGGCGGTGGTGAGTGCGGGCGGCTGTGCGTGGCGGTGCTGAGTGTGGGCGGCTGTGCATGGCGGTGCTGAGTGCGGGCGGTTGTGCATGGCGGTGCTGAGTGCGGGCGGCTGTGCGTGGCAGTGCTGAGTGTGGGCGGCTGTGCATGGCGGTGCTGAGTACTGGCGGCTGTGCATGGCTGTGGTGAGTGCGGGCGGCTGTGCGTGGCTGTGGTGAGTGCGGGCGGCTGTGCGTGGCTGTGGTGAGTGCGGGCGGCTGTGCGTGGCGGTGCTGAGTGCGGGCGGCTGTGCGTGGCTCTGGTGAGTGCGGTTGGCGGTGCTGAGTACTGCTGAGTGCGGGCGGCTGTGTGTGGCGGTGCTGAGTGCGGGCGGCTGTGCGTGGCTGTGGTGAGTGCTGGTGGCTGTGCGTGGCAGTGCTGAGTGCGGGCGGCTGTGTGTGGTGGTGCTGAGTGCGGGTGGCTGTGCGTGGTGGTGCTGAGTGCGGGCGGCTCTGCGTGGCGGTGCTGAGTGCGGGCAGCTGTGCATGGCGGTGCTGAGTGCGGGCGGCTGTGCGTGGCTGTGGTGAGTGCGGGTGGCGGTGCTGAGTGCGGGCGGCTGTGCGTGGCGGTGCTGAGTGCAGGCGGCTGTGCGGAGTGTGGGCGGCTGTGGTGAGTGCGGGCGGCTGTGCGTGGCTGTGGTGAGTGCGGGCGGCTGTACGTGGCTGTGCTGGGTGCCGAGTGCTGGGGGCCTGAGCAGGCGGGGACACCGGCGCGCTGTGGGGGTCAGGTGCCGGAGTCGCCGCTAGCTCAGGCCCATGGCACTTGCTATATTTACCTGTCCCATTCCAGCGCTGCGTGCTGCACCATCCTCCACATCCTCTGGCTGTGACTGTTCAGTCAGAGGGCGGCGCGCATTAAGCGCGTCATCGTGCCCTCTGAACTGAACATCACAGGCAGAGGATGTGGAGGATGGTGCAGCACGCAGCGCTGGAACGGGACAGGTAAATATAGCATACTCACCCTCCTGGCACGTCCCTGCTTCTCCGTTGGAGATCGCGGTGTGCGTTCAGTGCTTACGCATACCGCGATCTCCTGGGAGCGTTACTCTGTGGGGTCCAGACTGCGCCGGCGCTTGCGCTTGCGCAGTCTATAAAGGCTTCGGACAGAGTGACGCTCCCAGCGTTATATTATATATATACTGTATATATATATATTTATTTATATATATATATATATATATATATATATATATATATATATATATATTTATATATAAATATATAATGCATGCTCACATCCAAAAACTATCAGAAAGTCAGGAAATGGGTTATTGAGATTACTAGGCACTATGTCAGTTCAAACATGCACACTGGTGAGATAGTGAAGTAGGCACCATCTTGGATATATACTTATATTGAAAATATTATGTGCATGTGTTTTAACCCCTTAACGACCTCCAATACGCATTAAAATGCAGTCGTTAAGGGTACTTATTACCTCATTGCCGAGCAGCAGCAATTCCTGCTGGTGTCAACTGTACATGACAGCTGACAGTCTGCAGTATCGGATCCAGAAAATTTTGCAACTGATCGGGTCTATTAACCCCTTAAATACATCTGTCAATCATGACAGTGCTATTTAGGTTGATGCAAGGGGGTCACAAGACCCCCTTAGTAACCATCGGGACCCCCGCCATGAGAATCACTGGTCCCAATGGTTACCATGGTACCCAAGGTCATATGATGACCCCAGGGTATCAAAGGAAAATGATGTGCACACTACAAAATTCAAAGGATTGGTGCAGGCTGGACATCCAGAAGGTCCAATATCAACGAGAAAACAGCCGCACTCAAGTAGTTAGGTTTTATATGGACAAAATTGCTTTTTTATTCATGTATATACACACATCACCAAGTGCTTTTTTCTCCCAAAAGATATAGTGACTGTAGACAACAAGGAAAACCAATAAAGAAAAAAGCACCAAAAGAACCAAATAATGTAAAAAGTACCAATTTTATTAAGTAAAAAATAAAAAATAACAAATAACAGTAAAGACCACAGGGAAATGACAGGGAACACACCAAAAAAGGTGGCAAAGTGGTAACCAACTGGCAAACAATCATGCATGTAAAAAAGGTCAGTAAAAATATGCTTATGTATGGAGCAAAGAGGCTAAAAGCCAATATGCCCATATGTATATGTGCACAAATCACTACACAGTGTATGTAGCACCATACAAGATTAGGTAAAGAGTGTCCATAGAAATTTAAACAAAAGTGCTAGCACTAGTGTTGAGCGATACCGTCCGATACTTGAAAGTATCGGTATCGGATAGTATCGGCCGATACCCGAAAAGTATCGGATATCGCCGATACCGATACCCGATACCAATACAAGTCAATGGGACACCAAGTATCGGAAGGTATCCTGATAGTTCCCAGGGTCTGAAGGAGAGGAAACTCCCCTTCAGGCCCTGGGATCCATATTAATGTGTAAAATAAAGAATAAAAATAAAAAATATTGATATACTCACCCTCTGACGCGCCCTGGTTGTAACTGCCAGCCTCCGTTCATAAGAATGAGCGCTTGAAAGTCCTTAGATGACGTCGCGGCCTGTGATTGGTCGCGGAGCGGTCACGTGACGGCAACGCGACCAATCACAAGCCATGATGTCATCAAAGGTCTTTCAAGCGCTTGAAATTTCAAAAGAAGAGACAAAAAATCGATGTCACTGGGGGAGAGACTGGTCATGGAAAGGAAGTGTGAAACGGCCCTCAAGCCATCCTGGTGGCGAATATTGGTATAAAGTGACTGCACATCACATGTGACCAGGATCATGTCCTCGTCAACATGGACGGAGTCAATCTTTTTAAGAAAATCAGACGTACCCTTAAGATAGGAATGTATAGTCTCCACCAGGGGCTTGAGGAAAGAATCGACATATTTACCAATGTTCTCCGTAAGCCCACCCACCCCAGAGATGATGGACCGATCTGGTGATATTTGAAGGTGCTTATGAACTTTAGGCAGTAGGTACAGGGTTGGAATACAATGGTCTTTCCCCATCAAAACATCATGGACCTGGGTCTTAATCACACCATCCAAAAGAGCCTTCTGTAAAATCTTTGCCAACTCCTCTCTGAATGAAATCAAAGGGTTGTACGTTAGTTTCTTATAACAATTGGGATCCCTAAGGAGACGTTGTGCCTCAGCCAAATAAAATTTTGTTGGCCACACCACAATATTCCCCCCCTTGTCTGCCGGCTTAATAACTACATCCTTTAGTTGTTTTAATTTCTTCAAAGCTTGTACCTCACTAGATGATAAATTACCGTATCTAATTGACGTGGGGATCAGGCCAAAATCAAATTTAACAAAAATGTCTACATTTGGACATAGTGACAAGGGGGTGAACTTCCTGGACTTAGGGAGCAATGAAGAGGGCACCTTACCCAGTGACGGATTCAAATGCTCACGGGCCAATTCCTCCAAGTCCTGTAACGCTAGTTGTTCCTCCGGTAGTGGAAATGCTTGTTGAATATCCTCATTATGATGCCATTTCTTGAACAACAGGGATCGTGCAAACATATGTAGATCTTTTAAAGCGAGGAAAGGATCAAACTGCATGCTGGGTGAAAATGATAAACCCTTAGTAAGAAGAGATATATGTTGTGAATTCCGTTCTCGAGCTCCCTCCTGTGGTCATGAATGGTACTTCGGTGAGTTCTGTCCGTGGACTCCCTCTGGTGGCTGTGAGTGGAGCTGCTGGTTCTGAGATTCCTTCTCCAGCTGCCCTCGTTTAGGGCTAGGCTGGATTTTCTATTTAACTCCACTCAGATCGTTACTCCATGCCAGCTGTCAATGTTCTAGTACTGGCTGCACTCAAGTTTATTGTGCTAAAGCAAGGAAATGTGCAATACATGAAATGTGAACAGCATAATGGCTTGTGAAATTTATGAAAAAACACATGAGATTTTTAGCACAAGATTTGGCCAAAAGTTGTGAGCCCATTCACCAAACGTCAAGGTAATCTCAGATCGAATGGGTAACTAACCTGTCAGCCTAGTGTGAACACTTACCTATGGCTAACAACATGGTAAAGCCTGCATTTATAGAGGAGGTTAGAACCAACTGTGTTTGGATGTAATTAAAATCACAGCATGGTGAAGGGCGGGGCGTTCAAGTCAGAAAAAGCAATACATAGTAAATATAGAAAAACTGACTGAACAGCCATCTAGTCTGAACTGGTGCATAACCAAAAAGTCTTACATAGCAAATAGATAATGGCTGCACTCAAGTTTATTGTGCTAAAGCAAGGAAATGTGCAATACATGAAATGTGAACAGCATAATGGCTTGTGAAATTTATGAAAAAACACATGAGATTTTTAGCACAAGATTTGGCCAAAAGTTGTGAGCTCATTCTCCAAACGTCAAGGTAATCTCAGATCGAATGGATAACTAACCTGTCTGCCTAGTGTGAACACTTACCTATGGCTTCACAAGCCATTATGCTGTTCACATTTCATGTATTGCACATTTCCTTGCTTTAGCACAATAAACTTGAGTGCAGCCATTATCTATTTGCTATGTAAGACTTTTTGGTTATGCACCAGTTCAGACTAGATGGCTGTTCAGTCAGTTTTTCTATATTTACAATGTTCTAGTACTGGTTCAGATCTCTCCTGGATCTTTCTGAGGACCTGTCTACTCCAGCACAAGCTAAGTTCCTGCTTGTTCATTTGTTACATATGGTTTTTCTTGCTAAGTTCTAGTCCAGCTTGCTATCATGAAACTGCCTGGCTAGCTGGAAGCTCTGGGGGTGCAGAGTGGCACCACCGCATCGTGAGTCGGTGCGGGGGTATTTTTTGCACACTCTGTGTGGTTTTTGTAGCTTTTTGTGTTGACCGCAAAGATCCCTTTCTATCCTCAATCTGTTTAGTTAGACTGGCCTCTCTTTGCTAAAACCTATTTCATCCTGTGTTTGTTTTTTCCTCTTAAGTCACAGTCAATACTTGTGGGGGGCTGCTTTTACCTTTGGGGAAATTTCTCTGAGGCAAGTGAGGCTTTGTTTCCTTTCTTTAGGGGTAGTTAGCTCTTAGGCTGTGAAGAGGCGTCTAGGCAGAGTCAGGCACGCTCCACGGCTATTTCTAGTTGTGTTGATAGGAGTAGGGTTTGCGGTCAGCAGAGTTCCCATTTCCCCAGAGCTCGTCCCGATTCCGTGTTTAACTATCAGGTCATTCCTGGTGCACCTAACCACCAGGTCCATAACAGTACAGCTGGCCCACAAAGTGTTAATGCATCTCAATAGAGGGAAAAGAGAAGTTCTGAGACCATTTTTTTTTTCTCTGCAGTGTGTTTTGCCTTTCTTTTCCCCTTAAACTCTGGGTGGTTCAGAACTCAGGTGTGGATATGGACATTCAAGGTCTGTCCTCTAGTGTAGATCAACTCGCTGCAAGGGTACAAAACATTCAAGATTATGTAGTTCAGAATCCTATGTTGGAGCCTAGAATTCCAATTCCTGATTTGTTTTCTGGGGATAGATCTAAATTTCTGAGTTTCAAAAACAATTGTAAACTGTTTCTTGCTCTGAAACCCCGCTCTTCTGGTGACCCTATTCAGCAAGTAAGAATCATTATTTCTTTGTTGCGTGGCGACCCTCAAGACTGGGCATTCGCCCTGGCGCCAGGAGATCCTGCATTGCGTAATGTAGATTCGTTTTTTCTGGCGCTGGGTTTGCTCTATGATGAACCGAATTCTGTGGATCAGGCAGAGAAAATTTTGCTGGCTTTGTGTCAGGGTCAGGATGAAGCGGAGGTATATTGCCAGAAGTTCAGAAAGTGGTCTGTGCTTACTCAGTGGAATGAGTGTGCCCTGGCAGCAATTTTCAGAAAGGGTCTTTCTGAAGCCCTTAAGGATGTTATGGTGGGGTTCCCCACGCCTACTGGTCTGAATGAATCAATGTCCTTGGCCATACAGATCGATCGGCGCTTACATGAGCGCAAAACTGTGCACCATTTGGCGGTATCCTCTGAGCAGAGGCCTGAGCCTATGCAATGTGATAGGACTTTGACCAGAGCTGAACGGCAAGAACATAGACGTCAGAATGGGCTGTATTTTTACTGTGGTGACTCCACTCATGCTATCTCTGATTGTCCTAAGTGCACTAAGCGGTTCGCTAGGTCCGTCACCATTGGTACTGTACAGCCTAAATTTCTTCTGTCCGTTACTCTGATTTGCTCTTTGTCATCCTATTCTGTTATGGCATTTGTGGATTCAGGCGCTGCCCTGAATTTGATGGACTTAGAGTTTCCCAGGCGCTGTGGTTTTTTCTTGGAGCCCTTGCAGCATCCCATTCCTTTGAGGGGAATTGATGCTACGCCTTTGGCCAAGAATAAGCCTCAGTACTGGACCCAGTTGACCATGTGCATGGCTCCTGCGCATCAGGAGGATATTCGCTTTTTGGTGTTGCATAATCTGCATGATGTGGTCGTGTTGGGTTTGCCATGGCTGCAGGTCCATAATCCAGTATTGGATTGGAAATCAATGTCGGTGTCCAGTTGGGGTTGTCAAGGGGTACATGGGGATTTTTCATTATTGTCAATTTCTTCCTCCACCCCTTCTGAAGTCCCTGAGTTTTTGTTGGATTACCGGGATGTATTTGATGAGCCCAAGTCTAGTACCCTACCTCCTCATAGAGATTGTGATTGTGCTATTAATTTGATTCCTGGTAGCAAGTTCCCTAAGGGACGACTTTTCAATTTGTCTGTGCCAGAACATGCCGCTATGCGGAGTTTTATAAAGGAGTCCTTGGAGAAAGGGCATATTCGCCCGACGTCGTCACCATTGGGAGCAGGGTTCTTTTTTGTGGCCAAGAAGGATGGTTTTCTGAGACCCTGTATAGATTAACGCCTTCTTAATAAAATCACGGTCAAATTTCAGTACCCTTTGCCTCTACTGTCTGATTTATTTGCTCGGATTAAGAGGGCTAGTTGGTTCACCAAGACAGTCCTTCGAGGGGCGTATAATCTCGTGCGTATTAAACAGGGCGATGAATGGAAAACAGCATTTAATACGCCCGAGGGCCATTTTGAGTACCTGGTGATGCCATTCGGCCTTTCTAATGCTCCCTCTGTGTTTCAGTCCTTTATGCATGACATCTTCCGAAAGTATCTGGATAGATTCATGATCGTATATTTGGATGATATTTTGGTCTTTTCGGATGATTGGGAGTCCCATGTGAAGCAGGTCAGAATGGTGTTCCAGGTCCTTCGTGCTAATTCCTTGTTTGTGAAGGGATCTAAGTGTCTCTTTGGAGTTCAGAAGGTTTCCTTTTTGGGCTTCATTTTTTCCCCTTCTACTATCGAGATGGATCCTGTTAAAGTCCAAGCTATTTATGATTGGACTCGGCCTACATCTGTGAAGAGCCTTCAGAAATTTCTGGGCTTTGCCAATTTTTACCGTCGCTTCATCGCTAACTTTTCTAGTGTTGTTAAACCGTTGACTGATTTGACCAAGAAGGGTGCTGATGTGGTGAATTGGTCCTCTGTGGCCGTTGAGGCTTTTCAGGAGTTGAAACGTCATTTCTTTTCAGCTCCTGTGTTGTGTCAGCCAGATGTTTTGCTCCCTTTTCAGGTCGAGGTTGATGCTTCTGAAATTGGAGCAGGGGCTGTTTTGTCTCAGAGAAGTTCTGATTGCTCTGTAATGAAGCCATGCGCTTTCTTTTCGAGAAAGTTTTCACCTGCTGAGCGTAATTATGATGTTGGCAATCGGGAGTTGTTGGCTATGAAGTGGGCATTCGAGGAGTGGCGACATTGGCTTGAAGGAGCCAAGCATCGCGTGGTGGTCTTGACAGATCACAAGAATCTGACTTATCTCGAGTCTGCCAAGCGGTTGAATCCTAGACAGGCTTATTGGTCGCTGTTTTTCTCCCGTTTCAATTTTGTTGTTTCGTACCTTCCGGGTTCTAAGAATGTGAAGGCTGATGCCCTTTCAAGGAGTTTTGTGCCTGATTCTCCTGGTGTTCCTGAGCCGGCTGGTATTCTCAGAGAGGGGGTAGTTCTGTCTGCCATTTCCCCTGATTTGCGGCGGGTGCTGCAGGAGTTCCAGGCTGATAGACCTGACCGTTGTCCAGCGGAGAAACTGTCCCTGATAGATGGACTAATAGAGTTATCTCTGAGGTTCATTGTTCGGTGTTGGCTGGTCATCCTGGGATTTTTGGTACCAGAGATTTGGTGGCTAGGTCCTTTTGGTGGCCTTCCTTGTCGCAGGATGTGCGTTCTTTTGTGCAGTCTTGTGGGACTTGTGCTCGGGCTAAGCCCTGCTGTTCTCGTGCCAGTGGGTTACTTTTGCCCTTGCTGGTCCCGAAAAGGCCTTGGAAGCATGTTTCCATGGATTTTATTTCAGATCTTCCTGTTTCTCAAAGGATGTCGGTCATCTGGGTGGTTTGCGATCGCTTCTCTAAAATGGTCCATTTGGATTCTCGTATTTCGAGACGAAAACTTCAGTACTTGGTCAAATGGAAGGGCTATGGTCAGGAGGATAATTCCTGGGTTGTTGCCTCTGATGTCCATGCTGCCGATTTAGTTCGTGCCTTTCATTTGGCTCGTCCTGATCGGCCTGGGGGCTCTGGTGAGGGTTCGGTGACCCCTCTTCAAGGGGGGGTACTGTTGTGAATTCCGTTCTCGAGCTCCCTCCTGTGGTCATGAATGGTACTTCGGTGAGTTCTGTCCGTGGACTCCCTCTGGCGGCTGTAAGTGGAGCTGCTGGTTCTGAGATTCCTTCTCCAGCTGCCCTCGTTTAGGGCTAGGCTGGATTTTTTATTTAACTCCACTCAGATCGTTACTCCATGCCAGCTGTCAATGTTCTAGTACTGGTTCAGATCTCTCCTGGATCTTTCTGAGAACCAGTCTACTCCAGCACAAGCTAAGTTCCTGCTTGTTCATTTGTTACATATGGTTTTTCTTGCTAAGTTCTAGTTCAGCTTGCTTTCATGAAACTGCCTGGCTAGCTGAAAGCTCTGGGGGTGCAGAGTGGCACCACCGTATCGTGAGTCGGAGCGGGGGTATTTTTTGCACACTCTGTGTGGTTTTTGTAGCTTTTTGTGTTGACCGCAAAGATCCCTTTCTATCCTCAATCTGTTTAGTTAGACTGGCCTCTCTTTGCTAAAACCTATTTCATCCTGTGTTTGTTATTTCCTCTTAACTCACAGTCAATACTTGTGGGGGGTTGCTTTTACCTTTGGGGAAATTTCTCTGAGGCAAGTGAGGCTTTGTTTCCTTTCTTTAGGGGTAGTTAGCTCTTAGGCTGTGAAGAGGCATCTAGGCAGAGTCAGGCACGCTCCACGGCTATTTCTAGTTGTGTTGATAGGAGTAGGGTTTGCGGTCAGCAGAGTTCCCATTTCCCCAGAGCTCGTCCCAATTCCGTGTTTAACTATCAGGTCATTCCTGGTGCACCTAACCACCAGGTCCATAACAGATATATCTGCGGAACTAAGAATGTGGTCTGAAAGATTAATTACCTTTGGAGTGTTTTTCTGGGAAAAATAATTCTGACCACGTTTATTATTCACAGTTTTCCGTTCCCATTTCCATTTGCCAGTATTCCCAAACCGAGTTTGCATAGAATGTTGGGAAGAGTCAGACACCTCCCCGGAAGAGGAGGCCGATGAAACAGATGGGGATCTGTACTTTTTACCCAAAGGATTTGCTCGTCTCCATCTGTACATTGTTTTATTTTGAAAATCCGTTGTATCGCGAAGTAATTTCTTGGCGTGGGTAGTCTTAATCTGTGTCTCCCATTCCACAGAGCTTTTATCCATCAAAGTATTAAATGCTACCACCACATCAGCACTAGCCATTTTCTTGAATTTAGAATATAGTTCATCGATCTCAGTCTCTAAACCCAAAAGAGATTTCTTTTCAAAATGTATAAGTAGTTCCATAAACTGAGTTGATGCCTTACTGCATACCTCCTCCCATCCCATAATAAATTGTTCATCAGAAATTGGGAATGATGGAAAAATCTGTATACGCAAGCCCCGCGGAATGAGGTTCTTCCTAAGGTAATTCTCCAGAAAGGCCCTGTTCCACCACAGTTTTGTTCGTTTATGTAACAATCTTTTAATCTGAGTCTGTAGATTATTAATATCACCTTGAACATCACTTAACACACTAGATGAGTCCCTGTCAAAAAGGTTAACATTTCGACCAGGCACAGTCTTTGTCAAAACCTCACTTGTGTAAGTAGAATAGATAGACTAGAGAAGGTATTTGTGGAAGTGCGTCCCAGTAGGGCAACTCTAGGGAAAGCGTGTCCGTCTCATTGGTGATGCATGTCCATATAAAACCTAACTACTTGAGTGCGGCTGTTTTCTCATTGATATATGACTAGTGTTGAGCATTCCGATACTGCAAATATCGGGTATCGGCCGATATTCGCTGTATCGGAATTCCGATACCGAGTTCCGATATTTTTGTGATATCGGAAATCGGAATCGGAAGTTCCCAGTGTATGGAGGAGAGGAGACTCTCCTTCAGGCCCTGGGATCCATATTCATGTAAAAAATAAAGAATAAAAATAAAAAATATGGATATACTCACCCCTCCGACGGACCCTGGACCTTAGCGGTGCAACCGGCAGCCTCCGTTCCTAAGAATGCAGTGAGTGTACAGGACCTGCGATGACGTCGCGGTCTTGTGATTGGTCACGTGACCGCTCATGTGACCGCTCACGTGACCGCGACGTCATCGAAGGTCCTTCACTCACTGCATTCTTAGGAACGGAGGCTGCCGGTTGCACCACTAAGTTCCAGGGTCCGTCGGAGGGGTGAGTATATCCATATTTTTGTTTTTATTCTTTATTTTTTACATGAATATGGATCCCAGGGCCTGAAGGAGAGTTTCCTCTCCTTCAGACCCTGGGAACCATCCAGGATACCTTCCGATATTTGTGTCCCATTGACTTGTATTGGTATCGGGTATCGGTATCGGCGATATCCGTTATTTTTTGGATATCGGACGATCCAATCCGATACCGATACTTTTAAATATGGGAAGCTATCGCTCAACACTATATATGACCCCAGGGTATGGCGGCCTGTGAGATCCAGCAATAAGCTGAGTTTCACAGGCACATTCAGTGAGACACTGACAGTCTGATACACTGCTGTACATAAGTACAGCTGTGTAGAAGACAAGTGATCAAAATAAAAACTATTCATGTCCTACAGTGAGACTAAGTAAAAAAGTGAAGAAAAGTAAAATAAAACCTGTTAAAAAGTGAAATATAAAACAATAAAAAAGTGCACACAAATCACTAAAATCCGTATTGCCATTCACAATTCAGCATTTGTGATAAAACAGCAAAAAATACACATAAATTGGTATCGCTGCATCTGTAACGACCCACTCTATAAAACTGGCATGTTATTTATTGCATTTGGAGAACGTCGTAAAAAAAAAGAAGAAAACATTCCAAAAATGTTGCTTTTTCATCATACTGACTCACAA
Organism: Ranitomeya variabilis; assembly: GCF_051348905.1. Lineage (NCBI taxonomy): Eukaryota > Metazoa > Chordata > Amphibia > Anura > Dendrobatidae > Ranitomeya > Ranitomeya variabilis. Next base: position 241,018,012 of record NC_135232.1, read on the forward strand.
AAAAGTGAATAAAAGAGATCAAAAAGTCATATGTAAAAAAATAATATAAATGAAAATGTTAAACCATCCTGCAAAAAAAAAGCCGTAATATGGCTCATTCAGCAAAAAAAGTTACAGCTCTCAGAATATGACTATGCAAAAACAAATTCATTTTTGTAAAATGTTGTTTTTAATCTGTAAAAAGAGCAAATCATAACAAAAATTATAAATCTGGTATCACTGTAATTGTACCAACCAGACAAAAAACGGTCTTATCACTTTTACCGCACGGTGAACGGTGCAAAAAAAATTAAAATAAAAACAATAACTGAATTCATGAGTTTTGTTCATTCTTTATCAGAAAAATCTAAATAAAAAGCGATAAAAAAAATTATGTATCCCACAATGGTATCAGAAAAATCTGCAACTTGTCTCACAAAAAGTAAGCCTTTATACATCTCTATTTGTCAAAAAAATAAAAAAGTTACAGCTCTCAGAATGTGGCGACAATGAAAACTACTTTTTAGAAAAAAGCATTTTTACTGTATGATTACAGCAAAAAAAAACAATATCACTCTGGTATCGCTGTAATTGCTCCAATATGAAGAATAAATCCCTCTTACACTCCCTGACAGAAGTTATGTCGCTTATCCATGTTATGTAAATAAAAGCTTATAACCTGACATTAAATTCATCCATTGGTTGTATAAATTATTCTTTTGAAAGCTGAAACCTTCCGAAATGTGGTTTAGGTTAAGAAAGTAAACTGGCATCAATGCAGAAATATTGATCAGTTAATGGACACAGAATGGTCAGATTTTGGCGCCTGGTCATATAATGCACCCAATCCTAGTTTACATCCTCACCTGTGCTCAGTAAATGATCAGTTAATTAGTGTGTGTGTATAAAAAGAAACCCAGCACCCCAGACCTTCACTTGAACTGCAACTTGAGCTCTGACAACATGCCAAACATCCACCCTGCGACCAAAGCCTGGATTATCAAGAGACTGAAGACCAGATCCACTGCAGAGGTGGCTGGCACCTTTAATGTGTCTCAGCGTCAAGTACAAAGAATTAAAAAAAGATTTGAAGAGACTGGAGATATGATTGACAAGCCCAGGTCCGGCAGACCCAGCAAGACAACTGCTCAGGATAAATGTTTGTTGGTTAGAAAACCCAACGCAAGCCCCACTTCCACTGAAGCGGAGGTCCAACAGGCCTGGTCATCTCAAGTACCTACATCAACTAGAACAGTTTGTAGGATTCTGTCTCAAAATGGCCTCCATGGTCGAATCAGTGCCCAGAAGCCAGCACTAAACAAAAGGCAAATAAAAAACCATGTGGCATTTGCAAAGTCCCACAGCCTGCTAAAGAGATGGATGCTGGCAAAGTGGCAGAAGGTAGATTTCTCTGATGAATCTTCAGTAGAATTACACCACAGCTTCCGCAAATACTGCAGGAGACCTACTGGAGCCCATATGGATCCAAAATACACCCAGAAAACAGTTAAATTTGGTGGTGGAAAGATCATGATCTGGGGTTACATTCAGTATGGGGGTGTGCAAAATATTTGCAAGGTGGAAGGCAATATCAATAACCTAAAATATCAAGAAGTATTAGCTACCTCTTATATTCCAAATCATAAAAGGGGTCAAATTTTGCAGCAGGATGGTGCTCCAGCTCATACATCCATCTCTACAACAAAGTTCCTCCAGGCCAAAAAGATCAAGGTGCTCAAGGACTGGCCAGCCCAGTCACCAGACATGAACATCATTGAGCATGTTTGGGGTAGGATGAAAGAGGAAGCTTGGAAGACAAAACCAAAGAATCTAGATGAACTCTGGGACGCATGTAAGACTGCATTCTTTGCTATTCCTGATGACTTCGTTAATAAATTGTATGAATCATGGTTGAACCGCGTGGATGCAGTCCTTCAAGCTCATGGAAGTCACACAAAATATTAAATATGACTCTAATAGCACCACAATTCATTCACCAATGTTATGCAACATATATTTGTATTTTAAGTTAGTTTTTTTTTAATATCACATTACTTTCTGTGGGCGACAAAACTTTTGTCTTGCCAAAATCTGACCATTCTGTGTCCATTAACTGATCAATATTTCTGCATTGATGCCAATGTATTTTCTTAACCTAAACCACATTTCGGAGGGTTTCAGCTTTCAAAAGAATAATTTTTACTACCAATGGATGAATTTAACGTCAGGTTATAAGCTTTAATTTACATAACATGGATAAGCAACATAACTTCTGTCATGGAGTGTATCACTTACACCGCATGGTGAACTGCACAAAAAAAAGAACTGTTCTTGTACTGCTGCCTATTAGTTAATTTTAACTCCCAAAAATTGGAATAATGCTCTGCTCACATTTGTCCTGCACTTTTCGCTGAGCGCTTGCATCAGGGTTTCCATGTAAATTCCCCAAAACCGCGATTCAGACAAAACCCCTGATAGAACCACTCACTTATGAGGCAGATGGAGTCACTGTGAACTGGTCTGTGTTCCAGCAGTGTCCCATTATTTTAGGCATCTTTGTAGGTGACCACAGATCTGTGCACACCTAAAAAGATGGAGACCACCAGAGCAGGCCACAAACGGAGTACTAACTGTCTCCATCTGCCTCATGTTGGGTGGTTCCGTTGTGGGTTTCATCTGAATTGCATTTTTGTGGGATTTAAAAGGGAAACCCTGAGGCAAGTGCTCAGTGTAGAATGTGATTCAGCTTTATTATGCAAGCGATTTAAAAATATAATGTACCCCAAAATGTTAACAATAAAAACCCTAATTTACCCACGCAAAACCAGCCCCTACTCATGTCTGTCATCTGTCACTGGAACCATAGGGGGTTCCCACGTTACTGATAGAACAAAGACTCCAGAAAAGCGACATGGCTCCTGCCCCCTCAAATAAAATCCTGTGAATTCCGCTCTTCAAAATCCAAATTCTCACCTCCTTCTGAGCCCCACTGTGCATAAACCACAGTAAGCAGCCACATGTTTGGCATTATTGTAATAGAGAGAAGGCACTTAATTTGCGAGTGCATATCGCCAGAAGTACAAGCTGGGCACAATGTATGGGAGAGCTGTAATACAGTGGGTATGGAAAGTATTCAGACCCCTTTAAATTATTCACTATTTGTTTTATTGCAGCCATTTGGTAAATTCAAAAATGTTCATTTTTTTTTCTCATTAATGTACACTCTACACCCCATGATGACTGAAAAAAACAGAAATGTAGAAATTTTTGCACCTTTATTAAAAAAGAAAAACTGAAATATCACATGGTCATAAGTATTCAGACCCTTTGCTCAGTATTGAGTAGAAGCACCCTTTTGAGCTAGTACAGCCATGAGTCTTTGGAATAATGCAACAAGTTTTTCACACCTGGATTTGGGGATCCTTTGCCATTCTTACTTGCAGATCCTCTCCAGTTCCATCAGGTTGATGGTTAACGTTGTTGGACAGCCATTTTCAGGTCTCTATCCAGAGATGTTCAATTGGGTTTAGGTCAGAGCTCTGGCTGGGCCAGTCAAGAATGGTCACACAGTTGTTCTGAAGCTACTCCTTTGTTATTTTAGCTGTGTGCTTAGGGTCATTGTCTTTTTGGAAGGTGAACCTTTGTCCAAGTCTGCAGTCCAGAACACTTTGGAACAGGTTTTCATCCAGAATACTGTATCTCTGTACTTGGCCGCATTCATGTTTCCTTCAATGGCAACCAGTCGTCCAGTCCCTGCAGCTGAAAAAAAAAACCATAGCATGATGCTGCCACCACCATGTTTCTCTGTTGGGATTGTATTGCGCAGGTGATGAGCAGTGCCTTGTTTTCTCCACACATATCACTTAGAATTATCACCAAAAAGGTCTATCTTCGTCTCATCAGACCAGAGAATCTTATTTCTCATAGTCTGCGAGTCCTTCATGTGTTTTTTATGAAACTCTATGCGGGTTTTCATATGTCTTGCACTGATGAGAGGCTTCCATAGGGCCACTCTGCCATAAAGGCCCAACTGGTGGAGGGCTCCAGTGATAGTTGACTTTGTGGAACTTTCTCCCATCTCCCTACTGCATCTCTGGAGCTAAGCCACAGTGATCTTGGGGTTCTTCTTTACCTCTCTCACCAAGGCTCTTCTCCTGCGATTGCTCAGTTTGGCTGGACGGCCAGGTCTAGGAAGACTTTTGTTAGTCCCAAACTTCTTCCATTTAAGGCTTATGGAGGCCACTGTTCTGTTAGGAACATTGAGTACTGTGGACTAGTGTTGAGCGATACCTTCCGATATCGGAAAGTATCGGTATCGGAAAGTATCGGCCGATACCGTCAAAGTATCGGATCTAATCCGATACCGATACCCGATCCCAATGCAAGTCAATGGGACGAAAATATCGGAATTAAAATAAACCCTTTCTTTCCTTGTAGGTTAATTCTACATGAAGGAAAACAACTAAGAATAATGTAGGATGTATTGGGGGAGGTGGCGGAGACATTAAAGGCACAGAGGTTTAGCCCAAACAAATAGAATAGCAGGTTTTTTTGTTTTTTTTTATGACGGTCGGCGTTAGAAAGATTTTGACTATTTTTTTTTTTATTTTGTCAGATATTGATGTTTCACTACTTCCACGTCCTTCACCTTCTTTTTTACTTCTCCCACACTTTCTTCTTCATTATCCTCATCATCAGCTTCTTTGACATCAACTATCTTCACCTTATTCATCTTCTTCTACCTCTAATTTTTTTTTTTACAATGTTCATATTCTTTTTATTTAACTATTATCTTTTTCATATTCAACTTCTTCATCATATTCTTATTTGTGACAGGCATTCCCGTAGTTGTTATCTATAAAAGTTTGAAGATTACACCTTCCGTTCTGCCTGTCACAAAAGAGTTACATTTGTCCGCATTCAGTTTGGCCTGCAGCATCAGGCTTTATCCAGGGGCACCACGAGGAGGAACGGACTCACCCCCATACACTGCTTAGTCTTCTTCTGCTTATAATTTAGATAATATCTTTTGCTCTGATATTTAGTCTTATGCTTAATGTTCTTCTGCTCTTTGTTCTGCAGCCTCTTGTTCTTCTGCTTCTCGGTCTCCCATGTCGTCGTCGTCTCCAGGGTCGTCGTCTCCGGGGTCGTCGTCATCGGGGTCGTCGTCATCGGGGTCGTCTTCAGGGTCATCGTCTCCAGGGTCGTCGTCATCTCGGTGGTTGTCGTCTCTGGTGTCGTCATCATCTTAGGGGTGGTCTTCCGGGTCATCGTCTTTAGGGTCTTGAACTTGGAAATGTAGCAGAAGGTACAAGAAGGCTGAGAAAATGCCGAGAAACAGCTGATGGATCTGGAACTCGGATGGCTACCCGAAGGTCCAAGAGCCAATGGAACTACCGTGGACCAGCTGACGTTACTGGAACCCGGTTACTAAGCAGGAGGTACCCGTGCCTGAAAGCACTACCAAGGACCACCTGACGTTGGTGGAACTCGGATACCCAGAGGGAGGCACCTAAGCCAAAGGCTCTGCCCGGAACCAGCTGACGGTACTGGAACCAGGGTGGGGAGCAGAAGGTACAAGAGCAAAAGACACTGCCGAGAACCAGCTGACGGTACTGGAACCCGGATGGGTAGCCGAAGGTCCAAGAGCCAATGGAACTACCGAGGACCAGCTGTGTTGTGATTTTGCTTTTTGCTCCCTCTAGTGGTCATTAGTGATTTGACTCTGGAGCTTCTGTCTTTTCCTATATCCTCACCTGGGCCGTTAGTTCAGGGGCGTTGCTATATAAGCTCCCTGGACCTTCAGTTCAATGCCTGGCATCGTTGAAATCAGAGCTAATCTGTTGTGCTCTTGTCCTATGATCCTGGTTCCTGTATTTCAAGCTAAGTCCGCTTTCTTGCTTTTTGCTTTTGTTTAGTTTGGTATTTTTGTCCAGCTTGTTCCAATCTGTATCCTGACCTTTGCTGGAAGCTCTAGGGGGCTGGTGTTCTCCCCCCGGACCGTTAGACGGTTCGGGGGTTCTTGAATCTCCAGCGTGGATTTTTATAGGGTTTTTGTTGACCAGATAAGTTATCTTGCTATATTCTGCTATTAATAAGCTGGCCTCTCTTTTGCTGAACCTTGTTCATTTCTGTGTTTGTCATTTCCTCTTACCTCACCGTTATTATTTGTGGGGGGCTTGTATCTTGCTTTGGGGTCCCTTCCTCTGGAGGCAAGAGAGGTCTTTGTTTTCTTCTCCTAGGGGTAGTTAGATTCTCCGGCTGGCGCGAGTCATCTAGCGATCACCGTAGGCATGATCCCCGGCTACTTCTAGTGTTGGCGTTAGGAGTAGCTATTTGGTCAACCCAGTTACCACAGCCCTATGAGCTGGATTTTTGAATCTCGCAGACTTACACGTTCCTCTGAGACCATGTCCACTGGGGTCATAACAGTATGCCAGGCCAGTATTAAATGTTTTAATGCATTGCAGAAGTGGGATTATAAGAAAGAAAATTTGAGTTTTTTTTTTCCCTCTCTCATTTTTTTTTTCTTTTCCCCTTTACCTCAGAGTGGCTTAAGCTTGCTGCAGACATGAATGTCCAGACCTTGATTACAAGTGTGGACCAGCTTGCCGCTCGTGTGCAGGGTATACAAGATTATGTTACCAGAAATCCTAGGTCTGAACCCAAGATTCCGATTCCTGAACTGTTTTCAGGAGACCGATTTAAGTTTAGGAATTTCAGGAATAATTGTAAATTGTTTTTGTCCCTGAAACCTTGTTCGTCTGGAGACTCTGCTCAACAAGTAAAAATTGTTATTTCATTCTTACGGGGTGACCCTCAAGATTGGGCTTTTTCGTTGGCGCCAGGAGATCCGGCATTGGCTGATATTGATGCGTTTTTTCTGGCGCTCGGTTTACTTTATGAGGAACCCAATCTTGAGATTCAGGCAGAGAAAGCCTTGCTGGCTATGTCTCAGGGCCAGGACGAGGCTGAGGTGTATTGCCAAAAATTTCGGAAATGGTCCGTGCTGACACATTGGAACGAGTGTGCACTGGCCGCTAATTTTAGAAATGGCCTTTCTGAGGCCATTAAGAATGTTATGGTGGGTTTTCCCATTCCCACAGGTCTGAATGATACCATGTCCCTGGCTATTCAAATTGACCGGCGGTTGCGGGAGCGCAAAACCGCAAATTCCCTCATGTTGTTGTCTGAACAGACACCTGATGTGATGCAATGTGATAGAATCCTGACTAGAAATTAGAGGAAAATTCATAGACGCCGGAATGGCTTGTGCTACTACTGTGGTGATTCTACACATGTTATCTCAGCATGCTCTAAACGTATATCTAAGGTTGTTAGTCCTGTCACCGTTGGTAATTTGCATCCTAAGTTTATTCTGTCTGTAACTTTGATTTGCTCACTGTCATCTTATCCTGTCATGGCGTTTGTAGATTCAGGTGCTGCCCTGAGTCTTATGGATCTCTCATTTGCTAAGCGCTGTGGTTTTATTCTTGAACCATTAGAAAATCCTATCCCTCTTAGGGGTATTGATGCTACGCCATTAGCAGAAAATAAACCGCAGTATTGGACACAGGTTACCATGTGCATGACTCCTGAACACCGCGAGGTGATACGTTTTCTCGTTCTACATAAAATGCATGATTTGGTTGTTTTGGGGCTGCCATGGTTACAGACCCATAATCCAGTCCTTGACTGGAAGGCTATGTCAGTGTCTAGTTGGGGCTGTCGTGGTATTCATGAGGATTCCCTGCCTGTGTCTATTGCTTCTTCTACGCCTTCGGAAGTTCCGGAGTATTTGTCTGATTATCAGGATGTCTTTAGCGAGTCCAGGTCCAGTGCATTGCCTCCTCATAGGGAATGTGACTGTGCAATAGATTTGATTCCAGGCAGTAAATTTCCTAAGGGAAGACTGTTTAATCTGTCGATACCTGAACATACCGCTATGCGTTCATATATCAAGGAGTCTCTGGAGAAAGGACACATCCGTCCGTCTTCTTCCCCTCTTGGTGCGGGATTCTTTTTTGTGGCTAAAAAGGACGGATCTTTGAGGCCTTGTATTGACTATCGGCTTTTAAATAAGATCACTGTCAAATTTCAGTATCCTTTGCCGCTGTTGTCTGACTTGTTTGCCCGGATTAAAGGTGCCAAGTGGTTTACCAAGATAGACCTTCGTGGTGCGTACAACCTTGTGCGCATTAAGCAAGGGGATGAATGGAAAACCGCATTCAATACGCCTGAAGGTCATTTTGAGTACTTGGTGATGCCTTTTGGGCTCTCTAATGCCCCTTCAGTTTTTCAGTCCTTTATGCATGACATTTTCCAGAACTATCTGGATAAATTTTTGATCGTTTATCTGGATGATATTCTGGTTTTTTCTGATAATTGGGACTCGCATGTGGAGCAGGTCAGGATGGTCTTTAAAATTTTGCGTGAAAATTCTTTGTTTGTCAAGGGCTCAAAGTGTCTTTTTGGTGTACAGAAGGTTCCCTTTTTGGGGTTCATTTTTTCCCCTTCTGCTGTGGAGATGGACCCAGTCAAGGTCCGAGCTATTCTTGATTGGACTCAGCCCTCGTCAGTTAAGAGTCTTCAGAAGTTCTTGGGTTTCGCTAACTTCTACCGTCGTTTTATCGCTAACTTTTCTAGCATTGTGAAACCTTTGACGGATATGACCAAGAAGGGCTCCGATGTGGTTAATTGGGCTCCTGCTGCCGTGGAGGCTTTCCAGGAGTTGAAACGTCGGTTTACTTCGGCGCCTGTTTTGTGCCAGCCTGATGTCTCGCTTCCCTTTCAGGTTGAGGTGGATGCTTCAGAGATTGGAGCAGGGGCCGTTTTGTCGCAGAGAGGCCCTGGTTGCTCTGTTATGAGACCTTGCGCCTTTTTCTCTAGGAAGTTTTCGCCTGCGGAGCGAAATTATGATGTGGGCAATCGGGAGTTGTTGGCCATGAAATGGGCATTTGAGGAGTGGCGTCATTGGCTCGAGGGTGCTAAGCATCGTGTGGTGGTCTTGACTGATCACAAAAATCTGATGTATCTCGAGTCTGCTAAACGCCTGAATCCTAGACAGGCCCGCTGGTCATTGTTTTTCTCCCGTTTTGACTTTGTTGTCTCGTATTTACCAGGTTCAAAAAATGTGAAGGCCGATGCTCTTTCCAGGAGCTTTGTGCCTGATGCTCCTGGAGTCGCTGAACCTGTTGGTATTCTTAAGGATGGTATTATCTTGTCAGCTATTTCTCCAGATCTGCGACGTGTGTTGCAGAGATTTCAGGCTGATAGGCCTGATTCTTGTCCACCTGACAGACTGTTTGTGCCTGATAAGTGGACCAGCAGAGTCATTTCCGAGGTTCATTCCTCGGTGTTGGCAGGTCACCCGGGAATTTTTGGCACCAGAGATCTGGTGGCCAGGTCCTTTTGGTGGCCTTCCTTGTCTAGGGATGTGCGGTCATTTGTACAGTCCTGTGGGACTTGTGCTCGAGCTAAGCCTTGCTGTTCTCGTGCCAGCGGGTTGCTCTTGCCCTTGCCTGTCCCTAAGAGACCTTGGACACATATCTCCATGGATTTCATTTCTGATCTTCCGGTGTCTCAAGGCATTTCTGTTATCTGGGTGATATGTGATCGCTTCTCCAAGATGGTCCATTTGGTTCCTTTGCCTAAGCTGCCTTCCTCTTCCGATCTGGTTCCTGTGTTTTTCCAGAACGTGGTTCGTTTGCACGGCATCTCTGAGAATATTGTGTCAGACAGAGGATCCCAGTTCGTTTCCAAATTCTGGCGATCCTTTTGTAGTAGGATGGGCATTGACTTGTCGTTTTCGTCTGCTTTCCATCCTCAGACTAATGGACAGACGGAGCGAACTAATCAGACTTTGGAGGCTTATTTGAGGTGTTTTGTCTCTGCTGATCAGGACGATTGGGTGACCTTCTTGCCGTTGGCTGAGTTTGCCCTTAATAATCGGGCTAGTTCCGCCACCTTGGTTTCGCCGTTTTTCTGCAACTCTGGTTTCCACCCTCGTTTTTCTTCGGGTCATGTGGAACCTTCTGACTGCCCTGGGGTGGATTCTGTGGTGGATAGGTTGCAGCGGATCTGGAATCTTGTGGTGGACAACGTGAAGTTGTCACAGGAGAGGGCTCAGCGCTTTGCCAACCACCGCCGCGGTGTGGGTCCCCGACTACGTGTTGGGGATTTGGTGTGGCTTTCTTCCCGCTTTGTTCCTATGAAGGTTTCCTCTCCCAAATTTAAACCTCGTTTTATTGGTCCTTACAAGATATTGGAAATCCTTAATCCTGTATCCTTTCGCCTGGATCTTCCTGTGTCGTTTGCTATCCACAACGTGTTTCATAGGTCCTTGTTGCGGCGGTACGTTGTGCCTGTGGTTCCTTCTGCTGAGCCTCCTGCTCCGGTGTTGGTTGAGGGCGAGTTGGAGTACGTGGTGGAGAAGATCTTGGATTCTCGTCTCTCCAGGCGGAGGCTTCAGTACCTGGTCAAGTGGAAGGGCTATGGTCAGGAAGATAATTCCTGGGTGGTCGCCTCTGATGTTCATGCGGCCGATTAAGTTCGTGCCTTTCACGCCGCTCGTCCTGATCGCCCTGGTGGTCGTGGTGAGGGTTCGGTGACCCCTCACTAAGGGGGGGGTACTGTTGTGATTTTGCTTTTTGCTCCCTCTAGTGGTCATTATTGATTTGACTCTGGAGCTTCTGTCTTTTCCTATATCCTCACCTGGGCCGTTAGTTCAGGGGCGTTGCTATATAAGCTCCCTGGACCTTCAGTTCAATGCCTGGCATCGTTGAAATCAGAGCTAATCTGTTGTGCTCTTGTCCTATGATCCTGGTTCCTGTATTTCAAGCTAAGTCCGCTTTCTTGCTTTTTGCTTTTGTTTAGTTTGGTATTTTTGTCCAGCTTGTTTCAATCTGTATCCTGACCTTTGCTGGAAGCTCTAGGGGGCTGGTGTTCTCCCCCCGGACCGTTAGACGGTTCGGGGGTTCTTGAATCTCCAGCGTGGATTTTTATAGGGTTTTTGTTGACCAGATAAGTTATCTTGCTATATTCTGCTATTAGTAAGCTGGCCTCTCTTTGCTGAACCTTGTTCATTTCTGTGTTTGTCATTTCCTCTTACCTCACCGTTATTATTTGTGGGGGGCTTGTATCTTGCTTTGGGGTCCCTTCCTCTGGAGGCAAGAGAGGTCTTTGTTTTCTTCTCCTAGGGGTAGTTAGATTCTCCGGCTGGCGTGAGTCATCTAGCGATCACCGTAGGCATGATCCCCGGCTACTTCTAGTGTTGGCGTTAGGAGTAGCTATTTGGTCAACCCAGTTACCACAGCCCTATGAGCTGGATTTTTGAATCTCGCAGACTTACACGTTCCTCTGAGACCCTGTCCACTGGGGTCATAACAACCTGTGCCTGAAAGCACTACCAAGGACCACCTGACGTTGGTGGAACTCGGATACCCAGAGGGAGGCACCTAAGCCAAAGGCTCTGCCCGGAACCAGCTGACGGTACTGGAACCAGGATGGGGACCTATTCAAGCGTGTCTTCCTAGAGCCCCAACTGGCGGTGTTAGAGCCCAGGGTCAGCAGAAGGAGGAGCAAGGGGGAGGGGAGTGTAGGCCGAAGCCTGCACTGGCGGCAGCTTTGGGTCTGTTGTGCCTGCGTGGCTTTTGCAGGACACGTTGCCGGCTGCACAGCAGGGGAACAGCTGGCGGTGCTGAACCCCACTGACACATTGGCGAGGTGTTTGGCTCTGTGCAGCCAGCACTTCCGGACAGCAACTAGCGTTGTTGGAGCCCGGGCTCTGCCGGTGGAGCAGAGTGTAGGCCGAAGCCTAATTGAACCGATTTCAAAGGTAACCTTTAACCCCCCCTCAGGGGTTACAAACTAGAAGAGCCACAGCTTATGCAGCAGTAGTGCCGCACAAGTCAAAGGTTGCTCTTTTAATTTTTCTCCTTGCACACGCCGAATGAAACACGTATAACATTTAGCCCTTTATACAGTCAAACTGTGTTGGAGGCGCGAGTTCCCTTCGTAATGAGACGCAGCACAGATGTCAAGAATCCCACCTTGGTGCTGGGTGCAGCCTCCTGAGCGTTGTTATTTGCTGTACAGGAGTCTGCGCTGTCGTGTTATCCCCTGGCCTAGCGCTGTTAGCGCTGCCCATCTTCTGACATCATGTAATGTCGGCCGGTGCGGTTCGCGATGACCATGAATCCCAGCCCCGCAGTGTCTTAACATTGTTAAAACACTGCGGGTCTGGGATTCATGGCCTGGCGCAGCACATATGTTCGCCTCTCACACTCGGGTCCTTACACCCGCTTCAGACTGTGCGGCGTCAGCTGATCCCTTATCGCATGCCACGGCCATGAAGCCGCACAGTCTGAAGAAGGCGGAAGGAGATGAGTGACAACAGGCGAAGATATGCACTGCTCATGCCCATCAATCACACCCTCGCAGTCCCAATAAATAAGACACCGAGGGGCGTTGTGTGGGTCAGGGCGGCCGCAGAGGCGCAGGCAGCCAAACAATGATGCCAGAAGACGGGCAGCTGTTGTGAATTTGGATTCTGGGCTCCCCCGGTGGCTACTGGTGGAATTGAACTGTGTCTTCATCTTCTCTGTTCACCTGTTCCCATCAAGATGTGGGAGTCGCTATATAACCTTGCTGCTCTGTTAGTTGCTTGCCGGTCAACAATGTTATCAGAAGCCTCTCTGTGCTTGTTCCTGCTCCTAGACAACTACTAGATAAGTTGGACTCTTGTCCATGTTTGTTTTTGCATTTTTGTTCCAGTTCACAGCTGTAGTTTCGTTACTGTGTCTGGAAAGCTCTTGTGAACAGGAATTGCCACTCTGGTGTTATGAGTTAATGCCAGAGTTTTAAAGTAATTTCTGGATGGTGTTTTATAGGGTTTTCAGCTGACCATGAAAGTGTCCTTTCTGTCTTCTGCTATGTAGTAAGTGGACCTCAAATTTGCTAAACCTATTTTCATACTACGTTTGTTATTTCATCTTAATTCACCGCCAATACATGTGGGGGGCCTCTGTCTCCTTTCGGGGTATTTCTCTAGAGGTGAGCTAGGACTAATATTTTCCTCTGCTAGCATTATTTAGTCCTCCGGCTGGTGCTGGGCATCTAGAATCAACGTAGGCATGCTACCCGGCCACTGCTAGTTGTGTGTTAGGTTTAGTTCATGGTCAGCTCAGTTCCCATCTTCCAAGAGCTAGTTCCTATATATGCTGATGCTATGTTCTCTTGCCATTGAGAACATGACAGTTTGACCGGCCCACTAAAGGGTTAAAATCCTTGGCTGAGAAAGGAGAGAAATAAGAAGTCTGCTGAGATTTTTTTTTTTTTTTTTTTTTTTTTCTCCTTCTAATCTTTGAATGGCTCTGTGTCCACCTGTTTGTAATGGATCTTCAGAGTGTAACTGCAGGTTTGAATAATCTCGCCAAGAAGGTACAAAATTTGCAAGACTTTGTTTGTCATGCACCTGTATCTGAGCCGAGAATTCCTTTGCCGGAATTTTTCTCGGGGAATAGATCTGGGTTTCAGAATTTTCGAAATAATTGCAAATTATTTTTGTCCCTGAAATTTCGCTCTGCCGGAGATCCTGCACAGCAGGTCAGGATTGTGATTTCCTTGCTCCGGGGCGACCCTCAAGACTGGGCTTTCTCATTGACACCAGGGGATCCTGCGTTGCTCAATGTGGATGCGTTTTTTCTGGCCTTGGGGTTGCTTTATGACGAACCTCATTTGGAGCTTCAGGCAGAAAAAACTTTGATGTCCCTATCTCAGGGGCAAGATGAAGCGGAAATTTACTGCCAAAGATTCCGTAAATGGTCTGTGCTTACTCAGTGGAATGAGTGCGCCCTGGCGGCGACTTTCAGAGAGGGTCTCTCTGATGCCATTAAGGATGTTATGGTGGGGTTCCCTGTGCCTGCGGGTCTGAATGAGTCCATGACAATGGCTATTCAGATCGATAGGCGTTTGCGGGAGCGCAAACCAGTGCACCATCTGGCGGTGTCCACTGAGAAGTCGCCAGAGAGTATGCAGTGTGATAGAATTCTGTCCCGAAGCGAGCGGCAGAATTTTAGACGGAAAAATGGGTTGTGTTTCTATTGTGGTGATTCTACTCATGTTATATCAGCATGCTCTAAGCGCACTAAAAAGCTTGATAAATCTGTTTCCATTTGCACCTTACCGTCTAAGTTTATTCTATCTGTGACCCTGATTTGCTCTTTGTCATCTATTACCACGGACGCCTATGTCGACTCTGGCGCCGCTTTGAGTCTTATGGATTGGTCCTTTGCCAAACGCTGTGGGTATGATTTAGAGCCTTTGGAGACTCCTATTCCTCTGAAGGGGATTGACTCCACCCCATTGGCTAATAATAAACCACAATACTGGACCCAAGTAACTATGCGTATTAATCCGGATCACCAGGAGATTATTCGCTTTCTGGTGCTGTATAATCTACATGATGATTTGGTGCTAGGATTGCCTTGGCTGCAATCTCACAACCCAGTCCTCGACTGGAGAGCTATGTCTGTGTTGAGCTGGGGATGTAAGGGGGCTCATGGGGATGTACCTGTGGTTTCCATTTCATCATCTATTCCCTCTGAAATTCCTGAGTTCCTGTCTGACTATCGTGACGTCTTTGAAGAATCTAAGCTTGGTTCGTTACCTCCGCACCGAGAGTGCGATTGTGCCATAGATTTAATCCCGGGTAGTAAATACCCAAAGGGTCGTTTGTTTAATCTGTCTGTGCCTGAACATGCTGCTATGCGAGAATATATAAAGGAGTCCTTGGAAAAGGGACATATTCGTCCATCGTCATCTCCCTTAGGAGCCTGTTTTTTCTTTGTGTCAAAAAAGGACGGCTCTTTGAGACCATGTATCGATTATCGGCTTTTGAACAAAATCACTGTTAAATATCAATACCCATTGCCGTTGCTGACTGATTTGTTTGCTCGCATAAAGGGGGCCAAGTGGTTCTCTAAGATTGACCTTCGTGGGGCGTATAATTTGGTGCGAATCAGGCAGGGGGATGAGTGGAAGACCGCATTTAATACGCCCGAGGGCCACTTTGAGTATTTAGTGATGCCTTTTGGTCTTTCAAATGCTCCGTCAGTTTTCCAGTCCTTTATGCATGATATTTTTCGCGATTATTTGGATAAATTTATGATTGTGTATCTGGATGATATTCTGATTTTTTCGGATGACTGGGACTCTCATGTCCAGCAAGTCAGGAGGGTTTTCCAGGTTTTGCGGTCTAATTCTTTGTGTGTGAAGGGTTCTAAGTGTGTTTTTGGGGTACAGAGGATTTCCTTTTTGGGATATATTTTTTCTCCCTCTTCCATTGAAATGGATCCTGTCAAAGTTCAAGCTATTTGTGATTGGACGCAGCCCTCTTCTCTTAAGAGTCTTCAGAAATTTTTGGGCTTTGCTAACTTTTATCGTCGATTTATTGCTGGTTTTTCGGATATTGCTAAGCCATTGACCGATTTGACTAAGAAGGGTGCTGATGTTGCTGATTGGTCCCCTGACGCTGTGGAGGCCTTTCGGGAGCTTAAGCGCCGTTTTTCCTCTGCCCCTGTGTTGCGTCAGCCTGATGTTGCTCTACCTTTTCAGGTTGAGGTCGACGCTTCTGAGATCGGAGCTGGGGCAGTGTTGTCGCAGAAAAGTTCTGACTGCTCCGTGATGAGGCCTTGCGCCTTCTTTTCCCGTAAATTTTCGCCCGCTGAGCGGAATTATGATGTTGGGAATCGGGAGCTTTTGGCCATGAAGTGGGCTTTTGAGGAGTGGCGCCATTGGCTTGAGGGGGCCAGACATCAGGTGGTGGTATTGACTGACCACAAAAATTTGATTTATCTTGAGACTGCCAGGCGCCTGAATCCTAGACAGGCGCGCTGGTCATTATTTTTCTCTCGGTTTAATTTTGTGGTGTCATACCTACCGGGTTCTAAGAATGTTAAGGCGGATGCCCTTTCTAGGAGTTTTGAGCCTGACTCGCCTGGTAACTCTGAGCCCACAGGTATCCTTAAGGATGGAGTGGTATTGTCAGCCGTTTCTCCAGACCTGCGGCGGGCCTTGCAGGAGTTTCAGGCGGATAGACCGGATCGTTGCCCACCTGATAAACTGTTTGTTCCTGATGATTGGACCAGTAGAGTCATCTCTGAGGTTCATTCTTCTGCGTTGGCAGGTCATCCTGGCATTTTTGGTAACAGGGATTTGGTGGCAAGGTCCTTCTGGTGGCCTTCCCTGTCACGAGATGTGCGAGGCTTTGTGCAGTCTTGTGACGTTTGTGCTCGGGCCAAGCCTTGTTGTTCTCGGGCTAGTGGATTATTGTTGCCCTTGCCTATTCCTAAGAGGCCTTGGACGCACATCTCGATGGATTTTATTTCAGATCTGCCTGTTTCTCAGAAGATGTCTGTTATCTGGGTGGTGTGTGACCGTTTCTCTAAGATGGTCCATTTGGTTCCTCTGCCCAAGTTGACTTCTTCTTCCGAGTTGGTTCCTCTGTTTTTTCAAAATGTTGTTCGTTTGCATGGTATTCCTGAGAATATCATTTCTGACAGAGGGACCCAATTCGTGTCTAGATTTTGGCGGGCATTCTGTGCTAGGATGGGCATAGATTTATCTTTTTCGTCCGCTTTCCATCCTCAGACGAATGGCCAGACCGAGCGGACTAATCAGACCCTGGAGACATATCTGAGGTGTTTTGTGTCTGCTGACCAGGATGATTGGGTTGCTTTTTTGCCATTGGCAGAGTTCGCTCTCAATAATCGGGCCAGCTCTGCCACTTTGGTGTCCCCGTTTTTCTGTAATTCGGGGTTTCATCCTCGATTTTCCTCTGGTCAGGTGGAATCTTCGGATTGTCCTGGAGTGGATGCTGTGGTGGAGAGATTGCATCAGATCTGGGAGCAGGTGGTGGACAATTTGAGGTTGTCCCAGGAGAAGACTCAGCTTTTTGCCAACCGCCACCGTCGTGTTGGTCCTCGGCTTTGTGTTGGGGACTTGGTGTGGTTGTCTTCTCGTTTTGTCCCTATGAGGGTCTCTTCTCCTAAGTTTAAGCCTCGGTTCATCGGCCCGTATAAGATATTGGAGATTCTTAACCCTGTTTCCTTCCGTTTGGACCTCCCTGCATCCTTTTCTATTCATAACGTTTTTCATCGGTCATTATTGCGCAGGTATGAGGTACCGGTTGTGCCTTCCGTTGAGCCTCCTGCTCCGGTGTTGGTTGAGGGTGAGTTGGAGTACGTTGTGGAGAAAATCTTAGACTCTCGTGTTTCCAGACGGAGACTCCAGTATCTGGTCAAGTGGAAGGGATACGGCCAGGAGGATAATTCTTGGGTGAATGCATCTGATGTTCATGCCTCTGATTTGGTTCGTGCCTTTCATAGGGCCCATCCTGATCGCCCTGGTGGTTCTGGTGAGGGTTCGGTGCCCCCTCCTTGAGGGGGGGGTACTGTTGTGAATTTGGATTCTGGGCTCCCCCGGTGGCTACTGGTGGAATTGAACTGTGTCTTCATCTTCTCTGTTCACCTGTTCCCATCAAGATGTGGGAGTCGCTATATAACCTTGCTGCTCTGTTAGTTGCTTGCCGGTCAACAATGTTATCAGAAGCCTCTCTGTGCTTGTTCCTGCTCCTAGACAACTACTAGATAAGTTGGACTCTTGTCCATGTTTGTTTTTGCATTTTTGTTCCAGTTCACAGCTGTAGTTTCGTTACTGTGTCTGGAAAGCTCTTGTGAACAGGAATTGCCACTCTGGTGTTATGAGTTAATGCCAGAGTTTTAAAGTAATTTCTGGATGGTGTTTTATAGGGTTTTCAGCTGACCATGAAAGTGTCCTTTCTGTCTTCTGCTATGTAGTAAGTGGACCTCAAATTTGCTAAACCTATTTTCATACTACGTTTGTTATTTCATCTTAATTCACCGCCAATACATGTGGGGGGCCTCTGTCTCCTTTCGGGGTATTTCTCTAGAGGTGAGCTAGGACTAATATTTTCCTCTGCTAGCATTATTTAGTCCTCCGGCTGGTGCTGGGCATCTAGAATCAACGTAGGCATGCTACCCGGCCACTGCTAGTTGTGTGTTAGGTTTAGTTCATGGTCAGCTCAGTTCCCATCTTCCAAGAGCTAGTTCCTATATATGCTGATGCTATGTTCTCTTGCCATTGAGAACATGACAGGCAGCGCTACCAAGGGGGTTGCAGCGTGTCATTACAAAGGAAATTCACACCACCGGGACGGTTAAATGGTCACACAGAGGACACATTTTAGACGTGTTTTCAGTTCCACATGTGCGAGGAGAATACGTTTATGAGCCACCTTGCACACATGCAGCATTACCGCTGTACGAGGTGGCTGTAAAACGTACAAACGCCTGGGGGAGGGGGGACAGGTTCCCTTCAATTTCAGTTCTTGTGTCTGCGTTGCTTTGCAGGACACGTTGCCGGCTACACAGCAGGGGAACAGCTGGCGGTGCTGGACCCCACTGACAAATTGGCTGGTGTTTTTCTCTGTGCAGCTAGCAGTACCGGGCCCCAACTGGCGGTGTTAGAGCCCAGGGTCAGCAGGAGGAGGAGCAGGAGGAGGAGCAAGGGGGAGGGGAGTGTAGGCCGAAGCCTGCACTGGCGGCAGCTTTGGGTCTGTTGTGCCTGCGTGGCGGTCGCAGGACACGTTGCCGGCTGCACAGCAGGGGGACAGCTGGCGGTGCTGAACCCCACTGACACATTGGCGAGGTGTTTGGCTCTGTGCAGCCAGCACTTCCGGACAGCAACTAGCGTTGTTGGAGCCCGGGCTCTGCCGGTGGAGCAGAGTGTAGGCCGAAGCCTAATTGAACCGATTTCAAAGGTAACCTTTAACCCCCACTCAGGTGTTACAAAGTAGAAGAGCCACAGCTTATGCAGCAGTAATGCTGCAAAAGTCAAAGGTTGCTCTTTTAATTTTGCTCCTTGCACACGCTGAAAGGAACACGTATAACATTTAGGCCCTTACACAGTCAAACTGATTTTGAGGCGTGAGTTCCCTTCATAAAGAGACGCAGTACAGCTGGCAAAAATGCCACCTTGGTGCTTGGCGCGGCCTCCTGAGCATCGTTATTTGTTGCACAGGAGTCTGCGCTGTCGTGTTATCCCTTGGCCTTGCGCTGTTAGTGCTGCCCATCCTCTGACATCATGTAATGTCGGCCGTTGCAGTTTGCGATGACCATGAATCCCAGCCCCGCAGTGTCTTAACATTGTTAAAACACTGCGGGGCTGGGATTCATGGCCTGGTGCAGTACATATGTTCGCCTCTCGCTTGGTTTCTTACACCCGCTTCAGACTATGCGGCGTCAGCTGATCCCTTATCGCATGCCACGGCCATGAAGCCGCACAGTCCGAAGAAGGCGGAAGGAGATGAGGGACAGGCGAAGAAATGCACCGTTCATGCCCATCAATCACACCCTCGCAGTCCAAATAAATAAGACACCGAGGGGCGTTGTGTGGGGCAAGGCGGCCGCAGAGGCGCAGGCAGCCAAACAATGATGCCAGAAGACGGGCAGCGGTACCAAGGAGCTTGTTGCGTGTCAATACAAAGGAAAATCACACCTGAGGGACATTTTAATGGTCGCAGAGGACTCATTTTAGACGTGTTCAGTTCCCCATGGGCAAGGAGAATAAGTTTCTGAGCCACCTTGCACACATGCAGCATTACTGTCGTACAAGGTGGCTGTAAAACGTAGAAACACCTGGGGGAGGGGGGACAGGTTTCCTTCAATTCCAGTTCTTGTGTCTGCGTGGCTGTTGCAGGACACGTTGCTGGCTGCACAGCAGGGGAACAGCTGGCGGTGCTGAACCCCACTGACACATTGGCTGGTGTTTTTCTCTGTGCAGCTAGCACATCTGGGCCCCAACTGGCGGTGTTAGAGCCCAGGGTCAGCAGGAGGAGGAGAGGGAGCAGAGTGTAGGCCGAAGCCTGCACTGGAGCAAGTTGAAAGGGAAACTTTAACCCCCCCCCCAGGCATTTTTAGCTGAAAGAGCCATCGTGTACAGCACTAATGCTGGAAAAGGTAAACTTAGCTCTTTTAATTATGGTCCTTGCACATGCTGAACCTAACACTTATGAAAAGTGTCCCCTCCTACCGTGATACCGTCCGGTAGGTGGAACTTTCCTTTGTGATGTGACGCAGCACAGCCGTCATTCTTACCCCCTTGGCGCCGTGCGCCGCCTCCTCAGCGTTGTTTGAATCAGTCCCGGAGCCTGCGCTGTTAGGTTAGCCCTTGGCCATGCACACATTTTGCGCTGCCCGTCTTCTGACATCATTTGGTGTCAGGCTGGCTGCGCCTGTGCGGCCGCGCTGGCCGAGATCCCGCCTCATACTGTCTTCTGATTTAATCCCACTGGGGGCCAGAGATCCGTGGCCATGCGCAGTGCATATCCTCGCCTCTCACTCCCCTCCCTACGGCTTCTTCAGACTGTGCGGTTTCACGGCCGTGGCATGCTATTAGGGACCAGCTGACACCGCACAGTTTGAAGAAGCCGTAGGGAGATGAGTGAGAGGTGGAGGTTCAGATATGCACTGCGCATGTCCATGGATCTCAGGCCCCCAGTGGGATTAAATCAGAAGACAGTACGAGGCGGGATCTCGGCCAGCGCGGCCGCACAGGCGCAGCCAGCCTGACACCAAACGATGTCAGAAGACGGGCAGCGCAAAATGTGTGCATGGCCAAGGGCTAACCTAACAGCGCAGGCTCCGGGACTGATTCAAACAACGCTGAGGAGGCGGCGCACGGCGCCAAGGAGGTAAGAATGACGGCTGTGCTGCATCACATCACAAAGGAAAGTTCCACCTACCGGACGGTATCACGGTAGGAGGGGACACTTTTCATAAGTGTTAGGTTCAGCATGTGCAAGGAACACCACGAAAAGAGGCACTTTTTCCCTTTTGCATCATTACTGCTGCACAAGGTGGCTCCTTCAGTAACAAACGCCTGGAGGGGGGGACAGGTTCCCTTAAATTTAACTTGTTGTGCCTGCGTGGCGGTCGCAGTACACGTTGCCGTATACACAGCAGGGGAACAGCTGACGTTACTGAACCCCAATAACAGAGGAGGGACTGTTGGGACTGTGCGTACAGCACTACCAGGCAACAACTAGCGGTGTTGGAGCCCAGGGACAGGTGGAGGAGGTGGAGGAGGTAGGAGGAGGTAGGAGGGATTGCCACACACACACAGCAGGGGAACAGCTGACGTTACTGAACCCCAATAACAGAGGAGGGACTGTTGGGACTGTGCGTACAGCACTACCAGGCAACAACTAGCGGTGTTGGAGCCCAGGGACAGGAGGGGGAGGTGGAGGTGGAGGAGATAGGAGGGATTGCCACACACACAGCAGGGGAACAGCTGATGTTACTGAACCCCAATAACAGAGGAGGGACTGTCGGGACTGCGCGTACAGCACTACCAGGCAACAACTAGCGGTGTTGGAGCCCAGGGACAGGAGGGGGAGGTGGAGGTGGAGGAGATAGGAGGGATTGCCACACACACAGCAGGGGAACAGCTGATGTTACTGAACCCCAATAACAGAGGAGGGACTGTCGGGACTGCGCGTACAGCACTACCAGGCAACAACTAGCGGTGTTGGAGCCCAGGGACAGGAGAGGGAGGTGGAGGTGGAGGAGATAGGAGGGATTGCCACACACACAGCAGGGGAACAGCTGATGTTTCTGAACCCCAATAACAGAGGAGGGACTGTCGGGACTGTGCGTACAGCACTACCAGGCAACAACTAGCGGTGTTGGAGCCCAGGGACAGGTGGAGGAGGTAGGAGGAGGTAGGAGGGATTGCCACACACACACAGCAGGGGAACAGCTGACGTTACTGAACCCCAATAACAGAGGAGGGACTGTTGGGACTGTGCGTACAGCACTACCAGGCAACAACTAGCGGTGTTGGAGCCCAGGGCCAGGAGGAGGAGGAGGTGGAGGAGATAGGAGGGATTGCCACACACACAGCAGGGGAACAGCTGACGTTACTGAACCCCAATAACAGAGGAGGGACTGTTGGGACTGTGCGTACAGCACTACCAGGCAACAACTAGCGGTGTTGGAGCCCAGGGACAGGTGGAGGAGGAGGAGGTGGAGGAGGTAGGAGGGATTGCCACACACACAGCAGGGGAACAGCTGACATTACTGAACCCCAATAACAGAGGAGGGACTGTTGACTGTGCGTACAGCACTACCAGGCAACAACTAGTGGTGTTGGAGCCCAGGGACAGGTGGAGGAGGAGGTGGAGGAGGTAGGAGGGATTGCCACACACACAGCAGGGGAACAGCTGACGTTACTGAACCCCAATAACAGAGGAGGGACTGTTGGGACTGTGCGTACAGCACTACCAGGCAACAACTAGCGGTGTAGGAGCCCAGGGACAGGTGGAGGAGGAGGTGGAGGAGGTAGGAGGGATTGCCACACACACAGCAGGGGAACAGCTGACGTTACTGAACCCCAATAACAGAGGAGGGACTGTCGGGACTGCGCGTACAGCACTACCAGGCAACAACTAGCGGTGTAGGAGCCCAGGGACAGGTGGAGGAGGAGGTGGAGGAGGTAGGAGGGATTGCCACACACACAGCAGGGGAACAGCTGATGTTACTGAACCCCAATAACAGAGGAGGGACTGTCGGGACTGCGCGTACAGCACTACCAGGCAACAACTAGCGGTGTTGGAGCCCAGGGACAGGAGGGGGAGGTGGAGGTGGAGGAGATAGGAGGGATTGCCACACACACAGCAGGGGAACAGCTGATGTTACTGAACCCCAATAACAGAGGAGGGACTGTCGGGACTGCGCGTACAGCACTACCAGGCAACAACTAGCGGTGTTGGAGCCCAGGGACAGGAGGGGGAGGTGAAGGTGGAGGAGATAGGAGGGATTGCCACACACACAGCAGGGGAACAGCTGATGTTACTGAACCCCAATAACAGAGGAGGGACTGTCGGGACTGTGCGTACAGCACTACCAGGCAACAACTAGCGGTGTTGGAGCCCAGGGACAGGTGGAGGAGGTGGAGGAGGTAGGAGGAGGTAGGAGGGATGGCCACACACACACAGCAGGGGAACAGCTGACGTTACTGAACCCCAATAACAGAGGAGGGACTGTTGGGACTGTGCGTACAGCACTACCAGGCAACAACTAGCGGTGTTGGAGCCCAGGGACAGGAGGAGGAGGAGGTGGAGGAGATAGGAGGGATTGCCACCCACACAGCAGGGGAACAGCTGACGTTACTGAACCCCAATAACAGAGGAGGGACTGTTGGGACTGTGCGTACAGCACTACCAGGCAACAACTAGCGGTGTTGGAGCCCAGGGACAGGTGGAGGAGGAGGAGGTGGAGGAGGTAGGAGGGATTGCCACACACACAGCAGGGGAACAGCTGACATTACTGAACCCCAATAACAGAGGAGGGACTGTTGACTGTGCGTACAGCACTACCAGGCAACAACTAGCGGTGTTGGAGCCCAGGGACAGGTGGAGGAGGAGGTGGAGGAGGTAGGAGGGATTGCCACACACACAGCAGGGGAACAGCTGACGTTACTGAACCCCAATAACAGAGGAGGGACTGTTGGGACTGTGCGTACAGCACTACCAGGCAACAACTATCGGTGTTGGAGCCCAGGGACAGGTGGAGGAGGAGGTGGAGGAGGTAGGAGGGATTGCCACACACACAGCAGGGGAACAGCTGACGTTACTGAACCCCAATAACTAATGGAGGGACTGTCGGGACTGCGCGTACAGCACTACCAGGCAACAACTAGCGGTGTTGGAGCCCAGGGACAGGTGGAGGAGGAGGAGGTGGAGGAGGTAGGAGGGATTGCCACACACACAGCAGGGGAACAGCTGACATTACTGAACCCCAATAACAGAGGAGGGACTGTTGACTGTGCGTACAGCACTACCAGGCAATAACTAGCGGTGTTGGAGCCCAGGGACAGGTGGAGGAGGAGGTGGAGGAGGTAGGAGGGATTGCCACACACAAAGCAGGGGAACAGCTGATGTTACTGAACCCCAATAACAGAGGAGGGACTGTTGGGACTGTGCGTACAGCACTACCAGGCAACAACTAGCGGTGTTGGAGCCCAGGGACAGGTGGAGGAGGAGGTGGAGGAGGTAGGAGGGATTGCCACACACACAGCAGGGGAACAGCTGACGTTACTGAACCCCAATAACAGAGGAGGGACTGTCGGGACTGCGCGTACAGCACTACCAGGCAACAACTAGCGGTGTTGGAGCCCAGGGACAGGTGGAGGAGGAGGAGGTGGAGGAGGTAGGAGGGATTGCCACACACACAGCAGGGGAACAGCTGACGTTACTGAACCCCAATAACAGAGGAGGGACTGTTGGGACTGTGCGGACAGCACTACCAGGCAACAACTAGCGGTGTTGGAGCCCAGGGACAGGTGGAGGAGGAGGAGGTGGAGGAGGTAGGAGGGATTGCTACACACACAGCAGGGGAACAGCTGACGTTACTGAACCCCAATAACAGAGGAGGGACTGTCGGGACAGCGCGTACAGCACTACCAGGCAACAACTAGCGGTGTTGGAGCCCAGGGACAGGTGGAGGAGGAGGAGGTGGAGGAGGTAGGAGGGATTGCCACACACACAGCAGGGGAACAGCTGACGTTACTGAACCCCAATAACAGAGGAGGGACTGTTGGGACTGTGCGGACAGCACTTCTGGACGGCAACTAGCGGTGTTGGAGCCCAGGGACAGGTGGAAAAGCAGAGGAACACAATGTAGGCCGAAGCCTGAGAAAGTCGAAAGGGAACCTTTAACCCCCCCCCAAGGCGTTTGTAGCTGAAAGAGCCAGCTTGTGCAGCACAAAAGATGCAAAAGGAAAAGGTGGCTCTTTTCATCATGCTCCTTGCAAACACAGAACTAAACACTTATAAAATGTGTCCCCTGAAACCGTGAAACCGTCCCGGAGGTGGGACTTTCCTTCGTAATATGACGCAGCACAGCCGTCATTCCTCCCCCCCCGGGCGCCGCGCCCCGGCTCCTCAGCGTAGTTTGATTCCGTCCCGGAGCCTGCACTGTTATGTTATCCCTTGGCCAGGCACACTTAGCGCTGCCCATCTTCTGACATCATTTGGTGTCAGGCTGGCTGCGCCTGTGCGGCCGCGCTGGCCGAGAGCCCGCCTCACAGTGTCTTCTGATTTTATCCCACTGGGGGCCTGGGATCCATGGCCATGCGCAGTGCATATCCTCGCCTCTCACTCCCCTCCCTACGGCTTCTTAAGACTGTGCGGTGTCACGGCCGTGGCATGCTATTAGGGACCAGCTGACACCGAACAGTCTGAAGAAGCCATAGGGAGATGAGTGAGAGGTGGAGGTTCAGATATGCACTGCGCATGTCCATGGATCCCAGGCCCCCAGTGGGATTAAATCAGAAGACACTGCGAGGCGGGCTCTCGGCCAGCGCGGCCGCACAGGCGCAGCCATCCTGACACCAAATGATGCCAGAAGACGGGCAGCGCTAAGTGTGCCTGGCCACGGGATAACATAACAGCGCAGGCTCCGGGACGGAATCAAACAATGCTGAGGAGCCGGGGCGCGGCGCCGGGGGGGGGAGGAATGACGGCTGTGCTGCGTCATATTACGAAGGAAAGTCCCACCTCCGGGACGGTTTTACGGCATCAGTGGACACATTTTATAAGTGTTAAGTTCTGCGTGTGCAAGGAGCTAAACCAAAATAGCTACCTTTTCCTTGTGCAGCATTACTGCTGCACAAGGAGGCTCTTTCAGTAACAAACGCCTTGGGGGGGGGGACAGATTCCCTTACATTTCAGTTGTTGTGTCAGCGTGGCGGTCGCATGACACATTGCCGGCTACACAGCTGGGGATCAGCTGACGTTACTGAAACCCAATAACACTGGGTCGTATGTTTTGACTGTGCAGACTGCACTTCTGAGCCTCAACTGGCGGTGTTGGAGCCCAGGAATTTAAGTTCAGGTGGTAGAAAGATGAACACAACAGGAGACCTGGATACTGTAGACAGTCACCTAATTATTTAATCAGGAAGAGGAGTGGCAAATTCCTGCGAGATCCAGGCCTTGTTCATTTTCAGGAAAGTAAGCCGGTCAACGTTATCGGAGGATAGTCGCATGCGACGGTCAGTTAGTACACCACCTGCAGCACTAAAGACACGTTCCGATAATACACTGGCCGCAGGGCAAGACAGCACCTCCAATGCATACTGGCTTAGCTCTGGCCATGTATCCAGCTTTGAGACCCAAAACTTGAAAGGGGAAGAGCCGTCTGGGAGTACAGCAAGAGGGCAAGACATGTAGTCTGTCACCATCTGACGGAACCGTTGCCTCCTGCTGATTGGAGCAGTCTGTGATGGTGTAGACTTTTGTGGCGGGCACAGAAAACTGTGCCACAGTTGGGCCATACTGGTCTTGCCTTGGGCAGAGGCACTGCTTCTGCTCCCTCTTTGTGCAGAGCCTCCACCACTGCCTGGACGCACTGAGCTGCTTTGGAATGCACTAGCAGCACTTCTCTCACTTGGAATGGAGAAGATGATGGAATTCACCAGTGTGTCTTGGTACTCCCACATTTTTCGCTCCCGGTTCAACGGTGTGATGAGGCTTTCTACGTTGTCCCGGTAGCGAGGATCGAGGAGGGTGAACACCCAATATTCAGACATGTTGAGAATGTGGGCGATGCGGCGGTCGTTTCTCAGGCACTGCAGCATGTAATCCACCATGTGCTGCAGACTGCCAACTGCCCAAGAAACGCTGTCCCCTGCTGGAGGCGTGATCTCTGCCCGCTCGTCATCACCCCACCCTCGCTGTACACACTGACTACTGGTTGTGTAACTCCCTCCTCTGGACGGATGTCTTCCTCCTCCATTGACTCCTCCTCATCCTCCTCACAAACTGTCCCCTGCCTACGCGTTTGTGAGGAACCACGTGGCGCTGACTGTCCAGAAGATGATGGAAATGCTGAATCCTCATCCTCCACCTCTTCCACAACATCATCCCTTAGCGCTTGCACTGATTTTTCAAGCAGGCAGATAAGGGGGACAGTCATGCTGACTAGTGCATCATCTGCACTCGCCATCCGCGTGGAATAATCGAAGGGACGCAAAACCTGGCAGACGTCCTTCATAGTGGCCCACTCTGTGGTTGTGAAGTCTGTACGGCGCTGACTGCGACTTTTTTGCGCCTGAAGCAGCTGGTACTCCATTACAGCTTGCTGCTGCTCACACAACCGCTCCAACATATGTAACGTGGAATTCCACCTGGTAGGTAGGCCACATATGATGCGATGTTCCGGCAGGCGGTGTCGGCGCTGCAGAGCCGCAATGCGCGCTTTTGCCGTGCTGGAACGCCGCAAGTGAGCACACTCTAGGCGGACCTTGTGCAGCAGTGCATCAAGATCCGGATAGTCCCTCAGAAAACTCTGCACGACCAAATTGAGCACATGTGCCAGACATGGGATGTGAGTGAGGTTGCCGAGGCCCAGAGCTGCCACCAGATTTCGGCCATTATCACACACTACCATGCCTGGCTGGAGATTCGCTGGCACAAACCACACATCGCTCTCCTGCTTGATGGCATTCCAGAGCTCCTGCGCTGTGTGGCTTCGATTCCCCAAAGAAATTAATTTCAAGACGGCCTGTTGATGTTTGGCCACGGCTGTGCTCATGTCGGTCGTAACAGGTACACGTTCATCACGGGTCCATGTGGAGGTGGACTGTGACGGCTCCTGCAGCGATGATTCTGAGGAACTGGTGTAGGAGGAGGAGTCAATGCGTACAGAATGGATTCCTGCAATCCTTGGAGTGGGCAGGACACGTCCTGCGCCACTCACACGGTCTGTACCCGGCTCAACGACATTAACCCAATGGGCAGTGAGGGAAAGGTATCGCCCCTGTCCATGGTGACTGGTCCACGCATAGGTGGTGAGGTGGACCTTGCTACTGACGGCGTTCAGTAGCGCGTGTTTTATGTGTCCCTCCACATGCTTGTGCAGGGCAGGGATGGCTTGCCTGCTGAAGTAAAAGCGGCTGGGCACATTATACTGGGGGACTGCCAATGACATCAAGTCACGGAAGCTGTCAGTCTCCACCAGCCTGAATGACAGCATTTCCAGTGACAGAAGTTTGGCAATGCCTGCAGTCAGAGCCTGTGCTCGTGGGTGGTTTGACGAGAAAGGCCGCCTTTTCTCCCATGCCTGTACTACCGATGGCTGTAGACTGGGCTGGGAGTGTGTGGATGACTGGGAAAGTGGTGCTGCGGGTGGAATTACAGCGGGTCTCTGGACAACAGGGCCAGAGGTTCTTCCACGGCGATCCTGGGAGGAAGCCGAACCAGCTGCGTGTGAGCTGGAGGAAGAGGCAACACGAGCTGAAGAGGTGGTAGCTGCCGCTGTTGGTTGGCCTAGCTCTTCAGTGTGTTTTTCTAACTCCGCCGGGTGCCTGGTGCGCACATGTTTCCACATGTTGGAGGTATTGAGGCTGCTGACATTTCGACCTCTTTTGACTTTCTGATGACACACCTTGCATTTGACATAGCAAATGTCAGCTGCAACTGTGTCAAAAAAGGACCAGGCACTGCAAGTCTTGGGAGCGCCCTTTTTGGCTTTTGGAAGAGACATGCTCCTAACGGCTGCCAAAGCGGAGGCTGCAGGATCCGCAGTCTTCCCCCTCCCTCTCCCTCTTTGGGCCGTACGGGGAATCTCTTCCTCAGAGCTGCTCCCACCACCTTCCTGTCCCTCACGCCAAGATGGGTCAAGGACCTCATCATCTACACTACCCTCTGCCCCCAACTGCTCCTCCTGGGTAGTCTCAGCAGCAGAGCACGCACCAGTAAGTGGCACCTGAGTGTCATCATCAGCTGATGCGGCCTGCGATGTGGTGACCGGAGCCACTGGCCCACCCGCCTCTTCAGAGGAAGAGAGAAAAAGCTGTTGGGCATCACTGCACCCTGCCTCTTCTTCCATTTCTCCAATGCTGCTTGGCTGGCCCCCTGTTTCCAAGCCAAGAGATTCAGAGAACAGAAGTAGAGACGGCTCCTGTCCTGGGCTCTCTGTCTGCCTGGGCAATTTGGCAGGTGGTGAAGAGACAGATGGCTGCTCTTCAGTGCTCTGTGTCTGAGAGGATGTGGCACTAATTGAAGTTGATGCATTAGCTGCCATCCATCCGACAACGGCTTCAATTTGTTCTTCACGCAGCAGCGGTGTACGGCGCTCTGACACAAAGCTGCGCATGAATGACTGTTGCCTGGTGAAAGTGGGTGCTGATGAGTCACCGGTGCCCGCAGCAGGCACAGAATCCCCACGTCCCCTCCCTGCTCCGCGCCCACGCCCACGTGCCTTACTCACTGCCTTCTTCATCTTGGTTGACTGATAAAGATAAGCAGAAAAGTACTAACGGCTTTGTGTGCTTATTCCTGAGCAACTCCTCCTAACAGGTATAAGAAACACTAATTTTCTAAAGTGTGGACTAGACTTTAATATGAGCTAATGTGGCCTACACAAATGTAAAGTGGTGTAACTGGTGTGTTTGGTGAACTTTATTATTTATTTAATTTTTTGGGGCTGAACTGACAACGGATAGAGCTGCAGTCACACGGAGACCGTGCAGACAGACGTAAACGGCGCTGCAAGGCCCAAAAACCCTCCTCTACGTTATCCTATGTAGTGTTTTTCCACAAATTAGCTGGAGACGGGTGGAAAGACACTAATAGGAATTTTTTGAAAAAATGTGCAGCAGCCTGCACTACTTAAAACAAAATGAAAATTGATTTGGCGGTATGACGCAGTGAACAACCCTGAGCTGGAGACAACCAGGCTATGGCTGCTCACAGACTACAGGGCGAGCTGCAGTCACACGGAGACCGTGCAGACAGCCGTAAACGGCGCTGCAAGGCCCAAAAACCCTCCTCTACGTTATCCTATGTAGTGTTTTTCCACAAATTAGCTGGAGACGGGTGGAAAGACACTAATAGGAATTTTTTGGAAAAATGTGCAGCAGCCTGCACTACTTAAAACAAAATGAAAATTGATTTGGCGGTATGACGCAGTGAACAACCCTGAGCTGGAGACAACCAGGCTATGGCTGCTCACAGACTACAGGGCGAGCTGCAATCACACGGAGACCGTGCAGACAGCCGTAAACGGCGCTGCAAGGCCCAAAAACCCTCCTCTACGTTATCCTATGTAGTGTTTTTCCACAAATTAGCTGGAGACGGGTGGAAGGACACTAATAGGATTTTTTTGAATAAATTAGCAGCAGACTACACTACTTGAAAAAAAAAAAAAAAAGAACAGTATGAGGCAATGAACCACCCTCCCTGAACTGAATACAACCAGCTATGGATGGCCTATGTGGCTGCACTCAGACTAGAGAGTGGGCTGCACTCACACACACACACACACAGACCTTGCAGATCGCTGTGAAAACAGCGCTACAAGGCAAAAGCAAGGTGAATAGTAGGTGAACACAGCGGTTGCTAAATTAGCCTTTGGAAAGCACAAAGAAGCAAATCGCTATCTCTAAACTGGCCCTCAGTCAGCAAACAGCGTCCTGTCACTAACTGAATTCACAGCAGAGTGATCGCAAAATGGCGCCAGCGACTTTTAAACTGCATCATGACATCATTTCAGCAGCCAATCACAGCCTTGCCAGTAGTTTCATGCCCTCCATGCTAAACAGGATGTGCCCACACTTGGAATCATTCTCATTGGCTGAATTTCTGCATTTTGAATCTTGGAACTTCCGATTCCGGTATCCGATACGCGGCAAGTATCGGAATCCCGGTATCGGAATTCCGATACCGCAAGTATCGGCCGATACCCGGTACTTGCGGTATCGGAATGCTCAACACTACTGTGGACACTATTTTGTAACCTTGGCCAGATCTGTGTCTTGCCACAATTCTGTCTCTGAGCTTCCTGGCCAGTTCCTTTGACCTCATGATTCTCATTTGGTCTTACATGCACTGTGAGCTGTGAGGTCTTATACAGACAGGTGTGTGCCTTTCCAAATCAAGTCCTATCAGTTTAATTAAACACAGCTGGACTCCAATGAAAGAGTAGAACCGTCTCAAAGAGGATCACAAGGAAATAGACAGCATGTGACTTAAATATGAGTGTCTAAGCAAAGGGTCTGAAAACTTTTGACCATGTGATATTTCAGTTTTTCTTAATAAATTGGCAAAAATGTCTACATTTCTGTTTTTTCAGTCAAGATGTGTAGAGTGTATATTAATGTGAAAAAAATTAACTTTTTGAATTTACCAAATGGCTGCAATGAAACAAAATGAAAAATTTAAAGGGGTCTGAATTGTTTTCGTACCCACTGTATATGGGAACTCTACACTGTATGAGGACACAATGTATGGGTACTAGACTGGCAGATTTGCAATTAACCAGAAAAAAAGCCTGGCATGAATGTTACAAAATAGTCACTGCAGCCGTAGATTAATTCATTGAGAGGTGCAGTTTCTACAATGGGGTCACTTTTTAGTTTTTCTGCTGTTCTGGCACCTTAGAGGCTCTACAATTGTCACCCATAAAGTATTTTAGCAAAATCTGTTCTCCAAAAGCCAAATAGCGCTTCTTTCTTCTCAGATGTGACATGTAGTCTAACAGTAATTTCTTACAACACATGGGGCAGCACCACATTCGGGACAAATTATGCAATAAATTTCCCGGTCTAGTTTCACCTAATTAACCCTTGTGTACCTGACAAATTTGCAGCAAATACAAAAATTATATTTTTACCACTAAAATGTTAAATTTCCACTTCTCAATGTTATAAAATTCTGTGAGGCACCTATTGGTTCAAAATGCTCACTTCACCCCTAGATGAATTCCTTGATGGGTCTAGTTTCCAAAATGAGGTCATTTGTGGTGGGTTTCTGCTGTTTTCACATGTCAGGGGCTCTTCAAATGCGACATGGCATTCACAATCTTTCCCAAGACAAATAGCGCTCTTTCCATTCCTAGCCCTGTCATGTGCCCAAGCAGAGGTTTTTGACCAACACATTTTTGGGTCCATTTTCTCCTGTTATTCTTGTGAAATAACAAAATGGGGCTAAAATAACATTAATAAATTTCCTGATGTGGTTTTAGGAACTTTGAAGGGTGCAGTTTTTTGAATAGTGTCACTTTTGGGTATTTTCTGTCATATTGGCCCCCACTTCAAATGTGATGTGGTCTGTAAAAAAATGGTTTTGTAAATTTTGTTGGAAAAATGAGAAATTGCTGATCAAATTGTAACTCTTCTAACTTCCCAATAAAAAAATATGTTTCAAAAATTATGTAGATGTAAAGTAGACATGTGGGAAATGTTATTTATTAACTATTTGTGTGGCATAACTTTCTGATTTAACCCTTGTCAGGCTGCATAATTTTACAACCTTAACAGGCTGCATAGGTACAATTGTACCTTCACATATACCTCCACTGTGGGAAGACTTTACTTGGTTTCAGAAACTAAAGTTCATTCAGCTACAAATGTTATGCTGATATCTATTGTTCAGTGTTGTTACTGGTCACTTATGTTGCTGTCAATTAAGTTAATTCAAACTGGGAGTGGCTTCTACTTGTCTTCCTGCCTCCCTCCTCTCATTAGCCATTTTGCTGTTCATCTCATTGCTGTGAGCACACATTTCTAGGCTTGTGAAGTCTTCAATTTCTTGGAAACGAAGGTAGGAAAGTCTCACAGCATCTAACAGCCAGTTATACCTTTATTCTCATTATGTGGGGACAGAACAGTCAAATTGTCTTTCAGCCTGGACTTGGCTTACATATATTTTGTATGAAACTTATCACTATAGGTATAATTTTTATACGAAAAATGGATAATAATTAGTATCTACATATTGTTTTACGATGTTTTATTTATATTCAGCACAAAATACGAAGCCAAAATTCATCTAGCAAGTCATCATGAGTGATAGTAATGCTGGATCTAGTTTCCGCCATAATCCAAGAAAACGTGTTTGCAGGTTAGTATAATTTTGTGAAAAGCCAATAATGTAGTATTTCGGAAAATTATTTATTTTACATTTTTTCATATTTACAGATTTACGTCTGACGAAATAATGCGAATGCTAGAAGAATCTGATTCTGAGCATGAGGATGAACCATATGTTGCATCTGATGATGAAAACTATGTACCACAAGTGGATGTTACTGAAGAAGATTCAGACATTGAACAAGAAATGGTCATAGAGCATGAAAATGAATACGAATCAGACGAAAGTGTTGAGGATGATTCTGTGCCTCAAAGTGCAGGCGACATTTGGACTGCTAAGGATGAAACTCAATGGTGCAGTAATCCACTGCCAAATGCACAAACAAAATCTCGTAATGTCCTACGACAAAGAGGTGGCCCTGCAGCAATCAGCAACCTATATACAGCAAAAGAGCTATTCCAGTCCATCATGACTCCCGAGATGTGTGACATCATATTACGGGAAACGAATCGAAAGGCCAAGAGAGTTTGTGATGCTTACAACAACGAACTGGTACAACGTTTTCCTGATTCTTCCAAACGGCCACCACAAAAAACATTCAAGCAATTTACTGAAACTGAACTTCATGCATTTTTGGGCATACTGATTGCTGCTGGTGTGCACAGAGCCAACAAAGAGAATCTGGAGGAAATGTGGAATGTTGCTGTTCTGCCTCTTATACGTGCAGCCATGTCTCGTGACCGCTTCAAGATGATACTCAGATTTATCAGGTTTGACAACGAAAATACACGTGCAGAACGTGTGCAAACAGATAAAGCTGCACCAATACGGGACATCTGGACAATGCTGAACAGTAATCTGGAGAGAGCCTACAAGCCATATCATTGTATCACCGTCGACGAGCAATTATTTCCATTTAGAGGTCATACTAAATTTACCCAGTATATACCTTCAAAACCAGCTAAATATGGCATAAAGATTTTCTGGGCTTGTGACTCATCAAATGCCTACCCTTTACAAGGTCAGCTCTACACTGGGAAACCAACTGATGGTCCTCGACAAGTAAACATTGGAGAACGAACAGTATTGGACCTAGTGAGCTCGTATAAAGGCTCTGGAAGAAATGTCACCACCGATAACTTCTTTACAACCATGGAACTAGCTAAGGTATTGAACTCCTGGAACATGACACTAGTTGGTACAGTAAGAAAAAACAAAAGGTTCCTACCTAGCAACATGCAGCCTGCCAAAGAAAGGCCTGTAAACTCGACAAATTTTGCCTACAATCATGATGCAACAGTCTGTTCATATGTACCAAAGAAGAACAAATCAGTCGTGCTTCTATCATCTATGCACATGACGGGAGAAGTTGAAGAGACACTAGCAGCCAAGCCAGAGATAATAAAATACTACAACATAACAAAAGGTGGCGTTGATGTTATGGATAAAATGTTGGGAGAGTACACTGTGAAATGACGAACATCACGTTGGACTTTGGCATTTTTCTACAATATGATTGATGTCAGTGGGTTAGCATCCTACATCATCTACAGAGAACACAATCCAAGCTTCAGGGCAAAGGATCAACGAAGAAAGTTCCTGAAAGATCTCGCAAATCAGCTGTGTATGATTGCAATTGAAGATCGTAGTACAAACAAAATGATAATGAGAAACCATTTTCTTCGAGGTGCAGTAGAAATGGTGCTTGGACGATGCATTGTGGTAGCATCGCAGCCAGCAGCTGGCCCCAACATACCTCATGGTAGTCGTGGACCCTCCCCTGTTGTTGGTAGTTGCTATGTCTGCAGAGACCTGAGGCGAAAACAACGCAAGACTAGAAAGTCTTGTGTGGTTTGTGTGAAACCCATTTGCGATGAACACTCTGTAGCAAAGCCAACATGCATTACTTGCAAAGAAAATCAATAAAAAAAAGTTTCTTACATTTTCTTTTATAATGTAAATGAACAGTTTTTTACTTGTTTATAATAGTTAAATAGCATTATCATTAAAAAAAAATTTATGCTTTTTCCCTTGCATTATCTTCATTCAAAATATATGAGGTACATTTGTACCTATGCAGCTTGTTATGGATGCAAAAAGATCTCGACCCCTTATCTCGGAAGCGGGTGGAGATATTTTATTGAAATTTGGCCAATATATTCTGGACCAAAAATGTAGAGATGTCACGAAATTTCAGCCCTCTACGTCTTTTAAAAAAAAAGTTATTGCAATTTTAAAACGGAATAGTTACAATTGTACCTATTCAGCCGGATAAGGGTTAAGGGCATAAGAGATAAAAGTTTGAAAATAGTGACATTTTCTCCAAATATCTGATATTTTCACAAGTAAACGCAAGTCACAAATGTTGCAGGTATTATGAAGTACAATATCTTACGAGAAAGCAGTCTCAGAAATCATTGGGATATGTTGAAGCGTTCCAGAGTTATTACAAGATAAAGTGAGAGTGGTCAGATTTAAAAACCTTGGCCTGGTCACTAAGGTCAAAATTGACTTGGTCACTAAGAGGTTAAATAAAATTGGAACTAATGTAAACAATAGTAGAGGTAATGTAATAGACAACATTTAGACAGCAAATCAAAATATATAATGTAATAAAATATGTAAAAGCAGTTAAAGCACACTAGATCAGTAAATGGATTATTATAATATGGCAAAAATCATCATATGAGTAAATCTCCATTAGATGACAAATCATAATTACATATTAAAGGATGTAACAGATGAGACTATATTTAGCCAGAAAAACAGCTATATAACCTCATTTAGTCGGCAACCAGGTCAAAAGGACCATCGAAAGCATTAGATAGAGGGGCAAAAGAGTTTAATCTGATGTCTTATAACTTACCTAAAAGTGTGCAATTTTCATTTAAAATTGATCTTTGATCACAAGTTAGACAGATACCGTATATACTCAAGTATAAGCCGAGAATTTCAGCCCATTTTTTAGGCTGAAATTGCCCCTCTCGGCTTATACTTGAATCATACCCAGGGGTCGGCAGGGGAGGTGGAGCAGCAGCTGTGTAATCATACTCACCTGCTCCTGGCGCAGTCCCTGGTTCCCCGGCACCGACAGCTTCTTCCTGTAGTGAGCGGTCACGTGGTACCACTCATTACAGTAATGAATATGGACCCCACTCCACTCCCATAGGGGTGGAGCCGCATATTCATTACTGTAATGAGCGGTACCATGTGGCCGCTCACTACAGGAAGAAGCTGCCGGCGCTGGGGAACCAGGGACTGTGCCAGGAGCAGGTGAGTATAACGCAGTTCGCGATATTCACCTGCTCCCTGTTCCGCCGTTGCCGGCTGCTGCTGCGTCTTCCCCATCCTCTGCACTGACGCTCAGGTCAGAGGGCACAATGACATGATTAGTGTGCGCGCCGCCTTCTGCCTGAACAGTCAGTGCAGAGGACGGGGAAGATGCAGCGGCGGCCGGCGGTCGAGGAATGGGGAGCAGTTGAATATAGCAGGTGTTGGGGGCCTGAGCGACGAGATGTGAGTATGTGATTTTTTTTTTTTATCGCAGCAACAGCATATGGGCAGATGTCTACATGGAGCATCTTATGGGGCATAATCAATGTTTGTGCAGCTTTATATGGGGCAAATGTCTACATGGAGCATCTTATGGGGCCCTTATCAACGTTTGTGGAGCATTATATGGGGCAAATATCTTTATAGAGCATCTTATGGGGCCATAATCAACGTTTGTGCAGCATTATATGGGGCAAATGTCTGTATGGAGCATCTTATGGGGCCATAATCCGCATTTGTGCAGCATTATATGGGGCATATTTTAAAATGAAGCATCTTATGGGGCTCATCATAAACTTTATGGAGCATTATATGGGGCCATAATCCACATTTGTGCAGCATTATATGGGGCGCATCTTGTATGGAGCATCTTATGGGGCCCATCATGAACTGCATGGAGCATTGTATGGGGCTCCTGATTCAATAAGGATATTCAAAAACACTTAACCTACTGATGTCTCAATTAATTTTACTTTTATTGGTATCTATTTGTATTTTTGACATTTACCGGTAGCTGCTGCATTTTCCACCCTAGGCTTATACTCGTGTCATTAAGTTTTCCCAGTTTTTTGTGGCAAAATTAGGGGTCTTGGCTTATACTCGGGTCGGCTTATACTCGACTATATACGGTAAATAGATAGATAGATATTTCCATGCTTACTGTGTTCCTACATTTTGATTCTGTAGTTATGGTTTCCACTTTCAGTGCTGCTCAGATCAATGTATTCCAAGTGCTCTCAATGATGAGCACAATTACAATACAAAATCTCATCCATGACTACAGTATGCAAAAATAAATTTTACTG
The DNA here is from genome assembly GCF_051348905.1 of Ranitomeya variabilis. Classification (NCBI taxonomy): domain Eukaryota; kingdom Metazoa; phylum Chordata; class Amphibia; order Anura; family Dendrobatidae; genus Ranitomeya; species Ranitomeya variabilis. The sequence goes on from NC_135232.1 coordinate 241,055,305, forward strand.
ATGGCCATCAAATAAGTACATTTTTTAGGATTTTCAATATTTTTGAGAGATGTCCGAGACTAGTCATAAACTATGGTAATCTATAAAAAATGTTTGCTAAATATTCTGCAGACAATTCACAATAGAGGCTGACTAATTTCTATGAAATCTATATATACTAAAATAAATAGACTATAGACAAAGATTCAAGACCAAATATCGTCAACGATTTGCTCTCAAGGCATGGAAAAGCAGACGTCCTCAGTTTAATAGAAAAGGATTCCAAGCACTTTCTGTGCAAACCTACTGTTTAAAAATAGTTTGTTCAGTCTGCAACACAACCTGTGCATTGCTATATGAAAGAAAAAAGAAGATAAGAAAGAATGAGTGGAAACTATTTTCAGACACGGATTTTCGGACAGAATACCCCACATAAGATGTAGAATAGAAATTAAGACAAGCTGGAAGTTCAAGCACACCTAGCAGTTCACTAATTATGTTCTATAATATTGTAAGTTATGAAATTAATAATAATATTTAGTGATGTGGAGCCTTAATGAGAAGGTCATCTTAATTAACTCCTGAAATCTGTCTGAAAATAGAGTAAGAGCTTCCATAATGTTTTCAGAAGGGTGTGACTTGGAATATTGTACACTTCAATTCTTTTAGTATTTGTTAGCCATTAAAATGCACATTTGGGATTTTTTAATTTGGGAAGATTAATTTAACAAATTGGGGATTATGCTGCTTAAGTAAAAAAATACAATACTGTTTCTCTTCCTCAAATTATTGGAATAAATTAACTCACAATAAAATGAAGCTTCGTCTTAAATTAAGACCAGTGGGTTTTAGGCAAATGAGTGCATAGAATTCAATTAAAAAAGCTTTTCTATCAAAATACTGCACAGACTCCATTTGTATCGGAAAACACTTATATAAGAGATAATTACACACATAATTTTTCTGGTACGCAAAGAAAGGTCCGAGTTTCATCAGTGTTTTGGAGTTTTGGATCAGATGTTTATCTGAATTTAGTCAGTAAGTAAAAACTGACCCAATTGTTACCCAAAAAAGTCTGATTTTGACTAAAAATTATGTTGAAGCACAGACAGATTTTTTTCAAGAAATTATTAAATATTTTTCATCAAGACTGAGTGCACGCTATGATTTTTCAAAAAGCCACTACAATTCAGTACCTTTTGTGCTCAACTTTGATAAGTGGGAGTTTCCACACAATTGCATGACTGGATGCATATTTCTTGAGCATATATGGCTAACTAATGACACTAGGGAGGGAGAGGAGGAAGAGTTCTGAAAACAGTGAGTATAGTGAAGATGCTGATAACAATGTCCAGTCACTACTTGAAGATGTGGCCTGGCTACCAGAAAAATGATCAAGAGAAGATGAAGGACCGCTGGATATTACTGGTTAGTTTGCTTTGCCCACTAGGGAAGCTGTGCCGCTTCATGTGCTGATGGAAAGCCATTCTTTCTAGTCTACTTATGAAGGGCCCTTCACAGCTTATTTATCTTCTGCAGAGCTTGTGTACTGACCTTACACCAAGATGGAAAATAATTCCCTTACCAGAAATGCCTCATAGAGAACTAGCCATTACCATGACTACCACCTATTAGGCAGCTATCAGGCATTGTTGGGCCTCATCCACCAACAGCAGCTGTAGCATAAACTACTTACAAGGTGACTGGGAAAGAATCAGATGTGTCTCCAAAAGATTTTTTGGCTGGACGTCATCTAAGCATTTTCTGGTGGCTCAGTGGATAGCACTGCAGCCTTGCAGCGCTGGAGTCCAGGGTTCTAATCCCACCTTGGACAACATCTGCAAGGAGTTTGTATGTTCTCCCCGTGTTTGCATGGGTTTCCTCTGAGTACTCCGGTTTCCACCCACATTCCAAAGAGATAATGATAGGGAATTTAGATTGTGAGCCCGATCGGGGACAGTGATGATAATGTGTGCAAAACTGTAAAGCGCTGCGGAATAAGTTAGCGCTACATAAAAATAAAGATAAAAATAAAGATTCTTGCTGATGCCACCACCCTTGTCCTCTGATGGCATCATGTCTTTGGTACCCTAATCTGCTTCCCGGGCATTGTCCACCAATCATCATCACGATCATTGTTATCATGATCCCTGACTCGGCTGACAGTTGCTTTAGTGTTGAAGATGCCCTTCCATCTGATTTCCATCAGTAGATTTTCCCTGACTCAGATTGACACTATCACCCTGGTTGCTACTTCCAATGCTCCTCCCACAATGGTCCTCCATCTCCTACAGCCCAATACCATGTGAGAACAAGGGCTGACTCCATCTCATTTGGTAAATGAACAGGATGTAGTTGTTGCTGTAAAAGAAAATAAATCATTCTTAGCCCCTTGAGTGCTGTGCCTTAGGTGACTAAGGGACAGAACAGATAGAGGTATTGATGGAACTGAATATCCGCAATATAAAATATTAACTGTTACGATAGCATAGGAAAAAGACTGTGCAGATCAATGACTGAAACTAAGAATGTCTTTGTCATAGGTAAAATTATCCCTCTGTTAATGAGTTGAGTGATGTGCCATATATTGGTGAGATGTTAAATTGCATTAGTAAAACAAGTGTCCAAAAAGCAAGCACTTACAACAGGGTGCTATATTGGTGTGGCATGTACAGATATCAAAGTTGGCTAGTAAAACATGTGTCTGAAAAAATTGTTTGCTACATGCATACATTGTGAGTTAAATATTCACAATTAAATGTCAAGATTTTGAGTAATTTTTTTGTTTAGCTCTAAAAAACAATTATTCCCTGCAACTCAAAAAGGATTGAACCAGAAATGAAAAAGCTCAGTATATTCGCTTGTGACCAACAGCTCACCCTCTGACGCTGATTTCAGCTTTTTGTCTATGTAAAGAATATTTTCTTAGTTTTCTCTTGTGCATTATGAATAATAAGAAAAATGTAATTGAAATAATGCAGTTGAGAGGCCAACCACCCCATGTAAATCATCAATCAGACCGAGTCTGTCATTGCTGCTGGCACGTCTTATATCCCTCTCTCACCATATTATTATTATAATTATTATTTGTAATGAATGTGCCACATTCTACTGGAACCTGTGGTACATCTAAGATTAGAGGACCACGGTGTTTAGCTCACAACAGGTTCTCTTTAAATCTACATGGCCATTCATGAGTTAACAGGTTTGTTGTGGCATGGGAAGGGTTTACGTTTCTCGTGGTATATTGGCTGTGCTGCTTATTGGAACCACACCCTTCCATTATATAAATCTATATGGAGGAAAAAAAGGGAAAAGGGAGAACAAAGTCAGCTCACCAGTCTCTGAATGATCCTTTGTTAGTCCTCGCATGGAGACACCCTGATCAGGGGCGTGGTCTGTAGCAAATGCAGGAAAAAAAAATCTCCAGCGTGAAACTCCATTTCAGTAAAAAGTCCAATGATTTATTGATAAATTTAAAAATCCATCATAAAAATTGGAAAGATATGATGACAATGGGGACCCTAGTGGTCTGAAGCCGACGCGTTTCGACCACTCAGGTCTTACTCATGGCATGAAAGAGACCTAGAATATCAACCTTATATCCAATATCCTATTACTTGAAGTCTTAACCATTTATGCTTCTGATGACCAGAGTTAAAAAACCTGGTGACGGATTGCCTTTAATAAATATGATGCACAGCATGTGAGATAATTTTGTTTCCACAAACTTCTCCAGAATTCAGTTAAAGGGAACCTGTCACCCCCAAAATCAAAGGTGAGCTAAGCCCACCAACATCAGGTCCGGGGCCTCCCATCTTCTTACGATGATGTCCTCTTCTTGTCTTCACGCTGCGGCTCCGGCACAGGCATTCTTTTTCTGCAAAGCAAAGTACTGCAGTTTTCAGGCACTGGGCCTCTCTGACCTTTCCTGGCGCCTGAAAACTGCAGTACTTTGCTTTGCGAGCTGCAGTACTTTGCTCTGCCTTCAACAAGGCAGACAAAGTATGCCTGTGCCAGAGCCGCAGCATGAAGACAAGAAGAGGACGTCATCGTAAGAAGATGGGAGGCCCCGGACCAGACTGCGACGCCCATCGGACCGGACCGCAGCGGGACCGCCCCTGGTTGGGGGTTCAAAGTGCTCACCACACATCTAGATAAGTTCCTTGTGGGGGTCTAGTTTCCAAAATGGCATCACTTGTGGTGGGTTTCTACTGTTTAGGCACATCAGGGGCTCTGCAAACGCAACGTGATGCCCGCAGACCATTCCATCAAAGTCTGCGTTTCAAAACGTCACTACTTCCCTTCTGAGCCCCGACGTGTGGCCAAACAGTGGTTCCCCCTAGATATAGGGTATCAGCGTACTCAGGACAAACTGGATAACAACCTTTGGGGTCCAATTTCTCCTGTTACCCTTGTGAAAATAAAAAATTGCAGGCTAAAAAATAATTTTTGAGGAAAGAAAAATGATTTTTTATTTTCACGGCTCTGCGTTATAAACTTCTGTGAAGCACTTGGGGGTTCAAAGTGCTCACCGCACATCTAGTTTAGTTAATTGGGAGGTCTAGTTTCCAAAATGGGGTCACTTGTGGGGGAGCTCCAATGTTTAGGCACACAGGGGCTCTCCAAACGCGACATGGTGTCCGCTAACGATTGGAGCTAATTATTTATTCAAAAAGTCAAATGGCGCTCCTTCCCTTCCGAGCCCTGCCGTGCGCCCAAACAGTGGTTTATCCCCACATGTGAGGTATCGGTGTACTCAGGAGAAATTGCCCAACAAATTTTATGATCCATTTTATCCTTTAGTCCATGTGAAAATGAAAAAAAATGAGGCTAAAAGAAATTTTTTGCGAAAAAAAAGTACTTTTCCATTTTTAAGGATCAATTTGTGAAGCACCTGGGGGTTCAAAGTGCTCACTATGCATCTAGATAAGTTCCTTGGGGGGGCTAGATTCCAAAATGGAGTCACTTGTGGGGGAGCTCCAATGTTTAGGCACACTGGGGCTCTCCAAACGCAACATGGTGTCTGATAACGATTGTAGCCAATTTTTCATTCAAAAAGTCAAATGGCACTCCATCCCTTCCGAGCCTTGCTGTGTGCCGAAACAGTGGTTCACCCCCACATGTGAGGTATCGGTGTACTCAGTAAAAATTGCCCAACAAATTTTATTATCCATTTTATCCTGTTGCCCATGTGAAAATGCAAAAAATTGAGGCTAAAAGAATTTTTTTGTGAAAAAAAAGTACTTTTTCATATTTACAGATCAATTTGTGAAGCATCTGGGGGTTCAAAGTGCTCACTATGCAGCTAGATAAGTTCCTTAGTGGGTCTAGTTTCCAAAATGGGGTCACTTGTTGGGGAGCTCCAATCTTTAGGCACACTGGGGCTCTCCAAACGCGACATGGTATCCGCTAAAGATTGGAGCCAATTTTTCATTCAAAAAGTCAAATAGCGCTCCTTCCCTTCCGAGCCCTGTCGTGAGCCCAAACAGTGGTTCCCCCCACATATGGGGTATCAGCGCACTCACAACAAATTGGACAACTTTCGGGGTCCAGTTTCTCCTTTTACCCTTGGGAAAATAAAAAATTGTTGCTAAAAGGTCATTTTTGTGACTAAAAAGTTAAATGTTCATTTTTTCCTTCCATGTTGCTTCTGCTGCTGTGAAATACCTAAAGGGTTAATAAATGTCTTGAATGTGGTTTTGAGTACCTTGAGGGGTGCAGTTTTTAGAATGGTGTCATTGTTGGGTATTTTCAGCCATATAGACCCCTCAAACTGACTTCAAATGTGAGGTGGTCCCTAAAAAAATGGTTTTGTAAATTTTGTTGTAAAATTGAGAAATCGCTGGTCAAATTTTAACCCTTATAACGTAATAGCAAAAAAAAAAATTGTTTCCAAAATTGTGCTGATGTAAAGTAGACATGTGGGAAATGTTAATTATTAACTATTTTGTGTCACATAACTCTCTGGTTTAACAGAATAAAAATTAAAAATTTGAAAATTGCGAAATTTTCAAAATTTTCACCAAATTTCTGTTTTTTTCACAAGTAGACGCAAAAATTATCGACCTAAATTTACTACTAACATGAAGCCCAATATCGCTAGGACCCGTTGAAGCATTCTTGAGTTATAACCTTATAAAGGGACACTGGTCAGAATTGCAAAAAATGGCTGGGTCATGAAGGAGTTAAAAATGTTGATTCTCCTGAACATTTTTAGAAATCATAGAACTATCACAACCTCCTAGAAAGGTTTATTATCATTCTAAAAATTAAGCTGGCTTTTATAAAATTGTAATATTTACCAAAATTTATTTTTTGCTTCCATTCTTCTCAGAGCCATAACTCTTATTTTTCTGTCAATATGGCCACATGAGGGCTTCTTTTTTGCAGGAGGAGGTGTACTTTTGAACAATACCATTGGTTTGCCATATCGTTTACTAGAAAATGGGAAAAAAAACAAAGTGTGGTGAAATTGCAAAAAAAGTGCACCTCCACAATTGTTTTTTGTTTTGCTTTTCTACCATGTTCACTAAATGCTAAAACTGACCTACTATTATGATTCTCCAGATCATTAAGAGTCCGTTGATAGTAAACATGTATAGGTTCTTTTTTATTTCAGTGGTGAAAAAAAATCCCAAGTTTCTAAAAAAAAAAAAAAAGTCGCAATTTTCAGAGACCCGTAGCATCTCCATTTTTTGTGATCTGGGGCTTGGTGAGGGCTTATTTTTTCACGCTGACATTTTTATTGACACCATTTTGGTGTAGATATAATCTTTTGATCACCCATTATTGCATTTTTAATGCAATGTTGTGGTAAACAAGAAAACGTAATTCTGGAGTTTTTATTTTATTCTTGTTATACTGTTTACCGATCAGATTAATTCTTTTTATATATTGATAGATCTGGCGATTCTGAAAGTGGAAATACCAAATATATTTATTTTTTTATTGTTTTATTTTGAATGGGGCATGGGGGTGATTTAAACTTTTATATTTTTTTATTTCTTTAATATTTTTAACACTTTTTTTTTTACTTTTTACCTGCTTCAATAGTCTCTATGGGAGACTAGAAGCTGTGATCATCTGATCGCTTGTGCTACACAGAGCAGGGCTTCAGCCTGCTCTCAGTAGCAGAAATGCTCATTTGCTATGAGCGCCGACTGCTGGGCTGCACTCATAGCAATCCAGCAATGACAACAACAGGGGACTGCTGCAGACCCTGGGTTGTCATGCCAACTCATCGACAACCCACAATCATGTGACACGGGTGCTTATGGGCGGGGTTAATGATGTGCTTCCGGCTTGCTTGTGTTAAATGTCGCTGTCAGAGATTGACAGCGGCATTTAACATGTTAACAGCCGTGGGTGAATTACAATTCCACCTGCAGTTGTTAAGCGCATGTGTAAGCTGTTCAAATCAGCTGACATGTGCCGGAAAAGTTGCCGGCTCACCACCGGAGCCCGCAGCAGACAGGGGGAGGCCACCTTAAACGTACCTATACGTCTGAGGTGGTAAAGGGGTTAAAGGATTACTATTGTTTTATTCAGTTAAATGAAAAAAAAACAAAACATTACAATGATCCAATTCTGTCCTTGCTACACTGTGGCCAAACCTTTTCACTATCTGTTGTACCATGCCTAAAAAGAGTGGCGTACTATACTAGAGAGTAACCATCTGAGGCTGCATCATTTCATGGGGAACATGAAGGTTCACAATTGTTCTATAGATCACCATGGTGGAGCGGTACAACTGAAATCCTAATTCAGTGCATCATAAACATTATTCTTTTCCTGGTAAATTGAAAGTTCGTATAGTAAAATGTTTTATTAGCTTATCAAGTATACATTATTTATTAGATATGCTTCATTTAATGTACTAATGTACGTAATTGAAACTTGAGCATGTATATATGATAAATTAAGGGATCATTGGAAAAGTAATGTTGTGATAAGGAATTAAGAGAGTCTAATCTATAATGCTTACACTATTGTTTAATTTCACAGTTAATATGTGCCGTATAATTAACCACCATTGTCTTTAAATAAAACATTCTAATGGTAGCTAATAAGTCAGGGCAATTTACAATAAATTAAATCTGTACTTTTAGATTTAATTTGCTGGATTGTATGCTTGGCCAATGCTTTATATCTGATAACGGTCTAGTAAAATCTGTCTTTCCAAGAGAAATTCTCAAGTTACCTCATGATAACCAAGAAGCTGTAGGAGAAATCAGCGCAAATAGGGTCTTATCCGAGAAACACAGTGAGTTTTATGCTCAGATTAAACTCACCTGTTTAATCTGTTAAAACAGCATATTATGTGAAAAGTCAGCTGCAGCAGATCCACGGATTAGCAAGTGACCATCAGATATCAGAAGATATGAGGAGTTAGTGGATCATTTCCGCACTGCCGACACATGTGATTTTTTCCTGAAGAGGAAGTAACTTTGTGCTTTGAAACGCGTTGAATTAATCCACCACCTTACTTTACTACACTGGGATATACAGTTAGGTCCATATATATTTGGACAGAGACAACATTTTTCTCATTTTGGTTATAGACATTACCACAATGAATTTTAAACAAAACAATTCAGATGCAGTTGAAGTTCAGACTATCAGCTTTCATTTGAGGGTATCCACATTAAAATTGGATGAAGGGTTTAGGAGTTTCAGCTCCTTAACATGTGCCACCCTGTTTTTAAAGGGACCAAAAGTAATTGGACAGATTCAATAATTTTAAATAAAATGTTCATTTCTAGTACTTGGTTGAAAACCCTTTGTTGGTAATGACTGCCTGAAGTCTTGAACTCATGGACATCACCAGACGCTGTGTTTCCTCCTTTTTGATGCTCTGCCAGGCCTTCACTGCGGTGGTTTTCAGTTGCTGTTTGTTTGTGGGCCTTTCTGTCTGAAGTTTAGTCTTTAACAAGTGAAATGCATGCTCAATTGGGTTGAGATCAGGTGACTGACTTGGCCATTCAAGAATATTCCACTTCTTTGCTTTAATAGACTCCTGGGTTGCTTTGGCTTCATGTTTTGGGTCATTGTCCATCTGTAGTATGAAACGACGACCAATCAGTTTTGCTGCATTTGGCTGGATCTGAGCACACAGTATGGCTCTGAATACCTCAGAATTCATTTGGCTGCTTCTGTCCTGTGTCACATCATCAATAAACACTAGTGACCCAGTGCTACTGGCAGCCATGCATGCCCAAGCCATCACACTGCCTCCGCCGTGTTTTACAGATGATGTGGTATGCTTTGGATCATGAGCTGTACCAAGCCTTCGCCATACTTTTCTCTTTCCATCATTCTGGTAGAGGTTGATCTTGGTTTCATCTGTCCAAAGAATGTTCTTCCTGAACTGTGCTGGCTTTTTTAGATGTTTTTTAGCAAAGTCCAGTCTAGCCTTTTTATTCTTGACACTTATGAGTGGCTTGCACCGTGCAGTGAACCCTCTGTATTTACTTTTATGCAGTCTTCTCTTTATGATAGATTTGGATATTGATACGCCGACCTCCGGGAGAGTGTTGGTCACTTGGTTGGCTGTTGTGAAGGGGTTTCTCTTCACCATGGAGATTATTCTGCGATCACCCACCACTGTTGTCTTCCGTGGGCGCCCAGGTCTTTTTGCATTGATGAGATCACCAGGGCTTTCTTTCCTTCTCAGGATGTACCAAACTGTACATTTTGCCACTCCTAATATTGTAGCAATTTCTCGGATGGGTTTTTTCTCTGTTTTCACAGCTTAAGAATGGCTTGTTTCACCTTCATGGAGAGCACTTTTGACCGCATGTTTACTTCATAGGAAAACCTTCCAAATGCAAGCACCACACCTCAAATCAACTCCAGGCCTTTTATCTGCTTAGTTGAGAATGACATAATGAAGGGATTGCCCACACCTGTCCATGAAATAGCCTTGGAGTCAATTGTCCAATTACTTTTGGTCCCTTTAAAAAACAGGGTGGCACAGGTTAAGGAGCTGAAACTCCTAAACTCTTCATCCAATTTTAATATGGATACCCTCAAATGAAAGCTAAAAGTCTGAACTTCAACTGCAGCTGAATTGTTTTGTTTAAAATTAAATTGTGGTAATGTCTATAACCAAAATGAGAAAAATGTTGTCTCTGTCCAAATATATATGGACCTAACTGTACGTCTTAATCCGGTCAGCAGCGCGGAAATTATACACTAAATCCTCTTTACCTTCTCAAGTTGTCTCATGAGCAGCTCATAGCTCTGCAGTCTCCATACATTCTCCTTATTTTCTGGAAATTGAAAATGAACTCAGTTATCCTCAAATTGATTCACTCATTTCTATAGTCTAACTAAACCAATTTAATAACATAATACCTTTTTCAGGAAATAATGCCAGTCCATTCTAATATCTTTCTGGTGCTTCAGATGATTTTACATGTTAAATATGTAGAACCTATCTGAAATTGTCCAGCTTCCCCAACTGTTTCACTCATGAGATTTAAAAAAAAAAAAAAACACTTCAACTCCATTTTTGTACTGCAGAATTTCTATTGGATCCATTGCAAGACCAAATGAAAAAAATGTTTGAAGCTTATGTGAAATCGTTATTAAAAATATCTGGTCATAATGATATTTATGGAGAAAAAATGGTTAGATCTGATAAATATATTGTGTTATTTATCTAAGTACTTATTGGCTACAACTTGCCTGCTGCCTTGCCAACTAAAAGAAGAACAATTGAGCATCTAAACAAACATGTACAACTAAAAGCAGGTGGATACATTTCCATATTTTCCAATATCCCTGTAAACTCACGCATCTCCAACATCGTTAGGACTTTTCTCAGTGTTATTTGTTTAGATTTGTTGAGTAGCGAAATGCTTTCTGTGCATCACTGAAAGATATATATATATAACTCAGACATCCTATATAATGTTTTTTAGTTACTTCACAAAGCAACATTGGTTACCCTACCTTAAAGAGGTTGTTGAGGCCAAAATCGATAAGTCTGCAGTCACTCTGTGTAACTGCAGGTTTATGAATCCCCCCAGTGCATGCCCTTGTACTCACACATACCCTCCGATCCTGGGTTAGAAACCGGCGAATGCCAGCAGCGCACAGTGCATGCTCTGGGGGGATTCATTAGTCTGCAGTCACACAGAGTGACTGCAGACTTATTGATTTGGACTGAGCAACTCCTTTGAAGGCAAATTAAGGCAAAATCCTGATTGCAATTGTCAATTTAAAACTACATCTCACATTGTATAAGATGATGACATTATCCATATCTGCATAACCTTTACCTGCTCACCTTATTTTCTCTATGAGAGCTGAGAAGAGAGATTATTAATGATTTGCATAACTCTGATATATTTTCTCGATGAGACAAAATACAATAATAATAAGAAGCCGGCCCAAATCAGTCTGTAATCTAATTGACATACAACAATGCTTATAATTGTAAATGGTTCTGTCTTTCAATTATGATTTGTTAAGCTGACAGCCAAGGTCTCACACAGAGGAAGAAAAAGTCTATTATCGTTGGTCTCGAAAGCAATGACCAGTACAACACATTTATATTCACTTTCTCCCACTTGCATGACATTTTCATGGACACTGTGTTATGCTGTTCAGTTGCAGGTGGTGCTGAATGAACAGCTCCTTTGTGACAGTTTCAGTAATTCTGAGCTAACCCATGACTACCATTTGGCTAATCATACATTTTTGACAGCAGAAGGAAATATGTTATCCTCTCTGCAATAAGGAATTTTTTTTCCTACTCAAAATCGCCATTTTTCTAATTATATATTATAGATACAACATTGCATAGGTTATTGTAAGACATATCATAGCATTTAATGCATTCTGCTCACAGGGTTTTACTGACCTCTAGTGATGCAGTTCATAACTAATATAAATGTCACACTACATTACCTGTTCTGCAATACATAATAATGCAAAGATAATATTCAAACAATAATCTGGGTAAGTCGAAATGAAGTATGCTGACTAAAATTAAATAATCCAAAACCATATTATTTGGGCACGCAGTCACTACACAACTGTGTATTAAAACAATCTACAGTATAAAGAGGACAGCTCTTGGCAGACATAGCATTCAAGTTTTGAAAAGAAGCCAAATGGTGATGATAAAGCACTAAAAAGCTTGGATGCTTGTTACTCGAACTGAGCGATTACTAATGCTCGGATGCTTGTTTCGAGTAAGGAGTAAAATGGGAGTCAATGGGAAATCTGAGCATTTTTCCGGCAGTCCCTACAAGGAGGACTGAGGGCAGTGAAAATGTTAGAACAGATGGAAAAAGTACTAAATGGAAGGAGAACGACATGGGGAGGACCCCTAGAAACATTTTTTACTCCCAAATCGCTGCTGAGAACAATGGTGTCACACTTTTACTCCACTTCAGGGACTGACAATAAAAAATTAAAAATTCGTGAGAAACTAAACTATACTACAAAAACGAATGTTGAAAATTATTTCCTGTATAATGATTTGAATATAAGGCAAAATGTAAAAAGGATTTAAAAAATAATAATTTAAGTAATCAAAAATTAACATTTTTATAAAAACGTTGAAAATTTCTGTGTAATTTATGACCGAGGCTAGAACTGACAAAAATTTGATGGAAGAGGGACTCAAATGCACCCTATATTAGACATAAAGGAGAGCCTTATAATCATTATGTTCAAATTGTCATGTATTAGTACCACTAGACTCATAAAGGCTATGCCCTAAGTCAGGAACGGACATTGACAGCTTGGGGCCCCCGTGCAAGAAATGTGTCTGGGTGCCCCTCCTTTTATGGCTACAAAGCTATATACAACCCCTGGCAAAAATTATGGAGTCACCGGCCTTGGAGGATGTTCATTCAGTTGTTTAATTTTGTAGAAAAAAAGCAGATCACAGACATGGCGCAAAACTAAAGTCATTTCAAATGGCAACTTTCTGGCTCAACAAAAACAAGAACAAAAAAATGTGGTAGTCAGTAATAGTTACTTTTTTAACCAAGCATGTCAGGTAAAGGCACTGGGGAGATGGCTGTCATTACATCTTCAATAAATTCACAAGTTTATGTTGATATTTTGAACACTTTTCTTATCCCATCAATTGAAAGGATGTTTGGGGATGATGAAATCATTTTTCAAGATGATAATGTATCCTGCCATAGAGCAAAAACTGTGAAAGCATTCCTTGAAAAAAGACACATAAGATCAATGTCATGGCCTGCAAATAGATCTCAATCCAATTGAAAATGTTTGGTGGAAGTTGAAGAAAATGGTCCATGACAAGGCTCCAACCTGCAAAGCTGATCTGGCAACAGCAATCAGAGAAAGTTGGAGCCAAATTGATGAAGAGTACTTTTTGACACTCATTAAATCCATGCCTCAGTGACTGCAAGCTGTTATAAAAGCCAGAGGTGGTGCAACAAAATCCTAGTGATGTTTTGAAGTGATTTTTTGTTTGTTTTTCATGATTCCATAATTTTTTTTCAGAATTGAGTGATTCCATAATTTTTTCCCTATGCTTGGTTAAAAAAGTAACTATTACTGACTATGGTCTAAGGGGTAACGTTTCTCCTTAAGGAGAGTGACATACCAGCTGGCTTGTCAAGGTAAGGAGGCTTATTCGCCGTGCAATGCTCCTCTGGGAAATTTAATATGCAAATTGCCTCTTCTGAGAAAAAAAGGACTTAACTCTATAGCGCCACCTGTTGGAAGTAGTGATCCTACAAGTCACAATCAACCCTTTAACGAGTCGTGCACTATGACTTAGGATAAAAGCCAAATAAGTATCTCAATTCGCAGACACGGTGTTTCGGGCTGTTGGCCCTCGTCAGTGCGAAGCATGAGAACTGATTTGGCTATGTGAGAGGTTCTGGACTGGGGTCAAAGGGGTAACATTTCTCCTTAAGGAGAGTGACATACCAGCTGGCTTGTCAAGGTAAGGAGGCTTATTTGCCGTGCAATGCTCCTCTGGGAAATGTAATATGCAAATTGCCTCTTCTGAGAAAAAGAGGACTTAACTCTATAGCGCCACCTGTTGGAAGTAGTGATCCTACAAGTCACAATCAACCCTTTAATGAGTCGTGCACTATGACTTCGGATAAAAGCCAAATCAGTATCTCAATTCACAGACACGGTGTTTCGGGCTGTTGGCCCTCATCAGTGCAAAGCATGAGAACTGATTTGGCTAGGTGGGAGGCTCTGGACTGGAGGGTCTAAGGGGTAACGTTTCTCCTTAAGGAGAGTGACATACCAGCTGGCTTGTCAAGGTAAGGAGGCTTATTCGCCGTGCAATGCTCCTCTGGGAAATTTAATATGCAAATTGCCTCTTCTGAGAAAAAGAGGACTTAACTCTATAGCGCCACCTGTTGGAAGTAGCGATCCTACAAGTCACAATCAACCCTTTAACGAGTCGTGTACTATGACTTAGGATAAAAGCCAAATCAGTATCTCAATTCGCAGACACGGTGTTTCGGGCTGTTGGCCCTCGTCAGTGCGAAGCATGAGAACTGATTTGGCTAGGTGAAAGGCTCTGGACTTGGGTCTAAGGGGTAACGTTTCTCCAGAAACGGCAATTTGCATATTACTGATGACCACATTTTTTGTTCTTGATTTCTTTTAGTGTTTCTTAAAGCCAGAACGTTGCCATTTGAAATGACTTTAGTTTTGTGCCATGTCTGTGATATGCTTTTTTTTTTAACAAAATTAAACAATTGAATGAACATCCTCCAAGGCCGGTGTTACAGCTAGCGGAACGCACCGAATAAATAGAGATGTTTTTATTGATATTGGTGCGTTCGCAGCCCGGGGTCCCGTGCAGGAGTACCAGCTGCGAGCAACGGCGGCACGATATGGCGGTATGGACTAACTCAGTTACTTCACCGAGTAGTCGTGAAAGAAAAGCACTGTGCCCTGTTAGGCTTCACAGAGGCACAGGCTAACTGCCCACATAGAGAGTAGTCCGTGCTCACGCATGCACACAATATTCCTCGCCGGAGGTGCCAGCATTCTAGGGGCTTATTTCAGCCGGGTCCCTGAACACATTCAAACACAAACTCCTCGCCGGAGGTGCCAGCATTCTAGGGGCTTATTATATCCGGGTCCCTGAACACATACTCTCGTGACCACACTGGCGCAAAGCACTTAACAAAGAACAATACTAGCGCATGGCCGTGCGGTCAGGCGAACCTTAAATAGCTGCAGCACGACCAATGAGGAGCTACACAAGAGCGTGAGCAACTATAGGACCTTCCTGAAGGAGCCAATGACCTTAGCTGCAGTATCAGATCATGTGACCCTCAAGAGATCTTACTCTGGGCATGCTCAGAATGAGCAAAGCAGGACTTAGACCCAGAAGCGTCTGCTCGCCGCTGCCCAGCACCGACTTCAATGGCAGAAGCAGGAAAGGCAGCAGTAACAATTAGCACAGAGTCAGACTGAGCGAGACGCTGGGACCGACGTCTCCGCTGAGCAGGCTCTACTGCGGCAGGAGAAGAATGGGAGACTGCAGCGGAGATGGACCGAGATTCCCTCTGTGCAGAGGAGGGAACTCGACCCCTAACAGCCGGTGATTCCATAATTTTACCCAGGGGTTGTATGTACAGCCACACATACATACATGTATATATATTACATAGTCTCCTTTATTATGTATATTGTGATCCCTTATTACACAGTGCCCTCTCTTTTTATGTACAGTGCCGTCCCTTACTTATCGGATTATATACAGCCCTGCCTTTATTACATACCTTCCTCTTTTGTTAGATATATAATGCAATGACGACTGATGGAGCATAGGAAAGCTTCTTTTCCAATGGAGAAACTGATGGTCTGGTCATCTGTTCACATACTGCTCTATCAGCAGTCATTTTATATCTAACACGAGAGGGAACTATGTAATAAAAGAGGGTGATGTGAATAACAAAAATAAGAAGAATACACTATGTAAGAGACAGAAGAAGTTATATAATAAGGGACCGCACTATATATAACTACAGAATGGTACGTAATAAGGGATGGTGATACACATAATTCAAGAGGAAACTATGTAACTATGGATGGCACTATACATAATAAGTGAGTACACTATACACTAAGGGACTGTGCTATGCAAAATAAGGCTACATCTCGGTATGTGTGTGCAGTGTTGGTGTGCTGCCCGTGTTTACAGATGCATTAAGCTTGTCCTATTCTGATCCTCAAAATCGGATCAGAACAGAACATTCTCTGACTCTCACGGATCTCATTCTCAGAGCCATGATTTTCATGTGTGTGTGAATGGACCTATAAAACTGTATGAGTCCATGTGCTATACGAAAAAAAAAAAAATAGGAAACACACGAATATTTCACACAAATGTGGGAATGCAGAATAAGGGATTTTACAAAAAACATTATCAGTCCACGTCACACAATGCAGATACAGAATGTTATCTACATCCAGGCACTTACCGCTGATGCCTCATCTGATTAGAGACGCTTTCTCCTGTTTCTTCTCCATCTGGTCAGACCTTCATGTCGACATCTCCCAGCCATGACTCATCTTGTCACGATGATCTTCACAGCCTTGACAATAACAAGGTCAGTCTGTGACTCTCCCCCAATTAACTGTAAGGTTATGTGCACAGGGAAAATACTCAAGGTTTTACAGTACAAGCAAAGTGAATGAGATCCTCATGCACAGGCTGCTTATTTTTTCCAGATTTGGAGCAGATTAAAATCTGTATAATGTCAATTCTTGCAGTGTATTTCACCCGTACTAATGGGGAAAAATAAGTAACACAATCTTGGCAAAAATGTGGAAACAAAATGTATTTTACCCAACTTTATTCTTACCAACACATTATGATATAGAATCTTTCTATATTATTTCAAATCACTTTTTTTGGTGATTCCTTTGTATCTCCGATCTTACTGCACCCAATCACACAAATGATACACCATTTGAAAAGTAAACCTGCCCCTTCAGCAAGAAAATAGCCAAACAAACCACACATCCTTTATGTGATCACAAAATACATTTTAAACATTAATTTTCATAAAACTGCAGTAAGGAAAAATGATCTGCAGGTGGCACCACACTACCCCAAAGCATACTATCACAAGGCTGAAACAAATCCTAACATTTGCCTTGGGGGCTTTCCAGCTTTCCAAACTCCTTGCCCAGCTGATTTCAGGCAGGTACATAAAAAATATTTGCTACATATGTGGAAGTAGAATAAAAGTAAAACTTTACCTGTTTATGACTTCAGCTTCAAAACTAAAGATATAAATGAATGTAGTCTAAAAGGGACCTGACAGGTTCTGAACCATCAAATTTTCCGTATTATTTGACAGTCAATGAAAAGTATATCTTCCTTCTAAGGTTGCAGCTAATTAGTGACCTGGAGTCACCTCTGGTTCCAAGTAAAAAACTGCAGTGTTGACTTAACTCAGACTTTACATTGTTTTCCCGATGGGAGAGATTGGTGGAAACAAACTTGCAAAAATTGAAAAAAAAATCCAACCGTAGGGAAAAAAAGGTAAAATAATCTGCAGATATTACTTTTTTTTAAAGGGATATTCCCAATTATTATACAATGGTGTAAATACGCTCAGTTATGGGGTCAATTCTCCTTCATCATTTTTACTGTCAAAGTGGCACTACTGTACGGGGAGCTGCTCCGTTCACATACATCGGGCTGTGTTTCACTTCCCTACACTGCAGATAGATGGCAGTGCTGCTGTGGAGGGGAAAAAATGCTGCTGCCTCTGTTTTTTTGCAAGGTCCTGACAATCAGACCCCTTCTGATCAGCAAGTAAAATACCATTATGTTTAATGTTGGGGGATCTCCTTTAGGCTGGAATCACACACAACGTATGTAAAAAAAAAAAAAACGTCTGTTTTACATGGATGAGAATCGCAGAAACGTTCCCTGAACAGTGATCCATATGTCATCCGTGTGCAGTACGAGGATGCAATTTTCTTGCATCCGTGTGACATCCATATGACATCCGTATGGCGAGATTTTCTCGCCGGCTTGCAAAATGGACATATAATGGATCCATGGGCTCAAATATTCGTGAAAATGTATATACAGTCTATATATACAGTATATTGTGGCATTGCGCCTACTATTTGTATTGAGGAACACTCACATGGCAGCGGATTAACATAGTCAGGCACAGTTTTTCACACAAAACAGTCCATATGGTTTATTTAGGCGTCATAAACCGCACCGTAAGCCAAGTTGCACCTCACCAGCTTATACACAGTCCATTACTTCATCACATATGGCTTTACAAAGCATTCACTAGTCAAGCCTGTATCTCTCCAGTCACCAGGTGACTGCACAGTTTAGTAACTGTCCTTTGTCAGTGCACATAGTTCTTTCCCCATACCTGGGGTTACCTCTCAGGAGCTCCTGATCCAAAGGCTGACTCAATGTCAGTCCTGGCTTCGCCAACACAGAAGCCATCCCAGGCTCTGTGGGTACATGGTCTCACCAGGTGCCTCCAGGAAGTCTCCACTCACAGGAGCTTCCAACACCGACCATCCAGGTCCACGGTCTCTCCACGTGCTCTTCAGGAAGACTCCACTTGCCAGAGCTTCCAACATAGACCTGCCCTCTTTCAGGACCTACAACACAGACCATTCAGTTCCAAACAATCTCATCATGTGACCAAACCTCTGTCACATTATATGGTTGTAACCACCCCCCATGGATGGGTGGTGCATGTGTGGTTAGCCAATTTCTGCCCAGCTCTTTGACTAACTCCATAAGCCCCCTTATAAGTAAACACAACAAACACTTGTGGAATTACAAGTCCCAGCATAACCATATCACTTTGGGCTTACAGCACAGAGAACCTCTGCGACACATACCGGCCATTTACAATAATGCCAGTCCCTAATTCACCATTATGATTATGCCTCCAAGCGCATCCCAAAGCGCGCACACAGTTCTCCCTGGCTGTAACATGGGTCACTGCATCACTATATATATATCTATATATATATATATATATATATATATACATATATATATATATTTTATATATATATATATATATATATATATATATATATATATACAGTACCGACCAAAAGTTTGGACACACCTTCTCATTTAAAGATTTTTCTGTATTTTGATGACTATGAAAATTGTACATTCACACTAAAGGCATAAAAACTATGAATTAACACATGTGGAATTATATACTTAACAAACAAGTGTGAAACAACTGAAATTATGTCTTATATTCTAGGTTCTTTTGCTTTGATGACTGCTTTGCACACTCTTGGCATTCTCTCGATGAGCTTCAAGAGATTGTCACCGGGAATGGTCTTCCAAAAGTCTTGAAGGAGTTCCCAGAGATGCTTAGCACTTGTTGGCCCTTTTGCCTTCACTCTGTGGTCCAGCTCACCCCAAACCATCTCGATTGGGTTCAGGTCTGGTGACTGTGGACGCCAGGTCATCTGGCGTAGCACCCCATCACTCTCTTTCTTGGTCAAATAGCCCTTACACAGCCTGGAGGTGTGTTTGGGGTCATTGTCCTGTTGAAAAATAAATGATGGTCCAACTAGACGCAAACCAGATGGAATAGCATGCCGCTGCAAGATGCTGTGGTAGCCATGCTGGTTCAGTATGCCTTCAATTTTGAATAAATCCACAACAGTGTCACCAGCAAAGCACCCCCACACCATCACACCACCTCCTCCATGCTTCACGGTGGGAACCAGGCATGTAGAGTCCATCCGTTCACCTTTTCTGCATCGCACAAAGACACGGTGGTTGGAACCAAAGATCTCAAATTTGGACTCATCAGACCAAAGCACAGATTTCCACTGGTCTAATGTCCATTCCTTGTGTTCTTTAGCCCAAACAAGTCTCTTCTGCTTGTTGCCTGTCCTTAGCAGTGGTTACCTAGCAGCTATTTTACCATGACGGCCTGCTGCACAAAGTCTCCTCTTAACAGTTGTTGTAGAAATGTGTCTGCTTCTAGAACTCTATGTGGCATTGACCTGGTCTCTAATCTGAGCTGCTGTTAACCTGCGATTTCTGAGGCTGGTGACTCTGAAAAACTTACTTAGCTGCTTTTTTCTTGCCATAATACAAATTCTAACAGTCTATTCAGTAGAGCTATCAGCTGTGTATCCACCAGACTTCTGCACAACACAACTGATGGTCCCAACCCCATTTATAAGGCAAGAAATCCCACTTATTAAACCTGACAGGGCACACCTGTGAAGTAAAAACCATTTCCCGTGACTACCTCTTGAAGCTCATCAAGAGAATGCCAAGAGTGTGCAAAGCAGTCATCAAAGCAAAAGGTGGCTACTTTGAAGAACCTAGAGTATAAGACATGTTTTCAGTTGTTTTACACTTTTTTTGTTAAGTATTTAATTCCACATGTGTTAATTCATAGTTTTGATGCTGTCAGTGTGAATGTACAATTTTCATAGTCATGAAAATACAGGAAAATCTGAGAAGGTGTGTTCAAACTTTTGGTCTGCACCACACATATATATATATATATATATATATATATATATATATATATATATATATATATATATATATATATATACACACATATATACAGTGGAGCATAAGAACAGACCACCCAAAATTTAAAGACAGATCAAATTTATTAATACACATGAACACATACATGAAAATAGCAAAAACTATGAATCAAAAAATAGAATGGAAACATATGGAGGAGACAAGAAGGTAAGCGGGGAGGGAAAACAGCACCAGGTAACTACATCATACCAGAAAAGCAAAACAGAAGAATCGTTATAGTGCAAAGCCGAACAATTTTGGAGCAACAAAAATAAATTGCATAGTGTGCATGATATGCATTAAACCATCATTAATTCATTAAAGATTCCTGTCTGCCCATATTGGATCAGAGCTGCTGTCACCCGCCCAGCCCCTGATGCATGTTTCACATACCTGCTTTGCCAAAGAGTAGAGGACCTAGGGCTGAACCTTGGGGGACACCGACAGATAGGGGGCAAGGTGAAGAGGTGGTGTGTGAGTAGGAGATGCTGAATTTATGGTCTGTTAGGTATGAAGAGATCAAAGATAGGGCCAAGTATGTGATACAAAAAGATGAGAAAGTTTGTAGTAAGAGGGAATTGCCCACTGTGTCGAAGGCTGATAACAGATCCAGGAAGAGGAGGACAGAGTAGCGTCGCTTGGATTTAGCAGATAGTAGGTCGTTGGTGACTTTAGTCATCTCAGTTTCAGTGGAATGGTGCGGTAGGAAGCCAGATTGTAAGTTGTGAAAGAGGTAGCGGGAGGAGATGTGGGAGGACAGATCAAAATGGACATGATTTTCCAGCAGTCTTGAGGCATAGAGGAGAAGTGATATGGGGCAATAGCTAGGCAGAGGGGATGGGTCAAGGGAGGGCTTTTTGAGGATGGGTGTGATTGATGCATGTTTAAAGCATGAGGGGAAGATACCTGTTGTTAGTGGGATGAGATCAGGTCAATTTCACAGGTGGTGAGGTGTGATTTGGAGAGTAAAGTTGATCTTCTGGAATGATTGAAAAGTTGGTTTTGGAGGAGGAAGGCTGAGTAGTTATGAGGAGGGACTGTGGGGGCTGTAGGCTAAAGCTTTCCTTGATGATGTTATCGATCTTCTGCTTGAAGAATGAGGTAAAGTCTTCAGCTGAGGTGAGATGAGCAGGAGGAGGAACTGAGGATGAAGGAGAGAATTGAAATTGTTGAATAGCTGTTTAAGATTGTGAGACAGGGAGGATATAAGAGATGAAAAGTATGTTTCTTTTGCTGCAGTGAGCGTGGACTTGAAAGTAATGAGGGACTGTTTGAATGCGATGAAGTGATATTTGCTTGGGATCTTTGCGTGGATGTGTTGACGAGGGTCACCAGGATTTGGAAAGATATCACTGGCAGTGAGGAGGAGCAGAGAAAGTTTTAGTAGATGGGAGCAGGAGAGAGCATCAGGTGACTGTCTGTGTTTGGAGACAGGGGATTATATGTTGAGGAATTGTTCTGAGGAGGAGGTGAGATGGATGGGGAGTAGAGATGGGCGGACACCTGGATGTTTGGGTCAGGCGGGTTCTGCTGAACAGTTACAAAAAGTTTGGGTTCGGGTACCAGAACAGTAACATAGTAACATAGTTATTAAGGTTGAAAGAAGACTTTAAGTCCATCTTGTTCAACCCATAGCCTAACCTAGCATGCCCTAACATGTTGATCTAGAGGAAGGCAAAAAAAAACCATGTGGCAAACAGTAAGCTCCACATTGGGGAAAAAAATTCCTTCCTGACCCCAAACATGGCAATCAGATTAGCACATGACAGCGCAACAAAGACCCGGTGTTCAGGCAGCTGATCCCGAACAGTAACACAGACTTCCTGGTGAAGTCCATGTTCGGTGTCCGTGCCTGAACCGTAGGTGTTCGGTATGGACGCTGAACTTGACTGTTTGGGTTCGCCCATCTCTAATGGGAAGGAGGAAGAAATAACCAGCTCCTTATTAAGTGTAGAGATTAGTAGGTTTGTAGAAAGTGGAGAACTAAAGGGGTGAGAGTAAAGACAAACAGAAACATTGTTTGCTCCAACTGTGTATCCAGTTACCTTGAGTTCACTTATGTGATGCACTGGGCATAACACAAATCCTTCATTAAAAATTTATGTTAGGATTTGGGATATATTGGGCAGCATGTAGACAGTTAACTCTTAATGTTATTGTGTTGGAAACTGGACAAATGGGAAAGCATTAGCCAAATGCTGCTAGCTAGACTACTGATTAACAGCATATCTGAAATATCAAGGCTTGAGAGGTATTACTGGTATTTCCTAATTAGTACCTACCAAGAAAGGTCAACTGGTAAACCAGTGGAAAGTGTTTTATTGCAGAAAATTTATGCAGCAAGTATGGCTTGTGGATACGTACCCTAGCACAGACATTTGTCATTTCTGTCTGCTTCATGTTTTTCTATGACACTAGTGCTACATTTTTCTATAAATGTGAAGCTTCTATTGAAAAAAATGTTTTAAAAGGAAACAAATAGCTAATGTTAGGTTTTGAAATTGTAGGCTTCACCAGACACAGCATGTGAAGCTGTAGAGCAGATAAGATACTTTTTAAAGTAGCAAAAGCATTTAGGAAAGCTGTCAGCTCAACATGGGTCATAAGTGAGTACAAAAAGCACAGGGAAACCAGTAATAAACTACTTTCTGTTAGGTGACTTATTTTAGAACAACTATATTTCTCTCACCAGTTGTTGCAGATCATTCATTAACCATTGTTTTTCATGTTTTTCATTTTAATAAAAAAATCAATAAAAAAGACCTATGCAGTAACCTACCAGCAATTTGCAAAGCTACATTAAAGTTGTTTGATAGGTAAATCTATCATATGCTTTTTTGACATATTCAGGATGCTCAATTTTGCTTAATTGGTAAGATGTTTGCGGCTGCACAATATGTTGCCTATTGATTCATGCTAATTATAATTTCATCAGGGAAATTAAATAATTACGGCATTCAAATCATGACCCTACTTCTAGTCTTCAATATACACTCACTGGCCACTTTATTAGGTACACCTGTCCAACTTCTTGTTAACACTTAATTTCTAATCAGCCAATCACATGGCAGCAACTCAGTGCATTTAGGCATGTAGACATGGTCAAGACAATCTCCTGCAGTTCAAACCGAGCATCAGTATGGGGAAGAAAGGTGATTTGAGTGCCTTTGAACGTGGCATGGTTGTTGGTGCCAGAAGGGCTGGTCTGAGTATTTCAGAAACTGCTGATCTACTGGGATTTTCACGCACAACCATCTCTAGGGTTTACAGAGAATGGTCCGAAAAAGAAAAAAAATCCAGTGAGCGGCAGTTCTGTGGGCGGAAATGCCTTGTTGATGCCAGAGGTCAGAGGAGAATGGGCAGACTGGTTCGAGCTGATAGAAAGGCAACAGTGACTCAAATCGCCACCCGTTACAACCAAGGTAGGCCTAAGAGCATCTCTGAACGCATAGTGCGTCGAACTTTGAGGCAGATGGGCTACAGCAGCAGAAGACCACACCGGGTACCACTCCTTTCAGCTAAGAACAGGAAACTGAGGCTACAATTTGTACAAGCTCATCGAAATTGGACAGTAGAAGATTGGAAAAACGTTGCTTGGTCTGATGAGTCTCGATTTCTGCTGCGACATTCGGATGGTAGGGTCAGAATTTGGCGTAAACAACATGAAAGCATGGATCCATCCTGCCTTGTATGGAGCATCTTTGGGATGTGCAGCCGACAAATCTGCAGCAACTGTGTGATGCCATCATGTCAATATGGACCAAAATCTCTGAGGAATGCTTCCAGCACCTTGTTGAATCTATGCCACGAAGAATTGAGGCAGTTCTGAAGGCAAAAGGGGGTCCAACCCGTTACTAGCATGGTGTACCTAATAAAGTGGCCGGTGAGTGTATATGGGCAATACAAAGACTAAAACTTAAAGAGAATCTGTCATATCATTTCAAGAATCTAAAGTGTCCCCAATGCATAGCACTAACATGTTTTTTTTAATTAAAAATTGCACTGTAATGATGTCCAAAAAGCAATGGACGAGCAGGGAGCCACACAGGAACAACTGATCTGACAGGTGCAGCTCTTTTAGTTTCATTTCTCCCTCCTCACCAGATTGTCAGGAAATCCACTATTCCCCAATACCTTCCTGACTCTCGAGGTTTTGTGAAACCTGATAACACAGTTGTACTGCAGAGACTCAGCAGAGATGTAACTGTGCTGGCTTCTCAGACACATTGTTCCCGAACACGTCACACTATATAAGGTTGGTATTTTTTGTTTTTAGTTATGACAATTGTTAATTTAGCTTGTTTTATGAATGGATAGTTCAAAATTTGTGGATATTTCATAGAACTAAATAAGGTTTTCTTACAAATGAAAGTGTACTTCTCAGGTACATTGTTCCCTTGTAAGGAGATAGACTGGGCTGTGGGTGCCTGCACTGGGCCGGGTCTGGAACTGTCGAGGCTGTGTCCCATGTTTCCCGGGGGAAGGAAAAGGGGTCCGCACAGGCCCCTAATGACCCAGGCAGTGGGGGAAGGTTTAGACAGGGAACAAGGCCGGAAGCTGAGGCAAAAGCAGCAAGGGGGACAGAGTGCTCCACACCAAAAGCTGGCGCAGCGACGGACCACAGCAGGCAGCTCCTGATGCCACCAGCGACACATCTAGAGTCAGAAGAACCGCGCGCCCAGTGACAGTAAAGTCTGTGCACGTGCAGAGGGCCGAGGGCCGATTACGGGACACTACCCTGAGGTCTTCAGTGCCGGACAGTGTACCACAGACCCTCGTTTAACCACAGGATTTCTACAGCCATTGTTGCATTTGCTGCACAGGCTCATGGACTAGGGGCTCAATGGGAAAAAACGGAGACCGCCCGTTGCCGCCAGAAGATATACTGTGAACTGTGGAATCCCCTTTAAAGACTTTGCACTGGCCGATATGGAGACTATGACCCTCACCAGATCATCTGCAGCCAGGGAAAACCACTGACACAATAAGTGATAAGTTTAAGAGAACTGCTTTCACATTACCATCATTTGCTTCCTTGCATTTGCAATTTAACTTGTTATCCCCCTGCGAGGAGTACTGTTTTTGTTCAATTAAATTGTTAACGCTTGCTCTGCCTCTCTTGCGTCACTGCATCCCGCAACCTGCTTACACCCTAACACATATTCTATCCCTTGTTTCAGATAATCTGCTGAAATGTAGAGGAAAATGTATGTTTTGTCAAAACCCCTTCATGTTGATGAAGAGAAGATGCTGTTAGATGAAGACGATGATGCATGAGGATTTAAGAGAAGAAAGTGAAATTGATTCTCATGATGAGGTGGAAGTATGTGAAATTGATTCTGAAACAGAGCAAGATAGTGATGAGGATGAAGAAGATATAGAAACATATCATATGGGAAGAGATAAAAAAACAAATGGAGCAATATGTCACCCATGCAAACTAAATGTTGGGAACCTCAAAACAATCTCACTCACCTTCCTGCAGTTAAAGGATCAGCAAGTAATGCTAAAACTGCAGCTGAATGCTGAAATAGTTTATTCACAGATGACATTCTGGACTCTATTGTCACATACACAAATCAATATATAGACATTATAAAGGACAAGGTCATCTGCAACAGAATCATCAAAGCCACAGATGAAATAGAGCTGATGGCTTTTTTGGATTGTTATGCCTTGCAGGAGCTTATAGGGCAAATCGCCAAAGTTTGGAGGAACTTTGGGGTATAGATGGTGATGGAACAGAAAAATTTGGCTTTGTTGTATGTTTAAAAAGATTCAAGATTCTAATTTGTTGCCTTCGATTCGACGACAGAAATACTCAAACCCAATGTTAAACATATGACCGGCTTGCTCCGATTCACGATTTATTTTAAAAAGTTGTTGAAAACTGTAAGAAAAGCTATTGTTCCACCCCTGCGGTCTGGCCGCCACAATGGTATCGCCTTCCTAACCGTTGATGGTATTCTGTCTGAAAGTAAATGGAGCGCCGTACACTAAGCAAACCACGCATCCACACACAAGCCCATCCCTGACCAGAAGGGGGAGCACAAGCCCCTAGTTTGTAGGGTAACTGCCTCTTCTGGATGGGGGTGGTTTAAAAAGAGAGAGAGTAGAGCAGTGTGAGGAAAGGAAGAAAGAGCATGTGGAGTTTCCAGTGTTGGAGCTATGGAAGGCTCACCCTAGGATTGTGACGAGAGGAGGACACCAGAGTCCTGGGCAACCAGGGATTGCAAACCTGAGAGCAGAATCTGGACACCAGGGGACTGCAGATTCTCTGGCCACCCATGCAGCACCAAAAGCACCACATTACAGAGGGCTCAGAGCTGGGACTGAGAGAACAGCTTGCAAAGAGCTCACAATGTATGCTGGCTGTAGCTGCTACAGAACAGGCAAGCAGGGAGTACAAATAAGAAGGGCATAGAAAGGAAGGCTTATTCTACCCACTTAAGGAGTGGACTCCAGCTGCTCCCAGACTGGTCGGACCATGAACCTGGTGACCAGTACCCCTGGATTCAACTTGCCATCCATTTTCAGTAAAGCTAAAAACTGAATTTTTTTTACCTCCTTGCTTCTTTCTGCTGCACTGCTCACTACAACCCCCATCATCACCCCAAGGGGCCCTCTCCTGCTCCACCTTGCTGCACTACCATCTATACCCTGAGGTCTGGTCAGGGCTACGGTGCTGGGCAAACGCCAACAAGATAGACTGCCTGCCTGGCTATCGAGTACCCTGGGCCACACAACCGTGGCACTTTTGTACTGGGGTGAACATCACTGTTGACAAAATACTCCTTGTTTTTCATGGCAGATGTGCATTTCGTCAATCCAATCCATCAAACAATAACAAATACAGAATTAAAATTTATGCCCTTGTTGATGCCATGTTTATGCAGGAAAACAACTAGAAGGTCCATACCATGTCAGCACCAAACCTAGTGAAGTTGTGAAAAGAATGGCTGAGCCTTTACTTGGATAGGGTGCAATATAATAGCTAACAATTGGTGGGATCTGATTGATTATCTGAAAATGCAGAATCTTTCATATGTAGGTATTGTAAGAAAAAATAAAAAAGAATTGGCGCCCCAGTTTGTAAATGTGAAAGGGAGAAAACAGTACATCAGTATGCTTGCATTCAATAATGGAAAAGTTTTGGTTTCCTATGTAGTGCACAAAAAGTTAAATTTAATTCTTTTCTCAATGCATTCATGATGATGATGCCATCGATCCTGGGTCTGAAGCACAAAAAAATGGAAATAATTCATTTTATAATGCAACCAAAGGGGGTGTTGATACAGCTAATCAGATGTGCTCACCTTCCTGAGTCAGCAGAAACTCCAGGCACTGGCCAATGGTCATATTTTTCACTATGCTGAATTTGGGTGGTATAAATTCACATGTGATTTACCTTGAAAACAGCTTGTCCCGCTCCATAGAAGAGCCTATGTGAAAAAATTGGCCCATGAACTAGTGCTTGGAAAGCTACCCAGGAGAATTTCCAGCCAGAAGATGATAGTGAAAATCTACCACCTCTACCACCTCTCAAAACAAGGAGGCTTCTCCAATAATCTCCGGGTGCCGGCAGCTTTTCCTGTGTTCAGCGGTCATGTGGTACCGCTCATTAAAGTAATGAATACGGACGCGACTCCACTCCCATAGGCGGAGCGCATATTCATTACTTTAATGAGCGTGTTGTGAATTTGGATTCTGGGCTCCCCCGGTGGCTACTGGTGGAATTGAACTGGTGTCTTCATCTTCTCTGTTCACCTGTTCCCATCAAGATGTGGGAGTCGCTATATAACCTTGCTGCTCTGTTAGTTGCTTGCCGGTCAACAATGTTATCAGAAGCCTCTCTGTGCTTGTTCCTGCTCCTAGACAACTACTAGATAAGTTGGACTCTTGTCCATGTTTGTTTTTGCATTTTTGTTCCAGTTCACAGCTGTAGTTTCGTTACTGTGTCTGGAAAGCTCTTGTGAACAGGAATTGCCACTCTGGTGTTATGAGTTAATGCCAGAGTTTTAAAGTAATTTCTGGATGGTGTTTTGATAGGGTTTTCAGCTGACCATGAAAGTGTCCTTTCTGTCTTCTGCTATGTAGTAAGTGGACCTCAAATTTGCTAAACCTATTTTCATACTACGTTTGTTATTTCATCTTAATTCACCGCCAATACATGTGGGGGGCCTCTGTCTCCTTTCGGGGTATTTCTCTAGAGGTGAGCTAGGACTAATATTTTCCTCTGCTAGCATTATTTAGTCCTCCGGCTGGTGCTGGCCATCAAGAATCAACGTAGGCATGCTACCCGGCCACTGCTAGTTGTGTGTTAGGTTTAGTTCATGGTCAGCTCAGTTCCCATCTTCCAAGAGCTAGTTCCTATATATGCTGATGCTATGTTCTCTTGCCATTGAGAACATGACAGTTTGACCGGCCCACTAAAGGGTTAAAATCCTTGGCTGAGAAAGGAGAGAAATAAGAAGTCTGCTGAGATTTTTTTTTTTTTTTTTTCTCCTTCTAATCTTTGAATGGCTCTGTGTCCACCTGTTTGTAATGGATCTTCAGAGTGTAACTGCAGGTTTGAATAATCTCGCCACGAAGGTACAAAATTTGCAAGACTTTGTTTGTCATGCACCTGTATCTGAGCCGAGAATTCCTTTGCCGGAATTTTTCTCGGGGAATAGATCTGGGTTTCAGAATTTTCGAAATAATTGCAAATTATTTTTGTCCCTGAAATTTCGCTCTGCCGGAGACCCTGCACAGCAGGTCAGGATTGTGATTTCCTTGCTCCGGGGCGACCCTCAAGACTGGGCTTTCTCATTGACACCAGGGGATCCTGCGTTGCTCAATGTGGATGCGTTTTTTCTGGCCTTGGGGTTGCTTTATGACGAACCTCATTTGGAGCTTCAGGCAGAAAAAACTTTGATGTCCCTATCTCAGGGGCAAGATGAAGCGGAAATTTACTGCCAAAGATTCCGTAAATGGTCTGTGCTTACTCAGTGGAATGAGTGCGCCTTGGCGGCGACTTTCAGAGAGGGTCTCTCTGATGCCATTAAGGATGTTATGGTGGGGTTCCCTGTGCCTGCGGGTCTGAATGAGTCCATGACAATGGCTATTCAGATCGATAGGCGTTTGCGGGAGCGCAAACCAGTGCACCATCTGGCGGTGTCCACTGAGAAGTCGCCAGAGAGTATGCAGTGTGATAGAATTCTGTCCCGAAGCGAGCGGCAGAATTTTAGACGGAAAAATGGGTTGTGTTTCTATTGTGGTGATTCTACTCATGTTATATCAGCATGCTCTAAGCGCACTAAAAAGCTTGATAAATCTGTTTCCATTTGCACCTTACCGTCTAAGTTTATTCTATCTGTGACCCTGATTTGCTCTTTGTCACCTATTACCACGGACGCCTATGTCGACTCTGGCGCCGCTTTGAGTCTTATGGATTGGTCCTTTGCCAAACGCTGTGGGTATGATTTAGAGCCTTTGGAGACTCCTATTCCTCTGAAGGGGATTGACTCCACCCCATTGGCTAATAATAAACCACAATACTGGACACAAGTAACTATGCGTATTAATCCGGATCACCAGGAGATTATTCGCTTTCTGGTGCTGTATAATCTACATGATGATTTGGTGCTAGGATTGCCTTGGCTGCAATCTCACAACCCAGTCCTCGACTGGAGAGCTATGTCTGTGTTGAGCTGGGGATGTAAGGGGGCTCATGGGGATGTACCTGTGGTTTCCATTTCATCATCTACTCCCTCTGAAATTCCTGAGTTCCTGTCTGATTATCGTGACGTCTTTGAAGAATCCAAGCTTGGTTCGTTACCTCCGCACCGAGAGTGCGATTGTGCCATAGATTTAATCCCGGGTAGTAAATACCCAAAGGGTCGTTTGTTTAATCTGTCTGTGCCTGAACATGCTGCTATGCGAGAATATATAAAGGAGTCCTTGGAAAAGGGACATATTCGTCCATCGTCATCTCCCTTAGGAGCCGGTTTTTTCTTTGTGTCAAAAAAAGACGGCTCTTTGAGACCATGTATCGATTATCGGCTTTTGAACAAAATCACTGTTAAATATCAATACCCATTGCCGTTGCTGACTGATTTGTTTGCTCGCATAAAGGGGGCCAAGTGGTTCTCTAAGATTGACCTTCGTGGGGCGTATAATTTGGTGCGAATCAGGCAGGGGGATGAGTGGAAGACCGCATTTAATACGCCCGAGGGCCACTTTGAGTATTTAGTGATGCCTTTTGGTCTTTCAAATGCTCCGTCAGTTTTCCAGTCCTTTATGCATGATATTTTTCGCGATTATTTGGATAAATTCATGATTGTGTATCTGGATGATATTCTGATTTTTTCGGATGACTGGGACTCTCATGTCCAGCAAGTCAGGAGGGTTTTCCAGGTTTTGCGGTCTAATTCTTTGTGTGTGAAGGGTTCTAAGTGTGTTTTTGGGGTACAGAGAATTTCCTTTTTGGGATATATTTTTTCTCCCTCTTCCATTGAAATGGATCCTGTCAAGGTTCAAGCTATTTGTGATTGGACGCAGCCCTCTTCTCTTAAGAGTCTTCAGAAATTTTTGGGCTTTGCTAACTTTTATCGTCGATTTATTGCTGGTTTTTCGGATATTGCTAAGCCATTGACCGATTTGACTAAGAAGGGTGCTGATGTTGCTGATTGGTCCCCTGACGCTGTGGAGGCCTTTCGGGAGCTTAAGCGCCGTTTTTCCTCTGCCCCTGTGTTGCGTCAGCCTGATGTTGCTCTACCTTTTCAGGTTGAGGTCGACGCTTCTGAGATCGGAGCTGGGGCAGTGTTGTCGCAGAAAAGTTCTGACTGCTCCGTGATGAGGCCTTGTGCCTTCTTTTCCCGTAAATTTTCGCCCGCTGAGCGGAATTATGATGTTGGGAATCGGGAGCTTTTGGCCATGAAGTGGGCTTTTGAGGAGTGGCGCCATTGGCTTGAGGGGGCCAGACATCAGGTGGTGGTATTGACTGACCACAAAAATTTGATTTATCTTGAGACCGCCAGGCGCCTGAATCCTAGACAGGCGCGCTGGTCATTATTTTTCTCTCGGTTTAATTTTGTGGTGTCATACCTACCGGGTTCTAAGAATGTTAAGGCGGATGCCCTTTCTAGGAGTTTTGAGCCTGACTCGCCTGGTAACTCTGAGCCCACAGGTATCCTTAAGGATGGAGTGGTATTGTCAGCCGTTTCTCCAGACCTGCGGCGGGCCTTGCAGGAGTTTCAGGCGGATAGACCGGATCGTTGCCCACCTGATAAACTGTTTGTTCCTGATGATTGGACCAGTAGAGTCATCTCTGAGGTTCATTCCTCTGCGTTGGCAGGTCATCCTGGCATTTTTGGTACCAGGGATTTGGTGGCAAGGTCCTTCTGGTGGCCTTCCCTGTCACGAGATGTGCGAGGCTTTGTGCAGTCTTGTGACGTTTGTGCTCGGGCCAAGCCTTGTTGTTCTCGGGCTAGTGGATTATTGTTGCCCTTGCCTATTCCTAAGAGGCCTTGGACGCACATCTCGATGGATTTTATTTCAGATCTGCCTGTTTCTCAGAAGATGTCTGTCATCTGGGTGGTGTGTGACCGTTTCTCTAAGATGGTCCATTTGGTTCCTCTGCCCAAGTTGCCTTCTTCTTCCGAGTTGGTTCCTCTGTTTTTTCAAAATGTTGTTCGTTTGCATGGTATTCCTGAGAATATCATTTCTGACAGAGGGACCAAATTCGTGTCTAGATTTTGGCGGGCATTCTGTGCTAGGATGGGCATAGATTTATCTTTTTCGTCCGCTTTCCATCCTCAGACGAATGGCCAGACCGAGCGGACTAATCAGACCCTGGAGACATATCTGAGGTGTTTTGTGTCTGCTGACCAGGATGATTGGGTTGCTTTTTTGCCATTGGCAGAGTTCGCTCTCAATAATCGGGCCAGCTCTGCCACTTTGGTGTCCCCGTTTTTCTGTAATTCGGGGTTTCATCCTCGATTTTCCTCTGGTCAGGTGGAATCTTCGGATTGTCCTGGAGTGGATGCTGTGGTGGAGAGATTGCATCAGATCTGGGGGCAGGTGGTGGACAATTTGAGGTTGTCCCAGGAGAAGACTCAGCTTTTTGCCAACCGCCACCGTCGTGTTGGTCCTCGGCTTTGTGTTGGGGATTTGGTGTGGTTGTCTTCTCGTTTTGTCCCTATGAGGGTCTCTTCTCCTAAGTTTAAGCCTCGGTTCATCGGCCCATATAAGATATTGGAGATTCTTAACCCTGTTTCCTTCCGTTTGGACCTCCCTGCATCCTTTTCTATTCATAACGTTTTTCATCGGTCATTATTGCGCAGGTATGAGGTACCGGTTGTGCCTTCCGTTGAGCCTCCTGCTCCGGTGTTGGTTGAGGGTGAGTTGGAGTACGTTGTGGAGAAAATCTTAGACTCTCGTGTTTCCAGACGGAGACTCCAGTATCTGGTCAAGTGGAAGGGATACGGCCAGGAGGATAATTCTTGGGTGAATGCATCTGATGTTCATGCCTCTGATTTGGTTCGTGCCTTTCATAGGGCCCATCCTGATCGCCCTGGTGGTTCTGGTGAGGGTTCGGTGCCCCCTCCTTGAGGGGGGGGTACTGTTGTGAATTTGGATTCTGGGCTCCCCCGGTGGCTACTGGTGGAATTGAACTGGTGTCTTCATCTTCTCTGTTCACCTGTTCCCATCAAGATGTGGGAGTCGCTATATAACCTTGCTGCTCTGTTAGTTGCTTGCCGGTCAACAATGTTATCAGAAGCCTCTCTGTGCTTGTTCCTGCTCCTAGACAACTACTAGATAAGTTGGACTCTTGTCCATGTTTGTTTTTGCATTTTTGTTCCAGTTCACAGCTGTAGTTTCGTTACTGTGTCTGGAAAGCTCTTGTGAACAGGAATTGCCACTCTGGTGTTATGAGTTAATGCCAGAGTTTTAAAGTAATTTCTGGATGGTGTTTTGATAGGGTTTTCAGCTGACCATGAAAGTGTCCTTTCTGTCTTCTGCTATGTAGTAAGTGGACCTCAAATTTGCTAAACCTATTTTCATACTACGTTTGTTATTTCATCTTAATTCACCGCCAATACATGTGGGGGGCCTCTGTCTCCTTTCGGGGTATTTCTCTAGAGGTGAGCTAGGACTAATATTTTCCTCTGCTAGCATTATTTAGTCCTCCGGCTGGTGCTGGGCATCTAGAATCAACGTAGGCATGCTACCCGGCCACTGCTAGTTGTGTGTTAGGTTTAGTTCATGGTCAGCTCAGTTCCCATCTTCCAAGAGCTAGTTCCTATATATGCTGATGCTATGTTCTCTTGCCATTGAGAACATGACATGAGCGGTACTAGTGACCGCTGAACACCGGAACAAGCTGCCGGTGCCAGAGACCATCGCATCGGAGAAGCTGCCAGGGAACGCGCCAGGAGGGTGAGAATGTGGTGGGAGGGTGAGCATTGTGATATTCACCTGTCCCCGTTCCACCGCCGTGCTCTGTCTTCTGCGTCCTCTGGCTGTGATGTTCAGGTCAGAGGGCGCGATGATGTGCTAGTGCGTGCACTCTGCCTGAACAGTCACTGCAGAGAGACGGAAGACACAGCGGCGCATGGCTCTGGAACTGGGACAGGTGAATATCGCAAGTGCTGGTGTCACCGCCTGTTCAGGACAAGAGGTGAGTATATCATTTTTTTTAATCGCAGCAGCAGCATAAGGGGCACAATATTCTATGGAGCATATTATGGGGCCATAATCAACCTTTATGCAGCATTGTGTGGGGCAAATGTTTCTATGGTGCATCTTATGGGGCCATAATCAACCTTTATGCAGGATTGTGTGGGGCACATTTTCTATGGAGCATCTTATGGGGCCATAATCAACCTTTGTACAGCATTATATAGGCCATATTTTTCTATGAAGCATCTTAGGGGGCCCATCATAAACTTTATGGAGCATTATATGGGGCGTATTTTGTATGGAGCATCATATGGGGCCCAATATAAACTACAGTATATGGAGCATTATATGGGGTGTATTTTGTATGGAGCATTATATGAGGCTCCTGATTCAATATGGATATTCAAAAACACTTAACATACTGATGTCTCAATTAATTTTACTTTTATTGGTATTTTTATTTTTGAAATTTAACAGTAGCTGCAGCACTTCCTACCCTAGGCTTATACTCGTGTCATTACTTTTTCCCAGTTTTTTGTGGCAAAATTAGGGGTCTCGGCTTATACTCGGGTCGGCTTATACTCGAGTATATATGGTAAGTCAAGCTCAATTTTTGTGTTTTTTCTTTATATTATTGCATTCTGTGAAAGCCAGGGTGTGGCCTCCTTTTTTCTGGGCAGGAGATTGTATATAAGTCTCCCCCAGACTGGTGTTCCACTGGATGGGCCCAGTCCTTTTGTCTGCCCTTACTCACACTGAGGTCAACATTGATACATGGTAAGGTTTTTAATATTAGACAGCGTAGGACTGTGTAGGATCAAAGTTACCTTGTCCTGGTGGGATGGCTTTTAAGCTATTTTTGATGAAAAACAGTATTACTAAAAACTCTTATTTAGATGCACTTTTTGCTTTTTACTTTGCTACAGCAAGGTTTTTGTTCATTTTTTTCTCTTGTAGGTTTTATATGTTTTATGGCCAATGTGAACATGCATTTATGTGCAGCATGTGTATCAACTTAAGTCAAGCTCAATTTTTTCTTAATTAATTGACAGCTGTTAGGCAAAAATTTAAAAAATTGAACAAGTTCTTAGTTTAGCATTCTGATCAGACTGTATGA
Organism: Ranitomeya variabilis; assembly: GCF_051348905.1. Lineage (NCBI taxonomy): Eukaryota > Metazoa > Chordata > Amphibia > Anura > Dendrobatidae > Ranitomeya > Ranitomeya variabilis. Next base: position 241,090,620 of record NC_135232.1, read on the forward strand.
AGCCCACTAACATGCCATGGTGAACTTCTCAGTGGATCCCTGGTTTAAAAAGTGCTTCACCATTGGCCGACCACACCACAATGGTAGTGCACAAGCAGGGGGAGCAACCTTGCTCCCTATAATACTCATGCTGCAAAGCTGAGTCCCCATCCCTCCTGTTCACACCATCCATCAAGCACACCACCACAGCAGCAATGGCCACCACACAGCACCAACACCGTGTGAGTAGTTCTGAAAAACTCACCTCCACTTGTTCTCAGACTAGGAACTGAGAGTAAAAATATGTAGAACCCCTCTTGCAGTCTCTTGGTACCCATTCCCGACCTCCGCCGTACTATTACTGAGATCGGGTCCCCTGCTTTGATGTGGGTGCTTTCGGCCGCGCGGCCGGAGATGATCGCATCGCCGACCCCGTCACATGATCGGGGGTCGGCGATGCATCAAGATGGTCCTTGAGACCTCTATGGTTACTGATGCCGGCCTGCTGTGAGCGCCCCCCTGTGGTCGGCGCTCATAGCAAGCCTGCATTTCAGCTGCATAGCAGCGATCTGATGATTGCTGCTATGTAGCACAGCCAGGGCTGCCATCAGGGCATTACAGGCATTACTGCATTATGGGGCCCGGTGATGAGGAGCAAAATGGGGGGCCCGAGCGGAGCGCGGACCGGGCTGCCAAAGTGCCCCCTGACATTTTATTCAGGCTGCCAGTGGGGCCCGTGAGCTGGAGGGGCCCGGGGTCAGAGCTTACATAAACCGGAACGGTGTGTGGAGGATGCAGAAAGAGGAGCGTCATTATCACAGACTGACTGGGAGAGGCCGCCAGTGCTGAGCCACAGGAGGGTGGGACTTTCCACCATCCAATCCCTGCTGAGCGCGGGCTCAGTTCAGTGTTCCACCAGGCAGTTCCAGTCAGGGAGCAATAGGAGCATTGCAGCCGTTATCGGGTGAGTGTCTGAGTCTGACTGCCTGTGCTGGGGAAGTGTAAGGATGGTGTCTTGACAGACTCCAGTCCACACATGCAGCAGAGGTGTCCTCTGACATGATCAGCCTTACTATCATCACAGCAGCTGGCCCACTGAGGAGGCTGCCATACTCTGACTCCTCTGTATCAGCTATACTGTAGATCCTGATAAGAGCACAGCGCGGTCTCTGCTGGTCACCTCTCCCCCCTCACCTCCGACAGAGAAGCATAATAAGGCTGCTGAGCTAAATCTGCCTCCTCACAGGACACAGCCCCCCTCTCAAGCTTCCCACAGGTGACATTTACACCTCCAAACTGCTCTGATAAACTTCAGTGTTCTGAATTGAGCTCCTATGTCCTGTCAGGGGGCAGATGGGGCACAGCAGCCTCATCCTTCTCTGCAGGGGGTCAGCTGGAGTCGCAGGACAATGCTCATCAAGATTTATAGCTGACGAATAGGCTCACCTTCCATGTCATGGAAAACACTATATACTCTATATATATATATATATATATATATATATATATATATATATATATATATATATATATATACACACACACACACACACACACGCACACACACACACACATGCACTCTAAGGCCGGGATCACACTTGGGAGAAACTCGCACGAGTCTCGCATCTCAATACCCGGCCCTGCCGCCGGCACTCGGAGCATTGAGCTGCATAAAAATACATGCAGCTGAACACTCCGGTCCCGAGTGCCGGCGGCAGTGCCGGGTATTGAGATTCGAGACTCGTGCGAGTTTCTCCCAAGTGTGATCCCGGCCATATATATATATATATATCACAAGTACAGTATATGTAGAAATATGCAAAACTTCCACAGTATTACAGAAAAAAAGAAACTGTGGTCGGACTCCAGCCTGAGAGGCTAGTGGGTGAAGATATGCAGAGGGAATAAAGGCTCTTAGTGCTCGCTCACACGAGAGTATAACACGGCCGAGTGCTATGTAATGTTTATCGGATAACGCTCGGCATAATGTTATACTATAGGGCAGCGCAGATCTGTGATTTTTTTCTACAGACCAAATTGGTCTGTGGAAAAATAATCTGCAGAGTGTGAAACATCAGGCTGCACTCAGCTGTCATCTGAGTGCAGTCCAACATCCACGGCCTCAGACAATGGAGAAATTAAGTTCTCTTTCTTCTCAATGTGCACCAATTATCTCATGCAAGAGAATCAGATGACACTCGGATGAGAGTTTGAGCCAAGTGTCAGTAGCATGATTGAGCCAATTCTCTCACATGAGAGAATCATCACTCATGTGACCCCAGCCTTTTATATACAGTACCTTAATTATTCCTAATATTCCTGAAGACTTTATAATATAAGTATCCTTCTTCCCAAACCCACTGACCTAAGCAGGGCCGCCATCAGGGCATTACTGCCCTTACTGGATGGGGCCCAATGAGCAGAGGGGGCCCTCAGCAGGCCCCAGCTGCAGGATTCTGCCGGCTCAGTAACTGCCTGTGCATCTTCAGATCCACAGGCAGTTAAAATTTGTTTCCATGTGGCAGATTACTCCCAAACGGCAACAGTTAAGACACCAGCGAATCTGCCGGCAGCTGACATCACTGGGCACATCGCCAGCGTATGACATCACTGTCATACGCCGGAACGAAGGTCCATGCCTCAGATGCATTATTTTTTTTGTAAAGCCACGGTATGGGGCATATAATAATAATAATAATTATATTTCTATAGCGCCAACATATTCCGCAGCACTTTACATTTTAGAGGGGACTTGTACAGACAAAAGATGTTGCAGCATAACAGTAACCACATAGATCAACAGATACTAAGAGGAATGAGGGCCCTGCTCACAAGCTTACAATCTATTATTCACTATGGGGCTGCATTATGCCCCTATGGGGGTCAATTATACTACTATGGGGCTGCATTATACCACTATGGGGCTGCATTATATACCACTATGGGGCTGCATTATATAACGCTATGGGGCTGCATTACATACCACTATGGGGCTGCATTATATACCACTATGGGGCTGCATTGTACTACTATGGGGCTGCATTATACGACTACATATGATTATAGGATGCATTATACTATTATGGATGACTATGGGGGCAATATGGAGAGACATGAGGCAAAATGGGTAGACACGTGGAGTCCAGAATGGAAGGACACATGGGGTCCAGAATATGGGATTTTATTACTGTAGGGGGTAATTAAAGGATGTTATTTATTAGGATACTGTCTTCAGTGTGGGTGAGGAGAGGTCCTGCTACTGTGCAGGGCAACACCGTTGCTTTTTTCTTCATCTGGTGTAGTATAGAGGTTGGCTAAAAATTGGGGAATGTGCACTAGATAACTGTGTTATTTTCTGCAGAGAGGAGTCCTGGCTGGAAGAAGTGATGGTGGTCTGCACTGGATGAAGAAGAAAAGCGAAGATGAAGGACTTCAACTACAGATGTCACCGATGAGTCAGAGTGTTACCTGTACACTTACACTATATACTGTATACAGAGCTCATGTGTGTAATGTCACCAGTGATCACTGTATTACCTGTACACTAACACTATATACAGAGCTCCTGTGTATAATGTCACTAGTGATCACTGTATTACCTGTACACTGACACTATATACAGAGCTCCTGTGTATAATGTCACTGGTGATCCCAGTATTACCTGTGCACTGATACTATACACTATATGCTATATACAGAGCTCCTGTGTTTAATGTCACTGGTGATCTCTGTATTACCTGTACACTGACACTGTATGCTGTATACAGAGCTCCTGTGTATAATGTCACTGGTGATCACTGTATTACCTGTACAAGGACATTGTATACCAAGTACAGATCTCCTCTGTATAATTGCATTAGTATTGTTTGTTTTTTTATTAATGAACAGTATTGTAGTATTCGGTCACTATGTGGTGGTAATATGTGATCTGTTCATGGTGGGGCGGCATTTGTTCCTTGTATTTGCTATTATTCGTCACTGTGGTGGTAATATGTGGTCTGGTCATGGTGTGGCGGAATTTGTTCCTTGTGTGTGGCATTACTCGGTCACTATGTGGTGGGAAAATGTGGTCTGGTCATGGCATGGTGGTTAGGGTTGAGCGAAACGGATCGGTCATTTTCATAAGTCGCTGACTTTTGGCAAAGTCGGGTTTCATGAAACCCGACCCGATCCCAGTGTGGCATCGGCCATGCGGTACACGATCTTTGCGCCAAAGTCGCGTTTCATATGACGCTTAAAGCGCCATTTCTCAGCCAATGAAGGTGCACGCAGAGTGTGGGCAGCGTGATGACATAGGTCCTGGTCCCCATCATCTTAGAGAAGGGCATGGCAGTGATTGGCTTGCTTTCTGCGGCGTCACAGGGGCTATAAAGGGGCGTTCCCGCCGACCGCCATGTTACTGCTGCTGATCTGAGCATAGGGAGAGGATGCTGCCGCTTCGTCAGAAGCAGGGATAGCGTTAGGCAGGGTCCATTAACCCCCAAACCGCTTGTGCTGTAGCGATCTCCACTGTCCAACACCACCTTTTCTTTGCAGGGACAGTGGAGGCTAGATTTCTGTGCAACAGCTCTGTAGCTTATAAGGCTCCCTGATAGCTGCTTTGCTGTGTGTAAGCTGCTGTGCAAACCAACTTCTTTTTTAAAAGCAAAAATCCTGTTGCTCCTTCCTTTCTGCACAGCTATCTTGTTTGTTTGGCCTCATTTTTTGTGTGCAGCAGTCCTTTTTATTGCTGCCTGCCATACTTTTCAGAGATTATTGTAGGGAGATAGTAATTGTAGTACAGTCCCTTTTTTTTAATATCTTCCAGCCACTTTCAGCCCCTGAAACTGTGTAGTGTAAAACAGTGGGCCTGTATTTTTCTGCACTGTCCCACACCTAAGAAGGGAGATTTATATTGCCAATCAGTGCATCTGTGCCAGTGCTGTCTGTGGTATCTGTCAGTCATTTTGTGCCACATAAACTATACTGTGATATAGTGGGCCTGATTTATTCACTTGTCTCCCATATAAAAAAAAAATAAAATAAAGGGAGAATAATCTTGACAAATCTGTGCATCTGTGCCAGTGCTGTCTGTGGTATCTGTCATTCATTTTGTTCCACAGAAACTATACTGTGATATAGTGGGCCTGATTAAATCACTTGTCTCCCATATCCAAAAAAAAAATTAAAATAAAGGGAGAATAATCTTGCCAAATCTGTGCATCTGTGCCAGTGCTGTCTGTGGTATCTGTCATTCATTTTGTGCCACAGAAACTATACTTTGATATAGTGGGCCTGATTAAATCACTTGTCTCCCATATAAAAAAAAAATTTAAATAAAGGGAGAATAATCTTGCCAAATCTGTGCATCTGTGCCAGTGCTGTCTGTGGTATCTGTCATTCATTTTGTGCCACAGAAACTATACTGTGATATAGTGGGCCTGATTAAATCACTTGTCTCCCATATAAAAAATAAAAATTAAAATGAAAGGAGAATAATATTGCCAAATCTGTGCATCTGTGCCAGTGCTGTCTGTGGTATCTGTTATTCATTATGTGCCACAGAAACTATACTGTGATATAGTGGGCCTGATAAAATCACTTGTCTCCCATATAAAAAAAAAAAAAATTAAAATAAAGGGAGAATAATCTTGCCAAATCTGTGCATCTGTGCCAGTGCTGTCTGTGGTATCTGTCATTCATTTTATGCCACAGAAACTATACTGTGATATAGTGGGCCGGATTAAATCACTTGTCTCCCATATCAAAAATTAAAATTAAAATGAAGGGAGAATAATATTGCCAAATCTGTGCATCTGTGCCAGTGCTGTCTGTATATCTGTCATTCATTTTATGCCACAGAAACTATACTGTGATATAGTGGGCCTGATAAAATCACTTGTCTCCCATATAAAAAAAATAAAAATAAAATAAAAGGAGAATAATCTTGCCAAATCTGTGCATCTGTGCCAGTGCTGTCTGTGGTATCTGTCATTCAATTTGTGCCACAGAAACTATACTGTGATATAGTGGGCCTGATTAAATCACTTGTCTCCCATATAAAAAAAAATTAAAATAAAGGGAGAATAATCTTGCCAAATCTGTGCATCTGTGCCAGTGCTGTCTGTGGTATCTGTCTTTCATTTTGTGCCACAGAAACTATACTGTGATATAGTGGGCCTGATTAAATCACTTGACTCCCATATAAAAAATAAAAATTAAAATGAAGGGAGAATAATATTGCCAAATCTGTGCATCTGTGCCAGTGCTGTCTGTGGTATCTGTCATTCATTTTGTGCTGTGATATAGTGGACCTGATTAAATCACTTGTCTCCCATATCAAAAAAAAGAGGGAGATTTCTATTGCCAGTGTGTGCATCTGCGTGCGTCAGTCCTGTTAGTGGCATATCTGCCAGCCTCTTTCTGCCAATCAAACTGTGTAGTGTAATACAGTGGGCCTGATTTTTCCCTGCATTCTCCCACACATAAAGAGGGAGATTTAGATTGCCAATGTGTACATCTGCGTGCGTCAGTCCTGTTAGTGGAATATCTGCCAGCCTCTTTCTGCCAATCAAACTGTGTAGTGTAATACAGTGGGCCTGATTTTTTCCCTGCATTCGCCCACACATAAAGAGGGAGATTTAGATTGCCAGTGTGTGCATCTGCGTGCATCACTCCTGTTAGTGGCATATCTGCCAGCCTCTTTCTGTCAATCAAACTGTGTAGTGTAATACAGTGGGCCTGATTTTTCCCTGCATTCTCCCACACCTAAAGAGGGAGATTTCTATTGCCAGTGTGTGCATCTGCGTCACTCCTGTTAGTGGCATATCTGCCAGCCTCTTTCTGCCAATCAAACTGTGTAGTGTAATACAGTGGGCCTGATTTTTCCCTGCATTCTCCCACACCTATAGAGGGAGATTTCTATTGCCAGTGTGTGCATCTGCGTGCGTCAGTCCTGTTAGTGGCATATCTGCCAGCCTCTTTCTGCCAATCAAACTGTGTAGTGTAATACAGTGGGCCTGATTTTTCCCTGCATTCTCCCACACATAAAGAGGGAGATTTAGATTGCCAATGTGTACATCTGCGTGCGTCAGTCCTGTTAGTGGAATATCTGCCAGCCTCTTTCTGCCAATCAAACTGTGTAGTGTAATACAGTGGGCCTGATTTTTTCCCTGCATTCGCCCACACATAAAGAGGGAGATTTAGATTGCCAGTGTGTGCATCTGCGTGCATCACTCCTGTTAGTGGCATATCTGCCAGCCTCTTTCTGTCAATCAAACTGTGTAGTGTAATACAGTGGGCCTGATTTTTCCCTGCATTCTCCCACACCTAAAGAGGGAGATTTCTATTGCCAGTGTGTGCATCTGCGTCACTCCTGTTAGTGGCATATCTGCCAGCCTCTTTCTGCCAATCAAACTGTGTAGTGTAATACAGTGGGCCTGATTTTTCCCTGCATTCTCCCACACCTATAGAGGGAGATTTCTATTGCCAGTGTGTGCATCTGCGTCACTCCTGTTAGTGGCATATCTGCCAGCCTCTTTCTGCCAATCAAACTGTGTAGTGTAATACAGTGGGCCTGATTTTTCCCTGCATTCTCCCACACCTATAGAGGGAGATTTCTATTGCCAGTGTGTGCATCTGCGTCACTCCTGTTAGTGGCATATCTGCCAGCCTCTTTCTGCCAATCAAACTGTGTAGTGTAATACAGTGGGCCTGATTTTTCCCTGCATTCTCCCACACCTAAAGAGGGAGATTTAGATTGCCAGTGTGTGCATCTGCGTCAGTCCTGTTAGTGGCATATCTGCCAGCCTCTTTCTGCCAATTAAACTGTGTAGTGTAATACAGTGGGCCTGATTTTTCCCTGCATTCTCCCACACATAAAAAAAGGGAGATTTAAATTCACAACAAGTTTACGTACACCTTCTACCTGGTTTTACAGGATGACATAACGGTTGTTAGTTTGGTTACATTTTTCCAAGAATGAGGAAGTCTGGTGGAAGAGGTCATGGCCGTGGGCAGTCATTGCCAGCTGGTAATGATGATAGTGGTGGTGGTCGTGGAGCATCAGGTGGTTGTGGGAAAAGCAATATAGACCCTAAGTCTCGAGTTGTTGAGCCAGCGTCATCATCTGGCTACACAAGGCCTCGAACACTCCCTTTTCTGGGAGTAGGAAAACCGCTTTTAAAGCCGGAGCAGCAGGAAAAAGTTTTGGCTTTCCTTGCAGACTCTGCCTCTAGCTCTTTTGCCTCCTCCTCGGAAAGTGCAAAATGTAAAAGCAACGCATCGTCAGTGGATGTTCCCGGTCAGGGACAAGTCGCTTCCTTGTGTTCTTCACCCAGAACAACAGAGAAGGATGCGTCAGGCGACACAACAGGTTACTCCATGGAGCTCTTTACACATACCGTTCCTGGGTTAGAAAGGGAAATTGTTAACAGGCCATGCCCATTACAAGATGAATCAGACATGGAGTGCACAGTTGCACAGCCACAGCCAGATTATTATGCTGTTCCTTTGACTCAGATCAGAACATTGCCCTCACAGTGTACTGATCCTGAATCTGAGCCTGATAAGACTATTAAGCCCCGTCACGAACGCTATAGCACCGGCTTACATGGTGACCCAGAGGAAGGTGCACAGGACATAGAAGAGGAGGTCATAGATGACACAGTTGTTGACCCCGATTGGCAGCCATTGGGTGAACAGGGTGCAGGCGGCCGTAGCTCTGAAGCGGAGGAGCAGGAGCCGCAGCAGGCATCAACATCGCAACAGGTTCCATCTGGCAGGCCCGTATCTGGTCAGAAACGTGTGGCAAAACCAAAACCAGTTGTAGGTCAGCGTGGCCATCTGGTTATAGTAGCTCAGTGTGCAATGCCTGAAAAGGTATCCGATAGTAGGAAGAGTGCAGTCTGGCATTTTTTTTAACCAAGATCCAAATGATCAGTGCAAAGTAATCTGTAAGAAATGCTCAAGGACCTTCAGCAGAGGTCAGAATGTTAAAAATCTAAATACAAGTTGCATGCGTAGACATTTAACCACCATGCACTTGCAAGCCTGGACTAACTACCAAACATCCCTTAACGTTGTAGCACCCTCTCACAATGAAGCTAGTCAGCAACGCTACATCCCTTCCCTCACTGTAAGCCCACCGTTTACCACACCACCTGCAGTAAATGTGGCGGTTTCGTCGCAAGGCCAAAGCAGTCAGGGAATCACCAGGTTCGTGGTAGGAAACACTGTATGTAGGCCAACAGCAAGAATATCATCACCAACCCTCTCTCTGCCATGTCCACCGGCACCCCCGCTAGTTCCACCCTATGCAGCTCTCCAGTCCAGCTCACCCTACATGAGACTCTCGTTAGGAAAAGGAAGTACTCATCCTCGCATCCGCGTACACAGTGTTTGAACGCCCACATTGCTAGACTAATCTCGTTAGAGATGATGCCCTACCGGTTAGTTGAAACCGAAGCTTTCAAAGACCTGATGGACTACGCTGTACCACACTACGAGCTACCCAGTCGACACTTCTTTTTGAGAAAAGCCATCCCAGCCCTCCACCAGCATGTATAAGACCGCATTGTCCATGCACTCAGGCAATCTGTGAGTAGAAAGATGCACCTGACAACAGATGCATGGACCAGTAGGGATGGCCAGGGGCGTTACGTCTCCATCACAGCACACTGGGTTAATGTGGTGGATGCAGGGTCCACAGGGGACAGCAATATTGGGACAGTTCTTCCTAGCCCACGGTCTAGGAAACAGTTGGCTGTAGGCGTTCGTTCCCCCTCCTCCTCCTCATCCTCCAGCAGAAGCAAGAGCTCGTCCACAGACCACAGTTGCACGACCACTGCATCCGCAGCTGCCACTGTTGCACACGAGGTGTCCCATTATGGAACAGCTAGTGGCAAGCGTCAGCAGGCTGTATTGGCAATGAAGTGTTTGGGTGACAACAGACACACCGCGGAAGTTCTGTCCGAGTTCTTGCAGCAAGAAACTCAGTCATGGCTGGGCACTGTACATCTTGAGGCAGGCAAGGTAGTGAGTGATAACGGAAGGAATTTTATGGCTGCCATAGCCCTTTCACAACTGAAACACATTCCTTGCCTGGCTCACACCTTAAACCTGGTGGTGCAGTGGTTTCTGAAAAGTTATCCGGGGTTACCCGACCTACTCCTGAAAGTGCGCAGACTTTGCTCGCACATCCGCCGTTCGCCCGTACACTCCAGCCGTATGCAGAACCATCAGCGGTCTTTGAAACTTCCCCAGCATCGCCTAATCATTGACGTTGCAACAAGGTGGAACTCCACACTGCACATGCTTCAGAGACTGTGCGAACAGAGGCGTGCTGTTATGTATTTGTGGGAGGATACACATACATGGGTAAGCAGTTGGATGGCAGACATGGAGTTGTCAGGTGTGCAGTGGTCGAAGCTACAAGACCTGTGTCAAGTCCTTCAGTGTTTTGAGGAATGCACACGGCTGGTTAGTGCAGACAACGCCATAATAAGCATGAGCATCCCCCTAATGCGTCTGCTGATGCAAAGTTTGATGCACATAAAGGAGCAGGCGTCTGCAGCCGAGGACGAGGGAAGCCTAGATGACAGTCAGCCATTGTCTGCTCAGGGAAGTCTACAGGACGAGGTGGCAGGCGAAGAGGAGGAGGACGAGGAGGATGATGGGGATGAGTATTTTTTTGGATGAGGAAGCTTCTCAGGGGGCAATAGAAACTGCTGGCGTTGCAAGGCCGGGTTCAGGTTTTTTTAGGGAGACAAGTGACGTTGATTTGCCCGAAAGTGTTCCTCAAACCAGCACATGCACTGATTTGACAACTGGAACATTGGCCCACATGGCGGATTATGCCTTGCGTATCCTCAAAAGGGACCCACGCATTATCAAAATGATGACCGATGACGATTACTTGTTGGGCTTCCTCCTTGATCCGCGCTATAAAGGCAAATTGCAAAATATCATGCCACATCAGAACCTCGAACAAATGTTGGCAACCAAACAAGCTACTCTTGTAGACCATTTGATTCAGGCATTCCCAGCACACAGCGCCGGTGATGGTTCTCACACGAGCTGCAGGGGGCAACAGGGCAGAGGTGTTAGAGGTGCACAAATCAGAAGTGGCGTTGGATAGAGGGGTTTTCTGACCAGGTTGTGGAGTGATTTCGCAATGACCGCAGACACGACAGGTACTGCAGCATCAATTCAAAGTGACAGGAGACAACATTTGTCCAGTATGGTTACTAACAATTTTTCCTCCATTATCGATGTTCTCCCTCAACCGTCATTCCCCTTTGATTACTGGGCATCCAAAATAGACACCTGGCCTGAATTGGCCGAATATGCATTGCAGGAGCTTGCTTGCCCAGCAGCTAGTGTGCTATCAGAAAGAGTATTCAGTGCTGCTGGTTCAATACTGACCAAAAAAAGGACTCGTCTGGCGACCCAAAATGTTGATGATCTAATCTTCATTAAAATGAACCACTCATGGATTTCAAATTATTTTGCCCCACCTTTCCCAGCTGACACCTAGCTTTCCTGAAAAAAGGTCTTGCTTTGGGACTGGTGTTACTGACTGTTCCAATCTCTTAATTTGCAGCTGCTGTTTGTACAGCATACGACATGTTTACACCTCCCCAAATGGCCTAACTCCCCCCACGGGGCCGTGGTCTCACCACTTGGTGCAAGCACCCGTCAGAGTGCCGTTTGTCTGAAGAGGTGGGTGTGCCCACTTTTGGTCGACGTCACTGCCACTGGGTCCCTCATAGTACAATGAAGTGTCTCTGGCGGTGGTGGCGCGCACCCAACGTCAGACACACTGTTGTAACATGAGGGGCCCTGGGCCTGTACCGCCGGCCAAGAGAGAGTGCCCCCCCAGCTCAAACAGTTCTCTACCACTTGCAAAATTATCTCTCACTGCTCCACCACTGTTTAGTCTATGCACTGAAATCCTTCAATGCCTGGCACTGACAATAACAATTTGTTGACATGTATGATGCTATTTAAAATAGGCAGGGGCCCTGTCCTACATTTACACCAGTAAATACTTTGCGCCAAATTACAATGTCTGAAACTCAGCATAGGAGCACACCCCTGTACCTAAGTATGGCACCCTTTTTTTTTTGCGAGACATTAACATCTATTTAGTTTTTTGGAGTACTTACTGTCTGCGGTCCCTCCTTCCAATTGTCCTCCGCCGAGCACACCAATGCTGCCTGTGTACCCCTCCCACATAATGGAAGCTGCATAGAGCCTATTTTGTTATTTTAGGCCTACTAAGTCTGTCTGCGGTCCCTCCGTCCAATTGTCCTCCACTGAGCACACCAATGCTGCCTGTGTACCCCTGCCACATAATGGAAGCTGCATAGAGCCTATTTTGTTATTTTAGGCCTACTAAGTCGGTCTGCGGTCCCTCCTTCCAATTGTCCTCCACTGAGCACAGCAATGCTGCCTGTGTACCCCTGCCACATAATGGAAGCTGCATAGAGCCTATTTTGTTATTTTAGGCCTACTAAGTCTGTCTGCGGTCCCTCCGTCCAATTGTCCTCCACTGAGCACAGCAATGCTGCCTGTGTACCCCTGCCACATAATGGAAGCTGCATAGAGCCTATTTTGTTATTTTAGGCCTACTAAGTCTGTCTGCGGTCTCTCCGTCCAATTGTCCTCCACTGAGCACACCAATGCTGCCTGTGTACCCCTGCCACATAATGGAAGCTGCATAGAGCCTATTTTGTTATTTTATGCCTAGGAAGTCTGTCTGCGGTCCCTCCTTGAAATCGTCCTCTGCTGACCACAACAATGCTGCCTGTGTACCCCTGTAGCCTACTTTAAACTGCATAGAGCCTACTTTCTATTGTAGGCCTACTACCTGTGTCTGTCTCGGCCAGTCCACTCCTTGCAGTTGTCCTCCACTGAACAAAGCTATGCTGCCTGTGTACTCCTGTTACCAATTGTGAACTGCATTTATCCTACTTACTTATTTGTGCCTAGTAACTGTGTAAGCCTGTCATAACAGTTGTCCTCCACCACAGAACCCAGCTATGCCACTTGTGTACTCCTTTTACCAATTTTGAACTTAATATAGCCTTCATTTTTATTTTAGGCCTACTTCCTGTGTTAGAGCCACTAATTACACATGCCCTCCTCTGCTGAAGCACGCTATGCTGCAAGTGTACTCCACTTACCAATTTTGAACTGCATTTTGCCTAATTACTTATTGAGGCCTACTTATTGTGTCTGTCTCCCATTACAGTTGTCCTCCACTGCACAAAGCTGAGCATCAATCTTCAGGCTCTCATTAAGTAGTTGTTGTTAATATGTGTGGTTGGGGCCTACTAACGGTGTCTGACGCTCCCTGGTGTTGGACTCCACTGTACAAAGCTGAGTTTCAATCTTCAGGCTCTCATTAAGTAGTTGTTGTTAAGATAACAGTGCAGTTGGCCTACTATTTCGGTTGGGGCCTACTAATGGTGTCTGCCGCTCCCTGGTGTTGTCCTCCACTGTACAAAGCTGAGCTTCAATCTTCAGGCTCTCATTAAGTAGTTGTTGTTGATAACAGTGCAGTTGGCCTACTATTTCGGTTGGGGCCTACTAACGGTGTCTGCCGCTCCCTGGTGTCCTCCACTGCACAAAGCTGAGCTTCAATCTTCAGGCTCTCATTAAGTAGTTGTTGTTAATATAAAAGTGCAGTTGGCCTACTAGTGTGGTTGGGGCCTACTAACGGTGTCTGCCGCTGCTTTCTGTTCTCCACTGAACAGAGCTGAGGTTCAATCTTCAGGCTCTCATTAAGTAGTTGTTGTTAAGATAACAGTGTAGTTGGCCTACTATTTCGGTTGGGGCCTACTAACGGTGTCTGCCGCTCCCAGGTGTTGGCCTCCACTGTACAAAGCTGAGCTTCAATCTTCAGGCTCTCATTAAGTAGTTGTTAAGATAAAAGTGCAGTTGGCCTACTATTTCGGTTGGGGCCTACTAACGGTGTCTGCCGCTCCCTGGTGTTGTCCTCCACTGCACAAAGCTGAGCTTCAATCTTCAGGCTCTCATTACGTAGCTGTTGTTAATATAACACTGCAGTTGGCCTACTATTGTGGTTGGGGCCTACTAACGGTGTCTGCCGCTGCTTTCTGTTCTCCACTGTACAAAGCTGAGCTTCAATCTTCAGGCTCTTATTTAGTAGTTGTTGTTAATATGTGTGGTTGGGGCCTAATAACGGTGTCTGCCGCTCCCTGGTGTTGGCCTCCACTGTACAAAGCTGAGCTTCAATCTTCAGGCTCTCATTAAGTAGTTGTTGTTAAGATAACAGTGCAGTTGGCCTACTATTTCGGTTGGAGCCTACTATCGGTGTCTGCCGCTCCCTGGTGTTGGCCTCCACTGTACAAAGCTGAGCTTCAATCTTCAGGCTCTCATTAAGTAGTTGTTGTTAATATGTGTGGTTGGGGCCTACTAACGGTGTCTGACGCTCCCTGGTGTTGGACTCCACTGTACAAAGCTGAGTTTCAATCTTCAGGCTCTCATTAAGTAGTTGTTGTTAAGATAACAGTGCAGTTGGCCTACTATTTCGGTTGGGGCCTACTAACGGTGTCTGCCGCTCCCTGGTGTTGTCCTCCACTGTACAAAGCTGAGCTTCAATCTTCAGGCTCTCATTAAGTAGTTGTTGTTGATAACAGTGCAGTTGGCCTACTATTTCGGTTGGGGCCTACTAACGGTGTCTGCTGCTCCCTGGTGTCCTCCACTGCACAAAGCTGAGCTTCAATCTTCAGGCTCTCATTAAGTAGTTGTTGTTAATATAAAAGTGCAGTTGGCCTACTAGTGTGGTTGGGGCCTACTAACGGTGTCTGCCGCTGCTTTCTGTTCTCCACTGAACAGAGCTGAGGTTCAATCTTCAGGCTCTCATTAAGTAGTTGTTGTTAAGATAACAGTGTAGTTGGCCTACTATTTCAGTTGGGGCCTACTAACGGTGTCTGCCGCTCCCAGGTGTTGGCCTCCACTGTACAAAGCTGAGCTTCAATCTTCAGGCTCTCATTAAGTAGCTGTTGTTAATATAACACTGCAGTTGGCCTACTATTGTGGTTGGGGCCTACTAACGGTGTCTGCCGCTGCTTTCTGTTCTCCACTGTACAAAGCTGAGCTTCAATCTTCAGGCTCTTATTTAGTAGTTGTTGTTAATATGTGTGGTTGGGGCCTACTAACGGTGTCTGCCGCTCCCTGGTGTTGGCCTCCACTGTACAAAGCTGAGGTTCAATCTTCAGGCTCTCATTAAGTAGTTGTTGTTAAGATAACAGTGCAGTTGGCCTACTATTTCGGTTGGAGCCTACTATCGGTGTCTGCCGCTCCCTGGTGTTGGCCTCCACTGTACAAAGCTGAGCTTCAATCTTCAGGCTCTCATTAAGTAGTTGTTGTTAATATGTGTGGTTGGGGCCTACTAACGGTGTCTGCCGCTCCCTGGTGTTGGCCTCCACTGTACAAAGCTGAGCTTCAATCTTCAGGCTCTCATTAAGTAGTTGTTGTTAAGATAACAGTGCAGTTGGCCTACTATTTCGGTTGGGGCCTACTATTTCGGTTGGGGCCTACTAACGGTGTCTGCCGCTCCCTGGTTTTGTCCTCCACTGCACAAAGCTGAGCTTCAATCTTCAGGCTCTCATTAAGTAGTTGTTGTTAATATAACACTGCAGTTGGCCTACTAGTGTGGTTGGGGCATACTAACGGTGTCTGCCGCTGCTTTCTGTTCTCCACTGTACAAAGCTGAGCTTCAATCTTCAGGCTCTCATTAAGTAGTTGTTGTTAAGATAACAGTGCAGTTGGCCTACTATATCGGTTGGGGCCTACTAACGGTGTCTGCCGCTCCCTGGTGTTGTCCTCCACTGTACAAAGCTGAGCTTCAATCTTCAGGCTCTCATTAAGTAGTTGTTGTTAATATGTGTGGTTGGGGCCTACTAATGGAGTCTGCCGCTCCCTGGTGTTGTCCTCCACTGTACAAAGCTGGGCTTCAATCTTCAGGCTCTCATTAAGTAGTTGTTAAGATAACAGTACAGTTGGCCTACTATTTCGGTTGGGGCCTACTAACGGTGTCTGCCGCTCCCTGGTGTTGTCCTCCACTGCAGAAAGCTGAGCTTCAATCTTCAGGCTCTCATTAAGTAGTTGCTGTTAAGATAACAGTGCAGTTGGCCTACTATTTCGGTTGGGGCCTACTAACGGTGTCTGCCGCTCCCTGGTGTTGTTCTTCACTGCACAAAGCTGAGCTTCAATCTTCAGGCTCTAATTAAGTAGTTGTTGTTAATATGTGTGCTTGGGGCCTACTAATGGTGTCTGCCGCTCCCTTGTGTTGTCCTTCACTGTACAAAGCTGAGCTTCAGTCTTCAGTAGTGTTGAGCGATACCGTCCGATACTTGAAAGTATCGGTATCAGAAAGTATCGGCCGATACCGGCAAAGTATCAGATCTAATCCGATACCGATACCCGATACCAATACAAGTCAATGGGACTCAAGTATCGGACGGTATCCCTGATGGTTCCCAGGGTCTGAAGGAGAGGAAACTCTCCTTCAGGCCTTGGGATCCATATTAATGTGTAAAAGAAAGAATTAAAATAAAAAATATTGCTATACTCACCTCTCCGATGCAGCCTGGACCTTACCGAGGGAACCGGCAGCGTTCTTTGCTTAAAATGCGTGCGTTTACTGCCTTCCGTGATGTCACGGCTTGTGATTGGTCGCGTGCCGCCCATGTGGCCGCGACGCGACCAATCACAGCAAGCCGTGACGTAATTTTCAGGTCCTGAATGCCTAATTCTAGGCATTCAGGATTTGAAAATTACGTTACGGCTTGTGATTGGTCGCGTCGCGGTCACATGGGCGATGCGACCAATCACAAGCCGTGACGTCACGGGAGGCAGGAAACGCGCGCATTTTAAAATTACATCATGGCTTGTGATTGGTTGCGTGCCGCCCATGTGACCGCGACGCGACCAATCACAGCAAGCCGTGACGTAATTTTCAGGTCCTGAATGCAGAATTAGGCATGGAATTAGGCAAGTGCTAGATGAGTCTTGTGGCACATTGACCCAGACCACTACATTCCCCTTGCACGCTACACAGCCACAATCTGACCCTGCTGAAAGTCAGGTTCCCCTTCCGCATACTATACCACCTTACACAGGGGCAAAGAGGAAGGTGCAGATGAAAGTGCAGGTTCCTTCATCAGGTGGGAGGGCATATTCGTTGGCGACGTCACAGGCACAGGGCCCCTCAGAGTATGCAGAAGTGTCGCTGCCGGTGGGAGTCGCCCCCACCGTGCAAACACACCACCGTACTTTGAGGGGCCCTGTGCCAGTGCCAATGAGAACGAGTGGGCCCCCCCTGCTTGCTCAGGATCACAGCACTTGCAAACTTGAAATACTTACCTCTCACTGTTCTATCGCCGTGACATAGTCCACATTTCCTGGGCCCACTAAAAACTTGAACCAGCCCTACCCCCCACAACTTTAGCCAAATTACCCCCAATTTCCAATGCCTAACTATTATTATAAAGTTAATTAAGATTGACAAGCTTCAGAAACAAGAATGGATGTTTTTGCCATTAAAATGGGCACTGTAGGTGTTTTCCTGGCCCCCACTCACTGCCGACTATGCTTCCCCATTGACTTGCATTGGGTTTCGTGTTTCGGTCGACCCCCGACTTTTCGCGATAATCGGCCGATTTAGTCTGGTTTCGCAAAACCCGACTCGACCCCCAAAAAGTAAAAGTCGCTCAACCCTAGTGGTGGTATTTGTTCCTTGTATGTGGTATTATTGGTCACCATGTGGTGATAATATGTGATTCGGTCATGGTGCAGTGGTATTTGTCCCTTGTTTGTGGCATTATTGGTCATTTTAAAAATTGAAAAATAAATAAAAATATACCTAAAATTGTATTGGATATTTAAAAAAAAAAAAAAAAAGTTTAACAAGTTACAGTGGAGTAGAGCCAGCCAAAAGAGTCTACCTTGTCATGGTGGCGGACTAAAAAGAATCTTTTTGCCAAAACAAAAACTGCTGGCTATATATGTGACCTGGTGATGGGAACTGTTAATGTGTGATTGGTGAGGACGTGGTGCAGAAGTGGAGTTTTTCCAAGAGAGGGGGCTGGGACTGTGGAAGGTTCGAGGGGTAGAGGTGGGGCTAGGGTGGAGCCAGGGCGGAGTTTCCAGGGGCCCCCAAAATTTTGCCAGTATGGGGCCCCGAAATTCCTAGTGGCTGCCCTGAGCACAGCCGATCGAGTGGTGCCAGCTTCTTGCCTCCCATGGAGGCTATTGAAGCATGGCAAAAGTTAAAAAAAAAGTTTTAAAAAATATGAAAAAAGAAATATATAAAAGTTTAAATCACCCCCCTTTCGCCTCATCCAAAATAAAACAATAAAAAATATCAAACCTACACATATTTGGTATCGCCGAGATCGGAATCGCCCGATCTATCAATAAAATAAAAGCATTAACCTGATTGCTAAACGGTGTAGAAACCGTTGGCGAGAAAACCATTCAAAAAGCCAGAATTAAAATGTAATAACAGGCGATCAAAAGAACGCATCTGCACCAAAATGGTATCATTAAAAACGCTGGCTTGGCACGCAAAAAATAAGCCCTCACCTGATCCCAGATCACGAAAAATGGAGACGCTACGGGTAACAGAAAATTGCGCAAATTATTATTTTTTTAGCAAAGTTTGGAATTTTTTTTTACCACTTAGATAAAACATAACCTAGTCATGTTTGGTGTCTATGAACTCGTAATGACCTGGAGAATCAAAATGGCAGGTCAGTTTTAGCATTTAGTGAACCTAGCAAAAAAGCCAAACAAAAAACAAGTGTGGAATTGCACTTTTTTTGCAATTTCACTGCACTTGGAATTTTTTTCCTGTTTTCTAGTACATGACATGCTAAAACCAATGATGTTGGTGAAAAGTGCAACTTGTCCCGCAAAAAACAAGTCCTCACATGGCCATATTGACAGAAAAATAAAAAAGTTATGGCTCTGGGAAGGAGGGGAGCGAAAAACAAGAACGCAAAAACAGAAAATGGCAAGGTCGTGAAGGGGTTAAAATCACCTGGGTCAAATGAAGGGAGTGCTGGTACCAAGTAAAACAAAAAAGAGGGGAAAGTAATGCAAACTGCCAGAACTATAGAGAAGTCATGGATTGCATATCCAAAAATCATACATTGATCTGAAGCTGCTAAAGGGACGGTGCCACCAGTTTTCTTGTAGTTTGTTTTTTTGTGAAATGAAGCTTAAAATAGTAATTAAAATGTATTAATGCAATGTTTACAAACATTTGTATACGAAAAATATATATTTTCTTACAAATATATACACTCACCGGCCACTTTATTAGGTACACCATGCTAGTAACGGGTTGGACCCCCTTTTGCCTTCAGAACTGCCTCAATTCTTCGTGGCATAGATTCAACAAGGTGCTGGAAGCATTCCTCAGAGATTTTGGTCCATATTGACATGATGGCATCACACAGTTGCCGCAGATTTGTCGGCTGCACATCCCAAAGATGCTCCATACAAGGCAGGATGGATCCATGCTTTCATGTTGTTTACGCCAAATTCTGACCCTACCATCCGAATGTCGCAGCAGAAATCGAGACTCATCAGACCAAGCAACGTTTTTCCAATCTTCTACTGTCCAATTTCGATGAGCTTGTACAAATTGTAGCCTCAGTTTCCTGTTCTTAGCTGAAAGGAGTGGTACCCGGTGTGGTCTTCTGCTGCTGTAGCCCATCTGCCTCAAAGTTCGATGCACTGTGCGTTCAGAGATGCTCTTAGGCCTACCTTGGTTGTAACGGGTGGCGATTTGAGTCACTGTTGCCTTTCTATCAGCTCGAACCAGTCTGCCCATTCTCCTCTGACCTCTGGCATCAACAAGGCATTTCCGCCCACAGAACTGCCGCTCACTGGATTTTTTTTCTTTTTCGGACCATTCTCTGTAAACCCTAGAGATGGTTGTGCGTGAAAATCCCAGTAGATCAGCAGTTTCTGAAATACTCAGACCAGCCCTTCTGGCACCAACAACCATGCCACGTTCAAAGGCACTCAAATCACCTTTCTTCCCCATACTGATGCTCGGTTTGAACTGCAGGAGATTTTCTTGACCATGTCTACATGCCTAAATGCACTGAGTTGCCGCCATGTGATTGGCTGATTAGAAATTAAGTGTTAACAAGAAGTTGGACAGGTGTACCTAATAAAGTGGCCAGTGAGTGTATATACACATTTACCACTAGGGGGAGCATTTTCCATTTTAGATCTCAAGCAGCTATAGTGAGCCGCCTGCCAGGGCCGTGGGGTACTCGGTACCGGGTCCGGTACTTAAAGGGATGTGTCACGTCGGCAACGACCCGGTTCGTGGCCCTGGGCGCCTATGTTAAGGTAAAAGTCTTTAAAAGGGTTTGAATAAAGTTAGTGTTCATGACGCCACCTGTGGTTCTCGGTCAGTGATGACCGACGCTGCTTAAAGGGGTCCGCTGGGGTGATATTATGGCACCTAAGATGGTCTGGCTTCCCACAGGTGAAGCTGGGTCTCCAGGGCTCCCGGTGTGTAAATGAAGATGGTTGGTAGTATAGCAAGAAATGGAGGACACAGGTTTGCAGTCTTTTTACCTGGTTTACTGAAGAATTCAGGCAGCCACAGTCCAGGATCCTGGATAACAGTACAGGTAGGGTCCCTGATTACAGTACAGGTAGGGTCCGGCCGGCTTGGAAGCGAGTTGGGAGTCCCCTTTACCAGGTGGAGTTAGAAGCCTTCAATCTAGTGCTGTGGTGCAGTTCATTGCTGCCCTAGGCCTCTCACAAGGTCCTCACATGTTCTCTCTGTCCTCCTTGTAGGTAGGACACTGACCTGTATGACAGGTGGTTCGAGCCTTTTTTTAGGGTCTCTAGCACGACCCGGGCTCTGTGCACCACTGTGTCTCCAGGTGGCAGGGCGGACAGGTGATATAAAATTCAGCTGTCCTGCCGGTTTCTGCTGTGAGCCGTGGAGTTCCTTGCAACCTCGGTCTTCCGGCTACCGGTGTCTGCGCTCTGTAGGGAGGTAGCCCAGTCGCAGCTGTCCTCCCCAGTTCTCAATCTCCTGTGCTTCACTTTTCCTACACTCTCTCTACAAATTGTTCGGCTTTCTCCTCTCTTTCTTTCCAGGAGCTGCAACACTTTCTCATGGCTGCACGGCCCCTCTGCTTCTCCTCTGTCTCTCTGACAGGAACTACTTTCTACTTTCCCTCCAGACCAGCATATATATAGGGGAGCCACCCATAAGCTGGATCAGAGCTCCCCCTTCTGGCCTGGAGTGTGAACATGTTGCATATTTGTGTGTACCTGATAAAGAGGATTCTTCCTCGCCTCCAAGCGTGACATCACTCTCCCCATGAGGAAAGCAATGTCACTGTGACAACCAAGGTGTCACAATAGTAAGAGACTTACCAGCTTTACTGTTAGCAGAAAAATTGGGGCAGTAACTGCTGACATCATCATTTCCTTCCACTTTTGGGTGGGCTAGTATCCCTGGGGCAGAATGAAGAGTAGCATCACAGGGCAGTGCCATTTTGTGGGTGACTGCCCTGTGATCTGCTATCAATGGCAGTTACTGTCTCTCTCCCATCAGCCTCTCTCACCCAGATTACATGATTCTCTCACACCCCTCCACAATGTCTGGCCTTTCACTGCAGACCTGCAGCTCCTTATCTTACTAAGGGATGAATCACAACTCCTGCCAAGCAGCTGACAGCTCCTGTTCCCATAGTGCTAATGGTACACTGTTAATGTCTCTTCTATTCTGCCGTGCTTTTCTCCTGCATTTTACTGCTGTCAGACATCAATCTAGGATCTTTTCTGCTGGAAGCAGTACTGCTTATGTTAGCAGATCCGAGGGCTCCATGAATATGGCAGCAGAACACTCCCAGTACTATGAATTGTGCAGCCCACAGATGCATGCCCAGTTCACAGCAGTGACAGTTCTATTACAATAGATAGGGTCGGCGTCCATCTGTTATCTCCTAGGACCATGGGGTGCCGTATTATGACACTGAAAGTGTTGTGCTGCTACTGTGAAAGCAAGATGTCAGCCTCCAGTGCCTTTTTTAAACTCCTATAACACACAAAATATGTTTCAAATGCAATCAAAACTTGGTTATAACAGCATGTTATGCTACATTACATTGATTTATTAATGATCTACAAAAACGGTACCTTCCGTACAAAACTGAACATGAAATTTAGATGGCTTTTATTATCTGAATGTGACTTTTGTTAACTTCTTTAAATATTATAATTCAACTATTACTCATTATATTGCAGTGCTTGCAAATGCCGACAAGGGTATATGTACTGTTATAGTAATTTCTAACTAGCCCTTTGTCCTTTGCCATTGTGTACACACTGTCCTAAAAGGTTTTTCTTCAGTGCTCATTTGATATAGCAAAGTGATATTGAAGCAAACATGTTAGGATGTATATATATCTCTCATGTCACATCACAATCCTACAATAGAAAACATGCATGGTGGACTAATAGCGGGACAAACTGCATACAATTGCATACCAAGAAAAGCCAAACAAGCAGCCATATAGTCCCATAAAAAAATGCAAAATTTATTAAATAATGTTTAAAAAGATAATGAGAGAAACAGGTACATACAATACTAACAAGGGGATATATATGTAAGGTGTCACAGTGGCCCATAAAAGGGACCGGACCGCCCAAACAAACCTGCCATGCCAGAGTATAAGGCTACATGTACTATTAAATACATAAAATGTTATGCGGCAAGTGCCCTAGCCATGATGGAAAAATATATATATATATATGTGTACACAGCAAATCACATAGATGCATACCTGGCTGGCGTGGACAGAATGGGAGACCAGGTCCAACCCCGACGCGCGTTTCGGAGCAAAAGCTCCTTCATCAGGGGGTTTGATATAGTCTGACAGATGTTTTCTGTATTGAGTTATCTAATAAATGCTATATATGTATATATATATGTAATTTTTAGTTTTTATACTATTTATTGACTTGTTAGTCTATATTTTGATATTGGATTTTATCAGCTGATGATCAACCATGGCTGCATCATTTGCATAAGGGTATGTCCACACGTTCAGTCTTAGGCAGCGCTTTGGACGCAGTACATGTCCACTAGATCCAAACAACTGCTGGCTTTTTAAAGCAGGTGAGGAGTCCCCATGTGACCATTGAACTGTGCAGAATCACTGCATCCAATACATTTTACGGGTGAAATTTATCTTGCGGACACTCACGTCTCCGCAAGATAAATAGACTTCCTGCTGTATGGAAAGACGTGCCACATGTGCGTCTCCGCAGGTAAGCTGTGAGCGCCGATACACGCATAGTGGGCATGGGATTTCTTGAAATCCCATCCACAATGCTGTCCACAATCTGTCTGCTGCGGATTGGATGCTGTGGATGTATGCAGCGTCCGAGCCACAGCATTTACTGACCATGGGAAAACACCCTAAAAGATCTGATATTTGCCTACTCAGTCTGCTTTGGACAAACCATTTGCAAATTTGCTCTATTAAACAGTTACCTTTCTTTGTGTAAATAAGTCAAGCACTCCCTCACTTCACAAACACATGAGGACTAGTGTTGAGTAGTGTTGAGCGATACCGTCCGATACTTGAAAGTATCGGTATCGGAAAGTATCGGCCGATACCGGCAAAGTATCGGATCCAATCCGATACCGATACCCGATACCAATACAAGTCAATGGGACTCATGTATCGGACGGTATTCCTGATGGTTCCCAGGGTCTGAAGGAGAGGAAACTCTCCTTCAGGCCCTGGGAACCATATAAATGTGTAAAAGAAAGAATTAAAATAAAAAATATCGCTATCCTCACCTCTCCGACGCAGCCGGGACTTCAGCGAGGGAACCGGCAGCGTTGTTTGTTTAAAATTCGCGCTATTACTTGGTTACGTGAATTCCCGGCTTGTGATTGGTCAGGTCGGCCATGTTGCCGGGACGCGGACCAATCACAGCAAGCCGTGACGAAATTACGTCACGGCTTGCTGTGATTGGTCCGCGTCCCGGCAATATGGCCGCCCTGACCAATCACAAGCCGTGACGTCACGGGAGGCTGGACACGCGCTCATTTTAAAATGGGCGCGTGTCCAGCCTCCCGTGACGTCACGGCTTGTGATTGGTTGCGCCGCGGTCAACCAATCACAAGCCGGGAGGCTGGACGCGCTCATTTTAAAATGGGCGCGTGTCCAGCCTCCCGTGACGTCACGGCTTGTGATTGGTTGCGCCGCGGTCAACCAATCACAAGCCGGGAGGCTGGACGCGCTCATTTTAAAATGGGCGCGTGTCCAGCCTCCCCTGACGTCACGGCTTGTGATTGGTCAGGGCGGCCATATTGCCGGGACGCGGACCAATCACAGCAAGCCGTGACGTAATTTCGTCACGGCTTGCTGTGATTGGTCCGCGTCCCGGCAACGTGGCCGACCTGACCAATCACAAGCCGGGAATTCACGTAACCAAGTAATAGCGCGAATTTTAAACAAACAACGCTGCCGGTTCCCTCGCTGAAGTCCCGGCTGCGTCGGAGAGGTGAGTATAGCGATATTTTTTATTTTAATTCTCTCTTTTACACATTTTAACATTAATGTTGTTGCGATACCCGATACCCGATACCACAAGAGTATCGGAATCCCGGTATCGGAATTCCGATACAGCAAGTATCGGCCGATACCCGATACTTGCAGCATCGGAATGCTCAACACTAGTGTTGAGCGATACTTTCCGATATCGGAAAGTATCGGTATCGGAAAGTATCGGCCGATACCGTCAAAATATCGGATCCAATCCGATACCGATACCCGATCCCAATGCAAGTCAATGGGACGAAAATATCGGAATTAAAATAAACCCTTTATACACTTGTAGGTTCATTCTACATGAAGGAAAACAACTAAGAATAATGTAGGATGTATTGGGGGACGTGGCGGAGACATTAAAGGCACAGAGGTTTAGCCCAATGTAATAGAATAGCAGTTTGTTTTTTTTTATGACGTTCGGCGGTAGAAAGATTTTGACTATGTTAATTTTTTTTTATTTTGTCAGATATTGATATTTCACTACTTCCACGCCCTTCACCTTCTTTTTTACTTCTCCCACACTTTCTTCTTCATTATCCTCATCATCAGCTTCTTTGACATCAACTTCTTCACCTTATTCATCTTCTTCTTCATCTTCTACCTATTATTTTTTTGGTTACATTGTTCATATTCTTTTTATTTTACTATTATCTTCATCATATTCTACTTCTTCATCATATTCTTATTTGTGACAGGCATTCCTGTAGTTGTTATCTATAAAAGTTTGAAGATTACACCTTCCGTTCTGCCTGTCACAAAAGAGTTGCATTTGTCCGCGTTCAGTTTGGCCTGCAGCATCAGGCTTTATCCAGGGGCACCACGAGGAGGAACGGACTCACCCCCATACACTGCTTAGTCTTCTTCTGCTTATAATTTAGATAATATTTTTTGCTCTGATATTTAGTGTTATGCTTCATGTTCTTCTGCTCTTTGTTCTGCAGCCTCTTGTTCTTCTGCTTCTCGGTCTTCCAGGTCGTCGTCGTCTCCAGGGTCGTCGTCTCCAGGGTCGTCGTCTCCAGGGTCATCGTCATCGGGGTGGTCTTCAGGGTCGTCGTCTCCGGGGTCGTCGTCATCACGGTGGTCTTCAGGGTCATCGTCTCCAGGGTCGTCGTCATCACGGTGGTTGTCGTCTCTGGTGTCGTCGTCATCTTAGGGGTGTTCTTCCGGGTCATCGTGTTTAGTCTCTTGAACTTGGAAATGTAGCAGAAGGTACAAGAAGGCTGAGAAAATGCCGAGAACCAGCTGATGGAACTGGAACTCGGATGGCTACCCAAAGGTCCAAGAGCCAATGGAACTACCGAGGACCAGCTGACGTTACTGGAACCCGGTTACTAAGCAGGAGGTACCCGTGCCTGAAAGCACTACCAAGGACCACCTGACGTTGGTGGAACTCGGATACCCAGAGGGAGGCACCTAAGCCAAAGGCTCTGCCCGGAACCAGCTGACGGTACTGGAACCAGGATGGGGAGCAGAAGGTACAAGAGCAAAAGACAGTGCCGAGAACCAGCTGACGGTGCTGGAACCCGGATGGGTAGCCGAAGGTCCAAGAGCCAATGGAACTACCGAGGACCAGCTGACGTTACTGGAACCCGGTTACTAAGCAGGAGGTACCCGTGCCTGAAAGCACTACCAAGGACCACCTGACGTTGGTGGAACTCGGATACCCAGAGGGAGGCACCTAAGCCAAAGGCTCTGCCCGGAACCAGCTGACGGTACTGGAACCAGGATGGGGAGCAGAAGGTACAAGAGCAAGTGTCTGCGTGGCTTTTGCAGGACACGATGCCGGCTGCACAGCAGGGGAACAGCTGGCGGTGCTGAACCCCACTGACACATTGGCGAGGTGTTTTTCTCTGTGCAGCTAGCAGTACCGGGCCCCAACTGGCGGTGTTGAAGCCCGGGGTCAGCAGGAGGAGGAGAGGGAGCAGAGTGTAGGCCGAAGCCTGCACTGGCGGCAGCTTTGGGTCTGTTGTGCCTGCGTGGCTGTTGCAGGACACGTTGCCGGCTGCACAGCAGGGGAACAGCTGGCGGTGCTGAACCCCACTGACACATTGGCGAGGTGTTTTTCTCTGTGCAGCTAGCAGTACCGGGCCCCAACTGGCGGTGTTGGAGCCCGGGGTCAGCAGGAGGAGGAGAGGGAGCAGAGTGTAGGCCGAAGCCTGCACTGGCGGCAGCTTTGGGTCTGTTGTGCCTGCGTGGCTGTTGCAGGACACGTTGCCGGCTGCACAGCAGGGGAACAGCTGGCGGTGCTGAACCCCACTGACACATTGGCGAGGTGTTTTTCTCTGTGCAGCTAGCAGTACCGGGCCCCAACTGGCGGTGTTGGAGCCCGGGCTCTGCAGGGGGAGCAGAGTGTAGGCCGAAGCCTAATCGAACCAATTTCAAAGGTAACCTTTAACCCCCCCTCAGGGGTTACAAAGTAGAAGAGCCACAGCTTATGCAGCAGTAGTGGTGCACAAGTCAAAGGTTGCTCTTTTAATTTGGCTCCTTGCACACGCTGAATGGAACACGTGTAACATTTAGCCCTTTATACAGTCAAACTGTGTTGGAGGCGCGAGTTCCCTTTGTAATGAGACGCAGCACAGATGTCAAGAATCCCACCTTGGTGCTGGGTGCAGCCTCCTGAGCGTTGTTATTTGCTGTACAGGAGTCTGCGCTGTCGTGTTATCCCCTGGCCTAGCGCTGTTAGCGCTGCCCATCTTCTGACCTCATTTAATGTTGGCTGGTGCGGTTCGCGATGCCCATGAATCACAGCCCCGCAGTGTATTGACATAGTTAAAACACTGCGGGGCTGGGATTCATGGCCTGGCGCAGTACATATGTTCGCCTCTCGCTTGGGTTCTTACACCTGCTTCAGACTATGTGGCGTCAGCTGATCCCTTATCGCATGCCACGGCCATGAAGCCGCACAGTCTGAAGAAGGCGGAAGGAGATGAGGGACAGGCGAACTGATGCACTGCTCATGCCCATCAAACACACCCTCGCAGTCCCAAGAAATAAGACACCGAGGGGCGTTGTGTGGGTCAGGGCGGCCGCAGAGGCGCAGGCAGCCAAACAATGATGCCAGAAGATGGGCAGCGCTACCAAGGGGGTTGCAGCGTGTCATTACAAAGGAAAGTCACACCACCGGGACGGTTAAATGGTCACACAGAGGACACATTTTAGACGTGTTTTCCGTTCCACATGTGCGAGGAGAATACGTTTATGAGCCACCTTGCACACATGCAGCATTACCGCTGTACAAGGTGGCCTTAAAAACATACAAACGCCTGGGGGAGGGGGGACAGGTTCCCTTCAATTTCAGTTCTGGTGTCTGCGTGGCTTTTGCAGGACACGATGCCGGCTGCACAGCAGGGGAACAGCTGGCGGTGCTGAACCCCACTGACACATTGGCGAGGTGTTTTTCTCTGTGCAGCTAGCAGTACCGGGCCCCAACTGGCGGTGTTGGAGCCCGGGGTCAGCAGGAGGAGGAGAGGGAGCAGAGTGTAGGCCGAAGCCTGCACTGGCGGCAGCTTTGGGTCTGTTGTGCCTGCGTGGCTGTTGCAGGACATGTTGCCGGCTGCACAGCAGGGGAACAGCTGGCGGTGCTGAACCCCACTGACACATTGGCGAGGTGTTTTTCTCTGTGCAGCTAGCAGTACCGGGCCCCAACTGGCGGTGTTGGAGCCCGGGCTCTGCAGGGGGAGCAGAGTGTAGGCCGAAGCCTAATCGAACCAATTTCAAAGGTAACCTTTAACCCCCCCTCAGGGGTTACAAAGTAGAAGAGCCACAGCTTACGCAGCAGTAGTGGTGCACAAGTCAAAGGTTGCTCTTTTAATTTGGCTCCTTGCACACGCTGAATGGAACACGTGTAACATTTAGCCCTTTATACAGTCAAACTGTGTTGGAGGCGCGAGTTCCCTTTGTAATGAGACGCAGCACAGATGTCAAGAATCCCACCTTGGTGCTGGGTGCAGCCTCCTGAGCGTTGTTATTTGCTGTACAGGAGTCTGCGCTGTCGTGTTATCCCCTGGCCTAGCGCTGTTAGCGCTGCCCATCTTCTGACCTCATTTAATGTTGGCTGGTGCGGTTCGCGATGCCCATGAATCACAGCCCCGCAGTGTATTGACATAGTTAAAACACTGCGGGGCTGGGATTCATGGCCTGGCGCAGTACATATGTTCGCCTCTCGCTTGGGTTCTTACACCTGCTTCAGACTATGTGGCGTCAGCTGATCCCTTATCGCATGCCACGGCCATGAAGCCGCACAGTCTGAAGAAGGCGGAAGGAGATGAGGGACAGGCGAACTGATGCACTGCTCATGCCCATCAAACACACCCTCGCAGTCCCAAGAAATAAGACACCGAGGGGCGTTGTGTGGGTCAGGGCGGCCGCAGAGGCGCAGGCAGCCAAACAATGATGCCAGAAGACGGGCAGCGCTACCAAGGGGGTTGCAGCGTGTCATTACAAAGGAAAGTCACACCACCGGGACGGTTAAATGGTCACACAGAGGACACATTTTAGACGTGTTTTCCGTTCCACATGTGCGAGGAGAATACGTTTATGAGCCACCTTGCACACATGCAGCATTACCGCTGTACAAGGTGGCCTTAAAAACGTACAAACGCCTGGGGGAGGGGGGACAGGTTCCCTTCAATTTCAGTTCTGGTGTCTGCGTGGCTTTTGCAGGACACGATGCCGGCTGCACAGCAGGGGAACAGCTGGCGGTGCTGAACCCCACTGACACATTGGCGAGGTGTTTTTCTCTGTGCAGCTAGCAGTACCGGGCCCCAACTGGCGGTGTTGGAGCCCGGGGTCAGCAGGAGGAGGAGAGGGAGCAGAGTGTAGGCCGAAGCCTGCACTGGCGGCAGCTTTGGGTCTGTTGTGCCTGCGTGGCTGTTGCAGGACACGTTGCCGGCTGCACAGCAGGGGAACAGCTGGCGGTGCTGAACCCCACTGACACATTGGCGAGGTGTTTTTCTCTGTGCAGCTAGCAGTACCGGGCCCCAACTGGCGGTGTTGGAGCCCGGGCTCTGCAGGGGGAGCAGAGTGTAGGCCGAAGCCTAATCGAACCAATTTCAAAGGTAACCTTTAACCCCCCCTCAGGGGTTACAAAGTAGAAGAGCCACAGCTTATGCAGCAGTAGTGGTGCACAAGTCAAAGGTTGCTCTTTTAATTTGGCTCCTTGCACACGCTGAATGGAACACGTGTAACATTTAGCCCTTTATACAGTCAAACTGTGTTGGAGGCGCGAGTTCCCTTTGTAATGAGACGCAGCACAGATGTCAAGAATCCCACCTTGGTGCTGGGTGCAGCCTCCTGAGCGTTGTTATTTGCTGTACAGGAGTCTGCGCTGTCGTGTTATCCCCTGGCCTAGCGCTGTTAGCGCTGCCCATCTTCTGACCTCATTTAATGTTGGCTGGTGCGGTTCGCGATGCCCATGAATCACAGCCCCGCAGTGTATTGACATAGTTAAAACACTGCGGGGCTGGGATTCATGGCCTGGCGCAGTACATATGTTCGCCTCTCGCTTGGGTTCTTACACCTGCTTCAGACTATGTGGCGTCAACTGATCCCTTATCGCATGCCACGGCCATGAAGCCGCACAGTCTGAAGAAGGCGGAAGGAGATGAGGGACAGGCGAACTGATGCACTGCTCATGCCCATCAAACACACCCTCGCAGTCCCAAGAAATAAGACACCGAGGGGCGTTGTGTGGGTCAGGGCGGCCGCAGAGGCGCAGGCAGCCAAACAATGATGCCAGAAGACGGGCAGCGCTACCAAGGGGGTTGCAGCGTGTCATTACAAAGGAAAGTCACACCACCGGGACGGTTAAATGGTCACACAGAGGACACATTTTAGACGTGTTTTCCGTTCCACATGTGCGAGGAGAATACGTTTATGAGCCACCTTGCACACATGCAGCATTACCGCTGTACAAGGTGGCCTTAAAAACGTACAAACGCCTGGGGGAGGGGGGACAGGTTCCCTTCAATTTCAGTTCTGGTGTCTGCGTGGCTTTTGCAGGACACGATGCCGGCTGCACAGCAGGGGAACAGCTGGCGGTGCTGAACCCCACTGACACATTGGCGAGGTGTTTTTCTCTGTGCAGCTAGCAGTACCGGGCCCCAACTGGCGGTGTTGGAGCCCGGGGTCAGCAGGAGGAGGAGAGGGAGCAGAGTGTAGGCCGAAGCCTGCACTGGCGGCAGCTTTGGGTCTGTTGTGCCTGCGTGGCTGTTGCAGGACACGTTGCCGGCTGCACAGCAGGGGAACAGCTGGCGGTGCTGAACCCCACTGACACATTGGCGAGGTGTTTTTCTCTGTGCAGCTAGCAGTACCGGGCCCCAACTGGCGGTGTTGGAGCCCGGGCTCTGCAGGGGGAGCAGAGTGTAGGCCGAAGCCTAATCGAACCAATTTCAAAGGTAACCTTTAACCCCCCCTCAGGGGTTACAAAGTAGAAGAGCCACAGCTTATGCAGCAGTAGTGGTGCACAAGTCAAAGGTTGCTCTTTTAATTTGGCTCCTTGCACACGCTGAATGGAACACGTGTAACATTTAGCCCTTTATACAGTCAAACTGTGTTGGAGGCGCGAGTTCCCTTTGTAATGAGACGCAGCACAGATGTCAAGAATCCCACCTTGGTGCTGGGTGCAGCCTCCTGAGCGTTGTTATTTGCTGTACAGGAGTCTGCGCTGTCGTGTTATCCCCTGGCCTAGCGCTGTTAGCGCTGCCCATCTTCTGACCTCATTTAATGTTGGCTGGTGCGGTTCGCGATGCCCATGAATCACAGCCCCGCAGTGTATTGACATAGTTAAAACACTGCGGGGCTGGGATTCATGGCCTGGCGCAGTACATATGTTCGCCTCTCGCTTGGGTAATTACACCTGCTTCAGACTATGTGGCGTCAGCTGATCCCTTATCGCATGCCACGGCCATGAAGCCGCACAGTCTGAAGAAGGCGGAAGGAGATGAGGGACAGGCGAACTGATGCACTGCTCATGCCCATCAAACACACCCTCGCAGTCCCAAGAAATAAGACACCGAGGGGCGTTGTGTGGGTCAGGGCGGCCGCAGAGGCGCAGGCAGCCAAACAATGATGCCAGAAGACGGGCAGCGCTACCAAGGGGGTTGCAGCGTGTCATTACAAAGGAAAGTCACACCACCGGGACGGTTAAATGGTCACACAGAGGACACATTTTAGACGTGTTTTCCGTTCCACATGTGCGAGGAGAATACGTTTATGAGTCACCTTGCACACATGCAGCATTACCGCTGTACAAGGTGGCCTTAAAAACGTACAAACGCCTGGGGGAGGGGGGACAGGTTCCCTTCAATTTCAGTTCTGGTGTCTGCGTGGCTTTTGCAGGACACGATGCCGGCTGCACAGCAGGGGAACAGCTGGCGGTGCTGAACCCCACTGACACATTGGCGAGGTGTTTTTCTCTGTGCAGCTAGCAGTACCGGGCCCCAACTGGCGGTGTTGGAGCCCGGGGTCAGCAGGAGGAGGAGAGGGAGCAGAGTGTAGGCCGAAGCCTGCACTGGCGGCAGCTTTGGGTCTGTTGTGCCTGCGTGGCTGTTGCAGGACACGTTGCCGGCTGCACAGCAGGGGAACAGCTGGCGGTGCTGAACCCCACTGACACATTGGCGAGGTGTCTTTCTCTGTGCAGCTAGCAGTACCGGGCCCCAACTGGCGGTGTTGGAGCCCGGGCTCTGCAGGGGGAGCAGAGTGTAGGCCGAAGCCTAATCGAACCAATTTCAAAGGTAACCTTTAACCCCCCCTCAGGGGTTACAAAGTAGAAGAGCCACAGCTTATGCAGCAGTAGTGGTGCACAAGTCAAAGGTTGCTCTTTTAATTTGGCTCCTTGCACACGCTGAATGGAACACGTGTAACATTTAGCCCTTTATACAGTCAAACTGTGTTGGAGGCGCGAGTTCCCTTTGTAATGAGACGCAGCACAGATGTCAAGAATCCCACCTTGGTGCTGGGTGCAGCCTCCTGAGCGTTGTTATTTGCTGTACAGGAGTCTGCGCTGTCGTGTTATCCCCTGGCCTAGCGCTGTTAGCGCTGCCCATCTTCTGACCTCATTTAATGTTGGCTGGTGCGGTTCGCGATGCCCATGAATCACAGCCCCGCAGTGTATTGACATAGTTAAAACACTGCGGGGCTGGGATTCATGGCCTGGCGCAGTACATATGTTCGCCTCTCGCTTGGGTTCTTACACCTGCTTCAGACTATGTGGCGTCAGCTGATCCCTTATCGCATGCCACGGCCATGAAGCCGCACAGTCTGAAGAAGGCGGAAGGAGATGAGGGACAGGCGAACTGATGCACTGCTCATGCCCATCAAACACACCCTCGCAGTCCCAAGAAATAAGACACCGAGGGGCGTTGTGTGGGTCAGGGCGGCCGCAGAGGCGCAGGCAGCCAAACAATGATGCCAGAAGACGGGCAGCGCTACCAAGGGGGTTGCAGCGTGTCATTACAAAGGAAAGTCACACCACCGGGACGGTTAAATGGTCACACAGAGGGCACATTTTAGACGTGTTTTCCGTTCCACATGTGCGAGGAGAATACGTTTATGAGCCACCTTGCACACATGCAGCATTACCGCTGTACAAGGTGGCCTTAAAAACGTACAAACGCCTGGGGGAGGGGGGACAGGTTCCCTTCAATTTCAGTTCTGGTGTCTGCGTGGCTTTTGCAGGACACGATGCCGGCTGCACAGCAGGGGAACAGCTGGCGGTGCTGAACCCCACTGACACATTGGCGAGGTGTTTTTCTCTGTGCAGCTAGCAGTACCGGGCCCCAACTGGCGGTGTTGGAGCCCGGGGTCAGCAGGAGGAGGAGAGGGAGCAGAGTGTAGGCCGAAGCCTGCACTGGCGGCAGCTTTGGGTCTGTTGTGCCTGCGTGGCTGTTGCAGGACACGTTGCCGGCTGCACAGCAGGGGAACAGCTGGCGGTGCTGAACCCCACTGACACATTGGCGAGGTGTTTTTCTCTGTGCAGCTAGCACATCTGGGCCCCAACTGGCGGTGTTAGAGCCCAGGGTCAGCAGGAGGAGCAGGGGGAGCGGAGTGTAGGCCGAAGCCTGCACTGGAGCAAGTTGAAAGGAAACCTTTAACCCCCCCCCCCAGGCGTTTGTAGCTGGAAGAGCCATCGTGTACAGCACTAATGCTGGAAAAGGTAAACTTAGCTCTTTTAATTATGGTCCTTGCAGATGCTGAACCTAACACTTATGAAATGTGTCCCCTCACAGCGTTCAACCGTCCGGTAGGTGGAACTTTCCTTTGTCATGTGACGCAGCACAGCCGTCATTTTTACCCCCTTGTCGCCGTGCGCCGCCTCCTCAGCGTTGTTTGAATCTGTCCCGGAGCCTGCGCTGTTAGGTTACCCCTTGGCCATGCACACATTTTGCGCTGCCCGTCTTCTGACATCATTTGCTGTCAGGCTGGCTGCGCCTGTGCGGGTGCGCTGTCCGAGATTCAGCCTCGCGGTGTCGTCTAATGTAATCCCACCGCGGGCCTGGGATCCGTGTCCATGCGCAGTGCATATCCTCGCCTCTCACTCCCCTCCCTACGGCTTCTTAAGACTGTGCGGTGTCACGGCCGTGGCATGCTATTAGGGATCAGCTGACACCGAACAGTCTTTAGAAGCCGTAGGGAGGGGAGTGAGAGGCGAGGATATGCACTGCGCATGGACACGGATCCCAGGCCCGCGGTGGGATTACATTAGACAACACCGCGAGGCTGAATCTCGGACAGCGCACCCGCACAGGCGCAGCCAGCCTGACAGCAAATGATGTCAGAAGACGGGCAGCGCAAAATGTGTGCATGGCCAAGGGGTGACCTAACAGCGCAGGCTCCGGGACAGATTCAAACAACGCTGAGGAGGCGGCGCACGGCGACAAGGGGGTAAAAATGACGGCTGTGCTGCGTCACATGACAAAGGAAAGTTCCACCTACCGGACGGTTGAACGCTGTGAGGGGACACATTTCATAAGTGTTAGGTTCAGCATCTGCAAGGAGCACCACGAAAAGAGGCACTTTTTCCCTTTGCATCATTACTGCTGCACAAGGTGGCTCCTTCAGTAACAAACGCCTGGGGGGGGGGGACAGGTTCCCTTAAATTTAACTTGTTGTGCCTGCGTGGCGGTCGCAGTACACGTTGCCGTATACACAGCAGGGGAACAGCTGGCGGTGCTGAACCCCACTAACACATTGGCGAGGTGTTTTTCTCTGTGCAGCTAGCACATCTGGGCCCCAACTGGCGGTGTTAGAGCCCAGGGTCAGCAGGAGGAGCAGGGGGAGCGGAGTGTAGGCCGAAGCCTGCACTGGAGCAAGTTGAAAGGAAACCTTTAACCCCCCCCCCCAGGCGTTTGTAGCTGGAAGAGCCATCGTGTACAGCACTAATGCTGGAAAAGGTAAACTTAGCTCTTTTAATTATGGTCCTTGCAGATGCTGAACCTAACACTTATGAAATGTGTCCCCTCACAGCGTTCAACCGTCCGGTAGGTGGAACTTTCCTTTGTCATGTGACGCAGCACAGCCGTCATTTTTACCCCCTTGTCGCCGTGCGCCGCCTCCTCAGCGTTGTTTGAATCTGTCCCGGAGCCTGCGCTGTTAGGTTACCCCTTGGCCATGCACACATTTTGCGCTGCCCGTCTTCTGACATCATTTGCTGTCAGGCTGGCTGCGCCTGTGCGGGTGCGCTGTCCGAGATTCAGCCTCGCGGTGTCGTCTAATGTAATCCCACCGCGGGCCTGGGATCCGTGTCCATGCGCAGTGCATATCCTCGCCTCTCACTCCCCTCCCTACGGCTTCTTAAGACTGTGCGGTGTCACGGCCGTGGCATGCTATTAGGGATCAGCTGACACCGAACAGTCTTTAGAAGCCGTAGGGAGGGGAGTGAGAGGCGAGGATATGCACTGCGCATGGACACGGATCCCAGGCCCGCGGTGGGATTACATTAGACAACACCGCGAGGCTGAATCTCGGACAGCGCACCCGCACAGGCGCAGCCAGCCTGACAGCAAATGATGTCAGAAGACGGGCAGCGCAAAATGTGTGCATGGCCAAGGGGTGACCTAACAGCGCAGGCTCCGGGACAGATTCAAACAACGCTGAGGAGGCGGCGCACGGCGACAAGGGGGTAAAAATGACGGCTGTGCTGCGTCACATGACAAAGGAAAGTTCCACCTACCGGACGGTTGAACGCTGTGAGGGGACACATTTCATAAGTGTTAGGTTCAGCATCTGCAAGGAGCACCACGAAAAGAGGCACTTTTTCCCTTTGCATCATTACTGCTGCACAAGGTGGCTCCTTCAGTAACAAACGCCTGGGGGGGGGGGACAGGTTCCCTTAAATTTAACTTGTTGTGCCTGCGTGGCGGTCGCAGTACACGTTGCCGTATACACAGCAGGGGAACAGCTGGCGGTGCTGAACCCCACTAACACATTGGCGAGGTGTTTGGCTCTGTGCGTACAGCACTTCTGGACGGCAACTGGCGGTGTTGGAGCCCAGGGACAGGTGGAGGAGGAGGAGGTTGGAGGAGGTTGGAGGAGGTAGGAGGGATTGCCACACACACAGCAGGGGAACAGCTGACGTTACTGAACCCCAATAACAGAGGAGGGACTGTTGACTGTGCGTACAGCACTTCTGGACGGCAACTGGCGGTGTTGGAGCCCAGGGGCAGGTGGAGGAGGAGGAGGTTGGAGGAGGTAGGAGGGATTGCCACACACACAGCAGGGGAACAGCTGACGTTACTGAACCCCAATAACAGAGGAGGGACTGTTGACTGTGCGTACAGCACTTCTGGACGGCAACTGGCGGTGTTGGAGCCCAGGGACAGGTGGAGGATGAGGAGGTAGGAGGGATTGCCACACACACAGCAGGGGAACAGCTGACGTTACTGAACCCCAATAACAGAGGAGGGACTGTTGACTGTGCGTACAGCACTTCTGGACGGCAACTGGCGGTGTTGGAGCCCAGGGACAGGTGGAGGAGGAGGAGGTTGGAGGAGGTAGGAGGGATTTCCACACACACAGCAGGGGAACAGCTGACGTTACTGAACCCCAATAACAGAGGAGGGACTGTTGACTGTGCGTACAGCACTTCTGGACGGCAACTGGCGGTGTTGGAGCCCAGGGGCAGGTGGAGGAGGAGGAGGTTGGAGGAGGTAGGAGGGATTGCCACACACACAGCAGGGGAACAGCTGACGTTACTGAACCCCAATAACAGAGGAGGGACTGTTGACTGTGCGTACAGCACTTCTGGACGGCAACTGGCGGTGTTGGAGCCCAGGGACAGGTGGAGGAGGAGGAGGTTGGAGGAGGTTGGAGGGATTGCCACACACACAGCAGGGGAACAGCTGACGTTACTGAACCCCAATAACAGAGGAGGGACTGTTGACTGTGCGTACAGCACTTCTGGACGGCAACTGGCGGTGTTGGAGCCCAGGGACAGGTGGAGGAGGAGGAGGTTGGAGGAGGTTGGAGGAGGTAGGAGGGATTGCCACACACACAGCAGGGGAACAGCTGACGTTACTGAACCCCAATAACAGAGGAGGGACTGTTGACTGTGCGTACAGCACTTCTGGACGGCAACTGGCGGTGTTGGAGCCCAGGGACAGGTGGAGGAGGAGGAGGTTGGAGGAGGTTGGAGGAGGTAGGAGGGATTGCCACACACACAGCAGGGGAACAGCTGACGTTACTGAACCCCAATAACAGAGGAGGGACTGTTGACTGTGCGTACAGCACTTCTGGACGGCAACTGGCGGTGTTGGAGCCCAGGGACAGGTGGAGGAGGAGGAGGTTGGAGGAGGTAGGAGGGATTGCCACACACACAGCAGGGGAACAGCTGACGTTACTGAACCCCAATAACAGAGGAGGGACTGTTGACTGTGCGTACAGCACTTCTGGACGGCAACTGGCGGTGTTGGAGCCCAGGGACAGGTGGAGGAGGAGGAGGTTGGAGGAGGTTGGAGGAGGTAGGAGGGATTGCCACACACACAGCA
The DNA here is from genome assembly GCF_051348905.1 of Ranitomeya variabilis. NCBI lineage: Eukaryota > Metazoa > Chordata > Amphibia > Anura > Dendrobatidae > Ranitomeya > Ranitomeya variabilis. The sequence goes on from NC_135232.1 coordinate 241,128,208, forward strand.
GGGGAACAGCTGACGTTACTGAACCCCAATAACAGAGGAGGGACTGTTGACTGTGCGTACAGCACTTCTGGACGGCAACTGGCGGTGTTGGAGCCCAGGGGCAGGTGGAGGAGGAGGAGGTTGGAGGAGGTAGGAGGGATTGCCACACACACAGCAGGGGAACAGCTGACGTTACTGAACCCCAATAACAGAGGAGGGACTGTTGACTGTGCGTACAGCACTTCTGGACGGCAACTGGCGGTGTTGGAGCCCAGGGGCAGGTGGAGGAGGAGGAGGTTGGAGGAGGTAGGAGGGATTGCCACACACACAGCAGGGGAACAGCTGACGTTACTGAACCCCAATAACAGAGGAGGGACTGTTGACTGTGCGTACAGCACATCTGGACGGCAACTGGCGGTGTTGGAGCCCAGGGACAGGTGGAAAAGCAGAGGAACACAATGTAGGCCGAAGCCTGAGAAAGTCGAAAGGGAACCTTTAACCCCCCCCAAGGCGTTTGTAGCTGAAAGAGCCAGCTTGTGCAGCACAAAAGATGCAAAAGGAAAAGGTGGCTCTTTTCATCATGCTCCTTGCAAACACAGAACTAAACACTTATAAAATGTGTCCCCTGCAACCGTAAAACCGTCCCGGAGGTGGGACTTTCCTTCGTAATGTGACGCAGCACAGCCGTCATTCCTACCCCCCCGGCGCCGCGCACCGGCTCCTCAGCGTTGTTTTATTCCGTCCCGGAGCCTGCGCTGTTATGTTATCCCGTGGCCAGGCACACTTAGCGCTGCCCGTCTTCTGGCATCATTTGGTGTCAGGATGGCTGCGCCTGTGCGGCCGCGCTGGCAGAGAGCCCGCCTCGCAGAGTCTTCTGATTTAATCCCACTGGGGGCCTGGGATCCATGGACATGCGCAGTGCATATCCTCGCCTCTCACTCCCCTCCCTACGGCTTCTTAAGACTGTGCGGTGTCACGGCCGTGGCATGCTATTAGGGACCAGCTGACACCGAACAGTCTGAAGAAGCCATAGGGAAATGAGTGAGAGGTGGAGGTTCAGATATGCACTGCGCATGTCCATGGATCCCAGGCCCCCAGTGGGATTAAATCAGAAGACACTGCGAGGCGGGCTCTCTGCCAGCACGGCCGCACAGGCGCAGCCATCCTGACACCAAATGATGCCAGAAGACGGGCAGCGCTAAGTGTGCCTGGCCACGGGATAACATAACAGCGCAGGCTCCGGGACGGAATAAAACAACGCTGAGGAGCCGGTGCGCGGCGCCGGGGGGGTAGGAATGACGGCTGTGCTGCGTCACATTACGAAGGAAAGTCCCACCTCCGGGACGGTTTTACGGTATCAGTGGACACATTTTATAAGTGTTAAGTTCTGCGTGTGCAAGGAGCTAAACAAAAATAGCTACCATTTCCTTGTGCAGCATTACTGCTGCACAAGGTGGCTCTTTCAGTAACAAACGCCTTGGGGGGGGGGGACAGATTTCCTTACATTTCAGTTGTTGTGTCAGCGTGGCGGTCGCATGACACATTGCCGGCTACACAGCTGGGGATCAGCTGACGTTACTGAAACCCAATAACACTGGGTCGTATGTTTTGACTGTGCAGACGGCACTTCTGAGCCTCAACTGGCGGTGTTGGAGCACAGGAATTTAAGTTCAGGTGGTAGAAAGATGAACACAACAGGAGACCTGGATAACGTATACAGTGACCTAATTATTTAATCAGGAGGAGGAGTGGCAAATTCCTGCGAGATCCAGGCCTTGTTCATTTTCAGGAAAGTAAGCCGGTCAACGTTATCGGAGGATAGTCGCATGCGACGGTCAGTTAGTACACCACCTGCAGCACTAAAGACACGTTCCGATAATACACTGGCCGCAGGGCAAGACAGCACCTCCAATGCATACTGGCTTAGCTCTGGCCATGTATCCAGCTTTGAGACCCAAAACTTGAAAGGGGAAGAGCCGTCTGGGAGTACAGCAAGAGGGCAAGACATGTAGTCTGTCACCATCTGACGGAACCGTTGCCTCCTGCTGACTGGAGCCGTCTGTGATGGTGTAGACTTTTGTGGGGGGCACAGAAAACTGTGCCACAGTTGGGCCATACTGGTCTTGCCTTGGGCAGAGGCACTGCTTCTGCTCCCTCTTTGTGCAGAGCCTCCTCCACTGCCTGGACGCACTGAGCTGCTTTGTAATGCACTAGCAGCACTTCTCTCAGTTGGAATGGAGAAGATGATGGAATTGACCAGTGTGTCTTGGTACTCCCGCATTTTTCGCTCCCGGTTCAACGGTGTGATGAGGCTTTCTACGTTGTCCCGGTAGCGAGGATCGAGGAGGGTGAACACCCAATAATCAGACATGTTGAGAATGTGGGCGATGCGGCGGTCGTTTCTCAGGCACTGCAGCATGTAATCCACCATGTGCTGCAGACTGCCAACTGCCCAAGAAACGCTGTCCCCTGCTGGAGGCGTGATCTCTGCCCGCTCGTCATCACCCCACCCTCGCTGTACACACTGAGTACTGGACAATTCGGTAACTCCCTCCTCTGGACGGACGTCTTCCTCCTCCATTGACTCCTCCTCATCCTCCTCACAAACTGTCCCCTGCCTACGCGTTTGTGAGGAACCACGTGGCGCTGACTGTCCAGAAGATGATGGAAATGGTGAATCCTCATCCTCCACCTCTTCCACAACATCATCCCTTAGCGCTTGCAGTGATTTTTCAAGCAGGCAGATAAGGGGGACAGTCATGCTGACTAGTGCATCATCTGCACTCGCCATCCGCGTGGAATAATCAAAGGGACGCAAAACCTGGCAGACGTCATTCATAGTGGCCCACTCTGTGGTTGTGAAGTCTGTACGGCGCTGACTGCGACTTCTTTGCGCCTGAAGCAGCTGGTACTCCATTACAGCTTGCTGCTGCTCACACAACCGCTCCAACATATGTAACGTGGAATTCCACCTGGTAGGTAGGTCACATATGATGCGATGTTCCGGCAGGCGGTGTCGGCGCTGCAGAGCCGCAATGCGCGCTTTTGCCGTGCTGGAACGCCGCAAGTGAGCACACTCTTCCAGAGCTCCTGCGCTGTGTGGCTACGATTCCCCAAAAAAATTAATTTCAACACGGCCTGTTGACGTTTGGCCACGGCTGTGCTCATGTCGGTCGTAACAGGTACACGTTCATCACGGGTCCATGTGGAGGTGGACTGTGACGGCTCCTGCAGCGATGATTCTGAGGAACTGGTGTAAGAGGAGGAGTCAATGCGTACAGAATGGATTCCTGCAATCCTTGGAGTGGGCAGGACACGTCCTGCGCCACTCGCACGGTCTGTACCTGGCTCAACAACATTAACCCAATGGGCAGTGAGGGAAAGGTATCGCCCCTGTCCATGTTGACTGGTCCACGCATCGGTGGTGAGGTGGACCTTGCTACTGACGGCGTTCAGTAGCGCGTGTTTTATGTGTCCCTCCACATGCTTGTGCAGGGCAGGGACGGCTTGCCTGCTGAAGTAAAAGCGGCTGGGCACATTGTACTGTGGGACTGCCAATGACATCAAGTCACGGAAGCTGTCAGTCTCCACCAGCCTGAATGACAGCATTTCCAGTGACAGAAGTTTGGCAATGCCTGCAGTCAGAGCCTGTGCTCGTGGGTGGTTTGACGAGAAAGGCCGCCTTTTCTCCCATGCCTGTACTACCGATGGCTGTAGACTGGGCTGGGAGTGTGTGGATGACTGGGAAAGTGGCGCTGCGGGTGGAATTACAGCGGGTCTCTGGACAACAGGGCCAGAGGTTCTTCCACGGCGATCCTGGGAGGAAGCCGAACCAGCTGCGTGTGAGCTAGAGGAAGAGGCAACACGAGCTGAAGAGGTGGTAGCTGCCGCTGTTGGTTGGCCTACCTCTTCAGTGTGTTTTTCTAACTCCGCCGGGTGCCTGTTGCGCACATGTTTCCACATGTTGGAGGTATTGAGGTTGCTGACATTTTTCCCTCTTTTGACTTTTTGATGACACACGTTGCATCTGACATAGCAAATGTCATCTGCAACTGTGTCAAAAAAGGACCAGGCACTGCAAGTCTTGGGAGCGCCCTTTTTGGCTTTTGGAAGAGACATGCTCCTAACGGGTGCCAAAGCGGAGGCTGCAGGATCCGCAGTCTTCCCCCTCCCTCTCCCTCTTTGGGCCGTACGGGGAATCTCTTCCTCAGAGCTGCTCCCACCACCTTCCTGTCCCTCACGCCAAGATGGGTCGAGGACCTCATCATCTACACTACCCTCTGCCCCCAACTGCTCCTCCTGGGTAGTCTCAGCAGCAGAGCACGCACCAGTAAGTGGCACCTGAGTGTCATCATCAGCTGATGCGGCCTGCGATGTGGTGACCGGAGCCACTGGCCCACCCGCCTCTTCAGAGGAAGACAGAAAAAGCTGTTGGGCATCACTGCACCCTGCCTCTTCTTCCATTTCTCCAATGCTGCTTGGCTGGCCCCCTGTTTCCAAGCCAAGAGATTCAGAGAACAGAAGTAGAGACGGCTCCTGTCCTGGGCTCTCTGTCTGCCTGGGCAATTTGGCAGGTGGTGAAGAGACAGATGGCTGCTCTCCAGTGCTCTGTGTCTGAGAGGATGTGGCACTAATTGAAGTTGATGCATTAGCTGCCATCCATCCAACAACGGCTTCAATTTGTTCTTCACGCAGCAGCGGTGTACGGCGCTCTGACACAAAGCTGCGCATGAACGACTGTTGCCTGGTGAAAGTGGGTGCTGATGAGTCACCGGTGCCCGCAGCAGGCACAGAATCCCCACGTCCCCTCCCTGCTCCGCGCCCACGCCCACGCCCACGTGCCTTACTCACTGCCTTCTTCATCTTGGTTGACTGATAAAGATAAGCAGAAAAGTACTAACGGATTTGTGTGCTTATTCCTGAGCAACTCCTCCTAACAGGTATAAGAAACACTAATTTTCTAAAGTGTGGACTAGACTTTAATATGAGCTAATGTGGCCTACAGAAATGTAAAGTGGTGTAACTGGTGTGTTTGGTGAACTTTATTATTTATTTCTTTTTTGGGGGCTAAACTGACAACAGATAGAGCTGCAGTCACACGGAGACCGTGCAGACAGACGTAAACGGCGCTGCAAGGCCCAAAAACCCTCCTCTACGTTATCCTATGTAGTGTTTTTCCACAAATTAGCTGGAGACGGGTGGAAAGACACTAATAGGATTTTTTTAAATTAATTAGCAGCAGACTACACTACTTGAAAAAAAATTAAAATTGATTTGGCGGTATGACGCAGTGAACAACCCTGAGCTGGAGACAACCAGGCTACGGCTGCTCACAGACTACAGGGCGAGCTGCAGTCACACGGAGACCGTGCAGACAGCCGTAAACGGCGCTGCAAGGCCCAAAAACCCTCCTCTACTTTATCCTATGTAGTGTTTTTCCACAAATTAGCTGGAGACGGGTGGAAAGACACTAATAGGATTTTTTTAAATTAATTAGCAGCAGACTACACTACTTGAAAAAAAATTAAAATTGATTTGGCGGTATGACGCAGTGAACAACCCTGAGCTGGAGACAACCAGGCTACGGCTGCTCACAGACTACAGGGCGAGCTGCAGTCACACGGAGACCGTGCAGACAGCCGTAAACGGCGCTGCAAGGCCCAAAAACCCTCCTCTACTTTATCCTATGTAGTGTTTTTCCACAAATTAGCTGGAGACGGGTGGAAAGACACTAATAGGATTTTTTTAAATTAATTAGCAGCAGACTACACTACTTGAAAAAAAATTAAAATTGATTTGGCGGTATGACGCAGTGAACAACCCTGAGCTGGAGACAACCAGGCTACGGCTGCTCACAGACTACAGGGCGAGCTGCAGTCACACGGAGACCGTGCAGACAGCCGTAAACGGCGCTGCAAGGCCCAAAAACCCTCCTCTACTTTATCCTATGTAGTGTTTTTCCACAAATTAGCTGGAGACGGGTGGAAAGACACTAATAGGATTTTTTTAAATTAATTAGCAGCAGACTACACTACTTGAAAAAAAAAAAAAAAAAAAAAAGAACAGTATGAGGCAATGAACCACCCTCCCTGAACTGAATACAACCAGCTATGGATGGCCTATGTGGCTGCACTCAGACTAGAGAGTGGGCTGCACTCACACACACACACACACACAGACCTTGCAGATCGCTGTGAAAACAGCGCTACAAGGCAAAAGCAAGGTGAATAGTAGGTGAACACAGCGGTTGCTAAATTAGCCTTTGGAAAGCACAAAGAAGCAAATCGCTATCTCTAAACTGTCCCTCAGTCAGCAAACAGCGTCCTGTCACTAACTGAATTCACAGCAGAGTGATCGCAAAATGGCGCCAGCGACTTTTAAACTGCATCATGACATCATTTCAGCAGCCAATCACAGCCTTGCCAGTAGTTTCATGCCCTCCATGCTAAACAGGATGTGCCCACACTTGGAATCATTCTCATTGGCTGAATTTCGGAATTTTGAATCTGGGAACTTCCGATTCCGGTATCCGATACGCGGCAAGTATCGGAATCCCGGTATCGGAATTCCGATACCGCAAGTATCGGCCGATACCCGATACTTGCGGTATCGGAATGCTCAACACTAATGAGGACCAGTATTAGGTACAATATTAAGTAAAGCAAGACATCTAAATACTTCCAAAGCAAACAGAAAAATAAAATGTACTTCACTGTGACACTGTATATAAGGCATGTCAGAGTGTCCTCCTAGATTCTGAAGAAAAAATGAAAAGACATAGTGGATTAACACACTAATGTACCAAATCACAAAAACCCATTCACCTTCACATGCAAGGAGTCACAACACAGATAAGATTAAATAAATCCCCCTATAACAGCGTGAGTAAACTCAGTGATTGTACACTTTAAGCAATACGAAGAATAATTGCTTAGTCCAAAGACCAAGCACTGTTGGCACCCTATAAAAAAGAGTTACCATTAGTGTTGAGCATTCCGATACCGCAAGTATCGGGTATCGGCCGATACTTGCGGTATCGGAATTCCGATACTGGGATTCCGATACTTGCCGCGTATCGGATACCGGAATCGGAAGTTCCAAGATTCAAAATGGAGAAATTCAGCCAATGAGAATGATTCCAAGTGTGGGCACATCCTGTTTAGCATGGAGGGCATGAAACTACTGGCAAGGCTGTGATTGGCTGCTGAAATGATGTCATGATGCAGTTTAAAAGTCGCTGGCGCCATTTTGCGATCACTCTGCTGTGAATTCAGTTAGTGACAGGACGCTGTTTGCTGACTGAGGGACAGTTTAGAGATAGCGATTTGCTTCTTTGTGCTTTCCAAAGGCTAATTTAGCAACCGCTGTGTTCACCTACTATTCACCTTGCTTTTGCCTTGTAGCGCTGTTTTCACAGCGATCTGCAAGGTCTGTGTGTGTGTGTGTGTGTGTGAGTGCAGCCCACTCTCTAGTCTGAGTGCAGCCACATAGGCCATCCATAGCTGGTTGTATTCAGTTCAGGGAGGGTGGTTCATTGCCTCATACTGTTCTTTTTTTTTTTTTTTTCAAGTAGTGTAGTCTGCTGCTAATTTATTCAAAAAAATCCTATTAGTGTCTTTCCACCCGTCTCCAGCTAATTTGTGGAAAAACACTACATAGGATAACGTAGAGGAGGGTTTTTGGGCCTTGCAGCGCCGTTTACGGCTGTCTGCACGGTCTCCGTGTGACTGCAGCTCGCCCTGTAGTCTGTGAGCAGCCGTAGCCTGGTTGTCTCCAGCTCAGGGTTGTTCACTGCGTCATACCGCCAAATCAATTTTCATTTTGTTTTAAGTAGTGCAGGCTGCTGCACATTTTTTCAAAAAATTCCTATTAGTGTCTTTCCACCCGTCTCCAGCTAATTTGTGGAAAAACACTACATAGGATAACGTAGAGGAGGGTTTTTGGGCCTTGCAGCGCCGTTTACGGCTGTCTGCACGGTCTCCGTGTGACTGCAGCTCGCCCTGTAGTCTGTGAGCAGCCATAGCCTGGTTGTCTCCAGCTCAGGGTTGTTCACTGCGTCATACCGCCAAATCAATTTTCATTTTGTTTTAAGTAGTGCAGGCTGCTGCACATTTTTTCAAAAAATTCCTATTAGTGTCTTTCCACCCGTCTCCAGCTAATTTGTGGAAAAACACTACATAGGATAACGTAGAGGAGGGTTTTTGGGCCTTGCAGCGCCGTTTACGGCTGTCTGCACGGTCTCCGTGTGACTGCAGCTCGCCCTGTAGTCTGTGAGCAGCCATAGCCTGGTTGTCTCCAGCTCAGGGTTCTTCACTGCGTCATACCGCCAAATCAATTTTCATTTTGTTTTAAGTAGTGCAGGCTGCTGCACATTTTTTCAAAAAAATCCTATTAGTGTCTTTCCACCCGTCTCCAGCTAACTTGTGGAAAAACACTACATAGGATAACGTAGAGGAGGGTTTTTGGGCCTTGCAGCGCCGTTTACATCTGTCTGCACGGTCTCCGTGTGACTGCAGCCCCATCCGTTGTCAGTTCAGCCCCCAAAAAATAAATAAATAATAAAGTTCACCAAACACACCAGTTACACCACTTTACATTTGTGTAGGCCACATTAGCTCATATTAAAGTCTAGTCCACACTTTAGAAAATTAGTGTTTCTTATACCTGTTAGGAGGAGTTGCTCAGGAATAAGCACACAAAGCCGTTAGTACTTTTCTGCTTATCTTTATCAGTCAACCAAGATGAAGAAGGCAGTGAGTAAGGCACATGGGCGTGGGCGTGGGCGCGGAGCAGGGAGGGGACGTGGGGATTCTGTGCCTGCTGCGGGCACCGGTGACTCATCAGCACCCACTTTCACCAGGCAACAGTCATTCATGCGCAGCTTTGTGTCAGAGCGCCGTACACCGCTGCTGCGTGAAGAACAAATTGAAGCCGTTGTCGGATGGATGGCAGCTAGTTGCATCAACTTCAATTAGTGCCACATCCTCTCAGACACAGAGCACTGGAGAGCAGCCATCTGTCTCTTCACCACCTGCCAAATTGCCAAGGCAGACAGAGAGCCCAGGACAGGAGCCGTCTCTACTTCTGTTCTCTGAATCTCTTGGCTTGGAAACAGGGGGCCAGCCAAGCAGCATTGGAGAAATGGAAGAAGAGGCAGGGTGCAGTGATGCCCAACAGCTTTTTCTCTCTTCCTCTGAAGAGGCGGGTGGGCCAGTGGCTCCGGTCACCACATCGCAGGCCACATCAGCTGATGATGACACTCAGGTGCCACTTACTGGTGCATGCTCTGCTGCTGAGACTACCCAGGAGGAGCAGTTGGGGGCAGAGGGTAGTGTAGATGATGAGGTCCTTGACCCATCTTGGCGTGAGGGACAGGAAGGTGGTGGGAGCAGCTCTGAGGAAGAGATTCCCCGTACGGCCCAAAGAGGGAGAGGGAGGGGGAAGACTGCGGATCCTGCAGCCTCCGCTTTGGCACCCGTTAGGAGCATGTCTCTTCCAAAAGCCAAAAAGGGCGCTCCCAAGACTTGCAGTGCCTGGTCCTTTTTTGACACAGTTGCAGCTGACATTTGCTATGTCAAATGCAAGGTGTGTCATCACAAAGTCAAAAGAGGTCGAAATGTCAGCAACCTCAATACCTCCAACATGTGGAAACATGTGCGCACCAGGCACCCGGCGGAGTTAGAAAAACACACTGAAGAGCTAGGCCAACCAACAGCGGCAGCTACCACCTCTTCAGCTCGTGTTGCCTCTTCCTCTAGCTCACACGCAGCTGGTTCGGCTTCCTCCCAGGATCGCCGTGGAAGAACCTCTGGCCCTGTTGTCCAGAGACCCGCTGTAATTCCACCCGCAGCACCACTTTCCCACTCATCCACACACTCCCAGCCCAGTCTACAGCCATCGGTAGTACAGGCATGGGAGAAAAGGCGGCCTTTCTCGTCAAACCACCCACGAGCACAGGCTCTGACTGCAGGCATTGCCAAACTTCTTTCACTGGAAATGCTGTCATTCAGGCTGGTGGAGACTGACAGCTTCCGTGACTTGATGTCATTGGCAGTCCCACAGTACAATGTGCCCAGCCGCTTTTACTTCAGCAGGCAAGCCGTCCCTGCCCTGCACAAGCATGTGGAGGGACACATAAAACACGCGCTACTGAACGCCGTCAGTAGCAAGGTCCACCTCACCACCGATGCGTGGACCAGTCAACATGGACAGGGGCGATACCTTTCCCTCACTGCCCATTGGGTTAATGTCGTTGAGCCGGGTACAGACCGTGCGAGTGGCGCAGGATGTGTCCTGCCCACTCCAAGGATTGCAGGAATCCATTCTGTACGCATTGACTCCTCCTCTTACACCAGTTCCTCAGAATCATCGCTGCAGGAGCCGTCACAGTCCACCTCCACATGGACCCGTGATGAACGTGTACCTGTTACGACCGACATGAGCACAGCCGTGGCCAAACGTCAACAGGCCGTCTTGAAATTAATTTTTTTGGGGAATCGTAGCCACACAGCACAGGAGCTCTGGAATGCCATCAAGCAGGAGAGCGATGTGTGGTTTGTGCCAGCGAATCTCCAGCCAGGCATGGTAGTGTGTGATAATGGCTGAAATCTGGTGGCAGCTCTGGGCCTCGGCAACCTCACTCACATCCCATGTCTGGCACATGTGCTCAATTTGGTCGTGCAGAGCTTTTTGAGGGACTATCCGGATCTTGATGCACTGCTGCACGAGGTCCGCCTAGAGTGTGCTCACTTGCGGCGTTCCAGCACGGCAAAAGCACGCATTGCGGCTCTGCAGCGCCGACACCGCCTGCCGGAACATCGCATCATATGTGACCTACCTACCAGGTGGAATTCCACGTTACATATGTTGGAGCGGTTGTGTGAGCAGCAGCAAGCTGTAATGGAGTACCAGCTGCTTCAGGCGCAAAGAAGTCGCAGTCAGCGCCGTACAGACTTCACAACCACAGAGTGGGCCACTATGAATGACGTCTGCCAGGTTTTGCGTCCCTTTGATTATTCCACGCGGATGGCGAGTGCAGATGATGCACTAGTCAGCATGACTGTCCCCCTTATCTGCCTGCTTGAAAAATCACTGCAAGCGCTAAGGGATGATGTTGTGGAAGAGGTGGAGGATGAGGATTCACCATTTCCATCATCTTCTGGACAGTCAGCGCCACGTGGTTCCTCACAAACGCGTAGGCAGGGGACAGTTTGTGAGGAGGATGAGGAGGAGTCAATGGAGGAGGAAGACATCCGTCCAGAGGAGGGAGTTACCGAATTGTCCAGTACTCAGTGTGTACAGCGAGGGTGGGGTGATGACGAGCGGGCAGAGATCACGCCTCCAGCAGGGGACAGCGTTTCTTGGGCAGTTGGCAGTCTGCAGCACATGGTGGATTACATGCTGCAGTGCCTGAGAAACGACCGCCGCATCGCCCACATTCTCAACATGTCTGATTATTGGGTGTTCACCCTCCTCGATCCTCGCTACCGGGACAACGTAGAAAGCCTCATCACACCGTTGAACCGGGAGCGAAAAATGCGGGAGTACCAAGACACACTGGTCAATTCCATCATCTTCTCCATTCCAACTGAGAGAAGTGCTGCTAGTGCATTCCAAAGCAGCTCAGTGCGTCCAGGCAGTGGTGGAGGCTCTGCACAAAGAGGGAGCAGAAGCAGTGCCTCTGCCCAAGGCAAGACCAGTATGGCCCAACTGTGGCACAGTTTTCTGTGCCCCCCACAAAAGTCTACACCATCACAGATGGCTCCAGTCAGCAGGAGGCAACGGTTCCGTCAGATGGTGACAGACTACATGTCTTGCCCTCTTGCTGTACTCCCAGACGGCTCTTCCCCTTTCAAGTTTTGGGTCTCAAAGCTGGATACATGGCCAGAGCTAAGCCAGTATGCATTGGAGGTGCTGTCTTGCCCTGCGGCCAGTGTATTATCGGAACGTGTCTTTAGTGCTGCAGGTGGTGTACTAACTGACCGTCGCATGCGACTATCCTCCGATAACGTTGACCGGCTTACTTTCCTGAAAATGAACAAGGCCTGGATCTCGCAGGAATTTGCCACTCCTCCTCCTGATTAAATAATTAGGTCACTGTATACGTTATCCAGGTCTCCTGTTGTGTTCATCTTTCTACCACCTGAACTTAAATTCCTGGGCTCCAACACCGCCAGTTGAGGCTCAGAAGTGCCGTCTGCACAGTCAAAACATACGACCCAGTGTTATTGGGTTTCAGTAACGTCAGCTGATCCCCAGCTGTGTAGCCGGCAATGCGACCGCCACGCTGACACAACAACTGAAATGTAAGGGAATCTGTCCCCCCCCCAAGGCATTTGTTACTGAAAGAGCCACCTTGTGCAGCAGTAATGCTGCACAAGGAAAAGGTAGCTATTTTGGTTTAGCTCCTTGCACACACAGAACTTAACACTTATAAAATGTGTCCACTGATACCGTAAAACCGTCCCGGAGGTGGGACTTTCCTTCGTAATATGACGCAGCACAGCCGTCATTCCTCCCCCCCCCCCCCGGCGCCGCGCCCCGGCTCCTCAGCGTTGTTTGATTCCGTCCCGGAGCCTGCGCTGTTATGTTATCCCGTGGCCAGGCACACTTAGCGCTGCCCGTCTTCTGGCATCATTTGGTGTCAGGATGGCTGCGCCTGTGCGGCCGCGCTGGCCGAGAGCCCGCCTCGCAGTGTCTTCTGATTTAATCCCACTGGGGGCCTGGGATCCATGGACATGCACAGTGCATATCTGAACCTCCACCTCTCACTCATCTCCCTATGGCTTCTTCAGACTGTTCGGTGTCAGCTGGTCCCTAATAGCATGCCACGGCCGTGACACCGCACAGTCTTAAGAAGCCGTAGGGAGGGGAGTGAGAGGCGAGGATATGCACTGCGCATGGCCATGGATCCCAGGCCCCCAGTGGGATAAAATCAGAAGACACTGCGAGGCGGGCTCTCGGCCAGCGCGGCCACACAGGCGCAGCCAGCCTGACACCAAATGATGTCAGAAGATGGGCAGCGCTAAGTGTGCCTGGCCAAGGGATAACATAACAGCGCAGGCTCCGGGACGGAATCAAACTACACTGAGGAGCCGGGGCGCGGCGCCGGGGGGTAGGAATGACGGCTGTGCTGCGTCATATTACGAAGGAAAGTCCCACCTCCGGGACGGTTTCACGGTTTCAGGGGACACATTTTATAAGTGTTTAGTTCTGTGTTTGCAAGGAGCATGATGAAAAGAGCCACCTTTTCCTTTTGCATCTTTTGTGCTGCACAAGCTGGCTCTTTCAGCTACAAACGCCTTGGGGGGGGGTTAAAGGTTCCCTTTCGACTTTCTCAGGCTTCGGCCTACATTGTGTTCCTCTGCTTTTCCACCTGTCTCTGGGCTCCAACACCGCTAGTTGCCGTCCAGAAGTGCTGTCCGCACAGTCCCAACAGTCGCTCCTCTGTTATTGGGGTTCAGTAACGTCAGCTGTTCCCCAGCTGTGTGTGTGGCAATCCCTCCTACCTCCTCCTACCTCCTCCTCCTCCACCTGTCCCTGGGCTCCAACACCGCTAGTTGTTGCCTGGTAGTGCTGTACGCACAGTCCCAACAGTCCCTCCTCTGTTATTGGGGTTCAGTAACGTCAGCTGTTCCCCTGCTGTGTGTGTGGCAATCCCTCCTACCTCCTCCTACCTCCTCCTCCTCCACCTGTCCCTGGGCTCCAACACCGCTAGTTGTTGCCTGGTAGTGCTGTACGCACAGTCCCAACAGTCCCTCCTCTGTTATTGGGGTTCAGTAACGTCAGCTGTTCCCCTGCTGTGTGTGTGGCAATCCCTCCTACCTCCTCCTACCTCCTCCTCCTCCACCTGTCCCTGGGCTCCAACACCGCTAGTTGTTGCCTGGTAGTGCTGTACGCACAGTCCCAACAGTCCCTCCTCTGTTATTGGGGTTCAGTAACGTCAGCTGTTCCCCTGCTGTGTGTGTGGCAATCCCTCCTACCTCCTCCTACCTCCATTTCCTCCTCCACCTGTCCCTGGGCTCCAACACCGCTAGTTGTTGCCTGGTAGTGCTGTACGCACAGTCCCAACAGTCCCTCCTCTGTTATTGGGGTTCAGTAACGTCAGCTGTTCCCCTGCTGTGTGTGTGGCAATCCCTCCTACCTCCTCCTACCTCCTCCTCCTCCACCTGTCCCTGGGCTCCAACACCGCTAGTTGTTGCCTGGTAGTGCTGTACGCACAGTCCCAACAGTCCCTCCTCTGTTATTGGGGTTCAGTAACGTCAGCTGTTCCCCTGCTGTGTGTGTGGCAATCCCTCCTACCTCCTCCTACCTCCTCCTCCTCCACCTGTCCCTGGGCTCCAACACCGCTAGTTGTTGCCTGGTAGTGCTGTACGCACAGTCCCAACAGTCCCTCCTCTGTTATTGGGGTTCAGTAACGTCAGCTGTTCCCCAGCTGTGTGTGTGGCAATCCCTCCTACCTCCTCCTACCTCCTCCTCCTCCACCTGTCCCTGGGCTCCAACACCGCTAGTTGTTGCCTGGTAGTGCTGTACGCACAGTCCCAACAGTCCCTCCTCTGTTATTGGGGTTCAGTAACGTCAGCTGTTCCCCTGCTGTGTGTGTGGCAATCCCTCCTACCTCCTCCTACCTCCTCCTCCTCCACCTGTCCCTGGGCTCCAACACCGCTAGTTGTTGCCTGGTAGTGCTGTACGCACAGTCCCAACAGTCCCTCCTCTGTTATTGGGGTTCAGTAACGTCAGCTGTTCCCCAGCTGTGTGTGTGGCAATCCCTCCTACCTCCTCCTACCTCCTCCTCCTCCACCTGTCCCTGGGCTCCAACACCGCTAGTTGTTGCCTGGTAGTGCTGTACGCACAGTCCCAACAGTCCCTCCTCTGTTATTGGGGTTCAGTAACGTCAGCTGTTCCCCTGCTGTGTGTGTGGCAATCCCTCCTACCTCCTCCTACCTCCTCCTCCTCCACCTGTCCCTGGGCTCCAACACCGCTAGTTGTTGCCTGGTAGTGCTGTACGCACAGTCCCAACAGTCCCTCCTCTGTTATTGGGGTTCAGTAATGTCAGCTGTTCCCCTGCTGTGTGTGTGGCAATCCCTCCTACCTCCTCCACCTCCTCCTCCTCCACCTGTCCCTGGGCTCCAACACCGCTAGTTGTTGCCTGGTAGTGCTGTACGCACAGTCCCAACAGTCCCTCCTCTGTTATTGGGGTTCAGTAACGTCAGCTGTTCCCCTGCTGTGTGTGTGGCAATCCCTCCTACCTCCTCCTACCTCCTCCTCCTCCACCTGTCCCTGGGCTCCAACACCGCTAGTTGTTGCCTGGTAGTGCTGTACGCACAGTCCCAACAGTCCCTCCTCTGTTATTGGGGTTCAGTAACGTCAGCTGTTCCCCAGCTGTGTGTGTGGCAATCCCTCCTACCTCCTCCTACCTCCTCCTCCTCCACCTGTCCCTGGGCTCCAACACCGCTAGTTGTTGCCTGGTAGTGCTGTACGCACAGTCCCAACAGTCCCTCCTCTGTTATTGGGGTTCAGTAACGTCAGCTGTTCCCCTGCTGTGTGTGTGGCAATCCCTCCTACCTCCTCCTACCTCCTCCTCCTCCACCTGTCCCTGGGCTCCAACACCGCTAGTTGTTGCCTGGTAGTGCTGTACGCACAGTCCCAACAGTCCCTCCTCTGTTATTGGGGTTCAGTAACGTCAGCTGTTCCCCAGCTGTGTGTGTGGCAATCCCTCCTACCTCCTCCTACCTCCTCCTCCTCCACCTGTCCCTGGGCTCCAACACCGCTAGTTGTTGCCTGGTAGTGCTGTACGCACAGTCCCAACAGTCCCTCCTCTGTTATTGGGGTTCAGTAACGTCAGCTGTTCCCCTGCTGTGTGTGTGGCAATCCCTCCTACCTCCTCCTACCTCCTCCTCCTCCACCTGTCCCTGGGCTCCAACACCGCTAGTTGTTGCCTGGTAGTGCTGTACGCACAGTCCCAACAGTCCCTCCTCTGTTATTGGGGTTCAGTAATGTCAGCTGTTCCCCTGCTGTGTGTGTGGCAATCCCTCCTACCTCCTCCACCTCCTCCTCCTCCACCTGTCCCTGGGCTCCAACACCGCTAGTTGTTGCCTGGTAGTGCTGTACGCACAGTCCCAACAGTCCCTCCTCTTTTATTGGGGTTCAGTAACGTCAGCTGTTCCCCTGCTGTGTGTGTGGCAATCCCTCCTACCTCCTCCTACCTCCTCCTCCTCCACCTGTCCCTGGGCTCCAACACCGCTAGTTGCCGTCCAGAAGTGCTGTCCGCACAGAGCCAAACACCTCGCCAATGTGTTAGTGGGGTTCAGCACCGCCAGCTGTTCCCCTGCTGTGCAGCCGGCAACAAGTACTGCGACCGCCACGCAGGCACAACAAGTTAAATTTAAGGGAACCTGTCCCCCCCCCCCCAGGCGTTTGTTACTGAAGGAGCCACCTTGTGCAGCAGTAATGATGCAAAGGGAAAAAGTGCCTCCTTTCGTGGTGCTCCTTGCACATGCTGATCCTAACACTTATGAAAAGTGTCCCCTCCTACCGTGATACCGTCCGGTTGGTGGAACTTTCCTTTGTGATGTGACGCAGCACAGCCGTCATTCTTACCCCCTTGGCGCCGTGCGCCGCCTCCTCAGCGTTGTTTGAATCAGTCCCGGAGCCTGCGCTGTTAGGTTAGCCCTTGGCCATGCACACATTTTGCGCTGCCCGTCTTCTGACATCATTTGGTGTCAGGCTGGCTGCGCCTGTGCGGCCGCGCTGGCCGAGAGCCCGCCTCGTACTGTCTTCTGATTTAATCCCACTGGGGCCAGAGATCCATGGACATGCGCAGTGCATATCTGAACCTCCACCTCTCACTCATCTCCCTACGGCTTATTCAAACTGTGCGGTGTCAGCTGGTCCCTAATAGCATGCCACGGCCGTGACACCGCACAGTCAGAAGAAGCCGTAGGGAGATGAGTGAGAGGTGGAGGTTCAGATATGCACTGCGCATGTCCATGGATCTCAGGCCCCCAGTGGGATTAAATCAGAAGACAGTACGAGGCGGGCTCTCGGCCAGCGCGGCCGCACAGGCGCAGCCAGCCTGACACCAAATGATGTCAGAAGACGGGCAGCGCAAAATGTGTGCATGGCCAAGGGCTAACCTAACAGCGCAGGCTCCGGGACTGATTCAAACAACGCTGAGGAGGCGGCGCACGGCGCCAAGGGGGTAAGAATGACGGCTGTGCTGCGTCACATCACAAAGGAAAGTTCCACCTACCAGACGGTATCACGGTAGGAGGGGACACTTTTTATAAGTGTTAGGTTCAGCATGTGCAAGGACCATAATTAAAAGAGCTAAGTTTACCTTTTCCAGCATTAGTGCTGTACACGATGGCTCTTTCAGCTACAAACGCCTGGGGGGGGGTTAAAGTTTCCCTTTCAACTTGCTCCAGTGCAGGCTTCGGCCTACACTCTGCTCCCTCTCCTCCTCCTGCTGACCCTGGGCTCTAACACCGCCAGTTGGGGCCCAGATGTGCTAGCTGCACAGAGCCAAACACCAGCCAATGTGTCAGTGGGGTTCAGCACCGCCAGCTGTTCCCCTGCTGTGTAGCCGGCAAAGTGTCCTGCAACAGCCACGCAGACACAAGAACTGAAATTGAAGGAAACCTGTCCCCCCTCCCCCAGGCGTTTTTACGTTTTACAGCCACCTTGTACGACAGTAATGCTGCATGTGTGCAAGGTGGCTCAGAAACTTAATCTCCTTGCCCATGTTGAAGTGAACACGTCTAAAAATGAGTCCTCTGCGACCATTAAAACGTCCCTCAGGTGTGATTTTCCTTTGTATTGACACGCAACAAGCTCCTTGGTAGCGCTGCCCGTCTTCTGGCATCATTGTTTGGCTGGGTGCGCCTCTGCGGCCGCCTTGCCCCACACAATGCCCCTCGGTGTCTTATTTATTTGGACTGCGAGGGTGTGATTGATGGGCATGAACGGTGCATTTCTTCGCCTGTCCCTCATCTCCTTCCGCCTTCCTCAGACTGTGCGGCTTCATGGCCGCGGCATGCGATAAGGGATCAGCTGACGCCGCACAGTCTGAAGCGGGTGTAAGGACCCGAGTGTGAGAGGCGAACATATGTACTGCGCCAGGCCATGAATCCCAGCCCCGCAGTGTTTAACAATGTTAACACACTGGGGGGCTGGGATGCATGGTCATCGCAAACCGCAACAGCCGACATAACATGATGTCAGAGGATGGTCAGCGCTAACAGCCCAAGGCCAAGGGATAACACAAAAGCGCAGACTCCTGTGCAACAAATAACGATGCTCAGGAGGCCGCGCAAAGCACCAAGGTGGCATTTTTGCCAGCTGTACTGCGTCTCTTTATGAAGGGAACTCACGCCTCAAAATCAGTTTGACTGTGTAAGGGCCTAAATGTTATACGTGTTCCTTTCAGCGTGTGCAAGGAGCAAAATTAAAAGAGCAACCTTTGACTTGTGCAGCACTACTGCTGCATAAGCTGTGGCTCTTCTACTTTGTAACCCCTGAGGGGGGGTTAAAGGTTACCTTTGAAATTGGTTCAAGTAGGCTTCGGCCTACACTCTGCTCCCCCTGCAGAGCACGGGCTCCAACACCGCCAGTTGGGGCCCGGTACTGCTAGCTGCACAGAGCCAAACACCAGCCAATGTGTCAGTGGGGTTCAGCACCGCCAGCTGTTCCCCTGCTGTGCAGCCGGCAACGTGTCCTGCAACAGCCACGCAGGCACAACAGACCCAAAGCTGCCGCCAGTGCAGGCTTCGGCCTACACTCTGCTCCATCTCCTCCTCCTGCTGACCCCGGGCTCTAACACCGCCAGTTGGGGCCCGGTACTGCTAGCTGCACAGAGAAAAACACCAGCCAATGTGTCAGTGGGGTTCAGCACCGCCAGCTATTCCCCTGCTGTGCAGCCGGCATCGTGTCCTGCAAAAGCCACGCAGACACAAGAACTGAAATTGAAGGGAACCTGTCCCCCCTCCCCCAGGCGTTTGTACGTTTTTAAGGCCACCTTGTACAGCGGTAATGCTTCATGTGTGCAAGGTGGCTCATAAGCGTATTCTCCTCGCACATGTGGAACTGAAAACGCGTCTGAAATGTGTCCTCTGTGTGACCATTTAACCGTCCCGGGGGTGTGACTTTCCTTTGTAATGACACGCTGCAACCCCCTTGGTAGCGCTGCCCGTCTTCTGGCATCATTGTTTGGCTGCCTGCGCCTCTGCGGCCGCCCTGACTGTTATGACCCCAATGGCGAGGGTCTCAGAGATATCAGCAAGTCTGCGAAGTACAAAAATCCAGCTCATAGGGCAGTGGTAACTGGGTTGACCATATATCTACTCCTAACGCCAACACTAGAAGTAGCCGGGGAACATGCCTACGTTGGTCGCTAGATGTCCCGCGCCAGCCGGAGGACTAACTACCCCTAGAAGAGGAAAACAAAGACCTCTCTTGCCTCCAGAGAATAGACCCCAAAAGTTGGATACAAGCCCCCCACAAATAATAACGGTGAGGTAAGAGGAAATGACAAACACAGAAATGAACTAGGTTTAGCAAAGAGAGGCCCACTCACTAATAGCAGAATGTAGTAAGATAACTTATATGGTCAACAAAAACCCTAACAAAAATCCACACTGGAGATTCAAGAACCCCCGAACCGTCTAACGGCCCGGGGGGAGAACTCCAGCCTCCCTAGAGCTTCCAGCAAGGATAGGATACAGATTATGTACAAGCTGGACAAAAATGCAAAACAAAAACAATAGCAAAAAGCAAGAAAGCAGACTTAGCTTAATCAAGCAGGAACCAGGATCAGTAGACAAGAGCACTACAGATTAGCTCTGATATCAACGTTGCCAGGCATTGAACTGAAGGTCCAGGGAGCTAATATAGCAACACCCCTGACCTAACGACCCAGGTGAGCATACAAGGGATGATAGACATACCCAGAGTAAAAACACTAGTAGCCACTAGAGGGAGCCAAAAGGTAAATTCACAACAGTACCCCCCCCCTTAGTGAGGGGTCACCGAACCCTCACCAAGACCACCAGGGCGATCAGGATGAGCGTTGTGAAATGCGCGAACTAAATCGGCCGCATGCACATCAGAGGCGACCACCCAGGAATTATCCTCCTGACCATAGCCCTTCCACTTGACCAGGTACTGAAGCCTCCGCCTGGAGAGACGAGAATCTAAGATCTTCTCCACCACGTACTCCAACTCGCCCTAAACCAACACCGGAGCAGGAGGCTCAGCAGAAGGAACCACAGGCACAACGTACCGCCGCAACAAGGACCTATGAAATACGTTGTGAATGGCAAACGACACCGGAAGATCCAGGCGAAAGGATACAGGATTAAGGATCTCCAATATCTTGTAAGGACCAATGAATCGAGGCTTAAATTTGGGAGAGGAGACCTTCATAGGAACAAATCGAGAAGACAGCCATACCAAATCCCCAACACGAAGTCGGGGACCCACACTGCGGCGGCGCTTGGCAAAACGCTGAGCCTTCTCCTCTGACAACTTCAAGTTGTCCACCACATGATTCCAGATCCGCTGCAACCTATCCACCACAGAATCCACTCCAGGACAGTCAGAAGGCTCCACATGTCCCGAGGAAAAACGAGGATGGAAACCGGAGTTGCAGAAAAATGGCGAAACCAAGGTGGCAGAACTAGCCCGATTATTAAGGGCAAATTCAGCCAACGGCAAGAAGGTCACCCAATCATCCTGATCAGAAGAGACAAAACACCTCAAATACGCCTCCAGAGTCTGATTAGTTCGTTCCGTTTGTCCGTTAGTCTGTGGATGAAAAGCGGACGAAAACGACAAATCAATGCCCATCCTACCACAAAAGGATCGCCAGAACCTGGAAACAAACTGGGATCCTCTGTCTGACACAATATTCTCAGGAATGCCGTGCAAACGAACCACGTTCTGGAAGAACACAGGAACCAGATCAGCAGAGGAAGGCAGCTTAGGCAAAGGAACCAGATGGACCATCTTGGAGAAACGATCACATATCACCCAGATGACAGACATGCCTTTAGACACCGGGAGATCCGAAATGAAATCCATAGAGATGTGTGTCCAAGGTCTCTTCGGGACAGGCAAGGGCAAGAGCAACCCGCTGGCACGAGAACAGCAAGGCTTAGCTCGAGCACAAGTACCGCAGGACTGCACAAATGACCGCACATCCCTTGACAAGGAAGGCCACCAAAAGGACCTGGCCACCAGATCTCTGGTGCCAAAAATTCCCGGGTGCCCTGCCAACACTGAGGAATGAACCTCGGAAATGACTCTGCTGGTCCATTTAGCAGGCACAAACAATCTGTCAGGTGGACAAGAGTCAGGCCTACCAGCCTGAAATCTCTGCAACGCACGTCGCAGATCTGGAGAAATCGCTGACAAGATAACTCCTTCCTTAAGAATACCCTCAGGTTCAGCGACTCCAGGAGCATCAGGCACAAAGCTCCTAGACAGAGCATCGGCCTTCACATTCTTAGAACCTGGTAAATACGAGACCACAAAGTCAAAACGGGAGAAAAACAATGACCAGCGGGCCTGTCTAGGATTCAGGCGTTTAGCAGACTCGAGATACATCAAATTTTTGTGATCAGTCAAGACCACCACCCGATGCTTAGCACCCTCGAGCCAATGACGCCACTCCTCAAATGCCCACTTCATGGCCAATAACTCCCGATTGCCCACATCATAATTTCGCTCTGCCGGCGAAAACTTCCTAGAGAAAAAGGCACAAGGTCTCATAGTAGAGCAACCAGGGCCTCTCTGCGACAAAACGGCCCCTGCCCCAATCTCCGAAGCATCCACCTCAACCTGAAAGGGAAATGAGACGTCAGGCTGGCACAAAACAGGCGCCGAAGTAAACCGGCGTTTCAACTCCTGGAAAGCCTCCACGGCAGCAGGAGCCCAGTTAGCTACATCAGAGCCTTTCTTGGTCATATCCGTCAGCGGTTTAACAACGCTAGAGAAATTTGCGATAAAACGACGGTAGAAGTTAGCAAAACCCAAGAACTTCTGAAGACTCTTAACTGACGAGGGTTGAGTCCAATCATGAATAGCTCGGACCTTGACTGGATCCATCTCCACAGCAGAAGGGGAAAAAATGAACCCCAAAAAGGGAACCTTCTGTACACCAAAGAGACACTTTGAGCCTTTTACAAACAAAGAATTTTCACGCAAAATCTCAAAAACCATCCTGACCTGCTCCACATGCGAGTCCCAATCATCAGAAAAAACCAGAATATCATCCAGATAAACAATCAAAAATTTATCCAGATACTTCCGGAAAATGTCATGCATGAAGGACTGAAAAACTGAAGGTGCATTAGAGAGCCCAAATGGCATCACCAAGTACTCAAAATGACCTTCGGGCGTATTGAATGCGGTTTTCCATTCATCGCCCTGCCTAATGCGCACAAGGTTGTACGCACCACGAAGGTCTATCTTGGTGAACCACTTGGCACCTTTAATCCGGGCAAACAAATCTGACAACAACGGCAAAGGATACTGAAATTTGACAGTGATCTTATTTAAAAGCCGATAGTCAATACAAGGCCTCAAAGATCCGTCCTTTTTGGCCACAAAAAAGAATCCCGCACCAAGAGGGGAAGAAGAAGGACGGATATGCCCCTTCTCAAGAGACTCCTTGATATATGAACGCATCGCGGTATGTTCAGGTACCGACAGATTAAACAGTCTCCCCTTAGGAAACTTACTGCCAGGGATCAAATCTATTGCACAGTCACATTCCCTATGAGGAGGCAGTGCACTGGACTTAGACTCGCTGAAGACATCCTGATAATCAGACAAATACGCCGGAACTTCCGAAGGCGTAGAAGAAGCAATAGACAAGGGCAGGGAATCTCCATGAATTCCATGGCAGCCCCAACTTGACACTGACATAGCCTTCCAGTCCAAGACTGGATTATGGGTCTGTAACCATGGCAAACCCAAAACAACCAAATCATGCATTTTATGCAGAACAAGAAAACGTATTACCTCCCGATGTTCGGGAGTCATGCACATGGTAACTTGTGTCCAAAACTGCGGTTTCTTTTTTGCCAATGGCGTAGAATCAATACCCCTAAGAGGGATAGGATTTTCCAATGGCTCAAGAACAAATCCGCAGCGCTTGGCAAATGACAGATCCATAAGGCTCAGGGCCGCACCTGAGTCCACAAATGCCATGACAGGATACGATGACAGTGAGCAAATCAAAGTTACAGATAGAATAAATTTAGGTTGCAAATTACCAATGACGACCGGACTAACAACCTTAGTAAGACGTTTAGAGCATGCTGAGATAACATGTGTAGAATCACCACAGTAGTAACACAAGCCATTCTGGCGTCTATGAATTTTCCGCTCATTTCTAGTCAGGATTCTATCACATTGCATTAATTCAGGTGCCTGTTCAGACAACACCATGAGGGAATTTGCGGTTTTGCGCTCCCGCAACCGCCGGTCGATTTGAATAGCCAGGGCCATAGAATCATTCAGACCTGTGGGAATGGGAAAACCCACCATCACATTCTTAATGGCTTCAGAAAGACCATTTCTAAAATTTGCAGCCAATGCACACTCGTTCCACTGGGTCAGCACGGACCATTTCCGAAATTTTTGGCAATACACTTCAGCCTCGTCCTGGCCCTGAGACATAGCCAGCAAGGCTTTTTCTGCCTGAATCTCAAGATTGGGTTCCTCATAAAGCAAACCGAGCGCCAGAAAAAACGCATCAATATCATCCAATGCCGGATCTCCTGGCGCCAGCGAGAAAGCCCAATCCTGAGGGTCGCCCCGTAAAAAAGAAATAACAATTTTCACTTGCTGAGCGGAGTCTCCAGAGGAACAGGGTCTCAGGGACAAAAACAATTTACAATTATTCCTGAAATTTCTAAACTTAAATCGGTCTCCGGAAAACAGTTCAGGAATCGGTATCTTAGGTTCTGACATAGGATTTCTGGTAACATAATCTTGTATGCCCTGCACACGAGCAGCAAGCTGGTCCACACTTGTAATCAAGGTCTGTACATTCATGTCTGCAGCAATCACAAGCCACTCAGAGGTAAAGGGGAAAAGAAAAAAAAATGAGAGAGAGAGAAAAAAAAAACTCAGAACTTTCTTTCTTATAATCCCGCTTCTGCAATGCATTTAACATTTAATACTGGCCTGGCAAACTGTTATGACCCCAATGGCGAGGGTCTCAGAGATATCAGCAAGTCTGCGAAGTACAAAAATCCAGCTCATAGGGCAGTGGTAACTGGGTTGACCATATATCTACTCCTAACGCCAACACTAGAAGTAGCCGGGGAACATGCCTACGTTGGTCGCTAGATGTCTCGCGCCAGCCGGAGGACTGTTATGACCCCAATGGCGAGGGTCTCAGAGGTACGTGGAAGTCTGCAGAATACAAAAATCCAGCTCATAGGGCAGTGGTAACTGGGTTGACCATATATCTACTCCTAACGCCAACACTAGAAGTAGCCGGGGATAATTCCTACGTTGATTCTAGATGACACGCTCCAGCCGGAGAATCTAGCTACCCCTAGTAGAGGAAAACAAAAGACCTTTCTTGCCTCCAGAGAAGGGGACCCCAAAGCTGGATAGAAGCCCCCCACAAATAATAACGGTGAGGTAAGAGGAAATGACAAACACAGAAATGAACCAGGTTTAGCACAGAGAGGCCCGCTTACTGATAGCAGAATAAAGAAAGGTAACTTATATGGTCAACAAAAACCCTATCAAAATCCACACTGGAAATTCAAGAACCCCCGAACCGTCTAACGGTCCGGGGGGAGAACACCAGCCCCCTAGAGCTTCCAGCAAAGGTCAGGATATAGATTTGGAACAAGCTGGACAAAAAATACAAAACCAAAACAAATAGCAAAAAGCAAAAGGCAGACTTAGCTGATATAACTGGAACCAGGATCAGTAGACAAGAGCACAGCAGACTAGCTCTGATAACTACGTTGCCAGGCATTGAACTGAAGGTCTAGGGAGCTTATATAGCAACACCCCTAACTAACGACCCAGGTGCGGATAAAAGGAATGACAGAAAAACCAGAGTCAAAAAACTAGTAACCACTAGAGGGAGCAAAAAGAAAATTCACAACAGTACCCCCCCCTTAGTGAGGGGTCACCGAACCCTCACCACGACCACCAGGGCGATCAGGATGAGCGGCATGAAAGGCACGAACTAAATCGGCCGCATGAACATCAGAGGCGACCACCCAGGAATTATCCTCCTGACCATAGCCCTTCCACTTGACCAGGTACTGAAGCCTCCGCCTGGAGAGGCGAGAATCCAAGATCTTCTCCACCACGTACTCCAACTCGCCCTCAACCAACACCGGAGCAGGAGGCTCAGCAGAAGGAACTACAGGCACAATGTACCGCCGCAACAAGGACCTATGAAATACATTGTGAATAGCAAACGACACAGGAAGATCCAGACGAAAAGATACAGGATTAAGGATTTCCAATATCTTGTAAGGCCCAATAAAACGAGGTTTAAATTTGGGAGAGGAGACCTTCATAGGAACAAAGCGGGAAGAAAGCCATACCAAATCCCCAACGCGTAGTCGGGGACCCACACCGCGGCGGCGGTTGGCAAAGCGCTGAGCCCTCTCCTGTGACAACTTCAAGTTGTCCACCACATGATTCCAGATCCGCTGCAACCTATCTACCACAGAATCCACCCCAGGACAGTCAGAAGGCTCCACATGACCCGAAGAAAAGCGAGGATGGAAACCAGAGTTGCAGAAAAAAGGCGAAACCAAGGTGGCGGAACTAGCCCGATTATTAAGGGCAAACTCAGCCAACGGCAAGAATGTCACCCAATCGTCCTGATCAGCAGAGACAAAACACCTCAAATAAGCCTCCAAAGTCTGATTGGTTCGCTCCGTCTGTCCATTAGTCTGAGGATGGAAAGCAGACGAAAACGACAAATCAATGCCCATCCTACTACAAAAGGATCGCCAGAACCTAGAAACGAACTGGGATCCTCTGTCTGACACAATATTCTCAGGGATGCCGTGCAAACGAACCACGTTCTGGAAAAACACAGGAACCAGATCGGAAGAGGAAGGCAGCTTAGGCAAAGGAACCAAATGGACCATCTTGGAGAAGCGATCACATATCACCCAGATAACGGACATGCCCTGAGATAGCGGAAGATCAGAAATGAAATCCATGGAGATATGTGTCCAAGGTCTCTTCGGGACAGGCAAGGGCAAGAGCAAACCGCTGGCACGAGAACAGCAAGGCTTAGCTCGAGCACAAGTCCCACAGGACTGCACAAATGACCGCACATCCCTTGACAAGGAAGGCCACCAAAAGGACCTGGCCACCAGATCTCTGGTGCCAAAAATTCCCGGGTGACCTGCCAACACCGAGGAATGAACCTCGGAAATGACTCTGCTGGTCCATTTATCCGGGACAAACAGTCTGTCAGGTGGACAAGACTCAGGCCTATCAGCCTGAAATCTCTGCAACACACGTCGCAGATCCGGAGAAATAGCTGACAAGATAACTCCATCTTTAAGAATACCAACAGGATCAGCGACTCCAGGAGCATCAGGCACAAAGCTCCTAGAAAGAGCATCGGCCTTCACATTCTTTGAACCTGGTAAATACGAGACAACAAAATCAAAGCGGGAGAAAAACAATGACCAGCGGGCCTGTCTCGGATTAAGGCGTTTAGCAGACTCGAGATACATCAGATTTTTGTGATCAGTCAAGACCACCACACGATGCTTAGCACCCTCGAGCCAATGACGCCACTCCTCAAATGCCCATTTCATGGCCAACAACTCCCGATTGCCCACATCATAATTTCGCTCGGCAGGCGAAAACTTCCTGGAGAAAAAGGCACAAGGTTTCATAACTGAGCAACCAGGGCCTCTCTGCGACAAAACGGCCCCTGCTCCAATCTCTGAAGCATCCACCTCAACCTGAAAGGGAAGTGAGACATCGGGCTGGCACAAAACAGGCGCCGAAGTAAACCGGCGCTTCAACTCCTGGAAAGCCTCCACGGCAGCAGGAGCCCAGTTAGCTACATCGGAGCCCTTCTTGGTCATATCCGTCAACGGTTTCACAATGCTAGAAAAATTAGCGATAAAACGACGGTAGAAGTTAGCGAAACCCAAGAACTTCTGAAGACTCTTAACCGACGAGGGCTGAGTCCAATCAAGAATAGCTCGGACCTTGACTGGGTCCATCTCCACAGCAGAAGGGGAAAAAATGAACCCCAAAAAGGGAACCTTCTGTACACCAAAGAGACACTTTGAGCCCTTGACAAACAAAGAATTTTCACGCAAAATTTTAAAGACCAACCTGACCTGCTCCACATGCGAATCCCAATCATCAGAAAAAACCAAAATATCATCCAGATAAACAATCAAAAATTTATCCAGATACTTCCGGAAAATGTCATGCATAAAGGACTGAAAAACTGAAGGCGCATTGGAGAGCCCAAAAGGCATCACCAAGTACTCAAAATGACCTTCGGGCGTATTGAATGCGGTTTTCCATTCATCACCTTGCTTAATGCGCACAAGGTTGTACGCACCACGAAGGTCTATCTTGGTGAACCACTTGGCACCTTTAATCCGGGCAAACAAGTCAGACAACAGCGGTAAAGGATACTGAAATTTGACAGTGATCTTATTTAAAAGCCGATAATCAATACAAGGTCTCAAAGATCCGTCCTTTTTTGCCACAAAAAAGAATCCCGCACCAAGGGGGGAAGAAGACGGACGAATATGTCCTTTCTCCAGAGACTCCTTGATATATGAACGCATAGCGGTATGTTCAGGTACCGACAGATTAAACAGTCTTCCCTTAGGAAACTTACTGCCTGGGATCAAATCTATAGCACAGTCACAGTCCCTATGAGGAGGCAGTGCACTGGACTCAGACTCACTGAAGACATCCTGATAATCAGACAAATACTCCGGAACTTCCGAAGGCGTAGAAGAAGCAATAGACACAGGCAGGGAATCCCCATGAATACCACGACAGCCCCAACTTGAGACTGACATAGCCTTCCAGTCCAGGACTGGATTATGGGTCTGTAACCATGGCAGCCCTAAAACAACCAAATCATGCATTTTATGTAAAACCAGGAAACGTATCACCTCGCGGTGTTCAGGAGTCATGCACATGATAACCTGTGTCCAATACTGCGGTTTATTTGCTGCCAATGGCGTAGCATCAATACCCCTAAGAGGAATAGGATTTTCTAATGGTTCAAGAGTAAAACCACAGCGCTTAGCAAATGAGAGATCCATGAGACTCAGGGCAGCACCTGAATCTACAAACGCCATGACAGGATAAGACGACAGTGAGCAAATCAAAGTTACAGACAGAATAAATTTAGGTTGCAAATTACCAACGGTGACAGGACTAACAACCTTAGCTATACGTTTAGAGCATGCTGAGATAACATGTGTAGAATCACCACAGTAGTAGCACAAGCCATTCCGGCGTCTATGAATTTTCCGCTCATTTCTAGTCAGGATTCT
This sequence comes from Ranitomeya variabilis, assembly GCF_051348905.1. Taxonomy (NCBI): domain Eukaryota; kingdom Metazoa; phylum Chordata; class Amphibia; order Anura; family Dendrobatidae; genus Ranitomeya; species Ranitomeya variabilis. Next base: position 241,156,734 of record NC_135232.1, read on the forward strand.
ATCACATTGCATTAAATCAGGTGTCTGTTCAGACAACACCATGAGGGAATTTGCGGTTTTTCTATCACATTGCACCGAATTAGGTGTCTGTTCAGACAACACCATGAGGGAATTTGCGGTTTTGCGCTCCCGCAACCGCCGGTCAATTTGAATAGCCAGTGCCATAGTATCATTGAGACCTGTGGGAATGGGAAAACCCACCATAACATTCTTAATGGCTTCAGATAGGCCATTTCTAAAATTAGCGGCCAGTGCACACTCGTTCCAATGTGTCAGCACGGACCATTTCCGAAATTTTTGGCAATACACTTCAGCCTCGTCCTGCCCCTGAGACATAGCCAGCAAGGCCTTTTCTGCCTGAATCTCAAGATTGGGTTCCTCATAAAGTAAACCGAGCGCCAGAAAAAACGCATCAATATCAGCCAATGCCGGATCTCCTGGCGCCAGCGAAAAAGCCCAATCCTGAGGGTCGCCCCGTAAGAACGAAATAACTATTTTTACTTGCTGAGCAGAGTCTCCAGATGAACAGGGTCTCAGGGACAAAAACAATTTACAATTATTCACGAAATTCCTAAACTTAAACCTGTCTCCGGAAAACAGTTCAGGAATCGGTATTTTAGGTTCTGACCTAGGATTTCTGATAACATAGTCTTGTATGCCCTGCACACGAGTAGCCAGCTGGTCCACACTTGTAATCAAGGTCTGGACATTCATGTCTGCAGCAAGCATAGCCACTCTGAGGTAAAGGGGAAGAAGAAAGAAAAAAAAAACAAAAAAAACTCAGAATCTTCTTTCTTATAATCCCTCTTCTGCAACGCATTAAACATTTAATACTGGCCTGGCAAACTGTTATGACCCCAATGGCGAGGGTCTCAGAGGTACGTGGAAGTCTGCAGAATACAAAAATCCAGCTCATAGGGCAGTGGTAACTGGGTTGACCATATATCTACTCCTAACGCCAACACTAGAAGTAGCCGGGGATAATTCCTACGTTGATTCTAGATGACACGCTCCAGCCGGAGAATCTAGCTACCCCTAGTAGAGGAAAACAAAAGACCTTTCTTGCCTCCAGAGAAGGGGACCCCAAAGCTGGATAGAAGCCCCCCACAAATAATAACGGTGAGGTAAGAGGAAATGACAAACACAGAAATGAACCAGGTTTAGCACAGAGAGGCCCGCTTACTGATAGCAGAATAAAGAAAGGTAACTTATATGGTCAACAAAAACCCTATCAAAATCCACACTGGAAATTCAAGAACCCCCGAACCGTCTAACGGTCCGGGGGGAGAACACCAGCCCCCTAGAGCTTCCAGCAAAGGTCAGGATATAGATTTGGAACAAGCTGGACAAAAAATACAAAACCAAAACAAATAGCAAAAAGCAAAAGGCAGACTTAGCTGATATAACTGGAACCAGGATCAGTAGACAAGAGCACAGCAGACTAGCTCTGATAACTACGTTGCCAGGCATTGAACTGAAGGTCTAGGGAGCTTATATAGCAACACCCCTAACTAACGACCCAGGTGCGGATAAAAGGAATGACAGAAAAACCAGAGTCAAAAAACTAGTAACCACTAGAGGGAGCAAAAAGCAAATTCACAACAGAGGACTAACTACCCCTAGAAGAGGAAAACAAAGACCTCTCTTGCCTCCAGAGAATAGACCCCAAAAGTTGGATACAAGCCCCCCACAAATAATAACGGTGAGGTAAGAGGAAATGACAAACACAGAGATGAACTAGGTTTAGCAAAGAGAGGCCCACTCACTAATAGCAGAATGTAGTAAGATAACTTATATGGTCAACAAAAACCCTAACAAAAATCCACACTGGAGATTCAAGAACCCCCGAACCGTCTAACGGCCCGGGGGGAGAACTCCAGCCTCCCTAGAGCTTCCAGCAAGGATAGGATACAGATTATGTACAAGCTGGACAAAAATGCAAAACAAAAACAATAGCAAAAAGCAAGAAAGCAGACTTAGCTTAATCAAGCAGGAACCAGGATCAGTAGACAAGAGCACTACAGATTAGCTCTGATATCAATGTTGCCAGGCATTGAACTGAAGGTCCAGGGAGCTAATATAGCAACACCCCTGACCTAACGACCCAGGTGAGCATACAAGGGATGATAGACATACCCAGATTAAAAACACTAGTAGCCACTAGAGGGAGCCAAAAGGTAAATTCACAACACCTGACCCACACAACGCCCCTCGGTGTCTTATTTCTTGGGACTGCGAGGGTGTGATTGATGGGCATGAGCAGTGCATCAGTTCGCCTGTCCCTCATCTCCTTCCGCCTTCTTCAGACTGTGCGGCTTCATGGCCGTGGCATGCGATAAGGGATCAGCTGACGCCGCACAGTCTGAAGCGGGTGTAAGGACCCGAGTGTGAGAGGCGAACATATGTGCTGCGCCAGGCCATGAATCCCAGCCCCGCAGTGTTTTAACAATGTTAAGACACTGCGGGGCTGGGATTCATGGTCATCGCGAACCGCACCGGCCGACATTAAATGATGTCAGAAGATTGGCAGCGCTAACAGCGCTAGGCCAGGGGATAACACGACAGCGCAGACTCCTGTACAGCAAATAACAACGCTCAGGAGGCTGCACCCAGCACCAAGGTGGGATTCTTGACATCTGTGCTGCGTCTCATTACAAAGGGAACTCGCGCCTCCAACACAGTTTGACTGTATAAAGGGCTAAATGTTATAGGTGTTTCATTCAGCGTGTGCAAGGAGCAAAATTAAAAGAGCAACCTTTGACTTGTGCAGCACTACTGCTGCATAAGCTGTGGCTCTTCTACTTTGTAACCCCTGAGGGGGGGTTAAAGGTTACCTTTGAAATTGGTTCAATTAGGCTTCGGCCTACACTCTGCTCCCCCTGCAGAGCCCGGGCTCCAACACCACCAGTTGGGGCCCGGTACTGCTAGCTGCACAGAGAAAAACACCAGCCAATGTGTCAGTGGGGTTCAGCACCGCCAGCTGTTCCCCTGCTGTGCAGCCGGCAACGTGTCCTGCAACAGCCACGCAGGCACAACAGACCCAAAGCTGCCGCCAGTGCAGGCTTCGGCCTACACTCTGCTCCATCTCCTCCTCCTGCTGACCCCGGGCTCTAACACCGCCAGTTGGGGCCCGGTACTGCTAGCTGCACAGAGAAAAACACCAGCCAATGTGTCAGTGGGGTTCAGCACCGCCAGCTGTTCCCCTGCTGTGCAGCCGGCATCGTGTCCTGCAAAAGCCACGCAGACACAAGAACTGAAATTGAAGGGAACCTGTCCCCCCTCCCCCAGGCGTTTGTACGTTTTTAAGGCCACCTTGTACAGCGGTAATGCTGCATGTGTGCAAGGTGGCTCATAAACGTATTCTCCTCGCACATGTGGAACTGAAAACACGTCTGAAATGTGTCCTCTGTGTGACCATTTAACCGTCCCGGGGGTGTGACTTTCCTTTGTAATGACACGCTGCAACCCCCTTGGTAGCGCTGCCCGTCTTCTGGCATCATTGTTTGGCTGCCTGCGCCTCTGCGGCCGCCCTGACCCACACAACGCCCCTCGGTGTCTTATTTCTTGGGACTGCGAGGGTGTGATTGATGGGCATGAGCAGTGCATCAGTTCGCCTGTCCCTCATCTCCTTCCGCCTTCTTCAGACTGTGCGGCTTCATGGCCGTGGCATGCGATAAGGGATCATCTGACGCCGCACAGTCTGCAGCGGGTGTAAGGACCCGAGTGCCAGAGGCGAACATATGTGCTGCGCCAGGCCATGAATCACAGCCCTGCAGTGTTTTAACAATGTTAAGACACCGCGGGGCTGGGATTCATGGTCATCGCGAACCGCAGCGGCCGACATTAAATGAGGTCAGAAGATGGGCAGCGCTAACAGCGCTAGGCCAGGGGATAACACGACAGCGCAGACTCCTGTACAGCAAATAACAACGCTCAGGAGGCTGCACCCAGCACCAAGGTGGGATTCTTGACATCTGTGCTGCGTCTCATTACAAAGGGAACTTGCGCCTCCAACACAGTTTGACTGTATAAAGGGCTAAATGTTATACGTGTTTCATTCAGCGTGTGCAAGGAGCAAAATTAAAAGAGCAACCTTTGACTTGTGCAGCACTACTGCTGCATAAGCTGTGGCTCTTCTACTTTGTAACCCCTGAGGGGGGGTTAAAGGTTACCTTTGAAATTGGTTCAAGTAGGCTTCGGCCTACACTCTGCTCCCTCTGCAGAGCACGGGCTCCAACACCACCAGTTGGGGTCCGGTACTGCTAGCTGCACAGAGCCAAACACCAGCCAATGTGTCAGTGGGGTTCAACACCGCCAGCTGTTCCCCTGCTGTGCAGCCGGCAACGTGTCCTGCAACAGCCACGCAGGCACAACAGACCCAAAGCTGCCGCCAGTGCAGGCTTCGGCCTACACTCTGCTCCATCTCCTCCTCCTGCTGACCCCGGGCTCTAACACCGCCAGTTGGGGCCCGGTACTGCTAGCTGCACAGAGAAAAACACCAGCCAATGTGTCAGTGGGGTTCAGCACCGCCAGCTGTTCCCCTGCTGTGTAGCCGGCAACGTGTCCTGCGACCGCCACGCAGACACAAGAACTGAAATTGAAGGGAACCTGTCCACCCTCCCCCAGGTGTTTCTATGTTTTACAGCCACCTTGTACAGCAGTAATGCTGCATGTGTGCAAGGTGGCTCAGAAACGTATTCTCCTTGCACTCGTGAAACTGAACACGTCTAAAATGTGTCCTCTGTGACCATTAAAACGTCCCTCAGGTGTGATTTTCCTTTGTATTGACACGCAACAAGCTCCTTGGTAACGCTGCCCGTCTTCTGGCATCATTGTTTGGCTGGGTGCGCCTCTGCGGCCGCCTTGCCCCACACAACGCCCCTCGGTGTCTTATTTATTTTGACTGCGAGGGTGTGATTGACGGGCATGAACGGTGCATTTCTTCGCCTGTCCCTCATCTCCTTCCGCCTTCTTCGGACTGTGCGGCTTCATGGCCGTGGCATGCGATAAGGGATCAGCTGACGCCACATAGTCTGAAGCAGGTGTAAGAACCCAAGCGAGAGGCGAACATATGTACTGCGCCAGGCCATGAATCCCAGCCCCGCAGTGTTTTAACTATGTCAAGACACTGCAGGGCTGGGATTCATGGGCATCGCGAACCGCACCGGCCGACATCAAATGATGTCAGAGGACGGGCAGCACTAACAGCGCAAGGCCAAGGGATAACACGACAGCGCAGACTCCTGTGCAACAAATAACGATGCTCAGGAGGCCGCGCAAAGCACCAAGGTGGCATTTTTGCCAGCTGTACTGCGTCTCTTTACGAAGGGAACTCACGCCTCAAAATCAGTTTGACTGTGTAAGGGCCTAAATGTTATACGTGTTCCTTTCAGCGTGTGCAAGGAGCAAAATTAAAATAGCAACCTTTGACTTGTACAGCACTACTGCTGCATAAGCTGTGGCTCTTCTACTTTGTAACCCCTGAGGGGGGGTTAAAGGTTACCTTTGAAATTGGTTCAAGTAGGCTTCGGCCTACACTCTGCTCCCCCTGCAGAGCACGGGCTCCAACACCGCCAGTTGGGGCCCGGTACTGCTAGCTGCACAGAGCCAAACACCAGCCAATGTGTCAGTGGGGTTCAGCACCGCCAGCTGTTCCCCTGCTGTGCAGCCGGCAACGTGTCCTGCAACAGCCACGCAGGCACAACAGACCCAAAGCTGCCGCCAGTGCAGGCTTCGGCCTACACTCTGCTCCATCTCCTCCTCCTGCTGACCCCGGGCTCTAACACCGCCAGTTGGGGCCCGGTACTGCTAGCTGCACAGAGAAAAACACCAGCCAATGTGTCAGTGGGGTTCAGCACTGCCAGCTGTTCCCCTGCTGTGCAGCCGGCATCGTGTCCTGCAAAAGCCACGCAGACACAAGAACTGAAATTGAAGGGAACCTGTCCCCCCTCCCCCAGGCGTTTGTACATTTTTAAGGCCACCTTGTACAGCGGTAATGCTGCATGTGTGCAAGGTGGCTCATAAACGTATTCTCCTCGCACATGTGGAACTGAAAACACGTCTGAAATGTGTCCTCTGTGTGACCATTTAACCGTCCCGGGGGTGTGACTTTCCTTTGTAATGACACGCTGCAACCCCCTTGGTAGCGCTGCCCGTCTTCTGGCATCATTGTTTGGCTGCCTGCGCCTCTGCGGCCGCCCTGACCCACACAACGCCCCTCGGTGTCTTATTTCTTGGGACTGCGAGGGTGTGATTGATGGGCATGAGCAGTGCATCTGTTCGCCTGTCCCTCATCTCCTTCCGCCTTCTTCAGACTGTGCGGCTTCATGGCCGTGGCATGCGATAAGGGATCAGCTGACGCCGCACAGTCTGAAGCGGGTGTAAGGACCCGAGTGTGAGAGGCGAACATATGTGCTGCGCCAGGCCATGAATCCCAGCCCCGCAGTGTTTTAACAATGTTAAGACACTGCGGGGCTGGGATTCATGGTCATCGCGAACCGCACCGGCCGACATTAAATGATGTCAGAAGATGGGCAGCGCTAACAGCGCTAGGCCAGGGGATAACACGACAGCGCAGACTCCTGTACAGCAAATAACAACGCTCAGGAGGCTGCACCCAGCACCAAGGTGGGATTCTTGACATCTGTGCTGCGTCTCATTACAAAGGGAACTCACGCCTCCAACACAGTTTGACTGTATAAAGGGCTAAATGTTATACGTGTTTCATTCAGCGTGTGCAAGGAGCAAAATTAAAAGAGCAACCTTTGACTTGTGCAGCACTACTGCTGCATAAGCTGTGGCTCTTCTACTTTGTAACCCCTGAGGGGGGGTTAAAGGTTACCTTTGAAATTGGTTCAAGTAGGCTTCGGCCTACACTCTGCTCCCCCTGCAGAGCCCGGGCTCCAACACCGCCAGTTGGGGCCCGGTACTGCTAGCTGCACAGAGCCAAACACCAGCCAATGTGTCAGTGGGGTTCAGCACCGCCAGCTGTTCCCCTGCTGTACAGCCGGCAACGTGTCATGCAACTGCCACGCAGGCACAACAGACCCAAAGCTGCCGCCAGTGCAGGCTTCGGCCTACACTCTGCTCCATCTCCTCTTCCTGCTGACCCCGGGCTCTAACACCGCCAGTTGGGGCCCGGTACTGCTAGCTGCACAGAGAAAAACACCAGCCAATGTGTCAGTGGGGTTCAGCACCGCCAGCTGTTCCCCTGCTGTGCAGCCGGCATCGTGTCCTGCAAAAGCCACGCAGACACTTGCTCTTGTACCTTCTGCTCCCCATCCTGGTTCCAGTACCGTCAGCTGGTTCCGGGCAGAGCCTTTGGCTTAGGTGCCTCCCTCTGGGTATCCGAGTTCCACCAACGTCAGGTGGTCCTTGGTAGTGCTTTCAGGCACGGGTACCTCCTGCTTAGTAACCGGGTTCCAGTAACGTCAGCTGGTCTTCGGTAGTTCCATTGGCTCTTGGACCTTCGGCTACCCATCCGGGTTCCAGCACCGTCAGCTGGTTCTCGGCAGTGTCTTTTGCTCTTGTACCTTCTGCTCCCCATCCTGGTTCCAGTACCGTCAGCTGGTTCCGGGCAGAGCCTTTGGCTTAGGTGCCTCCCTCTGGGTATCCGAGTTCCACCAACGTCAGGTGGTCCTTGGTAGTGCTTTCAGGCACGGGTACCTCCTGCTTAGTAACCGGGTTCCAGTAACGTCAGCTGGTCCACGGTAGTTCCATTGGCTCTGGGACCTTCGGGTAGCCATCCGAGTTCCAGTTCCATCAGCTGGTTCTCGGCATTTTCTCAGCCTTCTTGTACCTTCTGCTACATTTCCAAGTTCAAGAGACTAAACACGATGACCCGGAAGACCACCCCTAAGATGACGACGACACCAGAGACGACAACCACCGTGATGACGACGACCCTGGAGACGATGACCCTGAAGACCACCCCGATGACGACGACCCCGGAGACGACGACCCTGAAGACCACCCCGATGACGACGACCCCGGAGACGACGACCCTGGAGACGACGACGACCTGGAAGACCGAGAAGCAGAAGAACAAGAGGCTGCAGAACAAAGAGCAGAAGAACATTAAGCATAACACTAAATATCAGAGCAAAAAATATTATCTAAATTATAAGCAGAAGAAGACTAATCAGTGTATGGGGGTGAGTCCGTTCCTCCTCGTGGTGCCCCTGGATAAAGCCTGATGCTGCAGGCCAAACTGAACGCGGACAAATGTAACTCTTTTGTGACAGGCAGAACGGAAGGTGTAATCTTCAAACTTTTATAGATAACAACTACGGGAATGCCTGTCACAAATAAGAATATGATGAAGAAGTGGAATATGATGAAGATAATAGTAAAATAAAAAGAATATGAACAATGTAACCAAAAAAATAATAGGTAGAAGATGAAGAAGAAGATGAATAAGGTGAAGAAGTTGATGTCAAAGAAGCTGATGATGAGGATAATGAAGAAGAAAGTGTGGGAGAAGTAAAAAAGAAGGTGAAGGGCGTGGAAGTAGTGAAACATCAATATCTGACAAAATAAAAAAAAAATTAACATAGTCAAAATCTTTCTACCGCCGAATGTCATAAAAAAAAAAAATCCTGCTATTCTATTACATTGGGCTAAACCGTGCCTTTAACCCCTTCACCCCCAAGGGTGGTTTGCACGTTAATGACCGGGCCAATTTTTACAATTCTGACCACTGTCCCTTTATGAGGCTATAACTCTGGAACGCTTTTACGGATCTTGGCGATTCTGACACTGTTTTCTCGTGACATATTGTACTTCATGTTAGTGGTAAAATTTATTCGATATAACTTGCGTTTATTTGTGAAAAAAATGGAAATTTGGCGAAAATTTTGAAAATTTCGCAATTTTCCAACTTTGAATTTTTATGCCCTTAAATCACAGACATATGTCACAAAAAATACTTAATAAGTAACATTTCCCACATGTCTAGTTTACATCAGTACAATTTTGGAACCAAAATTTTTTTTTGTGACGGAGTTATAAGGGTTAAAAGTTGACCAGCAATTTCTCATTTTTACAACACCATTTTTTTTTAGGGACCACATCTCATTTGAAGTCATTTTGAGGGGTCTATATGATAGAAAATACCCAAGTGTGACACCATTCTAAAAACTGCACCCCTCAAGGTGCTCAAAACCACATTCAAGAAGTTTATTAACCCTTCAGGTGTTTCACAGGAATTTTTGGAATGTTTAAATAAAAATGAACATTTAACTTTTTTTCACACAAAATTTATTTCAGCTCCAATTTGTTTTATTTTACCAAGGGTAACAGGAGAAAATGGACCCCGAACGTTGTTGTACAATTTGTCCTGAGTACGCTGATACCCCATATGTGGGGGTAAACCACTGTTTGGGCGCATGGCAGAGCTCGGAAGGAAAGGAGCACCATTTTACTTTTCAATGCAAAATTGACTGGAATTGAGATGGGACGCCATGTTGCGTTTGGAGAGCCCCTGATGTGCCTAAACATTGAAACCCCCTACAAGTGACACCATTTTGGAAAGTAGACCCCCTAAGGAACTTATCTAGATGTGTGGTGAGCACTTTGACCCACCAAGTGCTTCACAGAAGTTTATAATGCAGAGTCGTAAAAATAAAAAATCATATTTTTTCACAAAAATTATCTTTTCGCCCCCAATTTTTTATTTTCCCAAGGGTAAGAGAAGAAATTGGACCCCAAAAAATGTTGTGCAATTTGTCCTGAGTACGCTGATACCCCATATGTGGGTGTAAACCATTGTTTGGGCGCATAGCAGAGCTTGGAAGGGAAGGAGCGCCATTTGACTTTTCAATGCAAAATTGACTGGAATTGAGATGAGACGCCATGTTGCGTTTGGAGAGCCCCTGATGTGCCTAAACACTGAAATCCCCTACAATTGACACCATTTTGGAAAGTAGACCCCCTAAGGAACTTATCTAGATGTGTGGTGAGCACTTTGACCCACCAAGTGCTTCACAGAAGTTTATAATGCAGAGCCGTAAAAATAAAAAATCATATTTTTTTACAAAAATGATCTTTTCGCCCCCAATTTTTTATTTTCCCAAGGGTAAGAGAAGAAATTGGACCGCAAAAAATGTTGTGCAATTTGTCCTGAGTACGTTGATACCCAATATGTGGGTGTAAACCATTGTTTGGGCGCATGGCAGAGCTTGGAAGGGAAGGAGCGCCATTTGACTTTTCAATGCAAAATTGACTGGAATTGAGATGGGACGCCATGTTGCGTTTGGAGAGCCCCTGATGTGCCTAAACATTGAAACTCCCTACAAGTGACACCATTTTGGAAAGTAGACCCCCTAAGGAACTTATCTAGATGTGTGGTGAGCACTTTGACCCACCAAGTGCTTCACAGAAGTTTATAATGCAGAGCCATAAAAATAAAAAATCATATTTTTTCACAAAAATGATCTTTTCGCCGCCAATTTTTTATTTTCCCAAGGGTAAGAGAAGAAATTGGACCCCAAAAAATGTTGTGCAATTTGTCCTGAGTACGCTGATACCCCATATGTGGGTGTAAACCATTGTTTGGGCGCATGGCAGAGCTTGGAAGGGAAGGAGCGCCATTTGACTTTTCAATGCAAAATTGACTGGAATTGAGATGGGACGCCATGTGTTATGACCCCAGTGGACAGGGTCTCAGAGGAACGTGTAAGTCTGCAAGATACAAAAATCCAGCTCATAGGGCTGTGGTAACTGGGTTGACCAAATAGCTACTCCTAACGCCAACACTAGAAGTAGCCGGGGATCATGCCTACGGTGATCGCTAGATGACTCGCGCCAGCCGGAGAATCTAACTACCCCTAGGAGAAGAAAACAAAGACCTCTCTTGCCTCCAGAGAAAGGGACCCCAAAGCAAGATACAAGCCCCCCACAAATAATAACGGTGAGGTAAGAGGAAATGACAAACACAGAAATGAACCAGGTTCAGCAAAGAGAGGCCAGCTTACTAATAGCAGAATATAGCAAGATAACTTATCTGGTCAACAAAAACCCTATAAAAATCCACGCTGGAGATTCAAGAACCCCCGAACCGTCTAACGGTCCGGGGGGAGAACACCAGCCCCCTAGAGCTTCAAGCAAAGGTCAGGATACAGATAGGAACAAGCTGGACAAAAATACCAAACAAAACAAAAGCAAAAAGCAAGGAAGCAGACTTAGCTTGAAAAACAGGAACCAGGATCAGAGGACAAGAGCACAACAGATTAGCTCTGATTTCAACGATGCCAGGCATTGAACTGAAGGTCCAGGGAGCTTATATAGCAACGCCCCTGAACTAACGGCCCAGGTGAGGATATAGGAAAAGACAGACGCTCCAGAGTCAAATCACTAATGACCACTAGAGGGAGCAAAAAGCAAAATCACAACAGTACCCCCCCCTTAGTGAGGGGTCACCGAACCCTCACCACGACCACCAGGGCGATCAGGATGAGCGGCGTGAAAGGCACGAACTAAATCGGCCGCATGAACATCAGAGGCGACCACCCAGGAATTATCTTCCTGACCATAGCCCTTCCACTTGACCAGGTACTGAAGCCTCCGCCTGGAGAGACGAGAATCCAAGATCTTCTCCACCACGTACTCCAACTCGCCCTCAACCAACACCGGAGCAGGAGGCTCAGCAGAAGGAACCACAGGCACAACGTACCGCCGCAACAAGGACCTATGAAACACGTTGTGGATAGCAAACGACACAGGAAGATCCAGGCGAAAGGATACAGGATTAAGAATTTCCAATATCTTGTAAGGACCAATAAAACGAGGTTTAAATTTGGGAGAGGAAACCTTCATAGGAACAAAGCGGGAAGAAAGCCACACCAAATCCCCAACACGTAGTCGGGGACCCACACCGCGGCGGCGGTTGGCAAAGCGCTGAGCCCTCTCCTGTGACAACTTCAAGTTGTCCACCACAAGATTCCAGATCCGCTGCAACCTATCCACCACAGAATCCACCCCAGGGCAGTCAGAAGGTTCCACATGACCCGAAGAAAAACGAGGGTGGAAACCAGAGTTGCAGAAAAACGGCGAAACCAAGGTGGCGGAACTAGCCCGATTATTAAGGGCAAACTCAGCTAACGGCAAGAAGGTCACCCAATCGTCCTGATCAGCAGAGACAAAACACCTCAAATAAGCCTCCAAAGTCTGATTAGTTCGCTCCGTCTGTCCATTAGTCTGAGGATGGAAAGCAGACGAAAACGACAAGTCAATGCCCATCCTATTACAAAAGGATCGCCAGAATCTGGAAACGAACTGGGATCCTCTGTCTGACACAATATTCTCAGGGATGCCGTGCAAACGAACCACGTTCTGGAAAAACACAGGAACCAGATCGGAAGAGGAAGGCAGTTTAGGCAAAGGAACCAAATGGACCATCTTGGAGAAGCGATCACATATCACCCAGATAACAGACATGCCCTGAGACACCGGAAGATCAGAAATGAAATCCATGGAGATATGTGTCCAAGGTCTCTTAGGGACAGGCAAGGGCAAGAGCAACCCGCTGGCACGAGAACAGCAAGGCTTAGCTCGAGCACAAGTCCCACAGGACTGTACAAATGACCGCACATCCCTAGACAAGGAAGGCCACCAAAAGGATCTGGCCACCAGATCTCTGGTGCCAAAAATTCCTGGGTGACCTGCCAACACCGAGGAATGAACCTCGGAAATGACTCTGCTGGTCCACTTATCAGGCACAAACAGTCTGTCAGGTGGACAAGAATCAGGCCTATCAGCCTGAAATCTCTGCAACACACGTCGCAGATCTGGAGAAATAGCTGACAAGATAATACCATCCTTAAGAATACCAACAGGTTCAGCGACTCCAGGAGCATCAGGCACAAAGCTCCTGGAAAGAGCATCGGCCTTCACATTCTTTGAACCTGGTAAATACGAGACAACAAAGTCAAACCGGGAGAAAAACAATGACCAGCGGGCCTGTCTAGGATTCAGGCGTTTAGCAGACTCGAGATACATCAGATTTTTGTGATCAGTCAAGACCACCACACGATGCTTAGCACCCTCGAGCCAATGACGCCACTCCTCAAATGCCCATTTCATGGCCAACAACTCCCGATTGCCCACATCATAATTTCGCTCCGCAGGCGAAAACTTCCTAGAGAAAAAGGCGCAAGGTCTCATAACAGAGCAACCAGGGCCTCTCTGCGACAAAACGGCCCCTGCTCCAATCTCTGAAGCATCCACCTCAACTTGAAAGGGAAGCGAGACATCAGGCTGGCACAAAACAGGCGCCGAAGTAAACCGACGTTTCAACTCCTGGAAAGCCTCCATGGCAGCAGGAGCCCAATTAACCACATCGGAGCCCTTCTTGGTCATATCCGTCAAAGGTTTCACAATGCTAGAAAAGTTAGCGATAAAACGACGGTAGAAGTTAGCGAAACCCAAGAACTTCTGAAGACTCTTAACTGACGAGGGCTGAGTCCAATCAAGAATAGCTCGGACCTTGACTGGGTCCATCTCCACAGCAGAAGGGGAAAAAATGAACCCCAAAAAGGGAACCTTCTGTACACCAAAAAGACACTTTGAGCCCTTGACAAACAAAGAATTTTCACGCAAAATTTTAAAGACCATCCTGACCTGCTCCACATGCGAGTCCCAATTATCAGAAAAAACCAGAATATCATCCAGATAAACGATCAGAAATTTATCCAGATAGTTCCGGAAAATGTCATGCATAAAGGACTGAAAAACTGAAGGGGCATTAGAGAGCCCAAAAGGCATCACCAAGTACTCAAAATGACCTTCGGGCGTATTGAATGCGGTTTTCCATTCATCCCCTTGCTTAATGCGCACAAGGTTGTACGCACCACGAAGGTCTATCTTGGTAAACCACTTGGCACCCTTAATCCGGGCAAACAAGTCAGACAACAGCGGCAAAGGATACTGAAATTTGACAGTGATCTTATTTAAAAGCCGATAGTCAATACAAGGCCTCAAAGATCCGTCCTTTTTAGCCACAAAAAAGAATCCCGCACCAAGAGGGGAAGAAGACGGACGGATGTGTCCTTTCTCCAGAGACTCCTTGATATATGAACGCATAGCGGTATGTTCAGGTATCGACAGATTAAACAGTCTTCCCTTAGGAAATTTACTGCCTGGAATCAAATCTATAGCACAGTCACATTCCCTATGAGGAGGCAATGCACTGGACCTGGACTCGCTAAAGACATCCTGATAATCAGACAAGTACTCCGGAACTTCCGAAGGCGTAGAAGAAGCAATAGACACAGGCAGGGAATCCTCATGAATACCACGACAGCCCCAACTAGACACTGACATAGCCTTCCAGTCAAGGACTGGATTATGGGTCTGTAACCATGGCAGCCCCAAAACAACCAAATCATGCATTTTATGTAGAACGAGAAAACGTATCACCTCGCGGTGTTCAGGAGTCATGCACATGGTAACCTGTGTCCAATACTGCGGCTTATTTTCTGCCAATGGCGTAGCATCAATACCCCTAAGAGGGATAGGATTTTCTAATGGTTCAAGAATAAAACCACAGCGCTTAGCAAATGAGAGATCCATAAGACTCAGGGCAGCACCTGAATCTACAAACGCCATGACAGGATAAGATGACAGTGAGCAAATCAAAGTCACAGACAGAATAAACTTAGGATGCAAATTACCAACGGTGACAGGACTAACAACCTTAGATATACGTTTAGAGCATGCTGAGATAACATGTGTAGAATCACCACAGTAGTAGCACAAGCCATTCCGGCGTCTATGAATTTTCCTCTCATTTCTAGTCAGGATTCTATCACATTGCATCAAATCAGGTGTCCGTTCAGACAACACCATGAGGGAATTTGTGGTTTTTCTATCACATTGCATCACATCAGGTGTCTGTTCAGACAACAACATGAGGGAATTTGTGGTTTTGCGCTCCCGCAACCGCCGGTCAATTTGAATAGCCAGGGACATGGTATCATTCAGACCTGTGGGAATGGGAAAACCCACCATAACATTCTTAATGGCCTCAGAAAGGCCATTTCTAAAATTAGCGGCCAGTGCACACTCGTTCCAATGTGTCAGCACGGACCATTTCCGAAATTTTTGGCAATACACCTCAGCCTCGTCCTGGCCCTGAGACATAGCCAGCAAGGCTTTCTCTGCCTGAATCTCAAGATTGGGTTCCTCATAAAGTAAACCGAGCGCCAGAAAAAACGCATCAATATCAGCCAATGCCGGATCTCCTGGCGCCAACGAAAAAGCCCAATCCTGAGGGTCACCCCGTAAGAATGAAATAACAATTTTTACTTGTTGAGCAGAGTCTCCAGACGAACAAGGTTTCAGGGACAAAAATAATTTACAATTATTCCTGAAATTCCTAAACTTAAATCGGTCTCCTGAAAACAGTTCAGGAATCGGAATCTTGGGTTCAGACCTAGGATTTCTGGTAACATAATCTTGTATACCCTGCACACGAGCGGCAAGCTGGTCCACACTTGTAATCAAGGTCTGGACATTCATGTCTGCAGCAAGCTTAAGCCACTCTGAGGTAAAGGGGAAAAGAAAAAAAAAAATGAGAGAGGGAAAAAAAAACTCAAAATTTTCTTTCTTATAATCCCACTCCTGCAATGCATTAAACATTTAATACTGGCCTGGCATACTGTTATGACCCCAGTGGACAGGGTCTCAGAGGAACGTGTAAGTCTGCAAGATACAAAAATCCAGCTCATAGGGCTGTGGTAACTGGGTTGACCAAATAGCTACTCCTAACGCTAACACTAGAAGTAGCCGGGGATCATGCCTACGGTAATCGCTAGATGACTCGCGCCAGCCGGAGAATCTAACTACCCCTAGGAGAAGAAAACAAAGACCTCTCTTGCCTCCAGAGAAAGGGACCCCAAAGCAAGATACAAGCCCCCCACAAATAATAACGGTGAGGTAAGAGGAAATGACAAACACAGAAATGAACCAGGTTCAGCAAAGAGAGGCCAGCTTACTAATAGCAGAATATAGCAAGATAACTTATCTGGTCAACAAAAACCCTATAAAAATCCACGCTGGAGATTCAAGAACCCCCGAACCGTCTAACGGTCCGGGGGGAGAACACCAGCCCCCTAGAGCTTCAAGCAAAGGTCAGGATACAGATAGGAACAAGCTGGACAAAAATACCAAACAAAACAAAAGCAAAAAGCAAGGAAGCAGACTTAGCTTGAAAAACAGGAACCAGGATCAGAGGACAAGAGCACAACAGATTAGCTCTGATTTCAACGATGCCAGGCATTGAACTGAAGGTCCAGGGAGCTTATATAGCAACGCCCCTGAACTAACGGCCCAGGTGAGGATATAGGAAAAGACAGACGCTCCAGAGTCAAATCACTAATGACCACTAGAGGGAGCAAAAAGCAAAATCACAACAGCCATGTTGCGTTTGGAGAGCCCCTGATGTGCCTAAACATTGAAACTCCCTACAAGTGACACCATTTTGGAAAGTAGACCCCCTAAGGAACTTATCTAGATGTGTTTTGAGAGCTTTGAACCCCCAAGTGTTTCACTACAGATTATAACGCAGAGCCGTGAAAATAATTTTTTTTTTTTTCTCAAAAATAATTTTTTAGCCCCCAGCTTTGTATTTTTACAAGGGTAACAGAATAAATTGGACCCCAAAATTTGTTTTCCAATTTGTCCTGAGTACGCTGATACCCCATATGTGGGGGGGAACCACTGTTTGGGCGCATGACAGAGCTCGAAAGGGAAGGAGCGCCATTTGGAATGCAGACTTAAATGGATTGGTCAGCAGCCGTCACGTTGCATTTGCAGAGCCCCTGATGTACCCAAACAGTACAAACCCCCAACAAGTGACCCCATATTGGAAACTAGACTTCCCAAGGAACTTATCTAGATGTGTTTTGAGAACTTTGAACCCCCAAGTGTTTCACTACAGTTTACAACGCAGAGCCGTGAAAATAAAAATTCTTTTTTTTTTTTCACAAAAATGATTTTTTAGCCCCCAGTTTTGTATTTTCACAAGGGTATCAGGATAAATTAGACCCCAAAAGTTGTTGTCCAATTTGTCCTGAGTACGCTGATACCCCATATGTGGGGGGGGAACCACTGTTTGGGCGCATGACAGAGCTCGAAAGGGAAGGAGCGCCATTTGGAATGCAGACTTAAATGGATTGGTCAGCAGCCGTCACGTTGCATTTGCAGAGCCCCTGATGTACCCAAACAGTACAAACCCCCCACAAGTGACCCCATATTGGAAACTAGACTTCCCAAGGAACTTATCTAGATGTGTTTTGAGAACTTTGAACCCCCAAGTGTTTCACTACAGTTTACAACGCAGAGCCGTGAAAATAAAAATTCTTTTTTTTTTTTTCACAAAAATGATTTTTTAGCCCCCAGTTTTGTATTTTCACAAGGGTATCAGGATAAATTAGACCCCAAAAGTTGTTGTCCAATTTGTCCTGAGTACGCTGATACCCCATATGTGGGGGGGAACCACTGTTTGGGTGCATGACAGAGCTCGGAAGGGAAGGAGCGCCATTTGGAATGCAGCCTTAAATGGATTGGTCTGCAGGCGTCACGTTGCATTTGCAGAGCCCCTGATGTACCCAAACAGTACAAACCCACCACAAGTGACCCCATATTGGAAACTAGACCTCCCAAAGAACTTATCTAGATGTGTTGTGAGAACTTTGAACCCCCAAGTGTTTCACTACAGTTTATAACGCAGAGCCGTGAAAATAAAACATCTTTTTTTTCCCACAAAAATGATTTTTAGCCCCCCAAATTTTTATTTTCCCAAGGATAACAAGAGAACTTGGACCCCAGAAGTTGTTGTTCAATTTGTCCCGAGTACGCTGATAACCCATATGTTGGGGTAAACCCCTTTTTGGGCGCATGGGAGAGCTCGGAAGGGAAGGAGCACTGTTTTACTTTTTCAACGCAGAATTGGCTGGAATTGAGATTGGACGCCATGTCCCGTTTGGAGAGCCCCTGATGTGCCTGGACAGTGGAAACTTCCCAATTCTACCTGAAACCCTAATCCAAACAGACCCCTAGCCCTAATCCCAACGGTAACCCTAACCACACCCCTAACCCTGACACACCCATAATTCTAATCCCAACCCTAATCCAAACCGTAAATGTAATCCAAACCCTAACCCTAACTTTAGCCCCAACCCTAACTTTAGCCCCAACCCTAACCCTAACTTTACCTCCAACCCTAGCCCTAACCCTAACCCTACCCCTAACCCTAAACGTGACTGAAATACGTGGCACTGAAATACGTGGCACTGAAATACGTGGCACTGAAATACGTGGCACTGAAATACGTGATACGTGGCACTGAAATACGTGGCACTGAAATACGTGGCACTGAAATACGTGGCACTGAAATACGTGATACGTGGCACTGAAATACGTGGCACTGAAATACGTGGCACTGAAATACGTGGCACTGAAATACGTGGCACTGAAATACGTGATACGTGGCACTGAAATACGTGGCAATGAAATACGTGGCACTGAAATACGTGGCACTGAAATACGTGATACGTGGCACTGAAATACGTGGCACTGAAATACGTGGCACTGAAACACGTGGCACTGAAATACGTGATACGTGGCACTGAAATACGTGGCACTGAAATACGTGGCACTGAAATACGTGGCACTGAAATACGTGATACGTGGCACTGAAATATGTGGCACTGAAATACGTGGCACTGAAATACGTGGCACTGAAATACGTGGCACTGAAATACGTGATACGTGGCACTGAAATACGTGGCACTGAAATACGTGGCACTGAAACACGTGGCACTGAAATACGTGATACGTGGCACTGAAATACGTGGCACTGAAATACGTGGCACTGAAATACGTGGCACTGAAATACGTGGTACTTAAATACGTGGCACTAAAATATGTGGCACTGAAATATGTGATACGTGGCACTGAAATACGTGACACTTAAATACGTGGCACTGAAACACGTGGCACTGAAATACGTGATACGTGGCACTGAAATACGTGGCACTGAAATACGTGGCACTGAAATACGTGGCACTGAAATACGTGGCACTATGACTGTCAGAAAATGTTCATTAAACGGTTAGGGGTGAGGTTAGGGGTAGAGTTAGGGTTAGGGTTTGGATCCCTTTATCACCTTGATGGTGGTGGGTGGCTTTTCAGTGTGTTTTCTGTTTTTTTTTCCGATAAAAATGCATGCGTTTTTAACGCAAACGCATGTGCTTAAAAACGCAAGAAAATACTGCAGGCTGTATTTCTGAAAATGAACACATGCAGAAAAAAAACGCATGCGTTTGAAAACGCGACCAAACGCGTACAAAAAAACGCATGCGTTTTCAATGTTAAATATAGGGAAAAAACGCATGCGCTTTTTTGTGCAAAAAACGCTGCAGACAAAAACGCAAGTGTGAAACCAGCGACGCTTTTTATAGCAAAAAAGTTTTTGCGTCTCCACATTTTGAGACCTATAATTTTTCCACATTTTGCTCCACAGAGTCATGTGAGGTCTTGTTTTTTGCGGGACGAGTTGATGTTTTTATTGGTAACATTTTCGGACACGTGACCGTTTTTGATCACTTTTTATTCCGATTTTTGTGAGGCAGAATGACCAAAAACCTGCTATTCATGAATTTCTTTTGGGAGAGGCGTTTATACCGTTCCGCGTTTGGTAAAATGGATAAAGCAGTTTTATTTGCCGGTCAGTACGATTACAGCGATATCTCATTTATATCATTTTTTTATGTTTTGGCGCTTTTATACGATAAAAACTATTTTATAGAAAAAATAATTATTTTGGCATCGCTTTATTCTCAGGACTATAACTTTTTTATTTTTTTGCTGATGATGCTATATGGCGGCTCGTTTTTTGCGGGACAAGATGATGTTTTCAGCGGTACCATGATTATTTATATCAGTCTTTTTGATCGCGTGTTATTCCTCTTTTTGTTCGGCGGTATGGTAATAAAGCGTTGTTTTTTGCCTCGTTTTTTTTTTTTTTCTCTTACGGTGTTTACTGAAGGGGTTAACTAGTGGGGCAGTTTTATAGGTTGGGTCGTTACGGACGCGGCGATACTAAATATGTGTACTTTTATTGTTTTGTTTTTTTTATTTAGATAAAGAAATGTATTTATGGGAATAATATATATATATTTTTTTTTTATTATTTATTTAGGTTTTTTTTTTTTTTTTTTTACACATGTGGAAATTTTTTTTATTAACTTTTTTACTTTGTCCCAGGGGGGGACATCACAGATCGATGATCTGATAGTGTGCACTGCACTTTATCAGATCACCGATCTCACTTACATCGGTGCAGGCTTACCAGCGTCTGCACTGAGCAGGCACTCGGTAAGCCACCTTTCTCCCTGCAGGACCCGGATGCCGCGGCCATCTTGGATCCGGGACCTGCAGGGAGGAAGAAGGTAGGAGACCCTCGCAGCAACGCGATCACATCGCGTTGCTCCGGGGGTCTCAGGGAAGCCCGCAGGGAGCCCCCTCCCTGCGCGATGCTTCCCTATACCGCCGGTACACTGCGATCATGTTTGATCGCGGTGTGCCGGGGGTTAATGTGCCGGGGGCGGTCCGTGACCGCTCCTGGCACATAGTGCCGGATGTCAGCTGCGATATGCAGCTGACACCCGGCCGCGATCGGCCGCGCTACCCCCGTGAGCGCGGCCGATCGGCTATGACGTACTATCCCGTCGAGGGTCAGATAGGCCCAGGTCACCTCGACGGGATAGTACGTCTAAGGCAGCGGTCCCCAACCTTTTTTGCACCAGGGACCGGCTTTAAGCAAGACCAGTTTTCCATGGCCCGGTGGGGGTGGGGCAGGGGCGGGGCTTTGGTCATATGGGGGTGGGGTTATGGAGGGATGGAGCTTAGTGCATACTTATCATATAATTATGACATTTATAATGAGAATGTGATTCAACTTACCATAGGTTCAGAATGAGTGGGAGCACCATGCTTGTTTCCCTGGTGCTCTGCACCATTATTGCCCCAAAGCTGTGCCATATAGTGCTCTGCACCATTATTGCCCCATAGCTGTGCCATACAGTGCTCTGCACCATTATTGCCCCATAGCTGTGCCATACAGTGCTCTGCACCGTTTATTATTGCCCCATAGCTGTGCCATACAGTGCTCTGCACCGTTCATAATTGCCCCATAGCTGTGCCATATAGTGCTCTGCACCGTTCATAATTGCCCCATAGCTGTGCCATACAGTGCTCTGCACCATTATTGCCCCATAGCTGTGCCATACAGTGCTCTGCACCATTATTGCCCCATAGCTGTGCCATACAGTGCTCTGCACCGTTTATTATTGCCCCATAGCTGTGCCATACAGTGCTCTGCACCGTTTATTATTGCCCCATAGCTGTGCCATACAGTGCTCTGCACCGTTCATAATTGCCCCATAGCTGTGCCATATAGTGCTCTGCACCGTTCATAATTCCCCATAGCTGTGCCATATAGTGCTCTGCACCATTATTGCCCCATAGCTGTGCCATACAGTGCTCTGCACCATTATTGCCCCATAGCTGTGCCATATAGTGCTCTGCACCATTATTGCCCCATAGCTGTGCCATATAGTGCTCTGCACCATTATTGCCCCATAGCTGTGCCATACAGTGCTCTGCACCGTTTATTATTGCCCCATAGCTGTGCCATACAGTGCTCTGCACCGTCCATTATTGCCCCATAGCTGTGCTGCTGCTGCTGCAATAAAAATAATAAATGACATACTCACCTCTCTTGCTTGCAGCTCCTCAGCGTCCGGTCCCGGCGTCTCTCCGCACTGACTGATCAGGCAGAGGGCGCCGCGCACACTATATGCGTCATCGCGCCCTCTGACCTGCACAGTCAGTGCGGAGAGACGCCCGGAAGATGGCGCGGCGCCCGGCGTGTGGAACGCGGACAGGTGACTATGTAATACTTACCTGCTCCCGGCGTTCCGCTCCTTCCCCCGGACAGCTGGTCTTCGGTGCCGCAGCCTCTTCCTCTGTCAGCGGTCACCGTTACCCCGATTAGAGAAATGAATAGGCGGCTCCGCCCCTATGGGAGGTGGAGCAGCCTATTCATTTCTCTAATGAGCGGTCCCACGTGACCGCTCAGGGGAAGAGCTGCAGCACCCGGAGACCGTGGGACGGGCAGGGGGAGCGTCAGGATCGCCGGGACTAGGTAAGTATGCCTCAGCGCCCTCTCCCCCTCACCCGCCGACCCCACCGCCGACCGTGACTCGAGTATAAGCCGAGGGGGCACTTTCAGCCCAAAAATTTGGGCTGAAAATCTCGGCTTATACTCGAGTATATACGGTAGCTGTCAGCGGCGCCGCGGACCGGCTGAAAAACCCCAACGGCCCGGTCCTGGTCCGCGGACCGGCGGTTGGGGACCTCTGGTCTAAGGTCACAGAGGGGTTAATGTCTCCGCCACGTCCCCCAATACATCCTACATTATTCTTAGTTGTTTTCCTTCATGTAGAATGAACCTACAAGTTTATAAAGGGTTTATTTTAATTCCGATATTTTCGTCCCATTGACTTGCATTGGGATCGGGTATCGGTATCGGATTAGATCCGATATTTTGACGGTATCGGCCGATACTTTCCGATACCGATACTTTCCGATATCGGAAAGTATCGCTCAACACTAGTTACCATGTAATATGCTCACAAAAGGAATTTCAAAGAGAACACCATGTCACTATTGCACTCTGCCCATGACACTAAGTAGCAAGTGAAATCTTATCTGGGATCCAAGTAGTCAAAGAATGCCTCAACGTGTTTCCCTTCCATGATCTTAGGGTACCGTCACACAGTGGCATTTTCATCGCTACGACGGCACAATTCGTGACGTTCTAGCGATATAGTTACGATCTCGCAGTGTCTGACACGCAGCAGCGATCAGGGACCCTGCTGAGAATCGTACATCGTAGCAGATCGTTTGAAACTTTCTTTCGTCGCTGGATCTCCCGCTGTCATCGCTGGATCGTTGTGTGTGACAGCGATCCAGCGATGCGTTCGCTGGTAACCAGGGTAAACATCGGGTTACTAAGCGCAGGGCCGTGCTTAGTAACCCGATGTTTACCGTGGTTACCAGCGTAAAAGGAAAAAAAAACAAACCGTACATACTCACCATCTGATGTCCGTCAGGTCCCTTGCCGTCTGCTTCCCGCACTGACTGACTGCCGGCCGGAAAGTGAGAGCAGATCACAGCGGTGACGTCACCGCTGCACTCTGCTCTCACTGTACGGCGGCACTCAGTCAGAGCAGGAAGCCGACGGCAAGGGACCTCACGGACATCAGATGGTGAGTATGTACGTTTGGTTTTTTTTTACTTTTACGCTGGTAACCACGGTAAACATCGGGTTACTAAGCGCGGCCCTGCGCTTAGTAACCCGATGTTTACCCTGGTTACCAGCGAACCTCGGCATCGTTGGTCGCTGGAGAGCGGTCTGTGTGACAGCTTCCCAGCGACCACACAACGACTTAACAACGATCACGGCCAGGTCGTATCGCAGGTCGTGATCGTTGGTAAATCATATAGTGAGACGGTACCTTAAGTTCATCAGGGGGCGTATGGTGTCCCCAGTTTCAAAGATGAATGACATCAGGTGAACAGGATATCCTGGTTCCCAATAAAGCACGATCAAAAAGACAGATGTAAAAAATGGTACTGCAGAAAGCGTCATCATGTCCCGCAAAAAACAAGCTGCGATACAGCTCCATCAGCAGAATAATAAAAAAGTTATAGCTATAAAGTGATGCAAAAATATTTTTTTTTCTATAAAATAGTTTTTATTGTGTAAAAGCGCCAAAACATAAAAAAACTATATAAATGAGGTATCGTAATCGTACTGACCCGAAGATTAAAGCTGTCTTACCAATTGTACCACATGTGGAACGGTATAAAAAACAAAAAAACAAAAAGCAATTCCTGAATTGCAGGTTTTTGTTCATTCTGTCTCCCAAAAATCAGAATAGAAAGCGATCAAAAGGTGTAATGTGCCAAAAATAGTACCAGTAAAAACATCAGCTCGTCCTTGTACTGCACAGGTGATAATTTAGTCACCTACACACATAATGATTACAGCACCTTGTGCAAAGCTAAGGAAGTCTTGAAAACACGTATGGTTTGCGGCCCTCGAGGAATGCAGTTTGAGACCCCTGGTCTAGATGGTATTTTGCCATTTTGGTTTATACAGTATTTTGTGGTAAAAAAAAAAAAATTTAAACCAAAAAACAGGCCACATATTGAAACAGTATGTTATCTCACTTAGATGCCCGGTCTATCTGTGGTCTCCAAATACTTGCTTTTCAGAAATACTGATCATATATAAGTTTTCTCAAAATTAATACATTTGTATTGAACTTTTAAAATATTTCAGTAGTCCATTTAAAACTGGCAAGGCAAGGGGAAAGGGACGGGGAAGTGGACATGATGCTGATGGTGCATGCAGAAGACGAGGCTGTGGCCAAGCTGAAAGTGGGCAACAACAAAGACCCACTTCTTCTCAACCTTCCTGTCCCAGTTTCTAGGGGACTGCAGAACACCACTATTGAAACCAGAGCAGTGTGAAACGATTGTTGGTTGGATAGCTGATAATGCTTTCAGTCACTTAGCCACCAACATCACCACATCTTCCACATGGTCAAGTCTGATTAGCCGTGAGTGTGGACCTCATATTCCTCACCCTGATCCTCCTTCCTCCCACCATGCTGAGTGCCCTGAGAGACAACTGATCCCACACTTGGACACTCTGAAGAGCTGTTCAGCTTTCCCTTTAAAGACTCTGGACTCTTGGCCAGTCAACTTGAAGTGGAGTAAGGTGAGATCGCATGTAGCGTTGCCCAAAGATTTGAGCAGCCACGGTCAGACGAAGGCGATGGTGGGAAAGTGTCCCAAGAGGTGGACAATGATGAGACACAATTGCCAGTAAGTCAGGAGGAGGAGCAGGTTGCAGATGTGGAAGACAAGGTGGTGGATGACATAGTAACTGACCCAACATGGCAGGAGGACATGCTGAGAGAGGACATCAGCACACATGGGGAAGGATGCATAGCACCCCAACAGGCAGGAAGAAGCAGTGTGGTGGCCGCAGATAGAAGGTGTGCATCCATTCCCCATAACACCAACATCACGGAAGTTGCCATTCCAACTGTTAGATCTTCCAGAGTCTGGTTACTTTTTAAAGATTCTGCAGATAACTCCAAACAAACTATTTGCAGCTCCTGCCATGCTCGCATCAGCAGGGGTAGCAAAACCACTTGCCTGACCACCACCAGCATGATTAGGCACATGGCAGCAAAGCACCTGACTTTGTGGGCCGAACCCCATCCTCCAGGAACACTGTCTGTAGGTGACACCACTGCTTCTTCCATTGTTTTCGTAGAAGCCAATCCCCAGTCCACGGTGCATGCGAACATGCCTCGTGCCCTGCACCTGTTGTTGCCCTCAGTCAACCAGCACCATCAACAAGCCCATCCACATCCTTGTCCTTGTGCAGTCTTCAGTTGTCTATACCCCAGTCATTGAAAATCAAGTAGCCCCACAGGCCACAATACTAAATTCTAACATTTCTCGTCTGCTTGGCTCGAAATGCTGCCTTTTAGGCTTGTTGAGAAGGAAGCATTCCGCAACCTGATGGCGGCAGCCATCCCAAGGTACTCTGTCCACAGTTGCAACTATTTCTCCCGGTGTGCCATACCGGCATTACACCAGCATGTGTCCCACAACATTACCCATACCCCTAAAAATGCTGTTACTGGGAAAGTCCACCTAACCATGGACATGTGGACAAGTGCTTGTGGGCAGGGACAGTACGTCTCACTGACGGCACACAGGGTTAACATAAAGGAAGCCGGCACCCAGTCGGACCTTGGGATGGAACACATCCTCCCGACGCCAAGCATTGCGGGCCCTACGTCAATCAGGGTTGCCCCACAGTCTACAGCTCCTGCACCTCCTCTTCAGCCTTCATCTCTGAAAGGAGCACATCAGTCAGAAGCTGAAAGCACTGCAGCACTGCGTCAGCCAAGTGGCAACAGGCTGTGCTGAAACTAATCTGCTTAGGTGACAAACCGCACAATGCTGAAGAGTTGTAGATAGTGCTGAAAGAGCAGTCAGATTTTTGGATGACACTGCTGAACCTACAGCCAGGCATGGTCTTGTGTGACAATCTTAGCTTAGAGATGCCCTTAATCTGGTAGACTGGGACAATATCCTCAGAAATAAGAATACAGATAATAAATGGAAAATGTTTAAGAACATCCTAAATAGGCACTGTAAGCGGTTTATACCTTGTGGGAATAAAAGGACTAGAAATAGGAAAAACCCAATGTGGCTAAACAAAGAAGTAAGACAGGCAATTAACAGTAAAAAGAAAGCATTTGCACTACTAAAGCAGGATGGCACCATTGAAGCTCTAAAAAACTATAGGGAGAAAAATACTTTATCTAAAAAACTAATTAAAGCTGCCAAAAAGGAAACAGAGAAGCACATTGCTAAGGAGAGTAAAACTAATCCCAAACTGTTCTTCAACTACATCAATAGTAAAAGAATAAAAACTGAAAATGTAGGCCCCTTAAAAAATAGTGAGGAAAGAATGGTTGTAGATGACGAGGAAAAGGCTAACATATTAAACACCTTCTTCTCCACAGTATTCACGATGGAAAATGAAATGCTAGGTGAAATCCCAAGAAACAATGAAAACCCTATATTAAGGGTCACCAATCTAACCCAAGAAGAGGTGCGAAACCGGCTAAATAAGATTAAAATAGATAAATCTCCGGGTCCGGATGGCATACACCCACGAGTACTAAGAGAACTAAGTAATGTAATAGATAAACCATTATTTCTTATTTTTAGGGACTCTATAGCGACGGGGTCTGTTCCGCAGGACTGGCGCATAGCAAATGTGGTGCCAATATTCAAAAAGGGCTCTAAAAGTGAACCTGGAAATTATAGGCCAGTAAGTCTAACCTCTACTGTTGGTAAAATATTTGAAGGGTTTCTGAAGGATGTTATTCTGGATTATCTCAATGAGAATAACTGTTTAACTCCATATCAGCATGGGTTTATGAGAAATCGCTCATGTCAAACCAATCTAATCAGTTTTTATGAAGAGGTAAGCTATAGGCTGGACCACGGTGAGTCATTGGACGTGGTATATCTCGATTTTTCCAAAGCATTTGATACCGTGCCGCACAAGAGGTTGGTACACAAAATGAGAATGCTTGGTCTGGGGGAAAATGAGTGTAAATGGGTTAGTAACTGGCTTAGTGATAGAAAGCAGAGGGTGGTTATAAATGGTATAGTCTCTAACTGGGTCGCTGTGACCAGTGGGGTACCGCAGGGGTCGGTATTGGGACCTGTTCTCTTCAACATATTCATTAATGATCTGGTTGAAGGTTTACACAGTAAAATATTGATATTTGCAGATGATACAAAACTATGTAAAGCAGTTAATGCAAGAGAAGATAGTATTCTGCTACAGATGGATCTGGATAAGTTGGAAACTTGGGCTGAAAGGTGGCAGATGAGGTTTAACAATGATAAATGTAAGGTTATACACATGGGAAGAAGGAATCAATATCACCATTACACACTGAACGGGAAACCACTGGGTAAATCTGACAGGGAGAAGGACTTGGGGATCCTAGTTAATGATAAACTTACCTGGAGCAGCCAGTGCCAAGCAGCAGCTGCCAAGGCAAACAGGATCATGGGGTGCATTAAAAGAGGTCTGGATACACATGATGAGAGCATTATACTGCCTCTGTACAAATCCCTAGTTAGACCGCACATGGAGTACTGTGTCCAGTTTTGGGCACCGGTGCTCAGGAAGGATATAATGGAACTAGAGAGAGTACAAAGGAGGGCAACAAAGTTAATAAAGGGGATGGGAGAACTACAATACCCAGATAGATTAGCGAAATTAGGATTATTTAGTCTAGAAAAAAGACGACTGAGGGGCGATCTAATAACCATGTATAAGTATATAAGGGGACAATACAAATATCTCGCTGAGGATCTGTTTATACCAAGGAAGGTGACGGGCACAAGGGGGCATTCTTTGCGTCTGGAGGAGAGAAGGTTTTTCCACCAACATAGAAGAGGATTCTTTACTGTTAGGGCAGTGAGAATCTGGAATTGCTTGCCTGAGGAGGTGGTGATGGCGAACTCAGTCGAGGGGTTCAAGAGAGGCCTGGATGTCTTCCTGGAGCAGAACAATATTGTATCATACAATTATTAGGTTCTGTAGAAGGATGTAGATCAGGGGATTTATTATGATGGAATATAGGAATATAGGCTGAACTGGATGGACAAATGTCTTTTTTCGGCCTTACTAACTATGTTACTATGTTACTATGTTACAATGGCCAGAATGTGGTGGCAGCTCTGAGGCAAGGTGAGCTCACACCCGCACCTTGCCGAGCCCATGTGCTTAACCTCATTGTTCTCTCATTGTTTTCTCAAAAGCTACCCGGAGCTGCCGGATCTGCTAGTGAAACTATGCCGCCTGTCTGCCCATTTTAGAGAGTCAGCTGTCAGGGTTGGCAGAACGCACCGAGTATATATATGAGTTAAAATAGATGCTTTCGCAACCCGAGGTCCACCGTGCAGGAGAGAACCTGCTGCTAGCAATTGGCGGCACTATATGGCGGTATAAGCAAACTCTGTTACTTCACAGAATCGCTAAGATAGGAAAACGCTGTGCCCTGTTAACCTTACAGAGGATCACAGCTACCTAGCAGAGCAAAAAGTAAACAGTGGTCATTCAGTCAGCCTAGCACACGAACAAATCCTCTCCGGTGGAGCTGGAATTCTAGTGGCTATACGCCAGCCCAGAATTCACACACACAAAACTCCTCACCGGAGGTGCCGGTATTCTAGGGGCTTATTTCAGCCAACTCTGACCACATGCAGACATGACCACAAAGTAGCAAAGCTCATGACATAGGTTAATACTAGCGCATGGCCGTGCGGCCATATGAACCTTTTATAGCTGTAGCAGACAAGGACCTTCCTAGTGGTCCAATAGGAGCTGCTACAGGACCTGAGCATGTGACCCCAGACCTCCAATGGAAGGTTGAAAATTGGGCATGCTCAGTAGAGGAAAAGCAGGACTTAGTCCCAGGAGCATCTGCCCACCAAAAAATAGTGCTAGTTACAATGGCTGAGCCTGGAAGATCAGTAGTAACCAAGCGCACACTATCTGCCTGAGCCAGACACTGAGACCAACGTCTCCGCTGAGCAGGCTCCACTGCGGCTGGAGGAGACCGCAGCGGACATGGTTCGAGATTCCCCCTGTGCAGCGGCAGGAACTCGACACCTAACATTACCCCCCTCCTAGGGCCCCCCTTTTTGGGTTCTCGCTACGCTCGAAGGTAGCAATGAGCTGCAGAGCTCGAATGTGCTCAGCAGGCTCCCAAGACCTGTCCTCTAGACCATAACCCTTCCAATCCACCAAATAAAATGTTTTGCCTCGTACCACTTTGCACACAAGGATAGTGCTCACCTTAAAATCGTCCATAGACGAACCCGATGTCCCGGCAGATGACTCAGAAAACCGGGACATGTGTACGGGCTTCAAGAGGGACACATGAAAGGTGTTGGTTACCTAGGCACGGATGAAGGGCCAGACGGTAGACCACAGGGTTAACCTGTTCAAGAACATTGAAGGGACTAAAGTTGTGAGGTGCAAACTTAGTGGACTCAACTCGCAGCCTGATGTTATTGGCGGAGAGCCACACTAAATCACCAGGAGCAAAGGTCGGAGTGGGGCGCCGGTGTGCATCAGTGGAGAACCTCATTCTCTCCTTGGAAGCCCGGATGGCATCCTGAGTACGGTCCCAAATGTCCCATGCCTCCACAGCCCAGTCTGCCACCCTGGAGTCAGCGGAAGACAAAGGCATGGGCACAGGAACCCGCTGATGTTGACCGTAATTAAGGAGAAATGGGGTCTGGCCAGTGGAGTCGGCTACGGCATTGTTTAGCGCAAACTCCACCCACGGTAGCAAGGATGCCCAGTCATCCTGCCTGGCTGAAACAAAATGTCGCAGATATGTGACCAAGGTCTGGTTGGCCTTCTCTACCAACCTATTCATCTCAGGATGATATGCAGAAGAGAGATTCAACTCGATACTGAGTAGTCGACAAAGCTCTCTCCAGAGCCAAGATGCAAACTGGGGACCCCGGTCACTGACAATCTTGTCTGGCATACTGTGTGGACGGAAAATATGTTTTACAAACAATGCTGCCAAAGCCCATGCAGAAGGTAGCCGTGGAAGAGGCACCAAGTGCACCATTTTAGAGAAATGGTCGGTGATTACCCAAATGATGGTGCAGCCCCGAGACTTGGGTAAGCCCACCTCAAAATCCATCCTTCTCCAAGGGCATGTCTGCCATCGGTAGAAGATAATGTAATCCAGCTGGCCGTTGTCAAGGAGACATGCCCAAATATAGTCCCCGACATCACAAGCCATATGCTGCCACCAGTATGTTCTCGCCAGCTGTTCAGACGTCCTCTTGGTCCCAAAATGTCCACCCACCCTAGACGAATGAGCCCAAGAGAGAATCTCTGGTTGCAAATGTGATGGTACAAAAGTCTTGCCTGAGGGCACAGACTCTAGCAAGACCGGTACCACAGATCTCAGGCTCTCAGTCGGGGCAATAAGCCGAGACTCCTCTTCCTCCTCCACAGATGATACAACGGAGCAAGAGAGCGCGTCAGCATGAATGTTCTTCTCCCCAGAGAGAAAATGGAGAGTGAAATGGAACCGGGAACTGGGAGAACAGGGACCATCTAGCCTGGTGAGAATTTAGCCGCTGGGCTGTCTGTAAATATACTAAATTTTTGTGGTCAGTAAAAACTTGGAAGGGAAAGCGAGCCCCCTCCAGAAGATATCTCCACTCAGAGAAAGCCAATTTCATGGCAAGCAACTCCCTGTCCCCGATGGAATAATTCCTCTCCGCTGGTGTGAAGGTCTTGGAAAAGAAGAAGCAAGGATGCTTCCGACCTTGAGCATCCGTTTGGAAGAGGACTGCTCCAGCACCAACGGATGAGGCATCCACCTCCATTATAAACGGCTTATCAACATAGGGGCAATATAGAATGGGAGCGCTAGCAAAATGAGATTTTATTGAGAGAAAGGCCTTGGAGACCTCCTCCGACCACAATTTGGGATTTGCTTCCCTCTTGGTGAGGGCTACCAAGGGAGCTACTAAAGTTGAGAAATGCGGAATGAACTGGAGATAGTAGTTAATGAACCCCATAAAGTGCTGCACCGCTTTGAGAGAGTGGGGTTCTTGCCAGTCCATCACAGCCTGTAGTTTGGCAGGATCCATAGCCAACCCATGGGCGGAGATGATATAACCAAGGAAAGGCAAGGACTCCTGCTCAAACACACATTTCTCCAACTTAGCGTACAGGAAGTTTGCCCGTAAGAGGTCGAAGACTTTGCAAACATCTCTCCGGTGAGAGTCAATATCTGGAGAGAAGATGAGTATATCATCCAGATAGACTACGAATGAAGTAGAGAGCATATCCCGGAAGATATCATTTACAAAGTCTTTGAAAATGGCTGGGGCATTACAGAGGCCGAAGGGCATCACCAGATATTCATAGTGCCCATCCCTGGTGTTAAATGCCATCTTCCATTCGCCCCCCTCATGGATGCGAATCAGGTTGTAAGCACCCCGCAGATCTAATTTGGTGAATACCCTTGCTCCTCGCAGCCTATCAAAGAGCTCAGAAATCAGGGGCAAAGGGTACTTATTCTTAATGGTGATGGCGTTAAGACCCCTGTAATTATGCATGGACGAAGTTCTCCGTTCTTCTGCACGAAAAAGAACCCCACCCCATCAGGCGACACTGACTTGCTAATAAACCCTCTAGCCAAATTCTCCTGAATATATTGAGTCTTAGCCTCTGTCTCTGGGAGGGAGAGAGGATAGACCCGACCCCGGGGAGGCTCTGCTCCAGGAAAGCGATCAATAGGACGGTCATAGGGACGGTGAGGCAGAACAGTCTCCGCAGCCTTCTTGGAGAACACGTCCGCATAGGACCAATAACACTTGGGGAGAGAAGTAATATCTGCGGGTACCTCTGTAGTGGCAACCTGAATGCACTCTCTCAAACATCTGCCCTTACAAGATTCACTCCAACCCAAAATTCTCCCTGAGGACCAATCTATATGAGGGGAGTGGAAACGTAACCAGGGTATCCCTAGTAGTATCTCATCTATTCCCTCGGGAATGACAAGCAGGGAGATAATCTCCTGATGGGAAGGAGACATAGATAACGTGAAAGGGATGGTCTGATGTGTAATTTTTGTGGGCAGTGTTGACCCATTTACCACTCGAACAGTCACTGGCCTGGTGAGCATCACTGGGGGTATAGCGTGGCATTGGGCGAAGGCAGAGGACATAAAATTCCCCTCCGCTCCAGAGTCCACACAGAGCTCGACTGTAAGAGTGGAAGAGCCTAAAGTAATTGTCCCCTTAATGCACAGCTTGGAGGAAAATACCGCTGTGTCTAGTGAACCTCCTCCTATGGTTACTAGATGCAATGGTTTCCCGACTGCTGAGGACATTTATTGGCATAATGTCCCATCTGCTGGCAGTTATTACAGACCATGGGTACTCGAGCGGCCCGGGACTTAGGTCCCGCTAGAGAAACCTCCATGGCCACATGGGAGTCGGACGCCTGAATAGGAGATTCCAGAGGACTGGCAAAGGTAGGAGCCAACAGGAACCTCTGCCTACACTGGGTCTGCTCCAACCTCCGCTTGTTAAAACGGTGGTCGATGCAGGTAGAAATAGCTATGAGGTCCTCCAGTGTGGCGGTAATCTCCCTGGTTGCCAAGGCATCCTTTACATGGTCAGCCAGTCCCTTCCAGTACACAGGGATAAGGACTTTATCTGGCCACTCCAGCTCTGATGCCAGAGTCGGCTCTGATGCCAGAGGAAGTGGATGGCAAATTGGCTGACCATGGACGAACACTGTGTTAATGCCAGCAGTTGGAGCACTGTGTCATGGGTAACACGAGGTCCCAAAAAGACCTGTCTCAGAGAGTCCAGGAAGCGAGGAGCACTCTGTACCACATGATCATCACGCTCCCACAATGGCGTTGCCCACTCCAACGCCCTGCCTGACAGAAGGGATATGGTAAATCCCATTTTAGCCCGTTCCGCAGGAAAACGTGCAGCCAGAAGCTCTAGATGTATGGTGCACTGGCTCACGAATCCACAATGGGGCTTACTGCCACCAGCAAACTTGTCTAGAAGTGGGAGATGAAATAAGATCGGAGCAGGGGTGGCAGAGGACAAACTGGCTGCAGCTACGCTAGCAGCCTGTGCAATGACTGCGGTGACATCCACAGCCGAGGTTGTGCGCTCAAGAGCCATCAACCTACCCTCCAGCTGATCGTCTGCCATTTACTAGCCAGACCCTGGTGCTAGTATTATGTTAGGGTTGGCGGAATGCACCGAGCATATATATGAGTTAAAATAGATGCGTTCACAACCCTGGGTCCACCGTGCAAGAGAGAACCTGCTGCTAGCAATTGGCGGCACTATAAGGCGGTATAAGCGAACTCTGTTACTTCACAGAATCTAAGATAGGAAAACGCTGTGCCCTGTTAACCTCACAGAGGATCACAGCTACCTAACAGAGCAAAAAGTAAACAATGGTCATGCAGTCAGCCTAGCACATGAACAACTCTCCAGTGGAGCTGGAATTCTAGTGGCTATACGCCAGCCCAGAATTCACACACACAAAACTCCTCACCGGTGGTGCTGGTATTCCAGTGGCTTATTTCAGCCAACCCTGACCACATGCAGACATGACCACATGACATAGGTTGATACTAGCACATGGCCGTGCGGCCATGCAAACCTTTTATAGCTGTAGAAGACAAGGACCTTCCTAGTGGTCCAATAGGAGCCGCTACAGGACCTGAGCGTGTGACCCCAGACCTTCAATGGAAGGTCGACCCTTGGGCATGCTCAGTAAAGGAAAAGCAGGACGTAGTCCCAGGAGCATCTGCCCGCCGAAGAATAGTGCTAGTTACAATGGCTGAGCCTGGAAGATCAGTAGTAACCAAGCGCACACTATCTGCCTGAGCCAGATGCTGAGACCGATGTCTCCGCTGAGCAGGCTTCACTGTGGCTGGAGGAGAATGGGAGACCGCAGCGGACATGGTTTGAGATTCCCCCGGTGCAGTGGCAGGAACTCGACACCAAACATCAGCTACAGCTTCAGCCTCCCTTGCCATGCTTCAGCAGCGTTTGCATCTTCCAGCTCACCGACTGGTGTGTGATGAAACCACGCGTTGGAACTCTAACTGCATACATTGGAAAGGATTTGTGAGCAGAAGATGGCAGTTGTTGACTACCAGCATCAACAAGGCCGTCGTTATTCAGTTCAAACTCCACACATAAAACCTCAGGAGTGGACATGGATGTCAGACATATGTACCATCCTCAAAAACTTTGAGGACTGCACCAAGATGGTGAGTAGTAGGGTTGAGCGACTTTTATTTTTATAGGATCGGGTCGGGTTTCACGAAACCCGACTTTCTCAAAAGTTGGGTCGAGTGAAATCGGCCGATCCTATAAAAAAGTCGGGGTCGGGGTCGGCCGAAACGCGAAACCCAATGCAGTGCAATGGGATACTATGGTTCCCAGGGTCTGAAGGAGAGGAAACTCTCCTTCAGGCCCTGGGATCCATATTTATGTGTAAAATAAAGAATTAAAATAAAAAAATTGATATACTCACCCTCTGACGCACCCTGGTAGTAACCGGCATCTTCCGTTCCTAAAAATGGCGCTTGAAAGACCTTTCGAATGCTTCACGGCTTGTGATTGGTCGCGGCGGCCCACGTGACCACTGAGCAACCAATCACAAGCCGGTGACGTAATTCTCAGGTCCTGTTCTGGTTCTCAGGTACATGAGAATTACTTCACGGCTTGTGATTGGTCGCTGAGCGGTCACGTGGGCCGCCGCGACCAATCACAAAGCCGTGACGTCATCGGAAGGTCCTTCACGCGTTCATTCTTAAGAAGGAAGGCTGCCGGAAAGAAGCAGGGCGCATACGAGGGTGAGTATATACCTAATAGGAATATACTCACCCTCGGCTTCTTTCCGGCAGCCTTCCTTCTTAAGAATGAACGCGTGAAGGACCTTCCGATGACGTCACGGCTTTGTGATTGGTCGCGGCGGCCCACGTGACCGCTCAGCGACCGATCACAAGCCGTGACGTAATTCTCATGTACCTGAGAACCAGAACAGGACCTGAGAATTACATCACCGGCTTGTGATTGGTCGTTCAGCGGTCACGTGGGCCACCGCGACCAATCACAAGCCGTGAAGCATTCGAAAGGTCTTTCAAGCGCCATTTTTAGGAATGGAAGATGCCGGTTACCAGCTGCGATGTCCAAGCTGCGTCGGAGAGGTGAGTATATCAATATTTTTTATTTTAATTCTTTATTTTACACTTAAATGTGGATTCTGATACCGATTTCCGATATCGCAAACATATCGGAACTCGGTATCGGAATCCCGATACCAGATTCAGAAGATCGCCGACCTCATGGCCGACCCCACACAGGGGTCGGGTCGGGTTTCATGAAACCCGACTTTGCCAAAAGTCGGCGACTTCTGAAAATGGTCGACCCGTTTCGCTCAACCCTAGTGAGTAGTGATGACGCCATAATTAGCATCACCATCCCGCTTCTCTGCATTCTGAAAAGCTCTCTGCTCACAATTAAAGAGGATGCATTGCAGGTGGAGCATGAGGACATGGAGCAAGGAACCATACAGGGGGATTACACTCAGCCCAGCCTCATGTCACCCCAACGTGGATTGGTAGACAATGAGGAAGAGGAGGAAGAAGAAGAAAAGGAGCTACTTTCATGCGCTATAGACAATACTACAAGCACAGCTGTCATACTCTCTGTTCAGCATGGATGGCCTGAAGAGAGGGAGGAGGAGGGGGATGAGGAGGAGGACAGCATGGTTAGTCATCCTGTTGGTGAGGACACGAAAGTCTTGTCTATTAGCAGTCTGCCACGCATGGCTGACTTTATGTTGCGCTGTGTTTCCCGTGACCCTCGCA
The DNA here is from genome assembly GCF_051348905.1 of Ranitomeya variabilis. Lineage (NCBI taxonomy): Eukaryota > Metazoa > Chordata > Amphibia > Anura > Dendrobatidae > Ranitomeya > Ranitomeya variabilis. The sequence continues at coordinate 241,192,880 of NC_135232.1, forward strand.
TTATTAACATTTTCAGTGACCCTCATTACTGGTTGGTGACACTTCTAGATTCACGCTACAAGGAGAACTTTCAATCTCTTGTTACAGAGGCAGACAGGTGTACTAAAATGTTGCAGTACAAGAGGGCCCTTGTAGCGGAATTAATAAAAAAATTCCCATCTGAGAACGCTGGCAGCAGACGTCAGAGTTTGTTGTACAACCAAAGAGTCCAAGTGAGAGAGACAGAAGTACAATGCAGCACAGGCAGGGGAACAATGGCAAAGTTCTGGGACAGTTTTCTCAGACCCTCCCATTGTGTCGGCACAGAGGCAAGGGGTGCTGTCAGAAGAAGTGCAATGTTTGGGAAGATGCTGAGGGAGTAAGTTGCTGATCGTACAAACATCCTCTGTGATTCCTCTGTGCATTTTAATTATTGGGTATCCAAGCTGGACACGTGGCATGAACTGGCTCTCTACGCCTGGGAGGTCCTGGCCTTCCCTGCTGCTAGTGTTCTGTCAGAGCGTGTTTTTAGTGCTGCTGGTGGAATTATAACAGATAAGTGCATCCGCCTGTCAACTGAAAATGCTGACAGGTTTAATCTTAGAAAAATGAACAAGGGCTGGATTGGGCAAGACTTCTGTACACCACCTAGTGAAAACAGCGAAACATAACCTCAAATACATTGTCTTTTTTGTGGAGGTGTATTCTCATGCACCTCTTCACAACCACACCTGGGTATACGCTTCCTGATTTGGTATGTTTGGTGTTATCCTCCACCTTATCCTCATCCTCATCAACCACAACCACTAGAACACCAGTGTGAATGTATTTGATGCAAAAGTCACTCAATTTTTGTGCAAGGGTGTTTTTATGATGCCCGTTACTAATTTGAAACCAAAAAATTTTTACTCCCCCAGGGGGAAATGTTTGTCAGCCCATACACTTATTGTATGGGCATTACAAGTCTAGGAGACCCGCTTCTTTGAATTGGGCCTAGTTTTTAATGAGGCCTTCCTCCACGTCTCATTGTTCTCCGCCACTAGAAGACCAGGGTTAACGTGTTCCATGCTGCTACAGCCAGTCAATTTTTGGGCAAGGGTGTCCATGATGCCCATAAAATATTTTTTAAAAATGTACCCCCCATGGGGAAATGTTTGTCAGCCCATGCACTTAGTGTATGGGCATTACAAGTCTACAAAACCCGCTCCTTTAAATTGGGCCTAGTTTTAATGAGGCCTTCATCAGCGTCTCATCATTCTCCGCCTCTAGATCACCAGGGTTAACATGTTCCGTGCTTCTACAGCCAGTCAATTTTTGACAAGGGTGTCTATGAGGCACACAAAATATTTTAAAAAAATGTACCCCCTATTGGGAAATGTTTGTCAGCCCATGCACTTAGTGTATGGCCATTACAAGTCTGGGAGAACCGCTCCTTTAAATTGGGCCTAGTTTTTAATGAGGCCTTCCTCAACGTCTTATCATCCACCACCACTAGATCTCCAAGGTTAACATGTTCTGTGCTGCTACAGCCTGTCAATTTTTGGCAAGGGTGTCTATGATCCCCATAAAATATTTTAAATAAATGTACCCCCCATGGGGAAATGTTTGTCAGCCTATGCACTTAGTGTATGGCCATCACAAGTCTACGAGATCAGCTCCTTTAAATTGGGCCTAATTTTTAATGCGGCCTTCATCAATGTCCCATCATTCTCCAACACTAGATCATCAGGGTTAAGGCTAAAAAAAGTGGTTTTGCAAATTTTGTTGTAAAAATGAGAAATCGCTGGTCAACGTTTAACCCTTATAACTGCCTAACAAAAAAATTATGTTATAAAAAATTGTGCTGATGTAAAGTAAACATGTGGGAAATGTTATTTATTAACTATTTTGTGTGATATAACTCTCTGACTTAAGAGCATAAAAATTAAAAGTTTGAAAGTTGCAATATTTTCAAAATTTTTGCCAAAATATCTGTTTTTTACAAATAAACGCAAGTCATATCAAATATTTTTTACCACTATCATAAATTACAATATGTCATGAGAAAAAAAAATCTTAGAATCAGTGGGATCCATAGAAGCATTCCAGAGTTATGACCTCATAAATTGACGCTGGTCAGAATTGTAAATATTGACCTGGTCAGGAAGGTGAAAACAGGCTTTGGGGTCAAGGGATTAAAAGGGCTAAAGTTAAAGATTATGCATTTCCTTTGAATTACAGGCACAAATATATGTATATTGTCATTTTTTTTTTTCATTTTAAAAATTACAAAAAGGAAAATGGTCTGATACAAAAGTTTGGGCACCCTTGGAGATTTGTGTGCTCAGGTAACTTTGACCATGGTTTCAGACCTTAATTAGCTTGTTAGGGTTATGGCTCGTTCACGATCTTCATTGGGAAAGACCAGGTCAAGCAAATTTCCCAGCTTTATAAAAACCCAGCCTCCCCTAACCTTTTGGCAAAAAACAGCAGCCATGGGTTTTTCTAGCTGTCTACCACTTTGAAAATGAAAATGATAGAGGCTCACCCAAAGCAGGTGAAGGCTATAAGAACATAGCATAGTGTTTTCAAGTTGCCTTATCCTCAATTCAAAATTAAAAAATGACAGTTAACATGAACAGTGGAAGTCAAGTACGGTCTGAAAGACAAAGCATAATTTTAGTGAGACTTGCTCGTAGGATTGCTAGAGAGTAGTGATAATCGAATAGTGAAATATTCGGTTTCGGAAAAATCGGCACAAATAATTTCTAATATCCGTGTATTCGTACCAAATAACGAATCCAATGCAAGTCAATGGGAAAGCTGAATATTTTTCCGCTGGACCCAACAAACAGGTCTGGGGGCATGGGAAAAAAAGCTGAAATGGATGGGAAAGAGCAAAAATATATGGAAACAGCATGGAGAAGATGCCTGCATCCCTTTCTTACTCACATATGGTATCTGGGAATAATATTGTCAGGCTATTGCGTCGGTTTTACAGATTTTTAAAAAGACGTACTAAACCAAACCAAATTTTTATTTTAAAAGGGAAAAAAGCTAAGAAACATTTTTTCCTTCATAACTACATATATATAGCTAAATAAAAAAATATATACCTCACCTTTGGCATATGTTCACATGGGGCATTTTGACTTCAATTTTTCCTTTAACATTTGTGAGAGCTCTCACGTCTACATTTGGGAGGTCCCTCCTTCATGCCAAATAGTTACATAGTTATGTAGGTTGAAAAAAGACTTAGGTCTATCAAGTTCAACCTTTCTCCATCAAATGTACATTTTGCCACTAATTTAACAATAACCTGCAATGCTATGTGTAGCAAGGAAATTGTCCAGCCCTTTTTTAAAAGCTGTTATAGTGTCTGCCATTACTACCTCTTGTGGAAGGGCATTCCACAGTCTGACTGCTCTAACTGTAATGAACCTGTCACAGAGACTGCCTTGACCCAAAGCATGTCCCGGTTAAGTGATTACTTTATTGTTCTGTAAATATTGTCATGTATACCTTATTTGTCTGGATAAGTTCATTTTATCCGGTATGCTCCACTCCCTTTCCTCATGTTGATATTACCTTGTTAGTATAATTGTATATATAATTACATGATGCTGCTATATATGTTGTGTATATAGGGAGATTGCAGTACTAAGTTAGCCCACTAGAGGGGGCACATTAGGATTAAATAGTAGAAGGATAGGAATAGAAGCTTAGTATAATAAATAGTTAACATAGGAGCGGCCAACTGTGGGATAAGATAGTGCAGCGCTGGAGTCCTGGGTTCAAATCCCACCAAGGACAACATCTGCAAAGAGTTTGTATGTTCTCTCCTTGTTTGCGTGGGTTTCCTCCTGGCACTCCGGTTGCCTCCCACATTCCAAAGACATACTGATAGGGAATTTAGATTGTGAGCCCCATTGGGGACAGCAATGATAATGTCTTTAAAGCGCTGCGGAATATGTTTGCGCTAAATATAATAATAATCTTTATCTTTATAATTAAGCTTCCTGGTTTTAGTGAGTAGAGCCAGAGAGCCCAGACAGGCCAGAACTGCCAGGGAGCCCAGACAGCTTAGCAGGGCATTAGTACCCGGGGCAATGTAGTGGGCCCAGTAACTTTAACAAGAGAGAAGCCCAGACATCCAAGGCCAGGAGATCAGCAATTGCAGCAGCACAGGAGCACAGGTGGCTCTATCATGTGGCAGCTAACTACGTGGGCAGATGCCATTTTGTCTTGTGCAAAGCAGACAGGGGAACTCCTAAGAGTTGTGAAGCTGGACAGGGAGGACGCAGTGGTACCGGACAAGACGGTATGATCAGGGAATGTGCTGAAGGACATGAGGGAGAGTGTAGGGAAAGCAAAGGATGTAAACTATGTGGAACCCTATGTTGATGCTGCAATGGACATGGATGTGCTGAGAAAAGGAACCAGTAAAGTTACCCGTTTAAAGTTGGAACTGGACCCTGTCTCTATATGTGTGCAATCATTGGGGGTGAGCCTGCAACAGACCAGAGATGACCATGATGGTTCGAAAAAAGGAGAGTCAGGTATGCTGACAAAGAGACATTGTTTTCATGTGGCAGGAGACCAGGGCGCAAATAAGCATTTACTCAGCCACGACTACGGCCCTAGCACTCTCCCACAAACCCTTTCCTGTTTAGCTGCCGGAATCGCCTTTCTTCCACCCGTAATAAGTGCCCCCTAATCCTCAGTATGCTCTTTGGACAGAAAAAGTCATGTGCCAGTGTTTTGTACTGGGCACACATATTTATACATGTAAATGAGATCCCCTCTGAGGCGTCATTTTTCTAAGCTGAACAAGCCCAACTTTTCCAACCTCTCCTCCATCCCTTGTAATAATCAAGTTACCTGTCTTTGAACTGATTCTAGCTTCTGAAAATCCTTTTTAAAATGTGGAGCCCAAAACTGGATGCCATATGCTAGATGTGGCCAGTGATTTATAAAGCGGTAATACTACGTTGGGATCACAGGATTTTATCTCTGTTTTTATGCATCCTAAAATCTTGTTTCCTTTTTCAGCTGCTGCTTGACATTGAGTACTGCTGCTCAGCTTAATTGTAACCAGAATACCCAAGTCCTTCTCCTGTTCTGCAGTCCCGAGTATATTCCCATTTAATGTATATGCAGCAATAGAATTACTCCGGCCTAGGTGCATTACTTTACATTTATCTACATTAAATCTCATTTGCCAAGTGTTTGCCCATTCAGTCATATTGTTCAGTTAATTTTGCAATATTGTAATATCAAGGTGAGATTTTAATCCCTTTCTGACATCTGACGTAATGATCTGTCCATGTGACCTGGGCCAATTTGACCATGGACGGATCATTACGTCTGAGCAATTGGCCATGCTCACAGGGGGTGTGCGGGCGATCGCCACGTGGTGCCAGCTTATTCTGACAGTTGACACCCGGCACTAGGTACCAGGTGAGGTCACAGACCGCTAACGGCACTTTAACCCCTGAAATGCTGCGATCGAACACGATTGCATAATTCTGGAAGCTGGCACAGGGCTGACAGCCCCTCTGCCTTTGGATCGGAAACCCAGCGGAGTGATGCGGGGTCCCGATCGTTGCCATGGTGACCCGATGAATTTAATGCATTCCCCATGGTCATCCATAGGATATAATGAACTCCCATTAATCCTCTATATGTATAATGCACTTCCCATTGTCCTCCATAGAATATAATGCACTCCCCATGGTCCTCCATAAAATATAATGCACTTCACATGGAGGCCTGACAAAGACACGGTGAAATACGCGTAGGGGCGGCAGGTCAGGTCTATTTACTATTCAATTATGTAAGTATCAGCCAAGAACTTGCACTTTATTATTCTTTTGTCTTTGCACAGCAAGCAATTTAGCGCCCATGATATATGCACCTAACCCACCCTCCACCTCACATGAGGATGATACCCTTGAAATGAACTCTAGGAGTAAATGTTAGATCTCATTAGCACCTTCTGTGCTCACATATCACTTCCCATTTGCTGCTCTGCCTTTGCACATTTTTTAATCTCTTACAAATTTACCTTTGTTTACACCAATTTCACTTGTGCAACCCTGGCAGAGCTCTTGCTTTACATAAATTTAATTTATATTATTGTACTCCCCAGCTATACTTTCTATTACTATCCCCATAAATTTTTCGTGCTGTGGTAGTGATACTCTGCTCAGAACTTTTACTATTTATTTATGTCAATAAAATTGATTTTGTGGTTGAAAATACTCTTTGACCCCTTGTTGCTTTAATTATGTTTATTGAAGCTTTTTTTGTTCTTACTTACTGTATTGTATGATTCTTGTATGTTTGACCCTGAAATGCTACAGCATTTCAGAGAAAAGCATACTTTAAAAGACAGAGACTGCAATAGGTTAGTTGGATAGGTAATGTATTATCTTTTCCACACCTGCTGCCCTGGTTTGACATGGAATGGGCAGCATGAGTGAGGTATCAGGTTCTCTTTAAATTTTTATTAATTGGATTTGTTTTTACTTTTCTTAAACTTTTTTTTAACTTTTCTTTTTAACTATTTGACTTATTTCCACTAAGAGATTCAATCATTTAACTGATTGTTCGCTGGTACAATATAATGCAATATGTATCTCCACTGTCCCTGCACACTTCTCCCCTCCCCAGTCAGGGATGCCTACTCGCTCACCTCCAGAGTCCCCGTACCACACTTACTCCTTCTCCAGCTGCTTTCCAGGGTCTGCATATGGCTTGCAGATCCCCAGGGACTGTGCTTAGGGTGCACTTGCTCTCTCCCTCATTCTTAAAGGGAAAGCGTGCCCTGTCCTAAAGTGTCCCCAGCCAATGGCTGGGATACACTTAGTATTTCTGACACCTCCACCTGAGTAGAGGTTCCTGAGCAACATGTAAAGTCAGTTGTCTGCATGCTTGCTAGTTGTCAGGTCCTCTGTACCCAACAGTCAGTTTACCTGTCCTGTACCTGACTGCCTGAACTTGCTTTGTGTCCCACCCGTGCCCATCAGCACCTGCCTGCCTGTACATCAACCTGCCTGTATTTCAGCCATGCCTGTCAGCACATGTCTCTCTGTATATTAGCCATGCATGCCTTTACAAGCTTTCTTTTATATCACTTGTGCCCATCCACACATGCCTACACCTGCCTTGCCAACCTGTATACCAGTTGTACCTGCCTACACCTGCCATGCCAGTCAATGTAACAGCTGTACCCACCTGCAACTGCCGTGGCAGTCTGTATACCAGCTGTACCTGCCTGCATCTGCCGTGCCAGTCTTTATACCTGCCGTCCCTTCCTGCACCCAACCTATCAGTCTGTTTCCCAGTTTTCCTGTCATGCCTACCTGTACTTATCAAGTCCTCCTGGTCTGGGCCGTTTCATCTACCTGCCCCTTTACGAGTCAGCTGCCGTGCGTCCGAGTTCTATCCTGGAGTAGCAGCGTACGTCCATCTGGAGCCAAGTCTAATCCCATCAGGTGCTTTAGCAAAAAGTTAGGTGTTCACCTAGTCACGCCCCTCCAGGCTCTCCTTGGATCACGGCAGTGGTTCCACCACCCCCGTTAGACAATATTTATTGATTACACATTGACATTCAGACAAAGATTATATGGTCTAATGTGCCATATCAGCCATTGACACCCTGCAATCTTGCAGAGACACAGTGTAGAAGGTAAAATAAAGTTACCTACTGTGGCTACAACTGAAACAACTTCTCAGATCAGTACAGAACCATCATTTTAGGTGCATTCAACTTAGCGCATAGAGGTCTTAATTACAGCAATAAGATATTTTTGAAAATAGAGGGGACATTTTTATAAATTTGTTGAATTTTCATTACACAGTAATTATGAACTATTAACATGAAGCAAAAAAAACCCTTATTAAACTTTATTTTAGATTAGAACATTTTATTTCTAGAATTTGTTTATAGCTTAAAATGTTCAATGGGTTAAACTGTTTAAACGTTTTGTCACTTTTGATATATGTTCTTTTCAGCTGTTTATTTTTTAAAACCCTTGAAACATATGCCGTCAGTTAATTTATAAACAACCCGTTATTCTTTTATTTCTTAATAACTTTGAAAGAAGCTAAATTTTCACTTCTTAAAATAAAATAAAAATATGTAATGTAGTTCCGAATGTTCTATGTCTAGAGGATGAACTGCTTTAAGAAAACTATTGACCAATTTTGAATATTTCAATGTTTCCCATTATTTCCCAAAAGTTCCGAATGGTTCAAATTTAATTCTATAAAGAAACATTTATTTTATACATAAAGCAATAGAAATGTCAGATGTTAGTTACTAAGCTCTGGAAACAATGTTACTGTCATTTTGTATTTGTAGAATGCGTAACCCGGTAGATTACTTTTTTTGCTATTTTCTGCAAAATTACTTTAGTGCATTTTTCATATCTTACTTTGCAATTTTGAAATAAACTTGGAAAAGTTATTTATTTGAGTTTCTCCATATGAAAGGCCCAGGTTATGTGAAAGTGTAGATTTCAGACATCACACATTTTAGGGTTAAATAATCTTCTTTGATGTTCTCCTAAAATAAATATCTGGATTTGTGGTAAGGGCAAAATTACATAAACTGAGAAGTGTCATCGTAAGATGTATTTCTGCAGCATCTGATGTAAGTTTGCATAATGCATTGTCTCAGCCTACTAACCCCCAAAAAAGGAAGTCAGATTAAATTGTGCACTGTTTTATGTTATTTGGATTCAGTTCATTCAGGTTTCTATTCTTATCATTCATTCATCATTCATCAATGTGTCAGCAGTATTAATCTTTTTTTGCTTATCCCAGATGAGAAATAATCCTTCTGGCTATATTAACTGCCAGACAGTTATATAATACTGTATCTGACTACTATTTTAGAACTATTACGTGTCTTTACGTGAGCAGATGTTCTGTCAAGATTTAGACAGTGTGGAGCTGGAATAACTAGTCATAGCAATGCCACAGTAGCACAATAAAAAATGAACTGGAGTATAAGTTGGCATGCATGGAAAATAGGATCATGTTCACACTGACCATTAAACAGACAAAATCTAAGACATAAACAAAATAAATAAATATATTCCCAGCTGTGTGTAAATAAGAAAAATCAAAAGTTCATATAAATAACATTGGGTACCTAGTAAACACCGTTTTAGATAACAAAGACAGTAAAAGTCATGCCACCATGACAAGGTGTAACCAAATCGGTATGGTCCTAACCTCTAGTATTAAAACCTTACAATGTGTCAAAGCGAGGTCAATATGAATAATGGTCGAGCAGAACTAGGAACCCAATATAGATATTCAGCAAATGGGAAGCTATAAAAAAATATTGTCCAGCAGAAATCTGAATCTTAACCGAAAACAGTTCTGCTCGGCCCTTATTCACATTTATGTCACTTTGACACATGGTAAGGTTTTAATACTAGAAGGTTAGGACCATCCTGATTTTGGTGCACCTTGATACTATGTTTCTGTCTTCCGTTTTGTCTGTTTAATGGCTAGTGTGAACATGCTCCTATTTTGCCTGCATACCAGCTTATACCCCACGTAATTTTTTTCTGTCAAATTTCAGGTTTCTGCACGTAGTGCAGGTGAGGATGTAGCCTCCCTCACCATCATCATTATTTGTGACTTGTTTAACAGTTGCACGATTGTGGGAAATGTTGTGAGTTCCTTGCCCCAATTCACAACACGTGTCTGATTCCCACCTCTAGATTTCCCCAATGCGGAATGCCACTACCACTATGGCTATAACTACCAGTGGACCCACACAATGACTGACAGAGCCATCAACATAGCTATGCATTTGAATCTTGAGTCTTCCATTTCCTATGGCTTATGTTATCAGAGTATAAAGACTGACTGTTTATCTCAGGAAGTAGATCAACAGGGGGAAATTGTTGGAGTGGAGGAGAACTGTGCAGAAGACTGACCCCAGCCAGATTTTCCGAGCATTGCTCCAGGTGATAGACATGATTGTGATTCTAATCTCATGAAAGAGGCATGACAATCAACAAGAGCAATGAAGGTAGCAGCTATCTGGGGGTGACACGGACTAGTTTAGTCTTTGCCTATAGTCCCTGGCTGGTAATTCACACCATATTTTCACTGAAAAACTTGAGAGTTACATAGAAAGAAATATCTAGCTACAATCATGCAGCCAAACTGTGGCAAATCAGCTGACTGGTTCACTCTAAGAATGAAGGCAAAAATGTGTAATTAGGTAGTGTGCTTACCCCACGTGTGTAAATGGGGCCCCTTTATATGCCGATGAAAAATTAATAGAGATTGTGCAGACCTTCTTAGAATTCAAATTTGACTTTACCAAATATTCACAGATTATTTGGATTAGCAGCAAGCAAATTACCATAAATCTAAATACTGGAAAGCTTGTAATTGCTTGTTAAATAAAATTGGGGGAGAGGAGAGAATGAGAATGAGAGAGAGAATGCTTCTCACCATAAATGCTTATATAAGAGACAAAGAGAACTCCTCTAACCTTTAGACCATACACACTGGATAAGAGAGAGGACCTCACTGATCATAAGAACTGACACTCTTCAAATGAGATAAAGAGAGGAAGGACCCTGCTAACCTTACAACCTTACATGCTACGGAAGAGAGAGACTTAGCCAGTGATTCTGGAGATGAAAGACGCCTATGTTGTACACATTTTGCTCATTGGGAACCATTGATCTATGATGGCCCAGATACTGATCATTACCATAGGAGGTGTGATAATCCACTAGATGTCATAGCTTCCATAGACGTCATAGCTAGTGTTGAGCGATACCTTCCCTTACTCAAAGGTATCGGTATCGGATGGGATCGGCCGATATCCAAAAAATATCGGATATCGCCGATACCGATACCCGATACCAATGCAAGTCAATGGGACACAAGTATCGGAAGCTATCCTGGATGGTTCCCAGGGTCTGAAGGAGAGGAAACTCTCCTTCAGGCCCTTGGATCCATATTCATGTAAAAAATATAGAATTAAAATAAAAAATATGGATATACTCACCCCTCCGGCGGCCCCTGGACCTTACCGATGTAACCAGCAGCCTCCGTTCCTAAGAATGAGGAGTTTAGGACCTTCGATGACGTCGCGGCTTGTGATTGGTTGCGTGACCGCTCATGTGACCGCTCACGCGACCAATCACAAGCCGCGACATCATCGCAGGTCCTAAACTCCTCATTCTTAGGAATGGAGGCTGCCGGTTACATCGGTAAGGTCCAGGGGCCGCCGGAGGGGTGAGTATATCCATATTTTTTATTTTAATTCTTTATTTTTTACATGAATATGGATCCCAGGGTCTGAAGGAGAGTCTCCTCTCCTCCAGACCCTGGGAACCATACACTGGGAACTTCCGATTCCGATTTCCGATATCACAAAAATATCGGAACTCGGTATCGGAATTCCGATACAGCAAATATCAGCCGATACCCGATACTTGCGGTAGGGGGAATGCTCAACACTAGTCATAGCTGCAGGGCATTATGAAGAAAGCCATATGGCCAAATAACAAGACAGTAGCCCACTCACTGATATTTCAGCTGTATAATATAGTATGAAAATAGTGCTCGACAAGCTCTTCTTTTTTTAAAACCGTGAGTTGAATCTCAACGTGCTTGAATTTGCACGAGACTGTGAATTTCAGAAACTTTGACTCAAACTTGATCTTCCGAAGATCGATTGGCTCATCTCTAGATTGTATTTCCTAGTTGAATTGTACCAGAACATGCATAGCTTATTTCTTCACCTGCAGGGCCAGTACACTACAAAATATTCATTGGCCAACAATGTGCAATACAATTCCTATACTTCAGGTGCTTTAGAACCTCATTCACCAAAAGTACGTGATGCATAACCTGCTTCTGAGCTGACTGAAAAAAAAAATCACATCTGACTCCAGAAGATCTTTTAGCTCCTTATTATCAACTTTTCAGTATTAACCTGAAGAGAAATGTGTCAGTTATGTATCCAAAGGAACTATCAGAATGTTAAGATATAATATGCAACAATTCAGATTGCAAAAAAATTGCTTTTATTAATTTAACTGAACAAAAAATAATAAGTTTTAAACATTTAAGGGAAAAGATGGAAAAGTTTCACAAGAAAAATACACGTTATGGGGGTACTGAGAATAGTATTCAAACTAAATTTAACATATAACTATATCACAAGGATAAGGTTAGCCCCTTTATGACCGCCAATATAGTGGGGAAAAAAAGTATTTAGCTAGCCACCAATTGTGCAAGTTCTCCCACTTAAAAAGATGAGAGAGGCCTGTAATTGACATCATAGGTATACCACAACTATGAGAGTCAAAATGAGAAAACAAATCCAGAAAATCACCTTGTCTTATTGGCAAGATTTATTTTGCAAATTATGGTGGAAAATAAGTATTTGGTCATTACAAAAGTTCATCTCAATATTTTATTATATATCCTTTGTTGGCAATGACAGAGGTCAAAAGTTTTCTGTAAGTCTTCACAAGGTTGGCACACACTGTTGGTGGTATGTTGGCCCATTCCTCCATTCAGATCTCCTCTAGAGCAGTGATGTTTTGGGCCTGTCGCTGAGCAACACAGACTTTCAACTCCCTCCAAAGGTTTTCTATAGGGTTGAGATCTGAAGACTGGTTAGGCCACTCCAGGACCTTCATATGCTTCTTACGAAGCCACTTCTTCAATGCCCTGGCGGTGTGCTTGAGATCATTATCATGCTGAAAGACCCATCCATGTTTCATCTTCAATGCCCTTGCTGATGGAAGGAGGTTTGCACTCAAAATCTCACGATACCTGGCCCCATTCATTCTTTCATGTACATGAATCAGTCGTCCTGGTCCCTTTGCAGAGAAACAGCCCCAAAGCATGATGTTGCCACCCCCATGCTTCACAGTAGGTATGGTGTTCTTTGGATGCAACTCAGCATTCTGTCTCCTCCAAACATGACAAGTTTTGTTTCTACCAAACAGTTCTACTTTGGTTTCATCAGACCATATGACATTCTCCCAATAATCTTCTGGATAATCCAAATGCTCTCTAGCAAACTTCAGACGAGCCTGGACATGTACTGGTTTAAGAAGGGGCACTGCAGGATCTGAGTCCCTGGCGGTGTATTGTGTGTTACTGATGGTAGCCTTTGCAACGGTGGTCCCAGCTCTATGCAGGTCATTCACTAGGTCCCCTCATGTGGTTCTGGGATTTTTGCTCACCGTTATTGTGTGGAGCTCCAGATCGAGGGAGATTATCAGTGGTCCTGTATGTCTTCCATTTTCTTATTATTGCTCCCACAGTTGATTTGATTTCATCACACCAAAGTGCTTGCCTATTGCAGATTCAGTCTTCCCAGCCTAGTGCAGGGCTACAATTTTTTGTTCTGGTGTCCTTCAACAGCTGTTTGGTCTTCACCATAGTGGAGTTTGGAGTGTGACTGTTTGAAGTTGTGGACAGGTGTCTTTTATACTGATAACAAGTTAAAACGGGTGCCATTACTACAGGTAATGAGTGAAGGACAATGGAGCCTCTTAAAGAAGAAGTTACAGGTCTGTGAGAGCCAGAAATCTTGCATGTTTTTAGGTGACCAAATACTTATTTTCCACCATACTTTACAAAATAAATCTTGCCAAATCAGACAAGGTGATTTTCTGGATTTGTTTTCTCATTTTCACTCTCATAGTTGTGGTCGCGATTGCTGGCTGAATAAATACTTTTTTTCCCCACGGTATGTCTTTTTACTGACCTGAGATATATGAGACTAGCTTCCCCATACATGTGACAATCCAGCAGCTGTTGGCTGTACACTATAACTGACAACTTGCTGTACTAGCCATGATCAGTGCTGACACAATCCATATCTGTTTAACCCATTAGATGCTGCTGTCAATAGTGACTATATCATATAAATGGTTAACAGAATATGGCTTTTCCCTCTTCATCCCCATCGGCACCTTGAGATGATGACTGTGTAGTCCTGATGTTTGCCATGGCAATTCAAGACCAAATAGCGGCCTTAGAGTCTGATGGCTGTTGTAACCTGTTTAGAAGTTAGCAACACTTAGGTGGTAAAATACACTTTTCATTCTTGTCATGTCACTTTGCATTAATTCCTGAAAATCATCAGAAGGGTTAATAAACTACCTGACAGCAGTTTTCAATATGTCAGGGGGTGCTATTTATAGAATTGTATCACCCCTAAAGGTACTTTAAATCTGGATAGGTCCCTAAAAAATAAATTTTGTAAATTTCCTTGAAAAAATGAAAAATTTCAGATACATTTTTAAATCTCCTAAAATGCTAACAAAATAAAACAACATTTCACAAATGGTGCTGATGTAAAGAAGACATGAGAGAAATGTTATGTATTAATGTTTTTATGTGGTATGACTCTCTGGATTAAAGGTGATAACCATTCAAAGTTTGAAAATTACTAATTTTTTACATTTCTCAAATTTCTGATTTTTTTTATAAATAAACACAAAACATATCAACCTAAATTTACAGTTATCATAAATTATAATGTACCACAAAAAAATCTCAAAATCACTGGAATTTGTTGAAGCATTTTAGAGTTATTACCACATAAAGTGACACTGATCAGATTAAAAAAAATTTGGCCCAGTCACTAAAGGGTTAGAATAAAATTAACTAAAGTGACCTGCGCTATAGTAAATAAATATATACAGTATACGTATATACATATTGTAACCATGATACTTACTTGGGAGCAATTTGAGGTATCTCAGGAATTGTTTCTAATTAAAGTCCAGCTGGTTTATTTCAGTCCTCATAAACCACATCACAGGAAAACTTAAATACACCCTTTGTCTGGCACAAAGTAAAACCTAAAACAACAAGTCCACACAATAGTGCTGGTAGCTCACCTGGCTTAGAGTCCAGCTTCTTAGTCTTTTAACAAAGGCACTCAATCCAGCAGATCTGTATACCTCCATACACACAGCAATGTGTGAGGCAAACAGCTCTGAATTTACAAAAGTGAACCATGTCCAGGGGTGGAAATTTGGTGAGCAGCTGTCGCTTCAAACTCTTCAGCTGCTCAAAATCAATAAGTCATGACCAATTAACCCATTTTAGTCATATGTACTAAAGCATTACTCCAAGTTTATCTCCCAACCACTAGGTAACTGACATCTACCTTACATACCTCCCCCCTCTGCCTAAAGCCCATGGGTTTTGTACCTTCTACCATTGTACATGTGAATCTTAAAAAGGCATCAGCATTAACGTGTAACTCCTGCTTCTATGTTCTACATGGAAGCTTAAATTCTGCTGTGCTAGAAACAAGTGGGTAAGGCTACTTTCACACTAGCGTCGTGCACTGCACGTCGCTATGCGTCATTTTGTAGAAAAAACTCATCCTGCAAAAGTGCTTGCAGGATGCGTTTTTTCTCCATAGACTTGCATTAGCGACGCAGAGCGACGCATTGCCACAATTTTGCATGTAACGTTTTTTGGTGCGTCGTGTCCGCCATTTCCAACCGCGCATGCACGGCCGGAACTCCGCCCCCTCCTCCCCGCACCTCACAATGGGGCAGCGGATGCGTTGAAAAACAGCATCCGCTGCCCCCTGTTGTGAATTTGCTTTTTGGCTCCCTCTAGTGGTTACTAGTGATTTGACTCTGGGTATGTCAGTCATCCCTTGTATGCTCACCTGGGCCGTTAGTTCAGGGGTGTTGCTATATAAGCTCCCTGGACCTTCAGTTCAATGCCTGGCAACGTTGTAATCAGAGCTAATCTGTTGTGCTCTTGTCTACTGATCCTGGTTCCTGCTAGATTAAGCTAAGTCTGCTTTCTTGCTTTTTGCTATTTGTTTTTGTTTGCATTTTTGTCCAGCTTGTACATAATCTGTATCCTAACCTTGCTGGAAGCTCTAGGGAGGCTGGAGTTCTCCCCCCGGGCCGTTAGACGGTTCGGGGGTTCTTGAATTTCCAGTGTGGAATTTTGATAGGGTTTTCGTTGACCATATAAGTTATCTTACTACATTCTGCTATTAGTCAGTGGGCCTCTCTTTGCTAAACCTAGTTCATCTCTGTGTTTGTCATTTCCTCTTACCTCACCGTTATTATTTGTGGGGGGCTTGTATCCAACTTTTGGGGTCTATTATCTGGAGGCAAGAGAGGTCTTTGTTTTCCTCTTCTAGGGGTAGTTAGTCCTCCGGCTGGCGCGAGACATCTAGCGACCAACGTAGGCATGTTCCCCGGCTACTTCTAGTGTTGGCGTTAGGAGTAGATATATGGTCAACCCAGTTACCACTGCCCTATGAGCTGGATTTTTGTACTTCGCAGACTTACTTGTTCCTCTGAGACCCTCGCCATTGGGGTCATAACAGTTTGCCAGGCCAGTATTAAATGTTAAATGCATTGCAGAAGCGGGATTATTAGAAAGAAAATTCTGAGTTTTTTTTTTCTTTTTCTCATTTTTTTTTTTCTTTTCCCCTTTACCTCTGAGTGGCTTGTGTTTGCTGCAGACATGAATGTCCAGACCTTGATTACAGGTGTGGACCAGCTTACTGCTCGTGTGCAGGGCATACAAGATTATGTTATCAGAAATCCTATGTCAGAACCTAAGATACCGATTCCTGAACTGTTTTCCGGAGACCGATTTAAATTTAGAAATTTCAGGAATAATTGTAAATTGTTTTTGTCCCTGAGACCCTGTTCATCTGGAGACTCCGCTCAGCAAGTGAAAATTGTTATTTCTTTTTTACGGGGCGACCCTCAGGATTGGGCCTTCTCGCTGGCGCCGGGAGATCCGGCATTGGCTGATATTGATGCGTTTTTTCTGGCGCTCGGTTTGCTTTATGAGGAACCCAATCTTGAGATTCAGGCAGAAAAAGCCTTGCTGGCTATGTCTCAGGGCCAGGACGAGGCTGAAGTGTATTGCCAAAAATTTCGGAAATGGTCCGTGCTGACCCAGTGGAACGAGTGTGCATTGGCTGCAAATTTCAGAAATGGCCTTTCTGAAGCCATTAAGAATGTGATGGTGGGTTTTCCCATTCCCACAGGTCTGAATGATTCCATGGCCCTGGCAATTCAAATCGACCGGCGGTTGCGGGAGTGCAAAAAAGCAAATTCCCTCATGGTGTTGTCTGAACAGGCACCTGATTTAATGCAATGTGATAGAATCCTGACTAGAAGTGAGCGGAAAATTCATAGACGCCAGAATGACTTGTGTTACTACTGTGGTGATTCTACACATGTTATCTCAGCATGCTCTAAACGTCTTACTAGGGTTGTTAGTCCTGTCGCCATTGGTAATTTGCAACCTAAATTTATTCTGTCTGTAACTTTGATTTGCTCACTGTCATCGTATCCTGTCATGGCGTTTGTAGACTCAGGTGCTGCCCTGAGTCTGATGGATCTGTCATTTGCCAAGCGCTGCGGTTTTGTTCTGGAGCCATTGGAAAATCCTATCCCTCTTAGGGGTATTGATGCTACGCCTTTGGCAAAAAATAAACCGCAGTTTTGGACACAGGTTACAATGTGCATGACTCCCGAACATCGGGAGGTGATACGTTTTCTTGTTCTGCATAAGATGCATGATTTGGTTGTTTTGGGTTTGCCATGGTTACAGACCCATAATCCAGTCTTGGACTGGAAGGCAATGTCGGTGTCAAGTTGGGGCTGCCATGGAATTCATGGAGATTCCCTGCCCTTGTCTATTGCTTCTTCTACGCCTTCGGAAGTTCCGGCGTATTTGTCTGATTATCAGGATGTCTTCAGCGAGTCTAAGTCCAGTGCACTGCCTCCTCATAGGGAATGTGACTGTGCAATAGATTTGATTCCTGGCAGTAAGTTTCCTAAGGGGAGACTGTTTAATTTGTCGATACCTGAACATACCGCGATGCGTGCATATATCAAGGAGTCTCTTGAGAAGGGGCATATCCGTCCTTCTTCTTCCCCTCTTGGTGCGGGATTCTTTTTTGTGGCCAAAAAGGACGGATCTTTGAGGCCTTGTATTGACTATCGGCTTTTAAACAAGATCACTGTCAAATTTCAGTATCCTTTGCCGCTGTTGTCAGACTTGTTTGCCCGGATTAAAGGTGCCAAGTGGTTCACCAAGATAGACCTTCGTGGTGCGTACAACCTTGTGCGCATTAAGCAAGGCGATGAATGGAAAACCGCATTCAATACGCCCGAAGGTCATTTTGAGTACTTGGTGATGCCATTTGGGCTCTCTAATGCACCTTCAGTTTTTCAGTCCTTCATGCATGACATTTTCCGGAAGTATCTGGATAAATTTTTGATTGTTTATCTGGATGATATTCTGGTTTTTTCTGATGATTGGGACTCGCATGTGGAGCAGGTCAGGATGGTTTTTAAGATTTTGCGTGAAAATTCTTTGTTTGTTAAAGGCTCAAAGTGTCTCTTTGGTGTACAGAGGGTTCCCTATTTGGGGTTCATTTTTTCCCCTTCTGCTGTGGAGATGGACCCAGTCAAGGTCCGAGCTATTCATGATTGGACTCAACCCTCGTCAGTTAAGAGTCTTCAGAAGTTCTTGGGTTTTGCTAACTTTTACCGTCGTTTTATCGCAAATTTTTCTAGCGTTGTTAAACCATTGACGGATATGACCAAGAAAGGCTCTGATGTAGCTAACTGGGCTCCTGCTGCCGTGGAGGCTTTCCAGGAGTTGAAACGCCGGTTTACTTCGGCGCCTGATTTGTGCCAACCTGACACCTTACTTCCCTTTCAGGTGGAGGTGGATGCTTCGGAGATTGGGGCAGGGGCCGTTTTGTCGCAGAGAGGCCCTGGGTGCTCTACTATGAGACCTTGTGCCTTTTTCTCCAGGAAGTTTTCGCCGGCAGAGCGAAATTATGATGTGGGCAATCGGGAGTTGTTGGCCATGAAGTGGGCATTTGAGGAGTGGCGTCATTGGCTCGAGGGTGCTAAGCATCGTGTGGTGGTCTTGACTGATCACAAAAATCTGATGTATCTCGAGTCTGCTAAACGCCTGAATCCTAGACAGGCCCGCTGGTCATTGTTTTTCTCCCGTTTTGACTTTGTGGTCTCGTATTTACCAGGTTCTAAGAATGTGAAGGCCGATGCTCTGTCTAGGAGCTTTGTGCCTGATGCTCCTGGAGTCACTGAACCTGTGGGTATTCTTAAGGAAGGAGTTATTTTGTCAGCTATTTCTCCTGATCTGCGGCGTGTGTTGCAGAGATTTCAGGCTGGTAGGCCTGACTCTTGTCCATCTGACAGATTGTTTGTGCCTGCTAAATGGACCAGCAGAGTCATTTCCGAGGTTCATTCCTCGGTGTTGGCAGGGCACCCGGGAATTTTTGGCACCAGAGATCTGGTGGCCAGGTCCTTTTGGTGGCCTTCCTTGTCAAGGGATGTGCGGTCATTTGTGCAGTCCTGTGGAACTTGTGCTCGAGCTAAGCCTTGCTGTTCTCGTGCCAGCGGGTTGCTCTTGCCCTTGCCTGTCCCGAAGAGACCTTGGACACACATCTCTATGGATTTCATTTCTGATCTTCCAGTGTCTCAGGGCATGTCTGTCATCTGGGTGATATGTGATCGTTTCTCCAAGATGGTCCATTTGGTTCCTTTACCTAAGCTGCCCTCCTCTTCTGATCTGGTTCCTGTGTTCTTCCAGAACGTGGTTCGTTTGCACAGCATTCCTGAGAATATTGTGTCGGACAGAGGATCCCAGTTTGTTTCCAGGTTCTGGCGATCCTTTTGTGGTAGGATGGGCATTGATTTGTCGTTTTCGTCCGCTTTTCATCCCCAGACTAACGGACAAACGGAGCGAACTAATCAGACTCTGGAGGCTTATTTGAGGTGTTTTGTCTCTTCTGATCAGGATGATTGGGTGACCTTCTTGCCGTTGGCTGAATTTGCCCTTAATAATCGGGCTAGTTCCGCCACCTTGGTTTCGCCATTTTTCTGCAACTCTGGTTTCCATCCTCGTTTTTCCTCGGGACATGTGGAGCCTTCTGACTGTCCTGGGGTGGATTCTGTGGTGGATAGGTTGCAGCGGATCTGGAGTCATGTGGTGGACAACTTGAAGTTGTCACAGGAGAAGGCTCAGCGTTTTGCCAACCGCCGCCGCGGTGTGGGTCCCCGACTTCGCGTTGGGGATTTGGTATGGCTGTCTTCTCGATTTGTTCCTATGAAGGTCTCCTCTCCCAAATTTAAGCCTCGCTTCATTGGTCCTTACAAGATTTTGGAAATCCTTAATCCTGTATCCTTTCGCCTGGATCTTCCGGTGTCGTTTGCCATTCACAACGTATTTCATAGGTCCTTGTTGCAGCGGTACGTTGTGCCTGTGGTCCCTTCTACGGAGCCTCCTGCTCCGGTGTTGGTTGAGGGCGAGTTGGAGTACGTGGTGGAGAAGATCTTAGATTCTCGTCTCTCCAGGCGGAGGCTTCAGTACCTGGTCAAGTGGAAGGGCTATGGTCAGGAGGATAATTCCTGGGTGGTCGCCTCTGATGTGCATGCGGCCGATTTGGTTCGTGCCTTTCACGCCGCTCATCCTGATCGCCCTGGTGGTCTTGGTGAGGGTTCGGTGACCCCTCACTAAGGGGGGGGTACTGTTGTGAATTTGCTTTTTGGCTCCCTCTAGTGGTTACTAGTGATTTGACTCTGGGTATGTCAGTCATCCCTTGTATGCTCACCTGGGCCGTTAGTTCAGGGGTGTTGCTATATAAGCTCCCTGGACCTTCAGTTCAATGCCTGGCAACGTTGTAATCAGAGCTAATCTGTTGTGCTATTGTCTACTGATCCTGGTTCCTGCTAGATTAAGCTAAGTCTGCTTTCTTGCTTTTTGCTATTTGTTTTTGTTTGCATTTTTGTCCAGCTTGTACATAATCTGTATCCTAACCTTGCTGGAAGCTCTAGGGAGGCTGGAGTTCTCCCCCCGGGCCGTTAGACGGTTCGGGGGTTCTTGAATTTCCAGTGTGGAATTTTGATAGGGTTTTCGTTGACCATATAAGTTATCTTACTACATTCTGCTATTAGTCAGTGGGCCTCTCTTTGCTAAACCTAGTTCATCTCTGTGTTTGTCATTTCCTCTTACCTCACCGTTATTATTTGTGGGGGGCTTGTATCCAACTTTTGGGGTCTATTATCTGGAGGCAAGAGAGGTCTTTGTTTTCCTCTTCTAGGGGTAGTTAGTCCTCCGGCTGGCGCGAGACATCTAGCGACCAACGTAGGCATGTTCCCCGGCTACTTCTAGTGTTGGCGTTAGGAGTAGATATATGGTCAACCCAGTTACCACTGCCCTATGAGCTGGATTTTTGTACTTCGCAGACTTACTTGTTCCTCTGAGACCCTCGCCATTGGGGTCATAACAGCCCCCGTTGTGCGGCGCTTTCACTGCTTGCGTCGGTACATCGCAACGACGCAATTCGTCGTGCGTCGTACAACGCTAGTGTGAAAGTAGCCTAACATGAGCATTTTCCCCCTTGTTCTTCCTCATCTACCTGAGTGGGCCATGGTCTGACACTAATTCAAATTTTTGCCCTAAGAGATGGTATTGCAATGTGTCCAATGCCCACTTTATGGCCAAGCATTCCTTTTATACCATGAAATAATTTTTCTCATATGCATATGCTAAAACCTATAATGCAAACAACTGCCATGCTACAGACCTGATGTGTCAAAAACTGGAAAATGCATATAAAATACAGGCTAGCTCTAGGTCAGAAAC
The DNA here is from genome assembly GCF_051348905.1 of Ranitomeya variabilis. Classification (NCBI taxonomy): domain Eukaryota; kingdom Metazoa; phylum Chordata; class Amphibia; order Anura; family Dendrobatidae; genus Ranitomeya; species Ranitomeya variabilis. The sequence goes on from NC_135232.1 coordinate 241,214,540, forward strand.
TAAATGAGGAATACTAATTTTGAGTAAAAATTCCTTTTTAAAGTCAGGGGCAATCAGGCCTGGCTGCATACACAGAGCTACTTTAAGTTCTTGAAAGGCCATCTCTGCTTCTGACATCCAGAGAACTTTCTCAGGCAGCGAGCGGTGCCGTAAGTAAGTTCACCAGGGATCAGCTATGAATTCCGGTGAACTTTCTCACAGGAGTTTAGCGCTAGACACTGACAGGAGCGATTACTCTCCTGTCAGTGTAAGCAGGTTGATGGGGAGAGCAGTCACTGGATTAGCTGAACTTCGGACAGGTGAGGGATATGGCTGTTTATTATTTTCCTTTTTTACAGGGGAAATGGGCATCCCTGGATTAGGAGTAAGACAACTTTTTGTAGTCATTATTTTTTGTTTTTACTGGTGATAGTGGCTTCAATGGGATGGGTGAGTATAAATTTGTGTTTTATTTTTAGTTAAAAAAAAAGTAGTCTATGACATTTATTTCAACTAAAGAACTTTATACTGGCTGTGTGTTTATTTCAAAACTTATTATGGGGTTAGTAATGGATAGGCATCTTATAGATGCCTCTCCAATACTAGCTTGTGGGCCTGATGTCAGCGACCATAAAACAGCTGACATCAACTCCAAAAATATTATCCCACTAGCCACCGCCACATTGCAAGTGGGAAGAGCTGGGTAAAGCACCAGAATTGGCGTATCTAATAGATGTGCCTTTTCTGGGGCATCTGCAGACTGCTATTTATAGACTGAGGGCCAATTCCCATGACCCCTTACCTGCCTGATAATACCAGCCAGTAGTGTTGAGCGATACCTTCCGATACTCAAAGGTATCGGTATCAGATGGGATCGTCCGATATCCAAAAAATATCGGATATCGCCGATACCGATACCCGATACCAATGCAAGTCAATGGGACACAAGTATCGGAAGCTATCCTGGATGGTTCCCAGGGTCTGAAGGAGAGGAAACTCTCCTTCAGGCCCTGGGATCCATATTCATGTAAAAAATAAAGAATTAAAATAAAAAATATGGATATACTCACCCCTCCGGCGGCCCCTGGACCTTACCGATATAACCGGCAGCATCCGTTCCTAAGAATGAGGAGTTTAGGACCTTCGATGACGTCGCGGCTTGTGATTGGCCGCGTGACCACTCATGTGACCGCTCACACGACCAATCACAAGCCGCGACGTCATCGCAGGTCCTAAACTCCTCATTCTTAGGAACGGAGGCTGCCGGTTACAACGGTAAGGTCCAGGGGCCGCCGGAGGGGTGAGTATATCCATATTTTTTATTTTAATTCTTTATTTTTTGCATGAATATGGATCCCAGGGCCTGAAGGAGAGTCTCCTCTCCTCCAGACCCTGGGAACCATACACTGGGAACGTCCGAGTCCGATTTCCGATATCACAAAAATATCGGAACTCGGTATCGGAATTCCGATACAGCAAATATCGGCCGATACCCGATACTTGTGGTATCGGAATGCTCAACACTACCAGCCAGCTTTAGCTTGGCTAGTTGTCCAAAATGGGGGTGACCCATAAAAAATTGTGTAGGGACACCTCTATTTTTCATAACCAGTAATGATAAAGCTGATGGCTGACAGTTGCAGCCCGCAGCTGTCAGTTTTGCCATGCTGGTTTTCAAAAATAGAACAGACCCCACGTCATTTTTTTAATTTATTTAGTGCAGGCGTGTCTGATGAATACTCCCATCAGAGGCACCTGCTCTCTCTATTTTCAGCCCCCCATCGGGCCCCTCATTCATTTGAATGGGATCCAGGTTCAGGTTCTGGTATCCAAATCAAATGTTTTTTTAAATGTTTGGCCGAACCTGCCGGACCCAAACATCCAGGGGTCCATCCATCACTGCCAAATAATAGCAGACACTGGTAGCATTTTTTTAAAGGAATTCTGTCACCCTTTAACTGAAGTGAGGCTGCCATAATAAACACGCTAATGGACTAAAAGGCAAAAATATTTTTCTTAAAGGGATTCTGTCAGAAGGTTTTCAATATGTTGCTTGATGACAGCATAAGGTAGGGGTTAAAACACATATTTCAACCAGAAAGCCGAGATGCTGAAGCCATGACAGGGACAATAGGTGAAGGGCTGTAGCACTGACAGCAAGAAAGAAGATTTTACCTATTACCCTCTTGGATTACAGAATGTTCTCAACCTCAAAAACATCCTCATTGCTGACTTGAGCTGGAGTAGTAGCAGGATCTCTAAAGAAAGGACTAAGGGCAACAGGTTTGAGGAGATAAACATGAAAAGAATTGGGAATCCGTAAGGATCCTGGAAGTTTGAGCTTGTAGGCCACTGGATTGATCTGTATCAGAACTTCAAATGGCCCAATGAAACGAGGACCCAGTTCATAGGAGGGTAACTTGAGATGGATATACTTAGATGACAGCCAGACTTTGTCACTTGGATGAAACAGAGGTTGATCCAAACAGTTTCTATCTGCATGTCTCTTCATGTATTTTGAGGACCTCAATCATGGGATTCTGCAGCAGGTATATCAGAGGTAGTGGAAATAGAGAACAGGATATTGGGGTGTTGACCATACACTACAAAAAAGTTTTAGCAGAAGATTCACTCACTTGAGGTTGATAGACAAGCTGGTGTGCACGACTGATAGGCAGGCATACTGGTGGGTACGACTGATAGGCAGGCTGGCCGGCACGGCTGATAGACAGTCTTGTAAATAGAAATATGAGCACTGGATGTGAGGACTAACAAGAATGTTGGGAGCAAATTTACAATGTTGCACAGGCACCTCCCACAGGGTGGAGGTGCCTTAAGTAATAAGTGCTCCTCAGCCATTGGTGGAGGCACTTTAGGATTTCACGCTCTATGCCTTTAAGATGTTGGGACTGAATGCACGGGCTCTCTAAGAACAGTGCCCAAGAATTTATGAGCAGTGCTTATACCCCGGAGAGCCGCAGGAGGACAATGACAGGGAGCGGGTAAGCAGAGACACCAAAACCATGACAAGGACTGCAAGTGCAGGGCTACAGCACTGACTGAGGCGCCGACAAGACAATCTCTAATTACTATAGCTTTTTTTCTGAGCTAGTTGATGGAGAGTTACTTCTATCACACTGCACACAGTAGTGTTAGGGATTGTTTCTGTAAATCCAACACTAGTGAGATAGAACACTTCCTAGATATCAGCAGCTGATTGTCTGTGTCTCTCTTCTGTCACTATACTCTTGTCTTCTCTATAAACTTCACTAAGCAGCTGTTATGTGATCCCTCAGTGAGACGGCAGTCCATCTTGTCTTGGGCAAAACTGATTTTAGCAGTTTTCAGAATGAATGATAAGTTCAGAAGGCAGAGGGAGTAGAAGTTGGTCATTAGTGTAAAGCGATGCATATTTTAAGTTAAGATTTAATACAATGTTTCTTATATTTGTCATATTACTCATTTATGCAAAGATTGTTGTAATGAAAACAACCATTTAAGAGTCTCTTAGGGTGGAAGGGAAAGAATATAAAATATGTATATTGCAGCACTTACAGATGGTGCAAAGTTTCTATATCTGTAATCCATACGATGCCGCTCTGGCAAAGGATGTTTCAAGCTGTCTTATGTCCATGATTGTCTATAGTGGGAAAAATTTCAAAGAATGTGTGGTTAAAATTACACCAATGAAGTACTTAAGTTATAAAATAGGGTATTTATAAAATTAAAAAGTAGAAAATGTTCAGCTTCACCGAATCCGTGAAATAAAGTTTTCTTTATTCACAAACGTAAACATGGAGGATACAAACTTCAGCACAAACCATATGGGTAAGAATCTCAAGGCGTTTCTGGAGAATAAGCTCCCTTAATCATGACATGGACATGGCTGACATGTGCCCGCAATAGCAGCGGGTGAAATCGCGATTCACGCACCGCTTTTAACTTGTTAAATGCCGCTGTCAAACGCTGACAGCGGCATTTAACAGGTGCTTCAGGCCGGGCGGCCGGAAATGAACGCATCGCCGACCCCATCACATGATCGGGGGTCAGCGATGCGTCAGAATGGTAACCATAGAGGTCCTTGAGACCTCTATGGTTACTGATGCCGGCCTGCTGTGAGCGCCCCCCTGTGGTCGGCGCTCATAACACACCTGCATTTCTGCTGCATAGCAGCAATCTGATGATCGCTATGTAGCAGAGCCGATCGAGTGGTGCCACCTTCTAGCCTCCCATGGCTATTGAATCATGGCAAAAGTAAAGAAAAAAAGTTAAAAAAATGTGAAAAAAATAAAAAAAAATATAAAAGTTGAAATCACCCCCCTTTTGCCCCATTCAAAATAAATCAATTAAAAAAATCAAACATACAGATATTTGGTATCGCCGCATTCAGACTCGCCCAATCTATTTATAAAAAAAGGATTAACCTGATCGCTAAACGGCATAGCGAGAAAAAAATTAGAAACGCCAGAATTACTTTTTTTGGTCGCCGCAACATTGCATTAAAATGCAATAACAGGCGATCAAAAGAACTATCTGCACCAAAATGCTATCATTAAAAACACCAGCTCAGCACGCAAAAAATAAGCCCTCACCTGACTCCAGATCATGAAAAATGGAGACGCTACGGGCATTGGAAAATTGCACATTTTTTTTTTTTTTTAGCAAAATTTGGAATTTTTTTTCACCACTTAGATAAAAGAGAACCTAGACAGGTTTGGTGTCTATGAACTCGTAATGACCTGGAGAATCATAATGGCTGGTCAGTTTTAGCATTTATTGAACCTAGTAAAAAATCCAATCAAAAAACTAGTGTGGGATTGCACTCTTTTTGCAATTTCACCGCACTTGGAATTTTTTTCCCGTCTTCTCGTACATGATATGCTAAAATCAATGATGTTGTTCAAAAGTACAACTTGTTTCGCAAAAAATAAGCCCTCACATGGCCATATTGACGGAAAAATAAAAAAGTTATGGCTCTAGGAAGAAGAGGAGCAAACAACGAACATGGAAAAACTGAAAATCCCAAGGTCATGAAGGGTTTAATTAGCGAGATGTAACCTAATAATGCAAAATTCACTTTGTGTTTTAGGCCACGTTAGGTTTCACACTTGTAGAAAAGAAAACCTGTAAAGGAGATAAAAATAGCTTATTCTGTTAAAAATATCCAAAAGTCACAAAAGTACATGCTAATCATGAATATTTTTACATACACAATATCTGCTGTATGACAAAAATGGAAATGAGATTTGCAAGCACTAGAACGAAAGATAATAGTTGCAGTAAATGCTATTTTTCTAGAAACATATTTTTACTGCTTTAAAGGATCTCATCAATAGGTAATTTCAGTTGCAAAATCATTACAAAGAATACTATGTGGGTGTAAAATCCCACACTCTTCAGCAAACTACGGTAAATAAAAACCTATTTAAAAGTATGAGCCTATCATAGCAGACTAAAGTTAACTACTTTTGCTTGACATTAAGTTTCAAATTTAACTTTTTTTGCTGGAAGACATCAATGTTAAAATCTTTGTGAATTCCCATCATCATGACTAACAAACATTAAAGGTGCATAAAGAAGCATACATTTAAATAAAAGGCACTGTCACAAGAAGAGAGCTTGTTGTCCTTTAAGGGCATATGAAATCATAGAGTGGATCTGAACCTACATTATATGAGCCAGAGTGGAGGGACATTGACTAGGGCCCAAGCTAAGGACTTATGGATCTAGTACTGCTTGATACTCCTCTGTACAATTTCATATTATGACTCCTGATTATGCCCTGTTTATAACTCTTAGCTTAATTGCTGGCTGGATCTCCTAATACCACAAAATATTAATGCCCCTTGCAGTCTGTGACACAATGTTTTCTTTGTGAAATGTGCAGCAGTGCCATGCACTGAATTACACTAACTGCACCAGTTAATAATAATAATAATAATAATAATAATAATAATAATATTTTTTATATAGCACAATTAGTTCCATGGTATGACCAACTTTATTACTTTAATGCTCTGCTACTTGTCACATCACAGTAGTGTAAGTATCCAGACTTATTCATTCCAGTTCTTTAGTGCATGTACTCGGAGAAAGTGGGTGGAGTCTGCTGCCATGTAGACCTTAATATTCATGAATTCTGCATAACTCCACCTCTGATTGGCAGCTTTCTGCCTACGCACAGAAAGCTGTAAATCATAGGTGTGGGTGGGGTTGTACAACACTCAGCTGGTAGATTTGCAGCAAATAAAACAGTGACATCACCATAATTCTGGTGCAGTTAGGGAAACAGCTGACTATGCTCTATGCATGAGCCGAAAGTCTCTTTTACAATATAAGAATTACATTGTAAAAGCCACGAAGAGCGCAAAGAGTGTCTATAGTGCGGTGACGTCACTCCTAACATACTCACCTACTGCCACTTTCTCTGGGACCCAGCACTGTTCTGCTCTGCTTCTCAGTGACGTCACCACTTTCCAGACCCTCCAGGTCACGTTATGCTCTCCAAGACCCAGAAGTGACTTTTACAATGTAAACCTATGGAGTGTTAGGCAGAGGCTCCAATGGCTTACACTGTAAGGCCTGTCCAACACGTCCAGATAATTCCGGTACCGGAAAAAATTGGTACCGGAGTTATCCGTGTCCATGTGTCCATGAGCTCACGTAGGCCATCCGTGTGGCACACGTGCGGCAGCCGTGTGCCGCCTGGGTACCACACGGACCGTGCAGGAGAGACAGCGCTACAGTAAGCGCTGTCCCCCAAGCATGGTGCTGAAGCCGCCATTCATCCGTTCTCTCCAGCGCTCGCTGGGGAGAAGGGATGAAAAATCCTTTTTTTTTTTTGTTTTTATGTGTTTAAAATAAACTTTAGGGCATCCTCCCCCTTCCCACCCCCATGTGCGCCCGGCCGCCGGCATTAAAATACTCACCTGCCTCCCTCGACGCTTGCTCTCTGCTCAGCAGCTTCTCCTGCACTGAGCGGTCACGTGGTGCCGCCCATTACAGTTGATGAATATGCGGCTCCACCTCCCATAGGGGTGGAGCCGCATATTCATCACTGTAATGGGCGGCACCACGTGACCGCTCATACAGGAGAAGCTGCGGGGCGGAGAGCAAGCGTCGAGGGAGGCGGGTGAGTATTTTAATGCCGGCGGCCGGGCGCACAGGGGGTGGGAGGGGGGAGGATGCCCTAAAGTTTATTTTAAACACATAAATACAAAAAAAAAAGGATTTTTCATCCCTTCTCCCCAGCGAGCGCTGGAGAGAACGGATGAATGGCGGCTTCAGCACCATGCTGGGGGGACAGCGCTTACTGTAAGCGCTGTCTCCAGCACGGCACACGGACAGCACACGGAAAAAAACATCCGTGTGCGTTACATGTTTTACATTGACCCATTGACTTTAATGGGTCCGTGTAATACGTGCGCTCCCACGAACACTGACATGTCTCCGTGTTTGGCACACGGAGACACGGTCCGTAAAAAATCAATGACATCTGCACAGATGCATTGATTTCAATGTGTCTACGTGTGTCAGTGGCTCCGGTACGTGAGGAAACTGTCACCTCACGTACCGGAGCCACTGACGTGTGAAACCGGCCTAAAATAGACTAATGGGTCACGCATAGAGTATAGAGTTAGCCGACTACTCTGAAATGCAGTGACATCACTGAGAAGAGGAGAAGAAGGCCAGTGGACACCCGGAAAAATTTGAGCATATTAATACACTCACACTATAGACCATACACATATACACATATTTAATGAAAAAAATATGCTACTTAAATGGACTATTAGCCTATGATCACACATTGAAATTGTGCTTTGTTTTTGGATGCATTTTTTATGCAGATTAAAAGCTTAAAGCTTCTTTTTATAGTACCAGAAAAAGTTATGAGATTTCAGATTTCAGGAAAACCAGAAGAATAAACAAGGTCTGATAGGTATTAGAACCAAGAGATAAAAATAATCTATACAATTTAGCTTTTATTGTATTATATCTAAAAAGCTCAAAAAAAGGTAAAAACATATTGGTGAGTAGATCAGACAAGGATCACAAATAGTCCCACATAAGGACAAAAAAATATGAAGAAAACTATCTAAGGAAACAGAAACCTGGTCCTCCATTTCCCTACCTGACTGCGGAGCTTAACACACTATAGAGAATGTAATGGCGCCCCCGCTCCCTGTGGACTAGCCCTGTCTGATCCTAAAAGGGAATCCCTCACCAAACCATCACCAACACCCGTAAAGTTCTTAAGTGCTTTACAAAATATCTTAACCTGACACTATAATTTTAGTATGATCAGTGGGTGCCAAAATTACACATGTATCCAAATATAGTGCTCACTGTATATTTGAAATATATTAATAAATTAGAGAATATTGCTATTAATCATGGCTGCATATATTCTAGGGTACTCCTAGCCAATACGAAAAAAATAAGACTTTGATAAGGCCAAACCTAGGTCATGTATAAGAGTGCTCAAGGACATATTACAGGATAAAAAATAAAGGATAAAAAATAGGAAAGGAAAAATATAGGAATAAGTAAATATAGGATAAAAAATATTATAGGATAAAATATATGAAGGTATAACATGCCAGTGTTCTGCACTGGGGGCAACAGTGAATTTTCACTGAAAAGTCACCGCTAAATGTAATGTTACAGTAACAGACTGAATTAGGTCTTATCAAGTGATATTAGCTATATGTGTGACACCCAAATTTAGTGATAAAATTTGTTAAAATTTACCAACAATATGATATATTCCACATAAAGACATATAGTGCAGTTACTGGAGGGTAAAGGGCCCCTAGATATGATGTCCCATATGTAGAATAAATCTCATAACAAATATAGGGCCTTGTCACCCAAAATTGTAGTATTACAACAGCAGAGCATAAGACTTTGCATAGCACATAAATATTTATGTTCAGTGAGCACTAAAAAGGCAGGTTTCAGATATCATATGCAACAAATAAACATAAGCTGGAATTATAATTAACCCCTCATGAAGACATAAGGTCTGATTTAAGTAGTACACTGAATCCCAGATCTCTCATGCACACGCTTGTTTTTTTTCCCTCACTGAATTGGAAAACTGCTGCTTTTATTAACTGCAGCATGTCAATTCTTCCAGAGTTTTTGTAGCATTTTTTCACCCATACAAAGCAATGAGTAAGTGCCATCAGTTTGTGCTGTGTTTTTTGGTGAAAAAAACGCATGTACAGCAAGATATGAAACCCATAATATCTTGGTAGCCTCTCATGAATGAGCATGGCTGTGAGTATTAGGACGGAGTCACACTAGAGAGAAATACGGATGAGTGCTATACAATAATAATAATAAAAAAAAAGAATCGCATGGCACTCGGACCAGTATTCATCTATTTGGCAGCTCCCATCACCGTTTTTTTCCTCGGCTGTATTGTACGTGTGAGTGAAATCGCAGCATGCTGCGATTGTCACCGATACTCGGCCGAGTCTCGGCTCACTTGCGCCCATATAAGCCTATGGGTGTGAGTGAGACAACGCACATCACTCGGATATCATCATCAACTAGATGGGTATTTCCTGAAGGAACTACAGATAGTGCTTTGGAATGGTGCACGGGCTGCCCTGCAAGACTTTCACACTTGGGTGCCCCTCAGGCGGTTCGATTTAGTAGGCGGAGTCACTCTGGGTCTGATTTGGTGGGTTGGGTCAATCTGGGTCTGATTTTGTGGGCGGGGTAAATCTAGGTCTGATTCGGTGGGCGGGGTCACTTTGGGTCCGATTTGGTGTTCGGGGTCACTCTGGGTCCGATTTGGTGTTCGGGGTCACTCTGGGTCTGATTTGGTGGGCGGAGCCACTCTGGGTCTGATTTGGTGGGCGGGGCACAACAGAGACCGATTTGGTGGGTGGGGTCACTCTGGGTCCAATATGGTGGGCCGGGTCACTCTGGGTCCGATTTGGTGGGCCGGGTCACTCTGGGTCCGATTTGGTGGGCCGGGTCACTCTGGGTCCGATTTGGTGGGCCGGGTCACTCTGGGTCCGATTTGATGGGCCGGGTCACTCTGGGTCCGATTTGGTGGGCCGGGTCACTCTGGGTCCGATTTGGTGGGCCGGGTCACTCTGGGTTCGATTTGGTGGGCCGGGTCACTCTGGGTCTGATTTGGTGGGCCGGGTCACTCTGGGTCCGATTTGGTGGGCCGGGTCACTCTGGGTCCGATTTGGTGGGCCGGGTCACTCTGGGTCTGATTTGGTGGGCCGGGTCACTCTGGGTCCGATTTGGTGGCCCGAGTCACTCTGGGTCTGATTTGGTGGGCCAGGTCTCTCTGGGTCCGATTTGGTGGGCCGGGTCACTCTGGGTCCGATTTGGTGGGCCGGGTCACTCTGGGTCCGATTTGGTGGCCCGGGTCACTCTGGGTCTGATTTGGTGGCCCGGGTCACTCTGGGTCCGATTTGGTTGCCCGGGTCACTCTGGGTCCGATTTGGTGGCCCGGGTCACTCTGGGTCCGATTTGGTGGGCCGGGTCACTCTGGGTCCGATTTGGTGGGCCGGGTCACTCTGGGTCCAATTTGGTGGGCCGGGTCACTCTGGGTCCGATTTAGTGGGCCGTGTCACTCTGGGTCCAATTTGGTGGGCCGGGTCACTCTGACTGACAGCAGGATAAGGAAATGGCTGATAACAGAGAGAAATAGACTGACAGCAGGACGGGGAATGGCTGATAACAGAGAGAAATAGACTGACAGCAGGACAGGGGACTGGCTGATAACAGAGAGGAGCTGATATTATCTGACTGACAAAACCTGTTTTCTAGTGGGCTCGTAGGCGTTGGCATAGTAACTGGATCTGACTGCGCATATCAATGAGCTAATCAGCCAGGTGGCAGTTTGCAGCTATTTTTAGAAATTGCCTCAGAAACCAGGCCATTATACCCTATGAGGAAATTTCCCTATTGAAACGCATTGAGACAATGCTTTCCAATGAGGGGAAAACAATTTTCAAATGCAAATTGCGCCAAAACTACAAATCCGATCGACATGAAAAATACTTAGCACACCTCTCGTGGACGCTGGCTTCGAAATGACGCCTCACTGGAGTCTGTGAGTGCAGCGGTATGGGCTTCATTAATTGCGGAAAAAAGCCTAATAATAATAACTAGATGGGTATTTCTTGAAGGAACTACAGATAGTGCTTTGGAATGGTGCCTGGGCTGCTCTTGCAAGATTTTCACACTTGGGTGCCTCTCAGATGCTGGTTTGGTAGTTGTAGCCCCTCAGGGTGGAGGATTTGGTGGGCGGGGCCACTCTGGGTCCGATTTGGTGGGCGGGGCCACTCTGGGTCCGATTTGGTGGGCTGGGTCACTCTGGGTCCGATTTGGTGGGCTGGGTCACTCTGGGTCCGATTTGGTGGCCCGGGTCACTCTGGGTCCGATTTGGTGGGCAGGGCCCCTCAGGGGCTGATTTGGTGGGCTGGGCCACTCTGGGTCCGATTTGGTGGGCCGGGCCACTCTGGGTCCGATTTGGTGGCCCGGGTCACTCTGGGTCCGATTTGGTTGCCCGGGTCACTCTGGGTCCGATTTGGTGGCCCGGGTCACTCTGGGTCCGATTTGGTGGCCCGGGTCACTCTGGGTCCGATTTGGTGGGCCGGGTCACTCTGGGTCCGATTTGGTGGGCCGGGTCACTCTGGGTCCGATTTGGTGGCCCGGGTCACTCTGGGTCCGATTTGGTGGCCCGGGTCACTCTGGGTCCGATTTGGTGGGCCGGGTCACTCTGGGTCCGATTTGGTGGGCCGGGTCACTCCGGGTCCGATTTGGGGGGCGGCGCCACTCCGGGTCCGATTTGGCGGGCGACGCCACTCCGGGTCCGATTTGGCGGGCGGCGCCACTCCGGGTCCGATTTGGCGGGCGGCGCCACCCTGGGTCAGATTTGGCGGGCGGCGCCACCCTGGGTCAGATTTGGCGGGTGGCGCCACTCTGGGTCCGAATTGGCGGGCGGCGCCACTCTGGGTCCGATTTGGCTGGCGGCGCCACTCTGGGTCCGATTTGGCGGGCGGCGCCACTCTGGGTCCGATTTGGCGGGCGGCGCCACTCTGGGTCCGATTTGGCGGGCGGCGCCACTCTGGGTCTGATTTGGTGGCCCGGGTCACTCTGGGTCCGATTTGGTGGCCCGGGTCACTCTGGGTCCGATTTGGTGGCCCGGGTCACTCTGGGTCCGATTTGGTGGGCCGGGTCACTCTGGGTCCGATTTGGTGGGCCGGGTCACTCTGGGTCCGATTTGGTGGGCTGGGTCTCTCTGGGTCCGATTTGGTGGCCCGGGTCACTCTGGGTCCGATTTGGTGGCCCGGGTCACTCTGGGTCCGATTTGGTGGGCCGGGTCACTCTGGGTCCGATTTGGTGGGCCGGGTCACTCTGGGTCCGATTTGGTGGGCCGGGTCACTCTGGTTCCGATTTGGTGGCCCGGGTCACTCTGGGTCCGATTTGGTGGCCCGGGTCACTCTGGGTCCGATTTGGTGGGCCGGGTCACTCTGGGTCCGATTTTGTGGGCCGGGTCACTCTGGGTCCGATTTTGTGGGCCGGGTCACTCTGGGTCCGATTTGATGGGCCGGGTCACTCTGGGTCGGATTTGGTGGGCCGGGTCACTCTGGGTCCGATTTGGTGGCCTGGGTCACTCTGGGTCCGATTTGGTGGGCCGGGTCACTCTGGGTCCGATTTGGTGGGCCGGGTCACTCTGGGTCCGATTTGGTGGGCGGGGTCACTCTGGGACCGATTTGGTGGGCGGGGTCACTCTGGGTCCGATTTAGTGGGCGGAGCCACTCTGGGTCCGATTTGGTGGGCGGGGCACCTCAGGGTCCGATTTGGTTGGCGGGGTCACTCTGGGTCCGATTTGGTGGGCGGAGCCACTCTGGGTCTGATTTGGTGGGCGGGGCACCTCAGGGTCCGATTTGGTGGGCGGGGTCACTCGGGGTCCGAATTGGTGAGCGGGGCAATAATTATAATATGACTACAGATAGTGCTTTGGAATTGTGCTGTGCTATCACTTTAAAAGCTGATATTATCTGACAAAACTTGTGTGCTTGGCTCATGTAGAGTTCGTAGGCGTTGGCATAGTAACTGGGTCTGACTGCGCTGTATACTGCGCGGCTCTGCGCTGTATACTGCGGGGCTCTTCGCTGTATACTGCGGGGCTCTGCGCTGTATACTGCGGGGCTCTGCGCTGTATACTGCGCGGCTCTGCGCTGTATACTGCGGGGCTCTGCGCTGTATACTGCGCAGCTCTGCGCTGTATACTGCGGGGCTCTGCGCTGTATACTGCGGGGCTCTGCGCTGTATACTACGGGGCTCTGCGCTGTATACTGCGGGGCTCTGCGCTGTATACTGCATGGCTCTGCGCTGTATACTGCAGGGCTCTGCGCTGTATACTGCGGGGCTCTGCGCTGTATACTGCGGGGCTCTGCGCTGTATACTGCGCGGCTCTGCGCTGTATACTGCGGGGCTCTGCGCTGTATACTGCGGGGCTCTGCGCTGTATACTGCGGGGCTGTGCGCTGTATACTGCGCGGCTCTGCTCTGTATACTGCGTGGCTCTGCGCTGTATACTGCGCGGCTCTGCGCTGTATACTGCGGGGCTCTGCGCTGTATACTGCGGGGATCTGCGCTGTATACTGCGGGGCTCTGCGCTGTATACTGCGGGGCTCTGCGCTGTATACTGCGCGGCTCTGCGCTGTATAGTGCGCGGCTCTGCGCTGTATACTGCGCGGCTCTGCGCTGTATACTGCGCGGCTCTGCGCTGTATACTGCGGGGCTCTGCGCTGTATACTGCGGGGCTCTGCGCTGTATACTGCGCGGCTCTGCGCTGTATACTGCGGGGCTCTGCGCTGTATACTGCGCGGCTCTGCGCTGTATACTGCACGGCTCTGCGCTGTATACTGCGCGGCTCTGCGCTGTATACTGCGCGGCTCTGCGCTGTATACTGCGTGGCTCTGCGCTGTATAATGCGCAGCTCTGTGCTGTATACTGCGTGGCTCTGCGCTGTATAATGCGCTGCTCTGCACTGTATACTATGTGGCTGTGCAATATACTACGTGGACATGCATATTCTAGAATACCCGATGAGTTAGAATCGGGCCACCATCTAGTAATAATAATAAGACTACAGATAGTGCTTTGGAATTGTGCTGTGCTGTCACTTTAAGAGCTGATATTATCTGACAAAACTGTGACCTGGTGGGCTGATGTAGAGTTGATAGGCGTTGGCATAGTAACTGTGTCTTACTGCGCATATCAATGAGCTAATCAGCCAGGTGGCAGTTGGCAGTTATTTTTAGAAATTGCCTCAGAAACCAGCCCATTATAAACGTATAGGAAAATTTCCCTAATGAAATGCATTGAAACAATGCTTTCCAATGAGGGGAAAACAATTTTCAAATGCAAATTGCACCAAAACTACAAATCCGATCGACATGAAAAAAACTTAGCACACCTCTCGTGGACGCTGGCTTCGAAATGACACCTCACTGGAGTCTGTGCGTTTTACGGTTTGGGCCGCATTAATTGCAGAAAAAAGCCTAATAATAATAAGAACTAGATGGGTATTTCCTGAAGGAACTACAGATAGTGCTTTGGAATGGTGCCAGGGCTGCCCCTGCAAGACTTTCACACTTGGGTGCCCCTCAGGCGGTCCGATTTGGTAGGCGCAGTCACTCTGGGTCTGATTTGGTGGGTTGGGTCAATCTGGGTCAGATTTGGTGGGCGGGGTCACTCTGGGTCCGATTTGGTGGGCGGAGTCACTCTGGGTCCGATTTGGCGGTCGGCGCCACTCTGGGTCCGATTTGGCGGGCGGCGCCACTCTGGGTCTGATTTGGCGGACGGCGCCACTCTGGGTCCGATTTGGCGGGCGCCGCCACTCCGGGTCCGATTTGGCGGGCGGCGCCACTCTGGGTCCGATTTGGCGGGCGGCGCCACTCCGGGTCCGATTTGATGGGCGGTGCCACTCCGGGTCCGATTTGGCGGGCGGCGCCACTCCGGGTCCGATTTGGCGGGCGGCGCCACTCCGGGTCCGATTTGGCGGGCGGCGCCACTCCGGGTCCGATTTGGCAGGCGGCGCCACTCCGGGTCCGATTTGGTGGGCGGCGCCACTCCGGGTCCGATTTGGCGGGCGGCGCCACTCCGGGTCCGATTTGGCGGGCGGCGCCACCCTGGGTCAGATTTGGCGGGCGGCGCCACCCTGAGTCAGATTTGGCGGGCCGCGTCACTCTGGGTCCGATTTGGCGGGCGGCGCCACTCTGGGTCCGATTTGGCGGGCGGCGCCACTCTGGGTCCGATTTGGCAGGCGGCGCCACTCTGGGTCCGATTTGGCGGGCGGCGCCACTCTGGGTCCGATTTGGCGGGCGGCGCCCCTCTGGGTCCGATTTGGCAGCCCGGGTCACTCTGGGTCCAATTTGGTGGCCCGGGTCACTCTAGGTCCGATTTGGTGGCCCGGGTCACTCTGGGTCCGATTTGGTGGCCCGGGTCACTCTGGGTCCGATTTGGTGGGCCGGGTCACTCTGGGTCCGATTTGGTGGGCCGGGTCACTCTGGGTCCGATTTGGTGGCCCGGGTCACTCTGGGTCCGATTTGGTGGCCCGGGTCACTCTGGGTCCGATTTGGTGGGCCGGGTCACTCTGGGTGCGATTTGACGGGCGGCGCCACTCCGGGTCCGATTTGGTGGGCGGCGCCACCCTGGGTCAGATTTGGCGGGCGGCGCCACCCTGGGTCAGATTTGGCGGACGGCGCCACCCTGGGTCAGATTTGGTGGGCGGCGCCACTCTGGGTCCGATTTGGCGGGCGGCACCACTCTCGGTCCGATTTGGCGGGCGGCGCCACTCTGGGTCTGATTTGGCGGGCGGCGCCACTCTGGGTCCGATTTGTCGGGCGGCGCCACTCTGGGTCCGATTTGGTGGCCCGGGTCACTCTGGGTCCAATTTGGTGGCCCGGGTCACTCTGGGTCCGATTTGGTGGGCCGGGTCACTCTGGGTCCGATTTGGTGGGCCGGGTCACTCTGGGTCTGATTTGGTGGCCCGGGTCACTCTGGGTCCGATTTGGTGGGCCGGGTCACTCTGGGTCCGATTTGGTGGGCCGGGTCACTCTGGGTCCGATTTGGTGGGCCGGGTCACTCTGGGTCCGATTTGGTGGCCCGGGTCACTCTGGGTCCGATTTGGTTGCCCGGGTCACTCTGGGTCCGATTTGGTGGGCTGGGCCACTCCGGGTCTGATTTGGCGGGCGGCGCCACTCCGGGTCCGATTTGGCGGGCGGCGCCACTCCGGGTCCGATTTGGCAGGCGGCGCCACTCCGGGTCCGATTTGGCGGGCGGCGCCACTCCGGGTCCGATTTGGCGGGCGGCGCCACTCCGGGTCCGATTTGGCGGGCGGCGCCACCCTGGGTCAGATTTGGCGGGCGGCGCCACCCTGAGTCAGATTTGGCGGGCCGCGTCACTCTGGGTCCGATTTGGCGGGCGGCGCCACTCTGGGTCCGATTTGGCGGGCGGCGCCACTCTGGGTCCGATTTGGCAGGCGGCGCCACTCTGGGTCCGATTTGGCGGGCGGCGCCACTCTGGGTCCGATTTGGCGGGCGGCGCCACTCTGGGTCCGATTTGGCAGCCCGGGTCACTCTGGGTCCAATTTGGTGGCCCGGGTCACTCTAGGTCCGATTTGGTGGCCCGGGTCACTCTGGGTCCGATTTGGTGGCCCGGGTCACTCTGGGTCCGATTTGGTGGGCCGGGTCACTCTGGGTCCGATTTGGTGGGCCGGGTCACTCTGGGTCCGATTTGGTGGCCCGGGTCACTCTGGGTCCGATTTGGTGGCCCGGGTCACTCTGGGTCCGATTTGGTGGGCCGGGTCACTCTGGGTGCGATTTGACGGGCGGCGCCACTCCGGGTCCGATTTGGTGGGCGGCGCCACCCTGGGTCAGATTTGGCGGGCGGCGCCACCCTGGGTCAGATTTGGCGGACGGCGCCACCCTGGGTCAGATTTGGTGGGCGGCGCCACTCTGGGTCCGATTTGGCGGGCGGCACCACTCTCGGTCCGATTTGGCGGGCGGCGCCACTCTGGGTCTGATTTGGCGGGCGGCGCCACTCTGGGTCCGATTTGGCGGGCGGCGCCACTCTGGGTCCGATTTGGTGGCCCGGGTCACTCTGGGTCCAATTTGGTGGCCCGGGTCACTCTGGGTCCGATTTGGTGGGCCGGGTCACTCTGGGTCCGATTTGGTGGGCCGGGTCACTCTGGGTCTGATTTGGTGGCCCGGGTCACTCTGGGTCCGATTTGGTGGGCCGGGTCACTCTGGGTCCGATTTGGTGGGCCGGGTCACTCTGGGTCCGATTTGGTGGGCCGGGTCACTCTGGGTCCGATTTGGTGGCCCGGGTCACTCTGGGTCCGATTTGGTTGCCCGGGTCACTCTGGGTCCGATTTGGTGGGCTGGGCCACTCCGGGTCCGATTTGGCGGGCGGCGCCACTCCGGGTCCGATTTGGCGGGTGGCGCCACTCCGGGTCCGATTTGGCAGGCGGCGCCACTCCGGGTCCGATTTGGTGGGCGGCGCCACTCCGGGTCCGATTTGGCGGGCGGCGCCACTCCGGGTCCGATTTGGCGGGCGGCGCCACCCTGAGTCAGATTTGGCGGGCCGCGTCACTCTGGGTCCGATTTGGCGGGCGGCGCCACTCTGGGTCCGATTTGGCGGGCGGCGCCACTCTGGGTCCGATTTGGCAGGCGGCGCCACTCTGGGTCCGATTTGGCGGGCGGCGCCACTCTGGGTCCGATTTGGCGGGCGGCGCCACTCTGGGTCCGATTTGGCAGCCCGGGTCACTCTGGGTCCAATTTGGTGGCCCGGGTCACTCTAGGTCCGATTTGGTGGCCCGGGTCACTCTGGGTCCGATTTGGTGGCCCGGGTCACTCTGGGTCCGATTTGGTGGGCCGGGTCACTCTGGGTCCGATTTGGTGGGCCGGGTCACTCTGGGTCCGATTTGGTGGCCCGGGTCACTCTGGGTCCGATTTGGTGGCCCGGGTCACTCTGGGTCCGATTTGGTGGGCCGGGTCACTCTGGGTGCGATTTGACGGGCGGCGCCACTCCGGGTCCGATTTGGTGGGCGGCGCCACCCTGGGTCAGATTTGGCGGGCGGCGCCACCCTGGGTCAGATTTGGCGGACGGCGCCACCCTGGGTCAGATTTGGTGGGCGGCGCCACTCTGGGTCCGATTTGGCGGGCGGCACCACTCTCGGTCCGATTTGGCGGGCGGCGCCACTCTGGGTCTGATTTGGCGGGCGGCGCCACTCTGGGTCCGATTTGGCGGGCGGCGCCACTCTGGGTCCGATTTGGTGGCCCGGGTCACTCTGGGTCCAATTTGGTGGCCCGGGTCACTCTGGGTCCGATTTGGTGGGCCGGGTCACTCTGGGTCCGATTTGGTGGGCCGGGTCACTCTGGGTCCGATTTGGTGGCCCGGGTCACTCTGGGTCCGATTTGGTGGGCCGGGTCACTCTGGGTCCGATTTGGTGGGCCGGGTCACTCTGGGTCCGATTTGGTGGGCCGGGTCACTCTGGGTCCGATTTGGTGGCCCGGGTCACTCTGGGTCCGATTTGGTTGCCCGGGTCACTCTGGGTCCGATTTGGTGGGCTGGGTCACTCTGGGTCCGATTTGGTGGCCCGGGTCACTCTGGGTCCGATTTGGTGGGCCGGGTCACTCTGGGTCCGATTTGGTGGGCCGGGTCACTCTGGGTCCGATTTGGTGGGCCGGGTCACTCTGACTGACAGCAGGATAAGGGAATGGCTGATAACAGAGAATAGACTGACAGCAGGACAAGGGAATGGCTGATAACAGAGAGAATAGACTGATAGCAGGACAGGGAAATGGCTGATAACAGAGAGAAATAGACTGACAGCAGGACGGGGAATGGCTGATGACAGAGAGAAATAGACTGAGAGCAGGACAGGGGAATGGCTGATAACAGAGAATTAGACTGACAGCAGGATGGGGGAATGGCTGATAACAGAGAGAATAGACTGACAGCAGGACGGGGAATGGCTGATAACAGAGAGAATAGACTGACAGCAGGACAGGGGAATGGCTGATAACAGAGAGAAATAGACTGACAGCAGTACGGGGAATGGCTGATAACAGAGAGAATTAGACTGACAGCAGTACAAGGGAATGGCTGATAACAGAGAGGAGCTGATATTATCTGACTGACAAAACATGTTTCCTAGTGGGCTCGTAGGCGTTGGCATAGTAACTGGATCTGACTGCGCATATCAATGAGCTATCAGCCAGGTGGCAGGTGGCAGTTATTTTTAGAAATTGCCTCAGAAACCAGGCCATTATACCCTATGAGGAAATTTCCCTATTGAAACGCATTGAGACAATGCTTTCCAATGAGGGGAAAACAATTTTCAAATGCAAATTGCGCCAAAACTACAAATCGGATCGACACGAAAAATACTTAGCACACCTCTCGTGGATGCTGGCTTCGAAATGACGCCTCACTGGAGTCTGTGAGTGCAGCGGTATGGGCCGCATTAATTGCGGAAAAAAGCCTAATAAATAATAACTAGATGGGTATTTCCTGAAGGAACTACAGATAGTGCTTTTGAATGGTGCCCGGGCTGCCCCTGCAAGACTTTCACACTTGGGTGCCCCTCAGGCGGTCCGATTTGGTGGGTTGGGTCAATCTGGGTCTGATTTTGTGGGCGGGGTAAATCTAGGTCCGATTCGGTGGGCGGGGTCACTTTTGGTCCGATTCTGTGGGCGCGGCCACTCTGGGTCCGATTCGGTGGGCGGAGCCACTCTGGGTCCGATTTGGTGGGCGGGGCACCTTAGGGACCAATTTGGTGGGTGGGGTCACTCGGTCCGATTTGGTGGGCTGGGCACCTCAGGGTCTGATTTGGTGGGCTGGGCACCTCAGGGTCCGATTTGGTGGGTGGGGTCACTCTGGGTCCGATTTGGTGGGCGGGGTCACTCTGGGCCCGATTTGGTGGAAGGGGTCACTCTGGGTCCGATTTGGTGGAAGGGGTCACTCTGGGTCTGATTTGGTGGAAGGGGTCACTCTGGGTCCGATTTGGTGGGCGGAGCCACTCTGGGTCCGATTTGGTGGGCGGGGTCACTCTGGGTCTGATTTAGGGGGCGGGGTCACTCTGGGTCCGATTTGGTGGGCCGGGCCCCTCGGGGTCCGATTTGGTGGGCCGGGCCTCTCGGGTTCCGAATTGGTGAGCGGGGTAATCTACTATCTAATTATCTAAGGGCACTTCCGTCTTTCTGTCTCACAACACCGCTACGTCATCATCTCGTGAGACCGCAATGCACTCTTGGGACCGGAGCGCGCAACAAGCATCGGGTACCGGCCACTCCAGGTGCAACAAGCATCGTGTACCGGCCGCTCTAGGAGGTGCAACAACCATCAGATACCGGCCGCTCCAGGAGGTGAGTATGTAACTTTTTTATTTTAATTCGTTTTTTTTTTAACAGGGATATGCAGTATACTATGTGACTGGACAATATACTACGTGACTGGGCAGTATAACTACGTGGCTCTGCGCTGTATACTGCGTGGCTCTGTGCTGTATACTGCGTGGCTCTGCGCTGTGTACTGCGCGGCTCTGCGCTGTGTACTGCACGGCTCTGCGCTGTGTACTGCGCGGCTCTGCACTGTGTACTGCGCGTTCTGCGCTGTATACTGCGCGGCTCTGCGCTGTATACTGCGCAGCTCTGCGCAGCTCTGCGCTTTGTACTGCGCGGCTCTGCGCTATATACTGCGTGGCTCTTCGCTGTATACTACGCGGCTCTGCGCTGTGTACTGCGCGGCTCTGCGCTGTGTACTGCGCGTGTCCGTGCTGTGTACTGCGCGTGTCTGCGCTGTATACTGCGGGGCTCTGCACTGTATACTGCGGGGCTCTGCGCTGTATACTACGCGGCTCAGCGCTGTATACTGCGCGGCTCTGCGCTGCATACTGCGTGGCTCTACGCTGCGTACTGCGCGGCTCTGCGCTGTATACTGGGTGGCTCTGCGCTGTGTACTGCGCGGCTCTGTGCTGTGTACTGTGCGGCTCTGCACTGTGTACTGCGCGGCTCTGCGCTGTGTACTGCGCGGCTCTGCGCTGTGTACTGCGCGGCTCTGCGCTTTATACTGTGCGGCTCTGCGCTCTGTACTGCGCGGCTCTGCGCTGTGTACTGCGCAGCTCTGCGCTGTATACTGCGTGGCTCTGCGCTGTGTACTGCGCGGCTCTGCGCTGTGTACTGCGCGGCTCTGCGCTGTGTACTGCTCGGCTCTGCGCTGTGTACTGCGTGGCTCTGCGCTGTGTACTGCGCGGCTCTGCGCTGTGTACTGCGCGGCTCTGCGCTGTGTACTGCGCGGCTCTGCGCTGTGTACTGCACGGCTCTGCGCGGTATACTGCGCGGCTCTGCGCTTTATACTGTGCGGCTCTGCGCTCTGTACTGCACGGCTCTGCGCTGTCTACTGCGCGGCTCTGCGCTGTGTACTGCTCGGCTCTGCGCTGTGTACTGCGCAGCTCTCCGCTTTATACTGCGCGGCTCTGCGCTTTATACTGCGCGGCTTTGCGCTGTGTACTGCATGGCTCTGCGCTGTGTACTGCGCGGCTCTGCGCTGTGTACTGCACGGCTCTGCGCTGTGTACTGCACGGCTCTGCGCTTTATACTGCGCGGCTCTGCGCTGTGTACTGCACGGCTCTGCGCTGTGTACTGCGCGGCTCTGCGCTGTGTACTGCACGGCTCTGCGCTTTATACTGCGCGGCTCTGCGCTGTGTACTGCACGGCTCTGCGCTGTGTACTGCGCGGCTCTGCGCTGTGTACTGCGCGGCTCTGCGCTTTATACTGCGCGGCTCTGCGCTTTATACTGCGCGGCTCTGCGCTGTGTACTGCGCGGCTCTGCGCTGTGTACTGCGCGGCTCTGCGCTGTGTACTGCACGGCTCTGCGCTTTATACTGCGCGGCTCTGCGCTGTGTACTGCACGGCTCTGCGCTGTGTACTGCGCAGCTCTGCGCTGTGTACTGCACGGCTCTGCGCTTTAAACTGCGCGGCTCTGCGCTGTGTACTGCACGGCTCTGCGCTGTGTACTGCGCGGCTCTGCGCTGTGTACTGCGCGGCTCTGCGCTTTATACTGCGCGGCTCTGCGCTGTGTACTGCGCGGCTCTGCGCTGTGTACTGCGCGGCTCTGCGCTGTGTACTGCACGGCTCTGCGCTTTATACTGCGCGGCTCTGCGCTGTGTACTGCACGGCTCTGCGCTGTGTACTGCGCGGCTCTGCGCTGTGTACTGCACGGCTCTGCGCTTTATACTGCGCGGCTCTGCGCTGTGTACTGCACGGCTCTGCGCTGTGTACTGCGCGGCTCTGCGCTGTGTACTGCGCGGCTCTGCGCTTTATACTGCGCGGCTCTGCGCTGTGTACTGCGCGGCTCTGCGCTGTGTACTGCACGGCTCTGCACTGTATACTGCGTGGCTGTGCAATATACTACGTGGACATGCATATTCTAGAATACCCGATGAGTTAGAATCGGGCCACAGTCTAATAATCATAAGACTACGGATAGTGGTTTGGAATTGTGCTGTACTGTCACTTTAAGAGCTGATATTATCTGACAAAACTTGTGACCTGGTGAGCTGATGTAGATTTCATAGGCGTTGGCATAGTAACTGTGTCTGACTGCGCATATCAATGAGCTAATCAGCCAGGTGGCAGTTATTTTTAGAAATTGCCTCAGAAACCAGCCCATTATAAACGTATAGGAAAATTTCTCCATTGAAACGCATTGAAAGACTTTTTTCAAACACAAATTGCGCAAAAACTACAAATCCGATCGACACGAAAAATACTTAGCACACCTCTCAGGAACGCTGGCTTCGAAATGACACCTCACTGGAGTCTGTGAGTTTAGCGGTTCGGGCCGCATTACGTGCGGACTGAATAATAAGAATAAGAAGAAGTTTACCACGGTGGAATAACAGTATAGTGCTTTGTTCCAAAGCACTATAATAATAAGAAGTTTACCACGATGGAATAACAATATAGTGCTTTGTTCCAAAGCACTATAATAAGAAGAAGTTTACCACGATGGAATAACAATATAGTGCTTTGTGCCTAAGCACTATAATAAGAAGTTATCCACGTTCGGATTACAATATAGTGCTTTGTTCCAAAGCACTATAAAAATGCCTGTCACAAATAAGAATATGATGAAGAAGTAGAATATGAAGAAGAAGAATAGTTGAATAAAAAGAATATGAAGAATGTAACAAAAAAAATAATAGGTAGAAGATGAAGAAGATGAATAAGGTGAAGAAGAAGTTGATGTCAAAGATGCTGCTGATGATGAAGAAGAAAGTGTGGGAGAAGTTAAAAAAAAAGGTGAAGGGCGTGGAAGTTGTGAAACATCAATATCTGACAAAATAAAAAAATTCTTAACATAGTCAATATCTTTGTAACTCCGAACATCTTAAAAAAAAATAAAAAATCCTGCTATTCTATTTGATTGGGCTAAACCTCTGTGCCTTTAATGTCTCCGCCACCTCCCCCAATACATCCTACATTATTCTTAGCTGTTTTCCTTCATGTAGAATGAACCTACAAGGAAAGAAAGGGTTTATTTTAATTCCGATATTTTCGTCCCATTGACTTGCATTGGTATCGGGTATTGGTATCGGCGAGATCCGATATTTTGCCGGTATCGGCCGATCCAATCCGATACCGATACTTTCCGATATCGGAAGGTATCGCTCAACACTATCCAGGACACTATGTTCAGCAATTTGGAGGAGAAAAAGCGTAATTTTTTTCCTTTCCATGATAATATCTTAAATTTAATCAAACGAGAATGGAAAAAACCCAATAAAAAGATATCTATCCCTCAGGCATTAAAGCGCAAATATCCCTTTGATGAAGAGGTCTGTGAAAAGTGGGAAAAGGCTCCTAAATTGGATGCAGCCATTGCTAGCACCTCTAAGGGAGTAGCATTACCATTTGAGGACATGGGAGCCCTAAAAGATCCCTTGACAAGAAAGTGGATGCTTTCCTGAAGTCTGCTTGGGAGGCAGCGACATGGTCATTTAAACCCGGAGTGGCCACCACTTGCACAGCACATGCTATGGTTAAGTGGTTGGAGGAACTGAGTGTCCAGATTAAAAACAAATGCCTGAGAGAGAGACTACTTGAAGCATTACCCTCCCTACAGGGCGCAGCAAGATTCCTAGTGGATGCTTCGATTGATTCTGTCAGAGGTGCCGCCCATGCATGTGCTTTATCCAATTCAGGACATAGAGCATTATGACTGAAAAATTGGATGGCTGACTTCCAATCTAAAGTTAAGCTCTGTGGAGTACCCTGTGAAGGACAATATCTGTTTGGTAAATCCTTGGATGAGATTCTAGAAAAAGCATTGGATAAGAAAAAACGTTTTCCGCCTCCTTCCTTTCCTAGGCACCGATGGGAGACCTCTCATTCATCCTTTCATGGGTACGGATACAGAGGACGCCGTGGCCATTCAGACGATAGGTCGGTACGGGGCAGACCTTGGAAAGAGAGGAAGGAGAGAGGATTCCTCTTCAATAAGCCTCCCCCCAAGCCTGACACCAAACATCAATGACGCCAGGATCCCAGTGGGGGAAGACTCCGATGGTTTGTCCGTCACTGGGCAGCATTACCAGTGTCTCATTGGGTAATCAGCATATTATCGGAAGGCCTAAAGTTCAAATTCTCCAGCCCCCCACCGAAGCGCATGATAATGACCCAGGTGGCGGGAAAAAATCAGGCCACACTAGAGAGAGAGATTCTTCTCATGCAAAAAGGAGTCCTAATAAGAGTACCCCACCAGGACATCGGGAAAGGTTTCTACAGCACCTTGTTCCTTACGCCAAAACCAGACGGCTCGCTAAGAACAATTTTCAACTTGAAAGCACTAAACCGCTATATTCAAGTGGAAAGTTTCAAAATGGAGACTCTAAGAATGGCAATAAAAGTTCTCGACCCGGACTGTTACATGGCAGTAATAGATCTAACAGATGCTTACTACCATGTGCCAATTGCTGGCCAACACCAACAATACCTAAGACTAGTGGTAAACATTGCAAAAGTTCCCACCCATCTGCAATATCAATGCCTTCCCTTTGGGGTAACTATAGCTCCCCATATATTTACAAAAGTCATTTCCAAAGTAGCATCTTTCATCAGAAAGGAAGACATAATACTAGTACCCTATCTGGACTTTTTTTGGTAGTAGCAAACAGCAAAGAAAATTGCGAAAAAGCAGTCGCAAGAGTACTGGAGGTACTGACCAAACTAGGCTGGATTATAATCCTAAAGAAATCAAAACTGATCCCAGCTCAAACTCAAGAATTCCTGGGGATTCTATTGGATTCGGTCAAGCAGGAGTGTATCCTCCCACAGAGGAAAATCCAAGCTATTCAACAGAAGATACAACTGTTCCAACTAGGACAGCCCATTTCACTGCAGAATGCAATGTCGCTCTTAGGTGTCCTAACGGCAACGATTCCGGCGACCCGGTGGGCACAAAGCCACACGAGAGAATTACAATGGCAGATACTAGCTGAGCAAACGAAGAATCCATACAACCTGAATCGGTAAATTCTTCTATCTTCAAGAGTTCAAGACTCATTAGAATGGTGGTTGAGAGTGGAAAATTTAAGCTAAGCAGTGCCTTGGTCAGTGCGGAATCCAGTAATCCTAACTATCGATGCGAGCCCATGGGGGTGGGGAGCACACCTGGACGATCAGGTCCTACAAGGTCAATGGGAGGCCTCAATGAGAGCAGCATTTTCAAATCTAAAAGAACTGATGGCGGTGAGGCAAGCACTTCTACACATAGGAGAAAGGATACGAGGAAGACATGTGGTAGTGTTGTCCGACAACAACACAGCAATAGCTTACATAAATTGGCAAGGGGGCACAAGATCAGCATCCCTTATGGCAGAGGCCAAAGAACTGTTCATATGGGCTGAGAACAACCTTCTTTCCTTAGCAGGAACATATTTTAGAGGGTCAGAGAATCAAATAGCCGATTTCTTAAGCCATCACATATTACACCAAGGAGAGTTGTCCCTGAACCAGGGAATATTTGGGAAAATCTGTGCCAGCTGGGGCATTCCAGAAATAGACTTATTGCCACAAAAGAAAATTGGAAGGTGGAAAAGTTCTATTCTCTGAACCCAAGGGAAAACCCGGAGGGAGTAGATGCGCTTCTGTACTGATGGAACTTTCATCTAGCATATGCATTTCCCCCGATACCGTTAATCCCGACAGTCCTCAAGAAAATTCTGGAAGACAAGGCATGAGTAATCCTTATAGCGCCCTTTTGGCCAAAAAGGTCATGGTTCACGTGGCTCAGACGCATGTCTATCTCGGACCCGTGGATCCTTCTGGATACGCCGGATCTCCTACACCAGGGACCAGTGCAACACCCCCAAGTACACAGGCTACATCTCAGGCCTGGAACTTGAGAGGGGGCTCCTGTTAGCAAAAGGATTCTCAAACCCTTTAGTGACCACATTGCTCGCTAGCAGAAAAAAGGTCACATCAGAAAAATAGCAGAAAATCTGGCAGAAATTCCTGGAATTCTCAGGGCGACAATTGTCTGAATCGAGCCAAGAAATTCCGGTAAAAGAAATTCTAGAATTTCTTCAAAAAGGGTTAGAGAGGGGGCTATCTACTAGCACCTTAAAGGTGCAAGTCTCCGCCCTGGGTGCGCTGTTTGATCAAAAACTTGCTGATCACCCTTGGGTCTATAGGTTCATCTGAGCCTCCTTTACATCCAGACCCTCAAAATTATTACCTAAGTTGGCTCCCTGGGATCTAAATTTAGTTTTAAATGCCTTAACTGTTTCCCCCTTTGAGCCTCTTGCTTCCATTTCAATAAAAGCCTTAACCCTGAAAATGGTCCTCCTGGTTGACTTAACTTCAGCCCGACATACCTGCGAGCTGCAAGCTATTTCAGTGAACCCCCCTTACACTACCTTTCAGGATGATAAAGTGGTTATTAAAACTGACCCGGCCTTCCTTCCAAAGGTCAACTCAAAATTTCATAGAGACAAGGAAATAATTTTGCCGTCATTTTGTCCTCAACCAAAATCCCAGGGAGAACAAACGTTCCATTGTCTAGATGTCAGACGCTGCCTGCTTCAATACATAGAAGCTACAAAATCTTGGCATCAGTCATCAGACCTTTTTGTCACCTTCCAGGGGACAAACAGGGGAAAAAAGGCCTCAAAGGCAACTATTGCACGGTGGTTGCGTACGGCTATTTCACTTTCATATTCCTCTTCTGGCCAAGTTCCCTCACAAGGTGTTATGGCTCACTCCACGCGTGCTGTTGCCAAATCCTGGACGGAAAGGGCAAATGCTTCGGTGGAACAGATTTGTAGAGCGGCAGTATGGTCTTCACCCTCCACCTTCTTCCGACATTATAGGCTAGACTTAGGTCTATCAAACTTGTCTTTTGGGAGAAAGGTTCTATCTGCTGTTGTCCCACCCTAGGAGTCTTTTTATTTCTTCCTCTCACGTACGGTGCTGTCATGGTGAAGGGAAAAAATGATAATTACTTACTGGTAATTTGATTTTCCAGAACCATGACAGCACCGCATTAATTCCCGCCCTATCTTGGTGATGGTTGTGTGATTCACAAAAAAAAACAAAAAAACTTTAATACATATGAATAAAAATATATAAAGGATATATGTATATAGAAACTACCCCAGAGATTTGATCTGCCATGTGCACAGGTGTCAGTAAAAAATGTTTACTGTGTCACAGGCACGTTCGACAGGCAGCATACAGCATCAGTGTAAAACAGTGGAAATTCTTCCAGATTTGTCTAAATGTGACTTTACAACAGAGAAAAGCACTGAAACTCCTTCTGGAAACCTTGCACAAACATAATTATTCCTCTACGAGGTGTTACAATACCAGACTGGCCTTCTCTTACAGGGTTCCAATGGGACAATCTACTTTTATATAGTCCACAAAGACAAAGGGATCCCACATATGCATGTTTTTCTCAATATCTGACATGAAATCAGAATACACCTTTCCCATTTTAGGTCAATTAGGAATACCATAATTAATATTTACCAAATTCCAGATTAATGAGCGAAAAGAATGTTTTAAGACATTTGTATTACTTACTGCAAAGTGAAAAGTTTACATACACTAAGATTACTATGCCTTTAAACAATTCTGGACTGCCCATATGATGATGTCATGTGTTTGGAATCTTGTGAAAGGTTTTTTGGCAACATCTGATTTTAATCAGAGACACACCTGTGGATGTATTTTAATGCACACATGAAACACACTGCTTCTTTGTGTAGCATCATGCGAAAGTCTAAAGAAAACATCCAAGATATCAGGAAGAGAATTGTGGACTTGCACAAGTCTGGCTCATCCCTGGGTACAATTTCAGGAGACCTGAAGGTACCTCATTCATCTGTACAAACAATTATACTCAAGTACAAACAAGATGGGAATGTCCAGCCATCATACTGCTTAGGAAGGAGATGGGTTATGTGTCCCAGAGATGAGCCAGCTTTGGTCTGACATATGCATATCAACCCAAGGACAAAAGCAAAAGACCTTGTGAAGATGATGATGGAAGCTGGTAAGATTGTGGCAATATCCACAGTGAAATGAGAACTGTATTAAGATGGGCTGGTAAGCCACTCTACCAGGGAGAAGCCATTGCTCCAAAAAAATAATAAAAAAGCCAAATTAATGTTTGCAAATGCACACAGGAATAGAGACCTTACTTTTGGAGACATGTCCTGTGGTCTGATGAAACTAAAATTGTACTTTTTGGGCATAAAGACCATCGTTACATTTGGAGGAAAAGGGGAGAAGCTTGGAAGCCTAATCAACACCATCCCAACTGCCTATGCAATTTGGATCTTTAAATGCAAAATGTTTTAATATTCCATCTTAAAGATCTCAGATCTTATTTGCTATGCATAAGCAAAGGGTGCAATTATTAATTCTGTCAGACTCAATTTAAATCAGGATATGTTCCTAATATTAGGGACCATTACTAAACAGAATGGTTCCACGGCGCCAACTCAAAGTCACAATTCTCGGGGATCTCAAAAGCACTACATAAATGTTGGCACATTCAATTATTGATACCTTGTCTAGAAACTGAAGGCAGGTATGCTATCCTCAAACTTAAAATATCTTACCCTAGGTATACTGTTGGTTGTTGATATGCATCTAATCAAGGTCAAACTTATGCTTGCTGTTTCCTGAAGATACTCCCTGACTCCTCTGATAAATGCAGCCACGTTTTACCTTGTCTCTTCCATCTGTGCAATTAAACTTCATATAGTCCTTGGTTACGACAGCAGGGAGGGAAAGAAACATACAATACAACAGAAACATTAGACATAATGAAAACATAACATTGTAATCTCTACAACATTCAAGGGAAATTCTTAGATCTAGATACTCAGATGTTACAAAAATGCAATGACAATTATATAGTCGACATAGCCCTCCATTCTTTGGTTATGGACTCTATTGAGCAATTAGAGTCAATTTTCTGAAACCAAGAAACACTTCTATAAAGAATACCAGGTGGCAAGGAGTCTTAGATCGAATCATTTTTCAACCAATGCTTTATAAATCATACATTAAACAACTCATTCCATTTTAACCTGCCGTGGTTGCCTCCCCTTTTGCCAATCAGTCCCTTCAAACCCATGTAACAGTAATTACATAAGCTGGAAAAGTCACATCTGTTTTCCAATTATTGGCCAATGCCATATTAAACATTGATGCCAAATTATTCTACAAAATTCTGGCTAATAGATTAACAACCCTACTTCCTTTGATTATCAGGTGAGATTTCTACAGGAGAGGGAGGCACAAAATAATGTGAATAAAACTATTTCACTTATGATGAATGATATGTCCTCATCAAAGTCGCTTGGTTTCGTGTGTATGATCATTGGTGTAAGAAATTCACACTTTCTGACATTTGCTCATTAATCTTGGATTTATTGCCACATGCCTATTATGATCGATAAATGTGCATATGGTTTTTCCAGATTTACTAAGTAGTATTAAATGCATTCCACTTGATTCGGTATATATTAAGGTTGTATATGTAAGGCTAGTTTCACATTTGCGTTTAAAAACGCAGCGTTTAAAACGCAAACGCAGGTGGTGAAAAAACGCATGTAAACGCGTGCAAACGCTGCGTTTTTTAGACGCATGCATTTGCTCATGGGGTGTCATTGAGACACATATATATATATATATTTATATATATATCATTGAGACACATATATATATATATATATATATATATATATATATATATATATTTATATTTACTTCAGCGCGATATAGCAGAAAAGCCGATTGCCGGCTTTTCAATTCTCCTGCCTAAATCCGACATGATATGAGACATGGTTTACATACAGTAAACCATGTCATATCCCCCTTTTTTGCATATTCCACACTACTAATGTTAGTAGTGTGTATGTGCAAAATTTTCAGGTTTCAGGAACCTGAAAATTTTGCACATACACACTACTAACATTAGTAGTGTGGAATATGCAAAAAAAGGGGGATATGACATGGTTTACTGTATGTAAACCATGTCTCATATCATGTCGGGTTTAGGCAGGAGAAATGAAAAGCCGGCAATTGAATTACCGGCTTTAGGGTTAGGGGTAGGGTTAGGGGTAGGGTTAGGGGTAGGGTTAGGGTTAGGGTTTGGATCCCTTTATCACCTTGATGGTGGGGGGAGGCTTATCAGTGTGTATTCTTGTTTTTTCTATTGAAACGCATGCGTTTAAAACGCAACCAAACGCATGTGCTTAAAAACGCATGCGTTTACATAGACAGCAATACGTTTTTTTGCCACAAAAAAAGCATGCATTTTTTTGCGGCAAAAAAACGCCTCTAGAAATTACTACATGTTGCATTTCTGCAACAAAACGCAAGCACAGAAAAGACGCAAGCGTCGTCAAACGCGGCAAAACGCATACAAAAAAAACGCATGCGTTTTTAATGTTAAATATAGGAAAAAAAAACGCATGCTTTTTTTGCGCTAAAACGCAGCGGCAATAAACGCAAATGTGAAACCAGCCTAACTTAATCGATTGATATTTCATTTAAATCAAAGTTCATTTATTAAGATGTATTGGGTCTTCTTTTGTATTGTGTCACTTATGCATGACTTGCAGTTTCCAACTATTCCTGCTAAGTGGAAGCAGCATCAGGTTTCTTGAGGTTCAATTATATCATGTTTTAATCTGTTTTTATAATAAAGACATATGTTATTTATATCCTGGATTCATGTGCCAATGAACTTCCCTTTTCTCCCCTTTCTACCTGTGATCACCAGCGGGTGCAGCGCCCTCAGGACGAACTCCAGTTGAAGTAATTATCCAGTGATTTACAACGTGGTAAGCTTTCAAAACCTCCCTCTTCCTCCTCCCTACCTCCATTCCATTGGTTTGTCATCAGTGGATACTGAGAAAGCATTTTAATGGGGTTTCTTGAAGGCCGCCATTAAACAAATAGATTACTGACTGTGTTTACTTAATAAAATGTTGACCTTGTATACCTGTCCATCTGCCCATATCAAAACCAAAGATACTCTAACTGCTCCAATATCATTTCATAATGGGACGAGGCAGGGTATTCCCTCTCCCATTTAATATATGTAATAATCATTATGGAACATTTGGCAACTGTCATACGGAAGAACTCCAGTGTTCTGTGTGTAGGCCAAAACTAATACAAAACTTCTCTATAAGTTGATGATCTTCTACTCCATATATCACAAGCTCACATTACTTTCCCTTCTTTAATGGAAGAATTTGACCAACCTGGCAATATACCGTAAGTAATTTTAAAGTTAACTACTCCAAAACAGGGCATTGAATATTACCATACCCCCTTCAGACTTTCATTTAGCTTGGAACATTCAACCTTAAAAAGCTTTATTCTGTGAATTATCTTACACTCTTAGAAAAAACTCTTAATGACCTTCATATATATGATAAAAAACCTATATTGTGATTTGGGCGAATAAACACGTTTACAGTGTATATTCTGCCCTGGTCCTCACACGTTTTTCAGACAGATCCAATTATCCATCTCTTGAGTTTTTATAGAGTAATAAAGTGTGTGTTGATCAAGTTTTTCTAGCAACTAATTAGATCATTGGGTGCAACTGGACATCAAGACTTACAAAGGTATCACCAGGCATCTCTTTTGGTCCATTTATTCTACTCTCATTTTCACTCTGCATCAAAGCAGTGGGTCATTTTAGTACAAGAATTCTCCTCCCTACCCTTAAAATGTCTCCCCTTGATTGAAACTAAAGATAAATTACAAATACTATAGCTTCACAGGGATTTTTTATTAAAGCAGTCTTAAAGATTTCAAACAAATTAAGGCAGAAAAACCCCATTACAAACTTTCACAGCTCGCTAATTCCCATATTCTCTAATCCTGATTTCCCACCTGACCTCTCAAGGGACAAGTTCCTTAGCTGGATTATAAACTCGGATGTTCACTTTGGCCATATATTAAAAGGAACTGATATAAATAGCTTTGAAGAACTTCAAGCCCTTGATCCCCTACAAAAACTTTATTGGATAGAGTATGAACAACTGAGATCTTTTGTAAACTTGCAGAAAAAAGGAGGACAGCACTCTTTACTCTCCTCACTGACTCGATTGGAGGGTTTGTATCTGCGAGACTCACCACTATCGCATCTGAAATCCCATATATGTGATCTATTGTGTCAGACGTCCCCAACAGTAGATTCCAACTTTATACACTCATGGGAAGCAGAGTTGAGCACTACCTTCTCTGATGAGGGTATGCAAAAAGCATGATTGTTTACTCAAATGTCTTCAGCTGATTATGCCCAAGAAAAAAAATATATGATTTTGACAAGTTGGAATGAGTTCCCAACAAAACTACATGCAATATTTCACTCTGTATCAGATTTATGTTGATGCTGTGGAGCAGAGAAAGACACAAATCCCCATATTTGGTGGGAATGTGATAAAATAAAACTTTTCTGGGAGGGAGCAAGTCTGCTGCATACCATAAGATTACTGGAGGGAGAATCAACTCATCCCTCCAGGTAGCTCTCCTGCCCACTCTTCCAGGTTCTATTAGTGCTAAAAAATGTAGCCTATAGTGATGGGCCAACCCCATGATCTTCAGGTCCAGCAGGTTCAGATGAATGTGCGGTCCAAACATTCATTGCTTGCCACGCTGTCACCTTCAAGACAGCACAGTAAACACGGGCTCTGATTAGCAGTAAGATCATTACTGCCGGTAAGAGAGCTACGGTTCCCACACTGTCAGATGACAGTTTGAGCCAGCATCTGTGACCGGTGGTAAAAAGGTTAACTCTGATCACACGCATTGGCTGATGAGAGAGTACAACTGCCACCATCCTATACCTGCTGTCTCTGAAAAAAGCGAAAGCAGGAGCCACTGATGGGAGTAGTCATCAGCCAGCGCCTGTGCTATAAATAAATACATTTAAAATAAATGCGTGGTCCATTCTATTTTTTTAAACCAACACAAGCCAAACTGACAGCTGTGGGCTGCAACCCTCAGCTGTCAGCTTTATCATGGCTGGTTATCAAGAATACGGGGTCCCACTTTTTTTATTATTTGAATAAACAATTTAAAAAATGGTGTAGGGTCCCCCCATTTTTGACAACCAGCCAAGCTAAAGCAAACAGCTTGGGTCTGGTATTCTCAGACTGGTAAGGGGCCATGGATATAGGCCCTCCCAGCTTTAAAATAGCAGCCCACAGCCTTCCCAGAAAGGGTCAATTCTGGGGCTCCACCCGGCTCTTCACATTTGCTCTAGTGTCGTGGCAAGTAGATTAATGGTTTTAGGGTTGATGTCAGCTGTTTTATGGTCTCTGACATCAAGTCAACAGGATAGTAATGGAGAGGTGTCTATAAGACACCCCCATTACAGACCCCATACTTAGATTGTAAGAAAGACACAGCAAGAAAAAAATCCCTAAATTCAAATGACACAGACTCCTTTATTTGAAATAAAAATAATAATTATTCTAACCTTATGCTTAATTTACTGATGCTCATGTCACCTGTAACAGAAAATAATAAACAACTATAATTCTCATCTTACACATAATTGACCATTACCTATGTCCCCTTGAAAATAACAGAAAATAATAAAGAACCATATCCCTCATCTGTCCAATCCAGATGATTTGGAGAGCAGCCACATCAGTGGCTGCTCTCCTCGTCAGCCAGAACACACTGATAGGAGCATAGCTGCTCTTGAAGTGTGTAGCACAGAGCTGCCATGAGAAAGTTCACCGAAGTTCAAACCTGATGAACCCCGGAGACCTGACTAATTGCACAGCTCGCTGCTTCAGAAAGTCCAAAATCTCTCCTGCACCCTGCATTCTCCAGCATACTCTGTGGATGTCCCAAAAATTGACAAATAAAGAGAGAACTTCCGCAAGTTTTTGTTATGTAGCATGATATGATTATAGCATGCCATGATTATGGCAGCATGAGGTAGGTACTGAGACACTAAGTGATACATCACTGGAATTAGAGTCTCTTTTCCTTCATTATGCTGTTCTCAGATGAGGCAGCAAAAACCTGATCAGATATTCCCTTTATGGGACAATAAGATGTCCCTATATGATTTCTCCATATAATTGGATGTTGTACCCTTAAATAAAAAGGTCACACACAATGTTAGGTGGCAGTTGACAAATCCAGCTTCATAATGAATTAGCACAAAAAGAGTAAAAAAATGGCAAATATAATTTAAATATCCATATCTTTTGTATACAAGAGAGAGGAGTTGAAGTCTAAAGTGCTTCAAATATACCAAACTTTTTATTAATGTATACAATTCTAAATAGAAAATGACAAAAAGACAATGTAAAAAGATGATCAAAGCAAAGAGCTAGGCTGACACAGACTGCTAGTGTAAAATAGTCTCAACGAAGGGCTCTTCAAATAACGATGCAAAATCTACAAGAAGCAAAAAAAGTGTATGAGTCCTTATTCAACAAGTTGCTTTATGGAGTTGCTTCCATGGTCAGATAGGACACATTGTTACCTTACATGACCATATCACCATGTATATTCTGTACCTAGTGAACTTTAATAATTTTTTAATAAATATCCACATTTTTTGCAGTTGACACCTTAGGATTCTTAAAGAGGTTGTCCACTACTAGGACAACCCCTTCTTAAACTAAATGTTTGACCCTGATAAAATAAACAAATACTCACCTTCTGTGCCTGCTTCGTTCCCGTGGTGCCAGCACTTGTGGTCCTGGGGCAGTGATGTGGTAGAATGACACGTGGTGCCCAAGGCCCCATCAGCGCTGTCATCACTGTCTCCGACTCCTGTCAAAATGAACACAAAGCAGAAGTCCGAGAAGCCACCTAGACTTTCACTTCATGTTCAGTTTGTCCGAAGTCGGAGATAGTGACGCCATCACTGATTGGGTGCGGGGTATCAGATGTCATTCCACCTCATCACAGCCCCGGGACTGAAAGTGCCGACACCGCTTCAATGGAGCTGGCTTGGGAGGTGAGTATTGATTTAATTTAAGAAGGGGTTGTCTTAGCAGTGGACTACCCCTTTGAGCAAGTCAAACCATTAATAACATTGCTTGTGTAATATTTTCGAGTTCAGCTATGATAATTATTGGATCTCCTTCTAATCACAGCTCTAAAGTCATGGCTCCTTATGAATACCTAATGACTAGAAACAGTAATAAAAATTGCATTTTTCATGTTTCCATTTACTTTTTGTTTTGTTAAGAAAACATTGCTGTTCCAAAGGTACTTGTAGAAATTGAGTAAGTGGCAATAACTGTAGCCGGCATGCTAAATTCTTAAGAAGAACTGGTATTATCAAACTTAATGATTCCTCAAAGAACTAAATGTAGTAGGAAAACTTCTCCAGATGGCAGTAAGGTTTTCCACTGATTACTCTCTTTGTGCTATTATGCTTTACACTCTTTGTGTCTAATGAAATATCCCACTAAATACAACATCTGGACAAACTTACAATTCTGCCTTTATAGTTTCATAAGCTTCACATGTGGTTTCTTCTTTGGCTTTCTTTGCAGGAATAATTGACATGCTTACATAGGAAGCAATGGAGCTGCAAATCCCAATTAAGTAAAACAAAATCAACTCTTTAGTTAAAATACGTGTATCCGGCGCTTTTGCTAAACTAAAAGAATAACTTTTTGAGACTGAAAAACAAGCAAAGTTTGCACTAGAATAGTCTGCTTATGTAGAGATTAGGTGGTACCCAAGGGCCTGATGTCAGAATGGCCAACAGCTGCTACTATAAGTAAAATTCTGTGAAGTTTTAAGTACAGTCTGGAAAAAGATTTTCTTCTCAAGATCAAAGGAGTGTTAACATTTGTTTCCCCTCCTATCCTAGGTGTCAAGGGATCCTGCCCCTTCTAGTTCTTCCTTATCTTTAGGTGCTGCTTGAAACCCTCCACTCAGTTTTACCACCATCCTTGTGGAGAGCGGGTGTGACCTGGTGGGGAGATCCCTACTATCACAGTGAGAAAGTCTCACAGTGCAGCACTGAGCTCAGAGAATTCACTGCAGCTCACAGTGAGAAATGCTTCCCTGTGAACTCTGAGCTCAGCACTGTACCTTAAACCTTAAGTAAATAAATTACTTGGATTCCCCTGTATTTTTGATAACCAGCCAGGCAAAACTGACAGCTGCGGGCTGCAACCCTCAGCTGCCAGTGTTAGCAAGGCTGATTCTAAAAAATACAGGGGCCCTCACGCCATTTCTTAAAATTATTTAAATAAATAATTTAAAAAAACAGCTTGGGGTCACCCCTATTTGTGACAACCAGCCAAGCTAAAACAGACATCTGGGAGCTAGTATTCTCAGGCTGGTAATTGGCCATGTATATTTTCTCCCCTCAGCCTAAAAATAGCAGCCTGCCACTGCCCAGAAAAGGCACACCTATTAGATGTGCCAATTTTGGCTCTTTGCCTTGCTCTTCCCACTTGCCTGTGGTGGTGGCAAGTGGGGTAATATTTGTAGGGTTGATGTCACCTTTGTATTGTTTGGTGACATCAAGCCCACTGGTTAGTAATGGAGAGGTGTGTATAAGATGTCTCTCCATTACTAATCCTATTGTTATATGGTAGATAAACACACAGCCAGAATAAAGATCTGTGAGTGAGTTCACAGGAAGGAATTTCTCACAATGAACTGCAGTGAACTCTGAGCTCAGTGTTGCACCATGAGACCTTCTCACTGTGATAGAAGTGATCTCACTGAGGCAACTGCAGTTCAAGGGCCGGGTGGAAACACTGCTTCAGTGGCCGGTGGTAAACTCGATGACGTCACTTGTAGTCACTGAGGCTGAGCTCACAGCAGCTCATTCATCAGTGGTTCTCAGCCTGGACAGTCACATTTTGGCAAAGTACAGATTGAAAACTGTTTACTCCAGACTTGGATTACGGCGTGGGACAGAATGACAGAATGTTGGACAGGTGAGAGATATTGGTGTTTTTTATTTTTGTTTGAATACAGAAGACGAGGGGTTCAATGGAATGGGCGTTAGGTGAGTATAATTGTGTTTGTTATTTTTAAGTAAAAAAGTGTTATTTGTTTTTATTTCAAATAAAGGACTTTATTCTGGCTGTTTGTGTACAGTATAACTTTAGGATTAGTAATGGATAGGTGTATTATAGACGCCTCTCCATTACTAATCTGTCGGCTTCTTGTCATCAGACAATACAAAGGTGACATCAACCCCAGAAATATCAGCCTCACTTGCCAATGCTATAGGACAAGTGGGAAGAACAGGGCAAAGTGCCAGAATGGACGTATCTAATAGATGTGCCTCTTCTGGGAGGCTGCGAGCTGCTATTTTTAGGCAATATCCATGGCCCCTTATCAGCCTGAGAATACCAGCCCCCAGCTGTATGCTTTTGCTTGGCTGGTTGTCAAAAATGGGAAGGACTCCATGTCATTTTTTTAAATTATTTATTTAAATATTTTAAATCAGAGTGGGGACCCCTCTATTCTTGATAACAAGCCTTGCTAAATCTGACAGCTAAGGGTTGCAGCACCAAGCTGTGAGTTTTGTTTGGTTTTCAAAAATACAGGAGAACTCAGGCCATTTTTTTAAAATTATTTATTTAGAGCACAGGCGGCGTCTGATGAATACTCCCATCAGCTGCTGCCTGTTCTCAATGTAGCGGCAGCAGGCATATTCTTTTGGAAGCAGTAGTCCCATCAGTCGACGTCAGTGTCCGCAGGTAAACTTTTTACCTCCAATCACAGCTGCGAGGTCATGCTCTCATTTAACAACATGGGAATTGTGA
The DNA here is from genome assembly GCF_051348905.1 of Ranitomeya variabilis. Lineage (NCBI taxonomy): Eukaryota > Metazoa > Chordata > Amphibia > Anura > Dendrobatidae > Ranitomeya > Ranitomeya variabilis. The sequence continues at coordinate 241,252,892 of NC_135232.1, forward strand.
CTTTGACTACATGGACAGGACTTCTTGCTGCATCCAGGCTACCCTACCAATATTGGAATTTATAGAGACAGGATTAATGTTTCTCCTTGCACCATATCTCTTCTATTTGTTCTGATGAAGGTCTGAATGTGGACCGAAAACGTTCGACTTGCCTTTATGGATGCACATCAATAAACTTTTTGCATATGATAATTATTCATCTAGAGTGCCAAGTTTTTTCGGATTTGGATTTGTTGGGCTGGATACCCTACTTGAGCACCTACTCTACACACTACTATGAATGCCGTGTTGTTCCTTTACAAAGCTGGAAATACTCGCCAAGCTCCGAGCATTGAGAGCGCTGCGATGCTCGGGTGAGCACCGAGTAGTGGTGAGCATGCTTGCTCATCACTAATGGGAACCAAAAAAAATGTGATACTAAAAAATTATTAAAAAAAAAAATACATAACGTGAAGCGTTGCATCAGTGAGACTGATTTCAAGGAATTGCATGACAAAGTGCAACTATAAATAAATAAAAATAAAAATACAAAATTGGCACAATCACCAAGGATAAAGATGTAAAATGTTCTCCTTCTTGGGCAATTTTAGATTTCTCAATATCCCGGACATGTTCCCATAACCTTATGCGTAGTTCTCTAGTAGTCGTCCCAATGTAGGATTTGTTGCAGGGACATCGTGCTTGGTAGATCACGCCCTTAGATGAACATGGAAGACACTTCCTAATGGAAAATGTTCGGGTGTGATCAGAATTTTTAAATTCTTTCCCTTTGATTGTATCGGCGCATGCCTTGCAGCGCCTACAAGGAAAGAATCCCTGAATATCACTATTATATCACTAAGAAAATAATTTTGCATATAACCTTTGGGGAGAATAATGACTACATACCAGTAGATCTGACAGATTTTTAGATCTTCTGGCTATAATATAAGGTCTCCAGTAGGGTTGAGCGACTTTCATTTTTTTAAGATCGAGTAGGGTTTTGGGAAACCCGATTTTGTCCAGAGTCGAGTCGAGTGCAGTCGGCCGATTATCGCTAAAAGTCGGGGATCGACCGAAACACGAAACCCAATGCAAGTCAATGGGGAAGCATAGTCGGCAGTGAGTGGAGGCCAGGAAAACACCTACAGTGCCCATTTTAATGCCAAAAACATCCATTCTTGTTTCTGAAGCTTGCCAATCTTAATTAACTGTATAATAATAGTTGGGCATAGGGAATTGGGGGAAAGTTGTGGGGGGAGTAGGGCTGGCTCAAGTTTTTCGTGGGCCCAGGAAATGCGGACTACGTCACGGCGGTGTTGCAGGGAAAGGTAAGTATTTAAAAGTTGCAAGTGCTGTGATCCTGAGCAAGCAGGGGGGGGCCCACTCGTTCGCATTGCCACTGGCACAGGGCCCCTCAAAGTACGGCGGTGTGTTTGCATGGCGGGGGCGCCTCCCACCAGCAGCGACACTTTTGCGTACTCTGAGGGGCCCTGTGCCAGTGACGTCGCCAACGAGTATGCCCCCCCACCTGATGAAGGAACCTGCACTTTCATCTGCACCTTCCTCTTTGTCCCTGTGTAAGGTGGTATAACATGCGGGAAGGGGAACCTTACTTTCAGCAGGGACAGATTCTGGCTGTGTAGAGTACAAGGGGAATGTAGTGGTCTAGGTCAATGTACCAGCAGACTCATTTAGCAGTGGCTGGGCAATGGGCAGGATGAGGAGGAAACAGATATAGGGCCAAAGAATAAAGTAGGCTACATGCAGTTCAAAATTGGTAACAGGACTAAACAGGCGGCATTGCTTTGTTCAGTGGAGTAGCAAACCCAAGAGCAGCAGACACTGTTTCAAGGGCCTAACCACACTAGTAGGCCAAATGCAGTTTAATATCTGATAGTATAGGGCGAAAGCCAGAATGTGGAAGCTCAGCTTTGTTCAGTTGAGGACAACACCAGGGAGGGGCAGACACCTTTAGTAGGCCGGAAAAGCCTATTGCATTTTTTAAAATGGTAATTTGGAGCAGAAGGTTGAAGCTCAGCTTTATTTAGTTGAGGGCAACACCAGGGAGGGGCAGAAGCCGTTAGTAGGCCCTAACCACCATTTTTTTTTTTTTTAAAACCACTTAATGAGAGCCGGAAGGTTGAAGCTCAGCTTTATTTAGTTGAGGACAACACCAGGGAGGGGCAGAAGCCGTTAGTAGGCCCTAACCACCATTTTTTTTTTAAAAACACATAATGAGAGCCGGAAGGTTGAAGCTCAGCTTTATTTAGTTGAGGACAACACCAGGGAGGGGCAGAAGCCGTTAGTAGGCCCTAACCACCATTTTTTTTTAAAAACCACTTAATGAGAGCCGGAAGGTTGAAGCTCAGCTTTATTTAGTTGAGGACAACACCAGGGAGGGGCAGAAGCCGTTAGTAGGCCCTAACCACCATTTTTTTTTTTTTAAAACCACATAATGAGAGCCGGAAGGTTGAAGCTCAGCTTTATTTAGTTGAGGACAACACCAGGGAGGGGCAGAAGCCGTTAGTAGGCCCTAACCACCATTTTTTTTTAAAAACCACTTAATGAGAGCCGGAAGGTTGAAGCTCAGCTTTATTTAGTTGAGGACAACACCAGGGAGGGGCAGAAGCCGTTAGTAGGCCCTAACCACCATTTTTTTTTTTTAAACCACATAATGAGAGCCGGAAGGTTGAAGCTCAGCTTTATTTAGTTGAGGGCAACACCAGGGAGGGGCAGAAGCCGTTAGTAGGCCCTAACCAAAGTTGAAGGCCAAATGCAGTTTAATTTCTGATACTATAGGCCGAAAGCCAGAAGGTGGAAGTTCCGATTTAGACAGTGGAGGACAATTTGAATTAGGGACTGCAGACAGACTTAGTAGGCTGTCCCCTGTGGACCATGCATCCACCACATTAACCCATTGCGCCGTAATGGACACGTAATCTTCCGTGGCCATGCCTACAGGTCCATGCGTCTGTTGTCAGGTGCACCTTTGTACTCACAGATTGCCAGAGTGCATGGACAATGCGGTCTTCTACATGCTGGTGGAGGGTTGGGATGGCTTTTCTCGCAAAAGAAGTGTCGACTGGTTAGCTTGTAGCGTGGTACAGCGTAGTCCATCATGGCCTTATTAATAGTAAATAAAATATATAACTAGGCTCTATGAACTTTTAAATAGGTTCCAGGGGTACACGGGCAGCATTGGTGTGGTCAGTGGAGGAGTATTGCAAGTAGGGGCTGCAGACAGGCTATCAAAGGCCTAAAATAACAAACAGTAGGCAGTCATGGCAGTTTTACATCGGTTACATGGATACACAGGCAGGCACTCCAGGCAGCATTGTGCTCAGTGGAGGAGTATTGCAAGTAGGGGCCGCAGACAGGCTATCAAAGGCCTAAAATAACAAACAGTAGGCAGTCATGGCAGTTTTACATCGGTTACATGGATACACAGGCAGGCACTCCAGGCAGCATTGTGCTCAGTGGAGGAGTATTGCAAGTAGGGGCCGCAGACAGGCTATCAAAGGCCTAAAATAACAAACAGTAGGCAGTCATGGCAGTTTTACATCGGTTACATGGATACACAGGCAGGCACTCCAGGCAGCATTGTGCTCAGTGGAGGAGTATTGCAAGTAGGGGCCGCAGACAGGCTATCAAAGGCCTAAAATAACAAACAGTAGGCAGTCATGGCAGTTTTACATCGGTTACATGGATACACAGGCAGGCACTCCAGGCAGCATTGTGCTCAGTGGAGGAGTATTGCAAGTAGGGGCCGCAGACAGGCTATCAAAGGCCTAAAATAACAAACAGTAGGCAGTCATGGCAGTTTTACATCGGTTACATGGATACACAGGCAGGCACTCCAGGCAGCATTGTGCTCAGTGGAGGAGTATTGCAAGTAGGGGCCGCAGACAGGCTATCAAAGGCCTAAAATAACAAACAGTAGGCAGTCATGGCAGTTTTACATCGGTTACATGGATACACAGGCAGGCACTCCAGGCAGCATTGTGGTCAGTGGAGGAGTATTGCAAGTAGGGGCCGCAGACAGGCTATCAAAGGCCTAAAATAACAAACAGTAGGCAGTCATGGCAGTTTTACATCGGTTACATGGATACACAGGCAGCTAGGTGGTGAGTGGAGGAGTATTTAAAGTAAGGACCGCAGACAGGCTATCAAAGGCCTAACATAACAAACAATAGGCTCATGGCAGTTTTACAGCGGTTACATGGATACACGGGCAGGCAGCTTGGTGGTCAGTGGAGGAGTATTTAAAGTAGGGACCGCAGACAGGCTATCAAAGGCCTAAAATAACAAACAATAGGCTCATGGCAGTTTTACAGCGGTTACATGGATACACGGGCAGGCAGCTGGTGATGAGTGGAGGAGTATTTAAAGTAGGGACCGCAGACAGGCTATCAAAGGCCTAAAATAACAAACAATAGGCTCATGGCAGTTTTACAGCGGTTACATGGATACACGGGCAGGCAGCTTGGTGGTGAGTGGAGGAGTATTTAAAGTAGGGACCGCAGACAGGCTATCAAAGGCCTAAAATAACAAACAATAGGCTCATGGCAGTTTCACAGCGGTTACATGGATACACGGGCAGGCAGCTTGGTGCTGAGTGGAGGAGTATTTAAAGTATGGACCGCAGACAGGCTTCGAAGGCCTAACACAATAAAATGGGCTGGCTGTAGGCACTTTAAAATTGGTTCCAGGGGTACACGGGCAGCAGTGGTCTGGTCAGTGGAGGCCTAGTGGAAGTATGGACCGCAGACAGGCTTCGAAGGCCTAACACAATAAAATGGGCTGACTGTAGGCACTTTAAAATTGGTTCCAGGGGTACACGGGCAGCAGTGGTCTGGTCAGTGGAGGACTAGTGGAAGTATGGACCGCAGACAGGCTTCGAAGGCCTAACACAATAAAATGGGCTGGCTGTAGGCACTTTAAAATTGGTTCCAGGGGTACACGGGCAGCAGTGGTCTGGTCAGTGGAGGCCTAGTGGAAGGAGGGAGCGCAGAAAGGCTTCAAAGGCCTAACATAACAAACAATAGGCTCATGGCAGTTTTACAGCGGTTACATGGATACACGGGCAGGCAGCTTGGTGGTGAGTGGAGGAGTATTTAAAGTAGGGACCGCAGACAGGCTATCAAAGGCCTAAAATAACAAACAATAGGCTCATGGCAGTTTCACAGCGGTTACATGGATACACGGGCAGGCAGCTTGGTGGTGGTGAGTGGAGGAGTATTTAAAGTAGGGACCGCAGACAGGCTATCAAAGGCCTAACATAACAAACAATAGGCTCATGGCAGTTTTACAGCGGTTACATGGATACACGGGCAGGCAGCTTGGTGCTGAGTGGAGGAGTATTTAAAGTATGGACCGCAGACAGGCTTCGAAGGCCTAACACAATAAAATGGGCTGGCTGTAGGCACTTTAAAATTGGTTCCAGGGGTACACGGGCAGCAGTGGTCTGGTCAGTGGAGGCCTAGTGGAAGGAGGGACCGCAGACAGGCTTCGAAGGCCTAACACAATAAAATGGGCTGGCTGTAGGCACTTTAAAATTGGTTCCAGGGGTACACGGGCAGCAGTGGTCTGGTCAGTGGAGGACTAGTGGAAGGAGGGAGCGCAGAAAGGCTTCAAAGGCCTAACATAACAAACAATAGGCTCATGGCAGTTTTACAGCGGTTACATGGATACACGGGCAGGCAGCTTGGTGGTGGTGAGTGGAGGAGTATTTAAAGTAGGGACCGCAGACAGGCTATCAAAGGCCTAACATAAAAAAACAATAGGCTCATGGCAGTTTCACAGCGGTTACATGGATACACGGGCAGGCAGCTTGGTGGTGGTGAGTGGAGGAGTATTTAAAGTAGGGACCGCAGACAGGCTATCAAAGGCCTAACATAACAAACAATAGGCTCATGGCAGTTTTACAGCGGTTACATGGATACACGGGCAGGCAGCTTGGTGCTGAGTGGAGGAGTATTTAAAGTATGGACCGCAGACAGGCTTCGAAGGCCTAACACAATAAAATGGGCTGGCTGTAGGCACTTTAAAATTGGTTCCAGGGGTACACGGGCAGCAGTGGTCTGGTCAGTGGAGGCCTAGTGGAAGTATGGACCGCAGACAGGCTTCGAAGGCCTAACACAATAAAATGGGCTGACTGTAGGCACTTTAAAATTGGTTCCAGGGGTACACGGGCAGCAGTGGTCTGGTCAGTGGAGGACTAGTGGAAGTATGGACCGCAGACAGGCTTCGAAGGCCTAACACAATAAAATGGGCTGGCTGTAGGCACTTTAAAATTGGTTCCAGGGGTACACGGGCAGCAGTGGTCTGGTCAGTGGAGGCCTAGTGGAAGGAGGGAGCGCAGAAAGGCTTCAAAGGCCTAACATAACAAACAATAGGCTCATGGCAGTTTTACAGCGGTTACATGGATACACGGGCAGGCAGCTTGGTGGTGGTGAGTGGAGGAGTATTTAAAGTAGGGACCGCAGACAGGCTATCAAAGGCCTAACATAAAAAAACAATAGGCTCATGGCAGTTTCACAGCGGTTACATGGATACACGGGCAGGCAGCTTGGTGGTGGTGAGTGGAGGAGTATTTAAAGTAGGGACCGCAGACAGGCTATCAAAGGCCTAACATAACAAACAATAGGCTCATGGCAGTTTTACAGCGGTTACATGGATACACGGGCAGGCAGCTTGGTGCTGAGTGGAGGAGTATTTAAAGTATGGACCGCAGACAGGCTTCGAAGGCCTAACACAATAAAATGGGCTGGCTGTAGGCACTTTAAAATTGGTTCCAGGGGTACACGGGCAGCAGTGGTCTGGTCAGTGGAGGCCTAGTGGAAGTATGGACCGCAGACAGGCTTCGAAGGCCTAACACAATAAAATGGGCTGACTGTAGGCACTTTAAAATTGGTTCCAGGGGTACACGGGCAGCAGTGGTCTGGTCAGTGGAGGACTAGTGGAAGTATGGACCGCAGACAGGCTTCGAAGGCCTAACACAATAAAATGGGCTGGCTGTAGGCACTTTAAAATTGGTTCCAGGGGTACACGGGCAGCAGTGGTCTGGTCAGTGGAGGCCTAGTGGAAGTATGGACCGCAGACAGGCTTCGAAGGCCTAACACAATAAAATGGGCTGGCTGTAGGCACTTTAAAATTGGTTCCAGGGGTACACGGGCAGCAGTGGTCTGGTCAGTGGAGGCCTAGTGGAAGGAGGGACCGCAGACAGGCTTCGAAGGCCTAACACAATAAAATGGGCTGGCTGTAGGCACTTTAAAATTGGTTCCAGGGGTACACGGGCAGCAGTGGTCTGGTCAGTGGAGGACTAGTGGAAGGAGGGAGCGCAGAAAGGCTTCAAAGGCCTAAAATAACAAACAATAGGCTCATGGCAGTTTTACAGCGGTTACATGGATACACGGGCAGGCAGCTTGGTGGTCAGTGGAGGAGTAGGGACCGCAGACAGGCTATCAAAGGCCTAAAATAACAAACAATAGGCTCATGGCAGTTTTACAGCGGTTACATGGATACACGGGCAGGCAGCTTGGTGCTGAGTGGAGGAGTAGTGCAAGGAGTGTCTGTCCCAGTACTCCCAAAATATAAATAGATGTTAATGTCTCGCAAAACAACCAAAACAAAAAAAAAGATGGCATACTTAGGTACAGGGGTGGGCTCATCTGCTGTGTTTCTGACATAGTAATTTGGCAGTAACTATTTAATGGTGCCAATATAGGACACAGACACAGACTACTTTAAGTTGCATCATAGATGTCTACAAATTTGTATTGTCAGTGCCAGACATTGAATGATGTCAGCGAATAGACTAAAGATTGGTGGAGCTGTGCGACATAATTTTGCACGTAGTAGAGCCCAGTTTGAGCTGGGGTAGGGGGGAACTCTCTTGAGGCCGGCGGGACCGCCCCAGGGCCACTCATGTTACAACGGTGTGTCTGACGTTGGGTGCGCACCACCACCGCCAGAGACACTACATTGTACTATGAGGGACCCAGTAGCAATGCCGTCAACCAAAAGCGAGCACACCCACCTCTTCAGACAAACAGCAGTCTCACGGGTGCTTGCGCCAAGTCGCGATACCACGGCCCCGTGTGGGGAGTTTGGCCATTTAGGGAGGTGTAAACATGTCGTATGCTGTACAATCTGCAGCAGCAAATTAGACATTAGAAAAGTAATTCACAGGCAAGAGCTTTTCATAGGAAAGCTAGGTGTCGGCCGGGCAAGGTGGGGCAAAAGATTTTGAAATCCAGTTGTGGTTCATTTTAATGAATGTTAGATCGTCAACATTTTGGGTAGCCAGACGAGTCCTTTTTTCGGTTAATATTGACCCTGCAGCACTGAATACTCTTTCTGATAGGACACTTGCTGCCGGGCAAGCAAGCTCCTGCAATGCATATTCTGCCAATTCTGGCCAGGTGTCTAATTTGGAGGCCCAGTAATCAAATGGGAATGACGGTTGAGGGCGAACATCGATAAGGGATGAAAAATAGTTAGTAACCATACTGGACAAATGTTGTCTCCTGTCACTTTCAATTGATGCAGCAGTACCTGTCCTGTCTGCGGTCATAGCAAAATCACTCCACAACCTGGTCAGAAAACCCCTCTGTCCAACGCCACTTCTGATGTGTGCACCCCTAACACTCCTAGTCTGCTGCCCCCTGGAGCTCGTGTGAGAACGATCACGTGCGCTGTGTGCTGGGAATGCCTGAAGCAAACGGTCAACAAGAGTTGATTGTTTGGTTGCTAATATTAGTTCCAAGTTCTCATGTGGCATAATATTTTGCAATTTGCCTTTATAGCGTGGATCAAGGAGGCAGGCCAACCAGTAATCGTCATCGTTCATCATTTTCGTAATGCGTGTGTCCCTTTGTAGGATACGTAAGGCATAATCCGCCATGTGGGCCAAAGTTCCACTTGTCAAATCTCCGGTTGTGATTGGTTGAGGGGCAGTTGCAGGCAAATCTACGTCACTTGTGTCCCTCAAAAAACCAGAACCCGGCCGTGACACGCAACCAATTTCCTGTGCCCCCGTGAAAGTTTCCGCATTAAAAATATACTCATCCCCATCATCCTCCTCGTCCTCCACCTCCTCTTCGCCCGCTACCTCGTCCTGTACACTGCCCTGACCAGACAATGGCTGACTGTCATCAAGGCTTCCCTCTTCCTCTGGTGCAGACGCCTGCTCCTTTATGTGCGTCAAACTTTGCATCAGCAGACGCATTAGGGGGATGCTCATGCTTATTACGGCGTTGTCTGCACTAACCAGCCGTGTGCATTCCTCAAAACACTGAAGGACTTGACACATGTCTTGTATCTTCGACCACTGCACACCTGACAACTCCATGTCTGCCATCCTACTGCCTGCCCGTGTATCCTCCCACAAATAAATAACAGCACGCCTCTGTTCGCACAGTCTCTGAAGCATGTGCAGTGTTGAGTTCCACCTTGTTGCAACGTCTATGATTAGGCGATGCTGGGGAAGGTTCAAAGACCGCTGATAGGTCTGCATACGGCTGGCGTGTACAGGCGAACGTCGGATATGTGAGCAAAGTGCACGCACTTTGAGGAGCAGGTCGGAGAACCCAGGATAAGTTTTCAATAAGCACTGCACCACCAGGTTTAAGGTGTGAGCCAGGCAAGGAATGTGTTTCAGTTGGGAAAGGGAGATGGCAGCCATGAAATTCCTTCCGTTATCACTCACTACCTTGCCTGCCTCAAGATCTACTGTGCCCAGCCACGACTGCGTTTCTTGTTGCAAGAACTCGGACAGAACTTCCGCGGTGTGTCTGTTGTCGCCCAAACACTTCATAGCCAATACAGCCTGCTGACGCTTGGCAGTAGCTGGCCCATAATGGGACAACTGGTGTGCAACAGTGTCATCTGCCGATGGAGTGGTTGGCCGACTGCGTTCTGTGGAAGAGCTGTAGCTTCTGCAGGAGGACGAGGAGGAGGAGGAGGGGGTGCGAACGCCTACAGCCAACTGTTTCCTAGACCGTGGGCTAGGCACAACTGTCCCTAAATTGATGTCGCCTGTGGACCCTGCATCCACCACATTCACCCAGTGTGCCGTGATGGACACATAACGTCCCTGGCCATGCCTACTGGTCCATGCATCTGTAGTCAGGTGCACCTTTGTACTCACAGATTGCCTGAGTGCATGGACGATGCGCTGTTTAACATGCTGGTGCAGGGCTGGGATGGCTTTTCTGGAAAAAAAGTGTCGACTGGGTAGCTCGTATCGTGGTTCAGCGTACTCCATCAGGGCTTTGAAAGCTTCGCTTTCAACTAACCGGTAGGGCATCATCTCTAACGAGATTAGTCTAGCTATGTGGGCGTTAAAACCCTGTGTACGCGGATGCGAGGATAAGTACTTCCTTTTTCTAACCAGAGTCTCATGTAGGGTGAGCTGGACTGGAGAGCTGTAGATCGTGGAACTTTCGGGTGTGCCGGTGGACATGGCAGACTGAGAGACGGTTGGAGACGGTATTGTTTCCGCCGGTGCCCTACATGCAATATTTCCTCCTACAAAACTGGTGATTCCCTGACCCTGACTGCTTTTGGCTGGCAAAGAAACCTGCACAGATACTGCCGGTGGTGCGGAAAATGGTGGCCTTACAGTGACGGAAGGGATGTTGCGTTGCTGACTAGCTTCATTGGCCGAGGGTGCTACAACCTTGAGGGACGTTTGGTAGTTAGTCCAGGCTTGAGAATGCATGGTGGTTAAGTGTCTATGCATGCAACTAGTATTTAGACTTTTCAGATTCTGACCTCTGCTTAAGCTAGTTGAACATTTTTGACAGATGACTTTGCGCTGATCAGTTGGATGTTGTTTAAAAAAATGCCAGACTGCACTCTTCCTAGACTCTGATCCCTTTTCAGGGATTGCAGACTGAGCTTTAACCGGATGGCAACGCTGTGCTCCAACAGGTTTTGGCTTTGACACGCGTTTTGGTCCAGATACGGGCCCGGCAGATGGAACCTGTTGCGATGTTGATGCCTGCTGCGGCCCCTCCTCCACCTCCGCTTCTGAACTACTGCCGCCTGCACCCTGTTCCCCCAATGGCTGCCAATCGGGGTCAATAACTGGGTCATCTATTACCTCCTCTTCGAGCTCGTGTGCAACTTCGTCTGTGTCACTGTGTCGGTCGGTGGTATAGCGTTCGTGGCGGGGCAACATAGTCTCATCAGGGTCTGATTGTGGATCTGTACCCTGAGAGGGCAATGTGGTGGTCTGAGTCAAAGGAGCAGCATAGTACTCTGGCTGTGGCTGTGCATCAGTGCACTCCATGTCAGAATATACTTGTAATGGGCATGGCCTGTTAAATGTTTCACTTTCTAAGCCAGGGACGGTATGTGTAAAGAGCTCCATGGAGTGACCCGTTGTGTCGCCTGCTGCATCCTTCTCTCTTGTTGTAGTTTTTGCTGAGGAGGACAAGGAAGCGACTTGTCCCTGACCGTGAACATCCACAAGCGACGCGCTGCTTTTACATTTACCAGTTTCGGAAGAGGAGGCAAAAGAGCTAGAGGCTGAGTCTGCAATGTAAGCCAAAACTTGCTGTTGCTGCTCCGCCTTTAAAAGCGGTTTTCCTACTCCCAGAAAAGAGAGCGTTCGAGGCCTTGTGTAGCCTGACGACGAAACTGGCTCCACAGCTCCAGACTTAGGTGGAATATTTTTATCCCCACGACCACCTGATGCTCCACTACCACTACCATCATTACCAGCTGACAATGAACGCCCACGACGACCTCTTGCACCAGACTTCCTCATTGTTTTAAAATCTTAACCAAAGTAACTTTATTTGTTGCTATCAAACAACTTACACGGTGAGCTATAACTTCAGTATGATTTCAATATCCCTTAACAGGTTGGTGAGACCACAAGGAAAATCAGGCACAATGTTACACACTCTGTTTTCTGTGGCACAAAATCACAGAGATGACACACACGCAGGACTGTCACTCAAGCACTAATGTCAATATTAATCTCCCACCTAATTTATTTATTTTTTTTTCTCAGGGAGACTTTAGAAACCAAATAATATTAAAAAAAAAAAAAAAAAAGGCTTTCTATGGCCCACAATTAGAGAGAGAGAGGTGGCACAACCAGGAGTCAAGACTGGCGCACAAGCTGAAAGGGCAATATTACTCTCCCACTGTTTTTTATGTTTTTTTTGTTTTTTTCAGGGAGACTTTAGAAACCAAATAATATTAAAAAAACCAAAAAAAAAAAAGGCTTTCTATGGCCCACTGAATGAGAGGGAGAGAGGTGGCACACCCAGGAGTCAAGACTGGCACACAAGCTGAAAGGGCAATATTACTCTCCCACTGTTTTTTTATGTATTTTTTGTTTTTTCAGGGAGACTTTAGAAACCCAATAATATTTTTAAAAAAAAATAAATAGGCTTTCTATGGCCCACTGAATGAGAGGGAGAGAGGTGGCACACCCAGGAGTCAAGACTGGCACACAAGCTGAAAGGGCAATATTACTCTCCCACTGTTTTTTTAGGTTTTTTTTTTTTTTTCAGGGAGAATTAGAAACCAAATAATATTAAAAAAAAAAAAAATAGGCTTTCTATGGCCCACTGAATGAAAGGGAGAGAGGTGGCACACCCAGGAGTCAAGACTGGCACACAAGCTGAAAGGGCAATATTACTCTCCCACTGTTTTTTTATGTATTTTTTGTTTTTTCAGGGAGACTTTAGAAACCCAATAATATTTTAAAAAAAAAATAAATAGGCTTTCTATGGCCCACTGAATGAGAGGGAGAGAGGTGGCACACCCAGGAGTCAAGACTGGCACACAAGCTGAAAGGGCAATATTACTCTCCCACTGTTTTTTTAGGTTTTTTTTTTTTTTTCAGGGAGAATTAGAAACCAAATAATATTAAAAAAAAAAAAAATAGGCTTTCTATGGCCCACTGAATGAAAGGGAGAGAGGTGGCACACCCAGGAGTCAAGACTGGCACACAAGCTGAAAGGGCAATATTACTCTCCCACTGTTTTTTTATGTATTTTTTGTTTTTTCAGGGAGACTTTAGAAACCCAATAATATTTTAAAAAAAAAATAAATAGGCTTTCTATGGCCCACTGAATGAGAGGGAGAGAGGTGGCACACCCAGGAGTCAAGACTGGCACACAAGCTGAAAGGGCAATATTACTCTCCCACTGTTTTTTTAGGTTTTTTTTTTTTTTCAGGGAGACTTTAGAAACCAAATAATATTAAAAAAAAAAAAATAGGCTTGCTATAGCCCACTGAATGAGAGATAGCACACACAGCAGTGGCACACAAGCCCTGACTGAGGCCAATATTTTTCTCCCACTGATTGATGTAGTGTTTTTGTGTTGAGGTAGAATTTAGAACACAAATCACGGAAAAAATAAATAGGCTTTCTATGGCCCACTGAATGAAAGGGAGAGAGGTGGCACACCCAGGAGTCAAGACTGGCACACAAGCTGAAAGGGCAATATTACTCTCCCACTGTTTTTTTATGTATTTTTTGTTTTTTCAGGGAGACTTTAGAAACCCAATAATATTTTAAAAAAAAAAAAAGGCTTTCTATGGCCCACAATTAGAGAGAGAGAGGTGGCACAACCAGGAGTCAAGACTGGCGCACAAGCTGAAAGGGCAATATTACTCTCCCACTGTTTTTTATGTTTTTTTTTGTTTTTTTCAGGGAGACTTTAGAAACCAAATAATATTAAAAAAACCAAAAAAAAAAAAGGCTTTCTATGGCCCACTGAATGAGAGGGAGAGAGGTGGCACACCCAGGAGTCAAGACTGGCACACAAGCTGAAAGGGCAATATTACTCTCCCACTGTTTTTTTATGTATTTTTTGTTTTTTTCAGGGAGACTTTAGAAACCCAATAATATTTAAAAAAAAAAAAAAATAGGCTTTCTATGGCCCACTGAATGAGAGGGAGAGAGGTGGCACACCCAGGAGTCAAGACTGGCACACAAGCTGAAAGGGCAATATTACTCTCCCACTGTTTTTTTAGGTTTTTTTTTTTTTTCAGGGAGACTTTTGAAACCAAATAATATTAAAAAAAAAAAAAAAAAAAAAAATATAGGCTTGCTATAGCCCACTGAATGAGAGATAGCGCACACACAGCAGTGGCACACAAGCCCTGACTGAGGCCAATATTTTTCTCCCACTGATTGATGTAGTGTTTCTGTGTTGAGGTAGATTTTAGAACACAAATCACGGAAAAAATAAATAGGCTTTCTATGGCCCACTCAGTGAGAGATGGCACACACAGGGATGGCACTGTAGCAGAAATGCCAATCTTAATCTCCCCCAAAAAAAAAACAAAAAAAAAAAAAAAACTGTCCTACAATTACTATCTCCCTGCAGTAATGTAAGCCAGGTATGGCAGGCAGCAATAGGAGTGGACTGATGCACAAATTAAATAAAAAGTGTGGACAAACAAAAAAGATAGCTGTGCAGAAAGGAAGGAACAAGAGGATATGTGCTTTGAAAAAAGCAGTTGGTTTCCACAGTGGCGTACACACAGCAATACAGCTATCACGGAGCCTTCTAGGGCAGCCCAATGAGCTACAGCGCTGAGGGGAAAAAAAAAAAAAAATAGCTTCCACTGTTCCTGCACACCGAAGGTGGTGTTGGACAGTGGAAATCGCTGCAGCACAAGCGGTTTGGTGGTTAGTGGACCCTGCCTAACGCTCTCCCTGCTTCTGATGAAGCGGCAGCAACCTGTCCCTAAGCTCAGATCAGCAGCAGTAAGATGGCGGTCGGCGGGAACGCCCCTTTATAGCCCCTGTGACGCCGCAGACAGCAAGCCAATCACTGCAATGCCCTTCTCTAAGATGGTGGGGACCAGGATCTATGTCATCACGCTGCCCACACTCTGCGTTCACCTTCATTGGCTGAGAAATGGCGCTTTTCGCGTCATTGAAACGCGACTTTGGCGCGAAAGTCGCGTACCGCATGGCCGACAAGCACAGGGGTCGGATCGGGTTTCATGAGACGCCGACTTAGCCAAAAGTCGGCGACTTTTGAAAATGATCGACCCGTTTCGCTCAACCCTAGTCTCCAGGAAAGATTTATGCTAAGTACGGGGTCTGTGAATACAGCCTTCCAATTGTTGTGGATGATACTGTATAAGGTGAACTGTTCCCAATTGTCATTGAAAGGGGTGATCAGTAGTGATGAGCGAACGTGCTCGCCACTACTCAGTACTCGCTCAAGTATCACTGTGTACGGTGTACTCGGCGAGCACCGAATATTTCTGAGATTATTCGGCGGGAGTTCGGGTCTCCTCCTTTTAGTTTGGGCAGTTTTTAGACCTCCAATCAGCATGCAGGGATTGTCTGCCATGCACTGTAATACCGCAGCCATCTTTGTTGTGGTATTGCAGTGATTGACTCAGCTAGTGTAGGGATAACTGCTGCTGAGATGGGGTCAGATTCTTACTTTTATTAGTTAGTGTGGGTCTACTAGTGTTCAATTCACAAATGGTGATAAACCAACAGTCCTTTTTAGGGCTTATATGGGGGTACATAGATTGCAGCGCTAGGTAGGCAGGAGCATCTATGTGCACATATACACATCAGTGCAAGGCCTTTAGGCACTGTATGTGAGTATATAGATCTCACTGCATACCTCCAAATCTCCATTCCTGTCTGCTGATGCGTATTTTATATAAACACAGCTGCAGGTCTCTGTGGCAATTTTTTTTTTCAGCTTATACCTGCTCATTTTATTAGAAAGCAATCCACAGCCCCCTTTTTTCTACATTTATTTGCTTGGTCACACTGCAGACTACAGCCATTTACTGCAATACAAGAGCGTGAAAATCTAACAATTTTTTTTTTGTGTGCCAGGCATCAGATGTGAGTGCACAGAAAAATCTGGCCTTTTTTTTTTTTGGTAATATCTTATTTTTTTGGAGTGTCTTCCAACATTTTAGGACACCATTTTGCTGCCCCAAAAATCTGTAGCTGGCCCAAAAATATTTCTATGATGCCCGTAAAATATTTTTTAAAAATGTACCCCCCATGGGGAAATGTTTGTCAGCCCATGCACTTAGTGTATGGGCATTACAAGTCTAGGAGACCCGCTCCTTTACATTGGGCCTAGTTTTTAATGAGGCCTTCCTCAACGTCTCATCATTGTTCGCCACTAGATCACCAGGGTTAACATGTTCCTTTCTGCTACAGCCTGTCAATTTTTGGGCAAGGGTGTCTATGATGCCCATAAAATATTTTTTTTAAATGTACCCCCCATGGGGAAATGTTTGTCAGCCCATGCACTTAGTGTATGGGCATAGTTTTTAATGAGGGCTTCCTCCACATCTCATCATTTTCCCCCACTAGATCACAGGGTTAACATGTTTTGTGCTGCTACAGCCAGTCAATTTTTGGGCAATGGTGTCTGTGATGCCCAGAAAACATTTTTTAAAAATGTACCCCCCATGGGGAAATGTTTGTCAGCCCATGTACTTAGTGTATGGGCATTACGAGTCTAGGAGACCCGCTCCTTTGTAATGGGACAGATTTGTTATGAGGCTCTCCTCCATGTTTCTTCCAAGGGGGATTGTGTTGTGTGCAAATTTGGGTCAAGGTGGCCTTTGCATTCAGTACATAAGCAAACAGTATGGCAGGACGAACTGAACAATGTGAAGTGGGTTTTCCAGTGGCCATCCAGTACCTTGGTTCAAAGGCTTATTGGGGTGCATATGACTTGGTAGCAGGGAAGGCCTTGCTGTTAATTAGTGTTGAGCATTCCTATACCGAGTTCCGATACTTTTGTGATATCGGGAATCGGAAGTGTGCGGTGCGTATAGGTTCCAAGGGTCTGGAGGAGAGGAGACTCTCCTTCAGGCCCTGGGATCCATATTCATGTATAAAATAAATAATAAAAATAAAAAATATTGATATACTCACCTGTCCGGCGGCCCCTGCTCTTAGCAGTGCCTCCGTTCCTAAGAATGCAGGGGTGAAAGACCTTCGATGACGTCGCGGCTTGTGATCGGTCGCGTGAGCGGTCACATGAGTGCTCACGCGACCAATCACAAGCCGCGACGTCATCGAAGGTCCTTCAGGCGCTCATTCTTAGGAACGGAGGCTGCCGGTTACAGCGGTTACTACCAGGGCGCGTCAGAGGGTGAGTATATCCCTATTTTTTATTTTTATTCTTTATTTTACACATGAATATGGATCCCAGGGCCTGAAGGAGAGTTTCCTCTCCTTCAGACCCTGGGAACCATCCAGGATACCTTCCGATACTTGTGTCCCAGTGACTTGTATTGGTATCGGGTATCGGCGATATCCGATATTTTTCGGATATCGGCCGATACTATCCGATACCGATACTTTCAAGTATCAGAAGGTATCTGTTGTGAATTCTGTTCTCGAACTCCCTCCGGTGGTTATGAATGGTACTTCGGCGAGTTCTGTCCATGGACTCCCTCTGGTGGCTGTGAGTGGAGCTGCTGGTTCTGAGGTTCCTTCCTCAGCTGATCTCGTTTAGTTCTAGGCTGCTGCTCTATTTAACTCCACTTAGATCGTTACTTGATGCCAGCTGTCAATGTTCTAGTACTGGTTCAGTTCTCTCTCGGATCTTTCAGATGACCTGTCTACTCCAGCAAAAGCTAAGTCCCTGCTAGCTTATTTGTTTACCACGGTTTTTCTTGTCCAGCTTGCTATCATGATTTTGCCTTGCTAGCTGGAAGCTCTGGGATGCAGAGTGGCACCTCCACGCCGTGAGTCCGTGCGGGGGTCTCTTTTGCACACTCTGCATGGTTTTTTGGTAGTTTTTTATGCTGACCGCAAAGATACCTTTTCTATCCTCAGTCTGTTTAGTTAAGTCTGGCCTCCTTTGCTGAAACCTATTTCATTCCTGTGTTTGTGACTTCCATCTTAACTCACAGTCAATATGTGTGGGGGACTGCCTTTTTCTTTGGGGAATTTCTCTGAGGCAAGTTAGGCTTTATTTTCTATCTTTATGTGTAGTTAGCTCTTAGGCTGTGAAGAGGCGTCTAGGCAGAGTCAGGTACGCTCCACGGCTATTTCTAGTTGTTGTGATAGGATTAGGGGTTGCGGTCAGCAGAGCTCCCACTTCCCAGAGCTTGTCCTGTATTACTAGTTTGCTCATCTGGTCATTCCTAGTGCTTCTAACCACCAGGTCATCATAACAGTACAGCTGGCCCGTAAAGTGTTAATGCATCTCAATAGAGGGATAAGAGAAGTTCTGAGACCATTTTTTTTTTTTTTCCTCTGCAGCGTGTTTTGTTTTTCTTTTCCCCTAAATCTCTGGGTGGTTCAGGACACAGGTGTAGACATGGACATTCAAGGTCTGTCCTCTTGTGTCGATCAACTCACTGCAAGGGTACAAGGCATTCAAGATTATGTAGTTCAGAACCCGATGTTAGAACCCAGAATTCCAATTCCTGATTTGTTTTCTGGGGATAGATCTAAGTTCCTGAATTTCAAAAATAATTGTAGACTGTTTTTTGCTTTGAAACCCCGCTCCTCTGGTGACCCCATTCAGCAAGTAAAAATCATTATTTCTTTGCTACGTGGCGACCCTCAAGACTGGGCATTTTCCCTTGCGCCAGGAGATCCTGCATTGCGTTATGTAGATGCGTTTTTTCTGGCGCTTGGGTTGCTTTATGATGAACCAGATTCAGTGGATCAGGCAGAGAAAATCTTGCTGGCTTTGTGTCAGGGTCAGGATGAAGCGGAGGTATATTGTCAGAAGTTTAGAAAGTGGTCTGTGCTTACTCAGTGGAATGACTGTGCCCTGGCGGCAATTTTCAGAAAGGGTCTTTCTGAAGCCCTTAAGGATGTTATGGTGGGATTCCCCACGCCTGCGGGTCTGAATGAGTCTATGTCCTTGGCCATTCAGATCGATCGACGCTTACGTGAGCGCAAAACTGTGCACCATTCGGCGGTATCTTCTGAGCAGAGGCCTGAGCCTATACAATGTGATAGGACCTTGACCAGAGCTGAACGGCAAGAATACAGACGTCAGAATGGGCTGTGTTTTTACTGTGGTGACTCCACTCATGCTATCTCTGATTGTCTTAAACGCACTAAGCGGTTCGCTAGGTCTGCCACCATTGGTACGGTACAGCCAAAATTTCTTCTGTCCGTTACTCTGATTTGCTCCTTGTCGTCCTATTCTGTTATGGCATTTGTGGATTCAGGTGCTGCCCTGAATTTGATGGACTTGGAGTTTGCCTGGTGCTGTGGTTTTTTCTTGGAGCCTTTACAGTATCCTATTCCATTGAGAGGAATTGATGCTACGCCTTTGGCCAAGAATAAGCCTCAGTACTGGACTCAATTGACCATGTGCATGGCTCCTGCACATCAGGAGGATATTCGCTTTTTGGTGTTGCATAATCTGCATGATGTGGTCGTTTTGGGTTTGCCATGGCTACAGGTCCATAATCCAGTATTGGATTGGAAATCAATGTCTGTATCCAGTTGGGGTTGTCAAGGGGTACATGGGGATGTCCCATGTTGTCAATTTCATCTTCCCATCCTTCTGAAGTCCCTGAGTTCTTATCAGATTACCGGGATGTATTTGATGAGCCCAAATCCAGTGCCCTACCTCCTCATAGGGATTGTGATTGTGCTATTAATTTGATTCCTGGTAGTAAGTTTCTGAAGGGCCGACTGTTCAATTTATCTGTGCCAGAAGACGCCGCTATGCGGAGTTATGTAAAGGAGTCCTTGGAGAAAGGGCATATTCGCCCGTCGTCGTCACCGTTGGGAGCAGGGTTCTTTTTTGTGGCCAAGAAGGATGGTTCTCTGAGACCTTGTATAGATTACCGCCTTCTCAATAAAATCACCGTCAAATTTCAGTACCCCTTGCCGCTACTGTCTGATTTGTTTGCTCGGATTAAGGGGGCTAGCTGGTTCACCAGGATAGATCTTCAAGGGGCGTATAATCTTGTGCATGTTAAACAGGGCGACGAATGGAAAACAGCATTTAATACGCCCGAGGGCCATTTTGAGTACCTGGTGATGCCATTCGGGCTTTCTAATGCTCCATCTGTGTTTCAGTCCTTTATGCATGACATCTTCCGAAAGTACCTGGATAGATTCATGATTGTATATTTGGATGATATTTTGTTTTTTTCGGACGATTGGGAGTCTCATGTGAAGCAGGTCAGAATGGTGTTCCAGGTCCTTCGTGCTAATTCCTTGTTTGTGAAGGGGTCTAAATGTCTCTTTGGAGTTCAGAAGGTTTCATTTTTGGGCTTCATTTTTTCCCCTTCTACTATCGAGATGGACCCTGTTAAAGTTCAGGCCATTTATGATTGGACTCAGCCTACTTCTGTGAAGAGCCTTCAGAAATTCCTGGGCTTTGCTAATTTTTACCGTCGCTTCATCGCTAATTTTTCTAGTGTTAAACCATTGACTGATTTAACCAAGAAAGGTGCGGATGTGGTCAATTGGTCCTCTGCGGCCGTTGAGGCTTTTCAGGAGTTAAAGCGTCGTTTTTCTTCTGCCCCTGTGTTGTGTCAGCCAGATGTTTCACTCCCGTTTCAGGTCGAGGTGGATGCTTCTGAGATTGGAGCAGGGGCTGTTCTATCTCAAAGACGTTCTGATGGCTCGGTGATGAAACCATGTGCTTTCTTTTCTAGAAAGTTTTTGCCTGCTGAGCGCAATTATGATGTGGGCAATCGAGAGTTGTTGGCTATGAAGTGGGCGTTCGAGGAGTGGCGACATTGGCTTGAGGGAGCCAAGCATCGCGTGGTGGTCTTGACGGATCACAAGAATCTGACTTATCTTGAGTCTGCCAAGCGGTTGAATCCTAGACAGGCTCGATGGTCGCTGTTTTTCTCCCGCTTCGATTTTGTGGTTTCGTACCTTCCAGGTTTTAAGAATGTGAAGGCTGATGCCCTTTCAAGGAGTTTTGTGCCTGATTCTCCGGGAGTTCCTGAGTCGGCTGGTATTCTCAAAGAGGGGGTAATTTTGTCTGCCATCTCCCCTGATTTGCGGCGGGTGCTGCAGGAGTTTCAGGCTGATAGACCTGACCATTGCCCAGCGGAGAAACTGTTTGTCCCTGATAGATGGACTAGTAGAGTTATCTCTGAGGTTCATTGTTCGGTGTTGGCTGGTCATCCTGGAATCTTTGGTACCAGGGATTGGTGGCTAGATCCTTTTGGTGGCCTTCCTTGTCACGGGATGTGCGTTCTTTTGTGCAGTCCTGTGGGACTTGTGCTCGGGCTAAGCCCTGCTGTTCTCGTGCCAGTGGGTTGCTTTTGCCCTTGCCGGTCCCGAAAAGGCCCTGGACGCATATTTCCATGGATTTTATTTCAGATCTCCCTGTCTCTCAAAGGATGTCGGTTATCTGGGTGGTTTGTGATCGCTTCTCTAAGATGGTCCATTTGGTACCTTTGCCTAAATTGCCTTCCTCCTCTGATTTGGTTCCATTATTTTTCCAGCACGTGGTTCGTTTACATGGCATTCCGGAGAACATCGTGTCGGACAGAGGTTCCCAGTTTGTTTCGAGGTTTTGGCGGTCTTTTTGTGCTAAGATGGGCAGTGATTTGTCTTTTTCTTCAGCTTTCCATCCTCAGACAAATGGCCAAACCAAGCGAACCAATCAGACTTTGGAGACATATCTGAGATGCTTTGTTTCTGCTGATCAGGATGATTGGGTGTCCTTCTTGCCTTTGGCTGAGTTCGCCCTTAATAATCGGGCCAGCTCGGCCACTTTGGTTTCGCCTTTTTTCTGTAATTCTGGTTTCCACCCTCGTTTTTCTTCAGGACAGGTTGAGCCTTCGGACTGTCCTGGTGTGGATTCTGTGGTGGACAGGTTGCAGCAGATTTGGACTCACGTGGTGGACAATTTTACATTGTCCCAGGAGAAGGCTCAGCGTTTTGCTAACCGCTGTCGCTGTGTTGGTCCCCGACTTCGTGTTGGGGATTTGGTTTGGTTATCGTCTCGTTATGTTCCTATGAAGGTTTCGTCTCCTAAGTTTAAGCCTCGTTTCATTGGTCCTTATAAGATTTCTGAAATTCTTAATCCTGTGTCATTTCGTTTGGACCTTCCAGCTTCTTTCGCCATCCATAATGTGTTCCATAGGTCGTTGTTGCGGAGATATGTGGCTCCTGTGGTTCCCTCCGTCGACCCTCCTGCCCCGGTGTTGGTTGAGGGGGAGTTGGAGTATGTGGTGGAGAAGATTTTGGATTCTCGTATTTCGAGACGGAAACTTCATTACCTAGTCAAGTGGAAAGGTTATGGTCAGGAGGATAATTCCTGGGTGGTTGCCTCTGATGTTCATGCTGCCGATCTTGTTCGTGCCTTTCATTTGGCTCGTCCTGATCGGCCTGGGGGCTCTGGTGAGGGTTCGGTGACCCCTCCTCAAGGGGGGGGTACTGTTGTGAATTCTGTTCTCGAACTCCCTCCGGTGGTTATGAATGGTACTTCGGCGAGTTCTGTCCATGGACTCCCTCTGGTGGCTGTGAGTGGAGCTGCTGGTTCTGAGGTTCCTTCCTCAGCTGATCTCTTTTAGTTCTAGGCTGCTGCTCTATTTAACTCCACTTAGATCGTTACTTGATGCCAGCTGTCAATGTTCTAGTACTGGTTCAGTTCTCTCTCGGATCTTTCAGTTGACCTGTCTACTCCAGCAAAAGCTAAGTCCCTGCTAGCTTATTTGTTTACCACGGTTTTTCTTGTCCAGCTTGCTATCATGATTTTGCCTTGCTAGCTGGAAGCTCTGGGATGCAGAGTGGCACCTCCACGCTGTGAGTCGGTGCGGGGGTCTCTTTTGCACACTCTGCGTGGTTTTTTGGTAGTTTTTTATGCTGACCGCAAAGATACCTTTTCTATCCTCAGTCTGTTTAGTTAAGTCTGGCCTCCTTTGCTGAAACCTATTTCATTCCTGTGTTTGTGACTTCCATCTTAACTCACAGTCAATATGTGTGGGGGACTGTCTTTTTCTTTGGGGAATTTCTCTGAGGCAAGTTAGGCTTTATTTTCTATCTTTAGGGGTAGTTAGCTCTTAGGCTGTGAAGAGGCGTCTAGGCAGAGTCAGGTACGCTCCACGGCTATTTCTAGTTGTTGTGATAGGATTAGGGGTTGCGGTCAGCAGAGCTCCCACTTCCCAGAGCTTGTCCTGTATTACTAGTTTGCTCATCTGGTCATTCCTAGTGCTCCTAACCACCAGGTCATCATAACAGGTATCGCTCAACACTACTGTTAATACATAAGAAAACAGTATTGTCAGGACCAACTGAATAATGTGAAGTGGGTTTTCCTGTGGCCATCCAGTACCTGGGTTCAAAGCCTTATTGGGGTGCATATGACTTGGTAGCAGGGCAGGCAGTCAATACATGAGAAAACAGCATAGGATTACAAAATGTCTAATGTGAAGTGTATTTCCTGTGGCCATCCAGGACCTGGGTTCAAAAGAATTTTGGGGTTCATATGACTTGATAGCAGGGCAGGCCTTGCATTCAGTGCAACATTTTTTCAGAATTCCCTCTTGTACATCTCGTGAAAGCGGTATTGGGGTGCGTCCTAATTCTTGGCAGCCCAGCCACTGACTGCATAGGCAATGACAGCATAGGAGACCCACTGTTTAATAATGGCCCTTTAAGAATATTAATGCTGCCTGATGCCTCTAAAAATAGGCTTTGTGACTTTAAGAGTCCATCCTTCATAAATGAAACAAGATGTGTCTCCTTATGTGTCACACACCACATGGCCAGCTAGGGTTGTTAAATTTTACAATTACATTTTCCAGTGAATGCATTTGTATTGGTTGAAAGCAATGTTAAAGTTGAAAAATGCATCAAAAACGCTGCGTGTGAACATATCCCAAGTGGTGGAGGAACATTTTGGTTTGGGGTTAATTATTTTGCCTTATATACAAGTCCTTACCCTGGAAAGGATATACCTTAACATATTTCCCAGCAAAATCCATTTTGGTTTCGTTTTTGCATGTTTTTTGGTACACCTGTAAAAATGGCGTGAAACTCTGACAACATTGCTTACAGCTGTGACCTAGGAGACAGAAATGCTTCCAGGGGCGATCCCCATTATGTTCCTGTGTCATTTGGGCAGTGTTTCCATCATTTTCAGATGTTTTTAGACCTTAAAAGGACCCCCGGGTTGGATCGCAGTAAAAATACTCAGGTTTCCCATAGACTTACATTGGGCTCGTTGCTCGCATCGAGTACCCGAGTATTCCAATTTGCTTGACCCGAGTAACGAGCACCCAAGCATTTTAGTGCTTGCCCATCACTAATCACCAGTGATGAGGGAATATACTCGGTACTCGAGATTTCCCGAGCACGCTCATGTGTCCTCCGAGTATTTGTAAGTACTCGGAGATTTAGTTTTCAGGGCTGCAGCTGAATGATTTACATCTGTTAGCCAGCTTGATTACATGTGGGGATTCCCTAGCAACCAGGCAACCCCCACATGTACTTATGCTGGCTAACAGATGTAAATCATTCAGCTGCGGTGCTGAAAACTAAATCTCCGAGTACTTACAAATACTCGAAGGACACCCGAGCGTGCTCGGGAAATCTCGACTACCGAGTATATTCGCTCATCACTAGGGTTGAGCGAAACGGGTCGGCCATTTTCAGAAGTCGCCGACTTTTGGCAAAGTCGGGTTTCATGAAACCCGACCCGACCCCTGTGTGGGGTCGGCCATGAGGTCGGCGATCTTCTGAATCTGGTATCGGAATTCTGATACCGAGTTCCGATATGTTTGTGATATCGGAAATCGGTATCGGAATCCACATTTAAGTGTAATATAAAGAATTTAAATAAAAAATATTGATATAGTCACCTCTCCGGAGGCCCCTGGACATCGCCGCTGGTAACCGGCAGCCTTCTTTGTTTAAAATGAGCGCGTTTACGGCCTTCCATGACGTCACGGCTTCTGATTGGTCGCGTGCCGCTCATGTGATCGCCACGCGACCAATCACAAGCCATGACGTAATTCTCAGGTCCTAAATTCCTAATTCTAGGAATTTAGGACCTGAGAATTATGTCACGGCTTGTGATTGGTCGCGTGAGCGGTCACATGGGCGGCCGCGACCAATCACAAGCCATGACGTCATCTAAGGCCCTGAACGCGCTCATTCTTAAGAAGGAAGGCTGCCGGAAAGAAGCAGGGCGCGTCCGAGGGTGAGTATATACCTAATAGGAATATACTCACCGAATATACTTCTTTCCGGCAGCCTTCCTTCCTAAGAATGAGTGCGTTCAGGGCCTTAGATGACGTCACGGCTTGTGATTGGTCGCGGCCGCCCATGTGACCGCCACGCGACCAATCACAAGCCGTGACGTAATTCTCAGGTCCTAAATTCCTAGAATTAGGAATTTAGGACCTGAGAATTACATCACGGCTTGTGATTGGTCGCGTGGAAGGCCCTGAACGCGCTCATTTTAAGCAAAGAAGCCTGCCGGTTACCAGCGGTAAGGTCCAGGCTGCGTCGGAGAGGTGAGTATATCAATATTTTTTATTTTAATTCTTTATTTTACACGTTAATATGGATCCCAGGGCCTGAAGGAGAGTTTCCTCTCCTTCAGACCCTGGGAACCATAGTATCCCATTGCACTGCATTGGGTTTCGTGTTTCGGCCGACCCCGACTTTTTTATAGGATCGGCCGATTTCACTTTGAGAAAGTCGGGTTTCGTGAAACCCGACCCGATCCTATAAAAATAAAAGTCGCTCAACCCTACTCATCACTACTAATCACCAGCAGTTACTGTTTTTCTCTCTCCCATCAGTCTCTCTTACCCAGATGACATGATTCTCTCACCTCCCTCCACAACATCTGGCCATTCACTGCAGCCCCTTATCTTATCTTAGGAAAGGATGGGTCACAACTCCTGTTCTGATAATGCTAATGGTACACTGTTCTTTTCTGATGTCTGTTATTCTGCCCCTGCTTTTCTCCTGCATTATACTACTGTCAGCCCTCAATCTAGGATCTCTTCTGTTGGAAGCAGTATTGCTTATGTTTAGTTAGCAGATCGAGGGCTCCATGAATATGGCAGCAGAACACTCCCACTACTGTAAATTGTGCAGCCCACAGAGGTGTGCCCAGTTCACAGCAATGACTGCTCCATTACAATAGATAGGGTCAGTGGTGGTCTGTCATCTCCTATGACCATGGGGTGCCGTATTATGACACTGTCGTGCTGCTGCTGTGAAACCAAGATGCCTGCCCCAGTGCATTCTTTAAACTCCTATAACACATGAAATATGCTTAAAATTCAATCAAATCTTGTTTATAACAGCATGTTATGCTACATTACATTGATGTATTAATGATCTTCAAACACAGTACCTTCCCTTTAAACAAGAGGAAACATATTTTCTCACATCTTTCCTACAATTAGGCCACCAAAAAGAAGGAAGCATTAGTTCTTGCATTTTCATGACTACAGGGTGTCCTATAAGTTTAGCATCATGGACCAGTTTGAGGACTTCAAGTCAAGCAGATTCTGGGACATACTGTATATTTGATGTTTCTGCATCCAAAACCCCTCCATTAAAGAAAAATCAACATCTTTAGAAGGATGATTAAAAAAAAGTCAGTTTGGTATCCATCATTTATCTTTGTTAAAAATTCTTTGGTATCCAGTAATCCCTAAAACATTTTTGGTCTTAAAATTGTACAGTCATGTAAGACTTCTCCTGAGGTTCGGTAAATATCCTGGACAGAGCATCAGCTTTGCCTTTTCTTGAACCAGGCCAATGAGAAATTATAAAATTAAACCAGTAGAAAAATAAGGTCCAACATGCTTGTCTTTTAGACAACTACTTAGCTGTACGGATGAATTATTCCAAGTTTCTGTTGTCAGAAAGGACAATCACAGGATGATTGGCCCCTTACAAAAGATGTTCGGAGAAGGCAACGTTAATAGCTGATAGAGATGAGTGAATACTTGTTCGATTTGGATTACAATTGCCAAATTTGCAATATTCGCCAATTTATTTTTCGAATATTTGCCAAACACAACCAAACACCATTAAAGTCAATGGCAGGCAAAAACAAAGGCATGCATAATACCTTCTAATGGCCCCCCAAATCTGCCAAAACACATCAAATGAGGGACAGACACCACGGAAGTGACCTCAATTCACCCACAGTACAAATTGATACTGTTGATTGTTTTGATACTGAAGCATTCGTGGGTAGGGTTGAGCGAAACGGGTCGGCAATTTTCAGAAGTCGCCGACTTTTGGCAAAGTCGGGTTTCATGAAACCCGACCCGACCCCTGTGTGGGGTCAGCCATGAAGTCGGCGATCTTCTGAATCTGGAATCGGAATTCCGATACCGATTCCCGATATGATTAAGATATCGGGAATTGGTATCGGAATTCAGATTTAAGTGTAAAATAAAGAATTAAAATAAAAAATATCGCCATACTTACCCTCTGACGGGCCCTGGTACTAACCGGGAACCTTCCTTCCTTAGAATCAGCCTTCCAGGACCTTGCGGTGACGTTGCGGTGACGTCGCGGCTTGTGATTGGTCGCGCGGCCCCCATGTGACCGCTCGCGCGACCAATCACAAGCCGCGACGTCACCGTGACGTCACCGAAGGCCCTGGAAGGGCTGATTCTTAGGAAGGAAGGCTGTCGGAAAGAAGCAGGGCGTGTCCGAGGGTGAGTATATACCTAATAGGAATATACTCACCCTCGGCTTCGTTCCGGCAGCCTTCCTTCCTAAGAATCAGCCCTTCCAGGAACTTCGGTGACGTCACCGAAGGTCCTGGAAGGGCTGATTCTTAGGAAGGAAGGCTGCCGGAAAGAAGCAGGGCATGTCCGAGGGTGAGTATATACCTAATAGGAATATACTCACCCTCGGCTTCGTTCCGGCAGCCTTCCTTCCTAAGAATCAGCCCTTCCAGGGCCTTCGGTGACGTCACGGTGACGTCGCGGCTTGTGATTGGTCGCGCGAGCGGTCACATGGGGGCCGCGTGACCAATCACAAGCCGTGACGTCACCGCGATGTCACCGCAAGGTCTTGGAAGGCTGATTCTAAGGAAGGAAGGTTCCCGGTTAGTACCAGGGCCCGTCAGAGTGTAAGTATAGTGATATTTTTTATTTTAATTTTTTATTTTACACTTAAATATGGATCCCAGGGCCTAAAGGAGAGTTTCCGCTCCTTCAGACCCTGGGAACCATTGGAAACCCAATGCACTGCATTGGGTTTCGAGTTTCGGCCGACCCCGACCCCGACTTTTTTATAGGATCGGCCGATTTCACTCGACCCGACTTTTGAAAAAGTCGGGTTTCGTGAAACCCGACCCGATCCTATAAATGTAAAGGTCGCTCAACCCTATTCGTGGGTCCTCTTCCAGAGTGGGAAGCATCTCGCAAAATTTGGTTTTCTAATGTAGATCTAACAGAGTGGGAACCCAATAGTCAGCACTATTTCTAATCATAACTAGTGTTGAGCATTCCGATACCGCGAGTATCGGGTATCGGCCGATATTTGCTGTATCGGAATTCCGATACCGAGTTCCGATATTTTTGTGATATCGGAAATCGGAATCGGAAGTTCCCAGTGTATGCTTCCCAGGGTCTGGAGGAGAGGAGACTCTCCTTCAGGCCCTGGGATCCATATTCATGTGAAAAATAAAGAATTAAAATAAAAAATATGGATATACTCACCCCTCCGGCGGCCCCTGGACCTTACCGATGTAACCGGCAGCCTCCGTTCCTAAGAATGAGTTGCTAGCACATCAACTCTTCCTCCATTTGTTCCTTGGATCCTGCACCTTCACTAACAGTTTGTCTGTTATCACTAGCCCCGCTCGATTGCAGTAGTCTACCCTTCCTTGGTGCGTGCCTGTGTGACGACAGACTTTGAGACAGTGTTATCCCTTCCACATCATCCTCTGCTTCCTCCTCTTCCTCTGGGACCACCCCCTCCTCCCGCAGGTTAAAACCCCTTACTGACATCAGACAGAATAGTTTTCAACAGCTGACATGTGCCCTCAATAGGCGCTTGTAGAATCACAATACTCCCGCACCTATTAACTAGTTAAATGCCGCTGTCAAACTCTGACAGCGGCATTTAACAAGCGCTTCTGGCCATTGAGTAGGAAAAGCGCACACCACTGACTCCACCACATGATCGGAGGTCAGCAGTGCATTGGCATGACAACCAACTATGGTTGTTGATGCCGGATTGCTGTGAGCGCCACCCTGTGGTCAGCACTCATAACAATGCTGTAATTCTGCTACATAGGGGCGATCTGAGCATCACCTCTATGTAGCCGAGTCAATCAAGTTGTGCCAGCTTCTAGTCTCCCATGGAGGCTCCTGAAGCATGGCAAAAGTAAAAGAAAAAGTTTTTAAAAATATAAAAAAATAAGTTTAAATCACCCCCCTTTTGACCCATTCAAAATAAAACAATAAAAAAAATCAAACCAACACATATTTGGTATCACTGCGTTAAAGGAATATATTAAATAAACTGTCACCCCCCAAAAAAAAGTGTATCAATAAAAAATTACTACTGGGTATACCCTGTCAGGGGATGTGCCATACAAAATTTAGTACTCATTAAGGATTTTTGTGCAGACACTGGCAGTGGTCCAGTGTCCTATCACTCAACCCAAGGTACCTGATAGAATGGAGATAATGCCTATAGAGGAAGCATTTATCAAATGCCAATACAGATAAACAGATAACCTTGGTTGCATTAGTATTAGCAGTTATCACAAAATAAAGGGAGGGGTAAGATCAATTGGAAAAGATATGTACACAAATGTAATATTGGAACAATCTCACCAGTTGCTGAGGATAGGTAAGGCGGAGCCCCAATTCGCTTAGGTGGAGAAATCCTTCAAGCCACAACATCAGGAGACAATTCCCTGTCAGTCCCTGGGGGGCTATAAATAAATCTCAATCCCCGAGCTCCTGCCCTTACAAGGACAGTCCACATCTACCCCTAAGGTACAACATGCCCTGCACTCTCCCTATTTCCAGGTCCCAACACATTTCTTTGCAAGCAGGATCATCAGGGGACTAGCTTGCATGGGAAATAAGGTGCTTCAGTGCTACAAATAGAGTTACCACCCTCTATACTAAACTGCAGAGTAGTAGGGTGGTAACTCTATTTGTAGCACTGAAGCACCTTTTCTCCCTGCTTGCAAAGAAACGCGTTGGTTGTTTATCTGTATTGGCATTTGATAAATGCTTCCTCTATAGGCATTATCTCCATTCTATCAGGTACCTTGGGTTGAGTGATAGGACACTGGACCACTGCCAGTGTCTGAACAAAAATCCTTAATAAGTACTAAATTTTGTATGGCACATCCCCTGACAGGGTATACCCAGTAGTACTTTTTTATTGATACACTTTTTTTTGGGGGGGGTGACAGTTTATTTAATATATTCCTTTATTTGGTTATACATTAAAAGTTAAGTTTTAATTCCTGCATATGCTATGTTCTCAAGGTTTTGGTAGGATCATGTGATACATTTAAACTATTATATATTGCTGTTTTCGCGTATCACCATGTTAAGAATCACCCGCTCTATCAATAAAAAAGAATTACCTGATCGCTAAACGGCATAGCGAGAAAAATTAAAAACACCAGAATTACATTTTTTTTGGTCACCATGACATTGCACTAAAATGCAATAGCGGGCGATCAAAAGAACATGTCTGCAACGAAATGGTATCCTTAAAAACCTCAGATTAGAATGCAAAAGAATAAGCCCTCACCCAACCCAAGATCATGAAAAATGGAGAAGCTACGGGTATCGGAAAATTGCACATTTTTTTTTCATTAGCAAAGTTTGGATTTTTTTTACCACTTAGAATATGAATAACATAGACATGTTTGGTGTCTATGAACTCTTAATGGCCTGGAGGATCATAATGACAGGTCAGTTTTAGCATTTAGTGAACCTAGCAAAAAAGCCAAACAAAAAACACTTGTGGGATTGCACTTTTTTTTTTATTTCACCGCACTTGAAACTTTTTTCCCATTTCTAGTGCAGAACATGGTAAAACCAATGACGTCGTTCAAAATTACAATTCATCCTGCAAAAAATAAGCCCTCACATTGCCATATTGATGGAAAAATAAAAAAGTTATGGCTCTGGGAAGGAGGGGAGTGAAAAACAAAAACGCAAAACCGAAAAAAGCTCCGAGGGTTAATCAAATTCTGCTCCAGCATATAAAAGACTGGAATAGTGATGCTGATGACGGCATCGTCAGTGCTAACCATCCTAGTAGCCATTTGAAAACTGTGCAGAAGGGTTCAGAGGTCCTTAATATGTGCTCACTGCATCAACGTTTTATGCGCCAAAAATTCATACTGCATTGACCCAGGCTTTATGATATGAAATACTACATCAAGGCTTGTTGCTGCTGTGGTTGCTGCAACATGTGCAGAGTGGAATTCCAAAGTGTCAGCACATCGCATAACAACTTGCTAACTGCCATGGACAAAGACCTCTGTATCGATGCAAGTCGATGACCTGATCGGGGTGAATAATGGAAGTGAGCACACAACATCCACGTTTTCTGCAGCAGCTCATTCAGGCCAGGATAGTGATGGAAAAAATGCTTTACCACCAGGTTGAGAACATGAGCCATGCAAGGCACGTTTGTGAGCTTGCCTCGAAGTGGGGCTGCTACCAGGTTTGCAACTTAATTGGACATAGCCTTCCCTGGAAGCAGGCTCCGCAGAGACAGTCATTGCTCAAACTCGACCTGAAGAGCTGTCCACAACTCTTCAGATGTATGACTGCAATCTCTAAAGCATATACATTTTAACGCTGAATGATTGTGGTGAGCCCTGCCTGTGCAGTACGGAGGTGGTTGGATTCGCTCTGCACTGTTGGAATGGGTGTCTCATTAAGGTGGAGATTGAGGGCGCAGGTGGAGACCTTAGGGTATGTGTCCACGTTCAGGATTGGATCAGGATTTGGTCAGGATTTTCCATCAGTATTTGTAAGCCAAAACCAGGAGTGGGTGATAAATGCTTAAGTGGTGCATATGTTTCTATTATACTTTTCCTCTAATTGTTCCACTCCTGGTTTTGGCTTACAAATACTGATGGAAAATCCTGACCAAATCCTGATGCAATCCTGAATGTGTCCACGTTCAGGATTGCATCAGGATTTGGTCAGGATTTTCCATCAGTATTTGTAAGCCAAAACCAGGAGTGGAACAATTAGAGGAAAAGTATAATAGAAACATATGCACCACTTAAGCATTTATCACCCACTCCTGGTTTTGGCTTACAAATACTGATGGAAAATCCTGACCAAATCCTGATGCAATCCTGAACGTGGACACATACCCTTAGAGGAGATAGAGGAGGAGGCAGAAGCAGTAGAGGAAGTGTTAAATATAGAGGTTTGTCCTGCAATAGTTGGGGATTCCAAGACTTGTGGAGCAGCCCCTGCCCTTACAGCTACCAGAGTCACCCAGTGGCCAGTCAGAAAGATATAATGCCCTTGGCCATGCTTACTCATCCAAGTGTCTAGGGTGAAATGCACCCTAGCAGACATAGATTTAGTGAAGGAATGAGTGATGCTCTCTGCAACATGCTGGTGTAGTGCAGGCACAGTTTTCTTAGAGAAGTAATGGCAACTAGGCAACTGGTACTGGGGGACTGTAACGGCAATCAGCTTTTGGAAACCATCTCTATCTACCAGATGGAAAGGCAGCATTTCTCTGGCCAACAGATTGGAGATGGTGGATTTCAACCTTTTAACTTTGTCATGCATAGGAGGAAACAATCTTTTACGTTACCATAACTATGGGACCGTGAACTGGCTGCAGTGCTAAAAGAGGGCAGAGTACAGTGAACCTGACAAACTGCTGGAACATGAGGGAGGTGGAAGCAGAGATGTTATGGTTGATTGAGAAAGTTGTGATGTGCTCGTTCTGCGAGATTGGTCAAAAACAGCAGACATGTCCGCTTCCAAGGGTCTAAGTCAGCGTGACTGGAGCGGGTAAAGAACCCAAGGTTCTGCATCAGAGACCTGTGTCACAATACTTGGCATGGTAGCAGAAGAGGAGGAAGAAGCAGCACATGCGATTGATGTGGTGGCTGATGGTTGTTTAGGTCTGTTGGTCCGCATTTTAGCACAGTGGGATTCCCAGAATAATGCATGTTGATAGCATATGTGAAGGTTCATACTTGTAGCAGTCAAATTATTGCACTGTTTACCTCTACTCAATTTTTTTTGCAAAAATGGCAGATTACACAAGTTGGCTCATCATTTGCAGTGTCAAAAAAGGCCCAGGGTAGGCAATCCTTGCCACCCCTGTGAGCTGCAGACCTGCAGATGCTGCTGGTCACAGCCACAGTTGTGTCTGAGGATGCATTGCTTGTCGTGGCTGCATCACTATGTATCTGCAACATACAGCGCAATGTAATCTCCTTGTATTCCTCCGCAGATTACATACTCAGCTGTGCCTCTGTGTTCAGCCAACTGGGATCTACCACTTCATCATCCTCTTTGTTATCATATTCCTCGCCCTTGAAGTAGCCCTTCTCCTCTTCCTGCTGTAACAGCACAGTACAGTCCGTGTGAGCCTCCTATATCTGAGTCTCTTCAAACTCACCCATCTGTGGTTCCTTACAGTCAGTTGTATGGTTGGAAAGATGAGACATGGGGAAGCAAGGGTAATTTGGATGCCACCTCTGTGGACTGTACTGGGTGTGATGTTGAGGTGGAGGAGAGGCCACTTGAAGTAGCACTTGCCATCCACTTGAACACATGCTCTTTCTGTGCCTCATCAACAAGGCGTACTGCTGTGCATCTGCCAAAGAAAGGTAGTGGAGTAGCCCATTCAGTAACAAAAGTTGTCCGCTGTCTTTGCATAGGACATGAAGTTGTTGGTTCACTAGTGCTTTCACAAGCATTATCGCCTAGCTCATGTACACCTTGAAGACAAAGACTAATCCCCTTTCACCACAGACTTGCTTTTTCCCAGTTATGTTGCTCAGATAGTGTGGTAGGAGCACAGTATTAGCAACGAGCATTAGATGTTAAACTCTGCACCAGCTGAATTTCAGCGGCAGTAAATGACAAGGTGAAGTATGGTGTGCTGAATTGTGTTAGTCTTGGAAGAAAGAACTGAGTGTGGATGAGGTCTGTATGACAAAAGATATGCTCCAAACAATTTTAAAATTAGATCTCTCCTACTGTACGACGTTAGTAACAGAATAATTTTTTTGGTGCCTATGGATTAGGCTTCTATAACAGACTAGATGCTACAAAGAATTAGAAAGTGAGATGTTTCCTACTGTATGACGTTAGTAACAGAATAATTGTTTTAGTGCCTGTGGATTAGGCCTCTATAACAGACTAGATGCTACAAACAATTTGAAAGTGAGATGTCCCATACTGTATGATGTTAGCAACAGAATCATTTTTGGGGGCATGTGGATGAAGCCTCCATAACAGACTAGATGCTGCAAACAATTTGAAAGTGAGATGTCCCCTACTGTATGACGTTAGTAACAGAAGAATTTTTTTGGGATCTGTGGATTAGGCTTCTATAACAGACTAGATGCTACAATTTGAAAGAGAGATGACTCCTACTGTACCATGTTAGTAACAGAAGAATTTTTTTGAGTGTGGGTGATGCCTGTATAACCTAGAAGATTTGCTCCAAACAGTTTTAAATTCGGATTTAACCTGCCTTATCACTTTTGTAAAATCCACAAAATGTTGTTTTTGCCTATGTGCAACAGCTCTGCACACGCAACAATTTCACAGCCACAAAATTACAACGTGGCATATGGTGGGCTGTGTCACATTTAGCAGCATAATTTTTTTTAATGTGTGTGTGAGGTCTACAGGTGGCTTAATTTCAACTCAACAAAATGAC
Organism: Ranitomeya variabilis; assembly: GCF_051348905.1. NCBI lineage: Eukaryota > Metazoa > Chordata > Amphibia > Anura > Dendrobatidae > Ranitomeya > Ranitomeya variabilis. The sequence goes on from NC_135232.1 coordinate 241,287,705, forward strand.
AACGTTGGATACGGCGGGCTGGAAAAAATTATAATTTTTTTAATGTGTTAGGTGTGCAGACCATATCACCACTACAAAATGACAACGTGGGATATGGCAAGCTGTATCACATTCAGTAACAGAAAAAAATAATATAGTTTTTTATTGTGCGTTAGGTCTGCAGTAGGTTTCATGTCACCACCACAAAATGACAACGTAGGATATGACTGACTGTATCATGTTCAGCAATAGAAAAAATTATAATTTTTTTAATGTGCGTTAGGTCTGCAGACAGCTTCAAATCACCGCCACAAAATTACAACATGGAATACGGCAGGCTGTATCACATTTAGCAACACAAAGAAATAATTTTTTTTAATGTGCATGACCTATGCACACTGTAGAATTTCAACACCACTAAATAACAAGGTGAGATATGGCATTGTGAATCACAGTAGCAACTGCCCCCCCAAAATATTTCTTCATGCACAACAGCTCAAATTGCAGAACAATGTCACCACACCACTAAATGACAAGGTGAGATATGGTATAATGTTTTATATTTAGCTAGTGAAAAAATAAGGTTTAGAACGCTATACTTGTGCTTTGAGCTCAATAGAAGCATTGCAGAACACACTTGTATGATCTGTGCCCTGCTGTCTTTGTCTGTGGAACTCAGTAATGGCAAAAAAATTGTTGGAAGGTCGATTTCACAGCCACAGAGGACACTGCCTAGCTAAACTATCTGAATAAGAAACAGCCGCCTAACTAACTAGCTAAAATCTAGCTGTTAACACTGTCAGCATCAGGAGCAGTCTCTCTGTTCTATTAGTGTTAAAATGGCGCTAAAACAAGATGCGATCTCTTTATATGAAGAGGGACATGTGATTTCAGAAGCCAATGACACAAACCATTGTGTTCGTACATAGTGGATGTTTCCTGCACCTGATTGGCTCGCCGCAATATGCACACAAAGTTAGGATAAAAAAAATTCTGTTTACAAGCACGCCGAGCATCTGAGCTCTGCAAACACCCAACCCTCATCAAACACGTGGCTTACTCTTATCATACACCATTATCGTGTAAATACTTTTGTAGTAACGCAAATATTTTCCTGTACTTTCTACCGAATGTTACAGATTGTTTCCGATTTTATTTGTTTCCGATCACAAATCCGAATGTGCCATATTCGTGCCGAATGTATGTTTGGTGTTTGTTTTCTGAACAAATTTGCTCATCACTAATAGCTAATAGTTCTTTATTTCCAATGTCATAATTCTTTTCTGCAGATTACATAGTATGAGAAAGGAATGCACATGGATGAGGCTCCATCTTGTCTCCAACTCGCTGCGATAAAACGGCTCCCACCGCAGAGTCTGAAGTTTCTACTTTGACAGCAAATGGCAGTTCAGGATTTGGATGGACTAGTAATGATATGGAAGTAAAAAGTGTCTTTAGTTTGTCGAAAGCCACTTGTGCCTCTGGAGACCAGGAAAACACTTTAGTTTTCTTTATGAGTGAAGTAATTGGTTACACGATTTTTGAAAAGTTTTTTTAATGAATCTTCTGCAGAAATTTGCAAATCCTATAAAGCAGTTGATGTCTTTTAGATTTATTGGGTTAGGCCAGTCAACTACTGCTCTGATTTTACTGGGATCCATGGTCAGACTTTCTGGGGAGATGATATATCCCTGAAATTGAGTCCTGGTTTGTTCAAATTCACGCATCTTAGGAATACCTTTAAACCAAGTGAAGTGACGTGTGGGTTATCTCCTCAACTCTTTGGTAATAGGGAAACAGCACTCTGTACCCTTGAGGAATACCCACCACTGTGAGATTCCTAAGATATCCTTGATAGGCACTTTATAAGGACAGAAACACTTTATCTTTTTATGCTGGAACAACTTTTGTCTCTTCAGGCTGGTGCCTTCCCAATGGCAAGTATACACCCCTGAGACAGAAACTTGTAGGGAGGGATTTTTGGGGGGAAACTATCCCTACTTTGGTACTTCCCTTGTTATGGCTGGAGCAATTGCTTCTATCCATATGGACGTGAACCAGAGGACAACCTGTATATGATTTGGGTGAGATCCACATGTTTTATTTCCTTTCTTTTATTCACTTTAATTGCACTAGGACAATTTATTGTTAATCTAGTCCTAGGATCCCTAGTCAGGAATCTATGTAAGCAACAACTTTACTTTTGGATATAGAAACCTTTTTTGTGATTAATAATATCCTGACATTAGTTGCTAGGTTTTGATTGGAATTATTGCTGCTTTGCTGAAGTTTTATTTAATGTTATAAATAGAATATAATCTCTAAGAGTATCCTCTAGGCTGAACTTAAATGTAATACATCAATTATAATGTGTTATACAGCCATTTTGTCATGCAGCAGGTAAAGTATTTTTTTGTTTAAAACCAACATAATTTAGCACAAAGCAGATTAAACTGCATGGATTACAATAGTCAATTTTTTCATAAAAAATGTGGTCACCTGCAGCAGGCAAAGTGTTTTATTTTAGTTTAAAACCAACATAATTTAACACAAAGCAGATTAAACTGTATGAATTACAATATAGTCATTTTTTTCATTAAAAAAATTGGTCACCTGCAGTAAGCAAAGTGTTTTTTTTAGTTTATAACCATGGTAATTTAACGCAAAGCAGATTAAACTGTATGGATGACAATACAGTCATTTTTTTTTTCCAAAAGAAATTGGATCACCTGCAGCAGGCAAAGCATTTTATTTTATTCAAAATCACCATAATTTAACACAATGTGAAATGTGAATATCATAATGGCTTGTGAAATCTATGAAAAAACACATGAGATGCTTAGCACAAGATTTGGCCAAAAATTGTGAGCCCATCCACCAAACGTCAAGGTAATCTCATGGACGGATGGGTCCCTGACCTGTCTACCTAGTGTGAACACTTACCTCTGGCTAATAAAATGGTAAAGCCTGCATTTATAGGAAGGTCAGAACCAACTGTGTTTGGATGTAATTAAAATCACAGCATGGTGAAGGGTGGGGCATTCAAGTCGGAAAAAATAGTACAATAGTAGCAAATATAGGTAAACTAACTGAACAGCAATCTAGTCTAGTCCAAACCTTGTGCTAAGCATCTCATGTGTTTTTTCATAGAATTCACAAGCCATTATGCTATTCACATTTCATGTATCGCACATTTCCTTGCTTTAGTACAGTTGAGTACAGCCATTGATCTATTTGCTATGTAAGTCTTTTTTGGTTATGCACCAGTTCAGACTAGATTGCTGTTCAGTCAGTTTACCTATATTTGCTATGTACTATTTTTTCTGACTTGAACGCCCGCCATTCACCATGCTGTGATTTTAATTACATCCAAACAAAGTTGGTTCCGACTTTCCTATAAATGCAGGCTTTACCATGTTATTAGCCAGAGGTAAGTGTTCACACTAGGTAGACAGGTCAGGGACCCATCCGCCCATGAGATTACATTGACGTTTGGTGGATGGGCTCACAATTTTTGGCCAGATCTTGTGCTGAGCATCTCATGTGTTTTTTCATAGATTTCACAAGCCATTATGCTATACACATTTCATGTATCGCACATTCCCTTGCTTTAGTACAGTTGAGTGCAGCGATTGATCTATTTGTCATAGAATTTTATACCATTGAGCTGTGAAGAGAGAATAAATTACACTTGTACCACTAAAATGTTGTTTTAGCCCCAAAATTTTTAATTTTTCTAAGGGCTAATAGTTTTTTTTTTTTACAACAAACTGAGGTCCATTTTTTCCTGCTTGCGCCAGTACCCTACATGTTGTCAGGAAATATTTTTCTGGCATAGTGCAAACCTCAGAAAGCAAGGAGTGCCAGAATGTACTGTTAGGGTTTGCAGGTGCTATGACCCACTGGGAGATCCAGAACAGCAAAGCCTTCAATAAGTGACTCCATGTTACAAACTACACCTTCAACTATGGGTACAGTGATCATATTGACACCACCAGTGTGTCAAAGAATTTTATACCAATGGGAAGTGAATAAAAAATTACTACATTTTTACAACCAAAAATTTTGTGAAGGGGTAAAAATAGCACCATAATTTTTTCCACAATTTCTACTGTACGTGGCAATACCCTACAATACAGTACTACTTAGCCATATGGGGAGAATTGGTGCGCTTTGTCTCCAGGAGTACAGATTTTCCTAGAACAGTTTGCAGACTCCATTTAAAGAGCCCCTAATTACTAGAAGAGCAGAATTCCCCATCAATTGACTTCATTTTGGAAATTATACCCCTTTCGAAATGTATCTACAGTTGTAGTGATGATTATGACTCCATGGATATTTTCCAGAGGCAAGCTGCAATGAATGTTGCTGAGTGAAAATTGCAAACTGTCATAGTAACCAGTATGTTGCAGTCACCAGTATGTTATGCCCAGCCTGTGTTTCTGGAAACATGCACCCATAAGCTAGGTGGACTCTCATTGCTTCATAAATGCCAAACATGTGGATGCTAAATGTGGTTTAGGTACACTGTGGGGCTCACAAGGAAGAGGGCATTCGGATTTGGGAGCTGTGAATTTGCTGAAATTCTTTTGGAGAGTGAGGAGCCATTTTGCTTTTCCAGAGCATTTTATTACCAGTAACATGGAAGACCCCCTATATTTTCATTAACAGATGACAGACCCAAGTGAGGACTTCTACTTTTTTTGTGGACTGAGTTGAAGCTTTTATTGTGAACATTTTACATAATGTTAGGGATCACATTTATCCGTCGCTCTACGCTGAGCACTTACCGTACTTTGGGGTTTCCATCTAAATCTCTGAGTGACATGATTCAGATGAAACCCCAAGGTGGCCATTCACTATAATGAGGCAGCAGAGTTACTCTGGACTCCGTCTGGCCTCTGTTCAGAAGTGCACAAAACTGTGGTCGACGGCATTTTTATGCAATCCTAAAAAGACTAACACTGCTGGATCACAGGTCAGACAGTGTCCACAGTGTCTACATCTGCCTCATTATAGGGAATCTTCCATCAAGGGTTCCATCTGAATCAAGCATTTCAGAGATTCACATGGAAACCCTGGTGTAAGCGCAGAGTGCAGGATAAATGTGCTCCGAGCCTTACTGCGATCTTTGGGAGGCAGAATTAAAAAATCAACAGCAGGTGAAGTATTGGTTTTATTTAATTTTTACACCATTCCGTGTGCGGTATAAGTGATTAGGCAACTTTATTCTTCAGGTCAGTGCAATTAAAGCGATAGCAGATTTATATCGGATTTTTATGTTTGGCTGCTGTCACACACTAAAAGACACTTTTTTTTTTGCAACAACATATTATGAGAGCTATCAGTTTTCCTTATTTTGGTCTACAGGGGCATGTGAGGGCTTGTCTTTTATGGGAGGAGTTGATGTTCTTATTGGTGCCATTTTCAGACACATGACACATGACTTTTTTGATTGCTTGATATTCAAATTTTTGGAACGCAGAATGAACAAATACTAGCAATTCAGGATTTTTTTTGGTGGGGGACATTATGTCATTATGCGTATGGTAAAATTGGCTGTTTTATTCTGTGAGTCACTACTATTACAGTGATACATTATTTTTAAATAATATTTTAGCACAATACATAATGTTACATAATAGTTTTTATTAAGTAGAAAAAATATATTTTTTGCATTGCTTTATTCTGAGTAGTGTTGAGCGATACCGTCCGATACTTGAAAGTATCAGTATCGGATAGTATCGGCCGATACCCAAAAAGTATCGGATATCTCCGATACCGATACCAATACAAGTCAATGGGACACCAAGTATCGGAAGGTATCCTGATGGTTCCCAGGGTCTGAAGGAGAGGAAACTCCCCTTCAGGCCCTGGGATCCATATTAATGTGTAAAATCTAATATATAAAGCTGAATGTGTGTATGTGTGTATGTATGTATGTATGTGTGTATGTCCGGGATTGGCATCTGAACCGTCGCAGCTACAGCCACAAAATTTTGCACAGTCACACGTCTGGACCCCGAGAGCATCATAGGCTAAGTTGTGAGGTGAAATTTTAACCCCGCGCTTTCCAATTCACCAAACAATTTTGCCCCTATCTACATAATGGGGAAAAAGTGAAAGGAAAAGTGTTGGAGGCGTCGCAGCTACAGGCACAAAATTTTGCACAGTCACACGTCTGGACCCTGAGAGCGTCAAAGCTATGTTGTGAGGTGAAATTTTAACCCCGCGCTTTCCAATTCACCAAACAATTTTGCCCCTATCTACATAATGGGGAAAAAATGAAAGGAAAAGTGTTGGAGGCAAATTAACAGCTGCCAGATGTGAACAAGGGGGACTTAAAGAATGACAGCGATGGCGCCAAAGAGTATATACTGTACAGTTGCTAAGGTGGGGCCCCAACATGGGATAATCACCACACCACCACGGGGATATGAACACACACACAAAATGCACCACACACTACCACGTGCTCGAACACATATACCACCCTCAGCACACATTTCACCACACATACACCAACCTCGCCACATAAAAGTAGAAACACAAAAGTCGCCGCTCAAAACTCGCCACGTGCAAAACTCTCCACATGCAAAACTCGCCACACGTGCAAAACTCACCTCATGGAAAACTCGCCACACGCAAAACTTGCACACGCAGAAAAATTGCCAAACGCAGAAAAATTGCCACATGCACAAAAGTTGCAACACATGCAAAAGTTGCCTCACACAAAACTTGCACATACTCAAAAGGCACCACACATAAAACTCGCCATGCGCAAAACTCGCCATGCGCAAAACTTGCTACACACAACTTGCTACACTAACCTGTCACATGCAACTCGACACACAAAAAGTTGCTACATGCATGTCGCCACACAAAACTCATCTCACAAAAGTCCCTACACGCATGTCACCACACAAAACTCATCTCACAAAAGTCCCTACATGCATGTCGCCACACGCAACTCAACACACACAACTTGACACACGAAACTCGCCCTAAAACACACACAAGTCTGGTATTATCCTTCAAAAATAAAAATCTGATTAATAAGCAGACAAACTACAAGAGCAACAAATGTACCATATAGGAATCCGGTAGCTGTCAGTCACATGACCAGTCTATTATGTGTATGTGTGAGCTAATATATACTGCCAGGGGGTGGGCTTACTGTTGGCTGGGGATTTATCAGGCTGCCATTTTAGCTTACAAATACTGAGGTAAAAATACTGACCAAATAACGTGTGAACGAGGGCTAATACAGGAGGAGATGACATACAGATATATACTATATACAGGAGGAGATGACACACAGGTATATACTATTTACAGGGGATATGACACACAGGTATATACTATATACAGGAGGAGATGACACACAGATATATACTATATACAGGAGAGATGACACACAGGTATATACTATATAGAGGAGGAGATGACATACAGGTACATACTACATACAGGAGGAGATGACATACAGGTATATACTATATACAGGAGGAGATGACACACAGGTATATACTATATACAGGAGCAGATTACCTACAGGTATATAGTATATACAGGAGGAGATGACATACAGGTATATGCTATGTATAGGAGGAGATGACATACAGGTATATACTATATACAGGAGGAGATGACACACAGATATATACTATATATAGGTGAGATGACACACAGGTATATACTATATACAGCAGATTACATACAGGTATATATAATATATAAAGCTGAATGTGTGTATGTATGTATGTGTGTATGTCCGGGATTGGCATCTGCACCGTCGCAGCTACAGCCACAAAATTTTGCACAGTCACACGTCTGGACCCCGAGAGCATCATAGGCTATGTTGTGAGGTGAAATTTTAACCCCGCGCGTTCCAATTCACCAAACAATTTTGTCCCTATCTACATAATGGGGAAAAAGTGAAGGGAAAAGTGTTGGAGGAAAATTGACAGCTGCCAGATGTGAACAATGAGGACTTAGAGAATGAGAGCGATGGCACCAAAGAGTATATACCGTACAGTTGCTAAGGTGGGGCCCCGACATGGGATACTCACCACACATGGGGATATGAACACAAACACAAAATGCGCCACACACTACCACGTGCTTGAACACATATACGACCCTCAGCACACATTTCACCACACACACACCAACCTCGCCACATAAAAGTCGAAACACAAAAGTCACCACTCAAAACTCGCAACGCGCAAAACTCGCTACATGCAAAACTCGCCATATGCAAAACTAGGCTCACGCAAAACTCGCCACACGTGCAATACTCACCTCATGGAAAACTCACCTCATGCAAAACTTGCACACACAGAAAAATTGCCGCATGTACAAAAGTTGCACCACATGCAAAAGTTGCCTCACACAAAACTTGCACATACTCAAAACGCACCACACATAAAACTCACCACGCGCAAAACTCGCCATGCACAAATCTTGTTGCACACAACTTGCTACACTAACCTGTCACATGCAACTCGACACACAAAATGTTGCTACACGCATGTCGCCACACAAAACTCATCTCACAAAAGTCGCTACATGCATGTCGCCACACGCAACTCAACACACACAACTTGACACATGAAACTCGCGCTAAAACACACACAAGTCTGGGATTGTCCTTCAAAAATAAAAATCTGATTACTAAGCAGACAAACTACAAGAGCAACAAATGTACCATATAGGAAATACGGCAGCTGTCAGTCACATGACCTGTCTATTATGTGTATGTGTGAGCTAATATATACTGCCAGGGGGGAGGGCTTCCTGTTGGCTGGGGATTTATCAGGCTGCCAATAGCAACCAATCACAGCTCAGCTTCTATTTTGCTACAGTTAATTAACCTGAGCTCTGATTGGTTAATATAGGCAACAAAGACATTCTCAGTATAACAAAGCTAATATATGTTGTGAAATTCTTCTATTAGCTTAGTTTTTGCCTTTTAATAATTACATTTCTATCTATTTGTTTTGTGGTTTTTGTGTGCAGAATAAATTTTTGTTAACACATTCTATTTTGCTAACAGCAGTCATTAACCTGGGCGAAGCCGGGTAGTACAGCTAGTAAAGAATAAAAATAAAAAATATTGATATACTCACCCTCTGACGCGCCCTGGTTGTAACCGCCAGCTTCCATTCCTAAGAATGAGCGCTTGAAAGTCCTTAGATGACGTCGCGGCCTGTGATTGGTCGTGGAGCGGTCACGTGACCGCAACGCGACCAATCACAAGCCGTGACATCATCTAAGGTCTTTCAAGCGCTTGAAAGACCTTAGATGACGTCACAGCTTGTTATTGGTCGCGTTGCGGTCACGTGACCGCTCCGCGACCAATCACAGGCCGCGACGTCATCTAAGGACTTTCAAGCGCTCATTCTTAGGAACGGAAGCTGGCGGTTACATCGGTAAGGTCCAGGCTGCGTCGGAGAGGTGAGTATATCAATATTTTTTATTTTTATTCTTTATTTTACACATTAATATCGATCCCGATACCAATTCCCGATACTACAAAAGTATCGGATCTCGGTATCGGAATTCCGATACAGCAAATATCGGCCGATACCCGATACTTGCGGTATCGGAATGCTCAACACTAATTCTGAGTGCTATAACTTTTTTATTTTTCCACTAATGGAGCTGTATTGTGGCTTGTTCTTTGTGGGACAAGATGACGTTTTCATCAGTACCACTTTTTGTTCGGTGATATGATGACAAAGCATTGTTTTTTGCCTTGTCTTTTATTTTTGTATGGTGTTCACTAAAAGGGTTAATTAGTGGTACAGTTGAAAAGGTTGGGTCGTTCTGATGCGGCGATACCAAATATATGTAATTTTATTGTTTATATTTTTTTTATACAATGATTTATGGTTATAATGTCTTTTGATTTTTTATTTATGTATTTACTTTTTAAATATTTTTACAATTATTTTAAAAAAATTAACTTTTTTTTACCTTTTTACTTTGTCCCACTATGGGACTATCACTTTTTTCATGCTGATCGCTTGTATAGCTGGAGGATACATCTGCATCTCTGTGCTATGCAAACTGTTAGCTCTGCACTGACAAATAAAGTTGCTGATCATGCTCTGAGCATGATCTAGCAACTTTACTAGCTCTGGTCCCCCGGATGTCATCATGACAACATCGGTTCACCATTGCAACAATCGGTTCACCATGACAACAATCGGGACCGCATGATGACACCAAGGCACCAAGGGTCTCCAATCCGAGGACAGAGGAACTGTCTTCCAGAATGCTGTGATTGAGTGTGATAGCAGTATTTAAGGGGTTAAAGTGGGCCAGGAGTGGTGCGTATCCATTGCTGGCACTTAGTGTCGGGTGTCAGCTGTGAGAACCAGCTGACATCCGGTGGCGATTTCGCACAACCTATGTGCGCACACGATCACATGGACGTAATAATCTGTCCCACGTCAATAAGTACCAAGGCACAGGGATGTATTATCACTGACAATGTCAGAAAGGGGTTAAAAATCTCTGTGGTCATTAAAACCCTACTTAGAGGAAGTGAATACATCTATAAAATACATTGCTAAGAAAACATCAGCAAGTGCTCACAGATCAATACAACTATATTACATTTTCTTTAGAAAGTAGGGTTGAGCGACTTTTACTTTTTTAGGATCGAGTCGGGTTTCGCGAAACCCGACTTTGTCAAAAGTCAAGTCGAGTGAAATCGGCCGATTATCGCGCAAAGTCGGGGATCGACCGAAACACGAAACCCAATGTAAGTCAATTGGGAAGCAAAGTCGGCAGTGAGTGGAGGAAAGGAAAACACCTACAGTGCCCATTTTAATGTCAAAAACATCAATTCGTGTCACTTAAGCTTGTGAATCTTAATTTACCTTATAATAATAGTTAGGCATTGAAAATTGGTGGTCATTTGGCTAAAGTTGTGGGGGGGTAGGGCTGGCTCAAGTTTTTTGTGGGCCCAGGAAACATGGACTACATCATGGCGGTGGAGCAGGGAGAGGTCAGTGTTTCAACTTTGCAAGTGCTGTGATCCTGAGCAAGCAGGGGGCCCACTCGTTTGCATTGGCACTGGCACAGGGCCCCTCAAAGTACGGCATTGTGTTTGATGGCGGGGGCGCCTCCCACCGGCAGAGACACTTTTGCGTAATATGAGGGGCCCTGTGACAGTGATGTCACCAACGAGTATGCCCTCCCCACCTGATGAAGGAACCTGCACTTTCATCTGCGCCTTCCTCTTTGTCCCCATGTAAGCTGGTATAGTATGCGAGAAGGGGAACCTGACTTTCAGCAGGGTCAGATTCTGGCTGTGTAGAGTGCAAGGGGAATGTAGTGTTCTGGGTCAATGTACCAGCAGACTCATGTAGCACTGCCTGGGCAATGGGCAGGATGAGGAGGAAACACAGATATAGGCCTAAAGAATAAAGTGGCTAAATGCAGTATAAAATTGGTAACAGGACTAACCAGGCGGCATTGCTTTGTTCAGTGGAGGACAACTGTAATGAGAGGCAGACACAGTTAGTAGGCCCAAATAATAAAGTGGGCCAAATAAAGTTCAAAATTGGTAACAGGAGTAAACAGGCAGCACTGCTTTGTTCAGTGGAGGAGAACACCAAAGAGCGGCAGACACCGTTAGTAGGGCCCAACCAAACTAGTAGGCCAAATGCAGTTACAAATTTGTAAATATAGGCCGAAAGCCTGAAGATTGAAGCTCAGCTTTGTTCAGTGGAGGAGAACACCAAGGAGTGGCAGAAACCGTTAATAGGGCCCAACCAAACTAGTAGGCCAAATGCAGTTTAAAAATTGTAAATATAGGCCGAAAGCCTGAAGATTGAAGCTCAGCTTTGTTCAGTGGAGAACACCAAGGAGCGGCAGACACCATTAGTAGGGCCCAACCAAACTAGTAGGCCAAATGCAGTTTAAAATTTGTAAATATAGGCCGAAAGCCTGAAGATTGAAGCTCAGCTTTGTTCAGTGGAGGAGAACACCAAGGAGCGGCAGACACCGTTAGTAGGGCCCAACCAAACTAGTAGGCCAAATGCAGTTTAAAATTTGTAAATATAGGCCGAAAGCCTGAAGATTGAAGCTCAGCTTTGTTCAGTGGAGGAGAACACCAAGGAGCGGCAGACACCGTTAGTAGGGCCCAACCAAACTAGTAGGCCAAATGCAGTTTAAAATTTGTAAATATAGGCCGAAAGCCTGAAGATTGAAGCTCAGCTTTGTTCAGTGGAGAACACCAAGGAGCGGCAGACACTGTTAGTAGGGCCCAACCAAACAAGGAGGCCAAATGCAGTTTAAAATTTGTAAATATAGGCCGAAAGCCTGAAGATTGAAGCTCAGCTTTGTTCAGTGGAGGAGAACACTAAGGAGCGGCAGACACCGTTAGTAGGGCCCAACCAAACTAGTAGGCCAAATGCAGTTTAAAATTTGTAAATATAGGCCGAAAGCCTGAAGATTGAAGCTCAGCTTTGTTCAGTGGAGGAGAACACCAAGGAGCAGCAGACACCGTTAGTAGGGCCCAACCAAACTAGTAGGCCAAATGCAGTTTAAAATTTGTAAATATAGGCCGAAAGCCTGAAGATTGAAGCTCAGCTTTGTTCAGTGGAGGAGAACACCAAGGAGCGGCAGACACTGTTAGTAGGGCCCAACCAAACTAGCAGGCCAAATGCAGTTTAAAATTTGTAAATATAGGCCGAAAGCCTGCAGATTGAAGCTCAGCTTTGTTCAGTGGAGGAGAACACCAAGGAGCGGCAGACACCGTTAGTAGGGCCCAACCAAACTAGTAGGCCAAATGCAGTTTAAAATTAGCAAATACAGGCCGAAAGCCTGAAGATTGAAGCTAAGCTTTGTTCAGTGGAGAACACCAAGGAGCGGCAGACACCGTTAGTAGGGCCCAACCAAACTAGTAGGCCAAATGCAGTTTAAAATTTGTAAATATAGGCCAAAAGCCTGAAGATTGAAGCTCAGCTTTGTTCAGTGGAGGAGAACACCAATGTCGCAGCAGACACCGTTAGTAGGGCCCAACCAAACTAGTAGGCCAAATGCAGTTTAATATCTGATATAGGCCGAAAGCCTGAAGATTAAAGCTCAGCTTTGTTCAGTGGAGGAGAACACCAAGGAGCGGCAGATACCGTTAGTAGGGCCCAACCAAACTAGTAGGCCAAATGCAGTTTAAAATTTGTAAATATAGGCCGAAAGCCTGAAGATTGAAGCTCAGCTTTGTTCAGTGGAGGAGAACACCAAGGAGCGGCAGACACAGTTAGTAGGGCCCAACCAAACTAGTAGGCCAAATGCAGTTTTCAAATTCCTATAGGCTGAAAACATGACAATTGAAGCTCAGCTTTTTTCAGAGGATGACAGCTGTATTGAGTGGCGCAGACAGACACAGGTAGTAGGCCTTAACCAAAAAAGTTGGCTCAATGCAGTTTAAAAAAGGTTATAGGGGTACACAGGCAGCATTGGTGTGGTCAGCGGAGGACGATTGCAAGGAGGGAAAGCAGACAGACTTACTAGGCCTAAAATAAAAAAGTGGGCTCTATGCAGTTTAAAATAGGTTACAGGGGTACACAGGCAGCATTGGTTTGGTCAGCGGAGGATGATTGCAAGGAGGGACCGCAGACAGAATTACTAGGCCTAAAATAAAAAAGTTGGCTCTATGCAGTTTAAAATAGGTTACAGGGGTACACAGGCAGCATTGGTGTGTTCAGCGGAGAACGATTGCAACGAGGGGCAGACACAGTTAGTAGGGCCAAAAAAGTAATAGGCAAAATGCAGTTAAAAATAGGTTACAGGAGTACGCAGGCGGCCTAGCTTTGTTCAGTGGAGGACAACTGTAAGGAGTGTCTGACACAGTTAGTAGGCCAAAATAATAAAGTGAGGTTAATGTCTGGCAAAAAAAAAAATTTCACAAATAAACAGGTGGCATACCTAGGTACAGGGGTGGGCTCCTCTGCTGACTTGCAGACAGTGGTAGTTGGCGCAAAGTATTAACTGGTGTAAATGTAGGACAGGGCCCCTGAATAATTTTACTAGGATCAATCATGTCAACAAATTGGTATTGGCAGTGCCATTGAAGGATTTAACAGCACAGACTAAAAAGTGGTGGAGCAGTGAGAGGTAATTTTGCAAGTGTATGTTACGACGGTGTGTCTGACGTTGGGTGTGCACCACCACCGCCAGAGACACTTCATTGTAATATGAGGGACCCTGTGCCAGTGCCGTTGCCCAAAAGTGTGCACACCCACCTGTTCAGCCAAACGGCACTCGCACGGGTGCTTGCGCCAAGTGGTGACCACGGTCCCATGAGGGGAGTCCGCCCATTTAGGGAGGTGTAAAAATGGCCTATGGTGGACATACAGCAGCTGCAAATGAAGAAATTGGAGCAGTCAGTAAGACGAGTCCAAAAGCAAGACATTTTTACAGGAAAGCTAGGTGTCAGCAGGGAAAGGTGGGGCAAAATAATTAGAAATCCATGATTGGCTCATTTTAATGAAGGTTAGATCCCCAAAATGACCGCAGACACGACAGGTACTGTAGCATCAATTCAAAGTGACAGGAGACAACATTTGTCCAGTATGGTTACTAACATTTTGGGTAGCCAGACGAGTCCTTTTTTCGGTCAGTATTGAACCAGCAGCACTGAATACTCTTTCTGATAGCACACTAGCAGCTGGGCAAGCAAGCTCCTGTAATGCATATTCTGCCAATTCAGGCCATGATGAAGATCTCTTAGATCGAAACGCGTAGCTATTAGCAGGTTTTTTTCGCTGTTCAGATTCCCTTTTGTGCAGGGATCATTTTTAAGGATATGTATCAATAAAGGACTTTTAATTGAAAAGGAGCTGGAACAATCTTCACATTTCTTACGTCTATTTTGGATGCTCAGTAATCAAATGGGAATGAGGTGTGAGGGAGAACATCAATAAGGGAGGAAAAATAGTTAGTAACCATACTGGACAAATGTTGTCTCCTGTCACTTTGAATTGATGCTACAGTACCTGTTGTGTCTGCGGTCATTGCGAAATCACTCCACAACCTGGTCATAAAACCCCTCTGTCCAACGCCACTTCTGATTTGTGCACCTCTGCCATGTTGGCCCCTGCAGCTCGTGTGAGAACCATCACCGCCGCTGTGTGCTGGGAATGCCTGAACCAAACGGTCTGCAAGAGTTGCTTGTTTGGTAGCCAATATTTGCTCAAGGTTCTCATGTGGCATGATATTTTGCAATTTCCCTTTATAGCGTGGATCCAGGAGGCAGGCCAACCGGTAATCATCATCAGTCATCATTTTGATAATGCAGCGGTCCCTTTTGAGGATGCGCAAGGCATAATCCGCCATGTGGGTCAATGTTCCAGGTGTCAATTCACTGCTTGTGCTGGGTTGAGGAGCACTTTCTGGCAAATCAACATCACTTGTCTCCCTCAAAAACCCTGTACCTGACCTTGCAACGCCACCAGTTTCTATTGCCCCCTGAGAAGCTTCCTCCTCCCATAAATATTCATCCCCATCATCCTCCTCATCCTCCTCCTCTTCATCCACCACCTCGTCCAGGAGACTTCCCTGAGCAGACAATGGCTTACTGTCATCAAGGCTTCCCTCGTCCTCGGCTGCAGACGCCTGCTCCTTTATGTGCGTCAAACTTTGCATCAGCAGTCGCATTAGGGGGATGCTCATGCTTATGATGGCATCATCTGCACTAACCAGGTGTGTGCATTCCTCAAAACACTGAAGGACTTGACACAGGTCTTGTAACTTCGACCACTGCACACCTGACAACTCCATGTCTGCCATCCAACTGCCTGCCCATGTATGTGTATCCTCCCACAAATACATAACAGCACGCCTCTGTTCGCACAGCCTCTGAAGCATGTGCAGTGTGGAGTTCCACCTTGTTGCAACGTCGATTATTAGGCAGTGCTGGGGAAGCTGCAAAGATCGCTGATGGTTCTGCATATGGCTGGCGTGTACGTGCGAACGGCGGATGTGCGAGCAAAGTCTTCGCACCTTCAGGAGCAGGGCGGGTAACCCCGGATAACTTTTCAGGAAGCACTGCACCACCATGTTCAAGGTGTGAGCCAGGCAAGGAATGTGTTTCAGTTGTGAAAGGGCTATGACAGCCATAAAATTCCTTCCGTTATCACTGACTACCTTGCCTGCCTCAAGATGTACACTCCTTTCATTTTGGTGCTGGTGCTGTGTGGCGGCCATTGTTGCTGTGGCTTTGTGCTGGTGGGGCGGCGTGGTCTGGAGTCATGGGGGCTCAGTCTCGCAGCATGGGTGCTGTGGGGCAACAGGCCGTCCGCCCTGCTGGTGCATGGCCGCTGCGGCGGTGGTCACCGCACGGCTCCGCTCCATTAGGGCGGTAGGACCCACTACGAGGTTTGCCGTGAAGTGGCAGTGGGCTTCATACAGTCTGATCAGAATGTTAAACTGAAAACCTCATGTTCAGTATATAAATTTTTGCCTAGCGGCTTTAGATCAACGTATGATTTTGGGATGTGCGGTTCATGCTCCTTTTTTTTCTTTTTGTACAAAGCATGTTCTTGTCTCTTTCTTGGACCAGCACTCCTCCCATTTGGCACAGGAGGTTTTAATTAGCAGGAGACTGCAAAGTAAGGGGTCTAGCCCATTTTGGCTCTCACTGAAGAGCTGGAGGAAGGTGAGTTTAAATGCTCCTTTCATTTTGGTGCTGGTGCTGTGTGGCGACCATTGTTGCTGTGGCTTTGTGCTGGTGGGGCGGCGCGGTCTGGAGTCATGGGGGCTCAGTCTCGCAGCATGGGTGCTGTGGGGCAACAGGCCGTCCGCCCTGCTGGTGCATGGCCGCTGCGGCGGTGGTCACCGCACGGCTCCGCTCCATTAGGGCGTTAGGACCCACTACGAGGTTTGCTGTGAAGTGGCAGTGGGCTTCATACAGTCTGATCAGAATGTTAAACTGAAAACCTCATGTTCAGTATATAAATTTTTGCCTAGCGGCTTTAGATCAACGTATGATTTTGGGATGTGCGGTTCATGCTCCTTTTTTTCTCTTCCTATGCTACGATCGGCAGAAGTAAGATGGCAGTCAGCGTGCACGCCCCTTTATAGCCCCTGTGACGCCGCTGAAAACAAGCCAATCACTGTAATGCCCTTCTCTAAGATGGTGGGGACCGAGACCTATGTCATCACGCTGCCCACACTCTGCGTCCACCTTCATTGGCTGAGAAATGGCGCTGAACGCGTCATATGAAACGCGACTTTGGCGCTAAGATCGCCGACCGCATGGCCGATACCACACTGGGATCGGCTCAGGTTTCACGAAACCCGACTTTGCCAAAAGTCGGCGATTTATGAAATTGACAATCCTTTTCGCTCAACCCTATTAGAAAGTTTTCAAACCTAGTTGGGAATGGTTCTGCTAGAGGAAAAGACTATTTTTAAACTAAAAACTTAAATGCCAACTGTGAATAAATACCCGACATTAAAAAGAATGTACAAAAAGGAACACCAGTTTTACAGAAAGTGGTATTTGTGGAAGACATTGATTAGAAAATGTTACATTAGATCAAAAGGTGAATCAGCATGTGCTGCATCCAGTGTCAGAGTTCTTAAGATCCAAGTGCATTAGCAGAACCCAGAAAATCACGTGTCCTCATTTGACACTCATAGAATATTTAAGCTGTTTTATAGATTTAAAGAATATGTATTAAAGTGATATGTTTTGAGGAGATATACGCTTTTAAGACAGAATTAGAAAACTGTATTATGATATCTTGGCATGGGTATGAGAATATTGCAAATTCAACACAACCCAATTCATCAAAGTTGTAGTCAAACATAGGCAATTATAACATGACACACATCTTCTATTTGTGTCAAATTGTTTGTCAAAGGTTCATTGTCCTGGTAAGTTTGAAACTGTCAGTTACTTGTTTTATAAGATTAATTGTGATGGTTTGTTATCACTACTGATACACAACATTTATAATTTCATGACACATTTATTTGCAAATTCACTTCTCGCTATATTCTTTTGTGCATATGTTGAATAACATTTATCAATAATAATACTACAATTTCTAGTTGTTTGACCTAGACATTTAGATTTTATATAGCCCCCAAAAATTATATTTTGTATGGAAATTTATTTTTGTATGGAAATTTACAGTTCAAAGTAACATTTGTTTTTTCCGAAATAATAAAAGGAACTTGGTACGCTAGTAAATTAATCTGCAAACAAATAGCGTTACAAAGATATTCCATCAAATTACTGAAAGTGTGGATATGAGGAGGGAATTAACCTTATTCCTCCCAGGAGCAGTTGGCTTTCAATCACAGAGGTGCATCGGAGCAGTTTTAGTCTAAACTCAGTACACAGCACTCTCCAACATGTTGATTGACAGCTCACTATGCACAGATGTCCTTCAGAGCGAACTGCCAACTAAAGTGCAGACATGTCTCTGTAACTTATGACTGAAATTCGGCAGCTACCTGCAAGAAAAGTTAATTTCTACTTTCAATAAGCAGCCAATCATCTTTGGGATGTGATTCATCTCTATATTAATCCTATATGTACAGCTTGATAGTGTTAACCCATTATCTACCAATGTCCTTTTTTTGGGACGCCTAATCTTTAGCTTCTAGCAACTAAGATTTTGTAATTTTTATAATTAGGTCCAATTTTTTGTGTTTGTAAAATGAATGTTTTCAAAATAGGAAATCATTTTTATTTATTGGGATGCCCTTTTCTGAAAAGTCCGTACTTGAAAAAATGTTGCAAATTATGTTTCTGATTCATTAGGACCCAAATAATTAAAAATCTGTCGTTAAAAAAAAAAAAAAAAAATGAAAATTGCTAATTTGGCAAGTAATGGGTTAAGAGTCATGATATGCTCCATTTCAGTAATGTATGGAAAATGTGCATATTTCTTGGAACTTAAGTAAACAAAAGTGAAGATAATCAAAGAAGTTCCAGCAGTATCGTGGTATAATTGAATTTTAAACCTGAGAAAACATCAGTCTAGCATGGAAATGCATTGTGGATTAAGAATAATTTCCTTATATTATTGGATGAAGGATCTTTATTTCCGTTAGCGCAACCCAAACTGTGACTTGTCTTTCTCTTCCAGCAGAATCACACCCCACCACCTGCCCTATAAGTAGATCACAAATTAACATTATGAAGCCTCTATTTTAACAGTGGAAACCTTTGTAGCTAGAAGCTATGGTGACTATATATGTGGTCCATGTAAGTATAAGGCACAGGAAAGGCTGCAGCTGTGTCTGTGCAGCATCATGTAATTCACTGTCAGTGTGCAAACTCTAGCCTACTATTTAGAGAGTTAGAGATAATTAGCTTGCTGTGTGTAGTTGTTTAGTAAACACATTGGTATAAGAAACAGCTTGACAGGCAAAGTGGAATATACAAAATTTCAAAAGTAAGCTGAAGGGCATTATAGAAGACAAGTTACCTTGTGAACCTGATATAAAATTATATATACCTGATATAATAATACTTTTTGGTTGATTGAGAGATAGGCATATGAATTCATTAAATGTTATAACTTATCCTTTTGCGCAAGAAATTTCATTTCTCTTTTAAGTATACCAATAGTTTGTCAAATAATTCCATGTTGGCAAGAAAAGACATCCTTTAGTGAGCTGTAAGACATAATATTTTATTGCACCAGAAGAAAGTAATGAGTATTTTGGAATACTGTTGTACTTTCCATATTTATTTAATGTCTCATGACTCATTTTTAGATTTATTCACACAAAAGATAATAGGTTTCTAGGAGAAATGAGAATGGAATCCAATTCAAATGGGTGATGTGAGCCAAAATGAAGAAAAAGATCACAGAATGAGATATTAGAATTGTTTGTATATAGTGTCAGCAAGGAATTCTCAATTCTGTGTTAATTACATTTCTGGATTTTACGTTTATTAGAAATTAAATCACAAGCCTGGATAAATAACTGCGTGTAATTAAATCTATCAATGTAATCATCAGGAAAGCAATTACCACACACAAGTCTCTTAAATTTTTAAGTTACATACTGTTCATTTGGCTAAAGAATTAACTACAGTATTTCTGTGGAAATGCTATAATACAGTTATCTTTATTCCTTATGTTTTTGACTGTCGCATAGTCTATGTATTCAAAACTGATGACATAAAAAAATTAAATATGTTCTAGTTTCCTATTTTATTTTTCTCAACAAGGTTACGGTATTTGGATGCTTTACTATATACTATCAACAATTAAAATATTGACATAAGGTTGTTCCAGATGACTTGCTTTTAGTGAACCAATGTCCAGTCCGGATGAGTTATTCGCCAATTACTCCTCTTTCAGTACTCCAGATGGCAAACAAAATGATGGCTAAATGGGTTAGAATTTGCAAAAGGCAACCTAAATGAAACTCATGTGAAAAGTTCATGCAAAATGAGTACAAAGGACAATTAATCTGTAATCCCTCTTAATTAGAGAGACTGTTTCCAGAGAAGGAGACTGACTCCATCCAGAATTGAGTGGGTCGGTAGTGTAGTTCTTGTGAAAGTACACATGTTCGGTGTGTAGTAGAGCAGTCCTAGCATGGAGAGTTCTTTACTGTACCATGGGATAACCACTGGAAATGCAGCAAATAATTGATAGTGACCATTAATTAGAGTAATTATCTACAGGAAAAGAATATTGCAGACCAGAGAACTTCAGTAACCAATACTGGAGGTCTCAGTGTAAATAAGAAACAGAACTTTAAGTAAATCTGGATTGGCTAGTATTGATGAGGGAGTGTGCTCATTACTCCAGATTTCCGAGCATACTCATGTTTTCTGTTTGTATTCCCACAGCTGCATGATTTGCAGCTGGTAGACAGCCTGAATACATGCAGAGATTGCCTGTTTGTTAGGGAATCCCCACATGTATTCAGGCTGTCTAGCAACAACAAATCATGCAGCTGTGGGAATACAAACATAAAACATGAGCACGCCCCAGATACTCGGAGAACACCTGAGCATGCTCGGAAATCTCGAGTAACGATCACACTCGCTCATCATTATTGGCTAGTCATCAAGACAAAGGCACCAGATGTGCAAACAATTTATACTGAGGGAGGTGCTGAGATAATTTATACACCATTTATTTTGTCCCTATTCATACTAGTAGACTGATCAACAGACTATTTCTAGAATTGGAAGCATTTTCAGACTGCTGTAATTTCTTGTGAAACCTGATCATGGCAGTGATTGCTGTACCTGAAGCAGTGTTCTGTTTTATTTGCTACATAATCTCCAGTGAAAAAATAGCAACTTGCAATCACTGCTTCAGTTTATTAGAGCTCCTAAACCCTACAAGTCTGTCTAAGGAGGAGTTGGCTATTGCTCCTTTCCCTTGTGATATACACACTGCTTATATTAATACCCTTTTGTACTTTTTTTCAGCTTCTTGTCATTTTTTTATGTTGTGTGAATTCCAGACAACACCTTTAAAGGGATGTTCTCATGTTTTTAAATAGGACCTTTCTCCAAAAATCTAGTTTTATTTAAAAAAAAAAATACTACACTCGCACACAGGCAAATGTTTGCCAGTCACTGTCAGCGGGCAGGGAGACTCCACCAGGGACCCAGCTGTACTACTAGTCACTCAAGTGGCCCAGTCTTTGGCGGCTGTTAAAAGTATGTGTTTCGCTGAAACAAACGTATATGGCTGGGAGCATGCAGCCAGTGGTTGATATTGTACATGCTGGGAAGCATGCATCAGCAGACAGGTTCCCTTTAATTATAAGCTATAGCATAATATTTTCATATTACTCCCACATTAATAAAAGCTTTTTCCTCAATGATTTTAAAATAATGCTGCAATAAGTTTGCAATTCACTTGCTTTTCCTATCTGCTGTCATTCTCCTGCAATGAGTGATTTTATCTTTTATAGTGTTGAGCTGGTTTTCATAGCCTCTAGTGCCTCTGCACAATAAGATACATTCCAGGTGAGGGGTTAACTCTTAACATACCAGTCAACTTTCTCCAACCCACTGATTTCTACACAGCAGTTAGCTGCTAAAGTTCCTCTCCCTCTCTCCCCTCCATCTCATCTACTGATGAAATAAAGTTATAATTCAGCAGCCTGGCAGTTTTCTTAATCATGGTTCTATGCTCTCACTGTCTAGAGCTGTGTGATTGATAAAATGTACTCTCTATGTCTAAATAGAAGGATGACCGTGCACACTCTAGAACAAACCACTGATATTCAAATGTGCTATAGAAAGGGGTGCCTGTCCTACTAGAAACCTTGTAGTAACAAAAGAGAAGGGAGATTGCATTGCTCTGCAATGAGAAATCTATACAATGCAATCCTACTGACAAAAGATTGATTTTTTTTAATACATGAAGATTCTGAAACAAAATTGAAAACATTCTATATATGGAGTCAGTGGATTGTCAGCAGGCTTGTTTGGGCTTGTCCCAAGCTGTAAAAAATCTTTCTTTAAGTCCTATTAACATTTCCCTGTTGCATCAAAATATCAAATATCAAAAAAGGGTTCAAAGGTCACCCTCTCTCATGACGTTTTCGTGAAAAACACAACAATTCATGTTCATGGATTACTTTTTATGGTATTCAGCTGGTCCCTAAAAATTGGAGGGGGGGGGGGCTACTACATCAAACTTATGTCAAGGGCAGAATCTAAATGAATTTTTTCTCTGGACACCCTGGCCCCAAAGAGGTTGAGCCAAGAAATAGAGCTGTATGCATTTTAATTACCGTAGACTGATACTAAGAACCAATCAATAGAGCCTTTTGTATTTTATTTGAAATAAAATTATATATACATCCATTTTTTGAAGGTATATACACCCACATACACTCACCGGCCACTTTATTAGGTACACCATGCTAGTAACGGGTTGGACCGCCTTTTGCCTTCAGAACTGCCTCAATTCTTCGTGGCATAGATTCAACAAGGTGCTGGAAGCATTCCTCAGAGATTTTGGTCCATATTGACATGATGGCATCACACAGTTGCCGCAGATTTGTCGGCTGCACATCCCAAAGATGCTCCATACAAGGCAGGATGGATCCATGCTTTCATGTTGTTTACGCCAAATTCTGACCCTACCATCCGAATGTCGCAGCAGAAATCGAGACTCATCAGACCAAGCAACGTTTTTCCAATCTTCTACTGTCCAATTTCGATGAGCTTGTACAAATTGTAGCCTCAGTTTCCTGTTCTTAGCTGAAAGGAGTGGTACCCGGTGTGGTCTTCTGCTGCTGTAGCCCATCTGCCTCAAAGTTCGACGCACTGTGCGTTCAGAGATGCTCTTAGGCCTACCTTGGTTGTAACGGGTGGCGATTTGAGTCACTGTTGCCTTTCTATCAGCTCGAACCAGTCTGCCCATTCTCCTCTGACCTCTGGCATCAACAAGGCATTTCCGCCCACAGAACTGCCGCTCACTGGATTTTTTTTCTTTTTCGGACCATTCTCTGTAAACCCTAGAGATGGTTGTGCGTGAAAATCCCAGTAGATCAGCAGTTTCTGAAATACTCAGACCAGCCCTTCTGGCACCAACAACCATGCCACGTTCAAAGGCACTCAAATCACCTTTCTTCCCCATACTGATGCTCGGTTTGAACTGCAGGAGATTGTCTTGACCATGTCTACATGCCTAAATGCACTGAGTTGCCGCCATGTGATTGGCTGATTAGAAATTAATTGTTAACAAGAAGTTGGACAGGTGTACCTAATAAAGTGGCCGGTGAGTGTATACACTTGTTCAATAGATTCCTCCCTCTCGCATGGATAGTATATATAATATAAGTACTAACAAAACCATTATAAAAATGGGATGTAAAGGATCTAGACATCCTGCTAACATTTTAATATTTTAACACTGTATCAAAACCCATTAGAAAAATATTATGCACCCCTCACAATGGAACACAATGGGTTTAAATATCCTATTGATGCGTCTATGCTGTGTTGGAACCCACTGGAATTCTCCTTGAAACTTTCAGTATATGTTCAGTATATGCTTTTAGTCAAAAAATTCACCCATGCATTTTAGCATCTGATATTATCCATAGGAATTCTATGAGTCCATTTATGCATGGAACCAATATAGTTTTTACATAGCCTGCATGACAGTTTTTTTATTTTATTTTAAAACTTCCTTTTTTAGCAACATGTTTTGAACATGTTCTCACACATTTTCGTTGTAAACAAATAAAGTTTTTGTTTTAATATTTATCCATTCATTGGTATAATCCTAATCAAAGACCCTGTTCATTAGCTTAATTAGTTCATTGTTCAATTTCAGACCGTGTATTATCCCCCATTCACTTTCATTAGTCCTTTATTGGATTCCAAGCACTTCACCACAGCTGCATCCAATGGAGAAGGATGACACTGCTTCTATTTAAGGACAGATTTATACGCAGATGGCAACTACCCTGACGAAGAGGGCTGGCATCCCTCATAACACGTTGGTTAATTGTTCCTCCTGCGCACCCGTCCTCCTAGTCGGTGACTTCACCCCAAACTCCGCCCCCTCCATTCCCACCGCAGCCTCAGCATGCTTCCGGCCAGGGCACGCGTGGTTCTGCCAGCTTCTAGTGTAGCGGTCACTGCACACATCCTAGCGGTCACCTTCTGCAGCACAGCGGCCATCTCCCTGGACCCGAGACACATTACACGCCTCTCTACATCAGCAGTAAAACCAGTGAGTGCTACTAATCCTTAATCCCCACTTTTTACTCACCATTAGAAAATACTATTTTGCCAACTTACTGCCACATTTTATGTTTAATATATCTTTACCTACAAGAAAGGTACAGCTATACCAGTGGGGAAAAAACTGATCATGCAGTTCACTCCATTCTTTAATCAGTCAGCTTAGGATGAACAACTATCCTGCTCAATCTAGGGCAAACCATTAGGAAACCTCATCTGCCTCCATAGTGCAGTCTATATACGCATGACCCACGGACTGCACCATCAACTATATATGGATACGGATCGTCAACTTGTTATATCATCTTTTGTCATCCCAGTAAGTATAATTATATATCGTTCATCATACTGTATTGCTCTGAATCAGTGTCACCACAAAGTTCCACTAAAGTCCTATCAGTGAAATTCTTTTCTATTTAGCGAAGAACTCATTCCATCAAATTTTGGGATTATTACATCTTTGAACTAGCACCCTGCATCACATCCAGATTTTTTTTGGCGCAATGACAGTAAGTTTTTTCTCTATATACATACCCCATATATTCACAGAATTACTACCACTGAATAGTGTTGAGCATTCCGATACCGCAAGTATCGGGTATCGGCCGATGTGTGCGGATCGGAATTCCGATACCGAGATCCGATACTTTTGTGATATCGGGAATCGGTATCGGGATCAATATTAATGTGTAAAATAAAGAATAAAAATAAAAAATATTGATATACTCACCTCTCCGACGCAGCCTGGACCTTACCGATGTAACCGTCAGCTTCCGTTCCTAAGAATGAGCGCTTGAAAGACCTTAGATGACGTCGCGGCTTGTGATTGGTCGCGTGAGCGGTCACGTGACTGCCATTCTTAGGAACGGAAGCTGCTGGTTACATCGGTAAGGTCCAGGCTGCGTCGGAGAGGTGAGTATATCAATATTTTTTATTTTTATTCTTTATTTTACACATTAATATGGATCCCAGGGTCTGAAGGAGAGTTTCCTCTCCTTCAGACCCTGGGAACCATACAGGATACCTTCCGATACTTGGTGTCCCATTGACTTGTATTGGTATCGGGTATCGGTATCGGCGATATCCGATACTTTTCGGGTATCGGCCGATACTATCCGATACCGATACTTTCAAATATCGGATGGTATCGCTCAACACTACCACTGAAGTAATTTCATACATATAGAGCAGCGTGGTGATTATTCTTTATTTTTACTAGTTTTGGTATCTAGCAGGTGCACACATTACCTGTTATAATCACCAGCAGCTCTCTATATAGATCTAACCTATTGAGTTTTTACTCGCACGTGGAGTGCCAGTGTTTATTCATACCATTCAAGTTTTTTATACATTTTTATTTGAGGAAGTGAGTTAACAGAAAAAAAGTGTCTTTTTTATTTCTATAGTGTTTAGCATATGGGTAATGCAGCATATATATGCAGCAAAGTCAAATATACTTTCATTTTAATATCAGAATGTGAAAATAGATGATATAGGCTTTTAGTTTTTTCAGGTAATTAATTATTTTTATATTTTTCTTTGTGTTATGTAACTTTAACATGCTCAAAATCTTAAACAGTATAATACTTTTCAGGATATTGCAAAATTAAGAATCCCCTACACAGCAAAGCCACTAATTGGGTTTCATGGCAGCATAACATGGACGCAATTGTGGACTGCATTAACCCCTTAAGCCCCAAGGGTGGTTTGCACGTTAATGACGGGCCAATTTTAACAATTCTGACCACTGTCCCTTTATGAGGTTATAACTCTGGAACGCTTCAACGGATCCCGGTAATTCTGACACTGTTTTCTCGAGACATATTGGGCTTCATAAGAGTGGTAAAATTTCTTTGATATTGTTTATTTGTGAAAAAAACGTAAATTTGGCAAAAATTTTGAAAATTTTGCAATTTTCCAACTTTGAATTTTTATGCCCTTAAATCACAGAGATATGTCACACAAAATACTTAATAAGTAACATTTCCCACATGTCTACTTTACATCAGCACAATTTTGGAACCAACATTTTTTTTTTTTAGGGAGTTATGAGGGTTAAAGTTGACCAGCAATTTCTCATTTTTACAACACCATTTTTTTATATATGATATATGATGGACAATACCCAAGTGTGACACCAGTCTAAAAACTGTACCCCTCAAGGTGCTGAAAACCACATTTAAGAAAATTATTAGCCCTTCAGGTGTTTCACTGGAATTTTTGGAATGTTTAAAAAAATGAACATTTAACTTTTTTTCACAAAACATTTACTTCAGCTCCAATTTGTTTTATTTTACCAAGGGTAACAGGAGAAAATATACCCCAAAAGTTGGTGTACAATTTGTCCTGAGTGCGTGCATACCCCATATGTGGGGGTAAACCACTGTTTGGGCGCACGGCAGAGCTTGGAAGGGAAGGAGCGCCGTTTGACTTTTCAATGCAAAATTGACTGGAATTGAGATGGGATGCCATGTTGCGTTTGGAGAGCCACTGATGTGCCTAAACATTGAAACCCCCCACATGTGACACCATTTTGTAAAGTAGACCCCATAAGAAACTTATCTAGATGTGTGGTGAGCACTTTGACCAACCAAGTGCTTCACCGAAGTTTATAATGCAGAGCCATAAAAATAAAAAATAATATTTTTTCACAAAACTGAATTTTTCGCCCCCAATTTTTTATTTTCCCCAGGGTAGCAGAAGAAATTTTACCCCAAAAGTTGTTGTGCAATTTGTCCTGAGTACGCTGATACCCCATATGTGGGGGTGAACCACTGTTTGGGCGCATGGCAGAGCTCGGAAGGGAAGGAGCGCCGTTTGACTTTTCAATGCAAAATTGACTGGAATTGAGATGGAACATCATGTTGCGTTTGGAGAGTCCCTGAGGTGCTAAAACATTGAAACCCCCAACAAGTGACACCATTTTGGAAAGTGGACCCCCTAAGGAACTTATCTAGATGTGTTGTGAGAGCTTTGAACCCCCAAGTGTTTCACTACAGTTTATAACGCAGAGCCGTGAAAATAAAAACTATTTTTTTCCACAAAAATGGGTTTTTAGCCACCCAAATTTTTATTTTGCCAAGGGTAACAAGAGAAATTTGACCCCAAAATTTATTGTCCAATTTGTCCTGAGTGCGCTGATACCCCATATGTAGGGGTAAACCCCTGTTTGGGCGCACGGGAGAGCTCGGAAGGGAAGGAGCACTGTTTTACATTTTCAACGCAGAATTGGCTGGAATTGAGATCGGGCGCCATGTCGCGTTTGGAGAGCCCTGAATTGCCTAAACAGTGGAAACCCTCAATTGTAACTGAAACCCTAACTCAAACACACCCCTAACCCTAATGCCAACCACACCCCTAACCCCAACCACACCCCTAACCTCAACACACCCCTAACCCTAATCCCAACCCTAACCACACCCCTAACTCCAACACCCCCCCAACCCTAACCCTAACTTTAGCCCCAGCCCTAACCCTAACTTTAGCCCCAACCCTAACTGTAGCCCTAACCCAAACCCTAGCCCTAACCCTAGCCCTAGCCCTAATCCTAGCCCTAATCCTAGCCCTAACCATAATGGGAAAATGGAAATAAATACATTTTTTTAATTTTATTATTTATCCCTAACTAAGGGGGTGATGAAGGGGGTTTGATTTACTTTTATAGCAGGTTTTTTAGTGGATTTTTATGATTGGCAGCTGTCACACACTAAAAGACGCTTTGTATTGCAAAAAATAGATTTTGCATCTCCACATTTTGAGAGCTATAATTTTTCCATATTTTGGTCCACAGAGTCATGTGAGGTCATGTTTTTTGCGGGACGAGTTGACATTTTTATTGGTAACACATTCAGGCATGTGACATTTTTTGTTTGCTTTTTATTCTGATTTTTGTGAGGCAGAATGACCAAAAGCCAGCTATTCATGAATTTCTTTTGTGGGGGCGTTTATACCATTCCATGTTTGGTAAAATTAATAAAGCAGTTTTATTCTTCGGGTCAGAACGATTGCAGCGATACCTCATTTATATCATTTTTTGGCGCTTTTATACGATAAAAACTATTTTATAGAAAAAATAATTATTTTTGCATCGCTTTATTCTGAGGACTATAATTTTTTTCTTTTTTCGTTGATGATGCTGTATGGTGGCTCATTTTTTGCGGGACAAGATGACGTTTTCAGCGGTATGATAATAAAGCGTTGTTTTTTGCTTCGTTTTTTTTTTGACGGTGTTCACTGAAGGGGTTAACTAGTGGGACAATTTTATAGGTCAGATTGCTACGGACGCGGCGATACTAAATATGTGTACTTATTGTTTTTTTTATTTATATAAAAAATGTATTTATGGGAACAATATATATTTTTTTCTTTATTTAGGAATAATTATTATTTTTTTTTTACACATCAAAATATTTGTCCCAGGGGGGGACATCACTATATAGTGACAGATCACTGATCTGACACTTTGCAGAGCACTGTGTCAGATCAGCGATCTAACGTGCACTGCTCCAGGCTTACAGGCGCCTGCTCTGAGCAGGCGTTTGTAAGCCACCTCCCTGCAGGACCCGGAAGTAGCCCCGCGGCCATTTTGGATCCGAGGCCTGCAGGGAGGAGACGTTCGGCACAAGGTGAGCGCATCACCTTGTACCGAGGGTCTCAGGGAAGCCCGCAGGGAGCCCCCTCCCTGCGCGATGCTTTCCTATGCCCCCGGAACGCTGCGATCATGTTTGATCGCAGTGTGCAGGGGGTTAATGTGCCGGGGCAGTCAGTGATTGCTCCTGGCACATAGTCAGCTTCGATAGTCAACTGACACCCGGCGATTGGCCGCGCTCCCCCCCATGAGCATGGCCGATTGCATATGATGTACTATCCCGTCACTGGGAATTAAGTCCCAGGTCACCTCGATGGGATAGTACGTCATATGGGATTAAGGGGTTAAGCCTCCACTTGCAATAGCAAGACCATCAGCACCTCATGACTGAATTTCTAGGGAAATGTTGGGTGAGGGAACTAAACCATCATCCGAGACCAAATCACTTATATTCCACTGTAGTAGTTGACAGCTTTCAAATTTTGGGGGCTATTGCAGGAGAAATGTGCAATGCAGATAAACTACAATGTTTAAATCTTATGCTTTCTTCAAGTCATATTAAACTTTTCCTGCCACAGCCCAATTTTACTTTTTATTTCTTTCACCCTACTTCCAAGAGCCATAGCAAAACTATTAAAGTATATAAATATGTGTTCATTATTGCCTATGTTAGAAAATGATCTGCTTTTTGGAGTGCCTCATTCTTAGCTTAGTATAAACTTTCAGAAAGCTATATTTAAAACTATCTTATTTAAAAACCCCTAAATTTTCCATCAACATACTTGACCATATAAGTCAGCGTTGGCTTAATGGCTAGAGCCACCTCCATGCATCCCATACCCTGTAACTAAGGCTACGTTCACATTAGCGTTGTGCGACGCAGCGTCGGGCGCCGCTGCGTCGCCGCATGCGTCATGCACCCCTATATTTAACATGGGGGCGCATGGACATGCGTTGCATTTGCATTTTGTGACGCATGCGTCGCTGCGGCGCACGCATCAGGGCGCACAGGACGCAGCAAGTTGCATTTTTTGTGCGTCCAAAATCAAGCAAAAAAAAGGACGCATGCGTCACAAAACGCTGCGTTGTGCATGCGTTCACATTTGCGTTGTACGTTGCGTCGCCGACGCTGCGGCGCACAACGCAAATGTGAACGTAGCCTTAGTCTCACATGGCTCTTACTGACAGCTCAAGACATAACATGTGATTTTATATTTCAAAAGGCAAAGAGTACACAAATTTCATGATTTGAAGGTGGAACACTTAACATTTTAATGTGTATTTCTTTGGATTGACAAATTGCATATCCCTTGCTGAATATCTGTCTAAATTTCCATTGGTGTGCATTTGAAGTATCAAAGCGAAGAAAATGCAAGCGAAAATAATCTTTTGCTGTGATTATATTTTTAACTGAGGAAAAGCTGTTGCTACATCATTCTGCATGACAGGACAGATGAAGTAATTTAAAAAGTTTTCAACAGGTAGAAGAACATTTTCAGGATGAAATTTCTGTGGATGGGGCTTTAACCCCTTCACCCCCAAGCCTATTTTCACCTTCATGACCAGGCCAAATATTACAAATCCTACCACTGTCAATTTATGTGGTAATAACTCTGGAATGCTTCAAAGCTATTCAAATGCTATTTAATGATATTGGTAAAATTTGTTCTATATTACTTATCTTTATTTGTGAAAATATCAGAAAATTGTCAAAAATGTAGAAAATTTGGCAATTTTCAAACTTTTAATTTTTATGCCCTTAAACCAGAGCAGTATGTCGCACAGAATAATTAATAAATTACATTTCCCACATGTTTATTTTACATCAATTTGAGAAAGATAATTTTTTTTGTTAGGAAGTTAGAAGGGTAAAAAGTTGACCAGCTATTTCTCATTTTTCCAACAATATTTACAAATCCATTTATTTAGGACCACATAACATTTGAAGTGACTTTAAGGGGCCTATATGACAGAAAATACCAAAAAAGTGACACCATTATAAAAACTGAACCCCTCAAAGTCCTCAAAACCATATTTAATAAGTTTATTAACCCTTCTGGTGCTTCACAGCATTTAATGGAATGTGGAAGGAAAAAATGAACATTTAACTTTTTTTTTTTTTTTTTTTTAAATGTTGATTTAGATCCAAATTGTATTTTCACAAGGATAACAGGAGAATTTGGACATTAAAATTTGTTGCGCAATTTCTCCTGAGTACGCAGATACACAATTTGCAGGGGAAAACTACTGTTTGGGCGCACGGCAGAAATCAGATGGGAAGGAACACTGCTTGACGTTTTGAATGCAAAATTGGCTGGAATTGAAAGTGGACACCATGATGCATTTGGATAGCCCCTGATGTGCCTAAATAGTTGAAAATGACCACAAATGACCCCATTTTTTAATCTAGACCCCTCAAGGAACTTATTTAGATGTGTGGTGAGCATGTCAAACTCCCTGGTGATTCACAGAAATGTATAACGTTGAGCTGTGAAAATGAAAAATCTAATTTTTCCCACACAAATGTTCTTTTAGCCCCAATTTTTTTTATTTTTGCAAGGTTAACAGTAAAGATTGTACCATAATTTCTCCTGAGTACACCGATGCCCTGTATGTGAGGGAAAACTACTGTTTGTGTGCACTGCAGGGCTTGAAATTTGCTGAAATCATTAGCGGATGCCATGTCACATTTGGACAGGTCCTCATGTGCCTAAACAGTGGAATCCCCCATAAGTGACCACATTTTGGAAACCAGACCCCTCAAGGAATGTATCTAGATACAGTACAGACCAAAAGTTTGGACACACCTTCTCATTTAAAGATTTTTCCGTATTTTCATAACTATGAAAATTGTACATTTACACTGAAGGCATCAAAACTATGAATTTAACCATGTGGAATTTTATACTTAACAAAAAAGTGTGAAACAACTGAAATTATGTCTTATATTCTAGGTTCTTCAAAGTAGCCACCTTTTGCTTTTATGACTGCTTTGCACACTCTTGGCAGAGTGGGAAACAGCTGATGTTTTGACTGCCAAACCCAAACGGTAACACGGACTTTCTCCAGGAAGTCCGTGTTCGGGGTCCATGCACAGACACTAGGTGTTTGGTACGGACTCCAAATTTTACTGAAAGAAAACACCAAAAAATTCCTTTAATAACTTGATGAAAATGTACCTACTAGGAAGCAAAATGGCAAAATAGACACATAGGTCTCTTACTTTCAAGTAGTAATTCACAATCTCCATAAATTATTCCTTAGAGCAGGAAAGAAAACATTCATGTTGTTTCACACAATGAATGACCTGATGCATAATCAGGTGGCACATCTAATTGATATAACTCAAATACAAATCATCAGGTGTAAGTCCTTACAGACGTTTGCTCACACATAGCAGACTCTGCTGCAAGATATCCAATTAGAAAAAAAAACATAAAAATTATAAACATTACTATTTCTAAAACTGAAATGAGGGAATTATTAAAATACAGAGGTAGGAAAATGTTAAAATATACAGAGGTAAAAATAAATATTTAGAGTGCACATAACACAGGTGTGCTTTTAAAAATTTGCTTAAAGATATTGTATTTGTGTGAATGTTGCTCAAGGAATACTATGGAGCAGGCTGCACTTTTTAATCAATGAAGTAATGACTAGCATTAATTGCACAATAATTGCAAAGTGCTAGCTCCTCCTCCTTGGGTTAAGTAAGATACTTACAGTAATCAGAATAACTTCTTCCCGATTTATTAAAACATATGAACAGTTAGCCTTTCTACACAAATGACTTAGACTGCAAGAGATGAAGGACATGAATCTAATGTCAAACTGTATTGTGGGCATTGCGAGCCATGACTGTAAGGGCACTGTCATTGGTAGATGCACTCTAAATTATAGCAATCTCAAGGTGGGATTCAGGTCATTTTCCACAAAGAAGAATCTGTAAGCCAAATCATGGCTAATACTGATGATGATTGAGACCCAAATAGGTGTGATGTGGAGGTAATGTCAGCAGGGAAGGAGAGGGTAAAGTAAGTTTCAAAGCGATGAGTCGATATTTTGCCAAAAGATCTTCTGAGGAATATCTGCTCTTTCTGTGCTAAGCTTTAGAGTAGGTGATGTGATGACTGACATGGGTGTAGGAGGTCTAACAATGTCTGAAAACTGTGGTTCTGGTTATGGTGGTAACAATACCTATTTGTGGGCATTTCATGAGTGGGAATTCTTTCTGTGTTGCTGGCGGACCAATCTTTAGTGTACAAGCTTTGCTATTAAAAAATAAGCTGTGTATACCCTGGCACACATTTACTAGGAACTACATTGCTGCATCATCATATAAAACAGCATAACCTGCTCATGTGAGGAAAGCAAGACAAAATGCCAACATTTGAATAAAAGCTCAAGCTGTCCTTCTCCTCTTGGTCATCTTTCTGAAAAGCACCTGCAAGTAGTGCCTTTTCGTTGGCATCAGCCCTATCATTAACTACTGCTTTCCATACTTTACTCCTTTGACTCCAATGTGTCATCAGTTAGCCTTTTGTCTGCCTAAGAAATGTGTTTATTATTATTATTATTATTTATTTATATAGCACCATTAATTCCATGGTGCTGTACATGAGAAAGGGGTTACATACTGAGTTATAGATATCGTTTACAGTAAACAAGTTTACAGTGACAGACTGGTACAGAGGGGAGAGGACCTTGTCTTTGCGGACTTACATTCTATGGGTAGTCATTAGTGTTGAGCGATACCATCCGATACTTGAAAGTATCGGTATCGGAAAGTATCGGCCGATACCGGCAAAGTATCGGATCTAATCCAATACCGATACCCGATACCAATACAAGTCAATGGGACTCAAGTATCGGACGGTATCCCTGATGGTTCCCAGGGTCTGAAGGAGAGGAACCTGAAAATTACATCACGGCTTGCTGTGATTGGTCGCGTCGCGGCCACATGGGCGGCACGCGACCAATCACAAGCCGTGACGTCACGGAAGGAAGTAAACGCGCGCATTTTAAGCAAAGAACGCTGCCGGTTCCCTCGGTGAGGTCCAGGCTGCGTCGGAGAGGTGAGTATAGCAATATTTTTTATTTTAATTCTTTATTTTACACATTAATGTTGTTTCGATACCGATACCCGATACCACAAAAGTATCGGATCTCGGTATCGGAATTCCGATACCGGCAAGTATTGGCCGATACCCGATACTTGCGGTATCGGAATGCTCAACACTAGTAGTCATCCATTAGTGGAAAAACTGAACTCCCACATGTTCAAGTGCCAAACTACTTAGATTGCACATTGTACTTTCTATTGTGAAAGAATCAAGTATGCTCAAGTCCAACTGAAGTTACTTGACCGCCATTATTTCATTGGAAAAAAAGCCATTCCTACAGGACTGGGCATATAATGTATCATCCCCCCCCAGTGTACCAGCACTACAGCTACAGCAAATGACAAAATACTCAATGCAGCAGCAGCAACAGTGATTGCAGTGTATGACATGATGAATCAGAGGTTTTTTTAATGTGATGCACATCAGGAAACAGTCTGACTGGGAAAGCAGCTAAATAGTAGTGTGGAACAAATCCCTGGATGTTCGGCAGGTACAGGACCCGAACTGAAGCTGGACCCCATTCAGATGAATAGGTAAACCAAATGTCCATTGTTTGCTATGCTGTCATCTGCATGACAGCGCAGCAAACACTGCCTCTGATTGGAGGTAAGAATATTACTGGTAGTCAGAGAGCTGCGTATCCCATGCTATCATCTGAGCCAGCAGCTGTTACTGGTGGTAAGAAGTTTACCTACGGTCACAGAGGCAGTGGCTGATGGGAGTACTACTCCCATCAGCCTATGCCTGCTGTCGCTAAAAACAGCGAGAGTAGGCACCGCTGATGGAAGTATTCATCAGGCGGCACCTGCGCTGCAAATTTTTAAAAAAGTGATGTGCGGTCTGTTCTATTTTTGACAACCAACATGGCAAAACTGACAGATGCTGGTTGCAACCCTCAGTTGTCAGCTTTATTATGGCTGGTTATCAAGAATAAAGGGGACTCCATGCTGTTTTTAATAAATAAATAATTTAAAAAACGGTGTGCAGTCCCCCCATTTTAGAAAGTAGACAAGCTAAAGCAGACAGCTGGGAGCTGGTATTCTCAGGCTGGTAGGGGCCATAGACATTGGTCACTCCAGCGTGAAAATAGCAGCCCACAATCACCCCAGAAAAGGTGCATCTATTAACGGAGCCAATTTTTGTGCTTTGATTGGCTCATCTCACTTGCCCTGTGGCGGTTGTAAGTGGGGTTATTTGTGGGGTTAATGTCACCTTTATATTTTCAGGTGACATCAAGCCCACAGGTTAATAATGTAAAATCGTCAATAAGACACTTGTCCATTATTAACCCTGTAGTCATATTGTAAGTATAAAACACCCAGAATAAAGTCATTTATTTGAAATAAAAATCAAAGTGTGCTCTAAAGTAATTGATGAGTAATTAATGTATTGTGAAGCGGAAATCTAAAACCTGAAAACTAGAGTGGTTCAGGGTTAAAGGCATATTTTTGTTGAGGAACTACTTTCATTTGTCCTTACCCATCATTATTTTATTCTTGACAAGAAGTACTTTCATCAACTCGAGGGTACTGCTATGGGAATCTCATGTGCCCCCTATAATGCAAACGTATTCCTGGCTGGTGGGAGAAAACACTTATCTTTGGGGAGGAGGAGATATGGTGGAATCCCTTTATTTGTTTTTAGGTCAAATACATCAATGACATCTTCATTCTTTGGTTTTGCTCAAACAATGATTGTTTTTGTTGTTGAAAATCTAAATATCAACAATGTGAGCCTCAAGTTTACTTCTGAGTCTAGCAAGAATGAGTTGCCTTTTTTTAGATTTAACAATTAAAAGACAAAAGATGGCCGTCTAAGTGCAGGTACTTATCATAATCCAACAGCCTTAAAAATGTGCTATAGGACAGCCACCATACCTAACCTCTTAAAAGAGGGAAACTAAAAGGTTAATTGTTGTGTCTCAGAAGGAACTGCTCTAGAACAGATGACTTCATTGTTCAGGCCACTGATTTAAAAATGAGATTCACTGAGAAGGGGTATCGAAAATACGTCCTGAAATCAGCATTTTCCCATTTAATTGGGTGTGACTGGCAATCCTTTCTCTTCACGCAAATAAAAAGGCAGTTTAATCACTTGACAAGGAATATAGAGGCATGTACCCTGAAAAAACACTGGGGGATCTTAAGGCTGATTCTGTTTTATAAAATGTAATTCTAACATCATCTTCAGAAAAGAAAGTTCAAATAGATATCATCTAGTACATAGTCTATATCAAAGACCATCTCAGGCTGGCACCTGGCCATATACAATGGTCTGTGGCTTGTTCAGATGTGCAGGCTGTTGCGTGTGTGATTGGATGAACCCTTGTAAGTAGGGTTTAGCGAAACGGATCAGACAAATTCAAAAATCGCCGACTTTTGGCAAAGTCGGGTTTCATGAAACCCGACCCGATCCCAGTGTGGGATCGGCCATGAGGTCGGCGATCTTCGCGCCAAAGTCACGTTTCATATGACGCGTTCAGCGCCATTTTTCAGCCAATGAAGGAGGACGCAGAGTGTGGGCAGTGTGATGACATAGGTCTCAGTCCCCACCATCTTAGAGAAGGGCATGACAGTGATTGGCTTGCTTTCTGCGGCATCACAGGGGGTATAAAGGGGCATGCACGCCGACCGCCATCTTACTTCTGCCGATCTTAGCATAGGGAGAGGTTGCTGCAGCTTCATCAGAAGAAGGGATATAGTTAGGGAGGGAAGATTAACCCCCAAACCGCTTGTGCTGTAGCGATTTCCACTGTCCAACACCACCTTTTTTTTGCAGGGACAGTGGAGGGTATATTTTTGTGCATCAGCTCTGTAGCTTATTAGGCTGCCTTATAAGGCTCCCTGATAGCTGAATTGCTGTTTACACGCTGCTGTGCAAACCAACTGCTTTTTTAAAAGCAAAAATCCTGTTGCTCCTTTCTGCACATTTATCGTGTTTATTTGTCCACACTTTTGTGTGCAGCAGTCCTTTGTATTGCTGCCATACTTGTCCTGAGATCATTGTAGGGAGATTGAAATTGTACTACAGTCCTTGTATTTTTTCATATATCTTCCAGCCACTTTCTGCCACTTACATTGTGTTGTATTATACACTGGGCCTGAGTTTTGGTGCAGTCTCCTCCCCAAAAAAGGGAGATTCAAATTGTCACAAAGTGGATATACGTCAGTTCTGTTAGTTTGTCGTATATCAGCCAGCCACGTTCTGCCACTTACATTGTGTTGTATTATACACTGGGCCTGAGTTTTGGTGCAGTCTCCTCCCCAAAAAAGGGAGATTCAAATTGTCACAAAGTGGATATACATCAGTTCTGTTAGTTTGTCGTATATCAGCCAGCCACGTTCTGCCACTTAC
This sequence comes from Ranitomeya variabilis, assembly GCF_051348905.1. Taxonomy (NCBI): domain Eukaryota; kingdom Metazoa; phylum Chordata; class Amphibia; order Anura; family Dendrobatidae; genus Ranitomeya; species Ranitomeya variabilis. The sequence goes on from NC_135232.1 coordinate 241,325,470, forward strand.
ATTGTGTTGTATTATACACTGGGCCTGAGTTTTGGTGCAGTCTCCTACCCAAAAAAGGGAGATTCAAATTGTCACAAAGTGGATATACATCAGTTCTGTTAGTTTGTCGTATATCAGCCAGCCACGTTCTGCCACTTACATTGTGTTGTGTTATACACTGGGCCTGAGTTTTGGTGCAATCTCCCCCCAAAAAAAGTGAGATTTAAATTCTCAACAAGTTTATATACACCTTCTACGTTGTTTTACAATACCATATATTGGTTGTTATTTTGGTTAGATTTTCCCAAAAATGAGGAAGTCTGGTGGAAGAGGCCATGGGCGGTCGTTGCCAGCTGGTACTGATGGTGGTGGAGCATCTGGTGGTAGTGGGAAAAGCAAAATAGCACCTAAGGCTGGAGGTGTTGAGCCATTGTCATCGTCTGGCTACACAAGGCCTTGAAGGCTCCCTTATCTTGTAGTAGGAAAACCGCTTTTAACCCCTTCCTGACATCGGACGTACTATCCCGTCGAGGTGGGGTGGGTCCGTATGACCGCCGACGGGAAAGTACGTCCAGCGCGATCGGCGGCGCTCACGGGGGGAGTGCGGCCGATCGTGGCCGGGTGTCAGCTGCCTATCGCAGCTGACATCCGGCACTATGTGCCAGGAGCGGTCACGGAACGCTCCCGGCACATTAACCCCCGGCACACCGCGATCAAACATGATCGCGATGTGCCGGCGGTGCAGGGAAGCATCGCACAGGGAGGGGGCTCCCTGCGGGCTTCCCTGAGCCCCCCGCAGCAACGCGATGTGATCGCGTTGCTGCGAGGGTCTTACCTCCCTCCCTGCCTGCTCCAGACCCAGATCCAAGATGGCTGCGGATCCGGGTCCTGCAGGGAGGGAGGTGGCTTCACAGAAGCCTGCTCAGAGCAGGCACTGTGAAGCAGCCTGCACTTCTCTCAGATCGGTGATCTGTCAGAGTGCTATGCAAACTGGCAGATCACCGATCTGTATTGTCCCCCCCTGGGGCAAAGTAAAAAAGTTTAAAAAAAATTTCCAAATGTGTAAAAAAAAATTAAAAAAAATATTCCAAAATAATGAAAAAAAAAAAAAATATTATTCCCATAAATACATTTCTTTATCTAAATAAAAAAAACAAAACAATAAAAGTACACATATTTAGTATCGCCGCGTCCGTAACGACCCGACCTATAAAACTGGCCCACCAGTTAACCCCTTCAGTAAACACCGTAAGAAAAAAAAAAAAAAACGAGGCAAAAAACAACGCTTTATTATCATACCGCCAAACAAAAAGTGGAATAACACGCGATCAAAAAGACAGATATAAATAACCATGGTACCGCTGAAAGCGTCATCTTGTCCCGCAAATAACGAGCCGCCATACAGCATCATCAGCGAAAAAATAAAAAAGTTATAGTCCTGAGAATAAAGCGATGCAAAAATAATTATTTTTTCCATAAAATAGTTTTTATCGTATAAAAGCGCCAAAACATAAAAAAATAATATAAATGAGGTATCGCTGTAATCATACTGACCCGAAGAATAAAACTGCTTTATCAATTTTACCAAACGCGGAACAGTATAAACACCTCTCCCAAAAGAAATTCATGAATAGCTGGTTTTTGGTTATTCTGCCTCACAAAAATCGGAATAAAAAGCGATCAAAAAATGTGACGTGCCCAAAAAGTTACCAATAAAAACGTCAACTTGTCCCGCAAAAAACAAGACCTCACATGACTCTGTGGACCAAAATATGGAAAATGTATAGCTCTCAAAATGTGGTAACGCAAAAAATATTTTTTGCAATAAAAAGCGTCTTTCAGTGTGTGACGGCTGCCAATCATAAAAATCCGCTAAAAAACTCGCTATAAAAGTAAATCAAACCCCCCTTCATCACCCCCTTAGTTAGGGAAAAATAAAAAAATGTATTTATTTCCATTTTCCCATTAGGGTTAGGGTTAGGGCTAGGGTTGGGGCTAGGGTTAAGGCTACAGTTAGGGTTGGGGCTAAAGTTAGGGTTAGGGTTGGGGCTAAAGTTACGGTTAGGGTTTAGATTACATTTACGGTTGGGAATAGGGTTGGGATTAGGGTTAGGGGTGTGTCAGGGTTAGAGGTGTGGTTAGGGTTACTGTTGGGATTAGGGTTAGGGGTGTGTTTGGATTAGGGTTTCAGTTATAATTGGGGGGTTTCCACTGTTTCGGCACATCAGGGGCTCTCCAAACGCGACATGGCGTCCGATCTCAATTCCAGCCAATTCTGCGTTGAAAAAGTAAAACAGTGCTCCTTCCCTTCCGAGCTCTCCCGTGTGCCCAAACAGGGGTTTACCCCAACATATGGGGTATCATCGTACTCAGGACAAATAGGACAACAACCTTTGGGGTCCAATTTCTCCTGTTACCCCTGGGAAAATACAAAACTGGGGGCTAAAAAATAATTTTTGTGGGAAAAAAAAGGATTTTTTATTTTCACGGCTCTGCGTTATAAACTGTAGTGAAACACTTGGGGGTTCAAAGTTCTTACAACACATCTAGATAAGTTCCTTGGGGGGTCTAGTTTTCAAAATGGGGTCACTTGTGCGGGGCTTCTACTGTTTAGGTACATTAGGGGCTCTGCAAATGCAATGTGACGCCTGCAGACCATTCCATCTAAGTCTGCATTCCAAATGGCGCTCCTTCCCTTTCGAGCCCTCCCATGCATCCAAACGGTGGTTCCCCCCACATATGGGGTATCAGCGCACTCAGGACAAATTGGACAACAACTTTTGGGGTCCAATTTCTCCTGTTACCCTTGGGAAAATACAAAACTGGGGGCTGAAAAAAAATTTTTGTGGGAAAAAAATTTTGTTTTATTTTTACGGCTCTGCATTATAAACTTCTGTGAAGCCCTTGGTGGGTCAAAGCACTCACCACACATCTAGATAAGTTCCTTAGGGGGTCTACTTTCCAACATGGTGTCACTTGTGGGGGGTTTCTACTGTTTAGGTACATTAGGGTCTCTGCAAACGCAATGTGACGCCTGCAGACCATTCCATCTAAGTCTGCATTCCAAATGGCGCTCCTTCACTTCCGAGCCCTTCCATGCGTCCTAACGGTGGTTCCCCCCCACATATGGGGTATCAGCGCACTCAGGACAAATTGGACAACAAATTTTGGGGTCCAATTTCTCCTGCTACCTTCAGGAAAATACAAAACTGGGGGCTAAAAAAATAATTTTTGTGGGAAAAAATTTTTGTTTTATTTTTACGGCTCTGCATTATTAACTTCTGTGAAGCCCTTGGTGGGTCAAAGCGCTCAAAACACATCTAGATAAGTTCCTTAGGGGATAAGCCAAAAACGAAACAATAAAGCACCAAAAGAACCAAATAATCAGAGAAAATCTTTATTAATAAAAAAAGGGTAACAGATAATCATAAAAGCACAGGGAATGACAAGGACACATCACAAAAAGGGTGGCAGGGTGGGCACCAATAGGTAAACAAATGCCAGTAAATAGATGTTAGTGAGCATGGACAAGCATACACATGTAACCATGGGCAAAATAGGGCTGAAACGTATATCTATAGATTACTACACCGTGTACCAAGGTAAGTATGCCCATAGATCATAGGCAAAAAAATGCCAAGTGATAGACAAAGTGCGCAGCCATGAAAGACAAAGGAGTATCACAGTTTACCTGCAGTACCACGATGCCACCCACCCCAATGCGCGTTTCGGCTCCGTGCCTTCTTCCGGGGGTATGGCATCATGGGAGAAATTTGCTTTTTATAGGGAGAGAGGCCAATTAAAACGTAAACGTAAACCCAGCGCCATGTGTCGGCGCATGCGCGGTCGTGTCGCATCCCGCAGCTGGAGCAACGCCAGCGAAGTCAAGGCGAGAAAGCGGAAGCACCATCAAGCACCGCCCACACAGGATCACGTGAGCGGAGAAGATGGCGCAGCCCACAACCAAGCCATGGAGACGCCGCTAGAGTTGCCCAGCAACGGGGCGCCGACGCGCATGCGCACGGGAGCTGGTGAGTGGCCACAGAAAAAAGGGGGTCTAAACAGTCACTTTCCAAACAATTAAAAGCAAGGTATGGGCAAAAATGCAACAAAGGGCACGAACATATCCAACTCAAAGATAGTAAACAGCATCTTAAAAATACAATGAAATACAAAACACTGCAAAGTGCAATAGTACAAAGTGCATATACTCAATACCTCCAAAGAGAACAAAGAGAAATATAAATAAATAAATAAAAAAACAATAAATATGGATATATGTACAATGTGTGATACAGGAGATTACTATAAGCAATACTACAAAGTGCATAGTGCTATGTATATACTACAAAGGTACCACCAAGGGTAAATATATATTAAATGATGCAATACATAAAATTACATAAAATTAAAGTACATATTACATTTAATACAGTGCATAAGACATAAGTATAAACATTAGAAAGCTGTGCACAATATACAGTGCCAAAACTAGGTGCATATACATGTGTGGTGCCAAAAAAGTACATAATACAGCATATGCACTACTAGGTACCAAAGCAGCACATATACCAGTACGAATAAATGCAGATGCAACAAACATAGGTCCACACAGTGAAGGTGCTGTTAGGATAATGATGTCCTGCCCAGGTCCAAACTAAGATGCAGGTATCCCTCCATACCACATAGTAAAAAAGAAGAAAGGCCACTGTAGGCCAAACCTATAAAAGAATAATGGGAAGTTAAAAACAATGAAAAGACAACAACATATTAAAAAGCAAACCAATAAAGAGGATGCCAATTAAAAGTGTAACAAAGAGGATGATCAAAGGAATGGGGCGAAGCTCAAAGTTTCATTGAGACCATGGGGATGTAGCGTTTTAAGTCTCCATATCCACCGTGATTCTCTCTGTGCCAAATGGCGACTCAAATTTCCACCACGTAGGCTAACAATCAGGTGGTCTATACCCTTAATCCTGAAACCAGAGGGATCACATGCGTGGTGCAGCTTAAAGTGCCTAGGGATAGTTTTGAGACATTCCACATTTTTCTCTTTTGAAGCTGCCAAGATATCACAAATATGTTCACGTGCTCTGACCTTAAGGGTACGTGTCGTAAGCCCAATATATATCTTGCCACACGGGCAGGTCCCATGATATACCACCATAGTTGTCAAACAATTGATGGAATGAGTAATTGCGAACTCACGTCCATCAGAAGAGAGAAAATGCGTGGCAGAATCAATATTAGGGCAAGCAATGCATTTCCCACAGGGTCTGCAACCCCACGGAGGGCGATTCAAGCTGGTACCGTTAGAGAAAATTGGAGAAGGGGACACCGGTGGGAAGTAAGACCTAACTAAGTGGTCACCAAGATTCCTAGATCTACGTGCTGTGACCGAAGAGCGCGGAGGCAAGTACTGCTTCAATACAGGATCAGCAAGCAAGATCGGCCAATATTTGGCCACAATATCAGACATTTGGTTCCACCTAGAATGGTATTGTGTGATGAGTCTGACCTGGTTCGTGCATTTACTTGGCTTGGAGGAATAGAGGAGATGGTGACGATTAGAGTGCTTCGCCCTGTTGTAAGCCCTCTTAATACTCCTTCTGCTGTATCCACGATCCAAGAAACGGTTCTTCAGATCCTCAGCTTGGATTTCAAAAATCTCATTAGTGGCACATATCCTTTTAAGTCGGAGGAATTGACCCGTGGGGACCGCACCAATCACGTGGGGTGGGTGGGAAGATGAAGCATGTAAAACGGCATTCACAGCCGTTTCCTTACGGAAAACACTGGTCAAAAGTAGCCCATCCTCACCTCTCTCCACCAGGACATCTAGAAAATCAATTTGAGAAAAATCATATTTGTAAGTAATATGTATATTCAATTGGTTCCTATTTAAATCCTGTATAAAAGTCTGTAACTCACAAGATGTACCACGCCAGATCAAAAAAATGTCATCAATGTAGCGGGCCCAAAATATGACCCGCTCCATTGATGACACAAGATCCGATGAGAAGAGGTCCCTCTCCCACAGCCCCAGGAACAGATTGGCGTACGAAGGCGCACAAGCCGCGCCCATCGCTGTTCCCTGGAGCTGCAGGTAGAAGGACCCATTAAAAAGGAAAAAGTTATGCGTAAGGAGAAATTTCAACAGGAGAGCCAAAAAATCAGTGTCACTGGGGGAGAGGCTGGTCGTGGAAAGAAAATGCGAGACAGCCCTCAAACCATCCTGGTGGCGAATATTAGTATAAAGCGACTCTACGTCACATGTGACCAGGAGCATGTCCTCGTCAACATGGACGGAGTCAATCTTTTTAAGAAACTCAGACGTATCCTTCAAATAAGAGGGTATCGTCTCCACCAGGGGTTTGAGGAATGAATCCACATATTTGCCAATGTTCTCCGTAAGTCCACCCACCCCAGAGATGATAGGCCTACCTGGTGGTGTCTGGAGGTGCTTGTGAACTTTAGGTAGTAAGTACAAGGTAGGGATACAGTGGTCCTTCCCCAACAGAACATCACGGACCTGAGTGGTAATTAGACCATCCGAGAGGGCTTTTTGTAAGATTTTAGCCAGCTCCTCTCTAAAAGAAATCAAAGGGTTGTATGTTAGCTTTTTATAGCATTTGGGATCCCTAAGGAGTCGTTGTGCCTCAGTCAGATATAATTTAGTGGGCCACACCACAATATTCCCCCCCTTGTCAGCCGGCTTGATCACCACATCCTTCAATTGTTTTAATCTTTTTAAAGATTGCAATTCACTAAAAGATAGATTGCCATGTCCAACATTCGTAGGAATTGAGCCAAAATCCTGTGAGACTAATTTGACAAAGATATCAATATTAGGACATAGTGACAAGGGGGGGAATTTTTTGGACCTAGGAAGCAGGGAAGAGGGCATCTTACCCAATGATGGATTCACATGTTCACGGGCCAATTCCTCCAAATTTTGCAAGGCCAACTGCTCCTCAGGAAGTGGGAACGCTTGCTGGATCTCCTCGTTGTGGTGCCATTTCTTAAACAGTAGTGCACGTGCGAACATATGTATATCTTTCAAAGCGATGAAGGGGTCAAACTGCATGCTGGGTGAGAATGTCAAACCCTTAGTAAGCAGAGATATATCTGTAGAACTAAAAACGTGGTCAGAAAGATTGATTACCTTAGGTGTATTCTTCTTAGCAAAAAAATCCTGACCACGTTTATTATTAGTAGTTTCCCGTTCCCATTTACGTTTGCCAGTATTCCCAAAGCGGGTCTGCATAGAGTGTTGGGAGGAGTCAGACACCTCTCCAGATGAGGAGGCCGATGAAACCGAAGGGGATCTATATTTCTTTCCAGGGAGATTAGCTCGTCTCCATCTATACATAGTTTTACTCTGAAAGTCCGCGGTATCTCGGAGTACTTTTTTAGCTTGAGTGGTCTTGATTTGCGTCTCCCATTCTACAGAATTCTTATCCATCAAGATGTCAAATGCTGATACCGTATCAGTACTAGCCATATCTTTAAATTTAGTATATAATTCATCGATTTCGGTTTCTAAGACCGTAAGAGATTTATTTTCAAAATTAACAAGTAATTCCATAAATTGGGTTGATGCCTTGTTACAGACCTCTTCCCACCCCACAATAAATTGGAACCCTTCGGTTTCATCGGCCTCCTCATCTGGAGAGGTGTCTGACTCCTCCCAACACTCTATGCAGACCCGCTTTGGGAATACTGGCAAACGTAAATGGGAACGGAAAACTACTAATAATAAACGTGGTCAGGATTTTTTTGCTAAGAAGAATACACCTAAGGTAATCAATCTTTCTGACCACGTTTTTAGTTCTACAGATATATCTCTGCTTACTAAGGGTTTGACATTCTCACCCAGCATGCAGTTTGACCCCTTCATCGCTTTGAAAGATATACATATGTTCGCACGTGCACTACTGTTTAAGAAATGGCACCACAACGAGGAGATCCAGCAAGCGTTCCCACTTCCTGAGGAGCAGTTGGCCCTGCAAAATTTGGAGGAATTGGCCCGTGAACATGTGAATCCATCATTGGGTAAGATGCCCTCTTCCCTGCTTCCTAGGTCCAAAAAATTCCCCCCCTTGTCACTATGTCCTAATATTGATATCTTTGTCAAATTAGTCTCACAGGATTTTGGCTCAATTCCTACGAATGTTGGACATGGCAATCTATCATTTAGTGAATTGCAATCTTTAAAAAGATTAAAACAATTGAAGGATGTGGTGATCAAGCCGGCTGACAAGGGGGGGAATATTGTGGTGTGGCCCACTAAATTATATCTGACTGAGGCACAACGACTCCTTAGGGATCCCAAATGCTATAAAAAGCTAACATACAACCCTTTGATTTCTTTTAGAGAGGAGCTGGCTAAAATCTTACAAAAAGCCCTCTCGGATGGTCTAATTACCACTCAGGTCCGTGATGTTCTGTTGGGGAAGGACCACTGTATCCCTACCTTGTACTTACTACCTAAAGTTCACAAGCACCTCCAGACACCACCAGGTAGGCCTATCATCTCTGGGGTGGGTGGACTTACGGAGAACATTGGCAAATATGTGGATTCATTCCTCAAACCCCTGGTGGAGACGATACCCTCTTATTTGAAGGATACGTCTGAGTTTCTTAAAAAGATTGACTCCGTCCATGTTGACGAGGACATGCTCCTGGTCACATGTGACGTAGAGTCGCTTTATACTAATATTCGCCACCAGGATGGTTTGAGGGCTGTCTCGCATTTTCTTTCCATGACCAGCCTCTCCCCCAGTGACACTGATTTTTTGGCTCTCCTGTTGAAATTTCTCCTTACGCATAACTTTTTCCTTTTTAATGGGTCCTTCTAACTGCAGCTCCGGGGAACAGCGATGGGCGCGGCTTGTGCGCCTTCGTACGCCAATCTGTTCCTGGGGCTGTGGGAGAGGGACCTCTTCTCGTCGGATCTTGTGTCATCAATGGAGCGGGTCATATTTTGGGCCCGCTACATTGATGACATTTTTTTGATCTGGCGTGGTACATCTTGTGAGTTACAGACTTTTATACAGGATTTAAATAGGAACCAATTGAATATACATATTACTTACAAATATGATTTTTCTCAAATTGATTTTCTAGATGTCCTGGTGGAGAGAGGTGAGGATGGGCTACTTTTGACCAGTGTTTTCCGTAAGGAAACGGCTGTGAATGCCGTTTTACATGCTTCATCTTCCCACCCCACGTGATTGGTGCGGTCCCCACGGGTCAATTCCTCCGACTTAAAAGGATATGTGCTACTAATGAGATTTTTGAAATCCAAGCTGAGGATCTGAAGAACCGTTTCTTGGATCGTGGATACAGCAGAAGGAGTATTAAGAGGGCTTACAACAGGGCGAAGCACTCTAATCGTCACCATCTCCTCTATTCCTCCAAGCCAAGTAAATGCACGAACCAGGTCAGACTCATCACACAATACCATTCTAGGTGGAACCAAATGTCTGATATTGTGGCCAAATATTGGCCGATCTTGCTTGCTGATCCTGTATTGAAGCAGTACTTGCCTCCGCGCTCTTCGGTCACAGCACGTAGATCTAGGAATCTTGGTGACCACTTAGTTAGGTCTTACTTCCCACCGGTGTCCCCTTCTCCAATTTTCTCTAACGGTACCAGCTTGAATCGCCCTCCGTGGGGTTGCAGACCCTGTGGGAAATGCATTGCTTGCCCTAATATTGATTCTGCCACGCATTTTCTCTCTTCTGATGGACGTGAGTTCGCAATTACTCATTCCATCAATTGTTTGACAACTATGGTGGTATATCATGGGACCTGCCCGTGTGGCAAGATATATATTGGGCTTACGACATGTACTCTTAAGGTCAGAGCACGTGAACATATTTGTGATATCTTGGCAGCTTCAAAAGAGAAAAATGTGGAATGTCTCAAAACTATCCCTAGGCACTTTAAGCTGCACCACGCATGTGATCCCTCTGGTTTCAGGATTAAGGGTATAGACCACCTGATTGTTAGCCTACGTGGTGGAAATTTGAGTCGCCATTTGGCACAGAGAGAATCACGGTGGATATGGAGACTTAAAACGCTACATCCCCATGGTCTCAATGAAACTTTGAGCTTCGCCCCATTCCTTTGATCATCCTCTTTGTTACACTTTTAATTGGCATCCTCTTTATTGGTTTGCTTTTTAATATGTTGTTGTCTTTTCATTGTTTTTAACTTCCCATTATTCTTTTATAGGTTTGGCCTACAGTGGCCTTTCTTCTTTTTTACTATGTGGTATGGAGGGATACCTGCATCTTAGTTTGGACCTGGGCAGGACATCATTATCCAACAGCACCTTCACTGTGTGGACCTATGTTTGTTGCATCTGCATTTATTCGTACTGGTATATGTGCTGCTTTGGTACCTAGTAGTGCATATGCTGTATTATGTACTTTTTTGGCACCACACATGTATATGCACCTAGTTTTGGCACTGTATATTGTGCACAGCTTTCTAATGTTTATACTTATGTCTTATGCACTGTATTAAATGTAATATGTACTTTAATTTTATGTAATTTTATGTATTGCATCATTTAATATATATTTACCCTTGGTGGTACCTTTGTAGTATATATATAGCACTATGCACTTTGTAGTATTGCTTATAGTAATCTCCTGTATCACACATTGTACATATATCCATATTTATTGTTTTTTAATTTATTTATTTATATTCCTCTTTGTTCTCTTTGGAGGTATTGAGTATATGCACTTTGTACTATTGCACTTTGCAGTGTTTTGTATTTCATTGTATTTTTAAGATGCTGTTTACTATCTTTGAGTTGGATATGTTCGTGCCCTTTGTTGCATTTTTGCCCATACCTTGCTTTTAATTGTTTGGAAAGTGACTGTTTAGACCCCCTTTTTTCTGTGGCCACTCACCAGCTCCCGTGCGCATGCGCGTCGGCGCCCCGTTGCTGGGCAACTCTAGCGGCGTCTCCATGGCTTGGTTGTGGGCTGCGCCATCTTCTCCACTCACGTGATCCTGTGTGGGCGGTGCTTGATGGTGCTTCCGCTTCCTCGCCTTGACTTCGCTGGCGTTGCTCCAGCTGCGGGATGCGACACGACCGCGCATGCGCCGACACATGGCGCTGGGTTTACGTTTACGTTTTAATTGGCCTCTCTCCCTATAAAAAGCAAATTTCTCCCATGATGCCATACCCCCGGAAGAAGGCACGGAGCCGAAACGCGCATTGGGGTGGGTGGCATCGTGGTACTGCAGGTAAACTGTGATACTCCTTTGTCTTTCATGGCTGCGCACTTTGTCTATCACTTGGCATTTTTTTGCCTATGATCTATGGGCATACTTACCTTGGTACACGGTGTAGTAATCTATAGATATACGTTTCAGCCCTATTTTGCCCATGGTTACATGTGTATGCTTGTCCATGCTCACTAACATCTATTTACTGGCATTTGTTTACCTATTGGTGCCCACCCTGCCACCCTTTTTGTGATGTGTCCTTGTCATTCCCTGTGCTTTTATGATTATCTGTTACCCTTTTTTTATTAATAAAGATTTTCTCTGATTATTTGGTTCTTTTGGTGCTTTATTGTTTCGTTTTTGGCTTATCTCGTGTCATATGCACTGAACCACCATATATCCTGGCACCCCTAGAACATATTGGTGTGGGTGTAGTGTTTGGTTTGGAATTTATGATTTAAGTTCCTTAGGGGGTCTACTTTCCAAAATGTTGTCACTTGTGGGGGGTTTCAATGTTTAGGCACATCAGTGGCTCTCCAAACGCAACATGGCGTCCCATCTCAATTCCTGTCAATTTTGCATTGAAAAGTCAAACGGTGCTACTTCCCTTCCGAGCTCTCCCATGCGCCCAAACAGTGGTTTACCCCCACATATGGGGTATCAGCGTACTCAGGACAAATTGTACAATAACTTTTGGGGTCCAATTTCTTCTCTTACCCTTGGGAAAATATAAAATTGGGGGTGAAAAGATAATTTTTGTGAAAAAATATGATTTTTTATTTTTACGGTTCTGCATTATAAACTTCTGTGAAGCACTTGGTGGGTCAAAGTGCTCACCACACCTCTAGATAAGTTCCTTAGGGGGTCTACTTTCCAAAATGGTGTCACTTGTGGGGGGTTTAAATGTTTACGCACATCAGGGGCTCTCCCAACGCAACATGACGTCCCATCTCAATTCCTGTCAATTTTGCATTGAAAAGTCAAACGGCGCTCCTTCCCTTCCGAGGTCTCCCATGCGCCCAAACAGTGGTTTATCCCCACATATTGGGTATCAGCGTACTCAGGACAAACTGTACAACAACTTTTGGGGTCCAATTTCTTCTCTTACCCTTGGGAAAATAAAAAATTGGGGGCGAAAAATAATTTTTGTGAAAAAATATGATTTTTTATTTTTATGGTTCTGCATTATAAACTTCTGTGAAGCACTTGGTGGGTCAAAGTGCTCACCACACCTCTAGATAAGTTCCTTAGGGGGTCTACTTTCCAAAATGGTGTCACTTGTGGGGGGTTTCAATGTTTAGGCACATCAGGGGCTCCCCAAACGCAACATGGCGTCCCATCTCAATTCCAGTCAATTTTGCATTGAAAAGTCAAATGGCGCTCCTTCGCTTCCGAGCTCTGTCATGCGCCCAAACAGTGGTTTACCCCCACATATTGGGTATCGGCGTACTCAGGACAAATTGTACAACAACTTTTGGGGTCCATTTTCTCCTGTTACCCTTGGTAAAATAAAACAAATTGGAGCTGAAGTAAATTTTTTGTGAAAAAAAGTTAAATGTTCATTTTTATTTAAACATTCCAAAAATTCCTGTGAAGCACCAGAAGGGTTAATAAACTTCTTGAATATGGTTTTGAGCACCTTGAGGGGTGCAGTTTTTAGAATGGTGTCACACTTGGGTATTTTCTATCATATAGACCCCTCAAAATGACTTCAAATGAGATGTGGTCCCTAAAAAAAAATGGTGTTGTAAAAATGAGAAATTGCTGGTCAAATTTTAACCCTTATAACTCCCTAACAAAAAAAAATGTTGGTTCCAAAATTGTGCTGATGTAAAGTAGACATGTGGGAAATGTTACTTATTAAGTATTTTGTGTGACATATCTCTGTGATTTAAGGGCATAAAAATTCAAAGTTGGAAAATTGCAAAATTTTCAAAATTTTCGCCAAATTTCCATTTTTTTTGCAAATAAACGCAGGTAATATCAAAGAAATTTTACCACTATCATGAAGTACAATATGTCACGAGAAAACAGTGTCAGAATCGCCAAGATCTGTTGAAGCGTTTCGGAGTTATAACCTCATAAAGAGACAGTGGTCAGAAATGTAAAAATTGGCCCGGTCATTAACGTGCAAACAACCCTTGGGGGTGAAGGGGTTAAAGCTGGAGCAGCAGGAAAAAGTTTTGGCCTCTAGCTCTTTCGCCTCCTCTTCAGAAAGTTCAAAATATAAAAGCAGCGAGTCATCAGTGGATGCTCCTGGTCAGGAACAAGACATTTCCTTGTGTCCTTCACCCAAACCAAAAGTAAAGGATGCGTCAGGCGACACTACAGGTTACTCCATGGAGCTCTTTACACATACCGTGCCTGAGTTAGAAAGGGAAATTGTTAACAGCCCATTACAAGTAGAATCGGACATGGAGTGCACTGATGCACAGCCACAGCTAGATTATTATGCTGTTCCATTGACTCAGATCACTACATTGCCCTCGCAGTGTACTGAGCCAGAATCTGACCCTGATGAGACTATGGTGCCCCGTCCCGAACGCTATAGCACCTTACACGGTGACACAGAAGAAGGTGCACATGACATTGAAGAGGAGGTCATAGATCCAGTTGTTGACCCACATTGGCAGCCATTGAGGGAAGAGGGTGCCGCTGCCAGTAGCTCAGAAGCGGTGGAGGATGATCCGCAGCAGCCATCCACATCGCAAGAGCTGTTATCTGACAGGCCCGTGTCAGGCCAAAAACATGTGTAAAAAAAAAAACAGTTTTAGGACAGAGTGGCCATCCGGTGAAAGTAGCACAGCGTGCAATGCCTGAAAAGGTATTCGATAGTAGGAAGAGTGCAGTGTGGCAATTTTTTAACCAAGATCTGAATGATCAGTCAAAAGTTATCTGTAAGAAATGCTCAAAGACCTTTAGCAGAGGGAAGAATCTTCAAAATTTAAATACAACGTGCATGCGTAGACATTTAACCAGCATGTACTTGCAAGCCTCGACTAACTACCAAACCACATACCGTTGGTGCACCTGCTCAGAATGAAGGTAGTCAGCAACGCTACATTGCTTCCCTCACTGTAAGCCCACCGGTTAGGACACCACCAGCAGCAAATGTGGAGGTATCGTCGCAAGGCCAAAGCAGTCAGGGAATCACAAGGTTCTTGGTAGGAAACACTGTATGTAGTCCAATATCAACAATACCATCACCAACCCTCTCTCAATCCGCCATGTCCACCACCACCACTAGTTCCACTATATGCAGCTCTCCAGTCCAGCTCACCCTACAAGAGACTCTCGTTAGGAAAAGAAAGTACTCATCCTCTCATCCGCGTACACAGGGTTTGAACGCCCACATTGCTATACTAATCTCGTTAGAGATGATGCCCTACTGGATGTTTGAAAGCGAAGCTTTCAAAGACCTGATGGCCTACGCAGTACCACGCTATGACATACCCAGATGGCACTTGTTTGTGAGAAAAGCCATCCCATCCCTCCACCAGCATGTCAAAGACTGCATTGTCCATGCACTGAGGCAATCAGTCAGTGGAAAGGTGCACCTCACAACAGATGCATGGACCAGTAGGCACGGCCAGGGACGTTATGTGTCCATCAGGGCACACTGGGTTAATGTGGTGGATGCAGGGTCCACTGGGGACAGCCATAGTGGGACAGTTCTGCCTAGCACACGGTCTAGGAAACAGTTGGCTGTAGGTGTTCGCCACCCCTCCTCCTCCTCCTCCTCCAGAAGCGAAAGCTCATGCATAGAGTGCAGTTGCACGACCCCTCCATCCGCAGCTGCCAGTGTTGCACACGAGGTGTCCCATTATCGAACAGCTAGTGGTAAGCGTCAGCAGGCTTTGTTACAAATGAAGTGTTTGGGCGACAACAGACACACCGCGGAAGTACTGGCCAAGTACTTGCAGCAAGAAACTCAGTCATTGCTGGGCAGTGTACATCTTGATGCTGGCAAGGTAGTCAGTGATAACGGAAGGAATTTTATGGCTGCCATAGCCCTTTCACAACTGAAACACATACTTTACCTGGCTCACACCTTGAACCTGGTGGTGCAGTGCTTCCTGAAAAATTATCCAGGGTTACCAGCCCTGCTCCTGAAGGTGAGAAAACTTTGCTCGCACATCCGTCGGTCGCCCGTACACTCCAGCCGTATGCTGAACCATCAGTGATCGCTGAATCTTCCCCAGCACCACCTAATAATCGACGTTGCAACAAGGTGGAAATCCACACTGCACATGCTTCAGAGGCTGTGCGAACAGAGGCGCTGTAATTAATTTGTGGGAGGATACACATATGCAGGCAGGCACTTGGATGGCAGGCATGGAGTTGTCTGGTGTGCAGTGGTCGAAGCTACAAGACCTCTGTCAAGTCCTTCAGTGTTTTGAGGAATGCACACGGCTGGTAAGTGCAGACAACGCCATCATAAGCATGAGCATCCCACTAATGCGTCTGCTGATGCAAAGTTTGACGCACATTAAGGAGCAGGCGTCTGCAGCAGAGGAGGAGGGAAGCCTTGATGACAGTCAGCCATTGTCTGCTCAGGGAACTCTCCTGGATGAGGTGGCGGACGAAGAGGAGGAGGAGGATGATGGGGATGAATATTTATGGGAGGAGGATGTTTCTCAGGGGGCAATAGAATCTGGCTTTGCAACGTCAGGAACAGGGTTTTTGCGGGACACAAGTGTTGTTGATTTGCAAGAAAGTGATCCTCAACCCAGCACAAGCAGTGAATTGACACCTGGAACATTGGCCCACATGGCTGAGTATGCCTTGCGTATCAAAATGATGACCAATGACGATTACTGGTTGGCCTGCCTCCTGGACCCACGATATAAAGGAAAATTACAAAATATCATGCCACATGAGAACCTTGAGCAAATATTGGCTACCAAACAAGCAACTCTTGTAGACCGTTAGGTTCAGGCATTCCCAGCATACAGCGGTGGTGATGATTCTCACACGAGCCGTAGGGGGCAACATGGCAGAGGTGTTAGAGGTGCACAAATCCGAAGTGGCGTTGGACAGAGGGGTTTTATAACCAGGTTGTGGAGTGATTTCGCAATGACCGCTGACACGACAGGTACTGCTGCATTGATTCAAAGTGACAGGAGACAGCATTTGTCCAGTATGGTTACAAACTACTTTTCCTCCCTTATCGATGTTCTCCCTCACAGGTCATTCCCCTTTGATTACTGGGCATCTAAAATAGACACCTGGCCTGAATTGGCAGAATATGCATTACAGGAGCTCGCTTGCTCTGCTGCTAGTGTGCTATCAGAAAGAGTCTTCCGTGCTGCTGGTTCAATACTGACCGAAAAAAGGACACCTCTGGCTACCCAAAATGTTGATGATCTAACCTTCATTAAAATGAACCAATCATGGATTTCAAATTATTTTGCCCCTGCTGACACGTAGCTTGCCTGAAAAATGTCTTGCTTTTGGCCTCCTCTTACTGACTCCAATTCCTCCATTTTCAGCTGCTGAATGTCCACCATAGGCCATTTTTATACCTCCCGAAATGGGCTGACTCCCCCCACAGGGCCATGGTCACCACCTGATGCAAGCATCCGTGCGAGTACAGTTTGCCTGGACTGGTGGGTGGGCCCACTCTTGGGCGACGGCACTGGCACAGGGTCCCTCATAGTACAATGAAGTGTCTCTGACGGTGGTGGAGCACAACCAACTTCAGACACACCGTCGTAATATGAGGGGCCCTGTGCCAGTACCGCCGCCCACGAGAGAGTGTTCCCCCAGCTCGAACAGTGCTCTACCACTTGCAATACTTACCTCTCCCTGCTCCACCACTGTGTAGTCTGTGCTGTTAAATCCTTCAATGGCACTGCCAATACATATTTGTTGAAATGATAGATGATAGTTAAAATATACAGGGGCCCTGGCCTCCATTTAGACCAGTTAATACTTTGCGCCTACTACCACTGTCTGCTACCCAGCAGAGGAGCCCACCCCTGTACCTAGCTATGCCACCTGTTTATTTATGAACAATTTTTTGGCAGACATTTAGCCCATTTTATTATTTGGGCATACTAACTGTGTCTGCCACTCATTACAGTTTTCCTCCACTGAACAAAGCAATGCCGCCTGTTTTAGTCCTGTTACCACATTTGAACTGCATTTAGCCCACTTTATTATTTGGGCCTACTAACTGTGTCTGCCACTCATTACAGTTTTCCTCCACTGAACAAAGCAATGCCGCCTGTTTAGTCCTGTTACCACATTTGAACTGCATTTAGCCCACTTTATTATTTGGGCCTACTAACTGTGTCTGCCACTCATTACAGTTTTCCTCCACTGAACAAAGCAATGCCACCTGTTTAGTCCTGTTACCAAATTTGAACTGCATTTAGCCCACTTTATTATTTGGGCCTACTAACTGTGTCTGCCACTCATTACAGTTTCCCTCCACTGTACAAAGCAATGCCGCCTGTTTAGTCCTGTTACCGCATTTGAACTGCATTTAGCCCACTTTATTATTTGGGCCTACTAACTGTGTCTGCCACTCATTACAGTTTTCCTCCACTGAACAAAGCAATGCTGCCTGTTTAGTCCTGTTACCACATTTGAACTGCATTTAGCCCACTTTATTATTTGGGCCTACTAACTGTGTCTGCCACTCTTTACAGTTCTCCTCCACTGAACAAAGCAATGCCGCCTGTTTAATACTGTTACCACATTTGAACTACATTTAGCCCACTTTATTATTTGGGCCTACTAACTGTGTTTCCTCCTCATCCTGCCCATTGCCCAGCCACTGGTAGATGAGTCTGCTGGTACATTGACCCAGACCACTTCATTCCCCTTGCACTCTACACAGCCAGAATCTGACCCTGCTGCAAGTCAGGTTCCTCTTCCCGCATACTATACCACCTTACACGGGGACAAAGAGGAAGGTGCAGATGAAAGTGCAGGTTCCTTCATCAGGTGGGGGGCATATTCATTGGCGACATCACTGGCACAGGGCCCCTCATAGTACACAAAAGTGTCTCTGCCAGTGGGAGGCGCCACCCGCCGTCAAACACACCGCCCTACTATGAGGGGCCCTGTGACAGTGACGTCGCCAACGAATATGCCCCCCACCTGATGAAGGAACCTGCACTTTCATCTGCACCTTCCTACGAACGAGTGGGCCCCCCCTGCTTGCTCAGGATCACAGCACTTGCAAAGTTGAAATAATTACCTCTCCCTGCTCCACCGCCGTGACGTATTCCTCGTTTCCTGGGCCCACAAAAATCTTGAGCCAGCCTTACCCCCCACAACTTTAGCTAAATGACCCCCAGTTTTCAATGCCTAACTATTATTATAAAGTAAATTAAGATTGACAAGCTTAAGTAATAAGAATTGATGTTTTTGGCATTAAAATGGGCACTGTAGGTGTTTTCCTGTCCTCCACTCACTGCCGACTTTGATTCCCCATTGACTTGTATTGGGTTTCGTGTTTCAATCGGCCCCCGACTTTTCGCAATAATCGGCCGATTGCACCCGACCCGACTTTTGACAAAGTCGGGTTTCGCGAAACCCGACTCGATCCGAAAAAAATAAAAGTCGCTCAACTCTAAATGAGAGTAGCGTGTGAATCCGGCTGTTGCGACAAGCACTGATGTCAGTAAGGTTATCGTTGTCCACAGCCGTTGAACTGCTCTAACCTTACTGACATCAGCGCCCACAGAGTGAGAAATTTCTCACTCTGTGAGCAGATACATTAGTAGAGTTACTGCAGTTCTTAGACAAAATTTGAGAAATTTGGTTTGTCCAAATGGAAGTAGATAAAAGTAAAAGATCTTTATTGAAAATCCATAAAATCACAAACTAGTTCAGGTAGTACATTAAAATCTTCTGAAGTGTTTCTGACAACTTCCCATAGTCATAGAATACAACCCAATCAACATGTAAACATATTTATGCTAAGGGCAGTTGAAAGAAACACGTCAGAAGATTTTAATGTATTACCTTAACTGAACTAGTTCATGGTTTTACGGATTTTCAATAAAGATCTTTTATTTTTTTCTACTTACGTTTGACAAATTTTGTCTACTACTTCTGAGCACACAAACAAAATTTCTGGCACCCACAGAAGTTCATTCATCTATCCTGCATCCAGGTGATATACAATGAAGGTGGTGAGCCCTGCTGTTATCTCTCTATATATACATTGCAGTTTTTAGCTGATGAACTGTAGCAACCTTATTGACTATCCCTTTCTTCTTCATCCAGTCTATGGAGCTCTGTTCAGACAATGTAGCTCCATACACTGGAGCAGCAGCTACTGCCAGGTATCATGCTGTGCTCTTTGAGAACCTGGCCGCTGTGAACTGAGGTGATATAATTAAGGTTACCTCAGTTCACAGGTGCCATTTCTTACAAGGGCAGAACGAGTATGGTACTGATGAATGGTTGACCATCAGTCTGGCACTCACGCTGCCTTAATAAGAACCGGCCGCTGTGAATTGAAGTGACCTCAGTAAGGTTATCTCAGTTCACAGTGGCCAAGACTCACGGGGGATGCACGAGTGGGTGTCTCTCTATATTTGATAACCAGCCAAGATAAAGCAGACAGCTCTCTGCATTACCTGCGCTTGTTATAAAAAACAGAGGGGGGACCCCACACCTTTTCTTTATTATTTTTTCTACATGGTTCATTGGCCAATCACAGCCATGCCAATACTTGATATGGTTGTGAAGGGGCTGGAAGTACCCACACAGGAAAAGATTGTTGATTGGCTGTGAGGCAGCCTTTTATCAAGCTTTAGGCTGCCGAACCCAAATATTAACACTGACTTTTGGAAATGTCTATGTTTGGGGTCCGTGTATAGTCACTAGGTACAGACCCCAAACTTTACCATTCTGGTTCACCCATATCTACAATTTGGCAAACAAATTGTTGTCTCGGAGACGCTGCAGAATTAGACAAATGTGCTTCCTATGGGAAGGAAGACCAGGAGTGAATATCAAGCTGGTGCATTACACAGACAGAAGGGCATGACAAAATACACATAGTGGCCATCACGGGTCTTGAAGGCCGTTATCCATTCATCTCCGTTACGGATACAAATCAAATTTTAAGTCACGATGAAGAAGCCTGCTCCAGCAGGAGAGGAGGATTTAAGGATGAATCCCTTGTCTAAGTTCTTTTAGATTTATGCTGACATGGCTCGTGTCTCAGGTAGAGATAGGGATACACCTACCCCTGGGGTGTAGAAGTGTCAGGAAGAAGGTCGAAAGGACAATCATAAGGTTAGTGGTGTGGAAGGTCCTCAGCCTTCTTTTCACAGAATATGTCTGCAAAGGCACGATAATGAATTGGCAATGAAGTGAGGTTTGAAGTCACAGTAGGCAGAGTCTTGGGTGTAACCTTGGCAGGGCAGTTGGAAGCACAGTGTGGTTCCCAGTGAAGTCCTTGACCGGAGGACCAATCTCTAACTGATTCATGCAGATGCATCCATGGAAGGCCCAGAAAAACAGAATTCATCAATCTATATAGCACGTAGATGGAAATCCTTTTGATATGCAGTGCACCAATCTACAGCATAACTGTTTTGCGAAATGAATCAAACAGGTTCAGCCAGGAGTTGTCCGTCTATGGAGGCAACAGTCAGGCCATCATCCAGCTGTTATGTATGGAGCTGAAGTCAGCAGACCAGATCCAGATGAATGAAATTGTCTGTGGAGCTGAAGTCTAGATGGGCAGAGATGGAGAGGGACCGCTCTTGACAAGTCAAGGTAATTTCAGACATTATTCTTAGAGAGCAATCACTCTCACCTAGAGTCATCTCTCCTGCCAACCTTAGGTGCTGAAGTTTCCCGGTCTCACTTGACAACAGAGAACAAAATGTCACCTTGCCACCACTGTAAATATAAATGTTCTCTTTGTACCTCTGCTGTTGTTCCTGTACAGTAAGGGTAGTACACTCAACCTGCATTGTTTCAGAAGCCAGTATTGATACTTGTGGTGGCAAAGGAGCCTGGAAGTTCGGAACCAGCCTGGGAGGTCCTCTGGTATGTAGAAACACTGAAGCTTGTTCCAGAGCTTGCTCATGGAAGCGGAGATCAAACCTAGTTTCAAGGTGTGTCATGGCAACCAGTGAGGAAGTTAAGTCTCTGCCAGCCAGCTCATCTATACAAGTCACTAGTTCGACCACACTTAGAATACTGTGCACAGCTCTGGTCTCCGGTGTATAAGAAAGACATAGCTGAACTAGAGCGGGTGCAGAGAAGAGCAACCAAGGTTATTAGAGGACTGGGGGGTCTGCAATACCAAGATAGGTTATTACACTTGGGGCTGTTTAGTTTGGAAAAACGAAGACTAAGGGGTGATCTTATTTTAATGTATAAATATATGAGGGGACAGTACAAAGACCTTTCTGATGATCTTTTTAATCATAGACCTGAGACAGGGACAAGGGGGCATCCTCTATGTCTGGAGGAAAGAAGGTTTAAGCATAATAACAGACGCGGATTCTTTACTGTAAGAGCAGTGAGACTATGGAACTCTCTGCCGTATGATGTTGTAATGAGTGATTCATTACTTAAATTTAAGAGGGGACTGGATGCCTTCTTGAAAAGTATAATGTTACAGGGTATATACACTAGATTCCTTGATAGGGCGTTGATCCAGGGAACTAGTCTGACTGCCGTATGTGGAGTCGGGAAGGAATTTTTTTCCTCAATGTGGAGCTTACTCTTTGCCACATGGTTTTTTTTGCCTTCCTCTGGATCAACATGTTAGGGCATGTTAGGTTAGGCTATGGGTTGAACTAGATGGACTTAAAGTCTTCCTTCAACCTTAATAACTATGTAACTATCTTTAATTCGACATGAGAGAGACCCTGCCAGAAGGTTTCTATCAAAGCTTCCTCACTCCAAATGAACTCTGCCTCCAAGGTACAGAGGCATAAGGCATACTGTGCAATGGACAGGGCCGGTTTTAGTCAAAGTGGGGCCCTGGGCAAAAGTTTCAAGTGGGGCCCCATGTCTGCTGAGTCCAAAGCGTTGCTGGCTTTTGAACGCAGGTGATTCCGCATATGTTCATTGAACCATGTGGATTAATTGCGTCCAATACATTGTATGGATGAAATCAGTGCAGTATAATGCAGGTTCCATATAGTACATATAGTGCAATGCACTCCCCATGGTCCTTGATAGAGTATAATGCAGCCCCCCTCAGAGCATTGTGCAGCCCCCCTCAGAGTATATTGCAGCCTTCTCAGAGTATGCTGCAGCCCCCTCAAAGTATACTTCAGCCCCTTCAGAGTATACTGCAGCCCCCTCAGAGTATACTGCAGCCCCATCATAGAGTTTACTGCAGCCCTCTCATAGAGCATACTGCAGCCCCTCTCGTAGAGTATAATGTAGTCCTCTCATAGAGCATAGTGCAGTCCCCCTCAGAGGACAATGTAGCCCCTTCAAAGTATAATGCAGCTCTCTCTGAGTATAATGCATGCCCCTCAGGGTATAATGCAGACCCCACACACAGTGTAATTCAGCCCCCTCAATGTATAATGCAGCCCCACATGCAAAGTATAATGGAGACCCCACATAGTAATTCAGACCCACACAATCACACAGTATAGTGCAGCCCACTCACACACACAGTATAATGCAGCCCCCACACACAGTTTAACCCCTTCCCGACCTGTGACACAGCGTATGCGTCATGAAAGTCGGTGCCTTCCCGACCTGTGACGCATATGCTGTGTCACAGAATGATCGCGTCCCTGCAGATCGGGTGAAGGGGTTAACTCCGATTTCACCCGATCTGCAGAGACAGGGGGAGTGGTGCTTCAGCCCAGGGGGGGTGGCTTCACCCCCCCCCGTGGCTACGATCGCTCTGATTGGCTGTTGAAAGTGAAACTGCCAATCAGAGCGATTTGTAATATTTCACCCAAAAAAACGGTGAAATATTACAATCCAGCCATGGCCGATGCTGCAATATCATCGGCCATGGCTGGAAAACCTCATCTGCCCCCACCCCACCCCACCGATCGCCCCCCCAGTGCTCCGGTGCGCGGTCCGCCCCCCTAATAAGTTCTGTCCGCTCCTCCGTCCTCCTGTACGCTCCCCCCGTGCTCCGGTGCCCCCTCCCTGTGCTCCGGTCCCCCCCCCCTGTGCTCCGGTCCCCCCCCCGTGATCCGATCACCCCCCCTTCATACTTACCGGGCCTCCCGATGTCCGTCCGGCTTCTCCATGGGCGCCGCCATTTTCCAATATGGCGGGCGCCTGCGTACTGCGCCCGCAGAGTCTGCCGGCTGGCAGATTCATTTCACAAGTATTTTGATCACTGCGATATAGCCTATCGCAGTGATCAAAATGAAAAAAAAGTAAATGACCCCCCTTTATCACCCCCATAGGGACAATAATAAAAATAAATAAAATATTTTTTTTTTTTTTCTGCTAGGGTTAGGGTTAGAACTAGGGTTAGAATTAGGGTTAGAATTAGGGGTAGGGTTAGGGTTAGGGGTAGGGTTAGGGCATGTGCACACAGTGCGGATTTGGCTGCGAATCCGCAGCGGATTGCCGCGGATCCGCAGCGGATCGGCCGCAGATCCGCAGCGGATCGGCCGCGGATCCGCAGCGGATCCGCCGCGGATCTGCAGCGGATCGGCCGCGGATCCGCAGCGGATTGGCCGCTGAGAATTCGTAGCAGTTTTCCATCAGGTTTACAGTACCATGTACACCTATGGAAAACCAAATCTGCTGTGCCCATGGTGCGGAAAATACCGTGCGGAAACGCTGTGTATTTTCCGCAGCATGTCAATTTTGTGCGGATTCCGCAGCGTTTTACACCTGTTCCTCAATAGGAATCCGCAGATGAAATCCGCACAAAAAAACACTGGAAATCCGCTGTAAATCCGTAGGTAAAACGCAGTGCCTTTTACCTGCGGATTTTTCAAAAATGGTGCGGAAAAATCTCACACGAATCCGCAAAGTGGGCACATAGCCTTAGGGTTAGGGTTGGAATTAGAGTTAGGGTACCGTCTCACAGTGGCACTTTGATCGCTACGACGGTACGATCTGTGACGTTCCAGGGATATCCATACGATATCGCTGTGTCTGACACGCAGCAGCGATCAGGGACCCTGCTGAGAATCGTACGTCGTAGCAGATCGTTTGGAACTTTCTTTCGTCGCTGGATCTCCCGCTGTCATCGCTGGATCATTGTGTGTGACAGCTATCCAGCGATGCGTTCACTTGTGACCAGGGTAAACATCGGGTTACTAAGCGCAGGGCCGCGCTTAGTAACTCGATGTTTACCGTGGTTACCAGCGTAAAAGTAAAAAAAAAAAAAAAAAAAACGTACATACTCACATTTCGGTGTCCTTCAGGTCCCTTGCCGTCTGCTTCCCGCTCTGACTGTCTGCCGGCCGGAAAGTGAGAGCACAGCACAGCAGTGACGTCACCGCTGCGCTCTGCTCTCACTGTACGGCGGCACTCAGTCAGAGTGGGAAGCAGACGGCAAGGGACCTGAAGGACACCAAAATGTGAGTATGTACGTTTTTTTTTTTACTTTTACGCTGGTAACCACGGTAAACATCGGGTTACTAAGCGCGGCCCTGCGCTTAGTAACCCGATGTTTACCCTGGTTACCCGGGACCTTGGCATCGTTGGTCGCTGGAGAGCGGTCTGTGTGACAGCTCCCCAGCGACCACACAATGACTTTCCAACGATCACGGCCAGGTCGTATCGCTGGTCGTGATCGTTGGTAAGTCGTTATGTGAGACGGTACCCTTAGGGTTGGAATTAGGGCTAGGGTTGGAAATAGGGTTAAGATTAGGCTTGTGGTTAGGGTTAAGGATAGGGTTAGGGTTGTGTTGGGGTTACAGTTGTGGGTAGGGTTGGGATTAGGGTTAGGATTAGGGTTGGATTTAGGGTTACGGGTGTGTTGGGGTTAGGGTTGTGGTTAGGGGTGTGTTGGGGTTAGGGTTGTGATTAGGGTTATGGCTACAGTTGGGATTAGGGTTAGGGGTGTGTTGGGGTTAGTGTTGAAGTTAGAATTGAGGGGTTTCCACTGTTTAGGCACATCAGGGGTCTCCAAACGCAACATGGCGCCACCAATGATTCCAGCCAATCTTGCGTTCAAAAAGTCAAATGGTGCGCCCTCCCTTCCAAGCCCCGACGTGCGCCCAAACAGTGGTTTACCCCCACATATGGGATACCAGCGTACTCAGGACAAACTGGGCAACAACTATTGGGGTCCAATTTCTCCTGTTACCCTTGCAAAAATAAAAAAATACTTGCTAAAACATAATTTTGAGGAAAGAACAATTATTTTTTATTTTCACGGCTCTACGTTATAAACTTATGTGAAACACTTGGGGGTTGAAAGTGCTCACCACACATCTAGATAAGATCCTTTTGGGGTCTAGTTTCCAAAATGGGGTCACTTGTGGGGTGTTTCTACTGTTTAGGCACATCAGGGGCTCTGCAAATGCAACGTGACGCCCGCAGACCATTCCATCAAAGTCTGCATTTCAAATGTCACTACTTCCCTTCCGAGCCCTGACGTGCGCCCAAACAGTGGTTTACCCCCACATATGGGGTACCAGCGTACTCACAACAAACTGGGCAACAAATATTGGGGTCCAATTTCTCCTGTTACCCTTGTGAAAATAAACAATTGCTTGCTAAAACATCTTTTTTGAGGAAAGAAAAATGATTTTTTATTTTCACGGCTCTGCGTTGTAAACTTCTGTGAAGCACTTGGGGGTTGAACGTGCTCACCACACATCTAGATAAGTTCCTTGGGGGGTCTAGTTTCCAAAATGGGGTCACTTGTGGGGGGTTTCTACTGTTTAGGCACATCAGGGGCTCTGCAAACATAACATGATTCCCGCAGACCATTCCATCAAAGTCTGCATTCCAAACCGTCACTACTTCCCTTCCGAGCCCCGCCATGTGCCCAAACAGTGGTTTACCCCCACATATGGGGTATCAGCGTACTCAGGAGAAACTGGACAACAACTTTTGGGGTCAAATTTTTCCTGTTACCCTTGGGAAAATTAAAAAATTCTGGGCTAAAAAAATATTTTTGAGGAAAGAAAACACATTTTTTATTTTCACGTCTCTGCGTTATAAACTTCTGTGAAGCACTTGGGGGTTCAAAGTGCTCACCACACATCTAGATAAATTCCCTTGGGGGTCTAGTTTCCAAAGTGGGGTCAATTGTGGGGAGTTCCTACTGTTTAGGCACATCAGGGGCTCTGCAAACGCAACGTGACGCCCGCAGAGCATTCCATTAAAGTCTGCATTTCAAAACGTCACTACTTCCCTTCCGCTCCCCGATGTGTGCCAAAACAGTGGTTTACCCCCACATATGGGGTATCAGCGTACTCAGGAGAAACTGCACAACAACTTTTGGGGTCCAATTTCTCCTGTTACCCTTGGGAAAATAAAAAATTGTGGGTTAAAAAATCACTTTTGAGGAAAGAAAAATAATTTTATATTTTCATGGCTCTGCGTTATAAACTTCTGTGAAGCACTTGAGGGTTCAAAGTGCTCACCACACATCTAGATTAGTTCCTTGGGAGGTCTAGTTTCCAAAATGGGGTCACTTGTGTGGGAGCTCCAATGTTTAGGCACACAGGGGCTCTCCAAACGCGACATGGTGTCCGCTAATGATTGGAGCTAATTTTCCATTCAAAAAGCCAAATGGCGTGCCTTCCCTTCCGAGCCCTGCCGTGCGCCCAAACAGTGGTTTACCCCCACATATGGGGTATCATCGTACTCAGGACAAACTGGACAACAACATTTGGGGTCCAATTTCTCTTATTATCCTTGGGAAAATAAAAAACTCCGGGCTAAAAATCATTTTTGAGGAAAGAAAAATATTTTTTTATTTTCATGGCTCTGCGTTATAAACTTCTGTGAAGCACCTGGGGGTTTTAAGTGCTCACTATACATCTAGATTAGTTCCTTGGGGGGTCTAGTTTCCAAAATGGGGTCACTTGTAGGGGAGCTCTAATGTTTAGGCACACAGGGGCTCTCCGAACGCAACATGGTGTCCACTAACGATTGGAGCTAATTTTCCATTGAAAAAGTCAAATGGCGCGCCTTCCCTTCCAAGCCTTGCCGTGCACCCAAACAGTGGTTTACCCCCACATATGAGGTATCGGCGTACTCAAGAGAAATTGCCCAACAAATTTTAGGATCCATTTTATCCTGTTGCCCATGTGAAAATGAAAAAATTGAGGCTAAAAAAATTTTTTTGTGAAAAAAAAGTACTTTTTCATTTTTTACGGATCAATTTGTGAAGCACCTGAGAATTTAAAGTGCTCACTATGCATCTAGATAAGTTCCTTGGGGGGTCTAGTTTCCAAAATGGGGTCACATGTGGGGGAGCTTCAATGTTTAGGCACACAGGGTCTCTCCAAACGCGACATGGTGTCCGCTAACGATGGAGATAATTTTTCATTCAAAAAGTCAAATGGCGCGCCTTCCCTTCCGAGCCTTGCCGTGCACCCAAACAGTGGTTTACCCCCACATGTGAGGTATCAGTGTACTCAGGAGAAATTGCCCAATACATTTTAGGATCCATTTTATCCTGCTGCCCATGTGGAAATGAACAAATTGAGGCTAAAAGAAATTTTTTGTGGAAAAAAAAGTACTTTTTCATTTTTACGGATCAATTTGTGAAGCACCTGGGGGATTAAAGTGCTCACTATGCATCTAGATAAGTTCCTTGGGGCGTCTAGTTTCCAAAATGGGGTCACTTGTGGGGGAGCTCTAATGTTTAGGCACACGGGGGCTCTCCAAACGCGACATGGTGTCCGCTAAAGATTGGAGCCAATTTTTCATTGAAAAAGTCAAATGGCGCTCCTTCGCTTCCGAGCCCTGCCGTGCCCACAAACAGTGGTTTACCCCCACATATGAGGTATCAACGTACTCAGGACAAATTGGACAACAACTTTTGTGGTCCAGTTTCTCCTTTTACCCTTGGGAAAATAAAAAAATTGTTGCTAAAAGATCATTTTTGTGACTAAAAAGTTAAATGTTCACTTTTTCCTTCCATGTTGCTTCTGCTGTTGTGAAACACCTGAAGGGTTAATAAACTTCTTGAATGTGGTTTTGAGCACCTTGAGGGGTGCAGTTTTTAGAATGGTGTCACTTTTGGGTATTTTCAGCCATATAGACCCCTCAAACTGACTTCAAATGTGAGGTGGTCCCTAAAAAAAATGGTTTTGTAAATTTTGTTGTAAAAATGAGAAATCACTGGTCAAATTTTAACCCTTATAACTTCCTAGCAAAAAAAAAATTTCTTTCCAAAATTGTGCTGATGTAAAGTAGACATGTGGGAAATGTTATTTATTAACTATTTTGTGTCACATAACTCTCTGGTTTAACAGAATAAAAATTCAAAATGTGAAAATTGCGAAATTTTCAAAATTTTTGCCAAATTTCCGTTTTTTTCACAAATAAACTCAGAAATTATCGACCTAAATTTACCACTAACATGAAGCCCAATATGTCACGAAAAAACAATCTCAGAACCGCAAGGATCCGTTGAAGCGTTCCTGAGTTATTACCTCATAAAGGGACACTGGTCAGAATTGCAAAAAATGGCAAGGTCATTAAGGCCAAAATAGGCTGGGTCATGAAGGGGTTAATGCAGCCCCCTAAGAGTATAATGCAGTGCCCTCAGAGAATAATGCAGCACCCTCTAAGTATAATGCAGCCCCACACATTCACACTATAAAGCAGCCCCTCAGACTATAAAGCAGCACCCCAGAGTATAAAGCAGCCCCACACACACAGAATAATGCAGCCCCAACCAAAACATAGTATAATGCAGCCCCTCCACACACAGTATAATGCAGCCCCCACACGCAGCATAGTACAGTCCCCCACACACAGTATAGTGCAACCCCCACACACAGTATAGTGCAGCACCCACACACAATATAATGAGGCCCCCATATACATAGTATGGTGCAGCCCTCACACTCACAGTATAATGCAGACTCCCTACACACACAGCATAATGCAGCACCTCACACACAAAGGATAATGCAGCCCCCACATACACAATATAAAGTAGCCCCCACACACAGTACAATGCAGCCCCCTACACACACAGTATAGTGTAGTCCCCCACACACAGTTTAGTGAAGCCTCCAAATACAGTATAGTGCAACCCCCACACAAAGTATAACGCTGCACCCACACAGTATAGTGCATTCCCCTCACACACAGTATCATGCAGCAGACACACACACAATGCTTACCTCTCCTGCTCCTTCCCCCACTGCTCAGTCTTCTCAGCATCTCATCAGCTCCACTGCTGGCCCTTGCTGAGTCAGAAGCAGAGATGGACTGATGGGAGAAGGAGCGTCACATGACATTCTTGCCTCCATCACTGCTTTCAGCTGTATTGGCATCTATGATGTCACTAAGTTGAATGCGTGATGCAGGGGGGCAGGCCCCTCTTACTCAGGAGCCCCATCGCGGCTGCGTGGTGTGCTGCTATTAGCAGTATGCCACTGGCTGGGGGCCCTAGGTGACTGCCTGGTCTGCCTGCCTCTAACGCTGGCCCTTGCCATGAAATCCATGCTCTGCTTTAGATTCATCAGAGACAGCAGAGGAAGTATGAACTGGAACCTCAAAAACCACTCTGAACATCTCCAGAATCCTTTCAGCATTACAGGTCTCTGGGCAACCACACTCCCAAAAAGGATTTGCCCAGGCCAGGGCTTGGCCAAAAAGGAAATCGATCTTAATGCTATCTTAGTCTGGTCCAATGGATAAAGGCGAGCATGGAGTTAAAAGTCTTGCATTGGTTAATGAAACCGCAACTCTCGTTAGGGTCACCATCAAACTGGGGCAGAAATGGAAGTTGAAGCTTTGCAGTTCCACCAGAAACTGGAATATATTGAGGATCCCTCTTAGAGGATGACTGACCAGACATGGACTGGCCAGACATATTAGCAGCAGACATAGCAGTGGACAGACCCTGCAGCTGGGTTGCCACCACAATGATGGCCTGCATCTACAGGTCCTGACACTCATGGTGAGAGCAGACCTCCTCATACAATAATTGTACATCATTTTGGAATTCCTGGGTCCAGACATGTCATCGGGGTCCATGGCTCTAACGTACTGTAATGTGGGTGGATGTGGACTCACTGCACCACAACCTGGCTTACCCTGGAGAGGTTTGACTATGTGACTACCTGGTTTTCGGTACAATCTCTAATGGTGAAGATAGGCTTGGCCACAGGTATTTACCAGATAATACTCCAGGGCAGTCCTCGGTGCTGCAGCAATTGGCTGGAGTGTCAGAGGCACAGGTGTGTAGTACAGGAAGGGCACAGACAAAAATGTGGTCAGATGGATCGAGGTCGAGGCAGACGGCACAGGATCAGAAGATATTGCCGATGTCAGGAGTGAGGAGGTCAGGTAGGAAGGGAAAACTAGCTGGTTTGGTAACAGAAAGCATAAGGCCAGCATCACACTACCGCAGAATACAGGTGAGTGCTATGTGAGAAAACATTGCATAGCACTTGGCCCAGTGTTAATATATGGGGCAGCGTGCATGTAAAATTGCAGTATGCTATGATTGTCACCAAGACTCAGTCGAGTCTCGCCAATGTAATCCTATAGGTGTGAGAAGAAAAATCGCACAGCACTCGGACCAAGCGAGTGCTGTCCAATTTTTACGATTTTTACGGTGTCCTTTCAAAAGTCTGCAATTTATGTGCCACGTACAGTAAAATCACACTGACAGGTTAGAATAGAATAGATATATACACATAGAATACATAGATATATAGATGTCAGTGACACACACACATACAGTACAGACCAAAAGTTTGGACACACCTTCTCATTTAAAGATTTTTCTGTATTTTTATGACTATGAAAATTGTACATTCACACTGAAGGCATCAAAACTATGAATTAACACATGTGGAATTATATACTTAACAAAAAAGTATGAAACAACTGAAATTATGAATTATATTCTAGGTCCTTCAAAGTAGCCACCTTTTGCTTTGATGACGGCTTTGCAAACTCTTGGCATTCTCTTGATGAGCTTCAAGAGGTAGTCACCGGGAATGGTCTTCCAACAATCTTGAAGGAGTTCCCAGAGATGCTTAGCACTTGTTGGCCCTTTTGCCTTCGCTCTGCGGTCCAGCTCACCCCAAACCATTTTGATTGGGTTCAGGTCTGGTGACTGTGGAGGCCAGGTCATCTGGCGTAGCACCCCATCACTCTCCTCCTTGGTCAAATAGCCCTTACACAGCCTGGAGATGTGTTTGGGGTCATTGTCCTGTTGAAAAATAAATGATGGTCCAACTAAACGCAAACCGGATGGAATAGCATGCCGCTGCAAGATGCTGTGGTAGCCATGCTGGTTCAGTATGCCTTCAATTTTGAATAAATCCCCAACAGTGTCACCAGAAAAGCACCCCCACACCATCACACCTCCTCCTCCATTCTTCACGGTGGGAACCAGGCATGTAGAGTCCATCCCTTCATCTTTTCTGCGTCGCACAAAGACACGGTGGTTGGAACCAAAGATCTCAAATTTGGACTCATCAGACCAAAGCACAGATTTCCACATGTCTAATGTCCATTCCTTGTGTTCTTTAGCCCAAACAAGTCTCTTCTGCTTGTTGCCTGTCCTTAGCAGTGGTTTCCTAGCAGCTATTTTACCATGAAGGCCTGCTGCACAAAGTCTCCTCTTAACAGTTGTTGTAGAGATGTGTCTGCTGCTTAGAACTCGTGTGGCATTGACCTGGTCTCTAATCTGAGCTGCTGTTAACCTGCGATTTCTGAGGCTGGTGACTCGGATAAACTTATCCTCAGAAGCAGAGGTGACTCTTGGTCTTCCTTTCCTGGGGCGGTCCTCATGTGAGCCAGTTTCTTTGTAGCGCTTGATGATTTTTGCCACTGCACTTGGGGACACTTTCAAAGTTTTCCCAATTTTTTGGACTGACTGACCTTCATTTCTTAAAGTAATGATGGCCACTCATTTTTCTTTACTTAGCTGCTTTTTTCTTGCCATAATACAAATTCTAACAGTCTATTCAGTAGGACTATCATCTGTGTTTCCACCAGACTTCTGTACAACACAACTGATGGTCCCAACCCCATTTATAAGGCAAGAAATCCCACTTATTAAACCTGACAGGGCACACCTGTGAAGTGAAAACCATTCCCAGTGACTACCTCTTGAAGCTCATCAAGAGAATGCCAAGAGTGTGCGAAACAGTTGAGTCGCCCGCCAGGGTCGTGGGGTACTCGGTACCAGGTCCAGTGTTCACAGGGGGATGTCACGGTGGCGACCTGGTCCGTGACCCAGGGCGCCCATGTAAAAGGGAAGGTCTTTAAAGGGAATAAAGTTTATGTTCGTGACGCCACCTGTGGTATTCGGGCAAGGTGACCGATTCTGCTTTAAGGGGTCCTCTGGGGTGATGTTATGGCAGTTAGATGGTATACCTTTCCACAGGTGAAGTATGTCCCCAGGGATTCCCAGTGTGTATATGGTAGAATTGTGAGAGGTGCAGTAAGGAACGAGGACACAGGACACAGGTTTGCAGTTTTTTTACCTCGTTTACTGAAGACTTCAGCAGCCACAGTCCAGGGCACCGGCAAACAGGTCCACATAAAAGTCCGGGAAGTCCAGAGACAAACAGGTTCCCCTGGGTAAGTCAGGAGGGAGCCTACCACTCTGCGCTCTCTGTCTTTAAGTCCCTGCTGCCACTATGTGTCCCAACAAGGTCTTTATTCGTTCTGCTGTCCTGGGACATGTACTTGTATGGCAGGCAGCTCGAGCCGTGTGTTGTGGGGTCCGTTCTCGGTGACTCCAAGCTCCTAGATGCTGCTGTGCTACAAGTGACTATGGGCAAAGTCTTGGTAGTATAATGCCTTCCGGTTCTGATCCATGTCATAGAGTCCACGTTATCCTCGGGCTCCCGGTTCCCGGCTCCTTGCGCTATAGCTCTTCAGAGGCCTGCTTGTGGCCTCCTGGAGCTCTCACTTTCCTCTGTGCTCCCCTCCTGTCTGTCCTCGCACACCGAATCTCTGCACTAACTGAACTCTCTCCGTCTCCAAAACAGGATCTTTATACAAGGAAGCTGCCGTAAAACAGGGATTTGAGCTCCCCCTCCTGGCCTGGAATTGGAAGGTGTTGAGCATGTGTAAACCTACGAAAGGGAATCTCACTTGTCTCTGCATATAGCACTATCCTCCCCGAGAGGAAGACAGCACTACTGTGGTACCCGAACTCCTGGAGTGCAACACAGTCATCAAAGCAAAAGATGGCTACTTTGAAGAACCTAGAATATAAGACATAATTTCAGTTGTTTCACACTTTTTGTTAAGTATATAATTCCACATGTGTTAATTCATAGTTTTGATGCCTTCAGTGTGAATGTACAATTTTCATAGTCATGAAAATATACTTAACAAATATAATATACTTAACAAAAAAGTGTGAAACAACTGAAATTACCGTATGTCTTATATTCTATGTTCTTCAAAGTAGCCACCTTTTGCTTTGATGACTGCTTTGCACACTCTTGACATTCTCTTGATGAGCTTCAAGAGGTAATGACCAGGAATGGTTTTCACTTCACAGGTGTGCCCTGTCAGGTTTAATAAGTGGGATTTCTTGCCTTGTAAAAGGGGTTAGGACCATCAGTTGTGTTGTGCAGAATTCTGGTGGATACACAGCTGATAGTCCTACTGAATAGACTGTTAGAATTTGTATTATGGCAAGAAAAAAGCAGCTAAGTAAAGAAAAACGAGTGGCCATTATTACTTTAAGAAATGAAGGTCAGTCCGAAAAAATTGGGAAAACTTTGAAAGTGTCCCCAAGGGCAGTGGCAAAAACCATCAAGCGCTACAAAGAAACTGGCTCACATGAGGACCGCCCCAGGAAAGGAAGACCAAGAGTCACCTCTGCTTCTGAGGATAAGTTTATCCGAGTCACCAGCCTCAGAAATCGCAGGTTAACAGCAGCTCAGATTAGAGACCAGGTCAATGCCACACAGAGTTCTAGCATCAGACACATCTCTACAACAACTGTTAAGAGGAGACTTTGTGCAGCAGGCCTTCATGGTAAAATAGCTGCTAGGAAACCACTGCTAAGGACAGGCAACAAGCAGAAGAGACTTGTTTGGGCTAAAGAACACAAGGAATGGACATTAGACATGTGGAAATCTGTGCTTTGGTCTGATGAGTCCAAATTTGAGATCTTTGGTTCCAACCACAGTATGCCATTCAAAATTGAAGGCATACTGAACCAGCATGGCTACCACAGCATCTTGCAGCGGCATGCTATTCCATCCGGTTTGCGATTAGTTGGACCATCATTTATTTTTCAACAGGACAATGATCCCAAACACACCTCCAGGCTGTGTAAGGGCTATTTGACCAAGAAGGAGTG
This sequence comes from Ranitomeya variabilis, assembly GCF_051348905.1. Taxonomy (NCBI): domain Eukaryota; kingdom Metazoa; phylum Chordata; class Amphibia; order Anura; family Dendrobatidae; genus Ranitomeya; species Ranitomeya variabilis. Next base: position 241,360,118 of record NC_135232.1, read on the forward strand.
TGATGGGGTGCTACGCCAGATGACATGGCCTCCACAGTCACCAGAACTGAACCCAATCGAGATGGTTTGGGGTGAGCTGGACCGCAGAGCGAAGGCAAAAGGGCCAACAAGTGCTAAGCATCTCTGGGAACTCCTTCAAGATTGTTGGAAGACCATTCCCGGTGACTACCTCTTGAAGCTCATCAAGAGAATGCCAAGAGTGTGCAAAGCAGTCATCAAAGCAAAAGGTGGCTACTTTGAAGAACCTAGAATATAATTCATATTTTCAGTTGTTTCACATTTTTTTGTTAAGTATATAATTCCACATGTGTTAATTCATAGTTTTGATGCCTTCAGTGTGAATGTACAATTTTCATAGTCATGAAAATACAGAAAAATCTTTAAATGAGAAGGTGTGTCAAAACTTTTGGTCTGTACTGTGTATATGTATATATATATATATATATATATATATATATATATATATATATATATATATATACTAGCTGAAGAGCCCGGCGTTGCCCAGGCATAGTAACTGTTAGTTATAGCACCTCACTTCTCTCATTTTCTCATCACGCCTCTCATTTTCCCCCTCACATCTCTCATTTTCCCCCTAACGTCTGTCATTTTCCCCTCACTCCTCTCATTTTCCCCCACACCTCATTTTCCCCCTCTCACCTCATTTTTCACATCACACCTCTCATTTTCTCCCCTCACTTCTCTCATTTCCCCCCCTAACACCTGTCATTTGGACCTCACACCTGTCTTTTTCCAATCATTCCACTATTTTCCCCTCACTCCTCTCCTTTTTCACTCACACCTCTTCATTTTCACCTCACACCTCTTATTTTCCCCTCAGTATATACCTGTAAGTCATCTCCTGTATACAGTATATACCTGTATGTTATCTCCTCCTGTATATAGTATATACCTGTATGTCATCTCCTCCTGTATATAATATATAGCTGTATGTCACCTCCTGTATATAATATATACCTGTATGTCACCTCCTGTATATAGTATATACCTGTATGTCATCTATCCTGTATATAGTATACACCTGTGTCATCTCCCCTGTGTATAGTATATACCTGTATGTCATCCCCCTGTATATAGTATATACCTGTTTGTCACCTCTTGTATATAGTATATACCTGTATGTCACCTCCTGTATATAGTATATACCTGTATGTCATCTATTCTGTATATAGTATATATCTGTGTCATCTCCCCTGTATATAGCATATACCTGTATGTCATCCCGCTGTATATAGTATATACTTGTATGTCACCTCCTGTATATAGTATATACCTGTATGTCACCTCCTGTATATAGTATATACCTGTATGTCATCTATCTTGTATATATTATGTACCTGTGTGTCATCTCCCCTGTATATAGTATATAACTGTATGTCATCCCCCTGTATATAGTTTATACCTGCATGTCACCTCCTGTATATAGTATATACCTTTATGTCATTTCCCCTTTATATAGTATACAACTGTATGTCATCTCCTCATGTATAGAGTATATACCTGTATGTCATCTCCCCTGTATATAGTATATACCTGTATGTCATCCCCTGTATATAGTATATACCTGTATGTCACCTCCTGTACATAGTATATACCTGTTTGTCATCTATCCTGTATATAGGATATACCTGTATGTCATCTCCTGTATATACCTGTACGTCATCTCTCCTGTATATAGTATCTACCTGTATGTCATCTCCTGTATATAGTATATACCTGTATGTCATCACCTGTATATAGTTTGTACCTGTATGTCATCTTCCCTGCATATTGTATATACCTGTATGTCATCTCCTGTATATGGCATATACCTGTAAGTCATTCCCCCTGTATATACCTGAATGTCATCTCCCCTGTATATAGTATATACCTGTATGTCATCTCCCCTGCATATAGTATATGCCTGTATGTCATCTCCTCCTGTATATAATATATAGCTGTATGTCATCTCCTCCTGTATATAGTATATACCTGTATGTCATCTCCCCTGTATATAGTATATACCTGTACATCATTTCCCCTGTATATAGTATATACCTGTATGTCGTCTCCTCCTGTATATAGTATATACCTGTATGTCATTTCCCCTGTATATAGTATATAACTGTATGTCATCTCCTGTATATAGTATATACCTGTATGTCATCTCCTCTTGTATACAGTAAATATCTGTATGTTATCTCCTCCTGTATATAGTATATACCTGTAAGTCATCTCCTCCTGTATATAATATATAGCTGTATGTCACCTCCTTTATATAGTATATACCTGTATGTCACCTCCTGTATATAGTATATACCTGTATGTCATCTATCCTGTATATAGTATACACCTGTGTCATCTCCCCTGTATATAGTATATACCTGTATGTCTTCCCCCTGTATATAGTATATACCTGTATGTCACCTCCTGTATGTAGTATATACCTGAATGTCACCTCCTGTATATAGTATATACCTGTATGTCATCTATCCTGTATATAGTATATAGCTGTGTCATCTCCCCTGTATATAGCATATACCTGTATGTCATCCCGCTGTATATAGTATATACCTGTATGTCACCTCCTGTATATAGTATATACCTGTATGTCACCTCCTGTATGTAGTATATACCTGTATGTCATCTATCCTGTATATATTATGTACCTGTGTGTCATCTCCGCTGTATATAGTATATAACTGTATGTCATCCCCCTGTATATAGTATATACCAGCATGTCAACTCCTGTATATAGTATATACCTGTATGTCATTTCCCCTGTATATAGTATACAACTGTATGTCATCTCCTCCTGTACATAGTATATACCTGTTTGTCATCTATCCTGTATATAGGATATACCTGTATGTCATCTCCTGTACATACCTGTACGTCATCTCCCCTGTATATAGTATATACCTGTATGTCATCTCCTGTATATAGTATATACCTGTATGTCATCTCCTGTGTATAGTTTATACCTGTATGTCATCTTCCCTGTATATAGTATATACCTGTATGTCATCTCCTGTATATTGCATATACCTGTATGTCATCACCTGTATATGGTATATACCTGTAAGTCATCTCCTTTGTATATAGTATATACCTGAATATCATCTCCCCTGTATATAGTATATACCTGTATGTCATCTCCCCTGTATATAGTATATGCCTGTATGTCATCTCCTCCTGTATATAATATATAGCTGTATGTCATCTCCTCCTGTATATAGTATATACCTGTATGTCATCTCCCCTGTATATAGTATATACCTATACGTCATTTCCCCTGTATATAGTATATTCCTGTATGTCATCTCCTCCTGTAAATAATATATAGCTGTATGTCATCTCCCCTGTATATAGTATATACCTGTATGTCATCTCCTGTATATAGTATATACCTATATGTCATCTATCCTGTATATAGCATATACCATTAAGTCATCTCCTGTATATACCTCTACGTCATCTCCCCTGTACATAGCATATACCTGTATGTCATCTTCTGTATATGGTATATACCTGTATGTCATCTCCTGTATATAGTATATACCTGTATGTCATCTCTTGTATATAGTACATACCTGTACGTCATCTCCCCTCTATATAGTATATACCTCTATGTCATCTCCTGTATATAGTATATACCTGTAAGTCATCTCCCCTGTATATAGTATATACCTGAATGTCATCTCTTCCTGTATATAATATATAGCTGTATGTCATCTCCTCTTGTACATAGGATATACGTGTATGTTATCTCCCCTGTATATAGTATATACCTGTATGTCATCTCCTCCTGTATATAGTATATACTTGTATATCATCTCCCCTGTATATAGTTTATACCTGTATGCCATCTCCTCCTGGCTGTCAATTTGCCTCCAACACTTTTCCTTTCACTTTTTCCCCATTATGTAGATAGGGGCAAAATTGTTTGGTGAATTGGAACGCGCGGGGTTAAAATTTTGCCTCACAACATAGCCTATGACGCTCTCGGGGTCCAGACATGTGACCGTGCAAAATCTTGTGGATGTAGTTGCGACGGTGCAGATGCCAATCCCAGACATACACACATACAAATACACACACACATTCAGCTTTATATATATATATATATATATATATATATATATATACTAGCTATTGAACCCGTTCTACGCCCGGGTGGCGTGCATTTATATTGGTATATGGTCTCCATCCTGGTATGTGCTGCTCCCATCTTGCTCTCCCATCCTGTCGTGTGCTGCTCCATCCTGCGCCCCCATCCTGTCATGTGCTGCTCCATCCTGCACCCCCATGCTATCATGTGCTGCTCCATCCTGCGTCCCCATCCTGTCATGTGCTCCCATCCTGCACCCCCATCCTGTCATATGCTGCTCCATCCTACACCCCCATCCTGTCATGTGTGTGCCACCATTCTGTCATGTGCTGCTCCCATCCTGTGCCCCCATTCTGTCATGTGCTGCTCCCATCCTGCGCCCCCATTCTGTCATGTGCTGCTCCCATCCTGCGCCCCCATTCTGTCATGTGCTGCTCCCATCATGCGCCCCCATTCTGTCATGTGCTCCCATCCTGCACACCCATCCTGTCATGTGTGCGCCCCATTCTGTCATGTGCTGCTCCCATCCTGTGCCCCATTCTGTCATGTGCTGCTCCCATCCTGTGCCCCCATTCTGTCATGTGCTGCTCCCATCCTGTGCCCCCATTCTGTCATGTGCTGCTCCCATCCTGCGCCCCCATTCTGTCATGTGCTGCTCCCATCCTGCGCCCCCATTCTGTCATGTGCTGCTCCCATCATGCGCCCCCATTCTGTCATGTGCTGCTCCCATCCTGTGCCCCCATTCTGTTGTAATGTGCTGCACCCATTCTGCCTGTTCCTGTTTCCATTCTGCCATATGTTGCTCCCATCTTTCTCTCTCCGGCTCCACTGCCCGAGGTCGGCTGTGCTGAGTGCGGGTGGCTGTGCTGAGTGCGGGCGGCTGTGCTGAGTGTGGGTGGCTGTGCTGAGTGCGGGTGGCTGTGCTGAGTGCGGGCGGCTGTGCTGAGTATGGGCGGCTGTGCTGGCGGGAGTGCGGGCAGCTGTGCGGGCGGGAGTGCGGGCGGCTGTGCTGAGTGCGGGCGGCTGTGCTGAGTGCGGGCAGCTGTGCGGAGTGCGGGCGGCTGTGCTGAGTGCGGGCGGCTGTGCGTGGCTGTGCTGAGTGCGAGCGTCTGTGCATGGCTGTGGTGAAAGCGGGCGGCTGTGCGTGGCTGTGGTGAGTGCGGGCGGCTGTGCGTGGCTGTGGTGAGTGCGGGCGGCTGTGCGTGGCTGTGTTGAGTGCGGGCGGCTGTGCGTGGCTTTGGTGAGTGCGGGCGGCTGTGCATGGTGGTGGTGAGTGCGGGCGGCTGTGCGTGGCGGTGGTAAATGCGGGCTGCTGTGTGTGGAGGTGCTGAGTGCGGGCGGCTGTGCGTGGCGGTGCTGAGTGCCGACATCTGTGCGTGGCGGTGCTGAGTGCGGGCGGCTTTGCGTGGCGGTGGTGAGTGCGGGCGGCTGTGCGTGGCGTTGGTGAGTGCTGGCAGCTGTGCGTGGCGGTGCTGAGTGCGGGCAGCTGTGCGTGCCGGTGCTGAGTGCAGGCGGCTGTGCGTGGCGGTGCTGAGTGCGGGCAGCTGTGCGTGGCGGTGCTGAATGCGGGCGGCTGTGCGTGGCTGTGGTGAGTGCGGGCGGCTGTGCGTGGCTGTGGTGAGTGCGGGCGGCTGTGCTTGGTGGTGCTGAGTGCGGGCAGCTGTGCGTGGCGGTGCTGAGTGCGGGTGGCTGTGCGTGGCGGTGCTGAGTGCGGGCGGCTGTTCATGGCTGTGGTGAGTGCGGGCAGCTGTGCGTGGCTGTGGTGAGTGCGGGCGGCTGTGCGTGGCTGTCGTGAGTGCGGGCGGCTGTGCGTGGATGTGGTGAGTGCGGGCGGCTGTGCGTGGCTGTGGTGAGTGCGGACAGCTGTGCGTGGCTGTGGTGAGTGCGGACGGCTGTGCGTGGCTGTGCTGGGCACCGAGTGCTGGGGGCCTGAGCAGGCGGGGACACCGGCACGCTGTGGGGGTCAGGTGCCGGAGTCGCCGCTAGCTCAGGCCCCCGGCACTTGCTATATTCACCTGTCCCCCGTTCCACCGATGCGTGCTGCTCCATCCTCCACATCCTCTGGCTGTGACTGTTCAGTCAGAGGGCGGCGTGCATTAAGCATGTCATCGCGCCCTCTGAACTGAACGTCACAGGCAGAGGATGTGGAGGATGGAGCAGCGCGCATTGGTGGAACGGGACAGGTAAATATAGCATACTCACCCTCCTGGCTCGTCCCTGCTTCTCCGTTGGAGATCGCGGTGTGCGTTCAGTGCATACGCACACCGCGATCTCCTGGGAGCATCACTCTGTGGGGTCCAGACTGCGCCGGCGCTTGCGCTTGCGCAGTCTATAAAGGCTTCAGACAGAGTGATGTTCCCAGCGTTATATTATAGATATATATATACACATACAGTACAGTTTAGAATAGAATAGATATATACACATAGAATACATAGATATTTAGATGTCAGTGACACACGCACACACACACATACACTATATATACATACACACATGTATTTATATTACATAGATGGATAGAAGAAAAGCCATCAGTTTATCTGCCGTGTACTGTAGAATCACTGTTGGAGCTGACAGGATAGAAGAGATGGATTACATACTGTAAATACAAATAAAATAGGTAGATATACAGATGTCTGTGACAAATACAATTAGTACAGTGTGTGTGCAGCTTACTGTACATGTATTTAATTCATAAAAGATTATTTTTTGGAAAAAAATGGCGTGGGCTCTTGCACAATTTTTGTAACCAGCAGAGGGAAAGTCGACAGCTGGGGATGATGTTTATAGCCTGGGAAAGGGGTAATACCCATAGAGCTTCCCAGGCTATTAAAGGGAACCTGTCACCCCCCCAGGCGTTTGAAAGTAAAAGAGCCGCCTTGTGCAGCAGTAATGCTGAATTCTGACAAGGTGGCTCTTTTAGTTATTGGTGCTGTAACTGCGGAAATTATCCGTTTTGTAGTTTGTCCTAAATACCTTTCTTCAGTCCTGGAGGCAGGCCTTTCCTGTTGTGAATTCCGTTCTCGGGCTCCCTCCTGTGGTCATGAGTGGTACTGTGTGAGTTTGTTCTTGGGCTCCCTCTGGTGGCCTTTAGCTATATGGCTGGGCTCAGCTGCTTCATTTCCTTCTATGCTGGGCCTATTTAACTCACCTGGACCTTCATTTGTTGCCTGCTGTCGGTGTATTCAGTCCTGTTTCTGAGAGCTCCTGAATATTCCTTGTGACCAGTCTCCTGCTGGAGAAGTTAAGTTTGTTTGTTCATTTTGCTCATTATTTCCTTGAAAACGTTTCTCTGTATATGATGAGTTCAGACCAGCTTGCTTATATGTGATTTTTCGCTTGCTGGTTAGTTCTGGGGTGCAGAGTGCGCCCCTCACATCGTGAGTCGGTGTGGGGGTTCTTGTATTCTCTGCGTGGTTTATTTTTGATAGTTTTTGTACTGACCGCAAAGACTCATCTATTTTCAGTCTATCTAGTGTTAGCGGGCCTCATTTGCTGAACCTGTTTAATTTCTACGTTTGTCTTTTCCCCTTAACTCACTGTTATTATTTGTGGGGGGCTGACTATAACTTTGGGGTTATTTCTCTGAGGCAAGTGAGGTCTTTGCTTTCTCTCTAGGGGTAGTCAGTTTCTCAGGCTGTGAACGAGGCGTCTAGGATTTTAGGAACGCTCCACAGCTGCCTTTAGTGTTTGTGGATAGGATCAGGATTGCGGTCAGTATAGCCTCCACATCCCCAGAACTTGTCCTATATTCTGGTCATATGTGTCAGGTCAGTTTTGAGATCCTACCACCGGATCATAACAGTACAGCAGGCCATAAAGTGTTAATGCAGCAGAAGAGGGAGAAGAGAAATCCTGAAGTCATTTTTTTTTTTTTTTTCCCTCTGCACTGTGTTTAGTTTCTCTCCTCCCCTTAATCTCTGGGTGGTTCTGAACTCAGCTGCAGACAGGGGCGGACTGGGCCGGGTTGCAGGAATGCATTTGCCCCCCGGGCCGGTGCCTGAGCAGCTGCACAGGGCCGCTGGAAGACCAGCAGCAGTTTTACTACATAGCGCACCATCCCTCCAGCTGGCCCTTTAAATGGCCCTGTATGCGCACGTTCAGTTGGCCGCACTGACAAGGGCCGCAGCGGCCGGCGTCAGTGCAGGTCATGGGAGCAATGAGCACGGCCGCGGTCCTTGTTCCTGTGTGTGCTGAGTGTGCTCGTCGTCTGCAGCTGCTGCCCTTGCCAACGTGGGCAAGCAGGAGACCCCGCGTGCACACGGAGATATTTGAAAAGCTGGCGTGCATAGGGCGCCTCCACCTGTGTCTGACGCTGGCCGGCCTGAACCAGCATCAGAGAAGACTGCTCTCACCAATGCTGCCTGGGATCCTCTTCACCGCCGATGCTGGGACCCGATCCACTCAGCCCTTCATCCTCCCGACCTCCCCCCCATCTCAGGGACCTGGTAAGTCTCAAGATGATTTTTTTAAATGTGTATATACAGCAGTGGCACCTATATAATGTGTAAAGACTGCTGTATATACATTATATAGGTGATGCTGCTGTATATAATCACTGTATCACCTATACAATGTATATATAGCAGTCTATATACATTGTATAGTGAATGCTGCTACTGATGTATATAGATTATATAGGTGACACTGCGGTGTGTGTGTATATATATATATATTTATATACACACACACCCGTACATATATACACAGCAATATCACCTATATAACGTACACTCACCGGCCACTTTATTAGGTACACCATGCTAGTAACGGGTTGGACCCCTTTTGCCTTCAGAACTGCCTCAATTCTTCGTGGCATAGATTCAACAAGGTGCTGGAAGCATTCCTCAGAGATTTTGGTCCATATTGACATGATGGCATCACACAGTTGCCGCAGATTTGTCGGCTGCACATCCCAAAGATGCTCCATACAAGGCAGGATGGATCCATGCTTTCATGTTGTTTACGCCAAATTCTGACCCTACCATCCGAATGTCGCAGCAGAAATCGAGACTCATCAGACCAAGCAACGTTTTTCCAATCTTCTACTGTCCAATTTCGATGAGCTTGTACAAATTGTAGCCTCAGTTTCCTGTTCTTAGCTGAAAGGAGTGGTACCCGGTGTGTTCTTCTGCTGCTGTAGCCCATCTGCCTCAAAGTTCGACGCACTGTGCATTCAGAGATGCTCTTAGGCCTACCTTGGTTGTAACGGGTGGCGATTTGAGTCACTGTTGCCTTTCTATCAGCTCGAACCAGTCTGCCCATTCTCCTCTGACCTCTGGCATCAACAAGGCATTTCCGCCCACAGAACTGCCGCTCACTGGATTTTTTTTCTTTTTCGGACCATTCTCTGTAAACCCTAGAGATGGTTGTGCGTGAAAATCCCAGTAGATCAGCAGTTTCTGAAATACTCAGACCAGCCCTTCTGGCACCAACAACCATGCCACGTTCAAAGGCACTCAAATCACCTTTCTTCCCCATACTGATGCTCGGTTTGAACTGCAGGAGATTGTCTTGACCATGTCTACATGCCTAAATGCACTGAGTTGCCGCCATGTGATTGGCTGATTAGAAATTAAGTGTTAACAAGAAGTTGGACAGGTGTACCTAATAAAGTGGCCAGTGAGTGTATATACACATCAGTAGCAGTATTCACTATATAATGTATATAGACTGCTATACATACATACATTATATAGGTGATACAGTGATTATATACAGCAGTATCACCTATAAAATGTGTATATATAGCAGTCTACATACATTATATAGGGAATACTGCTACTGATGTGTATATTTGTTATATAGGCGATACATGTGTGTGTGTACACACACACACACACACACACGTACATATATACACAGCAGTATCACCTATATATAACGTATATACACAGCAGTAGTAATATTGCCTATAGAATATATATAGACTGCTGTATATACAATATATAAGTTATACGTTATACTGGCTGCTTCTGTATATAATGATAGTATCATCTATATAATGTATATACAGCAGTCTATATACATTCTATAGGCAATACTGCTACTGATGTGTATATTCGTTATAGGTAACACTGCGGTATATATATATATATATATATATATATATATATATATATATATATATATATATATATATATATATATATATATATATATATACAGTATATATATACACACACATATACCCAGCAGTATCACCTATATACACTCACCGGCCACTTTATTAGGTACACCATGCTAGTAACGGGTTGGACCCCCTTTTGCCTTCAGAACTGCCTCAATTCTTCGTGGCATAGATTCAACAAGGTGCTGGAAGCATTCCTCAGAGATTTTGGTCCATATCGACATGATGGCATCACACAGTTGCCGCAGATTTGTCGGCTGCACATCCCAAAGATGCTCCATACAAGGCAGGATGGATCCATGCTTTCATGTTGTTTACGCCAAATTCTGACCCTACCATCCGAATGTCGCAGCAGAAATCGAGACTCATCAGACCAAGCAACGTTTTTCCAATCTTCTACTGTCCAATTTCGATGAGCTTGTACAAATTGTAGCCTCAGTTTCCTGTTCTTAGCTGAAAGGAGTGGTACCCGGTGTGGTCTTCTGCTGCTGTAGCCCATCTGCCTCAAAGTTCGACGCACTGTGCGTTCAGAGATGCTCTTAGGCCTACCTTGGTTGTAACGGGTGGCGATTTGAGTCACTGTTGCCTTTCTATCAGCTCGAACCAGTCTGCCCATTCTCCTCTGACCTCTGGCATCAACAAGGCATTTCCGCCCACAGAACTGCCGCTCACTGGATTTTTTTTCTTTTTCGGACCATTCTCTGTAAACCCTAGAGATGGTTGTGCGTGAAAATCCCAGTAGATCAGCAGTTTCTGAAATACTCAGACCAGCCCTTCTGGCACCAACAACCATGCCACGTTCAAAGGCACTCAAATCACCTTTCTTCCCCATACTGATGCTCGGTTTGAACTGCAGGAGATTGTCTTGACCATGTCTACATGCCTAAATGCACTGAGTTGCCGCCATGTGATTGGCTGATTAGAAATTAAGTGTTAACAAGAAGTTGGACAGGTGTACCTAATAAAATGGCCAGTGAGTGTATAATGTATATACAGTAGCAGTATTTCCTATAGAATGTATATAGACTGCTTTATATACATTATATAGGTGATACTATCATTATATACAGCAGTATCTCCTATATAACGTGTATCCAACATCTGCAGTATCATCTGGATAATGTATAGACTACTTCATATTCGTTATATAGGTGATACTGCGGTGTATAGTCGCGGTATCTATCTATCTATCTATATAATCGTCTAAGGGTCACTGGCGTCTGTTTGTCCATCATGGAAATCCCGCGTCGCTGATTGGCTGCGACTAGAGTTGAGCGACTTTCATTTTTTTAAGATCGAGTCGGGTTTTGTGAAACCCGATTTTGTCCAGAGTCGAGTCGAGTGCAGTCGGCCGATTATCGCTAAAAGTCAGGGATCGACCGAAACACGAAACCCAATGCAAGTCAATGGGGAAGCATAGTCGGCAGTGAGTGGAGGCCAGGAAAACACCTACAGTGCCCATTTTAATGCCAAAAACATCCATTCTTGTTTCTGAAGCTTGTCAATCTTAATTAACTTTATAATAATAGTTGGGCATAGGGAATTGGGGGTCATTTGGCAAAAGTTGTGGGGGGAGTAGGGCTGGCTCAAGTTTTTCGTGGGCCCAGGAAATGCAGACTACGTCACGGCGGTGTTGCAGGGAAAGGTAAGTATTTCAACGTTGCAAGTGCTGTGATCCTGAGCAAGCAGGGGGGGCCCACTCGTTCGCATTGGCACTGGCACAGGGCCCCTCAAAGTACAGCGGTGTGTTTGCATGGCGGGGGCGCCTCCCACCAGCAGCGACACTTTTGCGTACTCTGAGGGGCCCTGTGCCAGTGACGTCGCCAACAAGTATGCCCCCCCACCTGATGAAGGAACCTGCACTTTCATCTGCACCTTCCTCTCTGTCCCTGTGTAAGGTGGTATAACATGCGGGAAGGGGAACCTTACTTTCAGCAGGGTCAGATTCTGGCTGTGTAGAGTATAAGGGGAATGTAGTGGTCTAGGTCAATGTACCAGCAGACTCATCTAGCAGTGGCTGGGCAATGGGCAGGATGAGGAGAAAACAGATATAGGGCCAAAGAATAAAGTAGGCTAAATGCAGTTCAAAATTGGTAACAGGACTAAACAGGCGGCATTGCTTTGTTCAGTGGAGTAGCAAACCCAAGAGCAGCAGACACTGTTTCAAGGGCCTAACCACACTAGTAGGCCAAATGCAGTTTAATATCTGATAGTATAGGGCGAAAGCCAGAATGTGGAAGCTCAGCTTTGTTCAGTTGAGGACAACACCAGGCAGGGGCAGACAGACACCTTTAGTAGGCCGGAACAGCCAATTTTTTTAAAAAACAGCAGTTAGTAAGAGGCAGAAGGTAGAAGCTCAGCTTTATTCAGTTGAGGACAACACCAGGCAGGGGCAGACCCCTTTAGTAGGCCGGAACAGCCAATTGCATTTTTAAAAATGGTAATTTGGAACTGAAGGTTGAAGCTCAGCTTTATTAAGTTGAGGACAACACCAGGCAGGGGCAGACAGACACCTTTAGTAGGCCGGAACAGCCAATTGCATTTTTAAAAATGGTAATTTGGAACTGAAGGTTGAAGCTCAGCTTTATTCAGTTGAGGACAACACCAGGCAGGGGCAGACAGACACCTTTAGTAGGCCGGAACAGCCAATTGCATTTTTAAAAATGGTAATTTGGAACTGAAGGTTGAAGCTCAGCTTTATTCAGTTGAGGACAACACCAGGCAGGGGCAGACAGACACCTTTAGTAGGCCGGAACAGCCAATTGCATTTTTAAAAATGGTAATTTGGAACTGAAGGTTGAAGCTCAGCTTTATTCAGTTGAGGACAACACCAGGCAGGGGCAGACAGACACCTTTAGTAGGCCGGAACAGCCAATGGCATTTTTAAAAATGGTAATTTGGAACAGAAGGTTGAAGCACAGCTTTGTTCAGTTGAGGACAACACCAGGCAGGGGCAGACAGACACCTTTAGTAGGCCGGAACAGCCAATTTTATAAAAAAAAAGCAGTTAATAAGAGGCAGAAGGTAGAAGCTCAGCTTTATTCAGTTGAGGACAACACCAGGCAGGGGCAGACAGACACCTTTAGTAGGCCGGAACAGCCAATTGCATTTTTAAAAATGGTAATTTGGAACTGAAGGTTGAAGCTCAGCTTTATTCAGTTGAGGACAACACCAGGCAGGGGCAGACAGACACCTTTAGTAGGCCGGAACAGCCAATTGCATTTTTAAAAATGGTAATTTGGAACTGAAGGTTGAAGCTCAGCTTTATTCAGTTGAGGACAACACCAGGCAGGGGCAGACAGACACCTTTAGTAGGCCGGAACAGCCAATGGCATTTTTAAAAATGGTAATTTGGAACAGAAGGTTGAAGCACAGCTTTGTTCAGTTGAGGACAACACCAGGCAGGGGCAGACAGACACCTTTAGTAGGCCGGAACAGCCAATTTTTTTTAAAAAACAGCAGTTAGTAAGAGGCAGAAGGTAGAAGCTCAGCTTTATTCAGTTGAGGACAACACCAGGCAGGGGCAGACAGACACCTTTAGTAGGCCGGAACAGCCAATTGCATTTTTAAAAATGGTAATTTGGAACTGAAGGTTGAAGCTCAGCTTTATTCAGTTGAGGACAACACCAGGCAGGGGCAGACAGACACCTTTAGTAGGCCGGAACAGCCAATGGCATTTTTAAAAATGGTAATTTGGAACTGAAGGTTGAAGCTCAGCTTTATTCAGTTGAGGACAACACCAGGCAGGGGCAGACAGACACCTTTAGTAGGCCGGAACAGCCAATGGCATTTTTAAAAATGGTAATTTGGAACAGAAGGTTGAAGCACAGCTTTGTTCAGTTGAGGACAACACCAGGCAGGGGCAGACAGACACCTTTAGTAGGCCGGAACAGCCAATTTTATAAAAAAAAAGCAGTTAATAAGAGGCAGAAGGTAGAAGCTCAGCTTTATTCAGTTGAGGACAACACCAGGCAGGGGCAGACAGACACCTTTAGTAGGCCGGAACAGCCAATTGCATTTTTAAAAATGGTAATTTGGAACTGAAGGTTGAAGCTCAGCTTTATTCAGTTGAGGACAACACCAGGCAGGGGCAGACAGACACCTTTAGTAGGCCGGAACAGCCAATTGCATTTTTAAAAATGGTAATTTGGAACTGAAGGTTGAAGCTCAGCTTTATTCAGTTGAGGACAACACCAGGCAGGGGCAGACAGACACCTTTAGTAGGCCGGAACAGCCAATGGCATTTTTAAAAATGGTAATTTGGAACAGAAGGTTGAAGCACAGCTTTGTTCAGTTGAGGACAACACCAGGCAGGGGCAGACAGACACCTTTAGTAGGCCGGAACAGCCAATTTTTTTTAAAAAACAGCAGTTAGTAAGAGGCAGAAGGTAGAAGCTCAGCTTTATTCAGTTGAGGACAACACCAGGCAGGGGCAGACAGACACCTTTAGTAGGCCGGAACAGCCAATTGCATTTTTAAAAATGGTAATTTGGAACTGAAGGTTGAAGCTCAGCTTTATTCAGTTGAGGACAACACCAGGCAGGGGCAGACAGACACCTTTAGTAGGCCGGAACAGCCAATGGCATTTTTAAAAATGGTAATTTGGAACAGAAGGTTGAAGCACAGCTTTGTTCAGTTGAGGACAACACCAGGCAGGGGCAGACAGACACCTTTAGTAGGCCGGAACAGCCAATTGCATTTTTAAAAATGGTAATTTGGAACTGAAGGTTGAAGCTCAGCTTTATTCAGTTGAGGACAACACCAGGCAGGGGCAGACAGACACCTTTAGTAGGCCGGAACAGCCAATTGCATTTTTAAAAATGGTAATTTGGAACTGAAGGTTGAAGCTCAGCTTTATTCAGTTGAGGACAACACCAGGCAGGGGCAGACAGACACCTTTAGTAGGCCGGAACAGCCAATTGCATTTTTAAAAATGGTAATTTGGAACTGAAGGTTGAAGCTCAGCTTTATTCAGTTGAGGACAACACCAGGCAGGGGCAGACAGACACCTTTAGTAGGCCGGAACAGCCAATTGCATTTTTAAAAATGGTAATTTGGAACTGAAGGTTGAAGCTCAGCTTTATTCAGTTGAGGACAACACCAGGCAGGGGCAGACAGACACCTTTAGTAGGCCGGAACAGCCAATTGCATTTTTAAAAATGGTAATTTGGAACTGAAGGTTGAAGCTCAGCTTTATTCAGTTGAGGACAACACCAGGCAGGGGCAGACAGACACCTTTAGTAGGCCGGAACAGCCAATGGCATTTTTAAAAATGGTAATTTGGAACAGAAGGTTGAAGCACAGCTTTGTTCAGTTGAGGACAACACCAGGCAGGGGCAGACAGACACCTTTAGTAGGCCGGAACAGCCAATTTTATAAAAAAAAAGCAGTTAATAAGAGGCAGAAGGTAGAAGCTCAGCTTTATTCAGTTGAGGACAACACCAGGCAGGGGCAGACAGACACCTTTAGTAGGCCGGAACAGCCAATTGCATTTTTAAAAATGGTAATTTGGAACTGAAGGTTGAAGCTCAGCTTTATTCAGTTGAGGACAACACCAGGCAGGGGCAGACAGACACCTTTAGTAGGCCGGAACAGCCAATTGCATTTTTAAAAATGGTAATTTGGAACTGAAGGTTGAAGCTCAGCTTTATTCAGTTGAGGACAACACCAGGCAGGGGCAGACAGACACCTTTAGTAGGCCGGAACAGCCAATTGCATTTTTAAAAATGGTAATTTGGAACTGAAGGTTGAAGCTCAGCTTTATTCAGTTGAGGACAACACCAGGCAGGGGCAGACAGACACCTTTAGTAGGCCGGAACAGCCAATGGCATTTTTAAAAATGGTAATTTGGAACAGAAGGTTGAAGCACAGCTTTGTTCAGTTGAGGACAACACCAGGCAGGGGCAGACAGACACCTTTAGTAGGCCGGAACAGCCAATTTTATAAAAAAAAAGCAGTTAATAAGAGGCAGAAGGTAGAAGCTCAGCTTTATTCAGTTGAGGACAACACCAGGCAGGGGCAGACAGACACCTTTAGTAGGCCGGAACAGCCAATTGCATTTTTAAAAATGGTAATTTGGAACTGAAGGTTGAAGCTCAGCTTTATTCAGTTGAGGACAACACCAGGCAGGGGCAGACAGACACCTTTAGTAGGCCGGAACAGCCAATTGCATTTTTAAAAATGGTAATTTGGAACTGAAGGTTGAAGCTCACCTTTATTCAGTTGAGGACAACACCAGGCAGGGGCAGACAGACACCTTTAGTAGCCCGGAACAGCCAATGGCATTTTTAAAAATGGTAATTTGGAACAGAAGGTTGAAGCACAGCTTTGTTCAGTTGAGGACAACACCAGGCAGGGGCAGACAGACACCTTTAGTAGGCCGGAACAGCCAATTTTATAAAAAAAAAGCAGTTAATAAGAGGCAGAAGGTAGAAGCTCAGCTTTATTCAGTTGAGGACAACACCAGGCAGGGGCAGACAGACACCTTTAGTAGGCCGGAACAGCCAATTGCATTTTTAAAAATGGTAATTTGGAACTGAAGGTTGAAGCTCAGCTTTATTCAGTTGAGGACAACACCAGGCAGGGGCAGACAGACACCTTTAGTAGGCCGGAACAGCCAATTGCATTTTTAAAAATGGTAATTTGGAACTGAAGGTTGAAGCTCAGCTTTATTCAGTTGAGGACAACACCAGGCAGGGGCAGACAGACACCTTTAGTAGGCCGGAACAGCCAATGGCATTTTTAAAAATGGTAATTTGGAACAGAAGGTTGAAGCACAGCTTTGTTCAGTTGAGGACAACACCAGGCAGGGGCAGACAGACACCTTTAGTAGGCCGGAACAGCCAATTTTTTTTAAAAAACAGCAGTTAGTAAGAGGCAGAAGGTAGAAGCTCAGCTTTATTCAGTTGAGGACAACACCAGGCAGGGGCAGACAGACACCTTTAGTAGGCCGGAACAGCCAATTGCATTTTTAAAAATGGTAATTTGGAACTGAAGGTTGAAGCTCAGCTTTATTCAGTTGAGGACAACACCAGGCAGGGGCAGACAGACACCTTTAGTAGGCCGGAACAGCCAAAGGCATTTTTAAAAATGGTAATTTGGAACAGAAGGTTGAAGCACAGCTTTGTTCAGTTGAGGACAACACCAGGCAGGGGCAGACAGACACCTTTAGTAGGCCGGAACAGCCAATTTTATAAAAAAAAAGCAGTTAATAAGAGGCAGAAGGTAGAAGCTCAGCTTTATTCAGTTGAGGACAACACCAGGCAGGGGCAGACAGACACCTTTAGTAGGCCGGAACAGCCAATTGCATTTTTAAAAATGGTAATTTGGAACTGAAGGTTGAAGCTCAGCTTTATTCAGTTGAGGACAACACCAGGCAGGGGCAGACAGACACCTTTAGTAGGCCGGAACAGCCAATTGCATTTTTAAAAATGGTAATTTGGAACTGAAGGTTGAAGCTCACCTTTATTCAGTTGAGGACAACACCAGGCAGGGGCAGACAGACACCTTTAGTAGGCCGGAACAGCCAATGGCATTTTTAAAAATGGTAATTTGGAACAGAAGGTTGAAGCACAGCTTTGTTCAGTTGAGGACAACACCAGGCAGGGGCAGACAGACACCTTTAGTAGGCCGGAACAGCCAATTTTATAAAAAAAAAGCAGTTAATAAGAGGCAGAAGGTAGAAGCTCAGCTTTATTCAGTTGAGGACAACACCAGGCAGGGGCAGACAGACACCTTTAGTAGGCCGGAACAGCCAATTGCATTTTTAAAAATGGTAATTTGGAACTGAAGGTTGAAGCTCAGCTTTATTCAGTTGAGGACAACACCAGGCAGGGGCAGACAGACACCTTTAGTAGGCCGGAACAGCCAATTGCATTTTTAAAAATGGTAATTTGGAACTGAAGGTTGAAGCTCAGCTTTATTCAGTTGAGGACAACACCAGGCAGGGGCAGACAGACACCTTTAGTAGGCCGGAACAGCCAATGGCATTTTTAAAAATGGTAATTTGGAACAGAAGGTTGAAGCACAGCTTTGTTCAGTTGAGGACAACACCAGGCAGGGGCAGACAGACACCTTTAGTAGGCCGGAACAGCCAATTTTTTTTAAAAAACAGCAGTTAGTAAGAGGCAGAAGGTAGAAGCTCAGCTTTATTCAGTTGAGGACAACACCAGGCAGGGGCAGACAGACACCTTTAGTAGGCCGGAACAGCCAATTGCATTTTTAAAAATGGTAATTTGGAACTGAAGGTTGAAGCTCAGCTTTATTCAGTTGAGGACAACACCAGGCAGGGGCAGACAGACACCTTTAGTAGGCCGGAACAGCCAATGGCATTTTTAAAAATGGTAATTTGGAACAGAAGGTTGAAGCACAGCTTTGTTCAGTTGAGGACAACACCAGGCAGGGGCAGACAGACACCTTTAGTAGGCCGGAACAGCCAATTTTATAAAAAAAAAGCAGTTAATAAGAGGCAGAAGGTAGAAGCTCAGCTTTATTCAGTTGAGGACAACACCAGGCAGGGGCAGACAGACACCTTTAGTAGGCCGGAACAGCCAATTGCATTTTTAAAAATGGTAATTTGGAACTGAAGGTTGAAGCTCAGCTTTATTCAGTTGAGGACAACACCAGGCAGGGGCAGACAGACACCTTTAGTAGGCCGGAACAGCCAATGGCATTTTTAAAAATGGTAATTTGGAACTGAAGGTTGAAGCTCAGCTTTATTCAGTTGAGGACAACACCAGGCAGGGGCAGACAGACACCTTTAGTAGGCCGGAACAGCCAATTGCATTTTTAAAAATGGTAATTTGGAACTGAAGGTTGAAGCTCAGCTTTATTCAGTTGAGGACAACACCAGGCAGGGGCAGACAGACACCTTTAGTAGGCCGGAACAGCCAATTGCATTTTTAAAAATGGTAATTTGGAACTGAAGGTTGAAGCTCACCTTTATTCAGTTGAGGACAACACCAGGCAGGGGCAGACAGACACCTTTAGTAGGCCGGAACAGCCAATTGCATTTTTAAAAATGGTAATTTGGAACAGAAGGTTGAAGCACAGCTTTGTTCAGTTGAGGACAACACCAGGCAGGGGCAGACAGACACCTTTAGTAGGCCGGAACAGCCAATTTTTTTTAAAAAACAGCAGTTAGTAAGAGGCAGAAGGTAGAAGCTCAGCTTTATTCAGTTGAGGACAACACCAGGCAGGGGCAGACAGACACCTTTAGTAGGCCGGAACAGCCAATCGCATTTTTAAAAATGGTAATTTGGAACTGAAGGTTGAAGCTCAGCTTTATTCAGTTGAGGACAACACCAGGCAGGGGCAGACAGACACCTTTAGTAGGCCGGAACAGCCAATGGCATTTTTAAAAATGGTAATTTGGAACAGAAGGTTGAAGCACAGCTTTGTTCAGTTGAGGACAACACCAGGCAGGGGCAGACAGACACCTTTAGTAGGCCGGAACAGCCAATTTTATAAAAAAAAAGCAGTTAATAAGAGGCAGAAGGTAGAAGCTCAGCTTTATTCAGTTGAGGACAACACCAGGCAGGGGCAGACAGACACCTTTAGTAGGCCGGAACAGCCAATTGCATTTTTAAAAATGGTAATTTGGAACTGAAGGTTGAAGCTCAGCTTTATTCAGTTGAGGACAACACCAGGCAGGGGCAGACAGACACCTTTAGTAGGCCGGAACAGCCAATGGCATTTTTAAAAATGGTAATTTGGAACAGAAGGTTGAAGCACAGCTTTGTTCAGTTGAGGACAACACCAGGCAGGGGCAGACAGACACCTTTAGTAGGCCGGAACAGCCAATTTTTTTTAAAAAACAGCAGTTAGTAAGAGGCAGAAGGTAGAAGCTCAGCTTTATTCAGTTGAGGACAACACCAGGCAGGGGCAGACAGACACCTTTAGTAGGCCGGAACAGCCAATTGCATTTTTAAAAATGGTAATTTGGAACTGAAGGTTGAAGCTCAGCTTTATTCAGTTGAGGACAACACCAGGCAGGGGCAGACAGACACCTTTAGTAGGCCGGAACAGCCAATGGCATTTTTAAAAATGGTAATTTGGAACAGAAGGTTGAAGCACAGCTTTGTTCAGTTGAGGACAACACCAGGCAGGGGCAGACAGACACCTTTAGTAGGCCGGAACAGCCAATTTTATAAAAAAAAAGCAGTTAATAAGAGGCAGAAGGTAGAAGCTCAGCTTTATTCAGTTGAGGACAACACCAGGCAGGGGCAGACAGACACCTTTAGTAGGCCGGAACAGCCAATTGCATTTTTAAAAATGGTAATTTGGAACTGAAGGTTGAAGCTCAGCTTTATTCAGTTGAGGACAACACCAGGCAGGGGCAGACAGACACCTTTAGTAGGCCGGAACAGCCAATTGCATTTTTAAAAATGGTAATTTGGAACTGAAGGTTGAAGCTCAGCTTTATTCAGTTGAGGACAACACCAGGTAGGGGCAGACAGACACCTTTAGTAGGCCGGAACAGCCAATTGCATTTTTAAAAATGGTAATTTGGAACTGAAGGTTGAAGCTCAGCTTTATTCAGTTGAGGACAACACCAGGCAGGGGCAGACAGACACCTTTAGTAGGCCGGAACAGCCAATTGCATTTTTAAAAATGGTAATTTGGAACTGAAGGTTGAAGCTCAGCTTTATTCAGTTGAGGACAACACCAGGCAGGGGCAGACAGACACCTTTAGTAGGCCGGAACAGCCAATGGCATTTTTAAAAATGGTAATTTGGAACTGAAGGTTGAAGCTCAGCTTTATTCAGTTGAGGACAACACCAGGCAGGGGCAGACAGACACCTTTAGTAGGCCGGAACAGCCAATTGCATTTTTAAAAATGGTAATTTGGAACTGAAGGTTGAAGCTCAGCTTTATTCAGTTGAGGACAACACCAGGCAGGGGCAGACAGACACCTTTAGTAGGCCGGAACAGCCAATGGCATTTTTAAAAATGGTAATTTGGAACTGAAGGTTGAAGCTCAGCTTTATTCAGTTGAGGACAACACCAGGCAGGGGCAGACAGACACCTTTAGTAGGCCGGAACAGCCAATTGCATTTTTAAAAATGGTAATTTGGAACTGAAGGTTGAAGCTCAGCTTTATTCAGTTGAGGACAACACCAGGCAGGGGCAGACAGACACCTTTAGTAGGCCGGAACAGCCAATTGCATTTTTAAAAATGGTAATTTGGAACTGAAGGTTGAAGCTCACCTTTATTCAGTTGAGGACAACACCAGGCAGGGGCAGACAGACACCTTTAGTAGGCCGGAACAGCCAATTGCATTTTTAAAAATGGTAATTTGGAACAGAAGGTTGAAGCACAGCTTTGTTCAGTTGAGGACAACACCAGGCAGGGGCAGACAGACACCTTTAGTAGGCCGGAACAGCCAATTTTTTTTAAAAAACAGCAGTTAGTAAGAGGCAGAAGGTAGAAGCTCAGCTTTATTCAGTTGAGGACAACACCAGGCAGGGGCAGACAGACACCTTTAGTAGGCCGGAACAGCCAATTGCATTTTTAAAAATGGTAATTTGGAACTGAAGGTTGAAGCTCAGCTTTATTCAGTTGAGGACAACACCAGGCAGGGGCAGACAGACACCTTTAGTAGGCCGGAACAGCCAATGGCATTTTTAAAAATGGTAATTTGGAACAGAAGGTTGAAGCACAGCTTTGTTCAGTTGAGGACAACACCAGGCAGGGGCAGACAGACACCTTTAGTAGGCCGGAACAGCCAATTTTATAAAAAAAAAGCAGTTAATAAGAGGCAGAAGGTAGAAGCTCAGCTTTATTCAGTTGAGGACAACACCAGGCAGGGGCAGACAGACACCTTTAGTAGGCCGGAACAGCCAATTGCATTTTTAAAAATGGTAATTTGGAACTGAAGGTTGAAGCTCAGCTTTATTCAGTTGAGGACAACACCAGGCAGGGGCAGACAGACACCTTTAGTAGGCCGGAACAGCCAATTGCATTTTTAAAAATGGTAATTTGGAACTGAAGGTTGAAGCTCACCTTTATTCAGTTGAGGACAACACCAGGCAGGGGCAGACAGACACCTTTAGTAGGCCGGAACAGCCAATGGCATTTTTAGAAATGGTAATTTGGAACAGAAGGTTGAAGCACAGCTTTGTTCAGTTGAGGACAACACCAGGCAGGGGCAGACAGACACCTTTAGTAGGCCGGAACAGCCAATTTTATAAAAAAAAAGCAGTTAATAAGAGGCAGAAGGTAGAAGCTCAGCTTTATTCAGTTGAGGACAACACCAGGCAGGGGCAGACAGACACCTTTAGTAGGCCGGAACAGCCAATTGCATTTTTAAAAATGGTAATTTGGAACTGAAGGTTGAAGCTCAGCTTTATTCAGTTGAGGACAACACCAGGCAGGGGCAGACAGACACCTTTAGTAGGCCGGAACAGCCAATTGCATTTTTAAAAATGGTAATTTGGAACTGAAGGTTGAAGCTCAGCTTTATTCAGTTGAGGACAACACCAGGCAGGGGCAGACAGACACCTTTAGTAGGCCGGAACAGCCAATGGCATTTTTAAAAATGGTAATTTGGAACAGAAGGTTGAAGCTCAGCTTTATTCAGTTGAGGACAACACCAGGCAGGGGCAGACAGACACCTTTAGTAGGCCGGAACAGCCAATTTTTTTAAAAAAACAGCAGTTAGTAAGAGGCAGAAGGTAGAAGCTCAGCTTTATTCAGTTGAGGACAACACCAGGCAGGGGCAGACAGACACCTTTAGTAGGCCGGAACAGCCAATTGCATTTTTAAAAATGGTAATTTGGAACTGAAGGTTGAAGCTCAGCTTTATTCAGTTGAGGACAACACCAGGCAGGGGCAGACAGACACCTTTAGTAGGCCGGAACAGCCAATGGCATTTTTAAAAATGGTAATTTGGAACAGAAGGTTGAAGCACAGCTTTGTTCAGTTGAGGACAACACCAGGCAGGGGCAGACAGACACCTTTAGTAGGCCGGAACAGCCAATTGCATTTTTAAAAATGGTAATTTGGAACTGAAGGTTGAAGCTCAGCTTTATTCAGTTGAGGACAACACCAGGCAGGGGCAGACAGACACCTTTAGTAGGCCGGAACAGCCAATTGCATTTTTAAAAATGGTAATTTGGAACTGAAGGTTGAAGCTCACCTTTATTCAGTTGAGGACAACACCAGGCAGGGGCAGACAGACACCTTTAGTAGCCCGGAACAGCCAATGGCATTTTTAAAAATGGTAATTTGGAACAGAAGGTTGAAGCACAGCTTTGTTCAGTTGAGGACAACACCAGGCAGGGGCAGACAGACACCTTTAGTAGGCCGGAACAGCCAATTTTATAAAAAAAAAGCAGTTAATAAGAGGCAGAAGGTAGAAGCTCAGCTTTATTCAGTTGAGGACAACACCAGGCAGGGGCAGACAGACACCTTTAGTAGGCCGGAACAGCCAATTGCATTTTTAAAAATGGTAATTTGGAACTGAAGGTTGAAGCTCAGCTTTATTCAGTTGAGGACAACACCAGGCAGGGGCAGACAGACACCTTTAGTAGGCCGGAACAGCCAATTGCATTTTTAAAAATGGTAATTTGGAACTGAAGGTTGAAGCTCAGCTTTATTCAGTTGAGGACAACACCAGGCAGGGGCAGACAGACACCTTTAGTAGGCCGGAACAGCCAATGGCATTTTTAAAAATGGTAATTTGGAACAGAAGGTTGAAGCACAGCTTTGTTCAGTTGAGGACAACACCAGGCAGGGGCAGACAGACACCTTTAGTAGGCCGGAACAGCCAATTTTTTTTAAAAAACAGCAGTTAGTAAGAGGCAGAAGGTAGAAGCTCAGCTTTATTCAGTTGAGGACAACACCAGGCAGGGGCAGACAGACACCTTTAGTAGGCCGGAACAGCCAATTGCATTTTTAAAAATGGTAATTTGGAACTGAAGGTTGAAGCTCAGCTTTATTCAGTTGAGGACAACACCAGGCAGGGGCAGACAGACACCTTTAGTAGGCCGGAACAGCCAATGGCATTTTTAAAAATGGTAATTTGGAACAGAAGGTTGAAGCACAGCTTTGTTCAGTTGAGGACAACACCAGGCAGGGGCAGACAGACACCTTTAGTAGGCCGGAACAGCCAATTTTATAAAAAAAAAGCAGTTAATAAGAGGCAGAAGGTAGAAGCTCAGCTTTATTCAGTTGAGGACAACACCAGGCAGGGGCAGACAGACACCTTTAGTAGGCCGGAACAGCCAATTGCATTTTTAAAAATGGTAATTTGGAACTGAAGGTTGAAGCTCAGCTTTATTCAGTTGAGGACAACACCAGGCAGGGGCAGACAGACACCTTTAGTAGGCCGGAACAGCCAATTGCATTTTTAAAAATGGTAATTTGGAACTGAAGGTTGAAGCTCACCTTTATTCAGTTGAGGACAACACCAGGCAGGGGCAGACAGACACCTTTAGTAGCCCGGAACAGCCAATGGCATTTTTAAAAATGGTAATTTGGAACAGAAGGTTGAAGCACAGCTTTGTTCAGTTGAGGACAACACCAGGCAGGGGCAGACAGACACCTTTAGTAGGCCGGAACAGCCAATTTTATAAAAAAAAAGCAGTTAATAAGAGGCAGAAGGTAGAAGCTCAGCTTTATTCAGTTGAGGACAACACCAGGCAGGGGCAGACAGACACCTTTAGTAGGCCGGAACAGCCAATTGCATTTTTAAAAATGGTAATTTGGAACTGAAGGTTGAAGCTCAGCTTTATTCAGTTGAGGACAACACCAGGCAGGGGCAGACAGACACCTTTAGTAGGCCGGAACAGCCAATTGCATTTTTAAAAATGGTAATTTGGAACTGAAGGTTGAAGCTCAGCTTTATTCAGTTGAGGACAACACCAGGCAGGGGCAGACAGACACCTTTAGTAGGCCGGAACAGCCAATGGCATTTTTAAAAATGGTAATTTGGAACAGAAGGTTGAAGCACAGCTTTGTTCAGTTGAGGACAACACCAGGCAGGGGCAGACAGACACCTTTAGTAGGCCGGAACAGCCAATTTTTTTTAAAAAACAGCAGTTAGTAAGAGGCAGAAGGTAGAAGCTCAGCTTTATTCAGTTGAGGACAACACCAGGCAGGGGCAGACAGACACCTTTAGTAGGCCGGAACAGCCAATTGCATTTTTAAAAATGGTAATTTGGAACTGAAGGTTGAAGCTCAGCTTTATTCAGTTGAGGACAACACCAGGCAGGGGCAGACAGACACCTTTAGTAGGCCGGAACAGCCAAAGGCATTTTTAAAAATGGTAATTTGGAACAGAAGGTTGAAGCACAGCTTTGTTCAGTTGAGGACAACACCAGGCAGGGGCAGACAGACACCTTTAGTAGGCCGGAACAGCCAATTTTATAAAAAAAAAGCAGTTAATAAGAGGCAGAAGGTAGAAGCTCAGCTTTATTCAGTTGAGGACAACACCAGGCAGGGGCAGACAGACACCTTTAGTAGGCCGGAACAGCCAATTGCATTTTTAAAAATGGTAATTTGGAACTGAAGGTTGAAGCTCAGCTTTATTCAGTTGAGGACAACACCAGGCAGGGGCAGACAGACACCTTTAGTAGGCCGGAACAGCCAATTGCATTTTTAAAAATGGTAATTTGGAACTGAAGGTTGAAGCTCAGCTTTATTCAGTTGAGGACAACACCAGGCAGGGGCAGACAGACACCTTTAGTAGGCCGGAACAGCCAATGGCATTTTTAAAAATGGTAATTTGGAACAGAAGGTTGAAGCACAGCTTTGTTCAGTTGAGGACAACACCAGGCAGGGGCAGACAGACACCTTTAGTAGGCCGGAACAGCCAATTTTATAAAAAAAAAGCAGTTAATAAGAGGCAGAAGGTAGAAGCTCAGCTTTATTCAGTTGAGGACAACACCAGGCAGGGGCAGACAGACACCTTTAGTAGGCCGGAACAGCCAATTGCATTTTTAAAAATGGTAATTTGGAACTGAAGGTTGAAGCTCAGCTTTATTCAGTTGAGGACAACACCAGGCAGGGGCAGACAGACACCTTTAGTAGGCCGGAACAGCCAATTGCATTTTTAAAAATGGTAATTTGGAACTGAAGGTTGAAGCTCAGCTTTATTCAGTTGAGGACAACACCAGGCAGGGGCAGACAGACACCTTTAGTAGGCCGGAACAGCCAATGGCATTTTTAAAAATGGTAATTTGGAACAGAAGGTTGAAGCACAGCTTTGTTCAGTTGAGGACAACACCAGGCAGGGGCAGACAGACACCTTTAGTAGGCCGGAACAGCCAATTTTTTTTAAAAAACAGCAGTTAGTAAGAGGCAGAAGGTAGAAGCTCAGCTTTATTCAGTTGAGGACAACACCAGGCAGGGGCAGACAGACACCTTTAGTAGGCCGGAACAGCCAATTGCATTTTTAAAAATGGTAATTTGGAACTGAAGGTTGAAGCTCAGCTTTATTCAGTTGAGGACAACACCAGGCAGGGGCAGACAGACACCTTTAGTAGGCCGGAACAGCCAATGGCATTTTTAAAAATGGTAATTTGGAACAGAAAGTTGAAGCACAGCTTTGTTCAGTTGAGGACAACACCAGGCAGGGGCAGACAGACACCTTTAGTAGGCCGGAACAGCCAATTTTATAAAAAAAAAGCAGTTAATAAGAGGCAGAAGGTAGAAGCTCAGCTTTATTCAGTTGAGGACAACACCAGGCAGGGGCAGACAGACACCTTTAGTAGGCCGGAACAGCCAATTGCATTTTTAAAAATGGTAATTTGGAACTGAAGGTTGAAGCTCAGCTTTATTCAGTTGAGGACAACACCAGGCAGGGGCAGACAGACACCTTTAGTAGGCCGGAACAGCCAATTGCATTTTTAAAAATGGTAATTTGGAACTGAAGGTTGAAGCTCAGCTTTATTCAGTTGAGGACAACACCAGGCAGGGGCAGACAGACACCTTTAGTAGGCCAGAACAGCCAATTGCATTTTTAAAAATGGTAATTTGGAACTGAAGGTTGAAGCTCAGCTTTATTCAGTTGAGGACAACACCAGGCAGGGGCAGACAGACACCTTTAGTAGGCCGGAACAGCCAATTGCATTTTTAAAAATGGTAATTTGGAACTGAAGGTTGAAGCTCAGCTTTATTCAGTTGAGGACAACACCAGGCAGGGGCAGACAGACACCTTTAGTAGGCCGGAACAGCCAATGGCATTTTTAAAAATGGTAATTTGGAACTGAAGGTTGAAGCTCAGCTTTATTCAGTTGAGGACAACACCAGGCAG
Organism: Ranitomeya variabilis; assembly: GCF_051348905.1. Taxonomy (NCBI): domain Eukaryota; kingdom Metazoa; phylum Chordata; class Amphibia; order Anura; family Dendrobatidae; genus Ranitomeya; species Ranitomeya variabilis. Next base: position 241,387,620 of record NC_135232.1, read on the forward strand.
GGGCAGACAGACACCTTTAGTAGGCCGGAACAGCCAATTGCATTTTTAAAAATGGTAATTTGGAACTGAAGGTTGAAGCTCAGCTTTATTCAGTTGAGGACAACACCAGGCAGGGGCAGACAGACACCTTTAGTAGGCCGGAACAGCCAATGGCATTTTTAAAAATGGTAATTTGGAACTGAAGGTTGAAGCTCAGCTTTATTCAGTTGAGGACAACACCAGGCAGGGGCAGACAGACACCTTTAGTAGGCCGGAACAGCCAATTGCATTTTTAAAAATGGTAATTTGGAACTGAAGGTTGAAGCTCAGCTTTATTCAGTTGAGGACAACACCAGGCAGGGGCAGACAGACACCTTTAGTAGGCCGGAACAGCCAATTGCATTTTTAAAAATGGTAATTTGGAACTGAAGGTTGAAGCTCACCTTTATTCAGTTGAGGACAACACCAGGCAGGGGCAGACAGACACCTTTAGTAGGCCGGAACAGCCAATTGCATTTTTAAAAATGGTAATTTGGAACAGAAGGTTGAAGCACAGCTTTGTTCAGTTGAGGACAACACCAGGCAGGGGCAGACAGACACCTTTAGTAGGCCGGAACAGCCAATTTTTTTTTAAAAAACAGCAGTTAGTAAGAGGCAGAAGGTAGAAGCTCAGCTTTATTCAGTTGAGGACAACACCAGGCAGGGGCAGACAGACACCTTTAGTAGGCCGGAACAGCCAATTGCATTTTTAAAAATGGTAATTTGGAACTGAAGGTTGAAGCTCAGCTTTATTCAGTTGAGGACAACACCAGGCAGGGGCAGACAGACACCTTTAGTAGGCCGGAACAGCCAATGGCATTTTTAAAAATGGTAATTTGGAACAGAAGGTTGAAGCACAGCTTTGTTCAGTTGAGGACAACACCAGGCAGGGGCAGACAGACACCTTTAGTAGGCCGGAACAGCCAATTTTATAAAAAAAAAGCAGTTAATAAGAGGCAGAAGGTAGAAGCTCAGCTTTATTCAGTTGAGGACAACACCAGGCAGGGGCAGACAGACACCTTTAGTAGGCCGGAACAGCCAATTGCATTTTTAAAAATGGTAATTTGGAACTGAAGGTTGAAGCTCAGCTTTATTCAGTTGAGGACAACACCAGGCAGGGGCAGACAGACACCTTTAGTAGGCCGGAACAGCCAATTGCATTTTTAAAAATGGTAATTTGGAACTGAAGGTTGAAGCTCACCTTTATTCAGTTGAGGACAACACCAGGCAGTGGCAGACAGACACCTTTAGTAGGCCGGAACAGCCAATGGCATTTTTAGAAATGGTAATTTGGAACAGAAGGTTGAAGCACAGCTTTGTTCAGTTGAGGACAACACCAGGCAGGGGCAGACAGACACCTTTAGTAGGCCGGAACAGCCAATTTTATAAAAAAAAAGCAGTTAATAAGAGGCAGAAGGTAGAAGCTCAGCTTTATTCAGTTGAGGACAACACCAGGCAGGGGCAGACAGACACCTTTAGTAGGCCGGAACAGCCAATTGCATTTTTAAAAATGGTAATTTGGAACTGAAGGTTGAAGCTCAGCTTTATTCAGTTGAGGACAACACCAGGCAGGGGCAGACAGACACCTTTAGTAGGCCGGAACAGCCAATTGCATTTTTAAAAATGGTAATTTGGAACTGAAGGTTGAAGCTCAGCTTTATTCAGTTGAGGACAACACCAGGCAGGGGCAGACAGACACCTTTAGTAGGCCGGAACAGCCAATGGCATTTTTAAAAATGGTAATTTGGAACAGAAGGTTGAAGCTCAGCTTTATTCAGTTGAGGACAACACCAGGCAGGGGCAGACAGACACCTTTAGTAGGCCGGAACAGCCAATTTTTTTTAAAAAACAGCAGTTAGTAAGAGGCAGAAGGTAGAAGCTCAGCTTTATTCAGTTGAGGACAACACCAGGCAGGGGCAGACAGACACCTTTAGTAGGCCGGAACAGCCAATTGCATTTTTAAAAATGGTAATTTGGAACTGAAGGTTGAAGCTCAGCTTTATTCAGTTGAGGACAACACCAGGCAGGGGCAGACAGACACCTTTAGTAGGCCGGAACAGCCAATGGCATTTTTAAAAATGGTAATTTGGAACAGAAGGTTGAAGCACAGCTTTGTTCAGTTGAGGACAACACCAGGCAGGGGCAGACAGACACCTTTAGTAGGCCGGAACAGCCAATTTTATAAAAAAAAAGCAGTTAATAAGAGGCAGAAGGTAGAAGCTCAGCTTTATTCAGTTGAGGACAACACCAGGCAGGGGCAGACAGACACCTTTAGTAGGCCGGAACAGCCAATTGCATTTTTAAAAATGGTAATTTGGAACTGAAGGTTGAAGCTCAGCTTTATTCAGTTGAGGACAACACCAGGCAGGGGCAGACAGACACCTTTAGTAGGCCGGAACAGCCAATTGCATTTTTAAAAATGGTAATTTGGAACTGAAGGTTGAAGCTCAGCTTTATTCAGTTGAGGACAACACCAGGCAGGGGCAGACAGACACCTTTAGTAGGCCGGAACAGCCAATGGCATTTTTAAAAATGGTAATTTGGAACAGAAGGTTGAAGCTCAGCTTTATTCAGTTGAGGACAACACCAGGCAGGGGCAGACAGACACCTTTAGTAGGCCGGAACAGCCAATTTTTTTTAAAAAACAGCAGTTAATAAGAGGCAGAAGGTAGAAGCTCAGCTTTATTCAGTTGAGGACAACACCAGGCAGGGGCAGACAGACACCTTTAGTAGGCCGGAACAGCCAATTGCATTTTTAAAAATGGTAATTTGGAACTGAAGGTTGAAGCTCAGCTTTATTCAGTTGAGGACAACACCAGGCAGGGGCAGACAGACACCTTTAGTAGGCCGGAACAGCCAATGGCATTTTTAAAAATGGTAATTTGGAACAGAAGGTTGAAGCTCAGCTTTATTCAGTTGAGGACAACACCAGGCAGGGGCAGACAGACACCTTTAGTAGGCCGGAACAGCCAATTTTTTTTAAAAAACAGCAGTTAATAAGAGGCAGAAGGTAGAAGCTCAGCTTTATTCAGTTGAGGACAACACCAGGCAGGGGCAGACAGACACCTTTAGTAGGCTTATTCAGTTGAGGACAACACCAGGCAGGGGCAGACAGACACCTTTAGTAGTCCGGAACAGCCAATGGCATTTTTAAAAATGGTAATTTGGAACAGAAGGTTGAAGCACAGCTTTGTTCAGTTGAGGACAACACCAGGCAGGGGCAGACAGACACCTTTAGTAGGCCGGAACAGCCAATTTTTTTTAAAAAACAGCAGTTAGTAAGAGGCAGAAGGTAGAAGCTCAGCTTTATTCAGTTGAGGACAACACCAGGCAGGGGCAGACAGACACCTTTAGTAGGCCGGAACAGCCAATTGCATTTTTAAAAATGGTAATTTGGAACTGAAGGTTGAAGCTCAGCATTATTCAGTTGAGGACAACACCAGGCAGGGGCAGACAGACACCTTTAGTAGGCCGGAACAGCCAATGGCATTTTTAAAAATGGTAATTTGGAACAGAAGGTTGAAGCACAGCTTTGTTCAGTTGAGGACAACACCAGGCAGGGGCAGACAGACACCTTTAGTAGGCCGGAACAGCCAATTTTATAAAAAAAAAGCAGTTAATAAGAGGCAGAAGGTAGAAGCTCAGCTTTATTCAGTTGAGGACAACACCAGGCAGGGGCAGACAGACACCTTTAGTAGGCCGGAACAGCCAATTGCATTTTTAAAAATGGTAATTTGGAACTGAAGGTTGAAGCTCAGCTTTATTCAGTTGAGGACAACACCAGGCAGGGGCAGACAGACACCTTTAGTAGGCCGGAACAGCCAATTGCATTTTTAAAAATGGTAATTTGGAACTGAAGGTTGAAGCTCAGCTTTATTCAGTTGAGGACAACACCAGGCAGGGGCAGACAGACACCTTTAGTAGGCCGGAACAGCCAATTGCATTTTTAAAAATGGTAATTTGGAACTGAAGGTTGAAGCTCAGCTTTATTCAGTTGAGGACAACACCAGGCAGGGGCAGACAGACACCTTTAGTAGGCCGGAACAGCCAATTGCATTTTTAAAAATGGTAATTTGGAACTGAAGGTTGAAGCTCAGCTTTATTCAGTTGAGGACAACACCAGGCAGGGGCAGACAGACACCTTTAGTAGGCCGGAACAGCCAATGGCATTTTTAAAAATGGTAATTTGGAACTGAAGGTTGAAGCTCAGCTTTATTCAGTTGAGGACAACACCAGGCAGGGGCAGACAGACACCTTTAGTAGGCCGGAACAGCCAATTGCATTTTTAAAAATGGTAATTTGGAACTGAAGGTTGAAGCTCAGCTTTATTCAGTTGAGGACAACACCAGGCAGGGGCAGACAGACACCTTTAGTAGGCCGGAACAGCCAATGGCATTTTTAAAAATGGTAATTTGGAACTGAAGGTTGAAGCTCAGCTTTATTCAGTTGAGGACAACACCAGGCAGGGGCAGACAGACACCTTTAGTAGGCCGGAACAGCCAATTGCATTTTTAAAAATGGTAATTTGGAACTGAAGGTTGAAGCTCAGCTTTATTCAGTTGAGGACAACACCAGGCAGGGGCAGACAGACACCTTTAGTAGGCCGGAACAGCCAATTGCATTTTTAAAAATGGTAATTTGGAACTGAAGGTTGAAGCTCACCTTTATTCAGTTGAGGACAACACCAGGCAGGGGCAGACAGACACCTTTAGTAGGCCGGAACAGCCAATTGCATTTTTAAAAATGGTAATTTGGAACAGAAGGTTGAAGCACAGCTTTGTTCAGTTGAGGACAACACCAGGCAGGGGCAGACAGACACCTTTAGTAGGCCGGAACAGCCAATTTTTTTTAAAAAACAGCAGTTAGTAAGAGGCAGAAGGTAGAAGCTCAGCTTTATTCAGTTGAGGACAACACCAGGCAGGGGCAGACAGACACCTTTAGTAGGCCGGAACAGCCAATTGCATTTTTAAAAATGGTAATTTGGAACTGAAGGTTGAAGCTCAGCTTTATTCAGTTGAGGACAACACCAGGCAGGGGCAGACAGACACCTTTAGTAGGCCGGAACAGCCAATGGCATTTTTAAAAATGGTAATTTGGAACAGAAGGTTGAAGCACAGCTTTGTTCAGTTGAGGACAACACCAGGCAGGGGCAGACAGACACCTTTAGTAGGCCGGAACAGCCAATTTTATAAAAAAAAAGCAGTTAATAAGAGGCAGAAGGTAGAAGCTCAGCTTTATTCAGTTGAGGACAACACCAGGCAGGGGCAGACAGACACCTTTAGTAGGCCGGAACAGCCAATTGCATTTTTAAAAATGGTAATTTGGAACTGAAGGTTGAAGCTCAGCTTTATTCAGTTGAGGACAACACCAGGCAGGGGCAGACAGACACCTTTAGTAGGCCGGAACAGCCAATTGCATTTTTAAAAATGGTAATTTGGAACTGAAGGTTGAAGCTCACCTTTATTCAGTTGAGGACAACACCAGGCAGGGGCAGACAGACACCTTTAGTAGGCCGGAACAGCCAATGGCATTTTTAAAAATGGTAATTTGGAACAGAAGGTTGAAGCACAGCTTTGTTCAGTTGAGGACAACACCAGGCAGGGGCAGACAGACACCTTTAGTAGGCCGGAACAGCCAATTTTATAAAAAAAAAGCAGTTAATAAGAGGCAGAAGGTAGAAGCTCAGCTTTATTCAGTTGAGGACAACACCAGGCAGGGGCAGACAGACACCTTTAGTAGGCCGGAACAGCCAATTGCATTTTTAAAAATGGTAATTTGGAACTGAAGGTTGAAGCTCAGCTTTATTCAGTTGAGGACAACACCAGGCAGGGGCAGACAGACACCTTTAGTAGGCCGGAACAGCCAATTGCATTTTTAAAAATGGTAATTTGGAACTGAAGGTTGAAGCTCAGCTTTATTCAGTTGAGGACAACACCAGGCAGGGGCAGACAGACACCTTTAGTAGGCCGGAACAGCCAATGGCATTTTTAAAAATGGTAATTTGGAACAGAAGGTTGAAGCACAGCTTTGTTCAGTTGAGGACAACACCAGGCAGGGGCAGACAGACACCTTTAGTAGGCCGGAACAGCCAATTTTTTTTAAAAAACAGCAGTTAGTAAGAGGCAGAAGGTAGAAGCTCAGCTTTATTCAGTTGAGGACAACACCAGGCAGGGGCAGACAGACACCTTTAGTAGGCCGGAACAGCCAATTGCATTTTTAAAAATGGTAATTTGGAACTGAAGGTTGAAGCTCAGCTTTATTCAGTTGAGGACAACACCAGGCAGGGGCAGACAGACACCTTTAGTAGGCCGGAACAGCCAATTGCATTTTTAAAAATGGTAATTTGGAACTGAAGGTTGAAGCTCAGCTTTATTCAGTTGAGGACAACACCAGGCAGGGGCAGACAGACACCTTTAGTAGGCCGGAACAGCCAATTGCATTTTTAAAAATGGTAATTTGGAACTGAAGGTTGAAGCTCAGCTTTATTCAGTTGAGGACAACACCAGGCAGGGGCAGACAGACACCTTTAGTAGGCCGGAACAGCCAATTGCATTTTTAAAAATGGTAATTTGGAACTGAAGGTTGAAGCTCAGCTTTATTCAGTTGAGGACAACACCAGGCAGGGGCAGACAGACACCTTTAGTAGGCCGGAACAGCCAATTGCATTTTTAAAAATGGTAATTTGGAACTGAAGGTTGAAGCTCAGCTTTATTCAGTTGAGGACAACACCAGGCAGGGGCAGACAGACACCTTTAGTAGGCCGGAACAGCCAATGGCATTTTTAAAAATGGTAATTTGGAACAGAAGGTTGAAGCACAGCTTTGTTCAGTTGAGGACAACACCAGGCAGGGGCAGACAGACACCTTTAGTAGGCCGGAACAGCCAATTTTATAAAAAAAAAGCAGTTAATAAGAGGCAGAAGGTAGAAGCTCAGCTTTATTCAGTTGAGGACAACACCAGGCATGGGCAGACAGACACCTTTAGTAGGCCGGAACAGCCAATTGCATTTTTAAAAATGGTAATTTGGAACTGAAGGTTGAAGCTCAGCTTTATTCAGTTGAGGACAACACCAGGCAGGGGCAGACAGACACCTTTAGTAGGCCGGAACAGCCAATTGCATTTTTAAAAATGGTAATTTGGAACTGAAGGTTGAAGCTCAGCTTTATTCAGTTGAGGACAACACCAGGCAGGGGCAGACAGACACCTTTAGTAGGCCGGAACAGCCAATGGCATTTTTAAAAATGGTAATTTGGAACAGAAGGTTGAAGCACAGCTTTGTTCAGTTGAGGACAACACCAGGCAGGGGCAGACAGACACCTTTAGTAGGCCGGAACAGCCAATTTTTTTTAAAAAAACAGCAGTTAGTAAGAGGCAGAAGGTAGAATCTCAGCTTTATTCAGTTGAGGACAACACCAGGCAGGGGCAGACAGACACCTTTAGTAGGCCGGAACAGCCAATTGCATTTTTAAAAATGGTAATTTGGAACTGAAGGTTGAAGCTCAGCTTTATTCAGTTGAGGACAACACCAGGCAGGGGCAGACAGACACCTTTAGTAGGCCGGAACAGCCAATTGCATTTTTAAAAATGGTAATTTGGAACTGAAGGTTGAAGCTCAGCTTTATTCAGTTGAGGACAACACCAGGCAGGGGCAGACAGACACCTTTAGTAGGCCGGAACAGCCAATTGCATTTTTAAAAATGGTAATTTGGAACTGAAGGTTGAAGCTCAGCTTTATTCAGTTGAGGACAACACCAGGCAGGGGCAGACAGACACCTTTAGTAGGCCGGAACAGCCAATTGCATTTTTAAAAAGGGTAATTTGGAACTGAAGGTTGAAGCTCAGCTTTATTCAGTTGAGGACAACACCAGGCAGGGGCAGACAGACACCTTTAGTAGGCCGGAACAGCCAATTGCATTTTTAAAAATGGTAATTTGGAACTGAAGGTTGAAGCTCAGCTTTATTCAGTTGAGGACAACACCAGGCAGGGGCAGACAGACACCTTTAGTAGGCCGGAACAGCCAATGGCATTTTTAAAAATGGTAATTTGGAACAGAAGGTTGAAGCACAGCTTTGTTCAGTTGAGGACAACACCAGGCAGGGGCAGACAGACACCTTTAGTAGGCCGGAACAGCCAATTTTATAAAAAAAAAGCAGTTAATAAGAGGCAGAAGGTAGAAGCTCAGCTTTATTCAGTTGAGGACAACACCAGGCATGGGCAGACAGACACCTTTAGTAGGCCGGAACAGCCAATTGCATTTTTAAAAATGGTAATTTGGAACTGAAGGTTGAAGCTCAGCTTTATTCAGTTGAGGACAACACCAGGCAGGGGCAGACAGACACCTTTAGTAGGCCGGAACAGCCAATTGCATTTTTAAAAATGGTAATTTGGAACTGAAGGTTGAAGCTCAGCTTTATTCAGTTGAGGACAACACCAGGCAGGGGCAGACAGACACCTTTAGTAGGCCGGAACAGCCAATGGCATTTTTAAAAATGGTAATTTGGAACAGAAGGTTGAAGCACAGCTTTGTTCAGTTGAGGACAACACCAGGCAGGGGCAGACAGACACCTTTAGTAGGCCGGAACAGCCAATTTTTTTTAAAAAAACAGCAGTTAGTAAGAGGCAGAAGGTAGAATCTCAGCTTTATTCAGTTGAGGACAACACCAGGCAGGGGCAGACAGACAGACACCTTTAGTAGGCCGGAACAGCCAATGGCATTTTTAAAAATGGTAATTTGGAACAGAAGGTTGAAGCACAGCTTTGTTCAGTTGAGGACAACACCAGGCAGGGGCAGACAGACACCTTTAGTAGGCCGGAACAGCCAATTTTTTTAAAAAACAGCAGTTAGTAAGAGGCAGAAGGTAGAAGCTCAGCTTTATTCAGTTGAGGACAACACCAGGCAGGGGCAGACAGACACCTTTAGTAGGCCGGAACAGCCAATTGCATTTTTTAAAATGGTAATTTGGAACTGAAGGTTGAAGCTCAGCTTTATTCAGTTGAGGACAACACCAGGCAGGGGCAGACAGACACCTTTAGTAGGCCGGAACAGCCAATTGCATTTTTAAAAATGGTAATTTGGAACTGAAGGTTGAAGCTCAGCTTTATTCAGTTGAGGACAACACCAGGCAGGGGCAGACAGACACCTTTAGTAGGCCGGAACAGCCAATTGCATTTTTAAAAATGGTAATTTGGAACTGAAGGTTGAAGCTCAGCTTTATTCAGTTGAGGACAACACCAGGCAGGGGCAGACAGACACCTTTAGTAGGCCGGAACAGCCAATGGCATTTTTAAAAATGGTAATTTGGAACTGAAGGTTGAAGCTCAGCTTTATTCAGTTGAGGACAACACCAGGCAGGGGCAGACAGACACCTTTAGTAGGCCGGAACAGCCAATTGCATTTTTAAAAATGGTAATTTGGAACTGAAGGTTGAAGCTCAGCTTTATTCAGTTGAGGACAACACCAGGCAGGGGCAGACAGACACCTTTAGTAGGCCGGAACAGCCAATGGCATTTTTAAAAATGGTAATTTGGAACTGAAGGTTGAAGCTCAGCTTTATTCAGTTGAGGACAACACCAGGCAGGGGCAGACAGACACCTTTAGTAGGCCGGAACAGCCAATTGCATTTTTAAAAATGGTAATTTGGAACTGAAGGTTGAAGCTCAGCTTTATTCAGTTGAGGACAACACCAGGCAGGGGCAGACAGACACCTTTAGTAGGCCGGAACAGCCAATTGCATTTTTAAAAATGGTAATTTGGAACTGAAGGTTGAAGCTCACCTTTATTCAGTTGAGGACAACACCAGGCAGGGGCAGACAGACACCTTTAGTAGGCCGGAACAGCCAATTGCATTTTTAAAAATGGTAATTTGGAACAGAAGGTTGAAGCACAGCTTTGTTCAGTTGAGGACAACACCAGGCAGGGGCAGACAGACACCTTTAGTAGGCCGGAACAGCCAATTTTTTTTAAAAAACAGCAGTTAGTCAGAGGCAGAAGGTAGAAGCTCAGCTTTATTCAGTTGAGGACAACACCAGGCAGGGGCAGACAGACACCTTTAGTAGGCCGGAACAGCCAATTGCATTTTTAAAAATGGTAATTTGGAACTGAAGGTTGAAGCTCAGCTTTATTCAGTTGAGGACAACACCAGGCAGGGGCAGACAGACACCTTTAGTAGGCCGGAACAGCCAATGGCATTTTTAAAAATGGTAATTTGGAACAGAAGGTTGAAGCACAGCTTTGTTCAGTTGAGGACAACACCAGGCAGGGGCAGACAGACACCTTTAGTAGGCCGGAACAGCCAATTTTATAAAAAAAAAGCAGTTAATAAGAGGCAGAAGGTAGAAGCTCAGCTTTATTCAGTTGAGGACAACACCAGGCAGGGGCAGACAGACACCTTTAGTAGGCCGGAACAGCCAATATCATTTTTAAAAATGGTAATTTGGAACTGAAGGTTGAAGCTCAGCTTTATTCAGTTGAGGACAACACCAGGCAGGGGCAGACAGACACCTTTAGTAGGCCGGAACAGCCAATTGCATTTTTAAAAATGGTAATTTGGAACTGAAGGTTGAAGCTCACCTTTATTCAGTTGAGGACAACACCAGGCAGGGGCAGACAGACACCTTTAGTAGGCCGGAACAGCCAATTTTATAAAAAAAAAGCAGTTAATAAGAGGCAGAAGGTAGAAGCTCAGCTTTATTCAGTTGAGGACAACACCAGGCAGGGGCAGACAGACACCTTTAGTAGGCCGGAACAGCCAATGGCATTTTTAAAAATGGTAATTTGGAACAGAAGGTTGAAGCACAGCTTTGTTCAGTTGAGGACAACACCAGGCAGGGGCAGACAGACACCTTTAGTAGGCCGGAACAGCCAATTTTATAAAAAAAAAGCAGTTAATAAGAGGCAGAAGGTAGAAGCTCAGCTTTATTCAGTTGAGGACAACACCAGGCAGGGGCAGACAGACACCTTTAGTAGGCCGGAACAGCCAATTGCATTTTTAAAAATGGTAATTTGGAACTGAAGGTTGAAGCTCAGCTTTATTCAGTTGAGGACAACACCAGGCAGGGGCAGACAGACACCTTTAGTAGGCCGGAACAGCCAATTGCATTTTTAAAAATGGTAATTTGGAACTGAAGGTTGAAGCTCAGCTTTATTCAGTTGAGGACAACACCAGGCAGGGGCAGACAGACACCTTTAGTAGGCCGGAACAGCCAATGGCATTTTTAAAAATGGTAATTTGGAACAGAAGGTTGAAGCACAGCTTTGTTCAGTTGAGGACAACACCAGGCAGGGGCAGACAGACACCTTTAGTAGGCCGGAACAGCCAATTTTTTTTAAAAAACAGCAGTTAGTAAGAGGCAGAAGGTAGAAGCTCAGCTTTATTCAGTTGAGGACAACACCAGGCAGGGGCAGACAGACACCTTTAGTAGGCCGGAACAGCCAATTGCATTTTTAAAAATGGTAATTTGGAACTGAAGGTTGAAGCTCAGCTTTATTCAGTTGAGGACAACACCAGGCAGGGGCAGACAGACACCTTTAGTAGGCCGGAACAGCCAATGGCATTTTTAAAAATGGTAATTTGGAACAGAAAGTTGAAGCACAGCTTTGTTCAGTTGAGGACAACACCAGGCAGGGGCAGACAGACACCTTTAGTAGGCCGGAACAGCCAATTTTATAAAAAAAAAGCAGTTAATAAGAGGCAGAAGGTAGAAGCTCAGCTTTATTCAGTTGAGGACAACACCAGGCAGGGGCAGACAGACACCTTTAGTAGGCCGGAACAGCCAATTGCATTTTTAAAAATGGTAATTTGGAACTGAAGGTTGAAGCTCAGCTTTATTCAGTTGAGGACAACACCAGGCAGGGGCAGACAGACACCTTTAGTAGGCCGGAACAGCCAATTGCATTTTTAAAAATGGTAATTTGGAACTGAAGGTTGAAGCTCAGCTTTATTCAGTTGAGGACAACACCAGGCAGGGGCAGACAGACACCTTTAGTAGGCCGGAACAGCCAATTGCATTTTTAAAAATGGTAATTTGGAACTGAAGGTTGAAGCTCAGCTTTATTCAGTTGAGGACAACACCAGGCAGGGGCAGACAGACACCTTTAGTAGGCCGGAACAGCCAATTGCATTTTTAAAAATGGTAATTTGGAACTGAAGGTTGAAGCTCAGCTTTATTCAGTTGAGGACAACACCAGGCAGGGGCAGACAGACACCTTTAGTAGGCCGGAACAGCCAATGGCATTTTTAAAAATGGTAATTTGGAACTGAAGGTTGAAGCTCAGCTTTATTCAGTTGAGGACAACACCAGGCAGGGGCAGACAGACACCTTTAGTAGGCCGGAACAGCCAATTGCATTTTTAAAAATGGTAATTTGGAACTGAAGGTTGAAGCTCAGCTTTATTCAGTTGAGGACAACACCAGGCAGGGGCAGACAGACACCTTTAGTAGGCCGGAACAGCCAATGGCATTTTTAAAAATGGTAATTTGGAACTGAAGGTTGAAGCTCAGCTTTATTCAGTTGAGGACAACACCAGGCAGGGGCAGACAGACACCTTTAGTAGGCCGGAACAGCCAATTGCATTTTTAAAAATGGTAATTTGGAACTGAAGGTTGAAGCTCAGCTTTATTCAGTTGAGGACAACACCAGGCAGGGGCAGACAGACACCTTTAGTAGGCCGGAACAGCCAATTGCATTTTTAAAAATGGTAATTTGGAACTGAAGGTTGAAGCTCACCTTTATTCAGTTGAGGACAACACCAGGCAGGGGCAGACAGACACCTTTAGTAGGCCGGAACAGCCAATTGCATTTTTAAAAATGGTAATTTGGAACAGAAGGTTGAAGCACAGCTTTGTTCAGTTGAGGACAACACCAGGCAGGGGCAGACAGACACCTTTAGTAGGCCGGAACAGCCAATTTTTTTTTAAAAAACAGCAGTTAGTAAGAGGCAGAAGGTAGAAGCTCAGCTTTATTCAGTTGAGGACAACACCAGGCAGGGGCAGACAGACACCTTTAGTAGGCCGGAACAGCCAATTGCATTTTTAAAAATGGTAATTTGGAACTGAAGGTTGAAGCTCAGCTTTATTCAGTTGAGGACAACACCAGGCAGGGGCAGACAGACACCTTTAGTAGGCCGGAACAGCCAATGGCATTTTTAAAAATGGTAATTTGGAACAGAAGGTTGAAGCACAGCTTTGTTCAGTTGAGGACAACACCAGGCAGGGGCAGACAGACACCTTTAGTAGGCCGGAACAGCCAATTTTATAAAAAAAAAGCAGTTAATAAGAGGCAGAAGGTAGAAGCTCAGCTTTATTCAGTTGAGGACAACACCAGGCAGGGGCAGACAGACACCTTTAGTAGGCCGGAACAGCCAATTGCATTTTTAAAAATGGTAATTTGGAACTGAAGGTTGAAGCTCAGCTTTATTCAGTTGAGGACAACACCAGGCAGGGGCAGACAGACACCTTTAGTAGGCCGGAACAGCCAATTGCATTTTTAAAAATGGTAATTTGGAACTGAAGGTTGAAGCTCACCTTTATTCAGTTGAGGACAACACCAGGCAGGGGCAGACAGACACCTTTAGTAGGCCGGAACAGCCAATGGCATTTTTAGAAATGGTAATTTGGAACAGAAGGTTGAAGCACAGCTTTGTTCAGTTGAGGACAACACCAGGCAGGGGCAGACAGACACCTTTAGTAGGCCGGAACAGCCAATTTTATAAAAAAAAAGCAGTTAATAAGAGGCAGAAGGTAGAAGCTCAGCTTTATTCAGTTGAGGACAACACCAGGCAGGGGCAGACAGACACCTTTAGTAGGCCGGAACAGCCAATTGCATTTTTAAAAATGGTAATTTGGAACTGAAGGTTGAAGCTCAGCTTTATTCAGTTGAGGACAACACCAGGCAGGGGCAGACAGACACCTTTAGTAGGCCGGAACAGCCAATTGCATTTTTAAAAATGGTAATTTGGAACTGAAGGTTGAAGCTCAGCTTTATTCAGTTGAGGACAACACCAGGCAGGGGCAGACAGACACCTTTAGTAGGCCGGAACAGCCAATGGCATTTTTAAAAATGGTAATTTGGAACAGAAGGTTGAAGCTCAGCTTTATTCAGTTGAGGACAACACCAGGCAGGGGCAGACAGACACCTTTAGTAGGCCGGAACAGCCAATTTTTTTTAAAAAACAGCAGTTAGTAAGAGGCAGAAGGTAGAAGCTCAGCTTTATTCAGTTGAGGACAACACCAGGCAGGGGCAGACAGACACCTTTAGTAGGCCGTAACAGCCAATTGCATTTTTAAAAATGGTAATTTGGAACTGAAGGTTGAAGCTCAGCTTTATTCAGTTGAGGACAACACCAGGCAGGGGCAGACAGACACCTTTAGTAGGCCGGAACAGCCAATGGCATTTTTAAAAATGGTAATTTGGAACAGAAGGTTGAAGCACAGCTTTGTTCAGTTGAGGACAACACCAGGCAGGGGCAGACAGACACCTTTAGTAGGCCGGAACAGCCAATTTTATAAAAAAAAAGCAGTTAATAAGAGGCAGAAGGTAGAAGCTCAGCTTTATTCAGTTGAGGACAACACCAGGCAGGGGCAGACAGACACCTTTAGTAGGCCGGAACAGCCAATTGCATTTTTAAAAATGGTAATTTGGAACTGAAGGTTGAAGCTCAGCTTTATTCAGTTGAGGACAACACCAGGCAGGGGCAGACAGACACCTTTAGTAGGCCGGAACAGCCAATTGCATTTTTAAAAATGGTAATTTGGAACTGAAGGTTGAAGCTCAGCTTTATTCAGTTGAGGACAACACCAGGCAGGGGCAGACAGACACCTTTAGTAGGCCGGAACAGCCAATGGCATTTTTAAAAATGGTAATTTGGAACAGAAGGTTGAAGCTCAGCTTTATTCAGTTGAGGACAACACCAGGCAGGGGCAGACAGACACCTTTAGTAGGCCGGAACAGCCAATTTTTTTTAAAAAACAGCAGTTAATAAGAGGCAGAAGGTAGAAGCTCAGCTTTATTCAGTTGAGGACAACACCAGGCAGGGGCAGACAGACACCTTTAGTAGGCCGGAACAGCCAATTGCATTTTTAAAAATGGTAATTTGGAACTGAAGGTTGAAGCTCAGCTTTATTCAGTTGAGGACAACACCAGGCAGGGGCAGACAGACACCTTTAGTAGGCCGGAACAGCCAATGGCATTTTTAAAAATGGTAATTTGGAACAGAAGGTTGAAGCTCAGCTTTATTCAGTTGAGGACAACACCAGGCAGGGGCAGACAGACACCTTTAGTAGGCCGGAACAGCCAATTTTTTTTAAAAAACAGCAGTTAATAAGAGGCAGAAGGTAGAAGCTCAGCTTTATTCAGTTGAGGACAACACCAGGCAGGGGCAGACAGACACCTTTAGTAGGCTTATTCAGTTGAGGACAACACCAGGCAGGGGCAGACAGACACCTTTAGTAGTCCGGAACAGCCAATGGCATTTTTAAAAATGGTAATTTGGAACAGAAGGTTGAAGCACAGCTTTGTTCAGTTGAGGACAACACCAGGCAGGGGCAGACAGACACCTTTAGTAGGCCGGAACAGCCAATTTTTTTTAAAAAACAGCAGTTAGTAAGAGGCAGAAGGTAGAAGCTCAGCTTTATTCAGTTGAGGACAACACCAGGCAGGGGCAGACAGACACCTTTAGTAGGCCGGAACAGCCAATTGCATTTTTAAAAATGGTAATTTGGAACTGAAGGTTGAAGCTCAGCATTATTCAGTTGAGGACAACACCAGGCAGGGGCAGACAGACACCTTTAGTAGGCCGGAACAGCCAATGGCATTTTTAAAAATGGTAATTTGGAACAGAAGGTTGAAGCACAGCTTTGTTCAGTTGAGGACAACACCAGGCAGGGGCAGACAGACACCTTTAGTAGGCCGGAACAGCCAATTTTATAAAAAAAAAGCAGTTAATAAGAGGCAGAAGGTAGAAGCTCAGCTTTATTCAGTTGAGGACAACACCAGGCAGGGGCAGACAGACACCTTTAGTAGGCCGGAACAGCCAATTGCATTTTTAAAAATGGTAATTTGGAACTGAAGGTTGAAGCTCAGCTTTATTCAGTTGAGGACAACACCAGGCAGGGGCAGACAGACACCTTTAGTAGGCCGGAACAGCCAATTGCATTTTTAAAAATGGTAATTTGGAACTGAAGGTTGAAGCTCAGCTTTATTCAGTTGAGGACAACACCAGGCAGGGGCAGACAGACACCTTTAGTAGGCCGGAACAGCCAATTGCATTTTTAAAAATGGTAATTTGGAACTGAAGGTTGAAGCTCAGCTTTATTCAGTTGAGGACAACACCAGGCAGGGGCAGACAGACACCTTTAGTAGGCCGGAACAGCCAATTGCATTTTTAAAAATGGTAATTTGGAACTGAAGGTTGAAGCTCAGCTTTATTCAGTTGAGGACAACACCAGGCAGGGGCAGACAGACACCTTTAGTAGGCCGGAACAGCCAATGGCATTTTTAAAAATGGTAATTTGGAACTGAAGGTTGAAGCTCAGCTTTATTCAGTTGAGGACAACACCAGGCAGGGGCAGACAGACACCTTTAGTAGGCCGGAACAGCCAATTGCATTTTTAAAAATGGTAATTTGGAACTGAAGGTTGAAGCTCAGCTTTATTCAGTTGAGGACAACACCAGGCAGGGGCAGACAGACACCTTTAGTAGGCCGGAACAGCCAATGGCATTTTTAAAAATGGTAATTTGGAACTGAAGGTTGAAGCTCAGCTTTATTCAGTTGAGGACAACACCAGGCAGGGGCAGACAGACACCTTTAGTAGGCCGGAACAGCCAATTGCATTTTTAAAAATGGTAATTTGGAACTGAAGGTTGAAGCTCAGCTTTATTCAGTTGAGGACAACACCAGGCAGGGGCAGACAGACACCTTTAGTAGGCCGGAACAGCCAATTGCATTTTTAAAAATGGTAATTTGGAACTGAAGGTTGAAGCTCACCTTTATTCAGTTGAGGACAACACCAGGCAGGGGCAGACAGACACCTTTAGTAGGCCGGAACAGCCAATTGCATTTTTAAAAATGGTAATTTGGAACAGAAGGTTGAAGCTCACCTTTATTCAGTTGAGGACAACACCAGGCAGGGGCAGACAGACACCTTTAGTAGGCCGGAACAGCCAATTGCATTTTTAAAAATGGTAATTTGGAACTGAAGGTTGAAGCTCAGCTTTATTCAGTTGAGGACAACACCAGGCAGGGGCAGACAGACACCTTTAGTAGGCCGGAACAGCCAATGGCATTTTTAAAAATGGTAATTTGGAACAGAAGGTTGAAGCACAGCTTTGTTCAGTTGAGGACAACACCAGGCAGGGGCAGACAGACACCTTTAGTAGGCCGGAACAGCCAATTTTATAAAAAAAAAGCAGTTAATAAGAGGCAGAAGGTAGAAGCTCAGCTTTATTCAGTTGAGGACAACACCAGGCAGGGGCAGACAGACACCTTTAGTAGGCCGGAACAGCCAATTGCATTTTTAAAAATGGTAATTTGGAACTGAAGGTTGAAGCTCAGCTTTATTCAGTTGAGGACAACACCAGGCAGGGGCAGACAGACACCTTTAGTAGGCCGGAACAGCCAATTGCATTTTTAAAAATGGTAATTTGGAACTGAAGGTTGAAGCTCACCTTTATTCAGTTGAGGACAACACCAGGCAGGGGCAGACAGACACCTTTAGTAGGCCGGAACAGCCAATGGCATTTTTAAAAATGGTAATTTGGAACAGAAGGTTGAAGCACAGCTTTGTTCAGTTGAGGACAACACCAGGCAGGGGCAGACAGACACCTTTAGTAGGCCGGAACAGCCAATTTTATAAAAAAAAAGCAGTTAATAAGAGGCAGAAGGTAGAAGCTCAGCTTTATTCAGTTGAGGACAACACCAGGCAGGGGCAGACAGACACCTTTAGTAGGCCGGAACAGCCAATTGCATTTTTAAAAATGGTAATTTGGAACTGAAGGTTGAAGCTCAGCTTTATTCAGTTGAGGACAACACCAGGCAGGGGCAGACAGACACCTTTAGTAGGCCGGAACAGCCAATTGCATTTTTAAAAATGGTAATTTGGAACTGAAGGTTGAAGCTCAGCTTTATTCAGTTGAGGACAACACCAGGCAGGGGCAGACAGACACCTTTAGTAGGCCGGAACAGCCAATGGCATTTTTAAAAATGGTAATTTGGAACAGAAGGTTGAAGCACAGCTTTGTTCAGTTGAGGACAACACCAGGCAGGGGCAGACAGACACCTTTAGTAGGCCGGAACAGCCAATTTTTTTTAAAAAACAGCAGTTAGTAAGAGGCAGAAGGTAGAAGCTCAGCTTTATTCAGTTGAGGACAACACCAGGCAGGGGCAGACAGACACCTTTAGTAGGCCGGAACAGCCAATTGCATTTTTAAAAATGGTAATTTGGAACTGAAGGTTGAAGCTCAGCTTTATTCAGTTGAGGACAACACCAGGCAGGGGCAGACAGACACCTTTAGTAGGCCGGAACAGCCAATTGCATTTTTAAAAATGGTAATTTGGAACTGAAGGTTGAAGCTCAGCTTTATTCAGTTGAGGACAACACCAGGCAGGGGCAGACAGACACCTTTAGTAGGCCGGAACAGCCAATTGCATTTTTAAAAATGGTAATTTGGAACTGAAGGTTGAAGCTCAGCTTTATTCAGTTGAGGACAACACCAGGCAGGGGCAGACAGACACCTTTAGTAGGCCGGAACAGCCAATTGCATTTTTAAAAATGGTAATTTGGAACTGAAGGTTGAAGCTCAGCTTTATTCAGTTGAGGACAACACCAGGCAGGGGCAGACAGACACCTTTAGTAGGCCGGAACAGCCAATTGCATTTTTAAAAATGGTAATTTGGAACTGAAGGTTGAAGCTCAGCTTTATTCAGTTGAGGACAACACCAGGCAGGGGCAGACAGACACCTTTAGTAGGCCGGAACAGCCAATGGCATTTTTAAAAATGGTAATTTGGAACAGAAGGTTGAAGCACAGCTTTGTTCAGTTGAGGACAACACCAGGCAGGGGCAGACAGACACCTTTAGTAGGCCGGAACAGCCAATTTTATAAAAAAAAAGCAGTTAATAAGAGGCAGAAGGTAGAAGCTCAGCTTTATTCAGTTGAGGACAACACCAGGCATGGGCAGACAGACACCTTTAGTAGGCCGGAACAGCCAATTGCATTTTTAAAAATGGTAATTTGGAACTGAAGGTTGAAGCTCAGCTTTATTCAGTTGAGGACAACACCAGGCAGGGGCAGACAGACACCTTTAGTAGGCCGGAACAGCCAATTGCATTTTTAAAAATGGTAATTTGGAACTGAAGGTTGAAGCTCAGCTTTATTCAGTTGAGGACAACACCAGGCAGGGGCAGACAGACACCTTTAGTAGGCCGGAACAGCCAATGGCATTTTTAAAAATGGTAATTTGGAACAGAAGGTTGAAGCACAGCTTTGTTCAGTTGAGGACAACACCAGGCAGGGGCAGACAGACACCTTTAGTAGGCCGGAACAGCCAATTTTTTTTAAAAAAACAGCAGTTAGTAAGAGGCAGAAGGTAGAATCTCAGCTTTATTCAGTTGAGGACAACACCAGGCAGGGGCAGACAGACACCTTTAGTAGGCCGGAACAGCCAATTGCATTTTTAAAAATGGTAATTTGGAACTGAAGGTTGAAGCTCAGCTTTATTCAGTTGAGGACAACACCAGGCAGGGGCAGACAGACACCTTTAGTAGGCCGGAACAGCCAATTGCATTTTTAAAAATGGTAATTTGGAACTGAAGGTTGAAGCTCAGCTTTATTCAGTTGAGGACAACACCAGGCAGGGGCAGACAGACACCTTTAGTAGGCCGGAACAGCCAATTGCATTTTTAAAAATGGTAATTTGGAACTGAAGGTTGAAGCTCAGCTTTATTCAGTTGAGGACAACACCAGGCAGGGGCAGACAGACACCTTTAGTAGGCCGGAACAGCCAATTGCATTTTTAAAAAGGGTAATTTGGAACTGAAGGTTGAAGCTCAGCTTTATTCAGTTGAGGACAACACCAGGCAGGGGCAGACAGACACCTTTAGTAGGCCGGAACAGCCAATTGCATTTTTAAAAATGGTAATTTGGAACTGAAGGTTGAAGCTCAGCTTTATTCAGTTGAGGACAACACCAGGCAGGGGCAGACAGACACCTTTAGTAGGCCGGAACAGCCAATGGCATTTTTAAAAATGGTAATTTGGAACAGAAGGTTGAAGCACAGCTTTGTTCAGTTGAGGACAACACCAGGCAGGGGCAGACAGACACCTTTAGTAGGCCGGAACAGCCAATTTTATAAAAAAAAAGCAGTTAATAAGAGGCAGAAGGTAGAAGCTCAGCTTTATTCAGTTGAGGACAACACCAGGCATGGGCAGACAGACACCTTTAGTAGGCCGGAACAGCCAATTGCATTTTTAAAAATGGTAATTTGGAACTGAAGGTTGAAGCTCAGCTTTATTCAGTTGAGGACAACACCAGGCAGGGGCAGACAGACACCTTTAGTAGGCCGGAACAGCCAATTGCATTTTTAAAAATGGTAATTTGGAACTGAAGGTTGAAGCTCAGCTTTATTCAGTTGAGGACAACACCAGGCAGGGGCAGACAGACACCTTTAGTAGGCCGGAACAGCCAATGGCATTTTTAAAAATGGTAATTTGGAACAGAAGGTTGAAGCACAGCTTTGTTCAGTTGAGGACAACACCAGGCAGGGGCAGACAGACACCTTTAGTAGGCCGGAACAGCCAATTTTTTTTAAAAAAACAGCAGTTAGTAAGAGGCAGAAGGTAGAATCTCAACTTTATTCAGTTGAGGACAACACCAGGCAGGGGCAGACAGACACCTTTAGTAGGCCGGAACAGCCAATGGCATTTTTAAAAATGGTAATTTGGAACAGAAGGTTGAAGCACAGCTTTGTTCAGTTGAGGACAACACCAGGCAGGGGCAGACAGACACCTTTAGTAGGCCGGAACAGCCAATTTTTTTAAAAAACAGCAGTTAGTAAGAGGCAGAAGGTAGAAGCTCAGCTTTATTCAGTTGAGGACAACACCAGGCAGGGGCAGACAGACACCTTTAGTAGGCCGGAACAGCCAATTGCATTTTTTAAAATGGTAATTTGGAACTGAAGGTTGAAGCTCAGCTTTATTCAGTTGAGGACAACACCAGGCAGGGGCAGACAGACACCTTTAGTAGGCCGGAACAGCCAATTGCATTTTTAAAAATGGTAATTTGGAACTGAAGGTTGAAGCTCAGCTTTATTCAGTTGAGGACAACACCAGGCAGGGGCAGACAGACACCTTTAGTAGGCCGGAACAGCCAATTGCATTTTTAAAAATGGTAATTTGGAACTGAAGGTTGAAGCTCAGCTTTATTCAGTTGAGGACAACACCAGGCAGGGGCAGACAGACACCTTTAGTAGGCCGGAACAGCCAATGGCATTTTTAAAAATGGTAATTTGGAACTGAAGGTTGAAGCTCAGCTTTATTCAGTTGAGGACAACACCAGGCAGGGGCAGACAGACACCTTTAGTAGGCCGGAACAGCCAATTGCATTTTTAAAAATGGTAATTTGGAACTGAAGGTTGAAGCTCAGCTTTATTCAGTTGAGGACAACACCAGGCAGGGGCAGACAGACACCTTTAGTAGGCCGGAACAGCCAATTGCATTTTTAAAAATGGTAATTTGGAACTGAAGGTTGAAGCTCAGCTTTATTCAGTTGAGGACAACACCAGGCAGGGGCAGACAGACACCTTTAGTAGGCCGGAACAGCCAATTGCATTTTTAAAAATGGTAATTTGGAACTGAAGGTTGAAGCTCAGCTTTATTCAGTTGAGGACAACACCAGGCAGGGGCAGACAGACACCTTTAGTAGGCCGGAACAGCCAATGGCATTTTTAAAAATGGTAATTTGGAACAGAAGGTTGAAGCACAGCTTTGTTCAGTTGAGGACAACACCAGGCAGGGGCAGACAGACACCTTTAGTAGGCCGGAACAGCCAATTTTATAAAAAAAAAGCAGTTAATAAGAGGCAGAAGGTAGAAGCTCAGCTTTATTCAGTTGAGGACAACACCAGGCATGGGCAGACAGACACCTTTAGTAGGCCGGAACAGCCAATTGCATTTTTAAAAATGGTAATTTGGAACTGAAGGTTGAAGCTCAGCTTTATTCAGTTGAGGACAACACCAGGCAGGGGCAGACAGACACCTTTAGTAGGCCGGAACAGCCAATTGCATTTTTAAAAATGGTAATTTGGAACTGAAGGTTGAAGCTCAGCTTTATTCAGTTGAGGACAACACCAGGCAGGGGCAGACAGACACCTTTAGTAGGCCGGAACAGCCAATGGCATTTTTAAAAATGGTAATTTGGAACAGAAGGTTGAAGCACAGCTTTGTTCAGTTGAGGACAACACCAGGCAGGGGCAGACAGACACCTTTAGTAGGCCGGAACAGCCAATTTTTTTTAAAAAAACAGCAGTTAGTAAGAGGCAGAAGGTAGAATCTCAACTTTATTCAGTTGAGGACAACACCAGGCAGGGGCAGACAGACACCTTTAGTAGGCCGGAACAGCCAATGGCATTTTTAAAAATGGTAATTTGGAACAGAAGGTTGAAGCACAGCTTTGTTCAGTTGAGGACAACACCAGGCAGGGGCAGACAGACACCTTTAGTAGGCCGGAACAGCCAATTTTTTTAAAAAACAGCAGTTAGTAAGAGGCAGAAGGTAGAAGCTCAGCTTTATTCAGTTGAGGACAACACCAGGCAGGGGCAGACAGACACCTTTAGTAGGCCGGAACAGCCAATTGCATTTTTTAAAATGGTAATTTGGAACTGAAGGTTGAAGCTCAGCTTTATTCAGTTGAGGACAACACCAGGCAGGGGCAGACAGACACCTTTAGTAGGCCGGAACAGCCAATTGCATTTTTAAAAATGGTAATTTGGAACTGAAGGTTGAAGCTCAGCTTTATTCAGTTGAGGACAACACCAGGCAGGGGCAGACAGACACCTTTAGTAGGCCGGAACAGCCAATTGCATTTTTAAAAATGGTAATTTGGAACTGAAGGTTGAAGCTCAGCTTTATTCAGTTGAGGACAACACCAGGCAGGGGCAGACAGACACCTTTAGTAGGCCGGAACAGCCAATGGCATTTTTAAAAATGGTAATTTGGAACTGAAGGTTGAAGCTCAGCTTTATTCAGTTGAGGACAACACCAGGCAGGGGCAGACAGACACCTTTAGTAGGCCGGAACAGCCAATTGCATTTTTAAAAATGGTAATTTGGAACTGAAGGTTGAAGCTCAGCTTTATTCAGTTGAGGACAACACCAGGCAGGGGCAGACAGACACCTTTAGTAGGCCGGAACAGCCAATGGCATTTTTAAAAATGGTAATTTGGAACTGAAGGTTGAAGCTCAGCTTTATTCAGTTGAGGACAACACCAGGCAGGGGCAGACAGACACCTTTAGTAGGCCGGAACAGCCAATTGCATTTTTAAAAATGGTAATTTGGAACTGAAGGTTGAAGCTCAGCTTTATTCAGTTGAGGACAACACCAGGCAGGGGCAGACAGACACCTTTAGTAGGCCGGAACAGCCAATTGCATTTTTAAAAATAGTAATTTGGAACTGAAGGTTGAAGCTCACCTTTATTCAGTTGAGGACAACACCAGGCAGGGGCAGACAGACACCTTTAGTAGGCCGGAACAGCCAATTGCATTTTTAAAAATGGTAATTTGGAACAGAAGGTTGAAGCACAGCTTTGTTCAGTTGAGGACAACACCAGGCAGGGGCAGACAGACACCTTTAGTAGGCCGGAACAGCCAATTTTTTTTAAAAAACAGCAGTTAGTAAGAGGCAGAAGGTAGAAGCTCAGCTTTATTCAGTTGAGGACAACACCAGGCAGGGGCAGACAGACACCTTTAGTAGGCCGGAACAGCCAATTGCATTTTTAAAAATGGTAATTTGGAACTGAAGGTTGAAGCTCAGCTTTATTCAGTTGAGGACAACACCAGGCAGGGGCAGACAGACACCTTTAGTAGGCCGGAACAGCCAATGGCATTTTTAAAAATGGTAATTTGGAACAGAAGGTTGAAGCACAGCTTTGTTCAGTTGAGGACAACACCAGGCAGGGGCAGACAGACACCTTTAGTAGGCCGGAACAGCCAATTTTATAAAAAAAAAGCAGTTAATAAGAGGCAGAAGGTAGAAGCTCAGCTTTATTCAGTTGAGGACAACACCAGGCAGGGGCAGACAGACACCTTTAGTAGGCCGGAACAGCCAATATCATTTTTAAAAATGGTAATTTGGAACTGAAGGTTGAAGCTCAGCTTTATTCAGTTGAGGACAACACCAGGCAGGGGCAGACAGACACCTTTAGTAGGCCGGAACAGCCAATTGCATTTTTAAAAATGGTAATTTGGAACTGAAGGTTGAAGCTCACCTTTATTCAGTTGAGGACAACACCAGGCAGGGGCAGACAGACACCTTTAGTAGGCCGGAACAGCCAATTTTATAAAAAAAAAGCAGTTAATAAGAGGCAGAAGGTAGAAGCTCAGCTTTATTCAGTTGAGGACAACACCAGGCAGGGGCAGACAGACACCTTTAGTAGGCCGGAACAGCCAATGGCATTTTTAAAAATGGTAATTTGGAACAGAAGGTTGAAGCACAGCTTTGTTCAGTTGAGGACAACACCAGGCAGGGGCAGACAGACACCTTTAGTAGGCCGGAACAGCCAATTTTATAAAAAAAAAGCAGTTAATAAGAGGCAGAAGGTAGAAGCTCAGCTTTATTCAGTTGAGGACAACACCAGGCAGGGGCAGACAGACACCTTTAGTAGGCCGGAACAGCCAATTGCATTTTTAAAAATGGTAATTTGGAACTGAAGGTTGAAGCTCAGCTTTATTCAGTTGAGGACAACACCAGGCAGGGGCAGACAGACACCTTTAGTAGGCCGGAACAGCCAATTGCATTTTTAAAAATGGTAATTTGGAACTGAAGGTTGAAGCTCAGCTTTATTCAGTTGAGGACAACACCAGGCAGGGGCAGACAGACACCTTTAGTAGGCCGGAACAGCCAATGGCATTTTTAAAAATGGTAATTTGGAACAGAAGGTTGAAGCACAGCTTTGTTCAGTTGAGGACAACACCAGGCAGGGGCAGACAGACACCTTTAGTAGGCCGGAACAGCCAATTTTTTTAAAAAAACAGCAGTTAGTAAGAGGCAGAAGGTAGAAGCTCAGCTTTATTCAGTTGAGGACAACACCAGGCAGGGGCAGACAGACACCTTTAGTAGGCCGGAACAGCCAATTGCATTTTTAAAAATGGTAATTTGGAACTGAAGGTTGAAGCTCAGCTTTATTCAGTTGAGGACAACACCAGGCAGGGGCAGACAGACACCTTTAGTAGGCTGGAACAGCCAATTGCATTTTTAAAAATGGTAATTTGGAACTGAAGGTTGAAGCTCAGCTTTATTCAGTTGAGGACAACACCAGGCAGGGGCAGACAGACACCTTTAGTAGGCCGGAACAGCCAATTGCATTTTTAAAAATGGTAATTTGGAACTGAAGGTTGAAGCTCAGCTTTATTCAGTTGAGGACAACACCAGGCAGGGGCAGACAGACACCTTTAGTAGGCCGGAACAGCCAATTGCATTTTTAAAAATGGTAATTTGGAACTGAAGGTTGAAGCTCACCTTTATTCAGTTGAGGACAACACCAGGCAGGGGCAGACAGACACCTTTAGTAGGCCGGAACAGCCAATGGCATTTTTAAAAATGGTAATTTGGAACAGAAGGTTGAAGCACAGCTTTGTTCAGTTGAGGACAACACCAGGCAGGGGCAGACAGACACCTTTAGTAGGCCGGAACAGCCAATTTTTTTTAAAAAACAGCAGTTAGTAAGAGGCAGAAGGTAGAAGCTCAGCTTTATTCAGTTGAGGACAACACCAGGCAGGGGCAGACAGACACCTTTAGTAGGCCGGAACAGCCAATTTTATAAAAAAAAAGCAGTTAATAAGAGGCAGAAGGTAGAAGCTCAGCTTTATTCAGTTGAGGACAACACCAGGCAGGGGCAGACAGACACCTTTAGTAGGCCGGAACAGCCAATATCATTTTTAAAAATGGTAATTTGGAACTGAAGGTTGAAGCTCAGCTTTATTCAGTTGAGGACAACACCAGGCAGGGGCAGACAGACACCTTTAGTAGGCCGGAACAGCCAATTGCATTTTTAAAAATGGTAATTTGGAACTGAAGGTTGAAGCTCACCTTTATTCAGTTGAGGACAACACCAGGCAGGGGCAGACAGACACCTTTAGTAGGCCGGAACAGCCAATTTTATAAAAAAAAAGCAGTTAATAAGAGGCAGAAGGTAGAAGCTCAGCTTTATTCAGTTGAGGACAACACCAGGCAGGGGCAGACAGACACCTTTAGTAGGCCGGAACAGCCAATGGCATTTTTAAAAATGGTAATTTGGAACAGAAGGTTGAAGCACAGCTTTGTTCAGTTGAGGACAACACCAGGCAGGGGCAGACAGACACCTTTAGTAGGCCGGAACAGCCAATTTTATAAAAAAAAAGCAGTTAATAAGAGGCAGAAGGTAGAAGCTCAGCTTTATTCAGTTGAGGACAACACCAGGCAGGGGCAGACAGACACCTTTAGTAGGCCGGAACAGCCAATTGCATTTTTAAAAATGGTAATTTGGAACTGAAGGTTGAAGCTCAGCTTTATTCAGTTGAGGACAACACCAGGCAGGGGCAGACAGACACCTTTAGTAGGCCGGAACAGCCAATTGCATTTTTAAAAATGGTAATTTGGAACTGAAGGTTGAAGCTCAGCTTTATTCAGTTGAGGACAACACCAGGCAGGGGCAGACAGACACCTTTAGTAGGCCGGAACAGCCAATGGCATTTTTAAAAATGGTAATTTGGAACAGAAGGTTGAAGCACAGCTTTGTTCAGTTGAGGACAACACCAGGCAGGGGCAGACAGACACCTTTAGTAGGCCGGAACAGCCAATTTTTTTTAAAAAACAGCAGTTAGTAAGAGGCAGAAGGTAGAAGCTCAGCTTTATTCAGTTGAGGACAACACCAGGCAGGGGCAGACAGACACCTTTAGTAGGCCGGAACAGCCAATTGCATTTTTAAAAATGGTAATTTGGAACTGAAGGTTGAAGCTCAGCTTTATTCAGTTGAGGACAACACCAGGCAGGGGCAGACAGACACCTTTAGTAGGCCGGAACAGCCAATTGCATTTTTAAAAATGGTAATTTGGAACTGAAGGTTGAAGCTCAGCTTTATTCAGTTGAGGACAACACCAGGCAGGGGCAGACAGACACCTTTAGTAGGCCGGAACAGCCAATTGCATTTTTAAAAATGGTAATTTGGAACTGAAGGTTGAAGCTCAGCTTTATTCAGTTGAGGACAACACCAGGCAGGGGCAGACAGACACCTTTAGTAGGCCGGAACAGCCAATTGCATTTTTAAAAATGGTAATTTGGAACTGAAGGTTGAAGCTCAGCTTTATTCAGTTGAGGACAACACCAGGCAGGGGCAGACAGACACCTTTAGTAGGCCGGAACAGCCAATTGCATTTTTAAAAATGGTAATTTGGAACTGAAGGTTGAAGCTCAGCTTTATTCAGTTGAGGACAACACCAGGCAGGGGCAGACAGACACCTTTAGTAGGCCGGAACAGCCAATGGCATTTTTAAAAATGGTAATTTGGAACAGAAGGTTGAAGCACAGCTTTGTTCAGTTGAGGACAACACCAGGCAGGGGCAGACAGACACCTTTAGTAGGCCGGAACAGCCAATTTTATAAAAAAAAAGCAGTTAATAAGAGGCAGAAGGTAGAAGCTCAGCTTTATTCAGTTGAGGACAACACCAGGCAGGGGCAGACAGACACCTTTAGTAGGCCGGAACAGCCAATTGCATTTTTAAAAATGGTAATTTGGAACAGAAGGTTGAAGCTCAGCTTTATTCAGTTGAGGACAACACCAGGCAGGGGCAGACAGACACCTTTAGTAGGCCGGAACAGCCAATTGCATTTTTAAAAATGGTAATTTGGAACTGAAGGTTGAAGCTCAGCTTTATTCAGTTGAGGACAACACCAGGCAGGGGCAGACAGACACCTTTAGTAGGCCGAAACAGCCAATTGCATTTTTAAAAATGGTAATTTGGAACTGAAGGTTGAAGCTCAGCTTTATTCAGTTGAGGACAACACCAGGCAGGGGCAGACAGACACCTTTAGTAGGCCGGAACAGCCAATGGCATTTTTAAAAATGGTAATTTGGAACAGAAGGTTGAAGCACAGCTTTGTTCAGTTGAGGACAACACCAGGCAGGGGCAGACAGACACCTTTAGTAGGCCGGAACAGCCAATTTTTTTTAAAAAACAGCAGTTAGTAAGAGGCAGAAGGTAGAAGCTCAGCTTTATTCAGTTGAGGACAACACCAGGCAGGGGCAGACAGACACCTTTAGTAGGCCGGAACAGCCAATTGCATTTTTAAAAATGGTAATTTGGAACTGAAGGTTGAAGCTCAGCTTTATTCAGTTGAGGACAACACCAGGCAGGGGCAGACAGACACCTTTAGTAGGCCGGAACAGCCAATTGCATTTTTAAAAATGGTAATTTGGAACTGAAGGTTGAAGCTCAGCTTTATTCAGTTGAGGACAACACCAGGCAGGGGCAGACAGACACCTTTAGTAGGCCGGAACAGCCAATTGCATTTTTAAAAATGGTAATTTGGAACTGAAGGTTGAAGCTCAGCTTTATTCAGTTGAGGACAACACCAGGCAGGGGCAGACAGACACCTTTAGTAGGCCGGAACAGCCAATTGCATTTTTAAAAATGGTAATTTGGAACTGAAGGTTGAAGCTCAGCTTTATTCAGTTGAGGACAACACCAGGCAGGGGCAGACAGACACCTTTAGTAGGCCGGAACAGCCAATTGCATTTTTAAAAATGGTAATTTGGAACTGAAGGTTGAAGCTCAGCTTTATTCAGTTGAGGACAACACCAGGCAGGGGCAGACAGACACCTTTAGTAGGCCGGAACAGCCAATGGCATTTTTAAAAATGGTAATTTGGAACAGAAGGTTGAAGCACAGCTTTGTTCAGTTGAGGACAACACCAGGCAGGGGCAGACAGACACCTTTAGTAGGCCGGAACAGCCAATTTTATAAAAAAAAAGCAGTTAATAAGAGGCAGAAGGTAGAAGCTCAGCTTTATTCAGTTGAGGACAACACCAGGCAGGGGCAGACAGACACCTTTAGTAGGCCGGAACAGCCAATTGCATTTTTAAAAATGGTAATTTGGAACAGAAGGTTGAAGCTCAGCTTTATTCAGTTGAGGACAACACCAGGCAGGGGCAGACAGACACCTTTAGTAGGCCGGAACAGCCAATTGCATTTTTAAAAATGGTAATTTGGAACTGAAGGTTGAAGCTCAGCTTTATTCAGTTGAGGACAACACCAGGCAGGGGCAGACAGACACCTTTAGTAGGCCGGAACAGCCAATGGCATTTTTAAAAATGGTAATTTGGAACAGAAGGTTGAAGCACAGCTTTGTTCAGTTGAGGACAACACCAGGCAGGGGCAGACAGACACCTTTAGTAGGCCGGAACAGCCAATTTTTTTTAAAAAAACAGCAGTTAGTAAGAGGCAGAAGGTAGAATCTCAGCTTTATTCAGTTGAGGACAACACCAGGCAGGGGCAGACAGACACCTTTAGTAGGCCGGAACAGCCAATTGCATTTTTAAAAATGGTAATTTGGAACTGAAGGTTGAAGCTCAGCTTTATTCAGTTGAGGACAACACCAGGCAGGGGCAGACAGACACCTTTAGTAGGCCGGAACAGCCAATGGCATTTTTAAAAATGGTAATTTGGAACAGAAGGTTGAAGCACAGCTTTGTTCAGTTGAGGACAACACCAGGCAGGGGCAGACAGACACCTTTAGTAGGCCGGAACAGCCAATTTTTTTAAAAAACAGCAGTTAGTAAGAGGCAGAAGGTAGAAGCTCAGCTTTATTCAGTTGAGGACAACACCAGGCAGGGGCAGACCCCTTTAGTAGGCCGGAACAGCCAATTGCATTTTTAAAAATGGTAATTTGGAACTGAAGGTTGAAGCTCAGCTTTATTAAGTTGAGGACAACACCAGGCAGGGGCAGACAGACACCTTTAGTAGGCCGGAACAGCCAATTGCATTTTTAAAAATGGTAATTTGGAACTGAAGGTTGAAGCTCAGCTTTATTCAGTTGAGGACAACACCAGGCAGGGGCAGACAGACACCTTTAGTAGGCCGGAACAGCCAATTGCATTTTTAAAAATGGTAATTTGGAACTGAAGGTTGAAGCTCAGCTTTATTCAGTTGAGGACAACACCAGGCAGGGGCAGACAGACACCTTTATTAGGCCGGAACAGCCAATTGCATTTTTAAAAATGGTAATTTGGAACTGAAGGTTGAAGCTCAGCTTTATTCAGTTGAGGACAACACCAGGCAGGGGCAGATGTTGTGAATTTGGATTCTGGGCTCCCCCGGTGGCTACTGGTGGAATTGAACTGGTGTCTTCATCTTCTCTGTTCACCTGTTCCCATCAAGATGTGGGAGTCGCTATATAACCTTGCTTCTCTGTTAGTTGCTTGCCGGTCAACAATGTTATCAGAAGCCTCTCTGTGCTTGTTCCTGCTCCTAGACAACTACTAGATAAGTTGGACTCTTGTCCATGTTTGTTTTTGCATTTTTGTTCCAGTTCACAGCTGTAGTTTCGTTACTGTGTCTGGAAAGCTCTTGTGAACAGGAATTGCCACTCTGGTGTTATGAGTTAATGCCAGAGTTTTAAAGTAATTTCTGGATGGTATTTTGATAGGGTTTTCAGCTGACCATGAAAGTGTCCTTTCTGTCTTCTGCTATGTAGTAAGTGGACCTCAAATTTGCTAAACCTATTTTCATACTACGTTTGTTATTTCATCTTAATTCACCGCCAATACATGTGGGGGGCCTCTGTCTCCTTTCGGGGTATTTCTCTAGAGGTGAGCTAGGACTAATATTTTCCTCTGCTAGCATTATTTAGTCCTCCGGCTGGTGCTGGGCATCTAGAATCAACGTAGGCATGCTACCCGGCCACTGCTAGTTGTGCGTTAGGTTTAGTTCATGGTCAGCTCAGTTCCCATCTTCCAAGAGCTAGTTCCTATATATATATTGAAGCTATGTTCTCTTGCCATTGAGAACATGACAGTTTGACCGGCCACTAAAGGGTTAAAATCCTTGGCTGAGAAAGGAGAGAAATAAGAAGTCTGCTGAGATTTTTTTTTTTTCTCCTTCTAATCTTTGAATGGCTCTGTGTCCACCTGTTTGTAATGGATCTTCAGAGTGTAACTGCAGGTTTGAATAAGCTCGCCACGAAGGTACAAAATTTGCAAGACTTTGTTTGTCATGCATCTGTATCTGAGCCGAGAATTCCTTTGCCGGAATTTTTCTCGGGGAATAGATCTGGGTTTCAGAATTTTCGAAATAATTGCAAATTATTTTTGTCCCTGAAATTTCGCTCTGCCGGAGACCCTGCACAGCAGGTCAGGATTGTGATTTCCTTGCTCCGGGGCGACCCTCAAGACTGGGCTTTTTCATTGACACCAGGGGATCCTGCGTTGCTCAATGTGGATGCGTTTTTTCTGGCCTTGGGGTTGCTTTATGACGAACCTCATTTGGAGCTTCAGGCAGAAAAAACTTTGATGTCCCTATCTCAGGGGCAAGATGAAGCGGAAATTTACTGCCAAAGATTCCGTAAATGGTCTGTGCTTACTCAGTGGAATGAGTGCGCCCTGGCGGCGACTTTCAGAGAGGGTCTCTCTGATGCCATTAAGGATGTTATGGTGGGGTTCCCTGTGCCTGCGGGTCTGAATGAGTCCATGACAATGGCTATTCAGATCGATAGGCGTTTGCGGGAGCGCAAACCAGTGCACCATCTGGCGGTGTCCACTGAGAAGTCGCCAGAGAGTATGCAGTGTGATAGAATTCTGTCCCGAAGCGAGCGGCAGAATTTTAGACGGAAAAATGGGTTGTGTTTCTATTGTGGTGATTCTACTCATGTTATATCAGCATGCTCTAAACGCACTAAAAAGCTTGATAAATCTGTTTCCATTTGCACCTTACCGTCTAAGTTTATTCTATCTGTGACCCTGATTTGCTCTTTGTCATCTATTACCACGGACACCTATGTCGACTCTGGCGCCGCTTTGAGTCTTATGGATTGGTCCTTTGCCAAACGCTGTGGGTATGATTTAGAGCCTTTGGGAACTTCTATTCCTCTGAAGGGGATTGACTCCACCCCATTGGCTAATAATAAACCACAATACTGGACACAAGTAACTATGCGTATTAATCCGGATCATCAGGAGATTATTCGCTTTCTGGTGCTGCATAATCTACATGATGATTTGGTGCTAGGATTGCCTTGGCTGCAATCTCACAACCCAGTCCTCGACTGGAGAGCTATGTCTGTGTTGAGCTGGGGATGTAAGGGGGCTCATGGGGATGTACCTGTGGTTTCCATTTCATCATCTATTCCCTCTGAAATTCCTGAGTTCCTGTCTGACTATCGTGACGTCTTTGAAGAATCCAAGCTTGGTTCGTTACCTCCGCACCGAGAGTGCGATTGTGCCATAGATTTAATCCCGGGTAGTAAATACCCAAAGGGTCGTTTGTTTAATCTGTCTGTGCCTGAACATGCTGCTATGCGAGAATATATAAAGGAGTCCTTGGAAAAGGGACATATTCGTCCATCGTCATCTCCCTTAGGAGCCGGTTTTTTCTTTGTGTCAAAAAAAGACGGCTCTTTGAGACCATGTATCGATTATCGGCTTTTGAACAAAATCACTGTTAAATATCAATACCCATTGCCGTTGCTGACTGATTTGTTTGCTCGCATAAAGGGGGCCAAGTGGTTCTCTAAGATTGACCTTCGTGGGGCGTATAATTTGGTGCGAATCAGGCAGGGGGATGAGTGGAAGACCGCATTTAATACGCCCGAGGGCCACTTTGAGTATTTAGTGATGCCTTTTGGTCTTTCAAATGCTCCGTCAGTTTTCCAGTCCTTTATGCATGATATTTTTCGCGATTATTTGGATAAATTTATGATTGTGTATCTGGATGATATTCTGATTTTTTCGGATGACTGGGACTCTCATGTCCAGCAAGTCAGGAGGGTTTTCCAGGTTTTGCGGTCTAATTCTTTGTGTGTGAAGGGTTCTAAGTGTGTTTTTGGGGTACAGAGGATTTCCTTTTTGGGATATATTTTTTCTCCCTCTTCCATTGAAATGGATCCTGTCAAGGTTCAAGCTATTTGTGATTGGACGCAGCCCTCTTCTCTTAAGAGTCTTCAGAAATTTTTGGGCTTTGCTAACTTTTATCGTCGATTTATTGCTGGTTTTTCGGATATTGCTAAGCCATTGACCGATTTGACTAAGAAGGGTGCTGATGTTGCTGATTGGTCCCCTGACGCTGTGGAGGCCTTTCGGGAGCTTAAGCGCCGTTTTTCCTCTGCCCCTGTGTTGCGTCAGCCTGATGTTGCTCTACCTTTTCAGGTTGAGGTCGACGCTTCTGAGATCGGAGCTGGGGCAGTGTTGTCGCAGAAAAGTTCTGACTGCTCCGTGATGAGGCCTTGTGCCTTCTTTTCCCGTAAATTTTCGCCCGCTGAGCGGAATTATGATGTTGGGAATCGGGAGCTTTTGGCCATGAAGTGGGCTTTTGAGGAGTGGCGCCATTGGCTTGAGGGGGCCAGACATCAGGTGGTGGTATTGACTGACCACAAAAACTTGATTTATCTTGAGACCGCCAGGCGCCTGAATCCTAGACAGGCGCGCTGGTCATTATTTTTCTCTCGGTTTAATTTTGTGGTGTCATACCTACCGGGTTCTAAGAATGTTAAGGCGGATGCCCTTTCTAGGAGTTTTGAGCCTGACTCGCCTGGTAACTCTGAGCCCACAGGTATCCTTAAGGATGGAGTGGTATTGTCAGCCGTTTCTCCAGACCTGCGGCGGGCCTTGCAGGAGTTTCAGGCGGATAGACCGGATCGTTGCCCACCTGATAAACTGTTTGTTCCTGATGATTGGACCAGTAGAGTCATCTCTGAGGTGCATTCTCCTGCGTTGGCAGGTCATCCTGGCATTTTTGGTACCAGGGATTTGGTGGCAAGGTCTTTCTGGTGGCCTTCCCTGTCACTAGATGTGCGAGGCTTTGTGCAGTCTTGTGACGTTTGTGCTCGGGCCAAGCCTTGTTGTTCTCGGGCTAGTGGATTATTGTTGCCCTTGCCTATTCCTAAGAGGCCTTGGACGCACATCTCGATGGATTTTATTTCAGATCTGCCTGTTTCTCAGAAGATGTCTGTCATCTGGGTGGTGTGTGACCGTTTCTCTAAGATGGTCCATTTGGTTCCTCTGCCCAAGTTGCCTTCTTCTTCCGAGTTGGTTCCTCTGTTTTTTCAAAATGTTGTTCGTTTGCATGGTATTCCTGAGAATATCATTTCTGACAGAGGGACCCAATTCATGTCTAGATTTTGGCGGGCATTCTGTGCTAGGATGGGCATAGATTTATCTTTTTCGTCCGCTTTCCATCCTCAGACGAATGGCCAGACCGAGCGGACTAATCAGACCCTGGAGACATATCTGAGGTGTTTTGTGTCTGCTGACCAGGATGATTGGGTTGCTTTTTTGCCATTGGCAGAGTTCGCTCTCAATAATCGGGCCAGCTCTGCCACTTTGGTGTCCCCGTTTTTCTGTAATTCGGGGTTTCATCCTCGATTTTCCTCTGGTCAGGTGGAATCTTCGGATTGTCCTGGAGTGGATGCTGTGGTGGAGAGATTGCATCAGATCTGGGGGCAGGTGGTGGACAATTTGAGGTTGTCCCAGGAGAAGACTCAGCTTTTTGCCAACCGCCACCGTCGTGTTGGTCCTCGGCTTTGTGTTGGGGATTTGGTGTGGTTGTCTTCTCGTTTTGTCCCTATGAGGGTCTCTTCTCCTAAGTTTAAGCCTCGGTTCATCGGCCCGTATAAGATATTGGAGATTCTTAACCCTGTTTCCTTCCGTTTGGACCTCCCTGCATCCTTTTCTATTCATAACGTTTTTCATCGGTCATTATTGCGCAGGTATGAGGTACCGGTTGTGCCTTCCGTTGAGCCTCCTGCTCCGGTGTTGGTTGAGGGTGAGTTGGAGTACGTTGTGGAGAAAATCTTAGACTCTCGTGTTTCCAGACGGAGACTCCAGTATCTGGTCAAGTGGAAGGGATACGGCCAGGAGGATAATTCTTGGGTGAATGCATCTGATGTTCATGCCTCTGATTTGGTTCGTGCCTTTCATAGGGCCCATCCTGATCGCCCTGGTGGTTCTGGTGAGGGTTCGGTGCCCCCTCCTTGAGGGGGGGGTACTGTTGTGAATTTGGATTCTGGGCTCCCCCGGTGGCTACTGGTGGAATTGAACTGGTGTCTTCATCTTCTCTGTTCACCTGTTCCCATCAAGATGTGGGAGTCGCTATATAACCTTGCTTCTCTGTTAGTTGCTTGCCGGTCAACAATGTTATCAGAAGCCTCTCTGTGCTTGTTCCTGCTCCTAGACAACTACTAGATAAGTTGGACTCTTGTCCATGTTTGTTTTTGCATTTTTGTTCCAGTTCACAGCTGTAGTTTCGTTACTGTGTCTGGAAAGCTCTTGTGAACAGGAATTGCCACTCTGGTGTTATGAGTTAATGCCAGAGTTTTAAAGTAATTTCTGGATGGTATTTTGATAGGGTTTTCAGCTGACCATGAAAGTGTCCTTTCTGTCTTCTGCTATGTAGTAAGTGGACCTCAAATTTGCTAAACCTATTTTCATACTACGTTTGTTATTTCATCTTAATTCACCGCCAATACATGTGGGGGGCCTCTGTCTCCTTTCGGGGTATTTCTCTAGAGGTGAGCTAGGACTAATATTTTCCTCTGCTAGCATTATTTAGTCCTCCGGCTGGTGCTGGGCATCTAGAATCAACGTAGGCATGCTACCCGGCCACTGCTAGTTGTGCGTTAGGTTTAGTTCATGGTCAGCTCAGTTCCCATCTTCCAAGAGCTAGTTCCTATATATATATTGAAGCTATGTTCTCTTGCCATTGAGAACATGACAGGCAGACAGACACCTTTAGTAGGCCGGAACAGCCAATGGCATTTTTAAAAATGGTAATTTGGAACAGAAGGT
Organism: Ranitomeya variabilis; assembly: GCF_051348905.1. Taxonomy (NCBI): domain Eukaryota; kingdom Metazoa; phylum Chordata; class Amphibia; order Anura; family Dendrobatidae; genus Ranitomeya; species Ranitomeya variabilis. The sequence goes on from NC_135232.1 coordinate 241,423,878, forward strand.
TGAAGCACAGCTTTGTTCAGTTGAGGACAACACCAGGCAGGGGCAGACAGACACCTTTAGTAGGCCGGAACAGCCAATTTTATAAAAAAAAAGCAGTTAATAAGAGGCAGAAGGTAGAAGCTCAGCTTTATTCAGTTGAGGACAACACCAGGCAGGGGCAGACAGACACCTTTAGTAGGCCGGAACAGCCAATTGCATTTTTAAAAATGGTAATTTGGAACTGAAGGTTGAAGCTCAGCTTTATTCAGTTGAGGACAACACCAGGCAGGGGCAGACAGACACCTTTAGTAGGCCGGAACAGCCAATTGCATTTTTAAAAATGGTAATTTGGAACTGAAGGTTGAAGCTCAGCTTTATTCAGTTGAGGACAACACCAGGCAGGGGCAGACAGACACCTTTAGTAGGCCGGAACAGCCAATGGCATTTTTAAAAATGGTAATTTGGAACAGAAGGTTGAAGCACAGCTTTGTTCAGTTGAGGACAACACCAGGCAGGGGCAGACAGACACCTTTAGTAGGCCGGAACAGCCAATTTTTTTTAAAAAACAGCAGTTAGTAAGAGGCAGAAGGTAGAAGCTCAGCTTTATTCAGTTGAGGACAACACCAGGCAGGGGCAGACAGACACCTTTAGTAGGCCGGAACAGCCTATTGCATTTTTAAAAATGGTAATTTGGAACTGAAGGTTGAAGCTCAGCTTTATTCAGTTGAGGACAACACCAGGCAGGGGCAGACAGACACCTTTAGTAGGCCGGAACAGCCAATTGCATTTTTAAAAATGGTAATTTGGAACTGAAGGTTGAAGCTCAGCTTTATTCAGTTGAGGACAACACCAGGCAGGGGCAGACAGACACTTTTAGTAGGCCGGAACAGCCAATTGCATTTTTAAAAATGGTAATTTGGAACTGAAGGTTGAAGCTCAGCTTTATTCAGTTGAGGACAACACCAGGCAGGGGCAGACAGACACCTTTAGTAGGCCGGAACAGCCAATTGCATTTTTAAAAATGGTAATTTGGAACTGAAGGTTGAAGCTCAGCTTTATTCAGTTGAGGACAACACCAGGCAGGGGCAGACAGACACCTTTAGTAGGCCGGAACAGCCAATGGCATTTTTAAAAATGGTAATTTGGAACAGAAGGTTGAAGCACAGCTTTGTTCAGTTGAGGACAACACCAGGCAGGGGCAGACAGACACCTTTAGTAGGCCGGAACAGCCAATTGCATTTTTAAAAATGGTAATTTGGAACTGAAGGTTGAAGCTCAGCTTTATTCAGTTGAGGACAACACCAGGCAGGGGCAGACAGACACCTTTAGTAGGCCGGAACAGCCAATTGCATTTTTAAAAATGGTAATTTGGAACTGAAGGTTGAAGCTCAGCTTTATTCAGTTGAGGACAACACCAGGCAGGGGCAGACAGACACCTTTAGTAGGCCGGAACAGCCAATTGCATTTTTAAAAATGGTAATTTGGAACTGAAGGTTGAAGCTCAGCTTTATTCAGTTGAGGACAACACCAGGCAGGGGCAGACAGACACCTTTAGTAGGCCGGAACAGCCAATTGCATTTTTAAAAATGGTAATTTGGAACTGAAGGTTGAAGCTCAGCTTTATTCAGTTGAGGACAACACCAGGCAGGGGCAGACAGACACCTTTAGTAGGCCGGAACAGCCAATTGCATTTTTAAAAATGGTAATTTGGAACTGAAGGTTGAAGCTCAGCTTTATTCAGTTGAGGACAACACCAGGCAGGGGCAGACAGACACCTTTAGTAGGCCGGAACAGCCAATGGCATTTTTAAAAATGGTAATTTGGAACAGAAGGTTGAAGCACAGCTTTGTTCAGTTGAGGACAACACCAGGCAGGGGCAGACAGACACCTTTAGTAGGCCGGAACAGCCAATTTTATAAAAAAAAAGCAGTTAATAAGAGGCAGAAGGTAGAAGCTCAGCTTTATTCAGTTGAGGACAACACCAGGCAGGGGCAGACAGACACCTTTAGTAGGCCGGAACAGCCAATTGCATTTTTAAAAATGGTAATTTGGAACTGAAGGTTGAAGCTCAGCTTTATTCAGTTGAGGACAACACCAGGCAGGGGCAGACAGACACCTTTAGTAGGCCGGAACAGCCAATTGCATTTTTAAAAATGGTAATTTGGAACTGAAGGTTGAAGCTCAGCTTTATTCAGTTGAGGACAACACCAGGCAGGGGCAGACAGACACCTTTAGTAGGCCAGAACAGCCAATGGCATTTTTAAAAATGGTAATTTGGAACAGAAGGTTGAAGCACAGCTTTGTTCAGTTGAGGACAACACCAGGCAGGGGCAGACAGACACCTTTAGTAGGCCGGAACAGCCAATTTTTTTTAAAAAACAGCAGTTAGTAAGAGGCAGAAGGTAGAAGCTCAGCTTTATTCAGTTGAGGACAACACCAGGCAGGGGCAGACAGACACCTTTAGTAGGCCGGAACAGCCAATTGCATTTTTAAAAATGGTAATTTGGAACTGAAGGTTGAAGCTCAGCTTTATTCAGTTGAGGACAACACCAGGCAGGGGCAGACAGACACCTTTAGTAGGCCGGAACAGCCAATGGCATTTTTAAAAATGGTAATTTGGAACAGAAGGTTGAAGCACAGCTTTGTTCAGTTGAGGACAACACCAGGCAGGGGCAGACAGACACCTTTAGTAGGCCGGAACAGCCAATTTTATAAAAAAAAAGCAGTTAATAAGAGGCAGAAGGTAGAAGCTCAGCTTTATTCAGTTGAGGACAACACCAGGCAGGGGCAGACAGACACCTTTAGTAGGCCGGAACAGCCAATTGCATTTTTAAAAATGGTAATTTGGAACTGAAGGTTGAAGCTCAGCTTTATTCAGTTGAGGACAACACCAGGCAGGGGCAGACAGACACCTTTAGTAGGCCGGAACAGCCAATGGCATTTTTAAAAATGGTAATTTGGAACAGAAGGTTGAAGCACAGCTTTGTTCAGTTGAGGACAACACCAGGCAGGGGCAGACAGACACCTTTAGTAGGCCGGAACAGCCAATTTTTTTTAAAAAACAGCAGTTAGTAAGAGGCAGAAGGTAGAAGCTCAGCTTTATTCAGTTGAGGACAACACCAGGCAGGGGCAGACAGACACCTTTAGTAGGCCGGAACAGCCAATTGCATTTTTAAAAATGGTAATTTGGAACTGAAGGTTGAAGCTCAGCTTTATTCAGTTGAGGACAACACCAGGCAGGGGCAGACAGACACCTTTAGTAGGCCGGAACAGCCAATGGCATTTTTAAAAATGGTAATTTGGAACAGAAGGTTGAAGCACAGCTTTGTTCAGTTGAGGACAACACCAGGCAGGGGCAGACAGACACCTTTAGTAGGCCGGAACAGCCAATTTTATAAAAAAAAAGCAGTTAATAAGAGGCAGAAGGTAGAAGCTCAGCTTTATTCAGTTGAGGACAACACCAGGCAGGGGCAGACAGACACCTTTAGTAGGCCGGAACAGCCAATTGCATTTTTAAAAATGGTAATTTGGAACTGAAGGTTGAAGCTCAGCTTTATTCAGTTAAGGACAACACCAGGCAGGGGCAGACAGACACCTTTAGTAGGCCGGAACAGCCAATTGCATTTTTAAAAATGGTAATTTGGAACTGAAGGTTGAAGCTCAGCTTTATTCAGTTGAGGAAAACACCAGGCAGGGGCAGACAGACACCTTTAGTAGGCCGGAACAGCCAATGGCATTTTTAAAAATGGTAATTTGGAACAGAAGGTTGAAGCACAGCTTTGTTCAGTTGAGGACAACACCAGGCAGGGGCAGACAGACACCTTTAGTAGGCCGGAACAGCCAATTTTATAAAAAAAAAGCAGTTAATAAGAGGCAGAAGGTAGAAGCTCAGCTTTATTCAGTTGAGGACAACACCAGGCAGGGGCAGACAGACACCTTTAGTAGGCCGGAACAGCCAATTGCATTTTTAAAAATGGTAATTTGGAACTGAAGGTTGAAGCTCAGCTTTATTCAGTTAAGGACAACACCAGGCAGGGGCAGACAGACACCTTTAGTAGGCCGGAACAGCCAATTGCATTTTTAAAAATGGTAATTTGGAACTGAAGGTTGAAGCTCAGCTTTATTCAGTTGAGGACAACACCAGGCAGGGGCAGACAGACACCTTTAGTAGGCCGGAACAGCCAATTGCATTTTTAAAAATGGTAATTTGGAACTGAAGGTTGAAGCTCACCTTTATTCAGTTGAGGACAACACCAGGCAGGGGCAGACAGACACCTTTAGTAGGCCGGAACAGCCAATGGCATTTTTAAAAATGGTAATTTGGAACAGAAGGTTGAAGCACAGCTTTGTTCAGTTGAGGACAACACCAGGCAGGGGCAGACAGACACCTTTAGTAGGCCGGAACAGCCAATTTTATAAAAAAAAAGCAGTTAATAAGAGGCAGAAGGTAGAAGCTCAGCTTTATTCAGTTGAGGACAACACCAGGCAGGGGCAGACAGACACCTTTAGTAGGCCGGAACAGCCAATTGCATTTTTAAAAATGGTAATTTGGAACTGAAGGTTGAAGCTCAGCTTTATTCAGTTGAGGACAACACCAGGCAGGGGCAGACAGACACCTTTAGTAGGCCGGAACAGCCAATTGCATTTTTAAAAATGGTAATTTGGAACTGAAGGTTGAAGCTCAGCTTTATTCAGTTGAGGACAACACCAGGCAGGGGCAGACAGACACCTTTAGTAGGCCGGAACAGCCAATGGCATTTTTAAAAATGGTAATTTGGAACAGAAGGTTGAAGCACAGCTTTGTTCAGTTGAGGACAACACCAGGCAGGGGCAGACAGACACCTTTAGTAGGCCGGAACAGCCAATTTTTTTTTAAAAACAGCAGTTAGTAAGAGGCAGAAGGTAGAAGCTCAGCTTTATTCAGTTGAGGACAACACCAGGCAGGGGCAGACAGACACCTTTAGTAGGCCGGAACAGCCAATTGCATTTTTAAAAATGGTAATTTGGAACTGAAGGTTGAAGCTCAGCTTTATTCAGTTGAGGACAACACCAGGCAGGGGCAGACAGACACCTTTAGTAGGCCGGAACAGCCAATGGCATTTTTAAAAATGGTAATTTGGAACTGAAGGTTGAAGCTCACCTTTATTCAGTTGAGGACAACACCAGGCAGGGGCAGACAGACACCTTTAGTAGGCCGGAACAGCCAATGGCATTTTTAAAAATGGTAATTTGGAACAGAAGGTTGAAGCACAGCTTTGTTCAGTTGAGGACAACACCAGGCAGGGGCAGACAGACACCTTTAGTAGGCCGGAACAGCCAATTTTATAAAAAAAAAGCAGTTAGTAAGAGGCAGAAGGTAGAAGCTCAGCTTTATTCAGTTGAGGACAACACCAGGCAGGGGCAGACAGACACCTTTAGTAGGCCGGAACAGCCAATTGCATTTTTAAAAATGGTAATTTGGAACTGAAGGTTGAAGCTCAGCTTTATTCAGTTGAGGACAACACCAGGCAGGGGCAGACAGACACCTTTAGTAGGCCGGAACAGCCAATTGCATTTTTAAAAATGGTAATTTGGAACTGAAGGTTGAAGCTCAGCTTTATTCAGTTGAGGACAACACCAGGCAGGGGCAGACAGACACCTTTAGTAGGCCGGAACAGCCAATGGCATTTTTAAAAATGGTAATTTGGAACAGAAGGTTGAAGCACAGCTTTGTTCAGTTGAGGACAACACCAGGCAGGGGCAGACAGACACCTTTAGTAGGCCGGAACAGCCAATTTTATAAAAAAAAAGCAGTTAGTAAGAGGCAGAAGGTAGAAGCTCAGCTTTATTCAGTTGAGGACAACACCAGGCAGGGGCAGACAGACACCTTTAGTAGGCCGGAACAGCCAATTGCATTTTTAAAAATGGTAATTTGGAACTGAAGGTTGAAGCTCAGCTTTATTCAGTTGAGGACAACACCAGGCAGGGGCAGACAGACACCTTTAGTAGGCCGGAACAGCCAATTGCATTTTTAAAAATGGTAATTTGGAACTGAAGGTTGAAGCTCACCTTTATTCAGTTGAGGACAACACCAGGCAGGGGCAGACAGACACCTTTAGTAGGCCGGAACAGCCAATGGCATTTTTAAAAATGGTAATTTGGAACAGAAGGTTGAAGCACAGCTTTGTTCAGTTGAGGACAACACCAGGCAGGGGCAGACAGACACCTTTAGTAGGCCGGAACAGCCAATTTTATAAAAAAAAAGCAGTTAATAAGAGGCAGAAGGTAGAAGCTCAGCTTTATTCAGTTGAGGACAACACCAGGCAGGGGCAGACAGACACCTTTAGTAGGCCGGAACAGCCAATTGCATTTTTAAAAATGGTAATTTGGAACTGAAGGTTGAAGCTCAGCTTTATTCAGTTGAGGACAACACCAGGCAGGGGCAGACAGACACCTTTAGTAGGCCGGAACAGCCAATTGCATTTTTAAAAATGGTAATTTGGAACTGAAGGTTGAAGCTCAGCTTTATTCAGTTGAGGACAACACCAGGCAGGGGCAGACAGACACCTTTAGTAGGCCGGAACAGCCAATGGCATTTTTAAAAATGGTAATTTGGAACAGAAGGTTGAAGCACAGCTTTGTTCAGTTGAGGACAACACCAGGCAGGGGCAGACAGACACCTTTAGTAGGCCGGAACAGCCAATTTTTTTTAAAAAACAGCAGTTAGTAAGAGGCAGAAGGTAGAAGCTCAGCTTTATTCAGTTGAGGACAACACCAGGCAGGGGCAGACAGACACCTTTAGTAGGCCGGAACAGCCAATTGCATTTTTAAAAATGGTAATTTGGAACTGAAGGTTGAAGCTCAGCTTTATTCAGTTGAGGACAACACCAGGCAGGGGCAGACAGACACCTTTAGTAGGCCGGAACAGCCAATGGCATTTTTAAAAATGGTAATTTGGAACAGAAGGTTGAAGCACAGCTTTGTTCAGTTGAGGACAACACCAGGCAGGGGCAGACAGACACCTTTAGTAGGCCGGAACAGCCAATTGCATTTTTAAAAATGGTAATTTGGAACTGAAGGTTGAAGCTCAGCTTTATTCAGTTGAGGACAACACCAGGCAGGGGCAGACAGACACCTTTAGTAGGCCGGAACAGCCAATGGCATTTTTAAAAATGGTAATTTGGAACAGAAGGTTGAAGCACAGCTTTGTTCAGTTGAGGACAACACCAGGCAGGGGCAGACAGACACCTTTAGTAGGCCGGAACAGCCAATTTTATAAAAAAAAAGCAGTTAATAAGAGGCAGAAGGTAGAAGCTCAGCTTTATTCAGTTGAGGACAACACCAGGCAGGGGCAGACAGACACCTTTAGTAGGCCGGAACAGCCAATTGCATTTTTAAAAATGGTAATTTGGAACTGAAGGTTGAAGCTCAGCTTTATTCAGTTGAGGACAACACCAGGCAGGGGCAGACAGACACCTTTAGTAGGCCGGAACAGCCAATTGCATTTTTAAAAATGGTAATTTGGAACTGAAGGTTGAAGCTCAGCTTTATTCAGTTGAGGAGAACACCAGGCAGGGGCAGACAGACACCTTTAGTAGGCCGGAACAGCCAATGGCATTTTTAAAAATGGTAATTTGGAACAGAAGGTTGAAGCACAGCTTTGTTCAGTTGAGGACAACACCAGGCAGGGGCAGACAGACACCTTTAGTAGGCCGGAACAGCCAATTGCATTTTTAAAAATGGTAATTTGGAACTGAAGGTTGAAGCTCAGCTTTATTCAGTTGAGGACAACACCAGGCAGGGGCAGACAGACACCTTTAGTAGGCCGGAACAGCCAATGGCATTTTTAAAAATGGTAATTTGGAACAGAAGGTTGAAGCACAGCTTTGTTCAGTTGAGGACAACACCAGGCAGGGGCAGACAGACACCTTTAGTAGGCCGGAACAGCCAATTTTTTTTTAAAAACAGCAGTTAGTAAGAGGCAGAAGGTAGAAGCTCAGCTTTATTCAGTTGAGGACAACACCAGGCAGGGGCAGACAGACACCTTTAGTAGGCCGGAACAGCCAATTGCATTTTTAAAAATGGTAATTTGGAACTGAAGGTTGAAGCTCAGCTTTATTCAGTTGAGGACAACACCAGGCAGGGGCAGACAGACACCTTTAGTAGGCCGGAACAGCCAATGGCATTTTTAAAAATGGTAATTTGGAACTGAAGGTTGAAGCTCACCTTTATTCAGTTGAGGACAACACCAGGCAGGGGCAGACAGACACCTTTAGTAGGCCGGAACAGCCAATGGCATTTTTAAAAATGGTAATTTGGAACAGAAGGTTGAAGCACAGCTTTGTTCAGTTGAGGACAACACCAGGCAGGGGCAGACAGACACCTTTAGTAGGCCGGAACAGCCAATTTTATAAAAAAAAAGCAGTTAGTAAGAGGCAGAAGGTAGAAGCTCAGCTTTATTCAGTTGAGGACAACACCAGGCAGGGGCAGACAGACACCTTTAGTAGGCCGGAACAGCCAATTGCATTTTTAAAAATGGTAATTTGGAACTGAAGGTTGAAGCTCAGCTTTATTCAGTTGAGGACAACACCAGGCAGGGGCAGACAGACACCTTTAGTAGGCCGGAACAGCCAATTGCATTTTAAAAAATGGTAATTTGGAACTGAAGGTTGAAGCTCACCTTTATTCAGTTGAGGACAACACCAGGCAGGGGCAGACAGACACCTTTAGTAGGCCGGAACAGCCAATGGCATTTTTAAAAATGGTAATTTGGAACAGAAGGTTGAAGCACAGCTTTGTTCAGTTGAGGACAACACCAGGCAGGGGCAGACAGACACCTTTAGTAGGCCGGAACAGCCAATTTTATAAAAAAAAAGCAGTTAGTAAGAGGCAGAAGGTAGAAGCTCAGCTTTATTCAGTTGAGGACAACACCAGGCAGGGGCAGACAGACACCTTTAGTAGGCCGGAACAGCCAATTGCATTTTTAAAAATGGTAATTTGGAACTGAAGGTTGAAGCTCAGCTTTATTCAGTTGAGGACAACACCAGGCAGGGGCAGACAGACACCTTTCGTAGGCCGGAACAGCCAATTGCATTTTTAAAAATGGTAATTTGGAACTGAAGGTTGAAGCTCACCTTTATTCAGTTGAGGACAACACCAGGCAGGGGCAGACAGACACCTTTAGTAGGCCGGAACAGCCAATGGCATTTTTAAAAATGGTAATTTGGAACAGAAGGTTGAAGCACAGCTTTGTTCAGTTGAGGACAACACCAGGCAGGGGCAGACAGACACCTTTAGTAGGCCGGAACAGCCAATTTTATAAAAAAAAAGCAGTTAATAAGAGGCAGAAGGTAGAAGCTCAGCTTTATTCAGTTGAGGACAACACCAGGCAGGGGCAGACAGACACCTTTAGTAGGCCGGAACAGCCAATTGCATTTTTAAAAATGGTAATTTGGAACTGAAGGTTGAAGCTCAGCTTTATTCAGTTGAGGACAACACCAGGCAGGGGCAGACAGACACCTTTAGTAGGCCGGAACAGCCAATTGCATTTTTAAAAATGGTAATTTGGAACTGAAGGTTGAAGCTCAGCTTTATTCAGTTGAGGACAACACCAGGCAGGGGCAGACAGACACCTTTAGTAGGCCGGAACAGCCAATGGCATTTTTAAAAATGGTAATTTGGAACAGAAGGTTGAAGCACAGCTTTGTTCAGTTGAGGACAACACCAGGCAGGGGCAGACAGACACCTTTAGTAGGCCGGAACAGCCAATTTTTTTTAAAAAACAGCAGTTAGTAAGAGGCAGAAGGTAGAAGCTCAGCTTTATTCAGTTGAGGACAACACCAGGCAGGGGCAGACAGACACCTTTAGTAGGCCGGAACAGCCAATTGCATTTTTAAAAATGGTAATTTGGAACTGAAGGTTGAAGCTCAGCTTTATTCAGTTGAGGACAACACCAGGCAGGGGCAGACAGACACCTTTAGTAGGCCGGAACAGCCAATTGCATTTTTAAAAATGGTAATTTGGAACTGAAGGTTGAAGCTCAGCTTTATTCAGTTGAGGACAACACCAGGCAGGGGCAGACAGACACCTTTAGTAGGCCGGAACAGCCAATTGCATTTTTAAAAATGGTAATTTGGAACTGAAGGTTGAAGCTCAGCTTTATTCAGTTGAGGACAACACCAGGCAGGGGCAGACAGACACCTTTAGTAGGCCGGAACAGCCAATGGCATTTTTAAAAATGGTAATTTGGAACAGAAGGTTGAAGCACAGCTTTGTTCAGTTGAGGACAACACCAGGCAGGGGCAGACAGACACCTTTAGTAGGCCGGAACAGCCAATTTTATAAAAAAAAAAGCAGTTAATAAGAGGCAGAAGGTAGAAGCTCAGCTTTATTCAGTTGAGGACAACACCAGGCAGGGGCAGACAGACACCTTTAGTAGGCCGGAACAGCCAATTGCATTTTTAAAAATGGTAATTTGGAACTGAAGGTTGAAGCTCAGCTTTATTCAGTTGAGGACAACACCAGGCAGGGGCAGACAGACACCTTTAGTAGGCCGGAACAGCCAATTGCATTTTTAAAAATGGTAATTTGGAACTGAAGGTTGAAGCTCAGCTTTATTCAGTTGAGGACAACACCAGGCAGGGGCAGACAGACACCTTTAGTAGGCCGGAACAGCCAATGGCATTTTTAAAAATGGTAATTTGGAACAGAAGGTTGAAGCACAGCTTTGTTCAGTTGAGGACAACACCAGGCAGGGGCAGACAGACACCTTTAGTAGGCCGGAACAGCCAATTTTTTTAAAAAAACAGCAGTTAGTAAGAGGCAGAAGGTAGAAGCTCAGCTTTATTCAGTTGAGGACAACACCAGGCAGGGGCAGACAGACACCTTTAGTAGGCCGGAACAGCCAATTGCATTTTTAAAAATGGTAATTTGGAACTGAAGGTTGAAGCTCAGCTTTATTCAGTTGAGGACAACACCAGGCAGGGGCAGACAGACACCTTTAGTAGGCCGGAACAGCCAATGGCATTTTTAAAAATGGTAATTTGGAACAGAAGGTTGAAGCACAGCTTTGTTCAGTTGAGGACAACACCAGGCAGGGGCAGACAGACACCTTTAGTAGGCCGGAACAGCCAATTTTATAAAAAAAAAGCAGTTAATAAGAGGCAGAAGGTAGAAGCTCAGCTTTATTCAGTTGAGGACAACACCAGGCAGGGGCAGACAGACACCTTTAGTAGGCCGGAACAGCCAATTGCATTTTTAAAAATGGTAATTTGGAACTGAAGGTTGAAGCTCAGCTTTATTCAGTTAAGGACAACACCAGGCAGGGGCAGACAGACACCTTTAGTAGGCCGGAACAGCCAATTGCATTTTTAAAAATGGTAATTTGGAACTGAAGGTTGAAGCTCAGCTTTATTCAGTTGAGGACAACACCAGGCAGGGGCAGACAGACACCTTTAGTAGGCCGGAACAGCCAATGGCATTTTTAAAAATGGTAATTTGGAACAGAAGGTTGAAGCACAGCTTTGTTCAGTTGAGGACAACACCAGGCAGGGGCAGACAGACACCTTTAGTAGGCCGGAACAGCCAATTTTATAAAAAAAAAAGCAGTTAATAAAAGGCAGAAGGTAGAAGCTCAGCTTTATTCAGTTGAGGACAACACCAGGCAGGGGCAGACAGACACCTTTAGTAGGCCGGAACAGCCAATTGCATTTTTAAAAATGGTAATTTGGAACTGAAGGTTGAAGCTCAGCTTTATTCAGTTAAGGACAACACCAGGCAGGGGCAGACAGACACCTTTAGTAGGCCGGAACAGCCAATTGCATTTTTAAAAATGGTAATTTGGAACTGAAGGTTGAAGCTCAGCTTTATTCAGTTGAGGACAACACCAGGCAGGGGCAGACAGACACCTTTAGTAGGCCGGAACAGCCAATTGCATTTTTAAAAATGGTAATTTGGAACTGAAGGTTGAAGCTCACCTTTATTCAGTTGAGGACAACACCAGGCAGGGGCAGACAGACACCTTTAGTAGGCCGGAACAGCCAATGGCATTTTTAAAAATGGTAATTTGGAACAGAAGGTTGAAGCACAGCTTTGTTCAGTTGAGGACAACACCAGGCAGGGGCAGACAGACACCTTTAGTAGGCCGGAACAGCCAATTTTATAAAAAAAAAGCAGTTAATAAGAGGCAGAAGGTAGAAGCTCAGCTTTATTCAGTTGAGGACAACACCAGGCAGGGGCAGACAGACACCTTTAGTAGGCCGGAACAGCCAATTGCATTTTTAAAAATGGTAATTTGGAACTGAAGGTTGAAGCTCAGCTTTATTCAGTTGAGGACAACACCAGGCAGGGGCAGACAGACACCTTTAGTAGGCCGGAACAGCCAATTGCATTTTTAAAAATGGTAATTTGGAACTGAAGGTTGAAGCTCAGCTTTATTCAGTTGAGGACAACACCAGGCAGGGGCAGACAGACACCTTTAGTAGGCCGGAACAGCCAATGGCATTTTTAAAAATGGTAATTTGGAACAGAAGGTTGAAGCACAGCTTTGTTCAGTTGAGGACAACACCAGGCAGGGGCAGACAGACACCTTTAGTAGGCCGGAACAGCCAATTTTTTTTTAAAAACAGCAGTTAGTAAGAGGCAGAAGGTAGAAGCTCAGCTTTATTCAGTTGAGGACAACACCAGGCAGGGGCAGACAGACACCTTTAGTAGGCCGGAACAGCCAATTGCATTTTTAAAAATGGTAATTTGGAACTGAAGGTTGAAGCTCAGCTTTATTCAGTTGAGGACAACACCAGGCAGGGGCAGACAGACACCTTTAGTAGGCCGGAACAGCCAATGGCATTTTTAAAAATGGTAATTTGGAACTGAAGGTTGAAGCTCACCTTTATTCAGTTGAGGACAACACCAGGCAGGGGCAGACAGACACCTTTAGTAGGCCGGAACAGCCAATGGCATTTTTAAAAATGGTAATTTGGAACAGAAGGTTGAAGCACAGCTTTGTTCAGTTGAGGACAACACCAGGCAGGGGCAGACAGACACCTTTAGTAGGCCGGAACAGCCAATTTTATAAAAAAAAAGCAGTTAGTAAGAGGCAGAAGGTAGAAGCTCAGCTTTATTCAGTTGAGGACAACACCAGGCAGGGGCAGACAGACACCTTTAGTAGGCCGGAACAGCCAATTGCATTTTTAAAAATGGTAATTTGGAACTGAAGGTTGAAGCTCAGCTTTATTCAGTTGAGGACAACACCAGGCAGGGGCAGACAGACACCTTTAGTAGGCCGGAACAGCCAATTGCATTTTTAAAAATGGTAATTTGGAACTGAAGGTTGAAGCTCACCTTTATTCAGTTGAGGACAACACCAGGCAGGGGCAGACAGACACCTTTAGTAGGCCGGAACAGCCAATGGCATTTTTAAAAATGGTAATTTGGAACAGAAGGTTGAAGCACAGCTTTGTTCAGTTGAGGACAACACCAGGCAGGGGCAGACAGACACCTTTAGTAGGCCGGAACAGCCAATTTTATAAAAAAAAAGCAGTTAATAAGAGGCAGAAGGTAGAAGCTCAGCTTTATTCAGTTGAGGACAACACCAGGCAGGGGCAGACAGACACCTTTAGTAGGCCGGAACAGCCAATTGCATTTTTAAAAATGGTAATTTGGAACTGAAGGTTGAAGCTCAGCTTTATTCAGTTGAGGACAACACCAGGCAGGGGCAGACAGACACCTTTAGTAGGCCGGAACAGCCAATTGCATTTTTAAAAATGGTAATTTGGAACTGAAGGTTGAAGCTCAGCTTTATTCAGTTGAGGACAACACCAGGCAGGGGCAGACAGACACCTTTAGTAGGCCGGAACAGCCAATGGCATTTTTAAAAATGGTAATTTGGAACAGAAGGTTGAAGCACAGCTTTGTTCAGTTGAGGACAACACCAGGCAGGGGCAGACAGACACCTTTAGTAGGCCGGAACAGCCAATTTTTTTTAAAAAACAGCAGTTAGTAAGAGGCAGAAGGTAGAAGCTCAGCTTTATTCAGTTGAGGACAACACCAGGCAGGGGCAGACAGACACCTTTAGTAGGCCGGAACAGCCAATTGCATTTTTAAAAATGGTAATTTGGAACTGAAGGTTGAAGCTCAGCTTTATTCAGTTGAGGACAACACCAGGCAGGGGCAGACAGACAACTTTAGTAGGCCGGAACAGCCAATGGCATTTTTAAAAATGGTAATTTGGAACTGAAGGTTGAAGCTCACCTTTATTCAGTTGAGGACAACACCAGGCAGGGGCAGACAGACACCTTTAGTAGGCCGGAACAGCCAATGGCATTTTTAAAAATGGTAATTTGGAACAGAAGGTTGAAGCACAGCTTTGTTCAGTTGAGGACAACACCAGGCAGGGGCAGACAGACACCTTTAGTAGGCCGGAACAGCCAATTTTATAAAAAAAAAGCAGTTAGTAAGAGGCAGAAGGTAGAAGCTCAGCTTTATTCAGTTGAGGACAACACCAGGCAGGGGCAGACAGACACCTTTAGTAGGCCGGAACAGCCAATTGCATTTTTAAAAATGGTAATTTGGAACTGAAGGTTGAAGCTCAGCTTTATTCAGTTGAGGACAACACCAGGCAGGGGCAGACAGACACCTTTAGTAGGCCGGAACAGCCAATTGCATTTTTAAAAATGGTAATTTGGAACTGAAGGTTGAAGCTCACCTTTATTCAGTTGAGGACAACACCAGGCAGGGGCAGACAGACACCTTTAGTAGGCCGGAACAGCCAATGGCATTTTTAAAAATGGTAATTTGGAACAGAAGGTTGAAGCACAGCTTTGTTCAGTTGAGGACAACACCAGGCAGGGGCAGACAGACACCTTTAGTAGGCCGGAACAGCCAATTTTATAAAAAAAAAGCAGTTAGTAAGAGGCAGAAGGTAGAAGCTCAGCTTTATTCAGTTGAGGACAACACCAGGCAGGGGCAGACAGACACCTTTAGTAGGCCGGAACAGCCAATTGCATTTTTAAAAATGGTAATTTGGAACTGAAGGTTGAAGCTCAGCTTTATTCAGTTGAGGACAACACCAGGCAGGGGCAGACAGACACCTTTAGTAGGCCGGAACAGCCAATTGCATTTTTAAAAATGGTAATTTGGAACTGAAGGTTGAAGCTCACTTTTATTCAGTTGAGGACAACACCAGGCAGGGGCAGACAGACACCTTTAGTAGGCCGGAACAGCCAATGGCATTTTTAAAAATGGTAATTTGGAACAGAAGGTTGAAGCACAGCTTTGTTCAGTTGAGGACAACACCAGGCAGGGGCAGACAGACACCTTTAGTAGGCCGGAACAGCCAATTTTATAAAAAAAAAGCAGTTAATAAGAGGCAGAAGGTAGAAGCTCAGCTTTATTCAGTTGAGGACAACACCAGGCAGGGGCAGACAGACACCTTTAGTAGGCCGGAACAGCCAATTGCATTTTTAAAAATGGTAATTTGGAACTGAAGGTTGAAGCTCAGCTTTATTCAGTTGAGGACAACACCAGGCAGGGGCAGACAGACACCTTTAGTAGGCCGGAACAGCCAATTGCATTTTTAAAAATGGTAATTTGGAACTGAAGGTTGAAGCTCAGCTTTATTCAGTTGAGGACAACACCAGGCAGGGGCAGACAGACACCTTTAGTAGGCCGGAACAGCCAATGGCATTTTTAAAAATGGTAATTTGGAACAGAAGGTTGAAGCACAGCTTTGTTCAGTTGAGGACAACACCAGGCAGGGGCAGACAGACACCTTTAGTAGGCCGGAACAGCCAATTTTTTTTAAAAAACAGCAGTTAGTAAGAGGCAGAAGGTAGAAGCTCAGCTTTATTCAGTTGAGGACAACACCAGGCAGGGGCAGACAGACACCTTTAGTAGGCCGGAACAGCCAATTGCATTTTTAAAAATGGTAATTTGGAACTGAAGGTTGAAGCTCAGCTTTATTCAGTTGAGGACAACACCAGGCAGGGGCAGACAGACACCTTTAGTAGGCCGGAACAGCCAATTGCATTTTTAAAAATGGTAGTTTGGAACTGAAGGTTGAAGCTCAGCTTTATTCAGTTGAGGACAACACCAGGCAGGGGCAGACAGACACCTTTAGTAGGCCGGAACAGCCAATTGCATTTTTAAAAATGGTAATTTGGAACTGAAGGTTGAAGCTCAGCTTTATTCAGTTGAGGACAACACCAGGCAGGGGCAGACAGACACCTTTAGTAGGCCGGAACAGCCAATTGCATTTTTAAAAATGGTAATTTGGAACTGAAGGTTGAAGCTCAGCTTTATTCAGTTGAGGACAACACCAGGCAGGGGCAGACAGACACCTTTAGTAGGCCGGAACAGCCAATTGCATTTTTAAAAATGGTAATTTGGAACTGAAGGTTGAAGCTCACCTTTATTCAGTTGAGGACAACACCAGGCAGGGGCAGACAGACACCTTTAGTAGGCCGGAACAGCCAATGGCATTTTTAAAAATGGTAATTTGGAACAGAAGGTTGAAGCACAGCTTTGTTCAGTTGAGGACAACACCAGGCAGGGGCAGACAGACACCTTTAGTAGGCCGGAACAGCCAATTTTATAAAAAAAAAGCAGTTAATAAGAGGCAGAAGGTAGAAGCTCAGCTTTATTCAGTTGAGGACAACACCAGGCAGGGGCAGACAGACACCTTTAGTAGGCCGGAACAGCCAATTGCATTTTTAAAAATGGTAATTTGGAACTGAAGGTTGAAGCTCAGCTTTATTCAGTTGAGGACAACACCAGGCAGGGGCAGACAGACACCTTTAGTAGGCCGGAACAGCCAATTGCATTTTTAAAAATGGTAATTTGGAACTGAAGGTTGAAGCTCAGCTTTATTCAGTTGAGGACAACACCAGGCAGGGGCAGACAGACACCTTTAGTAGGCCGGAACAGCCAATGGCATTTTTAAAAATGGTAATTTGGAACAGAAGGTTGAAGCACAGCTTTGTTCAGTTGAGGACAACACCAGGCAGGGGCAGACAGACACCTTTAGTAGGCCGGAACAGCCAATTATTTTTAAAAAACAGCAGTTAGTAAGAGGCAGAAGGTAGAAGCTCAGCTTTATTCAGTTGAGGACAACACCAGGCAGGGGCAGACAGACACCTTTAGTAGGCCGGAACAGCCAATTGCATTTTTAAAAATGGTAATTTGGAACTGAAGGTTGAAGCTCAGCTTTATTCAGTTGAGGACAACACCAGGCAGGGGCAGACAGACACCTTTAGTAGGCCGGAACAGCCAATGGCATTTTTAAAAATGGTAATTTGGAACAGAAGGTTGAAGCACAGCTTTGTTCAGTTGAGGACAACACCAGGCAGGCGCAGACAGACACCTTTAGTAGGCCGGAACAGCCAATTTTATAAAAAAAAAAGCAGTTAATAAGAGGCAGAAGGTAGAAGCTCAGCTTTATTCAGTTGAGGACAACAACAGGCAGGGGCAGACAGACACCTTTAGTAGGCCGGAACAGCCAATTGCATTTTTAAAAATGGTAATTTGGAACTGAAGGTTGAAGCTCAGCTTTATTCAGTTGAGGACAACACCAGGCAGGGGCAGACAGACACCTTTAGTAGGCCGGAACAGCCAATTGCATTTTTAAAAATGGTAATTTGGAACTGAAGGTTGAAGCTCAGCTTTATTCAGTTGAGGACAACACCAGGCAGGGGCAGACAGACACCTTTAGTAGGCCGGAACAGCCAATGGCATTTTTAAAAATGGTAATTTGGAACAGAAGGTTGAAGCACAGCTTTGTTCAGTTGAGGACAACACCAGGCAGGGGCAGACAGACACCTTTAGTAGGCCGGAACAGCCAATTGCATTTTTAAAAATGGTAATTTGGAACTGAAGGTTGAAGCTCAGCTTTATTCAGTTGAGGACAACACCAGGCAGGGGCAGACAGACACCTTTAGTAGGCCGGAACAGCCAATTGCATTTTTAAAAATGGTAATTTGGAACTGAAGGTTGAAGCTCAGCTTTATTCAGTTGAGGACAACACCAGGCAGGGGCAGACAGACACCTTTAGTAGGCCGGAACAGCCAATTGCATTTTTAAAAATGGTAATTTGGAACTGAAGGTTGAAGCTCAGCTTTATTCAGTTGAGGACAACACCAGGCAGGGGCAGACAGACACCTTTAGTAGGCCGGAACAGCCAATTGCATTTTTAAAAATGGTAATTTGGAACTGAAGGTTGAAGCTTAGCTTTATTCAGTTGAGGACAACACCAGGCAGGGGCAGACAGACACCTTTAGTAGGCCGGAACAGCCAATTGCATTTTTAAAAATGGTAATTTGGAACAGAAGGTTGAAGCACAGCTTTGTTCAGTTGAGGACAACACCAGGCAGGGGCAGACAGACACCTTTAGTAGGCCGGAACAGCCAATTTTATAAAAAAAAGCAGTTAATAAGAGGCAGAAGGTAGAAGCTCAGCTTTATTCAGTTGAGGACAACACCAGGCAGGGGCAGACACCTTTAGTAGGCCGGAACAGCCAATTTCATTTTTAAAATTCGTAATTTGGAACAGAAGGTTGAAGCACAGCTTTATTCAGTTGCAGCTTCTTGGCAATAATATAAAGAAGACGCGACAGGACAACACTCGGTGGATGCCATATCTGTGTTTTCAATGGAAAAAAACCTTTCAGTTAACTACTTGCAGGAGAAAGTTTTTGTAGCTGGTGGACAATTTTTTTTAAAAAAAGCAGTTAATAAGAGGCAGAAGATAGAAGCTCAGCTTTATTCAGTTGCAGCTTCTTGGCAATAATATAAAGAAGACGCGACAGGACAACACTCGGTGGATGCCATATCTGTGTTTTCAATGGAAAAAAACCTTTCAGTTAACTACTTGCAGGAGAAAGTTTTTGTAGCTGGTGGCCAATTTTTGTACTGTACCAGTTTTTTGTTGTATGTGTTTTTGTTTTTAATGTTAAAATGTCTGCATTTGATATCTCTCCAGTATTTTCTTTTTTATAAGCAAAATACTGCAGTTTTACATCGGTTACATGGATACACGGGCAGGCAGCTTGGTGGTCAGTGGAGGAGTATTTAAAGTAGGGACCGCAGACAGGCTATCAAAGGCCTAAAATAACAAACAATAGGCTCATGGCAGTTTTACATCGGTTACATGGATACACAGGCAGCTTGGCGGTCAGTGGAGGAGTATTTAAAGTAGGGACCGCAGACAGGCTATCAAAGGCCTAAAATAACAAACAATAGGCTCATGGCAGTTTTACATCGGTTACATGGATACACAGGCAGCTTGGTGGTCAGTGGAGGAGTATTTAAAGTAGGGACCGCAGACAGGCTATCAAAGGCCTAAAATAACAAACAATAGGCTCATGGCTGTTTTACATCGGTTACATGGATACACGGGCAGGCAGCTTGGTGGTCACTGGAGGAGTATTTAAAGTAGGGACCGCAGACAGGCTATCAAAGGCCTAAAATAACAAACAATAGGCTCATGGCAGTTTTACATCGGTTACATGGATACACAGGCAGCTTGGTGGTCAGTGGAGGAGTATTTAAAGTAGGGACCGCAGACAGGCTATCAAAGGCCTAAAATAACAAACAATAGGCTCATGGCAGTTTTACATCGGTTACATGGATACACAGGCAGCTTGGTGGTCAGTGGAGGAGTATTTAAAGTAGGGACCGCAGACAGGCTATCAAAGGCCTAAAATAACAAACAATAGGCTCATGGCTGTTTTACATCGGTTACATGGATACACGGGCAGGCAGCTTGGTGGTCAGTGGAGGAGTATTGCAAGGAGTGTCTGTCCCAGTACTCCCAAAATATAAATAGATGTTAATGTCTCGCAAAACAACCAAAAAAAAAAAAAAGGTGGCATACTTAGGTACAGGGGTGGGCTCATCTGCTGAGTTTCTGACATAGTAATTTGGCAGTAACTATTTAATGGTGCCAATATAGGACACAGACATAGACTACTTTAAGTTGCATCATAGATGTCTACAAATTTGTATTGTCAGTGCCAGACATTGAATGATGTCAGCGAATAGACTAAAGATTGGTGGAGCTGTGCGACATAATTTTGCACGTGGTAGAGCACAGTTTGAGCTGGGGGAGGGGGGAACTCTCTTGAGGCCGGCGGGACCGCCCCAGGGCCCCTCATGTTACAACGGTGTGTCTGACGTTGGGTGCGCACCACCACCACCAGAGACACTACATTGTACTATGAGGGACCCAGTAGCAATGCCGTCAACCAAAAGCGAGCACACCCACCTCTTCAGACAAACAGCAGTCTCACGGGTGCTTGCGCCAAGTCGCGATACCACGGCCCCGTGTGGGGAGTTTGGCCATTTAGGGAGGTGTAAACATGTCGTATGCTGCACAATCAGCTGCAGCAAATTAGACATTAGAAAAGTAATTCACAGGCAAGAGCTTTTCATAGGAAAGCTAGGTGTCGGCCGGGCAAGGTGGGGCAAAAGATTTCGAAATCCAGTTGTGGTTCATTTTAATGAATGTTAGATCGTCAACATTTTGGGTAGCCAGACGAGTCCTTTTTTCGGTTAATATTGAACCTGCAGCACTGAATACTCTTTCTGATAGGACACTTGCTGCCGGGCAAGCAAGCTCCTGCAATGCATATTCTGCCAATTCTGGCCAGGTGTCTAATTTTGATGCCCAGTAATCAAATGGGAATGACGGTTGAGGGAGAACATCGATAAGGGATGAAAAATAGTTAGTAACCATACTGGACAAATGTTGTCTCCTGTCACTTTCAATTGATGCAGCAGTACCTGTCCTGTCTGCGGTCATAGCAAAATCACTCCACAACCTGGTCAGAAAACCCCTCTGTCCAACGCCACTTCTGATGTGTGCACCCCTAACACTCCTAGTCTGTTGCCCCCTTGAGCTCGTGTGAGAACGATCACGTGCGCTGTGTGCTGGGAATGCCTGAAGCAAACGGTCAACAAGAGTTGATTGTTTGGTTGCTAATATTAGTTCCAAGTTCTCATGTGGCATAATATTTTGCAATTTGCCTTTATAGCGTGGATCAAGGAGGCAGGCCAACCAGTAATCGTCATCATTCATCATTTTCGTTATGCGTGTGTCCCTTTTTAGGATACGTAAGGCATAATCCGCCATGTGGGCCAAAGTTCCAGTTGTCAAATCTCCGGTTGTGATTGGGTGAGGGGCAGTTGCAGGCAAATCTACGTCACTTGTGTCCCTCAAAAAACCAGAACCCGGCCTTGACACGCAACCAATTTCCAGTGCCCCCGGGAAAGGTTCCGCATTAAAAATATACTCATCCCCTTCATCCTCCTCGTCCTCCACCTCCTCTTCGCCCGCTACCTCGTCCTGTACACTGCCCTGACCAGACAATGGCTGACTGTCATCAAGGCTTTCCTCTTCCTCTGGTGCAGACGCCTGCTCCTTTATGTGCGTCAAACTTTGCATCAGCAGACGCATTAGGGGGATGCTCATGCTTATTACGGCGTTGTCTGCACTAACCAGCCGTGTGCATTCCTCAAAACACTGAAGGACTTGACACATGTCTTGTATCTTTGACCACTGCACACCTGACAACTCCATGTCTGCCATCCTACTGCCTGCCCGTGTATGTGTATCCTCCCACAAAAACATAACAGCCCGCCTCTGTTGGCACAGTCTCTGAAGCATGTGCAGTGTTGAGTTCCACCTTGTTGCAACGTCTATGATTAGGCGATGCTGGGGAAGGTTCAAAGACCGCTGATAGGTCTGCATACGGCTGGCGTGTACAGGCGAACGTCGGATATGTGAGCAAAGTCCACGCACTTTGAGGAGCAGGTCGGAGAACCCAGGATAAGTTTTCAATAAGCACTGCACCACCAGGTTTAAGGTGTGAGCCAGGCAAGGAATGTGTTTCAGTTGGGAAAGGGAGATGGCAGCCATGAAATTCCTTCCGTTATCACTAACTACCTTGCCTGCCTCAAGATCTACTGTGCCCAGCCACGACTGCGTTTCTTGTTGCAAGAACTCGGACAGAACTTCCGCGGTGTGTCTGTTGTCGCCCAAACACTTCATAGCCAATACAGCCTGCTGACGCTTGCCAGTAGCTGGCCCATAATGGGACAACTGGTGTGCAACAGTGTCATCTGCCGATGGAGTGGTTGGCCGACTGCGGTCTGTGGAAGAGCTGTAGCTTCTGCAGGAGGACGAGGAGGAGGAGGAGGAGGGGGTGCGAACGCCTACAGCCAACTGTTTCCTAGACCGTGGGCTAGGCACAACTGTCCCGAAATTGATGTCCCCTGTGGACTCTGCATCCACCACATTCACCCAGTGTGCCGTGATGGACACATAACGTCCCTGGCCATGCCTACTGGTCCATGCATCTGTAGTCAGGTGCACCTTTGTACTCACAGATTGCCTGAGTGCATGGACGATGCGCTGTTTAACATGCTGGTGCAGGGCTGGGATGGCTTTTCTGGAAAAAAAAGTGTCGACTGGGTAGCTCGTATCGTGGTTCAGCGTACTCCATCAGGGCTTTGAAAGCTTCGCTTTCAACTAACCGGTAGGGCATCATCTCTAACGAGATTAGTCTAGCTATGTGGGCGTTAAAACCCTGTGTACGCGGATGCGAGGATAAGTACTTCCTTTTTCTAACCAGAGTCTCATGTAGTGTGAGCTGAACTGGAGAGATGGAGATCGTGGAACTTGCGGGTGTGCCGGTGGACATGGCAGACTGAGAGACGGTTGGAGACGGTATTGTTTCCGCCGGTGCCCTAGATGCAATATTTCCGCCTACAAAACTGGTGATTCCCTGACCCTGACTGCTTTTGGCTGGCAAAGAAACCTGCACAGATACTGCCGGTGGTGCGGAAAATGGTGGCCTTACAGTGACGGAAGGGATGTTGCGTTGTTGACTAGCTTCATTGGCCGAGGGTGCTACAACCTTAAGGGACGTTTGGTAGTTAGTCCAGGCTTGAAAATGCATGGTGGTTAAGTGTCTATGCATGCAACTAGTATTGAGACTTTTCAGATTCTGACCTCTGCTTAAGCTAGTAGAACATTTTTGACAGATGACTTTGCGCTGATCAATTGGATGTTGTTTAAAAAAATGCCAGACTGCACTCTTCCTAGCATCGGATCCCTTTTCAGGGATTGCAGACTGAGCTTTAACCGGATGGCAACGCTGTGCTCCAACAGGTTTTGGCTTTGACACGCCTTTTGGGCCAGATAGGGGCCCGGCAGATGGAACCTGTTGCGATGTTGATGCCTGCTGCGGCCCCTCCTCCACCTCCGCTTCTGAACTACTGCTGCCTGCACCCTGTTCCCCCAATGGCTGCCAATCGGGGTCAACAACCGGGTCATCTATTACCTCCTCTTCGAGCTCGTGTGCAACTTCGTCTGTGTCACTGTGTCGGTCTGTGGTATAGCGTTCGTGGCGGGGCAACATAGTCTCATCAGGGTCTGATTGTGAATCTGTACCCTGAGAGGGCAATGTGGTGGTCTGAGTCAAAGGAGCAGCATAGTACTCTGGCTGTGGCTGTGCATCAGTGCACTCCATGTCAGAATCTACTTGTAATGGGCATGGCCTGTTAAGTGTTTCACTTTCTAAGCCAGGGACGGTATGTGTAAAGAGCTCCATGGAGTGATCCGTTGTGTCGCCTGCTGCATCCTTCTCTCTTGTTGTAGTTTTTGCTGAGGAGGACAAGGAAGCGACTTGTCCCTGACCGTGAACATCCACAAGCGACGCGCTGCTTTTACATTTACCAGTTTCAGAAGAGGAGGCAAAAGAGCTAGAGGCTGAGTCTGCAATGTAAGCCAAAACTTGCTGTTGCTGCTCTGGCTTTAAAAGCGTTTTTCCTACTCCCAGAAAAGAGAGCGTTCGAGGCCTTGTGTAGCCAGACGACGAAACTGGCTCCACAGCTCCAGACTTAGGTGGAATATTTTTATCCCCACGACCACCTGATGCTCCACTACCACTACCATCATTACCAGCTGACAATGAACGCCCACGGCCACGACCTCTTGCACCAGACTTCCTCATTGTTTTAAAAAATTAACCAAAGTAACTTTATTTGTTGCTGTCAAACAACTTACACGGTGAGCTATAACTTCAGTATGATTTCTATATCCCTTAACAGGTTGGTGAGACCACAAGGAAAATCAGGCACAATGTTACACACTCTGTTTTCTGTGGCACAAAATCACAGAGATGACACACACGCAGGACTGTCACTCAAGCACTAATGTCAATATTATTCTCCCACCTAATTTTTGTTTTTGTTTTTTTTTCTCAGGGAGACTTTAGAAACCAAATAAGATAAAATGTTTTTTTCAGGGACAATTTAGAAACCAAATACTAATAAAAAAAAAAAAAAAATAAAATAGCCTTTCTATGGCCCACAATTAGAGAGAGAGAGGTGGCACACCCAGGAGTCAAGACTGTAACACAAGCTGAAAGGGCAATATTACTCTCCCACTGTTTTTTTATGTATTTTTTTTTTTTCAGGGAGACTTTAGAAACCAAATAATATTAAACAAAGCAAAAAAATAAATAGGCTTTCTATGGCCCACAATTAGAGAGAGAGAGGTGGCACACCCAGGAGTCAAGACTGGCACACAAGCTGAAAGGGCAATATTACTCTCCCACTGTTTTTTTATGTATTTTTTTTTTTTCAGGGAGACTTTAGAAACCAAATAATATTAAACAAAGCAAAAAAATAAATAGGCTTTCTATGGCCCACAATTAGAGAGAGAGAGGTGGCACACCCAGGAGTCAAGACTGGCACACAAGCTGAAAGGGCAATATTACTCTCCCACTGTTTTTTTATGTATTTTTTTTTCAGGGAGACTTTAGAAACCAAATAATATTAAACAAAGCAAAAAAATAAATAGGCTTTCTATGGCCCACAATTAGAGAGAGAGAGGTGGCACACCCAGGAGTCAAGACTGGCACACAAGCTGAAAGGGCAATATTACTCTCCCACTGTTTTTTTATGTATTTTTTTTTTCAGGGAGTCTTTAG
This sequence comes from Ranitomeya variabilis, assembly GCF_051348905.1. Lineage (NCBI taxonomy): Eukaryota > Metazoa > Chordata > Amphibia > Anura > Dendrobatidae > Ranitomeya > Ranitomeya variabilis. Next base: position 241,448,821 of record NC_135232.1, read on the forward strand.
AAACCAAATAATATTAAAAAAAGCAAAAAAATAAATAGGCTTTCTATGGCCCACAATTAGAGAGAGAGAGGTGGCACACCCAGGAGTCAAGACTGGCACACAAGCTGAAAGGGCAATATTACTCTCCCACTGTTTTTTTATGTTTTTTTGTTTTTTTTTCAGGGAGACTTTAGAAACCAAATAATATTAAAAAAAGCAAAAAAATAAATAGGCTTTCTATGGCCCACAATTAGAGAGAGAGAGGTGGCACACCCAGGAGTCAAGACTGGCACACAAGCTGAAAGGGCAATATTACTCTCCCACTGTTTTTTATGTATTTTTTTTTTCAGGGAGACTTTAGAAACCAAATAATATTAAAAAAAAGCAAAAAAATAAATAGGCTTTCTATGGCCCACAATTAGAGAGAGAGAGGTGGCACACCCAGGAGTCAAGACTGGCACACAAGCTGAAAGGGCAATATTACTCTCCCACTGTTTTTTTATGTATTTTTTTTTTCAGGGAGACTTTAGAAACCAAATAATATTAAAAAAGCAAAAAAATAAATAGGCTTTCTATGGCCCACAATTAGAGAGAGAGAGGTGGCACACCCAGGAGTCAAGACTGGCACACAAGCTGAAAGGGCAATATTACTCTCCCACTGTTTTTTTATGTATTTTTTTTTTTTTCAGGGAGACTTTAGAAACCAAATAATATTAAAAAAAGCAAAAAAATAAATAGGCTTTCTATGGCCCACAATTAGAGAGAGAGAGGTGGCACACCCAGGAGTCAAGACTGGCACACAAGCTGAAAGGGCAATATTACTCTCCCACTGTTTTTTTATGTATTTTTTTTTTCAGGGAGACTTTAGAAACCAAATAATATTAAACAAAGCAAAAAAATAAATAGGCTTTCTATGGCCCACAATTAGAGAGAGAGAGGTGGCACACCCAGGAGTCAAGACTGGCACACAAGCTGAAAGGGCAATATTACTCTCCCACTGTTTTTTTATGTATTTTTTTTTTTCAGGGAGACTTTAGAAACCAAATAATATTAAAAAAAGCAAAAAAATAAATAGGCTTTCTATGGCCCACAATTAGAGAGAGAGAGGTGGCACACCCAGGAGTCAAGACTGGGACACAAGCTGAAAGGGCAATATTACTCTCCCACTGTTTTTTTATGTATTTTTTTTTTCACGGAGACTTTAGAAACCCAATAATATTAAAAAAAACAAAAAAATAAATAGGCTTTGTATGGCCCACTGAATGAGAGATGGCACACACAGGAGTGGCACACAAGCCCTGACTGAGGCCAATATTTTTCTCCCACTGATTGATGTAGTGTTTTTGTGTTGAGGTAGATTTTAGAACACAAATCAAGGAAAAAAATAAATAGGCTTTCTATGGCCCACTCAGTGAGAGATGGCACACACAGGGATGGCACTGTAGCAGAAATGCCAATCTTAATCTTCCACAAAAAAAAAACAAAAAAACAGGGACTGTCCTACAATTACTATCTCCCTGCAGTAATGTAAGCCAGGTATGGCAGGCAGCAATAGGAGTGGACTGATGCACAAATTAAATAAAAAGTGTGGACAAACAAAAAAGATAGCTGTGCAGAAAGGAAGGAACAAGAGGATATGTGCTTTGAAAAAAGCAGTTGGTTTGCACAGTGGCGTACACACAGCAATACAGCTATCACGGAGCCTTCTAGGGCAGGCCAATGAGCTACAGCGCTGAGGGAAAAAAAAAAAATGTAGCTTCCAGTGTCCCTGCACACCGAAGGTGGTGTTGGACAGTGGAAATTGCTACAGCACAAGCGGTTTGGTGGTTAGTGGACCCTGCCTAACGCTATCCCTGCTTCTGACGAAGCGGCAGCAACCTCTCCCTAAGCTCAGATCAGCAGCAGTAAGATGGCGGTCGGCGGGAACGCCCCTTTATAGCCCCTGTGACGCCGCAGACAGCAAGCCAATCACTGCAATGCCCTTCTCTAAGATGGTGGGGACCAGGACCTATGTCATCACGCTGCCCACACTCTGCGTTCACCTTCATTGGCTGAGAAATGGCGCTTTTTGCGTCATTGAAACGCGACTTTGGCGCGAAAGTCGCGTACCGCATGGCCGACAAGCACAGGGGTCGGATCGGGTTTCATGAGATGCCGACTTAGCCAAAAGTCGGCGACTTTTGAAAATGAACGACCCGTTTCGCTCAACCCTAGCTGCAACCTATCATCGACGGGCACAGTCCGGCCATGAATTCGCCCCTCCCTACTCTCCTCCGGTCAGTGCCCCCATTGCGGTTTAGCAGTCTGTTACCGCTGCTATTAACCCTGTGTGACCAACTTTTTACTAGATCTAATGTTAAAAATAATAAAAAAAATTAAAAATCGTGCTATTCTCACCTTCCGGTGCCTTTCCCACTCCTCGCGACGCTCTGGTCCCAAGAGTGCATTGCGGCAATGACCGGAGATGATATAGCGGTCTCGCGAGACCGCTACATCATCACGTGTTATTGCCGCAATGCATTCTTGGGACAGGAGCGTCACAAGGAGCATCAGTAAACTTTTAAAATAAAGTTTTTTATTTTATTTTTTTTTTTTAACAGGAATATAGTGCCCACATTGCTATTTACTACGTGGTCTGTGTTATATACTACATGGGCTGTGCTATATACTACGTCTCTGTGCTGTATACTACGTCGGCTGTGCAATATACTACGTGGGCTGTGCTATATACTACGTGGGCTGTGCTATATACTGCGTGGCCTGTTATATACTACGTCTCTGTGCTATATACTACGTGGCTGGGCTACATACTACGTGGCCTGTTATATACTACGTGGGCTGTGTTATGTACTGTGTGGGCTGTGCTATATACTACTATACTTAGCACGGTATATAATATGCAGCTGTGTATATAATAAAATGTAGTATACCGTAAATACTCGTGTATAAGCCGAGTTTTTCAGCATATTTTTTTGTGCTGAAAACGCCTCCCTCGGCTTATACATGAGTCATTGTCTCAGAAAGATGGAGAGGGATCAGCGGGTCACAGAGGCAGGAGCCGGTGGCTGCGGCTAAAGCCTGTGCCGCTGCTAAAGAGAAATGAATATTCAATGCGCTGGCAGTGAATATTCATTTCTCTTACAGCGTGCGCACAGCCGCCGGCTTCCAGCACACATCCTATTTACCTTTCTTGCGCGCCCTCGCTGCATCTCATTCCTGCCCCAGCAGCTCTTCAGGCCGAGCGATCATGTGTCCTCCCGCTCATTAAGGTAATGAGTATTCACCCCTCTCCATTCCCATAGGCATGGAGTAAATATTCATTACCTTAAAGAGCGGGGGACACGTGATCACCCAGCCACAGGAGCTGCTGGCACCGGAACGAGATGCTGCGATGGCATGCAGGGAAGGTAATTAGGATTTTTATTTTTTTTTTTAATAGGAAACATGCATACAAGAACAGGGATAAGGAGCCATGCATACAAGGACGGGGATAAGGAGCCATGCATACAAGGACGGGGATAAGGAGCCATGCAGACAAGGACGGGGATAAGGAGCCATGCAGACAAGGACGGGGATAAGGAGCCATGCAGACAAGGACAGGGATAAGGAGCCATGCAGACAAGGACGGGGATAAGGAGCCATGCAGACAAGGACGGGGATAAGGAGCCATGCAGACAAGGATGGGGATAAGGAGCCATGCAGACAAGGACGGGGATAAGGAGCCATGCAGACAAGGACGAGGATAAGGAGCCATGCAGACAAGGATGGGGATAAGGAGCCATGCAGACAAGGACGGGGATAAGGAGCCATGCAGACAAGGACGGGGATAAGGAGCCATGCAGACAAGGACGGGGATAAGGAGCCATGCAGACAAGGACGGGGATAAGGAGCCATGCAGACAAGGATGGGGATAAGGAGCCATGCAGACAAGGACGGGAATAAGAAGCCCATGCAGACAAGGACGGGGATAAGGAGCCATGCAGACAAGGACGGGGATAAGGAGCCATGCAGACAAGGACGGGGATAAGGAGCCATTCAGACAAGGACGGGAATAAGAAGCCCATGCATACAAGGACGGAGATAAGGAGCCATGCAGACAAGGATGGGGATAAGGAGCCATGCAGACAAGGATGGGGATAAGGAGCCATGCAGACAAGGACGGGGATAAGGAGCCATGCAGACAAGGACAGGGATAAGGAGCCATGCAGACAAGGACGGGGATAAGGAGCCATGCAGACAAGGACAGGGATAAGGAGCCATGCAGACAAGGACGGGGATAAGGAGCCATGCAGACAAGGACGGGGATAAGGAGCCATGCAGACAAGGACGGGGATAAGGAGCCATGCAGACAAGGATGGGGATAAGGAGCCATGCAGACAAGGACGGGAATAAGAAGCCCATGCATACAAGGACAGGGATAAGGAGCCATGCAGACAAGGATGGGGATAAGGAGCCATGCAGACAAGGATGGGGATAAGGAGCCATGCAGACAAGGATGGGGATAAGGAGCCATAGATTCAGGGACGAGGGAGCCTGATTAATTGTTAGAAAAGTAGCGGACCCGTGTGTCAATGTTTCGGATCCATAACTGAACATTTCTCTGATATGGAAGTGAAATGTTGCCACATGGGCTAATAAAGAGTATAACAAAAATTGGTTCCATTTTCTTCCACAAAAGTGGTACAATTTTCTTCCCACTTGCTGTCCGTGTGCAGTCGTTTTTTTTCTCAGCAGATGTTGCAGTCCGATACACGGCGAGTCAGACCATTGAGGAGATGGAGAAATGAATTTCTCTGTCTCCTCCACATCTGTGCTGCGAGAACATTGGAGCACTGACACTTGGCTCACGCTCGCAGCAGAGCAAGAGCCGGGTATCGTTAGATCACATCCGATTCCATATGCTAGTGTGATTCCACCCTAATGAGTACCTATTAAGCCCACGTTCACACAGTCAGTATTTGTTCAGTATTTTAATCAGTATTTGTAAGTCAAAACCAGGAGTGGGACAATCCAGAGGAAAAGTATAATAGAAACATATGCACCACTTCTGCATTTATCACCCACTCCTGGTTTTGGCTACAAATACTGATTTAAAATACTGACCAAATACTGAAAGTGTGAACATGGCCTTTTCTGTATATATCTACACTGCACAGTACCGCTCCTCCTGTCCTGTATATATACACTGCACAGTACCACTCCTCCTGTTCTATTGTCAGAGAGGTGACATCGGACTTTGGGACGGTCAATACTCTTTTATTATTTTCAGGGTTTTTTTATGGGAAAATAAAAAAAAATATTGGAAAACCCATTTAAATGGATATGGGTTTGTTTGGCAGGCAGGGCTGCTTTTTTGTCCCAGTCCGGCCCTGTGTGTGTATCTTTATACAGTGGAACTGTGCATGTGTGGTGTGTGTGTATATATATATATATATATATATATATATATTAACAAGACCACCTGTTCCCGGCGCCAGCACCAGAAAATCCTTACAGTGCTCATGATATGAGGATTCACACCTAGTATCTGTAGACAGGTAGCTTAAGATCCGAAAACCCCTTTAAGGATGGGTCGCTACTCATGGGCCACTGCTGTGTGCTTGCCCCCCAGGCTAAAATTTGCCAGCCAGCCCCTAGCTGCAGATATGGACATTCAGAGTCTGTCTTCTAGTGTGGATCATCTCACTGCAAGGGTACAGGGCATTCAGGATTATGTAGTCCGCAGTCCTATGTCAGAGCCTAAAATACCAATTCCTGAGCTGTTTTCCGGAGATAGATCTAGGTTTTTGAACTTTAAGAATAATTGTAAGTTATTCCTTTCTCTGAGACCTCGCTCCTCTGGTGATTCTGTTCAGCAAGTTAAAATTGTTGAGTACTAAATAAACAAAGGCACCGCGCCAACTCGATAAATAATACGTAGAGGTATATAAAATGAGCATCCACCTGGACACAACGTAACGCACAATAAAAGTATAAGTAATAACAATAACCAAAAATAAATGGCGGAATAAATGCCTGTTATGTCCAAAGTTCCACATAAAATGCGTGGCTGCTATTAAGAAGAAAAGCACACTTACTGGCTAATGATGTAGCTGCTTGTAAGGGTGATAGTACGTTCTCAGGAGGGCTGCAATTATCCTAATAACTTGTAAAGGCAGGATCGCCAGCGGCCCATAAAATTGAGAGTCCAGTATCCGGAGTGGCGATGTCCAGGGCAGCGGCGTGGGGCGGCACAACCCGAGAATGAAGGGAGCGTCCTCCCTGGTGAGTGTGTGCCCGCCGCACACGTCAGGAACACCGCTTGCCGGCACACGTGGGCCAGGAGAAGCTGGCGCACGGAGCGGTGAAAAAAGGGGGCGTGGTTAAGGTGACGTCACCAAAACAAAAAAACAGAGGACGGATGCCGCACAGGACCACACTTGCCTACGCGTTTCGAAGGTCTACGGACCTTCTTCGTCAGGGCTGAGGATACTGGCGGTCTCTTAGTCCTTTTAAAGCGCCATATGCCCCCATAATGCACCGGCCCCTGGAACACTGTAAACCTATTGGGCCACTAATAACATGAAGAGGATGAATAAATAAGAATTTAACTATACATAGTAAAACCGGGAATTATCCGGGACAAAATGTCCTGTACTAAATATATAAAAACACCTTTTATTATGATAAATATAAAAACACCATATAAATTACACCATATAAATTAAAAGAATACACATTAAATGGTATAAAATATGCCGCTGTAAGTTATAACAGGCATATAAATATCTAAAAAGACGAAAAAAAGGGGTACGAAAAAAAGGGGGGAGAGGGAAGGGGAGGGGGGGGAGAGAGAGGAGGGAAGAGGGAAATCGTACCGAATAATGAGGAAGGAGCTACCGTACATAAGGAGTTAGCTAAAAGCGTATAGCTCAATTTCGCAGTTCAGGCCTTTAGGAACTAAGCTGTCTAACGTAAAAATCCACTTGGATTCAGTACGTGACATTGACTTAATATAATCACCTCCCCTCCAATTCTTGTGTACCCTCTGAATGCCACAAAAACTTAATCCTTTACTTGACCTCCCATGGTGCTCCATAAAATGTCTAGACAGGGGGTGGCCTACAAAGCCTTTCTCTATATTATTGAAATGTTCCTTAAGCCGGTCCATGAGTCTACGTTTGGTCCAGCCTATATAAATTTTGTCACATGGACATTTAATCAAGTAAATTACCCCCGTAGACCAGCAGGATATGCTGTCTTTGATAAAAAATTCCCGAGAGCCGTCTGAATTAAAACATTTTACTTGTTTACTCTTTTTAAAATTTGTACGTACACAACAAGAACAAGTGCCACAGGGAGTAAAACCTGGATCAATTTGGTGAAATTTCTTAGTGGGACCCCTTCTGGTAGTTGGAGCTATGATATTCCCAATTGACTGCGTTTTCCTAAAAATGAACCTTGGGTTATGGGGTAGTAGGCCACCTATCACCTTATCCAATTGGAGGGTTGCCCAAAGTTTACGTATTATTTTAGTAAACAATTTATGCCCCTGATGATACCGCGTAATAATGGGCAGGCGGTGAATTTGATCTACAATACCCTCTCCAATGGGTGAATTCCTGGTGGTTTTATGTATGAAGGTGTCTCTCGAGGTTTCATAGACCGCCTTATTGGCCACCATAATAAGGTCTAAAGGGTAACCTTTTTCCAGGAATTTTCCCGTCAGGTGCTCAGCCTCGATTTCATAATCCTGAATTTTAGTACAATTCCGTCTTAATCGAGTGAATTAACTTTTAGGGATATTAGTCAACCAGACGGGGAGGTGGCAACTACTTATATCAATAAAACCATTGGAGTCCACCGCCTTGCGGTGGCATTTGGTTAATACCTTATCATCTTCAATAAAAATATTCAGGTCCAGGAAATTGACTGTTGTTTTACTAGTAGTTGCTGTAAATTCCAACCCAAAGTCATTACAATTGAGGCTGGCAACAAATACATCTAACTCATCTTGGGGGCCATTCCAAATAAACAAAACGTCGTCTATAAACCGTTTCCACATAACCAACCCAATATTGCAGCTGTTGGTAAGTTTTATGTGTAGCTCCTCCCATCTAGCTACGTAGAGGTTCGCATAGCTGGGAGCGAAGCGAGTACCCATGGCTGTTCCCCATGTTTGAAGATAGAACTGGCCATCATAAACGAAATAATTATGCTCCAAAATGAAAAGAATGCTCTCAATAATACTCCCCCTTTGTTATTTGACAGAATTAGCACAGTTACTGTCTAGGCACCCGCAGCCTTCTCTTTTACTCACCTGGGAGCGCCGGTGTGTGTTTATTTCTTTGTTATTTCTTTGTTATTTCTTTGTAAGTTAAAATTGTTATTTCTTTGTTACGTGGTGACTAGTGTTGAGCGATACTTTCCGATATCGGAAAGTATCGGTATCGGAAAGTATCGGCCGATACCGTCACAGTATCGGAATCCAATCCGATACCGATACCCGATCCCAATGCAAGTCAATGGGACGAAAATATCGGAATTAAAATAAACCCTTTCTTTCCTTGTAGGTTAATTCTACATGAAGGAAAACAACTAAGAATAATGTAGGATGTATTGGGGGAGGTGGCGGAGACATTAAAGGCACAGGGGTTTATCCCAATCAAATAGAATAGCAGTATTTTTAATTTTTTTATGACGTTCGGCGTTAGAAAGAATTTGACTATGTTAATTTTTTATTTATTTTGTCAGATATTGATGTTTCACTACTTCCACGCCCTTCACCCTATTTTTTACTTCTCCCACACTTTCTTCTTCATTATCCTCATCATCAGCTTCTGTGACATCAACTTCTTCACCTTATTCATCTTCTTCTTTTCTACGTATATATATATATTTTTTTTTACATTGTTCATATTCTTTTTATTTAACTATTATCTTTTTTATATTCAACTTCTTCATCATATTCTTATTTGTGACAGGCATTCCCGTAGTTGTTATCTATAAAAGTTTGAAGATTACACCTTCCGTTCTGCCTGTCACAAAACAGTTACATTTGTCCGCGTTCAGTTTGGCCTGCAGCATCAGGCTTTATCCAGGGGCACCACGAGGAGGAACGGACTCACCCCCATACACTGCTTAGTCTTCTTCTGCTTATAATTTAGATAATATCTTTTGCTCTGATATTTAGTCTTATGCTTAATGTTCTTCTGCTCTTTGTTCTGCAGCCTCTTGTTCTTCTGCTTCTCGGTCTTCCAGGTTGTCGTCGTCATCTCCAGGGTCGTCATCTCCAGGGTCGTCGTCATCGGGGTCGTCGTCATCGGGGTCGTCGTCATCGGGGTCGTCTTCAGGGTCATCGTCTCCAGGGTCGTCGTCATCTCGGTGGTTGTCGTCTCTGGTGTCGTCATCATCTTAGGGGTGGTCTTCCGGGTCATCGTCTTTCGGGTCTTGAACTTGGAAATGTAGCAGAAGGTACAAGAAGGCTGAGAAAATGCCGAGAAACAGCTGATGGAACTGGAACTCGGATGGCTACCCGAAGGTCCAAGAGCCAATGGAACTACCGAGGACCAGCTGACGTTACTGGAACCCGGTTACTAAGCAGGAGGTACCCGTGCCTGAAAGCACTACCAAGGACCACCTGACGTTGGTGGAACTCGGATACCCAGAGGGAGGCACCTAAGCCAAAGGCTCTGCCCGGAACCAGCTGACGGTACTGGAACCAGGATGGGGAGCAGAAGGTACAAGAGCAAAAGACACTGCCGAGAACCAGCTGACGGTACTGGAACCCGGATGGGTAGCCGAAGGTCCAAGAGCCAATGGAACTACCGAGGACCAGCTGACGTTACTGGAACCCGGTTACTAAGCAGGAGGTACCCGTGCCTGAAAGCACTACCAAGGACCACCTGACGTTGGTGGAACTCGGATACCCAGAGGGAGGCACCTAAGCCAAAGGCTCTGCCCGGAACCAGCTGACGGTACTGGAACCAGGATGGGGAGCAGAAGGTACAAGAGCAAAAGACACTGCCGAGAACCAGCTGACGGTACTGGAACCCGGATGGGTAGCCGAAGGTCCAAGAGCCAATGGAACTACCGAGGACCAGCTGACGTTACTGGAACCCGGTTACTAAGCAGGAGGTACCCGTGCCTGAAAGCACTACCAAGGACCACCTGACGTTGGTGGAACTCGGATACCCAGAGGGAGGCACCTAAGCCAAAGGCTCTGCCCGGAACCAGCTGACGGTACTGGAACCAGGATGGGGAGCAGAAGGTACAAGAGCAAAAGACACTGCCGAGAACCAGCTGACGGTACTGGAACCCGGATGGGGACCTATTCAAGCTTGTCTTCCTAGGGCCCCAACTGGCGGTGTGTTAGAGCCCAGGGACAGCAGGAGGAGGAGCAGGGGGAGGGGAGTGTAGGCCGAAGCCTGCACAGGCGGCAGCTTTGGGTGTGTTGTGTCTGCGTGGCTTTTGCAGGACACGTTGCCGGCTACACAGCAGGGGATCAGCTGGCGGTGCTGGACCCCACTGACACATTGGCGAGGTGTTTGGCTCTGTGCAGCCAGCACTTCCGGACAGCAACTAGCGTTGTTGGAGCCCGGGCTCTGCAGGTGGAGCAGAGTGTAGGCCGAAGCCTAATTGAACCGATTTCAAAAGTCACCTTTAACCCCCCCTCAGGGGTTACAAAGTAGAAGAGCCACAGCTTATGCAGCAGCAGTGCTGCGCAAGTCAAAGGTTGCTCTTGTAATTTTTCTCCTTGCACACGCTGAATGGAACACGTATAACATTTAGCCCTTTATACAGTCAAACTGTGTAATGGAGGCGAGAGTTCCCTTTGTAATGAGACGCAGCACAGGTGTCAAGAATCCCACCTTGGTGCTGGGTGCAGCCTCCCGAGCGTTGTTATTTGCTGTACAGGAGTCTGCGCTGTCGTGTTATCCCCTGGCCTAGCGCCGTTAGCGCTGCCCATCTTCTGGCATCATGTAATGTCGGCCGGTGCGGTTCGCGATGCCCATGAATCCCAGCCCCGCAGTGTCTTAACATTGTTAAAACACTGCGGGGCTGGGATTCAGGGCCTGGCGCAGCACATATGTTCGCCTCTCACACTCGGGTCCTTACACCCGCTTCAGACTGTGCGGCGTCATCTGATCCCTTATCGCATGCCACGGCCATGAAGCCGCACAGTCCGAAGAAGGCGGAAGGAGAGGAGGGACAGGCGAACTGATGCACTGATCCTGCCCATGAATCACACCCTCGCAGTCCCAATGAATAAGACACCGAGGGGCGTTGTGTGGGTCAGGGCGGCCGCAGAGGCGCAGCCAGCCAAACAATGATGCCAGAAGACGGGCAGCGCTACCAAGGGGGTTGCAGCGTGTCATTACAAAGGAAAGTCACACCACCGGGACGGTTAAATGGTCACACAGAGGACACATTTCAGACGTGTTTTCAGTTCCACATGTGCGAGGAGAATACGTTTCTGAGCCACCTTGCACACATGCAGCATTACCGCTGTACAAGGTGGCTGGATAACGTAAAAACGCCTGGGGGAGGGGGGACAGGTTCCCTTCAATTTCAGTTCTTGTGTCTGCGTGGCTTTTGCAGGACACGTTGCCGGCTGCACAGCAGGGGAACAGCTGGCGGTGCTGGACCCCACTGACACATTGGCTGGTGTTTTTCTCTGTGCAGCTAGCACATCTGGGCCCCAACTGGCGGTTTGTTAGAGCCCAGGGTCAGCAGGAGGAGGAGGAGCAGGAGCAGGGGGAGGGGAGTGTAGGCCGAAGCCTGCACTGGCGGCAGCTTTGGGTCTGTTGTGTCTGCGTGGCGGTCGCAGGACACGATGCCGGCTGCACAGCAGGGGAACAGCTGGCGGTGCTGAACCCCACTGACACATTGGCGAGGTGTTTTTCTCTGTGCAGCTAGCAGTACCGGGCCCCAACTGGCGGTGTTGGAGCCCAGGGTCAGCAGGAGGAGCAGGGGGAGCGGAGTGTAGGCCGAAGCCTGCACTCGAGCAAGTTGAAAGGAAACCTTTAACCCCCCCCCCCCCAGGCGTTTGTAGCTGAAAGAGCCATTGTGTACAGCACTAATGCTGGAAAAGGTAAACTTAGCTCTTTTAATTATGGTCCTTGCACATGCGGAACCTAACAGTTATGAAATGTGTCCCCTCACAGCGTTAAACCGTCCGGTAGGTGGAACTTTCCTTTGTCGTGTGACGCAGCACAGCCATCATTTTTACCCCCTTGGCGCCGTGCGCCGCCTCCTCAGCGTTGTTTTAATCTGTCCCGGAGCCTGCGCTGTTAGGTTAGCCCTTGGCCATGCACACATTTTGCGCTGCCCGTCTTCTGACATCATTTGGTGTCAGGCTGGCTGCGCCTGTGCGGGTGCGGTGGCCGAGATCCCGCCTCGCAGTGTCGTCTAATGTAATCCCACCGCGGGCCTGTGATCCGTGCCCGTGCGCAGTGCATATCCTCTCCTCTCACTCCCCTCCCTACGGCTTTTTCAGACTGTGCGGTGTCACGGCCGTGGCATGCTATTAGGGACCAGCTGACATCGCACAGTCTGAAGAAGCCGTAGGGAGGGGAGTGAGAGGAGAGGATATGCACTGCGCACGGGCACGGATCACAGGCCCGCGGTGGGATTACATTAGACGACACTGCGAGGCGGGATCTCGGCCACCGCACCCGCACAGGCGCAGCCAGCCTGACACCAAATGAGGTCAGAAGACGGGCAGCGCAACATGTGTGCATGGCCAAGGGCTAACCTAACAGCGCAGGCTCCGGGACAGATTAAAACAACGCTGAGGAGGCGGCGCACGGCGCCAAGGGGGTAAAAATGATGGCTGTGCTGCGTCACACGACAAAGGAAAGTTCCACCTACCGGACGGTTTAACGCTGTGTGGGGACACATTTCATAAGTGTTTGGTTCAGCATGTGCAAGGAGCATCACGAAAAGAGGCACTTTTTCCCTTTGCATCATTACTGCTGCACAAGGTGGCTCCTTCAGTAACAAACGCCTGGGGGGGGGGGGTCAGGTTCCCTTACATTTAACTTGTTGTGCCTGCGTGGCGGTCGCAGTACACGTTGCCGTATACACAGCAGGGGAACAGCTGGCGGTGCTGAACCCCACTAACACATTGGCGAGGTGTTTGGCTCTGTGCGTACAGCACTTCTGGACGGCAACTGGCGGTGTTGGAGCCCAGGGACAGGTGGAGGAGGAGGAGGTTGGAGGAGGTTGGAGGAGGTAGGAGGGATTGCCACACACACAGCAGGGGAACAGCTGACGTTACTGAACCCCAATAACAGAGGAGGGACTGTTGACTGTGCGTACAGCACTTCTGGACGGCAACTGGCGGTGTTGGAGCCCAGGGACAGGTGGAGGAGGAGGAGGTTGGAGGAGGTTGGAGGAGGTAGGAGGGATTGCCACACACACAGCAGGGGAACAGCTGACGTTACTGAACCCCAATAACAGAGGAGGGACTGTTGACTGTGCGTACAGCACTTCTGGACGGCAACTGGCGGTGTTGGAGCCCAGGGGCAGGTGGAGGAGGAGGAGGTTGGAGGAGGTTGGAGGAGGTAGGAGGGATTGCCACACACACAGCAGGGGAACAGCTGACGTAACTGAACCCCAATAACAGAGGAGCGACTGTTGACTGTGCGTACAGCACTTCTGGACGGCAACTGGCGGTGTTGGAGCCCAGGGGCAGGTGGAGGAGGAGGAGGTTGGAGGAGGTTGGAGGAGGTAGGAGGGATTGCCACACACACAGCAGGGGAACAGCTGACGTTACTGAACCCCAATAACAGAGGAGGGACTGTTGACTGTGCGTACAGCACTTCTGGACGGCAACTGGCGGTGTTGGAGCCCAGGGGCAGGTGGAGGAGGAGGAGGTTGGAGGAGGTTGGAGGTAGGAGGGATTGCCACACACACAGCAGGGGAACAGCTGACGTTACTGAACCCCAATAACAGAGGAGGGACTGTTGACTGTGCGTACAGCACTTCTGGACGGCAACTGGCGGTGTTGGAGCCCAGGGACAGGTGGAGGAGGAGGAGGTTGGAGGAGGTTGGAGGAGGTAGGAGGGATTGCCACACACACAGCAGGGGAACAGCTGACGTTACTGAACCCCAATAACAGAGGAGCGACTGTTGACTGTGCGTACAGCACTTCTGGACGGCAACTGGCGGTGTTGGAGCCCAGGGGCAGGTGGAGGAGGAGGAGGTTGGAGGAGGTTGGAGGAGGTAGGAGGGATTGCCACACACACAGCAGGGGAACAGCTGACGTTACTGAACCCCAATAACAGAGGAGGGACTGTTGACTGTGCGTACAGCACTTCTGGACGGCAACTGGCGGTGTTGGAGCCCAGGGGCAGGTGGAGGAGGAGGAGGTTGGAGGAGGTTGGAGGTAGGAGGGATTGCCACACACACAGCAGGGGAACAGCTGACGTTACTGAACCCCAATAACAGAGGAGGGACTGTTGACTGTGCGTACAGCACTTCTGGACGGCAACTGGCGGTGTTGGAGCCCAGGGACAGGTGGAGGAGGAGGAGGTTGGAGGAGGTTGGAGGAGGTAGGAGGGATTGCCACACACACAGCAGGGGAACAGCTGACGTTACTGAACCCCAATAACAGAGGAGCGACTGTTGACTGTGCGTACAGCACTTCTGGACGGCAACTGGCGGTGTTGGAGCCCAGGGGCAGGTGGAGGAGGAGGAGGTTGGAGGAGGTTGGAGGAGGTAGGAGGGATTGCCACACACACAGCAGGGGAACAGCTGACGTTACTGAACCCCAATAACAGAGGAGGGACTGTTGACTGTGCGTACAGCACTTCTGGACGGCAACTGGCGGTGTTGGAGCCCAGGGGCAGGTGGAGGAGGAGGAGGTTGGAGGAGGTTGGAGGAGGTAGGAGGGATTGCCACACACACAGCAGGGGAACAGCTGACGTTACTGAACCCCAATAACAGAGGAGGGACTGTTGACTGTGCGTACAGCACTTCTGGACGGCAACTGGCGGTGTTGGAGCCCAGGGGCAGGTGGAGGAGGAGGAGGTTGGAGGAGGTTGGAGGAGGTAGGAGGGATTGCCACACACACAGCAGGGGAACAGCTGACGTTACTGAACCCCAATAACAGAGGAGGGACTGTTGACTGTGCGTACAGCACTTCTGGACGGCAACTGGCGGTGTTGGAGCCCAGGGGCAGGTGGAGGAGGAGGAGGTTGGAGGAGGTTGGAGGAGGTAGGAGGGATTGCCACACACACAGCAGGGGAACAGCTGACGTTACTGAACCCCAATAACAGAGGAGGGACTGTTGACTGTGCGTACAGCACTTCTGGACGGCAACTGGCGGTGTTGGAGCCCAGGGACAGGTGGAGGAGGAGGAGGTTGGAGGAGGTTGGAGGAGGTAGGAGGGATTGCCACACACACAGCAGGGGAACAGCTGACGTTACTGAACCCCAATAACAGAGGAGGGACTGTTGACTGTGCGTACAGCACTTCTGGACGGCAACTGGCGGTGTTGGAGCCCAGGGACAGGTGGAGGAGGAGGAGGTTGGAGGAGGTTGGAGGAGGTAGGAGGGACTGCCACACACACAGCAGGGGAACAGCTGACGTTACTGAACCCCAATAACAGAGGAGGGACTGTTGACTGTGCGTACAGCACTTCTGGACGGCAACTGGCGGTGTTGGAGCCCAGGGACAGGTGGAGGAGGAGGAGGTTGGAGGAGGTTGGAGGAGGTAGGAGGGATTGCCACACACACAGCAGGGGAACAGCTGACGTTACTGAACCCCAATAACAGAGGAGGGACTGTTGACTGTGCGTACAGCACTTCTGGACGGCAACTGGCGGTGTTGGAGCCCAGGGGCAGGTGGAGGAGGAGGAGGTTGGAGGAGGTTGGAGGTAGGAGGGATTGCCACACACACAGCAGGGGAACAGCTGACGTTACTGAACCCCAATAACAGAGGAGGGACTGTTGACTGTGCGTACAGCACTTCTGGACGGCAACTGGCGGTGTTGGAGCCCAGGGGCAGGTGGAAAAGCAGAGGAACACAATGTAGGCCGAAGCCTGAGAAAGTCGAAAGGGAACCTTTAACCCCCCCCCCAAGGCGTTTGTAGCTGAAAGAGCCAGCTTGTGCAGCACAAAAGATGCAAAAGGAAAAGGTGGCTCTTTTCATCATGCTCCTTGCAAACACAGAACTAAACACTTTTAAAATGTGTCCCCTGAAGCCGTGAAACCGTCCCGGAGGTGGGACTTTCCTTCGTAATATGACGCAGCACAGCCATCATTACTACCTCCCCGGCGCCGTGCCCCGGCTCCTCAGCGTTGTTTGATTCCATCCCGGAGCCTGCGCTGTTATGTTATCCCGTGGCCAGGCACACTTAGCGCTGCCCATCTTCTGACATCATTTGGTGTCAGGCTGGCTGCGCCTGTGCGGCCGCGCTGGCCGAGAGCCCGCCTCGCAGTGTCTTCTGATGTAATCCCACTGGGGGCCTGGGATCCATGGCCATGCGCAGTGCATATCCTCGCCTCTCACTCCCCTCCCTACGGCTTCTTTTTCAGACTGTGCGGTGTCACGGCCGTGGCATGCTATTAGGGACCAGCTGACACCGAACAGTCTGAAGAAGCCATAGGGAGATGAGTGAGAGGTGGAGGTTCAGATATGCACTGCGCATGTCCATAGATCCCAGGCCCCCAGTGGGATTAAATCAGAAGACACTGCGAGGCGGGCTCTCGGCCAGCGTGGCCGCACAGGCGCAGCCAGCCTGACACCAAATGATGCCAGAAGACGGGCAGCGCTAAGTGTGCCTGGCCACGGGATAACATAACAGCGCAGGCTCCGGGACGGAATCAAACAACGCTGAGGAGCCGGGGCGCGGCGCCGGGGGGGTAGGAATGACGGCTGTGCTGCGTCATATTACGAAGGAAAGTCCCACCTCCGGGACGGTTTTACGGTATCAGTGGACACATTTTATAAGTGTTAAGTTTTGCGTGTGCAAGGAGCAAAACCAAAATAGCTACCTTTTTCCTTGTGCAGCATTACTGCTGCACAAGGTGGCTCTTTCAGTAACAAACGCCTTGGGGGGGGGGGGACAGATTCCCTTACATTTCAGTTGTTGTGTCAGCGTGGCGGTCGCATGACACATTGCCGGCTACACAGCTGGGGATCAGCTGACGTTACTGAAACCCAATAACACTGGGTCGTATGTTTTGACTGTGCAGACGGCACATCTGAGCCTCAACTGGCGGTGTTGGAGCCCAGGAATTTAAGTTCAGGTGGTAGAAAGATGAACACAACAGGAGACCTGGATAACGTATACAGTGACCTAATTATTTAATCAGGAGGAGGAGTGGCAAATTCCTGCGAGATCCAGGCCTTGTTCATTTTCAGGAAAGTAAGCCGGTCAACGTTATCGGAGGATAGTCGCATGCGACGGTCAGTTAGTACACCACCTGCAGCACTAAAGACACGTTCCGATAATACACTGGCCGCAGGGCAAGACAGCACCTCCAATGCATACTGGCTTAGCTCTGGCCATGTATCCAGCTTTGAGACCCAAAACTTGAAAGGGGAAGAGCCGTCTGGGAGTACAGCAAGAGGGCAAGACATGTAGTCTGTCACCATCTGACGGAACCGTTGCCTCCTGCTGACTGGAGCCGTCTGTGATGGTGTAGACTTTTGTGGCGGGCACAGAAAACTGTGCCACAGTTCGGCCATACTGGTCTTGCCTTGGGCAGAGGCACTGCTTCTGCTCCCTCTTTGTGCAGAGCCTCCACCACTGCCTGGACGCACTGAGCTGCTTTGGAATGCACTAGCAGCACTTCTCTCAGTTGGAATGGAGAAGATGATGGAACTGACCAGTGTGTCTTGGTACTCCCGCATTTTTCGCTCCCGGTTCAACGGTGTGATGAGGCTTTCTACGTTGTCCCGGTAGCGAGGATCGAGGAGGGTGAACACCCAATAATCAGACATGTTGAGAATGTGGTCGATGCGGCGGTCGTTTCTCAGGCACTGCAGCATGTAATCCACCATGTGCTGCAGACTGCCAACTGCCCAAGAAACGCTGTCCCCAGCTGGAGGCGTGATCTCTGCCTGCTCGTCATCACCCCACCCTCGCTGTACACACTGAGTACTGGACAATTCGGGAACTCCCTCCTCTGGACGGATGTCTTCCTCCTCCATTGACTCCTCCTCATCCTCCTCACAAACTGTCCCCTGCCTACGCGTTTGTGAGGAACCACGTGGCGCTGACTGTCCAGAAGATGATGGAAGTGGTGAATCCTCATCCTCCACCTCTTCCACAACATCATCCCTTAGCGCTTGCAGTGATTTTTCAAGCAGGCAGATAAGGGGGACAGTCATGCTGACTAGTGCATCATCTGCACTCGCCATCCGCGTGGAATAATCAAAGGGACGCAAAACCTGGCAGACATCCTTCATAGTGGCCCACTCTGTGGTTGTGAAGTCTGTACGGCGCTGACTGCGACTTTTTTGCGCCTGATACAGCTGGTACTCCATTACAGCTTGCTGCTGCTCACACAACCGCTCCAACATATGTAACGTGGAATTCCACCTGGTAGGTAGGTCACATATGATGCGATGTTCCGGCAGGCGGTGTCGGCGCTGCAGAGCCGCAATGCGCGCTTTTGCCGTGCTGGAACGCCGCAAGTGAGCACACTCTAGGCGGACCTTGTGCAGCAGTGCATCAAGATCCGGATAGTCCCTCAAAAAACTCTGCACGACCAAATTGAGCACATGTGCCAGACATGGGATGTGAGTGAGGTTGCCGAGGCCCAGGGCTGCCACCAGATTTCGGCCATTATCACACACTACCATGCCTGGCTGGAGATTCGCTGGCTCAAACCACACATCGCTCTCCTGCTTGATGGCATTCCAGAGCTCCTGCGCTGTGTGGCTACGATTCCCCAAAAAAATTAATTTCAAGACGGCCTGTTGACGTTTGGCCACGGCTGTGCTCATGTCGGTCGTAACAGGTACACGTTCATCACGGGTCCATGTGGAGGTGGACTGTGACAGCTCCTGCAGCGATGATTCTGAGGAACTGGTGTAAGAGGAGGAGTCAATGCGTACAGAATGGATTCCTGCAATCCTTGGAGTGGGCAGGACACGTCCTGCGCCACTCGCACGGTCTGTACCCGGCTCAACGACATTAACCCAATGGGCAGTGAGGGAAAGGTATCGCCCCTGTCCATGTTGACTGGTCCACGCATCGGTGGTGAGGTGGACCTTGCTACTGACGGCGTTCAGTAGCGCGTGTTTTATGTGTCCCTCCACATGCTTGTACAGGGCAGGGACGGCTTGCCTGCTGAAGTAAAAGCGGCTGGGCACACTGTACTGTGGGACTGCCAATGACATCAAGTCACGGAAGCTGTCAGTCTCCACCAGCCTGAATGACAGCATTTCCAGTGACAGAAGTTTGGCAATGCCTGCAGTCAGAGCCTGTGCTCGTGGGTGGTTTGACGAGAAAGGCCGCCTTTTCTCCCATGCCTGTACTACCGATGGCTGTAGACTGGGCTGGGAGTGTGTGGTTGACTGGGAAAGTGGTGCTGCGGGTGGAATGACAGCGGGTCTCTGGACAACAGGGCCAGAGGTTCTTCCACGGCGATCCTGGGAGGAAGCCGAACCAGCTGCGTGTGAGCTAGAGGAAGAGGCAACACGAGCTGAAGAGGTGGTAGCTGCCGCTGTTGGTTGGCCTAGCTCTTCAGTGTGTTTGTCTAACTCCGCCGGGTGCCTGTTGCGCACATGTTTCCACATGTTGGAGGTATTGAGGTTGGCGACTTTTTGACCTCTTTTGATTTTTTGATGACACACCTTGCATCTGACATAGCAAATGTCATCTGCAACTGTGTCAAAAAAGGACCAGGCACTGCAAGTCTTGGGAGCCCCCCTTTTGACTTTTGGAAGAGACATGCTCCTTACGGGTGCCAAAGCGGAGGCTGCAGGATCCGCAGTCTTCCCCCTCCCTCTCCCTCTTTGGGCCGTACGGGGAATCTCTTCCTCAGAGCTGCTCCCACCACCTTCCTGTCCCTGACGCCAAGATGGGTCGAGGACCTCATCATCTACACTACCCTCTGCCCCCAACTGCTCCTCCTGGGTAGTCTCAGCAGCAGAGCACGCACCAGTAAGTGGCACCTGAGTGTCATCATCAGCTGATGCGGCCTGCGAGGTGGTGACCGGAGCCACTGGCCCACCCGCCTCTTCAGAGGAAGACAGAAAAAGCTGTTGGGCATCACTGCACCCTGCCTCTTCTTCCATTTCTCCAATGCTGCTTGGCTGGCCCCCTGTTTCCAAGCCAAGAGATGATTCAGAGAACAGAAGTAGAGACTGCTCCTGTCCTGGGATCTCTGTCTGCCTGGGCAATTTTGCAGGTGGTGAAGAGACAGATGGCTGCTCTCCAGTGCTCTGTGTCTGAGAGGATGTGGCACTAATGGAAGTTGATGCATTAGCTGCCATCCATCCCACAACGGCTTCAATTTGGTCTTCACGCAGCAGCGGTGTACGGCGCTCGGCGACAAAGCTGCGCATGAACGACTGTTCCCTTGTGAAAGTGGGTGCTGATGACTCACCGGTGCCCGCAGCAGGCACAGAATCCCCACGTCCCCTCCCTGCTCCGCGCCCACGCCCACGCCCACGTGCCTTACTCACTGCCTTCTTCATCTTGGTTGACTGATAAAGATAAGCAGAAAAGTACTAACGGCTTTGTGTGCTTATTCCTGAGCAACTACTCCTAACAGGTATAAGACACACTAATTTTCTTAAGTGTGGACTAGACTTGAATATGAGCTAATGTGGCCTACACAAATGTAAAGTGGTGTGTAACTGGTGTGTTTGGTGAACTTTATTATTTATTTATTTTTTTGGGGCTGAACTGACAACGGATAGAGCTGCAATCACACGGAGACCGTGCAGACAGCCGTAAACGGCGCTGCAAGGCCCAAAAACCCTCCTCTACTTTATCCTATGTAGTGTTTTTCCACAAATTAGCTGGAGACGGGTGGAAAGACACTAATAGGATTTTTTAAAATAAATTAGCAGCAGACTACACTACTTTGAAAAAAAAGAAAATTGATTTGGCGGTATGACGCAGTGAAAAACCCTGAGCTGCAGACAACCAGGCTACGGCTGCTCACAGACTACAGGGCGAGCTGCAGTCACACGGAGACCGTGCAGACAGCCGTAAACGGCGCTGCAAGGCCCAAAAACCCTCCTCTACTTTATCCTATGTAGTGTTTTTCCACAAATTAGCTGGAGACGGGTGGAAAGACACTAATAGGATTTTTTAAAATAAATTAGCAGCAGACTACACTACTTTGAAAAAAAAGAAAATTGATTTGGCGGTATGACGCAGTGAAAAACCCTGAGCTGGAGACAACCAGGCTATAGCTGCTCACAGATTACAGGGCGAGCTGCAGTCACACGGAGACCGTGCAGACAGCCGTAAACGGCGCTGCAAGGCCCAAAAACCCTCCTCTACTTTATCCTATGTAGTGTTTTTCCACAAATTAGCTGTAGACGGGTGGAAAGACACTAATAGGAATTTTTGGAAAAAATGTGCAGCAGCCTGCACTACTTCAAAAAAAAAAAAAAAAAGGACAGTATGAGGCAATGAACCACCCTCCCTGAACTGAATACAACCAGCTATGGATGGCCTATGTGGCTGCACTCAGACTAGAGAGTGGGCTGCACTCACACACACACACACAGAGAGACCTTGCAGATCGCTGTGAAAACAGCGCTACAAGGCAAAAGGAAGGTGAATAGTAGGTGAACACAGCGGTTGCTAAATTAGCCTTTGGAAAGCACAAAGAAGCAAATCGCTATCTCTAAACTGTCCCTCAGTCAGCAAACAGCGTCCTGTCACTAACTGAATTCACAGCAGAGTGATCGCAAAATGGCGCCAGCGACTTTTAAACTGCATCATGACATCATTTCAGCAGCCAATCACAGCCTTGCCAGTAGTTTCATGCCCTCCATGCTAAACAGGATGTGCCCACACTTGGAATCTTTCTCATTGGCTGAATTTCTGAATTTTGAATCATTGAACTTCCGATTCCGGTATCCGATACGCGCCAAGTATCGGAATCCCGGTATCGGAATTCCGATACCGCTAGTATCGGCCGATACCCGATACTTGCGGTATCGGAATGCTCAACACTAGTGGTGACCCTCAAGATTGGGTATTCTCTCTGGTGCCAGGAGATCCTGCATTGCTAAATGTGGATGCATTTTTTCTGGCGCTTGGAGTGCTTTATGAGGAACCTAATCTGGTAGACCAAGCAGAGAAGGTTTTGCTGGCTCTCTCTCAGGGTCAAGATGAAGCAGAGGTTTACTGTCAGAAGTTTAGGAAGTGGTCTGTGCTCACTCAATGGAATGAGTGCGCCCTGGCGGCGATTTTCAGAAAGGGTCTTTCTGAAGCCCTTAAAGATGTTATGGTGGGGTTCCCCACGCCTGTGGGTCTGAATGAGTCTATGTCTTTGGCCATTCAGATAGATCGGCGTCTGCGGGAGCGCAAACCTGTGCACCATCTGGCGGTATTTTCTGAGCAGAAACCTGAGCCTATGCAATGCGATAGGATTCTGACCAGAGTTGAACGGCAAAACCACAGACGTCAGAATGGGTTGTGCTTTTACTGTGGTGATTCTACTCATGTTATCTCAGAGTGTTCTAAGCGCACAAAAAGGTTCGCCAAGTCTGTCACCATTGGTACTGTACAACCTAAATTCATTTTGTCTGTTACTTTGATTTGCTCTCTGTCATCCTTCTCAGTTATGGCTTTTGTGGATTCAGGTGCCGCCCTGAATTTAATGGATTTGTCATTTGCCAGGTGCTGTGGTTTTATCTTGGAGCCTTTACAGTTCCCTATCCCACTAAAGGTAATTGATGCTACGCCATTGGCCAAGAATAAACCTCAGTACTGGACCCAAGTGACCATGTGCATGGCTCCTGCACATCAGGAGGTGATTCGCTTTCTTGTGCTACATAATTTGCATGATGTTGTCGTGTTGGGTCTGCCATGGCTGCAGGCTCATAATCCAGTCCTGGATTGGAAAGCAATGTCTGTGTCAAGTTGGGGTTGCCAGGGAATTCATGGCGATGCTCCTTTGGTGTCAATTGCTTCTTCTACTCCTTCTGAAGTCCCTGAATTTTTGTCGGACTACCAGGATGTATTTGATGAGCCCAAATCTAGTGCTCTGCCTCCTCATAGGGATTGTGATTGTGCTATAAATCTGATTCCTGGTAGTAAGTTCCCTAAGGGACGACTTTTTAATTTATCTGTACCAGAACATGCCGCTATGCGGAGTTATATAAAGGAGTCCTTGGAGAAGGGGCATATTCGCCCATCCTCGTACCCTTTAGGTGCGGGGTTCTTTTTTGTGGCCAAGAAGGATTGTTCCCTGAGACCCTGTATAGATTATCGCCTTCTAAATAACATCAAGGTCAAATTTCAGTACCCCTTGCCACTGTTGTCCGATCTGTTTGCCCGGATTAGGGGGGCCAGTTGGTTCACCAAGATAGATCTTCGAGGAGCGTATAATCTTGTGCGCATAAAGCAGGGCGATGAATGGAAAACAGCATTTAATACGCCAGAAGGCCATTTTGAGTACTTGGTGATGCCTTTTGGGCTTTCTAATGCCCCCTCTGTGTTTCAGTCCTTCATGCATGACATCTTCCGAGAGTATCTGGATAGATTTATGATTGTGTACCTGGATGATATTTTGGTCTTTTCTGATGATTGGGAGTCTCATGTGAAGCAGGTCAGGATGGTATTTCAGGTCCTGCATGCCAATGCCTTGTTTGTGAAGGGCTCTAAATGTCTCTTCGGAGTCCAGAAGGTTTCCTTTTTGGGCTTTATTTTTTCTCCTTCTACTATTGAGATGGATCCAGTCAAGGTCCAGGCTATTTATGACTGGACTCAACCTACATCTGTGAAGAGTCTTCAGAAGTTCTTGGGTTTTGCTAATTTTTACCGTCGCTTCATCACTAGTTTTTCTAGTGTGGTTAAGCCTTTGACGGATTTGACCAAGAAGGGTTCTGATGTGATGAATTGGTCTCCTGCAGCTGTGGAGGCCTTTCAGGAGCTGAAATGTCGATTTTCTTCGGCTCCTGTCTTGCGCCAGCCCGATGTCTCTCTTCCCTTTCAGGTCGAGGTTGATGCTTCTGAGATTGGAGCAGGGGCTGTCTTGTCGCAGAGAAGCTCTGATGGCTCTGTGATGAGACTATGTGCTTTCTTTTCAAGAAAGTTTTCGCCTGCCGAGCGGAATTATGACGTTGGTAATCGTGAGTTGTTGGCAATGAAGTGGGCATTTGAGGAGTGGCGACATTGGCTTGAGGGAGCCAAGCATCGTGTGGTGGTCTTGACGGATCACAAGAATTTGACTTATCTCGAGTCTGCCAAACGGTTGAATCCGAGACAGGCTCGATGGTCGCTGTTTTTCTCTCGTTTCAATTTCGTGGTTTCATATCTTCTGGGTTCGAAAAACGTGAAGGCTGATGCCCTTTCTAGGAGTTTTGTACCTGACTCCCCGGAAGTTTCTGAACTGACTGGTGTCCTCAAAGAGGGGGTGATTTTGTCTGCCATTTCTCCTGATCTGCGTGTTGCAGGAGTTTCAGGCCAATAGACCTGACCGTTGTCCACCGGAGAGACTGTTTGTCCCGGACAGATGGACCAGTAGAGTTATTTCCGAGGTTCATTCTTCGGTGTTGGCAGGTCATCCTGGGATTTTTGGTACCAGGGTTTTGGTGGCGAGTTCCTTTTGGTTGCCTTCCTTGTCGTGGGATGTGCGTTCCTTTGTGCAGTCCTGTGGGATTTGTGCTCGGGCCAAGCTTTGCTGTTCTCGTGCCAGTGGATTGCTTTTGCCTTTGCCTGTCCCGAAGAGGCCTTGGACGCATATTTCCATGGATTTTATTTCGGATCTTCCTGTCTCTCAGAGGATGTCTGTCATCTGGGTGGTTTGTGATCGTTTTTCTAAAATGGTCCATTTGGTACCTTTGCCTAAGCTGCCTTCCTCCTCCTATTTGGTGCCACTGTTTTTTCAGAATGTGGTTCGTTTACATGGTATTCCGGAGAACATTGTGTCTGACAGAGGATCCCAGTTTGTGTCCAGATTTTGGCGGTCCTTTTGTGCTAAGATGGGCATTGAATTGTCTTTTTCGTTGGCCTTCCATCCTCAGACGAATGGCCAAACCGAACGAACTAATTAGACCTTGGAAACTTATTTGAGATGTTTTGTTTCTGCTGATCAGGATGATTGGGTGATTTTTTTGCCATTGGCCGAGTTTGCCCTTAATAATCGGGCTAGTTCTGCTACTTTGGTTTCACCTTTCTTTTGCAATTCTGGTTTTCATCCTCGTTTTTCCTCGGGTCAGGTTGAATTCTCTGACTGTCCTGGGGTGGATTCTGTGGTGGATAGGTTGCAGCAGATTTGGAACCATGTGGTGGACAATTTGACGTTGTCCCAAGAGAAGGCTCAGCGCTTTGCTAACCGCCGTAGCTGTGTGGGTCCCCGACTTCGTGTGGGGGATTTGGTGTGGTTGTCTTCTCGTTATGTCCCGATGAAGGTTTCCTCTCCTAAGTTCAAGCCTCGTTTCATCGGTCCTTATAAGATTTTGGAAATCCTCAACCCTGTGTCATTTCGTTTGGACCTCCCAACATCGTTTGCCATTCATAATGTGTTCCATAGGTCA
Source organism: Ranitomeya variabilis (assembly GCF_051348905.1). NCBI lineage: Eukaryota > Metazoa > Chordata > Amphibia > Anura > Dendrobatidae > Ranitomeya > Ranitomeya variabilis. Next base: position 241,474,468 of record NC_135232.1, read on the forward strand.
TTGTTGCGGAGATATGTGGTGCCTGTGGTCCCTTCTGTTGATCCTCCTGCTCCTGTCTTGGTCGAGGGGGAGTTGGAGTATGTGGTGGAGAAGATCTTGGATTCTCGTATTTCGAGACGGAAGCTTCAGTACTTAGTTAAATGGAAGGGCTATGGTCAGGAGGATAATTCCTGGGTTGTCGCCTCCGATGTCCATGCGGCTGATTTGGTTCGTGCCTTTCATTCTGCTCGTCCTGATCGGCCTGGGAGCTCTGGTGAGGGTTCGGTGACCCCTCCTCAAGGGGGGGGTACTGTTGTGAATTCCGTTCTCAGGCTCCCTCCTGTGGTCATGAGTGGTACTGTGTGAGTTTGTTCTTGGGCTCCCTCTGGTGGCCTTTAGCTATATGGCTGGGCTCAGCTGCTTCATTTCCTTCTATGCTGGCCTATTTAACTCACCTGGACCTTCATTTGTTGCCTGCTGTCTGTGTATTCAGTCCTGTTTCTGAGCGCTCCTGAATATTCCTTGTGACCAGTCTCCTGCTGGAGAAGTTAAGTTTGTTTGTTCATTTTGCTCATTATTTCCTTGAAAACGTTTCTCTGTATATGATGAGTTCAGTCCAGCTTGCTTATATGTGATTTTTCGCTTGCTGGTTAGTTCTGGGGTGCAGAGTGCGCCCCTCACATCGTGAGTCGGTGTGGGGGTTCTTGTATTCTCTGCGTGGTTTATTTTTGATAGTTTTTGTACTGACCGCACAGACTCCTATCTATTTTCAGTCTATCTAGTGTTAGCGGGCCTCATTTGCTGAACCTGTTTCATTTCTACGTTTGTCTTTTCCCCTTAACTCACCGTTATTATTTGTGGGGGGCTGACTATAACTTTGGGGTTATTTCTCTGAGGCAAGTGAGGTCTTTGCTTTCTCTCTAGGGGTATTCAGTTTCTCAGGCTGTGAACGAGGCGTCTAGGATTTTAGGCACGCTCCACAGCTGCCTTTAGTGTTTGTGGATAGGATCAGGATTGCGGTCAGTATAGCTTCCACATCCCCAGAACTTGTCCTATATTCTGGTCATATGTGTCAGGTCAGTTTTGAGATCCTACCACCGGATCATAACACTTTCCCCCCTGCTGCAGATGTCACACCGCCGTCACTCGAGTCTTCTTGGTGCCGGGCGCCGCCTCCTCAGCGCTGTTTTGAAATCAGCCGGCGCCTGCGCTCTTTTGTCATGCCTTGGGCAGGTGCAGTAAGCGCTGCCCGTCTTTCCTCATATGCAGTCTCGGTGACTGTGCCTGTACGGCCGCCCTGCCTGTGAATCCCAGCCCCGCAGTGTGTTCTGATTTATTCACACTGCGGGGCGGCGATTCACAGGCAGGGCGGCTACACACAGGCGCAGTCAGCTAGACTGCATATGAGGACAGAGGACGGGCAGCGCTCACTGCGCCTGCCCAAGGCATGACAAAAGAGCGCAAGTACTGGCTGATTTCAAAACAGTGCTGAGGAGGTGGCGCCCGGTGCAAGAAGACTTGAGTGACGGCTGTGTGGCATCTGCAGCAGGGGGGGAAAGGCCCTCCAGGACTGAAGAAAGGTATTTAGGACAAATTACAAAATGGATTATTTCTGCAGTTACAGCACCAATAACTCAAAGAGCCACCTTGTCAGAATGCAGCATTACTGCTGCACAAGGTGGCTCTTTTAGTTTCAAATGCCTGGGGGGTGACAGGTTCCCTTTAATTTCAGCTCACAACTAGTTACTTAGCCTTTACTGGCTATTAAAATGGGGGACCCTAAAAAAAATGACATAGAATCCCCCTATGATTAATAACCAGTAAAGGCTATGGTGGCAGCTGCTGGCTGATATTAATAGCCATGGATACTGGCCCCCCAGGCTAAAAACATCAGCTCTTAGTCGCCCCAGAAAAGATGCATATCTAAGGTGCGACAATTCTGGTATTCTCCTTCAGTGATTTTACAGGACACGGCAAATGAATTGCTGGCTATTCTTCTATCTATCTATCTATCTATCTATGTAATATAAATATACATATGTATGTGTGTGTCACTCACATCTATATCTATCTATGTATTCTATGTATACAGGGTGGGCCATTTATATGGATACACCTAAACAAAATGGGAATGGTTGGTGATATCAACTTCCCCTTTGTGGCACATTAGTATATGGGAGGGGGGAAACTTTTCAAGATGGGTGGTGACCATGGAGGCCATTTTGAAGTAGGCCATTTTGGATCCAATTTTATTTTTTTCAAAGGGAAAAGGGTTATGTGACACCTCAAACTTATTGAGAATTTCACAAGAAAAGCAATGGTGTGCTTGGTTTTAACGCAACTTTATTCATTCATGAGTTATTTACAAGTTTATGACCACTTATAAAATGTGTTCAAAGTGCTGCCCATTGTGTTGGATTATCAATGCAACCCTCTTTTCCCACTCTTGACACACTGATAGCAACACCGCAGAAGAAATGCTAGCACAGGCTTCCAATATCAGTTGCTTCAGATGCTGCACATCTCATATCTTCACAGCATAGACAGTAGTCTATGCTGTGAAGACATAGTTGCCTTCAGATGATCCCAAAGATAAAAGTCTAAGGGGGTCAGATCTGGAGACCTTGGTGGCCATTCAACTGGCCCACGATGACCAATCCACTTTCCAGGAAACTGTTCATGTAGAAAGGCTCGGACCTTACACCCATAACGTGGTGGTGCACCATCTTGTGCGTACCTATACCAGCAGATGACATAGCTCCCCAAACCATCTCTGATTGTGGAAACTTCACACTAGACCACAAGCAGCTTGGATTGTCTGTCCACTCTTCCTCCAGACTCTGGGACCTTGAATTCCAAGGTCTAGTGTGAAGTATCCACAATCAATGATGTTTCAGGAGCCATGTCATCTTCTCGTGTAGGTCCACTGTGTTTTATCAAGACCAAAATCAGCACAGCCATCTATCAGGAAATTTTAGAGCACTTCATGCTTCCCTCTGCCGATAAGCTTTTTGGAGATAGAAGTTTAATTCTTCATCGAGACTTGGCACCTGTCCACGTTGCCAAAAGTACCAATACCTGGTTTAAAAACAACAGCATCACTATGCTTGGTTGGCCAGCAAACTCATCTGACTTTAACACCATAGAGTCTATGGGGTATTGTCAAGGGGAAGATGACAGACACCAGACCCAACAATGCAGATGAGCTGAAGGCTGCTATCAAAGCAACCTGGGCTTCCATAACACCTCAGCAGTGCCACAGGCTGATCGCCTCCATGCCACTCTGCATTGATGCAGTAATTGAAGCAAAAGGAGCCCCGACCAATTATTGAATGCATTTATTGAGCATACATTTCAGTAGGTCAACATTTCGGATGTTAAAATCATTTTTCAAACTGGTGTTATAAAGTATTCTAATTTACTGAGATAATGACTTTTGGGTTTTCATGGGCTATAAGCCATAATCATCAACAATAACAGAAATAAACACTTGAAATACATCACTATTTGTAAAACTCTATATAATATATGAGTTTCACTTTATGTATTGAAAAACTGAAATAAATTAACTTTTTTGATGATATTCTAATTTTGTGAGATGCACCTGTATCTCTAGTCCCAACTGTCCCAGAAGCAGTCCTGGATTTGAATCTATGGCCTGGAATCTCAGGCGCCTGCTGAATTTAACTCACTGCCCCTGTCCCTGTGACATCTCCTCCTGCAAGGGTAGAAAATAATGGTAAATAGGCATGGATTGTGGTGTGGCCAGGGCCATGGCCAAAATTGTATGAAAAAGCAGAAAATTAAACGTTCTTGTAGTAGGACCCTCCTCAGAACATTACTTTCAGATGATCTGATTTGTAATCTAAATCATAACAGCTGACAGAATATATGTACTTCCCAGTCTTCATAAATGCCACCAAAAACATATTCTTATACAAATCCTCACCTACATATATGGTAACAATGGCCCTGATGAAGCATTTGAACAGATTTTTGTTATGTTTTTTCTTTTTATAATATTTTAGCATAGCTAGCATGGTCATAATCACCTAAAACAGCAATACAAAGAAAACGTTCAACTAGTTCTACTAATGGGGTCTATTCCTATAATGGTTAAAATAAAAAAGTAAAACCAAAAAATGGATTAATACTTTCGCTAACTAGATTTGAGTAACACAACACCTGCTATTAAATTGTCTGGGGCATGACTGTCAGAAATGTCCTGGACATGACTGTCAGATGAAGTTGCAACAAGCTGTGTTCCCACCTGCCAGTTAGGCCAAGGTCTGCCACGCAGCCCAGCTGATGCTAACACAGCAGATGCCAGGTGACAGTATTGCTCTGCCATTGTCACCTGAATGTGGGCCTGGCTTAGAGAATGATATTCTGTATTACTGCCCTATGTAAAAGAAATAAATCCAACATATTCTACAATTGTACTCTTATTCTGTAATTTTTGTATATTCCATTTTTCAAAGCTACATTCCGTAATATTTTTCTAGTGGTCACTTTACACTGTTTTATTGGGACACGTTTAATGTCCTGATATTTTTATTCTGACAAGTTTATGCTTTCAGTATAATGGCACCAAATACTAGCACATATGCTTATAACATCATTCCCGTCTAGACCAGTTTTGCTGTTTAGTTTTTGTTTTGCTAACTCATTTCTTCTGTTGGTTAACTTGCAGTCTAAAAAGCTATTTCAATCGATTCGATTTTAACCTGATTTATAATACAGCACGATCTACCTTTCTGCAGATGGAATGGCTCAAAGTCATCATCACTCCTGTGAACTGGACCATGTCCAAGTACTTGCTGTTTTCAAGATAATAGAGCTGCACTTTTGGGGAAATTTGATTTTTCTGTTCCCTAAATTGTTCTAGGTAATGTAATAACACATGACAGCAGTGACAACCCCTGACCAGAAGGAAAGTGCAGGTAGTCACAGATTCCCACATCATGAATATGTTCTGATAGGAAAAAAAAAATATGTAGCAAACAGTTTTATCATCTTTTTTCTATATATTTTACTTTCTATTTTTCATATCAGGCATAGAAAATATATAGAATGTATATCTATAAGTATACTGCAGAAGTGCAAAACTAAGCAACTATGAAAGTTGAGAAATTATTGAACAGCTTTTATTTTATAATAATAATGTTAATGTAAATCAGATATTAAAAGGATGTTCTGGCTCTACAATTTTTCAATATTTCTTCTGTATCAATTTTTGTTTGCTTTCATTGTGTACTACTCGCAGATAAAGATCACTTCTGAGTAGGTGATGGATGCATAGGGGCAGAAAAACCAAGCCATACGACTATGTAAGCCTCACATTAGTTGGACTGATTTTTATGTACTGGAAGTATACAATGCAGCTTATTATTGAATGATGGCTAGAAGAAATCTTGAAAAGTATGATGGAATGATACAGAAGGCATGCACTTATGAAGGTAAAAAATACATGCCAGAATGACTCACTAAATGAGAAAACACTAGGTATAATTAACACGGAAAAAGCGTATTAGGCAACAGTAGAGTTCAACAAGAAGATTTACGCTGCCTTTGTCCAGCATCCACTCCTTATTCAGTCTTCATTTCTGTTACAGCATACTGTGGTGTTTACTAGGCCTTGCGACATAATGACTTCATAAGGAAACAAAGATATTGGCTCAAAAATGCCTGCCTTAGTAGTAAAGATTGTTCTGGTCTGGCTGCCATGGAGCACCAATATCCAAACTAGACAGTTTGAATCTTTTTGTTTAAATCCAGTCAAAAATAAACGTCACTTTACCAACAAAGTGTCAGATAACGTCTGCTAAGTCAAATAAAATGGGATGAATCAACAATGCATTATTTACACATGACAAGAACTTAGGACCAGAACTGTTGTGAATTCTGCTCTTGGGTTCCCTCCGGTGGTTGTTGGTAGTAATGCAGTTGTCCCTGGGTTGCAATCCTGGGCAGGTGTCCCTGCTGATTGCAGCTCTGACTGGGATATTTAGGTGTGCAGGATTCTTTAGCCCTTGCCAGTTGTCCATTGTTCTTGGAGGTTTTGCATCTCTGTCTGGTTCCTCCTGCCCTGCTGCCAAATCAGCAAAGATAAGTGTCTGGTTTTGTTTCTACAGCACACATGCTGTGTGCTTTACAATGCAGTAATATTCAATGTTTTTTCTTGTCCAGCTTAGACTGTGTTTGGATATTTCAGTCAAGTTGGATTCTCAGGAGATGCAGATTTACATTCCATGTCTTTAGTTAGATGGTGGAATTTTTGTATTATCTGCTGTGGATATTTTTAGGGTTTTAATACTGACCGCTTAGTATTCTGTCCTATCCTTTCTCCTTTCCTATTTAGCTAGCGTGGCCTCTTTTGCTAAATCCTGATTTCTGCCTGCGTGTGTCTTTCCTCTAATACTCACAGTCAATATTTGTGGGGGGCTGCCTATCCTTTGGGGTTCTGCTCTGAGGCAAGATAGAATTCCCATTTCCATCTATAGGGGTATTTAGTCCTCCGGCTGTGTCGAGGTGTCTAAGATGTGTTAGGTACACCCCACGGCTACTTCTAGTTGCGGTGACAGTTTAGGGTTTGCAGTCAGTACAGATTCCACCTACTCCTGAGAAAGTCTCCTGTGGCTCCAAGGTCACCGGATCATAACACAGAACATAGTTCTAGCACTTTTCATGTCATAGTACAAATGTAAGACTCTGACCACATATGTAATATTGTTTACAGGTTTGGGCACCAGTGTGCAAGAAAAAAAATAGTAGAGCTTAAAGGAAACTTGTCACGATGCACCTGCAGTCCCATCTGTGGACAGCTTGGTGTAGAGGGGGAAGAGCTGAGCACAATCCTATATAGATTTGTGGGAAAGATTCAGTATAACTTTTTTTGCTTTATGTTTGGGATCATTGTCTTGTTGGAAGACAAATCTCCATCCCAGTCTCAGGTCTTTTGCAAACTCCAACAGGTTTTCTTCAAGAATGGTCCTGAATTTGGCTCCATCCATCTTCCCATCAATTTTAACCATCTTCCTTGTCCCTGCTGAAGAAAAGCAGGCCCAAACCATGATGCTGCCACCACCATGTTTGACAGTGGGGATGGTGTGTTCAGGGTGAATGAGCTGTGTTGCCTTTTTTTTTTGCACACATTTCGTTTGGCATTGTTGCCAAAAAGTTCAATTTTGGTTTCATCTGGCCAGAGCACCTTCTTCCACATGTTTGTGTGTCTCCCAGGTGGCTTTTTGCGAACTTTAAACAAGGCTTTTTATGGACATGTTTGAGAAATGGCTTTCTTCTTGCCACTCTTCCATAAATGCCAGATTTGTGCAGTCTATGACTGATTGTTGTCCTATGGACAGACAGACTGTCCCACCTCAGCTGTAGATCTCTGCAGTTCAACCAGAGTGATCATGGGCCTCTTGACTGGATCTCTGATCAGTCTTCTCCTTGTTTGAGATGAATGTTTAGAGGGACGGCCGGGTCTTGGTAGATTTGTGGTGGTATGATACTCCTTTCATTTCAATATGATCGCTTGCACAGTTCTCCTTGGGATGTTTAAAGTTTTGGAAATAATTTTATATCCAAATCTGGCTTTAAACTTCTCCACAACAGTATCATAGACCTGCCTGTTGTGCTCCTTGGTCTTCATGATTCTCTCTGTGCTTCAAACAGAACCCTGAGACTATCACAGAGCAGGGGTATTTATTCGGAGACTTGATTAAACACAGGTGGATTATATTTATCATCATTAGGCATTTAGGACAACATTGGATCATTCATAGATACACAATGAACTTCTGGAGTGCGCTTGCTGCACTGAAAGTAAAAGGGCCGAATAATATTGCACGCCCCACTTTTCAGTTTTTGAATTTCTACAAAAATTTAAAATAACCAATAAATTTCGTTCAACTTCACAATTGTGTTCCACTTGTTGTTGATTCTTCAGCAAAAATTTATATTTGGTATCTTTATGTTTTAAGCATGATATGTGGGAAAATGTTGAAAAGTTCCAAGGGGCTGAATACTTTCGCAAGGCACTGTATATACACTATACATAGAATATAAGGGGATCAGACAAACAATTGCAAAATAAATTGCTCACTTAGTAATTGTGTGTACTTCACAGTGACAAACGTAACAAATACAGTGCCCGTGAGCCTGGACCAATCAGTGAGACCGTGGATAGTCAAACAGATTAAAACAACCGAAAGAAGAGCACCAGAAACGACCATCAATCCACTAAGATAAGGTTTATTGAATAAGCTACAATAATAAAAAACAATAGTAAGGGGAAATTCATAGGTTTAGTCAAAAAAAATATAATTTATATGAGTAGCACAATAAAAAAAATTCATAAAAAAGCCCTTAACTAAAGTGCTAATTGGAAACAATATTCTCAAACAATAAAAATAAAAATAAAAATAGGGGAGTAGTGAAAAATAAAAAAAAAATGATTGATAAAAAGAGTAATTGAGCATATCCAAACAAGGATAGCTTACTATTATCTCAAGCGAAAAAGTGCTAAAGTGCAGTAATAAGTAAAGTGCAACATGTACAATGTGCTACCATATAGCAATTTAACATGTAGTATAACATAAATGGAAGACACTGGGTCTAAGAAAATCATGGCAGAAGTTCAATACTGATATTAATAGGTATAACTTACAGCGTAAAGTGTGAGACCCAGGGCTCCAAGACAGCGTCCACCCCAGCGTCTGACGAAGGCAATAGCGCCAGGTGGTACACTTCACAAACCCAAATCCGAATCTGGAAACCTAACACCTCTACCTCATGTTGGAGATGCAAAAAAGGAACAGGTGACTATTTTCACTTATAGTGGTCTTGCCCCATCCTACAACAATTTTGGTCTCTTGTGGAGACGACTATTCTGGATATCGTAGGTAAAAAATTGAAGCTAACACCAGAGTCTGTTCTTTTAAACCTACCCATTTGCCCCAATCTACCTCGCGTCTCCTCTTCCTTAGCCTACAACATCATAGCGGCTGCTAAGCTACTGGTGCCGACACTCTGGAAATCAACAAAAATACCCACATTCTCACAACTATTATCCAAAATTGACCAACTTTACAGATTAGCTGAATTAGCAGCCTCCGTGAACCATACGATCCCATCATTCAAAGAAACATGGCTCCCTTGGGCCCTCTATAGATCTAACAAACATCTGATGTCTGAAGACATACCTTAAATAAGGCCGACTGCAGAACAAGGTGTTACCCCCCGTCCCCATCTTTATCCCTGAATTCTGATCCCTTCTTTTCTACCTCCTTTTCTTCTCTAAATTCTTTCTCCTTTAATTGTGCTGTTTTTATCTTTCGACGACCAGCATTATTAGACGGAACATAATTAATGTCTGATTGCAGGAACACCTTCCTACCTCTTAATATAAAAGAAGTTTTTTGTATCCTCCAATTGACAACTACTCATCATTCATATAATACAATTGTCTTACCTACATATAATCTGAGTGACCTCAAAGCTCTATGTTTGTCCTAAGAGCTTTTACTCGAAGTTTATCTAATGTCGTTCTATTAACTGTTCTCTTTTTTGTATTTTATACATGTTTGTACATCTGTTCTTTAATGAAAATCAATAAAAAGAACATTGAAAAGAAAAAAAAAAAAAAGAATCTTGTAAAGAAGAAAAGTCATGAAATACAACCATGAAGTACAATAGTGTCTGCTGAATAAGGGCAGCTCTGCTGTACAACAAGTTAAGTAGTTATTGTTCACCGGGGATCTGAAGTTCAAAGCTGTGAATGGTGTAAATTGCAGTTTGCAGACATAGTTCTCTGGACTGTAGCATTTCAATGGAATTACTTTAGGAAGAGAATGGAATAAGTAAGGAGTTGATATTAAATGAGTGCGAAACAATAAGATATACTGTATGTCTATGTCTCAAGGCAGATTTGTGAAACAGCTGGGAAATCAAATAATTATATCATTAAATTGCAGCAAGTAATTGAGTGGAATGTATTTCATTACACTATTTAATAAAAAAGATCATAACTGCAGTGTGTGTAACTGCAAATGCTTTCTTCAACTGGTAATGTCTTCTCCACAATTTGTAACTGTCAGGCCTGTCAAGGCTTTTATAGAGAGTCTTTCAGCACAGCACAACCAGTGAGGGAGGTGCCTACATTAGGTTCCCAAACCTTAGTTTATAGTATATATACTTGGCACACTCAAGTGGATGAGATAAGAAAAATTTAATGTGATGTGAAATACATACAGTAGTCGCAACAAACGTTTCGGTCTTTCAAGACCTTCATCAGTGTACTATTAGAAGTAGTGAGAGGATATGTGGTTTGACACACTCACTAAGATGATTATCAAAATATGGAATATACCAAATGAACTGGTGGTCAGGAGCCAGTTACTGGCGTGTCAAGAGATCTGGAAGGGGGTATGTGTATTAGGACGCGGTATCCCCCGCTAGTCTGGAAGGTGACTACTGTATGTATTTCACATCACATTACATTTTTCTCATCTCATCCACTGTCAGCACAAAATGACTGTTCAAGTCAAGCATAGCACTAGATTTGAGCGAATCTCCCACAATTTGAGTTATGCAGAATAACTCTTCTTACGGATCTTCATTCAGATAATTGTAAATGAAAAGGAGTGGACACAGACAGAAGAACAAGAACAACATATGGGCCCTTTGCAGTCAAATCGATGATCATCATGCACAGTTCCACCTGCTTTGTAGGTGGAAGTGGACCCTCTTACATCCTGAGCCCCTGTGCACCTGCACAATTTGCAACAATGGTATTCCTAAGGAGAATATAAATCCAGCCTCTTAAAAATTAAAAAACTTTAATGAAAAATGTACAGTTGAAAACAGACGTTTACATACACCATATAAAAAGACACAGATGCATGTATTTCTCAATATCTGACATGAAATCAGAATAAACCTTTCCCGTTTTAGATCAATTAGGATTACCATAATTATTAATATTTTCCAAATGCCAGAATAATGAGAGAGAAAGAGAATGTTTTACGTCATTTGTATCACTTACTGCAAAGTCAAAACTTTACATACACTAAGATTACTATGCCTTTAAACAATTCTGAACTGCCCATATGATGATGTCATGTGTTTAGAAGCTTCTGATTTTTTGGCAACATCTGAGTTAATTAGAGACACACCTGTGGATGTATTTTAATGCACACCTGAAACACACTGCTTCTTTTGTGCAGCATCATGGGAAAGTCTAAAGAACTGTAGACTTGCACAAGTCTGGCTTAACCTTGGGTACAATTTCAAGATACCTCAAGGTGCCTTGTTCATCTGTACATCATATCGCTCATGAATGAGATGGGTTCTGTATCCCAGAGATGAATGTGCTTTGGTTCAACTTGTCCATATCAACCCAAGGACAAAAGCAAAAGACCTTGTGAAGATGATGGCGGAAGCTGGTAAGACTGTGTTAATATCCACAGTGAAACGAGTACTGTATTAATATGTGCTGTTAGGCCACTCTGCCAGGAAGAAGCTCTCTCAGACACATACTCTAAAAGACACATAAAAAAGACAGATCAATGTTTTCAAATGCACAAAGGAACAAAGACCTTAATTTTTGGAGAAATGTCTTGTGGTCTGAGGAAACTAAAATTAATTTTTTGGGGGCATAATGACAATTACATTTGGAGGAAAAAGGGAGAAGCTTGGAAGCCTAAGAACACCAACCCAACTATGAAACACGGGGGTGGCAGCATCATATTGTGGGGTTGTATTGCTGCAGAAGGGACAGTGCACTTCACAAAATAGATGGCGTCATGAGAAAAGAAGATTATGTGGCAATACTGAAGTGAAATCCCAAGACATCAGCAAGGAAGTTAAAGCTTGGGCAAAAATGGGTCTTCCAAATGGACGATGACCTGAAGCACGCTGCTAAAATGAAGCCATAAATAGTTAAAATAGTTAAAATACTGGGAAATGTCATAAAACAAGGTTCCCCATACAGGAATGTGATTACCAAGATGTATTTACCTTAATATCAAAGAAAAGGAGATCGGTGTCCTAGTGCTGACATGCAGAAAGGTCCTTCACTCATGCGCTGAAAGGTTGGTATCTGAAGCCTTCTCTGAATCTCTGTTCCAAAAATATCCAATATGTTGCAGAGCAAAATAGTAGTATAGGAGACGCTGTCCTGGCCGGTGACTAGCGTACTCTCCCAGAGCTTGGTAACTGCCGTGCACAGGCAGTGGTGGCCGCGTAGGATTAGTTGGTCCTGTGTGCTACTCGTAGCTCCGTAGCTCCGCAGCTCAGCAGCTTTGCAGCTGGTCACGTGTACATATCACGTGACTGTGACATCACACAAGGTCCTGCACCTTGTCGGCTTCAGCTCTATACACGCGGCCGCCACTGCCTGTGCACGGCAGTCACCAAGCTCTGGGAGAGTACGCTAGTCACTGGCCGGGACAGCGTCTCCTATACTACTATTTTGCTCTGCAATATATTGGATATTTTTGGAACAGAGATTCAGAGAAGGCTTCAGATACCAACCTTTCAGCGCATGAGTGAAGGACCTTTCTGCATGTCAGCACTAGGATACAGATCTTTTCTTTGATATTAAGGTAAATACATCTTGTTAATCACAGTCCTGTATGGGGAACCTTGTTTTATGACATTTCCCAGTATTTTAACTTTAACGCATTCAGCGCCATTTCTCAGCCAATGAAGGAGGACGCAGAGTGTGGGCAGCGTGATGACATAGGTCTCGGTCCCCACCATCTTAGAGAAGGGCATGACAGTGATTGGCTTGCTTTCTGTGGCGTCACAGGGGGTATAAAGGGGCGTGCATGCCGACCGCCATCTTACTTCTGCCGATCTTAGCACAGGGAGAGATTGCTGCAGCTTCGTCAGAAGAAGGGCTATAGTTAGGGAGGGAAGATTTACCCCCAAACCGCTTGTGCTGTAGCGATTTCCACTGTCCAACACCACCTTTGTTCTGCAGGGACAGTGGAAGCTATATCTTTGTGCATCAGCTCTGTAGCTTATTAGGCTGCCTTATAAGGCTCCCTGATAGCTGCATTGCTGTTTGCACCGCTGCTGTGCAAACCAACTGCTTTTTTAAAAGCAAAAATCCTGTTGCTCCTCTCTGCAGTTATCTTGTTTATTTGTCCACACTTTTGTGTGCAGCAGTCCTTTTTATTGCTGCCATACTTGTCCTGAGATCATTGTAGGGAGATTGAAATTGTACTACAGTCCTTGGATTTTTTTCAGATATCTTCCAGCCACTTTCTGCCACTTACATTGTGTTGTGTTACACACTGTGCCTAAGTTGTGGTGCTGTCTCGCCCCCAAAAAAGGGAGATTCAAAGTGTCACAAAGTGTATATATACATCAGTTCTGTTAGTTTGTCGTATATCAGCCAGCCATGTTCTGCCACTTGCATTGTGTTAGGGCTAGCGGAACGCACCGAGTAAATATAGAAGTTTTATTATAATTGATGCTTTCGCAGCCCGGGGTCCACCATGCAGGAGAACCTGCTGCTAGCAAACGGCGGAATTATATGGCGGTATGAGCTAACCCTGTTACCTCACATAGTAGCCAAAACTCAAAGCACTGCACCCTGTTTGACTTCACAGCCGCACAGGCTAACTACTCAACTGAGAGCAGTCAGTGGTCATGCATGCACACAAACTCTTCGCCGGAGGTGCCAGCATTCTAGGGGCTTATTTCAGCCAGGTCCCTGAATACATTCACACAAAATCTCCTCGCCGGAGGTGCCAGCATTCTAGGGGCTTATTTCAGCCAGGTCCCTGAATACATTCACACAAAATCTCCTCGCCGGAAGTGCAAGCATTCTAGGGGCTTATTTCAGCCGGGTCCCTGAACACAAACTCACATGACCACACTGGCGCAAAGCATATAACATAGAACAATACTAGCGCATGGACGTGCAGCCATGCGAGCCTTAAATAGTTGCAGCATGTACAGAACCTTCCTAGAAGGACCAATCAGACGCTGCCACAGAGCGTGAGCACCTACAGGTCCTTCCTGAAGGACCAATGGCCTTAGCTGCAGTATCTGATCATGTGACCCTCGATCCCCACTGAGAGATCTTACTCTGGGCATGCTCAGAACGAGAAAAGCAAGACTTAGTTCCAGAAGCGTCTGCTCGCCGCTGCTCTGCACTGACTTCCATGGCAGGAGCAGGAAAAGCAACAGTAACTCTTTGTACAGAGTCAGACTGAGCGAGACGCTGGGACCGACATCTCCACTGAGCAGGCTCCTCTGTGGCTGAAGAAGAATGGGAGACCGCAGCGGAGATGGCCCGAGATTCCCCCTGTGCAGAGGCGGGAACTCGATCCCTAACACATTGCGTTGTAAAATACACTGGGCCTGAGTTTGGGTTCAGTCTCCCCCCCAAAAAAGTGAGATTGAAATTCTCACAAAGTGGATATACCTAAGTCCTCTTAGTTTGTGGTGTATCAGCCAGCCACTTGCTGCCACTCACATTGCGTTGTAAAATACACAAGGCCTGAGTTTGGGTTCAGTCTCCCCCACAAAAAAGGGAGAATTAAATTCTCAACAAGTTTATATACACCTTCTACCTTGTTTTCCAGTACCATATAACGGTTGTTATTTTGGTTAGATTTTCCCAAAAATTAGGAAGTCTGGTGGAAGAGGCCGAGGGCGGTCGTTGCCAGCTGGTACTGATGGTGGTGGTGGTGGTGGTAGTGGAGCATCTGGTGGTAGTAGGAAAAGCAAAATAGCAGTTAAGGCTGGAGGTGTTGAGCCAGCATCATCGCCTGCCTACACAAGGCCTCGAAGGCTCCCTTATCTGGAAGTAGGAAAACCGCTTTTAAAGCCGGAGCATCAGGAAAAAGATTTGGCTTTCCTTGCTGACTCAGCCTCTAGCTCTTTCGCCTCCTCTTCCGACAGTTCAAAATATAAAAGCAGCGAGTCGTCAGTGGATGCTCCCGATCAGGAACAAGTCGCTTCCTTGTGTCTTTCACCCAAACCTAAAGTGAAGGCTGCAGCAGGTGACACTACAGTTTACTCCATGGAGCTATTTACACATACCGTGCCTGGGTTAGAAAAGGAAATTGTTAACAGCCCATTACAAGATAAATCGGACATGGAGTGCACTGATGCACAGCCACAGCTAGATTATTATGCTGTTCCATTGACTCAGATCACTACATTGCCCTCGCAGTGTACGGTGCCAGAAACTGACCCTAATGAGACTATGGTGCCCCATCCCGAACGCTATAGCACCTTACACGGTGACACAGAGAAAGGTGCACATGACATTGAAGAGGAGGTGATAGATGACCCAGTTGTTGACCCAGGTTGTCAGCCATTGGGGGAAGAGGGTGCCGCTGACAGTAGCTCAGAAGCGGAGGAGGAAGATCCGCAGAAGCTTACAACATCACAACAGCTTTCATCTGGCAGGCCCGTTTCAGGCCAAAACAGTTTGTCAACCAAAAAAACAGTATTAGGACAGCGTGGCCATCCAGTGAAAGTAGCACAGCGTGCAATGCCTGAAAAGGTATTGCATAGTAGGAAGAGTGGAGTGTGGCAATTTGAATGATCAGTGCAAAGTTATCTGTAAGAAATGCTCAAAGACCTTTAGCAGAGGGAAGAATCCCCTAAATTTAAATACAACGTGCATGCGTAGACATTTAAGCAGCATGCACTTGCAAGCCTGGACTAACTGCAAAATGTCCTGTACCGTTGTTGCACCTGCTCAGAATGAAGGTAGTCAGCAACGCTACATTGCTTCCCTCACTGTAAGCCCACCAGTTAGGACACCAACAGCAGCAAATGTGGAGGTATCGTCGCAAGGCCAAAGCAGTCAGGGAATCACAAGGTTTTTGGTAGGAAACACTGTATGTAGGTCAACATCAAGAATACCATCACCAACCCTCTCTCAATCAGCCATGTCCACCACCACCGCTAGTTCCACCATATGCACCTCTCCAGTCCAGCTCACCCTACAACAGACTCTCGTTAGGAAAAGAAACTACTCATCCTCTCATCTGCGTACACAGGGTTTGAACACCCACATTGCTAGACTAATCTCGTTAGAGATGATGCCCTACCGGTTGGTTGAAAGCAAAGCTTTCAAAGCCCTGATGGCCTATGCAGTACCACGCTATGACCTACCCAGTCGACAATTATTTGCGAGAAAAGCCATCCCAGCCCTCCACCAGCATGTCAAAGACCGCATTGTCCATGCACTGAGGCAATCAGTCAGTAGAAAGGTGCACCTCACAACATATGCATGGACCAGTAGGCATGGCCAGGGACGTTACGTGTCCATCACGGCGCACTGGGTTAATGTGGTGGATGCAGGGTCCACAGGGGACAACCATAGTGGGACAGTTCTGCCTGGCCCACGGTCTAGGAAACAGTTGGCTGTAGGCATTCGCCACTCTTCCTCCTCCTCCTCCTCCAGAAGCGAGAGCTCGTCCACAGGGCGCAGTCGCATGACCACTCCATCTGCAGCTGCCAGTGTTGCACACGAGGTGTCCCATTATGGAACAGCTAGTTGTAAGCGTCAGCAGGCTGTGTTGGAAATGAAGTGTTTGGACGACAACAGACACACCGCGGAAGTTCTGGCCGAGTGCTTGCAGCAAGAAACTCAGTCATGGCTGGGCAGTGTACATCTTGAGGCTGGCAAGGTAGTCAGTGATAAGGAAGGAATTTTATGGCTGCCATAGCCCTTTCAGAACTGAAACACATACCTTGCCTGGCTCACACCTTGAACCTGGTGGTGCAGTGCTTCCTGGAAAATTATCCAGGGTTACCAGCCCTGCTCCTGAAGGTGCGAAGAATTTGCTCACACATCCGCTGGTCTCCCGTACACTCCAGCCGTATGCTGAAACATCAGCGATTGCTGAGGCTTCCCCAGCACCGCCTAATAATCGACATTGCAACAAGGTGGAACTCCACACTGCACATGGTTTAGATGCTGTGCGAACAGAGGCATGCTGTAATGTATTTGTGGGAGGATACACATACACGGGCAGGCAGTTGGATGGCAGACATTGAGTTGTCAGGTGTGCAGTGGTCGAAGCTACAAGACCTGTGTCAAGTCCTTCAGTGTTTTGAGGAATGCAAACGGCTGGTAAGTGCAGATGACGCCATCATAAGCATGAGCATCCCACTAATGCGTCTGCTGATGCAAAGTTTGACGCACATTAAGGATCAGGCGTCTGCAGCTGAGGAGGAGGGAAGCCTTGATGAACTCTCCTGGATGAGGTGGTGGACGGAGAGGAGGAGGAGGAGGATGATGGGGATGAATATTTATGGGAGGAGGATGCTTCTCAGGGGGCAATAGAAACTGGTGGCGTTGCAAGGTCAGGTACAGGGTTTTTGCAGGAGACAAGTGATGTTGATTGGCAAGAAAGTGCTCCTCAACACAGCACAAGCAGTGAATTGACACCTGGAACATTGGCACACATGGGTGAGTATGCCTTGCGTATCCTAAAAAGGGACCCCCGCATTATCAAAATGATGACCGATGACGATTACTGGTTGGCCTGCCTCCTGGATCCACGATATAAAGGAAAATTACAAAATATCATGCCACATGAGAACCTTGAGCAAATATTGGCTACCAAACAAGCAACTCTTGTAGACCATTTGGTTCAGGCATTCCCAGCACACAGTGGCGGTGATGGTTCTCACACGAGCTGTAGGGGGCAACAAGGCAGAGTTGTTAGAGGTGCACAAATCAGAAGTGGCGTTGGACAGAGGGGTTTTATGACCAGGTTGTGGAGTGATTTCGCAATGACCGCAGACACGACAGGTACTGCTGCATCGATTCAAAGTGACAGGAGACTGCGTTTGTCCAGTATGGTTACAAACTATTTTTCCTCCCTTATCGATGTTCTCCCTCACATGTCAATCCCCTTTGGTTTTTGGGCATCTAAAATAGACACCTGACCTGAATTGGCAGAATATGCATTATGGGAGCTCGCTTGCCCTGCTGCTAGTGTGCTATCAGAAAGAGTCTTCAGTGCTGCTGGTTCAATACTGACCGAAAAAAGGACTCATCTGGCTACCCAAAATGTTGATGATCTAACCTTCATTAAAATGAACCAATCATGGATTTCAAATTATTTTGCCCCACCTTCCCCTGCTGACACGTAGCTTGCCTGGAAAATGTCTTGCTTTTGGCCTCCCCTGACTGACTGACCCAATTCCTCCATTTGCAGCTGCTAAATGTCCACCATAGGCCATTTTTTTACCTCCCTAAATGGGCTGACTCCCCCCACAGGGCCGTGGTCACCACCTAGCGCAAGCACCCGTGCGAGTGCCGTTTGCCTGGACAGGTGGGTGTGCCCACTCTTGGGCGACGTCACTGGCACAGAGTCCCTCATAGTACAATGAAGTGTCTCTGACAGTGGTGGCGCATAACCAACATCAGACACACCGTCGTAATATGAGGGGCCCTGGGCCAGTACTGCAACCCACGAGAGAGTGTTCCCCCCAGGTCTAACAGTGCTTTAACACTTGCCAAACTTACCTCTTCCTGCTCCACCACTGTGTAGTCTGTGCTGTTAAATCCTTCAATGGCACAGCCAATACAATTTTTTTGAAATGATAGATGATAGCAAAAATATACAGGGGCCCTGGCCTCCATTTAGACCAGTTAATACTTTGCGCCAACTACCACTGTCTGCTACTCAGCAGAGGAGCCCACCCCTGTACCTAGCTATGCCACCTGTTTATTTATGAACATTTTTTGGACAGACATTTACCTCACTTTATTATTTTGGCCTAATAACTGTGTCAGCCACTCCTTACAGTTGTCCTCCACTGAACAAAGCTGTGCCGCCTGTGTACTCCTGTAACCAATTTTGAACTGCATGTGGCCTACTTTTTTATTTTAGGCCTACTAAGTCTGTCTGCGCCACTCCTTACAGTTGTCCTCCACTGAACAAAGCTATGCCGCCTGTGTACTCTTGTAACCAATTTTGAACTGCATGTAGCCTACTTTTTTATTTTAGGCATACTACGTCAGTCTGCACCACTCCTTACAGTTGTCCTCAAATGAACAAACCTGAGCCGCCAGTTTACTCCTGTTTCGAATACTAAACTGCATTTGGCCTACTTGTTTGGTTGGGCCTACTAATGTTGTGTGCCGCTCCTTGCTTTTCTCCTCCACTGAACAAAGCTGAGCTGCCAGTTTACTCCTGTTTCGAATATTAAACTGCATTTGGCCAACTTGTTTGGTTGGGCCTACTAACGGTGTCTGCCGCTGCTTGTTGTTCTCCACTGGACAAAGCTGAGCCGCCACTTTACTCCTGTTTCAAATATTAAACTGCATTTGGCCTACTTGTTTGGTTGGGCCTACTAACGGTGTCTGCCGCTGCTTGTTGTTCTCCTCCACTGAACAAAGCTGAGCCGCCACTTTTCTCCTGTTTCGAATATTACACTGCATTTGGCCAACTTGTTTGGTTGGGCCTACTAATGGTGTCTGCTGCTCCTTGCTTTTCTCCTCCACTGAACAAAGCTGAGCCGTCACTTTACTCCTGTTTCGAATATTAACCTGCATTTGGCCTACTTGTTTGGTTGGACCTACTAATGGTGTCTGCCGCTCCTTGCTTTTCTCCTCCACTAAACAAAGCTGAGCTGCCAGTTTACTCCTGTTTCAAATATTAAACTGCATTTGGCCTACTTGTTTGGTTGGGCCTACTAACTGTGTCTTCCCCTCATTACAGCTGTCCTCCACTGCACAAAGCTATGCCGCCTGTGTACTCCAGTTACCAGTTTTGAACTGCATTTAGCCTACTTTTTTATTTTAGGCCTACTACATGTGTCTGTCTGCGCCACTCAATACAGCTGTCCTGCACTGAACAAAGCTATGCTGCCTGTGTACTCCAGTTACCAATTTTGAGCTGCATTTAGCCTACTTTATTATTTTAGGCCTACTAATTCTGTCTGCGCCACTCATTACAGCTGTCCTCCATTGAACAAAGCTATGCCGCCTGTTTACTCCTGTTACCATTTTTGAACTGCATGGAGCCTACTTTTTTAATGTGGGCCTACAAACTGTGTCTGCGTCACTCATTACTGCTGTCCTCCATTGAACAAAGCTTGGCCTACTAACTGCCAGCCTCTCATTACAGTTGTCCTCCGCTGAACAAAGCTATGCCGCCAGTTTTGTCCTGTTACCGATTTTGAACTGCATTTAGCCTACTTACTTTATTCGGCCTACTTATTGTCAGCCTCTCATTACAGTTGTCCTCCGCTGAACAAAGCTATGCCACCTGTGTAGTCCTGTTACCAGTTTTGAACTGCATTTAGCCTACTTTATTATTTGGGCATATATCTGTGTGTCACGGGAAGACTAGGTGGGCAAGAACTAAAAACCCGGGCCCCTGCAATTTCCCTCAGACTAGGGAAATCCTGACTGACCCTCTACCTAGAGTTTACACTGATGGTGTGCATGTCTAGGCCTCGACCCTCGCCCTGTCTCCTGTTTCAACCCTAGGCTGAAACCAACGCACACCACCCAGTGAAAAGATAATACACCAATACCCACAGTTAGCACAGACAGGGATAACGGAAAATATACACCACGCCGCAGTCACTCAGGAATACACTATAAATGTGCAGGGCAAAATAAATACAAATATAGGAAGGAGTAAATAAGACAAAGGGAAATACTCCACCAGCAACGATAGTCCAACTACTAGCTCACCACTCCAGACCGAGATAACAACGCACAAGACAGAAGCTATAATCGGCGACCCCCAATGTTCAGGAGAACTATTTAAAGGCAGTGGGCATGGCCCAGCTTCCAATCCGATCACCAGATAAATTAACCCCGGACCAGCTAGATAAAATCTAGCCGACGCCAATGAGCGTATAGTGGACAAAAGCGGAATTACCGCTGTCTGTCGGACGACCTGGTCTGAACAGCGTCCGACATGACACTGTGTTTCCTCGTCATCCTGCCCATTGCCCATCCACTGCTAGATGACTCTGCTGGTACATTGACCCAGACCACTACATTCCCCTTTGCACTACACAACCAGAATCTGACCCTGCTGCAAGTCAGGTTCCCCTTCCCGCATACTATACCACCTTACACGGGGACAAAGAGGAAGGTGCAGATGAAAGTGCAGGTTCCTTCATCAGGTGGGGGGGCATACTCTTTGGCAACGTCACTGGCACAGGGCCCCTCATAGTACGCAAAAGTGTCTCTGCCGGTGGGAGGCGCCCCCGCCATCATACACACCGTGGTACTTTGAAGGGCCCTGTGCCAGTGCCAATGCAAACGAGTGGGCCCCCTTCTTGCTCAGGATCACAGCACTTGCAAAGTTTAAATGCTTACCTCTCCCTGCTCCACCGCTGTGAGGTATCCCGCGTTTCCTGGGCCAACGAAAAACTTGAGCCAGCCCTATCCCCCACAAATTTATCCAAATGACCCCCAGTTTTCAATGCCTAACTATTATTCTAAAGTAAATTAAGATTGACAAGCTTCAGTAATAAGAATTGATGTTTTTGGCATTAAAATGGGCACTGTAGGTGTTTTCCTGTCCTCCACTCTCTGCCGACTTTGATTCCCCATTGACTTGCATTGGGTTTCGTGTTTCAGTCGGCCCCCGACTTTTCGCAATAAATGGCCGATTTCACCCGACCCGACTTTTGAGAAAGTCGAGTTTCGCGAAACCCATCTCGATCCTAAAAAAGTAAAAGTCGCTCAACTCTAGTACCAAATACTAATAAAATGTATGTAATGCATTAAGTAATAAAAATGCCTTAAAATATTCTATCTCTCTTATCATTCTGGCATTTGGCAAATATTAATAATTATTGTAATCCTAACTGACCTAAAACAGGAAACGTTTATTCTGATTTCATGTCAGACATTGAGAAAAACATGCATATGTGTCTTTTTTTATAGTGTATGTAAACTTCTGGTTTCAACTGTATTGAAAGGATTCCATATCACAAATGTGGGATGGAAATGTGTTTCAAACACTCACTGTTGTTCTTTATCTGATCTAGGTGATTTATCAACCCAGAATGCATTTATAGTTCAAAGCACCAATGATCATGAGCATGGATATCACATGACAAACACAGGTATAACAAATAAAGCAACATGGAAAAACAATTTACACAGTTAAAAGTAAATGCAAAAATAAATAGAGGATATGAAACAATATTTAATAATGAAACATAGTTATCTTCTGTATATTAAGCCCATCTGGGCTGCAAGTCCCTAAGTTATACAGTTGTGCCCAAAAGTTTACTTACCCCAGCAGAATTTTTGCTTTCTTGGCCTTTTTTCAGAGAATATGAATAACACCAGGACTTGTTCTCCACTCATGGTTAGTGATTGGGGGGAGCCATTTATTGTCAAACTACTGTGTTTTCTCATTTTAATTCATAATGACAACCCAAAACATCAAAATGACCCTGATCAAAAGTTCATGTACCCCATGTTAGGGTTGGCGGAAAGCACCAAGTATAAATACCGTATATACTCGAGTATAAGCCGACCCGAGTATAAGCCGACCCCCCTAATTTTGCCACAAAAAACTGGGAAAACTTATTGACTCGAGTATAAGCCTAGGGTGGAAAATGCAACAGCTACCGGTGAATTTCAAAAATAAAAATAGATGCTCCATACTGTTCATTATGGCCCCATAGCTGTGCCATATAGTGCTCTGCACCATTATTGCCCCATAGCTGTGCCATATAGTGCTCTGCACCATTATTGCCCCATAGCTGTGCCATACAGTGCTCTGCACCATTACTGCCCCATAGCTGTGCCATATAGTGCTCTGCACCATTATTGCCCCATAGCTGTGCCATACAGTGCTCTGCACCATTACTGCCCCATAGCTGTGCCATATAGTGCTCTGCACCATTATTGCCCCATAGCTGTGCCATACAGTGCTCTGCACCATTACTGCCCCATAGCTGTGCCATATAGTGCTCTGCACCATTATTGCCCCATAGCTGTGCCATACAGTGCTCTGCACCATTACTGCCCCATAGCTGTGCCATATAGTGCTCTGCACCATTACTGCCCCATAGCTGTGCCATACAGTGCTCTGCACCATTACTGCCCCATAGCTGTGACATATAGTGCTCTGCACCATTACTGCTCCATAGCTGTGCCATATAGTGCTCTGCACCATTACTGCCCCATAGCTGTGCCATACAGTGCTCTGCACCATTACTGCCCCATAGCTGTGCCATATAGTGCTCTGCACCATTACTGCCCCATAGCTGTGCCATACAGTGCTCTGCACCATTACTGCCCCATAGCTGTGCCATATAGTGCTCTGCACCATTACTGCCCCATAGCTGTGCCATATAGTGCTCTGCACCATTATTGCCCCATAGCTGTGCCATACAGTGCTCTGCACCATTATTGCCCCATAGCTGTGCCATATAGTGCTCTGCACCATTCATTATTGCCCCATAGCTGTGCCATATAGTGCTCTGCACCATTACTGCCCCATAGCTGTGCCATACAGTGCTCTGCACCATTACTGCCCCATAGCTGTGCCATATAGTGCTCTGCACCATTATTGCCCCATAGCTGTGCCATACAGTGCTCTGCACCATTACTGCCCCATAGCTGTGCCATATAGTGCTCTGCACCGTTATTGCCCCATAGCTGTGCCATACAGTGCTCTGCACCATTACTGCCCCATAGCTGTGCCATATAGTGCTCTGCACCATTACTGCCCCATAGCTGTGCCATACAGTGCTCTGCACCATTACTGCCCCATAGCTGTGCCATATAGTGCTCTGCACCATTATTGCCCCATAGCTGTGCCATACAGTGCTCTGCACCATTACTGCCCCATAGCTGTGCCATATAGTGCTCTGCACCGTTATTGCCCCATAGCTGTGCCATACAGTGCTCTGCACCATTACTGCCCCATAGCTGTGCCATATAGTGCTCTGCACCATTACTGCCCCATAGCTGTGCCATACAGTGCTCTGCACCATTATTGCCCCATAGCTGTGCCATATAGTGCTCTGCACCATTCATTATTGCCCCATAGCTGTGCCATATAGTGCTCTGCACCATTACTGCCCCATAGCTGTGCCATATAGTGCTCTGCACCGTCCATTATTGTCCCATAGCTGTGCCATACAGTGCTCTGCACCGTCCATTATTGCCCCATAGCTGTGCCATACAGTGCTCTGCACCATTACTGCCCCATAGCTGTGCCATATAGTGCTCTGCACCGTCCATTATTGCCCCATAGCTGTGCTGCTGCTGCTGCAATAAAAATAATAAAACACATACTCACCTGTCTTGCTTGCAGCTCCTCGGCGCCATCTTTCCGGCGTCTCTCTGCACTGACTGATCAGGCAGAGGGCGGCGCGCACACTATATGCGTCATCGCGCCCTCTGCCTGCAGTCAGTGAGGAGAGAGAGACGCCGGGAAGATGGAGACAGCGCCCGGCGTGTGGAACCAGGACAGGTGAATATGACATACTTACCTGCTCCCGGCGTCCCGCTCCTTCCCCCTGCCTGTGTTCGGTGCCGCAGCCTCTTCCTCTGTCAGCGGTCACCGGCACCGCTTCATTAGAGAAATGAATAGGCGGCTCCGCCCCTATGGGAGGTGGAGCAGCCTATTCATTTCTCTAATGAGCGGTCCCACGTGACCGCTCAGGGGAAGAGGCTGCGGCACCCGGAGACCGTGGGACGGGCAGGGGGAGTGACAGGATCGCCGGGACTAGGTAAGTATGCCTCAGCGCCCTCTCCCCCTCACCCGCCGACCCTGCCACAGACCGTGACTCGAGTATAAGCCGAGGGGGCACTTTCAGCCCAAAAATTTGGGCTGAAAATCTCGGCTTATACTCGAGTATATACGGTATATGAAATAATAGGTGCGTTCGCAACCTGGGGTCCACCGTGCAGGAGAGGAACCTGCTGCTAGCAATTGGCGGTGCTATATGGCGGTATTAGCGAACTCTGTTACTTCACAGAATCGCTAGGATAGGGAAACGCTGTGCCCTGTTAACCTCACAGAGGAACACAGCTACCAAACGGAACAAAACTGTGGTCATGCAGTCAGCATAGCACACAAACAACTCCTCACCAGAGGTGCCGGTATTCTAGGGGCTTATTTCAGCCAAGACCTGAATCCAAACACACAAAACTCCTCACCTCCAACCCTGACCTCATGCAAACATGACTACACAGTAGCAAGGCTCAAAACATAGGTTGATACTAGTGCATGGCCACACGGCCATGCGAACCTTTTATAGCTGTAGCAGACAAGGACCTTCCTGTGGTCCAATAGGAGCTGCTACAGGACCTGAGCATGTGACCCCAGACCTCCAATGGGAGGTCGTCCCGTGGGCATGCTCAGTATGGGAAAAGCGGGACTTAGTCCCAGAAAAACCTGCTCACTGCTGAACATTGCTGGCTACAATGACAGAGCCTGGAAGGGCAGTAGTAACCAGTCATCCAGTATCACCCTGAGCCAGACCATGGGACCGACGTCTCCACTGAGCAGTCTCTACTGTGGCTGGAGGAGAATGGGAGACTGCAGCAGACATGGTTCGAAATTCCCCCTGTGCAGTGGTGGGAACTCAACACCTAACACCCCATTTCTTAATACCATGTATTGCCCCCTCTAACATCAATGACAGCTTGAAGTATGTTGTGGATGAGGTTCTTTATTTTCTCAGATGCTAAAGCTGCCCACTCTTTTGGGCAAAAAGCCTCCAGTTCCTGTAAATTCCTGGGCTGTCTAGCATGAAATGCGCTCTTGAGATCTCCCCAGAGTGACTCAATGATATTGAGGTCAAGAGACTGATATGGCCCCCCCAGAACCTTCACTTTGTTCTGCTGTAGCCAATGACAGGTCAACTTGGCCTTGTGTTTTGGATCGTTGTCATGTTGGAATGTCTAAGTACATCCAATTCGCAGCTTCCGGGCTGATGTGTGCAAATTTGCCTTCACTATTATCTGATAAAGTGTTGCATTCATCTTTCCTTCAACTTTGATCAAGGTTCCTGTGCCTTTGTAGATCACACATCTGCAAAACATCAGCAATCTACCTCCATGCTTTACAGTAGAAATGGTGTTCCTTTCACCATAGGACTTGTTGAACTCTCTCCAAATGTAACGTTTATGGTTGTGGCCAAAAAAGTTCAATTTTTTGGTCTCATCACTCCAAATTATCTTGTTCCAGAAGTTTTGAGGATTATTTCTGTACTGTTTTGCGCATTGTAGGTGAGATACTTTGTGGTATTTGTGCAGTAATGGCTTTCTCCTGGCGACTCAACCACGCAGACCATTTTTCCTCATGTGCCTCCTTATTGCATATTTTGAAACAGCCACACCACTAGTTTTCAGAGAGTCCTGTATTTCAGCTGATGTTATTTGTTTATTTTTCTTTGCATACCGAACAATTTTCCTGGCAGTTATGAACAACATTTTTATGGAACTACAAGAGTGTGGTTTTGTTTTTACAGAGCCCCTGATTTTCCATTTATGAATCACAGTTTGAACGCTGCTGACTGGCATTATTAATTCCTTGCATATCTTTTTCTATACCTGAAGATCCATTGACAATTCTATTGCTTTTCTCATGACTCACAATCCAGAAATGTCAGTGGCTGGATGAAAGATGAAAGAGTCTATCTGGATCCCACAAACTCACTCAGCTTTTATGCACACACTCATCACAAGCAAACAGGTCAAAGGTGATGATGTTAAATTTAGTAGCCATTCAAACCCATATGTGTCAACTTCTGTGCATGTTATCAGTCCAAAATCACAGGGGTATGTGAACTTTTGATCAAGGTCATTTGGATGTTTTAATTTGTCATTATGATTTAAAAATAATTTAAAAAAAGAAAACACCGTATTTTGACAATAAATGCCTTCACCCAACCACTAACCATGAGTGGAGAAAAAGTTTTGGTGTTATCATTGATATTCTCTGAATAAAAATTCTGCTGGGGTATGTAACTTTTGAGCACAACTGTATATTCAAATGCCTCATGTGTGAAGGGACATCTCCTGATGTCTCCTCCTCTAATCGATCTATCAACTCTTTCAATCCCAAACACTTGCAGTTATGCTCTCTGCCATGGGTGTTGGGATATGAAGTGTCTGAACGCAAGCAAGAAGGTGAGATGGCAGTTAGCAGAACTACATAGAATTACTTATACAAAAATCTGAGATATCATGTGTGGTATCTGCATAATCATACCAACCTGCAGAATCATATTGCTTGGTGAATTTTACAGTATAGAAACATGATAGATAAAAAAAACTCAAAAATCAATTGTGATTTTTTTTTCGCAATTTCAACACACTTGGAATTTTTTTCCCACTTTCTAGTGCATCACATGATAAATTAAATGGTGTCATTTAACCCCTTAAGCCCCGAGGGTGGTTTGCACGTTAATGACCAGGCCAATTTTTACAATTCTGACCACTGTCCCTTTATGAGGTTATAACTCTGGAACGCTTCAACGGATCTTGGCGATTCTGACATTGTTTTCTCGTGACATATTGTACTTCATGTTAGTGGTAAAATTTCTTCGATATAACTTGCGTTTATTTGTGAAAAAAACGAATATTTGGCGAAAATTTTGAAAATTTCGCAATTTTCCAACTTTGAATTTTTATGCCCTTAAATCACAGACATATGTCACACAAAATACTTAATAAATAACATTTCCCACATGTCTACTTTACATCAGCACAATTTTGGAACCAAAATTTTTTTTTGTGACGGAGTTATAAGGGTTAAAAGTTGACCAGCAATTTCTCATTTTTACAACACCATTTTTTTTTAGGGACCACATCTCATTTGAAGTCATTTTGACGGGTCTATATGATAGAAAATACCCAAGTGTGACACCATTCTAAAAACTGCACCCCTCAAGGTACTCAAAACCACTTTCAAGAAGTTTATTAACCCTTCAGGTGTTTCACAGGAATTTTTGGAATGTTTAAATAAAAATGAACATTTAACTTTTTTTCACACAAAATTTATTTCAGCTCCAATTTGTTTTATTTTACCAAGGGTAACAGGAGAAAATAGACCCCAAAAGTTGTTGTACAATTTGTCCTGAGTACGCTGATACCCCATATGTGGGGGTAAACCACAGTTTGGGCGCATGGCAGAGCTTGGAAGCAAAGGAGCGCCATTTGACTTTTCAATGCAAAATTGACTGGAATTGAGATGGGACGCCATGTTGCATTTGGAGAGCCCCTGATGTGCCTAAACATTGAAACCCCTAACAAGTGACACCATTTTGGAAAGTAGACCCCCTAAGGAACTTATCTAGATGTGTGGTGAGCACTTTGACCCAACAAGTGCTTTACAGAAGTTTATAATGCAGAGCCGTAAAAATAAAAAATCATATTTTTTCACAAAAATGATCTTTTCACCCCCAATTTTTTATTTTCCCAAGGGTGAGAGAAGAAATTGGACCCCAAAAATTGTTGTGCAATTTGTCCTGAGTACGATGATACCCCATATGTGGGTGTAAACCATTGTTTGGGCGCAGGGCAGAGCTCGGAAGGGAAGGAGCGCCATTTGACTTTTCAATGCAAAATTGACTGGAATTGAGATGGGACGCCATGTTGCATTTAGAGAGCCCTTGATGTGCCTAAACATTGAAACCCCTAACAAGTGACACCATTTTGGAAAGTAGACCCCCTAAGGAACTTATCTAGATGTGTGGTGAGCACTTTGACCCACCAAGTGCTTCACAGAAGTTTATAATGCAGAGCCGTAAAAATAAAAAATCATATTTTTTCACAAAAATGATCTTTTCACCCCCATTTTTTTATTTCCCCAAGGGTAAGAGAAGAAATTAGACCACAAAAGTTGTTGTGCAATTTGTCCTGAGTACGACGATACCCCATATGTGGGTGTAAACCATTGTTTGGGCGCATAGCAGAGCTCAGAAGGGAAGAAGCGCTATTTTACTTTTCAATGCAAAATTGACTGGAATTAAGATGGGATGCCATGTTGCGTTTGGAGAGCCCCTGATGTGCCTAAACATTAAACCCCCCCACAAGTGACACCATTTTGGAAAGTAGACCCCCTAAGGAACTTATCTAGATGTGTTTTGAGAGCTTTGAACCCCCAAGTGTTTCACTACAGTTTATAACGCAGAGCCGTGAAAATAATTTTTTTTTTTTTTTTTCACAAAAATGAAATTTAGCCCCCAGTTTTGTATTTTCACAAGGGTATCAGGATAAATTGGACCCTAAAAGTTGTTGTCCAATTTGTCCTGAGTACGCTGATACCCCCTATGTGGGGGGGAACCACTGTTTGGGCGCATGACAGAGCTCGGAAGGGAAGGAGCGCCATTTGGAATGCAGACTTAAATGGATTGGTCTGCAGGCGTCACGTTGCATTTGCAGAGCCCCTGATGTACCCAAACAGTACAAACCCCCCACAAGTGACCCCATATTGGAAACTAGACCCCCCAAGGAACTTATCTAGATGTGTTGTGAGAACTTTGAACCCCCAAGTGTTTCACTACAGTTTATAACGCAGAGCCGTGAAAATAAAAATTATTTTTTTTTTCACAAAAATGATTTTTTAGCCCCCAGTTTTGTATTTTCACAAGGGTATCAGGATAAATTGGACCCTAAAAGTTGTTGTCCAATTTGTCCTGAGTACGCTGATACCCCCTATGTGGGGGGGAACCACTGTTTGGGCGCATGACAGAGCTCGGAAGGGAAGGAGCGCCATTTGGAATGCAGACTTAAATGGATTGGTCTGCAGGCGTCACGTTGCATTTGCAGAGCCCCTGATGTACCCAAACAGTACAAACCCCCCACAAGTGACCCCATATTGGAAACTAGACCCCCCAAGGAACTTATCTAGATGTGTTGTGAGAACTTTGAACCCCCAAGTGTTTCACTACAGTTTATAACGCAGAGCCGTGAAAATAAAAATTATTTTTTTTTTCACAAAAATGATTTTTTAGCCCCCAGTTTTGTATTTTCACAAGGGTATCAGGATAAATTGGACCCTAAAAGTTGTTGTCCAATTTGTCCTGAGTACGCTGATACCCCCTATGTGGGGGGGAACCACTGTTTGGGCGCATGACAGAGCTCGGAAGGGAAGGAGCGCCATTTGGAATGCAGACTTAAATGGATTGGTCTGCAGGCGTCACGTTGCATTTGCAGAGCCCCTGATGTACCCAAACAGTACAAACCCCCCACAAGTGACCCCATATTGGAAACTAGACCCCCCAAGGAACTTATCTAGATGTGTTGTGAGAACTTTGAACCCCCAAGTGTTTCATTACAGTTTATAACGCAGAGCCGTGAAAATAAAAATTATTTTTTTTTTCACAAAAATGATTTTTTAGCCCCCAGTTTTGTATTTTCACAAGGGTATCAGGATAAATTGGACCCTAAAAGTTGTTGTCCAATTTGTCCTGAGTACGCTGATACCCCCTATGTGGGGGGGGAACCACTGTTTGGGCGCATGACAGAGCTCGGAAGGGAAGGAGCGCCATTTGGAATGCAGACTTAAATGGATTGGTCTGCAGGCGTCACGTTGCATTTGCAGAGCCCCTGATGTACCCAAATAGTACAAACCCCCCACAAGTGACCCCATATTGGAAACTAGACCTCCCAAGGAACTTATCTAGATGTGTTGTGAGAACTTTGAACCCCCAAGTGTTTCACTACAGTTTACAACGCAGAGCCGTGAAAATAAAACATATTTTTTTTCCCACAAAAATGATTTTTAGCCCCCCAAATTTTTATTTTCCCAAGGATAACAAGAGAACTTGGACCCCAGAAGTTGTTGTTCAATTTGTCCCTAGTACGCTGATACCCCATATGTTGGGGTAAACCCCTTTTTGGACGCACGGGAGAGCTCGGAAGGGAAGGAGCACTGTTTTACTTTTTCAACGCAGAATTGGCTGGAATTGAGATTGGACGCCATGTCGCGTTTGGAGAGCCCCTGATGTGCCTGAACAGTGGAAACTCCCCAATTCTACCTGAAACCCTACCCCTAACCTCACCCCTAACCGTTTACTGAACATTTTCTGACAGTCATAAGTGCCACGTATATAAGTGCCACGTATATAAGTGCCACGTATATAAGTGCCACGTATATAAGTGCCACGTATATAAGTGCCACGTATATAAGTGCCACGTATATAAGTGCCACGTATATAAGTGCCACGTATATAAGTGCCACGTATTTAAGTGCCACGTATGTAAGTGCCACGTATGTAAGTGCCACGTATGTAAGTGCCACGTATATAAGTGCCACGTATATAAGTGCCACGTATATAAGTGCCACGTATATAAGTGCCACGTATATAAGTGCCACGTATTTAAGTGCCACGTATTTAAGTGCCACGTATTTAAGTGCCACGTATTTAAGTGCCACGATATTTCAGTGCCACGTATTTCAGTGCCACGTATTTCAGGCACTGAAAAATACGTGGCACTTAAATACGTGGCACTGAAATATCGTGGCACTTAAATACGTGGCACTTAAATACGTGGCACTTAAATACGTGGCACTTACATACGTGGCACTTACATACGTGGCACTTACATACGTGGCACTTACATACGTGGCACTTACATACGTGGCACTTACATACGTGGCACTTACATACGTGGCACTTACATACGTGGCACTTATATACGTGGCCACTGAAATATCGTGGCACTTATATACGTATATACGTATATAAACGTATATTTCAGTGCCACGTATTTCAGTGCCACGTATTTCAGGTTAGGGGTAGGGTTAGGGTTTTTTGTTTTTTTCTTGTTTTCTTGTGTTTTTCTATAAAAACGCATGCGTTTTACCGCGTTTACATGCATTTTTTTCACACATGCGGTTTTTTTAAAAAACGCATGCAGATAAAAACGCAAGTGTGAAACCAGACTAAAAGACGCTTTTTATAGCAAAAAAGTTTTTGCGTCTCCACATTTTGAGACCTATAATTTTTCCACATTTTGGTCCACAGAGTCATGTGAGGTCTTGTTTTTTGCGGGACGAGTTGACGTTTTTATTGGTAACATTTTCGGACACGTGACCATTTTTTATCACTTTTTATTCCGATTTTTGTGAGGCAGAATAACCAAAAACCAGCTATTCATGAATTTCTTTTGGGAGAGGCGTTTATACCGTTCTGCGCTTGGTAAAATTGATAAAGCAGTTTTATTCGTCGGGTCAGTACGATTACAGCGATACCTCATTTATATCATTTTTTTATGTTTTGACGCTTTTATACGATAAAAACTATTTTATAGAAAATATAATTATTTTGGCATCGCTTTATTCTGAGGACTATAACTTTTTTATTTTTTTGCTGATGATGCTGTATGGCGGCTCGTTTTTTGCGGGACAAGATGACGTTTTCAGCGGTAACATGGTTATTTATATCCGTCTTTTTGATCGCGTGTTATTCCACTTTTTGTTCGGCGGTATGGTAATAAAGCGTTGTTTTTTGCCTCGTTTTTTTTTTTTTTTTCTTACGGTGTTTACTGAAGGGGTTAACTAGTGGGCCAGTTTTATAGGTTGGGTCGTTACGGACGCGGCGATACTAAATATGTGTACTTTTATTGTTTTTGTTTGTTTTTTTTAGATAAAGAAATGTATTTATGGGAATAATATTTTTTTTTTTTATTATTATTTATTTAGGAATTTTTTTATTTTTTTTTTACACATGTGGAAATTTTTTTTTTTACTTTTTTACTTTGTCCCAGGGGGGGACATCACAGATCGCTGATCTCACAGTGTGCACAGCACTCTGTGAGATCTCCGATCTCACTTACAGCCGTGCAGGCTGCAGCTTTCATCTGCAGCCTGCTCCGACCCGGAAGTGCTCCCTGCAGGACCCGGATACAGCCCCTCGGCCATTTTGGATCCGGGGCCTGCAGGGAGAAGACGTTCGGTACGAGGTGAGTACATCACCTTGTACCGATCGTCTCAGGGAAGCACGCAGGGAGCCCCCTCCCTGCGCGATGCTTCCCTGTACCGCCGGTACACCGCGATCATGTTTGATCGCGGTGTGCCGGGGGTTAATGTGCCGGGGGCGGTCCGTGACCGCTCCTGGCACATAGTGCCGGATGTCAGCTGCGATATGCAGCCGACACCCGGCCGCGATCGGCCGCGCTCCCCCCGTGAGCGCGGCCGATCGCGTATGACGTACTATACCGTCACCGGGAATTAAGGCCCACCCCACCTCGACGGTATAGTACGTCATATGGGATTAAGGGGTTAAAGGTACAACTCATCCTACAGAAAACATGCACTCACACAGCCATATGGATGGAAAAGTAAAACGATTATGTCTCTTGGAAGAATGGAAGGAAAAAAACAAAAATAAAAAAACAGAAAATCACCCAGTTGTGAAGGGGTTAATGTACAGTATATCATAGTATTATATAATGCTTTCTATTGCATTTCAGTTCAAGAGTCACCTGTCCCTAGCTGGTTAGTGGGATTTTTTTTTTATACGAAGAGGACAAACATTTTCTTTGGAGACATAAGAGCAGACACACTTGGGAATGGGAAGGCAAACCTTGGCATCACAGCACAGGTAATTTGTATTTTTGTATTTTAGATTAGTTTTCTTGAAAATGTATATATTATTCCATGGGTGTATGATGTTCGTGTGAGGGGCTCTGGCACTGGCCCGGAAACGTTTTTTTTCCTGTCTTCAGACTTGTAAAATTAAAATTGTAATTAGACATTATTATTTATGTTTTCAAAGATTAAAATAGATATTTGGGAAATATTAAATCTAATTATAGATATGACATGATATTTTTTAATTATTGCAATAAGGAAATAGCCCAGGAGAAATTCTGCTGACACGTTCAATTTATTGCGGGCTTGTGGATTCAGAGATGACTTCCCATTTATGAATAATATTTCAGTAGAAGAATACAATTTCAGCTATCACTGAAACAAAGGCAAAATCTAAATATGTAGGATTCTTAGAGAATCACATGAGATACTCTGAAGACAAGACTAGTAGTCTTCAAATGTTATATTTTTAATATTTTTTATTGCTGAAGTCTTTCTTGATATTAGAATAGGCAGAGTAATTATTGTGCTAATGTGGAATTTGTGCTCAGTTATGCCTATCCAGGAGGCTTTAAGCATTGCCACTTCATGATCATTCTTCACATTTATTGATAAAGTGTCTCCTACCAATGCAGTAAATACAAAGGTTGTGGAAGTGGGGACAATAACATCTACGCTCCTCGAGCTTTGAATGTGCAGGTGAAATAATTTATAAAACTGATGCATTTTAAAAGATTACATGGGCTTGTTGGGGCTTTCACTGGATCTGGTATTTGTTTAAATGGACCTAATAAAAATCATACCTTTAAAGTCCAAATCAAAGAAAGGCGAGGGTAAAGCTAAGAAAAATTTCTGACAAAATGCAGCATAGGATTTGAAAACTCAAGGTCCAATTTTTATTGCGACTATGTTGCTTACAGGGTGTTGTGTAGAGATGAACAAATAAAGTCTAAAAGAATTTAATTTATGTACAAATTTACCAAATTTGTGAACGATGCAGGCAAATCCAAATTTTGAGTAATTCACTTCAATTGCTACTGTGATGGATTTCGAGGACAAGAAAAGGGTTAAAGAAAAAAAACTCTTATAGGCACGTCTTCTTGGTCCTTCCATAATTGTTACAACATCATTCCCTTTTCCCTGTTTGGTTCTCTGTTCAGCTACTGTTCGCTCTCCTTTTCCCTCTTGGTCTTCTGTTGGGTGTTGCCGCTGCTGATTAGGCCCCACACTGTTACCTGGAGCACAATATACTTCAATGATGTGATATCCTACAATCTCACGTGAGCTGTGGCACACCTCATTGACAGGGGCGCACATACCATTGGTGTTGAATGAAAGTTTAATTAAACCAACTCACCATTAGGCTCAAGGTGTATCGAAACAAGGGATTCCGTGGAGACCAAAAAGTAATAATCCAGATGAGAAGATAAATCTTCTTAAAAATTCTAAATCTTTATTGAAAAAGGTATTAAAAAGATTCCATAACACAAGTGTGAATTGTAAACACGTTTTGAACGCACATCAGTGTTCTTTATCTGACCTAGGTGATTTATCATCCCAGAATGCATTTATATGTAAAAGAACCGGTGATCATGAGTATGGATATCACATGACAAACACAGGTAAATAAAATCAAGCAACATGGAAAAACTATTTACACAGTTAAAAATAAATACAAAAATCAATAGAGGATAAGGAAACAATACTTACAGGTGTTTCTCACACAATTAGAATATCATCAAAATGTTAATTTATTTCAGTTCTTCAATACAAAAAATTAAACTCAGATTATATAGAGTGATTACAAACAGTGATCTATTTCAAGTCTTTATTTCTGTTAATATTGATGATTATGGCTTAATGAAATAAATTAACTTTTTGATGACAAACTGATTTTGTGAGAAGCACCTGTATATTTTTGTTGAGAACTTTTTGCATTTTTTGTGTGTTACATTTTTTGCAATTATCATGTGTCATGAGCGACAGGCTAACTTTATTCCCAGGGTGAGTAGATGTTCATTTTTCTGAAGGTAAAAATTTATGATTTTCTATGTTTTGCACTTTTCTACGATAAAAATGCTTAAAAAATGTTTCTCCATATTCTGAAAGACATTATTTTTATTTTTTATGGATATATATGAGAGCTTATTTCTTGCTGGATGAGGTGATGTTTTTATTGATGCCATTCAACAGCTTGCTTATGGATATCTGAAAGGCTCCTTCTGTAAGGGTATAATATAGATAATGTCATGGGTATATATATATATATACAGTGCCTTGTGAAAGCATTCGGCTCCCTGGAACTTTTCCCACATATCATGCTTCAAACATAAACATACCAAATGTAAATTTTTGGTGAAGAATCAACAACAAGTGGAACACAATTGTGAAGTTGAATGAAATTATTTAGTCATTTCAAATTTTTATGGATATTCAAAAACTGAAAAGCGGGGCGTGCAATATTATTACAGTGCAGCAAACTCACTCCAGAAGTTCATTGTGGATCTCTGAATGATCCGATGTTGTCCTAAATGCCTAATGATGATAAATATAATCCACCTGTGTGTAATCAAGTCTCCGTATAAATGCACCTGCTCTGTGATAGTCTCAGGGTTCTGTTTGAAGCACAGAAAGCATCATGAAGAC
Organism: Ranitomeya variabilis; assembly: GCF_051348905.1. Taxonomy (NCBI): domain Eukaryota; kingdom Metazoa; phylum Chordata; class Amphibia; order Anura; family Dendrobatidae; genus Ranitomeya; species Ranitomeya variabilis. The sequence continues at coordinate 241,510,629 of NC_135232.1, forward strand.
CAAGGAACACAACAGGCAGGTCCGTGATACTGTTGTGGAGAAGTTTAATGCCAGATTTGGATATAAAATTATTTCCAAAACTTTAAACATCCCAAGGAGCACTGTGCAAGCGATCATATTGAAATGGAAGGAGTATCATACCACTGCAAATCTACCAAGACCCGGCCGTCACTCTAAACTTTCATCTCAAACAAGGAGAAGACTGATCAGAGATGCAGCCAAGAGGCCCATGATCACTCTGGATGAACTGAAGAGATCTACAGCTGAGGTGGGACAGTCTGTCCATAGGACAACAATCAGTCGTACACTGCACAAATCTGGCCTTTTTGGAAGAGTGGCAAGAAGAAAGCCATTTCTCAAAGATATCCATAAAAAGTGTAATTTAAAGTTTGCAACAAGCCACCTGGGAGACACCCCAAACATGTGGAAGAAGGTGCTCTTGTTAGATGAAACCAAAATCAAACTTTTTGGCAACAATGCCAAATGATATGTTTGGTTTAAAGGCAACACAGCTCATCACCCTGAACACACCATCCCCCCTGTCAAACATGGTAGTGGCAGCATCATGGTTTTCTTCAGCAGGGATAGGCAAGATGGTTAAAATTGATGGAAAAATGGATGAAGCCAAGTACAGGACCATTCTTGAAGAAAACCTGTTGGAGTCTGCAAAAGACCTGAGACTGGGACGGAGATTTGTCTTTCAACAAGACAACGATCCCAAACATAAAGCAAAATCTACAATGGAATGGTTCACAAATAAACGTATCCAGGTGTTAGAATGGCCAAGTCAAAGTACAGACCTCAATACAATTGAGAATCTGTGGAAAGAGTGGAAAACTGCTGTTCACAAATGATCTCCATCAAACCTCACTGTGCTCGAGCTGTTTGCCAAGGATGAATGGGCGAGAATTTCATTCTCTCAATGTACAAAACTGATAGAGACATACCCCAAGTGACTTGCAGCTGTAATTGCAGCAAAAGGTGGCGCAACAAAGTATTAAGTTAAAGGGGCCAAATAATATTACACGCCCCACTTTTCAGTTTTTGATTTTCCACAAAAATTTAAAATAACCAATAAATTTCATTCAACTTCACAATTGTGTTCCACTTCCTGTTGATTCTTCACCAAAAATTTACATTTAGTATGTTTGAAGCATGATATGTGGGAAACAGTTGAAAAGTTCCAGGGAGCCGAATACTTTCGCAAGGTACTGTATACCAACCTGATAGGATGTGTCACTATCCCTGTTATTTGTACTCATTTTTAATGATTATTGTCTGTATATTATTTGTAATAAAGTGATTATATATTAATCCTTAATTGCTCTAATGCCCACTTTTTTGGTTACAATATATCTCTTGTGGTAAAGCTAAAGATTATCGCCCCTCTTTTGGGTAATACAAGACGCATGAAAGCTGTGATTAAAAATCATGGTTATTCCACAAAATATTGATTTCTGAACTCTTCCTGAGTTATAACATTAGCATTGTTGTTTCTAAATGATTATGAGCTTGTTTTTTTGCATTATTTGAGGTCTGCAAGCAATGCATTTTTTTGTTATTTAGACCATTTCTCATTTTCAGAAAATAAATACAAAATTTATTGCTTGGAACTCCAGAGACATGTTGTCAGCAGTTTATAGAATGAAAGAACAATTTACATTTTACTCAAAAATATACCTATAAAGAGAAAAATCAGATAAACTGAAAATTTTGCAGTGGTCTCTTAATTTTTGCCAGAGCTGTATATATAGTGTCATGTGAATTGTGAACTTTGAACTGTGATATGGGATAGTATATGTACTGTTAATATAGTAATGTGTAGTTTAATATGCATAGTGTATGGCAGCGATACAGGACATTTGATAGTGGTGATAGTGTACAGTATAAGGAAAAGAAACAGAAAATGATTGGGACAAGCCCACAGTGGGAGGGGACAGGAATAAAATCATGAAGCAAGCAGATAGTCAGAAATCAAGCCAAGGTAAAAAAAAGAAAAACAATAAGGAACCAACTTAGCAACAAACAGTATCAGAGCACATCAGTATTGACCAGGACAGCAATACTATAGATGGGCAGAAGCAAAGCACAGCAGTATTTACCAGGACAACAATACTATTGACTGGCAGTGGAGTTAGAGCGTCAGGGGTTTAAATAGCTGACTGCCCCACTGAGAGCTCTCTGGAAGGAGTGATCAAAACCTAGAGCAGGTCGGCTCAGATCATACAATGTCCAGATTTTTTCATGGACCATGTGACCATGCAAAACTCACTAAGACATGTCTGTTTTTTTTCCATTATCATCGATGAAAAGTGCCAATACAAGTCTATGGGTCTGTAAAAAAGACGTGCAGCACAAGGATGAAATTTGTGTGTCATCCTAGTGATGTCTGCTTTTAAAATTGCAAGGGGTAGAAGTTTTATAACTTATTGATTTATTCATACGTGAAAAATACTGATGCCACACTGACCAAACACTATTGACACACGGTATCAGTTTTTTAAAAATACTGACCTGTCAATGAGGTCTAATGCTGATCATTGAGTCACTCTACATAGTTCTTTACTAAGTCACTAAAGATCCATATTGTGTCCTATAACTTGTGCTATATGAGCAACTTCTAAATAGCCACAATACATTTTAGGATGGATGAAATGTTTGTCAGGTGACTTGTTTTTTGTTTCATTGCCAGCCTCTAATGTCCTAAGTCTGGTAATACATGTTTTGTAAGGAGCAAAGAGAAAATAAAAGTCTGGGCTTCTACATATACGGTATGTATTATTTCCCAGATTCCAGTTTCCATGGCCATTTATTACTTGTGTTACAATTACAGATGACTGTGCTGTAAATTGCATTAAATGTAAAAGATAATAACTTGTTACTAACTAAGCGATGAAATATTAATGTGCCAGATGTTAAGCACTAATTATCCAAGGCTGTAGAGGTGATGCATGATTCTGTGTAAACGGAATGGCATAGCATAGTTAATGATGGTTTCACTAGATTCAGAGGAACTTTGTTAAAGTTTATTTCATTTTTTTGGCAACTTTAGGATAGAATCATCATCACATTATAGACCATAATAAATATAGATGATAGGGTGCACTGCTATCTAAACCAAAGAATAAATATGTACAATTAAACATGAAAGAGGGTTCTGCAAAACGCATGGAAGGACTAGAAATCAACAAGAGAAAAGACCAATGCATATGGGATGTGCACACCTAATGAATAAGAATAGGTAACAATTTTATTGACATCAAACCAAAGCATGCAATGAATAGAAAAATTTAAATACATGGTAATAAAAATACAACATCCCTGTGTCCACTAGGGCCTGACTAAGGGTATGTTTCCACGGTCAGGAAACGCTGCTTGTTTGACGCTGCGCAGAGCTGCAGCGTCAAACAAGCAGCGTCCAGATGTTCCAGCATAGTGGAGGGGATTTTATGAAATCCCGTCTCCACTATGCGTGGAAACCCGCACGCGGCGGCCCTGCGACTACGGACATGCTGTGCGTCTTTTCAGATCGCAGCATGTCCGTACACCTTGCGGGGACGCAGCGTCCCCGCAAGGCATATCACAGGGCCCTATGGGAGAGAACGATCATCCCAGATGTGAAGAGTTAACACATCTGGCATGATCGCGTCCCAGAAAGGGGGCGGGGCTTAGTGCCGAGCGGCTTCGCTGCTGCGGCGATACCACCGGCCATCCTGACCGTGGAAACATACCCTAACAAAAATGTGTGTATAGATGTAGCATGGAGAGATAAACATCACAGTCAGTAGATATTCACTCCAAACGCCAGTAGAGCCTGTCTTAAGAAAATAAAAGGCCAAATGTGCAAATCACCTGAGGCACAAAGAGATAAAAAACAAATTTGGGTGTCCCCAAAGTTGGTATGAAAACCGAATATAATAGAAAGGTACCTGGTAGGCAAACCCAGTTTAGAATGTGAATGTACAGTATGTAAGAGATGATGTAATATGAAGGTGCCCTAATGAATATCAGTGGTTTCCAGTAAACCACAAAAAAGATGGGGCTCAGATGGAGAGCAACATGTAGAGGGGTAATCTAGTTATTATGAAAATAGAACAGGAAGGCTCCAGTGTCATGATCTGTTCCAGGGTTTAATCCTGTCTGCTCTTTTTCTGGGCGGACCATGTCAAGGGTTAACTTTGCTATTCCTCATTCTGGGTTCAGGTTTGCTATTTAGGTCCCAGGCATCCTGCTGGTGGTGTCAGCTATAGTTCTGCCTTTGGCGTGTGAACCTGACTCTGGTAGCTCTTGATTTGTCCTGCTGTGATCCCTGACTTGCCCCGTGTCTGTTGACTCCCTGTCACGGGGAGACTAGGTGGGCAAGAGCTAATAACCCAATGTCACGGGGAGACTAGGTGGGCAAGAGCTAATAACCCGGGCCCCTGCAATTTCCCTCAGACTAGGGAAATCCTGACTGACCCTCTACCTAGAGTTTACACTGATGGTGTGCATGTCTAGGCCTCGACCCTCGCCCTGTCTCCTGTTTCAACCCTAGGCTGAAACCACCGCCCACCACCCAGTGAAAAGATAATACACCAATACCCACAGTTAGCACAGACAAGGATAACGGAAAATATACACCACGACGCAGTCACTCAGGAATACACTATAAATGCGCAGGGCAAAATAAATACAAATATAGGAAGGAGTAAATAAGACAAAGGGAAATACACCACCAGATACGATACTCCAACTCCTAGCTCACCACTCCAGACCGAGATAACCAAGCACTAGAGAGAAGCTATAATCGGCGACGCCCAATGTTCAGAAGAACTATTTAAAGGCAGTGGGCGTGGCCCAGCTTCCAATCCGAGCACCAGCTAAATTAACCCCGGACCAGCTAGATAAAATCTAGCCGACGCCACCGAGCACATAGTGGACAAAAGCGGAATTACCGCTGTCTGTCGAACGCCCTGGTATGAACAGCGTCCAACATGACACTCCCTCTGTCTGCCCTTTTCCCAGCGTTTCCCTGTTTGTTTGTTTGATTCTCTGGTTCCTGACTTGGCTCGTATTCGGACTCGCTTCTGCCTTCTGACTTTGTCTTCCTGTTTCTGACTGCTGCTAAACCTCCTGGCTTGTTCCTGACCACTTTTACTGCTTATCCATTTTGGTACTTCTGCCTCTGATTGTATTTTGACTCAGCTTTTCTGACCACTCTCTCGCCACTTGGTGGCGCCTGTGCTGCTGCTCTGTGGTGTTTCTCTGTGTACGCAGTCTCACTTCCCTCTCAAGCTCCCTCTGGTGGAGGTTGCATTATACTGCACTGCAGCAGCATGACATCAAGCAGCTAGTTAGAAGAAAAAGTGTATAAGTCATATGTTATGACAGGAGCATCACCATCAGGTGCCGTAAGGTCTTGGGACTGTGCAGTCAGGGGATGTTACGGGAGGCAATCAACCCAGGGACAGAGGGTGTGTGGAAAGCCCCACGTGTATCGCTGCCAGTGCAGCTTTGTCAGGGGAAGTCTATTAGGCAGAGGTCAGTCAAGAGGTTTATATGGACATATAATCACATATAATCACAAAGACAAGAGGTTACCACTGTGTGCCACACAACGCACTGCAGTATGATTTATTAGAACTATTTTCAGCACAAGATATACAGAAAGATAGGAAATGCAATTGTGTTACTTACATGTGCTTTTCACAAAATTAGAATATCATCAAAAATTCCAGTTCTTCAATACAAAAAGTGAAACTCAAATATTTTTTAAAGCAAGGGTGGGGAACCTCAGGCCCCAGGGCCATTTACGGCCCTCGATTACCTTTTATCAGGCCCCCAAGCAGATTCTCAGGGACCACATTCTTAGGCAGGGAAATGTATTTTGATTACAACCAGCTCCTTATTTTCTTCTTGCTCTGTTAGCACACACAATGCAGTGCTCACTACTGAACACTGAAGGGCATGCAATGAAAGATTATGTCTTGAAACTAGTGCCAGAGTCAGGATGCACTTTGTACAGCCCCCGCAGGATGGTATAAATATCCAAATGGCCCTTGGCAAGAAAAACATTCCTCACCCCTGATTTAAAGTTATTACAAACAGAGTGATCTATTTCAAGTGTTTATTTCTGTTAATGTTGATGATTATGGCTTACAGCCAATGAAAACCAAAAAGTTAATATCTCAGTAAATTAGAATAATTAACAAAAAGGTCCCTTATTCTGTTTTAGTAGGCTACACAATCATGGGGAAGAGCACTTCATGCTTCACTCTGCTGACAAGCCTTTTGGAGATGGAAATTTCATTCTTCAGCAGGACTTGGCACCTGTCCACACCAAAAGTACCAATACCTCGTTTAAAAACAACATTATCACTGTGCTTGACTGGACTGCAAACTCGCCTGACCTTAAAGGGAACCCGTCACCCCCCAGGCGTTTTTAACTAAAAGAGCCACCTTGTGCAGCAGTAATGCCAGCCCCGCAGTGAGAATAAATCAGAAGACACTGCGGGGCGGGGATTGACAGGCAGGGCGGCCGCACAGGCGCAGTCAGCTAGACTGCATATGAGCACAGAGGACAGGCAGTGCTCACTGCGCCTGCCCAAGGCAGGAGAAAAGAGCGCATGCGCCGGCTCATTTCAAAATAGCGGTGAGGAGGCAGCGCCCGGCGCCAAGAAGACACGACTGACGGCTGTGTGGCGTCTGCAGCAGGGGGGAAAGGCCTGTCTCCTTGACTGAAGAAAAGGTATTTTGGACAAATAACAAAACTGATTATTTCGGCAGTTACAGCACCCAGAACTAAAAGAGCCACCTTGTCAGAATGCAGCATTACTGCTGCACAAGGTGGCTCTTTTAGTTAAAAATGCCTGGGGGGGGGTGTGACAGGTTCCCTTTAACCCCATAGAAAATCTACGGTGTATTGTCAAGAATAGTGATGAGCGAATTTGTTCGGGAAACGATCGCCAAACATAAATTCGGCACAAATATGGCACATTCGGATTCGTGATCGGAAACATGGGCAAAATATTATAAAATTGGAAAAAATCGGTAACATTTAGTAAAAGTGCTGGAAAATATTTGCGTTGCAACTAAAGTATTTTTAGCACTTTAGCAGCGATAATGGTGGTGTATCATGAGCATTTGGCACGTGTTTGATGAGGGGAGGTGGTTTGCAGAGCTCAGAGGTACAGCAATCTTGAAAACAGTATTTTTTTCCTATTTTTATGTGTGCATATTGCGGCTAGCCAATCAGGGCACAGGAAACACCCACAATGTCCTGACACAAAAGCTTGTGTCACTGGCTGCTGAAATCACGTCCTTCTCCATATAAATAGCGGACATCTTGTTTTAGAACCATTTTGACACTGTAACAGCACAGAGAGGCTGGTCCTGTTGCTGGCACTGTTAGCAGCAAGATTTTAGCTAGTTAGCTAGGTGGTTGTATATCAGTCAGATAGTGTAACTAGCTAGTGTCCAATGTAGCTCTTAAATCTACCTTCCAGCACTTTTTTTTGGCCATTACTGAGGTTCACAGACAAAGCCAGCAGGGCACATGTCCTACAAGTGTGTTGGGCACCGCTTTTATTGTGCTCCATGCATGAGTATAGCATTCTAAATAATATTTTTTTTCACTAGCTAAATGTGAAAAAACCCGCTGTATCCCAGATTTTAGCTAGTTAGCTACTGTAGGTGGTTGTATATCAGTCAGATAGTGTAGCTAGCTAGTGTCCAGTGTGGCTGTTAAATTTACCTTCTGGCACTTTTTTGTCCCTTACTGGGGTCCACAGACCAAGCCAGCAGGGCACATGTCCTACAAGTGTCTTGTACACTGCTTCAATTGCACTCCGTGCACAAGTATAGCATTCTAAATAATATTTTTCAAATAGTTTGCAGCATCTAGTGTGTTATAGAGGCCTGATACAGATGCCACAAAAAAAATTCTTCTGTTCCTTGTGTCATACAATAGGGGACCTGACTTTCAAATAGTTTATAGCATATAGTGTGCTATAGAGGCCTTATACAGAGGCCACAAAAAATTCTTCTGTTCCTAGTGTCATACAGTAGGGGACCTGACTTTCAAATAAACAATAATGAATAGCCCCAAAGTACATACGGAGGACCACATGTGAATCAACAAGACGTAAGAGCTAACAAAATCCTCCAACACCAATAATCTCAAATATAGAATAATGTTATTCAAATACAAAACTTTAAGAACAATTAAAAAGTTAGGAAATGCAAGTAGACCATACAAGTGATGGCAAAACGCCAATGCTGGACATGAAATTTGTAAGTTTATGCCTTAAACAGGGCAATATAGAGTATGACACATCCTAAGGTAATCATACAACCAGTCTAAACAAGAATATAAACAAGATCAAATACAAAAAAAAAGTGCATAGTGCACAGACGGTTGAATTAATTATACAGATATAGGCTATCTAAATACATATGGTAATGCACAGTAAAGACTAAATCACTCTCTTAGTGTGGTACTAAATCGGTTTAAAGTGATTTATAACTGAAAATAAGAGACAGTGTGAAGGGACAAATTAAGAAAGATTCTCCATTTTGTGCTTTTCGACTCCATTTTGTTGTTTTGATATAAATTTTGTTAGTAGGCTAAAGTTTACAGCTGTTATGAGACCTTGATGAGACCTTGATTGTTGCAACCTGGGTAGAACATGAGACTGAGGGTGTATTGTTCTACAAAACTTTGACGCACAGACTGTTCCTGTATTCTTATAGGTTAAGAACTGTGAGCGTGTTCTTATGCTGATTGGTTGAAGTATAATTTCTATGACTATGAAAAGTCATGCAGAATAAACGGGGGCCAGAGAGATCAGCTTGATCCCCCCCAAACAGAGACACACGTCTCCGTCTGGTCATTTTCAGTTGCCGGCAACGCCTTGTATATTAATTTGGAAATCACTGAGTTAACCGTGAAGGATCAATTTAGATCCTCCCTCAACAGTTGGCGCCCGAAACGTGGGGCCCCAAGCCGGAACGCCTCTGCCCCCCGGAGGACAACAAGACAAAGGACCCTCGGACCGGACACAGGCACAGGAAAATTGGGACTGATCATCCCCCACAACAACCACGGTAAGTTGGCAGTTATACTGTCCAGACTGACCGTTTGGTGTGGTTTTCCTGTGTTTGTTGCTGCAAAGAGGATCTGAGGTTTGTCCCCGAAGGTGGGATGATTTTTGGGTGGAATCATATAGAGGTGTAGTTCCATTGGAAGCCCAGTGCTCGAACCGTACCTCATAAGGGACGGACACCCCGGATTGACCAGTGATGTAATTCTCTTTATAGTCAAAATATCCTGAATTCCTGATCACTGTTAGAATCAGGCGTGGTGAGGTGATCGAAGATTGGGTAGGATGCGTAACTCAGGTATATATTGATATAAATATATCCAGAGGTGTCCGGAGGGAAAGTCTGAGACGCCCTCGTCCTTTCGCTGAGTACCGTGTTTTTGGGTTGTCCCAGCGGGGGACAGGTAAACCCTAGTGGAATAGACTATACGGCCGCTCTAGTACTATGCACGACTAAGTAAGGATATTTAGCTCTAAAGGAGAATCAGTTTCCGTGGAAGAAGAAGAAGACTTTGAATTTGTGTGATGAATTTGATATTGCTAGCCCAAAGACAGGGAAATAAATCTGTCAGGAATGCAGGGAAAATATTCTCAATCTGGCATGTGAATTGTGTGATGAAGATTTTGTAGAAATTAATTAAGTCTGAGAACTGCTGTATTCTGTTTCTGTGTGAGATTTCTGAGATACCCGATGGGAGGGGTCAAACAGCTGCGCTATTGCTTTCTCCTTTCTGTGCTGAGGAATGTTGCGATTTTCTTATCTATGCTGTGTCTCTGGTGTGGAGGGGGCATGTGGCTGCGCTCTTGAGTTTCTCTGTATTTTCTTGGTGTAGTACGCGCTGGTAGATCTGTGTTTTGTTTAAAGCGACAATATTGTTTTGAAGTACAAAGAAATATTGTAAATTGAAAGTGAAATCTAGTGCCTAGTTTTAGAAGGAAACTTGTAAGTGATTGTTTGGTTATCAGTGTGATTGAAAGATTGGTAAAAGATTCACCTGCTTCAAGTTGAGTGGATGATATATAGCAAATTGAGGATCAACACGTTTTTGTCACGTTGAAAAATGAAAGTTGTCTATTACTATGACAAAAAACTGAATGTTTTGTGGTGCAGGAAGGAATTGAGAAAGTGATTGAGGGTAATGTGGTAGAAAGACAAATAATTAAAAATAATAATCTGAAACAGGGGGGCTCCCTGTTAGATGATATGGACCCTCCCCAGGAAATCAAGCCTCTCCTCCCGACTGTAAGTTCCATGCCCCTCAATCCCAAGGCACCAATATATACTGGGTTGCCAAAACTTAGTGCGCCCCCACCCTATGATCCTGCCGGGTGGATTTGTGATGTATGCGGAGTTACTAATTCTCAGTGGAGGAGGTCCGATTTGTCCTTGATAGCCGCCTAACGGCCCATCAGGTAATACAATCTCTAACTGTAACAGAGCCTCCTGCCCCGCTTCCGCAGAAGATGCCTCTTGTGCCCGTACTACCGCCACCTCCTCCCGCCCCCAAGTCAGTAATATCAGAGTTTGAAGAAGATGATGTGAAAACTACTCCTGACAGGCCAAAGTATACCCCCTTTTCTCAATCCCAGAAAGACACCCTTTGTAACCAATTACCCGACCCAGAAACCTCCCCCATGGCCTTCTATAGCGAGAGATTTATTCCACTCCCCGGAGAGATCTGTTACATTTACTCCAAGTGAAGGCTGGGGAGGGATATTTTCCAATTATTGAGGGTGGCATAATGTATAATGTGAACCTGGATGGGGGAACATATGAGAGTGGTGTTGATTTCTGTAATGCTTTAAAAGTTTGGGCACAAGCTAGATTAGCGGACCAAGCTACCTCCCTCACAGATGTCACACAGGACAAGGTGGAGACTGCCGAGAAGTTTTATGGGCGTCTTATGGTAGTGTTTAAAAATTTGGGACTCTTATTGTATAATAAAGCCCATTCACACCTTTTTGTGGCAGCTTTAATGTCCGGCCTTAAATCTGAATTGAAAGAGGCAATAATGTCAGTCAGACCCGATACTGAGATTTCCACTCCAGACAATGCATTAAGAGTAATTAAAAGTTTTCAGAAGAACTTGGTATGTTCTGTATCAACAGGGAAATCAAGGGTTAAAACTGTAGCTGCAGCAATCTCTGCTCCAATTCCAGCCCCCACCCCAGGTACAAGCACGCAGCTGGTTCCTTATCAGTAGCCTGCCCAGCAGCAAACTCTTATTCCAGCCCTTCCACCTTATACGAATTCAGTCCCCTACTCAAATACTTCTTTTAACCCTATGTCTGGAGGTATCGCTCCCCAGCCCCGCAACACCAGTTCTCGCTTGCAGTGTTGGCGCTGTGGCCGGCCCGGTCACTTTCAGAGAGATTGTCACACCCCTGCTGACAGATGCTACCCACAAGTTCCCCCTTCCAGTCGCAACCTGAATACAGGGAACCCCAGAGGATACCCCAATTACAGACAGCCTTAAAATCCTGATAATCACCCATACTGAAGGGGTGGCCAACCAGAGTCTGCCATCACAATGTCCTTCACCAAATCTGGGGCATGCTCATCTGTCACGCTTCCTGTTGGGGACACCCTTGTTAGGTTCATGGTAGACACTGGGGCGGCCAACTCTATAATCAGGTCATCAGATGTACCTACGGATATCCCTATTCAATTCTCAGACCAAGAGCTTGTTTTAATTGGAGTAGATGGCAGACCCAATAAATATACTCTTATAAAACCTATCCCTGTGGGACCTTTCCCTGAAGTTACTGCTCAGTTCGTAATCTCTCCTATATGTCCGGTAAATTTACTGGGGGCAGATTTATTATCACAGTTCTGCTCCAGAATATAATTCCAAGATGATGGTCAGATGGTCCTTACGTTATATAACCCCTATGCAGATGAACATAATGAGATGTGTATCCTACATGCCCATCCTACGGTTATGATGGTCCTGATAGACCCAGATTCTCCCCCAATAATGCCTGTAGAACCAGTAAAAGTGTTTCTCAAACCTGGTGCCCCTTTTCCCAAAGTCTATCAATACCCTTTGAAACATAATCAGGAGCAGGGTCTCAAGGGGCAAATACAAATGTTACTCGATAATGATACCGTGTTTCCCCATGTAACATGCCCTTGTTTCCCGTTAAGAAAAGCCCCCACCCGGCTAACCCCCTGTGTACCGGCTGATACAAGATCTACGGGCAGTTAATGCAGCTACTGTTCTGGAAACTCCGGTGCCTAATCCACATACTCTTTTGTCCCAGATATCTCAGGATGCTGCTTGGTTCACAGTCATCGACCTTGCCAATGCCTTCTTCAGCATTCCATTACACCCAGATTAGCAGTTCTGTTTGCATTCACTTATCAGGGACGACAATTGACGTGGACAGATGCCACAAGGGGCCCGAAAAGTCCCAATCAGTTTGCAAAAAATATGGGCGAGTGTCTTTTACCCTGGCAGTTAGAACACCCCTATGTCACGCTGCTTCAGTATGTGGATGATGTTTTGTTGTGTGCACGATCAGAGCAGGAAGCCATTGTTGCCACTGTTAGCCTTCTCAAGTATCTGGCAGATCTGAACTGTCGGGTTTCAGCTTCGAAACTTCGGTTCTGCCTTGGTCATGTGATATTTTTGGGTCACTGTCTCTTTCAGGGTGTCAGACACCTCTCAAAAGAAAGAAAAATAGCTGTCAGCTCCCTTCCTTTACCAAAAGATGAGACTGAACTCCAGCGTTTTCTTGGACTATGTACTTATTGTCGTCAGTGGATACCGGATGCATCCCGCATAATGCAACCTCCCTACAATGCCCTGAAAGACGGTTTAAGATGTGCTGATAATTTGGCAGATTCCACACCGGATATGCTGTTACTACGGATGATACTGTAGTGCACGCAGCGGCACTCCCTTCCTCACTGTCAGCACAAAAAGTAGAACTTCAGGCTCTGTCTACTGCATGTGTTCTGGCCAAAGACAGGTGGGCTAATATATACATGGACTCACAGTATGCATTTGGTATTGCTCATGATTTCGGAGCCCTATGGGCCAATCGAGGGTTTATTACCACCGCCAGGACTCCATTGAAGAATGCTGAAGCTGTTAAAACCCTCATGGACTCAATCAAATTACCTACCCAGGTGGCCATTATCAAAATTAAGGAGCACGGTCCTAGGAACAGTCCACACACTCTTGGTAACGCCTTTGCGGATATGTAAGCAAAAGCTGCTGCTCTCCTACCAATTGACCTGACCATACCAGCTATGGTGACTACACGCTCTCAGCGTAAACAGTTACAAGAAACACTCACTCTACAGGAACCTGATGATCCACGCCAGACTGAGGTTTTCTGCCGGACCCCGCGAGATTGCTTAATGACGATGCAGAGAATGTCCCCAAAGGAAGAAGTGAAGCAGTGGAAGGCAGATGGAGCACGTATGGACATGGTCTCTGGAAAAAGGACCAACTTGTGTGTCTCCCTAAGCGGATGTACCCAGCTATTGCCATGTGGGCACATGGGCCGCCCACACATCGGGGAAAAAACCAGGCCCTAGCCCTGGTACAAAAATTCTACTGGGCTCCAGGTATTTCTACAGTCCTGATAGCACACAACCGTGCATGTAACATCTGTCAGACCTGCAATCCCGCTCAAGCAAGTATCTTGCTAAGCCCGACTATCCTTTCCAAAGGCTCCAGGTGGACCACATCAGGTTGCCTAAGTCTGGAAGGTATGAATATTGTCTGGTGGTTGTCGACATGTTCTCCAGTTGGCCTGAAGCATTCCCAGTTACCGACATGACTGCAAAGACTACAGCAAAGAAACTGGTGATGGAAGTCATATGCAGATATGGTGTTCCAGAAGTCGTTGAAAGTGACCAAGGCCCGGCCTTTTCTTCTCATGTGTATCTGGAGGTTTTGATAATGCTTGGATCCACTGTAGCCCTCCATACTCTGTACCATCCACAATCCAGTGGGAAAGTTGAGAGGCTGAACGGCACACTGAAGGGACAATTGACCAAAATGATGCAGGAGACTACGGCTCCATGGCCAGAGCTCCTACCCATTGTACTGTACCACATTCGTACTACCCCTAAGGCAAAACATGACCTGTCCCCATATGAGATACTGTTTGGTGCTAGGCCCATGACCGTGCTGTTCAATATGTTATTCAGCTTAGTAAAAATCTTGCTAACACCCATGTCTTAGTTTCTTCTTCCCTTCCAGTTTCAGCAGAAACCGACACTTGTCACAACTTTGAAGCCTGGTGGTTTTGTTGTCGTGAAAAGCCATGTCAGAAAATATGGACTAGAACCCTTGTATGACGATCCCTACCAAGTCCTCAGTATCATTCCTATGTCAGTAAAGCTGGAAGGAAGGCCGACGTGGATCTACGCATCACACTCCAAGCTGGTCAAACAGACTAGTAGCAAATAAGGGGACATAATGTTTTGGTTTTTCGTATTTCTATGTAATAATATTGGTAGCCACATGGGATAGCCTAAATTCCCCAATATCCTTGAATAATAAGTTTGTACAATATCATGAAAGATTAGTAGTACAGATGGGTATAGCCAATAAAATTGTCAGTTCTATTTCCATTTACCCTATGATTACACAAATGTGGGATAAATTGCTTAGGGCCACAGATTATCTACATGATCAAATTTGGGATACATTGGATATACTTAATACTACTGTCGTTGTCCAAAGCCAACTTATCATAGTCACTAATTAATACACTGTAGTACTAAATTACTTAACAGCAGCACAGGGTGGTATGTGTCAGGTTATTGGTCCCGCATGCTGTCATTATACAGATCCCAATAGCACTATGAAGTTAAAGTTAGAGGATATTCAAAGACTCAGAGATTAATATGATAAAGACAATGACCGTAATAAGGACAGTTGGTGGGCAGACACCTTCTCCTTTTTTTAATCCAGCAAATTGGTTTAAGGGATTTGGGGGCTGGATAGCTGGAATCTTGCAAAGTTTGTTATATATTGTTGTTTTTATCCTTGTTATGTACCGTATTTTTTGGACTATAAGACGCACCGGACTATAAGGCGCACCCAGGTTTTAGAGGTGGAAAATAGGGAAAAAAATATTTGAAGCAAAAAAAATGTGGTAAAATATTTAATAACATAAATAACATACTATTATATGTGGTGTTATTATATATAATAGTATGTTATTATGTTGGAAGCTGCGGGACCAGTGTGGTGTCTGTGAAGTACGATATGAAGACGCTGGAGGGTGAGTATAAGGGCTCATTTCCACATGCGACGCACACGTCCGTATCTCGCATGTGGAAACCAAGCTCTGGCGCCGGCACTTTGGAGCGGAGCGTGCAGCTCCATGTGTTCCTATGCGGCCGCATGCTCCGCTCTGGAGTGCCGGCTCCACAGCTTGGTTTCCACATGCGAGATACGGACGTGTGCCTCGCATGTGGAAATGAGCCCTAAGAATGGGTGCACAGGGCTTATAGTGAAAGCACCACTCCAGCACTGCAAAATAACACTGGAGTGCTGCTTTAAAATCCCATGGGAGAACTATAACTCCCAGCATGTCCTGCAGATCCTATGACATGCTGGAAGTTATAGTTCACCAAAGGAGTGGCAGAGTGCTTTATTGTGTTTTGTAAAGACTGACCTCTTAATTGTGGCAGCCAGCCACACTGTGGTGAGGTAAAAGCTGGAGCATCCCATGGCTGCACACACACACAGAGCCCTCCCTGTTGTTGTTGCCTTTCCACAGCGCAGGACATAAGAGGAAGCTGCAGATTCTAGGTGGGAGTCTGAAGGACCTGTGATGATGTCAGAAGAGGGAGGGCTCTGAGCTGCCATGTGATGCTCCAGCCCGCCCACTTCTGACATCACACAGGTCCTCCCTGTGCACCAGACAGCTCAGCGTCCAGCACAGGCAGGTATGCAGCGATCTCCTGGCCCCTGCTGCTGCCTCCTCCCCCGGACACACAGATTCTCCCCGGAATCAGTGCTGGGGAAACTGTGTGTCCCTGATTAAGTGCAGCATTCATTTGCTGCTCCTGGCTCACCGCTCAGCTGATCGGTGGGCGGGGAGCAGCTAATAAATATTCACTGCACTTAATCAGCGGGGCCATGTGCTTTCCCCAGCAGCTGATTCCGGGCAGCGGGGACATCCTGAAGTGGGATAACAGTGTGATCCCACTCGCTGCTGCCCCCCTCCCCACATGCTATATCCGTACTATAAGACGCACCCACACTTTCCTCCCAAATTTGGAGGAAAAAAAGTGCGTCTTATAGTCCGAAAAATATGGTATGTAATACTAAAACTTGTTCTTTGGTGTATTTCTGTATGTATTAGGAAATTCTGCACTAAGACAACTAATGATGAAACCGAAAGCATTGCCACCCCTGCTCTTCTCTACACTGATTTCACAAAGTTATCTGACGAAGATGTTGAAGCCAAGTGCATGGCTATCTACAAAAGATCCGCAATACTGTTATCAATAATTGTTATTCGTAAATTCTAGTATACAGGGGGGAAGGGTACGCCGCAACAGCCATGGCTGGTAACAAGGCACCAGCCATGTGAAGACCAGTACCCCTCGAGCTTAGAGCTTGGGATAGTACCTCTGATGCTGGACATTAATTAACAAAATTTATCTAGGGGGGAATGTGAAGGGAGAAATTAAGAAAGATTCTCCATTTTGTGCTTTTCGACTCCATTTTGTTGTTTTGATATAAATTTTGTTAGTAGGCTAAAGTTTACAGCTGTTATGAGACCTTGATGAGACCTTGATTGTTGCAACCTGGGTAGAACATGAGACTGAGGGTGTATTGTTCTACAAAACTTTGACGCACAGACTGTTCCTGTATTCTTATAGGTTAAGAACTGTGAGCGTGTTCTTATGCTGATTGGTTGAAGTATAATTTCTATGACTATGAAAAGTCATGCAGAATAAACGGGGGCCAGAGAGATCAGCTTGATCCCCCCCAAACAGAGACACACGTCTCCATCTGGTCATTTTCAGTTGCCGGCAACGCCTTGTATATTAATTTGGAAATCACTGAGTTAACCGTGAAGGATCAATTTAGATCCTCCCTCAACAACAGCAGAAAAACATAACACAATGAAGTCATTATGATATATAACCTTCAAAGGGAAATAGAAACAATAGGAATGTGCACACCATAACTCGAGGTAGCCAAGTATAGAGATGGTGATATTCAATATAGAAACCCAGAGTTAATATAATTACCCTATATAGGAACATGTCCAGCGTACCACCTGACACACGTTTCGATCTTGTATCTTCCTCAGAAGGGGTGCATAAAGGGTCATACAGTAGGGGACCTGACTTCTAAGTCCTCTTTTTGTGTTGGTGAGCTATTTCTACTGTGGTAAAATTGATGCCACTTTTGTAGTGTCTGCCCGTAATTTTTGGAAACATGAATGTTAGGGCTGGCGGAACGCACCAAATAAATATAAAGATATTAAAGGGTGCATTCGCAGCCCGGGGTTCACCGTGCAGAGATGGAACCTGCTGCTAGGTAATGTCGGCACTATATGGCAGTGCTAGGCCAGAATAAACACGGGTTACGTCACCTGGTATGAACTGATGCGAACTCTGTTGCTTCACAGAGTTGCAGGGAAACAAAGGAAACACTGTGCCCTGTTAGCAGTCACAGGGTGCAGCAGATGAGTGCTAGTGGGATCCCTGAAATTCACCCCCACTATGCTGGTGATTGATCTCGCTCTGACCCTCAGTGGCTTTTGAGCCAGCGCCTGAGGACGCCCTCAGTCTGATACTGAGATCAAGCGGGAGTTCCCACCCTACACTGACCGGTTGTCAGGACTAATTAAAAATTACCGTACAGAGTGCATACAGCGCTGCTCTGGTGGACGCCACTAACCACACTAACTAGGGCTGGGAAAGTGCACTTATTGCGCATGGCGCCGCACTGGCAGTCACTGCTAGGGTTGAGCGACTTTCATTTTTTTAAGATCGAGTAGGGTTTTGGGAAACCCGATTTTGTCCAGAGTCGAGTCGAGTGCAGTCGGCCGATTATCGCTAAAAGTCGGGGATCGACCGAAACACGAAACCCAATGCAAGTCAATGGGGAAGCATAGTCGGCAGTGAGTGGAGGCCAGGAAAACACCTACAGTGCCCATTTTAATGCCAAAAACATCCATTCTTGTTTCTGAAGCTTGCCAATCTTAATTAACTGTATAATAATAGTTGGGCATAGGGAATTGGGGGAAAGTTGTGGGGGGAGTAGGGCTGGCTCAAGTTTTTCGTGGGCCCAGGAAATGCTGACTACGTCACGGCGGTGTTGCAGGGAAAGGTAAGTATTTAAAAGTTGCAAGTGCTGTGATCCTGAGCAAGCAGGGGGGGGCCCACTCGTTCGCATTGCCACTGGCACAGGGCCCCTCAAAGTACGGCGGTGTGTTTGCATGGCGGGGGCGCTTCCCACCAGCAGCGACACTTTTGCGTACTCTGAGGGGCCCTGTGCCAGTGACGTCGCCAACGAGTATGCCCCCCCACCTGATGAAGGAACCTGCACTTTCATCTGCACCTTCCTCTTTGTCCCTGTGTAAGGTGGTATAACATGCGGGAAGGGGAACCTTACTTTCAGCAGGGTCAGATTCTGGCTGTGTAGAGTACAAGGGGAATGTAGTGGTCTAGGTCAATGTACCAGCAGACTCATTTAGCAGTGGCTGGGCAATGGGCAGGATGAGGAGGAAACAGATATAGGGCCAAAGAATAAAGTAGGCTACATGCAGTTCAAAATTGGTAACAGGACTAAACAGGCGGCATTGCTTTGTTCAGTGGAGTAGCAAACCCAAGAGCAGCAGACACTGTTTCAAGGGCCTAACCACACTAGTAGGCCAAATGCAGTTTAATATCTGATAGTATAGGGCGAAAGCCAGAATGTGGAAGCTCAGCTTTGTTCAGTTGAGGACAACACCAGGGAGGGGCAGACACCTTTAGTAGGCCGGAAAAGCCTATTGCATTTTTTAAAATGGTAATTTGGAGCAGAAGGTTGAAGCTCAGCTTTATTTAGTTGAGGACAACACCAGGCAGGGGCACACAGACAGACACCTTTAGTAGGCCGGAAAAGCCTATTGCATTTTTTAAAATGGTAATTTGGAGCAGAAGGTTGAAGCTCAGCTTTATTTAGTTGAGGGCAACACCAGGGAGGGGCAGAAGCCGTTAGTAGGCCCTAACCACCATTTTTTTTTTTTAAAACCACTTAATGAGAGCCGGAAGGTTGAAGCTCAGCTTTATTTAGTTAAGGGCAACACCAGGCAGGGGCACACAGACAGACACCTTTAGTAGGCCGGAAAAGCCTATTGCATTTTTTAAAATGGTAATTTGGAGCAGAAGGTTGAAGCTCAGCTTTATTTAGTTGAGGGCAACACCAGGGAGGGGCAGAAGCCGTTAGTAGGCCCTAACCACCATTTTTTTTTTTTAAAACCACTTAATGAGAGCCGGAAGGTTGAAGCTCAGCTTTATTTAGTTGAGGGCAACACCAGGCAGGGGCACACAGACAGACACCTTTAGTAGGCCGGAAAAGCCTATTGCATTTTTTAAAATGGTAATTTGGAGCAGAAGGTTGAAGCTCAGCTTTATTTAGTTGAGGACAACACCAGGCAGGGGCACACAGACAGACACCTTTAGTAGGCCGGAAAAGCCTATTGCATTTTTTAAAATGGTAATTTGGAGCAGAAGGTTGAAGCTCAGCTTTATTTAGTTGAGGACAACACCAGGCAGGGGCACACAGACAGACACCTTTAGTAGGCCGGAAAAGCCTATTGCATTTTTTAAAATGGTAATTTGGAGCAGAAGGTTGAAGCTCAGCTTTATTTAGTTGAGGACAACACCAGGCAGGGGCACACAGACAGACACCTTTAGTAGGCCGGAAAAGCCTATTGCATTTTTTAAAATGGTAATTTGGAGCAGAAGGTTGAAGCTCAGCTTTATTTAGTTGAGGGCAACACCAGGCAGGGGCAGAAGCCGTTAGTAGGCCCTAACCAAAGTTGAAGGCCAAATGCAGTTTAATTTCTGATACTATAGGCCGAAAGCCAGAAGGTGGAAGCTCCGATTTAGACAGTGGAGGACAATTTGAATTAGGGACTGCAGACAGACTTAGTAGGCTGTCCCCTGTGGACCATGCATCCACCACATTAACCCATTGCGCCGTAATGGACACGTAATCTTCCGTGGCCATGCCTACAGGTCCATGCGTCTGTTGTCAGGTGCACCTTTGTACTCACAGATTGCCAGAGTGCATGGACAATGCGGTCTTCTACATGCTGGTGGAGGGTTGGGATGGCTTTTCTCGCAAAAGAAGTGTCGACTGGTTAGCTTGTAGCGTGGTACTGCGTAGTCCATCATGGCCTTATTAATAGTAAATAAAATATATAACTAGGCTCTATGAACTTTTAAATAGGTTCCAGGGGTACACGGGCAGCATTGGTGTGGTCAGTGGAGGAGTATTGCAAGTAGGGGCTGCAGACAGGCTATCAAAGGCCTAAAATAACAAACAGTAGGCAGTCATGGCAGTTTTACATCGGTTACATGGATACACAGGCAGGCACTCCAGGCAGCATTGTGGTCAGTGGAGGAGTATTGCAAGTAGGGGCCGCAGACAGGCTATCAAAGGCCTAAAATAACAAACAGTAGGCAGTCATGGCAGTTTTACATCGGTTACATGGATACACAGGCAGGCACTCCAGGCAGCATTGTGGTCAGTGGAGGAGTATTGCAAGTAGGGGCCGCAGACAGGCTATCAAAGGCCTAAAATAACAAACAGTAGGCAGTCATGGCAGTTTTACATCGGTTACATGGATACACAGGCAGGCATTCCAGGCAGCATTGTGGTCAGTGGAGGAGTATTGCAAGTAGGGGCCGCAGACAGGCTATCAAAGGCCTAAAATAACAAACAGTAGGCAGTCATGGCAGTTTTACATCGGTTACATGGATACACAGGCAGGCACTCCAGGCAGCATTGTGGTCAGTGGAGGAGTATTGCAAGTAGGGGCCGCAGACAGGCTATCAAAGGCCTAAAATAACAAACAATAGGCTCATTGCAGTTTTACAGCGGTTACATGGATAGACGGGCAGGCAGCTTGGTGGTCAGTGGAGGAGTATTTAAAGTAGGGACCGCAGACAGGCTTCAAAGGCCTAACATAAGAAAATGGGCTGGCTGTAGGCACTTTATAATTGGTTCCAGGGGTACACGGGCAGCAGTGGTCTGGCCAGTGGAGGACTAGTGGAAGGAGGGACCGCAGACAGGCTTCAAAGGCCTAACATAAAAAAATGGGCTGGCTGTAGGCACTTTATAATTGGTTCCAGGGGTACACGGGCAGCAGTGGTCTGGCCAGTGGAGGACTAGTGGAAGGAGGGACCGCAGACAGGCTTCAAAGGCCTAACATAAAAAAATGGGCTGGCTGTAGGCACTTTATAATTGGTTCCAGGGGTACACGGGCAGCAGTGGTCTGGCCAGTGGAGGACTAGTGGAAGGAGGGACCGCAGACAGGCTTCAAAGGCCTAACATAAAAAAATGGGCTGGCTGTAGGCACTTTATAATTGGTTCCAGGGGTACACGGGCAGCAGTGGTCTGGCCAGTGGAGGACTAGTGGAAGGAGGGACCGCAGACAGGCTTCAAAGGCCTAACATAAAAAAATGGGCTGGCTGTAGGCACTTTATAATTGGTTCCAGGGGTACACGGGCAGCAGTGGTCTGGTCAGTGGAGGACTAGTGGAAGGAGGGACCGCAGACAGGCTTCAAAGGCCTAACATAAAAAAATGGGCTGGCTGTAGGCACTTTATAATTGGTTCCAGGGGTACACGGGCAGCAGTGGTCTGGTCAGTGGAGGACTAGTGGAAGGAGGGACCGCAGACAGGCTTCAAAGGCCTAAAATAACAAACAATAGGCTCATGGCAGTTTTACAGCGGTTACATGGATACACGGGCAGCTTGGTGGTGAGTGGAGGAGTAGTGCAAGGAGTGTCTGTCCCAGTACTCCCAAAATATAAATAGATGTTAATGTCTCGCAAATCAACCAAAACAAAAAAAAAGGTGGCATACTTAGGTACAGGGGTGGGCTCATCTGCTGAGTTTCTGACATAGTAATTTGGCAGTAACTATTTAATGGTGCCAATATAGGACACAGACACAGACTACTTTAAGTTGCATCATAGATGTCTACAAATTTGTATTGTCAGTGCCAGACATTGAATGATGTCAGCGAATAGACTAAAGATTGGTGGAGCTGTGCGACATAATTTTGCATGTGGTAGAGCACATTTTGAGCTGGGGTAGGGGAGAACTCTCTAGAGGCCGGCGGGACCGCCCCAGGGCCCCTCATGTTACAACGGTGTGTCTGACGTTGGGTGCGCACCACCACCGCCAGAGACACTACATTGTACTATGAGGGACCCAGTAGCAATGCTGTCAACCAAAAGCGAGCACACCCACCTCTTCAGACAAACAGCAGTCTCACGGGTGCTTGCGCCAAGTCGCGATACCACGGCCCCGTGTGGGGAGTTTGGCCATTTAGGGAGGTGTAAACATGTCGTATGCTGTACAATCAGCTGCAGCAAATTAGACATTAGAAAAGTAATTCACAGGCAAGAGCCTTTCATAGGAAAGCTAGGTGTCGGCCGGGCAAGGTGGGGCAAAAGATTTCGAAATCCAGTTGTGGTTCATTTTAATGAATGTTAGATCGTCAACATTTTGGGTAGCCAGACGAGTCCTTTTTTCGGTTAATATTGAACCTGCAGCACTGAATACTCTTTCTGATAGGACACTTGCTGCCGGGCAAGCAAGCTCCTGCAATGCATATTCTGCCAATTCTGGCCAGGTGTCTAATTTGGAGGCCCAGTAATCAAATGGGAATGACGGTTGAGGGAGAACATCGATAAGGGATGAAAAATAGTTAGTAACCATACTGGACAAATGTTGTCTCCTGTCACTTTCAATTGATGCAGCAGTACCTGTCCTGTCTGCGGTCATAGCAAAATCACTCCACAACCTGGTCAGAAAACCCCTCTGTCCAACGCCACTTCTGATGTGTGCACCCCTAACACTCCTAGTCTGCTGCCCCCTGGAGCTCGTGTGAGAACGATCACGTGCGCTGTGTGCTGGGAATGCCTGAAGCAAACGGTCAACAAGAGTTGATTGTTTGGTTGCTAATATTAGTTCCAAGTTCTCATGTGGCATAATATTTTGCAATTTGCCTTTATAGCGTGGATCAAGGAGGCAGGCCAACCAGTAATCGTCATCGTTCATCATTTTCGTAATGCGTGTGTCCCTTTTTAGGATACGTAAGGCATAATCCGCCATGTGGGCCAAAGTTCCAGTTGTAAAATCTCCGGTTGTGATTGGTTGAGGGGCAGTTGCAGGCAAATCTACGTCACTTGTGTCCCTCAAAAAACCAGAACCCGGCCGTGACACGCAACCAATTTCCTGTGCCCCCGGGAAAGGTTCGGCATTAAAAATATACTCATCCCCATCATCCTCCTCGTCCTCCACCTCCTCTTCGCCCGCTACCTCGTCCTGTACACTGCCCTGACCAGACAATGGCTGACTGTCATCAAGGCTTTCCTCTTCCTCTGGTGCAGACGCCTGCTCCTTTATGTGCGTCAAACTTTGCATCAGCAGACGCATTAGGGGGATGCTCATGCTTATTACGGCGTTGTCTGCACTAACCAGCCGTGTGCATTCCTCAAAACACTGAAGGACTTGACACATGTCTTGTATCTTAGACCACTGCACACCTGACAACTCCATGTCTGCCATCCTACTGCCTGCCCGTGTATCCTCCCACAAATAAATAACAGCACGCCTCTGTTCGCACAGTCTCTGAAGCATGTGCAGTGTTGAGTTCCACCTTGTTGCAACGTCTATGATTAGGCGATGCTGGGGAAGGTTCAAAGACCGCTGATAGGTCTGCATACGGCTGGCGTGTACAGGCGAACGTCGGATATGTGAGCAAAGTGCACGCACTTTGAGGAGCAGGTCGGAGAACCCAGGATAAGTTTTCAATAAGCACTGCACCACCAGGTTTAAGGTGTGAGCCAGGCAAGGAATGTGTTTCAGTTGGGAAAGGGAGATGGCAGCCATGAAATTCCTTCCGTTATCACTCACTACCTTGCCTGCCTCAAGATCTACTGTGCCCAGCCACGACTGCGTTTCTTGTTGCAAGAACTCGGACAGAACTTCCGCGGTGTGTCTGTTGTCGCCCAAGCACTTCATAGCCAATACAGCCTGCTGACGCTTGGCAGTAGCTGGCCCATAATGGGACAACTGGTGTGCAACAGTGTCATCTGCCGATGGAGTGGTTGGCAGACTGCGTTCTGTGGAAGAGCTGTAGCTTCTGCAGGAGGACGAGGAGGAGGAGGAGGAGGGGGTGCGAACGCCTACAGCCAACTGTTTCCTAGACCGTGGGCTAGGCACAACTGTCCCTAAATTGATGTCGCCTGTGGACCCTGCATCCACCACATTCACCCAGTGTGCCGTGATGGACACATAACGTCCCTGGCCATGCCTACTGGTCCATGCATCTGTAGTCAGGTGCACCTTTGTACTCACAGATTGCCTGAGTGCATGGACGATGCGCTGTTTAACATGCTGGTGCAGGGCTGGGATGGCTTTTCTGGAAAAAAAGTGTCGACTGGGTAGCTCGTATCGTGGTTCAGCGTACTCCATCAGGGCTTTGAAAGCTTCGCTTTCAACTAACCGGTAGGGCATCATCTCTAACGAGATTAGTCTAGCTATGTGGGCGTTAAAACACTGTGTACACGGATGCGAGGATAAGTACTTCCTTTTTCTAACCAGAGTCTCATGTAGGGTGAGCTGGACTGGAGAGCTGGAGATCGTGGAACTTTCGGGTGTGCCGGTGTACATGGCAGACTGAGAGACGGTTGGAGACGGTATTGTTTCCGCCGGTGCCCTAGATGCAATATTTCCTCCTACAAAACTGGTGATTCCCTGACCCTGACTGCTTTTGGCTGGCAAAGAAACCTGCACAGATACTGCCGGTGGTGCGGAAAATGGTGGCCTTACAGTGACGGAAGGGATGTTGCGTTGCTGACTAGCTTCATTGGCCGAGGGTGCTACAACCTTGAGGGACGTTTGGTAGTTAGTCCAGGCTTGAAAATGCATGGTGGTTAAGTGTCTATGCATGCAACTAGTATTTAGACTTTTCAGATTCTGACCTCTGCTTAAGCTAGTTGAACATTTTTGACAGATGACTTTGCGCTGATCAGTTGGATGTTGTTTAAAAAAATGCCAGACTGCACTCTTCCTAGACTCGGATCCCTTTTCAGGGATTGCAGACTGAGCTTTAACCGGATGGCAACGCTGTGCTCCAACAGGTTTTGGCTTTGACACGCGTTTTGGGCCAGATACGGGCCCGGCAGATGGAACCTGTTGCGATGTTGATGCCTGCTGCGGCCCCTCCTCCACCTCCGCTTCTGAACTACTGCCGCCTGCACCCTGTTCCCCCAATGGCTGCCAATCGGGGTCAATAACTGGGTCATCTATTACCTCCTCTTCGAGCTCGTGTGCAACTTCGTCTGTGTCACTGTGTCGGTCGGTGGTATAGCGTTCGTGGCGGGGCAACATAGTCTCATCAGGGTCTGATTGTGGATCTGTACCCTGAGAGGGCAATGTGGTGGTCTGAGTCAAAGGAGCAGCATAGTACTCTGGCTGTGGCTGTGCATCAGTGCACTCCATGTCAGAATATACTTGTAATGGGCATGGCCTGTTAAATGTTTCACTTTCTAAGCCAGGGACGGTATGTGTAAAGAGCTCCATGGAGTGACCCGTTGTGTCGCCTGCTGCATCCTTCTCTCTTGTTGTAGTTTTTGCTGAGGAGGACAAGGAAGCGACTTGTCCCTGACCGTGAACATCCACAAGCGACGCGCTGCTTTTACATTTACCAGTTTCGGAAGAGGAGGCAAAAGAGCTAGAGGCTGAGTCTGCAATGTAAGCCAAAACTTGCTGTTGCTGCTCCGCCTTTAAAAGCGGTTTTCCTACTCCCAGAAAAGAGAGCGTTCGAGGCCTTGTGTAGCCTGACGACGAAACTGGCTCCACAGCTCCAGACTTAGGTGGAATATTTTTATCCCCACGACCACCTGATGCTCCACTACCACTACCATCATTACCAGCTGACAATGAACGCCCACGACGACCTCTTGCACCAGACTTCCTCATTGTTTTAAAATCTTAACCAAAGTAACTTTATTTGTTGCTGTCAAACAACTTACACGGTGAGCTATAACTTCAGTATGATTTCAATATCCCTTAACAGGTTGGTGAGACCACAAGGAAAATCAGGCACAATGTTACACACTCTGTTTTCTGTGGCACAAAATCACAGAGATGACACACACACAGGACTGTCACTCAAGCACTAATGTCAATATTAATCTCCCACCTAATTTATTTTTTTTTTTTTTCTCAGGGAGACTTTAGAAACCAAATAATATTAAAAAAAAAAAAAAAAAAAAAAGGCTTTCTATGGCCCACAATTAGAGAGAGAGAGGTGGCACACCCAGGAGTCAAGACTGGCACACAAGCTGAAAGGGCAATATTACTCTCCCACTGTTTTTTGTATAGTTTTTTTTTTTTTCAGGGAGACTTTAGAAACCAAATAATATTAAAAAAAACAAAAAAAAAATAGCCTTTCTATGGCCCACTGAATGAGAGAGAGAGGTGGCACACCCAGGAGTCAAGACTGGCACACAAGCTGAAAGGGCAATATTACTCTCCCACTGTTTTTTTATGTATTTTTTGTTTTTTAAGGGAGACTTTAGAAACCCAATAATATTTAAAAAAATAAATAAATAGGCTTTCTATGGCCCACTGAATGAGAGGGAGAGAGGTGGCACACCCAGGAGTCAAGACTGGCACACAAGCTGAAAGGGCAATATTACTCTCCCACTGTTTTTTTATGTTTTTTTTTTTTTTTCAGGGAGACTTTAGAAACCAAATAATAAGAAAAAAAATAAATAAATAAATAGGCTTTCTATAGCCCACTGAATGAGAGATAGCACACACAGCAGTGGCACACAAGCCCTGACTGAGGCCAATATTTTTCTCCCACTGATTGATGTAGTGTTTTTGTGTTGAGGTAGATTTTAGAACACAAATCAAGGAAAAAAAAAAAAATGCTTTCTATGGCCCACTGAATGAGAGAGAGGTGGCACACCCAGGAGTCAAGACTGGCACACAAGCTGAAAGGGCAATATTACTCTCCCACTGTTTTTTTATGTATTTTTTGTTTTTTAAGGGAGACTTTAGAAACCCAATAATATTTAAAAAAATAAATAAATAGGCTTTCTATGGCCCACTGAATGAGAGGGAGAGAGGTGGCACACCCAGGAGTCAAGCCTGGCACACAAGCTGAAAGGGCAATATTACTCTCCCACTGTTTTTTTATGTATTTTTTGTTTTTTAAGGGAGACTTTAGAAACCCAATAATATTTAAAAAAAAAAAAATATAGGCTTTCTATGGCCCACTGAATGAGAGGGAGAGAGGTGGCACACCCAGGAGTCAAGACTGGCACACAAGCTGAAAGGGCAATATTACTCTCCCACTGTTTTTTTATGTTTTTTTTTTTTTTTTCAGGGAGACTTTAGAAACCAAATAATATTAAAAAAAACAAAAAAAAAAAAATAGCCTTTCTATAGCCCACTGAATGAGAGAGAGAGGTGGCACACCCAGGAGTCAAGACTGGCACACAAGCTGAAAGGGCAATATTACTCTCCCACTGTTTTTTTAGGTTTTTTTTTTTTTTCAGGGAGACTTTAGAAACCAAATAATATTAAAAAAAAAAAAAAATAAAAATAGGCTTTCTATAGCCCACTGAATGAAAGATAGCACACACAGCAGTGGCACACAAGCCCTGACTGAGGCCAATATTTTTCTCCCACTGATTGATGTAGTGTTTTTGTGTTGAGGTAGAATTTAGAACACAAATCACGGAAAAAATAAATAGGCTTTCTATGGCCCACTCAGTGAGAGATGGCACACACAGGGATGGCACTGTAGCAGAAATGCCAATCTTAATCTCCCACAAAAAAAACAAAAAAAAAACAGGGACTGTCCTACAATTACTATCTACCTGCAGTAATCTAAGCCAGGTATGGCAGGCAGCAATAGGAGTGGACTGATGCACAAATTAAATAAAAAGTGTGGACAAACAAAAAAGATAGCTGTGCAGAAAGGAAGGAACAAGAGGATATGTGCTTTGAAAAAAGCAGTTGGTTTCCACAGTGGCGTACACACAGCAATACAGCTATCACGGAGCCTTCTAGGGCAGCCCAATGAGCTACAGCGCTGAGGGGAAAAAAAAAAAAAAATAGCTTCCACAGTCCCTGCACACCGAAGGTGGTGTTGGACAGTGGAAATCGCTGCAGCACAAGCGGTTTGGTGGTTAGTGGACCCTGCCTAACGCTCTCCCTGCTTCTGACGAAGCGGCAGCAACCTGTCCCTAAGCTCAGATCAGCAGCAGTAAGATGGCGGTCGGCGGGAACGCCCCTTTATAGCCCCTGTGACGCCGCAGACAGCAAGCCAATCACTGCAATGCCCTTCTCTAAGATGGTGGGGACCAGGATCTATGTCATCACGCTGCCCACACTCTGCGTTCACCTTCATTGGCTGAGAAATGGCGCTTTTCGCGTCATTGAAACGCGACTTTGGCGCGAAAGTCGCGTGCCGCATGGCCGACAAGCACAGGGGTCGGATCGGGTTTCATGAGACGCCGACTTAGCCAAAAGTCGGCGACTTTTGAAAATGATCGACCCGTTTCGCTCAACCCTAAACAGGACTAAACAGGCGGCATTGCTTTGTTCAGTGGAGTAGCAAACCCAAGAGCAGCAGACACTGTTTCAAGGGCCTAACCACACTAGTAGGCCAAATGCAGTTTAATATCTGATAGTATAGGGCGAAAGCCAGAATGTGGAAGCTCAGCTTTGTTCAGTTGAGGACAACACCAGGGAGGGGCAGACACCTTTAGTAGGCCGGAAAAGCCTATTGCATTTTTTAAAATGGTAATTTGGAGCAGAAGGTTGAAGCTCAGCTTTATTTAGTTGAGGGCAACACCAGGGAGGGGCAGAAGCCGTTAGTAGGCCCTAACCACCATTTTTTTTTTTTAAAACCACTTAATGAGAGCCGGAAGGTTGAAGCTCAGCTTTATTTAGTTGAGGACAACACCAGGCAGGGGCACACAGACAGACACCTTTAGTAGGCCGGAAAAGCCTATTGCATTTTTTAAAATGGTAATTTGGAGCAGAAGGTTGAAGCTCAGCTTTATTTAGTTGAGGGCAACACCAGGGAGGGGCAGAAGCCGTTAGTAGGCCCTAACCACCATTTTTTTTTTTTAAAACCACTTAATGAGAGCCGGAAGGTTGAAGCTCAGCTTTATTTAGTTGAGGACAACACCAGGCAGGGGCACACAGACAGACACCTTTAGTAGGCCGGAAAAGCCTATTGCATTTTTTAAAATGGTAATTTGGAGCAGAAGGTTGAAGCTCAGCTTTATTTAGTTGAGGACAACACCAGGCAGGGGCACACAGACAGACACCTTTAGTAGGCCGGAAAAGCCTATTGCATTTTTTAAAATGGTAATTTGGAGCAGAAGGTTGAAGCTCAGCTTTATTTAGTTGAGGACAACACCAGGCAGGGGCACACAGACAGACACCTTTAGTAGGCCGGAAAAGCCTATTGCATTTTTTAAAATGGTAATTTGGAGCAGAAGGTTGAAGCTCAGCTTTATTTAGTTGAGGGCAACACCAGGGAGGGGCAGAAGCCGTTAGTAGGCCCTAACCACCATTTTTTTTTTTTAAAACCACTTAATGAGAGCCGGAAGGTTGAAGCTCAGCTTTATTTAGTTGAGGACAACACCAGGCAGGGGCACACAGACAGACACCTTTAGTAGGCCGGAAAAGCCTATTGCATTTTTTAAAATGGTAATTTGGAGCAGAAGGTTGAAGCTCAGCTTTATTTAGTTGAGGGCAACACCAGGCAGGGGCACACAGACAGACACCTTTAGTAGGCCGGAAAAGCCTATTGCATTTTTTAAAATGGTAATTTGGAGCAGAAGGTTGAAGCTCAGCTTTATTTAGTTGAGGGCAACACCAGGGAGGGGCAGAAGCCGTTAGTAGGCCCTAACCACCATTTTTTTTTTTTTAAAACCACTTAATGAGAGCCGGAAGGTTGAAGCTCAGCTTTATTTAGTTGAGGACAACACCAGGCAGGGGCACACAGACAGACACCTTTAGTAGGCCGGAAAAGCCTATTGCATTTTTTAAAATGGTAATTTGGAGCAGAAGGTTGAAGCTCAGCTTTATTTAGTTGAGGGCAACACCAGGGAGGGGCAGAAGCCGTTAGTAGGCCCTAACCAAAGTTGAAGGCCAAATGCAGTTTAATTTCTGATACTATAGGCCGAAAGCCAGAAGGTGGAAGCTCCGATTTAGACAGTGGAGGACAATTTGAATTAGGGACTGCAGACAGACTTAGTAGGCTGTCCCCTGTGGACCATGCATCCACCACATTAACCCATTGCGCCGTAATGGACACGTAATCTTCCGTGGCCATGCCTACAGGTCCATGCGTCTGTTGTCAGGTGCACCTTTGTACTCACAGATTGCCAGAGTGCATGGACAATGCGGTCTTCTACATGCTGGTGGAGGGTTGGGATGGCTTTTCTCGCAAAAGAAGTGTCGACTGGTTAGCTTGTAGCGTGGTACAGCGTAGTCCATCATGGCCTTATTAATAGTAAATAAAATATATAACTAGGCTCTATGAACTTTTAAATAGGTTCCAGGGGTACACGGGCAGCATTGGTGTGGTCAGTGGAGGAGTATTGCAAGTAGGGGCTGCAGACAGGCTATCAAAGGCCTAAAATAACAAACAGTAGGCAGTCATGGCAGTTTTACATCGGTTACATGGATACACAGGCAGGCACTCCAGGCAGCATTGTGGTCAGTGGAGGAGTATTGCAAGTAGGGGCCGCAGACAGGCTATCAAAGGCCTAAAATAACAAACAATAGGCTCATTGCAGTTTTACAGCGGTTACATGGATAGACGGGCAGGCAGCTTGGTGGTGAGTGGAGGAGTATTTAAAGTAGGGACCGCAGACAGGCTATCAAAGGCCTAACATAACAAACAATAGGCTCATGGCAGTTTTACAGCGGTTACATGGATACACGGGCAGGCAGCTTGGTGGTCAGTGGAGGAGTATTTAAAGTAGGGACCGCAGACAGGCTTCAAAGGCCTAACATAAGAAAATGGGCTGGCTGTAGGCACTTTATAATTGGTTCCAGGGGTACACGGGCAGCAGTGGTCTGGCCAGTGGAGGACTAGTGGAAGGAGGGACCGCAGACAGGCTTCAAAGGCCTAACATAAAAAAATGGGCTGGCTGTAGGCACTTTATAATTGGTTCCAGGGGTACACGGGCAGCAGTGGTCTGGTCAGTGGAGGACTAGTGGAAGGAGGGACCGCAGACAGGCTTCAAAGGCCTAAAATAACAAACAATAGGCTCATGGCAGTTTTACAGCGGTTACATGGATACACGGGCAGGCAGCTTGGTGGTCAGTGGAGGAGTATTTAAAGTAGGGACCGCAGACAGGCTTCAAAGGCCTAACATAAGAAAATGGGCTGGCTGTAGGCACTTTATAATTGGTTCCAGGGGTACACGGGCAGCAGTGGTCTGGTCAGTGGAGGACTAGTGGAAGGAGGGACCGCAGACAGGCTTCAAAGGCCTAAAATAACAAACAATAGGCTCATGGCAGTTTTACAGCGGTTACATGGATACACGGGCAGGCAGCTTGGTGGTCAGTGGAGGAGTATTTAAAGTAGGGACCACAGACAGGCTTCAAAGGCCTAACATAACAAACAATAGGCTCATGGCAGTTTTACAGCGGTTACATGGATACACGGGCAGGCAGCTAGGTGGTCAGTGGAGGAGTATTTAAAGTAGGGACCGCAGACAGGCTTCAAAGGCCTAACATAAGAAAATGGGCTGGCTGTAGGCACTTTATAATTGGTTCCAGGGGTACACGGGCAGCAGTGGTCTGGCCAGTGGAGGACTAGTGGAAGGAGGGACCGCAGACAGGCTTCAAAGGCCTAACATAAAAAAATGGGCTGGCTGTAGGCACTTTATAATTGGTTCCAGGGGTACACGGGCAGCAGTGGTCTGGTCAGTGGAGGACTAGTGGAAGGAGGGACCGCAGACAGGCTTCAAAGGCCTAAAATAACAAACAATAGGCTCATGGCAGTTTTACAGCGGTTACATGGATACACGGGCAGGCAGCTTGGTGGTCAGTGGAGGAGTATTTAAAGTAGGGACCGCAGACAGGCTTCAAAGGCCTAACATAAGAAAATGGGCTGGCTGTAGGCACTTTATAATTGGTTCCAGGGGTACACGGGCAGCAGTGGTCTGGTCAGTGGAGGACTAGTGGAAGGAGGGACCGCAGACAGGCTTCAAAGGCCTAAAATAACAAACAATAGGCTCATGGCAGTTTTACAGCGGTTACATGGATACACGGGCAGCTTGGTGGTGAGTGGAGGAGTAGTGCAAGGAGTGTCTGTCCCAGTACTCCCAAAATATAAATAGATGTTAATGTCTCGCAAAACAACCAAAACAAAAAAAAAGGTGGCATACTTAGGTACAGGGGTGGGCTCATCTGCTGAGTTTCTGACATAGTAATTTGGCAGTAACTATTTAATGGTGCCAATATAGGACACAGACACAGACTACTTTAAGTTGCATCGTAGATGTCTACAAATTTGTATTGTCAGTGCCAGACATTGAATGATGTCAGCGAATAGACTAAAGATTGGTGGAGCTGTGCGACATAATTTTGCATGTGGTAGAGCACATTTTGAGCTGGGGTAGGGGGGAACTCTCTAGAGGCCGGCGGGACCGCCCCAGGGCCCCTCATGTTACAACGGTGTGTCTGACGTTGGGTGTGCACCACCACCGCCAGAGACACTACATTGTACTATGAGGGACCCAGTAGCAATGCCGTCAACCAAAAGCGAGCACACCCACCTCTTCAGACAAACAGCAGTCTCACGGGTGCTTGCGCCAAGTCGCGATACCACGGCCCCGTGTGGGGAGTTTGGCCATTTAGGGAGGTGTAAACATGTCGTATGCTGTACAATCAGCTGCAGCAAATTAGACATTAGAAAAGTAATTCACAGGCAAGAGCCTTTCATAGGAAAGCTAGGTGTCGGCCGGGCAAGGTGGGGCAAAAGATTTCGAAATCCAGTTGTGGTTCATTTTAATGAATGTTAGATCGTCAACATTTTGGGTAGCCAGACGAGTCCTTTTTTCGGTTAATATTGAACCTGCAGCACTGAATACTCTTTCTGATAGGACACTTGCTGCCGGGCAAGCAAGCTCCTGCAATGCATATTCTGCCAATTCTGGCCAGGTGTCTAATTTGGAGGCCCAGTAATCAAATGGGAATGACGGTTGAGGGAGAACATCGATAAGGGATGAAAAATAGTTAGTAACCATACTGGACAAATGTTGTCTCCTGTCACTTTCAATTGATGCAGCAGTACCTGTCCTGTCTGCGGTCATAGCAAAATCACTCCACAACCTGGTCAGAAAACCCCTCTGTCCAACGCCACTTCTGATGTGTGCACCCCTAACACTCCTAGTCTGCTGCCCCCTGGAGCTCGTGTGAGAACGATCACGTGCGCTGTGTGCTGGGAATGCCTGAAGCAAACGGTCAACAAGAGTTGATTGTTTGGTTGCTAATATTAGTTCCAAGTTCTCATGTGGCATAATATTTTGCAACTTGCCTTTATAGCGTGGATCAAGGAGGCAGCCCAACCAGTAATCGTCATCGTTCATCATTTTCGTAATGCGTGTGTCCCTTTTTAGGATACGTAAGGCATAATCCGCCATGTGGGCCAAAGTTCCAGTTGTAAAATCTCCGGTTGTGATTGGTTGAGGGGCAGTTGCAGGCAAATCTACGTCACTTGTGTCCCTCAAAAAACCAGAACCCGGCCGTGACACGCAACCAATTTCCTGTGCCCCCGGGAAAGGTTCGGCATTAAAAATATACTCATCCCCATCATCCTCCTCGTCCTCCACCTCCTCTTCGCCCGCTACCTCGTCCTGTACACTGCCCTGACCAGACAATGGCTGACTGTCATCAAGGCTTTCCTCTTCCTCTGGTGCAGACGCCTGCTCCTTTATGTGCGTCAAACTTTGCATCAGCAGACGCATTAGGGGGATGCTCATGCTTATTACGGCGTTGTCTGCACTAACCAGCCGTGTGCATTCCTCAAAACACTGAAGGACTTGACACATGTCTTGTATCTTAGACCACTGCACACCTGACAACTCCATGTCTGCCATCCTACTGCCTGCCCGTGTATCCTCCCACAAATAAATAACAGCACGCCTCTGTTCGCACAGTCTCTGAAGCATGTGCAGTGTTGAGTTCCACCTTGTTGCAACGTCTATGATTAGGCGATGCTGGGGAAGGTTCAAAGACCGCTGATAGGTCTGCATACGGCTGGCGTGTACAGGCGAACGTCGGATATGTGAGCAAAGTGCACGCACTTTGAGGAGCAGGTCGGAGAACCCAGGATAAGTTTTCAATAAGCACTGCACCACCAGGTTTAAGGTGTGAGCCAGGCAAGGAATGTGTTTCAGTTGGGAAAGGGAGATGGCAGCCATGAAATTCCTTCCGTTATCACTCACTACCTTGCCTGCCTCAAGATCTACTGTGCCCAGCCACGACTGTGTTTCTTGTTGCAAGAACTCGGACAGAACTTCCGCGGTGTGTCTGTTGTCGCCCAAGCACTTCATAGCCAATACAGCCTGCTGACGCTTGGCAGTAGCTGGCCCATAATGGGACAACTGGTGTGCAACAGTGTCATCTGCCGATGGAGTGGTTGGCAGACTGCGTTCTGTGGAAGAGCTGTAGCTTCTGCAGGAGGACGAGGAGGAGGAGGAGGAGGGGGTGCGAACGCCTACAGCCAACTGTTTCCTAGACCGTGGGCTAGGCACAACTGTCCCTAAATTGATGTCGCCTGTGGACCCTGCATCCACCACATTCACCCAGTGTGCCGTGATGGACACATAACGTCCCTGGCCATGCCTACTGGTCCATGCATCTGTAGTCAGGTGCACCTTTGTACTCACAGATTGCCTGAGTGCATGGACGATGCGCTGTTTAACATGCTGGTGCAGGGCTGGGATGGCTTTTCTGGAAAAAAAGTGTCGACTGGGTAGCTCGTATCGTGGTTCAGCGTACTCCATCAGGGCTTTGAAAGCTTCGCTTTCAACTAACCGGTAGGGCATCATCTCTAACGAGATTAGTCTAGCTATGTGGACGTTAAAACACTGTGTACGCGGATGCGAGGATAAGTACTTCCTTTTTCTAACCAGAGTCTCATGTAGGGTGAGCTGGACTGGAGAGCTGGAGATCGTGGAACTTTCGGGTGTGCCGGTGTACATGGCAGACTGAGAGACGGTTGGAGACGGTATTGTTTCCGCCGGTGCCCTAGATGCAATATTTCCTCCTACAAAACTGGTGATTCCCTGACCCTGACTGCTTTTGGCTGGCAAAGAAACCTGCACAGATACTGCCGGTGGTGCGGAAAATGGTGGCCTTACAGTGACGGAAGGGATGTTGCGTTGCTGACTAGCTTCATTGGCCGAGGGTGCTACAACCTTGAGGGACGTTTGGTAGTTAGTCCAGGCTTGAAAATGCATGGTGGTTAAGTGTCTATGCATGCAACTAGTATTTAGACTTTTCAGATTCTGACCTCTGCTTAAGCTAGTTGAACATTTTTGACAGATGACTTTGCGCTGATCAGTTGGATGTTGTTTAAAAAAATGCCAGACTGCACTCTTCCTAGACTCGGATCCCTTTTCAGGGATTGCAGACTGAGCTTTAACCGGATGGCAACGCTGTGCTCCAACAGGTTTTGGCTTTGACACGCGTTTTGGGCCAGATACGGGCCCGGCAGATGGAACCTGTTGCGATGTTGATGCCTGCTGCGGCCCCTCCTCCACCTCCGCTTCTGAACTACTGCCGCCTGCACCCTGTTCCCCCAATGGCTGCCAATCGGGGTCAATAACTGGGTCATCTATTACCTCCTCTTCGAGCTCGTGTGCAACTTCATCTGTGTCACTGTGTCGGTCGGTGGTATAGCGTTCGTGGCGGGGCAACATAGTCTCATCAGGGTCTGATTGTGGATCTGTACCCTGAGAGGGCAATGTGGTGGTCTGAGTCAAAGGAGCAGCATAGTACTCTGGCTGTGGCTGTGCATCAGTGCACTCCATGTCAGAATATACTTGTAATGGGCATGGCCTGTTAAATGTTTCACTTTCTAAGCCAGGGACGGTATGTGTAAAGAGCTCCATGGAGTGACCCGTTGTGTCGCCTGCTGCATCCTTCTCTCTTGTTGTAGTTTTTGCTGAGGAGGACAAGGAAGCGACTTGTCCCTGACCGTGAACATCCACAAGCGACGCGCTGCTTTTACATTTACCAGTTTCGGAAGAGGAGGCAAAAGAGCTAGAGGCTGAGTCTGCAATGTAAGCCAAAACTTGCTGTTGCTGCTCCGCCTTTAAAAGCGGTTTTCCTACTCCCAGAAAAGAGAGCGTTCGAGGCCTTGTGTAGCCTGACGACGAAACTGGCTCCACAGCTCCAGACTTAGGTGGAATATTTTTATCCCCACGACCACCTGATGCTCCACTACCACTACCATCATTACCAGCTGACAATGAACGCCCACGACGACCTCTTGCACCAGACTTCCTCATTGTTTTAAAATCTTAACCAAAGTAACTTTATTTGTTGCTGTCAAACAACTTACACGGTGAGCTATAACTTCAGTATGATTTCAATATCCCTTAACAGGTTGGTGAGACCACAAGGAAAATCAGGCACAATGTTACACACTCTGTTTTCTGTGGCACAAAATCACAGAGATGACACACACGCAGGACTGTCACTCAAGCACTAATGTCAATATTAATCTCCCACCTAATTTATTTATTTTTTTTTCTCAGGGAGACTTTAGAAACCAAATAATATTAAAAAAAAAAAAAAAAAAAGGCTTTCTATGGCCCACAATTAGAGAGAGAGAGGTGGCACACCCAGGAGTCAAGACTGGCGCACAAGCTGAAAGGGCAATATTACTCTCCCACTGTTTTTTTAAGTTTTTTTTTTATTTCAGGGAGACTTTAGAAACCAAATAATATTAAAAAAACAAAAAAAAAAAATAGCCTTTCTATGGCCCACTGAATGAGAGAGAGAGATGGCACACCCAGGAGTCAAGACTGGCACACAAGCTGAAAGGGCAATATTACTCTCCCACTGTTTTTTTATGTATTTTTTGTTTTTTAAGGGAGACTTTAGAAACCCAATAATATTTAAAAAAAAAAAATAAATAGGCTTTCTATGGCCCACTGAATGAAAGGGAGAGAGGTGGCACACCCAGGAGTCAAGACTGGCACACAAGCTGAAAGGGCAATATTACTCTCCCACTGTTTTTTTATGTTTTGTTTTTTTTTTTCAGGGAGACTTTAGAAACCAAATAATATTAAAAAAAAAAAAAAAAAAAAAAAAAAAAAAAGGCTTTCTATAGCCCACTGAATGAGAGATAGCACACACAGCAGTGGCACACAAGCCCTGACTGAGGCCAATATTTTTCTCCCACTGATTGATGTAGTGTTTTTGTGTTGAGGTAGATTTTAGAACACAAATCAAGGAAAAAAAAAAAATGCTTTCTATGGCCCACTGAATGAGAGAGAGGTGGCACACCCAGGAGTCAAGACTGGCACACAAGCTGAAAGGGCAATATTACTCTCCCACTGTTTTTTTATGTTTTTTTTTTTTTTTCAGGGAGACTTTAGAAACCAAATAATATTAAAAAAACCAAAAAAAAAATAGCCTTTCTATGGCCCACTGAATGAGAGAGAGAGGTGGCACACCCAGGAAGTCAAGACTGGCACACAAGCTGAAAGGGCAATATTACTCTCCCACTGTTTTTTTATGTATTTTTTGTTTTTTAAGGGAGACTTTAGAAACCCAATAATATTTTAAAAAAAAAATAAATAGGCTTTCTATGGCCCACTGAATGAGAGGGAGAGAGGTGGCACACCCAGGAGTCAAGACTGGCACACAAGCTGAAAGGGCAATATTACTCTCCCACTGTTTTTTTATGTTTTTTTTTTTTTTTTCAGGGAGACTTTAGAAACCAAATAATAAGAAAAAAAATAAATAAATAAATAGGCTTTCTATAGCCCACTGAATGAGAGATAGCACACACAGCAGTGGCACACAAGCCCTGACTGAGGCCAATATTTTTCTCCCACTGATTGATGTAGTGTTTTTGTGTTGAGGTAGATTTTAGAACACAAATCAAGGAAAAAAAATAAATAATGCTTTCTATGGCCCACTGAATGAGAGAGAGGTGGCACACCCAGGAGTCAAGACTGGCACACAAGCTGAAAGGGCAATATTACTCTCCCACTGTTTTTTTATGTATTTTTTGTTTTTTAAGGGAGACTTTAGAAACCCAATAATATTTTTTAAAAAAAATAAATAGGCTTTCTATGGCCCACTGAATGAGAGGGAGAGAGGTGGCACACCCAGGAGTCAAGACTGGCACACAAGCTGAAAGGGCAATATTACTCTCCCACTGTTTTTTTATGTTTTTTTTTTTTTTTTCAGGGAGACTTTAGAAACCAAATAATAAGAAAAAAAATAAATAAATAAATAGGCTTTCTATAGCCCACTGAATGAGAGATAGCACACTGTCATGATCTCAATGGCAAGAGAACATAGCATCAGCATATATAGGAACTAGCTCTTGGAAGATGGGAACTGAGCTGACCATGAACTAAACCTAACACACAACTAGCAGTGGCCGGGTAGCATGCCTACGTTGATTCTAGATGCCCAGCACCAGCCGGAGGACTAAATAATGCTAGCAGAGGAAAATATTAGTCCTAGCTCACCTCTAGAGAAATACCCCGAAAGGAGACAGAGGCCCCCCACATGTATTGGCGGTGAATTAAGATGAAATAACAAAACGTAGTATGAAAATAGGTTTAGCAAATTTGAGGTCCACTTACTACATAGCAGAAGACAGAAAGAACACTTTCATGGTCAGCTGAAAACCCTATCAAAATACCATCCAGAAATTACTTTAAAACTCTGGCATTAACTCATAACACCAGAGTGGCAATTCCTGTTCACAAGAGCTTTCCAGACACAGTAACGAAACTACAGCTGTGAACTGGAACAAAAATGCAAAAACAAACATGGACAAGAGTCCAACTTATCTAGTAGTTGTCTAGGAGCAGGAACAAGCACAGAGAGGCTTCTGATAACATTGTTGACCGGCAAGCAACTAACAAAGCAGCAAGGTTATATAGCGACTCCCACATCTTGATGGGAACAGGTGAACAAAGAAGATGAAGACACCAGTTCAATTCCACCAGTAGCCACCGGGGGAGCCCAGAATCCAAATTCACAACAGTACCCCCCCCTCAAGGAGGGGGCACCGAACCCTCACCAGAACCACCAGGGCGATCAGGATGGGCCCTATGAAAGGCACGAACCAGATCAGAGGCATGAACATCAGATGCATTCACCCAAGAATTATCCTCCTGGCCGTATCCCTTCCACTTGACCAGATACTGGAGTTTCCGTCTGGAAACACGAGAGTCTAAGATTTTCTCCACAACGTACTCCAACTCACCCTCAACCAACACCGGAGCAGGAGGCTCAACGGAAGGCACAACCGGTACCTCATACCTGCGCAATAATGACCGATGAAAAACGTTATGAATAGAAAAGGATGCAGGGAGGTCCAAACGGAAGGAAACAGGGTTAAGAATCTCCAATATCTTATACGGGCCGATAAACCGAGGCTTAAACTTAGGAGAAGAGACCCTCATAGGGACAAAACGAGAAGACAACCACACCAAATCCCCAACACAAAGCCGAGGACCAACACGACGGTGGCGGTTGGCAAAAAGCTGAGTCTTCTCCTGGGACAACCTCAAATTGTCCACCACCTGCCCCCAGATCTGATGCAATCTCTCCACCACAGCATCCACTCCAGGACAATCCGAAGATTCCACCTGACCAGAGGAAAATCGAGGATGAAACCCCGAATTACAGAAAAACGGGGACACCAAAGTGGCAGAGCTGGCCCGATTATTGAGAGCGAACTCCGCCAATGGCAAAAAAGCAACCCAATCATCCTGGTCAGCAGACACAAAACACCTCAGATATGTCTCCAGGGTCTGATTAATCCGCTCGGTCTGGCCATTCGTCTGAGGATGGAAAGCGGACGAAAAAGATAAATCTATGCCCATCCTAGCACAGAATGCCCGCCAAAATCTAGACACGAATTGAGTCCCTCTGTCAGAAACTATATTCTCAGGAATACCATGCAAACGAACAACATTTTGAAAAAACAGAGGAACCAACTCGGAAGAAGAAGGCAACTTGGGCAGAGGAACCAAATGGACCATCTTAGAGAAACGGTCACACACCACCCAGATGACAGACATCTTCTGAGAAACAGGCAGATCTGAAATAAAATCCATCGAGATGTGCGTCCAAGGCCTCTTAGGAATAGGCAAGGGCAACAATAATCCACTAGCACGAGAACAACAAGGCTTGGCCCGAGCACAAACGTCACAAGACTGCACAAAGCCTCGCACATCTCGTGACAGGGAAGGCCACCAGAAGGACCTTGCCACCAAATCCCTGGTACCAAAAATGCCAGGATGACCTG
Organism: Ranitomeya variabilis; assembly: GCF_051348905.1. Classification (NCBI taxonomy): domain Eukaryota; kingdom Metazoa; phylum Chordata; class Amphibia; order Anura; family Dendrobatidae; genus Ranitomeya; species Ranitomeya variabilis. The sequence continues at coordinate 241,551,492 of NC_135232.1, forward strand.
CCAACGCAGAAGAATGAACCTCAGAGATTACTCTACTGGTCCAATCATCAGGAACAAACAGTTTATCAGGTGGGCAACGATCAGGTCTATCCGCCTGAAACTCCTGCAAGGCCCGCCGCAGGTCTGGAGAAACGGCTGACAATACCACTCCATCCTTAAGGATACCTGTGGGCTCAGAGTTACCAGGCGAGTCAGGCTCAAAACTCCTAGAAAGGGCATCCGCCTTAACATTCTTAGAACCCGGTAGGTATGACACCACAAAATTAAACCGAGAGAAAAATAATGACCAGCGCGCCTGTCTAGGATTTAGGCGCCTGGCGGTCTCAAGATAAATCAAATTTTTGTGGTCCGTCAATACCACCACCTGATGTCTGGCCCCCTCAAGCCAATGGCGCCACTCCTCAAAAGCCCACTTCATGGCCAAAAGCTCCCGATTCCCAACATCATAATTCCGCTCAGCGGGCGAAAATTTACGAGAAAAGAAGGCACAAGGCCTCATCACGGAGCAGTCAGAACTTTTCTGCGACAACACTGCCCCAGCACCGATCTCAGAAGCGTCGACCTCAACCTGAAAAGGTAGAGCAACATCAGGCTGACGCAACACAGGGGCAGAGGAAAAACGGCGCTTAAGCTCCCGAAAGGCCTCCACAGCATCAGGGGACCAATCAGCAACATCAGCACCCTTCTTAGTCAAATCGGTCAATGGCTTAGCAATATCCGAAAAACCAGCAATAAATCGACGATAAAAGTTAGCAAAGCCCAAAAATTTCTGAAGACTCTTAAGAGAAGAGGGCTGCGTCCAATCACAAATAGCTTGAACCTTGACAGGATCCATTTCAATGGAAGAGGGGGAAAAAATATATCCCAAAAAGGAAATCCTCTGTACCCCAAAAACACACTTAGAACCCTTCACACACAAAGAATTAGACCGCAAAACCTGAAAAACCCTCCTGACTTGCTGGACATGAGAGTCCCAGTCATCCGAAAAAATCAGAATATCATCCAGATACACAATCATAAATTTATCCAAATAATCGCGAAAAATATCATGCATAAAGGACTGGAAAACTGACGGAGCATTTGAAAGACCAAAAGGCATCACTAAATACTCAAAGTGGCCCTCGGGCGTATTAAATGCGGTTTTCCACTCATCCCCCTGCCTGATTCGCACCAAATTATACGCCCCACGAAGGTCAATCTTAGAGAACCACTTGGCCCCCTTTATGCGAGCAAACAAATCAGTCAGCAACGGCAATGGGTATTGATATTTAACAGTGATTTTATTCAAAAGCCGATAATCAATACATGGTCTCAAAGAGCCGTCTTTTTTTGACACAAAGAAAAAACCGGCTCCTAAGGGAGATGACGATGGACGAATATGTCCCTTTTCCAAGGACTCCTTTATATATTCTCGCATAGCAGCATGTTCAGGCACAGACAGATTAAATAAACGACCCTTTGGGTATTTACTACCCGGGATTAAATCTATGGCACAATCGCACTCTCGGTGAGGAGGTAACGAACCAAGCTTGGATTCTTCAAAGACGTCACGATAGTCAGACAGGAACTCAGGAATTTCAGAGGGAATAGATGATGAAATGGAAACCACAGGTACATCCCCATGAGCCCCCTTACATCCCCAGCTCAACACAGACATAGCTCTCCAGTCGAGGACTGGGTTGTGAGATTGCAGCCAAGGCAATCCTAGCACCAAATCATCATGTAGATTATACAGCACCAGAAAGCGAATAATCTCCTGGTGATCCGGATTAATACGCATAGTTACTTGTGTCCAGTATTGTGGTTTATTATTAGCCAATGGGGTGGAGTCAATCCCCTTCAGAGGAATAGGAGTCTCCAAAGGCTCTAAATCATACCCACAGCGTTTGGCAAAGGACCAATCCATAAGACTCAAAGCGGCGCCAGAGTCGACATAGGCGTCCGTGGTAATAGATGACAAAGAGCAAATCAGGGTCACAGATAGAATAAACTTAGACGGTAAGGTGCAAATGGAAACAGATTTATCAAGCTTTTTAGTGCGCTTAGAGCATGCTGATATAACATGAGTAGAATCACCACAATAGAAACACAACCCATTTTTCCGTCTAAAATTCTGCCGCTCGCTTCGGGACAGAATTCTATCACACTGCATACTCTCTGGCGACTTCTCAGTGGACACCGCCAGATGGTGCACTGGTTTGCGCTCCCGCAAACGCCTATCGATCTGAATAGCCATTGTCATGGACTCATTCAGACCCGCAGGCACAGGGAACCCCACCATAACATCCTTAATGGCATCAGAGAGACCCTCTCTGAAAGTCGCCGCCAGGGCGCACTCATTCCACTGAGTAAGCACAGACCATTTACGGAATCTTTGGCAATAAATTTCCGCTTCATCTTGCCCCTGAGATAGGGACATCAAAGTTTTTTCTGCCTGAAGCTCCAAATGAGGTTCGTCATAAAGCAACCCCAAGGCCAGAAAAAACGCATCTACATTGAGCAACGCAGGATCCCCTGGTGTCAATGAAAAAGCCCAGTCTTGAGGGTCGCCCCGGAGCAAGGAAATCACAATCCTGACCTGCTGTGCAGGGTCTCCGGCAGAGCGAGATTTCAGGGACAAAAATAATTTGCAATTATTTCGAAAATTCTGAAACCCAGATCTATTCCCCGAGAAAAATTCCGGCAAAGGAATTCTCGGCTCAGATACAGGTGCATGACAAACAAAATCTTGCAAATTTTGTACCTTCGTGGCGAGATTATTCAAACCTGCAGTTACACTCTGAAGATCCATTACAAACAGGTGGACACAGAGCCATTCAAGGGTTAAGAGGAGGTAAGAAGCAGCTAGACAGCAATTAAGGGCTAGGCAGCAAAACTCTGAAGGGGAAAAAAAAAAAAAAAAAAAAAAAAAAAAAAAATTTCCCTTAAACACTTCTCTATCTCCTGCTTCAGCCCAAACAATTAACACTTTGTGGGCCGGTCAAACTGTCATGATCTCAATGGCAAGAGAACATAGCATCAGCATATATAGGAACTAGCTCTTGGAAGATGGGAACTGAGCTGACCATGAACTAAACCTAACACACAACTAGCAGTGGCCGGGTAGCATGCCTACGTTGATTCTAGATGCCCAGCACCAGCCGGAGGACTAAATAATGCTAGCAGAGGAAAATATTAGTCCTAGCTCACCTCTAGAGAAATACCCCGAAAGGAGACAGAGGCCCCCCACATGTATTGGCGGTGAATTAAGATGAAATAACAAAACGTAGTATGAAAATAGGTTTAGCAAATTTGAGGTCCACTTACTACATAGCAGAAGACAGAAAGAACACTTTCATGGTCAGCTGAAAACCCTATCAAAATACCATCCAGAAATTACTTTAAAACTCTGGCATTAACTCATAACACCAGAGTGGCAATTCCTGTTCACAAGAGCTTTCCAGACACAGTAACGAAACTACAGCTGTGAACTGGAACAAAAATGCAAAAACAAACATGGACAAGAGTCCAACTTATCTAGTAGTTGTCTAGGAGCAGGAACAAGCACAGAGAGGCTTCTGATAACATTGTTGACCGGCAAGCAACTAACAAAGCAGCAAGGTTATATAGCGACTCCCACATCTTGATGGGAACAGGTGAACAAAGAAGATGAAGACACCAGTTCAATTCCACCAGTAGCCACCGGGGGAGCCCAGAATCCAAATTCACAACAGCACACACAGCAGTGGCACACAAGCCCTGACTGAGGCCAATATTTTTCTCCCACTGATTGATGTAGTGTTTTTGTGTTGAGGTAGATTTTAGAACACAAATCAAGGAAAAAAAAAAATAATGCTTTCTATGGCCCACTGAATGAGAGAGAGGTGGCACACCCAGAAGTCAAGACTGGCACACAAGCTGAAAGGGCAATATTACTCTCCCACTGTTTTTTTATGTATTTTTTGTTTTTTAAGGGAGACTTTAGAAACCCAATAATATTTAAAAAAAAAAATAAATAGGCTTTCTATGGCCCACTGAATGAGAGGGAGAGAGGTGGCACACCCAGGAGTCAAGACTGGCACACAAGCTGAAAGGGCAATATTACTCTCCCACTGTTTTTTTATGTATTTTTTGTTTTTTAAGGGAGACTTTAGAAACCCAATAATATTTTAAAAAAAAAATAAATAGGCTTTCTATGGCCCACTGAATGAGAGGGAGAGAGGTGGCACACCCAGGAGTCAAGACTGGCACACAAGCTGAAAGGGCAATATTACTCTCCCACTGTTTTTTTATGTATTTTTTGTTTTTTAAGGGAGACTTTAGAAACCCAATAATATTTTTAAAAAAAAATAAATAGGCTTTCTATGGCCCACTGAATGAGAGGGAGAGAGGTGGCACACCCAGGAGTCAAGCCTGGCACACAAGCTGAAAGGGCAATATTACTCTCCCACTGTTTTTTTATGTATTTTTTGTTTTTTAAGGGAGACTTTAGAAACCCAATAATATTTAAAAAAAAAAAAAAATAGGCTTTCTATGGCCCACTGAATGAGAGGGAGAGAGGTGGCACACCCAGGAGTCAAGACTGGCACACAAGCTGAAAGGGCAATATTACTCTCCCACTGTTTTTTTTTTTTAGGTTTTTTTTTTTTTCAGGGAGACTTTAGAAACCAAATAATATTTAAAAAAAAAAAAAAAAAAATAGGCTTTCTATAGCCCACTGAATGAGAGATAGCACACACAGCAGTGGCACACAAGCCCTGACTGAGGCCAATATTTTTCTCCCACTGATTGATGTAGTGTTTTTGTGTTGAGGTAGATTTTAGAACACAAATCAAGGAAAAAAAAAAAATGCTTTCTATGGCCCACTGAATGAGAGAGAGGTGGAACACCCAGGAGTCAAGACTGGCACACAAGCTGAAAGGGCAATATTACTCTCCCACTGTTTTTTTATGTTTTTTTTTTTTTTTAAGGGAGACTTTAGAAACCCAATAATATTTAAAAAAATAAATAAATAGGCTTTCTATGGCCCACTGAATGAGAGGGAGAGAGGTGGCACACCCAGGAGTCAAGCCTGGCACACAAGCTGAAAGGGCAATATTACTCTCCCACTGTTTTTTTATGTATTTTTTGTTTTTTAAGGGAGACTTTAGAAACCCAATAATATTTTTTTAAAAAAATAAATAGGCTTTCTATGGCCCACTGAATGAGAGGGAGAGAGGTGGCACACCCAGGAGTCAAGACTGGCACACAAGCTGAAAGGGCAATATTACTCTCCCACTGTTTTTTTATGTATTTTTTGTTTTTTAAGGGAGACTTTAGAAACCCAATAATATTTAAAAAAAAAAATAAATAGGCTTTCTATGGCCCACTGAATGAGAGGGAGAGAGGTGGCACACCCAGGAGTCAAGACTGGCACACAAGCTGAAAGGGCAATATTACTCTCCCACTGTATTTTTATGTATTTTTTGTTTTTTAAGGGAGACTTTAGAAACCCAATAATATTTAAAAAAATAAATAAATAGGCTTTCTATGGCCCACTGAATGAGAGGGAGAGAGGTGGCACACCCAGGAGTCAAGCCTGGCACACAAGCTGAAAGGGCAATATTACTCTCCCACTGTTTTTTTATGTATTTTTTTTTTTTAAGGGAGACTTTAGAAACCCAATAATATTTTAAAAAAAAAAATAAATAGGCTTTCTATGGCCCACTGAATGAGAGGGAGAGAGGTGGCACACCCAGGAGTCAAGACTGGCACACAAGCTGAAAGGGCAATATTACTCTCCCACTGTTTTTTTAGGTTTTTTTTTTTTTTTCAGGGAGACTTTAGAAACCAAATAATATTAAAAAAAAAAAAAAAAAAATAGGCTTGCTATAGCCCACTGAATGAGAGATAGCACACACAGCAGTGGCACACAAGCCCTGACTGAGGCCAATATTTTTCTCCCACTGATTGATGTAGTGTTTTTGTGTTGAGGTAGAATTTAGAACACAAATCACGGAAAAAATAAATAGGCTTTCTATGGCCCACTCAGTGAGAGATGGCACACACAGGGATGGCACTGTAGCAGAAATGCCAATCTTAATCTCCCACAAAAAAAACAAAAAAAAAACAGGGACTGTCCTACAATTACTATCTCCCTGCAGTAATGTAAGCCAGGTATGGCAGGCAGCAATAGGAGTGGACTGATGCACAAATTAAATAAAAAGTGTGGACAAACAAAAAAGATAGCTGTGCAGAAAGGAAGGAACAAGAGGATATGTGCTTTGAAAAAAGCAGTTGGTTTCCACAGTGGCGTACACACAGCAATACAGCTATCACGGAGCCTTCTAGGGCAGCCCAATGAGCTACAGCGCTGAGGGGAAAAAAAAAAAAAATAGCTTCCACAGTCCCTGCACACCGAAGGTGGTGTTGGACAGTGGAAATCGCTGCAGCACAAGCGGTTTGGTGGTTAGTGGACCCTGCCTAACGCTCTCCCTGCTTCTGACGAAGCGGCAGCAACCTGTCCCTAAGCTCAGATCAGCAGCAGTAAGATGGCGGTCGGCGGGAACGCCCCTTTATAGCCCCTGTGACGCCGCAGACAGCAAGCCAATCACTGCAATGCCCTTCTCTAAGATGGTGGGGACCAGGATCTATGTCATCACGCTGCCCACACTCTGCGTTCACCTTCATTGGCTGAGAAATGGCGCTTTTCGCGTCATTGAAACGCGACTTTGGCGCGAAAGTCGCGTACCGCATGGCCGACAAGCACAGGGGTCGGATCGGGTTTCATGAGACGCCGACTTAGCCAAAAGTCGGCGACTTTTGAAAATGATCGACCCGTTTCGCTCAACCCTAGTCACTGCTGGTTTGACGCAGTAAGGATCGTGCTCTTGTGTTTAGGATAGCACTGTCAGGCGCTAGGTAGTGTTAGGGTGGTCTCAAGTGGACCAGAGTATATTGGATGGTTTCCAAATATTATTATGAGGACGCTCGAGCGGATGATGAATTCACACAGAGACAAATTGTATCTGCATAGAAAATAATCATACTCCTTTATTCCATAGCTGATATTATATACCCTTTCTCCAAAGGGCGTTCACATTAATGTGGTATACAAACTATTGATTGGATAAAAGCATATTCTCACATGGAAAAGTACCGTTCTTATACAGAAAGTAGATAATTAGTATCATTAAGGTGGACAACGCTCATTAATCATTACTATCTGATAGCTTCCACCACCAACACCGTTATTAACTATTCCCTTAAGCAATATAGGGTTTGTCAGTAGCTCACGTAACCGAAAGAATGTAGTAATTCAGATACAGAGGTGAAACATAAGTCATGTAAGGATTCATATATGTGAGGATAAACTATGAGGGTCCCTGAATTCCCTATCAGTCCCCCCTTTTGAGAATAAATATGATTCTTCCTTCCCCCCACAGGTATATCAAAGGCCTAATGCCAGTGTTGGACTTCCTGTTCTTACTTTCTTCTTTTCTTCAGCCGAATTCCCCATGGGGCTGAGAAGATCATATTCCTTCTCAACTACAGTAATTGATCATATTCCTCATTACGGGGTTTCACCTCAATGTACATAGTTTTAGTAATAGTCGCATCGATCAGTCTCTGAATCAGTCCTCTTATGCAGGGTATGCAACAGCATCCGCATGTAACAAGTATTGCTGTCACAACTGCGAAGGAGATGAAGAAGCTGGCCACCAGATGGCTCCATTTTCCGAACCATGATTCAAGCCATGCTGTGAACGGGTTTTCGATGCCAGAATTCTCGCCAGCTCTTCAGATAGTGATGTGAGACCTTCCAGGGCTTTCGTGATGCTCCCATCAGGTGCTGTGTTACTGGGTATAAAAGTACAACAATAAGTACCAAACATTTTACAAACTCCTCCCGTCTCTGCTAGCAGCATATCTAGAGCCATCCTATTTTGCCATGCCATTAGAGAAGTTGGACCTAATTGTTCTGATATCCCTTTTATTGCATTTCTTGTGAAATTGATGAATCTCTGCTGATTATAGTAAATATAGTTTATCCAGTCCACATTTTATTTAAGTGTAACCCACCAAAAGAAAATTGATTCAAATCCTGCTGCTATTTGGTTTCTTGCTTTGTATTCGTCTGGTACCCCCCTTGGAACTCCTATGTTATCTATGTAAATTCTTGGATCAAAAGACCCAGCAGGTGATGACCTTTTGTTTCTACGTAGAACTTCAACATCTATTCTACCCTTTTGTATCTCTTCTGAAGAAATTATGTGAAATGGCATGAGTATCTGAGTCAGGGCACAGCTGCCACTCCAATCAGCTGGCAGTTTCGCCCTGAGCTTCATATCCCCACATAACCACCATATGTCACCTCTTGCTATATCCTGTTCCCGGAACCATTCTTCTTTGTACCACTCTGTATCAGTGTCTATGGGGATGATGGTCTCACAAAATTCTGAAGTTAGATTCTCTACCACCTTCCCCCCTCCTGTACCTATTCTCTGTAAACAAGTATAATTCCCAGGATACGCAAAAACTCTAGGGGGTAACTGATCAGTTGTCACTGGTGGGTGCAGGACGGAAAGAGCATAACACAAAGCATTATCAGTAGGGTCATATGAAGTATTATACAAGGCCAGAATACACTAGATCTGTTTGGTCTGGATCTGAGATCCTGAGAGGAATAGTCCCTAAATGGGGTCTCGCAGTTGCACATGCAATACAGTTGGTTTTATTATTTTGTTCAGCAGTGTATTTCATCCACATCAACCATTCATTCCTTTCTGCATAACCTGTTTCTATAGCTATCTTTTCCTCATAACTTCTATCCTCGGGAATTTCAAACTTTGGCTCTTCCATTGGTGACTCTGTCACTGTCTCCTGAGGGTTCTCCTCCTTTTGCTGGGGAACAGCCTTTAACCAAAATGTCCCCAGCTGAGCCTGTCTACCCGGGATGTATAATCCTAGCACATAAAGACCTTCATCTCCAAGTGAGGGTTCATTTAGGGTTAAAAAGAGAGGGTTACAAGATAATCCCCAAGTGTGTACCTCTGGCTCACAGTTCCAATTGGGAAGCACTATATTAATTTTTATCCTCTCGAGGAGAGGCTTCCCAGATAAGCTAACTCAGTTCATAGCTTCCTCTGGCTTATATCCCCATGCAGTTCCCGTATTCCAAGCTGCATCTGACCAAGAGTTACAATTTTCATTCCCTGGTCTAGTTACACATATATACACTACAGCTCCTTCGACTCCCGTAAGAAATCTATAGTTGGGATTGCTACTCTTTCTACCAAATTTGAGATTCCATTGACAATCTACTACTTTGCACAAATCAAATCTGAAGTCAGCAAAATTCTTGTACGGATCAAACCACATAGTTATTGTTGTATCATTTTGAGTTATTTTTGCCATTTGTCCCTCCTGTTGTAGGACTGCCATCATCATCAGGACCAGGATCATCATTCTTCCGCTCCAGGATCTTGCAGTGGCTTGCCTGGATCCAAGTAGGTTTTCCCTCAAGCTTTACTGATGTGGCTGTAGTGAGGAGGACTTGGAAGGGGCCGTCAAATCTTGGCTCCAGTGGTTTCCTTGTGTGTCTTTTAACCACTACCCAATCTCCTGGCTGGAGAGAATGGGTTCCCTCTTGACTCTCTGGATCTGCAATAGAATCAAAGACTTGTTTATGCACAAGCGAGAGTCTCCTTTGGAGGCTCTGGACATAGCCGGTGAGGTTGACACATTGTAGTTGTAGTGTCTGTGGGAAATATAGGCCTAGCCTTGGTGCTGACCCGAACAACACCTCAAAGGGGGAAATTTTTGTTTTCCTGTTAGGTGTGTACCTAATGGAGAACAGAGCTAATGGCAAACACTCTGTCCATAGTTTCCCCAGCTCTTCACTAGCTTTCTGAATTTTTAGCTTAAGTGTACCATTTAGTCGCTCAACTTTCCCACTTGCCTGTGGTCTATAGGGGGTGTGAAATGCTTGTGTGACCCCCAACATTTGCATAACATTTTGCATTACCTCTCCAGTGAAGTGGGTACCTCTGTCGGACTCTATGGTTTCAGGTAATCCGAATCTACAAAAGACTTCTGACATCAATTTCTTTGCAGTGGCTCTTGCAGTAGCTTTTGGCATCGGGAAGGCCTCTGGCCACCCTGAGAAGAGGTCAACACACACAAGAACATATTCATATGTTCCTACCCTGGGGAGTTGTATGAAATCAATCTGCAGTCGTTGAAACGGGTAGAGGGGCTTAGGCGTATGGTTTTTGTGGTGTTTTCACTACACTTCCTGGGTTGTGTTGTGCGCATGTTAGACATGCCTGGATGTGTCTAGTAGCAACTAGGGTTGAGCGAAACGGGTCGATCATTTTCAAAAGTCGCCGACTTTTGGCTAAGTCGGCGTCTCATGAAACCCGATCTGACCCCTGTGCTTGTCGGCCATGCGGTACGCGACTTTCGCGCCAAAGTCGCGTTTCAATGACGCGAAAAGCGCCATTTCTCAGCCAATGAAGGTGAACGCAGAGTGTGGGCAGCGTGATGACATAGATCCTGGTCCCCACCATCTTAGAGAAGGGCATTGCAGTGATTGGCTTGCTGTCTGCGGCGTCACAGGGGCTATAAAGGGGCGTTCCCGCCGACCGCCATCTTACTGCTGCTGATCTGAGCTTAGGGACAGGTTGCTGCCGCTTCGTCAGAAGCAGGGAGAGCGTTAGGCAGGGTCCACTAACCACCAAACCGCTTGTGCTGCAGCGATTTCCACTGTCCAACACCACCTTCGGTGTGCAGGGACTGTGGAAGCTATTTTTTTTTTTTTTTCCCCTCAGCGCTGTAGCTCATTGGGCTGCCCTAGAAGGCTCCGTGATAGCTGTATTGCTGTGTGTAGGCCACTGTGGAAACCAACTGCTTTTTTCAAAGCACATATCCTCTTGTTCCTTCCTTTCTGCACAGCTATCTTTTTTGTTTGTCCACACTTTTTATTTAATTTGTGCATCAGTCCACTCCTATTGCTGCCTGCCATACCTGGCTTACATTACTGCAGGGAGATAGTAATTGTAGGACAGTCCCTGTTTTTTTTTTGTTTTTTTTGTGGGAGATTAAGATTGGCATTTCTGCTACAGTGCCATCCCTGTGTGTGCCATCTCTCACTGAGTGGGCCATAGAAAGCCTATTTATTTTTTCCGTGATTTGTGTTCTAAATTCTACCTCAACACAAAAACACTACATCAATCAGTGGGAGAAAAATATTGGCCTCAGTCAGGGCTTGTGTGCCACTGCTGTGTGTGCTATCTCTCATTCAGTGGGCTATAGCAAGCCTATTTTTTTTTTTTTTTTTTAATATTATTTGGTTTCTAAAGTCTCCCTGAAAAAAAAAAAAATACCTAAAAAAACAGTGGGAGAGTAATATTGCCCTTTCAGCTTGTGTGCCAGTCTTGACTCCTGGGTGTGCCACCTCTCTCCCTCTCATTCAGTGGGCCATAGAAAGCCTATTTATTTTTTTTTTTAAATATTATTGGGTTTCTAAAGTCTCCCTTAAAAAACAAAAAATACATAAAAAAACAGTGGGAGAGTAATATTGCCCTTTCAGCTTGTGTGCCAGGCTTGACTCCTGGGTGTGCCACCTCTCTCCCTCTCATTCAGTGGGCCATAGAAAGCCTATTTATTTTTTTTTTAAAATATTATTGGGTTTCTAAAGTCTCCCTTAAAAAACAAAAAATACATAAAAAAACAGTGGGAGAGTAATATTGCCCTTTCAGCTTGTGTGCCAGTCTTGACTCCTGGGTGTGCCACCTCTCTCCCTCTCATTCAGTGGGCCATAGAAAGCCTATTTATTTTTTTTTAAAAATATTATTGGGTTTCTAAAGTCTCCCTTAAAAAACAAAAAATACATAAAAAAACAGTGGGAGAGTAATATTGCCCTTTCAGCTTGTGTGCCAGTCTTGACTCCTGGGTGTGCCACCTCTCTCCCTCTCATTCAGTGGGCCATAGAAAGCCTATTTATTTTTTTTAAAAAATATTATTGGGTTTCTAAAGTCTCCCTTAAAAAACAAAAAATACATAAAAAAACAGTGGGAGAGTAATATTGCCCTTTCAGCTTGTGTGCCAGGCTTGACTCCTGGGTGTGCCACCTCTCTCCCTCTCATTCAGTGGGCCATAGAAAGCCTATTTATTTTTTTTTTTAAATATTATTGGGTTTCTAAAGTCTCCCTTAAAAAAAAAAAAAAACATAAAAAAACAGTGGGAGAGTAATATTGCCCTTTCAGCTTGTGTGCCAGTCTTGACTCCTGGGTGTGCCACCTCTCTCTCATTCAGTGGGCCATAGAAAGCATTTTTTTTTTTTTCCTTGATTTGTGTTCTAAAATCTACCTCAACACAAAAACACTACATCAATCAGTGGGAGAAAAATATTGGCCTCAGTCAGGGCTTGTGTGCCACTGCTGTGTGTGCTATCTCTCATTCAGTGGGCTATAGAAAGCCTATTTTTTTTTTTTTTATTTTAATATTATTTGGTTTCTAAAGTCTCCCTGAAAAAAAAAAAAAAACCTAAAAAAAAAAAACTGTGGGAGAGTAATATTGCCCTTTCAGCTTGTGTGCCAGTCTTGACTCCTGGGTGTGCCACCTCTCTCCCTCTCATTCAGTGGGCCATAGAAAGCCTATTTTTTTTTTTTTTTAAATATTATTGGGTTTCTAAAGTCTCCCTTAAAAAACAAAAAATACATAAAAAAACAGTGGGAGAGTAATATTGCCCTTTCAGCTTGTGTGCCAGGCTTGACTCCTGGGTGTGCCACCTCTCTCCCTCTCATTCAGTGGGCCATAGAAAGCCTATTTATTTTTTTTTTTAAATATTATTGGGTTTCTAAAGTCTCCCTTAAAAAACAAAAAATACATAAAAAAACAGTGGGAGAGTAATATTGCCCTTTCAGCTTGTGTGCCAGTCTTGACTCCTGGGTGTGCCACCTCTCTCCCTCTCATTCAGTGGGCCACAGAAAGCCTATTTATTTTTTTTAAAAAATATTATTGGGTTTCTAAAGTCTCCCTTAAAAAACAAAAAATACATAAAAAAACAGTGGGAGAGTAATATTGCCCTTTCAGCTTGTGTGCCAGTCTTGACTCCTGGGTGTGCCACCTCTCTCCCTCTCATTCAGTGGGCCATAGAAAGCCTATTTATTTTTTTTTTTAAATATTATTGGGTTTCTAAAGTCTCCCTTAAAAAACAAAAAATACATAAAAAAACAGTGGGAGAGTAATATTGCCCTTTCAGCTTGTGTGCCAGTCTTGACTTCTGGGTGTGCCACCTCTCTCTCATTCAGTGGGCCATAGAAAGCATTATTTTTTTTTTTTCCTTGATTTGTGTTCTAAAATCTACCTCAACACAAAAACACTACATCAATCAGTGGGAGAAAAATATTGGCCTCAGTCAGGGCTTGTGTGCCACTGCTGTGTGTGCTATCTCTCATTCAGTGGGCTATAGAAAGCCTATTTATTTATTTATTTTTTTTCTTATTATTTGGTTTCTAAAGTCTCCCTGAAAAAAAAAAAAAAACATAAAAAAACAGTGGGAGAGTAATATTGCCCTTTCAGCTTGTGTGCCAGTCTTGACTCCTGGGTGTGCCACCTCTCTCCCTCTCATTCAGTGGGCCATAGAAAGCCTATTTATTTTTTTTTTTAAATATTATTGGGTTTCTAAAGTCTCCCTTAAAAAACAAAAAATACATAAAAAAACAGTGGGAGAGTAATATTGCCCTTTCAGCTTGTGTGCCAGTCTTGACTCCTGGGTGTGCCACCTCTCTCTCATTCAGTGGGCCATAGAAAGCATTATTTTTTTTTCCTTGATTTGTGTTCTAAAATCTACCTCAACACAAAAACACTACATCAATCAGTGGGAGAAAAATATTGGCCTCAGTCAGGGCTTGTGTGCCACTGCTGTGTGTGCTATCTCTCATTCAGTGGGCTATAGAAAGCCTATTTATTTATTTATTTTTTTTCTTATTATTTGGTTTCTAAAGTCTCCCTGAAAAAAAAAAAAAAACCATAAAAAAACAGTGGGAGAGTAATATTGCCCTTTCAGCTTGTGTGCCAGTCTTGACTCCTGGGTGTGCCACCTCTCTTCCTCTCATTCAGTGGGCCATAGAAAGCCTATTTATTTATTTTTTTAAATATTATTGGGTTTCTAAAGTCTCCCTTAAAAAACAAAAAATACATAAAAAAACAGTGGGAGAGTAATATTGCCCTTTCAGCTTGTGTGCCAGTCTTGACTCCTGGGTGTGCCACCTCTCTCTCTCATTCAGTGGGCCATAGAAAGGCTATTTTTTTTTTTGGTTTTTTTAATATTATTTGGTTTCTAAAGTCTCCCTAAAAAAAAAAAAAAAACATAAAAAAACAGTGGGAGAGTAATATTGCCCTTTCAGCTTGTGTGCCAGTCTTGACTCCTGGGTGTGCCACCTCTCTCCCTTTCATTCAGTGGGCCATAGAAAGCCTATTTATTTATTTTTTTTAAATATTATTGGGTTTCTAAGGTCTCCCTTAAAAAACAAAAAATACATAAAAAAACAGTGGGAGAGTAATATTGCCCTTTCAGCTTGTGTGCCAGTCTTGACTCCTGGGTGTGCCACCTCTCTCTCTCATTCAGTGGGCCATAGAAAGGCTATTTTTTTTTGGGTTTTTTTAATATTATTTGGTTTCTAAAGTCTCCCTGAAATAAAAAAAAAACTTAAAAAAACAGTGGGAGAGTAATATTGCCCTTTCAGCTTGTGCGCCAGTCTTGACTCCTGGGTGTGCCACCTCTCTCTCTCTCTAATTGTGGGCCATAGAAAGCCTTTTTTTTTTTTTTTTTTTTTAATATTATTTGGTTTCTAAAGTCTCCCTGAGAAAAAAATAAAAATAAATTAGGTGGGAGATTAATATTGACATTAGTGCTTGAGTGACAGTCCTGCGTGTGTGTCATCTCTGTGATTTTGTGCCACAGAAAACAGAGTGTGTAACATTGTGCCTGATTTTCCTTGTGGTCTCACCAACCTGTTAAGGGATATTGAAATCATACTGAAGTTATAGCTCACCGTGTAAGTTGTTTGACAGCAACAAATAAAGTTACTTTGGTTAAGATTTTAAAACAATGAGGAAGTCTGGTGCAAGAGGTCGTCGTGGGCGTTCATTGTCAGCTGGTAATGATGGTAGTGGTAGTGGAGCATCAGGTGGTCGTGGGGATAAAAATATTCCACCTAAGTCTGGAGCTGTGGAGCCAGTTTCGTCGTCAGGCTACACAAGGCCTCGAACGCTCTCTTTTCTGGGAGTAGGAAAACCGCTTTTAAAGGCGGAGCAGCAACAGCAAGTTTTGGCTTACATTGCAGACTCAGCCTCTAGCTCTTTTGCCTCCTCTTCCGAAACTGGTAAATGTAAAAGCAGCGCGTCGCTTGTGGATGTTCACGGTCAGGGACAAGTCGCTTCCTTGTCCTCCTCAGCAAAAACTACAACAAGAGAGAAGGATGCAGCAGGCAACACAACGGGTCACTCCATGGAGCTCTTTACACATACCGTCCCTGGCTTAGAAAGTGAAACATTTAACAGGCCATGCCCATTACAAGTATATTCTGACATGGAGTGCACTGATGCACAGCCACAGCCAGAGTACTATGCTGCTCCTTTGACTCAGACCACCACATTGCCCTCTCAGGGTACAGATCCACAATCAGACCCTGATGAGACTATGTTGCCCCGCCACGAACGCTATACCACCGACCGACACAGTGACACAGACGAAGTTGCACACGAGCTCGAAGAGGAGGTAATAGATGACCCAGTTATTGACCCCGATTGGCAGCCATTGGGGGAACAGGGTGCAGGCGGCAGTAGTTCAGAAGCGGAGGTGGAGGAGGGGCCGCAGCAGGCATCAACATCGCAACAGGTTCCATCTGCCGGGCCCGTATCTGGCCCAAAACGCGTGTCAAAGCCAAAACCTGTTGGAGCACAGCGTTGCCATCCGGTTAAAGCTCAGTCTGCAATCCCTGAAAAGGGATCCGAGTCTAGGAAGAGTGCAGTCTGGCATTTTTTTAAACAACATCCAACTGATCAGCGCAAAGTCATCTGTCAAAAATGTTCAACTAGCTTAAGCAGAGGTCAGAATCTGAAAAGTCTAAATACTAGTTGCATGCATAGACACTTAACCACCATGCATTTTCAAGCCTGGACTAACTACCAAACGTCCCTCAAGGTTGTAGCACCCTCGGCCAATGAAGCTAGTCAGCAACGCAACATCCCTTCCGTCACTGTAAGGCCACCATTTTCCGCACCACCGGCAGTATCTGTGCAGGTTTCTTTGCCAGCCAAAAGCAGTCAGGGTCAGGGAATCACCAGTTTTGTAGGAGGAAATATTGCATCTAGGGCACCGGCGGAAACAATACCGTCTCCAACCGTCTCTCAGTCTGCCATGTACACCGGCACACCCGAAAGTTCCACGATCTCCAGCTCTCCAGTCCAGCTCACCCTACATGAGACTCTGGTTAGAAAAAGGAAGTACTTATCCTCGCATCCGCGTACACAGTGTTTTAACGCCCACATAGCTAGACTAATCTCGTTAGAGATGATGCCCTACCGGTTAGTTGAAAGCGAAGCTTTCAAAGCCCTGATGGAGTACGCTGAACCACGATACGAGCTACCCAGTCGACACTTTTTTTCCAGAAAAGCCATCCCAGCCCTGCACCAGCATGTTAAACAGCGCATCGTCCATGCACTCAGGCAATCTGTGAGTACAAAGGTGCACCTGACTACAGATGCATGGACCAGTAGGCATGGCCAGGGACGTTATGTGTCCATCACGGCACACTGGGTGAATGTGGTGGATGCAGGGTCCACAGGCGACATCAATTTAGGGACAGTTGTGCCTAGCCCACGGTCTAGGAAACAGTTGGCTGTAGGCGTTCGCACCCCCTCCTCCTCCTCCTCGTCCTCCTGCAGAAGCTACAGCTCTTCCACAGAACGCAGTCTGCCAACCACTCCATCGGCAGATGACACTGTTGCACACCAGTTGTCCCATTATGGGCCAGCTACTGCCAAGCGTCAGCAGGCTGTATTGGCTATGAAGTGCTTGGGCGACAACAGACACACCGCGGAAGTTCTGTCCGAGTTCTTGCAACAAGAAACACAGTCGTGGCTGGGCACAGTAGATCTTGAGGCAGGCAAGGTAGTGAGTGATAACGGAAGGAATTTCATGGCTGCCATCTCCCTTTCCCAACTGAAACACATTCCTTGCCTGGCTCACACCTTAAACCTGGTGGTGCAGTGCTTATTGAAAACTTATCCTGGGTTCTCCGACCTGCTCCTCAAAGTGCGTGCACTTTGCTCACATATCCGACGTTCGCCTGTACACGCCAGCCGTATGCAGACCTATCAGCGGTCTTTGAACCTTCCCCAGCATCGCCTAATCATAGACGTTGCAACAAGGTGGAACTCAACACTGCACATGCTTCAGAGACTGTGCGAACAGAGGCGTGCTGTTATTTATTTGTGGGAGGATACACGGGCAGGCAGTAGGATGGCAGACATGGAGTTGTCAGGTGTGCAGTGGTCTAAGATACAAGACATGTGTCAAGTCCTTCAGTGTTTTGAGGAATGCACACGGCTGGTTAGTGCAGACAACGCCGTAATAAGCATGAGCATCCCCCTAATGCGTCTGCTGATGCAAAGTTTGACGCACATAAAGGAGCAGGCGTCTGCACCAGAGGAAGAGGAAAGCCTTGATGACAGTCAGCCATTGTCTGGTCAGGGCAGTGTACAGGACGAGGTAGCGGGCGAAGAGGAGGTGGAGGACGAGGAGGATGATGGGGATGAGTATATTTTTAATGCCGAACCTTTCCCGGGGGCACAGGAAATTGGTTGCGTGTCACGGCCGGGTTCTGGTTTTTTGAGGGACACAAGTGACGTAGATTTGCCTGCAACTGCCCCTCAACCAATCACAACCGGAGATTTTACAACTGGAACTTTGGCCCACATGGCGGATTATGCCTTACGTATCCTAAAAAGGGACACACGCATTACGAAAATGATGAACGATGACGATTACTGGTTGGCCTGCCTCCTTGATCCACGCTATAAAGGCAAATTGCAAAATATTATGCCACATGAGAACTTGGAACTAATATTAGCAACCAAACAATCAACTCTTGTTGACCGTTTGCTTCAGGCATTCCCAGCACACAGCGCACGTGATCGTTCTCACACGAGCTCCAGGGGGCAGCAGACTAGGAGTGTTAGGGGTGCACACATCAGAAGTGGCGTTGGACAGAGGGGTTTTCTGACCAGGTTGTGGAGTGATTTTGCTATGACCGCAGACAGGACAGGTACTGCTGCATCAATTGAAAGTGACAGGAGACAACATTTGTCCAGTATGGTTACTAACTATTTTTCATCCCTTATCGATGTTCTCCCTCAACCGTCATTCCCATTTGATTACTGGGCCTCCAAATTAGACACCTGGCCAGAATTGGCAGAATATGCATTGCAGGAGCTTGCTTGCCCGGCAGCAAGTGTCCTATCAGAAAGAGTATTCAGTGCTGCAGGTTCAATATTAACCGAAAAAAGGACTCGTCTGGCTACCCAAAATGTTGACGATCTAACATTCATTAAAATGAACCACAACTGGATTTCGAAATCTTTTGCCCCACCTTGCCCGGCCGACACCTAGCTTTCCTATGAAAGGCTCTTGCCTGTGAATTACTTTTCTAATGTCTAATTTGCTGCAGCTGATTGTACAGCATACGACATGTTTACACCTCCCTAAATGGCCAAACTCCCCACACGGGGCCGTGGTATCGCGACTTGGCGCAAGCACCCGTGAGACTGCTGTTTGTCTGAAGAGGTGGGTGTGCTCGCTTTTGGTTGACGGCATTGCTACTGGGTCCCTCATAGTACAATGTAGTGTCTCTGGCGGTGGTGGTGCACACCCAACGTCAGACACACCGTTGTAACATGAGGGGCGCTGGGGCGATCCCGCCGGCCTCTAGAGAGTTCCCCCCTACCCCAGCTCAAAATGTGCTCTACCACATGCAAAATTATGTCGCACAGCTCCACCAATCTTTAGTCTATTCGCTGACATCATTCAATGTCTGGCACTGACAATACAAATTTGTAGACATCTACGATGCAACTTAAAGTAGTCTGTGTCTGTGTCCTATATTGGCACCATTAAATAGTTACTGCCAAATTACTATGTCAGAAACTCAGCAGATGAGCCCACCCCTGTACCTAAGTATGCCACCTTTTTTTTTGTTTTGGTTGTTTTGCAAGACATTAACATCTATTTATATTTTGGGAGTACTGGGACAGACACTCCTTGCACTACTCCTCCACTCACCACCAAGCTGCCCGTGTATCCATGTAACCGCTGTAAAACTGCCATGAGCCTATTGTTTGTTATTTTAGGCCTTTGAAGCCTGTCTGCGGTCCCTCCTTCCACTAGTCCTCCACTGACCAGACCACTGCTGCCCGTGTACCCCTGGAACCAATTATAAAGTGCCTACAGCCAGCCCATTTTCTTATGTTAGGCCTTTGAAGCCTGTCTGCGGTCCCTACTTTAAATACTCCTCCACTGACCACCAAGCTGCCTGCCCGTGTATCCATGTAACCGCTGTAAAACTGCCATGAGCCTATTGTTTGTTATTTTAGGCCTTTGAAGCCTGTCTGCGGTCCCTCCTTCCACTAGTCCTCCACTGACCAGACCACTGCTGCCCGTGTACCCCTGGAACCAATTATAAAGTGCCTACAGCCAGCCCATTTTTTTATGTTAGGCCTTTGAAGCCTGTCTGCGGTCCCTCCTTCCACTAGTCCTCCACTGACCAGACCACTGCTGCCCGTGTACCCCTGGAACCAATTATAAAGTGCCTACAGCCAGCCCATTTTCTTATGTTAGGCCTTTGAAGCCTGTCTGCGGTCCCTACTTTAAATACTCCTCCACTGACCACCAAGCTGCCTGCCCGTGTATCCATGTAACCGCTGTAAAACTGCCATGAGCCTATTGTTTGTTATTTTAGGCCTTTGAAGCCTGTCTGCGGTCCCTCCTTCCACTAGTCCTCCACTGACCAGACCACTGCTGCCCGTGTACCCCTGGAACCAATTATAAAGTGCCTACAGCCAGCCCATTTTTTTATGTTAGGCCTTTGAAGCCTGTCTGCGGTCCCTCCTTCCACTAGTCCTCCACTGGCCAGACCACTGCTGCCCGTGTACCCCTGGAACCAATTATAAAGTGCCTACAGCCAGCCCATTTTCTTATGTTAGGCCTTTGAAGCCTGTCTGCGGTCCCTACTTTAAATACTCCTCCACTGACCACCAAGCTGCCTGCCCGTGTATCCATGTAACCGCTGTAAAACTGCCATGAGCCTATTGTTTGTTATGTTAGGCCTTTGAAGCCTGTCTGCGGTCCCTACTTTAAATACTCCTCCACTGACCACCAAGCTGCCTGCCCGTGTATCCAT
This sequence comes from Ranitomeya variabilis, assembly GCF_051348905.1. Taxonomy (NCBI): domain Eukaryota; kingdom Metazoa; phylum Chordata; class Amphibia; order Anura; family Dendrobatidae; genus Ranitomeya; species Ranitomeya variabilis. Next base: position 241,571,918 of record NC_135232.1, read on the forward strand.
GTAACCGCTGTAAAACTGCCATGAGCCTATTGTTTGTTATTTTAGGCCTTTGAAGCCTGTCTGCGGTCCCTCCTTCCACTAGTCCTCCACTGACCAGACCACTGCTGCCCGTGTACCCCTGGAACCAATTATAAAGTGCCTACAGCCAGCCCATTTTCTTATGTTAGGCCTTTGAAGCCTGTCTGCGGTCCCTACTTTAAATACTCCTCCACTGACCACCAAGCTGCCTGCCCGTGTATCCATGTAACCGCTGTAAAACTGCCATGAGCCTATTGTTTGTTATTTTAGGCCTTTGAAGCCTGTCTGCGGTCCCTCCTTCCACTAGTCCTCCACTGACCAGACCACTGCTGCCCGTGTACCCCTGGAACCAATTATAAAGTGCCTACAGCCAGCCCATTTTTTTATGTTAGGCCTTTGAAGCCTGTCTGCGGTCCCTCCTTCCACTAGTCCTCCACTGGCCAGACCACTGCTGCCCGTGTACCCCTGGAACCAATTATAAAGTGCCTACAGCCAGCCCATTTTCTTATGTTAGGCCTTTGAAGCCTGTCTGCGGTCCCTACTTTAAATACTCCTCCACTGACCACCAAGCTGCCTGCCCGTGTATCCATGTAACCGCTGTAAAACTGCCATGAGCCTATTGTTTGTTATGTTAGGCCTTTGATAGCCTGTCTGCGGTCCCTACTTTAAATACTCCTCCACTCACCACCAAGCTGCCTGCCCGTCTATCCATGTAACCGCTGTAAAACTGCAATGAGCCTATTGTTTGTTATTTTAGGCCTTTGATAGCCTGTCTGCGGCCCCTACTTGCAATACTCCTCCACTGACCACAATGCTGCCTGGAGTGCCTGCCTGTGTATCCATGTAACCGATGTAAAACTGCCATGACTGCCTACTGTTTGTTATTTTAGGCCTTTGATAGCCTGTCTGCAGCCCCTACTTGCAATACTCCTCCACTGACCACACCAATGCTGCCCGTGTACCCCTGGAACCTATTTAAAAGTTCATAGAGCCTAGTTATATATTTTATTTACTATTAATAAGGCCATGATGGACTACGCTGTACCACGCTACAAGCTAACCAGTCGACACTTCTTTTGCGAGAAAAGCCATCCCAACCCTCCACCAGCATGTAGAAGACCGCATTGTCCATGCACTCTGGCAATCTGTGAGTACAAAGGTGCACCTGACAACAGACGCATGGACCTGTAGGCATGGCCACGGAAGATTACGTGTCCATTACGGCGCAATGGGTTAATGTGGTGGATGCATGGTCCACAGGGGACAGCCTACTAAGTCTGTCTGCAGTCCCTAATTCAAATTGTCCTCCACTGTCTAAATCGGAGCTTCCACCTTCTGGCTTTCGGCCTATAGTATCAGAAATTAAACTGCATTTGGCCTTCAACTTTGGTTAGGGCCTACTAACGGCTTCTGCCCCTCCCTGGTGTTGCCCTCAACTAAATAAAGCTGAGCTTCAACCTTCTGCTCCAAATTACCATTTTAAAAAATGCAATAGGCTTTTCCGGCCTACTAAAGGTGTCTGTCTGTGTGCCCCTGCCTGGTGTTGTCCTCAACTAAATAAAGCTGAGCTTCAACCTTCCGGCTCTCATTAAGTGGTTTAAAAAAAAATAAATGGTGGTTAGGGCCTACTAACGGCTTCTGCCCCTCCCTGGTGTTGCCCTCAACTAAATAAAGCTGAGCTTCAACCTTCTGCTCCAAATTACCATTTTAAAAAATGCAATAGGCTTTTCCGGCCTACTAAAGGTGTCTGTCTGTGTGCCCCTGCCTGGTGTTGCCCTCAACTAAATAAAGCTGAGCTTCAACCTTCTGCTCCAAATTACCATTTTAAAAAATGCAATAGGCTTTTCCGGCCTACTAAAGGTGTCTGTCTGTGTGCCCCTGCCTGGTGTTGTCCTCAACTAAATAAAGCTGAGCTTCAACCTTCCGGCTCTCATTAAGTGGTTTTAAAAAAAAAAAATGGTGGTTAGGGCCTACTAACGGCTTCTGCCCCTCCCTGGTGTTGCCCTCAACTAAATAAAGCTGAGCTTCAACCTTCTGCTCCAAATTACCATTTTAAAAAATGCAATAGGCTTTTCCGGCCTACTAAAGGTGTCTGTCTGTGTGCCCCTGCCTGGTTTTGTCCTCAACTAAATAAAGCTGAGCTTCAACCTTCTGCTCCAAATTACCATTTTAAAAAATGCAATAGGCTTTTCCGGCCTACTAAAGGTGTCTGTCTGTGTGCCCCTGCCTGGTGTTGTCCTCAACTAAATAAAGCTGAGCTTCAACCTTCTGCTCCAAATTACCATTTTAAAAAATGCAATAGGCTTTTCCGGCCTACTAAAGGTGTCTGTCTGTGTGCCCCTGCCTGGTGTTGTCCTCAACTAAATAAAGCTGAGCTTCAACCTTCCGGCTCTCATTAAGTGGTTTTAAAAAAAAAAAATGGTGGTTAGGGCCTACTAACGGCTTCTGCCCCTCCCTGGTGTTGCCCTCAACTAAATAAAGCTGAGCTTCAACCTTCTGCTCCAAATTACCATTTTAAAAAATGCAATAGGCTTTTCCGGCCTACTAAAGGTGTCTGTCTGTGTGCCCCTGCCTGGTGTTGTCCTCAACTAAATAAAGCTGAGCTTCAACCTTCCGGCTCTCATTAAGTGGTTTTAAAAAAAAAAAATGGTGGTTAGGGCCTACTAACGGCTTCTGCCCCTCCCTGGTGTTGCCCTCAACTAAATAAAGCTGAGCTTCAACCTTCTGCTCCATATTACCATTTTAAAAAATGCAATAGGCTTTTCCGGCCTACTAAAGGTGTCTGCCCCTCCCTGGTGTTGTCCTCAACTGAACAAAGCTGAGCTTCCACATTCTGGCTTTCGCCCTATACTATCAGATATTAAACTGCATTTGGCCTACTAGTGTGGTTAGGCCCTTGAAACAGTGTCTGCTGCTCTTGGGTTTGCTACTCCACTGAACAAAGCAATGCCGCCTGTTTAGTCCTGTTACCAATTTTGAACTGCATGTAGCCTACTTTATTCTTTGGCCCTATATCTGTTTCCTCCTCATCCTGCCCATTGCCCAGCCACTGCTAAATGAGTCTGCTGGTACATTGACCTAGACCACTACATTCCCCTTGTACTCTACACAGCCAGAATCTGACCCTGCTGAAAGTAAGGTTCCCCTTCCCGCATGTTATACCACCTTACACAGGGACAAAGAGGAAGGTGCAGATGAAAGTGCAGGTTCCTTCATCAGGTGGGGGGGCATACTCGTTGGCGACGTCACTGGCACAGGGCCCCTCAGAGTACGCAAAAGTGTCGCTGCTGGTGGTAGGCGCCCCCGCCATGCAAACACACCGCCGTACTTTGAGGGGCCCTGTGCCAGTGGCAATGCGAACGAGTGGGCCCCCCCCTGCTTGCTCAGGATCACAGCACTTGCAACTTTTAAATACTTACCTTTCCCTGCAACACCGCCGTGACGTAGTCCGCATTTCCTGGGCCCACGAAAAACTTGAGCCAGCCCTACTCCCCCCACAACTTTCCCCCAATTCCCTATGCCCAACTATTATTATACAGTTAATTAAGATTGGCAAGCTTCAGAAACAAGAATGGATGTTTTTGGCATTAAAATGGGCACTGTAGGTGTTTTCCTGGCCTCCACTCACTGCCGACTATGCTTCCCCATTGACTTGCATTGGGTTTCGTGTTTCGGTCGATCCCCGACTTTTAGCGATAATCGGCCGACTGCACTCGACTCGACTCTGGACAAAATCGGGTTTCCCAAAACCCTACTCGATCTTAAAAAAATGAAAGTCGCTCAACCCTAGTAGCAACCATTGTGAAACCAGGGGCGACCCATTGTTTATCTACCAAAGCACACATGGCATTTTTAGACAGATGCGTTGGACCATGAGCTGCTTGAGCCATTGCTGGATACAGAGATCTTGGCAGGCACACTCGCTGTCCCACCTTCCACAAACCTTCGTGGGTCTGAGCGCCAGCTTTTGACCAAACCTTCCTCTCTTCCCCGGTTGCTTGCCGAGTCAGAGCCTGTAAGATACTTAAGTCCAACTGGTCAACCTCAGTGCTTACCATGATCAGTGGAGGTGCATCAGGGGCCTCATCATTTTTCCTTGGCTTCCTTGCCGCTTCTTTGGCTGCTCGGTCCGCTTTGTCATTGCCTCGTGCCTCATCGGTAGTGAGCTTCGTATGTGCCTTTACCTTCACTATGGCAACCTCTTTTGGGAGCAGTAGAGCTTCCATGAGCTGCTTAACGAGGTGCCCATGTTTAATAGGAGTGCCTGTTGATGTAAGGAAATCTCTCGCCCTCCATATAGGACCGTAGTCGTGGGCCACCCCAAAACTGTAGCTTGAGTCTGTGTATATGTAGCGTTTACCTTTTGCCCCTTTAAGAGCTTCAATGAGTGCTGTCAGCTCCGCCTCCTGTGCAGACATGTGAGGAGGGAGTGGTTCTGCTTTCACTACCTCATGCTGTGTGACCACTGCATACCCAGTGTAGAACTGGCCATCCTCACCGATGCTTCTTGAACCATCTACAAAAAGCTCAACATTTGGATTAGTGAGAGGTACATCAATAACATGTGCATGTGAAAACCCTGCAGTTTCTTGTGCCATAAGGGCTATACAATCATGTTCATGGTACACATCAAATATCTCATCTTCTGTTAAATTTTGCAAAAACAGTGGTTTGCCTTGTTCCTCTTTCCCTCCCCCCTTTGAAACCACTACATCAATTGGAATTAGAGTAGCTGGGTTCAAAGTTGTGCATCCTTTCAGAGTGACATTGGGAGGCATCAAAAGAGCACATTGTAGTTTCAGATGTCTGGCTACTGCAATGTGTTTGGGTTGGACCTGGCTGAGGATGCTGTGTATATCATGGGGAGTGTAGATGGTTACTGGATAGTCCAGCACAATTTCTGATGCTTTGTCTAGTAAGAGTGTGACAGCTGCTACTGCCCGAACACATGAGGGGGCTCCTCTGGCAACAGGATCCAACCGGCCTGAATAGTATGCCACCGGTCTGTTTTGTTGGCCATGTTTCTGGGCTAGTACCCCTGTGGCATGCCCTTGCATTTCTGTACAGAAGAGGAGGAAAAGTTTTGCATAGTCTGGTGTGCCCAGGGCTGGAGAGGAGACAATTACCAGTTTGAGTGAGTAAAAACCATCTAGCGCTTACTGAGTGAGGTGGAAAGGTTGAGTGGGTAAGCAATCATAGAGTGGCTGCATGAGAATGGATGCGGATCGTATCCAAGGCCTACAATATAAGGCCAACCCCAAAAAGGTACGTAGGGGTTGGACCCCTGTGGGCGGCTGTAGTAGTTCAATAGCTTTTTTCCTATCCTCAGTCAGATGGCGTGCGCCTTGTGATATGCAGTGACCCAGAAACACAACTTTCAATTGACAAAACTGTAATTTGTCTTTGGATGCCTTACACCCTTTTGAGGCAAGGTGTTGAAGCAATGAGACTGTGGCTTCACAGCACACATCCCTCTTTGGGGCACAAAGGAGTAGATCATCCACATACTGAAGCAGAACAACCTCAGCATGCGTGATGACCCAGTCCTGCAAAACTAGTTGCAATGCAGCAGTATACAGGGTTGGAGAATTATGGGCTCCCTGCGGCAACACCATCCACGTATACTGCTGACCCCTAAAAGTAAAAGCAAACAAATACTGACAATCTGGGTGCAGAGGCACAGAGAAATAAGCATTTGCCAAATCAATGCAACTGAAACAGGCTGCTGTTGTTGGAATTTGTGACATGATTGTATGTGGGTTGGGTACCACTGGTGTGAGTAATTCAGTGACTGCATTTATGGCCCTGAGGTCATGGACCATTCTGTAAGTGACTGGTTCCCCCTTCTTGCCCTTTTTCTTCACTGGAAACAGAGGGGTATTTGCTACAGATTTAGTAACTTTTATGGCCCCTGAAGCAATCAGGTCTGTGATGTTTTTCCCTATTGCTTCCTCTTGGGCAGCACTCAATGGATACTGTCTGATCTGAGGGGCCTTTGACCCTGGCTTTAACTGAATCATTACTGGAGGGACTGGCATGTGTCCAATGTCAGTTTTTGACTTAGAAACATGCGGAAAAAATAAGCGAAAGGGGAATCAAAAACCGTGTAACATATTAACCCCTTAAAAGATTAAACTTAAATAAATATATTAAAAATACCACTTCCCAGTGAATACAGACAAACAAATATTTTTTGATGAAACAAAAATCTAGTAGGTGCACCTGTCCTGGTAAACTGACCCTACACTGTCATACTGTCCCTTCCTAGCAGTGGAGGTTGGCACCCTGATAGATAATTTGGCGCCCCCACTCCGCGACGGCTATCGCCTGCTGGCCCTAGGTAGGACTAACCAACTATAGGCGGGAAAACAATGAGCAAATAAAAGAGATGAAAAAAGCGAGGGTAGAAAAGTCTAAGGTGCACACTAAGTATATGCTACTAACCTCCTTAAATGAGGTCCCAGATAGGACAACATGCTAGGAGCATATAAAATTAACACTCATAGAATTTGAATGTAGTCAACGTCATGCACAATTTATACAAAGATATACCTATGTGCATAAATGGTGAGACATAAATAGGAGGAAAGACACATAAATCTAAATGACCTAGTTCAGTCCAGATTGAAAACTATGCGTGACCACACAATCTGGCAATATTAAAGCAGCGTTGTAGTAGATACATACAAAGGTATTTGAAAAAATTGTCACACCATAAACTGCACAATAGAAAAAATATATGCAGATATCCATGAGCAGTAGTGACCAATATTCAGTATCTATACTCATGCATAGTGTAGTGGACCCAAGAAATAGATGGAGTAAAAGACAGCCAGTGAGGGGGATATTATCCCCAACACAGAACACTTAGCTCTCATTCAGAACACCCCGACGCGTTTCCCCGTCATACGGTTCCTCAGGGGGCAAAAGCGGATATAGTGAACCGGAGGTCAATGATGCAGGTGCCCTGATACTGGGACAGACCTGATTAGATTACAGGAAAGGGGACTTATATAGTAAAGTATAACGTCTGCCAACAAATCAGCAGGATGTTGAAAGCCCCTCCTCTCCCTAAGTTTCCGGTAAACACCGGGTATAGCACAGCCCACAAGCACAGTCAGTCATTGTGTGGCGATTAGTAAACATACGTCCATACCCGTAGAGGGTCCCCACCCCCCTACAAACGGATCGTTAATAAAGGAAAAAATGTAATAAAATTACATACCGCAACAGGCACTAAAACCACATACCTTCAAAACCACATGGTAAACGCCGAGCGCCGCCATAATGGAAACCGGGCGCCAGATCGCGCATGCGTCAGATCCCAAAGCAAAAACTGAAAGGCGGTGCTTGTGCGCCCGGCAACAGGAGTGCTGAGCACAAGAGCACAAGGTGGGCGCCGCCATTTTTGGTGTGGTAAGCTCACCCACGCATGCGCCCAAGGGCAATAGAGTCAGGAGACCGGCGCCGGCGCATTAGGCAGTTCGGAATTAGGGCAGACCCAGTGCGCGTACGTGACCCAAATGATAAAAGATCAGCGCAACGCACTGGCATAGAATAACAAAAGAGCCCCAACGCCCCATAAGATAATAATAATACAAATAGGAGAAGATAAGGGGAGTGTCAGTGCAGTAATAATAAACAGAGGGAAAATAAATAAAACTGATAATAGTCACAATTGACCCCTACATATAAATTGTAGAGTGTTGGTATGGTGGTTTAAAGTTCAGGTCCCCAATTAATCAATGTAACATGGAGCAGGCGCAAAAACAGTCTAATGGTGGATAACAAGTAAATGAATAAACTATGTTATAGAAAGCATGTATAAGTGAGTGATTCGTTCAAACCTCTCGGTGACATTGATTGCATACGAAAAATCCACTCCGCTTCATGTTTGAGGAGGGCTTGGTCAAAATTACCCCCTCGTACCTTGGGTTTCAACAGTTTTTGACTGCCCATAACTTTTCTGGGACGCGTGCTGGTACCTCATTATCAGGTGGGGTGGTTGAGTCAGAGATGTGCAAACATGCTAAAACCTTGCATAATGCAGGCTCTGGAATTCCAGCTGTCAACTTCATTGTAGCATCTGGCTCATATACGATATGTGCCTGTATCGCTTGTAGTACATCAGAACCTAACAGGTTCACGGGTGATTTGTCACTGATTAACAACCTTGCAAAACATGTATGGTCAACTAATTTAAGGGGCAATGGTTTGGTCAATTTACATTCTTGGATTAACCCCTCAAAACCTTGAGTGTAAAGGGTATCATCCGATATGTCTGATGATATGACATGTTCCTGGCGGATAACTGTTTTGGCTGCCCCCGTATCCACCAGGAATGGAAGTTTTCTACCATCTGGGAGATGTACTGAGACTACCCCTTGTGGGCTCTGATGTGAGGGTGCCCTAAGGGGGTAGATGGCTACGGGGTTGCCTGTTTCCTATTGTGGGTTTTGGGTGAGAGAGTTCATCCTAGTCTGGTTTCCCTTCCTAGGTGCCCTGCACACACGGCTGATATGTCCCTTCTTCCCACAGTTGTAACATTCAATCTGTCGACGGTCCCCTCTAGCCACAGCTGGAATGATCTTCTGATCCTTTTGAACATTATTGGAAACATTCTGTATCTGAACTGGCTTGATTTTCTGATCTAATTCAACTCCTTTTGCCACCCGTACCAGTTCCTCAATCGGGCATGTTCTCCAATCAGGCTTTGCTGCCTGCACCTTTTGTTTAAGCGGTGCTCTGAGACCTGCCATGAATGCTCCATGAAAGAGCTTCCTTCCTACTTCTCCCATGTCCTCATAGCCCAAATCTGCATGTCTTAATTTTAAATTTCCCTTGAAGTGGTCTACTGTATCCTTGGGACCCTGTACCACATCTAAAAGGGAGATTGTAGATTCTCCTACCTTTGCCTGGCACCATGAATGCATGCGAACTCTATTGCTTCACAGAGTTGCAGGGAAACAAAGGAAACACTGTGCCCTGTTAGCAGTCACAGGGTGCAGCAGATAAATGCTAGTGGGATCCCTGAAATTCACCCCCACTATGCTGGTGATTGATTTCGCTCTGACCCTCAGTGGTTTTTGAGCCAGCGCCTGAGGACGCCCTCAGTCTGATGCTGAGATCAAGCGGGAGTTCCCACCCTACACTGACCGGTTGTCAGGACTAATTAAAGATTACTGTACAGAGTGCATACAGCGCTGCTCTGGTGGACGCCACTAACCACACTAACTAGGGCTAGGAAAGTGCACTTATTGCGCATGGCGCCGCACTGGCAGTCACTGCTGGTTTGACGCAGTAAGGATCATGCTCTTGTGTTTAGGATAGCACTGTCAGGCGCTAGGTAGTGTTAGGGTGGTCTCAAGTGGACCAGAGTATATTGGATGGTTTCCAAATATTATTATGAGGACGCTCGAGCGGATGAAGAATTCACACAGAGACAAATTGTATCTGCATAGAAAACAATCATACTCCTTTATTCCATAGCTGATATTATATACCCTTTCTCCAAAGGGCGTTCACATTAATGTGGTATACAAACTATTGATTGGATAAAAGCATATTCTCACATGGAAAAGTACCGTTCTTATACAGAAAGTAGATAATTAGTATCATTAAGGTGGACAACGCTCATTAATCATTACTATCTGATAGCTCCCACCACCAACACCATTATTAACTATTCCCTTAAGCAATATAGGGTTTGTCAGTAGCTCACGTAACCGAAAGAATGTAGTAATTCAGATACAGAGGTGAAACGTAAGTCATGTAAGGATTCATATATGTGAGGATAAACTATGAGGGTCCCTGAATTCCCAATCAGTAGCTCCAACATTCGCGAGCATTCAACAACACTAGGAATGGGAATGATTAACGAGCAATCACCAGAACAGGCATACATCCACACACACACGATAACAGCCATGCGAACCTTTTATAGCTGTAGCTCTCCCGGACCTTCCTAGTGGTCCAATAGGAGGTGCCACAGGACCTGAGCATGTGACCCCTGACCTCCAATGAGAGGTCTTCCCTTGGGCATGCTCAGAAAAAGAAAAGCGGGACTTAGTCCCAGGAGCGCCTGCTGGCCGCTGATCAGTGCTGGTTATAGTGGCTGAACCTGGAAGGGCAGCAGTAACCAAAGGCACAGTTTCTGCCTGAGCCAGGTGCTGGGACTGACGTCTCTGCTCCACTGCAGCTGGAGGAGAATGAGAGACCGCAGCGGAGGTGGTTTGAGATTCCCCCTGTGCAGCGTTGGGAACTCGATACCTAAAAATGAACACTCCTGGTTGCCTCTCCTTCATGCGTGTTGCTTGTAGCAGCAGGCCTCCAAGTCTGTCAGGCCTCCACTTCCTTGGACTCAACTACCTGTGTACTATCATTAGATTTTTCTGACAATAGCAGTCTACAAAATTCATATGACATTCGTGCCACCTGAGTGTGGCTGAGTATGAAAGCCGGTTGACCTGTTGAATGTGGTATCAGGGCTCCCAGCAAATGAGGCCTACGCTGATCCTGCACCCAACTACCTCTTACTGTGATATTCAATTGAAAGCTGTAAATGCTGTCCCAGACCCCGATTCCTCTTGCCTGGATGATTGCTGCAGTGCCATGCTAAAATTTGCACTGTGGGTGAATTGAGGCCACTTTCCTGGTGTCTGTCCCAAATTTGATGTGTTTTGGCAGCATTTGGGTCTGTTATAAGGTGTCGTGCATGTGTTTGTTTTTGCCTCCCATTGAGATGAATGGTGTTTGGTTATGTTCGGCGAATATTATCTGAAGATTGAAATATTTGGTCATCTCTAGTCAAGAGGAAGATGAGAGACACCAGACCCAACAATGCTGACGAGCTGAAGGCTGCTATCAAAGCAACCTGGCCTTCCATAACACCTCAGCACTGCAGTGCCACAGGATGATCACGTCCATTCCAGACCACATTGATGTAGTAATTGATGAAAAAGGAGCCCCGACCAAGTATTGAGTGCAATTACTGAACATACATTTCAGTAGGCCAACATTCCTGATTTTAAAATCATTTTTTAAGCTGGTTTTATAAGTATTCTAATTTACTGAAATAATTACTTTTGAGTTTTCATTGGCTGTAAGCCATAATGATCAACATTAACAGAAATAAACACTTGAAATATATTACTCTGTTTGTAGTGACTTTTTATAATATATGATTTTCACAAGAACTGAAATAAAATAACTTTTTGATGATATTCTATTTGTCTGAAAGCACCTGTATATGCAGGGATGAGTGGAGCCATGGATTTTCAGGGTCAGTGGGTTCTGCCGAACGTGAGTCCAAAGTTCGCTTCAAGTACCCAAACTTGATCTAAACTTGACCCTGGACCCAAACCCCATATAAGTCAATGGGGACCCATACTTCGGTGCTGTAAAATGCCTTAAAAATAGTCATAGTAAGTGAAAGGAAGCAAAATGAGGGTAAGAGAAGGACAAACAAATGTGGATAGGAAAATTACTTAAAATAACATGGAATAAAAAATAATCATGAACCAGGAGGTGAAGGTCGAAGTGGGGGAGTGGAGCAGTGCTATGTGTGTGCATTTTATTATTATTATATCGGGGACAGTGATGATAATGTGTGCAAACTGTAAAGCGCTGCGTAATATGTTAGCGCTATATAAAAAATAAAGATTAAAAAATAAAGATTATTATTATTATTATTTATTTATATAGCACCATTGATTCCATGGTGCTGTACATGAGAAGGGGTTACATACAAATTACAGATATCGCTTACAGTAAGCAAACTAACAATTACAGACTGATACAGATGGGCGAGGACCCTGCCCTTGCGGGCTTACATTCTACAGGATGGTGGGGATGGAGACAATAGGTTGAGAGTTGTTGGAGCTCCGGCGTTGGTGAGGCGGTAGCTTCGGTAGTGGTGAGGAGGCAGCAAGGTCAGTGCAGGCTGTAGGCTTTCCTGAAGAGGTGGGTTTTCAGTTTACTGTACTAGTAAATAAATAAGTAAAAAAAAACAATGTGGTATCCACAGGGTCCGGCATAATCCGAATGGAGGTCCCACAAAGATTTCCATGTTGTTTGTCCAGTGTAAGGAGCTCCATTCAGAGAATGAACTCCACAGACTGGAGCAGCAACCGCTGCCAGGTCTCAAGCTGTGCTCCACAAGACCCGTCCACTGTGAACTGAGATGACGTCAATAATTTTACCTCAGTTCACAGAAACTAGTTCTTATGAGCACATTGTGAAAGCCTAAATGATGAGTTGTGATGTCAGCACTCATCAGTCCGACACTCATGCTGCCCTCATGAGAACTGGAGACTGTGAACTGAGATAACCTTACTGATTTCACCTCAGTTCACAGTGGCTTTTTCTCATGAGGGAAGGGCGAATGCCAGACTGATGACAGATGACGTCACTGCTCATTAGTATGGCACGCACTTACCCTAGTGAGAACTGCCTGCTGTGAACTGAAGTAAACCTACTGACATTATATTTGTTCACAGCGGACAGGTCTCATGGAGTACAGCAAGAGAGAGGGCAGTGGCTGCTGCTTCAGTGTATAGAACTTCATTCTCTGAATGGAGCTCATTGTGGGACCTCTATTTGGAATACACGCAGCTCAATGAAATACTTTTTGGGGGGGAATAAATGGGTAAAAAAGGCTAATTGTCATGGAGTGCTTTTTACAAATAAAGGACTTTTGTGTGTTTCTTTCTTTTGACTACGAGGTTAGTAATGGGGTTGTCTGACAAATGCTTCTCCATTACTAACACCTGGTCTTGATGACATGATACCAAAACCATTACCTCCATTGTCACTGCACCAGGGCAATTCGGAAGAGCCAAGTCTAAGCTCCAGAACTGGCACATCTAATGGATGAGGGGACCCTAATGGATGCACCAATTCTGGGGTGGATGAGGGCTGGTCTTATTAGGCTGGGAAGGGGCCAATATCCACATTCCTTTCCAGCCTATTAATATCAGCCCCCAGCTGTCTGTTTTGCCTTAGCTGGCTAATAAAAGTAGGGGGGACCCAATGTCATTTTTTTTAGGGTCCCCTCATTTTTAAAAACCAGCAAAGGCAAATCAGATGGCGGAGGGCTGATATTAACAGGCTAGGAATGTCCATGGATATTGGCTCCTTACTAGCATAATAATACTTGTTCACAGCTGTATGCTTTCCCTTGACTGGTAATAAAAACACTGGGACCACATGCAGATTTAAAAATTATTCATTTAGTTCGCAACATTAGGCCGGGTCCTCTGCTGCGCTGGCCAATCACTGCCATCTCAATACTTGCCATGTCTGTCATAGGGCCAAAAGTGCCCACAGTCTTAACCCCTTCACCCCGAAGCCTGTTTTCACCTAAGTGACAGGGCCAATTTTTACAATTCTGACCACTGTCACTTTATGAGGTCATAACTCTGAAACGCTTCAACGGATCCTGGTGATTCTGACATTGTTTTCTCGTGACATATTGCACTTCATGATAATAGTAAAACTTTGATATGACTTGCATGTATTTGTGAAAAAAACACAAATTTGTAGAAAATTATGAAAATTTAGTAATTTTCAAACTTTTAGTTTTTATGCCCTTAAATTAGAGAGTTATATCACATAATATAGTTAATAAACAACATTTCCCACATGTCTGCTTTACATCAGCACAATTTTGGAAACATAATTTTTTTTTGTTAGGGAGTTATAAGGGTTAAAATTTGACCAGAGATTTCTCATTTTTGCAAGAAAATTTGCAAAACCATTTTTTACGGACCACCTCACACTTGAAGTGACTTTGAGGGGTCTATATGACAGAAAATGCCCAAAAGTGACACCATTCTAAAAACTACACCGCTCAAGGTACTCAAACCACATTCAAGAAGTTTATTAACCCTTCAGGTGATTCTCAGGAATTTTTGGATTTAAAAAAAAAAAATTGAACATTTAACTTTTTTTCACAACATTTTTATTCAGATCCAATTTGTTTTATTTTACCAAGGGTAACAGGAGAAATTGGACCACAAAAGTCGTTGTACAATTTGTCCTGAGTACGCCGATACCCCACAAGTTGCAGTAAACCATTGATTGGGCATATGGCAGAGCTCGGAAGGGAAGGAGCGCCATTTGACTTTTCAATGCAAGATTTGCTGGAATTGAGATCGGAACCCATGTCGCTATTGGAGAGCCCCTGACATGCATAAACAGTGGAAACCCCCACAAGTGACACCATTTTGGAAAGTAGACCCTCTAAGGAACTAATCTAGATGTGTGGTGAGCACTTTGAACCTCCAAGTGCTTCACAGAAGTTTATAATGTAGAGCCGTAAAAAAAAATTCATATTCATTTTCACAAAAAATGATCTTTTTGTCCCAACCTTTTTATTTTTCCAAGGGTAAAAGGATAAATTGGACCCCAAAAGTTGTTGTGCAATTTGTCCTGAGTACGCTAATACTTCATATATGGGGATAAACCACTGTTTGAGCGCATGGAAGAGCTCGGAAGGGAAGGAGCGCCGTTTGACTTTTCAATGCAAAATTGGCTGGAATTGAGGTCGGAACCCATGTCGCGTTTTAAGAGCCCCTGATGTGCCTAAACAGTGGAAACCCCCACAAGTGACCCCATTTTGGAAAGAAGACCCCCTAAGGAACTTATCTAGATGTGTGGTGAGCACTTTTAATACCCAATTGTTTCACAAAAGTTTAGAATGTAGCGCTGTGAAAATTAAAAAATCATTTTTTATTTCCACAAAATGATGTTTTAGCCCGCAATTTTTTTTCCCAAGGGTAACAGGAGAAATTGGACCACAAAAGTTATTGTCCAATTTGTCCTGAGTATGCTGATACCCCACACATGGGGGGGAACCACTGTTTGGGCACACAGCAGAGCTCGGAAGGGAAGGAGCGCCGTTTGAAATGCAGACTTAGATAGATTGGTGTGCAGGCGTCATGTTGCATTTGCTGAGCCCCTGATGTACCTAAACAGTAGAAACCCCCAACAAGTGACCACATATTGGAAACTAGACCACCCAAGGAACTTATCTAGATGTGTTGTGAGAACTTTGAACCAACAAGTGTTTCACTACAGTTTATAACGCAGAGCCGTGAAAATAAAAAATATTTTTTTCCACGAAAATGATATTTTAGCCCCCACGTTTTTATTTTCCCAAGGGTAACAGGACAAATTGGACCCCAAAAGTTGTTGTCCAACTTGTCCTGAGAACGCTGATACCTCATATGTTGGGGGGAACCACTGTTTGGGCGCACAGGAGAACTCGGAACGGAAGGAGCATGTCGCGTTTGGAGAACCCCTGATGTGCCTAAACAGTGGAAACTCCCCAATTCTAATTGAAACCCTAACCCCAACCCTAACCCCAGCCCTAACCCTAGCCCTAACCCCAACCCTAACCCTATCCCTAACCCTAGCCGTAACCCTAGCCCTAACCCTAATGGGAAAATGGAAATAAATACATTTTTTAAAATTTTATTATTTTTCCCTAACTAAGGGGGTGATGAAGGGGGGTTTGACTTACTTTTATAGCATTTTTTTGGCGGATTTTTATGGTTGGCAGCCATCACACACTAAAAGACGCTTTTTATTGCAAAAAATAGTTTTTGCATCACCACATTTTGAGAGCTAAAATTTATCCATATTTTGGCCCACAGAGTCATGTGAGATCTTGTTTTTTGCGAGATGAGTTGACGTTTTTATTGGTACCATTTTCGGGCACATGACATTTTTTGATCGCTTTTTATTCCGATTTTTGGGAGGCGGAATGAACAAAAACCAGCAATTCCTGAAATTCTTTTTAGGCGCTTATACCGTTCCACGTGTGGTAAAATTGATAAAGCAGCTTTATTCTTTAGGTCAGTACGATTACAGCGATACCTCATTTATGTAATTTTTTTATGTTTTGGCACTTTTACACAATAAAAACTATTTTATATAAAAAAATAATTGTTTTTGCATCGCTTTATTCTGAGAGCTATAACTTTTTTATTTTTCTGCTGATTATGCTGTATGGTGGCTTTTTTTTTGCGGGACAAGATGACATTTTCAGCGGTACCATGGTTGTTTATATCCGTCTTTTTGATCGCGTGTTATTCCACTTTTTGTTCACCTGTATGATAAAAAACAAGGCAAAAAACAACGCTTTATTTTTATTTTTTTTGCGGTGTTCACTGAAGGGGTTAACTAGTGGGATAGTTTTATAGAGCGGGTCGTTACGGATGCGGCGATACCAAATATGTGTACTTTTATTGTTTTTTTTAATTTACATAAGTAAATGGATTTACTGGGAAATGTTTTTTTTTTCTTTATTTGGGGATTTTTTTTTTTTTAATACATTCTTTTTTTTTTTTTTACGTTCTACCATTGTCCCAGGGTGGGACATCACTGTATTAGATCAGATCGTTGATCTGACAGTGTGCATAGCACACAAGTTCACAGGCAAGTTCAGGAGGCTTTCCGGCGCCTGCTCTCAGCAACTCTCAGCAGGCGCCGGCTAGCCAGGTCATTTCATGACCCGGAAGGAGTCCCGTGGCCATCTTGGATCCGGGGACTCCTTCCGGATCACCGGAGCAACGCGATCTCATCGCGTTGCTCCGGTGGGAGAGCGCAGGGAGCCCCCGTCCCTGCACGATCCCCCTCTATGCCGCTGTCACTACTGACAGCGGCATCAGAGGGGTTAAATGCCGCGCCGATTTTAAAGAACAAAAAATTAAAAAAAAATTATACCAATACATATATTAATTTAAATACAAAAGTAAACAAATAAAGTACACATATTTGACATTGCCAGATCAGCACATATTTAAAACTTTTCCACTTGCTAGCCCCTTCGGTGAACACTGTAAAAAAATAAATAAAAAACCTGTCAAAAAGATCCTGTTTCATCATACTGCCAAACAAAAAGTGGAAAAATATTAGATCAATAATTTGAATGTAAATAAGTGGTATCATTAAACTAATCATCTTGTCCTGCAAAAATCAAAAATAAGCCACCATGCAGCTGTCAGCAAATAAATAAAAAAGCTATAGCTTTCAGAATATAGTGATGCAAAAACAATTCTTTTTTCTAAAAAATAGTTTTTATTGTTTAATGGTGGCAAAACATAAACTGTACATATATTTGGTTTTGTTGTGTCCAGAATGATCCGATCCATAAAACTCTCACACTAGTTAATCCTTTCAGTGAACACAGTAAAAAGAAAAGTGGCAAAAAAAACTATGTTCTTTCATCATACCACTGAACGGTTGAACAAAAAGTAGAATAAAACGAGGTCAAAAAGTTGAATAAAAATGGTATCTCTGAAAATGTCATGTTGTCCTGCAAGACAGGAGCTACCAGACAGCCCCGTCAAAAGAGAAAAAAAGTTATAGCTCTCAGAACACAGAGATGCAAAAGCAATACATTTTTTTATAAAATTGTTTTTATTGTGTAAAAGCGTCAAAACATAAAAATAAGACATACAGTTGTGCTCAAAAATTCACATACCCCGGCAGAAATTTTGCTTTCTTGGCCTTATTTCAGAAAATATGAATTACACCAAAACTTTTTCTCCACTCATGTTTAGTGGTTGGGTGAAGCAAATTATTGTCAAACCACTGTGTTTTCTCTTTTTAAATCATAATGGCAACCCAAAACATCCAAATGACCCTGATCAAAAGTTCACATATCCCAATTTCTTAATACTGTGCATTGCCCCTTCTAACATCAATGACAGCTTGAAGACTTTTGTGGTAGTTGTGGATGAGGTTCTTCATTTTCTTAGATGGTAAAGCTGCCCGCTCTTCTTGGCAAAGAGCCTCCAGTTCCTGTAAATTCCTGGGCTGTCTAGCATGAACTGCATGTTTAAGATCTCCCCAGAGTGGCTAAATGATATTGAGGTCAGGAGACTGAGATGGCCACTCCAGAGAATTCACTTTTTTCTACTGTAGCCAATGACAGGTTTTGGATCACTGTCATGTTGGAACGTCCAAGTACGTCCCATGCGCAGCTTACGGGCTGATGAGTGCAAATTTGCCTCCAGTATTTGCTGATAACGTGCTGCATTCATCTTTCCTTCAACTTTGACCAAGTTTCCTGTGCCTTTGTAGCTCACACATCCCAAAACATCAGAGACCCACCTCTGTGCTTTACAGTAGGAATGGTATTCCTGTCATCATAGGCCTTGTTGACCTCTCTCCAAATGTAACATTTATGGTTGTGGCCAAAAAGTTCAATTTTGGTCTCATCACTCCAAATTACCTTGTTCCAGAAGTTTTAAGGCTTGACCCTGTGCTGTTTTGTGCATTGTAGGCAATATACTTTGTGGCATTTGCGCAATAATGGCTTTCTTCTGGCGACTCAACCATGCAGCCAATTTTTCTTCAAGTGCCTCCTTATTGTGCATCTTGAAAAATCCACACCGCTAGTTTTCAGAGAGTCCAGTATTTCAGCTGATGTCACTTGTGGGTTTTTCTTTCCATATCGAACAATTTTCCTGGCAGTTGTGGACGATATTTTTGTTGGTCTACCTGACTGTGGTTTTGTTTTTACAGAGCCCCTGATTTTCCATTTGTTAATCACAGTTTGAATGCTGCTGACTGGCATTATCAATTCCTTGGATATGTTTTTGTATTCCTTTCTTGTTTTATGCAGTTCAACTACCTTTTCCTATAGATCTGTTGACAATTATTTTGCTTTCCCCCTGACTCACAATCCAGAAACGTTAGTGCCTGAATGAAAGATGCAAGAGCCTGCCTGAATCCCAGAAACTCACTCAGCTTTTATGCACACACACTGATTGCCAGCAAACAGGTCACATGTGAAGATGTTACTTTTAGTAGCCATACAAATCCATTTGTGTCAATTTCTGTGCATGTTATCAGGCCAAAATCACAAGGGTATGTGAACTTTGATCAGGGTCATTTGGATGTTTTAGGTTGTCATTATGATTTAAAAAGAGAAAACACAGTATTTTGACAATAAATGGCTTCACCCAACCACTATCCATGAGTGGAGAAAAAGTTCTGGTGTTATCATTCATATTCTCTGAAAAAAGGCCAAGAAAGCAAAAATTCTGCCAGGGTATGTAAACTTTTGAGCACAACTGTAAATATGGTATTGCTGTAATTGTACTGAACAGAAGAATAAAGCAGTCTTACCACTATTATCACGCAATGAACAGCATAAAAAAATCAATTCCTGAATTGCTGTTTTTTCTTCATTTTGCCTTCCTTAAGGTGGAATAGAAAGTGAACAAAAAATGTTATGTGCCTTAAAATGATATCAATAAAAACTCTGAAGCCTCAGATGACTCTGTCAGCAGAGATATAGAAATATTATAGCTCTCAAAGTAGGGCGATGCACAAGTTTTTGCAGAAAAAAAATGTCTTAGTGTGTTACAGGAGCCAAACAGAAATAAACTGTATGTCTGGCATTGCTGTAATCGCACTGACCTAAAGAATAAAGCTGTCTAGTAACTTATACTGCAAAAGAAATGGCATAAAAAATAAATAAAAATAATTCTTGATCTGCTGTTGATTTGTTCATATTGCATCCCATAGATCGCAGTAAGGCTCAGTTAACATTTATCCTGTGCGCTTACACCCAAGTTTTCATGTAAATCTTTGAAATACGTGATTCAGACAGAACAGCCTCTGAAAGATTCCCTATAATGAGTCATATGGAGACACTGTGAAAGACATCTAACTTATGATCTGGTGATGTCTGTCTTTTTAAGCGTGCATAAAAGCACAGCAGCCACAGTTGTGATCACCGCTGAACAGAGGCCAGATAGTCAAGAGCAACTCTGCTGCCTCATTATGGTGATTCGATCTATCAGGAGTTTCATCTGTATCATGTCATTCGGTGATTTAGATGAAAATCTGGTTTTAAGCGCTCAGTGTAGAGCACAGGATAAATGTGATCCAAAATGATATGTAAAATATTCTGAATAGACGCTGCAACTCAATCTACAAGGAAAGCAAGTCCCCACTCAGGTTTGTCAACAGTAAACTAAAATAAAGGGGGCTTCCACATGGCTGGTAACACAAAGGCTATGATGAAACTAAATGGCTCGCCCCAACAATAAATTCAGCAAATCTTGCCCTCTCAAATCCAAATACCCCTCCCTCCCTTCTGAGCCCCAGTGTTCTTAAGCCACATTTAGCATCCACATGATTGTCAGTAGGGTTGAGCGAAACGGGTCGGCAATTTTCAGAAGTCGCCGACTTTTGGCAAAGTCGGGTTTCATGAAACCCGACCCGACCCCTGTGTGGGGTCGGCCATGAAGTCGGCGATCTTCTGAATCTGGAATCGGAATTCCGATACCGATTCCCGATATGTTTAAGATATCGGGAATTGGTATCGGAATTCAGATTTAAGTGTAAAATAAAGAATTAAAATAAAAAATATCGCTATACTTACACTCTGATGCGCCCTGGTACTAAGCGGGAACCTTCCTTCCTTAGAATCAGCCTTCCAGGACCTTGCGGTGACGTCGCGGGGACGTCGCGGCTTGTGATTGGTCGCGCGAGCGGTCACATGGGCGGCCGCGCGACTAATTACAAGCCGCGACGTCACCGTGACGTCACCGAAGGTCCTGGAAGGGCTGATTCTTAGGAAGGAAGGCTGCCGGAAAGAAGCAGGGCATGTCCGAGGGTGAGTATATACCTAATAGGAATATACTCACCCTCGGCTTCTTTCCGGCAGCCTTCCTTCCTAAGAATCAGCCCTTCCAGGACCTTCGGTGACGTCACGGTGACATCGCGGCTTGTGATTGGCCGCGCGAGCGGTCACATGGTCGGCCGCGCGACCAATCACAAGCCGCGACGTCCCCGCGACGTCACCGCAAGGTCCTGGAAGGCTGATTCTAAGGAAGGAAGGTTCCTGCTTAGTACCAGGGCGCATCAGAGTGTAAGTATAATGATATTTTTTATTTTAATTCTTTATTTTACACTTAAATATGGATCCCAGGGCCTGAAGGAGAGTTTCCGCTCCTTCAGACCCTGGGAACCATTGGAAACCCAATGCAGTGCATTGGGTTTCGAGTTTCGGCCGACCCCGACCCCAACTTTTTTATAGGATCGGCCGATTTCACTCGACCCGACTTTTGAAAAAGTCGGGTTTCGTGAAACCCGACCCGATCCTATAAAATTAAAGGTCGCTCAACCCTAATTGTCAGTACTGTACCGATGAGAGCACACTTAATTATGGGATCTACGTCTTCAGAAGCATGAGCTGGGCACAATGTACAGGCACTACAATGTATTGGCCACTACAATGTAACATGCACTACAATGATAGATTTGCAGTTGTCATTCAACAACATCTATTGCTATTTGATTCTGGAAAACACCCACGGAGTCAAAATCATCACTACACATTGTTAGGGTTGGCGGTACGCACTAAATAAATATGAAAATAAAGTGCGTTCGCAGCTAGGAGACAATGGTGAATACAAGCAGCGAGCAAAAGTGACTCGCACTGAGTTAATGTCACTCAGTGGAGAAGCACGTGGCTATGCCAATTGGACACAGCAATAGAAAAGGAACTCTGCTTTAGGCCGGAGACACACTGGTGCGAGATACGGCCGAGTCTCGCTGGTTAAAAGCAAGCTGTGGCACCGGCACTCCGGAGCGGAGCATGCGGCTCCATGTATTGCTATGCGGCCGCACTTTTCCCTTTATCTTCCCCTTTTTTACATCTATATTCCCCCTTTCCTTCTCCTTTCTAGTTTCATATCTCCTTTTCAATCAATTTTATCCATCTATTCTGCACATTTAACTTTACATTCGGTCCTTGTTTCTCCTCTTCTCTATTTACAGTACTCTGTTGCAATGTGTCTACTGCGTATGTCCATGTTGTACTCAGCCTTCTCTGCCTTTTTCAGCCCAACCTCATCATGGGTGCAAATGCAGTAGGTATTCCCAAGACCGGGACACCTCACTTGCAGTGTTACTATGATGCGAATTTAGCGTTGCCAAGTTTTTATATAAGGCAAACAAAATTTATAATGAAGGTCACCACGCTACCCTATACAAAATAGAATGAAACAAGAGAGCCGTTTCTATACAAGCCTGGAGTGCAAGAGTAAAATACGTTGGTTCCTGCGTGGCCAATAGATAATCTGATTCTCAGTCACTGCTGGACACTGAAAATCCCGGTCATGTGTCAGAAAAAAGTAGTACGATTAGTCCTGATCACAAAAGATGTGTATAAAGAGAAGGAAGAGCACTTACTAGTAGAACATAATTATATGTTACATGTAATTACATGTATCCCATTATGCATCTTTTATTAAAAAGTATATATAAAACGTGAAAATGCAAAACCTTTAATAAGGAAGAATTACTTAAAAAAATATTTAAAAGGATTTTTTATAATTTTTGTAAAACTAAATAGAATTGAACTAGACTAAAGGTTGGACTGTTCTGCCCACAATGAGTACATACCCATACTCTATGGTGCGAGGTGGGTGACCCCGGTAGGCTGTGAAATCCACAAAAAAAAACAAAAAAAAAAACCTTTAGTTCAATTCTATTTAGTTTTAAAAAAATAATAAAAAATCCTTTTAAATATTTTTTTAAATAATTCTTCCTTATTAAAGTCCAGTCCATCCTTTTAAATATTTTTTAAAATAATTCTTCCTTATTAAAGGTTTTGCATTTTCACGTTTTATATATACTTTTTAATAAAAGATGCATAATGGGATACATTAGTAGTCAAATTTCAATCTAAAGGGGAGATTGAATTTATTCCCAATGTAAATTCAGCCATACTTAATTTACAATCGGGTTTTGGATCCTTGTGGATTTGGGTTCATTCATTCATCATTTTTTCTTTTTTCCTTGTTTGAACTATAGCGGTGGGTGGGCCCTCTATATAAAGGTACCTTCACACGAAGCGACGCTGCAGCGATAGCGACAACGATGCCGATCGCTGCAGCGTCGCTGTTTGATCGCTGGAGAGCTGTCACACAGACCGCTCTCCAGCGACCAACGATGCCGAGGTCCCCGGGTAACCAGGGTAAACATCGGGTTGCTAAGCGCAGGGCCGCGCTTAGTAACCCGATGTTTACCCTGGTTACCAGCGTAAAAGTAAAAAAAACAAACAGTACATGCTCACCTTCGCGTCCCCCAGCCTCTGCTTCCTGACACTGACTGAGCTCCGGCCTTAAAGTGAAAGTGAAAGCACAGCGGTGACGTCACCGCTGTGCTGTTAGGGCCGGAGCTCAGTCAGTGTCAGGAAGCAGACGCTGGGGGACGCGCAGGTGAGCATGTACTGTTTGTTTTTTTTACTTTTACGCTGGTAACCAGGGTAAACATCGGGTTACTAAGCGCGGCCCTGCGCTTGGTAACCCGATGTTTACCCTGGTTACCAGTGTAAAATATCGCTGGTATCGTTGCTTTTGCTTTCAAACACAACGATACACAGCGATCGGACGACCAAATAAAGTTCTGGACTTTATTCAGCGACCAGCGACATCACAGCAGGATCCTGATCGCTGCTGCGTGTCAAACGAAACGATATCGCTAGCCAGGACGCTGCAACGTCACGGATCGCTAGCGATGTCGTTTCGTGTGAAGGTACCTTAAGGAGCAACTGACAATTCAGGACCAATAGCCCTTACGAAGAAGGTCCGCTGACCTTCGAAACGCATTGGCAAATTGATCCTGTCTAGCACCCGTCCCCTGCTCAATGCTTCCTACTCTAGGTGACGTCACCCAGACCGCGCCCCCCCAAACACCACTACAGTCTAGCGGCGCCTGCAGCCGAGGCACACCGCCTAGCTTTCCTGGTGCATGCAGTAGTACTAGTCCAGCTAGGGAGGATGCTCCCCAGACTTTTTACCTACTCTGCATCGCCGCTTGAACCCTTAACCCTCGGACTGCATTTATGGAGGTACTGCACCTTATACCTCATGCTCTGCCGACATGAGATGAAGCACTAAAGACACAGCACCCGCATCGCAATTATGTTATACTAGTAAGTGCTCTTCCTTCTCTTTATACACATCTTTTGTGATCAGGACTAATCGTACTACTTTTTTCTGACACATGACCGGGATTTTCAGTGTCCAGCAGTGACTGAGAATCAGATTATCTATTGGCCACGCAGGAACCAACGTATTTTACTCTTGCACTCCAGGCTTATATAGAAACTGCTCTCTTGTTTCATTCTATTTTGTATAGGGTAACGCGGTGACCTTCATTATAAATTTTGTTTGCCTCTTTTAGCACTGACAGACTAAGCGCAGCAGCTGTCTAGGCACCTGCAGCTGTACCTGTATTACATGTTTCCTTTTGTGGGGAGCGCCGGTGTGCTTCATAGTGTTTATCATTTTTATATAAGGCGTTGTTTCCTGACCCAGAATCTTTACATCAGCGCAACTAGCTCTGCTTTGTCCATAGATGCGACCACTCTACATACAGGTACTGTCTTCCCTGCCACAATCCCTCCATTCTCCTCCATGTCTGCCACTACTACTGATTATGCTCTATGTCTACTAATACCACTTAAAATATGCTCAGCACCAATCCTCATGCCACTTCCAACCTTTTACATGAATCCTATTGCAACTCTACATGACACTACCGACCGTTTATTACTTAATCTCCCCATGCCTTATATATTTTATTTTACATCAGCTTCTCTGTTGTGAACTCTGTTTTTGGGCTCCCTCTTGTGGTCACAAGTGGTACTGTGTGAGTGCTGTCTTTGGGCTCCCTCTGGTGGCTCTTTGTGTCATTCTGCAGGTCTGAGGCAGGATCAGCTGTCTCGTTATCTGTTAGCTGGTTTGCTATTTAGCTCACCTGGACTTTCAGTGTTTGCCTGCTGTCTATGTATTCAGTGCTATTTTGATCTCTCCTGAATTCCTTCGCTATCAGTCTCTTCAAGAGAAGCTAAGTTTTCTGTTTGGTTATTTTTTGCTCATCATTGTTCAATATGTTTCTTGGTTATTTACTTGTCCTTGTCCAGCTTGCTAATATGTGATTTCCTTGCTTGCTGGTAGCTCTGGGGGGCTGAGTTTCTCCCCTCACACCGTTAGTTGGTGTGGGGGTTCTTGAATTCTCGGCGTGGATATTTTGTATAGGGTTTTTTACTGACCGCACAGTTCCCTGCCTGTCTTCTGCTATCTAGTATTAGTGGGCCTCATTTGCTGAATCTGTTTTCATTTCTACGTTTTGTATTTTCCCCTTACCTCACGTTAATATTTGTTGGGGGCTTCATATATCTTTGGGGTCATTTCTCTGAGGCAAGTGAGGTCTTACTTTCTCTATAGGGGTAGCAAGTTTCTCAGGCTGCATCGAGACGTCCAGGAATTTAGGCACGTTCACCGGCTACCTTCAGTGTGTTTGGTTAGGATCAGGTTTTGCGGTCAGTCCAGTTACCACCTCCCTAGAGCTCGTTCTATGTTCAGTTACTTAGCTAGTTCATTCTGTGATCCTCAGCCACTAAGGATGATAACAGTACAGCAGGACCAAAAAGTGTTTAATGCATCGCAGAAGTGGGATAAGAGAAGTCCTGAGTACAATTTTTTTTTTTTCCTCTCCCTTTGCTGCAGTCTGCCCAGCTTCTCTCATCCCCTTAATCTCTGGGTGGCTTTGAGTTCAGCTGCAGACATGGATATTCAGAGTCTGACTTCTAGTGTGGATCATCTTGCTGCAAGGGTGCAAAGCATTCAGGATTTTGTTGTTCACAGTCCTATGTCTGAGCCAAAAGTACCTATTCCTGAGTTGTTTTCTGGAGATAGATCTAGGTTTCTGAATTTTAAGAATAATTGTAAATTATTTCTTTCTTTGAGACCTCGTTCCTCTGGTGATTCCGCTCAGCAAGTTAGAATTGTTATCTCCCTGTTACGTGGCGACCCTCAAGATTGGGCTTTCTCCCTGGCGCCAGGAGATCCTGCATTGCTGAATGTGGATGCGTTTTTTCTGGCGCTTGGTTTGCTTTATGAGGAACCTAATCTTGAGAACCAGGCAGAAAAGGCCTTGCTGGCTGTCTCTCAGGGCCAGGATGAAGCTGAGGTGTATTGTCAAAAATTTCGGAAATGGTCGGTGCTTACTCAATGGAATGAGTGTGCCCTGGCTGCAAATTTCAGAGAAGGTCTTTCTGAAGCAATTAAGAATGTTATGGTGGGGTTCCCCACGCCTGCAAGTCTGAATGACTCAATGGCTTTGGCCATTCAGATTGATCGGCATTTGCGGGAGCGCAAATCTGCGCACCATCTGGCGGCGTTTTCTGAACAGAGACCTGAGTCTATGCAATGTGACCAAATTCTGACCAGAATTGAGCGGCAAAATCATAGACGTCAAAATGGGTTGTGCTTTTACTGTGGTGATTCAACTCATGTTATCTCAGCATGCTCTAAGCGCGTAAAAAAAATCGCTAAATCTGTCACCGTTGGTACTATACAGCCTAAATTCATTTTGTCTGTTACTTTAATTTGTTCTTTGTCATCCTACTCGGTTATGGCTTTTGTGGATTCAGGTGCTGCCCTGAACCTGATGGATTTGTCGTTTGCCAGGCACTGTGGTTTTGTTCTGGAGCCTTTAGAATTCCCTATTCCACTGAGGGGAATTGATGCTACACCATTGGCTGAGAATAAGCCTCAGTATTGGACTCAAGTGACCATGTGCATGACTCCTGTACATCAGGAGGTGATTCGCTTTCTTGTGCTGCATAATTTGCATGATGTTGTCGTTTTGGGTCTGCCATGGCTGCAGGCCCATAATCCAGTTCTCGATTGGAAAGCTATGTCTGTTTCAAGTTGGGGTTGCCAGGGGATTCATGGCGATGCTCCTTTGGTGTCAATTGCTTCTTCCACTCCTTCTGAGGTCCCTGAGTTTTTGTCGGACTACCAGGATGTATTTGATGAGCCCAGATCCGGTGCCCTGCCTCCTCACAGGGATTGTGATTGTGCTATAAATTTGATTCCTGGTAGTAAGTTCCCTAAGGGACGACTTTTTAATTTGTCTGTACCAGAACATGCCACGATGCGGAGTTATATAAAGGAGTCTTTAGAGAAGGGACATATTCGCCCATCCTCCTCCCCTCTTGGTGCAGGATTCTTTTTTGTGGCCAAAAAGGATGGTTCTCTGAGACCTTGTATAGATTATCGTCTTCTAAATAAAATCACGGTCTAATTTCAGTATCCTTTTCCATTATTATCTGATCTGTTTGCTCGGATTAAGGGGTCCAGTTGGTTCACCAAGATAGATCTTCGTGGTGCGTATAACCTTGTGCATATTAAGCAGGGGGATGAATGGAAAACAGCATTTAATACGCCCGAAGGCCATTTTGAGTACTTGGTGATGCCTTTTGGACTCTCTAATGCTCCTTCTGTGTTCCAGTCCTTCATGCATGACATCTTCCGAGAATATCTGGATAAATTTATGATTGTGTATCTGGATGACATTTTGGTCTTTTCTGAGGACTGGGAGTCCCATGTGAAGCAGGTCAGGATGGTATTTCAGGTCCTGCGTGCTAATGCCTTATTTGTGAAGGGTTCAAAATGTCTCTTCGGAGTACAGAAGGTTTCCTTTTTGGGTTTTATTTTTTCTCCTTCTACTATTGAGATGGACCCAGTCAAGGTCCAGGCTATTCATGACTGGACTCAGCCTACATCTGTTAAGAGTCTTCAGAAGTTCTTGGGTTTTGCTAATTTTTACCGTCGCTTCATTGCTAATTTTTCTGGCGTGGTTAAACCTTTGACGGATTTGACCAAGAAGGGTTCTGATGTGACTAATTGGTCTCCTGCGGCCGTGGAAGCCTTTCGGGAGCTGAAGCACCGGTTTTCTTCGGCTCCAGTTTTGTGTCAGCCTGATGTCTCTCTTCCTTTTCAGGTCGAGGTTGATGCTTCTGAGATTGGAGCAGGGGCTGTTTTGTCACAGAGAAGCTCTGATTGCTCGGTGATGAAACCTTGTGCTTTCTTTTCAAGAAAGTTTTCGCCTGCCGAGCGGAATTATGATGTTGGTAATCGGGAGTTGTTGGCTATGAAGTGGGCATTTGAGGAGTGGCGACATTGGCTCGATGGAGCTAAGCATCGTGTGGTGGTCTTGACTGATCACAAAAATCTGATTTATCTCGAGTCTGCCAAGCGGCTGAATCCTAGACAGGCTCGTTGGTCGTTGTTTTTCTCCCGTTTCGATTTCGTGGTCTCGTACCTGCCTGGTTCGAAGAATGTGAAGGCTGATGCTCTTTCTAGGAGTTTTGTGCCTGACTCTCCAGGAGTTTCAGAGCCGGCTGGTATCCTCAGAGAGGGAGTGATTTTGTCTGCCATTTCCCCAGATTTGCGACCAGTGCTGCAGAAATTTCAGGCGGATAGACCTGACCGTTGCCCACCAGAGAGACTGTTTGTCCCAGATAGATGGACCAGCAGAGTTATTTCCGAGGTTCATTCTTCGGTGTTGGCAGGCCATCCTGGGATTTTTGGTACCAGAGATTTGGTGGCTAGGTCCTTTTGGTGGCCTTCCTTGTCACGGGATGTGCGTTCCTTTGTGCAGTCCTGTGGGATTTGTGCTCGGGCTAAGCCTTGCTGTTCTCGTGCCAGCGGTTTGCTTTTGCCTTTGCCTGTCCCGAAGAGGCCTTGGACGCACATTTCCATGTATTTTATTTTGGATCTTCCAGTCTCTCAGAGAATGTCTGTCATCTGGGTGGTGTGTGATCGTTTTTCCAAAATGGTCCATTTGGTGCCCTTGCCTAAGTTGCCTTCCTCCTCCGATTTGGTTCCTCTATTTTTTCAGAATGTGGTTCGCTTGCACGGCATCCCTGAAAATATTGTGTCTGACAGAGGATCCCAGTTTGTGTCCAGATTTTGGCGGATCTTTTGTGCTAAGATGGGCATTGATTTGTCTTTTTCGTCGGCCTTCCATCCTCAGACGAATGGTCAAACCGAGCGAACTAATCAGACCTTGGAAACTTATTTAAGATGTTTTGTTTCTGCTGATCAGGATGATTGGGTGACTTTTTTGCCATTGGCCGAGTTTGCCCTTAATAATCGGGCTAGTTCTGCTACTTTGGTTTCGCCTTTTTTCTGCAATTCTGGTTTTCATCCTCGTTTTTCCTCGGGTCAGGTTGAGCCTTCTGACTGTCCTGGGGTGAATTCTGTGGTGGATAGGTTGCAGCAGATTTGGAACCATGTGGTGGACAATTTGAAGTTGTCACAGGAGAAGACTCAGCGCTTTGCCAACCGCCGTCGCGGTGTGGGTCCCCGACTTCGTGTTGGGGATTTGGTATGGCTGTCTTCTCGGTATGTTCCTATGAAGGTCTCCTCTCCTAAATTCAAGCCTCGCTTCATCGGTCCTTATAAGATTTTGGAAATCCTTAACCCGGTGTCATTTCGTTTGGACCTCCCAGCGTCGTTTGCCATTCATAACGTGTTCCATAGGTCTTTGTTGCGGAGGTATGTGGTGCCTGTGGTTCCTTCTGTTGAGCCCCCTGCCCCGGTGCTGGTTGAGGGCGAATTGGAGTACGTGGTGGAGAAGATCTTGGATTCTCGTATTTCTAGACGGAGGCTTCAGTATTTGGTTAAGTGGAAGGGCTATGGTCAGGAGGATAATTCCTGGGTTGTCGCCTCTGATGTTCATGCAGCCGATTTGGTTCATGCCTTCCATGTGGCTCATCCTGATTGCCCTGGGGGTTTTCATGAGGGTTCGGTGACCCCTCTTCAAGGGGGGGGTACTGTTGTGAACTCTGTTTTTGGGCTCCCTCTTGTGGTCACAAGTGGTACTGTGTGAGTGCTGTCTTTGGGCTCCCTCTGGTGGCTCTTTGTGTCATTCTGCAGGTCTGAGGCAGGATCAGCTGTCTCGTTATCTGTCAGCTGGTTTCCTATTTAGCTCACCTGGACTTTCAGTGTTTGCCTGCTGTCTATGTATTCAGTGCTATTTTGATCTCTTCTGAATTCCTTCGCTATCAGTCTCTTCAAGAGAAGCTAAGTTTTCTGTTTGGTTATATTTTGCTCATCAGTGTTCAATATGTTTCTTGGTTATTTACTTGTCCTTGTCCAGCTTGCTAATATGTGATTTCCTTGCTTGCTGGTAGCTCTGTGGGGCTGAGTTTCTCCCCTCACACCGTTAGTTGGTGTGGGGGTTCTTGAATTCTCGGCGTGGATATTTTGTATAGGGTTTTTTACTGACCGCACAGTTCCCTGCCTGTCTTCTGCTATCTAGTATTAGTGGGCCTCATTTCCTGAATCTGTTTTCATTTCTACGTTTTGTATTTTCCCCTTACCTCACCGTTAATATTTGTTGGGGGCTTCCTATATCTTTGGGGTCATTTCTCTGAGGCAAGTGAGGTCTTACTTTCTCTATAGGGGTAGCAAGTTTCTCAGGCTGCGTCGAGACGTCCAGGAATTTAGGCACGTTCACCGGCTACCTTCAGTGTGTTTGGTTAGGATCAGGTTTTGCGGTCAGTCCAGTTACCACCTCCCTAGAGCTCGTTCTATGTTCAGTTACTTAGCTAGTTCATTCTGTGATCCTCAGCCACTAAGGATCATAACACTTCTCATATTCTTTACTCCACTTTTCCTTACACTTGTTTATGTAGGACTCATGATCTCAGAAATATCTCCTTCATAAACATAATGAAAATTCTATATTTTTAAAAAATATATATTCAATCAAACCTCATTAATTCTCTTCTATAACCTTCGTAATTTTCTTGGCATATTTTTTCTGTGCATAATTGTATAAATGTATTTGCAAATATTTTGTTTGACGTTTTACGCGGCCACAAGTTCAGTTATTGTCTTATTATTCATATATAGATAAACTAGATAAAGACCAGAAATGGGCAAAACATGGAACCTTACATCTGAAGTCGCCTGTTGGATCAAATAAAACATCACTTAGTTCATTTCCTACCATTTTAGGCTTCAAAAGGAAGAATTGATATTTCAATGTATTGCACCTATGCCCAGCCACACAAGAGTTATCTTTCCACCTCCTCGGATATTGCATCGCATGTTAGATTTCTATATCATTATTCACTCTCACCATAAAATGCACTTCCTTCAGCTCTAAAAACCTTTTCTATATATAGGATACTGAAGAGTTGCTCCCCCCACCCCTTCATTATTTTTACTGTAGAACTGAAAGCATTTTTATTAAAACTAATAATCGTATTTACGGTAGACCTACCGTCTTCATTATTTCTTATCAGTTAACTGTGTGTAATGTAAGAAGTTGTCACATCGCCAAACCAATTTCTTCCATAACTTGAACAAATGGCTTAACTTTCTTCATCTGAAGTGACATAAATTATAGTAGCTGATCTATAAAGAAACCACCAATAAATAATATTTTAACAGGACACATTAAGTGCTAGCAGTGTACTATTTGCCCACTTTCTTTAAAGGACATGTGGGAAAGAAACATTTACCAGCCGCTCTGTGTATTGCTCTCTCCACATAACACCAGACAACACATCCATTAATCCATTATGTATTTTTCTGTTCTTTTTATAAATGTAACATTCCTTTTAAACTCTGAAGTGAAAATGTATTAAGAAAATATTCTGTATAATTTATGTGTTTAATGTTTTGTTCTCTCCTTTATGATGCTTGTAAGAAGCAATGAAATTCTTACACATTACAGATACATTGAGAATCAATATGAAGGGAAAATTAGACAAAGGTCTTGCAATTCATTCATAGCATGTTGCCTCTGGTTCATTGTTCTGCTTGGTTAGACTTAGCCCTTAGAGAGAGATAGGTATAAATATTAGATACTTTCCTTGCACTGCTTTATCACTATTGTCATTGTCAATATTCATCTATCCCCTATGCACGTGATATATCGAAACATCAATATTGCCTTGTGCTATTAAATATATAAACAGCTTTTAGATTGTACCCATTCTTACAACACTGCAATTTAGCTGATAAACTATGTAACGTTTTCACCATAGACACATCTTTTCTGACCCAGGTCTTCAGTACAATGTGTCCTGTGTTTAATGATCTGCTCATATCACCTACAAAGAGAACATGCCTTCAGGGCATGCAACATGTTGAAAGTATGATTGCACCCTCAAAGCAGCATATAGTCATTAACTAAAGTATATTTGGATGGCTGAATATGTTCATATTAAGAATATGTATGTACAGTAGATGTTTCTGCAGGCAAAGTTGCAATATCTGATAGTTTATTTGCTAATATACCTAGATGGAATCAGCACAGTCCAAAAACACTTTTCAAGAGTGTACCGTACAATCGTGCACATATAATACAGTAATGCATGAATGATGTCTACGTATGAACTCCTTTTGAAGCCACAGCGTAGCGATGAAACGTGCGTCGAGGTTGTGTTTACACCACATACAGAATAGGATGTCTCAAGGCATATTTAGGAGGTTTTTATTATTTTGATTGATGCATAGACATATAAAATGTATTCCTATTACAGTGACTTGAAAAAGTATTGATACCCTTTCAATTTCTCCACATTTTTCCATGTTACACCCACAAACTTAAATGTTTTTCATTCAGATTTTACGTGATATAAGAACACAAAGTAGAAAGTATTTGTGAAATGTAAAGCGCATATATATATATATATATATATATATATATATATATATAATTATTTAAAAAATATAATTCTGAAAATTATGACATGCCTTTGTATTCAGCCTCCATGAGTCAATACTTTGAATGACTACCATTGGCTGCAATTACTGTTATGACCTGGTGGCCTAAGAGCAGCATGAGACGTACTCTGGAGAAGGTGGTACCTGTACTGACCGCAGACCCTGAACTTAACACCGCAACTAGAAGTAGCTGTGGAATGTACCTAGCA
Organism: Ranitomeya variabilis; assembly: GCF_051348905.1. Taxonomy (NCBI): domain Eukaryota; kingdom Metazoa; phylum Chordata; class Amphibia; order Anura; family Dendrobatidae; genus Ranitomeya; species Ranitomeya variabilis. Next base: position 241,604,715 of record NC_135232.1, read on the forward strand.
CTCCCTGGACATCTCGACACAGCCGGAGGACTAATTACCCCTAGAGATAGAAAAGGGAAAACTATCTTGCCTCAGAGAAAATTCCCAAAGGATAGACAGCTCCCCACAAATATTGACTGTGAGAGGAGAGGGAAAAAACATACACAGACTGAAATCAGAATTTTGCAAAGGAGGCCACTTCTAGCTAAATAGAAAGGATAGGACAGAGTACTATGCGGTCAGTATTAAAACACTAGAAAATATCCACCACAGAAAATACAAAAACTCCACAGCTAACTAAAGATATGGAGGGTATATCTGCATCTCCAGAGATACCAGCTTGGCTAAACAAATCCTTATACAGACCAAGCTGGACAAGACAAAAACATGGAAAAGAACTGAACAATAAGGCCACAGCATGTGGACAGCAAAAAATCAAGGCCAGAACTTATCTTTGTTGAAAAGAACTGCAAAGCAGGAGAGACCAGTCAGAGATGTGAATCCTCCAGGAACAATGGACAACTGGCACTGACTAAAGGGTGAAGCAAGACTAAATAGCCCAGTCAGATTTGCAAAAAGTGAACACACCTGATAAATGCTGCGATTCAGAGACAGCAGCGCTACCACTTACAACCACCGGAGGGAGCCCAAGAGCAGAATTCACAACAAATTACTGCTTCAAGTCTTTTGGGGTATCTGTTGTGAACTCTGTTTTTGGGCTCCCTCTTGTGCTCACAACTGGTACTGTGTGAGTGCTGTCTTTGGGCTCCCTCTGGTGGTTCTTTTTGTCATTCTGCAGGTCTGAGGCAGGATCAGCTGTCTCGTTATCTCTTAGCTGGTTTCCTATTTAGTTCACCTGGACTCTCAGTTGTTGCCTGCTGTCAATGTCTTCAGTGCTATTTTGGAGCTCTCCTGCAGTCCTTCGTTATCAGTCTCTTCAAGAGAAGCTAAGTTTTGCTTGGTTCATTTTTTGACCATCAGTGGTCACATGTTTCTTGGTTTATTTTTGTCCAGCTTGCTAATATGTGATTTCCTTGCTTGCTGGTAGCTCTAGGGGGCTGAGTTTCTCCCCTCACACCGTTAGTTGGTGTGGGGGTTCTTGTATTCTCAGCGTGGATATTTTGCATAGGGTTTTTTACTGACCGCACAGTTCCCTATCTGTCTTCTGCTATCTAGTATTAGCGGGCCTCATTTGCTTAATCTGTTTTCATTTCTACGTTTGTGTTTTCCCCTTACCTCACCGTTATTATTTGTTGGGGGCTTCCTATATCTTTGGGGTGATTTCTCTTGAGGCAAGTGAGGTCTTACTTTCCCTCCAGGAGTAGATAGTTTCTCAGGCTGCGTCGAGACGTCCAGGAATTTAGGCACGTTCACCGGCTGCCTTTAGTGTGTTTGTTAGGATCAGGTTTGCAGTCAGTCCAGTTACCACCTCCCTAGAGCTTGTGTCTATGTTCATAAACTTAGCTAGTCCATTTTGTGATCCTCAGCCACTAGGATCATAACAGTACAGCAGGCCAAAAAAGTGTTTAATGCATCGCAGAAGTGGGATAAGAGAAGCCCTGAGTACAATTTTTTTTTTCTCTCTATCTTTGCTGCAGTCTGTCCAGCTTCTCGCATTCCCTTAATCTCTGGGTGGTTTTGTGTTCAGCTGCAGACATGGATATTCAGAGTCTGACTTCTAGTGTGGATCATCTTGCTGCAAGGGTGTAAAGCATTCAGGATTTTGTTGTTCATAGCCCTATGTCAGAGCCAAAAATACCTATTCCTGAGTTGTTTTCTGGAGATAGATCTAGGCTTCTGAATTTTAAGAATAATTGTAAATTATTTCTATCTTTGAGACCTCGTTCCTCTGGTGATTCCACTCAGCAAGTTAAAATTGATATCTCCTTGTTACGTGGCGACCCTCAAGTTTGGGCCTTCTCTCTGGTGCCAGGAGATCCTGCATTGCTGAATGTGGATGCGTTTTTTCTGGCGCTTGGACTGCTTTATGAGGAACCTAATCTTGAGAACCAGGCAGAAAAGGCCTTGCTGGATCTTTCTCAGGGCCAGGATGAAGCTGAGGTGTATTGTCAAAAATTTCGGAAATGGTCTGTGCTTACTCAATGGAATGAGTGTGCCCTGGCTGCAAATTTCAGAAAAGGTCTTTCTGAAGCCATTAAGAATGTTATGGTGGGGTTCCCCACTCCTGCAAGTCTGAATGACTCAATGGCTTTGGCCATTCAGATTGATCGGCGTTTGCGGGAGCGCAAATCTGCGCACCATCTGGCGGTGTTTTCTGAACAGAGACCTGAGTCTATGCAATGTGACCGAGTTCTGACCAGAATTGAGCGGCAAAATCATAGACGTCAAAATGGGTTGTGCTTTTACTGTGGTGATTCAACTCATGTTATCTCAGCATGCTCTAAGCGCGTTAAAAAAATTGCTAAACCTGTCACCATTGGTACTATACAGCCTAAATTCATTTTGTCTGTTACTTTAATTTGTTCTCTGTCATCCTACTCGGTTATGGCTTTTGTGGATTCAGGTGCTGCCCTGAATCTGATGGATTTGTCGTTTGCCAGGCGCTGTGGTTTTGTCCTGGAGCCTTTGGAATTCCCTATTCCACTGAGGGGAATTGATGCTACACCATTGGCTGAGAATAAGCCTCAATATTGGACTCAAGTGACCATGTGCATGACTCCTGTACATCAGGAGGTGATTCGCTTTCTTGTGCTGCATAATTTGCATGATGTTGTCGTGTTGGGTCTGCCATGGTTGCAGGCCCATAATCCAGTTCTGGATTGGAAAGCTATGTCTGTGTCAAGTTGGGTTTGCCAGGGATTCATGGCGATGCTCCTTTGGTATCAATTGCTTCTTCCACTCCTTCTGAGGTCCCTGAGTTTTTGTCGGACTACCAGGATGTATTTGATGAGCCCAGATCCGGTGCCCTGCCTCCTCACAGGGATTGTGATTGTGCTATAAATTTGATTCCTGGTAGTAAGTTCCCTAAGGGACGACTTTTTAATTTGTCTGTACCAGAACATGCCACAATGCGGAGCTATATAAAGGAGTCTTTAGAGAAGGGACATATTCGCCCGTCCTCCTCCCCTCTTGGTGCAGGATTCTTTTTTGTGGCCAAGAAGGATGGTTCTCTGAGACCTTGTATAGATTATCGTCTTCTAAATAAAATCACGGTCAAATTTCAGTATCCTTTGCCATTGTTGTCTGATCTGTTTGCTCGGATTAAGGGGTGCAGTTGGTTCACCAAGATAGATCTTCGTGGTGCGTATAACCTTGTGCGCATTAAGCAGGGGGATGAATGGAAAACAGCATTTAATACGCCCGAAGGCCATTTTGAGTACTTGGTGATGCCTTTTGGACTCTCTAATGCTCCTTCTGTGTTCCAGTCCTTCATGCATGACATCTTCCGAGAATATCTGGATAAATTTATGATTGTGTATCTGGATGACATTTTGGTCTTTTCTGAGGACTGGGAGTCCCATGTGAAGCAGGTCAGGATGGTATTTCAGGTCCTGCGTGCTAATGCCTTATTTGTAAAGGGCTCTAAATGTCTCTTCGGAGTACAGAAGGTTTCCTTTTTGGGTTTTATTTTTTTCTCCTTCTACTATTGAGATGGACCCAGTCAAGGTCCAGGCTATTCATGACTGGACTCAGCCTACATCTGTTAAGAGTCTTCAGAAGTTCTTGGGTTTTGCTAATTTTTACCGTCGCTTCATTGCTAATTTTTCTGGTGTGGTTAAACCCTTGACGGATTTGACCAAGAAGGGTTCTGATGTGACTAATTGGTCTCCTGCGGCCGTGGAAGCCTTTCGGGAGCTGAAGCGCCGGTTTTCTTCGGCTCCAGTTTTGTGTCAGCCTGATGTCTCTCTTCCTTTTCAGGTCGAGGTTGATGCTTCTGAGACTGGAGCAGGGGCTGTTTTGTCGCAGAGAAGCTCTGATTGCTCTGTGATGAAGCCTTGTGCTTTCTTTTCAAGAAAGTTTTCGCCTGCCGAGCAAAATTATGATGTTGGTAATCGGGAGTTGTTGGCTATGAAGTGGGCATTTGAGGAGTGGCGACATTGGCTTGAGGGAGCTAAGCATCGTGTAGTGGTCTTAACTGATCACAAAAATCTGATTTATCTCGAGTCTGCCAAGCGGCTGAATCCTAGACAGGCCCGTTGGTCGTTGTTTTTCTCCCGTTTCGATTTCGTGGTCTCGTACCTGCCTGGTTCGAAGAACGTGAAAGCTGATGCTCTTTCTAGGAGTTTTGTGCCTGACTCTCCGGGAGTTTCAGAGCCGGCTGGTATCCTCAGAGAGGGAGTGATTTTGTCTGCCATTTCCCCAGATTTGCGACGAGTGCTGCAGAAATTTCAGGCGGATAGACCAGACCGTTGCCCACCAGAGAGACTGTTTGTCCCAGATAGATGGACCAGCAGAGTTATTTCCGAGGTTCATTCTTCAGTGTTGGCAGGACATCCTGGGATTTTTGGTACCAGAGATTTGGTGGCTAGGTCCTTCTGGTGGCCTTCCTTGTCGCGGGATGTGCGTTCCTTTGTGCAGTCCTGTGGGATTTGTGCTCGGGCTAAGCCTTGCTGTTCTCGTGCCAGTGGTTTGCTTCTGCCTTTGCCTGTCCTGAAGAGGCCTTGGACGCACATTTCCATGGATTTTATTTCGGATCTTCAAGTCTCTCTGAGAATGTCTGTCATCTGGGTGGTGTGTGATCGTTTTTCCAAAATGGTCCATTTGGTGCCCTTGCCTAAGTTGCCTTCCTCCTCCGATTTGGTTCCTCTATTTTTTCAGAATGTGGTTCGCTTGCACGGCATCCCTGAAAATATTGTGTCTGACAGAGTATCCCAGTTTGTGTCCAGATTTTGGCGGATCTTTTGTGCTAAGATGGGCATTGATTTGTCTTTTTTGTCGGCCTTCCATCCTCAGACGAATGGTCAAACCGAGCGAACTAATCAGACCTTGGAAACTTATTTAAGATGTTTTGTTTCTGCTGATCAGGATGATTGGGTGACTTTTTTGCCATTGGCCGAGTTTGCCCTTAATAATCGGGCTAGTTCTGCTACTTTGGTTTCGCCTTTTTTCTGCAATTCTGGTTTTCATCCTCGTTTTTCCTCGGGTCAGGTTGAGCCTTCTGACTGTCCTGGGGTGGATTCTGTGGTGGATAGGTTGCAGCAGATTTGGAACCATGTGGTGGACAATTTGAAGTTGTCACAGGAGAAGGCTCAGCGCTTTGCCAACCGCCGTCGCGGTGTGGGTCCCCGACTTCTTGTTGGGGATTTGGTATGGCTGTCTTCTCGGTATGTTCCTATGAAGGTTTCCTCTCCTAAATTCAAGCCTCGCTTCATCGGTCCTTATAAGATTTTGGAAATCCTTAACCCGGTGTCATTTTGTTTGGTCCTCCCAGCATCGTTTGCCATTCATAACGTGTTCCATAGGTCTTTGTTGTGGAGGTATGTGGTGCCTGTGGTTCCTTCTGTTGAACCCCCTGCTCCGGTGCTGGTTGAGGGCGAATTGGAGTACGTGGTGGAGAAGATCTTGAATTCTCGTATTTCTAGACGGAGGCTTCAGTATTTGGTTAAGTGGAAGGGTTATGGTCAGGAGGATAATTCCTGGGTTGTCGCCTCTGATGTTCATGCGGCCGATTTGGTTCATGCCTTCCATGTGGCTCATCCTGATCACCCTGGGGGTTTTGATGAGGGTTCGGTGACCCCTCCTCAAGGGGGGTACTGTTGTGAACTCTGTTTTTGGGCTCCCTCTTGTGGTCACAACTGGTACTGTGTGAGTGCTGTCTTTGGGCTCCCTCTGGTGGTTCTTTTTGTCATTCTGCAGGTCTGAGGCAGGATCAGCTATCTCGTTATCTCTTAGCTGGTTTCCTATTTAGTTCACCTGGACTCTCAGTTGTTGCCTGCTGTCAATGTCTTCAGTGCTATTTTGGAGCTCTCCTGCAGTCCTTCGTTATCAGTCTCTTCAAGAGAAGCTAAGTTTTGCTTGGTTCATTTTTTGACCATCAGTGGTCACATGTTTCTTGGTTTAATTTTGTCCAGCTTGCTAATATGTGATTTCCTTGCTTGCTGGTAGCTCTAGGGGGCTGAGTTTCTCCCCTCACACCATTAGTTGGTGTGGGGGTTCTTGTATTCTCAGCGTGGATATTTTGCATAGGGTTTTTTACTGACCGCACAGTTCCCTATCTGTCTTCTGCTATCTAGTATTAGCGGGCCTCATTTGCTTAATCTGTTTTCATTTCTACGTTTGTGTTTTCCCCTTACCTCACCGTTATTATTTGTTGGGGGCTTCCTATATCTTTGGGGTGATTTCTCTTGAGGCAAGTGAGGTCTTTCTTTCCCTCCAGGAGTAGATAGTTTCTCAGGCTGCGTCGAGACGTCCAGGAATTTAGGCACGTTCACCGGCTGCCTTTAGTGTGTTTGTTAGGATCAGGTTTGCGGTCAGTCCAGTTACCACCTCCCTAGAGCTCGTGTCTATGTTCATAAACTTAGCTAGTCCGTTTTGTGATCCTCAGCCACTAGGATCATAACAGGTATCTCTACCAGCTTAGCACTTCAAAAGGCTGAAATTTTGACCATTCTTCTTTGCAAACAAGCTCTGGCTCAGAAAGATTGAATAGAGAGTGTGCGTTAATCTTAATTTTCAAGTCTTGCCACAGATTCTCAATTTGATTTAGGTCTGGCCTTTGACTAGGCCATTCAAACACATGAATATGTTTGACCGAAGCCATGTAATTCTGGCAGGATGTATAAGGACATTATCCTGCTGGAAGGTGAATCTATGCCCCAATCTCAAGTCTCTTGCAGCCTCTAAATGATTTGCCTTCAGCACTGTGTTTTATCAAGACCAAAGTCAGCACAGCTGTCTACCAGGGAATTTTAGAGCACTTCATGCTTCCCTCTGCTGACAAGCTTTTTGGAGATGGAAATGTCATTTTCCAGCAGGACTTGGCACCTCATGGGGCATCCTTGTTAATGATCTCAAGATAGTTGGGACCACAGTCACCAAGAAAACCATTGGTAACACATTACGCTGTAAAGGTTTAAAATCCTGCAGTGCCGGCAAGGTCCCCCTGCTCAAGAAGGCACATGTACAGGCCCATCTGAAGTTTGCCAATGAACACCTGGATGATTCTGTGAGTGATTGGGAGAAGGTGCTGTGGTCATATGAGACAAAAATTGAGGTCTTTGGCATTAACTCAACTCGCCATGTTTGGAGGAAGAGAAATGATTCCTTTGACCCAAAGAACACCATCCCCACTGTCAAGCATGGTAGTGGAAGTATTATGTTTTAGGGGTGTTTCTCTGCTAAGGGCACAGGACTACTTCACCGCATCAATGGGAGAATGGATAGAGCCATTTACCGTAAAATCCTGAGTGACAACATCCTTCCCTCTGCCAGGACATTAAAAATGGGTGGTGGCTGGGTCTTCCAGCAAGACAATGACCCAAAACATACAGCCAAGGCAACAAAGGAGTGGCCAAAAAGAAGCACATTAAGGTCATGGAGTGACCTAGCCAGTCTCCAGACCTTAATCCCATAGAAAACTTATGGAGGGAGTTGAAGCTCAGAGTTATAAAGCAGCAGCATCAAAATCTTAATGATTTAGAGAACATCTGCAGAGAGGAGTGGACCATATCTCATCGTCAACTACACAAAATGTCTGACTGCTGCCACCAAGCATCAAGTCTTGTTTACCAGAAGGATCAAACACTTATTTCTCACTGCAAAATGAAAATAAATGTATATAATTTATACAATGTGATTTCTAGATTTTATTTTTGATATTCTATCTCACAATGTTAAAATTAACCTACTCTTTAAATTATAGACTGTTCGTGTCTTTGTCAATAGGCAAACTTACAAAATCATCAAGGGATCAAATAATTATTTACTCCACTGTATGTGTCACTTTTTGTTTTGAAGAACTGAAATAAATTAACTTTTTGATGATATTCTAATTTTGTGAGACGCACCTGTATTATATGTACTGAAATTTACATAAATGGATGAGCAGTGAGAAAAAGAAAATCTTGTGCCATGGATTTGTTTAAACTGGGATTTTTTAGTGTCTGTCAGAGGCTGTAGTCTCAAAAAGGCTACCTCAAACAGACTTGGCACTGGTCATTCCATTTGACAGATTCAAGAGGAATCCTGATCTTCACTCTTTAGCCTCTGTACAGGAATCTAGTCTTACAACGGGCTCTATTTGATTATTTCCACGGAAGGGCTGCTGGATGAAGGAGTGAACCAGAAGCAAGGAAAGACAAGGTAGCCTTATCAGATCCAAGAGGGAAGTCCAGGTATAAAATCAGAAGACAAAGAAGGTCAGAAAATAGGCTGCAGTCAGACAATAGAAATTCAATAAGCAAAGCAGGAATATATAGAACATGACAAAAATAGAGGAAAACTTTAACTGGCTGTGAGATTCTGAGGTTTCAATGATTTAATGACTTAAGTGAGCCTCATGGCAACCTGACTGAGCAGCACCAACAGACCTAGGAATTAAACGGAACTGCTGCACTGCCACTCCATGTCACCTGCAACAAAAGTGCGCCACCTCTCAGTGACCGAAGAGGAAACAGAGGGGACAGCCATTCACCTGCATGTTACAGGTTACACTAAAGGAAGGAGACAGCCCATCTAACGCATGGAAAAATTTTGTTTTGTCAATGGGTCATTTCCTTATTGTTTATGAGACATTTCAATCAACAGCAGTTTTCCTATATGAAATATGGTTTAATCAAAATTTACAGCTTGTCAATAAACCAAAAAAATGTTTTGCACTCACCCATATGTTCTTCAAAAGACACTAGGTGAATCTGAATAAAAAAAAATTGTTTATGCTGGCTCTTATTCTGATTGCTTTGTTCATTGTTCCAGCTCTTAGTCACAGACTTTACATACTTGGATGACTTGGTAATATATTTTAGAGTCTGATGGAATTTAATTAAATTTAGCACTGAGATTGCATCCATGTGTACAGTCTATGAAGTGGACACAAAAATCTTTTTAAAGTATCTGTTTAAAACTTCAGATTTTCTATATTTTGACAACTTTTTCTCTATTTTCCATTGGTTTACAATTTTTCTGTTACAATTGGATCAAATATATGCGGTAATATGCTAATACAATTATTAATGGTGTGTTTGATGTGTAATTAAGGTTGAATTTTATTAATTCACTGATTGTTTTGACCTTTTTTCACAAATATAATTCTGGGATCTGTAATTGCAGTAAGATTCTTAAATAGCAACTTCACTTTTTCTTTCAAAGATCAATAGTACAAACAAAGATAAGACACTATGTAATTAGTGATGATAGAATAGTGAAATATTCGGATTCGGGAAAATTGACTCAAATAATTTCTAATATCTGTGTATTCGTACCGAATAACTAATCCAATGCAAGTCAATGCGAAAGCCGAATTTTTTTCTGCTGGACCCAACAAACAGGTCTGGAGACATGGGAAAAAAGCTGAAATGGATGGGAAAGAGCTAAAACTAAATGGGAACAGCATGAAGAAGATGCCTGCATGCCTTTCTGACTCACATATGGTATCTGGGAATAATGTTGTCAGACTATTGCACCGGTTTTACAGATTTATAAAAAGACCTACCAAAACAAAACATTTTTTTAAAGGGAAAAATGCTAGGGAACATTTTTTCCTTCATAATTACATGTATATAATGCTAAATAAAAATAAACAAAAAATCTTCACCTCCTCTTTAGCATATGTTCACACAGAGCATTATGGCTTTAGTTCTTCCTTTAACATTTGTGAGAGCTCTCACGCCTACATTTGAAAGGTCCCTCCTTCATGCCAAGTAGTTAGCAAGATAGAGGAAAACATATTCCCCATCCCTTTACAATGCTATTTCAAACATGCCCATTTCAATTTTGGGCTTTTCCTGTCACCACCTCCATGTCCACTGCCAAGTCATTATGGGCCCTTGCTTAAAATTTGCAGAGTGCCAGCAGGTGCCGTGAAACCTGAGTTTGGTTAGGGCCCTCAGCTGGCCCTGTATCATACATTTGAGAGAGCTCTCATTCCATTTGAAAGGACCCTCCCCCATGCCAAATAGTTATCAAGATAGTGGAATACATGTTCCCCATCCCTTTGCAATGCCATTTCAAACATGCCCATTTGAATTTTGGGCTTTGCCCACCACCATCACCATTTCCACCGCCATGTCATTATGCGGCCCTCGGTTACAATTTGCAGAGTGCCAGCAGGTGCTTTGAAACCTGAGTTTGGTAAGGGCCCTCAGGTGGTCCTGTATCATACATTTGGGAGAGCGCTCACTCCTGCATTTGGGAGGTCTCTCCCTCATGCCAAATAGATAGCAAAAAAGTGGAATACATATTTTCCAGCCCTACACAATGTCATTTCAAACATGCCCATTTGAATTTTGGGCTTTGCCCACCACCACCACCACCATGTCCAATGCCATGTCATTATGCGGATCTCGCTTTTAATTTTCAGAGGGCCAACAGGTGATGTGAAACCTTCATTTTGCAATGTCCACAGTTCATTTTTGCCACCGGATCCCAATAGAACCATTGTCATAGTGGGTGAAGTCACTATAAGGTGAATATAATGCAGGAGTTGAGGGAGCTGTATGATCAATGTCAGAAAATGGGATTCTACCAGACAACAAAAGCATTAGAATTAAATTCTGAATACAGTGTATGCAAGCAAGGACCTGTATTGCAGTCAGTCTGTCAGGCCTGAAACCCATGTCAGGAACATGTACAAGCCTCAATTTACTTGAAAGCAGCCTCCTCAAGGTAAAGAGGCAGAAGTGCCATTGCCCAATCTGCAAAAGACCAAGCACTTCTTCTGGAAACTACCCAACAAGGCAGAATGTATCTTTTGTTGTTTCTGCCTTTTGAATAGAGGGGTATAGTGTGGATTTATGCGTTTATTTTCGAGTTTAGGCATTGCATTTGTTGCGCATATCTGGACTTTCGGGATCATGCAGGGGGTGATGGTGACGGCTGGCGCCCCATCCTCCAGGGGAGGTTCCAGCTGTACCTCGCTGCCCATTGCGTGACTCCGGGTCCGTGCGCTGCTTTGCCCTTAGTGAAGTTTTCTATTATTACCCATTGGGTACCATCGGCGCTCTCCACGCTCCACTCAATATTGACAGTTTTGATAGGTGGTGCGTGATTCGGCATACCCACAATATGCATGAGGTATGGTAAGTTTTATGCTGTTTTGTTAGGCATGGCTCTGGTGGTTTCCTAGGAGATGCCATGCATCTAATACCTGTTTGGTTGAAGATTCTGGTGTAATATGACTCATTGAGGGAAGTCCCGTGCGGGCAATCTGATTGGTTGCCTCAGCTCATAAGAACTCAGTAACGCCTTACCTGAGACACGCCCCCAGGAGGAAGCAGATGCGAAACACGCGTCAGGGTAACGGAGCTTCAGCGTTCCACGAGGCTTGTATTGTGGCGGACACATCCGGTAATATGTATTAGACAAGATTTTGTATTGATTTCTTCTCATTCTCCACTGTGATTTGTGCTTTGTACTTGGGCCGAACGGGAGGTGCAATAGGGGATGGGCTAGAGCATTTGCCTGGCTGGTTTCTCCCTGTGTTTGGGTGAGTTTGTTGCCCTGTGAAATATGCGCAAATAGCGGAGGATCCCTTTGGTAATTTGGCCAGGTTTGTGAGCGGTTATGGGGCTCAGGAGCATATTATATTTGGATTAATTTGGATTAATGCAACATTTAATGCTGGGCAATTGCCCTACACAACAGGGGAGTAATTATTTTCCACGGGACGATTGTTCTGGCTTCAATAAAAAGGAGACAGGAATAATTAGCATGCGCTGGCACCTTCAGGTGATGTGGCCCCGAAATTATTAGCTTGCACTGTCACTTTAAATAAATGGTTTTTGCTATACTATAGTAGGAGAAGTTCATGTTGTGTTTACAACGCAGCAGGATTGATTTCTATCTGGATGTGTATAGCCTTTTTTCCGCTGTTCTCTGTAATGTCATTATTACTTTTGATTGTGAGGCATTTTTAAATTGTGTGTGTTTTGTATGTTAATAAAGACAATTTTTTTAATTTTAACGCTTCATGACTAGGTGGAGTTTAATAACTCTATGGTCAGTATGTTTTCATTAAGTTTGGAGTGTTGCTCATCCTTGGATTAAAGGAAATGGGCTGGTGCGTTGTGCTTACAGAATGTATCTTTTGCATGGTTTTGTGCAACAATGGAGTAATTACAGGATACGTCCCAGAGAGTGTCGAGGTCTGTGGAGTGTATTACTCAGGTGACAGGCAGTGCTACAGAGATCAGGTAAAGGCCTTAGAGTGGCAATTACTATGTTCATATATGTAGAAGGCTGCGGCCTGAATATGTCTGTGGAGCATATTAACCCAGTCTCTTAGATGTACTTAAAATGCACAGAAACAGTCCAATACCCCATCACCATTTTTTAAAGGACCCAAATGTAGAAAATGTAAGGGAAGCAACAGTTTAATAAAGAGACAGAAATCTCATTTAGGATCCGGGAAAAGTCATCAATTAACCAAAGGGGTCTGTGTCATACACGCTAAAAGGCACTGTGATGGGGACATCACAATACATTTTGCAGTTATTAAAAGAGGCATATAAAAAAACATATTTTTCTATTGTTTTAATAAATAGCGTATCTTTATCTAGCAGTTGTGCGACTGGCGCAAAGCCTGCCGAGATACGCAAAAGTAACTTTCTCTAAGTTTCGTGAGTCTGCTGTTGCCTTGTGTAATAAAGGTGATATCTTAAAAAAAATTGCCACACATTGATAGATATATTAAATTTGTACATAACTCCTCTGTGAGGGTACTTGTCAAAAATAAAGCCAGAAAAGTTTTTTTTTCATACACATAAAGCAATCAATATGAGAAAGAGTGACGTTAAGGGATGTGAATGTGGTGGTGCCTCCAAGGCCGTAATACAGATCAAAAGGTGACTGGATCTCGATCTAGCTTCCTGTCAAAATGTGGTAATTGCGCTACACCACTGACGAATGCAGACAAGTGCGAGGATGTTGTGGGTTGGAAAGCATACAAAGGCAGTTAGCTAGATAACAGGCCAAGGGTGTTTTGCGCCCCTGTATGGCAGTTTTTTCTGAAATTCATTCAGACAAAACAACTGTAATTTGCATCATCTGCCAAACCAAGCTAAGAAGAAGCAAGGACACTGCCAACCTGAGCACCACCAGCATGCAAAAGCACATGGCAGCCAAGCACCCCAGTAGGTGGGAGAGATGTCTGGCTATAAAATCTTTGTCTGATGGTGAAACCAGTGCTCATTCCCCTGTGTTACAGCCTTCCCAATGTGCTGTCCATGAAGCAGGCGCTTTTGCCTCCTGCCCACAACCTACAGTTGCAAAGACACAACATTCAGCAACCACGTCCAGTTCGTTGTCCCAGGGCAGCGTTCACTTGTCCCTGCCCCAGACGTTTAACAGAAAGCAGAAAAATTGACCCACCCACATGCCAAAATGCTAAGCACCCACATAGCTAGATTGATAGCCCTGGAAATGTTGCCATTTCATCTTGTGAGAACTGAGTCTTCCTGTGACTTCTTGGCGGTGGCAGCCCCACAGTACTCGATTACCATCCGATACTATTTTTCCCGGTGTGCCGTCAATGCGTTACATAAGCATGTGTTGCGCAACATCAGCTGTGCTCTGGCCAACGCAGTCACAGGGTAGGTCTACTTTATCACAGACACGTGGACAAGTTCTTGTGGACAGGGATGCTTCATTTCCTTTATGCCACACTGGCTGAACCTGGTGGAGTCTGTGACAGAGTCAAAGGCTGGGACATCACACATCTTATCCACACCAAGAATAGCGATCCCAACTTCCATTAGGATTTCAGTCTTCTCATATTACAGTTCCTGTCTCTCCTCCTTCTCACCAAAAGTAGCTTCTCCATCGTTCCCCAGCTGGGAGGTCTGCAGCACTGCCTTTGCAACGTGGTAACTCGCTCTGCTAAAGCTCATCTGTTTAGGTGATAACACTCACAACCCAGCCGAGCTGTTGAAAGTGATTAAAGAACAGACCGATCAGTGGCTCTCCCCGCTGACCCTCCAACCAGGTCTGGTTGTGTGCGATAATAGGTGTAACTTTCTGGCAGCTTTAACACTCGGACAGCTGGTAAACATGTTCCATGCATGATCCACATGCTGAACTTGATTGTACAGCATTTTTTAAAAACATATCATAAAAGCAGACTCACCAAAACCTTGTCAAATGACAAATGCACTAGCAGTATTCAGCAGGCTCCCACTGATATAGGCTGGGGGTTGAAATGTCCACCAACTGGCACATTTTCATGAAACCAACACATCAGCAAGGTCTAGCTGTGCGTGTAACTATAATGGGAAGGAAGAAGTTGACCAAGATGCTGAAGGACTACTTAGATGACCATACCAGGGTTCTCCTTATTCTTCCTTTAACTATTGGTTGTCCAAGCTCCACATTTGGCCCAACCTCTCCTTCTTCACCTTGGGAATGCTGCAATGCCCTGCTTCAAGTATGTTGTTTGAGTAGGTTTTCAGTTTGGCTGGTGCAATCATAACAGATCACCGCACAAACCTGTCAACGAAAAATGAGGACAGGCTGACTCTTCTAAAATTGAACAAGGGCTGGATTTCCAGTGACTTTGTAAGCCCTATGGATGACAGCAATGTAATGCAAAGCAGCCCAGATGTTTTGTTTGTGAAGCTGTCTTAACATTCATTTCTTACCATCCAAATCCATTTTGTTTATTAAATCACCTCCTCCTCCTGCTTCTGCAACAAGTACTTAGTGGTCATGTACTTGTGCTTTTCACAAAATTAGAATATCATGAAAAAGTTAATTTATTTCAGTTCTTCAATACAAAAAGTGAAACTCATATATTAAATAGTCATTACAAACAGAGGGATCTATTTCAAGTGTTTATTTTTGTTAATGTTGATGATTATGGCTTACAACCAATGAAAACCCAAAAGTCATTATCTCAGTAACTCAGAGTACTTTATTGACACCAGCTTGAAAAATGATTTTAAAATCTGAAATGCTTTCCTACCGAAATGTAGGTTCAGTAAATCCACTCAATACTTGGTTGGGGCTCCTTTTGCATCAATTACTGCATCAATGTGGGGTGGGAAGGAGGCGATCAGCCTGTGGCATTGCTGAGGTATTATGGAAGTGTGCACTTTTGGCAGCGTGCACAGGTGCCAAGACCTGCTGGAGAAGGAAATTTCCTTCTCCAAAAAGCTTGTCGGCAGAGGGAAGCATGAAGCACTCAAAAATTTCCTGGTAGATGGCTGCACGGACTTTGGTCTTCTTTAAACACAGTGGACCTACAATAAAGCAAATGACATTGCTCCACAAACCATCACTGATTATGGAAACTTCAAACTAGACCTCAAGCAGCTTGGATTGTGTTCTCTCTACTCTTCCTCCAGACTCTAAGACCTTGATTTCCAAATGAAATGCAACATTTACTTTCATCTGAAAAGAACACCTTGGGTCACTGAGCAACAGTCCAGTTCTTTTTTTCCTTGGCCCATGTAAAATTCTTCTGGCGTTGTCTATTGGTCATGAGTGGCTTGAAACAAGGAATGCGACACTTGTAGCTCATGTCTTTCTCTGGTGGCTCTTGAAGCAATGACTCCAGCAGCAGTCCACTGATTGTGAATCTCCCTCAAATTTTTGAATGGCCTTTTCTTAGCAATCCTTCCAAGGCTGCGGCTAGCACGGTTGCTTGTTCACCTTTTTCTACTGCACTTTTTCTTTCCACTCAACTTTCCATTAATATGCTTGGTTACAGCACTCTGTGAACAGTCAGCTTCTTTAGCAATGACCTTTTGTGAATTACCCTCCTTGTGGAGTGTGTCAATGACTGCCTTCTGGACATCTGTCAAGTCAGCAGTCTTCCCCATGACTGTGGAGCCTACTGAAACAGACTAAGGGATGTTTATAAACACTTAGGAAACCTTTGCGGGTGTTTTTGTTATTTATTCCAATTTACTGACATATTTACTATTGGCTTTTCATTGGCTGTTAGCCATAATCATCAACATAAAAAAAACCCAAACACTTGAAATAGATTGTTAGAGCTAGCGGAACGCACCAAATAATTAGAGAAAAGGAATAAGGTGTGTTCAAAGCCTGGGGTCCACCGTGCAGAGATGGAACCTGCTGCTACGCAATGACAGACTATATGGCAGTACAATGAGGATACACACACGGGTTAGCTTCACCCTGTTTGAAAGAAGCGAACCCTGTTGCGTCACAGGGCCTCAGTACCGCACGTAACAGAAATAATAATTAAATAGCACGAGAGTGCATGCAATGCCGCACTGGCGGACGCCACTAACCACCCAGACTTGGGTTTGGAAAGTGAGGTGATAGCGCACGGCGGTCACAGCAATAGATGCTGTTTGTGTACCAGTGTTGGTAACAAGTCGGGTGCTAGATTACAATCATCCTCCTTACGCGAGCATTCAAACACAAGGGAGGGGATGCTTAAAGAGCGACTTTCACTCACAACACACACACATAAACAAGTGTATACTAGCGCATGGCCGTGCGGCCATGCGAACCTTTTATAGCTGCAGCAAGTTCAGGACCTTCCTAGAGGACTAATGAGAACTGCTACAGTAACTGAGCAGCTTCAGGACCTTCCTAGAGGACCAGTAGGAGCTACGGCAGTAACTGAGCATGTGACCCCAGACCTCCACTGAGAGGTCCTCCTTTGGGCATGCTCAGAAGGAGAAAAGCAGGACTTAGTCCCAGAGACATCTGCTCGCCGCTGATCAGTACAGGCTGCAATGGCAGAGCCAGGAAAGGCAGCAGTAACCCTTTGCACAGAATCAGACTGAGTGAGACGCTGGGACTGACATCTCTGCTGAGCAGGCTCCACTGCAGCTGATGCAGAAAGAGAGACCGCAGCAGACATGGTTTGAGATTCCCCCTGTGCAGCAGCAGGAACTCGACTCCTAACATTGATCACTCTGTTTGTAATGACTCTATATAGTATATGAGTTTCACTTTTTATATTGAAGTACTGAAATAAATGTACTCTTTGATGATATTCTAATTTTGTGAGAAGCACCTGTATGTATACCCCATTTGGCTAATGTTTTGTACTTTGTGAAAACTTGGCACATTGTTCAATGGTGAAACTTGTACTCACTATCGATTCCCTTACTGACCCTGCTAAATTGTCACTTAAGATTATCTCTACCCGGATTGCACCAGTCGCACAACTGCTAGACAAATATTAAGTATTGTAAGCAAGAGACGAGGAATATTATTTAGTAATTTCATTTTAAAATGGATGTTACTATAAGCTGCCACTGAGAAATAAAAAAAATTATAGGCTGCTACACAGGAATATTATGTACCTTCCCAAAAATGGTTTTGTATATGCTGGCACTACCTAATATTATTTCCCTTTACAAATAGCTGATTTTTTTTATTCTGGTAGTGGATGAAACCCTCCCTATTTCACCTTAAATCTACAGTCTGTTCCTAATACTAACTACTATATAACACAGTGGAAAATAGCAGAGATCTGCAGCATGTACTTGCAATGATGAGAACACCCACGTGCCTATGTTTCACCCTACCTCCTATTAAATCTGTCCCTACTTAAATCCCCACCTAACAAAGTAATCTCTTCACAATCTTCAGCTCTTAAAAGAGCTTTAGGAATAAATGACACTCACTATAATATCCTATCACTCTCACTACGCTTGTTTCACTCTCCAAAAGATGAAACTATGCTCTACCTGGCTGCAATGTGATGCTGGTAGTCTTTAAATAGTCCAAATGATGCTGGAAGGCCAGCCAATCACAGTAATGCCACACCAAAGATGGTTCATGTTCATTGGCTACAAATAAAGCGCCAAACATGCTGGGCGGGTCACTGGAATATTCCGAGGCGAATACATAATTTCCTTCCTAGTAGCAAATGTTAGGGGTCGAGTTCCCACCTCTGCACAGGGGGAATCTCAGGCCATCTTTGCTGCGGTCTCCCATTCTTCTCCTGCTGCAGTGGAACCTGCTCAGTGGAGATTTCAGTCCCAGTGTCTTGCTCAGTCTGACTCTGTGCAAAGGGTTACTGCTGCTTTTCCAGCTTCTGCCATTGAAGCCAGTGCTGGGCAGCGGCGAGCAGACACTTTTGGGACTAAGTCCTGCTTTTCTCCTTCTGAGCATGCCCAGGGTAAGATCTCTCATTGGAGATCGAGGGTCACATGCTTGGATACTGCAGCAAAGCCCATTGGTTCTTCAGGAAGGTCCTGAAGGTGCTCAGGCTCTGTGGCAGCCTCTCATTGGTCCTTCTAGGAAGGTCTTGTACTTGCTGTAGCTATATAAGGTTCGCATGGCCGCACAGCCATGCGCTAGTATCAATGCAAAGTTATGTGTTTTGCACCAATGTGGTCACGCTTGTGTGGATTCAGGGACCCGGCTGAAATAAGCCACCTAGAATACCGGCTCCTCCGGTGAGGAGATTGTGTATGGTTTCAGGGCCCCGGCTGAAATAAGCCACCTAGAATACCGGCTCCTCCGGTGAGGAGATTGCATGTTTGCCTCCTTGACTGCGTGACCACAAGCTGCTTTCCGCTCAGCAGTTACTGTGTATTCCTGTGGAGTTTAACAGGACACAGCTCTTTCTTTGTAGCGACTCTGTGAAGCAACAGAGATCGCTTCTACCGCCATATAGTGCCGCCGTTTGCTAGCAGCAGGTTCTTTTCCTGCACGGTGGACCCCGGGCTGTGAACGCACCAAATAACATCTCTATGTTTACTCGGTGCGTTTCGCCAGCCTTAACAGCGAATAGCCTGAATACCGTATAAGTGGGTCCCCTTACCGCTTTGGCCCCTGTAGAACTTCACATGTTGCACTATTGGTATGTCCGCCCCTGAAATAATGGCTAAAAATAGTGTTATTCTTCGTTATAGCTTATTTTGGAGAATTAAATGAAATGTTACACTTTAACTGTGCCATTTTTTAAGTAAAATGAAAAAAAAGTGATTTGGTACCGTGTTAGCCAGTAGAAAAAAGATATAGAGTACTCTCAGTGGGAGAACCAAAATAGGAATCTTGTGGGTGTGATACCTTTTAATGGCTAACAAAATATAGTAAATGATGTTACAAAGCAAGCTTTCGAGACTGCTTACGTCTCTTCGTCAGGCTAGTATAACAAAATATTTGAAGAAACCCAATTATATACAGTATAGAGCACAGGCAAGGTGTGATACATGGACATTTAAATAAGCAAACACTGAGCTAAAGGTACCTTCACACTAAACGACTTTGCAGCGATAACGATAGCGATCCGTGATGTTGCAGCGTCCTGGATAGCGATATCGTTGTGTTTGACACGCAGCAGCGATCTGGATCCTGCTGTGATATCGCTGGTCGTTGCTGAAAGTTCAGAACTTTATTTGGTCGTCAGATCGGCATGTATCGTCCTGTTTGACAGCCAAAGCAACGATGCCAGCGATGTTTTACAGTGGTAACCAGGGTAAACATCGGGTTACTAAGCGCAGGGCCGCGCTTAGTAACCCGATGTTTACCCTGGTTACCATTGTAAAAGTAAAAAAAACAAACAGTACATACTCACCTTCTGCTGTCTGTCACACGTCCCTCGCCGTCTGCTTCCCGCACTGACTGTGAGCGCCGGCCGTAAAGTGAAAGCAGAGCACAGCAGTGACGTCACCGCTGTGCTGTGCCTTATGGCCGGCCGGCACTCACAGTCAGTGCGTGAAGCAGACAGCGGGGGACGTGTGACAGACAGCAGAAGGTGAGTATGTACTGTTTGTTTTTTTTACATTTACAATGGTAACCAGGGTAAACATCGGGTTACTAAGCGCGGCCCTGCGCTTAGTAACCCGATGTTTACCCTGGTTACCCAGGGACCTTGGCATCGTTGGTCGCTGGAGAGCTGTCTGTGTGACAGCTCTCCAGTGACCAAACAGCGACGCTGCAGCGATCGGCATCGTTGTCGATGTCGCTGCAGCGTCGTTTAGTGTGAAGGTACCTTTAAAGAGAGAATCCTTAATTATGTAAGATTAGATAAGTGGTGTGAAAGTTTCATGGACCCCATATGCATGTGGGGTCAAAGGGCTGGTGGTGCCCTCATTGTTTTTGGACGAAATTGCTAAGATTTGGTAGTGGACCATAAATCCTCCTGACAAATTGAGTCCTGTGTGAACAGAATCAAAGATGGTAATTAGGGTTGAGCGACTTTTAGTTTTTTGGGGTCGAGTCGGGTTTTGCGAAACCCGACTTTGTCAAAAGTCGAGTCGAGTGAAGTCGGCCGATTATCGCGAAAAGTCGGGGATCGACCAAAACATGAAACCTAATGCAAGTCAATGGGGAAGCATAGTCGGCAGTGAGTGGAGGCCAGGAAAACACCTACAGTGCCCATTTTAATGGCAAAAACATCCATTCTTGTTACTGAAGCTTGTCAATCTTAATTTACTTTATAATAATAGATAGGCATTGGAAATTGGGGGTCATTTGGCTAAAGTTGTGGGGGGTAGGGCTGGTTCAAGTTTTTAGTGGGCCCAGGAAACGTGGACTACGTCACGGCGGTGGAGCAGTGAGAGGTAAGTATGTCAAGTTTGCAAGTGCTGTGATCCTGAGCAAGCAGGGGGGGGCCACTCGTTGGCATTGGCACTGGCACAGGGCCCCTCAAAGTACAGCGGTGTGTTTGCACGGCGGGGGCGCCTTTTGCATACTCTGAGGGGCCAACGAGTATGCCCCCCCACCTGATGAAGGAACCTGCACTTTCATCTGCACCTTCCTCTTTGTCCCTGTGTAAGGTGGTATAGCATGCGGTAAGGGGAACCTTACTTTCAGCAGGGTCAGATTCTGGCGGTGTAGAGTGCAAGGGGAATGTAGTGGTCTGGATCAATGTACCAGCAGACTCATCTAGCAGTGGCTGGGCAATGGGCAGGATGAGGAGGAAACACAGATATAGGGCCAAAGAATAAAGTAGGCTAAATGCAGTTCAAAATTGGTAACAGGACTAAACAGGCGGCATTGCTTTGTTCAGTGGAGGAGCAAACCCAGGAGCAGCAGACACCATTTTAAGGGCCCAACCACACTAGTAGGCCAAATGCAGTTTAATATCTGCTACTATAGGCCGAAAAACTAAAGACTGAAGCTCAGCTTTATACAGTGGAGGACAACACCAGGGAGCGGCACACACCGTTAGTAGGCCCCAACCAAAGTTGAAGGCCAAATGCAGTTTAATATCTGGTACTATAGGCCGAAAGCCTAAAGACTGAAGCTCAGCTTTATACAGTGGAGAACAACACCAGGGAGCGGCACACACCGTTAGTAGGTCCCAACCAAAGTTGAATGCCAAATGCAGTTTAATATCTGATACTATAGGCCGAAAGCCTAAAGACTGAAGCTTAGCTTTATACAGTGGAGCACAACACCAGGGAGCGGCACACACCGTTAGTAGGCCCCAACCAAAGTTGAAGGCCAAATGCAGTTTAATTTCTAATACTATAGGCCGAAAGCCTAAAGACTGAAGCTCAGCTTTATACAGTGGAGGACAACACCAGAGAGCGGCACACACCGTTAGTAGGCCCCAACCAAAGTTGAAGGCCAAATGCATTTTAATATCTGATACTATAGGCCGAAAGCCTAAAGACTGAAGCTCAGCTTTATACAGTGGAGGACAACACCAGGGAGCGGCACACACCGTTAGTAGGCCCCAACCAAAATTGAAGGCCAAATGCAGTTTAATTTCTGATACTATAGGCCGAAAGCCTAAAGACTGAAGCTCAGCTTTATACAGTGGAGGACAACACCAGGGAGCGGCACACACCGTTAGTAGGGCCCAACCAAAGTAGTAGGCCAACTGCAGTGTGACATTAAAAAATACTTAATGAGAGCCTGAAGGTTGAAGCTCAGACAAGGAAACCTGGAGGAGAACACCAAGGAGGAGGAGAACACCAAAGAGCGGCAGACACCGTTACTAGGCCCCAACCAAAGTAGTAGGGCAACTGCAGTGTGACATTAAAAAATACTTAATGAGAGCCTGAAGGTTGAAGCTCAGACAAGGAAACCTGGAGGAGAACACCAAGGAGGAGGAGAACACCAAGGAGCGGCAGACACCGTTACTAGGCCCCAGCCAAAGTAGTAGGCCAACTGCAGTGTGACATTAAAAAATACTTAATGAGAGCCTGAAGGTTGAAGCTCAGACAAGGAAACCTGGAGGAGAACACCAAGGAGGAGGAGAACACCAAGGAGCGGCAGACACCGTTACTAGGCCCCAACCAAAGTAGTAGGGCAACTGCAGTGTGACATTAAAAAATACTCAATGAGAGCCTGAAGGTTGAAGCTCAGACAAGGAAACCTGGAGGAGAACACCAAGGAGGAGGAGAACACCAAGGAGCGGCAGACACCGTTACTAGGCCCCAATCAAAGTAGTAGGGCAACTGCAATGTGACATTAAAAAATACTTAATGAGAGCCTGAACGTTGAAGCTCAGACAAGGAAACGTGGAGGAGAACACCAAGGAGCGGCAGACACCGTTACTAGGCCCCAACCAAAGTAGTAGGGCAACTGCTGTCTTATATAAACAACTACTTAATGAGAGCCTGAAGGTTGAAGTTCAGCTTTTTCAGTGGAGGACAGCGTGATTGAGTGGCGCCGCAGACAGACAAAGGTAGTATGTGTTAACTAAAAAAGTTGGCTCTATGCATTTTTAAATTAGTTACAGGGGTACACAGGCAGCATTGGTGTGGTTAGTGGAGGACAATTGGAAGGAGGGACCGCAGACAGACTTCCTAGGCCTAAAATAATAAAATAGGCTCTATGCAGCTTCCATTAGGTGGCAGGGGTACACAGGCAGCATTGGTGTGGTCAGTGGAGGACAATTTGAAGGAAGGACCGCAGACAGACTTCCTTGGTCTAAAATAATAAAATAGGCTCTATGCAGCTTCCATTAGGTGGCAGGGGTACACAGGCAGCATTGGTGTGGTCAGCGGAGGACAATTCGAAGGAGGGACCGCAGACAGACTTCCTAGGCCTAAAATAATAAAATAGGCTCCATGCAGCTTCCATTAGGTGGCAGGGGTACACAGGCAGCATTGGTGTGGTCAGCGGAGGACAATTCGAAGGAGGGACCGCAGACAGACTTCCTAGGCCTAAAATAATAAAATAGGCTCTATGCAGCTTCCATTAGGTGGCAGGGGTACACAGGCAGCATTGGTGTGGTCAGCGGAGGACAATTCGAAGGAGGGACCGCAGACAGACTTCCTAGGCCTAAAATAATAAAATAGGCTCTATGCAGCTTCCATTAGGTGGCAGGGGTACACAGGCAGCATTGGTGTGGTCAGCAGAGGACAATTCGAAGGAGGGACCGCAGACAGACTTCCTAGGCCAAAATAATAAAATATCCTCTATGCTGCTTCCTTTAGGTGGCAGGGGTACACAGGCAGCATTGGTGGGGGACACTCTCTCCTGGCCGGCGGTACAAGCCCAGGGCTCCTCATGTTACAACGGTGTGTCTGACATTGGGTATGCGCCACCACCGCCAGAGACACTTCATTGTACTATGAGGGACCCAGTGCCAGTGCCGTCGACCAAAAGTGGGCACACCCACCTCTTCAGACAAACAGCACTCTGACGGGTGCTTGCAACAAGTGGCGAGACCACGGCCCCGTGGGGGGAGTTAGGCCATTTAGGGAGGTGTAAACATGTCGTATGCTGGACAAACAGCAGCTGCAAATTAAGAGATTGGAACAGTCAGTAACACCAGTCCCAAAGCAAGACCTTTTTACAGGAAAGCTATGTGTCAGCCGGGAAAGGTGGGGCAAAATAATTTGAAATCCATGAGTGGTTCATTTTAATGAAGGTTAGATCATCAACATTTTGGGTAGCCAGACGAGTCCTTTTTTCGGTCAGTATTGAACCAGCAGCACTGAATACTCTTTCTGATAGCACACTAGCTGCTGGGCAAGCAAGCTCCTGCAATGCATATTCAGCCAATTCAGGCCAGGTGTCTATTTTGGATGCCCAGTAATAAAAGGGGAATGACGGTTGAGGGAGAACATCGGTAAAGGAGGAAAAATAGTTAGTAACCATACTGGACAAATGTTGTCTCCTGTCACTTTGAATGGATGCTGCTGTACCTGTCGTGTCTGCGGTCATTGCGAAATCACTCCACAACCTGGTCAGAAAACCCATCTGTCCTACGCCACTTCTGATCTGTGCACCTCTAACACTTCTGCCCTGTTGCCCCCTGCAGCTCGTGTGAGAACCATCACCCGCGCTGTGTGCTGGGAATGCCTGAATCAAACGGTCTACAAGAGTAGCTTGTTTGGTTGCCAATATCTGTTCGAGGTTCTCATGTGGCATGATATTTTGCAATTTGCCTTTATAGCGAGGATCAAGGAGGCAGGCCAACCAGTAATCATCATCTGTCATCATTTTTATAATGCGTGGGTCCCTTTTGAGGATACGCAAGGCATAATCTGCCATGTGGGCCAATGTTCCAGTTGTCAAGTCAGTGCATATGCTGGGTTGAGGAGCACTTTCTGGCAAATCAACGTCACTTGTCTCCCTCAAAAACCCTGAACCCGGCCTTGCACTGCCAGCAGTTTCTATTGCCCCCTGAGAAGCTTCCTCATCCCAAAAATAGTCATCTTCATCATCCTCCTCGTCCTCCTCCTCTTCGCCCACCACCTCGTCCTGTAGACTTCCCTGAGCAGACAATGGCTGACTGTCATCAAGGCTTCCCTCGTCCTCGGCTGCAGACGCCTGTTCCTTTATGTGCGTCAAACTTTGCATCAGCAGACGCATTAGGGGGATGCTCATGCTTATTACGGCGTTGTCTGCACTAACCAGCCGTGTGCATTCCTCAAAACACTGAAGGACTTGACACAGGTCTTGGAGCTTCGACCACTGCACAGCTGACAACTCCATGTCTGCCATCCAACTGCCTGCCCGTGTATGTGTATCCTCCCACAAATACATAACAGCACGCCTCTGTTCACACAGTCTATGAAGCATGTGCAGTGTGGAGTTCCACCTTGTTGCAACGTCGATGATTAGGCGATGCTGGGGAAGGTTCAAAGACCGCTGATGGTTCTGCATACGGCTGGAGTGTACAGGCGAATGGCGGATGTGAGAGCAAAGTCTGCGCACTTTCAGCAGCAGGTCGGGTAACCCCGGATAACTTTTCAGGAAGCACTGCACCACTAGGTTTAAGGTGTGAGCCAGGCAAGGAATGTGTTTCAGTTGTGAAAGGGCTATGGCAGCCATAAAATTCCTTCCGTTATCACTCACTACCTTGCCTGCCTCAAGGTGTACAGTGCCCAGCCATGACCGAGTTTCTTGCTGCAAGAACTCGGACAGAACTTCCGCGGTGTGTCTGTTGTCGCCCAAACACTTCATTGCCAATACAGCCTGCTGACGCTTGCCACTAGCTGTTCCATAATTGGACACCTCGTGTGCAACAGTGGCAGCTGCGGATGTAGTGGTTGTGCGACTGCTGTCTGTGGACGAGCTCTCACTTCTGCTGGAGGACGAGGAGGAGGAGGGGGGACGAACGCCTACAGCCAACTGTTTCCTAGACCGTGGGCTAGGCAGAACTGTCCCAATATTACTGTCCCCTGTGGACCCTGCATCCACCACATTAACCCAGTGTGCCGTGATGGAGACGTAACGCCCCTGGCCATGCCTACTGGTCCATGCATCTGTTGTCAGGTGCACCTTTCTACTCACAGATTGCCTGAGCGCATGGACAATGCGGTCTTTTACATGCTGGTGGAGGGCTGGGATGGCTTTTCTCGAAAAGAAGTGTCGACTGGGTAGCTCATAGCGTGGTACAGCGTAGTCCATCAGGGCTTTGAAAGCTTCGGTTTCAACTAACCGGTAGGGCATCATCTCTAACGAGATTAGTCTAGCAATGTGGGTGTTCAAACCCTGTGTACGCGGATGCGAGGATGAGTACTTCCTTTTCCTAACGAGAGTCTCATGTAGGGTGAGCTGGACTGGAGAGCTGCATATGGTGGAACTAGCGGGGGTGCCGGTGGACATGGGTGACTGAGAGAGGGTTGGTGATGGTATTCTTGATGGTGCCCTACATACAGTTTTTCCGACCACAAACCTGGTGATTCCCTGACTGCTTTGGCCTTGCAACGAAACCGCCACATTACCTGCAGGTGGTGTGGTAAACGGTGGGCTTACAGTGAGGGAAGGGATGACGCATTGCTGACTAGCTTCATTGTGAGAGGGTGCTACAACGTTAAGGGACGTTTGGTAGTTTGTCCAGGCTTGCAAGTGCATGGTGGTTAAATGTCTATGCATGCAACTTGTATTTAAATTTTTAACATTCTGACCTCTGCTGAAGGTCCTTGAGCATTTCTTACAGATGACTTTGCACTGATCATTGGGATCTTGGTTAAAAAAATTCCAGACTGCACTCTTCCTATCAGTTACCTTTTCAGGCATTGCACACTGAGCTACTTTAACCTGATGGCCACGCTGTCCTACAACTGGTTTTGGTTTTGCCAGACGTTTTTGGCCAGATACGGGCCTGCCAGATGGAACCTGTTGCGATGTTGATGCCTGCTGCGGCTCCTCCTCCTCCGCTTCAGAGCTACTGCCGCCTGCACCCTGTTCCCCCAATGGCTGCCAATCGGGGTCAACAACTGGGTCATCTGTGACCTCCTCTTCTATGTTCTGTGCACCTTCCTCTGGGTCACCGTGTAAGCCGATGCTATAGCGTTCGTGACGGGGCTCCATAGTCTCATCGGGGTCAGTTTCTGGATCAGTACACTGCGAGGGCAATGTTCTGATCTGAGTCAAAGGAACAGCATAATAATCTGGCTGTGGCTGTGCATCTGTGCACTCCATGTCCGATTCATCTTGTAATGGGCATGGCCTGTTAACAATTTCCCTTTCTAACCCAGGCACGGTATGTGTAAAGAGCTCCCTGGAGTAACCAGTTGTGTCGCCTGACGCATCCTTCACTGTTGTTCTGGGTGAAGGACACAAGGAAGCGACTTGTTCCTGACTGGGAGCATCCACTGATGACGCACTGCTCTGACATTTGGCACTTTCCGAGCAGGAGGCGAAAGAGCTAGAGGCAGAGTCAGCAATGAAAACCAATACTTGTTCCTGCTGCTCCGGCTTCAAAAGCGGTTTTCCTATTCCCAGAAAAGGGAGCCTTCGAGGCCTTGTGTAGCCAGACGAGGACGCTGGCTCAACAACTCGAGACTTAGGGGCTATACTGCTTTTCCCACGACCACCTGATGCTCCACGACCACCACCACTACCATCATTACCAGCTGCCAATGACCGCCCACGGCCACGACCTCTTCCACCAGACTTCCTCATTCTTGGAAAAATGTTACCAAACTAACAACCGTTATGTGGTCCTGTTAAACCAGGTACAAGGTGTGCGTGAACTTGTTGGGAATGTAAATCTCCCTTTTTTATGTGTGGAAGAATGCAGTGAAAAATGAGGTCCACTGTATTACACTGGACAGTTTGATTAGCAGAAAGAGGCTGGCAGATATGGCACTAACAGGAGTGACGCAGATAAAAACACTGGCAATAGAAATGACCCTCTTTATGTGTGGGAGAATGCAGTGAAAAATCAGGCCCACTGTATTACACTACACTGTTTGATTGGCAGAAAGAGGCTGGCAGATATGGCACTAACAGGAGTGACGCAGATAAAAACACTGGGAATAGAAATTACCCTCTTTATGTGTGGGAGAATGCAGTGAAAAATCAGGCCCACTGTATTACACTGGACAGTTTGATTAGCAGAAAGAGGCTGGCAGATATGCCACAAACAGGAGTGATGCAGATAAAAACACTGGCAATAGAAATGACCCTCTTTATGTGTGGGAGAATGCATTGAAAAATCAGGCCCACTGTATTACACAACAACACAGTTTGATTAGCAGAAAGAGGCTGGCAGATATGGCACTAACAGGAGTGACGCAGATAAAAACACTGGGAATAGAAATGACCCTCTTTATGTGTGGGAGAATGCAGTGAAAAATCAGGCCCACTGTATTACACTACACTGTTTGATTTGCAGAAAGATGCTGGCAGATATGACACTGACAGGACTGACGCAGATGCACACACTGGCAATAGAAATGTCCCTTTTTTGTGTGGGAGAATCCAGGGAAAAATCAGGCACACTGTATTACATAACAACACAGTTTGATTAGCAGAAAGAGGCTGGCAGATATGGCACTAACAGGAGTGACGCAGATAAAAACACTGGCAATAGAAATGTCCCTCTTTGTGTGTGGGAGAATGCAGTGAAAAATCAGGCCCACTATATTACAGTAGACAGTTTGATTGGCAGAAAGAGGCTGGCAGATATGGCACTAACAGGAGTGACGCAGATGCACACACTGGCAATAGAAATGTCCCTCTTTATGTGTGGGAGAATCCAGGGAAAAATCAGGCCCACTGTATTACACAACAACACAGTTTGATTAGGAGAAAGAGGTTGGCAGATATGGCACTAACAGGAGTGACGCAGATAAAAACACTGGCAATAGAAATGTCCCTCTTTTTTTTATATGGGAGACAAGGGATTGAATCAGGCCCACTATATCACGGTATAGTTCCTGTGGCACAAAATGACTGACAGATACCACAGACAGCACTCGCACAGATGCACAGGTTTGGCAAGATTATTCTCCCTTTATTTTAATTTTTGGGGGGGATATGTGAGACAAGTGATTTAATCTGGCCCACTGTTATACAGTAGTGTTGTGAATTCTGTTTTTGGGCTCCCTCTGGTGGTTACTGGTGGTACTGGTTGACTGGTGTCTTGTTTTTTCCAGTGCACCTGTTTCCATTAGGAAATTGGGAGTCTCCTATTTAGTCTGGCTTCCCAGCCATTGCAGTGCCGGCAATCAATGTTACCAGAGCACCTCTGTTGCTTGCTACCTGCTCCAAGTCTGCAATTCAGCTAAGTTGGATCTTTGGCATTTTTTGTGTTTGTTTGTCCAGCATGCATTTATATTTCTCTTGCTGCTGGAAGCTCTAGTGATCTGGTATTGCTACTCCGGTGTCATGAGTTGACAACGGAGTTAAGGTAATTCCAGGATGGCTGTTCAGGGTTTTGAGGTGACCGCGAAGTCCTCTTTTGTATATTCCGCTATCTAGTCAGAGGGCCTCGCTTTGCTGAATCTATATTCATACTGCGTTTGTGTTTTCCTCTTACCTAACCGTTATTATATGTGGGGGGCTACTATAACCTTTGGGGTTTCCCTGGAGGCAAGTCAGGTCTGTGTATTCCTCTATTAGGGGTAGTTAGTTCTCCGGCTGGCGCGAGGTGTCTAGAGACAACGTAGGCACACCCCCTGGCTATTTTTAGTTGCGTGTTAGGTTCAGTATCGCGGTTACCTAAGATACCATCCTTCCTAGAGCTTGTCCGTTTTTTGCCTAAGTCCCTGCCATTGGGAATCATGACAGTATTGCCGGCCTAATGTATTAAGAGTATTGGCTGAAGAAAGAGAGTAAAAAGAAGTTTCTGACACTTTTTTTTTTTTTTTTTGCTCAGAAGTTCTCCTAGCCATAATTGCAGTCTGCTGGTTTTTTTTTTTTTTTTTTCTTTTTCTCTCCTCTTAACCCCTGAATGGCTCAGATCTCTGCTGTTGAAAAATGGATATCCAGAGTTTGGCTTCAAACCTGAATGCTCTCGCTTCTAAGGTTCAAAATATCCAAGACTATGTTATGCATGCTCCTGTGTCTGAACCCAAGATCCCTATACCCGAGTTCTTTTCTGGAGATAGATCTCGTTTTTTGAATTTTAAGCACAATTGTAAATTGTATCTTTCTCTGAGATCTCGCTCCGCTGGAGATTCCGCTCAGCAGGTTAAAATTGTTATTTCCTTGTTGCGGGGTGACCCCCAGAATTGGGCATTTGCATTGGCACCAGGGGATCCTGCGCTGCTCAGTGTGGATGCGTTTTTTCTGGCACTGGGGTTGCTCTATGAGGAACCTAATTTGGAGATTCAGGCTGAAAAGGCCTTAATAGCCCTCTCTCAAGGGCATGATGAAGCTGAAATATATTGTCAAAAATTTCGAAAATGGTCTGTGCTTACTCAGTGGAATGAGTGCGCCCTGGCGGCGAATTTCAGAGAAGGTCTCTCTGACGCCGTTAAAGATGTCATGGTGGGGTTTCCTACGCCCACAGGTCTGAATGAATCCATGACTATGGCTATTCAGATTGATCGGCGTTTACGGGAGCGCAAACCTGTGCACCATTTGGCGGTGTCTTCTGAGCAGGCACCAGAGATTATGCAATGTGATAGAATTCTGTCCAGAGGTGAACGGCAGAATTATAGGCGCAAAAATGGGTTGTGCTTCTACTGTGGTGATTCTGCTCATGTTATATCAGCATGCTCTAAACGCACAAAAAAGGTTGATAAGTCTTTTTCAATTGGCACCTTACAATCTAAGTTTATTTTGTCTGTAACTTTGATTTGTTCATTGTCATCTATCACTGTGGATGCCTATGTGGATTCTGGCGCTTCCTTGAGTCTTATGGATTGGTCCTTTGCCAGACGTTGTGGGTTTAGCCTAGAGCCTTTGGAAGTTCCTATCCCTCTGAAGGGTATCGACTCCACACCTTTGGCTAGGAATAAACCACAATTCTGGACACAAGTGACTATGTGTATGACTCCTGACCATCGGGAGGTGATTCGCTTCCTTGTGTTGCATAACTTGCATGATGTCTTAGTGCTTGGATTGCCATGGTTGCAAACTCATAATCCAGTCCTCGACTGGAAAACAATGTCTGTGTTAAGCTGGGGATGTTGGGGGGCTCATGGGGAAGTACCTTTGGTTTCCATTGCTTCATCTACTCCCTCTGAAATTCCGGCATTTTTGTCTGATTATGGTGATGTTTTTGAGGAGCCTAAACTTGGTTCTCTTCCCCCTCACCGGGATTGTGATTGCGCTATAGAATTGATTCCTGGCAGCAAGTTTCCCAAGGGTCGTTTGTTCAATCTGTCTGTGCCTGAGCATGCTGCTATGCGAGAGTATATTAAGGAGTCCTTGGAAAAGGGACATATCCGTCCATCCTCATCCCCTTTAGGAGCAGGTTTTTTTTTCGTGGGTAAAAAAGATGGCTCCCTGAGGCCCTGTATTGATTATCGCTTGTTGAATAAGATTACAGTCAAATATCAGTATCCTTTGCCACTATTGACTGATTTATTTGCTCGTATTAAAGGGGCAAAGTGGTTCTCTAAGGTTGATCTTCGGGGTGCGTATAATTTGGTGCGGATTAAGCAGGGAGATGAGTGGAAAACTGCATTTAATACGCCCGAGGGCCATTTTGAGTATTTGGTAATGCCTTTTGGTCTTTCTAATGCTCCTTCAGTCTTTCAGTCCTTTATGCACGATATTTTCCGTAAATACCTGGATAAATTTATGATTGTGTATTTGGATGATATTTTGATTTTTTCGGATGACTGGGAGTCGCATGTTCAACAGGTTAGGAAGGTTTTTCAGGTTTTGCGGTCCAATTCTTTGTTTGTAAAGGGTTCAAAGTGCATTTTTGGGGTTCAGAAGATCTCCTTTTTGGGGTATATTTTTTCCCCTTCTTCTGTTGAGATGGATCCTGTCAAGGTTCGGGCTATTTGTGATTGGACGCAGCCTACTTCCCTGAAGAGTCTTCAGAAGTTCTTGGGCTTTGCTAATTTCTATCGTCGATTTATAACTGGGTTTTCAAGTGTGGTTAGACCTCTGACTGATTTGACTAAGAAGGGTGCTGATGTTGCCAATTGGTCCTCTGCGGCTGTGGAGGCCTTTCGGGAGCTTAAGCGCCGCTTTTCTTCTGCCCCTGTGTTGCGTCAGCCTGATGTTTTGCTCCCTTTTCAGGTTGAGGTTGATGCTTCCGAGATTGGAGCAGGGGCGGTTTTGTCGCAGAAAGGTCCCGATTGCTCAGTGATGAGACCATGTGCATTCTTCTCTCGAAAATTTTCGCCCGCCGAGCGAAATTATGATGTCGGTAATCGGGAGCTCTTGGCTATGAAGTGGGAATTTGAGGAGTGGCATCATTGGCTTGAGGGTGCTAGACATCAGGTGGTGGTCTTGACTGATCACAAGAATCTGATTTACCTTGAGTCTGCCAGGCGTCTGAATCCTAGACAGGCGCGCTGGTCTTTGTTTTTCTCCCGGTTTAATTTTGTGGTTTCATACTTGCCGGGCTCGAAAAATGTGAAGGCAGATGCTCTTTCTAGGAGTTTTGAGCCTGACTCCTCTGGTGATTCTGAGCCTACGGGTATCCTTAAGGATGGAGTGATTTTGTCTGCTGTCTCCCCAGACTTGCGGCGTGCTTTGCAGGAGTTTCAGACTGATAGGCCTGATCGTTGTCCGCCTGGGAGACTGTTTGTTCCAGATGAATGGACCAGTAGAGTCATCTCAGAGGTTCATTCTTCTGTGTTGGCAGGTCACCCTGGAATTTTTGGTACCAGAGATTTGGTGGCCAGGTCCTTCTGGTGGCCTTCCCTGTCTCGGGATGTGCGTACCTTTGTACAGTCTTGTGATGTTTGTGCTCAGGCCAAGCCTTGCTGTTCTCGGGCTAGTGGATTGTTGTTGTCCTTGCCTATTCCGAAGAGGCCGTGGACGCACATCTCTATGGACTTTATCTCGGACCTCCCGGTTTCTCAGAAAATGTCCGTCATTTGGGTGGTGTGTGATCGTTTTTCTAAGATGGTTCATTTGGTACCCTTGCCCAAATTGCCTTCTTCATCGGAGTTGGTTCCTTTATTTTTTCAGAATGTGGTTCGTTTACATGGTATCCCGGAAAACATCGTTTCTGACAGGGGATCTCAATTTGTGTCCAGGTTCTGGCGAGCGTTCTGTGCCAGGATGGGCATTGATTTGTCTTTTTCGTCTGCGTTCCATCCCCAGACTAATGGCCAGACGGAGCGAACTAATCAGACCTTGGAGACTTATTTGAGGTGTTTTGTGTCTGCTGATCAGGATGATTGGGTCGCCTTTTTGCCATTGGCAGAGTTTGCCCTCAATAATCGGGCCAGTTCTGCCACTCTGGTTTCTCCTTTCTTTTGCAATTCAGGGTTTCACCCTCGTTTTTCATCTGGCCAGGTGGAATCTTCGGATTGTCCTGGAGTGGACACTGTGGTGGATAGACTGCACCAGATTTGGAGTCATGTGGTGGACAATTTGAAGCTGTCTCAGGAGAAGACTCAGCAGTTTGCTAATCGTCATCGTCGTGTGGGTCATCATCTCCGTGTTGGGGACTTGGTGTGGTTGTCTTCTCGTTTTGTCCCTATGAAGGTCTCCTCTCCTAAGTTTAAGCCTCGGTTTATAGGTCCTTATAAGATTTTGGAGATTCTTAATCCTGTATCTTTTCGTTTGGATCTACCAGCATCTTTCACCATTCATAATGTCTTCCATCGGTCGTTGTTGCGGAGGTACGAGGTACCGGTTGTTCCTTCTGTTGAGCCTCCTGCTCCTGTGCTGGTGGAGGGTGAATTGGAGTATGTTGTGGAGAAGATTTTGGACTCTCGCATTTCCAGACGGAGACTTCAGTATTTGGTTAAATGGAAGGGATACGGTCAGGAGGATAATTCTTGGGTGACTGCCTCTGATGTTCATGCTTCGGATGTGGTTCGCGCCTTTCATAGGGCGCATCCAGATCGCCCTGGTGGTTCTCATGAGGGTTCGGTGCCCCCTCCTTAAGGGGGGGGTACTGTTGTGAATTCTGTTTTTGGGCTCCCTCTGGTGGTTACTGGTGGTACTGGTTGACTGGTGTCTTGTTTTTTCCAGTGCACCTGTTTCCATTAGGAAATTGGGAGTCTCCTATTTAGTCTGGCTTCCCAGTCATTGCAGTGCCGGCAATCAATGTTACCAGAGCACCTCTGTTGCTTGCTACCTGCTCCAAGTCTGCAATTCAGCTAAGTTGGATCTTTGGCATTTTTTGTGTTTGTTTGTCCAGCATGCATTTATATTTCTCTTGCTGCTGGAAGCTCTAGTGATCTGGAATTGCTACTCCGGTGTCATGAGTTGACAACGGAGTTAAGGTAATTCCAGGATGGCTGTTCAGGGTTTTGAGGTGACCGCGAAGTCCTCTTTTGTATATTCCGCTATCTAGTCAGAGGGCCTCGCTTTGCTGAATCTATATTCATACTGCGTTTGTGTTTTCCTCTTACCTAACCGTTATTATATGTGGGGGGCTACTATAACCTTTGGGGTTTCCCTGGAGGCAAGTCAGGTCTGTGTATTCCTCTATTAGGGGTAGTTAGTTCTCCGGCCGGCGCGAGGTGTCTAGAGACAACGTAGGCACACCCCCTGGCTATTTTTAGTTGCGTGTTAGGTTCAGTATCGCGGTTACCTAAGATACCATCCTTCCTAGAGCTTGTCCGTTTTTTGCCTAAGTCCCTGCCATTGGGAATCATGACAGTAGGTTTTCTGTGGCAGAAAAAAAAATGCCACACACAGGACTGGCACTAATGCAGATTTGCCAATCTTAACCCCTTCACCCCCAAGGGTGGTTTGCACGTTAATGACCAGGCCAATTTTTACAATTCTGACCACTGTCCCTTTATGAGGTTATAACTCTGGAACGCTTCAACGGATCTTGGCGATTCTGACATTGTTTTCTCGTGACATATTGTACTTCATGATAGTTGTAAAATTTATTCAATGTAACTTGCGTTTATTTGTGAAAAAAACGGATATTTGGCAAAATGTTGAAAATTTCGCAATTTTCCAACTTTGAATTTTTATGCCCTTAAATCACAGACATATGTCACGCAAAATACTTAATAAGTAACATTTCCCACATGTCTACTTTACATCAGCACAATTTTGGAACAAAATTTTTTTTTGTTAGGGAGTTATAAGGGTTAAAAGTTGACCAGAAATTTCTCCTTTTTACAACACCATTTTTTTTTAGGGACCACATCTCATTTGAAGTCATTTTGAGGGGTCTATATGACAGAAAATACCCAAGTGT
This sequence comes from Ranitomeya variabilis, assembly GCF_051348905.1. Lineage (NCBI taxonomy): Eukaryota > Metazoa > Chordata > Amphibia > Anura > Dendrobatidae > Ranitomeya > Ranitomeya variabilis. The sequence goes on from NC_135232.1 coordinate 241,639,690, forward strand.
GACACCATTCTAAAAACTGCACCCCTCAAGGTGCTCAAAACCACATTCAAGAAATTTATTAACCCTTCAGGTGTTTCACAGGAATTTTTGGAATGTTTAAATAAAAATGAACATTTAACTTTTTTTCACACAAAATTTATTTCAGCTCCAATTTGTTTTATTTTACCAAGGGTAACAGGAGAAAATGGACCCCAAAAGTTGTTGTACAATTTGTCCTGAGTACGCTGATACCCCATATGTGGGGGTAAACCACTGTTTGGGCGCATGGCAGAGCTTGGAAGGAAAGGAGCGCCATTTGACTTTTCAATGCAAAATTGACTGGAATTGACATGGGACGCCATGTTGCGTTTGGAGAGCCCCTGATGTGCCTAAACATTGAAACCCCCCACAAGTGACACCATTTTGGAAAGTAGACCCCCTAAGGAACTTATCTAGATGTGTGGTGAGCACTTTGACCCAACAAGTGCTTCACAGAAGTTTATAATGCAGAGCCGTAAAAATAAAAAATCATATTTTTTCACAAAAATGATTTTTTCGCCCCCATTTTTTTATTTTCCCAAGGGTAAGAGAAGAAATTAGACCACAAAAGTTGTTGTGCAATTTGTCCTGAGTATGACGATACCCCATATGTGGGTGTAAACCATTGTTTGGGCGCAGGGCAGAGCTTGGAAGGGAAGGAGCGCCATTTGACTTTTCAATGCAAAATTGACTGGAATTGAGATGGGACGCCATGTTGCGTTTGGAGAGCCCCTGATGTGCCTAAACATTGAAACCCCCCACAAGTGACACCATTTTGGAAAGTAGACTGTTATGATCCCAATGGCAGAGGATCTCAGAGATTACAGCAAAGTCTGCAAACATAAATACCAGCTCATAGGGAAGTGGTAACTAGGCTGACCATATACCTGATCCTAGCACAAACAACTAACAGTAGCCGGGGAACGTGCCTACGTTGATTCTAGACGTCTCGCGCCAGCCGGAGAACTAACTAACCCTGTCAGGGAAAATAAGACCTCTCTTGCCTCCAGAGAAAAGACCCCAAAGTTATAATACAAGCCCCCAACAAATAATAACGGTGAGGTAAGAAGAAAAGACAAACATAAGAATGAACTAGATTTTAGCAAAGAGAGGCCCACTGACTAATAGCAGAAGATAGTAAGATGACTTATATGGTCAGCAAAAAACCCTGCAAAATATCCACGCTGAATATCCAAGAACCCCCGAACCGACTAACGGTGAGGGGGGAGAATATCAGCCCCCTAGAGCTTCCAGCGATATCAGGAATCACATTTTGTACAAGCTGGACAAAAATATGAACAATGCAAATAAACAAAAATAAGAAAGCAGGACTTAGCTTATCTTGCAAAGAACCAGGACCTGAAGACAGGAGCAAACAGAAATGAACTGATTACAATGATGCCAGGCACTGGACTGAGAATCCAGGAAGTTTAAATAGCAACACCCCAGGCCTAACGAACCAGGTGAGTACCAACCTGGGAAAAGACAATCCAAGTGCCAAACCACTAGTGACCACAAGAGGGAGCCAAGAAGTATAGTTCACAACAGTACCCCCCCTTTAAGGAGGGGTCACCGAACCCTCACCAAGACCACCAGGGCGATCAGGATGAGCAGCGTGGAAGGCACGAACCAAATCGGCCGCATGAACATCAGAGGCGACCACCCAGGAATTATCCTCCTGACCATAGCCCTTCCATTTGACCAAATACTGAAGCCTCCGTCTAGAGAGACGAGAATCCAAGATCTTCTCCACCACGTACTCCAACTCGCCCTCAACCAACACCGGAGCAGGAGGCTCAACGTACCGCCGCAACAAAGACCTATGGAACACGTTGTGAATGGAAAACGACACTGGAAGGTCCAAACGAAAAGAAACCGGGTTAAGAACTTCCAAAATTTTATAAGGACCAATAAAGCGAGGCTTAAACTTAGGAGAGGAAACCTTCAGAGGGACATACCGAGAAGACAACCAAACCAATTCCCCAACACGAAGTCGGGGACCCACACCGCGGCGTCGGTTGGCAAAACGCTGAGCCTTCTCCTGTGACAACTTCAAGTTGTCCACCACATGATTCCAAATCCGCTGCAACCTATCCACCACGGAATCCACCCCAGGACAGTCAGAAGACTCAACATGACCCGAGGAGAAACGAGGATGAAAACCAGAGTTGCAGAAGAATGGCGAAACCAAAGTAGCGGAACTAGCCCGATTATTAAGGGCAAACTCAGCCAATGGCAAGAAGGTCACCCAATCATCCTGGTCCGCAGAAACAAAACATCTCAAATAAGCCTCCAGTGTCTGATTAGTTCGCTCCGTTTGGCCATTAGTCTGAGGATGAAAGGCAGATGAAAACGACAAATCAATGCCCATTTTAGCACAAAAAGATCGCCAGAATCTGGACAAACTGGGATCCTCTGTCGGACACGATATTCTCAGGAATGCCGTGTAAACGAACCACATTCTGAAAAAACAAAGGAACCAGATCGGAAGAGGAAGGCAACTTAGGCAAGGGCACCAAATGGACCATCTTGGAAAAACGATCACACACCACCCAGATGACAGACATTCCTTGAGACACCGGAAGATCAGAAATGAAATCCATGGAAACGTGTGTCCAAGGCCTCTTCGGGATGGGCAAGGGCAAAAGCAACCCGCTAGCACGAGAACAACAAGGCTTAGCCCGAGCACAAGTCCCACAGGACTGCACAAATGACCGCACATCCCGTGACAAGGAAGGCCACCAAAAGGACCTAGCCACCAAATCTCGGGTACCAAAAATTCCCGGATGCCCTGCCAACACCGAGGAATGAACCTCGGAAATAACTCTGCTGGTCCACTTATCAGGAACAAACAGTCTGTCGGGTGGACAAGAGTCAGGTCTACCAGCCTGAAATCTCTGCAACACACATCGCAAATCAGGAGATATGGCCGACACGATTACTCCCTCTTCAAGAATACCAGCTGGCTCCGAGACTCCAGGAGAGTCAGGCACAAAGCTCCTAGAAAGAGCATCAGCCTTAACATTCTTCGAACCAGGCAGGTACGAGACCACAAAGTCAAAACGAGAGAAAAACAATGACCAACGAGCCTGTCTAGGATTCAGGCGCTTAGCAGACTCGAGATACATCAGATTTTTGTGATCAGTCACGACCACCACACGATGCTTAGCACCCTCGAGCCAATGACGCCACTCCTCAAATGCCCACTTCATGGCCAACAACTCCCGATTACCAACATCATAGTTCTGCTCAGCAGGCGAAAACTTCCTAGAGAAAAAAGCACATGGTCTCATCACAGAGCAACCAGAGCCTCTCTGCGACAAAACAGCCCCAGCACCGATCTCAGAAGCATCCACTTCAACCTGAAAGGGAAGTGCGACATCAGGCTGGCACAAAACAGGCGCCGAAGTAAACCGGCGCTTCAGCTCCTGGAAGGCCTCCACGGCTGCAGGAGCCCAATTAGCCACATCAGAACCTTTCTTGGTCATATCCGTCAAAGGTTTAACAACGCTAGAAAAGTTAGCGATAAAACGACGGTAGAAATTAGCAAACCCCAAGAACTTCTGAAGACTCTTAACAGACGTGGGTTGAGTCCAATCATGAATAGCTCGGACCTTGACTGGGTCCATCTCCACAGCAGAAGGGGAGAAAATAAAACCCAAAAAGGAAACCTTCTGCACTCCAAAGAGACACTTTGAGCCCTTCACAAACAAAGCATTTTCACACAAAACCTGAAACACCATCCTGACCTGCTTTACATGAGAATCCCAATCATCAGAAAAAACAGAATATCATCCAGATAAACAATCATAAATTTATCTAGATACTTCCGGAAGATATCATGCATAAAGGACTGAAACACTGAAGGAGCATTAGAGAGCCCAAAGGGCATCACCAAGTACTCAAAATGACTTTCGGGCGTATTAAATGCAGTTTTCCATTCATCTCCCTGCCTAATGCGCACAAGGTTGTACGCACCACGAAGATCTATCTTGGTGAACCACTTGGCACCCTTAATCCGAGCAAACAAGTCTGACAATAGTGGCAAAGGATACTGAAACTTAACAGTGATTTTATTCAGAAGCCGATAGTCTATACAAGGTCTCAAAGACCCGTCTTTCTTGGCCACAAAAAAGAATCCCGCACCAAGAGGGGAAGAGGATGGACGAATATGCCCCTTCTCCAAAGACTCCTTGACATAAGATCGCATCGCGGCATGCTCGGGTACAGACAAATTAAATAATCGTCCCTTAGGAAATTTACTGCCAGGAATCAAATCTATAGCGCAGTCACAGTCCCTATGAGGAGGAAGAGCACTGGACCTGGACTCACTGAATACATCCTGATAGTCACACAAATACTCAGGAACTTCTGAAGGAGTAGAAGAAGCAATAGACACCGGCGGAGAATCGCAATGAATTCCCTGACAACCCCAACTCGACACAGACATAGCCTTCCAATCCAAAACTGGATTATGGGTCTGTAACCATGGCAGACCTAAAACTACCAAATCATTCATTTTATGCAGAAAAAGAAAACGAATCACCTCCCGATGTTCAGGAGTCATGCACATGGTCACTTGTGTCCAATACTGCGGTTTATTTTCCGCCAGTGGCGTAGCATCAATTCCTCTGAGAGGAATAGGAACTTTTAAAGGCTCCAGGACAAAACCACAGCGCTTGGCAAACGACAAGTCCATAAGACTCAGGGCAGCACCTGAATCCACAAACGCCATAACAGGGTAGGAAGACAATGAGCAAATTAAAGTCACAGACAAAATAAATTTAGGCTGCAAATTACCAATGGTGACAGGACTGACAACCTTGGTTAGGCGTTTAGAGCATGCTAAAATAACATGTGTAGAATCACCACAGTAAAAACACAGCCCATTCTGACGTCTATGATTTTGTCGTTCGGTTCTAGTCAGGATTCTATCACATTGCATTGAGACAGGTGTCCGTTCAGACAACACCGCCAGAGGATTAGCGGATTTGCGCTCCCGCAAACGCCGATCAATCTGAATAGCCAGCGCCATAGAATCATTCAGACTTGTAGGAATTGTGAAACCCACCATCACATTCTTAATGGCTTCAGAAAGGCCATTTCTGAAATTTGCGGCCAGAGCACATTCATTCCATTGAGTAAGCACGGACCATTTTCGAAATTTTTGGCAATACATTTCAGCTTCATCCTGGCCCTGAGAGATAGCCAGTAGGGCTTTTTCTGCCTGAATTTCAAGATTAGGCTCCTCATAAAGCAATCTGAGCGCCAGAAAAAACGCATCAACATCCGCCAATACCGGATCTCCTGGCGCCAACGAGAAAGCCCAATCCTGAGGGTCGCCACGCAAGAAGGAGATAACAATTTTAACTTGCTGAGCTGAATCTCCAGACGAACGAGGTTTCAAAGATAGAAACAATTTACAATTATTCCTAAAATTCCTAAATTTAAATCGATCTCCAGAGAACAGCTCAGGAATAGGTATCTTAGGCTCTGACATAGGACTGCTAACAACAAAATCCTGAATGCCCTGCACTCGTGCAGCAAGCTGATCCACACTAGTAATCAAGGTCTGAACATTCATATCTGCAGCAAAGCTTCAAGCCACTCAGAGAAAAAGGGGAAGGAAGAAAGAGAAGAAAAAAAACAAAAAAAACAAAAACAGAAACTCAGAACTTCTTTTCTTTTAATCCCGCTTCTGCAATGCATTAACTATTCACTTGGCCTGGCATACTGTTATGATCCCAATGGCAGAGGATCTCAGAGATTACAGCAAAGTCTGCAAACATAAATACCAGCTCATAGGGAAGTGGTAACTAGGCTGACCATATACCTGATCCTAGCACAAACAACTAACAGTAGCCGGAGAACGTGCCTACGTTGATTCTAGACGTCTCGCGCCAGCCGGAGAACTAACTAACCCTGTCAGGGAAAATAAGACCTCTCTTGCCTCCAGAGAAAAGACCCCAAAGTTATAATACAAGCCCCCAACAAATAATAACGGTGAGGTAAGAAGAAAAGTCAAACATAAGAATGAACTAGATTTTAGCAAAGAGAGGCCCACTGACTAATAGCAGAAGATAGTAAGATGACTTATATGGTCAGCAAAAAACCCTGCAAAATATCCACGCTGAATATCCAAGAACCCCCGAACCGACTAACGGTGAGGGGGGAGAATATCAGCCCCCTAGAGCTTCCAGCGATATCAGGAATCACATTTTGTACAAGCTGGACAAAAATATGAACAATGCAAATAAACAAAAATAAGAAAGCAGGACTTAGCTTATCTTGCAAAGAACCAGGACCTGAAGACAGGAGCAAACAGAAATGAACTGATTACAACGATGCCAGGCACTGGACTGAGAATCCAGGAAGTTTAAATAGCAACACCCCAGGCCTAACGAACCAGGTGAGTACCAACCTGGGAAAAGACAATCCAAGTGCCAAACCACTAGTGACCACAAGAGGGAGCCAAGAAGTATAGTTCACAACAGTAGACCCCTTAAGGAACTTATCTAGATGTGTGTTGAGCACTTTGACCCAACAAGTGCTTCACAGAAGTTTATAATGCAGAGCCGTAAAAATAAAAAATCATATTTTTTTCACAAAAATGATCTTTTCGCCCCCATTTTTTTATTTTCCCAAGGGTAAGAAAAGAAATTAGACCACAAAAGTTGTTGTGCAATTTGTCCTGAGTACGAAGATACCCCATATGTGGGGGTAAACCACTGTTTGGGCGCATAGCAGAGCTCGGAAGGGAAGGAGTGCTATTTTACTTTTCAATGCAAAATTGACTGGAATTAAGATGGGACGCCATGTTGCGTTTGGAGAGCCCCTGATGTGCCTAAACATTAAAACTCCCCACAAGTGACACCATTTTGGAAAGTAGACCCCCTAAGGAACTTATCTAGATGTGTTTTGAGAGCTTTGAACCCCCAAGTGTTTCACTACAGTTTATAACGCAGAGCCGTGAAAATAAAAATTCCTCTTTTTTTTCACAGAAATGATTTTTTAGCCCCCAGCTTTGTATTTTTACAAGGGTAACATAATAAATTGGACCCCAAAAGTTGTTGTCCAATTTGTCCTGAGTACGCTGATACCCCATATGTGGGAGGGAACCACTGTTTGGGCGCACGGCAGAGCTCGGAAGGGAAGGAGCGCCATTTGGAATGCAGACTTAAATGGATTGGTCTGCAGGCGTCACGTTGCATTTGCAGAGCCCCTGATGTACCCAAACAGTAGAAACCCCCACAAGTGACCCCAAATTGGAAACTAGACCTCCCAAGGAACTTATCTAGATGTGTTGTGAGAACTTTGAACCCCCAAGTGTTTCACTACAGTTTATAACGCAGAGCCGTGAAAATAACAATAATTTTTTTTTTCACAAAAATGATTTTTTAGCCCCCAGTTTTGTATTTTCACAAGGGTAACAGGATAAATTGGACCCGAAAAGTTGTTGTCCAATTTGTCCTGTGTATGCTGATACCCCATATGTGGGTGTAAACCACTGTTTGGGCGCACGGCAGAGCTCGGAAGGGAAGGAGCGCCGTTTGGAATGCAGACTTGGATGGATTGGTCTGCAGGTGTCACGTTGCATTTGCAGAGCCCCTGATGTACCTAAACAGTAGAAACCCCCCACAAGTGACCCCATATTGGAAATTAGACCCCCCAAGGAACTTATCTAGATGTGTTGTGAAAACTTTGAACCCGCAAGTGTTTCACTACAGTTTACAATGCAGAGCCGTGAAAATAAAAATCTTTTTTTCCCACAAAACTTATTTTTTAGCCCCCAGTTTTGTATTTTCCCAAGGGTAACAGGAGAAATTGGACCCCAAAAGATGTTGTCCAATTTGTCCTGAGTACGCCGATACCCCATATGTTGGGGTAAACCCCTGTTTGGGTACACGGGAGAGCTCTGAAGGGATGGAGCACTGTTTTAATTTTTCAATGCAGAATTGTCTGGAATTGAGATCGGATGCCATGTCCCGTTTGGAGAGCCCCTGATGTGCCTAAACAGTGGAAAACCCCCAATTATAACTGAAACCCTAATCCAAACACACCCCTTACCCTAATGCTAACGGTAACCCTAACCACACCCCTAACCCTGACACACCCCTAACCCTAATCCCAACCCTATTCCCAACCGTAAATGTAATCCAAACCCTAACCCTAACTTTAGCCCCAACCCTAACTGTAGCCTTAACCCTAGCCCCAACCCTAGCCCTAGCCCTAACCCTAGCCCTAACCCTAGCCCTAACCCTAGCCCTAACCCTAACCCTAACCCTAACCCTAGCCCTAACCCTAGCAATAACCCTAGCCCTAACCCTAACCCTAGCAATAACCCTAGCAATAACCCTAGCCCTAACCCTAGCAATAACCCTAGCCCTAACCCTAGCCGAAACCCTAGCCCTAACCCTAGCCCTAACCCTAACCCTAGCCCTAACCCTAACCCTAATGGGAAAATGGAAATAAATACATTTTTTTTATTTTTTTATTTTTCCCTAACTAAGGGGGTGATGAAGGGGGGTTTGATTTACTTTTATAGCGGGTTATTTAGCGGATTTTTATGATTGGCAGCCATCACACACTGAAAGACGCTTTTTATTGCAAAAAATATTTTTTGCGTTACCACATTTTGAGAGCTATAATTTTTCCATATTTGAGTCCACAGAGTCATGTGAGGTCTTGTTTTTTGTGGGACGAGTTGACGTTTTTATTGGTTACATTTTTGGGCACATAACATTTTTTGATCGCTTTTTATTTCGATTTTTGTGAGGCAGAATGATCAAAAACCATCTATTCATGAATTTCTTTTGGGGGAGGCGTTTATACCGTTCCGCGTTTGGTAAAATTGATAAAGCAGTTTTATTCTTCAGGTCAGTACGATTACAGCGATGCCTCATTTATATCTTTTTTTTATGTTTTGGCGCTTTTATACGATAAAAGCTATTTTATAGAAAAAAATAATTATTTTGGTATCGCTTTATTCTCAGGACTATAACTTTTTTATTTTTTTGCTGATGATGCTGCATGGCGGCTCGTTTTTTGCGGGACAAGATGACATTTTCAGCGGTACCATGGTTATTTACACTCACCGGCCACTTTATTAGGTACACCTGTCCAACTTCTTGTTAACACTTAATTTCTAATCAGCCAATCACATGGCGGCAACTCAGTGCATTTAGGCATGTAGACATGGTCAAGACAATATCCTGCAGTTCAAACCGAGCATCAGTATGGGGAAGAAAGTTGATTTGAGTGCCTTTGAACGTGGCATGGTTGTTGGTGCCAGAAGGGCTGGTCTGAGTATTTCAGAAACTGCTGATCTACTGGGATTTTCACGCACAACCATCTCTAGGGTTTACAGAGAATGGTCCGAAAAAGAAAAAAAATCCAGTGAGCGGCAGTTCTGTGGGCGGAAATGCCTTGTTGATGCCAGAGGTCAGAGGAGAATGGGCAGACTGGTTCGAGCTGATAGAAAGGCAACAGTGACTCAAATCGCCACCCGTTACAACCAAGGTAGGCCTAAGAGCATCTCTGAACGCACAGTGCGTCGAACTTTGAGGCAGATGGGCTACAGCAGCAGAAGACCACACCGGGTACCACTCCTTTCAGCTAAGAACAGGAAACGGAGGCTACAATTTGTACAAGCTCATCGAAATTGGACAGTAGAAGATTGGAAAAACGTTGCTTGGTCTGATGAGTCTCGATTTCTGCTGCGACATTCGGATGGTAGGGTCAGAATTTGGCGTAAACAACATGAAAGCATGGATCCATCCTGCCTTGTATGGAGCATCTTTGGGATGTGCAGCCGACAAATCTGCGGCAACTGTGTGATGCCATCATGTCAATATGGACCAAAATCTCTGAGGAATGCTTCCAGCACCTTGTTGAATCTATGCCACGAAGAATTGAGGCAGTTCTGAAGGCAAAAGGGGGTCCAACCCGTTACTAGCATGGTGTACCTAATAAAGTGGCCGGTGAGTGTATATTCGTCTTTTTGATCGCATGTTATTCCACTTTTTGTTCGGCGGTATGGTAATAAAGCGTTGTTTTTTGCCTCGTTTTTTTTTTTTTTTCTCACGGTGTTTACTGAAGGGGTTAACTGGTGGGGCAGTTTTATAGGTTGGGTCATTACGGATGCGGCGATACTAAATATGTGTACTTTTATTGTTTTTTTTTTTATTTAGATAAAGAAATGTATTTATGGGAATAATATATATATTTTTTTCTTTATTTAGGAATTTATTTTTTATTTATTTTTTTACACATGTGGAAACATTTTTTTTTAACTTTTTTACTTTGTCCAGGGGGGGACATTACAGATCAGTGATCTGACAGTGTGCACAGCACTCTGTCAGATCTGCGATCTGCTGTGCAGGGCTGCAGGCTTACCAGCGCCTTCTCTGAGCAGGCACTCGGTAAGCCACCTCCCTCACTGCAGGACCCGGATGCCGCGGCCATCTTGGATCCGGGACCTGCGGCGAAGAGGGAGGTAGGAGACCCTCGGAGCAACGCGATCACATCGCGTTGCTCCGGGGGTCTCAGGGAAGCCCGCAAGGAGCCCCCTCCCTGTTTGATCAATGATCATGTTTGATCGCGGTGTGCCGGGGGTTAATGTGCCGGGGGCAGTCTGTGACCGCTCCTGGCACATAGTGCCGGATGTCAGCTGCGATATGCAGCTGACACCCGGCCGCAATCGGCTGCGCTCCCCCTGTGAGCGCGGCCGATCGCGTATGACGTACTATCCCGTCGGTGGGCATACGGGCCCACCTCGACGGGATAGTACGTCAGATGTCAGAAAGGGGTTAATCTCCCACTTTTATTTTTTTTTCTGGGAGAATTGTGAAGAAATCAGGCCCACTGTTACACAGTAGGTTTTCTGTGGCAGAAAAAAAATGCCACACACAGGACTGGCACTAATGCAGATTTGCCAATCTTAATCTCCCACTTTTATTTTTTTTTCTGGGAGAATTGTGAAGAATGTGTTCCGAGTACGCTGATACCCCATATGTTGGGGTAAACCCCTGTTTGGGCACACCGGAGAGCTCGGAAGGGAAGGAGCGCCATTTGGAATGCAGACTTAAATGGATTGGTCTGCAGGCGTCACGTTGCATTTGCAGAGCCCCTGATGTACCCAAACAGTAGAAACCCCCACAAGTGACCCCAAATTGGAAACTAGACCTCCCAAGGAACTTATCTAGATGTGTTGTGAGAACTTTGAACCCCCAAGTGTTTCACTACAGTTTATAACGCAGAGCCGTGAAAATAACAATAATTTTTTTTTTCACAAAAATGATTTTTTAGCCCCCAGTTTTGTATTTTCACAAGGGTAACAGGATAAATTGGACCCGAAAAGTTGTTGTCCAATTTGTCCTGTGTATGCTGATACCCCATATGTGGGTGTAAACCACTGTTTGGGCGCACGGCAGAGCTCGGAAGGGAAGGAGCGCCGTTTGGAATGCAGACTTGGATGGATTGGTCTGCAGGTGTCACGTTGCATTTGCAGAGCCCCTGATGTACCTAAACAGTAGAAACCCCCCACAAGTGACCCCATATTGGAAATTAGACCCCCCAAGGAACTTATCTAGATGTGTTGTGAAAACTTTGAACCCCCAAGTGTTTCACTACAGTTTACAATGCAGAGCCGTGAAAATAAAAATCTTTTTTTCCCACAAAACTTATTTTTTAGCCCCCAGTTTTGTATTTTCCCAAGGGTAACAGGAGAAATTGGACCCCAAAAGATGTTGTCCAATTTGTCCTGAGTACGCCGATACCCCATATGTTGGGGTAAACCCCTGTTTGGGTACACGGGAGAGCTCTGAAGGGATGGAGCACTGTTTTAATTTTTCAATGCAGAATTGTCTGGAATTGAGATCGGATGCCATGTCCCGTTTGGAGAGCCCCTGATGTGCCTAAACAGTGGAAAACCCCCAATTATAACTGAAACCCTAATCCAAACACACCCCTTACCCTAATGCTAACGGTAACCCTAACCACACCCCTAACCCTGACACACCCCTAACCCTAATCCCAACCCTATTCCCAACCGTAAATGTAATCCAAACCCTAACCCTAACTTTAGCCCCAACCCTAACTGTAGCCTTAACCCTAGCCCCAACCCTAGCCCTAGCCCTAACCCTAGCCCTAACCCTAGCCCTAACCCTAGCCCTAACCCTAACCCTAACCCTAACCCTAGCCCTAACCCTAGCAATAACCCTAGCCCTAACCCTAACCCTAGCAATAACCCTAGCAATAACCCTAGCCCTAACCCTAGCAATAACCCTAGCCCTAACCCTAGCCGAAACCCTAGCCCTAACCCTAGCCCTAACCCTAACCCTAGCCCTAACCCTAACCCTAATGGGAAAATGGAAATAAATACATTTTTTTTATTTTTTTATTTTTCCCTAACTAAGGGGGTGATGAAGGGGGGTTTGATTTACTTTTATAGCGGGTTATTTAGCGGATTTTTATGATTGGCAGCCGTCACACACTGAAAGACGCTTTTTATTGCAAAAAATATTTTTTGCGTTACCACATTTTGAGAGCTATAATTTTTCCATATTTGAGTCCACAGAGTCATGTGAGGTCTTGTTTTTTGTGGGACGAGTTGACGTTTTTATTGGTTACATTTTTGGGCACATAACATTTTTTGATCGCTTTTTATTTCGATTTTTGTGAGGCAGAATGATCAAAAACCATCTATTCATGAATTTCTTTTGGGGGAGGCGTTTATACCGTTCCGCGTTTGGTAAAATTGATAAAGCAGTTTTATTCTTCAGGTCAGTACGATTACAGCGATGCCTCATTTATATCTTTTTTTTATGTTTTGGCGCTTTTATACGATAAAAGCTATTTTATAGAAAAAAATAATTATTTTGGTATCGCTTTATTCTCAGGACTATAACTTTTTTATTTTTTTGCTGATGATGCTGCATGGCGGCTCGTTTTTTGCGGGACAAGATGACATTTTCAGCGGTACCATGGTTATTTACACTCACCGGCCACTTTATTAGGTACACCTGTCCAACTTCTTGTTAACACTTAATTTCTAATCAGCCAATCACATGGCGGCAACTCAGTGCATTTAGGCATGTAGACATGGTCAAGACAATATCCTGCAGTTCAAACCGAGCATCAGTATGGGGAAGAAAGTTGATTTGAGTGCCTTTGAACGTGGCATGGTTGTTGGTGCCAGAAGGGCTGGTCTGAGTATTTCAGAAACTGCTGATCTACTGGGATTTTCACGCACAACCATCTCTAGGGTTTACAGAGAATGGTCCGAAAAAGAAAAAAAATCCAGTGAGCGGCAGTTCTGTGGGCGGAAATGCCTTGTTGATGCCAGAGGTCAGAGGAGAATGGGCAGACTGGTTCGAGCTGATAGAAAGGCAACAGTGACTCAAATCGCCACCCGTTACAACCAAGGTAGGCCTAAGAGCATCTCTGAACGCACAGTGCGTCGAACTTTGAGGCAGATGGGCTACAGCAGCAGAAGACCACACCGGGTACCACTCCTTTCAGCTAAGAACAGGAAACGGAGGCTACAATTTGTACAAGCTCATCGAAATTGGACAGTAGAAGATTGGAAAAACGTTGCTTGGTCTGATGAGTCTCGATTTCTGCTGCGACATTCGGATGGTAGGGTCAGAATTTGGCATAAACAACATGAAAGCATGGATCCATCCTGCCTTGTATGGAGCATCTTTGGGATGTGCAGCCGACAAATCTGCGGCAACTGTGTGATGCCATCATGTCAATATGGACCAAAATCTCTGAGGAATGCTTCCAGCACCTTGTTGAATCTATGCCACGAAGAATTGAGGCAGTTCTGAAGGCAAAAGGGGGTCCAACCCGTTACTAGCATGGTGTACCTAATAAAGTGGCCGGTGAGTGTATATTCGTCTTTTTGATCGCATGTTATTCCACTTTTTGTTCGGCGGTATGGTAATAAAGCGTTGTTTTTTGCCTCGTTTTTTTTTTTTTTTCTCACGGTGTTTACTGAAGGGGTTAACTGGTGGGGCAGTTTTATAGGTTGGGTCATTACGGATGCGGCGATACTAAATATGTGTACTTTTATTGTTTTTTTTTTATTTAGATAAAGAAATGTATTTATGGGAATAATATATATATTTTTTTCTTTATTTAGGAATTTATTTTTTATTTATTTTTTTACACATGTGGAAACATTTTTTTTTAACTTTTTTACTTTGTCCAGGGGGGGACATTACAGATCAGTGATCTGACAGTGTGCACAGCACTCTGTCAGATCTGCGATCTGCTGTGCAGGGCTGCAGGCTTACCAGCGCCTTCTCTGAGCAGGCACTCGGTAAGCCACCTCCCTCACTGCAGGACCCGGATGCCGCGGCCATCTTGGATCCGGGACCTGCGGTGAAGAGGGAGGTAGGAGACCCTCGGAGCAACGCGATCACATCGCGTTGCTCCGGGGGTCTCAGGGAAGCCCGCAAGGAGCCCCCTCCCTGTTTGATCAATGATCATGTTTGATCGCGGTGTGCCGGGGGTTAATGTGCCGGGGGCAGTCTGTGACCGCTCCTGGCACATAGTGCCGGATGTCAGCTGCGATATGCAGCTGACACCCGGCCGCAATCGGCTGCGCTCCCCCTGTGAGCGCGGCCGATCGCGTATGACGTACTATCCCGTCGGTGGGCATACGGGCCCACCTCGACGGGATAGTACGTCAGATGTCAGAAAGGGGTTAATCTCCCACTTTTATTTTTTTTTCTGGGAGAATTGTGAAGAAATCAGGCCCACTGTTACACAGTAGGTTTTCTGTGGCAGAAAAAAAATGCCACACACAGGACTGGCACTAATGCAGATTTGCCAATCTTAATCTCCCACTTTTATTTTTTTTTCTGGGAGAATTGTGAAGAATGTGTTCCGAGTACGCTGATACCCCATATGTTGGGGTAAACCCCTGTTTGGGCACACCGGAGAGCTCGGAAGGGAAGGAGCGCCATTTGGAATGCAGACTTAAATGGATTGGTCTGCAGGCGTCACGTTGCATTTGCAGAGCCCCTGATGTACCCAAACAGTAGAAACCCCCACAAGTGACCCCAAATTGGAAACTAGACCTCCCAAGGAACTTATCTAGATGTGTTGTGAGAACTTTGAACCCCCAAGTGTTTCACTACAGTTTATAACGCAGAGCCGTGAAAATAACAATAATTTTTTTTTTCACAAAAATGATTTTTTAGCCCCCAGTTTTGTATTTTCACAAGGGTAACAGGATAAATTGGACCCGAAAAGTTGTTGTCCAATTTGTCCTGTGTATGCTGATACCCCATATGTGGGTGTAAACCACTGTTTGGGCGCACGGCAGAGCTCGGAAGGGAAGGAGCGCCGTTTGGAATGCAGACTTGGATGGATTGGTCTGCAGGTGTCACGTTGCATTTGCAGAGCCCCTGATGTACCTAAACAGTAGAAACCCCCCACAAGTGACCCCATATTGGAAATTAGACCCCCCAAGGAACTTATCTAGATGTGTTGTGAAAACTTTGAACCCCCAAGTGTTTCACTACAGTTTACAATGCAGAGCCGTGAAAATAAAAATCTTTTTTTCCCACAAAACTTATTTTTTAGCCCCCAGTTTTGTATTTTCCCAAGGGTAACAGGAGAAATTGGACCCCAAAAGATGTTGTCCAATTTGTCCTGAGTACGCCGATACCCCATATGTTGGGGTAAACCCCTGTTTGGGTACACGGGAGAGCTCTGAAGGGATGGAGCACTGTTTTAATTTTTCAATGCAGAATTGTCTGGAATTGAGATCGGATGCCATGTCCCGTTTGGAGAGCCCCTGATGTGCCTAAACAGTGGAAAACCCCCAATTATAACTGAAACCCTAATCCAAACACACCCCTTACCCTAATGCTAACGGTAACCCTAACCACACCCCTAACCCTGACACACCCCTAACCCTAATCCCAACCCTATTCCCAACCGTAAATGTAATCCAAACCCTAACCCTAACTTTAGCCCCAACCCTAACTGTAGCCTTAACCCTAGCCCCAACCCTAGCCCTAGCCCTAACCCTAGCCCTAACCCTAGCCCTAACCCTAGCCCTAACCCTAACCCTAACCCTAACCCTAGCCCTAACCCTAGCAATAACCCTAGCCCTAACCCTAACCCTAGCAATAACCCTAGCAATAACCCTAGCCCTAACCCTAGCAATAACCCTAGCCCTAACCCTAGCCGAAACCCTAGCCCTAACCCTAGCCCTAACCCTAACCCTAGCCCTAACCCTAACCCTAATGGGAAAATGGAAATAAATACATTTTTTTTATTTTTTTATTTTTCCCTAACTAAGGGGGTGATGAAGGGGGGTTTGATTTACTTTTATAGCGGGTTATTTAGCGGATTTTTATGATTGGCAGCCGTCACACACTGAAAGACGCTTTTTATTGCAAAAAATATTTTTTGCGTTACCACATTTTGAGAGCTATAATTTTTCCATATTTGAGTCCACAGAGTCATGTGAGGTCTTGTTTTTTGTGGGACGAGTTGACGTTTTTATTGGTTACATTTTTGGGCACATAACATTTTTTGATCGCTTTTTATTTCGATTTTTGTGAGGCAGAATGATCAAAAACCATCTATTCATGAATTTCTTTTGGGGGAGGCGTTTATACCGTTCCGCGTTTGGTAAAATTGATAAAGCAGTTTTATTCTTCAGGTCAGTACGATTACAGCGATGCCTCATTTATATCTTTTTTTTATGTTTTGGCGCTTTTATACGATAAAAGCTATTTTATAGAAAAAAATAATTATTTTGGTATCGCTTTATTCTCAGGACTATAACTTTTTTATTTTTTTGCTGATGATGCTGCATGGCGGCTCGTTTTTTGCGGGACAAGATGACATTTTCAGCGGTACCATGGTTATTTACACTCACCGGCCACTTTATTAGGTACACCTGTCCAACTTCTTGTTAACACTTAATTTCTAATCAGCCAATCACATGGCGGCAACTCAGTGCATTTAGGCATGTAGACATGGTCAAGACAATATCCTGCAGTTCAAACCGAGCATCAGTATGGGGAAGAAAGTTGATTTGAGTGCCTTTGAACGTGGCATGGTTGTTGGTGCCAGAAGGGCTGGTCTGAGTATTTCAGAAACTGCTGATCTACTGGGATTTTCACGCACAACCATCTCTAGGGTTTACAGAGAATGGTCCGAAAAAGAAAAAAAATCCAGTGAGCGGCAGTTCTGTGGGCGGAAATGCCTTGTTGATGCCAGAGGTCAGAGGAGAATGGGCAGACTGGTTCGAGCTGATAGAAAGGCAACAGTGACTCAAATCGCCACCCGTTACAACCAAGGTAGGCCTAAGAGCATCTCTGAACGCACAGTGCGTCGAACTTTGAGGCAGATGGGCTACAGCAGCAGAAGACCACACCGGGTACCACTCCTTTCAGCTAAGAACAGGAAACGGAGGCTACAATTTGTACAAGCTCATCGAAATTGGACAGTAGAAGATTGGAAAAACGTTGCTTGGTCTGATGAGTCTCGATTTCTGCTGCGACATTCGGATGGTAGGGTCAGAATTTGGCATAAACAACATGAAAGCATGGATCCATCCTGCCTTGTATGGAGCATCTTTGGGATGTGCAGCCGACAAATCTGCGGCAACTGTGTGATGCCATCATGTCAATATGGACCAAAATCTCTGAGGAATGCTTCCAGCACCTTGTTGAATCTATGCCACGAAGAATTGAGGCAGTTCTGAAGGCAAAAGGGGGTCCAACCCGTTACTAGCATGGTGTACCTAATAAAGTGGCCGGTGAGTGTATATTCGTCTTTTTGATCGCATGTTATTCCACTTTTTGTTCGGCGGTATGGTAATAAAGCGTTGTTTTTTGCCTCGTTTTTTTTTTTTTTTCTCACGGTGTTTACTGAAGGGGTTAACTGGTGGGGCAGTTTTATAGGTTGGGTCATTACGGATGCGGCGATACTAAATATGTGTACTTTTATTGTTTTTTTTTTATTTAGATAAAGAAATGTATTTATGGGAATAATATATATATTTTTTTCTTTATTTAGGAATTTATTTTTTATTTATTTTTTTACACATGTGGAAACATTTTTTTTTAACTTTTTTACTTTGTCCAGGGGGGGACATTACAGATCAGTGATCTGACAGTGTGCACAGCACTCTGTCAGATCTGCGATCTGCTGTGCAGGGCTGCAGGCTTACCAGCGCCTTCTCTGAGCAGGCACTCGGTAAGCCACCTCCCTCACTGCAGGACCCGGATGCCGCGGCCATCTTGGATCCGGGACCTGCGGCGAAGAGGGAGGTAGGAGACCCTCGGAGCAACGCGATCACATCGCGTTGCTCCGGGGGTCTCAGGGAAGCCCGCAAGGAGCCCCCTCCCTGTTTGATCAATGATCATGTTTGATCGCGGTGTGCCGGGGGTTAATGTGCCGGGGGCAGTCTGTGACCGCTCCTGGCACATAGTGCCGGATGTCAGCTGCGATATGCAGCTGACACCCGGCCGCAATCGGCTGCGCTCCCCCTGTGAGCGCGGCCGATCGCGTATGACGTACTATCCCGTCGGTGGGCATACGGGCCCACCTCGACGGGATAGTACGTCAGATGTCAGAAAGGGGTTAATCTCCCACTTTTATTTTTTTTTCTGGGAGAATTGTGAAGAAATCAGGCCCACTGTTACACAGTAGGTTTTCTGTGGCAGAAAAAAAATGCCACACACAGGACTGGCACTAATGCAGATTTGCCAATCTTAATCTCCCACTTTTATTTTTTTTTCTGGGAGAATTGTGAAGAATGTGTTCCGAGTACGCTGATACCCCATATGTTGGGGTAAACCCCTGTTTGGGCACACCGGAGAGCTCGGAAGGGAAGGAGCGCCATTTGGAATGCAGACTTAAATGGATTGGTCTGCAGGCGTCACGTTGCATTTGCAGAGCCCCTGATGTACCCAAACAGTAGAAACCCCCACAAGTGACCCCAAATTGGAAACTAGACCTCCCAAGGAACTTATCTAGATGTGTTGTGAGAACTTTGAACCCCCAAGTGTTTCACTACAGTTTATAACGCAGAGCCGTGAAAATAACAATAATTTTTTTTTTCACAAAAATGATTTTTTAGCCCCCAGTTTTGTATTTTCACAAGGGTAACAGGATAAATTGGACCCGAAAAGTTGTTGTCCAATTTGTCCTGTGTATGCTGATACCCCATATGTGGGTGTAAACCACTGTTTGGGCGCACGGCAGAGCTCGGAAGGGAAGGAGCGCCGTTTGGAATGCAGACTTGGATGGATTGGTCTGCAGGTGTCACGTTGCATTTGCAGAGCCCCTGATGTACCTAAACAGTAGAAACCCCCCACAAGTGACCCCATATTGGAAATTAGACCCCCCAAGGAACTTATCTAGATGTGTTGTGAAAACTTTGAACCCCCAAGTGTTTCACTACAGTTTACAATGCAGAGCCGTGAAAATAAAAATCTTTTTTTCCCACAAAACTTATTTTTTAGCCCCCAGTTTTGTATTTTCCCAAGGGTAACAGGAGAAATTGGACCCCAAAAGATGTTGTCCAATTTGTCCTGAGTACGCCGATACCCCATATGTTGGGGTAAACCCCTGTTTGGGTACACGGGAGAGCTCTGAAGGGATGGAGCACTGTTTTAATTTTTCAATGCAGAATTGTCTGGAATTGAGATCGGATGCCATGTCCCGTTTGGAGAGCCCCTGATGTGCCTAAACAGTGGAAAACCCCCAATTATAACTGAAACCCTAATCCAAACACACCCCTTACCCTAATGCTAACGGTAACCCTAACCACACCCCTAACCCTGACACACCCCTAACCCTAATCCCAACCCTATTCCCAACCGTAAATGTAATCCAAACCCTAACCCTAACTTTAGCCCCAACCCTAACTGTAGCCTTAACCCTAGCCCCAACCCTAGCCCTAGCCCTAACCCTAGCCCTAACCCTAGCCCTAACCCTAGCCCTAACCCTAACCCTAACCCTAACCCTAGCCCTAACCCTAGCAATAACCCTAGCCCTAACCCTAACCCTAGCAATAACCCTAGCAATAACCCTAGCCCTAACCCTAGCAATAACCCTAGCCCTAACCCTAGCCGAAACCCTAGCCCTAACCCTAGCCCTAACCCTAACCCTAGCCCTAACCCTAACCCTAATGGGAAAATGGAAACAAATACATTTTTTTTATTTTTTTATTTTTCCCTAACTAAGGGGGTGATGAAGGGGGGTTTGATTTACTTTTATAGCGGGTTATTTAGCGGATTTTTATGATTGGCAGCCGTCACACACTGAAAGACGCTTTTTATTGCAAAAAATATTTTTTGCGTTACCACATTTTGAGAGCTATAATTTTTCCATATTTGAGTCCACAGAGTCATGTGAGGTCTTGTTTTTTGTGGGACGAGTTGACGTTTTTATTGGTTACATTTTTGGGCACATAACATTTTTTGATCGCTTTTTATTTCGATTTTTGTGAGGCAGAATGATCAAAAACCATCTATTCATGAATTTCTTTTGGGGGAGGCGTTTATACCGTTCCGCGTTTGGTAAAATTGATAAAGCAGTTTTATTCTTCAGGTCAGTACGATTACAGCGATGCCTCATTTATATCTTTTTTTTATGTTTTGGCGCTTTTATACGATAAAAGCTATTTTATAGAAAAAAATAATTATTTTGGTATCGCTTTATTCTCAGGACTATAACTTTTTTATTTTTTTGCTGATGATGCTGCATGGCGGCTCGTTTTTTGCGGGACAAGATGACATTTTCAGCGGTACCATGGTTATTTACACTCACCGGCCACTTTATTAGGTACACCTGTCCAACTTCTTGTTAACACTTAATTTCTAATCAGCCAATCACATGGCGGCAACTCAGTGCATTTAGGCATGTAGACATGGTCAAGACAATATCCTGCAGTTCAAACCGAGCATCAGTATGGGGAAGAAAGTTGATTTGAGTGCCTTTGAACGTGGCATGGTTGTTGGTGCCAGAAGGGCTGGTCTGAGTATTTCAGAAACTGCTGATCTACTGGGATTTTCACGCACAACCATCTCTAGGGTTTACAGAGAATGGTCCGAAAAAGAAAAAAAATCCAGTGAGCGGCAGTTCTGTGGGCGGAAATGCCTTGTTGATGCCAGAGGTCAGAGGAGAATGGGCAGACTGGTTCGAGCTGATAGAAAGGCAACAGTGACTCAAATCGCCACCCGTTACAACCAAGGTAGGCCTAAGAGCATCTCTGAACGCACAGTGCGTCGAACTTTGAGGCAGATGGGCTACAGCAGCAGAAGACCACACCGGGTACCACTCCTTTCAGCTAAGAACAGGAAACGGAGGCTACAATTTGTACAAGCTCATCGAAATTGGACAGTAGAAGATTGGAAAAACGTTGCTTGGTCTGATGAGTCTCGATTTCTGCTGCGACATTCGGATGGTAGGGTCAGAATTTGGCGTAAACAACATGAAAGCATGGATCCATCCTGCCTTGTATGGAGCATCTTTGGGATGTGCAGCCGACAAATCTGCGGCAACTGTGTGATGCCATCATGTCAATATGGACCAAAATCTCTGAGGAATGCTTCCAGCACCTTGTTGAATCTATGCCACGAAGAATTGAGGCAGTTCTGAAGGCAAAAGGGGGTCCAACCCGTTACTAGCATGGTGTACCTAATAAAGTGGCCGGTGAGTGTATATTCGTCTTTTTGATCGCATGTTATTCCACTTTTTGTTCGGCGGTATGGTAATAAAGCGTTGTTTTTTGCCTCGTTTTTTTTTTTTTTTCTCACGGTGTTTACTGAAGGGGTTAACTGGTGGGGCAGTTTTATAGGTTGGGTCATTACGGATGCGGCGATACTAAATATGTGTACTTTTATTGTTTTTTTTTTTATTTAGATAAAGAAATGTATTTATGGGAATAATATATATATTTTTTTCTTTATTTAGGAATTTATTTTTTATTTATTTTTTTACACATGTGGAAACATTTTTTTTTAACTTTTTTACTTTGTCCAGGGGGGGACATTACAGATCAGTGATCTGACAGTGTGCACAGCACTCTGTCAGATCTGCGATCTGCTGTGCAGGGCTGCAGGCTTACCAGCGCCTTCTCTGAGCAGGCACTCGGTAAGCCACCTCCCTCACTGCAGGACCCGGATGCCGCGGCCATCTTGGATCCGGGACCTGCGGCGAAGAGGGAGGTAGGAGACCCTCGGAGCAACGCGATCACATCGCGTTGCTCCGGGGGTCTCAGGGAAGCCCGCAAGGAGCCCCCTCCCTGTTTGATCAATGATCATGTTTGATCGCGGTGTGCCGGGGGTTAATGTGCCGGGGGCAGTCTGTGACCGCTCCTGGCACATAGTGCCGGATGTCAGCTGCGATATGCAGCTGACACCCGGCCGCAATCGGCTGCGCTCCCCCTGTGAGCGCGGCCGATCGCGTATGACGTACTATCCCGTCGGTGGGCATACGGGCCCACCTCGACGGGATAGTACGTCAGATGTCAGAAAGGGGTTAATCTCCCACTTTTATTTTTTTTTCTGGGAGAATTGTGAAGAAATCAGGCCCACTGTTACACAGTAGGTTTTCTGTGGCAGAAAAAAAATGCCACACACAGGACTGGCACTAATGCAGATTTGCCAATCTTAATCTCCCACTTTTATTTTTTTTTCTGGGAGAATTGTGAAGAATGTGTTCCGAGTACGCTGATACCCCATATGTTGGGGTAAACCCCTGTTTGGGCACACCGGAGAGCTCGGAAGGGAAGGAGCACTGTTTTACTTTTTCAATGCAGAATTGCCTGGAATTGAGATCGGACGCCATGTCGCGTTTGGAGATCCCCTGATGTGCCTAAACAGTGGAAACTTCCCAATTATAACTGAAACCCTAATCCAAACACACCCCTAACCCTAATCCCAACGGTAACCCTAACCACACCTCTAACCCAGACACACCCCTAACCCTAATCCCAACCGTAAATGTAATCCAAACCCTAACCCTAACTTTAGCCCCAACCCTAACTGTAGCCTTAACCCTAGCCCCAAACCTAGCCCCAACCCTAACCCTAGCCCTAGCCCTAACCCTAGCCCTAACCCTAGCCCTAACCCTAGCACTAACCCTAGCCCTAACCCTAACCCTAGCCCTAACCCTAACCCTAGCCCTAACCCTAGCCCTAACCCTAGCCCTAACCCTAACCCTAATGGGAAAATGGAAATAAATACATTTTTTAAATTTTTTTAATTTTTACCTAACTAAGCGGGTGATGAAGTGGGGTTTGATTTACTTTTATAGCGGGTTTTTTAGCTGATTTTTATGATTGGCAGCTGTCACACACTGAAAGACGCTTTTTATTGCAAAAAATATTTTTTGCGTTACCACATTTTGAGAGCTATAATTTTTCCATATTTGAGTCCACAGAGTCATGTGAGGTCTTGTTTTTTGCGGGACGAGTTGACGTTTTTATTGGTAACATGTTCGGGCACGGGAGATTTTTTGATCGCTTTTTATTCTGATTTTTGTGAGGCAGAATGACCAAAAACCAGCTATTCATGAATTTCTTTTGGGGGAGGCGTTTTGTTATGATCCTAGTGGCAAGGATCGCAGGTCGGACTAGCTAAGTAACTGAACAGACTACTAGCTCTGGGGAAGTGGTAACTAGATTGACTGCAACCTGATCCTATCCGCAAACAACTATAGGCAGCCGTGGAACGTTACCTAAAAATCCTAGACGTCTCGTCACGGCCTGAGAAACTGACTATTCCTGGAGGGAAAGTAAGTCCTCACTTGCCTCAGTGGAAGACCCCAAAGATATAGAATAGCCCCCCACAAATATTAACGGTGAGTTAAGGGGAAAGCACAAACGCAGAGATGAAATCAGATTTAGCAAATGAGGCCCGCTAATACTAGATAGCAGAAAATAGGAAGGAAACTGTGCGGTCAATAAAAAACCCTATTCAAAATATCCACGCAGAGATTGCTCGAGCCCCCGCACCAACCAACGGTGCGGGGGAAGCAACTCCGTACCCCAGAGCTTACCAGCAAAAAGAAATCACATGTTAGCAAGCTGGACTAGACTCATCATACACAGAAATCATATTGCAGGCAGATGAGCAAAAAATATTCAAACAGAACTTAGCTTATCCTGAAGAGGCAGAAAACGAGATAATCAGGAGTAATCAGAATAGCACTGAATACATTGACAGCCGGCAACAAGTGGAAGTGAAGCAGAGCTAAATAGGAGCCTCCCTGGTGAATAACGAGGCAGCTGATCCAGCAGACCCGCAGGATAATAAACCAAACCACCAGGGGGAGCCAAAAAACCAAAGTCACACAATACCATCTGTGACCACAAGAGGGAGCCTGAAAACGGAGTTCACAACAGTACCCCCCCCCTTGAGGAGGGGTCACCGAACCCTCATCAAAACCCCCAGGGCGATCAGGGTGAGCCACATGGAAGGCACGAACCAAATCGGCCGCATGAACATCAGAGGCGACAACCCAGGAATTATCCTCCTGACCATAGCCTTTCCACTTAACCAAATACTGAAGCCTCCGTCTAGAAATACAAGAATCCAAGATCTTCTCCACCACGTATTCCAATTCTCCCTCAACCAGCACAGGGGCAGGAGGCTCAACCGAAGGAACCACAGGCACCACATACCTCCACAACAACGACCGATGGAACACATTATGAATAGCAAACGATGCCGGGAGGTCCAAACGAAATTACACAGGGTTAAGGACTTCCAAAATCTTATAAGGACCGATAAACCGAGGCTTAAACTTAGGAGAGGAGACCTTCATAGGAACAAAGCGAGAAGACAACCACACCAAATCCCCAACGCGAAGTCGGGGACCCACACAGCGACGGCGGTTGGCAAAGCGCTGAGCCTTCTCTTGTGACAGCTTCAAATTGTCCACCACATGATTCCAAATCTGATGCAACC
Source organism: Ranitomeya variabilis (assembly GCF_051348905.1). Classification (NCBI taxonomy): domain Eukaryota; kingdom Metazoa; phylum Chordata; class Amphibia; order Anura; family Dendrobatidae; genus Ranitomeya; species Ranitomeya variabilis. The sequence continues at coordinate 241,664,664 of NC_135232.1, forward strand.
TATCCACCACAACATCCACTCCAGGACAGTCAGAAGACTCCACCTGACCCGAGGAATAACGAGGATGAAACCCTGAATTACAAAAAAAAGGCGAAACCAAAGTAGCAGAACTAGCCCGATTATTAAGGGCAAACTCGGCCAATGGCAAAAAAGTCACCCAGTCGTCCTGATCAGCAGAAACAAAACATCTTAAATAGGTTTCCAAAGTCTGATTAGTGCGCTCGGTTTGGCCATTCGTCTGAAGATGGAAGGCCGACGAAAAAGACAAATTAATGCCCATCTTAGCACAAAAGGTCCGCCAAAATCTAGACACAAACTAGGACAATATTTTCAGGGATCCCATGCAAACAAACCACATTTTGAAAAAACAGAGGAACCAACTCGGAGGAGGAAGGCAACTTATGCAAGGTCACCAAATGGACCATTTTAGAAAAACGATCACACACCACCCAAATGACCGACATTCTCTGAGAGACTGGGAGATCTGAAATAAAATCCATGGAAATGTGCGTCCAAGGCCTCTTCGGGACAGGCAAAGGCAACAGCAAGCCACTGGCACGAGAACAGCAAGGCTTAGCCCGAGCACAAATTCCACAAGACTGCACAAAGGAACGCACATCCCGCGACAAGGAAGGCCACCAGAAGGACCTAGCCACCAAATCTCTGGTACCAAAAATCCCAGGATGGCCTGCCAACACCGAAGAATGAACCTCGGAAATAACTCTGCTGGTCCATCTATCCGGGACAAACAGTCTCTCCGGTGGACAACGGTCAGGTCTATCCACCTGAAACTCCTGCAGCACTCGTCGCAAATCTGGGGAGATGGCAGACAAAATCACCCCTTCTCTGAGGATACCAGCTGGCTCTGAATCACCAGGAGAGTCAGGCACAAAACTCCTAGAAAGAGCATCAGCCTTCACATTCTTCGAACCAGGCAGGTATGAGACCACAAAATCAAAACGAGAGAAAAACAACGACCAACGAGCCTGTCTAGGATTCAGCCGCTTGGCCGACTCGAGATAAATCAAATTCTTGTGATCAGTCAAGACCACCACACGATGCTTAGCTCCCTCGAGCCAATGTCGCCACTCCTCAAATGCCCACTTCATAGCCAACAACTCCCGATTACCAACATCATAATTCCGCTCGGCAGGCGAAAACTTTCTTGAAAAGAAAGCACATGGCTTCATCACAGAGCCATCAGAGTTTCTCTGCGACAAAACAGCCCCCGCTCCAATCTCAGAAGCATCAACCTCGACCTGGAAAGGAAGGGAGACGTCTGGCTGACATAAGACCGGAGCCGAAGAAAACCGGCGCTTCAGCTCCCGAAAGGCCTCCACAGCCGCAGGAGACCAATTAGTAACATCAGAACCCTTCTTGGTCAAATCCGTCAATGGCTTAACAACACCAGAAAAATTAGCGATGAAGCGACGGTAAAAATTAGCAAAACCCAAGAACTTCTGAAGACTCTTAACAGATGTAGGCTGAGTCCAGTCATGAATAGCCTGAACCTTGACTGGGTCCATCTCAATAGCAGAAGGAGAAAAAATGAAACCCATGAAAGAGACCTTCTGGACTCCAAAAAGACATTTTGAGCCCTTCACAAATAAAGCATTGGCACGCAGGACCTGAAACACCATCCTGACCTGCTTAACATGGGACTCCCAATCATCCGAAAAAAACAGAATATCATCCAGATACAGAATCATAAATTTATCCAGATATTCGCGGAAGATGTCGTGCATAAAGGACTGAAAGACAGAAGGAGCGTTAGAAAGTCCAAAAGGCGTCACCAAGTACTCAAAATGGCCTTCGGGCGTATTAAATGCAGTTTTCCATTCATCACCCTGCTTAATACGCACAAGGTTATACGCACCATGAAGATCTATCTTGGTGAACCAACTAGACCCCCTAATGCGAGCAAACAGATCAGATAACAATGGCAAAGGATACTGAAATTTGACCGTGATTTTGTTTAGAAGGCGATAATCAATACAAGGTCTCAAGGAACCATCCTTCTTAGCCACAAAAAAGAACCCCGCACCAAGAGGGGAGGAGGAGGGGCGAATAAGTCCTTTCTCCAAAGACTCCTTTATATAACTCCGCATAGCAGCATGCTCCGGCACTGACAAATTGAAAAGTCGTCCCTTAGGAAACTTACTACCAGGAATCAAATTTATAGCACAATCACAATCCCTATGAGGAGGTAAAGAACTGAGTTTGGGCTCATCAAATACATCCTGGTAATCTGACAAAAACGCAGGGACCTCAGAAGGAGTGGATGAAGCAATTGACACCACAGGATCGTCGCCATGAATTCCCTGACAACCCCAACTTGACACAAACATTGCTTTCCAATCCAGGACTGGATTATGAGTCTGCAACCATGGCAGGCCCAACACGACAACATCATGCAAATTATGCAATACAAGAAAGCGAATCACCTCCTGATGAACAGGAGTCATGCACATGGTCATTTGTGTCCAGTACTGAGGTTTATTCGTAGCCAATGGTGTAGTATCAATTCCCCTTAGTGGAATAGGGAATTTTAAAGGCTCCAAAACAAAACCACAGCGCCTGGCAAATGACAAATCCATCAGACTCAGGGCAGCACCTGAATCCACAAAAGCCATAACCGGGTAAGATGACAGGGAACAAATCAGGGTAACAGACAAAATAAACTTAGGCTGTAAAGTACCGATGGTGACAGATTTATCAATCTTTTTTGTGCGCTTAGAGCATGCTGAGATAACATGAGCTGAGTCACCACAGTAACAGCACAACCCATTTTGCCGTCTATAATTTTGCCATTCACTTCTGGTCAGAATTCTATCACATTGCATAGACTCAGGTGTCTGTTCAGAAGACACCGCCAAATGGTGCGCAGGTTTGCGCTCCCGCAAACGCCAATCAATCTGAATGGCCAGAGTCATTGACTCATTCAGACCTGCAGGCGTAGGGAACCCCACCATGACATTCTTAATGGCTTCAGAAAGACCTTTTCTGAAATTTGCAGCCAGGGCACACTCATTCCATTGAGTAAGCACCGACCATTTCCGAAATTTCTGGCAGTACACCTCTGCATCATCTTGCCCCTGAGAGAGGGCCAACAACGCTTTTTCAGCCTGGTTCTCAAGATTAGGTTCCTCATAGAGCAATCCAAGGGCCAGAAAAAACGCATCCACACTGAGCAATGCAGGATCCCCTGGAGCCAATGCGAAAGCCCAATCTTGAGGATCGCCACGCAAGAAAGAAAAAATAATCTTAACTTGCTGAACAGAATCCCCAGAGGAACGAGGTTTGAAAGAAAGAAACAACTTGCAATTGTTCTTAAAATTCAGGAACCTAGATCTATCTCCAGAAAACAACTCCGGAATAGGTATTCTAAGCTCTGACATAGGACTGTGCACAACAAAATCCTGAATACTTTGTACCCTTGCAGCAAGATGATCTACACTGGAGGCTAAACTCTGGATATCCATATCAGCAGCTGAACTCAGAGCCACACCAAGATTAAGAGGAGGAGAGAAGCCAGACACACAGCAGCTAGACACACGGCAGAAAAAAAAAAAAAAAAAAAAATATCTCCAAGCTTCTTTTCTCCTGCTTCTGCCATGCAATTAACACTTTAAGGGCCGGCTGTACTGTTATGATCCTAGTGGCAAGGATCGCAGGTCGGACTAGCTAAGTAACTGAACAGACTACTAGCTCTGGGGAAGTGGTAACTAGATTGACCGCAACCTGATCCTATCCGCAAACAACTATAGGCAGCCGTGGAACGTTACCTAAAAATCCTAGACGTCTCTTCACGGCCTGAGAAACTGACTATTCCTGGAGGGAAAGTAAGTCCTCACTTACCTCAGTGGAAGACCCCAAAGATATAGAATAGTGTTATGATCCTTAGTGGTTGAGGATCACAAATTACTCCAGCAAGGTGACTAAACATAGGACAAGCTCTAGGGAGGTGGAAAACTGGACTGACCGCAAAACTGAACCTATCCAACCACACTAGAGGCAGCCGGTGAACGTGTCTAAAATCCTAGACGTCTCGAGCCAGCCTGAGGAACTAACTACCCCTAGAGAGAAAGAAAGACCTCTCTTGCCTCCAGAGAAATAATCCCCAAAAGATATAGAAGCCCACAACAGATAATAACGGTGAGGTAAGAGGAAGGCATATACACAGGGGTGAAAGCAGATTCAGCAAAAGAGGCCCACTAATTCTAGATAGCAGAAAATAGAAAAGGGGTCTATGCGGTCAGTAAAAAACCCTTACAAAATATCCACACTGAGATTTCAAGAACCCCCACACCAACTAACGGTGTGAGGGGAGAAACTCAGTCCCCTAGAGCAACCAGCAAGTAAGAAATCACATTTTAACAAGCTGGACAAAAAACATGATGAACGCTGATAATCAGAAACTGAACAAACAAAAACTTAGCTTGTCTTGGAGAGACTGGGAGCAAGGTAGTCACCAGGAATCTGAAGAGCACTGAATACATTGATAGCAGGCAAGGAACTGAGTATCCAGGTGAGCTAAATAGGAAACCAACCAAGGATAACGAACCAGGTGATGAAGCCAACCTGCAGAAAGACAACACTACACAGTACCACTTGTGACCACTAGAGGGAGCCCAAAAATAGAGTTCACAACAGTACCCCCCCCCCTTGAGGAGGGGTCACCGAACCCTCATCAAGACCTCCAGGGTGATCAGGATGAGCTGCGTGGAAGGCATGAACCAAATCGGCCGCATGAACATCAGAGGCGACAACCCAGGAATTATCCTCCTGACCATAGCCCTTCCACTTAACCAGATACAGAAGTCTCCGTCTAGAGATACGAGAATCCAAAATCTTCTCCACCACGTACTCCAATTCGCCCTCGACCAGCACCGGAGCAGGAGGCCCAACAGAAGGATCCACAGGTACCACATACCTCCGCAACAAAGACCTATGGAACACATTATGGATGGCAAACGATGCCGGGAGATCCAAACGAAAAGACACCAGGTTAAGGATTTCCAAGATCTTATAAGGACCGATGAAGCGAGGCTTAAACTTAGGAGATGAAACCTTCATAGGAACATACCGAGAAGACAGCCACACCAAATCCCCAACACGAAGTCGGGGACCCACACCGCGGCGGCGGTTGGCAAAGCGCTGAGCCCTCTCCTGTGACAATTTCAGATTGTCCACCACATGGCTCCAAATCTGCTGCAACCTATCCACCACAGAATCCACCCCAGGACAGTCAGAAGACTCAACCTGACCCAAGGAAAAACTAGGATGGAAACCAGAATTGCAGAAAAAAGGCAAAACCAAGGTAGCAGAACTAGCCCGATTATTAAGGGCAAACTCGGCCAATGGCAAAAAAGTCACCCAATCATCCTGATCAGCGGAAACAAAACATCTCAAATAAGTCTCCAACGTCTGATTAGTTCGCTCGGTTTGGCCATTATTCTGAGGATGGAAGGCCGACGAAAAAGACAAATCAATGCCCATCTTAGCACAAAAAGTTCGCCAAAACCTGGACACAAACTGGGATCCTCTATCAGACACAATATTTTCAGGAATGCCGTGCAAGCGAACCACATTCTGAAAAAATAGAGGAACCAAATCGGAGGAGGAAGGCAGCTTAGGCAAGGGCACCAAATGGACCATCTTGGAAAAACGATCACACACCACCCAGATGACAGACATTTTCTGAGATACTGGCAGATCCGAAATAAAATCCATGGAAATGTGCATCCAAGGCCTTTTCGGGACAGGCAAATGCAAAAGCAAACCGCTGGTACGAGAACAGCAAGGCTTAGCCCGAGCACAAATCCCACAAGACTGCACAAAGGAACGCACATCCCGCGACAAGGAAGGCCACCAGAAGGACCTAGCCACCAAATCTCTGATACCAAAAATCCCAGGATGACCCGCCAACACCGAAGAATGAACCTCGGAAATAACTCTGCTGGTCCATCTATCCGGGACAAACAGTCTCTCTGGTGGACAACGGTCAGGTCTATCCGCCTGAAATTTCTGCAGCACTCGTCGCAAATCTGGAGAAATGGCAGACAAAATCACTCCCTCTCTGAGAATACCAGCCGGCTCAGAAACTCCCGGAGAGTCAGGCACAAAACTCCTAGAAAGTGCATCAGCTTTCACGTTCTTCGAACCAGGCAGGTACGAGACCACGAAGTTGAAACGGGAGAAAAACAACGACCAACGAGCCTGTCTAGGATTCAGGCGCTTGGCAGACTCGAGGTAAATCAGATTTTTGTGATCAGTCAGGACCACCACACGATGTTTAGCGCCTTCGAGCCAATGTCGCCACTCCTCAAATGCCCACTTCATAGCCAACAACTCCCGATTACCAACATCATAATTTTGCTCGGCAGGCGAAAACTTTCTTGAAAAGAAAGCACACGGCTTCATCACAGAGCCCTCAGAGCTTCTCTGCGACAAAACAGCCCCTGCTCCAATCTCGGAAGCATCAACCTCGACCTGGAAGGGGAGAGAGACATCTGGCTGACATAAGACTGGAGCTGAAGAAAACCGGTGCTTAAGCTCCCGAAAGGCCTCCACGGCCGCAGGAGACCAATTAGTCACATCAGAGCCCTTCTTGGTCAAATCCGTCAAAGGTTTAACCACACTAGAAAAATTAGCGATGAAACGATGGTAAAAATTAGCAAAACCCAAGAACTTCTGAAGACTCTTAACAGACGTGGGCTGAGTCCAGTCATGAATAGCCTGGACCTTGACTGGGTCCATCTCCACAGTAGAAGGAGAAAAAATAAAACCCAAAAAGGAGACCTTCTGTACTCCGAAGAGGCATTTTGAGCCCTTCACAAATAAAGCATTAGCACGCAGGACCTGAAACACCATCCTGACCTGCTTCACATGGGACTCCCAATCATCAGAAAAAACCAAAATGTCATCCAGATAAACAATCATAAATTTATCCAGATATTCTTGGAAAATGTCATGCATGAAGGACTGAAACACAGAAGGAGCATTAGAGAGTCCAAAAGGCATCACCAAGTACTCAAAATGGCCTTCGGGCGTATTAAATGCTGTTTTCCATTCATCTCCCTGCTTAATGCGCACAAGATTATACGCACCACGGAGATCTATCTTGGTGAACCAACTGGCAATCTTAATCCGAGCAAACAAATCAGACAATAGTGGCAAAGGATACTGAAATTTGACTGTGATTTTATTCAGAAGGCGATAATCTATACACGGTCTCAAAGAACCGTCCTTCTTGGCCACAAAAAGAATCCTGCACCAACAGGGGAAGAGGATGGGCGAATATGTCCCTTCTCCAAAGACTCCTTTATATAACTCCGCATCGCGGCATGCTCTGGTATAGACAAATTAAAAAGTCGTCCCTTAGGGAATTTACTACCAGGAATTAAATTTATAGCACAGTCACAATCCCTATGAGGGGGCAGGACACTGGACCTGGGCTCATCAAATACATCCTGGTAGTCAGACAAAAACTCAGGGACCACAGAAGGAGTGGAAGAAGCAATAGACACCAATGGAGTATCGCCATGAATTCCCTGACAACCCCAACTAGACACAGACATAGCTTTCCAATCTAAAACTGGATTATGAGCCTGCAGCCATGGCAGACCCAAAACGACAACATCATGTAAATTATGCAGAACAAGAAAGCGAATCACCTCCTGATGAACGGGAGTCATGCACATGGTCATTTGCGTCCAATACTGAGGTTTATTCTCAGCCAATGGCGTAGCATCAATTCCCCTCAGAGGAATAGGAAATTCCAAAGGCTCCAGGACAAAACCACAGCGCCTGGCAAATGACAAATCCATCAGATTCAGGGCAGCACCCGAATCCACAAAGGCCATAACCGAGTAGGACGACAAAGAACAAATCAAAGTAACAGACAAAATAAATTTAGGCTGTATAGTACCAATGGTGACAGGTTTAGCAACCTTTTTTAAGCGTTTAGAGCATGCTGAGATAACATGAGCAGAATCACCACAGTAAAAGCACAACCCATTTTGACGTCTATGACTTTGTCGCTCAATTCTGGTCAGAGTTCGATCACATTGCATAGACTCAGGTCCCTGTTCAGAAAATACCGCCAAAGGATGAGCAGATTTGCGCTCCCGCAAACGCCGATCAACCTGAATGGCTAAAGCCATAGAATCACTCAGACTTGTAGGGGTGGATAACATATAACCATAACATCCTTAATGGCTTCAGAAAGACCTTCTCTGAAATTTGCAGCCAGGGCACACTCATTCCATTGAGTAAGCACTGACCATTTCCGAAATTTTTGACAATACACCTCTGCTTCATCCTGCCCTTGAGAGAGGGCCAGCAACGCTTTTTCTGCCTGATTCTCAAGATTAGGCTCCTCATAAAGCAATCCAAGAGCCAGAAAAAACGCATCCACATTAAGCAATGCAGGATCTCCTGGCGCCAGAGAGAAAGCCCAATCCTGCGGGTCGCCACGCAACAAGGATATAACAATTTTTACTTGCTGAGCAGAATCACCAGAGGAACGAGGTCTCAGAGATAGAAATAACTTACAATTATTATTAAAATTCTGAAACCTAGATCTATCTCCAGAAAACAACTCAGGAATGGGTATCTTTGGTTCTGACATAGGGCTATGAATAACAAAATCCTGAATACTTTGCACCCGTGCAGCAAGATGATCCACACTAGAAGTCAGAGTCTGAACATCCATGTCTGCAGCTGAGCTCAAAACCACTCAGAGTTCAAGGGGATGAAAGAAGCTAGACAGACTGCAGCACAAAAAAATGTACTCAGGTCTTCTTTTAATCCCACTTCTGCGATGCATAAAACACTTTTGGGCCTGCTATACTTTTATGATCCTTAGTGGTTGAGGATCACAAATTACTCCAGCAAGGTGACTAAACATAGGACAAGCTCTAGGGAGGTGGAAAACTGGACTGACCGCAAAACTGAACCTATCCAACCACACTAGAGGCAGCCGGTGAACGTGTCTAAAATCCTAGACGTCTCGAGCCAGCCTGAGGAACTAACTACCCCTAGAGAGAAAGAAAGACCTCTCTTGCCTCCAGAGAAATAATCCCCAAAAGATATAGAAGCCCCCAACAGATAATAACGGTGAGGTAAGAGGAAGGCACATACACAGGGGTGAAAGCAGATTCAGCAAAAGAGGCCCACTAATTCTAGATAGCAGAAAATAGAAAAGGGGTCTATGCGGTCAGTAAAAAACCCTTACAAAATATCCACACTGAGATTTCAAGAACCCCCACACCAACTAACGGTGTGAGGGGAGAAACTCAGTCCCCTAGAGCAACCAGCAAGTAAGAAATCACATTTTAACAAGCTGGACAAAAAACATGATGAACGCTGATAATCAGAAACTGAACAAACAAAAACTTAGCTTGTCTTGGAGAGACTGGGAGCAAGGTAGTCACCAGGAATCTGAAGAGCACTGAATACATTGATAGCAGGCAAGGAACTGAGTATCCAGGTGAGCTAAATAGGAAACCAACCAAGGATAACGAACCAGGTGATGAAGCCAACCTGCAGAAAGACAACACTACACAGTACCGCTTGCGACCACTAGAGGGAGCCCAAAAATAGAGTTCACACGAGAATAGCCCCCACAAATATTAACGGTGAGTTAAGGGGAAAGCACAAACGCAGAGATGAAATCAGATTTAGCAAATGATGCCCGCTAATACTAGATAGCAGAAAATAGGAAGGAAACTGTGCGGTCAATAAAAAACCCTATTCAAAATATCCACGCAGAGATTGCTCGAGACCCCGCACCAACCAACGGTGCGGGGGAAGCAACTCCGTACCCCAGAGCTTACCAGCAAAAAGAAATCACATGTTAGCAAGCTGGACTAGACTCATCATACACAGAAATCATATTGCAGGCAGATGAGCAAAAAATATTCAAACAGAACTTAGCTTATCCTGAAGAGGCAGAAAATGAGATAATCAGGAGTAATCAGAATAGCACTGAATGCATTGACAGCCGGCAACAAGTAGAAGTGAAGCAGAGCTAAATAGGAGCCTCCCTGGTGAATAACGAGGCAGCTGATCCAGCAGACCCACAGGATAATAAACCAAACTACCAGGGGGAGCCAAAAAACCAAAGTCACACAATACCATCTGTGACCACAAGAGGGAGCCTGAAAACGGAGTTCACAACAGCGTTTATACCGTTCCGCGTTTGGTAAAATTGATAAAGCACTTTTATTCTTCGGGTCAGTACGATTACAGCGATACCTCATTTATATCATTTTTTTATGTTTTGGCGCTTTTATACGATAAAAACTATTTTAGAGAAAAAATAATTATTTTGTCATCGCTTTATTCTGAGGACTATAACTTTTTTATTTTTTCGCTGATGATGCTGTATCACAGCTCGTTTTTTGCGGGACAAGATGACTTTTCAGCGGTACCATGGTTATTTATATCCGTCTTTTTGATCACGTGTTATTCCACTTTTTGTTTGGCGGTATGAGAATAAAGCGTTGTTTTTTGCCTCATTTTTTTTTTGGTTTTTTTTACGGTGTTCACTGAAGGGGTTAACTAGTGATATAGCTTTATAGGTGGGGTCGTTACGGACGCGGCGATACTAAATATGTGTACTTTTATTGTGTGATTTTTTTTAATTTAGATAAAGAAATGTATTTATGGGAATATTTTTTTTTTTTCTTTATTTATTTAGGAATTTTTTTTTTATTTTTTTTTTTACACATGTGGACATTTTTTTTTAACTTTTTTACTTTGTCCTGGGGGGGACATCACAGATCGGTGATTTGACAGTTTGCACAGCACTCTGTCAGATCACCGATCTCAGTTCCAGCGCAGCAGGCTTACCAGAGCCTGGTCTGCACCCGGAAGTAATCCCTGCAGGACCCGGATGCAGCCCCGCGGCCATTTTGGATCCGAGGCCTGCAGGGATAGGAGTTAAGAGACCCTTGCAGCAACGCGATCACATCGCGTTGCTCCGGGGGTCTCAGGGAAGCCCGCAGGGAGCCCCCTCCCTGCGCGATGCTTCCCTGTACCGCCGGCACACCGCGATCATGTTTGATCGCGGTGTGCCGGGGGTTAATGTGGCGGGGGCGGTCCGTGACCATCCTTGGCACATAGTGCCAGATGTCAGCTGCGATAGGCAGCTGACACCCAGCCGCGATCGGCCGCGCTCCCCCCGTGAGCGCGGCCGATCGCGCTAGACGTACTATTCCGTCCTTGGGAATTAGGGCCCACCCCACATGGACGGAATAGTACATCCAATGGCAGAAAGGGGTTAAATTAGGAGGTTGCCTATAACATAGCAATGGGGGGTCTTTGAATAATATTTTTAACCGGTCATCCTTGTGTAGGCTATGGTGACGTTTCTTAGCCATTTTTCTCAGTATTTCAAGCTGTGGGTTGTAGGTCACTACCAGAGGTACACTATAATAATAATAGTCTTTATTTATATAGCGCCAACATATTCCGCAGCGCTTTACAGCCTAACAGTTTCAAACACAACAGTCACAAGTATTAACGTTAGCAATACAATAATTAAAGCAAAATAAGATGACCCTGCTCGTGAGAGCTTACAATCTACAATGAGGTGGGGGAGATACAAAGTACAGGTGTGTATTTACAATGATGTATTTACAATGATGGTCCAGCCATCTTCAGGGGGTGGGGGATAGATGGTGATAGTGAATGGGCTACACACACACACAAACATAAACTGACATTGATTAGGGAACGTGATAGGCCGCTCTGAACAAATGTTTTTTGAGGGAGCGCCTAAAACTATGTAAATTGTGAATGGTCCTAATATCTTGGGGCAGAGTATTCCAGAGGATTGGCACAGCACGGGAGAAGTCTTGGAGTCGGGAGTGGGAGGTACAGATTAGTGCAGAGGTTAGTCGAAAGTCATTTGCAGAGCGCAGAGGTCAGTTAGGCCGATAGACCGAAATGCGGGAGGAGACGTAAGGGGGTGCCGCACTGTGGAGAGCTTTGTGGGTGAGAACAAGTACTTTGAATTGTATCCTGTAATGAATAGGCAGCCAGTGTAATGACTGGCAAAGAGCGGACGCATCAGAGTAACGATTAGCTAGATGGACAACCCTGGCTGATGCATTAAGGATTGACTGGAGAGGGGAAAGTTGAGTGAGGGTGAGGCCAATTAGTAGAGCATTGCAGTAGTCCGGGTGGGAGTGGATCAAGGTGACAGTGAGGGTTTTTGTTGTTTCCATGGTGAGAAAAGGACGGATTCTACAGATGTTCTTTAGGTGTAAGGGGCAGGAGCAGGCAAGAGATTGTAAATGGGATGTGAAGGAGAGATTGGAGTCAAACATAACACCCAGACAGCGCGCCTGTTGCCGGGGTGTTATTATGGGGCTACCTATGGAGAGGGAAATGTCAGATTTAGGGAGGGTAGTAGATGATGGTAGCAGAAAAAGTTCAGTTTTGGAGAGGTTGAGTTTCAGATAGAGAGTGGACATGATGTTGGAGACTGCGGACAGACAGTCACTGGTGTTCTGTAGTACAGCGGGAGTAAGGTCAGGGGATGATGTGTATAGTTGTGTGTCATCAGCATAAAGATGGTACTGAAAGCCAAATCTGCTGATGGTCTGTCCAATTGGGGCCGTGTAGAGGGAGAAGAGAAGGGGGCCAAGGACTGAGCCCTGAGGTACCCCGACAGTGAGAGGAAGAGGAGATGAAGTGGAGCCAGAGAACAGAACACTGAAGGAGAGGTCAGAAAGATAGGAGGAGAAACAGGAGAGAGCAATGTCCTTAATGCCTAGTTACTGGAGCCTAGAGAGTAGGAGAGGGTGGTCAATAGTGTCGAAATCTGCAGAAAGGTCAAGAAGAATGAGCAGAGAGTGGTCACCGTTACATTTTGCTGTCAGAAGGTCATTGGTCACCTTGATGAGTGCCGTTTCTGTTGAATGTAGGGGGCGGAAATCAGACTGTGAAGGGTCTAGGAGGGAATGAGTGGAGAGGTAACAGGTAAGGCGGGAGTAGATCAGGCGCTCCAAGCGTTTAGAGATGAAGGGGAGATTGGAGACTGGTCTGTAGCTGTTTGTGCAGGAAGGGTCGAGGGAAGGTTTCTTTAGTAATGGAGTAATGATAGAGTGTTTGAAGGAGGAGGGGAAAATGCCAGAGGAGAGGGAGAGATTAAAGATTGTAGTTAGGTGAGTTTTGACGACTGGAGAGAGAGGCTGGAGGAGATGTGAGGGAATGGGGTCGGTAGTGCATATAGTCCGTCGAGAAGAAGAGAGGAGCCTGGAGACTTCTTCTTCTGTGATGGGATCGAATGTTGATGATTTTCCTCTTTTTTTCTGTATTGAAGTACTTAACTTCTAGGGATCTTTGTGGCCCTAATGATCTGATCATCAATAGAGGTGGGATGGTAACCTTGATTTTAAAATGACATTTTAAGCTTGATTAGGTGTCCCTGTCCTTAGGACTGGAACAGATACGGTTGTATCTGAGGGCCTGGCCGTAGACAATGGATTTTTTATTATGTTTAGGATGGAAGCTGTCCCATCTGAGGTATGTGGGACTGTCAATTAATTTCTGATACACTGATGTTTGGAATGAACCATTTTGGATTTCTATGGTAGTGTCTAGAGAGTTGATTTTTGTTTTTGAGTGGTGCAATGTCAAGTTTATGGTAGGATGAAATTTGTTGAATTTGTCCTGGAAATTTAGAAGTTCTTGTCCGGACTCTGTCCAGATTATTAAGTTGTCACAGATTTAACGGAAATAGGTAACGGGGTTTGATGGAGCAGGATGTTAAAAAGTCATTTTCCAGTTTAGCCATGAAGAGGTTGGTGTACTGGGGTACCATTTTACTTCCCATAGCAGTGCCAGTGCATTGTAGATATAGCTCCTCACCAAAAGAGAAAAAGTTGTGTGTGAGGATGATTCTGGTAAGTGTTATTACAGACTCGGAAGGGATCCCATTGGCCTCAATCAACATTCGGCAGGCGGTTAGTCCATTTCCGTGTGGGAGGTTAGAATATAAGGATTCAACATCCATGGTGGCTAAGATGGTGCTGTCAGGGAGTGAACCTATCATGGATGGCTTATTCATCATGTCTGTAATATCCTGTATATAGCTGGCTGTAGTCCTTACCAGTGGCTTAAGGATGTTTTCTACCCACCCTGAGATTTTTTCAGTGAGTGTTCCCACCCCTGAGATGATTGGCCTCCCTGGGTTGCCTGGCTTATGAATCTTGGGGAGCACATAGAAAGTTCCCATCCTTGGATTCTCAGGTATTAAGTCCAGAAGGTTTATGGAGTCTGTACACAGACATTTGATGACTCTTTTCAACTCCCTCAGATATTTTGGAATTGGATCATCATCCATTTTGGTGTAGTTCTGTATATCCATCATTTGTCTGTGTGCCTCTTTGATGTAGTTGATTGTATTAAGGAGAGCTATGGCACCACCTTTATCTGCAGGCCTAATAGTGATCTCCCTGTTGTTCTTCAGGGCAGGAATCGCCTTTCTCTACTGCAAGCTGATATTAGATGTTTCCTTTGCTTTTTTATCCCTTATCGTGGACTGCACCGAATGTCTAAATGAGTCAATATATTGGTCCAAAATGGTCCAAAATCATTAGAGATTCATACTCGCACACAACCTTTTCTCTTTCGATGAGGAGCTATATCTGCAATGCACCGACACTGCTATGGGAAGTAAAATGGCACCCCAGTATGCCAAACTCTTCATGGCTAAACTGGAATATGACTTTTTAACATCCTGCTCCATCAAACCCATTGCCGATTTCCATTACATCGGTGACATCTTAATAATCTGGACTGAGTCCGAACAAGAACTTCTAAATTTCCATGACAAATTCAACAAATTCCATCCTACCATAAACTTGATATTGCACCACTCAAAAACAAAAATCAACTTTCTAGACACTGTGAGGACTGGCGGAACGCACTGAGTTAGTATGGATGTTATCATTGGTGCGTTCGCAGCCTGGGGTCCACCGTGCAGGAGACAACCTGCTGCTAGAAAATGACGACACTATATGGCAGCATAAGTGAACTCAGTTACTTCACTGAGTCACATAGAAAAGAACATGCTGTGCCCTGTTAGCGTTACAGGGGAACATAGCTAACTGCTGAGCTGAAGGCAGTCAGTGGTCACGCACACAGAGAAGCACACAAAAACTCCTCAAAGGAGGTGCCGGTATTCTAGGGGCTTATTTCAGCCGGGTCCTTGAATACAATCATACAAACTCCTCATCGGAGGTGGCGGTATTCTAGGGGCTTATTTCATCCGGGTCCCTGAATACAATCATACAGGCGCGACCACAATTAGCAAGCTCATAACATGAAGTGAGACTAGCGCATGGCCGTGCGGCCATGTAAACCTTTTATAGCTGCAGCAGCTTCAGGACCTTCCTAGAGGACCAATGGAAGCTGCTACAATACCAGAGCAACTTCAGGACCTTCCTAGATGACCAATGGGAGCTTCAGCAGTACCTGAGCATGTGACCTCTGACCTCCAATGAGAGGTCTTACCTTGGGCATGCTCAGAAGGGAAAAAGCAGGACTTAGTCCCAGAGATGTCTGCTCGCCGCTGACCAGTACTGGCTACAATGGCTGAGCCTGGGAAAGCAGCAGAAACCATCTGCACAGTATCAGGCTGAGCCAGACACTGGGAACGACATCTCTGCTCAGCAGGCTCCACTGTGGCTCGAGAGGAATGGGAGACCGCAGAGGAGATGGCTTGAGATTCCCCCTGTGCAGAGGCGGGAACTCGACCCCTAACATTACCCTCCTTCCTAGGGCCCCCCTCTTGGGCATCACTACGCTCGAAGGCAGCAATGAGCAGCAGAGCTCGAATATTCTCGAAAGGCTCCCAGGACCGGTCCTCTGGGCCATAACCCTTCCAGTCCACCAAATAAAAATTTTTCCCACATACCACCTTGCACCCCAAAATAGTGTTCACCTCGTAATCATCTGAAGATGAACCCGATGTCCGGCAGATGACTCAGAAAACCGGGACATGTGTATGGGTTTTAAGAGGGACCATGAAAGGTGTCGGTGATACCTAGGCGTGGAGGAAGGACCAGACGGTAGACCACAGGGTTAACCTGCCCGAGGACCTTCAAAGGTCCCAAGTAGCGAGGAGCAAACTTAGTGGACTCAACTCACAGCCTGATGTTACGGGCGGAGAGCCACACTAAGTCACCAGGAGCAAAGGTCGGAGTGGGGCGCCGATGTGCATCAGCGGAGGACCTCATTCTCTCCTTGGAGGGCCGGATGGCATCCTGAGTGCGGCCTCAAATGTCCCATGCCTCCACAGCCCAGTCTGCCACCCTGGAGTCGGCAGAAGACACGGGCATAGGCACAAGAACCCATGGATGCTGACCATAATTAAGGAGGAATGGAGTCTAACCAGTGGGGTCGACTACGTCTTATTAAGCGCAAACTCTGCCCACGGTAGCAAGGATGCCCAGTCATCCTGCCTGGCAGAAACAAAATGTCACAAATATGTGACGAAGGTCTAATTGGTCCTCTCTGCCAATCCATTCGTCTTGGGATGATATGCTGAAGAGAGATTTAAATCAATGCTGAGTAAACGACAAAGCTCTCTCCTGAACCGAGACGCAAACTGGGGACCCCGGTCACTGACAACTTTGTCCAGCATACCATGTAGGCAGAAAATATGTCTTATAAACAATGCTGCCAAGGCCCGTGCAGAAGGTAAACGTGGA
Source organism: Ranitomeya variabilis (assembly GCF_051348905.1). Taxonomy (NCBI): domain Eukaryota; kingdom Metazoa; phylum Chordata; class Amphibia; order Anura; family Dendrobatidae; genus Ranitomeya; species Ranitomeya variabilis. Next base: position 241,681,394 of record NC_135232.1, read on the forward strand.
AGCGGCACCAGGTGCACCATTTCAGAAAAATGGTCGGTGATAACCCAAATGATGGTGCAACCACGAGACTTGGGTAAGCCCACCACAAAGTCCATCCCGACCATCTCCTAGGGCCTGTCATCCACCGGCAGGGGATAGAGTAACCCAGGCAGCCGTTGTTGAGGAGACTTATTTTTGGCGCAGGAGACACACGCCCGAACATAGTCTCTGACGTCATGGGCCATATGCGGCCACCAGTACTTCCTTGCCAACAGCTCAGATGTCCTCTTGGTCCCAAAATGTCCACCCACCCTGGATGAATGAGCCCAAGAGAGAAACTACGGTCGCAAATTAGTAGGTGCAAACATCTTGCTCGGATGCACCGATTCTAGCTAAACCGGAGCCACGGTTCTCAGGCTCTCAGAAGGAACTATAAGCCGAGGCTCCTCTTCCTCCTTCACAGAAGACACAACGGAGCGAGAGAGAGAGTGTCTGCATGAATGTTCTTCTCCCCAGAGAGATAATGGAGGGTAAACTGGAACCGGGAGAAGAATAAGGATCATCTGGCTTGGCGAGAATTTAGCTGCTGAGCTGATTGTAGGTACACCAAATTTTTGTGGTCGGTGAAGACTTGGAAGGGAAAGGGAGCCCATTCTAGAAGGTGTCTCCTCTCAGAGAAAGTCAACTTCATAGCTAGCAACTCCCTGTCCCCAATGGAATAATTCCTCTCAGCAGGTGTGAAGATCTTGGAAAAGAAGAAGCAGGGATGCTTCCGACCTTGAGCATCCTTTTGGAAGAGGACTTCACCAGCACCAACAGATGAGGCATCCACCTCCATTATGAACGGCTTATCTACATCAGGGCGATGTAGGATGGGAGCACTAGCATAATGAGATTTTATAGAGAGGAAGGCCTTGGAGACTTCCTCCGACCACAACTTGGGATTTGCTCCCTTCTTGGTGAGGGCTACCAAGGGAGCTACCAAAGTCGAGAAATGCGGAGTGAACTGACGGTAATAATTAATGAACCCCATAAAATGCTGCACCGCTTTGAGAGAATGGGGTTCCTGCCAGTCCATCACAGCCTGTAGTCTGGCAGGATCCATAGCCAATCCCTGGGCGGAGATGATATAACCAAGGACAGGCAAGGACTCCTGTTCAAACACACATTTCTCCAACTTGTCATAAAGAGAAATTGCCCGTAAGAGGTCGAAGACCTTGCGAACCTCTCTCCGTTGGGAGTCAATATCTGGAGAGTAGATGAGTATATCATCCAGATAGACTACGACCAAGGTGGAGAGCATATCCCGGAAGATGTCATTCACAAAGTCTTGGAAAACGGCTGGGGCATTACAGAGCCCAAAGGGCATCACCAGATATTCATAATGCCCATCCCTGGTATTAAAAGTCGTCTTCCATTCGTCCCCTTCATGGATGAGAATCAGGTTATAAGCACCCCGCAGGTCTAATTTGGTAAATGCCCTTGCTCCCCGTAGCCTATCAAAGAGCTCAGATATCAGGGGCAACGGGTACTTATTCTTAACGGTGATGGCGTTAAGACCCCTGTAATCTATGCATGGACGTAGTTCTCCGTTCTTCTTCTGCACGAAGAAGAACCCCGCCCCTGCAGGTGACACTGACTTCCTAATGAACTCCCTTGCCAAATTCTCTTGGATGTATTGGGACATAGCCTCCGTCTCCGGGAGAGAGGGGATACATCCATCCCCGAGGAGGTTCAGCTCCAGGCATGAGGTCAATAGGACAGTCATATGGGCGGTGAGGTGGAAGAGTCTCTGCAGCCTTCTTGGAGAACACGTCTGCGTGGGACCAATAGCACTTGGGTAGGGAAGTGAGATCTGTGGGTATCTCTGTAGTGGAAACCTGAACAGACTCCCTCATACATCTGCCCTAACAAGATTCACTCCAACCCAAAATTCTCCCTGAAGACCACTCTATAAGAGAGTGAAAACGTAACCAGGGCATTCCAAGTAGAATCTCATCCATCCCCTCGGGAAGGACAAGCAGGGAGATAATCTCCTGATGGGAAGGAGACATAGATAATGTGAAAGGGATGGACTGATGTGTAATTTGTGTGGGCAGTGTTGACCCATTTACCACTTGAACAGTCACTGGCCTGGCGAGCATCACCAGGGGTATGGCGTGGCGTTGGGCGAAGGCAAAGGACATGAAATTCCCCTCCGCCCCAGAGTCCACACAAAGCTCGACTGTGAAAGTGGAAGAGCCTAAAGTGATTGTCCCTTTAAAAGACAACTTGGAGGAAAATGCCACTGTGTCTAGTGAACCTCCTCCAATGGTTACTAGACGCGATCGTTTCCCGACTGCTGAGGACATTTATAGGCATAATGTCCTAACTGTTGGCAAATATTATAAACCACGGGTACTCGAGCGGCCCAGGACTTAGGTCCCACTCGAGAAACCTCCATGGCCTCATGGGCATCGGACGCCTGAACAGGAGATTCCAGAGGGCTGGCGAAGGTAGGAGCCAACCGGAACCTCTGCTTACACTGGGTCCGCTCTAACCTCCGCTCGTTAAAATGGAGGTCGATGCAGGTAGAGATAGAAATGAGCTCCTCCAGTGTAGCAGGAATCTCCTTGATGGCCAAGGCATCCTTCACATGGTCTGCCAGTCCTTTCCAGAACACCGGATTAAGGACTTTATCTGGCCACTCCAGCTCTGGTGCCAGAGTCTGGAATTGGACGGCGAACTGGCTGACCATGGACGAACCCTGTGTAATTGCCAACAGTTGGAGAGCCGTATCGTGGGTGATGCGAGGTCCTAAAAAGACCTGTTTTAAAGTTTCCAGAAAGTAAGGAGCACTCTGCACCACATGATCATCACGCTCCCACAGCGGCGTAGCCCATTCCAATGCCCTGCCCGACAAAAGGGATATGATAAATCCCACCTTAGCCCATTCCGTAGGAAAACGTGCAGCCAGAAGCTCAAGATGTATGGTGCACTGGCTTACGAATCCTAGACATAGCTTACTGTCACCAGCAAACTTGTCTGGTAGCGGGAGATGGGATAAAGTCAGAGCAGGGGTGGCTGAGGACAAACTGGCTGCAGCTACACTAGCAGCCTGAACAGCGACTGCGGTAACATCTACAGCTGAGGTTGTGCGCTCAAGAGCCGCCAACCTACCTTCCAGCTGCTGGATGTACCGCTGTAGATGCTGATCGTCTGCCATTTTCTAGCCAGATCCTGGCACTAGTATTATGTGAGGACTGGCAGAACGCACCGAGTTAATATGGATGTTATAATTGGTGCGTTCACAGCCTGGGGTCCACCGTGCAGGAGACAACCTGTTGCTAGAAAATGACGGCACTATATGGCAGTATAAGTGAACTCAGTTACTTCACTGAGTCACATAGAAAAGAACACGCTGTGCCCTGTTAGCGTTACAGGGGAACACAGCTAACTGCTGAGCTGATGGCAGTCAGTGGTCACACACACAGTGCAGCACACAAAAACTCCTCAAAGGAGGTGTCGGTATTCTAGGGGCTTATTTCAGCCGGGTCCTTGAATACAATCATACAAACTCCTCATCGGAGGTGGTGGTATTCTAGGGGCTTATTTCATCCGGGTCCCTGAATACAATCATACAGGCGCGACCATAATTAGCAAGCTCATAACATGAAGTGATACTAGCGCATGGCCGTGCGGCCATATAAACCTTTTATAACTGCAGCAGCTTCAGGACCTTCCTAGAGGACCAATGGGAGCTTCAGCAGTACCTGAGCATGTGACCCCTGACCTCCAATGAGAGGTCTTACCTTGGGCATGCTGAGAAGGGAAAAAGCAGGACTTAGTCCCAGAGACGTCTGTTCGCCGCTGACCAGTACTGGCTACAGTGGCTGAGCCTGGGAAAGCAGCAGAAACCATCTGCACAATATCAGGCTGAGCCAGACGCTGGGACTGACGTCTCCACTGAGCAGGCTCCACTGCGGCTGGAGAGGAATGTGAGACTGCAGAGGAGATGGCTCAAGATTCCCCCTGTGCTGAGGCGGGAACTCGACCCCTAACAGACACCACCATAAAAGTCCAAAATGGTTCATTCCAAACATCAGTGTATTAGAAATCAATTGATCCTCCCACTTACCTCAGATGGGACAGCTTCCATCCTAAGCACATTAAAAAATCCATTGTCTACAGCTAGGCCCTCAGATACAACCGCATCTGTTCCAGTCTTAAGGACGGGGATGAACACCTAACCCAGCTTAAAATTTCATTTTTAAATCAAGGTTACCATCCCACCTCCATTGTTGATCAGATCATTAGGGCCACAAGGATCCCTAGAAGTCAACTACTTAAATACAGAAAAAAAAGAGGAAAATCATTGTGTACCTCTGGTAGTGACCTACAACCCACAGTTTGAAATACTGAGAAAAATGGCTAACTTCACCATATCCTACACTAGGATGACCAGTTAAAAATATTATTCAAAGACCCCCATTGCTATGTTACAGGCAACCTCCTAATTTAAGAAACATCATGATGAGAAGTTCAATGCCCTCAGATTCGCCAAGAGGGACACATTCTTGTAATTGGAGGAGATGCAAAACCTGCATTCATATAGAGACCAACGACAAGATCCAAATCCCCAAACCACAGCAGGACCATAAGATCCCTGGGACATTCACATGTTCCTCTTCTAATGTGGTGTAATCAATTCCATGATATATATGTCCTGTGGGTGGCCTCTATGTTGGATAAACAGGACAAAGACTGAGAGCAAGGACGTCATACAATTGCAGACAAAAAAAAAACATTTACCTGTGCCCAAAACATTTCTGTGGTCCAGGACACAACATAGACAATATGAAAGTTGTCATTTGGAAAGGCAATTTCAAATCACAGAAACATCTCAGGGTCTGGGAATACAAATTCATTACCATCTTTGATTCTGTTTACACAGGAAATCAATTTGTCAGGAGGATTAATGGTCCACTACCAAATCTGAGCAATTTCCTCCAAAAACAATGAAGGCACCACCAGCCCTTTGATCCCACATGCATATGGGGTCCATGAAACTTTCACATCACTTATCTAATCCTACCTAATTAAGGATTCTCTCTTTAAGCTCAGTGTTTGCTTGTTTATTTAAATGTCCATGTATCACACTTTGCCTGTTCTCTACACTGTATATAATTGGTGTTATGACTTAGGGATAAGAGAACTGAATTATGTGAACCCACTGGACCGCAGCAGCGAACCTCACCAGGGTGAGTAGACCAGGTAGACCACCCCCTATACAGGGAGCGTTAGGAGCAGGCCCAGGCGAGACTACTGTATGGCAGTTGGTACCAAAAGAGGGAGGAAAAGTAAAAGACTAGGCAGGGACTGTGGGAAACAACATGAAAGAGGACGAGACGAGGAAACGGGAAACTAAAGAAAGACAGATGGGCAATGGGAGACAAACCAGAGGTATAAATGAGGAAGCAGAACTACGGACGAGCTGGGGGCGACGGCAGGTGGGCCAAGCTGAGGAACCGGAGCACCAGGGAAGTGGAGACACAGGAGGACTGGAGCTGAAAGGGAACAAGGAAAACACAATGATTAAGCACAAGAGGCAGTAGCTAGAAATGGAGACTAGCCACAGAGAAAACGCAGAGCACGCAGAGAAGCGTGGGGGCCAGAGACACTTGCTAGGAAACAAATGATAATCAGGCACAGCCGAAAGGAAGAGGCGGCCTGATATGCAGAGCGGCAGCGTACCTTCCGGGTCAAGGTCCTCCAGGGGCAAAGAGAACAGCGGAAGGAGCGGCAGATCATAGAGAACAGTGTGCGCGTGCGCAGTAAAACCTAGTGCGCGCGTGCCCGACAGGAAGCAGGAGCCGGAGGTGCTAGCAGAAGAGCCGGCGCTGGAGAGAGAACAGGAGCGCGCCGGAATGCCGTGGAATGGTAAGTATGAGCGCGCAGCAGGGACAGCGGCAGTGATGGCTAGAACGGCGGTGACCTGACAGTACCTCCCCTTACCTCCCCCCTTCCTAAGACCGGAAAGAAATTTAGCCAAAACTCGGGGAGCCTGGATGTTCTCCCGAGGCTCCCAAGACCTCTCCTCAGGACCAAAACCCTTCCAATCCACCAGAAAAAAGGTCCTCCTTCTCATTCTCCTCATGGCCAGGATGTCCCTGACCTCAAAAACGTCATTAGCGGAGGCAGACCGAGGAGAATGAGTAGTAGAAGCATGGAATTGGTTGAGAACAAGTGGCTTCAGGAGGGAAACGTGGAAAGAATTAGGAATACGGAGCGAAGGAGGTAGCTTAAGCTTATAAGAGACATCATTAATGCGGGTTAAGACCTCAAAGGGTCCAATATAACGAGGACCCAATTTACGTGAAGGAATCTTTAAACGAACAAATTTAGAGGACAACCATACCCTATCACCGGGATGATATAACGGAGGATCTAAGCGCCTCTTGTCAGCATGCATCTTCATTCTGTCACGCGCAAATTCCAGAGCGGTCTTGGTCTCCTGCCAGATCCTGGAGAACTCCCCAGAGAAACAAAGAAAGGCGACTTGGAAGAAGATTCACTGGGATGGTTCTTGTATGCGAATTCAGCCCACAGAAGTAAATCGGACCAGTCACTGTGATGGGAATTAGAAAAATGATGAAGATAAGTGACCAGAGTCTGATTAGTGCGTTCCACTTGACCGTTGGTTTGTGGGTGGTAGGCAGAAGAGAAGTCAAGCGAGATGTTCATAAATTTACAAAGAGCTCTCCAGAACTGAAAGGTGAACTAAACTCCTCTATCCGAAACGATATGCTGAGGAAAGCCATGGATACGAAAAATATGGTGAATAAAAACTGTTGCCAATTCAGGTGCAGAGGGTAAACCAGGAAGGGATATGAAATGTGCCATTTTAGAGAACCTATTCACAACCACAAGGATGATGGTGCAGCCGGAAGAGCGAGGTAAATCTGTGATAAAATCCATTGCAATGTGTTGTCACGGAGCCGAAGAAACTGGAAGCGGATGAAGAAGTCCACAGGGCCGTTGCCTAGGAATCTTGCTCTTGGCACAAGACGGACAGGAGGCAATAACATTTTGGACATCTTGGGAAAGGGTTGGCCACCAATAGTAGCGAGACACAAACATGAGAGTCTTCTTAAAACCAACATGACCAGCAAATTTGGAGGCATGCCCCCTGTTGTGAACTCTGTTTCCGGGCTCCCTCCTGTGGTCATGAGTGGTACTGTGTGAGTTCTCTCTTTGGGCTCCTCCTGGTGGCTCTTTTTGTTATTTTGCAGGTTTCTGGCAGGATCAGCTGTCTCGTCATCTGCTAGTTAGGTTTCCTATTTAATCCACCTGGTCCTTCATTCCTTGCCTGTTGCCGTTGTATTCAGTGCTATTCTGATTGCTCCTGTCTACATCCGTTATCAGTCTCTCCAAGAGAAGCTAAGTTCTGTTTGCTTATTTTTGCTCATCTGTGTTCTAGATGTTTCCTAGTATATGATGAGTTTTTGTCCAGCTTGCTAATATGTGATTTCCCTGCTTGCTGGTGCTCTGGGGTGCTGAGTTGCTCCCCCCACATCGTTAGTTGGTGTGGGGGTTCTCGCATTCTCTGCGTGGATATTTTTGCATAGGGTTTTTTACTGACCGCACAGATCCCTTGCTATTTTCTGCTATCTAGCGTTAGCGGGCCTCATTTGCTTAACCTGTTTCATCTCTGCGTTTGTCTTTTCCTCTTAACTCACCGTTATTATTTGTGGGGGGCTTCTATATCTCTGGGGGATTTCTCTGAGGCAAGTGAGGTCTTACTTTCTCTTTAGGGGTAGTCAGTTTCTCAGGTCGTGAAGAGACGTCTAGGATTTCAGGAAACGTTCCACGGCTGCCTATAGTGTGTGCGGTTAGGATCAGGTTTGCGGTTAGTCCAGTTACCACATCCCCAGAGCTCGTCCTATTATTTTCTACTTAGCTGGTTAGATTTGTGATCCTAAGCCACTAGGATCATAACAGTCCCCAACGTAAAACCCGCCTCCTGTTGCACTCAGAGAAGAGGCAAAGAAGACAGATTGACGGGAGCTACTACGATGACTTTGGAGGGATCCAAGATGTGCGTGGGTTCTTCGTCCGAATCGGTAGACAAAAAGAATCTGGAGAGAGCATCGGCCTTAAGATTTTTATTGCCTGGACGGAAATGTAATTCAAAATTAAAATGAGCAAAGAAGAGAGACCATCTAGCTTGCTGAGGATTAAGTCTTTGTGCCGAATGAATATAGGCTAAGTTCTTGTGGTCTGTATAAATCTTGAATGGGTGAACAGCTCCTTCCAAAAGGTACCTCCACTCTTGCAACGCCAACTTGATGGCCAACAACTCCCTGTCACCAATAGAATAGTTTCGTTCAGACGAGGAGAAAGTTTTGGAGAAGAAACTGCAGGTGACGAACCGCCCAGACGAAGACCTTTGAGAAAATACTGCTCCGGCTCCTATAGCAGACGCATCAACCTCAAGAATAAAAGGTTTATTAGCCTCAGGGCGATGAAGCACGGGAGCTGTGGAGAAGGCTTGTTTCAGCGACAGAAAGGCATCTTCAGCTTCAGAAGACCAGATGTGAGGATTGGATCCCTTGCGAATCAAAGAGATGATGGGTCTGGTCAGAGAAGAAAAGTGAGGGATGAACTGTCGATAATAGTTCGCGAAACCAAGGAATCGCTGGATAGCTTTGACACCAAGAGGACGAGGCCAGTTGAGCACGGCGGATACCTTCTCCGGGTCCATACACAAACCAGAGTCGGAGATGATGTACCCCAGGAATGGAAGAGACAACAGTTCAAAGGCGCACTTTTGGATCTTGGCGAAAAGGCAATTCTCCCTCAGACGCAGAAGAACAAGACGAACGTCCCTTCTGTGAGTAGACAGATCAGGAGAGTAAACGAGAATATCGTCCAAGTATACCACCACGCAAGAATACAAAAGGTCTCGGAGAATGTCATTCACAAATTCTTGGAATACTGCGGGGCCATTGCATAAGCCGAAGGGCATGACCAGATACTCATAATGGCCATCTCTGGTATTGAAAGCGGTCTTCCACTCATCTCCGGAACGAATTCGGATTAGGTTATAGGCTCCACGAAGATCCAGCTTAGTAAAGACTCGTGCCCCTCGAAGCCAATCAAAGAGTTCAGGAATGAGAGGAAGTGGATACTTGTTCTTAATAGTTATAGAGTTGAGACCTCGATAGTCAATGCAGGGACGGAGGGTTCCATCCTTCTTCTTAACAAAAAAGAAACCCGCGCCCGTGGGTGAAGAGGACTTTCGGATAAAACCCTTGGCCAAATTCTCCTGTACGTACTCTGTCATGGCTTGAGACTCAAGAGGATTCAGTGGATAAATTCGTCCCCTGGGTGGAGTTGAACCAGGAAAGAGGTTGATCGGGCAGTCATATGGACGATGCGGGGGCAAGTTCTCCGCTTCCTTCTTGTCGAAGACATCCGCAAAGGAATGGTAGGCCAAAGGCAGACCCATCGGTGGAGTGGTAGACTCAGGCGACCTCTTAGGAAGAACAGGGCGCAGGCATCGACTTTGACAGGAATGACCCCATCGGAGGACATCACCAGACCGCCAATCCAAAACAGGCTCGTGTATTCTTAACCAAGGAAGGCCTAGGAGAAATGTATGAGACAACAAAGGCAGGACGTAGAAGGCAATCTTTTCTCAATGCAAAGCTCCGATTTGCAGCTCCACTTCTTCGGTGACCAGGGTAACGGCCCCGCAAGGGCCAGCCGTCAACTGAAGCTAATTGCCGAGGAGACTCCAAGGATCTGACAGGAATTCGGAACCTTCTGACTGCCTCAAGTTGAATGAAATTCCCTGCAGCCCCAGAATCAATATAAGCCACCTCAGAAAAGCTACTAGAACCAAAATGCAACAGGACAGAGAGAGTAAAGGGTAGAGAGGTATCATTGTCACCTAGGTAGGCCTCCCTTATCTGTCCTAGGCGGAAGCGTTTCCCGGCCTCACCAGACAGGAACGAAGGAGATGAGAGGCGCTGCCACAATAAAAGCAGAGACCATGTGTGAGTCTCTCCTTGCGACGCAGTTCCACCGGCTTGACAGGGTCCACTTGCATGGGCTCAGGTGTCGATGCCGTTGAAGGAGAGACCTGAAGAAAACGAGGAGGACTGAGAGAAGTCGGAGCTTGTCGGGGCAACCTCTTCTCCCTGGCAGATTCACGGAGATGTTCCTGAAAACGCAAATCAATACGGGTCGCCAAGGAAATAAGATCCTCTAAGGATGTTGGAGTGTCCCTACCCGCCAACTTGTCCTTAATTCGACCAGAGAGACCGCGCCAAAAAGCTCCCACCAAAGCCTCATTGTTTCAACCCAGCTCGGAAGCCAAGGTACGAAAACGAATGGCGTACTGGCTGACAGAAAGGGTGCCCTGGTGGAGACTAAAGAGAGACTCTGTAGTAGAAGCTAGTCGCCCTGGCTCATCGAAGACTTTACGGAAAGTCTCCAAAAAGGTAAAAGTTGGGAGACGAGAGGATCGTCTCGTTCCCAAAGGGGATTAACCCAGGCCAAAGCCTCACCCTCCAAGTGAGAAACAATAAAAGCCACCTTAGCTCGGTCAGTGGGGTATTGCTGTGGCAGTAATTCGAAATGAAACTGACATTGATTTAGAAAGCCGCAACATAATTTGGGGTCCCCACAATACCGCGGAGGTTTGGCCAGACGAGGAGGTGGATGTGAAGCAGGAGTCTGGGCATGAGCAGAGACAGCAGTTTGAAGGGAGAGTAGACGGTTATCCACCGAGGCCATATAATTAAGTATGTGGCCCTGAGTATCACGTTGCTGGGCGAGCTCCTGCTGGAGACCGGCCAGCTGGGCTGCGCTCCCCAGGTCAGAGGGCTGGAGAGCAGTTACACGAGATTCCATGGATTTTAAAAAATCCATGATCCTGGTTTGGTTCTCCCGAAGAAACGTCAGTTCCTTTTGGGTGGCAACAGAAGTACCAGCAGGGTCCATGGCCTGATTATACTGTTATGACTTAGGGATAAGAGAACTGAATTAGGTGAACCCACTGGACCACAGCAGCAAACCTCCCCAGGGCGAGTAGACCAAGTAGACCACCCCCTATACAGGGAGCGTTAGGAGCAGGCCCAGGGGAGACAACTGTACGGCAGCTGGTACCAAAAGAGGGAGGAAAAGTAAAAGACTAGGCGGGGACTGTGGGAAACAACATGAAAGAGGACGAGACGAGGAAACAGGAAACTAACGAAAGACAGACGGGCGACGGGAGACAAACCAGAGGTATAAATGAGGAAGCAGGACTACGGACGAGCAGGGGGCGACGGCAGGAGGGCCAAGCTGAGGAACCAGAGCACCAGGGAAACGGAGACACAGGAGGACTGGAGCTGAAAGGGAACAAGGAAAACACAATGATTAAGCACAAGAGGCGGTAGCTAGAAACGGAGACTAGCCACAGAGAAAACACAGAGCACGCAGAGAAGCGTGGGGGCCAGACACTTGCTAGGAAACAAATGATAATCAAGCACAGCCGAAAGGAAGAGGCGGCCTGATATGCAGAGCGGCAGCGTACCTTCCGGGTCAAGGTCCTCCAGGGGCATAGAAAACAGCAGAAGGAGCGGCAGATCATAGAGAACAGTGTGCGCGTGCGCAGTAAAACCTAGTGCGCGCGCGCCCAACAGGAAGCAGGAGCCGGAGGTGCGAGCAGAGGAGCCGGCGCTGGAGAGAGAACAGGAGCGCGCAGGAACACCGTGGAATGGTAAGTATAAGCGCGCAGCAGGGACAGCGGCAGTGACGGCTAGAATGGCGGTGACCTGACAATTGGGTTGTTTCAAATATTTTGTTATGCCAGCCTGATGAAGAGACATAAGCAGTCTCGAAAGCTTGCTTTGTAACATCATTCACTATATTTTGTAAGCCATTAAAAGGTATCACACCCACAAGATTCCTATTTTGGTTCTCCCACTGAGAGCACTCTATATCATTTGTGAAGTAAAAACATTGTGTGATGTCGTTGACTAAACAGAACCAGAAAAGTGTTTTTTTCATCCCCTCTTTTGACATGTTCGGGATCACATAATTCTACAGGATAGTTTAACTCTAAACTTAATAGGTCTCTCAAAGTGAGAGGTACGCAAGATTTTGTCAATGCTCTTGTGCCAATGCTTCATTTGCACCCCACATAGCTAAAACTTTGACTAAAACACCATAGGGTATAAAGTATAATTCTTACAAAATACTGAACTCAGTCTAGCAATGGGATTCATTTTGATAAAATCAGTATTTAGATCTACATTTCAATTTCTACAAGAAACCAATTTATTGAAAGAGCTCAAAAGTGCAGAAATACATTATGAATGTTCATAGCATGATGAGATAAGTGAAGAGCTTTACTGTTAGTAATAATGTATTTTAAATAGAACAAGATATTGAGGATCCTTGCAGCTTTTCTTGGCAAACGATGTTCTTGGCGATTCTGTCTGCTCCATTGGGACACATTTAACCACATGGATGGAAAAACCTGCACTTAGTCCTATGAACTTGTAATAGTCACTGAGATCTGGAGGAAATCTCAAGGGTGCTATAAGCAGTACAGTCATTTATGAATAAAGAATTACCTGCTTTATAAATCCTGGAACAATCCCATCTATGCAAAAAAGTCACATACATTTATATTTTCTTTTTATGGGAATTAAGACAAGGCTACAAACTTGGAGATGACAATATGAAAATAACGTCAAAACTGCTTAGTTAAAATAAAACGTGTTATGCTCATATATGTCTACCTAATTCAGAAACTGTGCATGGGGTGATTTAATAAAATTAATGTAAAAGTAATGTTATCCATAACAACCAATCAGATTGCAGCTCTCATTTCATAAATTATATTTATAAAGGCTCCTCTATTTTTCCTTCCTTGTATTAAAAATCCTACTATGTTTGTGTTAATTTCCTCAAATTTTGACAAAGTCTTCAATTTCTGAAGATAACAATTCTGTAAACTATTGCAAAATGATCTTTATACAGTTTTCAAGTGCAATAAACATCAAATCACTGGTTTGCTACATATAGACATATATAACAAACAACTCCCAACAGAATATACCTAAATCCTGCTTAGTTTTCAAAGCTAGTGTTATCCAACCACTCAGCTCAGATATGTTGAGTGAGGAGGAAAGGTTCAGAAGGACACATTGATAGAAAGACAGATCGATACCACCCCACCTAGTGATGCAAGTGAAACATTTGTTCTTAAACCAATGGGAGAGATTACTCCATATCTATAGCTTCTATTTCAGCTGTTTAGCCATATAAACTGAGGATCTCTGACATAAACGTGAGGGAACGGTTTCCCTGAAGAAAAGTGGTGACCATACACATAGTGTGCTTATTGCGCATGCGCAAATCCCTTTGGGAGCTCTGGACAAAGGGATTGGCTAGACGATTGTGACATTGTGGACATGCGCAGTAGCGCAGTTCCGGATGCGGATGTGCGGCACTTGTATGCTATACAGTAGAATGGTTTAACATAAGTGGGTGAGTCAATATCTCTATTAAAAACACATGTTTTTAATCATAAACCAATACACTGTAGCATTATGCACAAGCCCTAATGAATGAAATGAATTGTAATAAGGTTCATGTTGTAATACTATGCACATACACTAGCATGAATCATGTATGAATAACGTGATTATGCACTTGTATTTTATATGTAAAATTTCACTAATGAATTTATCACTTGATGATGACATGATTTACCATATACAGTACAGACCAAAAGTTTGGATACACCTTCTCATTTAAAGATTTTTCTGTATTTTCATGACTATGAAAATTGTACATTCACACTGAAGGCATCAAAACTATGAATTAACACATGTGGAATTATATACTTAACAAAAAAGTGTGAAACAACTGAAAATATGTCTTATATTCTAGGTTCTTCAAAGTAGCCACCTTTTGCTTTGATGACTGCTTTGCACACTCTTGGCATTCTCTTGATGAGCTTCAAGAGTTGGTCACCGGAAATGGTTTTCACTTCACAGGTGTGCCCTGTCAGGTTTAATAAGTGGGATTTCTTGCCTTATAAATGGGGTTGGGACCATCAGTTGTGATGTGCAGAAGTCTGGTGGATACACAGCTGATAGTCCTACTGAATAGACTGTTAGAATGTGCATTATGGCAAGAAAATAGCAGCTAAGTAAAGAAAAACGAGTGGCCATCATTACTTTAAGAAATGAAGGTCAGTCATTCAGAAAAATTGGGAAAACTTTAAAAGTGCCCCCAAGTGCAGTTGCCAAAACCATCAAGCGCTACAAAGAAACTGGCTCACATGAGGAACACCCCAGGAAAGGAAGACCAAGAGTCACCTCTGCTTCTGAGGATAAGTTTATCCGAGTCACCAGGCTCAGAAATCGCAGGTTAACAGCAGCTCAGATTATAGACCAGGTCAATGCCACACAGAGTTCTAGCAGCAGACACATCTCTACAACAACTGTTAAGAGGAGACTTTGTGCAACAGGCCTTCATGGTAAAATAGCTGGTAGGAAACCACTGCTAAGGACAGGCAACAAGCAGAAGATACTTTTTTGGGCTAAAGAACACAAGGAATGGACATTAGACCAGTGGAAATCTGTGCTTTGGTCTGATGAGTCCAAATTTGAGATCTTTGGTTCCAACCACCGTGTCTTTGTGCGATGCAGAAAAAGGTGAACGGATGGACTCTACATGCCTGGTTCCCACCATGAAGCATGGAGGAGGAGGTTTGATGGTGTGGGGGTGCTTTGCTGGTTACACTATCCTTTGTGGCCTATCATAAAAAAAACAAAATAAAAACGTAATCAGGTTCCTCGTATCATGTTCTCATACACTTTATGCAGTTAATAGCCCTCTGTGTCTGTACTGTTACATACTTAGGCAGTTAACTGGTTCATGCAGCTTTACATGAACATCCGAGCCTTACACTATGGCTGGTCCAAATAACTGAAGCAATTGTTACCATCTACCTCTCGTGTCTCCCCTTTTCCTCATAGTTTGTAAGCTTGCGAGCAGGGCCCTCATTCCTCCTGGTATCTATTTTGAACTGTGATTTCTGTTATGCTGTAATGTCTATTGTCTGAACAAGTCCCCTCTATAATTTGTAAAGCGCTGCGGAATATGTTGGCGCTAAATAAATAAAATTATTATTATTATTATTATTATTATTATTACACTGTTGGGGATTTATTCAAAATTGAAGGCATACTAAACCAGCATGGCTACCACAGCATCTTGCAGCGGCATGCTATTCCATCCGGTTTGCGTTTAGTTGGACCATCATTTATTTTTCAACAGGACAATGACAGCAAACACATCTCCAGGCTGTGTAAGGGCTATTTGACCAAGAAGAAGAGTGATGGGGTGCTACGCCAGATGACCTGGCCTCCACAGTCACCAGACCTGAACCCAATGTAGATAGTTTAGGGTGAGCTGGACCGCAGAGTGAAGGCAAAAGGGCCAACAAGTGCTAAGCATCGCTGGGAACTCCTTCAAGATTGTTGGAAGACCATTCCCGGTGACTACCTCTTGAAGCTCCTCAAGAGAATGCCAAGAGTGTGCAAAGCAGTCATCAAAGCAAAAGGTGGCTACTTTGAAGAACCTAGAATATAAGACATATTTTCAGTTGTTTCACACTTTTTTGTTAAGTATATAATTCCACATGTGTTAATTCATAGTTTTGATACCTTCAGTGTGAAGGTACAATTTTCATAGTCATGAAAATACAGAAAAATCTTTAAATGAGAAGGTGTGTCCAAACTTTTGGTCTGTACTGTATATATATGACGTTCATATCTATTCACTGCTTGAGAAATGCTGGTCACAGCCTAAACGTTGCTACACCATATGGGCTAATAAAGTCCACTATTTTTCATCATTTATTGGCGTGATATCTTCTTTTTTTCTTTTATATTATTTCTAAAAATGGATATTTGTGTGGAGGGCTCTGCACGCTAAATTCCCTTTTACAGTGCTGTTCCACTTTTTCTCATAGATAGATAGATAGATAGATAGATAGATAGATAGATAGAATGAAATATTGTTTGCAATTCCTCAAGGATAGGATAATCAATTATTTTCTGCTTCTAATCAACAATCACCCTAGCACACAATAAAATCAGTCTCTCCTTTCTTCCTCCTCTTCTCTCTCTATGGCCGGAGTCATACTAGAGAGGAATACAGATGAGTGCTAAGCGAGAAAAAAATCGTATTGCACTCGGACCAATGTTAATCTATGGGGCAGCTCCCATCATCGTTTTTCGTTTTTTTCTCAGCCGTATTATACAAGCGAGTGAAATCGCACTCGCCAATGAAAGTCTATGGGTGCGAGAAAAACTCGCACACCACACGGACCATCAGTGTGACTTGCGAGAAATTCGCACCAGTGTCCTTTAGAAAAGCTGGCAATTCAGTGCGGTGTACAGTAAAATCATACTGACCGGTTAAAATAGAATAGATAGAATAAATGTCTACACATAGTATAGGTATATATATATATTGTCATTGTCATTGTCAATATGTGTGTCATTGACACACATATATATATATCTTTATATTTCATGGAGAGATAGATAGCAGAAAAGCTGGTAATTCAATTGTCGGGTTCTGTAAAATCATTACAGAACCCGACAGAAATGGTTTACATACAGTGAACCACTGTATTTCTGTTAGTTTTGTATATGATCCTCACTAATAATGTTAGTCGTGTGTGTAAAATTTTGGAGCTGTAGGTGTTAAATTAAAGGATTAATTCATGGAAAAAACTGGCGTGGGGTCCCGCGCAATTTTCTCCGCCAGAGAGGGAAAGCCAGTGACTGAGTACAGATATTATAGCCTAGAGAAGGACCATGGTTATTGGCCCTCCCCTGACTAAAAAAAACTGCCCCCAGCCAACCCAGCACTTAGTCTCTCTCTTCCCATTGCCCTGTAGCAGTGGCATATGGGGTAATAAGGGGTTAACGTCACCTTGCTATTGTAAGGTGACATTAAGCCTGGTTAATAATGGAGAGGTGTCAATAAGACACCTATCCATTATTAATCCAATAGTATGAATGTGTTAAAAAAATACACACACATTAAGAATAAAGTCTTTTAATGAAATAATTAAGCAATCCAAGCGAAGCCCTCTTTCTTCTGTAAAAAAAAATCCCAAATAAAAAAGCAGCATTATCCCATACCTGTCCGCCATACAGTCAACTCTCACGCTGCAACCCATCTCAAGGAGTTAAATCGTTTACAACCCGGAGCCTTGCTAATGCTACCGGCCCCATTGTAAACCATGGTGGAATGAATGAAAAGCTGCCTGTGCAGCCTCCCCACCTAACCGGACATGAACTCATTAGTGTGGAAAAGTTTCTGAACATTTTCCCACGCTGTCAAGTTCACCTCAGGTCAGGCGTGGCCGACTACCGCTGATGGCACTGAGCATGCGCAGTCTCACAGCCTGACTTGAAGGGAATCTGGCAGCGTGGGAAAATGTTCAGAAATAATAAGTTGTTTCTGTGGCCTGATCACATTTTTATTCCTGTTGTGTTAGGGCTTGTGCTGACGCTGTATTATTGGTCTGAGTTCGATCCGTGAGAAAAAACATTGGATATCATTCGAACCAATGTTTGTATATGGGGCCCTGCACACGCTCAATATTTTCCTCAGACAGATGAAGCCAGTCTGAGGAAACCATTGCTGTATGTCTAAGTCTGATCTGATATTCCGATCACACTCGGTCATGCAATTCAATGAGTGCGTGGAAAACATTGGACTGCACTTTGATGACACAATGGAGAATATTTTGTTATCCATCTTTTCCTCAGTGTTCTCTAATTCTCTCATCCTAGACAATCGGACTACACTATGCTGACACTCAGGTCATAGCTTGATCCAAGTGTCAGTGCTACAGTATAATTGGCCGATTCTGAAGTGAGAGAATATATATGGCAGTCTGCACCGGCCCTTAGAATGATTCTTGTACTCAGTGTTTAATATCAGCTTCCAGACAGTAAGCATTACTCTACTCTTTAATCCCCTGCTATAACCATCGAAGGGGTGCCAAATTTGGCTCAGAACACTCTCAAAATACCATGTACAACGTTAGAACAAAGAGAGATATTGTCCGAAATAAAATCCAAATAATTTATTATATAAATATCATTTTGTTTACATCATATGACAAAATACAATACCACATAAAAACAAGATGAAAAGACATAACTTCACAGGTGTAACACTCAGTGTTTGCAGGGTGCGGTAGCCTAGTGTTCGTATCTGCGGTATGTGCACACAATGTTTTATTTCAGGTGGCAGAGCTGCTTCAGGAAAGCGTCTTAAGTCATTTTCCTGAAGGCACCATGTTTTTTTGTGCCACCGTCGCCTTTTTTTTGATAGTTTCTATTATAGTTGCAAGTGACAGAATGTGCTACTTTTTTTAATGGCTTCAGTTTCCGAACACTGAAGCAGTTAAAAGAAGTAACAACAGATGGAGCAGGTACAGCAATGTCATTTTACATTGTTGTGCACTAAGTTCATGTTTAGTGGCAGGTTTATGGTGCTTTATCAGGTGGGGGGTGCCTGAAAAAGAAGTGTGCACATACCCTTACCTTGGTTCTGCAGCCACAAAATACATGCATCCCAGCATGAAAACAATATGTCCAGTCTTGTTTTTTATAAGCTAACTGCTGCTTCTTTAAGGAAGACAAGGCAGCAGTAAACTGGTTAATGAGTCACTACACATAGGCTGGTAATGTGTGCTTGCCCCCAGACTGAAACTTGCCAGCGAGCACCTGGTTTTTGTCATCAGTATTTCTTTTATGATTTTCACGTATGATAAAAATAAATTAAAGGGAACCTGTCACCACGTTTTTTCCGTATGAGATAAAAATACTGTTAAATAGGGCCTGAGCTGTGCATTGCAATAGTGTATTTTGTGGACCCCGATTCCCCACCTATGCAGCCGAAATATGTTACCAAAGTAGTCGTTTTCGCCTGTCAATCAGGCTGGTCTGGTCAGATGGGCGTGGTGTCTTCCCCCAGATCTTGCTTAGTTTTCCGTTGGTGGCGTAGTGGTGTGTGCATGTCCAAGGTCCCGAATCCACTGCACAGGGAAGTGAAAAGAGCGCGATGTGTGCTATTTCATTGGTGATCGGTTGGGGCGGCCATCTTCCTTTGGCCGCGCGTGCGCAGAAGCAGCGCTCTGCTGGCCGCGGCTTCAGGAAAATGGCCGCGGGATGCCGCGCGTGCGCAGATGGAGATCGCAGCGGCCATTTTCCTGAAGCAGAGTTCGCATCTCTGCTTAAGGAAAATGGCCGCCTCTATCTCCATCTGTGCACGCGCGGCATCCCGCGGCCATTTTCCTGAAGCCGCGGCCAGCAGGGCGCCGCTTCTGCGCACGCGCGACCAAAGGAAGATGGCCGCCCCCACCGATCACCAATGAAATAGCACACATCGTGCTCTTTTCACTCCCCTGTGCAGTGGATTCGGGACCTTGGACATGCGCACACCACTACGCCACCAACGGAAAACTAAGCAAGATCTGGGGGAAGACACCACGCCCATCTGACCAGACCAGCCTGATTGACAGGCGAAAACGACTACTTTGGTAACGTATTTCGGCAGCATAGGTGGGGAATCGGGGTCCACAAAATACACTATTGCAATGCACAGCTCAGGCCCTATTTAACAGTATTTTTATCTCATACGGAAAAAACGGGGTGACAGGTTCAATTTTAATTAAAAGCTTCTCCTATACATTACAATATTAATCACGAACCACGCAGAGTGTACACTGGTGCTATCTGTGCTGTCTGTGATTATCACAGGTTCAGAGACCTGTATAGGTGATTGTGTGTGTGATGCCAATAAAAAATGAAAATGTCTCTGATTTTTATTTAGGGAAACACAGTCTGAAAAAACATATGGGTCTGTGAATAGCACCATAGACTATAATGGAAAATAAATAATAAAAACCACAGATAGAACATATACGTGAGAAATGGACGTCTGAATGAGACTGGGGTTGAGCTAAACGGATCAGACAAATTCAAACTTCGCCAATTTTCGGCAAAGTCGGGTTTCATGAAACCCGACCCGATCCTAGTGTGGGATCGGCCATGCGGTCGGCGATCAGCTCGCCAAAGTCGCGTTTCGTATGACGCTTTCAGCGCCATTTTTCAGCCAATGAAGGAGGACGCAGAGTGTGGGCAGCATGATGACATAGGTCTCGGTCCCCACCATCTTAGAGAAGGGCATGACAGTGATTGGCTTGCTTTCTGCGGCGCCACAGGGGCTATAAAGAGGTGTGTACACCGACCGCCATCTTACTTCTGCCGATCGTAGCATAGGGAGAGATTGCTGCAGCTTCATCAGACGAAGGGATATAGTTAGGGAGGGAATATTAACCCCTAAACTGCTTGTGCTGTAGCAATTTCCACTGTCCAACACCACCTTTTTTTTGCAGGGACAGTGGAGGCTATATTTTTGTGCATCAGCTCTGTAGCTTATTAGGCTGCCTTATAAGGCTCCCTGATAGCTGCATTGCTGTTTGCACGCTGCTGTGCAAACCAACTGCTTTTTTAAAAGCAAAAATCCTGTTGCTCCTTTCTGCACAGTTATCTTGTTTATTTGTCCACACTTTTGTGTGCAGCAGTCCTTTTTATTGCTGCCATACTTGTCCTGAGATCATTGTAGGGACATTGAAATTGTACTACAGTCCTTGTATTTTTTCATATATCAGCCAGCCACTTTCTGCCACTTACATTGTGTTGTTTTATACACTGGGCCTGAGTTTTGGTTCAGTCTCCCCCCCAAAAAAGGGAGATTCAAATTCTCACCAAGTGGATATACTTCTGTCCTGTTAGTTTGTCGTATATCAGCCAGCCACTTTTTGCCACTTACATTGTGTTGTTTTATACACTGGGCCTGAGTTTTGGTTCAGTCTCCAAAAAAAACAAAAAAAAAGGGAGATTCAAATTCCCACAAAGTGGATATATTTCAGTCCTGTTAGTTTGTCGTATATCAGCCAGCCACTTTCTGACACTTACATTGCATTGTTTTATACACTGGGCCTGAGTTTTGGTTCAGTCTCCAAAAGAAAAGGGAGATTCAAATTCTCACAAAGTGGATATATTTCAGTCCTGTTAGTTTGTCGTATATTAGCCAGCCACTTTCTGCCACTTACATTGCATTGTTTTATACACTGGGCCTCAGTTTTGGTTCAGTCTCCAAAAAAAAAAGGGAGATTCAAAATCTCATAAAGTGGATATATTTCAGTCCTGTTAGTTTGTCGTATATCAGCCAGCCACTTTCTGCCACTTACATTGCGTTGTTTTATACACTGGGCCTGAGTTTTGGTTCAGTCTCCAAAAAAAAAGGGAGATTCAAATTCCCACAAAGTGGATATATTTCAGTCCTGTTAGTTTGTCGTATATCAGCCAGCCACTTTCTGCCACTTACATTGCATTGTTTTATACACTGGGCCTGAGTTTTGGTTCCGTCTCCAAAAAAAAAGGGAGATTCAAATTCTCACAAAGTGGATATATTTCAGTCCTGTTAGTTTGTCGTATATCAGCCAGCCAATTTCTGCCACTTACATTGCATTGTTTTATACACTGGGCCTGAGTTTTGGTTCAGTCTCCAAAAAAAAAGGGAGATTCAAATTCCCACAAAGTGGATATATTTCAGTCCTGTTAGTTTGTTGTATATCAGCCAGCCACTTTCTGACACTTACATTGCGTTGTTTTATACACTGGGCCTGAGTTTTGGTTCAGTCTCCAAAAAAAAAGGGAGATTCAAATTCTCACAAAGTGGATATATTTCAGTCCTGTTAGTTTGTCGTTTATCAGCCAGCCACTTTCTGCCACTTACATTGTGTTTTTTTATACACTGGGCCTCAGTTTTGGTTCAGTCTCCAAAAAAAAGGGAGATTAGTTTGTCGTATATCAGCCAGCCACTTTCTGCCACTTACATTGCGTTGTTGTATACACTGGGCCTGAGTTTTGGTTCAGTCTCAAAAAAAAAAGGGAGATTCAAATTCCCACATAGTGGATATATTTCAATCCTGTTAGTTTGTTGGATATCAGCCAGCCACTTTCTGCCACTTACATTGCGTTGTTTTATACACTGGGCCTGAGTTTTGGTTCAGTCTCCCAAAAAAAAGGGAGATTCAAATTCTCACAAAGTGGATATATGTCAGTCCTGTTACTTTGTCGTATATCAGCCAGCCACTTTCTGCCACTTACATTGCGTTGTTTTATACACTGGGCCTGAGTTTTGGTTCAGTGTCCCCAAAAAAAGGGAGATTCAAATTCTCACAAAGTGGATATATTTCAGTCCTGTTAGTTTGTCGTATATCAGCCAGCCACTTTCTGCCACTTACATTGCATTGTTTTATACACTGGGCCTGAGTTTTGGTTCAGTCTCCAAAAAAAAAGGGAGATTCAAATTCTCACAAAGTGGATATATTTCAGTCCTGTTAGTTTGTCGTATATCAGCCAGCCACTTTCTGCCACTTACATTGCATTGTTTTATACACTGGGCCTGAGTTTTGGTTCAGTCTCCCCAAAAAAAGGGAGATTCAAATTCTCACAAAGTGGATATATGTCAGTCCTGTTAGTTTGTCGTATATCAGCCAGCCACTTTCTGCCACTTACATTGCATTGTTTTATACACTGGGCCTGAGTTTTGGTTCAGTCTCCAAAAAAAAAGGGAGATTCAAATTCTCACAAAGTGGATATATTTCAGTCCTGTTAGTTTGTCGTATGTCAGCCAGCCACTTTCTGCCACTTACATTGTGTTGTTTTATGCACATGGCCTGAGTTTTGGTTCTGTCTCCCAAAAAAAAGGGAGATTTAAATTCTCAACAAGTTTATATACACCTTCTACCTTATTTTACAGTACCATATAAAGGTTTTTATTTTGCTTAGATTTTCCAAAAAATGAGGAAGTCTGGTGGAAGAGCCCGTGAGCGTAGGTTGCCAGCTGGTACTGATGGTGGTGGTGGTGGTGGTGCATCTGGTGGTAGTGGCAAATGCACAATACACCTAAGGCTGGAGGTGTTGAGCCAGTGTCATCGTCTGGCTACACAAGGCCTCGAAGGCTCCCTTATCTGGGAGTAGGAAAACAGCTTTTAAAGTCGGAGCAGCAGGAACAAGTTTTGGCTTTCCTTGCTGACTCAGCCTCTAGCTCTATCGCCTCCTCTTCAGAAAGTTCAAAATATAAAAGCAGCGAGTCATCAGTGGATGCTCCCGGTCAGGAACAAGATGTTTCCTTGTGTCCTTCACCCAAACCAAAAGTGAAGGATGCGTCAGGCGACACTACAGGTTACTCCATGGAGCTCTTTACACATACCGTGCCTGAATTAGAAAGGGAAATTGTTAACTGCCCATTTCAAGATGAATCGGACATGGAGTGCACTGATGCATAGCCACAGCAAGATTATTATGCTGTTTCATTGACTCAGATCACTACATTGTCCTCGCAGTGTACTGAGCCAGAATCTGACCCTGATGAGACTATGGTGCCCCGTCCCAAAAGGCTATAGCACCTTACACGGTGACACAGAGGAAGGTGCACATGATATTGAAGAGGAGGTGATAGATGACCCAGTTGTTGACCCAGATTGGCAGCCATTGGGGGAAAAGGGTGCCGCTGCCAGTAGCTCAGAAGTGGAGGAGGATGATCCGCAGCAGCCATCTACATCGCAACAGCTGTCATCTGGCAGGCCCGTATCAAGCCAAAAATGTTTGTCAAAAACAAAAACAGTTTTAGGACAGCGTGGCCATCCAGTGAAAGTAGCACAGCGTGCAACACCTGAAAAGGTATTCCATAGTAGGAAGAGTGTAGTGTGGAAATTTTTTAACCAAGATCCGAATGATCACTGCAACGTTATCTGTAAGAAATGCTCAAAGACCTTTAGCAGAGGGAAGAATCTTCAAAATTTAAATACAATGTGCATGCTTAGACATTTAACCAGCATGCACTTGCAAGCCTGGACAAACTACCAAACGTCCCGTACAGCTGGTGCACCTGCTCAGAATGAAGGTAGTCAG
The DNA here is from genome assembly GCF_051348905.1 of Ranitomeya variabilis. NCBI lineage: Eukaryota > Metazoa > Chordata > Amphibia > Anura > Dendrobatidae > Ranitomeya > Ranitomeya variabilis. The sequence goes on from NC_135232.1 coordinate 241,705,441, forward strand.
CAACGCTACATTGCTTCCCTCACTGTAAGCCCACCGGTTAGGACACCACCAGCAGCAAATGTGGAGGTATCGTGGCAAGGCAAAAGCAGTCAGGGAATCACAAGGTTCTTGGTAGGAAACACTGTATGTAGGCCAACATCAAGAATACCATCACCAACCCTCTCAATCCGCCATGTCCACCACCCCCACCGCTAGTTCCACCATATGCAGCTCTCCAGTCCAGCTCACCCTACAAGAGACTCTCGTTAGGAAAAGAAAGTACTCATCCTCTCATCCGCGTACACAGGGTTTGAACCCCCACATTGCTATACTAATCTCGTTAGAGATGATGCCCTACTGGTTGGTTGAAAGTGAAGCTTTCAAAGACCTGATGGCCTACGCAGTACCACGCTATGAACTACCCAGTCAGCACTTATTTGTGAGAAAAGCCATCCCATGTCTTACCGCTGTCTCTAACATCATGTCCTCCCTCTATCTGAAACTGAACCTGTCAAAAACTGAACTCCTCGTGTTCTCTCCCTCTACTAACCTACCTTTGCCTGACATTGCCATCACCGTGTGCGGTTCCATCATTACTCCAAAGCAACATGCCTGCTGCCTTGGGGTCATCCTTGATTCCGAGCTTTCATTCATCCCCCACATCCGATCACTGGCTCGATCTTCTTATCTGCATCTCAAAACATTTCTAGAATTCGCCCTTTTCTTACTTTCGACTCTGCAAAAACTCTTAGGGTACCGTCACACAGTGAAATTTCCATCGCTACGACGGTACGATTCGTGACGTTCTAGCGATATCGTTACGATATCGCAGTGTCTGACACGCAGCAGCGATCAGGGACCCTGCTGAGAATCGTACGTCGTAGCACATCGTTTGGAACTTTCTTTCGTCGCTTGATCACCCGCTGACATCGCTGGATCGTTGTGTGTGACAGCGATCCAGCGATGTGTTCGCTTGTAACCAGGGTAAACATCGGGTAACTAAGCGCAGGGCCGTTTACCCTGGTTACAAGCGTAAACGTAAAAAAAACAAACAGTACATACTTACATTCCGGTGTCAGTCCTCCGGCGTCTCAGCTTCTCTGCACTGTGTGAGCGCCTGCCGGCCGGAAAGCGAGCACAGCGGTGACGCGGTGACGTCACCGCTCTGCTTTCCGGCTATGGCGCTTACACAGTGGAGAGAAGCAGAACGCCGGAGACAGACACCGGAATGTGAGTATGTACTGTTTGTTTTTTTTACGTTAACGCTGGTAACCAGGGTAAACATCGGGTTACTAAGCGCAGCCCTGCGCTTAGTAACCCGATGTTTACCCTGGTTACCCGGGGACTTCGGCATCGCTCCAGCGCCGTGATTGCAAAGTGTGACCGCAGTCTACGACGCTGGAGCGATATTCATACGACGCTGCGACGTCACGAATCGTGCCGTCGCAGCGATGGAAATTTCACTGTGTGACGGTACCCTTACTGTTTCACTTATTCATTCTCGTCTGGACAATTGTAACTTTCTACTAATCGGCCTCCCTCTTACCAAACTCTCCCTGCTCCAATCTGTCCTGAATGCTGCAGCCAGGATCATATTCCTCACCAACCGTTACACTGATGCCTCTACCTTGTGCCAGTCATTACACTGGCTACCCATCCACTCCAGAATCCAGTACAAAACTACTACCCTCATCCACAAAGCACTCCATGGCTCAGCACCACCCTACATCTCCTCTCTGGTCTCAGTCTACCACCCTACCCGTGCCCTCCGCTCCGCTAATGACCTCAGGTTAGCATCCTCAATAATAAGAACCTCCCATTCCCGTCTCCAAGACTTTACACGTGCTGCGCCGATTCTTTGGAATGCACTACCTATGTTAATACGATTAATCCCCACAGTTTTAAGCGTGCCCTAAAAACTCATTTGTTCAGACTGGCCTACCGCCTCAATGCATTAACCTAACTATCCCTGTGTGGCCCATTCAAAAAAAAAAACATAATCAGGTTCCTCGCATCATGTTCTCATACACTTTATGCAGTTAATAGCACTCTGTGTCTGTACTGCTACATACTTAGGCAGTTAACTGGTTCAATACAGCTTCACATGAACACCCGAGCCTTACACTATGGCTGGTCCAAATAACTAAAGCAATTGTTACCATCCACCTCTCGTGTCTCCCCTTTTCCTCATAGTTTGTAAGCTTACGAGCAGGGCCCTCATTCCTACTGGTATCTGTTTTGAACTGTAATTTGTGTTATGATGTAATGTCTATTGTCTGTACAAGTCCCCTCTATAAGTTGTAAAGCGCTGCAGAATATGTTGGCACTATATAAATAAAAATTATTATTATTATTATTATTATCCCAGCCCTCCACCAGCATGCCAAAGACTGCATTGTCCATGCACTGAGGCAATCAGTCAGTGGAAAGGTGCACCTCACAACAGATGCATGGACCAGTAGGCATGGCCAGGGACGTTACGTGTCCATCATGGCACACTGGATAATGTGGTGGATGCAGGGTCCACAGGGGACAGCCATAGTGGGACAGTTCTGCCTAGCCCCCGGTCTAAGAAACAGTTGGCTGTAGGTGTTCGCCACCCCTCCTCCTCCTCTTTAAGCGAAAGCTCATCCACACAGCGCAGTCGCACGACAACTCCATCCGCAGCTGCCAGTGTTGCACTCGAGGTTTCCCATTATCAAACAGCTAGTGGTAAGCATCAGCAGGCTGTGTTACAAATGAAGTGTTTGGGCGACAACAGACACACTGCGGAAGTACTGGCCGAGTACTTGCAGCAAGAAACTCAGTCATGGCTGGGCAGTGTACATCTTGAGGCAGGCAAGGTAGTCAGTGATAACGGAAGGAATTTTATGGCTGCCATAGCCCTTTCAGAACTGAAACACATACCTTGCCTGGCTCACACCTGGAACCTGGTGGTGCAGTGCTTCCTCAAAAATTATCCGGAGTTACCAGCCCTGCTCCTGAAGGTGCGAAGACTTTGCTCGCACATCCGCCGGTCGCCCGTACACTCCAGCCATATGCTGAACCATCAGCGATCGCTGAATCTTCCCCAGCACCGCCAAATAATCGACGTTGCAACAAGGTGGAACACCACACTGCACATGTTTCAGAGGCTGTGCGAACAGAGGTGTGCTGTAATTAATTTGTGGGAGGATACACATACACAGGCAGGCACTTGGATGGCAGACATGGAGTTGTCTGGTGTGCAGTGGTCGAAGCTACAAGACCTCTGTCAAGTCCTCCAGTGTTTTAAGGAATGCACATGGCTGGTAAGTGCAGACGACGCTATCATAAGCATGAGCATCCCACTAATGCGTCTGCTGATGCAAAGTTTGACGCACATTAAGGAGCAGGCGTCTGCAGCCGAGGAGGATTGAAGCCTTGATGACAGTCAGCCATTGTCTGCTCAGGGAACTCTCCTGGATGAGGTGGCGGACGAAGAGGAGGAGGAGGAGGAGGATGATGGGGATGAATATTTATGGGAGGAGGATGCTTCTCAGGGGCCAATAGAAACTGGTGGCGTTGCAAGGTCAGGTACAGGGTTTTTGCGGGACACAAGTGATGTTGATTTGCAAGAAAGTGCTCCTCAACCCAGCACAAGCAGTGAATTGACACCTGGAACATTGGCCCACATGGCTGAGTATGCCTTGAGTATCCTAAAAAGGGACCCCCGCATTATCAAAATGATGACCGATGACGATTACTGGTTGGCCTGCCTCCTGGATCCACGATATAAAGGAAAATTACAAAATATCATGCCACATGAGAACCTTGAGCAAATATTGGCTACCAAACAAGCAACTCTTGTAGACCGTTTGGTTCAGGCCTTCCCAGCACACAGCGGCGGTGATGGTTCTCACACGAGCCGTAGGGGGCAACATGGCAGAGGTGTTAGAGGTGCACAAATCCGAAGTGACATTGGACAGAGGGGTTTTATGACCAGGTTGTGGAGTGATTTCACAATGACCGCTGCCACAACAGGTACTGCTGCATCGATTCAAAGTGACAGGCGACAGCATTTGTCCAGTATGGTTACAAACTACTTTTCCTCCCTTATCAATGTTCTTCCTCACAGGTCATTCCCCTTTGATTACTGGGCATCTAAAATAGACACCTGGCCTGAATTGGCAGAATATGCATTACAAGAGCTCGCTTGCCCTGCTGCTAGTGTGCTATCAGAAAGAGTCTTCAGTGCTGCTGGTTCAATACTGACCGAAAAAAGGACACGTCTGGCTACCCGAAATGTTGATGATCTAACCTTCATTAAAATGAACCAATCATGGATTTCAAATTATTTGGCCCCACCTTCCCCTGCTGTCACGTAGCTTGCCTGAAAAATGTCTTGCTTTTGGCCTCCTCTTACTGACTTCTCCAAATCCTCCATTTGCAGCTGTTGAATGTCTACCATAGGCCATTTTTATACCTCAATAAATGGGCTGATGCCCCCCACAGGGCCGTGGTCACCACCTGGCGCAAGCACCCGTGCGAGTGCCGTTTGCCTGGACAGGTAGGTGTGCCCACTCTTGGGCGACGGCACTGGCACATGGTCCCTCATAGTACAATGAAGTGTCTCTGACGGTGGTGGTGCGCAACCAACGTCAGACACACCGTCGTAATATGAGGGGCCCTGTGCCAGTACCACCGCCCACGAGAGAGTGTTCCCCCCAGCTCAAACAGTGCTCTACCACTTGAAATACTTAACTCTCCCTGCTCCACCACTGTGTAGTCTGTACTGTTAAATCCTTCAATGGCACCGCCAATACAAATTTGTTGAAATGATAAATGATAGATAGTTAAAATATACAGGGGCCCTGGCCTCCATTTAGACCAGTTAATACTTTGCACCTACTACCACTGTCTGCTACTCAGCAGACGAGCCCACCCCTGTACCTAGCTATGCCACCTGTTTATTTATGAATTCATAAGAAACAGCCGCACACTAACTCTTGGAATTTTTCAAATGCAAAAAAGGAGTAATTTATTGTATTCACCACAGAAGTATAGCGAAGTTGAGGTAACGTTTCGGCCCCGTAGTGGGCCTTTGTCAAACCTCACTTGTTGTAGAGATAATAGAAGAAGGTACCATGTGTGCCACATCACCACAGGGACTCCTATAACCCAGACCCGCAGTCCTGACTGGGATCGCTTCCCCTTCCAATTACTCCACGCATCGGCAAGTGCCTTTCTTGGAGCCTGCTTATCATAATTGTCTGTCCCGTCTATGCGGGGTCTTTTTCTACCATACCTTCTTCTATTATCTCTACAAGTGAGGTTTGACAAAGGCCCACTACGGGGCCGAAACGTTACCTCAACTTCGCTATACTTCTGTGGTGAATACAATAAATTACTCCTCTTTTGCATTTGAAAAATTCCAAGAGTTTGTGTGCGGCTGTTTCTTATGAATTCATAAATAAACAGGTGGCATAGCTAGGTACAGGGGTGGGCTCCTCTGCTGAGTAGCAGACAGTGGTAGTAGGTGCAAAGTATTAACTGGTCTAAATGGAGGCCAGGGCCCCTGTATATTTTAACTATCATTTATCATTTCAACAAATTTGTATTGGCGGTGCCATTGAAGGATTTAACAGCACAGACTACACAGTGGTGGAGCAGGGAGAGTTAAGTATTGCAAGTGGTAGAGCACTGTTTGAGCTGGGGGGAACACTCTCTCGTGGGCGGTGGTACTGGCACAGGGCCCCTCATATTACGACGGTGTGTCTGACATTGGTTGTGCACCACCACCGTCAGAGACACTTCATTGACTATGAGGGACCTTGTGCCAGTGCCGTCGCCCAAGAGTTCCAAGAATTTGTGTGCGGCTGTTTCTTATGAATTTATGAGCCAACTGGATAGCATCCAGGTTCAGAATGCACCTGTCCTCATTGATCAGAGTGCACGCCATTTCCACTACCTGTTTATTTATGAACAATTTTTTGGCAGACACTTTGCCCACTTTATTATTTGGGCCTACTAACTGTGTCTGCCACTCATTACAGTTGTCCTCCACTGAACAAAGCAATGCCGCCTGTTTAGTCCTGTTACCAATTTTGAACTACATTTAACCAACTTTATTATTTGGGCCTACTAACTGTGTCTGCCACTCATTACAGTTGTCCTCCACTGAACAAAGCAATGCCGCCTGTTTAGTCCTGTTACCAATATGAACTGCATTTAGCCCACTTTATTATTTGGGCCTATTAACTGTGTCTGCCACTCATGACAGTTGTCCTCCACTGAACACAGCAATGCCACCTGTTTAGTCCTGTTACCAATTTTGAACTGCATTTAGCCCACTTTATTATTTGGGCCTACTAACTGTGTCTGCCACTCATTACAGTTGTCCTCCACTGAACAAAGCAATGCCGCCTGTTTATTCCTGTTACCAATTTTGAACAGCCTTTAGCTCACTTTATTGTTTGGGCCTACTAACTGTGTCTGCCACTCATTACAGTTGTCCTCCACTGAACAAAGCAATGCCGCCTGTTTAGTCCTGTTACCAATTTTGAACTGCATTTAGGCTACTTTATTATTTGGGCCTACTAACTGTGTCTGCCACTCATTACAGTTGTCCTCCACTGTTGTGAATTCCGTTGTCGAACTCCCTCCTGTGGTCATGAATGATACTTCAGCGAGTTCTGTCCGTGGACTCCCTCTGCTGGCTGTGAGTGGAACTGCTGGTTCTGAGGTTGCTTCCTCAGCTGCCCTCGTTTGCGGCTAGGCTGGCTTCTCTATTTAACTCCACTCAGATCGTTACTCCATGCCAGCTGTCAATGTATCAGTACTGGTTCAGATCTCTCTCGGATCTTTCTGATTACCTGTCTACTCCAGCAAAAGCTAAGTCCCTGCTAGTTCATTTGCTGTTCATTGTGTACTGAATATATTTTTAGTACTTGCTAAGTTCAGTCCAGCTTGCTAACATGATATTGCCTTGCTAGCTGGAAGCTCTGGGTTGCAGAGTGGCACCTCCGCACCGTGAGTCGGTGCGGGGGTCTTTTTGCACACTCTGCGTGGCTTTTTGCAGTTTTTTTGTGCTGACCGCAAAGATCCCTTTCCTATCCTCAGTCTATTTAGTAAGTCTGGCCTCCTTTGCTGAAACCTGTTTCATCCCTGTGTTTGTGACTTTCCTCTTAACTCACAGTTAATATATGTGGGGGGCTGCCTTTACCTTTGGGGAATTTCTGTGAGGCAAGGTAAGGCTTATTTTCCTATCTTTAGGGGTAGTTAGCTCTTAGGCTGTGAAGAGGCGTCTAGGGAGAGTTAGGTACGCTCCACAGCTATTTCTAGTGTGTGTGTTATAGGATTAGGATTTGCGGTCAGCAGAGTTCCCACTTCCCAGAGCTTGTCCTGTTTTCTAGTTTAACCATCAGGTCATTCCAGGTACACCTAACCACCAGGTCCATAACACTCCACTGAACAAAGCAATGCCACCTGTTTAGTCCTGTTACCAATTTTGAACTACATTTAACCAACTTTCTTATTTGGGCCTACTAACTGTGTCTGCCACTCATTACAGTTGTCCTCCACTGAACAAAGCAATGCTGCCTGTTTAGTCCTGTTACTAATTTTGAACTGCATTTAGGCTACTTTATAATTTGGGCCTACTAACTGTGTCTGCCACTCATTACAGTTGTCCTCCACTGAACAAAGCAATGCCGCCTGTTTACTCCTGTTACCACATTTGAACTGCATTTAGCCCACTTTATTATTTGGGCCTATATCTGTGTTTCCTCCTCATCCTGCCCATTGCCCAGCCACTGCTAGATGAGTCTGCTGGTACATTGACCCAGACCACTACATTCCCCTTGCACTCTACACAGCCAGAATCTGACCCTGCTGAAAGTCAGGTTCCCCTTCCCGCATACTATACCACCTTACACGGGGACAAAAAGGAAGGTGCAGATGAAAGTGCAGCTTCCTTCATCAGGTGTGGGGGGCATACTCATTGGCGACGTCACTGGCACAGAGCCCCTCATAGTTTGCAAAAGTGTTTCTGCCGGTGGGAGGCGCCACCCGCCGTCAAACACACCGCTGTACTATGAGGGGCCCTGTGCCAGTGCCAATGCCGAGTGCCCCCCCCGCTTGCTGAGGATCACAGCACTTGCAAAGTTGAAATACTTACCTCTCCCTGCTCCACCGCCGTGATGTATTCCTCTTTTCCTGGGCCCACGAAAATCTTGAGCCAGCCCTACCCCCCCACAACTTTGGCCAAATGACCCTCAGTTTTCAATGCCTAACTATTATTATAAAGTAAATTAAGATTGACAAGCTTCAGTAATAAGAATTGATGTTTTTGGCATTAAAATGGACACTGTAGGTGTTTTCCTGTCCTCCACTCACTGCCGACTTTGATTCCCCATTGACTTGCATTGGGTTTCGTGTTTCAGTCGTCCCCCGACTTTTCGCAATAATCGGCCGATTTCACCCGACCCGACTTTTGACAAAGTCGGGTTTCGCAAAACCCGACTCGATCCCCAAAAAGTAAAAGTCGCTCAACTCTAAATGAAACTTTATCATCATTACTGTGTTATAGCATGTACATGACCACCGTCCAGCTATATACACCTCAGACAGCATCCTACACGGCCTATTCGCACAGGAGGACACACTCCTCTGTGCATACAGTGACTGTTGTTATGTTTTTTGCACATAGAATGTCCTCTTCTCGGGAGTGCATGTCCTGTTTACCAGGAGCAATGTGCTACCAAGGACCTTGATTTTTAAGCCGGCTAAAAATCGTTGCACATGATTAATCATTTTGCCCTTACATCAGGTTATTACTGACCTATTTAAATGAGCCAATAATCAGGAAGATGTGCTCTTACAATCACACATTTCATGGTTATTGGCTTATCTAAATTGGCCATAATTCAGTGGCTGTTGGCTATGCAGGTCCGCAACACAAAACATTTTGATTGTATGCTGCTGTCCTGTACTTAGATTATAGTAATTGCATTACCTGCACAGGCAACAATTCCATCACCTGTGCAATACTAAGGAAATCCTGAAAACATGACCTGTTGGTGGCTCTTGAGGACCAGAGTTGGGGAACACTGCGCTAGAGCAAGATTACAGAAGTTACAAGACGTGGGCCTGTCTTCTTAAAAATGCCAGGGCTGAATTTCATTCCCAGTCCAGCCCTGGATGCACCTCATCTTCTATTCACTTGCACTGGATAAAGATGTGGTGTTCTGCTTCATAGATTACCAATATCCAACCACTGCTGAGCAGATACACTCAGATTCTATAGAAAGGTCATCAATATGTTAGCCAAGACAACAATTTTCACAGTAGTTGTAATAAAAAAAACAGTATGACTTGGAAGATGAGTTATTGCTGAAAGATGAATTATTTAATGCAGAAATATTTAACCTTTTTTAATTACTAAGGGTGAATGTGAATTTTGGCTTAATTCATAAAACATACAACTGGGAGATGATGTTGTTTTCATCAAGAAACAAGACTAAAATGATAAATGCTCCTCAATAATCCCACCCTCCATGACTTATGTATTTACCTGGTGCAATAAATAAAGCTCATTAATCTATATTGTTAAATGATTTAATGGCAGCTTCTATGATTTCATATCTAGCCATGAGTTACTGTCACATTCCAGCAAAGTCATATTTTTAATCTCAAATAAACCTATTGGGGCTTAATTTTAATTTGTCATATTCTCTCCTTTTTTACAGTTTGTTTTACTGAAAAGACAATAATGAATAGATTTCGGAAACTTGGAAATATCCGGCCTCCAGGGACAGTGAGGTGGAAGAGTTGATTCAGTCCTTTGCTTTGTTTCTCTTACAACAGAAAGTCCTTTTGTTTGCATTTGTATGTAAGGTATCCAGCAATGAGTAGCTTAATAAATGCTGTGTTAGGATGAATGTGTCATGTCCACAGAATAGACAAATGGTGTGTTCTTGCAAATCCCATGCTAACAGTCTGATTTACCCTTTAAAGCTGACCTCACTGTGCTCTTTGTTAGGACCCCTTGTTTTGTATTATGTTGCTAATTAATCATATGGCAACCATTGTACATGCTCTATGGAAATTATTGTATTTATCTTAGTAATAATACATAGTATCTAATTAGTTTGTCATCTATGTGACATCGGAGGAGTGTGACACTGCCTATAGATCTGTCCTTTACAGTATTGAGATAAAACAGCAAAGATGAAATACAAGTACATTTTTACTGCTGTACGTCCATTCATTGTACAATTACTTGATAAACTATATTTTCTGTTCATGGGAATCTAATTGGCCACCCTCATTGTTATTAGTGATCTGATAACTGTTTGTTCATAGTGATATGAATGTATAAAATAATAAGTGCCGGACAAACAAACCAATGTGTGGCATATCATCGAAGAAGTATAAGAGTGGTGCATCGGTTTACCCCAGCTGCAGTGTGCACCAGGTTTATTGAGTAGTAGTGTTGAGCATTCCGATACTGCAAATATCGGGTATCGGCCGATATTCGCTGTATCGGAATTCCGATACCGAGTTCCGATATTTTTGTGATATCGGAAATCGGAATCGGAAGTTCCCAGTGTATGGTTCCCAGGGTCTGGAGGAGAGGAGACTCTCCTTCAGGCCCTGGGATCCATATTCATGTAAAAAATAAAGAATAAAAATAAAAAATATGGATATACTCACCCCTCCAACGGCCCCTGGCTCTCAGCGGTGCAACCGGCAGCCTCCGTTCCTAAGAATGCAGTGAGTGTAGGACCTGCGATGACGTCGCAGTCTTGTGACTGGTCGTGTGACCGGCGCGTGTGACCTTCACTCACTGCATTCTTAGGAACGGAGGCAGACGCTTGCACCGCTGAGGTCCAGGGTCCGTCGGAGGGGTGAGTATATCCATTTTTTTTTATTCTTTATTTTTTACATGAATATGGATCCCAGGGCCTGAAGGAGAGTTTCCTCTCCTTCAGACCCTGGGAACCATCCAGGATTGCTTCCGATATTTGTGTCCCATTGACTTGTATTGGTATCGGGTATCGGCGATATCCAATATTTTTTGGATATCGGCCGATCCAATCTGATACCGATACTTTTGAATATCGGAAGGTATCGCTCAACACTATTGAGTAGCTGTAAGATCAGACATGGAGGGCTTTTTTCTAATTAAAAAAAAATCTCATTAACACAAAACTGAAAATAAATATTAAGAAGCAACCACAAGATGGATTTCATCAACCAAGGTATAATTTTATTCAGTATAACAGCGCCAACCTGACACTGTAGGTTACTGTACACAATCCTGCTGACAGGTTCCCTTCAGCTAAAAAAGAACCTAGACATGTTTGGTGTCTATGAACTCGTAATGACCCGGAGAATCATAATGGCAGATCAGTTTTAGCATTTAGTACACATGGTAGAAAAGAAAAACAACAATGGAATTGTACAGCACTTTGAATTTTTTTCCCGTTTTCCAGTACACGATATGTTAAAACCAATGGTGTCGTTCAAAAGTACAACTTATCCTGCAAAACACAAGCCCTCACATGGCCATTCTGACATTAAAAATTAAAAAAAGTTATGGCTCTGTGAAGAAAGGGAGCAAAGCACAAAAATGCAAAAGTGGAAAATGGCCCGGGGGTTAAGGGCTTAAATATTTTTAAAAACTTATTTTTTATTTGCGTCAATAGTCTCCATAGGAGACCTGAATCTGCGATATTCTGATTGCTTGTGTTACACATAGCAGAGCTGCAGCCCTGCCATGTGTCGCAAAAATGCTCATCCGCTATCAGCACCAGCCACGAAGCAGTTCGGCAATGCCAGCCACAGGAGTCTCCTACACAACCGGGTTGCACAAGTTAAATTCCACTGATAGAGATGATAACAGGTGCGGTTGGATTGCAATTCCACCTGTGGCTGTTAGGGGCAAATGACAGCTTATTAGATTAGCTGTCATGTTCCAGAAAAGGTGCAGGAGCCCCCACCAAAGATGTGGAGGCGACCTATGACTTACCTACACGCCATAAATTGTAAAAGGGTTAAAATGGACTGTGCACAGTTCAAAAGTCTGCATCTTCATTGGTATGGGGTTAAAATAGTGTTTATGGAATGGAAAAAACTGAAAAATTGAGTTTAGTTTGAGTTGGTATACATGCAGCACATAAATGCATGATCATATTGGCCATAAAGCATAAAAACCTACCAGAAACAAAATGAGCGAAAATCCTGCTGTAACTAAATAAGTAAAAAGCAAGTGTGCATTTAAATAACACAGAGTTCTTAGTAATACTGTTTTTGATCAAAAATACTGTAGCATAAAATTCATCCCATTGACAAGGTGACCCTGATAAGGATGGACCTACACTGTCTAATATTAAAAACCTTACCATGAGTCAGAGTTGACCTCAGTGTGTGAATAAGGGCAGACAAAAGGACTGGTTCCCAACCAGTGGACACCAGTCTGGGGAAGCCTTTAAATGTAATTTCCAGCTCAGAAGAGGGAGGCCACACCCTGGCTTGCACAGAATGCAAAAATACAAAGAAAAAACACAAAAATTGAGCTTGGTTTGAGTTGGTATACATGCAGCACATAAACGCATGTTCACATTGGCCATACAGGTTGTATGTTTATGGCATGGTAGCTTACACATTTTTAGATTCCTCCCCTTCTTCCAAGTGTCATACATTTTTTTATTTTTCTGTTCACGTAGGCACATGAGGGCTTATTTTTTGCGGCATTAGTTGTATGGTAGAATTCACCAGGAAGTGTTATTCTCCAGTTGAGTACAATTACAGCGATTCCAAACATGTATAGTTCTTTATTGTTTTTTTTTTTTTTTTTTAAATGGTGAAAAAAAACAGAAATTCATAGAAAAAAATAAAAGATTGGCTTGTGCTGATCTTTTCTGAGACCCATGTAATGTTTATCCTTTATTTTAATCAGTAGAGCTGTGTGAGGGTTGTTTTTTGTGTGGGGAGCTGACACATTTATTGATACCGTTTTGGGTAGATACAATGTTTTTATTGATCTTTACTGCATTTTCTTTGTAATGTTTAGGTAATCAAAAAAAGCAAAACTGACATTGACAACTGACATTGACAATTCAAACAAAAAGATGAAACTTCCATGCAGACAAACTTGTATTGTGTAAACCAGTATGGGCTATGCAGTCTGTCGAGCAAAGCTATCAACAAATATTAAATTGTTGCCTATTTTAAAGCTATTTCCACAAAGATTATAACATGACCGCGTATAGCCCATTTTGGGGATTTTTCTGCCCCCACTCCGTCAAGCCCTCAACTTGTAACCAAGCCAAATTCCGCCACCCCTACTTAACCCAAATAGGCAATAAAAACATAACACATAACATTCTTTGGAAAGTTTTGGCTACAGCGGCCAGTTTATTTAACAAACAAAACATAAATTGTAATTATACAAAACATCTGAAAACTTGAGGGGAGGGTTCTTGGAGCTAAAAGATCTGGCATCATATAAGTAGGCAAACAATGCCCCAACCATTTTAACCAACACCTTTTTACCCTCAGCCGTAACCACCAGCTCGAGGGCACCATGTAACCCTTTTCAGGGCAGACCAAAAAACCCCAAAGCTACCGAGGACAATCCCCATCCAGAGCCCGTAACCACAAGCCAGATCAACCCCATCCAATTGACCTTCCTCCAATAGAACCTCACTAACTCCAAGAACCCCGCCCTGTTATGACCCCAATGGCAGAGGGTCTCAGAAATAATTACTAAGTCTGCAAACACAAAAAACCAGCTCATAGGGCAGTGGTAACTGAGCTGACCATATATCTAATCCTAGCACCACAAATAGCAGCAGCCGGGGAACGTGCCTACGTTGGTTCTAGACGTCTTGCGCCAGCCGGAGAACTAACTAACCCTAGAAGGGAAAAGAAAGACCTTTCTTGCCTCCAGAGAAAAGACCGCAAAAGTTGGATACAAGCCCCCAACAAATAATACCGGTGAGGTAAGAGGAAAAGACAAACGTAAGAATGAGCTAGGTATTTAGCAAAGAGAGGCCCACTAGCTAATAGCAGAATATAGTAAGATGACTTATATGGTCAGCAAAAACCCTATCAAAATATCCACGCTGGATATTCAAGAACCCCCGAACCGTCTAACGGCCTGGGGGGAGAACACCAGCCCCCTAGAGCTTCCAGCAAAGTCAGGAATCACATTTAGTACAAGCTGAACAAAAATAAGAGCAAAGCAAATAACCAAAAAACAAAGAAGCAGGACTTAGCTTAATTTTGCACGAACCAGGACCAGCAGACAGGAGCAAACAGAAAGGATCTGATTACAACGATGCCAGGCACTGGACTAAGGATCCAGGAAGTTTATATAGCAACACCCCTGGACTAACGACCCAGGTGGGTGCCAAACTGAGGAAAGACAATCCCAGAGTCATATCACTAGTAACCACAAGAGGGAGCCAAAAAGTCTAATTCACAACAGTACCCCCCCTTAAGGAGGGGTCACCGAACCCTCACCAAGACCACCAGGGCGATCAGGATGAGCAGCGTGAAAGGCACGAACTAAATCGGCCGCATGCACATCAGAAGCAACCACCCAGGAATTATCCTCCTGACCATAGCCCTTCCACTTGACCAGATACTGAAGCCTCCGTCTGGAGAGACGAGAATCCAAGATCTTCTCCACCACGTACTCCAACTCGCCCTCAACCAACACCGGAGCAGGAGGCTCAACAGAAGGAACCACAGGTACAACGTACCGCCGCAACAAAGCCCTATGGAACACGTTGTGAATGGCAAACGACACCGGAAGATCCAAGCGAAAGGACACAGGATTAAGGATTTCCAATATCTTGTAAGGACCAATGAAGCGAGGCTTAAATTTAGGAGAGGAGACCTTCATAGGAACAAATCGAGAAGACAGCCATATCAAATCCCCAACACGAAGTCGGGGACCCACACCGCGGCGGCGGTTGGCAAAACGCTGAGCCTTCTCCTGTGACAACTTTAAGTTGTCCACCACATGATTCCAGATCCGCTGTAACCTATCCACCACAGAATCTACCCCAGGACAGTCAGAAGGCTCCACATGTCCCGAGGAAAAACGAGGATGGAAACCAGAGTTGCAGAAAAATGGCGAAACCAAAGTAGCGGAACTAGCCCAATTATTAAGGGCAAACTCAGCCAATGGCAAGAAGGTCACCCAATCATCCTGATCTGCCGAAACAAAACACCTCAAATAAGCCTCCAGAGTCTGATTAGTTTGCTCCGTTTGTCCATTAGTCTGAGGATGAAAGGCAGACGAAAACGACAAATCAATGCTCATCCTAGCACAAAAGGATCGCCAGAACCTGGAAACAAACTGGGATCCTCTGTCAGACACAATATTCTCAGGAATGCCGTGTAAATGAACCACATTCTGAAAGAACACAGGAACCAGATCGGAAGAGGAAGGCAGCTTAGGCAAAGGCACCAAATGGACCATTTTAGAAAAGCGATCACATACCACCCAGATGACAGACATGCCCTGAGACACCGGGAGATCTGAAATGAAATCCATGGAAATGTGTGTCCAAGGCCTCTTCGGGACAGGCAAGGGTAAGAGCAACCCGCTGGCACGAGAACAGCAAGGCTTAGCTCGAGCCCAAGTCCCACAGGACTGCACAAATGACCGCACATCCCGTGACAAGTAAGGCCACCAAAAGGACCTAGCCACCAGATCTCTGGTGCGAAAAATTCCCGGATGCCCTGCCAACACCGAGGAATGAACCTCGGAAATGACTCTGCTGGTCCACTTATCAGGAACAAACAGTCTGTCAGGTGGACAAGAGTTAGGTCTACCAGCCTGAAATCTCTGCAACACACGTCGCAAATCAGGAGAAATGGCCGACAAGATAACTCCCTCTTTAAGAATACCAACTGGTTCTGCGACTCCAGGAGAGTCAGGCACAAAGCTCCTTGAAAGAGCATCAGCCTTCACATTCTTTGAACCTGGTAAATACGAGACCACAAAGTCAAAACGGGAGAAAAACAATGACCAGCGGGCCTGTCTAGGATTCAGGCATTTAGCAGACTCGAGATACATCAAATTTTTGTGATCAGTCAAGACCACCACACGATGCTTAGCACCCTCGAGCCAATGACGCCACTCCTCAAATGCCCACTTCATGGCCAGCAACTCCCGATTGCCAACATCATAATTCCGCTCAGCAGGCGAAAACTTCCTAGAGAAGAAAGCACATGGTCTCATTACCGAGCAACCAGGGCCTCTCTGCGACAAAACGGCCCCTGCCCCAATCTCAGAAGCATCCACTTCGACCTGAAAGGGAAGTGAGACATCAGGCTGGCACAAAACAGGCGCCGAAGTAAACTGGCGCTTCAACTCTTGGAACACCTCCACGGCTGCAGGAGCCCAGTTAGCAACATCAGAACCTTTCTTGGTCATATCCGTCAAAGGTTTAACAACGCTAGAAAAATTAGCGATAAAACGACGGTAGAAGTTAGCAAAACCCAAGAACTTCTGAAGACTCTTAACTGACGTGGGTTGAGTCCAATCGTGAATAGCTCGGACCTTGACTGGGTCCATCTCCACAGCAGAAGGGGAAAAAATAAACCCCAAAAAGGGAACCTTCTGTACTCCAAAGAGACACTTTGAGCCCTTAACAAACAAAGCATTCTCACGCAAAACCTGAAACACCATCCTGACCTGCTCCACATGTGAGTCCCAATCTTCAGAGAAAACCAGAATATCATCCAGATAAACAATCATAAATTTATCCAGATACTTCCGGAAAATATCATGCATAAAGGACTGAAACACTGAGGGAGCATTAGAGAGCCCAAAAGGCATCACCAAGTACTCAAAATGACCTTCGGGCGTATTAAATGCTGTCTTCCATTCATCTCCTTGCTTAATGCGCACAAGGTTGTACGCACCACGAAGATCTATCTTGGTGAACCACTTGGCACCTTTAATCCGGGCAAACAAGTCCGACAACAGAGGCAAAGGATACTGAAATTTAACAGTGATTTTATTCAGAAGCCGATAGTCAATACAAGGTCTCAAAGATCCGTCCTTCTTGGCCACAAAAAAGAATCCCGCACCAAGAGGGGAAGAGGATGGACGGATATGCCCCTTCTCCAGAGACTCCTTGATATACGAACGCATTGCGGCATGCTCAGGTACAGACAGATTAAATAGTCTTCCCTTAGGAAATTTACTACCTGGAATCAAATCTATGGCGCAGTCACAGTCCCTATGAGGAGGCAGAGCACTGGACCTGGACTCGCTGAATACATCCTGATAATCAGACAAATACTCAGGAACTTCCGAAGGAGTAGAGGAAGCAATAGACACCGGCGGGGAATCAGCATGAATTCCCTGACAGCCCCAACTTGACACAGACATTGCCTTCCAATCCAAGACTGGATTGTGGGTCTGTAACCATGGCAGACCCAAAACGACCAAATCATGCATTTTATGCAGAACAAGAAAACGAATCACCTCCCGATGTTCAGGAGTCATGCACATGGTTACCTGCGTCCAAAACTGTGGTTTATTTTCCGCCAATGGCGTAGCATCAATACCTCTAAGAGGAATAGGATTTACCAATGGTTCAAGAACAAAACCACAGCGCTTGGCAAATGACAGATCCATAAGACTCAGGGCAGCACCTGAATCCACAAACGCCATAACAAGGTAAGAAGACAATGAGCAAATTAAAGTCACAGACAAAATAAATTTAGGTTGCAAATTACCAATGGCGACAGGACTAACAACCCTTGTTAGGCGTTTAGAGCATGCTGATATAACATGTGTAGAATCACCACAGTAAAAACACAACCCATTCTGACATCTATGATTTTTCCGCTCATTTCTAGTCTGAATTCTATCACATTGCATTAAATCAGGTGTTTGTTCAGACAACACCACCAGAGGATTAGCGGTTTTGCGCTCCCGCAAACGCCGGTCAATTTGAATAGCCAGCGCCATGGAATCATTCAGACTTGTAGGAATGGGGAAACCCACCATCATATTCTTAATGGCTTCAGAAAGGCCATTTCTGAAATTTGCGGCCAGAGCACACTCATTCCACTGAGTAAGCACGGACCATTTCCTAAATTTTTGGCAATACACTTCAGCTTCATCCTGGCCCTGAGAAATAGCCAGCAAGGCTTTTTCTGCCTGAACTTCAAGATTGGGTTCCTCGTAAAGCAATCCGAGCGCCAGAAAAAACGCATCAATATTTGCCAATGCCGGATCTCCTGGCGCTAGCGAGAAAGCCCAATCCTGAGGGTCGCCCCGTAAAAAAGAGATAACAATTTTAACTTGCTGAGCTGAATCTCCAGATGAACGGGGTCTCAGAGATAGAAACAATTTACAATTATTCCTGAAATTCCTAAACTTAAATCGGTCTCCAGAAAACAGTTCAGGAATAGGTATTTTAGGTTCAGACATTGGACTACTGGTAACAAAATCTTGTATGCCCTGCACACGAGCAGCAAGCTGGTCTACACTTGTAATCAAGGTCTGGACATTCATGTCTGCAGCAAGCACAAGCCACTCAGAGGTAAAGGGGAGGAAGAGAGGAAAAAAAACAAAAAACTCAGAATTTCCTTTCTTATTATCCCACTTCTGCAATACATTAAACATTCAATGTTGGCCTGGCATACTGTTATGACCCCAATGGCAGAGGGTCTCAGAAATAATTACTAAGTCTGCAAACACAAAAAACCAGCTCATAGGGCAGTGGTAACTGAGCTGACCATATATCTAATCCTAGCACCACAAATAGCAGCAGCCGGGGAACGTGCCTACGTTGGTTCTAGACATCTCGCGCCAGCCGGAGAACTAACTAACCCTAGAAGGGAAAAGAAAGACCTTTCTTGCCTCCAGAGAAAAGACTGCAAAAGTTGGATACAAGCCCCCAACAAATAATAACGGTGAGGTAAGAGGAAAAGACAAACGTAAGAATGAGCTAGGTATTTAGCAAAGAGAGGCCCACTAGCTAATAGCAGAATATAGTAAGATGACTTATATGGTCAGCAAAAACCCTATCAAAATATCCACGCTGGATATTCAAGAACCCCCGAATCGTCTAACGGCCCGGGGGGAGAACACCAGCCCCCTAGAGCTTCCAGCAAAGTCAGGAATCACATTTAGTACAAGCTGAACAAAAATAAGAGCAAAGCAAATAACCAAAAAACAAAGAAGCAGGACTTAGCTTAATTTTGCACGAACCAGGACCAGCAGACAGGAGCAAACAGAAAGGATCTGATTACAACGATGCCAGGCACTGGACTAAGGATCCAGGAAGTTTATATAGCAACACCCCTGGACTAACGACCCAGGTGGGTGCCAAACTGAGGAAAGACAATCCCAGAGTCATATCACTAGTAACCACAAGAGGGAGCCAAAAAGTCTAATTCACAACACCGCCCCCTGCCAACCACGAACAGCCCTGACCACCTCAGGCTCGTGAGTGCCCCACCACCACCAACGCCCTCTCGACCCCTTCCTGTAGTGCGAGCGCCCACAAGTCCATACCAATGTCATTCAGGTGCACCCCATCATCTCTCCAAAAATTACTGGCCCTGGCCTCCAACTCAAAATGTCTCACTGCAATGCCCCCATTCCTGGATACAAACTTCGCCACGGCCCTGTTAAGCTTTATCCTGGCCCTGTTGATGCCTTTTAAAGATCGGGCCAACCGCCATTGCCTCCTGGGCACTATGTCCGACCATACAGTGAGAACTCCCGGATAAGAAACCCACAAGCACAGTAGGTCGAAACGGATGTCTCTAATCAACTCCCTAACCGGTTTCGTACCCAAATCGTTCCCCCCCAAGTGCACCAACAAGATCTCCGGAGCTCTATCCAAACGCATGGCCCGGGAGAATTCAGGCAACATCCTGTTCCATAACATACCTCGGAACCCCAACCAGCGAATCACTACAACATCGCGGCTAAAACCTAACTGCCTGCCATCCGGCCTGACGTCAGCCCGCAACGCACCCCAATACACAAACAAGTGTCAAAAAATCCACATCAGTAACGGGGGGAACCTGAAAAATAGAACAGCAATTGAATACCAGCATACTCAATAAAACTCCAAAACAAACCTCTAGCGACGTACATAGGTCAAATAACGGTTCGAACTCCACCTCCCAATCCGTTTAATCCTCTCCGCTCCTAAACCCAAACTGTCAGCCTCTGTAGCAGCCCCAATTCGAAAAGAGTGGGACCCGTACAATCCGAAATCCAAACCCAACTCCGCTAAAGCATTCTTTAAAACCTCTGTGAACTGGAAACGCGACAAAAAAGTCCCATCCTGGTGACAAAGCAACGGGCCCGATCTACCAGACTACAAGCCCCAATACTCCTCCAAGCAACGTTGCGGGCACATCAAACTACCATCCACCCTGCCTAACACCACCCGCTTACCTTTACCATACTTATCAGTTTTGGAACGCCGAATACAAAAAGAAATACCTCCAGCCCAAAATTCAACGTCTTCTGCCGACAGACCTCCTGCTCTACGTTTGTTTGGAGACACCAGCTCCCCCAGTCTCAAAGCCCCAAAGAACGCCCAAGAATAAGCCAACCTAAACAAGAAAGCCTCGAAATGAGAACAACAAATCTTTTCGTCTACGTCACCCAACCGGGTTAACGTGCTAAACTAAATAGGCCTGCGCTTGTCGATGCTAACCTTCCCACTGCAAAAACCCTTCAGAGCCTGTGTTATCAGGAAATTCTTGGTAACATCGGCAGCACCCTGTAGCTTAAAACCGAAAGT
Organism: Ranitomeya variabilis; assembly: GCF_051348905.1. Classification (NCBI taxonomy): domain Eukaryota; kingdom Metazoa; phylum Chordata; class Amphibia; order Anura; family Dendrobatidae; genus Ranitomeya; species Ranitomeya variabilis. The sequence continues at coordinate 241,726,188 of NC_135232.1, forward strand.
CAAACCTGCCATAAATTTATTTACTTTGGATACCGACCAACCCCACTCAGCTGCTTTACCCAACAAAAACAAAACCGCTAGCGTTCCCTCATTATCAGAATCCAGTGCTCCCCATTGCCCTGACCAGCTTTCCCAAATTCTCAAAGCGGCCTTGTAAGCTAGCCATGTCGACCTCGAGATAGATGCCTGAATCAACCGACCTCCTCGTCCACAACAACTTTCCACAAATGAGAAGGGCATACCGCTCCTGAGGCCTCCGCATCCGGCGCCAGCTCCCGGAAATGCTCCAACTGTGAACGAGACAAAGCATCCGCTATAGAATCTTGCACACCCGGCACGTGTACTGCAGAAATGTAAGCATTCAGTTCCAAACAACGCAACACCAATTCCCTAACCAATCTAATCACCTGGGGGGATGAAGAAGTCAGACTATTAATAATATGGACTACACTAAGATTATCGCAGTGAAACCTGACCTTCCGGTTTTCAAAGACGTCACCCCAAATCATCAGGGACACCACAATGGGGAACAATTCAAGCAGTGCAAGATTTTTGTTTAACCCCTGCCGTTTCCACTCCTCTGGCCACAAACCAGCACTCCACCGACCTCCACAATATGCCCCGTATCCAACCAAACCGGCCACGTCGGTGTAAATTTCACAATCAAAATCATTCACCGTTTCCAACTGAATCAGCAATCTACCGTTATAATTTAATAAGAATCGCTGCCAAACAACCAAATCTTCCTTATGTTCCTTAGTCAAACGAACAAAGTGATGAGCCGCCTTGATTTCAGCCGTCGCCAGTGACAACCTGCGGCAAAATATTCTGCCAATGGGCATAATTCTGCACGGAAAATTCAAACGCCCCAACAAGGACTGCAACTCCCTCACGTCATAGTCACCTTACGCAAACGACACAACCTGCATACCTCCTGTATCAACAACAAAAGCTTGTCCTCGGGCAACCTACATTCCATTTTTTCCGAGTCAACCAGGATGCCGAGAAAACTCAAAACCCGGTCCCTCTGTCTTATCTTTTGCCAACGGAATGCCAAATAGCCCAGCCATCCATTCCATAGTAACCAACAAATTCTTGCAGACAGCAGAATCCGGGGGGCCGATAAACAAAAAATCATCCAAATAATGAATGGTGGAAGGAACTCCCAAAACGTCCCTAACCACCCATTCAAGGAAAGTGCTAAACATTTCAAACAATGAACAAGAAATTGAACAACCCATCAAACATCTGTCTAAATAAAACCCACCATCCCAAAAACAACCCAACAAAGGAACGCTTTCGGGGTGAACCGGCAGCAACCTAAAAGCCGCTTCAACATCCGTTTTAGCTAACAAGGCCCCTTTTCCGTACCGCCGAACCCATTGTACTGCTGTGTCAAATGAGGTGTACATTACTGAGCATAACTCCTCATCTATGCCGTTGTTGACTGACCTGCCCCACAGGTGTGACAAATGCTGAATCAGCCGAAACTTGTTCGGCGCTTTTTTAGGCATCACGCCCAATGGCGAAACAATCATGCCCTCAATTGGCAAGGAACTAAATGGCCCAGCCATCCTCCCCAGCTCCACCTCCTTTGCTAACTTACTGCTGACCACTGCAGCATTTAGGTCCGCCAACCTCAAATTCTTCGTGGTAAAAGGAACAACGTGACTAGGAGACGGAATACGAAAACCCTCAGAAAAACCGCGGAAAAGAATTCCCGCCTTTTCCTGATCCGGGTACCTACTTAGATAAGGGGCCATATTTTGAAGCATCACCAGAGTCTCCCCCTTGACTGCCACCCACTCCTGGCTTACCCCTTCCTTTTTTGAAACACTTAGACGCGCCATGGGAGGCTTCGTTGCAATGGGAACAAACGTGCTTAAATTTGCAGGTGTTCCCGTATTTACATTGGCCGTCGTTAAACTGCCAACACGTTCCTGACTTCTCTTTTCCGCCCTGTGCCCCCTGACTGCCGCTGCCATGTCTGGATTGTTGATTGCCAACCCCCCGCTCCCGTGAAAGGACTGCCCATACCTCACCGGGGCCATGACTTTCAACCAAAGTCCAATATCCTTTTGATCCCATTTGATCTCAGGCCTAACCACTTTCCTCTGGCGGAACTGCTCGTCGTAACGCAGCCATGCCTGACCCCCATAAGTACGGTGTGCCTCCCCTATCGAGTCAAAATAACAAAAAAGGCCCGAGCAGTTATCCGGAAATTTCTCGCCTATTACACTAGCCAGTATTGCAAAAGCCTGCTGCCAGTTAACAAAAGTTTGCGGAATCAATCGCCACCTCCTCTTCTCTTCCTCCTCCTTCTTGCTATCGTCCTTCTTACTCTTATCCAAATTAAACTTCTCTAAAGGAAGGAGCAAAAAAATCTCAACATACTCATCATTCCAAATTTTTTCTTTTACCTCCTTTTTTAAATGTGCACCAAGCGGACCCTCAAAGCAAACATACACCTCCCTTTTGCCCTATGATCCAACTACACCGTATCCCCTTTATCTTTTTAGGTCTGCATGGACACCGACACCCCAGCAGGCGAAGCCTGTGACGACCCACCTGGCCTCGCACTGTCGCTCGCTACCCGAGATCCCATACTCCAACCGTGCAACCAGGCTCCCAGAGGTGACCCACCTGCAGGCTCGGCAACGCCCCTGTCTAAACTTCTCAAGAAATGGGACACCCCAGCCAAAATATCGCTAATACCCGACGCCCCTGTGCCCCCTACCCCGCCAACATCAGCCTCCGCACTCTGACTATCCCCAAGCTCACCTAACCGACCCCCCGACTGTGACAAATGAGACATGGACATATACTCACAAAGCTGCGTGGGCACTGTGTCCCCGCCAGCTGAACCTCCGGATTCCTGCTGCTCTCCATCCGCCATCTCGTTCCTGGAATCGCTCCTGCAGTCGTTGCCTCGTGGCTCCAGGCCCGTGCCCCTGGCCTCTGCGTCACCAGGGGGGACCGGAGCAGGCGGTGATTGCCGCTCGCTCGACTGACGTCCAGACCTCGACCTGTAGCAGGCGTCCGTATCCCGCACCCTGCCGCCACTGGGTGCGCTGCAGTCCTGTCCGGATCCACCGCCCAGCAGAGCAACGGGGGGCTGCCTGTCCTGCCTTCTGCTCTGCCTGCCATTCCTTGTGCCTGCTGCCCGTCTCCTTGCTGCCGGAGGCTCCAATGTGCTTGCACGTGCAGCCGTCGCAGCTGCCTGCCTTGTGTTCACTTCCACAGGATGGGCCCCACTCACTGAAGCTGCGCCAGATCTGCTGGGCCTTCTGCTGCCCGCGCTGGTCCCCGGTGTGCAGGTGCAGCCCGGGTTTCGGTTACGGCCTGCATTCCTTGTGCGGCCCGCCTGGCCACAGGACTCCTCTCCTCCACAGCACGCCGACGACCCGCGCCAGCAGAACAGGCGGCCGGATTCCTGCCGGAGGTGGTGCCGGGCGAGGCTGCCGCACCGGTGGACCTAGCCTCCGCAGGGTCCCGTGAGGGGCTCCGTGGCCTCCGCCTGCTGCGCGCCGCTATCTTCGGCGATAGCCGCTCCGGGGGCCTGGTTCTCCTTGTCCTGCCGCTCCGCTGACCTCCGTCCCCCAGCAACAGAGCCAGCTGCTCCTGTAACCAGCCGTCCCTCCGAGACCTCGCCATATCCCGCAACCTGTCCACCAGGACTTCCACAGACTCCATGGTAAGCGGAGAGGGAGGAGGGGGGTTCCTTTCTGTGCTATCTTTGTCCTAATGCCCTTTCCCGCACTTTTCCCCTTTTTCCCGCCTTCAACCCACAACTCCTCCCTCACCCCCTTTTACCAATCCCACCACCGCATTTTAAAAAGAAACACTATTAAAAGAAAAACCTTCCCATGGCAATGCAGTCATGGGGAGGGTTCCCTCAAGCTGCGCCCGTTCCACCCCCATCTTTATCACTGCTGTCGCCACAGTTTATGCAAATGATTAGTAATGAGTAATGACATGTTTATGTTCTTTCTTTACTGCCAGTGCATATCATTAGCATTAAAATGAGCAATTAGTGTATTTTTCAGGTGGTACGTATGCTAAATACAAATGGAAATGCTACTTAGAGTCCTCAAATTATTAACAACTGCATGAGTATCTCTTTATATAAGGCCGGCTTCACACGTCCTGATATTTCCAAGTACCGGAAAAAAACGGTACAAGAGATATCCATGTCCATGTGTCCTTGTGTGTAATACTTGCGGCACACGTGTGGCAATCTTGTGCCACCCATGTGCCGCATCAGTATCACACGGACGGCCGCTGGGAAGAAGCACTACAGTAAGCGCTGTTCCCGGGCTGCAGGTGCTGAAAACGTCTCATCATTTTCCCCTGCTGATGCCGGCGACCAGCGCGAGCAGAAGAGAATGATGAGAGTTATATTAAAGTCAAAACGATGACAGCAGATGGGGGCTTTTGGGACTCTTACTCCCATCATCTGACACCTGCTGCCGCTAATAACAGTGACAGCAGGAGCGGATGGTTGGGGTATTCCTCAGCCGCCACCTGCGATATAACTAAATAAATGAATGAAAAACCCAATGTGGGTTCCCCCCTATTTTCTTGAAACAACCTGGCAAAATTCACAGCTGGGGGCTGCAACCCTCAGCTGTCAGCTTCAGCAAGGTTGGTTATCAAGAATAGAGGGGTCCCCATGCTGTTTTTTTAAATTATTTAAATAAATAATAATAAAGTGTGAGGTCTCCCCATTTTTTACAAACAGCCTTGCTAAAGCTCACAGCTGGAGGCTGGTATTATCAGGCTGGAAAAAACACAGATATGTTCACAGACCCATTCATTTGAATGGGTCTACGTGTGTCTGTGTCTCCGGTATGTGTGAAAACTGTGACCACATGTATTGGAGACTGCCGTGTGAAAGAGGTCTAAAGCACTTCAGAGATTGTGAGGTCATAAGGATGTTATATGAATTTAAAAGCTTTGCTCACCTTTGGGGTGGATAATTTTTACTTAAATGCACGTATTTTTAACTAAAAATCTTGTTTATTTTCAATTAGTTTTTAATTAGCAATTTTGCACAGTTTTGCTTAATACGGGCTCTTTGTTTCTTTCACATTCAACATTAATGTGGTCTGTGGTCATCCATAAATCTACTGATAAATATTATTTTTTGTTAAAAAAAAATAGCAATTTTAATTCGAAATATTCATTGTGGCCACATACTTTTTAGACTTTAGGCCATATGCAGATTATATGCAGATATTTTTGTTAAGATGGTGTCTGGTGATGTTGAACAACTATGTGCCAAGAAGATATATAATAATAAGAACCTCCAAATTAATGAAACAATAAAAGAGATACAACAATGGTCTGATGTAACAATAAAACAGGCCGACAAAGGAGGCAATATCGTCATCTGGCCAAATAAATTATATGAAAAACAAGCACAAAAACTGCTGTCAGATAAGGCATGTTATAAGAAATTATATTACAATCCACTGATTGACTTTCAGCAAGAATTGGTGACCATTGTTACACATGCCTTTGAGGCCGGTACTATCCCCAAAAAACTCAGGGATTCAATCGCCCTTATCAAGCCAAGAATGCCAACCCTGTATCTCATTCCCAAAGTCCACAAGGACCCCTTAAATCCACCAGGGCGACCAATTGTTTCTGGGAATGAGGGGTTGTGTGAATTGGCATGTAAGGTTATAGACTTTTATTTGAAGCCCTTGGTACACACACTCCCATCATTTATCCAAGATACTACGGCTGCTTTACGCAGCTTTGACGGGCTTGTTATACATGATGATAACATTCTTGTGACAGCAGACATTGAAAGTCTGTATACATCTATCAGGCATCAGGACGGACTCAGGGCGGTCTCCTGGTTCCTTGAGGCTGGAGGTTTTGAAGGAGGTTTGGCTGATTTTATTTTACAGCTGCTCCATTACATTTTAACACACAACTGTTTTATGTTTTCTGACCAGATCTACCTCCAGCTTCAGGGGACCGCTATGGGGGCTGCCTGTGCTCCGTCCTATGCGAATTTGTTTTTAGGTGCCTGGGAGAGGGGCATCTTTCTTAGCGATCCAGTGGTGCACATTGACAAGGTGCATCACTGGATTCGCTATATTGATGATGTATTTTTTGTCTGGGAGGGGACAATTGAACAGCTTAATGACTTTATGGCTAGCCTTAATACTAATGATCTTAATATTAAATTAACCTTTGATTATGGCCGCCAAGTTTATTTCTTAGATTTGGATGTCTCTGTTTCTTCCCAAGGAATTATTGAGACTAATGTGTATCGAAAGCCTACAGCAACTAACACACTCCTACATGCGAGTTCATCTCACCGCCAATCGACCATCAATGGCATTCCGATTGGGCAACATCTACGCATTAAACGTATCTGTTCAACTCAAGAGAATTTCCAAGATCAGGCACATGATTTATACCAACGTTTTAGAGAACGAGGATATAGTCACAGACAGATCCGTTCTGGTTACAAAAGAGCCCGTGTAACGTCTCGAGATGAATTACTGTATCGGACTGTATCTAAGAAAAAGGAGGATGCTCAGGTGAGATTAATTACTCCATTTAACAGCCAATGGCATGAATTTACTCAAATAATCAAGAAACACTGGGCCGTGCTGAAGTCTGACCCCATTCTAAAAAAGGTCCTTCCGGATAGACCTATGATCACAGCTAAAAGATCTAACAATCTTCGTGATCTGCTTGTTCATAGCCATTACTGTCCCAAAGATAAAAAAAAGGCCATGAATGAACCCATTCATGGGTTCTTTCCATGTACCTTTTGCAAAGCCTGTAAGAATCACACTAAAAGTAAGGAATTTTCTAATCCTCAGGAAGGCCGTGTCTTTAAAATTCGTCATCAGCTCACCTGCGCCTCTAAAGGTGTGGTTTATCATGCGCAATGTCCTTGTGACAAAGTATATATTGAAATGACTACGCGCGAATTAAAACTGCGAACAAGAGAACATATACGAGATATTGAACGGGCTAAGACTGCAAAGGATGTCGATCTCAAATCTCTCAAACCTCTCGCTCGTCATTTTTATTTATACCACGAATGCAATGCAAATAAACTCAAAATTAAGGCCATTGATCAAGTCTTATTGGGACCTCGTGGTGGAGATCTATTCAAAGCTCTTGCAAAGGTCGAAAGCCGGTGGATTTACCGACTTAACACGGTTACTCCGGTCGGCCTTAATGAAAATTTCGGGTTCGGATCCTTTTTATAATTAACATCATTCACGTTTTTTTAGGGGGGTTGGGTTTCCATTGTGTATATTTCTGTTTTTAATATTTCTTTTAAATTTACAGTTCTGGCCAAATGATGTACTTTCCATCTCCAGTCCATCTTTGAATTATGGAGAAGCACATTGACTGATATGCTAGTGGGAGAAGCCCTACACTGGGATTTCAAGAGTTATTCACCGCTATCAGCGCATTATTATTATTGGTGTTGTTTGTTTTGAGCACTTGTTGTGGAATGCCTATATGTATGTGCATATTTATATACCAATATATATTTTGTATGTTTTTTGTACCAAGGCAGTTACATATATTTATCTATTTATTCATGTAGTTATTATAGTGATTTTGTATGTGTTTATTTAGGTGTGTGGCTGCTATTAATTATATCTTATTGATGTATATCCATGTACTTTATATCTAAGCATTTTATATCATGCACTTTTTTAAGATTTTTACTGTTCATGCTGGCTATCTATTAAGATATGCTATGATTTTTGAGATGTCGTATTTTTTACGGCTATTTTACTAGAAAGCGTGTTCACTTTTGAGTATTATCTATTTTTGATATTTATTTATTTTCTCGGTATTTATGTTTTAGTTATTAAGCACTAATTATTTTTAATTATTTTCAACATTCACTTATTGTTCAAATTCTTGGTTAAGTTTTCTTATGATGTATTTGTAGGATAGTTTTTATGGTGCTGTACCTTTAAAGATGTGCACTTCTAAACTTACCACTTGCGCTGTTTGCGGTGATGTTATTTTGTGTTTCAGTTTTCAATCCTTCCTAGTGCGCGTGCGCTGTCTTCTGTGACTCCTGGATCCTTGTGGGGGCGGTACCTGGCGCGCGTCATGTGACCGCCGTCATCAGTGACGGCGCTCGCTTGTCTGTGCTCCGTCTCCGCCTCTATGGGGATCCCTTGTGGTTGTCCTGGAGACGGCGCATGCGCCGTACACATGGAAGCGATGTGCGGTCACTCTATGATGATTTTCTCCACAAATCGGCGAGTCTGCTTAGCGCATATCAGGCGGAACGTGTGCCACCTGTGCTACATATATGATGCTTTACTATTGGCTGAATTTAGTTTAAATAACCGGAACCCGCTCCCCCACGCACGCCTCCTGAAGAAGTGTTAACGAAACGTGCGTTGGGGCGGCGGGGACCTCCTGTTACCAGCACTGTGCCTGTTTAAATACTTTGTAAGTACTGCTCTCCTCTTATTATTTGCCACTTGGTTTGTAGCTTCTTTAAACAGCCCACGTGGGCCTGTTGCACATAGCACTTTTTTGATTGCAAAGTTGCTACCTTAAAACATAAATAGCATATTTATTGCTCATATATATAGCACATTCTATTCTATTTGAGGTTTGAGCAGGTTATATTTAACTTAGATATTTGCACAGGCTGGTCACAGTGTCCCTGTTTATTGTGGTATCCAGTAGTGTTTTTATCATTATTTTTCTTTGTATCTTGGATGTATTTACCTGTAATAAAATATTTATACAAGGATTATACTTTATGTGTGGTCTCTGTACCGCTTGTTGAATATAATGTTGATCAAACCAATCAATATTGCTGGCTTCAGCCGACAGTCTGATGTACACACATGGTCAAAATTGTTGGTACCCCTCGTTTAATGACAGAAAAACCCACAATGGTCACAGAAATAACTTGAATCTGACTAAAGTAATAATAAATTAAAAATCTATGAAAATGAACAAATTAATGTCAGACATTGCTTTTCCACCATGCTTCCACATAATAAAAAAAAAAAAAACAACTCATAAAATAGGTCTGGACGGAAATGATGGTACCCTTAACTTAATATTTTGTTGTACAACCTTTTGAGGCAATTACTGCAATCAAACGATTCCTGTAGCAGTCAATGAGACTTCTGCACCTCTTGGCAGGTATTTAGACCCACTCCTCAAGAGCAAACTGCTACAGTTGTCTCATGTTTGAAGGTTGCCTTTTCCAGATGGCATGTTTCAGCTCTTTTCAAAGATGCTTAATAGGATTTTGGTCAGGGCTCATAGAAGGCCACTTCAGAATAGTCCAATGTTTTCCTCTTCGCCATTCTTGGGTATTTTTAGCTGTGTGTCTTGGGTCATTATCCTGTTGCAAGACCCATGACCTGTGACTGAGACCAAGCTTGTCTTGAGATTCCATTGCACGCTGAACAGATTCTAGACTCCCTGTGCCAGAAGCAGCAAAGCATCCCCAGAACATAACAGAGCCTCCTCTATGTTTCACAGTAGGGGAAGTGTTCTTTTCTTGATATTCTTCATTTTTCCATCTGTGAACATAAAGCTGATGTGCCTTGCCAAAAAGTTCAATTTTTGTCTCATCTGTCCATGGACATTCTCCCAGAAGTTTTTTGGCTTGTCAACATGTAGTTTGGCAAATTCCAGTCTGGCTTTTTTATAATTTTTGTTCAACAATGGTGTCCTCCATGGTCTCTCCCATGAAATTCACTTTGGCTCATACAACGACTTCACACTGATGTTCCTTGAGCGAGACAGGTCACCTTTAATCTGTTTAGAAGTTTTTCTGGGTTCTTTTTTTACCATTCGGATTATCTGTCTCTTTGATCTGTAATCAATTTTTCTCCTGCGGCACGTCCAGGGATATTAGCTACAGTCCCATAGATCTTAAATGTCTGAAAAATATGTGCAAACTGCTTGGAGATGGTCTTATGACTTTTTCCTTGAACATGTTTTTCTATTATTTTCTTTCTAATCTCCTGAGACAACTCTTTCATTCTCTTCCTCTGGTCCATGTTGAGTGTGATACACCCCATGTTACCAACTGGCACAGTGAGTATCTGTAGCCCTATATACAGGTGCACTCACTGATCCCAAGATTGTAGACACCTGAGATGCTAGTTAGTAGACACACCTTGGTTTAAAATATCTCTTTTGTCACATTTAGAGTTGAGCGACTTTTACTTTTTTAGGATCGAGTCGGGTTTCGCGACTGGTGAAATCGGCCGATTATTGCGAAAAGTCGGGGATCCGACTGAAACACGAAACCCAATGCAAGTCAAGGGGGAAGCAAAGTCGGCATTGAGTGGAGGACAGGAAAACACCTACAGTGCCCATTTTAATGCCAAAAACATCAATTCTTGTTACTTAAGCTTGTCAATCTTAATTTACCTTATCATAATAGTTAGGCATTGAAAATTAGGGGTCATTTGACTAAAGTTGTGGGGGGGTAGGGCTGGCTCAAGTTTTTCGTGGGCCCAGGAAACGCGGACTACGTCACGGCGGTGGAGCAGGGAGAGGTAAGTATTTCAACTTTGCAAGTGCTGTGATCCTGAGCAAGCAGGAGGGCACACTCGATCGCACTGACACTGGCACAGGGCCCCTCAAAGTACGGCGGTGTTTGACGGCGGGGGCGTCTCCCACCGGCAGAGACACTTCTGCGTACAATGAGGGGCCCTGTGCCAGTGACGTTGCCAACAAGTATGCCCCCCCACCTGATGAAGGAACCTGCACTTTCATCTGCACCTTCCTCTTTGTCCCAGTGTAAGGTGGTATAGTATGCGGGAAGGGGAACCTGACTTTCAGGAAGGTCAGATACTGGCTGTGTAGAGTGCAAGGGGAATGTAGTGGTCTGGGTCAATGTATCAGCAGACTCATCTAGCAGTGGCTGGGCAATGGGCAGGATGAAGAGGAAACACAGATATAGGCCCAAAGAATAAAGTAGGCTAAATGCAGTTCAAAATTGGTAACAGGACTAAAAAGGCGGCATTGCTTTGGTCAGTGGAGGACAACTGTAATGAGTGGCAGACAGCCAGACACAGTTAGTAGGCCCAAATAAAAAAGTGGGCCAAATAAAGTTCAAAATTGTTAACAGGAGTAATCAGGTAGCACTGCTTTGTTCAGTGGAGGAAAACAACTCTATCTGAAACTGAACCTGTCAAAAACTGAACTCCTCGTGTTCTCTCCCTCTACTAACCTACCTTTGCCTGACATTGCCATCTCCGTGTGTGGTTCAATCATTACTCCAAAGCAACATGCCTGCTGCCATGGGGTCATCCTTGATTCCGAGCTTTCATTCACCCCCCACATCTGATCACTGGCTCGCTCTTCTTATCTGCATCTCAAAAACATTTCTAGAATTCGCCCTTTTCTTACTTTTGACTCTGCAAAAACTCTTACTGTTTCTCTTATTCATTCCCGTCTGGACTATTGTAACTCTCTACTAATCGGCCTCCCTCTTACCAAACTCTCCCGCTCCAATCTGTCCTGAATGCTGCTGCCAGGATCATATTCCTCACCAACCGTTACACCGATGCCTCTACCTTGTGCCAGTCATTACACTGGCTACCCATCCACTCCAGAATCCAGGACAAAACTACTACCCTCATCCACAAAGCACTCCATGGCTCAGCACCACCCCACATCTCCTCTCTGGTCTCAGTCTACCACCCTACCCGTGCCCTCCACTCCGCTAATGACCTCAGGTTAGCATCCTCAATAATCAGAACCTCCCACTCCCGTCTCCAAGACTTTACACGTGCTGCACCGATTCTTTGGAATGCACTACCTAGGCTAATACGATTAATCCCCAATCCCCACAGTTTTAAGCGTGCCCTAAAAACGCATTTGTTCAGACTGGCCTACCGCCTCAACGCATTAACTTAACTATCCCTGTGTGGCCTATTTAAAGTAGAAAAAAACCCCACATAATCAGGTTCCTTGCATCGTGTTCTCATACATTTTATGCAGTTAATAGCCTCTGTGTCTGTACTGCTACATACTTAGGCAGTTAACTGGTTCATGCAGCTTTACTAGATCCTTACACTATGGCTGGTCCAAATAACTTAAGCAATTGTTACCATCCACCTCTCGTGTCTACCTTTTTCCTCATAGTTTGTAAGCTAGCGAGCAGGGCCCTCATTCCTACTGGTATCTGTTTTGAACTGTGATTTCTGATATGCTGTAATGTCTATTGTCTGTACAAGTCCCCTCTATAAGTTGTAAAGCGCTGCTGAATATGTTGGCGCTATATAAATAAAAATTATTATTATTATAACAACAAGCAGCGGCAGACACCGTTAGTAGGCCCAACCAAACAAGTAGGCCAAATGCAGTTTAATGTTTTATTCAGGCCGAAAGCCTGAAGATTGAAGCTCAGCTTTGATCAGTGGAGAACACCAAGGAGCGGCAGACACCATTAGTAGGGCCCAACCAAACTAGTAGGCCAAATGCAGTTTAATATTCTAAATACAGGCCGGAAGCCTGAAGATTGAAGCTCAGCTTTGATCAGTGGAGAACACCAAGGAGCGGCAGACACCATTAGTAGGGCCCAACCAAACTAGTAGGCCAAATGCAGTTTCATATTCTAAATACAGGCCGAAAGCCTGAAGATTGAAGCTCAGCTTTGATCAGTGGAGGAGAACACCAAGGAGCGGCAGACACCGTTAGTAGGGCCCAACCAAACTAGTAGGCCAAATGCAGTTTCATATTCTAAATACAGGCCGAAAGCCTGAAGATTGAAGCTCAGCTTTGATCAGTGGAGGAGAACACCAAGGAGCAGCAGACACCATTAGTAGGGCCCAACCAAACTAGTAGGCCAAATGTAGTTTCATATTCTAAATACAGGCCGAAAGCCTGAAGATTGAAGCTCAGCTTTGATCAGTGGAGGAGAACACCAAGGAGCAGCAGACACCATTAGTAGGGCCCAACCAAACTAGTAGGCCAAATGTACAGGTCCTTCTCAAAAAATTAGCATATAGTGTTAAATTTCATTATTTACCATAATGTAATGATTACAATTAAACTTTCATATATTATAGATTCATTATCCACCAACTGAAATTTGTCAGGTCTTTTATTGTTTTAATACTGATGATTTTGGCATACAACTCCTGATAACCCAAAAAACCTGTCTCAATAAATTAGCATATCAAGAAAAGGTTCTCTAAATGACCTATTACCCTAATCTTCTGAATCAACTAATTAACTCTAAACACATGCAAAAGATACCTGAGGCTTTTAAAAACTCCCTGCCTGGTTCATTACTCAAAACCCCCATCATGGGTAAGACTAGCGACCTTACAGATGTCAAGAAGGCCATCATTGACACCCTCAAGCAAGAGGGTAAGACCCAGAAAGAAATTTCTCAACAAATAGGCTGTTCCCAGAGTGCTGTATCAAGGCACCTCAATGGTAAGTCTGTTGGAAGGAAACAATGTGGCAGAAAACGCTGTACAACGAGAAGAGGTGACCGGACCCTGAGGAAGATTGTGGAGAAGGACCGATTCCAGACCTTGGGGAACCTGAGGAAGCAGTGGACTGAGTCTGGTGTGGAAACATCCAGAGCCACCGTGCACAGGCGTGTGCAGGAAATGGGCTACAGAGAAGCAGCACTGGACTGTTGCTAAGTGGTCCCAAGTACTTTTTTCTGATGAAAGCAAATTTTGCATGTCATTCGGAAATCAAGGTGCCAGAGTCTGAAGGAAGACTGGGGAGAAGGAAATGCCAAAATGCCTGAAGTCCAGTGTCAAGTACCCACAGTCAGTGATGGTGTGGGGTGCCATGTCAGCTGCTGGTGTTGGTCCACTGTGTTTCATCAAGGGCAGGGTCAATGCAGCTAGCTATCAGGAGATTTTGGAGCACTTCATGCTTCCATCGGCTGAAATGCTTTATGGAGATGAAGATTTCATTTTTCAGCACGACCTGGCACCTGCTCACAGTGCCAAAACCACTGGTAAATGGTTTACTGACCATGGTATTACTGTGCTCAATTGGCCTGCCAACTCTCCTGACCTGAACCCCATAGAGAATCTGTGGGATATTGTGAAGAGAAAGTTGAGAGACGCAAGACCCAACACTCTGGATGAGCTTAAGGCCGCTATTGAAGCATCCTGGGCCTCCATAACATCTCAGCAGTGTCACAGGCTGATTGCCTCCATGCCACGCCGCATTGAAGCAGTCATTTCTGCCAAAGGATTCCCGACAAAGTATTGAGTGCATAACTGAACATTATTATTTGATGGTTTTTTTGTTTGTTATTAAAAAACACTTTTATTTGATTGGACGGGTGAAATATGCTAATTTATTGAGACAGGTTTTTTGGGTTATCAGGAGTTGTATGCTAAAATCATCAGTATTAAAACAATAAAAGACCTGACAAATTTCAGTTGGTGGATAATGAATCTATAATATATGAAAGTTTAATTGTAATCATTACATTATGGTAAATAATGAAATTTAACACTATATGCTAATTTTTTGAGAAGGACCTGTAGTTTCATATTCTAAAAACAGGCCGAAAGCCTCAAGATTGAAGCTCAGCTTTGTTCAGTGGAGGACAGCTGTAATGACTCGAGTGGCGCAGACAGACACAGGTAATAGGCCTAAAATAAAAAAGTAGGCTAAATTCAGTTCAAAATTGGTAACTGGAGTAAAGTGGCGTCATTGCTTTGTTCAGTGGAGGACAGCTGTAATGAGGGGCAGACACAGTTTGTAGGCCCATAAAAGTAAGTAGGCTAAATCCAGTTCAAAACTGGTAACAGGAGTGAACAGGCGGCATTGCTTTGATTAGTGGAGGACAGCTGTAATGAGTGGCGCAGACAGACACAGGTAGTAGGCCTACAATAAAAAAGTTGGCAAAATGCAGTTCAAAACTGGTAAGGCTGGTTTCACATTTGCGTTTTTTGCCGCTGCGTTTTAGCGCAAAAAAAGCATGCGTTTTTTTCCCTATATTTAACATTAAAAACGCGTTTGACGAC
The DNA here is from genome assembly GCF_051348905.1 of Ranitomeya variabilis. NCBI lineage: Eukaryota > Metazoa > Chordata > Amphibia > Anura > Dendrobatidae > Ranitomeya > Ranitomeya variabilis. Next base: position 241,741,190 of record NC_135232.1, read on the forward strand.
ACATGCGTCATTTCTATGCTCGCGTTTGGTTGCAGAAATACAACATGTAGTAATTTCTAGAGGCGTTTTTTTGCCGCAAAAAAACGCATGCGGTTTTTTTTGCAGCAAAAAAACATATTGCTGTCTATGTAAACGCATGCGTTTTTAAGCACATGCGTTTGGTTGCGTTTTAAATGCATGCTTTTTAATAGAAAAAAACAAGAATACACACTGATAAGCCACCCCCCACCATCAAGGTGATAAAGGGATCCAAACCCTAACCCTAACCCTACCCCTAGGGATCCTAACCCTAACCCTAACCCTAAGGATCCTAACCCTAACTGTCATGATCTCTGCGGGCAGAGATCATAGCAAGCCTATAGAGGGACAAGCTCTCGGAAGATGGAACTATACTGACCAGGAACTAAGCCTGCCGCGCAACTAGAAATAGCCAGGTAGCATTTCCTATTTATTGCTAGATGCCCAGCTCTGGCCTAAGACCTAAATAGCTAGCAGAGGGAAATATAAGACCTGGCTCACCTCTAGAGAAATATTCCAAAGAAGACAGTAGCCCCCCACATATAATGACGGTGAGTTCAGATGAAACAACAAACGCAGCAGGAAAATAGTCTTAGCAAATTTGAGGTCCGCTTACTAGATAGCAGAAGACAGATAGTATACTTTCATGGTCAGCAGAAAAACACTAACAAAACACCATCCAGAGATTACCTTAAACTCTGGCATTAACTCATAACGCCAGAGTAGCAATCCCTGATCAACGAGAGCTTTCCAGACACAGTAACAAAACTTCAGCTGTGAACTGGAACAAATAGGCAAAATGAAACATGGACAAAAGTCCAACTTATCTAGTAGTTGTCAGAAGCAGGAACAAGCACTGAGAGGCATCAGATAACATTGTTGACCGGCAAGAAACCACCAGAGAAATGAGCTTAAATAGCGACACCCACTACTGATGGAACCAGGTGAAACAGGAAAGAGGATGACAAGTCCAATTCCACAAGCGGCCACCGGGGGAGCCCAGAATCCAAATTCACAACAGTACCCCCCCCTCAAGGAGGGGGCACCGAACCCTCACCAGATCCACCAGGGCGACCAGGATGAGCCCTATGGAAGGCACGAACAAGATCAGAAGCATGAACATCAGATGCATTGACCCAAGAATTATCCTCCTGGCCGTAACCCTTCCAGTTGACCAGATACTGGAGTCTCCGTCTGGAAACACGAGAGTCCAAAATTTTCTCCACAACGTACTCCAACTCACCCTCAACCAACACCGGAGCAGGAGGCTCAACTGAAGGTACAACAGGTACCTCATACCTGCGCAATAACGACCGATGAAAAACGTTATGAATGGAAAAGGACGCAGGGAGGTCCAAACGGAAAGAAACAGGATTAAGAATCTCCAATATTCTATAAGGGCCGATGAACCGAGGTTTAAACTTAGGAGAAGAGACCCTCATAGGGACAAAACGAGAAGACAACCACACCAAATCTCCAACACAAAGCCGAGAACCAACACGACGATGACGGTTGGCAAAACGCTGAGTCTTCTCCTGGGACAACTTCAAATTGTCCATAACCTGCCCCCAGATGTGATGCAATCTCTCCACCACCGCATCCACTCCAGGACAATCCGAGGATTCCACCTGACCGGAGGAAAATCGAGGGTGAAACCCCGAATTACAGAAAAACGGGGACACCAAGGTGGAAGAGCTGGCCCGATTATTGAGGGCGAACTCTGCCAATGGCAAAAAAGCAACCCAATCATCCTGGTCAGCAGAGACAAAACACCTCAGATATGTCTCCAGGGTCTGATTAGTCCGCTCGGTCTGGCCATTAGTCTGAGGGTGAAAAGCAGATGAAAAAGACAAATCTATGCCCATCCTAGCACAGAATGCCCGCCAAAATCTAGACACAAATTGGGTACCTCTGTCAGAAACAATATTCTCAGGAATACCGTGCAATCGGACAACATTCTGAAAAAACAGAGGAACCAACTCAGAAGAAGAAGGCAACTTGGGCAGAGGAACCAAATGGACCATTTTAGAGAAACGGTCACAGACCACCCAGATGACAGACATCTTCTGGGAAACAGGCAGATCTGAAATAAAATCCATCGAGATGTGTGTCCAAGGCCTCTTAGGAATAGGCAAGGGCAACAGCAGTCCGCTAGCCCGAGAACTACAAGACTTGGCCCGAGCACAAATGTCACATGACTGCACAAAGACTCGCACATCTCGTGACAGGGAAGGCCACCAGAAGGATCTTGCCACCAAATCCCTGGTACCAAAAATTCCGGGATGACCTGCCAATGCAGAAGAATGTACCTCAGAGATGACTCTACTGGTCCAATCATCCGGAACAAACAGTCTATCAGGCGGACAACGATCCGGTCTATCCGCCTGAAACTCTTGCAAGGACCGCCGCAGATCAGGAGAAACGGCCGACAAAATTACTCCCTCCCTAAGGATACCTGTGGGTTCAGCATTACCAGGAGAGTCCGGGTCAAAACTCCTAGAAAGGGCATCTGCCTTAACATTCTTAGAACCCGGTAGGTATGACACCACAAAATTAAAGCGAGAAAAAAATAAAGACCAGCGCGCCTGTCTAGGATTCAGGCGCCTGGCAGTCTCAAGATAAATCAAATTTTTGTGGTCAGTCAATACCACCACCTGATGCTTAGCCCCCTCTAGCCAATGGCGCCACTCCTCAAACGCCCACTTCATGGCCAAAAGCTCCCTATTCCCAACATCATAATTCCGCTCTGCGGGCGAAAATTTGCGAGAAAAGAAAGCACAAGGCCTAATGACGGAGCAGTCGGAACCTTTCTGCGACAACACTGCCCCAGCTCCGATCTCCGAAGCGTCGACCTCAACCTGAAAAGGCAGATTCACATCAGGCTGACGTAACACAGGGGCAGAGGCAAAACGGTGCTTAAGCTCCTGAAAGGCCTCTACAGCATGAGGGGACCAATTAGCAACATCAGCGCCATGTCTGGTCAAATCAGTCAGTGGTTTAACGACATCCGAAAAACCAGCAATAAATCGGCGGTAAAAGTTGGCAAAGCCCAAAAATCTCTGAAGACCCTTAAGAGAGGAGGGCTGAGTCCAGTCACAAATAGCTTGCACCTTGACGGGATCCATCTCAATGGAAGAGGGAGAAAAAATATACCCCAAAAAGGAAATTTTCTGGACCCCAAAAACGCACTTAGACCCCTTCACACATAAAGAATTGGACCGCAGAACCTGAAAAACTCTCCTGACCTGCTGGACATGAGAGTCCCAGTCATCAGAAAAAATCAGAATATCATCCAGATATATTATCATAAATTTATCCAGAAAATCGCGGAAAATATCATGCATAAAAGACTGGAAAACTGAAGGGGCATTAGAAAGACCAAAAGGCATGACCAAATACTCAAAGTGGCCCTCGGGCGTATTAAATGCGGTCTTCCACTCATCCCCCTGCCTGATCCGCACCAAATTATACGCCCCACGAAGATCAATTTTGGAGAACCACTTAGCACCCTCTATACGAGCAAACAAATCAGTAAGCAATGGCAATGGGTATTGGTACTTAACAGTGATCTTATTCAGAAGCCGATAATCAATACATGGTCTCAAAGAGCCGTCCTTTTTTGAGACAAAGAAAAACCCAGCTCCCAAGGGAGAAGAAGATGGACGAATATGTCCCTTTTCCAAAGACTCCTTTATATATTCCCGCATAGCAGCATGTTCCGGCACAGACAGATTAAACAAACGACCCTTTGGATATTTGCAACCCGGTATCAAATCTATGGCACAATCGCACTCACGGTGCGGAGGTAACGACCCAAGCTTGGGTTCGTCAAAGACGTCTTGATAATCAGAGAGGAACTCAGGGACTTCAGAGGGAATGGACGACGAAATAGAAACCAAAGGTAAGTCCCCATGAATACCCTTACATCCCCAGCTCAACACAGACATTGCTCTCCAGTCCAAGACTGGATTGTGAGACTGCAACCATGGCAATCCCAGTACCAAATCGTCATGTAAATTATACAGCACCAGGAAACGAATAATCTCCTGGTGATCCGGATTGATACGCATGGTTACTTGTGTCCAGTATTGTGGTTTATTATTAGCCAATGGGGTGGAGTCAATCCCCTTCAGAGGAATAAGAGTCTCCAAAGGCTCTAAATCAAAACCACAACGATTGGCAAAGGACCAATCCATAAGACTCAGAGCGGCGCCAGAGTCAACATAGGCGTCCGTGGCAATGGATGACAAAGAGCAAATCAGGGTTACAGACAAAATAAACTTAGACTGAATGGTGCCAATGGAAACAGACTTATCAAGCTTCTTTGTACGCCTAGAGCATGCTGATATAACATGAGTAGAATCCCCACAATAGAAGCACAATCCATTCTTCCGTCTAAAATTCTGTCGCTCGCTCCTGGACAGAATTCTATCACACTGCATACTTTCTGGCGTCTTTTCCATAGACACCGCCAGATGGTGCACCGGTTTGCGCTCCCGCAGACGCCTATCAATCTGAATAGCCATTGTCATGGACTCATTCAGACCTGCAGGCACAGGGAACCCCACCATAACATCCTTAACGGCATCAGAGAGACCTTCTCTGAAAGTTGCCGCCAAGGCGCACTCATTCCACTGAGTAAGCACAGACCATTTACGGAATTTTTGGCAGTAAACCTCAGCTTCGTCTTGCCCCTGAGATAGTGCCATCAAAGTTTTTTCTGCCTGAAGTTCCAAATGAGGTTCCTCATAAAGCAAGCCCAAGGCCAGAAAAAACGCATCCACATCGCGCAACGCAGGATCCCCTGCTGGCAATGAGAAGGCCCAATCTTGAGGGTCACCCCTGAGCAAGGAAATCACAATCCTAACCTGCTGAGCAGGGTCTCCAGCTGAACGAGACTTCAGGGACAAATAAAGCTTACAATTATTTCGGAAATTCTGGAAGCTAGCTCTATTCCCTGTGAAGAACTCCGGCAAAGGAATTCTCGGCTCAGATACTGGAGCATGTACCACAAAATCTTGTAAATTTTGTACTTTCGTGATGAGATTATTCAAACCCGCAGTTACACTCTGAAGATCCATTATCGTCAGGTGCACACAGAGCAATACAGAGATTAGGAGGAGAGAGAGAAAAAAGACTGCAGCAAGGCAAACTGGAGGAAAAAAAAAAAAAAAAAAAAAAAAAAAAATTCCAGCAGACTTCTAATAACTCTCCTTTCTCAACCTGGGTCTTTAACACTTTATTGGCCGGTCAAACTGTCATGATCTCTGCGGGCAGAGATCATAGCAAGCCTATAGAGGGACAAGCTCTCGGAAGATGGAACTATACTGACCAGGAACTAAGCCTGCCGCGCAACTAGAAATAGCCAGGTAGCATTTCCTATTTATTGCTAGATGCCCAGCTCTGGCCTAAGACCTAAATAGCTAGCAGAGGGAAATATAAGACCTGGCTCACCTCTAGAGAAATATTCCAAAGAAGACAGTAGCCCCCCACATATAATGACGGTGAGTTCAGATGAAACAACAAACGCAGCAGGAAAATAGTCTTAGCAAATTTGAGGTCCGCTTACTAGATAGCAGAAGACAGATAGTATACTTTCATGGTCAGCAGAAAAACACTAACAAAACACCATCCAGAGATTACCTTAAACTCTGGCATTAACTCATAACGCCAGAGTAGCAATCCCTGATCAACGAGAGCTTTCCAGACACAGTAACAAAACTTCAGCTGTGAACTGGAACAAATAGGCAAAATGAAACATGGACAAAAGTCCAACTTATCTAGTAGTTGTCAGAAGCAGGAACAAGCACTGAGAGGCATCAGATAACATTGTTGACCGGCAAGAAACCACCAGAGAAATGAGCTTAAATAGCGACACCCACTACTGATGGAACCAGGTGAAACAGGAAAGAGGATGACAAGTCCAATTCCACAAGCGGCCACCGGGGGAGCCCAGAATCCAAATTCACAACACCTAACCCTAACCCTAGGGATCCTAACCCTAACCCTAACCCTAATCCTACCCCTAACCCTAACCCTAGGGATCCTAACCCTAAGCCTAACCCTACCCCTAACCCTAACCCTAACCCCAACCCTAGCTATTTCTATTTATAGTGGGTTTTCTAGATGATTTTGATGATTGGCAGCTGTCACACACTTCTCAGCATGCGTTTCAAAAACGCAAACGCAGGAAAAAACGCATGTAAATGCGTCAAAACGCCGCTTTTTTTACCGCATGAGAAAACGCATGCATCTAAAAAACACAGGGTTTGCACGCATTTACATGCGTTTTTTCCACCACCTGCATTAGCGTTTTAAACGCTGCATTTTTAAACGCAAATGTGAAACTAGCCTAACAGGAGTGAACTGGCAGCATTGCTTTGTTCGGAGGAGGACAACTGGAAGAAGTGGCTGACACAGTTAGTTGGCCAAAATAATAAAGTGGGCTAAATGTCTGCAAAAAAATGTTCCTAAATAAACAGGTGGCAAAGCTAGGTACAGGGGTGGGTTCCTCTGCTGAGTAGCAGACAGTGGTAGTTCGTGCACAGTATTCACAGGTCTAAATGGAGGGCAGGGCCCCTGTATATTTTTACTATCATCTATCATTTCAACAAATTTGTATTGGCTGTGCCATTGAAGGATTTAACAGCACAGACTAAACAGTGGTGGAGCAGTGAGAGGTAAGTTTTGCAAGTGGTAGAGCACTGTTTGAGCTGGGGGGGAACACTCTCTCGTGGGCGGCGGTACTGGCACAGGGCCACTCATATTACGACAGTGTGTCTGACGTTGGGTGTGCACCACCACCTCCAGAGACACTTCATTGTACTATGAGGGACCCTGTGCCAGTGCCGTCGCCCAAAAGTGGGCACACCCGCCTGTCAGGGCAAATGGCACTCGCACGGGTGCTTGCGCCAAGTGGGGACCACGGCCCTGTGGGGGGAGTCAGCCCATTTTGGGAGGTGTAAAAATGGCCTATGGTGGACATTCAGCAGCTGCAAATGGAGGAATTGGAGCAGTCAGTAAGAGGAGGCCAAAAGCAAGACCTCTTTACAGGAAAGCCACGTGTCAGCAGTTGAAGGTGGGGCCAAATAATTTGAAATCCATGATTGGTTCATTTTAATGAAGGTTAGATCATCAACATTTTGGGTAGCCAGACGAGTCCTTTTTTCGGTCAGTATTGAACCAGCAGCACTGAATACTCTTTCGGATAGCACACTAGCAGCTGAGCAAGCGAGCTCCTGTAATGCATATTCTGCCAATTCAGGCCAGGTGTCTATTTTAGATGCCCAGTAATCAAAGGGGAATGACGGGTGATGGAGAACATCAATAAGGGAGGAAAAATAGTTCGTAACCATACTGGACAAATGTTGTCTCCTGTCACTTTGAATTGATGCAGCAGTACCTGTCGTGTCTGCGGTCATTGCAAAATCACTCCACAACCTGGTCAGAAAACCCCTCTGTCCAACGCCACTTCTGATATGTGCACCTCTAACACCTCTGCCATGTTGCCCCCTGCAGCTCGTGTGAGAACCATCACCGCCGCTGTGTGCTGGGAATGCCTGAACCAAACGGTCTACAAGAGTTGCTCGTTTGGTAGCCAATATTTGCTCAAGGTTCTCATGTGGCATGATATTTTGCAATTTCCCTTTATTGCGTGGAACCAGGAGGCAGGCCAACCAGTCGTCGTCATTGGTCATCATTTTAATAATGCGGGGGTCCCTTTTAAGGATACGCAAGGCATAATCAGCCATGTGGGCCAATGTTCCAGGTGTCAATTCACTGCTTGTGCTGGGTTGAGGAGCACTTTCTGGCAAATCAACATCAGTTGTCTCCCACAAAAACCCTGTTCCTGACCTTGCAACGCCACCAGTTTCTATTGCCCCTGAGAAGCTTCCTCCTCCCAAAAATATTTATCCCTATCATTCTCCTCCTCCTCCTTCTCCTCGTCCAGGAGAGTTCCCTGGGCAGACAATGGCTGACTGCCATCAAGACTTCCCTCCTCCTCGGCTGCAGATGCCTGCTCCTTAATGTGCGTCAAACTTTGCATCAGCAGACGCATTAGTGGGATGCTCATGCTTATGATGGCGTCGTCTGCACTTACCAGTCACGTGCATTCCTCACAACACTCAAGGACTTGACAGAGGTCTTGTAGCTTCGACCACTGCACACCTGACAACTCCATGTCTGCCATCCAACTGCCTGCCCGTGTATGTGTATCCTTCCACAAGTACATTACAGCATGCCTCTGTTCGCACAGCCTCTGAAGCATGTGCAGTGTGGAGTTCCACCTTGTTGCAACGTCGATTATTAGGCAGTGCTGGGGAAGCTTCAGCGATCGCTGATGGTTCTGCATACGGCTGGAGTGTAAGGGCAACCAGCGGATGTGTGAGCAAATTCTTCGCACCTTCAGAAGCAGGGCTGGTAACTTCGGATAATTTTTGAGGAAGCACTGCACCACCAGGTGCCAGGTGTGAGCCAGGCAAGGTATGTGTTTCAGTTCTGAAAGGGCTATGGCAGCCATAAAATTCCTTCCGTTATCACTGACTACCTTGCCTGCCTCAAGATGTACACTGCCCAGCCATGACTGAGTTTCTTGCTGCAAGAACTCGGCCAGAACTTCCGCGGTGTGTCTGTCTTCGCCCAAACACTTCATTTCCAACACAGCCTGCTGACGCTTACCACTAGCTGTTCCATAATGGGACACCTCGTGTGCAACACTGGCAGCTGCAGATGGAGTGGTCATGCGACTGCACTCTGTCGATGAGCTTTCGCTTCTGGAGGTGGAGGAGGAGGAGGAGGGTTGTCGAACGCCTACTGCCAACTGTTTCCTAGACCTTGGGCTATGCAGAACTGTCCCACTATGGATGTCCCCTGTGGACCCTGCATCCACCACATTAACCCAGTGCGCCGTGATGGGCACGTAACATCCCTGACAATGCCTACTGGTCCAGGCATTTGTTGTGAGGTGCACCTTTCTACTGACTGATTGCCTCAGTGCATGGACAATATGGTCTTTGACATGCTGGTGGAGGGCTGGGATGGCTTTTCTCGCAAAGAAGTGTCAACTGAGCTCTGTGGACGAGCTTTCACTTCTGGAGGTGGAGGAGGAGGAGGTGCAAACGCCTACAGCCAACTGTTTCCTAGACCATGGGCTAGGCAGAACTGTGCCACTATGGCTGTCCCCTGTGGACCCTGCATCCACCACATTAACCCAGTGTGCCATGATGGACACGTAACATCCCTGGCCATGCCTACCGGTCCATGCATCAGTTGTGAGGTGCGCCTTTCTACTGACCGATTGCCTCAGTGCATGGACAATGCGTTCTTTGACATTTGGTGGAGTGCTCGGATGGCTTTTCTCGCAAAGAAGTGTTGACTGGGTAGGTCATAGCGTGGTACTGCGTAGGCCATCAGGGCTTTGAAAGCTTCGCTTTCAACCAACCGGTAGGGCATCATCTCTAACGAGATTAGTTTAGCAATGTGGGCGTTCAAACCCTGTGTACGCGGATGAGAGGGTGAGTACTTTCTTTTCCTAACGAGAGTCTCTTGTAGGGTGAGCTGGACTGGAGAGGTGCATATGGTGGAACAAGTGGTGGTGGTGGTGGTGGACATGGCGGATTGAGACAGGGTTGGTGATGGTATTCTCGATGTTGACTTACATACAGTGTTTCCTACCAAAAACCTTGTGATTCCCTGACTGCTTTGGCCTTGTGACGATACCTCCATATTTGCAGCTGGTGGTGCCCTAACCGGTGGGCTTACAGTGAGGGAAGCAATGTAGCATTGCTGACTACATTCATTCTGAGCAGGTGCACCAATGGTACAGGACGTTTGGTAGCTAGTCCAGGCTTGCAAGTGCATGCTGGTTAAATGTCTACGCATGCACGTTGTATTTAAATTTTTGACATTCTGCCCTCTGCTAAAGGTCTTTGAGCATTTCTTACAGATAACTTTGCACTGATCATTCGGATCTTGGTTAAAAAATTGCCACACTGCACTCTTCCTACTATCGAATACCTTTTCAGGCATTGCACGCTGTGCTGCTTTCACCGGATGGCCACGCTGTCCTAAAACTGGTTTTGTTTTCGACACACATTTTTGGCCTGATACGGGCCTGCCAGATGAAAGCTGTTGTGACTCATCCTCCTCCGCTTCAGAGCTACTGCCAGCGGCACCCTGTTCCCCCAATGGCTGCCAATCTGGGTCTACAACTGGGTCATCTATCACCTCCTCTTCAATGTCCTGTGCACCTTCCTCTGTGTCACCGTGTAAGGTGCTACAGTGATCGGGACAGGGCACCATAGTCTCATGAGGGTCAGATTCTGGCTGAGTACACTGCGAGGGCAATGTTGTGATCTGAGTCAATGGAACAACATAAAAATCTAGCTGTGGCTGTGCATCTGTGCACTCCATGTCCGATTCATCTTGTAATGGGCTGTGAACTATTTCCCTTTCTAACCCTGGCACGGTATGTGTAAAGAGCTCCATGGAGTAAACTGTAGTGTCAACTGCCACATCCTTCACTTTTGCTTTGGGTGTAGGACACAAGGAAGTGACTTGTTCCTGACCGTGAGCAACCACTGACGACTCTCTGCTTTTAAATTTGGAACTTTCGGAAGAGGAGGCGAAACAGCTAGAGGCTGAGTCAGCAAGGAAAGCCAAAACTTTTTCCTGCTGCTCCGGCTTTAAAAGCGGTTTTCCTACTCCCAGAAAAGGGAGCCTACGAGGCTTTCTGTAGCTAGATGATGACGCTTGCTCAACAACTCGAGCCTTAGGTGCTATTTTGCTTTTCCCACTATCACCAGATGCTCCTCCACCACCACCACCACCATCATTACCAGCTGGCAATGACCGCCCACGGCCTCTTCCACCAGACTTCCTCATTTTTGGGAAAGTGTAAACAAACTATCAACCGTTATATTGTACTGTAAAGCAAGGTAGAAGGTGTATGTAAACTTGTTGAGAATTTAACTCTCCCTTTTTATGTGTGGGAGACTGCTGCAAAAATCAGGCCCACTGTATTACACTACACAGTATAAGTGGCATATACGCCAAACAGAACTGACCCAGATGCACTTAGTGGCAATATAAATCTCCCTTTTTATGTGTGGGAGACTGTGGCAAAAATAAGGCCCACTGTATTACACTACACAGTATAAGTGGCAGAAAGTGGCTGGCAGATATACGCCAAACAGAACTGACCCAGATGCACTTAGTGGCAATATAAATCTCCCTTTTTATGTGTGGGAGACTGTGGCAAAAATAAGGCCCACTGCATTACACTACACAGTATAAGTGGCAGAAAGTGACTGGCAGATATACGCCAAACAGAACTGACCCAGATGCACTTAGTGGCAATATAAATCTCCCTTTTTATGTGTGGGAGACTGTGGCAAAAATAAGGCCCACTGTATTACACTACACAGTATAAGTGGCAGAAAGTGACTGGCAGATATGCGCCAAACAGAACTGACCCAGAAGCACTTAGTGGCAATATAAATCTCCCTTTTTATGTGTGGGAGACAGCAGCAAAAATAAGGCCCACTGTATTACACTACACAGTATAAGTGGCAGAAAGTGGCTGGCAGATATACGCCAAACAGAACTGACCCAGATGCACTTAGTGGCAATATAAATCTCCCTTTTTATGTGTGGGAGACTGCAGCAAAAATAAGGCCCACTGTATTACACTAAACAGTTTAAGTGGCAGAAAGTTACTGGCAGATATACGCCAAACAGAACTGACCCAGGTGCACTTAGTAGCAATATAAATCTCCCTTTTTATGTGTGGGAGACTGCTGCAGAAATAAGGCCCATTGTATTACACTACACAGTATAAGTGGCAGAAAGTGACTGCCAGATATACGCCAAACAGAACTGACGCAGATGCACTTAGTGGCAATATAAATCTCCCTTTTTATGTGTGGGAGACTGCTGCTGCAAAAAAAACCAGGCCCACTGTATTACACTACACAGTATAAGTGGCAGAAAGTGGCTGGAAGACATATATATAAAAAAAGGGACTGTACTACAATAACAATCTCCCTACAATGATCTCAGGACAAGTATGGCAGCCAGCAATAAAAAGGACTGCTGCACACAAAAGTGTGGACAAATAAACAATAGAACTGTGCAGAAAGGAGAAACAGGACTGAGGGCAGATATTAACATGCCCCTATTTTGAGGAAGCCACAAAGGCGAAACGGCGCTGTCGGGGTGACTGAGGAGCACGCAGGTCGGAAAATATATATATGTAAGTGATATGCCGTTTAAGTTTCAGTGACTAGCAATGTTTGCGTTTTGTTATTGGAAGTAGATTTATGCTACAGCACTTTACCCTAAATGCACCAGACACTTTTTTTGTATTATGTGCTGCTTGGGACAGTTAATGCTGCCATTAGTAAAATCCTTTTTTTTTTTTTTTTTTTTTTTTTTCGGCTGACTAAATATGGTATCTATGTGAATTGCACTAGGCACTTTATTTCTCTATTATAGGTAGAGTCATGCTATAATACTTTACCCTATATGCACTAGACACTTTTTTATGTGCTGTTTGGGATAGTTAATGCTTTTTTAGCTCTGTCATACTGCTTATGAGCAGCTTAGAGAAACGTTTGCATGCAATATATTATAAACTGTGCAATCTTTTTTCTAATCAGCTGATCAAATATAGTAGGATAATTTATTTAAATTACACTAAGCATTTTGTTTGATACAGCTGGTACGTTCTTGTTACGGCGTAAGTCACTCAGGAGTATAATATCACATTGTTCTGCCCTGCTTGCAAATCAGTTTTATATGAAGATTCTTGTCTTGTGTTTTTTATCAGGTGTTAATAAAGTACATATGATTTTATAATTGCCTATGCCTCTTTTTCACCTATTATTAGTATGGTGTTTGTTGGTTATTATTAGTTTTTGAGGTGGTGAGTCCACTATTGGATTGTGTTTTTGTATAAAGCAGATATTAATAGCCTGGAGAGGGTCTTACAGATGTGCCTTTTCTGGGGTGGCTGGGGGCAGATGTTTGTAGCCAGGGGGGGCCAATAACCATGGATCCTCTCTAGGCTATTAATATCTGCCCTCAGTCACTGGCTTTACCACTCTGGCGGAGAAAATTGCGCGGGAGCCCACGCCAATTTTTTCCGCGATTTAACCCTTAAAATTAATAGCTACTGCGCCGAAATTTTGCACATACACACTACTAACATTAGTAGTGTGGAATATGCAAAAAAAAGGTGGATATGACATGGTTTACTGTATGTAAACCATGTCTCATATCATGTCGGGTTTAGGCAGGAGAAATGAAAAGCCGGCAATTGAATTACCGGCTTTAGGGTTAGGGGTAGGGTTAGGGTTAGGGGTAGGGTTAGGGTTAGGGTTTGGATCCCTTTATCACCTTGATGGTGGGGGGTGGCTTATCAGTGTGTAGTCTTGTTTTTTTTCTATAAAAACGCATGCGTTTTTAATGCAAACGCATGTGCTTAAAAATGCATGCATTTACATAGACAGCAATATTTTTTTTGCGGCAAAAAAACGCCTCTAGAAATTACTACATGTTGCATTTCCGCAACGAATCGCAAGCATGGAAAAAACGCATGCGTTGTCAAACGCGGCAAAATGCATGCAAAAAAACGCATGCGTTTTTAATGTTAAGTATAGGGAAAAAAAGCATGCGTTTTTTTGCGGTAAAACACAGCGGCAAAAAACGCAAATGTGAAACCAGCCTTAAACAAGCACTCCCATAGGCACTGCCTCTGTCTATTTTGAGGACTTTTGGCACATAGGGAGGTGAGTTACTAAAGATGGGGACTAGTGTTGAGCGATACCTTCCGATATTTGAAAGTATCGGTATCGGATTATATCGGCCGATATCCAAAAAATATCGGATATCGCCGATACCGATACCCGATACCAATACAAGTCAATGGGAAACAAATATCGGAAGTGATCCTGGATGGTTCCCAGGGTCTGAAGGAGAGGAAACTCTCCTTCAGGCCCTGGGATCCATATTCATGTGTAAAATAAAGAATAAAAATAAAAAATAGGGATATACTCACCCTCTGACGCGCCCTGGTAACCGCTGCAACCGGCAGCCTCCGTTCCTAAGAATGAGCGCGTGAAGGACCTTTGATGACGTGGCGGCTTGTGATTGGTCGCGTGACCGCTCATGTGACCGCTCACGCAACCAATCACAAGACCGCGACGTCATCGCAGGTCCTTCACTCGCTCATTCTTAGGAACGGAGGCTGCCGGTTGCAGCGGTTACTACCAGGGCGCGTCAGAGGGTGAGTATATCCCTATTTTTTATTTTTATTCTTTATTTTACACGTGAATATGCATTCCGATCCCGATTCCCGATATTGCAAAAATATCGGAACTCGGTATCGGAATTCCGATACCGCAAATATCGGCCGATACCCGATACTTGCGGTATCGGAATGCTCAATACTAATGGGGACCATTCTGATTGGGTACATCTTTACGCCGTGGAGTGGTTTTTACGTTTTTTTGATCAATAAAATGTCAACTAAGTACCATTTATTTTTTTACGTGTTAGTATTTATTATGTACTGTAGTGTTTCTATGCAATGTTTTTATTTTAGGTTATGTTAGTCCATCAGAAGTAGCTGGACTCCTGGACATTCACAAGCTCTTCATTATGGAGCTTGTAAGCAGTGCTCTGAAGCTGCCGAATCACGGATTTGGTGCCTTTGTACTGGTCTGATGCTGCAGAGGCAAAGCTGCCTTTGTTATCACCATTGGGAAGCATGCAGTTTAACCAGTGGCACAACTACTCATCCAGCCCGAACTTTCAATCTGTAGGAGTGTACTGCTAACAAGCAAGAAGGAGGCTGGGAAGTGGTGCACTCCTATAAATGTTGAGAAGATTCTTGTAAAGAGCGCTAAACTCCACAGACCAATTATCTGTAGGCTCCACCACTAAGATCCACAATAGTAATGGGAGACATTTGTTTCCATTGCCTAGCAATAAGTCAATGGGTAGCATATATTAGAATAGCATAATGGTCCTTCTGCCAATGAGTTTAGGAAAAACATTTTATAGATATGGAAGTAGCTCTAGAAGTATATCAAAAATGCTCCATCGCAAGTTTCTGACTTTGTCCCAAAGGGACATGATCAGTTGGCATTGTCAAAAAAATTGGAATATAGTGCCTTGCTGTGACCAGCAGTTGGATTAACCCTATACAGAAGATCTGGAACATGATATCAATTAATCAATAATTTGTATTTTTTATTGATAACACGAAAGGATGTTTTTTTTTACTCTATTCCAAATCAATTCCATGGCCCATCTGTTAAAGTCCTACACAAGAACTCCTCCCGCCTGGTCATATACAGTTGAAACTAGAAGTTTACATACACTATATAAAAAGACATATATTCAGTGGTAGTCTTAGTGTATGTAAACTTTTGATTTTGCAGTAAGTAATAAAAATGCCTTAAAACGTTCTCGCTCTCATTATTTTGGCATTTGGCAAATATTAATAACTAGCTGAAGAGCCCGGTGTTGCCCGGGCATAGTAACTAACTGTGGTTAGTTATAACAAATTATAATGATTATCCTCCATCGAAAAGTCCTGTGCCCATATACACATCATACATAACCTCCATCCCATAGTCCCATGCCCATATTCCCATCATACATATCCTCCATCACATAGTCCTGTGCCCATATTCCCATCATACATATCCTCCATCCCATAGTCCCATGCACATATACTCATCACACATCGTCCATCCCATAGTTCTGTGCCCATATACCCATTATGACATCATTTTCACCATGGCAACCATTCTAACATCATCGTCACCATGGCAACTTATTATGACTTCATTGTCATCATGACAACCATTATGACATAATCGTCACTATTACAAACTATTATGACATCATCGTTGCCATCGCAACCATTATGACTTCATCGTCGATACATACACACACACTCGTTTATATATATATAATAATCTTTATTTTCATATAGCGCTAACATATTCCGCAGCGCTTTACATACATTATCATCACTGTCCCCATTGGGGCTCACATTCTAAATTCCCTATCAGTATGTCTTTGGAGTGTGGGAGGAAACCGGAGTACCCGGAGAAAACCCACGCAAACACTGGGAGAACATACAAACTCCTTGCAGATGTATATATATATATATATATAGATTATGGCAATCCTAATTAACCTAAACGGGAAAGGTTTATTCTGATTTCATGTCAAATATTGAGAAACACATGCATATGTGTTAGGGGTCGAGTTCCCGCCTCTGCACAGGGGGAATCTCGGGCCATCTCCGCTGCGGTCTCCCATTCTTCTCCTGCTGCAGTGGAGCCTGCTCAGCAGAGACGTCGGTCCCAGCGTCTCGCTCAGTCTGACTCTGTGCAAAGGGTTACTGCTGCTTTTCCAGCAGATGCTTTTGGGACTAAGTCCTGCTTTTCTCCTTCTGAGCATGCCCAGGGTAAGATCTCTCATTGGAGATCGAGGGTCACATGCTTGGATACTGCAGCAAAGCCCATTGGTTCTCCAGGAAGGTCCTGAAGGTGCTCAGGCTTTGTGGCAGCCTCTCATTGGTCCTTCTAGGAAGGTCTTTTACTTGCTGCAGCTATATAAGGTTCGCATGGCCGCATGCCCATGCGCTAGTATCAATTAGTATCAATGCATGTTATGTGTTTTGCGCCAGTGTGGTCACGCTTGTGTGGATTCAGGGACCTGGCTGAAATAAGCCACTTAGAATACCGGCACCTCCAGTGAGGAGATTGTGTGTATGGTTTCAGGGCCCCGGCTGAAATAAGCCACCTAGAATACCGGCTCCTCCGGTGAGGAGATTGTATGTTTGCCTCCTTGACTGCGTGACCACAAGCTGCTATCTGCTCAGCAGTTACTGTGTATTCCTGTGGAGTTTAACAGGACACAGCCCTTTCTTTATAGCGACTCTGTGAAGCAACAGAGATCGCTTCTACCACCATATAGTGCCGCCGTTTGCCAGCAGCAGGTTCTTTTCTTGCACGGTGGACCCCGGGCTGCGAACGCACCAAATAACATCTCTATATTTACTCGGTGAGTTCCGCCAGCCCTAACAATATGTGTCTTTTTATGTAGTGTGAACTTTTAGTTTCAACTGCATATGCAGTTGTGCTCAAAAGTTTACATACCCCAGCAGAATGTTTGCTTTCTTGGCCTTTTTTCAGAGAATATCAATGATAGCACAAAAATGTTTTCTCCACTCATGGTTAGTGGTTGGGTAAAGCCATTTATTGTCAAACTACTGTGTTTTCTCTTTTTAAATCATAATGACAACTCAAAACATCCAAATGACCCTGATCAAAAGTTCACCTACCCTGGTGATTTGGACCTGATAACATGCACATAAGACACAAATGGATTTGAATGGCTACTAAAGGTAACATCTTCACCTGTGACCTGTTTGTTTGCAATCAGTGTGTGTGCATAAAAGCTGAGTGAGTTTTGGGGATCCAGACAGACTCTTGCATCTTTCATCCAGCCATTGACATTTCTGGATTGTGAGTCATGGGAAAGCAAAAGAATTATCAATGGATCTATGGGAAAAGGTAGTTGAACTGTATAAAACAGGAAAGGGATACAAAAAGATATCCAAGGAATTGATAATGCCAGTCAGCAGCATTCAAACTGTGATTAACAAATGGAAAATCAGGGGCTATGTAAAAGCAAAACCACGGTCAGGTAGACCAACAAAAATGTCATCCACAACAGCCAGGAAAATTGTTCGGGATACAAAGGAAAACCAACACATAACATCAGCTAAAATACTGGACTCTCTGAAAACTAGCAGTGTGGCTGTTTCAAGATGCACAATAAGGAGGCACTTGAAGAAAAATGGACTGCATGGTCGAGTCGATAGAAGAAAGCCATTACTGCACAAATGCCACAAAGTATCTCCTCACAATATGCAAAACAGCACAGAGACAATCCTCAATACTTCTGGAACAAGGTAATTCAGAGTGATGAGACCAAAATTGAACTTTTTGGCCACAACCATAAATGTTACATTCAACAAGGCCTATGATGAAAGAACACCATTCCTACTGTAAAGCACGGAGGTGGATCACTGATGTTTTGGGGATGTGTGAGCTACAAAGGCACAGGAAACTTGGTCAAAGTTGAAGGAAAGATGTATGCATCACGTTATTAGCAAATACTGGAGGCAAATTTTCACTCATCAGCCTGGAAGCTGTGCATGGGATGTGCTTAGATATCCCAACACGACAATGATCCAAAACACAAGGCCAAGTCGACCTGTCATTGGCAACAGCAGATCAAAGTGAAGGTTGTGGAATGTCCATCTCAGTCTCCTGACCTCAATATCATTGAGCCACTCTGGCGAGATCTCAAGCGTGCAGTTCATGCTAGACAGCCCAGTAATTTACAGGAACTGGAGGCTTTTTGCCAACAAGAGTGGACATCTTTACCATCTGCAAAAATAACGAACCTCATCCACAACTGCCACAAAAGACTTCAAGCTGTCACTGATGTTAGAGGGGGCACTAAACGGTATTAAGAAATAGGGTATGTAAATTTTTGATCAGGGTCATATGGATGTTTTGGATTGACATTATGATTTAAAAAGAGAAAACACAGTAGTTTGACAATAAATGGTTTCACCCAACCACTAAGCACGAGTGGAGAAAAAGTTTTGGTATTATCATTCTTATTCTCTGAAAAAAGGCCAAGAAAACAAAAATTCTGCCGGAGTATGTAAACTTTTGAGCACAACTGTATGTCTCATTAACCTCTCTGGATTGGGATCAATTAGAATAGGGTACATGTCTAATACAAAGTCTTTCATCAAAGTGAACTATCTACAAAGCAACTCAAAGGCTGAAGGCACAGATACATGAGACCTTCACAATAAAGAATGAGAAAAGCATTTGGTTTGGAGGTAATGAAATAAATATTGGGACTTGAGTCTAATTTTTTTACAATTTTAGCTGGCAGTGGAAGTGGTTGTTCATTACTGATATCACAGATTTATCCGAAGAAGCTAGAGTCTCATAATAACAAATGGTTAAGTTTGAGTCATCAGGTTGTAAGTAAATTATTACTTCCGTTTGTTATGTAACCAATGACAGATGCATCATAATACGTAGGTTGAGAATAAAAATTGTAAATGACGTCTGAGCAATAGAAGTTCATTCTTAACGCTGCTGAGATTACTTCAGCATCTGTGATGTAATCTTTGGAGATTAACCTATTTTTGAAGTATAATCTGATTTCATAAGCCACATATTTTTGAACTTCTCTATAACGTCTTAGTTTCCTGTGTTTGTCCGGTAATGACAAGCTCAGTTCTCCAGCAAGCTCAGATTTGTCTCAGAATTATTTTATCGTCATTATTGTCAATTCAAGGACACTTTTTTCATGGTGTGTTTCTTGTTTGCAATGCAAAATAAACCTTTTTGGTTCAGTCCTCGAATACTTCATCCGTCAGTTCTTCTTTTCTTACATATTTCAGCCAAATCACATGCTGTGCTGACACTATAGAAAAATATGATTTTCAATATTAAGATCCAAATAACAAGTAAAAATCATGTCATGTTTATCATAATGCGTAGTACATAGTGTATTTACATAGTACAAGCGAGTAGGACAAAGGAATGATATATATACGAATGAATGAATATACTTACAGAGCCTTTCTAAGACAATAGTAGTCCTAGTGTGAATTTTTGCTTTGCGCCATTTCTTCACATTGAATAAAACATCATAACAACAATTTTATCTGTAACAGCAGTTTTTAGACACTCTAGTTGAAAATGTTAGGATTCATAGGTTGTGTCTTCTCTAGTTGGAATTTTTAACTCTCCCTTTTCTTCTCTATCCAGCCCAAACTGTCATGATTTTTTCCAGCTATGACTCGATACTGCCTCTAAAAACAATAGTTCCAGATAATTAGAAACCATAACTGTAATAGTGGTATGGTAATATTGACTCATACATAGTAACAGTGCAATAGGGGCCTCTCTCAGATGCCAATAGCCAACTACGTGGATGGCTGTGGCCTACTAAAGAGAATGGTATAAATGATGACTATGCTATGTCATAGTTTTCAACAGCATATGTGTCTTGAGGATGCAGCTACAGTTAAAAGTGATGTGTCTACCAGTGGGCCATTGGCTCTATGGTTAAAGTAGCACAAAAGAGTTACTGTAGTCTGAATAGTCAGTTTGCGGCACAAGGCTTTTATCTAAATGTCCTGAACAAAGCAAAGTTGGCGGCACATCCCCACTATCTTGGTAGAAAGGCAATCTTGCATTTGAGTAATTTTTAATGTAAGAAAGAAGAGTGATTTTGTTTAACATGTAACTTCTAAACTTGGAATTACAGGAGGAAATCACTAATAAATATGTTGTGCCATTTCACAAGTTGTTAGTGTTGCATAGTTAAAATCTATGTTTTCTAATAGATTTACAGATCTGGAGAGAAAAGGAGCTGCTCATTTAATGAACTGTGTTTCAGGGATATAGTGAGGTCCCGAAATCCATGTGGGATTGAATCTGTAAATGCTAAGACAACAAGCTGTTCAAAAAAGTATGCACGAGCCATACAAGGGAAAATACTGATGCTTTAAGAAGGCTTGGTGACCTTTGCAGACATTTTTTTTTCTTTACTTAAATCCATGTAATTGAGGCTAAAAATTATGTTTTGTAATTAGGTTTCATTAAAATTTGTGTACATTTACCTTCTATATCCTTTGTTTCCTGAGGTTTAAAAAAAAAGCTTTTGTATTGCCCCCGTTTGCTATGCAAATGAGGGCTCCGACTAGTTGATGGGATGTTAGTTGCCCCAGACTAGTCAGCTCTCTTTCCATATAATAACGACCCTTTAGGCATGATAACATAATTTGCACAAGCAGCGTTATTGCCACTCATGCAAATCTAGGCCATGCGTGATCCTCATTCTGGCTGCGTCACTGTGTCTATGAAGTAGGGTGTATGCAGCGCATGACTGGAAGCTTTCTTCTAAACTTTCAGACATGCGTAATGCATGCCTGTGAAACAAGGAAGCATACACATAGTTTCAGAGGAGCACTGCGCATGACCGGAAGTTCAGAAGATGGCTTCCAGTAATGCACAATGGAGGCTTCTGAAGCCGGGAATCTGCTGTAATGAGCGTTGCGCATGCTCTAGACTTGCATGAGCGACGAGGGCTGATTAGTCTGGGCAACTAACGCTCCATTGACTAGTCAAAGCCCTCATTACCATATGAAACAGGGGCAATATAAAAAAAAATTAAACCCGATTTGTACAGAAATACGTTATACAGGAATAGTTAGGCAGGGAATTTACTCATAAATAAGTAAATGCTGCTAGGTTGGAGGGCATGGGAGACCTGACAGATTCCTATTAATTAAGCACAATTGCACAAGTGAAGTGGACAACCCTTTAAACAGGTTTTGGCATCATAACTCCAAGAAAAAAATAGAAAACTTTACTAAAAGTATCTTTTAGAATTACTATAGTTAATTGGAGCAGTTCAGCAAAGCTACCCATTCTAATTATGGAAGACAATAAACCATGGATTACATTCTGTTAGGTTTTTATGGATTCAACACAGAATACAGTATGATACGCAGAATATTGTGCTACAATATTTATTACAAAATATGAAGAGCTGACTACTAAAATATTTTAAAGACATGACCATTAGCAAAGTCTGAATTTTGTTACAGAAGGTACTTTGGAAACATTTTATGTCATTGTGTTCTCAACTCATACAACTTTTATTTTGTTAATTTTCCATATAATAATTCATAGCAAAGCTATAAATTGATAACAAGCAAAAGTCAAAATTAACAATAGCACTCCAACTATAGATATTGTAGGGGTGCATCGCTCTGGTGGTTGTTTAAGTAGGCACAAGTAGCGAGTTATTATGTTTAAATATTGAGTGGTTAATTAACAAGTCCATACGCTGTTACTGCTCACAAAACAAAAAACAGCCTTTACTCGGCATCAAGGTAAAAATAATCAGGAATAGTTCTCTTTATTACAGACACGTGCCCACCTGTGTAGAGCAAAACACTCTCAGTCAGTGTCTTACAACAGACTGCCCAGCAAATCACAGCTCTTTACCTCCTTTCATACACAGACCCTTACTGGGGCAGCTGAGCTGCCTTAAATGCGCCACACAAAGCCTGGAATTGGATATA
This sequence comes from Ranitomeya variabilis, assembly GCF_051348905.1. NCBI lineage: Eukaryota > Metazoa > Chordata > Amphibia > Anura > Dendrobatidae > Ranitomeya > Ranitomeya variabilis. The sequence continues at coordinate 241,763,424 of NC_135232.1, forward strand.
TGGGAACTGCCAGTCCCACACAGCTCTTCTGGCCATTCCTAAAACAAGGACCCAAAATCCAGGCTCATTAAAAAAAAACCTCACAGCACTATCCATGCTGGAGCCTGCTTTTTCAGGCTTCACATTACCAAGGCTATCCAACTTGGTGACACATATTTCCTGTCGAGGACCTGTCCAACTGCCACCTCACAATATATATCAGCTGATGTGTTGCTTGCAAAAAAAGCCCAAGCACATAAAAGCAGCAGGTGGCTCTTAATTGTGTCTGCACACTTAATATTAGTAACAACAAAATAAACATGATGAGCCCAATTCATCAAAGCTTTTTTACATTTAAAAGGGAATCTGTCAACAGATTTTTGTTATGTAATCTGAGTACAGCTGTTTGCTATTATTTCCATACAATAAGTGTTTTTATCACTGCCTAGACTACAGTGCACACAAGCCCTGGTCTGACCATACCCCCTCCACTGATACGAAGCTTACTGTCAATAGATATTGCATACTGAAAGCTGTGATGCGTGCATGGTTAACTTTCTGAGCTCTGCTGCATGCTACATCTAAACACTCTGATTGTGCCGCAACTGCTGCACTCAGAAAACTAAGTTTTCCATCAGCATCTTTGTGCACGCCACTGGGTTCCTATGTTAACTGTACGGCCGGGGTCACACTTGCGAGTGCAATGCGAGAAACTTGAGCAAGTCTCTCGTATCAATACCCGGCACTGCCGCCGGCACTCGGGACCAGAGCATTCAGCAGCATAGAAACACATACAGCCGCACACTCCTGTCCCGAGTGCTGGCAGGAGTGCCGGGTATTGATGCAAGAGACTTGCACGAGTTTTTCGCATTGCACTCGCAAGTGTGACCCCAACCTAAAGGTAAACTTCACTCTTTCTTGTTGTGTCAACAATCAGCCGGAATCAATCTCTGCAGGTCCAGCTCTGTCTTTGCTGCTGGTCTTGAGACTGGTTGCCAACTGCAGCACTGATTTTATACCAACGGCACATCAGCCTATCTCTGGGTTCAGAGACTCTGCCGACATAAACAGGTAAGTTGTTGAGAGCAGTGATTGACTGCAATTTGGTTCACATGAAGTCACTGCTAAAGTTAGTAAATGATCACTGGACCAGCAGTGGAGGACAGCGCTACACCTGCAGAGGGCTGAGTGCTAGCTATTTTATTATTTTTAACAATGGCATGTCAATGGTGTGCAGAAAGATAGAACTACAAACCCTTTGAGTTAATTTTCTTACCAAAAACTTGTCTAGGAAAAAATATATTTTTTTTTGGTTAAAATGTTAATCTTTAACTATTTTTACATTTAATGTAATTTACAAACAGCATGGCATTGATGCCATAATAGTGTAGCGCCAGTGTACCATTTTATACAAATATATTTCCATCTCACTTGTTTATTTTCACCAGGTAAACCAATATAACTGCACAAAATGTAGAAATAAACATTTCTGACATGCAAAAACAAAACCCCCAAAAAATTAGTGACCAATATAGCCACCTTTCTTTATGATGACACTCAACAGACTTCCATTCATAGATTCTGTCAGTTGCTCTATCTGTTTACGATCAATATTGCGTGCAACAGCCACCACAGCCTCCCAGACACTGTTCCGAGAGGTGGACTGTTTTCCCTCCCTGTAGATCTCATATTTTATGAGGGACCACAGGTTCTCTATGGGGTTCAGATCAGGTGAACAAGGGGGCTATGTCATTATTTTTTCTTCTTTGAGACCTTTACTGGCCAGCCACGCTGTGGAGTAGTTGGAGGCATGTGATGGAGCATTGTCCTGCATGAAAATCATGTTTTTCTTGAACGATACTGACTTCTTCCTGTACCACTGCTTGAAGAAGTTGTCTTCCAGAAACTGGCAGTAGGTCTGGGAGTTAAGCTTCACTCCATCCTCAACCCGAAAAGGTCCCACAAGTTCATCTTTGATGATACCAGCCCACACCAGTACCCCACCTCCACCTTGCTGGAGTCTGAGTCGGATTGGAGCTCTCTGCCCTTTACTGATCCAGCTTCTGGCCCATCCATCTGGCCCACCAAGATTCCCTCTCATTTCATCAGTCCATAAAACCTATGAAAAGTCAGTCTTAAGATATTTTTTGGCCCAGTCTTGACATTTTATCTTATGTTTCTTGTTCAGAGGTGGTCGTTTTACAGCCTTCCTTACCATGGCCATGTCCCTGAGTATCGCACACCTTGTGCTTTTTGTTACTCCAGTAACGTTGCAGCTCTGAAATATGGCACAACTGGTGGCAAATGGCATCTTTGCAGCTTCACGCTTGATTTTCCTCAATTCATGGGCAGTTATTTTGCGCCTTTTTTGCCCAACACGCTTCTTGTGACCCTGTTGGCTATTTGCCATGAAACGCTTGATTATTCAGTGATCACGCTTCAAAAGTTTGGCAATTTCAACACTGCTGCATCCCTCTGCAAGACATCTCACAATTTTGGACTTTTCAGAGCCCGTCAAATTTCTCTTCTGACCCATTTTTCCAAAGGAAAGAAAGTTGCCTAATAATTAAGCACACCTTATATAGTGTGTTAATGTCATTAGTAGAGATGAGCCACCTCCCTAGTGTTCGGGTTTGGTTCATCGAACAGGAACATGTGCGACGAACTGTTCGTCGAACGTTCGACGAACACCGTCGTACCCCATTGAAACCAATGGCAGGCAAACACAAACACATACAAACACATGTAAAGCACATAGAAAACACCTTAAAAGGTGTCCAAAAGCTGACAAACTGCTCAGAAGACACAACAAACACATGGAAAAGTCACAACTACATATAGTCATGCGAAAAGAAAAGGTGGAGGAGTAAAAGGAGGAGGAGACGCATGTCATGTCCTTCTAAAATCAAGAAAAGCTGGAGTAAAAATCTAAACTCACTCTACCAACACCCAGACGTCTTGACAAAAAATTAAAAAAAGAAATATCTTCAGTTAGAATGGCAGCGGGTCCATTCAGAACACTTTCCTTAGAAGACGTAGTGGTACCCCTGTTGGGAGTTGTGCCAAAAAATGAACCCAATACATTCACACTAATCCACCATTTGTCATATCCAAGGGGCAGGTCAGTAAACGACAATATCGACGCAGAACCAAGTACAGTACTATGTACTGTACCTGCTTTGACGAGGCAATCAGGCGGGTCAAGAAGTTGGTAACGGGCACCCTAATTGCCAAAACAGACATTGAGGGGTCGTTCCAGTTACTACCTGTGCCTCCGAATAGTGTCCTCCCATTGGGCTGCTTCTGTGAAGGAGCATACTACATAGATCGCTGTTTGCCCATGGGGTGCTCCATATCCTGCTCACTATTTGAGGCGTTTAGTTGCTTCCGCGAATGTGTCGTCATGGATGTTTGTAAGGCGGCACATATTATCCATTACCTCGATGACTTCTTATGCCTGGACCCAAAAGATTTGCCACAGTGTGAAAACACGCGGTAGTCCACCTGTTAGGAGAGAGCTGGAGGGAGAGTGGACACCCCAGGTTAGATTGAGAAAGAAAGAAGGCGGTGTAGCTTGCTTCATGGGTGGGGTACTCTGCTGAGTAGCAAAAATTGCTACTAGGCCCAAAAGGATTTCCTGGGCCAGATGCCGTTACAAAATTAGTAATTAGATCAACAGGCGGTGTAGCTTGCTTCATGGGTGGGGTATGCTGCTGAGTAGCACTAAATTCTACTAGGCCCAAAAGGATTTCCCGGGCTAGATGCCATTACAAAATAGTAGTTAGGTAAACAGGCGGTGTTGCTTGCTTTATGGGTGGGGTACGCTGCTGAGTAGCACTAAATTCTACTAGGCCAAAAAGAATTTCCCGGGGTAGATGCCGTTACAAAATAGTAGTTAGGTAAACAGGCGGTGTTGCTTGCTTCATGGGTGGGGTACGTTGCTGAGTAGCACTAAATTCTACTAGGCCCAAAAGGATTTCCCGGGCTAGATGCCATTACAAAATAGTAGTTAGGTAAACAGGCGGTGTTGCTTGCTTCATGGGTGGGGTACGCTGCTGAGTAGCACTAAATTCTACTAGGCCCAAAAGGATTTCCTGGGCCAGATGCCGTTAAAAATAGTACTTAGGTAAACAGGCGGTGGGTGGCTGGGCTACTCTGCTGACTAGCAGACACTGAAGCTTTGGAGCAGACCTCTGAATCCCAGGCCATAGTATGAGTAAACAACTCTGCAGATGACCCCACCCACCTGGAATTGATGATGGCAACGCCATGTAAAACTCAGCAAGGGGACTAAATAAAAGAGTCTCCATTTTTTTAAAAAATTCAGCCACAGACACCACTTAAGTGGCATCAATTTCGCCAGAGTTTTTTTTAAAACGGTTGGTGAGGTGATTTTCAAAAATCATCAAGCTTTTAGTCTCCCCAAGATGACACAGGTGTAGAAAAGTCCTTGCAGATCCAGGATTTGTTCATCTTGATGAACGTTAGTCTGTCTACATTGTCACTGGACAGCCGCGTGCGCTTATCTGTCAGCACACCACCAGCAGCGCTGAACACATATTCAGAGATAACGCTGGCTGCGGGGCACGACAAGATCTCCAAGGCGTGGGTGGCAATCTCAGGCCATTTTTCAAGATTGGAAGCCCAAAATGAGCAAGGGTCCAGTTCCACAGTCATGGCATCAATGTTAACTTGGAAATAGTCTTGTACCATCCTCTCTAGGTGTTGGCTGTGCATCAGACTTCTTGTCTCCTGTGGCCTTGCAAAGGATGGTCTAAAAAAATCTTGAAACGATTGGAAAAAATTGCTGTTACCACCAGATACGATGTTACTGTTATGGTTAGAGTGATGACTCGATAGTCCCACGGTTGGCAAGTTAGAACTCAGAGATTGACTACGTGCACCACTGGTGTTTTGTGGAAAAGCAGATGTTAGATTCTGTAACTGTCTCTGCTGAAAGTCCTGCATGCGTGAATCCCTTTCTATGGCAGGAATTATTTCGCCAAATTTGCTTTTGTACTGGGGATCTAAGAGTGTGGCAACCCAGTAGTCAGCATTACTTCGGATTCTGATAATCCGAGGGTCATGTTGCAGGTAGTGCAGCAAGAAGGCACTCATGTGTCTTGTGCATCCAGGAGGACAAAGTCCTTGTTGTCTTGGTGGTGGCGAGGTGAAAATCATGCTTCCTTCGTCTGCCCTCTCCAGCCAACCTCGCACAACAGAAATTTGATCAAGGTCTCCCTCATCTGATGAGTCTTCCATGCCCAGCGTCAGTTCGTCCTCCACTTCTTCCTCACCTCCTGCACCTTCCTCAACAGTTTGGCTGCTACCATGTGCCCTCAGTAATCCCTCTCCCCCAGCCTCCAATGCCAGCCGCCTTGGTGCTGCCAACCTTCTTGACCTTGGAGATATGATCCCTTCTGCATACGACTCCTCCTGTTCCTACTCCTCCTCCTCTTGTTCCACCACCTGACTCCGGACACTGTGTAAGGTGTGCTCCACCATGTAAATTACCGGAATGGTCATGCCGATAATGGCATCGTCTGCACTAAACATCTTCGTTGCTATTTCAAAACTGTGCAGAAGGGTGCATAGGTCCCTGCTCTGAGACCACTCCTGCAGCGTGATTTGCCCCACCTCTTGATCTCGTTGGCCCAGGCTATACGTCATAACATATTGCACCAGGGCTCGTCGGTGCTGCCACAATCACTGCAACATGTGCAGAGTTGAATTCCACCATGTGGGCATATCACATTTCAGCCGGTGAACTGGCAGACCCAACGACTTCTGTAGAGATGGAAGTCATCGAGCTGCGGGATGCGAACGGCGGAAGTGAGCTCACAGCAACCGTGCCCTCTGCAGAAGCCCATCTAGTCCGGGATAGTAGGATAAAAATTGCTGGACAACCAGGTTCAAAACGTGAGCCATACAAGGCACGTGTGTGACATTGCCCCGGCAAAGGGCCGCAACCAGGTTTGCAGCATTGTCGCACACAGCCTTCCCTGGCTGCAGGTTGAGTGGAGACAACCATTGATGGAACTCGGTCTCCAGAGCTGACCACAACTCCTCAGCTGTGTGACTCACATTTCCCAGACATTTCAATGTAAAGACTGCCTGATTCTGTTGAGCCCTGGTGACAGCATAGTGAAGAGGTGTGCAGGATTCCTTTTGCGCAGTTACAACATGGGTGGCATTACCAGACAGGCTTTGTGTGCAGGTGGAGGACCGAGAGGAGGTTGAGGAGGCAGAAGCAGTGGAGGAACTTCTAGATGCAGAGGATCGACGAGCAACTCATGGGGACGGCAAGACTTGGACAGCAGCCCCTTCTCCTGATGTCGCCGTAGTTACCCAGTGCCCAGTCACCGACATGTAATGCCCCTGTCCATGTCTACTCGTCCAAGTGTCTGTGGTGAAATGCACCCTGTCACACACAGAGTTTCTCAAGGAAGCGGTGCTGTTGTGTGCGACATGCTGGTGTAGCGCAGGCACAGCTTTCTTGGAGAAGTAGTGGCGACTGGGCATCTGGTACTGGGGCACTGCAACGGACATAAGGTCTCAAAAATCCTCTGTGTCCACCAGGTGGACAGGCAGCATTTCTGTAGCCAACAGCTTGCAGATGGAGAAATTCAACCTCTTAGCTTTGTCATGGCTATGAGGAAATGGTCTTTTACTTGTCCACATCTGAGGGACTGAGGGCTGGCTGCCATGCTTAGACAGAGTTGAGTAGGGTATCCCCGGCAAACTGCTGGTCTGTGAGGAAGGTGCAGGCGATCAAAATGTGGTGTCGATGTCGGAGAGCGCTCAACACCAGCAGGTGTTTCCACTTGCAAATGTCCTGACGACCTGCCAATCACACTGGCTGTTGCGGGTAAAGAGGTGGAAGGTCTGCATCCAAAACCAAGTGCGACTGCTGTCCCCACAGTCACAGAGGATGAAGAGGACACGGATGCACTTGATGGGGCAGTCGGTGGTTGACCCGGTCCACTAGGCCACATTGTAGCACAGTGAGCTTCCCACTGCAACTTATGCCTCATATCCATGTGACGGTTCATGCATGAAGTACTCAAGCTAGTAATTTTTTGGCCTCTACTGAGATTTTGTTGACAAATCTTACAGACAACATGAGTTGGGTCATGCTTTGCGATGTAAAAAAATGCCCAAGCTATGCAAGGCTTAGAGCCCATGTGACCTGAAGAGCCACCACAACTTCTGGTCTGAGGCACAGTTGGGGTTGAGGATGCAGTTGATGACGTGCTCCCAGTACCCCGTCTCTGTCCAGGAAGGCGCACCATTACCTCGTCATCATACTCGTCATTAGCATCCTCCTCCACTTCCTCTGCTGACCTCATGGACTAGCGGACTGGGGGTTGACAGTAAGTGGGGGTCTACAACCTCATCATCATCATCCTATGTGTTCTCACACCCGTCGTCCTGAGAGCCAACCTCTTCCTGCCCCGACCGAAAAGTCAAGTTTTCGTTCCAAACAGGTATCTCAGTCTCATCATTATCTTCCTCATTGTCTCCACCAACAGGAGTTACAATTTGGGAACGAAGGTCTACATTATGCTCAGAACCTTCTTCTTCGTCTGGACCTGGATCCGACTCACAAAGATTCTGGGCATCAGTGCAGATCATTTCCTCGTCTGGATTCACAGAAGCTCTGGAGCAGACCTCTGATTCCCAGGCTATAGTATGCGTAAACAGCTCTACAGACTAAACCATGTGTGTTACCCCATGCTCAGATGGGCAGCTGGAGACTTGGGAGCTGTGAGCAAGCAAGTGTGATTGGGGTGACAACTCTGAGGACTGGAGTAGTTGTGATGTTGAAGTTGACATGGAGGAGAGCCCACTTGAACGAGCACTTGTTATCCGTTCAAGCACCTGCTGTTTTTGTGCCTCATCTGGAATTTTTGGCGATGTTTGCAGCGATGGTCGTAAGAAAGGGATCATATCAAATTGTCCACGAAAAGAAGTAGACATCTTACTTTGGCTGGAAGATGGTCTTTCTTCTGCAGATATTACTGTTGCTTTACCACCTACCCCACGGACACAACCTTTTTTTCCCTTTCCAACACACCTATTCCACATTCCACCAGCAGCAGGCCTTTTGCCACTCATTTTATTGCTTAACTAATTGGCAACTCTGTATCTGTAGTTGTTGGCACAACAATCGATGGATGAAAACCGAGCAGAACTGAGTGGCCAAACTGTGGTACTAGGCCCAAAACTATTAACTGCATTAGATGCAGTGAAAATTGAGATACACAGGCGGTACAGTTTGTTTCACAGGCGGGCTACTCTGCTGACATGCAGACACTGCTCCTAGGCCCTAAACTATTAACTTAATTACATGCAGTGAAAATAGAGATACACAGGCGGTGAAATTAGTTTCACAGGCGGGCTACTCTGCTGACGTGCAGACACTGCTCCTAGGCCCAAAACTATTAACTGGATTAGATGCAGTGAAAATAGAGATACACAGGCGGTATAGTTTGTTTCACAGGCGGGCTACTCTGCTGACGTGCAGACACTGCTCCTAGGCCCAAAACCATTAACTGGATTAGATGCAGTAAAAATTGAGATACACAGGTGGTATAGTTAGTTTCACAGGCTGGCTACTCTGCTGATGTGCAGACACTGCTCCTAGGCCCAAAACTATTAACTGGATTAGTTGCAGTAAAAATTGAGATACACAGGTGGTATAGTTTGTTTCACAAGCGGGCTACACTGCTGACGTGCAGACACTGCTCCTAGGCCCTAAACTATTAAAGAAGTTGTCCACTACTATAACTTTTTTTTTCATAAATCTTGCTATTATGTGCCACTGAAAACATCTACTGTGTTAATTTCAGCAATATTACCTTTTATCATGCTGTAGCAGCACATCTTTAGTGCTGGATCCAGCTCTCATGGGGTTAATCGACAACTTCCTTTTTCCTGACTTATAATGCTCTAATACTACAAGTTCCATGATGCATTGCACTAGCCTGTAACTCTGCACCTGGCACACCCACTCCAAAACACACCCCAACCCCTCTATATATCTATATCTATTTCCATAGATATGTCCTTATCCATGTTTCTAAACCCCTTCACCCCTGGAGCTTTTTTGTTTTCGTTTATCGCTCCCCTTCTTTCCAGGGCCATAATTGTTCCGTCAATATGGCCATTTGAAGGCTTATTTTTTGCGGGACAAGTTCTACTTTTGAATTACACCATTGGTTTTAGCATGTTGTGTAACAGAAAATGTGAAAAAAATTCAAAGTGCGATGAAATTGCAAAACAAGTGCAATCCCACACTTGTTTTTTGCTTGGCTTTTTTGCTAGGTTCACTAAATGCTAAGGCTGTGTGCACACGTTGCAGATTTGATTGCAGATCTGCAGCGTTTTGTGCCGCACAGAATTGCATCAAATCCGCAGTGTAGTGCACAACCAATGTAAGTCTATGGGAGCCGCAGACATGTTGTGCACATGCTGCAGAAAAAGCCGCACCGAAACACAGCTTTTTTTTCACGCAGCATGTCACTTCTTTTGTGTGGAACTGCAGAGTTTCTGCACCCTTAGACTTTCATTGAGTCGGGCACATCCACAGCAAAACCGCAGATGTAAAAAAGATCTGCAGTTTTGCTGCGGATGAGGGTCCGAGAAACGCTGCAGTTCGGGAGGAGGGAAGTGTGTGGGCAGAATGTGGGCGGTGACTGTGTGCGTGTATGTGTGTGCTGGGTCTTCGGGCTGTTCGGGTGTATGCGGGACAGTTCATGTGTGTGCGGGGCTGTTCGGGTGTGTGCGGGACTGTTCAGGTGTGTGCGGGGCTTTTCGGGTGGGTGCCTGGCTGTTCGGGTGTGTGTGGGACTGTTTGGGTGTGTGCGGGGCTGTGTGGGGGGTCTTTTGGGGTGTGTGTGCAGGCATCATCCAATGGGACTACAGGTACGCAGCATCCAATCTGCAGCTCATTCGGATATAATCTGGACAGTGGACACACACCCTACGCTATCTATATATCTATCAATAGATATATCTATCCAGATATATCTATAGATAGATATATGAATAGATAGATGTATGCATATATAGATCTATCTATATGTAGATCTGTCTATCCATTTCATCTATCATCTATCTGTCTATCTGTGTGTTTAATGGAGTGTGGGTTGGACAAATGTAAAAGAGGAGGTTGGACAATAATGACATCACAAATCTTTTTTTTTTGTTCAAAAATACATCTTTATTTAGCTTTCAAAAATGCACCAAAACTCATTAAACCACGCAAAAAACGCACCAAAAACTGCATAAAAAATGCATCAAAACTGCACCAAAAACTGCATCAAAACTGCACCAAAAACTGCATAAAAACCGCACCAAAATTGCATCAACACTGCACCAAAACCGCACCAAAAACTGCATCAAAACTGCACCAAAAACTGCATCAAAACCACGCAAAAACTGCGCCAAAAACTGCATCAAAACTGCACCAAAAACCTGCATGAAAAATGCACAAAAACCGCACCAAGAACTGCATCAAAATCGCACCAAAAACTGCATCAAAAACTGCATCACAATTGCACCAAAAACTGCATCAAAACCGCACAAAAAAACTGCATCAAAAATGCATCAAAACTGCACCAAAAACTGCATCAAAAACGCATCAAAACTGCACCAAAAACCTGCATGAAAAATGCACAAAAAACGCACCAAGAACTGCATCAAAACCGCACCAAAAACTGCATCAAAATTGCACCAAAAACTGCATCAAAAATGCATTAAAAAACTGCACCAGAAACCTGCATGAAAAACGCATAAAAACTGCATCAAAAACTGCATCAAAATTGCACCAAAATTTGCATCAAAACCGCACCAAGAACTGCATCAAAACCGCAAAAAAAAACTGCATCAAAAATGCATCAGAACCGCACCAAAAACTGCATCAAAACTGCATCAAAACCGCACCCAAAACTGCATCAAAACCACACCCAAAACTGCATCAAAACCGCACCCCAAACTGCATCAAAACTGCATCAAAACAGCACCAAAAACTGCATCAAAACCGCACCAAAACTGCAAAACTGCACCTGGTTTTGATGCAGTTTTGTTACAGTTTTTGGTGCAGTTTTGATGCTGTTTTTGGTGCATTTTTTGCACGGTTTTGATGCAGTTTTTGGAAATAAATAAACGGAAAATATGCATGATTTGACTGGAAATGCATGAAAAAACGGATTCGGAGGCCGGATTCATCATTTCACATCTCAGTTTCATACGTTTTTCGCCGGATCCATCGCTGTGGGTTTTTTCGCCGGACAGAAAAGCCGTTCCTCTGTATGTGTTTTCCGTCCGGCGGAAACAGCTTTTTTGATGGATCCGGCAAAAAACGGATGAAACGTGTGGCCTTCAGGTGCAATCCGGCGCTAATACAACTCTATGAGAAAAAAACGGATCCGGCGGAAAAAAAGGACCTGATTTTTTCAAAACTCGCTGGATTGTGCCTGACGGCAAAAACCTGATGTGTGAAAGCAGCCAGATATATGGATAGATACATCTGTGTATCTATAGATATATCTATCTATAAATATATCTATAGATGTATATATCCATAGATCTATAATAGAAAGGCCGATGTTTCTAAGGCTACTTTCACACTTGCGTTTTTGGGAAAAAAACGGATCCTGCAAATGTGCTCGCAGGATGTGTTTTTTACCCATAGACTTGTATTAGTGACGGATCGCGATGGATGGCCACACGTCGCGTCCGTCGTGCAACGGATCCGTCGTGTTTTGGCGGACCGTTGGCACAAAAAAAACGTTCAAGTGAACGTTTTTTTTCCATCGCGTCCGCCATTTTCTACCGCGCAATCGCAGCCAAAACTCCGCCCCCTCCGACCCGGACTTCAGAATGGGCAGCGGATGCATTGAAAAACTGCATCCGCTGCCCACGTCGTGCACAAATTTCACAAGGTGCGTTGGTACATCGGCCCGACGCATAGCGACGGACCTGTACCGACGCGAGTGTGAAAAAGGCCTTAATGAGCGATTAATTTAATTTAAAAAATGGAAAAAAATGGCGTGGGCTCCCGCACAGTTTTCTGTGCCAGAGGGGGAAAGCCGACGGCCGGGGGCCAATATTTGTAATCTGCTATGAATATCAGCCCGCAGCTGTCTGCGTAGCCTTTACTGGCTATTAAAATAGGGGGACCCCCAAAAAAATGATGTGGGGTCCCCCAATATTTTACGCAGACAGCTGCGGGCTGATATTCATAGCCTAGAGAGGGGCCATGGATATTGGTCCCCCCCGGCTACAAATACCAGTCCGCAGCCACCCCGGAAATGGCGCATCTATAAGATGCACCAATTCTGGCACTTAGCCCCTCTCTTCCCACTCCTGTGTAGTGGTGGGATATGGGGTAATAAGGGGTTAATGTCACCTTGCTATTGTAAGGTGACATTAAGCCGGGTTAATAATGGAGAGGTGTCAGTAAGATGCCTATCCATTATTAATCCAATACTAATAAAGGGTTAATAAAACACACACACATTAGGAAAAAAGTATTTTAATATTCTTCATTTAACCATACTTACCATACTTCAGCGCCTGCAAAAAACATAAAATAATAAACCGCATACTACCTGTCCGCCGTAGTCCAATTAATAACGAGTGTCCCATGACGATCTCCCCTATAGAACAGTGACATTGGGTGATGTCATTGCTCTGTAGGACCCTCAGTGACACACTGACAGGAGACAATGGCTCCTGCAGTGCATCACTGAGAGGTTACCTTAGGACAAAGTCTCACTTTATGGCAATTGCTGCCTGGGAAAATTTCTCACACAGCAATGCCATAAATGAGACTAGGGACTATTTTCTCACAGGGGCGTAGGAATACATTGTGAGGAATACATTGTGGAAGGATACCTTCCATCATTGTATTCCTGGAGACCCTGGAGAGCGGTCGCATCAGCTGATGCTCCTGCTCTCCACGGGAGATCAGGGAGATCATCGAGGGACACTCGTTTTAATTGGATTTCTGCGGGCCAGGGAGTATAGTGTTTGTTTATTATTTTAATATTTTTTACAGATGACACTGGCTTCAAGGATCAAGGTGACAAGTGATGGTGAGTATGAACTCTGTTATATGTACTGTATGTCTATATGTATGTTCTATGTATGTACTGTATGTATGTACTGTATGTGGCATGTTGCATGTCGCATGTCACATGTTGCATGTCGTCACATGTTGCATGGTGCATGTCGCATGTTGCATGTTGTTGCATGTTGTCGCATGTCGTATGTTGCATGTCACATGTCGCATGCTGCATGTCATCGCATGTTGCATGCTGCATGTCATCGCATGTTGCATGTCGTCGCATGTTGCATGTCGCCACATGTCGCATGTCGCTGCATGTTGCATGTCACATGTTGCATGTCATCGCATGTTGCATGCTGCATGTCGCATGTCATCGCATGTTGTATGTCGTCATATGTTGCATGTCGCATGTTGTCGCATAGTGCATGTCACATGGTGCATGTCGTCGCATGGTACATGTCGTTGCATGGTGCATGTTGTTGCATGGTGCATGTCGTTGCATGTTGTCACATGTCGCATGTCATCGCATGTTGCATGTCGCCGCATGTCGCATGTTATCGCATGTCGCATGCGGCATGTTGCATGTCATCACATGTCGCATGTCACATGTTGCATGTTGTCGCATGTCGTATGTTGCATGTCGCCGCATGTCGCATGGTGCATGGCATCGCATGTTGCATATTGTTGCATGTTGCATGTCGTCGCATGTTGTCACATGTCATCGCATGGTGCATGCTGTCGCATGGTGCATGTCACATGTCATCGCATGTCGCATGGTGCATCTCGTCGCATGTTGTCACATGTCGCATGTTGTCGCATGTTATTGCATGTTGTATGTTGCATGTCGCATGTTGTCACATGTTGCATGTTGTCACATGTTGCATGATGTCACATGTTACATGTCACATGGTGTGCGTTGTATGTATGTACTGTATATGTGTATGTGTTTTTTTTTTACATTCAACACATTAGCCGGATGATGGAACTACTACTGTCCCATCATTGGCTAATGTGTCACTCACTGTCGCTGTAGCAGGCAGAGCCCGATGGGACTTGTAGTCCCATTGGACGATGCCTGCACACAGAGACACACCAATGACCCCCCCTGCAGCAGACCCACCACAGACCCCAGCACCGCCCGCACATACCGGTGCCAGCACGCAGATCCCCGACGCCCGCACATACCGGCGCTGACACGCAGACCCCCGGTGCCCGCACATACCGGCGCCGGCCCGCACATACCGGCGCCCGCACAATCATCCCTGCCTAGCCCCGCCCCTAGCACAGCCCCGCAGGCAGCCCACAGCCCCGCCCACAGCCCAGTCACTCTTGAGTGACTGCTGCCTGTGGAGCCTGGGTCACGCCTGCTGCTGACGTCATGTCAATTTCCAGAGTCTGGAAATTGATGTGACGTCGGCGGAAATAAGCAGTGGCTGCAGCCTGGGGGTCACATGAGCCAAACTCAGCCGCCGGAATAGCACCACTCACAGGTGAAAACAGCAACGGAAGTTATTTGCACAATTCATTAGGGGCCCCGGGGGGATACATTGGGGGGTTAATTGAAAGTAGTGGACCACCCCCTTAACTGGATTAGATGCAGTAAAAATTGAGATACACAGGTGGTATAGTTTGTTTTTCAGGCGGGCTACTCTGCTGACGTGCAGACACTGCTCCTAGGCCCTAAACTATTAACTGGATTAGATGCAGTGAAAATAGAGATACACAGGCGGTGTAGTTAGTTTCACAGGCGGGCTACTCTGCTGACGTGCAGACACTGCTCCTAGGCCCAAAACTATTAACTGGATTAGATGCAGTAAAAATTGAGATACACAGGCGGTATAGTTTGTTTCACAGGAGGGCTACTCTGCTGACATGCAGACACTGCTCCTAAGCCCAAAACTATTAACTGGATTAGATGCAGTAAAAATTGAGATACACAGGCGGTATAGTTTGTTTCACAGGCGGGCTACTCTGCTGACATGCAGACACTGCTCCTAGGCCCTAAACTATTAACTGGATTAGATGCAGTAAAAATTGAGATACACAGGCGGTATAGTTTGTTTCACAGGCGGGCTACTCTGCTGACGTGCAGACACTGCTCCTAGGCCCTAAACTATTAACTGGATTAGATGCAGTAAAAATTGAGATACACAGGCGGTATAGTTTGTTTCACAGGCGGGCTACTCTGCTGACATGCAGACACTGCTCCTAGGCCCTAAACTATTAACTGGATTAGATGCAGTAAAAATTGAGCTACACAGGCGGTATAGTTTGTTTCACAGGCGGGCTACTCTGCTGACGTGCAGACACTGCTCCTAGGCCCTAAACTATTAACTGGATTAGATGCAGTGAAAATAGAGATACACAGGCGGTATAGTTAGTTTAACGGTCGGGCTACTCTGCTGACGTGCAGACACTGCTCCTAGGCCCAAAACTATTAACTGGATTAGATGCAGTGAAAATTGAGATACACAGGCGGTTTAGTTTGTTTCACAGGCGGGCTACTCTGCTGACGTGCAGACACTGCTCCTCGGCCCAAAACTATTAACTGGATTAGATGCAGTGAAAATTGAGATACACAGGCGGTATAGTTAGTTTCAAAGGTGGGCTACTCTGCTGACATGCAGACACTGCTACTAAGCCCCAAACCCCAAAACGATTTACTGGGTTAGATGCAGTAAAAATTGAGATACACAGGCGGAGTAGCTAGCTTCACAGGCGGGCTACTCTGCTGACGTGCAGACACTGATTTTAAGCCTAAAACCCCAAAACGATTTACTGGGTTAGATGCAGTAAAAATTGAGATACACAGGCGGTGTAGCTAGCTTCACAGGCGGGCTACTCAGATGACTATCAGACAATGCTACTAGCCCATAAGGATTGGCTGAGCTAGATTACACCAAATGCTGTGACAAACACTTGCACAGCACTGGCTCAGACCTGCCTGGCAAACAGTGCTATGAACTGCTGTAACCTACCCTAAGGTTATGTGTCCACGTTCAGGATTGCATCAGGATTTGGTCAGGATTTTTCATCAGTATTTGTAAGCCAAAACCAGGAGTGGAACAATTAGAGGAAAAGTATAACAGAAACATATGCACCACTTCTGCATTTATCACCCACTCCTGGTTTTGGCTTACAAATACTGATGAAAAATCCTGACCAAATCCTGATGCAATCCTGAACGTGGACACATGCCCTGAAAAGCGCTGATATTATAACTAGTCCCGACTCCTCCCGACTCCCTAAACCTATCTCTCTGACAATTCGCTCCAAAAAAAACACTCTTAGTCTGTATAGCGCCCACAACAGCAGCGGTGCCGTCTAACACTAAGCTGCAGCAGTGAGGAAATGGTGGTGATGGGGCAAATGGCTGGTTCTTATAGGGCAAGGACATGTGACTTACACAACCAATGACACATGCCCTTGCTTGTGTGCATCACATGCACATTGCTGTGTGTGTGTGCACTGCTGATAGGCTGAGAGACTGCACCGCCCCTCTGTAAATGCGGGAAAGACAAAAAAATGGAGATCGGCGTTATTTCAGCACAGATCTATCCCCCGCCCCCCCCACTATACACTGAAACAGTCCATTAACAATGATAAACAGTTTAAATGTGCAAATCAAGCTAGGTTTTTGGAGAACAAACAGTTATCGAACAGAAACTCAACAGCCGAATTTTAAGCAAATTGTTCGGGTTCGTCGAACGACTTGAACACCGCCCAAAACAGCTCGAATTTGACATTGGCGAACAGTTCGACTCGAACATCGCTCATCTCTTGTCATTAGACAACACTCTTCCTCATTACAGAGATGCACATCACCTGAATTACTTAATTTGTAGTTGGCTCTCAAGCGTGAACAGCTTGGAGTAGGACAACATGTATAAAAAATATCATATTCAAATTGCCTCTTCTGAGAAAAAGAGGACTTAACTCCATAGCGCCACCTGTTGGAAGTAGCGATCCTACAAGTCACAATCAACCCTTTAACGAGTCGTGCAATATGACTTAGGATAAAAGCCAAATCAGTATCTCAATTCGCAGACACGGTGTTTCGGGCTGTTGGCCCTCGTCAGTGCGAAGCATGAGAACTGATTTGGCTAGGTGAGAGGCTCTGGACTGGGGTCTAAGGGGTAACGTTTCTCCTTGTGGAGAGTGACATACCAGCTGGCTTGAGATACTGATTTGGCTTTTATCCTAAGTCATATTGCACGACTCGTTAAAGGGTTGATTGTGACTTGTAGGATCGCTACTTCCAACAGGTGGCGCTATGGAGTTAAGTCCTCTTTTTCTCAGAAGAGGCAATTTGAATATTTAATTTCCCAGAGGAGCATTGCACGGCGAATAAGCCTCCTTACCTTGACAAGCCAGCTGGTATGTCACTCTCCACAAGGAGAAACGTTACCCCTTAGACCCCAGTCCAGAGCCTCTCACCTAGCCAAATCAGTTCTCATGCTTCGCACTGACGAGGGCCAACAGCCCGAAACACCGTGTCTGCGAATTGAGATACTGATTTGGCTTTTATCCTAAGTCATATTGCACGACTCATTAAAGGGTTGATTGTGACTTGTAGGATCACTACTTCCAACAGGTGGCGCTATGGAGTTAAGTCCTCTTTTTCTCAGAAGAGGCAATTTGAATATTTAATTTCCCAGAGGAGCATTGCACGGCGAATAAGCCTCCTTACCTTGACAAGCCAGCTGGTATGTCACTCTCCACAAGGAGAAACGTTACCCCTTAAAAAGTATCATGTGATCCAAAAAACAACTTGCCTAATAATTCTGCATGCAGTGTAGTAATGATATCATGTAAGGAAGCCCAGTGCCTGTCAGTATCAGTGCCAATGTAATCACAGGCTATGAACACTCTTAAACATGAACCACAATATTAAAAAATTGGAGAAATCATCCATAAAAAATATAAAATGTTATTGAATAAACAAAATTACTTAGGCAAATACATTCATGATGCATAATTAAACATAGTCAGTAGCTCAGAGCAGGTGTTAAAAGGCATGACACTCACTATTTATTTTTAACGGGGATGGGAAGACATAATGTCAGTTTACATAACACTCATGGCGCTAATGCACAAAGTATTGACTCAGAATGACTTCTGTGTCTACAACCCATAAACTACATATAATCAAGCAGTGTCACCACCCATTTAGTCACAATAGATATATTGAGGCTCACCAGTCACCTGAACAACAAGACACAGGCTCTTACCCAAGAATTACCCGTGTAGAATGTCATCACAGCAGCCCCAATGCGCGTTTTGCATTAGCTTCCTCGGGGGCTGTGGCATACTGTGTGACAAGCTAGGTATAAGTAGGACTCACCGAGGTGTACCTCATTATCACGATAGTGCTTGGCATTGATATCCAGTGCATGTCTTGGTGCTGCCTTCCCCAGAAATGGTTTTGATTCCAGCTTCCAACATGACATGGTGGGTAGGGGAGATTCCCTGTGACGTCAACTAAGCCCGCTGCATCATATAACTGGTGCTGTCAGCAACGTTTCCTATAAACCTACACACCAGGCAGGCGCACTCCCCAGGCACTATATCTATTATTTCAAGTGCAGACAAATATTCACTATGTAACACTCTACTCAACAATCAACCGTGTCCATAATATATAGGTATGTATGAAGCTCCTACTATAAAGTGTTAAGCGCTAAATTCATCACCCAAATTCTTCTGTGTAGCTAAGCTGTTGAGATGGATGCAGTATGTGGTTTAGCATTGTATTGTTGAAATATACAAAGCTTTCCCTGCAAGAGATGAGATGCTATTGTTGTTCACAAATTGTGAACCTCTGATCATATTTTCTTCTGAGAGAATCTGCCACTCTAAGGGTATGTTTCCACAGTCAGGAGCCTTCAGCGCTTTGGATGCAGCACATGTCCGCTGCGTCCAAAGCGCTGCCGGCCTTTGAACACATGTGATTCTGCATGTGTTCACTGAACCATGCGAAATCACCGCACCCAATACATTGGACGAGAAATTTATCTTGTGGAGACGGAGCATCTTCGCAAGATAAATTGACATGCTGCGGTCTCGAAAGACGCGCCGCATGTCCGTTTATGCAGAGAAGCCGGAGGCATCTCTGTACGCATAGTGGAGAT
This sequence comes from Ranitomeya variabilis, assembly GCF_051348905.1. NCBI lineage: Eukaryota > Metazoa > Chordata > Amphibia > Anura > Dendrobatidae > Ranitomeya > Ranitomeya variabilis. The sequence continues at coordinate 241,782,609 of NC_135232.1, forward strand.
GCGATTTCTTCAAATCCCATCCACTATGCTGTAACATCTGGATGCTGCGGGTTTGATGCTGCGGATGAATGTAGAAACATACCCTAACATTGTCTCTTGAAACTCTCTCATGAAATTTAGTTGAAAACTGACACTGCAGCTGTTTTTCACTAGAACCCTTTGCCAACGTTTTTGAGATGGTTTGCTGCAAACGATTTGTAAATTATGTATTTTTTCAAATGAAATGGAAAATTGCTTCACTTTAAACTTCTTATGATTTCTCTATGTTCAATTATAAAAAAAGGATGGCTTTAAGAGATTTCCAAATAATTGCCTTCTTGTTTATTTTTACATTTTACTTTGGATCTCAACTTTTTTGGAATGGTCAATGTACATGTCACGGGTTTACCGTGACAGAGAGGAGCCAGAAGACCGCAGCGTCTGATTTTTCCTACTCCTGCACTGGTTAGTATCTCTTCACCATCATATTAAACTTCTTTTGGCAGTGCAGGGGTTAATCTGCTTAGTTGAGAGCTCCTGGAGAGTTTAGGCTCTCAGCTGTGCACTGTTAGCCACTCCCATCTCCTATATAAACTGGGTCCTGGCTAGCTCTTATTGTAAGAGCGAACTTTTGCTGCATGGCTGGAGGTTGCTGGTGGTGGTTATTAGAGTAGGCAGTTGGTAGATTTATCTGGGACTGTTGCTAGGTTTTCAGTGTGTGATTATTCCCTTTCTTCCTCTATTTTGGTTTAACCCCATCTTGCACTCTATGGTGTATCTCTCTGCTATTTGTGTGTATATATTTGTAGGTTTGGTAGTTTTCGTTACCCCTGTTCATATTACCTTGTTAGTCTTGTTGGTGTATTACGGTACACTACTACTCCCCTCTTCCCTGGGTGGGAAGGGTACAGACTGAGGGCTGATTCAGGAGGTAAGGCAAGGTAAATGGCCTCGGTGTCTTCACCATCAGAAGTAATCCAGGGAACAAGGCAAGCTAGGGTGCTCCTAGCATTAGGGACAGGGAAGGAGCCTCTGGTCTCGGGACACACAACAACAGAATGGCAACAGTAATATGCATATGGCACCACTAACGTTTAAACAATTTTAAGTTATGCAAAATTCTCCTTAAAGTTATCTTGAATGGTAGCAGAAAGATCATTTTATCAAAGTGCACAGGATATTAGAGGCATCTTAATAATGCAAGCAACTAAGGCAATAAAATATGTGTTATTGAATGACCTGTTCAACTTAAATTTTCCTTTAAAAGATATGCAATTATTGCCTCTAATGTTGCCTCTATACAATAACAGATATCCACTCAACAGGCTCTTGACATTATCTAGATATGGTTAATTACAATATATTGACATAAAGTGCTCATGCTATGTGCTTTACTATGTTTCTTTTTTTGCTTCTAAAAGTGACTCATGAAAACATAATTGGCTACTTGAACTCAAAGTAGAGACATATAATGGCCTCAATGGTCATATATACATCCATTTTCCTTTTTGTAACTTTTAAAATGTAAAAAATGACAAAAAAATTTTTGCCTAAAATATAAAGGAAATGTGTTAGGAGTCGAGTTCCCACTGCTGCACAGGGGGAATCTCGAGCCATGTCTGCTGCGGTCTCCTATTCTGCTTCAGCCGCAGTGGAGCCTGCTCAGTGGAGACATTGGTCCCAGCGTCTCACTCAGCATGATACTGTGCAATGGGTTACTGATGCCTTTCCAGGTTCTGCTTTTGTAGCCAGCACTGGTCAGTGGTGTGCAGGCTTTTCTGGGACTAAGTCCTGCTTTGCACACACTGAGCATGCCCACGGGAGGACCTCTCATTGGAGGCCGGGGGTCACACGCTCAGGCCCAGTAGCAGCTCCTATTGGACCACTTGGAAGGTCCTTGTCTGCTACAGCTATAAAAGGTTTGCATGGCCGCACGGCCATGCGCTAGTATCAAACCAAAGTCTATGAGCTCAGCTCCAGTGTGGTCATGTCTGGATGTGGTTAGGGTTTGGCTGAAATAAGCCCCTAGAATACCGGCACCTCCAGTGAGGAGTTTGTATGTGTGTATTCAGGGCCTTGGCTGAAATAAGCCGCTACAATACCTTCACCTCCGGTGAGGAGTTGTTTGCCTGTTTTTCTGACAGCATGACCACAGTTTTGCTCTGTATTATAGCTGTGCTCTGTTAGGTTAACAGGGCACAGCATCTTGTTTCTAGCGAATCTGTGGAGTTAACGGAGTTTGCTTATACCGCCATATAGCACCGCCATTTGCCAGCAGCAGGTTCCTCTCCTGCACGGTGCACCCCGGGTTGCGAACGCACCTATTAATACATACATATACTCGGTGCGTTCTGCCAACCCTAACAGAAATGTGCCATCTTTAACTTTAGGCCTTTTAGAGATCATTTCATCTTCAACTTGCTTAACTGTGCACAAATAGAGATGAGCGAAGTTGTTCGGAAAACATTTGCCAATCTCAAATTCGGCACGAATGTAGCTCATTCGGATTCGTTTTCAGATTCCCAAGCATTTTTTCTAAAAATTGGCAAAGGCCGGCTAAAGTTCGGTAAATGATTGAGTTCACTAAGGGCCCTTTCAGATTTCAGTGTTTCCTATAGCAGCACTGGCCGCAAAATGTCCCACACACATGCACACGCTATCATCAGTGTGACATGTACCGATGCCTGGGAATAAGATGGCAGGCTACATTGTTGCACGATGCGACTATTCAGCCTGCCATCTAGCAGAGACATTGAGCAGCTTGTGCTACCACTTCTTGGTGTCTCACGTTGAACTCCTATAACCCGACTGACATTACTGCGAACGTGATAAAGTTCTCTTGGTCACGGTGCCGCCAGAGAGTTCTGGGAGTTCACAGCCAATGAATTCAGCTCAACTCACTAAAGTCTGTAAAAGCGCCGTGACATCAGTTAGGTGAAGTTATTTCATTGGCTGTTAACTCCCAGAACCTTTCTGCCTGAGAATACCAGCCCCCAATTGTCAGCTTTAGCTTGGCTGGTTGTCAAAAATGGGGGGGACCCAATGCCGTTTTTTAAATTTAGTTAAATAATTTAAAAACTGCTTGGGACCCCTCTATTCTTGATATTTAGCCCTGCTAATGCTGACAGCTGGGGGTTGCAGCCTGAAGCTGCCAGTTTTGCCTGGCTGGTTATCAAAAATACAGGGAAACCAATGTCATTTATTTATAGTGCAGGCATCAACTGATGAACCCGTCGAAGCACATTTGTGTGCGAAACGGCCGTCGTCCGTACTCCAATACCGCACCCTCCTGTATACCTGCATGTCTGATGTCCTGACGGATGTATTTCATATATTTTCTCCAATAAAGTTCACGAACTTCACTGCTATCCTGGAGTGATTTTTCTCTTTTTTATTGATCAACTGATGAACACCTCCATCTGTGGCACCTGCTCTAGCTGTTATCAGCCGCAGCAGGTGTACGCTGATGGAAGCAGTAGTCACATCAGCTGACGCCAGTGACCGGAGGTAAACTTTTTACCTCTGGTCACAGCTGTGAGTGCATTCTGTCATCTGACAGATCTGTGATAACAACCACAAGGGTCTCCGGCAGACCCCGAGTTGTCATACCAACCCATCCACACCCTGCAGTCATGTGACAGGGGCGCTGATGGGTATGGTTTGTGACACACTTCCATTGCATGCATGGTAAATGCCACTGGTAACTCGACACTGGCATTAACATGTTAACAGCCATGGGTGGATCGCAATTCCACCCATGGCTGTTAGTGGCAAATCACAGCTGATCAGATCAACTGCTATGTGCTTGAAAAGGTGCAGGAGGGGAGGTGTGGCTTTTGACGTCCGCTCTCTTTTGTTGAATAAGTCAGCAAACATTTAAACATTTCACTGAACGGAACATCAAAAGGTTAGTTCATCTATATGCACAATAACAGTAATTTTGACCAGTGGTGCCCTAACCTTTACTTGCCAATGTATATACATCATATAGGAGACACTGAGACTGTCGTATACATCCCATATGAGACACCAAGACTGTTGTGTATATATATCATAGGAGACATCAAAACTGCCGTAGACCTCACATAGAAGAAACTGATACTGTTGCACATACAACACATAGAAGACTCCAGGGCTGGAGTATATACATTATCACAGGGGTCTGCAGTATATACATCACAGGAGGAAAAAAAGAGTTGCAATTTCACAGGAGGAGACACGGGACTGTGATATATACATCACGGGAGGAGACACAAGGCTGCAGTAAATACATCACAAGAAAAGACACAGGACCGCAGTGGGACTGGAGTGCATTGCACACTAACTTTACCCACAAAGTAAGTCCTGATGCTTATGCTGGTGTAATATTTCATTGCAAACGCTGCTGCATTCGGTAGTGAACACTGCATGCTCACACTCACAGAGTAAGAAGAAATCAAAGATCCTGCAGCCCTTAAAACTTAGCTGCTGGTTCCAGCACTACAGTCTCTGGAAATCTGCTGGAGAAAAGGTCATAGGGGGCCATAAATGGCCCTCAGGCCTGGGATTCCCCACTCCTGTAACAGACAAAGGGAAACTGCAATTGTTCCTCCATTATAGAGCAAGCAGGAGTGCCTCAATAACATTACCAACAAACAGTAAAGTCACTTAGTTCCATTATATCAGAGAAAAATGCTTGAACATATAATTGCTACTTTAATGAGATAGTAAAAAGGGTTATTTCACTGATTCCTGGTCATTGAGTGGAGGGTCAACTGTTGTGAACTCAGACAAATGGTAGAACTAAGTGGTAACATGACTAAGAAAAAGTAGATCATGTAGTCTCTTTATGGTTGTCGTCGACTATCAGAAGCTTGATGTCTTCCTTGACGATGTGTCATTTCTGATCAATAAAAAGATGTCTAGTGATGAGTTGATCTTTCGAAATTCAAATTTGCCAGTTCACCAAAATTTACAGGGGCAAGCGAGATGCAAAGAGGGAAAGAGAAGAAATAGACAATGTGAGAATCAAAAGGGAAACTTCTGATAATGTTCAATATGACATGTATGATCCACTTAACCATGGAATCAAGGTTGTCAACTTGACTTTTTTTTCTGGACAGCATATCACAAAATCATGGACAGACATTATTTTTTAAGGACACAATGGGAAACCATAATAAATTATTATGATTATAAGTGATCCAATTCTACAGCCCATAATTCTGATATCGAGACATTACATGCATTCACTGTAAAATAATAATTATAATCAAAATACTCTTTCTTTAGCTTAAAAAAACTCACGAATGCTTTACATTTTTTTATCGACAGAGCAAAAAACTGCCCTATTTTTACGGACTCTCCTGGAATTTCTGGATGGTTTGCAAACCTAAATGGGATCTGGAGATGGAGACTGCTGTACAGAATGAAAGGAGGCGCCAATGTAGAAGGCACCAGTGTAGAAGCTACATTGATATAACTGATATGATAATCTGATAGATGCCACAACTGCAGTGGATAATGAGGAAGCCAGCATGGCCACGCCAAATAACACAAGTCCGCTCACTGATGCTACAGCAATATGGGAAATAATGCCGAGCAGGGTTCTTTTGTGAATTGTGAATCAAATCTTTGTGTTTGAATTCACGTGGAACAACAAATATCAGGAAATTCAACTCAAGTTTGATCCTTTCTTATCGATCAGCTTATCTCTATTTGTGATGTCAACCAGCACTAGAAAAGAGCTGTCACTCTTCAGTTTCTGTTAACTCGAACTTTTCAATATTTCAACATGTCATTATGCACAGTTGTAGTGCTTGCAGCAGGCAGACCACCAATGATTGTACACTGATGGCATATCCAAGCGAGATGCCATCACTATCTCTAGTGTGAGGACCCCATTAATGGCAATGATAAAACTTAGTGCAGTTTGGAGCCAGACGATGCTTTAAAATCTATAATTATTAATGTATAATGTAAAGTTGGAGCTACATATGAATGCCAGAAATATCAAACATCTTCCTAGTGGCTTACAAAGTTATTGATTTTATTCTGAAAATCAGTATTTATACAATAGTGAGACTTTGCTATATGAACCTAGAAAACTAAAAAGCTGTGTTTATGCTTGACTAGTCTAATCCATACATACACTTCCATTAAAAAAATCTACATTGTACTAACCTTTTATGAAATATGACAGAAACTAAAGAATCTCTGTAGAATACAGGCAGTGAAAGCCAGGAAAATGTAATAATGGTCCTATGGTGACACCTAGTGGACATCTTCTATATTGCATTAGAACTGTTGAAAAGCATAAGGAAACCTTGTTATGTTAGACATAGATGATTAGGCATAATTACAATATTATACAGTTTTAAATAAATAGGACAAAAAAAAGAAAGTTTTTACAGTATACGGTGGTTATTAATTTTTTTGTTTGTTTTGGTCATGATGTTGTCAGACTCTTTTTTAATCACTTTTTATTTACCTGTGTGGGTTTAAACTGGTCTTTTTGGAACCACATTTTTTTTTTCAAGATAAAACCACATCTTATTGGGAAAATTGGAATTTTATTTGATTTTGCTTTTTTAAAAACCTAAACATTTTTTTTTACAATACTTCTAGTTCCCCAAGAGAAATTAAATTGCACATGAAATTCTTTGATTGCATTAGTAAAACATTACATCTTTGTGCAACACAGTACATTATCTCATCTCATCCTGATTAGTGATGAGCGAATTTGTTCAAAAAATGATCGCCAAACATAAAATCATCACTAATATGGCACATTCAGATTCGTGATCGGAAACACGAGCAAAATATTATAAAGTCAGAAAAAAACAGAAATATTTGGTAAAAAGTGCGAGAAATATTTGCATTGCCACTAAAGTATTTTGAGCACTTTGGCTGCGATAATGGTGGTGTATGATGAGCGAGGGGCACGTGTTTGATGAGGGGAGGGGGTTGGCAGAGCTCTGAGGCATGGCGTGCTTGTAAACAGTAATTTTTATTTTCTTCTAACTTCATGTGTGCACATTGCAGCTAGTCAGTCAGGGCACAGGAAATATCCATAATGTCCTAACACAACGGCTTGTGATATTGGCTGCTGAAATCACACGTCCCTCTGCATATAAATAGCAGACATCTTATTTAATGCCATTTTGACACTGTTACAGCGCAGAGAGGCTGCTCCTAATGCTGGCACTGTTTGCTGCTATACATGGTTATTCCTTAGCTATGTGGTTGTTCCTTAGATAGTTTAGCTAGCTACTGTCCTGTGTGGCTGTGAAATCGACCTACCGGCAATTTTTTTGTGCCATTACTGAGGTCCACAGACAAAGCCAGCAGGGCACATTTCATTCAAGTGTGTTGTGCACTGCTTCTATTGTGGTCCATGCAAGAGTAGACCATTCTAAATTTTCTTTTTTCACTTGCTAAATATGAAACAGCATGCCATATCCCACCTTATCATTTAGTGGTGTGTAGTGATGGGCGAGCACTAAAATGCTCGGGTGCTCGTTGCTCGGGTCCAGCAAATTGGAATGCTCGGGTGCTCGACCCAAGCAACGAGCCCAATACAAGTCTTAGGAAAACTTGAGCATTTTTCCAGCAGCCCCCGGCGGTCTACAGATGGACTAAAAATTGTGGAAATCGATGGGAACAGTGCTCTAATGACATGGGAACAGCATGGGGAAGACCCCTGGAAGCATTTCTGACTCCCAGGTCACTGCTGTGAACAATGTTGTCAAAGTTTTACACCACTTTTACAGACTCACAATAAAACATACAAAAACTAAACCAATATGGATTTTCCTGGGAAATATGTTAAGGAACATATGACTTGTATATAAGGCAAAATAAATGACCAAAATCAAAAATTGCAAATGGGCTATGTTCACACGTAGAGTTTTTGATGCATTTTTCAACTTTAGCATTCTTTTCAACCAAGACAAATGCATTCACTGGGAAATGTCATTTTACAACCTTATCTGGCCATGTGATGTGTGACACATCGTCTTACACATCCTGTTTCATTTATGAAGGAGTTTCTCTGAAAGTCACAAAGCCTATTTTTATAGGGCCTTCAGGTGGCCATTATTATTCTTAAATGGCTAGCAGTCAGCCCTCACTATTCTTAGAGAGCCATCAGCCTGCTATGCTTTGTTGTTCACATTATTAAACAGTGGGTCTCCTATACTGTTGTTGCATATGAAGTGAGTGGCAGGGCTACCCAAAATTTTTACACACAACAATACCCCTTTGAAGAGACGTACAGGAGGGCCTCCTGAAATCAAAGTTCCCATTATTAGGAATTTGGTACTCCCATACTGTTTTTCTATGCATTGAATGCAAGGTCTGCCCTTCACCAAATTTAGACACACATCAATAACACTTTGAACTGATGTAAATGAGTGCCACCTGAAAGCAATGTTCCCATTATTAGGAAGTTGGTGCTCCCATACTGTTTGCCCATAAAGTGAATGAAAGGCCTTCCCCAAATGTGGATGCACCCCAATAACCCTTTGAACAGATGTACAGGATGGCCACCTGAAAGCAATGTTCCCATTATTAGGAAGTTGGTACTCTCATACTGTTTTCCCATGAAGTGAATGCAAGGCCTTTTCCAAACGTCTACTCACCCCAATAACCCTTTGAACAGACGTACAGGAGGGCCAACTGAAAGCAATGTTCCCATTATTAGGATGTTGATACTTCCATACTGTTTGCCTATGCAGTAAATTGCAGTGTTGAGGCTTAAAAATCTGCAGTGGAGAATTGCTGTGTTGAGGCTGAAGAACCTGCAGTGGAGAATTGCATGGTTGAAGCTGAAAAATATGCAGTGGAGAACTGCATTGTTGAGGCTGAAGATTCTTCAATGGAGAATTGCAATATTGAGGCTTTCCAGATGTTGTTTGAAAGGGTCGCCTAGAGGGAGATACTCCTGCCAGAGCAGTGGACAGAGGTACTGAGGCCATACTTGACAAGGTAACCCCAGAAACCATACTATGATTTAGCTTTGTAGGATGCTAAAGAGTATGGCAAGCTGAAAATGGAGATTCTAGCACGCTTGGGGGCAACAAAGACTACAGGGCACAGCGGGTTCACCATTGGGCGTGTCACTGGGACCGCGGTCCCAAATGTTTGACCTGTTGCACCTGGTCCAGAAGTGGATGCAGCCAGAGTTCTCTATGCCTGCGCAGATGGTAGAACAGTTGGTAATAGACCGGTTTGTGCACTCCCTGCAGAGGCTCGTACACACTTGGGTTGCCCAGGGTGATCCCCGGAATGCCGAGAATGCCGATGGCCTAGTTGGACTGGTCGAGAGATACCATGGGATGGAAGGTTCCGTGGGAAAGCAGCACACTCCACACTGGGGGTCACAACAGGGGGCGGAGGTCAACAAGGGGGTGGGGCACCTATACTGTTTGCTTATGCAGTGAATGCAAGAGCTGCCACAAATTTGGGCACATCCCAAAACCCCTTGGAAGAGAAGTGGAGGAGGGCCTCATAAAACAATTTTCCCATTATTAGCAAGTGAGTATCCCATACTGTTTGCCTATGCAGTGAATACAAGGGCTGGCAAAAATTTTGAGCCACTCCAATGCCCCTTTGAAGAGACGTAGAGGGGGCCTCATAAAAAAAGTCTCTCATTATATTGTAAAGTCTCCTATACTTGTAATGCCCATACATTAAGTGTATGGGCTGACAAACATTTACCCCTTCAGCATTTTAAAAAAGGTTTGTACATTTTATAACCTTCTGTACTTCTATATGCCCAGCGCTCCGCCTGACCACACATTCTATCCTTCAAACATTTACCCCTGGGAGTTATACATGAACATACTGTATAAACATTATTTTTCGTATGGGCATCATAAACACCATTTAAAAAAATTATGTGGGTGTTGCATCACGGACCACGGTTACCCTGGTGATCTAGTGGTGGTGGATGATGAGGATGAGGAGAAGGAGGAGGACAACAGCAAATTGCCAAAATCAGGTAGTGTATACCCATATGTGGGTGTGAAGAGGTGCATGGGAATAGAACTCCCAAAGAAAGACACTGGATTTGAGTTTGTTACAGTGCTATCATTCGGTGGTGTACAGAAGTCTGGCTCAATCTAGACCTTGTTCATTTTTATAGGAGTTAGCCTGTCAGAATTTTCAGATGACAAGTGGATGCGCTTATCAGTTATAATTATTAATATTATTATTTATTTATATAGCACCATTGATTCCAGTTGCTGAAAATGAGAAGGGGTTACATACAATTACAGATATCACTTGCAGTAAGCAAACTAACAAACTATCAATTACTGACTGATACAGAGGGGCGAGGACTCTGCCCTTGCGGGCTTACATTCTACAGGATGGTGGGGAAGGACACAGTAGCTTGAGAGTTGCAGGAGCTCCGGTGTTGGTGAGGCGGTAGCTTCAATAGTGGTGAGAAGGCAGCGGGGTCAGTGCAGGCTGTAGGCTTTCCTGAAGAAGTGGGTTTTCAGGTTTTGTCTGAAGGATCCGAATGTGGTTGATAGGCGGATGGTTTGGAGCAAAGAATTCAACCAGAAGCATTAAAAACGTGCTCTGACAAAATGCTAGGGGCATGGCAGGCCAGGACCGCCAAGGCATAGAGAGCCAGTTCATGCCACGTATCCAGCTTTGAGACCCAATAATTATAAGGCACAGAGGAATCACGGCAGATGTTGGCACGGTCAGCAAGGTACTGCCTCAGCATCTTCTCAAACTTTGCACTCCTTGTGAGTGTACACCGCGCCTCAGGGCCTATGCGATGGGAGGGTCTGAGAAAACTATCCCAGAACTTTGAGAGTGTTCCCCTGCCTCTGCTGGATTGGAGTTGTGTCTCTCTCACCTGTACTCCTTGATTATCCTAGGAACTGTGACCTCTGCCGCCAGCATTTTAAAATGGGAATTTTTTAAATAATTCCGCAACAAGGGCCTTCTGGTACTGCCTCATTTTAGTAGACCTGTCCGCTTCAGGAATAAGCAATAGAAGGTTCTCCTTGTAGCGTTGGTCTAGAAGTGTCACCAACCAGTAATGAGTGTCACCAAAAATTTTGATAACGGGTCACAGTCAAGACAGCGTAACATAAACTCAGACTGCTAACAGCCAAGGCTTCCGTGTCCTCACCAAGAGGATGACTGACTATGCTGCCCTCCTCATCCCTGTCCCGAGGCCATCCATGCTGAAAAGATGGTATGACAGATGTGCAGGTACTACCATCTACAGCACATGAAAGTAGCTCCTGTTCTTCCTCCTGCTCCTCCTCCTCCTCATTGTCACCCAATCCATTTTGGGATGAGACGATGCCAGGCTGTGTGTAATCAGCCTGTATGGTTCCTTGCTCCATCTCAATGTGCTCCACCTGGAATACATCGTTTTTGATTGTGAGCAGAAAGCATTTCAGAAGACAGAGAAGCGGGATGGTGATGCTAATTATGGAGTCATTGCCACTCACCATGTTGGTGGAGTCCTCAAAGTTTTAGAGCATGGTACATATGTCTGACATCCATGTCCACTCCTGAGGTCTTATGTATGGTCTAAACTGAATACCGACAGCCTTGTTATTGCAAGTAGTCAGCAACTGCTTTCTTCTGCTAACAAATATCTACCCAACATCTGCAGTGTGAAGTTCCAACATGTGGGGACATCACACACCAGTCAGTAACCCGTAAGCTGGAAACACTGCTATAGCACGGCAAGGGCGGGTTAAGCTGTAATTGACTTTCTAAAATGGGCACACAGGCGAAGACTAGGGTTGAGCGACTTTTAATTTTTTGAGATCGAGTCGGGTTTCATGAAACCCGACTTTCTCAAAAGTCGGGTCGAGTGAAATCGGCCGATCTTATTGAAAAGTCGGGGTCGGGGATCGGCCAAAACACGAAACCCAATGCAATTCAATGGGGAAGCATACTTTTTTAATATTTGCTTCAGCGCGATAATGTTGAAAAGCCGGTAATTCAATTGCCGGCTTTTCATTTCTCCTGCCTAAACCCGACATGGTATGAGACATGGTTTACATACAGTAAACCATGTCATATCCCCCTTTTTTATGCATATTCCACACTACTAATGTTAGCAGTGTGTATGTGCAAAATTTCGGCGCTGTAGCTATTAAATTTAAGGGTTAAATCACAGAAAAAATTGGCGTGGGCTCCCGCGCAATTTTCTCCACCAGAGTGGTAAAGCCAGTGACTGAGGGCAGATATTAATAGCCAGGAGAGGGTCCATGGTTATTGTCCCCCCCGTGGCTAAAAACATCTGCCCCCAGCCACCCCAGAAAAGGCACATCTGGAAGATGCGCCTATTCTGGCACTTGGCCACTCTCTTCCCACTCCCGTGTAGCGGTGGGATATGGGGTAATGAAGGGTTAATGCCACCTTGCTATTGTAAGGTGACATTAAGCCAGATTAATAATGGAGAGGCATCAATTCTGACACCTATCCATTATTAATCCAATTGTATGAAAGGGTTAAAAAACACACACACACATGATTAAAAAGTATTTTAATGAAATAAACACACAGGTTGTTTTAATATTTTATTGCTCTCTCAATCCTCCTGAAGACCCTCGCTTGGAAAAATAATAAACCAACAATATACATACCCTCTGATGAACTGTCACGTCCCACGAGGTAAATCCATCTGAAGGGGTTAAAATAGTTTACAGGCAGGAGCTCTGCTATAATGCAGCTGTGCTTGTGCCTGTAAACCCCGGCGAATGAAGGAAATGTAGGTCAATGACCTATAGTTACCTTCAGTCGTGGTGATGCGCCCCCTGGTGGATGTCCTCATATGACCTGGAGCGTGGGAAAATGTTCCCAGGCTGCAGTTCATGAGGACATCCACCAGGGGGCGCATCACCGCGACTGAAGGTAACTATAGGTCTTTGACCTACACTTCCTTCATTCGCCGGGGTTTACAGGCACGAGCACAGCTGCATTATAGCAGAGCTCCTGCCTGTAAACCATTTTAACCCCTTCAGATGGATTTACCTCGTGGGACGTGACAGTTCATCAGAGGCTATGTATATTGTTGGTTTATTATTTTTCCAAGCGAGGGTCTTCAGGTGGATTGAGAGAGCAATAAAATATTAAAACAACCTGTGTGTTTATTTCATTAAAATACTTTTTAATCATGTGTGTGTGTTTTTTAACTCTTTCATACAATTGGATTAATAATGGATAGGTGTCAGAATTGACGCCTCTCCATTATTAATCTGGCTAAATGTCACCTTACAATAGCAAGGTGGCATTAACCCTTCATTACCCCATATCCCACCGCTACACAGGAGTGGGAAGAGAGTGGCCAAGTGCCAGAATAGGCGCATCTTCCAGATGTGCCTTTTCTGGGGTGGCTGGGGGCAGATGTTTTTAGCCATGGGGGGGCCAATAACCATGGACCCTCTCCTGGCTATTAATATCTGCCGTCAGTCACTGGCTTTACCACTCTGGCGGAGAAAATTGCGCGGGAGCCCACGCCAATTTTTTCCGCCATTTAACCCTTTATTTTACAAGCTACAGCGCCGAAATTTTGCACATACACACTACTAACATTAGTAGTGTGGAATATGCAAAAAAAAGGGGGATATGACATGGTTTACTGTATGTAAACCATGTCTCATATCATGTCGGGTTTAGGCAGGAGAAATGAAAAGCCGGCAATTGAATTACCGGCTTTTCAACATTATCGCGCTGAAGTAAATATAAATATATATATATATATATATGTGTCTCTATGATATGTATATATATATATATATATATATATATATATATAAGACAAAACCCGACTTTGGATTACAGATCGTGTACCGCCGACCCGATCCCAGAGTGGGATCGGGTCGGGTTTCATGAAACCCGACTTTGCTAAAAGCCGGCGACTTTTGAAAAGTGCTGATCTGTTTCGCTCAACCCTAGCGAAGACTGAGCACTTTGACAAGCAGATCCGGCAGTTCTAGGTAGGTTTTGAGAAACCGCTGAACCGCGAGGTTAAGCACATGGGCCAGGCATGGTACGTGTGTGATCTCCCCTTGTTTCAGAGCTGCCACCAGGTTCCGGCCATTGTCACACATGACCATACTTGGTTGTAGGTTTAGCGGTGTCAGCCACAGACCTGCCTGCTCTTTCAGAACTGTCCACAACTCTTCAGCATTGTGCGGTTTGTCACCTAAGCATATTAGCTTCAGCACAGCCTGTCACCGCTTGGCTGAGGCAGTGCTGCAGTGCTTCCAGCTTGTGACTGATGTGGTCATTTCGGAGATTGAGGCTGAAGAGGAGGAGTAGGAGGTTGAGGTGCAGTAGCTGCAGACTGTGGGGGCAACCCTGATTGACCTAGGACCTGCACTCCTTGGTGTCAGGAGGACATGTTCCATCCCAAGGTCCACCTGGGTCCTGGCTTCCACTATGTTAACCCAGTGTGCCGTCAGCGAGATGTACCATCCCAGCTCAGAAGTTGGTTGGGTGAACTTTCCCAATACTGTATTGTTGAGGGCACAGCTATTGTTGTGGGACACGTGCTTGTGTAATGCAGGCTGGCACACCAGAAGAAATAGTGGCAGCTGGGGACTGAGTACCCAGGGACGGCCACCACCATCAGGTTGCAGAAAGCTTCCATCTCCACGAGCCTAAAAGGCAACATTTCAAGTGCAAGCAGTCAAGAAATGTGTGAATTTAGTAGCATGGCCTGTGGGGCGTTGCCTGCGTATTTGCGTATGGACAACTGAACGCTGCACTGGGACAAGGAAGTGTACGTGCTTGATGATGGTGGTACTTGAGTGTGTGCAAGACAGGTGCAGGGCAGGAGGCATCTTCACATGCACCATGGACAGGGGATTGGCTTGTACACAAAATAGTGGAAGAAGCAATGGTGTCACCTGCAGACAGTGTTCCTGGAGCCTGGGGTTTGGCCCACATAGTCTGGTGCTTTGCTGCCATGTGCCTCATCATGCTGGTGGTGGACAGGCTGGTTAGTTTTGCTACCCCTGCTGATGCGGGCATAGCAGGTGCTGCAAATGGCCTGTTTGGGGTTATCGGCAGAGTCTGTAAAAAATAACCAGACTCGGTAAGATCTTACAGTTGGAATGACAACTTTGGTCATGTTGGTGTTACGGGGAACGGATGCAAGCCTTCTGTCTGCGGCCACCACACTGATTCTTCATGCCTGTTGAGGTGCTATGCCTCCTTCCCCATGTGTACTGATGTCCTTCCTCTGCATATCATCTTGCCAGGTTGGGTCAGTTACTCTGTCATCCACCACCTCGTCTTCCACATCCGAACCCTGCTCCTCCTCCTGACTTTCTGGCAATTGTGTCTCATCATCATCCACCTCTTGTGGCACTTTCCCACCATCGCCTTCATGTGACTGTGGCTGCTCAAATCTTTGGGGATCGCTACATGCGATCTCATCTTGCCCCACTTCAAGTTGATCAGCCAAGAGTCCATAATCTTTAAAGGGAAGACCGAACAGCTCTTTGGAGTGTCCAAATATGGAATCAGTTGTCTCAGGGCACTCAACATGGTGGGGGAAGGAGGATCAGGGTGAGTAATATGTGGTCCACACTCACGGCTGCTCAGACTTGACCATGTGGAAGACATGGTGATGATGTTGGTGGCTAAGTGATTGGAAGCATTATCCGCTATCCAAACCACAACCATTTCACACTGTTCTGGCTTCATTAGTGGTGTGCTGCGGTCCCCTAGAAACTGGGACAGGAAGGTTGAGCGAGAAGATGTGGGTCTTTGTTGTGGCCCACTTTCAGCTTGGCTATGGCCTCATCCTCTGCATGCACCATCAGCATCACGTCCACTTCCCCATCCCTTGCCTTGCACATTTTAAATGGACTACTGAAATTTTTTAAAAGTTCAATACAAATAGATTAATTTTGAGAAACTTATATATGATCAGTGTGCCGAAGACACACACTTTTAATTTTAATGTATGCCTGAAAAGCAAGGATTTGGACACCACAGATAGACCAGGCGTCCAACGGAGATAACAGACTGTTTCAATATGTGTTAGGTGATGAGTTCCCGCCTCTGCACAGGGGGAATCTCAAACCATCTGCGCTGCGATCTCCCATTCTTCTCCAGCCACATTGGAATCTGCTCAGCGAAGACGTCAGTCCCAGCATCTGGCTCAGGCTGATACGGTGCGACTGGTTACTGCTGCCCTTCCAGGCTCTTCCTTTGTAGCCAGCACTGATCAGCAGCGAGCAGGTCTTTCTAGGACTAAGTCCTGCTTTTCCCATACTGAGCATGCTAATGGGACAACCTCCCATTGGAGGTCGGGGATCACATGCTTAGTTCCTGTTTCGGCTCCTATTAGACCATATTGGAAGGTCTTGTAGAACTGCTGCTATAAAAGGTTTGCATGGCCGCTCGGCCATGCGCTAGTGTATACTTGAAAATGTGTGTGTGTTGATGTGTGAAAGTCACTCATTAATCATCCCCTCCCTTGTGTATGACTGCTTGCATAAGGAGGATGATTGTTATCTAGCGCCCGACAGAGCCATCAGTACTTAACACACAATACAGCGTCTATTGCTGTGACCGCCAGTGCGGCGCCGTGTGCTATCCTGACTCAAGTCTGGGTGGTTAGTGGCATCCGTCTGAGCCGCACTGCACGCACTCTTGTGCATAAAAATTATTACAGTATTTAAGTTATACTCTGACACCCACTAGCGGTGTCGAGCGCAAGTGGTCTAGACGGACTCTAATCCTGAGTCTTTGGATTGAGTTCTGTGACTCCTTGCTTGCGCTCTTTGTGCGGTACCGCAGCCCTGTGACGCAACAGGGTTCACTTCTTTCATACAGGGTGAAGCTAACCCGTGTGTATCCTCATTGTACCACCATATAGTCCGTCATTACTCAGCAGCAGGTTCCACCTCTGCACGGTGGACCCCGGGCTGTGAACGCACCTTATACCATTTCTCTAATTATTTGGTGCATTCCGCTATCCCTAACAATATGTGGCCTGGATTTTTTAAAAAAAAAAATTAACCACAAAATACTGTATAGACCAGGGTAGCAGACCAAAAACTGGAATGTGTGCCTGAAAAGCAAGGATTTGGACATCACAGACAGACCAGGTGTCTGACGGAGATAATAGACCGTTCCAATATGTGGCCTGTATTTTTTTTAATTTTTTAACCACAAAATACTGCATAGAACAAGGGTAGCTGATCAAAATGTGGCCTTTATTTTTTTTGGCCCACTGTGGCCCATTGTGTCAATAAGTAGGCTATGACACTAAAAAATAAAATTGGAGTACTAAAGAGTACTAAAATTGCAAAATATTTAGCGCAATGATATGCGATGCATGTGGAGTACAAATCACAGTTATAAATATAAGAACTGTAGCTAAACATTTTTGGACCAGCTACAGATTTTTTGGTCAGCAAAATGGTGTCCAAAAATGTTGTAACACTCTCCAAAACATACTATAGTACAAAAAAAGGCCAGAATTTTCTGCGCACTCACATCTGATGCCTGGGACAATTTTTTTTTTTTAAATTGTTAGATTTTCACGCTCTTGTATTGAAATGGCCTGGCTGTTGTTTGTAGTGTGACCAAGCAAATAAATGTAGAAAGAAGGGGGCTATGGATTGCTTTACAATAAAATTAGCAGGTATAAGGTGCAAAAATAATAAAAATTCTAGCCACGGATACCTGCAGCTACGTATATATAAAATACGCAGCAGCAGACAGTAATGGAGCCTTTTGATATATGCAGTGAGATCTATATACTCACATACAGTGCCTGCATGCTTTACACTGATGTGGATATATGCACATAGACTCCCCTGCCTACCTAAAGCTGCAATCTATGTACCCCCGAATTAGCCCTAATAAGGACTGTTGGTTTATCAGGATTTGTGGACTGAACACTAGTAGACCCACACTAACTAATAAAAGTAAGAATCTGACCCTATCTCAGCAGCAGCTTTCCCTACACTAGCTAAGTCCGGAGCAGAATCCGGCGAGCAGGGCGGCGCCAGGTCTCTTATAGACCTGATGATGCTGTGCAGCCAGCCAATCACTGTAATACCACAACAAAGATGGCTGCGGTACTACAGTGCATGGCAGACAATCCTTGCATGTTGATTGGCACTCTAAAAAGCGCCAAAATTAAAAGGAGGAGACCCGAGCTCCCACCGAATAATCCAGGAAATGCTCGATACTCGCCGAGTACTCCAAGCACAGTGATACTCGGGTGAATACCGAGTAGTGGAGAACACGTTCACTCATCACTAATTAGCACTGCTGCAGTGCAGAACAGCAATTTGCGTATTAATCTGGCTTCATTTTAATCATGCACAACCCCTTTAAGCCCATAACCCCCAAGGGTGGTTTGCACGTTAATTACCGGCCAATTTTTGCAATTCTGACCACTGTCCTTTTATGAGGTTATAACTCTGGATATGTCACACAGAATACTTAATATGTAACATTTTCCACATGTCTACTTTACATCAGCACTAGTGTTGAGCGATACCTTCCGATACTCAAAGGTATCGGTATCGGATGGGATCAGCCGATATCCAAAAAATATCGGATATCGCCGATACCGATACCCGATACTAATGCAAGTCAATGGGACACAAGTATCGGAAGCTATCCTGGATGGTTCCCGGGGTCTGAAGGAGAGGAAACTCTCCTTCAGGCCCTGGGATCCATATTCATGTAAAAAATAAAGAATTAAAATAAAAAATATGGATATACTCACCCCTCCGGCGGCCCCTGGACCTTAGCGATGTAACCGGCAGCCTCCGTTCCTAAGAATGAGGAGTGAAGGACCTTCGATGACGTCGCGGCTTGTGATTGGTCGCGTGACCGCTCATGTGACCGCTCACGCGACCAATCACAAGCCTGCGTCATCGCAGGTCCTAAACTCACTGCATTCTTAGGAACGGAGGCTGCCAGTTACATCGCTAAGGTCCAGGGGCCGCCGGAGGGGTGAGTATATCCATATTTTTTATTTTAATTCTTTATTTTTTACATGAATATGGATCCCAGGGCGTGAAGGAGAGTCTCCTCTCCTCCAGACCCTGGGAACCATACACTGGGAACTTCCGATTCCGATTTCCGATATCACAAAAATATCGGAACTCGGTATCGGAATTCCGATACAGCAAATATCGGCCGATACCCGATACTTGCGGTATCGGAATGCTCAACACTAATCAGCACAATTTTGGAACCAAATTTTTTTTTTGTTAGGGAGTTATAAGGGTTAAAATTTGACCAGCAATTTCTCATTTTTAGAACACCATTTTTTTTAGGGACTACATCACATTTGAAGTCACTTTGAGGGGTCTATATGATAGAAAATAGCCAAGTGTGACACCATTCTAAAAACTGCACCCCTCAAGGTGCTCTAAACCACATTCAAGAAGTTTGTTAACCCTTCAGGCATTTCACAGGAATTTTTGGAATGTTTAAAAAAAATGAACATGTAACCTTTTTTCACAAAAAAAATTACTTCAGCTCCAATTTGTTTTATTTTACCAAGGGTAAAAGGAGAAATTGGACCCCAAAAGTTGTTGTACAATTTGTTCTGAGTATGCT
Organism: Ranitomeya variabilis; assembly: GCF_051348905.1. Taxonomy (NCBI): domain Eukaryota; kingdom Metazoa; phylum Chordata; class Amphibia; order Anura; family Dendrobatidae; genus Ranitomeya; species Ranitomeya variabilis. The sequence continues at coordinate 241,802,157 of NC_135232.1, forward strand.
GATTGTTAGGGATAGCGGAACCCACCAAGTAATGGAGAGATTGATACGAGGTGCGTTCGCAGCCCAGGGTCCACCGTGGGCTGTGAACGCCCCATGTGAAATGAAAGTGAGCTCTGTTGCCTCACAGAGTTGCGCTGTACACAGAGAATAATACCCTAACTAGGGTTGTACTTGCTGTGGAACTCTTCTGTGCTAAATGCACACATGAAGGAACCAGATGCTAAACCAAGCCTAATTGTCCCCACGGACACTAGCTGCCTGCCTGAGTGCACAGCCCCAAAGTTAACAGACTCACACCACATATAAACTGAGTGGTAGAGTATCCACTGGCAACAGCCAAACACAAATGATACTAGCGCATGGCCGTGAGGCCATGCAAACTTTTTATAGTTGTAGCTCTCCGGGACCTTCCTAGTGGACCAATAGGAGCTGCTACAGGACCTGAGGTTGTGACTGCTCGCCACCGAACAGTACTGGTTATATTGGCTGAAACTGGAAGGGCAGCAGTAACCAAATGTGCAGTATCTTTTTGAACCAGGTGCTGGGACCGATTTCTCTGCTGAGCAGGTTCCACTGCGGCTGGAGAAGAATGGGAGACCTCAGCGGACATGGTTTGACACTGATACCCCATATGTGGGGGTAAACCACTGTTGGGCACATGGCAGAGCTCAGAAGGGAAGGAGCACCGTTTGACTTTTCAATACAAAATTGAATGGAATTGAGATAGGATGACATGTCGCGTTTGGAGAGTCACTGATGTGCCTAAACATGGAAACCCCACACAAGTGACACCATTTTGGAAAGGAGTCCCCCTAAGGAACTTATCTAGATGTGTGGTGAGCACTTTGACCCACCAAGCGCTTCACAGAAATTTATAATGTAGAGTTGTAAAAATAAAAAATAATATTTTAGCCCCCAATTTTTTATTTTCTCAACGGTAGCAGAAGAAATTGGACCACAAAAGTTGTTGTACAATTTGTCCTGAGTATGCTGATACCCCATATGTGGAGGTAAACCACTGTTTAGGCACATGGCAGAGCTTTGAAGGGAAGGAGGGCCATTTGACTTTTCAATGCAAAATTGACTGGAATTGAGATGGACGCCATGTCGCGTTTGGAGAGCCCCTGATGTGTGTAAACATTGAAACCCCCCACAAGAGACACCATTTTGGAAAGGAGACCCACTATGGAACTTATCTAGATCTGCGGTGAGCACTTTTACCCACCAAATGCTTCACAGAAGTTTATAACGCAGAACCGTGAAAATAATTTTTTTTTTCCTCAAAAATTATATTTTAGCCCCCAGTTTTGTATTTTCCCAAGGGTAACAGGAGTAATTGGACCCTAAATGTTGTTGTCCAATTTGTCCTGAATATTCTGATACCCCATATATGGGGGGGAGCCACCGTTTGTGCGCATAGCAGAGCACGGAAGGGAAGGAGCGCCGTTTGGAATGCAGACTTAGATGGAATGGTCTGCAGGCATCACATTGCATTTGCAGAGCCCCTGATGCACCTAAACAGTAGAAACCCCCAACAAGTGACACCATTTTGGAAAGGAGACCCCCTAAGGAACTTATCTAGATGTGTGGTGAGCACTTTGACCCAGCAAGTGCTTCACAGAAGTTTATAATGTAGAGCCGTAAAAATAAAATATCATATTTTTTCACAAAAATGAACTTTTCGCCCCCAACGTTTTATTTTCCCAGGGGTAACAGAAGGAATTTTACACAAAAGTTGTTGACAATTTGTCCTGAGCACGCTGATACCCCATATGGGGCGGTAAACCACTGTTTGGGTGCATGGCAGAGCTCAAAAGGGAAGGAGGGCTTCCAGTCAATTGACTGGAATTGAGATAGGACACCATGTCGCGTTTGGTGAGCCCCTGATGTGCCTAAACATTGAAACCCCCCACAAATGACAATATTTTGGAAAGTAGACCCCTTAAGGAACTTATCTAGATGTGTTGCGAGAACTTTGAACCCCCAAGTGTTTCACTACAGTTATAATGCAGAGCCGTGAAAATAAAAAATCTTTTTTTTCCACAAAAATTATTTTTTAGCCCCCAGTTTAGCATTTTCCCAAGGGTAACAGGAGAAATTAGACCCCAAAATTTGTTGTCCAATTTGTCCTGAGTATGCTGATACCCCATATGTGTGGGGAGCCACCGTTTGGGCGCATGGCAGAGCTCAGAAGGGAAGGAGAGCTGTTTGGAATGCAGACTTAGATGGAATGGACTGCAGGCGTCACATTGCATTTGCAGAGCCCCTGATGTACCTAAACAGAAGAAACCCCCCACAAGTGACCCCATATTGGAAACTAGACCCCCCAAGTAACTTATCTAGATGTGTTCTGAGAACTTTGAACCCCCAAGTGTTTCACTACAGTTATAACGCAGAGCCATGAAAATAAAAATTCTTTTTTTGCCAGAAAAATTATTTTTTAGCCCCCAGTTTTGTATTTTCCCAAGTCTAAAAGGAGAAATTGGACTGCAAAAGATGTTGTCCAATTTGTCCTGAGTACGCTGATACCACACATGTGGGGGTAGCCACCGTTTGGGCGCATGGTAGAGCTCGAAAGGGAAGGAACACCGTTTGGAATGCAGACTTAGATAGAATGGTCTGCAGGCATCACATTACGATTGCAGAACCCCTGATGTACCTAAACAGTAGAATCCCCCTACAAGTGACCCTATATTGGAAACTAGACCCCCCAAGGAACTTATCTAGATGTGTTGTGAGAACTTTGAACCCCCAAGTGTTTCACTACAGTTTATAACGCAGAGCCGTGAAAATAAAAAATCATTTTTTAGCCCCCAGTTTTGTATTTTTCGAAGGGTAACAGGAAAAATTGGACCCCAAAAGTTGTTGTCCAATTTGTCCTGAGTACACTAATACCCCATATGTGAGGGGGAACCATCGTTTGGGCACATGGCAGAGCTCGGAAGGAAAGGAGCACTATTTGGAATGCAGACTTAGATGGATTGTTCTGCAGGCGTCACGTTACATTTGCAGAGCCCCTGATGTACCTAAACAGTGGAAACCCCCTACAATTAACCACATATTGGAAACTAGACCCTCCAAGGAACTTATCTAGATGTGTTGTGAGATCTTTGGACCCTCAAGTGTTTCAGTACAGTTTATAATGCAGAGCCGTGAAAATAAAAAATAATTGATTTCCAACATAAATGATTTTTTAGCCATACAAATTTTTATTTTCCCAAGGGTAACCAGAGAAATTGGACAACAAAAGTTGTTGTCCCATTTGTCTTGAGTATGCTGATACCCCATATGTTGGGGTAAACCCCTGTTTTGGCACACAGGAAAGCTCGGAAGGGAAGGAGCACTGTTTTACTTTTTCAACGCAGAATTGGCTGGAATTGAGATCTGACGCCATGTCACGTTTGGAGAGCCCCTGGCGTGCCTAAACAGTAGAAACCCCCCAATTCTAACTGAAACCCTAAAACAAACACACCCCTAACCCGAACATGCCCCTAACCCTAATCCCAAACACACCCCTAACCCCAACACACCCCTAACCCTAATCCCAACCCTAACCACACCCCTAACTCCAATACACCCAACCCTAATCCCAACCATAACCCTAACCACATCCCTAACCCTGACACATCCCTAACCCTAATCCCAACCCTAATCCCAACCATAAATGTAATCGAAACCCTAACCCTTTCTTTAACCCCAACCCTAACTGTAGCCCCAACCCTAACTGTAGCCCCAACCCTAACTTTAGCCCTTTTCGGGCTCATGACATTTTTTGATAGCTTTTTATTCCGATTTTTGTGAAGCAGAATGACTAAAAACCAGCTATTCATGAATTTCTTTTTTTGGGGGGGCGTTTATACCGTTCCACGTTTGATAAAATTGATAAAGCAGTTTTATTCTTCGGGTCAGTACGATTACAGCGATACCTTATTTATATCATTTTTTTATGTTTTGGTGCTATTTTATATAAAAAATAATTATTTTTGCATCTCTTTATTCTAAGGACTATAACCTTTTTATTTTTTGGCTGATGATGCTGTTTGGCGCCTCGTTTTTTGCGGGACTAGATGACGTTTTCAGCGGTACCACGGTTATTTATATCCCTCTTTTTGATCGCGTGTTATTCCACTTTTTGTTCGGTGGAATGGTTTTTTTTATGGTGTTCACTGAAGGGGTTAACTAGTGGGACAGTTTTATAGGTCGGGTCATTACGGAAGCGGCGATACTAAATATGTGTACTTTTATTGCTTTTTTATTTAGATAAAGAAATGTATTTATTGGAACAATTTTTTTTTTCATTATTTAGGGGTTTTTTTTACACATGTAAATTTATATTTTCTTTACTTTTTTACCTTGTCCCAGTGTGGGACATCACAGTATAGTGTCAGATCGCTGATCTGACACTTTGCAAAGCACTGTGTCAGATCAGCGATCTGACAGGCAGTGCTCCAGGCTTGCCGGCACCTGCTCTGAGCAGGCACTTGCAAGCCACCTCCCTGCAGAACCCTGAAGGAGCCCCACGGCCATTTTGGATCCAGGGCCTGCACGGAGGAGGACTTGGAGACCCTCTGAACAACGCGATCACATCGCGTTGTTCGAGGGTCTCAGGGAAGCAGGTGCTTCCATATGCGCCGGAATGCTGCGATCATGTTTGCTCACAGTGTCCCGGGGGATAATGTGTTGGGAACAGTCCGTGACTGTTCCTGGCACATAGTGCCGGATGTCAGCTGTAATAATCAGCTGACACCCAGCGACGATCGGCCGCTCCCATGAGCGCGGCCAATCGCCTATGACGTACTATTCCGTCACTGGGAATTAAGTCCCAGGTCACCTCGATGGGATAGTACGTCATATGGGATTAAGGGGTTAAATATTTAAGAGCACATATATCCTATGCCTTCAAATTTAGCATCACATTTAATGCTTCTACACCCTAATTAATCTATGACAGATAAACCCATCCTGTCTTACTGGTCTGAAGACACCTTTGTTTTTCTGTACTAAGCAAAAGTCCTAACCGGTAATTCCAATACTGAGCACTTGTTACAATAAAGATTGTTTCTTTTCTGAGGATTTCCTGGACTGATGACCAACTGGAAGTTCAGTGCTTTGTTGTTTCACTGGGAGGAAACAATAAGGTATTGAACTTGGACTGTTTTTGTTACCTGCCCTGTTTGGTGAGCTATATTACCCTGCAGAGTGTTTACATACCATTAGGAGCTACATTCTTTCCTGTGTTAATTGGCTTATATAATTATTAACTCATGACAAACCTTATGGGAACAACTCCAAGAACCAGTGGCATAATGTTAGAAAGGAAGTACACTGATCTCTATTCATTGTCAGTCTCATCTCTGCCTTCAAGCACAAGAAAATACTGAAATTAGGATTCCTTGTCATAGATCATCTTATGTTACCGTAAATGTCAAAGTGTATTCCAATTCTGAACAACCTCCAAGTTGCAAAAAAATAAAATTATCATACTATACCATCACATCATTCCGATTTCATACTGGGTAGATAACATTTTGTGGAATGCTTGCCCAGACAATTTTTAATGTAATACAACAGTGACATGAGTACTTTAAAGGTGTTGTCCAGATTTGGCATTAAAGTCTGCAGTCACTTTATGTGATAAAAGTTCAACTTATTATTTCACAGAGTATTTTCCCAAAAGTCTTGGGGATCATCAAGATTTTTACTGGCAAATCCTAGACAAGGCTTTATGTTCTTATTGCTCAGCAGTGGTCTTTGTCTTGGAACGCTGACATGTAGGCCATTTTTGTCCAGTCTCTTTCTTATGGTGGAGTGAACACTGACCTTAACTGAGGCAAGTGAGGCCTGCAGTTCTTTGGACATTGTTGTAGAGTCTTTTGTGACCTCTTGGTGTAATTTTGATTGGTCGGCCACTGCTGGGAAGGTTCACCACTGTTTCATGTTTTCGCAATTTGTGGATAATGGCTGTCACTGTGGTTCAGTGGAGATCCAAAGCTTTAGAAATGGCTTTATAAAATTTTCCTTTTCCAGACTGATAGATCTCAGTTACTTTGTTTCTCATTTGTTCCAGAATTTCTTTGGATTGTGGCATGATATCTAGTTTTTTACAACTTTTGGTCTACTTCACTCTGTTAGGCAGGTCCTATTTAAGTGATTTCTTGATTGAGAAAAGTTGTGGCAGTAATCAACCCTGCATGTAACTAGGGTATTTGAACTCAGCTTCCCAAAGATGTGATAAACCATAGTTAATTTATGTTTTAAGGAGGGGGGGTGTATCAATCACTTTTTCACACAGGGCCCTGTAGGTTTGGATTTATTTTTCCCTTTCATAATAAAGGCCTTCATTTGAAAACTGCATTTCGTGCTTACCTGTGTTATCTTTGTCTAATATTTAAAATTGTTTGGTGATCTGAAACATTTAAGTGTGACAAACATACAAAAGAATAGGAAATTAGGAAGGGGGCAACCACTTTTTCACATAACATTATAGTCAGGGTCATGGGCGGACATACCGCATGTTCAACCTGTGCGGCTGCACAGGGGCCCGGAGGCTCCAGGGGGCCCCTGCAGGCAGGGCCAGCGTTAGGGGCAGGCAGCTGCCTAGGTCCCCCCTCCCCCAGGGGCCCCCAGCTAGCGGCACATCACGCAGCTGCTATGGGGCCCCTGTGAGGCAGGGGGGCCCGCCTGGGGCCAGCGACAACTCCCCCGCCGCATTGAACTATACCGGCATCTGCCGGTACAGTTCAAAGCAATGATGGAGGAGAGAGCGTCACCTGATGCTCCCTCTCCCATCATTCCCCGCTCTGCCTCTGACAGACACTGCTGCGCACTCACTGTGTGCCGACAGGAGCAGGAAGTGGAAGCAGCGCGGGCACGAGGAGAGGTCAGGAGTGTGTTGGGTTCTTTTTTACTCTATAACAGTGAGTACTGGACTGTAGGGCCATTCTGGGGGGAGCTGCGCTGTATACCATGAGGCTGTGTGCTGTATACCATGAGCCTGTGTGCTGTATACCATGAGGCTGTGTGCTGTAAACCATGAGGCTGTGTTCTGTATACCATGAGGCTGTGTGCTGTATACCATGAGGCTCTGTGCTGTATACCATGATGCTGTGTGCTGTATACCATGAGGCTGTGTGCTGTATACCATGAGGCTGTGTGCTGTATACCATGAGGCTGTGTGCTGTATACCATGATGCTGTGCTGTATACCATGAGCCTGTGTGCTGTATACCATCAGCCTATGTGCTGTTTACCATGAGGCTGTGTGCTATATACCATGAGGCTGTGTGCTGTGTACCATGAGGCTGTGTGTTGTATACCATGAGGATGTGTGCTGTATACCATGAGGCTGTGTGCTGTGTACCATGAGGCTGTGTGCTGTATACCATGAGGCTGTGTGCTGTATACCATGAGGCTGTGTGCTGTATACCATGAGGATGTGTGCTGTATACCATGACGCTGCGCTTTATTTACCATGAGGCTGCGCTGTATACCATGAGGCAGTGCTGTATACTATGATGCTGCGCTGTATACTATGAGGCTGTGTGCTGTATACTATGAGCCTACGCTGTATACCATGAGGCTGTGTGCTGTATACCATGACACTGCGCTGTATACCATGAGGCTGTGTGCTGTATACCATGAGGCTGTGTGCTGTATACCATGAGGCTGTGTGCTGTATACCATGAGGCTGTGTGCTGTATACCATGGGGCTGGTGTGCTGTATACCATGAGGCTGTGTGCTGTATACCATGAGGCTGTGTGCTGTATACCATGAGGCTGTGTGCTGTATACAATGACGCTGCGCTGTATACCATGAGGCTATGCTGTATACCATGAGGCAGTGCTGTATACTATGATGCTGCACTGTATACTATGAGGCTGTGTGCTGTATAATATGAGGCTACGCTGTATACCATGAGTCTGTGTGCTGTATACCATGATGCTGCACTGTATACCATGTTCCTGTGTGATGTATACCATGAGGCTGTGTGCTGTATACCATGAGCCTGTGTGCTGTATACCATGAGGCTGTGTGCTGTATACCATGAGGCTGTGTGCTGTATACCATGAGGCTGTGTGCTGTATACCATGACGATGCGCTGTATACCATGAGCCTGTGTGCTGTATACCGTGAGCCTGTGTGCTGTATACCATGAGCCTATGTGCTGTATACCATGAGGCTGTGTGCTGTATACCATGAGCCTGTGTGCTATATACCATGAGGCTGTGTGCTGTGTACCATGAGGCTGTGTGTTGTATACCATGAGGATGTGTGCTGTATACCATGAGGCTGTGTGCTGTGTACCATGAGGTTGTGTGCTGTATACCATGAGGCTGTGTGCTGTATACCATGAGGCTGTGTGCTGTATACCATGAGGATGTGTGCTGTATACCATGACGCTGCGCTTTATTTACCATGAGGCTGCGCTGTATACCATGAGGCAGTGCTGTATACTATGATGCTGCGCTGTATACTATGAGGCTGTGTGCTGTATACTATGAGCCTACGCTGTATACCATGAGGCTGTGTGCTGTATACCATGACACTGCGCTGTATACCATGAGGCTGTGTGCTGTATACCATGAGGCTGTGTGCTGTATACCATGAGGCTGTGTGCTGTATACCATGAGGCTGTGTGCTGTATACCATGGGGCTGGTGTGCTGTATACCATGAGGCTGTGTGCTGTATACCATGAGGCTGTGTGCTGTATACCATGAGGCTGTGTGCTGTATACAATGACGCTGCGCTGTATACCATGAGGCTATGCTGTATACCATGAGGCAGTGCTGTATACTATGATGCTGCACTGTATACTATGAGGCTGTGTGCTGTATAATATGAGGCTACGCTGTATACCATGAGTCTGTGTGCTGTATACCATGATGCTGCACTGTATACCATGTTCCTGTGTGATGTATACCATGAGGCTGTGTGCTGTATACCATGAGCCTGTGTGCTGTATACCATGAGGCTGTGTGCTGTATACCATGAGGCTGTGTGCTGTATACCATGAGGCTGTGTGCTGTATACCATGACGATGCGCTGTATACCATGAGCCTGTGTGCTGTATACCGTGAGCCTGTGTGCTGTATACCATGAGCCTATGTGCTGTATACCATGAGGCTGTGTGCTGTATACCATGAGCCTGTGTGCTGTATACCATGAGGCTGTGTGCTGTATACCATGAGCCTGTGTGCTGTATACCATGAGGCTGTGTGCTGTATACCATGAGGCTGTGTGCTGTATACCATGAGGCTGTGTGCTGTATACCATGAGCCTGTGTGCTGTATACCATGAGCCTGTGTGCTGTATACCATGAGCCTATGTGCTGTATACCATGAGGCTGTGTGCTGTATACCATGAGGCTGTGTGCTGTATACCATGAGCCTGTGTGCTGTATACCATGAGGCTGTGTGCTGTATACCATGAGCCTGTGTGCTGTATACCATGAGGCTGTGTGCTGTATACCATGAGGCTGTATGCTGTATACCATGAGCCTGTGTGCTGTATACCATGAGGCTGTGTGCTGTATACCATGAGGCAGTGTGCTGTATACCATGAGGCTGTGGGCTGTATACCATGAGGCTGTAAGCTGTATACCATGACGCTGCGCTGTATACCATGAGCCTGTGTGCTGTATACCATGAGGCTGTGTGCTGTATACCATGAGGCTGTGTGCTGTATACCATGAGGCTGTGTACTGTATACCATGAGGCTGTGTGCTGTATACCATGAGGCAGTGTGCTGTATACCATGAGGCTGTGGGCTGTATACCATGAGGCTGTATGCTGTATACCATGACGCTGCGCTGTATACCATGAGCCTGTGTGCTGTATACCATGAGGCTGTGTGCTGTATACCATGAGGCTGTGTGCTGTATACCATGAGGCTGTGTACTGTATACCATGAGGCTGTGTGCTGTATACCATGAGGCTGTGTGCTGTATACCATGACGCTGCGCTGTGTACCATGAGGCTACACTGTATACCATGAGGCAGTGCTGTATACTATGATGCTGCGCTGTATACTATGAGGCTGTGTGCTGTATACTATGAGGCTACGCTGTATACCATGAGGCTGTGTGCTGTATACCATGAGGCAGTGCTGTATACTATGAGGCTGCGCTGTGTACTCTGAGGCTGCGCTGTATACTATGAGGCAGTGCTATATACTATGAGGCTGCGCTGTATACCATGAGGCTGTGCTGTATACCATGAGGCTGTGTGCTGTATACCATGAGGCAGTGCTGTAAACTATGAGGCTACGCTGTATACCATGAGCCAATGCTGTATACTATGAGGCTGCGCTGTATACTATGAGGCTGCCCTGTATACTATGAGGCAATGCTGTATACTATGAGGCTGCGCTGTATACTATGAGGCTGCCCTGTATACTATGAGGCTGCGCTGTATACTATGAGGCTGTGCTGTATACTATGAGGCTGTGCTGTATACTATGAAGCAGTGCTATATACTGTGAGGCTACGATGTATACCATGAGGCTGCACTGTATACCATGAGGCTGCACTGTGTACTATGAGGCAGTGCTGTATACCATGAGGCTGTGTGCTGCATACCATGAGGCTGTGTGCTGTATACTATGAGGCAGTACTGTATACCATGAGGCTGCACTGTATACCATGAGGCTGTGTGCTGTATACTAAGGCAGTGCTGTATACCATGAGGCTGCGCTGTATACTATGAGGCTGTGTGCTGTATGCTATGAGGCTGTGTGCTGTATACTATGAGACTGTGTGCTGTATACCAAGAGGCTGCGCTGTATACCATGAGGCAGTGCTGTTTACTATGAGGCTGTGCTGTATACTACGCGGGCAGTGCTGTGTAATATGAGGCTGCGCTGTATACTATGAGGCTGCGCTGTATACTATGAGGCTGCGCTGTATACTATGAGGCTGCGCTGTTTACTATGAGGCTGTGCTGTATACTACGCGGGCAGTGCTGTATACTATGAGGCTGCGCTGTATACTATGAGGCTGCGCTGTATACTATGCGGGCAGTGCTGTATACTATGAGGCTGCTCTGTATACTACGCAGGCAGTGATGTATAATATGAGGTTGCGCTGTATACTATGAGGCTGCGCTGTATACTATGAGGCTGCGCTGTTTACTATGAGGCTGTGCTGTATACTACACGGGCAGTGCTGTATACTATGAGGCTGCGCTGTATACTATGAGGCTGAGCTGTATACTATGAGGCTGTGCTGTATACTATGAGGCTGCGCTGTATTCTATGCTGGCAGTGCTGTATACTATGAGGCTGCTCTGTATACTACGCGGGCAATGCTGTATACTATGAGGCTGCGATGTATACTATGATGCTGTGATGTATACTATGAGGCTGCGCTTTATACTATGCGGGCAGTACTGTATACTATGCGGGCAGTGCTGTATACTATGCGGGCTATGCTGTATACTATGCGGGCTATGCTGTATACTATGCGGGCTATGCTGTATACTATGTGGGCTGTGCTGTATACTATGTGGGCTGTGCTGTATACTATGCGGGCTGTGCTGTATACTATGCGGGCTGTGCTGTTTACTATGCGGGCAATGCTGTTTACTATGTGGGCAGTGCTGTATACTATGTGAGCAGTGCTGTATACTATGCGGGCTGTGCTGTGTATTATGCGGGCTGTGTTGGATACTATGGGGGGTACACTATACGTTATATTCTATGAGGGAGGCTGTGTTATATACTACGGGGGTGCATTATATTCTATGGGGAAGGCTGTGTTATATACTATGGGGGCTGCATTATATTCTATGGGGGCTACATTATATTCTGTGGGGAGGTGGGCTGTATTATGTTCTATGGGAGGCTACATTATATTCTATGGGGGGCTGTATTAGATTTTTTGAGGGAGGATTGCATCATACTCTTTGATGGGGCTACATTATATTCTATGGGAAGGTGGGCTGTATTATATTCTATGGGGGCTGTATTATATTTATATTCTATGAGGGGTGATTGCATCATACTTTATGAGGGGGCTACATTATACTATTTGAGGGGGGCTGCATTATGTTCTATGGAGGTTACATCATACTTTGTGGGGTGGCTGCATTATGCTCTATTGGGTGGCTGCATTATACTATATGTGGGCTGCATTATACTTATCAAGGACTATGGGGAATACATTATACTATATGAAGAACTATGGGCTGCATTATACTATGGAAAAGTGAATTGTACTACATGATTGACTATGGCGGTGCATTATACTATATGGAGCACTATGAGTGTATTATATTATGTGGAGGATTGAGCAGTGTATTTTAATATATGGAGGACTATGAGGAGTGTATAATACTATATTGAGGACTATGGGAAGTGTATAATACTATATGGAGGACTGAGGAGTGTATTATACTATATAGAGGACTATAGGGCACATTATATTATATGTAGGACTATGCGGTGTGCATTTTTACAATATGGAGGACTGTGGTGCACATTATAATATATGGAGGACTATGGGGTGTATTATACTAAACAAGTAAAATGCTGCCTATTCATCGAGTGATTGGATTGGTTATGCCAGAAATCATTGTTCTCAGCAGCACATCGCCGGTGTAAACTGTAGATGTGCTGCTGATAACATGATACTGTATGGTGATCTGTTTGTGATCTATTAATGATTGTTCTGTCCCATCATTCTTTCTCAGACGGTGTAAAGAGGCCGGGATCAAGCGTTGAACGAGTTCAATATTGTCGATCACACTCATTTAGTGGCCTGAACTCAGCGCATGTAAATACAAATGCTTCTGTGTGATGTGCAATATGTTAGGATTTGAGGCCCCATTTTAAACTTTGCCTATGGCCCCACTTTGCCTAAAACCGGCCCTGCCTGCAGGGTGGCTAATAATGAGGGCAAACTGGTCAGTTTATGCGGCTCCGGGTGCCCCTGGCCAGATTGCCATCATGGGATTGCAGCTCCGCTGCCTGCAAGAGAAAAAGGCAGTGGAGCGGAGCAGCAGGGAATGGATCCATCCTGCTTCCTGCCCGCGCTTCCTGTCACACAGCAGCGGCTGAATGACATCATCATTCAGCGCCGCGGCTGTATGAGATCGGAAGCTGCCGGCGATGGTGCGGCTTCAGGATACCATGCGAGCAGAGGTGAGGTGTGTGTGTGTGTATGCAGAGAGGTGAATGGTGCTGTGTGTGTGTGTGTGTGTGTGTGTGTGTAGGTGGAGGAGAGGGCAATGATCGGGGTGATGGGGCCGAAGGCAATGATTGGGTTGATGGAGAGGGCAATGATAGGGGTGGTGGGGCAGGAGGAAATGATGGTGGCAGTGGAAAGGACAATGATGGGGGTGGTGGGGAGGAGGCAATGATGGAGGTGGTGGAATGGGCAATGATATGGGGTGGTGGGGGAGAAAGCAATAATGGAGGTGGTGAAGAGGGCAATCATGGGGGTGGGGGAGAGGGCAATAATGGGATGCGGGGGATTTATAATGGGTTTAAGAACAGGGGGAGGTAAAGGAAGACATTATTATCGATTATTATGTCTAACACAGTCCCTCAGTATAAAGTGTACTCACTTATGTATAGCACAGTCCCTTAGCTTTGTCACAGTAAAAGGAGGGGGGCCCAGGCACAGTTCCTGCACAGGGGCCCCAAGCTGTCTGTGTCCGCCCCTGGTCGAGGTTTAACACCTTCAATATATGTGTCCAGTAGCCAATGCTATATATGTGACAGCTGGATCCTATATCTTTAGTTATTTTAATAAATCATAACTATTTCTGTGCTATATATGTATATATATATATATATATATATATATATATATATATATATATATATATATATATTATTTTTTTTTAAATCCAGTGAAGCAGTATAGATATTTTACTGCCTTGTCCTTTGCATTTTACTTTTCTTCAAAGTATTAGTCCTTTCCTTGATAACTTCCGTCCAGACTTTTCATCTGCACAGAGTCATAAAAGTTCAGTGTTCTTACCCTTAGATACTGTGAGGAACATGCCCACAGTAGTGTCACCTCAATGTTTGCACTTCTTAAAACCTTTGATGAGTGACCCTGTTGATGTTCTGTTAAAGGTTTGAGGGATAAGAAATCTGCTTTATAAATCAGTCGATAATACTACATCAAAGAACATATCCAGTAAAGAAACAAGGTCTGTGCACATGAACCTCAGGTCATCATCTCAATCTCTGACCAACAGAAGCAATCCATTTATGCATTATAAACATGTCTCAAAGGTTCTCCTTTACATGGATGTGATACTGAAGATCTGAGCTGCATTATTTCGAAAGATTAGTTCAGAAAACTAGGATTTTAGATACCGATAATAAATACACATCATAGTATTTTATTAAATAGAATGTGAGACAAGGGATCAGCTTCTGTACTATGGCACAGCTTCTTAAAAATAAAAACATTTCTGTCCAAGGCCTCCTTGATATACAGTATACAGCAATCCGGTTTTGTTTCCTTCAGATGTAGAACAAAATAGAAGACATCTCTCAGTGGTAGAAAAAAAAAAAAGCTGCGTGTAGCATTTTCTTGTCTGATTTTGAATAGATGTGGGTGAATCAGGCATAATAGAAAAAAAACTTGTTGGATACAATTATAATACAGAGTGTGAACACAGCCTGGGCAAGGTGTATTGTCATAATTTGTGATAATTTGCTTTGTTTTTTTTAAAAAAAACTCAACAAACTGTTTTTTTTTACAGATTTGGACATAAAGTTTTAGCCCACTCAAAACGTATGAATTAAAGCTATTGTACGACTGCAGTTTGCTCCCATGCTTTATTGACACCACAGAGCCTCTACTTAAAAGTGTCATTTATATATTGTATAAATAGTCTCCAAGGCCTGACGAGACTGGTGTATAATCCTAACATTATAATTAAAAGGTAAAGAGTGAGAGAGCAGAAAAAAGTTGCAATTCAGCACCATAAGAAAAATATAAACTTTGTCTCCAATTCATCAAATTCTTATTTTTTTAAGTAACATGAGGCTGCACAAACAAATTGAACTTTTGGCATTTTTATCCCATTTTTCACCTCAGCTACGACATTCTGGGATGGGGGAAGACACTGCAGGTAGAGATTGGAATATGATTTGTGGTGAGGTGGACACCACTACATGACTCCCCTGATTCATTAAAACTCGCACACCTCTTAATGTATCAGGAGCGTTTGCTTCAACACTCTCCCTAATCAAGACTGTTAAGAGATTCAGCGGTCTTGATGAATTGGGGCCTTAACTTTATCAAATAATCATCTTCATAAAAAGTAGATTAAAAAATGTACAGATGAAAAATGAGCGTATATAACAATCTACTTACACGTTTTGGACCCCGTTCTTAGTCATAGGAATAATGAATTCAGTATTATTATGTGATTACACACTCATTATGAAGATGATTATTTAATAAAGACAAAGTTTTTCTTTTCTTGAGGTGCTGAATTGACATTTTTTTCTAATATAGTACTTCTACCCTAGGATACTGGTCCGGGGATTTCCAAACATTGCTCTATTAGAATATTTCTGGCATTTCTCACCATGTTTGTTTTATATTGTATGCTGAAAAGTGAGAAAGTTAATAGTAAGTGATAATTGTATTAAATCTTTCTTTACCAAGCCTGACTAAGGCCATGTGCACACGTTCAGTATTTTGCGCGTTTTTTTTCACGTTTTTTCGCTATAAAAACGTGATAAAAACGCAAAAGAAACCGCGAAAAAAAACATGAAAAAAACGCTTACATATGTTTCCTATTATTTACAGTGTATTCCGCATTTCTTGTGCAAATGTTGCATTTTTTTCCGAGAAAAAATCGCATCGCGGAAAAAAAAGCAACATGTTCATTAAATTTGCGGAATTGCAGGGATTCCGCACACCTAGGAGTGCATTGATCTGCTTACTTCCCTCATGGGGCTGTGCACACCATGCGGGAAGTAAGCAGATCATGTGCGGTTGGTACCCAGGGTGGAGGAGAGGAGACTCTCCTCCACGGACTGGGCACCGTATAATTGGTAAAAAAAAAAAGAATTAAAATAAAAAATAGTCATATACTCACCTTCGATTGCCCCCGCAGTCTTCCCGCCTTTCATCGGTGCACGCTGCCACTTCCGTTCCTATAGATGGTGTATGTGAAGGACCTGCGATGACGTCACGGTCACATGACCGCAATGACGTCGCGGTCACGTGACCGCGACGTCATCGAAGGTCCTGCACACACACACCATCTATAGGAACGGACGCCGCTGAGGAGATCGGCTGTCTGCAGGTGAGTATAACCATTTTTTTAAATTTTTTTATTATTTTTAAACATTCTATCTTTTACTATTGATGTTGCATAGGCAGCATCTATAGTAAAAAGTTGGTCACACTTGTCAAACACTATGTTTGACAAGTGTGACCAACCTGTCAGTCAGTTTTCCAAGCGATGCTACAGATCGCTTGGAAAACTTTAGCATTCTGCAAGCTAATTTCACTTGCAAAATGCTAAAAAAAAACACGAAAAAACCGGGGAAAAAAACGCAAAAAAATGTGGATTTCTTGCAGAAAATTTCTGGTTTTCTTCAGGAAATTTCTGCAAGAAATCCTGACGTGTGCACATACCCTAACAACTTCAGCTTCTACTGAGCAATGTGATATCTCAGCAGGGATGAGGGAGGAGGGACACTGAGGAACTGTCAATCAGACTGAGAGTTTAAATCTTCAAAAAATATTATACAGCCATTATGACATGGATTTTCAAAGTGAGCATGCCAAACTTATCAGGTCTAGATAAATTTAGTAATGTATGCAGTTTGTAATATAAAATTTGCTGGCAGACCCATTTTTATAGGACAACGTAAGAAATTACTAGTTTTCAAGTGTGAGATCCCTTTCTTGTCTACAGTAAAGCTTCGTGGACTTCTTTGTGACTTTGGATTGCTGAATTAAGGGTCATTTAACACAGAGTGATTAATGCATACTTTTCTTTGTTTGAACAAATATCATAATCAAGCATGATGTCGTTAATTGCGATAGATAGGTCAGGTAAGGAAGCTCTATGAGATGGAGGAAAGATGATGAGTTCAGATTTGTCCACATTGAGTTTGAGGAAGAGAAAGAAGAAGGAGGATATGGCTGATAGACACTCCTGGATTCTGGACAGCAGAGAGGTGACATCTGGGCCAGAAAGGTAGATTTGAGTGTCATCAGCATAAAGGTGGTACTGGAATCCATGAGACTTTATGAGTTGTCCCAGGCCAAGTGTATAGATTTAGAAGAGTAGGGGTCCTAGAACAGAGCCTTGGGGGACTGCAACAGAGAGCGGATGGGATGAGGAGATAGTGTGGAAGCGGGAGACACTAAATGTGCGATTGGAAAGGTATGAGGAGATCCAGGATAGGGCGAGGTATTTGATGCCAAAGGAGGAGATGATTTGTAGTAGGAGGCAGTAGTCAACTGTGTCGAAAACAGAGGACAGGTCTAGAAGGAGGAGTACAGAGTATTGTCCGTTAGCTTTGGCTGTAAGTAGGTCGTTAGTTATTTTGGTCAAGGCTGTCTCAGTTGAGTGATGGGGGTGGAAACCAGATTGTAGATTGTCAAAGAGCAAGTTAGATGAGAGGTGGGAGGAAAGTTCAGCGTGGACGTGCTGCTCCAGGAGTTTGGAAGCGAATGGGAACAGAGATATTGGGCGATAGCTGGACATAGCAGTTCGATCGAGGGTTGGCTTTTTAAGGATAGGCGTGATTGTGGAATGTTTGAAAGCAGTAGGGAAGGTGCCAGAAGTTAATGATAGGTTGAAGAGGTGGGTTGGGGATGGGATAAGAGTGGTGGTGAGGTTGGGGAGGAGGTGGGATGGGATGGGGTCGAGCGCACAGGTGGTGAGGTGCGATTTGGACAGGAGACAATTAAGCCCCCCTTCAGCGATGTTGGATAGGAAGGTTATGGGGTTTGGGCATTGGTCTGGTATACAAAGGGGTTGTGCTGGTTGAACAATGAAGACTTGCCTTGTTTGATCGATCTTGTTTTTAAAGTGTGTGGCAAAGTCCTCAGCAGAGATGAGGGAGGTTGGAGGGGGCAGTGGGGGGTGGAGGAGGGAGTTAAATGTTTTGAATAATTGTTTGGGGTTGTAGGATAGGGAAGATATGAGGGTTGTGAAGTATGCCTGTTTAGCAGAGGTGAGAGCAGATTTAAAAGCGAGTGTTGCCTGTTTGAATAGTGAAGTCATCTTGCGAATGTGTTTTCTTCCAATGCCGCCCTGCAACCCTGGACACTTGCTGGAGCTTTTTAGCGGTGTTATTGTGCCAGGGTTGTCTACTGATACGTCGCACTCTGCCATGAACGAGAGGGGCATCCGTGTCAATAGCTGATGCGAGAGTGGCATTGCAGAAAGCAGTGGCACTGTCTGTGTCGTAGAGTTCAAAAATATGATTTTGAAATACTGAACAACTCTTGTAGAAAACTTATATAAGGAGGGAATGAGTCGCCTCAACAAACCTGCGGGACAGACAGTTTGTCTTGGTTCTAACTTCAAGATGCCAATAACGTAGATGAGCCTAAATGTATTTATTAGTTTCTTTTACTCACTTATATAGCGACATTAATTCCATAGCACTTTACAGGCATCATCATCATCACTGTTCCCTTTGAGACTGCAAATCTAATTTCCCTAGCAGTGTGTCTTTGGAGTGTAGGAAGAAACTCATGCAAATATGGAAATAACATATAGATTCCTTATCGTTGCTGTCCTTCGTGAAAGTTGAACCCATGATATCAATGCTACAAAGCAACAGTGCTCATCACTGAGTTTCCCACAGATTTAGTGTTTAATATCATGTACAGGCACATTGTTATCTGATTTAATCTTCATACAGATGTACAATTTTTCCACATACTGTACAAGTAAAACAGACTGCTTTTTTAATCAGACTATGATCAGAGTTTGACAGTCTGGTCCACGGTCATCAGTTTTTCTTGTACCTAGGGGGAAAAACGTTTCTCCATTCTGACAGTCTATGAAAATCATGTAACACTTGGATGTTATCCAAGAGCTGACCAATTTTTTCACAGACCCATAGACTTGCATTGACGATTTTGATCCACCTTTTGGATCAAAATCGAACATGTCTCTGATTTTCTGTGGTCTGCACTATCCATGAATAATTACAGACATGTGGATGGCACCATAGGCTATTATTAAAGGGAATCTGTCACCCTCAAAATTGAGGGTGAGGCAAGCCCACCGGCATCAGGGGCTTATCTACAGCATTCTGTAATGCTGTAGATAAGCCCCCCGATATATCCTAAAAGATGAGAAAAAGAGGTTAGATTATACTCACCCAGGGGCGGTCCCGCTGCTGGTCTGGGTCCGGCGCCTTCTATCTTCATCAGATGACATCCTCTTCTTGTCTTCAGGCTACGGCTCCGGCGCAGGCGTACTTTATCTGCCCTGTTGAGGGCAGAACAAAGTACTGCAGTGCTCAGGCGCCGGGCCTCTCTGACCTTTCCCGCCACCTGCGCACTGCAGTACTTTGCTCTGCCTTCAACAGGGCAGACAAATTACGCCTGCACCGGAGCCGCAGCCTGAAGACAAAACGAGGACGTCATCTGATGAAGATAGGAGGCGCCGGACCCGGACCTGCAGCGGGACCGCCCCTGGGTGAGTATAATCTAACCTCTTTTTCTCATCTTTTAGGATACATCGGGGGCTTATCTACAGCATTACAGAATGCTGTAGATAAGCCCCTGATGCCGGTGGGCTTACCTCACCCTCGATTTTGGGGGTGACAGATTCCCTTTAAAGTTACAAGTGCAATTTTTTAAAATCATCACTCATACATAAAAATTGTATGTCTGAATAAGACTTATAAAAATATAATAATCTACATTTAACCTAAATAGAGCCATAATATTGCAGTTATATAAGTGTTTCCAGCCCTACAATACCTCTATATACCATTAATTGTATAGAGTTGTATACAAATTTTTATCTGTAGGCTTTAATTACCCTTGTGATAACATATATATTTCACAAGTGTAATTAAGGCTAAATAAACACTTTTGGAGTAAGGGTATGTGCACACGTTGCGGATTTCTTGCAGAAATTTCCTGAAGAAAACCGGAAATTTTCTGCAAGAAATCCGCATTTTTTTTTTGCGGTTTTTTTCCGTTTTTTTCGCGTTTTTTTAGCATTCTGCAAGCGTAATTAGCTTGCAGAATGCTAAAGTTTTCCAAGCGATCTGTAGCATCGCTTGGAAAACTGACTGACAAGTTGGTCACACTTGTCAAACATAGTGTTTGACAAGTGTGACCAACTTTTTACTATAGATGCAGCTTATGCAGCATCTATAGTAAAAGAGAGAATGTTTAAAAATAATAAAAAAAATAAAAAAATGCTTATACTCACCCAGACATCTCATCAGCGGCGTCCGTTCGTCTTCCTATAGCTGGTGTGTGCGCGCAGGACCTTCCGTGACGTCACGGTCACGTGAGCGGTCACATGACCGCTCACGACCAATCACAGGACAGTGACGTCATCGGCAAGGTCCTTCGCCGCACATCAGCTACAGGAACCGAAGCGGCAGCATGCAGTGGAGGCGGGAAGACATCGAGGGTGAGTATATCGCTATTTTTTATTTTAATTCTTATTTTTTGACCACTTATATGGTGCCCAGTGCGTGGAGGAGAGTCTCCTCTCCTCCACCCTGGGTACCAACCGCACATAATCTGCTTACTTCCCGCATGGTGTGCACAGCCCCGTGCGGGAAGTAAGCAGATCAATGGACCCCTAGGTGTGCGGAATCCCCTGCAATTCCGCATTTTAATGAACATGTTGCTTTTTTTTCCGTGATGCGATTTTTTCGCGGAAAAAAAGGCTACATTTGCACAAAAAATGCGGAATACACTTAAAATAATGGGAGGCATATGTAAGCGTTTTTTTCGCGTTTTTATCACGTTTTTATAGCGAAAAAACGCGAAAAAAACGTGAAAAATACTTAACGTGTGCACATGGCCTAATGGCTTCTTCCTGGCAGAGTGGCTTTTCAGCACATGTTGATACAAAACTCGTTTCACTGTGGATATTGACACAATCCAGCTTCCATCATCATCTTCACAAAGTATTTTGCTTTTATCCTTGGGTTGATATGCACATGTCGGACCAAAGCATGTTCATTTCAGGGAGACAGAACCCATCTCCTTCCTGGGTGGTATGATTTGATTGTTTGCTCACATGAACAAAGCACCTTCAGGTATTTTGAAATTGTACTCAAGGATGAGCCAGACTTGTGCAAGTTCAAAATTCTCTTCCTGATATCTTGACTGATTTCTTTGAGAGTTTCCCATGATGTTACACTAAGAAGCAGTGTGTTTCAGGTGTGCATTAAAATACATCCACAAGTGTGTCTCTAATTAACTCAGATGTTGCCAAAAAAACTAGAAGATTCCAAACACATGACATCATCATATGCGCATTTCAGAATTGTTTAAAGGCATAGTAATTTTAGTGTATGTAAACTTTTGACTTTGCAATAAGTAATAAAAATGCCTTAAAACATTATCTTCATTATTCTGGCATTTGGCAAATATTAATAGTTATGGTAATCCTAATTGACCTAAAACGGGAAAGGTTTTTTCTGACTTCATTTCAGATATTGAGAAAAACTTGGATATGTATCTTTTTACATAGTGTATCTAAACTTCTGGTTTCAACTGTATTAAACATGCCATCAGCTTTCTAAGTAAATATATTTCTAAAGGTGCTATTGGCATGTAATTCTCACCAGATGTTTGTAACAACTAGTGATGAGCGAATATATTTGTTACTCAAGATTTCCCGAGCACGCTCGGGTGTCCTCCGGGTATTTTTTAGTGCTTGGAGATTTCGTTTTTATTGCCGCAGCTGAATCTTTTACATCTGCTAGCCAGCATAAGTACATTTGGGGATTCCCTAGTAACCAGGCAAGGAGGAATTTTGATCCACTCCTCTTTGCAGATTATTTCTAAATCACTAAGATTTTAAGGCTGTCCCTTGGCAACTTCAATTCCCTCCATAAGTTTTCTATGGTGTTAAGGTCTGGAGAATGGCCAGGCCACTCCATGACCTTAATGTGCTTCTTTTTGAGTCACGCCTTTGTTGCCTTGGCTGTATGTTTTGGGTCATTGTCTTGCTGGAAGACCCAGCCACGATCCATTTTTAATGTCGTGGCAGAGGGAAGGAGGTTGTCACTCAGGATTTTACAGTACGTGGCTCCATCCATTCTCCCATTGATGCGGTGAAGTAGTCCTGGGCCCTTAGCAGAGAAGCACCCCCAAAACATACTGTTTCCACCTCCTTGCTTGACAGTTGGGATGGTGTTCTTTGGGTCATAGGCAGCAGTTTTTTCCTCCAAGCACAGCGAGTTGATATGCCAAATACCTCAATTTTTGTCTCATCTGACCACAGCACCTTCTCCCAATCTCTCACAGAATCATCCTGGTGTTCATTGGCAAACTTCAAACGGGCTTGCACATGTGCTTTCTTGAGCAGGTGGACCTTGCGGGCACTGCAGGATTTTAAACCTTTACGGCGTAATGTGTTACCGATGGTTTTCTTGGTGACTGTGGTCCCAGCTACCTTGAGATCATTAACAATTTCCCCCTGTGTAGTTTTAGGCTGATCTCTCACCTTCCTCATGATTAAGGATACCCCACGAGGTGAGATTTTGCATCGATTGCCAGGCATTTTGTATTTCTGCCATTTTCCTTACTATTGCAACCTATGATCTTGTCCCTGACATCCTTACAAAGCTCTTTGGTCTTGTCCATGTTATAGAGGTGAGAGTCTGACTGATTGAGTCTGTGGACAGGAGTCTTTTATAAAGGTGATTATGTTAGACAGCTGTCTTTAATGCAGGTAACGAGTTGATTAGGAGCATTTAATTCTGGTCTGTAGGAGACAGAACTCTTAAAGGTTGGTAGGGGATCAAATACTTAATTCTCACTGCAAAGTGCAAATAAATGTATATAATTTATACAATGTGATTTTCTGGATTTTATTTTTGATATTCTATCTCTCAAAGTTAAAATTAACCTACTCTTAAAATTATATACTGCTCATGTCTTTGTCAGTGGGCAAACATACAAAATCAGCAAGGGATCAAATAATGAGTGGAACAGGCTGCCACGAGAGGTGGTGAGTTCTCCTTCCATGGAAGTCTTCAAACACAGGCTGGCAGGGCCAGCCCGAGAGATCACGGCGCCCTAGGCAAAACTATTTTGTTGCGCCCCTACTACTTTTAACATACCTCCCAACTTTTGAAGATGGGAAAGAGGGACAAAGGGGCAAATTTTAGGCCACGCCTCTGACCACACCCATTCATAACTAGCCACACCCATATCCACGTCCCAACCACACCCATTTAGCACTGCTGATCACACTGTTTCCTAAAGAATAATTATAAACAAAAAAATATGGCTACACAGTGCTCCATACTGTATAATGGCCACACATGATGCGCCATACTGTATAATGGCCACACATGATGCTCCATACTGTATAATGGCCACACATGATGCTCCATACTGTATAATGGCCACACATGATGCTCCATACTGTATAATGACCACACATGATGCTCCATACTGTATAATGGCCACACATGATGCTCCATACTGTATAATGGCCACACATGATGCTCCATACTGTATAATGGCCACACATGATGCTCCATACTGTATAATGGCCACACATGATGCTCCATACTGTATAATAACCACACATGATGCTCCATACTGTATATTGGCCGCACATGATATTTCGTACCATATAATGGCCACACATAGCTACTCCTACACACGTGGCTGCGCTCCATACACACGTGCTCCGCTCCATACACCTCGTACACACGCGGCTCCACTCCGTACACCTCGTACACATTTAGCTCCGCTCCATACACCTCATACACACACAACTCTGCTCCGTACACCTCATACACATGGCTCCACACCGTACACCTCATACACACACGGCTCCGCTCCATACACCTCATACACATTCAGCTCCACTCCATAAACCTTTTGCCTTTTGAAAAGATTTTTTATAATTTTTTCTATTTTTTCTCTGGTGCCCCCTTAGGGTCGGCGCCCTAGGCGGCCGCCTAGTTCGCCTATACGTTCAGGCCGGCCCTGCAGGCTGGACAGACATCTGTCTGGGATGATTTAGTGAATCCTGCTTTGAGCAGGGGGTTGGACCAGATGACCCAGGAGGTCCTTTCCAACTCTACCATTCTATGATTCTATGATTCTATGAATTATTTCCGCCACTGTATCAGATATGTGAAGATATTGACCCATATGTGATGCTTTTTCTTCAGCGCCCATTGACTTAAAAATGGCGAGCCTGATCGAATATACAGATCAAAGTAGTGCATGCTATTTTTTTCCATGCAGACAAATGTGACCTACCACAATGACTTGCATTTGTCAGTAAATTGTCCATACACTACCAGTTTTGCATGCAGCACAAGTACTGATTATACGCTCGTCTGATCGATCCCTTGGTAGATTTATAGATACGTGGCTAGAGTCACTGTTTATTTACAAACAATAATCTTTTTATCCTGGAGCAAATGAGAAAATTTAAAAATATATTACATTATTTTAAAGTTAAGGGAATCTTTTAATCAATCTCTTTAGTTGACATTCTATTTCAACTAGATGCTTTGGTTATAGATTTTCCACTTTACATTTTATTTCATTCCACCAATTACAAAAGTTTTAATTAAATATTAAAAAACTGATTTTTGCTAATCATTGTATGTGTCACTGTCAATTAATTTGTATCCTTTATACCACTACTGAGATGCAATATAGCAACATACCATTAGGTGGCAATAGTAATTTAACGTGAAGAGAAGAGCTGAACCTCCTGATCATTATGGATGTCATAATAAGCAGTGGCAGGGAAGTCTACAGGTGCTTTTTTATCAAACAAAATAATAAACCAACCATATTAACAGCATGTTCCTCAGAAGTCAGCTTTATTATCATTCTGTAGGCTATGACTGCAGATATTTTATTTTTTGTATGCAATCAAAACCTTAACAAGTGCAAAAAAGTAGCTACGACTATTGAGAATCAGTCAGATTGTTTTAGAATTTTGTTTTAATCCTTCTCTACATGAACTAAAAAATAAATATCACATTATACACCTATAGTATAAAGATTTATACCGGTATTGTGTTAGTAAAGATTATTGGATAATGCAAAGTCTGCAACAAACACAGTAGTGTTGTCTGATTCAGTCTCTGAGCTCTGGAATTGTCTCATGTCATAATAGAAAGTCTGAGCTCATCATCAGGGTTGCCAATTTGACTTTTCTTTCTGGGCAGGTGGTAAAAAAATCACGGACGGACAATATTTTTAACATACACATTGCAAAAACCATACTAAATTATTATAATTGTAGGTGATGCATGTCTACAGCCCATAATGCTGATACGAAGACGTCAGCTGCATTCACTGTGAAGTGTAAAATGATAACTAGAATCATAATAATCTGAATAAGTTTCTTCAGATTTAAATAAATAAGAAGCATCTATAACACTGGTCAACACAAAAAAATCATCAGCAAAGTTAATATGTCTGTTTTATGGAGTTTGATGTGCTGATTCCAAAAATATGCTTAGTTTTGCTCTATCACATAAAATTTCTGAGATAGACGTATTTTTGTTATTGTGTTATTTCTGCATTTTCAATGTATGTGGTTTTTCCTATGTTATTCCCATTTCTTTGCTTGTCTTACTTAATTGTCAATTCTCTTACAGGGACAACATCAGTAAAGGTTTTAGTGAGCTTTATGGGAAGGAGTATTGACAGTGCAGGTAACCAATGACTGCTTCTCGGAAAGTCACATGTTATGGGGAGGAGCTAACTGTTATGAGGCGGTAAGATTTGAGTCAGTCAGAAAAGGATGGTGATGGTAGCAAGGACTGGTATGTGAGACTCTGAGAGGTGACAGGCCTCTACAGGGATCTGAGTCCTGCCACAGGGAGATAGAAGAGAAGGCAGCGGACAGCCGCCATTGTGAGAGGATTTTCGCTGCATTTCTGGCAGGGCAAGTCACCTCAGGGGGAAGAAAACAGCTCAGCCACTGAGGTGTAACTGAGTGAGGGTCTCCACAGAGAGAGAACCTGAACACAGCCAATATCACACTGAGAAACTGCTTGTCTGCAAATGTTCATCTGTAAGGAATAGGCTGATCCATTTACCTCACAACTGTATATAGTTATTGTTTGTTTCTGATTACTCTCTCCCCGGGATTGTCATGTGGGAGTTAATCTTCCCTGCCTCATTTTGGTATCTATCTGGCTATTTCAGTCTGCTGTTACCTGCAAGCTGTGTTAGTAATAGTTCCAGTCTCTGGCTTGAGCAGCTGACCCAATTACACCTTGATTTGTCCTCTGCCGTTTACCTAGGTCCCGTTCCTGTTTTCCCCTGTGACTTCGCTCATCATAGTACTCGCTCTCTGTGTTGTGACCTCTTTGTATTTGACTCAGCTTGTCTCCTGACCTGTTTGATTGTCTTCTGACTCTGGCTTTCCTGCTCCGAATCGGCTTTGACTTCTTGGCTTATTTCTGACCACGTGTATTGCTGTGACCTCTGGTACTTTGTTCCCTCTCTGTTGCTGACCCGGCTTTTCTGACTACTCTTCTGCCACCTAGTGGATTTCTGCCTGCTGCTCTGTGGTTTCTCTGTGAGTGTACCTATTTTTCCTTCACCCGCACCCCCTGGTGGAGGTTGTGTGCTACTGTGCTGCAGCAGGCATTGCAGTTATCTACCAGATTACCTTCAGTAAAATCAGTTCTAAACACAAGCTGCCTCTGTCATCTCTGGGAAAATATCTACATATAGTCGGTCAGCTCATCGCATTTTTTTTTGTTTGTCACCACAATTGAACTGAACTTATTCTACTGTTTGATCTGATTTAAAGGAGAAAAATTCTCTGACCGTGTATCAATCATCCAAACAGATTCTGCTGTGTGTGGCTCTTTTACACAAAAGGCCAAGTATGTTCAATCACTCATGATATTACATGCTCAGGTTGTTCAAATGGTCTTGGTGACTGGTTGAATATGAGGAAAGTGGCTATGCCATTTGCTGTTCCCATGATTTGGAGAGAACCCAAAAATCAAAGTGATGATTGCTACTTTTGTTTTGTCAAACTGAAGGGCTTTTCTACATAGAACAAACATAAGTGTTAGGCTGTGTGTCCACGTTCAGGATGGCCGGCGGTATCGTCGGAGCAGCTAAGCCGCTCGGCGCTAAGCCCCGCCCCCTTTTGGGACGCGATGATGCCGGATGTGTTAACTGTACACATCTGGGATCATCGCACCCCTTGCGATAGAGCCCTGTGTTATGCCTTGCAGGGACGCAGCGTCCCCGACAGGTATTCGGACAGGCTGCGATCTGAAAAGACGCGCAGCATGTCCGGAGTCGCAGGGAAGTCGGATGCGTGTTTCCACGCATAGTGGACATGGGATTTCATAAAATCCCCTCCACTATGCTGGAACATCTGGACGCTGCGTGTTTGACGCTGCAGCTCGGCGCAGCGTCAAACACGCAGCGTTAACTGACCGTGGACACGTACCCCTAGGGGTCGAGTTCCCGCCTCTGCACAGGGGGAATCTCGGGCCATCTCCGCTGCGGTCTCCCATTCTTCTCCTGCCGCAGTGGAGCCTGCTCAGCGGAGATGTCGGTCCCAGCGTCTCGCTCACTCTGACTCTGTACAGAGAGTTACTGCTGCTTTTCCTGCTTCTGCCATTGGAGTCAGTGCTGGGCAGTGGCGAGCAGACGCTTCTGGGACTAAGTCCTGCTTTTCTCGTTCTGAGCATGCCCAGAGTAAGATCTCTCAGTGGAGATCGAGGGTCACATGATCAGACACTGCAGCTAAGGCCATTGGTCCTTCAGGAAGGTCCTGTAGGTGCTCACGCTCTGTGGCAGCCTCTCATTGGTCCTTCTAGGAAGGTCCTGTATGTGCTGCAACTATTTAAGGCTCGCATGGCAGCACGGCCATGCACTAGTATTGTTCTATGTTGTACTTTGCGCCAGTGTGGTCACGTATGATTGTGTTCAGGGACCCGGCTGAAATAAGCCCCTAGAATGCTGGCACCTCTGGCGAGGAGTTTTGTGTGCATGCATGATCACTGACTGCTCTCGTTTGGGTAGTTAGCCTGTACCACTGTGAAGGTTAACAGGGCGCAGTGCTTTGAGTTCACGGCTACTCTGTGAAGTAACAGAGGTAGCTCATACCGCCATTTAGTTCCGCCATTTGCTAGCAGCAGGTTCTCCTGCACGGTGGACCCCGGGCTGCGAACGCATATATCATAATAAAGTCTTTATATCCATTTGGTGCATTCCGCTAGTCCTAACACATAAGTGTAAGGTTTTTAGACTCTTTGCCATATCTGCTGTTATTTTTAATTGAACCTAGTTTTCCCTGTCGGCCATTTCGCTTTCTGTCCTGCTGCATCTACCTCCTATCCTTTCTGGGAAAATTCCTTTGGGTTTTGTTTTCTGGGTCCTTATTGGCTCACTCGACACATGCCCTTTGGCGCTCCCAGATTTTTTTAAACACGGCTCACACGAGTCTCCACAACGCTTCAAGTCTGAGTGATGGATACCGCAGACCCACAACTGGCTTTGCAGCACGCACTTTTCTCCCATCCAGATAGAATGCGCGTCCTATATGTTCTGTTATTTCGTTTATCCTTTATAACATGAACATGGTTCTTTACTCATAACTCATCTAAGAGTGCGGGTCTTTTTGGTTTACCAGTTATTACCATAAAATCTCGGGAGCTGAAATCTCAGTCTGTGCATGTGTTGCCTCCAGCAGCCATTTTCCCAAAAAGCAGTTCAGTGAAAACAATGGGAAGAGAGGGGACTCCACCGACATTTTGTGATATATATATATATATATATATATATATATATATATATATATATATATATATATTCAGAAGGATCAGGCAATGTAACAACATGGGTCATGGGGGCAGGGTTTAAACTTCCTGAATTTTCTGCTTTAAGGGTTTGTAATCATGAATAGCCTATTAGACAAGTATATTGGACCCTGGAAATCTGTCCATCTTGCTCTCTGAAACTATTTTAAAGGGAGCTTGACAGGGATCTTCCAGATTAACAAGTTAAGTTATAGGTTGAACTTGAACCACTTGTGTCTTCATTAAACCTTAATAGAGTTGTCTACTACTTGGACAACTTCATCTCAAACTATAACTTTGTCACATGATCACCTGGAGAGCCAGGTGCAGGGTGTATAAGTGTACTATATAAGTGTATATAATTATTTTACAAAGGGGAAACATACGGATTGAGAGGGGTTGTCTGAGTAGTGGACACCCCCTTTAAAGCTATGAAACTATGACAGGAGATTTATACTGTCCAAACCACGGGCAGCATGAATGACTACAACATAGAGACTGTCACTAATGTTGCTGCTGTGTATATTTTAATCTGAAATGCTGCAGGGTTTTCTTGAGAAAACATACTTTGGAAAGCCTTACAGGTCTAAGCACACAATCATTTAAAATGTGGATCTTGTATGAGCAAGCCACAGCAATTGATGGCAAATAGGACAGTTTGGCATGGATAGTTTAGTATACTTTGGCACTTCATCAAAGACTGACTTGCCAACTCTTACAACTTTGCCAGTACAATCCAAACTGCAAAAAGGCACAAGGTTGGGAGGCGTTGCCAGGGATTTCTAGTAGGCATGGTTTAAATTAGCTAATTTCATAGAAACATAACTTTTTTTTCAAAAAGATTTAATGTGTAGATAATAGAGATGAGCAGATCGCTTCAGGCAACCCCACTCAGAGGACCAGGTCAATGCTCTCTGGCCATGGACAAGAGCTGTGTAAAAATTTCCTTACCCCATGGTTTGGCTTATGAGTTACTGAATTAGGGCATCATCACCTGTGCACCACACATACAACGTAATGCCAGGCCAGCAAACTAAATGCTGCATAGGAAACTCAGGAGCTCAGGAAACGTGTGCAGCTCCTGTTCACGGACAACAAGCACTCACCTGGACTATGAAACAGAGTTGTGCAAAGTGATCCATTTATCTCTAATAAATATTGTACCTTAGATTGTTTATCTAACAGTAACTAGATTATTATAGGGTACCCATCTGCTGCCCCCTCCCCCACCATGTGATCTGCAGTCAATGTCAATGGGCTTTCAAAATGAGTAGACAACACGTATTTGAAGAAAAACAAACTGTCTTGTCCACTATCAGAAAACTTCCCATGCAAGACCTGATTGGCCTATTTCATGCAGGTACAGTAATATATACACACATAACTGTGGAGGTGGAGTGCAGACTCATTGAAGTTTTGTACGTCTTTATATATGCAGAGGTGTAGGGGTTAACCAAGACATCAGGTTATAGCTGTAGTTATAGAGTTATAGTCTGGATTAGTTAAGAGGATATGATTCATTACCACTGCAGAGTAGCCATACCTGTACTACTCCTAGGTTTGCGTAGGCGTAAGATCAAAAGATGGAGAGTGGGAAAGTTTAGAGGAGTTCCCAGCTTGTTCCCTGCTTTACAGGGGAGGCATAGCTGTTTCCACCCTGAGAAAATATGTTCAGCTGAAAGGTGGTTGAGATTGAGTCACAGCACATACTTTCGTATCTTCGTATCTTTCGTATGCCACATCTAGTATAAGTGTTCTTAATGTTAACCTTTTAAGGCCATAGAATTAAAGATGTAAAATGGTGAAAACTAATTCATTTAATGAACTGGTTAAGCCTCATTCAGATGTCAGTGTTTTTTTTGGAACGCAAAAATAAAATGTACAGGTCTCATCAGTGTTTTTTGATCGGAGTTTCATCAGGGTTTGGTCAGTGTGTCAGATTTTACCATCAGGGTTTCATCAGTGATTTTCTTACATGAAAAAATAAGTTAATAAATTGCAAATCTTCCACTGTCCATTACAATGGTAATCACGAAGCATACAGATAGCACATGGATGACAATGTGTGCAGTCAGTGATTATTTTACAGACCTATTGTCTTGAATGGTTAATTTTGATCCATAACTTAGATAAAAAAAACATGTCTTTGTGATGTTTTTGCAGACAGATGGTTTACAAAAATACCCGGACATGTGAATCTGCTCCATATATTCTAACAGGTACGTGTTCACAGATAGAATACGTATGTGAAAAATGGACATCTCAATGGGATGCTAGGATTTTTAAGTTGCATTCATTGATTCTCATTTTTAGTTTATAAAGTTTTTATGGTTCTTGCATAGGAGTCTGTTGCTGTTGACATTCAGCCCTAGTCGTATTTGCAGCGTTATATAATAATGTAAAAAAATTAAAAAAAAAAAAATATATATAAAATTTAAAACTAAATAAATGGTCATAGCAGTAAATTGCTGGCTGCTTGTAAATTATGACCAAGTTGACAGAAAAAGTATCAGTAATGGATGGTTGGAAGCTAAACATCTGAATCTGTTTGTGTTTTTTAACATTCATTGCTGTTTTTATCCCGCTGATGAAGCTTGAACAGGGCTGTATTTCGAGTTTCTGCTGCCCTAGGCACTTTTAGTGCTGCCTCCCCCTTTGGTGAGTATGACACTTTCGTGGAGTGACTTTGCCATAAATCGCTGATGTGAAAGTCGCCTTTTGCAGCAGATCGGGCAGTTTTTCCGCATCTGCCATGTAACGGATCACTTACGGCAACACTGCGTTCGGCCTCATTCATTCCCTATGAGACTTGCAGACATGTGCGGCACTTGCGGTTTTGCCGCAATCCGGCAAATGCGGTACTTGCAGCAATGGAAAAAAAAACGCTGCTAGCAGTGTTTTTTGTATCACTGTAAGTGCAAAACCGCAATTGCCGCACATGTCCGCAAGTAGCCATCACTACCTGTGCCTGCACCTTCCTAGCTCATCCCTAACATCCCTCTCTGACCTAAAACTACATTATAAAGCTTTAGGAAAACAATTTATTAACTGACATATTCCTATGATAATGAGGCTCCAGGCTACGGCGTAGACTGGGACGGGTAGTCTCCAGTTCTCCTTTCTCTCTGTGCACACCTTCAGTCCCTGCCTCACTCCCTGTGCACACACATCCCCCCATAAGACCTGGTATGTTATGATCCTAGTGGCTGAGGATCACAAAACAGACTAGCTAAGTTTTTGAACATAGACACGAGCTCTAGGGAGGTGGTAACTGGACTGACCGCAAACCTGATCCTAACCAACACACTAAAGGAAGCCAGTGAACGTGCCTAAAATCCTGGACGTCTCGACGCAGCCTGAGAAACTATCTACTCCTGGAGGGAAAGTAAGACCTCACTTGCCTCAAGAGAAATCACCCCAAAGATATAGGAAGCCCCCAACAAATAATAACGGTGAGGTAAGGGGAAAACACAAACGTAGAAATGAAAACAGATTAAGCAAATGAGGCCCGCTAATACTAGATAGCAGAAGACAGATAGGGAACTGTGCGGTCAGTAAAAAACCCTATGCAAAATATCCACGCTGAGAATACAAGAACCCCCACACCAACTAACGGTGTGAGGGGAGAAACTCAGCCCCCTAGAGCTACCAGCAAGCAAGGAAATCACATATTAGCAAGCTGGACAAAAATAAACCAAGAAACATGTGACCACTGATGGTCAAAAAATGAACCAAGCAAAACTTAGCTTCTCTTGAAGAGACTGATAACGAAGGACTGCAGGAGAGCTCCAAAATAGCACTGAAGACATTGACAGCAGGCAACAACTGAGAGTCCAGGTGAACTAAATAGGAAACCAGCTAAGAGATAACGAGACAGCTGATCCTGCCTCAGACCTGCAGAATGACACAAAGAACCACCAGAGGGAGCCCAAAGACAGCACTCACACAGTACCAGTTGTGACCACAAGAGGGAGCCCAAAAACAGAGTTCACAACACTGGTAATCGCCGCTCGCAGTAGCATACCGGCAGAGGTGTATCTAGGGTTTCTGTCACAAGGGGCAAGAATTCATATTGGTGCCCCCCCTCCTCCAAGGACATATGCGATTTGCACACTTAGTCATGTACCGATGAGCTGCTCTCCCTAATGTTCTCAATGTTCAGTGAAAAACTGAGAGAAGCAGAAGAGAAGCTCGTTGTCACAGGACCAGGGCCGTATTTGCCACTAGGCACTTGAGGGTACGTGCCTAGGGCAGCGGAATGCGGGGGGCGCACTTGAGCTAGGCTTTTTTATTTTGTGCCCGCCCCCCCTCCTCCCTCCCTCCTTCCCGCCCCCCTCCCTCCCTCCTTCCCACCCCCCTCCCTGAAGACGTAATACTCACCTTCCTCCAGCGGTGGCTGCAACTGCATCCCAGCGCCGGCAGCGCGCCCTGTCTTCAGCGGTCACATGGTACCGCTCATTAAGGTGATGAATATGCACATATTCATCACCTTAATGAGCGCTACCACGTGACCGCTCATAGGGGAAGGAAGACGCTGCAGAGATGCCAGGAAGTTCTGCGGTGAGAGGTGAGTATGACAGAAAAAAAGGATGGGGGAGCCATGCACGCAGGGTGGGAGGATAGGGCAGCCATGCACGCAGGGGAGAAGGATGGGGGAGCCATGCACGCAGAGGAGAAGGATGGGGGAGCCATGCACGCAGGGGAGAAGGATGAGGGAGCCATGCATGCAGGGGAGGAGGATGGGGGAGCCATGCATGCAGGGTGGGAGGATAGGGGAGCCATGCATGCAGGGTGGGAGGATAGGGGAGCCATGCACGCAGGGGAGAAGGATAGAGGAGCCATGCACGCAGGGCAGAAGGATGGGGGAGCCATGCACGCAGGGTGGGAGGATGAGGGAGCCATGCACGCAGGGTGGGAAGATGGGGGAGCCATGCACACAGGGTGGGAGGATGGAGTATAAATATGGAGTTCAAATACTGGGCCCTATAGGGGGGACACAGTGTAAGAGGACAGTGTGAATAGGGGGCCGGTATAGAAAGGAGAGGTCAGTGTGAAGAGTATGTACCATAAGAGGGACAGTGTGGGGGTCATATTTTGTGCAGACAATATAGTGAGGGGCAATTTTTTATTCAGGAGCATTATAATGACGCTTGTATCTTTAAGGGCGTCATGTGGAGACTTTCTGCAAAAGAGCGGAGAAGATGGAAGTCTGCAGAGACAGCTGTGGATGAGAAAACTCATCATGGGATCTGGACAAGATGAAGAAAAGAAGAATGGCTCCAGAGGCGACGTCATCTATCAGGTACCTGGATGTAAATGTTATTTGTGATACTGACTAACTCTCATGTTTTTATTTATGTTAGGAGCATTAAAGGGAATGTCCAGGTTTGTGATGAGTCTGCAGTCATTCTTTGTCACAGACCCCGGAGTTTTATAAAAAAAAAAGAAAAGAAAAAGCCTAGCTCAAGGGTGCCCCCCGCATCCCGCCGCCGTAGGCACATGCCCTCAAGTGCCTAGTGGCAAATACGGCCCTGAGCTTGAAGCTAAACATAAACATGGGTTGCCTTCCTTTAAGTGAACTATCATTGCTACTATTGCATATGTTTTCTTTTTACTGTATACTGTATGTTTTTTGTTTGTCTGTTTTTTGCTTCATTTATTGTCACTTTAGAACTTTTGATTATTTTTTGATTATCCATTTTTCAGTGCGTTGAGGCAATTGCTGGTATGTTGATTTATTTTTGCTATTCTTCAAGCATTTTGCTTGTTCTTACTATATTCAGTTTTGAGTTCAATGAATTGCATGATAATTTGACGGATTGTATTTATTACACTGCTGGTAAATAATATATATTAATGGGAAGCAAGTACTCACCTAGTATTAACATCTTTTGTGTCTGGTTTTGTACGTTTTTATATATTTGATTTTTTTTTTTCTTAAATCTAACACAATAATGAAGTTATTTTGTTTTGTTTTTGTTCTTTCTGAGTCCGGCACATTTTTTTAATATTTGTACTTTTGTGTTTTGTCCACAAGTTTTTTTTATTTAGTTCTAGGATACTATTATTGGATTGACGAAAAAATAAAATAATAACTTAAAAAACATATACAAAAGTTTTTTTAACAAAAAGAAAAAAGTGTGTTGCAGCCACTAATTGGCCACTGGTAAATAAAGACTGGAGAGATTGCTGAAGCATCAGTGATAGATGGCTGGAAGTAAAAAGTGAGGTTTGCAGGTTTTTTTGTTTTTTGTTTTTTTTACATTCACTGTTGTTCGTTTTTTCTTTAAGACCTGGATAACACCTTTAATTATCCTTTTAGTTGTTCCAGAAAACATAGATCTTTCAAAACTGGTTTTGTATAAATTATTTACCATTTGCATAATTAATATGTCTTAACAGGAAATTAAAAATAAAAACTTTTTCAGCTACCTGCCAAGTGTTATTATACTGCATATGAACTGGAAATTAGCAATTCAGATCTGTGATTGCTAAACTTTATTTTTATTAACTGAATAGTACATGCTGCTTAATGGAATCTCATTCACACTTAAAATAGCAACTTCTTCTGAAAGTTACAAATACTGATATAAAATACTGACCAAATACTGAACATGGCCTAAGGAGTATTATAGATTAAAAAGGACCTGTCACTAGGTAAAAATATGCCAGTTTACTTTTTTCCTACTGCTCCCGTAAGTATTCAATTGTTATGTTTTAAATCCACCGCACGGTTCTAGAGAAATGGGCTCTAAATTTAGTTATGGTCTTTATCAAGAGGGAGTTGCTCACAGGATTCTCTGGAGTCATGTTGTGCCATGTATTTTCTTCCTGTAGACCACTTCTGGTGGACAGAATGTATGTGTCACGCACAGTGTAGGACAGATTACATGCGATAAATAGGGATAAGGGGAAAGGGGGCCAACACTAGGGAAATGGGGAGTGAGACCCCTAGGCAGATCTAACATCACCCTGTCTGCCCTAAGAGACCCTAACTAGGTTCCGCACCTATGGCTGAGCAGGATACCTAGTCTCTGTCAGAGCCTAGCGGTAAGTCCTGCTTAGGGAAGGAAGGGTTAATGCTGATCAAATCCCACTAACACTAAAGACAGCTAGGATACACAAAACAAGGGGAAGCTTATATTAAGTAGACTCAGAGAAACACCGTCATCCTTCAAAATCCAAAGAGGATGCTAGCAGACTGCTGCAGCTCCAAGCCTCAACAGGGAAGTGCAAATAGAAAATAACACCCGGAAATCTCAACAGGAAGTTGGGAGTTATAAACAACCAGATCCAGGTGACCACAATTAAGGCCAGGGGAGGTGGCCATTAGTCTGCAAGGCCAACCACTGAGACCTTCTGCAGCCAGATGAAGTGCGACTGTCTGCAGCCTCTCACACACCTGTGACAGTACCCCCCTTCTATGAGTGGCCTCTGGACTCTCAGGACCAGGCTTCTCATGATAATGGTGTAAAATTAATGAACCAGCCTCGGAGCATTCACCACTGATGCCGAGACCCACATCCTTTCCTCTAGACCATAACCATTCCATTGCATCAAGAATCTACAATCCTCGAAATCTGAAACTCCAGATTTCCATCAAACATTATTAGGGGCGGTGGTATGGGTGAGGGCTCAAGAGGTTCCACATATTTCTTGAGTAATGACCTGTGGAAGACATTGTGGATTTTAAGAGGCTGAGGTAGTTCAAGACAAAAAGCTGCTGGATTAATGACGGTGGTTATTTTATAGGGACCAATTAATTGTAGACCCAACTTCCAGGAAAAAAGAACCCTCAACCTGATATTCCTGGTTGACAACCACACAAAGTCATTCACATTTAGGTTCTGAACTGGCACAGCCATAAGTTTATACCTGTCTCCCATAGTCTTCAAATTACTCATAACCCTCCACCACACTGAGGAGAGCAATGAAGCAAAACATTCCTCTTCAGGAACTCCCCTGCTAAAAGTACCAAACTGAGGATGGTATCCGCATGCACCAAAGAACAATGACCAGCCGATTGATTCCTGATGGTGATTACTGATAGCAAATTATGCCAGTGGTAAGTAGGATGCCCAATACTCCTGATTTTCAGCGATGAAACACCTGAGGTAGGTCTCCAAATTCTGGTTAACGCACTCAGTTTTTCCATTCAACTGGGGATAGAAGGCAGAGGAAAATGACAGCTGCACCCCCAGTCGAGAACAGAAAGCCCTCCAGAACTTGGAAAGAAATTGGATCCCAAGATCTGACACCACATCGCAGCCATTTTTCTGAACCTATCTACAACCATCAAAACCACAGTCTTACCTGCAGATACCGGTAGGTCAGTAATAAAATCCATGGATAAGTGCGTCCATGGTGTGCTGGGAATAAGCAGCGGAAGAAAAGTACCAGACGGACATGTATGTGATACCTTAGAACATGCGCAGACACTATAAGCAGATTCAGGCTGGGATCACACATGCGAGAAACACGGCCGAGTCTCACAGAGCGGAGCATGCGGCCACATAGCAATACATGGAGCCGCACGCTCCGCTCCTGAGTGCCGGCGGCAGTGTCTGGTATTAAATACATGCGAGACTCGGCCGTGTTTCTCGCATGTGTGATCCCGGCCTCCACCACATTCCAGTGCGACTCCAGCCACCAAAGACTATGAGAAATTAGGTCCACGGTTGCCTTACCACCTGAATAACCAGAATGCACAGAGTTGTGATTTTCCTTTATTGCTTTGCGGCACAGATTTGAAGGTACATATAATCTTCCTGGAGGGCAGGAAGCAGGGACATCCCTCGGGGCCTCCAACATCTCACCCTCCAGCTCAGGCTACAACGCTAAAATAACGAGCCCCTTCTGCAAAATTGGGGCAGGGTTCTCATGGTCACCACCACCAGAGTAGCTCCGAAAAAAAGCATCAGCCTTGACATTTTTTACTCCTGGATGGAAAGTGACCACAAAATTGAAACTAGTAAAAAACAGGGACCATCTAGCCTGCCTAGGGTTGAGACATTTAGCTGATTGGAGATATGACAATTTCTTATGGTCAGTGATAACAGTAATAGGATGGACAGTCCCCTCCAACCAATGTAGTCATTTTTCAACTGCTAACTTGATTGACAAAAGATTCCTATTACCCATGTCAAAATTTCTCTCAGCCAAAGAATTTTATTTTGAAAAGAGGGCACATGGATGCCATTTACCAGGGGACGGACCCTGAGACAACATAGCCCCAACCACCACCTCTGACGCATCAACCTCCACAACAAAGGGTTAGGAAACCTCGGGTTCACTCAGTATAGGAGTTACGGCATAACAGTTCTTTAGGGGGTAAAAAAACTGCAGGGCAGCTTCTGACCATTTGGAAAAGTCAGACCCCTCCTTGTCATGTCAGTAAGGGGTTTCACAATTGGTAAATAATTCCGGATGACTTTCTGGTAAAAATTAGTAAAGCCCAGGAAAAGTTGTAGGGCCTTCAGGTTCTTGGGATGGTCCCAATCAAGGACAGCACAGATCTTCTCCGGATCCATCCGAAAACCTGAAGATGACAACAGGTACCCCAAAAACTGCACCTCCTGGACGGCAAAAACAAATTTTTCCAGTTTGGCATACAATTTGTTATCTCTTAATATTTGAAACACCTGTCTAACATGCCCCCAATGTGTCTTCAAATCAGGTAAGTAAACCAAAATATCATCTAGATAGACCACCACAAATCTACCCATCAAATGATGGAAAATATTGTTAATGTAATGCTGGAATACCACGGGTACATTGGTCAGACCGAAAGGTATGACTAGACTCTCGAAATGACCCTCAGGGGTATTGAATGCTGTTTTCTATTCATCACCTTCTTTGATTTTAACCAGGTTGTAGGCCCCCCTTAAATCCAACTTGCAGAACACCTTAGCTCCCACAACCTAATTTAATTTAATTCCCAGAAATATAAACAGGAATGTAGCCCACCATCTTTTTTCTTCACAAAGAAAAACCCTGCCACCATGGGTGAAGATGAGGGTCTCATGTGTCCCTTCTCCAGACTTTCTGCAATGAAATCCTTAAACAGTTCTCCTGGCAGAAATCCCCCTACTCAATGACTGGTTTGCCTATCCACTAATGGATTATGTTTCACCAAACAGGGTAGACCCAATACAATTGGATTGGGAAGACCATCCAGGACATAGCAAGGAACTAATTCACAATGAATTGACCCCACCCTCAGTCTTACATTACGTACAATGTGAGTGAAAGATTTCTGTGCAAGTGGCACTGAGTCGATGGAAAAGATGGAAAAGGGCTTACCTAAAGCACAACAAACCAGCCCATGAGTTCTGGCCAACTCAATTGTGCTGACTCCAGCTCAACTGTCAACAAACACAGAAATTTCCTTGGTTTTGCTCTCTAGCACCACCTCTACTGACAGGACAAACCGGGAACTGCAGGTTGATGAAAAATGCACCCCTCCCTCATTTAAATCAAGACTACCAAGGGCTAAATGAGTCTCCCTTTGTTAAGGCATCAAAGGACAAACCCCAATAAATGTCCCTTTTTTCCACAAAAAAGCCACACCCCTTTTTGCGTAACTTGTGAAATGTTCGATGCAGAGGCACCCCCTAACTGCATGGGCCCATCCACCCTCCCCAGTACAGGTTTACCACTAGACTGCTCCCCTGCTAAAGGGGCAATACCCTGAAAAAGAGGCTGCGGATATTCTTACCCACCTATCCCGGAGGCGTCCATCCACATGAATAGCCAAAAACATAGTAGCTTCCAAGGACTCTGGGGTTTCGTAATTCTAAAGTACCCTTCAACCTTTCAGTGCAACCCTGAAGGAATTGGCTTCTGATAGCCAGGTCATTTCATTTAGTATCAGTCGACCATCTGCGGAACTCAAAGCTATAAGTCTCCATTGAATGACTCCCTTGCCGAATACGACGCCGCCTGGATTCAGCCAAGAAAACACAGTCATAATTGTCATAGATGAGGGCAAGAGCGCTAAAAAACTCCTCCACTGACTGGAGACACATAGAATCCGGTGGAAGAGAATAAGTTCAGGATTGCGGTTCCACCTGCAACAGTGAAGTAACAATTCCTACTCGTGGTTTCTCATCTCCAGAAGAATAAGGATGCAGTTTAAAGTACAATTTGCATGCTTCTTTAAACACAAAAAACTTGTCTCTACCCCCAGAAAACCTTTCTGGGAGGGCAATTTTTGGTTCAAGCTGGACCCGCCTACCTTCAGAGTCCACCCACAATAAGAACCTGCAGACACTGCTGTTGCCACTGAACCTTGGAACAAAGGTCAGTCACCTCCATTAACAACCTCTGAAGCTTCTTTGCCAGCACAGAAACAGGATTTATGAACTCAGCAAAAGAAAAAAAACACACACACAGAAAAAACGTGAAAGGTGGGTGTTAATGTCACACACAGTGTAGGACAGACTAAGTGCAGCACAAAGGGATAAGGGGAAGGGGGCTCAACACTAGGGAGGCTGGGAGTTGAGATCCCTAGGCAGATCTAACGTCATCCTGAATGCCCTAAAAGACTCTAAATAGGTTCCACACCTATCGCTGAGCAGAATACCTAGTCCCTGTCAGACCCTAGCGGTAAGGCAGCCATCACACTAGCAGTATTTGGTCAGTGTTTTACATCAGTATTTGTAAGCCAAAACCAGGAGTGGAACAAACAGAGGAAAAGTATAATAGAAACATATGCACCACTTCTGCATTTATCACCCACTCCTGGATTTGGCTTACAAACACTGATGTAAAATACTGATCAAATACTGCTAGTGTGATGGCAGCCTAAGCCTTGCTTAGGGAAGGAACAGGTGAATGCTGATTGAACCCCACTAACACTAAAGACAGCTAGGATAAACAAAACAAGGGGAAACTTAGCTTGAGTAGACTCAGAGAGAAACGCCATCATCTTTCAAACTCCAAAGAGGATGCTAGCCGAAAATAACACATGCAACTCCCAATAGGAAGTTTGGAGTTATAAGCACCCAGATGTAGGTGACACCATTAAGGCCGGTGAAGGAGGCCACTAGTCTGCAAGGCCAATGGCTGAGACCTTCTGCAGCCAGATGCAGTGCGACTGTCTGCAGCCTCTTACACAAACGTGAGAGTATGACATATCATCTCTCTCTACATTCAGCTGGGGGCCTGCCCATCTGAAGGTTTCCGGGAGCATGCATAGTTCAGAAGCCTCCAACTTGAACCACATATGCCCAGAATAACTTATCTGCATCACTCTGGACTCAGGATGAATTGCCCACATTTACATACCTAACCGTAGTGTGACATTATCCATGACATATCATATTATAGAGTAGAAAACACCTCCGGCACTCAAAAAAAAGGGATAATTCTTGAGAATATTCTGTGTAACAAGAGAATCTTTATTTACAACCG
This sequence comes from Ranitomeya variabilis, assembly GCF_051348905.1. Classification (NCBI taxonomy): domain Eukaryota; kingdom Metazoa; phylum Chordata; class Amphibia; order Anura; family Dendrobatidae; genus Ranitomeya; species Ranitomeya variabilis. The sequence continues at coordinate 241,843,540 of NC_135232.1, forward strand.
ATATATGACAAGACAAAATTTCCTATGTTTCAGCTATCAGGCCTTTATCAAGGATGTCTATAAACAAATCAATAGAAAAGAGAATAAACAAATATACACAAATAAACTGAAGCAGACTGTTTTTTCTTCCGGGCACCTACACTCATTGAATTGCGTGCAAAAGCTTCTTACTACCTTTAAAATCATATTATGGAGTTAGACTCCACTAGAATTGCTTCAAATAGTGAATATGGGCCCTATGCATACTATACCTCCGTACATGCCTCTTGCAGCATGGCCAAGTAGAAGAAAATATTCAATCTTACAAGTTTCAATATTACGTACTGTATAACAAAAGTTTTAATAGTAGATACGGAGCAAATGTCACAGACTTGGTGAGAACTTCAAGGAGGATGAATATCCAAAAGGTTTAGTTTAGAGAACTTTTATCTTAAACTATGTATTTCAGAGCCAATCTGGCCCCTTCATCAGGTGTATACTCACGGGCCCTGAGTCGAGTGGACGCAGCTGCAGCCAACGGGGAGAGATCATCTACACATTTACATGTCTATCAGTGTTGTGCCTGCGTGCATAACATTAACAGGTGAGTGTAACAGCTCACCTTTTCCGATTCCATCAATGATTGATCTGCACTTAATAATAGTGCTTTCCTGTTTCTAATCCTTACTAACAGGGACTAGCTCATATGCGGGACAAGATCAGTTTGGCAAAAAAAGTAAAATAGTTCCTATTTTAAAAAAGAGGAGCTCAGCGGGAACATTTCTCTTTGTGCAGATTGCAATTATAAGGTGACTGATACGCCATGCAATGCTAATCTGGGAGAAATTAAATATGCAAATATTGTCTTCAGATAGGAAGAGGATTTCAACTCTACTGCCACTTATTGGTAAGGCCAATAGTGACCATTTAATGAAACTTACCACATGATTTAGGAAAGAAGCTAATCCTAATACTCCATTTGCAGATAAGTGTTTTGGGGTATTTGGTCTTCATCAGTGCAAAGCAGGAGGTTAAGATTGGCTAACTGAGAGACCGATGACAGGAAAAAAAAACACAAAACCAGACAAGAAAGTGTGAATTAGCTCCCTTAGGGTACCGTCACACAGTGAAATTTCCATCGCTGCGACGGCACGATTCGTGACATCGCAGCGTCGTATGAATATCGCTCCAGCGTCGTAGACTGCGGTCACACTTTGCAATCACGACGCTGGAGCGATGCCGAAGTCCCCGGGTAACCAGGGTAAACATCGGGTTACTAAGCGCAGGGCCACGCTTAGTAACCCGATGTTTACCCTGGTTACCAGCGTTAACGTAAAAAACCCAAACAGTACATACTCACATTCCGGTGTCTGTCCCCAGCGTTCTGCTTCTCTCCACTGTGTAAGCGCCATAGCCGGAAAGCAGAGCGTCACCGCTGTGCTCGCTTTCCGGCCGGCAGGCGCTCACACAGTGGAGAGAAGCTGAGACGCCGGAGGACAGACACCGGAATGTAAGTATGTACTGTTTGTTTTTTTTACGTTTACGCTTGTAACCAGGGTAAACATCGGGTTACTAAGCGCGGCCCTGCGCTTAGTTACCCGATGTTTACCCTGGTTACAAGCGAACACATCGCTGGATCGCTGTCACACACAACGATCCAGCGATGTCAGCGGGTGATCAAGCGACGAAAGAAAGTTCCAAACGATGTGCTACAACGTACGATTCTCAGCAGGGTCCCTGATCGCTGCTGCGTGTCAGACACTGCGATATCGTAACGATATCGCTAGAACGTCACGAATCGTACCGTCGTAGCGATGGAAATTTCACTGTGTGACGGTACCCTTAGATCTTCTAAGTCAAGTGGCAAGGCTTGTGTAAGGGCCAGTATTGACTTTTGGGACTGCGGCACCCAACAGATGGCATTGGATTTCCAGTTCTCTTTCTCTCTGAAGAGAATATTTGTGCATTTTAAAATATTAATGGAAATGTTAGATTAGCTGTACATGATAGAAGAAATTATTCACAGGTGAAAGATTTGCAATAACTGATGAATAACAAACAACTGTCAACTTGGATCTTAGGAATCTCCTCATCCTTTTTATTTTAATGTTTTTTGCTAGTATTGCTTTCAAATTGCAACCAAGAGACATTCTAAATGTGAGTATTAGCCTTTATATGACATTTGATTTAAGAAACATTTGTGTTCCCCATATTCATATTATAGGTATACATATAGAGTACTTTGTTAGAGTAGTTTAGAAGTCCATAAACTATGTAATCCAGAGAGACGCTGAAAAATTGCTCATAAATTCATAATTTCAAAACAAATCGCTTATCCCTGTTCTAAAATACTATAGTTTTTAAGTGAGTCATACACTATTATTTCTGAGGCTGAGCATGACCTCAGCATATCTAGTATGTTAGTAATACACATCTGGTAAAACAAGGCTAGCTCACAATTGACCTTCATTCATCAGAGGTGCCCTGTTTCCTTTGATGGTGTGGAGATAGTGGGTCGGATGTGTACACTGTTTGAAAACTACGTCCTAGGAGCTCTAACCGGCTAAACATTTGTCATGCTTTAAGTTGTTGGACTACATGATGACTTTTGTCCTCTTTGCCTTTTTTCTGTCCTACGATTAGTACTGCAGTCTCACTCGGATCTTTTATCAAAGGCCTTTGAACCTGAGACAACCAGTTACAGGACTTCAATGAGGAACCAGCATCCACCTAATCCTTTTAATTTCCAAAGGAGCCAACAGATTTCTTTTACAAGTTTGTCTCTGCATTTAATCCAGGTAAATGGTATAAAGCAGCAGGAGACCTGGGCAGATTGCTGTTGTAGTGCAATAAACCGTGAGCAGTACGTCCTATAACTACAGACTTCAAGTGGCAAATTTTACATCTTTTTTTATAATTCAAAACACATTCAGCAACCTTCCTCAATGCATTTCCACACAGGCCTTGTATTACAGATTTGTAGACTATGTGCTATCAACAGAAAATTTCCTGGCATATGAATCACTTATATGTTAATGAGCAGTTAACAAGAAAAGCAACTGGGTTAGGTGCTAGGTGTGTAAGGGCTTAAAGAAGGAAACTGGACACTAGAGACATTGAAGTGAAAATGGTCTCATATTTTTTTTTAATGTATTTTCAGGGTTAATCGTATAGTAGAGCATAAACTAAATAAGGCTTACTGAAAAGTAAGGTATGGAAAAACAGTCATTATAAAATACATAAGATCTTAAATTGTTCTTTTTTATTAGGATCTTAAAGATTACCTTCAGTAATGATAAAGGCTACATTACTTGAATGCTTCTGGCACCATTTGGCTGTGTCCTACAGGGAAGTGAATGAATGGAGTGAATGCTACACAACTTTTCAGTGCCCCATTTTGGGGATTGGTTGAGTTCCCAGCAATCGGACTCCCACTGATCCTATTCTGTAGTTAGTTGATAACTTTAAATATTGGAAGTAAAGGTCCATTTATACAAGCAGGTAACTGCTCAACTAATGAACGATACAAAGTAGAAAAGCATGTCAGACCAGGGTTCACACTGGATAAGAATCGGGCTACAAATCTGTGCAAAACGATCATTTAACCATTACATCGAACATTGTACAAATAGTTCACACTGACAGATAATACCTACTACCTATTCTTTATTTGAATTTCCATTATACAATCTTCGAAAGATGATAGTTTTTTTTACTTGCATAGAATTTTATGAACAACCAACGAGCGTCTTGTGGACACATTGTTCAGTTGCTCAAGCAATTCACATTACATAATTATTGTGACTAATGATTCATTAAGTTTATAATCTGAATGATTTGGTCAGTATAAACTAACCTCAACTCATTATCTGAAAACCTCCAAAAGATTTGGGAGCTTATTCTAATGCTGGTCTAAATATGGTGGTAGATTCTCTTCGTAGTTATGTTCTCAAACAAATTTGTGGTGAAATTAGCTAAGGACATCCCACAAAAGATCATATACCTCATATTATGTATTATTTCAACATCCAGGTTCTCAGGCTTCCTCCCACACTCCAAAGACATACTGATACTGAATTTAGATGGTGAGCCCCAGTAGGGACAGTAATAATGATGGACTGTGGAATATGATGGTTCTATATAATCAAGTAAAATAAATAAATAAAACATGGGACCTATGGGCCACACCTTCCATATGGATATATGTACATGTGAAAATAACCGAGATTGTAATTTATCTTATTAGAAAATACACTTCTTTTTCCTCCAGGACTGATGTTTATTTTTAAACTTTTCAATTCACAGGTAAAATCTGTATTCAGTTAAGACAGATTGCTACATTACTGATAAAGGAGATGACAATTGATGCTGATGACATTCTATGAAGACAGGAGGGAGAGGAAGAAAGAGAAACTCTGAGTCTAGGTGTCTAGGTCGTCCTCTTCTCTGTAGTAGTGATGTCATGTCTACAGATCACATAACCATTGCAGCCACTCAGTATGTTTAGCGGATCCACCATTATAGACAGGTTAAGCAACTGAGTCCAGTGAGTTGCTACAGCAGTAATGTGTGCAGTAAACAATCATTGTGAGCAGATGCTCAACCGAGCAGGGGAGGGTGTGTGTTGCAGTATGTGTTATTTTCAAAGTCTTCAAGTCTATGGATTAAAGAAAGTTAAAAAGGGAAGACTCCAGTAAGGTTGTACATGGAATATGGACTAGATTTCTCATCTATGGCCCAACACTTTAAATAATATACTTTTAAATCATATTGTTAAGTTACACAAATAGTGCAATATTATTACTGCCACTAGTGAACAAAAGCTGAGGAGCAATGTATAGGAGGCTTAAGAGCTATATTTGACTCCTGAAACACTGGTGTGGGAATAATGATCTACATTTTTATTTTCTAGCACACGTACCAAGAGATATGCAAATTTCCTCTTCAGAGAGGAAGAACGCATGAACTCTAGTGCCACCTATTGGAAGTAGCAATCCTAAAGGTACCGTCACATTAAGCGACGCTGCAGCGATATCGACAACGATGCCGATCGCTGCAGCATCGCTGTGTGGTCGCTGGAGAGCTGTCACACAGACAGCTCTCCAGCGACCAACGATGCCGAAGTCCCCGGGTAACCAGGGTAAACATCAGGTTACTAAGCGCAGGGCCGCGCTTAGTAACCCGATGTTTACCCTGGTTACCATTGTAAATGTAAAAAAAAAACAGTACATACTTACCTTCTGATGTCCGTCAGGTCCCTGGCCGTCTGCTTCCCGCACTGACTGTGAGCTCCGGCCGGCCGTAAAGTAAAAGCAGAGCACAGCGGTGACGTCACCGCTGTGCTGTGCTTTACGGCCGGCCGGCGCTCACAGTCAGTGCGGGAAGCAGACGGCCAGGGACCTGACGGACATCAGAAGATGAGTATGTACTGTTTTTTTTTTACATTTACAATGGTAACCAGGGTAAATATTGGGTTACTAAGCGCGGCCCTGCGCTTAGTAACCCAATATTTACCCTGGTTACCATTGTAAAACATTGCTGGCATTGTTGCTTTTGCTGTCAAACACGACGATACACGCCGATCTGACGACCAAATAAAGTTCTGGACTTCTAGCTTCGACCAGCGATATCACAGCAGGATGCAGATCGCTGCTGCGTGTCAAACACAACGATATCGCTATCCAGGACGCTGCAACGTCACAGATCGCTAACATTATCGTTGCAAAGTCGTTTAGTGTGAAGGTACCTTAAAAGTCAATATTGACCATTTAATAAACCTTGCCATATGACTTAGGATTTTATTATTATTTATTATTATAGCACCATATATTCCATGGTCCTTTACATGTGAAAGGGGTATACATAATAAAAAACAAGGACAATAATCTTAAATAATAGAAGTCAGGTACAGGAGGAGAGAGGACCCTGCCCGCAAGGGCTCACAGTCTACAAGGGATGGGTGAAAATACAGTAGGTGAGGGTAGAGTTGGTCGTACAGCGGTGTGGTGGAACGAGGGTTACTGCAGGTTGTAGGCTTGTAAGATAAAAGTTTTATAGAACTTACACAATATAGAAGAGAAAGAATCCTGCTAAACAAAAGAGCTTGCACGCTACAGAACAGAGAGCGAGAGGGCCCTGTTGATCATAAGAGCCTACACTCTACAGGAAAGAGCAATGACCTTGCCACTCTACAGAGGCTCCCTAATGCTTCAACAGTTGGGAAATGGTGCCAGGCAAGATTTTATTTTGTGACCACCAAATTGAATGTCAATGTGTTGTAATTTGTGACATAATGCGCATTTCAGAAAATTCAACTCAAACTCGATCCTCCGTGGATCAATCTGCTCATCTCTAATCCAACCATAAACTTTGATATGTGCATAGCTTTATATTGGCCAAATTTACGCCAATGTCTGACGTCTGACATATAACAGATGCATACTGATCTGATTCTTGAATGCACTGAAAAGCATTGTCAACTATTCTTCACATAAACATGTAAACCTAAGGACCGAATGGAGGGTGATACATTTTTTTAAAATATCAGTCTTTCAAATAACCATTTTTTTAATTGTAGCTAAACAGATGATTTATAATTTCATGGTTTGCATTTGTTTTTGGCCATAAGACCCAACATAATCGGCCTTGGGAATATTCATAAACAGACACATGTCCAGCTGTTATCAGCCAGACTCTTGCTTTGGTCATCTGGTTGTGTCTTCATCTCTTCCACCCTTTCCTCAGGTCTGTTAAATTTGTGAGGTCTTTATTGGACAATGTACAGTTAGCTCAGCCCATACTTGTCTACAGCTTCTCCATTGCAGCATCTTGGTGACATCCTATTCTTTAGTTTCTTAGCAAAATATAGCCCTCCTATTTTAAACATGGATTATACTGAGCCACAGTTTGTTTCTGATATTAAATCCTGTGACCTATTGTGTCAAATTTACCCTCAGATTGCTATGAGCTTTCCTGGTCCCAAATACTGCATTACTCTAATACCTAGCAATGTAATGTGTTTGTTATCACTCCAAAAACACACACAGAATTACATGAAGAGCCAATATAATTACAATATCAAATACAATATATGGCCTTGCAAGTCATGAATTAGACGTAAAGTCAAAAATTGGCTTTCTTGTTGTCTTGAACGTTTTTTGCTGAATTTGGTGCCAAAAGTCGCATGTTGGCACCAAAAGTCACAAAAATTACAGCAAAATACTGGTGTACTCAAAAGTACACAGAGGAGCTGGAGTGGAGTTGCGCTAAATTATGAATCCTTTTCAAATGTAGCAATTGATGAATCAGACAAAATCTTCTGGATTATCTGACTGCCCACAAAGCAAAAAAACAAAAGCACATATACAATAGACTTAGAAAAAGTCACAAATGGCATAATTATTGTGTGCAAACAAAAAAAGGCATAAAACACACAAAACTATACAAAAACATGGTGCAAAGGCCATGATAACTTGGGGCCATAAAGTCACACAAAAAATGTAATGTGTCTAATAGATTGAAACAGTAGTAAAGAAAAAATAGGTATAAAAAATTAACTATAAGAATTGGAGCCCAAAAAACTGTAATGCCTCAGAGAGGAAATAAAAAAAAAGAATGCTGAGGTAGTAAATAGCAGGTCACGTCAACAGCTGTTCTGTCATGTATTAACATTGAAACGCCAAATCCTTTAGCTCTTGTCTCTGACATGATGAAAGTTATGATTCATTGTGGATCCAGCGCTGCTGTTCCATGAATTGTATGCAGCTTTTGTTTTGGTATAAAAACTCTAGCCTTTTGTATGTCTGTATATTAAAAATTAACCTGGTCTGAAGCAAAATATAGAAACAGGGCAATTCCATTTGCTTGTAAGCTATAAATTATGTATTCAGTTCCATATTGACTTAGCAAGAACAATGGGTGCATGTAACCCCTAGGTGAATGAACGGGTTCATTTTTTAAATCTGACCAGTATCACTTTATGAGGTAATAACTCTTAAACGCTTCAATGGATCCCACAAATTCTGAGATTTGTTTTTCATGACATATTGTACTTCATGATACTGGTAAAATTTGTTCGATATGACTTGAGTTTATTTGTGAAAATATTGGAAATTTGGAGAAAATATTACAATTTTAAAAATGCCCTTAAACCAGAGAGTTTATATCAGCACAATTTTTTAAACATAATTTTTTTTATGTTAGAAAGTTAGAAGGGTTAAAAGTTGATCAGCAATTTATAATTTTTCCAACAAAATTTGCAGAAACCTTTTTTAGGGACCACATCACATGTGAAGTGAATTTGGGGGTCTTTATGACAGAAAATACCCAAAAGTGACAATAAAAACTGAACCCCACAAACTCCTCAAAACCACATTCAATAAGTTAATTAACCCCTCAGCTGCTTCACAGTAATTAATGTAATGTGGAAGAAAAAAAGCACCGTTTGACTTTTGGAACCCAAAAATGTCTGTAATTGAGAGCAGACGCCATATCAAGTTTGGAGAGCCCCTGATGTACCTAAACAGTGGAAACATCCAACCAATGACTCCATTTTGAAAACTAGACCACTCAAGAAATGTATCTTAAGTTGTGATGTGCACCTTGAACCCACCAGTTTCATCACAGAAATTTAGAACTTAGAGCCGTGAAAATAAAAAATCTAATTTTCCCACAAAAATGTATTTAGCACCAAATTTCTTATTTTCACAAGGGTAACAGGAAAATATTAACCCAAAACTTTAAAAAAAAAATTTATCCTGAGTTCGCAGATACCAATTATAACATAACAGGGCTCTGAAGGGAAGGAGGACCATTTGACTTTTTGAATGCAAAAATGTCTAGAAAGCCCCTGATGGAAACCCTCTACCCCATTTTTAGCATAAAAATGTTTCTTAGCTCCACATTTTTTTTTACAAGGGTAACAGGAGAAAATGGACCCCAAGATTTGTTGTGCAATTTCTCCTGAGTGCGTCAATAGGCAATATGTGATCAAAAACTACTTTTGAAGCACAGTGCAAAGCTCAGAAGAGTAGAAATGCCATATTATAGTTCAGATTTTGCTGAAATGGATAGAGGGTGATATGTCACATTGGCAGATCTTCTGAGGTGACAGAATAGCAGAAACCTCCCATAAGTGATGTCATTTTACAAACTACACACCCCAATGAATTCATCTAGGCAGGGCCGTATTTAGAGTTTCTGCTGCCCTAGGCACTTTTAGCTTGCCCCCCCATTGGTGAGTATGACACTATCGGCAGTGACTTTGTCAAGAATCGCTGTTGTGAAAATAGCCTTTTGCAGCAGATCGGGCAGTTTTTTTGCATCTGCCACGTAACGGATCACTTACAACGGATCACTTATGGCAACACTGCGCTTGGCTTCATTCATTCCCTATGGGATTTGTGGCACTTGCTGTGATCTGGCAAATGCTTTACCATACCTCCCAACTCTTGAAGGGAAAGAGGTATAAAGGTTGCGGCGCACGTAGTGCGCCGCGGCAAATTTTAGGCCACGCCTCTGACCACACCCATTTCACAACTAGTCACACCCATATCCAAGTCCCAACCACACCCATTTAGCACTGCTGATCACAACTGTTTCATATACAATAATTATAACCAAAAAAATATGGCCACACATGATGCTCCATACTGTATAATGGCCACACATGATGCTCCATACTGTATAATGACCGCACATGATGCTCCATACACTGTATAATGACCGCACATGATGCTCCATACACTGTATAATGACCGCACATGATGCTCCATACACTGTATAATGACCGCACATGATGCTCCATACACTGTATAATGACCGCACATGATGCTCCATACACTGTATAATGACCGCACATGATGCTCCATACTGTATAATGACCGCACATGATGCTCCATACTGTATAATGACCGCACATGATGCTCCATACTGTATAATGACCGCACATGATGCTCCATACTGTATAATGACCGCACATGATGCTCCATACTGTATAATGGCCGCACATGATGCTCCATACTGTATAATGGCCGCACATGATGCTCCATACACTGTATAATGACCGCACATGATGCTCCATACACTGTATAATGACCGCACATGATGCTCCATACACTGTATAATGACCGCACATGATGCTCCATACTGTATAATGACCGCACATGATGCTCCATACTGTATAATGACCGCACATGATGCTCCATACTGTATAATGACCCCACATGATGCTCCATACTGTATAATGACCCCACATGATGCTCCATACTGTATAATGACCCCATATGATGCTCAATAGTGTATAATGCCGCCCTCCCATCCCATATGCATGGCTCATATCCCTCCCACGTATGCATGGCTCATAATTCCCCCCTGTATGCATGGCTGATATCCACCCCCCCGTATGCATGCCTCATATCCCCCTATGCATGGCTCATAATTCCCCCCCTGTATGCATGGCTCATATCCGCCCCCCTGGCTGTATGCATGGCTCATAACCCCCCCACCTCTTGTATGCACGACTCATATTCCCCCTATGCATGGCTCATCACTCCCCCCTCCCCCCCCCATGCATGGCTCATCAATCCCCCTCCCCCCCATGCATGGCTCATCACTCCCCCCTCCCCCCCCATGCATGGCTCATCACTCCCCCCTCCTCCCCCCCATGCATGGCTCATCACTCCCCCCTCCCCCCCCATGCATGGCTCATCACTCCCCCCTCCCCCCTCCGCCCTCCGCTCCCCACTCCTTCTCCCATGGCATGGGCGGCTTACCGTCCTCCTTCAATCCCCCCTGTCCTCTGTCCCTCATACTCACCTGTCAGCTGTCTCACACCAAGCGGGCGCGCCGACGGCGACATCCCTCCGGCCCTCTGTCCCGACTCCCGGCGCACAGGCGCAGGCTCGCAGCTCCTTCTTCCTGCGTGAGCGGTCACGTGATACCGCTTCATTAAGGCTCATGAATATGCGCATATTCATGAGCCTTAATGAGCGGTACCACATGACCGCTCACTCAGGACGCGCTACAGAAGCTGAGACCAGGCATCGCTGGAGCAAGGTGAGTATCGTCTTCAAGGAGGGCAGGGGGAGGCGGGGGGTGGCGGCCGGAGGGTGGGTGGGAGGCTGGTCCCGGGGGGGGGTTGGGGTGGTCGGGAGGTGGGGAAAAAAAAAAAAAACCTTGCTCGCTTGCTCTGGTGCCGCCCCCCGCATCGTCCCCGCCCTAGGCACGTGCCCTCGGGTGCCTAGTGGCAAATACGGCCCTGCATCTAGGCATGCGGCAAGCATGTTGACACCACATGTTCTTCACAGAAATTTATACCATTGGGCGGTGAAGAAAGAATAATTACAATTTTTCCTCTAAAATGTTATTTTTGCCCCACATTTTTAATTTATATAAGGGCTAATAGAAAAAAATGGACCTCACAGTTTGTTGGGTAATTTTTCCTGATTGCGCCAATGCCCTGCATGTAATCGGGAACTACTTTTGATGCACAGTGCAAAGTTCTGAAGAGAAAGCGCACCATAGTATAGTGCAGATTTTACCGTTATGGCTTGGGGGTGCCATAATCCACTGGAAGTAAATATATTTAGACGTAAGCACAGCTGTCAACTGGTGCGCAAGTAGGTTCCCAAACCGTGCTTGACTAGTAGAATAAACTTGGCACACAGGAAATTGCATAAGTTGTATTTTATATACATTTATATATGATCCACGTGTTGTAGTAAAAATTATACATACAAACGTTTCGGTCAATCAGACCTTCCTCAGTGTACCGACTGCAAATAGAATATAGGACCAGCGGTGGACACCGCGTTGCTGCCCCCACTCATCACAGCAAAATAAGGTTGTTTCCTTTTGATACAGCCATAGGTCATTCATCACAGGCTTAAATAGCCTGCATGGATACCGGATAACAGTGTCTATACCACATACCTATTTTCTATTTTGCAGTTGGTTCACTGAGAAAGTTCTGATTGACCGAAACGTATGTATGTATAATTTTTACTACAACATGTGGATCATATTAAAATACAACTTATACAATTTCCTGTATGCCAAGTTTATTTTACTATGACCCAATGGAAGAGCTCCTGAGGTGCCAGAACAGCAGAACCCCCCAGAAGTTACCCGATTTTACAAACTACACCTCTCATTGAATTCATCTAGGGGTGCAGTGATCATATTGACACGAGTGTGTCACAGAATTTTATACGATTGGGCTGTGAAAAAAAAAATTACATTTATAAAACTAAATTTTTATTTTAGCCCCGATTTTACATTTGCACATGTGGAAGTGAGTAAAAATGGTAACAAAATTTGTCACACAATTTCTGCTGATCCTGCATAGCACCTGCTGTGTTTCAAAATGTTATGAATGATATTTTCTCTGATTGCATTGGAATATCTGTTGTGATTTACCTGGAGGATATTCTAATTTTTTCACCCGATTTGGACATTCACCAGGAATATGTCGGTGTAATATTACAAGAGGAAGGGGAAATGGGTAAAAATGGCACTAAAATTTATCACACAATTTCTGCTGAATGTGGAAATAACCCATATGTGGCTGTGCAGTACTGATTAGCCACACGACGAGTCTCGAGAGTGACAGAGCACTATTTCCCTTCTGGAGGACAGGTTTTCCTGGAATAGTTTGCAGACTCCATATACAGAGCCCCTAAGTGCTAGAAAAGCAGAATACCTCTCTCAAGTGACCCCATTTTGGAAACTATATCCCTTTGGGAATTTATCTACGAGCATATTAATTAATTTGACTTTTGAATTTTCCAGAAACAAGCAGCAGGTGATGTTGCTGAGTGAAAATTTGCTATTTTAGCGCCCGTACATTGTAGTGCCCAGATCGTTGTAGTGTCCAATACATTATGCCCAGCTTGCGCTTTTGGAGGCATGCACCCATAAATTATGCAGGCTCTCATGGCTACAGAAATACCAAACGTGGACACTAAATGTGGTTTAGGCACACTGTGGGGGTGAGAAGGGTACATGTTGATTTGGGAGCGCATAATTCACTAGATTTCTTTTGGGGAGCGAGGAGGCATAGCACTTTTCCAGAGCCTTTGTGCATTCAGTAATATGGAAGCCCCCTATATATCTGTTAACCTGACTGGGGACTTGATTGTTTTATGGATTGAGTTGAATCTTTTATTGGGAACATTTTGCATAGAATTTGGAATTACATTTATCCTGCACTCTACGCTGAGCAGATCAAATATATACAGCTCTGGCAAAAATTAAGAGACCACCACATCAAAACCATGTCATGGCCACACCAATCTCTAGACCTGAACCCCATTGAAAACCTCTGGAATGTAATCAAGAGGATGATGGATAGTCACAAGCCATCAAACAAAGAAGAACTGCTTCCATTTTGGCGCCAGAAGCAGTGTGAAAGACTTGTGGAAAGCATGCCAAGACGCATGAAAGCTGTAATTAAAAATCATGGTTACTCCACAAAATATTGATTTCTGAACTCTTCTTGAGTTAAAACATTAGTATTGTTTTCTTCTAAATGATTATGAACTTGTTGTCTTTGCATTATTTGAGGTCTGAACGCCCTTTTTTTTTAATTTTGACCATTTTCTTTGTCAGAAAAAGATACAAAAATTATCGGTTGGAAAATCGAAGACATGTTGTCAGAAATTTATAGAATAAAATAATAATTTACATTTTACTCAAAAACATACCTACAGTATAAAGAGAAAAATCAGACAAACTGAACATTTTGCAGTGCTCTCTTAATTTTTGCCAGAGCTGTATATATTGATTCTTTCAGATGCTTAGCATAGGATATATTTCTGTAACACCACGAAATCATTATTCCAATATTGTCATATCATATGCAGTCTCTATATAAAACACCCCTTGTGATAGTAGGTATCTTGCTACATTATGATTAAGAACTCATTTTTCGAAACGTGTCAGTATATCTAGGTGTACACAAGCACCTATTTAGCAATGGGGCTTTATAAGAATATTTTTCTTCGAACTTGTTGCTGGATATTTTTTCACAAAGTTCCACATCCTTGCACCAACAGTGGATTTGAATCTCTTTATTGGTGAGCTGGATATTTTTTCTTATTTTACAATTTTTTGCACATTGTTGGTAATTATCTATTCTTACCTGCATATATACACTCACCGGCCACTTTATTAGGTACACCTGTCCAACTTCTTGTTAATACTTAATTTCTAATCAGCCAATCACATGGCGGCAACTCAGTGCATTTAGGCATGTAGACATGGTCAAGACAATCTCCTGCAGTTCAAACCGAGCATCAGTATGGGGAAGAAAGGTGATTTGAGTGCCTTTGAACGTGGCATGGTTGTTGGTGCCAGAAGGGCTGGTCTGAGTATTTCAGAAACTGCTGATCTACTGGGATTTTCACGCACAACCATCTCTAGGGTTTACAGAGAATGGTCCGAAAAAGAAAAAAAATCCAGTGAGCGGCAGTTCTGTGGGCGGAAATGCCTTGTTGATGCCAGAGGTCAAAGGAGAATGGGCAGACTGGTTCGAGCTGATAGAAAGGCAACAGTGACTCAAATCGCCACCCGTTACAACCAAGGTAGGCCTAAGAGCATCTCTGAACGCACAGTGCGTCGAACTTTGAGGCAGATGGGCTACAGCAGCAGAAGACCACACTGGGTACCACTCCTTTCAGCTAAGAACAGGAAACTGAGGCTACAATTTGTACAAGCTCATCGAAATTGGACAGTAGAAGATTGGAAAAACGTTGCTTGGTCTGATGAGTCTCGATTTCTGCTGCGACATTCGGATGGTAGGGTCAGAATTTGGCATAAACAACATGAAAGCATGGATCCATCCTGCCTTGTATGGAGCATCTTTGGGATGTGCAGCCGACAAATCTGCGCAACTGTGTGATGCCATCATGTCAATATGGACCAAAATCTCTGAGGAATGCTTCCAGCACCTTGTTGAATCTATGCCACGAAGAATTGAGGCAGTTCTGAAGGCAAAAGGGGGTCCAACCCGTTACTAGCATGGTGTACCTAATAAAGTGGCCGGTGAGTGTAGATCATACAGATCAATATAAAAATTCTTTTGAAACAATATATCATGGATACCCCATCTTGGGGGAATGGACTTTTTCAATGTGAAGAATCAAACCACAATACAAAAACTAGCTACTACTTTTTCAAAAGCAACATTTAATGCCCCACCCAACTTTGGAAATATCAAGGATTCCATGATAAATTATTAAAATTAATGACAACCAGATTAAAAATGTGGTGGGACTTCATAACCTTACAAACGTATGCAGATAAGTTGATGATTCCTTGTGACTTGAGGTTAAAAAAATGTCCCACAATAATTTACAATGATGAATTTCATAACGAATGGGATAAAATCATCATGAACTGCTCAATGAAGCATATGCACCTTATTATTAAAAATGAAAAACGAAAAATTGAGAGTGTGGACAACAGCATGAAAGAAATTGTAAAAAATATTTTGACTTTTCATACAAACTCAGATTACTATATCACCACAACAAATAAAATCTACGAAAATAGGACGATTCAATAACCTCTATCAAAGTAAATTTAACAAAAAGATATGCAGGATTATGAAAATAATCTTGTTTTTAATTGGCATTGGTATACAAAACAATGGAAAATCCAAAATCAATTTTGAAAAATAATTACAGAAAAACAGGGTATAAGAATAGACAAAACTACCGCCGTGTCAGTTTTCTGCAGAATGGCCCATCTGAAGTTCCCCACAGTCAGTTGGGCAATTGGAAATTTTTGACGCAGAGAAACAAGGGTGATTGGGGTGTCACCTCTGAGGATTGTACTGTGTGTGATGTTACAATGGAGGAAGAGGAGGAGAGGCCACTTGATGCAGGGCTTGCCACCACTGTAACACATGGTTTTTCTGAGCCTGATCTACAATACAATACAACTGTGCGGCTGCCAAAGAAAGGGAGTCGAGTTGTCCGGCCAGTAATAGATGTCAGTGGTCTTTGGATAGGACGACATGGTGTTTGTTCAGTTGAGCTTTCATTCACATCAACACCTAACCCAAGTACTCGTCGAACACGAAGCCTATTCCCCCTTCCACCATGACCTCAGTTTTTCCCACTCCTGCTGTAAGTAGCCTTCCCCTCTTGTAACCTGCTGTTTCACAACCTTAGACCCACAGCTGTCAGTCACCTGTCACTAAATGAACAATCACTATTTATTTTCTTAAAAAATGTGCATGAACAACACTGTTATACCTAACGATTTTTAAGTGGAAATCTGGCTTTCTGATTTGCCACTGAAACACAGTTTTATCACAAACGATTTGAAGTACTTAATTGGGCCTCGTGGTTGCATCCCAATATTAGGCCTAACTATTTTTAAATGGAAATCTGGCCTAATGATTTGCCACTGAAACACAATTTTATCACTAACGATTGGGATTAGCTGATTGCCCACCCAGGCTGCACCCCAATATTAAACCTTATGATTTTAACATGGAGATATGGCCTTCTTCGATGCTGGAAGATCGAGTTCTATTTAACTGACAAGTTCATTTTCAGCATCAGTACTAGTGCAGGAGTGACCTATCTGCACAGTGACACTGAGACAATGGCGCCAGCAAAATAAGATGTCTGCTTTTTATATGGCCAGGAACACGTGACTTTGCCAGCCAAATACAGAAGACCTTGTGTCATGACGTTGTGTATGGTTTCTGCTCCCTGATTGGCTGCCTAACCTCTTCACACCCTCTCCCCTTATCAAACACTTTACTTCATCCCTCGCTCATCATACAGCACCACTCTCCTAGCCAAAGTAATAACAAAAGCATTAGTGGAAACGCGATGATTTACCGTATTGTGACAGAATTTTGCTGACTTTGAGTAAAAATGCTCAAAGAACAAGCATCCGAAACAACCAGTAGTGTTTTCTACAATTGACAGCAGTCTCGGCCATGTTTGAATTGCCTTCACTTTACTGATTTGGGGTTTGATCTTGAGTCTACTCACTACATATTCCAGGTATTGGGCTTCTTCTTTCCACAAGGCACATTTCTTTGGGTTCATTTAAAACGCCTTCCTTAGAGCATCAAACACAGCCTGGACATCTTCCAGATGACTATCCCAGTCTGAGATGAAGATGACAATATCGTCCAGGTATGCTGTGGCGTATTGCTTATGGGGTGAAAGGAATCTATCCATAGCTCTATAGAAGGCCGCTAGGGCCTCCTTTGGAAGCATCAGTCCAGCGTAGAAAACGCAGTCTTCTCCTTGGTTTCCTGTACCATGGGGATCTGCCAATATCCCTTCATCAAGTCCAAGGTGGTTATGTACCTTACGGGCCCAAGTCTCTCTATTAGCTCATTGACGCGTGGCATGAGATTTGCGTCAAACCTGGAGACCTCATTCAACTTCTGATAGTTGTTGCAGAATCTCAATTCAACATCAGGCTTTGGGACCAGGACAATCGGGCTTGACCAACCGCTCTTGGATTACTCAATGACCCTAAGTTTTAACATACACTCCACCTCCTTGGAGACCAATTCTTGGCGGGCCTTTGGAATTTGATAGGGCTTTACGTTTACTGGCTCCGTCAGAGCTTTGTGTTCTATGACCCTTGTGCACCCCGGTAATTCAGAGAACAGATTGCTGCTCTTCTGGAGCAAGTCTTGGCACTGCGGTTTCTGGGCCTTCGACAGCATTTCCGCTATGATGACACCTCCAACTTTCTGGCTGGCTCAGCAAGCATGGAGTTTCAGCTGGCTTTCTGTCCTGCCATGGCTTGATGAGGTTGCCATGGTAGACATGATATGGTTTTGTCTTCCTGGTTGATGAATCTTATAGTTTGCCATTTTGCCAAGAACTTGCTCTCCACAGTAGGAATTAGCACAAGAACTCGATCTCCTGGATTGAGCTGCCTCACTCTGGCTACCCGGTTGTAGACCCTGGCCTGAGCTTCCTGTGCCTGGAGGAGATATCCTTTTATAATGAGCGTCACCTTCGCAATCCTCTGCTGTATCAGTGCCATGTACTCAATGATGCTTCTCTGGGGCGTGACTTCGGCTTCCCAGGTTTCCTTGTCTATATCAAGGAGACCTCGCAGATGGTGGCCATACAAAAGTTCGAATGGCGAGAACCCTGTAGAGGCCTGTGGGACCTCACTGTCATGGTTCCACCCCACAGTTAGTCTGGGAAGCAGTTACTGACAGCTCTGCCATCCAATCAGGTATAGGGATGTCCTGAAGCTATAAATACTTTGATTGACAGTTTGGCCATCCAATCTGGTACAGGGGCATGCTGAGCCGTCAATGTGTTGATTGACAGCTCAACTATGCAATCTGAGACTGTGAGGCATCGGCTGTCTCCATGTGTTCATTATTTCAGTTAATTGCCATGCTTCTTAACTGAGCTGTGTCTCCCAGAACTCTGCCAGACGTACATTCAGCCTGTGAGGTTTGTGCTTTCCTTTGCCTTGAGTTCCGTATGCTTGATCTGTTGCATGACCTTGGACTTTGTTCTGACCATCCACCTCTTTAACCCCTTCAGTTCTGATCAATTAATCTCCCGGTACTCTAACCTTGGAACGTTACATGACTACGCTTTTGTCTCTTCCTTCTGTTTATGACATATCCTCCTGGCTTCTGATCTTGGACTCCTTGACCACTCTGACTCACGGCTTGGCTGTGAAAAGTGACTAGCGTCTCACTCATGGATGAAGAACCATAGATATGGTAAAAGACAGTCCCAGTCTCTACCGTCCTCTTCTATGGCTTTCCTTCAGTGTTTTATTAAATCTTTCCACAAGGCCATCTGTCTGAGCATGGTACACTGAAGTCCTCAACTGGGTGATTTGCAGGACTTTACATAACTTCTTCATCATCTTACTCATTAAAGGTGTTCCCTGATCGGTCAGGATCTCCTTTGGTAAACCTGTCCTGGAAAAGACATGGACGAATTTGCGGGATATACAGTTTGCTGAGGAGTTTCTCAGGGGAATTACTTCAGGATAGCATGTGGCATAGTCCCGGATAACCAATATGTATTGAGGACCACGAGCAGATTATACCAGGGGACTGACCAAGTCCATAGCAATTCTCTCGAATGGCACTTCAATAATGGGCAGTGGCACTAGGGGACTCCGAAAGTGAGATGGGGCAGTTAACTGACACGTAGGGCAGGACCTGCGTTAGTTTAATATTTCCCAGTGACACCAGGGCCAATAGATCCTCTAAGTAAAAAAGGGGGAGAAGTCATCACTGCTTGTGGTCAGAACGCAAAACATAAAGTGCACATGCACATACTGATTTCTAACTGAGTTTCAAAAATGAGACATTTAGCAAACAATGGATCAATTCTTTGAGCCATCCCACCACTTCACGGCATTCTCATAATGGGGCAGTCCTACTCTACGTTTTTTATATTCGCTATGCCATTATGGCCTCTAAAAAGCAAGACCACATTAAATGCAAGCTGTACCTGAAGCATTTCTGAATCACTCCCATGGCACCAGAGAGGGCAGAACAGATAAAGGTTGACCTGGTCTGGACATAGACATTTCAGGTACCAGCTCCACACTGCCTAATATGTGCATGAGAACTTTTTGTATTGTGTTCTGACCACAAGCAGTGCTGGCTTCTCCCCTTTTGCTTTGATATTGGTTTGTGGCTGACCACCACTGTTGCCGTGCGCACTGGGTCATTCACGCCATTCTTTCTGTTTTCATTGTGATTGATCTAGGCTGCTGTACACACATACAGCAGCCCTGCCCTGCCCCAGGCTCTGTTTTGATTAGTGCACCTGTGCCTGGGCCTGTCTCTCTCTCTTTATCTATGGTGCTGGTCAGGCAGTGTGGAGGTCAGATCTGAAATCTCTATGTTTGGACCTGGTCGACCTTTATTTGCGCATACCCTCTCTGGCGCCATGGGAGTGATTCAGAAATGCTACAGGTACAGTTTGCATTCAATATTGTCCCGCTTTTAATACATTTAGGAGGCCATAATGGCACAGCGAATATAATAAAAAAAACGTAGAATGGGATTAATGTGGTCTTGCTTCTGACATATTAAGGAGGCCATAAAGGCACAGCAAATATAAAAACCGTAGAGTTGGACTGCCCCATGAGAATGCCGTGACGTGGAGGGGTGGCTCAAAGAATTGATCAATTGTTTGCTAAATGTCTCATTTTGATATACAGTTAGAAATTAATATGTGCATGAGCACTTTTTGTATTGCGTTCTGACCACAAGCAGCGCTGGCTTCTCCCCTTTTGCTCCAATAGATCATCTACATGATCCATTCCTGCGTTTTCTCCACTCCCAGATGTCCCACAAGATGTTTGAATGGGCCATGTCCAACACCTTCCGTCTATAGGGGTCCGGCACTATTAACTGTTCCACCATCTCCTCCCTTACGTTCATGACCCAATACAACAACTTCCCACTCATCATAAAATAGGGACACCTTGTGTCAGCCCCCGGCTCCTGTTCAACCCCATTCATGATGGTGACATTATTAAAGGCTTCTTTCAGAGTTAGGTCCCTATGTTGGGCAGACCAAAAATTCTCACTGGTCATGCCTAACTCCGGAATGTCAGACTCTGGGGACACTTCCTCCTCATCCCCCACAAGAGCACAAAAGGGAAATCCGTCTGCCTCTGGGTGTGGTGATACCTTACTAGAGTTCACTAGATCCCTATTTGCACCGCGAACTCAGAACCCTTCCCCCACAGATCCCAAAATAAACAAAAGTCCCGGCCTATAATAATAGGGTGCAATAAGTCCTGAACAACGTCAACCTCATGGGACACAGTACAGTGGGCCATTTCTATGTCCACTCTGGCCATAGGGAGGTCCTTAGAATCATCATGTATGCACCGAATGCTGACTTTTCTTGGAGAGGAAGGGTGACACTCACAAGGGTCACTAAACTCCCGGAATCTAGCAGTGCTGTTACCTCCCTCCCGTTCAGCTTCACAGGATATGCTTGAAGCCCCTCACTGGGGGGACAGTTCACACTGCAGGCTGGATACGCATAATATGAACATCGGCGTCAGATGCTGCAGTCCATCTGCTCCAGGGTCAGAGGACAATGGGTGGCTATATGGCTTGGGCCGTGGCACCTCCAGCAAACAGCATCACCTGTAGTGACCTTAGGCCCCACCTCCCTTAACCCTTTGGTCCTTGGACGCCCCACCCCTTTTTGGGCCTCCGCCCCATTATGGAGTGGGATGGCTTCCCAAGGAACCTTCAACCCCCTGGTATCTCTCAACCAGTCTGACCAGTTCATCAGCGTTCCAAGGATCACCCTGGGCAACCCAAGTCTGTATGGGCCTTGGCAGGGAGTGCACAAACCGGTCCATCACCATCTGTTATACTATCTGCACAGGCATAGAGGACTCTGGCTGCAGGCACTCCTGGACCAGGTGGAGCAGGTCAAATATTTGGGAGTGAGGTGGTTTTCCCCGGTGATACGCCCAGTGGTGAACCCACTGTGCCTTGATAACCATTGTCACCCCCAAGATGGAGAGAATCTCAGTTTTTATCTTGTCATACTCGTTGGTGTCCTGCAAAGCTAAATCATAGTATGCCTTCTGGGGTATCACACCAGTACCTCTGCCTTCTGCTCTGGCAGGAGTTTCTCCCTCTCAGTGACCCATTTCAAACACCATCAGGAAGGCCTCAACATCATTCCCAGGAGTCATTTTCTGCAAAGCCCGTCTTGTCATCATCTCATCTCATCATCAGCCGGACTTGGGGTTGGGGCGCTAGTCCTTCCCTGGATGGCGATTGCAACAAGCTGCATCTGCTACCATTGCTCCTGCTGGCTCTGCTGGATCTGCTTTAACAACAGCCTGTTGGTCACTTGCTGGTGCTGCTGTGATTGGACCAGGTGTTTTAGCAGGTCCTCCATTTTTTTCTGGCAATGCTTGCTGACTTGCGACATACCGTACTTAACCCAAGACATGCAGTCCTTCCTGTAGCAGTCGCACGTCTCTGCTGGCAATGCTGCCCGAACATCCAGCACCAATTGTAGGGGTTCTACTCACTTAGGTACGATGGGAGGAAGACAGGAAGCTTGTTCCTTTAAGTTCATGTGGGTTTATTGCTTCATAAACACAGAGGCCAAACAGAAAACAAACAGCTTTTAGATTGGGCAAATAAAACACAAAATGTCCATAGCAGGACTATGCTCCGACAGGCCTGTGGGTACACAGGCTGGAGTAGTGTCCAGTGTTCAGACTCTGTCTGGAGCCAAACACACACAGGAGGCCTTCTCCCTCCCAAAACACAGCTTATGTGCCAAAAACAGCCTCCATTATATAGGCTGTTAACCACACCCAGAGGTAAGGTATTTGGGTAGCTAGACCAGCCCATCTCTCACAGTTACCAGTAACCCGGTCCCAGGTGCAACAAACGAACCTCTTAGTGCTTTCATGCACTAGAGAAAATACTCCAGGTTACATCACAGAGGGAAGCCATCTCTGCAACACATACTTACCTCCCATTGACTATGCAACCATTAGCCACACTACACCTGAAAGAGAATTAAAATAACAAACAATATTCCTCACCTTTTCACAGAGAAGATAATAATCCATTTGTCCCGTGTCTCATGGTGAACTCTTATAATCTGTCTGACATCAGCACGAGCGTGAGAAGGTTCTCATGCTCGTGGTGCCGTCAGAAAGGTCCTTGAAGTACACAGCCAATGAACTCACTTCACCTATTTGACATCATCACGAGTGCAGTGGGAAAATTTCTAAAGGCACGCTGACGTCAGACAGGCAGACAGGTTACAGGAGTTCACCGTGAGACTGAACTTATTATTATCTTCTCTGTGGAAAGGTGATAGGTCTTGGAAATGGTGATAGAAGCAAAGTTTTGTTTTAATAAATTTCTGAATTTTTTTCACTATACGTATTTGGTATCTTTGTAATTGTACTGACCTAAAAAATAGTTTTTTTGGAATTTTAACACACTAGATGCAGCATGTGATAAAATGAATGATGCCATTCAAGAGTAGTATTTGTTCCGCAAAAATAAAAACAGATATATTTTATAAAAAAGTTATATCTCTTTGAAGCTGGGGAAGAAAAAAAAAACAAAGGAAAATTGCCCAGGGATGAAGGGGTTAAAGAGAACATGACATCAAGACTTGATATCGGAAATTAATGGAATGTATACAAAGAAGCGCTTACGTACAATGGCAAGTAGCCAGTGTATAACTCAGAGAAGTGCTATCCGAAGTTTCATGAGATAGCATTTGCTCCAAAGTTATATTCTGGAGCAGTGCCAACTACCCTTAATCTACTCATGCAGAGTTGGCATGAGAAAAAAAATCGCTGCACTGGCAGCGTATATCGAGTCTATGGATGCATGTGAAATAGCAGACTGTTATATGTCACAAATTAAGTTCTCCATCTTCTCCACACCTGAAGTCCAGTTCTCGCATGCGAGAGAATTGGATTACAGGGCACTGACACTCGGGCCACGCTTGCAGCAGAGTTTAAGCTGAGGGTCATTTGCATATAGCATCTGATTCTCTCACATGACAGAATTATTGGATACATTACGCTGGTGTTAGCGAACCCTAATGCCGAATAAATCCTTACCTTTCATACAGAAATCTGTTTAGCTATTTTAGAGAAATCCATGACTAAAACTGTATGCTAATGATTCCCCTGATCCCCACTGCCAGCCTCCTTTGTCTGGCTGACAGGTCACTCGTGTTCTCTGTAATAATACAACTACAGGATTCTATGCAAAATAAAACAGATTCAAAACTCAATTATGTTTTCTATTTTTGGATTATTCTTCACATCTGTTTTTCTCTATCCACTGGTGTTTTGTTTTGTTTACATTTTTAGGTATAGTGTTTTCACTTGAGTGGCCATATAAACATTGCTGTACCACCTGGACTCTGTCTGCTATCAATATATACTTATTATTTCTTTTACTCTCTTGGATATCTCTATTGATTTCCACAGAGCTTTGCAGTCATTCTCATCACTGTCCCCATTGGAGCTCACATTCTAAATTCCATATTTTGAAGTGTGGGAGGTAACCGGAATACCAGGAGGAAACCCACCCAAAGACTGGGACAACATACAAACTCCTTCCAAGTGTTCTCCTTGGTGGGATTTGAACCCAAGATCCCAACCTTGCAAGGTTACAGTGCTGTCCACTGGGCCCCCACACTGCCCATTATCTATATCATTCATTTGTACATTGTTGTATATTGTTCAATTGGTTTTCATATTATTATTTTGCCTTTGGTACATGTTTACAGTTATTTCTGTTTTACACATTTTTATTTTTATTCAGTAAACCTGTATTATTTATATTAATAGAGGTTTATTGAGTGCTAGGATATTTTATTTAAGTGTTGAATCGTGAAACGTTTACTCTAGTGTACATCTATGTAAAAAGTCTAGTAGTTCGCTGGACCATAGGGGGTGCAGTCCAGCGTACTTCTCTCTTACACACACATCTTGAACATTCATATTTGCCAACTCTCTGAAATTGTCCTTAAAAATGTGAGAATTCCAGGAAAAGTTTGCAAATCATGAAGGCACTGTCAAAACCTCCTCCACATGTGCTTTCTCATATATGTGCTTACTGTCACAATCGATTTTTGGATGTGTGGGCAGCTCTGATTCTACTATGATGTAAATGTAGCTTTTTTCCTTCCAGGCCAGCAGGGGTTAATGTCAGTTTCCGTTGCTGGCTGTGTACTGCAATTGCAGAGTTACTAGGTCAGCTGATGTGAGTGGTGACCACTCCCACCCTTCTTTAAATCATCACATGATGCATCAGCTGACTGTCGGTGATAGAGCAATCTATGCTAAGCAATCTGTGTTGACCAAGCCTGAAGTAAGGAGCTCTCTGGTTGCAGTGGTGAATCTGCTGGTTTTCGTGCAGTTCGTGGTCTGGGTGCTTTTCTTCTGCTGTGCAGTGCTTTGCAGCAGAGAAGGCTATTTGTTATGATCCTAGTGGCTTAGGATCACAAATCTAACCAGCTAAGTAGAAAATAATAGGACGAGCTCTGGGGATGTGGTAACTGGACTAACCGCAAACCTGATCCTAACCGCACACACTATAGGCAGCCGTGGAACGTTTCCTGAAATCCTAGACGTCTCTTCACGGCCAGAGAAACTGACTACCCCTAAAGAGAAAGTAAAGACCTCACTTGCCTCAGAGAAATCCCCCAGAGATATAGAAGCCCCCCACAAATAATAACGGTGAGTTAAGAGGAAAAGACAAACGCAGAGATGAAACAGGTTAAGCAAATGAGGCCCGCTAACGCTAGATAGCAGAAAATAGCAAGGGATCTGTGCGGTCAGCAAAAAGCCCTATGCAAAAATATCCACGCAGAGAATGCGAGAACCCCCACACCAACTAACGATGTGGGGGGAGCAACTCAGCACCCCAGAGCACCAGCAAGCAGGGAAATCACATATTAGCAAGCTGGACAAAAACTCATCATATACTAGGAAACATCTTGAACACAGATGAGCAAAAATAAGCAAACAGAACTTAGCTTCTCTTGGAGAGACTGATAACGGATATAGACAGGAGCAATCAGAATAGCACTGAATACAACGGCAACAGGCAAGGAATGAAGGACCAGGTGGATTAAATAGGAAACCTAACTAGCAGATGACGAGACAGCTGATCCTGCCAGAAACCTGCAAAATAACAAAAAGAGCCACCAGGAGGAGCCCAAAGAGAGAACTCACACAGTACCACTCATGACCACAGGAGGGAGCCCGGAAACAGAGTTCACAACAGTACCCCCCCCTTGAGGAGGGGTCACCGAACCCTCACCAGAACCCCCAGGGCGATCAGGGTGAGCCACATGGAAGGTACGAACCAAATCGGCCGCATGAACATCAGAGGCGACAACCCAGGAATTATCCTCCTGACCATAGCCCTTCCACTTAACCAAATACTGAAGCCTCCATCTTGAAATACGAGAATCCAAGATCTTCTCCACCACGTATTCCAATTCTCCCTCAACCAGCACCGGAGCAGGAGGCTCAACAGAAGGAACCACAGGCACCACATACCTCCGCAACAAAGACCTATGGAACACATTATGGATGGTAAACGATGCCGGGAGGTCCAAGCGAAATGACACAGGGTTGAGGATTTCCAAAATTTTATAAGGACCGATAAAACGAGGTTTAAACTTAGGAGAAGAAACCTTCATAGGAACATAACGAGAAGACAACCACACCAAATCCCCCACACGAAGTCGGGGACCCACACAGCGACGACGGTTAGCAAAGCGCTGAGCCTTCTCTTGTGACAACATCAAATTGTCCACCACATGGTTCCAAATCTGCTGCAACCTATCCACCACAGAATCCACCCCAGGACAGTCAGAAGACTCAACCTGACCCGAGGAAAAACGAGGATGAAAACCAGAATTACAAAAAAAAGGTGAAACCAAAGTAGCCGAACTAGCCCGATTATTAAGGGCAAACTCGGCCAATGGCAAAAAAGTCACCCAATCATCCTGGTCAGCAGAAACAAAACATCTCAAATAAGTTTCCAAGGTCTGGTTAGTTCGCTCGGTTTGGCCATTCGTCTGAGGATGGAAGGCCGACGAAAAAGACAAATCAATGCCCATCTTAGCACAAAAGGACCACCAAAATCTGGACACAAACTGGGATCCTCTGTCAGACACAATGTTTTCAGGGATGCCGTGCAGACGAACCACATTCTGAAAAAATAACGGAACCAAATCGGAGGAAGAAGGCAACTTAGGCAAGGGCACCAAATGGACCATTTTAGAAAAACGATCACAAACCACCCAGATGACAGACATTCTCTGAGAGAAGATCCGAAATAAAATCCATGGAAATATGCGTCCAAGGCCTCTTAGGAACCGGCAAAGGCAAAAGCAAACCACTGGCACGAGAACAGCAAGGCTTAGCCCGAGCACAAATCCCACAGGACTGCACAAAGGAACGCACATCCCGTGACAAGGAAGACCACCAGAAGGATCTAGCCACCAAATCTCTGGTACCAAAAATCCCAGGATGACCCGCCAACACTGAAGAATGAACCTCGGAAATAACTCTGCTGGTCCATCTATCTGGGACAAACAGTCTCTCTGATGGACAACGGTCAGGTCTATCCGCCTGAAATTCCTGTAACACCCGTCGCAAATCTGGGGAAATGGCAGACAAAATTACCCCCTCTTTGAGGATACCAACCGGCTCAGAAACTCCAGGGGAGTCAGGCACAAAACTCCTAGAAAGAGCATCAGCCTTCACGTTCTTCGAACCAGGAAGGTACGAGACCACGAAATCGAAACGTGAGAAAAACAACGACCAACGAGCCTGTCTAGGATTCAACCGCTTGGCCGACTCAAGATAAATCAAATTGTTATGATCAGTCAAGACCACCACACGATGCTTAGCTCCCTCTAGCCAGTGTCGCCACTCCTCAAATGCCCACTTCATTGCCAACAACTCCCGATTACCAACATCATAATTTCGTTCAGCCGGCGAAAATTTTCTTGAAAAGAAGGCACATGGCTTCATCACAGAGCAATCAGAGCTTCTCTGTGACAAAACAGCCCCTGCTCCAATTTCAGAAGCATCAACCTCGACCTGGAAGGGAAGAGAGACATCTGGCTGACATAAAACTGGAGCCGAAGAAAACCGGCGCTTCAGCTCCTGAAAGGCCTCAACGGCCGCAGGAGACCAGTTAGTCACATCAGAACCCTTCTTGGTCAAATCCGTCAAAGGTTTAACCACACCAGAAAAATTAGCAATGAAGCGACGGTAAAAGTTAGCAAAACCCAAGAACTTCTGAAGACTCTTAACCGATGTAGGTTGAGTCCAATCATGAATAGCCTGGACCTTGACTGGGTCCATCTCAATAGAAGAAGGCGAAAAAATAAAGCCCAAAAAGGAAACCTTCTGGACTCCGAAGAGACATTTGGAACCCTTCACAAACAAGGCATTGGCACGCAGGACCTGAAATACCATCCTGACCTGCTTCACATGGGATTCCCAATCATCTGAAAATGCCAAAATATCATCCAGATACACAATCATAAATTTATCCAGATATTCTCGGAAGATATCGTGCATGAAGGACTGAAACACAGAAGGGGCATTAGAAAGTCCAAAAAGCATCACCAAGTACTCAAAATGGCCTTCGGGCGTATTAAATGCTGTTTTCCATTCATCGCCCTGTTTTATACGCACAAGATTATACGCACCGCGAAGATCTATCTTGGTGAACCAACTAGACCCCCTAATCCGAGCAAACAGATCAGACAACAATGGCAAGGGATACTGGAATTTGACCGTGATTTTATTTAGAAGGCGATAATCTATACAGGGTCTCAACGAACCATCCATCTTGGCCACAAAAAAGAATCCCGCACCAAGAGGGGACGAGGAGGGGCAAATATGTCCCTTCTCCAAAGACTCCTTTACATAGCTCCGCATAGCGGCATGCTCTGGTACAGACAAATAAAACAGTCGTCCCTTAGGGAACTTACTACCAGGAATCAAATTTATAGCACAATCACAATCCCTATGAGGAGGTAGGGCACTGGATTTGGGCTCATCAAATACATCCTGGTAGTCCGACAAAAACTCAGGGACTTCAGAAGGAGTAGAGAAAGCAATTGATACCAAGGGAGCATCGCCATGAATTCCCTGGCAACCCCTACTCAACACAGACATAGCTTTCCAATCCAGGACTGGATTATGAGCCTGCAACCATGGCAGACCCAACACGACAACGTCATGCAAATTATATAACACAAGAAAGCGAATCACCTCCTGATGTGCAGGAGTCATACACATGGTCACTTGAGTCCAGTATTGAGGTTTATTCTTGGCCAATGGTGTAGCATCAATTCCCTTCAATGGAATAGGGAACTGTAATGGCTCAAGGATAAAACCACAGCGCTTGGCAAATGACAAATCTATCAGATTCAGGGCGGCACCTGAATCTACAAAAGCCATAACTGAGTAGGATGACAGAGAGCAAATCAAAGTAACAGACAAAATGAATTTAGGCTGTACAGTACCAATGGTGACAGATCTAGCAAAGTTTTTTGTGCGCTTAGAGCATGCTGAGATAACATGAGCTGAATCACCACAGTAAAAGCACAACCCATTCTGACGTCTATGATTTTGCCGTTCAATTCTGGTCAGAATCCTATCACATTGCATAGACTCAGGTTTCTGTTCAGAAAACACCGCCAGATGGTGCGCAGGTTTGCGCTCCCGCAAACGCCGATCAATCTGAATGGCCAAAGCCATTGACTCATTCAGACTCGCAGGCGTGGGGAACCCCACCATAACATTCTTAATGGCTTCAGAAAGACCTTCTCTGAAATTTGCAGCCAGGGTGTTGTGATCCGCTTTTTGGCTCCCCTGGTGGTGGCTGGTGGTACTGGAGACTTGTGTGTGCTTTTCTGCCTCAGCTCACCTGCTTCCATCAGTTTTGGGAGTTCCCTATTTAGCCTTGCTCTCTAGTCACTTCCTTGCCGGTTATCATTGTAACCTGAGTCATTCAGTTGCATGTTCCTGCTACTAGTCTGCTGATCAGCTAAGTGGACTCTTGTCCTTATTGTTTTGTTTTTCTTGTCCAGTTTACAGTTTTGTCATTTCCTGTTACTGGAAGCTCTTGTGGACTGAAATTGCCACTCCTGTGTCATGAGTTGACACAGGAGTCTTAAAGTAATTTCAGGATGGGTTTTTTGAAAGGGTTTTTCAGCTGACCGTGAAGTCCTCTTTTGTATCCTTCCTCTATCTAGTAAGTGGACCTCGCTTTGCTAAATCTACCTTCATACTGTGTATGTCTTTTCCTCTGAACTCACCGTTAATATACGTGGGGGCTACTATCATCTTTGGGGAATTTCTCTAGAGGTAAGCCAGGTCTGTTCCTTCCTCTTCCAGGCGTAGTTAGTTCTCCGGCTGGCGCATGGCATCTAGGCAGCCGTAGGAATGCTTCCTGGCTACTGTTAGTTGTGTGGTAGATTTAGGTCACGGTCAGCTTGAGTTTCCATCACCCGAGAGCTAGTCTGTTATTTTTGTGTTTCTGATGTTCCCATGCCATTGGGGAATCATGACACCAGGGCACACTCATTCCACTGAGTAAGCACCGACCATTTCCAAAATTTTTGACAATACACCTCAGCTTCATCCTGACCCTGAGAGAGAGCCAGCAAGGCCTTTTCTGCCTGGTTCTCCAGATTAGGTTCCTCATAAAGCAATCAAAGTGCCAGAAAAAACGCATCCACATTCAGCAATGCAGGATCTCCTGGCGCCAGGGAGAAGGCCCAATCTTGAGGGTCGCCACGTAACAGAGAGATAACAATTCTAACTTGCTGAGCGGAATCACCAGAGGAACGAGGTCTCAAAGAAAGAAATAATTTACAATTATTCTTAAAATTCAGAAACCTAGATCTATCTCCAGTAAAAAACTCAGGAATAGGTACTTTTGGCTCAGACATAGGACTGTGAACAACAAAATCCTGAATGCTTTGCACCCTTGCAGCAAGATGATCCACACTAGAAGTCAGACTCTGAATATCCATGTCTGCAGCAGAACTCAAAGCCACCCAGAGATTAAGGGGAGGAGAGAAGCAGGACAGACTGCAGAGCAGAAAAAAAAAATTGAACTCAGGATTTCTCTTATCCCACTTTTGCGATGCATTTAACACTTTTGGCCTGTTGCACTGTTATGATCCTAGTGGCTTAGGTTCACAAATCTAACCAGCTAAGTAGAAAATAATAGGACGAGCTCTGGGGATGTGGTAACTGGACTAACCGCAAACCTGATCCTAACCGCACACACTATAGGCAGCCGTGGAACGTTTCCTGAAATCCTAGACGTCTCTTCACGGCCTGAGAAACAGACTACCCCTAAAGAGAAAGTAAAGACCTCACCTGCCTCAGAGAAATCCCCCAGAGATATAGAAGCCCCCCACAAATAATAACGGTGAGTTAAGAGGAAAAGACAAACGCAGAGATGAAACAGGTTAAGCAAATGAGGCCCGCTAACGCTAGATAGCAGAAAATAGCAAGGGATCTGTGCGGTCAGTAAAAAACCCTATGCAAAAATATCCACGCAGAGAATGCGAGAACCCCCACACCAACTAACGATGTGGGGGGAGCAACTCAGCACCCCAGAGCACCAGCAAGCAGGGAAATCACATATTAGCAAGCTGGACAAAAACTCATCATATACTAGGAAACATCTTGAACACAGATGAGCAAAAATAAGCAAACAGAACTTAGCTTCTCTTGGAGAGACTGATAACAGATGTAGACAGGAGCAATCAGAATAGCACTGAATACAACGGCAACAGGCAAGGAATGAAGGACCAGGTGGATTAAATAGGAAACCTAACTAGCAGATGACGAGACAGCTGATCCTGCCAGAAACCTGCAAAATAACAAAAAGAGCCACCAGGAGGAGCCCAAAGAGAGAACTCACACAGTACCACTCATGACCACAGGAGGGAGCCCGGAAACAGAGTTCACAACAGCTATTAAGCTAAGTAGGTGTTTTCTCCTTGTCTGTCTCGCATTTGTCACTGTCCCATGTGTTGTACCATTTGCAGTGGTGAGGCTAGTGCTCTTGCCGACCAGTGCACTAGCCAAGGCAGTGTTAGGTGATAGCGAGGGACAAGGTTCCTGATGGCGGTGGTGGGAAGGACCCACTTAGGGCCTTAGGGGAGTGCAGGTAAAGGCTCAGGTTTGAGCTCAGGTGGTGACTATCCCTCATTCCCTATTGGTAGGGCCTTCCTCTCCCCTTTACTATCCCGTTGTGTGTTGTGCCATCCGCTGACCGACCCCCTACTGGGTCAGTACATTGTTATGATCCTAGTGGCAAGGATCGCAGGTCGGACTAGCTAAGTAACTGAACAGACTACTAGCTCTGGGGAAGTGGTAACTAGATTGACCGCAACCTGATCCTATCCGCAAACAACTATAGGCAGCCGTGGAACGTTACCTAAAAAATCCTAGACGTCTCGTCACGGCCTGAGAAACTGACTATTCCTGGAAGGAAAGTAAGTCCTCACTTGCCTCAGTGGAAGACCCCAAAGATATAGAATAGCCCCCCACAAATATTAACGGTGAGTTAAGGGGAAAGCACAAACGCAGAGATGAAATCAGACATAGCAAATGAGGCCCGCTAATACTAGATAGCAGAAAATAGGAAAGAAACTGTGCGGTCAATAAAAAACCCTATTCAAAATATCCACGCAGATTGCTCGAGCCCCCGCACCAGCTAACGGTGCGGGGGAAGCAACTCCGTACCCCAGAGCTTACCAGCAAAAAGAAATCACATATTAGCAAGCTGGACTAGACTCATCATACACAGAAATCATATTGCAGGCAGATGAGCAAAAAATATTCAAACAGAACTTAGCTTATCCTGAAGAGGCAGAAAACGAGATAATCAGGAGTAATCAGAATAGCACTGAATACATTGACAGCCGGCAACAAGTGGCAGTGAAGCAGAGCTAAATAGGAGCCTCCCTGGTGAATAACGAGGCAGCTGATCCAGCAGACCCGCAGGATAATAAACCAAACCACCAGGGGGAGCCAAAAAACCAAAGTCACACAATACCATCTGTGACCACAAGAGGGAGCCTGAAAACGGAGTTCACAACAGTACATATTATCACAGACCCATACTTTTTTCTGGCGAACTCATGGCTCAAGCTCAGGCTTTTGCTCAGCTGATCCAGATCCTCACAGATGAGGTTAAGGAGCTGTGGTGTCAGGTGGTGCAGCAGCTTCAGCGGGTGTCAGGGTTCTGGGTCTCGGATCATGTGCAGGCTCAGCCAGAACCCAAGATACTCTCCCTGACAGGTTCTCTGGAGGGAGAGATACATTTTTAGTTTTTAAGGAGGCCTTTAAGCTGTATTTCAGACTCCTTCCTCGTTCTTCAGGGAGTGAGAAACAGCGTGTGGGGATTATGATCCCCAATCCTGGGCCTTCTCTCTGCCGACCAATTCACTATCTTTGCGATCAGTGGACAAGTTTTTGCGGCATTGACGCTTGTGTGCGGGGATTCTGATGGTGCTGAGTCTAGACTCTGTATAGTCAAGCAGGGGGGTGGCCAGCTGAGAAGTACTGCTCAGAGTTTAGGAGATGGGCCACTGACACGCAGTGCAACGACCCTGCATTTAGGAGTAATTTCTGTCAGGGTCTGTCAGCTAGGCTACAGGATACTCTGGTGCAGTATGCTACTCCTGGGTCGTTGGAAGCCGCCATGGCTATCCAGGTGGATATAAGACTCAGGGAGATACACACACCAAATCTGCCTTCTGTTGTTCTTTCTAGGGAGGAGGACACACTGGTGCAGAAGGATGAACCTATGTAGGTGGCAAGAGTCTCTTCTCAAACTGGGTTGCCTGCGGTTTGCCGTGGTATGGGGGCATGTTTCTACTGTGGACTTTCGGGTCATTACATTAATATCTGTCCATCTCGCACCAAAGTTAATACTTCATCTCCAAAAACGCATTCCCCTGGTTGTGTGGAAGGAGCTGATCAGGGTGTGTATATTTCCTCCATCTTTTCATCTCAGTGTACCATTCCTGCTGAAGTGGTGGTTGGCGGGGTTACTGAGACTATACTGGTGCTTCTGGATAGTGGAGCTGGAGTCAATTTGATGGATTCTCACTTTGTCAAGACCCATGGTGTGATGGGTAGGACACTGGTGAGACCCATTAGCCTTCAGGCAATTGACTCTGTTCCTCTCAGCTAGGGAAGGGTGACCCAAGTCGTAGATAATATACACCTGTGTATAGGGACTCTTCATGAGGAATCCCTGTCATGCTACATCTTGGAGGGTATGTCAACTCCCATCGTCTTAGGCCTTCCTTGCTTGAAAAAACACAACCCGGTCATAAATTGATTGTCCAGGGAAGTAGTTAGTTGGGACCAGTCATGTAAGAACTGCTGCCTGAGAGCTACAATCTCTGCCGTCCTTCTCCAACCTACCCCTTCTTCTCCGGTGGGGGTAGCTGCTGCCATGGAGTAGGGGCAAGACT
The DNA here is from genome assembly GCF_051348905.1 of Ranitomeya variabilis. Taxonomy (NCBI): domain Eukaryota; kingdom Metazoa; phylum Chordata; class Amphibia; order Anura; family Dendrobatidae; genus Ranitomeya; species Ranitomeya variabilis. The sequence goes on from NC_135232.1 coordinate 241,877,568, forward strand.
CAACGCTCACCACAAGTAAACCATGAGTCTCTGACTCCTCTTAGGAGGAGGGGTCAGGGGAAGGTAGTGCTTCCTTCTGTATGTAATGAGGGTAAGAGTTTGGTGACATAGGGGGACGCCTCTCCTGTCAGTTGCTCAAAGGGTTCACCATTCTGTGGCAAACACATGCGTGGAAATAAACGTGCATGTCTGGACCTGTGTGTGAATGAGTACGTGTGGGTGTCCACCAAAAACATCAGGTGGAAGTATGCTTCTGGGATCTGGCGTTCTAGGGTGATCGGGCCATATTGGGTGTTGGCCATTTTCAGCCCGGGGACTTTCCAGCTGGAGTTACCCCCAGTAATGCACGTTCACAATGTATTCCACAGGTTGACACTGTGGAGATTTGTTGCGCCTCCGGAGCCTATGTTACTGTCATCTTCATTGGGCTGTATTTGCCATAAACCTGAAGGTCAGGTGACTGCAGAGGTGAACCCTAGAGGATCGAGGCATCCTCACCGTACGTTGTTTCAGGTGAGGTCCGATGTTGAGGGTCCAGAGGCCCCTCATTGAAAGGGGGTACTATCACGATCCATTTTTGGATGCGTGGCAACCCTGGTTCCACTATAATTTAAATGTAGTTTTTTTCCTTTCAGGCCTGTAGGGGATAATGTCAGTTTCCCCTGCTGGCTGTGTATTGCAATTGGAGAGTGGCTAGGTCAGCAGATGTGGGTGGTGACCACTCCCACCATCCTTTAAATTGTCCCCTGATGCATCAGCTGACTGACGGTGATAGAGCAATAGATATTGACCAAGCCTGGAATAAGGAGCTCTCTGGTTGCAGTAGTGAATCTGCTGGTTTAATGGAGTTCTTGGTCTGGGTGCTTTTCTTCTGCTGTGCGGTGCTTTGCAGCAGAAAAGGCTATTAAGCTAAGTTTGGTGTTTTCTCCTTGTCTGTCTCATGTTTATCACTGTCCCCTGTGTTGTAGCATTTGCACTGGTGAGGCTTGCGTCCTTGCCGGCCAGTGCACTAGCCAGGGCAGGACTAGGTGATAGCGAGGGACAAGGTTCCTGATGGCGGTGGTGGGAAGGACCCACTTAGGGCCTTAAGGGAGTGCAGGGACAGGCTCAGTTTTGAGCTCAGGTGGTGACCATCCCTCATTCCCTATTGGTATGGCCTTCCTCTCCCCTTTACCATCCCATTGTGTGTGTGTTGTGCCATCCACTGACCAACCTCCTGCTGGGTCAGTACACATTGTGACACTTACAATGCATTCAAGAACCATTTGAGAGGATTGGAAGAGGAACTGCCTGAAAGATGAGTGCTCATGGGGCAGTGAAACGCTTTGTGCAGTGCCCCCAGTATCCTCCCAGAAGCTCCCCATAAAAGCTGTATGATCTCTAAATAGACCCTATTGAATGGATATATATATATATATATATATATATATATATATATATATATATATATATATATATAAAGGAAAGCAGCAGAAAAAAATGAAAAACAGTGGACTTTATTGCCCAAATGGCACGGAAACGTTGCCACCCCATTTGGGCAATAAAGTCCACTTTTTTCAGTTTTTTCTGCTGTTTTCCTTTTTCATTTCTATTTTGAAAGCCATTTGATTATTGATTGGGAAAGCTTTGCATGACAATCAAGATAATATTAGATGCTGTTCCAATTTTTTCTTTCTCTCTCTCTCTCTATATATATATAGACATTCACACACAGAAAACTGAGCTCATCTACAAGCATTTGGATTCACAGAAGATAGCAGCACTACAAATATAAAGGTTTTTGTTGCTGTATATTTACGCTACATCAAAAAACACAGTGTCTTAAGGTACCTTCACACGAAACGACTTTGTAACGATATCGCTAGCGATCCGTGACGTTGCAGCGTCCTCGCTAGCGATATCGTTTAGTTTGACACGCAGCAGCGATCAGGATCCTGCTGTGATGTCGCTGGTCGCTGAATAAAGTCCAGAACTTTATTTGGTCGTCCGATCGCCGTGTATCGTTGTGTTTGAAAGCAAAAGCAACGATACCAGCGATGTTTTACTCTGGTAACCAGGGTAAACATCGGGTTACCAAGCGCAGGGCCGCGCTTAGTAACCCGATGTTTACCCTGGTTACCAGCGTAAAAGTAAAAAAAACAAACAGTACATGCTCACCTGCGCGTCCCCCAGCGTCTGCTTCCTGACACTTACTGAGCGCCGGCCCTAAAGTGAAAGTGAAAGCACAGCGGTGACGTCACCGCTGTGCTGTTAGGGCCAGAGCTCAGTCAGTGTCAGGAAGCGGACGCTGGGGGACGCGCAGGTGAGTATGTACTGTTTTTTTTTTTAACTTTTACGCTGGTAACCAGGGTAAACATCGGGTTACTAAGCGCGGCCCTGCGCTTAGCAACCCGATGTTTACCCTGGTTACCCGGGGACCTCGCCATCGTTGGTCGCTGGAGAGCGGTCTGTGTGACAGCTCCCCAGCGATCAAACAGCGACGCTGCAGCAATCGGCATCGTTGTCGCTATCGCTGCAGCGTCGCTTCGTGTGAAGGTACCTTTACTGTTCCAGCAAAGTCGATGGGATTTATACAAATCTCCTGCCTGCTGTGCTTTTTTAAAAGAAAAAAAAAACTGACCTGCAGAGCATGTTTCAAACCCGCAACATGTCAATTTCTTTTGCAGGTACGCTGAGTTTTCTGTGCGGATTTTCCAAAAAAATTTACATTAGATGCAGAAAATCCACAGGTAAAAATTGCACAAGCAGTTTTAATACATTTCCAAGGAAGAAGAGCAGAAAAAATGCAAGTAATCTGCTCATGACTATATCGATAAAGTTTTGTCAAAGCCAAATACCAGAAAGTATCAAAAACAAGATACAAAAAATGCAAGTAACCTAATGTGCCCTAATAATTGCAGAAAATCTGTAACATCAAAAACTCAGCAAAGACTCATTGTGGGAATGTAGCCTTAAGGTACCGTCACACTCAGCAACTCTGCAGCGATATAGACAACGAGCCGATCGCTGGAGCGTCGCTGTTTTGGTCGCTGTAGAGACGTCAAACACAGCAGCTCCAGAACGATGCAGGAGAAATCCAGTGACGTAACGGCGACTCACTTATCGTTCTCGCTGGTTGTTAGCTCCATGTAAAACATTGCTGACATCGTTGCTTTTGATGTCAAACATGACGATACACGCCGACCTGACGACGAAATAAAGTTCTGGACTTCTAGCTCCGACCAGCAATATCACAGCGGGATCCAGATCGCTGCTGCATGTCAAACACAACAAGATCGCTATCCAGGACACTGCAACGTCACGGATCGTTGTCATTCTCGTTGCAAAGTTGCTGAGTGTGACGGTACCTTTAGTGCAGACTTTTCCCAGACAATTGCATTATATGTGAAAAATCTGCAGGTAAAAAACGCATGTGTGTTTCCAGTATGAAAATGAACAAAAAGCGCATGTAATCCATACATGACTATATCAATAGAGAGGGGCATAACTACGGCGGTCGCAGCGGTCGCCAGTGCAACCGGGCCCGGCAGGTCAGAGGCACCCAACACCATGTTGCAGTGCAGGAGATTCCTCCTGCACGGCAAAAGTCTGAGGCGTATCTAGGGGGAGGGGGCAGCCGGGGCACATGAGAGACAGGAAGCAGCTCCAGTCATCATGGTGAGACTGTCAGCTTCTGCTCTGCAGCCCCGGGACAGAAGGTGAGAGCAGGGGGGAGGTGCGGAACAGAGCCGCTTTAGTCAGGAGAAGCTGAGGAGCTGCAGCCGATTTACATCAGCCACCCCTGTACCAGAGAGGAGATTGTGAGTTGTGTATATGAGCTGGTATCTGGTGTGTGTGTGTGTGTGTGTGTGTGTGTGTGTGTGTGTGTGTGTGTGTGATATCTGTAGTGTGTGTGTGTGTGTGTGATATCTGTAGTATGTGTGTGTGTGATATCTGTAGTATGTGTGTGTGTGTGTGTGTGATATCTGTAGTGTGTGTGTGTGATATCTTTAGTATGTGTGTGTGATATCGTAGTGTGTGTGTGTGATATCTGTAGTGTGTGTGTGTGTGATATCGTAGTGTGTGTGTGTGTGTGTGTGTGTGTGTGATATCTGTAGTGTGTGTGTGTGAGGCAGGGGCGTAATTACCACAGTCGCAGCGGTCGCCGCTGCAAGCGGCTCTGGCAGGTCAGGGGCCCGTGTGTCCCCTTGAGCCTGTCTCCCTTGTCCCCTTATGCTTGTGTCCCTTGTCCCCGTGTGCCAGTCTCCCTTGCCCATTAGTCCCTGTGTGTCCCCATGTGCCTGTCTCCTTTGTCCCCTTGTGCTTGTGTTAGTCTCCCTTGCCCACTAGTCCCTGTGTGTCAGTCTCCCTTTCCCACTTGTCCCTGTGTCCCCTTGTGCTTGTATCCCTTGTCCACTAGTCCCCGTGTGCCCCTTGTGTCAGTCTCCCTTGCCCACTTGTCCCCTTGTGTCAGTCTCCCTTGTCCCCTTGTGTCAGTCTCCCTTGCCCACTAGTCCCCTTGTAACCTTCTCCCCTGCCTCCTAGCTCCCATGTGTCCCCTCGTGCCTGTCTTCCTTGCTCCCTAGCCCCCCTATGTTACCCTTGTGCCTGTCTCCCCTAGCCCCCTTGTGCCCTCTCCCCTGCCCCCTCGTCACCATTTGCTTGTGTCTTTCTCACTGCCCCTGTATGGAGGGGCTGCATTATACTATGAGGGGGGCTGCGTTGTATTCTATGGGGGTTACATTGAGTTGTATGGCAGGGCTGCAGGGGGGGGGCCCCATTTGGAAGTTCCCACCGGGGCCCATAACTTTGTAGTTATGCCACTGTCGATAGAGTTTTGTCAAAGCCAAATATCAGGAAGTATCAAAACTAAGGCATCTTTATTTAAAGAATGAAACACCAAAAAAAAGAAAACACAATAAAATGCATGTTAAAAACAAGAGACACAAAAACAGAAAGAAAATAAGGCAAGTAACCTAATTTACCGAATAGGTGGGAACATAGCCTAAGTGTCCCATAGATATACTATTCCAATGAAAAAGCAGCACAAAAATTGTAGTGATCCACTTGTATCTTTGGCGTGACGCCTTTTCTTTGGAAGTGTACTGAGTGGTTGAGTGGTTATGTGCAGTCAGACATGGGCTACTACCTGGACATTCAGGGAAGCTGTGAGGTCTGATGTACATGTAGATTACTGTGCACTAAAGTCATTAGAGCACCATGCCTGTATAATTTTGAAAAGACTTATGAAAGCTAATATATGCTTAGCTATTACAATGGAAGGGTGTGCTCCTCACAATATGTTATTAAATAAACACGTACTTTATTAAATATACTAGTCCACATTTATTTGCTGTGAAACCTGAATTTATGCTGATCTGAATTGTTCCTCCTTGACTAAAAGCCCGTGGTAAACTTCTGATGCCAAGGTGGAAACACCTGTTACCAACTAGATCGAACCAAAACAAACAAAGAGAAACCAGGAACCGGCTACAATGAAACCTCCTCCGTTAATAAAAGGGTCAAAAAGAAAGAAAATGACCAGTCACAGGGAAACCTTTAATCCGCACAGACACCACATAGTGCTATGCATCCCCTCCCCTCTTCCCCTCAGCTTAAGCCTTATTTTCCTGCTTTGAAATGTCAAAAATGCCACAGGGGTAAATTGTTACCACACCTATTAAAAGTACAAAGCTTTCCTTTAAAGTCAAAGAAAAAAATCTCATTCTATCAAGCGGAATCTCTCCTTTCTGAGTTATAGCATTCAGTGCACACTTGACCCCAGAGCACAAGTACCTGGTTTCTCTTTCAGACGTTTCATGGCTCTACTTGTTGAGTTAAATGAGATTGTTCTAAAGAAACCTAGCTCCGGGATATTATTGCTTCTGAAATATGCTTATACTCATCCTGACAAATTTATCATTTTATTTTGACCCTTGCAATCGTTAAAACCTTACAACCTCTGGCAATAGAGCCCACAGGTATGGAGGAAATTCTATCAACCAAGTGCTTTATAATGCAGGAACCACAAATCTAATAGCTCTCACCTGTATAACACATTTCCTATTAATGGAACATTGCCATACACATTTTTGGGATGTTTCCTACATTGTACCACTAAACAGTCATAAAAAACATTTAAAATAAGCAATAAAAATATTTCCTTAGTATTTGATATTGTATGGAATTTTTTAATATTACTATATAGCTTATATACAGTATATGAGATAATATCCTTTCTTTTGTAAATTATAAGAATATTAGAAATCGCCAATAAGTTCCATACCCATATAAAAGCATGAGGCAAGGAACTCAAAGGTGTTGTATCATATTCTTTGGAACATATGGTAAGGGATTATTTGTCCTTACAATATATACCTAAACTACTAAGTAATGCATAATGGTTTGCTAAAGTATTCACCTTCCTTGGCTTTTTACCTCCTTTTATTTTATAACCTGTGTTTAAAGGGAACCTGTCACCTGAATTTGGCGGGCCCTTTTTTCGGTCCGATGGGCGTTGTTTTGGGTCTTTTATTTACCCCTTCCTTTCCCGCTGGCCGCATGCTGGCCGCAATATTGTCTTGAAGTTGATTCGCTTTCCTCCGTAGAACACGCCTGCGCAAGGCAATCTTGCCTTGCGCACGCGCAGTATGCTTTGCCCAACTGCGGGCAAAGCTGAAAAGCATTAGTGCGCATGCGCCGGCGCACTATGTCCCGGAACACAGCCAAATACTTCCGGGACAGACCTCGGTTGACACGGGCGCCGATGGGTGGGATTAGTGACGCACTTTTGGTGCGAACATGTTAAATGCCCTGTCAGAGATTGAAGCTGCATTTAACACATTAACAGCCGCAGGTAGATCACAATTCCAACCACGGCTCTTACAGGCAGATGTCAGCTGATGAAATCAGCTGACGTGTGCCGGAAAAGTTGTGGGCACATCGTCAAAGCCTATGGTCAAACAGGAGGAGGCCAGCTTAAATTTAACTAAATGTCTAAGGTGGTAAAGGGGTTAATATTGTAATTGATTGAAACTTTGCAATACTTTTTTTCTTTTCACAAGACAGTAGAAAAATGCGGCACTCACCCAGGTTGCGAAGTGAATATCTTTAATCTATATATATATAGTGATGCAGTGATCACTAGCGGGTTGGTGAATACTTGCTTGACAGTGATATAACACACAGCAAGACCGTATTTTCTTTAACAAAAGTCCGTGCCTGGTTTATTATACCTCTATAAACCACGGTAGGGCATTTGAACATCAAAGGACCGACATATAGTCCATTTCAGCTGCGGTTACGTTCATACAGTTCATTATATGCATCAACAGAACATAACAACCACCGGCTTGCCTGTCAGGCACACACACTCCTCTGCGACACATACCGGCCATTTACAATAATGCCGGACGTTGTCTCACCATCATAAATATGCCTGCAATGGCCATGCATTCCCATGGCCTCAGTACACCTCCGTGCGTATTCTGAGGGGAACATGCAGCGCCCCCTAGCTGTATCAGGGGTCACTGCATCACAATATATGCACAAATGTTTTGATATCATTTTTTAAGTGGCAGCATTGCTTTCTAATTACTGATAGATTTCAGCTGGTGTCACGACTTTCCATGGCTTTTTGCACCTTTCTTTTTTCATGTGTTCAATACTTTTTCCTTATCATTTATCATAATAACACATAACCTAATTTATGGACATCTATGGTTTGATTTCTTAGCCTGTGTGAATTGGATGGGTTTTTACTGACATCTGGTGATATATTTACTTACAATATTGGTGATGTGTTCAATAGTTACTTCAACCGCTGTATATATGTCACATATATGGAAAGGGTGAAAGTGTTTTGGTTTAAGGCTATCATAAAGGGGGGATCGCCAGATTGAGAGTTTTCCCTAAGAGTGAGCTGTTCCGTAGTAGCAGATTTTGTTATTGTGGATTCAAGCCATTCTTTTTTTTCAAGGGCAGCTATTCATCTGAAAGAGTAACATGTAATATTACATATCTATATATTTTCATGTCATCTGCACCATAGAACTGAACATTTTTCAGCTAAGACTGCAATTTTACATTATCATTGTCATTTAAATGTGGCAGCAGCAAAATGCAAGGATCAGTGACCTGTCATAAGCCCATAAAGATGCATATCAAAGCAGAGCCCCACATAACAGCCCACCCACAGCCCCTCCCCAGAGCACAAGAATCTCATCAACTGAAAACTGCCGATAAACAACAACCGCAAGATGGATTTCATCAACCCAGGTATCATTTTAATCAGTATAATAGCACCAACCTGACACTGTCTTTAGGTTACTTACCAAAATCCTGACAAGTTCCATTTAAAATTGTTATCTATGATTGTTTATTTTCAAATGAATATCCAATATGTATAGGAAACGTTGGTGTGCTACATATGCAGATCACAATTCTGTGCAGTGTCCCAAACCACATAGGGATGAGACCGACCTGTGCCTCTGTGATACATACTGAACATGCTTCAAAGAAATGGCCAATTAACCTTCTTTACAACCCTTTTAATGCACTGAAAATTAAACTCATACGTCTAAATGTAAACCTTAGGAAAGCAATGGAGATTATCTGCTAATAGTAGATTGTTACATAGGCAACTCAGTGAGGGCATGGCACAACACATCTTACATTTTTAATACAAACACATTTGGGACTCCTCAGATCTGTAACATGCTGTATATGCATTAGTTAATGCTAAAAATTAATTGTGGCAGCAAATCCAGGCAATAAATGATTCAATGTAATGTTAGATCTCAATATAATATTACTCATCTGGACAAATAGGGAGGAATGGGAAGCATTATGTATTACAGTATTCATATGTCAACACATTTATTCAGCGGCTTACAAAGATGGGACAATGCCATTAGTAGCCTGCAGGAAAATACAGGGAACTGTTTGCAGTGTAAATTCAGGTAATGATGATGAATATCTTCTCAGTGGTTGATGAACAGGTTTAATATGATGTCAGGTATTATGCACAATTATGAATTGTTCCAAGGCAAATACAAGCTCCAAAACAAGAAGATAACCATAGAAATGCCAATCTTTTCTCCTGATCTCAACATGCAGCTTGTCAGTTTATCATTTGGCTCTGAGGATTATATGGTTCATTTAATTTGTAGCATCTTGCCTCTGATATCTTTGACTCCATTTCTACCACAGTTCATCTAACTTACTATTCCATTTCTTTAAAGGGAATCTGTCAACCCAAAATTTGCCTATAAGCTAAGGCCACCGCCATCAGGGGCTTATCTACAGCATTCTGTAATGCTGTAGATAAGCCCCCGATGTAACCTGAAAGGTAAGAAAAAACGGTTATATTATACTCACCCAGGGGTGGTCCCAGTTCGGTACGCTCCGATGGGCATTGCGGTCTGGGTCCGGCGCCTCCCATCTTCATACGATGAGGTCCTCTTCTTTTCTTCCTGCTGCGGCTCCTGTGCAGGCGTACTTTGTCTGCACTGTTGAGGGCAGAGCAAAGTACTGCAGTGTGCTGGCGCCGGGAAAGGTCCGAGAAGCCCAGCGACTGTGCACTGCAGTACTTTGCTCTGCCCTCAACAGGGCAGATAAAGTAAGCCTGTGCAGGAGCCGTGGCAGGAAGCAAAGAAGAGGACGTCATCAAATGAAGATGGGAAGCGCCGGACCGCGACAACCATCGGACCGGACTGAACCGGGACCGCCCCTGGGTGAATATAATATAACTAGATGGTGGCCTGATTCTAATGCATCGGGTATTCTAGAATATGTATGCGTAGTGTATAGCACAGCCCACGTAGTATATTGCGCAGCTCACGCAGTACATTGCGCAGTCCATGCAGTACATTGCGCAGCCCACGCAGTACATTATGCAGCCCACGCAGTACATTGCGCAGCCCATGCAGTACATTGCGCAGCCAAGGCAGTACATTGCGCAGCCAACGCAGTACATTGCGCAGCCCACGCACTACATTGCGCAGCCCACGTAGTACATTGCGAAGCCCATGTAGTACATTGCGCAGCCTACGTAGTATATTGCACAGCCCACATAGTACATTGCGCAGCCCACGTAGTACATTGCGCAGCCCACGCAGTACATTGCGCAGCCCACGCAGTACATTGCGCAGCCAAAGCAGTACATTGCGCAGCCAACGCAGTACATTGGGCAGCCAACACAGTACATTGCGCAGCCCACGCACTACATTGCGCAGCCCACATAGTACATTGCGCAGCCTGCGTAGTACATTGCGCAGCCTGCGTAGTATATTGCGCAGCCCACGTTGTATATTGTGCAGCCCACATTGTATATTGCGCAGCCCATGTTGTATATTGCGCAGCCCACATAGTATATTGCGCAGCCCATGTTGTATATTGCGCAGCCCACGTAGTATATTGCGCAGCCCACGTAGTATATTGCGCAGCCCACAGAGTATATTGCGCAGCCCACAGAGTATATTGCGCAGCCCACGTTGTATATTGCGCAGCCCACATTGTATATTGCGCAGCCCACATATATAGCAATGTGGGCATGATATCCCTGTTAAAAAAAAATTAAAATAAAAAATAGTTATATACTCACCTTCTGTTGGCACCTGGATCCAGGAAGTGGTTACCAACTCTTGGGATCCACCGAACCTCCGCCGAGCCGCTCGCGCCGGCCGCCATCTTCCGTTCCCAGGATGCATTGCGAAATTACCCAGATGACTTAGCGGTCTCGTGAGACCTGCTAAGTCTTCTGGGTAATTTCGCAATGCATCGCTGGGAACGGAAGATGGTGGCCGGCGCAAGCGGCTCAGCGTACTACGGAGGGTGAGTATAGCAGGTTTTTTGTTTTTTTATTATTTTTAAAATTACATTTTTTTACTATTGATGCCACATAGGCTGCATCAATAGTAAAAAATTGGGGACCCACAGGGTTAATAGCAGCGGTTACAGAGTGCGTTACCCGCGGCATAATGCGGTCCGTTACCGCCGGCATTAACCCTGTGTGAGCGGTGACCGGAGGGGAGTATGCGGGCGCCACTCGTCTAAAAATAAGAGTTGCTCCAAAAGTGACAGGGCATTTTTAAAAATGTTGCTATTAGGTTTACTTTTGAACACAATGCTCCTGGAAGAACATCTCCTCTGGAAGAAGCCATGGTGAAATGCATGTCAGGCACCACAAAGGTAATATACAGCCCTGGCAAAAATTAAGAGACCACTGGAAAATCTTCAGTTTGTCTGATTTTTCTCTTTATAGGTATATTTTTGAGTAAAATGTAAATTGTTCTTTTATTCTTTAGACTTCTGACAAGATACAGTATCTCCGAATTTCCAAGCAAAAATTTTTCAATTTTTTTTCTGACAAAGAAAAATGGTCACAATTAAAAAAAACAGTGCTTTCAGACCTCAAATAATGCAAAGAAAACAAGTTCATAATAATTTAGAAACAACTATACTAATGTTTTAACTCAGGAAGAGTTCAGAAATCAATATTTTGTGGCATAACCATGATTTTTAATCACAGCTTTCTTGCGTCTTGGCATACTTTCCACCAGTCTTTCACACTACTTCTGGGCAAAAATTTAAGCAATTCTCCTTTGTTTGATAGCTTGCGAGCTTGTGACTATCCTTCACCCTTTTGATTACATTCCAGAGGTTTTCAATGGGGTTCAGGTCTGGAGACTTGGCTACCCATGACAGGGTTTTGATGTAGTGGTCTCTTAATTTTTTCCAGAGCTGTATATTCAGCACTATGCTTACTATGTACCTTTTATATTCATGTTCCTCATGTTAGAAATGACCCAGCTAATATGTATGTTCCACAATCAGTTTAGTGATTCTTATATCAGAACTAGATTCATCTTACTTATTTATTCTACCAGTACTTATTTATGGTATACAGTACAGACCAAAAGTTTGGACACACCTTCTCATTTAAAGACTTTTCTGTATTTTCATGACTATGAAAATTGTACATTTACACTGAAGGCATCAAAACTATGAAGTAACACATGTGGAATTCTATACTTAACAAAAAAGTGTGAAACAACTGAAATTATGTCTTATATTCTAGGTTCTTCAAAGTAGCCATCTTTTGCTACTTAGCCCCAGAAATCGCAGGTTAACAGCAGCTCAGATTAGAGACCAGGTCAATGCCACACAAAGTTCTAGCAGCAGACACATCTCTACAACAACTGTTAAGAGGAGACTTTGTGCAGCAGGCCTTCATGGTAAAATAGCTGCCAGGAAACCACTGCTAAGGACAGGCAACAAGCAGAAGAGACTTGTTTGGGCTAAAGAACACAAGGAATGGACATTAGACCTGTGGAAATCTGTGCTTTGGTCTGACGAGTCCAAATTTGAGATCTTTGGTTCCAACCACCGTGTCTTTGTGCAACGCAGAAAAAGTGAACGGATGGACTACATGCCTGGTTCCCACCGTGAGGCATGAAGGAGGAGGTGTGATGGTGTGGGGGTGCTTTGCTGGTGACACTGTTGGGGATTTATTCAAAATTGAAGGCATACTGAACCAGCATGGCAACCACAGCATCTTGCAGCGGCATGCTATTCCATCCGGTTTGCGTTTAGTTGGACCATCATTTATTTTTCAACAGGACAATGACCCCAAACACACCTCCAGGCTGTGTAAGGGTCATTTGACCAAGAAGGAGAGTGATGGGGTGCTACGCCAGATGACCTGGCCTCCACAGTCACCAGACCTGAACCCAATCGAGATGGTTTGGGGTGAGCTGGACTGCAGAGTGAAGGCAAAAGGGCTAACAAGTGCTAAGCATCTCTGGGAAATCCTTCAAGATTGTTGGAAGACCATTCCCGGTGACTACCTCTTGAAGCTCATCAAGAGAATACCAAGAGTGTGCAAAGCAGTCATCAAAGCAAAAGGTGACTACTTTGAAGAACCTAGGATACAAGACATAATTTCAGTTGTTTCACACTTTTTTGTTAAGTATATAATTCCACATGTGTTAATTCAGAGTTTTGATGCCTTCAGTGTGAATGTACAATTTTAATAGTCATGAAAATACAGAAAAATCTTTAAATGAGAAAGTGTGTCCAAACGTTTGGTCTGTACTGTATATTAAAAATTGTTTTACATGTCACCTTAATCATCCTATGAAGTCATCTGTTCTAACATACAAGGTTCACCTTGGTTATGTATTCCCTGCACTCTTGTGTAATTTTAATCTGTGCATGGGCATTATGCATACGATATATATACTACAGAACACCAGTGACTGTCTGTCCACAGTCTCCAACATCATGTCCGCTGTCTGTCTGAAACTCAACCTTTCCAAAACTGAACTACTTCTGCTCCCGCTGTCTACTAACCTCCCTATATTTGGCATCTCCCTCTTCGTGGGTGGCACCATAATAATGTCTAGGCAACAGCGCGCTATCCGGGTGTTATCTTTGACACCAATCTTTCCTTTACCTCCCATATTCAATCTCTTGCCCGCTCTTGTTGCTTACACCTAAAGAGCATCTCTAGAATCCGCCCCTTTCCCACCATGGAAACAGCAAAAACTTCAAAAAGAACCTGAAGACCTACCTCTTCCGGCAAGCCTACAACCTGCAGTAACCACCGATCGACCAAACCACTGCACGACCAGCTCTATCCTCACCTACTGTATCCTCACCCATCCCTTGTAGATTGTGAGCCCTCGCGGGTAGGGTCCTCTCTCCTCCTGTACCAGTTGCGACTGGCATTGTTCAAGATTATTGTACCTGTTTTTATTATGTATACCCCTCCTCACATGTAAAGCGCCATGGAATAAATGGCGCTATAATAATCAATAATAATAATAAATAATAAACTCTCACTGCTACCCTGATCTACTCCCGCCTGGACTACTTTAATGATCTATTAATTGGCCTCCCCCTCACTTGACTTTCCCTTCTCCAGTCCATCTTTAATGCAGCAGTCCATCTGGCTAATCGGTACTCAAACTCTTCGTCAGTCATTGCACTGGCTGCCCATTCATGATAAGATCCAACTCAAACTGCTTGTTCTCACCCACAAAGCTCTCCATAGTGCTGCACCCCCTACATCTCCTCCCTCATTTCTGTCTATCGGCCTAGCACTACAAGTGACTTTGAACTAACCTCTGCACTAATCTGTACCTCCCACTCCTGGTTCCAAGACTTCTCCCGTGTTGCGCCAATCCTCTGCCCCACGAAATTAGGACTATCCACAAATTACACAGTTTTAGACGCTCCCTCAAAACACATCTGTTCAGAGTGGCCTATCACGTTCCCTAATCAAAGTCCTTTCATGTATGTATGTGTGTGTGCGTGTGTGGTCCATTCACTATTTATCTGAGAATAACCCTCCATCAAACTCCACCGCAACCACTAGCATAACAAATACTGGCTGGTGACTACCTCATACAGCCTTTATCTATCCCCCACTACCTCAAGATGGCTGGATCATCGTTGTAAATATGCACCTGTACTTTGTGTCTCTCCCCACCTCATTGAAGATTGTAAGCTCTCACAAGCACTGTCATCATATTTTGCTTTAATTATTGTATTAGTTTAAAAGCTGTTACTTATGACTTGTGTATGAACTGTTAAGGCTGGTTTCACACTTGCGTTTTGATCTGCAGCGTTTTTACCGAAAAAAACGCATGCGTTTTTTTCCCTATGTTTAACATTAAAAACGCATGCGTTTTTTTTTACGCGTTTTGCAGCGTTTTACGACGCATGTGTTTTTTTGCTGCATGCGTTCTTTTGCAGAAATGCAACATGTAGTAATTTTCAGAGGCGTTTTTTTGCCGCAAAAAAACGCATGCATTCATTTGCGTTTGATTTGCGTCAAAAAATACATTGATGTCTATGGAAACGCATGCGTTTTTGCATACATGCGTTTGCTTGCATTTTAAACGCATGCGTTTTTATAGAAAAAACAAGAATACACCCTGATAAGCCACCCCCCACCATCAGGGAGATAAAGGGATCCAAACCCTAACCCTAACCTTAACCCTACCCCTAACCCTAACCCTAACCCTACCCCTAACCCTAACCCTAACAATATGACAGTGAATACTCTCTGAGTTTATATTTTTAGTACTCTATAGCAATACCGTATATCTTGGGGTGTCCACATTGAACAAAGCTTTTTATTAGAAGAATGTCCTGGTCTCCAGGTCAACATAATAGCCAATCCCTATGGATCCCTAGGATACCTTGGGTAGGGTTAGGGTTAGGGGTAGGGTTAGGGTTAGGGTTTGGATCCCTAGAGTTAGGGGTAGGGATAGGGTTAGGGTTTGGATCCCTAGGGTTATGGTTAGGGTTAGGGGTAGGGTTAGGGTTTGGATCCCTTTATCACCTTGATGGTGGGGGGTGGCTTATCAGTGACCTGGTGACCAGGACATTCTTCTAATAAAAAGCTACCCCTAACCCTAACCCTAACACTAGAGATCCTAACCCTAACCCTAACCCTAGCTAATTCTATTAATAGTGGGTTTTCTAGTTGATTTTGATGATTGGCAGCTGTCACACACTTCTCAGCATGCGTTTCAAAAACGCAAACACAGGAAAAACGCATGTAAATGCGTCAAAATGCCGCGTTTTTTTTCTGCATGCAAAAACGCATGTGTCTAAAAAACGCAGCGTTTGCACGCGTTTACATGCGTTTTTTCACCACCTGCGGTTTTTTTACAAACGCTGCAGATCAAAACGCAAGTGTGAAACCAGCCTAAACTGTAACGTGCAGCAGAATATGTTGGCACTATATAAATAAAGATTGTTATCATTATTATTATATCTTTTGTTTCTGGCTAAATCTCTTTCCATGATGATATCACCATTTTTATTGCATTCTGTATATTTTATGTTTTGGTACAATAAAAATAATTATTTTTCTATATTTGTGGTCATAGATGTAGGTTTAATTGTTGCATGCTGTTTATGACTACCATTCCCATTTATCTCCGTTACATTGTTTTTGTAGGTAATGTGTACATTTTTACACTTGTAAATATAAGTAATCAATATTACCAAGTATTTATCGATGCACTGTAAATCATTTGATGCATGCAATATGTGAATTATAATATTTTAAAAGATGAGTTGATATAAGAATGGCATATATGAAGTTTCAATGTATGTTCTCAGACACACCTTGATCATGCACAGCAGAACAGCCTGGTATTTCCCAGACCACACCCACATTTCTTACAGTCTTGATATGCCTACGGTTATATGGGGAGATCTCCAAAACGTGTCCTGGGGAGATAAAGCATTACCATATTTTTCGGACTATAAGATGCACCAGACCATAAGACGCACTCCAAATTTTCAGGAGGAAAATAGGGAAAAAAATTAATGTGTCAAATGGGGGTCCGTCTTACAGTCCGAATACAGTCAGCACAACAGAGCACTGCCGAAGCTGCCGCACCAGCCTGGGAAGGGAGTGTGGTCATCTCCCTGCAGCATTGGACCAACGCAAAATCACCTAACTCCTGCTGCCGCAACACTACTTGTAAGTATATTCCGACTATAAGATAAACCTGCATTTTCCTCCAAAATTTTTTGGGAATAAAGTGCTTTTTATAGTCTGGAAAATACGGTATATTATGCATTATAAGTGGAATTTTCTCCCTGTTAACTACAAATGCTCAGCTTCAAAATTAGGTTAGAACTTCAGCAGCTTCCAAAGCATCAGTTTCCACATTTTGCACATACCACTTGGTATAATCTGAGCAACACCGTTTCCAAAAAATGTGCCATGAGCACTATTTCAAGTCTTAACAGCTTGATGAGTATACCCCTAGCTTCTGTTTGAATTAATAATTTTTGGGTTTTGCCACTTTCAAGGTATTTTAGAACATCTAAGATGGATTTTCAAAAAAATTATTTCCCAAAAATTTTTTGGCGAATGTGGATTTTTGTCAAAATTCAAGTAGAATTCTATTCCACTTGAATTAATTTACTCATCTATATTACCAATACAGAAAAAGCAATATTCATTTTTATTATTTTGTTGTTGTTTCAGCTAAGTGTACATATGAGATATAGCTGTATCTCCTGAATCTACCATAAATGTTCCTTGACAGGTGGGGAAGTTGTTGGTGAGGAATAATTCAGAGGTATGCTGAACCATTTGTAAAGGTCTATTTACCCTGCTGAATTATCATCAGCAGCATTTCTAGGAACACTCATTCACAATAATCAGGCTGTCTAAACTGACTATCGATCACTAGTGATGAGTGAGCACTAAAATGCTCGGGTGCTCATTGCTCAGGTCGAGCAGATTGGAATACTCGGGTACTAGGCCAGAACAATGAGCCCAATGTAAGACTATGGGAGACCCGAGTATTTTTACCGTGATCCCCCCAGGGGTCCCTTTAAGGTCTAAAAACATCTGAAAATGATGGAAACACTGCTAAACTGACACAGGGACATCATGATGATCGCCGCTGGAAGCATTCCTGACTCCTAGTTCACAGCTGTAAACATTTTTTTCCAAGATTCATCCCATTTTTTCCGGTGCAATAAAAAACACACTAAAACTAAACCAAAACGGATTTTGCTGGGAAATATGTTAAGGTACATCCTTTGTAGGTTGATAACTTGCCTGTAAGGCCAAATTTTTAACCCCAGACTAAAAAATTCCTCCCCCACTTAGGCTTAGTTCAGACACAGCGTTTTTGAAACATTTTTCAACTTTAACATTGCTTTCAACTACTACAAATGTATTCACTAGGAAAGGGAATTGTAACATTTAACAACCCTAGCTGGCTATGTGGTGTGTGACTCATAACCAGACCCATCTTGTTTCATTTATGAAGGAGAGAATCTTACAGTCACAGAGCCTATTTTTACTGCTGCATCAGGCGGCATTAATCTTCTTAAAGGGCCATTATTAAAAAAGTGGGTCTCCTAAACTGTTGTATGCTGTGAGTGGATGGGCTGCCAAGAATTACGACGCACTACAATACCCCTTTCATAAGGTGTCCAGGAGGGCCTCCTGAAAAAATGTTGCATTGAATGCAAGGCCTGCCCTGCTACCAATTCATATGCACACCAATACGCCTTGGAACCCACAAACTGGATGGGCCCATGAAAATCCACTTCACAATATTCATTTTGTGCTCCATACTCCTTTGTTTTACACATTGGCAGCAAGGCCAGCCCTGCTGCATAGTGAGTCATATGCACCCCATTATGCCTTGGAACCCCAATACTGGATGGGCCCATGAAAATCCATTTTACAATATTCATTTTGTCCTCCTGTACTCTTTTGTTTTACACATTGGCAGCAAGGCCAGTCCTGCTGCATAGTCATATGCACCCCATTACGCCTTGGAACCCATATACTGGATGGGCCCATGAAAATCGACTTGTGTTGTGAAATTGGATTTTGGGCTCCCCCGGTGGCCACTGGTGGAATTGAACTTGTGTGCATCATCCCCTCTGTTCACCTGTTCCCATCAGGATGTGGGAGTCGCTATTTAACCTTGCTCCTCTGTCACTTCCATGCCGGTCAACATTGTAATCAGAAGCCTTTCTGTGCATGTTCCTGCTACCAGACAACTTCCAGCTAAGTCGGACTTTTGTCCTTGTTTGTTTTTTGCATTTTGTTCCAGTTCACAGCTGCAGTTTCGTTTCTGTGTCTGGAAAGCTCTTGTGATCTGAAATTGCCACTCTGATGTTATGAGTTAATACTAGAGTCTTAAAGTAATTTCAGGATGGTGTATTGATAGGGTTTTCAGCTGACCATGAAAGTACCCTTTCTGTCTTCCTGCTATCTAGTAAGCGGACCTCGATTTTGCTAAACCTATTTTCATACTACGTTTGTCATTTTCATCTTAAATCACCGCCAATATATGTGGGGGCCTCTGTCTGCCTTTCGGGGAAATTTCTCTAGAGGTGAGCCAGGACTATATTTTCCTCTGCCAGGATTAGTTAGTCCTCCGGCCGGCGCTGGGCGTCTAGGGATAAAACGCAGGCTACGCTACCCGGCTACTGTTAGTTGTGCGGCAGGTTTAGTTCATGGTCAGTTTAAGTTTCCATCCTTCCAAGAGCTAGTTCCTATGTATGCTGGGCTATGTTCTCTTGCCATTGAGAACCATAACAGTTTGACCGGCCCACAAAGGGTTAAATTAATTGGCAGAGAAAGGAGAGAAAAAAGAAGTCTGCTGAAAAATTTTTTTTTTTTTTTTTTTCCTTCAGTTCTGAGTGTGCTTTCAATTGAATCACTTGCAAGTCTGCCTATATTGCAGCCTTCCTCTCTCTCTCTCCTTCTAATCCTGGAATGGCTCTGTGTTCACCTGTTTAAAATGGATATTCAGAGTTTAGCTGCAGATTTGAATAATCTCACCACGAAAGTTCAAAATTTACAAGATTTTGTTGTTCATGTTCCTATATCTGAACCTAGAATTCCTTTGCCTGAATTTTTCTCGGGGAATAGATCTTGCTTTCAAAATTTCAAAAATAATTGCAAGTTGTTTTTGTACCTGAAATCTCGCTCTGCTGGAGATCCTGCTCAGCAGGTCAGGATTGTGATTTCCTTGCTCCGGGGCGACCCTCAAGATTGGGCTTTTGCATTGGCTCCAGGGGATCCTGCGTTGCTCAATGTGGATGCGTTTTTTCTGGCCTTGGGGTTGCTTTATGAGGAACCTCATTTAGAGCTTCAGGCGGAAAAAGCCTTGATGTCCCTATCTCAGGGGCAAGATGAAGTTGAAATATACTGCCAAAAATTCCGTAAATGGTCTGTGCTTACTCAGTGGAATGAGTGCGCCCTGGCGGCGAATTTCAGAGAGGGTCTCTCTGATGCCGTTAAGGATGTTATGGTGGGGTTCCCTGTGCCTGCGGGTCTGAATGAGTCCATGACAATGGCTATCCAGATCGATAGTCGTCTGCGGGAGCGCAAACCTGTGCACCATTTGGCGGTGTCTACTGAGAAGACGCCAGAGAATATGCAATGTGATAGAATTCTGTCCAGAAGCGAACGGCAGAATTTTAGACGAAAAAATGGGTTGTGCTTTTATTGTGGTGATTCAACTCATGTTATATCAGCATGCTCTAAGCGTACTAAGAAGCTTGATAAGTCAGTTTCAATTGGCACTTTTCAGTCTAAGTTTATTCTATCTGTGACCCTGATTTGTTCTTTATCATCTATTACCGCGGATGCCTATGTCGACTCTGGCGCCGCTTTGAGTCTTATGGATTGGTCCTTTGCCAAACGCTGTGGGTATGATTTAGAGCCTCTTGAAACTCCTATACCTCTGAAGGGGATTGACTCCACCCCATTGGCTAGTAATAAACCACAATACTGGACACAAGTAACTATGCGAATTAATCCGGATCATCAGGAGATTATTCGCTTTCTTGTGCTGTATAATCTACATGATGTGTTGGTGCTTGGATTGCCATGGCTGCAATCTCATAACCCAGTCCTCGACTGGAACGCTATGTCTGTGTTAAGCTGGGGATGTAAGGGGATGCATGGGGACGTACCTTTGGTTTCCATTTCGTCATCTTTTCCCTCTGAGATTCCTGAATTCTTGTCTGACTATCGTGACATTTTTGAAGAACCTAAGCTTGGTTCATTACCTCCGCACCGGGAGTGCGATTGTGCCATAAATTTGATTCCGGGTAGTAAATACCCTAAGGGTCGTTTATTTAATCTGTCTGTGCCTGAACATGCTGCTATGCGAGAATATATAAAGGAGTCCTTGGAAAAGGGACATATTCGTCCTTCGTCATCTCCCTTAGGAGCCGGTTTTTTCTTTGTGTCTAAGAAAGATGGCTCTTTGAGGCCGTGTATTGATTATCGGCTTTTGAATAAAATCACGGTTAAATATCAATATCCGTTGCCACTGCTGACTGATTTGTTTGCTCGCATAAAGGGGGCCAAGTGGTTCTCTAAGATAGATCTCCGTGGGGCGTATAATTTGGTGCGAATTAAGCAGGGGGATGAGTGGAAAACCGCATTTAATACGCCCGAGGGCCACTTTGAGTATTTGGTGATGCCTTTTGGCCTTTCAAATGCCCCTTCAGTCTTTCAGTCCTTTATGCATGACATTTTCCGTGATTATTTGGATAAATTTATGATCGTGTATCTGGATGATATTCTGATTTTTTCGGATGACTGGGACTCTCATGTCCAGCAGGTCAGGAGGGTTTTTCAGGTTTTGCGGTCTAATTCCTTGTGTGTGAAGGGTTCTAAGTGCGTTTTTGGGGTTCAAAGGATTTCCTTCTTGGGATACATTTTTTCCCCCTCTTCCATCGAGATGGATCCTGTCAAGGTTCGGGCTATTTGTGATTGGACGCAACCCTCTTCTCTTAAGAGTCTTCAGAAATTTTTGGGCTTTGCTAACTTTTATCGTCGATTTATTGCTGGTTTTTCTGATGTTGTTAAACCATTGACTGATTTGACTAAGAAGGGTGCTGATGTTGCTGATTGGTCCCCTGCTGCTGTGGAGGCCTTTCGGGAGCTTAAGCGCCGCTTTTCTTCCGCCCCTGTGTTGCGTCAGCCTGATGTTGCTCTTCCTTTTCAGGTTGAGGTCGACGCTTCTGAAATCGGAGCTGGGGCGGTTTTGTCGCAAAGAAGTTCCGACTGCTCCGTGATGAAACCTTGTGCTTTTTTTTCTCGTAAATTTTCGCCCGCCGAGCGGAATTATGATATTGGGAATCGGGAGCTTTTGGCCATGAAGTGGGCTTTTGAGGAGTGGCGTCATTGGCTTGAGGGGGCTAGACATCAGGTGGTGGTATTGACCGACCACAAGAATTTGATTTATCTTGAGTCCGCCAGATGCCTGAATCCTAGACAGGCGCGCTGGTCGTTGTTTTTCTCTCGGTTTAATTTTGTGGTGTCATACCTACCGGGTTCTAAGAATGTTAAGGCGGATGCCCTTTCTAGGAGTTTTGAGCCTGACTCCCCTGGTAATTCTGAACCTACAGGTATCCTTAAGGATGGAGTGATATTGTCTGCCGTTTCTCCAGACCTGCGGCGGGCCTTGCAGGATTTTCAGGCGGATAGACCTGATCGTTGCCCACCTGGTAGACTGTTTGTTCCTGATGATTGGACCAGTAAAGTCATTTCTGAGGTTCATTCTTCTGCGTTGGCAGGTCATCCTGGAATCTTTGGTACCAGGGATTTGGTGGCAAGGTCCTTCTGGTGGCCTTCCCTGTCACGAGATGTACGAGGCTTTGTGCAGTCTTGTGACGTTTGTGCTCGGGCCAAGCCTTGTTGTTCTCGGGCTAGTGGATTGTTGTTGCCCTTGCCTATCCCGAAGAGGCCTTGGACGCACATCTCGATGGATTTTATTTCGGATCTTCCTGTTTCTCAGAAGATGTCTGTCATCTGGGTGGTGTGTGACCGTTTCTCTAAGATGGTCCATTTGGTTCCCCTGCCTAAGTTGCCTTCTTCTTCCGAGTTGGTTCCTCTGTTTTTTCAAAATGTGGTTCGTTTGCATGGTATTCCGGAGAATATAGTTTCTGACAGAGGAACCCAATTCGTGTCTAGATTTTGGCGGGCATTCTGTGCTAGGATGGGCATAGATTTGTCTTTCTCGTCTGCTTTCCATCCTCAGACTAATGGCCAGACCGAGCGGACGAATCAGACTTTGGAGACATATTTGAGGTGTTTTGTGTCTGCAGATCAGGATGATTGGGATGCTTTTTTGCCTTTAGCGGAGTTTGCCCTCAATAATCGGGCCAGCTCTGCCACCTTGGTGTCTCCTTTTTTCTGTAATTCGGGGTTTCATCCTCGATTTTCCTCCGGTCAGGTGGAATCTTCGGATTGTCCTGGAGTGGATGCTGTGGTGGAGAGGTTGCATCAGATTTGGGGGCAGGTGGTGGACAATTTGAAGTTGTCCCAGGAGAAGACTCAGCTTTTTGCCAACCGCCGGTGTCGGGTTGGTCCTCGGCTTTGTGTCGGGGACTTGGTGTGGTTGTCTTCTCGTTTTGTCCCTATGAGGGTTTCTTCTCCTAAGTTTAAGCCTCGGTTCATCGGCCCGTACAAGATATTGGAGATTCTTAACCCTGTGTCCTTCCGTTTGGACCTCCCTGCATCTTTTTCTATTCATAATGTTTTTCATCGGTCATTGTTGCGCAGGTATGAGGTACCGGTTGTGCCTTCCGTTGAGCCTCCTGCTCCGGTGTTGGTTGAGGGCGTGTTGGAGTACGTTGTGGAAAAAATCTTGGACTCCCGTGTTTCCAGACGGAAACTCCAGTATCTGGTCAAATGGAAGGGATACGGTCAGGAGGATAATTCTTGGGTGACTGCCTCTGATGTTCATGCCTCCGATCTGGTCCGTGCCTTTCATAGGGCTCATCCTGATCGCCCTGGTGGTTCTGGTGAGGGTTCGGTGCCCCCTCCTTGAGGGGGGGGTACTGTTGTGAAATTGGATTTTGGGCTCCCCCGGTGGCCACTGGTGGAATTGAACTTGTGTGCATCATCCCCTCTGTTCACCTGTTCCCATCAGGATGTGGGAGTCGCTATTTAACCTTGCTCCTCTGTCACTTCCATGCCGGTCAACATTGTAATCAGAAGCCTTTCTGTGCATGTTCCTGCTACCAGACAACTTCCAGCTAAGTCGGACTTTTCTCCTTGTTTGTTTTTTGCATTTTGTTCCAGTTCACAGCTGCAGTTTCGTTTCTGTGTCTGGAAAGCTCTTGTGATCTGAAATTGCCACTCTGATGTTATGAGTTAATACTAGAGTCTTAAAGTAATTTCAGGATGGTGTATTGATAGGGTTTTCAGCTGACCATGAAAGTACCCTTTCTGTCTTCCTGCTATCTAGTAAGCGGACCTCGATTTTGCTAAACCTATTTTCATACTACGTTTGTCATTTTCATCTTAAATCACCGCCAATATATGTGGGGGCCTCTGTCTGCCTTTCGGGGAAATTTCTCTAGAGGTGAGCCAGGACTATATTTTCCTCTGCCAGGATTAGTTAGTCCTCCGGCCGGCGCTGGGCGTCTAGGGATAAAACGCAGGCTACGCTACCCGGCTACTGTTAGTTGTGCGGCAGGTTTAGTTCATGGTCAGTTTAAGTTTCCATCCTTCCAAGAGCTAGTTCCTATGTATGCTGGGCTATGTTCTCTTGCCATTGAGAACCATAACAGACTTGTATTTTTTAATGCTATGATGGTTCCCTCTTTGCAGAATTATTTACAGGAGAATTTGGCAATTTTATTTGCCATGTTTTTAACACTAAGGTTCAGATATGGCTTTAAACAAGGGTAATACTTGCAATACAACACAATTTTATTGCAAACTACAAAATTCAAGGAATAGTATGATTGAATAATGTGAGTGCGTACACTTTTGTTTATTTTAACATACAAAGGTTAATAAGTACATATAAGGATTAAGTACATATAGTGATTACGTATATATAAAGATTAACTACATACAGTATACTTACATCATCCACAAGAGGCTTTTAAACATCATTTGTCTGGAATATTAGAGAAGCAACACCAAGACAGAGAACCCCTGGGAGATTACCTACACTTCATGGACATCCCCAATTATGCAGGTATCAGCACACTGTACATGTACAGGTACCCCAGTTTTGGCATCTGTCTTAGTCATGTTTCTCTGGTCTTATATAGTGATTTACACTATGTACTAACTCCAGTATCACCCAGGCCTTCAAGTGTATGAAACAGATATCATGGAGTCATCAGACAAGGGGCCATAAACCCCTAGAAAATAAAAGCCACAAGGATTTAGATCAAACCACCACAGGCAGAGTTTCAGTACACCTTAATGTTTTACATTGACAAACAGCAAACATATAGAGGCTTAGAACTGTTTATGAAATGAATAAAAAAACTTTTCTCAAGATTGTGTCACTTTGAGCATTGTCTGTCACATCTGTAAATGTTTTACAAGAAATGCAGCTATGTGATTGTCTGAATGCATTCGGTATACAGTATTTTAATCTGGATTCCAAATCGTCATTTGTATATCCACCATTTGTACATTTGAGGCAGCCAAAGTTATGGCTCTCAAGGAGAGAAACTAATATAGTCAACAAAGAAATATTTGTAATGAACTACTGAGCCAAACTAATAGCATTGCTTTACCAAATTTATATGAAGTGTAGTCCAATGTTATCAACCAGGCAACACAAAAAGGAGCTTTTAAAGTGAGCTCACTAAGGTACACAAATGTTATGAAGTCTTTGCCAATAAGGATGTGGTTTCACCAATGGGGGTACCTTTTTTAAAAATATACTATTGCCATCACAGCCCCCCTTGCTCAAAACTCTGGGGCGTATAAAAGTTCAAAAACACATTCACCCAGGTCATATTGTCGGAGATAAGGAAGAGACATTGCAGGAAACAGAGTTAAGAAGTAGGCCCAATGTAGGGGTGTGGGTCTCTGAGACTTGTAATGGAGAGCATGAGCTGACAAATAATTCCCCAATGTGGGGTCCTTTTTTTACTAAATAAAATAGTGCCATCACAGCCCCCTTGCCCAAAATTCACCTTACAGAGCATGTGCACCTTGGTGATCTAATGGCACGTTCACCCTGATGATCTAGTGGCAGTTAAAGGAGACATTGCAGGAGACAGCGCTAAGAAGTAAGCCCAATGTAATGTAATGCCCAATTCCCCAATGTGGGGTCCTTTTTTTACTAAATAAAATAGTGCCATCAAAGCCCTCTTGCCCAAAATTCACCGTACAGAGCACGCTCACCCTGGTGATCTAGTGGCAGTTAAAGGACACATTGCAGGATACAGAGTTAAGAAGTAGGCCCAATGTAATGTAATGCCCAATTCCCCAATGTGGGGTCCTTTTTTTAATAAATAAACTAGTGCCATCACAGCCCCCTTGCCCAAAATTCACTGGCCTATAACAGTACAGAGCACGTTCACCCTGGTCATCTAGTGGTTCTGGATGATGAGGATAAGGAGGAGGATAAGAAAAAACAGACCAAATCTGGAAGTGTATACACAGCAAATGCTGCTGAAGCATGGCAAGGGAGGCTGAAGCTGTAGCTGACTTTCTAAAATGGGCAGACAGATGGCATACTTTCACTAGCAGATCCGGCAGCTGAGTAGCTTTTCAGAAAACGTTGAACCACGAGGTTAAGCACATGGGCCAAGCAAGGTACGTGTGTGAGCTCACCTTGCCTCAGAGCTGCCACCAGGTTATGGCCATTGCCACACATGACCATGCCTGGCTGTAGGTTCAGCGGTGTCATCCAAATATCAGACTGCTCTTTCAGCGCTGTCCACAACTCTTCTGCATTGTGCAGTTTGTCACCTATGCAGATTAGCTTCAGCACAGCCTGTTGCCGCTTGGCTGAGGCAGTGGTGCGGTGCTTCCAGCTTCTGACTGATGTGTTGATTTCAGAGATGGAGGATGAAGAGGAGGAGGTGCAGGAGCTGTAGACTGTGGGGGGCAACCCTGACTGATGTAGGGCCAGCAATCCTTGGCGTGGGGAGGATGTGTTCCATCCCAAGGTCCTACTGGGTCCCAGCTTCCACTATGTTAACCCAGTGTGCCGTCTGTGAGATGTGCCGTACCTGCCCACAAGCACTTGTTTACATGTCCGTAGTTAGGTAGAATTTCCCTGTAACAGCACGGGTAATGTTGCGGGACACATGCTGGTGCAATGCTGGTACGGCACACCGGGAGAATTAGTGACGACTGGGGCCGAGTACCTTGGGATGGCTGCCACCATCAGGTTGTGGAAAGATTCTGTCTCAACTAGCCTAAAAGGCAACATTTCAAGCACAAGCAGAAGAGAAATGTTAGAATTTAGGACTGTGGACTATGGGGCGTTGGCTGGGTATTTCCGCTTGCTTTCCAAAGACTGGGATATAGACAACTGAAGGCTGTGCTGTGACAAGGACATGGACGGCCTTCATGATTGTGCTGCTTGACTGTGGGCAACAACAGGTGCAGGGCTAGAGGCATCTTCACATGCACAGTGTACTGGGGATTGGCTTCTACGCAAAACATTGGAAGAAGCAGTGGTGTGACCTGCAGACAGTGGTCCTGGAGCCTGGGGTTTGGCCCACAGCCATGTGCCATGTGTCTGATCATGCTGGTGGTGGTTAGGCTGATTGTTTTCCTAATCCTGCTGATGCGAGCATGGCAGGTGCTGCAAATGGCCTGTTTGGGGTTATTGGCAGAGTCTTTAAAAAATAACCAGACTCGGGAAAATCTAACAGTTGGAATGGCACACGAGGATGCACGCTTTCTGTCTGTGGCCACCACACTGCATCTTCCTGCCTGTTGGGGTGATATGCCTCCTTCTTCATGTGTGCTGCTGCCCTCACACCAGGTTGGGTCAGTCACATAGTCATCCACCACCTCGCTTTCCACATCCGCACCCTGCTTCTCCTCCTCCTGACTGTCTGGCAATTGTGTCTCATCATTGTCCACCTCTTCTGACACTTTCCCACCATTGCATTCGTGTAACCGGGGCTGGTCAAAGCTTTGGGCATCTCTACATGCGATCTCAGCTGTCACCACTTCAAGTTGACCGGCCGAGAGTCCGGAATCTTGAAATGGAAAACTGAACAGCTGTTCAGAGTGTTTAAGTGTGGGATCAGTTGTCTCAGGGCACTCGGCATGGTGGGAAGAAGGAGGATCAGGATGAGGAATATCCTTGCCACACTCATGGCTACTCAGACTTGACCATGTGGAATATGTGGTGGTGGCTAAGTGACTGGAAGCATTATCCGCTGTCCAACCAACAACCGTTTCACCCTGCTCTGGCTTCAATAGTGGTGTGCTGTGGTCCCTTAGAAACTGGGACAGGAAGGTCAAGCGAGAAGATTTGCATCTTTGCTGTGGCCCAATTTCCTCTTGGCCATGGCTTCGTCCTCTGCATGCACCAACAGCATCACGTCCACTTCCCCGTCCCTTGCCCCTTGCCTTGCCCATTTTAAATGGACTACTGCACTATTTCAAAAGTTCAACACAAATGTATTTATTAGGAGCGAAATAATATCTGATCAGTATGCCTTCAAATCTACAATTTTTCAAACACAGACACCAGGCAGGCCTCAGCCTGACATAAAAGACTGTATTCTATTTTTTGGGGCTTTTTGTGAATTCAATTTATGCAAAATAGTGCTGTATATAAGTAGAGTAACAGATAGCAAAAACAGTGGCAAAACGGCCTACAATGTCCAAACTTTGAGCATGCAGATATATGAGGCTTGTCATGGAAATACCACACTGCCAAATATGTGGCCTGTATTTTCTGAATGAAAAATAGTGCTGTATATAATTAGAGTAACAGACAGGAAAAAAAGTGGAAAACTGGCCCACAATGGCCAAACTTGGACCACGCAGATATATGAGGCCTGTCACGGAAATATCACACTGCCAAATATGTGGCCTGTCTTTTTTTAAATGCAAAATATTGCTGCATATAATTAGAGGAACAGACAGGAAAAAGGTGGAAAACTGGCCTACAATGGCCAAACTTGGAGCATGCAGATACATGAGGCCTGTCACGGAAATATCAAACTGCCAAATATGTGGCCTGTCTTTTTTTTAAATACAAAATATTGCTGCATATAATTAGAGGAACAGACAAGAAAAAAAGTGGGAAACCGGCCTACAATGGCCAAACTTGGAGCACGCAGATATATGAGGCTTGTCACGGAAATATCACATTGCCAAATATGTGGCCTGCTTTTTTTAAAAGCAAAATAGTGCTGTTTATAATTAAAGTAACAGACAGGAAAAAAAGTGGAAAACCGGCCTACAATGGCCAAACTTGGAGCACACAGATATATGAGGCCTGTCACGGAAATATCACACTACCAAAAATGTGGCCTGTATTTTCTTAATGCGAAATAGTGCTGTACAGTACAAACCAAAAGTTTGGACACACCTTCTCATTTAAAGATTTTTCTGTAGTTTCATGACTATGAAATTTGCTAATTCACACTGAAGTCATCAAAACTATGAATTAACACATGTGGAATTATATACTTAACGAAAAAGTGTGAAACAACTGAAATTATGTCTTATATTCTAGGTTCTTCAAAGTAACCACCTTTTGCTTTGTTGACTGCTTTGCACACTCTTGGCATTCTCTTGATGAGCTTCAAGAGGTAAGGTAGTCACTGGAAATGGTCTTCCAACAATCTTGAAGGAGTTCCTAGAGATGCTTAGCACTTGTTGGCCCTTTTGCCTTCACTCTGCAGTCCAGCTCACACCAAACCATCTCGATTGGGTTCAGATCTGGTGACTGTGGAGGCCAGGTCATCTGGCGTAGCACCCCATCACTCTCCTTCTTGGTCAAATAGCCCTTACACAGCCTGGAGGTGTGTTTGGGGTCATTGTCCTGTTGAAAAATAAATGATGGTCCAACTAAACACAAACTGGATGGAATGCTGGTTCAGTATGCCTTCAGTTTTGAATAAATCCCCAACGGTGTCACAAGCAAAGCGCCCCCACACCATCACACCTCCTCCTCCATGCTTCACGGTGGGAACCAGGCATGTAGAGTCCATCCGTTCACCTTTTCTGCATCGCACAAAGACACAGTGGTTGGAACCAAAGATCTCAAATTTGGACTTGTCAGACCAAAGCACAGATTTCCACAGGTCTAATGTCCATTCCTTGTGTTCTTTAGCCCAAACAAGTCTCTTCTGCTTGTTGCCTGTCCTTAGCAGTGGTCTCCTATCAGCTATTTTACCATGAAGGCCTGCTGCACAAAGTCTCCTCTTAACAGTTGTTATAGAGATATGTCTGCTGCTAGAACTCTGTGTGGCATTGACCTGGTCTCTAATCTGGACTGCTGTTCACCTGCAATTTCTGAAGCTGGTGACTCGGATAAACTTATCCTCAGAAGCAGAGGTGACTCTTGGTATTCCTTTCCTGGGGCGGTCCTCATGTGAGCTAGTTTCTTTGTAGCGCTTGATGGTTTTTGCAACTGCACTTGGGGAAACTTTCAAAGTTTTCTCAACTTTTCAGACTGACTGACCTTCATTTCTTAAAGTAATGATGGCCACTCGTTTTTTTTACTTAGCTGCTTTTTTCTTGCCATAATACAAATTCTAACAGTCTGTTCAGTAGGACTATCTGCTGTGTATACACCTGACTTATGCACAACACAACTGGTGGTCCCAACCCCATTTATAAGGCAAGAAATCCCACTTATTAAACCTGACATGGCACACCTGTGAAGTGAAAACCATTTCCGGTGACTACCTCTTGAAGCTCATCAAGAGAATGCCAAGAGTGTGAAAAGCAGTCATCAAAGCAACAGATGGCTACTTTGAAGAACCTAGAATATAAGACATATTTTCAGTTGTTTCACACTTCTTTGTTAAGTATATAATTTCACATGTGTTAATTCATAGTTTTGATGCCTTCAGTGTGAATTTACAATTTCCATAGTCATGAAAATACAGAAAAATCTTTAAATGAGAAGGTGTGTGCAAACTTTTGGTCTGTACTCTATATAATTAGAGTAACAGACAGGAAAAAAAGTGGGAAACTGGCCTACAACGGCCAAACTTGGAGCACGCAGATATATGAGGCCTGTCACGGTAATACCACACTGCTAAATACAGTATATGGCCTGTTTTTTTTTTTAAATGCAAAATAGTGCTGTATGTAATTAGAGTAACAGACAGCAAAAACAGTGGCAAAACAGCCTAAAATGCCCTAACTTGGAGCACGCAGATATATGAGGCCTTTTTTGGTGAATTTAAAACACACACAAAAAAACAGCGTCACAAGGCTAGCACACACAACTATGCTACGTATACCTGACAAACTATGTTTTTTAAACAGTCCTCAGTCTGACAGAACAGACTGTACATTTTTTGGGGGAGGGTGAATTTTTGGGAAAAAAAATGCAACTAGGTATATAGTAAATATGCTGCAGTAGCAGCAGCAGACAGTTATGGAGCTTTGGGAGGGATGCAGTTGGAGCAATGTTCACACATACAGTGCCTGCAGGCCTTGCACTGATGTGGATATGCTGTGCCCTGCTTACCTAGCGCTGCAATATCCAGACCCACGAATTAGCCCTAAAAAGGACTGTTGGTTTCTCAGGAGTTGTGGATTTAACAGTTGCAGACCTACACTAACTATAAAAACCATGATTCTGACCCTATCTCGGCAGCAGCTCTCCCTACTCTCGCTGAATCCGGAGCAGAATGCGGCGAGCAGGACGGAGCCAGGTCTCTTATACTCGGGATGATGCTGTGCGGCCAAACCAATCACTGGACGACCACAACAAAGATGGCTTCGGCGTTTCATGGCCTGGCAGACAATCACTGCAGCGTGATTGGGTCTCTAAAGTCCGCCAAAAATGCTGGAGACACCAGTTACCGCCGAATAATCACGGAAATGATCGGTGCTCGGCGAGTACACCGAGTACACTGATACTTGGGCGAGTAACGAGTAGTGGCAAGCACGTTCGCTCATCACTACCAATCACTCTTCAATTGAGCGCAAAAAATCAACTTGGACATTCAAAACTTCCACTGCCGAGAACAACAGCAGCCTATGTGCACTGATGATCTGATGCAGATCGCTCTGAGATCGAAGTGCGCTTGTGTACGTAATCAGGCTATATAACAACTGCCAATCAGTAAGTACTTATCGGTCAGCAGTCATGTAATGCAGCTAAATTGTATAATGCAAACAAACCTTAATATCTTTATTTATCCAATAAGTATCTAAATGCTGGCCAAATATCTTATTGTAAGGTTTTGCTTTTCTTAATATTTCTACTGTAAATGTACTATGTATCTTAGATTATGTATGTATTTGAGAATATTTTGTGCGATCTATGCCTTTATAATTTGCTTTATACTATGTATTTAAAAATGTACCTTGGAATACTTTGCATAATCTTTGACGTTATAATTTGCAATGGATTTGAGGATTATTCTGGTTTTGATATCTTCATTATGTTTGAGGTTTTTTTTGCCTTTTTCTGCATTTGTAATAACAAATATTAAATTGTTCTTCAAGGAGTTTTGTGTTTTTTTTTCCTACTATTACATGTATTTTGTTAATAATTAGGCAATGTCTGTGAATTATTAGGTACCATGAAAAACGAACAATGAAACATTTTCTCATACATCTGCCTCCTACTCATGAAAACTAATATGAAAGAAGAGATCCCCAAAGTATTTTAGGAACAGTTGGAAGCAGACAATTCAATG
The DNA here is from genome assembly GCF_051348905.1 of Ranitomeya variabilis. Classification (NCBI taxonomy): domain Eukaryota; kingdom Metazoa; phylum Chordata; class Amphibia; order Anura; family Dendrobatidae; genus Ranitomeya; species Ranitomeya variabilis. Next base: position 241,909,695 of record NC_135232.1, read on the forward strand.
GGCAACTTTACCATAAAATGATAAAATTAGTATATTGCCTCAAAATTCTTCTTACCGTTTGTCTTCCAAAGTTCCAATATTTCTTGCGATATTGCTAAGTGAATGAGAACCTTATTGCTCAAGCCCGTCCAGTATTGTTTTGGCTCTCATTTGCATTCTTCGTTTAAATATTTGTCATTTGGATTCCTCCAATGTACTAATTACAGAGAAGTCTGAGTATCTGTTCCAGTCTGTCCCCTGGAAAGCTCCTTTGTTGCATCAGTGATATGTAATCATTACAAGATTCACCTACTCCGCAGACCTGTCCTTTGTTGGGTGGAATTCTAGACCTGCTGAGCAGCACCAGTCAGGGAGTTAATTCAAAAGCGGGAACAAAATAAAATGCCCAGAATGGGTCCTAGTCAAAAGCAAAGCCTGGATGCAACAAAGAGGCACTATCTCCCTGACTCTGTTTCAGTATACGATTTAGGTCAGACACACATACAAGTTCAGCGATGCTTTTAAGTTTCCTTACTGTACAGAAAACTTTCTTTAATCTACTATAATAATAACTTCTATCAAATACAAAGAGTATAATAATACAACTTTTTCTACAAAAAAATATGAGATCAGGATGAAATGAGGGTGCCAAAGTAACGTTGATAAATTGTTAGTCTACTGTTTCATTGTGAAAGTTTCTGGCAAGAAAGGGATTTTTGCTAAAAGGATCTGACATTTTCTATAGATGATAAAAAATTAGAAAATATCTTGGTTTAACTTTGATGCCAGGTAGAAATGCCAGCAAAGTAGTAGCACATATAGATCTGATCTGTGATTGATGCAGAAGAAAGTTATTACTGCATTCACAACTTTTTTTTCAAGTACTGTTCTTGAAAGACATTATCTAAATAAGTTTGGGGTATTGCCTAGCAACGGGCGCTGCGGTCAGCAGGTGACTACGCTAGAGCTCTACTCCTGTGGAGACCATTATCAATATTTGCCTGTCGGGAGAAAACCTGTGGTGGAGTTTTGTTCTTTAGAACGGTATCCCACAATTTTGCTATTACTTTTCTTTGGTTTGTTGCATATTGTAAAAGTTTTAAATATATAATTAAAGCATATTTGTAAAGAATGGGTCTAATTTATTAAAACTGTCTAATGCTGCCCATAACAATCAATCAGCAATAAGTAGACATTTCTTAAAGGGGTTGTACACTACTGGGACAGTCCCTTCTCAATCCGTATGTTTATACTAAGTAAAATAACACTTATACTCACCAATGGCGCCAGTGGTACCAGCACTCTCTTGAGACACGCTTGACATTGTTGCGTCACCCTAGCCCTGCAGCCATCAGCGGTCACTTCCTTCAGACAAATCACATACATCTTTAGGAAGTGAGCATTGCTGCCCTCTCACTTCTAGGTGTAGGAGATACATCCAAAGGTGGGGAGAGTGAAGCGGCCACTGATTGATCACAGTGCTCGTGTGTAGGGTTGAGCGAAACGGATCGGACAAATTCAAAAATCGCCGACTTTCGGCAAAGTCAGATTTCATGAAACCCGACCCGATCCTAGTGTGGGATCGGCCATGAGGTCGGCGATCATCGCGCCAAAGTCGCGAAACATGACGCGTTCAGCGCCATTTCTCAGCCAATGAAGGAGGACGCAGAATGTGGGCAGCGTGATGACATAGGTCTCGGTCCCCACCATCTTAGAGAAGGGCTTGACAGTGATTGGCTTGCTTTCTGCGGTGTCACAGGGGCTATAAAGGGGCGTGCACGCCGACCACCATCTTACTTCTGCCAATCTTAGCATAGGGAGAGGTTGCTGCAGCTTCGTCAGAAGAAGGGACATAGTTAGGGAGGGAAGATTAACCCCCAAACCGCTTGTGCTGTAGCGATTTTCACTGTCCAACACCACCTTTTTTGCAGGGACAGCGGAGGCTATATCTTTGTGCATCAGCTCTGTAGCTTATTAGGCTGCCTTATAAGGCTCCCTGATAGCTGCATTGCTGTTTGCACGCTGCTGTGCAAACCAACTGCTTTTTTAAAAGCAAAAATCCTGTTGCTCTTTTCTGCACAGTTATCTTGTTTATTTGTCCACATTTTTGTGTGCAGCAGTCTTTTTTATTGCTGCCATACTTGTCCTGAGATCATTGTAGGGAGATTGAAATTGTACTACAGTCCTTGTATTTTTTCATTTCTTCCAGCCACTTGCTGCCACTCACATTGCGTTGTTTTATACACTGTGCCTGAGTTTGGGTTCAGTCTCCCCCCAAAAAAAAGTGAGATTCAAATTCTCACAAAGTGGATATACCTCAGTCCTCTTAGTTTGTCGTGTATCAGCCAGCCACTTGCTGCCACTCACATTGCGTTGTTTTATACACTGGGCCTGAGTTTGGGTTCAGTCTCACCTCCAAAAAAAGTGAGATTCAAATTCTCACAAAGTGGATATACAGTGGGGCAAAAAAGTATTTAGTCAGTCAGCAATAGTGCAAGTTCCACCACTTAAAAAGATGAGAGGCGCCTGTAATTTACATCATAGGTAGACCTCAACTATGGGAGACAAACTGAGACAAAAAATTCAGAAAATCACATTGTCTGTTTTTTTATCATTTTATTTGCATATTATGGTGGAAAATAAGTATTTGGTCAGAAACAAACAATCCAGATTTCTGGCTCTCACAGACCTGTAACTTCTTCTTTAAGAGTCTCCTCTTTCCTCCACTCATTACCTGTAGTAATGGCACCTGTTTAAACTTGTTATCAGTATAAAAAGACACCTGTGCACACCCTCAAACAGTCTGACTCCAAACTCCACTATGGTGAAGACCAAAGAGCTGTCAAAGGACACCAGAAACAAAATTGTAGCCCTGCACCAGGCTGGGAAGACTGAATCTGCAATAGCCAACCAGCTTGGAGTGAAGAAATCAACAGTGGGAGCAATAATTAGAAAATGGAAGACATACAAGACCACTGATAATCTCCCTCGATCTGGGTCTCCATGCAAAATCCCACCCCGTGGGGTCAGAATGATCACAAGAACGGTGAGCAAAAATCCCAGAACCACGCGGGGGGACCTAGTGAATGAACTGCAGAGAGCTGGGACCAATGTAACAAGGCCTACCATAAGTAACACACTACGCCACCATGGACTCAGATCCTGCAGTGCCAGACGTGTCCCACTGCTTAAGCCAGTACATGTCCGGGCCCGTCTGAAGTTTGCTTGAGAGCATTTGGATGATCCAGAGGAGATTTGGGAGAATGTCCTATGGTCTGATGAAACCAAACTGGAACTGTTTGGTAGAAACACAACTTGTCGTGTTTGGAGGAAAAAGAATACTGAGTTGCATCCATCAAACACCATACCTACTATAAAGCATGGTGGTGGAAACATCATGCTTTGGGGCTGTTTCTCTGCAAAGGGGCCAGGACGACTGATCCGGGTACATGAAAGAATGAATGTGGCCATGTATCGTGAGATTTTGAGTGCAAACCTCCTTCCATCAGCAAGGGCATTGAAGTTGAAACGTGGCTGGGTCTTTCAACATGACAATGATCCAAAGCACACCGCCAGGGCAACGAAGGAGTGGCTTCGAAAGAAGCATTTCAAGGTCCTGGAGTGGCCTAGCCAGTCTCCAGATCTCAACCCTATAGAAAACCTTTGGAGGGAGTTGAAAGTCCGTGTTGCCAAGCGAAAAGCCAAAAACATCACTGCTCTAGAGGAGATCTGCATGGAGGAATGGGCCAACATACCAACAACAGTGTGTGGCAACCTTGTGAAGACTTACAGAAAACGTTTGACCTCTGTCATTGCCAACAAAGGAAATATTACAAAGTATTGAGATGAAATTTTGTTTCTGACCAAATACTTATTTTCCACCATAAAATGCAAATAAAATGATAAAAAAACAGACAATGTGATTTTCTGGATTTTTTTTTCTCAGTTTGTCTCCCATAGTTGAGGTCTACCTATGATGTAAATTACAGACGCCTCTCATCTTTTTAAGTGGGGGAACTTGCACTATTGCTGACTGACTAAATACTTTTTTGCCCCACTGTACCTCAGTCCTCTTAGATTGTCGTATATCAGCCAGCCACTTGCTGCCACTCACATTGCGTTGTTTTATACACTGGGCCTGAGTTGTGGTTCAGTCTCCCCAAAATAAAAAGGGAGATTTAAATTCTCAACAAGTTATATACACCTTCTACCTTGTTTTACAGTACCATATAACGGTTGTTATTTTGGTTACATTTTCCCAAAAATGAAGAAGTCTGGTGGAAGAGGTCGTGGGCAGTCGTTGCCAGCTGGTACTGATGGTGGTGGTGGTGGAGCATCTGGTGGTAGTGGGAAAAGCAAAATAGCACCTAAGGCTGGAGGTTTTGAGCCAGCGTCATCATCTGGCTACACAAGGCCTCGAAGGCTCTGGGAGTAGGAAAACAAGTTTTAAAGCCGGAGCAGCAGGAACAAGTTTTGGCTTTCCTTGCTGACTCAGCCTCTAGCTCTTTCGCCTCCTCTTAAGAAAGTTCCAAATATAAAAGCAGCGAGTCATCAGTGGATGCTCCCGGTCAGGAACAAGACGTTTCCTTGTGTCCTTCACCCAAACCAAAAGTGAAGGATGCATTAAGCGACACTACAGGTTACACTATGGAGCTCTTTACACATACCGTGCCTGGGTTAGAAAGGGAAATTGTTAACTGCCCATTACAAGATGAATCGGACATGGAGTGCACTGATGCACAGCCACAGCTAGATTATTATGCTGTTCCATTTACTCAGATCACTACATTGTCCTCGCAGTGTACTGAGCCAAAATCTGACCCTGGTGAGACTATGGTGCCCCTTCCCGAACGCTTTAACACCTTACACGGTGACACAGAGGAAGTTGCACATGACATTGAAGAGGAGGTGATAGATGACCCAGTTGTTGACCCAGATTGGCAGCCATTGGGGGAAGAGGGTGCCGCTGCCAGTAGCTCAGAAGCGGAGGAGGATGATCCACAGCAGCCATCTACATAGCAACAGCTGTCATCTGGCAGGCCCGTATCAGGCCAAAAACGTGTGTCAAAACCAAAAAGAGTCTTAGGACAACGTGGCCATCCGGTGAAAGTAGCACAGCATGCAATGCCTGAAAAGGTATTCATTAGTAGGAAGAGTGCAGTGTGGAAATTTTTTAACCAAGATCCGAATGATCAGTGCAAAATTATCTGTAAGAAATGCTCAAAGACCTTTAGCAGAGAGAAGAATCCCCTAAATTTAAATACAACGTGCATGCGTAGACATTTAACCAGCATGTACTTGCAAGCCTGGACTAACTACCAAACGTCACGTACCGTTGGTGCACCTGCTCAGAATGAAGGTAGTCAGCAATGCTACATTGCTTCCCTCACTGTAAGCCCACCAGTTAGGACACCACCAGCAGCAAATGTGGAGGTATTGCCGCAAGGCCAAAGCAGTCAGGGAATCACAAGGTTATTGGTAGGAAACACTGTATGTAGGCCAACATCAAGAATACCATCACCAACCCTCTCTCAATCCGCCAAGTCCACCACCACCACCGCTAGTTCCACCATATGCAGCTCTCTAGTCCAGCTCACCCTACAAGAGACTCTCATTAGGAAAAGAAAGTACTCATCCTCTCATCCGCGTACACAGGGTTTGAACACCCACATTGCTAGACTGATCTCATTACAGATGATGCCCTACCGGTTGGTTGAAGGCGAAGCTTTCAAAGACCTGATGGCCTACGCAGTACCATGCTATGACCTACCCAGTCGGCACTTCTTTGCGAGAAAAGCCATCCCAGCCCTCCACCAGCATGTCAAAGACTGCATTGTCCATGCACTGAGGCAATCAGTCAGTGGAAAGGTGCACCTCACAACAGATGCATGGACCAGTAGGCATGGCCAGGGATGTTACGTGTCCATCACGGCGCACTGGGTTAATGTGGTGGAAGCAGGGTCCACTGGGGACAGCCATAGTGGGACAGTTCTGCCTTGCCCACGGTCTAGGAAACAATTGGCTGTAGGCATTCGCCACCCCTCCTCCTCCATAAGCGAAAGCTTGTCCACAGAGCGCAGTCGCACAACCACTCCATCCGCAGCTGCAAGTGTTGCACACGAGGTGTCCCATTATCGAACAGCTAGTGGTAAGCGTCAGCAGGCTGTGTTACAAATGAAGTGTTTGGGCGACAACAGACACACCGTGGAAGAACTGGCCGAAAACTTGCAGCAAGAAACTCAGTCATGGCTGGGCAGTGTACATCTTGAGGCAGGCAAGGTAGTCAGTGATAACGGAAGGAATTTTATGGCTGCCATAGCCCTTTCAGAACTGAAACACATACCTTGCCTGGCTCACACCTTGAACCTGGTGGTGCAGTGCTTCCTAAAAAATTATCCGGGGTTACCAGCCCTGCTCCTGAAGTTGCGAAGACTTTGCTCGCACATCTGCCGGTCGCCCGTACACTCCAGCCGAATGCTGAACCATCAGCAATTGCTGAATCTTCCCCAGCACCGCCTAATAATCGACATTGCAACAAGGTGGAACTCCACACTGCACATGCCTCAGAGGCTGTGTGAACAGAGGCGTGCTGTAATTTATTTGTTTGAGGATACACATACACGGGCAGGCACTTGGATGGCAGACATGGAGTTGACTGGTGTGCAGTGGTCAAAGCTACAAGACCTCTGTCAAGTCCTTCAGTGTTTTAAGGAATGCACATGGCTGGTAAGTGCAGACGACGCCATCATAAGCATGAGCATCCCACTAATGCGTCTGCTGATGCAAAGTTTGATGCACATTAAGGAGCAGGCGTCTGCTGCCGAAGAGGAGGGAAGCTGTTATGATCCTGGTGGTAGGATCTCAAACTGACCTAACAAATATACCCTGAGTATATAGGACAAGTTTTGGGGATGTGGAAGCTATACTGACCGCAATCCTGATCCTATCCAAACACACTAAAGGCAGCTGTGGAACGTTACCTGAAAACCTAGACGTCTCGTCACAGCCTGAGAAACTGACTACCCCTAGAGAGAAAGCAAAGACCTCACTTGCCTCAGAGAAATATACCCCAAAGTTTTAGATAGCCCCCCACAAATAATAACGGTGAGTAAAGGGGAAAACACAAACGTAGAGATGAAACAGATTTAGCAAATGAGGCCTGCTAATACTAGATAGGCAGAAAATAGATAGGTGTCTGTGCGGTCAGTACAAAAACTATCAAAAGTAAACCACGCAGAGAATACAAGAACCCCCACACCGACTCATGATGTGAGGGGCGCACTCTGCACCCCAGAACTAACCAGCAAGCAAAAAATCACATAAAAGCAAGCTGGGCTGAACTCATAATATAATGAGAAACGTTTTCAAGGAAATAATGAGAAACTGAACAAGCAAACTTAGCTTCTCATAGCAGGAGACTGGTCACAAGGAATATTCAGGAGAGCACAGGATCAGGACTGAATACACCGACAGCAGGCGACAAGTAAAGGTCCAGGTGAGTTAAATAGGCCCAGCCTAGCAGGAGATGAAACAGCTGAGACCAACCAAGACCAGCCATATCGCTAAAGGCCACCAGAGGGAGCCCAAGAACAAACTCACACAGTACCACTCATGACCACAGGAGGGAGCCCGAGAACGGAATTCACAACAGTACCCCCCCCTTGAGGAGGGGTCACCGAACCCTCAACAGAGCTCCCAGGCCGATCAGGATGAGCCAAATGAAAGGCACAAACAAAATCGGCCGCATGGACATCGGAGGCGACAACCCAGGAATTATCCTCCTGACCATAACCCTTCCATTGTACTGTAGCCTCCGTCTCGAAATACGAGAATCCAAGATCTTCTCCACCACATATTCTAACTCCCCCTAGACCAAGACCGGAGCAGGAGGATCTACAGAAGGGACCACAGGCACCACATATCTCCGCAACAATGACCTATGGAACACATTATGAATGGCAAACGATGTTGGGAGGTCTGTTATGGTTTCCAATAGCAAGGAAACATCAGAAGCACAGAATAAACGGACAAGCTCTCGGGTGATGGAAACTAGAGCTGACCGCGATGCTAAACCTACACACCACACTAGAAGTAGCCAGGGGGCATTCCTGCGTTGTCTCTAGATGCCGCGCGCCAGCCGGAGAACTAACTACCCCTGGTAGAAGAAAACACAGTCCTGGCTTGCCTCCAGAGAATGTCCCCACAGGAGATAGCAGCCCCCCACATATAATAACGGTGAGAGCAGATGAAAAGACACACGTAGTATGAAAGCAGATTTAGCACAGAGAGGCCCGCTAACTAAATAGCAGAAAGATACAACAGAGGACTTCGCGGTCAGCTGCAAAACCCTTCAAAACACCATCCTGAAATTACCTTAACTCATGTGACAACTCATGCCACTGGAGTGGTAATTTCAGCCCAACAAGAGCTTCCAGCTGCAGAGATTCACATAAGTGCAAACTGGACAAAACATACAAAAATAGACTTAAGGACTAAAGTGTCCAACTTAGCTGAGCAGAAAACTGGGAGCAGGAACATGCAACAGAATCACTCTGGATACATTGATGGCCAGCATTAGAATGACTGAGGAGCAAGGTTAAATAGGATACTCCCACATCCTGATAGGAACAGGTGAACTGAGAAGGCAAAGCTTGCAGGACACCAGTACCACAAGAGACCACCGGGGGAGCCCACGAACCGAATCACAACAGTACCCCCCCCTTAAGGAGGGGGCACCGAACCCTCACAAGAACCACCAGGGCGATCTGGATGAGCCCTATGAAAGGCACGGACCAAATCAGAAGCATGAACATCAGAAGCTGTAACCCAAGAATTATCCTCTTGACCGTAGCCCTTCCATTTCACCAGATATTGAAGTCTCCGTCTGGAAATACGGGAGTCCAAGATTTTCTCCACCACGTACTCCAATTCACCCTCAACCAGCACAGGAGCAGGAGGCTCAACAGAAGGCACAAGTGGTACCTCATACCTCCGCAATAATGACCGATGGAAGACATTATGGATAGCAAAGGATGCTGGGAGGTCCAAACGAAAAGACACAGGGTTAAGAATTTCCAAAATCTTATAAGGACCGATGAACCGAGGCTTAAACTTAGGAGAAGAGACCCTCATAGGGACAAAACGGGAGGACAACCACACCAAGTCCCCAACACGAAGACGAGGACCAACACGACGATGGCGATTAGCAAAACGTTGAGTCCTCTCCTGGGACAACTCCAAATTGTCCACCACTTGCCCCCAAATACGATGCAACCTATCCACCATGGTATCCACTCCAGGACAATCCGAAGACTCCACCTGACCAGATGAAAAACGAGGATGGAACCCTGAATTGCAAAAGAAAGGGGAGACCAAAGTGGCAGAACTGGCCCGATTATTAAGGGCAAACTCAGCCAAGGGCAAAAAGGAGACCCAGTCATCCTGATCAGCAGACACGAAACACCTCAAATAAGTCTCCAAGGTCTGATTAGTACGTTCCGTCTGGCCATTTGTCTGGGGATGAAATGCAGACGAAAAAGACAAATCAATGCCCATCCTGGCACAAAACGCCCGCCAAAATCTGGACACAAACTGGGATCCCCTGTCGGAAACGATATTCTCCGGAATACCATGCAGCCGAACCACATTCTGAAAAAACAGGGGCACCAACTCAGATGAGGAAGGCAGCTTGGGCAAGGGCACCAAATGAACCATCTTAGAAAAGCGGTCACACACCACCCAAATGACGGACATCTTCTGAGAAACAGGGAGATCAGAAATAAAATCCATAGAGATGTGTGTCCAAGGCCTCTTAGGAACAGGCAAGGGCAACAACAACCCACTAGCCCGAGAACAACAAGGCTTGGCCCGAGCACAAACATCGCAAGACTGCACAAAAGTACGCACGTCCCGAGACAGGGAAGGCCACCAGAAGGACCTAGCCACCAAATCTCTGGTACCAAAAATTCCCGGATGACCTGCCAACGCAAAAGAATGAACCTCCGAGATGACTCTATTGGTCCACTCATCCGGCACAAACAATCTACCAGGCGGACAACGATCAGGCCGATCCGCCTGAAACTCTTGTAAAGCACGTCGCAGGTCTGGGAAGACAGCAGACAATATCACCCCATCCTTAAGTATACCCGTAGGTTTAGAATCACCAGGGGAATCAGGTTCAAAACTCCTAGAAAGGGCATCCGCCTTCACATTCTTAGTACCTGGCAGATACGAAACCACAAAATTAAACCGGGAGAAAAACAACGACCAGCGCGCCTGTCTAGGATTCAGACGTCTGGCCGACTCAAGATAAATCAAATTTTTGTGATCAGTCAAGACCACCACCTGATGTTTAGCACCCTCAAACCAATGACGCCACTCCTCGAATGCCCACTTCATCGCCAAAAGCTCCCGATTACCGACGTCATAATTTCGCTCGGCGGGCGAAAATTTTCGAGAAAAGAATGCACAAGGTCTCATCACTGAACAATCTGAACTTTTCTGCGACAAAACCGCCCACGCTCCGATCTCGGAAGCATCAACTTCCACCTGAAAAGGAAGAGAAACATCAGGCTGGCACAACACCGGAGCAGAAGAAAAACGGCGCTTAAGCTCCCGAAAGGCCTCCACAGCAGCAGGAGACCAATCTGCAACATCAGCACCCTTTTTAGTCAAATCAGTCAAAGGCCTGACAACGCTAGAAAAACCAGTTATGAATCAACGATAAAAGTTAGCAAAGCCCAAAAATTTCTGAAGGCCCTTAAGAGAAGTCGGTTGCGTCCAGTCACAAATAGCCCGAACCTTCACAGGATCCATCTCAATAGAAGAGGGGGAAAAAATGTACCCCAAAAAAGAAATCTTCTGAACCCCAAAAACACACTTTGAACCTTTAACAAACAGAGAATTGGTCCGCAAAACCTGAAAAACCCTCCTAACTTGTTGAACATGAGATTCCCAGTCATCCGAAAAAATCAAGATATCGTCCAAATACACAATCATAAATTTATCCAGATATTCACGGAAAATATTGTGCATAAAAGACTGAAAGACCGAAGGGGCATTTGACAGACCAAAAGGCATCACCAAATACTCAAAATGGCCCTCGGGCGTATTAAATGCGGTTTTCCACTCATCCCCCTGCTTAATTCGCACCAAATTATACGCACCGCGAAGATCAATCTTAGAGAACCACTTCGCCCCCTCAATGCGAGCAAATAAATCTGTCAGCAATGGCAAAGGATACTGATACTTGACTGTGATCTTATTCAAGAGTCTATAATCAATACAAGGTCTCAAAGAACCATCGCTTTTAGCTACGAAAAAGAACCCCGCTCCAAGAGGAGACGAAGAAGGACGAATATGTCCCTTTTCCAAGGACTCCCTAATATACTCTCGCATGGCAGCATGTTCAGGTACAGACAGATTGAATAGACGACCCTTAGGAAATTTACTGCCAGGGATCAGATCTATGGCGCAATCGCAATCTCTGTGAGGAGGAAGAGAATTAAGAGTAGATTCCTCAAAAACCTCACGATAATCAGACAAAAACTCAGGAATTTCAGAGGGAATAGATGAAGCAATGGAGACCAAAGATGTGTCCCCATGATTTCCCTGACATCCCCAGCTTAGTACAGACATTGTTTTCCAGTCAAGGACTGGGTTATGAGTTTGCAACCATGGCAATCCCAGCACCAACACATCATGTAGATTATACAGTACAAGGAAGCGAATCACCTCTTGATGGTCTGGAGTCATACGCATAGTCACTTGTGTCCAGTATTGTGGTTTATTACTAGCCAATGGTGTAGAATCAATACCCTTTAAAGGTATAGGAACTTCCAGAGGCTCTAGATCAAACCCACAGCGCCTGGCAAAGGACCAATCCATAAGACTCAAAGCGGCGCCAGAATCCACATACGCATCCGCAACAATAGAAGATAACGAACAAATTAGAGTTACAGACAAAATAAACTTGGACTGCAAAGTGCCAATAGCAGAGGATTTATCAACTTCCTTTGTTCGTTTAGAGCATGCTGATATAACATGAGTAGAATTTCCACAATAGAAGCACAAATGATTTTTGCGCCTATAAATCTGTCGTTCGCTTCTGGACAGAAAGCTATCACATTGCATACTCTGTGGTGCCTCTTCAGAAGACACCGCCAACTGGTGCACAGGTTTGCGTTCCCGTAAACGCCGATCAATCTGAATAGCCATTGTCATGGACTCATTCAGACCAGTAGGCGCAGGAAACCCCACCATGACGTCTTTTACAGCATCAGAGAGACCTTCTCTGAAAATTGCCGCCAGAGCGCACTCATTCCACTGAGTAAGCACAGACCATTTTCGAAATTTTTGGCAATATATTTCGGCTTCATCTTGCCCCTGAGAGAGGCCTATTAGGGCTTTCTCAGCCTGAATCTCCAAATTTGGTTCCTCATAAAGCAACCCCAAAGCCAGAAAAAACGCATCCACATTGAGCAACGCAGGATCCCCTGGTGCCAATGAAAGGATCTCCAGCAGAATGAGATCTCAGCGAAAGAAACAATTTACAATTGTATTTAAAATTTAGAAAACAAGATCGATCTCCAGAAAAAAACTCCGGTATAGGAATTTTAGGTTCAGACCGAGGAGCATGTAACAAAAAATCTTGTATATTCTGAACTTTAGAGGCAAGATTATTCAAATTGGTAGCCAGACTCTGGGGATCCATATTTCAACAGATAAAGTCTGAGCCATTCAGGGGTTAAGAGGAGAGGAAAACAGGAGACTGCAATTAGAGCTGGAGTGCAACTTCAGAGGAAGGGAAAAAAAAAGGTTTCACACAGTTCCTTTTCTCTCCTGCTTCAGCCTATAGATTAAACATTTGGGCTGGCCATACTGTTATGGTTTCCAATGACAAGGAAACATCAGAAGCACAGAATAAACGGACAAGCTCTCGGGTGATGGAAACTAGAGCTGACCGCGATGCTAAACCTACACACCACACTAGAAGTAGCCAGGGGGCATTCCTGCGTTGTCTCTAGATGCCGCGCGCCAGCCGGAGAACTAACTACCCCTGGTAGAAGAAAACACAGTCCTGGCTTGCCTCCAGAGAATGTCCCCACAGGAGATAGCAGCCCCCCACATATAATAACGGTGAGAGCAGATGAAAAGACACACGTAGTATGAAAGCAGATTTAGCACAGAGAGGCCCGCTAACTAAATAGCAGAAAGATACAACAGATGACTTCGCGGTCAGCTGCAAAACCCTTCAAAATACCATCCTGAAATTACCTTAACTCATGTGACAACTCATGCCACTGGAGTGGTAATTTCAGCCCAACAAGAGCTTCCAGCTGCAGAGATTCACATAAGTGCAAACTGGACAAAACATACAAAAATAGACTTAAGGACTAAAGTGTCCAACTTAGCTGAGCAGAAAACTGGGAGCAGGAACATGCAACAGAATCACTCTGGATACATTGATGGCCAGCATTAGAATGACTGAGGAGCAAGGTTAAATAGGATACTCCCACATCCTGATAGGAACAGGTGAACTGAGAAGGCAAAGCTTGCAGGACACCAGTACCACAAGAGACCACCGGGGGAGCCCACGAACCGAATCACAACAGAGGTCCAAAATACACAGGGTTGAGGATTTCCAAAATCTTATAAGGACCGATGAAACGAGGCTTGAACTTAGGAGAGGAAACCTTCATCGGGACATAACGAGAAGACAACCATACCAAATCCCCCACACGAAGTCGGGGACCCACACAGCGACGGCGGTTAGCAAAGCCTTCTCTTGGGACAAAGTCAAATTGTTCACCACATGGTTCCAAATCTGCTGCAACCTATCCACCACAGAATCCACCCCAGGACAGTCAGAAGACTCAACCTGACCCGAGGAGAAACGAGGATGAAAACCAGAATTGCAAAAGAAAGGTGAAACCAAAGTAGCAGAACTAGCCCGATTATTGAGGGCGAACTCAGCCAATGGCAAAAAGGTCACCCAATCATCCTGGTCAGCAGAAACAAAACATCTCAAATAAGTTTCCAAGGTCTGATTAGTTCGTTCGGTTTGACCATTCGTCTGAGGATGGAAGGCTGACGAAAAAGACAATTCAATGCCCATCTTAGCACAAAAGGATTGCCAAAATCTGGACACAAACTGGGATCCTCTGTCGGACACAACGTTCTCCGGAATACCATGTAAACGAACCACATTCTGAAAAAACAATGGCACCAAATCGGAGGAGGAAGGCAACTTAGGCAAGGGTACCAAATGGACCATTTTGGAAAAACGATCACAAACCACCCAGATGACAGACATCTTCTGAGAGACAGGAAGATCCGAAATAAAATCCATGGAAATATGCGTCCAAGGCCTCTTCGGGACAGGCAAAGGCAAAAGCAATCCACTGGCACGAGAACACGAAGGCTTGGCCCGAGCACAAATCCCACAGGACTGCACAAAGGAACGCACATCCCGTGACAAGGAAGGCCACCAAAAGGATCTCGCCACCAAATCCCTGGTACCAAAAATCCCAGGATGACCCGCCAACACCGAAGAATGAACCTCGGAAATAACTCTACTGGTCCATCTGTCTGGGACAAACAGTCTCTCCGGTGGACAACGGTCAGGTCTATTGGCCTGAAACTCCTGCAACACCCGTCGCAGATCAGGAGAGATAGCAGACAAAATCACCCCCTCTTTGAGAACACCAGTCAGTACAGAAACTTCCGGGGAGTCAGGTACAAAACTCCTAGAAAGGGCATCAGCCTTCCCGTTTTTCGAACCCGGAAGATATGAAACCACGAAATTGAAATGAGAGAAAAACAGCGACCATCGAGCCTGTCTCGGATTCAACCGTTTGGCAGACTCGAGATAAGTCAAATTCTTGTGATCCGTCAAGACAACCACACGATGCTTGGCTCCCTCAAGCCAATGTCGCCACTCCTCAAATGCCCACTTCATTGCCAACAACTCTCGATTACCAACATCATAATTCCGCTCGGCAGGCGAAAACTTTCTTGAAAAGAAAGCACATGGTCTCATCACAGAGCCATCAGAGCTTCTCTGCGACAAAACAGCCCCTGCTCCAATCTCTGAAGCATCAACCTCGACCTGAAAGGGAAGAGAGACATCGGGCTGGCGCTAGACAGGAGCTGAAGAAAACCGACGTTTCAACTCCTGAAAGGCCTCCACGGCCGCAGGAGACCAATTCGTCACATCTGAACCCTTCTTGGTCAAATCCGTCAAAGGCTTCACCACACTAAAAAAATTAGTGAAGCGACGGTAAAAATTAGCAAAACCCAAGAACTTCTGAAGACTCTTCACAGATGTAGGTTGAGTCCAGTCATGAATAGCCTGGACCTTGACTGGATCCATCTCGATAGTAGAAGGAGAAAAAATAAAGCCCAAAAAGGAAACCTTCTGGACTCCGAAGAGACATTTAGAGCCCTTCACAAACAAGGCATTGGCACGCAGGACCTGAAATACCATCCTGACCTGCTTCACATGAGACTCCCAATCATCAGAAAAGACCAAAATATCATCCAGGTACACAATCATAAATCTATCCAGGTACTCTCGGAAGATATCGTGCATGAAGGACTGAAACACAGAGGGGGCATTAGAAAGCCCAAAAGGCATCACCAAGTACTCAAAATGGCCTTCGGGCGTATTAAATGCTGTTTTCCATTCATCGCCCTGCTTTATGCGCACAAGATTATACGCTCCACGAAGATCTATCTTGGTGAACCAACTGGCCCCCCTAATCCAGGCAAACAGATCGGACAACAGTGGCAAGGGATACTGAAATTTGACCGTGATGTTATTTAGAAGGCGATAATCTATACAGGGTCTCAGAGAACCATCCTTCTTGGCCACAAAAAAGAACCCCGCACCCAAAGGGGACGAGGACTGTTATGACCCCAATGGCAGAGGGTCTCAAAAGTACATACCAAGTCTGCAAACACAAAAAAACAGCTCATAGGGCAGTGGTAACTGGGCT
The DNA here is from genome assembly GCF_051348905.1 of Ranitomeya variabilis. Classification (NCBI taxonomy): domain Eukaryota; kingdom Metazoa; phylum Chordata; class Amphibia; order Anura; family Dendrobatidae; genus Ranitomeya; species Ranitomeya variabilis. Next base: position 241,925,672 of record NC_135232.1, read on the forward strand.
GACCATATATCTAATCCTAGCACCACAAATAGCAGCAGCCGGGGAACGTGCCTACGTTGGTTCTAGATGTCTCGCGCCAGCCGGAGAACTAACTAACCCTAGAAGGGAAAAGATAGACCTTTCTTGCCTCCAGAGAAAAGACCCCAAAAGTTGGATACAAGCCCCCAACAAATAATAACGGTGAGGTAAGGAGAAAAGACAAACGTAAGAATGAACTAGATATTTAGCAAAGAGAGGCCCACTGACTAATAGCAGAATATAGTAAGATGACTTATATGGTCAGCAAAAACCCTATCAAAATTTCCACGCTGGATATTCAAGAACCCCCGAACCGTCTAACGGCCCGGGGGGAGAACACCAGCCCCCTAGAGCTTCCAGCAAAATCAGGAATCACATTTAGTACAAGCTGGACAAAAAATAATAGCAAAGCAAATAACCAAAAAACAAGGAAGCAGGACTTAGCTTAATTTTGCAAGATCCAAGACCAGCAGACAGGAGCAAACAGAAAGGAACTGATTACAACGATGCCAGGCACAGGACTGAGAAACCAGGAAGTTTATATAGCAACACCCCTGGACTAACGACCCAGGTGGGTGCCAAACTGAGGAAAGACAATCCCAGAGTCATATCACTAGTGACCACAAGAGGGAGCCAAAAAAGTCTAATTCACAACAGTACCCCCCCTTTAAGGAGGGGTCACCGAACCCTCACCAAGACCACCAGGGCGATCAGGATGAGCAGCGTGAAAGGCACGAACTAAATCGGCCGCATGCACATCAGAGGCAACCACCCAGGAATTATCCTCCTGACCATAGCCCTTCCACTTGACCAGATACTGAAGCCTCCGCCTGGAGAGACGAGAATCCAAGATCTTCTCCACCACGTACTCCAACTCGCCCTCAACCAACACCGGAGCAGGAGGCTCAACAGAAGGAACCACAGGTACAACGTACCGCCGCAACAAAGACCTATGGAACACGTTGTGAATGGCAAACGACACCGGAAGATCCAAGCGAAAGGACACAGGATTAAGGATTTCCAATATCTTGTAAGGACCGATGAAGCGAGGCTTAAATTTAGGAGAGGAGACCTTCATAGGAACAAATCGAGAAGACAGCCATACCAAATCCCCAACACGAAGTCGGGGACCCACACCGCGGCGGCGGTTGGCAAAACGCTGAGCCTTCTCCTGTGACAACTTCAAGTTGTCCACCACATGATTCCAGATCCGCTGCAACCTATCCACCATGGAATCTACCCCAGGACAGTCAGAAGGCTCCACATGTCCCGAGGAAAAACGAGGATGGAAACCAGAGTTGCAAAAAAATGGCGAAACCAAAGTAGCGGAACTAGCCCGATTATTAAGGGCAAACTCAGCCAACGGCAAGAAGGTCACCCAATCATCCTGATCTGCAGAAACAAAACACCTCAAATAAGCCTCCAGAGTCTGATTAGTTCGCTCCGTTTGTCCATTAGTCTGAGGATGAAAGGCAGACGAAAACGACAAATCAATGCCCATCTTAGCACAAAAGGATCGCCAGAACCTGGAAACAAACTGGGATCCTCTGTCAGACACAATATTCTCAGGAATGCCGTGTAAACGAACCACATTCTGAAAGAACAAAGGAACCAGATCGGAAGAGGAAGGCAGCTTAGGCAAAGATACCAAATGGACCATCTTGGAAAAGCGATCACATACCACCCAGATGACAGACATGCCCTGAGACACCGGAAGATCTGAAATGAAATCCATGGAAATGTGTGTCCAAGGCCTCTTCGGGACAGGCAAGGGCAAGAGCAACCTGCTGGCATGAGAACAGCAAGGCTTAGCTCGAGCACAAGTCCCACAGGACTGCACAAATGACCGCACATCCCGTGACAAGGAAGGCCACCAAAAGGACCTAGCCACCAGATCTCTGGTGCCAAAAATTCCCGGATGCCCTGCCAACACCGAGGAATGAACCTCGGAAATGACTCTGCTGGTCCACTTATCAGGAACAAACAGTCTGTCAGGTGGACAAGAGTCAGGTCTACCAGCCTGAAATCTCTGCAACACACGTCGCAAATCCGGAGAAATGGCTGACAGGATAACTCCCTCTTTGAGAATACCAACTGGTTCTGCGACTCCAGGAGAGTCAGGCACAAAGCTCCTTGAAAGAGCATCAGCCTTCACATTCTTTGAACCTGGTAAATACGAGACCACAAAGTCAAAACGGGAGAAAAACAATGACCAGCGGGCCTGTCTAGGATTCAGGCGTTTAGCAGACTCGAGATACATCAGATTTTTGTGATCAGTCAAGACCACCACACGATGCTTAGCACCCTCGAGCCAATGACGCCACTCCTCAAATGCCCACTTCATGGCCAACAACTCCCGATTGCCAACATCATAATTCCGCTCAGCAGGCGAAAACTTCCTAGAGAAAAAAGCACCTGGTCTCATTACAGAGCAACCAGGGCCTCTCTGCGACAAAACGGCCCCTGCCCCAATCTCAGAAGCATCCACTTCAACCTGAAAGGGAAGTGAGACATCAGGCTGGCACAAAACAGGCGCCGAAGTAAACCGGCGCTTCAACTCTTGAAAGGCTTCCACGGCTGCAGGAGCCCAGTTAGCAACATCAGAACCTTTCTTGGTCATATCCGTCAAAGGTTTAACAACGCTAGAAAAATTAGCGATAAAACGACGGTAGAAGTTAGCAAAACCCAAGAACTTCTGAAGACTCTTAACTGACGTGGGTTGAGTCCAATCATGAATAGCTCGGACCTTGACTGGGTCCATCTCCACCGCAGAAGGGGAAAAAATAAAACCCAAAAAGGGAACCTTCTGTACTCCAAAGAGACACTTTGAGCCCTTAACAAACAAAGCATTCTCACGCAAAACCTGAAACACCATCCTGACCTGCTCTACATGCGAGTCCCAATCATCAGAAAAAACCAGAATATCATCCAGATAAACAATCATAAATTTATCCAGATACTTCCGGAAAATATCATGCATAAAGGACTGAAACACTGAAGGAGCATTAGAGAGCCCGAAAGGCATCACCAAGTACTCAAAATGACCTTCGGGCGTATTAAATGCAGTTTTCCATTCATCTCCTTGCTTAATGCGCACAAGGTTGTACGCACCACGAAGATCTATCTTGGTGAACCACTTGGCACCTTTAATCCGGGCAAACAAGTCCGACAACAGAGGCAAAGGATACTGAAATTTAACAGTGATTTTATTCAGAAGCCGATAGTCAATACAAGGTCTCAAAGATCCGTCCTTCTTGGCCACAAAAAAGAATCCCGCACCAAGAGGGGAAGAGGATGGACGGATATGCCCCTTCTCCAGAGATTCCTTGATATACGAACGCATTGCGGTATGCTCAGGTACAGACAGATTAAATAATCTTCCCTTAGGAAATTTACTACCTGGAATCAAATCTATAGCGCAGTCACAGTCCCTATGAGGAGGAAGAGCACTGGACCCGGACTCGCTGAATACATCCTGGTAATCAGACAAATACTCAGGAACTTCCGAAGGAGTAGAGGAAGCAATAGACACCGGCGGGGAATCACTATGAATTCCCTGACAGCCCCAACTTGACACAGACATTGCCTTCCAATCCAAGACTGGATTATGGGTCTGTAACCATGGCAGACCCAAAATGACCAAATCATGCATTTTATGCAGAACAAGAAAACGAATCACCTCCCGATGTTCAGGAGTCATGCACATGGTTACCTGTGTCCAAAACTGCGGTTTATTTTCTGCCAATGGCGTAGCATCAATACCTCTAAGAGGGATAGGATTTACCAACGGCTCAAGAACAAAACCACAGCGCTTGGCAAACGACAGATCCATAAGACTCAGGGCAGCACCTGAATCCACAAACGCCATAACAGGGTAGGAGGACAATGAGCAAATTAAAGTCACAGACAAAATAAACTTAGGTTGCAAATTACCAATGGCGACAGGACTAACAACCCTAGTTAGGTGTTTAGAGCATGCTGATATAACATGTGTAGAATCACCACAGTAAAAACACAACCCATTCTGACGTCTATGATTTTTCCGTTCATTTCTAGTCTGAATTCTATCACATTGCATTAAATCAGGTGTTTGTTCAGACAACACCACCAGAGGATTCGCGGCTTTGCGCTCCCGCAAACGCCGGTCAATTTGAATAGCCAGCGCCATGGAATCATTCAGACCTGTAGGAATGGAGAAACCCACCATCACATTCTTAATGGCTTCAGAAAGGCCATTTCTGAAATTTGCGGCCAGAGCACACTCATTCCACTGAGTAAGCACGGACCATTTCCGAAATTTTTGGCAATACACTTCAGCTTCATCCTGACCCTGAGAAATAGCCAGCAAGGCTTTTTCTGCCTGAATTTCAAGATTGGGTTCCTCGTAAAGCAATCCGAGCGCCAGAAAAAACGCATCAATATTTGCCAATGCCGGATCTCCTGGCGCTAACGAGAAGGCCCAATCCTGAGGGTCGCCCCGTAAGAAAGAGATAACAATTTTTACTTGCTGAGCTGAGTCTCCAGATGAACGGGGTCTCAGAGATAGAAACAATTTACAATTATTCCTGAAATTCCTAAACTTAAATCGGTCTCCAGAGAACAGTTCAGGAATAGGTATTTTAGGTTCAGAAATTGGACTACTGGTAACAAAATCTTGTATGCCCTGCACACGAGCAGCAAGCTGATCCACACTTGTAAACAAAGTCTGGACATTCATGTCTGCAGCAAGCACAAGCCACTCAGAGGTAAAGGGGAGGAAAAAAGAGAGGAAAGAAAAAAAAAAAAAAAAAAACTCAGACTTTCCTTTCTTGTAATCCCACTTCTGCAATGCATTAAACATTCAACCTTGGCCTGGCATACTGTTATGACCCCAATGGCAGAGGGTCTCAAAAGTACATACCAAGTCTGCAAACACAAAAAAACAGCTCATAGGGCAGTGGTAACTGGGCTGACCATATATCTAATCCTAGCACCACAAATAGCAGCAGCCGGGGAACGTGCCTACGTTGGTTCTAGACGTCTCACGCCAGCCGGAGAACTAACTAACCCTAGAAGGGAAAAGATAGACCTTTCTTGCCTCCAGAGAAAAGACCCCAAAAGTTGGATACAAGCCCCCAACAAATAATAACGGTGAGGTAAGGAGAAAAGACAAACTTAAGAATGAACTAGATATTTAGCAAAGAGAGGCCCACTGACTAATAGCAGAATATAGTAAGATGACTTATATGGTCAGCAAAAACCCTATCAAAATTTCCACGCTGGATATTCAAGAACCCCCGAACTGTCTAACGGCCCGGGGGGAGAACACCAGCCCCCTAGAGCTTCCAGCAAAATCAGGAATCACATTTAGTACAAGCTGGACAAAAAATAATAGCAAAGCAAATAACCAAAAAACAAGGAAGCAGGACTTAGCTTAATTTTGCAAGATCCAAGACCAGCAGACAGGAGCAAACAGAAAGGAACTGATTACAACGATGCCAGGCACAGGACTGAGAAACCAGGAAGTTTATATAGCAACACCCCTGGACTAACGACCCAGGTGGGTGCCAAACTGAGGAAAGACAATCCCAGAGTCATATCACTAGTGACCACAAGAGGGAGCCAAAAAAGTCTAATTCACAACAGAGGACGGGCGAATATGTCCCTTCTCCAAGGACTCCTTTATATAACTCCGCATAGCGGTATGTTCTGGTACAGACAAATTAAAAAGTCGTCCCTTAGGGAACTTACTACCAGGAATCAGATTTATGGCACAATCACAATCCCTATGAGGAGGTAGGGCACTGGATTTGGGCTCATCAAATACATCCTGGTAGTCCGACAAAAATTCAGGGACTTCAGAAGGAGTAGAAGAAGCAATTGACACCAAAGGAGCATTGCCATGAATTCCCTGGCACCCCCAACTTGACACAGACATTGCTTTCCAATCCAGGACTGGATTATGAGCCTGCAGCCATGGCAGACCCAACACAACAACATCATGCAAATTATGTAGCACCAGAAAGCGAATTACCTCCTGATGTACAGGAGCCATGCACATGGTCAATTGAGTCCAGTACTGAGGTTTATTCTTGGCCAATGGTGTAGCATCAATTCCCTTTAGCGGAATAGGGAATTGTAAAGGCTCCAAGATAAAACCACAGCACCTGGCAAATGACAAATCCATCAAATTCAGGGCAGCACCTGAATCCACAAAAGCCATAACTGGGTAGGATGACAGAGAGCAAATCAAAGTAACAGACAAAATGAATTTAGGTTGTACAGTACCAATGGTGACAAACTTGGCAACCCTTTTTGTGCGCTTAGAGCATGCTGAGATAACATGAGCAGAATCACCACAGTAAAAGCACAACCCATTCTGACGTCTGTGGTTTTGCCGTTCAACTCTGGTCAGAATCCTGTCACATTGCATAGGCTCAGGTTTCTGCTCAGAAAATACCGCCAGAGGGTGCACAGGTTTGCGCTCCCGCAAACGCCGATCAATCTGAATGGCCAAAGACATTGACTCATTCAGACCCGCCGGCATGGGGAACCCCACCATAACATCTTTAAGGGCTTCAGAAAGACCCTTTCTGAAAATCGCCGCCAGGGCGCACTCATTCCACTGAGTGAGCACTGACCACTTCCTAAACTTCTGACAATAAACCTCTGCTTCATCCCGACCCTGAGAGAGAGCCAGCAAAACCTTCTCTGCTTGGTCTACCAGATTTGGTTCCTCATAAAGCACTCCAAGCGCCAGAAAAAACGCATCAGCATTTAGCAGTGCCGGATCTCCTGGCGCCAAAGAGAATGCCCAATCTTGAGGGTCACCCCGCAACAAAGAAATAACAATTTTGACTTGCTGAACAGAGTCGCCAGATGAGCGAGGTCTCAGAGAAAGAAATAACTTACAATTATTCTTAAAGTTCAAAAACCTAGATCTATCTCCGGAGAACAGCTCAGGAATAGGTATTTTAGGCTCTGACATAGGACTGCAGACTACATAATCCTGAATGCCCTGTACCCTTGCAGTGAGATGATCCACACTAGAAGACAGACTCTGAATGTCCATATTAGTAGCTGCATACAGAACCACCCAGAGATTAAGGGGAGGAGAGAGGCAAAACACAGTGCAGAGGAAAAAAAAAAAATGACCTTTTAAGATTTTTCTTCTCCCTCTTTAGCTGCATTAACACTTTCGGGCCTGCTGTACTGTTATGATCCTGGTGGTAGGATCTCAAACTGACCTAACAAATATACCCTGAGTATATAGGACAAGTTCTGGGGATGTGGAAGCTATACTGACCGCAATCCTGATCCTATCCAAACACACTAAAGGCAGCTGTGGAACGTTACCTGAAAACCTAGACGTCTCGTCACAGCCTGAGAAACTGACTACCCCTAGAGAGAAAGCAAAGACCTCACTTGCCTCAGAGAAATATACCCCAAAGTTTTAGATAGCCCCCCACAAATAATAACGGTGAGTAAAGGGGAAAACACAAATGTAGAGATGAAACAGATTTAGCAAATGAGGCCCGCTAATACTAGATAGGCAGAAAATAGATAGGTGTCTGTGCGGTCAGTACAAAAACTATCAAAAGTAAACCACGCAGAGAATAAAAGAACCCCCACACCGACTCATGATGTGAGGGGCGCACTCTGCACCCCAGAACTAACCAGCAAGCAAAAAATCACATAAAAGCAAGCTGGGCTGAACTCATAATATAATGAGAAACGTTTTCAAGGAAATAATGAGAAACTGAACAAGCAAACTTAGCTTCTCATAGCAGGAGACTGGTCACAAGGAATATTCAGGAGAGCACAGGATCAGGACTGAATACACCGACAGCAGGCAACAAGTAAAGGTCCAGGTGAGTTAAATAGGCCCAGCCTAGCAGGAGATGAAACAGCTGAGCCCAGCCAAGACCAGCCATATCGCTAAAGGCCACCAGAGGGAGCCCAAGAACAAACTCACACAGTACCACTCATGACCACAGGAGGGAGCCCGAGAACGGAATTCACAACAGGAAGCCTTGATGACAGTCAGCCATTGTCAGCTCAGGGAACTCTCCTGAACAAGGTGGCGGACGAAGAGGAAGAGGATGATGGGGATGAATATTTATGGGAGGAGGATGCTTCTCAGGGGGCAATAGAAACTGGTGGCATTGCAAGGTCAGGTACAGGGTTTTTGCGGGACACAAGTGATGTTGATTTGCAAGAAAGTGTTCCTCAACCCAGCACAAGCAGTGAATTAACACCTGAAGCATTGGCCCACATGGCTGAGTATGCCTTGCGTATCCTAAAAAGGGACCCCCGCGTTATCAAAATGATGACCGATGACAATTACTGGTTGGCCTGCCTCCTGGATCCACGATATAAAGGAAAATTACAAAATATCATGCCACATGAGAACCTTGAGCAAATATTGGCTACCAAACAAGCAACTCTTGTAGACCGTTTGGTTCATGCATTCCCAGCACACAGTGGCGGTGATGGTTCTCACACGAGCCTTAGTGGGCAACATGGCAGAGGTATTAGAGGTGCACAAATCTGAAGTGGTATTGGACAGAGGGGTTTTATGACCAGGTTGTGGAGTGATTTCGCAATGACCGCTGACACAACAGGTACTGCTGCATCGATTCAAAGTGACAGGAGACAGCATTTTTCCAGTATGGTTACGAACTACTTTTCCGCCCTTATCGATGTTCTCCCTCACAGGTCATTCCTTTTTGATTACTGGGCATCTAAAATAGACACCTGGCCTGAATTGGCAGAATATGCATTACAGGAGCTCGCATGCCCTGCTGCTAGTGTGCTATCAGAAAGAGTATTCAGTGCTGCTGGTTCAATACTGACCGAAAAAAGGACTCGTCTGGCTACCCGAAATGTTGATGATCTAATCTTCATTAAAATGAACCAATCATGGATTTCAAATTATTTGGTCCCACCTTCCCCTGCTGACACGTAGCTTGCCAGAAAAATGTCTTGCTTTTGGCCTCCTCTTACTGACTTCTCCAATTCCTCCATTTGCAGCTGCTGAATGTCCACCATAGGCCATTTCTATACCTCCCTAAATGGGCTGACTCCCCCCACAGGGCCGTGGTCACCACCTGGCGCAAGCACCCATGTGACTGCCGTTTGCCTGGACAGGTGGGCGTGCCCACTCTTGGGCGACGGCACTGGCACAGGGTCCTTCATAGTACAATGAAGTGTCTCTGATGGTGGTGGTGCACAACCAACGTCAGACACACCGTCATATGAGGGGCCCTATGCCAGTACCACCACCCACGAGAGAGTGTTCCCCCCAGCTCGAACAGTGCTTTGCCACTTGCAATACTTACCTCTCCCTGCTCCACCACTGTGTAGTCTGTGCTGTTAAATCCTTCAATGGCACTGCCAATGCAAATTTGTTGAAATGATAGATGATAGTTGAAATATACAGGGGCCCTGGCCTCCATTTAGACCTGTTAATACTTTGCGCCTACTACCACTGTCTGCTACTCAGCAGAGGAGCCCACCCCTGTACCAAGCTATGCCACCTGTTTATTTATGAACAATTTTTTGAACTGCATTTAGCCTACTTTATTATTTGGGCCTACTAACTGTGTCTGCCACTCATTACAGTTGTCCTCCACTGAACAAAGCAATGCCGCCAGTTTAGTCCTGTTACCAATTTTGAACTGCATTTAGCCCACTTTATTATTTGGGCCTACTCACTGTGTCAGCCACTCCTTACAATTGTCCTCCGCTGAACAAAGCAACGCCGCCAGTTTAGTCCTGTTACCAATTTTGAACTGCTTTTAGCCTACTTGCTTATTTGGGCCTACTCACTGTGTCATCCACTCCTTACAATTGTCCTCCGCTGAACAAAGCAACGCCACCAGTTTAGTCCTGTTACCAATTCTAAACTGCATTAAGCCTAATTACTTATTTGGGCCTACTCACTGTGTCAGCCACTCCTTACAATTGTCCTCCGCTGAACAAAGCAACGCCGCCAGTTTAGTCCTGTTACCAATTTTGAACTGCTTTTAGCCTACTTGCTTATTTGGGCCTACTCACTGTGTCAGCCACTCCTTACAATTGTCCTCCGCTGAACAAAGCAACGCCACCAGTTTAGTCATGTTACCAATTTTGAACTGCATTTAGCCTACTTGCTTATTTGGGCCTACTCACTGTGTCAGCCACTCCTTACAGTTGTCCTCCGCTGAAGAAAGCAACGCCGCCAGTTTAGTCCTGTTACCAATTTTGAACTGCATTTAGCCCACTTTTTTATTTGGGCCTGTATCTGTGTTTCCTCCTCATCCTGCCCATTGCCTAGCCACTGCTAGATGAGTCTGCTGGTACATTGACTCAGACCACTACATTCCCCTTGCACTCTACACAGCCAGAATCTGACCCTGCTGAAAGTCAGGTTCCCCTTCCCGCATACTATACCACCTTACACGGGGACAAAGAGGAAGGTGCAGATGAAAGTGCAGGTTCCTTCATCAGGTGGGGGGGCATACTCGTTGGCGACGTCACAGGCACAGGGCCCCTCATAGTACACAAAAGTGTCTCTGCCTGTGGGAGGCGCCACCCGCCGTCAAACACACCGCCGTACTATGAGGGACCCTGTGCCAATGCCAATGCCAACGAGTGGGCCCCCACTGCTTGCTCAGGATCACATCACTTGCAAAGTTGAAATACTTACCTCTGCCTGCTCCACTGCCGTGATGTATTCCGCATTTCCTGGGCCCACGAAAAACTTGAGCTAGCCCTACCCCCCACAACTTTAGCCAAATGACCCCCAGTTTTCAATGCCTAACTATTATTATAAAGTAAATTAAGATTGACAAGCTTCAGTAATAAGAATTGATGTTTTTGGCATTAAAATGGGCACTGTAGGTGTTTTCCTGTCCTCCACTCTCTGCCGACTTTGATTCCCCATTGACTTGCATTGGGTTTCGTGTTTCAGTCGGCCCCCGACTTTGCGTAATAATCGGCCGATTTCACCCGACCCGACTTTTGACAAAGTCGGGTTTCCGAAAAAAGTAAAAGTCGCTCAACTCTACTCGTGTGATGTCACACAAGCCCCAGGAGAGAATGTGCCAACAACACTAGGACGGCACTGATGCCAGAGGTGAGTATAAGGCCGGGTCACTCGGTTGATGATTCTCTCATGTGAGAGAATCGGGCCGATTATGTATATGACACTCGGCTCAAACTCTGTCAGAGGTTGAGTCGAGTGTCAGTGTACTGTGGTCCGATTCTCTTTCATGTGAGAACTGCAGCACATTTGCTGAGGAGGAGAAGGTAATTTCTCCATGTCCTCCATTGCCAGCTGTGACATCCAAGTGCGGTCTGATTTTTCCCACACACCCATAGACTTGTGTGGATGCATGCAATCCAATTCTCAGATCGGCATGAGAAAAAAAATCTCTGAAATGAGCTGCCCCATAGTATTACATTGGGTCTAGTGCTATTCGATAAAACATCTGATAGAACTCAGCCGTAAGCAAACCCTAAGTGTTTTTATTTTACTTGGGGCTAACATTCGGATTGAGAAGGGGTTGTCCAAGTTGTGAACAACCTCTTGAGGTTGCTCTGGTAAAATTAAATCAAGAAGCTCAAAATGACTGAACATTTGCATAGCAAGTTGTTTTTATGTTACAGTGCATGTAATCATTCTTTTAAGCAATTTTAAGACTTTTTACAGGCAGATTGCAAGTGAAAGCCGCATAAAAAAGCACATAGTATGCACATACCTTTAGACAGTTTTCATGAATCTGCCTCAATGATGCCCATAAACATATTTGGGTTCAGTATTGCATTTTAGATGAGCCATTTATATCACATATAAAAATACAGCAGTTAATAGATATTTTTTTTACTTGGAGATTGCATAAAAATGTAGCATGATCTTTCTTTAGATGTAGTTTCAGATACTTGAACTCTGGTCAGATTTATCTCTTTTACTAATGTTTTTCTGGCAATTCCAAAATATAATAAGCCAAACTGGATAAAAACATGTACAATTATTAACAAATATTTTCACCACATATTACGTTAACGTAGCTGTCAGAAATATATTCGCCAGAATCTAACAAGATTCTGCTATATTTTCTTCTAATCCTTGGGATTTCCTTCGCACTGTCTAAAGCTACACAAGTTTCATCATGTCTGCTTTGACAGCACACAGACAGTCATTTACAAGCTGAACTTCACAGGCTGAGGATGGTACATCATGTGTCAAAAACATCAGGTGTTCTATTACACACATCTTCCAGGGTTTTATTTTTCCATCTGAATCTTAAGTTTTTTAGATGTGGAAATGATTTGTTAAAACTAATTGCAGTGGCATATTTAACTCTTTATACACATGTTCAGGGAGTTGTAGAGTTGTATTCTGATATGTAATAAAAATGCGATATAATGAAATAAATAAAATACATGTAATGTTTCTTTATAATTAACTCTTAAATGCTGCTCTTCTTTATTTTTGCATTTTTGTTATTTATTTCACACCTGGAAGCCTCAATTGGATTACACTAGCACTTTTTCACAGCTGCATAATTGAGAGGACTGATATAAGGTTGGGTAGATGAGACCTTAAAGCCACATTACCCATTAGATTAATGTTTACTGAACCTGCTGATATCGGTGGGCTTGGCTGACAGTCTAATATTGAAAGATAAAAGGAGGATTTCTGGATAATTTGAGCTGCTGGTATCCCATATAATAAATCCAAATCCAGACCGAATGTACATGCGGTTTTTCTTTATTTATTTGAGGTGTTTCAAAGTACTACAGACTTGTTCATCAGTACAAGAAAAGCAAAAAGATGTTCAATAATGATTAATCGATTTTATTTTGCATGTAAGCACTTGCATTGGATTTATCTTACTAATATCAGGTTTTTCCAGCCATTTTCAAATCTATATTCAAACTATAGGGTAACCATACTTTCAAGTAACTTTGCAGAATACGCTGTCCTGTGTGTGTACATTAGGAATAGCAGTATATCTGGTCATTATATTACTTGTCTCCTACATTTTCACCAGTTTTCCCCTCTGCTTTTTCTCGAGTTTGCAATCGACTGTGAACTGGTGGGAGAAGGCAATCAGCTGTGAACTGTGAAAGCATAACATATAAAGAGGGACTCCTGCTCTTCATTCAATTTTACCACACCAAAACATGCAACGGCAATCGAAAGGACATTATGCAGCAGTCTTGAACTCTAAGGATGTGAATTTGCTTTATGGTGATGTAAAAGATTTGTTAGAAAGCTCATCATGATCTTTCTGTGTCCCCATCTGCCTGTTTCTTCATGCTGGTCCCCTCTAGTCATCCTCCTTCCCCTCTCCACAACAATGTAGCAGTCAGTCTTGTCTGAGCAAGATGGATTTAATGTCACAAGTGTGTCAAGACAACCTGGGAGATCTGGGGGCAGAAGATCACTGCGTATTGTGAATCGCAGATCTTCCATTAAGGGTCCCTTTCCACTTGCGAGAGAAAAAACGGTCCGTAATCTGGACCGAAAAAACGGATGTAACGTATGCGATTGTCATGCGAGTGTTATGCGAGTGCAATGTGATTTTTAATCGCATCATCCGTTTTTTGTAATCGCATCATCCGTATGACATCCGTATTACTGTCCGATTTGTATGCACCGGTGTCCTTTGAAAAGCCGGCAAATCAGTGCTGTGTACAGTAAAATCACACTGACAGGTTAGAATAGAATAGATATATACACATAGAATGTGTATATATACATATATATATATATATATATGTCAGTGAGACATCTATATATGTATATTTATATTTATTGCAGCGCTAGATAGCATAAAAGCCGCTAATTCAATTGCTGGCTTTTGCTCTCTCTTTCACAAACCTGACAGGATATGAGACATGGTTTACATACAGTAAAACATCTCATATCCGTTCTTTTATTACATATTCCTCTTCACTAATGTAAGAAGTGTCTGTGTGTCAAATTTGGGGGCTCTAGCTATGAAATTAAAGGGTTAAATCGTGGAAAAAATTGGCGCAATTTTCTCTGCCAGAGTGGTAAAGCCAGTGACTGAGGGCAGATATTAATAGCCTAGAGAGGGTCCATGGTTATTGCCCCCCCCTGGCTACAAACATCTCCCCCCAGCCACCCCAGAAAAGGCACATCTGTAAGATGCACCTATTCTGGCACTTGGCCACTCTCTTCCCACTCCCGTGTAGCGGTGGGATATGGGGTAATGAAGGGTTAATGTCACCTTGCTATTGTAAGGTGACATTAAGCCAGATTAATAATGGAGAGGCGTCAATTATGACACCTATCCATTATTAATCCAATTGTATGAAATGGTTAAAAAAAACACACACACAACATTGCAAAGTATTTTAATGAAATAAACACACAGGTTGTTGTAATATTTTATTGCTCTCTCAATCCACCTGAAGACCATCGTTCTGTAACAAATTAATAATATTAAACCAACAATATACATACCTTCCGTAGATCTGTGACGCCCCACGATGTAAATCCATCTGAAGGGGTTAAAATATTTTACAGGCAGGAGCTCTGCTATAATGCAGCTGTGCTCGTGCCTGTAAAACCCAGGGAATGAAGGTAATGTAGGTCAATGACCTATAGTTACCTTCAGTCGCGGTGATGTGCCCCCTGCTGGATGTCCTCATGAACTGCAGCCTGGGAACTTTTTCCCACGCTCGACGTCATATGAGGACATCCAGCAGGGGGCGTATCACCGCGACTGAAGATAACAATAGGTCATTGACCTACATTACCTTCATTCCCCGGGGTTTACAGGCACGAGCACAGCTGCATTATAGCAGAGCTCCTGCCTGTAAAATATTTTAACCCCTTCAGATGGATTTACATCGTGGAACGTCACAGATCTATGGAAGGTATGTATATTGTTGGTTTATTATTTTTAATTTGTTACAGAACGATGGTCTTCAGGTGGATTGAGAGAGCAATAAAATATTACAACAACCTGTGTGTTTATTTCATTAAAATACTTTGCAATATTGTGTGTGTGTTTATTTTAACCATTTCATACAATTGGATTAATAATGGATAGGTGTCATAATTGACGCCTCTCCATTATTAATCTGGCTTAATGTCACCTTACAATAGCAAGGTGACATTAACCCTTCATTACCCCATATCCCACCGCTACACGGGAGTGGGAAGAGAGTGGCCAAGTGCCAGAATAGGCGCATCTTACAGATGTGCCTTTTCTGGGGTGGCTGGGGGCAGATGTTTGTAGCCAGGGGGGGCCAATAACCATGGACCCTCTCCAGGCTATTAATATTTGCCCTCAGTCACTGGCTTTACTACTCTGGCGGAGAAAATTGCGCGGGAGCCCACGCCAATTTTTTCCGCGATTTAAACCTTTAATTTCATAGCTAGAGCCCCCAAATTTGACAAACAGACACTTCTTACATTAGTGAAGAGGAATATGTAATAAAAGAACGGATATGATATGGTTTACTGTATGTAAACCATGTCTCATATTCTGTCGGGTTTGTGAAGTAGAGAGCAAAAGCCGGCAATTGAATTAGCGGCTTTTATGCTATCTAGCGCTGCATTAAATATAAATATACATATATAGGTGCCTCACTGACATATATATATGTATATATACCTATTCTATATGTATAAATCTACTCTATTCTTACCTGTCAGTGTGATTTTACTGTACACCGCGCTGAATTACCGGCTTTTCAAAGGACACCGGTGCGTAAAAATCGGACAGAACTCGCATGGTGCGAGTGCTGTGCGATTTTTTTCTCGCACCCATTGACTTGCATTGGCAAGTCTCGTCCGAGATCCGCAGCAATACGCAGCATGCTGCAATTTTTTTCTCAGCCGATCCAGATTTTTCTCAGTCCAATTTCGGCTGAGAAAAAAATCGCAAATGAAAAGCCAGCTATTGAATAACATTGGTCCGAGTGCAATCCGATTTTTTATCGGATTGCACTCGTCTGTTTTCTTCGCAAGTGGAAAGGGGCCCTTAGCCTGTGTGTTGGATTCCATACTAAATTAATTTGGTTTCTTTAGTGATCAAGAGGTTAATGACCTTTTCTATGCTGAAAAACATGCAGATCCATTTCAGCTGTTTCAGATCTGGTCGTTAACTCTTTCTATAAAACCAGACCAGACCCTCTCTGTTCTGCTAGTGAAAGCTCTGCTTACTTAGGAGCCATTGAGATGAATAGGAGTTCATTGTTACTATTGGAGATTCGTCTTCCTTTACTGTGTGCTTAAGCTAAGTGTTTGGGGAGAAGTTGTTGTGGAGGTGTTCTGTAGTAAGTGTGTGTTTATCTCCTGGTCCCTGTTTCCCATTTAGTTTATTCCTCCAAGTCCCTATCCTCCTTCCCATTGTTGGTTTGTGCTCGTGTATGATAGAGGGTTTCTGTTATCCCTGCTTTGTCTTTTGTCTTGCTCACATTACCTTTCTGTCCCAGGCTCCATGGGGTAGGGGAGAGGACAGACCAGGGATTAACAGGAGCATAGTAAGGTTGGAGACTCTGGCCTCTCTACAATTAAGAGTACCCCCTAGACAAGAATGTTAGGGTCCCATTTCCAGGGACAGTTTGAGGCCCCCATTCCCTATCTAAAGCCATCATAGTGTGACATTTAAGCTGTTAATTAGAGTGGATGAAAAACTCAGAATGCCGGGTTGTAGAAGAAAAAGTGGTTCATAAGTGGGACTTAAGCTGAATTATCTGACAAATGACATCAGGTCTAGTTAATAGGAAGCCTTATTTTGAAATATGGGTAGAAAGCAGTGTGAAATAAGGAAACCTATGAGATCATAGAAATAACACCAGCAGAACTGGCTCTCGTATGGTAACTTTTGGTTTTTAAATTTGTGGTTTAAAAATTATTTTTTATTTTATTTATTATTATTTTTAAATTAAAAAGTTATCAATAAACTAAGATGAAAATCAACAGTCCAAACGATAGCCGGCAGGCCTGGGAGCGCAGCGGGTATTTTTTTTCTGACATTTTAATTTTTGTACTGTTGTGTTCAACCATTTTTTGTGCCTTTCAGACTGCTGGATCAATAAAGCAAATATTTTCAGAAGATGTGAGTTCTGGCTCCTATTCGGACTGTTGCTATTACTGTAGTATTTTGCCGTGTACCTGGACAGGTGAGCAGATTGCTCCTTTTTCACATTTTCTAAAATTAAAATTAGCACACCAAGTAGATAGTCAGCAACATACTGAATTATATACAGTACGTTTGTGCTTTTGATATAAAAACTGTGGAAAAATTGCATTTTAGTGCCAAGTTTAATACCTGTCATGCACATTGAGCTGTCCAAAGTAGGCATAAGGCAACTATTGAAGTTTATAAGGCCACATTGTATCTCAATATGTCTTTCATGACATACATAGCTTTTTCTTCTGTTGAGGCCCAATGAATCTGACAGGAAAATATAATAGCACATCTACGTGAGTATAAATCCATAGTAAGACTATGTGAGCCCACGGTAAAGCTGTAAGAACTCTGCCCAACATTTTCATCCTCAGTACTAACAGTATTAACAAAATACTTCAGAGGGGAATTTAACATTGCATCTGTGCCACTTCTATGTCATAAGAAATTTTAAATTGTGCTGCTTAACATATAATTCACAAAAATATCTTCCTGCTCACAACTTGTTTAGATTTTGACCCAGAACATGGTGCGAAAAAATTGGTGCAAATATACATAGGTGTAGATTTAATTTTCTGGCTTAAAGATAGACCAAAATGCAAAAAGTTTAAAAAAAAACCAAAAACTTTATGTGCAGTATTTTGCACATGGCACACATGGCCAATATACTTCAATTATTAGACTGGAATATGAAATCCCAGTTCTGATAAATTCTAACCTTTATGTTTAGCAATTGTGATGTGGTTCATAACTTCAGCCATGTGGCCATGTGTAAATCCTGTCTAACTATTCCTATTTGAATTTTAATAGATTTTTTTTTTACATATCCTTAGTTCCTTATTATAAATCTTTCCCGGGCTTTCTATGCCTATGGCTTCTTTCTTTCTTCAAGATGTCTTTCTTCCTGAGTTCCTGTTGACACCCACTCTTCCTACTCCCCCTCTCGTCTTCCCTCCTCTCTCTCTCACTTTGTGTGTAGCAAATTAAATTGATTTAATTTGTTCTTTGAACTTCAAAACCTTTCTTCAGGATAATACCTGACATCCAGTAAATCAAAATTATGTTTGATCCAAGAAAAATAAGTGTGCTTTATTGCTACCATCTAGTTTAATGAGGATCAGATTTCACTTAGGTTCAGGACTGAGTCATTGAAATGAGGATAAAAAGTATATACACAAGCATGCACATACAGACACACACATGCAGGCTCACAATAAATGAAGTGTTACATTGCTTTGATATTGCAACGGCTGTCTTAAGGGATCCCGTTTTGTTAACTTGGCTAACATAAATGTATAAAATATATAGATATGCTAATTGTGTCATATGACAGATGTAATAGTAGTTTTTTTCTGTTTTTTTATTCATAGGAAACTATTCTTGTCTGTTTCACGGGCTTTCATAAAAGCCATCACTGTGCTCAGTATACAAAGGAAACCTGAAAAATATGTTGACGTGTTTGAGGCATATTACGGTACTTTTATATGGGTATTTAGTTGCTATTAATGCAGAAAAACACAGAGAAGCATCTGTCTTGAATAACTAATATAGGAGTTAAATTTTGCCCAGGCCAGGACTGGAACAAACAACCACTGAGGAAGGGGCAGATAGAAAGAGCCATCCACGCGCTACAAGCAAGCCAACCTTTATATATGACCCTAGCCTTACCAGGGTCAAATTGTAGGAAGAGCAAAATGGTCATTTTCCAGGGAGAATTTCGGGTTTGAATTGATATTAAAGACAATTGGAATCTGTTTAGTTCCATTTACATGCAACAGTCATCGACACCTTACGTGACTGAATGATCTCTAGTGGGTTTGTTCTCATACATTCTCATTATTGTTGTCCGCACATCCCTGTTTACATGGGGTGATGTGCTATAGACAGTTAACATAAAAGGTCTGATCAAACAATAAAAGACTGTGCAGAAGAAGTGCAGCATGCATTGCTTTCTCCAAAGGGTGGTTGCATAAAGAAAGCTGAAAAAATTGAAATCTTCAAAAAATGAAGGATTCACCTGGATGTTATCTTGTATAAACTTTTATTTCTAGATGATTGTCAATGGTTATTCAATACGTTCAGGAGCAGACTGACCTTAGGTGTTTGGCCAGTGCCTTGGGATCTACTTTGAATAAAAAAAAAGTCTACACACCCCTGTAAAAAAGTCTGAATCATTAATCATTTAATTAATAATTCCAAAATATTTTCCGCCTTTCAATGTCACAAATAATCTGTATAAATCCATTGAGAGACAAACTAAAATCATTTTTTGGTGCAAAATAAAAAAAACTGGAATAATGGTGTTGCATAAGTGTGAACACCCTCTTATAATTGGGGATGGACTGGAGACAGAGCAAGAGTTAACTTGGTTTACTGGAACAGGAGTATACTCCACGCAGGGAGGAGGTAGGGTAAAACTGGGGTTTAACAGTTTGGTATACGGGATGGGGTAAAGTGTATAACAGAGATAGCAACAGTTCTCAAGAGTTAACTTATCAGTCTGACGGCTTCCTGACTGAAGAGTCCACAATAGGTAAAGTGGTGCCAACACGGTCAGTGCGGGATGGATCTGGTGTCGTCCTGTAGGTCTCCTTGGGCCAAATCCCGATGGCGACACCTTGTCCTCGGCGTATATTCTACCCAATCAATTAATTATCTGATTTAGAAGACAAAAAATAATAATCTGATGCAGTACAGTTGGATGCCCCAGTCAAGACACTGATACATTAATGGGGATATCTAAAGCATGGACATCCTATTAATTTCAATAGGTTACACAGCTAATTTCCAGACTTAAGTAAAAAATTAACAAATTTTATTGAAGAACAAATTTACACGGCATAATACATGTAACAAACAGCAAAAAAGACAAATTACCTAGAGGACTCATGTGTGAAGGACATCAAACGTTGCTTATATCTATTTTTCAGGTTATGTCACAGGGACAGAGCAAGAGACAAAAAGCTGAGCAGCCATGACCTCAATACACCAGAGTATTATCATGCTCAAAAGTGCATAATGCCTACAAAGTGCTATATAATGATATAATTGAGAGGTACCCAGTCAATGGATTGTGTAATAAAGGTAGGGGCCAAATGTAGGAGTCAATAATGAGTACCAGTGTCTCAGGGCTCAAAGAGGACAGTGCCATAAAAAAGCTCAGCTTACCCATATTACTGACTGTCAACATGTGTCCAGTGCAGTGGGGCTGAATAGTCCCCATAACATATACAACATAACACTGAGCTCTTGAATAGGGGTTCCATCTAAATCTCCAAATTACGTGATTCACATGAAACCATTGAGGGATCCATTTGCTATAATTAGGAAGCATTTCAATGCGAAACGCACGTCGGGTGTGGTGGGTCCCTCGAGTGCGCCTCTTTTGGTAACTATACCTGATTTATATTATTTATTTTGTGTATGTATATATCTTATTGACATGAAGTCTTTCGCCTTTTATGAACCAGTATAGGTATCTGCTTATACTAAATTATATTACACTTGTATATTTTTACCATCACTATTATATTGATCATACCTTTATATTAATTTTGTGTACTTTTTCCTGTGCTTGCGCAGGAAGGGCGAACTATTCTTATAATACTCCACATGTAACATTTTATATCGTTTTGCCAATTATGACTTAGGGGCGTTTCTTGTAGGTATCTCACCTTTTCTTGTCTCCTGTACTTTTGGTATCTGCCTTGATTTTAATGATTATTTAATTTTTAATAAAGATACATATAGTCTTTTATCTGGCCTTGTGTGAAGTTTTGCTTTTTTAGAGTCACTTTCTGTTGCCACGCGGGCTTCCCCATAATGCCCTGCAGCTATGACATCTTACTGATTTTCATACATAGTATAGGGAGGGTCAGTATCATGACCATCACAGATCAGCGGTTCCCAATGAAGCACAGTTTGTACAGCAGAGTTGTCTCTCTTTTCTGTAGTGTAAACTCTTATGGTAAGTGGGGTCCTCTCTCTTTCTCCTATAGAGTGTAAGGTCTTATGGTCAGCACGATCCTCCCTCTCTGCTGTAAAGTGTGAAAATGTGGTGAAGTATGCAAATTCAAGTTTCAAAAGATCTGCTCATCTCTAATTAAAAGATATCAACCCCTGAGCACTTTCAATTTTTGCACCTAAATACATTGGCCAAAAAAATAACAACCCAACCTCTAGAGGTACGGACACGTCCTCCGACTATTTCATCTAATTACAGTGACACTTACCAGAAATGGAGAATGCTTTAACTGATTTTGCCCAAATTGCTACAAGTACCTTGTGTAAATTAAATTGATTCAGGATGGTGACATCTCCTCGTTATAACAACTAACAACTGCAAATTGCGAGATTGAAGAACCTTGATCAAGAGATCTGCTACTGAAATTAGTTTTAAAAAGGAAATGCGGTCACTATGCAGCCAATTGCTAGGATTGTTTAATAAAAGCACAGTTTGCTAGATGAAGGCTTCAGATCAAAAGATGAATGTAAAACAGTGGCAAATTAAATTGGCAGCCTTAATCTATGAGTTAATACCATCCTTAGTAGGCTTTTGTACTGAGCTATTCAACAAATAATGCTCACATTAAAGGTTTAGAACTAAAGGAAACTCCATTCTTCCAATAACTAAATAGTGAAACACTTTGCTCTTGAAGACAGAGCAAGTTTTTAATAGGTATTATCATTAAGAAATGCCCCTGCTTCTAAATATTGTTGTTACATACTGTACTTTTTATAGAGTCTTTGAGTGTTCTTATTTCCTCCAAGAACATTTGTGCAACTGAGCCCACACAGCATATGGGTTGCGGGCTGCATATGGTCCGCCAAAGGATTTACTTTTTCCCACCTCGCGGGGCAGGATGCGCCAGCTCCCTTCTTCCTATATTCAAATGTATTTAAGTCTTTTAGATGGG
The DNA here is from genome assembly GCF_051348905.1 of Ranitomeya variabilis. Taxonomy (NCBI): domain Eukaryota; kingdom Metazoa; phylum Chordata; class Amphibia; order Anura; family Dendrobatidae; genus Ranitomeya; species Ranitomeya variabilis. Next base: position 241,947,747 of record NC_135232.1, read on the forward strand.
AATACATTTGAACACTTGAGTGCATAGACTTGGGCAGAGGAGAGCCCATCATCTCCCTCCCCGACCTGCAGCAGCATGATGAAGTCATCCCGTTTTGACCTCATCAAACTGCTGCTGGCACCCCAGCACAGCTGCACCGCAGAGGCCGCGCAGACAGAGGGCAATAGTATGCGCTCCATGAAGGTGCCAAAGATTAAATGTCTTTTCATTTTCGATGATGGGGGAGAGGATTGGTGTTAATGTGAGGGCACATAATGTGGGGATAATTGTGAAGTGGGGCACAGTATAACAAAAGGCAGTGTATCGGGGTACTTCATGCAGAAGGGCTATGTGGGGGATATTTTGAAGAGGGACAGTGTGTGTGGAGCGGGATATTTTGGAAATGGGCACTGTGAAGGATATTTTGCACAGTGGCAGTTTGTATGCGGGGGTATTTTGGAGAGGGCAATGTGGTGGATATTTTGCAGAGTGGCAGTGTACGCAGAAGGGTTGATATTTGGGAGCGGAGCAGTGTGTGGTAGGGAAAGATATTATAGAGAAGGGCAGTGTGGGAATATTTTGGATAAAGGCAGTGTGGGTGGAGGAATATTTTGTGCAGGCAGCACAGCATTTATTCATGGCTTAGCATGGGAGATATTTTTACTTATGGGGCAGTAAAATAATACTATTATTATTAAGGGTACCATATTAGGAAGTGCTACTGAAGACGGAGAAGAGGGAAGTCTGGAGAGATGAGTTCTTGGCTTGAAATCTCATCATGGTGTCTGTACTAGGGTTGAGCGAAACAGATCGGCACTTTTCAAAAGTCACCGACTTTTAGCAAAGTCGGGTTTCGTGAAACCCGACCCGATCCCACTCTGGGATCGGGTCGACGGTACACGATCTGTAATCCAAAGTCGGGTTTCGTTTCTTATATATATATATATATATATCATAGAGAAACACATACATATATATACACTCACCGGCCACTTTATTAGGTACACCATGCTAGTAACGGGTTGGACCCCCTTTTGCCTTCAGAACTGCCTCAATTCTTCGTGGCATAGATTCAACAAGGTGCTGGAAGCATTCCTCAGAGATTTTGGTCCATATTGACATGATGGCATCACACAGTTGCCGCAGATTTGTCGGCTGCACATCCCAAAGATGCTCCATACAAGGCAGGATGGATCCATGCTTTCATGTTGTTTACGCCAAATTCTGACCCTACCATCCGAATGTCGCAGCAGAAATCGAGACTCATCAGACCAAGCAACGTTTTTCCAATCTTCTACTGTCCAATTTCGATGAGCTTGTACAAATTGTAGCCTCAGTTTCCTGTTCTTAGCTGAAAGGAGTGGTACCCGGTGTGGTCTTCTGCTGCTGTAGCCCATCTGCCTCAAAGTTCGACGCACTGTGCGTTCAGAGATGCTCTTAGGCCTACCTTGGTTGTAACGGGTGGCGATTTGAGTCACTGTTGCCTTTCTATCAGCTCGAACCAGTGTGACCATTCTCCTCTGACCTCTGGCATCAACAAGGCATTTCCGCCCACAGAACTGCCGCTCACTGGATTTTTTTTCTTTTTCGGACCATTCTCTGTAAACCCTAGAGATGGTTGTGCGTGAAAATCCCAGTAGATCAGCAGTTTCTGAAATACTCAGACCAGCCCTTCTGGCACCAACAACCATGCCACGTTCAAAGGCACTCAAATCACCTTTCTTCCCCATACTGATGCTCGGTTTGAACTGCAGGAGATTGTCTTGACCATGTCTACATGCCTAAATGCACTGAGTTGCCGCCATGTGATTGGCTGATTAGAAATTAAGTGTTAACAAGAAGTTGGACAGGTGTACCTAATAAAGTGGCCAGTGAGTGTATATATATATATATATATATATATATATATTTATATTTACTTCAGCGCGATAATGTTGAAAAGCCGGTAATTCAATTGCCGGCTTTTCATTTCTCCTGCCTAAACCCGACATGATATGAGACATGGTTTACATACAGTAAACCATCTCATATCCCCCTTTTTTTTTGCATATTCCACACTACTAATGTTAGTAGTGAGTATGTGCAAAATTTCGGCGCTGTAGCTATTAAATTTAAGGGTTAAATTGCGGAAAAAATTGACGTGGTCTCCCGCGCAATTTTCTCCGCCAGAGCGGTAAAGCCAGTGACTGAGGGCAGATATTAATAGCCAGGAGAGGGTCCATGGTTATTGGCCCCCCGTGGCTAAAAACATCTGCCCCCAGCCACCCCAGAAAAGGCACATCTGGAAGATGCGCCTATTCTGGCGCTTGGCCACTCTCTTCCCACTCCCGTGTAGCGGTGGGATATGGGGTAATGAAGCGTTAATGCCACCTTGCTATTGTAAGGTGACATTAAGCCAGATTAATAATGGAGAGGCATCAATTATGACACCTATCCATTATTAATCCAATTGTTTGAAAGGGTTAAAAAACACACACACACATGATTAAAAGTATTTTAATGAAATAAACACACCGGTTGTTTTAATATTTTATTGCTCTCTCAATCCACCTGAAGACCCTCGCTTGGAAAAATAATAAACCCACAATATACATACCCTCTGATGAACTGTCACGTCCCACGAGGTAAATCCATCTGAAGGGGTTAAAATATTTTACAGGCAGGAGCCCTGCTAATGCAGCTGTGCTCGTGCCTGTAAGCCCTGGCGAATGAAGGAAATGTAGGTCAATGACCTATAGTTACCTTCAGTCACAGTGATGCGACCCCTGCTGGATGTCCTCATGAACTACAGCCTGGGAACTTTGTCCCACGCTCCAGGTCATATGAGGACATCCACCAGGGGGCGCATCACCGTGACTGAAGGTAACTATAGGTCATTGACCTACATTTCCTTCATTCGCCGGGGCTTACAGGCACGAGCACAGCTGCATTAGCAGGGCTCCTGCCTGTAAAATATTTTAACCCCTTCAGATGGATTTACCTCGTGGGACGTGACAGTTCATCAGAGGGTATGTATATTGTGGGTTTATTATTTGCCAAGCGAGGGTCTTCAAATGGATTGAGAGAGCAATAAAATATTAAAACAACCGGTGTGTTTATTTCATTAAAATACTTTTTAATCATGTGTGTGTGTGTTTTTTAACCCTTTCAAACAATTGGATTAATAATGGATAGGTGTCATAATTGACGCCTCTCCATTATTAATCTGGCTTAATGTCACCTTACAATAGCAAGGTGACATTAACCCTTCATTACCCCATATCCCACCGCTACACGGGAGTGGGAAGAGAGTGGCCAAGTGCCAGAATAGGCGCATCTTCCAGATGTGCCTTTTCTGGGGTGGCTGGGGGAAGATGTTTTTAGCCAGGGGGGGCCAATAACCATGGACCCTCTCTAGGCTATTAATATCTGCCCTCAGTCACTGGCTTTACCACTCTGGCGGAGAAAATTGCGCGGGAGCCCACGCCAATTTTTTCCACGATTTAACCCTTAAATTTAATAGCTACAGCGCCAAAATTTTGCTCATACACACTACTAACATTAGTAGTGTGGAATATGCAAGAAAAAGGGAGATATGAGATGGTTTACTGTATGTAAACCATGTCTCATATCATGTCGGGTTTAGGCAGGAGAAATGAAAAGCCGGCAATTGAATTACTGGCTTTTCAACATTATCGCGCTGAAGCAAATATTAAAAAAGTATGCTTCCCCATTGAAATGCATTGGGTTTCGTGTTTTGGCCGATCCCCGACCCCGACTTTTCAATAAGATCGGCCGATTTCGCTCGACCTGACTTTTGAGAAAGTCGGGTTTCGTGAAACCCGACTCGATCTCAAAAAATGAAAAGTTGCTCAACCCTAGTCTGTACTATATGGAGGCAAAAGGAATGGGAACGACTTCAATCAGAGAAGATAGCATTTGTAATGTAACTGGTTGCAAATGTTTATTTACTGCCTGTGTCTCATCAGGGCTAAGGTTCCTGTATGGTCCTCGGTCTGATGATTGCTCTTTACTACAACTTCCAGTATCTCCATACTATTGCTAAAGGTTCATGCAAAACAATTGTAAATGGGGCTGATCTCACATTGCAATTGTTTTCTGTACTAAACTTTGGGAGTTATTCATGTACTAATGGTGGGTCTGGTGATGCATTCATGTACTGACACGGTTTTTGGCATTACATTAATCTGCTGATGGTGTTTCTCTCGCTGCATTCATGTAATGATGGTGGTTCTGGTGCTGCATTTATGTACTGACAGTGGTTCTGGCATGCATTCATGTACTGTCACTGGTTCTGATGCTGCATTAATATACTGATGGTGGTTCTGACTCTACATTAGTGTACTGAAGTTGCATCCATTGTCATGTCAGACGCTATTCACACTAGGGCGTCCGACAGACAGCGGTAATTCCACAGTCGTCCACTATACGCTCAGTGGCGCTGGCTAGATTTTATCCAGGTTGTCGGTGGTTAATTTAGCTGGTAATCTGGTTGGAGGCTGGGTCACGCCCGTGGCCTTTAAATAGTCATTCTGGACTGTGGGCGTCGCCGATTATAGCTTGTGTCTTGTGCCTGGTGATCTCGGTCTGTAGTGGTGGTCTAGGAGAAGAAATATCATATCTGGTGGTGTGTTATCCTTTGTCATATTTCTCCTTCCTATATTTGTGTTTGTTTTGCCCTGTGAACATTATAGTGTTTTCCTGTGTGTCTGCGGCGTGGTGCGTTTTTAGTTTTCCCTGTCTGTGCTTTCTGTGGAGGTTGGTGTGTGGTCTAATCACTGGGTGGCGGGTGGAGGTTTCAGCATAGGGCTGAAACAGGAGTCAGGGTCAGGCCTGGTGGCCCAGACAAGCACACCATCAGTGTAAATTCTGGGATAGGTACAGACAGGGTTTTGCCTAGTCTGAGGGATATTGCAGGGGCCCGGGTAATCAGCTGTAGTCTACCCAGTACCCCCGTGACATCCATGTGCTGATGGTGTTTCTGATCTTGGACACACATAGCAATCCAAAACATGCATCATGACTATGTTGAAATTTAAAAATCCTCAAAACATATGAGGATTATTTGGTCAGTTTCTGCTCAGGTTCTGCTACAAACTCAATGTAAGTTAGAGTACATTCATGCTTATTTTTTTGAGCAGAAACTGAGCGGAATCTCTCCAAATGCTCCTCAAATAATCAAAACATTGTGCTGGTGATGTATTAATGTACTTATTTTGGTTCTGGTGATGCATTTAATTAAGTACCTCTTCAAATCTTTTGCGGACCTTGAGATTGGTTCATTATGGCAATGTAGCACTTGGACCATAAAATATTGTTCATCCTGCATAGGGTGTACTATTACATACTATGTCAAGTGCGGGTGTATTAAGTGGACTCCGGAGCGATATCTCTAAAATAGAAACACATATTGGATTTTTTAAAGTACATTATGGCCAGAATTCATCAAGACCAGTGTTTTCCATGCCGTTTTCCAGGTAGTTTGCATCACAGAGCCCATAAATCACAGGATGGGAAACATTTGTTCATGCATGGAATGATTGCCACTTATCCCACATTATGGAGAGAGGTGATTACTGTGCTTTATTAATACAGCAGTAAAATTATTAACCCTGTTGTTCTGTTCGTATTGGCTATGTAAGCAGGTTGTGGGATGCAGTGACAGACAGGAGGCAGAGCAAGGGTTAACGATTTTAACAGTTTTAATTAACAGGGGGTTAACTCTACACAGGGAGATGAAGGGTTAAAACAAGGAAACAAACACTTCTTTTGCAGAGGATATGAGGAGTTAATGTATAAGGTAAAGCAGTTCTTTTGTACACTTATCTTTTCAGTTCCTCAGGCTGCAGAGAAAACTGGGAAGTCTGTAGGGCCAACAAGGGCTGGGTGCAATGCTTGTCCAGGAAGGTTCATCTTCTGGCGGCATCGGTCGGTCTCCGGCACCTTCCGTTGAGCCCCTAGTCCATAAACATGTGCAGCTGGAGCAAACAAGGCCGCAGCACCTTTGGAATTCAATGGAAAAGGTTGCAGAGCAAGTGGCAGGGAAGGCCGCAGGATTCCGTTCGGGACTGCGCGCTGCTATGGGTAGGCGCCAAACTCCCTGCTTCTGCGCGCACTTTTCTCTTTATGTAACCCCGCCACCCTGGGTCATCAGGTTGGCCCGGCTCCTCATTTCTTCCCCCGGGGGAAAAATAGATGCAGCCTTAACAGTTCCGGACCCGGCAAGCAGGTACCCGCAGCCCGGTCTTCCTACTTACAGCTATACACTTGTACCTATTAAAGTTTGCTAATTTTGACATTTAGCTACTCTAAGCATTTTATTTGAATACCAGTTGGATTGTTTAACTGTATGTGAACATGGTTGGTCAAAAACAAATGAAAAATGAAAATAAAAACTTCAGTTTGTTTTATTTTCTTTACAAAAAGGTTGTACAGGTTCACTTATTGCTATATTCAGGCATTCTTACATTTTGCACATAAATAACTGACGTGTGCTTTACATAAATATTTACTACAAGTACATGTAATATCTGTTTTATTACACGAAAATGATTCTGCATCTTTTCTTTTTAAGGGCATGTGTCCATTGTCCGGATTGATGGTGCTCCACCCAAAGCGCCGCCCCCTTATGTATGCACGGTGTGATTCCGGATGTGTTCATTACACACATCCAGAATCACCGCACGCTATACATAGAAGCCTGTTATTTACCTTGCGGCGACGGAGCGTTCTAAAAAGATGTGCCGCATGTCCGTAAACGCAGGGCCGCCAGATGCGTGTTCGCACGCATAGTGGAGACAGGATTACATAAAATCCCCTCCACTATGCTGTAACATCTGGACGCTGCGGGTTGAATGCTGCGGCTTCCCATGGACACATACCCTTAGCCTTTTTCCAGTGCTGGTAGAGGCCATGGATTCGCATTGTGGAGCACACTGCTGAATGAGGTTCAATATGGCTGCTGCTCCTTTACTTTGGGGTTTTACTTTTCTTCCTAAAATAGATGGCATAACATGTGACTTTCCTAATTCTTCATCATAGTTCATGCAGTTTATTGGCATTCTAATTGGAGTGTATTTCACGCCATAAAACAAATGCATTTTAGGCAGATACATCAACAATGTTATAATATAAAACCATTGGCCACAGATTGGTTTTGTGTTTCATTGTGTATGTAGCTATTAGTTAATCTCATGTACGAACTGCCTCTTCGGTAGAATTTTAATCTAATTGTCATCTCGACTACTTACTGCATTGTCTTGGTGCCTCGTGCTCATCAGACTGACCTATTTGCTTTTTGGGGAATGTAAGAAACCACTGTTGTTTCTTCAGTAAAGTAAAACGTTGAACTACGAACATCTCTTTTACCTTGCGGTAGTTCAGGCTTTTTCTTACAGTGCCGACCTTTGTAAAAGTTCATTTTAGCAACAGCTGCCCCAGTTGGTGTGATGTAACAAAGGTGTCACATGTCACATTTTGTCCTCTTAGTCCATACGTCAAATCTGAAGCGATTCGCATTGCCTGATTCTTTTCAGGTTTTTCTCCAGGCTTTTTTCCTGTATATACCTGAGCGTTTAGGGCGCATGAACTGCAACTGTCACAAACTGTTCATATCTTGATGCTGTACTTTGCTGGCTTACTCAGTATATATTGATTGAACAGTCACTTACACTACTTACACTACCTCGGAATGACACAAGTTGTTCATCCACAGTGACATTTTCACTAGTATTGTATAATTTTGGAAGAATCTCTAGACTTTTTTCCAAACTTCACTAACAGTGGCTAGTTATTAGAGAATAATCTGAGGTTAACAAAGGACAATTTTCCTGCCTAGGCATAAGGTTGCAAGTTCCAAATTACATTTTTTATTCTAGACTGAATTTCTTGCATCAGACTAGTTGTATGCCTCATCAGATTCAACTTCAAAATCAGAATTCTCATAATCACTTATGTGGTCTTCAGCTTCTGACACTTTTGCCAGTTGGATATCTCCTTCAGAATCTGAGACGTTGGCAAGCTTTTCCAATTCAGCTTCACTCAATGGACGTCTTCACCACATTTTTATCCAATTATTAAAATAATGGGCACTCCCGACTTTCATGGGGTAAAATCAGAGTTGTGGAATAAAATAGCACTATATAAATAACAATAATAATAATTAAATTGCAGCAAACAATAACCAGTGTAGCAACAGTAAGAGCTTATATACTCTTATAGATCTTCCTTACCTGACCTATCTATCGCAATTAACAACATCACGCTTTCCCCGTACCGGAAGTCCGCTGCCTCGGAGTAACCCTTGACTCTGCTCCATCCTTCAAACCGCACATCCAAGCTCTTTCCACCTCCTGTCATTTCCAGCTCAAAAATATCTCCAGAATCCATCCTTTCCTCAACCGTCAATGTACTAAAATGCTTGTGCATGCCCTCATCATGCCTCGAAAACTGCAGCATCCTTTCTGTGGCCTCCCTTCTAACACCCTCACACCTCTCCAGTCCATCCTTAACTCTGCTGCCCGACTAATTCATCTCTCTCCTCGCTACTCCTCCACTTCCCCCCTCTTCAAATCTCTTCACTCGCTCCCATTCCCTCAGCGTATCAAGTTCAAATTACTAATACTATTATAGGAAAACACCGTGTGCACTGCTATATCAGGTGCAGAGACTAGGTACCCAAATCCTTCTATAAACAGAAAAAGAAGTCTCGCACTCAACTTGAGTATGTTTGTAGATTTATTTGGTGCTGAAGTAGCACTGGAGAAACGTTTCAGCCCCAATTAGGCTTTCATCAGTCACTACAATATTCAGAGTGAAAACAAATTTTGACACAGTGAACAAAAAATCAGCAAATAAAAAACAAAGTATATACAACTTACACAGAATTTATCAAGAGAGCCATATTTGTAAGATATTTTACAGTTTCATATCAGAGTAACGCCATGTATAATATCCTCGCTCCATATGGTGATTAGAAATACATGAAATACATTTTGAAAGAATATTTTAGAAAATAACACACATACCGTGCTATATCTTACACGCTGTATGGTCTTTTTGGTGGTGATCAGGATACAAGTCCTGTGTGGTGCCTAAAAAAGGCGTGGTGGAAGAGGGCATTGGTATGTGGCTGTGTGACCGGAAATGGTAAGTATAATGTGCTTAATAAGGTCGTGATACTTACACTAGGTGGTCACCTTGTGGGGACGTATGCTGGTTAAGAACCGGATATAGTGTGAATGTTGGATCACTAGTAGTGAAAAACATAATGGTATAGGCCAGTGGAGTAACATGATATATGTTATATATGCAAAAGCTCCCTGCGTGCTGTACCTCAGATGAACCTGCTCGGGTGACCGGTAATCCGTTTAGAGGTGACCAGATAAGGAGTCCAGGGCTAGATAAAATGGAAGATCTGAGCTTAATATCACAGGAGATAGGTGCTTAGTTGCTGTGTCCCTGGGTGTGATGTGCTCCTAGCATACCTGGAGGGGAGCCGCTGTGGAATAGACGCGATCCTCACCGACGCGGTATCCACCGCTTGTCTGGGATCCCAATGTATGCGGCGCTATTTGTGTCCCTCTGTGTGCGTCCAACCGGAAGTGACGCGTGTAATAGCCGTCGGACCGGAAGTCCATGGCTAAGTATGTGGGAGAGATGTTTGCGTTCCAGGGTGTGGGCGGTACTGCGTTCCACACCGTCAGCACTGTCATGTAATAAAAAATAGCTCAATGTGTTCGGGGCAGCTGGTTGTATATGGTGGAATCCGGAATATGGACATTTGAAATGGGATATGCTAAGACATACATGAGATCGTAATAGGGGGGCGGATCTATACTTTGGGGGCGGGGTTGGTAACGGCCATGGGCTGTTTGTGAATCTGAGTAAGCTTGAGCGTGACTGAAAAAGAAGGAGGGGGTAGATGAGGTAGATATAGTGGGTATGAGGGCAAAAAAGGGGGGAAGGTAATATTCATATGACTGGATGGTGAGCTTTGTGGTATCACTGAGCAAGGTGTCAAAAGGGGAAAAGAAATCCCGGTAAGATAATATGGTATATTAGGTGGACCCTAGGGTGTAATGATGGTACGTATGAGTGGATGTAATCACACCTACATAACCGGAGTGCCAATATACAGAACTTATATCCGCGTGGTCCGTGGTGAGAGGTGGCATAGTGAATAGTGATCGATCCGGTGAAGATTCGTGTTGTATCAGACATCATTAATATAGTCGGTTCTACAAGATGAGAAAAAATATGTCAATTACACAGATCATATCACATATGCAGTATAACATGTACTATAATAGTACCAATCAGGTAATAATAGCTTTAAACAAATGCCGATAGTTCATATTCTCTGTTAAGTCCTTTCGGAGATAGTGTGTCTAGAGAATGAATCCAATAAGCTTCACGTTTCTTAAGCATTAGTACCCTATTGCCCCGCTGCGTTGTATGGGGACATGCTCGAGAACCTGGAATTTCAACTGTGAAATATTGTGTCCTGATGTGTGGAAATGATGGGGTAAAGGTAATAGAAGGTTATTACAACGTATGGTGGATTTGTGTTTCGATACTCGATCCCTTATGGGTTGCGTCGTTTCACCTACGTATAAAAGTCCGCAGGGGCATTTAATTACATAGACCACGTAGGCCGAACTGCAAGTAAAATATCCCCGAATTTTGAACTCCTTACCGGAGTATGGATGTCTGACAGTATTCCCTTTTAGTACATTATTACATTGGACACAATTCAAACAAGGGAAGGTGCCCTCCCTTGGAGTGCCTAGAAAACTCTGTCTCATTGTAGTTTTAGTGCCAATGTCTGCTCTAACCAGGTTGTCTCGCAGACTGGGGGCCCTTTTGAAGCAGGGAAGGAATGGTTGTTGGAACTCCTTCACTTTGGGAAAAGCATTGGAAAGGATAAACCAATTGTTCCGTATGGCCCTGTGTAATTTGTACATGTAGGGATGGAATGAATGTACAAAGGGAATTCGTAGGGAGGTGTCCGTCCTGGGTCTATTCGTGACGGTTCTTGAGGTTTCTAGTAGGGATGAGGGGTAACCTCTGGCTTTAAACTTAGTTGTCATTTCACTTGTACGTAATTGTCTGGTGTCACTATTTGAGACAATGCGTTCTACCCTTTGGTATTGTGCTCTGGGAATGGATTTCTTAGTTGAAGGGGGGTGGAGGCTCTGAAAATGTAAGAGACTGTTTCTGTCCGTACTTTTAGAATATAGATCCGTACTGAGGAGACCGTTTGGGTCCTTAATCACTAGGGTGTCCAGGAAATTCATTTCCCACATGTGGTAATTGATGGTGAATGTGATACCTGGCCATGAGGTGTTCAAAAAGGATAGGAAGGAATGGAGGGTCTCTTCCGAGCCCCGCCACAGACAGAATACGTCGTCTATGTATCTCTTCCAAATGATGACGTTATCTCTAAATAGCGGGTTTTGCGGGGGATCGCACGCAGCACCTCCGTACGCTAATGCGTACATGGTACGTTTCGAGGAAAGTAGCATTTACCAAAACCCGCTCACCATCCAGTTATATGAATATTACCTTCCCCCCTTTTTTGCCCTCATACCCACTATATCTACCTCATCTACCCCCTCCTTCTTTTTCAGTCACGCTCAAGCTTACTCAGATTCACAAACAGCCCATGGCCGTTACCCACCCCGCCCCCAAAGTATAGATCCGCCCCCCTATTACGATCTCATGTATGTCTTAGCATATCCCATTTCAAATGTCCATATTCCGGATTCCACCATATACAACCAGCTGCCCCGAACACATTGAGCTATTTTTTATTACATGACAGTGCTGACGGTGTGGAACGCAGTACCGCCCACACCCTGGAACGCAAACATCTCTCCCACATACTTAGCCATGGACTTCCGGTCCGACGGCTATTACACGCGTCACTTCCGGTTGGACGCACACAGAGGGACACAAATAGCGCCGCATACATTGGGATCCCAGACAAGCGGTGGATACCGCGTCGGTGAGGATCGCGTCTATTCCACAGCGGCTCCCCTCCAGGTATGCTAGGAGCACATCACACCCAGGGACACAGCAACTAAGCACCTATCTCCTGTGATATTAAGCTCAGATCTTCCATTTTATCTAGCCCTGGACTCCTTATCTGGTCACCTCTAAACGGATTACCGGTCACCCGAGCAGGTTCATCTGAGGTACAGCACGCAGGGAGCTTTTGCATATATAACATATATCATGTTACTCCACTGGCCTATACCATTATGTTTTTCACTACTAGTGATTCAACATTCACACTATATCCGGTTCTTAACCAGCATACGTCCACACAAGGTGATCACCTAGTGTAAGTATCACGACCTTATTAAGCACATTATACTTACCATTTCCGGTCACACAGCCACATACCAATGCCCTCTTCCACCACGCCTTTTTTAGGCACCACACAGGACTTGTATCCTGATCACCACCAAAAAGACCATACAGCGTGTAAGATATAGCACGGTATGTGTGTTATTTTCTAAAATATTCTTTCAAAATGTATTTCATGTATTTCTAATCACCATATGGAGCGAGGATATTATACATGGCGTTACTCTGATATGAAACTGTAAAATATCTTACAAATATGGCTCTCTTGATAAATTCTGTGTAAGTTGTATATACTTTGTTTTTTATTTGCTGATTTTTTGTTCACTGTGTCAAAATTTGTTTTCACTCTGAATATTGTAGTGACTGATGAAAGCCTAATTGGGGCTGAAACGTTTCTCCAGTGCTACTTCAGCACCAAATAAATCTATAAACATACTCAAGTTGAGTGCGAGACTTCTTTTTCTGCAAATTACTAATACTAACCTACAAAGCCATCCATAACCTGTCTCCTCCATATATCTCTGAACTAATCTCCCGATATCTTCCCTCACATAATTTCCGGTCCTCTGAAGACCTCCTTCTCTCCTCCACACTTATTCGCTCCTCAATCAACCGCCTCCAAGACTTCTCCCGAATATCCCCCATCCTCTGGAATTCTTTTTCCTAACACGTCCGACTATCAACCACATTTACATCCTTCACCAACACCGGAGCTCCTGCAACCCTCAACCTATTGTCTCCTTCCCCACCATCCTGTAGAATGCAAGCTCGCAAGGGCAGGATCCTCGCCCCTCTGTATCAGTGTCTCATTGTTAGCTGGCTTAGTGTAAGTGATATCTGTAATTTGTAGGTAACCCCTTCTCATGTACAGCACTATGGAATCAATGGTGAGATATAAATAAATAATAAAAATAAAAATATACTCCAACAAAACAGACTTGCAAAGAAATGTATAGAGCTCACGGACCTGCAGGAACTGAAGAAATCAATAAACAATAATCCACAATATTATAAATCATTTATGTGATTGAAAATATGGTGGGAAATCTGTATAAAACACTATCGGGTCATATTGACACAAACAGTACATTTATAATAATCATTAGTTCAAACAAAAAAATTTTTAATAAAAAAACAACACTCATAATAACAACACCATAAACAAATTCACCTAACCAAGATTTGCAGATCCTCAGAATAAATTATCTGAAGCTTCACAAACTTTTATTGAGGCCACATAGACCCAAACAGTACAGCAGGGTTAATACTGTAATACGTTAAACAATATAAAACTTCAATGCAGCATTATAGAAAGGTATGAGGACATTCTAATAAAGCATCAGCAGCCCCCTCCCAAGTTTATCAAGAGCAGATAGGATTGGTGAAACATACAGTTATGATAATATTGACAGCAGTGTTAAACCATATAAATACCAATGCAGGGGGCAACTGGGATCAAAATGACTGCAATGCTAGTTCAACCCCTTTGGTTGCAGAGTAATGTCCATGGCATAACCAAAGTTGTGTTCCATCTTTGGATCATGCCCCTGAGCTTTCCATTTGAAGGATTAGATGCCCTTTTAATAACATCAACATATAATAATAAGTAATGTCAACAGGGGTAGTCTTCTTTAAGGTTAACCCCTTTACCCCCAAGGGTGGTTTGCACGTTAATGACCGGGCCAATTTTTACAATTCTGACCACTGTCCCTTTATGAGGTTATAATTCTGGAACGCTTCAACGGATCCTCATGATTCTGACAATGTTTTCTCATGACATATTGTACTTCATGATAGTGGTAAAATTTCTTTGATATTACCTGTGAAAAAAATGGAAATTTGTCAAACAGTTTGAAAATTTCACAATTTTCCAAATTTGAATTTTTATGCCCTTAAATCACAGAGATATATCACACAAAATAATTAATAAGTAACATTTCCCACATGTCTACATTATATCAGCTCAATTTTAGAACCCAAATTTTTTTTGTTAGGGAGTTATAAGGGTTAAAAGTTGACCAGCAATTTCTCATTTTTACAACACCTTTTTTTTTTTTGAGGGACCACATCACATTTGAAGTCCCTTTGAGGGGTCTATATGATAGAAAATACCCAAGTGTGACACCATTCTAAAAACTGCACCCCTCATGTTCCTCAAAACCACATTCAAGAAGCTTATTAACCCTTCAGGTGTTTCACAGGAATTTTTGGAATGTTTAACAAAAAATGAACATTTAACTTTTCTTCACTTAAAATTACCTTCAGCTCCAATGTGTTTTATTTTACCAAGGGTAACAGAAGAAATTGGACCTCAAAAGTTGTTGTGCAATTTCTCCTGTGTACGCTGATACTCCATATGAAGGGGTAAACCACTGTTTGGGCGCATGGCAGAGCTCGGAAGGGAAGGAGCACCATTTGACTTTTCAATGCAAAATTGACTGGAATTGAGATAGGACGCCATGTCGCGTTTGGAGAGCCCCTGATGTGCCTAAACATTGAAACCCCCCACAAGTGACACCATTTTGGAAAGTAGACCCCATAAGGAACTTATCTAGATGTGTGGTGAGCACTTTGACCCACCAAGTGCTTCACAGAAATTTATAATGCAGAGCCGTAAAAATAAAAAATCATATTTTTTCCCAAAAATGATCTTTTTTCCCCCAATTTTTTATTTTTCTAAAGGTAACAGAAGAAATTGGACCACAAACGTTGTTGTGCAATTTGTCCTGAGTGCGCTGATACCCAATATGTGGGGATAAACCACTGTTTGAGCGCATGGGAGTGCTCGGAAGGGAAGGAGCACCATTTGTTGTGAATTCTGCTCTTGGGCTCCCTCCGGTGGTTGTTAGTGGTAGTGCAGTGGTCTCTGGATTATAGGCCAGGGCAGGTGTTTCTGCTTATTGCAGCAATATTAGGTATTTAGGTTTGTTGGATCCATCAATCCCTCCCAGTTGTCCATTGTATCTTGGAGGGATTGCATCTCTCTCTGGCTCCTCTTGCCTTGCTGTCATTTCAGCTAAGATAAGTGTCCTGTTTTGGTTCTCTGTAGCACGCATGCAGTGTGCTTTTATGTGCAGTGCAATCTATTGTGTTTTTGTCCAGCTTAGACTTGTTTGGATTTTTCTGTCATGCTGGTTTCTCTGGAGATGCAGATATACATCCTATGTCTTTAGTTAGATGTAGTATATAGTATATTCTGCTGTGGATTTTTCTAGTGTTTTAATGCTGACCGCTTAGAACTCTGTCCTATCCTTTCTATCTAGCTAGAAGGGCCTCTTTTGCTAAACTCTGTCTTTTCTGCCTGTGTACGTATTTCCTCTTAAACTCACAGTCAATATTTGTGGGGGGCTGCCTATCCTTTGGGGCTCTGCTCTGAGGCAAGATAGGATTTCCCATTTCCATCTTTAGGGGTATTTAGTCCTCCGGCTGTGTCGAGGTGTCTAGGCCTGGTTACGTACATCCCACAGCTACTTCTAGTTGCGGTGTCAGTATTAGGATTGCGGTCAGTACAGGTACCACCTACTCCAGAGATAGTCTCATGCGGCTCCAGGGTCACCGGATCATAACAGCCATTTGACTTTTCAATGCAAAATTGGCTGGAATTTAGATCAGATGCCATGTCGCGTTTGGAGAGCCCCTGATGTGCCTAAAAAGTGGAAACCCCCCAATTCTAACTGAAACCCTAACCCAAACACACCCCTAACCCTAATCCCAACCCTAACAATAACCCTAATTACACCCCTAACCCGAGCACGCCCCTAACCCTAATCCCAACCATACCCCTAACCCTGACACACACTAACCCTAATCCCAACCGTAAATGTAATCCAAACCCTATCACTAACTTTAGCACCATGCCTAACTTTAGCCCCAACCCTAACCCTAACTTTAGCCCCAACCCTAATCCTAACTTTAGCCCCAACCTTAACTCTAATCCCCACCCTAACTTTAGCCCCAACCCTAACCCTAATTTTAGCCCCAACCCTAAACTTAACCCTAATGGGAAAATGAAAATAAATACATTTTTTTAATTTATTATTTTTCCCTAACTAAGGGGGTGATGAAGGGGGTTTGATTTACTCTTTATGGCGGGTTTTTTAGCTGATTTTTATGATTGGCAGCTCTCACACACTAAAAGACGCTTTTTATTGCAAAAAATTGTTTTTGCGGCTCCACATTTTGAGAGCTATAATTTTTCCATATTTTGGTCCACAGAGTCATGTGAGGTCTTGTTTTCTGTGGGACGAGTTGACGTTTTTGATTGGTATCATTTTCGGGCACGTGACATTTGATCGCTTTTTATTCCGATTTTTGTGAGGCAGAGTGACCAAAAACCAGCAATTCATGAATTTCTTTTGCGGGGCGTTTATACCATTCCACGTCTGGTAAAATTGATAAAGCAGTTTTATTTTTCGGGTCAGTACGATTACAGCGATACCTATTTTATATCATTTTTTTATGTTTTGGCACTTTTATACGATAAAAAGTATCTTATATAACAAATAATTATTTTTGCATCGCTTTATTCTGAGGACTATAACTTTTTTATTTTTTCGCTGATGACGCTGTATGGAGGCTCCTTTCTTGCAGGACCAGATGATGTTTTCAGCGGTACCATGTTTTTTATATCCCTCTATTTGATCGCATGTTATTCCACATTATGTTCGGTGGTATGATAATAAAGCGTTGTTTTTTGCCTCGTTTTTTTTTTACAGTGTTCACTGAAGGGGTTAACTAGTGGGACAGTTTTATAGGTCAGGTCATTATGGACGCGGCGATACTAAATATGTGTACTTTTATTGTTTTTTTTATTTAGATAAAGAAATGTATTTATTGGAACAATATATGTATTTTTTTTCTTTATTTAGGATTTTTTTTTTTTTACACATGTAAATATTTTTTTTTTCTTGTTTATTTTGTCCCGGAGGGGATATGGCTGTATAGTGTCAGATCACTGATCTGACACTTTGTAGTGCACTGTGTGAGATCAACGATCTGACAGGCACTGCAGGAAGCTTGCCGGCGCCTGCTCTGAGCAGGCCCTTGCAAGCCACCTCTCTGCAGGACCCTGAAGGCCCCCTGCGGCCATTTTGGATCTGGGGCCTGCAGGGAGGAGGAGGTAGGAGACCCTCGGAGCAACTCGATCACATTGTGTTGCTCTGAGGGTCTCAGGGAAGCACGCAGGGAGCCCCCTCCCTGCACGATGCTTCCCTATGCCACCGGAACGCTGCGATTCTTGTTTGATCGCAGTGTTCTGGGGGTTAATGTGCTAGGAGCAGTCCGTGACCGCTCCTGGCACATAGTGCCGGATGTCAGCTGCGATAGTCAGCTGACACCCGGCCTCGATCGGTGATTACGTACTATTCCGTCGGTGGTCATACGGGCCCATACCACCTCGACGGGATAGTACGTCATATGTCAGAAAGGGGTTAAAGTTCCAGAAAGGAAGGGAAGCATGACAGAAATACAGTGCCTACAAGTAGTATTCAACCCCCTGCAGATTTAGCAGGTTTAATAAGATGCAAATAAGTTAGAGCCTTCAAACTTCAAACAAGAGCAGGATTTATTAACAGATGCATAAATCTTACAAACCAAAAAGTTTTGTTGCTCAGTTAAATTTTTATAAATTTTAAACATAAAAGTGTGGGTCAATTATTATTCAACCCCTAGGTTTAATATTTTGTGGAATAACCTTTGTTTGCAATTACAGCTAATAATCGTCTTTTATAAGACCTGATCAGGCCGGCACAGGTCTCTGGAGTTATCTTGGCCCACTCCTCCATGCAGATCTTCTCCAAGTTATCTAGGTTCTTTGGGTGTCTCATGTGGACTTTAATCTTGAGCTCCTTCCACAAGTTTTCAATTGGGTTAAGGTCAGGAGACTGACTAGGCCACTGCAACACCTTGATTTTTTGCCTCTTGAACCAGGCCTTGGTTTATCTTGGCTGTGTGCTTTGGGTCGTTGTCTTGTTGGAAGATGAAATGACGACCCATCTTAAGATCCTTGATGGAGGAGTGGAGGTTCTTGGCCAAAATCTCCAGGTAGGCCGTGCTATCCATCTTCCCATGGATGCGGACCAGATGGCCAGGCCCCTTGGCTGAGAAACAGCCCCACAGCATGATGCTGCCACCACCATGCTTGACTATAGGGATGGTATTCTTGGGGTCGTATGCAGTGCCATCCAGTCTCCAAACGTCACGTGTGTGGTTGGCACCAAAGATCTCGATCTTGGTCTCATCAGACCAGAGAACCTTGAACCAGTCAGTCTCAGAGTCCTCCAAGTGATCATGAGCAAACTGTAGACGAGCCTTGACATGACGCTTTGAAAGTAAAGGTACCTTACGGGCTCGTCTGGAACGGAGACCATTGCAGTGGAGTACGTTACTTATGGTATTGACTGAAACCAATGTCCCCACTGCCATGAGATCTTCCCGGAGCTCCTTCCTTGTTGTCCTTGGGTTAGCCTTGACTCTTCGGACAAGCCTGGCCTCGGCACGGGAGGAAACTTTCAAAGGCTGTCCAGGCCGTGGAAGGCTAACAGTAGTTCCATAAGCCTTCCACTTCCGGATGATGCTCCCAACAGTGGAGACAGGTAGGCCCAACTCCTTGGAAAAGGTTTTGTACCCCTTGCCAGCCTTGTGACCCTCCACGATCTTGTCTCTG
Source organism: Ranitomeya variabilis (assembly GCF_051348905.1). Lineage (NCBI taxonomy): Eukaryota > Metazoa > Chordata > Amphibia > Anura > Dendrobatidae > Ranitomeya > Ranitomeya variabilis. The sequence continues at coordinate 241,966,762 of NC_135232.1, forward strand.
ATGGCCTTGGAATGCTCCTTTGTCTTTCCCATGTTGACCATGTTTGAGTGCTGTTCACAAGTTTGGGGAGGGTCTTAAATAGTCAGAAAAGGCTGGAAAAAGAGATAATTAATCCAAACATGTGAAGCTCATTGTTCTTTGTGCCTGAACTACTTCTTAATACTTTAGGGGAACCAAACAGAATTCTGGTGGGTTGAGGGGTTGAATAATAAATGACATCTGAAAAAACTTTTCCCAATTTAAAAAAAAAATAAACAAAGAAATAACATTCTTTTTTGCTGCAGTGCATTTCACACTTCCAGGCTGATCTACAGTCCAAATGTCACAATGCCAAGTTAATTCCAAATGTGTAAACCTGCTAAATCTGCAGGGGGTTGAATACTACTTGTAGGCACTGTATATGATCTCCCAGCAAAAGATCTGCTAAGTCTTGTAGCTTAGGGGTAAAGCAAAGCAAAACTTTTGGAACATGGCTGGACACACCAAAAGAAGGCTGCTGAGCAAGAAGAGTATATGGGACCTTTTCAGTCCAAAAATGTGTCTATGGCAAACGTTGCTAGCTGCTTTTGTACATGGAAGTGGGCCCCCCTACCTGTTGGGTCCCCTTGCAGCTGCACAGGTTGCACCAATGATATGTCCACCCCTGGTTTGGAGTCAATTTCTGATTAGGAAACTGCACACTACAACAATAATTTTTTTAAAAACTAGTATCAATGCAAGCCATGATTATCACTTATGATCAAACATATTCCCATGTCTGGAAAAGACCCTACAGAATCTACTGGCAAATTGTATTCCGAATAACTATGAACTAATAGACTAATACAGGACTCTTCAAACTTGGTCAAACATGTGGGTTCTTCTACCCTCTACCCTTGTTATTACCATTCAGTCAATAAATAAGACCATATCATAGAGTATTATCATGATATCATCTTATTTGTTACGATATTTAACGTGGATCGGGAAATCTTCATATGCTGTATTATTTTCTGTTTTCAGCATACAGCAAAGAAGTAATTCCCCAGATCAAAAAACTGAAAAGATCTTTCATACTTAATTCTACAGAAGTCAGAATGTTTGTATCCGAAATTGCTCTAGCTCTTTGTATGTGAAGATATTTTTAGTGCCCTTTCCACTAACATCAGAGAGGAGGTGAGCAACTTTATAGCGTTTCTCCAAACAAATTCAGACTGCCATACCTGTTGGCCTGATTCTTTTAAGAAACTTTTTTGCTAGTAGCCCTTAACACCACCCCCTACTGAGATCAAGCAAGCATCAGTCTTAGTGGAAATAGGCCAGCGCATTGTTGATAGGCTCAACGTGCTAAGAAAAAACAATGTGCATTTGATCTTGGCTTCTCTTAAATCATTTTACTGAACCAAATTGCTCTTGATGTTTACACCTTACACTTTGTGCTCTATCAGATGGCTCATAATGAGATGGCTGAACTGCAGGGGGTAGCAATACAATTCGCATCGGAACTGTATCTAATTTATGTACAACAATTAGCACCTGATAAGCAGAGCCCAATGTAGACCAAACAGCAGCTGAGGTTTTATTTTACACATATGAGAGATGAGAGTAAGAACAGTGGAATATGCAACAGATAAACCATTATGTTTAACATTTAATTGCATTCTTCAACATATATTTTTCAGAAAGAAAAAAAACATAAAAAAGAAAAGAACGTACAGATGCAAGAGCCACCAGCATGACAGCTGGGATTATAGCATATTATGCCTCTCGTTCAGCTATACAAATGCCATTCAGTGTCTTTACATTGAAAGCATTTATAGTACAGAACTTATCTGTTTGGTGGCTGCTACAGCTGTAAATGTTTTGACTTTTTAAAGTCCCTCCATCTAATAGGGGTTGTCCATTTTGTGGACAACCCCTTCTTGATGTAAATGTTTGCCTCAATAAAATGAAAAAGCTTATAATCACCTCCCATGTTGGCGCCATTCTAGCAGTATCGGCATTCGCAGTCCCAGGGCTATCGTGTGGTTGTATGACACGTGGTGCCCGGCACCCAATCAGTACTGGTGTCATTAACCCATCCTTTGTACAAATTAAGCATGAAGAGGTAGTTAGAACGTTGCTGCAGCCCAGACTTCTTCTTGATGTTCAATTTGTCCATAGATGGAGACAGTGACACGAGCGCATCGGGCATCACATTTCATACAACTGCTTGAGAGCCCCATGACAATGAATGCCGACACCGCATGAATGGTGCCGGCACAGAAGGTGAGTATAAGCTTTCTTATTTTATCAGGGCCAAACATTTATATCAAGAATTGATTGCCCTAGTAGTTCTCCTTTTACTCCACCACAACCAACTTCTGCATTGCTGGTGTTAAAATAGGGCCCTCAAATGGAAACTTTTTATAAAGGACATTCATTTAGTAATACTAAATATAATAGTTGGGCCCTACCAGCTCCAGGATGGTGCTACAGTGGTAGTGGAAATCCAGCAAAATGTAGACAAAATTGCACCTCCAGTAGATGCAATCAAAAGATGGTAGTGTCAGTATAAAGCTCCAATATAAACAATTCCAATGTGTTGGTTATCTGTGAACCTTGGTCTTTATCAGGGAGCTTATCCTACTGTGCTGTCCAATGAATGAACACTGACAAGGCTCTGTACTCCATATCATAATGCGCTTTTCTAGAATTCATTAAATATATTAGATTGCTTCTGTTAGCATAACCCTAAGGCCGGGATCACACATGCGAGAAACACGTCCGTGTCTCGCATGTGAAACCCAAGCTCTGGCGCCGGCACTGTGGAGCGGAGCGTGCGGCCGCATAGGAACACATGGAGCTGCACGCTCTGCTCCCAAGTGCCGGCGCCAGAGCTTGGTTTTCACATGCGAGGTACGGACGTGTTTCTCGCATGTGTGATCCCGGCCTAATGCTTGTACTTGTGCAGGGTAGCATGGACCTGGCGCTTCAGATCACGTACTTTTAAAGGAAATTTTAAAAGGAAATCTATAATAGTTTTTTTTGCTATGTAAGCTAACAGCAGCATGATACAGTATAGTGAAGGGAGAAGCGCACAAAAGGGTAAAAATATAATAAAGGAGACAGGAAAAACAATAGGTGAGCTCACCTTGGATGGTTGTGTGAAGACTCCACTGCTATAAAGGTTTAGATAGCCAGCTGGTGCTGCCCCGTGGCTGGGGAAAGATCTGCCAGATGGAAATTGCCAAAACAGTATAAAAACACATTTAAAAATTGGCTGTACTGCTCAATGCCATACTGGTAAAAAACCAACCTGTATGGACAAAGGGATTAGCGGTCTGAAGGTGGATATACCGTATAGATATCTCCTCCTAAAATAAATTGTCCTGCGCTCCCATACACGTAAGAATGTCAGCCAAACTCGTCAATATCAGTCTTTGGATTGTGACCCCCATGGAGGGCAAGAATTGATATTTCTATACAGCTTTGTGGAATATGTTGGCGCTACATAAAAATAAATCAGTAAGTAAATATACAATGGCCATTGCTTTACCGATACCAGTTATAGTAGATTAATACACAATGTATGCTGAGAGAGAGGATTGTTTTCTTCTAATGACAAGTATAATCTTAGGATTGTTTGGTTCTTAACCTCCTCGCAAAACAGACCTGTGTAAACACTTATAATTCAAGCGGACCGATATGCTGAGTGATTTCTTTCGCAGGATAGAATGAGTTTGCTTTTGGCCATTAATAGCCATGGTTCATGTAACAGTGATTCCAGCAAACACTCACTTTGTGATTGGGTGTGAATTGAGCTCAGCCCACCATAGCTTTGTGAGTATGTGTTTAGTGCAAGGAAGTATTTGACCAGCTGCAAGGAAATACTTTGCTTTAAACATAAGGAAGACAAATAGTTTTAGGGTCATTATGCTCCTTTCTTATTGTTGTCGAACTCTTTGCAAAAGTGTCAAGAAATCACATGCCTGTGTAACTCTGAGAAGGGGTTCATTGAAAACAAGCATTCTAACATATCATCAAATTGTATCACTAAACACAGTAATGTGTCAGCACACAGACCCTGAGAAATGTCCTCAGAAGCCTGTCTGAGACCTTATGTCTTTGCAAGGCATCTACAGAGTATGTGGGGTGGAGGTTGCAAGATCTGACTTACAGAAAATACTTGTGATAGGCAGCCATGAAAGTCACAGCACTCTAGGGCTTTTACACTTATTATAGTTTGTGAAGTCTTATCTGTCTAAACAACTGTAATATCAGGAGCAGAAGCTGTTTATGTTATGTCTTTTTGTTCTATCTTGTTCATAATCACAACTTGCCCTACCAAGTTTTTTTTTCAGATTAGTCCCCTAAATGCACAAAATGACCTGTAAATGGGTTTTTAAAGCCTCTGATCACATCTGCGGGATTCTGTTTTTCTGTTCCATAACAAGAACAGATGAATGAAAGTCATGAAGCGGATACATATGTCAAAAGAGAGACACAAATGTGTTACAGGACAAACTTAGGGTTTGATGGGTTTCTGTCATGGTGTACTGAATCTAACAGGAAAAAGCGCATTGCATACATTTTTCCTGTAAGTATCATGGGAAAGGTGGTCCAATACAGAAGTAAATGTAGCCTATTGAGGTTCTCCAAACAAAAGCCCATCCCCAAAAACATTAGATGATGATCATTCAGCCAACACCTACAGTTGTGTGAAAAGTGTTTGTCCCCTTCCTGCTTTCCCATTCTTTTGCATGTTTGTCACACTTAAACCCTTAGGGTACTGTCACACAGTGAAATTTTCATCGCTACGACGGCACGATTCGTGATGTTCTAGCGATATCGTTACGATATCGTTGTGTCTGACACGCTACTGCGATCAGACATCACGCTGAGAATCGTACGTCGTAGCAGATCATTTGGAACTTTCTTTCGTCACTTGATCACCCGCTGACATCGCTGGATCGTTGTGTGTGACACCGATCCAGCGATGTGTTCGCTTGTAACCAGGGTAAACATCGGGTAACTAAGCGCAGGGCCGCGCTTAGTAACCCGATGTTTACCCTGGTTACCAGCGTAAACGTAAAAAAAACAAACAGTACATACTCACATTCCGGTGTCTGTCCCCCGGCGTCTCAGCTTCTCTGCACTGTGAGCGCCTGCCGGCCGGAAAGCGAGCGCAGCGGTGACGTCACCGCTCTGCTTTCCGGCTATGGTGCTTACACAGTGCAGAGAAGCAGAATGCCGGGGGACAGACACCGGAATGTGAGTATGTACTGTTTGTTTTTTTTACGTTTACGCTGGTAACCAGGGTAAACATCGGGTTACTAAGCGCGGCCCTGCGCTTAGTAACCCGATGTTTACCCTGGTTACCCGGGGACTTCGCCATCGCTCCAGCGCCGTGATTGCAAAGTGTGACCGCAGTCTACGACGCTGGAGCGATAATCATACGACGCTGCGACGTCACGGATCGTGCCGTCGTAGCGATGAAAATGGCACTGTGTGACGGTACCCTTAGTGACAGAGCCAATTTGGTACTTAATGACCGAGCCAATTTTTACAGTTCTGACCACTGTCACTTTATGAGGTTATAACTCTGGAACGCTTTAACAGATCTCACTGATTCTGAGATTGTTTTTTCGTGACATATTGTTCTTCATGTTAGTGGTAACATTTCTTCGATATTGCTTGTGATTATTTATGAAAAAAATGGAAATATGGCAAAAAAATTTAAAATTTTGCAATTTTCAAACTTTGTATTTTTATACCCTTAAATCAGAGACATATGTCACAAAAAATAGTTAATAAATAACATTTCTCACATGTCTACTTTAGATCAGCACAATTTTGGAAACAACATTTTTTTTTGTTAGGGAGTTATAAAGGTTAAAATTGACCAGCAATTTCTCATTTTTACAGCACCAATTTTTTTTTAGGGATCACATCACATTTGAAGTCATTTTGAGGGGTCTATATGATAGAAAATACCCAAGTGTGACACCATTCTAAAAACTGCACCCCTCAAGGTGCTCAAAACCACATTCAAGAAGTTTATTAACCCTTTACGTGCTTCACAGGAACTGAAAAAATGTGGAAGGAAAAAATGAACATTTAACTTTTTTTTAAAACATTTTAATTCAGAACCATTTTTTTTTATTTTCACAAGTTTAAAAACAGAAATTTAACCATAAATTTTGTTGAGCAATTTCTCCTGAATACGCTGATACCCCATATGTGGGGGTAAACCACTGTTTTGGCGCACCGCAGAGCTTGGAAGAGAAGGAGTGTCGTTTTACTATTCTCAATGTAGAATTGGCTGGAATTGAGAACGGACGCCATGTCGCGTTTGGAGAGCCCCTGATGTGCCTAAACAGTAGAAACCCCCCACAATTGACCCCATTTTGGAAACTATACCCCTTAAGAAACTTATCTAGATGTGTGGTGAGCACTTTAAACCCCCCCAAGTGCTTCACAGAAATTTATAAAGTAGAGCCGTGAAAATAAAAAATCCTTCAAAAATGATTTTTCAGCCTGCAATTTTTTATTTTCTCAAGGGTAACAGGAGACATTGGACCCCAACATCTGTTGACCAGTATGTCCTGAGTATGCTGATATCCCATATGTGGGGGGGCACTGTTTGGGCACCCATCGGGGCTCGGAAGGGAAGGAGCGCCGCTTGGAATGCAGACTTTGATGGGATGGTCTGCGGGCGTCATGTTGCATTTGCAGAGCTCCTGATGTACCTAAACAGTAGAAACCCCCCACAAGTGACCCAATTTTGGAAACTAGACCACACAAAGAGCTTATCTAGATGTGTAGTGAGCACTGTGAACCCCCAACTGCTACACAGAAGTTTATAATGTAGAGCCATGAAAATAAAAAAATCATGTTTCCACAAAAATGATCTTTTCACCCCAAAATTTTTACTTTCACAAGGATAACAGGAGAAATTGGACTGCAAAATTTATTGTACAATTTATGCTGAGTAGGCGGATACCCTATATGTGGGGGTATACCACTGTTTGGGCGCATGGCAGAGCTCGGAAGGGAAGGCACGCCGTTTTGGAATGCAGACTTTGATAGAATGGTCTGCAGGCATTATGTTGTGTTTGCAGAGCCCCTGATGTACCTAAACAGTAGAAACCCCCCACAAGTAACCCCATTTTGGAAACTAGACCCCCCAAGGCACTTATCTAGATGTGTGGTGATAACTTTGGATGCCCAAGTGCTTCACAGAAGTTTATAATGCAGAGTCGTGAAAATAAAAAATAAAACAAATTTCCACAAAAAAGATTCTTTAGCCCCCAAGTTTTTATTTTCCCAAGGGTAACAAGAGAAATTGGACCCCAAAAGTTGTTGTCCAATTTGTCCTGAGTACACTGATACCCCTTGTGTGGGAAGGACCACTGTTCGGGCGCACGGCAGAGCTTGGAAGGGAAGGAGCGCCGTTTTGGAATGCAGACTTTGATAGAATGGCCTGCGGGCATTATGTTGCGTTTGCAGAACCCCTGATGTACCTAAACAGTAGAAACCCCCCACAAGTAACCCCATTTTAGAAACTAGACCCCCTAAGGAACTTATCTAGATGTGTGGTGAGAACTTTGAATGCCCAAGTGCTTCACAGAAGTTTATAATGGGTCGTGAAAATAAAAATAAAATTTTTTTTCCACAAAAAAGATTTTTTAGCCCCCAAGTTTTTATTTTCACAAGGGTAACAGGAGAAATTGGACCCCAAAAGTTGATGTTCAATTTATCGTGAGTATGCTGATGCCCCATATGTGGGGGTAAACCACTGTTTGGGTGCACGGCAGAGCTCAGAATGAGGGAGCACCATTTGACTTTTTAAGCGCAAAATTGGCTGTGGTGTTTAGAGACCCCCTGATGTACCTAAACAGTGGAAACCCCCCAATTCTAGCTCCAACCCTAACCCCAACACACCCCTAACCCTAATCCCAACCCGATCCATAATCCTAATCACAACCCTAACGATAATCACAACCCTAACCCCAAAACAACCCGATACCATCCGATACCGATACTTTCAAATATCGGAAGGTATCGCTCAACACTATCAATCAGTTCTGGTGCAACAAACACAGCACTGGAGGTGTCTATTATGCTTCATATTAGCGAGATCCTAGATGTCCAAGCACCGTGCAATGCACATTACCCAAGTCTGGAATGGTGGCTCGAAAAAAGGTGAAAAAGCTTCGAGTGTCAATTCGACTTTGCAAAAAAGTATGAAAAGTGGACAGTAGAAAATTGAAAAAGAGTGATTTGGAGCAATGAGATTAAAGTCAATAGTTTAGGCTCTGATGGGTGCAAGTGGGTCTAGAAGAAAAAAGGGAAAAAGGGGCTAACGGATTGAGAAATTGAAGGAACTGTCATGTTAGGTGGAGGAAGCTTGATGGTATAGGGTTGTTTCACAGCCAAAGGCGTTGGATACTTGACCAGGATCAATGGTGGTCTCAATGCTGAGCTACATGTGAGTATCCTACAAGATGAGTTGCTTTGTACACCTGAGTACGATAGGTATGAAAAGAATGACATAGTATTCCAGCAAGACAATTCCCGAAGCATACATCAAGATTGGCAAAGAAATGGCTCTATGACAATGAAGCTGGATTGGTCCCCACAGTTTCCAGACTTCAACCCAATTGAACATTTGTCGGTAGAGTTAAATAAAAAGCTGTATACATACCCAAGTGGGTGTAACAATTATATGGGTACTACGGAATCTGAAAGTATGGGATAAAGCCAGTTTGAGAGCAAAGTTGCGGCAAAATATGTATTTACTCAAAACAGAAATGTAAACAGAACTAACACAGATACTTCTGCAATTGTAACGAGGTCCTTGGCTCTATATAGAAAATAGCTAACAGGATAGCGAACAGAAATGTAAACAGAACTAACACAGATATTCCTGCAACAAGGTCTTCAGCTCTATATAGAAAATCACAGCAAACTGAGTAGCGGGGCGCGACCGCTAATATGAACCAGTCCAGCAAGGAAATGAAGTGGAAGCAAACAAGTTACTTAAACGAGGAAGTCCAATAAGGTTATTAGTGCGAATGCACACAGTATTTAAATGATAAAGTCCAGCAAAACTTGATCACACGTGTGCACAGTACTTGTTAGTAGGAGTCCAATAATTCACAAATGGTGTGTTGTGTGAATGACATCCTGGAAAAGAGAGGATGAGGGGAGAAAGAGGGAGTGCGCTATCTAAGCATAGTAGATGAGTAAATCTTTCTTGGAGAAGAAAGCACAGCTTGAATCTTGCTCACCTGGTGTGGTTGTGCAAAAGAGGCACAACACTGGGAAAAGTTTTGCAAACAAAGGAGATCCTTTCACTGGTGTGCTCTCCGTCGCAGCAGTTCCAGAGACGAGAGGCAGCTGAATGGAGTGAGCTAGACCACCGAGTAGCGAGCAGCAGAAGCAAGGAGTTAACCACCAAACAGGCAGATGCTCAGGAGCCAGCAGCACAAAATACTCAGGCACAGAAGAACACATGACCCAGACTTAAATAATCAGGACAGACAGGAAGTTCCATGACAGGGTGAGATCCAAGACTCCACCTTGGATCAGGGCAAACAGGCACAAGGGAAGTCTGGAATCCTTACAGTGGGTTAACCATTATGCAGCAACTTTGAGATCTTATAGAAGAGATCTGGGATCAAATTTCAGTCGGTACATGTTTGAATCTGATCAAGAGCATGCCCAGGGCTCAAGCAGTGTTGAAAGCCAAAGGTGGATTTACAAATACTAGCAAACTAATAAAAATTAAAATGTAGATTTTTTGGAGCAAAACAGTAACAATGCAGTGAGAATGCAAGATGATTGTCTATAAACTTATGGTAGTCTCATGATCAAAGCAGTAGTGGATGGTGAGATATGAAGCCTGAAAGTCAAAAGTTTAAAATATTGTTACCCTCTTGTTTGTTACAGTATTTTTATGGCATTACCACTCACCACAGAGCCATGATTCTACAAGTACAGCATCTGACCACTACAGCCACTGATTAACTGTAGCGATCAGCTGCCATCCACTTGTATATAAAAATCTGGAATATCTCTAGAGCATCAGCATGGAAGTGCAGTCAGAAGCAAAAGGTTTCAGCCACTTAATTGTTTTCTGTGTCTGCCCCCTGGTAAAGCGATGATGAAACGAATGTTAGGTGCCAACATCTGCGGTGATGCAGTCCATTTGATCCAGTTTTACCAAGTTTACTGTTTCTTTCCTTTTGTCCCTATGTGGTCTCTTACTTGGACACATCAGAACTGGCTCACGCAATATATGTTTATGAAGGAGACTTAACTATTTGTGCTATGATATGCAGCGTGTTACATGTACTGTACCACTTCACTGCTATTTTCAGTAACTTTTAGCATACTTAATATTGCACTTTTTTGTACTTCGCACTTTTTCCCCTACATATCTACCTCTGTAGGCAATGACATTGTTACATTTGTAGAATAGAATCTATATATCAGGAACGTTCACCAATTTTAGGGAAATCCTTCTCCTACTTTGGTATAATTTATGTATTTCTTCTTTTAACACAATATCAATTGTTTCACTTTGGAGCCATTTTTTATATTTTCTCATTTATTGAATTAATAAAAGCATAACTACACATTTCTTAGTCGTAGTTGGATGATTGTCTCCACACACATACTTTAAATGTTTTTATATATTAATAATAAAGCCATATGTTTTTAAATTATTAATTGTACACACGTGGTCAAAATTGTTGGTACCCCTCATTTAATGACAGAAAAACCCACAATGGTCCCAGAAATAACTTGAATCTGACAAAAGTAATAATAAATAAAAAATCTATGAAAATGAACAATTGAAAGTCAGACATTGCTTTTCAACCATGCTTACACAGAATTTAAAAAAACGATGGTACCCTTAATTTAATATTTTGTTGCACACAATCTTTTGAGGCAATCACCGCAAACAAACAATTCCTGTAACTGTCAATGAGACTTCTGCACCTCTCGACAGGTATTTTGGTCCACTTCTCAAGAGCAAACAGCTCCAGTTGTCTCGTGTTTAAACGTTGCCTTTTCCAGACGGCATGTTTCAGCTCTTTCCAAAGATGCTCAATAGGCTCATAGAAGGCCACTTCAGAATAGTCCAATGTTTTCCTCTTAGCCATTTTGGGTGTTTTTAGCTGTGTGTTTTGGGTCATTATCCTGTTGCAAGAACCATGACCTGCCACTGAGACCAAGCTTTCTGACACTGGGCAGCACATTTCTCTCTAGACTCCCTTGATAGTCTTGAGATTTCAGTGTACCCTGCACAGATTCTAGACACCCTGCGCCAGATGCAGCAAGGCAGCCCCAGAACATAACAGAGCCTCCTCTATGTTTCACAGTAAGGACAGTGTTCTTTTCTTGATATGCTTCATTTTTCCATCTGTGAACATAGAGCTGATGTGCCTTGCCAAAAAGTTCAATTTTTGTCTCATTTGTCCATAGGACATTCTCCCAGAAGCTTTGTGGCTTGTCAACATGTAGTTTGGCAAATTCCAGTCTGGCTTTTTTATGATTTTTTTTTTCAACAATGGAATCCTCCTTGGTCTCCTCCCATGAAGTACACTTTGGCTCATACAACGACGGATGGTGCAATCTGACACTGATGTTCCTTGAGCTTGAAGTTCACCTTTAATCTGTTTAGAAGTTTTTCTGGGCTCTTTTGTTACCATTCATATTATTATTATTATTATTCATTTTTATAGCTCCATTTATTCCATGGTGCTTTACTTGTGAAAAGGGGCATACATAGACAAGTACAATAAACGTGAACAATACAAGGTACACACAAGTACAAAAGGAGAGAGGACCCTGCCTGCGAGGGCTCACAGTCTACAAAGGGATGGGTGAGGATACACTAGGAGAGGGTAGAGCTGGTCATGTGGCCGTTTAGTAGACTGAGGATCACTGCAGGTTGTAGGCTTTTCGGAAGAGGTGGGTCTTCAGGTTCCTTTTGAAGATTTCCGTGGTAGGCAAAAGTCTGATGTGTCAAGGTAGAGAGTTCCAGTGTATGGGGGAAGAGCAGGAGAAGTCTTGTATGCGGTTGTGGGTAGAAGAGATAAGAGGGGAATAGAGAAGGAGATCTTGAGAGGATCGAAGGTTGCGTGTAGGTAAGTACTGGGAGAACAAGTCACAGATGTATGGAGGAGACAGGTTGTGGATGGCTTTGTATATCATAGCTATTGTTTTGAACTGAAGCCTCTGGACAATAGGAAGCCAGTGAAGGGCTTGGCAGAGAGGAGAGGCTGGGGAATAACAGGGAGACATGTGAATTAGTTGGGCAGGAGACTTTAGGATAGATTGGAGTGGTGCAAGAGTGCTAGAGGGGAGGCCAGAGAGTAGGAGGTTGCAATAGTTGGGGCGGGAGATAATGAGGGCATGTATGAGTGCTTTTGCAGCTTCTTGGTCAAGGAATGTATGGATGCAGGAAATATTTTTGAGTTGAAAAACAAGAAAAAGGATATGCACACACAGGAGATCAACCTGAATAATGTACTTTATTTGAATATCATATACAAACAAGGCAAAGAAGGTAACAAATTCTAAAAACACTTAAAAACAAAAAAGGCTAAATAGCCCAACCATAATCACCCCAAACGGACCCAACAATATAATGGTGGCAATGCTCATACATAATGTGAATGGGTTAAATACCAGACTCCCAATATAGAGACCCTCATAAGTCACTGAAATAAATATGCCATGCAAAAGGCTGCCAGCTGACCCATCAAGAAAAGGCTTGTTAGGTGAGATGTAGGAGATATAGCGGTGGGTATCCCATCCCCACAAAGTAAAACACCTATATGTCCTAACAACCCTATATTACATACATTTAAAGTGCACTATCAACAGGGCAACCCCTGGCATATATGCAATGAAGAGTCATGCTGGTCCCACACAACACAAGGATATAGTGCCCAACCTGGACAAGGTGTCCCAAAACAATAATACAAAAATTGTTTAAACGGCCTGCATATCCGTTCCCTAATGGTGGTCAGATTTACCAGAGCAAAGGCGTAATGCCCAATGGAGTCCGTGAAGGAGTGAGAAGGCCCCACGCGTATCGACGCTGCTAGAGCGTCTTCCTCAGGGGAAAATATGCCAGGGGTTGCCCTGTTGATAGTGCACTTTAAATGTATGTAATATAGGGTTGTTAGGGCGTATAGGTGTTTTACTTTGTGGGGATGGGATACCCACCGCTATATCTCCTACATCTCACCTAACAAGCCTTTTCTTGATGGGTCAGCTGGCAGCCTTTTGCATGGCATATTTATTTCTGTGACTTATGAGGGTCTCTATATTGGGAGTCTGGTATTTAACCCATTCACATTATGTATGAGCATTGCCACCATTATATTGTTGGGTCCGTTTGGGGTGATTATGGTTGGGCTATTTAGCCTTTTTTGTTTTTAATTGTTTTTAGAATTTGTTACCTTCTTTGCCTTGTTTGTATATGATATTCAAATAAAGTACATTATTCAGGTTGATCTCCTGTGTGTGCATATCCTATTTCTTGTTTTTCACTTAGTATTATTTTATATGCACTTGGTAGATCCCTGTTGTGAATATTGATGTGGTGCCCGCTATATCTGCTTCTTTTTGAAATATTTTTGAGTTGGAGTTGGTAGGAGGACGCAAGGGCTTGGATATGTGGCTTGAACAAGAGGGCGAGTTTCGCCCTGGGGCCCTGGGCAAGCGGAACTGGGGGGTAGAGTGAGATGGAGGAAAGATGATGAATTCTGTTATGTCCATGTTCAGTTTTAGAAAGCAAGTAGAAAAGAAAGATGAAATAGTGCACAGACATTGTGGGATTTTGGTCAGTAAGGAGGTGATGTCAGGTCCCGATAGGTAGATCTGTGTGTCATTGGCATAGAGATAATACTGCAAACCGTGTGATTCTATGAGCTGTCCTAGGCCGAAGGTGTAGATGGAGAAGAGTAGGGGTCCTAGAACTGAGCCTTGGGGGAACACCCAAGACTTGTCATCAATTTTCCCCCTGTGGCCACATCCAGGAAGGTTGGCTACAGTCCCATGGATCTTAAATTTCTGAATAATATGTGCAACTGTAGTCACAGGAATATCATGCTGCTTGGAGATGGTCTTATAACTTTTACCTTTAACATGTTTGTCTATGATTTTCTTTCTAATCTCCTGAGACAACTCTTTCCTTTGCTTCCTCCGATTCATGTTGAGTTTGATACACACCATGTCACCAAACAGCACAGTAAGTATCTGTAGCCCTATATACAGGCCCACTCACTGATTCCAAAATTGTAGACACCTGTGATGCTAGTTAGTGGACACACCTTGATTTAACGTGTCCCTTTTGTCACATTATTTTCAGGGGTACCATCATTTCTGTCCAGGCCTATTTCATGAGTTTTATTTTTTTTTTATTCTGTGGAAGCATGGTTGAAAAGCAATGTCTGACTTTCATTTGTTCATTTTCATCAATCATTTTTTATTATTACTTTTGTAAGATTCAAGTTATTTCTGTGACCATTGTGGGTTTTTCTGTCATTAAACGAGGGGTACCAACAATTTTGACCCCGTGCGTATGTGTAGTCTTTCTTATAGGTTAAACATTTTATTGTTTTGTTTTATAGAAAATACTGCCATTTTCATTTTAGTCTCCTGACTCCACCATTAATTCGCAGAGCACAGCATTACAGACTACGGCTTGGGTCCTCCAATAACAAGGAATTGGGCACGCAGGATTTGAAACTTCCTGGGCACATTCATTTGTCACTCAGTCCTGGTGAAATTGGTGGGTTTGGCTGATATCTATGTAGATTTTATTGCCATATTTAGCAGTAGTAAACTGAACATATAAAAGTAGATTAGAGGTGGCTATGCACAGTAGATTATAATCAACATCCATTATATGCTGGATTGCAAGTAAAAATGATCAGACCACCAACATACCAGAATAAACCAGTAGATCGGCACATGGATAAAAATGTTGTTGTGCAGTGTAGCAAACGATCAGCCTTTATCAGCAATCATGTCATACATGCTTATGACTTTTTATCTAATGTTTGTGGCCAGTTTTACACATGAGATCAAACAAGTTGTTCGCCAATAGCTATGTTCTCTATCTCCAGCTATAATATTGGTAGTTCAGATAAGAAGCATCCAGATATCTTGCTCTTTAATGGGCAAAGTCAGATGTCAGTAAGGCTAGGTTCACATTGCGTTAATGTGTGCACGCTAACGGACAGCGTTGCACGGCGAAAATGTCGCAATTAACGCCGTGCAACGGGTCCGTTAGCGCACCCATTGACAGCAATGTAAATTTCGCCTGTAGCGCATCGCTAGCGCGTGCCTTTTTCGGCTCGCGCTAGCGATGTGCCGTTCTTTTGTGACGCGCCGCGGACGCTGCTTGCAGCGTCCGCGGTGCGCCCGAGGTCCGTTCCCCGCTCTCGCAGATCGGGGATCTGCTAGAGCGGGGACGTTAACGCGACCCCTAAACGCGGCCCCGAAAAAAACATTGCGTTAGCGCAATCCGCTAGCGCTAGCGCTAAACGGATTGCCCTAACGCAATGTGAACCTAGCCTAAGTGCTTTGAGCATGGGCATTAGATCATGAGGCTGATGACCCGACCATAAATAGCTGAATATAACTCGTACAATGCTTTTTGTACTACTTAGCAGTAGTTACTTCTTTCATGTGTATAAGCTCACTATTATTCTGGTTTATTTTGAACATTTTAGGTAGGTTGATGTGCTTTATAGTTAACAACTTGTCACATTTTTAGAAGTGGTGGTGCCTTAGCTACAATAACAGACACCAAAGCAAGTGACTGTCTATCCCCCTTCCCATATGCGAGTACAGTATAAATAAAAAAAACATTTTTCAAATTGCAAATCAAAACATTTCTTTCCTTTTATGTTCCACATTTTGGGCAGCATGACCCTTTCGGGCGTCACTTTTGCCAATGTGATTCATTTTTCAATACAAACACAAACCTAACCTCATTGGTAACCATTAGGATGCAAACTGTGAGCAAAGGAAGATTTTAATCAATTAGGAAAGCCTCTGTGACCTTATGTAACTTTCTCTATGTAGAGATGCTACAGATGTCCTTTAATGGCTAGTTTGAAGTTCTTGCCAGACTGTGCATCTAAAATATTTTGTTGTCCATTTGTTTTCAATTGAGAGCTTGTTTGTTCAAGCAGTAAAAAGTAACTAATGACCTGCAATGAATAGATATCAGGACATGCAGCAAGAATGAGATCAGGAGATAGGTGGCTGTACAGATATCCACTGAAACAAAAGCTTCTCTTTTGTGGATTTTCTGTTTGAATTTCAAAGGCTTCTTGTCTCTGTGTGGCTTTCTGCTATTCAAAGGCTTGAATTAAAATGATTTGTTTGTGGATACCTGGAATAAAGCAGTTGGCTTTGATATTGAAATCAGAAATGTTAGTGTTTCCTTGATTATAAAAAGATACCTGGATATAAAATTGTACTATCCATAAATAATCTCGATTAAATGCAAATAGTTTATGTTCCAGCCTTAATTTTTCTTTGATCAACCTATGGGAATGTACAATATTAAGGAATAGCAGAAAAATGTCTTTATCTAGAATGAACAACATTTTTCCCTTTAGAGGCAAGGTTTCAATGAAAGGTTTATTTCTTATTGCTTTGATAGTTGAACATATTTGTGTTCAAAACTTGTGTACCATTAAAAATCTTCCATTATTTGTATACTCGTCATGTCCTCAACTATTGTGTGTGTGTAAACAAGGTAAAGAGACTGCAAACCTGTGTCCTCATTCTTTACTGCCCCATTCACCATCTTCCATCTACACACTGGGAGCCCTGGGGATACACTTCACCTGTGGGAAGTTGTACCATCTAACTGCCATAACATCACCCCAGAGGACCCCTTAAAGCAGCGTCAGTCCCACTGACCGAATACCACAGGTGGCGTCATGGATATAAACTTTATTCCCTTTAAAGACCTTTCCCTTTTGCATGGGCGCCCAGAGCCAAGGACCGGGTCACCACTGTGACATCCCCCTGTGAACTCAGGACCTGGTACCGCGTACCCCACGGCCCTGGCGGGCAATTCAATGGCTTCCAATCTTCTCCTAATCGTTAGACAGTGAAAGACGAATGGCATTAGGATGCATCATAGATGGCATCTATGTTACTTCAATTTTTTTTTTTTTTAAATCTGCAAACTGGATCAACATTGGGTATGTCTCTGATGCATACAAATACATATATACTTATGTACTATAATGCTTTGTATTCTACATGAAGGAGAGTTTTCCCATTATTGAAGTGAGTTTCTGTTCTCCTTTGAAAAATTGACTGTCTGCACTTTATTTAATTTTGATTATCAGCTCTTGTTCTCGTTACCATTGTCCTATTGATCCGTTTTCATTACTTAACCCCTTTCTGACCTCGGACGGGATGGTACGTCCGAGGACAGATCCCCTGCTTTGATGTGGGCTCTGGTCGTGAGCCCGCATCAAAGCCGGGACATGTCAGCTGTTTTGTACAGCTGACATGTGAAAAAAAAAAAAACCACACCAGTATACAGGCAGAGATGCTTACCTGTTCAAGGCCTCCAACAATTGCACTAACCAAGGTGCAGCGGACCCAAGTTAAGATGGCAAATACACAGGTGCAATAATACCGATAATGCAGCCACCCTAAAATCAGGAATTGGCCGCTTGGTGCACCTGTGCAAACAAATAGTCTGTATGTGGCGTGTTCACACAGGAATGCAAAGTATATGGCTCAAAGCCTATTAATGATGCCATGTAGCGGGCTCACCATAATGCATCCTGTGTGAACAGAGGCCACAGTGTACAGAGCCATCTAGGCCTTGAACAGGTAAGCATCTCTGCCTGTAAACTGGTGTTTTTTTGTTTAGAATAGTGGAGGTCTTTCCTCTTATGGTGTTTTTTTAACAGCTGACATGTGCCCTCAATAGTGGCGGGTTGATTCGAGATCCACCTGCCACTATTAACTAGTTAAATGCCGTTGTCAAATGCTGACAGCGGCATTTAACTAGCGCTTCCGGCCATCATGCCGAAATGAGCACATCGCTGACCCCCGTCACATGATCGGGGGTCAGTGATGCATCGGCTTGACAACCAGAGGTCTAATGAAGACCTCGTTGTTGATGCCGGAGTGCTGTGAGCGCCACCCTGTGGTCGGCATTTATACCAATGCAGCAATTTTACTACATCGCTGAGCATCGCTCCTATGTAGCAGAGCCGATCAGGCTATGCCAGCTTCTAGCCTCCCATGGAGGCTATTGAAGCATGCCAAAAGTAAAAGAAAATGTTTTAAAAAATATGAAAAAATTAAAAAAATTATAAAAGTTTAAATCACCCCACTTTCGCCCCATTCAAAATAAAACAATGAAAAAATCAAATATACACATATTTGGTATCACCGTGTTCAGAATCGCCCGATCTATCAATAAAATGGATTAACCTGATCGCTAAACGGTGTAGCAAGAAAAGATTTGAAATGCCAGAATTACGTTTTTTTGGTCGCCGCAACATTGCATTAGAATGCAATAACAGGCGATTAAAAGAATGTATCTGCACCAAAAAGGTATCATTGAAAATGTCAGCTCGCCATGCAAAAAATAAGCCCTCACTCAACCCCAGATCACAAAAATGGAGACGCTACAGGTATTGGAAAATTGCGCAATTTTTTTACCATTTAGATAAAAAATATAAAAAATAACCTACATATTTGGTGTTGATGAACTTGTAATGACCTGGAGAATCATAATGGCCGGTCAGTTTTAGCATTTGGTGAACCTAGCAAAAAGGCCAAACAAAAAACAATTTCACTGAACTTGGAATTTTGTTTCCCTTTTTCTAGTGTATGACATTCAAAAACAAATGATGTGGTTCAAAAGTACAACTTGTCCCACAAAAAATAAGCCCTCACATGGCCATATTGACGGAAAAATAAAAAAGTTATGGCTCTGGGAAGGAGGAGAGCGAAAAACAAAAATGCAAAACCGAAAAAAGCTGGGGTCATGAAGGGGTTAAGGCAATTAATCATTTCAGCCTTCTTGGAGGTGGAGCTCATAAAAGGTTTACAGTGGAAAATGGCACCATTGGTTCTCCTGAAAGGAAAAAAAACCATGCCATGAATACGCTATTGCCTGACAGTTTTCTCTTAGACCAAGTTCATGACTTCATTGTGATTTCATTTTATAATGTCAGATTGGAGTGCCCTCAAGAGTATAAATAGAGGCGCAAGTGAGATACGGTTGTGAGAAGGTCACTGGTAAAATACTGGAAGGGAGATATGTGTTACTGAGGATGTTAGCTTCAGTGATATGAACCTAGAAAAATTCTCCAGCACACTATGTGCTGAGAGGGTTGGGTTTTTGAGAACAGCCAAAGAGTGGGTGGAAACGGAGCCTCAGTGACCAGAGGTAACTTCGATGAAGTCACTGCTAGTCACTGAGGCTGCGCTCGCAGCAATTCAGTCACCAGTGGTTCTCAGCCTGGAAGGTCGCATCTTGGCACCA
Organism: Ranitomeya variabilis; assembly: GCF_051348905.1. NCBI lineage: Eukaryota > Metazoa > Chordata > Amphibia > Anura > Dendrobatidae > Ranitomeya > Ranitomeya variabilis. The sequence goes on from NC_135232.1 coordinate 241,986,293, forward strand.
TCAAGGTTGAAAACTGTTTTTCTCACAGACATGGATTATGGTGTGGGACAGTACAACGAGGAGGTGAGGGATATTGCTGTTTTTTTATTTTAGTTTTATTATAGGAGAACGAGGGCTTTGGTGGAATAGGCATTTGGTGAGTATAACTGTGTTTGTTATTTTAAAATAAAAAAGAAAACTGTGTTTTGTTTTATTTCTAATAAAGGACTTTATTCTGGCTGTGTTTTTATTTACAATACAACTGTAGGATTATTAATGGATAGGTGTCTTACAGACGCCTCTCCATTACTAAGCCATGGGCTTGATGTCACCTGACATTACAAAGAAGACATCAACCCCACAAATGTTAACCCCACTTGCCACCGCTACAGGGCAAGTAGGAAGAGCCAGGCAAAGCGCTAGAATTGGCGCATCTAATAGATGTGCCTTTTCTGGGCAGCAGCGTGCTGCTATTTTTAGGCTCAGGGGGCCAATATCCAGCAAGGCTGGTTGTCAAAAATGGGGGGGCCCCACGCCGTTTTTAAAATTTATTTAATTAAAAAAATACACCGTGGGGACCCCTCTATTCTTGATAACTAGCCTTGCTGAAGCTGACAGCTGAGGGTTGCTGCCCCCAGCTGTGAGTTTTGCCTGGCTGGTTAACAAAAATACATGGGAACCCACGTGTTTTTTTTTTTAAAATATTTATTTACAGTGCATGAGCTGCTGATGAATACTCCCATCCGCTGCTCCTGCTCTCGCTGTTATTAGCGGCAGCAGGTGTCGGATGATGGGAGCAGTTGTCCCATCAGCTGACACCAGTGACCAGAGGTAAACTTTATACCTCTGATTAAAGCTGAACGCTCATACTGTCTTTTTACAGCGTGGGAACCATGTCTCTCTGACCGGTTGGGATGGTTTCACAACCGATCAGAAGAGGTGTTTGCCGCGCTGTCATGCACATGAAAATGCAGCAAACACTGGATGTTCGGGCCCCCCATTCAAGTTAATGGGGTCCGGGTTGGGTTCGGGTCCAGGTTCCGTTCTGGTGCCCGAACCTGCCAGACCCGAACATCCAGGTGTCCGCCCAGCTCTACTGAGGATAAAACATTTGCTGCAGTGTAGTGTAGACACTTTGTTGCCGGTCTGTAGGCCAAAGCAACAGAACTCCAGCAGATCTGGGAGTTCCGGTTAGGCTGTTAGGGTTTTTTTGACCTCACTTCTGGCCGGCGGAGCAGGATGCAGTGGAATGCCACAGGGGACTCATCTCTGGGGGCCTTGTGATCACCATTACCAGCAACCACATAACCACAGCAACCATTTTCCAATCTACTGTTCTGGGGTGTTGAGGATTTCAAATTAACCATCATTACTTAGATAAGTGATGAGGAGGCTGGGAGAGGCGAGGGCCTGTGCTATGGTTGCGATTTCCTGCCATTAGAAATAGCAGCAGTCATCTTAATTTACATAGGAACTCCATCTTGCAGCATAGTGCAGACTCAATTTCACCACTATTACTGGTGTGCATCCTTATTAACACCTATTTCTGCTTATTAACCCTGCCCTTTCCCAAAAGACAGTTACATGTGCCATCTTGTGGTCAGTTAGGCTAGTTAACCCCTAATTGCCTACCGGGCTAACAGGCTATCTATTATTCTATCTTCTGTCACTGCCCCCCCTGATGGAGAACCCAAAAAATAAAAGAAAAAAGGTTAAGTAAAGGAAGTTGTAGTAGCAGTAGCCAACCCTTTCAAGAGACATGGACCAAGATGTATGGCATTGTAGAAAAAAAATGGCAGATCATTTTGCGTTCTATGTACTGAAACGGTAGTAAGCAGAACGTGGAATATAAATAGACACTAATCATTCCCAGCTCTTGCAAAAAAGTGAGGCTGAAAGGAAGGAATACATTTCCAGGCAGCTACAACTTTATAAGAGCCAACCTAATTCCATCCTTAAATTTGTAAAAGGCTCTACAATTTTAACATCTGCAATTTTGAGCATTGCTCACTCCATAGCTCAGCATGGAAAAGCACTCAGTAGGGACAATTTATTACATTTTTATTTCACGATATGCAGAATAAAGATGCAATTATTAAGAGACTATCTGAGTTACCCCTCAGTAGAAATATCATAAAAGACAGAATAATGAGACTTAACACAAAACGTACAATATCAATTAAAAAGAGACAAAAGTCATTGTAAATATTTTCGATCTCTTGATGAAACTACTGATGTCACATCACATGCTCAGTTGACCATTATTGGTCGATATCCTGATGGTCTCACAATGAGAGAAGAGTTGATATAGTTAGTATCAGTGCCAACAAGAAGTGAAATATGTAAGGGTGTTATACAAACATTCCTTGACCGAAGCATTGATATCTCTAAAGTTGTGTCAGTGACGACAGATGGGACACCAAACATGGTAGGGAAAAAGTCGGATTTGACAAATTGTTTACGCAAGCTATTGGACATCCGATTGCGCCTTTTCATTGTATTATCCATCAGGAGGCTTTATGCACCAAGGCAGGATTCACCGACTTAAACTACTTAATGTTAGTTGTTACAAAAATAGTTAATTTAATAGCTGCTCGCCCCCTTCACAAGCGAGAATTTTCTGCACTTTTACTGGAGGTTGATTCCACCTATAGTGGACTGCTGATGTACAATAATGTAAGATGGCTGAGCAAAGGTAAAGTTCTTGAGCTCATTGTGGAGTGCTTTGAAGAAATTAAAGGTATTTCTTGAGGATAAGGGTACTGTCACACAGTGCAATTTTGATCGCTACGACGGCACGATTTGTGACGTTCTAGCGATATCGTTACGATATCGCTGTGTCTGACACGCTACTGCGATCAGACATCACGCTGAGAATCGTACGTCGTAGCAGATCGTTTGGAACTTTCTTTCGTCGCTTGATCACCCGCTGACATCGCTGGATCGTTGTGTGTGACAGCGATCCAGCGATGTGTTCGCTTGTAACCAGGGTAAACATCGGGTAACTAAGCGCAGGGCCGCGCATAGTAACCCGATGTTTACCCTGGTTACCAGCGTAAACGTTAAAAAAACAAACAGTACATACTTACATTCCGGTGTCTGTCCCCCGGCGTTCTGCTTCTCTGCACTGTGTGAGCACCTGCCGGCCGGAAAGCGAGCACAGCGGTGAGGTCACCGCTCTGCTTTCCGGCTATGGTGCTTACACAGTGCAGAGAAGCTGAGACGCCGGAGGACAGACACCGGAATGTAAGTATGTACTGTTTGTTTTTTTAACGTTTACGCTGGTAACCAGGGTAAACATCGGGTTACTATGCGCGGCCCTGCGCTTAGTAACCCGATGTTTACCCTGGTTACCCGGGGACTTCGGCATCGCTCCAGCGCCGTGATTGCAAAGTGTGACCGCAGTCTACGACGCTGGAGCGATAATCATACGACGCTGCGACGTCACGGATCGTGCCGTCGTAGCGACGAAAATTGCACTGTGTGACAGTACCCTAAGGATCTGGGTAACTTTCCTTAACTCAATTATGATAAATGGGTCAACACTCTGATGTTTTTTACAGATCTCTCTGTTCATATTAATGAACTGAACTTAAAGTTGCAAGCTTTGTCAAAAGTATTGACGTTTTGTTTGGATACACAGGCTTTTGAAAGTAAACTTAAACTTTTCAAGCGAGATGTAGAAAATAAAACTTGTAAGTATTTTCCTCGAGTAACAAAGTATTTTGAGAAGGCCAGTGCAGCTGTACAAAATAAAATGGAACCCTTGCATATAAAGTACCAGCATGTTTTAGGCTCATTACTTGACCTACTCAGTGATAGGTTTAATCAATTTAGAAGCCTAGAACGGACCATGAAAATAATTAAGTATCCTGATGTAGTAGTCTACTGTAGTTTGGAATTAAATGGTTTCCAATGGATGCAAATTGATGATTTGGAGATGCTACTTGCAGAATTTCAAGACAGCATCTGGGCTCAGGTGTTTGTTGGCTTGAGGTCAAAGCTTGAGAATCTGGAAAGGTGCCGCGTGGAGAATCAAGAGAAGTGCCACTGCGAACACGAAATTTTGAGTGCCTGGAACCGATTACCAGACACTTTTAGCACCCTGAAAAATATAGCAATGGCTTTACTCACAATTTTTCCCTCTATGCACTTTTGTGAGACCTTATTCTCAGTGTTGAATTATATCAAAACCAACAAAAGAAACAGATTGACAGATGAAGTTAGTAGCGCTTGCTTGGGTTTGAAGTGTACAAAATACCAACCTTCAATTGAAGATTTAGCCAATGAAATTCAGCAACAAAAAAGTCACTAATAGGCAGGTTAGTTAAAGAATTCCCCCTCCCCCTCACTTATCTTAGTTCTCGGCACCCCATATAAGTTAAATAGTATCAAGATCAACAAAAGACTGATGGACGAACAAAGAAGTCACTAAGCAGGTAAGCTAAATATTTGTGGTTTATTTTATACAGTTATGTATTGCAATTATAAATTTTTGCTATTTAAACTTTAAGTATCACAAAATTATGTTTTTTTCTCGAAGTGACACACCACCCGAGTTATGCTAGGTTTTTTGACAAATTTTGACATACCAAGCTCAAAAGGTTGCCCATCACTGGTGTAGACTATAGTTCATAAGGGCGGACAGTGTGGCGGTTAAAGCTGATAATGGTAGACAGTGTGAAGGCCATATACCATAGGAGGCTTTTTTTGGGTCATAATATAGACAGATATTTTTATGCAGATGGAATTTTAATAACACTCTTATTTTTAAGGGCACTGAAAAAGACCAGAGAAGAGTGAAGTCTGCCAAGAATGGCTGTGGATTTAAAAAGTTATCATGGCATCTTGACAAGATAAATAATAATCTTTTTTTTATATAGTGCTAACATATTCTGCAACGCTTTACAGTTTTGCATACTTTATCATCGCTGTCCCCGTTGGGGCTCACAATCTAGATTCCCAATCAGTATGTCTTTGGAATGTGGGAGGAAACTTGAGTACCAGAGGAAACCCACGCAAACACGCAGAGAACATACAAACTCCTTGCAGATGTTGTCCTTGGGATTTGAACCCAGGACTTCAGCGCTGCAAGGCTGCAGTGCTATCCATTTAGCCACCGTGCTACCTTAGGCTGCTTTCACACTAGCGTCGGCACGGGGCCGTCGCTATGCGTCAGCCCGACGTGCCGACGCTCGTTGTGAAAATAATGCCCGACGTGGGCAGCGGAAGCAGTCTTACGACACTTCTGCTGCCCCATTGTAAGGTCCAGGGAGGAGGGGGCGGAGTTTCGGCCACGCATGCGCGGTCAAAAATGGCAGACATGATGCGCAAAAAAGTTACATGTAACTTTTTTTGTGCCAACGGCCCGCGAAAACACGACGCAACCGTCGCACGATGGTTGCGACGTGTGGCCATACGTCGCAATGCGTCGCTAATGTTAGTCTATGTGGAAAAAACTCATCCTGCAGACAACTTTGCAGGATACGTTTTTTCTCCTAAACGACGCATTGTGACGTATTCAAAACGACGCTAGTGTGAAAGTAGCCTAGGATGAAAAGAAAGAGACGACTCCAGATAAGATGTAATCTATAATGTACCTGGATGTATATGTTTATTTATGATATTGATTAATTCTCATCAGTACTGTGTTTCCTGTATGATGCATATTCTGATGATGACTGTTAATAACAACTCCCTTACCTTTGTTAAGGACATACTGGGAGTTGTAGGGTTGTAGGTTCATTCGATACAATTGTTTATGGGGCTGACTTGATATTGCAATAGATTGTTGTACTAAGCTTGGTTCTTGCTTTCAGGTACTCTTGGTTCTGATCATGTATTCATGTACTTATGATGATTCTGGTGATGAATTCATGTACTGATGGAGGTTCTGGAAACGTATTAACTTATTGATGGTGCTTCTGATGATGTAGTCAAGTACTAATCGTGGGCCAGTTAATTTATTCATGTTAGATTTAGTGATGCATGCATGTACTAATGATGGTTCTGGTGATGCATTTATGTACTAATGGTGGTTCTGATGATGGATTTATTTAATGATGATATTTCTGATGCCATATTCATGTATTATTTATATCTCTGGTGCTCTTATTATATACTGATAATGATTTTGCATTCATATTCACTTACTGATGATGTCTCTGGTGATGAATATATCACTAGAATCATCATCACTACATGAACACACCACCATAACAACCATCACTTCATGAATATGTCACCAGAACCGGAATACATCACCAGAACCACCATCAGTTTTAAGCTAGCTGTATTTGTCACATGATGTATGCAAAAACCATCAGACATACAGTGGGGAAAAGTATTTAGTCAGCCACCAATTGTGCAAGTTCTCCCACTTAAAAAGATGAGAGAGGCCTGTAATTGAAATCATAGATAGACCACAACTATGAGAGTCAAAATGAGAAAACAAATCCAAAACATCACCTTGTCTGATATGGCAAGATTTATTTTTCAAATTATGGTGGAAAATAAGTATTTGGTCACCTAAAAACATGCAAGATTTCTGGCTCTCACAGACCTGTAACTTCTTCTTTAAGAGGCTCCATTGTCCTTCACTCATTACCTGTAGTAATGGCACCTGTTTGAACTTGTTATCAGTATAAAAAACATCTGTACACAACCTCAAAGGGTACCGTCACACAGTGGCATTTTCATCGCTACGACGGCACGATTCGTGACGTTGCAGCGTCATATAATTATCGCTCCAGCGTCGTAGACTGCGGTCACACGTTGCAATACACGGCGCTTTGGAGCGATAATTTCATGACGTATTTGCGATGTAGAAGCCGTTGGTTACTGTGCGCATATCGTATACAACCTGTGTCACACGATGCAATCATGCCGCCACAGCGGGACACTAGACGTCGAAAGAAAGTTTCAAACGATCTGCAACGACGTACGATTCTCAGCGGGGTTCCGGATCGCAGTAGCGTGTCAGACACAGCGATATCGTAACGATATCGCTAGAACGTCACGGATCGTGCCATTGTAGCGATGAAAATGCCACTGTGTGACGGTACCCAAACAATCACACTCCAAACTCCACTATGGTGAAGACCAAAGAGCTATCGAAGGCTGTGAAGACTGAATCTGCAATAGGCAAGCAGCTTGGTGTGACGAAATCAACTGTGGGAGCAGTAATAAGAAAATGGAAGACATACAAGACCACTGTTAATCTCCATTAATCTGAGGCTTCACTCAAAATCTCACCCCGTGGGGTCAAAATGATCCCAAGAATGGTGAGCCAAAATCCCAAAACCACATGGGGGGCCTAGTGAATGACCTGCATAGAGCTGGGACCACAGTAACAAAGGCTACAATTAGAAACACACTACGCCACCAGGCACTTATGTCCTGCAGTGCCAGATGTGTCCCTGTGCTTAAGCAAGTATATGTCCGGGCGCGTCTGAAGTTTGCTAGAGAGCATTTGGATTATCCAGAAGAGTATTGGGAGAATGTAATATGGTCTGATAAAACCAAAGTAGAACTGTTTGATAGAAACAAAACTTGTCGCGTTTGGAGGAGACAGAATGCTGAGTTGCATCCAAAGAACACCATTCCTACTGTGAAGCATGGGGGTGGCAACATCATGTTTTGGGGCAGTTTCTCTGCAAAGGGACCAAGAAGACTGATCCATGTACATGAAAGAATGAATGGGGCCATGTATCGTGAGATTTTGAGTGCAAACCTCCTTCCATCAGCAGGGGCATTGAAGATGAAATGTGGATGGGTATTTCAGCATGATAATGATCTCAACCACACCACCAGGGCAACGAAGGAGTAGCTTCATAAGAAGCATATGAAGGTCCTGGAATGGCCTAGCCAGTCTCCAGATCTCAACCCCATAGAAAACCTTTGGAGTGAGGTGAAAGTCTGTGTTGCCCAGTGACAGGCCTAAAACATCACTACTAGTGTTGAGCGATACCGTCCGATACTTGAAAGTATCGGTATCGGAAAGTATCGGCCGATACCGGCAAAGTATCGGATCTAATCCGATACCGATACCCGATACCAATACAAGTCAATGGGACTCAAGTATCGGACGGTATCCTGATGGTCCCCAGGGTATGAAGGAGAGGAAACTCTCCTTCAGGCCCTGGGATCCATATTAATGTGTAAAATAAAGAATTAAAATAAAAAATATTGCTATACTCACCTCTCCGACGCAGCCTGGACCTTACAGAGAGAACCGGGAGCCTTCTTTGCTTAAAATGCGCGCTTTTACTTCCTTCCGTGACGTCACGGCTTGTGATTGGTCGCGTGCCGCCCATGTGGCCGCGACGCGACCAATCACAGCAAGCCGTGACGTAATTTTCAGGTCCTCAATGCCTAAATCTAGGCATTCAGGATTTTAAAATTACGTTCCGGCTTGTGATTGGTCGCGTCGCGGTCACATGGGCGACGCGACCAATCACAAGCCGTGACGTCACGGGAGGCAGGAAACGCCACGGCTTGTGATTGGTTGCGTGCCACCCATGTGACCGCGACGCGACCAATCACAGCAAGCCGTGACGTAATTTCAGGTCCTGAATGCAGAAATAGGCATCAGGACCTGAAAATTACGTCACGGCTTGCTGTGATTGGTCGCGTCGCGGCCACATGGGCGGCACGCGACCAATCACAAGCCGTGACGTCACGGAAGGAAGTAAAAGCGCGCATTTTAAGCAAAGAAGGCTCCCGGTTCCCTCGGTAAGGTCCAGGCTGCGTCGGAGAGGTGAGTATAGCAATATTTTTTATTTTAATTCTTTGTTTTACACATTAATGTTGTTTCGATACCGATACCCGATACCACAAAAGTATCGGATCTCGGTATCGGAATTCCGATACCCGCAAGTATCGGCCGATACCCGATACTTGTGGTATCGGAATGCTCAACACTAATCACTACTCTAGAAGACATCTGCATGGAAGAATGGGCCAACACACCACCAACAGTGCGTGCCAACCTTGTGAAGACTTACAGAAAACATTTGACCTTTGTCATTGCCAAAAAAGAATATACAGTATAACAAAATATTGAGATGAACTTTTGTTAATGACCAAATACTTATTTTCCACCATAATTTGCAAAATAAATCTTGTCAAATCAGATAAGGTGATTTTCTGGATTTGTTTTCTCATTTTGACTCTAAGGGTACGTTCACACAGGACTTTTTTGCTGCTTTTTTTTGCTGCTTTTTTTTATGCTAATTTTCAGCTGCTTTTTACAGTACCAGTAAAGCCTATGAGATTTCAGAAATCTCATGCACACACGTTGGTTTTTTGTTTGATCAGTTTTTTCTGCTTTGCTGCTTTTTTTGGACATAGGGCATGTCACTTCTTTCAGCGTTTTTGCTGCGTTTTTGCAGCGTTTTTTCACCCATTGACTTGAATGGGTGATGAAAAAAATGCTGCAAAAACGCTGAAAAAACGCATGTAGCATTATTTGCTGCGTTTTTTGTGCAGAAAATCATGGCCAGCAGGAAGGGATCTCACAGCCAAGAGCTTAGGGGTGTGGTTATTGAGGTGTGAAGAGCCATTGTGAGCCATTGTGAGGTGTGAAGAGCCATTGTGAGGTGTCCTGTTTGTGATCTATTGTGAGGGAGTTCCTGGTAGTGAGGTGTGAAGAGCCATTGTGAGCCATTGTGAGGTGTGAAGAGCCATTGTGAGGTGTCCTGATTGTGATCTATTGTGAGGGAGTTCCTGGTAGTGAGGTGTGAAGCGCCATTGTGAGCCATTGTGAGCCATTGTGAGGTGTGAAGAGCCATTGTGAGGTGTCCTGATTGTGATCTATTGTGAGGGAGTTCCTGGTAGTAAGGTGTGAAAAGCCATTGTGAGGTGTCCTAGCAGCTGAAAATTGGCATAAAAAAAGCAGCAAAAATCTGCAGCAAAAAAGTCCTGTGTGAACGTACCCAAAAAACGCACCAAAAACGCACCAAAAAACGCACCTAAATTAGCATAAAAAAAAGCAGCAAAAAAAAGCAGCAAAAAAGTCCTGTGTGAACGTACCCTAAGGCTGCCGTCATACTAGCAGTATTTGGTCAGTATTTTACATCAGTATTTGTAAGCCAAAACCAGGAGTGGGTGATAAATGCAGGAGTGGTGCATATGTTTCTATTATACTTTTCCTCTATCCACCCCTGGTTTTGGCTTACAAATACTGATGTAAAATACTGACCAAATACAGCTAGTGTGATGGCAGCCTAATAGTTGTGGTCTACCTATGATGTCAGTTACAGGCCTCTCTCATCTTTTTAAGTGGCAGAACTTGCACAATTGGTGGCTGACTAAATACTTTTCTTCCCCACTGTATATAGCAGGATGATATTCTGCAGAAAGTTACAGACATTATCATCACAATCTAAATCCCTATTAGTATGTCTTTGGAGTGTGGGAGGAAATTTTTGGACCTAGTGGATAAACACAGGGATACCATACAAAACTCCTTGCAGATGTTGTCCTTGGTGGGATTTAGCCCAGGTCCCAGAGCTGCAATATATGAAGAGCTGTGATGACCTTCCTTATTAGTATAAAACCTGTCATAAAACTATAGACTGATGGAAGTAAGTTAATATGACACATATTGTAGGTCTAACATGTATTTGCATTATGTTTGACCATAAAGTTGATAGAGTATATACTATATCTAGTACAATTCCCATAATGAACTGTAAAACGCAGCATGATAATTATAAGGTATCTGCTTTAACAAAGATTATACTGTATCCATGGTGCTACTATATGTTAGGACTGGTAAGGACAAATTGCCAAAAAGCATGTACAAGGAAGAGGAAAAGAAAAAACAACCATCAGGAGTCCAGTTATGTTAAAGAGTACATCACAAAAAAATTATTAGATAATAAAAACACAGGCAGGGGAAACAGGAAACATACGTGCATGTGAGACCAATATGCATGAAACACACAGGATAGGCTACTTTCACACTAGCATCGTGCACTGCACGTCGCAATGTGTCGCTGTGGATAAAAAACGCATCCTGCAAAATTGCTTGCACAATGCATTTTTTCCCCATAGACTTTTATTAGTGATGCATTTGCGACGCAGTGCCACACGTCGTAACCGTCGTGTAATGGTTGCGCCGTGTTTTGGCGCACCGCCGCCACAAAAAAAGTTACATGTAACGTTTTTTTTGTGCGTCGTGACCGCCATTTTCGACTGCGCATGCGCGGCCGAAACTCCGCCCCCTCCTCCCCAGACCTTGCAATGGGGCAGCAGAAGCGTCGTAAGACTGCTTCCGCTGCCCACGTCGGGCATTTTTTGCACAATATGCGTTGCAGCGCGACGGCCCCGTACTGACGCAAGTGTGAAAGCAGCCATAGGAGCAATATGCGTGTGCGCTTTGAAGCGCGTTTCAGAAAGTCTTCATCAGGGGCTTTAGAACTGCATTTTTTGATAAAAATATTATGATATTAATTTGAAGGGGTTAGTCCATGAAAGACATTTATTTTCTATCCACAAGATGGGTGACAAATGTATGATAGCTTGGCACAATCATTTCAACTAGGGTACTGAGCCCCATGCGAGTGGAGTTTATAGTTAACAGTAATCAATATGTAGACTGTTGCTCCAGTTATTGTCTGTGGAAAAGACAGATAGCTGTACTCCTCTTTCTCCATCCATCTCCAAGACTTTAAAAAGTGCAGTAGTGCACATGTGATTTTTTTTTCTCAAAAACGGTTCTGGAACAGGGGCTCCGGGACCCCTACCATGTGTAGTTCCCCCAGCTGTCATATAAATATAAGCTATTCTCTAGCCAGGTGATAAATGTTTTTTATGGAATAGCCCCTTTATTACATACGGTACCAGAGGTACCAGTGGTACCCAAATACAATGCCCTAGCAATTAAACATTCTTGAGATTCCCACCCACCTCAAACTTTGAACTACTTACAGTATTTTACTACAGTCTGTGGTTAGCTAATGCTGTAAAATCAATAGTTGGAGGGCAATATGCAGCCATGGGAATTCTATTATTATTAGTTGGTAAACACTTCTTAGAAAATAAATGAAAGGAGGTATTTAATAGGTGATAGTATTACTCAAGGGAGATGTGCCTACTGTAGTATTATTAAATTACAATATCCAAGGAAAGTGCATTTCTGAATAGGGGTGTCCTAAATTTCTGATGTATTAAATAAGGTTTGCCCTTTTACCTTTGCTTTCTGATGTGTTGCATTAACCTTTTGAAGAGTTGACCTGGAATCTGACATTCTTTGCGTAAAACTAGGTGTTTTTGTGCCTGTGATGTCCTGTGAATGACTTTGAATGTAATAGTAAAGGCAGCTTGTCATGTTGCAGCAAGTAAACTTGGAGGTTAAATAGGCAGGTCAGAAACTAACCTACGTTCTTAGTGCACTGATAACTGCTCATAAGGCATCTGTTTGAATTACTAACCACACAGTTTGTAGCCTCAGGCATCAGACAAAAGAAGTCACATTTATAGTTCATGTTCTGGTGTACAGTAGGTACATTGAAAAGCATTGCATCACAAGCTGTCAGTCAATATATCACGTGTTTGGCATAAACAGAATACATTATGAAAAGAAAATGTTTGATAGTGTGAAATAGGTAAGATTGCTTGTCCTCTTTGATCATATATTAACATAGTTACATTTCAGCTGCATCACTAAAAAAAACATTTTCTTGCCCATGCATCGCAGCATGGGCTATTATTCAAGAATAGTGTGAATGCTGGTGTGTATGACTTGTGTGTACCTGGTGTGTTACTTCTAGGTTGTCTGCTATGCTGAATCACTTACAGTATGACATGTTCTTATGCTCTGACATGTTTCCCTAAAAGCACCACTCCAGCGATTTTTTGTTTTACCGCTGGAGTGGTGTCACTAATCTAATTTACCTGCCAACCGCCACCTTCATCTGTTTTTGGAGCCACTCCAGTCACCTTTCGCAGGCTGTGATCTGCCAGATCATTCCAGCATTTGCTGGGTGAGCTGGAAGTCACTACTCAATGTAAGTCTACGAGAGCCAGATGGAGGATCTCATAGACTTGAATTGACGGTTTGTGACTATTACCTCTGACTGCTGGTCAGTCATAGGTAACGGTCACAATTGTAAGTACAGGTGTTTCTCACAAAATTAGAATATCATCAAAAAGTTAACTATTTCAGTTGTTTAATTCAAAAAGTAAAATTCATATATTATATAGAGTCATTACAAACAGAGTGATCTATTTCAAGTGTTTATTTCTGTTAATGTTGATGATTATGGCTTACAGCCAATGAAAACCCAAAAGTCATTATCTCAGTAAATTAGAATAATTAACAAAAAACAACTGCAAAGGCTTCCCTTGAAAAGGTCCCTTAGTCTGTTTCAGTTGGCTCCAAAATAATGGGGAAGACTGCTGACTTGACAGATGTCCAGAAGGCAGTCATTGACACACTCCACGAGGAGGGAAAGCCACAAAAGGTCATTGCTAAAGAAGCTAGCTGTTTACAGAGTGTTGTATCCAAGCATATTAATGGAAAGTTGAGTGGAAGGAAAAAGTGTGGTAGGAAAAGGTGCACAAGCACTGGGATAACCGCAGCTTTGAAAGGATTGTTAAGAAAAGGTCATTCAAAAATTGGGGGGGGGATTCAGAAGGAGAGGACTGTTGCTGGAGTCATTGCTTCAAGAGCCACCACACACAGATGTATCCAAGACATGGGCTACAAGTGTCGCATTCCTTGTGTCAAGCCACTCATGACCAACAGACAACGCCAGAAGCGACTTACCTGGGCCAAGGAAAAGAAGAATTGGACTGTTGCTCAGTGATCCAAGGTGTTGCTTTCAGATCACAGTAAATTTAGCATTTCATTTGGAAATCAAGGTCACAGAGTCTGGAGGAAGAGTGGAGAGGCACACAATCCAAGCTGCTTGAGGTCTAGTGTGAAGTTTCCATTATCAGTGATGGTTTGGGGAGCCATGTCATTTGCTGGTGTAGGTCCAATGTGTTTTATCAAGATGAAAGTCAGCGCAGCCATTTAACAGGAAATCTTAAGGCCCCGTCTCACATAGCGAGATCGCTAGCGAGATCGCTGCTGAGTCACTAGTTTTGTGACGCAACAGCGACCTCAGTAGCGATCTCGCTATGTGTGACACGTACCAGCGATCAGGCCCCTGCTGTGAGATCGCTGGTCGTGTCGGAATGGCCTGGACCTTTTTTTGGTCGTTGAGGTCCCGCTGACATCGCTGAATCGGTGTGTGTGACACCGATCCAGCGATGTCTTCACTGGTAACCAGGGTAAACATCGGGTTACTAAGCGCAGGGCCGCGCTTAGTAACCCGATGTTTACCCTGGTTACCAGCGTAAATGTAAAAAAAAACAAACAGTACATACTCACCATCTGATGTCCGTCAGGTCCCTTGCCGTCTGCTTCCTGCTCTGACTGAGATCCGGCCGTACAGTGAGAGCGCAGCACAGCAGTGACGTCACCGCTGCGCTCTGCTCTCACTGTACGGCGGCTCAGTCAGAGCAGGAAGCAGACGGCAAGGGACCTGACGGACACCGAAAGGCGAGTATGTACTGTTTTTTTTTTTTTGGTAACCAGGGTAAACATCGGGTTACTAAGCGCGGCCCTGCACTTAGTAACCCGATGTTTACCCTGGTTACCCGGGTGCTGCAGGGGGACTTCGGCATCGTTGAAGACAGTTTCAACGATGCCGAAGACATTCCCCTGATCGTTGGTCGCTGGAGAGAGCTGTCTGTGTGACAGCTCCCCAGCGACCACACAACGACTTACCAACGATCTTGGCCAGGTCGTATCGCTGGTCGTGATCGTTGGTAAATCGCTATGTGAGACGGGGCCTTTAGAGCACTTCATGCTTCACTCTGCCTACAAGCTATTTGGAGATGCAAATTTCATTCTGCAGCAGGACTTGGCAAATGTCCACACTGCCAAAAGTACCAATACCTGCTTTAAATACAACAGTATCACGGTGCTTGATTGGCCAGCAAACTCGCCTGACCTTATCCCCATAGAGAATCTATGGGGTATTGTCAAGAGGAAGATGAAAGACACCAGACCCAACAATGCAGATGAGGTGAAGGCTGCGATCAAAGCAACCTGGGCTTCCATAGCACCTCAGCAGTGCCACAGGCTGATCACCTCCATACCATGCAGCAGTAATTGATGTAAAAGGAGCCCTGACCAAATATTGAGTGCATTTACTGAACATACATTTCAGTAGGCCAACATTTCAGATTTTAAATCATTTTTCAAGCTGGTGTTATAAAGTATTCTAATTTACTGAAATAATGACTTTTGGGTTTTCATTGGCTGTAAGCCATAATAATCAACATTAACAGAAATAAACACTTGAAATAGATCACTCCTTTTGTAATGACTCTATATAATATTTGAGTTTCACTTTTTGTATTAAAGAGATTAAATAAATTCACTTTTTGATGATATTCTAATTTTGTGAGAAGCACTCGTATATTACTAAGGTCAGGGAACTTATATTAGTTGCACCAGTACAAAACTGAAATTGAAAGAAAAATGTTGGAGTGGTGCTTTAATGCTAGATAATTTTCCCATGATGCCTCTGGACGGAGGGTATGGAGTCTCATCACACTGCACTTGGTTTTCTCTATGTAAAGGTGCATTTCCAATCAGTCCGAAAAATGGAGGGCTTATTTCACTCTCTATCATTTTGTTGAAGCTAGAGAAACAGATTACTGTGATAGTAATCATCATCATCTTAGTTTTCACAGTGAACAATAGAAATGTATTCATTTCATTATTGGCAGTTAATAATGTGTTACAAATAATCTTAAAGATTCATTATGGTTCCATTTTGTCCGTTTAAAGGGATTCTGTCACCTCAGGGCCGCCATCAGGGCATTACTGCCATTACTACTGTATGGGGCCTGGTGATTAGAAGCAGAAAGGGGGGCCCGAACACGTTGGCAGCCCTGTCTGTTCGGGCCCCCCTCTCTTTGCTTCTCCTCATCGGGACCCCCTGGACATTTTGTTCAAGTCTTCCGAATGCCCAATGCATAACAACACTGTGGTGTTTTAAAGATACACCTGCAGTATTGTTAATGCATCCGGCGAATGGAAAATGGCACTGTACCTTTAAGCTGCGACTGGCCCGGGTGCATCATGGTCCTTCCTGACGTCACACACTGCTCCATTTCCTCATTCCGGAGCAGAGCAGTGTGCAGTGTGTCACGCGGGGGGCGGACGGCGGATGACGAACGAGCAGATGGAGGCTGTGGGCGGGGAGCGTGGTGAGTCTCACTCTCTCCGGTGATCCCATCTGCTGAGCTGTATCTAATCTCATCCTGTGTGATCCCGTGTGTTGAGCTGTGTATCTAATCATCTCCTGTGTGATACTGTCTTCTGATCTGAGTATATCTAATGATCTCCTGTGTGATACTGACTGCTGAGCTGTGTATCTAATCATCTCCTGTGTGATACCGTCTCCTGAGCCGTGTATCTAATTCTCTCCTGTGTGATACTGACTGCTGAGCCATGTATCTAATCCTATCCTGTGTGATACTGTTTGCAGAGCCGTTTATCTGATCCTCTCCTGGGTGATACTGACTGCTGAGCCGTGTATCTAATCCTCTCCTGAGTGTTACTGTCTGCTGAGCCATGTATCTAATCATCTCCTGTGTGATAATGTCTTCTGATCCGAGTATATCTAATGATCTCCTGTGTGATACTGACTGCTGAGCTGTGTATCTAATCCTCTCCTGTGTGTTACTGTCTGCTGAGCCATGTATCTAATCATCTCCTGTGTGATAATGTCTTCTGATCCGAGTATATCTAATGATCTCCTGTGTGATACTGACTGCTGAGCTGTGTATCTAATCATCTCCTGCATGATACTGTCTGCTGAGCCGTGTATCTAATTCTCTCCTGTGTGATACTGACTGCTGAGCCGTGTATCTAATCATCTCCTGTGTGATACTGATTGCTTAGCCATGTATCGATTCCTCTCCTGTCTGATACTAACTGCTGAGCTGTGTATCTAATCCTCTCCTGTGTGATACTGTCTGCTGAGCCATGTATCTAATCATCTCCTGTGTGATACTGTCTTCTGATTCAAGTATATCTAATGATCTCCTGTGTGATACTGACTGCTGAGCTGTGTATCTAATCATCTCCTGCATGATACTGTCTGCTGAGCTATGTATCTAATTCTCTCCTCTGTGATACTGACTGCTGAGCCATGTATCTAATCCTCTCCTGTGTGATACTGATTGCTGAGCCATATATCTAATCATCTCCTGTGTGATTCTGACTGCTGAGCCGTGTATCTAATCCTCTTGTGTGATACTGACTGCTGAGCCGTGTATCTAATCCTCTCCTGTGTGATACTGTCTGCTGAGCTGTGTATCCAGTCCTCTCCTGTGTGATACTGACTGCTGAGCCATTTATCTAATCCTCTCCTATGTGATACTGTCTGATGAGCCATGCATCTAATCCTATCCTATGTGATACTGTCTGCTGAGCCGTGTATCTAATCATCTCCTGTGTGATACTGACTGCTGAGCCGTGTATCTAATCCTCTTCTGCATGATACTGACTGATGAGCCGTGTATCTAATCCTCTCCTGTGTGATACTGACTGATGAGCCGTGTATCTAATCCTGTCATTGGTGGTCATGTCTGCTGAGCTGTATCTAATCCTTTCCTGTGTGATTCCATCTGCTGAGCTGTGTATCTAATCATCTCCTGTGTGATTCTGACTGCTGAGCCGTGTATCTAATCATCTGTGTGTTACTGACTGCTGAGCCGTGTATCTAATCATCTGTGTGATACTGACTGCTGAGCTGTGTATCTAATCCTCTCCTGTGTGATCCTATCTGCTGATCCGTGTATCTAAACCTCTCCTGCATTATACTGTCTGCGGAGCTGTGTATCTAATTCTCTCCTGTGTGATCCCGTCTGCTGAGCCGTGCATCTAACCCTATCCTGTGTGATCCCGCCTGCTGAGCTGTGTATCTAATCCTATCATGTGTTATACTGTCTGCTGACCTGTGTATCTAATCCTCTCCTGTGTGGTACTGTCTGCTGACCTGTGTATCTAATCCTCTCCTGGTGATACTGTCTGCTGAGCTGTGTATCTATTCCTCTCCTGTGTGATCCCGTCTGCTGAGCCGTGTATCTAAACCTCTCCTGTGTGATACTGTATGCTGACCTGTGTATCTAATCCTCTCCTGGTGATACTGTCTGCTAAGCTGCATCTCATTCTCCCCTGTGTGATACTGTCTGCTGAGCTGTATCTCATTCTCCCCTGTGTGACCCCATCCGGTGGGCACTGTGGTATAACTGTACTGTAACAGGTTGGGTGGTCTTGGAGGTCATCGCTTCTTCTGTTCTCTGCTTCTGACTGGGTTTGGAAACATCTTTATTATTATGGCAGTGTAATTTTTGAAAGGGGGCTATCGTATGCGCTCCCACAGCAGTGCATGGACTGGGTGCCAATCTCCTGACCAGCATCCTCATACATGCTGTGAGGCTGCTGAGTTCAGGTCAGGAGACCCGCGGCCGGTCAATGCACAGCGGTCCAACTGCAGGCCGAGAGAGGGTGGGGGAACTATGGAAGGTTCAGGGTGGAGGCAGAGCTAGGCTAGAGGCAGAACTGGGGGTGGAGCCTGGGCAGCGTTTCAAGGAGGCCCTGAAATTTTGGCAGTATGGGGCCCTGAAATTCCTAGTGGCAGCCCTGTGTCACCTATTCATGCTGCGCAAACCACAGGCAGCATAAATCATGGCCTTGATGCAATCTAGCATTTCAAAGAAAACATAGTTTGAAAGATCGGCCTGAGATTATAGGGAGAGACAAGATAAACCTGATGAGGTCCTTGGTCAGCCGCCTGTGCAAGAATAGTATATGGCCATTTGCAGTCCAATTGTTCTTTCTATAATAGAAGCTGCTTCCTGTTTTGGAGGTGGAAGTGGGTTACTTGATCTCTTGGGCCCCTGTGCTGCTGCAGAGGCTGCACCAATGATATGTCCACCTGTACTGCTACAAGTGATTAAGAGGTCTATCCCTATACGCATACATGGGAGAGACCTGTCCGTTAAATATGTGGCCTCAAAGAACTAACAAGTTGTGTCTTTGTAACAGAGTACAGTCTGTTTATTTCAATAGGAGTATCTTACAGTTGAAAAAGTAAAACTACTTTGATTGTGAAAAGTCTAATTAGGAAATGCATCATATCCAGAAAATGTACCAATACATTTCATGTTTTATGGATTAATTAAAGGGAAAATGGCATTGGAAAATGACCTATTGTTTAAATCAGTTTTTTTGTGTTAATGTATTTTTTTGGCAATCATTTTTTTCCACAATCTTTTTTAAAAATACAAATCTAAATCATGCAATTTCCACACTGGCCACTGGTCCTTTTTGAGATTTTAACTTACTGTTAAAAGTAAATCCACATATACTGTATATTATCAACTATGAACAGACTCGGACCCTATTTGTTTAATTTATAGCATCTAATGCAATGAGTATGTAGGGCTCTGCCTCTGCCACGTCTGCAGCAGGTCGGTCTCTTTAGTCTTCTTATGCCTTGTCACTTTGTCAGAGAGTGTACCAGTGTCAGTGCCTATATCTAGCCTGACTCCCTCCTGGATCCTTATTAGTGTTTGGAGTTGTCTCCAATACTTATTAGTATGTCAGATTACCTTATTAACCTTTACCAAATGTGTATCTTCCATTAGTAGGTCTGTTTGGACTACTTAAATGTCTTGTACTATGCACATTATATTACTCAACTCCAATATTTGTGTATGACTATCAGCTATTATCCTCTTGGGCATTATATGGCATGACTATACAACTATTTTTATCTAAGGCTACATTTTGTTTATCTCTCTTTGACTCTTATTTACCATTTATATAGACTTGTATACCATAGCCTTGCTCATATGTGGCACAAAGGTGTCTCTGCCCTTTGATTTTTATAAGTAAATTATATTTAGTATGCTTAAAGTCATAATAAAGTTATATGCATTTTTTATTACTGCTTTATTACCCATTTTTCTTTTGGTTATATAATAAGTATGTGCAAAGTAATTGTGAAGGGAGGGGAACACAGGGAGCTGTGATATCACCTCTTACGATTGTTGAATCTTGTGTTAGCAGCTTGATATAGATGAATCACTGGTCATTGTAATATTGCCTCTGATGATAAGGAGTATGCTGAAAAGTCTTCTTGGCAGAACAGGACGTATAGGTCTAAAATAGCCCCAATGAAGTGACCAATGTAAAAATTGAAAGATTAGTAATTTTGCTTTTTTATATAAAGTTCATGATATGAATAAAAATTTATAAAATTTAAAAAAAATACATGTAACATAAAAATTTAATTTTAACAATAGGTCATTTTCACACATTCATTCCCATTTTGCCTTACCTTACAGATCCACCAACACTATAGAAGAATATTTATTGTGAAGCCATTTTTATGTGCAACTGTTAAAAATGAACAATAGATGCACAGAGGGCAATGTTACTGAAATATTTATTTCTGTCTAGGAAGTTTATGAGGACTTAGGCTATAATGCCATATGTTTCTACAAATACCTCACAGCTAGAAAAGCTGGCATGACAATCAGGAATGAACTGAGAGGAACTTTCCAAAAAATGTCTTGCCAGGAAAAAATATCTAATTTGCCTACTGTTTAATTGAAGCAAGACTATTTATCTGTATTTTAGACAGTGTCTATATTAAAATACAACATGTAAAATTGTTAAAAAATGTATGCAAACTGTTCATATATAATTAATAACCTTTTTTAAAATGTGCTATAATAGGTAATGGAATGTTAGGGTTATTTAATTAAACACTTGGTAATGGGAACGCATCAATGTCATGCAATCCATTTTTTTTTTTTTTCAAAGAGAACATAGTTTGATGATTTCTTCTTACTCCAAGGCAAAACTACTGTAAGCTATTTTCCATTCGTACATGCATACCAAAACAAAAAGGATACATAAAGTACCTGGCACCACATTCTTCTGTTCCAAGACTTGAGAGACTGGAAATTGCTACCCGCTCATACCTTAATAAAGGGTTGGGTTTCGCAAACCAGAAGATCAAAGAATCATTTAAACAATAAGGGCTCATGCAGAAGTCCATGCAAATCGGTTCTCGCGTGGACCACTAATGCACAAACTGGTTGCGGGTTTCCTGACCCGAGTGTATCAGCCTCATAGAAATATATGAAGCTGTCATGGTCCGGTCAGGTGAGCCAAGGCCAATCCATGCAGTGCCCAGATGTCTGAATGAGCCCTTAATAGAACCATGCATACAAAAGCGAATGAGGTTCAGCTGACGATGAGTGACGCACCCCTTCTGAGGAAGAGATTCTCGAAACGCGCGTCAGGGGGTACGTTGTGGCAGTTTGGACTTTGGGTATCTATGTGTTTTCATTAGTCTTATATTTATTCTGAACTTTCTCTTATTCCATTCCATGTATGACTATGATGTGCAGAGGAATATCTAAGCAAATGTGATCATTATATATTGCACTCTTTTACTAAAATATTACTAAAATTATTTATATATAATATTTAAGCATTGTGCTTTCTATTGAATTATACATGGTGGTTTTTTTTATTAATGTTATGTATACAAGTAACATTATTTTTGGACCTGTTGCATATCTCTGCCCAATGTCTGCTTGTCCTTTTTGCATTATGTCATCCCTTTTTTAATTATGTTTTAAATATGGTTTAATAAAAATTATTTTTATACAATCTCCTTGGAGGACTTTCTTTGTAGGTAGGCCACCCCCTGATAGTAGGTTGGCTGTCTCATCGGTATTACTGCACCAGTGTAGCAGCTGGGCAGGTAAGCAACTCTGCCTTTTTCCTGTTTTTTTATAGATTAGAGTAGAGTAGGGCCCTGCCAAAAGAGTCTACCTTGTCGTTATGGCAGGCTTACAAAATCTTTTGGTCAAAACAAAAGGTGGTTTGCTATGTCTGTGATATGGTGTTCGATGGGAACTGTTAATGTGTGATTGATGATGAGTGGGCTGTGGGACTGTGGAAGATTTGAGAGGTGGAGTGGGGGTGAAGCTTGGGTGGAGTCTCAAGGGGTCCCAAAAATTTTACCAGTATGGGGCCCTGTAATTTCTGGTGGCAGCCCTGAAGACAGACTATGTCTAGAGGAAATAAGCCAAATAAAGCTTTATATAGTTTAAGGAGGTCCATAAATACAACAACCCAAAAATAAAAAGAATGACTTCCACAATAATTGAATAATAACCAAACTTTATTAGACAAATCAATACAACATTAAAAAATAAGGGAAATTGTCAAGGCAGAGGCAAATAATAGAAAATCTGACAGGCAAGATTGTACTGAATGGGGTTAGGATATGTTCATGAAATGCTAAATACAAATGAGGTAGCTGCTTTCAGGAATTATAATAGATGCAAATACCCTAATAGATAGCAGCATTGTTGCACACATGAGCATAAAAGTGCTCTATGTAGTAAAATAATGCCTCAATGCCTTCTCAAAAGAAAATAGAAATAATATGAAAATGTCAAGTGCTGAAATGAAAAGGAGGTGGACGTTATCAATGATCACTTTGGACATAATCTGTATACACTGCCCGCATGTAAAGCCCCACCACCGCACCACACACGCACACACAAAGCACCGCACCACATACACACACGCAGGCACACAGACACATAGCGCAGCACATCCCGGCGTCCTGCTTCCTGTCTGAGACAGCCCAGCTGGATGACATCATCATCCAGCACGCTGTCTCAGACAGAAAGCTGCTGGCGAGGAAGAGGCTGCCGGGATGTGCTGCTGCTGCGGGGAGTTGAGCTGTGCAGCTGTGTGGCTGTGTGCCTGCGTGTGTGTATGTGGTGCGGTGCTTTGTGTGTGAGTGTGAGAGAGTGATCTTTGTGCTTTGTGTGTGTGTGTGTGTGAGAGGGGTGTTGGGCAAGGACAATGATATTGGTGGGGGGAGGCAATGATGCAGGTGATGGGCAATGATGGCGGTGGGGGGAGACAATGATGGAGGTGATGGACAATGATGGTGAGGGGAGGCAATGATGGAAGTGATGGCAATGATGGTGTGGGAGGCAATGATGGAGGGGTGATGGGCAATGATGGTGGGGGAGGCAATGATGGAGGTGAGATAATCCATTTAAATGGGTTTTCCAAAATTTTTTTGTATTTTCCCATAAGAAGACTGAAAATAATAAACCAGTATTGACCTTCCCAAAGCCCAGTGTCGCCTCTCCGATAACAGAACAGGACAGGAGCAGTGGTACTGTGCAGTGTATATACACAGGACAGGAGAAGTGGTACTGTGCAGTGCATATATACAGGACAGGAGAAGTGGTACTGTGCAGTGTATATATACAGGAGAGGAGGAGTGGTACTGTGCAGTGCATATATACAGGACAGGAGAAGTGGTACTGTGCAGTGTATATATACAGGACAGGAGGAGTGGTACTGTGCAGTGTATATATACAGGACAGGAGGAGTGATAATGTGCAGTGTATATATACAGGACAGGAGAAGTGGTACTGTGCAGTGTATATATACAGGAGAGGAGGAGTGGTACTGTGCAGTGCATATATACAGGACAGGAGAAGTGGTACTGTGCAGTGTATATATACAGGACAGGAGGACTGATACTGTGCAGTGTATATATACAGGACAGGAGGAGTGGTGCTGTGCAGTGTATATATACAGGACAGGAGGAGTGGTGCTGTGCAGTGTATATGTACAGGACAGGAGTGGTGCTGTGCAGTGAATATATACAGGACAGGAGGAGTGGTACTGTGCAGTGTATATACACAGGATAGGAGGAGTGGTACTGTGCAGTGTATATATACAGGACAGGAGGAGTGTAACTGTGCAGTGTATATATACAGGACAGGAGAAGTGGTACTGTGCAGTGCATATATACAGGACAGGAGGAGTGTAACTGTGCAGTGTATATATACAGGACAGGAGAAGTGGTACTGTGCAGTGAATATATACAAGACAGGAGAATTGGTACTGTGCAGTGTATATATATATAGGACAGGAGAAGTGGTACTGTGCAGTGTATATATATATAGGACAGGAGAAGTTGTACTGTGCAGTGTATATACAGCTGTGGCAAAAATTAAGAGACCACTGCAAAATGTTCAGTTTGCCTGATTTTTCTCTTTATAGGTATATTTTTGAGTAAAATGTAAATTGTTCTTTTATTCTATAAACTTTTGGCAATATTTCACGTCGATATCAGATAAATGTTCTGTTGTGGATCGGAAACGTTGCCACATGGGCCAGTAGAGTCCGCTACTTTTTTCACAATTAATCGCCGGGGTAATATATACATATATATATATATATATATATATATATATATATATATATACACAGACACATATACACATACATACAGTACATACATAAGAATAGAAACTGAGAATTACACCATTTATACAGGGCTGAAGTATACACAGCTCCACAATATATGCTAGAATCAATTATATACACAGTTCCATATTATATACCATGGTAAGGAATATAGAGCAGTGTATATACTACACTCCCTGACAGAAGTTATGTCGCTTATCCATGTTATGTAAATAAAAGCTTATAACCTGACGTTGAATTCATCCATTGGTTGTATAAATTATTCTTTTGAAAGCTGAAACCCTCCGAAATGTGGTTTAGGTTAAGGAAATAAATTGACATCAATGCAGAAATATTGATCAGTTAATGGACACAGAATGGTCAGATTTTGGCAAGACAATAGTTTTGTCGCCTGGTCATATAATGCACCCAATCCTAGTTTACATCCTCATCTGTGCTTAGTAAATGATTGGTTAATTAGTGTGTGTATAAAAAGAAACCCAGCACCCCAGACCTTCACTTGAACTGCAACTTGAGCTCTGACAACATGCCAAAAATCCACCCTGCCACCAAAGCTTGGTTTATCAAGAGGCTGAAGACCAGATCCACTGCAGAGGTGGCTGGCACCTTTAATGCATCTCAGCGTCAAGTACAGAGAATTAAAAAAAGATTTGAAGAGACTGGAGATGTGTGTTGACAAGCCCAGGTCCGGCAGACCCCGCAAGACAACTGCTCAGGAGGAACATTTTTCGGTTAGAAAATCCAAAGCAAGACCCTCTTCCACTGCAGCAGAGCTCCAACAGGCCTGGTCACCTCAAGTCCCTGTGTCAACTAGAACAGTTTGTAGGATTCTGACTTGAAATGGCCTCCATGGTCGAATCAGTGCCCAGAAGCCAGCACTAAACAAAAGGCAAATAAAAAACCGTGTGGCATTTGCAAAGTCCCACAGCCTGCTAAACAAAAGGACGCTGGAAAAGTGGCAGAAGGAGGATTTCTCTGATGAATATTCAGTAGAATTACACCACAGCCACTGCAAAATACTGCAGGAGATCTACTGGAGCCGTATGGATCCAAAATACACCCAGAAAACAGTTAAATTTGGTGGTGGAAAGATCATGGTCAGGGGTTACATTCAGTATGGGGGTGTGCGAAACATTTGCAAGGTGGAAGGCAATATCAATAGCCTAAAATATCAAGAAGTATTAGCTACTGCTTATATTCCAAATCATAAAAGGGGTCAAATTCTGCAGCAGGATGGTGCTCCATCTCATACATCCATCTCTAAAACAAAGTTCCTCCAGGCAAAAAAAGATCAAGGTGCTCAAGGACTGGCCAACCCAGTCACCAGACATGAACATCATTGAGCATGTTTGGGGTAGGATGAAAGAGGAAGCTTGGAAGACAAAACCAAAGAATCTAGATGAACTCTGGGAGGCATGTATGACTGCATTCTTTGCTATTTCTGATGACTTCATCAATAAATTCTAATAGCACCACAACTTCATTCACCAATGTTATGTAACATATATTTGTATTTTAAGTTAATTATTTGTTTGAATATCACATTACTTTTTGTGGTCGACAAAACTTTGGTCTTGCCAAAATCTGACCTTTCTGGGTCCATTAACTGATCAATATTTCTGCATTGATGCCAATTTATTTTCTTAACCTAAACCACATTTCAAAAGGTTTCAGCTTACAGAAGAATAATTTATACAACTAATGGATGAATTTAACGTCAGGTTATAAGCTCTTATTTACATAACATGGATAAGCGACATAACTTCTGTCAGGGAGTGTATATAGTGTAGAGATGTGGCAGTGTATATACTGTATAGTGTGAATACCACACTATATACACATCGCCATACTATATAAACATGTCTACACTATATAGTATATATGGACATCTCTACAATATAAAACGCGATCATGAAAACGTCAAATAGAAATAAAAATTGGTATTGCAGAAAACGTCATCTTGTCTCACAAAAAGCAAGTTGCCATACAGCTCCATCAGTGGAAAAGTTATAGCTCTCAGAATAAAGTGATACAAAAATTTACTTTTGTATAAAATAGTTTTTATTATGTAAAAGTGCCAAAACATGAAAAAAGTAAGTTAAATGTGATATTGCTATCATACTGACCTGAAGAATATAGCAGTCTTATCAATTTTACCACATGCAGAACGACGTAAAAATAAATAAATAAATAAATTCCTGAATTGCTGGTTTTTGTTCATTCTGCCTCCCACAAATCTGAATAGAAAGCAATAAAAAATTTTTATGTGCCCGAAAATGATACCAATAAAAATGTCAACTAGTCCCACTAAAAAACAAGCCCTCACATGACTTTGTCAGCAGAAATATGGGAAAATTATAGATCTCAAAATGTGGCAATGCAAAACTTTTGTTGTTTTTTTTTTTGTATAAAAAATGTCTTTTAGAGTGTGATAGCAGCCAAACATAAAAACTCGTTATAAATCTGGTATTGCTGTAATCACACTGACCTGAAGAATAAAGTTGTCTAATCCCTTATACCACACAAGAAATGGAGTAAAAAATAAATAAAACCAATTTGTCACCTGCTGTTCATTTGTTAATTCTGCCTCAGATATAACGCAGTAAGGCTGGGCACACATTTATTCTCCGGTCTACACTGAGAGCTTACACCGGGGTTTCCATGTAAATCTCTGACATACGTTATTCAGATGGAACCTGCAGTGGAAGATTCCCTATAATTAGGCAGATAGAGTCACTGTGAACTCTGTCTGGCCCTTGATCTTGCGGTGTCCGTCTTTTAAGCGTTCATAAAAGCGCGGTCGGCCACAGTTTAGGGCACTTCTCCAAAGAAGGACAACACTGAACAGAGGCCAGGCAGAGTTCAGAGTAAAGGTCCTGTCACACTAAACGATATCGCTAGCGATCCGTGACGTTGCAGCGTCCTGGATAGCGATATCGTTGTGTTTGACACGCAGCAGCGATCAGGATCCTGCTGTGATATCGCTGGTCGTTGATTAAAGTTCAGAACTTTATTTGGTCGTCAGATCGCCGTGTATCGTCGTATTTGACACCAAAAGCAACGATGCCAGCGATGTTTTACAATGGTAACCAGAGTAAATATCGGGTTACTAAGCGCAGGGCCGCGCTTAGTAACCCGATGTTTACCCTGGTTACCAGTGTAAAATGTAAAAAAACAAACAGTACATACTCACCCTCTGATGTCTGTCACACGTCCCTCGCCGTCCGCTTCCTGCACTGACTGTGAGCTCCGGCCGGCCGCAAAGTGAAAGTACAGCACAGCGGTGACGTCACCGCTCTGCTGTTAGGGCCGGCGCTCAGTCAGTGCAGGAAGCGGACGGCGAGGGACGTGAAGGTGAGTATGTACTGTTTGTTTTTTTACATTTTACACTGGTAACCAGGGTAAACATCGGGTTACTAAGCGCGGCCCTGCGCTTAGCAACCCGATGTTTACCCTGGTTACCCAGGGACTTCGGCATCGTTGGTCGCTGGAGAGCGGTCTGTGTGACAGCTCTCCAGCGACCAAACAGCGACGCTGCAGCGATCGCCATCGTTGTCTGTATCGCTGCAGCGTCGCTTAGTGTGACGGTACCTTTACTCTGCTGCCTCATTACAGAGAATAGATACCTCGGGAGTTTCATCTTATTCATGTCATTTCAAGATTTAGCTGGAAAGCCTGATATAAGTGCTTAGCGTAGAGCAACGAATAAATGTGATCCCAAACGTTATGTAAAATATTCCCAATAAAAGCTTCAACTCAATTCACAAAAAAAGCAAGTCCCCATTCAGGTACGTCATCTGTTAATGAAAATAGAGTGAACTTCCATGTTACTGGTGATACAAAGGCTTTGGAAAAGCACTATGGCCCTCACCTCACCACCCCGAAAGAAATCCAGCAAACTCTGCGCTCCCAAGTCCAAATGCCCCTCTCCTTTCTGAGCCCAACTGTGTGCCCAAACCACATTTAGAGTACACATGGTTGGCATTTCTGTAGCGATGAGAGCCCATCTAATTTATGGGATGCGGGTCTCCAGAAGCATGAGCTGAATACATTGTATGGGCACTGTACTGGCAGATTTGCAATTTTCACTAGGCAACATGCATTGCTGCCCTTTTCTGGAAAACATCCATGGGGTGAAAATTATCACTACATCTGTAGATAAATTCCCAAAGGGGTTAAATTTCCAAAATGAGGTAACTTGAGGGTGTACTCTGCTCTTTTGGCACATAGGGGCTCTGTATATTGAGACAGCAAACTATTCTATAATAATAACTTGCTCTCCAAGAGTGAAATGGCACTCATTCCCTGTCGAATCTTGCTGCTAAACAGTACTGTACAGCCATATATGTGGTATTTCCACTTTCAGTAGAAATTGTGTGACAAATTTTTGGAGCCATTTTTACCCATTTCCCCTTGTGAAAATGTAAAATCTGGGGCTAAAATAATTTTTTTCTGGTAAACATGTAATTATTTTTTCTTCACCACCCAATGGGATAAAATTCTGTGACACACATGTGGAATCAATATGATCACTGCACCCTTAGATGAACTCATTAAGAGGCGTACTTTGTAAACTGTGGTCACTTATGGGGGGATCTGCTGTTCTGGTACCTCAGGGGATCTACCAATGTGAAATGTCAGATGCACACCATAACAATAAAATCTGCACTGTAATAGGAGCTCCTTCCCCTCTGAGCTTTGCAATGTGCATCAAAAGTAGTCTTTGAACACTTATGGGGTATTGGCGCACTCAAGTTGCATAATAAATTCTATTGTTCATTTTCTCCTATTACCCCTTATAAAGTTTAGGTGAAAGAAAAACATTTTAGTGGAAAAAATGGTAATATTTCATTTACTCAGTCCAATGTTATTTAAGTCTGTGAATTGAAAAAGGCCATCACGCCGAAACGCGCGTCGGGGCAGGTGCACTCGGTGGTGTGTTTGATTCCCTAACCTGCTCAGGTAATTATCTACTCAAAAGCATGAATTTGATACGGATTGATTGTATCAAAATTCTATACCTGTGATTGTGTTTAATAGGGTTGGACTTGTAATATGACTCTATATGGTCGTATTCACATTGCCAGTACTGTATAGGCTGTGATACCCATTCAATTTATGTATATACTGTCACCCACGGTTGTGCACCCTTGCGTTTCCTACATGTGCAACATGGCATGAACTCTGTTTCTCTATGCTCCTTATCCTGGAAATATTTAATAAAGTTTTTTCATTTTTTGCAAACTTTGGGTGTTGTTTGATCGCTTTTTGTTGCGGTTTGTGTAAGTCTGTGAATTGCCTGAGGGTTAAAACTACTCACTACTCCCCTAGATGAATTCGAGAGGTGTAGTTTTTAAAATGGGGTCACTTATGGGGGTTTCTTCTGTTTTGGCATGTCAGGGAATCTTCAAATGGAACATAGTGTCAGCAACCAATTCCAGCCAAAACAGCTCTTTCCCTTTCTGAGCCCTGCTGTGCGCCCAAACAGTAGTTTTCCACCACATAATGGGTGTCGGTGTAATTAGAACAAACTGGGCAAGAAATAGTATGGTCCATGTTCTCCTGTTACCATTGGCAAAATAAAAAATTGGGGGCTAAAACATTTTTATTGGAAAAAATATATTTTTTTAATTTTCATAGCTCAACGTTATAAACTTCTGTGAGTTGCTCGGGATTTTAAGGTGCTCACCACACAGCTAGATAAATTTCTCATTCTGCTGTTTTGGCATGTCAGGGGCTCTTCAAATGGTGTCCGCTGTTGTGAATTAGACTTTTTTGGCTCCCTCTTGTGGTCACTAGTGGTATGACTCTGAGATTGTCTTTCCCTAGTTTGGCACCCACCTGGGTCGTTAGTCCAGGGGTGTTGCTATATGAACTTCCTGAATTCTTAGTCTGGTGCCTGGCATCGTTGTAATCAGTCCTTTCTGTTTGCTCCTGTCTGCTGGTCCTGGTTCATGCAAAATTAAGCTAAGTCTTGCTTCCTTGTTTTTTTGGTTATTTGTATTGCTCTTATTTTTTGTCCAGCTTGTACTAAATGTGATTCCTGATTTTGCTGGAAGCTCTAGGAGGCTGGTATTCTCCCCCCGGGCCGTTAGACAGTTCGGGGGTTCTTGAATATCCAGCGTGGATATTTTTGATAGGGTTTTTGCTGACCGTATAAGTCATCTTACTATATTCTGCTATTAGTCAGTGGGCCTCTCTTTGCTAAATGCCTAGTTCATTCTTACGTTTGTCTTTTCTTCTTACCTCACCGTTATTATTTATTGGGGGCTTGTATCCAACTTTTGGGGTCTTTTCTCTGGAGGCAAGAAAGGTCTATCTTTTCCCTTCTAGGGTTAGTTAGTTCTCCGGCTGGCGCGAGACGTCTAGAACCAACGTAGGCACGTTCCCCGGCTGCTGCTATTTGTGGTGCTAGGATTAGCTATACGGTCAGCCCAGTTACCACTGCCCTATGAGCTGGTTTTTTGTGTTTGCAGACTTGGTATTTATTGCAGAGACCCTCTGCCATTGGGGTCATAACAGTATGCCAGGCCAAAGTTGAATGTTTAATGCATTGCAGAAGTGGGATAATAAGAAAGGAAATTCTGAGTTTTTTTTTTTTCCTCTCTTTCTTCCTCCCCTTTACCTCTGAGTGGCTTAAGCTTGCTGCAGACATGAATGTCCAGACTCTGATTACAAGTGTGGAGCAGCTTGCTGCTCGTGTGCAGGGCATACAAGATTTTGTTACCAGTAGTCCTATGTCTGAACCTAAAATACCTATTCCTGAACTGTTCTCTGGAGATCGATTTAAGTTTAGGAATTTCAGGAATAATTGTAAATTGTTTCTTTCTCTGAGACCCCGTTCGTCTGGAGACTCAGCTCAGCAAGTTAAAATTGTTATCTCTTTCTTGCGGGGCGACCCTCAGGATTGGGCTTTCTCGCTAGCGCCAGGAGATCCGGCATTGCTAAATCCTATTCCTCTTAGAGGTATTGATGCTACGCCATTGATGGAAAATAAACCGCAGTTTTGGACACAGGTAACCATGTGCATGACTCCTGAACATCGGGAGGTGATTCGTTTTATTGTTCTGCATAAAATGCATGATTTGGTCGTTTTGGGTCTGCCATGGTTATAGACCCATAATCCAGTCTTGGATTGGAAGGCAATGTCTGTGTCAAGTTGGGGCTGTCAGGGAATTCATGGTGATTCCCCACCGGTGTCTATTGCTTCCTCTACTCCTTCGGAAGTTCCTGAGTATTTGTCTGATTATCAGGATGTATTCAGCGAGTCCAGGTCCAGTGCTCTTCCTCCTCATAGGGACTGTGACTGCGCTATAGATTTGATTCCGGGTAGTAAATTTCCTAAGGGAAGATTATTTAATCTGTCTGTACCTGAGCATACCGCAATGCGTTCGTATATCAAGGAATCTCTGGAGAAGGGGCATATCCGTCCTTCCTCTTCCCCTCTTGGTGCGGGATTCTTTTTTGTGTCCAAGAAGGACGGATCTTTGAGACCTTGTATTGACTATCGGCTTCTGAATAAAATCACTGTTAAATTTCAGTATCCTTTGCCTCTGTTGTCGGACTTGTTTGCCCGGATTAAAGGTGCCAAGTGGTTCACCAAGATAGATCTTCGTGGTGCGTACAACCTTGTGCGCATTAAGCAAGGAGATGAATGGAAAACTGCATTTAATACGCCCGAAGGTCATTTTGAGTACTTGGTGATGCCTTTTGGGCTCTCTAATGCTCCTTCAGTGTTTCAGTCCTTTATGCATGATATTTTCCGGAAGTATCTGGATAAATTTATGATTGTTTATCTGGATGATATTCTGGTTTTTTCTGATGATTGGGACTCGCATGTAGAGCAGGTCAGGATGGTGTTTGAGGTTTTGCGTGAGAATGCTTTGTTTGTTAAGGGCTCAAAGTGTCTCTTTGGAGTACAGAAGGTTCCCTTTTTGGGTTTTATTTTCTCCCCTTCTGCGGTGGAGATGGACCCAGTCAAGGTCCGAGCTATTCATGATTGGACTCAACCCACGTCCGTTAAGAGTCTTCAGAAGTTCTTGGGCTTTGCTAACTTCTACCGTCGTTTTATCGCTAATTTTTCTAGCGTTGTTAAACCTTTGACGGATATGACCAAGAAAGGTTCTGATGTTGCTAACTGGGCTCCTGCAGCCGTGGAGGCTTTCCAAGAGTTGAAGCGCCGGTTTACTTCAGCGCCTGTTTTGTGCCAGCCTGATGTCTCACTTCCCTTTCAGGTTGAAGTGGATGCTTCTGAGATTGGGGCAGGGGCCGTTTTGTCGCAGAGAGGCCCTAGTTGCTCTGTAATGAGACCATGTGCTTTTTTCTCTAGGAAGTTTTCGCCTGCTGAGCGGAATTATGATGTTGGCAATCGGGAGTTGCTGGCCATGAAGTGGGCATTTGAGGAGTGGCGTCATTGGCTCGAGGGTGCTAAGCATCGTGTGGTGGTCTTGACTGATCACAAAAATCTGATGTATCTCGAGTCTGCTAAACGCCTGAATCCTGGACAGGCCCGTTGGTCATTGTTTTTCTCCCGTTTTGACTTTGTGGTCTTGTATTTACCAGGTTCAAAGAATGTGAAGGCTGATGCTCTTTCAAGGAGCTTTGTGCCTGACTCTCCTGGAGTCGCAGAACCAGTTGGTATTCTTAAAGAGGGAGTAATCTTGTCAGCCATTTCTCCGGATTTGCGACGTGTGTTGCAGAGATTTCAGGCTGGTAGACCTGACTCTTGTCCACCTGACAGACTGTTTGTTCCTGTTAAATGGACCAGCAGAGTCATTTCCGAGGTTCATTCCTCGGTGTTGGCAGGGCATCCGGGAATTTTTGGCACCAGAGATTTGGTGGCTAGGTCCTTTTGGTGGCCTTCCTTGTCGCGGGATGTGCGGTCATTTGTGCAGTCCTGTGGGACTTGTGCTCGAGCTAAGCCTTGCTGTTCTCGTGCCAGCGGGTTGCTCTTGCCCTTGCCTGTCCCGAAGAGGCCTTGGACACACATTTCCATGGATTTCATTTCAGATCTTCCGGTGTCTCAGGGCATGTCTGTCATCTGGGTGGTATGTGATCGCTTTTCCAAGATGGTCCATTTGGTATCTTTGCCTAAGCTGCCTTCCTCTTCCGATCTGGTTCCTTTGTTCTTTCAGAATGTGGTTCGTTTACACGGCATTCCTGAGAATATCGTGTCTGACAGAGGATCCCAGTTTGTTTCCAGGTTCTGGCGATCCTTTTGTGCTAAGATGGGCATTGATTTGTCGTTTTCGTCTGCCTTTCATCCTCAGACTAATGGACAAACGGAGCGAACTAATCAAACTTTGGAGGCTTATTTGAGGTGTTTTGTTTCTGCGGATCAGGATGATTGGGTGACCTTCTTGCCATTGGCTGAGTTTGCCCTTAATAATCGGGCTAGTTCCGCTACTTTGGTCTCGCCATTTTTCTGCAACTCTGGTTTCCATCCTCGTTTTTCCTCGGGACATGTGGAGCCTTCTGACTGTCCTGGGGTAGATTCTGTGGTGGATAGGTTGCAGCAGATTTGGAATCATGTGGTGGACAACTTGAAGTTGTCACAGGAGAAGGCTCAGCGTTTTGCCAACCGCCGCTGCGGTGTGGGTCCCTGACTTCGTGTTGGGGATTGGGTATGGCTGTCTTCTCGATTTGTTCCTATGAAGGTCTCCTCTCCTAAATTCAAGCCTCGCTTCATCGGTCCTTACAAGATATTGGAAATCCTTAATCCTGTGTCCTTTCGCTTGGATCTTCCGGTGTCGTTTGCCATTCACAACGTGTTCCATAGGTCTTTGTTGCGGCGGTACGTTGTACCTGTGGTTCCTTCTGTTGAGCCTCCTGCTCCGGTGTTGGTTGAGGGCGAGTTGGAGTACGTGGTGGAGAAAATCTTGGATTCTCGTCTCTCCAGACGGAGGCTTCAGTATCTGGTCAAGTGGAAGGGCTATGGTCAGGAGGATAATTCCTGGGTGGTTGCCTCTGATGTGCATGCGGCCGATTTAGTTCGTGCCTTTCACGCTGCTCATCCTGATCGCCCTGGTGGTCTTGGTGAGGGTTCGGTGACCCCTCCTTAAAGGGGGGGTACTGTTGTGAATTAGACTTTTTTGGCTCCCTCTTGTGGTCACTAGTGGTATGACTCTGAGATTGTCTTTCCCTAGTTTGGCACCCACCTGGGTCGTTAGTCCAGGGGTGTTGCTATATGAACTTACTGAATTCTTAGTCTGGTGCCTGGCATCGTTGTAATCAGTCCTTTCTGTTTGCTCCTGTCTGCTGGTCCTGGTTCATGCAAAATTAAGCTAAGTCTTGCTTCCTTGTTTTTTTGGTTATTTGTATTGCTCTTATTTTTTGTCCAGCTTGTACTAAATGTGATTCCTGATTTTGCTGGAAGCTCTAGGGGGCTGGTATTCTCCCCCCGGGCCGTTAGACGGTTCGGGGGTTCTTGAATATCCAGCGTGGATATTTTTGATAGGGTTTTTGCTGACCGTATAAGTCATCTTAATATATTCTGCTATTAGTCAGTGGGCCTCTCTTTGCTAAATACCTAGTTCATTCTTACGTTTGTCTTTTCTTCTTACCTCACCGTTATTATTTGTTGGGGGCTTGTATCCAACTTTTGGGGTCTTTTCTCTGGAGGCAAGAAAGGTCTATCTTTTCCCTTCTAGGGTTAGTTAGTTCTCCGGCTGGCGCGAGACGTCTAGAACCAACGTAGGCACGTTCCCCGGCTGCTGCTATTTGTGGTGCTAGGATTAGCTATACGGTCAGCCCAGTTGCCACTGCCCTATGAGCTGGTTTTTTGTGTTTGCAGACTTGGTATTTATTGCAGAGACCCTCTGCCATTGGGGTCATAACAGTCCGCAACCTTTTCCAGCCAAAAAGTGAGCAACCAGGCAACCCCCACATGTACTTGGCTGGCTAACAGATGTAAATCATTCAGCTGCGGCAAGAAAAACTAAAACTCCGAGCACTAAAAAATACTCGGAGGACCCCCGAGCATGCTCGAGAAATCTCGAGTAATGAGTATATTCGCTCATTGCTACTAATTACTCTACAAGTGACTTCTAGTTTTACTCTCCCTAGGATATTATTTGATACCTGCATATTTTTAGTGCCTATATGCATAACTTTCTATTTCATCACATTGAATCTCATTAGCCAAGTGGATGCCCAAACATTCAGTTTCTCCAAGTCAGCCTTTAATTCATGAACATCCTCCGCCGAATGTACTGAACTACTTAGTTTGGTGTCATAAAATAACACTCCAGCAATTATTTTACAAAGATGCGTACTTATATAAATATTCTTTTTATTTTTTTATCCAACCTCAGTTACATAAAAAAAGTTGCCTTCAATATAGAAAGTTGGGTCGTGTGATCTCCAGTCTGACAAGAAGACCAATGTATGCACTTACTTGTAGACCCAAAGTTATTCTATGACTTCTTATTCTAAATAAAAAATTACACCATCACTTATCACTAGTGTTGAGCGATACTTTCCGATATCGGAAAGTATCGGTATCGGAAAGTATCGGCCGATACCGTCAAAATATCGGATCTAATCCGATACCGATACCCGATCCCAATGCAAGTCAATGGGACGAAAATATCGGAATTAAAATAAACCCTTTATAAACTTGTAGGTTCATTCTACATGAAGGAAAACAACTAAGAATAATGTAGGATGTATTGGGGGACGTGGCGGAGACATTAAAGGCACAGAGGTTTAGCCCAATGTAATAGAATAGCAGGTTTTTGTTTTTTTATGACGTTCGGCGTTAGAAAGATTTTGACTATGTAAATTTTTTTTTTATTTTGTCAGATATTGATGTTTCACTACTTCCACGCCCTTCACCTTCTTTTTTACTTCTCCCACACTTTCTTCTTCATTATCCTCATCATCAGCTTCTTTGACATCAACTTCTTCACCTTATTCATCTTCTTCTTCATCTTCTACCTATTATTTTTTTGGTTACATTGTTCATATTCTTTTTATTTTACTATTATCTTCATCATATTCTACTTCTTCATCATATTCTTATTTGTGACAGGCATTCCCGTAGTTGTTATCTATAAAAGTTTGAAGATTACACCTTCCGTTCTGCCTGTCACAAAAGAGTTACATTTGTCCGCGTTCAGTTTGGCCTGCAGCATCAGGCTTTATCCAGGGGCACCACGAGGAGGAACGGACTCACCCCCATACACTGCTTAGTCTTCTTCTGCTTATAATTTAGATAATATTTTTTGCTCTGATATTTAGTGTTATGCTTAATGTTCTTCTGCTCTTTGTTCTGCAGCCTCTTGTTCTTCTGCTTCTCGGTCTTCCAGGTCGTCGTCGTCTCCAGGGTCGTCGTCTCCGGGGTCGTCGTCATCGGGGTGGTCTTCAGGGTCGTCGTCTCCGGGG
This sequence comes from Ranitomeya variabilis, assembly GCF_051348905.1. Classification (NCBI taxonomy): domain Eukaryota; kingdom Metazoa; phylum Chordata; class Amphibia; order Anura; family Dendrobatidae; genus Ranitomeya; species Ranitomeya variabilis. The sequence goes on from NC_135232.1 coordinate 242,023,062, forward strand.
TCGTCGTCATCGGGGTGGTCTTCGGGGTCATCGTCTCCAGGGTCGTCGTCATCACGGTGATTGTCGTCTCTGGTGTCGTCGTCATCTTAGGGGTGGTCTTCCGGGTCATCGTGTTTAGTCTCTTGAACTTGGAAATGTAGCAGAAGGTACAAGAAGGCTGAGAAAATGCCGAGAACCAGCTGATGGAACTGGAACTCGGATGGCTACCCGAAGGTCCAAGAGCCAATGGAACTACCGAGGACCAGCTGACGTTACTGGAACCCGGTTACTAAGCAGGAGGTACCCGTGCCTGAAAGCACTACCAAGGACCACCTGACGTTGGTGGAACTCGGATACCCAGAGGGAGGCACCTAAGCCAAAGGCTCTGCCCGGAACCAGCTGACGGTACTGGAACCAGGATGGGGAGCAGAAGGTACAAGAGCAAGTGTCTGCGTGGCTTTTGCAGGACACGATGCCGGCTGCACAGCAGGGGAACAGCTGGCGGTGCTGAACCCCACTGACACATTGGCTGGTGTTTTTCTCTGTGCAGCTAGCAGTACCGGGCCCCAACTGGCGGTGTTAGAGCCCGGGGTCAGCAGGAGGAGGAGATGGAGCAGAGTGTAGGCCGAAGCCTGCACTGGCGGCAGCTTTGGGTCTGTTGTGCCTGCGTGGCTGTTGCAGGACACGTTGCCGGCTGCACAGCAGGGGAACAGCTGGCGGTGCTGAACCCCACTGACACATTGGCTGGTGTTTGGCTCTGTGCAGCTAGCAGTACCGGGCCCCAACTGGCGGTGTTGGAGCCCGGGCTCTGCAGGGGGAGCAGAGTGTAGGCCGAAGCCTACTTGAACCAATTTCAAAGGTAACCTTTAACCCCCCCTCAGGGGTTACAAAGTAGAAGAGCCACAGCTTATGCAGCAGTAGTGCTGCACAAGTCAAAGGTTGCTCTTTTAATTTTGCTCCTTGCACACGCTGAATGAAACACGTATAACATTTAGCCCTTTATACAGTCAAACTGTGTTGGAGGCGCGAGTTCCCTTTGTAATGAGACGCAGCACAGATGTCAAGAATCCCACCTTGGTGCTGGGTGCAGCCTCCTGAGCGTTGTTATTTGCTGTACAGGAGTCTGCGCTGTCGTGTTATCCCCTGGCCTAGCGCTGTTAGCGCTGCCCATCTTCTGACCTCATTTAATGTCAGCCGCTGCGGTTCGCGATGACCATGAATCCCAGCCCCGCGGTGTCTTAACATTGTTAAAACACTGCGGGGCTGTGATTCATGGCCTGGCGCAGCACATATGTTCGCCTCTCGCACTCGGGTCCTTACACCCGCTGCAGACTGTGCGGCGTCAGCTGATCCCTTATCGCATGCCACAGCCATGAAGCCGCACAGTCTGAAGAAGGCGGAAGGAGATGAGGGACAGGCGAACTGATGCACTGCTCATGCCCATCAATCACACCCTCGCAGTCCCAAGAAATAAGACACCGAGGGGCGTTGTGTGGGTCAGGGCGGCCGCAGAGGCGCAGGCAGCCAAACAATGATGCCAGAAGACGGGCAGCGCTACCAAGGGGGTTGCAGCGTGTCATTACAAAGGAAAGTCACACCCCCGGGACGGTTAAATGGTCACACAGAGGACACATTTCAGACGTGTTTTCAGTTCCACATGTGCGAGGAGAATACGTTTATGAGCCACCTTGCACACATGCAGCATTACCGCTGTACAAGGTGGCCTTAAAAACGTACAAACGCCTGGGGGAGGGGGGACAGGTTCCCTTCAATTTCAGTTCTTGTGTCTGCGTGGCTTTTGCAGGACACGATGCCGGCTGCACAGCAGGGGAACAGCTGGCGGTGCTGAACCCCACTGACACATTGGCTGGTGTTTTTCTCTGTGCAGCTAGCAGTACCGGGCCCCAACTGGCGGTGTTAGAGCCCGGGGTCAGCAGGAGGAGGAGATGGAGCAGAGTGTAGGCCGAAGCCTGCACTGGCGGCAGCTTTGGGTCTGTTGTGCCTGCGTGGCTGTTGCAGGACACGTTGCCGGCTGCACAGCAGGGGAACAGCTGGCGGTGCTGAACCCCACTGACACATTGGCTGGTGTTTTTCTCTGTGCAGCTAGCAGTACCGGGCCCCAACTGGCGGTGTTAGAGCCCGGGGTCAGCAGGAGGAGGAGATGGAGCAGAGTGTAGGCCGAAGCCTGCACTGGCGGCAGCTTTGGGTCTGTTGTGCCTGCGTGGCTGTTGCAGGACACGTTGCCGGCTGCACAGCAGGGGAACAGCTGGCGGTGCTGAACCCCACTGACACATTGGCTGGTGTTTGGCTCTGTGCAGCTAGCAGTACCGGGCCCCAACTGGCGGTGTTGGAGCCCGGGCTCTGCAGGGGGAGCAGAGTGTAGGCCGAAGCCTACTTGAACCAATTTCAAAGGTAACCTTTAACCCCCCCTCAGGGGTTACAAAGTAGAAGAGCCACAGCTTATGCAGCAGTAGTGCTGCACAAGTCAAAGGTTGCTCTTTTAATTTTGCTCCTTGCACACGCTGAATGAAACACGTATAACATTTAGCCCTTTATACAGTCAAACTGTGTTGGAGGCTCGAGTTCCCTTTGTAATGAGACGCAGCACAGATGTCAAGAATCCCACCTTGGTGCTGGGTGCAGCCTCCTGAGCGTTGTTATTTGCTGTACAGGAGTCTGCGCTGTCGTGTTATCCCCTGGCCTAGCGCTGTTAGCGCTGCCCATCTTCTGACCTCATTTAATGTCGGCCGCTGCGGTTCGCGATGACCATGAATCCCAGCCCCGCGGTGTCTTAACATTGTTAAAACACTGCGGGGCTGTGATTCATGGCCTGGCGCAGCACATATGTTCGCCTCTCGCACTCGGGTCCTTACACCCGCTGCAGACTGTGCGGCGTCAGCTGATCCCTTATCGCATGCCACAGCCATGAAGCCGCACAGTCTGAAGAAGGCGGAAGGAGATGAGGGACAGGCGAACTGATGCACTGCTCATGCCCATCAATCACACCCTCGCAGTCCCAAGAAATAAGACACCGAGGGGCGTTGTGTGGGTCAGGGCGGCCGCAGAGGCGCAGGCAGCCAAACAATGATGCCAGAAGACGGGCAGCGCTACCAAGGGGGTTGCAGCGTGTCATTACAAAGGAAAGTCACACCCCCGGGACGGTTAAATGGTCACACAGAGGACACATTTCAGACGTGTTTTCAGTTCCACATGTGCGAGGAGAATACGTTTATGAGCCACCTTGCACACATGCAGCATTACCGCTGTACAAGGTGGCCTTAAAAACGTACAAACGCCTGGGGGAGGGGGGACAGGTTCCCTTCAATTTCAGTTCTTGTGTCTGCGTGGCTTTTGCAGGACACGATGCCGGCTGCACAGCAGGGGAACAGCTGGCGGTGCTGAACCCCACTGACACATTGGCTGGTGTTTTTCTCTGTGCAGCTAGCAGTACCGGGCCCCAACTGGCGGTGTTAGAGCCCGGGGTCAGCAGGAGGAGGAGATGGAGCAGAGTGTAGGCCGAAGCCTGCACTGGCGGCAGCTTTGGGTCTGTTGTGCCTGCGTGGCTGTTGCAGGACACGTTGCCGGCTGCACAGCAGGGGAACAGCTGGCGGTGCTGAACCCCACTGACACATTGGCTGGTGTTTGGCTCTGTGCAGCTAGCAGTACCGGGCCCCAACTGGCGGTGTTGGAGCCTGGGCTCTGCAGGGGGAGCAGAGTGTAGGCCGAAGCCTACTTGAACCAATTTCAAAGGTAACCTTTAACCCCCCTCAGGGGTTACAAAGTAGAAGAGCCACAGGTTATGCAGCAGTAGTGCTGCACAAGTCAAAGGTTGCTCTTTTAATTTTGCTCCTTGCACACGCTGAATGAAACACGTATAACATTTAGCCCTTTATACAGTCAAACTGTGTTGGAGGCGCGAGTTCCCTTTGTAATGAGATGCAGCACAGATGTCAAGAATCCCACCTTGGTGCTGGGTGCAGCCTCCTGAGCGTTGTTATTTGCTGTACAGGAGTCTGCGCTGTCGTGTTATCCCCTGGCCTAGCGCTGTTAGCGCTGCCCATCTTCTGACCTCATTTAATGTCGGCCGCTGCGGTTCGCGATGACCATGAATCCCAGCCCCGCGGTGTCTTAACATTGTTAAAACACTGCGGGGCTGTGATTCATGGCCTGGCGCAGCACATATGTTCGCCTCTCGCACTCGGGTACTTACACCCGCTGCAGACTGTGCGGCGTCAGCTGATCCCTTATCGCATGCCACGGCCATGAAGCCGCACAGTCTGAAGAAGGCGGAAGGAGATGAGGGACAGGCGAACTGATGCACTGCTCATGCCCATCAATCACACCCTCGCAGTCCCAAGAAATAAGACACCGAGGGGCGTTGTGTGGGTCAGGGCGGCCGCAGAGGCGCAGGCAGCCAAACAATGATGCCAGAAGACGGGCAGCGCTACCAAGGGGGTTGCAGCGTGTCATTACAAAGGAAAGTCACACCCCCGGGACGGTTAAATGGTCACACAGAGGACACATTTCAGACGTGTTTTCAGTTCCACATGTGCGAGGAGAATACGTTTATGAGCCACCTTGCACACATGCAGCATTACCGCTGTACAAGGTGGCCTTAAAAACGTACAAACGCCTGGGGGAGGGGGGACAGGTTCCCTTCAATTTCAGTTCTTGTGTCTGCATGGCTTTTGCAGGACACGATGCCGGCTGCACAGCAGGGGAACAGCTGGCGGTGCTGAACCCCACTGACACATTGGCTGGTGTTTTTCTCTGTGCAGCTAGCAGTACCGGGCCCCAACTGGCGGTGTTAGAGCCCGGGGTCAGCAGGAGGAGGAGATGGAGCAGAGTGTAGGCAGAAGCCTGCACTGGCGGCAGCTTTGGGTCTGTTGTGCCTGCGTGGCTGTTGCAGGACACGTTGCCGGCTGCACAGCAGGGGAACAGCTGGCGGTGCTGAACCCCACTGACACATTGGCTGGTGTTTGGCTCTGTGCAGCTAGCAGTACCGGGCCCCAACTGGCGGTGTTGGAGCCCGGGCTCTGCAGGGGGAGCAGAGTGTAGGCCGAAGCCTACTTGAACCAATTTCAAAGGTAACCTTTAACCCCCCCTCAGGGGTTACAAAGTAGAAGAGCCACAGCTTATGCAGCAGTAGTGCTGCACAAGTCAAAGGTTGCTCTTTTAATTTTGCTCCTTGCACACGCTGAATGAAACACGTATAACATTTAGCCCTTTATACAATCAAACTGTGTTGGAGGCGCGAGTTCCCTTTGTAATGAGACGCAGCACAGATGTCAAGAATCCCACCTTGGTGCTGGGTGCAGCCTCCTGAGCGTTGTTATTTGCTGTACAGGAGTCTGCGCTGTCGTGTTATCCCCTGGCCTTGCGCTGTTAGTGCTGCCCGTCCTCTGACATCATTTGATGTCGGCCGGTGCGGTTCGCGATGCCCATGAATCCCAGCCCCGCAGTGTCTTGACATAGTTAAAACACTGCGGGGCTGGGATTCATGGCCTGGCGCAGTACATATGTTCGCCTCTCGCTTGGGTTCTTACACCTGCTTCAGACTATGTGGCGTCAGCTGATCCCTTATCGCATGCCGCGGCCATGAAGCCGCACAGTCTGAAGAAGGCGGAAGGAGCTGAGTGACAGCCTGGCGAAGATATGCACTGCTCATGCCCGTTAATCACACCCTCGCAGTCAAAATAAATAAGACACCGAGGGGCGTTGTGTCGGGCAGGGCGGCCGCAGAGGCGCACCCAGCCAAACAATGATGCCAGAAGACGGGCAGCGTTACCAAGGAGCTTGTTGCGTGTCAATACAAAGGAAAATCACACCTGAGGGACGTTTTAATGGTCACAGAGGACACATTTTAGACGTGTTCAGTTCCACGAGTGCAAGGAGAATACGTTTCTGAGCCACCTTGCACACATGCAGCATTACTGCTGTACAAGGTGGCTGTAAAACATAGAAACACCTGGGGGAGGGTGGACAGGTTCCCTTCAATTTCAGTTCTTGTGTCTGCGTGGCGGTCGCAGGACACGTTGCCGGCTACACAGCAGGGGAAAAGCTGGCGGTGCTGAACCCCACTGACACATTGGCTGGTGTTTTTCTCTGTGCAGCTGGCAGTACCGGGCCCCAACTGGCGGTGTTAGAGCCCGGGGTCAGCAGGAGGAGGAGATGGAGCAGAGTGTAGGCCGAAGCCTGCACTGGTGGCAGATTTGGGTCTGTTGTGCCTGCGTGGCTGTTGCAGGACACGTTGCCGGCTGCACAGCAGGGGAACAGCTGGCGGTGCTGAACCCCACTGACACATTGGCTGGTGTTTGGCTCTGTGCAGCTAGCACATCTGGGCCCCAACTGGCGGTGTTAGAGCCCAGGGTCAGCAGGAGGAGGAGAGGGAGCAGAGTGTAGGCCGAAGCCTGCACTGGAGCAGGTTGAAAGGGAAACTTTAACCCCCCCCCCCCCCAGGCGTTTGTAGCTGAAAGAGCCATCGTGTACAGCACTAATGCTGGAAAAGGTAAACTTAGCTCTTTTAATTATGGTCCTTGCACATGCTGAACCTAACACTTATAAAAAGTGTCCCCTCCTACCGTGATACCGTCCGGTAGGTGGAACTTTCCTTTGTGATGTGACGCAGCACAGCCGTCATTCTCGCCTCCTCAGCGTTGTTTGAATCAGTCCCGGAGCCTGCGCTGTTAGGTTAGCCCTTGGCCATGCACACATTTTGCGCTGCCCGTCTTCTGACATCATTTGGTGTCAGGCTGGCTGCGCCTGTGCGGCCGCGCTGGCCGAGAGCCCGCCTCATACTGTCTTCTGATTTAATCCCACTGGGGGCCTGAGATCCATGGACATGCGCAGTGCATATCTGAACCTCCACCTCTCACTCATCTCCCTACGGCTTCTTCTGACTGTGCGGTGTCACGGCCGTGGCATGCTATTAGGGACCAGCTGACACCGCACAGTTTGAATAAGCCGTAGGGAGATGAGTGAGAGGTGGAGGTTCAGATATGCACTGCGCATGTCCATGGATCTCTGGCCCCCAGTGGGATTAAATCAGAAGACAGTACGAGGCGGGCTCTCGGCCAGCGCGGCCGCACAGGCGCAGCCAGCCTGACACCAAATGATGTCAGAAGACGGGCAGCGCAAAATGTGTGCATGGCCAAGGGCTAACCTAACAGCGCAGGCTCCGGGACTGATTCAAACAACGCTGAGGAGGCGGCGCACGGCGCCAAGGGGGTAAGAATGACGGCTATGCTGCGTCACATCACAAAGGAAAGTTCCACCAACCGGACGGTATCACGGTAGGAGGGGACACTTTTCATAAGTGTTAGGATCAGCATGTGCAAGGAGCACCACGAAAAGAGGCACTTTTTCCCTTTGCATCATTACTGCTGCACAAGGTGGCTCCTTCAGTAACAAACGCCTGGGGGGGGGGGGGACAGGTTCCCTTAAATTTAACTTGTTGTGCCTGCGTGGCGGTCGCAGTACACGTTGCCGGCTGCACAGCAGGGGAACAGCTGGCGGTGCTGAACCCCACTAACACATTGGCGAGGAGTTTGGCTCTGTGCGGACAGCACTTCTGGACGGCAACTGGCGGTGTTGGAGCCCAGGGACAGGTGGAGGAGGAGGAGGTAGGAGGAGGTAGGAGGGATTGCCACACACACAGCAGGGGAACAGCTGACGTTACTGAACCCCAATAACAGAGGAGGGACTGTTGACTGTGCGTACAGCACTTCTGGACGGCAACTGGCGGTGTTGGAGCCCAGGGACAGGTGGAGGAGGAGGAGGTAGGAGGGATTGCCACACACACAGCAGGGGAACAGCTGACGTTACTGAACCCCAATAACAGAGGAGGGACTGTTGACTGTGCGTACAGCACTTCTGGACGGCATTTGGCGGTGTTGGAGCCCAGGGACAGGTGGAGGAGGAGGAGGTAGGAGGAGGTAGGAGGGATTGCCACACACACAGCAGGGGAACAGTTGACGTTACTGAACCCCAATAACAGAGGAGGGACTGTTGACTGTGCGTACAGCACTTCTGGACGGCAACTGGCGGTGTTGGAGCCCAGGGACAGGTGGAGGAGGAGGAGGTAGGAGGGATTGCCACACACACAGCAGGGGAACAGCTGACGTTACTGAACCCCAATAACAGAGGAGGGACTGTTGACTGTGCGTACAGCACTTCTGGACGGCAACTGGCGGTGTTGGAGCCCAGGGACAGGTGGAGGAGGAGGAGGTAGGAGGGATTGCCACACACACAGCAGGGGAACAGCTGATGTTACTGAACCCCAATAACAGAGGAGGGACTGTTGACTGTGCGTACAGCACTTCTGGACGGCAACTGGCGGTGTTAGAGCCCAGGGACAGGTGGAGGAGGAGGAGGTAGGAGGGATTGCCACACACACAGCAGGGGAACAGCTGACGTTACTGAACCCCAATAACAGAGGAGGGACTGTTGACTGTGCGTACAGCACTTCTGGACGGCAACTGGCGGTGTTGGAGCCCAGGGACAGGTGGAGGAGGTAGGAGGGATTGCCACACACACAGCAGGGGAACAGCTGACGTTACTGAACCCCAATAACAGAGGAGGGACTGTTGACTGTGCGTACAGCACTTCTGGACGGCAACTGGCGGTGTTGGAGCCCAGGGACAGGTGGAGGAGGAGGAGGTAGGAGGGATTGCCACACACACAGCAGGGGAACAGCTGACGTTACTGAACCCCAATAACAGAGGAGGGACTGTTGACTGTGCGTACAGCACTTCTGGACGGCAACTGGCGGTGTTGGAGCCCAGGGACAGGTGGAGGAGGAGGAGGTAGGAGGAGGTAGGAGGGATTGCCACACACACAGCAGGGGAACAGCTGACGTTACTGAACCCCAATAACAGAGGAGGGACTGTTGACTGTGCGTACAGCACTTCTGGACGGCAACTGGCGGTGTTGGAGCCCAGGGACAGGTGGAGGAGGAGGAGGTAGGAGGGATTGCCACACACACAGCAGGGGAACAGCTGACGTTACTGAACCCCAATAACAGAGGAGGGACTGTTGACTGTGCGTACAGCACTTCTGGACGGCAACTGGCGGTGTTGGAGCCCAGGGACAGGTGGAGGAGGAGGAGGTAGGAGGAGGTAGGAGGGATTGCCACACACACAGCAGGGGAACAGCTGACGTTACTGAACCCCAATAACAGAGGAGGGACTGTTGACTGTGCGTACAGCACTTCTGGACGGCAACTGGCGGTGTTGGAGCCCAGGGACAGGTGGAGGAGGAGGAGGTATGAGGGATTGCCACACACACAGCAGGGGAACAGCTGACGTTACTGAACCCCAATAACAGAGGAGGGACTGTTGACTGTGCGTACAGCACTTCTGGACAGCAACTGGCGGTGTTGGAGCCCAGGGACAGGTGGAGGAGGAGGAGGTAGGAGGGATTGCCACACACACAGCTGGGGAACAGCTGACGTTACTGAACCCCAATAACAGAGGAGGGACTGTTGACTGTGCGTACAGCACTTCTGGACGGCAACTGGCGGTGTTGGAGCCCAGGGACAGGTGGAGGAGGAGGAGGTAGGAGGGATTGCCACACACACAGCAGGGGAACAGCTGACGTTACTGAACCCCAATAACAGAGGAGGGACTGTTGACTGTGCGTACAGCACTTCTGGACGGCAACTGGCGGTGTTGGAGCCCAGGGACAGGTGGAGGAGGAGGAGGTAGGAGGAGGTAGGAGGGATTGCCACACACACAGCTGGGGAACAGCTGACGTTACTGAACCCCAATAACAGAGGAGCGACTGTTGGGACTGTGCGGACAGCACTTCTGGACGGCAACTAGCGGTGTTGGAGCCCAGGGACAGGTGGAAAAGCAGAGGAACACAATGTAGGCCGAAGCCTGAGAAAGTCGAAAGGGAACCTTTAACCCCCCCCCAAGGCGTTTGTAGCTGAAAGAGCCAGCTTGTGCAGCACAAAAGATGCAAAAGGAAAAGGTGGCTCTTTTCATCATGCTCCTTGCAAACACAGAACTAAACACTTATAAAATGTGTCCCCTGAAACCGTGAAACCGTCCCGGAGGTGGGACTTTCCTTCGTAATATGACGCAGCACAGCCGTCATTCCTACCCCCCCGGCGCCGTGCCCCGGCTCCTCAGCGTTGTTTGATTCCGTCCCGGAGCCTGCGCTGTTATGTTATCCCTTGGCCAGGCACACTTAGCGCTGCCCATCTTCTGACATCATTTGGTGTCAGGCTGGCTGCGCCTGTGCGGCCGCGCTGGCCGAGAGCCCGCCTCGCAGTGTCTTCTGATTTTATCCCACTGGGGGCCTGGGATCCATGGCCATGCACAGTGCATATCCTCGCCTCTCACTCCCCTCCCTACGGCTTCTTAAGACTGTGCGGTGTCACGGCCGTGGCATGCTATTAGGGACCAGCTGACACCGAACAGTCTGAAGAAGCCATAGGGAGATGAGTGAGAGGTGGAGGTTCAGATATGCACTGCGCATGTCCATGGATCCCAGGCCCCCAGTGGGATTAAATCAGAAGACACTGTGAGGCGGGCTCTCGGCCAGCGCGGCCGCACAGGCGCAGCCATCCTGACACCAAATGATGCCAGAAGACGGGCAGCGCTAAGTGTGCCTGGCCACGGGATAACATAACAGCGCAGGCTCCGGGACGGAATCAAACAACGCTGAGGAGCCGGGGCGCGGCGCCGGGGGGGTAGGAATGACGGCTGTGCTGCGTCATATTACGAAGGAAAGTCCCACCTCCGGGACGGTTTTACGGTATCAGTGGACACATTTTATAAGTGTTAAGTTCTGCGTGTGCAAGGAGCTAAACCAAAATAGCTACCTTTTCCTTGTGCAGCATTACTGCTGCACAAGGTGGCTCTTTCAGTAACAAACGCCTTGGGGGGGGGGACAGATTCCCTTACATTTCAGTTGTTGTGTCAGCGTGGCGGTCGCATGACACATTGCCGGCTACACAGCTGGGGATCAGCTGACGTTACTGAAACCCAATAACACTGGGTCGTATGTTTTGACTGTGCAGACGGCACTTCTGAGCCTCAACTGGCGGTGTTGGAGCCCAGGAATTTAAGTTCAGGTGGTAGAATGATGAACACAACAGGAGACCTGGATAACGTATACAGTGACCTAATTATTTAATCAGGAGGAGGGGTGGCAAATTCCTGCGAGATCCAGGCCTTGTTCATTTTCAGGAAAGTAAGCCGGTCAACGTTATCGGAGGATAGTCGCATGCGACGGTCAGTTAGTACACCACCTGCAGCACTAAAGACACGTTCCGATAATACACTGGCCGCAGGGCAAGACAGCACCTCCAATGCATACTGGCTTAGCTCTGGCCATGTATCCAGCTTTGAGACCCAAAACTTGAAAGGGGAAGAGCCGTCTGGGAGTACAGCAAGAGGGCAAGACATGTAGTCTGTCACCATCTGACGGAACTGTTGCCTCCTGTGACTGGAGCCGTCTGTGATGGTGTAGACTTTTGTGGGGGGCACAGAAAACTGTGCCACAGTTGGGCCATACTGGTCTTGCCTTGGGCAGAGGCACTGCTTCTGCTCCCCCTTTGTGCAGAGCCTCCACCACTGCCTGGACGCACTGAGCTGCTTTGGAATGCACTAGCAGCACTTCTCTCAGTTGGAATGGAGAAGATGATGGAATTGACCAGTGTGTCTTGGTACTCCCGCATTTTTCGCTCCCGGTTCAACGGTGTGATGAGGCTTTCTACGTTGTCCCGGTAGCGAGGATCGAGGAGGGTGAACACCCAATAATCAGACATGTTGAGAATGTGGGTGATGCGGCGGTCGTTTCTCAGGCACTGCAGCATGTAATCTACCATGTGCTGCAGACTGCCAACTGCCCAAGAAACGCTGTCCCCTGCTGGAGGCGTGATCTCTGCCTGCTCGTCATCACCCCACCCTCGCTGTACACACTGAGTACTGGACAATTCGGTAACTCCCTCCTCTGGTCGGATGTCTTCCTCCTCCATTGACTCCTCCTCATCCTCCTCACAAACTGTCCCCTGCCTACGCGTTTGTGAGGAACCACGTGGCGCTGACTGTCCAGAAGATGATGGAAATGGTGAATCCTCATCCTCCACCTCTTCCACAACATCATCCCTTAGCGCTTGCAGTGATTTTTCAAGCAGGCAGATAAGGGGGACAGTCATGCTGACTAGTGCATCATCTGCACTCGCCATCCGCGTGGAATAATCAAAGGGACGCAAAACCTGGCAGACGTCATTCATAGTGGCCCACTCTGTGGTTGTGAAGTCTGTACGGCGCTGACTGCGACTTCTTTGCGCCTGAAGCAGCTGGTACTCCATTACAGCTTGCTGCTGCTCACACAACCGCTCCAACATATGTAACGTGGAATTCCACCTGGTAGGTAGGTCACATATGATGCGATGTTCCGGCAGGCGGTGTCGGCGCTGCAGAGCCGCAATGCGCGCTTTTGCCGTGCTGGAACGCCGCAAGTGAGCACACTCTAGGCGGACCTTGTGCAGCAGTGCATCAAGATCCGGATAGTCCCTCAAAAAGCTCTGCATGACCAAATTGAGCACATGTGCCAGACATGGGATGTGAGTGAGGTTGCCGAGGCCCAGAGCTGCCACCAGATTTTGGCCATTATCACACACTACCATGCCTGGCTGGAGATTCGCTGGCACAAACCACACATCGCTCTCCTGCTTGATGGCATTCCAGAGCTCCTGCGCTGTGTGGCTACGATTCCCCAAAAAAATTAATTTCAAGACGGCCTGTTGACGTTTGGCCACGGCTGTGCTCATGTCGGTCGTAACAGGTACACGTTCATCACGGGTCCATGTGGAGGTGGACTGTGACGGCTCCTGCAGCGATGATTCTGAGGAACTGGTGTAAGAGGAGGAGTCAATGCGTACAGAATGGATTCCTGCAATCCTTGGAGTGGGCAGGACACGTCCTGCGCCACTCGCACGGTCTGTACCCGGCTCAACGACATTAACCCAATGGGCAGTGAGGGAAAGGTATCGCCCCTGTCCATGTTGACTGGTCCACGCATCGGTGGTGAGGTGGACCTTGCTACTGACGGCGTTCAGTAGCGCGTGTTTTATGTGTCCCTCCACATGCTTGTGCAGGGCAGGGACGGCTTGCCTGCTGAAGTAAAAGCGGCTGGGCACATTGTACTGTGGGACTGCCAATGACATCAAGTCACAGAAGCTGTCAGTCTCCACCAGCCTGAATGACAGCATTTCCAGTGAAAGAAGTTTGGCAATGCCTGCAGTCAGAGCCTGTGCTCGTGGGTGGTTTGACGAGAAAGGCCGCCTTTTCTCCCATGCCTGTACTACCGATGGCTGTAGAGTGGGCTGGGAGTGTGTGGATGACTGGGAAAGTGGTGCTGCGGGTGGAATTACAGCGGGTCTCTGGACAACAGGGCCAGAGGTTCTTCCACGGCGATCCTGGGAGGAAGCCGAACCAGCTGCGTGTGAGCTAGAGGAAGAGGCAACACGAGCTGAAGAGGTGGTAGCTGCCGCTGTTGGTTGGCCTAGCTCTTCAGTGTGTTTTTCTAACTCCGCCGGGTGCCTGTTGCGCACATGTTTCCACATGTTGGAGGTATTGAGGTTGCTGACATTTCGACCTCTTTTGACTTTTTGATGACACACCTTGCATCTGACATAGCAAATGTCATCTGCAACTGTGTCAAAAAAGGACCAGGCACTGCAAGTCTTGGGAGCGCCCTTTTTGGCTTTTGGAAGAGACATGCTCCTAACGGGTGCCAAAGCGGAGGCTGCAGGATCCGCAGTCTTCCCCCTCCCTCTCCCTCTTTGGGCCGTATGGGGAATCTCTTCCTCAGAGCTGCTCCCACCACCTTCCTGTCCCTCACGCCAAGATGGGTCAAGGACCTCATCATCTACACTACCCTCTGCCCCCAACTGCTCCTCCTGGGTAGTCTCAGCAGCAGAGCACGCACCAGTAAGTGGCACCTGAGTGTCATCATCAGCTGATGCGGCCTGCGATGTGGTGATCGGAGCCACTGGCCCACCCGCCTCTTCAGAGGAAGAGAGAAAAAGCTGTTGGGCATCACTGCACCCTGCCTCTTCTTCCATTTCTCCAATGCTGCTTGGCTGGCCCCGTTTCCAAGCCAAGAGATTCAGAGAACAGAAGTAGAGACGGCTCCTGTCCTGGGCTCTCTGTCTGCCTGGGCAATTTGGCAGGTGGTGAAGAGACAGATGGCTGCTCTCCAGTGCTCTGTGTCTGAGAGGATGTGGCACTAATTGAAGTTGATGCATTAGCTGCCATCCATCCGACAACGACTTCAATTTGTTCTTCACGCAGCAGCGGTGTACGGCGCTCTGACACAAAGCTGCGCATGAACGACTGTTGCCTGGTGAATGTGGGTGCTGATGAGTCACCGGTGCCCGCAGCAGGCACAGAATCCCCACGTCCCCTCCCTGCTCCGTGCCCACGCCCACGCCCACGTGCCTTACTCACTGCCTTCTTCATCTTGGTTGACTGATAAAGATAAGCAGAAAAGTACTAACGGCTTTGTGTGCTTATTCCTGAGCAACTCCTCCTAACAGGTATAAGAAACACTAATTTTCTAAAGTGTGGACTAGACTTTAATATGAGCTAATGTGGCCTACACAAATGTAAAGTGGTGTAACTGGTGTGTTTGGTGAACTTTATTATTTATTTATTTTTTGGGGGCTGAACTGACAACGGATAGAGCTGCAGTCACACGGAGACCGTGCAGACAGACGTAAACGGCGCTGCAAGGCCCAAAAACCCTCCTCTACGTTATCCTATGTAGTGTTTTTCCACAAGTTAGCTGAAGACGGGTGGAAAGACACTAATAGGAATTTTTTGAAAAAATGTGCAGCAGCCTGCACTACTTAAAACAAAATGAAAATTGATTTGGCGGTATGACGCAGTGAACAACCCTGAGCTGGAGACAACCAGGCTATGGCTGCTCACAGACTACAGGGCGAGCTGCAGTCACACGGAGACCGTGCAGACAGCCGTAAACGGCGCTGCAAGGCCCAAAAACACTCCTCTACGTTATCCTATGTAGTGTTTTTCCACAAAGTAGCTGGAGACGGGTGGAAAGACACTAATAGGAATTTTTTGAAAAAATGTGCAGCAGCCTGCACTACTTAAAACAAAATGAAAATTGATTTGGCGGTATGACGCAGTGAACAACCCTGAGCTGGAGACAACCAGGCTACGGCTGCTCACAGACTACAGGGCGAGCTGCAGTCACACGGAGACCGTGCAGACAGCCGTAAACGGCGCTGCAAGGCCCAAAAACCCTCCTCTACGTTATCCTATGTAGTGTTTTTCCACAAATTAGCTGGAGACGGGTGGAAAGACACTAATAGGATTTTTTTGAATAAATTAGCAGCAGACTACACTACTTGAAAAAAAAAAAAAAAAAAGAACAGTATGAGGCAATGAACCACCCTCCCTGAACTGAATACAACCAGCTATGGATGGCCTATGTGGCTGCACTCAGACTAGAGAGTGGGCTGCACTCACACACACACACACACAGACCTTGCAGATCGCTGTGAAAACAGCGCTACAAGGCAAAAGCAAGGTGAATAGTAGGTGAACACAGCGGTTGCTAAATTAGCCTTTGGAAAGCACAAAGAAGCAAATCGCTATCTCTAAACTGTCCCTCAGTCAGCAAACAGCGTCCTGTCACTAACTGAATTCACAGCAGAGTGAGCGCAAAATGGCGCCAGCGACTTTTAAACTGCATCATGACATCATTTCAGCAGCCAATCACAGCCTTGCCAGTAGTTTCATGCCCTCCATGCTAAACAGGATGTGCCCACACTTGGAATCATTCTCATTGGCTGAATTTCTGCATTTTGAATCTTGGAACTTCCGATTCCGGTATCCGATACGCGGCAAGTATCGGAATCCCGGTATCGGAATTCCGATACCGCAAGTATCGGCCGATACCCGATACTTGCGGTATCGGAATGCTCAACACTACTTATCACCCATAAGATACACTGATATTCTGCTGTATATATCATATAGGATACACTGAAACTGTTGTATACTGTATATCACATATGATACACTGAGCCTCTGCTTTTTGCATCCTATTGGAAACACTGAGACTCTGCAGTATACAACACATACAGTAAGAGAACACTGACTAAGACTTTGCTATATGCATTAGATATATGCTGAGACACTGCGGAATACATCACATAGGCTATACTAAGCCTCTGATGTATAAATGATAAAAGATACACCAAAACTTACTTTTATACATCTGATAGGATACACAGACTGATATATACATCATACAAGGTTTATTAACCCCTTCCCGACATGTCCATACATATACTGCTTTGTGGGAGTTGCATTCCTACAAACAGCAGTATAGGTACGGCGCAGCAATCACGTGGGCTCAGGCTGAGCGCCGCGGCGATTGGGTGCAGGTGTCAGCTCTATGCGAGATTCTATTGCTTAGGCACATCATGGGCTCTCCAAACGCGACATGGCGTCCATTAATTATTCCAGCAGTCAAAAAGCAAAATGGCACTCCTTTCTTTCCGAGCCCTATTGTGCTCCCAAACAGTGGTTTTCCCCCACATATGGGATATCAACATGCTCTGGAGAAATTGCACAACAAATTGTATGGTGCGTTTTTTCCAGTTAACCTCAAGAAAATATAAAAATTAAGTCTAAAGAAATTTTTTGTAAAAAAAATTATATGTTTATTTTTTCTTTCCACATTCCATAAATTCCTGTGAAACACCTAAACGGTTAATAAACTTCTTGAATGTGGTTTTGAGTACCTTGAAGGGTGCAGCTTTTAGAATGGTGTCACTTTTGGGTATTTTCTTTCATATAGGCCCCCCAAAGTGACTTCAAATGTAATGTGGTCCCTAAAAACATGATTTTGTAAATTTTGTTGTAAAAATGAGAACTCACTGGTCAACTTTTAACCCTTTTAACTTCCCAATAATAAAATAAATTATGTTTAAAAAATTGTGCTGATGTAAATTAGACATGTGTAAAATGTTATTCATGATTTAACAGCATAAAAATTAAAAGTTTGAAAATTGCAAAATTTTCAAAATTTTTGCAAAATTTCAGATTTTTTCACAAATAAACACAAGTCATATCAAAGAATTTTTTACCACTATCATGAAGTACAATTTGTCACAAAAAAAATCTCAGAATCAGCAGAATCCATTAAAGCGTTCCAGAGTTATGACAAGAGTTAAGCGGATTTGTTCGGATTTGGTCGCCAAAATCTGAATTTGCGATATTTGTGCAATATTGGTACCCTATTCATGCCGAATGTATGTTTGATGATCGGTTCCGAACATATTAGGTAATTTCTACTCCCATTGACTCTAATGATGTTCAGCTGTGTTCGACGAATATTGCAAAAAGCAATATTTGCTGCCAAACGTATTCGGAACCAAATCCGAACAAATTCGCTCAACTCTAGTTATGACCCCATACAGTGACAGTGGTCAGAATTGAAAAAAGTCCTGGTCAGGTAGGTGAAAACAGGCTTCGGGATGAAGGGGTTAATATATTGTTGTGAAAATCACATAGGACACACTGAACACTTGTGATACACTGAGACTATGTTGTATACAGTGGTGATCAAAAGTTTTGCGCTTTTTTAAAAGTGTGGTTGCTTCTGTCTGATTGTTTAGATTCCATTTTCCTGGTGATTTTGGTAAAATGGTAGCAAATAGTTGTCAGCTATAAGGATGAAAATTTTGTTTGAAATTGTTTTATCCCTTTGTGTGTTAGTTTTCAACATTTGCTGGGCGAAATGTTTTGCATATTTTGTCATGGGTAGTCAAATTTTGTCTAAAATTTTTATTTCTTTTTGCTTGTGTGTTTTTTGGGTAAAACATGGCAAAAAAACCCCCAAATTTATCACCAGTAGTCAGAAAGCTTATTGTTCTGAAAGTGAAGTGAGGCAAAAGCCAAAAAGAAGTGGCTATGGAATTCAACTGCTCTCTGAGTCAAGTGTCACATATAATAAAGAAAGAAAAGAAGGTTATGGGACAGCTAAAAACCTAGAAATGGACAACCACAGAATACTTCCTCCAAGTGTTTCTAAAAGTGCTGTACAGATTTTGCACAAAATGAATGAAGAATATGGGGTCAAAGTGATGTGCCAAACTGTGAAGCAATGGCTAAGAACAGTAGGGTTGAATGTACGAGTTCCAGTGAAGAAGAACCTGAAGGTCCCACTTGAATTTGCCAAAGAACACAGGCAATGGAAAGAAACAGATTAGCAGGGCCGGTTTTAGGCAAAGTGGGGCCCTAGGCAAAGTTTAAAATGGCGCCCCAAATGCTAACATATTGCACATCACACAGAAGCATTTTGGTTGTATTTACATGCGCTGATCACAGGCCGCTAAACGAGTGTGATCGACAATACTGAAGTCATTGGACGCTTGTTTCCTGGCCTCTTTACACCGTCTGAGAAAGAATGATGGGGACAGAACAATCACTAATAGATCACTAACAGATCACCATTCAGTATAATGCTATCAGCAGCACATAAACTCCTGCATATATTATAATGTGTACCAGAGTTCTCCATATTGTAAACTGCACACCCCATAGTCCTCCATATAATATAATGTGCCCCATAGTCCTCCATATAGTATAATATACTCCTCATAGTCCTCCATATAGTATTATACACTTCCCATAGTCCTCCATATAGTATAATACATTCCTCATAGTCCTCCATATATTAAAATATACTCCTCAGTCCTCCATATAGCATAATACACTCCTCACAGTGCTCCATATAGTATAATGCACCGCCATAGTCATCCATGTAGTACAATTCACTTCCCATAGTATAATGCACCCCATAGTTCTTCATATAGTATAATGTTTTCCCCATAGTCCTCGATACAGTATAATTCAACCCACATATATTATAATGCAGCCACCACCACACAGATTATAATGCAGCCACCCCACAGAGTATAATGTAACCACCCACAGAGTATAATGTAACCCCCACAGAGTATAATGTAACCTCCCCATAGAATATAATGCAGCCCCCCCATATAGTATAATGTAGCCCCATCATAGAGTATGATACAATCACCACTCATAGAATATAAATATAATACAGCCCCCCACAGTATATAATGTGGCCCCGAACAGGATATAATACAGCCCACCTCCCCATAGAATATAATGTAGCCCCATCAAAGAGTATGATGCAATCATTCCTCATAAAATCTAATAAAGCCCCCCAAAGAATATAATGCAGCCCCCCATAGTATATAACACAGCCTCCTCCATAGAATATAATGTATAATGTACCTACCAAATATATAACACAGCCACATAGTAGATAACACAGCCTCCCCCATAGAATATAATATATCCCCATAGTATACAGCACAGCCCACATAGTAGTATATAGCACAGACCACATAGTAGTATATAGCACAGCCACATAGTATTTAGCACAGCCCACACAGTAGTATATAGCGCAGCCCACACAGTAGTATATAGAACAGCCCACAGAGTAGTATAAAGAACTGCCCACACAGTAGTAGACAGCACAGCCCACACAGTAGTATACAGCACTGCCCACACAGTAATATACAGCACTGCCCACACAGTAGTGTACAGCACTGACCACACAGTAGTGTATGGCACTGCCCACACAGTAGTATACAGCACTGCCCACACAGTAGTATATAGCACAGCCCATGTCCCCCCTTCCCTTCCCTCCTCTCCCCTCCCAAGAATGGTCTCACAGTCCAGTAAAAAAAAAACACAAGCTCCTCACCTCTCCCCGTGCCCGCGCTGCTCCCTGCTCCTGTGTCGGCGACTGCCGCCGCACTGCCTAGCACACAGTGAGTGTGTGATGACACGCACCCGTAGTGTCAGGGGCCGTGCGGGGAATGATGGGAGAGGGAGAGTCAGGTGACGTCGGCAGACGCCGGTATAGTTCAATGCGGCGGGGGAGTCGGCGCTGGCGGCAGGCGGGCCCCCCTGCCTCACAGGGGCTCCATAGCGGCTGCATGACTTGCCGCTAGCTGGGGGCCCCTGGGGGAGCGGGGGCCCCACGCAGCTGCCTGGTCTGCCTACCCCTAACGCCGGCCCTGCAGATTAGTCTAAGGTGTTGTGGTCAGATTAATCCAAGTTCAATTTGTTTGGTAGTGATGGCAAGCACTATATATACCGCCCAATTGGAAAACATAATGAAGTAAGGTACTAAACATCTACAGTGAAATATGGTGGTGGCAATGTCATGGTTTGAGGCTGGTGTTCTGCATCTGCCATTGGCTCTCTGCATAGAATTGATGGAAATATGAATGCTACCGTGTACAAGGTAATACTGGAGAATGCTGCTTCATGGTAAAAGAAGGCCGGGTCTGGAAATTCCAGCAAGATAATGAACATAAGCACACATCCAATTTAGTAAAAAAATGGTTAGCAAAGAAAAATGTTTGCCTGTTGCAATGGCCAAGTCAATCACCTGATTTAAACCCTTTGGGAGGAATTAGGGTGACGAGTTGGGGCCCGTACACATAGCAATAAAGATTAATTATTTTCAGATTTGCAAATGAGCAAGATCTCTCAGGATGTCTTGAATTCCCTAGTGGCTTCAATGCCCTGTTGATGTGGTGCAGTAATTAAAGAAAGAGGTAATGCTACAAAATATTAAGCTATGGCATTGTAAACAATGAATTATTCTCTATGTTGTGATCAATAAATAGTATAAACAAACCTTTTGGCAGTCAGTTTTCTTTAATTAAATGACCATACCTATATTATGAAACATTTTTGTTAAAATTAAGGTCTTGCATGAAGTTGTCACTTTTAATTCATTGCCAGGGAAATGGCAGCACAACAACTAGACAGAAGTAATGCCAAACTTTTGGTTGCCACTGTACATCCCATAAGATAGACTTAGGGCCCCATACTGGCAACGTTTTTGGGCCCCATTGAGACTCTGCCCAGGCTCCACACCAACTCCGCCTCCACCACTGGAACCTTCCACAGTCCCACCGCCAACTCTTGGAAACACTCCACTTCTGCACCAAGTCCTCATCAATCATACATTAACAGTTCCCATCGAACACCATATCACAATCTTAGCTATGAGCTTCTGATTTGGCCAAAAGATTTTTTAAGCCTGCCATCATGGCAAGCTAGACTCTTTGGCATGGCCGTACTCTACTCTAACCTACTAAACATTTGTTAAAATGCCCAATACTCTTTTTAGCTGTATTTTTTTTTTTTTTTTAAGGGAATGTGTCACATATATTTTTTAAAATGATCAATAACACCACATACAAGGAATAAATATCGCCACACCATGACCAGATGCACGTGTTACCACCTGATAGTGACCGAATAATACCACATACAAGAGAAAAATACCGCCACACCATGACCATACCACATATTACCACCGCATAGTGACGTAATAATACCACATACAAGAAACAAATGCTGCCACACCATGTCCAGGCCATATATTACCACCACAAAGAGACAGAATAATACCACATACAAGGAACAAATACCACCACACCATGACCAGACCACATATTACCACCCCATAGTGAAAAAATACCACAATACTGATCATGAATAAAAAACACAATACTAATAGCACTATAAGTGCCTTTATACACAACAGCTCTGTACATAGTTAACAGTGTATATTGTTAGTGTATAGGTAATACAGTGACTCACCAGTGACTTTATACACAGGAGCGCTGTATATAGTATACAGAGTATAGTGTCAGTGTACAGGTAACACAGTGACTCACAAGTGACATTATACACAGGAGCTCTGTATATAGTGTATAGGAATAGACACATCACCAGTGCCATTATACACAGGAGATCTGTACATAGTATAGTGTTTAATGTCATTGTACAGGCAATACAGTGAACACCGGTGACATTATACACAGTAGCTCTGTAGATAGTGTACAGGCAATAAACTGATCACCAGTGCCATTATACACAAGAGCTCTGTATATAGTGTATAGTGTACTTGTAATACAGTCATCACCAGTGGCATTATACACAGGAGTTCTGTATATAGTGTATAGTGCATTATACGCAGGAGCTCTGTACATAGTCTCAGTGTACATGTAATACATGGATCACCAGCGACATTATACTCAGGAGCTCTGTATATAATGTCAGTGTATAGGTAATATAGTGATCAAGGATAATAGAAAAATTTGAAATCTGGCTCAACAGGACTGGATTTTCCTTTTCTTTTTATTTATCAAAAGAAAATGTAGTGCACACAAAAGAAAAATTTACATGGTCAACATGACCCAGTTGACGTGTTTCGACTGTATTAAGCAGTCTTACTCGTGACAAATAAAGAGTACAGAAATCTTACATAATAAAAATCTGGCACAGGAGAAGAGAGGGCCCTGCCCATGAGGGCTCACAATCTACAAGATAGTACAGGTGCTTCTCACAAAATTAGAATATCATCAAGAAGTAAATTTATTTCATTTATTTAATACAAAAAGTGAAACTCATACATTATATAGAGTCATTACAACAGAGTGATGTATTTCAAGTGTTTATTTCTGTTAATGTTGATGACTATGGCTTACAGTGGGGTGACATGATGCATATGGGGAGGCTATAGCGGTGACATGGTGCATATGGGGAGGCTATGGGGTGACATGCAGCACATGGGGAGGCTATGGGGGTGACATGGTGCACATGAGGAGGTTATGGAGGTGACATGCAGCACATGGGGAGGCTATGGGGGTGACATGGGGAGGCTATGGGGTAACATGATGCACATGGGGAGTCTATGTAGGCGTCGTACTGCACAAAAGGAGGCTATGGGGGCATCGTGCTGCACAAGGGAAGGCTATTGGGGAGTCGTGCTGCACAAGGGGAGGCTATGGGGGCATCGTGCTTCCCAAGTGGAGGCTATGGGGTATTGTGCTGCACATGGAGAGGCTATGGGGTAACACGGTGCACATGGGCAGGCTATAGGGATGACGTTTTGCATATGGGGAGGCTATGGGGGTGACATGCAGCACATGGGGAAGATATGGGGGTGACATGGTGCATATGGGGAGGCTATGAAGGTGTCGTACTGCACAAGGGGTTGCTATGCGGGTGTCATGCTGCACAAGGGGATGTTATTGGGGTGTCATGCTGCACATGGGGAGGCTATGGTGGCATCGTGCTTCACAAGTGGAGGATATGGGGGCCTCATGCGGCACATTGGGATGCTGTGTGGGGCTTGTGCAGTATATGGGGAGGCTGTGTGGGGCTCATGCTGTATATATGGGGAGGCTGTGTGGGGCTCACGCTGTATAAAGGGAGGCTGTGTGGGGCTCATGCAGTAAATAGGAGGTTGTGTGGGGCTCATGCAGTGTGTATAAGGAGGCTGTGTGGGGCTCATGCAGTATATAGGGAGGCTGTGTGGGGCTCATACAGTATATGGGGAGGCAGTGTGGGGCTCATACAGTATATGGGGAGGCTGTGTGGGGCTTGTGCAGTATATGGGGAGGCTGTGTGGGGCTCATGCTGTGTATAAGGGGAGGCTGTGTGGGGCTCACGCTGTATATAGGGAGGCTGTGTGGGGCTCATGCAGTAAATAGGAGGCTGTGTGGGGCTCATGCAGTGTATATAGGGAGGCTGTGGGGCTCATGCCAGCATATATAGGGAGGCTGTGTGGGGCTCATGCAGTATACAAAGGGAGGCTGTGTGGGGCTCATACAGTATATATAGGGAGGCTGTGTGGGTCTCATGCAGTATATATAGGGAGGCTGTGTGGGTCTCATGCAGTATATAGGGAGGCTGTGTGGGGCTCATGCAGTATATAGGGAGGCCGTGTAGGGGCTCTTACTGTATATGAGGGAGAGCTCATATGATATACAGAAGGGGCTGTATTTAGGTTCAAACAATATTTAGGAGGATGTCAGTATACTTAATTCTGCTCAATATTAAGTGATACAATTAATAATATAATTATCAATAATACAATTATAATATATTGATATTAATATTGAGTAGAATTAATTTCGGCCTATTGGTTCAGCCCTCGACAACAGTCACGGTCTCTCATGTGGTCCCTCAGGAAAATTAATTGCACACCCTTGTTCTATCATATGTTTTTAAAGATTACCTATTAAATGCTATGTTTCTGTTATTATTTTCATAATTTATCTATATATCTCAGGATAGTAACTTATTATTATATAGTGATTCTGATAATTTATCATGGTTTCCACACCCTGTTATTAATTGTGTTATTAATTTATCGCATCCATTGAGTCACCTGAATGAAGAGGCCACTGATAGACTGAAGGGTCAGGAGATGGAGGTGCATCACTTCCAGTACGATGCCATCCATGTATGGTGTCAAGAGCTACAAGCATGCTATCCTTACTCTTTAGAATAGTATGATGATAAAGCAATAAAAATGAAGCAAAATGTTTTAATATTTATATATGAAGGCATAAGGAAAATAATGTATGTGGAATATGTAAACAGTATATATTACCTAATGAAATGTGTTGTGTAATCCTTTTGGTGCCAGAGTGCCAGAGGGAGATACGGAATAATGAATGTTCTAAAGCTCTGAAACTTCCTTCTTTCGATCTCTCTCTCTAGTCAGCAGACTGCACTGGCACACCCACCAGGAACAAAGCTCAGACAGGCACAGTGTGCCCCGGGGATGACGAGAGCTCTACTTGTGACTCAGTCACCCGGGGCTTAGACCAGGTGCTCCATAATTAGCTTGCTTACGCTCAGAAGAAATAACATATACTTTAAAAAATCCAAGGCAGAATGCTGATTGAACATGTTGAAACTGTGTTACCGATTTAATCAATCTCTAACAGATTTACCTTCTCTTCGGAGGTTTAGACAAGAGATGTTTTTGTTTAATATGAGGTCGTGACTTGATGTCCTCTCCAGAATGCAAGTGTCGTTGCATTATGAATTTTATTGGTCTTTGTAAAGATATAAATATAATATTCATTAAACACAAACGTGAAGAGAATATTTTCTTATTATATTTATATATTATTCCTAACTGGTGAAACTACTAAAATAAAGCCAGTCGACTTTTGGTTAACGACTTTAATTACACGGTTTGCCACTTAACCATAATAAAGAAAGTTTGCATTTCTCTCAATCACACAGTGTATCAATCACATGATAGATAGATAGATAGATAGATAGATAGATAGATAGATAGATAGATAGATAGATAGGTCGATAGATAGATCAGGTGAGTGAATAAATAGTTAATACAATATAAACACATTTCATATGGCAGCTAGTGAGTTTTAAAAGGAATACATATATAATATATTTTTATATTACATTTTTATTATATAACCAATTATTTTTAATGCAAAATGTTAAAGAAGTAAGCCTTTGGAATTCCATACCACAAGACGTAGTAATGGCAGACACTATAACTGCTTTTTAAAAGGCTGGATGATTTCCTCAGTGCAGATGCAAAAAGTTAGGGATATTTGACTTTCAGGTGAATTATTGTCTACTGAGGCATGGAATCCCACTCTTTTTGGAGGACGGCCTTTACATCATTGAGGTTTTGGGGTACAGAGTTACGAGCCTCCACACTGCGACTAAGTTGATTCCATAGGTTTTTGATGGTATTCAAGTCTGGAGAAAGTGCAGGCCTCTACATTTGAGTCTCCAGCTAAACTTCACTAATGATGCAACCTCAATGAGCTAGAGCATTGTTGTCCATGAAGATGAAATTAGGCCTGTGTTGTTCATGCAGAGGCACAATAACTGGATTAGTAGTAGGGGATTGTCACTGTACCATTCACAAAGTGTAGGACAGTTCTATATTGACTAAACACCCCTGCCCACACTGTAACACCACCACCACTAAAGGCTCGTCTAGTGAAAACAGTGGCTGATATATAGCGCTCTTCTTGACATATGCACCATCATTCTTCTCAGCGTGAATCAACTTTCATCAGTGAACAGCACTGAGGTCCACTGGTCCCTTGCCCAGCATCCCATGCAAGACGAAGACACCTATGCCTTGTGGTGTGATTAAGTACCTTTGCGGGTTGTCTAACATGCAGATCAAGCTGATGCAAATGGTTTTGAATGATCTGACATGATACTTGGGTGCCTCTCACCTTCCTAAAATGTTTCTAGAGTTGTATGGCACTCATCATCCGGTTCCAAAGGGCACTGTTCACAATGAAGTGGTCATCAGTGTGTGATGTGGCCAAAAGATGTGTATGTATTGCAACCTGCTTGTGACACTCTGTGACACTCCAAGCTCAGTGGCCACTTCATTCTGAGAGCATCCTCTGTATTGATCAATTTTTAGGTGTCTTCTTAGCCTCAAGATGTAAAAATGTGAACAGCATAATGTGGAGGACTGTTTAACCCCTTTCCGACATCACGCGTAATAGTACGCTAATGCGAGACTCCCTCCCTTTGATGTGGGCTCCGGTGGCGAGCCCACATCTTTCCCAGCACATGTCAGCTGTTTTGAACAGCTGACATGTGTCTGGAACAGCCGCTGGTGGGATCGCGATCCACCCACGGCTATTAACCCGTTAAATGCCGCTGTCAAACTCTACATTTAATATGTGCTTCCGGCAATCTCGCCAGAAATCAACCCATCGGTGACCCCTGTCACATGATCGCAGGTCACTGATGGCTTGGCATGACAACCAGAGGTCTCCTGCAGACCTCCGTGGTTGTCACTGCCGGCTTGCTATGAGCAGCGCCTGGTGGTCAGCACTCATAGCAAGTGAGTAATTCTGCTACATACAGGTGATCTGATCATCGCCTGTATGTAACAGAGCCAATCAGGTTATGGCAGCTTCTAGTCTCCCATGGAGACTATTGAAGCATACCAAAAGTAAAAAAAGTTTTAAAAAATATAAAAAAATGTAAAAAATATATAAAAATTCAAATCAGCCCCCTTTTGCCCCATTCAAAATAAAACAATGAAAAAAATCAAACATACACATATTTGGTATCACTGCATTTAGAATCGCCAGATCTATCAATTAAAAAAAGGAATAACCTGATCGTTAAAAGACATAGTGAAAGAAAAAATTAAAAATGGCAAAATTAATTTTTTTGGTCGCCACGACATTGCATTAAAATGCAATAACGGCCGATCAAAAAATCGTATCTGCACCAAAATGGTATAATTAAAAATGTCAGCTTGGCATGCAAAAAATAAGCCCTCACCAAAACCCAAGATCACGAAAAATGGAGACGCTAAGGGTATCAGAAAGTGGCGCAATTTATTCTTTTTTTAACAAAGTTTGGAATTTTTTTTTCACCACTTATCTAAAAAAGAACCTATATATTTTTAGTTTATATGAACTTGTAATGAGCTGGAGAATCATAATGGTAGGTCAGTTTTAGAATTTATTGAAAACAGTAAAAACTATGGGATTGCACTTTTTTTGCAATTTCACTGCACTTGGAATTTTTTTCCTATTTTCCAGTACATGGTATGTTAAAACCAATGATATTGTTCAAAAGTACAACTCGTCCCACAAAAAACAAGCCCTCACGTGGCCATGTTGACTGAAAAATAAAAAAGTTATGTCTCTGGGAAGAAGGGGAGCAAAAAACAAAAACGCAAAAATGAAAATACCTCCATTCATGAAGGGGTTAAATACCAATTATAATTGAACCCCGAAATTTAATGGGTGATTCCCTAAGAGCTTTAAGAAGCCGTTTCTATCACTAAGGACTTAGGGAAGCCCTGTGTTGGAGAAATCGACATTCCCTAGGAGCTTCAATATGGCGTTTCTGATTACACTGGTCAACGCAATTTTTCTGGCAAAAGGTTTTAAAACATATTTTAAGTCAATTTTGGCTGCTGATTACGAATATGAACTCCATTTTTGGCTATCACATCAGGATTTCGAGATATTTTAAATTTTTGATGAAAATTACTCCTATCTAATGTTTTATGATAAAAACACATGATTTTTGATACTACATTGTGTATTTTTAATCAACGAATAACAAACATTACAAAGTCTATGTACAGCAAATCAAATATTCTTACAGAATTAAACTCTATATATAAAAACACATATATATGGCACACAGATGAATGACAAATGGCAGTTATTTGAACTTTCTTTTCTGATCTGATCTGTGATGTACAGCTTCTGGGTTGTCTCTCATCAAGCTCCAGCAATAGTCAGCCATCATATGTGAGTCCCACCGGCCTTGATACCGTTCTTCCATTGTTTTAATGTCCTGATGAAAACGGTCCCCTTGTTCCTTGCTCACATCCCCAAGGTTCTCTGGAAAAAAAGTCCAAATGGCTGTGTAAATAGTGAATCTTGATACTCATTCTACATCCAAGATTTCGCAGACTCATTAGTAGCTCTTCCATAATCTCTTCATAGTTGTCTGCTTTCTTATTCCCTAGAAAATTCTGCACCAGATTACAAAATGCATTCCAAGCTCTTTCTTCTGTCTCATTCATTGATGTGATAAAATTTGGGTCTCTCATAAGTGTTCTTATTTGAGGTCCATCAAATATTCCAGCCTTTTTCTTCTCTTCACTAAGACCAGGAAAAGTTGAACATATATAGTTAAAGCATTCTCCACTGTGATTGAGAGCTTTGACGAGCTGCTTCATCAATCCAAGTTTTATGTGTAAGGGAGGAAAGACAATGTCCTTCCTATTCACTAGGGGATCATGGATGACATTCTTATTGCCAGATGCCAAACTCTGTCGCTGAGGCCATTCAGTTTTCACCCAATGCTCTGCTGTAGCTCTACTGTCCCAGTAGCACAGAAAACAAGGGTGATATCATAACAAATGGGAATTATGCATGTTCAAAGAAAACAAAGATATTCTCACATATATTGGGAGACTAAATGAAAACTAAATTTACCTTAGTGAACCGTATAAACCGGCACTTTTCATACACTACTTATATTTATCATGGAATTCTTGAAAATGGGCTATATACCTGTAGCGCAAAAACGTGATGTGATAGAGAAATTATAAGATCAGTTTTAATTCAGTACCCTCAAATTACTCTAAAATTGTTCTTAAAGTCCATGCACGAAAAAAAAAATTTTTTTTGTAGACCAGTGATATTCGATACTCAGCCCAGCAAGGACCCTTCTACTTCAGTTTCAGGACATACCAGTACCATCTTACATCAAAATATATATGCACATACAGTATTTAAATAGCCTTATAGAGGTCCAGTTAGTTAGGAGATGAGGCCTCTTCTATAAGAGACACTTTGAAAACTGCTCCTAGTAGGCGATTACTAAAGTACTGGCACATGACATTGGTATTGTCGACTGTTAGATACTAAGTACTCTCCCGTGGGTCACCGACCCCTCTCCCCAACCCCAAATAAAGACATGACTCCCAAATGGATATAATTGGCCACAGCGGCCTTTATTATAAACAAACAAAACATATAACAGTAAAATAAGCTGGAAGGGGTCCTTGAAGCTAAAAATCTGGTGTTAACCATATGATAAACTAGTGGACCGAGAACCAACCATAGTTTACTCTCAGCCGTTACCCCACTGGCTCGAGAGCACCAAAATTACCCCGGAGGGTTACCATTGTTCACTTCCAACTTAGGAATCTGGCCCACCGTTGCCAAGATTCCCCCAAAACACCAGACCCGAAACCAAAACTTATACCAACTGAAGAATCCATATCCCGACGGATCCCCCAGGCCAATTTAGCACCAACTCCAAGGACCCCTCCCACCACCACAACGAGGGTACTTGACCCCCTCAAGTACCCAAGACCCCACCACCCCTAACCGCTATGGCTCTTTTGATTCTGGTCTGCAGCCCCAGGGCCCACAAATCACTGCCCACGGTGTTCAAATGGACACCATCGCCCAGAAGAAAGTCGTCGCCTCCACATTCCAGCTCAAAATGCCAAACTGCCAGACCCCCATTCCGAACCACAAAACCAGACACTGCCCGATTCACCTTGATGCGGGCTTTATTAATCTTGACCACCGACCTAGCGTGCCTCCAAGATTTCCGCGGAACAATCTCCGACCACACTACGGACATCTCCCGAAAGATAATCTCAGCAAGTCATGCTTGATGTCTCTAATCAGCTCCTGACAAGGGCGAACTCCCAACATGTAACACCAAGATAGGGGGCCTGTCCAAACGAACTCCATTATGCACCTCCTGCATGACTCTGTTCCAGCCCATGCCCCGAAAACCCAACCACCTGATAACGGCCACGTCCCTGGAAAAACCCAGCTGTCTTCCATCCTGTTGGACATCTGCCCGCTTCGCGCCGCAATAAACGAAGGAGTGGCCGACAATCCAAACCAACAGCGAGGTTGAACCTGGAAAACACAAACAACTTAAAAACGTGCAGGCAAAACATGCAAGACAACCGATCAACCAACCTCTCAAGGCCTAACATAACTCCAATAACAGCCAGACTCCCACCGACCTATCCTCTGTAACACTGCAGGAGCCAAACCACCCAGCGCTGCCTCTGTAGCAGCCCCAATACGAAAAGAATGAGAGGAAAATCTAGAAGAGTCAACACCAATGGCCATTAATGCCTGCCGAAAAACCGCCACGAATTGATATCAGGAAAGAAACGTCCCGTCCTCGTGACTCAACAAAGGCCCATCTCTGTTCGGTTGAAAGCTATCAAAGACCCGCCAACAACGGATAGGACACATATCCGAACCCGGAACCGCGCCCAATACCACCTTCTTTCCTCTACCCGCCTGATCCGTCTTAGACCTCCGAATCCAAAATTGCAAAGACCCCCCGGTAACGAAGACGTCCCTGTCCCAAAGCCCCCTTGTCGAACAGTAGTAGGAGAAACGAGCTCCCCAACTCTCAAAGCTCCGAAAAATGCAAGGGAAAAGGCAAGCCAAAATAAGGCAGCCTCGAAACGGGAATCACAGATATCATCCAGCCGCGCACCTAACTGCTCCAACATCTCAAACGACACCGGGCGCCTGCGATCACCTCGGGTGCCTGCTCTCCTCATCCCCTTAGCCGCTTGCTTCACCAAAAAAGACTTCGTCAAATCCTGAAGACCCCGAAGCCGAAAACCAAAAGCCAAAGCTGCTATTATCCGGTCGACCTTAGCCGCCGACCATCCGTGATCCGCCCCATGTCTCAACCATAGCAGCAAGGCCCCAACTTGATCCTGTCCCGTATCGGCAACCCCGCACGACACCAACCAAATCTCCCAAGAACTCCATACCGACCAATAAGCCGACCACGTACTAGGATCCAAGGATGCCTGAATTAAAGGTTCTGCAGCCCGGACACCACGCTTCAAAGTTCCGCCGGGCATTTCAACTCCGTCTCCTCGGCGTCCGGAGCCAGCGACCGAAAACGCTCCCACTGAAAACGAGACAAAGAGTCGGCAATACAATTTTGAAAACCGGGCACATGAGATGCCGTAACATAAGCATTCATGGACAAACAAGACAATACCAACTGACGAAGAACTCTGATCACCGGAGGTGAGGATGTCGTCAAACTGTTAATGGCACATACCACTGCAAAACGAACCCTTTTATTATGGAAGTCATTGCCCCATAGCTGCACCGCCACCAAAATCGGGAAAATCTCCAGCAAGGTAATGTTCCTTACCAACCCGTTCGAAAACCATTCTTCCGGCCATCTAGCGGCACACCAACGGCCCCCAAAAAAGGCCCCAAAGCCAAAACCGCCCGACGCGTCAGTAAAGAGATCCAGGTCAGCATTACCCACCACTTCATCCATTAACAATGAACGCCCATTGTAACAAGCCAAAAACCGCTCCCATACCTCCAAATCGGCCTTGTGCTTGGCCGACAAACGAACAAAATGATGAGGGGCGCTCACCCCAGCCGTGGCACTAGCCAGCCTGCGGGAAAAAACTCTCCCCATTGGGATAATCCTGCACGCAAAATTCAGTTTCCCAAGGAGGGACTGCACTTCGCGCAACGGCAACTTCTTCAAGCGTCTAGCCCGAGCCACCTCATTCCTCAAACCAAGCACTTTGTCGACAGGCAACCTAAACTCCCATTTCACTGAGTCGATAACAATGCCTAAGAATGACAGACTCGTACACGAACCCTCAGTTTTCCCCGGCGCCAGTGGGACCCCGAACTGCTCAGCTATCCAAACAACAGTCCTCAACAGGACCTCGCAACATTGAGACCGATCAGGGCCTATGTACAAGAAGTCGTCCAGGTAATGGATCACAGAATCTAAACCGGACACGTCCCGAACTGCCCATTCAAGAAAGCATCTAAAGGCCTCAAAATAAGCATACAACAACGAACAACCCATCGGCAGGCATCTGTAAACATAAAACCCGCTGTCCCAAAAACAACCTATCAGCTATCGGGGTGAACCAGCAATAAACGAAAAGCCGACTCAATATCGGTCTTAGCCAACAACGCCCCCTTGCCACAACTACGCACCCACTTGGCTGCCTCATCAAACGACGTATAAACTACAGAACAAAGCTCTGGATTGATCCCATCATTCACAGACCTCCCTTTCGGGTAAGATAAATGTTGAATAAGCCTAAACTTGTTAGGCTCCTTCTTGGGAACCACACCCAACGGTGACACGACCAAGTCGTCCAAAGGAGGAATGGGAAAAGGTCCAAACATCCTACCTAACGCCACCTCTTTACTCAATTTTTCAGACACAACTGATGCGTGCAATTCAGCAGATCTAAGGTTTTTCAAACTCTGTGGCACATCAAAAGCAGGGGCGGGAATGCAAAAACCAACGATAAAACCTGCTCGCAGCAGCTCCGCCCTCTCCCTGTCAGGGAATCTATTTAGAAAGGGGACCATCGCGTCCAACCTCACCGGCGTCGCCCCCTTTGGAATTACCATCAGCCTTCCCTTTTTTCTTAAAACATCTGGATGCTCCATGGGAAGAACCGTTGCATTGCGAGCACAAGTGCTTGAACTTGCAAGTTCCAAACTTACACTGGCCCTCGTTGAACTGCCAGCACACGCCATGTTTTTGACCGCCGGATTGTCCTGACTGACCCCCGGTTCCTGAGGAGTTACCTTGCGAAGCGACTTGGCCGGAAGCTCTGGCCCCACTCTGAAAGGAATGACCAAACTTCGTAGGCGCTATAACATGCAACCACAACCCAATGTCTTTCTGGTCCCACCAGATCGCAGGACGAACCGCCTTCCATTGTCTAAACTGCTCGTCGTACTGCAACCATGCTTGGCCCCCATAAGCCCTATGCGCCTCACCTATAGAGTCCATGTAGCAAAACAAAGCGGAGCAATTCTCGGCGGCCTTCTCACCAATAACACTCGCCAAGATCGCAAACGCCTGAAGCCAATTCACAAACATCTGAGGAATGAGGCGCCATCGCCGCTTTTCCTCATCCTCCTTCTTACTATCCTCCTTCTTGTTCTTATCCAAATTAAATTTCTCCAACGGCAAAAGCAAAAAAATCTCCATGTATTCATCTTTCCAAATCTTTTCCCACACTTCCTTCTTCAAATGAGCCCCTAACGGCCCCTCAAAACAGACATATACCTCACCATGCGCCTTATCGTCCAAGCGAATGCCCCCTTCCTTTTCCTTCTCAGTCTGTATGGATACAGATACCGGCTCGGCTGACCTGTCCCACCCCATAGACCCGCTACCCGACAACTCAGGCACTATATCAGAAGAGCTCACCCAGGCTGACAAAGAGGACGTCCCTGACCTAACACCGCCCAATCGCGACAACAGCTCCCGAACACCTGACAACAGCTCCCCCACCCCTTCACAACTCACATCAGCCCGCACACCAACTTCATCACCCCAATCTACCTCCCAACCCAGTCTACCGCAACTAACGGAGGCGTAGAAAACGCCGGCGACATACAAAACACAGAATAGCTCTCACCAGGCTGCAGGGGAGCTGCGGTCCCCCAGCCGCAGATGCTGTAGTAATCCAGCCGTCTCTTGATCCCGAAGCCGACCTCAGGCCCTTCTGGATGGAAATTGCGCCTCTCAACGCAGCTCCCGCCAATCCGGCCCCTGCGGAGTGCACTGTGCTGGATCCGTCCGACCCGGGTGCAGCCTGGTGAAATGGAGCTCCAGACCCAGACCCGCCATCCGATCTGCTGCCGTATGTTCCCACCAAATAAGGTGCCGACCCGGTCGCAGATACGATAAGGGAACTGTGATCCCTAGCCGTGTCCAGCGGCCCTGCAGGAGCTGGGGCGCTGCCTGCCGTTGCCTCATGGAGATTCCCCCGCCGTCTCGCATTGCTAGCAGAGGCAGGCTGCATGGCCTGGTCATCACCGCAACGGCCCACCGCGACATCATTCTGGCTGTTGCTGGCTCTGGCGCGCGTCGGCCCCGCCCCCAGGAGCGAGGGGGGAGAAGGCCTGACCGCCGCCGCAGGCCTCAGCATGGCAGGTGGATTCCTCCCGGACCGCGGCCTGCTGGGGCGCTTGCGAGCAGGCATGCGGTCCGGAGGGTCCCTAGAGGGGCTCCTACGCCGCCGCCGAGACGCCTGGGGCACATCAGGGGAAAGACGCTCCGGTGGCCTCACTCGCCTGGACCGCCGCTCGCTGGGACCGGCCACCACGGGATCCCCGCTACTGCCGCCCAAGATGCCGGTCACCTGCGCCTCCAACCAGCCAGGGGGATGGTTCACCGCAGCCACCCGCAGCCGAAACAGCACCTGCTCTATGGCACTCATCCCGGTCAGCGCAGGTGTCCTGCTCGATTGGCTCCTGAGCGGGAAGTGACCGGCTCCACCCCCCACCAAAGCTATAGTATCCTAACTCCCCACTAATTCCCTCCCCCTTATTGCATTAACCCCCAACCTCCCTTATACCTAGCTCCAAACCCCCTGTCATAACGGCTTCCACGTACGCCGCCCGTGGGAGAGGGTGGGGCGGCTCGCTCCAGCCTGCTCTACACTGTCATTTTATTGATTTATGTATAGAAAGGGTTAATCACATTGTATTTTAATCGCATATAACTGTCAATTCTGTGGAAGTGTACCTGCCTGTACTCTTAGTCTGTTTTATTGAGAGTAATTGCTGTCATTGCATTTGTCACTTATATACCGTTTACCTACAATCCTTTCATTTGTTTTTATCAACTGGTTAGTGAATATTAATATTATATTATCTAATCTTTGTGCGTGTCTGTTGATTTTTGCTGCACCCCTTGTCCTGTGGCCGACTGGCCGTCTCTCGTCCACGTTTCAGGCGGTGAAAGGTTGACTGTGATGGACGTACGTCTTTTTTTCAACGTATGTAACTATGTAACAATGTCTTTTTACATTTTACTGTTGTTTTTTTTTTGCAGACTCTCAGGGCTGTCATTTTCATTTGTAAGTGTCTGCGCATGACACTAAGGCTTCTTTCACACTTGCGTCGGTACGCGGCCGTCGCTAAGCGTCGGCGTGACGTACCGACGAGCGTTGTGAAAATTCGGCACAACGTGGGCTGCGGATGCAGTTTTTCAACGCATCCGCTGCCCATTCTAAAGTCCCAGAAAGGAGGGGGCAGAGTTCTGGTCGCGCATGCGTGGTAGGAAATGCAGGATCCGACGTACAAAAAACGTTCCCTTGAACGTTTTTTCGTGACGACGGTCCGCCAAAACACGACGCATCCAATGCACAACGGACGCGACGTATGGCTATACGTCGCGATCCGTCGGTAATGCAAATCTATGGGAAAAAAAAGCATCCTGTGGGCACATTTGCAGGATGCGTTTTTTTCCCAAAACGACACATTGCGATGGAGGACAAACGACGCAAGTGTGAAAGTAGCCTTACAAACTGTAAATACTGCAGCTCCTGGGCATAGGAGACGGTGGTCCGACCACATCTCATACACTTTTGCTGTCTCCAGCTGTGAACTGGCCACCTATGCATTCCCAGTCACGGCTGTGAGGAGAGCCAGGCACCACTTTTTTGTAGCTCCCAGTTGGGTTGCCAGCTATAATTTCCCCCTGTCACCGCTCACACTGTTCAACGCAAGAAATGACAGGACATGTCTAGATTTGATGCGTGGAGGTCCAGGATGCGGCCAGTAGTGAGTATCAGGGTGGTGAGTGGTGATGAGCTGCCTGACATTGCACTACTGTGAGAGCACAGCATATGATGAAGACTTCTTTAAACAAGTCACTAGCCTGGAATTGTTAGTAGAACACCAGGCTGCCAACCTGTGCTCATCACCGCTGTCATCACAATGTTCAGAGCACAACAGTATAATCATCGCACTGCTGTGCTCTGAACACTGACTGAGCTCTGCTATGTCAGGCATCTGAAGGAGATTTTACACTGACATACCAGAGCCGTGTATCTAATGTCATCATGGGTAATGCAGCGTATTTAATGCCCATCATGTGTGATAGAACCCACAGAGATTTGTATCTACTCCCATTATGTGTGATACAGCCCATAGAGGAGCGCATGTAATCCCCATATTGTGTGTTACAGCCCACAGAGTAGTGTATCTACTTCATCATGTGTGATACAGCCCTCAGAGCTATACATCTACTGCCCATCATGTGTTATACAGCCCACAAAGCTGTGCATCTAATGCCCATCATGTGCGATAAAGCCTGCAGAGCAGTACATCTATTATCATTATTATTATCAATTATTTTTAGAGCACCATTGATTCAACGGTGCTGTAATGAGAAGAGGTTAAATGATAAATACAAATATACATTACATGGAACACAGGGCCGTATTTAGAGTTTCTGCTGCCCTAGGCACTTTTAGTGCTGCCTCCCCCTTTGGTGAGTATGACACTATCGGCAGTGATTTTGGCAAGAATCGCTGATGTGAAAGTAGCCTTTTGCAGCAGATTTGGGCAGTTTTTCTGCATCTGCCGCGTAACGGATCAATTATGGCAACACTGCGTTCGACCTCATTCATTCCCTATGGGATTTGCGGTACTTGCTGTGATCTGGCAAATGCAGTACCATACCGCCCAACTTTTGGAGGGAAAGAGATATAACGTTTGCGGCGCGCAGTGCGCCGTGGCAAATTTTAGGCCACGCCTCTGACCACACCCATTTCACAACTAGTCACACCCATATCCACGCCCCAACCACACCCATTTAGCACTGCTGATCACACTTTCATATACAATAATTATAAACAAAAAAATATGGCCACACAGTGCTCCATACTGTATAATGGCCACACATGATGCTCCATACTGTATAATGGCCACACATGATGCTCCATACTGTATAATGGCCACACATGATGCTCCATACTGTATAATGGCCACACATGATGCTCCATACTGTATAATGGCCACATAGTGCTCCATACTGTATAATGGCTACACATGATGCTCCATACTGTATAATGGCAACACATGATGCTCCATACTGTATAATGGCCACACATGATGCTCAATACTGTAACATGGCCACACATGATGCTCCATACTGTATAATGGCCACACATGATGCTTTATACTGTATAATGGCCACATGATGCTCCATACTGTATAATGGCCACACATGATGCTCTATACTGTATAATGGCCACACATGATGCTCCATACTGTATAATGGCCACACATGATGCTCCATACTGTATAATGGCCACACATGATGCTCCATACTGTATAATGGCCACACATGATGCTCCATACTGTATAATGGCCACACATGATGCTCCATACTGTATAATGGCCACATAGTGCTCCATACTGTATAATGGCTACACATGATGCTCCATACTGTATAATGGCAACACATGATGCTCCATACTGTATAATGGCCACACATGATGCTCAATACTGTAACATGGCCACACATGATGCTCCATACTGTATAATGGCCACACATGATGCTTTATACTGTATAATGGCCACATGATGCTCCATACTGTATAATGGCCACACATGATGCTCTATACTGTATAATGGCCATTGGCCACACATTATGCTCCATACTGTATAATGGCCACACATGATGCTCCATAATGTATAATGACCCCTGTCATGATCTCTGCAGGCAGAGATCATAGCAAGCCTATAGAGGGACAAGCTCTCGGAAGATGGAACTATACTGACCATGAACTAAGCCTGCCGCGCAACTAGAAATAGCCAGGTAGCATTTCCTATTTATTGCTAGATGCCCAGCTCTGGCCTAAGACCTAAATAGCTAGCAGAGGGAAATATAAGACCTGGCTCACCTCTAGAGAAATATTCAAAAGAAGACAGTAGCCCCCCACATATAATGACGGTGAGTTCAGATGAAACAACAAACGCAGCAGGAAAATAGTCTTAGCAAATTTGAGGTCCGCTTACTAGATAGCAGAAGACAGATAGTATACTTTCATGGTCAGCAGAAAAACACTAACAAAACACCATCCAGAGATTACCTTAAACTCTGGCATTAACTCATAACACCAGAGTAGCAATCCCTGATCAACGAGAGCTTTCCAGACACAGTAACAAAACTTCAGCTGTGAACTGGAACAAATAGGCAAAACGAAACATGGACAAAAGTCCAACTTATCTAGTAGTTGTCAGAAGCAGGAACAAGCACTGAGAGGCATCAGATAACATTGTTGACCGGCAAGAAACCACCAGAGAAATGAGCTTAAATAGCGACACCCACTACTGATGGAAACAGGTGAAACAGGAAAGAGGATGACAAGTCCAATTCCACAAGCGGCCACCGGGGGAGCCCAGAATCCAAATTCACAACAGTACCCCCCCCTCAAGGAGGGGGCACCGAACCCTCACCAGATCCACCAGGGCGACCAGGATGAGCCCTATGGAAGGCACGAACAAGATCAGAAGCATGAACATCAGATGCATTGACCCAAGAATTATCCTCCTGGCCGTAACCCTTCCAATTGACCAGATACTGGAGTCTCCGTCTGGAAACACGAGAGTCCAAAATTTTCTCCACAACGTACTCCAACTCACCCTCAACCAACACCGGAGCAGGAGGCTCAACTGAAGGTACAACAGGTACCTCATACCTGCGCAATAACGACCGATGAAAAACGTTATGAATGGAAAAGGACGCAGGGAGGTCCAAACGGAAAGAAACAGGATTAAGAATCTCCAATATTCTATAAGGGCCGATGAACCGAGGTTTAAACTTAGGAGAAGAGACCCTCATAGGGACAAAACGAGACGACAACCACACCAAATCTCCAACACAAAGCCGAGAACCAACACGACGATGACGGTTGGCAAAACGCTGAGTCTTCTCCTGGGACAACTTCAAATTGTCCATAACCTGCCCCCAGATGTGATGCAATCTCTCCACCACCGCATCCACTCCAGGACAATCCGAGGATTCCACCTGACCGGAGGAAAATCGAGGGTGAAACCCCGAATTACAGAAAAACGGGGACACCAAGGTGGAAGAGCTGGCCCGATTATTGAGGGCGAACTCTGCCAATGGCAAAAAAGCAACCCAATCATCCTGGTCAGCAGAGACAAAACACCTCAGATATGTCTCCAGGGTCTGATTAGTCCGCTCGGTCTGGCCATTAGTCTGAGGGTGAAAAGCAGATGAAAAAGACAAATCTATGCCCATCCTAGCACAGAATGCCCGCCAAAATCTAGACACAAATTGGGTACCTCTGTCAGAAACAATATTCTCAGGAATACCGTGCAATCGGACAACATTCTGAAAAAACAGAGGAACCAACTCAGAAGAAGAAGGCAACTTGGGCAGAGGAACCAAATGGACCATTTTAGAGAAACGGTCACAGACCACCCAGATGACAGACATCTTCTGGGAAACAGGCAGATCTGAA
This sequence comes from Ranitomeya variabilis, assembly GCF_051348905.1. Classification (NCBI taxonomy): domain Eukaryota; kingdom Metazoa; phylum Chordata; class Amphibia; order Anura; family Dendrobatidae; genus Ranitomeya; species Ranitomeya variabilis. The sequence goes on from NC_135232.1 coordinate 242,062,794, forward strand.
ATAAAATCCATCGAGATGTGTGTCCAAGGCCTCTTAGGAATAGGCAAGGGCAACAGCAGTCCGCTAGCCCGAGAACTACAAGACTTGGCCCGAGCACAAATGTCACATGACTGCACAAAGACTCGCACATCTCGTGACAGGGAAGGCCACCAGAAGGATCTTGCCACCAAATCCCTGGTACCAAAAATTCCGGGATGACCTGCCAATGCAGAAGAATGTACCTCAGAGATGACTCTACTGGTCCAATCATCCGGAACAAACAGTCTATCAGGCGGACAACGATCCGGTCTATCCGCCTGAAACTCTTGCAAGGACCGCCGCAGATCAGGAGAAACGGCCGACAAAATTACTCCCTCCCTAAGGATACCTGTGGGTTCAGCATTACCAGGAGAGTCCGGGTCAAAACTCCTAGAAAGGGCATCTGCCTTAACATTCTTAGAACCCGGTAGGTATGACACCACAAAATTAAAGCGAGAAAAAAATAAAGACCAGCGCGCCTGTCTAGGATTCAGGCGCCTGGCAGTCTCAAGATAAATCAAATTTTTGTGGTCAGTCAATACCACCACCCGATGCTTAGCCCCCTCTAGCCAATGGCGCCACTCCTCAAACGCCCACTTCATGGCCAAAAGCTCCCTATTCCCAACATCATAATTCCGCTCTGCGGGCGAAAATTTGCGAGAAAAGAAGGCACAAGGCCTAATGACGGAGCAGTCGGAACCTTTCTGTGACAACACTGCCCCAGCTCCGATCTCCGAAGCGTCAACCTCAACCTGAAAAGGCAGATTCACATCAGGCTGACGTAACACAGGGGCAGAGGCAAAACGGTGCTTAAGCTCCTGAAAGGCCTCCACAGCATGAGGGGACCAATTAGCAACATCAGCGCCATGTCTGGTCAAATCAGTCAGTGGTTTAACGACATCCGAAAAACCAGCAATAAATCGGCGGTAAAAGTTGGCAAAGCCCAAAAATCTCTGAAGACCCTTAAGAGAGGAGGGCTGAGTCCAGTCACAAATAGCTTGCACCTTGACGGGATCCATCTCAATGGAAGAGGGAGAAAAAATATACCCCAAAAAGGAAATTTTCTGGACCCCAAAAACGCACTTAGACCCCTTCACACATAAAGAATTAGACCGCAGAACCTGAAAAACTCTCCTGACCTGCTGGACATGAGAGTCCCAGTCATCAGAAAAAATCAGAATATCATCCAGATATATTATCATAAATTTATCCAGAAAATCGCGGAAAATATCATGCATAAAAGACTGGAAGACTGAAGGGGCATTAGAAAGACCAAAAGGCATGACCAAATACTCAAAGTGGCCCTCGGGCGTATTAAATGCGGTCTTCCACTCATCCCCCTGCCTGATCCGCACCAAATTATACGCCCCACGAAGATCAATTTTAGAGAACCACTTAGCACCCTCTATACGAGCAAACAAATCAGTAAGCAATGGCAATGGGTATTGGTACTTAACAGTGATCTTATTCAGAAGCCGATAATCAATACATGGTCTCAAAGAGCCGTCCTTTTTTGAGACAAAGAAAAACCCAGCTCCCAAGGGAGAAGAAGATGGACGAATATGTCCCTTTTCCAAAGACTCCTTTATATATTCCCGCATAGCAGCATGTTCCGGCACAGACAGATTAAACAAACGACCCTTTGGATATTTGCAACCCGGTATCAAATCTATGGCACAATCGCACTCACGGTGCGGAGGTAACGACCCAAGCTTGGGTTCGTCAAAGACGTCTTGATAATCTGAGAGGAACTCAGGGACTTCAGAGGGAATGGACGACGAAATAGAAACCAAAGGTAAGTCCCCATGAATACCCTTACATCCCCAGCTCAACACAGACATTGCTCTCCAGTCCAAGACTGGATTGTGAGACTGCAACCATGGCAATCCCAGCACCAAATCGTCATGTAAATTATACAGCACCAGGAAACGAATAATCTCCTGGTGATCCGGATTGATACGCATGGTTACTTGTGTCCAGTATTGTGGTTTATTATTAGCCAATGGGGTGGAGTCAATCCCCTTCAGAGGAATAAGAGTCTCCAAAGGCTCTAAATCAAAACCACAACGATTGGCAAAGGACCAATCCATAAGACTCAGAGCGGCGCCAGAGTCAACATAGGCGTCCGTGGCAATGGATGACAAAGAGCAAATCAGGGTTACAGACAAAATAAACTTAGACTGAATGGTGCCAATGGAAACAGACTTATCAAGCTTCTTTGTACGCCTAGAGCATGCTGATATAACATGAGTAGAATCCCCACAATAGAAGCACAATCCATTCTTCCGTCTAAAATTCTGTCGCTCGCTCCTGGACAGAATTCTATCACACTGCATACTTTCTGGCGTCTTTTCCATAGACACCGCCAGATGGTGCACCGGTTTGCGCTCCCGCAGACGCCTATCAATCTGAATAGCCATTGTCATGGACTCATTCAGACCTGCAGGCACAGGGAACCCCACCATAACATCCTTAACGGCATCAGAGAGACCTTCTCTGAAAGTTGCCGCTAAGGCGCACTCATTCCACTGAGTAAGCACAGACCATCTACGGAATTTTTGGCAGTAAACCTCAGCTTCGTCTTGCCCCTGAGATAGTGCCATCAAAGTTTTTTCTGCCTGAAGTTCCAAATGAGGTTCCTCATAAAGCAAGCCCAAGGCCAGAAAAAACGCATCCACATCGCGCAACGCAGGATCCCCTGCTGGCAATGAGAAGGCCCAATCTTGAGGGTCACCCCTGAGCAAGGAAATCACAATCCTAACCTGCTGAGCAGGGTCTCCAGCTGAACGAGACTTCAGGGACAAATAAAGCTTACAATTATTTCGGAAATTCTGGAAGCTAGCTCTATTCCCTGTGAAGAACTCCGGCAAAGGAATTCTCGGCTCAGATACTGGAGCATGTACCACAAAATCTTGTAAATTTTGTACTTTCGTGATGAGATTATTCAAACCCGCAGTTACACTCTGAAGATCCATTATTGTCAGGTGCACACAGAGCCATACAGAGATTAGGAGGAGAGAGAGAAAAAAGACTGCAGCAAGGCAAACTGGAGGAAAAAAAAAAAAAAAAAAAAAAACAATTCCAGCAGACTTCTTATAACTCTCCTGTCTCAACCTGGGTCTTTAACACTTTACGGTCCGGTCAAACTGTCATGATCTCTGCAGGCAGAGATCATAGCAAGCCTATAGAGGGACAAGCTCTCGGAAGATGGAACTATACTGACCATGAACTAAGCCTGCCGCGCAACTAGAAATAGCCAGGTAGCATTTCCTATTTATTGCTAGATGCCCAGCTCTGGCCTAAGACCTAAATAGCTAGCAGAGGGAAATATAAGACCTGGCTCACCTCTAGAGAAATATTCAAAAGAAGACAGTAGCCCCCCACATATAATGACGGTGAGTTCAGATGAAACAACAAACGCAGCAGGAAAATAGTCTTAGCAAATTTGAGGTCCGCTTACTAGATAGCAGAAGACAGATAGTATACTTTCATGGTCAGCAGAAAAACACTAACAAAACACCATCCAGAGATTACCTTAAACTCTGGCATTAACTCATAACACCAGAGTAGCAATCCCTGATCAACGAGAGCTTTCCAGACACAGTAACAAAACTTCAGCTGTGAACTGGAACAAATAGGCAAAACGAAACATGGACAAAAGTCCAACTTATCTAGTAGTTGTCAGAAGCAGGAACAAGCACTGAGAGGCATCAGATAACATTGTTGACCGGCAAGAAACCACCAGAGAAATGAGCTTAAATAGCGACACCCACTACTGATGGAAACAGGTGAAACAGGAAAGAGGATGACAAGTCCAATTCCACAAGCGGCCACCGGGGGAGCCCAGAATCCAAATTCACAACAGACCCCACATTATGCTCAATACTGTATAATGCCCCCCCCTCCCATCTTGTATGCATGGCTCATCTCCCCCCTATCCTGTATGCATGGCTCATATCCCCCCATCCTGTATGCATGGCTCATCTCCCTCCCATCCCATATGCATGGCTCATATCCCCCCTCCTTTATGCATGGCTCATAATCCCCCCCGTATGCATGGCTCATAGTCCCCCCCTGTATGCATGGCTCATAATTCCCCCCCAACTCCTGTATGCATGGCTCATATTCCACCACCACCCCCTCCTGTATGCATGGCTCATAATTCCCCCCCTGTATGCATGGCTCATATCTTACCCCTCCTGTATGCATTGCTCATATCCCACCCCTCCTATATGAATGGCTCATAATCCCCCCTGTATGCATGGCTTATATTCCCCCTCCTCCTGTATGCATGGCTCATATCCCCCCCTCCTGTATGCATGGCTCATATCCCCCTCCTGTATGCATGGCTCATAATTCCCCCCCTGTATGCATGGCTCATATCCCACCCCTCCTGTATGCATGGCTCATATTCCCCCCTGTATGCATGGCTCATATCTCCCCCTCCTGTATGCATGGCTCATATCCCCCCTCCTCCTGTATGTATGGCTCATACCCCCCTCCTGTATGCATGGCTCATATTCCTCCTATGTATGCATGGCTCATATTCCCCATCCAGTATGCATGGCTCATATTCCCCCTCCTCCTGTATGCATGGCTCATATTCCCTCATATGCATGGCTCATCTCTCCACCCCCCCGCTCCCGCTCCTTCTCCTTCTCCCATCTTGCATGGCGCGGCTTACCATCCTCCTTCATCCCCCCGTCCCCTGTCCCTCATACTCACCTGTCCCACACCACACCTTAATGAGCGGTACCACGTGACCGCTCACTCAGGATGCGCTACAGATGCTGAGACCAGGCATCGCTGGAGCAGGGTGAGTATGACGTCTTCAAGGAGGGTGGGTAGGAGGCAGGCGGTGGGTGGGGGGTGGGGGCGGTCAGTCGGGAGGTGACCCAGGACTTAAAAAAACAAAAAACCTTGCTCAGGTGCCGCCACCCCACATCGTCCCTGCCCTAGGCACGTGCCCTCAAGTGCCTAGTGGCAAATACGGCCCTGACGGAACAAAATAACAATGACAGACAGGTACAGAAAGGAGAGAGCCCTGCCCATGCAGGCTTGCATTCTACAGGATAATGGGGAAGGGACAGTAGGATGGAGGTTTGCAGCAGTTCCAGTGTTGAGGTGGCAGTGAGTCATTGCAGGCTATAAGCTTTCTTGAAGAGATGGGTTTGTAAGTTCCTTCTGAAAATTCCAAATATGGCGGATAATTGGAGATTTTGGGGCACAGAATTCCAGAGGATGGGGGATTCTCAAGAGAAGTCTTGGAGAAGATTGGGTGAGGAGAGTATAAGTGTGAGGAGAGAAAGAGGTCTTTAGAGGTCTGGAGGTTACATTTTGGAAGATTAGTTCAGAGATATACGGAGGAGACAAATTATGGACTGTTTGAGCTGGATAAGTTGGAGAATTGGAAGCCAATGAAGGGATTTGCAGAGGGGAGAAGCAGAGGAGAAGGGAGGAGAAAGTGGATTAATCGGGCAGCGGAGTTAAGGACAGACTGGAGAAGTCTGAGCGGTAGCTGGGAGGCCACAGAGGAGGATATTGCAATAGTAGAGGCAGGAGATGATGAGGGCATGCACTAATATTTTAGTAGATTCAGGGTTGAGGAAAGGATAAATTCTTGCAATATTTATGAGTTCAAGGCAGCAAGAGGCAGTGAGAGCTTGAATGTGCAATTTGAAGGAAGGGCAAAGTCGAGGGTTACTACGAAGCAGCGGACTTCCAGTACAGGGGAAAGCGTGATGTCATTTATTGTGATAGATAAATAGATCAGGTAAGGGAGTTAGGTGATGTGCAGGAAAGACTTCTCTTTTGTCCGTATTGAGCTTTAGGAAGTGTGATGAGAAAAAGACGGGTATGGCTGATTGACACTCTAGGATTCTGGATATCAGAGAAATGACATCTGAACCGGAGAGGTAGATCTGAGTAGCATCAGCATATAGGTAATACTGGAAGCCATGGGACTTTATGTGTAGTCCCAGGCCCAAGGTATAGATTGTACAGAGTAGGGGTACCAAGACAGAGCCTTGATGGACATCGACAGAGAGAGAGAGCGGGATGAGGATGTAGTCATAGTATCATAGAATGCTAGAGTTGCAAGGGACCTCAAGGGTCATTGTGTCCAACGCCTTACGTAATGCAGCAAAGAATTCACTAAACCATCTAAGACAGATGTTTGAATACGCCCAGCCTCTGTTTGAAGACTTCCATTGATGGAGATTCACTACCTCTCGTGGTAGCCTGTTCCACTCATTAATCACGCTCACTGCCAATTTTTTTTTCTAATATCTAAACTGTATCTTCTCTTTTTCAGTTCCATTCCATTACTTCTCCTATTTCCATGTGCAAATGAGAATAAGGAGGATCCCTCTACACTGTGACATCCCTTCAGATATTTCAAGACAGCTATTAAGTCTCTTCTTAGCCTTCTTTTTTGCAAGCTAAATATTCCCAGATCCTTTAACTTGTCCTCGTAGGACATACTTGACAGTCAGCTCACCATCCTGGTCACTCTTCTCTGAACTTGCTCCAGTCTTTCAATGTCTTTTTTAAAATGTGGTGACCAGAACTGAATACAGTATTCCAGATGAGGCCTTACCAAGGAGGAGTAGAGGGGGATAATTACTTCACATGATCTAGACTCTATGCTTTTCTTAATACATACTAGAACTATGTTTGCCTTTTTTGCTGCTGCATCACACTGTTGACTCATGTGTAGTGTTGAGCGATACCGTCCGATACTTGAAAGTATCGGTATCGGATAGTATCGGCCGATACCCAAAAAGTATCGGATATCGCCGATACCGATACCCGATACCAATACAAGTCAATGGGACACCAAGTATCGGAAGGTATCCTGTATGGTTCCCAGGGTCTGAAGGAGAGGAAACTCTCCTTCAGGCCCTGGGATCCATATTAATGTGTAAAATAAAGAATAAAAATAAAAAATATTGATATACTCACCTCTCCGACGCAGCCTGGACCTTACCGATGTAACCGGCATCTTCCGTTCCTAAGAATGAGCGCTTGAAAGACCTTAGATGACGTCGCGGCTTGTGATTGGTCGAGTGGCGGTCACTTGACCGCTCACGCGACCAATCACAAGCCGAGACGTCATCTAAGGTCTTTCAAGCGCTCATTCTTAGGAACGGAAGATGCCGGTTACATCGGTAAGTTCCAGGCTGCGTCGGAGAGGTGAGTATATCAATATTTTTTATTTTTATTCTTTATTTTACACATTAATATCGATCCCGATACCGATTCCCGATATCACAAAAGTATCGGATCTCGGTATCGGAATTCCGATACAGCAAATATCGACCGATACCCGATACTTGCGGTATCGGAATGCTCAACACTACTCATGTGCAGTCTGTGATCTGTTAGTATACCCAAGTCTTTTTCACAAGTGCTGTTGCATAGTTCTATTCCTCCCTTACTGTTTTTCTGGCCAGATGTAGAATTTTGCATTTCTCATTGTTAAACACCATGCTATTAGTTGCTGCCCATTGTTCAAGCTTCTTTAGATCCTTCTGAATCCTTTCTATGTCTTCTCTAGTGTTAGCTATCCCTCCTAGCTGTGCATGATCTGCAAATGATTAGGGTAACTTCAGTTCCCTTAACTAGATCGTTCATAGAAATGTAGAACAACATTGGGGCCAGGAAAGAGCCTTGTGGTACCCCACTCAAATACTCCTCCAATTGGATTTGCAACCATTTATGACCACTCTGGGGGAGACGTTAAATGTGCAATTGAAAAAGGTATGTGGAGATGCAAGAGAGGGCAAGTCTTTTTAGCCAAGGGAAGGGATCATTTGTAGTAGGAGACATCGGTCGACTGTTTCAAGGCAGAGGACAGGTCTAGAATGAGGAGTATAATTAATTGTCTATTAGTTTTGGCAGTAAGTTGTTAGTAATTTTGGTCAGAGCAGTTTTGGTGGAATGGTGGAGATGGATTGTAGGTCATCAAAAAAGAGAGCTAGATAAGAGATGGGGAAAGTTCAGCATAGTCATGCTGTTTGAGGATTTTTGAGGCAAACAGGAGCAGTATGGGGTGATAGCTGGAAGTAGAGGTTGGGTCAAGGAATGTCTTCTTCAGGATAGATGTGATGGTTGCATGTTTGAAAGAGGAAGGGAAGATAACAGAAGATAATGATAGGTTGAAGAGATGGGTTAGGGCTGAGATAAGCATGGTGGTGAGGTTGTCAAGGAGGTGGGATGGGATTGAGTGCACAAATGGTGAGGTGCACTATGGAGAAAAGATGAGCTTTCCTTCTATGAAGGTGGGGAGGAAGATTATGAGGGAGGGACAGTGGCCTGTTATACATAGGGGTTGAGGTGGATGGCTTGGAAAGATTTGCCTTGTTTGGTGAGTATTATTTTTTAAATGTTCAGCAAAGTCTTCTGCAGAGATGAGGCAGTCAGAGAAACAGTGGAGGGTGGACGAGGAAGTTAAACATGTTAAATAGCTGTTTGCAATTGTGGGATAAAGAAGAAACAGGAGTGGTGAAGTAGTCTTGTTTAGTAGAGGTGAGGGCCACCTTGAATATGAAAGTTGCTTGTTTGAGCTCGCTGAAGTCTTACTGTTAATTCATTTTCTTCCAGCGCTACTCCGCAACCTTGGTACTTGCCAAAGCTTTTTGGCGAGGTTATTTTATCAGGGTTGTCTATTGATTCGTAGCACTCTGCCATGCATGAAATGGGCTGTGGGAGCGTGGCGATCATCTGGTGCAGAGTGCTTCGTTGTTCCTGAGCACTCTGAAGCAGGTCTTTTTAGGACCTCCAGTAACCCATGATACGGTGCTCCAACTGTTGGCATTGACTCAGGGCTCGTCCCTGGTCAGCCATTTTCCCGTCCACTTCCGCACCTTAGCATCTATGCTGGAGTGGTCAGATAAAGCCCTTATCCCTATATTTTGGAGGGGGCTGGCTGACCATGTGAAGGATGCTCTGGCCTCTAGGGAGATTCCTGCCACACTGGAGGAGTTAATAGCTGTGTCTACTCGTATTGACCTCCTTTTTCACGAGCAGAGGTTAGAGCGGGCCGAGTGTAGGCAGAGGTTTCGGCTGGCTCCCACCATCGCCAAACCTTTGGAATCTCCGGTCCTGGTCCGAGTCACATGAGGCCATGGAAGTGTCACGAGCGGGATCTTAGTCCCGGACCGCTTGTGCACTCAAGGTCTGTCATGTTTGCCAGCAGTCAGGACATCTTGACAGATGTTCCCAGTGGTCGAGGAAACGTCAACGTCTAGTGGTAGTAGGTGGAAGTACACTAGACATGGCAACTTTGCCTCCAAAATTGTCCTTTAAGGGGACAATTACAATAGGCTCATTCATTCACTCGGTAGAGCTCTGCGTGGATTCTGGGGCGGAGGGCAATTTTATGTCTTCTGCCTTCTCCCAACATCACGCAATACCCCTGGTAATGCTAGCTCAACCAGTAACCGTACGAGTGGTGAATGGGTCGACACTGCCTTCACAGATAACACACCAGAAAATCCCTTTCACTCTGTCCATGTCACCATCTCATCAGGAGATTATATCTCTACTCATCATTCCTGAGGGAATTGATGAGGTCCTGTTAGGGATACCTTGGCTACGGTACCACTCTCCTCATATTGAGTGGTCCACAGGCAGAATTTTGAGATAGGGTGAATCTTGTGGTGGTAGATGTCAGAGGGAAAGCATTCAGGTTGCTACTACTGAGGTACCTGCAGATCTATCCTCTCTCCCCAAGCAATATTGGCCCTATGCGGACCCTTCCACCTCATCGCCCCTATGACTGTCCTATTGACCTCTTGCCTGGTGCTGAGCCTCCCCGGGGTCGAGTCTATCCGTTATCTCTCCCAGAGATGGAGGCAATGTTACAGTACATCCAGGAAAATCTGGCAAGAGGATTCATTAGAAAGTTAGTGTCACCTGCAGAGGCTGGGTTCTTCTTCGTGCAGAAGAAGAACAGGGAACTACATCCATGCATAGACTACAGGGGTCTTAACGCCATCACCGTAAAGAATAAGTATCCCCTGCCCTTGATATCTGAGCTTTTTGATAGGCTTCGGGGAGCAAGGGTATTTACTAAACTAGATCTGCGGGGTGCAAACAACCTGATTCGCATCCGTGAGGGGGACAAATGGAAGACGGCTTTTAACACCAGGGATGGGCACTATGAATATCTAGTGATGCCCTTTGGGCTCTGTAATGCCCCAGCCATTTTCCAAGACTTTGTTAATGATATCTTCCGGGATATGCTCTCCACCTCGGTCGTAGTCTATCTGGATATTCTCATCTACTTTCCAGATATTGACTCCCTCCGGAGAGATGTTTGCAGAGTCTTCGACCTCTGACGAACACATTACCTCTACGCCAAGTTGAAGAAGTGTGTGTTTGAGCAGGAGTCTTTACCTTTCCTGGGCTATATCATCACCTCCCAGGGATTGGCTATGGATCCTGCCAAACTACAGGCTGTAATGGACTAGCAAGAACTCCATTCTCTTAAAGCGGTGCAGCGCTTTATGGGGTTCATTAACTATTATCGCCAGTTCATCTCTCATTTCTCAACTATGGTAGCTCCCTTGGAAGCCCTCACCAAGAAGGGAGCAAATCCCAAATTGTGGTCTGAGGAGGTCTCCAAGGCCTTCACTTCTATTAAATTTCATTTTGCTAGCGCTCCCATCCTACATCGCCCCGATGTAGATAAGCCATTTGTAATGGAGGTGGATGCCTCATCCGTTGGTGCTGGAGCAGTCCTCTATCAAAAAGATGCCCAAGGTCAGAAGCATCCTTGCTTCTTCTTTTCCAAGACCTTCACACCAGCGGAGAGGAATTATTCCATCGGGGACAGGGAGTTACTAGCAATGAAGTTGGCCTTCTCTGAGTGGAGACATCTTTTGGAGGGGGCTCGCTTTCCCTTCCAAGTATTCACAGACCACAAGAATTTGGTCTACTTACAGACAGCCCAGCGGTTAATTTCTCGCCAGGCCAGATGGTCCTTGTTCTTCTCCCGGTTCCATTTCACCCTCCATTTTTTTTCCGGGGAAAAGAACATTCGTGCCGATGCTGTCTCTCACTCCGTTGTATCATCTGAGGAGGAGGAAGAGGAGCCTCGGCTTATTGTCCCTTCCGAGAGTCTGAGAACTGTGGCCCCGGTTTCGCTAGAGTCTGTGCCTCCGGGCAAGACTTTTGTACCATCAAGTTTGCGTCCGGAGGTTCTCTCTTGGGCTCACTCGTCCAGGGTGGGAGGATGTTTTGGGACCAAAAGGACATCTTAGCTACTTGCGAGGACATACTGATGGCCGCATATGGCCTGTGACGTCGCAGACTATGTTCTGGCGTGTGTCTCCTGTGCCAAGAACAAGTCTCCTCATCAACGGCCAGCTGGGTTGCTTCACCCCCAGCCGGTGGCGGACAGGCCCTGGGAGATGGTTGTGATGGATTTTGTAGAGGGCTTACCCAAGTCTCATAGCTGCACCATTATTTGGGTGATCACCAACCATTTTTCCAAAATGGTGCACTTGGTGCCTCTTCCACGGCTACCTTATCTGCGGGTTCCTGTGCCTATGCCAGTGTCTTCCGCTGACTCTAGGGTGGCAGACTGGGCTGTGGAGTCACGGGACATTTGGGACCACACTCAGGATGCCATCCGGGCCTCCAAGGAGAGAATGAGGTCCTCCGCCAATGCACATCGGCACCCTGCTCTGAGCTTTGCTCCTGGCGACTTAGTGTGGCTCTCCACCCGTAACATCAGGCTGCAAGTTGAGTCCACTAAGTTTGCGCCTCGCTACTTGGGTCCCTTCAAGGTCCTCGAACAGGTTAACCCTGTGGTCTACCATCTGGCCCTTCCTCCATGCCTAGGTATCACTGACACCTTTCATGTGTCCCTCTTAAAGCCGGGACATCGGGTTCACCTACGGATGATTACAAGGTGAATGCTATTTTGGGGTGCAAGGTGGTACATGGCAAAAAATTTTATTTGGTGGACTGGAAGGGTTATGGCCCAGAGGACAGGTCCTGGGAGCCTGCTGAGCACATTCGAGCTCCGCAGCTCATTGCTGCCTATGAGCGTAGTGAGGTCCAAGGAGTGGGGCCCTGGGGGGGTGACGTTAGGTGTCGAGTTCCCGCCTCTGCACAGGGGGAATCTCGAACCATCTCCGCTGTGGTCTCCCATTCTTCTCCAGCCGCAGTGGAGCCTGCTCAGTGTGGTCAGGGTTTGGCTGAAATAAGCCTCTAGAATACCGGCACCTCCGGTGAGGAGTTTTGTGTGCTTTGCTGACTGCGTGACCACTGGTTTCTCTCTGCTCAGTTAGGTAGCTGTGATCCTCTGTGAGGTTAACAGGGCACAGCGTTTTCCTTTCTATGCGATTCTGTGAAGTAACAGAGTTCGCTTATACCGCCATATAGTGCCGCCAATTGTAGCAGCAGGTTACTCTCCTGCACGGTGGACCCCGGGTTGCGAACACACCTATTATTACTTATATTTAGACTCGGTGCATTCCGCCAACCCTAAGACTGGATGGTTTTTGCCAAGAAAGGAGGGCAGCTTTACCATCTGAGAAAATAAAGAACCTCATCCACAACTACCACAAAAGACTTCAAACTGTCATTGATGCTAAAGTGGGCAATACACAGTATTAAGAAATGGGGTATGTGAACTTTTGAACAGGGTCATTTGGGTGTTTTGGGTTGTCATTATGATTTAAAAAGAGAAAACACAGCAGTTTGACAATAAATGGCTTCACCCAACCACTAACCATGATTTGAGAAAAAGTTTTGGTGTTATCATTCATATTCTCTGAAAAAAAGCCAAGAAAGCAAAAATTCTGCCGGGGTATGTAAACTTTTGAGAACAACTGTATATGACAAAAATCTGGCATTTTAACTGGGGGGTGTAGACACTGTGTATATTACATTTTGCCCAAGGATGGAAAACCCCTTAATGTTATAATTAGTGTTGAGCGATACCTTCCGATATTTGAAAGTATCGGTATCGGATTGGATCGGCCGATATCCAAAAAATATCGGATATCGCCGATACCGATACCCGATACCAATACAAGTCAATGGGACACAAATATCGGAAAGATAGCCATAGGCACTACTACCGTATTAATTGTGGTGCACAAGTAGGTGCCCAAACCATATAGTGTTGTAGATAAACTTGGCACACACGTGATGAGATGCAGGTGAAAATTTAATTGAAAGAGAGTACATACAATTGTTGCATGTACTCTCTTTCAATTAAATTTTCACCTGCATCTCATCACGTGTGTGCCAAGTTTATCTACAACAAATATCGGAAGTGATCCTGGATGGTTCCCAGGGTCTGAAGGAGAGGAAACTCTCCTTCAGGCCCTGGGATCCATATTCATGTAAAACATAAAGAATAAAAATAAAAAATATGGATATACTCATCCTCGGACGGCCCCTGTTGTGAATTTGGATTCTGGGCTCCCCCGGTGGCTACTGGTGGAATTGAACTGGTGTCTTCATCTTCTCTGTTCACCTGTTCCCATCAAGATGTGGGAGTCGCTATATAACCTTGCTGCTCTGTTAGTTGCTTGCCGGTCAACAATGTTATCAGAAGCCTCTCTGTGCTTGTTCCTGCTCCTAGACAACTACTAGATAAGTTGGACTCTTGTCCATGTTTGTTTTTGCATTTTTGTTCCAGTTCACAGCTGTAGTTTTGTTACTGTGTCTGGAAAGCTCTTGTGAACAGGAATTGCCACTCTGGTGTTATGAGTTAATGCCAGAGTTTTAAAGTAATTTCTGGATGGTGTTTTGATAGGGTTTTCAGCTGACCATGAAAGTGTCCTTTCTGTCTTCTGCTATGTAGTAAGTGGACCTCAAATTTGCTAAACCTATTTTCATGCTGCGTTTGTTATTTCATCTTAATTCACCGCCAATACATGTGGGGGGCCTCTGTCTCCTTTCGGGGTATTTCTCTAGAGGTGAGCTAGGACTAATATTTTCCTCTGCTAGCATTATTTAGTCCTCCGGCTGGTGCTGGGCATCTAGAATCAACGTAGGCATGCTACCCGGCCACTGCTAGTTGTGTGTTAGGTTTAGTTCATGGTCAGCTCAGTTTCCATCTTCCAAGAGCTAGTTCCTATATATGCTGATGCTATGATCTCTTGCCATTGAGATCATGACAGTTTGACCGGCCCACTAAAGGGTTAAAATCCTTGGCTGAGAAAGGAGAGAAATAAGTAGTCTGCTGAAATTTTTTTTTTTTTTTCTCTCTCCTTTGAATGGCTCTGTGTCCACCTGTTTGTAATGGATCTTCAGAGTGTAACTGCAGGTTTGATTAATCTCGCCATGAAGGTACAAAATTTGCAAGATTTTGTTTGTCATGCACCTGTATCTGAGCCGAGAATTCCTTTGCCGGAATTTTTCTCGGGGAATAGATCTGGGTTTCAGAATTTTCGAAATAATTGCAAATTATTTTTGTCCCTGAAATCTCGCTCTGCCGGAGACCCTGCACAGCAGGTCAGGATTGTGATTTCCTTGCTCCGGGGCGACCCTCAAGACTGGGCTTTTTCATTGACACCAGGGGATCCTGCGTTGCTCAATGTGGATGCGTTTTTTCTGGCCTTGGGGTTGCTTTATGACGAACCTCATTTGGAGCTTCAGGCAGAAAAAACTTTGATGTCCCTATCTCAGGGGCAAGATGAAGCGGAAATTTACTGCCAAAGATTCCGTAAATGGTCTGTGCTTACTCAGTGGAATGAGTGCGCCCTGGCGGCGACTTTCAGAGAGGGTCTCTCTGATGCCATTAAGGATGTTATGGTGGGGTTCCCTGTGCCTGCGGGTCTGAATGAGTCCATGACAATGGCTATTCAGATCGATAGGCGTTTGCGGGAGCGCAAACCAGTGCACCATCTGGCGGTGTCCACTGAGAAATCGCCAGAGAGTATGCAGTGTGATAGAATTCTGTCCCGAAGCGAGCGGCAGAATTTTAGACGGAAAAATGGGTTGTGTTTCTATTGTGGTGATTCTACTCATGTTATATCAGCATGCTCTAAGCGCACTAAAAAGCTTGGTAAATCTGTTTCCATTTGCATCTTACCGTCTAAGTTTATTCTATCTGTGACCCTGATTTGCTCTTTGTCATCTATTACCACGGACGCCTATGTCGACTCTGGCGCCGCTTTGAGTCTTATGGATTGGTCCTTTGCCAAACGCTGTGGGTATGATTTAGAGCCTTTGGAGACTCCTATTCCTCTGAAGGGGATTGACTCCACCCCATTGGCTAATAATAAACCACAATACTGGACACAAGTAACTATGCGTATTAATCCGGATCACCAGGAGATTATTCGCTTTCTGGTGCTGTATAATCTACATGATGATTTGGTGCTAGGATTGCCTTGGCTGCAATCTCACAACCCAGTCCTCGACTGGAGAGCTATGTCTGTGTTGAGCTGGGGATGTAAGGGGGCTCATGGGGATGTACCTGTGGTTTCCATTTCATCATCTATTCCCTCTGAAATTCCTGAGTTCCTGTCTGACTATCGTGACGTCTTTGAAGAATCCAAGCTTGGTTCGTTACCTCCGCACCGAGAGTGCGATTGTGCCATAGATTTAATCCCGGGTAGTAAATACCCAAAGGGTCGTTTATTTAATCTGTCTGTGCCTGAACATGCTGCTATGCGAGAATATATAAAGGAGTCCTTGGAAAAGGGACATATTCGTCCATCGTCATCTCCCTTAGGAGCCGGTTTTTTCTTTGTGTCAAAAAAAGACGGCTCTTTGAGACCATGTATTGATTATCGGCTTTTGAATAAAATCACTGTTAAATATCAATACCCATTGCCGTTGCTGACTGATTTGTTTGCTCGCATAAAGGGGGCCAAGTGGTTCTCTAAGATTGACCTTCGTGGGGCGTATAATTTGGTGCGAATCAGGCAGGGGGATGAGTGGAAAACCGCATTTAATACGCCCGAGGGCCACTTTGAGTATTTAGTGATGCCTTTTGGTCTTTCAAATGCTCCGTCAGTTTTCCAGTCCTTTATGCATGATATTTTTCGCGATTATTTGGACAAATTTATGATTGTGTATCTGGATGATATTCTGATTTTTTCGGATGACTGGGACTCTCATGTCCAGCAAGTCAGGAGGGTTTTTCAGGTTTTGCGGTCTAATTCTTTGTGTGTGAAGGGTTCTAAGTGTGTTTTTGGGGTACAGAGGATTTCCTTTTTGGGATATATTTTTTCCCCCTCTTCCATTGAAATGGATCCTGTCAAGGTTCAAGCTATTTGTGATTGGACGCAGCCCTCTTCTCTTAAGAGTCTTCAGAAATATTTGGGCTTTGCTAACTTTTATCGTCGATTTATTGCTGGTTTTTCGGATATTGCTAAGCCATTGACCGATTTGACTAAGAAGGGTGCTGATGTTGCTGATTGGTCCCCTGATGCTGTGGAGGCCTTTCGGGAGCTTAAGCGCCGTTTTTCCTCTGCCCCTGTGTTGCGTCAGCCTGATGTTGCTCTACCTTTTCAGGTTGAGGTCGACGCTTCTGAGATCGGAGCTGGGGCAGTGTTGTCGCAGAAAAGTTCTGACTGCTCCGTGATGAGGCCTTGTGCCTTCTTTTCCCGTAAATTTTCGCCCGCTGAGCGGAATTATGATGTTGGGAATCGGGAGCTTTTGGCCATGAAGTGGGCTTTTGAGGAGTGGCGCCATTGGCTTGAGGGGGCCAGACATCAGGTGGTGGTATTGACTGACCACAAAAATTTGATTTATCTTGAGACCGCCAGGCGCCTGAATCCTAGACAGGCGCGCTGGTCATTATTTTTCTCTCGGTTTAATTTTGTGGTGTCATACCTACCGGGTTCTAAGAATGTTAAGGTGGATGCCCTTTCTAGGAGTTTTGAGCCTGACTCGCCTGGTAACTCTGAGCCCACAGGTATCCTTAAGGATGGAGTGGTATTGTCAGCCGTTTCTCCAGACCTGCGGCGGGCCTTGCAGGAGTTTCAGGCGGATAGACCTGATCGTTGCCCACCTGATAAACTGTTTGTTCCTGATGATTGGACCAGTAGAGTCATCTCTGAGGTTCATTCTTCTGCGTTGGCAGGTCATCCTGGCATTTTTGGTACCAGGGATTTGGTGGCAAGGTCCTTCTGGTGGCCTTCCCTGTCACGAGATGTGCGAGGCTTTGTGCAGTCTTGTGACGTTTGTGCTCGGGCCAAGCCTTGTTGTTCTCGGGCTAGTGGATTGTTGTTGCCCTTGCCTATTCCTAAGAGGCCTTGGACGCACATCTCGATGGATTTTATTTCAGATCTGCCTGTTTCTCAGAAGATGTCTGTCATCTGGGTGGTGTGTGACCGTTTGTCTAAGATGGTCCATTTGGTTCCTCTGCCCAAGTTGCCTTCTTCTTCCGAGTTGGTTCCTCTGTTTTTTCAAAATGTTGTTCGTTTGCATGGTATTCCTGAGAATATCGTTTCTGACAGAGGGACCCAATTCGTGTCTAGATTTTGGCGGGCATTCTGTGCTAGGATGGGCATAGATTTATCTTTCTCGTCCGCTTTCCATCCTCAGACGAATGGCCAGACCGAGCGGATTAATCAGACCCTGGAGACATATCTGAGGTGTTTTGTGTCTGCTGACCAGGATGATTGGGTTGCTTTTTTGCCATTGGCGGAGTTCGCTCTCAATAATCGGGCCAGCTCTGCCACTTTGGTGTCCCCGTTTTTCTGTAATTCGGGGTTTCATCCTCGATTTTCCTCTGGTCAGGTGGAATCTTCGGATTGTCCTGGAGTGGATGCTGTGGTGGAGAGATTGCATCAGATCTGGGGGCAGGTGGTGGACAATTTGAGGTTGTCCCAGGAGAAGACTCAGCTTTTTGCCAACCGCCACCGTCGTGTTGGTCCTCGGCTTTGTGTTGGGGATTTGGTGTGGTTGTCTTCTCGTTTTGTCCCTATGAGGGTCTCTTCTCCTAAGTTTAAGCCTCGGTTCATCGGCCCGTATAAGATATTGGAGATTCTTAACCCTGTTTCCTTCCGTTTGGACCTCCCTGCATCCTTTTCTATTCATAACGTTTTTCATCGGTCATTATTGCGCAGGTATGAGGTACCGGTTGTGCCTTCCGTTGAGCCTCCTGCTCCGGTGTTGGTTGAGGGTGAGTTGGAGTACGTTGTGGAGAAAATCTTAGACTCTCGTGTTTCCAGACGGAGACTCCAGTATCTGGTCAAGTGGAAGGGATACGGCCAGGAGGATAATTCTTGGGTGAATGCATCTGATGTTCATGCCTCTGATCTGGTTCGTGCCTTTCATAGGGCCCATCCTGATCGCCCTGGTGGTTCTGGTGAGGGTTCGGTGCCCCCTCCTTGAGGGGGGGGTACTGTTGTGAATTTGGATTCTGGGCTCCCCCGGTGGCTACTGGTGGAATTGAACTGGTGTCTTCATCTTCTCTGTTCACCTGTTCCCATCAAGATGTGGGAGTCGCTATATAACCTTGCTGCTCTGTTAGTTGCTTGCCGGTCAACAATGTTATCAGAAGCCTCTCTGTGCTTGTTCCTGCTCCTAGACAACTACTAGATAAGTTGGACTCTTGTCCATGTTTGTTTTTGCATTTTTGTTCCAGTTCACAGCTGTAGTTTTGTTACTGTGTCTGGAAAGCTCTTGTGAACAGGAATTGCCACTCTGGTGTTATGAGTTAATGCCAGAGTTTTAAAGTAATTTCTGGATGGTGTTTTGATAGGGTTTTCAGCTGACCATGAAAGTGTCCTTTCTGTCTTCTGCTATGTAGTAAGTGGACCTCAAATTTGCTAAACCTATTTTCATGCTGCGTTTGTTATTTCATCTTAATTCACCGCCAATACATGTGGGGGGCCTCTGTCTCCTTTCGGGGTATTTCTCTAGAGGTGAGCTAGGACTAATATTTTCCTCTGCTAGCATTATTTAGTCCTCCGGCTGGTGCTGGGCATCTAGAATCAACGTAGGCATGCTACCCGGCCACTGCTAGTTGTGTGTTAGGTTTAGTTCATGGTCAGCTCAGTTTCCATCTTCCAAGAGCTAGTTCCTATATATGCTGATGCTATGATCTCTTGCCATTGAGATCATGACAGGCCCCTGGACCTCACCGCTGAAAGCGTCTGCCTCCGTTCCTAAGAATGCAGAGTGAAGGACCTTCGATGACGTCACGGCTTGTGATTGGTCGCGTGACCGCTCATGTGAGCACTCACGCGACCAATCACAAGCCGCGACATCATCGCAGGTCCTACACTCACTGCATTCTTAGGAACGGAGGCTGCCGGTTGCACTGCTGAGGTCCAGGGTCCGTCCGAGGGGTGAGAATATCCATATTTTTTATTTTTATTCTTTATTTTTTACATGAATATGGATCCCAGGGCCTGAAGGAGAGTCTCCTCTCCTCCAGACCCTGGGAACCATACGCACCGCACACGCCTGGGAACTTATAGGAACTTCCGATTCCGATTTCCGATATCACAAAAATATCGGAACTCGGTATCGGAATTCCGATACAGCGAATATCGGCCGATACCCGATATTTGCAGTATCGGAATGCTCAACACTAGTTATAACTATATCGCTTACAAAGAGATGCAGGCTGAAGCACATAAACACTGTGGCCTGAAGTAAGATTTGCAGAGGCTATGACTTCATAAGTCACATCTTTCTTGGTCAAATTAACCCTTTGATGTAAAACTGGATGATCCAGGGCTGGGCACACTACTCGCTAACTCACTCAGACTCTGGATATCCACTTTTCATAAAACTGGAGCCTACTCGCAGGACACAATTCAGTTCCGGGTGGCTATGGCTATTAGAACATGGATACTTTATTGTGAAGCAATGCAATAAGCATAATTAGTACAGTAATGTTTTAGTCCCAACATATGGACTTTAGTCAGACATGGTCCTTCATCAGATGAAGCAGGGCTATAGAATTGCAGCAGCTGTGGGTGTTGAGCGCAAACACGTACAAGGACTGCTACCACAACTATCTAATGCTGTTTCATCTGCTTTACTCCATACTGCTGTAATCTGTGTCTGATGAAGATCCATGTATTGAGACTGAAATGTTGCATTTGTGATTCTTTTTTGCATGGGTGTTACTCTAAGTCTAAGGGTTAAATAGTGTGACAGTTTTATAGAGTTTTATAGATTTGGTCGTTATGGATGTGGAAATACAAATTTATTTTTTTGCATAAACATTTTTGGGATTTTTGTGTTCTGTTTCTTTCTTTTGTGCTTTGTTATATTTAAAAACTGATTCTTAACTATTCCTTTTACATTTTCTTATTCCTTGTATGGTCTACTAGATGTTTCCAGCCAGCTAACGCTCGGCACGCTCATTGCTATCTAATTAACGCTGCTGGTGATTAAACTAAAGTAAATGATGACAACATTCAATAGCGCTTACGCAGGTGGTAAATTAACTTAAAATGAAGTTAATAACAATAGTGTGGTGATGTGTTGGGGGCGGGATTATGTGTGGTGATGTGGTGGGGGGGCGGGATTATGTGTGGTGATGTGGTGGGGGGGCGGGATTATGTGTGGTGATGTGTTGGGGTGGCGGGATTGTGTGGTGATGTGCTGGGGGGCGGGATTATGTGTGGTGATGTGGTGAGGGGCGGGATTATGTGTGGTGATGTGGTGGGGGGGCGGGATTACTGTATGTGTGGTGATGTGGTGGTGGAAGGATTATGTGTGGTAATGTGGTGGGGGGCGGGATTGTGTGTGGTGATGGGGTGGGGGGGTGGGATTGTGTGTGGTGATGGGGTGGGGGGATGGGATTGTGTGTGGTGATGGGGTGGGGGGGTGGGATTGTGTGTGGTGATGGGGTGGGGGGGTGGGATTGTGTGTGGTGATGGGGTGGGGGGGTGGGATTGTGTGTGGTGATGGGGTGGGGGGTGGGATTGTGTGTGGTGATGGGGTGGGGGGCGGGATTGTGTGTGGCGATGGGGTGGGGGGGCGGTATTGTGTTTGGTGATGGGGTGGGGGGGCGGTATTGTGTGTGGCGATGGGGTGGGGGGGCGGGTTTGTGTGTGGCGATGGGGTGGGGGGGCGGGTTTGTGTGTGGCGATGGGGTGGGGGGGCGGTTTTGTGTGTGGCGATGGGGTGGGGGGGCGGTATTGTGTGTGGCGATGGGGTGGGGGGGGCGGGTTTGTGTGTGGCGATTTTTTGTGTGTGGCGATGGAGTGGGGGGGTGGGATTATGTGTGGTGATGGGGTGGGGGGGCGGGATTATGTGTGGTGATGTGGTGGGGGGCGGGATTATGTGTGGTGATGTGGTGGGGGGCAAGATTATGTGTGGTTATGTGGTGGGGGGGCGGGATTATGTGTGGTGATGGGGTTGGGGTGGGATTTGTGGGGGGCGGGATTGTGTGTGGTGATGTGGTGCGGATTGTGTGTGGTAATGTGGTGGGGGCGGGATTGTGTGTGGTAATGTGGTGGGGGCAGGATTGTGTGTGGTAATGGTGTGGGGGGCAGGATTATGTGTGGTGATGTGGTGGGGTGGAGCTACTGTGCAGGGGGCGGGATTAGCGAGTAATCACGATGCCTCTTATATATATAGATTAGGATATTAGACCAATACTGACAGGAGACCTTTTATACTCTGCTTATAGTCATTGTTGACCAGTGATTGCCATAACAGAAATTGGCAATCTGTAATTGTGTCGTGAGGCTGTTGGGGTGAGGGATAAACACTCTCCAAATGACACAATTGCAGAATATAACAGTACTTAACAGCCAGGAACAGTGCTAGTGCCGACCCTGGCTTTTACTGCAGGAGTTCGGATGTCAGTTAAACCAAGCTCCTGGTGATGATGTTGAACACCTCATAATCATCTGGACATTCTAGTATCTCCATTTACAGGAAGTTCTAGGAAAATAGGATGCACTGATCAGGGCCAGTTCCAGGTTTCCGTGGGCCCCGGGTGAAAGAGTCTCATTTGGCCCCTTTAACACATACCACAATTCATGATACACAAATATGGCAGAGAAATACAGGTATAGCACAATGCCAAAGATTTCACTTACTTCTTACATTACAAGAGTGATATCTATTGTAAATTCTACAATAGATCAGAAACCAGACAGTATACTCCTCCATACAGTATTATGGGCACCACATAGTGCTCCATACAGAATAATGAGCCCCATATATTGCTCTATACAGAATAATGAGCCCCATATATTGCTCCATACAGAATAATGAGCCCCATATATTGTTCCATACGTAATGAGTCCCATATAATGCTCCATACAGTATATTATGGGCACTATATATTGCTCCATACAGAATGGGCCCCATATAAAGCTTCATACAGCATAGGCCCCATATAATACTCCATACAGTATATGATGGGTCACATATAATGAACCAGTATGTGAGGGACCCCATATATTGCTCCAAACAGAATGGCACCCATATAATGCTTCACAATAATGGGCCACCTAAGATTCTCCAAATATTATTGGCCCCATATGATGCTCCAGTATATGATGGGCCCCATATAATGCTCCATATAATGCTCCATATATGATGGACCCCATATATTGCTCCAAACATTAAAAAAAAAATACTCACCTCTCCTCGCTGGCCGACCTCTGCCCCAGATTCCTCAGCGTCCGCGTCTTCCTGCTCTCTGCACTGTGACTGTTCAGGTAGAGGGCGCACAGATGTGATGACATAGCACCCTCTGACCTGAAACATCACAGTCAGGATACGTGGAAGACACCGCAGCGGTGGAACCGGGAGAAGTAATTATCGCCAGTGCGAAGGCCCTGAGCAGATGGGGGGCCCACTTGTCATCGGGGACACTGGTGCACCCCCCTTCCACTTGCTCAGGGCTCTGACACTTGCCCCAGTGTGATGAGTGCTGACACCATCCCTGGCACTGATCTTGGGAAGGGTTTAAAGTTTGTTTTCTATATTTTTTCTAACAATATTTAACCACCTTTCCAAAAATGACAAAATAAGAAAAGCCAGGTAGGTACACATTCAGAAAGCCAGCACCTGTAATAGGACACTGCATTGGTATGA
The DNA here is from genome assembly GCF_051348905.1 of Ranitomeya variabilis. Taxonomy (NCBI): domain Eukaryota; kingdom Metazoa; phylum Chordata; class Amphibia; order Anura; family Dendrobatidae; genus Ranitomeya; species Ranitomeya variabilis. The sequence continues at coordinate 242,085,813 of NC_135232.1, forward strand.
TGTTTACGAATGTAAAATTTGACTAGTAAAGCAAAACTGAAAAAATAATTGCCTGTGACTTTGCAGATATTATTACCACTATCCACATTGCTGCTCATAATCTAAATTCCCTATCAGTTTCTCATTGGAGGTTTACAAATTGCACATTTCATAAAACCTGACTTGAATTTGATAATTTTGATTCATATTAATTTCTATGACATGTTCTGTACCGATATAGCAATGTCTAATGCAATATATTTTCATTTCCACATCAGCAGAAAGTAAAGGAGTGACTGGCGTTTGTGTCTATAGACCTCCACAATAACATATAATGCAGTAAATTATATAACAATTATCATGTAGCTAACTCATTTGACATTCCGAGACACATGTCCCATCATGACAGCCATGAAATGCAGGCCGTTAGGAGATCTTGTAAGCTAGATCAGTTCCCTGCAATAAAGTTGCAGACCCCTCTGGCTGCAGAGCAGATTAAATTGCTGTCTAACACATGTGTAACTATATTTTTCTAAAGAAGCAACCTACATCTTGTACGACTTTGAACCTAATAGTCATGTGGCCTCTTCTGGTCTTAATTAGCAGCCATGTAGGTGTCCTTTTCTGCACTGAGATCCATGACGGTGTCCTTAGCACCATGTGGCCCTTTCCTGTCAAAAATTAGTATGCTTTGATGCTAAATGTTCATTGTAACTCACACGTACAAAGAGACGGCCAAGTGTAGCCAAATAAATAAGGGTTCAAGTTCTTCCATGCTGGATACACTTCTGTGTCAATATGCTCAACCTTAAAAGTCACACATACCGAGTTCAAAAGGCCTGTATAATGATATAAGGGCCATTCTTCTAAGTTCCATGGCTCCTGGAGCTTCACACCAAATATACAACCCTGAGTTAATGTAAAGGCCCCGTCTCACATAGCGATTTACCAACGATCACGACCAGCGATACGACCTGGCCGTGATCGTTGGTAAGTCGTTGTGTGGTCGCTGGGGAGCTGTCACACAGACAGCTCTCTCCAGCGACCAACGATCAGGGGAACGACTTCGGCATCGTTGAAACTGTCTTCAACGATCCCGAAGTCCCCCTGCAGCACCCGGGTAACCAGGGTAAACATCGGGTTACTAAGCGCAGGGCCGCGCTTAGTAACCCGATATTTACCCTGGTTACCAAAAAAAACAAACAGTACATACTCGCCTTTCGGTGTCCGTCAGGTCCCTTGCTGTCTGCTTCCTCTGACTGAGCCGCCGTACAGTGAGAGCAGAGCGCAGCGGTGACGTCACTGCTGTGCTCTGCTCTCACTGTACGGCGGCACTCAGAGCAGGAAGCAGACGGCAAGGGACCTGACGGACACCGAAAGGCGAGTATGTACTGTTTGTTTTTTTTGGTAACCAGGGTAAACATCGGGTTACTAAGCGCGGCCCTGCGCTTAGTAACCCGATGTTTACCCTGGTTACCAGTGAAGACATCGCTGGATCGGTGTCACACACACCGATTCAGCGATGTCAGCGGGACCTCAACGACCAAAAAAAGGTCCAGGCCATTCCGACACGACCAGCGATCTCGCAGCAGGGGCCTGATCGCTGGTACGTGTCACACATAGCGAGATCGCTACTGAGGTCGCTGTTGCATCACAAAACTAGTGACTCAGCAGCGATCTCGGTAGCGATCTCGCTATGTGAGACGGGGCCTTAACTTTCCCAACCATATAAAAACTCACAATCACAAATTGGCTTTCATCTGTACATATCAGAGACAATGAAAAGTCCTGGCTGGCTCTTTTGGTCTATCAGTTAATACACTACCCATATTGTCCTCTTCGACTTAATGTTATGCTACTTGAGAAACAAATGGGACACATGATTTCACCTACAAAAGCAGAGGAATGGGAAAGAGGATCCCCTGCTATTGTATATTTCCACCCCGTGACAAACTTACCAGCAGCTTTTTATCTTCAAGAGGCCACTTCACATAACATTATCACCCACATTAGGCTGTCTACAGGGGAATAACTATCACTGTAACACTCATAGCAGCTGCTAGAGGGCCCAGAGATTAAGGGGTCCATGCAGGTGCATTATCCTTTATGTAGAGAAATGAACATGGTGGTAGCTTTCCAGCTTTACTTTATGGTTTCTCATTTATGCAGATCTACTATTAGACACTGTTGTCTTGTATTCCTTAATCTTACAATCGCATCCAATGCAACTACAAACAATGGTGAGTTTTTCGAGTGCAAACCACGATAAGGCAATATAGAGAATTTATAATATGGCACACTCCCGTATTCTTATATGGCAACCATAATTTCAGACAACTTGATCTTAATTCATGGATAATGTGCTGAATTGGCAATATGCAATCCATTGTTTAACCCCTGAAATATCACTCATAAGGAGAGTTGAGAGAATATGTTCGGATTCGGTTGCCGAATAGGAATTTGCCATATTTGTGCCATATTCGTACTGAATTTATGTTTGATGATCAATTCCAAACATACTCATTCATTTCTACTCCCATTGACTCCAATGGCATTCGTCTGTGTTCGGGGAATATGGCAAAAACAATATTCGCAGCTGATCGTAATGGGAACCAAATTTCAAAAAATTTGCTCAACTCTACTCATAAGTACTGCCCCTTAAGTGTCCTGCGAAGTGGGAGGAAGGAGATTCCAGGTCCTATAGTACCAGCAGAATGCTATTAAAGATAGACCATCCACTAAAAAGGAAAGATTAGCAAGTGTCACAGCATGAGAATCAGGACAATGCTGTGACAAATTGAAATGGCATATGCGTTGAAAGCAGTTTTAGCATGTTGTCTGGGATGAGAGCAGTAAGACCATGCTTCTCTATAGATTTTGGGAGAAATGTGGAAACAACTTACATAAGAAACAAGAATTTTCAAGAAAACCAACATAGTTGTGGCAGGAGAAACTGCTGACCTCCATTGTCCGCAACAATGTCAACGTGACAGCAGCGCTGCAGGCAACAACCGATACTCAACGCAGCCACCAAGATCAACACTGTACTCAGTGTCATGACTCAGCTGTCAGGTGACCTGGGACAAGGGGCTCCTTCCCACTCCCTACCACTAGGGGGCACCCTAGCTCACTCCCCGGGATACTTCTGAAGGTGAAGATGCTGGGGTCGCCACCCTTGCCTTATATCTTGAATCAGCCCTCTGTCTGTTCTCTTCCCCCACCGAGGGAAGGTACCATGCTCCGCAGTACATCAACCCGACGAACAAGGCAACACAAACAGGGGTAAACTGAAATATCAAGCATACAAATATTCACTCAAATATAACATAGGAATGCATTGGGGAGTGGAGGACGGTGAATAACCAAAGTAAAAGGAGGGAAGGGATATATCACACTTACAAACCACGCAATAATCACAGATAACTCCGCCAAAACTCCTTCTCATATAAACACCTCTCCATCAAGCCATGCAGCAAAAGCTAGCTATGACATGGGTTTGAATGAGGACTCAGATTATAAAGTGGATGGGAGTGGCTCATACTCCCAAAGTTTCCAACATGGCGGATTAACCCCTGTTCTGCCAAAAGAAATAAACACCATTTAAAAAGAAGTGCTTCTTTTCAGAGCAGGAGTAGGAGCAATCAGACACTGTGATCTTCTGACACCCAGGCATAGTAAATGAAGAACAATCTGTTTCTTTTCTATTAAGGGAGCTTATAGGAAAAACTTTTCTGATACTTTTCTGTATACTCCAGGCCTATTCTGACTCCAGAACTAGGCTGCAAGTGTAGGGCACTTAAGACATTGTTTCTATGGCTGTCTGTATGTACTGATACTCACACGTAGAAACATCATTAGATAGCTTGACTCAATTGCAGAGGCACATATGAAGATTCCAGAAGAAGGTTTATTTTCCAGCTGAATTCCAATAGTTCTAATAAGTGGTGATGATTTCAAAGAGAAAGACTTACAGTAGCTTGCAAAAGTATTCACCTCTCCTTTTTATCTATTTTGTTACATTACAACCTGTGTTTAAATATTTTTGTAATCTGATTTGTGTGTGATGCATCAGCACTAAACAGTGCAAGTTGGTGAAATGTAGTGAGAAAAATATAGGCATAAATTAAATTAAACACCTGAAGGCCAAGGAGATCTCCAAACAAGTCAGTGACAAAGGCATACAAGTCATGGCTGGGTTATAAAAATATGCAAATCTCTGATGATCCCCCAGAGCAATATCAAATCCATGATCATCAAATGGAAAAAACATGGTACCACAACAAAGTTGACAAGAGAAGACCGCCCACAAAAACTCACAGCCCAGGCAAGGAGGGCATTAATCAGATAGGCAGCACAGAGACAAAAGGTAACACTGAAGGAACTGCAGAGTTTCCAAGTAGAGATTGGAATACCTGTACACACGACCACTATAAAGGTACCTTCACACTAAACGACTTTGCAGCGATAACGACGGCGATCCGTGACGTTGCAGCGTCCTGGATAGCGATATCGTTGTGTTTGACACGCAGCAGCGATCTGGATCCTGCTGTGATATCGCTGGTCGTTGCTGAAAGTTCAGAACTTTATTTGGTCGTCAGATCGGCGTGTATCGTTGTGTTTGACAGCAAAAGCAACGATGCCAGCGATGTTTTACAATGGTAACCAGGGTAAATATCAGGTTACTAAGCGCAGGGCCGCGCTTAGTAACCCGATATTTACCCTGGTTACCATTGTAAAAGTAAAAAAATAAACAGTACATACTCACCCTCTGATGTCTGTCACGTCCCCCGGCGTCCGCGCTGCTGCTCAGAGCTTCCTGCACTGAATGTGTCAGTGCCGGCCGGAAAGCAAAGCACAGCGGTGACGTCACCGCTGTGCCCTGCTACTGCCGGCGCTTACACAGTGCAGGGAAGCGGAAGCCGGGGGAAGAGAATGTAAGTATGTAGTGTTTGCTTTACATTACACTGGTAACCAGGGTAAACATTGGGTTACTATGCGCGGCCCTGCACTTAGTAACCCAATGTTTACCCTGGTTACCCGGGGACTTCGGCATCGTTGGTCGCTGGAGAGCTGTCTGTGTGACAGCTCTCCAGCGACCACACAGCGACGCTGCAGCGATCAGCATCGTTGTCGATATCGCTGCAGCGTCGCTTAATGTGAAGGTACCTTAAGACGTACACTCTATAGAGATTGTCTTTATGGTAGGTAGAGTGGGCAGAAAAAAGCCTTTACTTACAAAAACTGTAAGCCTCATTTAGAGTTTGCCAAAAAACATGTGGGAGACTCCCCAAATGTATGGAGAAAGATGATGTGGTCAGATGGGATCAAAATAAAAATTTTTGGCCACCCAGGTAAATGTTATGTCTGGCGCCAAACAAACACAGCTTAACACCCCAAGAACACCATCCACACAGTGGAACATGGTGTGGCAGAATTATGTTGTGGTAATATTTTTCAGCAGCAGGGACAGGGAAAATGGTCATAGTCAAGGGGAAGATGGATGGTGGAAATATTCTTGATCAAAAGCTATTTGATTCTGTCAGTGATTTGAGACAGGGATGGAGGTTCACATTCCAACAAGACAGTGACTTAAAGAATACTACTAAAGCAACCCTCAAGTGGTTTAAGCTGAATTGTATAAATGTTTTTGAATAGCTTAGTCAATGCCCAGACCTCAATCCAATTAAAAATCTGTGGTCAGACTTGAAGATTGCTGTTCACCAGAGGAACCATCTAACGTGAAGGAGCTGGAGCAGTTTTGTCTAGAGTAATGGACAAAAATCCTAGTGGCAAGATGTGGAAAGCTCATACAGACTTATCCAAAGCATCTTGCAGCTGTAATTTTCGCAAATGTAGGCTCTACAAAGTACTGATTGTAGGGGGGTGAATAGTTATGCACACTGAAGTTTTCAGTAATTTTGTCCTATTTGTTGGTTGAGTCAAAATTTTAAAAAAATGTTCACCATTATAGGTCAGATCGCTGCTATGCAGCAGAAATGCAGGTGTGCTATGAGCGCCAACCACAGGGTGGCGCTCACAGCTACCAGCGATCAGTAACCATAGAGGTCTCAAGGACCTCTATGGTTACTCTGCAGAAGCATCGTTGACCCCCGATCATGGGGACGGGGGTCGGCGATGCGCTCATTTCCGGCCGCCCAGCCGGAAGCGCCGGTTAAATGCCGCTGTCTGCGTTTGACAGCGGCATTTAACTAGTTAATAGCAGTGGGTGAATTGCGATTTCACCCGCCGCTATTGCGGGCACACGTCAGCTGTTCAAAACAGCTGATATGTCCCGGATTTGATGTGGGCTCACCGCCGGAGCCCTGCATCAAAGCGGGGTATCTGATCTTGGATGTACTATCCCGTCCGAGATCAGAAAAGGGTTAATGCCAATCAGAGGTCTGCAGTTTCCATGCTGTCAGATGACAGTGTGAGCCAGCAGCTGTGAAAGGCAGTATTCCACTGATGAGAGCAGCCTATGTCTGCTGTTGCTAATAACAGCAAAAGCAGGCACCACTAATGTGTGTAATCACAGGCGCCTGTGCTAAAATAAATAAATTAAAAAAATATGTGGGGTCTCATATTTTTTTAACCGACCCAGGTAAAACTGACAGCTACAGGCTGCAACCCTCTGCTGTCAGCATGGTCATGGCTGGTTATCAAGAACAGAGGGGACTCCCACCATTTTTTAAAATTATTTAAATAATGTTAAAAAATTGTGCGGAGTTCCCCCATTTTTGACAACCAGCCAAGCTAAAGCAGACAGCTGGGGGCTGGTATTTTCAGGCTGGTAAGGGGCCATGGATATTGGCCCTCCCAGCCTAAAAATAGCAGTCCACAGCTGCCCCAGAAAAGGCAAATCTATAAGATGCACCAATTCTGGCTCTTTGCCCAGCTCTTTCCACTTGCCCTGGTGTGGTGGCAAGTGGGGTAATTGGTTATGGAGTTGATGTCAGCAGTTTCATGGCCGCTGACATCAAGCCCACAGGTTAGAAATGGAGAGGCATCTATAAGGGGGACAAGGGCTTCAATGGAATAGTAAGGTGAGAATAACTTTGTTTATTTTTAAATAAATGCGTAATCGCTCCTGCTTTGTGTAGTGCTGAGTTCCCGTGAGAAAGTTCACCGGAGTTCAAAGCTGAACCCCGGTGAATTCACTTACGTCACCTCTGTGAGAGAACTTTCTTATGCAGTGAGCTGTGCTATTAGTGAGGTCACCGGGGGTCATTAGGTTTGAAATCCGGTGAACTTTCTCACTGGAGCTTAGCGATTACACACTGCAGGAGCGATTACACTCCTGTCAGTGCGTTCTGGCTGGCGAGGATAGCAGTCGCATCACTGCTGTGACCGCTATCCAAATCATCCAGATCGTGGTGAGACAGAATGGATTACCTTCACATCGGACAGGTGAGGGAAATGGTTGTTTATTACTTCTCTTTTTTACTTCTCTTTTCTCTTTTTTTGGGGACATAGTCATCGGTGAATTAGGCATAAGGTGAGTATCATGGTTGTTTATTATTTTCTGTTTTTTATAGGTGACCAGGCGTCAACAGAATAGTTGTAAAGTGAGCATAACTTTTTTTATTACTTCAAATAAAGGAGTCTGTGTCTTTCTTGTAAATAAAAGATTTTATTCTGACTGTATATTTTTACAATCTAACCATGGGGTTAGTAATGAGAGCATACTATAGTTGCCTTTGACAATCAGCTTGGCTGATAGTTAAAAATGGGGGGCCACACGGTTTTTTTTAAATATGTATTTATATCATTAAAAAAAATGGCATGGGATACCTTTTTTTGATAACCAGTCATGATAATGCTGACAGCTGAGAGTTGCAGCCCGCGGCTGTCAGTTTTGCCTGAACTGGCTATCAAATATAGAAGAGATCCCACATCATTTTTTAAAATGTATTTATTTATAGCACAGGCGCCGGCTGATGGATACTCCCATCAACGGCGCCTGCTCTTGCTGTTTTCAGCTATAGCAGGCATAGGCTGATGCCTGTGGCCGGAGGTAAACTTTTTATCACCTGTCCCAGCTGATGACTCACACTATCATATGACAGCATGGGAACCACAGCTCTCTGACTCGTGGTAATGATCTTACCGCCAATCCAGGGGGTGGAAATGGCACAGAGTTTTGGTGCCATCTTAGATTATGAGCTACAGCACAAACTTTAACACTGCTCTGACCTGCTCTCCATACGGATGAAAGTGGAAAGCTGATTCTTCTGTGTCCTGACCTCGCGGGCAACACAGTATGACATGGCAGGCCAGATTCGGTCTGCTGGCTTTGTGTTTGACACCTCTGTCTTAGATTATCCTTTTGACTGCTTGGTGGACCAAGAAATGTGAGATGATGTCTCTGGTATTTGTGCAATACTTGCCTCTGCTTTGGACTTAATATCACTTATGTCATCTCTCTCAAAATTAAGTTGTTGGAAACATTGCAGCGCCTCACAAGAATCATGTGTATTTAGTCTCTACAGAGTTGTAATGTATTCGCTTGCCTTTCTGGAATCGATCTCATAAACTGAACACAGTTGTCCTAGGAGTCCTTCTAGTGGTACTTTGTGAAAAGCAGGCTGAGAGATGATGTTGATGTGGTTCTGCAATTTTTGCCATAAGTCTGATACATTGCAAGAAAGTTCATTAATATGCTCAAGGCTTTCTATGGCTTTCCAAGTGAGTTTAGTAGAATGTTTAGACTTCTCACTTGATTGTGAATTAAACTCTACAGATTCTGTATCTGATTGCAGTTCTTTCAGAGACCATATAGTGTTCCCCTCAGCTACTGTACTTCACAAGCAGAATAGGTCTGTATTGTGATGTGAGCTGCTGGATTCTAGCAGGGTGAAAGTTCGGGGAGGAGGCTGTGCTGTAAGCATTACACACATTGATGATTCCTATGCTGTAAGCAGATATTCTGATGTCTGTGTTGTAGATTTATAGAAGTTGCAATCTGGATCTACAGATGTATCTGGCAGAAGTTCTTTTTACTATTTTGACTCCATAACTAGGCTGCAAGTCTAGGGCGCTTGAGACACCGTTTCTATGGCTGTCTCTAAGTACCGTTACTCACAAGTAAGGGCCGGAGCTGGAGCCGCCCGTCCCCCCAGCGGCATAAGTGGAGGTCAGCATGACCATGGGATGGAGGGAGGGGTTAGGGTTAATGGGTAGGGGCTTAAGAAAAGCGGGAGTTTAAGTAGCGGTGGGGGGGTGGGGCTTAGCAGTTCCCGCTCTCTGGGCAGCTTGTGTGCAACTCACCATGTCCGCTGTCGATCGGATCCTGGAGAGCCTGAGGGCTGCGGCGGCTTCGCACCCTCCGAACTGGCTGGAGCAACAGGTGGCGGGCATTATAGGGAGCGGCGGTCAGGCGGCACCGGCGGCATCTCCTCTGCAGCGCTCACGCCGGGCCAGGCCCCCGGAATGACTCTCTCCCGATTCAGCTCCCCGGGCCCCTCGTAGGCGTAGGAGCCCCTCTAGGGACCCTCCAGGCCGGGTGCCATCTAGTCGCGGTGCCAGCACGCCCCGGCCTGGGAGGAATCCGGTAGCCAGACGGGGCCCATCTTCGGAAGCTAGGCCTTCGCCTCGCAGCGTGTTGGGGGTGGAGCCTGCGTGAGCTGGGCAGCGTGGGAGGCATCGTGCGTCGGGGGGCCGCGGCGGTGATGTCCCTGCCGCGCGGCCTGCCTCAGCTTTACCTAGGAGCGGGCAGAGTGGCGGTTATGGACCGGGTGGCCCCGGAGCCCACGTACTTGGGCCGACCCCGTTTTCTGCAGCAGGACCTTCATCTGCGCCGGGAGTTCTGGATGCAATGGCGGTCTCATCAGGGCTTGATGGGGGCTCAGCAGCTACGTCGGTGCAGCCATTTGGTGGTCGGCTGGCACCAGATTCTTCATTGCCACCTGCTGGAGTGTCGCAGGGATTGCAGCTGGATTTAAGCCATGAACCTACATGGTCATCCCCCTCGGATGGATCGTTTTCCACAGGACGGAGTCGTCAGGACCCTGGTACTCCGGCTGGATGGATCACAGCTCCTTCGCAGCCTGGTGAGTGTGCGTCTTTGTCTTTATTATCTGCTCAATTGTTATCCCCTCCAGTTGTTTGGGGGCTGCAAGGGGATGTGGGGTCTGTTTCTGGGGCCGTGGTCCTGGGTGTGGGGGATACGGGGGGTATAGGTGCGGTATTAGCTAATGTTAGGGATTTACTGGTAAGGCTGGAGAGGGGTATGAATGATCAGAGGCACTTGGCGGCCTGGATTGGTGCTGGAGGGGGGTTATTGGTGCGAGTGAAGTGGCGGTTAGCCCTGTGGCTCCGTTTCAGTTTCAGTTCAGACGGAGAAGGAGAAGGAATGTCGCATTCACTTGGATGATAGGGCTCACGGGGAGGTATATGTCTGTTTTGAGGGCCCTTTGGGGGCGCACCTTAAAAAAGAGGTGAAGGAAAAAATTGTTAAAGACGAATATGTTGAAATTTTTTCATTGCTTCCCCTGGAAAAATTTAACCTGGATAAGGGGAAGAAGGAGGACAGCAAGAAAGAGGAAGAGGATAAGCGCAGATGGCATCTTATTCCTCAGACTTTTGTTAATTGGCTGCAAGCTTTTGCTATATTGGCTTGCGTGATTGGTGAGAGGGCGAGGGAGAATTGTTTGGGCCTGTTCTGCTATATGGACTCAATTGGGGAAGCTCATAGGGTGTATGGGGGGCAGGCGTGGTTGAGGTACGACAAACAATTTCGGCAGAGGAAAGCGATTCGTCCGACGTTGCGTTGGGACCAAAAGGACATAGGGCTTTGGTTACGTGTGATGGCGCAGTATAAATTCGGTCATTCCTTTCAGGGGGGGGCCGGATCTTCCGGTCAGGGTAGTCAGTCCGGCAATACGGGGGCATCAGGCCAGTCTAGTCAGTCAGTGGGGCATAAAGCGGGTTTGTGTTGGCAATACAATGATGGGCAGTGTAAGTTCGGGGTTAACTGCAAGTTTAAGCACTTGTGCTCCCATTGCAGTGGCTCCTCACACGGGGCCTCAAAATGCTTCAAGAAAGCTAAGTCGAAGTCAGGGGCCGGAAATTCCCATGGGGGTGACGCCGGTGAGTCTGGAAAGGATGGCCCCCTATCTAAATAGATATCCTAAGAGAGAGGCGACAGATTTGTTATTTAGGGGTTTTCAGTTTGGTTTTGTTATTCTGGCCCCGTCGTTTGAGGTGCCTCGGGTCATTAAGAACTTGCGGTCAGCCTTGGTTCATGGGGAAATTGTTTCGGAAAAATTGAATAAGGAAGTGGCTTTGGGCAGGATGTCCGGACCATTTTTGTCTCCTCCGTTTGAGGATTTGGTGGTCTCCCCCCTAGGTGTGGTGCCCAAGAAGGAGGTGGGCAAGTTTCGTTTGATTCACCACCTGTGTTATCCTCGTGGGTTATCAGTTAACGACGGTATTGCTCCAGAGCTTTGCTCGGTGGTTTACGCGTCATTCGATGAGGCCATCAGGTGGGTTTGCAAGTTCGGTAAGGGGGCTTTGTTGGCTAAAACTGATATTGAGGCGGTGTTTCGGTTGTTGCCGGTTCACCCGGATAGTGTTAGACTTCTTGGTTGTTTTTGGGAGGGGGGTTTCTTCGTGGATAGATGTTTGCCCATGGGTTGTTCTTTATCATGTGCTTTGTTTGAAACATTCAGTTCATTTTTGGAATGGGCAATTAAGGACGTTTCAGATTGTGATTCGGTGATACACTACCTGGACGACTTTTTGTGTGTGGGCCCGGCTGGGTCCGATCGTTGCAGTAGGCTTTTGAGGGCTGTTGAATGGGTGGCAGACCGGTTTGGGGTTCCGTTGGCCCCTGGTAAAACTGAAGGCCCGTGCACGTGTTTGAGTTTTCTGGGCATTGTCATTGATACTGTGGCCTGGGAGTTCCGGCTGCCTGTAGAGAAGATAGAGGGATTGCGTGAGGATTTGGCTCGGGCGCAACGTGTGAAGAAACTGTCGTTGCGGGATCTGCAATCATTGCTGGGAAAACTCAATTTTGCTTGTAGGGTGATGCCGATGGGGAGAGTTTTTTCCAGGAGGTTAGCGAGTGCCACGGCCGGAGTCCGTGCTATGCATCATTTTGTTCTGTTATCGGCGGACCTGAAAGAGGATTTGGCGGTTTGGAGCACCTTTTTGGAAACTTACAATTGTCGTTCTTTGATGATGGAGGAGGTAGTAGGTAATGAGTCGATGAATTTGTTCACGGATGCATCTGGTAGCAGTGGTTTTGGAGCGTACTACAGAGGGCAGTGGTGTGCGGCACCCTGGCCTGCGGAATGGTTCTCGGCGGGATTAGTGCGTAATGTCGCGCTATTGGAACTTTTCCCTATTTTGGTGGCAGTCCATTTGTGGAAGCATGAATTCCGTAACAGGCGCATTCGTTTCAACTGTGATAATATGGGGGTGGTTTGTGCAGTGAATGGTCTCTCAGCATCATCACCTCCGGTTGTGCGGGTTTTGCTACAGCTGGTTCTTCGTTGTTTGGAATTGAATTCACAGGTTACAGTGACTCATGTGCCTGGGGTTTGTAATTCAATTGCTGACTCTCTTTCTCGTTTTCAGTTCGACTGTTTTCGGTCCTTGGCTCCCGAAGCAGAGATCAGCGGTTTGGAATGCCCGGCAGAACTTTGGCTTGTGGTATCCGGGATGCAGAAGATCTGATAAGGTCGTCGTTGGCTCCCAAAACATGGGAGGCTTATCAAGCGGCTTGGTTATCATGGGAAAGGGAGTTGTCATCTTACCCTGGGGCGGGGGATTTTGATCTGCAAGTGGGTGTCTTGTTGTCATGGCTGAGTCGAGGGTTTTCCGAAGGTTGGTCGTGGTCTAAGGTGTCGCGTTTGTTAGCTGCACTGGCTTTTGGTTTTAAACTAAGGGGACAGCGGGATTTGTCAAAAGTGTTTTTGGTAAAGCAGTCGGTAAAAGGTTTCCGTAGACATTATAGTCGTTTGGATTCACGGCGTCCCGTGTCTTTTGTGATGTTGGAAGGGTTAGGCAAAGTGTTGGGGGATTGTTGTGAGTCAGATTTTGAACACTGTTTGTTCAGACTGGCTTTTTCTTTTGTCTTTTTCGGCGTGATGAGAATTGGGGAGTTGGTGTCTCACAGCAAGAAAGTGGCGGGAGGAATTTTGGCACGTGACATATTTTTGTCCAACGGGCATGTGGAGTTTTGGTTACGTCGCTCTAAGACGGACCAGGTAGGTCAAGGTAGGAAGGTTGTGCTCGGTTCGGTCGCTGGGTCAAGAATGTGTCCCGTCGACTGTTTGAGATGTTTTTGGGGGAGGGTCCCTTCCAGGGAGGGTTCGTTACTTTGCCACGTGGATGGTTCATCGCTGTCGCGATATCAGTTTCATATGGTTTTCAAAAGGGCAATTAGAGCTTTAGGTCTAGATGATTCTCGTTTTGCTCCTCATTCGTTTCGGATTGGGGCGGCAACTGCTGCTGCTGTGGGTGGTTTGGATTCCAAGGTTATCAAGCGTATTGGTAGATGGTCGTCCAATAGATGTCGCAGTTACGTTAGATATTGATTGGAGGGTTATCGGGGTGCCTGGAGGCAATAGTTGTTTTTTTTTGTGGTTTGGTTTTCTTTAGCAATGGTTTAACTGTATGTGTTTGTATCTTTCAGGTTCTTTGCCATTGCTTGTGCGGATTTTCGGCCATTCTTATGTCCATTGGGGAGCCCTGAGAGCGGATGTACGGTCGGAGGGTAGACAGCTGGGCTTCGATCGGTCGGTGGCGGTGGTCCGTTGGATTGGCTTTAGGGGCATGGCCTGGAACAGGGTTCTGAAGGAAATTCACAAGGCGGTCATTTTGGATAAGTCACCAGATATTTTGGTGTTGCATGTGGGGGGTAATGATTTGGGGGTGAGACCTTTTAGAGAGTTAATTAGGGATATAAAACAAGACTTGCTACGGTTATGGCTTTTATATCCTGGTTTGGCAGTGGTTTGGTCTGAGATAGTGCCGCGGAAGCGGTGGCGGAATATGCAGTCGTTGGACAAACTTAATAAGGCAAGGATCAAAGTTAACAGAGCGGTTTCTGCTTTTGTTGTCCGGAATGGGGGAGTTGCTGTAAGGCATTTTGAATTGGAAAAAGGTGATGGGGCCTTCTGGCTGGCCGATGAGGTGCATTTAAATGCGGTGGGAATTGATTTCTGGGCGCTTGGTTTGCAGGAGGGTGTGGAGAAGGCCATAGCGTTTCGTTTAGGTGGGGTCTCGGGCCTTTGAGGTATTCAAGGTCCCTCGTTGTGGTGGCTGGGGGGAGTCCTTGGAGTTGGTGGAAATTGGGTTGGGGAGCCATTGGCTGATGGCTCCTCTGTATTTAGAGTTCAATTGGTTTTGGATCTGGTGACTGGGGTGGGGGTTCTGGCAGGGGTGGTCAGTTCCCCTGGATTTTAGCGTGAACAGTGAACCCGATGGGGTTTTTTGGTGCTCCCGAGCCAGTGTGGTAACGGCTGGGAGCAATTTGGTTTTGATAATGGTCACGCTTTGCTGTGTGGGTCACCAGATTCTTTGGGAGCTCCAAGGACTCCTTCACAGTTTTAAATGTTGGTGGTTTTTATATATTTCAATGTTTGTTGTTTATGTTAAATAAATAAAAGGCTGCTGTGGCCGTTACTATTCCAAAGAATCTGTTGTATGTGTTTTATTTGAGGTTAACGGGGCTTGCACTTTGAGCTATGTGCAATGATGGGGGGTGTGGGGTGGGTTCCCCTCACCCCAATCGCTCGACATTACCAGGGTCAAGTAAGTGCCGGAGCTGGAGCCGCCCCTCCCCCCAGCGGCGTAAGTGGAGGTCAGCATGACCATGGGATGGAGGGAGGGGTTAGGGTTAATGGGTGGGGGCTTAAGAAAAGCGGGAGTTTAAGTAGCGGTGGGGGGTGGGGCTTAGCAGTTCCCGCTCTCTGGGCAGCTTGTGTCCCGCCCTCCCGCCCTATTTTGTTTGCAGTTATTTTGGGGGTGTTATTTTATGTTGATGGGGAATTATTTCTTTTGTTATCAAGGGTCATTGTGGCTGTGGTGGCTGGGGGGAGTCCTTGGAGTTGGTGGAAATTGGGTTTGGGGAGCCATTGGCTGATGGCTCCTCTGTATTTAGAGTTCAATTGGTTTTGGATCTGGTGACTGGGGTGGGGGTTCCGGCAGGGGTGGTCGGTTCCCCTGGATTTTAGCGTGAACAGTGAACCCGATGGGGTTTTTTGGTGCTCCCGAGCCAGTGTGGTAACGGCTGGGAGTAATTTGGTTTTGATAATGGTCACGCTTTGCTGTGTGGGTCACCAGATTATTTGGGAGCTCCAAGGACTCCTTCACAGTTTTAAATATTGGTGGTTTTTATATATTTCAATGTTTGTTGTTTATGTTAAATAAATAAAAGGCTGTTGTGGCCGTTACTATTCCAAAGAATCTGTTGTATGTGTTTTATTTGAGGTTAACGGGGCTTGCACTTTGAGCTATGTGCAATGATGGGGGGTGTGGGGTGGGTTCCCCTCACCCCAATCGCTCGACATTACCAGGGTCACGTAGAAAAGTCATCAGAAAGCTTGACTAGACTGTGAATGAAGATTCCAATAGGAGGTTTATTTTTCGGCTGAATTTTTGTACTTTCACAAGCACATTAGTGAAAAATAACTTATTCTGAACCAGAGATGCAGACGTGTGCTTCTTAACATTTCTGACGTACAAAATAAAGAAGAATGGAGGCGTTATTGACATCAGAGCTACTTCAGAATCATATAGAGAGAAACCCTATTACAAGGCAGCATAACAACAATACAATGAGCGCCATGGGAAAAGTTCTAATGGCGCTTGCGCTGACGTTACTGAGCTGAACTGAGTTAATTGGCTATGTACTCCCAGGACCTTTCTGTGAGCATAAGAACTTTCTCAAACTCATGGTGACATCATTGAGGTGAAATGAGCTCACCGTGAGGCACTGAGGTGAGCAAGCATGCACAGCTCAGTGTCTCTGCTGGATGGCATGCTGTATAGTCGAAACACGCAACAATGCAGTCTGCCATCTAGATGTAACTGAGCTAGACAAGTCTCAGGCAAAATGGATTATTATCTTCTCAGCAGACAGATGAGGAATATGGTTATTATACTTTTGTTACAGGAGACATTGGCTTCAGTTGATTGGGCGTTGATGCGAGAATATGTGTTTTTGGTAAATGTATATTCATTAAAGGAGTCTGTGTCATTATTTCAAATAAAGGACTTTATTCAGGGTGTGTATATTTTTAATAATATCACTATTTGGTTAGTAATGAGGGTGCCTTACAGACCCCTCTCCATTACTAACCCGTGGGCTTGATGCCACCTGACAATGCAAAGGTGATGGAGTAGAGAAGAACAGGGAGTCTACACGCAAACTGGCCGAATCCAAATGAGGTAGCCAGATGATGCTGGAGCGTGCCGATCCTGCTGGTGAGCACAGAAATGGTAACAGGAAGGGAATAATTTGTTCTCAGCACTCCATCCAGATAATATCAAATCCAAAATATATTTGTACTGTTTCCAAATGGAATGAACTTTATAAATGATCTATTTTACATCTATTGATGGTATATACCACTTTAACCTGTCTGTTCGCATGTGATCAGCTGCTGTTTTCTATATGTAATCATTAGCTACATTGTGATTGGATTTTGTCCTCTAATTATACTCTCTCTTATTCACTAACTGACACCCTATGACTAAGGGTGCTTATCGTGTCAGAAACGCATCATGTAGTTTTTATGTTTTAACAATTGATTAATACATTTTGGATTTGATTTTACCTGGATAGAGTGCTGAGAACAAATCCTTCCCTTCCTGAATGCAAAGGTGACATTAACCCCAATACTATCAACTCACTTGCCACCATACCAGGGCAAGTGAGAAGAGCGAGTCTAAGTGCCAGAATTTGTGCATCTTATGGATGCGCCATTTCTGGAGCTGCTGAGAGCTGATGTTTTTAGTCTGGGAGGGGACCAATATCCATGGCACCTTCCTAAGCTAGTAATATCAACCCACAGCTGTCTGCATAGCCTTTCAGGTTATTAAATAAAGAGGGACCTTATTTCATTTTTGCTGAGGGGTTCCCCATTTTAATAACCAGGAAAGGCTAAGTATACAGCTGTGAGCTGATATCAATGGCCTTGGAAGCTGATTGGGTATTACCCCCTTCCTAGGTGATAAACATTTGCCCCCAGCTGTCTGCTTTCCCTCTGCTGGTTAATAAAATGTCGAGCGACCCCATGCCTTTTTTTTCTGAAAGGAATTTATTTACTAAAGAAAAACATGGACAGTAAACTACATACACAAAGCACCGATTATATATCTCTCATATATTTACAGTATTTACTGTATATACAATACAGAGCAAAAGTTTGGACACACCTTCTCATTTAAAGATGTTTCTGTATTTTCATGACTATGAAAATTGTAAATTCACACTGAAGGCATCAAAACTATGAATTAACACATGTGGAATTATATACTTAACAAAAAAGTGTGAAACATGCAACCCAACCTGAACCCAATCGAGATGGTTTGGGGTAAGCTGGACCGCAGAGTGAAGGCAAAAGGGCCAACAAGTGCTAAGCATCTCTGGGAACTCCTTCAAGATTGTTGGAAGACCATTTCCGGTGACTACCTCTTGAAGCTCATCAAGAGAATGCCAAGAGTGTGCAAAGCAGTCATCAAAGCAAAAGGTGGCTACTTTGAAGAACCTAGAATATAAGACATAATTTCAGTTGTTTCACACTTTTTTTGTTAAGTACCGTATATACTCGAGTATAAGCCGAGATTTTCAGCCCCAATTTTGGGGCTGAAAGGGCCCCTCTCGGCTTATACTTGAGTCATGGTCGGCGGCGGGGTCGGCGGGTGAGAGGACCGTCGCATACTCACCTGCTCCTGGCGCTCCTAATGCTGTCCCAGCCTGTCCCATGGTCTCCCGCACTGCAGCTCTTCCTCTATTCAGCGGTCACGTGGTGCTGCACATTGAAGTAATGAATATGGACTCCACTCCCATAGGGGTGGAGCCACATATTCATTACTGTAATGAGCGGTACCGGTGACCGCTCATTACAGGAAGAAGCTGCGGTACCATGGGACAGGCAGGGACAGCGTCAGGAGCGCCGGGAGCAGGTGAGTATTTCATAGTCACCTGTCCGCGTTCCATCCTCCGGGCGCTGCTCTGTCTTCCGTGTCCTTGGCAGTGACTGTGCAGGTCAGAGGGAGCGGTGACGTATTAGTGTGCACGCCGCCCTCTGTGTCACGACTCAAGAAGTGGACCCTCTGGGTCACGGCTACAGAGCCCCCGAGGGCGAACGGACCAGATGGAACCACCCCCTATACAGGGAGTGTTTGGGACAAGCCCAAGGGGGGTGAGGCCGCGACTGCCGGAACCAAAGGGGCGACTAGTATGGGAGCCAGAGGTGGGACAGAGAATACAGGTGAAGTGGTGCCACCCAGGCGCATAGATAGGAGATTAGCCTAGAATGTTAGGTACTAACCAGTATGAAGAGGATTCACGGAAGATAGGGAGCGATGGAAACACAGGACCGGCTAGGAAGGCAGAAACACAAGGCTGGGGAGATGACTGAAGCACCGGGCAGGCACGGAGGCTGGAACACTGGACTGACGTGGAGACTGGACCACAGGACTGGTACGGAGGCAGGAACACAGGACTGGTATGGAGACTGGAACACAGGACTGGTACGGAGACTGGAACACAGGACAGGTACGGAGGCTGGAACACTGGTCTGGTACGGAGACTGGAACACAGGACAGGTACGGAGACTGGAACACAGGACTGGTACGGAGGCTGGAACACAGGACTGGTGCGGAGGCTGGAACACAGGACTGGTACGGAGACTGGAACACAGGACAGGTACGGAGACTGGAACACAGGACTGGTACGGAGGCTGGAACACAGGACTGGTGCAGAGGCTGGAACACAGGACTGGTGCGGAGGCTGGAACACAGGACTGGTACGGAGACTGGAACACAGGACTGGTACGGAGGAAGGAGACAATGAGGCAGAGCAGGGCACAGAGTAAACGCAGGGAGCCTAAGAGACCAAGGGGGTACCGGCAAGGAACCGGCAAACATGATAGACGCAAAGGCGTCTAACCCGGGCAGGTGCTGGAGTGAAATACCCGATGGGCGCCGCCATATTGGAGGCGGAGCCATCGGGTCACGAACTCCCAGAGACCCGTGCGGTGCGAGAAGCCCGTCTGCGCATGCGCGGACCGGCAAAGGGACGAGCACCGAGGAAAGCAGGAGCGGAGGAGCGAGGAGGAGCGTCGGGAGCGCGCCGGCCGGAACGGTAAGTATGGTAAGGTGTAACAGTATCCCCTCTCTTACCCCCCCTCTCTTTAGGGCTGGAAAGGAATTTTTTCAAAATTAAAGGAGCATTGATATTCTCAAGAGGCTCCCAAGACCTCTCCTCGGGTCCGAACCCTTTCCAATCAATTAGAAAAAATGTTTTGCCCTTGACAGTCTTTTTGGCGAGAATATTCTTAACCTCAAAAAACACATCAGAGGAGACTGGTTGAAGAGAACGAGATGGAACAGAATGGAAATGATTGAAAATTGCGGGTTTGAGGAGGGATACATGAAAGACATTAGGAATGCGTAAGGAGGTGGGTAATTTCAATTTGTATGCTACATCATTAACTCGGCTAGAAATCTCAAAGGGACCGATGTATCGTGGGCCCAGCTTCTGAGAAGGAATTTTAAGTCTGATATAGCGAGAGGAAAGCCACACCTTATCGCCAGGTCGATAAGGAGGAGCGTCCAAACGCCTTTTGTCGGCAAACCTCTTCATTTTGCTACTGGCTTTTACTAGCGCCTCCTTAGTCTCCAGCCAAATTTGGGAAAACTCCTGGGACAAGGAATCCGCCGCCGGTACGCCTGAGGTGGGGAGAACAGGGAGAGGGATGCCGGGATGTTGCCCAAAAACAATTAAAAAAGGTGACGTAGATGAAGATTCGCTAGTATGGTTGTTGTAGGCGAATTCTGCCCAAGGAAGAAGAGATACCCAGTCATCATGGTGAGCATTAGTAAAATGCCGAAGATAAGAGATGAGGATTTGATTAACACGTTCCACTTGACCGTTGGACTGGGGATGATAAGCAGAAGAAAAATCTAGCGATACCTTCATAAGACCACAGAGCGCTCTCCAAAAACGGGAGGTAAACTGGACTCCTCGGTCAGAGACGATGTGCTGAGGGAATCCGTGAAGCCGAAAAACTTGAAGTAAAAAAATCTTCGCAAGGTCAGGAGCAGATGGGAGTCCAGGTAGAGAGATAAAGTGGGCCATCTTGGAAAATCTGTCTACTACCACTAGAATTGCTGTGCAATTAGAGGATCTCGGTAAATCGGTGACAAAGTCCATAGCGATATGAGTCCATGGAACCGACGGCACAGGAAGTGGAAATAGAGGCCCAGAAGGCAGCTGTCGAGGAACCTTATTCCGAGCACACGTGGAACAAGAAGCAACAAAATCTAATACATCCTGGCGAAGAGAAGGCCACCAATAATGGCGAGAAATCAGGAAGAGGGTCTTCTTAGCTCCGACATGTCCGGCGAACTGGGAGGTGTGTCCCCAACGTAAGACCTTCAACTTGTCACAATTAGAAACGAGGGTCCTCCCTGGAGGCGGTGAGATTACATCGAGGGGAGCCAAAGAGACAATCTTAGTTGGATCAAGAATGTGTGCGGGTCTCTCTTCTACATCAGATGGTAAAAAAGACCGAGACAGAGCGTCAGCCCTGATGTTCTTGTCTCCAGGCCGGAAGTGTAGCTCGAAATCGAAGCGTCCGAAGAACATGGACCATCTAGCCTGTCGAGGATTTAGTCTTTGGGCTGACTGAACATAGGCTAGATTCTTGTGGTCAGTGAAAATAACAAAAGGATGAACAGCCCCTTCAAGAAGATACCGCCACTCCTCCAGGGCCAACTTGATGGCTAACAATTCCTTGTCACCGATGGAATAATTGCGTTCCGGGGGAGAAAAAGCTTTGGAGAAAAAGCCACAGGAAACCAACCGTCCAGAATTGGATCTCTGTAAAAGCACAGCTCCGGCTCCAAAAGATGATGCGTCCACTTCAAGGATAAAAGGCCTGTTGGAATCGGGACGATGAAGCACCGAGGCAGAAGCAAATTCTTGTTTCAGAGTTTGGAAAGCTGTCTCTGCCTCTGGAGGCCAGAGATTAGGATCAACCCCTTTACGGACCAGAGCAGAGATTGGCTTAGACAATGAGGAGAATTGAGGGATAAATTGTCTGTAGTAATTGGCAAAGCCAAGGAACCGCTGGATAGCTTTTGTTCCCGAAGGACGGGGCCAATTCAAAACGGCAGACACCTTTTCGGGATCCATTCTTAGACCCTCCTCAGAAACAATATATCCCAGGAAAGGCACAGAAGACTGCTCAAAAACACATTTTTCGAACTTTGCAAAGAGATGATTCTCCCTTAGGCGAAGTAAGACTCGGCGAACGTCTCGGCGATGAGTGGAAAGATCAGGAGAGAAGACGAGGATGTCATCCAAGTAGACAACTACACAGGTGTAAAGGCAGTCACGAAAGATGTCATTGACGAACTCCTGGAACACCGCTGGAGCATTACAAAGCCCAAACGGCATTACCAGATACTCATAGTGACCGTCCCGAGTATTGAATGCGGTCTTCCACTCGTCTCCCGCACGGATACGAACCAAGTTATAAGCTCCTCGAAGATCAAGCTTGGTAAAAATTTGTGCACCTCTCAGTCGGTCGAAGAGTTCAGAGATAAGCGGTAAAGGGTATTTGTTCTTCACAGTGATGTTGTTTAACCCTCTGTAATCTATACACGGACGAAGGGAACCATCCTTCTTCTTCACAAAAAAGAAACCCGCACCTGCTGGAGAGGAAGATTTCCGAATAAAGCCTCTAGCAAGATTTTCTTGAACATAGTCCGACATAGCTTGAGTTTCTGCAGGCGAGAGCGGATTCTTCCCCTAGGAGGCAGGGCACCAGGAACAAGGTCAATGGGACAGTCGTAAGGTCGGTGCGGTGGAAGAGACTCCGCCTCCTTTTTGTCAAAAACATCAGAAAAAGTAGAATAAGCAGAGGGCAGCCCGGAGAGGACGGGAGAGGAACAAGGGACACCAACAGGGCGCACCGGCAGCAGACAACGAGACCGACAGGAATCTCCCCAACGAAGAATATTGCCCGTACGCCAATCCAGGAAAGGTTCGTGAAGACGCAACCACGGGAGACCGAGAAGAACAGGGTGAGAGATGTTGGCCAAAACTAAAAACGAAATTTTCTCTCTATGAAGGGCCCCAACCTGAAGTTCCACAAAGTGCGTGACTTGAGTAATAGTCTCCTGCAGGGGTCTCCCGTCTACAGAAGCAAGAAGAAGAGGGTTCTCTAACGGTCTAACGGGAACTGAGAATTTAATTACCTCCTCTAGCCTAATAAAATTTCCCGCAGCCCCAGAGTCTAAATAAGCCTCAAGAGAGAAACGTTTGTCATGTACGTGCAATAAAACGGGCAAAGTGAGGGGTTGAGAGGTTTCATTTGTACCTAGGGAGGCCTCTCTTACCTGACCTAGGCGGAGGAGTTTTCCGGACGGTCAGGACAGGCACGAAGGAGATGTGAGGAACTGCCACAGTAAAAACAGAGACCCTGGGCACGCCTTTCCTTACGACGTTGTTCAGAGAGTTTGACACGATCCACCTGCATCGGTTCAGGGGCAGAAACTGAAGCGGTGACCCTAGGACGAGGGCTGAGAGGCCTGCGAGAGGTCATAGAAGGACGCGGAAATTTTTTCTCCTGGGCTCTCTCCTGAAAGCGAAGATCAATTCGCGTAGCTAAAGAAATTAAATCCTCCAAAATTGTAGGAGTATCCCGGCCAGCTAATTCATCCTTAATACGACTGGAAAGCCCCCGCCAGAAAGCCCCGACCAACGCCTCATTATTCCAACCCAAATCGGTAGCTAAAGTTCGGAACTGAATTGCATATTGCCCTACGGTTAGGGACCCCTGCTGTAGATTGAACAAGGCTTCGGTGGTGGAAGCTGTCGTGATCTCTGTAGGCAGAGATCATAGCAAGCCTATAGAGGGACAAGCTCTCGGAAGATGGAACTATACTGACCATGAACTAAGCCTGCCGCGCAACTAGAAATAGCCAGGTAGCATTTCCTATTTATTGCTAGATGCCCAGCTCTGGCCTAAGACCTAAATAGCTAGCAGAGGGAAATATAAGACCTGGCTCACCTCTAGAGAAATATTCCAAAGAAGACAGTAGCCCCCCACATATAATGACGGTGAGTTCAGATGAAACAACAAACGCAGCAGGAAAATAGTCTTTAGCAAATTTGAGGTCCGCTTACTAGATAGCAGAAGACAGATAGTATACTTTCATGGTCAGCAGAAAAACACTAACAAAACACCATCCAGAGATTACCTTAAACTCTGGCATTAACT
Organism: Ranitomeya variabilis; assembly: GCF_051348905.1. Lineage (NCBI taxonomy): Eukaryota > Metazoa > Chordata > Amphibia > Anura > Dendrobatidae > Ranitomeya > Ranitomeya variabilis. Next base: position 242,109,260 of record NC_135232.1, read on the forward strand.
CATAACACCAGAGTAGCAATCCCTGATCAACGAGAGCTTTCCAGACACAGTAACAAAACTTCAGCTGTGAACTGGAACAAATAGGCAAACGAAACATGGACAAAAGTCCAACTTATCTAGTAGTTGTCAGAAGCAGGAACAAGCACTGAGAGGCATCAGATAACATTGTTGACCGGCAAGAAACCACCAGAGAAATGAGCTTAAATAGCGACACCCACTACTGATGGAAACAGGTGAAACAGGAAAGAGGATGACAAGTCCAATTCCACAAGCGGCCACCGGGGGAGCCCAGAATCCAAATTCACAACAGTACCCCCCCCTCAAGGAGGGGGCACCGAACCCTCACCAGATCCACCAGGGCGACCAGGATGAGCCCTATGGAAGGCACGAACAAGATCAGAAGCATGAACATCAGATGCATTGACCCAAGAATTATCCTCCTGGCCGTAACCCTTCCAATTGACCAGATACTGGAGTCTCCGTCTGGAAACACGAGAGTCCAAAATTTTCTCCACAACGTACTCCAACTCACCCTCCACCAACACCGGAGCAGGAGGCTCAACTGAAGGTACAACAGGTACCTCATACCTGCGCAATAACGACCGATGAAAAACGTTATGAATGGAAAAGGACGCAGGGAGGTCCAAACGGAAAGAAACAGGATTAAGAATCTCCAATATTCTATAAGGGCCGATGAACCGAGGTTTAAACTTAGGAGAAGAGACCCTCATAGGGACAAAACGAGAAGACAACCACACCAAATCTCCAACACAAAGCCGAGAACCAACACGACGATGACGGTTGGCAAAACGCTGAGTCTTCTCCTGGGACAACTTCAAATTGTCCATAACCTGCCCCCAGATGTGATGCAATCTCTCCACCACCGCATCCACTCCAGGACAATCCGAGGATTCCACCTGACCGGAGGAAAATCGAGGGTGAAACCCCGAATTACAGAAAAACGGGGACACCAAGGTGGAAGAGCTGGCCCGATTATTGAGGGCGAACTCTGCCAATGGCAAAAAAGCAACCCAATCATCCTGGTCAGCAGAGACAAAACACCTCAGATATGTCTCCAGGGTCTGATTAGTCCGCTCGGTCTGGCCATTAGTCTGAGGGTGAAAAGCAGACGAAAAAGACAAATCTATGCCCATCCTAGCACAGAATGCCCGCCAAAATCTAGACACAAATTGGGTACCTCTGTCAGAAACAATATTCTCAGGAATACCGTGCAATCGGACAACATTCTGAAAAAACAGAGGAACCAACTCAGAAGAAGAAGGCAACTTGGGCAGAGGAACCAAATGGACCATTTTAGAGAAACGGTCACAGACCACCCAGATGACAGACATCTTCTGGGAAACAGGCAGATCTGAAATAAAATCCATCGAGATGTGTGTCCAAGGCCTCTTAGGAATAGGCAAGGGCAACAGCAGTCCGCTAGCCCGAGAACTACAAGACTTGGCCCGAGCACAAATGTCACATGACTGCACAAAGACTCGCACATCTCGTGACAGGGAAGGCCACCAGAAGGATCTTGCCACCAAATCCCTGGTACCAAAAATTCCGGGATGACCTGCCAATGCAGAAGAATGTACCTCAGAGATGACTCTACTGGTCCAATCATCCGGAACAAACAGTCTATCAGGCGGACAACGATCCGGTCTATCCGCCTGAAACTCTTGCAAGGACCGCCGCAGATCAGGAGAAACGGCCGACAAAATTACTCCCTCCCTAAGGATACCTGTGGGTTCAGCATTACCAGGAGAGTCCGGGTCAAAACTCCTAGAAAGGGCATCTGCCTTAACATTCTTAGAACCCGGTAGGTATGACACCACAAAATTAAAGCGAGAAAAAAATAAAGACCAGCGCGCCTGTCTAGGATTCAGGCGCCTGGCAGTCTCAAGATAAATCAAATTTTTGTGGTCAGTCAATACCACCACCTGATGCTTAGCCCCCTCTAGCCAATGGCGCCACTCCTCAAACGCCCACTTCATGGCCAAAAGCTCCCTATTCCCAACATCATAATTCCGCTCTGCGGGCGAAAATTTGCGAGAAAAGAAGGCACAAGGCCTAATGACGGAGCAGTCGGAACCTTTCTGCGACAACACTGCCCCAGCTCCGATCTCCGAAGCGTCAACCTCAACCTGAAAAGGCAGATTCACATCAGGCTGACGTAACACAGGGGCAGAGGCAAAACGGTGCTTAAGCTCCTGAAAGGCCTCCACAGCATGAGGGGACCAATTAGCAACATCAGCGCCATGTCTGGTCAAATCAGTCAGTGGTTTAACGACATCCGAAAAACCAGCAATAAATCGGCGGTAAAAGTTGGCAAAGCCCAAAAATCTCTGAAGACCCTTAAGAGAGGAGGGCTGAGTCCAGTCACAAATAGCTTGCACCTTGACGGGATCCATCTCAATGGAAGAGGGAGAAAAAATATACCCCAAAAAGGAAATTTTCTGGACCCCAAAAACGCACTTAGACCCCTTCACACATAAAGAATTAGACCGCAGAACCTGAAAAACTCTCCTGACCTGCTGGACATGAGAGTCCCAGTCATCAGAAAAAATCAGAATATCATCCAGATATATTATCATAAATTTATCCAGAAAATCGCGGAAAATATCATGCATAAAAGACTGGAAAACTGAAGGGGCATTAGAAAGACCAAAAGGCATGACCAAATACTCAAAGTGGCCCTCGGGCGTATTAAATGCGGTCTTCCACTCATCCCCCTGCCTGATCCGCACCAAATTATACGCCCCACGAAGATCAATTTTAGAGAACCACTTAGCACCCTCTATACGAGCAAACAAATCAGTAAGCAATGGCAATGGGTATTGGTATTTAACAGTGATCTTATTCAGAAGCCGATAATCAATACATGGTCTCAAAGAGCCGTCCTTTTTTGAGACAAAGAAAAACCCAGCTCCCAAGGGAGAAGAAGATGGACGAATATGTCCCTTTTCCAAAGACTCCTTTATATATTCCCGCATAGCAGCATGTTCCGGCACAGACAGATTAAACAAACGACCCTTTGGATATTTGCAACCCGGTATCAAATCTATGGCACAATCGCACTCACGGTGCGGAGGTAACGACCCAAGCTTGGGTTCGTCAAAGACGTCTTGATAATCAGAGAGGAACTCAGGGACTTCAGAGGGAATGGACGACGAAATAGAAACCAAAGGTAAGTCCCCATGAATACCCTTACATCCCCAGCTCAACACAGACATTGCTCTCCAGTCCAAGACTGGATTGTGAGACTGCAACCATGGCAATCCCAGTACCAAATCGTCATGTAAATTATACAGCACCAGGAAACGAATAATCTCCTGGTGATCCGGATTGATACGCATGGTTACTTGTGTCCAGTATTGTGGTTTATTATTAGCCAATGGGGTGGAGTCAATCCCCTTCAGAGGAATAAGAGTCTCCAAAGGCTCTAAATCAAAACCACAACGATTGGCAAAGGACCAATCCATAAGACTCAGAGCGGCGCCAGAGTCAACATAGGCGTCCGTGGCAATGGATGACAAAGAGCAAATCAGGGTTACAGACAAAATAAACTTAGACTGAATGGTGCCAATGGAAACAGACTTATCAAGCTTCTTTGTACGCCTAGAGCATGCTGATATAACATGAGTAGAATCCCCACAATAGAAGCACAATCCATTCTTCCGTCTAAAATTCTGTCGCTCGCTCCTGGACAGAATACTATCACACTGCATACTTTCTGGCGTCTTTTCCATAGACACCGCCAGATGGTGCACCGGTTTGCGCTCCCGCAGACGCCTATCAATCTGAATAGCCATTGTCATGGACTCATTCAGACCTGCAGGCACAGGGAACCCCACCATAACATCCTTAACGGCATCAGAGAGACCTTCTCTGAAAGTTGCCGCCAAGGCGCACTCATTCCACTGAGTAAGCACAGACCATTTACGGAATTTTTGGCAGTAAACCTCAGCTTCGTCTTGCCCCTGAGATAGTGCCATCAAAGTTTTTTCTGCCTGAAGTTCCAAATGAGGTTCCTCATAAAGCAAGCCCAAGGCCAGAAAAAACGCATCCACATCGCGCAACGCAGGATCCCCTGCTGGCAATGAGAAGGCCCAATCTTGAGGGTCACCCCTGAGCAAGGAAATCACAATCCTAACCTGCTGAGCAGGATCTCCAGCTGAACGAGACTTCAGGGACAAATAAAGCTTACAATTATTTCGGAAATTCTGGAAGCTAGCTCTATTCCCTGTGAAGAACTCCGGCAAAGGAATTCTCGGCTCAGATACTGGAGCATGTACCACAAAATCTTGTAAATTTTGTACTTTCGTGATGAGATTATTCAAACCCGCAGTTACACTCTGAAGATCCATTATTGTCAGGTGCACACAGAGCCATACAGAGATTAGGAGGAGAGAGAGAAAAAAGACTGCAGCAAGGCAAACTGGAGGAAAAAAAAAAAAAAAAATTCCAGCAGACTTCTTATAACTCTCCTTTCTCAACCTGGGTCTTTAACACTTTATAGGCCGGTCAAACTGTCGTGATCTCTGTAGGCAGAGATCATAGCAAGCCTATAGAGGGACAAGCTCTCGGAAGATGGAACTATACTGACCATGAACTAAGCCTGCCGCGCAACTAGAAATAGCCAGGTAGCATTTCCTATTTATTGCTAGATGCCCAGCTCTGGCCTAAGACCTAAATAGCTAGCAGAGGGAAATATAAGACCTGGCTCACCTCTAGAGAAATATTCCAAAGAAGACAGTAGCCCCCCACATATAATGACGGTGAGTTCAGATGAAACAACAAACGCAGCAGGAAAATAGTCTTTAGCAAATTTGAGGTCCGCTTACTAGATAGCAGAAGACAGATAGTATACTTTCATGGTCAGCAGAAAAACACTAACAAAACACCATCCAGAGATTACCTTAAACTCTGGCATTAACTCATAACGCCAGAGTAGCAATCCCTGATCAACGAGAGCTTTCCAGACACAGTAACAAAACTTCAGCTGTGAACTGGAACAAATAGGCAAACGAAACATGGACAAAAGTCCAACTTATCTAGTAGTTGTCAGAAGCAGGAACAAGCACTGAGAGGCATCAGATAACATTGTTGACCGGCAAGAAACCACCAGAGAAATGAGCTTAAATAGCGACACCCACTACTGATGGAAACAGGTGAAACAGGAAAGAGGATGACAAGTCCAATTCCACAAGCGGCCACCGGGGGAGCCCAGAATCCAAATTCACAACAGGAAGCCAAACGACCTGGCTCATCGAACACTCGACGAAAGGTCTCTAAAAATGGTGTGAGCTGGAGGATTACAGGGTCATCCCGCTCCCAAAGTGGATTAACCCATGCTAAGGCTTCCCCCTCCAAATGTGAAACAATAAACGCCACCTTGGCCCGATCCGTGGGATACTGCAAGGGAAGGAGCTCAAAGTGAAGACGGCACTGATTGAGAAATCCCCGACATTGTTTGGGATCACCATTAAAACGAGGGGGCTTAGCCAAACGAGGAGTGGGATGAGGTGCAAGAGCTGGTGCGGGAACAGACGCGGCAGCTTGGAGAAAAAGTAGACGACTATCAACAGAAGCCATATACCCCAAAATATGGGACTGAGCGTCGCGCTGCTGCGCCAGTTCTTGTTGCAAGCTGGCCAGCTGAGAGGCATTTCCCGGATCGGAGGACTGGAGGGCCGAGAGACGGGAGTCCATAGACTTCATGAAGGACATCATACGAGACTGGTTTTCTCGCAAGAAAACTAACTCCTTCTGAGCGGCTGCGGCTCCGGCGGGATCCATGGCCTTTGCGTACTGTCACGACTCAAGAAGTGGACCCTCTGGGTCACGGCTACAGAGCCCCCGAGGGCGAGCAGACCAGATGGAACCACCCCCTATACAGGGAGTGTTTGGGACAAGCCCAAGGGGGGTGAGGCCGCGACTGCCGGAACCAAAGGGGCGACTAGTATGGGAGCCAGAGGTGGGACAGAGAATACAGGTGAAGTGGTGCCACCCAGGCGCATAGATAGGAGATTAGCCTAGAACGTTAGGTACTAACCAGTATGAAGAGGATTCACGGAAGATAGGGAGCGATGGAAGCACAGGACCGGCTAGGAAGGCAGGAACACAAGGCTGGGGAGATGACTGAAGCACCGGGCAGGCACGGAGGCTGGAACACTGGACTGACACGGAGACTGGACCACAGGACTGGTACGGAGGCAGGAACACAGGACTGGTATGGAGACTGGAACACAGGACTGGTACGGAGACTGGAACACAGGACTGGTACGGAGGCTGGAACACAGGACTGGTGCGGAGGCTGGAACACAGGACTGGTACGGAGACTGGAACACAGGACAGGTACGGAGACTGGAACACAGGACTGGTACGGAGGCTGGAACACAGGACTGGTGCGGAGGCTGGAACACAGGACTGGTGCGGAGGCTGGAATACAGGACTGGTACGGAGACTGGAACACAGGACTGACACAGAGGCTGGAACACGGGACTGGTACGGAGGAAGGAGACAATGAGGCAGAGCAGGGCACAGAGTAAACGCAGGGAGCCTAAGAGACCAAGGGGGTACCGGCAAGGAACCGGCAAACACGATAGACGCAAAGGCGTCTAACCCGGGCAGGTGCTGGAGTGAAATACCCGATGGGCGCCGCCATATTGGAGGCGGAGCCATCGGGTCATGAACTCCCAGAGACCCGTGCAGTGCGAGAAGCCCGTCTGCGCATGCGCGGACCGGCAAAGGGACGAGCACCGAGGAAAGCAGGAGCGGAGGAGCGAGGAGGAGCGTCGGGAGCGCGCCGGCCGGAACGGTAAGTATGGTAAGGTGTAACACTCTGCCTGAACAGTCAGTGCAGAGAGAGACGGGACGCTGAGGAGCAGCGACGAGAGGTATGTGATTTTTTTTTTAATTGCAGCAGCAGCATTACATGTGGCACAATGCTGTATGGAGCATCTATGGGGCCATAAAGAACTGCATGGAGCATTATATGGAGCATCTATGGGGCCATAACTGCATGGAGCATTATATGGGGCATCTTATGGGGCCATAACTGCATGGAACATTATATGGAGCATCTATGGGGCCATAAAGAACTGCATGGAGCATTATATGGAGCATCTATGGGGCCATAACAGCATGGAGCATTATATGGGGCATCTATGGGGCCATAACTGCATGGAGCATTATATGGAGCATCTATTGGGCCATAACTGCATGGAGCATTATATGGGGCATCTATGGGGCATAACTGCATGGAGCATTATATGGAGCATCTATGGGACCATAAAGAACTGCATGGAGTATTATATGGGGCATCTATGGGGCCATAATGAACAGTATGGAGCATTATATGGGGCTCCTGATTCAATATGGATATTCAAAAACACTTAACCTACTGATGTCTCAATTAATTTTACTTTTATTATCTATTTTTTTTTTTTTATTTACCAGTAGCAGCTGCATTTTCCACACTAGGCTTATACTCGAGTCAATAAGTTTTCCCAGTTTTTTGTTGCAAAATTAGGGGGGTCGGCTTATACTCGGGTCGGCTTATACTCGAGTATATACGGTATATAATTCCACATGTGTTAATTCATAGTTTTGATGCCTTCAGTGTGAATTTACAGTTTTCATAGTCATGAAAATACAGAAAAGTCTTTAAATGAGAAGGTGTGTACAAACTTTTGCTCTGTACTGTATATATCTTTTTGTATCTATCTATCTGTATATCTATCTAATCTCTGTCTCTTTCTATATATTTCTTTCTTTGAGAATATTTCCTTGGAAAATGATGTTTAAATGACATAGAGAATTGCTCTATGTAAAAGTTCATGTTAAAATCGCATTGCAATCGGATCGCATTCACATGTAAATCGGACATAAATCGGATGCTAGGTGTTAAAATCAGATTGTACTCGCATAAAAAAACGCATAACACTTGCATGACACTCGTCCGACTTTTCCGGAACAAAATCGATCAGTTTTAAGAATGGTAGTGGGACCCTGCCTAAGCATTTTGGCACACTGTATTGCACTAATGCTAGTGAAGTTGCACTTATCACATTTATTTGGTTTGCATTTGTCTCTTTTTCTTCAAAGGAGCGATACTGTCAGGCCCACATTACCAAACACTCCTTTAAAGGGAACTTTCACCCCCCCATGGTATTTTTAAGTAAAAGAGCCACCTTCAGCAGCACTAAGGCTGCATTCTGTGAAAGTGGCTTTTATGTTTCTGATCCCTAGTAAGGCTACTTTCACACTAGCGTTTTTGGCTGCACGTCGCAATGCGTCGTTTAGGAGAAAAAACGCATCCTGCAAAGTTGTCTGCAGGATGCGTTTTTTCCCCATAGACTAACATTACTGACGCATTGCGACGTATTGCCACACGTCGCAACCGTCGTGCGACGGTTGCGTCGTGTTTTGGCGCACCGCCGCCACAAAAAAAGGTACATGTAACGTTTTTTTGTGCGTCGAGACCGCGCGGCCGAAACTCCACCCCCTCCTCCCCGGACACTGCAATGTGGCAGCGGAAGCGTCCTAAGACTGCTTCCGCTGCCCACGTCGGGCATTTTTTGCATAGTTAGCGTCGGTACGTCGGGCCGACGCAGCGCGACGGGCCCTTACCGACGCTAGTGTGAAAGCAGCCTAACACTGAAATATTGACTTTTATAAATTGTTGGGCCCCATAACTGTATTGAGTCCCAGAGGTATGGTGTCTCCCCTGTTTCAGCCGCTTCCCAGCCATCTGTCATCCCCCTCCTGCATCTGTGCGCCGCCTCCTGTGTTGCTGTTACATGCCCTGCGCCTGCCCCATCTCCCTCCTCCTCTTTCTCTTTCCTCCCTCGGCAGCTTCTGATGAGCTGAGCTCCCCACACGCAGTTCACTGGCAGGTCAGCTCATCAGACCTGCCAGTGAGATCATATTTATACCTGTATCATATTGGGTAAAATACCCCTTTAAATACTAAATTTCTATCACAAATATGTTACCAAAAACAAATTAATTACTAGTAACACAAGGTACTTCATAAAAATAATGTTTTTTTATTCATAGAAATTTTGAAAAGGTATATACGAAATGTGCTGAGTCATAAAAATGAGGACACAATGCCATGGCGTGCCACAAAGCACAAGCTTATTCAAAGAATATAGCAGCCCTATGTAAACTCATGACAAATAATTGCAAGTACAAAATAGAGTTAAAAGATGCCAGCTACAACTGCAAATTTGTTATGGCTAAGCAAAAAAGCAACAGTAAAAGTGGTTTGAGTCTATATAGTGAATGGCTGTAATAACAACATACCATGTGTAGGCGATCTAAGAATGCACTGTTAAAATGCTGCAATGTGTTCGTGTGCTGCTAAACTGGCAAGTGAAATAAATAAAGTGCAACAATACTAGGGCATAGAATACCTGTAATGTGGTGTGCACGTGGATTTCCCGGGCATCCCTCTGCCCCGATGCGCGTTTCGAAGTACCTTGTGTAACTAGTAATTAATTTGTTTTTGGTACCATATTTGTGATAGATATATAATAATAAGTGTTGTGAATTCCACTCTTGGGCTCCCTCCGGTGGTTGTAAGTAGCACTTTTGTGAATTCTGCTCTTGGGCTCCCTCCTGTGGTTTTGAGTGGTATAGCTGCTTCTTGGATTTAGCATCAGCAGCTGCCTCCACTGATCGTCTTTCTGGCTCGGCTATTTTAGTCTGGCCTTATCCCTCAATCAATGCCAGTTGTCAATTGTTCCTGCTTGGAGTCACTGCTCTTTTGGATTTCCCTGACACTCTGACCAGTTCTGCAAAGATAAGTCCTTGCTTGTCCTTTTGCAGTCCACTTGTTGTGGACTTTATTGTTCAGCACATTCTATGTTTTGCTTATTTGTCCAGCTTATCAGTATGGATCTATTCAGTTAAGCTGGAAGCTCTGGGCAGCAGATTTTGCCCTCCACACCTTTAGTCAGGTGTGGAGATTTTTGCATTTCTCTGAGGTGGACTTTTTCTAGTTTTTATTACTGACCGCACAGTGTTCTTTCCTGTACTATCTATCTAGCTAGAAGTGGCCTCCTTTGCTAAATCTTGTTTCATACTACGTATGTCATTTCCTTCTCCTCTCAGTCATTATTTGTGGGGGGCTGTCTATCCTTTGGGGATTTTCTCTGAGGCAAGATAGCTTTCCTGTTTCTACCTTTAGGGGTAGCTAGTTCTCCGGCTGTGACGAGGTGTCCAGGGAGTGACAGGAACATCCCACGGCTACTGCTAGTGTTGTGTTAAGATCAGGAACTGCGGTCTGTATAGTTACCACCTGCTCAGAGCTAGTTGCATGTCGCTCCTAAATCACCAGTCCATAACAAATAAGGCTGTGAATACATGTCAACATGTGTCACGTGACAGCAATTCTCAAAAAAGTCACATGACCAAAAACAACAGCGCAACTTACCTGTGACTTGCTGTTGCACTAGATTGGGTTTTGCTTTAAATAGAACAGTCGAGTTTCAATAAAATCGTATGCATGCAGTGAATCATGTGTTACTTGCAATGAAGTTTGTGGCAAACGTGTCACGTGCGCTCGGTGACGTAAAATCCAAAACATTTGGAAACATATATGACTCAGTCACCCTTGGATTGGCCTTTAAAAAACAGGAGAATCCTCCGATGGGCCCCTGTGCAAAAGTGGCCACCACCCTCTTATTTGAGCAGTACTTTGCACAATATACTTGAATTATTATGTACACACAAAGGCAGCATCTTATTTATTTAACAATCTATCCAGTTCATTAATAAATAAATTTGTGATTGAGGATGATGTCACATTGGCATGCAGCTGAAAAGTGAGCCACTAGAGTTGGTTACTGGTGGGCTCTTGGCACCCCAGTCTGACACTGGTCACTCAGTCACATCATGTTATATATTGCAAAGCAACACCATAGGAAATCATCACATCCGAAGTTGCAATGTTTTAGTGTTATGCGACTCATGTCGCCATGTACCCCCAATAATGACAGCCCGTGTAGCGTTAATGATAACAGTAAAAGTATATAGAAATATTTATTATATGGGTTGAATCAAATAAATTACACAGAGAGTCTGAGGAAAAAAGCCTTTTTGACCATCACTTTATTATATTTTATGTCTCCAGCCACAGTGAGTTATTCGTAGTTAGCAGGCCTTATATGCAGAGCTGGAAGTTGCTTTCCTTCTGTCTGTACCTGTTAAGTGTACAGACTTGGCATTTGACAGTCCTAGAGTTTCCACCTTGAAAATATGAGGAATTGTATAACGAGCTGGAGATTACTTCCGCACTGAGAAGGTTGGATACAGTATATAGAAACATAGAGGAATAATACATTCTGGGCAGTGAAAAGGCTAATGTGCTGTGGAAGAGGGGGAGTTTAATCTAATTTAGTTGGAGGGTGTCTGTCTGTGGTATTGTTTTTGGGAGTGTGGGAAGAGAGGAGTGAAGCTGCACTAGTGAATGGTTCCTCCTGAGCCAGAAGCAGTGGGGAGTCCCTAAGACTCCACTGATCCAAAGCCAGCCTATGAAAGAGGGATTAGAGAAATGTTCTGATTTACAATTCACACTAATGCACCCCGCAGAACCTTTGGTAATATTTCAAATCACATTTCAAGGGAAGCGCCATTAAAGTGACCAGCTAAATTGTAAGAGAAACAGCACGGTACAGGCCAGCCATCCATTTCATGACCTTGGTGCCCTGTTTCTTCAATGCTGGTGTACCATTCCTTCACTACCTCCCACAAAAAAACTCAATAGCCACTACAGGAGTGCTATGTTCTCTGTGCCAACCCCACTGGACACTGTCATTCCCATATATCCCAAAATAATGACATTGTATCACTACTTGTCTCATTTCACAAATGGAATTATAGTCAGCATTCCTCTTCTTGCTCATAGTCAGGCATCTTAATCTGCTCATTTCTATCAGCTCTAATAAACAACGACACAAAGTAGTGTGGCTATCACACAAGTTTATAACCAGCATGCACACAGTGGTAATGGCCATTGGTGTTCCAGGAAAGCTAAAGGTAATTACTATGAGAGGTCTACATGCTCTTCTGGCAGGACAATACTTTACAAGGTAGTGGTGCTCTCTGTTCAGATCTGCACTGGAGAACCTGTTTAGCTCCTCCATCGCATGATCTGGCCAAAAAATACCAAACAAAATAACTCAATGTTCTGTGCTATTTTTTCTGGAAAAATTAAGGACACCATGGTGAAATTCTAATGCAATCAATGAGGTGACGTCTTTTGGGCAATGTTGGTGTCTGTCATGTGAAGGTCATCACTTTCAGGATTTTTGTTCTTCTGTTCCTAAGACAGAACAGAACAAAGAAAATGATTAACACTCATGTGAACAGTGAACAGAGCCTAACCAAAGTAGACAGACATGGTGTATATAGTTTATAATTCCTGCACTTTAGGACCTTGGAACAGTAATTTCTATACAGAGATTATATTAAGGGCTTGCTCACACCAGCGTATAACTCGAGTGCTATACGATATTTTGTAGGATATCACGCAGACCAATGTACTATGAGGCAGGGCAAATCTACGTGCTTTATTTTCCTCATGCCGATTTAGCATGAGAAAATAATCGCAGCATGCTGTGAGTGGTTCACTAAATCGGATCAGGCGCACCCAGTCAAGTCTGTGGGTGCATGTAAAACATATGTGGACTCAGACAATGGAGAAGATGGAGAGATTAAATTCTCCATCTTCTACGCACCTGTAATACAATTCTCTCAGAGTTTGATCTTAGTGTCATTAGCATAATCGGCCCGATTCTCTCGTATGAGCGAAATATCACTCATGGGACCCAGGCCTAAAGATGTGAAGTAACATTACCAGCAAGCGTGTTAATGTCTCTACTCAATTCAATGCCAAGTCCTCAGTGACCTGAACATCTGAATAATCTGAGACAGACTGGTTGCTGTGGAAGTACTATTTGGCAACCCCATAGTGCAGATAGTAGACAACACATCCATAGCTATCATACTGTCTTACATGACTCAGCAAACTGGATTAACATAGTGCAGACAGAGAAATAAGGGAAACTCAGCTATTACAGGTACACTATCGCCACAGAATGAATGTTCAAACTGAGTTTCACCGACGGAGCCAATCATTTAAATACACGTTCCCACCTGCTTGTTTTCCCTGTATCTCCACCCCCACTTATTTGATTGCAAGCTCTGCTTTCATAGAATCAGAGATGGGTGGAGATAGATGGAAACCAAGCAGGTGGGAAGGTGTATACAAATAATTGGCCCCCACATGAAGCCTGTACTGGTTTGAACACTCATTCTGTGCTGACAAATTCCCTTTAAAGATATATTCACAACATGGAAAAGTGTAGTATATTTCTAGGAAAGGCTGGCAATGTGTGGTTTCAACTGTCTGGACCCCATCGATCCCAATCTGAAAGGAAACTGCTGCATCCCTTTTATAGTCTTCCATAACAGTCATCCAGTTTTGGGAAACGTACAGGAAAATGCAGTACAGCCCCATGTAAGTGAATAGAGCCATGCTGGCTGCAGGTTCTTGTACAGCCGGGTAGTTAGATGTTTTGCTAAACACAGGCAAACTGTGAAGGGTAGATCAGACTCTATGTCCAAACGTCCGCCTCCAGTAGGCATATACGCCTGAAAATGATGCACTGCAGAGCACACAATCGATCTGTGGGCAACATTATAGTCTATGGCCCCTTCGGCTCATATGTCCAATTCCCATTGTTAGGGTGTTCAGACATAAGCCTTGACGGGGTCATCGAATGGGTGATGGAACGCAATGCGAATGCAGCCTAAATGAAGTAGTTTCTGCAAAATATGCATGGATTTACTCAAACAATATTGAGATAAATGGGACATCCCTCAAACATTTTTGCGACAGCAAAAGCAGCCCTATGATGGTGGATTTGCACATCAACAAATTGTTGACATAAGCATAGACACTACCCATCTGGGTGACAAAGTTATTAGGCAAATGTCCTGACAACATGATTCATCTGAGAATGCTGGTTTTTAGAAAGCTGCAATTGTTGGACCTGATTGTCACCCAATTCTCATTTTTACAGCCCAAATCTAGACTGTTCCTGTGGTTACATAGTTTGCTATTAACTAGTTGCTTCTTTCAGTCCCATAGACTTTGGATGCAGCTGCAGCACTCATGCTCATGATCAGTGGGGGTGGCAGTGAGCTCGCTAACGATCATTTTTTCTAAGCACCACTATATTGTGACTATGGTAAATCAGGACTCTTTAGAGATCAGCTTAGTCACCCACCATTCTGCAGGGGTATTGGTGTTTTTGTATTACTCCAACTATTAGAAGTTTTGATCAGAGTAGGTCCAATTGCTGAGGCATCCATGATTTGATAGAAGCATTTGGTTTGACACTGTCATGCTCTGTCGGTTTTGATCAGCTTTTTTAGACTTCCCATGTAAAGTCAGAACCTTACACCTTTAACACTGTTTAGGCAAAAAAGCAAAGCACTCAGCTGAGCTCTAGTGTCCTTACAAATGGACCCTAAACCACCTCAGCTAATAGTGGGCCCAAATCACAGACACAGCATTCAGCTCACAGCTACATGAGTTGAATGGTCAATTTATGTTCCAGTAACGAGTTGAAGTCATAGCACCAGCTCTTGACCCTTCATTAAACAAAACTTCTGATATGTCTATAATGGCTCATGCACACAACTGAAAATATCATCTCGTTATTCAATAAGGCAGTGCACATGCCCAATTTTCTCCTCGGACCGATTTGCAGAATGCATAACTTGCCTCCAATAATCGGATGACATTCAGCCATTCAGGTTTATGGGTCCATGAAAAACTTCGGACAACGTTCTGACTTTCATGGACTGACAGAATAGAGAAAATGGAGATTTTTTGTTTCAATTCTCCTCATCTGAGAAAATCGGATCACACTCTGCTCAAACTTTGATTACACTCCGATCAGAGTGTGATTAGCATAATCGGACTAATTTTCACGGATGAGAGAAAATTGGTCATGTGACCCAAACCTAACATGCAAAGGTTTGTAAAACAGTACTAGTGACCCTTGAAAGGCACGATTGACACTCAGCATATAGCATGATAAAATAGCTGTTTATCTTCTTTAATTTATTTGCACAGTCGAGATGTATACAAAAAGAACAATACAACAATATACAGCAAGTGATATGCATATATAGATTTATATTATATATATACACTTACATATTTCTAATCATACTGTATATACTGTATAGATATATGGACATTATGGACGTGTTTTGCACTCATATCCTTTTTCTTTGATCACTTTAACACTCTCCATTATTTATCATTTTAAGACCTTTACGCCACTGTAACCAGCAGACAAAATTAGGTTGTCTAAATAAAAATAAATTCACATGCAAATTACAGATGAATTGATAAAACAAAACATTTATAAAAGAGAGCTCCATAAATATTCTCTTTTGCATCTTAAAACCCTAGTAACGTTATCTGAAAACAAAACATCTTCATTGTTATGCCCATGGGCCGTCATAAAAACGTGAGGAGCACTGTTGAGCACCTAGTGACCCACTAAAGAGCAAAGCAAAGATAATTGTTATTTGATCTGATCATTGCAGCATTTACATGGAGAAGTAATATTTACTGAGGGTCCGGTAACCTGAAGCATAGATACTTCTATTTGTTTTGTAAGAAAATGCCATCTTGTGCAAATTGCCACACAATATTTTTCCTGACCTTGACAGTTTCCATTAACTTGTAAGTGTCAACATATGTCTTCCCCAGGGAGCCGAGTTTTCTGGTGATCTCCTGGTCGGAGCAGTATAAAACATATGGACTGTAACTCACACTGAACAAACAACGGTCTCAGATCCATAACTAAAGCGTTGGAGGAGTTCCTTACTGTCTACTCCCTGCCTGCCTGGGATCTGGGAGCATTACACGCTGCCGCTGTATTATGTCTACAAAATATTTAGCTATGGTTTAAATTTTTACATTCCCTATTAAATATTCAGTTTGTAAAATATGTCTCTCATTGAGAGTTATGTGTTCAGGGCCTAGAGGTATAAACAATTAATGGCACTTCTTCAAATATTTATGAGTGGGAGAGAGTGCATCTTCCTTCTAAGATGCAGCAATGGTTCGCTATTAGAAAATCCTGTTTAATTACAAAGTTTCATTTAAAAAATAAAATCCCCACACTGGAAGTGTATAAGGTCTAATAAGATTTCCCATTAATTTAAACATATCGCTATTCCCACAACGAAGCAAATGCTTTCTTTCTCCCCTTTCATCCATGCTTAAATATGTAAATAAAATGTCCAAAGTCATTCTTCAAAGAAGACAAAAGACATACTAAAGACAACCATAAAATTCCTCCCAATTCTCCATAACATTTGCCAGAGGGGGGTGGCATGCTGCATCCAAGCCTAGCAGCGGGGAGTCAGGCTACTCCAAGGAGAAGCTCATCTTAAATCCCACACGCAGGGAAGCCTTTCTGCCTGATCTGTAAAGCCCCCTCTTCTCTGTGAGGTACACAGGTCTTCCCCAATTGCTTGTTTCCCCAGTTCTTTTATTTAGTCTCAGAAAAGGAACGATACACATATATATATAGTTTTAGGCTCAAGCTGTATAATGTTATCTGTAAGAAACTAAAAAGAAAAGGACATGAAAGATAACACACAAAGCTTCTAAAGGTGCAGCTTATAATAGCATCTGTTAATATCAATCACACACAATGCGTAAAGGTTTCTAGAGGCTTCTGGAGATACGTGAGATAAAACTTTTGTCATGGAGAAGTCATTATACCTGGATTTCATATCACTAATATCATATCACAAAGTAATATACAGTAGTCATCCTCCTTTCCTGAAATGCCAGCTATAGACAATAGGTCACATTCATCAAACAACAAAGGCACGTAGCTTTTAGGTTTCAAGGGGTTGTCAGGCTTGGCAGGAAATTCTGCAGTCACTATATGTGACTGCAGACTTGTGAATCCTCACATTGCACACACACTAAGTGCTGTGGGGATCCTCTGGTTCCGGCAGCGAGATCGGGCAGTTATGTGACTGCAAGGATGCATACTCCCAGCCACATTTCAACTATATATGAGCGGCCTCGCTCAGTTCACTTGTATTGAGCCAGGCCATGCATGTCTAGTTGAAATGTGGCCGGAGGTATGCAAATCAAATAATTATGATCATATAATCACCCAATCTCGCTGCCAGCACAGCAGAATCCTGAAGTTGCACACTGTGCGCACTGTGGGGATTTGCCAGTCTGCAGCCATATAAAGTAACTGCAGACTTTCGTACCGAACATGGACAACCCATTTAATATCCTTATATCTCAATTGGTATAACAAAGTTATGCAACTTTTCAATGTACTTTGGTTCCTACCGATCAAGGTGTTTTCACCAGAATACTGCACAAAACAATATGAAACTTGTGTCACTTTCATGCTTTCCTGCCTGTTGTGTTCCTTGGTCTTCATGATGCTCTCTGTGCTTCAAACAGAACCCTGAGACTATCACAGAGCAGGTGCATTTATACGGAGACTTGATTACACACAGGTGAATTATATGGCTGCCCACTCTCCCCAGTCCCACAAGCTCGCTGCCTCGGGGTAATCCTTGACGCTGATCTCTCCTTCAAACCACATATCCAAGCCCTTTCCACTTCCTGCCAACTTCAACTCAAAAATATTTCACGAATCCGTTCATTCCTCAACCAAGAATCTGTAAAAACCCTAGTCCATGCCCTCATCATCTCTCGCCTTGACTACTGCAACCTCCTGCTCTATGGCCTCCCCTCGAACACTCTCGCACCCCTCTAATCTATTCTAAACTCTGCTGCCCGACTAATCCACCTGTTCCCCCGCTATTCCCCGGCCTCTCCCCTCTGTCAATCCCTTCACTGGCTCCCCATTGCCCAGAGACTCCAGTACAAAACCCTAACCGTGACGTACAAAGCCATCCACAACCTGTCTCCTCCATACATCTGTGACCTCGTCTCCCGGTACTTACCTACACGCAACCTCTGATCCTCACAAGATCTCCTTCTCTACTCCCCTCTTATCTCCTCTTCCCACAATCGTATACAAGATTTCTCTCGCGTATCACCCCTACTCTGGAACCCTCTACCACAACACATCAGACTCTCGCCTACCATCGAAATCTTAAAAAAGAACCTGAAGACCCACCTCTTCCGACAAGCCTACAACCTGCAGTAACCACCGATCGACCAAACCGCTGCATGACCAGCTCTATGCTCACCTACTGTATTCTCACCCATCCCTTGTAGATTGTGAGCCTTCGCGGGCAGGGTCCTCACTCCTCCTGTACCAGTTATGACTTGTATTGTTTAAGATTATTGTACTTGTTTTTATTATGTATACCCCTCCTCACATGTAAAGCGCCATGGAATAAATGGCGCTATAGCAATAAATAATAAAAATAATAATTATTATATTATCATCATTAGGCATTTAGGACAACATTGGATCATTCAGAGATCCACAATGAACTTCTGGAGTGAGTTTGCTGCACTGAAAGTAAAGGGGCCAAATAATATTGCACGTCCCACTTTTCAGTTTTTGAATTTCAACAAAAATTAAAAATAATCAATACATTTCATTCAACTTCACAATTATGTTCCACTTGTTGTTGATTCTTCACCAAAAATTTACATTTGGTATCTTTATGTTTGAAGCATGATATGTGGAAAAAGGTTGAAATGTTCCAGGGGGCTGAATACTTTCGCAAGGCACTGTATGCCCCTAATTCTTTAACTGGTGTTGTCATCTTACTCCTGCATGGCCATCATTTAGACTGGCGTACGAAACACCAGTTTTAATTAATCAGGCCCACTGTGTTTAAAAGGAGGCTTTCTGAAATTTAAAAAATTGCATATATACTGTATATACAGTGGGTACGGAAAGTATTCAGACAGCTTTAAATTTTTCACTCTGTTTCATTGCAGCCATTTGGTAAATTCCAAAAAAGTTCATTTTTTTCTCATTAACGTACACTCTGCACCCCATCTTGACTGAAAAAAACAGAAATGTAGAAATTTTTGGAAATTTAAAAAAAAAGAAAAACTGAAATATCACATGGTCATAAGTATTCAGACCCTTTGTTTAGACACTCATATTTAAGTCACATGCTGTCCATTTCCTTGTGATCCTCCTTGAGATGGTTCTGCTCCTTCATTGGAGTCCAGCTGTGTTTAATTAAACTGATAGGAAAGGCACACACCTGTCTATATAAGACCTCACAGCTCACAGTGCATGTCAGAAGAAATGAGAATCATGAGGTCAAAGGAACTGGCCAAGGAGCTCAGAGTCATAATTTTGGCAAAGCACAGATCTGGCCAAGGTTACAAACAAATTTCTGCAGTAATCAAGGTTCCTAAGAGCACAGTGGCCTCCATAATCCTTAAATGTTAGAAATTTAGGACCACCAGAAGTCTGAAGGGCAGAGGGGAGGATTATGTGACAGGGTCACTGGCAATGTATGTGAGGGGAGATATGTGTCACGGAGATTGCTTTCCTCCATAAACTAGAAACCCATAAGCTTCTTTTCAGCATGCTAAGTGCTGAAGGAGTTAAGCAGCCATGTTATGGGCTGATTTTTAGGTGAGTAGGTAAGAGATGGGCGGGGCTCCTACTCGCCATATCTCCTCAAGGATGTGGCTGGGGAAACAAATGTCCAACCAATTTTTTTTTCTCAGTCTGTGTGTGGAGGTAGGAAGCCTCCTGACTGCTAGCTTCTGCAAGAGCTACCATATGTGTTGTCCCAGAGGAACTGGGCAGGACTGTATATGAACTTTTTATTTTCTTTTGAGCCGAACAGGCTGTTTTTTTCTGTTACCAGTTTGGGTTTTTGGTTTGATGCAATAAACCACCCAGAGACTTTAACCCCACGTGTGCCTGTGTCTACCTCAAGGAGCAGCTAAGTGAGACGACCTTCCACAGTGGCAATATTAGACACAGCCTGTAGACAAGAATGGCTCTGTTTCTCTTTTCTAAAAAGACCTATTTTTGGTACAATTCTCTACAAGACAGTTTACTTTGTAAAGTCTTGGCAATCTATTGTAAACTAAACTGAGGCTTACTCATCTTACCAGAACAAAAAAAAGGGACTAGGGTTTCCCAACTATTTAGCTCATAGAGGATTGCCTAGACTGAATATAATTGTAGTAAACTGTATGATAAACTGGACATACACATTCATTATTGGCCAAACCTACCGTTTTTGCTGGTACCAGCCAACAACATATCTGTGTGACACCTTCTTGATCCTTTCCCTAGTGCCGATTTTGGGGATGGAGGACTAGGTGTCACGAGAGTGTTACGTCCCCCGGGAAGACCTGAAGTTCTACAGTTACGTCGGGTAAAGAATTGTACGTCGTCTTTAGAGATGGTATGATTTGTGTCCCATATTAAATGAATTTAGTTTCCTCTGGTGCTGAAGAGGTTAACAACCCTTTCTATGCTGGTCAGAAACATGGAGCTCCATTTCAGCTGTTCCCGATCTGGTCATTACCTCTTAAAATTAAAACTGGTCATATCTTCTTGTGCCTGCCAGTGATTCGGTTCCTGTGCTGTATGCTAAAGCTAAGTGGTTGGACTAGAGTTGTTATAGTAGTGTTCTGTTGTTTGCTGTAGTACTTGTGTGTTTATCTCCTGGTCCCTGTTCTCATTTAGGCTGCTTTCACACATCAGTTTTTTGTCATCAGGCACAATCCAACGGATTTTGAAAAAAATGGACCCGTCGGAAATTGTGAATAAGTCATGCGACGGATCCATTTTTTTAGCCGGATCCGAGTTTGTAGATCTGCCAGCTATTTTGGATTCTGGGGAGGAGAGAGAGAGAGACTCCAGAATGGAAAATGCATGTTTTGTTTAAAAAAACGGAATCCGTCGCCGGATTCCATCATTTGACCTCACGTTTCATCCGTTTTTCATCAGATCCCTCGCTCTCCGTTTTTTCGACAGACAGAAAAATCGTTCCTATGTCCGTTTTCTCCGGCCGCCAGAAAATGAATTTTTGATGGATCTGGCAAAAAACGGATGAAACGTGAAGCCATCCGTCGCAATCCAGCGCTAATACAGGTCTACGAGAAAAAAAAAACGGATCCGTTTTTTTTGATAATTCGCCAGATTGTGCCTGGGGGCAAAAAACTGATGTGTGAAAGCAGCCTTAATTTATTCCTCCCTGTCCCTGTCCACCTCCCTATTGTTAGTGCTTTTGTATGATAAAGGTTTTCTGTATTTTGTCTTTGTGTCTTGTTTACTTTACATTTCTGTCTAATACTTCATGGGTTTGGATAGGGACAGATCTGGGTTTACTAGGAGCATAGTAAGGTAGAAGACTCCCTTTATACCTTCAAGAGTACCCCTGGGACAGGGATAGTTAGGGTCCCAGTTCCAGGGGCAATTTGAGGCCCCCCTTCCTTACCAAACATGCTTGATCCATTTTGAAACAAGCTGCTGTTCCCCTCTATATAATGTATCTCCCTTGACCCTGTTCAGACAGGCATGCATATGTATGAGGTAGCCAGACGAGCTATAGCTGACAGCTACCTAATGTGTATGGCCACCAGCCTTAGCCCTATATATAAGTTCGTTATAGCCTCCTTTGATCTTGAAAATGATTTTATACTGGTAAAGTGTCCATTCAAAGAACTTTACATCTACGCATCCTGAAATACATATATGTAACATAACATAAACATACATTATATAGTATAAAGAGATGCACCTGTAACAAGGTTGCCAACTTTACGGCCATGTTCACACAGTGCGTTTTTTACCGCGGAACCGCGGCGGTTTTGCCGCTGCGGTTCCGCAGCTGTTTTCCATGCAGGGTACAGTACACTGTACCCTATGGAAAACAGGACACACTGTGCACATGGTCCGGAAATTTAAAAAAAAAAGCCGTGCGGAATAGCTCCCGGAAAAAAGAAGGAGCATGTCAATTCTTCGTCCTGAACCGCAGCGGTTCTGCACCCATAGACCTCCATTGTGAGGTCAAAATCGCAGTAAAACACGCAGATCAAAAATATATCTGCGTGTTTTACTGCGGTTTGATGTGCAGAACCGCTGCTGCAGGAAGTGCGGGGGAGCGGGCGGAAGTGCGTGGGCGGAAGTCCGTGGGCGGCGTGTGTGGTCCCGACTGTGTCACGAAGAGACTGTCATCATGGAGGCATACCATCGCATGGGGATCGATGTCGGGCGTCTGATTGATTTGGTAAGTCTGTGTGTCCGTCCCCATGCGACGATATGCCTCTATTGTGCTAAGTCGCCGTATCGGACTACTACTCCCATCCGGTATTTAGGATGGGAGAGTTGTCCCTGTGTCCGGCGACTTAGCACAATACTAAAGTTCACACCAAACACAAACACACAATACACAAACATGACACACAGTACAGTACATACAACACATAACATAGAGTATATACTCACCATACACCACACTTGTAGGCGAAGCCCTCGATCCTCCAGGAAAAAATCACAAAATAAAAAATCAAATCCATACTCCCTGTCCGCAGAATCCATAAAACGAGTGTCCCACGCCGATCGGCTGCTCTCCGGCGATACACTGACAGGAGCGAAGCTCCTAGCAGTGTATCGCGTACTGTCCCGGAGCTCAATGGCGCCGGCGTCTCGGTTAACGGCAGTACAGCTGCGTTGAACTTTCCCACGCAGCACTGCCGTTAAGCGAGAGAGCCGGGGTCAATGACCGCCGGTAAACTCGCTCGCGCATGCGCAGTGACACACCGACAGGAACTATGGCTCCTGTCAGTGTGTTGCTGCAGCCGTGGAGAGCAGACATATCTCTGGATGTGTCTGTTCTCCATGGAAGATCTTCGTGGGACCCTCGATGGATTTCTGCGGACAGGGCCAGGGAGTATGAATTTGTTTTTTTATTTTGCGTCTTTTTCAGGTCGAGGGTCTTCAGGACGGATTGAGCGTACAATAAAATATGGTCAAAAAGTGTGTGTCTTTATTTCATTAAAATATTTTTTTTCTAGTGTTTGTGGTTTTTTTTTTAACCCTTTCATTGGATTAATAATGGATAGGCGTCTTATTGACGCCTCTCCATTATTAACCGGGCTTAATGCCACCTTACAATAGCAAGGTGGCATTAACCCCTCATTACCCCATATCCCACCGCTACACGGGAGTGGGAAGAGAGTGGCCAAGTGCCAGAATAGGCGCATCTTCCTGATGTGCCTTTTCTGGGGTGGCTGGGGGCAGATGTTTTTAGCCACGGGGGGGCCAATAACCATGGACCCTCTTCTGGCTATTAATATCTGCCCTCAGTCACTGGCTTTACCATTCTGGCGGAGAAAATTGCGCGGGAGCCCACGCCAATTTTTTCCGCCATTTAACCCTTTAATAGGATTAATAATGGATAGGCGTCTTATTAACGCCTCTCCATTATTAACCGGGATTAATGCCACCTTACAATAGGAAAAATACGTGCAAATGAAAGACGTGGCACTTAAATACGGGGTACGTGGCACTTAAATACGTGGCACTTGTACGTGATACGTGGCACTTAAATACGTGATACGTGTCACTTATACGTGATACGTGTCACTTATACGTGATACGTGGCACATGGCACTTATACGTGGCACTTAAATACGTGGCACGTGGCACTTAAATACGTGGCACTTAAATACGTGGCACGTGGCACTTATACGTGGCACTTAAATACGTGGCACGTGGCACTTTTTTACGTGGCACTTAAATACGTGGCACGTGGCACTTAAATACGTGGCACGTGGCACTTAAATACGTGGCACGTGGCACTTAAATACGTGGCACTTAAATACGTGGCACGTGGCACTTTTTTACGTGGCACTTAAATACGTGGCACGTGGCACTTAAATACGTGGCACGTGGCACTTATACGTGGCACTTAAATACGTGGCACGTGGCACTTAAATACGTGGCACTTAAATACGTGGCACGTGGCACTTAAATACGTGGCACGTGGCACTTAAATACGTGGCACGTGGCACTTAAATACGTGGCACTTAAATACGTGGCACGTGGCACTTTTTTACGTGGCACTTAAATACGTGGCACGTGGCACTTAAATACGTGGCACGTGGCACTTTTTTACGTGGCACTTAAATACGTGGCACGTGGCACTTAAATACGTGGCACGTGGCACTTATACGTGGCACTTAAATACGTGGCACGTGGCACTTAAATACGTGGCACTTAAATACGTGGCACGTGGCACTTAAATACGTGGCACGTGGCACTTAAATACGTGGCACGTGGCACTTTTTTACGTGGCACTTAAATACGTGGCACTTAAATACGTGGCACTTATACGTGGCACTTAAATACGTGGCTTGTGTTCAGTTATTAGGGGTTACTTTGAAATATTTCCAGCAATTGTTTAACATTACTTGGTCGCGCTATAGATTATGAGATGACACTATTGTATTTATTGTAGGTTCGGGATTATCCGGCCTTGTGGGACCCAGCTGATGAATCCTACAAGGATAAATATTTCCGGGACCTAGCCTGGACTAAAATAGTACGAGACCTTATCCCAGATTGGGACAAGTATCCAGGGAGTACACAGCAGCAAATTGGTAATTTTATTTAAATTTATTTAGTAAACCTTGAGTATATTAAAAATATAATTTGTTTAGATCTCACAAAAAATGTTGTTGTATTTTTTAACCTTTTTTTGGTAGATAACGACGTGAGGAAACGTTGGCGCTCAATCAGAGACCGTTTCACGAAGTTCCTGAACGAATGTTCTAAGAGTGGCTCTTCGCCAAGCAGAAGAAAATTTCCCTTTAGCGAAGAGCTGCAGTTTCTTGTGTCCAGTAGGACATTGAGAAAGTAAGTTAAAATCCACTCCACATGATTATTTAAATATAATATGTTGTGCGAAAAATTGATGTTTTTTTTTTCTCCAACAGGACGGAAGGAAACATGTCGGTGGCTGATCTGGAGGACAGCGACAAAGAGGATGGAGCAGGCAGTTCCTCTGGAGTGGGAGGGACCATCTCTACCTCCACTCCCACAGCTTCTGCTGAATCAGCATCCACTTCAGCAGCTGCTGCATCAACATCTAGTTCAGCAGCTGCTGAAGCATCTGATTCCGCAGAAGCTGTGAGAGTGGAGAAGAGAGCTGTCTATCCGGTGGCAGCAGAGAAAAAAAAAAAAAAAACAAAGAAAAACCAAGATGACCAAACTGTCCAAATAGCTTGCGACACGTTAGATCTATTAAAAAAATCAAGTTCTGATGACCACTGCGACTCCTTCGCAATAACTGTGGCTAGAAAAACACGCTCCCTGCCACCGGATAGACAATCTCTTTTCATGTCCATGGTCCAGATGTCCCTCACTGCTCTGGAGGACCCTGCTCCGATATCTCCATACAATGAAGTTCTGATGGGGGTGTTGGGACTTTTCAGGCCCCGACACCGAACACCGGAAACCCCAGCTTCCAGACCCCAGTATTTGGCCCACAGCCAAGTTACTTCGGGAGATAGAGGAAGTTCGCAGCATATGGGGGGAGCACCATATCAATCAGAGGGATCAAATGTCCTCTACACTCCAGAATATACTTTTCTGAATTGAATGTGGGCAAAAGTTTTCAGTGGCACTGAGTTTTTTTTTGTTTGCTTTTTAGCTCCAGTTGCCGGTTGCCTTTGAAAGGGGCTTTTTTTGATTTTTTTCTAATTGAAAAATCTTTTGTAAATATTGCAAAGAATTTGTGTTCTTTTAAATATATTATATTTCACACATAATATTCTCGTCTTTATTACAATGCGGTCAAGGCCGCTATCCTGGGTTTATGGGCTATCAATTAGTGGTTTATGTGTTGATGTGTTAACAATTGTATACGTCATACTGCTATTATTTTCATAAAACACCAAAATTTTTGTAGCCAAAAAAAACAAAAAAAAAACAAATTACACCCAAATAGATTTTTTATTGATATTACAACCAATTATTTAAAACTTTTTTTGGTAACATGAAACAAAAAAATTTTTTTTCAAACTTTTGTGTTGGTTGCTGGCGTTTCTCATTCTTCGGGATGTTGGCAAAACTTATCAGCGATGTCGGCAACATTTCTGGGGGGGTCAGTGTAGATGCATCCTTCTCTGCTGGTCAGGCTGCTCAACACCAGCACAGGAGTATTGCCAGTGCACGGCACCTTCTGGACTCATGAAGTAGTCAGTGAAGGATTCTCTCACACGCACACCCGAGTTGGACGGCCTGCCCAGACCCCCGTTGACCACTGGATTAAATACTGCCTGCTGGTACTCCACATCTACGTCAGTGTTGTACTCACGAGCATAGTTGTGGAGTACACAGCAAGCCTTTATCACAGCATCAACGGTGTCTGTGTCCAACTGAATGGCAGTGTGAAAGATCCTCCACTGACTAGTCATGATCCCAAAGGTGCATTCCACATATCTGCGTGCACGACTCAGCCGATAATTAAAAATCCTCCGTCGGGCATCCAGTCCCCTTCGTGGGTATGGGCGCAGCAGGGTTGTCGTTAAGGGAAACGCCTCATCCGATACCATCACAAAGGGCACTGGATGTGTGGAACCCGGCAAAGGTCTTGGGGCTGGGAGCGTGCCGCCATCTCGAAGAATTTGCATCCCAATCTGTGACGTTCGCAACACCCGAGAATCCCCAGTACTACCATAGGCACCAACATCAATGGCAACAAATTTGTAATGGGCATCAGCCACCGCCATCAGGACCACTGAAAAATACTTCTTATAATTAAAGAAGCGTGATCCTGATCGTGGTGGCTGCTGAACCCGAACATGTTTACCATCGACTGCACCTATGCAGTTTGGGAAATTGGCCACAGACTGAAAGCCTGCTGCAACCTGCAGCCAAGTCTCCTCGGTTGGGGAAGGCATCACTATAGGTTGCAACTTCTGCCAGATGACGGTACATGTACACCTCACAATGTTAGAGATGGTAGATTTACCAACTCTAAATTGGAGGTGCAGTGATGTATAGCTCTCTCCTGTGGCCAAAAATCTGCAAAGAAACAAAAAAGAAAATTAGAAATGTCACACAAAAAGGTAATTACAACATGTCACAAGTAAAGCCGCTATAATATGCGTCCAGCACCATTCAATAATGATGGCATTAACACCCAGCACAACACAAAGGGTGTAAAAAATTTAAATAGAAAGCCTGATGGGACTTGTGCACACACGCATGCGAGATATGACCGAGTGTTGCATGGTAATCCCCGGACCTGCTGCATGCACTCCGTTGTGGAGCGTGCGGCTCCATGTATTGGTATGTGGGTGCACACTCCGCTCCAGAGTGCAGGCGGCAGGGCCGGGGATTACCATGCAACACTCGGCCGTATCTCACGTGTGTGTGTGTATGTGTGCCCCCTGTCCAACAGGAGGACTGGGTGGGTTTAATCACACATACTGGACACAGAGACGTGTAGAATAGAGACCTAACTACATTCCCCCCTGAAAAATTGTTACTTACCGCAAGGTGATGAGCAGCCTTTCCTCAGCAGAGATGGACTTCCTCATCACCGTGTCTTGCCGTTTTAAATGGGGTGCCAGGATGGTAAGAAGTCTGTCGAAGGCCGTAATTGTTAGCCGACAAAAAGAGATAAATTTTTCAGGATATCTGAAAAATTAAAAAGAAACACAAAAAAGGGTTACTTCACAAGTATTGCTAGCAAAAAAATGTAAATTAGTCTTCAATATATTTCTACTTACCTCCTCAAATCATTGTACAGCACATGAAAGTGCCCCTTCTCCGTTCGGTCTGCTACAAGCGGGTGCACCCACATCCTTTTCTGCGCACGTCTTCTCTGCCGCAGCCTCTAAAATAAAAAAAAATATATATATTTTGTAAACACAACAATGAAAAATATATCCAACATGCCTGTAAAACAATGTGGATTATGTAAGGGTACGTGTCCACATTCAGGAAGGCCCACCCCCTTCTGGGACGCAATGATGCCAGATGTGTTCATTGTACAAATCCGGCATCATCGCACCCCACGCATAGGGCCCTGTTTTATTCCTTGCGGAGCCACAGCTTCTCAGCAAGGAACACGGACATGCTGTGATCATAAAAGACGCGCAGCATGTCCAGAGTCGCAGGGCTGACGCATGACACACAGTGGACACGTGATTTCATGAAATCCCCTCCACTATGCTGTTACATCTGGACGCTGCATGTTTGGCGCTGCGGCCCCACGCAGCGCCAAACACACAGCGTTTCCAGAACATGGACATGTACCCATAACCCAATATATAAAACAAATAGACATCTGCTTACCTGACGTTTATGACGATTCAAGATTAGAAGAATCAACCCCAGGATCGCAATCCGGTGTGGTGTGCGGAGCTGGATCCGCGGGCTGTCATCTGGCCTACTCTCAGCACTCTGCAGAGCGCTGTCATTACAAACACGTCCACTCATTTTGGTGTGTTAAGTTCCAAAATGGAGGATGGAAGAAGAAAGGAAATGACATCATTTTTTTTTTTTTTTCCTCCCCACTGCAGTAAACTTTATTTCTGTTAAACACAGACAATCTGCAGACAAAACTGCATCAAAAAACGCACTAAAAAACGCACTAAAAAACGCACCAAAAAACGCACCAAAAACGCACCAAAAACGCACCAAAAAACGCACCTGCGTTTTCTGCAGAGACCTGCAGTTTCAGTCAGGAAAAAAAAAGGATGGAAATCCTGAACGTGTGAACATACCCTACTTCTTATTTTTTCTGACAAAACCTATAAGAGATAAAAGGAGCATAAAACCCATTGTATCTAAATAAATAAAAAACAAAAGTGCATTTAAATAACATAAGGTTCTTAGTAACACTGTTTTTCATCAAAAATAGCATAAAAGCCATCCCAAGGCGAGGTGCCCCTATTCGAGATGGTCCTACACTGTCTAATATTAAAACTTTACCATATCTCAGAAGTGACCTGTGTGAATAAGGGCAAAGGACTGAGACCCTTCCTCGAGCAGGACACTACAAAGCTCCCAAGGCTGAGGTGACCAGAGTTTGGGACCCAGTTATCAGCCAGTGTGTTTAAGTACAATTATCAAGTGCAGTTATTATGTGCATGGAGTGTATAGAGACAGATAAATAGGAGGGAGCATATAGAAGGAGGGAACAGGGAAGAGGTCAGCTATGTGCACACGTTGCAGATTTCCTGCGGATCTGCAGCGTTTTTTACCGCGCAGAAACTCTGCAGATCCACAAGTGATTTACAGTACAATGTAAATCATTGGCAAAAAAAAAAATATGCTGTGCTAATGGCGCGGAAAATTCTGCACGGAAAACACAGCGGAATAAAAGAAGGAGCATGTCATTTATTTGTGCGGATCTGCAGCGTTTCTGCATCCATTCCATAACAGAAATCCGCAGGGGTAAAAACGCATGAAATCCGCAATAAATCCGCAACAAAAACGCACAAAATCCGCATTAAAAACACGCAGACTTTGACCTGCATTTTCTGCCAAGAGATGCAGAATCCGCACAGAAAATTCCAAAGGCCAATCCGCAACGTGTGCACATACCCTAAGGTTAGTCAGTTGAGGTGATAGGCTTGTTTAAAGAGAAGTATTTTTAAAGCACAATTAAAAACATGGGGGCTAGATAACAGTCGGATCGTTTGGGGTAGTGGATTCCAGATAACTGGCGCAGAACGGAAGAAGTGTTGGAGACGGAAGTGTGAGGGATACATGTCTACTACCCATAATTCTGAGACAAAAACATCAGCTGCATTCACTGTAAACTGTAAAATGATAATACCGTAGTTTCAATAAAAAAAATTCTGCATAAATTTCTTCAGCTTCCAAAAAATCACAGATGCCTTACATTTTTTTACCAACAGGCCCTAATTTTATGGACTACCCTGTAATTTCTGGACGGTTGACAACCCTCACCTGTAACATTGATGTCTAAGATCTTCTTTTAGGGACCCAGTTGTGATGGGGGATACAGTGTAATGTAAAAGTTCGGGCATCCATAGTCAAAATTACTGATATTGTTAACAAGTTGAAGATGAAATGATGTATAAAACGCCTAAAGTTAAAGATGACACTTGTCCTTTCTCTTTTACGCAAAAAAAATATACTGGCATATATTGTCTATTTTTTTACATTTTAAAAATTTACAAAAAGTAAAATGGGACAATGCATACGTTTGGGCACCCTTGGAGATTTGCTTGCTTGGTTACTTTGACAAATGTTTCAGACCTTAATTAATCTGTTAGGGTTATGACTTGTTCAGTATCATCGTTAGGAAACATCACGTGGTGCAAAGTTCCCAGTTTTACAAACACCCAGTCTCCTCTAATCTTGCTCCAAAAAACAACAGCCATGGGTTCTTCTAAGAAGCTGCCTAGGACTCCTAAAATGAAAATGCTGGAGGCCCACAAAGCAGAAGGCTAGAAGAAGATAGCAAAACATTTTCAAGTTGCCCTTTCCTCGGTTCGAAATGTAATTAGAAAGCAGTTAACAAGAACAGCGGAGACCAAGTTAAGGTCTGGAAGACCAAGCACAATTTCAGTGAGAGCTGCACACAGGATTACTAGAGAGGCAAATCTGTACCCCTTCCCATTGCAAAAATACCTTCAGAAAGATTCAGCAGACTCTGGTTGTGGTACATTGTTCTACTCTTCAGACACCTGCACAA
The DNA here is from genome assembly GCF_051348905.1 of Ranitomeya variabilis. Classification (NCBI taxonomy): domain Eukaryota; kingdom Metazoa; phylum Chordata; class Amphibia; order Anura; family Dendrobatidae; genus Ranitomeya; species Ranitomeya variabilis. The sequence goes on from NC_135232.1 coordinate 242,139,992, forward strand.
ATATGGCCTTCATGGAAGAGTCTTCAGAAGAAAACCTCTCCTGCATCCTTACCATAAAATTCAGCATCATAGGTATGCAAAAGAACCTCTAAACAAGCCTAGTGCATTTTGGAAATAAGTCATGTGGACAGATGAGGTTAAAATAGAACTCTTTGGCCACAATGATCAAACATATGTGTGAAGAAAAAAGGGTAAAGAATTTCAGGAAAAGGACATCTTGCCAACCATAAAGCACATTGGTTATGGATCAGTCATGCTTTGGAGTTGTGTTGCAGCCAACGGCACCAAGAACATTTCACGGGTAGAGGGAAGAATGGATTCAATGAAATTTCAACAAAATCTTGATGCAAACATAACACCATCTGTAAAATGAAGTTGAAGAGAGGATGGCTCCTACAAATTGATAATGATCCTAAACACGAGTCAAAACCCACAATAGACTACCTCAAAAGGTGCAAGCTGTAGGTTTTACAATGCCCCTCACAGTGTCACGGGAAACCTAGGTGTCACGGGAAAACCTAGGTAGGCAAGAGCTAATAACCCGGGCCCCTGCGATTTCCCTCAACTCTGGGAAACCCTGACTGACCCTCTCCCAGAGTTTACACTGATGGTGTACATGTCTGGGCCTCCATCCTCACCCTGTCTCCTGTTACAACCACTGGCTGAAATCACCACCCACCACACAGTGAAGAGACCACTAACCAATACCCACAGTTAGCACAGAAAAGGATAACGGAAAATATATACCACGCCGCAGTCACACAGGAATACACAATAAGTGCCCAGGGCAAAACAATTACAAATATAGGAAGGAGGAAAATATGACAAAGGGAAATATACACCACCAGATACGATACTCCTTCTCCTAGACCACCACTCCAGACTGAGATAACCAAGCACAAGACAGAAGCTATAATCGGCGACGCCCAATGTTCAGAAGAACAATTTAAAGGCAGTGGGCGTGAACCAGCTTCCAATCCGAGCACCAGCTAAATTAACCCCGGACCAGCTAGATAAAATCTAGCTGACGCCACTGAGCGCATAGTGGAAAAAAGCAGAATTACCGCTGTCTGTCGAACGCCCTAGTATGAACAGCGTCCGACATGACACACAGTTCCCTGATCTGAACATCATTGAAAATCTGTGGTTAGACGTCAAAATATCAGTGCATGCAAGATGACCCAGGAATCTCGAAAAAACTGGTAGTATTTTCCAAGGCTGAATGGATGAAACAAGAATTGAAAGATTATTGTCTGGCTATAAAAAGTGTTTACAAGCTGTAATAATTTCAAAAGGAGATGCTACTAGGTACTATCTAAGAAGAGTGCAAAAACTTTTGTCTCCGTAATTTTTAAAATGTTAAGGCTGGGGTCACACTTGGCGTAAGACAATACGCCACGTATTATACGTCCGTACTACGGCCGTAATATGGAGAAATGTTCCCAAAATATTGATCCGTAGTCAGGGTGTGTCAGCGTATTTTGCGCATGGCATCCTCCGTATGTAATCCGTATGGCATCCGTACTGCGAGATTTTCGCGCAGGCTTGCAAAACCGACATCTAATGGATTTATGTGCTCAAATGTTCGGGAAAACATATATACAGTATATATATATATATATATATATATATATATATATGTCATTGAGACACATATATATATATATTCTGTATTTAGATTTCATTCAGCGTGATATCTGTGAACAGCCGGTAATTCAATTGCCGGCTTTTCATTTCTCCTGCACAAACCCGACAGGATATGAGACATGGTTTACATACAGTAAACCATCTCATATCCCCTCTTTTTTTGCATATTCCACACTACTGATGTTAGTAGTGTGTACGTGCAAAATTTCAGCGCTGTAGCTGCTGAAATAAAGGGTTAAATGGCGGAAAAAATTGGCGTGGGCTCCCGCGCAATTTTCTCCGCCAGAGTGGTAAAGCCAGTGACTGAGGGCAGATATTAATAGCCAGGAGAGGGTCCATGGTTATTGCCCCCCCCCCCCCCCCCGTGGCTAAAAACATCTGCCCCCAGCCACCCCAGAAAAGGCACATCTGGAAGATGCGCCTATTCTGGCACTTGGCCACTCTCTTCCCACTCCCTGTAGCGGTGGGATATGGGGTAATGAAGGGTTAATGCCACCTTGCTATTGGAAGGTGACATTAAGCCAGATTAATAATGGAGAGGCGTCAATTATGACACCTATCCATTATTAATCCAATTGTTTGAAAGGGTTAATAAACACACACACACATGATTTAAAAGTATTTTAATGAAATAAACACAGCGGTTGTTTTAATAATTTATTGCTCTCTCAATCCATTTCCAGGCCCTCGCTTGGCAAAATAATAAACGCACAAGATACATACCTTCTGATGTCAGATCATGTCCAACGAGGTAATCCATCTGAAGGGGTTAACTAATATTACAGGCACGAGCTGCGATAAACCACTCGCTCGTGCCTGTAATCCCCGGGTGCTGAAAGGAAAGCTGGATCTGTACTTACATTCAGTCGCGGTGATGCGCCCCTGCTGGATGTTCTCATGAACTGCAGCCTGGGAACTTTTTCCCACGCTCCAGGTCATATGAGGACATCCACCAGGGGGCGCATCACCGCGACTGAAGGAAATGTAGGTCAATGACCTACATTTCCTTCATTCGCCGGGGATTACAGGCACGAGCACAGCTGCATTAGCAGGGCTCGTGCCTGTAAAATTATTAACCCCTTCAGATGGATTACATCGTGGGAAGTGATCTGACATCAGAAGGTATGTATCTTGTGCGTTTATTATGTTGCCAAGCGAGGGCCTGGAAATGGATTGAGAGAGCAATAAATTATTAAAACAACTGCTGTGTTTATTTCATTAAAATACTTTTAAATCATGTGTGTGTGTGTTTATTAACCCTTTCAAACAATTGGATTAATAATGGATAGGTGTCATAATTGACGCCTCTCCATTATTAATCTGGCTTAATGTCACCTTCCAATAGCAAGGTGGCATTAACCCTTCATTACCCCATATCCCACCGTTACACGGGAGTGGGAAGAGAGTGGCCAAGTGCCAGAATAGGCGCATCTTCCAGATGTGCCTTTTCTGGGGTGGCTGGGGGCAGATGTTTTTAGCCACGGGGGGGGCAATAACCATGGACCCTCTCTAGGCTATTAATATTTGCCCTCAGTCACTGGCTTTACCATTCTGGCGGAGAAAATTGCGCGGGAGTCCACGCCAATTTTTTCCGCCATTTAACCCTTTATTTCAGCAGCTACAGCGCTGAAATTTTGCACATACACACTACTAACATTAGTAGTGTGGAATATGCAAAAAAAAAAGGGGATATGAGATGGGTTACTGTATGTAAACCATGTCTCATATCCTGTCGGGTTTGTGCAGGAGAAATGAAAAGCCGGCAATTGAATTACCGACTTGTCACTAACACCGCTGCGTATTTCTCGCAAGTCACACTGCTGGTCCGTGTGGAATCCGTATTTTTCTCGCCCCCATAGACTTTCATTGGCGATTTTTTTTGCGCAATACGCTGACAAACGCAGCATGCTGCGATTTTGTACGGCCGTAGAAAGCCGTATAATACTGAACCGTAATATACGGCTAATAGGAGCAGCCCCATTGAGAAGCATTGTGCCGTATGTAATGCGAGTTTTACGGACGTAGTTTTTGCGCTCTTACGTACGTAAAACACGCATGTGTGACCCCGGCCTTACAGATAACTACTCCAGGCAGGTAATGTAATGGGAGCAAAATGGAATGTGTGCAACTTGGAAAATTTATTGCCGTAAGTTGACAATCAGCATAGATATGGCAGAGAATTCTTCCTTTAATGTGTGCATTATCTTGAAGGGGCTATATAAGTGGGTATGTGTCCTCTGAATCAAAGTGACCTGCCTTAGATTGAGAGATAATTGAGATAATGATATGAGATTTCTTTGACTAGAAATAGGAGGCTTTGAACACTGATGTCCCAGGCATGTGACAGATAAGGGTCTGGACTGCTGTGTGGCCAGGGCAGGGTCTTTACTGCAATCGAGATAAACCTTGTCAGCATCTCCCACATGCACAGAAGCTCAGTAGATTGGGGTCTCTGTGTGTCCACCCTTTGCATCACGTATGACACTGACTTAACAGTAAAAAGTAACAGCTTTCTTCCTTGAGGGGGTATCTGACGGAGCAATCTGTAGTAGACAAGCTTTTGTCAGTTGATCAGGCTGTCCCTAAAGGTACCGTCACACTAAACGATATCGCTAGCGATCCGTGACGTTGCAGCGTCCTCGCTAGCGATATCGTTTAGTTTGACACGCAGCAGCGATCAGGATCCTGCTGTGATGTCGCTGGTCGCTGAATAAAGTCCAGAACTTTATTTGGTCGTCCGATCGCTGTGTATCGTTGTGTTTGACACCAAAAGCAACGATACCCAGCGATGTTTTACACTGGTAACCAGGGTAAACATCGGGTTACTAAGCGCAGGGCCGCGCTTAGTAACCCGATGTTTACCCTGGTTACCAGCGTAAAAGTAAAAAAAAACAAACAGTACATACTCACTTGCGCGTCTGCTTCCTGCTCTGACTGAGATCCGTCCCTAAAGTGAAAGTGAAAGCACAGCGGTGACGTCACCGCTGTGCTGTTAGGGCCGGAGCTCAGTCAGTGTCAGGAAGCAGACGCTGGGGGACGCGCAGGTGAGCATGTACTGTTTGTTTTTTATACTTTTACGCTGGTAACCAGGGTAAACATCGGGTTACTAAGCGCGGCCCTGCACTTAGCAACCCGATGTTTACCCTGGTTACCCGGGGACCTCGGCATCGTTGGTCGCTGGAGAGCGGTCTGTGTGACAGCTCTCCAGCGATCAAACAGCGACGCTGCAGCGATCGGGATCGTTGTCGCTATCGCTGCAGCGTCGCTTAATGTGACGGTACCTTAACACTCCTGTATAATAATGTGGCAAGTTATTCAATGAGCTCTGTGGGGCTGAGAAACTGCAACTGCGAGCTTTCTATAGATGATACGTGATAGATGATGCCACCTTCAGAGACTGGGTCAGCAGGGCAATTAAACCGCTATCCCAGAATGTGCCCTGCTGGCTCCAGTGCAACACTTCATTCTTTATGAATAGATTTGAGGAATGTCAATTGACAAAGAGCAATGGCCAAAAGAAATGAATACAGGCAACATTCGGATTTATCTTTTCATCTTTTTTTTCTTCAATTAGCAGGACGATAGTGATAAATAAGTCCCATAAATAATCAATTAAAGAGTATTTGCACTTGTGATCAGTAAATGTACAGAAAGTATCTGTGTTCATTCAGGGATGACAGCATAGGACAGCACATAATAATGTAGACAGCATTCACTTTGATGAGGCGATTCAAATATAACCTTTTTTTACATATGTTTTTAATAACGATTTCTATTCCCAGGAAATCTCGCACATGGAGCCATAATTCATACTCTATAGCATCCATATTAAACCTCACACATGGAGCCACAATTTATACTCTATAGCACCCATATTAAACCTCACACATGATGCCACAATATATACTCTATAGCACCCATATTAAACCTCACACATGGAGCCACAATTTATACTCTATAGCACCCATATTAAACCTCACACATGATGCCACAATATATACTCTATAGCACCCATATTAAACCTCTCACATGGAGCCACAATCTATACTCTATAGCACCCATATTAAACCTCACACATGATGCCACAATTTATACTCTATAGCACCCATATTAAACATTGCACATGAAGCCACAATATATACTCTATAGCACCCATATTAAACCTCTCACATGGAGCCACAATTTATATTCTATAGCACCCATATTACATCTCGCACATGGAGCCACAATTTAAACTCTTTAGCACCCATATTAAACCTCGCAAATGAAGCCACAATTTATACTCTATAGCACCCATATTAAACATTGCACATGAAGCCACAATATATACTCTATAGCACTCATATTAAACCTCGCACATGGAGCCACAATTTATATTCTATAGCACCCATATTAAACCTCTCACATGGAGCCACAATTTATACTCTATAGCACCCATATTAAACATTGTACATGGAGCCACAATTTATACTCTATAGCACCCATATTAAACATTGTACATGGAGCCACAATTTATACTCTATAGCACCCATATTAAACATTGTACATGGAGCCACAATTTATACTCTATAGCACCCATATTAAACATTGTACATGGAGCCACAATTTATACTCTATAGCACCCATATTAAACATTGTACATGGAGCCACAATTTATACTCTATAGCACCCATATTAAACATTGTACATGGAGCCACAATTTATACTCTATAGCACCCATATTAAACATTGTACATGGAGCCACAATTTATACTCTATAGCACCCATATTAAACATTGTACATGTAGCCACAATTTATACTTTATAGCAACCATATTAAACATCGCACATGGAGCCACAATTTATACTCTATAGCACCCAAATTAAACATTGCACATGGAGCCACAATATATACCGTACTCTATAGCACTCATATTATACATTGTACATGGAGCCACAATTTATACTCTATAGCACCCATATTAAACATTGTACATGGAGCCACAATTTATACTCTTTAGCACCCATATTAAACCTCGCAAATGAAGCCACAATTTATACTCTATAGCACCCATATTAAACATTGCACATGAAGCCACAATATATACTCTATAGCACTCATATTAAACCTCGCACATGGAGCCACAATTTATATTCTATAGCACCCATATTAAACCTCTCACATGGAGCCACAATTTATACTCTATAGCACCCATATTAAACATTGTACATGGAGCCACAATTTATACTCTATAGCACCCATATTAAACATTGTACATGGAGCCACAATTTATACTCTATAGCACCCATATTAAACATTGTACATGGAGCCACAATTTATACTCTATAGCACCCATATTAAACATTGTACATGGAGCCACAATTTATACTCTATAGCACCCATATTAAACATTGTACATGGAGCCACAATTTATACTCTATAGCACCCATATTAAACATTGTACATGGAGCCACAATTTATACTCTATAGCACCCATATTAAACATTGTACATGGAGCCACAATTTATACTCTATAGCACCCATATTAAACATTGTACATGTAGCCACAATTTATACTTTATAGCAACCATATTAAACATCGCACATGGAGCCACAATTTATACTCTATAGCACCCAAATTAAACATTGCACATGGAGCCACAATATATACCGTACTCTATAGCACTCATATTATACATTGTACATGGAGCCACAATTTATACTCTATAGCACCCATATTAAACATTGTACATGGAGCCACAATTTATACTCTATAGCACCCATATTAAACATCGCACATGGAGCCACAATTCATACTCTATAGCACCCATATTAAACATCGCACATGGAGCCACAATTTATACTCTACAGCACCCATATTAAACATTGTACATGGAGCCACAATTTATACTTTATAGCACCCATATTAAACATTGCACATGGAGTCACAATTTATACTCTATAGCACCCATATTAAACATTGCACATGGAGTCACAATTTATACTCTATAGCACCCAAATTAAACTTTGCACATGGAGCCACAATATATACCGTACTCTATAGCACTCATATTAAACATTGTACATGGAGCCACAATTTTACTCTATAGCACCCATATTAAACATTGCACATGGAGCCACAATTTATACTCTATAGCACCCATATTAAACATTGCACATGGAGTCACAATTTATACTCTATAGCACCCAAATTAAACTTTGCACATGGAGCCACAATATATACCGTACTCTATAGCACTCATATTAAACATTGTACATGGAGCCACAATTTTACTCTATAGCACCCATATTAAACATTGCACATGGAGCCACAATTTATACTCTATAGCACCCATATTAAACATTGTACATGGAACCACAATTTATACTTGATAGCACCCATACTGCAGGGGTGGAGGCTGACCTCTTGTGACAATATTAAATAGCTATTTTATGTGTCCTTTTTGTCAGTTTCCTGAATATCACATTTGCAGAGGTATACGATGCTTTATACAAAAGTCTATTTTGACTGAATGACAAAGCAGATATGCCACTCAGAACTCTATAAAAGCTGGGTGATATACAATATGGCCAATTCTGCAGGTACCATTGGGTCTGTCACTAGGCTTTCCTGTAGTCCTGAGCTGTATATCTGCCTAATCAAGCAGCTATATGGAATCAGAAACATACAGTATATAACCAGGAGGCAGTTGTAGAAAATGTTTAATAACTTAATGTAGAGTAGCCATGTATAAAAATCATTGTTCTGGGCAGCACATTGTCTCGTGTTATAGAAGCCCTCCTACCTAGTGTAGTGTGTGTGTTAAGATACTCACCTTCCGCCACCTCCTCTGGGATCCAGTGCTGATCTGGTCCACTTTTGAATTGCATCATTGCTGTTCAGACTCTCCAGGTCACACTGCGCTCTGTATGACCCAAAAGTGATTCTTACAATGTAAGTGTCAGAAAGATGCTCCCTATGCCTACGCTGGAGGGCCTGCACAGACGACTGTATTATTGGTCCGAGTGTGATGTGACAAAACATTGGGTCACACTGTTTCTGTTTGAGACTCTGCACATGTTCAATTTTTTCCTCAGACACAGTCTGTCCAAGGAAAAGATTGCTGCATGCCTGATATTTGATCCGATATTCAGATCACATTCGTCCATGCGAGTTAATGAGTCAGTGGAAATCATCGGACTGCACTCAGGTGACATCTGACACAATGGAGAAGATGGAGACGTTTGTTCTCCATCTTTTCCTCACATTGTGCACCATTCTCACATCTGAGAGAATCGGATCACAGTATGTCGACACTCTGATCACACTGGCATTATCGTCCTGCTTCTCTCAGATGAGAGAAACTACGCCACATGCACAAGGCCTAAAAGAAACTTCGGGCTCACACATAGAGCATAGAGTTAGCCAGACAATCTGAAAGGAGGTGACGTCACTTAGAAGAGGACCAGAATGGTGCTGGACAGGGGCGTAACTACCGCGGTCGCAGCGGTCGCCATTGCGACCGGGCCCCGCAGGTCAGGGGCCCGGGGCCGGCAGGTCAGAGCAGGGCCGGACTGGCCATCGGGCACTTCTGGCAAATGCCAGAAGAGCTGGTGCCAGTAGTGGGCCGCTGCACTGTTCCTCCCCCTCCCCCCGCCAGTGCCGCCGCCGCCGCGTCTATGACACCGGTATAGTTCAATGCAATGATGTAGGAGAGAGCGTCACCTGACGCTCCCTCTCCCATCATTCCCCGCTCTGCCTCTGACAGTACACTGCGGGTGCGCGATGACGTCATATCATCGCGCACCTGCTGTGTCCTGGGCAGACTGCAGCCGCCGGGAGCAGCGCGGGCAAAAGGAAAGGTGAGGAGAGTTTTTTTTTTTCTTTTTAACTGGGTGGGGTGGGGGGCCGGGGTGGGGGGCGCCCCATTTGGAAGTTCGCACCGGGGCCCATAACTTTGTAGTTACGCCACTGGTGCTGGATATTGGAGGAGCCGGTAGGTGACTATATTAACACACTGACAGTATACTACATAACCATATACACAGTGTTAGTGAAACAAAAAGTTCATAGAATGCTTTTTTTTCACAGGACACGTGCTGCCGAGAACAATGACAGTCTATGTGCTGAAAACAATCTATTACTGATCGATGTGTGAGCATCATAAGAATGGTCAACCATCTAAACAAGCTATTAAACATGTAGCCGATGGGCAGTGGTTTTCGACTGCAGATCATATAGTGTAAACCAGCCCTAAACCAGCTAAAAGATGCACAATTATCAGGAAATCAGAGTTTTTAAGACCACGCTTTCCCGATAATCATACAGTGCATATGCTCCATTAGGCAATGGCTAAAACAGCATCACTAGATAGATGTCAGGCAGTACATTCAATTATGGCAATGCATTTTCACTCTAATAAATGATAAAATAATCTGAAAATTTCCCTAAAAATTACAAAAATTTAACGTTTGTACTAAGGTCCAAAGACATACTGATAGGGAATTTAGATTGTGAGCCCTATCGGGGACAGCGATATTAATGTGTGCAAACTGTAAAGCGCTGCGGAATATGTTGGCACTATATAAATAAAAGATTATTATTATTATTATTATTATTATTATTAAGGTTGCTGTGCCTATTCTTTGGTGCACTTTATGCCCAAACTGGTGCAAAGTGTTTTAGACAAATTTATTAATGTTTTATAGCAAAAACAATGCCTGGGTGCATTCGCTTGATGCATTAATCTTCCACATCAAAAGTTGGTGTGATTAAACTAAGTCATAATTTGCGTCAAATTTATTATACGCTCTCATTTTTTCTGTCAGCCCCCCAAAGAATGAATTTAGTGGTGTCTGACTCATAAGAACAATAACATTTCCCAGTCGGGAAAAAATTCCCTGATCTCCCGATCGGTGCAGATCTTGTCGGTCAGACTTGCACGGATCAGCAAGTTATCGCTTAGGCTACTTTCACACTAGCGTCGGTACGGGCCCGTTGCAGTGCGTTAGGCCGACGTACCGACGCATACTGTGAAATAAAAGTACAACGGGGGCAGCGGATGCAGTTTTTCAACGCATCTGCTTCCCCAATGTAATGTCCGGGGAGGAGAGGGCGGAGTTCCAGCCGCGCATGCGCGGTCGGAAATGGTGGACACGACGCACAAAAAAAGTTACATAGAACTTTTTTTGTGACGACGGTCCGACGCACGGCCCGTGCGGGCAACTTTGCAGGATGCGTTTTTTCACCAAAACGACGCATTGCGACGTGCGTCGAACGACGCTAGTGTGAAAGTAGCCTTATCCTGCAGTTAGCTGATAACTTGTCTACACCAGAAAACCCATTATTCCCACTGCATGAAAAATCCCATGTCTGTATGAACTCTTTTTTCCAAAAATGATTCAAATATCAAGAAAAGTCGTCCGAAACCAAAGACTGAGTGCTATTTGGAAGCAATGAAGATTTATAGCCCATGTAACCGGTTTCTGGAACCGGCAATAAACTGGAAGTCTTTGTGGAGTCCACCATTCCAAATAAAGAATAAAATAGGTTGAAAAGCCAAGTGTTGTGCTTCCTAATAAGCTGCTCCCCCTCACTTCCTACCTGCACTTGAGAGCAGATGACTTTCTAGACACATGGAGAACTTCCCCAGGGAGGGAGGGGAGCAGGGAAAGTGTGGGAGTGCAGCTCTGTCTGTGCAGGGGTCCTGCCTGAAGACCCATTGCTAAGTAATCAACGTGTCAGCTTCACCTTTCTTATGCAAAGTAGATGTCGTACACGAGGCGGATCTCCAACAGGTTTTTTTTCATCCTGGGACACAGCCCCCAAAACAGCTGCTGGGGCTGCAGAAGAAGAGTGAGGAGGAGGAGGAGTGTCTGCAGGAGCAGGGAAGTGGAGCACATTCACTTGGTTGTGACACCAGAGAAGAAGAGAGAACAGTCCAGGCAGAGGGACATGTGCGAGGAGGAGATCCTACCACTGCCTGGGGCACGCTGACCTCTGCCTGCAACTTCTGCAGAACCTCTTGGCTGTCACCTGCTATCCTAGGACTGGAGCTGGAAATTAACCAGGAGTTATGCAGCTCTGAGCACCGTATCATCCCAGCCTGTGACTAAACACTAAAGGATTTTCTTCTGTGAGCTGCAGGCATGGATATCACAGCTCAGCTCTCACGATCTACTCTACTTCTGCTGCTTGGAATATGCCTCTGCTCAGGGATCAGCTCCATAGACACAGACCGGACTGGTGATGGCAAGTGTCAGGCTATAGAAATCCCGATGTGTAAGGACATTGGCTACAACATGACCAGGATGCCCAACCTGATGGGGCACGAGAACCAGAGGGAGGCAGCGATCCAGCTACACGAGTTTGCCCCCCTGGTAGAGTACGGCTGTCACAGCCATTTGAAGTTCTTCTTGTGCTCTTTGTATGCTCCTATGTGCACCGAGCAGGTGTCCACCCCGATCCCAGCCTGTAGGGTCATGTGTGAGCAGGCAAGGCTCAAGTGCTCCCCGATCATGGAGCAATTTAATTTCAAGTGGCCAGACTCTCTGGATTGTAGCAAACTGCCTAACAAAAACGATCCAAACTATCTGTGTATGGAGGCCCCCAATAATGGATCTGATGAAGCCCCCAGAGGATCTAGCATGCTGCCTCCAATATTCAGGCCACAGAGACCCAACAATGGTGTTGACCCTCATCCAAAGGATCTACCCAGCAGGACAACCTGTGAGAACTCAGGAAAGTTCCACCATGTGGAGAAGAGTGCTTCTTGTGCTCCCCTATGCACCTCTGGAGTAGATGTTTACTGGAGCAAGGATGACAAGAAGTTTGCCTTCATTTGGATTGCTGTTTGGTCTCTCTTATGCTTCTTCTCCAGCGCTTTCACTGTACTAACCTTTCTAATAGATCCTCAGCGCTTCAAGTATCCCGAGAGGCCCATCATATTTTTATCCATGTGCTACTGTGTTTATTCTGTAGGCTACATCATCCGACTGTTTGCTGGGGCGGACAGTATAGCTTGTGATAGAGACAGTGGGCAACTTTATGTCATCCAGGAGGGTCTAGAGAGCACTGGCTGCACCATTGTGTTCCTCATTCTCTACTACTTTGGCATGGCCAGCTCCTTGTGGTGGGTGATTCTGACACTGACCTGGTTCCTGGCTGCAGGGAAAAAGTGGGGACATGAAGCTATTGAGGCCAACAGTAGCTATTTCCACTTGGCTGCCTGGGCTATCCCAGCTGTGAAGACCATCATGATTTTGGTAATGAGGAGAGTAGCTGGTGATGAGCTCACAGGGGTTTGTTATGTTGGCAGCATGGATGTCAATGCTTTGACGGGCTTTGTGCTCATTCCCTTAGCTTGCTACCTCATCATTGGCACTTCTTTTATTCTCTCTGGCTTTGTGGCTCTTTTCCACATTAGAAGAGTCATGAAAACAGGAGGGGAAAACACTGACAAGCTGGAAAAACTCATGGTCAGGATTGGGGTCTTTTCTGTCCTTTATACAGTCCCCGCCACTTGTGTCATCGCATGTTATTTTTACGAGCGACTTAACATGGACTATTGGAAAATACTAGCCACACAAGATAAGTGTAAACCTAATACTCAGACCAAAACCCTGGATTGTACAATGACAAACTCTATTCCAGCTGTAGAAATTTTTATGGTAAAAATATTTATGTTACTAGTTGTGGGCATAACCAGTGGCATGTGGATATGGACTTCTAAAACCCTACAGTCATGGCAGAATGTTTTCAGCAAAAGATTAAAGAAAAGGAGCAGGAGAAAACCTGCAAGTGTCATCACAAGTACCGGAATCTACAAAAAGACTCAGCAACCACAAAAACTTCACCATGGGAAGTATGAGTCAGCCTTACAGCCCCCTACATGTGTATGAGAAGGGGCTTCCTGCCTAAATACATTACATACTAGCCACCCCAACTTGTTTTATTAATCACCACAATGCAGCAAGCCAAGGTAAATCTGTAGAGAAAACTGTGGTTCATGTACCCAGTGGAGAGCTGACAGGCAGAGATATTACTAATGCCTATGGCCAGGGTTCTGTCTTAGTAATCCTGAGGGGTGTTACATTTACTGGACTAGTTATCTCAGAGAAAACAAGTACGTATCTGGGAACTCTACTAATAGCTACTGAAATGCTTGAAAATATAAATTAATTATTATTTTTGTACAATTCAGATCTACTGGTTGAATAGATTTTAGTCATTACTGAAAACGTTGACCTCTTTGCCCTTCTCGGCCCTCAAAGCCGAATTGTTCTTCTAGAGGCATAACCATAGTGTTTAGTACTGTCACTGGGAAATAATGTGCAATATTTATTATTTTTTTTTCCCACTACTTAAAAAAAAAAGAAGAAAACGTGTATGTTTCTGCAAAGAGGGCAACAAAAGAGAGTTCTTGACAAAAGAACTGAGGCCTCTGTCCCTTTAGTCCTACCCTGTGGCTTTTTAATGGAAATCAAGCCAAATGTTATACACGTTGGGACTGTTTGGTTAAAAAGGGAGATGGATCAATTCAAAGGGCTTATTGACTCTTTCTATTGTGAAACAAATTCTAGCCATGAATAGATCAAAAAGCACTAGATAAGGCAAAGGGAAACTTTGTATGTTGTGTTGCTCTTTGCTATGTGAAATATGCACCATCTTTTTTTTTTTTTTTTTTTTTTGCTGTACATATATAAATATATATATTTGTAACATACAATTATTTTTCATGCTTTACTATTTTATTAAAAAAAGTAAATAAACATAATATTGTTCTTTAGCTTTGAGATGTTTTTTCAATTACACTTGTCAACGTCTGATATTTACTAATTTGATTCCATTTTTTTTTCGTTTTGCTTCATAGAGTTTGTTGTGTATCTAAGGGGTTAATGACGATTTCGGAAATTACGATCTGGATACAATAGACACCCTGCCCTTTGAGGACAGTACCTTGATAACACATGACATGGATAGGCTTTTAAATACTTTATCTATTGTTATATTATTATATTATATCTGCTTTCAAAGTCTGCAGATCATAAACCTGAGATTTGGATGACTTTCCAAACTCTGAAGTCTCTTCAAAGGATATCTCCAGTGTATTACAGGAAGATGAATAATCTGCTCTATGGTGTGGAACACAACAATTGGCTTTCAAAAGATACAGAGTTTCATTTAAATAGCTGAGTGAAAATAGAATCACTGGCAGCTCTGTGGTCAGCTTCTGTTTGAGCTCTGATCCACCACATTTTTTTTATTCTTTTTTTTTTTCTCATATTCCGCATCCAATCAAATTTGTCTCTGTCACCAATGAAGTTCAGAATTGCATGTTGAGCACATACACACAAACTAATGACAATGCCATATATATATAGTATATCGGGTCATGTTCACACATTCAGTATTTGGTCAGTATTTTACATCAGTGAGCCAAAACCAGGAGTGGGTGATAAATACAGAAGTGGTGATGTGTTTCTAATATACTTTTCCTCTGATGGTTCCTCTCCTGATTTTGGCTACAAGTACTGATGTAAAATACTGAACGTGTGAGCGTGGCCTCAGAATGTGGTAGAAAGAAGAACATAAAGACTCCATGGAGATTATTATTTATTTATTATACTTTGATTGTATAGCGCTATCCTATTCCTCAGCGCTTTACGTCTCCCAGGTTGGACTTGCCAAGAGTAGTCCGCGTCCCTAACCTCCGAGTCCATGCAGAATATTAATACCTTATTACATAGATGTATTCTTCATTACAATGAACCGTGCCTGGTCAAATGGAAATGACATTTTGTGGGTTTTTTTATTCAGTAGTAATGCAGCACAAAATCTTATAAAACTTTTTAACTGCGATTTATCAGACTATTAAGAACAGCGTTATGACTGTCCTTGTAAAACTATTCTGCACCCAGAAACCAGGGCAAGGTGTGGGATGTCTGGGAGTGGCGCTGGAGCCATCAGGCTTCACCGGCAGGTTGGCCTAAGGACGTGCTCTGTAGATAATCTATCCTGTCCTATAATATACCAAAATGCCCGGGGTCTAACTAGTACCGGCTGCCCTCCCCCATTGTCTTGTATGAAGGGAAAGAATGCTGTGAGTTTGTAAGATCACAAATGTTTTGTGCGCCGCTCTGGAACTTCCAACAGATAATCCTGTTATAGCTTATCCTGGTGGAGGCTACTTTCTGAGCTTCAAATGTTCAAAGACAAGTTCCTATACAAGGCCAGACCCTTAAATCTAGGATTCTTCTATCCCAATTTATTAGATCCTTTCATACAGGTCTAAGAGACTTGTAACTCTCTGGCTGTTTTAGGGCTACAAGTTGGAATGTTCAGACATGCTGTAATTTGTAGTTCTTAGAGGTATTAACTATAAAGTCCACACTAAATACAATATAGCATGTTTACTGGTTTTTATGTATAAAAACCTATGGATATGATGACCAAAGAACTTTAAATGAGAATAATTCTGGGTATGTGATCTGCTTCCAAATCCACATCAAGGAGTATTCGAATAGTATTTAATGTGGATTTCGAAGCGGATCTGCTTCACAATCCACAGCAAAAAACTCAGCGTGAACTGACGGCACATTTACTCACATCAAATTTGTTGGCAAATTTTGTAATTATCAAATTCATTTGAATTAATTTGTGTAGAAATTCATGTTCATCGTAAAGAACCTAATTCAGATGGAAAGAGCAGATTTTCAGTCGTCAAAACAAATCTGTCATGTGTGAACATACCCTAAGTGATTGTAATACATCGGATACAGAGTGAACAAACGTGTTTCCAAAATACCTGCTCCGTAGGGTTCTGACGGGAATTTAGCTTTCTAAATATGTCATGTAATTAGTAGTTTGGAAAAGTATTCAGCACATCAAGACTGTACGTGCTGATGTGATACATCCTAGCGTTGTCCGCCATATCACACAGTGCATAGTGATAGGATATGATGAGCACCAAAAAAAGCGTCTAATAACTAATTGAACTCTGATAGAAACTCACCTTCTGAGTTTTTATTTTTTGAGGGTCTTTCATTTAAGAAACCAGCAAAGTTAAGACAGACAAAAAACACAAAATTGCACACAATAAAGAATAAAACTTTTTAATTATTCGCATATAAAGTTACAATTTTTGCACCTTTCACAGATAACTTTCTTATTGAGACATTTCCGCTGGTGTTTCTCAATAGTTAAAATAGAGCGTCTGATGGGGAAGGTCACACTACATCAAGGCAGCAGAGGCCAGGCTGGGAGTTTTTTATGGTCCACACAATACAGTTGCCAGCTGGTTGGTTCTCAGGAGGTTTCATTGCAAAGCCAAAGAATTGGTAACATATTATGATGGCAGTAAAGTAGCTGATCGCACGGCGCTGTTATGTCATCCTAGATTCCTACCAGGATCCCATAGATTTCACATAACAGATAAATTAAATTACACTTTTACATGATAGATCGAGATAAGTTCACCATTTATACATTTACCAGCAGTGTAATCTCCAATATGGAAGTCCACTATTACTGTATCTATGAACTGCTAGAAAGAAAACATTTTTTATGAGGTTCTCTAATGCATTATTGGAATAATGTCCTACATCATTATCCATTATACAGGTGCAGCTCACAAAATTAGAATATCATCAAAAAGCTAATTTATTTTAGTTCTTCAATACAAAAAGTGAAACTCATATATTATATAGAGTTGTTACAAAAAGGAGTGATCTATTTCAAGTGTTTATTTTTGCTAATGTTGATGATTATAGCTTACAGCCAATGAAAACCCAAAAGTCATTACCTCAGTAAATTAGAATACTTTATAACACCAGCTTGAAAAAATGATTTTAAAATCCGAAATGTTGGCCTACGATATTGCATGTTTAGTAAATACACTCAATACTTGGTCGGGGCTCCTTTGGCATCAATTACTGCATCAATGCGGCGTGGCATGGAGGTGATCAGCCTGTGGCACTGCTGAGGTCTTATGGAAGCCCAGGTTGCTTTGATAGCAGCCTTCAGCTCGTCTGCATTGTTGGGTCTGGTGTCTCTCATCTTCCTCTTGACAATAACCCATAGATTCTCTACGGGGTTAAGGTCAGGTGAGTTTGCTGGCCAATCAAGCACAGTGATACTGTTGTTTTTAAACCAGGTATTGGTAGTTTTGGCTGTGTGGACAGGTGCCAAGTCCTGCTGGAGAATGAAATTTCCATCTACAAAAAGCTTGGCAGAGGGAAGCAAGAAGTGCCCTAAAATTTTCTGGTAGACGGCTACTCTGACTTTGGTCCTGATAAAA
The DNA here is from genome assembly GCF_051348905.1 of Ranitomeya variabilis. Classification (NCBI taxonomy): domain Eukaryota; kingdom Metazoa; phylum Chordata; class Amphibia; order Anura; family Dendrobatidae; genus Ranitomeya; species Ranitomeya variabilis. The sequence goes on from NC_135232.1 coordinate 242,157,917, forward strand.
CATAGTGGACTGACACCAGCAGATGACGTGGGTCCTGAAACCATCATAGATTGTGGATACTTCACAATAGACCTTGGAAATCAAGGTTCCAGAGTCCAGAGGAAGAGTGGAGAGACAGACAAATCCAAGCTACTTAAGGTCTGGTGTGAAGTTTCCACAATCAGTGATGGTTTGGGGAGCCATGTCATCTGCTGGTGTAGGTCCACTGTGTTTTATCAAGACGAAAGTCAGTGTGGCCGTCTACCGGGAAATTTTAGAGCACTTCATGCTTGCCTTTGCTTAGCTTTTTGGAGTTGGAAATTTAATTCTCCAGCAGGACTTGGCATCTGTCCACACTGCAAAAGTACCAATGCCTGGTTTAAAAACAACAGTATCACTGTGCTTGATTGTCCAGCAAACTCACCTGACCTTAACCCCATAGAGAATCTATGGGATATTGTCAAGAGGAAGATGAGAGACACCAGACCCAACAATGCAGACGAGCTGAAAGCTGCTATCAAAGCAACCTGAGCTTCCATAACACCTCAGCAGTGTCTCAGGCTGATCGCCTCCATGCCACGCCGCACTGATGCAGTAATTGATGAAAAAGGAGCCCCAATCAAGTATTGAGTGCATTTCCTGAACATACATTTCAGTAGGCCAACATTTTGGATTTTAAAATCATTTTTTCAAGCTGGTGTTGTACAGTATTCTAATTAACTGAGGTAAAGACTTTTGAGTTTTCATTATCTCTAAGCCATAATCATCAACATTAACATAAATAAACACTTGAAATACATCACTCTTTTTGTAATGACTCTATATAATATATGAGTTTCACTTTTCGTATTGAAGAACTGAAATAAAATAACTTTTTGATGATATTCTAATTTTGTGAGATGCACCTGTATATAGAGGATCTTAGTCTGCTATTAAGGCCTCACTCAATCGTCTGTGTTTAAATGAGTACATGAAAAATCCGTACCAGTGTCATCCATGTTTTGAATAAGTGTGTCATCAGTTTACAGTATGTGTGTCCATTTTTACCATCAGTACGATCCATGTCTTTATTGTTATCACCAGCATATGGTCCATGTGTCCATTTTTACCATCAGTGTGTCATCAGTGTGTCCATTTTTTACCATCAGTGTGTCATCCGTGTGTCCGTTTTTACCATCAGTGTGTCATTCGTGTGTCCGTTTTTACCATCAGTGTGTCATTCGTGTGTCCGTGTTTACCATCAGTGTGTCCATTTTTACCATCAGTGTGTCCGTTTTTAACATGTGAGTATGATCCATGTGTCAGTTTTTACCATCGATGTGTCATCTGTGTGTCTGTTTTTACCATCAGTGTGTCATCAGTGTGTCCGTTTTTACCATCAGTGTTTCATACGTGTGTTCGTTTTTATCATCAGTGTGGCCATTTTTACCATCAGTGTGTCCGTTTTTACCATCATTGTGTCCGTTTTTAAGATCAGAGTATGGTCAATGTGTCAGCTTTTACCATCAGTGTGTCATCTGTGTGTCTGTTTTTACCATCAGTGTGTCATCAGTGTCCATTTTTACCATCAGTGTGTCATCCGTGTGTTGGTTTTTACCATCAGTGTGTCCGTTTTTAACATCAGCGTATGGTCCATGTGTCAGTTTTAACCATCCATGTGTCATCTGTGTGTCTGGTTTTACCGTCAGTGTATAATCCGTGTCTCCATTTTTACCATCCGTGTGTCCGTTTGTACAATCAATGTGTCATCCATGTGTTCGTTATTACCATCAGTGTCATCTGTGTCTCCGTTTTTACCATCAGTGTCATCCATGTGTCTATTTTTACCATCAGTGTGTCCTTTTTTAGCATCAGTGTGTCATCCGTGTGTCTGTTTTTACCATCAGTGTTCCATCAGTGTGTCCGTTTTTACCATCAGTGTGTCCATTTTTACCATCAGTGTGTCATCCGTGCCTCCATTTTTACCATCAATGTGTCATCCGTGTGTCTGTTTTTACCATCAGTGTGTCATCCGTGCCTCCATTTTTACCATCAATGTGTCATCCGTGTGTCCGTTTTTACCATCAGTGTGTCATCCGTGTCTCCGTTTTTACCATCAATGTGCCATGCATGTCTCCATTTTTACCATCAGTGTGTCACCTGTGCCTCCGTTTTTACCATCAGAGTGTCATCCGTCTGTCTATTTTTACCATCAGTGTGCCATCTGTGTGTCCACTTTTACAATCAGTGTGTCCATTTTTACCATCAGTGTGTCCATTTATACCATCAGTGTGTCATCCGTGTGTCCGTTTTTACCATCAGTGTGTCCATTTTTACCATCAGAGTATGGTCCATGTGTCCGTTTTTACCATCAGTGTGCCATCCGTGTGTCCGTTTTTACCATCAGAGTGTGGTCCATGTGTCAGTTTTTACCATCAGTGTGTCATCAGCGTGTCTGGTTTTGCCATCAGTGTGTCATCCATGTCTCTGTTTTTATCATCAGTGTCATCTGTGTCTCCATTTTTACCATCAATGTGTCATGCGTGTCTCCGTTTTTACCATCAGTATGTCATCAGCGTGTCTGGTTTTACTATCAGTGTGTCATCCGTGTCTCTGTTTTTACCATCAGTGTCATCCGTGTCTCCATTTTTACCATCAATGTGTCATCTGGAATGCCCGCTAGGGCCGTGGAGTACTCGGTACCGGGTCCGGTACTTAAAGGGATGTGTCACGTGGCAGTGACCCAGTCCGTGCCCCTGGGCATCCAAGTTAAAGGAAAGGTCTTTAAAGGGGTGTGTGAAATAATTAAAAGTTTGTGACGCCACCTATGGTATTTGGTCAGGGGTAACCGATGCTGCTTAAAGGGGTCCACTGGGGTGATGTTATGGCAGCAGGGATGGTATGGCTTCCCACAGGTGAAGCTGGGTCCCCAGGGCTCCCGGTGTAATAGATGAAGATGGTGATAGGTGGTGTAGTAAGAAAAGAAGGACACATGGTTGCAGTCTCTAC